>NW_027518680.1:34937500-44937500 GCF_043159265.1 Tasmannia lanceolata
CTCATTTATTGTACACAAGTAGATCCCACCACTAATCGAAACCTATAGAAAATTGTAAGCCCAAGGGTCTACTCTCCTATCTTGTTTTGATGATTCTAAACATAATTGATTGTGTTATTGAATACTAATCAATTTGCCTTGAAGTGTTGTGTTTAAGATAGGATTGATCATTGAAGAAACCAACACACTACATGGTCATGCTTGAAGACGTACCAACACAAGAGTCAAAGGAGCAAAGTGGAGCTCACATCATCTCTCAAGCAAGCATACACGACATGGAAGACTAATTGAAGACCAAGGCTAAAGAGAAGTTGAGGTTACCTAGAACTCATTGTACATTCTCTCTCTTTAGATTTATAAGTCAAGGCAAGGCTTTTCAAAAGAGTTTTTCAAAAACACTTAAGAACTAAAATGGTTTAGTGAATGGTTATGTGGTGGACCAACATGTTGGAACCCTCATAAACATTCCAAATTTATCATAGGAATTGAGTTCCAAAAGCCCAAAATCAAACAAGCAATAAAAATAAAAAGTCTGCTGATTTTTAGGCTTCTCGGAACTCCGAGAAATGGTCCAGTAGTATTTTTTTCATACTCTGGTCATTTTCTCGGAACTCCAAGAAATCGTCTCGGAACTCCGAGAAATGGTCCAGTAGAATTTCTGGCCGTTCTCTCGGAACTCCGAGAACCTCGCGACAGCTGAGAAAAGAGCCGTTGGGATTTGAATTAATTTGTGGTTTTTGATATCAACACCCCCAAACGGTCATATTTTGACAAGAGGCTATATATACAACATCAAGAGGATTATTTCCTCTCTTGAATATTTAAAAAACTTCCTTAAGCCTTCAAACAAACTTGCAACCCATTTGTGCTTAAGAATTTGTTTTTCCCAAACTTGCCTTGCAACTTGCAAATCTTTAGAGTTTGGATTTAGAGCTTTCACTTGCAATCACCAATGAAGAGCAATCAAGGGACTACAAAGTGCATCAAGCTTTCAAGAGAAGCCAAGCTATTCAACTTCTATTTCTTTTAAAGGTGGCTAGGGCATCCTTCCTTAATACCCTAGGGAGCATCGCTTAGAACTCGGTGAAGAAGGAGAGTCGGTGTAAAGGTGTAAGGGCATGCTTATTTAATATCCCTTGGAAGTGTAATCACCTCGAAGCCGGGCATCGTGGAGGTCTCACAATAGTGGAAAACCTTAAGGACGATCTTAAGAAGAGTGGAGTAGGGCTTTGCCCGAACCACTATATACCGGTGTGTTCTTTCTTGTTCTTGCACTTTCATTCTTGTTTTTGGTTTGGCATTTCATTTTGTCTTTAATCTTATTTGCACTAACCAAAATTCTAATCAAGAGAAGAAAAATTAAATTAGGTTTAATACTTAAATTTTAAAATGGCATAAATTAGTGTTAAAACCAATTCACCCCCCCTCTTGTTTATTTCAATTGGTATCAGAGCCTCGTCTCTAAATTTTTTTTGAAAACCCTAACCAGTCTAGAGAAAAGATTTTAAAAAATGGCAAACTACCCTCAACACCATGAAGGTTACTCAAACACTAGGCCACCCTATTTTGATGGAACAAACTATGGTTTTTGGAAAACCAAAATAAAAATATTTTTAACCCAAAATTACCAAATGTGGAGAGCCATTAATAATGAATATACATTACCCACTAGAAATCTAAATGATTGGACCGAAGCCGAACAACAAGCCTCAAACTACAATGCCAAAGCCATGAATTCCCTAATTTGTGCTTTGTCTCCCGGAGAATTCAATAGAGTGTCAAATTTGAATTCGGCTAAGAAAATTTGGGACACCTTAGAAGTCACCCATGAGGGAACCAACAAAGTCAAAGAATCTAAAATGAATCATCTATTTAGGCAATATGAACTCTTTCAAATGACACCCGATTAAACAATTGCCGACATGTACACTAGATTCACTAACCTTGTAAATGGAAAACAATTTTCAAATAGAGATTTAGTGACCAAAATCCTTAGATCCCTACCTTTGTCATGGGAATCCAAAACCTCTGCAATCATCGAAGCCAAGGACATGAATACATTGAACCTAGATGAACTAATAGGGTCCTTGATAACTCATGAGATGATTTTCAAAACAAAAGCACCCGAAATTGAAAATAAAATTGAAAAAAGAAAAGGTGTTGCGTTTGCTTGTAATGTAGGTGATAATGAAGATGCAAAGAAAGACATGGAAGATGAAGTTGCCCTCCTAACAAGAATGATCAAATTTTTGCAAAGGAATATGGGAGGCATGAAAAATAGAAGAACCAATCCTCCATTCAAGAAGAAAGAAGAACTCGATGACGGATCTTCTCAACCTCGATGCTACGGTTACAAGAAGCTTGGACACATTTGCCCGGATTGTCCACTCAACAATGAGCCTTCCTCAAATAATCGCTTCAAGAGAAGAGAAGGCAAGAAAGGAATGACCGCCACATGGGATGAGGAAATTGAAAGTGAAGGCGAACAAAATGATGGAGAAGATTGCTTGATAGCAAAAAATGTTTGCTTCATGGCCTCAACAAACAACAATAAAGAGGTAAATACTTTAAATGATGTCATTGTTTTAAAAGAAGTTCTAGATTCCTTGCAAAATGCACATGATGAACTTGAGATTGAATTTGATAAAAATACATCACTTGAAAATTCTCTTGCTAACATGACAAAAGAATTTGGTTGGTTAAAGAAAGACCATGAATTTCTAGATGATGAAAATGAAAAATATAAAATTAAAATTCGTGATTTAAATGCTACCATCAAAATCTTAAATGAAAATCGACAAGAAATATCTATTGAAAACAACAAGCTAAAGCATGAAAATAGTAAACTATCTTTTGAATATGATGAACTAAAGAAACTATTTGAAAAATTTGAACATAGTTCATTGAAATTGGATAGGCTTGTTAACATTCAAAGAATGCCACATGATAAAAGTGGACTTGGACATAAATGGAATACTACAATATCCAACTATAAAAACAAACTTGCAAAGGCTTCTTCTAGTGGTACTAAAACTTGTTTTTATTGTAGTCTAGAAGGACATTATAAAGTTGCTTGCATGTATGTTAAACAAGATAAAACAAAATTGAACTCCAAAGTGAAAACAAATGAACTTAGCAAGATTAGAAAGATTTGGGTACCTAAAGGATCTCACTTGCCTATTCATATGTAGGTATGCCTTAAAAAGCCATAACAAGAAGAACACATGGTACCTCGATAGTGGATGCTCTAGACAAATGATAGGAGACCTCACTCAATTTGCATCCCTATCACTCAAGGATGGTGGAGACGTTACCTTTGGAGATGATAAGAAAGGAAAGGTCAAAGGAGAAGGCACCATAGGTAACTCTACCTCTCCCATACATGATGTACTTTATGTTGATGGCTTGTCCCATAATCTTATTAGCATTAGTCAATTGTGTGACAATGGTTTTGAAGTAATCTTCAACCCTGACAAATGCATTGTTAAAAATAAGCTAGATGGAAAAGTGAAATTCATAGGTTCTAGAGACAATAACATTTACACTATTGGACTAGATGATCTTAGACTCCAAAATGTGACTTGTCTTAATGCCATTAGTGAAGATTCTTGGTTGTGGCATAGGAGGTTGGGTCATGCCGGAATGGATCTCATTTTGACCCTCTCCTCAAAAGAAATTGTTAGAGGATTGCCTAAATTCAAATACACCAAAGATCACATTTGTAGAACTTGTCAATTAGGCAAACAATTAAAAAGCTCATTTGCCCCAAAAAATATGATTTCAACCACCTACCCCTTGCAACTACTTCATATGGATCTTTTTGGACCAATGAAGACTAGTAGCCTAGGTGGAAAGAGGTACGTGTTTGTAGTTGTGGATGACTACTCACGATTCACATGGGTCATATTTTTAGCACATAAAGATGAAACCTATGAAAATTTTCTTAAATTGTGTAATCAAATACAAAATGAAAAAGGTATTGCCATATCTTACATTAGGAGTGACCATGGAACGGAATTTGAAAATTTACATTTTGACACTTACTGTAATGAGCATGGCATCAAACACAATTTTTCGGCACCTAGGACACCTCAACAAAATGGGATTGTAGAAAGAAAGAACCGAACCCTCCAAGAAATGGCTAGAACTATGTTGCATGAAAATGACCTCCCTAGATACTTTTGGGCGGAGGCGGTTAGCACCGCTTGCTATATCATAAATAGGGTATGTATAAGGCTAATTTCTAAGAAAACACCTTATGAGCTTTGGAAAAACTTGAAACCAAATATAAGCTATTTTAGAGTGTTTGGATGTAAATGCTTCATCTTAAATATTAAAGATAATTTACACAAATTTGATAAGAAGTCGGATGATGGCATATTCTTAGGGTATTCTTCACATAGCAAGGCATATAGAGTATTTAATAGAAGAACCCTAGTTGTAGAAGAATCCATGCATGTGACATTTGATGAGAGAGAGCCAACACCTCAAGAAATGCCACATGATGAGGATGAACCTATTGAATCCCTCTTACCTAAGTCAAATGCTCCTCCCCATGCATCTACAAGTAATACTTTACCTAATGAGGAAGTAGAAAATGACATTGATGACTCATTACCTAGGGATAGGAGAATATTGGTAGATCATCCTGAATCCCAAATCTTAGGTGATGCCACATCGCCAGTAAGAACAAGATCATACTATTGCAGTGTGAGTAACAACTTGGCGTTCCTATCCGAATTAGAACCTAAGTCCATCAAGAAAGCCGAAAAGGATGAATATTGGTTGATGGATATGCAAGAAGAGTTGAGTCAATTCGAAAGGAACAAGGTGTGGAGGCTAGTGCCTAGACCTAGTGATCATCCAGTCATTGGCACGAGATGGGTGTATAGAAACAAATTGGATGAAAATGGAATTATCACTAGAAATAAAGCTAGGCTTGTAACCCAAGGGTACAATCAGGAGGAAGGAATAGACTATGATGAGACATTTGCTCCTGTTGCCCGTATGGAAGCTATTAGGATACTCTTGGCATATGCATCTCATAAAGGATTTAAACTATATCAAATGGATGTCAAAAGTGCCTTCCTAAATGGCTATATCCAAGAGGAAGTGTATGTTGAGCAACCTCCAGGTTTTGAAGACTTCAAACATCCAAATCATGTCTTCAGGTTTGATAAAGCTTTATATGGATTGAACCAAGCTCCTAGAGCTTGGTATGAGAGGCTTTGCACATTCTTAGTGGAAAAAGGTTTTAAAATGGGAAAGGTGGATAAAACTTTATTTATCAAAAGAGAAAATCAAGATATCCTCCTTGTCCAAATCTATGTGGATGACACCATCTGTGGCTCAACTAATCAAAAAATGTGTGATGAATTTACAACTCTAATGAAAAATGAATTTGAAATGAGCATGATGGGTGAGTTAACCTACTTCTTAGGACTCCAAATTAAACAATACCAAAATGGGATATTTTTAAATCAAGAAAAATATACAAAGGAGTTATTAAAGAAGTATGGCATGGATAGCAGTAAGACATCAAGAATTCACATGAGTACTACTGCTAAGCTAGAAAAGGATGAATTTGGCAAATCTGTGGACCAAAAAATGAGTACTACTGATAGGTAGCTTACTCTATTTGACAGCCAGCAGACCAGACATTATGTTTACTGTATGTCTCTGTGCTCGATTTCAATCAGATCCAAAGGAGTCTCACTTATCGGCAGTAAAGAAGATCTTCAAGTACTTGAGAGGAACCCAAAGTCTGGGACTATGGTATTAAAGATCATCTGCCTTCACTCTCATTGGATATTCAGATGCAGACTTTGCTGGATGTAGAGTGGATAGGAAAAGCACTAGTGGGACTTGTCAATTCTTGGGAAAATCACTTGTTTCATGGTTTAGCAAGAAACAAAATTCAGTAGCTCTGTCCACAATAGAAGCAGAATATGTGGCAGTTGGAGCTTGCTGTGCACAAGTCCTATGGATGAAAAGCACATTGATGGACTATGGAATTAAAATGAAAAATATTCTCGTCCAATGTGACAATACTAGTGCTATAAGCTTAACAAAGAACCCCATACAACACTCTAGAACAAAACATATTGAGATTAGGCACCACTTCATTAGAGATCACTCACAAAAAGGGGATATTTGCTTAAAATATATCAACACTGAAGAACAATTGGCGGATATCTTTACAAAACCCCTTAGTGATGATAGAATATGTTATATTAGAAGTGCCTTAAACATTTGGAGTGCGGATCAAGTTAAAGAAATTACCAAATAAATACTTTGTGCCTTTCACCAGCCTATCTATATAGTATTTATATATATCATCCTTGTTTGGTAGTATCTGCATGAATGAGATGCCAAATATTAATCTTAAAAATCACTCAATTGGTACTCTTAGCCTTCTTAGTTTTCTAAGATGGAGAGGTACCTTCACTTTAATTAAAAATACCTAACAATTTGACATTTGTCAACATCTCGATCATGAACAGGTATATGTGCATTACTTGGCTAAATATTTTTATACCATAAGCATTGATTTAGGGGGGAGTACCTAACTCAATCTTCATTTACTCCTAAATTGCTGTATATTCACCCTTTCTGTCGATGATAAAAGGGGAAGAAGTTTGAAATTGATTATCTATTCAATTGACTATATGCACCATATGCTTTTAACTGTTATCATTTATCTGTGTGCATATATTGAGGGGGAGTTCCAGCATTCACTTGCCTACTATGTCACTCCACACACACCTCATAATCAATTTTGTTTGTCATCATCAAAAAGGGGGAGATTGTAAGCCCAAGGGTCTACTCTCCTATCTTGTTTTGATGATTCTAAACATAATTGATTGTGTTATTGAATACTAATCAATTTGCCTTGAAGTGTTGTGTTTAAGATAGAATTGATCATTGAAGAAACCAACACACTACATGGTAATGCTTGAAGACGTACCAACACAAGAGTCAAATGAGCTAAGTGGAGCTCACATTATCTCTCAAGCAAGCATACATGACATGGAAGACCAATTGAAGACCAAGGCTAAAGAGAAGTTGAGGTTACCTAGAACTCATTGTACATCCTCTCTCTTTAAATTTATAAGTCAAGGCAAGGCTTTTCAAAAGAGTTTTTCAAAAACACTTAAGAACTAAAATGGTTTAGTGAATGGTTATGTGGTGGACCAACATGTTGGGACCCTTATAAACATTCCAAATTTATCATAGGAATTGAGTTCCAGAAGCCCAAAATCAAACAAGCAATAAAAATAAAATGTCTGCTGATTTTTAGGCTTCTCGGAACTCCGAGAAATGGTCTAGTAGTATTTTTTTCATACTCTAGTCATTTTCTAGGAACTCCGAGAAATCGTCTCGGAACTCCGAGAAATGGTCCAGTAGAATTTCTAGCCGTTCTCTCGAAACTCCGAGAATTTATCTCGGAACTCCGAGAATGGTTCTCGGAACTCCGAGAACCTCGTGATAGCTGAGAAAAGAGCTGTTGGAATTTGAATTAATTTGTGGTTTTTGATATCAACACCCCCAAACGGTCATATTTTGACAAGAGGCTTTATATACAACATCAAGAGGATTATTTCCTCTCTCTTGAATATTTGAAAAACTTCCTTAAGCCTTCAAACAAACTTGCAATCCATTTGTGCTTAAGAATTTGTTTTTCCCAAACTTGCCTTGCAACTTGCAAATCTTTAGAGTTTGGATTTAGAGCTTTCACTTGCAATCACCATTGAAGAGCAATCAAGGGACTACAAAGTGCATCAAGCTTTCAAGAGAAGCAAGCTATTCAACTTCTATTTCTTGTAAAGGTGGCTAGGGCATCCTTCCTTAATACCCTAGGGAGCATCGCTTAGAACTCGGCGAAGAAGGAGAGTCGGTGTAAAGGTGTCAGGGCATCCTTATCTAATATCCCTTGGAAGTGTAATCGCCTCAGAGCCGGGCATCGTGGAGATCTCACAATAGTGAAAAACCTTAAGGACGATCTTAAGAAGAGTGGAGTAGGGCTTTGCTCGAACCACTATATATCGGTGTGTTCTTTCTTGTTCTTGCACTTTCATTCTTGTTTTTGGTTTGGCATTTCATTTTGTCTTTAATCTTATTTGCACTAACCAAAATTCTAATCAAGAGAAGAAAAATTAAATTAGGTTTCATACTTAAATTTTAAAAAGGCATAAATTAGTGTTAAAATCAATTCACCCCCCCTCTTGTTTATTTCATAAATTAATTAATATTGATGGGCCCCATTCAATGTAGCCAAAACTCTATTTTGGGCTGATCCAAATCATCCAATTTGTTGTAAAATAATTCATTTCCTCTAACCCATTCATACAAATTGAGCCTAGCCGTCCATTTAATACCCCATTGCAAATTGGTCTGTCCCTTTTAATCCACTCTCACAAGCTAATCTGAACCAACCCTCTTGTGGTCTTATTGCAATTTGATGTTGCCCATTGAATCAATTCCATGGAATAATCCAATCCATTCAACTTAATGGGCTACAAGTTGATGCAAACCACTCATTTGATGGGCTACAAACATAAATTAATAGCGCCCCTAACCCATTGTCGTATCATAATCTAAACCGTTCATATGATGGGGGCCATGATGGTAATCAAGTGAGCCCTCTAAATCATGTCCATAGCTGATCCGAGCCATCCACTTTATAATTGTAAGCCCAAGGGTTCCCCATGGGTTTATTCAATCACCTTGTTTTGATGATTAACAAACGCAAATTGATTAGTCGTTTATGGACTAATCATTTGCCTTGAGTGTTGTGCTTTAGACAGGTCCTACACAAGTCAAATCATACTAGCACACACCTTGTTGGCCTATGCTTGAAGATGAACCAAACACAATGGCAAAAGAGCTCGAAACATACTTGGACCAATCACACCTTGGAGGTACCAAGGAGAAGCTCATCATCAACCATCTCAAAATATTGAACAAACAAAGGAAGAACAATGAAGGTGTCAAGCAAAGAAGCTCAACCTTGAAGATCCCAAAGCAAGCCATGCACTCAAAGAGAAGATCAAGCAATGGCTACCTCAAGAGTTCATTCAAGAGAATGGTAAAAAGGGTAGATTGTATCACCTATCTCTCTTGTGTTTTCTCTTATCAAGGCACATCTTAAAACCCCTAAAAATATGTTTTTCAAAGAGACTAACACACCCTTTAAGGACTTAAATGGATAATTGAATGGCCATGGTGGTGTACCAACATGTTGGGACCCATATGGCATTCAACACAAGAATGAACAAAACAGAGTTCCGAAGCAACAACCTGGACCAGCAACTAAATCCTATCAAAACTTATTTAAAACATTTTCAAATATTTTTGAAAATATTTTTAACAGATAGCTCTCATTTTTCTCATATCTGTAGAGTATAGGAACGTCAAAATCCGACGAGAAATGAGGGAGATATGAATTTTACAAGTTCGACACTGTTTGTTGGAAACCAATCTCGGAACTCCGAGAACATTCTCGGAGCTCCGAGAAATGCTCCAGGTTCTAAAAATAAAAGCTCTGTTTGAATTCTCGGAACTCCGAAAATTTGCTCAGAACTCCGAGAAATTTCTCGGAACTCCGAGAAATATTTTTCTTCAAAAAAATATAGCCCTTGGGGTGCAACGGCTAGTTGATTTTTTGACCCAGTTTTCACTGTTTTACCCCCCAAACGGTCAATGGAGTTGGGACTTTATATATACCCATTCAAGGGTCCAAAATACATGATGAACATTGTCCAACTTCAACAAACCCTAGAAAATCATTTGTGAACTATTTTTGGGTTAAATTCTCTCACCAACCAAACTCTTTGTGCCTTGATTTGAGAAAATCTTTTGAGATTGGTTTAGGCTTAAACTTGTTTATTCTTGAGAGCATCCTTGGAGCTTCAACTTGCATTGTAGCCTACATAGAGGCAAAGCTTTTATCTTCTTCTTTATTCGATCGGTGGCAAGGGCATCCGTTGTTTTTAATTCCCTTGGGTGAACCGCTTAGAACTCGGCGGAGAAGGAGAGTCATTGTAAAGGTGGAAGGGCATCCATATTTAATTCCCTTGGAGTGTAAAAGCCGTGGAGCCGGGCGTCGTGGAGGTCTCAATAGTGGAAATCCTCAAGTGCGACCTTGAGAAGAGTGGAGTAGGCCGTTTGCCGAACCACTATAAATCTTTGTGTCACTTGTGTGATTGGTATTTCTCTCACTCCCTCTCACTCTCTTATTTGATTATTTGTGCTTAGAATTGAGTGAGTAGTTAGCATTGATAATCAACCTAAATATCTTAACCTTGCTATCTAGGCTATTAAAATTACCTAATTAAGTTTGCTAATCAACAAGGGTTTTGAACTTATATTAATTTGTAATATTGTTTAAGTTCAACTATTTCAAACTTAATTAAAATAAGGGATAAGTCTTGGGTGAAATCTTAGGAAAAGTTTTTAAAAGGTAAAGATTTTATAAACATCCTATTCACCCCCCCTCTAGGTTGCCAAACCAAGTCACTACTTGGATTTCAATAACGCACACAATCGGCCCATTGGTGTGAACATCTAAGAGAGGTAAAGGTGCGAATAGCGATTTTCTTTGAAATTTCATCTTTTTAGCTCTATTTTCTGTGAATATCCAAAAATGTCCATAAAACACCAAAAAACAACACAAATACCTCAGTAGCACCGTTTTAAATGAGAAAACATGCATGATTTTTCTACCTATAATTCACACATAAATGTGCTCATCACCTGTATCGGAACGAGTTTGCTTAGATTTAGATACCATGTGGAAACAGATTTACTCTGGTTTGAAAGGGTTACCGTGTTCGGACGGACTTACCCCAGAGAACTAACACGTCGTAAGGGGTTCGCTCAGATTTAGATACCATGTTCTGACGGATATACTCTGGTTTGAAAGGGCTACCGTGTTTAGACGGACTTACCCTGGAGAGCTAATGCGTCATAACGAGTTCGCTGAGATTAGATACCATATTCTGATGGATTTACTCTGGTTTCAAAGGGCTACCGTGTTCAGACGGACTTACCCTGGAGAGCTAACGTGTCAGAACAGGTTCGGTAAGATTAGATACCATGTTCTGACGAATTTACTCTGGTTTGAAAGGGCTACCATGTTCAGACGGACTTACTAATAAGCACATTTATGTGTGAATTGTAGGTAGGAAAATCACGTAATTCTCTCATTTAAAGCAGTGCTACTAAGGTATTTTCCTTATTTTTGGTGTTTCAGGGTTATTTATAAATTTTCCCAGAAAATGGAGCTAAAAAGATGAAAGTTCAAAGGAAAACTCAAGTGTGAGAACAACCATGGGATCACCACCATTGTTGACCATCATTTGAAGGGTTTGGATTATTTTATAGCCCATCAATTGGTTGGTTCGGATTGGCCTTTGGAAATGCTTTGAAGTACAATTCATTCACATTTGTTCACCTCCGGTTGAGTGGTTCAAATCAGCCCGTAGAAATCAATATGGTAGGGCCACGAGCAATTCACATTAGGATCCATCAATTTAACGGTTCGGATCATCTAATTGGAATGATTTAGTGGTTCAATTAATTTACAAGTTGACCATCAAATGGATGGCTTGGATCGTCCCTTGATGCAAGATGATGAGATGAGATGAAAGAGAGAAAGGGATTCCTCTAGTCGATACGAGTCCAACGGATCCGACCACGTGCGAATTAGAGCTAAAACGAAGTGGTTATGGTCCGCTGAATTTCGGAGAAAAAAGAAACTGTGAAGACGCGACGAAACGAGGCGACCTTAAAATGGATGGCTTGGATTGCTCGTTGAAGAAAAAAAGGGAAAAAGGAAATTCTTAGTTGTTTTGTGTGCAATACAAATGAGGGGTAGATTAGCCATTTGCAAAAGTATATGGCATGGTTGAATTTATGCATAGAGTGGGGATAAAGTGGTAGTTTTACAAAGGAACTAAGAGAGAAAATAGGAAAGAATTTCAACCGACCCTTCCTTTCTCTTCTCCCCAACGATTTTCTTTTCTCTCAATCTCTAAATTCGTTTCCTAATTTATCTAAGCCTTTAACCGAAATAGCACTCTCTCTTTTCCTTATATTTAGCCGCCCAACTCTTGCAATTGTTTTACATTACAACCTATCATTTCTACGGTTTAGATCATCCGACAACTATGAATTATGGGCGTTGTGCATTCCTATTGTGGACAATCATTTCAACGGTTTGGATCACTTTCAACGGTTTGGATCACTCAATAGAAATGGTTTGATGGGATTCAAGAGAGGATACTAAGTTGAGAAAATGTTAAAATATGGTGAGGCCATTTTTTTTGTAACTCTATTTATCCTTCTAAATAGGAAACCGACCTCATCTTTCTAAAAACAAGATTTTGGCAATTTTTTTTTTCCGCCCATTCTTTCTCATATTAGAAATGTTGCAATCCCATTTCTCATCTCTTTCCAAAATTCTTTAGAATGCACAAAACTTTGTAGATTTTTTTTGAGATTTAATTAGAAAGATTAGTTGTTTAAAAAGGAAAAGTTGAGATCCTTCCAAGATAGTGAAACCGTGCAACTTTCTCTCTCCTTCCTATTTCGATGCAAACTTTCCTATATTATAGGATTTGCAAATTTGGCCAAGAATTCACTTTCCTATTTTGGTGGAGATCTTTCTGTACTTTATAGCCGAATTTCCCATTTCTTAAACAACCAAAATCGGTTTTTTGTGAAAAAGTGGGGTGTAAATATCAAGAAGGAAAGTAACAACCGAATTTGGAGAGGGGTGTACTTAACAAAAGAAATTGAATTTTGAAAAAAGAAAGTGGGAACTGAAATTGGGAAAGAAAGGGGTGTAAATATCAACAACTACCAGACATTCCAAAAGGAGTCGGTAAAAAAAAAAAGAAAAAAAAAAAAAACTATAAGAGGGAGAGAGGGGTGGTCGGCCAAAGAGGCTCTTTTTCTCTTACAATTCTCTCATATCTCTCTCCAATTTTCTACTTTCTTCTCTCATAATTTTGGTCCAAAATTGGCTTTTGCTTTCTTACATATACACATTCTCTTACATTATTCTTCTTACACCATCTCATCATAACCGTTTACCTTCGATCAAGGCTTGATCTGACCGTCCAAAACTACGATCCAAGGCACCAAGGCTTGAAGGAGGATGGTTTGGACTTTGCTAGAAGGAAAAAAGACTAAGTTCTTCTTTATTTGTTGTTTATTTCCATTTCAATTTGATGTACCCTTGTTATTAATTTTCAATTAAAGAAGAGTGGATTGTTTTCTTTTTCTTCTCTTTAGATGGCCATGGGTTATATTAATTTCTTGATTCCTTTTCCTTTCTCCATGAGTAACTAAACTCCCTTTCTTGAGGTTTAGATGAAACCATGGGGAAGGGGAAAGCATTTTAATAAAAAAAAATTTACGATGCAAATATAACGTACGTATATATAGGTTGTATAATTGCTCTATCCCAATCATTCATGCCATCGGCTTTCCCCGTTCGTATTATTGATTGTTAAGGAAGTAGATTATATATATATAACTTTACAACTTGATTATATAATCGATAAACTCTCACGGAGAATGACATCTTTTGATCTTATCCTCCATGGATCTGGTTTATTGATTATATACCAAGTCGAAGCAAAATTTTGATTTAATCATAAATCTAACCTACCCCTGTGGTGGATTCTTGCCCCAAGTAGTTTTCCATATTGAATCAAATATTTTTCACTAGTTTCAAATCAATTTCTTTTGCAAACTAATTTCATTAGTTTAGTTTTCTAATTGGATTAGAGATAGTTAATCAAATCATTAGAACTTTGGTGCACTTTGCCTAAATTAAGATTTTCAAATGGCAATATTATTTGTGTACGATTCTTAGATTGTTTATAATACAAACATATATATACATATATATATATATATTATTGGCTCCGAGGTACGTCCATGGAAATCCTGAGTAAATGCCAGGCAACATATATCTTAGTTTATATTTTAAGTGATACCAAGTGAAATTCCAAGGATAGGCCCACGTAATACTTTATTGGCAACTTATGAGGAGAACAGATTAGGTTTCTAACAAGTTTTAAGCTTTTGAAAACTTTAACCCAATTTAAAGATTGAAGAGATCAAAAAGGCAATTAAGCATACCAGTTAAATCCTAAGTGCAATGCAAATATAAAGCAAGAGATAAGAGAGAATGCACCTGAGATTTAAAGTGGTTCGGTCCTCAAAATGCAAGGCCTACTCCACTCCACCAACCAAACACGTTGATGGCTTCATTATGTTGATCTTCCTAACTTCGGCGAAGATCGGTGCCAATTACAATTCCAATTGCCTTTAACCTTGGTGGCAATCCTCACCACGGAGAGTGGGCTTCGCTTCTCCGAACACTCGCCCCAATACAATGGTTTAGCAAAGAAGGAAAGAACAAAAAATTCCTCACAAGAGTTTACAATGTTTAGAGAATATGTACAAATTGAAGCCTATGATCCAAATCCTAATTCCAGATGATGAGAGGCATAAACAAGCTTAAGACACTCTTACGATATTCCAATAGGGTTTTTGAGTGTTAGGATTGATAATTGAGAAGTTTAGAATACCCATATATATAGAAAACCCAAAATATGACCGTTTGGGGGCATAGTGGTAATTCTGGTAAAACCCCAACGGATATAATTCTTCCCGTTATTGTGGTTTTGGAGTTCCCAGAATTTCTTTCGGAGTTCTGGGAATACAAACAGAAGATGAAAAAATGTTACTGGACCATTTCTCGAAGCTCCGAGGAATTTCTCGGAGTTCCGAGCTCAGAGCTCCGAGAATTCTCTTGGAGTTCCGAGAAGCCTATATGCAGCTGGTTTTTCATTTCTATTTCTTATTTATTTAGGCTTCCAAATCTATACCATGTTGGGATTGTTATGAGGGTTCCAAAGTGTTGGAACACTACAAGGACAACCACTTAAACATTTAGGGTGTGTCTTACATTCTAAAATGACTTCGATCTTCAATTGCGATGCTTCAAGTCTTCATCCGTCTTGGATCTCCGATGCCTTTGGCCTTCCGAATGTGGTCTAATGAGAGCTTCTTAGCCTCAATTCAAGCAATCCTTGATAGTATACAATCATGATCTACATCTGAACCATTCAAACACATTAGTGAACTAAAATCACTTGTGTATTGGAATCATTAAAAGAAGATGGAAATTCTAAGGTGGGAACCATTGGGCTTACAGAAGTCTTTAGTTTCCAAGCTGAGAGTAGACCCGTCGTCCGCCTCAGATCTAGTCCAGGATCCTTAGGAGCAGGGTTTGACAGACCCTACTGATGAACAACGATTCTTTACTCCCCCAATTGGGGATGAGGTGTATTTTATCTTCTGGATTGATCAGACATACATTTGATATATGGATCAGCTTTGATTTGTTTGCTTTTAGCTGTAGTTGTTTGTGTTGTTGTATTGAAATAAAGTTAATTTTTGTATAAATAGACACCCGTTCTAGGTGGGTATTTGTACAAAAATGCCCCTAGTATAGGTCTTGAAACAACTTTGGTCAAAAGCGTTTTGCATTATTAGCAAAGGCTAACTTGATTTTGAGCATTTTGAATTATTAGCGAAGGTGTAGACACCCCCATTTTGCTCTCCCTTAATCGATAAAGAAATTAGTGTTTGTCTATCAGTTTTCCAATGTCTTTCCTTTCCGCGTCCGTCTGTTGCATTTCTAAATATTTTGGTCGTTTTCGTCGTGTTTTGCATATTCCCGCTAAGTGATTGAGAAGGGTTGTTCGGAAGAATCCCAAACCAGAGAGAGTTTGGACCCATTTGGTGGGGCCGCATTGTGCATTTTGATTAAATTTGGATCAAGAAAGTTGGCCCATATAAGAAATATCCAAGTTATCTGTGGAGTTTATCATGGATGTTAACAATCAAATTTTATAGTAATAAGTGTGCCCAATATGGAGTGGAGTTCACTAAGTTGAAGCAAGCGGACCCGCCTAAATACGCGTGGGGCCCACCCAAGGTAATTCAATCTTATTCTTCGGGATCCGTATTGAAATCTAACAGAAAAGATTTGTGGGCCACCAATTAAACAATATGGAGTGATTTAAGAGGTGGTGTAACCGATCCACATTGCAGCCTATAAATTGGACGGCCAAGATCAGCTTGCGACAATGAATTAGAGGAGCGAATCATTTATTCGGTAGCCCTTTGAAATGGATGGTTCGGATCATCCTATGAATGATCTATAAGAAATGATTTATTGAGCATATCCCATTAATGACTTATTAATCGGGTGGTTCAGATTATCCTATGGAGTGGGCCCCACCATTTTCTTAAAATGATGGTAATAACAAGACAAGATGTAGGAATTAGCCATACAACATGGGACCCACTTGGGATAAGGCCGAATTGAATGGATCGGATCATCCCATCAAGACGATTTGTGGGTGTAGCCCAATTTATATTGTGGCTAATCATGTGGGCGGTTTGGATCAATCCATGGGATTGATTTACGAGGGCGCGACCCAATTTGCCGTGGGGTATTAAATAGATGGCCAGGATCAGTTTCCAAGGATGAAATAGGGAAATGCAGATTATTTTGCAGCCCAGCAAATGGGTGGTTTGAATCATCTATTAAATAAAGAAAGTAGGGCCCACTATTGCCAAAATGGGAAGATATGGACGTTCATATAATTATGGGTTTTTGTCGAAACAGGTAAGTCCATCCAAGGTCATTCCAATATTAGAGTCAAGAGGATGAATGTCTATGCTAAAGATAGAGGCAATGGAAACAGTAACTTCCCCAGCTATCATATATATATATATATATATATATATATATATATATATATAATGGGAATTAGGGTGTCTATTGATGGAAAAAATTGAAAAAAAGAAGCAATAACCCAGCTCTTTCTATATTGTGATAGGTTTACTGCTCTTTTGAGGATCGATAAAAAAAAAAAAAACAAAACAAAAGGGAGAGGGGATAAAAAAAAAAGAAAAAAAAAAGAAGAAACCGATACGAGAAGAGGGGATGATCTTCTTCCTCAGTGGGGACCTTGGAACGGCAGACTTGAAAGGGAAACAGCCCTCGTCTCTACAGAGAGGGTGATAAAGCTCGGGTATCTATCTCACCCAACTCAGTTTTTTTCTTTCTCTGAGCCCTCTCAGATTTTTCTCTAAAATCCATCACTCCCTTTGTTTCTCGATCTCCCTCACTCACCCTCTGGTTCTACTTCCAACTCCCCCTCTCTGTTTCTGTGTTTCCCTCTCCTTCCCTCTGTTTCTGTTTTTCTACATCTCCCACTATCCTCTGTATCACCCTCTCTATCACTCCCTCCATCTCCCCTACTCCTCCATAACCTCTCTCTATCTCTCCCTCTAACTTAACCCTTAACAGCAGCCTTTTTTAAAAAAAAAAAACAAAAAAACAAAGTATCGGTTTTTCACCGATACTCTGTTTTTTTCTTCTTTCTATCTCTCTCTCTCTCTCTCTCTCCATCACCTCTACCTCACTCTCCCACTCGGTTCTCTCCCTCAACCCCTCGCCACCCTCTGTTTCCATCTTTCCTCCTACCCTCTGTTACTCTCTATATCTGTTTTTTTTCTTCTTTCTATCTCTCTTTCCCACGTCTCTCTCTCTTCCCCTCTATCTCTCTCTCACTCTCTCTTGGTCTCTCTCTCTCGGCCTCTCTCCCATTCTCTCGGCCTCTCTTTACCACCCTCTTACTCCCATATTCCCTCTCCCTACCTCCCTCTCCCTCTTCACAGTAGTTTTTTTTTTTTTTTTTTTTTTTTTTTTTTTTTTTTTTTTTAAAGAAGAAAGAAAAAGGGAAAGAGAACGGAGCGGATCGCACGTCGGCGGGATTTTTCGGACTCTGCAGCTCTCGGATTCGGCGAGGATCTCCACCGTAGGTAGGTACACTGTTCTCGGATTTTTTTAGAATTATTTGGTATATTTTTAGATTTTTGCATGATTTTTAAGCATTTAAATGAATTTAATTTAATATTAAATGTGTGTGCTTAAAATCATAATCTGCATGAGTGTTTCCATTCCGTTTCGTCTCAAAATTTAATACAATGATCTATCTAAATAGAGTAAAATAATTATCGGATTGGATTGGACATTGGATCAACGGTTTTTTAGAATTTGAGTGAAGAGTAGAATTTTATTTAAAATAATGGCTGAGAAATTACGAAATTCGAAAAAATAACTATCTCAGGATGATCTATTTTTTAAAATTTAAAATTTTTCTTGTGTTCATCACATCAGAACAAGATTAAAGGATATTTTCCGGAGTCGTAATTTTCTCAAAAATCGTGTTTTAAAAATAGAAAACTCTTCAAAAATATCTTTTTGACAAAGAAAAATAAAATATATACTAAACGAATTCCAAAATTAATGAAATTTCGTGGGAAAATAATACGAAACTGATACATTCGACTATGAATTTTTGAGAATTTTTAGAATTTTTTTGGTATATAATTTTATGCTTTCTTTGAAAATTATCAGATTTTAAGGGAATTTTGACTGACATTAGATCACGGATAAAATTCTCAAACATTTTGTAGTAGTCTTAAATTCCATATTTCTTGTTGTTGTAAAATTCTCAATTGGTTTGGAGCTTGTTTCATGCGAAATGTAGTGTTAATTCATAATCTGGTCTGAAAATTGAAAAATCCAAAATTGATAGTAAATTGTTTCTACAATTCCTGAAAATCTCACAGCATGTTATTTTTACTTATATCTTACTACTGCAGAAATTTCAATGAATTTAGATTCCTATTTCTAGTAGTTTCTGTATTATTTTTGCAATCTGGTCAATTAATTGTTAAATCAAAATTAAATATGAGCTTAATGTAAAAATCTGTAAAAATCTTCCAGTAAGCTACATCTCATCATATCTTGCTTCTGTAGAAGTTTCAACTCATGTCAAACTCATTTGCAACAGTTTCACTTGTAAAATCACTCATATGGTTTAAAATTGATAAAATCCAGTAAAATATCGAAATTAATTGAAATTCATCTGAAAATCTCTAAAGAACCTTAAATCTCTGTCACATATTAATTCCCAAATCCATTGAAACAGAAATTTTAGGATCTTTAGATTTCCCTGGAGAAATGGCCAGTGCATCCATAATCGTATCCCAATTGCAACCGATCTTTGACAATTTGAATATTTAAGCTATAGCATGTTGTTGGCTCCGAGGTTAATGTCCACAGAAATTCTGAGATATGCCAGGCAATAAGATGCTATAACCTAAGTATTAAATTGCGCAAGGAAAGAGCGCACGATTCCCTTCCTTGGATGCAATTCGAGGCCGAAATTGGTGAACCTTAGATCCATTGGTATTCCTTAAATGTCCAAAAATTGAAAATCCTTAAAATCTGAAATTCATTAACTTCAAGAGCTTGAATCGATTTGTCTCGAGTCTTTCGGAACCATTGGATTATGGTTTCCGATATAAGAACCATTAGAGCCCAATTTAGGAACACTGGTGTCAGGTCGTGTCCTAGGTTTTAGGGAGTCTTAGGTTTTGGGGAGTCCTAGAGTTAGGAGTCCAGCATCATCACGGACGTTTGCTATGGATAGCAACCGTGCCATAGGTCTAGTTACACTAGTCACCCAATCTTTCCCTAGGACAAGCCTAATAAACTAGGATGTAGGCTAACCTGCATTAGTCTAAGGAACAACTTGCATTTAGATAAGAATCATATAGCATCTTAGATGAAATCCTAGGATAATAAAATCCTCAACTTGAATTAAATAACTTCTCCTAAAACTGTTAAAACAGTCAATCCCGTCTAGGTAGGTGTCTTAGTTGAGTTAGGCATAAGTAGCTTAGCTTAGGTGCACCGAACTACGTCGACTCTAATCCCAGTAAGGCTTGGGTACGTAGGCAGCTTGGATGTCTGATGGCATACCAACCGCGAGTCGGCTCCACAACAAATTGTGGGGTTTTTGTATATTAATTTTCTTGTACATTCTTAATTAAATCATTTAGGATTTTCCATGAAATTAGAATTTTAGGAGAACTTTCACTTAGATTGAATCCAGACAAATTAAGAAATCAAGATACACATTTAGGATTCACATTGAAATTAGATCATAGGATGCATGTCCCATAGTTAGCACATTAATAGAGAGTTGAATGAGCCAATTAAAATAAATTCAAAAGAGTTAGCTTTTGGAATCGAAGACCGATTATCGGGCATGAATGGTGCATGTGGTGGATAAATCCCCATACCTTCCATTCTTGTAACCAGGTAGCGAGTCTAGATTTCTGGTTAATCATGGGTCCTAGATCCCACATCTAGGTGGCGATTCTGTCAGTCTCTTTTGTGTGGAATTCGGATTGCCTTAGTGATCCTAAGTTCACATAAAAGACGAATTAAAATCAATATTAAAATGCACACGCCAATCGCGTGGGTACGAGAGACCAGGAGAGAGAGCGTGGCGGCTCGCGTCCCACCCCTCTCGCGGGATCGGGTCCCACAGTTTGGCGACTCTGCTGGGGACCACCTAACTTCATTAAAATTTCAAAAGATAATTCATTTGAATTTAATTTAACTGGCTCATAAAAACTCTATCTCTTATATACTTGTTAGATTAGTTTGTATGCTTTATTTTCTCATCACATCATACTCAAACTTAATCTAACAAAACTTGAAGGCATCTTAGATTGCGCGAACTTATTGCACACACTTACATCACTTGCATCTAAACCCTTGCATCTCACATGCACACACGTCCTATTTTAGGAACCCGGAGTGTTATCTAGCATGGTTGACTGGGATTTCATCACCTGGTGCCTCTGTGCTAGAGAAGCATTCCACCCTTAGCCTAGCACCTTATGGTGCGTAAACGGATCTCTTGTTCACGTACTGATACGCCGGACACTAGTATAGTATATCGAACATGGATTCGCGCTAAGGGAACTCTTGGCCTTACCCTTAGACTAACCCACACATGCATGTAGTATACGGTCACATGTGCGTCACGTGTGTGAGCCTGGTTTAGCATATCTTACCCATTTGTGTCTAGATTAGGCCGTGGTCCATCTTCCAATGGTCACGATCGGTCCTTAGATACACGAACAAAGTCATGAGTCGAGATTCTCTCTCCACTCCAATAGATTATGATTACGGTTGATGCCTTCAAATAATACTGTTAAAATGTGCGAAGATTAAAAACTTTCGCTTTGGGGTTAGGATATAAATCCCATTCATTTCCAAAGATCTCATAGGATTAGTCATTCATGATCTATCCGTTGAAAGCAATCCTATGCTATCTCATCCCATCTCCTGATCGTACTATTTTCAATCTTCTATCATGTGATTCGATCATGTATCCATACTTTCTTTGTACTGGCAGGAACTTATCCCAATTTCGTGTTCATGTAATCCTGATCATTCTTTATCCCTTCTCTTGGCTTGCAGGCACTATGTCTACTCGTGCAATTCTTGATTTGATCCGTGGTACATTAAGAGAATCCCATATCTATGCCATAAGTGAGCAAGAGAAAAATCTCTTAGGCTATGTGGCGACCATTAAGCTCGATTGGGGATTACTTTATGCCGCATCAGAATGTTGGGATCCCGATCACCATGTCTTCCGTTTTGGCCACCAAGAAATGTGTCCCACCTTTGAAGAATGGTGTGCCTTATTGGAATATCCTGTGGATGGCCCTCTAGTGAAGCCATCCTGTGTTCCAGACTATCGTCCTTTGTTCCTTCGCTTAATGAATAATCCAGATGAATCCATGGACTCTTTCATAAAAGGCCAAGAAGTGTCCATGCAACAACTGATTGACATTTACCCTCCTGTGGGACACATTGGTGCTGTTGATATTCAAAAAGCCCGACGTCGTGCTTTGAGATTCTGCTCATTTGCTAGATTCCTCACTGTTCAGCCTTCTCGCTTCGCTTCGCGTCAGCTGTTCTTTTGGACCTCGTTGGTCAAATGGATCGTGGCGCCAATCCAATTCCTACTATGCTTGCAGAAACCTTCGATGGATTGGATGATATGACTCATCTTCGTGCCAGCTCAGGTCCAGGCTCTTATGTTCGCTCCTTCGTTGGTTCTTTCTCAGGATGTCCTGCTTTACTTCAGGTGTGGTTGTGCCACAAGCTAAAAATCGCAGCTTCTGTGCATTTCGATCATACATTATACACCTTCAGCGAATGGCGTCATGATGTTTCCTTCGATCATAAGAGCGATTGGGTTGAATGGTTAAATTCTCGCCAAGAAGATCAGATTTATTGGCAAATCCCTGGGATCCAAGAAGCCGTCTTCAACACTGGAGAAGCTAACTACGTTCGCCTTCTTGGTCTCAAAAAGACTTCCTTTTATATTCCTGCCAGGATTCTGCATCAGTATGGAAGGGAGCAATCTATTGTGCCTCCCCTTCGTCATTTCTATCCGCCTGAGGATCTCAAGCCCAAGGTTGTCAAAGCCGTTTCATCTGCTTGGGATGTCAGGATCATCAAACCTCTAAAAGAGTCAGCTGAGCAAGATTGTCGTCCAAAGAAGAAGTCTAAACAGAATGCTTAGTTCCATGTTTAATCTTATCCGTTTATCTTTGAAAGAATGAACCCTGTACTCAAGCTTTAATGATTGATCAATAAAGTTCATCTTTCTCTCTCATTATCTTGGTCTATGCGTGCATCATTGTCTACTTCTTTCTGATTTTAAAATATGTGTTTCAAATATTTCAGGGCAGTAAACACCATAGCTAACCCCACTGCTCCTTGGGTTCGGGTCTCTTCACGATTGGAGAGGAATTCTGTCTCTCCACCACCCTCTCTGAGAACCCCAGCATCTCCTTCTTTCTCATCCTCACCAATGGCAGATAACCAAGATGGCCTTCCACCTGCTGCTATTACCGATACTCTTACCTTGATTCTCCAGCAGCTTCAAGAACTCAAAGAAGAGAACCGAGTTATCAAGGCTCAGCTTTCTGAAAAGTTGGGACCGTCGTTGTCCAAGGATAAAGGGCCTATGCACCAAGCAGCTACTTCAGCAGCACCTGCCCAACCAGTGTTCATCACTATCCCTGATAAAGCCAAAGAAGATTTGGAAAAAGAGCAGTATAGCGAGGATCGCAGTAGGCCTTCTCAGTCCATGGTTAATACGACTGTTATGGAGAAATTAGAAAGTCTTACCAGGAAAGTTCAGGACATCCAGTTTCAAGACCAGGGTGGTTTTAATCCAAGCGACCTTACACTGTTTCCCGAAATCCACCTTCCTGCTAATTTTCAAATGCCAGATTTCGACAAATATGATGGTGTGGGTTGTCCAATCACACATTTGCAAATGTTCACCATCATGTGTCAGCCTCAAGGCTTATCTCCTGAGCAAATGGCTCAATTGTTCCCAGTTTCCCTAACCAAGGTTGCTAGGAGATGGTTCATGGTCTTGGACAAGACTCGTTAAAGTACATGGAAGGATATCGGCGAGCAATTCATCAGGCAGTTCAAATATGATGATGGGACAGAAATCACCAGAAAGGATTTAGAGAGAACAAAGCAAGACTCGAGGGAATCCTTTCTGATTTTTGTGAAAAGATGGAGGAGAATAGCAGCTCAGATGATGGAGCGCCCTTCTGAGGAAGAGCAGGTCCAGATAATCATGAAAAATATTTCCCCCCAGCTCCAGTATCACATGTCGTTGTAGTATTATCCAGACTTCAAACACTTTATCGTGGCAGGCACCCAAATAGAGGATTGGACAAGGTGTATTCAACCGAAGTAACCCGAATACCAGAGAATTCAGGAAGTCTCCATCAGCTGAAATTAATAACCTTTCCCGCTCCAAGCCTCAGCCTTCAAAACCTCATAACCCCATGGTGATGGATTATACCCAACCTGCTGTCGCACCTCGGCCACAGGCCCAGACAGAATTTACCCATCTCCCTCTTCCACCATCTGAGATACTCAAGGAGTGTCTAGCCTCAGGTCCCATAATCCTGCCCGACATTAGGGCTCTTCCTAATCCTTTACCAGCAAATTGGCGAACAGATCAACACTGCGAATACCATAGAAATTCCGGCCATTTCACTGATAATTGCATTGCCCTAAAATTTAGGATCCAGAGGTTGCTCGACAACAGAGATCTTGTGTTCGAGCCAAAACCCGATAACCCATTACCTGGTCATGCGAACCCTGCTGCTGCTGTCAGTGCTATAACCATAGGGGACCCAAAATTTGATCCTCTCACTCTTATCTGTGCCTTAGAACCTACTTTTGAAACGTCTGGGTCGGAACCTTTTGAAGAAGAAGAAGATACAGACAGTGAAGATGTTCTAGTAGCTGCTATCCTGATATGAACCAGCCTTCACCGAGCCTCCGAAGCTAGACAGTTGTGGCAGTTAATGTTTTAGTCGTTTACTATTTTATGTTGAGTCAGTCATCATGGTCAGTATAATTGTTGGGTCCGGTCTTACAGTTCAAGGTTAATGCCTAGTCCAGGCAAGTTATCTTTTGCTTTTCTTTTTATTCAGAATTGTGAATCCTGAGCATGTTCAGGATAGGTCGTCAGATGTAATAGCTTTTTCTTTAAATAAAATTTCAGTTCCAATAGTTCATTTGTGTCTATTTCTTAAGTGTGCTTCTGATCTTAAAATAAGACTCCCTCCTCAAATGAGGACAAAATTGACGAAACTCCACTTGAGTCACAACAATTACTTGAACAAGAGGAGGAGCGCCAATCCCAGCCTTTCAAAGATGAAATTGAAGTGGTAAACATTGGCACTGAAACTTTGATTCAGTGAATGCCGATTAAAAATACATTACCCTCTGAAGAATGTGAGAAATTAATAAATCTATTTCGAGAATAAAGAGATGGTCCAGTAAGCGCTACCATTAATGCCAGGATAAAGACCCAGATAGAAGGTTCAAGAAAGAATGGAGTGAATATCACATGCTATACAAGGGGCATAGAGTGGAAACAACTTTCATATTTCCAATCAATGACCTTGGTTCTCAAATTCATAACATGAAGCCAACAAATTCAAGATAAGAAGTTCAGGAGCAAGCATTGAAAAGTGATCATCAGATATCAAGAGTTACAAATTCATAGGTGGAGGATGTCAAAGAACAAGTTTTGCTCTATGAAAGTCCAAAGCACGTATTAGAATCTTGAAAGAAGAAGATCCATTATCTCTTACCTGGAAATGCCGTCAAACTCCGTGAAAAAAAAAAGAAAAAAAAGAAATTCAATCCTTTAAAAAAAAGAGAAAAAAAAGAGAGACAAATTCCAAAAGCAGAGAACTCAATTATTCCAGAAAGAAAAGAAAAAAAGAAAAATCAATTAACCTTCAAACAATTTATCTTCAAACTAGGGGCATCCGCCCTGAACTACCCATGACCTGATTCCTACCTTGGGATATGTAGGCAACCTGTTCACAGGTTCGGTCGAAATCTTTGTTGAGCCTTAAGCCATTCTTTGAAAAGCCCCATCCTACCTATAAAGTCCTTCCGGTGTTCAGAATTAATGATTTGGGTCCCGAAACACGGAGTTTCAAGATCTGCTAGACTGAAAACCTGAAAAGGCGGTCTAGGCAAAATTTAAGATCATTCCCCTACTAAGTTGAAAACCCGAAAGGGCGGCTTAGGCAAAAGCTAAGGGGATAGCCTGCTGGATCAAAAACCTAGAAAGGTGGTTCAGGCAAAAGTTAAGGCTAGCGCGGTCCGCCAAGTTAAAAACCCCGAAGAGGTGACTTGGTCACGGTAAGAGAATCATTATAAAAAGGCTACAGCCGGTATCAAGACTGAAGATCAACTGAAGTTTAAGCAAATTCAAGTGACATCCTCAAAACTGGGGGCATTGAAGCTAAGCAATCTTAGGGGTAGTTAAATCCTTGAGGCATTACTGTTTTAAGGAAAAAATCCAGTGTTTACCAATTGAAAAAAACATTCCTCGAAAGGATAGACTTACCAAATAAAACGTTAACTAGGTAGAAGCATTACTGTGTCTGTCAGTGTAGTTAGTAAATCTTTGTCATTCTATGTTCACTCCTTCAGAGCTGCTCAATCCTTTGAGTAGTGCCTTTTATCTAAGTTTCCTCTTTAGAAAGAGTCAATCGTCGTTCTTATGTCCAAATGATGCAACTGTCTTGGTGAAGGAGGCCCAGCCTCGGCAGCTCCCTGCGATCGTATGAAAGAGCACGGTAATCTAGTCAAGCAGCTTTATTTCAAAGAAGATCAGCTCATAAAAAATCAGAAGTAGAAACATCAGAAAGCCCAGCTTCCGTAAAAGGTCGTACCCCAGGAAGGCACCTCAAGCTTGGAAGAGCCTCAGATGCAATGGTGGTTGAGCCAATTTCTCGAAAAGATGAACCATTAAAATTCAGAATCTCCTTCCAGTTAGTTAAATACTATCTTGGTCAAGAAATGTTTATCTAAACACCTGTCAAGAGGCAAATCCCACTTTTCCATGATTATATCCAAGAGAGCCGTTGTTCTGGATTACCAATCTCAAAAATCTTGTTCAAGGTTTCAGTTATCAAAATTCCCAGAAGACAAGACCAGCAGTCTCTTCGAGAAAGATCTTGTTGAAGTTTCATAAAAGTGTCCCTAATCCATTCTTGTTAGTAATGGTTCTTCGTTCCTAAGGTTTGTCGTTTCATCATTCGTCAAAATCGTAGTTTCCAATATCTTTGTCGGGCACGATCCATAATATCCCCGATTTCATTGAGTTAAAAAAATCAAAAATTCATCAAATCTAATCTTACGTCAAATTCAAATTCATGAAAAATCTCTAAATTCTTCGTTGTTGAATTCATCAATCGAAGCTATCTCGTTTCTTTGAACCCGTCTGTGAACGGTGTCTCATATTCCGGGTTCATTTGGGAATGGCCTGTTATCTTCTTCTAACCCGTTTGGGAGCGGTGCATCATTTTTTTAAATCCATTTGGGAATAGTTTCTTATATTCTTCGAGCCCATTTGTGATCCATTTGGGAATAGTTTCTTATGTTCTTCGAGCCCGTTTGTGAACGGTGTCTCATTTTCTGAGTCCATTTGTGAATGGTCTCGTGGTTTCTTTGAACCCGTTTGTGAATGGTGTCTCATTTTCTGAGTCCATTCGTGAATGGTCTCATGTCCTCCTTGAGCCCGTTTGTGAACAGTGCCTCATTTCTCAAAAATCAAAAATTCATCAAATCCAATCCCCGATTCAAAAAAATCCAATCCTACGTCAAATTCAAGTTCATGAAAAATCTCTAAATTCTTCGTTGTTGAATTCATCAATCAAAGCTATCTTGTTTCTTTGAGCCCGTTTGTGAACGGTGTCTCTTTTCTCGAGTCCATTTGTGAATGGTCTTGTCCTCCTTGAGCCCATTTGTGAACGGTGCCTCATTTCTCGAGTCCATTTGTGAATGGTCTTGTCTTCTCTTTGAGCCCGTTTGTGAACGGTGCCTCATTTCTCGAGTCCATTTGTGAATGGTCTCGTCTTCTCTTTGAGCCTGTTTGTGAACGGTGCCTCATTTCTCGAGTCCATTTGTGAATGGTCTCGTCTTCTCCTTGAGCCCGTTTGTGAACGGTGTCTCGTTTTCTCGAGTCCATTTGTGAATGGTCTCGTCTTCTCTTTGAGCCCGTTTGTGAACGGTGCCTCATTTCTCGAGTCCATTTGTGAATGGTCTCGTCCTCCTTGAGCCCGTTTGTGAACGGTGCCTCATTTCTCGAGTCCATTTGCGAATGGTCTCGTCTTCTCCTTGAGCTCGTTTGTGAACGGTGCCTCATTTCTCGAGTCCATTTATGAATGGTCTCGTCTTCTCCTTGAGCCCGTTTGTGAACGGTGCCTCATTTCTCGAGTCCATTTGTGAATGGTCTTGTCTTCTCCTTGAGCCCGTTTGTGAACGGTGCCTCATTTCTCGAATCCATTTGTGAATGGTCTCGTCCTCCCTGAGCCCGTTTGTGAACGGTGCCTCATTTCTCGAGTCCATTTGTGAATGGTCTCGTCTTCTCCTTGAGCCCGTTTGTGAACGGTGCCTCTTTTCTCGAGTCCATTTGTGAATGGTTTTCTATCCTCTTTGAGGCCGTTTGTGAACGGTGCCTCATTTTCCGAGTCGATTTGGGGAATGCTTCTTATCCTCGTTGAACCCGCTTGTGAGCGGCGTCTCATCTTCTTCTAAAAACCGTTTGAGAACGATCTTTGTCCTTTCCCTTCAGAATCCATTCGAAAAAGATATCTCATTCTCTAATTGCCCGTTTGTGAACGGCGCCGCATCGAGTTTGTTTCTATTATTCCAATTCTAGGATTTCATCTAGGGTCTTGCATTATATTAGGTTGCATTGTGTTTAGGGAGTCCTTTGTCGATTAAAGCTACGCAAAATGGCGCTGTCACTTTGGCTTTGGTATTCGATGACCACGTCATCTCTACTAAAGAGGGGCATCTGTAGACACCCCCATTTTGCTCTGCCTTAATCGATAAAGAAATTAGTGTTTGTCTATCGGTTTTCCAATGTCTTTCCTTTCCGCGTCCGTCTGTTGCATTTCTAAATATTTTGGTCATTTTCGTCGTGTTTTGCATGTTCCCGCTAAGTGATTGAGAAGGGTTGTTCGGAAGAATCCCAAACCAGAGAGAGTTTGGACCCATTTGGTGAGGCCGCATTGTGCATTTTGATTAAATTTGGATCGAGAAAGTTGGCCCATATAAGAAATATCCAAGTTATCTGTGGAGTTTATCATGGATGTTAACAATCAAATTTTATAGGAATAAGTGTGCCCAACATGGAGTGGAGTTCACTAAGTTGAAGCAAGCGGACCCGCCTAAAATTCTAATAAATGGATCTCATGGAAAATTCGGCCAAGGAATAGGCCTAGGATTTGGTTGAGGGATTTAAAATGGAGTGGCCCACTAAATATGCGTGGGGCCCACCCAAGGTAATTCAATCTTATTCTTCGGGGTCCGTATTGAAATCTAACAGAAAAGATTTGTGGGCCACCAATTAAACAATATCGAGTGATTTAAGAGGTGGTGTAACCGATCCACAATGCAGCCTATCAATTGGACGGCCAAGATCAGCTTGCGACAATGAATTAGAGGAGCGAATCATTTATTCGGTAGCCCTTTGAAATGGATGGTTCGGATCATCCTATGAATGATCTATAAGAAATGATTTATTGAGCATATCCCATTAATGACTTATTAATCGGGTGGTTCAGATTTTCCTATGGAGTGGGCCCCACCATTTTCTTAAAATGATAGTAATAACAAGACACGATGTAGAAATTAGCCATACAACATGGGACCCACTTGGGATAAGGCTGAATTGAATGGATCGGATCATCCCATCAAGACGATTTGTGGGTGTAGCCCAATTTATATTGTGGCTAATCATGTGGGCGGTTTGGATCAATCCATGGGATTGATTTACGAGGGCGCGACCCAATTTGCCGTGGGGTATTAAATAGATGGCCAGGATCAGTTTCCAAGGATGAGATAGGGAAATGCAGATTATTTTGCAGCCCAGTAAATGGGTGGTTTGGATCATCTATTAAATAAAGAAAGTAGGGCCCACTATTGCCAAAATGGGAAGATATGGACGTTCATATAATTATGGGTTTTTATCGAAACAGGTAAGTCCATCCAAGGTCATTCCAATATTAGAGTCAAGAGGATGAATGTCTATGCTAAAGATAGAGACAATGGAAACAGTAACTTCCCCAGCTATCATATATACAAAGATATATATATATATATATATATATATATATATATATATATAATGGGAATTAGGATGTCTATTGATGGAAAAAAATCAAAAAAAAGAAGCAATAACCCAGCTCTTTTGAAGATCGATAAAAAAAAAAAAACAAAAGGGAGAGGGGATTAAAAAAAGAAAAAAGAAAAGAAGAAATCGATACGAGAAGAGGGGATGATCTTCTTCCTCAGTGGGGACCTTGGAATGGCAGACTTGAAAGGGAAACAGCCCTCGTCTCTACAGAGAGCGTGATAAAGCTCGGGTATCTGTCTCACCCAACTCAGTTTTTTTCTTTCTCTGAGCCCACTCAGATTTTTCTCTAAAATCCATCACTCCCTCTGTTTCTCGATATCCCTCACTCACCCTCTGGTTCTACTTCCAACTCCCCCTCTCTGTTTCTGTGTTTCCCTCTCTTTCCCTCCGTTTCTGTTTTTCTACATCTCCCACTATCCTCTGTATCACCCTCTCTATCACTCCCTCCATCTCCCCTACTGCTCCATAACCTCTCTCTATCTCTCCCTCTAACTTAACCCTTAACAGCAGCCTTTTTTTAAAAAAAAAAAAAAAAAACAGAGTATTGGTTTTTCACCGATACTCTGTTTTTTTCTTCTTTCTATCTCTCTCTTTGCCACGTCTCTCTTCTCTCTCTCTCTCTCCATCACCTCTACCTCGCTCTCCCACTCGGTTCTCTCCCTCAACCCCTCGCCACCCTCTGTTTCCATCTTTCCTCCTACCCTCTGTTACTCTCTATATCTGTTTTTTCTTCTTCTTTCTATCTCTCTCTTTCCCACGTCTCTCTCTCTTCCCCTCTATCTCTCTCTCACTCTCTCTTGGTCTCTCTCTCTCTCGGCCTCTCTCTACCACCCTCTTACTCCCATATTCCCTCTCCCTACCTCCCTCTCCCTCTTCACAGTAGGTTTTTTTTTTTTTTTTTAAAGAAGAAAGAAAAAGGGAAAGAGAACGGAGCGGATCGCACGTCGGCGGGATTTTTTGGACTCTGCAGCTCTCGGATTCGGCGAGGATCTCCACCGTAGGTAGGTACACTGTTCTCGGATTTTTTCAGAATTATTTGGTATATTTTTAGATTTTTGCATGATTTTTAAGCATTTAAATGAATTTAATTTAATATTAAATATGTGTGCTTAAAATTATAATCTGCATGAGTGTTTCCATTCCGTTTCGTCAAAATTTAATACAATGATCTATCTAAATAGAGTAAAATAATTATCGGATCGGATCGGATCGGACATTGGATCAACGGTTTTTTAGAATTTGAGTGAAGAGTAGAATTTTATTTAAAATAATGGCTGAGAAATTACGAAATTCGAAAAAATAGCTATCTCAGGATGATCTATTTTTTGGAATTTAAAATTTTTCTTGTGTTCATCACATCAGAACAAGATTAAAGGACGTTTTCCGGAGTCGTAATTTTCTCAAAAATCATGTTTTAAAAATAGAAAACTCTTCAAAAATGTCTTTTTGACGAAGAAACATAAAATATATACTAAACGAATTCCAAAATTAATGAAATTTCGTGGGAAAATAATATGATACTGATACATTCCACTATGGATTTTGGAGAATTTTTAGAATTTGTTTGGTATATTATTTTATACTTTCTTTGAAAATTATCAGATTTTGGGAGAATTTTTACTGACATCAGATCACAGATAAAATTCTCAAAACATTTGTAGTAGTTTTAAATTCCATATTTCTTGTTCTTGTAAAATTCTCAATTGGTTTGGAGCTTGTTTCATGCGGGATGTAGTGTTAATTCATAATCTGGTTTGAAAATTGAAAAATCTGAAATTGATAGTAAATTGTTTCTACTATTCCTGAAAATCTCACAACATGCGATATTTACTTATATCTTACTACTGCAGAAATTTCATTGAATTTAGATTCCTATTTCTAGTAGTTTCTGTGTTATTTTTGTAATCTGGTCAATTAATTGTTAAATCAAAATTAAATATGAGCTTAATGTAAAAATCTGTAAAAATCTTTCAGTAAGCTACATCTCATCATATGTTGCTGCTGTAGAAGTTTCAACTCATTTCGAACTCGTTTGCAACAGTTTCACTTGTAAAATAACTCATATGGTTTAAAATTGATAAAATCCAGTAAAATATCAAAATTAATTGAAATTCATCTGAAAATCTCTAAAGAACCTTAAATCTCTGTCAAAGATTAATTCATAAATCCATTGAAACAGAAATTTTAGGATCTTTAGATTTCCCTGGAGAAATGGCCAGTGCATTCATAATCGTATCCCAATTGAAACCGATCTTTGACAATTTGAATATTTAAGCTATAGTATGTTGTTGGCTCCGAGGTTACTGTCCATGGAAATCCTGAGATATGCCAGGCAATAAGATGCTATAACCTAAGTATTAAATTGCGCAAGGAAAGAGCGCACGATTCCCTTCCTTGGATGCCATTCGAGGCCGAAATTGGTGAACCCTAGATCCATTGGTATTCCTTAAATGTCCAGAAACTGAAAATCCTTAAAATCTGAAATTTATTAACTTCAGGAGCTTAAATTGATTTGTCTCGAGTCTTTCGGAACCATTGGATTATGGTTTCCGATATAAGAACCATTAGAGCCCAATTTAGGAACACTGGTGTCAGGTCGTGTCCTCGGTTTTAGGGAGTCTTAGGTTTTAGGGCGTCCTAGAGTTAGGAGTCCAGCCTCATCACGGACGTTTGCTATGGATAGCAACCGTGCCATAGGTCTAGTTACACTAGTCACCCAATCTTTCCCTAGGACAAGCCTAGTAAACTAGGATGTAGGCTAACCTGCATTAGTCTAAGGAACAACTTGCATTTAGATAAGAATCATATAGCATCTTAGATGAAATCCTAGAATAATAAAATCCTCAACTTGAATTAAATAACTTCTCCTAAAACTGTTGAAACAGTCAATCCCGTCTAGGTCGGTGTCTTAGTTGAGTTAGGCATAAGTAGCTTAGCTTAGGTGCACCGAGCTACGTCGACTCTGATCCTAGTAAGGCTTGGATACGTAGGCAGCTTGGATGTCTGATGGCATATCAACCGCGAGTCGGCTCCACAACAAATTGTGGGGTTTTTGTATATTAATTTTCTTGTACATTCTTAATTAAATCATTTAGGATTTTCCATGAAATTAGAATTTTATGAGAACTTTCACTTAGATTGAATCCAGACAAATTAAGAAATCAAGATACACATTTAGGATTCACATTGAAATTAGATCATAGGATGCATGTCCCGTAGTTAGCACATTAACAGAGAGTTGAATGAGCCATTTAAAATAAATTCAAAAGAGTTAGCTTTTGGAATCGAAGACCGATTATCGGGCAGGAATGGTGCATGTGGTGGATAATTCCCCATACCTTCCATTCTTATAACCAGGTAGCGAGTCTAGATTTCTGGTTAATCATGGGTCCTAGATCCCACATCTAGGTGGCGACTCTATCAGTCTCTTTTGTGTGGAATTCAGATTGCCTTAGTGATTCCAAGTTCACATAAAAGACGAATTAAAATCAATATTAAAAGGCACATGCTAATCGCGTGGGTACAAGAGACCAAAAGAGAGAGCGTGGCGGCTCGCGCCCCACCCCTCTCGCGGGATCGGGTCCCATAGAAGGCTAATCTTGATTTTGAGCATTTTGCAATATTAGCGAAGGCTAATAATGCAAAATGCCCCTGGCATGGTTTCTTTAATGATTTGATCATGCATTTTGTGTTATTAGTCAAATTTCTATGACTAATAATACAAAATGCCTCTAGTGTATTTATTCCCACACACAAGAGAAAGCTAATACAAGGTAAGAAACAAGGATAGCAATTTTGATGTAATGAAAAGTGGGTTCTTTCTGAGCGCTTTCGATCACGAGGTTATGTCTTTCTAAACATTCTCCTTCTGTACATGGGGTACTGAGCTGGATCTTGTCCTTCCGAGACCTATACACGGAGTACTGGGCTGGATCTTGATTTTCTGAGATAAGTGAATTCGCCGTGTTGTCCTTCAACGTATGATGACCTTTGCTGGGCAACTGACTCAGCAGAGAGAAATGAGCTTTTCTTTTCTGGATTCCAATATAGGGAGGAAAGAGAGGAGACTCGATTTTACTGAAACAAATGCTTTTGATTTATTTAGGTAACTCAAACCCTAGATAGATGAGTTTAAATGTTCTTACGCATAGGTAGTGTTCCCTGCCTCTAGTTTTCAATCATGGTCCAAAGACCCTTTAAATTGTTTGAAGTATTAACTCATTTTGTTTTGGACCAAAGAATTCTTCATCTGGTCTTTTCAAAGGTATACCTTGCCAACAATCAAGTTGTCCTTCGTAGATTTTCAACTTAACAGACCGTTGTACCTTAACTTTCTCTAGAAACATGTTTCAGTTTGTTTTGTTTCTAGAGGCATGATGACCCTAACATTTGCCTAAGTCGTCCTTTCAGGTTTTTAACTTAGCGGATCTTTAGATCTTCTTATTCTGGACATTGGAATGACTTGTGGGGATCCTGAAAAAGGTTTGTTGGTTTCACCAACGGTGACCGAACCCGAAATGATCAGGTTGCCTACGTACCCGAAAGAAGGATTGGGATCTGGTCCACGTAGTTCGAGGCTTTTCTGTGGGAAAAAGGATCGAAAGGGATAATGTAAAGGGTTTTGTTTGGCTTTGCCAAAGGGTGATCGAATATGGGTTTGTCAGGCTGCCTACGTACCCCAAAGAGGTTGGGATCAGGTATGCGTAGTTTGAGGCTTGAAGGTATCTTCAAAGGGGTTTCAAATTTTTGTAAGTGACTTATTTTCGGCTCTGATCAGCACATGGAGGCCTTTGATTTTTTTGATTTGATCGAGGTTAGTAAGTTGGAAATTCTATCTCCATTTTGGTCAAGAAGTCTAACGACTTTTCCGGACAGAATTTTATCTACGATGTAAGGGTCAGACCGGTTTGGTTTAAAATTTTCCCTTAGATCAAAGACATGAGTTCGGTATTAGCTAAACACCATATTCCCCTCTCTGGAAGTTCACGGCTTAGCTTTGCATCTTCAGTAGGTGCATCAGTTAACTGTTCTTGCGACAACTTTGTCTTTGACAAACTTTAGAGTAGTGTTCATGATGTCGAATTCTGATGAATGGTTGTCAGGCGATAGCTGGTGACAATATTAGGAGAGATGACAAATAGCCCTTGATCTTTTCGAAAGCTTCTTGATATTTACTGTTCCTCTAGTTTGGATAGCCATCCTTTGGACAGGCTTTGTTGAGATTCCTGAAATTGACATAACATCTAACACTTCCATCTTTCTTGGGTACTGGAACGATGTTTGCTAAACACTCAGGATACCTGAACACTTTTTAGGAATCCTACTTTTAGTTGCTTGATCTTTGATCTTCGAGAAACCATTCTGGTCTCATTCTTCTGAGCTTTTACTTCTTTGTCTTGGCTTCTGGGAACAGAGGGATATGGTGCTGGATAATTTCTTTACTTAAATCCTTGCATATCTTTGTAAGACTAGATGAAGGCTTCTTTGAATTCTTTTAACAATTTGGTTAATTCCGTACACTTTTCAGGGGATAAGGTTTTGCTAATCTTAATCTCCTGAAGCAGGGATTCACTACCAATGTTTAATAATTTCAAACTTATCTTCTAAAGGTTTTGATCGATGCTTCTCCTCTCGTTTGATTAATTACTTAACCTTAAGAGGAGTTTCATCTGCATCCTTATTTGAGGAAGGTTGTTCATTATATTTTAAAGCATTTACTTTAGAACAATCGAGAGACAAAAGTGAGTACAGAGAAAGTTCTTTTATTGATCTGCAGAATATATCAGAAGAAGAATTGACTGACGTGCCCTTGTCAGGCTCTTTTGCATTTGATGCTTTTCAAAAGATGAGTCAGAATCGGAAAAGGGGTCTGACTCAGAACGAGAAGTCTGCATCCGGAGGAGTAATGAGTGGGATAAAAGTATCCGACCAGTTGGAGGGTTCTGCCTTGCCAGCATCAGTAATCATACTCTGAGGAAAAAGTGTGAATGCCTATGCTTTCCCGCTTGCAGTTACGACCTTTAGAGAGTAATATCTGCCCCTAATGGGATGATGAAGTCACCCTTGTTGATGAGTTTCTGGATAGCGTATTTCAAGCAAACACTTCTCCGTCGGGTGGCCCTTTCCTTGATGATATTCACAGAATTCCAACTCACTGTATTTCATCGGTAGTGGATTCGGAGGAGGGCAAGGTGCACGAGCAGTGAGCTTGTTGTTCTTGATCAGAAACCTCATAACCGTGATCAGGTCAAATGGTAATGTGGGGAATTCCCTGTGTGACCACAATGACTGTTTTTTCTCCAGTTTTCTTGCTTTGGCTGAAGCATTGTTTTCTTCTGCGCCTGATTCAGGATTGTTGGAGTATGCACGCTTTAAATGAGGGATCAGGTTGGAATCGTATTCTGATTCAGAGTTTGGCTCAGATGAGAGGACAAACTGTTTCTTTTTTATAAGGTCTTGGATAGCATTTTTCAAAGCGAGACATTTATCGGTCGAGTCTCCCTTACCTTGATGGTATTCACAGTACTCTCCGTTGTTCCAAGTCCTTGGCAAAGGGTTAGGAGGCGGACGAGGTGTAAGCAAGAACAACTTCTTTTCCTGGAGAAGTACCCTCATGACGGTAGAAGGATTGGTAGGTAAGGGAGAAAATTCCCTTCGAGGTTTTTTATGAAAGTAAGCTCTTGGGGTGCCTTGATGTGTTGCCAGATAACCGATGTTTCATAAGCTTATGCGATTTCCTTTACCGTGTTAACTTCTTCAAGGAGAAGGAGTTTCTGAATAATAGCCTCAGGAAAAAATTGAGCATCATCAATCCATCTACGAACCATGTGGGCCTCTATTTTACTCTCAGTGTCTATGAAGCATTTTAAACTTGCGAAGCAATGAACGACCATGTCACGCAGGGGGAGGGGAGTGAGGTTCTGTTGCCTTATCCCAATTCTCTCTTGTAAAAAGAGATCCAACATTGGTGCTATCGGGTGTTGCAGACCTGAATGTCCTGGAGCAGGTCCGCATGTTCTACCATGATGGTGTGAAGATTTGAAGGACCAGAAGATTTTGAAATTTCTACCAAAGGAGTAGAAATTGGAGAGCCGGATAGATCCATGTTTTCTCTAGATGAGCTTGGGTATGGGACCAAGCTTTTGACATCTCGGGTGCAATGGTTTCAAGTGCAAAAACTTTCTACCTATAGATATGAATATTTATACACTAGTTTTAGAACTTTTTCATGCAAGGAAAGAAGAGTTATGCAAACAATTGGAAGAGTACAAATAAAACTTTTATTTATATGTCTCACCAATTTTTGCAATTTGTATAACAAGGCCTGTGCTAGCTTGACTTCTAACAACTTTTTTACAAAACAATTGTTCAAAATTTTGCAAACAAGGAAAAAAAATTTGATATCTTCTGTACAGAAGGAGTCCATAGGCTGGTGGTTATGAGACGAGTGGAAGGCAAAAGGGAGTCAGATGGCTTCTGGAGGCTCTTCATCTAAAGAGATGTGCGAGAGGAGTGCTGAATAGTGGTCTGGATGCACGTGGTCATCCTTCGAGACATGTAGAAGGACGTATTCTCTAGAGTAAGGATTCAAACATATCTGGTTTTGAACGTACACATGGTGAACTTGCTAGAGCCAGGCATCCTCCAAGAGATGTCGTAGCTGCCCAGGTTCCTAACCAGTTGTACCGCTTAGGTTCAGTATCAAAGCGAACTTGTGGTCTCCATGACTTAAAGTTCGAAATAAAGGGGATTGTCAGGGGACGAGGAGTAGCTATGTGAAGCTTTAAACATAGCCAAATGTAAAGGAGATGTTGGACATCCTCTGAAAGGGAGATGAGGGTACTAAGAGATGCTATCTAATCCCTTGAAGGTTTTGGCAAGCATGGAGAGTGCTGGGTTAGCATCTAATGACAATCGGTCCACAACACTGAGAAGGGTGAGAGAGGCTACAATAGATTCCTGACATAGAAGATACTTTACGTAAGTACAAAGTATATAGGCTTTTTGACGACGTTGCTGAAATACTATGTGTAGACACCCCATTTTGACCGTACCCTAATCCTTCACTGTTTGAGCAAAACCCCATCAAATGAATGAGATAGGACCCCAAATTGTTTCCCAAGCTAGGTTAGGGTCCCGCTAAAATTCCCGTAAAATTTTGTCGGAATCCATGCACGTTTGCCTAGTAAACGAGCCGAGGTAAGTGTCGTGGTGCAAGTTTATAAGGGTGGCAATTCAGCCAGAAGCAGGGTGCGCAGGAACCTAGAAAACCAGTTCAAATTTGCCATAATGGGTTGTCCAGGGAGATATAGGGGGTATACTGATTAGTGTGTAACAAAATTAGTTAGGGAAGAATCTTTGGAAGCTTCCTAGGTGGTTAGGCTTCTTTTGATCCCAGCCCTTAAACAAGAAGCTAATTTGAAGGGCTAGGATCAAAAGGAGGAGAGATATTTTCCCAAGATTTTTCTCCCCTTTGTTTTCTAATTGGCCCCCCCTGTAGGTTAGGAAATGTACAAAATGCATAGATAGGGGTGGTCCAAAGGAGAGGAAGGAGGCAGAATATATCATTATTTTTTAGACCATTTCTTTCCTGGGCACCCCCCTATTGAGTACAGAGTAGTCATAAATATGCATAGAGGGGGGCTGTCCCGGGAGAAAAGAGGTCGAATTTATCAATGCCCTATATAGGCCTAGCGAATTAGGGTTTAGAGGGAGATTTTTTTTTCTTTCGTTCAAAGCACAGTAGCAGAGAGAGGGAGGGAGGAGGAGAAAAACAGAGAGGGAGAGAGAGAGAGTCGCCTCCACCTCCGGCCTCATCTCCGGCAAGCCAACTCCGACCACCATCCCCATCTCCGGCCTCTTCTTCTTCTATTTTTTTTCTTTTTCTTCTTCTTCTTCTTTAATTTTCACCATCCCAAACCCATCTCCATTAATTCCGGCCGGCCACCTCTTCTTCTCCCCCACACCCACATCTCCCCATCAAACCCATTTTCTTCTACACACCATCTTCATCTACCATTTCTAACCCCAAAACCCATCTTCCCCTTTATTCCCATCACAAAACCCATTTTTATTTTCCCTCAAACCCATTTCATTTTCTCCTTAAATCCAACCTCTGTAAACCCACCACCATCATCCTCCATCTACTTTTCCCCTAATTCAAACCCACCACCACCGTCTTCTTCAGCTCCTTTTTCTTCTTTTCTCTTCTCAAAGCCCCTTCCACCCAAACCCTTTTACCCCCATCAAATCCTTCTCCGGTCGGATTCTCACCGGAATCTGACCACCCTAGTCTATTCTCCGGTCTTCACCACCACCACCACCTTTTGTGCTACCTTCACCCTCACCACCTAAACCCTCACCTTCAAAACCCATTTCATTTTCTTCCCTTCAAACCCATCGGATTCCGACCGGCCGCCGTTAAATCCGATCGAACCCCCTTTACCACCCCTATTCAACCTCTCATTTCCCTATTTTTATCACCATCTCTAACCCATTTCATTAATCCTAGCCTAAAATTTGATCTCATCCCCTTCGTTATACACCTCACTCCCACATCCCTTACCTCCTCTGCGATTTCGGCCGGCCACCTCCATCTCAGCTACCATCCCACCACTATCTTCTTATTCATTTACCCTTTTTTTTCCCATTAACCCATCTCCACCATCTACCCTAACCGAGCCACTACCCCTGTCCAAATCGACCCAATAAACCCACCTCTACCATTTACAACCTTGCCATCATCATCTCCACCTCCCCAAAACCCAAACCCATTTCAGATCTCATCTTCATCTCAGCCGTCACCCTCAATCACAGCAGCCACCTCCATTTCTGATAACCCTCTCCACTATCATAGCCCAAATTCATCATCTCTTAGATCCAATAAGAAAAGCTGCATCGAATCGTCAACCGCGATCACCTCTGCAACCTCCTTCCTTGGCAAGATTGACCATTACCTTCATCATTTTTGTTTATCATCAAGGTAAGGCATGGAGGAGTGTTTGGAATTCTCATTCTCAGGTAATTCTCATCTATTTTCTTTGCTTCCCTCAGCTAATTTCCATATCAATCGAAGTAACAAGATGTTTTTATAATTGTTCTCAATATGTTCTTGAGGGTTTTGATGCTTGACCCATGTGTGAATCTTTTTCTATGGTCCATGGATGTTCTTATTATCAAGTCTTGACAATGAAATGAGCTAGTATCTTTCATGACTTGGGGTTCTTGATTAAAACAAGGAGATGCTTATATCAGGAGCTTGTAATGCATGAATTAGTTGATCTCGTCTGGTTATTTTCTTTTGGAAAATCTATAGTTTTCTTAAACTTGATATTGTTATATATATGTTGGTTATCTCCTTGTTGGGCTAATCACTCATCTTCATCTTTTAATTGGAAAATGATGTACAGCATACATTAGTCGATCTTTGTTAATACTAGTGCCATCTCATTCAGATGTCTGCACATTGGTACAGTTGTGATGCCAATGAAATGTTATAGGGGAGGCATTAATTCTGTATTTGGGATATTAACAATCAGCTGCTAATGAGCTCACAAAGTCTTTAAATTGCTTTTGGAGGAGAATGGTCAATAGGTTCTAGTGTTTTGCAGCAAACTTTTAGATTTGAAAATGAAACTCTATTTTGATAAAAGCATCAAGTCTACTTTTCTGGTTGTTGATCAAAAATTCCATTTTGTTGATTGTGGCATTAAATCTACTCGTTTTGTTTTATAGAGGAAAACAAGGTTTGGTTTTATTTTGGTTAACAATGATGTTTGGTTGTGTCTGATGATGTAAAATTTGTTTAATGATCGTACAAGATCTGTTTGCATAGCATTTATCGATAGCCATATTATTTGTGTTGACAAAGACATAAGATATGCATGTTTTAAATAGGATCTTCCTTGGGGTGTGAATTACATCCAGATAAGAGGACTTGCATCTTTTTACTTTGAATATGTTGGTTTGTCAGATTGTCTCATCATGGTGATTTAGATGCATACATTTGGTTTTTAGATTCTAAGACTCCCTTGTTTTTCCTCTTCTACCTTCTTTACACTTGGGCTGATGTTTAGGCTTCGCTTTTAATTTCTAAGGTTGCCTCTTGTTCCTCGGGATTTTCATTAGATTTTGGGACTATCATCAATGCTTGATCGCTTTATTGATTTTGGACTTTCTCTTGGGGTTTGGGCAATGAAAGAGTCATCTGGATCTCTCCTTTAGGAGACCATTGTGGTCTCATTAAGGAGTTAAATTAGGAGACATGCTTCGTCCCATTAAGGCGATCCTCCCTTGGAGACAAGCCTTGTCTCATTTAGAGAATCTCCCCTTTTAGGAGACTTACCAAGTCTCAGTAGTATCTTTCCTTCTCTTTTAAGTGACTTTTCTAGTCTTTTCGATATACCTTTAGATATTTGATTCCCCCTTTAGGAGACGTGTTTCGTCTCGAAAAGCAGTTCTCTTTCAGAGACAAGCCTTGTTGTTTAGAGTCTATCCCATAGGAGGGTTACCTTAGTTTGGTAGGGAGTTTTCTCGTATGAGGCATGCGTTGCCTCATTTATAGAACCCCTATTTGAAGACAAGCCTTGTCTCGTGTAGAGAGTTTCCTATTTAGGAGGCTTACCTAGCCTCATGTTAGAGTGGCCTCCTCTTTTAGAGCGAGTCTTTTTCTTGGTAGCATTATTAGAGAGTCATTGACTCATTTTCACCGCTCTTTGGTATTTTTCTAGTTAGGAGTTTCTCCTTTAGAATTGTCTTTCTTCTTGATTCGAGACTAACTCAGTTTTATAGAGCCTTCCCTGCTTGGGATCTTAGATTGTTTTCTTTGTTCTTGGGGTACTAACTTTCTTGTTGTGGATCGTCTCTTTGAGGCGTTAGTTGCTTGTTCGGGATTTTCCCTTTAGATTTAGGGCTTTGCCCTAGTTTGTGGTATTACTTGCGTGTTCCCTTTAAGAGTGAAAACATTTAAAGGTCCAAAAGTATTGGAATATTTGAAAACTCAAAAACATTAGAAATTTAAAACATAAAAAACATTTGAAAACATAAAAAACCTTAAAAAAATCTAAAGTGTTGAGTGTTTTTAGTAGCGTAGTTAGAAAGTTTGTTTTGAACTACGTTGGCTTAATCCTCTTCCACGAGGTACGTAGTGCAGCTTGGGATTCTTATTCCAGGTCCAACCAAACCTTTTAAAAATAAATCATTTAACCCTTTTAAAAAATACCAAAAATCTTTTAAAAACCTTGTTTTCAACAAGATCTTCCTCTAGAGTTAGGAGTTTGTCCTAGATAGAGAGTTTTAGAGTTAGGAGTTTATCTTTTGTTGTGTGCTTGTTGTGTGTTTGTGTTAGAGTTAGGAGTTTTTCCTAGCTAGGAGCGCCTCCGTCCGGTCAGCTGGCGATCCACATCGCCGACTGATGACTAGAATAGGATGCGTTAGATCCCATTGTTTTTCTTAGGAGACACAGCCTAGTTACACATAGGTTGTAGGAACCACCTGCATTAGCTTAGGGTTAACCTGCATTTAGTTAGGGCATATAGAATGTCCTAAAATCCACAATTCACTGGAATCTAAATGATCGTTCAAAAATCTTTAAGAACTAGTCCGGTCTTTTAGATCGAGTTTATGATAGAGGTTTAGGTGTCTTAGGCGTCCTAGCTTATGATAGGCGCGAAGAACTACGTTGCCTTGATTCTCGTGAAGGCGGGGATACATAGGCTTCTTTGGATGAACATCAGACCATCCAAGGACTCGGGCTAAATCATTTAGAGTTTTAGGATTTGTTGTGTTGTTATATTGTATATTTTGTTGTGTTTTCTTACTTTCTTGTGCAGACCCTATACCTTTAGCTGTAGCTTGCATGTGTATGTCCACTGGAACTTAGACACCAGTTAGGCATGTCACTCATAACCTAGTTGTCATCAGGTGACACATCTTTTATTTTATTTTGTGTATGCTTATTATTTTATCCCCTGGTCATGCATGATTAGGTAGATGTCTTCCCGGAGATGTTTTGTTCCCATTTCACATGATTTTGCCCAAGAAATTCTTCGAAGTTAATAAATAAATGGCATAAGAGACCAAGTGTTCGCACTCGGGCGAATTGGGGGTGCTCTTCGGACCTCCATTCGTCATCAGGCACGGACCTTTTGTATCTCTGGTTATCCATTGCAAACAGAGCATTTGTTTTGGTTCCATGGCGTATCCATGGATGGCGACTCTGAGTTATTTTTAGATATATCTTGATTTCGAGCCATGGCTCCGGATCAGGATGTATCTCTTTCTTTTTATATCGCAACCCATGCTATGCTGTGAGGGTGGCATCCATTTCGAGAGTTCCTTGGCAGAGCTCTCCTTCATATTGTGGAGATCTAGAGGATGTAGGGACTCGTTTCCACATCGTCATCCTCGGATCTGGGTCCACACTATGTCTTCTATGTCTCCTTCTGAGATATAGGCATTAATGAGCCTATCTACGTAAAAACCTCTGAGGGTCCCCCGGGTCCCATTCTGGCATGGAAAGCAATCGAAGACATGTGAATTTGTTGATTCTACCCAAGTTCGGGACAGATGATGAGTCTGCTTTGTAAGTACTGAAAAATGGGTGCAACATTTTTCACAAGTGGGACACACTTCCTGAAGACCAAAGCGTAACACGTGATACCAGGAGTCCCAGTATTGAGCCGCTACTTTGAGGAGGTTCCAACCTATTGGGATGGACTCATGCAAGGAGAAGGTTTACTCATGCTGAATGAAATGACTGAACCATGAATAACTTCTTGACTCACCCTAACTTTGTATCCATTCGGATCTCATATCAGCAGACATGGTTTGTTTTGTATAGAAGATAACAAGGAAATTTTTAGACAACAAGAGAGTAGATACAATACTTATAATTTTATTTATTCACATTTCCTTTTCTTTTACATCGGGGCCTGCAACAGGCTATTTACAAAACAAAAAATGAAAAAAGAAAAGAAAAACGACGTTCTCTGTCTTCTACATAGGCTGGATCAACGACCGATAGATGTGGTTCCTTCGAGAACATCCCTTTCGAGTACGGAGTAGTAATTGATTGCTACTTCGTGCGCAATTGTAGCAACTAGATCAGGCATGATCATAGCCTCCCTAGTATTCCATGCAAAGGCAATAGATTTGGCGAGATCGTTAGAGAATTCTTGGGAAGGAAGGAAACGAACAATGGGTTCAGTGATCTTTTGCTTGACTCCATATTGATGCGTGTTGCGGCCGGGATATAGAACAAAGTATCCTTTAGACCAAGGAGTCAGATGTAAGAAGATCCTGGTGTGGATACGATAGCACGACAATACATATGAGTTCTCCAATAAATGTTATCAGCTTTTAAACTTGACATCCATGAATATCAGTCGGTGACTGTCTCGAGGCGTCCAAAATGGCACCAGTTTTGATAATTGAAAATAGAAACATCTATCAAGATACCGGGAGTAGCAATGTAAAGTTTCAAGCAAAGCCAAATATAGAAAAAGATGGGGAATCTTGCAAACTGATGATTATGATCTTCTTGAATCCTGTCTAATCCATTCAAAGTTTCAGCTAGGATGATAGACACTGGATTAGCTTCGTCTGGAACTTGGTCTACTATACTGAGTATGCCAAATGAAGCATCACCAGTGTTTTGCCTTGTGAGGTATCTAGCGTAAACGCAGAACAAAAGAGCCTTGTGCCTAGCCTCTTGATAGATGAGATCATCTATATTTTGAATAGGAGAAAAGGCTTCGATCAGCTGATCGACGAGTACACCTTTCGAAGTCATGAAACTAAGAGGATCTTGACCGCGTATGCAGAAAAGTCGTTTGACTTGATGTACGTAATTTGTCATGATGACAGGTCTGACAGCTGACCCTTCCTCTGACACTCCTAGTAAGGTACAAAATTCCTCATAGGTGGGACAGATTTCTTCCAATCCAAAACGAAAGACATGGTTGTCTTTGTCCCAACACTGAGCGGCTGATTGGAGAAGGCTTCAATTAACTTGGATGAAAGGGAGTAAGGGAAAGTATTGCTCGAGAAATCAGAATTTTCGATGACATAGAAGTTGTGAATCCAATCATCCAATTCTTCCTTGCGGTCCATGATCTACTTATACGGAAGACAGAGAACAAAAACACAGTAAAACACCTAGTAAAACATTTGTTTTTGTATTTTTGTATTTTTTTTGTAATTTTACAAATTTTTGGACGGATCCTAGACAAGCGAGGGGTTGAGAGCAAAGTCTGCCCCTGCGGTATGAGAACTGGGAAAATACCCCCGAACAGATTGAATTCGATCAGGGTTTAGATAACTCTGATCTCAGGATGGCAAGCGGACAGAGGTCTGACACTTTGGCTGACAAAGGTTTCACTGGGTTTACCTTCTCACGAGAAGGCATATTCATTTTAACAGAGCCCTGACATTTTGACCATAACAACGTAAACAACGAAAGGGCCATCTTCTCAGAAGAAGAAGAAGGCAAATTGGGCAGAGTTCCGCCCCTGATTTAATCATGACGGCTGGTTTGAAATGAGTCTAATCCTTTGGAAAGACTGAATGGGTTCGAACAGAGCTCGGGTGCTGTGACCATAACAATAGTTATGACATGGTTATCTTCAAAACAGAAGATGGGTTTGTTTGGGCAGAGATTCACCGTCATGAACCATAACAGAGGTCGGGATGAGTCCAATCTTTTGGAAAGACTGACTTGAATTTCAGTAGAGCTTAGGTACTATGACCACAACAATGGCCTGACCTGGGATCTCTTCATACCAGAAGATGGGTAAATTTAGGCAGAGCTCTGTCGCTACTGACCATAACAAAGGCCTGGAAAGGGTATATACTTTCAGAAAAGGCTGCATCGATTTGAGCAGAGCTCGGGTACTTTGACCATAATGATGGTCAGAATAGGATTATCTTCGTACAGGAAGATATGTTTATTTGGGCAGAGCTTCGCCGCCGCTGACCATAACAAAGGTATGGGATGAGTCTATCTTTTCAGAAAAGATTGGGACTTGGATTGAGCAGAGCTCGAGTATTGTGACCATAACAATGGTCATGACAGAGGTTTCTTCTTACCAAAAGATGGGTTGATTTAGGCAGAACTCCGCCGCTATTGACCATACAGAGGTCAGGGAAGGTCTATTTCTGTGTGGAGAGATAAATTCAAACAGGGATTCAACCAGGATAATTGGGACAGAGCTTTGTCGTCCCAACCATGGTTTAAAATTTTGGTTTCAGAACTGGTTTCGGACCCTTTAGTTTTCAAAATTTCGGCCGAAATTCAGAAATTTTTGTCGAAATCAAGCACTGATGTCATTTCCTTTAGCTTAAAATGTCGGCTGAAATTTCTGAAATTTTGGACAAAATTTCGGTCAAAATTTTGTTTTAAAAACCCGCCATAATAATATTTTTAAACTGACCAATTGTCGGAAATTTTATCGCAAGTTCTGGAATTTCATCCGAAATTTCTGAAATTTGGTGTGAACTTTCGAAAATTATGGATTTCATTCAGTTATTAGTTTTTAAATGATGCGGAATTCACACTAACAACGTTTGGATTGGAAGAAAAACATTTCTCATGGATTTTTTGTAAAAAAAGTAGAAAGTATTAGAAATATTCTCCTTTCTAAACTTTTCCAAAAAAATTTTGCAATCCAAATAGGGTCTATATTCTTTCGAAGATTTTTTTTATTGGAAGCCTTTTCTTTATACCTTATGTTTTTTATGGTGGAGCGGTGGAGCCTAACACTTAAGGGCATAGTGTGAGGGCCACCATTTTACACTCGCTTTGGCTAGCCCACTATTTTACACCTCATGCCACAATGGGGTGGGCCCAACATTTTATAACCATGCCTAGCATGGGTGGAGCCCCCATTCTACATCTCACATATCCATCATCTCCACACAAACCCATGCATAGGGTGGGCTCTACCATTTTACATCTCATGTTTTTGCCCTATTTTCTTCCTTAGGTAATCCAATCTAGTGAATTTATGAGCCAAATAAATGTCATTCTTCAAAACAAATCAAATTCGCAAAGTTCATTAATTGCCAAAACACAAATACAACGTTCAGTACCAAAATAAGTAGTACAAATGGGAATGTAAAGACAATTGAGGGGGAGATCAGCCCTATACGGACTCCACATCGATGTTATTAACTTAATACCACATTGAGTTATGGGGCGGTTCGAATCCATCTTCCCTGTCCAGGTCTCGGGCATGATGGGCATGATGCATGTGCTGGCGAATCTGATTTTCAATGAATAAATAGTACTGTGCCAGGTCATTTGAAGCACATATGTTTGCTGGTATTGGTGGACGTAATAATGATACAGAGTGGGCTCCACTTGCATTAGCAATCCCAAACGAGGGTAAGTGGTAGTATCGTCGGATGATGTCGGTGCTGCTCCGGAAGATGATGCCTCACCATATGCCATGTGCGTATGAGTTATATGGCATCCTATACCCATATGGTCCGCTTTGGGACTGCGTCTTTGTATCAGTGCCATATGGGTAGCCGTACCCATACCCTTGCCCATAGCCATACTGCCAATACCCATAATAAGTAGTGGTACCCAATCCACTCTCACCTTCGACCGGTCCATAACTATAACTCTATGAATTCCCACCTTCAACACCCAAATTCTCGAATGTGTTTGTCAAGCTATCAAAACCGTAACGAGAATGAGCATCTAAGGAGTCCACTTCTTGATGGGTTGGTTCCTATGTCGTTGTTGGGATGCATCTGATTGCCGGTGTTGGGGTCGTGCACCATGATCCTGATCCTGAGTAACGTGGTCAAACTCCCGCTCGCATGTGAATGGGCTAAGTCACCTATAAGGCTCATTTTTCATACTTCTCACACTACCACCTCTACCAATAGAAGCTCCTACACCTCCTACAATGCCCCCACCATCTGTACTATCGTCTGATGGCGACAAACTATCATCAGTACCCATTATCGGAACTGCAACAGGTTCAGGGAGGCCTTCTGTATGCGGCGGCAATGTATCATCATCATCGACTCCCATCTGTTCCGCGATTAAAGGATTTGGTCTACCTTCAGGTGCATCCAACACCGGCTCTCCAACCTCCTTCACCCATTCATAGAGAGTGTTTTCCTCACCATCTGTGCAGAATACGTCAGTGATATCTAGAGGATTAGTGTAGGTCTTCCGGCCGCTATCTATCTCTTTGTGCTTCAACCTCAATCGTGTATTATAAGGGACATACACAAGATTGTGCAACTTTTCATGTCCAAGCCTGTTCCTCCGGTTCGAGTGGATGAGGTTGAAGGTGCTCCAATTTCTCTCACAAGCAGAAGAAGATGCAGTCTGAGATAAAACTTTTATGGCTATCGATCTTAGGTTTGGAGCATCTGTCCCGTATAACACCCACCACTCAGTTGCAAAATAAAATATAAGATTAATCAATTACTTGCTCAATCTATAAGTATGCAAGATATACACTTCTTTTAAGCCTTTACCTGGTGATGTGTTAGCTCTTCCGGCCACAGCAGATGCAATCCCAAAGGAGCCAACAGCATCCCGGAACGCCTTGATCTACAATGCAATTAACAATAATATCCATTAGTTAAAAATTAAAATATTCCTCTCCTTTATAGGGAAATAGTTCAATGTACACCTGTGTGTAGACACCCCCATTTTGCTCCGCTTTAATCAACAAAGAAGTTAGTGTTTCGCTATCCGTTTTTCATTGTTTCCATTCCTGTGTCCGTCTCTTATATCTTCCCAATCTTTTCAATCATTTCTGCCGTGTTTCGTATTTTTCTGTCAAGTGTCGAGAAGGGTAATTCAGAGGAATCCAAACCAGAGAGAATTCGGACCCATTCGGTGGGCCCGCATTGAACATTTATTGAAATTTGGACTCGTCGGTAGGCCCGCATTGAACATTTGTTTAGATTTGGATCAAGCAGGGGGCCCGCACATTGTTTTATTGAAAAATGAGTTTTGAACCTACTTCGATCCAGTGCATAAAGATGCCCATCAAGGGAATAGTCAAGATCTCAGGGAGGTCGTGTTAGCAACCAATTTTTATTGTGATTATCAAATGAAACTATTTGGATAATCCTTGGAAATGATTTTTGAGGCACAACTTTATAAATTAATGGTTTGGATCATCCCACGGAGGTGATATTTGGAGGTTACAAGTTATCCACGCCATGGCCTGTCAAAGTGAACGGTTCAGAACAATCTTTGGGAATAGTTCGGGGGGGCCCAATCAATTCATATTGCAAATCGGACGGTTGAGATCATTCTACAAAGATGGTTTAGGGGAAACATTTAGCTTGGGATGTGGCCCATCCAAATGGACAGTTTTAGATCATCCCTGAGAATAAATTAGGAGTCACAACCAATTTACTTCGCAGCATATTGTTTGGACGGTTATGATTAGCCCATAAAATGACTTGCGAGATACAACCAATTCGCATTATTGCCTGTCATTTAGACGGTTCAGATCAACCAGTGGAGATGATTTAGGGCTCGACCATTTTACATTGTGGCTCATCATTTGTATGGTTCGGATCAAATGGATTGGATGGTCAAAAAGGCAAACACACGCGTGCATGGAAACTAAGAGCGAGGAATAGAAGCTTGAATTCTAAAAGCAATATATGTGGGACCTACATGGACTTGATGACATTCGTTGTTTCCTTGTTGCTGAAATAGCAACCATTCTCGTGAAAAGATGGAGTTGCTAAATTGGGACAAAAGCTATATTCGGTGCAAAATATCCGTTGCTTCTAAAAGAAAAAAAAATATATAGCAATTACAGACTGGAAGGAGAGGAAACTCGATGATGAAAATAGAAGGGAGGGTCGATTAAAAAATAAGGAGGAGAAGTAAAACGGCTCTCTGGTCTCTTCCCCTCAAGGAGAACTCTCTCGTCTCTCCCTCTCTGAATAAGCTCTTTCCATCTCTCCTTCTCTGAAACAGCCGGCCATCTCTCCCTCTCTCAAGAGTGAGCTATCTCTCCCACTCATCATCTCTCCCAACCATCTCTCGGGCTAATAGTAGCTCTCCATCGTTCTCCTCTGTCTCCATCCATCGGTTCTTCTATCCCAACAGCAGCTCCCCATCTGTTTCTACTGTTTTCCATCTCCCCATCATCCTCTGTTCATCCTTCCCTCCCTCTGTCTCTCTTTATCTCCCATTCTCGGTCTCTCACACTCTCCTTGCCACTCTCCATCTCCCCATCACTCTTTCTCTATATCTCCCTCAAGCTCTCTCTCTGGTTTTCTCGATTTTTTTTTTTTTTAAAAAAGAAAAAAAAAACGTGAAAAACAGAGTATACATGTATACTCTGTTTTCTCTCCATCTCTCTCGGATCCCCCCCACTCCCTCTAGCCATCACTCTCGATCGCTCATTCTCTCTTTGTCTCTCTGATTCCCACCTTCCCTAAAAAAATAATAATAAAAAATAAAAACAAAAAAACAGAGTATCGTGTTTTCTGTTTCTCTCACCCTCTGTTTCTCTCGCATTCACTCCCTCTCTGTTTCTCTCACACTCATTCCTTCTCTGTTTCTTCCACATTCATTCCTTCTTTGCCAAACTCTAGGATTCCCCCCACTCTCTCTCTCTCCATCTAACTCTCCCTCACTTTCCTTCTCTGTTGCTTTCTCTCTCTCAGTTTTTTTTATCTCCCTCTGTCAACCTCTCTCTATATCTTTATCAACTTCTCTCCATCTATCTCAATTACTCTCTCTCGATCCACCCTATTCTATCTCTATTAATCATTCTCACTCTCACCCTATCTCCCTCTCCCCATCCACAGTGAAGATCACAAAGAAAAAAAAAGAAGCAAAGAAATAAAGAGAAAGAAAGGAGCAGATTGCAGCGTCGGCGGAATTTTTCGGATTCTACGGCTCTCGGATTCGGCAAGGATCTTCACCACAGGTAGGTACACTGTTCTCGAATTTTTCCCAAATTATTTGGTATTTTTTTAGATTTTTGCATGATTTTTAAGCATTTAAATGAATTTCATTTAATATTAAATGTGTGTGCTTAAAGTCATGATCTGCATGAGTGTTTCAATTCCGTTTCGTTTCAAAATTTAATACAATGATCTATCTAAATAGAGTAAAATAACTATCGGATCGGATCGGACATTGGATCAACGGTTTTTTAGAATTTGAGTGAAGAGTAGAATTTTATTTAAAATAATGGCTTAGAAATTACGAAATTCGAAAAAATAGCCATCTCAGGATGATCTATTTTTTGGAATTTTAAAATTTTCTTGTGTTCATCACATCAGAACAAGGTTGGAGGACGTTTTCCGGAGTCGCAATTTTCTCGAAAATCGTGTTTTAAAAATAGAAAACTCTTTAAAAATATCTTTTCGACGAAGAAAAATAAATATATACTAAACAGATTCCACAAATAATGAAATTTGGTGGAAAAATAATATGAGACTGATACATTCAAAATTTCAATGAATTTAGATTTCTATTTATAGTAGTTGCTGTGTTATTTTTGTAATCTGGTCCTATTATTGTTAATTCAAAATTAAATATGAGCTTAATGTAAAAATCTACAAAACTCTTCGAGTAAGCTACATGCATTCCCATCTTGCTGCTGTAGAAGTTTCAACTCATTTCGAATTCGTTTGCAACAATTTCACTTGTAAAATCACTCTTATGGTATAAAACTGATAAAATTCATTGAAAATCTGAAATTAATTAAAAATCATCACAATGCTTCTAAAGAACCTTAAAATTCTGTCACATATTAATTCCTTAATCCATCAAAACAGAAATTTTAGGATTTTTTAGATTTCCCTGGAAAAATGGCCAGCGCATCCATAATCGTATCCCAATTGCAACCGATCTTTGACAATTTGAATATTTAAGCTATAGCATGTTGTTGGCTCCGAGGTTACTGTCCACGGAAATCCTGAAATATGCAGGGCAATAAGATGCTATAACGTAAGTATTAAATTGCACAAGGAAAGAGCGCACGATTCCCTTCCGTGGATGTTATTCTGGGCCGAAATTGGTGAACGCTAGAACCATTGGTAATCCTTAAAATATCCAAAAACTGAAAATTCTTGAAATCTGAAATTCATTAACTTCAACAACTGAAATTGATTCATCTCATGTCTTTCGGAACCGTTGGATTACGGTTTCTGTCATAAGAACCCTTAGAGCCCAATTTAGGAACACTGGTGTCATGTCTTGTCCTAAGTTTTAGGGAGTCTTAGGTTTTAGGAATCCTAGAGTTAGGAGTCCAGCCTCATCACGTACGTTTTCTATGGATAGCAACCGTGCCCTAGGTCTAGTTACACTAGTCACCCAATCTTTCCCTAGGACAAGCCTAGTAAACTAGGATGTAGGCTAATCTACATTAGTCTAAGGAACAACTTGCATTTAGATAAGAATCATATAGCATCTTAGATGAAATCCTAGGATAATAAAATCCTCAACTTGAATTAAATAACTTCTCCTAAAACTGTTGAAACAGTCAATCCCGTCTAGGTCGGTGTCTTAGTTGAGTTAGGCATAAGTAGCTTAGCTTAGGTGCACCAAGCTACGTCGACTCTGATCCCAGTGAGGCTTGGGTACGTAGGCAGCTTGGATGTCTGATGGCATACCAACCGCGAGTCGGCACTACAACAAATTGTGGTGTTTTGTATATTAATTTTCTTGTAAATGCTTAATCAAATCACTTAGGATTTTCCATGAAATTAGAATTTTAGGAGAACTTTCACTTAGATTGAATCCAGACAAATTAAGAAATCAAGATACACATTTAGGATTTACATTGAAATTAGATCATAGGATGCATGTCCCGTAGTTAGCACATTAACAGAGAGTTGAATGAGCCATTTAAAATAAATTTAAAAGAGTTAAACTCTTGGAATTGAAGACCGATTACCGGGCAGGAATGGTGCATGTGGCGGATAACTCCCCATACCTTCCATTCTTGTAACCAGGTAGCGAGTCTAGATTTCTGGTTAATTATGGGTCCTAGATCCCACATCTAGGTGGTGACTCTGTCAGTCTCTTTTGAGTGGAATTCGAATTGCCTTAGTGATCCCAAGTTCACATAAAAGACGAATTAAAATCAATAATAAGAATGCACACGCCAATCGCGTGGGTACGAGAGACCAAGATAGAGCGTGGCGGCTCGTGCCCCACCCCTCTCGCGGGATCGGGTCCCACACTGTGATAAAATTGTTGATTGTTCATTCAGATCTGGTTCCAACTTCTCGATAACAATCTGCAAGTTTTTAATGAGATCGGCCCGAGTTCCAAGATAGTCGTTGTATTGGTACTTTTGATTGAGATAGTATGCCAATAAAAAAAGAAATTTTGGTTATATATTTCTACCATAAATCATGACATAAGAAGAGATAATAAGTTGAGGTTGGTGATCGTATTCGTACCAGCCCTATGAAGTGGGTGAAGTAGCATGTTCTTCCATCTAGTGTCAATGATTTTATGGTAGCCGTGAAAGGATCGCGCAGCCGTCGTTTGTACTGCACTCTTCATCAACTTGATGGCATGATACATAGAACCCATGGTAGGCTTTTTATCCCCATCTACCATCCTCAGAACTCTTACTATGGGTTCCAATATATCAACTACTGTCTTTCAATTCTGCCAGAAGGCTGGACTACCGATGAGACCCTCAGCCTTCTGTCCAGCTGCACTCTTACTCTTTCTGTAATCATTCCACGCTCTGGATGAGAATAATTGCTTTAATCAAACCTTCTTTTCTAGCATACTTTGAAGAGCCATGTAGTTAGTGGCAAACCTAGTAAGCCCAGGGCGTACCAAGTCTCCCCCACACTTCTCCCTCATGAGTGACAGTACATATCCATGGTTGTATATGAAGTTAGTCACTGATCTGGCCTCAACGAGTATGTTCTTCACCCTCTCTGTTTTACCAATGTCCTTTAGCATTAGGTCGATGCAATGTGTCGCACACGAGGTCCAAAATATATGATACTTGTCCATAATTTTCTTCATCGCCTTCTTGTAGTTGCTCCCATTGTCAGTGACAATTTAAACAATATTTTTCTCCACAACCTCCTTGATTACCTCTATCAATTGTTTGCAGATGTACCTGTAGTCTTTGATGACATCAGAAGTCTCAATACTTTTTATGAAGACGATCTTGCCATCACAGTACACCATAAAGTTGATGATGGATTGTCTCATGGGACTAGTCCAACCATCGGTCATGGTTGTGACTCCGTACTCAGGCCATTGTTGCTTCCACTCATTTATATATTTCTTCAGGTCCTCAACCTCCAAGGGCAAGTACTTATTCATGATTTCGTATGGAGTGGGAGCCTTCGTTCCTCTTCCATATTCTCCAACTACATCAACAAAATGCTGGAAGTATGGGCCGGTTGCGGCATTTGCCGGGATGGCATTGTAGAAGGCAAATTTCGCATATGCTCTCCCAACAGCTTCTCTCACACTTCCCCACATACTTTTTAAACTCCTCTGCTTTCCCTTCTTGCACAATGCGGGGTCCTTGCTTCCTACCTCCCTGACGCTTCGCCGACGTGTCAACCCTGGCTGCGTTGGCCTTTGTTCCCTTGTACTATCGCCACCCACCTCATGCGTAGATCAGGCCCAATTCGGCCTGGTGGAAGCAAATTCGGCCCTCTGCCTTCTGTCGTGCTCAACTCACTGCACGCCTATGTTGCGATCTAGTGTATCCTGTATCGATATCGGATGGGAATGTACTATCATCATTGTCTTCATCGCTGTCATCTACATCGTACCTTCCCGATACGGCATCTATGAACTCTTCTCTCATCTTCACTTTATCCGCCTTACCTTTTCCCTTCTCCTCTAAGGAGTTTCTAATTTCATCCTGAACCTCTTTAGGGAAATTTTCACACCCTCTTACATCTCCTCCTCTACCTACTAGGTGATGTTTCAATCTTGTAATACCACCGCCTCCTATTTTCTTACCACAATAGTTGCAAATAACCTTATGTGTGCTGTTGCCATCAGGTCGGCAATGTTGCCAACCAATGTCTTCATCTACATTCTCCTCCCGACCATGACGCTGCCCATGTGCCATATTGATAGCTTGAAGGGGCTGTAAAAAGTAAAAAATAAGACAAAATGACAACACTATTCAGTATTTTCAAAAAAAGGATCAAGTCAAAATAACCTACTATTCAGTATTTGTAAATAGAGTAACATGGGAATGGAGAGTTCAAGTGCCACTGTAATGTTGTGATGTTTGAAAAATGATAGAGATTTTTGTTATGCTGTGATGTTTGGGACATATAAAACCTATAAATGTACTGGATTCTCTCATCACAAGGAGATTTGAATGATTTGAAATATTCTAACGAATCCCACTCTCTTTGTGACTTATTGTGGGTTTTTCTTTTATGAAAAGCACTTTTTTGTGAGTATGAAAAGGGATGGAAGAGAAATATTAATAAGGATTACAAGGGGTGGAGACATACATTCTTCAAGGAGTGGTTTGAGCCAGGGGCAGAGCTACATATATCATAAGGGGGACAACTGCCCCTCTTGAGTTGGGCCAACCCCTTAATAGGCCCAACTCAATTGGGCCTTGCCCCCTTTAAAATTTGAAGCCTGCCCCCCTTGTATATAACCTACCCCGCTTCTATGTATAAATCCTAGCTCTGCCACTGGTTTGAGCCATTTGCTTCTAGTAGAAAAGGATGCTAGAAAGGAGTTTGTGGAATGTCATTTCATAATGAAATGAAATGAAAATAGAAGTACATAAATTGATAAGAGTTCATCTTAACATTTGGGTCTTTTATAGTGAATGTAACTATACAAACTGATAATTATACTGATTTATGAGGTTTTTAAAATGTGAATTGAAATACTCACCCCGTTTTTATACTTCAAAGAGCCCCCTCTAATGTCTTTATCACTACTCCTTTATACTAGAGAGGGCTGTTCAGAATAAAATAAGGGGCACATATAACAATTCTCTTTTTAAAATGTGGCCCATTTATGTGCTAACCTTGTATTAGGTAGACCCCAATTTGAAGCTTAAGCTCACCAACAGTTTCCTCATATATATATTCTTTCTTATAAGTATTTAAAATTTTTGGGGTATGCATTGCACACAAACACAACCATATATGATATATCTACTATATATTAACTTATTTTTCTAACTAAGATATAACCAAAATCATGCATTTGCTAAATATGACCCAGTTGGTTATTAAATATGGTGTAAGCCCTTATAGTCCCATAGTATTAAAAAAGTACTACGGACCACATCATAGGATGATCCAAACCGTCCATCTGATGGAACATAACTTAAATAGGTTGTTCCCTAGAAATCATTTCCATAGAATCAACCCAACCCTCTAATTTGTAGAGGTTTACATAATATGCATTTACTTTATAGATCGGAGGGTTGGAATCATCCAATGGAAAATTATTGGGGATAAACCTATTTAACTTGTGTTGCATAACTTGAATCACATGGACGGTTGGATCATCCTATAGTGTGGTCCGGACAGTAATTTTTAGAAAATAAGGGACTATAAGGGCTTGCACCATATAAAATTACACTGCAATGAAAAAAAAATTATAATAAACTAAAATAAACCACTTATCCCCCTAAAAGATTTCTATATGGAGCTTCGAAGAGATGCACGCTTGGCCAAAATGGCGATGGTTTGATGGTTTTCAACTCACAGTAGGTTGTAATTTTCAACTTGCAGTATGTTGTAAACTTGTAATTTATCTATGGTTTGATGGTTTTGAACTCAAAATGGCGATGGTTTTCAACTCACAGAGTCACAGATGGTTTTCATATTCTGAACACTAAAAAATTTCTATGTCAACAATATATAGAATGCCTTCCGCCCTTCCCACCCTATTTCATTTATACAGAATAAAGACTACATATGGCTCCCTCATTTCAAAAAAATGATTCCCTCTGGCCTCTGCAAAAGTGATGTTACATTAGTGGCACAAGGTGATAAAACTTTCACATGGCAATGAAATCATTACATTGATGTCCTCTCATGTGCCATCACATATTCACATGCAATTATGCAGTTGCACACAAGGTGACAAAAGCTTTCACATGGAAGGCATCTTATGTCAAATCATCACCCACAAGGTGAAAAACATAAATTATGCAGTTGCACACAAGGTGAAAAACATAAATTCTAGAAAATTCGACGAAATTTCCAAAATTCCCGAAATTTCGAGCCGAAATTCATGAAATTTCGACGAAATTTATGAAATTTCGACGAAACTTTTTACTGATGCTGGACCCACATAGGAAACCAAAATTCCGGCACAAATTCTGAAATTACTGAAATTTTAGACCGAAATTTCTGAAATTTCGGCAAAATAATAAACCATTTCGGTTTTAAGTGATTTCGGTGTCGGTCTGCACCGACATCCAAAATTTCGGTCCGAAATTTTGGATTTCGGTCGAAATTTAAAACCATGGTCCCAACTATGACAATTCTAGGAAGGTCTATCTCTGTGTGGAGAGTCAAACTTAAACAGGGGTTCAACCAGGACGACATCGATTTAACCGGGATGGTTTGGACAAGTCTATAATTAGTCTTATTTGGGCAAACCTTCGCCGTCTTGACCATGACGATGGTCGGGACATAGCTAGGCTTGAAAATGCAGTTGAACCTGATGAGGCTCAGACCGAGTTGATCTGGACATTTATATGAGCAGAGCTCTGCCGCTTTGACCATAATGATGGTCAAGACGGGTCTAAACTTTATAAAAAGTAGAGCCTGATGGGGCTGAGACCAAGACGGTTTGGATAAGGAGGTGATTTGAGGATTGCAATAATTTTTGAAAGATGGGACCAGAATGAGGGCTTTTGGTTAAGCGTATTAACCGTAGGACGAACATCCCTCCAGGGTACAACGGTTGCTTATCCAAGGAATTCGATAGTATGGGTTTGCAAACATGACTCTGGACATGACTAATAAAGGTTAAAAGTAACCTATAATCTTGGGTAAAAGTAAGCTGCGACCGTTTGCACATCGGGCTAGGGTAATGACATCCCTAGCAAGAATTGAGGCAACCCGGGGACACCTTTCTAGACTCGCTCAAAATGCCCACAGTGGGCTAGAGGTATAGTGTATTGCCATATTGGATGACACTCACATCTCTCTCGAGTAACTGGTAGGCTTACCTAACTCTAAGCTCAACATGTCCTTAGACAGGACATGGTAACATTTAAGTGTGTAATATGCAGGGCTATGCAGGGGACGAAGGCTTGGAGGTCCCTCTTGCCAATGTGCATAAGCAATTCCTTGTTCAGTGTACCCGAACACAACAGAAAGTTAGTACAACATTATTTTAACATCACCACAAGGGCGACGTGCAAAGAGGTGGTGCTTTCGTATCAAATGGAGGAGAGACCAGCTGCACTTCAGGTGATGAAATCCCAAGTGGTACCGAATCCGTTCCAAGTGCTACTCACTGCCGGGTAAATAGGTATGCAAGTGGGCGATGAACTCCCATGGTGTGTGCGATAAATTTAACAAGTGGCCAATGTTGGGAACTCTTCTCCTCACATTTTAGGAAGCATCTCGCGTTAGCAACTCTTCCTCTCATATAAGAAAGTAGTGTTACTCTCTTTATCTAAAGAAGGAATATCATGGTTGGATTTGCCTTGATCTCTCTCATATTTAAAAGCATGTTATGTTTAGAAAGGTACCTTTTCTCTGTCCATCCCACAATGATCCGTATGTTTTTTTTTAGCATTGTAAAACGTGTGGAGTGTTATATTTCCAGCCCCATTTTCCTAAAGGACACCTCAAAAGGGCTAATTTAGTGTTTAAATCAATTCACCCCCCCTCTTGTTTATTTCACAGCCCTTGTTTGATAGTTTCTACAGTTATATGTGATCTCCCTAACTAGTTATGTATGTTACATACTTAGAAAAGTAAAGCTTGAATTTGAAAAATATGATATCACACTTCGGGGGAGCATGAGCCAAAAATTACAAATCTTTTGTGCTATGCTTATTTATCATGATGAGCTAGACTATGGCTATCATTTTTATCATGTTAAACCGACACTTAGAGAGTAGAGTGTCATTGTAGCGCAAGGGTTGAGTCAAATAGGTTACCTTTTGGAAATATATCCAAAATCCCTTGGAGTCTACGAGAGGACAACCCTTTGGATTAATGCATTGCATGGTTCCTTTTCAAAGGGGGAGCTATCACTTGATAAATTTGTCCTTAGCGGCTTACCATTTGCCTCTTAATGTGGTTATCATTATACATATGATAACTACACTCACTTGGAGCATGGTTGCTCCATATGGGTCATGACCGGGCTTTGTCTTGTGTATTGTGTATAAGACAAGATACCCATAGCCTACAACTCAGTGTCATATCTCTTAGGCTTTTAGACTTATCATGGATGATCAAATGTGCTATCATCTAGTCCAATGATAAGTTTTGTTGGCCAAAGTATTCAATTGTCATATTTTCGGCCTATTGTGTAATGTCATACATTGATTCTTAGGTTTCATCTAAGGCCAATGACAAATACAAAGGGGGAGAGCTAATCTTAACTATCTTTATGCTTATATGGACTGTAATGAGATGCTTACATTGTCCATTCAAACATATCCCCACTAGTTGTGCTCAAACTTGCATATCTTCACAAAACAAAATGTGAGCTTAAATGATCAACCTTTTTAAACAAAAGCTAAAACTTGCATATCATTCTTGATCTACATTCGTAGAAGTAAATCAAACTCGCTTATCTCAATTTCTATGAATTTAAGTACTTATCATGTGCATCTCCACTTGTGTATCTTCATTTGTTCATGATAAGTCTCTTAGTCGTGCCAACAAACTCAGGGTGTATGTTTAACATGAAATATATCTATTCTTGCTTATCATGATGGGTTCAACATTATGTTTATCCGTCTCTTCATGATAAGATTCTAAAAGGAATTCAAAAAAAAATAAAAAATAAAAATGGAGGCTTATCATGCTAAGTCTAAAATTTGCTTAGTTCCCTTCATGATAAGTAGAATATAAGCTTTAACTTGCTAATTTATTATTGTATTATGGGTCATAGGGTAGATTTATATCGAATTTATACATATACTAAGAACTACCCTAAAAATTTGTGCTAAAATTGAATTGTTTCTTTATTTTTCTAACATAGGCTTAATTTGTATTAGTTTATTCATTTTCTATGTTGATTGTCTCTTATCATGCCCTATATACATTGATTTCATTGGCTAATCATGATAAGAAGTTAAGGGGAGCATCTAGCCTCACTGAATATCTTTGATGCTTTATTTATTGTTCCTAAATGTTTAATCATTCCTTTTTGCTAATGCCAAAAGGGGAAGAATCTGTGTAATTAATTAGATCCACAACCATATGCATTTTACGCTTTAATTGGTTAAATATAACTTGTGCATATGTTGAGGGGGAGTAGTCACTATTATCTTGCTTATCTAATCCTCATAGGATGATCCTCCCACCTCTCTAATCAATTTGATTTGTCATCATAAAAAATGGGGAGATTGTAAGCCCAAGGGCTCATCCTCTTACCTTGTTTTGATGATTAACAAATCCAAATTGATTAGTTCTTTATGGACTAATAGTTTGCCTTGAGTGTTGTGCTTTAGACAGCTCCTACACAAGTCAAATCCAGGCTAGCACACACATAAAGATGGCCTATGCTTGAAGATTAACCAAACACAATGGCAAATGAGCTAAAGCATACAAATGATCCATTCATGCCTTGGAGGTACCAAGGAGAAGCTCATCAACATCATCTCAAAGCATCAAGCTAGAAAGGAAAAGATTAAGAAAGGCCAAAGCTTGAGGATCAAGAACCAATGCAAAGGACCAAGGAGCTTGTACCACAACTGGAGAAGTCAAAGTAAAGCTCAACCTTGAAGATCCCAAAGCTCAAGAGAAGAGTTCAAGAGAGTGGCAAAAAGAGTAGAATGTATTCCTATCTCTCTTGCATTTTCTCTTGTCAAGGCATATTGTTTAATCCCCTAAAACTAGTGAAAAATAATATTTTTCAAAGAGACTAACACACCCTAATTGGAATTAACTTGACTATGATTGACCCTAGTGGTGTCCACACTTTGTTGGACCCAGAGGACAATCAATTCATGTATAGGACCCAAGACCATGGCCCAAGTCCGTGATTTTTTAATGTTGAAATGGATTTTCAAACAGGGCCGGCCGACCGGGGTTACACGGTCGACCGTGGTAAGGTGTCTGAAAATCCAGCACCTACCGGAAGATAGCGGGCAAGTCAGCCGAGACCACACGGTCGACCGCAGATGTGTTTTTGGAAATCCAGAAACAATCCATCATGGTCAGGCCGGTCACCCATAGGGTCGGTCGACCTCGGAAAGGAACATGGACAAAAATATTTTTGTCCAGGTTGCTCTCTGAGGTCGACCGCGACACACGAGGTCGACCGCGGTACTTTTGAAATTCAAAATAAGAAGGAGCTCCCGATGACAACGGGCAACCGCGACACCCCGGTCGACCGCGACTGTCTGAAAAAAGAGCTGTTGGAACTTAAACGGCTAGTTCTTTTTAGCCTGTTTTTTACCGTTTTGCCCCCAAACGGTCATATTGAGTTGGAGGACTATTTATACCCATCATATGGGTCTAAACAAAGATGATGAACACATTCCAACTCTAAGAAACCCTTGAAATTCATTTCCAACTATTTTTGGGTAAAATCTCTCACCAACCTCATTGGGCCTTGATTAGGGAAAATCTTTTTAGATTGGTTTAGGCTTTATTTGTATTTATCTTTGAGAGTATCTTAGAAGCTTCAACTTGCATTCTATCCTACTTAGAGGCAAATTTATTTTCTTCCTCTTCATTTGGATCGGTGGCAAGGCTGTCCATTTTTTAATTCCCTTGAGAGAAGGGCTTAGTTCTCGGCTGTGTAGGAGAGACATTGTAAAGGTGGCAAGGGCATCCTAATTTAATTCCCTTGGGTTGTAAAAGCCTCGGAGCCTGATAGGGAGAAAATACGGTAGGACCGTTAGAGCCCGGCACGTGTCACCCTTATACCAAAAGAATCTAATTATGATCAAGAAAAGTATAAAGACAAGTGTTGGAGGAAAACTAAATAAATTCCCCTTTTTATTTTGGACACATGGCATACATGCTAATGCATGGCAAGCACTACGACAAGTGGCAAACATGCTAAAAACTTGCCATGCACAAGGACACATGGCTTATACACCAAACCATGGTGTAAGAACTCCAAGCCTATAAAAGGCACCCCCTTGCTCAATGGTAAAGGGGACTCTTCTTCCCCCCATAAGCATGTTTATCTCTATTAGTCTTGCTTAGATACCTGTGGTACCGATACCTGACTTGAGCGTCGGAGGGTGCCCCCGAGTCCCCACTCCGGGGCCCTTCTAACGTTGTTTTCTATGAGCGCAGGCACCCATGAATAGGAGCTCTACCAACCTAAGCTGCTGGTTTTGCCGATAGCGCTCGTCCGACGCCCAGATCCGGATTTTGGCATCATCAGATTGGCGCCATCCGTGGGACCCGAAAGAAAAACTAAATAAATCTAAGCACGACACTGGCTTCGGAGAAAATCGCAATGGGGGCAGGAGATGGACCCCTCTCTTGGATCCCCATCCGGAAAAGCACCGGGGACAAGAGGTGAAACCCGCACGACAAATCCACGCCGTGATGGAGGAGGTTTTCGGCAACTCCTCTCTTACAACGAAACTACATGGCTACAAAGATTTCTGGTCGATCGCCCCGGCGGAAAAGTCTCTTCCCCCAAGATGCCGGCCTTCTTCAAGATCGAGATGAAGGGAGAACACGAAAACCAGGTTCTATCTTTCCTTTTCTGGTTAAATTTTTCATCGACAGTTTATAATAAACGATCAACAAAAAAGAAAAAGAAAAAGGAAGTGATCAACTCGCTGGGAATCCGGGATATGGTTTTGGTGGTGATTTTAGGCCATCCACGCCTTGCTGGGAAGAGGTCCGGCATTCTCGGATGAGATGTTGTGCCGCCGAAGCGACTCTGTATTCGAAAGCCACCCCATTATCCCCCATTGTCGCGAGGAAGAAGAGGAAGATGTGACTTGTTTTCTAAAACCCAATCCCTAATAATTGATATTGACAACCGTTTGCAAGATAAAGATGAGCTTTATAAGTGAAAACTAAATAAATTCCCCTTGGATTAAAAAGAGCGCCATTATGAGACCAAATCAACGGGTGATATCACTTGCCATGTCTATGCGCGCTTCAATGGGCCGAGCCTTACCAAATTAACATACATGTCTCTCGTCTTTGTGTTTGCCACCCGCTGTGGAGAATGAAATAACATCTACGTACTCTTATTTTGATAAGAGCCCCCGTGCTATTTCCAATTAGTTGTTGAGACCATATTCAAAATGGTAATAGCCTCTAAAAGCTGATTCGGGAAATGCAAAATAAAGAGTAAAGTGCCGTTATTGAAACAATGGGAACACAACTGTAATCTACCGCCACTGACGACACCCAGATTGAATGATCCAAGCCCTTGGATCGAAGGTGTTTTAATCAATTTTAAAAATTAATTTGCTTATGCTTGTGCGGCTCCCTTGAGGCATCTAATACATTCGGGGGGCATGAGAAACAATTGCCGGTTCTATGCAAAGACCAATGTGTGCGAGCCTCACAAGGCTAAGGCCAAGTTGGTGTTCAAGCATCCAACGTGGCCCGCAAACAAGCCGAGCCCGTAGATGGCCCTCCAAAGTCCAAAAAACACCTCAAAGCATCGGAGGCCCAAGCGATCGAGAAAAGCATCTTTATAAAGACCCTCTCCGAGCAACTCTCCATGTCACAGACACAATTCTCCGGATTCCCCATAGATAGATGTCCACCGACATGCCTGTGATTGCACCGATCCCCATCGACATGTTTTGCCAAATACGATCTAAAAAGGATGACATAGTGGGGCAGACCATCAACTTCAACTGTGGCATCACCATTATCTCCATCGCTTCTTCCTTCAACACTGCTCTTGGGTAAGAAACCAGACTGAGAGTTGAGGCCTATCCCAAATCAAAGCGACCAATACAAATTTTCTATACCACCATACCACTAATATTAACAACACTCATGTTTTTTGGTAATTGCACCTCTTTATTTTATCCTACAAGGCTCTTTTAAATCAAGATTATGTTTTTGGAACCCGCCACTTGAAATTCTATGTTTGCTTTTGGAATATCATCTGCACGATTAATATTTGTGTTGAAGTTCTTCCTCTAGGACAAGCTTAAAAGTTCCGGCAAGGATGGGCTATAAAGTCCTAGGCCGAGATCAAAAGCCCTCTCCGAGGCTAAGCATCGCCAAAAAAGACCCCTCCGAGGCACGACATCAACGAAACTCGGATCCCACCTTATGCGGTCGGAGATACCGAGGCACGAAATCAACGGAGCCCGGATCCCACCTTATGCGGTCGGAGATACCGAGGCACGATATCAACGAAACTCGGATCTCACCTTATGCGGTCGGAGATACCGAGGCACGACATCAACGGAGCCCGGATCCCACCTTATGCGGTCGGAGATACCGAGGCACGACATCAACGGAGCCCGGATCCCACCTTATGCGGTCGGAGATACCGAGGCACGACATCAACGGAGCCCAGATCCCACCTTATAAGGTCGGAGATACCAGGGCGCACATCAACGGAGCCTAGATCCCACCTTATACGGTCGGGGATACCAGGGCACGACATCAACGGAGCCCGGATCCCACCTCATACGGTCGGAGGTAACGAGGCACGACACCAATGGAACCCCAGTCCCTCGAAGCCGGAACATGGACAACCTCCAAGAGTTTTACCAGTAAAAAGGAAGGGCAAGGTCCGTGTTTTCTTTTAAGTTATGACGGATGGTTTGTTTGTTTTCAATTTGTCATTTCCAGAAACAGAGACATGTTTTCCCTTTGCAAATTAATGGAATAGCATTTCTACCAGAGCCACGTGTATCTCCATTTTCCAGTCCACGATGAATAAAGGGCCGGAAAAAAGACAGGGAGTGAGAGAGAGGTAGCATCGAGGCTGATCCCCCCGAGAATACCCTAAAATGCTCCCCATGAAAAAAAGACCTCCCCTTAAAGGGCAGGCGGGACCCATTAACCCCGAACTGATCACTCGAGGGGAAGATAGTCCTTCCACAAATAAGACGCCCCACTGGGGTGCACTAGATACGTCCTCACCAAACAAACTGGAATTCAATACCAAAAGGCTCGAACCTCAGCAAGAGGGTCCGGCAAGGCCACTACAACTCCACCAGATGGAAAATACCAAGTACGGTGGGAGAGGCTCGGAACCCAGCACAAGGGTCCGGCAGGGCCACTACAATTCCACAAGATTGAAAACGCCAAGTACCGTGGGAAAAGGCTCGGATCCCAGCAAAAGGATCCGGCCTTACTACAACAATTCCACTAGATAGAAAAAGAGCCTGGTTGAGCAAAAATGGCTCGGACCTCAAGACAAGCGTCCAGCCGCCCTACTACCATTCCACTTAGATGGAAAAAGAGACCGGTTGAGCAAAAAAGGCTCGGACCTCAGAACAAGGGTCCGGGCTTACTACTACAATTCCACCAGATGGAAAATACCAAGTACGGGGGGAAAGACTCAGAACCCAGCACAAGGGTCCGGTAGGGCCACTACAATTCCACAAGATTGAAAACGCCAAGTACAGTGGGAAAAGGCTCGGAACCCAGCAAAAGGGTCCGGCCTTACTACGACAATTCCACTAGATGGAAAAAGAGCCTGGTTGAGCAAAAATGGCTCGGACCTCAAGACAAGCGTCCAGCCGCCCTACTACCATTCCACTTAGATGGAAAAAGAGACCGGTTGAGCAAAAAAGGCTCGGACCTCAGAACAAGGGTCCGGCCTTACTACTACAATTCCACCAGATGGAAAATACCAAGTATGGGGGGGAAGGCTCAGAACCCAGCACAAGGGCCCGCATTACCACTACAACTCCACCAGATGGAAAATACCAAGTACGGTGAGAAAGGCTCAAAACCCAACACAAGGGTCCGGCAAGGCCACTACAACTCCACCAGATGGAAAAAACCAAGTACGGTGGGAAAGGCTCAGAACCCAGCACAAGAGCCCGGCATTACCACTACAACTCCACCAGATGGAAAATACCAAGTACGGTGGGAAAGGCTCAAAACCCAACACAAGGGTCCGGCAAGGCCACTACAACTCCACCAGATGGAAAAAACCAAGTACGGTGGGAAAAGCTCGGAACCTAGCACAAGGACCCGACATTACCACTACAATTCCACCAGATGGAAAATACAAAGTACGGTGGGAAAGGCTCAGAACCCAGCACAAGGGTCCGGCCTTACTACTACCATTCCACTTAGATGGAAAAAGAGCCCGGTCGAGCAAAAATGGCTCGGACCTCAGGACAATGGCCCGCTCACCCTACGGTTATTCCACTTAGATGGAGAAAAGGCCCATCGAGAAAGAACTGCCGAATGTAGCAGCACGCCCCTTCGCCTTCCCAGATTCCCATTAATACCCTCGTCACTAAATTCTTTAACCGGACAAGGGAACTTACTCCATTGGTCCATTTAATGGACCAAAGGAGTAGGGGGGTATTATGATAGGGAGAAAATACAGTAGGACCGTTAGAGCCCGCCACGTGTCACCCTTATACCAAAAGAATCTAATTATGATCAAGAAAAGTATAAAGACAAGTGTTGGGGGAAAACTAAATAAATTCCCCTTTTTATTTTGGACACATGGCATACATGCTAATGCATGGCAAGCACTACGACAAGTGGCAAACATGCTAAAAACTTGCCATGCACAAGGACACATGGCTTATACACCAAACCATGGTGTAAGAACTCCAAGCCTATAAAAGGCACCCCCTTGCTCAACGGTAAAGGGGACTCTTCTTCCCCCCATAAGCATGTTTATCTCTATTAGTCTTGCTTAGATACCTGTGATACCGATACCTGACTTGAGCGTCGGAGGGTGCCCCCGAGTCCCCACTCCGGGGCCCTTCTAACGTTGTTTTCTATGAGCACAGGCACCCATGAATAGGAGCTCTACCAACCCAAGCTGCTGGTTTTGCCCATAGCGCTCGTCCGACGCCCAGATCCGGATTTTGGCATCATCAGAGCCGGGTGTAGTGGAGGTCTCAATAGCGGAAACCTCAAGTGTGACCTTGAGAAGAGTGAAGTAGGCTGTTTGCCGAACCACAATAAATCTTTGCGTCACTTGTGTGATTGGTATTTCTCTCACTCCCTCTCACTCTCTTATTTGTGCTTGCATTGTTACTTAGAATTGAGTGAGTTAGCATTGGCATTAAAACTTGAATATCTTTACATTGCTAAATTGGCCACCTTAATCACTTAATTAAGTTTGTTAATCAACAAAGGTTTTGAACGTATATTAACTTGTAATATTTGTTTTAAGTTCAACTAATTAAACTTAATTAAGAAGAACATAAAACTATGGTGATTTTGGTAAAAAAAATTTAAAAGGAAAAGGTTTTCATAAACAACCTATTCACCCCCCTCTAGGTTGCCAAACCGGGTTCACTCATCGAAATTTCAGATTTTGGAAGATCTACATCTTTGTAGTTTATGATTTTTTCTAATTCGGCCATTTATTTGTCCAACAATGAGGCCGAAATTTGACCTACAGGCTTCTAGCGGGAATGTTGAAAAAGAAAACAATTTGTGAGATATTGTAGGGATTGTTTTTATCTAATAAAGCAACCTCATTTTTTACTTGGAAAAAAATCAATTTAGGGATTTCTAAAAGTCCAAGAATTTCTAAAAATACTCCCACATTGTTTTGTTTTTATTTTGAAAAAGCCAACTAGCTTGTTCCAAAATTGGAGCTTCTAATTGGGGCTAGTTTTCATGTTTTGTGAGATTTCTCTAAAAGCTTTGGGTTATGTATATGGAAATTGAGAACTCTATAAATACAAGACAAAGGAATAGAGTTTGCAAGAGCTCTTTCGTAATTCTTTATGTTGGAAATTGGTAGAGACATCCCAAAGTCTTTCTCTTCTTTTTCTTCAATTCCATCAACTAGTTTTGTCTTTTCTAAGTTAAAGACAAATATCCAGCAAAGATCCACTGATCAAAATACAAATTCCCACATTATAATCTGATTTAGATCAGGTTATAAAGTAAACAAAGAGTTGTTTACAAGATCCTTTTTGCAACGAAAGGAATCCATTGGTTCAACTTGCGGTTTCGCATCGATTAGATTGTTAGCGGATTTTCAAGGAGTAGATCACGCAGACATTTTTCTTCTTATCAGCAAAATAAGGTATTTATATTTATGTTTATTAAATCACATTAAAATCAATTAGTCCCCACGAATCCTAGGTTAGAGCAAATTTTTTGTTCTACATGGTTTATTCTTCCGCAACATGTAGTGAACAAGGTGAGGGTCTACTAGGGATGGTTGAATGGTATTGCACAAGGCTGATGGATTTGAGGGATGGCCAAAGAGTGTTGCGCAAGGTGGATGGATTTGCGGGTGTAAGAATGACATTAAAGGACTTTGAACAAAGGGAAAGGTTATAATGATTTTGGTGCATATGGTTGATTAAATAGATTGAAGAGAATAAAATTAAAAGAAGAAAAGATATGCAAGAGGTATGTAAACAATCAACCGTGATTCGAAACTATACAAACTTCTTTGAATAGGAATCCTTTAACAAACTTTGGAAATTTTCCAAATTCAAACTTGTTTTCCAAAAATTTTTTAAATTTAAGTATATTTTGAAAAATTTTCTAACATTAATACCACTTTCCAAATTTAAGCTAGTTTCCAAAAACTTCCTAAATTTAGAACACTTTCCAAATTTGAACTAGTTTTTTGAAAATTCTCTAATTTTAAGACATCTTTTCAAATTTAGGTTAGTTTTAAATTTGAACTAGTTTTCCAAAGCCTTTCTAAGTTTAGTCTCTTTTTGAAAACTTGCTATTTTTCACACCTTCTTTCCAATTCAAGCACTTTCTAGATTTGGAATTGTCTTTTAAACACTTTATATTTTCGAAAATTTACTTTCCAAGTTTAGAATTTTCAAAATTTGGAACCAACTTTCCAAATTTAAACCTTTGTAAATTTGGAACCCTCTTTTGAACACTTTCTATTTATTAAAATTCACTTTACAAGTTTAGAACTTTAGATTTTAGAAACTTTCTATTTTGAAAAATAAATTTCCAAATTCGAATCTTTAATTTTGGAAACTTTCAATTTTTGAAACTCCTATTTCCAATCCTGAAATTCCAACTTTGGAAACTCTTTGTATATTAAAATCATATTTCCAATCTTGAAATTTCAATTTTGAAAACTTTCAATATTTGAAAATCAAGTTTCCAACTTTGAAAATTCAATTTTGGAAGCTTAAAATTTTAGAAAATGATAGTTCCAACTTTGAAAATTCGATTTTGGAAACTTTCTATTTTAGAAAATTAAGTTTACAACTTTAAAGATTCAAATTTGAAAACTTTCTATTTTGGAAAATTAAGCTTCCAACTTTAAATTTTCATTTTTTACATTTTTTAATATTGAAAATCCTATTTAGAAAATTTTAGTTTAGGAGCTTACGAAATTTGAGAATCCAAACTTGGAAACTTCTCTAAATTCGAAAATCTAAGAAGGGGAAAGAAACTTGCTTGATTTTTACCTCTTAGGATGATTAAGTAAATTCGAAATTTATTGCCTACATTTGTTGAAGTTTGGTGTTGATCCTCTCCTCTTATTGTTCTTGAATTCCCTTTGATGAAGACCTTTGATGGGGAACTTTGAACCTTGATGGAGTCCCTTGTTGTTTTTATTACCAATTCAAAAGTAGTGGCCAAATTTGCTAAAATAATTGTTTCAGTCAAGTGTGTTTCGATCAAGCTTAAGATAATGTGCAGAGTGGGTTTCAACCAAGGTAGGGGATGAGGATGGAGTGGGTTTTGATCTGGAATTAAAAGCGAAATCCCAAAGGGCAACCCAAGAGGGTAAAAAAATTAATCCTAAATTATCCTAACCCTTGTTCAATTTAAATTGAAAGTAAATGAGGAGAAAGATGTTACCAATCACCAAGTAATAGAGAGAGTGAAGTGGAAGGAGACAACACAATGATTTAGAATGATTCGGTCTCTAAACCTTAAGGACCTCTCTACTACCCAAGTTTTGCCTTCCTTGGGAATTTCTCCATTATAACGGATCTTCACTACAGCCGGATCCCAAGCCGTACAATCGCCTTCATCGCCTCTGAGGGAACAAACCCTCTTTGCAATACAAAGTTGAAAAAGAAAAGGGAAAATCACTCCAAGCCTCTTTGTGGGAAAATATAACAATGAAAAGCTCTCAATACACTCCAAAAGATTACAATATCAAAGCCTAAGAAGTTCCTGTTGTCACAAGTAAATGCACTAATCAATGCTCAAAAGAGGATGTTGAAGAAAACCTTTGATTTCAAAGTTAGGGTTCTTAAAGATGGTGAAATCATCTTGCAGAAGGTTCTTTAGTTGGTATTTTATGGGGTATTTATAGCCTCAAGGTCATTTATGACCATTTGGGGGTAAAAAGGAAAGAAAATAATTTAAAAACCACTAACATTTGAGCCCCAATGACTAGTTTTCTGCGCGGACTCGGTCCCCCGCGTAGGGTTGGTCGATCGCGCCTGGTGCGCTGACCTTTTTTATTTTTTAATCCTGACGACATGCGGTCGCATAGGTCATGGCGGTCGCCCGCCTCTACCCCGATATGTGGTCGACCGAACCATGGCGGTTGCCCTCTCTTACCATGCTAGATGGGTTTTGGAATTTCCAGAACCATATCCGTGGTCAACTGGTCTTGCCTTGGTCGCCTGCCCCAAGCCTTCTGGTTAGGTGGTGGGTTTCCAACGCCCTTCCTGTGGTCTACTGGGTTGGCCCGGTTGACCGGCCCTATTTTAAATTTTTCGTTCAACATGAAAACTTCTACGGCTTGGGCCATGGTCTTAGGGCTTTTGTCCAAGGTTTTCAAACACATTTCAGGGTGTGTGTGTGTATAGTTTTGAAATGATTTTGAAAACACTTTTAAAGTGCAAATACAACATGACAGGAGGACTCCAATACAATCTAAACATGAAAGAAACCTTGAATATTAATTGTCTTGGCTCCTTTGCACTTACTTGGACATCTTGGACTGTGAGTGAACTCTCTATCTTCCTTTCGACCTTATGACTTTCTCTATTCTTTGATGGTCTCCTTAGAGTGCATGGGAAGATCACCTTTGCTAGTTCATCTCCAAGCTTTCCCTTTTTGCTCCTTGCTTCTAGTGTTGACTTTGACGAACCTTGTCAAAATCACAACACAAGTGAAGCCATTATCAATATACCATCAATTTGGATTTGTTGATCATCAAAACATCACTGAGTTGTACCCTTGGGCTTACAAAAAGGATAAGGGATGGGAATTAGAGACCAATGTTTGGGGGTGAAGGAATTAGTGAAATTCGACCAATTTGTGGTGGCTGAATTCCACAAAGGGACAAGGAGAGAGAGGAGTTCCAAATTCCAAGAGGGGGAAAGAGTGAATTTCGTGGCTTGTTATTTACAGGTCCATAGAACTATATTTATAGAGTTTAGGATGCCTTGGGTTGCGAGTGGGAAAGGGAATAGTTGAGATTAAAAGGCTAGTTATAAAAATAACTGAAAGGTAAAGATCAAAAGCACTAGAATATTCTTTTTCCAAATTTGGAAATTTTTAATGGATAGAAGATGGGCAAAATATTTGGATCTGAATGTGTCCATTGGATCCATATCCTAAAGTGCCAAATTATTGCGAATCGTTACCAAGACCTATCTTAAAAAAACAAAAACCAACTGAGCATCCTACATGCAATGAAGGCTGCCAATGTACAAAGTAACCTTCATATTTTCAATCATTTATGTATGTTGATAAGGGGTATTTTCGTAGAGTTAAAAAACTAGTTAAAATGACATAACAATCCACTTTTTAGTTTTGATGACTCCTCTCTCTCTCTCTCTCTCCCTATGTTTATTTTGTCTTCCCCACCGTAATCCTAAGCTCTAGCCCCACACAATATAAGCAGTACATAGAATACTTTGATGGACTATTCGATTCAAAATGGATGATGGCCAGACTTACAAAGCAGATCCATCAATGGACTGAACGGATGGCACCAAGACATAGGTGAATCCAATCCGAAGTGTCCCTGTCAAAGACAGGTCAATCAGATCCAGATCCGAAGTGGGTCCCCTGACACTCCTAGTTTTCGGTCTTAAAAGATAATTTCCAACATGAATACTCATACCAAACCATAATTTACTCACAAAATGAACATACTAAAGATCATTTTATTAGGAGAAAATGAGCAGAATAAAAATACGTTACATCTCTAATCATGCCCACCCAAAATTCACATTACTATTTCAGCTGTTTGAAGGAGGTGAGGTTCCTAAACTTCTCCCAAGGCCTCTCATAAACCACAGCTTGGTAAGTGTTGGTGTTTGCTTTGTCCATGGCTTCGATAACTAGCCGGTAGTTCATTCCGGCCACAACTTGGCTTTCTCCACTGACCACGCGTTTGAACATGAGGCTCGCCTTCTGGGTTTTATCGTACTCGGAGACTGCATACTCACCTATTTCTTTGATGTGCGTATCATTTGGGTTGATCGGTTCCCAACTGCCCTTAGTGTCACGGGCAGCTAAGGCCTCGTGAATAAGAGGGAGTAGAACGAGTAGGGGAAGAAAAAGAAGAAAAAAAGATTGGATTTTCATTTTCTTTCTCTATCTGGGATACAAGAAGACTTGTTGTATTTATAGTGTAGTTGTAAGGAGGAACATGCAAAATGGTTGGACATGGGTAGATATCTACTGAAGAGATATTTTAGGGAGTCATAGATAGAAGAGTGTATAAAGAGATTTTCTAGGGAAGAGATTGATAAATTCTAAGATTTCTATTAATCTTGCAAGATTTTCAATAAACCCTAACAGTGCTTATATATGGAAAGGCATAATTGCAATCTAATCTATTATCCCAATCTCTCTAGGTTAACTAATATAACTTACATACTTGCCTAATCTACCTCCAAGATTATCCAACGGTCAGATCTCATCAGCTTTAACATTCTCTAGGTTGCCCCTCAAACGTATGGGGATTGGAAATCGACATATGTTTGATTACATTGGATATCTCTGATAAAAAATGTAAAATTCACTAGTTTTGATGCACACTGCTGATGTCTGCTGAAGATGTTTGGCTAATGAATGTTGCCGATGTTGCTGATGATGGTGATTACCGCGTGTTGATAAAAAATGCATCACTTAGAACCGCTAAGATCCTCAATGGGCTTGATGTCACTCTAGCCTCGATGGGTGAGTCTTCATGGTCGATTTTATAATACTGATCCTCATGGAAATAGTCATCATAGGTTGGTTTCAGAATATTGATCCTCATGGAAACAAATATCATAGGTCGGCTTTTGCTAGTGATCCTCATGGAATTTGAAACTACTCTCTCAAGCACACACCTCGAGGAACAGAAGAACATCAATTGAGTAGAGCAACTATTTCAATCAGGGTGAGGGAGGGGATTTTTTTTTCTTAAGGCTAAGAAAATGGGTGCAGTGAATAAAATGGTAGGACGCTATTACCATTCCTGCTTGTGTTCATGTCGAACTCTTCCCTCTCACCCTCCCCACAATCGTCGGTCTCCCTCCGAACGAAATCGACACGAGCCTTGCTCCAGAGCTCGATGGATTGTCTTGTTCTTTAGTTTATTTTTCTGTGTTTGTGGTCTAGTTTTGGCCCACTCTTTCTTATCGGCTGACTTATGAAGTAGGATAAGACGCTCCCCTTTTTCATATATGTTTTCCTTCATCGAGGAGGTATGCAACCTTAGTGATAAGGGACATGCCTCTAAGAGGTGTGCCATGACCCATGGGAATGAGTGACACGTCTCTTTTTCTTTCAGAGTTGCTACCTAAGAAATAATGGGTCCTAGCTCCCGATGTGACTATGTTTGCTAAAGAGATGAGATTCCAGGTAGGGAGCCTAGTTACGAAGCTGAAAGGGCTTAGGGACGGCTCTCCCCAATTAATCATTAGTCTCTGCTGAGGAAAGCGAAGACAAAATTCTGATGGCTTCAAGGTAGAGCTGATGCTTAAAAAGATTAATAGCATCTATTTCTTTCTTTATTCTTGCTGAGAGAGGGGTTCATGAAGGAGATATCTACAAAGGAGGGGGTGGTCTGCCCGAACCTCGTCCTAATGGGGTGGATCCAGGCAGGCTGAGATCCTACTTTTCTTTGGGGTTGAGATCACTCATTGCTCTACGTGATTCGTTTCCAAATCAAAAGTCTTGGCCCTTGAATCTATCTCCCGTGAATCTATCTCCTTTCACAATCTCCAAAAGTGGCAGTGATATTACACTTTGGGGTCAACATTTATCAGATGAGAGTGGCAATAAATGCTTGGGCAGTTACAAATCCCTTATATGTGAGCAACCGTTCTTTGCGGTGATCCAGACACTTTATTGGTTAGAGGACAGGCATCACCTGTGAATAACCTAGAGTTTTAAGTATCCATCTGAGGAAGGGAAATATGATGAGTTGACTCGTCGTATAACCCTCATTGGCCTGCAAAACCCTACGGTGTTGGTCCGACTAGGTGTTCTCTTCCGGTGGCCGATAAAATCACACGACTACCCTAACAATAGAAAGCAATGAAAGGCATGTGAGAATAATAGTATACCTGTGACAAGTCGATTTGGTGCGGTTGCATTCCTCAGAGTGTGTAGCAGCTAATACAAATCCTCGAGAGGACAAAACTAGGAAAACATGGTTCCAATGACTGATAGTGCCGACCTCCTTAGGAGCTTCCTCGGAGGGGAACGACTGTGAAGCTTAAGGTGAAAGGGGTCAATAATGTTGGTTTCTCAAGGATCAGTGTATATGGGTTTTGTAAGCCCAATGGTTCAACGATCACCCATGTTTTGATTGGTCACAAACCCAAATTGATTGAATGCTAAGGACTAATGGTTTGCATGTAAGAATCCCGGTCGTAGTCCAAGTCATTGAGAGATTATTTCACAAGCAACTCAAATGGGAATCACATTAAGGATTGATAGATAACCTTGGTTGGAAAATTCAAAGAAAGAGCAACCTTGTAAAGATGCAAAGCCACATGCACTCAAGGTTATCATGTTGAAGACCTTGAAACCTAGGATGTATTTTTAGTATTTAGAATGTAACTCAATCCTCTCTAGGTCTAGTCGGCATTCGAGGCTCATAAGACATCCTAACACACACCTGTAATGCCCTAAAATCAACTTTGAAAAGACCAAAGGAACCCAAAAAGGTAATATAAAAAGTGTGTTTTTCATGCATGTGTTAGAGTAGGTGCCCTAAAACCTAGTATATTTCGCATGTTAATCAATAAAAATATCTTTTCATGATAATTAATGGGTAACTATAAGTAAAATATGTGTGACATGCTACTTGTTATTGACACGTATTTGTCCTTAGGTAGCAAAGTAGGAAACCCATGTTCATGGATTCACAGATCCTAGGGAGTAAGGAGATATGGGATTCTTGTTCTTTGCAGACCTTAATAGTTCTTAGTTGGGGTTGAGGTTGGACACATCTTTCTTTATATAACTAGCATCTATCTTGCCAACATGCACGAGATGTGGAGTGACTTATCTCAAACACTCGGGTAGTGGACCCTAAGCACGATAGAATGGGTATGACAATGAGATTGTGTACTGAATGGGATAACATTAGAATAGCTTGTGGACAGGAGATACTTGAGCTATTCTACCAGATGGGACCCTTTACATGTCTTTTGACTTGAGGGGTCACATTGGTCTGTTGTCGAGTCTCTTATTCTTAGTCTATCTAACCGTGATTCTCTTGGAGTCAGTAGAGGGTAGTACTGGAGTGTTGGACAAACCTTGGAGGTCAATAGTGATATCCGACGAGGAATTCTCCACCTATTTCATAGGATAACAACTACGGTTTTGGTCAGAACAGTAGTGTAAGCCCAAGGGTGCAACCCATTCATATTTTGATGATAAACAAACCCAAATTGATGGTAGATTACTAATGGTTGCTCTAGTGATGTAATCAAGACAAGAATCATTAAAGTCATCACTAGAAGCAAAGGGAAGAAGGGCTTAACTTGGAGCTAGTCAAGCCTTGGTGGTCATCCTACAAACATTGAAGACTTAAGGAAACCACATGCACAAAAGCAAGATAGAGACTCTTCCAAGTGAACTCCTCATTCAAGTGCCTAGAAGACAAAGACTCAAGAACACACAAGAAGACTCAATGTTCCTATAGTGTGTAATAGAGCCCTCTTGGCATGAAGTCATTTGAATGGATTTATGTTTTCAAAACCCTTTAAAATGTATTTTGACAAACTTATAAAAGTAATTGAAAACATAGGACAGAAGCCCAAAGACCTTAGCCCATTTTCCCATGGTTTTAAATTGTACAACTAAATTTCAAAGCAGGGCCAGCCGACCGGGGTCCCACAGTCGATCGCAGAAGGGTTGCTGGAATTCCAGTAATTACCTTTCCAAAGCGGGTCGGTCGACCGAAGCAAATCCGGTTGACCATGGATATGGTGCTGGATTTATTGGAGCAATCCAGAAAGGTTTTTGTAGTCGACCGCCACTGGCTCGGTCGACCGCTGATAGGTTTTGAATGAAAAAAATAAAATAAACAAGAAGCCCTCGGATGATGACCGCGGACACCCCGGTCGACCGCGGCGGTTCGAAATTAGAAATTAAAAATGAACGCCCGATAAGGGAGAGCGACCTCCGTAGCTCGGTCGACCGCCCCGGTTTGGCAAAAGAGCAGTTGGGGCCTACGCAGGCAACGTTTTCTTGACCCAATATTTACAGTATTGTCCCCAAACGATTGTAAAAGCACTTGGGCTATTTAAACCTCATTCAAGACCATCCAAAGGACCTTTTGAACATTGATCTTAAAAACCCTAGAGCTTTCTCTCTTAAAAAAAAAAGGTTTCTTCATCTCCCTTTTGAGAGCATTTATTCTTGCATTTTCTTCTTGTCAAGAGGCACTCTATAGAACATTAATTTGTAATCATTTTGAGTGATTGAGAGCATTGGGTGTTTTGTATTTGCCTATAAAGAGGCTTTGAGAGCTTTACCTTTTCATTCCTTTCTTGTATTTGCAAAGAGGAGTTGTACCCTTTGAGGCGGTGTGCGAAGAGGGTAGATTCCTTAGAAGCGGTTATTGCGAAGAAGGTTTGTTCCCTTGGAGGCGGATTTGATTGTAAAAGCCCGGAGATTTGGCGCGTGAATCTCAACATAGTGAAGACAAATCCCAAGAAAAAGACAAAGTACTTGGGTAGTAGAGTAGGTCCTTTGTGACCGAACCACTTTAAATCTCTGTGTGGTCTCCTTTCTCTTTCTCCTCCCTACGGTGCTTGGTAAATCCTTTCCTTAATATAAAACTTCATATTGAACAAGGGTTAGCATAAGCTAGGTTTAAATCTCACATTCATTACAGTTTTTAGAAGATATTTTAAGTAACCCCAATTCAGCCCCTTCTTAGGTTGTCCTTTGGGATTTCAATCGGTATCAGAGCTAAAGGCTCTTACTAGAGATTTTTATTAAAATCTAAAAGAAAAAAGATCCATGACAACCTCATCTTCCACTCAATATCATGAGGGTCAATCCTCATCTAGGCCACCATACTTCAATGGTGCCAACTATGGTTGTTGGAAGGCCCGGATGAAGATTTACCTAAAAGGTCAAGAGTCTGGCATTTGGATGATCATTGAAAAATGGTATACCGAACCGACCACCGACAGTGAAACTTGAAAAGACACTGAAATGGCCGAATTCACTTTGAATTACATGGCAATGAACTCCCTTATTTGCGCTCTATCTGCGGATGAGTTTAATAGGGTTTCCACCCTTAAGACCGCAAAAGAGATATGTGATACACTTGAGGTAACCCATGAGGGAACTATTCAAGTGAAAAAGACCAAAATTAATCTACTTCTAAGTGATCTAGAATCCTTTCAAATGAAACCCGGTGAGTCCGTCACTGAAATGTATACTAGATTTACTAACATCATGAATGAGTTGGAAGGCTTAGGTAAAGTCTTCTGAAATGAAGAGATGGTCAACAAAATTCTTCGATCACTACCGAAGACATGGGATCCCAAGACAACCACCATTGGAAGAACTTGTCGGCTCCCTCATTACATTCGAGTTAAAGATGAAGAAAAGGGAGACAGAAGGGCAAGAAGCCCCAAAAGAAGATACAAAGAAGAAGACTATTTCCTTCAAAGCTCAAGAAGAAGGAAGTGGAAGTAAAAATGAGAAGGGCCTCAAGGCTATGAGGGAAGATATCTCCCTCCTCACAAGGAAGTTCAAGAAGTTTACAAGAACAAACAGAAGAGACTTCCAAAAGGAGAAGAGTTCAAGAAAAGAAAAAGAAGAAGAGAAAGATGACAAGGATGAATTAAGATGTTTCAGGTGCCACAAGCTTGGACATGTAAGATCCGATTGTCCTCTCAAGAAGCTCGACGAGAAGTTCAACAAGAGAAGAGGAAAGGACAAGAAGAAGAGCTTCAATGCAACATATGACGGACTAAGTTGCTCATCCGGAAGCGACGAAAGTGATGATGAAGTTTCTCACATTTGTCTCATGAAAATTCAAGAGGACGACTCACCTAAGGAGGTAAATTCTTTATCATCACTTAATGTTGTAATCAATGAACAAGATGAAAATGTTTCCTTCACTTATGAAGATTTGTATGTTGCTTGTGAGAAATTTCAAGAAGTTTTCAAGAACATTAAGCTTATGAAGAAAATAGAAAAATTAAATCTTGAACTTGAAAAATATAAGAAGGAATGTAATACACTTACAAGTCTAGTAAATGAAAACAAAATCTTATTAGATAAGGTAAAAAATTCTGAAGTTTTAAATCAAGACTTTTTAAAAGAAAATTAAGAAATATATTTGAATATTGAAAAATTATATTTGGAAAATAAGGAGTTGAAATGGGAGAATGAAAAACTATCTTTGAAATTCAAGTGTGGGAAAACAAAATTAGATGAAATACTTGATATGAAAGTTTCTTATGATAATTGTGGTCTTGGTTACCAATCTCATCAAAAGAAACCCTTATACAAGAATGATACACACAAACATATTTCATTTGTAAAGGCTAGAACATCACATTCTCATTTGAATCATAATGCCCTAAAGTCATTCCTACTTGGTACTATTGTGGAAAACTTGGACATATAAAATACAATTGCAAGTATAGAAAATCAAGCAGATATGTATGGGCAATAAAGGCCAACTTATATGGAACTAATCCATAAGGACCCAAAGAAATTTGGGTACCTAAGCCCAAGACTTGACTCTCTATTTTGTAGGTATGCTTGAGTAGAAACTCCACTTTGGATAAATGGTACCTCGACAGTGGATGCTCAAGGCATATGACATTTGATCCCTCCAAATTCTCCACTCTCAACATGGAAGATCAAGGAACAGTAACTTTTGGAGACAACGCCAAAGGAAAAATCATCGGCGAAGGTACAATCAAATTTAAAGGTATTACCATTAAAAATGTATTGCTTGTTGATGGAATTAGACATAACTTGCTTAGTATAAGTCAACTATTTGACAATGGTAATGAAGTGCTTTTCAAAAAATGATAAATGCATTGTTAGGACTTCAAATGAAAATAAAACTGAATTTATTTCTACTAGAGATAAAAACGTATACTCTTACGCTTGAAGAACTTGTATTTCAAAATGTTACTTCTCTTGCATCTTTTGAAAATAACACATGGACATGGCATAGAAGACTAGGACATTCTAATATGGAAATCATTGCTAGAATCTGTAGCAAAAATATTGTGGATGGCTTGCCTAAACTCAATTATCTTAAGGATCATATGTGTAAAGCAAGTCAACTTGGTAAACAAGTAAACAACTCATTTAAACTTAAGAATATTATCACTACTTATAGACCATTGCAACTATTTCACATGGATCTATTTGGTCCCTTGAAGACATGTAGCTTTGGTGGAAAAAGATATATATTTGTAGTGGTAGATGATATCTCTAGGTTCACTTGGGTTCTATTCCTTGCTTCCAAGGATGAAACTTTCAAAGAATTCTACAAGTTGTGTAATTTGTTGCAAAGAGATAGAGGGTGTCATATCAAGCAAATTAGAAGTGATCATGGAACAGAATTTGAGAATCATCAATTTGAGGACTATTGGGCAGAATTAGGTATAGATCATAACTTCTCAACCCCTAGAACCCCTCAACAAAATGGTATGGTGGAAAGAAAGAATAGGATCTTGCAAGAAATGGCTAGAACACTACTTCATGATAACAACATCTCTAGACATTTTTGGGCAGAAGCTGTGAATACAGCTTGCCATGTGATAAATAGAGTATTGATCAGACCCCATACTAGCAAAACACTATATGAATTGTGGAAGGAAAGAAAGCCCAACATTAGGTAATTTAGAATCTTTGGATGTAAGTGCTATATTCTAAACATCAAGGACAATCTTCACAAATTTGATCCCGAAGCAGATGAAGGGATATTTTTGGGGTATTCAACTAGAAGCAAGTCCTATAGAGTATTCAATCAAAGGACTTTGACAGTAGAAGAGGCTATACATGTTAAATTTGATAAACAAAGTGAGGAAAAGAGGGTGACAGTTAACCTAGATGAGGAAGATGAGATTAACCCTGAAGTATGTGAAAAGAACACCTCCACCTTGACTAGTTCATTGGAAAATCTTAGTATTGAAGGTGAATCAATTAAACAGAGAGGGAATGAGCAAGAGGATCCAGAAGGGAAAAGAATTATTGCAAGCCACCCCTCTACTCAAATTATCGCTGAAGCCTCACAAGGAGTTAAGACTAGGTCTCATTTTAGGACTGTGTGTGGTCATCTAGCATTCATCTCACAAATTGAACCTAAGTCTATTGTTGAAGCAGAAAATGATGAATTTTGGATGATTGCTATGCAAGAAGTATTAGGTCAATTTGAAAGAAATAGAGTATGGCAATTGGTTCCTAGGTCAAATGATCATCCTGTGATTAGAACTAGATGGGTTTATAGAAACAAATTGGATGAAAATGGTGATATCCAAAGAAATAAAGCCTGTATAGTCGCCCAAGGATACAACCAGGAAGAAGGGATTGATAATGATGAAACTTTTGCCCCTGTAGCCCGATTGGAGTCCATTAGAACGCTTCTTGCATATGCATATTATAGATGTTTCAAGTAGTATCAAATGGATGTCAAGAGTGCATTTCTAAATGGATATATTATGGAGGAGGTATATGTTGAGCAACCTTCTGGATTTGAAGACTTCAAGCACCCGGATCATGTCTTTAGATTGGACAAAGCTTTATATGGATTGAAGCAAGGTCCTAGAGGTTGGTATGAAAGGCTTAGTTCATTTCTATTAGGCAAAGGATTTGAAATGAAAAAAGTTGATAAGACTTTATTTATCAAAAGGAAGGGTGAAGACATACTCATAGTTCAATTCTATGTAGATGACACCATCTTTGAGTCAACTAATGTGAGTATGTGTGAAGAATTCTCCAAATGCATGCAAAATGAGTTTAAAATGAGCATGATGGGAGAACTTAAATATTTTCTTGGTCTACAAATCCGCCGGCCCAATGAAATCTTTATTAACCAAGAAAAATACACAAAAGAACTGCTAAAGAAATTTAGAATGGAAAGCTCTCCGCCAAAGTCCACTCCTATGAGCACATCTTCAAAATTAGCAGTAGATGTCATTGGACCAAAGGTTGATCAGAAAAAAGTATAGGGGAATGATAGGCAGTCTTCTCTATCTGACTACTAGTCGACCGGATATCTTGTTTAGTGTTTGCCTATGTGCTAGATTTTAGTCAGACCCAAGAGAATCTCATTTGCTCTCTGTAAAAATGATATTCAAATATTTGAGAGGCACTCCCGGTCTAGGTCTATGGTATGGAAGGTCAAATTCATTCGACCTAGTAGGATACTCCAATGATGACTTTGCTGGATGTAGAATTGATAGGAAGAGCACTAGTGGCACTTGTCAGTTTCTAGGGAGATTCATGGTGTTTTGTTTTAGAAAGAAACAAAACTCTGTTGCCCTGTTTACCACAGAAGCAGAGTACATTGCTGTAGGAGCTTGTTGTGCACAAGTTTTATGGATGAAGAACACCTTGGAAGATTATGATTTAAAGTTTAAATGTGTTCCAATCCACTGTGACAACACTAGTGCAATCAATTTAATCTAGAACCCAATTCAATATTCCTCAACTAATCATATTGATATAAGACATCATTTTTTAAGAGATCATTCCCAAAATGAAGACATCATTATCTCTTATATCAATACAAATGATCAACTTGCAGATATTTTCACTAAACCACTAAGTGAAGAAATATTTTGTGATCTTAGAAGTGTTTAAATATATGGACACTTGATCAAGTGAAAGAATTTGACTGACATGGTACTTATATGATTATCTATATCTACTATATATACTTGATTATGTGTTTGCTATTGGATGCATGACTAGATGTCAAACCTTAACATAAAATTCACTCAAGTGGCCCTTAGCCTTCGTAGTTCCTAAGAGGGAGACAGTATTATCATCATCTTTAATTAAGACACTTAAAATTTTGGCAAATACCTACATCTAGTTCATGAACATGCCTATTTGGATGCTATTTTGATATATTTATAAGCATATCCATAGTTAGATAGGGGGAGTTAAAAGTGAACTCCTAACACAAAAAAAGGAGGAATCTTGTTCTATCTATGGGGATTCTCTCTCCTCACTCTTTTTTATGTAACAAAAGGGGGAGAAATAGGACATCTTGGTTATGGTTAGTATGTTCATGACTATGCATTGATTTGATTATTTGGATCACGAACCATATTGGTAATTCCTCTGTGCTTGAATTGACTACCTATGCTTATCTTGTGCTCTAATTGAAATACATGCAAATATAGTAAAAATCAAAATTAATCATCATTTATGATAAGCATATAATGAGGGCGAGGCATAAAATTACATATGTATCATATTTAGGAGGAGCCTCCACCCCATAATCAATTTCAATTTGTCATCATAAAAAAGGGGGAGAATGTAAGCCCAAGGGTGCAACCCATTCATATTTTGATGATCAACAAACCCAAATTGATGGTAATTACTAATGGTTGCTCTAATGTTGTGATCAAGACATGAATCATTAAAGTCATGACTAGAAGCAAAGGGAAGAAGGGCTATACTTGGAGCTAGTCAAGCCTTGGTGGTCATCCTACAAACATTGCAGACTCAAGGAAACCACATGCACAAAAGCAAGATAGAGACTCTTCCAAGTGAACACCTCATGCAAGTGCCTAGAAGATAAAGACTCAAGAATACTCAAGGTTCATATAGTGTGTAATAGAGTCCTCTTGGCATGAAGTCATTTGCATGGATTTATGTTTTCAAAACCGTTTAAAATGTATTTTGACAAACTTATAAAAGTATTTGAAAACATAGGATAAAAGCCCAAAGACCTTAGCCCATTGCCCCATGGTTTTAAATGGTAAAATTAAATTTCTAAGCAGGGTCGGTTGACCGGGGTCCCACGGTTGACCGCAGAAGGGTTGTTGGAATTCCAGCAATTACCTTTCAAAAGCAGGCCGGTCGACCGAAGCAAATCCGGTCGACCGCGGATATGCTCTTGGATTTATTGGAGCAATCCAGAAAGGTCTTTGCAGTAGACCGCCACTGGCTCGGTCGACTGCGGATAGGTTTTGAATGGAAAAAATAAAACAAACAGGAAGCCCAAGGAGGACAACTGCGGACATCCCGGTCGATCGCGGCGGTTCGAAATTCAAAATTAAAAATGAGCGCCTGATAAGGGTGGACGATCGCTGTAGCTTGGTCGACCGCCCTGGTCTAGCAAAAGAGCATTTGGGGCCAGCGCAGGTTACTTTTTCTTAACCCAGTATTTACAGTATTGCCCCTAAACGGTCATAAAAGCACTTGGGCGATTTAAACCTCATTCAAGACCATCCAAAGGACCTTTTGAACATTGATCTTGAAAACCCTAGAGCTTTCTCTCTTAAAAAAGACAAAAGGTTTCTTCTTCTTCCGCATGAGAGCAGTTATTCTTGCATTTACTTCTTGTCAAGAGGCACTCCATAGTGCATTGATTTGTAATCATTAGGAGTGATTGAGAGCATTGAGTGTTTTGTATTTGCTTATAAAGAGGCTTTGAGAGCTTTATCTTTCCATTCCTTTCTTGTATTTGCAAAGAAGAGTTATACCCTTTGAGGCGGTGTGCGAAGAAGGTAGATTCCTTGGAGGCGGTTATTGAGAAGAGGGTTTGTTCCCTTGCAGGTGGATTTGATTGTAAAAGCACGGAGATTTGGCGTGTGAAATCTCAACATAGTGAAGAAAAATCCCAAGGAAAAGACAAAGTACTTGGGTAGTGGAGTAGGTCCTTTGTGACCGAACTACTATAAATCTCCGTGTGGTCTCCTTTCTCTTTCTCCTTAATCTAAAACTTTATATTAACAAGGGTTAGCATAAGCTAGGTTTAAATCTCACATTCATTATAGTTTTTAGAAGAAATTTTAAATTACCCAATTCACCCCCCTGTTGGGTTGCCCTTTGAGATTTCAAGTAGGCCTAGAAAAATACTTGGCCAGGTGGATTTGATTAAATGTTTATCAAAAGGATTTCACAAAATAAGTTTTGAAATATTTGCAGCAAATGCGTTTGTGGGCCATCACTGCTTGACTAAAGGTATACCGTGAGTGAGCCCAGGGGGTAAATGATGTCCAGCCCCTGTAGGACTCAACTCAGTAGATGTGGACTTGGAGAAAGGACTTGCACATTTGATGTGATTAGGGGTATGATGATTTGGTAGTTATCTTCAGGGTTACGTCTCGATAGAGGCCACTGACTCAATGCGATTGTAGCATTGGCTACGGAGCAATAATCGTAGTGGGGCCCACTTGTGGGTTCTGTAGGATCTACCGTTGAATCCTTGCTACGATCCCACTCAGTACTCGATTGACCTATTATGATCTATTAGATAGAGGTCCCGCATTTATTTGGTTGGTTACACAAACTAGTTTTGTGGCATTGGATGCATTGAAAGGATATATACAATGTATATAGTGAATATGCACTATGGGATACATTAGGAATACCAACTTGATTAAGTATAAATCATAAGGGTATTTTGGGAATTATAGAAAAATATGGATGGAGCTTTTTTATCTCATTGGATGGGAGGAAATATGTTTATTTAATTAAAAGAATTAAATAAATAATTGTAAGTTTAGCTTATAGATTGGTTTTGCTAAAATAGTCCTAACTTACTCATCTTTTGTCAGAAGTTAAAGTGTAAGTACTCGTTTCGAAGGATTTTGAAAGATCTACAACTTTATAGTTTATTATTGTTTCTAATTCCGCCATTTACTTATCCAAAAATGAGATAGAAATTTGATCTACATGCTTATAGCTGGAATGTTGAAAAAAGAAACAATGTGTAAGATATTTTTGGGATTATTTTTATCCAATAAAGCAACCATGTTATTTACTTGGAAAAAATTCAATTTAGCAATTTCTAAAAGTCTAAGAATTTCTAAAAACACTCCGACATTGTTTGGTTTCTATTTCGGAAAAGCCAAACTAGCTTGTTTCAAAATTGGAGCTTCTAATTGTGGTTAGTTTCCATGTTTTGTGAGATTTCTCTAGAAGCTTTAGGTTGTGTATATAGAAATTGAGAACTCTATAAATACAAGACAAATGAATTGAATTTGTAAGAGCTCTTCCATAATTCCATGTGTTGGGAATTGGTAGAGAGATCCTAAAGTCTTTCTCTTCTTCTTCTTCTTCAATTCCATCAACTAGTTTTGTCTTTTCTACGTCGAAGACAAACATCTAACAAAGCTCCATCGATCTAATTACATATTTCCACATTATAATCTGATTTAGATTAGGTTATAAAGTAAATAAATAGTTGTCTACAAGATCCTTTGTGCAAAGAAAGGAATCCATCGGTTCAACTTGTGGTTTTGCATCGACTAGATCGTTGGCAAATTTTCGAGGAGTAGATCACGCAGACGTTTTTCTTCTCATCAGCAAAATAAGGTATTTATATTTATGTTTATTAAATCACATTAAAATCAATTAGTCCCTAGGAATCTTTGGTTAGAGCAAAAAAATTGTTCTACGCTGTTGATTCTTCCGCAACGGGTAGCGATTTTACTCTGGGTTTTACAACATCTAACAAGTGGTATCAGAGCTAATTAGGGAATAGATTAGGTGGCTAACGACGAACCAAAGATAGATCAAGCGGTAATCTGCTGTGAGTCTGGACTGAAATACAAGGTGACAGTCCAAGAGGGGGGGTGAATTGGCTTATTAAAAATTTGGGGCTTAATTAAGTGGATTATTAAAATCAATTTATCTATTAAGCCTTAACAAGTCTAACCCTTTATCAATCAATAAATATTATATAGGATAGGGATTAGATATGACTTTATGCTTATATACTCTAACCCTTGTTCAATGAAACATAAACACAAGTGAAGGGTATAGATTACCAACCACCAAAGTGCAAAGAGAAAGAGAGAAGAAAGCATCCACAAGGCACACGTTTTATAGTGGTTCGGTCACAACTTGACCTACTCCACTCTTCCATGTTTTCCTCCTTGGGATCTCCACTAAACCAATAAGATTCTTAAACGGGCGAATCTCTAAGCCGTACAGCAACTTCTCCTTCAAAGGGATCACACCCTTTTCGCACATAGTCTTGCGAGGGCACCTCCCTCTTACAATGATTCACCTTTCTTAACGGGCCGAATCGGAGACCCTAAAAAACAAATGAAGAAATAAAAAGAATAACTCTCTTTGCCTCGAAGATAGGCTGATTACAACTTTGAAAGCTCACAAACACTCCATGGAAGATCAAATGTAAAGCCTATGGAGTACCTCTTGATAGAATGTACAAATACAAATTCAAAGAGGTTTTAACCTTTCATATAAAAGTTTAGGTTCAAGAAGAAAGGATTTAATCTTGCAAAATGTTGTTTAGAAATGTTTGGATAGTGTATATATAGCCCACAAGAAAATATGACCGTTTGGGGGTAAAACTTTGAAAAATAGGGTTGAAAAAGTCAACCTGCGCAAGCCCCAACGGATCTATTTCCATGTCGTGGCGATCAACTAAGGCACAGCGGTCGCCCGCCCTTATCGGTCTCTCAATTTGAATTTCAAATTTCATACCGGCGCGGTCGACCGGCCCTAGGGCGGTCGCCCGACGAGGGCTACCAGTTTGAAATAAATTTTCTACTCAAATACACTAGCGCGGTCGACCGGACCTATGGCGGTTGTCCGCCAAGCCCAACCTGGATTGATTTCTGGATTTTCGAAAAACATATACGCGGGCGCCCGGAGTACCCCGGTCGACCAGCCCGATAATTTTAGAGATGCCCTGGAGTTCCAGGTAGCATCCCGCGGTCGTCCGGCATAGCCCGATCGACCGGCCCTGAGTAAAATTCCGTTTTTAACTTTTAAAATCCAAGGGCTTTGGGCTATGGTCTTGGTCTGAAGTCCTGTGTTTTCAAACACAGTTTTGGGTGTGTGTATGGTTTTCGAAGATGTAAAAAGTTAAGTGTGAAAACCATTTGAAAACCTTTTTAAAGTGCATTTAAACATTAAATCAAGAAGACTCCGAATACATTCTAAAAGTAAGAACCTCGAGTCTTCTTCGAATCTCTTTGCTCTTTGCACTTCCTTGGACTTTTTCAGCTTGAATGAATATCTTGAACTTTGTCATGACTCTTGTGACTTGTCCTCCAATCTTCAAGCATGTTGAGGTACATGAGGTGTCACTATGGCATGTTCAACTTCAAGCTCCTTCTTGACACTTGTTGGGGAACTTTTGGGATCTTCATGTTTGAGCTTCTTGACTTGATCATCTCCAAATGGTGATGACTCCAATGTAGGTGCAAGCTCTTTGTTCCTTTGGCCCTTGATCCACAAGCCATGTGTTGTGAAGAGTTGTGTAATGACGATTATGATATGAAATTTCTGTATATGACACAACACCTCAAAGCAACACATTAGTTCATAAAAGCTAATCAATTTAGTTTGCTAGCATCAAAACAAGAAGGTAAGGTGAATGATTAACCCATGGGAACCCTTGGGCTTACATTCTCCCTGTTTTTTATGATGGCGAACAAATTTATTAGGGAGGAAGGAGATACAAAACAGATAGATGAGTGTGCATGATATGATATACAAAATAGAGAATAGGTCCCCCTCACTATATGCACAATTATACTTAATGATTGTAAAACATATGGTGCATATACAATTGGACTACCTAATTAATTTCCAAAATTCTTCCCCTTTTGGCAACAGTAAAAAGGTAGGGATCTACAAGTGAAAGTACAAGTGGGGTGTCAAGATGAATAATAGGTTGTCTAAGCTATGTGCCTTGTATATGATATACCATTCAAGCTCTAGGAATGCTTGTCCAAGAGAAAACTAAAGTGAAATACATGATAAGCCCTTCTTTTATATATTTTTGATCAAATGATTCGCAAGTTAAGCGTAAGAATAGGGCCAATAGACCTTGTGAATGTTGGGTATATAATATAACCCATGTATGTTCTAATATAAGCCCAATAGGTAATGGATCAGGTGTAGTGGGCCCATTTGGGCTGGAGCCCATTAACCTCTTATAACCCTAGTGTATCTCTATATATAGGGGCTGGAGGCAACAAACTTGGTATTCCAAATTAGATACCTAGGGTGTAATGCTTCAAGCAACCTCTTGCTTGACCTAATTACTCTAACAATCTTGAAGCATTAGTTAGAAACCCTAATTCATTTTTTGGCCTTTTGATTCTTGTTTTGGGATCGTCTTCACCTATCAAAACAGGACGTCTGCTTTTTTCCTCTCATGTGATTTGATTCATGAAAAGTATCCGAGTATCCTTTATTAACTTGGTGAAGGCAAAGAAATTTCAAACGTTATTAAATCTGAAGATGAAGAAAGGGAATTGATTTTACACCCTCCTTGGTATCGTTCAAGACACCCTTGTCTTAAAACCAATCTCGTGAGAAATTTTTCTTCACCACGCACCAGGTTCTTCATCTCTGTAAGGAGACAAATCCATGAAAACCCATCTGATTGGGTTAATCTCACGTTTGGAAAGTCTTGGTGGAACCTGATTTGAAATAAAACCCATCGTTGAAAAGCAAATCTGAAGTGGGTTTCTTCCATCGTATTTGAAGTGGGTTTCACACCTGTCAAACCTGTTTTGGGCGTGGGATTCTTTTCTCTCGAATTGCTTTGGGCGTGGGATTCTTATCCCCCGAATTGATTTGGGCTTGGGATCGTCTCTGCCTCGAGCACCAAGCAGACATCTGTCTCTATCCAACACTAAAAGAGGAGATCTAAATGGTGGTGGTTCTTCATCTGCTGCAAATACGATTTTTGCTTGGAGGCTGAAACATTGGATCCACTCTGAATCCTGCCCTCTCTACATCGTATTGGGCGTGGGTTTTTTCAGACCCACAGATTTTTTTTCTTTGGGCGTGAGATCTGTTTTTTGGCCTTTTCAAACCCTCGGTATTTCGCTCAGATCATCTCATGGCAGAAACGATTTTTGGGAGGAGGTTGTGGCACTTGGACACCTTGTTGTTGGCCGCCAGTGGTTGCTATTTGCAATTTGGGTGTTATTCGACTTTTGCACTTAGGTGTTATTGGAATTTGGACCTTGTTGGCTGAATCCAAACTTGTCGCTGCTAATCTTGGTGGCCGAATTGCTTTGGTCGAATTCTTCGTGGTTGAATTCTCTCCATTCAGGTGCACTCTTTCCAACTTTTATTTCCTTTTAAAAAGTATAATGGACAAGAGTTCTCTTCCCTTTGAGATGATCAAGCTTCAATCCTTTGGAGGTTCTGAATTTACCTCATGGAAGCGAAAGACTCAATTCGGTCTAAAATACATGAATTGTTTTTACACCGTTTTGAGTACCTTTGCTGAGACGGATGAAGAAGTTGATGAATCTCAATGGCTTAGAGATGAGGATTTCTGCAAAGACTACTTGTTGAATTGTCTTTCCAATCGTCTTGCAGAAACCTAGAGTAAATTTAACACTGCTAAAGCCATATGGGACAACTTAGATGCTCACTTCAAGAAGGAGGAGGAATTGTCCAAGACCCATCTTGTGGACAAATTCATGGATTTCAAGTTTCAAGAAAATAAGAAAATCACTCCTCAAGTAACTGATCTAGAGAATTTGAGATCTAAGTTGAATAATGAAAAAATAGCTGTCTGTGATTCGTTTCTTGTGGGTGCAATTATATATAAATTACCATCTGCATGGGATTCTTTCAAAACTGAGATGTATCGGAAAAAGGTGCAAGTGGGACTGGATGATCTCAAACGATTCATTCGAATCGAAGATGAGAATCGAGCTAGGAATAACTTGGAGATGGTTAGACAGCAACAGTCTGCTGCTAACGCGGTAACATATCCCAAGAAATTTCCTCGGAAATCCAAGTCACCTAAAAGTGAACATCCCAAGTTGGAGGCCAAAAAGACTATCTTTCAGAAAAAGAAGGGCAAGTGCCACAACTGTGGGAAATTGGGTCACTTTGCTGCAGAATGTAAACAAACTAAGAAGGCTAAATTTGACACACCACAAAAGGAAGCTCATATGATGGTAGGAAGTGCTGCGCCTAAGAGCTTTATTGCCATGTTAGGCAATGGTAAGGCCAGTACTTCTTCAGCCTGGTGGTTAGATACAGGAGCCACCTGCCATGTTTGCAACTCGAAGAAACTACTTACGGATGCTGTTGGCGTGAAAGAGACCGTTACAGTGGCTAGTGGAGCTGAGGCAAAGGTGATTCACACTGGAACTGCGAACCTGGTCCTTTCTTCAGGTAAAATACTAACTTTAAAAAATGTTAAAGTAGTTCCTGCTATTCAAAAGAATTTAATTTCTATTAGTCTTTTAGACAATGCTGGCATGTGTTCATCTTTTTTGGGTGGTAGAGTAACTTTAACTGTTAACTCTTATTATTTTGGCTGTGCTTTCTTAATCGATGGTATGTATAGATTGAGTTTAGCGAATGAAACCGTTAGTCAGGTTAGTTCTACTTTGATTGATCCTAAGTTGTTACACACTAGATTGGGACATGTGAACTATAGGAAAATGGCCACACTTAAAACTCATACTATACCTTTAGATACATCGATTAGATTTGACAGATGTGAAGTGTGTGCACAAACCAAGATCACTAGAAAACCTTTTCGTTCGGTTTCTAGCAGCACACAACTTCTTAAGTTAATACATTCTGACCTCTGTGACTTTAAAAGCTTCACTACTCGAGGTGGTCGGAAGTATTTAATCACTTTTATAGATGATTTTTCTAGATATTGTCATATTTATCTCCTAAAATCGAAAGATGAAGCTTTTGATAAATTTAAAATTTTCAAGAATCGTGTTGAAAATCAATTGAACTTGAAAATTAAGCGATTTAAGAGTGATAGAGGAGGAGAATACACTTTGACAGAGTTCAAGAAATTCTGTGCCTCTCAGGGCATAATACTTGAAATTACTGCTCCTTACTCACCTCAATCTAATGGCATAGCTGAACGTAAGAACCGGACGTTAACTGAAATGTTAAACTCTATGTTATTGACAGCTGGCATGCCTACTAGCTATTGGGGAGAAGCAGCTTTAACTGCAAATCACATCCTGAATAGAGTACCACACTCTAAGTTGACCTCTACTCCTTATGAGTTATGGCATAAACATCCTTGTAGATATGACACTCTTAAGACTTAGGGCTGTATTGCTTATGTACGGATACAAGACCCTAGGAGACCTAAGGTAGGACCTAGAACAGACACTTGTGTTTATCTAGGTAGTGCAGAAGATAGTGCTGCTGATCGGTTTTTGGATCTATCTACCAATTTGGTTATAGAATCTAGAGATGCAATATTCTTTGAGAATAAATTTCTCAGATATCATGGTTTGAACCTACCTGGCGATACTGAGATGGTTACAGAATCGCATGTAGAGTTTGAACAGAATATTTCTGACACCTGTCCTACACTGATTTCTACATCAGAACCTTTAAGAGTTTCTACAAGAGATAGAGTACCCAAGAACTTTGGTGAGGACTTTGTGACCTACCATGTAGAGATTGATCCGTCAACCTATAAGGAAGCGATGAGATCTATGGACTCTTTGTTGTGGGCAGAAGCCATTGATGATAAAATGAGCTCTCTGTTACAAAATCAAACTTGCCAGCTAGTCGATTTGCCAAAAGGGGCTAAGACTGTGGGCTGTAAGTGGATTTTGAAGAAGAAACTTAATCCTGACGGATCCATAGCTCGGTATAAAGCACGTTTAGTAGCTAAGGGCTATACTCAAGTCAGTGGGATAGACTACTTTGATGTTTACTCACCGGTCTGTCATTTGGCAACGATAAGAATTCTTCTTGCTTTGGTTTCTATTGAGAAGTATGTTGTGCATCAAATGGATGTAAAAATGGCTTACCTTAATGGAGACCTCACAGAGAAAATCTACATGAACCAACCTGAAGGGTTTGTCATGGAGGGTTTCGAGAACAAAGTTTGTAAGTTACACAAATATTTGTATGGTCTTAAACAAGCACCTAAATTGTGGCATAAAAAATTTGACAAGGTAGTAAAGAGCTTTGGTTTTCAGACCAGTTACTCAGATAAATGCCTTTACTTTCGTTCTGTGTCGAATAAGGTTGCGATTATTTGCTTGTATGTAGACGATATGTTGATTCTTGGTTCCGATCTCTCTGTAGTGAGTGACGTGAGAACCACTTTGGCTCAAGAATTCGACATGAAAGATCTTAGTGTGGTTGACACCATTCTTGGTATGAAAGTCAGTTTTGAAAGGCAAGGGATTACTCTTAGCCAAGCCCATTATATTGAAAAACTACTTTCTACATGGGGATACAGTGAGTGTAAACCGATTGAGACACCATTTGATTATACCAAGAAGCTGATTTCTAATGAAGGAGACAGTGTGAATCAGTTAGATTATTCTAAACTGATTGGTAGTCTCATGTATGCTATGAGTTGCACTAGGCCAGACATAGCCTTTACAGTTGGCATGCTGAGTCGTTTCACTAGTAATCCTGGCCATGAGCACTGGGATGCTCTTATGAGGCTGACGAGATACCTTAAGGGTACTCAAGGATATGCTCTATGTTATAATGGCCATCCTCCTATTCTGGAAGGGTATTCTGATGCATCATGGGGCTCAGAATTAGGAGACAGTAAATCTACCAGTGGTTATGTTTTTACACTGGGTGGAGCCGTTGTTGCATGGAAGTCAAAGAGACAGACTTGTATTGCTCTGTCATCTATGGAATCAGAACTTTATGCTTTAGCTTCTACAGGAAATGAAGCGGAGTGGATAAGAGATCTGATCTTGGACATTTCATTGACCCATTTAAAGATTAACCCTTTAAGTTTGTTCTGTGATAATCAAGCTACAATTACGATTGTGAAAAACTCACTCTTTAATGGTAAGAGGAGACATGTCAGGCTGAAACATGCCACGTTGAATTATCTTCTAGAACAAGGTATTATCACTTTGATTGATGTGAGATCAAAGGATAATATGGCCGATGCTATTACGAAGGGACTGAACAAAGATCGAATATTCAAAACTGCGGGGGAGATGGGGTTAAAGACTGTGTAGACGTGTCTTAACCTACATTCATATTATTTTGAATTTTTCGAATCTCCCTATCTTGGCCAAGATAAGCACTTGATATGTTTCAATGATGTTTACAGTTATCTTTATGTCATTCCACATTTGATGACATGTCCTTCTTGGAAAAGGTTGTTTCATTCCAAATTTGATGATACAGCTTAACTCAATTTGGATATGATGCCTGTAACATTCCAAATGGAAACATGGAATGATTCTTTGTAAAGAAACTGTTTAGGTCTGGTTCTTGATTGAAACTTGGCATTGATGCTTATTGATATTGATATTTACTTTTCAGCCATTATGAAATTGTACTAAGTTCTTCTGGTAGAACTAGATACTTTTAGTAAAATACACAAATGATTGGATTCATTTTTTAATGAAATTCATATTTGATAATTTACAGGAATTGGCGAAATTGGAGGAGATTGCCTAAATTTGGATCTTGATGAGGATGACTTACTTGATGAGTGAATCCTTATAGCGCAGTGGGAACTATTATTTTCTTTTCCGTTGATTAAATAGTTCACCTACATATGAAACTGCTTATGTTTGAGTTTAGATTATTTCTAAAACTCTTGGTTATTCTTTAAAGTATTTTTGTTTTCAGTTGGATTACAAATATTTATTGATATGGTGATATGGATGATTCAATAATTTTGTTTGGACATCACATTATCTATCTATTGGATTGTGCTATATGTAGAACATAGGAGGAGATTGTTGGGTATATAATATAACCCATGTATGTTCTAATATAAGCCCAATAGGTAATGGATCAGGTGTAGTGGGCCCATTTGGGTTGGAGCCCATTAACCTCTTATAACCCTAGTGTATCTTTATATATAGGGGCTAGAGGCAACAAACTTGGTATTCCAAATTAGATACCTTGGGTGTAATGCTTCAAGCAACCTCTTGCTTGACCTAATTACTCTAACAGTGAACACATCACAATGATTTATAGAAGCATGAAGATATAACCATTTGGCTCTCCCCCTATGAATTTGTCATTGGCCCTAGGTGAAACCTATGTTGTAGGGCATGACATGGTAGAATGATTTGAACACTTGGGCTTGATTTGTAACTTTTTGAAGCAGATAAGTATCTACCTCAGCAAGGATATACTCAGATCTATAACTTAACCTTTCAAGTTCACAAGTTGCATTATGTAGGGGTTTTCTTGTCATAGGGCAGACAAGTCTCTTCCTGAGCATAAACATGCTCAGAACTATAAAATAACGTTTGAGTTTTGGTTGTTTGGCCCTAGATAGTTATACATTTGCAAGTGAAAGCCCTCTGACTATGTGCATCAAATCTAAATATAAAAGTTCTAAGCACATAGCCCCAGTGATTTGAATTACTTTAATCATTCCACATTTGCTCCATTCAGGAGGTATTCACAATTTGAACATGAATGGATGATTATTAGACATAGGATTATAAACTTGAGGCAAGTATAGTCTAATAACCACATGGATACAAAATAATAAACAACAGCAAAATACACATCCAAGGCAACCAAAAGATCATGTATATATAGATAAGATAAGGCCCCATATACAGGAATAAACGATGGAAGAGACACACCCTCTTCACATCAAAACTACATGACAGAGATACACAAATACTGGGTGTGAGGAACAAGAACTCATCACCACTGCAATGGGTAAAATTACATAATCTCTGAACATGACAAACAAAATGAACCATAAAATGAAATCATCCAAACAAATGCCAAACATGGCATATCCATCCACATTTATAAAATGAAATCCCCTACTGGGAATAAACGTCCATCAAGCATAAAACCCTTACTAGGCAACATTCATCATAACTTAATAATATCTAAAAGCTCATTTAAAGCAAGAAGAAATGGAGAAGGATGTCCTAACTGCATTATAGTATACCATTTCTGGTGTACCACTACAGTCAAGCTGGTGAATTCATTACATCTTTGGAGGATGCTGATCAAGGGGAGGAGTCGAGGAGTAAAGTTGAGGAGAATGGGATCTTGATATAGCCTGTAATAGCTCATCATGCTCCCGAGCTCTCTCTCTCTCTCTCTCTCTCTCTCTCTCTCTCTCTCTCTCCCTCTTGTCAGTGGCTAAGGTATCCATTAGTTGCGAATGATCAGTGTCCCTCTGAATATCAGCCCTAGTAAGCCGTCCTATTTCTACACTCATCTGGTCAATCCGTCTAACAAGATGCTCATATGATCTCTGAGGCTCAGTAGTTTGTGCTTGCTCATCTTCAGCCTGTCCCCATGGTACTCTACTAGAGCCAACTCTACTGCTACCTCCCCTTGTGGTATCTCTTACTCCCATTTGAATCAAGGTAGAAGAATCGATCATAGGATCAGGCAGTGTGAAGTGGGCCTTCATCAAATCAACTCCGTTATAATTTAGCAATTTAGTGATGAGTATTCCGTAGGGTAAATCTCCTTTTCCCTTCTTAACTGCTTCATCCATGAATCCTAAAATAATGGTACCGAGGTTCAGCTGAATCTTCTTAATAATACAGTGAGTTAAGAATGCTTCAAATGGCTTGACTGTATCATGATTGCTAGCTCTTGGAGTAAAATTGTGAACCACAATTTTATGGATTATTCTGGCCTGATGATTCATTTGATCAGACATGATTTTAATTTTTCACCTGTAGGGGGAAAGATCCTAAAGTTTCGTAAACATCCTTCCATGTGATGCAATGGTTCTCCATGTCATTTTTTCCCCAAAAGAAGATTCTCTTTCCCTTATTAGGGACATCAAAGATATTACAAATTTCTGCAACATTCAACACAAGCTGTGATTTGCAGTAGCTATTCATCACTGCTCCTCCATGTGATATTAAAAGATTTGCATAAAAGAGCTTTACAAGTTTGGGAAAGATCAAGGAGTTAGATTCTAGAAATGTTACCCATCCTTGTGCCGCAAAGAGAATGAAGAGATCAAACTCAATAAGGTCAGTAATCTCGACTTTCCTTCCCGAGATGATCGGCCTATCTTTAATGAGCTCATACCTTTCTTGTGCTTGTTGATTGACGAAGTGTTCATTACGAACTTTCTTTTCTTCGAATTCGGATCTTGGCCTTTTTTCTTTACGTGCAAGCATTTTCCTTCTTGAGGATTCCATTCTAGGGTTAGGGTATTGTGAGAAGATTAAAAAATGAGGTGAAAGATGAGGGATTAGGTGAAGGATGATGGAGGATGAAAGAAGAAGGTGAATGATGAGAGAAATCAGTGGATTAGAGATAGATGTGAAGAGAGAAATAAAGAAGAGAAGGAATGGAGTGGAAGATACGAAATGGAAGAGGAAGAACGAGAGAATGAGAAGAGGAGATGGAAGAAAAACTCACTAGAACCCTTTAATCTTGAAGTTCTTTGTGGATGTGTTTTTGATGAATTTTGCTAGATACAAAATGTGACACTTGTTATATCTATGTCTAGCAATATTTGACATGTGAGCTCATCTAGTTTGTGGATGCTAAGTGCGAAAGTGTGTGTTTTTGCACTTAGATAGATTTTCATAAAAGATTTTCGATATAGCATATCATATAGTCTAAAGAGGTAATTTCTTATTTTCTTCATAGACTATAAGAGATATAGATGTGATCATGAAGCTTATAAGCAAGGATACATTCTATTAAAAACATGACTAATGGTATGTATTTATGCACAAATTATAAAATGATATATCATTAAAGCACAAGTGATCTAAATCCAATTAATGGAGCATTGAAATAGTATCTAAAGAGAATTCATATGATATAGCAATTGAAGCACAACCCATTATATTTGTATTTTCAATAAATAGCTTTAATAGAGAATTTTGGAACCCAAATTACTTTGGTTCCAACCAAGTTAGTTTGTGGGAGTGAGTCTTTTCTTACCCAAACAAACTTGTTTGATTTCACTAATCTAAGCTTACACCTAGATTTGTGATGTCCTAATCTACCACAATAAGTACATGAGTAATGATTGGTAGATGAGGAACTTGAAGAACCACAAGAATGCACATGATGACAAACATGTTTGTCTTTCTCTTATTGCAATCTTTGGTTCTTTATGGAGAGTTATTCATTTTCTAATTTTATCTCATTTACTTGATTTTCAAGGCAATTTATTTGTAGAGATAAATTAGCATTCAATTTTTCTTCATTTTCACAAACAAGTGTATATTTTTTATTTAAATCCTTGTTTGTGTTTTCAATGCTTTCATTTTCTTTCTTACATCTTTGTATTAAGTCATTATTTTTGTGTATCAAGATTTTGGTTAATTGACTTAATTTCTCATTCCTTTTTAAACTTTCATCAATTTCCATTTTTAAAACATCAATTTGATTCTTGAAGTTGGAAATTGAATTTTCAACATTTTCTTTATTTGGAAAAGATTCTTGTAATGTCTCTTTTTGCTCAAGAGTTTTATTATTTGAAAGAAGACAAATATTTTTCTCATAAATATCTTCAAGAGTGGTCCAAATGTCTTTTGCATTTAAACATGTTGAAATTTTCTCAAAAATATTTGAATTTAAACTACGACACAATAAAATCAATGCTTTTGAGTTCAAGGAAAATAATTTTAAATAATTTTTATTATATTTCCTTGATAAAGAAAATCCCTTTTCAATGACATCTACGATGTCAATGTCTAAGGATTTGAGATAGGCAAGCATCTTTACTTTCCAAGCTCTATAATTTGATCCATCAAAAAATTGAGGAATTATAGTGGATTGTCCTAACTCAAAATCCATTTGGATTGTCACGGATCTTTATCTCTTGTAGATTTTGAATTTAAAAATCTCTTTTAGATTTTGAATTAAAAAATCTCTTTAAGAGCCTATGCTTTGATACCAAATGAAATACAAGGTGATAATCTAAGAGGGGGGTGAATTGGCTAATTAAAATTTTGGGGCTTAATTAAGTGGATTATTAAAATCAATTTACCCATTAAGCTTTAACAAGTCTAACCCTTTATCAATCAATAAATATAATATAGGATAAGGATTAGACATGACTTTATGCTTAGATACTCTAACCCTTGTTCAATGAAACATAAACACAAGTGAAGGGTAGAGATTACCATCCACCAAAGTGCAAAGAGGAGACAAGAAAGCATCCACATGGCACACATTTTATAGTGGTTCGGTCACAACTTAATCTACTCCACTCTTCCAAGTTTTCCTCTTTGGGATCTCCACTAAACTAATAATATTCTTCAACAGGCGAATCTTAAAGCCGTACACCAACTTCTCCTTCAAAGGGATCACACCCTTTTCGCACAAAGCCTTGCGAGGGCACCTCTCTCTTACAATGATTCACCTTTTTTAACGGGCCGAATCGGAGACCCTCACAAACAAATGAAGAAATAAAAAGAAGAACTCTCTTTGCCTCTTAGATAGGCTGATTAAAACTTTGAAAGCTCACAAACACTCCAAGGAAGAAAAAATGTAAAGCCAATGGAGTACCTCTTGATAGAATGTACAAATACAAATTCAAAGAGGCTTTAAACTTTCATATAAAAGTTTAGGTTCAAGAAGATAGGGTTTAATCTTGCAAAAGGTTGTTCAGAAAGGTTTGGATAGTGTACATATAGCCCACAAGGAAATGTGACCGTTTGGGGGTAAAACTGTAAAATACAGGGTTGAAAAAGTCAACCTGCGCAAGCCCCAATGGATCTACTTCCATGTCGCGGCGGTCGACCGAGGCACAGCGGTCGCCCGCCCTTATCGGACTCTCAATTTGAATTTCAAATTTCATACCAGCGCAGTCAACCGGCCCTAGGGCGATCGTCCGGCGAGGGCTACCTGTTTGAAATATATTTTTGGCTCAAATACACTATCGCGGTCTACTGGACCTATGGCGGTTGTCCAACAACCCCAACCTGGATTGATTTCATGGATAGTGGATGTTGCAGCATGGTGATGCTCCAGATTGACTGGCAGATGAAGGCGGATTCGATCCAACAAAAGAGGTACAAACTTGCTGATGTTGCTAATATTATTGTGCTTCATATAGTGAGCTAAATCAGATTACACTCCTTTGGGAATTCGCTTTGAGGCTAGTGAAGTTCCCCTTGCGCCGTTGCACAAAGTTGGCCATAATTCACCCTCAATTTGGCAAGATAGTGTTGTAGGGATTCCCTTATTCAAATAAGGTTAGTGGGAGAATCGCTATGATCCAAGATGCCAAATTGGGTTTCATGGATGGTGTGTTTTTCCATGGTTTGATGGTTTGCTATTCTTGTGATGGATGGCATGGCTTATTTGTTTGCTTTTCATGTGAAGGATGGCATGTTTTGGTTTGTGATGTATGTTTTTCTTTTATGCAATGTATGCCTAATCAAACATACACAATGTTGATTGAAACTCCCACATTAAATAACCCTCTTAAAAATATTAAGTTGATAAATGGGGTTAAGTCGAAAGGACAAGACCTCATGGCCTTCCATAGCCATCTAACCGCTGGCTAGTCTAGGAAATAGGGCGGTCACATGCCAAAGTAAAAGCCGATCTTGTGTCTTGACTAGAATAAACCATTAGATTCCTATAAGGATAAGGAGAATATGCATGATATATTGGTCACATGCCAAAGCAGAAGCCATTGTAGATTGCATAGTTTTCCCAGGCGGTGGGTATAACTTAACCAAGCAAAGGGTATTGACGCCCAAAGGATATACATACTGAAATGCTTAGAGGCCGAACATAAATCGGATCTCATAGGATTAGATGAATCCACTTATTCAAATTTGTTGAATAAGTTTTCAATGCTCATTGGAGAAATTATACATTTATCTTTATTTACGAGGTTCAGGGGCCTGTGAATGAGACGTGCAATGGGCGGTTCCATCATAGATCAAAAATCCCAGATCCGATGGACATGTCATGAAATTAACTAAAACGATAGTTTTGCTAATTATGCCTCTTTCGTATGCGCGTAGATACCATGGCTTCATTTAACCCATTAGCTAAGATCGTAGATGAAAATAAGAAAAGTGCCTTCCTAGCAGAGGATAATGGACCCTCAACACCTAAGCAGAAAAGGTAAAGGAAAGGGAAGAACAACAGTCCGAGGCTCTAAGAAGAACATGCCAGTAGTAAAGAACAAGAAGAACTTTAAAAAGAAGAAGCCAACCAAGGGCAACGACGGATGCTTCCATTATGGAAAACCTAGACATTGGAAGTAGAACTGCAGGAGCTATCTAGCTACCAAGTAGGGCAACAAGCCTACCTCAGGTATGTTGCAAGTTTTTGTTGCTGAAACCAATATGATTGGTCCTGTATTTTCCTGGTGTATTGACACATGTGGGACCTCACACATCTGCAATATGTTGCAGGGGTTCAGGAAAATCCAAAGGTTGATTGAAGGCGAGCTCACCCTACAGGTTGGAACTGAAGGAACATTTGTTGTCCAAGCTGTAGGAGATTACGTTTCGACATTCTCAGGCTGTTATCTAATATAAAAGGATTGTCTCTATGCACCGTCAATGAGAAGGAATTTAATTTCAGTTTCAAAATTATTTGATTATGGATATTCTACTAGCTTTAATAAAAGTTGAGTTTTTATTAAAAAGGAAAATTCCTTAATTGTGGAAGGTACAATGAGTCATGGCCCATACTTAATAAATGCCTTCGAGAATGTGAGCAATGTTGAGAATATTCCGAGTATTGATGTTCCAAACCTCAAAAGGGCAAGGGACACGGTAATTCCAATACATCTTTGGCATCTTCGAATTGGTCATATTGGCCTAGAGCGGATCACAAGGTTAGTGAAAGATGGTCCTTTGGATTCAATCCAAATGGAACCCTTTCCAACTTGTGAGCCATGTCTCCAAGGCAAAATGACTAAAATTTCCTTCAAGGGCAAGAGTGGACGAAGCAAAAGTGTATTGGAATCGATACATACGGATGTATGCAGTCCTCTCTCTCATTCTGTGAGAGGAGGATTTGTCTACTTCGTGACTTTCATGGATGACCATTCAAGGTACGACTACTTGTACCTAATGCGACGTAAGTCTGAGACATTTGAAAAGTTCAAAGAGTTAAAGAATGAAATAGAAAACTAGCTAAACAAGAATATTAAGACACTTCGCTACGATAGAGGAGGAGAGTACCTCTCGGATGAGTTTAAGGACTACTTAAAAGAAAATGGAACAGTTACTCAATGTACTCCACCTGCAACACCAAAGTTGAATGGTGTGTCAGAGAGGATAAATCGAAGACTGTTAGACATGGTTCGATCTATGATGAGCTTTGCACAAGCACATTTATTTCTATGGGGATACGCCCTAGAAACAGTGCTCTATATCCTTAATCGAGTACCAACTAAATCAGTACCAAGGACTCCATATGAGATATGGACGGGCCAGAAACCCGCATTGAATCATATGAGGATATCGGGTTGTCCTGCCCATGTTAAAAAGATAGGTGTTGAAAAGTTAGAGGCACGAACCAATAGGTTTCTCTTTATTGGATATCCTAAGGAAAAAAAGGGTTACATGTTTTATAACCCTGGTAAGCAAAATTGTTTTGTGAGCCAGTGTGCCGCATTCTTAGAACAAGAGTTCATTCAAGATGCGAGCGGAAAGGATAGGATTGCCATAGAAGATCAACCCGAAAATCCAATAGAAAGATATATGGAAATTGAGCAAGTACCTACTAAACCTATTCCAACACTCCGACGTAGTACTAGGGAGATCAGACAACTCGATAGACTTGTCTATTTGGGTAAAGTAAATACAGAAGATACGGATCCCCATAACTACAAAGAGGCATTGTTAGACATCGATGCAGGAAAAAGGATGAACGCTACGAAATCTGAAATGGACTCTATCTATTCCAATAAGGTCTGGACTCTCGTTGATCCACCTGAGGGTATTAGACCCATTAGATGCAAATGGATCGTCAAGAGGAAGAACGGCCCTGATGGAAAGGTGGAAACCTATAAGGCTAGGCTAGTGGCGATGGGATATAGTCAAAAGGCTGGTATTGAGTATGAGGAAACCTTCTCACCAGTAGCCAAGATAAAGTCCATTAGGATTTTACTAGCTATCTCTTCGCATTGTGATTACGAAATTTGGCAGATAGACGTCAAAACCGCCTTCTTGAATGGAAACATTCAGGAAGATATTTATATAGTCTAGCCGGAGGGTTTTGAGGCTGCTAAAGAGAGTAATCAAAAGGTGTACAAGTTGGAGAGATCCATTTATGAATTGAAGCAAGCTTCCAATAGTTGGAACCTTTGTTTTGATGAAGCAGTCAAAGAGTTTGACTTCTGTCAAAATGTAGACGAGGCTTGTGTTTACAAGATGGTCAGCAGGAGCGCGGTTACATTCTTGGTTCTTTGTGTTGATGACATTCTACTTATTGTGAATGATATATGAATGCTATCAAGTACAAAGTTGTGGCTTTCAAGCACGTTTGCTATGAAAGATCTGGGAGAAGCTTCATACATTATAGGAGCTAAATTGTTTAGGGATCGTAAGAATAGGGAGCTTGGGCTATCACAAGAAACTTACATAGATAAGATATTGGCAAGGTATAACATGGCAGATTCCAAGAAGGGATTAGTTCCTTTCAGGCATGGAATCAGATTATCAAAGAAGATGTCTCACAAGACACTTGAGGAAAAGCAGGTTATAAACAACATTCCCTACGCTTCGGCTGTGGGAAGTCTTATGTATGCTATGTTATGTACAAGGCCAGATATCTGTCGCTCTGTAAGTGTAGTTAGCAAATATCAGTCGGACCCAGGATTAGACCATTGGAGAACAGTTAAACATATTTTCAAGTATCTTAGGAGAACTAAACATTATTGTTTAGTTTACGGTGCAGACGAGTTGGTCGTTTCTGGTTTTACCGAAGCAGACTTTCAGTCTGACGTTGATGACATGAACTCATCATCTAGTTTTATGTTCACCTTAGCAAATGGGGTAGTCTCATGGAGAAGTTGCAAGCAAGACAGTACGACAGCTTCGACAACTGAGGCTCAGTACATCGCTGCAAGTGAAGCAACGAAAGAGGCGGTATGGCTGCTAAAGTTTCTGGACGACCTTGGAGTCGTGCCCTCTGTTGAGAGACCCATTACACTGTACTGTTATAACAACGGCTCAAGCAAAGGAACCAAGGTCTCATCAGAAGTCCAAGCATGTATTTCAAAAGTATCATGTGATATGGGAGATCATTGATAGAGGGAATGTGGCTATTGCAATGGTTGCCTCAGCAGATAACGTGGCAGACCCTTTTACCAAACCTCTTAGTCAAAAGGTGTTTGACCGGCATGTTGAGCGGATGGGTCTAAGATATATGCATAACTGGTTTTAAGGGCAAGTGAGAGACCGTTAGAGTAGGTGCCCTAAAACCTAGTATATTTCACATGTTAATCAATAAAAGTTTCTTTCCATGACAATTAATGGGTAACTATAAGTTAAATATGTATGACATGCAACTTGTTATGGACACGTATTTGACCTTAGGTAGCATAGTAGGAAACCCATGCTCATGGATTCATAGATCCTATGGAGCAAGGAGATATGTGATTCTGGTTCTTTGCAGACCTTAATAGTTTCTAGTTGGGGTTGAGGTTGGACACCTTTTTCTATATACAACTAGCATCTATCGTGCCAACATGCATGAAATGTGAACTGACTTGTCTCAATCACTCGGGTATGACAATGAGATTGGGTACTGAACGGGATAACATTCGAATTGCTTATGGATAGGAGATAGTTGAGATATTCTTACCAGACAGGACCCTTTACATGTCCTTTGGCCTGAGGGATCATATTGGTCTGTTGGCGAGTCTCTCATTCTTGGTCTATCTAACTGTGATTCTCTTAGAGCACTAGAGAGTAGTACTGGAGTGTTGGACAAACCTTCGAGGTCAATAGTGATATCTGACATGGGATTCTCCACCTATTTCATAGGATAACATCAACGGTTTTGGTCAGAGCAGTAGGCCTAGAAAAATACCTGGCCTGGTGGATTTGATAAAATTTTTCTCAAAAAGATTTCACAAAATAAGTTTTGAAATATTTTTAGCAAATGCATTTGCGGGCCAACACTGCTTGACTGAAAGGTATACCGTGAGTGAGCCCAGGGGGTACTTGATGTCCACCCCCATAGGACTCAACTCAGTAGATGTGGACTTGGAGAAATGACTTGCACATTTGCTGTAATTAGGGGTATGATGATTTGACGGTTATATTTAGGATTACGTCTCGATGGAGGCCGCTGACTCAATGCGATTGTAGCATTAGCTACGGAGCAATAATCGCAGTAGGGCCCACTTGTGGGTTCTGCAGGATCTAGAGTTGAATCCCTGCTACGATCCCACTCACTATACGATTGACCTATTATTATCTATTAGATAGAGGTCTCGCATTTATTTGGTTCCTTACACGAGCTAGTTTCGTGGCATTGGATGCATTGAAAAGATATATATATATATATATATATATATATATATACAATGTATATAGTGTATATGCACTATAGGATACATTGAGAATACCAAAATTGTTAAGTATAAATCATAAGGGTATTTTGAAAATTATAGAAAACTATGGATGGAACTTTTTTATCCCATTGGATGGGAGGAAATATGTTTATTTAATTAAAAGAATTAAATAAATAATTATAAGTTTAGCTTATAGACTAGTTTTACTAAAACAGTCGTAACTTACTCATCGCTAGTCAAAAATTAATATGTAAGTACCCGTTTCGAAGGATTTTGAAAGATCTACAACTTTGTAGTTTATGTTTTTTCCAAAAATGAGGTCAAAATTTGACATCCAGGCTTATAGCAAGAATGTTGAAAAATGAAACAATATGTAAGATATTTTTTGGATTGTTTTTATCCAATAAATCAACCACGTTTTTTACTTGGAAAAAACACAATTTAGGGATTTCTAAAAGTCCAAGAATTTCTAAAAACTCTCCCACATTGTTTGGTTTCCATTTTTAAAAAGCCAACTAGCTTGTTTCCAAATTGGAGCTTCTAATTGTGGCTAGTTTCCATGTTTTGTGAGATTTCTCTATAAGCTTTGGGTTGTGTATATGAAAATTGAGAACTCTGTAAATACAAGATAAAGGAATAGAGTTTGCAAGAGCTCTTCCATAATTTCATGTGTTGAAAATTGGTAGAGACATCCCATAGTCTTTCTCTTCTTCTTCAATTCCATCAACTTGTTTTGTCTTTTTTAAGTCAAAGACAAACATCCAACAAAGCTCCATTGATCTAAATACATATTTCCACATTATAATCTGATTTAGATCAGGTTATAAAGTAAACAAAGAGTTGTTTACAAGATCTTTTGTGCAAAGAAAGGAATCCATCGGTTCAACTTGCGGTTTCACATCGATTAGATCATTGGCGGGTTTTCGAGGAGTGGATCATGCAAACGTTTTTATTCTCATCAGCAAAATAAGGTATCTATATTTATGTGTATTAAATCACAATAAAATCAATCACTCCCTAGGAATCTGGGTTGGAGCAAAAATTTATTCTACACGGTTTATTCTTCCGCAACGTGTATCGATTTTGCTCAGGGTTTTACAACATCTAACAACATGTTCGGGCACCCGAAGGTGTGCTCGGGCGCCCGGTTTGGATCACAAAGACCTCAGTCGGGCACCCGAATACAAAGAGCAAAAAATGATCAGAGATGCTAAATATTTCAGGGACGCTCGAAGCTTGGTTCGGACGCCCGAAGAATCCCTTCGGGTGCACGAAGCCAGTTTTTCAAAATTTATAATTTGTAACGGCACTTTGGTCGGGCACCGAATGGCTTCCGAACTAGCCGTTGGAAGTACAAATATGGCTAGTTTTGTGCTCTTTCTATTTAAATGCCTGTTAGAAAGGTTAGAAAAACCCCGACCAAAATTGCTACACGTAGAGGAAAATTAAATCGTGTAGAACAAAATTTTTTGCTCTAACCCAGGATTCCTAGGGACTAATTGATTTTATAGTGATTTAATAAACATAAATATAAATACCTTATTTTGATGATGAGAAGAAAAACTTCTGCGTGATCTATTCCTCAAAATCCGCCAATGATCTAATCAATCCGAAACCGCAAGTTGAATCGATGAATTCCTTTTGTCGCACAAAGGATCTTGTAAATAACTCATTCTTTTCTTTATAATATAACCTTCAAATCATCATACCCCTAATCACATCAAATGTGCAAGTCTTTTCTCCATGTCCACATCTAGCGAGTTGACTCCTACGGGGGTCGACATCAACTACCCCCTGGGCACACTCACGGTATACCTTTCAGTCAAGCAATGTCGGCCCGCAAATGCAATTGCTAAAACCATTTCAAAACATATTTTGTGAAAACCTTTTAATAAACATTTTATCAAATCCACCTGGCCAGGTATTTTTCTAGGCCTACTGCTCTGTCCGAAACCGTAGATGTTATCCTATTAAGTAGGCGGAGAATTCCATGTCGGCTATCACTATTGACCTCGAAGGTTTGTCCAACACTCCAGTACTACCCTCTGGTGACTCCAAGAGAATCACGGTTAGATAGAAAAAAAATGAGAGACTTGCCAATAAACCAATATGATCCCTCAGGTCAAAGGACATGTAAAGGGTCCTGTAAGGTAGAATAGCTCAACTGTCTCCTGTTCACATGCTATTGTAATGTGATCCTGGTTAGTACGCGATCTCATTGTTGTACCCACTCTATCTTGCTTAGGGTCCACTACCCGAGTGATTGAGATAAGTCACTCCACATCTCGTGCATATTGGCAAGATAGATGCTAGTTGTATACAGAAGGAGGTGTCTAACCTCAACTCCAACTAGGAACTATTAAGGTCTGCAGAGAACCGGAATCCCATATCTCCTTGCTCCCTAGGATCTGTGAATTCATGAGCATGGGTTTCCTACTTTGCTACCCAAGGACAAATACGTGTCAATCATAAATAACATATCACACATATTTAACTGTTAGTTACCCATAAATTGTCATGAAAAGAAACATTTATTGATTAACATGCAAAATATATTGGGTTTTAGGGCACCAACTCTAAGAGTCTCCCACTTACCTTCAAAGCCAGTTATGCATATATATCAGACCCATCCCCTTAACATGCCTGTCAAACACATTTTGACTAAGAGGCTTGGTAAAAGGGTCCGCCACATTATCCGCTGAGGCAACCTTTTCAATAGCAGCATCCCCTTTGTCAGCGATCTCCAGTATCACATGTTACTTTCAAAGTACATGCTTGGACTTCTGATCGGAGCTCGGTTCCTTCCTTGAGCAATCGCTCCTCTATTATCATAATTCAGCGTAATGGGTCTCTCAACAGAGGACACGACTCTAAGGTCGTCCAAAAACTTTAGCAGCCATCCGCCTCTTTCGCTGCTTCACTCGCAGTGATGTACTCAGCCTCAATCGTGGAATCTGCCGTAGTGTCTTGCTTGCAACTTCTCCATGACACTGCCCCATTAACTAAGGTGAACACAAAACCTGATGATGATTTCATGTCATCAACGTCAGACTGAAAGTCTATGTCGGTAAAACAAGAAACGACCAACTCGTCTGCACTGTAAACTAAACAATATTGTTTAGTTCTCCTAAGATACTTGAAAATATGTTTAACTGCTGTCCAATGCTCTAGAACTGGGTCCAACTAATATTTGCTAACCACACTTACAGAGTGACATATATATGGCCTTGTACATAACATAGCATACATAAGACTTCACACAACCGAAGCGTAGGGAATGTTGTTCATAACCGGCTTATCCTTAGGTGTCTTGGGAGACATCTTCTTAGATAACCTGATTCCATGCCTGAAAGGAAGTAACCCCTTCTTGGAATTTGCCATGTTGTAACTTGCCAATATCTTATCTATGTAAGTTTCTTGTGATTGCCTAAGCTTCCTATTCTTATAGTTCCTAAATAATTTAAGTCTTAGAATGTATGAAGCTTCTCCCAGATATTTCATAGCAAACATGCTTGAAAGCCACAACTTTGTACTTGATAACATTCGTACATCATTCCCAACGGGTACGATGTCATCTACATAAAGAACCAAGAATGTTAATGTGATCCCACTGACTTTCTTGTAATCACAAGCCTCATCAACGTATTGACAGAAGCCAAACTCTTTGATTGCTTGATCTAAGCAAAGGTTCCAACTACGGAAAGCTTGCTTCAATCTATAAATGGACCTTTGCAACTTCCATACTCTTTGACTACCTTCTCTAGCAGCCTCAAAACCCTACAGCTAGACCATATAAATATCTTCCTGAATGTTTCCATTCAAGAAGGCGGTTTTGACGTCCATCTACCAGATTTCGTAAGCATAGTGTGCAGAGATGGCTAGAAAAATCCCAATGGACTTTATCATGGCTACTGGTGAGAAGGTTTCCTCATAGTCAATACCAGCTGATTGTGATATTATAAATAACCGCAAGTGCACGGATCGTGTAAAAATGGGTCGAACTCAGAGAATAGCTTATTGTGATTTCTACCCTTAAACTACTTAGAAAATAAACTCACGATATATTGTTGCCTGGAATAGACTCACAATTGCCATGGACTACAACTTCGGATCCAACAATATATTTAAATTTATAAACTAAATAGACAAGGATCGAAAACAATAAAGAAATGATTACAACTTTAATCCTTATATTTAGGCAGAGTGAACCAAAAGGAATTCTACTAATTAATTATCTAATCTAATGAGAAAACCAAAATCTACAGCTTAAATTAATTGGAAAATCGGTTGGAAAAACTATCCTAAAGTAAATTGGAATTCTATTGAAAGAGTAATTGGAAATCTAATTGAAACCTTAATTCGAATCGAAAGATTACTTCGGGTTAGAATCCACCATGGGTTTGGATTGGATAATCAATTAAACCAATTTTTGCATTCAATAGTGTATTTGATAAATTCGGTCAATGGGGAATAAGATCTATTGATGTTATTGCCCATGTGTGATTGATTAAACATACTACCAAATTTTATAGATTATATAAGAAATTATATTTGTTTATCGGCAATTACTCATACGAAAGGGGAAAGCCAATGTCATGAGTGATTGGGATCCAACAAATATAGACACCTATATATGATGTTATATTATGCCATTGATTTTAATCAATCATCTTTCTTCTTCCCCATGGCTTCATCAAAACCCTAAGTAGATGGGTTTAGTTACTCATGGAGAAGGAAAAAGAAACAAAGAAAAAGAAAAATAGAGAGGGAGCCATTGAGAGAAGGGAAAAGAAAATAAAAATAACTCCTTTAATTGAGATTGAAACAAAAGTACATAGAGTTGGAACTAAAATAAAAAGCAAAATAGAAGGAAACTTAGTCTTTTTCTTCTCAAGCAATGGTTGAATCATTGTCCTCCTTCAAGCTTTGATGTCACCCTTGGATTGAATCTTGGACGGTTGGATCTATCCTTGGTTGAGAAAGAAAAAGAAAAAGAACTTGAAAGGAAGCAAGAGAGAGCAAGAGAGTAAAGAGAGAGTAGAGAGAATGTGTAGAGAATCTTCACTTCAATATATAGCCTTCTTCCCCTTTTATTTTCAAAACCCAAGAAAAGAGACAAACTTGGCCAGTGGGTAAAATTTTGGCAACTCTTGTCTCTTCTTTGAAAATTCTTTCTTCTTCTCTTCACTTCGGTTGTGATGGGTCCTATATAACATATAAAACAAATTAGCAATAAAAAAAATAAAGAGAAATTAGCATGCTTAGAAAATACTATTTTTTCATGATTGCAAATGGGCCCCACATATATACATGCATATATATATATATATATATAATACTATTTTTCTTAAACCATCCAAAAACGTGGTCTTATCTTTGCATGGCTTTGGAAATTTTGGGGACTGCATAGGAATTAAAACCCATTTTTTAAAAAAAAATTGTGAAATCATATTAAACCTTTGTAAAATATTTTGAAACTTTTTCACTAACCTTCTAATAGCCTAAACTACTGGTTTGTAGGAAAAAGATTCAAAATTTCATTAATTTAATATAAAAAGAATTACGATACGTAAAACGAAGAAGCGATTAGAAAACAAATAAAAAAACCATTTTTCGAAAAACAAAATTCATGAGAAATTCAATTTATTATTGAACATTAATTCTGGAGAGTTTCATTAATTTTTAAAACCTTTTGATATTTATTAAAAATGGCCAACATTTAAAATAATATAAAAATGGATTAAAAAAATTCAAAAACATCCGAAAATTTTTGGGTGGTCTGGAAATCAAAATATTGGTTTGGAAACAAGATTTCACAAATTTTGGACATGGTTTGATATACTTTTGGCTTCGTTCATCAAGAAATAACCCCTTTCGGGGTTATTTTTTGAAAAATAGAATGAAAATTAATACGGCCAAACCGCGATTGAAAATTAAGTTTCCAGCACTATTTTATTTTATAGAAATCCAAAAAAATATCAGTTTTCAAAGAAACCCACGTTTTCAAACACTTGCTTTGATAATCCGATTTAAATCCATATTGAATAAAAAATGAAAGAAAATCATTATTAAATGGAGAAAAATTAATTTTTTGGTGAAATTTTGGATTTTGAAAATTTATAATCTATATTATAACATACTGGAATTTCAAGGAAAAAATTTAATGATTTGATCTATCAAAAGTAAAACCCTAGCATGCTTTTCTACTTTTGATATTACAAAGATAAAGATCCTACCGTTGATCGTGCTCCTTGTCTCTATGGTGCGTAGATCCGAGGTATACGTTTTGTCGCACCCTTTATATGATGAAGAAGACCCAAAGAACACCCCAAAGATCCTTGATGTGTGATTTGTTGAAGAAGAAAATGGATTTCAAGAATCCCTTTTGTGAATAACCCTTGAGAGAGATGAACACACTTCAAGAGAGATGAACATGCGTCGAAGTGTAATGTAGTGCAAGAATAAGGGTGGCAATGTAGCTAGGCAGGGGGGTGTGCTGGAACATGGAAAGTCAGTTCAAATTCACTGCGGTGGGCTGTCCAGAAAGATATATGGGTGTGCAGATTAATGTGTAGCAAAATTAGGGGGTGCATTATCCGGGAGCAGGGCAGTTTGGTAAATAAGGAAGATTATTTTCTTCCTTTTCAAGTTTTGTGTAAGCCCAATGGTTCCCACCTTGGCATTCCCATCTTCTTTTGATGATTCCAATACACAAGTGATTTTATATCACTAATGTGTTTAGAGGCCAAGACAAGATTATAATTGTGCTAAGACAAGATTATAATTGTGCTAAGACAAGATTGCTTGGATTGAGGCCAAGAACCTCACATTGGACCACATTCGGAAGACCAAGACATCGGAGATTCAGGACGCATGAAGACTTGAAGCATCGCAATTGAAGATCGAAGTCCTTTTAGAATGTAAAGATCTAATCCTAGTTTAGGTGTTTAGAGGCATAAATAAAGTAATCTCACACAGCCTAAAAATATTTAAGAGATTGTCCTTGTGGTGTTGCAACACTTTGGAACCCTCATAACAATCCCAACTTGGTGTAGAGTTGGAAGCCCAAATGAATAAAGAACAGAATTGAAAATGTGCTGGAATTAGGCTTCTCGGAACTCCGAGAAATTCCTCGGAGCTCCGAGAAATTCCCAGTAACATTTTTCCAACTTCTGTTTGTATTCTCGGAACTCCGACAGAAATTCTCGAAACTCCGAGAAATTCTCGGAACTCCGAGACCACTATTTCGGGAAGAAATTATAGCCGTTGGGGATTTTGCCAGATTTACCACTATGCCCCTCAAACGGTCATATTTGATTTTTCTATATATATGGGTATTCTAAACTTCTAACCATCAATCCTAACACTCTAAAAACCTATTGGAATATCCAAAGAGTGAATCAAGCTTGTTTATGCCTCTCATCCTCTAGATTTAGGATTTGGATCATTAGGCTCAAATTAGTACATCTTCTACAAACCTTGTAAACCCTTGTGAGGGATTTTTTGTTTGTTTCTTTCTTTATCAAGACGATTATATTTGGGCGAGTGTTCGGAGAATTGTAATCGGCATATTTTGTTTCTTGGGCGATTATTTTGTTTCTTTCTTTATTGCCACCAAGGTTAAAGGCAATTGGAATTGTAATCGGCACCGATCTTCGCCGAAGTTAAGAAGATCAAATAGTGAAGCCATCCACGGGTTTGGTTGGTGGTGTGGAATAGGCCTCGCGTTTGGAGGACCGAACCACTTTAAATCTCGGGTGCACTCTCTCTTATCTCTTGCTATACATTTGCATTGCACTTAGGATTTAACTTGTGCGCTAAATTTTCATTCTTGATCTCCTAATCTTGAAAATTGGGTTAGAAGTTTTCAAAAGGTTAAAACTTGTTAGGAACCTAATTTTACCTCCTCATTGGTTGCCATTAGAATAGTACTCGGGCCTACCCTTGGAATTTCACTTGGTATCAAAGCCTAGGCTCTTAAAAGATTTTCTTTTCTTAAAATCTTTGGTAAATTTTAAAAAAAAATTTTAACAAGGGAAAGATCATAAGATCTTTGGCAACTTTCTAATTGTGAAATGGCATACATAAATGGAACCGGACTTCCAGAAGGCCATTCCACAACTAGACCTCCTTTCTTTGATGGGTCCAACTATGGACATTGGAAGACAAGGATGCGCATCTATCTTCTTTCTATAGATGTGGAACTTTGGCATATTGTTGAAAATGAGTACATTTTGCCTTCCAAACCATTTGAAGAATGGAATGTTGCAGAGAAAAGGCATGCAAATTTAAATTACAAAGCTATAAACTCTTTCTTTTGCGCCTTATCTACGAAGGAGTTTAATAGACTAGCTCTTTTTTATTCCGCCAAGGTTATTTGGGATACTCTTGCCGTTACCTATGAGGGAACATCACAAGTCAAGGATTCCAAAATAAACTTGTTAAAGAGCAAATATGAAATGTTTAGAATGGGTCAAAATGAAAGTATTTTCGAAATGTACACCCGATTTTCTAAAATATTAAATGAATTAGCTAATCTTGGTAAATCTTATCCTACTGATGAGCTTGTGGGTAAGTTACTTAGGTCACTTCCTCCACATTAGGATCCAAAGGTCACCACCATAAAAGAATTAAAGGATCTCAAGACGCTAACTATGGAGGAGCTTGTATGATCTCTTATCACTCATGAGACGCTCCTCACTAGCCGACAAGAGGAGAAGAAGCCAAAAGAGAAAGAAAAAGAGAATAGATCCTTAGCACTCAAGGTTAAAGCGGACTCATCATCCTCAAGTGAGGCGGATAGTGATGAAGAAGAAGCTTTGAGAAAATTCAAAAGCTTATGGAGAAAGAAGCACAAAAAGGATAAAAAGAAGAAGAAATAAGAAAGTGAAGTTGAGGTTGGTATAAGATGATATAATTGTAAGAAGACAGGACACAAAAGACCGGAGTGCCCTCTTCTCAACTCATCTTCCTCAAAGTAGAAGGGAAAGAAGAAGGATTGGAAGAAGAACAAGGGTCTTCTAGCCGCCTGGGAAGCTTCTAGCACTTCGGGAATAAGCTCAAGTGAAGGGGAAGCTAATAAGGATGATCTTTGCTTCATGGCACTCACCCATGAAGATGGGGTAAATTCTAACCCCTCTTGTAATTCATCAAGTAGTGATAGTAGAAACATATCTTATGATGAATTGTGCATTACCTTGCATTCTCAAATATCAAAAAATAAAGTTCTTAAAAAATTTATTTCTAAATTAGAAAATGAAAATTTGAAAATTTATTTCTAAAATAAAAAATTGAAAATTTTAAACTTGAGATTGAAACCCTTAAGAGTAGTTTGGATGAGAAATCTTGCCAAATTGCTAAACTCCAAAATATGGCAAGCTCTTCCAAATCTTATGAAGATGACTTTAATGATTTTTTAAATCAAATAACACATCTTTATAATGAAAATGAAAGGTTAAGATTATGTCTCCATGGATTCCTAAATGGTGATAAAATTATTGACATAATCTTGAAGAAAGCTAGTCATAGACCTAATCATCTATCTTATGATAGGACTAGTCTATCTAACCCTCATGTTAGATGCCCACTATTGTGGAATCAATGGTCACTAACAATTCAAATGTGCATCTAAGATTAGGGATTGTGGTGGAACCAAGAAAGCTTGGGTTCCCAAAGCCCCCATATGAGTCTCTTCATATGTGTTTAGATTAGGGGGAACTTAAAATTGAATATCTTTTTATGGTTATTTAAATATTCCCTCTTGTGTTGAATAAAAACTCTAAATAGGGGGAGTCCTATGTTTATCTTTTTCCTTGAAAAAGGGGGAGCTTAAAATTGAAAATTTTATCCCTTTGATTTTCTTTTACCCCTTCTTTTTTATTGATGCCAAAGGGGAAGAAAAATCTAGTGTAAGGAAATATATGTATGCTTTTATTGGAAAATCTCTTGTGCTTGTCATCATAAAAAAGGGGGAGATTGTAAGCCCAATGGTTCCCACCTTGGCATTCTCATCTTCTTTTGATGATTCCAATACACAAGTGATTTTATATCACTATTGTGTTTGAATGTCTAAATTGTAGATTATAATTGTGCTAAAACAAGATTGCTTGGATTGTGGCCAAGAAGCTCTCATTGGACCACATTCGGAAGACCAAGACATCGGAGATCCAAGACGCATGAAGACTTGAAGCATCGCAATTGAAGATCAAAGTCATTTTAGAATGTAAAGATCCAATCCTAGTTTAGGTATTTAGAGGCATAAATAAACTAATCTCACACACCTTAAAAATGTTTAAGAGATTGTCCTTGTGGTGTTGCAACACTTTTGAACCCTCATAACAATCCAAACTTGGTGTAGGGTTGGAAGCCCAAATGAATAAAGAACAGAATTGAAAATCTGCTGGAATTAGGCTTCTCGGAACTCCGAGAATTATTCTTGGAGCTCCGAGCTCGGAGCTCCGAGAAATTCCTCGGAGCTCCGAGAATTGGTCCAGTAACATTTTTCCTACTTCTGTTTGTATTGCCGAACCTCCGAGAGAAATTCTCGGAACTTCGAGACCACTATTTCGGGAAGAAATTATTGCCGTTGGAGATTTTGCCAGATTTACCACTTTGCCCCTCAAACGGTCCTATTTGGTTTTTCTATATATATGGGTATTCTAAACTTCCTAACCATCAATCCTAAAACTCTAAAAACCTATTGGAATATCCTAAGAGTGAATCAAGCTTGTTAATGCCTCTCATCCTCTAGATTTAGGATTTGGATCATTAGGCTCAAATTTGTACATCTTCTACAAACCTTGTAAACCCTTGTGAGGGATTTTTTGTTTGTTTCTTTCTTTATCAAGACGATTGTATTTGGGCGAATGTAAGGAGAAGCGGAGCCCACTCTCCGTGGTGAGGATTGCCAATAAGGTTAAAGGCAATTGGAATTCTAATCGGCACCGATCTTCGCCGAAGTTAAGAAGATCAAATAGTGAAGCCATTAACGGGTTTGGTTGATGGAGTGGAGTAGGCCTCGCGTTTGGAGGACCGAACCACTTTAAATCTCGGGTGCACTCTGTCTTATCTCTTGCTCTACATTTGCATTGCACTTAGGATTTAACTTGTGTGCTTAATTTTCATTCTTGATCTCTTAATCTTCAAAATTGGGTTAGAAGTTTTCAAAAGGTTAAAACTTGTTAGCAACCTTATTTTACCTCCTCATTGGTTGCTATTAGAATAGTAGGCCTACCCTTGAATTTCACTTGGTATCAAAGCCTAGGCTCTTAAAAGATTTTCTTTTCTTAAAATCTTTGGTAAATTTAAAAAAAAAAATTTGACAAGGGAAAGATCATAAGATCTTTGGCAACTTTCTAATTGTGAAATGGCAAAGATAAATGGAACCGGACTTCTAGAAGGACATTCCACAACTAGAGCTCCTTTCTTTGATGGGTCCAACTATGGACATTGGAAGACAAGGGTGCGCATCTATCTTCTTTCTATAGATGTGGAACTTTGGCATATTGTTGAAAATGGATACATTTTGCCTTCCAAACCATTTGAAGAATGGAATGTTGTAGAGAAAAGGCATGCAAATTTAAATTACAAAGCTATAAACTCTTTGTTTTGCGCCTTATCTACGGAGGAGTTTAATAGACTAGCTCTTTTTTATTCCGCCAAGGTTATTTGGGATACTCTTGCCGTTACCCATGAGGGAACATCACAAGTCAAGGATTCCAAAATAAACTTGTTAAAGAGCAAATATAAAATGTTTAGAATGGGTCAAAATGAAAGTATTTTCGAAATGTATACCCGATTTTCTAAAATATCAAATGAATTAGCTAATCTTGGTAAATCTTATCCTACTGATGAGCTTGTGGGTAAGTTACTTAGGTCACTTCCTCCACATTGGGATCCAAAGGTCACCGCCATAAAAGAATCAAAGGATTTCAAGACGCTAACTATGGAGGAGCTTGTAGGATCTCTTATCACTCATGAGATGCTCCTCACAAGCCGACAAGAGGGGAAGAAGCCAAAAGAGAAAGAAAAAGAGAGTAGAACCTTAGCACTCAATGTAAAAGCGGACTCATCATCCTCAAGTGAGGCGGATAGTGATGAAGAAGAAGCTTTGAGAAAATTCAAAAGGTTATGGAGAAAGAAGCATAAAAAGGATAAAAAGAAGAAGAAATAAGAAAGTGAAGTTGAGGTTGGTATAAGATGCTATAATTGTAAGAAGACAGGACACAAAAGACCGGAGTGCCCTCTTCTCAACTCATCTTCCTCAAAGTACAAGGGAAAGAAGAAGGATTGGAAGAAGAACAAGGGTCTTGTAGCCGCCTGGGATGCTTTTAGCACTCTGGGAAAAAGCTCAAGTTAAGGGGAAGCTAATAATGATGATCTTTGCTTCATGGCACTCACCCATGAAGATGGGGTAAATTCTAACCCCTCTTGTAATTCATCAAGTAGTGATACTGAAAACATATCTTATGATGAATTGTGCATTACCTTGCATTCTCAAATATGACAAAATAAAGTTCTTAAAAAATTTATTTCTAAATTAGAAAATGAACTTGATGTTTTGAAAAATGAATCTTCTTTTTCCAAATCTAAAGTAAAAATTAAAAAATTTAAACTTAAGATTGAAACCCTTAAGGGTAGTTTGGATGAGAAATCTTGCCAAATTGCTAAACTCCAAAATATGGCAAGCTCTTCCAAATCTTATGAAGATGACTTTAATGATTTTTTAAATCAAATAACACATCTTCATAATGAAAATGAAAGGTTAAGATTATGTCTTCATGGATTCCTAAATGGTGATAAAATTATTGACATAATCTGGAAGAAGGCTACTCATAGACCTAATCATGTATCTTATGATAGGACTAGTCTATCTAACCCTCATGTTAGATGCCACTATTGTGGAATCAATGGTCACTAACAATTCCAATGTGCATCTAAGATTAGGGATTATGGTGGAACCAAGAAAGCTTGGGTTCCCAAAGCCCCCATATGATTGTCTTCAAATGTATTTAGATTAGGGGGAACTTAAAATTGAATATCTTTTTATGGTTATTTAAATATTCCCTCTTGTGTTGAATAAAAACTCTAAATAGGGAGAGTTCTATGTTTGTCTTTTTTCTTGAAAAAGGGGGAGCTTAAAATTGGAAATTTGATCCCTTTGATTTTCTTTTACCCCTTCATTTTTATTGATGCCAAAGGGGGAGAAAAATCTAGTGTAAGAAAATATATGTATGCTTTTATTGGAAAATCTCTTGTGCTGGTTATCATAAAAAAGGGGGAGATTGTAAGCCCAATGGTTCCCACCTTGGCATTCCCATCTTCTTTTGATGATTCCAATACACAAGTGATTTTATATCACTATTGTGTTTGAATGTCTAAATTGTAGATTATAATTGTGCTAAGACAAGATTGTTTGGATTGTGGTCAAGAAGCTCTCATTGGACCACATTCGGAAGACCAAGATATCGGAGATCCAAGACGCATGAAGACTTGAAGCATCGCAATTGAAGATCGAAGTCGTTTTAGAATGTAAAGATCCAATCCTAGTTTAGGTGTTTAGAGGCATAAATAAACTAATCTCACACACCCTAAAAATGTTTAAGAGATTGTCCTTGTGGTGTTGCAACACTTTGGAACCCTCATAACAATCCCAACTTGGTGTAGAGTTGGAAGCCCAAATGAATAAAGAACAGAATTGAAAATCTACTGGAATTAGGCTTCTCGGAGCACCGAGCTCGGAACTCCGAGAAATTCCTCGGAGCTCCAAGAAATGGTCCACTAACATTTTTTCAACTTCTGTTTGTATTCCCGGAACTCCGAGAGAAATTCTTGGAACTCCGACACCAATATTTCGGGAAGAAATTATTGCCGTTGGGGATTTGCCAGATTTACCACTATGCCCCTCAAACGGTCATATTTGGTTTTTCTATATATATGGGTATTCTAAACTTCCTAACCATCAATCCTAACACTCTAAAACTGAAAATCCGATGTAGGGGGGTCCCAAGTTATACTAGATTGGCAACACAATGAGGAGGGAGAATATGGTTGTTTTAAGAAATAGAATCTACCAATTTAAAACCTTTAAACCGATTTTAAGATTAAGAGATCAAGAATTAATATTCAAGCATACAAGTTAAATCTAATGGTGCAATGCAAATAAAAGAGCAAAGAGATAGAAAGAGTGCACCCGAGATTTAAAGTGGTTCGGTCCTCAAATCCGAGGCCTACTCCACTCCACCAACCAAACCCGTTGATTGCTTCACTATTTGATCTTCTTAACCTTGGCGAAGATCGAATGCCAATTACAATAGCTTTAACTTTGGTGGCTATCCTCACCCCAATAGCTTTAACCTCGGTGGCTATCCTCACCACGGAGAATGGGCTACGCTTCTCCGAATACTCGCCCGAATACAACACTCGAAGGTTGAAAGAAAGAAATGAAAAATCCCTCACAAGGGTTACAAAATGGATGTACAAATTTGAGCCTATGATCCAAATCCTAAATATGGTGATGAGAGGCACAATTGAAGTTTGATTCACTCTTGGATATTCAAATGAAGTTTTAGAGTGTTAGGATTGATGGTTTGTATGTTTAGAACACCCATATTTATAGGAAAAACAAAATATGACCGTTCAGTGGCATTACGGTAATTTCTGGAAAAACACCAACGGATATAAATCTAGCCGTTATTAGTGTTCTCGGAGTTCCGAGAATAATTCTCGGAGTTTCGAGAATTCTCGGAGTTCCGAGAAAAAATCTCGGAGTTCCGGGAATCCTAACAGAAGATGAAAATGATCTACTGGACCATTTCTCGGAGTTCCGAGAATAATTCTCAGAGTTCCGAGAATTCTCGGAGTTCCGAGAAAAACTCTCGGAGTTCCGAGAAGCCTATGCAGAGCAGATTTTCAATTCTGTTTTGGGCTTCCAATTCTCAACCATGATGGGATTGCTATGAGGGTTCCAAGGTGTTGGAACTCCACAAATACAATCACTTGTTTATTTAGGGTGTGTGAGATTAACTTAATTATGCCTCTAAAAACCTAATCTAGGTTTGGATCAATTACATTCTAAAAGACAAAAAATGGTCTTCAATATGAATTTCTTCATGTCTTCAAGTCTTCATGACTTCTTGCTTGATGACTTTGGCCTTCCAATCCAAGCATCCTTGATCTTACTTTATCATGATCTACAACTTAGACAATCAAACACATTAGTGATAAATGATCACTTGTGTATTGGAATCATCAAAACAAGATGGGAATGCCAAGGTAAAAACCATTGGGCTTACAATCTCCCCCTTTTTGATGATGACAAGCACAAGAGATTTACAAATCAAAGCATATACTCTTTTCACATTTTTCTTACTCTAGAGTCTTTACTCTAGATTCTTCTCCCCCTTTGTCATCAACAAAAAGAAGGGGTAAGAAAAACAAAGGGTTTAAAATTTACAATTTTAAAGCTCCCCCTTTTTCAAAGAAAAATTCAATTTTAACTCCCCCTAGTTAAAATAATTTTACAATACAAGAGGGGTTATCAAAAAACCATACAAATGAAATATATTCAATTTTAAGTTCAAAAACCCCTAATCTACACAATATGAATAACATCATATGGGGGTTTTGGGAACCCAAGATTTCTTGGTCCCACATCTAGCCCTACTCTTGGATGCACATTGGAATTGGTAATGACCATTCATTCCACAAAAATGGCATCTAACAAGAGGGTTAGATACACTAGTCCTATCATGATAAGCATGTTGAGGTCTAAGACTGGTTTTACTTAGGATTATGTCAATAATTTTATTTCCATTTAGAAATCCATGTAAACATAATCTAAGTCTCTCATTTTCATTATGAAGATGGGATGTTTGAACTAAAAGCTCATTTCTTTCATCTTCATAAGAATTGGAGGAGTTTGCCATATTTTGAAATTTTACAAGTTGGCAAGATTTCTCATCCAAACTACCCTTAAGGGTATCAATCTCAAGTTTATGATTTGCAAGATTAACTTGTTCTTGAGATACGGAAGAAGATAAATCAATTTTCAAAAATTCAAGTTCTTTTTCTAACTTTAAAATGGATTTTTTAAGAACTTTGTTTTTGGAAATTTGGGTATGCAAGGTTTCACATAATTCATCATAAGGTATGCTATCACTTTTACTACTAGATGAAGAATATGAGGGGTTAGAGTTTACGTCAACTTCATGGGTGAATGTCATGAAGCAAAGATCATCCTTTTTATTTTCTTCCCCTTCACTTGAGCTTTTGCCCGATGTGCTTAACGCATCCCAACCGGCGGCAAGAGCCTTATGCTTCTTCCAATCCTTCTTACCCTTGTACTTAGAGGAAGTTGATTTTAGAAGAGGACAATCCGGTCTTTTGTGTCCAATCTTCTTGCAATTGAAGCATCTTAAGGCTCCATCAACATCACTTTCTTCTTTCTTTTTCTTATCTTTCTTATGCTTCTTTCTCCACAAGCTCTTGAATCTTCGTAAAGCTTCTTCTTCGTCACTATCCGCTTCACTTGATGAGTCTTCCTTGGAAGCCTTGAGTGCTAGGGATCTAAATTCCCTCTCCTTCTCCTTTGGCTTCTTTTCCTCTTGTCGGCTAGTAAGGAGCATCTCATGGGTGATGAGAGATCCTACAAGCTCCTCTATGGTTAGCGTCTTGAGATTTTTTGACTCTTGAATCGCGGTCACCTTTGGATCCCAATGGGAAGGAAGAGACCTAAGTAACTTACTCACAAGCTCATCGTTAGGATAAGATTTACCAAGATTAGCTAGTTCGTTAGAAATAATAGAAAAACGAGTATACATTTCCGAAATACTCTCGTTTGGACTCATTCTAAACATTTCATACTTGCTCTTTAACAAGTTTATTTTGGAATCCTTGACTTGTGATGTTCCCTCATGGGTAGTCGCAAGGGTATCCCAAATAGTCTTGGCGGAATAAAAAAGAGCAACTCGATTAAACTCCTCGGTAGCTAAGGCACAAAACAAGGAATTTATTGCTTTGTAGTTCAAATTAGCTTGCCTTTTCTCTACCACATTCCATTCTTCAAATGGTTTGGAAGGTACATTGTATCCATTTTCAACAATGTACCAAAGTTCCACATCTATCGAAAGAAGATAGATGCGCATCCTTGTTTTCCAATGTCCATAGTTTGACCCATTGAAGAAAGGAGGTCTAGTTGTGGAATGGCCTTCCGGAAGTCCGGTTCCAATTTGGTGTGCCATTTCACAATTAGAAGTTGCCAAATAAAATCTTTCCCTAGTTAGATTTTTGAAATAACTTTCACAAAAAATTTAAAATCTTTTAAGAGCCAAGGCTCTGATACCAAGTGAAAATCCGATGTAGGAGGGTCCCAAGTTATACTAGATTGGCAACACAATGAGGAGGGAGAATATGGTTGTTTTAAGAAATAGAATCTACCAATTTAAAACCTTTAAACCGATTTTAAGATTAAGAGATCAAGAATTAATATTCAAGCATACAAGTTAAATCTAATGGTGCAATGCAAATAAAAGAGCAAAGAGATAGAAAGAGTGCACCCGAGATTTAAAGTGGTTCGGTCCTCAAATCCGAGGCCTACTCCACTCCACCAACCAAACCCGTTGATTGCTTCACTATTTGATCTTCTTAACCTTGGCGAAGATCGAATGCCAATTACAATAGCTTTAACTTTGGTGGCTATCCTCACCCCAATAGCTTTAACCTCGGTGGCTATCCTCACCACGGAGAATGGGCTACGCTTCTCCGAATACTCGCCCGAATACAACACTCGAAGGTTGAAAGAAAGAAATGAAAAATCCCTCACAAGGGTTACAAAATGGATGTACAAATTTGAGCCTATGATCCAAATCCTAAAGATGGTGATGAGAGGCACAATTGAAGTTTGATTCACTCTTGGATATTCAAATGAAGTTTTAGAGTGTTAGGATTGATGGTTTGTATGTTTAGAACACCCATATTTATAGGAAAAACAAAATATGACCGTTCAGTGGCATTACGGTAATTTCTGGAAAAACACCAACGGATATAAATCTAGCCGTTATTAGTGTTCTCGGAGTTCCGAGAATAATTCTCGGAGTTCCGAGAAAAAATCTCGGAGTTCCGGGAATCCTAACAGAAGATGAAAATGATCTACTGGACCATTTCTCGGAGTTCCGAGAAAAACTCCCGAGAAGCCTATGCAGAGCAGATTTTCAATTCTGTTTTGGGCTTCCAATTCTCAACCATGATGGGATTGCTATGAGGGTTCCAAGGTGTTGGAACTCCACAAATACAATCACTTGTTTATTTAGGGTGTGTGAGATTAACTTAATTATGCCTCTAAAAACCTAATCTAGGTTTGGATCAATTACATTCTAAAAGACAAAAAATGGTCTTCAATATGAATTTCTTCATGTCTTCAAGTCTTCATGACTTCTTGCTTGATGACTTTGGCCTTCCAATCCAAGCATCCTTGATCTTACTTTATCATGATCTACAACTTAGACAATCAAACACATTAGTGATAAATGATCACTTGTATATTGGAATCATCAAAACAAGATGGGAATGCCAAGGTAAAAACCATTGGGCTTACAAAAACCTATTGGAATATCCTAAGAGTGAATCAAGCTTGTTAATGCCTCTCATCCCCTAGATTTTGGATTTGGATCATTAGGTTCAAATTTGTACATCTTCTACAAACCTTGTAAACCCTTGTGAGGGATTTTTTGTTTGTTTCTTTCTTTATCAAGACGATTGTATTTGGGCGAGTGTTCGGAGAAGCGGAGCCCACTCTCCGTGGTGAGGATTGCCACCAAGGTTAAAGGCAATTAGAATTGTAATTGGCACCGATCTTCGCCGAAGTTAAGAAGATCAAATAGTGAAGCCATCAACGGGTTTGGTTGGTGGAGTGGAGTAGGCCTCGCGTTTGGATGACCGAACCACTTTAAATCTCGGGTGCACTCTCTCTTATCTCTTGCTGTACATTTGCATTGCACTTAGGATTTAACTTGTGTGCTTAATTTTCATTCTTGATCTTTTAATTTTCAAAATTGGGTTAGAAGTTTTCAAAAGGTTAAAACTTGTTAGGAACCTAATTTTACCTCCCCATTGGTTGCCATTAGAATAGTTTTCGGGCCTACCCTTGGAATTTCATTTCGTTTAAGGCCTAATCTGGATTAATGAAGGTTTAAAGGCTAGGATTAGTTGAAGGGAATCATAGGAAGCTTCCTAGGTGGTTAAAATTTCTTTGATCCTAACCCTTGAACGAAAAGGTAATTTGGAGGGTTAAGATCATAGAGAGAGAAAGGAGTTTTCTTTTTACCCCGTTTTCTACTTGGGCCACCCCTCTGCTAATATAATAGTTGTTATGAATACACTAGGGAGGGGCTCTCCATGGAAAGAGAGGGGTCAAATACTTCATTTTTCGCTTTGGGTTTGTTTTACCTGGCCGCCTCCTCCCTTGTGCAAAAGATTAGCCATGCATACACTGGAAGGGGGGTGTCTTGAGCATAAGAGGGGTCAAAATATCATTTCCATTTATAACCCATTGAATGAGGGTTGCAGAGGAGGGCTCCTCAATTTTGGGCAAAAATTAGAGAGAGAGAGAGAGTGACCACAACCATTTTCTTCTTCATACCACCTCCGATCACCCTCTCTACCACCCTCGCCACCACCTTCTCCACCATTCACATCCATCACAACCACCATCATCTCCACTACGTCTGATCCTATCCCCATTGATTCTGGCAAGCTTGCCGGAATCCGATTACCACCATCACCACTACCATCTCAGCCACCGCTCCAATCTCCTGCCATCTCATCTTCCACCACCATTGTAGCCATCTCCATCTCCGTTTTTCACCATTAGTTCCATTGCTTCCACCTCCATTTTCTGGCACTCTTCTTTGCCCAATATAACCCCCATCACCACAATCACCAAGCTTCGGTTCCCATCTCCTCCTCCAAGCCACCATCAAACCCCTTTTCTTAACCCCAACTCCATTAGCAACCACCACCTCTTCTTCATCTCAGATTTTAGGGGGAGCTTCCCATTTTTCGTTAGCAAGAAGAAGAAGAGGGATTTGCAGCTTCCCAAGACCACCGTCCTCTCCCTTGATCTTCATCACCACCTCCATCTTCTACACCCAAACTCCGGCAAACTCACAGCCATTGAATCCGGTCATCTTTGGCACCACATTCTCCGGCGAGATCCCTACAATCCAACCACCATTCGATCATCATTTCTCAACAGATCTTTATTCTTACTTCCCAAACCCACTTCAAAACCCACATTTACCTACCATCCCTTTAAGCCACCACACCCATTTCCCCCATCATCATAGCCACTAATTTCCAACAGATTTCATCTCCACCCCTCCCATTTTCATCCCCATCATCTAACCCTCATAGCCACCACTAACTTCACCGACTTGGGGAGAACATTAGACCAGAGGAACTCCATTTGGAGCTTTGTTTTGCTAGAAAGGAAGAAAACGAGGTAGCAAAGTGGAGGTCAGATCCAACACTTTATGTTGCAGTTACTTCTTCAAACAAACTTTTGTTAGTAGATCCCTCTCTAAAGTTGATTTTCATTAAAGAAGTTAAAATGCATTAAAGAAGAATTTGATTTTTCATCTTGCTTGAAAGTCTTCGAATATTGGGTTTGATTTACACATGCTCTGTTTTATCCAAAATAACTGATTAGGAATTTCCTGTGTTGATGGAATTGAATCTCTCGGATTGGAGTCCTGTCTTGTGTGGTCGGTTCTTCTATGTATATAAAAATTACCAAACTTGTTGAAAATTGTTAAGCCATTTCTAAGCTGTTAGAATGGTTGTTCTCATGAGTGAAATAACAATTGGCCATAATGGCATCACTTCATCTTAGCTATTGCCCCATTTTCTGAAATTTATCCCTGCTGTCAGGATGTAAATTTTTTTATTATCCCTTTCCACTCGATTGCCAATGCTAGGCTTCTCTGTTCTTCCGGTTGCTTAACAACCTTGTCAATTTAGAAAATGGATTTGTAGACTGTAAGTAAATAGAAAAAGTTTATTCTCCTCATAGGTCTGCTATCTATACAATCATGTGTTGATAATCGCATACAAATTGCTTGATTCTCTTCATAGGTCTGCTATCTAAACAATCATGTGTTGATAATCGCATACAAATTGCTTGTCCCTCTTTGGTCGAGTTGGTTTTTTTTCAAATATCTCAAGAAATGTGATGGTCCTGATAGTGGTAAATGCAATTATCAAAATAGAGCATGGCTTGGGCTGGCTGCACAGAATCAGTCTCAATTTGCTTTAACTGACCAGTGTTTCAAACCTGTTTGTTAAATGAATAATATGAATAAAGCCATTTCATTCCTCAGTGGTGGAAATGCCTGTTGCTGGTTTGGTCTGATACATATTAATTGTGATGATTTGATGTTGTAGGGGTCATAATACGTCCTCACATTCAGGCCTTTTTGAAGCTCTGGTTATAATTATGCCTTGAACCATTAAATCTTGTCCATGGATAACCGGATTCTATGAGTGTCCTTTCTCCATTTTATTTTTTTAAATGCCATGATGCAGACTCATAATTTTAAATACCTGAATTCATCATGTTATTTGGTTGTATTATCATTCTCACAAATCTGCTCTGCCTTTACTTTTAAACCTTCATGAACATCTTTTCTGTTGTATTCCCTATTTTGGTTGAATTTAGAAGTTACGATAATAGACTTAACTGGCGTATGAAAATGGTTTGCTATAGTTTTCTTAAGAAAATATTCATTCAAGCAAATAATGCTTTAGTTTTACCTCAATGCTGATTAAGATAATTGTCAAGTTATAGCTATATTCGTTTGATTATGAAATTTGGTTGAATTGCTTTACTTCTGTTCATCAAATTTTCTAGTAGTGTATGATTGTTCCCAAAAGCAGTTTCTGGTTAATTACAATATGGTTGTTCCATGCATTAGATTTTAAAAATAAATATGATCATTTTCTCTGGTTTTCTTGCTGGGAATGAATCGAATTGTCATGTATTGTTTTCTTATTCATCATAATGCAAGGGGTATGTGATGGGTGGAAATTCGGGGTTAAAGCTTAGAGTAGGGGAGTTAATGTTTTGAGATAAGTGGTGATAACTATTGAGGGCGATGAAGGCGCTAGCCCAAGCCCAGCCTTAGGGGACTTGCTCAGTCCTAATAGCTTTCCCCTCTTTCATTTAGTAAGCTAGCATTTAGTAGGCTATCTCAGCCTTTTAGACGCGTTTAGACATTGGACATTAGTAGCCCAAGCCCATCTTTAGGGGACTTGTCTAGTCTCAGTAGTATTTCCCCTTCTCCTTTAGGAGACTTTCCCAGTCTTTTAGACACCTTTAAATAGAATCATTCCCTCATTGCAAGGGCAATGAAAGAGTCATCTAAAGCCCGTCCTCTTAGGGAGACAAGCTACGTCTCAGCAGAGAGTCATACCCTTTAGAGAGACTATCTTGGTCTCATTAGAGGAGTCCGCCCATAGGAGACAAGTTTTGTCTCATTTATAGAGTTTGCCCTTTTAGGAGGCTTGCCTAGCCTCATTTGTGGAGCACCCTCATAAGTAGAAGACTAACATAGTCTTTTTGGTTGCCCTGATCCTACTTATCATTACAAGGGCGATGAAGGCGATAGCCCAAGCCCATTCTTAGGGGACTTGCTCAGTCCAAGAAGCATTCCCCTCTTTTATTTAGTAGGCCAGTCCAGCCTTTTATATACCGTTAGACATAGTATCCCATCTTTAGGGGACTTGCTTAATCCAAATAGTGTTCCCCTCTTTTGTTTATAAGACTTGTCCAGTTTTTTAGATATCTTTAGATACTAGAACCCTTCTCATTGCATGGGCAATGGAGCAGTCATCTAAAGCCCCACTATGGATCGCCTCATTAGATCCCTCAGGGAATATACCCTGATTTTAGTATAGAATTAACATATAGGAGGCTTGCCTAGCCTCATTTATAGAACCCCCTCTAACTTATACTCCTTATTAATTGCAGACCGACTTAGTCTGTTAGTCACCTGTACCCTTCTTATTCATTGTGAGAGCGATGATAGGGATACTTGGAGCCCACCTTTGTGTCTAGGAGGCATGCCTTGCCTCATTTGTAGAGCCGTATTTGGGGGCAAGCCTTGTCTTATTTAGAGATTTTTTCCATTAGGAGGCTTACCCAGCCACATATTGGAATACCCCCTTCCTCTAGCGAGTATTTGACTCATTTTTTACTCCATTCTTGGTAGCGTTGTTAGCAGTCTTTGACTTATTTGCCCTCATTTTGGTATTGTTATTAGAGAGTCTCTGACACATTTGCACCACCTCTTTAGTATTCTTAGTGAGGAGTTTCTTCTTTAGAGTTGTTACTTCATCTTGGTTAGAGATTAACTCAGTCTTATTAGAACTTTGCTTACTTCGGATTTTAGATCATTTTCTCCGTTCTTGGGACACTTGTTTACTTGTTGTGGATCATCTCTTTCAGACACTAGTTGGTTATTCGGGGTTTCCCCTTTAGATTTAGGGCTTTGCCCTAGTTAGTGGTGTTACTTGCGTGCTCCCTTTAAGAGTGAAAACATTTAAAGGTCCTAAAACATTAGAATATTTGAAAACTCAAAAACATTAGAAATTTAAAACATTAAAAGCATTTGAAAACATCAAAAACCTTAAAAAATCTAAAGTATTAAGTTTTAGGAGCGTATTAGGAAAGTTTGGTTCCGAACTATGTTGGCTTGATCCTCTTCCACATGGTACGTAGTACAGCTTGAGGTCTGTATCCCAAGTCCAGTAAAACTTTGTAAATAAACTTTGTAAATCTTTTAAAAATAAAAAAAAATTAAAATCTTATTTTCAAAAAGATCTTCCTCTAGAATTAGGAGTTTGTCCTACATAGAGAGTTTTAGAGTTAGGAGTTTGCCTTTGATGTGTTATGTATCTTGTTTGTATTTGTGTTAGAGTTAGGAGTTTGTTACGCCTCCGTACGATCAGTTGGCGATCCATATCGCCGACTGATGACTAGGTCTAGGATGCGTTAGTGATCCCATTATTTTGCTTAGGACACATAGCCTAGTTACACATAGGTTGTACGAACCACCTGCATTAGCCTAAGGCTAACCGGCATTTAGTTAGGGCATATAGGGTGTCCTAAGAATCCACAATCCACTGGAATATAAATAATCGCACAAGAAGCTTTAATAACTAGTCCGGTCTTTTAGGTCGAGTCTAGGATAGAGGTCTAGATGTCTTAGGCATCATAATTTAGAATAGGCGTGAAGAACTACGTGACTTTGATTCTCATGGAGGCGGGGATACGTAGGCAGCTTTAGATGAATACCAGACTATCCAAAGAATCAGGCGAAATCGTTTAGAGTCTAGGATTTGTTGGGTTGCGTCGTGTGGTATCAAGAGGTTATATTATGTGTTTTGCTATGTTTTCTTACTTTTCTGTGCAGACCTTATACCTTTAGCTATAGCATGCATGTGTTTGTCCACCAGAACTTAGACACCAGCTAGGCATGTCACTCATAACCTAGCTGTGATTAGGTGACACTTTTTCCATTTATTTTGTACATGCTTATTATTTTATACCCGGGTCATGCATGTTTAGGTAGACATCCACTCGGAGATATTTGTTGCCATCTCACATGATTTTCACCCAAAACTCTTCGAGGTTAATAATAAATGGCATAAGAGACCAAGTGTTTGCACTCGGACAAATTGGGGGTGCTCTTCGGACCTTCTCCATTCGTAATCAAGCATGGACCTTTTGTATCTCTGGTTATCCGTTGCAGACAGAGCATTTGTTTTGATTCCATGACGTATCCATGGATGGTGACTCTGAGTTTATTTTAGGTACGTCTTGGTTTCGAGCCCTAACTATGTGAGTGGCATCATTTCGAGAGTTCCTTGGTAGAGCTCTCCTTCACGTTGTGGAGATCTTTGAGGATTGCAGGGGATCTCGTATCCTTGGCACTTATCCTCAGGATCGGGGTCCACAGGCTGGTAAATCCGCTGGGGAGTTCTTGAAATATTGCCTAACTCTGTAAAAATACAATTTTTACTAATTTTGAAGAAATTTGGGCCAAAATCAAGTTAAATGGGAACTTTATCGTCAGAATCCAGGGGACCAGATAGGTGCGTAAATAAAATGAGGGATTCACACACTGCACACCATGCATTATCATATTCTTTATTTCTTTCATTGTTTTTCGTTATTGGATCCACGGGATAGATACAATGCGTGCCAGATGGGATGTCATTACCCTGATGGTGCTGTTGAATCTATTTCCAAGCTATGTGCCGGTGCTGCACCCGTAAACAGTCGGTGCACTTGTGTTTACAGCAGCTGATGAACAATGAAGCATACTACGTATAACACTCGGTGCACTTGTGTTATACATCTAAAAGTATGGATCATATGCATAGTGCCCGATAGATTGAGTTCGGAGCCCTACTTTGTTTTATATATTATGTATATACTTATTGACTTAGTGAAACCAACTAGGAGGTGCCTGTGTTTATATGTATATGTATATATATATATATATATATATATATATATATCTATTGCATTCATATAGGAAAGCACATGTATTACTTACACATGTGGAGCCTAGAGTTAGAAGCATTGTCCCATTTATAAACTTGGGTAGCTCACCTTATGTGGCTACAACACTGTCCTAGTACACTCACTAGTCTGTCTCGAGTTGAGACTTTCTTGACTCCATTAGATTAGATTAGAGCTGGTGCCCCTGGTTAGGGTGTATATATATATATGTATATATGTGTGTGAATAGTGTATTATTCTTAGATTAGGACCTATCTTCTCGAATAGGTTTCTATATCTATTTCACGCATACTATTCTTTCAGACCTAGTATCTCTGATTTATATCTGTTTCGTCTGCTATCAGATCGAAGCCTAATTTCTACCGAGGTTTTCTGGTCTATTATCACCAATCATAGTTTGTTCACTATTTCAGTTTTGGATCTGGCCGATGGTTCTTGTTCACCACCTTTTATCACCATGGTCCATTTCTTGATTCCTAGTTATTCGTTTCAATTAAAATCTATGAACCTAATCATTCCTTGTGCTAGTCGTTAGACCAGGACTTGTCCATCAGATTTTCAGGTCTAGCTATTAGCTATATTCTTTCACCCTCCAGTCCTCTAACCTGGTCAGTAATTTTCCTTGGTCGTTATCCTGACCATGGTCTATGTTCTGCTTCTTGAGTGTACAGTTGTGTCGTTCCTTTGTACATGTCTTATTTGCTAAGTCGATATACAGTTTTGTCATCTTCTTGTACTTGTACATACCCTATTTGATGAGTGGGTGTTTAGACTAGGAACCCTTCTCAGTGAGTATTCCTGGTCTAATTTATCCTATTTACATTCCTTTTACTTAGTTGGTGGCGTTTCTCTCGCCGTTGTTGTGAACATAATTTGTCTTTTCGCTTTCGGATTGTACAGATTCCTTGTATATATCTGATTCTGTTGGTTTATTAGATTAGGACCCATTTCTAGTGGGATATCCCTGGTTTACCCAATCGCATTTATATTCTTTCAGATTCACCTGATTTATGGCCCGTACCTGTCATTCTCATGGCCACAGTATATATTACCCTTTAATTGTGTACTCATTCTCTTGTAATGTCGTAGATTCATATTGTGTATCCATTACACTTTCTTTTGTTGTATCATAGGTTCATGTCATGTATATGTTACTCTCCGATTGTATACCCATTATATTGTCGTGTCATATATCCATATTGTGTATACTACCCATTAGGTTAGATTCTGGCCTGTTTGTCTGCTTTGTCTTAGATATGGTCGATGGCTCACCCGCTGTCTTTATGGTCATGGTCTGTAAATACCAATCTCCTTGAGTGTACAGTTGTTGGTATCCATCGTCAGATTTAGACCTGGTCTATGACCTACTTCTGTCATTTTGGTGACCACGGTCTACCTTTCTGATCTGCTGACCATCTTTGATCAATGATGAAAAATTATGTGTCATCAATTGTATCCTTCCCATATGATTGATCGTTAAATTTATCCCTGTCATTTATTTATACCAAGTTATCTCCATTTTCTCATAATCTTATCCTATCTCCATGTCAGGTTTAATCATGTCAAACAATGTATTGAAGGATTTGATAAGTGAGGCTACCAAAGCTCTTCCGCGTGAACATGAGAGGAGCATGGTTGATCGATTTATAAGCACATTCAATCATTTGAGCATATCCTGTGTGAATTGGAAATTTCTCTAAGCAGCTGCAAAACTTTAGGATCCCACCCTTCACGTTTTTCGATTTGGTCCCTTTGAACTCTGTCCAATCTTTGAAGATTGGTGCGCCTTGTTAGAGATCCCACCTGAAGAACTCTGGGTTCGACCATCAAGCATGGAATCTCCTAATTCCCTCTTCAGTCAACTATTAAAAAATGATACTGTTGATGCTCATTGAACTTGTTTCAAAGGCACATACATGGAAGTTTATAACCTCATTGAACTCTTTTCCAAAAACGCCGACCCTGCTAACTCCCGCTTTCAGAATTGTCGGCGTAGCACATTAATTTTTGGAGTTCTTGCGCGTCATGTCATTCGTGGAGACTCCGGTGCTGCCCCGTTGGCTTTGCTTGGTGTAGTAGACCGAATTAATGAAGGAAGGAATCATGTTCCTACCATGCTGGCGGAAACCTTTTCTGGAGTGGATCGTATTGACCATCAAATTGTTCAAAATAGTTTCTATGGGTGTGTCAAATTTTTATGTGTCATTTTGTGAAAAACTCACTATCTTCCGGCCACAAAGCCACGACAAGTACACCGTGAAGGATTTCCCATCCTGGCAACCAATGGCCAACCAAGCGCAATCCATTGATGAGTGGCGTAATTGGTTACAACACGTGGAGAAAAATTAGTTTCGCTGTGTAAGTCATCCGTGCTTACAAGTTATCACTAGCACTTACCCATATCCATTTGTATATCTCATGGGTTTAGAAAAGTCAACCTTTTATGCACCAACCCGTCTGCTTCATCAGATCACTGGATATCCATGTCCTCCCGGAACTGTAACACCGCCTCCGTATGAAAAACTGTCTCCTGATCTCATCAGGATCATTGTAGCTGCTTGGAGAAATAAGGTCGTGGAAAAGAGATTTTCCTTAATATCTAAGGTCCGATGTGGGGAATTACAGAAAAAGTTCGAGGGTAAGAGAGCTCGGATTGGAGAGCCTTGAAGATTCTTTTTCATGAAATTATCATTTTAATTTCTTCAAATTTCGTTATCAATAGTTACTTTCATCCAATTGTAATCAGAAGTTAAAATTTTTAGCAGTCGTAACCATAGTTTAATTTGAATCAATGAAATGTGTCTGAGTTTTATCTTATCTCTATTTGATTAGAATATTTTATTCCAATTATTAATGTTTAATCTAGTGTTTATACTTCCATCTCAGGATTCTAAAGGCGAGCAATCATAGCTCCAAAGAAAACCACCATTTTGAGACCAACCTGGTCCCGTCAGTCTTCTGATTCTAGGCTGAGTAGACAATCTTTGTCGCCCGTTTCATTTACTTCTCCAATATTACCTTTGCCAAATTTTCAGGGAACACTGTCTCCTATTTAGCCTACCCCTAACACAATGGCTGATCCAGTGGACTCCATGATAGCTATACAAGAGATGTTGAGAAGTATGTGTCGAGATATAGCAGAACTGAAAGATGAAATGGCTCATTTGGAAAATTAGAATACTGAAAAAGTCTCTACTTCTAGAGATCCTGCCATTCAACCTTCTCTAGTCGTATTTCCTAACCTCGCTAGACCTGTTATCCCTCTCGTAGAGATCGATCTGGACGAGGAGCAATATGCCGAGGAATATTATGCTCCTCAGATAAAGAAGGAAAAATAGTTGTTTGATATGTATGAGAAGATGGCTCGTGACATTGAGAGCATGAAGGTTCAAGGGTCCAATGGATTCGATATTTATGAATTTCTGATGTTCCCCAGTGCTATATTCCGACCTAAGTTTAAGGTACCAGACTATGACAAATATGATGGAACTGGGTGTCTGAGAAACCACGTCAGGCGGTTTATCACTCTTTCTCAGCAGCATGGCCTAAATCTGATGTTCCCTAGCTGTTTCCCGTGTCTCTTACAGGGGTGGCCAAAACATGGTTTTGCGGTTGAAACCCGAAGAGATTAGGATATTGGAAGAAATCTCTAACCGGTTTGTTGAACAATTTTCTATGAAAGAAGAGATTGAGGTTATTAAAAGAGATCTGAAGCAGTTGAAGCAGAATCCACAAGAGACTTTCACATCATTCATCAGGCACTGGAGGCGCAAGTCTACCCAACTAAGCCAGAGAATGTCAGAAGAAGACTAGATAAAGTTAGTCCTCAACAGCTTGTCTCCACAGTACTTTCACTTCATGGCACCGCAACACTACCAGAATTTTGATCATTTGATCAAGACTGGCACCCAAACCGAGGATGCTATTGCCAAGGGCCTCAGAGCCAAGACTCTGTCTGATGTCCGAGAAGGGAAGAGGCCTATGATCTAGCCAAAGGAAGTTCATGCAGTCAATTATACCAGACCGGTGGCCAAGCCTGTTACGGAAGTTGTTAGACCAGTGGTAAAGAAGCAGTTCAAACAGTTTGACCCATTACCGTATCCACTGCCCATGATACTTAAGAAATTGATCAGAGACAAGAAGATCAGATGAAAGGACTACATTTTGGGTTTAACATTACTCCTAAGTGACTTAGAGAAGAAGAATGATTGAGTGATTAAGTAAGATTAGTGTTTATTATTTGAGTTGTTTAATTATTTAAAGTTATGGGGGTATTTTGGTAACTATACTAGGGCATAAAAGAGTAATTACTAATAGGTTAAGTGTAATGTTCAAGGACACTTTGGGTATTAAATGTTTGCATGGCTGATATCTCTCTCATGTAAGCTTACAAATCAATATTACTCTCATTAATCCATTTTAATGATGAAAAAATGAAGAGAAATTCGTGCAAAATGATGAAGAAATACATATAATTTGATTTATGGTCTGGAAGTATTTGAAATCAAAGTTTGATTTCAATAAAGTGGAAATAGAAAAGAAATTTCAGAAAATTGTAAGTTTATTCTCATCTGCCGAGATTATTTTTCTTCCTGTGTATTATACACTCCGTTTTAGAAATTTAATTAACTACAAAGTTGTAGAACTTCTTCTTCTAGTATGATTACATATAAATGTTTCTTGATTTGGTTTTGAATGGAGAAAGTTATGATAGTTTTACTAAACTGCAGTTTATAAAGACATGAAATGGTGATTTCCATCTTTTTGGGTTACTTCCAGCAAGATTTAGCCAGAGTAATTAACATAAAAGTTTCTGGAAATATTATTTAAAAGATGTTTTATGTTTATGACTTATTCTAGTTTTGAGTGTACAAATAGATATACGGATTTTAAGATTTCAGTTTTAATTGAAACCCTATTTCAAATATCATGTCGGGAAAGTTACTTTTCCGGCAAGAATTGGCCGGAGGTGTAAACATTAAAGTTTTTGGAAATATTGTGAACAACATCTTTTATGTTTTATGTTTATTGAACTTGGATCTAAAATTGAGAATGAGCATGACTTAGATATATTTCTATCAAGATAAACAAGTTATATTCAGTCTACTTTGACATCAACTAGAAAATGCTATAGTACTATATATGATATCCTGATCAGTAGCGGTCAGTGATATACTTCTAGATTACTATATTACTTACTAGCCCTGTGCTAATGTGCGTGATGTTGCCCACTTCAGACTCCGAGGCATTTCCTGTGTTCGAACTGTCTATTCTGAAGCCAGTCTACCGAGGTTGAGTTCGAGAGAACGTGGCTATACTAGAGTGAGTATGGCAATGCATTTCGGTTTCGTTGCTATGTATATATGTAAAGAGACCCTGAGAGACTTGTATAAATGAAAGAAAGTTTCTTTTATTTCATTGTCTTCTAGTTATTTGTGGATATTATGTTTTTACTATGCTGTTCTGAATCTTTGTATATTCGGAGGCCTAGCATACTTGTCGGGTTCGCCCAGTAAGTGTGTGGCGCCTGTCACGTGCCCCGAGGGTTCCCGGGTCAGGGGCGTGACAGGTAGAATGGTATCAGAGCATAACGATTTATAAATATTAGGTAGTCGTTAGATAAGGAGCAATTTATGATGGCACGATTGACTTGAGTATGCCGGGGACGCCTGGTTAAAACAATAGTTAATTTTGCAAAAAGAAGTCAAAGTAATAAACTTGTATACGTCTGTAGCACATGATGATATATGAGTTTGTTACCTTGGCTAGTTATTTTATGAAAAGAGCTCCATATGTGAGAGTAGTTTTTTTATAATGATTTGTTCTAAAACAGGATGAGAGCCCGTACTAGATCGCAGGGACACATCCCTGAGGTGGCCCCAGCTGGGAGAGAGGAGGCCAATCCCAGTCCATCTAAGAGCCATCCAGAGGTTCGTCCAGATTCTGTTCCCCAGGAGGGAAGAGCGAGTGATTCAGAGAGTATTCGTGATTTGATTAGAGAGGAGCGTGTTTTGCTTCGAGAGGTTGTTGGGATGGTTAGGACCCAGCAAGAGCAGCCCACCCAGTCGTTGAGCCGGACCTTTGTACTTGGTCACGGTATTTTGGATTACATGAGACTCGCTCCATAGGTGTTTCGTGGACCAGGTACCGTCCAGGAATCTGAGTCCTGGATGGAGAGTGTTGAGATGGCCTTTCAGGCCATGGGTTGTTTTGATGAGAGTGAGAAGGTTCGCTATGCAACCTTCATGCTTCAGGATAGCGCTCTCCATTGGTGGAGAGGTGTGCTTGCTGACAGAGGTGAGGAGAGACCCTCAGTTACTTGGCCTGAGTTTTGTTCAGCTTTTCGAGATCGGTTCTTTTCAGCCAGCAGAGTGTCCCAGCTTGAGCAAGAGTTTCTCTCACTCCGCCAGGGCACAATGACTGTTGAGCAGTATATTGCCGAGTTTGATAGACTATTGAGATATGTTCCATGGATTTCTGTTAGTGCTGAGGTGAAGACCCGTCGCTTTGAGCAGGGCCTTGGACCTCATATTCGCCGAGGTTTAGCTTCATCTTTTGGAGCTAGTTTTTCTGAGTTGGTTGATCGGGGCAGATTCGCTGAGATTGTTTGGAGAGAGACCCGAGATGAGTTCAGAGAGAGTCAGAAGAGGAGAGGGAGCCAGTTTGTTCAGGGATCGAGCAGTGGTGTGAGGCCTCGACCGTCCGGTAGCTATCAGATTTCTGCATTTCCGCCTCGTCCGCCGAGTGTTCCAACTGAGGTCCAGAGTCGACCCCCTCGGTCTGTTTGTGGAGTTTGTGGGTTGGGTCATCCGACACGAGTTTGTCGGAGAGCTTCCGGAGCTTGTTTTTGCTGTGGCCAGCAGGGCCACATGATTTCTCAGTGCCCCATGGCAGACTCTACATCTGCCTCTTCTTTTGTTCCGAGACCCGGATCTTGTTTTCGTTGTGGCCAACAGGGCCACCAGATTGCTAAGTGTCCTATGCTAGAATCTGTATCTGCCTCTTCTTTTGTTCTGAGACCGCCTCAGAGACCTCCTTTTCCGTCGACTTCTTGGGTCCCGAGAGGACCATCGCAGTCTGTGGGGGTCCAGAGAGCCCAGTCTTCTCAGAGTACATTCCGTCCGCCTGTCCCGATTGGTCACCAGAGTGGTGGCAGACCCAGAGCGCCAGGTCGTGTATTTGCTTTAACTCATCAGGATGCTGAGGCATCAGGCACGGTGGTGTCAGGTATGATTACTGTTAATTTCTTTCCTGTTTGTGCTTTATTTGATCCGGGGGCTAGCCATTCGTTTGTTTCTGCTACTTTTGTGCTTGAGCATGGGATTCAGTCAGTTCTTCTTGAGGTTGACTTAGTTATTAGTACACGTATCGATGGAGTTTTGTTGACAGATAGGATCTGTCCTCAGTGTTCTATTCGTATTTTAGACCAAGAATTTTCTACAGACTTGATTATTTTAAGCTTCCAAGATTTTGATGTTATTTTTTGTATGGATTGGTTGTCTGATTATTTCGCTTACGTCGATTGTCGGGCAGAGAGAGTTTCTTTCCGGATTCCAGGAGAATCTGAGTTTTGTTTTTGTGGATATGATAAGAGATCTTCTATAAGTCTGGTGTCAGCATCACAGATTCAAAAATTGGTTAGAGGTCGTGTTCTGCATATCTAGCAACAGTAGTAGACACCAGTATTTCTGAGCAGAAGTTAGAGAATATTCCTGTAGTGCGGGATTTCCCAGATGTCTTTCCTGAAGATCTTCCGAGTCTACCCCCGGATAGGGAGGTAGAGTTTGCTGTGGATCTTGGTCTTGATACCGTTCCGATTTCTAGAGCACCATATAGATTGGCTCCAGAAGAAATGAAAGAGTTGAAAGATCAATTGCAGGAGCTTATGGACAAAGGATTTATCAGACCCAGTGTGTCACCTTGGGGTGCACCTGTCTTATTTGTCAAGAAGAAAGACGGTAGCATGAGACTATGTATAGACTACCGGGAATTGAATAAGATGACAGTAAAGAATAAGTATCTGTTACCACAGATAGATGAGTTGTTTGATCAGTTGCAAGGAGCCTCAGTATTCTCTAAGATTGATCTTCGTTCTGGTTATCACTATAAAGGGGGATCCAGATCTTGAGATAGGGCAGATTACTCTAGACTTGACTGCGGGAAAGGCTGGAGATGTAAGTTTGACTGGGTTTTCATTAGAAGTGACTGCAATCACTGTTGAAGAAACCATGAATGTGGAAATTTGTTTCCTAACCAGAACAAATTCGAACGTCATCAAGATGATTCGCCGACAAGGGTACATACCAGGTGCTGGGTTAGGCAAATATCATCAGAGTCTGACTGAGTTTCCAGTGTTCAAATCATTCAATGGTTTGTTCGGGCTGGGATATAAACCTACTAAGAAAGAAGTCAGAGAGATGAAGCAGTTAGTGCTGAAATGGGCAGAAGACCGTCGTCGTGGCTTAGGATTACCAATGTCACCAATTGATTTGACAATGAACGACCGATTCCGAAAAGAACGCGCGGCCTTTCCTTTCTGTGGCTTTATTGAGACTTGGTTGGATGAGAATACAGGACAGATGCTTTTGGGGTTCGAGATTTTCTTTGATCCTGAGCTACAAGATGAGCCAATGGGTATGCAAATTATAGAGTCTGAGATTGATTGGGCAGAACATATAGATCCGAGCCTTCTGAGTTTACTATTTCATGAGGAGTCGCAGACTGTGGCCATGATTGATAGAAGCCCGCTGATACTAGACCCAACTCGCCTTATCACCCCGGCAGAGGAACCTTTGACTAACTGGACTTCTCAAGTCCTACCCCAGGTTATTTTACAGTACAATCATATCCCTTCAAAAGAGTCAGTTGCCCGTAAGTATGTGTCAGTCTCTGTGTTTGATTCAGAGTCTATTTCTTCTAATGAGTCTTTTGATACAAGTATCATAGTTGGCGATTCTCCTGAGGTCGATGACGGTTCTTCTTTTTCTGGCGAGATCGAGTTGGAGATTGTTTCTAATAAAGCGTTTGATGCTATTTTCTTACGTAGTTTTGAGTCAGTTGACACTGGTGTCAACATATCCATTGAGTCTGTAGAAATGAATCCAGAGTTCATTGTAAACCCTGATGAGGGTAATTCATCTTCTGATGTACTTGATTTAAATTTGGGATACTTACATTTACACCCCCTCTAGTTTCTGACACATCCACTTCCACCCCTATAGTTTAAAACTTGACAAATACACCCCTGTAGTTTCAATTTGTTTAGGGTTTGCCCCCTCAGCTGAAGGTTCGTCCATAGATTGAAGGGTTAGGATGATCCGATGGAGCTGATTTTTTGGGCACACCCTATCTATGTCAGGACCCATCAAATGAACGCTTTGGATCATCCAAATAATGTGGGCCATACCCGAATCCAAACACGCTTTTGTAAACCAATTGTAATCCAAACACGCTTTGGATCATCTTCTGATGGGGGTGAGAAAGAATCAGATGACGAGGTCCTCAGAGAAGGTGGTGGAGAGACAGATTTCCTCTCCAACCGTGAAGAAATCCGAGCCGAAGGAGTAGTAGGCTTAGCTATGGTGTTACTGCCCTATAATATTTGAAAGACATATTTCAAAATCACAGAAGGAAGCAGACAATGATACATACATAGACTAGGATAATGAGAGAGAAAGATGAACTTTATTGATCAATCATTAAAGCCTGAGTACATGGTTCACTCTTATTAAATCACAGATAAACTGACAAGACTAAAAAGACTAAACATTCTTTCTAGACTTTTTCTTCGGACGATAATCTTCCTCAACTGACTCCTTTAAAGGTTTGATGATTTTGACATCCCAAGCAGATGAAACGGCTCTGACGATCTTGGGCTTAAGATCCTGAAGCGGAAAAACATGACGAAGGGGAGGCACAATAGATTGCTCCCTTCCATACTGATGCAGAATCCTAGCAAGAACATAAAAGGAAGTCTTTTTGAGACCAAGAAGGCGAACGTAGTTAGCTTCTCCAGTGTTGAAGACAGCTTCTTGGATTCCAGGAATTTCCCAACAAATCTGATCTTGTTGGCGATAATTTAACGAGTCAACCCAATCATTTTTTTGTTCAAAGAAAACATCATGACGCCACTCGCTAAAGGTATACAATGTATGATCAAAGTGGACAGGAGCTACAATTTTTAGCTTGTGGCACAACCACACCTGGAGCAATGCAGGACATCCTGAGAAGGACCCATTGAAAGAGCGAATATAAGAGCCTGAACCTGAGCTGACATGAAGACGAGCCATATCATCCAATCCATTGAAGGTTTCTGCAAGTATAGTAGGAATTGGGTTGGCGCCACGATCCATTTGATCAACGAGATCCAAAAGAACAGCTGACGCAAAGCGAGAAGGCTGGACAGTGAGGAACCTAGCAAAGGAGCAGAATCTCAAAGCGCGACGTCGGGCCTTTTGAATATCAACAGCGCCAATGTGTCCAATAGGAGGGTAAATGTCGATCAGCTGTTGCATGGACACTTCTTGGCCTTTTATGAAAGAGTCCATGGATTCATCTGGATTATTCATTAAGCGAAGGAACAAAGGACGATAATCCGGCATACAGGATGGCTTCACCAGAGGGCCATCCACAGGATATTCCAACAAGGCACACTATTCTTCAAAAGTAGGACACATTTCTTGGTTGCCAAAACGAAAGACATGATGATCGGGATCCCAACACTCTGATGCGGCATAGAGTAATCCCCAATCGAGCTTAATGGTTGCTATGTAGCCAAAAAGATTTTTCTCTTGCTCACTTGTGGCATAGATGTGTGATTCCTTTAATGTACCACAGATCCAATCGAGAATTTTACGAGTAGACATGGTGCCTGTAAGCCAAGAGAAAGGATACAAGAAGGATCAAGATTACATGAACATGAGATTGGGACAAGTTCCTGCCAGTTTAAAGAAAGTATGGAGACATGATCAAATCACATGATAGAAGAATGAAAGGCATACGATCAAAAGAATAGATGATATTGCATAGGATTGCTTTCAACAGATAGATCAAGAATAGACCAATCCTATGAGATCTTGGGAAAGATGGGATTTATATCCTAACCCCAAAGGGAAAGTTTTTTAATATTTTTACATTTTGACAAGGGTTACCTGAAGGCATCAATCATAATCCTAATCTAACGGAGTGGAGAGAGGATCTCGACTCATGACTTTGTTTGTGTACCTAAGGACCGATCGTAGCCATTGGAAGATGGACTACGACATAATCTAGACACAAATGGGTAGGATATCCCAAACTAAGCTCACACACGTGATGCACGTGTGTTCGTATACTATATGCATGTGTGGGGTAATCTAAGGGTAAGGCCAAGAGTTGCCTTAGCGAGAATCCGTGCTCAATATACTGTACCAGTGTCCGGCGTATCAGTACGTGAACAAGAGATCCGTTTACGTACCATAAAGGTACTAGGCTAAGAGTGGAATGCTTCTCTAGCACAGAGGCACCAGGTGATGAAATCCCAGTCAACCATGCTAGATAACACTCCGGGTTTCTAAAATAGGAAGTGTGTGCATGTGAGATGCAAGGGTTTAGATGCAAGTGATGTAAGTGTGTGCACTAAGTTTGCGCAATCTATGATGCCTTCAGATTTTGCTAGATTAAGTTTGAGTATGATGTGATGAGAAAATAAAACAAGACAAACAAACTAATCTGGCAAACATATGAGAGATAGAGTTTTTATGAGCCAGTTAAATTAAATTCAAATGAGTTATCCTTTGAAGTTTTAATGAAGTTAGGTGATCCCCAGCAGAGTCGCCAAACTGTGGGACCCGATCCCGCGAGAGGGGTGAGGCGCGAGCCGCCACATTCTCTCTTGGTCTCTCGTACCCACGAGAATGGTGTGTGCTTTTTATTATTGATTTTAACTACCCAACCAAGCAGGCAGCAACCAAGCCATAGGGTGCAAACAAACGTGCAACTCAGTACCCATAAGGGCAGGGGTAAGCCGTCGAGCCTAGTAAGGTGTGATTTAATTCATCTTTTCCGTGAACTTGGGATCACTAAGGCAATCCAAATTCCACACAAAAGAGAGTGACAGAGTCACCACCTAGATGAGGGATCTAGGACCCATAATTGACTAGAAATCTAGACTCGTTACCTGATTACGAGAATGGAAGGTATGGGGAGTTACCACCACAAGCACCATTCCTGCCCGATAATCGGTCTTCAAATCCAAAAGTTAACTCTTTTGAATTTCTTTTAAATGACTCATCTAACTCTATATTAATGTGTGAACTATGTGACCAGCATCCTAAGATCTAATTTCAATGTAATTCCTAAATGTGTATCTTGATTTTCTTAATTTGTTTGAATTCAATCTAAGTGAAAGTTCTCATAAAATGCTAATTTGAGGGAAATCCTACATATTTTAATTAAGAATTTATAAGAAAACTAATATACAAAACCCCACTACTTATGTGTGGAGCTGACTCGGGTTTGGTATGCCACTCAAGTATCCAAGTAGCCTATATATCCCAGCCTCACTGGAATTAGAGTTGATCGTAGTTCGGTGCACCTGAACTAAGCTACTTATGCCTAACTTATCTAGGACACCGACCTAGACTGGATTGACTGTTTTAACAGTTTAAGAGAAATTATTTAATTCAAGTTGAAGATTTTATTATCCTAGGACTTCATCTAAGATGCTATATGGTCCTATCTAAGTGCAAAACGTCCCTTAGACTAATGCAGGTTAACCTACATCCTAAGTAACTAGGTTTATCCTAGGGAAAAATTGGGTGACTAATGTAACTAGATCTATGGCACGGTTGCTATCCATAGCAAACGCCCGTGATGAGGCTGTACTCCTAACTCTAGGACTCCCTAAAACTTAGGACACAACGTGACGTAAGTGTTCCTAAGGGGCCATAAAGGTTCCTACGATAGGAGACCGTAATCCAACGGCTCCTAAGACACGGATCGAGTTAATTCGATTTGTTGAACTTAATGATTTTTTATTTTTGAGGATTTTCGATTCTTAAACATCTAAGGAATACCAAAGGCTCTATGGTTCGCAAGTTTCGGCCTCGAATCGCAACCATGAAAAGGAATCGTGCTCTCAACCTTGTAAAATTTAACACGTAAATTATAGTATCTTATTGCCTGTCATATTTATCAGGATTTCCGTGGACAGTGGACCTCAGAGCCAATATCATACTATAATTTACGCACTCCAATTATGCAGGAATAATCGCAATTAGTATACGATTACGGTTGCGATCTCGGCAGTTGGACTATCGCGGTATAGCGAATTTACAATGGAGATCTATGAAACCTAAGGTTTCTGTTTCAAAAAAGTTAGGAATTAAATTCATGATGTAAAGTTAAGATTTGTTGAAAGTTTTTACTGACTTTTGTGTTGATTTGCTATTAAATTATGATTTATTAACATTAAGACCAGATTGCTAGGATTACACAGAAACCTTAAGTAATCAAACCCTAAATCATCTAAAAATTTTCCAGTAACAAGATGTGGATGATTGTGGCTTACGGAAAAATTTTCATGAATTATCATTAGGATTTGATATCAATTCCGGATTTTCCAAAATTTAAATCAGATTATAGATTAACACAGCAACTTGTAGCATATCAATTTCAAATTAATCCAAAATTTCATATAATAAAGATAATTATGAGATTAGACTACGGCATGACTTTCATGAACTTTTATTACGATTTGATGCCAATTGAAATTCACACAAAAATCGGATGAAACCAAAGAATTACTTAAAAAGCAAACCTAATAGTATCCTAAAATCAAATAAAAAATTCCAGTGGATATATAATAGATTATAAAATTTTCTATCAAAATTTCAAAACTTAAAAATTAATTCTCCTCCATAAAATTGATTTTTAAATAGAAAAGGGGAATTTATTTCCTAGAAATTTAAACCCATTTATTAAAATAAATTACAAAACCATATTAAAACTTTGCAAAACCAATTGAAAATTTTTATCTAATATTCCAGTAACCTAAGTTACTGGTTTGTAAAGGATTCTTCTTTTGTGTACATTCTTGTCTCTTTCTATTTCGTCTACTGAATCCGCTTTGAAATCTGATAATCACAATAATAACAATCAAGACTCCCCCTCTGACAAGGATGCTGACAAAACTCCCCCTAAAATCAGACATATGATTCAACAGAAGGAGAGTCGCCGAGCAAAACCGCTTGAAAAGGAAATTGAGACTGTGAATATTAGTGACGTGTAAGCCCAATGGTTCCCACCTTGGCATTCCCATCTTCTTTTGATGATTCCAATACACAAGTGATTTTATATCACTAATGTGTTTGATTGTCTAAGTTGTAGATCATGAGTGTGTTAAGACAAGATTGCTTGGATTGAGGCTAAGAAGCTCTCATTGGACCGCATTAGGAAGGCCAAAGACATCGGAGATCCAAGACGCATGAAGACTTGAAGTATCGCAATTGAAGATCGAAGTCGTTTTAGAATGTATAAGATCCAATCCTAGTTTAGGTGTTAAGAGGCATGAATGAAGTAATCACACACCCCTAATGGACTAACATGTTTAAGTGATTGTCCTTGTGGTATTCCAAGCCTTTGGAACCCACATAACAATCCCAACCTTGTATAAAATGTGGAAGTCTTGAAGCCCAAAACAAACAGCAAAACATATTTGAAAACTAGTTGGAATTAGGCTTCTCGGAGCTCCGAGAAATGGTCCAGTAACATTTTTTCCAACTTCTGTTTGTATTGCCGGAACTCCGAGAACTCCGAGAATTTCTCGGAGCTCCGAGAAAATCTCTCTCAACTCCGAGACCACTATGTCGAGAACAAAATTATAACCGTTGGGGTTTTTACCAGAATTACCACTATGCCCCTCAAATGGTCATATTTGGGTTTTCTATATATATGTGGGTTCTAAACTTCCCAACCATCAATCCTAACACTCTAAAAACCTATTGGAATATCCTAAGAGTGTATTAAGCTTGTTTATTCCTCTCATCCTCTAAAATTAGGATTTGGATCATAGGCTTCAATTTGTACTTCTTCAAGCATTGTAAACCCTTGTGAGGAATTTTTTTTTGTTCTTTCTTTCTTGTTCAAACAATTGTATTCGGGCAAGTGTTCGGAGAAGCAAAGCCCTCTCTCTGTGGTGAGGATTGCCATCAAGGTTAAAGGCAATTGGAATTGTAATTGGCACCGATCTTCGCCGAAGTTAAGAAGATCAACATAGTGAAACCATCAACGGGCTTGGTTGGTAGAGTGGAGTAGGCCTCGCGTTTTGAGGACCGAACCACTTTAAATCTCGGGTGCATTCTCTCTTATCTCTTGCTTTATATTTACATTGCACTTAGGATTTAACTTGTATGCTTAATTGCCTTTTTGATCTCTTAAATCTTCAAAATTGGGTTAGAGTTTTCAAAAGCTTAAAACTTGTTAGTAACCTAATTTTCCCTCCTCATAAGTTGTCATTAGAATAGTACTTGGGCCTACCCTTGGAATTTCATGACGAAACCTTAACTCGGGAGATTTGGATTGGCAAAACTTTATCTCTTGAGGAGCGCGATGAATTGATCACCCTACTTAAAGTGTTCAAGAAAGTTTTTGCTTTGTCATATGATGACATGCCAGGATTAAGCTAAGAAATGTTCAGCATCGCTTACCCTTAATCCCTGGTGCTAAACCAAAGAAGCAAAAACTCTGAAAACTCAAAACGGAGTGGGAATTGAAAGTGTATGAAGAAGTAAAGAAGCTGTTAGAAGTAAAATTTATTCAAGTGGTCGAATATCCCGAGTGGCTTGCAAATATTGTACCGGTGCCCAAAAAGGACATGAAAGTTCGAATGTGTGTCGATTTTCGAGACTTGAACAAGGCAAGTCCTAAAGATGACTTTCCTCTTCCAAACATTGATCTCCTGGTACATAACACTGTTGGACATGCTCTTTTATCCTTTATGGATGGGTTTTCAGGACACAATCAGATTAAGATGGCACCTGAAGACATGATGAAGACAGCGTTCATCACTCAGTGGGGTACTTATTGCTACAGGGTGATGCCGTTTGGTTTGAAAAATGCTAGTGCTACATATCAAAGAGCCGCTACGACTCTTCTTCATGATATGATTCACAAAGAGGATGAAGTTTACGTAGATGACATGATTGTAAAAAGTAAGACTCGGCCTGAACACATTGTTGCCCTAAGGAAGTTCTTTGAACAGATCAGGAAGTATCAGCTTCGCCTAAACCCGAGTAAGTGTGTATTTGGCGTTACATTAGGAAAACTCTTGGGGTTTATGGTCAGTGAAAGAGGAATAGAGGTAGACCCACAAAAGATCATGGCGATCCAAGAAATGCAGCCGCCTAAGACAGAAAAGCAGATCCGAGGTTTTCTTGGAAATGTCCAGTATCTGAGACGGTTCATATCTCAGCTAATAATGACGTGTGAACCCATTTTTAAGTTGTTGAAGAAGAATTCCTCGAAGAAATGGAATGAAGAGTGTCAAGAAGCGTTTGAGAAGGTTAAACAGTGTTTAGCTTTCCCTCCTGTTCTATCGCCTGTCATTCCAGGCCAGTCGTTGTTGTTGTACTTGTCTATCACGGATACAGCAATGGGTTGCATGCTTGCTCAGCAGGATCCTGAGTCTAAAAGGGAGAAGCCCATTTACTACATCAGCAAGAAGATACTAGAGTATGAATTAAAGTACACTATTTTGGAGAAGACTTGTCTAGCATTAGTTTGGGCAACCCAGAGGCTTAGATATTATTTACTGTCAAACAAGGTTCTGTTGCTATCACGGATGGATCCGTTAAAATACTTGTTTGATAAACCCGCCCTTACAGGAAGAACTGCAAGGTGGTTGTTATTGTTGTCAGAGTTTGACATCACTTATGTCACTCAGAAATCTATCAAAGGGCGGGTCATTGCTGAGTAGCGGGCTGACGCTCCTGTAGAAGAAAATGCTTTTCTTAAGGGAGAATTTTCTGACGAAGATATCATGGATATTGAAGAGGAGACTCCGAGTACTAAGTGGATTATGTACTTCGATGGAGCTGCCAATAATCAAGGACAGGGAGTAGGAGCTGTGCTTATATCCCCTCGAAAAGAGTATATTCCTATCTCTATCAAGTTGCAGTTTGAGTGCACCAATAACATGGCAGAGTATGAAGCTTGTCTTGCCGAACTCGACGCAGTCTTAGCTCTGCATATTTAAGATATTGATGCGTTTGGGGATTCTGATCATTTACCAGATTAATGGACAATGAAAAACTCGAGAAGATAGATTGATCCCTTATAATACGTATTTGGAATCTCTAGTCAAGAAATTCAGGAGCGTCATATTTACTCACTTGTCAAGGACCAGAAATCATTTTGTTGATGCTTTAGCTACTTTGGCCTCGATGTTAGATATTTCTCCTACAATGGAAGTTCAACCACTAGGCATCAGACTACAATGGGCTCCAGCGCATGTGAATGCTATAGAGATTTCTACTAGGTGTCCAGATGGGAAGCCTTGGTACACAGATATCAGAAACCTCATTTTAGGTAAGGGACATCCTCCAGAAGCTTCAAGCAAAGAATGGAAGACTCTTCAAAAGTTAGCTGCTAACTTCATCATTTGCGGTGAAGAGCCGTACAGAAGGTCATTTGATGGCATACAACTCCTTTGTGTTGATGAAGATAAAGCTGTAGTCTCATTGAGCAGACTCATGAAGGTGCTTGTGGATCTCATATGAACGGGAAGATGCTATCTAGAAAGATCCTTAGACTTGGATTCTATTGGCCTACTATGGAAGCTGATTGCTTTGCTTTCATGAAGAAGTGCCAAGTTTATGCTAATCTTATTCACGTTCATCCTTCAGAATTGCACTCCTTGACCTCGCCATGGCCGTTTTCAGTATGGGGAATAGACATAATTGGAAAGATTTACCCAAAGTCCTCGAGCGGGCATGAGTACATTCTGGTAGCTATTGATTATTTCACGAAGTGGATAGAGGCTGCATCTTATGCTTCCATCACTTCGAACACAATTGTGAAGTTCATCCGTACCAATAAAATTTGTAGATACAGAGTACCTCATGAGCTGATTGCAGATAATGGATCACATTTCAAGAAAGAGGTGTTACACCTGTGTGAAGAGTTTAAGATAAAGCACCAAAGTTTTCTCCTTACAGACCTCAAACAAACGGGGCTGTAGAGGCTGCGAATAAGAATATTAAGGTCATTATTAGTAAGATGACTGAGACATATAAGGACTAGTCAAACAAACTTCCTTATGCCTTGTAGGCTTATAGGACATCGATCAGGTCTTCAACAGGTGTAACTCTGTATTCTTTGGTGTACGGAATTGAAGCAGTTTTACAAGTTGAATTGAGAATCCTATCTTTGAGGGTGATGAGAAAAGCTGACCTGCCAGAGTCAGAATGGGTGAAGGGCAGACATGATGAGTTGCAGATGATAAATGAGAAGAGTCTGAGAGCCTTGTATCAGAGACGGATTGAGAGAGCTTTCAACAAGAAAGTTCGTGTCCGAGATTTGAATCCTAGAGATCTTGTTTTGAAATCCTACAGGGCACCGGTATTCGACCCAAGAGGAAAGTTCAAGCCAAACTGGTCTAGTCCTTATATTGTTGATGAAGTCCTACCTGGAAAAGCCGTAAGACTCCTCGATGAAAATGGAGAAAATTTAAATGAACCTACAAACCTGGATCAGTTAAAGAAATCTAGGCAAAAGTTAGGGTCATTCACTCGCTAAGCTAAAAAACCTGAAAGGGCAGTTTAGGCAAAAATTAGAGTGCTGAGCCTGATGGATGGAAAATCTGCAAGGGCAGACTGTCCAAGCAAAAATTAAGGCAGGCGGTCCGCCGAATCGAAAACTTGAAAAGGCAATTTGGTCATGGCAGTGACTTCATATAGAGAGGACAGAGCTTTAAAGAGCCAGGTAAACTTTCAGTTTCCTTTGGCACCTTCTCAAAGGAGGTTGAATCCGAGTAATCCGAGGGGATAATAATCATGACGGAAATACCGAAAGGGGGAATGAATCACATTTAAACGCGGTATTCAAAATACTCTAAGAGTGGTGGATTTTTAACCATTGAAATATATATATATATATATATATATATATATATATATCAGACTAAGAAACAGATTTCAGTCTACCTTGGTGTTCGAGTCATGCGTTCGTCATTGTCTCGTTCGTGGTTTGTCAAAGTCTTTCCTTTGTTGAGTCGAGGTCAGTTTTCAGAGTCTTGTCTAGTTATTCCTCCAAAAGCCGGGGTGATAAGCGATAAAAAAAAAAAAACTCCCAGAAGAAGCAGAGAATTTGTGGCTCCTATGGACTGTGTGAAACCGAGCAGAGTTCAGAATGTGAAAGACTTTTAGCCCAGTTCCAGCACTAGCAGATGACAATGATGAAGCAAGATTTTGAGCAGAACCATGTTCTTGTACTTTTGAAAAGCTTTATAAGCCCAAGTGTTCATCAGAAAACTTTGTAACCCCAAGTGCGCATTAAGGAAAGCCTTTGGCTTATTTTTCTTACGTTGCTCTCCAATGAATTTTGTTATGAAAGTAATCATACTAGGGGCATCTTTTATGACTTGCGTCATAAAATATGTCAAATACACAGTGATATTTGAGATGGGCACTCTCCTCAAATAGAAACTGGAGAAATTTGAATACTCTTTTAGTTCAAGCTCCCCTGTCAAATTGTTTTCTTTTGGAGTAAAGTTTTCAAAAATCTTATCCCCAGCGGAGTCTAAAACTCACTTCTGCCATCTTCAAAATTCCATAGAGTGCTTTATATCTTTTGAAAAAGGGTTACAACCCGAAAAATTCTGTTACAATTACTTGAGTCTGGTCTTTGGTAAAGATCATGCATCCTCATTTTTCTCTTTGAGAAATGATTCTTCCACTGGTGAAATTGATATGAGTCAACCATTTGGAGTTGTTTTTATTAAAACAAGAAGCTACTAGATTCCATGATTCATGGCCTAGCCCTTTCTTCTGCCCTTTGAAAAAAAAAGAAACTTTTTGATTGATTAGTGTACTTGTTTGATTCTTACTCTTTGAGTATTTGGTTAGTGTTGCTTTGGTAAAGCTTCAGTTTCTAAAAAAAAAAAAAGGTGACTCTTTGAGTGTTGCAGACTCTAGGAGTGGTGGAGACTCATTGAGTGTTATAGACTCTTTGAGTGATTTATTTGAGACTCTCTGAGTGTTACAAACTCTTTGAGTATCCGCAATGTATCCCTACCTAACACGTTAGGAGTCAGGCATATCTACGGGGAGGTTTGTATGGATCCGTGTTGCATGACGGGCAAACAAATCTGGATTTATATGGAACCGTGTTACATCACGGGCTTATAAATCTGGGTTCATATGGGACAATTTAGCAGTTCCTTTATTAATTTGAGACTCTTTGAGTAGTTGAGACCTTTTGAGTGTTACAGACTTTTCGGGTAGTTGAGACTCTTTGAGTGTTATGGTTTTTTTGATTGGTTTGAGACTCTTTGAATAGTTGAGACCATTTGAGTGTTGCAGACTCTTTGGATAGTTGAAACTCTTTGAGTATAAAGGATTCTGTGTGTGTTTGAGATTTTTTGAGTAGTTGAGACCCTTTGAGTATTACAGACTCTTCGGGTAGTTGAGACTCTTTGAGTATTATGGTTACTTCGTTGATTTGAGACTCTTTGAGTAGTTAAGACCCTTTGAGTGTTGCACACTCTTTGGATAGTTGAAACTCTTTGAGTATAAAGGTTTCTGTGTATGTTTGAGACTCTTTGAGTAGTTGAGACCCTTTGAGTGTTACAGATTCTTCGAGTAGCTGAGACTCTTTGAGTGTTATTGTTTCTTCGTTTAGTTAAGACTCTTTGAGTAGTTGAGACCCTTTGAGTGTTACAGACTCTTCGGGTAGTTGAGACTCTTTGAGTATTATGGTTCCTTCGTTGATTTGAGACTCTTTGAGTAGATGAGACCCTTTGAGTATTACAGACTCTTCGGATAGTTGAGACTCTTTGAGTGTTATAGTTTCTTTGCGCGTTTGAGACTCTTGGAGTGTCGCAGACTCTTTGAGTATTTGATTTGAGGTTCTTTGAGTGATCGATTTGAGACCTTTTGAGTATTATAGTTCCTTTGAATGATTTGATTGTGGACTCTTTGAGCAATTGGTTGGTATCAGTTTGAGTAAATTGGTTTGTACCTGTGCAAATGATATGGTTTACATTCTTTGAGTGATTTCATTGTTTTCGTTTTCATAAAACTTTATTTTAAAGATAAAAGAGTATGTTTGTATTTTCTGTTTGCTTGCTTTAATAGAATCCTTGCGTATTGGTTTGGATAGTTGAGTCGTGAGTATTAGAGAGAGGTTATCTCCCTTTTGCTTACAGTCTTTGAGTCTCGTAGTGTTATTTTGTTGTCTTACCTTTGTGAATACCATTTTAGAACCCAAAACCCAAAAAATTGCTTTGCTTTTGGGTCAGCTAAAATGTGTTGTCTGTTCAGCATTGGCATTTGAGCGCTCTGCCAAAGAGGGGCATCTGTAGACACCTCATTTTGACCGAACCCTAATAGCATCGTTAGATTAGAAATCTTGCTAAATCGGCATTATAGAGTCCCAATTTGTACCTTAAGATAGGTTAGGATCCAGGTAGGTCCCTTTAAATTTTGGTTTGAATCCGTTAGAGTTTGCCTAGCAAACAAGCATCGTAGTGTAATGTAGTGCCGGAATAAGGGTGGCAATTTAGCCAGGCAGGAGGTGTTCTGAAACCTGTAAAGCTAGTTTAAATTCACTGCGGTGGGCTGTTCACGAAGATATATGGGTGTGCAGATTAATGTGTAGCATAATTAGGGGGTGCATCATCCGGGAGCAGGGCAGTTTAGTAAATAGGGAAGATTCTTTTCTTCCTTTTCAAGTTTTATTTAAGGCCTAATCTGGATTAATGAAGGTTTAAAGGCTAGGATTAGTTGAAGGGAATCATAGGAAGCGTCATAGGTGGTTAAAATTTCTTTGATCCTAACCCTTGAATAAAAAGGTAACTTGGAGGGTTAAGATCATAGAGAATGAAAGGAGTTTTTATTTTTACCCCGTTTTCTACTTGGGTCACCCATCCGCTAATTAGAGGTGTAAACGGATTGAATTCGGAGCGGATATGGCTATATCCGAATTCGATTACAATATACACTATCCGAATTCGGATTCGGATTCGACGAATATTTAATATTTATTACTGAATTCGTATCCGCCGGATATTCTTCTGAAATTCCAAGGGTGGTCCCGAGTACTTACTCTAATGGCAACTAATGAGGAGTGAAAAAATTAGGTTGCTAACAAGTTTTAATCTTTTGAAAAACTCAAACCAAATTTTGAAGATTAAGAGATCAAGATGAAATTCAAGCACAGAAGTTAAATCTAAAGGTACAATGCAAATGTAAAGCAAGAGATTAAGAGAGAGTGCACCTGAGATTTAAAGTGGTTCGGTCCTCCAAACGCGAGGCCTACTCCACTCCACCAACCAAACCCGTTGATGGCTTCACTATATGATCTTCTTAACTTCGGCGAAGAGCGATGCCGATTACAATTCCGATCGCCTTTAACCTTGGTGGCAATCTTCACCACGGAGAGTGGGCTTCGCTTCTCCGAACACTCGCCCAATACAAGTTTCTTGAATAAGAAAGAAAGAACAAAAACTCCCTCACAAGGGTTTACAACTTTGAATAGGATGTACAACTTTGAGCCTAATGATCCAAATCCTAATCTTAGAGGATGAGAGGTACAAACAAGCTTTGATTCACTCTTAGGATATTCAAGTAGAGTTTTTGAGTCTTAGGATTGATGGTTGGGAAGTTTAGAGTGCCCATATATATAGAAAAACCAAATATGACCGTTTGAGGGGCATAGTGGTAAATCTGGCAAAATTACCAACGGCTATTTTTCTTACCGTTATAGTGGTCTCGGAGTTCCGAGAATTTCTCTCGGAGTTCTGGGAATACAAACAGAAGTTGGAAAATTTCTACTGGACCAAATCTCGGAGCTCCGAGGATTTCTAGGAGTTCCGAGAAGCCTATCAGCAGTAGATTTTCAATTCTGTTTCTTGGGCTTCCAACTCTACACTAAGTTGGGATTGCTATGAGGGTTCCAAAGTGTTGGAACACTACAAAGATAATCTCTTATACATTTAGGGTGTGTGAGATTAACTTAATTTATGCCTCTAAACACCTAAACTAGGATTGGATCTTATACATTCTAAATTGATTTTGATCTTCAATGCGATTCTTCAAGTCTTCATTCATCTTGATCTTCGATGTCTTTGGCCTTCATAATGTGGTCCAATGAGATCTTCTTTGCCTCAATCCAAGCAATGTTGTTTTAGCACAATTAAGATCTACAACTTAAACAATCAAACACATTAGTGATCTTAAATCACTTGTGTATTGGAATCATCAAAATAAGATGGGAATGCCAAGGTGGGAACCATTGGGTTTACAATCTCCCCCTTTTTGATGAAGACAAGAACAAGAGATTTTCCAATTAAAAGCACACATAAATTTCCTTACTCTAGATTTCTCTCCCCCTTTTGCATCTATAAAAAAAAATGGGGTAAAAGAAAATTAAAGTGATAAAATTTACAATTTAAGCTCCCCATTTTTCAAGGAAAAAGGCAAACATAGAACTCCCCCTATTTGGAATTTTTATTCAACACAAGAGGGGATATTTAAATAACCGTAAAACGATATTCAATTTTAAGGCTAAGCCCCTAATCTAAGCACATATGAAGAGAATCATATGGGGGCTTTGGGAACCCAAGTTTTCTTGGTTCCACCACAATCCCTAATTTTAGATGCACATTGGAATTGGTAATGACCATTTCTTCCACAATAATGGCATCTAACATTAGGGTTAGATAGACTAGTCCTATCATAAGAAACATGATTAGGTCTTTGACTAGCCTTCTTCAAGATTATGTCAATGATTTTATCACCATTTAGAAATCCATGGAGACATAATCTTAACCTTTCATTTTCATTATGAAGATGGGTTATTTGATTTAAAAAATCATTTGTGTCATCTTCATAAGATTTGGAGGAGCTTGCCACATCTTGAAGTTTAACAATTTGGCAAGTTTTCTCATCCAAACTACCCTTAAGGGTTTTAATCTCAAGTTTAAAATTTTCAAGTTGTGCTTGAGATTTAGATTGGAAGAAGATGACTCATTTTTCAAACTATCAAGTTCATTTTCTAATTTAGAAATAGATTTTTTAAGAACTTTATCTTTTGAAATTTGAGAATGCAAGGTTGTGCACAATTCATCATAAGATATTTTTTCACTATCACTACTTGATGAATTACAAGAGGGGTTAGAGTTTACCTCATCTTCATGGGTGAATGCCATGAAGCAAAGATCATCTTTTTTATCTTCCCCTTCGCTTGAACTTTTACCCGACGTGCTTGTCGCATCCCAAGCGTCGACGAGAACCTTATGCTTCTTCCAATCTTTCTTCTTTCCCTTGTACTTAGAGGAGGATGAGTTGAGAAGTGGACACTCCGGTCTTTTGTGTCCCGTCTTTTTGCAATTGTAGCACCTTATTCCTCCTTCTACTTCACTTTCTTCTTTCTTCTTCTTTTTATCCTTTTTATGCTTCTTTCTTCATAAGCTTTTAAATTTTCTTAAAGCTTCTTCTTCATCACTATCCGCCTCACTTGAGGATGATGAGTCTGCTTTCACCTTGAGTGCTAAGGATCTACTCTCTTTTTCTTTCTCTTTTGGCTTCTTCTCCTCTTGTCGGTTAGTGAGGAGCATCTCATGAGTGATAAGAGATCCTACAAGCTCCTCCATGGTTAGCGTCTTGAGATTCTTTGATTCTTGTATGGCGGTTACCTTTGGATCCCAATATGGAGGAAGAGACCTAAGCAACTTACTCACAAGCTCATCAGTAGGATGAGATTTACCAAGATTAGCTAATTCATTAGAAATTTTAGAAAATCGGGTATACATTTCGGAAATACTTTCATTTTGATCCATTCTAAACATTTCATATTTGCTCTTTAACAAGTTTATTTTTGAATCCTTGACTTGTGATGTTCCCTCGTGGGTAACAGCAAGAGTATCCCAAATAACCTTGGCGGAATAAAAAAGTGCTACTCTATTAAACTCCTCCGTAGATAAGGCGCAAAACAAAGAGTTTATAGCTTTGTAATTTAAATTTGCATGCCTTTTTTCTACCGCATTCCATTCTTCAAATGGCTTGGAAGGCAAAATGTATCCATTTTCAACAATATGCCAAAGTTCCACATCTATCGAAAGAAGATAGATGCGCATCCTTGTCTTCCAATGTCCATAGTTGGACCCATCAAAGAAATGAGGTCTAGTTGTGGAATTACCTTTCCGAAGTCCGGTTCCATTTTTGTTTGCCATTTCACAATTAGAAAGGTGCCAAAGATCTTATGATCTTTCCCTTGTTGAAATTTAAAGAAAAATTTACCAAATATTTTAAGAAAAGAAAATCTTTTAAGAGCCAAGGCTCTGATACCAAGTGAAATTCAAAGGGTGGTCCCGAGTACTTACTCTAATGGCAACTAATGAGGAGTGAAAAAATTAGGTTGCTAACAAGTTTTAATCTTTTGAAAAACTCAAACCCAATTTTGAAGATTAAGAGATCAAGATGAGATTCAAGCACAAAAGTTAAATCTAAAGGTGCAATGCAAATGTAAAGCAAGAGATTAAGAGAGAGTGCACCCGAGATTTAAAGTGGTTCGGTCCTCCAAACGCGAGGCCTACTCCACTCCACCAACCAAACCCGTTGATGGCTTCACTATATGATCTTCTTATCTTCAGCGAAGATCGATGCCGATTACAATTCCGATCGCCTTTAACCTTAGTGGCAATTTTCACCACGGAGAGTGGGCTTCGCTTCTCCGAACACTCGCCCAATACAAGTTTCATGAATAAGAAACAAAGAACAAAAAATCACTCACAAGGGTTTACAACTTTGAATAGGATGTACAACTTTGAGCCTAATGATCCAAATCCTAATTTTAGAGGATGAGAGGCACAAACAAGCTTTGATTCACTCTTAGGATATTCAAGTAGAGTTTTTGAGTCTTAGGATTGATGGTTGGGAAGTTTAGAATGTCCATATATATAGAAAAACCAAATATGACCGTTTGAGGGGCATAGTGGTAAATCTTGCAAAATTACCAACGGCTATTTTTCTTACCGTTATAGTGGTCTCGGAGTTCCGAGAATTTCTCTCGGAGTTTCGGGAATACAAATAAAAGTTGAAAAATTTCTACTGGACCAAATCTCGGAGCTGCGATGATTTCTCGGAGTTCCGAGCTCGGAGCTCCGAGAATTCTCTCGGAGTTCCGAGAAGCCTATCAGCAGCAGATTTTCAATTCCGTTTCTTGGGCTTCCAACTCTACACTAAGTTGGGATTGCTATGAGGGTTCCAAAGTGTTAGAACACCACAAAGACAATCTCTTATACATTTAGGGTGTGTGAGATTAACTTAATTTATGCCTCTAAATACCTAAACTAGGATTGGATCTTATACCTTCTAAATTGACTTTGATCTTCAATGCGATTCTTCAAGTCTTCATTCGTCTTGGATCTTCGATGTCTTTGGCCCTCATAATGTGGTCCAATGAGATCTTCTTGGCCTCAATCCAAGCAATGTTGTTTTAGCACAATTAAGATCTACAACTTAAACAATCAAACACATTAGTGATCTTAAATCACTTGTGTATTGGAATCATCAAAATAAGATGGGAATGCCAAGGTGGGAACCATTGGGCTTACATGTTCGGATTCGGATATTATCTTTATCCGTTTATCCGGTAAATTCGAACATTTTATTGCAACACTTTATATTTTTTCTCCTTCTTACTCGAATGAATTTTCCAAACCCTAAAACTAGACCTCTACATTCTCTTCACAAAATTAACTCTCAAACCCTAAAATATATGAGATCCACTTCTTCGTTTTAAAACAAAGGCAGAGAAAGAGAGGGAGACGGTGGAGATAGATGATAGTGTTGGTAGTGGTCTTTGGGTTTTTTCCTTTTTTTTTGTATATGATGAAATGGGTTTGGGCTATTTTTGTTTTTTTTTTCTAAAAAGAAAAATCACTTTTCTTTTAGAAACAAAATATAGTGTGTCATTACTAAAAATAAATATTAATGATATTATTAATAATAAATAAAAAAGATTTACTTCTCGGATTCGGATGTTAAACAGATCGGATATACCATGTACCAGATTCGCATCCGCTATGAGCCAGATATCTCATAAACGGATTCGGATAATATCCGCTTGAAACAGATTCGGATAATATTCACTTTAAACGGATTCGGATGCGGACGGTAATCGAATTTCCGAATATCCATTTACACCCCTACCACTAATATAATAGTTGTTATGAATACACTAGGGAGCAGCTAATTAGCACATTATGTGTGAATTGTAGGTAGTAAAAGCATGCATATTCTATTGTTTAGAGCGGTACTATTAAGCTATTTGTTTGTTTTTTGGTGATTCTGGGTAATTTTCGAATTTTCATGAAAAATAGAGCTAAAGAGATGAAACTCCAAAGAACAATGCAAGTATGGGACACAAATGTTTTGCTGAAATTCAATGATGCTACCTATTAGACTGAAGGAAGAAAAGAGGGTGCAATCAAGTTATATGGTCTCTATCTTCTCACTGCTGGTTACAAATTCGGGAAGGCAATTTGGGAAAACAACTAATTTGTATTTTGGTATTAAAATGAATGGTTCGGATTACACCACACTGAAATTCCATGTTGCTGGAATCGAATTAAAGCTGCTGGAATTAAAGGTGACTGGAATCAGGTTGCTGAAATCAGGGAATTGGAATCAGTTGCTGGAAACACATAGTTACTGGAATCAGGCTAATGGAATTAGCATTGCTGCTGGAAATGAAAAGACGCTGGAAATGGAATGAAGTAGCTGGAATCAATGGCTGGAATTGAAAAGTTGCTGTAATGGGAATTATGGATGGAATTGAAAACTGCTGACTTGTGGGACCCACCAATAGAAATAATATTTTGATGCAACTTCTGTGAATTCAACAATTCGACGGTTAAGATTAGCCATGAAAATGATTTACAGGACACAATTTATTTTATGTTATGATCCAATTAAGTGGATGGCTCGGATTGATCTATGGAAGCAATTTATAGGAGGGAGCGGGGTTAATTGATTGGATAGCTTAGATCAATGGTAATATGGGCATCAAGGCGTTAATATGAGGCTTATCAAATGGACGGTTTGACCATCCTATGGTCGGGTTAGTTTTTATTTGGGCCTACCAACAGTTCCTGTTGGAGAGAAGAAGGCAAGCAATTTCGGCACTTTGTTATTCCCCTCCATGTAATCTACATATGGGACCCACTATCCAAGGTAGGAAAAAGAATGATATTGTTTCTTAAAAGAGGGTATGTAACTATGTATCCATGTATATGCATCGCAAGTAACATCTCTCAATTTTGGCATCTTGCTTGAACGTCCAGCATGCATAGAAATAGTAGTTCCTAATTATTATTATTTTTGGCCATATCCGTGGGACCTACATGGAATTGAAGCATGCAAGTTTCCTCTTACAAATCAGCCCACAATTTGGATGGTTGAGATCATCCCTTGAATGATCTAAGACGGACGTAAAGTCCTATAATGCATGGAGGGGCAATTTTGCCATTATTTTCACCAAAGGCCATTGCTAAATATGGGATTCGGTTGTGTTAGGGGCAACGATTACACGTATGCAAGTTGGGCAAGACATCATGCAATTCCATTTTTTAGAAGCTACTGTTGGAAGGGGGTGGTGCTGGTGCCAACGAGAATTCCATGCAAAGCCTATGTTAGATTATTTAGAAGTGGGACCCATCCTTTCCTTTCTTCTATATTTCTAATCTAAGAGGGTGGTGCCAATATCACTTTGAGCAGTGTCGGAATCACATACGAAAAAAAAAGGGGCTACAAGGGCCGTGAGATTTTTTTTTAAAGTTTCTTTATCACATCACATGGTTGGGTTGCCATTCTCTCTCTCTCTATCCTTGCTATTCGGTGGAGGATTTTTTGAAAACAACTAATTTACATGATGGCCATCAATTGGATGCTCTAGATCATCCAAAGCATGGAAGAGTACCAACCGATTCTCTCTCTTCCCCTTTTTAGCCGACTCTCTTTCTCATTCTATTTATGTTTCATGTGCGCTCACCTTGTGCTTGCCATGTGTTGTAGGATGATCACAAGATGAGTTACAAATAGCAATTTCCTATTGGTGGAGGGAAGAGGCCAAAATAGTCTCACTTTTGGAATATAGTGATGGACGGTTCTCACTTCTTGAGCTATGATGGGGTATAAAAAACAGCAGCCAATTGGCTGTCGACACGTGGCCCCAGATGGCCCACCACAAATTCAGCGTCAGCCCAGGGGTAGTCTGGTAATTACCTAAGAGTAGGTAAACTTAAACCTATAACAAGTCGACACCTGTCCTGGGGTAGGTAATTCAACCACCCCAGGTTTCCCTTTATAAAAGGCCTTTAAGAGCTCAGATCGAGGGGTAATAACTTCTCAACTAACTCTTAAAAACTCGCTCTGCACTCCTGCTCATACTGACTTGAGTGTCGAAGGGCCTGTCCGGAGTAACGACTCCGGGTTGGTCTTGTGACCTCGTGTGCTCTTGTGCAGGGCTCAGCTTCTTCACTTCAGTTCCTCGGGTACTCCAGCTCACCTCTGACGTCACTGCCGTATTTGTTATCGATTTTAGGCCTAACAGATTGGCGCCATCCGTGAGACCACGAACTAAAAGTTGTTCGAATCCCCTATACAAAATGGCAGGACGGAAGAGTGTTTGGGTACTATGAGACCCGATCCCGCGAGAGGGGTGGGGCGCGAGTCGCCACACTCTCTCTTGGTCTCTTGTACCCACGCGATTGGCGTGTGCATTTTTATTATTGATTTTAATTCATCTTTTATGTGAACTTGGGATCACTAAGGCAATCCGAATTCCACACAAAAGAGAGTGACAGAGTCGCCACCTAGATGTGGGATCTAGGACCCATAATTAACCAGAAATCTAGACTCGTTACCTGGTTATAAGAATGGAAGGTATGGGGAGTTATCCACCACATGCACCATTCCTGCCCGATAATCGGTCTTCAATTCCAAAAGTTAACTCTTTTAAATTTATTTTAAATGGCTCATTCAACTCTTTGTTAATGTGCGAACTATGTGACATGCATCCTATGATCTAATTTCAATGTAGATCCTTAATGTGTATCTTAATTTCTTAATTTATTTGAATTCAATCTAAGTGAAAGTTCTCCTAAAATTCTAATTTCATGGAAAAATCCTAAGTGATTTAATTAAGCATTTACAAGAAATTTAATATACAAAACCCCACAATTTGTTGTGGAGCCGACTTGCGGTTGGTATGCCATTAAACATCCAAGCTGCCTACGTACCCAAGCCTCACTGGGATCAGAGTCGACGTAGTTCGGTGCACCTAAGCTAAGCTACATATGCCTAACTCAACTAAGACACCGACCTAGACGGGATTAACTGTTTTAACGGTTTTAAGAGAAGTTATTTAATTCAAGTTAAGAATTTTATTATCCTAGAATTTCATCTAAGATGCTGTATGATTCTTATCTAAATGCAAGTTGTTCCTTAGACTAATGCAGGTTAGCCTACATCCTAGTTTACTAGGCTTGTCCTAGGGAAAGATTGGGTGACTAGTGTAACTAGACCTATGGCACGGTTGCTATCCATAGCAAACGTCCGTGATGAGGCTGGACTCCTAACTCTAGGATTCCCTAAAACCTAAGACTCCCTAAAACCTAGGACACGACCTGACACTAGTGTTCCTAAATTGGGCTCTAATGGTTCTTATATCGGAAACCGTAATCCAACGGTTCCTAAAGACTCGAGACAAATTGATTCAAGTTCTTGAAGTTAATTAATTTCAGATTTCAAGGATTTTCGGTTTCTGGACATTTAAGGAATACCAAAGGTTCTAGGGTTCTCCAATTTCAGCCTCGAACGGCATCCAAGGAAGGGAATCGTGCGCTCTTTCCTTGTGCAATTTAATACTTAGGTTGTAGCACCTTATTGCTTGGCATATCTCAGGATTTCTGTGGACAGTAACCTCGGAGCCAATAACATGCTATAGCTTAAATATTCAAATTGTCAAAGATCGGTTGCAATTGGGATACGATTATGGATGCACTGGCCATTTTACCAGGAAAATCTAAAGATCCTAAGATTTCTGTTTCAATGGATTAAAGAATTAATATGTAACAAAAATTTAAGGTTCTTTAGAAATTTTGATAATGATTTTTAATTAATTTCAATTTTGAGTGGATTTTATCAATTTTAAACCACATGAGTGATTTTACAAGTGAATTTATTGCAAATGAATTTGAAATAGATTGAAATTTCTACAGCAGCAAGATGGGAATGTACGTAGCTTACTGGAAAAGTTTTACAGATTTTTACATTAGGCTCCTATTTAATTTTGATTGAACAATAATATGACCAGATTGTTATAATAACACAGAAACTACTAGAAATAGAAATCTACATTGATTGAAATTTCTTCAGTAGAAAGCTATAAGTAAACATAGCATGCTGTGAGATTTTCATAAATTTTAAAGACTATTTACTACCGATTTTGGATTTTTCAATTTTAAGACCAGATAATGAATTTACACTACAACTATTAGAAAACAAGATCAAAACCAAATGAAAATTTTACAAAAATAAGAAATATGAAATATAAGACTACTGTAAAAATTTTGAGAATTTTATCTGTGATCTGATGTCAGTAACAAATCTCCCAAAATCTGATAATTTTCAAAGAAAGCATCAAATAATATACCAAAAAAAATCCAAAAGTATTTAAAAATTCATGGTAGAATTCATCAGTACCGTATTATTTTTTCACAAAATTTTATTAGTTTTGGAATCTGTTTAGTATATATTTTATTTTTCTTCGTCAAAAAGATGTTTTTGAAGAGTTTTCTATTTTTAAAACACGATTTTCGAGAAAATTACGACTCCGGAAAACATCCTTTAATCTTGTTCTGATGTGACGAACACAAGAAAAATTTAAAATTCAAAAAAATAGATCATCCTGAGATGGCTATTTTTTCGAATTTTGTAATTTCTCAGCCATTATTTTAAATAAAATTCCACTCTTCACTCAAATTTTTGAAAACCTTTGATCCAATGTCCGATCCGATCCGATGGTTACTTTACTCTATTTAGATAGATCAGTGCATTAAATTTCGGGACGAATCGGAATTGAAACACTCATGCAGATCATGATTTTGAACACACACATTTAATATTGAATTAAATTCATTTAAATGCTTAAAAATCATGCAAAATACATAAAAACACCAAACAATCCTGGAAAAATCTGAGACTTGTGTACCTACCTGTAGTCGAGATCCTCGCCCAATCCAAGAGCCGCAGAGTCCGAAAATCCCGCCGACGCTCGATCCGACCTCCCGCTTTCTTTCTTTCTTTCTTCGGTTTTTTTTTTGTTTATTTTGCTCACTGTGGATATATAGAGTGTGAGAGATAGGGAGACAGATAGAGAGGGAGCTAAACACAGATAGATGGAGAGCTTGAGGGAGAGACAGACATAGAGAGTTAGAGAGTGAGAGAGAGCGAGAATGAGCGAATGGGAGGGATAGAGAGACAGAGGATGTAGAGAGTGGTGGATACAGAGAGAGATTGAGAGAGCAAGAGAGAAATTGTGAGAGTGAGAGATACAGAGATTGAGATGTAGACGGGGTATAGAGGGATCAAGAGAGTGAGATAGAAACCGAGGCACAGAGCCACCGAGAATACTCTGTTTTTTCTTATCTCTTTTTTTTTTGAAATGAGACAGAAGAAACTGAGGCTCTGTTTTTTTCTTGAAACGAAGCTTGGGCTTTGTTGGGGGTATTCTAAAGAGATAGAAAGACAAGAAGGCTACTGAGAGGGAAACACAGAGGAGCTGTTATTAGGGAGGTGATGAGGTGACACGAGAGAGAGTGAAAACCAAATGCACCGTAATAGAGGGTGAGATGCCAACGAGAAAAACAGAGGATAGTGAAGAGAAAATGGAGAAACAGAGGGTGAGTGAGGGAGATCGAGAAAGAATGAGAGAGACAGAGATATTGAGAGTGAGAGAGAATTGAGAGGGAGTGAGATATGGCCCTCTGTTTTTTTCTTTCTTTCTTTTTTACTTTGGGCTATAAAGATGAAGGGCGTGGGAGAGGTGAGGTGAGGTGAGATGGAGAAGGAGAGATGGAAAGAGCTATTGAGAGAGGGAGAGACGAGAGAGTTGTTCACCAGAGGGAGAGACCAGAGAGTTGTCTTTTTGGGGGAGAGACCAGAGAGTTCTCTTTTTGGGGAAGAGACCAGAGAGTTCTCCCTTTGGGGAAGAGACCAGAGAGTTCTCTTTTAGGGGAAGAGACCAGAGAGTCGTTTTACTTCTTTTCCTTGTTTTTTAATCGACCCTCCCTTCTATTTTCATCATCGAGTTTTCTCTCCTTCCAGTATGTAATTGCTATATATATATATTTTTTAGAAGCAACGGATATTTTGCACCGAATATAGCTTTTGTCCCAATTTAGCAACTCCATCTTTTCACGAGAATGGTTGCTGTTTCAGCAACAAAGAAACAACGAATGGCATCAAGTCCATGTAGGTCCCACATATATTGCTTTTAGAATTCAAGCTTCTATTTTGAAACACTCCTCGCTCTTAGTTCCCATGCACGCGTGTGTTTGCCTTTTTGACCATCCAATCCATGCGAGGTATATCGGTACATGTTGCCTTCTAATTTATTTTGTACTAAAAAAAACAGCACTCAAATTGGCTAGACATTTATGCATGGGATTCATCCATATATAGTGTATCTATACTACAAGAGGACTGATGTAATTCACGTTGGATCAAATGATCCGAACCATACAAATGATGAGCCACAATGTAAAATGGTCGAGCCCTAAATCATCTCCATTGGTTGATCTGAACCGTCTAAATGACAGGCAATAATGCAAATTGGTTGTATCTCGCAAGTCATTTTATGGGCTAATCATAACCGTCCAAACAATATGCTGCGAAGTAAATTGGTTGTGACTCCTAATTTATTCTCAGGGATGATCTAAAACTGTCCATTTGGATGGGCCACATCCCAAGCTAATTGTTTCCCCTAAACCATCTTTGTAGAATGATCTCAACCGTCCGATTTGCAAGTCACAATATGAATTGGTTGGGCCCCCCCGAACTATTCCCAAAGATTGATCTGAACCGTTCACTTTGACAGGCCATGGCATTGATAAGTTGTATCCTCCAAATATCACTTCCGTGGGATGATCCAAACCATTAATTTATAAAGTTGTGCCTCAAAAATCATTTCCAAGGATTATCCAAATAGTTTCATTTGATAATCACAACAAAAATTGGTTGCTAACACGACCTCCCTGAGATCTTGACCGCTCCTTTGATGGGCATCCTTATGCATTGGATCGAAGTAGGCTCAAAACTCATTTTTCATTAAAACAATGCGCGGGCCCCCCTGCTTGATCCAAATCTAAACAAATGCTCAATGCGGGCCCACCAAACGGGTCCAAATTCTCCCTTGCTCGGATTCTCGTGAATAACCTTTCTCAACACTTAGCGGGATAATGCGAAACACGGCATAAATGATCGACAAGATCGAAAAAATATAAGAGACGGACACGGAAATAGAAAACACTGGAAAACCGATAGAAAAATACTAACTTCTTTGTTGACTAAGGCGGAGCAAAATGGGGGTGTCTACAGGTACCAACTGCACGGACTACTCGAGCCGTACTACCTCGCAGGACCCGCAGCGAGCGAATCGCCTCGCAGGTGGTGGCCCCCTCTGCTACAGCAGAGCAGAGCCCAGCTCGTTCAGAACACCTCAATCCCACCCCCACTCCAGATCAAGTTCAAGCTCTCTTCCAACAGATGACGGCTCTTGTTGATCAGTACCAACACATGATCCAAGCGCCTCCCCAACATCCTCCAGAAGCTCCACGACCTGTACAGGAAAAGACGAATGCCCACAGGGGGGAGCCAGTGCGCCCCAATGGAGACCGGACCCACCACTCAAGGCAAGTCCATCACTCCAGAACCAGGCATGCCCATACAGAACCTCACCACCGTCGGAGGTCGCGGTCCCGCTTCGTGCGAAAGCAGCGAGCCCAAGAAGACTGCGCACCGTAGGAAAAATTCCGGCCTCATCGAAGGAGTTCGGAAAGTCAGTCTGGCTCTGCGGCGAGCCCATCGGTGGAAAGAAACAGGTCGTTGGACCGACCAGACCGTAGAGCTGATCCGATGCTACGAAGGATAGAAGAAATGGACCACCGTATAAAAGAGCTGGCAAAAGATCAGAGCCGGCCTGTTGCGCTGGAGTTCTCAAGCAGAACGCCATTCACCGACGATGTTATGAACGCCTCGGCGCCCAGGGGGTTTAAAATGCCATTCGTCCTGCAATATGATGGGACCTCTGACCCTGTGGACCATTTCGAAACGTTTAGAACAATGATGCCCCTCCACGGTGCGTCCGATGGCTTCCTCTGCAAAGCATTCCCGACCACACTGACTGGTGCGGCCCGGGACTGGTACTCAAGGATCAAACCGAACTCCATCAGCAACTTTGAAGACTTCAGGGACAATCTAGTCCGTCATTTCATGAGCAGCCGGAGGCCAAGGAAAACAACAGCATCCTTGATGGCCTTACGGCAGGAGGATAACGAACCTCTGAAGGCGTTCGTCGGCCGTTTCAACAGAGAGGCACTCCAAGTGCCGAATTTGGATCCCTCAGCCGCCCTGAACGTGCTCCTCACGGGCTCTAGATCCAACGATTTCCGCCGGTCAGTGGCTCACCAAAACCCACACTCACTAGCAGATCTGATGGCCGGAGCGGAGGAATATATAGCAGTGGAAGAGACGCTGGCGGCCCTAGACTCAAATCGGAGGAGAACCTCTGAGGACAAGAACCCTACAAAGCAGCGTAGGGACGATAAGGCCCCCAGGGGAGGGAAGAGAACTTTACCCTTCTCAACACCTCCCGGTGACACATACTGGTCGCAATCAGAGGAGAAGAGTTCATAAGGTGGCCGACCAGAATGATCTCTAAGGGAAATAAGAGAGACAAGTCGAAGTACTGTCGGTCCCACAGGGACCACGGTCACGACACAGACGAGTGTTGGCAGCTCAAGGAAGAAATCGAGCTGCTGATCGGTCGGGGATATTTGAAAAAGTATGTCAGAAGTGACGGCCACAGAAGAGACCGCAGAGAGAAGAGTCCCAAGGGCCAGAGCCGTCCCCTGCCCGGGATCAATCTCCTCTGCCATCCAGTTCACAACCAGAGGCACACCGATCCCAGCCAAGGGGGGTCATCGGCATGATTATGGGCGGACCGGCCGCTGGGGGCACATCATCTACTGTTCGAAAAGCATACGCACGCCAAGTCAACGCCGTGCACACATGCAGCAAAAAGATGAAGACGGAGAATGAGATCTCCTTTTTAGATGCGAATCTCGACAACTTGATATTGCCTCACGACGACGCCCTGGTCCTGACAATGCTTGTCACGAACTGGGAGCTGAAGAAAATCCTTGTCGACAACGGGAGTTCGGCCGATATCCTGTACTATCATGCTTTCGAGAGAATGATGATTGGAGACGACCGCTTAAGGCAGGCGAACTCTGATCTGTTCAGTTTCTCAGGGGAGGTCGTGAAAGTGGAAGGACAGATTGAACTCCCAGTCCTCGTAGGAGAGTCACCCTGTCAAGCCTTCGCGATGGTCAACTTCTTGGTAGTAAGGGCCACTTCGGTCTATAACGCTATCTGGGGACGACCAGGCCAGAACTTGATCCGCGCCGTCGCTTCAGCGTATCACCAGAAAATGAAGTTGATAACGCCAAATGGCGTAGGAGAAGTCAGAGGAGACCAACCACAGTCCAGAGAGTGCTATACTATGGCACTCAAGGGCAAAAATGCGGTGGAATCGCTGCCGATTGAGCTACTCGATCTGAGGGACGAAGCCCAGGGGACTCAGCCCGTCGAAGTCCTCATCTCCATCCCTCTGTGCAAAGGTGATAATGAGAAAGTCGTTCAGATCGGCTCCTCTCTAGGCAGCAGCACCCGCCATAGCCTCACCTAGTTTCTTCAAGACCATGCAGACGTCTTTGCATGGGCTCCCGTTGACATGCCCGGCATTGACCCGGAGGTCAGCACACACAGACTTGGTGTTGACCCAACCTGCAGGCCGGTGAAACAGAAAAGAAGACATTTCGCCCTCGAAAGGCGGCAGGCGATAAAGGAAGAAGTGGAGAGGCTCTTAGGGGCTGACTTCATTCGAGAAATCCAATACCCGGACTGGCTGGCAAACGTGGGCCTGATGAAAAAGACAAATGGGAGGTGGAGGACCTGCGTTGATTTCACTGACCTGAACAAAGCCTGTCCCAAGGACATCTATCCGCTCCCAAAAATTAATCAGCTCATTGATGCCACCGCAGGTCACGAATTACTGAGCTTCATGGACACCTTCTCCGGATACAACCAAATCAGAATGTATGAATCAAATATACCAAAGACTTCCTTTATAACAGATCAGGGGACATACTGTTACCGTGTCATGCCCTTCGTCCTAAAAATGTCGGGGCCACGTATCAGAGGCTCGTGAACAAGCTCTTCCAGAAACAGATCGGCCGTAACATGGAAGTCTACGTCGATGATAAGCTGGTCAAAAGCCGAAGTGCGCAAGATCATGTATCCGAATTGAGAGAAACATTCCAAGTCCTAAGAGAGCATAACATGAAACTCAACCCCACCAAGTGCACTTTCGGCGTCAGCTCGAGAAAATTCTGGGGGTTTATGGTAAGCCAAAGAGGGATAGAGGCCAATCCAGAGAAGATCAAGGCCGTAGTGGAGCTCACTCCACCGAAAACCATCAGAGAAGTACAACGGCTAACGGGAATGGTGGCCGCGCTGGGGCGCTTCATCTCAAAATCTGCAGAGAGGTGCCTGCCTTTCTTCAACGCCATTAAAGGAATCAAGACTACACCCTGGACAGAGGAGTGCCAGACCGCATTCGAAGAGTTGAAGCAGTACTTGTCCTCTCAACCGCTGTTGACAAAGCCGGAACCAGGGGAGGAGCTGCTCCTATACCTGTCCGGGAGCCCCATGGCTCTGCCAGCCATTCTAGTTCGAGAAGAGCACAGCCAACAACAACCGGTCTACTATGTCAGCAAGGTCGTGCACGATGCCGAAATCAGGTACCAGCGAGTCGAGAAATTGGCCTACGCCCTGATCGTGGCAGCCAGGAAATTGAGGTCGTATTTCCAAGCCTACACTATAAAGGTCCTGACCGATCAGCCATTCAGGCAAGTTCTCCAAAGCCCGGACACCTCGGGGCGTCTTGTAAAATGGGCCGTAGAGCTGAGCGAATTCGATATCCAGTACATGCATAGGCCAGCGATAAAGGCTCAAGTGCTAGCAGACTTCGTTGCTGAATGCACCATTCCCCAGCAGAGCCTCGAATCCGAAACTGTCCAAACCTCGGCTATGGGAAAGGTAACCACAACTGAGGAGCGAACAGAAGCTGAGATTGAACCGGTAGGAACGAAAATCATCCCCACACAGGCAAAACAAGATCCATCGACCGCCGAGCCGCTCTGGGAAGTGTACGTGGACGGATCTTCGAACAAGGGTGGCTGTGGAGCTGGTTTGGTTCTCACCGGGCCTGACAACTTCACTTTAGACTACGCCCTGAGGTTGGATTCCGCGCATCCAACAATGAGGCAAAGTATGAGGCCCTCCTCGCCGGAATGAACCTAGCAGTCCAGATCAGCGCACAAAGGCTGAGGGCGTACTGTGACTCCCAGCTGGTTGCAAACCAGATTCAAGGGTCTATGAGGCCCGCGACGAACGTATGATCAAATACCTCTCCAAGGTCCGCCAGTTAGCCAGCAAGTTCAAAAATTTCGAGGTCATCAGAATCCCTAGAACAGAAAATGCAAAAGCGGATGTGCTGTCTAAACTGGCACATCATTGAATATATGTATGGAGTTTCTACAGAAATCCAGTATTGGAAATGAGGCCATCGAAGTAATGCAGGTGGAGCACGAGTCCTGCTGGATGGACGAAATCAATGAATACCTGCATAGTGGAAAACTCCCCAAAGCCAAGAAGGAGGCTCGCAAAGTGACACAGAGAGTAGCCCGGTTTTTCCTCGATGGTGAGAGCATGTATAAACGGTCGTACACCCTCCCATACCTAAAGTGCCTCCAGCCCAGCAATGCCACGTACGCCCTACAAGAGACGCACGAAGGGATTTGTGGGGAACACCTAGGGGGCAAGGCCCTGGCAATCAAAGTGCTGCTGAGAGGCCTGTACTGGCCCACCTTAAGACAAGATGCACTGAACCTGGTCAAGAAGTGCGAGAGATGCCAAAAGTTCTCTCCTACCATCCACCAACCTGCTGTGTCTATGGCCCCGATCATCAGCCCACTCCCTTTCGCAGTATGGGGGATGGACATCTTGGGCCCCTTTCCACCAGCCTCCGGAAGGCGCGCGTTCGTAGTAGTGGCCATTGACTATTTCACCAAGTGGGTGGAGGCCGAACCTCTAGCCCAGATCACAGAGCAAAATGTGCAGAACTTCTTTTGGAAATCGGTGGTTTGCAGATTCGGGATCCCCCGCGTCTTGATAACAGACAACGGCAGACAATTCGACTGCCGGAACTTTCAAAAATTCTGCTCTGACTTGAAGATCGAACAGATGTTTACTTCAGTAGCGCACCTTCAGACGAATGGGCAGACAGAAGTAACGAACATAATCCTGCTTCAGGGAATTAAAAAGAGGCTGGACGAGAAGGCTGGCCGATGGGCAGATGAACTTTATCATGTCCTATGGGCGTATCGTACCACCCCGCGCACATCAACGGGGGAGTCACCATTCAACTTGTCCTTCGGGACGGAGGCCGTAATACCTGTCGATGTGGGTGCCCCGTCTCTCAGAATCACCAACTTCAATGAATAGCTGTAGACACCCCCATTTTTGCTCCGCTTTAGTCAATAAAGAAGTTAGTTTTTTTTTTATCGGTTTTTCAGTGTTTTCTATTTCCGTGTCCAGCTCCTATATTTTCTCAATCTTTCCGATCATTTTTGCAATGTTCTAATTTTTCCGTCAAGTGTCGAGAAGGGTTATTCGGAAGAATCCAAACCAGAGAGGATTTGGACCCATTCGGTGGGCCCGCAGTGAGCATTTGTTTAGATTTGGATCAAACGGGGGGGCCCGCATATCGTTTTAATGAAAAATGAGCTGTGAGGCTACTTCAATCTAATGCATAAAGATGTCCGTCAAGTTGAGCTATTCAGATAACGCTTGAAAACGATTCAAGGAGTGCAAGTCATCTATATTGTGGCCATCACTTGGACGATTTTGATCCGCATTAGGTAGGGCCCATTAGTTTCTAGATTGAATTACACCATGGAATTCACCCATGATAATGGACCCACATTAATTTACTGTATGGTGTAGTGGTGCCAATATCAATTTTCAATCACAAATGGAAATTGGTTTGTGAAAGATATTGACCGAATGGTGGTCCCTACATGATGATGCATTGAATGGGGAGGTGGAAGTAGATAGTGGGGTCCACTATTATGCAATGAATTAAATTTGGGAAAGAGACATGTTCGGCCAATTTGGAGGTGGATTAATTGTGACATCATGATGAGAAGATAGCAAGGTGTCTCACTGTTTCTATTTCAAGATGGAGAAATGACCGAATATCTAAGGAAATTTTCGACTAATCACTTGCTATATATGCATGAGTTTTATGACATGCATACATGCATAGTTTTTTTAAAGAAAAAATATATATAAAAATGGGATTTCCAAGAGCATATATAAGAAAGCAAGTGAATTCTTCTAAAAAAAGAAAAGGCCGTGACTCTCAAAAAGAAGAAAGCAAGCTGTTAAATTCCAAAAAAAAAAAAAAAAAAAAAAACTCCGTGGATCTCATCTTCCTTTCTGCGACAGCAGCTTTGGGGCAAGATTCTAAAAAAAAAAGGGAAAACAATAGATAGTACCTCTCTCTCTCTCTGGGGTAAAAAAGAATCAAACAGCAGTTTGGGGGCGCTCAAAAATTTGGCTCCATCTCTCCATCTTTCGATCCCTCTATCTCTGTTTTTCTTCCCAATAGCAGCTTGGGCGCTCAAAATTTCTCTCCATCTCACCTTCTCTCCTTCAAACAGAGTATCCCATCACTCTCTATTGGTTTCCTCTCCCATATCCTCTCCTCTGTTTTTTTTTTTTTTTTTCTCTACACCCTCTGTTTTTACGATCCCACTCACCATCCCTCTGTTTTCTTCTCATCATCTACCCCCAACCCTCAACAGCCCACATAGAAAAAAAAAAGAAAAAAGGAAAAACAGAGCATCGTATTTTCACTCTCCCTCTCTCACACTCTGTTTTCTTTCCCCCTCCTATCTCCCTCGTTGTTACTCTCCTCCTATCTCCCTTGGTGTTACTCTCCTCCTATCTCCCTTGGTGTTACTCTCCCCCTATTTCCCTTGGTGTTTCCATCTCCTTCTCTCTCTCTGTGTTTCCATCTCTCTCTCTGTGCATCCCATCCTCTCACACTCCCTCTCAAACTTCTCCATCTCTCTCACTCTCCGTCTCTAGATTATGCTCTCTGTCTGTGTCTCTCCCTCTAGATCACCCTCTCTGTTTTTCTTATTCTCGATCACTCTCTTAATCCCACTCTCGAAATCTCACTCTCGAAATCTCTCTCATACTGTCTATCTTTCCATCTCTCAGTTTTAATTTCTCTCACAGTCTCTATCCTTCACATTCTCTATCTCTTCACACTCTCTATCTTTCTTAGTCTCTTTTACTCTCACACTCTCTATCTCTCTCTCAATCACTCTCACTCTCACACTCTACCTCCCTATCTCTCTCTCCCCATCCACAAAAAAAAAAAAAAAAAAAAAACAAAGAAGAAAAAAACAAAAGAAAGAAAGAGAAGAAAGGGTATCGGATCGAGCGTCGGCGGGATTTTTTGGATTTTTCGGCTCTTGGATTCGGCGAAGATCTCTATCACAGGTAGATGCACTATTCTCAGATTTTTCCAGGATTATTTGATATTTTTTTATATATTTTTGCATGATTTTAACATTTAATTGAATTTAATTCAATATTAAATGTGTGTGCTAAAAATCATGATCTAAATGAGTGTTTCAATTCCGATTCGTCCCGAAATTTAATACACAGATCTATTTAAATAGACTAAAATAACCATCGGATCGGATCGGACATTGGATCAAAGGATTTCGAAAATTTGAGTGAAGAATGGAATTTCATTTAAAGTAATGGCTGAGAAATTACAAAATTCGAAAAAAATAGCTATCTCAGGATGATTGATTTTGTGGAATTTTAAATTTTTCTTGTGTTCATCACATCAGAACAAGATTAAAGGATATTTTCCGGAGTCGTAATTTTCTCAAAAAGCATGTTTTAAAAATAGAAAACTCTTCAAAAATGTCTGTTTGACGAAGAAAAATAAAATATATACTAAATAGATTCCAAAATTAATGAAATTTCGTGGGAAATTAATATGGTACTGATAAATTTTACCATGAATTTTTAAAAATTTTTGGATTTTATTTGGTATATTATTTGATGATTTCTTTGAAAACAATCATATTTTGTGAGATTTTTTACTGACATCAGATCACAATTAAAATTCACAAAATTTTCACAGTAGTCTTATATTTTATGTCTCTTACTTCTGTAAACTTTTTAATTGATTTGGATCTTTTTTCCTAAGGGATGTAGTGTAAATTCATAATCCGGTCTTAAAATTGAAAAATCAGAAATCGATAGTAAATAGTCTCTAAAATTCATGAAAATCTCGCAGCAGGCTATGTTTACTCATATCTTACTATTGTAGAAATTTAAATTAATTTAGATTTCTATTTCTAGTGGTTTCTGTGTTATTTTTACAATCTAGTCATATTGTTATTAAATCAAAAATTAATAAGAACTTAATGTAAAAATCTGTAAAACTCTTCTAATAAGCTACATACCTTCACATGTTGTTGCTGTAGAAATTTCAATTCATTTCGAATTCGTTTGCAATAATTTCACTTGTAAAATCACTCAAGTAGTCTGAAATTGATAAAATCCACTAAAAATTGAAGTTAATTAAAAATCATTATGAAAATTCCTAAAGAACCTTAAATTTCTGTCACATGTTCACTCCTCAATCCATTGAAAACAGAAATCTTAGCATCTTTAGATTTCCCAGGCAAAATGACCAATGTGTCCATAATCGTATCTCAATTGCAATCGATCGTTGACAATTTGAATATTTAAGCTATAGCATGTTATTGGCTCCGAGGTTACTGTCCACGGAAATCCTGAGATATGCCAGGCAATAAGGTGCTATAACCTAATTATTAAATTGCACAAGCAAAGAGCGCGCGATTCCCTTCCGTGGATGCTATTCTAGGCAGAAATTGGTGAACCCTAGAACCTTTGGTATTCCTTAAATGTTCAGAAACCGAAAATCTTTGAAATCTGAAATTCATTAACTTCAAGAACTTGAATCGAATTACCTCATGTCTTTCGGAACCGTTGGATTACGGTCTCCGTCATAAGAACCATTAGAGCCCTATTTAGGAATACTTACGTCATGTCATGTCCTAAGTTTTAGGGAGTCCTAGAGTTAGGAGTCCAGCCTCATCACGGACATTTGCTATGGATAGCAACCGTGCCATAGATAGCAACCGTGCCATAGTTCTAGTTACACTAGTCACCCAAATTTTCCCTAGGACAAGCCTAGTTACCTAGGATGTAGGTTAACCTGCATTAGTCTTTTTCATCTATCCCTTTTTATTTGGGTTTTGATTTGCTCGCTATTGAATTCCTTTTATTGATATGAATCATCCTGTCTTCTGCAGGAGGACCCTGAGGCAGAGATTGCCTATGAGGCTCCTGCTTTCACAGGGGAGCCTTACGATGAGGCAAGGGCCATCAAGGAGGCCATGAGGGCCACGGCCGCCGAGGTGAGGGGCAGTCTAGTGTTCAGGGAGCTTGCTCCTGTCCAAGCGGACCGAGAAGGGAGAGGGAAGCCTTCTGCACGCAAGCAAGGCAAGGGGTTGGCAGTGGGCGAGACGTCCTCTTCTAGGTCTTGTTCCCTAGAGAAACGATGGCATCGTCCACCAGTTCTGATGCGAGGCCCAGCCAGGGGGACCAGCAGACGAGTTCCTCCTCCGCCTTCGACAGAGGCTGGCCCATCCACCATTCCAGAGCACTATCCGGTGCCTGTGGGAGCAGGTTTTCTCCCGTGAGCGTGAGGAAGTAGGGGATCACCACATCAGATTCTTTGGGAGTATTAGTTGATCTGCAGTTCTTGTTCACTCGGGACCGTTGTCCTAACTCTGCAAGAAAGAGAAACTCAGAGTCGCCACCTAGGTCTAGGCCTAGGACTCGTGCATGTTCTTCCAATGAAAAGGAGAGTAGTACTCGGATTTCATTGACAGAACAGTAACCAAAGGGGTTCTTTTGCTCTTGACTTAATTTGGCATTTTCGAAGAATTTTAATCAGGATAACTTATCCTTTTATCCTTTATTCGGATTATGCTTAATTCCAGGATGTAAATAAAATAAATTTACAAAAATACCGAAAATAAGCAGTAGTTATCCTGATTGAGATCGTATGTTGCTATATGAGTCCCGAAAGATCTCGCAACTGATCACAACCAAGTTAACTTAAATCAAACAGAAAAGACAATACGGAAAGTAAAAGAAAGGTAGAGGGATTTATATCATAAGTTATGTGGGCAATGTGAGCCGGAGATCTTATAATGTCACCACCTCGTACTTTACTTTGTAAAGGAAATTACAAAAACCTGGGAAATAAATGTAAATTTACCAGAATCTGAAGAGAAATTGGCAGCGTAACTGCGCTATTCTGAAAAGCGGCTCTGGAGTTGCCAAGATTTCGGTGGTATAACAGCGCTATTTGGACAAAGGGGATCCGATGTTGTCGAGATTTCGGCAGCCTAACGACGCTATTTGGAAAAAGGGGCTCCGAAGTAGGCGAGATTTCAGCGGCGTAATGACAAGTTTCGAACAAAGGAGACTCCTAGGTTGTTGAGAAATCGGCGGTGTAACGGTGCTATTCTGACAAAGGGGGTCCTAGGTTGTAGAGAAATCGGCTGCATAACGACGCTATTTGGGAAAGGGGCTCCAGAGTTGCTGAGATTTCGGCAGAACAACAGTGCTATTATCGAAAAAAGCTCGTGGTTTTGCGAAATTCGACAGAACAACGGCTCTATTTGAAAGATGTTGCTCCGAACCTTAGAAATTTTGGCAGAATACCGAAGCCCAGTGCGAGCTACCTAAGAATTTCTCTACTTTCTCTCTTCTAATGTAAAGAAACTAGGGTTTTCTACAAATTCAGAGGGGTTTTGGGCTGGAAAAGCCAGAAAGGGGGTGAAAACATAGGTCTATCTCACACACAAAGGGAGGAGAGAGAGAGAGAGGAATTCACCTTAACCACCTCTTACGCCCCCTATTTATAGTGTTGGGGGAGTAAAAAATGGCCATTTCAACCAAATTTTGCAAGGGGCTAAATTGAATTTCCCCCTTTGAAATTTGGTGTCACACCCAGATGATGTCATCTGGGTGACATCATATTTCGGGTGGCGCACTCTTTCGTCCCTTATGTTGCATCCAAAAATATAATTTTTCGTCTTTTATCGGTGAGTTTTGAAGGTCCGTAACTTCTCCGATTGAATTCTGCATCACAGGCGGTCAGATCCATTGGATTCCTCATTCGGGGGAGTTTCCAATGAATCTAATGTAAGCCCAATGGTTCCCACCTTGGCACTCCCATCTTCTTTTGATATTCTAATACACAAGTGATTTTATATCACTAATGTGTTTGATTGTATAAGTTCTAGATCATGAGTGTATTAAGACCAGATTGCTTGGATTGAGGCCAAGAAGCTCTCATTGGACAGCATTAGGAAGGCCAAAGACATCGGAGATCTAAGACGCATGAAGACTTAAAGCATCAGAATTGAAGATCGAAGTAGTTTTAGAATGTATAAGATCCAATCCTTATTTAGGTGTTAAGAGGCACGAATGAAGTAATCACACACCCCTAATGGACTAACATGTTTAAGTGATTGTCCTTGGGGTGTTCAAAGCCTTTGGAACCCTCATAACAATCCCAACCTTGTATAAAATGTGGAAGTCTTGAAGCCCAAAACAAACAGCAAAAGATATTTGAAAACTAGCTAGAATTAGGCTTCTCGGAACTCCGAGAATATTCTCAGAGCTTCGAGCTCGGAACTCGGAGAGAGTTCTCGGAGCTCCAAGAAATGGTCCAGTAATATTTTTCCAACTTCTGTTTGTATTCTCGGAACTCCGAGAAAAATTCTCAGAACTCCGAGAATTTATCGGAGCTCCGAGAAAATCTCTCGGAACTCCGAGACTACTATGTCGAGAACAAAATTATAGCCGTTGGATTTTTTGCCAGAATTACCACTATGCCCCTCAAACGGTCATATTTGGGTATTCTATATATATGTGGGTTCCAAACTTCCCAACAATCAATCATAACACTCCAAAAAACCTATTGTAATATCCTAAGAGTGTATTAAGCTTGTTTATGCCTCTCATCCTCTAGAATTAGGATTTGGATCATAAGCTTCAATTTGTACATCTTCTTCAAGCATTGTAAACCCTTGTGAGGAATTTTTTTGTTCTTTCTTTCTTGTTCAAACGATTGTATTCGGGCGACTGTTTGGAGAAGCGAAGCCCTCTCTCCGTGGTGAGGATTGCCACCAAGGTTAAAGGCAATTGGAATTGTAATTGGCACCCATCTTCGCCGAAGTTAAGAAGGTCAACATAGTGAAGCCATCAACGGGTTTGGTTGGTGGAGTGGAGTAGGTCTCGCGTTTTGAGGACCGAACCACTTTAAATCTCGGGTGCACTCTCTCTTATCTCTTGTTTTACATTTGCATTGCACTTAGGATTTAACTTGTATGCTTAATTGACTTTTTGATCTCTTAAATCTTCAAAATTGGGTTAGAGTTTTTAAAAGCTTAAAACTTGTTAGTAACCTAATTTTCCCTCCTCATAAGTTGCCATTAGAATAGTACTTGGGCCTACCCTTGGAATTTCATCTAATATCGCCTGTTTTCGGGCAACGAAGTGTCCTTTTGGTAGAAATAGATATTTTTTACTCAAAGTTAACTTGCCGATCGAAATGCCGTGTGAAAACAAGCTTACCTGTTTATGCCGCAAAAGGCGGGTGTTGTGTAAAGACAGGCTCTTAGTTGTGCCGTGGAAGACAGGTGCTGTAAAAATAGGCTTTTGTTGCATCTCTGGGATAAAATAGTTTTCAGAAATTGTTTCCTTTTTCTAATAAACCTAAAGAGAGATTAAGAGAAACCGAATTGGTGCTCTGGGATTCATCATAAGGTTCTTCCTCTTGACACCAATCATTAGTACCACCTTGACAAAATTGGGTGTCTATAGTGCCAGGCTGGGGCGTCCCAGTTTCCGACAGGAGGGGAGCTAGAGAGATCTTCTCGACTAGGCCTCCTGAGGCACTTGGGTACCCACTTCTGTGGGGTCTCTTGGTGTGAGTGGTTTAATTTTATGCATTCATTAATTTCATTACTTTTAAATAGTTTGCATATTTGAATTCACTTGGTGTTGCAACTTCCTCGCCACCAGGCGAATGACTTGTTGCTATTGGTGGGGAGCTTGAAGCTCCTGGTCACTCAGCAGGCTGAGGCTCTCAGGGAGCAGGAGTCACGAATCCATGCACTAGAGCAGGCGCGGTGAGAGGACGGCCAGATACTCTTACTCTTCAGCAGGAGATCGAGGCCTTGAGGCAGGGGCGGGGGACACAGGAGGGTCCGTGAGCCAGACAAATTTGGAAATTCATATATGTCTTTAAATTGAATTGAATTCTGCATATGTGTTTTGATATTCGTTTGATATTCTAACACACTTTTGGATGCAGGAGGAGGTGTACCGGCAAAGGATGCCAGATCCAGAGGGCAGAGGCAGCACCGATGATAGAGACGACACGTCCGACGAGGACTATGTTGTAGAGGTTGATGATGAGGAGGCTGAGGACACTTCCCCGCCTGCCCGTCGGCGAGGCAAGAGGCCTATGAGAGAGAGCGTCCCTTTCGGCGAAGAGGGCAAGGACCGGGACATGCCTTGGAGGCATGTTCGCTCCCCGTCCTTCCGATCCAGAGACTGAGGCTGTAGAGAGAACAACTGCTGCCACCGTTAGAGTGGATCCAGAGTTAGTTCCGGGACTCTATGATGTCGTGATGGCGGTGAGCTCGTTAGAGCATCACCTTGGGGAGGGACCAGCTGAGGAATCCCGAGAGCTAGGGGAGTCTTCAGTTTTCCAGCCTAGAGCAGACCCGTCGTTCGCCCCAATCATAATCCTAGATTCTCCGGAGCAAAGTCCGACAGATGCTCCTGCTGAGCAGTGATTTATTCTTTTTGTTTCCCCCAGTTGGGGATAATATGTATTTTCTTTTTCTTTTTTGATTGATCAGACATACATTATTTGATATATGGATCAGTTATTTCTTTTATCTGCAGTTTGTATTGAAATAAAGTGCATTTTTGTATAAATAGACGCCTGTTCTAGGTGGATATTTATACGAAAGTGCCCATAGATTAGTTCTTTAAACAACTTTGATTTTGAGCATTTTGCATTATTAGTGAAAGATAATAATGCAAAATGCCCCTTTAATGATTTGATCATAAATTTTTTGTTATTAGTCATATTACTATGACTAATAATACAAAATGCTCCTAGTGTATATATTCCTGTAGACAAGAGAAAGTTAGTGCAAGGTAAGAAACAAGGGTAGCAATTTTAGTGCAATGAAAGGAAGGCACATTCTGAGGGTCCCTGATTGTGAAGTTACGTTTTTCTGAACATTTTTGTTCAGTACTCGGAGTACTGGGATGGATTCTTATTCTTTGAAGTAGGAGAGGAATTCGCTGTGTTTTCCTTCAACATATGATTACCTTTTGGGGGTAATAACTTAGCTAGGGAAAGGAGCTCTTTTCTTTTCTGAATTTTTCTGTACCGAAGAAAGGAAGGAGACTCGATTTTACTGGTACAAATGATTTTGATTTATTTTAGGCAAGTCGAACCTTGGTAGATGAGTTTGAATGCATATGTGCATAGGCAGTGTTTTCTGCCTCTGGCTTTTCAATCATGGTCTAAATACCCTTTTGTTTGTTTGGAGTGTTAACTCATCTTGTTTTGGACCAAAGAAGGCTTAGTCTGGTCTTTGTTTAAGGGATGCGTTGTCAACAACTAACTCGCTTATTGCAAGTTTTCGACTTGGCGGACCGTTTTGCCCTAAATTTTTCTAGAAACGAATCCTTGAGGTCTTCGTTTCTACGAGCATGATGACCATAAATTTTGCCTAAATCACCCTTTTAGGTTTTCGATTTAGCTGGTCTTCAGATCTTCTTGTTCTTTTCTTTTCTTTTATCCTATGCATACCTCAAATCTGATATAGGCTAGACTCTAGAATAGGGTTTTGAAGATCTTGGGTTGTTTTGCAGAATGTGATAGAACCTGGATTGAACAGGTTGCCTACGTACCCCAAAGATGGTTGGGATCAGGTCCATGTAGTTCAAGGCTCTTTCTCTGAGGAATGGGGATGTGAGTGAAGGGTTTTGCTTATTCTGCAAAGTGTGACCGAACCTAGATTTGTCAGGCTACCTACGTACCCCAAAGATGGTTGGGAACAGGTCTGCGTAGTTCGAGGCTCCAATTCCAAACGAAGGGTTTCATTGATTTTGGGAAAGGAGATCGAACCTGAATTTGTCAGGTTGCCTACTTACCCCAAAGAAAGGTGGGATCGGGTCCGCGTAGTTCAAAGTTTTTTTGTGGGAAAAAGATAAAAAAAGGTGTACCATGAAGAATTTTGTTGGCTTCGCCAAAGGGTGACCGAACCTGAGTTTGCCAGGCTGCCTACGTACCCCAAAGAGGATGGGATCAGGTCCGCGTAGTTCGTATGTTTAGAAGGTATTTTCAAAAAGGGTTTTGAATTTGCGGGTGAGTCATTTTAGGCTCTGATCGGCACGTGGAGGCCTTTGATATTCATGAGTAATATCTTTTGATTTGATCGAGGTTGGTAGGCTCTGACATTCTATCTCCATTTTGGTAAAGAAATCTGACGGCTTTTCCGGACAGGATTTCATCAACGATATAGGGGCCAGACAAGTTAGGTCTGAATTTTACCCTAGGATCGAAGACAGGAGCTCGACATTCTCTAAGTACCATATCCCCCTCTTTGAGTTCTCTGACTCGAACCTTCTTGTTGAAAGTTCTTTCTATTCTGCGCTGATAGCCATGTACATGGTACGCTGCTTTCAGCCTTTTCTCATCCATCATGCATAACTCTTGATGACGAATGCGGGCCCATTCAGATTCTGGTAGATTACTTTCCATCAGGATTCTGAGTGACGAAATTTTCAACTCGATTGGAAGGACAACTTCCATAGCATATGTAAGTGAATACGGAGTAGCTCTTGTGGAGGTATGGACGGACGTTCTGTATGCCCATAGTGCGAACAGAAGCTTATTTGACCAATCCCTGTAGGATCGAGCCATCTTTCGAAGAATAGTCTTGATATTCTTATCAGCTGCTTCGACAACGCCGTAAGTCTGAGGCCGGTATGGAGACGACTTATGATGCTTGATTCTGAATTCTTCACACAACGAGGCTACCTCTTTCTGAAATACGGTTGTGACAACCCAAGAGAGGGTGAATTGGACAATTAAAAATTTTGGGCATAATTAAATAGATTATTAAAATTAATTTACTAATTAAGCTCTTGTTAATCTAACCCTTCTTCAAATATTCAAGATAATGAAATATAGGGTTTAGATATTACTTTAAGCCTATTTTTCCTAACCCTTGTTTTAATAAAACTTAAATACAAGAAAGGGTAGAGTTTACCAATCACCACAAAATTCAAGAGATGAAGGAGAAGAGAAGCAACCACAAGGAACACACGATTTATATTGGTTCGGTCTATCACAAGCCTACTCCAGTCTTCCAAGTTTACCTCCTTGGGGTGCTCCACTAAAATAATGAGATTCTTCAAAGGGCCAATCTCGAAGCCGTACACCCGACTCCTCCAACTCCAAAGGGCACAAACCCTTTTTCGCACAAAGCCTTGATGAGGGATCACATCCTCTCTTACAATATCTTCTCCTTTCTTAACGGGCCGAAGAGTAGACCCTCACAACGTCTTCACCTTTGTTACCGGGCCGAAGAGATGACCCTTAAATACAAATGAAGAAAATAAAAGAAAAACTCTCTTGCCTCTTAGATAGGCGGATTACAAACTTTGATAGCTGGTACTCCAAGGAAAGATAAACTGTAAAGCCTATGGAGTACCTCTTGATAGAATCTGCAAATACAAGATCAAGGAGGTTTAGCTTTTGATAGAAAAGTTTTGGCTCAAGAAAAATGGGATTTGATCTCTCTAAAATGTTCAAAAGCTTGTAGAGATAGGTTTTAATCATGTATATATAGTGTATTTGAAAATATGACCGTTTAGAGTAAAACTGTAAATAACTATTCTCATCCAGGGAAAGGGGGAAAGGAGGGACTGTCTGTGATATTGTTAGAAGGTTCAGAGCTAGAGAAGAATTTGCCAGAATATCTTGAGCTAGAAGTCGCAACAGTCAGAAGAAGCAGTTGTTGATCCTCAGAGCCAGAGTGTTGCAGTTGAAGAAATTTTTTTCAATTGAAGCCTCATCCTTCATGGTTTCTCAGGTGTTGGTGTCAAGTCCAAATAAAGTCAGTCAGTCTTATCTTTTTTCTTTGCAAGTAAGAAGTGTCAGTTGCTAGTTTTATTTCTACAGTTCGAGTCATTTGTTCCTGAGCCTGTTCAGGATAAGTCTTTGATCTATGCTATGGTCGATGTAATTTCTCTGATCAATTAATAAAAGTTCCAGTTTCGAGTATATTCTTGTGTATGCTTCTGATAAAATGACATAAATTAACAATCCTTCCTCGGATGAGGAGGCCGACGAAACTCCCCTTGAAATAAAATGATTACTCAAACAAGGGGAGGAGCGTCGAGCCCAGCCTTTCAAAGAAGAAATTGAAGAAGTAATTATTGGCACTGAAACCATAGCTTAGGAAATACTAATTGGAAACATCCTATCCTCTAAGAAGAGCAAAGAACTAGTAAACCTACTTCAAGAATTCAAAATAGAAAAGATCGTCCAACATGAGTTACAATTCACACGGAGGACAAGGTCTAAGAAATAAGAGATCAAGAGAACAAAAATTCAAGAGACATACATTATACAAGGGGCATGAGTTGAGCTTGCCTCGACTTAGGGTGCCAAGATCATCAGAATCAATTGTGAGACCCGATCCCGAGAGAGGGGTGAGGCGCGAGCCGCCACGCTCTCTCTTGGTCTCTCGTACCCACACGAATGGCGTGTGCTTTTTATTATTGATTTTAATTACCCAACCAAGCAGGCAGCAACCAAGCCATAGGGTGCAAACAAACGTGCAACCCAGTACCTATAAGGGTAGGGGTAAGCCGCCAAGCCTAGCAAGGTTTGATTTAATTTATCTTTTCCGCGAACTTGGGATCACTAAGGCAATCCGAATTCCACACAAAAGAGAGTGACAGAGTCGCCACCTAGATGAGGGATCTAGGACCTATAATTGACCAGAAATCTAGACTCGTTACCTGGTTACGAGAATGGAAGGTATGGAGAGTTACCACCACATGCACCATTCCTGCCCGATAATCGGTCTTCAATTTCAAAAGTTAACTCTTTTGAATTTCTTTTAAATGGCTCATTTAACTCTATATTAATGTGCGAACTATGTGACATGCATCCTAAGATCTAATTTCAATGTAATTCCTAAATGTGTATCTTGATTTCTTAATTTGTTTGAATTCAATCTAAGTGAAAGTTCTCCTAAAATGATAATTTGAGGAAAATCCTACATATTTTAATTAAGAATTTATAAGAAAACTAATATACAAAACCCCACCATTTGTGTGTGGGGCCGACTCGTGATTGGTATGCCATCAAGCATCCAAGCTGCCTACATACCCAAGCCTCACTAGGATCAAAGTCGACGTAGTTCGGTGCACCTGAACTAAGCTACTTATGCCTAACTCATCTAAGACACCGATCTAGACTGGATTGACTGTTTTACAGTTTAAGAGAAATTATTTAGTTCAAGTTGAGTAGATTTTATTATCCTATGACTGCATCTAAGATACTATATGGTCTTATCTAAGTGCAAGACATCCCTTTGACTAATGCAGGTGAACCTACATCCTAGGTAACTAGGCTTGTCCTATGAGAAAAGTGAGGTGACTAGTGTAACTAGATCTATGGCACGGTTGCTATCCATAACAAACGCCCGTGATGAGGCTGGACTCCTAACTCTAGGACTCCCTAAAACTTAGGACACAACATGACACAAGTGTTCCTAAATGGGGCTCTAATGGTTCCTACGATGGAAACCGCAATCCAACGGTTTCGAAAGACATGGAGTGAGTTAGTTCAATTTTTTGAATTTGATGATTTTTGATTTCTGAAGATTTTCGATTCTTAAACATCTAAGGAATACCAAAGGCTCTATGGTTTGCAAGTTTCGGCCTCGAATCACAACCATGGAAGGGAATCGTGCTCTCAACCCTTGTATAATTTAGCACGTAAATTATAGTATCTTATTGCCTAGCATATTTCTCAAGATTTCCGTGGATAGTGGACCTCGGAGCCAATATCATACTATAATTTACGCACTCCAATTATGCAGGATTAATCGCAATTAGTATACGATTATGGTTACGATCTCCGCAGTTAAATTGTCACAGCATAGCCAATTTACTAAAGGCAATCTATGAACCCTAAGGTTTCTGTTTCAAAAAGTTAGGGATTGAATTTATGATGAAAAGTTAAGGTTTTTTGGAGATTTTTACTGACTTTTTGTACTGATTTGCTATTAAATTGTGATTTAATATCATTAATACCAGATTGCTAGGAATACACAGTAACCCTAAGTAATCAAACTCCAAATTAGTTAAAACTTTTCCAGTAACAAGATATGGATGAGTGTGGCTTACTTGAAAATTTTCATGAATTATCATTAAGATTTAATATCAATTCTCGATTTTTCAAAATCCAAATTAGATTATAGATTAACACAGCAACCTATATCATATCACTATGAAATTACTCCAAAATTTTACAGAATAAAGATAAAGATGATTAAAGGTTACTGAAAAATTTACATGAATTATCATTAAGAGTAGATATCAATGTCCGATTTTTCAAAATTCAAATCAGATTATAGATTAACACAGTAACATATAGCATATCAGATTCAAATCAACTTAAACTCTTACAGTACAAAGATAATCATAAGATTAAACTACTGTATGACTTTCATGAATTTTTATGAGCATTTGATGCCCATTTAAGTTCACACAAAAATCAGATGAAACCAAAGAATTACTTAAAAAGCAAACCTAATGGTATCCTAAAATCAAATGAAAAATTCCAGTAGATATATAATAGATTATAGAATTTATTATCAAAATTTCAAAACTTAAAACTTAAATTTCCTCCATAAAATTGGTTTTTAAATATAAGAGATCAATTTGTTTCCAAGGCGTTAAAACCCGTTTATTAAAATAAATTGTAAAACCATATCAAATCTTTACAAAATTAATTAAAAATATTTCTCTAACATTACAGTAACCAAAGTTACTGGTTTGTAAAGAAATTTTTTGAAAATATATTAATTTAATAAGAAAAAGAATTATGGCACGTAAAACGGGAAAGCGATTAGAAAACAGTAAAAACCATATTTTTTAAAAATATGTTTGAATGGAAACTTCCATTTATTATTAGGCTTTAATTTTGGAAAGTTTCATCAATTTTGGAAACGATTTGGTATTTATTAAAAATAGCCGAAATTTAAAATAATTAATAATCGAATTAAATAAACTCCAAAAAATATGAAAATTTTTGGGTGATCTAAAAACCTTTTAAAACTATTGGAAACAAACTTTCACTAAACTTGGACATGATTTGATATACTTTTGGCTCCATTCATCAAGAAATAACCCTTTTCGGGGTTATTCTTTAAAAAACATAATGAAAAAAAAACGGCCGAACCGCGGTTGGAAATTAAGTTTCCAATAGTTTTGTATTTTATATAACACCCAGAAAATACCAGTTTTTAAAAATAACCGTGTTTTCAAACACTTGCTTTGATAATCTAATTTAAATTCATATTTAATAAAAACAAAAGAAAAGCATTTTTAAATGGAGAAAAATTAATTTTTTGATCAAATTTTGGATTTTGAAAACTCATAATCTATATTATAACATACTGGAATTTCAAAGAAAAACTCGTTGATTTGATTCATCAAAATTAAAACCCTAGCATGCTTTTTCTACTTCACAAAGATGAGGAATCCTTACTGTTGATCGCGATCCTTGTCTCTAGGGTTGGTGATCCAAGATATACGCTTTGTCCAACCCTTTTATATGCTAAAAAAGATCCAAAGAACCCTCAAATAATCCTTGATTGTGTGATGCCTTGGAGAAGAAGAAGGAATTCAAGAATTCCTTTTGTGAAGAACACTTGAGAGAGAGATCACACCTCAAGAGAGAAGAGGTTTTTTTTTTTTTTTTTTTCTTCTTGGGAGGAGTGAGAAAAATGACGAATTTGGATTTTTTTCAATCCTTTCTAGGATTGTTTGCTTTGATTTTTATACAAAAAAAAAAGCTAGGGTTAAGAGAGAAATAGTAATTTCCAATGTGAGAGTTTGCTTTTTGGCTTGTTTCCAATTTTCCCCTCTTGCTTTCTTTCTTTCTTGTTTTCAAATTGGATTTGATTCCAATCTTAATTTCTTGTCAATCAAGACATTCTATTCTCATTCCACATTGCTTCTTTGGAAGAAAACATTTTTAAGCAATCATTCCTCTTTTCCTTCTTTCCTTCTTTTCATTTTTTATTCTTTTTATTTTTCTTTTAACAAATATGATGTCACCATTGTGACATCATCAAGGTTGGGTGCTCAACTCATGTGGGTCAACCATATGGGCCGCCCACCATGGTGGTTGACCCATATGGGTGAACCCACATGAGCTCCATCTTTGCGGGCTTTAGCCCAATGGGCCATTTCACACGGGTTTCGGGTTTTTTCGTAAAAAATCAATAAAATCTTTCTAAATTCAACATTCTATATATGGACCCAACCCATTTGACATTTATGGTGCATCCCTCACACATGATCAGACCATCTTTTTTGAAAAATAACTTTTCGGACCAAAATGCCCCTATTTGACTGCTAGACATCCAAATGCGACTAAAATACCTCAGATTGGTTCACCCCTAAAGGGAAAAATTAAAAATGGAAAGTCTTTGTGGTCAAACTTCAAAAATAGAAACTTTTAAAATTGGGTCCTTTCGGTGAGCAATATTAAACAGGATCATTTGGTATCCCCTGAAAATACCCAAAATGCCCTCAACACTTAGAATTTCCAAATTAAGCGAAACTCCTGAGAAATTTTAAATTTATCAGGTTTTCCAAAATTCAGGAAATCATTCATAATCTCTCAGACATATTTCGGAGATCAAAAGAATTACACAAGAAAAGACCAAATTACCCGGAGGTGCTAGAATTTGGCGAGATTAGGGAAAACCTTGAGAAATTCTAAAAATAGCAGATTTTCAAAAATTTATGAACGGACTCAAGATTTCTTAGACACAACTTAGGGAATAAACATGATATGTTTGGAAACGTCTAAAATACCCCCGAAGTGCAAGACTAAGAGAAAATCTTGAGAGATCTAAATTTAGCAGGTTTCCCAAGTCTTACGAAATTACTCCTAATCCATCAGTCGTACCATCGAGATGGTTTTGGACATATGAGAAATGATTGAAATATCCATAAGATGATGAAAATGTGGAAGCCTCATGAGTTTCTAAAAATAGCAGCTTTTTCAAAATTTCTAAAATCACTCAAGATTTCTCAAATATAACTCGGGGGTCAAACGAGACACATCGGGAATGACCAAAATAGGCAAAAATGAGGGAAATCCTGAAAATTCTAAAAATAGCAGGGTTTTTCATTTGCTTGGAAACTTAAACTTTCATCTTCGAGAGGCCAAAAGAACCCTCTAGAGACCTTCAGGATCGCGAATCAACTTCAAAACTCCCATAATGAGGTGAAATCTACCCTAAAATGCATAGATGCCTAATCTAATGCTGAATACGGACTCAAGACTCGATGATACTACCGAATCTTTCGCTTTTTAAAGCGTAGCAAAATGGGGGTGTCTACATCAATATGCAGACATGAGATTCTATACAAAGAATTTCAAGAAGGCCATCAATTAGTGGAACCAATTAGTGAAATGTCCAAGCAGATGTCAAATCCAAATCATGATGTTTGAATTCAAGACCGGATTGAACCTTTAACAAGAAAGTGGGCAATCAGAATCTTGAACGAATGAGACATATTGAATACATGTCACTCGTTTTCAATCCAGAGTACAAACTCGAACTCTTATAGTGTGGATCGATCTTACCTGAAAAAGCCGTCAAACTCTGAGAGAAAAAAATTATAAGAACTGATGAGCAAAATTGTAAGCCTGAACACCGGAACGCCTTCTTTGGCCGAACAAAACCCCAAAAATCATAACCCAAAAGCATAAAGAAAAATCCCATTTGCAAACCCTTTGAGCCTAAATATTCCTTTCAAACCCATACACTAGGGGCATCTGCTCTAAACTACGCGAGACCTGATCCCTTCACTGGGGTACGTAGGCAGCTTGATTGATCCAAGTTCGATCGTTCATAAAAAAAAAAAAAAGTTCAAAAAAAAGAGAAAAGAAAGAAAGTTCCCAAAAAAAAAAAAAAATCATTATTTTACCCTTATACTGGGGGCATCCATCCTGAACTACGCTCGACCTGATTTCTACGCTAGGCTACATAGGCAACTTGCTCGTTCAGGTTTGGTCAAAATTTGCAAACCTTAAGCCTTTTCTTTGTTAAACCTCACCGTACCTATAAGTCCTTCCGGTGGATAGTGCAAAGGTTCTCAATAAAGAAAAACGAAAGAAGATAAAGAAAATGGAGTTTGAAGACCTGCTAGGTTGAAAACCTGAAAGGGCGGTCTAGGCAAAAATCAAGGTCACTTACCTGCTAAGTTGAAAATCTGAAAGGGCGGCTTAGGCAAAAATTAAGGTACAACCCCGCTGAATCGAAAACCCAAAAGGGCGATTCAGGCAAAAGTCAGGGCAAACGGTCCGCCAAGTTGAAAACCTGAAAAGGCACCTTGGTCATAGTAAGAAATTGTCTGCAAAGGCAATGTCCAATATCAGACTCAAAAATCCATGAAATTCAAGCAGTCATATTTCGCATCATCAAGGCTAGGGGAATGAAACTGAGCAATCCAAAGAGCGTTAGTAACAATCTATGAAGTATTATTGATCTAAGGAAGAAAGTACCAATATTTACAAACTGATAAAGTACTCTTTGAGAGGTTTGACCTACCAATCAGAAAAAGGCAAATTAGTCATGATCAGAAGCATCAGTATCGTTATTCCTGTGTCTTTACATTCCCATTAAACCCTCAAAAAAAAATTTATTTGAGTCTTCTCAGTTAGTTGTTGTCTCAGAAAAATTGTCTCCTTTGTGTAAACATTGTTCGGAATTCCACCTTCTCAAGCTGCAACTCTCTTGGTGAAAAGGTGAAGGCTATTCTTCTTCGTGTACGCAACAAATCTTGAAAATGAGCAAATACAAGTAAGGCAATCGCAAAGGGATAGTTTCAAATCCAAAATCTCACATCAGCAAGTGAATTGATCAACCAATGTCAAAAGCTTGTGGCAAGGGACCTGTGAGAATGCTATTTTCATCTTCAGATAACAAAACAGTTGAAGGGAAGCTTAAGGCAATGGAAGAACCTCGAATGTGGTTTGGCTACGATCTTTCGCCCTAATCCTCATGAAGGAAGCATTCACTCCTCGAAATCACTTCAATCGTTTGTACACGGCGCCCAATTTTGTTACTCCGAGTCTCTGAACCCTATTACTCCAGATCTCTGAATCTTTGTTCATCCAAATCCTCAACAAAATAAATACATGTTAACTCAATCATCCCCAGCAGATTTATTCAACCCCATGCCGTTCATTTCCGTCAAGAAACCCGAATTAGGACTTGATTCGTCTAGGGCCTTTGAGTGGACTAGCTGTTCATTCAGAACAAATCTTCCTTGGACTAGATGCTGACCCATCTAAGGCCTTTGAGTGGATTAGCAATTCACTCAGACCGTATCATTGCTTCCAAGTGGAATATTCGGTCACTCAGACCGTATCATTGCTTCCGAGTGGACTATTCATTCACGAAGACCATATCATTGCTTCTGAGTGGACTATTCGTTCACGAAGACCGTATCATTGCTTCCGAGTGGACTATTCGTTCACGAAGACCGTATCATTGCTTCCGAGTGAACTATTCGTTCACAAAGACCGTATCATTGCTTCCGAGTGGACTATTCGTTCGCAAGGATCGTATCGTGGCCATCTAGGCAAATCCTCTTTGATTCCTGTCTCGCTGGCCCCCGTCTCATTAACAGACAGGCCTTTTCCGCAGACAGGCTAATTTTGCAGACAAATCAAATTCCCTTTGGCTCCCGTCTCACTAATCCCCAGTCCCGCTAGCCCCCCGTCTCTTTAACCAAGAGGCCTTTTTCGCAGACAGGTGAATTTCGCAGACAAGCTATTTTCACTCGGTCATCTAGGCCAATCCTCTTTCATTCCCGTCTCGCTGACCCCCAGTCCCGCTGGCCCCCGTCTCATTAACAGACAGGCCTTTTCCGCAGACAGGTCAATTTCGCAGACAAATCAAATTCCCTTTGGCTCCCGTCTCACTGAACCCCAGTCTCACTGGCCCCCCGTCTCTTTAACAGACAGGCTTTTTCCGCAAACCGGTCAATTTCGCAGACAAGCTATTTTTTACCCGGTCATCTAGGCCAATCCTCTATGATTCCTGTCTCGCTGACCCCCTGTCCCGCTAGCCCTTGTCTTTTTAACAGACAGGCCTTCTCCGCAGACAGGTCAATTTCGCAGACAAATCCAATTTTCTTTAGCTCCTGTCTCACTAATTCATTTGGACTCCTCACCCATTTGCACTTCTAAATCTGACCTGAGTTGCACCCATCACCTATTTGCACCTCAAAATCTAACATGAGTTGCACCCATCACCTATTTACACCTGAAAATCTGACCTGAGTTGCATCCATCACTCATTTGCACCTCAAAATCTGACCTGAGTTGACCCATCACCTATTTTCACCTCAAAATCTGACCTGAGTTGCACCTGTATCCACCTGCACCTCAAAATCTGACCTGAGTTGCACCTATCACCCATTTTCACCTCAAATTCTGACCTGAGTTGCGCCCGCACCTCAAAATCTGACCTGAGTTGCGCCCACTCACGTCTCAAAATCTGGCCTGAGTTGCACCCATCGCAGATCTAAATTCTGACCCTTTTCTCTCACAGACCCCAGTCTTACCGGCCTTATCTTTTGACAGACAGGCTACTTCTAGAGATAGTTACTTCCGCAGACAGGCTATTACTCCATCCTCAATCATCATATCCTCGAGTGGACAATCCGTCCACAAGAACCATATTTCGGTCTCCAGGTTAATTCCCTATTCATTTGGACAAAAACTCCATCCCTAACCTTGTTTGAGTAGACAATCTGAGTAGACCAAGGTCTCCTATCATCATCTTTTTCAATCATCCGTAATCTTTAACCACACTCCTATCATCCCATCTTGGATCATTAGAATAGAAAAACATGCTGCATAAAAAAATAATAAAAATCACAAAAAAATTCTGCATTAGTCTGCATTTAGGATTGCATTGCATCGGAGGGTATGGGGTTGTTTTGTTTGTAACATTTCATTAAAATTGCCATAGAAATACAAGTTGATACATCACGTAAGTTAAAGTTTCGCAAAATGAGAATGTCTCTTTAGCTTTGGCATGCGGTTACTAAGTAACCTTTGCCAAAGAGGGGCATATGTAGACACTATTATTTTGCTACACTTTAACCAACAATAACCCAATATATTGATCCGTGAAATTTCACTTGTATGCATCCTCACATTCCCTGAAAACCAAAGCGATAAAGAGATGTACCTGGTAAGATGATCTAATCCGAAAAATTAGAAAAATACCATGATTGGTGACTTTAGCGTGTTAAATCCATGTGAGAGTCCCTCTATCATGGATTTATATGTTTGAGGTCATTAATATCTCGATCTGGATTTATGGATCATCAATCGGGACAAATAAGCTAGGGTCACTTCACAACCCAAGCCATGATTCCATTCTGAAACCCGATTTTTCGTAGATTGTCAGATCGAGAGTGGATGTTAATATGGGAGATCTTTACCAAGATTTGTGATCATTTAGTGAAAATTAGATCGATCAAGGTTGATCTCAAATCCGGATTCAACATTGGATCACTTAATGTGGCAGAAAAACTAGTGAAAAGTCACGGATCAAGGCAGGATGAAAGAGATCCATCAAAATTATCCCATTAAATTATCAATAACAGAACTTTTTAATGTCATAATTGGTGTTGATATCATGGTTTGATAGTATTAACCGTTCATTCAAAATTGATCGAGTCGGTTGGTTCGTTTGGGTAATCGATTTGCCCAATCTTTGAAAAAGCGATCTGCCGACGGAGATCGATGGCTCTCATTGGTCAAAAATTTTGGAATTAATATTTCTATGGCAATATTGGGCTTAAATGAAAGAGGAAAAATCAAGGATTCCAACGATGAAAAATAATCGAAAAAGGACTCCAAAATCTCCGGGAAACGGCATTTTTCTGTTTTCGCAAGCTTTCTCTCTCCTCTTTCACACATTTTCCCATGTCACGTTTTCCCAAACGTGTGAAATCAGTAAGGAGATATGGGATGGGCAATTTTACACTATAAATTTGGTTCCAAATCTATAAAAAAGATTACATGGGATTTGGATTGTCATCTTGGCTGTTCTTTCGATTCCCTGGAGATTGCCTGAAATCCTGGCCATCCAAATTGTTACCATTTTTTTACAAAAGGACTGATTTTGGATAATTTCCCATGTCCAAAATTCATTTCGAAGAGTGTCAAGATTTTGGGGACAAATGGCATCATCTAGTCCATCCCCTTGTTTCCTAAAATTATGCAATTGATCTCAATCGTCCAAATTCTTTCCATTCCAAACACAGAGACACGATTTTGGACATCTTCCTTTTGGCTTAAGATTATTTCCAAACTAAAAAGATAGGATATCCCCCTCACATTCAATCTCGTCCATTCACTGGTTGCCTTAATTTCCTACTTAATCTCCACCGTACATCTCGAAAGCCAACAAAGATGGCAACCTAGCTCACCCTTCACCTATAAATACCCATGCTCTCTTCTTCTCTTTACACAACCCAATACTCCAAGAGCCCACACAAGGGAAAAACCTCGTCCTCCCTCTCTCTCTCTCCCTTAAAATTCGTCCAAACCTCCTCCTCCCTCTCTCTCATTTCTTCTTATCCTCTTTGGTGGTGGAATCGCTAAGGAATCAAATCATCAACAAGGAATCATTGTCAAAAAGGATCCAAAGGCAAAAGGAGTCATCTTCAAACTTGAAAGAGGTAAGTCATTCAAATTTAAGAATTTGTAAGTGCAAACTTGCCAATCCTTTTTGTATCCTTAATATGTTTGAACCTGTGAAACTCACATATTCGAACATTCGAATTAGAGGAGTTCACCAATTTGACATTCTTAAGAGAAAAGATCTTTAGTCAAGGATGGAGAAATTCCTATTGAAAATTTAAAATTGGAACAGTTACTACCATTAATAGGATTTTGTCTAGTGGAAATCCTTTTAAAATGGAGTTCTCTAAAATTGATCAAAAGATCTAAGTGTAATTGAGATTTGGAAATATTTTTTATTTGCAACCTCTCTCTATCCCTTCTCTTTATACCTTTTTATGTTGGACCTCTCTCATCATGTATCCCATGTCCCATGTCCCATGTCCCGTTACCCCAAACCCAACTAACCTTACTCAACTGATTCAACCTCAACTCACCCGAACCCAGTCAAATTCAGCTTAACTGGACTCAGCCTAACTTGACTCAATTTGAATCAACCCAATCAAAGCACCTGCAACCCAAACTCGCCCCAATTTGAAGCCAAAATCACCCCAACCCTCACCAACCCGACCAACCCTCACCAACCCTGACTCAACCTGAGTCAACCCCGACTCAGCCCGCACCTCAACCCACCCCGTATCCCAAACCCAAAGGCCCCCCACCTCCATGACTATGGCTTTCGGCCAAAACCCATGCCCCATTCACCATTACCATACCTCACCACTATAAGCTCACGGTCAAAATTCATACTCCATCACCCATAGCCATAAGCCTCACATCTCATCACTCATGTTCATCAGCCCCCTATGCCATAAACATGGTCACTACCCCGACCCCATCGTCCATAACCATCAGTTCCTTTACCCATGGTCATAGCCACAGACGCCACACACCCCTCATTTATCCCCATTCATACTCGATACTTTCCGAAATCTTTTGTCCAAACTCCAAATTCAACTATACCCTCATTCTCTTTCAATATACCTACCCGAACCCAATTAACCATTTTAATCCAATCGAAACTCGAATCCAATCCCGACCCGAACCACGAGTGCAACCCCTTACCTCTACTCGCACCCCGAATCCAAAACCAACAATTCGACCCCTACATCTACCCTCACCCCACACCTCAACCCGGACCGGAACTTGAATATGAACCCGGACCCCTACCCCAACCCAAATCAGCACCCATAGCTGAAAGCCGCAACCCAACTTGTACTCCTAGCTACCCCAACCCAAATCAGCACCCATAGCTCAAAGACGCACCCCAACTTGCACTCCTAGCTACCCCAACCCAAATCAGCACCCATAACTCAAAGTCGCACCCCAACTTGTACTCCTAACTACCCCAACCCAAATCAGCACCCATAACTCAAAGCCACACCCCTAGGATGCCACCTAAGCCATCACCCCATATACTTCAATTCATTAGACCATGTCCCCCTCTATAAACCCCATAGCATATACATCGACATACCCATACTCTTTAGTCTAGAACTATTCCCAAAAGTTCAACCGACCATGTTGTCCCTCATACCCTTTTACATACCTCATATCCCTATTAGTTCTACCCTCCATCCCCATGTCGCATGAGGCCATTAGACCACATCACAAGGCCATAGTCAACCCATACCACACCACCGTATCATAATATTATCATCCCATGTATCATATTGTCACAACCCAAATCCCACCCGAACATCCCATATACTTAATAGCATAGGTAACCTCATCCCTTTAAATTCATCCACGTCATCCCTTTAAATGCATACATCGCCTTACTACTATGAACAGACCATGTTCATAACTCCCATAAGACCATACCCATATCCATCTCATCTCCACCAAAATTCCCAATCTAACCGGACCCAAAACCCAAAACCCGCAACCCGATCCCAACCCGGTTTTGCCCCAACCCAGTTCAATCCCACCCCACACCCCAACCCAAAGCCGCACCCCAACTTAAAGTAGGACCCCGAACCCCAAACCCGTAACCTGACCCGCACCCCGACCCGTTTCAACTTGAACCACTCTAGCCCAAACCGGTCCAACCCGGGCCCGAATCCTCCCAATCCGGTTAATCCCACCGTCAACTTGAATCCTCCCAATCCGATTGATCCCATAGTCAACTCAAATCCTCTCAACCCAATCGACCCTACCGTCAACCCGAACACGCTCAATCCAATCGACCCCGCCATCAACCCGAATTGGATTAGCCTAATCCAATTCTCTAATATTTCATAGTTTGGAATTAAGCCATATGGCCATGAATCTGAACCCAATGAGCCTCATCTAATCGGTTTACTCAGTCGGACCTACCTGATCCAACCTCAACCCAACACAGTCCCTTTTCAACCTGGGTCCAACCCAACCCACCCACTTGGTACAGTCAACTCAACTCACCCAATTTAATCCAATCCTACTCGGACCAAACCCAATCTAACCCGGTTCAGCCCAGGTTCCACCCGAGCCAACTTAAGCCAACCCGGGTCCAACCTAAATCGACCCGAGTTCAACCAACCTAGCTGCACTCCCCCGACCCTAACCGGGATCATCTAACTAGAACCCCAACCAATTCGGCCCAGTTCGAACCTAACCCGACCTGAGTCAGCCCGAGTTGGACCCTAAGCTGTAGCCTAGCACCTTACGCCACCTACCTGACCCAAACTGCGCCCTACTCAGCCCTGATCCAAACCCCCAATAGCCTATTCGGCCTAGACCAGTACCCATGGCCTACTCGGCCTATCGCTCAACCCCATGGCCAAAAGTCCATTCGACCTAACCCAAGGTTCATTCAGCCACCCTTCCCCCCTAGTACTCGACCTAGCTAGCCAATCCCTTAGCCCCATCCCAATCCAAGCCCGACACCTAACCCAAGTTGCATCCCTACCCAGCCTAACTACCCTCGACCACCCTATTTAATTTTAACCGAACTCCCATTCCCTCACCTTATCTTATAGCTATTAAACTTTTTCATCATCACATCCGTGTAATACCCCATCTCCCTCAGCCACATCCATGCACTACTCCATCACCTTAGCCACATCCATAACCCATAACCGTAACAGTACATATATAAATGTATCAACCCATTCCCCATTCAAACTACCACATCACTATACATCACATCCCCATCCTCCACATACCCTTCACCCATATATTCTATCCCAACAACCATCTTACACACAAACCCATGATCCTTTTCTATCCAGCACATCTTTTCCATCAGCTAGATCCTTTGGAATCCCCATTATCCGAGTCATTGCTTAACCACTTACATTATACCGAGTCTTGCTTATTGAGCCCAACTGAGTCCACCCTTTTGTCTCTTAGTGAGTTTTGTCCCTTCACTCGGAACCCGAGCTGCGCATGTTGTCCATTCCAAGTCAAGCTAACCAAGGTGCTCCTCAATCCCTCTAGTATCCCAACTCAATTCACTTAGACGAATCCCGTAAGCTAATCTCTTTGAACCCCTGACTGCAATATATTGATGATTCCTTTGAATCCAATTCCGAACCCAAGTTCTCACCTCAATCTCAAATCCCAATTCAAAATCCAAACTCCTTCCATGGAACTACGTGTGGCTTGATCCCCACCACGGGGTACGTAGGCAACTTGGCACTTCCAAGTTCAGTCGCACCTTTCTGCACCTTTCTCCATCCCCTCTTCATCTCTTCCATTCTGTTGTTCACCCTCTCATTGCTCTTAAACCTTTTTGCATGTTAGATGTTTCTTTTTGCCTCATTCCATGATTAATTGCGTAATTGTTCTTATCGTATGCTTAGCAATCACATGCTAGGTGTTTTGCTTTCCTTTCTCTTGCTTTGCATGCTAGTTGCTTTCTTTGCATGATTAATGTTGTTTGTTAAATTTGAAACTCAAAAGAATTCAAAAATCTTAAAGAATCTAAGAACTCGTAATCACTTGAATTAGAGCATCCCAATCTCCTAAATATAAAGTTCTAAGGTTCTAAACTTAGATATCATACTCTAGGTTCCCCAAAATAGAATTCTTGGAATCCAAAGTTCACAAATATACTACAATGCAACTTAAGTCCATTGGATTAGATTTAGGAGCAGGTAACGTAGTCCGCACAATCTAATCCCACTCAAACCAAGTCTTATCAATCTCATAAGACATTAAAAAATGTAGGCATGTAGTTGCATGTAGGATGAACTCCTGGCCCGCATGAGTCTAAACTGTTAATTGCCAAATCATTAGTAATATTTAGATTTCCCAAATAAAACTCACATTTACCCCCTCTAGTTAAAACATAAACAACTAAAGCATTTAAAAGGTAAAGTCTGACTTTCGTCAGGCAAGATCGATGTTGTACGCTTCGTGCGGTACACCTTCCGATCTCGTAACTAGGTAACTTATCCAGAATTTAAATCGTAGACCAAATATATAAAGTTAATCATGGGTCCTAGATCCCTAATCTAGGTGGCGACTCTGGTCAGTTGCTTCTTTCGTGATGTTAGGATTTTTATCCTAAATTTATGGAAAAGGCAACCATATTCAAATCCAATAGAGAAAGGCACTATCATAAAAATGCACACCCCCGTGGGCCCCCCCTCCGAGATGGGATCCACACCCAGCTAGAGATCTTGTGGACACAGGGATTCGACGTCCCAGACGACCACTTTCGGTCTGGAGATTACAGAGCTTGGGCCTCTCTAGAGCTGATGGGTCCTTTGACCTGAGGAGAGGTATTCTTCTATACCTTCCTTTTCCTTTCTGTTTTGAATACTTGCCTTCTGAAATTTGATTGATTGATTTGAATCATCCTGTTTTCTACAGGAGGATCCTGAGGCAGATGTTGCCCCTGAGGCTCCTATTTTTGCAGGGAAGCCTCACGATGAGGGTAGGGCTATTGCGGAGGCTATCAGAGCCACGGGTGCCGAGGTCAGAGGCGGTCCAGTGATCAGAGAGCCTGCACATGTTGCACCGCTGCCAGCGAGCAGGGAGGAGAGAGAGGGGCATGTTACCCGCAGCAGGGGAAAGGAGCCAATTGAGGTGTCTTCTTAGAGGTCTACTTCTCTAGAGAGGCCAGCTCCTCGTCCACCGATCGTGCCTAGAGCACCCGCTCAAGGATTTAGCAGACGATTTCGTCGTCTGACCTCGTCAGGAGCTGGTCCTTCTGTTAGATTGGTTGTAAAACCCTGAGCAAAATCACTACACGTTGCGAAAGAATAAACCTTGTAGAACAAAATTCTTAGTCTAAACCAGGATTCCTAAGGATTAATTGATTTTAATGTGATTTAATAAACAAAAATAAAAATACCTTATTTTGCTGATGAGAAGAAAAACGTCTGTTGGATCTGCTCCTCGAAAATCCGCCAACGATCTAATTGATGCGAAACCGCAAGTTGAACCGATGGATTCCTTTCTTTGCACAAAGGATGTTGTAAACAACTCTTTGTTTACTTTATAAACTTATCTAAATCAGATTATAATGTGAGAATATGTATTTAGGTCAACGGAGCTTTGTTGGATGTTTGTCTTTGACTTAGAAAAGACAAAATTAGTTGATGGAATTGAAGAACTAGAAGATAAAGACTTTGGAATGTCTACCAATTTCCAACACATAGAATTATGGAAGAGCTCTTGAAAACTTCAGCCATATTTATAGAGTTCTCAACTTCCACATACACAACCTAAAGCTTCTAGAGAATCTTATAAAAAATGGAAACTTCCCATAATTAGAAGCTCTAATTTGGAAACAAGCTAGTTGGCTTTTTCAAAATAGAAACCAAACAATGTGGGAATATTTTTTTAGAAATTCTTGGACTTTTAGAAATCTCTAAATTGAGTTTTTTCCAAGTAAAAATGTGGGTTGCTTTATTGGATAAAAACAATCCCAAAATTATCTCACACATTGTTTCCTTTTTCATCATTCCCGCTATAAGCCTGTAGGTCAAATTTCGACCTCATTTTTGGATATGTAAATGGACGAATTAGAAAATATTTAAACTGCAAAGTTGTAGATATTTCAAAATCCTTCGAAACGAGTACTTATACATTAAGTTTTGACAAGAGATGAATAAGTTATGACTGTTTTAGTAAAACCAGTCTATAAGCTAAACTTACAATTATTTATTTTTTCTTTTAATTAAATAAACATATTTCCTCCCATCCAATGGGAGCAAAAGCTCCATCCATATTTTTCTATAATTCCCAAAATACACAGATGGTTTATACTTAACCATTTTTGTATTCCCAATGTATCATATAGTGCATATACACTATATACATTGTGTATATCCTTTCATTGCATCCAATGCCACGAAAGCAGTTCGTGTATACAACCAAATAAATGCGGGACCTCTATCTAATAGATAATAATAGATCAATCGAGTCATGAGTGGGATCGTAGCAGGGATTCAACAGTAGATCCTACAGAACCCACAAGTGGGCCCCACTGCGATTATTACTCTGTAGCCAATGCTACAATCACATTGAGTCAGTGGCCTCCATCGAGATGTAACCCTGAAGATAACCGTCAAATAATCATACCCCTAATCACATCAAATGTGCAACTCCTTTCTCCAAGTTCACATCTACTGAGTTGAGTCCTACGGGGGGTGAACATCAACTACCCCCTAGACTCACTCATGGTATACCTTTGAGTGAAGCGGTGCCGACCTGCAAATGCATTTGCTAAAAATTATTTCAAAACTTATTTGGTGAAATCCTTTTGATATACACTTTATCAAATTCACCTGGCCAAGTATTTTTCTAGGCCTACTGCTCTGACCAAAACCATAGATGTTATCGTATGAAGTAGGTGGAGAATTCCATGTCGGGTATCACTCTTGACCTCGAAGGTTTTTCTAACACTCCAGTACTATCCTCTAGTGACTCCAAGAGAATCACGGTTAGATAGACCAAGAATGAGAGACTCGCCAACAGATCAATATGACCACTCAGGTCAAAGGACATGTAAAACGGTCTGGTCTGGTAGAATAGCTCAACTATCTCTTATCCACAAGCTATTCTAATGTTATCCTATTTAGTACGCAATCTCATTATCATACCCATTCTATCTTGCTTAGAGTCCACTACCCAAGTGATTGAGGTAAGTCACTCCACATCACGTTCACGTCGGCAAGATAGATGCTAGTTGTATACAGGAGTAGGTCTCCAACCTCAACCCCAACTAAGAACTATTAAGGTCTGGAAAGAACCAGAATCCCATTTCTCCTTGCTCCCTAGGATCTGTGAATCCATGAGCATGGGTTTCCTACTTTGCTACCTAAGGACAAATACGTGTCAATAATAAGTAGCATGTCACACATATTTAACTTTTAGTTGCCCATTAATTGTCATGAAAGGAAACTTTTATTCATTAACATGCAAAATATACTGGGTTTTAGGGCACCAACTCTAACAGTCTCTCACTTGCCCTCAAAGCCAGTTATGCATATATCTTAGACCCATCCCCTCAATATGTCTGTCAAACACCTTTTGACTAAGGGGTTTTGTAAAAGGGTCGCCACGTTATCCGCTGAGGCAACCTTTGCAATAGCCACATCCCCTCTGTCAATGATCTCCCGTATCACATGATACTTTCGAAGTACATGCTTGGACTTCTGATGAGGCCTCGGTTCCTTTGCTTGAGCAATCACTCCGCTGTTATCACAATAGTGCGTAATAGGTCTCTCAACAGAGGCCACGACTCCAAGATCGTTCACAAACTTTCGCAGCCATACCGCCTCTTTCGCTGCTTCACTTGCGGCGATGTACTAAGCCTTAGTTGTGGAATTTGCCGTACTGTCTTGCTTGCAACTTCTCCATGACACTGCCTCATTTGCTAAGGTGAACACAAAACCAGATGATGATTTCATGTCATCAACGTCAAACTGAAAGTCTGCGTCGGTAAAATCAGAAACGACTAACTCGTTTGCACCGTAAACTAAACATAATGTTTAGTTCTCCTAAGACACTTGAAAATATGTTTAACTGTTGTCCAATGGTCTAATCCTGGGTCCGACTGATATTTGCTAAACACACTTACAGAGTGATAGATATCTGGCCTTGTACATAACATAGCATACATAAGACTTCCCACAGCCGAAGCGTAGGGAATGTTGTTCATAACCTGCTTATCCTCAGGTGTCTAGGGAGACATCTTCTTGGATAATCTGATTCTATGCCTGAAAGGAATTATTTCCTTGGAATCTTCCATGTTGTACCTTGCCAATATCTTATCTATGTAAGTTTCCTGTGATTGCCCAAGCTTCCTATTCTTACGGTTCCTAAACAATTTAGGTCCTAGAATGTATGAAGCTTCTCCCAGATCTTTCATAGCAAACGTGCTTGAAAGCCACAACTTTGTACGTGATTGCATTCCTAAATCATTCCCAATGAGTAGAATGTCATCTGCCTAACGAACCAAGAATGTAACTGCGCTCCCACTGACCTTCTTGTAAACATAAGCCTCGTCTACGTTTTGACAGAAGCCAAACTCTTTGACTGCTTGATCAAAACGAAGGTTCCAACTAAAGGAAGCTTGCTTCAATCCATATATGGATCTCTACAACTTGCACACCTTTTGATTACCCTCTTTAGCAGGCTTAAAACCCTCCGGCTGGACCATATAAATATCTTCCTGAATTTTTCCATTCAAGAAGGCCGTTTTGACATTCATCTATCAGATTTCATAATCATAATGTGCAAAGATAGCTAGTAAAATCCTAATGGACTTTAGCATGGCTGCTGGTGAGAAGGTTTCATCATAGTCAATACCAGCCTTTTGACTATATCCCTTCACCACTAGCCTAGCCTTATAGGTCTCCACCTTTCCATCAGAGCCCTTCTTCCTCTTGAAGATCCATTTGCATCCAATGGGTGTAATACCCTCAGATGGATCAACGAGAGTCCATACCTTATTGGAATAGATAGAGTCCATTTCGGATTTAATAGCATCCATCCATTTTCCTGCATCGATGTCTAACTTCACCTCTTTGTAGTTAAGGGGATCTGTATCTTCTGTATTTACTTCACCCAAGTAGACAAGTCTATCAGGTTTTCTGACCTCCCTACTACTACGTCGGAGTGTTGGAATAGGTTTAGTGTGTACTTGCTCAATTTCCTTATATCTCTCTATTGGATTTTCGGGTTGCTCTTCTAAGGCAATCCTATTCATTCCGCTCGCATCTTGAATGAACTCTTCTTCTAATAATGCGGTATTCTGGCTCACAAAATAGTTTTGCTCACCATGGTTATAAAGCGTGTAACCCTTTCTTTCCTTAGGATATCCAATAAAGAGACACCTATTGGTTCGTGCCTCCAACTTTTCAACACCTATCTTTTTAACATGGCCAGGACAACCCCATATCCTCATATGATTCAATGTGGGTTTTCTGCCCGTCCATATCCCATATGGAGTCATTGGTACTGATTTAGTTGGGACTCGATTAAGGATGTAGAGCGCCGTTTCTAAGGCATATCCCCATAGAAACAAAGGTGCTTGTGCAAAGCTCATCATAGATCAAACCATGTCCAACAGTGTTCGATTTATCCTCTCTGACACACCGTTCAACTCTGGTGTTGCAGGTGGAGTCCATTGAGAAACTATTCTGTTTTCTTTTAGGTAGTCTTTAAACTCATCCGAGAGGTATTCTCCTCCCCTATCGGAGCGAAGTGTCTTAATCTTCTTGTTTTGATGGTTTTCTGCTTTATTCTTGAACTCTTTGAACTTTTCAAAGGTCTCAGACTTACGTCGCATTAGGTATAGGTAACCATACCTTGAATGGTCATCTGTGAAAGTCACGAAGTAGAGAAACCCTCCTCTCGCAGGATGAGAAAGAGGGCCACATACATCTGTATGTATCAATTCTAATACACTTTCGCTTCTTCCACTCTTGCCCAGGATGAGAAAGAGGACCACATACATCCGAATTTTAGTCATTTTACCTTGGAGACATGGCTCACAAGTTGGAAAGGGTTCTACTTTGATTAAATCCAATGGACCATCTTTCACTAATCTTGTGATCTGCTCTAGGCCAATATAACCTAATCGAAGATGCCAAAGATGTGTTGGAATTACCGTGTCCCTTACCATTTTGACGTTTGGAACATCAATACTTGAAATATTCTCAACATTGCTCATCTTCTCTAAGGCGTTTATTAAATATAGGCCATGACTCATCGTACCTTTCACAATTAAGAAATTTTCCTTTTTAATAAAAACAGAAGTTTTATTAAAATTAGTAGAATATCCATCATCAAATAATTTTGAAACTAAAATTAAATTCCTTCTTATTGAAGGTACATAGTGCGGGTCCCGATCCCGCGAGGGGGTCGTGACCCGCCTCCCTCTAGGTCTCTCGTAGCCACACAAATGGCGTATGCTTTTTATTATTGATATAAATTATCTTTTTCGTGAACTTTGGATTACAAAATAAATCCGAATTTCACGTAAAAGAGAATGACCAGAGTCGCCACTTAGGTAAGGGAGGCCTAAACTAAGCTACATGCCTAACTCATCTAGGACACCAATCTAGACTGGACAGACTATTTCAACAGTTTTAAGAGAAATTAATTAATTCAAGTTAATTATATTTTATTATCTTAGGACTTCATCTAAGATGTTATATGATCATATCTAAATATAAAACACTCCCTAGACTAATGCAGGTGGGTCCTACATCCTAGGTAAACTAAGCATGTGCTATGGAAAAAGGAGGTTAACTAGTGAATCCTAATCTATGGCTCGGTTACCAACAATAGAAACCGGCCATGATGAGGCTAACTGGACTCCTAACTCTAGGACTCCCCAAGACCTAAAACTCCATGTGATGTAAGTGTTCCTAAAGGGGGCTCTAAAGGCTCCCACGAGGTGGGACCGTGATCCAACGGTTTCAAAATTCATTTAAGTTATTAAGTTAGTGATTTTCATCTTTTAAAGGGTTCCTATCACCAAGAAATCAGGGTATTCTAAGGCTCTAAGGGTTAATTGACCTAGACTAGGGTTTTGACCAATTTAGCAAGTTGTGAAGATTTTTAGTGAGTTTTACCAATTTTCATTTAAGCAACATAAGGATTATGATGTTTCTGGAAAGTTGTAATGTTTTGGAATTTTTCATGATTTTACAAATTTTAGTTGATTTTTAATGATTTTTACAATTTTAAGCAATTTATTGGAGTTTTAAAGCAAGTGATAGTAAAAACAATTCAATTCGATCCAAATTAACACTGGAACATGTTCATAGTAATAGTAAATCACAGTAGAAATTTCACACATTATTTCTGAAATTTACTATTTTAAATATATTTATTTATGTTATGTCCGATTCAAATAAAAATCACAACAAATACCAAAACATAAACAAGATATCCAAAAAATTCATAACATGAGACTAATAGGCTAATTCATCTTATTATAAAATTTTAGCTTTTGAGGAGTTTAGTTGGTGATATCTCCTTCATACATGTGAAAATAAGTGATTTTCATTAAACAAATCCAGTAAAAAATAATAAATAAACTCAAACTCCTTTCGAAACTTTTGTATGATCTTCAAATATTATAAGCCTTTTGAGAATAAAATTTCGTCCAATTTTAAATTTTTTTGACACATAAACGAATTTTTATTCTTTAAATATCATTTTCTAGGTATTTTTTGAACGAATTTTAAAATTATCAAGATAAACGAATTCTACTGAAATTTTTAGATTTATTGTGTTATTTTAATCCAATTGAAACTCAGAAAATATGACTTTAAAATAAAAACTCAGTTTTTAAATAGTTGCTTTGAAAATTGACTCAAAGACCACTTGAGACCCTAATTCGTTCAACATCCTATTTTCCTTATGTAAAATGATTTTTCTTCCACCAAGTTTGGATTTCCAATGTTCTTTTCATTTAATTAAAACTCAGAAAGTACATCATTGCGAAAAACCTTTGATTTTAAACTAGTCGCTTTGAAAATCAACTCAAAATCTAATTAAAACCCTAATTCATTGAACATGTTATTTTTTTCATGTAAAACGATTTTTCTTCCACTAAAATCAATAATAACATGAATTGGCCCATCATGAATCATATTATAATTATGCAAAACGAAATCCCATGAATTTTCTACAAGAAACATGAAAGAACAAGAAAGGAATACTCCTAAATATGTTATTAGTTTTTAACCAAAAAGAGTTTAGAGCACTAACCTTTGATGGTAAATCCGAAGTCTCTAGGGCTTGTAATCCGAGATATACGATTTGTCAAGCCCTTTGATATGCAAAAAAACCCAAAGTTTCTGAAGAGAAGAGCCGCTTCGAATAAAAATTAAAAGAAGATGAAGGAGAGTTGTGCTTTCTCTACTTGAATTCAAAGGAATATGGTGAATTTCTCCACACAAACAAAAATGAAATATTTTTTTAGGGGGGGATGGGCTGGACGAATTTTCAAGAGAGCTTCAAAGGTTGATTTGATCTCTTTTTGTAGAGAAAGCTAGGGCAAAAACAAGTACAGCAACTTCCCATGTGCGAGCTATCATTTTTGTTTTCTTTCTAATTCCCTCCACTAGCTTGCTTTTCCCTCTTGTTTCTTAATTGTTTGTGTTTTTAAATTCATCATAAGAAGCTATCTTAATTTTCAAGTCATTCTATTTTGTATAAAAGAAAGCTTCTCAAGACTTTTCTAGAAACTTCTTCATAAGAAAGCATCTTTTCCAAAGATTCCCATCCAAAAAGCACTTCCCAACTTTAAAGTCCGTTTTTGGCCTATTTATCATAAGAATCACGAAAAGTTGTAAACTACAAAGTTGTAGCCCTTCGAAAGATCTTTCCAATACATATTTACACTTTAAATGTGACAAATCGGTTAAAGAGTTATGACAATTTTAGTGGGCTGGAATTTCCGTCCAAATGGTACTGCCTGATTTTAAAGCTCGTTTTTTACTTATTTCGTGGAAGAATTGTGAAAAGTTTTCAACTAGAAAGTTATAGCCCCTCTCGAGATATTTCCAATAAGTACAAGAATGAATTTTTTGGATAAGTAGTTAAAATGTTATGGCTGTTGTGATCTGATCATATTAGCCCTTTTCTCTTTCTCATCTTTTATTTTTATCAACCAAATCTATTCAATATAGGGGAAGCCCATCATGCGGGGACCACATGTGGGTCGACCCACACATGTGACCGAACCACACATGTGGTTCCCGCATGGGTTTAGCCCATGGGTTTTTGCATTGTGGGCCTTTTTAAGTGTAATATGTATCAGACTAGCTCTTTTTAATTTTATAATGATGGGCCCACACCATGTAATGCACATGGTGGGTCCCACACACACATGGCCAAACCTCTCTCATCCCTTGAGAAAAAAATCATTTTTGCCCATGTAGGCCCAATTCACCCATCTCACATCAAAAGTGACCAAAATACCCTCGAACCGGAATATCCTTTAAGGATGAAATTAAAAATGGCAAGTAGGTAAGGAAGATCTCAAAAATAGAAGGTATTGAAGTTCACTTGAAACGGAGGACAACATCAACCACGATCATTCGGGCTACCCTATAATTACCCAAAATACCCCCAAGACACAAAATTTCCATAAGAGATAGAAACCCTGAGAAATTTTAAAAATAGCAGGTTTTTTCACACTCGATTGGAAACACAAGACATCATCATCTGGAGACTAATGGAATCCCCTGGAGATCTTCGTGATTTGCGAACAAACATTAAAACACTTAAAATGAGATGAAATTCACCCTAAAATGTAAAAATGCCTAACCTAATGCAGATGACTGACTTGGGATTTAACAGACCAATTAAACATTTTGCTTTGTAAAGCATAGCAAAATGGAGGTGTCTACAGATGCTCCTCTTTATTAGAGATGACGTAGTCATCGAATACCAAAGCAAAAGTGACAACTCCATTTTGCAAAACTTTAATTAGTAAAGGACTTCATATGCAACTTAAATGTAGATACATGCTAAATATTTCCTAATGCAAGACCTTAGCAAAGTCCTAGAATTAAAATGTTATCAAAAAATCATTTACTCAAAATACCATGACCTGGTAGTTCAGAATAATGAAAAACTGGAACAAATCTGAGTGCCAAAATTACGCATCCCAGAACGAAAGATAATTATAATGCGGCGCCACTTCCAAATGGGCAATGAGGGAATTAGGGATCATGTTTTAACAGATTTGCAGAAAATGTGACACTGTTTTCGAACAGGCTCAGAAAAAGGGGATGTTGTTGTCGAACGGACCCAAAGGGAATGAGACATCGTTCTCAAACGAGCTCTAAGAAATGAGACACCATATTCATATGGGCTCAAAGAGGATAAGAGACCATTCTCAATTGGACTCAAAAAAATGAGACATCGTTCTCAAACGAGCTCAAAGAAATGAGACACCATATTCATATGGGCTCAAAAAGGATAAAAAACCATTCTCAAATGGACTCAGAAAAACGAGACATTGTTCTCAAACGGGCTCAAAGAAATGAGACACCATATTCATATGGGCTCAAAGAGGATAAGAGACCATTCTCAAATGGACTTGGAGGGAATGAGACACCATATTTGTATCGGCTCAAAAGAGAATAAGAGACCATTTTCGAATGGACTCAAAGAGAATGAGACACCATATTCGTATAGGCTCAAAGAGAAATTAAACACCATTTTCGAATGGGCCTAGAATGAGAGACCGTTCTCAAACGGACTCGGGGAAGATGAGACTAAGGATGACTTTTTAAAAACTGGAGGACTCGATAACTGGGGAATTGAGGATTTGATGAGAAATTGTAGAACTCGAAAAGTATAAAATGTAGGGACTGGAGAATTGGATAGCCAGGTAATAGGGCACTGGATACTAGCGGAGCAGAAAAGTAGAGAACGAGATAATTGAAATATTGAAGAACTTGTTCGCTGGGAATTGTAGAGCTTGATTACCGGAGAACTGGAGAGTCAAAAATTGATTCTTGTTGAACCAGGGATTAGATTAGATTGACATTTTGATTGATTCCTCCAAGATTGGAAATTGATCACTGGATTTTGGAAACGGGGGAACTGGAATCCTAATATGAACACCGGGAACCGGGAATCTAGAACAAGGACATACTGGATACTAGAACTAGAGTACTTGAACACTGAATTACAGGACATTGGAACTGTGTACTGGAATTGGAGTGTCAAAATACTGTGAGCAGGAATACGGGGACTGGAGAACTGAAAAATGAAACACTAGAATATTGGAGATTGGGATACTTGAGGGCTGGAACTGAAATACTGGAATACCAGAATACTGGCTATTGGAACTGGAATACTGGATACTGGAACTGGAAAGTGGGATTTTTCCCTTGACAGGTGTTCAGACAAACATTTCTTGACTAGGATAGTATTCAATGAACTGGAGGGAAATTCTGAATTTTAATAGTTCATCTTTCTAAGAAACTGGCTCAACAACCATCGCATCCAAGGCTCTTCCAAGCTTTTAGGTGCCTTTCTAGGGCATGGTCTTCTTATAGAAACTGCACTTTCCGATGTTTCTATTTCAGAATGTTTCTGAGTTGATCTTCTTTAAAACGAAGCTCTTTGACTAGATTTTCGAGATCTTTCCTTCAGGATTAACTTAGCTCTGGTACAAATGCAGGGAGCTAACGACACCGGGCCTCTTTCACCGAGACAGTTGCATCATTTGGACACAAGGACAGCGATTGACTCTTTTTAAAGAGGAAATTTGGGTAAAAGACATTATTCAAACGATTGAGGAACTCCGAAAGAGTGAACTTAGAATAACAAAGATTGACTAACTACACTGACAAACATAGTAATGCTTCTGACTTAGTTAATATTTTGTTTGGTAAGTCTATCATTTCAAAGAATAGTTTCTTAATTAATAAACACTAGACTTTTTCTTTAAAACAGTTAAGGCCTCGAGGATTTGATTACCGCTCATTGGATTGCTTGGTTTCAATGCCCTCAGTTTCTAGGATGGCACTTGAACTCGCTTGAACTTCTTTTTGATCTTCAGTGTTGATACCGGCAGTAGCCTTCTTATAATGATTCTCTTACCGTGACCAAGTCTCCTCTTCAGGGTTTTTAACTTGGCGGACCATATTCACCTTACCTTTTGCCTGAATCGCCCTTTGGGTTTTCAACTCAGCAAGATATCCCCTTAGCTTCTGCCTAAGCCGCCCTTTCAGGTTTTCAACTTAGTAGGGGAATTATCTTAATTTTTGCCTAGACCACCCTTTCAGGTTTTCAGTCTAGCAGATCTTAAAATCCGTTTTTTTCTTTCTTTCTTCTTTTTTTTGTTTTAGGACCTAGATCCTTGATTCTGAACACCGAAAGAACTTTATAGGTAGGATGAGGCTTTTCAAAGAAAAAAGCTTAAGGCTTTGCAAAGATTTTAGCCGGACCTGTAACCAGGTTGCCTACGTATCCCAGTGTAGGAATCAGGTCGCGCATAGTTCGGGGCAGATGCCCCTAGTTTGAAGGTAAATTGATTTTTTTTCATTCTTGATTGACTCTCCTTTCTTTTTCTTTTTTTCGATTGACTTCTTTTTCTCTGATTGATTGACTCTCCTTTTTTCTTTTTGGAACGATTGAATTTTTCCTTTTGAAGCGACCGAAGTTGGTTTGACCGAGCTGCCTACTTTATTTTCTTATCACACTATACTACAAACTAAATCTAATAAAACCTGAAGGCATTATAGATTGCGAGAACTTATTGCATACAGTTACATCACTTGCATCTAAACCCTTGCATCTCACATACACAAACGTCCTATTTAGGAACGCAGAGTGTTATCTAGCATGGTTGACTGGGAGGTCATGACCCGGTGCCTCTGATTAGAGAAGCATTCCACTCTTAGCCTATTACCTTTATGATGCGTAAACGGATCTGTTGGTTCACGTACTGCTACTTTGGACACCGGTAGAGTATATCGAACACGGATTCACGCTAAAGGAACTCTTAGCCTTACCCATAGATTACTCCACACTTGCATATAGTACAAACAAGCGTGCATCACGTGTGTGAGCCTAGATTAGGATATCCTACCCATTTGTGTCTAGATTAGGCCGTAGTCCATCTTTCAATGGCTACGATCGGTTTTAGGTACACAAACAAAGTCATGATTCGAGATCCTTTCTCCACTCCGCTAGATTAGGACTAGGATTTGATGCCTTCAGGCAGCACCAGATAAAATGTAAGGGCAAAAAACTTTTCCTTTAAGATTATGATATAAATCTCATCTTTCCCAATATCTCATAGGCTAGTCTCTCCTTGATATATCCTTAAAATCAATCATTTGCGATCTCGCCAAATCATTCGATCATAAATTGTAATCTCTCTCCTAATGGTCTAGCCATACCCATATCCTTCCTCATTTCTTCTTGATCCCATCATTTTTAAATCTAACAAATTCCTGCTCATTCAATTTCCTAATTCTCAGATCCACCACATGCACCATTCCTGCCCGATAATCGGTCTTCAATTCCAAAAGCTAACTCTTTTAAATTTATTTTAAATGGCTCATTCAACTCTTAGTTAGTGTGCTATCTATGTGACATGCATCCTATGATCTAATTTCATTATGGATCCTAAATGTGTATCTTGATTCCTTAATTTGTTTGAATTCAATCTAGGTGCAAGTTCTCCTAAGATTCTAATTTCATGGAAAGTCCTAAGTGATTTAATTAAGCATTTACAAGAAAATTAATATACAAAACCCCACAATTTGTTGTGGAGCTGACTCGTGGTTGGTATGCCATCAGACATCCAAGCTGCCTACGTACCCAAGCCTCACTGGGATCAGAGTCGACGTAGTTCGGTGCACCTAAGCTAAGCTACTTATGCCTAACTCAACTAAGACACCGACTTAGACGGGATTGACTGTTTCAACAGTTTTAGGAGAAGTTATTTAATTCAAGTTGAGGATTTTATTATCCTAGGATTTCATCTAAGATGCTATATGATTCTTATCTAAATGCAAGTTGTTCCTTAGACTAATGCAGGTTAGCCTACATCCTAGTTCACTAGGCTTGTCCTAGGGAAAGATTGTGTGACTAGTGTAACTAGACCTATGGCACGGTTGCTATCTATAGCAAACGTACGTGATGAGGCTAGACTACTAACTCTAGGAATCCATAAAATCTAAGACTCCCTAAAACTTAGGACACGACACGACACGACACAAGTGTTCCTAAATTGGGCTCTAATGGTTCTTACGACGGAAACCATAATCCAATGGTTCCGAGAGACACGAGATGAGTCGATTTCAGTTTTTGAAGTTAATGAATTTTAGATTTTAAGGATTTTCAGTTTATGGACAATTAAGGAATACCAATGGTTCTAGGGTTCACCAATTTCGGCCTTGAATGGCATCCAAGGAAGGGAATCGTGCACTCTTTCCTTGTGCAATTTAATACTTAGGTTATAGTATCTTATTTCCTGGCATATCTCAGGATTTCCGTGGACAGTAACCTCGAAGCCAACAACATGCTATAGCTTAAATATTCAAATTGTCAAAGATCGGTTGCAATTGGAATACGATTATGGATGCACTGGCCATTTTTCCAGGAAAATCTAATGATCCTAAGATTTCTGTTTCAATGGATTAAGGAGTTAATATGTGACAGAGATTTAAGGTTCCTTAGAGATTTTCAGATGAATTTCAATTAATTTCAATATTTTAATGGATTTTATCAATTTTAAACCATATGAGTGATTTTACAAGTAAAACTGTTGCAAACGAATTAGAAATGAGTTGAAACTTCTACAGAAGTAAGATATGATGAGATGTAGTTTATTAAAAGAGTTTTGAAGATTTTTAGATTAAGCTCATATTTAATTTTGATTTAACAATTAAGTGACCAGATTGCCAAAATAACACAGAAACTACTAGAAATAGAAATCTAAATTTATTGACATTTATACAAAAATAAGATATGAGTAAAAATAGCATACTGTGAAAATTTAATGAATTTTAGAGACTATTTACTACCAATTTCGGATTTTCCAATATTCAGACCAGATTATGAATTAACACGACATCCCATAGGACACAAGATCAAAATCACTTGAAAATTTTATAGCCATAATAAATATGGAATATAAGACTACTGTAAAAATTTTGTGAATTTTAAAGGTGATCTGATGTCAATAAAAATTCTCACAAAATCTGATAAGTTTCAAAGAAAGCATAAAATAATATACTAAAAAAAATCCAAAAATTCTCAAAATTTCAAGGTATAATGTATCAACATTATATTATTTTCTCACAAAATTTCATTATTTTTGGAATCTGTTTAATATATATTTTATTTTTCTTCTTCGAAAAGATATTTTTGAAGAGTTTTCTATTTTTAAAACACAATTTTTGAGAAAATTACGACTCCGGAAAACGTCCTTTATTCTTGTTCTGATATGATGAACACAAGAAAAATTTAAAATTCCAAAAAATAGATCATCCTGAGATGGCTATTTTTTCGAATTTCGCAATTACTCAGCCATTATTTTAAATAAAATACCACTCTTCACTCAAATTTTCGAAAACCTTTGATCCAATGTCCGATCCGATCCGATAGTTATTTTACTCTATTTAAGTATAACATTGTATTAAATTTCGGGACGAAACGGATTTGAAACACTCATGCAGATCATGATTTTTAGCACACACATATAATATTCATTTAAATTCAATTAAATGTTTAAAAATCATGCAAAAATATAAAAAAATGCCAAATCATCCGGGAAAAATCTGAGAATAGTGTACTAACCTGTGACGGAAATCCTCGCCGAATCCGAGAGCCGAAAAGTCCGAAAATTCCGTCGACACTAGGATCCGATGCTCCCTATTCTCTTTCTTTCCTCTTTTTTTATTTTATTTTTTAAAACCACTGTTGAGGGAGAGAGAGAGAGTGAAAGAGTGAGAATAAGAGGGAATGGGAGTGAGAGTAACAGAGAATGGGAGAGATGGAGAACGTGAGAGAGATGGCAACTGTGATATATAGAAAATATAGAGAATGAGGATAAGAGATGAGAAGGAGAGATGAAAACAGAAGATGGCGATAGGTTGAGGGAGGGAACCGAGTGGAAGAGTGAGGGAGAGGTGATGGAGAGAAAGATAGAGAGACCAAGAGAGAGAGAGACCAAGAGGGTGATAGAGGGGTATAGAGATGGTGAGTGAACGTGAGTGGTAGAGGCAGAGAGATAGTACGAGTGAGACAGAGAGGGATTGAAAGTGAGCGAGATTGAGAGGGACAAAGAGAGAATGAGAGAGAACAGAGAGGGAGTAAGGGTGAGAGAGAGAGAGAGAGAGAGACAGAGAGAGAGAGAGAATCGGCCAATGTAATACCACAAACAAAACGACGCTCTGTTTTTTTTATTTTTATTTTTATTTTTTTATTTTGTAACAGATGGTGTAGAGGGGATGGGAGATGAGATGGTTGAGAGGGAGTGGGAATGAGAGAACAGAGGGTAGGAGGAGTAAGGGAAAACCGAAATTTGAAGGGGAGGATGGAAACATAGAGAGTACTCTGTTTTTTTGTTTTTTTTTGTTTCTTTCTCTTTTGCTTGGTGGGCTGAAGAGGATAGAGTGATTCGGAGAGGTAAGGGAGATGCAGAAACACCAAGGGAGAGAGGGGGAGAGTAAATTACGGTACTCTGTTTTTGGTGAGGGATGGGGACCGGAGAGAGACCAGAGAGAGAACGGTTTTAGGGTCGGAGATGATTGTCTTTTTTTCTCCCTCCCAAAGATAGCTAGGCTTTCTTTAAGAGCAAGAATCTCCCTTGAGCAAATTTCCACTGTCCCGATCAATGGAAATGGAGGATCGGTCTTTTCCAAGATTCGAGAAAATTAGACGATATCTTTTTCTTTTATCAGTTAAGAAGAGGAAGTTGCTGATATTAGACATATGAGGGAATTCTAAACAAATCTAATCATGGTATTCTTTCTTTAGAGAGAGAGGATTTCCCAAAGAACTAAAATCTCACTTTCCTCTTTCGGTAATGGCATTCTCCACTTTCTTAATCAACACATGGGCTGCCTCCTAGCAGAGATAGAAAGAGATGGTCGGTTCTTGCTCTCTTACATGCCCTTTGAGTGTAACTCCAAAATTGGTGATTTCTTTCTATAAAAGTGCTCTCTATTGTGGAACCCACCTTTACATCCCCTAATAGCAACCAAACCACATATTGGAATGATCCAAATCGTCCATTAAATGGGCCAAAATACGAAGTACTCATGGGCCCAAAATCAGCCCCATAGGACTATCCTAACTGTCCATTTGATTGATCTAATCCGCTCATTGTTTTAGGACATAATGATAATTAACCACACCCTCTAAATCATTCCCATAAATTGATTGTGCTTTAAATTAGGACATAATGATAATTAACCACACCCTCTAAATCATTCCCATAAATTGATTGTGCTTTAAATTATTTCCATGGATTGATTCAAACCGTACCATTGATGGGTGAAATTGGATAAGCTAAAAATGCGGCCGAATCCTTCTTAGATTTTCATTTAGAACTCTATACAATCCGAACCGCTCAAACAATGAGCCACAATGTAAATTAGATTGCGTCCCTTTGAACTATTCCCAAAGACCGATCTGAACCGTTCCCTATGACAGGCCATGGCATGGGCAACTTGTATCCTCCAAATATCACCCCCATGGGATAATCCAAACCAATAATTCATAAAGTTATGCCTCAAAATTATTTCCGAGAATTATCCGAATAATTCAACTTGATGGTCGCAACAAAATTGGTTGTTAAAATAACCTCCCTGAAATCCTGATTATTCCCTTGATGGGCATTTTTATGCACTGGATCGAAGTAGGCTCGAAACTCATTTTTCATTAAAACAATATGCGGGCCCCCCGGTTGATCTGAATTTAAACAAATGTTCAATGATGGCCCACCGAATGGGTCCAAATTCCCCATTGCTTTAATTCTTGCGAACAACCCCTCTCAACAATTAGCGGAAAAATGCGAAACACGACAGAAATGATTGGAAGATCGAGAAAGCATAAGGGACGGACACGGGAATGGAAAACACTCGAACCCGACAACGACACACTAACTTCTTTGTTGATTAAAGCGGAGAAAAATGGGGTGTCTACACCTATATGCCCTAACTAAGTGCAAATTTTCTAACCCTAAGTTAATGCTAGTAGTCCCTACAACCTATGTGTAACTAGGCTGTGTATCTTAAGGAAAACAATGGGATCACTAACGCATTCTAAATCTAGTCATCAGTCGGCAAATGTGATTCACCAACTGACCGGATGGAGGCGTTCCTAGCTAGGACAAACTCCTAACTCTAATGCAAACACAATAACCAAAACACTCTATCTAGGACAAACTTCTAACTCTAAAGGAAGATCTTTTTGAAAATATTTTGTGAAACATTTTTTTATGCTTTTTAAAAGGTTTAAATGGTTTATTTACAAAGTTTGACTGAACTTGGGATAAAAATCCCAAGTTGCCTACGTACCTCGAGGAAGAGGATCAAGCTAATGTAGTTCAGACACAAACTCTCTTACTACGCTCCTAAAACTTTTCACATTTCAGATGCTTTTGATGTTTTTGTATTTTTAAAATATTTTTGAGCTTCAAATTTTCTAATGTTTTTAAGTTTTTAAAATATTCAAGTGTTTTTTAGATTTTTAAAATGCTCTCACATTTTTAGTCAAAGGCCAAAGAGAACAAACAAAGCAACACTCTAGGGCAAAACCTTAGGGTAAAGGGGAAACCCCAAACAAACAAACTTACTAAAAGTGAAATAACATCGAAACGAGTAAACTAGTGTCCCAAAGAAAGTGAAACTGATCTAAGATCTCAAGCAAGCAAACTTATGTCCCAAAGTATGAAAAGGATAAGATCCCAAGTAACTCTAACATACCTGACTAAGTCTCTAATCAAGGGGAGTGACAACAACTCTAAAGGATAAACTCATAACTGACATTACTAAGGAGGGAATATAAGTAAATGAAAACATATCTAACAACTCTAAGAGATGGCGTAAATAAGTCATAGACTCCAAATAGGGTGCTCGTGATACTGGGCAAGTCTACTAGACACAAATGTGGGCTCCAAGTATCTTTATCATTACCCTTGCAATGATTAATTAAGGGTACAGGTGATTAACAGACCAAGTTGGTCTTCAACTAGTAGGGGGTACAAGTTGGGGTACAACTTAGAAATGGTTCTATACATGAGGCCAGTCATGCCTCCAAAGGGTTAACTCTGTACTAAATCGAAGGTATACTCCCTAAGAGATAGGCTCTAAACAATGAGGCTTGTTTCCAAAAGAGAACTGCCTCATGAGACAAGGTATGTCTCCTAATGGGGGCTCTAGATGACTCTTTCATTGCCCTTGCAATGAATAGGCCACTAATATCTAAGGGCGTCTAAAGACTGGAAAAGTCTCCTAAAAGAAAGATGCTATTGGGACTTGGCAAGTGCCCTAAGGATGGGCTTGGGTTGACACCTTCATCGCCATTGCAATGAGGGAATGATTAAAGGAAAAATGATGATGTGTGCAAAAGATGTAATCAATGGGCAATGAAGCAACCGAGAGGCAAGAGATGTAACCAATAGATCTCAAAGACGGAATGAGACATGACATGTCTCTAAGAATGAAACTCACAAGATTTGGAAGGTTTAAACATGTTTTAGAAGTGATCCTATGAGTTTTAGATGTTAAGGTTGACATGTAGCACTGGTTCCATTCATTTAGCATAAATTGTTTTTTGAAACACTCTACACAACATGCAATTTTCACAAATAAGGCTCTAAAATACAAAGTAAATCATGAAAATTGATCAATATATGATTTGTGACTTGCTAGCATGCTCAACATAATTTCCACCAAACATGCAATTTTCACCAAAAAGTGTCAAAAATACCAAATAATTCATGAAAATCATTCAATATATGATTTAAAACTTGTTAGCATGCTCATCATAGCCAACTATAAGCGTTAACAATGATTTTAGACCAAAATATCCTTGAAACGCAATAAAAGGCAAAATCACAACTAAAGATGTAATCTTTACGAAAATGACCCAAAATGACAAGTAAATTATAGAAAACATCCAAAAGATGATTCATGACTTGCTACCAAGCTCAAAACATCCAAAAACAACCACTAAAAATGATTAGAGGTCATGTTATCCATGATTTTTAAGAAATTAGACAATTATGTCATATAGTGTGAATAACGCAACTCTACATTGAATTTCGGACCCCTCAAATATCAAAACCATCAAAAACCCTACAAATCAAAATTGTAGATCTCAGAATGAGTGACATTCTCTCAGTTGACCACTTTGTCTGGTTCCGGCCGGAAGTGGCCGAAAAATGGCCATTTCTGGCTCATCGCCATTAAAAAGCACAGTAGTGTTTCACCTGAAAGTTTACGCTCAGTTTTGACACTCAAAACATCGTTTCTGAAAAATTTGCTCAAGAACAAAGTTTTAGAAAATCATTCAAGGAACAACTTTTTATTTTACAGATCCAGCCAGATCCGGCCAGAAGCAGTCCAAAAGTTACTTGACGCGATAAATTTCCAAAAAACTTAGAAAAATTAACACATCGAATGACTGAAACTTAAAAAAAGCATAACTCTCGCATCTATTTGCCAAATTAGGTCCATGATATGCCCAATCGAAGATATTGAAAAGCTCTACAACTTTCATGTGTATCACTTTTGAGAACTGATACCAGAATTAATGAAAAGTACAAATACAAATCTGGATAGCGTGTATTTTTTGAAGTTTTTCAATATTTTACAAGAGCATTTCACATCAAAACCCAAGATCTATCATGGATTTCACTAGATATTCACATCACACATATTAACACATATATTTTTGAATTCCAAAGCCTAACACATCAGATCTAAAGGTTTTCACAAAAATCATCCAAGAATTCACTATTTTAACCTAAATTTTCAGCTGAAATCTTAAAATTAGCGTAACTTCTTCATTTCTTGGCCACTTTTGGGCCCTTATAAGCCAAATCGAAGATCTCAACGAGCTCTACACCCTGTCAAGAGAAATTTCTATGAATTCTGATAGAAAATTAATAAAAATGGCAAAAACGAGGCTGGACAGCAATTAGTTTTTCCATTTTCACATCGAAATTCAACTAGAACTCAAAATCTGAGTTGAATTGCTTTAGATCTTTATATGAGACATATTTTTAAATATATTTTGGTAGATTTTAACGCTAGGTTGCTAAATGTAACCATTTTTAGGCATTTTCCACTTAGATTTTCTATTTTAAGCTAGATTTTCAATGAAAACTCAAAATCTACTAACCTTTTATGCAAAAAATCAAAAGCTCCATCTTTTGATGTGAATTCCATCAACCTTGAGCTTCTCCTTTGATTTTCTCCCTTGCGAGCTCTTTTTCTTCTTCTTTTTCTATCTTTTCCTCACTTCCTCTAGAATTCTCTCTCTATCTCTAGAATCTTCTTTTCTCTCTCTAGAAAGCTCTCTCTTAAGCAGAAACCCTAGATTTAGAAGAGAGATCCGCAAATTAGAGCCTTTGATCTCTATTTATAGAGATTTGAGAAAAAATTTCACCCCCTTAAGTTTACAAGACACCCCCTTTTATGTATATTTTGTATTTTAACTAAAAAATGGGTAATTTCAAGTAAAACTTTTCATTGGCGACATTACAGGGATAATGCACCCCCCTTTCTACTCTAGTACAAGAACTGGCTGGCTTAAAGAATATTTCACTCCCCTTTTGCACTATCTAACTCGGCTCGTCTTATGGGGCAATTCTCAACGGATTTAAATAAAATTTTAATGGGACCTACTTGGGATCCTAAACTACTTGAAGGCACAATTTGGGACTCTAAAACACTAATCTAATAGGATTTCTAATTGAACCTAGTTATTTGGGGTTCGGTCAAAATGTGGTGTCTACACTACTTTGAAGAAAAGAGTCTAAGATTTGACTTAGATTGAGTTTGAAGGAATCACTTTCCATGTAGCGTACAAAGTTGGATTTCTCATCTCCACTTGATTTGCTCTCTGATGTGTCGGTCAGGCCATCCTAATTAGCACCAAAACTCTTCTTCTTCTTATCATCTTTTCCCTTTCTTCTATCTTCCTTCTTCTTCAATAATGGACAGTAAGTACGAATGTGTCCCTCTTTGCTACACTTGAAGCACCTAATAGGATCATCATCATTATCTCTTCTCCTTCTGTCTTTGTGTCTCTTTGGGGAGGTGCTCCTTCTTGAGCTCTTATTTTTTCGATTGAATCTCCCAAACCTAGAGATCCTTTTGGAGAGGAGAGCCATTTTCGAAGTTAAGTTTTCCATACTTAACTCTGTCTCTCACTGTCATCTTTTTCGCTTTCCACCCAGGCTTTGAAAGCTACATCCTTCTTCCTAGATTCTTTCTTCTTTCCTTTTCTTTTGCTTTCCCTCTTCTTCATCTTCATCTTCATCTCATGAGTGATGAGGTTACCCATGAGGTCATTGAGTTCAAGGGTACCCAAGTCTTTTGATTGCTCTACTGCCGTGATTATTGGATCCCATGAGTCCGGGAAGTATCTTAGGAGCCTTTGGACCAATTCATAATTTGTATAGGTTTTTCCTAAGCATTCAACTCATTTAAAATATTAGTAAACCTTGTGAACATGTTGGAGATAGATTCTCCTTCATGCATCTCAAATGCTTCAAAATCACTAATAAGCATATTAACTTTAGATTTCTTCACTTGAGTTGTCCCTTCATGGGTTGTCTCAAGTGTGGTCCAAATTTTCCTAGCCGTCTTACAAGTGGAGACTCTATTGAATTCCTCGGGAGAGAGAGCACAAAATAGTAGTGTCACTCCTTTGGCATCCAATGTAGCCTTTCTCTTGTCGACGGGACTCCACTCCTTCCTATCTGTTGTGGGTTCAATGTACCCATCTTGTACTAATTCCCAAATTTCAAAATCTACAGATTTTAAATAAAAGGCCATTCTAATTTTCCAGTACCCGTAGTTTAATCCATTAAAATACGGAGGTCTATTTGAGGCATGACCCTCAATATACCCCAAGGGAGCTACCGGAGGAGGAAGGGGATTGGATGAGGATGGAGGAGGATCGGTTGCCACGTATCTCTCTCTTGTAGATTTTAGGATCTAAAATCTCTATAAGAGCCTTATGCTCTGATACCAAGTGAAATCCCAAAGGGCAACAACCAAGAGGGGAGTAACTTGGTGTTTTCAAATTTTTCTATTTGAAAAGCTAGGGCAAGTGAGATTAGCCTACTTAGTTCTAACCCTTGTTCATGTTATCTTCAAAATAAAAGGGAAAGAGATTACCAACACCACAAGAGAGAGGTGAAAAAGTAAGGAGACCACACAATGATTTATAGTGGTTCAGTCACAACTTGACCTACTCCCCTACCCAAGTACTTCACCTTTCCTTGGGATTTTCTCCACTATAGTGAGACTCCTTGACGCCGCCTCACAAAGCGTATACAACATTCACCACCGCAACAAGGGGACACACCCTTGAATACAAATTCGCCTCCGAGGACGTTCTTCTTCCTTACACCACCGCCTTGAAGTAGGAAACTCCTCTTTGCAACTCCAAATACAATAAACGAAGGAAGAAAATGAATGAAAAGCTCTCAAGCCGCTTTAAGGCATATACAACTCTCAAGCTCACAATAAACTCCCAAGGATTGAAACTAAATGCTCAGGGGAGTACCTCTTAGCAAGAAATGAATGCAAGTTTAAATGCACAAGAGATTTTGAAGAAGAATCCTTTTGATTTCAAAGAGTAAAGCTCTAGGTTTTGATACTGATTCAAGAGGTATTAATGAAGGTCTTTGATGGGGTTTAAATAGCCCTAGTTCATTTGGGAAATAAAAGGGCAAAACTGTAACAAAACTGGGTGGTTACACTTACCCACTACACACATCAACGGCTCTTTCGCGAGACCGTCGCGGTCGACCGAGCCACCGCGGTCGCCCGCCCTTATCGGCGTCCTTTTTTTATTTTCAAAATACAAATCGTCGCGGTCGACCGAGGTCATCGTGGTCGCCCGCCGAGTGCTACCTGTCCGAAAAATATTTTGGCTTGAAAAATATTTTGCGGTCGACCGGACCATTGCGATCGTCCGCCAAAACCTACCTGGATGTTTTCTGGATTTTTAGAAAACCGATCCACGGTCGACCAAGGGGGTAGCGGTCGACCGACCGGATAAATTTTGAGATGCCCTAGGATTCCAGGTACCATCGCGCGGTCGCCCGGCCTAGCCCTGGGTTAAAAAACTTGATTTTAAAATATTGTTCAGAGGGACTTTGGGCCATGATCTTTGAGGTTTACACATGTGTTTTCAAATACATTAATGCACTTAGAAAAATGGTTTTAAATATGATTTGAAAATATCAAAACATGCAAACATTAGATGCCAAGATGACTCCCACGCATTCTAAAAATATAACCTTGAGTATTCTTGATCTTCAATTTTCTTGAGTACTTGCATGAACCTTCCTTTGTCTTGAGATAGTGTTTGAACGTGTTCTTGTACTTGTGGTTCCCTTGTTTCTTCAATACACCATATGGCTTGAAGGTTAACCTCCAATACTTGACTTTCTCCAAGACTAGCCCTTGTTCTTCTAGCTTCAAGTCTTGACTTGAGTGAAACCTGTCTAAAACACAACACTAGAGAAGTCATTAGCAAACTACCATCAATTTGGGTTTGTTGATCATCAAAACAAGAGAGGGATATACCCTTAGGCTTACACAGTGTCTACCTCAACGGTTTCCATCTCAATGTTACCCATGTCAGTTGGGAACAAGCCAAGAAAGAATTGGTTCCACTCCCTCACGATATCAACCCTGTTGTATCTACCATGCTCATGATCAACAGATACATCCCAGGAATGGGATTAGGACGATATCAGCAAGGAGTAGTCCAATTTGATGATTTTCATTTCCCTTCCAATGTCGGGACAACTGGTCTAGGCTACCGCAACACGCATCAGGAGGAACAAGACATGTACCGCAGCCTAACCCGATGAAGGTTGTATAGGAGAGCCGGTGAGGTCATGCCAATGCCAGATATCAAGTTAACACTGAATGGTCATTTCTGGCGGGAAGGAGAAGATTTCCCCTACTATGGTTTTCCGGAATGGTCCACACATCCCATCACAGGTAAGACAGTTCCTGGTTTTCAGATCTTCTTTGCTACGGGTTGGCCAGGCAAAGAAGATGACATTTGGTAGAGAAAGCAATACAGACAAACAGAGACTTTGAAGTTCGATTGGGCAGATTACCTTGAACCGGTACTGATGTGATCAATGTTCCATGAAGACCCTCTTACAGTTTGTATGATCAAAGAATCTGTTCCAATGTTCTCCCCTCAGAGTATGTGAAATTCCAAGGGTGGTCCCGAAATGGCAACTATGAGGAGTGAAAATTATTACGTTGCTAGCAAGTTTTAACCTTTTGAAAACTCAAACCTAATTTAGAAGATTAAGAGATCAACAATGAATTTCAAGCACACAAGTTAAATCTAAAGGTGCAATGCAAATAAAGAGCAAGAGTTTAAGAGAGAGTGCACCCGAGATTTAAAGTGGTTCGGTCCTCAAAACGCGAGGCCTACTCCACTCCACCAACCAAACCCGTTGATGGCTTCACTATGTGATCTTCTTAACTTCGGCGAAGATCAGTGCTGATTACAATTCCGATCGCCTTTAACCTTGGTGGCAATCTTCACCACGGAGAGTGGGCTTCGCTTCTCCGAACACTCGTCCAATACAATGTCTTTGAATAAGAAAGAAGGAAACAAAAATCCCTCACAAGAGTTTACACACTTTGTAGAAGATGTACAAATTGAAGCCTATGATCCAAATCCTAATCTTAGAGGATGAGAGGCATAAACAAATTTGATTCACTCTTAGAATGTTCAAGTATAGTTTTTGAGTGTTAGGATTGATTGTTGGGATGTTTAGAATACCTATATATATAGGAAAACCAAATATGACCGTTTGAGGGGCATTGACGTAAATCTGGCAAAGTTCCAAAGGCTATATTTCTTCCCATTATAGTGGTCTCCGAGTTCCGAGAAAAAATCTCGGAGTTTCGGGAATACAAACAGAAATTGGAAAAATGCTACTGGACCATTTCTCGGAGCTCCGAGGAATGTCTCTGAGTTCCGACAAGCCTATGTTAAGCAGATTTTCATTTCTGGATTTTGGGCTTCCAACTCTATACAAAGTTGGGATTGTTATGAGGGTTTCAAAGTGTTAGAACACCACAAAGACAATCACCTATACATTTAGAGAGTGTGAGTTTAACTTAATTTATGCCTCTTAAAATCTAAAACTAAGATTGGATCTTATACATTCTAATATGACTTTGATCTTCAATGGATTCTTCAAGTCTTCATTTGTGTTGGATCTTCGATGTCTTTGGCCTTCATAAGCGGTCCAATGAGAGCTTCTTTGGCCTCAATCCAAGCAATCTTGTCTTTAAGCAATTATGATCTACAACTTAGACAATCAAATACATTAGTGATCTCAAATCACTTGTGTATTGGAATCATCAACATAAGATGGGAATTGCTAAGGTGGGAACCATTGGGCTTACAATCTCCCCCTTTTTTATGATGACAAGCACAAGAGATTTACCAATAAAAGCATGAATATATTTCCTTACACTAGATTTCTCTCTGTGGACCCCGATCCGGGAGAGAGGTGGGGGACGAGCCCTCAGCGGCCTCTTGGATCATCCACGTGTGAAGGAGAGCTCTACCAAGGAACTCTCGAAACGGATGCCACCCTCATAGCATAGCACGAGTGGCGATATAAAAGAGATACCTCTCGATTCGGGAACAAGTCCAGATTCGAAACGTACCTAAACAAACTCAGAGTCGCCATCCATGGTATACGGCCATGGATCCTTTAAACAAAAATATGCTTCGTATACCATGGATAACCACAAATATATATGGGTTCGTGCCTGATTACTAATGGAGAAGGTCTGAGAGCACCCCCAATTCGTCCGAGTGCAAGCACTTGGTCTCTTATGCCATTTATTATTAACTTCGAAGAGTTTCGGGCAAAAATCATATGAAATAGGAACAATTCTCAGGAATCGTCTACCTAAGCATGCATTTCCTGAGGATAAAGAAATAAGCATACACAAAATGAAATGAAAAAAATGTGTCACCTAAGCAAAGCTAGGTTATGAGTGACATACCTAATGGGTGTCTAAGTTTTGGTGGACATACACATGCAAGCTATAGCTAAAGGTATAGTATCAATACAAGAAAGTAAGAAAGCACACCAAAACATAAAACACAAATCAATCCTATATATGACAGGACAAGACAAATCCTAACTCTAATGCGACTTGACTCGGACCAAGATGGCCGTCCATCCCAGCTGCTCTATGTATCCCAACCTCGGGAAGAATCAGAGTCAACGTAGTTCGATGTCCTATTCTAACTACGATGCCTAACCATCTAGAACCGCTATCCTAGACTCGATCCACTAGACTCGACTGATTTTTAAAGCTTTTTGCATGATTACTTAAGTTCAAGTGAATTGTAATTTTTAGGACTCTCTATATGCCGTAACTAATGCAAGTTGATTAGCCTTAAGCTAATGCAGGTGGGCCCTACATCCTATGTGTAACTAGGCTGTGCAACCTAATGAAAACTATGGGCTGACTATATGTTCCCTAGTCTAGCCATCGGTTCGACTAAATATCTAATCGATCGACTCGAGCCCTCCTAACTCTAGGGACACTCACTCGACAGGACACACCATATCAATACAAATCAAAACAGACTGCTAACTCTAAAACAAATCAAACAGCTAGGAGAGACTCCTAACTCTAGGGGAAGATCTTTAAAATTTTTTTTGAAGAAGCTTTGTATTTTTTAATTTTTGACAAATTTATTTTTAAAGGTTTGGCTGGACCTGGGATGTGAATCCCAAGCTGCACTACGCACCTCGTGGAAGAGGATCAAGCCAACGTAGTTCGAAACGAACTCTTCTACTACGCTCCTAAAGCTCAAAAGCACTTCAAATGACTTAAGGTTTTTGATATTTTTCAACTGTTTTTTAATTTTAAGATATTTCAATTTTTTTGAATTTTTTTAAAATATTCAATTGTTTTTGGATTTCAAATTTCTAATGTTTTTGTGATTTTTAAATGATTTCAATGCTCTTGAGATTTTAAGATTTCAATGGTTTATGGATTTTAAAATTTTAAATGTTTTCACCCTTTTGGTCAAAGACCAAAGGGAACACACAATGCAACACCCTAGGATAAAACCCTTAGGGTAAAGGGGAAACCCCAAACCAACAAACTAGTACCTCAAAACAATTTGTAACAATCCACAAACAAGTAAACAAACATCTCAAGAACAATGAAAATGATCTAAGAACCCTAGCAAGTAAAGGCAACTTTAAAGGATAAATTTCTATCTAATAGACGAACTAAAAGGCTACGGGACGAACTTTCTAACATGTAAGATAACCAATTCTAACTGGGAAGCCAATGAATCCAAAATTCTCTATTGCTCTATAAAGGAGGGCAAATGACTCAAAGACTCACTCTAGAAATGAGGGAGACACTAACATGAGGTTGAGTAAACCTCCTAAAAGAGGAACTCCCTAAATGAGACAAGGCTTGTCTCTGAATAGGGACTCCAGAAATGAGGCAAGACATGCCTCCTATCAGTACTCTTTGCTAAGGCAACCTTCTCAAGGATACGCTCTAAATGACTCTTTCATCGCTCAATCAATGAAAAGGAGAAGCTACCATCTAAAAGATTAGAAAAGTTTCTAAATAAAAGAGGGGAAACCCTACTGGGACTGAGCAAGTCCCCCATAGATGGGTTTGGACTACTAATGTCCAACGCCCAAACGCACTTAAAAGGCTGGGCTAGCCTACTAAATGAAGAGGGGAAAATTACTTGGACTAAGCGAGTCCCCTAAGGATGGGCTTGGGCTAGCACCTTCATCGCCCTACAACACCATCTAATCAAGTATGAAAATTAGAAGAGATGCACTGCTGAGCATATTTATACCAAACGAAAACAAAATGCTAGACTTTATGAAACCTCTATGATCCCTTATGATGAAACAGCACAGGAACCTTCTTACTTCAAGGAATATATATCAACAAAAAAAAAATGATACAATTCAGACAAAATATAGGATCTTTTACTTCCTTGTAACAGGACATGCAATTGTAGGAATATAAATGAGTCTCCTTCTTTTCAATTAGGCTTACATATTTGGGAAGATGTGAGAACAATTCCAAACCACAACCAAACAGTAAAAATCTTCTACAAAAACACAAGCCACAAAGCTTCTCAAATCAAAACAAAATGTACGGTTCAATGACACCTGTAACAAAGCTGTTTCAAGAAAGAAAAAATATTACTATAGATCTTGAGCTTATAGCTACAAACTCCATACAGTCAACACAGTCACATACTTTTGGATAGATTTTTCAAAAGGATTTTCCATAAATCATGAAGAACTATTACAAAATGAAAGAAAATCCACACCAAATTCTGGGCAAATCTGCAACTACACTATCGAATGGACATCCAAGAAAATTTCCACAGAGTTAAGAGGAATTGCCGTAAATTCCAGATGAATAAAGAACATATGCAATCAATTGAACAGCACAATATTGCTATTTCATACATTAACTACAAGAACAGAAATCATGGATTCATACTTTCTTTGAAGAGTCTTATGCAAACAGCTCAAACAAAAATATCGACAACCAAATCCGAAGCATTGTCATGAACTTTTTCTTAAAAAAATAAAATAACAGATCTACCTTATTGTCTATAGAGACAAACAGATTTGAAGGAAAATTATCCATAAAATTCAATAAAAAATGAGTAGATCAAAACCCTTCTTGCGAAGCTCTACAAAATTAACAAATTCAAAGCATTCTTCATAAATTTTAATACTAAAATTTATAATGAAACAAACTGATGTACCTTAGATCTGAAATGAAGAAATTTTAGCTAGAGTTCCTAGCAGACCAACCGAAGAAGGCTTAAGAACAGGGACAAGATTTTTCTCTTTTCCCTGGATTCTTACCCAGCTTGAATTTTGTTTTCCTTCAGGGATCACAAAATTACCTTGAATGAAATTTCGCTCAAAATGCAGATTCACTTTCAAATGATACCTCCTTGCTCAAGATCAAATGGAATACCCAAAACTTATCCCCTAATAATGAGATCTGAATCAATAAAAATCAGATCTACAGAGTATGCGAATAGATCACGAGTTTAGAACCTTAGATCTGAGGTTTAGATACAAATCTAGGGCTTCAAAGCAAGAAATGAGGAAGAAGAATTGAAACCACAGCTTCGGTGAGTTGTCGAAGACGAGAATTAACCGGAGTTAGAGTTTGCCGGAAAAGTGATCCGGTCGGAAAATCCACCGGAGATTGATTAGAAAAGGTAGAGGATAAACTACAGTTCGAAGCTTGAGTTTAGGGTTTCTAACAAAAGAATGATCCAATCCTCTTCAATCTACCGAGAAGACACAAAATAGGGAGCAGAAATAGTAGCAACTAACCAGAATATGACCGGAATCTGGCAAAGGATGATCGGAGAAGAAAGAGGGCTTAGGTTTTGGAAATAACAGATCGGAGGAGATGAGCTTTGACCGGAGAAGGAGTGCGGTGGCTAGCCGGTGGGGAAGTGAAGAAAGGTTGACCGGCCGGAGCTCCGGTGTATACGCCGGAGAAGATGAAGGTTGGATCGGGTTTGGGTTTTGCGAGATCTGGTTTCTCTCTCTTTCTCTCTCTCTGATTTTTCACCCCTTCTCAACAACTCTCTCAATCTCTCTTTCGATCTGCATTGCTAGGATCTGGTAAACTTATGGTCGGAGAAGATGAATTTTGGTCGGCAAATAATCAGAAAATCTGATCGGGCGTTGGCGGCTCGATTGATCGGTGAGAAGAGGATGAAGAGGATCAGTGCTTGGCCGGAGCCTTGCCGGAGCTAGGTCGGAGAAGATGGATTCGGGTTTCAGATCTGGGTTTTCTCTCCTCTCCCTCTCCCTTGAAAATTTTGGAAAAAATGAAAAAAACCCCCTTTCTCCTCTTTTTGATTTTTTATATACGAAAATAAAACTGCTGATATTCGCACCCCCACTTGATGAGGTGCGCCCTCCAGATTTGTCTTATTCGACTTGGGCGCACCCATCATAGGATAACTCACCCACCTTTTGAATTAAAAGACACTTTTAATCTCTTTTCTTCCCGTGGACAGCCTTCATTTGGATTAATTCAATCCCCCTTTTGGTCTGCATTGCGCTCACTCTCTTGGCTCGTTTACTAACTAGACGAGCTCGGATTTCAACGAAATTTTATGGGGATCTTAGTGAGACCCTGACCTATCTTAGGGTAGAATTTGGGGTCCTAACTCATTGATTGGATAGAGCCTCGCACAAACACCGCGAACACGGGTCAGGTCAAAATGGGGTGTCTACAGATGCCCCTCTTTGGCAGAGCATGCTTGTCGCGCGAATGCCAAAGCCGGACAGACAACTCATTTTGATCGACCCTAAAACAAAACAAAGTAATTTTTGGGTTTTTGGTTCAAAAATGGTATCCACAAAAGTAAAACAATAAAAAGACACTACAAGACTCAAAGCAAATAGGGAAGTGATCTCTCACTAACCCTAAAAAAAAAAGGTAACCATGACATCTCAAAGAAATAGCCTCTCTCTAACGCTCATGACTCATCTAAACAAACAAACACAAACACTTTAAGATACTTATATCAAGACCTTCCCAAAACAAATACAAAACCAAACACTCAAAGAGTTTTTTTTTTTTTTTTTTTTTTTTTATATCCTTGAAACTTTACCAAAACAAGTTCAAAAACACTCTAAGAGTTTTTTTTTTTTTTTTATATATGAGATAACCAAACTTTTCAAAAACAGTTATGGCGCCGCACAAACTAGCTCCATGTAAATCCAGATTCGTATGGTTCTGCATAAACCAGCTCCATATGAACCTTTCATAGATATCCCGAAACAAAACACAAAACCAAACATTCAAAGAGTTTTTTTTTTTTTGTTTGAAAACGATATTCACAAAACTAAAACAACAAAAAGACATTACAGGACTCAAAACATATAGGGAAATGATCTCTCACTAATCCTAAAAAAATTAGGAACCATGACATCTCAAAGAGATAGTCTCTCTCTAACGCTCAAAACTCAACTAAACAATCACAAAACACAAACACTCTTTCATTTTTGAAATCACAAACACTCAAAGAAATTTTATCTTATATGGTGCCGCATAAACCAGCTCCATAGAAATCCAAATTCGTATGGTTCTGCACAAACCAGATCCATATGAACCTCCTCTCAGATATACCAAAACAATCATAAAAACAAACACTCAAAAGTTTTTTTTTTATATATGCAATGCTGCATAAACCAGCTCTTCATAAATCCAAATTCTTATGGTTCTGCAAAAATCAGATCCATATGAACCCCTCACAGATATTACAAAACCAAACATCCAAAAATTTCTTTTTCAAAAACATCGTGTTGCATAAACCAGCTCCATGCAATTTTTCAAAATAAATGTTGTGCTGCATAAACCAGCTACATGCGATTTTTCAAAATAAATGCGATTCTGCATAAACCAGCTACATGCGAACCCTTCACAGATATACGATATTAAACATAAAACCAAACACTCAAAGAGTTTAAAACCAGGGCGATAGCTATACAGACCATTGCTGAAAATCCATTTGTTTAGCTATCAAGGTAACTCTGACTCCTCTCATTCAAGGTAGCGAATCACCCAAGATTTACATGGCACTGCATAAATCAGCTCCATGTAAACCCATATTCATAAGGCTCTACATAAACCAGCTCCATATGAACCCTCGCAGATATGCCTGACCCCTAACCTCATTAGGTAGCAACACATTGTGAATCAACCTTGATTTGTATGGTGCCGCATAAACCAGTTCCATACAGATACAAAACCAAACACTCAAAGAGTTTTTTATTTTATTTTATCATATTATAAAAGACTTCACCAAAACAAGTATAAAACTAAACACTCAAAGAGTCTTATTTCAAAAACTAAAGAAAAAGACCAAACCGCACAACAGACTCCGGTAATTTCCAACTTTATTGGAAACTTCTCAAAATGATAAAAGAAAATCAAAACCGTGAAACACGGAGCATTCAATTATTTTCCAAAAGTGAAAAACATTCAACGGAGATCTAAAGATTACCAGAATGAATTCTAGACTTCGCTGGGATAAAGAATTTCTAAAAAAACTTGACTCCAAAGGAGAAAAACTGGAATGAGGAGCTCGACTCAAAAGAGCACGCTCAAACTTCTCTAGTCGCTATCTGATGAAAATATCCATCTCAAGCATCATCGCTTGCTTGACATCTTTTATGGCGTAAGTTATAAAAGATGCCCCTAGTATGATTATTTCCATAACAAGATTCATTATAGAGCAACACAAGAAAAAAAAAACAGGCCAAAGGCTTTTCATTATCAAACACTTGGGATTTACAAAAGATTCATCTCACGAACATTTGAATTTACAAGGCTTTTCATAGGTTAAAGAAACTTATTCTGCTCAAACTTCTCTTCATCTTTACCCTCTGCTGATACTGTAAAGGAGTTTAAGAGTCTTTCACTTTCTGAACTCTGCTCGGTTTCACATTGTCTTCAGGAGCCATAAATTCTCTGCTTCTCTGAGGATTTTTTATCACCCCAGCTTTGGGAGAACTTTGACTAACAAGACCTCAAAACTTGAACTTGACTCGACAAAGGAAAGACTTTGACAAGTAACAAATGAGGACTCTGACAAACACATGAATTTTATACTAAGAGAGACTGAATCTGCTTCTTAGAATGATAAATGTTTTAAAATGGTAAAAGTCAACCACTCTTAGAATCTTTTGAATACCGAGTTTAAAGGCGTTTCATTCCTCTTTTCGGTATTTTAGTTATGGTTACTATCCCTTTGGATTGCTTAGTCTTAACCTCCCTAACTCAAAGAGTATCAAAGAAAGCCTTGCTGGCGCTTATTCAGACATTGAAGTAATGCCAAAGAAAAAAGAAAGTCTAGCTGGCCCTTGAAATTGTCCTTTCTGCATGAAGTCACTGCCATGACCAAATCGCCTTTTCAGATTTTCGATTTAGCGGACCGTATGCCTTAATTTTTGCCTGGACTGTTTGCCCTTGCAGATTTTCCATCCAGCAGGCTCTGCACCCTAAGTTTTGCCTAAGCTGCCCTTTCGGGTTTTCAGCTTAGCGGGTGAATGGCCCTAACTTTTGCCTAGACCGCCCTTGCGGGTTTTCGGTCTAGCGGATCTAAGACTCCATCATTTTTTTTTCTATTTCTCTACAAACTTGGGCCTAAAATGCACCAAAAGGACTTTCAACTAGGTTTAGGTTTATACAGGGTAAACATTAGTATGTTTGAATGTTTTTAAACCGAATCCGGACCTTCCAGATTGCCTACGTATCCCTGAAGAAAATGGGAATCAGGTCTGCGTAGTTCGCCCATTTGGGGTTTCAAAGATTTTTATTTTCAAAATGTTACGAAAGATGTGACCGAACCTGAATTAATCAGGCTACCTACGTACCCTTAAAAAAGGGATCAGGTCATAACGTAGTTCAGGTTCAATATCTCTTATGACGCAAGTCATAAAAGATGCCCCTGGTTTGAGTTTGTCAAAGAAAAGAAGATTTTTTATTGGCTCAAAGAGTTTGCAAATGGTTTTAAACATGTAGGTTGTTGGCTCAAAGCTCAAATCGATCAAAGGTGGCCTCCTGGTGTATCTGGCGTAATATTTCTTTAACTGATCTAGGTTTGTAGGTTCATTTAATTTTTCTCCGCTTTCATTGAGGAGTCTTACGGCTTTTCCAGGCAGGACTTCATCAATAATGTAAGGACCAGACCAGTTTGGCCTGAATTTCCATCTCGGATCAAATATTGGTGCTCTATTGGACTTCAAAACAAGATCTCCAGGCTTCAAGTCTCGGACACGAACCTTCTTATTGAAAGCTCTTTCAATACGCCTTTAATATCCTTGAATATGATATAAGGCTCTCAGCCTCTTTTCATCTATCATCTGCAGCTCATCATGTCTGGCTCTTGCCCACTCAGACTCTGGTAAGTTAGCCTCTATCATCACTCTCAAAGAGGGAATTCTCAACTCAATCGGCAAAACCGCTTCCATTCCGTACACCAAAGAATATGGAGTCATACCTGTCGAAGACCTGATTGATGTCCGATAAGCCCACAAAGCATATGGAAGTTTGTTCGACCAGTCTTTATAAGTCTCAGTCACCTTACTGATAATGACTTTGATATTCTTGTTCGCTGCCTCTACAGCCCCGTTTGTTTGAGGTCTGTAAGGAGATGACTTATGATGTCTGATCTTGAACTCTTCACACAGGTGTAAAACCTCCTTTTTGAAATGCCATCCATTATCTGAAATCAGCTCATGGGGAACTCCGTATCTGCAAATGATATTTGTACGGATAAACTTCGCAACTGTGTTCGAAGTTATGGAAGCATAGGATGCAGCTTCGATCCACTTCGTAAAATAATCAATAGCTACCAAAATGTATTCATGCCCGCTTGAGGACTTCGGATAAATCTTCCCAATTATGTCTATTCCCCATACTGAGAATGGCCATGGCGAAGACAAAGAATGCAACTCCGAAGGAGGAATATGAATAAGATTCGCATAGACCTGGCACTTGTGGCATTTCTTCACAAAGGCAAAGCAGTATGCTTCCATTGTGGGCCAATAAAAACCAAGTCTCAAAATCTTTCTAGATAATATTTTCCCATTCATATGAGGGCCACAGACTCCTTCATGAGTCTGCTCAATAAGCTCTGCCGCTTTGTTCTCATCCACACACAAAAGTTGAATACCATCAAAAGATCGCCTGTACAGCTCTTCACCACAAATGATGAAGTTGGCAGCTAATCTTTGAAGAGTCTTCCTCTCTTTGCTCGAAGCTTCAGGAGGATCTCCTTTACCAGAAATGAGGTTCTTGATGTCAATAAACCACGGCTTTCCATCTGGACACCTGGCTGATATCTCAATTGCATTCACATGCGCTGGAGCCCACTGTAATCTCACAGCTAAGGGTTGGACTTCCATAGTTGCAGAGATGTCAAGCATCGAAGCCAAAGTAGCCAGAGCATCAGCAAAATGGTTCCTGGTTCTTGACAAGTGAGTAAAAATGATATTCTTAAATTTTTTAACCAGGAATTCCAAATATGTATTATAAGGGATCAATTTATCCTCTCGAGTTTTCCATTTCCCATTGATTTGACAAATAATGAGCATTGAGTCCCCAAACACATCTATGTCTTGAATTTGAAGAGCTAAAGCTGCCTCAAGTCCTGCAATACAAGCTTCATATTCTGCCATGTTATTCGTGCACTCAAACTGAAGCTTGATGGATATAGGAATATACTCTTTCTTTGGAGACATCAAAACTGCACCTACTCCTTGACCCCGGTTATTGACTGCTCCGTCAAAATACATCGACCACTTGGTACTCGGAGTTTCTTCTTCAATGTCCATGATCTCTTCATCAGGAAATTCAGTTTTCAGAAAAACATTCTCCTCTGTAGGAGAATCAGCTAACTGTTCTGCTATGACCCGTCCTTTGATGGACTTCTGAGTTATATAAGTGATGTCAAACTCAGATAACAGTAGCAACCACCTTGCGGTTCTTCCTGTAAGGGCGGGTTTTTCAAACAAGTACTTCAACGGATCCATCCGTGACAGTAAAAATACCTTGTTCGATAACAGATAGTGTCTAAGCCTTTGGGTAGCCCAAACTAATGCTAGACAAGTCTTTTCCAAAACAGTGTATTTTAACTCATATTCTAGCATCTTTTTACTGATGTAATAGATTGGTTTCTCCCTTTTACACCCTGCATCTCGCTGAGCAAGCAGACAACCCATTCCAGTGTTTGTAATTGACAAATACATCAACAAGGGTTGGCCATGAATGGCAGGTGATAAGACAGAAGGCAAAGATAAACATTGCTTAACTTTTTCAAACGCTTCCTGACATTCATCATTCCACTTCTTCGAGGAGTTCTTCTTTAAAAGCTTGAAAATTGGTTCACATGTCATAGTTAAATGAGATATAAACCTTCTCAAATATTGAACTTTTCCAAGGAAACCTCCGATCTGCCTTTCTGTTTTTGGCGGTTCCATTTCCTGGATTGCCTTGATCTTTTGAGGATCCACCTCAATTCCTCTTTCACTGACCATAAATCCAAGGAGTTTACCTGATGTAACTTCAAATACACACTTGTTTGGATTCAGGCGAAGCTGATATTTCCTGATTCTCTCAAAGAATTTTCTCAAGGCAACTGTATGGTTGTGGGACCCGATCCCGCGAGAGGGGTGGGGCGCGAGCCGCCGCACTCTCTTCTCTTGGTCTCTCGTACCCACGCGATTGGCGTGTGCCTTTTATTATTGATTTTAATTCGTCTTTTATGTGAACTTGGGATCGCTAAGGCAATCCGAATTCCACACAAAAGAGACTGACAGAGTCGCCACCTAGATATGGGATCTAGGACCCATAATTAACCAGAAATCTAGACTCGCTACCTGGTTACAAGAATGGAAGGTATGGGGATTTATCCACCACATGCACCATTCCTGCCCGATGATCGGTCTTCAATTCCAAAAGTTAACTCTTTTAAATTCATTTTAAATGGCTCATTCAACTCTCTGTTAATGTGCGAACTATGTGACATGCATCCTATGATCTAATTTCAATGTGAATCCTAAATGTGTATCTTGATTTCTTAATTGGTTTGGATTCAATCTAAGTGAAAGTTCTCATAAAATTCTAATTTCATGGAAAATCCTAAGTGATTTGATTGTTTCAACAGTTTTAAAAGTGATTAGCCCGAGTCCTCAGATGATCTGGTATTCATCCAAAGAAGCCTACGTATCCCCGCCTCCACGAGAATCAAGGCAACGTAGTTCTCCGCGCCTATTCTAAGCTAGGATGCCTAAGACACCTAGACTTCTATCCTAGACTCGATCTAAAAGACCGAACCGGTTATTAAAGTTTCTTGTACGATTATTTAAATTTCAGTGAATTGTGGATTTTATGACACCCTATATGCCCTAACTAAATGCAGATTAGCCCTAAGCTAATGCAGGTGGTTCTTACAACCTATGTGTGACTAGGCTGTATTTCCTAAGGAAAACCAAGGGTGGACTAGCGTATCCTACTCTAGTCATCACTCGGCGATATGGATCGCCGACTGACCGGACGGAGGCGCTCCTATAACTCTAGGACAGACCCCTAACTCTAAAAACAAGCACACAACAAACAAACAATCAAACTACCTATCAAAAGAAAAACCCTAACTCTAAAACTCTCTATCTAGGAGAAACTCCTAACTCTAGAGGAAGATCTTTTGAAAATAAGATTTTAAAGGTTTTTGAAGAAAAGTTTAAGATATTATTTACAAAAAAGGTTTGGCTGGACTTGGGATATAAATCCCAAGCTGCACTACGTACCTCGGAAGAGGATCAAGCCAACGTAGTTCGAAAATCGAACTCGCCTAATACGCTTCTAAAAGAAACACTCAACACTTTAGATTTTTTTTAAGGTTTTTGATGTTTTCAAATGTTTTTTGAGTTTTAAATTTCTAATGTTTTTTGGATTTTAAAGCTTTTCCAATGCTCAGGACCTTAAAATATTTTTAATCTTAAAGGGAACACGCAAGTAATACCACAAACTAGGGCAAAGCCCTAAAGCAAAAGGGGAAACCCCGAATAAGCAACTAGCGTCTCAAAGAGACAAACCACAACAAGAAAGATAGCGTCCCAAGAAGAGAGAAAATGGTCCAAGATCCTAAGCAAGCAAAGCTCTAATAAGACTGAGTTAGCCTCTAATCAAAAGCGAAGTAATCAACAACTCTAAATGAGAAACTCCGAACTAACAACACTAAAGAGGGGAACAAATGAGTCAGAGACTCTCTAATACTACAACTTAGAGGAGGAATGAGTCAAAGACTCCCAAATAACGCCAACAGAAGAACCAATGAGTCAAAGACTTCCTAGTAGTACAACAAAAGAACGAATGAGTCAAAGACTCTCTAAAAGAAATGGAAACATGAGTCAAAGACTCCAATAACACCAACTAAAGGATAGATGAGTCAAAGACTCTCTAAAAGAAAAGGAAACACGAATTTGCACATTTGGCAGAGGTAAAACACCCAGCCGGGCCGGACAGCTACCTAGCCCTAGGGTGCAACAAATGTGCAACCCAATACCCATAAGGGTAGGGGTATGAAGCCAAGCCGAGTAGGGCGTTCTTCCAAAACCAAACGGCGCACAAAGAGGACTAACGAGAGAATGAGACCGGGCGGGTCTCCCAAACACACACAAAGATGAAGGTGCTTTAGAGATTTTAAGATGATTTTCACTTAATTTTTATTTTTTTAATGGATTTTACCAATTTTTAACCATATGAGTGATTTTACAAGTGAAGCTGTTGCAAACGAACTCGAAATGAGTTGAAACTTCTCCACCAACAAGATATGATGAGATGTAATTTACTGGAAGATTTTTACAGATTTTTACATTAAACTCATATTTAATATGGATTTAAAAATTAATTAACCAGATTGCAAAAATAACACATAAACTACTAGAAATAGATATCTAAATTCCATGAAATTTCTACAGTAGTAAGAGATAAGTGAAAATAGCATGCTGTGAGATTTCCATGAATTTAGAAAACTATTTACTATCAGTTTCGGATTTTTCAAATTTCAAACCAGATTATGAATTAACACTACAGCTCATATGAAACAAGATCCAAATCACTTGAAAATTTTACAGAAGCAAGAAGTATAGAATTTAAGACTACTGTAAAACTTTGGAGAATTTTATCTGTGATTTGACGTCAGTAACAATTCTCCCAAAATCTGATAATTTTCAAAGAATGCGTAAAATAATATACCAAACAAAATCCAAAAATTCTCACAAATTCATGGTAGAATGTATCATTATCATATTATTTTCTCACGAAATTTCATTATTTTTGGAATCTGTTTAGTATATCGTTTAGTTTTCTTTGTTAAAAATCATGCAAAAATCCGAAAATATACCAAATAATTCTAAAAAACAATTCCGAGAACGGTGTACCTACCTGTGATCGAAATCCTCGCCGAATCCGAGAGCCGAAAAACTCGAAAATTCCGCCTCCGTGCGATCGCTTCCGCTTTCTTTCTCTTTTTGCTTCTTTTTTGTTTCTTTTTCTTCTTTTCTTGTTTCTTTTCTTCTTTTTTTCTTTTCAACCCCTCATAGCAACTTTGTTAGAACACATGATAGAAGAGAAATGAGTTCTCCTTCCCTCTTACTCACCCTCATTGAACCATTTATAGCAAAGGAATGGGAGGGTGGTGGCCACCATTGTGGACTTATTCCATGGTAGGTGGCCACCATTGTGGACATATTCCATGGTAGGTGGCCACCATTGTGGACATTGAATTTTGACATGTGTGTGGCCCCATGCATGTTTTTTAAAGTTCTTTTGAGTAGGTAAAAGATAACCCAAATGGGTCCCATATGTGACCAAATTCCCAATTGTGCATAAAATCATATGCCCCACTCCAAAGTATGATCGGAACCGTTCATTTGATGGGCGACAATGTGATTTAATTTGTGCTCCGCTAATCAATCCTATGGGCTGATCCAAGCCATCCAATAGATCAAAATGTGAATATGTTACCCCATTTTTAAATCACTCCTATTTGATGATCCGAACCGTCCATTTGATGGGCGACAATTGATGATCTTGACCGTTCAAATAGTGGGCTGCGATGTGATTTAATTTGTGCTCCACTAATCAATCCTATGGGCTGATCCAAACCATCCAATAGATCAAAATGTGAATATGTTACCCCATTTTTAAATCACTCCCATTTGATGATCCGAACCGTCCATTTGATGGGCGACAATTGATGATCTTGACCGTTCAAATGGTGGGTCGCAATGTAAATTGGTTGTGCCCCCTTAAATCATTCCTCTATGACGATCCAGACCATCCAATTGATGGGTCCCCTACCTAAGTAGGTTGTGTCCTCCTAAATCATTTCAATGGGCTGATCCGAGTAACTCAACCTGATGATCGAAACAAAATTGGTTGTTAAAACGACTTCTCTGAGATCTTGACCGTTCTCTTGATGATCATCTTTAGGTGTTGGATCGAAGTAGGTTCAAAACTCATTTTTCACTAAAACAATGTGCGGGCCACCCTGTTTGATCCAAATCTAAACAAATGCTCAAGACGGGCCCATCAATCGGATCCAAATTCTCTCTTGTTCGGATTCTTGGGAATAATCTCTCTCAACACTTAACGGAAAAGTGCGAAACATGGCGGAAATGATTGAACGGGATTTCGCCCAAGCATAGCGAACTTGGGTCCGGTCAAAATGGGGTGTCTACAGATGCCCCTCTTTGGCAAAGCGTGTGTAACACACGAATGGCAAAGCTGAACAGACGACACATTTTGGCCGGCCCGAAAACAAAGTAAAACAAGTTTTTTTTTTTTTTTGTTTTTAAAATGATGTTCATCAGGGTAAAACAACAAAATAGCACTACGAGACTGAAAGACTAGAAGCAAAAGGGAGATGACCTCTCACCGACCCTTAACTCGGCAATCACGACATCTCAATGAGATGGCCTCTCTCTAATACTCACAACTCAACTATTTAAATCAATACGCAAAGACTCTATTAAAGCAAACACAAACATACTCTGTTAAAATAAAGCTTTTAAGAAAACGAACCCAATGAAATTACCTCAAAGAAAGCAGACCACTATCGATGCAGACGTAAATCAACCCTTCAAAGAATATCAAATCAAATTACTCAAAGAGTATGTAACACTCATAGAGTCTCAAATCAAACACTCAGAGAGCTTCATAGAAATCTTTATACTCAAAGAGCCTCAACTACCTGAAGAGTCTGTAACACTCAAAGGGTCTCAACTACTCAAAGAGTCTCAAACACATGCAAAAACCTTTATACTCGAAAGAGTCTCAACTACATAGAGAAACCTTTATACTCAAAGAGCCTCAACTACCCGAAGAGTCTGTAACACTCAAAGGGTCTTAACTACTCAAAGAGTCTCAAACCGACACGAAAATATTTATACTCAAAGAGTCTCAACTACCCGAAGAGTCTGTAACACTCAAAGGGTCTCAACTACTCAAAGAGTCTCAAACCAACACAAAAACATTTATACTCAAAGAGTCTCAACTACCCGAAGAGTCTGTAACACTCAAAGGGTCTCAACTACTCAAAGAGTCTTAAATACACCAAAAAAACATTTATACTCAAAGAGTCTCAACTTCCCGAAGAGTCTGTAACACTCAAAGGGTCTCAACTACTCAAAGAGTCTCAAATTACAACACAAAAACATTTATACTCAAAGAGTCTCAACTACCCGAAGAGTCTGTAACACTCAAAGGGTCTCAACTACTCAAAGAGTCTCAAATTAACACAAAAACGTTTATACTCAAAGAATCTCAACTACCCGAAGAGTCTGTAACACTCAAAGGGTCTCAACTACTCAAAGAGTCTTAAAACATTTATACTCAGAGAGTCTCAACTACCCGAAGAGTCTGTAACACTCGAAGGGTCTCAACTACTCAAATCAACACCAAACATTTATACTCAAAGAGTCTCAACTACCCGAAGAGTCTGTAACACTCAAAGGGTCTCAACTACTCAAAGAGTCTCAAATCAACACAAAATATTTATACTCAAAGAGTCTCAACTACCCGAAGAGTCTGTAACACTCAAAGGGTCTCAACTACTCAAAGAGTCTCAAATACAACACAAAAACATTTATACTCAAAGAGTCTCAACTACCCGAAGAGTCTGTAACACTCAAAGGGTCTCAACTACTCAAAGAGTCTCAAATTAACACAAAAACATTTATACTCAAAGAGTCTCAACTACCCGAAGAGTCTGTAACACTCAAAGGGTCTCAACTACTCAAAGAGTCTCAAAACAAATCAAAACATTTATACTCAGAGAGTCTCAATTACCCGAAGAGTCTGTAACACTCAAAGGGCCTTAACTACTCAAAGAGTCTCAAATCAACACAAAATTTTTTATCGATCTTATATCGAGTTCATTGATAGCATAGCTATCTCCTGCCGAGAATAAATGGGAGTGCATGATCATTGCTGAAAACCAAACTCAAATAACTTGAAAGAATTTTTGGGTATTGACTCTTTTAAAGAGAGGAAAAGCATTCTGTTAAGATTTGAAGATTGCAAAAGTAGGTTCTAGATTCCGCTGGGGACTAGATTTTCTAAAACATTGACTCTTTGAAAGAATGAGTTCAATTGAGGAATTTGATTCAAGAGAGTGTTCAAGCTTCTCTTGCCTCTATTTGCTGAAAATATTTATCTCAATTTTCTTGTATTTGATATCTTTTATGACTCAAGTCATAAAAGATGCCCCTAGTATGATTACTTCCATGACAGAATCCATAGGAGAGCAAAATCAGGATAGGTAAGAAAATTCAAGTTTGCATGGGTTCTTTCTCTGGTATATGGGTAAATGGATATCCACAAATGGATGAGTCTGAGAATTTTTTTCTTCCATTGCTCACTACTTGAGGCTTTGATGTCTTTGGCAAGTTTGAACAAAATGTCTCTTGCCCTTTCCTTGATTTCTAAACCAGGATCTACTCTGAATTTTCTTCACATTTAAAAAGGTATACTCTCGCTCTTCCAGTGCCAAACACTTCGGACATTGAGAGAGAAAAAAATGATAAAAATAAGACCAAGACTTCCAATGACTCAATCAAAGAAGACTCAAATTACTCAAGGGACTTGACTCACTTTTGATTCACCCTTAGATAAAATGTGTTATTTTATTATGGTAAGGCTAGGCACTCTTAGAGTACTCTTGAAAACCATGTCAAGAGGCTCTAGTTTCCTCCATCGGGATTTCCGTCATGGTTATTAACCCCTTCGGATTGCTCAGTCTTAATGCCCCTAGTTTAAAAAAAGATATCAAAGCAAGTCTTGTCGACACTACTCGGATTCCAGGATCCTGCCCTGTGTAGAGGTTGCTTCTCTGTCTCCTTGATTTGTCTTTTCGGAAGAAGTCAAAATTAATGTCTTCCAAGTTTTCAGTCTAAAAGACCACTTATCTCAACTTTTGCTTTCCAAGCTTTCAGTCTAAAAGACTACTTATCTCAATTTTTGCTTGTACTCAAACTTGGGAATTCTACGTAACTGAGGACCTCCTTCTGCTTCTATTCAACTCAACTTTTCATGGGAAGTATTTGCCTCTGACTAGATTGTCTCTTCAAGTTTTCAATCCAGCATACCACTACCCTTACCTTCTGATAAGTCAATCATTTTGCTTGTTGACTTAGCAAGAAAAACGACTTTCACCTTTCTCTAGGCCGCCCTTTCGGGTTTTCAACCTAGCGGATCTTCAGACTCTCATTCTTTTCTTTCTGTTTTTCTTTTCATTCGCCTCGAACCTTTACTTGTTTCACCAGAAGGACTTTCTAGGTGGGCTCGGGTTCAAAAGGGTTGAATACCTAAGGTTCTAAGGATTTGGACCGAATCTGGTCTAGCCAGACTACCTACGTACCCCAAAAATGGAGGATCAGGTCCGCGTAGTTCGCTTAAGGATTTTTCAAAGAATGGTTTAGCATTTAGCTTCAAAATTTTGAAAAGGGATTTTATCCCAAGGTTTGACCGAACCTGAATTAATCAAGTTGCCTACGTACCCCTGAAGAAATGGGGATCAGGTCCGACGTAGTTCGGGTGCATAAATGCCCCGGATTTATAATGTGTTTGAAAAGAAACATTGGCTTTAAATTGTTGGCCCAAAGGGTTCTCAAAAGGATTTTAGGATTTTGGCTATTAAGGCTCAAATGTCCAATGATGGCCTCCTGATGTATATGATGTACAAGCTCTTGAATGCTGAGGTTCAAAGACTTAGAATTTTTTTTTTATCGAGGAGTCTGGCGGTTTTCTGGCAAAACTTCAACCACTGTGCTCCACTCTCATCTCAAAGATCTTGGATTTATGCTCAAGATTCCACAACTCCTTGTCCGAAAATCTTCTCTCAGTATTTCATCAGCTCCACAGGATGTCTGATGCTTATCTCTTTAAAATTTTACTCTTCAACTGGGATCAGAGTCGACGTAGTTCGGTTAAGGATTTTTCAAAGAATGGTTTAGCATTTAGCTTCAAAATTTTGAAAAGGGATTTTATCCCAAGGTTTGACCGAACCTGAATTAATCAAGTTGCCTACGTACCCCTGAAGAAATGGGGATCAGGTCCGACGTAGTTCGGGTGCATAAATGCCCCGGATTTATAATGTGTTTGAAAAGGGTTCTCAAAAGGATTTTAAAACGTTGGATTTTGGCTATTAAGGCTCAAACGTCCAATGATGGCCTCCTGATGTATTTGATGTACAAGCTCTTTTGTTTAAGGTTCAAAGCCTTTGAAAAATTTTATTCGAGGAGTCTGGCGGTTTTCTGGCAAAACTTCAACCACTGTGCTTCACTCCCATCTTGCCTTGAAATCATAATGAAAATACACAGCCCAATTTTTCTTTTAGGGCTCAAATCTATGACTTCATTTCGAGAAAGTCTTCTCTCACTTCTTCATCAGCTCCACAGGATATCTGATGCTTATCTCTTTAAAATTGTACTCTTCAACTGGATGTCTAAAGCAGATGAAGTCTTGCTTTGCTCAACGACAGGGCATTCCCCTGGTTTATCCTTATAGGATCAAGCAAGACTACCTCAAACCCCTCTAAACAGATTTATCAATTCTTTGTGCTCCTTAGGAGATAAAGTTTTTCCAATCCATTTCTCCCGAGTTTCGGATTTCGATACCACTATCAATGGCTTCGATTTCTTCTTTAAGTGGCTATGCTCGACGCTCTTCCTCTCGTTCGACCATCTTTCAGATCTCGAGGTGAATTTCGTCTGCATTCTCATCTGAGAAGGGGGTCTTTAGTTGTTTAAACATTAGATCTAAGAGTGAATCATAGAGTATCAAAGATACGAAATCAACCATTTTATTGAATTGAAGACTGTAAGTACATTGATGATTTTTGACACGCCTCGATGGGCTCTTCACCAGTTCTATAAAACAGAACACTGACTCTATATAAGAAAGACTGACAGATATGTCACCTTTTTCTTCTTCTTTTTTAACATCTACATAACTGAACTTTTTCAACTTAGAGAGAAGAAAGTTGATGTACACTTAATGAAAGACAAATCTAAAGACACAGGACACTTCTTCAAAGGTAGTGAACCGGCACTGAAAGTTTATAGGTGATACACCTTTCTTCATGATAATGATAATTATAAAGTTCGATCCCGAAGTAGGAATCCCAGAAAAGGCAACTCCACAAGGTCTAGGTTAAATGGGGCAACAAAAGGCTTATGCTGACAATGTGGGTAAAGCAATAGACTGATGTATCGAATGAATTCAGAAATGGTCAGTCTTTTGGAAGAGGGGCTTTTTGTTGAACACAGACTTTTGACTTAGAAGCAATCACACTATCTCAATAGTCATGGGATAAAAATTCTAAACAAATAGAGAAAAGAGTAATCTTGAAATACATCAACGGGTATGTTAATTTGGAAAGAATCCTCAATCTATTCCTTAAGGTGTTCTTTGGATATAACCGTTCTTCTTTTGGGAATGAAAGAGTCAGGAACGATAAACATCCCTAATCAAAATAAGTTTCGATCTCAGCAACGATCATGCACTCAAAGAATACAGGTAAGATCAAACTTCTCCATCAATGATTTCGATATGATCCAAGGGTAAAAGATATATGATAGGTAAACATTGATCAATGAAAAATCAATGGCTCAGATAATAGACCATGGCCATAAGAATGACAAAAGTAGAGTCCAGGGCCAGATCTAAAATCTGAATGATGGATATCAACAACTGTAGACCAATATGATTAGATCAAGATGAGATGAGATAGCATAAGATTGCTTTCAACGGATGGATCATGAATGACTAATCCTATGAGATCTTTGGAAATGAATGGGATTTACATCCTAACCCCAAAGGAAAAGTTTTTTTAATCTTCGCACATTTTATCAGTGTTACCTGAAGGCATCAATCCTAACCCTAATCTAGCGGAGTGGAGAGAGGATCTCGACTCATGACTTTGTTTGTGTACCTAGGACCGATCGTAGCCATTGGAAGATGGACTACGGCTTAATCTAGACACAAATGGGTTGGATATCCTAAACTAGGCTCACACACGTGATGCACATGTGTTCGTATACTACATGCATGTGTGGGTTAATCTAGGGGTAAGGCCAAGAGTTCCCTTAGCGCGAATCCATGTTCGATATACTGTACCAGTGTCCGGTGTATCAGTACGTGAACAAGAGATCCGTTTACGTACCATAAAGGTACTAGGCTAAGGGTGGAATGCTTCTCTAGCACAGAGGCACCAGGTGATGAAATCCCAGTCAACCATGCTAGATAACACTCCGGGTTCCTAAAATAGGACGTGTGTGCATGTGAGATGCAGGGGTTTAGATGAAAGTGATGTAAGTGTGTGCAATAAGTTCGCGCAATCTATGATGCCTTCAGGTTTTGTTAGATTAAGTTTGAGTAAATGTGATGAGAAAATAAAGCATACAAAGTAATCTAACAAGCATAAAAGAGATAGAGTTTTCATGAGCCGGTTGAAATAGATTCAAATGAGTTATCCTTTGGAATTGTAATGAAGTTAGGTTGTCCCCAGCAGAGTCGCCAGTCTGTGGGACCCGATCCCGCGAGAGGGGTGGTGGCGCGAGCCGCCGCACTCTCTCTTCTCTTGGTCTCTCGTACCCACGCGATTGGCGTGTGCCTTTTATTATTGATTTTAATTCGTCTTTTATGTGAACTTGGGATCGCTAAGGCAATCCGAATTCCACACAAAAGAGACTGACAGAGTCGCCACCTAGATATGGGATCTAGGACCCATAATTAACCAGAAATCTAGACTCGCTACCTGGTTACAAGAATGGAAGGTATGGGGATTTATCCACCACATGCACCATTCCTGCCCGATGATCGGTCTTCAATTCCAAAAGTTAACTCTTTTAAATTCATTTTAAATGGCTCATTCAACTCTCTGTTAATGTGCGAACTATGTGACATGCATCCTATGATCTAATTTCAATGTGAATCCTAAATGTGTATCTTGATTTCTTAATTGGTTTGGATTCAATCTAAGTGAAAGTTCTCATAAAATTCTAATTTCATGGAAAATCCTAAGTGATTTGATTGTTTCAACAGTTTTAAAAGTGATTAGCCCGAGTCCTCAGATGATCTGGTATTCATCCAAAGAAGCCTACGTATCCCCGCCTCCACGAGAATCAAGGCAACGTAGTTCTCCGCGCCTATTCTAAGCTAGGATGCCTAAGACACCTAGACTTCTATCCTAGACTCGATCTAAAAGACCGAACCGGTTATTAAAGTTTCTTGTACGATTATTTAAATTTCAGTGAATTGTGGATTTTATGACACCCTATATGCCCTAACTAAATGCAGATTAGCCCTAAGCTAATGCAGGTGGTTCTTACAACCTATGTGTGACTAGGCTGTATTTCCTAAGGAAAACCAAGGGTGGACTAGCGTATCCTACTCTAGTCATCACTCGGCGATATGGATCGCCGACTGACCGGACGGAGGCGCTCCTATAACTCTAGGACAGACCCCTAACTCTAAAAACAAGCACACAACAAACAAACAATCAAACTACCTATCAAAAGAAAAACCCTAACTCTAAAACTCTCTATCTAGGAGAAACTCCTAACTCTAGAGGAAGATCTTTTGAAAATAAGATTTTAAAGGTTTTTGAAGAAAAGTTTAAGATATTATTTACAAAAAAGGTTTGGCTGGACTTGGGATATAAATCCCAAGCTGCACTACGTACCTCGGAAGAGGATCAAGCCAACGTAGTTCGAAAATCGAACTCGCCTAATACGCTTCTAAAAGAAACACTCAACACTTTAGATTTTTTTTAAGGTTTTTGATGTTTTCAAATGTTTTTTGAGTTTTAAATTTCTAATGTTTTTTGGATTTTAAAGCTTTTCCAATGCTCAGGACCTTAAAATATTTTTAATCTTAAAGGGAACACGCAAGTAATACCACAAACTAGGGCAAAGCCCTAAAGCAAAAGGGGAAACCCCGAATAAGCAACTAGCGTCTCAAAGAGACAAACCACAACAAGAAAGATAGCGTCCCAAGAAGAGAGAAAATGGTCCAAGATCCTAAGCAAGCAAAGCTCTAATAAGACTGAGTTAGCCTCTAATCAAAAGCGAAGTAATCAACAACTCTAAATGAGAAACTCCGAACTAACAACACTAAAGAGGGGAACAAATGAGTCAGAGACTCTCTAATACTACAACTTAGAGGAGGAATGAGTCAAAGACTCCCAAATAACGCCAACAGAAGAACCAATGAGTCAAAGACTTCCTAGTAGTACAACAAAAGAACGAATGAGTCAAAGACTCTCTAAAAGAAATGGAAACATGAGTCAAAGACTCCAATAACACCAACTAAAGGATAGATGAGTCAAAGACTCTCTAAAAGAAAAGGAAACACGAATTTGCACATTTGGCAGAGGTAAAACACCCAGCCGGGCCGGACAGCTACCTAGCCCTAGGGTGCAACAAATGTGCAACCCAATACCCATAAGGGTAGGGGTATGAAGCCAAGCCGAGTAGGGCGTTCTTCCAAAACCAAACGGCGCACAAAGAGGACTAACGAGAGAATGAGACCGGGCGGGTCTCCCAAACACACACAAAGATGAAGGTGCTTTAGAGATTTTAAGATGATTTTCACTTAATTTTTATTTTTTTAATGGATTTTACCAATTTTTAACCATATGAGTGATTTTACAAGTGAAGCTGTTGCAAACGAACTCGAAATGAGTTGAAACTTCTCCACCAACAAGATATGATGAGATGTAATTTACTGGAAGATTTTTACAGATTTTTACATTAAACTCATATTTAATATGGATTTAAAAATTAATTAACCAGATTGCAAAAATAACACATAAACTACTAGAAATAGATATCTAAATTCCATGAAATTTCTACAGTAGTAAGAGATAAGTGAAAATAGCATGCTGTGAGATTTCCATGAATTTAGAAAACTATTTACTATCAGTTTCGGATTTTTCAAATTTCAAACCAGATTATGAATTAACACTACAGCTCATATGAAACAAGATCCAAATCACTTGAAAATTTTACAGAAGCAAGAAGTATAGAATTTAAGACTACTGTAAAACTTTGGAGAATTTTATCTGTGATTTGACGTCAGTAACAATTCTCCCAAAATCTGATAATTTTCAAAGAATGCGTAAAATAATATACCAAACAAAATCCAAAAATTCTCACAAATTCATGGTAGAATGTATCATTATCATATTATTTTCTCACGAAATTTCATTATTTTTGGAATCTGTTTAGTATATCGTTTAGTTTTCTTTGTTAAAAATCATGCAAAAATCCGAAAATATACCAAATAATTCTAAAAAACAATTCCGAGAACGGTGTACCTACCTGTGATCGAAATCCTCGCCGAATCCGAGAGCCGAAAAACTCGAAAATTCCGCCTCCGTGCGATCGCTTCCGCTTTCTTTCTCTTTTTGCTTCTTTTTTGTTTCTTTTTCTTCTTTTCTTGTTTCTTTTCTTCTTTTTTTCTTTTCAACCCCTCATAGCAACTTTGTTAGAACACATGATAGAAGAGAAATGAGTTCTCCTTCCCTCTTACTCACCCTCATTGAACCATTTATAGCAAAGGAATGGGAGGGTGGTGGCCACCATTGTGGACTTATTCCATGGTAGGTGGCCACCATTGTGGACATATTCCATGGTAGGTGGCCACCATTGTGGACATTGAATTTTGACATGTGTGTGGCCCCATGCATGTTTTTTAAAGTTCTTTTGAGTAGGTAAAAGATAACCCAAATGGGTCCCATATGTGACCAAATTCCCAATTGTGCATAAAATCATATGCCCCACTCCAAAGTATGATCGGAACCGTTCATTTGATGGGCGACAATGTGATTTAATTTGTGCTCCGCTAATCAATCCTATGGGCTGATCCAAGCCATCCAATAGATCAAAATGTGAATATGTTACCCCATTTTTAAATCACTCCTATTTGATGATCCGAACCGTCCATTTGATGGGCGACAATTGATGATCTTGACCGTTCAAATAGTGGGCTGCGATGTGATTTAATTTGTGCTCCACTAATCAATCCTATGGGCTGATCCAAACCATCCAATAGATCAAAATGTGAATATGTTACCCCATTTTTAAATCACTCCCATTTGATGATCCGAACCGTCCATTTGATGGGCGACAATTGATGATCTTGACCGTTCAAATGGTGGGTCGCAATGTAAATTGGTTGTGCCCCCTTAAATCATTCCTCTATGACGATCCAGACCATCCAATTGATGGGTCCCCTACCTAAGTAGGTTGTGTCCTCCTAAATCATTTCAATGGGCTGATCCGAGTAACTCAACCTGATGATCGAAACAAAATTGGTTGTTAAAACGACTTCTCTGAGATCTTGACCGTTCTCTTGATGATCATCTTTAGGTGTTGGATCGAAGTAGGTTCAAAACTCATTTTTCACTAAAACAATGTGCGGGCCACCCTGTTTGATCCAAATCTAAACAAATGCTCAAGACGGGCCCATCAATCGGATCCAAATTCTCTCTTGTTCGGATTCTTGGGAATAATCTCTCTCAACACTTAACGGAAAAGTGCGAAACATGGCGGAAATGATTGAACGGGATTTCGCCCAAGCATAGCGAACTTGGGTCCGGTCAAAATGGGGTGTCTACAATGGTCTGGTCTAGTCTTTGCTTTAACGATCATGTCATCTACATAGACTTCGACTTCTTTGTGAATCATATCATGAAGAAGAGTGGTTGCAGCCCTCTGATAAGTCGCACCAGCATTCTTTAAACCAAATGGCATTACTCTGTAACAGTAAGTACCCCACTGAGTGATAAACGTTGTTTTCATCATGTCTTCGGGTGCCATCCATAAAGGATAACAAAGCATGTCCAGCAGTATTATCTACTAGGAGATCAATGTTCGGTAATGGAAAATCGTCTTTTGGACTTGCCTTGTTCAGGTCCCGAAAATCGACACACATTCGAACCTTCCCATCCTTTTTAGGCACCGGTACTACATTAGCGAGCCATTTAGGGTATTCAACCACTTGGATGAATTTCACCTCTAAAAGCTTCTTAACTTCTTCATAAACTTTCAACTCCCATTCAGTTTTGAGTTTTCGGAGTTTTTGCTTCTTTGGATTAATGCCAGGGATCAAGGGTAATTTGTGCTGAACAATCTCCTCACTCAATCCCGGCATGTCATCATAAGACCAAGCAAAAACCTCCTTGAACTCTTTAAGTAAAGAGATTAATTCTTTGCGCTCTTCAGGAGATAAAGTTTTGCCAATCCTTATTTCCCGAATTAAGGTTTTATCACCAATATTCACGATTTCAATCTCTTCTTCGAGTGGTTTTGCTCGGCGACTCTCCTCCTGTTGAATCATGTGTTTGATTTCAGGGGAAGTTTCGTCGGCTTCCTCGTCAGAGGGGGAGTCTTGATTATCATTATTATTATCAGATTTTAAAGCAGATTCAGTAGATGAAACAGAAACAAGAATATACACAGAAGAAAACTCCTTTATTTCATTGAAAGTATAATTGAATACATCCAATGACGAATGGCCCACATCAGGCTTTACAATGGACTCGTGAAATGTATTTACAGACTCAAATGATAGGTTGACATCAGTATCAACCGATTCAAATAAATGAAAAGAAGGAACGCCAGGCCCATCAGCAGAAACAGCCTCCAACTTGACTTCCTTAGGAGAAATAGACTCACCACTGACCTCAGAAATAGACTTGACCTCTACGGTACCTGCATTAAAAGAATCATTAGAAATGGAAAACTCTGAATTAGACTCAGAGAATGACACATACTTATAAACAACTGATTTTTTTGAGGGAGAATGACAGGACTGAAAAGTAACCTGAGGTAGGACCTGAGAGGTCCAGTTAGTCAAAGGTCCCTCAGCCGGGGTGATAAGATGAGTGGGATTGAGTATAAGCGGGCTCTTGCCGATCACGGCCACAGTCTGTGACCTCTCATGAAAAAGGGAGCTTAGTGCATCCGGCTCCATTGTATCTGCCCAGTCTATTTCAGCGGTCTGTAAGCTTACCGGCTCATCATCTAAATCACAATCAAAGAAAATTTCCAATCCAGGAAGTCTCTGCCCAGTAGACTCGTCTATCCAGGTTTCAGTAAAACCACAGAAAGGAAAATTTGCTCCTTCTTTACAGAAACGACCATTCATTCTTAGATCAAATGGTCCCATCGGTAAGTCCATACCTCTGCGGCGACACTCTGCCCGTTTTATCATGTACCGCTTCATCTCTTTGACCTCTGCCTTAGTCGGTTCATAACCAAGTCCAAACAAACCATTAAAGGTCTTGAATACTGGCCACTCAGTCATACCCTGATGGTATCTGCCCAGTCCTGCCCTTGGGATATAACCCTGTAGACGTATCATCCTGACTACGTTGGAATTTGTACTGCTCAAAAAGAAGATCTCTTCATTCATTGCTTCTTTAATAGTTATAGGCGCCACTTCTAAGGAGAAACCAGTCAAACTAATATCTCCCTCCTTTCCCAGGGTCAATTCCTGCGAAATCTGACCCACTTCAAAATCTGGGTCTCCCTTAACAGTGACCACCTTATGGTTCAGAATGAATTTTAATTTCTGATGTAAGGTGGATGGAACAGCTCCAACCTTATGTAACCATGGGCGGCCAATCAACAACCGAAAGGAGGCCTTAATTCAAGAACTTGGAACTCAATATCGAATTCCTCTCCACCTATTTGCACTTCAGTTATTAAAGTCCCTATCACATCACGCCTAGTCCCATCATAGGCCAAGATACCCTGATCTGAAGGAATGAAGCTCTCGGGTCCAAAACCCAAAGCAGTTGATGTGCTTAATGAGCATACGTTCAGGGCAGACCCATTATCGATAAGGACTTCATGCACCTTCTTTTTGTTACAAACGACAGTAATTCGGAGCGACTTTGTATGGTCCTTCCCCTCTGGTGGCAAATCTCTGTCTGTGAATGAAAGAGTTTTTGTCGCTCTTGCCACGGAAACTACGCTGCCCAGCTGGTCAGGAGTTATCTCAACAGACACCTGAGCAGAGTTTAACTCTTTCAACACCACTTTCCGGTGTTTTGAGGATGACATCAAAAGACCCCAAACAGAGATGTTTGCTTGGGTTTTCTTTAACTGCTTCAGAAGATTATCATCTTCTTCATTTATGACAAGCCGATTCTGCCTCTGGCCATCAGCAGCCTTTGCAATCTCTGCCGGATTGTCAGCGCTCAACTCAGGAGGCTTAAAGACTCGCCCTCCCCCGGTCATGTGACGCATCTCGTCACATTGATCATCTAGTAGCAGCAACTCATCATCATCCATACTTAAAATGTAAGGAATTCTGACATCTTCTTGTTGGAAGTCATCCATTTCCAAAACATATGGAGTCTTCCCTTCTTTCCCCATATCACCATAATGAGAGGTATATGACTGAGACGAAGAGGACTCAGCAATCTCTATGTCACTGAATGACAATATATAAGGCTGCTTCCCTTTCACATCTTGAAGCTCTTCCTCATCAAACTCCAAAACATATGTGTTATCTGTCATGATAGCACATATAAGGGTAAAGGGATCAAGGACAGGCTCATCCAAAAAGATGGCATTTGTTGTAGGAGGAGGAGCAGCACGATGATTCGGGAGAGGATTCTGAGTAATATTCGGCCCTTTAACTGAGAGCTCATCCTTATCAATCAGGTTTTTGATGGCATGCTTCAAGGTGAGGCAATTTTCAGTCAAATGGCCAGAATTCCTGTGATACTCACAATGCTGGTCCAGCCTCCAGTATGGTGGTAATGGATTTGGCACAGGTTTTAGATCCGGAAGTTTTATCTTTTTGTCCCTTACCAGCTTTTTCAATATCATTGGTAAAGGGTAAGGGAGGGGATCGAATTGCCTGAAAACATTTTTCTTTACCGGTCTGGCCACCTCAGCAACAGCCTTGACCTCTGGTCTGAAAGCTGGCTTGAAATAGTTCATTGCATGCACCTCTTTAGGTGGGGCCATAGGCCTCTTGCCTTCCCTCACATCGGACAGTGCCTTCGCTCTGAGGCCCTTAGCTATAGCGTCCTCCGTCTGGGTGCCAGTTTTTATCAAGTGATCAAAACTGGGATAGTGCTGGGGCGCTATGAAATGGAAATACTGCGGAGACAGACTTTTGATCACCAATTTGATCTGATCTTCTTCTGGCATCCTCTGACTCAACTGTGCAGACTTGCGCCTCCAGCGCCTGATAAACAACGTGAAAGTTTCTTGGGGACCTTGCTTTAACTGTTTCAAATCTCTCTTTGTTATCTCAATCCCCTCCTCCATCGAGAATTGCTCAACAAAAAGGTTCGATATATCATCTAAAGTTTTGGTTTCTTCCGGCTTCAACCTCAGAAACCACTTCTTAGCTATTCCCAAGAGAGACATGGGAAATAGCTGAGCCATCTGTTCACGACTCAACCCATGCTGTTGAGAGAGAGTTATGAACCATCTGACATGGTTCCTCGGGCACCCAGTGCCATCATACCTATCATAATCTGGTGCTTTGAACTTCGGCGGTAAAGTAACAATGGGAGTCTCAAAGTACTCAGAGATATCGAACCTCTTCGGCCCTTGGAATTTCATGCTTTCAATGTCCTTGGCCATCTTCTGACACATACTGAATAACTCCTTCTCCCTATTCGTCTGCGGAGCACAATATTCTTCAGCATATTGATCCTCGTCGAGGTCAATCTCCTCATCAAAAACATGAGGTCTATTGGGAGCACGAAATGCAGAAGGAGTAGACTGGATGATAGGCGCTCTAGAAGTAGAGGTCTTGTTGGTATTTTGGGATTTCAGCACAGCCATTTCCTCTTTCAACCCCGAGATATCTCGAGACATGTTTCTCAGCATCTCTTGAATAACCATCATGGGATCAGTTAAATCAGCCATTAGATCAGACTCAGATGAGTTAGGTAACTCAAGTGTAGGGGATAAAGATTCTCTGGATGATATAGGTGAGTCAAAATGACGGACAAGTCTAGGGACAGAGGATGATCTAGACCAAGTAGGTTTAGACTGGTTATCTTTTGATGGAGCGATGGTTGCTCTCTTTCAGAATCCTGAATGGAAATTAACATATTAGATTAAATGAGTGATGAGTGAAATAAGACATTCTGAGCAAATAAAGATAAGAGAAAACAAACACACTTTCATTGATAAAATTTGAATTGTGATTACAACAGCTGAACTGGTAAAAGAAAGGATAGCATGGCCAAAACAGTGAAATTCTGAACAATAAGATGCTTAGGACAAGATAGATGAAGATTCTCAATCGTCGTTTTCCTCCAACCTAGCCCTCTTAGGTTTACGATTTTCGATCCTCTCCAATAACCACTGATAATACCCCTCAGATACTCCACAATAAGTCTTGCCTCGCAAGCTCCACGATAATCGCATTACTTTATGATCCCAATCTCTACAGATTTCTTCTGCAATATGACGATTGAATTGTACAAGAGGACGATCAGGTGTTGGGATATAAAACTCAGTTCGAAAATCCCCATGCGAACATTCAGTTTGAAGTCCTCCGAACTGACGGAAGATACGGTCTGGGATATAGAATGAGGTTTTCTCCAGACCAAGGAATTGAACAATTCTATTAGCTCGGGTCTGGATCACGAACTGATGATAAACAGGGAACCACCAAGCAATTTGATCAGCTTGACGGGAAGCTAACCACTCAATCCATTCAGCCTTAGAATAGGAAAAAGTTTTGTGTTCCCATTGGTCAAACTTGGACAAGGTAAAGTCTTTGTTTTGCAAAGGTACATAAATTTGGAGTTTTAAACAGAGCCAAATGTACAGAAGGACTGGGGATCCAGCAAAAGTGATACGGACTCCATTGACAATGTCATCCAATCCATTTAGGGTTTCTGCAAGCATGGTGGGGATTGGATTACTCCCTTTGGAAATTTGATATACAAAGTCTAAAAGCTTAGGGGAAACATAATGGATATCTTGGGAAAGTAACCATTTGGAGTAAACACACAAAATTAGGGCATGACTACGGCTGGTTTGAAATTCCTTAGTCAGCTTACCAGGCTGAGCAAAAAATTTGACCAATTGCTTAATGGACACACCTTTCTCCCCTAAGATGGATTCAACTGGAACAACTTGGGGGGAAATAAGCTGCTCAAAGACATGATTATAACCTAACTTGGTATCAATTTTGACCAAGGGGCTAGAGCGATCACGGTCCATCAAATAACACCATTCGTCAAAAATGGGGCAGACCTCTTGCATGCCGAATCGAAACACATGGACATCAGGTTGCCAAAAGGTGGCGGCTGCCTTAAGGAGGTTCCAATCAATCTTATTGGTAGCAAGACTGTAGAAATGGGAAAAGTCATGACCAGAGAAGCTAAGGCGACCACCTCTACGATCAGAAATCCACTCTTTTAACACCTCATTAGACATGATAAATCACCTGATAATCAAAGAAGGTAAATAAGATGAGAATAAGGTCAACTCTAAATATTGAATTACAAAAGGAAAAGTATTGACAATAAATCATATACTCAAAGGATACAGGTAAGATACAAGTAGGATCAAACTTTTCCATCAATGATCTCGCTATGATCCAAGGGTAAAGAGATAAATGATAAACATGGATCAAATGGATAGTCACTGGATGATAGATCGTGGTCATAAGAATGACAAAGTAGGGTCAAGGACCAAATCTAAATCTGCATAATGGGTGGATACATTTGATCAACTTAGACAAAAAGCTCCTACTAAGAAGTAGATCCTGGTCTAAGAATCAAGAAATACCAAGATTGGATTTATCATCAATGAAACAAGATGTAGACCATGGTCATAATAGGGTCAAAATAGAATCCACTGACCAGGTCTAAATCTGAAAGATGAACTGATATGAAGGATAGATTTAGACAAGGAAGCCTCACAAGATGAGTAAGCCCGAGTCTAAAAGGATCAAATTTACCATGAATGAATCAAAAGATAGACCATAACCACAAGGGTGACAAGGAAAGAGCCACAGGCTAGATCTAAATCTGAAAAAATGATTAATATAATTGATTGGATTAAATAAGGAACCTTACTAAATAAGTAGGCCCTAATCTAATAATCAATAAATATAGGTATATGATTGGATTAAATAAGGAACCTTACTAAATAAGTAGGCCCTAATCTAATAATCAATAAATATAGGTATATATATATATACCCTAACCAGGGGCGCCAAATAAATATATATCCCCAGCAGAGTCGCCAGCCTGTGGACCCCGATCCGGGAGAGAGGTGGGGGACGAGCCCCCAGCGGCCTCTTGGATCATCCACGTGTGAAGGAGAGCTCTACCAAGGAACTCTCGAAACGGATGCCACCCTCATAGCATAGCACGAGTGGCGATATAAAAGAGATACCTCTCGATTCGGGAACAAGTCCAGATTCGAAACGTACCTAAACAAACTCAGAGTCGCCATCCATGGTATACGGCCATGGATCCTTTAAACAAAAATATGCTTCGTATACCATGGATAACCAGAAATATATATGGGTTCGTGCCTGATTACTAATGGAGAAGGTCTGAGAGCACCCCCAATTCGTCCGAGTGCAAGCACTTGGTCTCTTATGCCATTTATTATTAACTTCGAAGAGTTTCGGGCAAAAATCATATGAAATAGGAACAATTCTCAGGAATCGTCTACCTAAGCATGCATTTCCTGAGGATAAAGAAATAAGCATACACAAAATGAAATGAAAAAAATGTGTCACCTAAGCAAAGCTAGGTTATGAGTGACATACCTAATGGGTGTCTAAGTTTTGGTGGACATACACATGCAAGCTATAGCTAAAGGTATAATATCAATACAAGAAAGTAAGAAAACACATCAAAACATAAAACACAAATCAATCCTATATATGACAGGACAAGACAAATCCTAACTCTAATGCGACTTGACTCGGACCAAGATGGCCGTCCATCCCAGCTGCTCTACGTATCCCAACCTCGGGAAGAATCAGAGTCAACGTAGTTCGATGTCCTATTCTAACTACGATGCTTAACCATCTAGAACCGCTATCCTAGACTCGATCCACTAGACTCGACTGATTTTTAAAGCTTTTTGCATGATTACTTAAGTTCAAGTGAATTGTAATTTTTAGGACTCTCTATATGCCGTAACTAATGCAAGTTGATTAGCCTTAAGCTAATGCAGGTGGGCCCTACATCCTATGTGTAACTAGGCTGTGCAACCTAATGAAAACTATGGGCTGACTATATGTTCCCTAGTCTAGCCATCGGTTCAACTAAATATCTAACCGATCGACTCGAGGCCTCCTAACTCTAGGGACACTCACTCGACATGACACACCATATCAATACAAATCAAAACAGACTCCTAACTCTAAAACAAATCAAATAGCTAGGACAGACTCCTAACTCTAGGGGAAGATCTTTAAAAAAAATTTGAAGAAGCTTTGTATTTTTTAATTTTTGACAAATTTATTTTTAAAGGTTTGGCTGGACCTGGGATGTGAATCCCAAGCTGCACTACGGACCTCGTGGAAGAGGATCAAGCCAACGTAGTTCGAAACGAACTCTTCTACTACGCTCCTAAAGCTCAAAAGCACTTCAAATGACTTAAGGTTTTTGATATTTTTCAACTGTTTTTTAATTTTAAGATATTTCAATATTTTTGAATTTTTTTAAAATATTCAATTGTTTTTGGATTTCAAATTTCTAATGTTTTTGTGATTTTTAAATGATTTCAATGCTCTTGAGATTTTAAGATTTCAATGGTTTATGGATTTTAAAATTTTAAATTTTTTCACCCTTTTGGTCAAAGACCAAAGGGAACACACAATGCAACACCCTAGGATAAAACCCTTAGGGTAAAGGGGAAACCCCAAACCAACAAACTAGTACCTCAAAACAATTTGGAACAATCCACAAACAAGTAAACAAACATCTCAAGAACAATGAAAATGATCTAAGAACCCTAGCAAGTAAAGGCAACTTTAAAGGATAAATTTGTATCTAATAGACGAACTAAAAGGCTACGGGACGAACTCCTAACATGTAAGATAACCAATTCTAACTGGGAAGCCAATGAGTCCAAAATTCTCTATTGCTCTATAAAGGAGGGCAAATGAGTCAAAGACTTGCTCTAGAAATGAGGGAGACACTAACATGAGGTTGAGTAAACCTCCTAAAAGAGGAACTCCCTAAATGAGACAAGGCTTGTCTCTGAATAGGGACTCCACAAATGAGGCAAGACATGCCTCCTATGAGTACTCTTTGCTAAGGCAACCTTCTCAAGGATACGCTCTAAATGACTCTTTCATCGCTCAATCAATGAAAAGGAGAAGCTACCATCTAAAAGATTAGAAAAGTTTCTAAATAAAAGAGGGGAAACCCTACTGGGACTGAGCAAGTCCCCCATAGATGGGTTTGGACTACTAATGTCCAACGCCCAAACGCACTTAAAAGGCTGGGCTAGCCTACTAAATGAAAGAGAGGAAAATTACTTGGACTAAGCGAGTCCCCTAAGGATGGGCTTGGGCTAGCGCCTTCATCGCCCTACAACACCATCTAATCAAGTATGAAAATTAGAAGAGATGCACTGCTGAGCATATTTATGCCAAACGAAAACAAAATGCTAGACTTTATGAAACCTCTATGATCCCTTATGATGAAACAGCACAGGAACCATCTTACTTCAAGGAATATATATCAACAACAAAAAATGATACAATTCAGACAAAATATAGGATCTTTTACTTCCTTGTAACAGGACATGCAATTGTAGGAATATAAATGAGTCTCCTTCTTTTCAATTAGGCTTACATATTTGGGAAGATGTGAGAACAATTCCAAACCACAACCAAACAGTAAAAATCTTCTACAAAAACACAAGCCACAAAGCTTCTCAAATCAAAACAAAATGTACGGTTCAATGACACCTGTAACAAAGCTGTTTCAAGAAAGAAAAAAATTACTATAGATCTTGAGCTTATAGCTACAAACTCCATACAGTCAACACAGTCACATACTTTTGGATAGATTTTTCAAAAGGATTTTCCATAAATCATGAAGAACTATTACAAAATGAAAGAAAATCCACACCAAATTCTGGGCAAATTTGCAACTACACTATCGAATGGACATCCAAGAAAATTTCCACAGAGTTAAGAGGAATTGCCGTAAATTCCAGATGAATAAAGAACATATGCAATCAATTGAACAGCACAATATTGCTATTTCATACATTAACTACAAGAACAGAAATCATGGATTCATACTTTCTTTGAAGAGTCTTACGCAAACAGCTCAAACAAAAATATCGACAACCAAATCCCAAGCATTGTCATGAACTTTTTCTAAAAAAAATAAAATAACAGATCTACCTTATTGTCTATAGAGACAAACAGATTTGAAGGAAAACTATCCATAAAATTCAATAAAAAATGAGTAGATCAAAACCCTTCTTGCGAAGCTCTACAAAATTAACAAATTCAGAGCATTCTTCATAAATTTTAATACTAAAATTTATAATGAAACAAACTGATGTACCTTAGATCTCAAATGAAGAAATTTTAGCTAGAGTTCCTAGCAGACCAACCGAAGAAGGCTTAAGAACAGCGACAAGATTTTTCTCTTTTCCCTGGATTCTTACCCAGCTTGAATTTTGCTTTCCTTCAGGGATCACAAAATTACCTTGAATGAAATTTCGCTCAAAATGCAGATTCACTTTCAAATGATACCTCCTTGCTCAAGATCAAATGGAATACCCAAAACTTATCCCCTAATAATGAGATCTGAATCAATAAAAATCAGATCTACAGAGTATGCGAATAGATCACGAGTTTAGAACCTTAGATCTAAGGTTTAGATACAAATCTAGGGCTTCAAAGCAAGAAATAAGGAAGAAGAATTGAAACCACAGCTTCGGTGAGTTGCGGAAGACGAGAATTAACTGGAGTTAGAGTTTGCCGGAAAAGTGATCCGGTCGGAAAATCCACCGGAGATTGATTAGAAAAGGTAGAGGATAAACTACAGTTCGAAGCTTGAGTTTAGGGTTTCTAACAAAAGAATGATCCAATCCTCTTCAATCTACCGAGAAGACACAAAATAGGGAGCAGAAATAGTAGCAACTAACCAGAATATGACCGGAATCTGGCAAAGGATGATCGGAGAAGAAAGAGGGCTTAAGTTTTGGAAATAACAGATCGGAGGAGATGAGCTTTGACCGGAGAAGGAATGCGGTGGCTAGCCGGTGGGGAAGTGAAGAAAGGTTGACCGGCCGGAGCTCCGGTGTATACGCCGGAGAAGATGAAGGTTGGATCGGGTTTGGGTTTTGTGAGATCTGGTTTCTCTCTCTTTCTCTCTCTCTGATTTTTCACCCCTTCTCAACAACTCTCTCAATCTCTCTTTCGATCTGCAATGCTAGGATCCGGTAAACTTATGGTCGGAGAAGATGAATTTTGGTCGGCAAATAATCAGAAAATCTGATCGGGCGTTGGCGGGTCAATTGATCAGTGAGAAGAGGATGAAGGGGATCAGAACTTGGCCGGAAGCTTGCCGGAGCTAGGTCAGAGAAGATGGATTCGGGTTTCAGATCTGGGTTTTCTCTCCTCTCCCTCTCCCTCGAAAATTTCGGAAAAAATGAAAAAACCCCCTTTTCTCTTCTTTTTTATTTTTTTTTATATGAAAATAAAAGTGCTGATATTCGCACCCCCACTTGATGAGGCGCGCCCGCCATATTTGTCTTATTCGACTTGGGCGTGCCCATCATAGGATAACTCACCCCACTTTTGAATTAAAAGACACTTTTAATCTCTTTTCTTCTCGTGGACAGCCTTCATTTGGATTAATTCAGTCCCCCTTTTGGTCTGCATTGCGCTCATTCTCTTGGCTCGTTTACTAAGTAGACGAGCTCGGATTTCAACGAAATTTTATGGGGATCTTAGTGAGAGCCTGACCTATCTTAGGGTAGAATTTGGGGTCCTAACTCATTGATTGGATAGAGCCTCGCACAAACACCGCGAACACGGGTCACGTCAAAATGGGGTGTCTACACTCTCCCCCTTTGGCATCTATAAAAAAGATGGGGTAAAAGAAAAACAAGGAGATGAAATGTACAAATTTTAAGCTCCCCCTTTTTCAAGGAAAAAGGCAAACCTAGAACTCCCCCTATTGGGAAAACAAATTCAATACAAGAGGGGAATTTAATAATCAAAGACATACAAATTTTTAAAGGCAAGCCCCTAATCTAAGCACATATGATGAAAATCATTTGGGGGCTTTGGGAACCCAAGCTTTCTTGGTTCCACCTAAATCCCTAATCTTAGATGCACATTGGAATTGGTAATGACCATTTCTTCCACAAAAATGGCATCTAACATGAGGGTTAGATAGACTAGTCCTATGATAGAAAGCATGATTAGGCCTTTGACTAGCCTTCTTCAAGATTATGTCAATAATTTTGTCACCATTTAGGAATCCATGGAGACATAATCTTAACCTTTCATTTTCATTACGAAGATGTGTTATTTGATTTAGAGAATCATTAAATTCATCTTCATAAGATTTGGAAGAGCTTGCCACATTTTGAAATTGTGCTAACTGGCAAGTTTTCTCATCCAAAATACCCTTAAGGGTTTCAATCTCAAGTTTAAAATTTTCAAGTTGTGCTTGAGATTTGGAAGAAGATTCATTTCTTAAAAAAGTAAGTTCATTTTCTAATTTTGAAATAGATTTCTTTTGAACTTTATTTTTAGAAATTTGAGAATGCAAGGTTGAGCACAATTCATCATAAGATATGTTTTCACTATCATTACTTGATGAATTATAAGAGGGGTTTGAATTTACCTCATCTTCATGGGTGAGTGCCATGAAGCAAAGATCATCCTTCTTTTCTTCCTCTTCGCTTGAGCTCTTTCCCGAGGTGCTAGTAGCATCCCATCCGGCTACAAGAGCCTTGTTCTTCTTCCAATCCTTCTTTCCCTTGTACTTAGAGGAAGATGACTTGAGAAGTGGACACTCTGGTCTCTTGTGTCCCGTCTTCTTACAATTGTAACACCTTATAACTCCCTCAATATCACTTTCTTATTTCTTCTTCTTTTTATCCCTTTTATGCTTCTTTCTCCATAAGCTTTTAAATTTTCTTAAAGCTTCTTCTTCATCACTATCCGCCTCACTTGAGGATGATGAGTCCGCTTTTACTTTGGAGATCTTTAGAGCTAAAGATCGACTTTCTTTTTCTTTCTCTTTTGGCTTCTTCTCCTCTTGTCGGCTAGTGAGGAGCATCTCATGGGTGATGAGAGATCCTACGAGCTCTTCCATAGTTAGCGCCTTGAGATCCTTTGATTCTTGAATGGCGGTTACTTTTGGATCCCAATGTGGAGGAAGTGACCTAAGCAACTTACTCACAAGCTCATCAGTAGGATAAGATTTACCAAGATTAGCTAATTCATTTGAAATTTTAGAAAATCGGGTATACATTTTGGAAATGCTTTCATTTTGACTCATTCTAAACATTTCATATTTGCTCTTTAACAAGTTTATTTTGGAATCCTTAACTTGTGATGTTCCCTCATGGGTAACAGCAAGTGTATCCCAAATAACCTTGGCAGAATCATAAAGAGCTACTCTATTAAATTCCTCCGTAGATAGGGCGCAAAACAAAGAATTTATAGCTTTGTAATTTAAATTTGCATGCCTTTTCTCTACGACATTCCATTCTTCAAATGGTTTGGAAGGCAAAATGTATCCATTTTCTACAATATGACAAAGTTCCACATCTATCGAAAGAAGATAGATGCGCATCCTTGTCTTCCAATGTCCATAGTTAGACCCATCAAAGAAAGGAGGTCTAGTTGTGGAATGGCCTTCCGGAAGTCCGGTTCCATTTGTATTAGCCATTTCACAATTAGAAAGTTGCCAAAGATCTTATGATCTTTTCCTTGTTGAAATTTAAAGAAAAATTTACCAAAGATTTTAAGAAACGAAAATCTTTTAAGAGCCAAGGCTCTGATACCAAGTGAAATTTCAAGGGTGGTCCCGAAATGGCAACTATGAGGAGTGAAAATTATTAGGTTGCTAGCAAGTTTTAACCTTTTGAAAACTCAAACCTAATTTAGAAGATTAAGAGATCAACAATGAATTTCAAGCACACAAGTCAAATCTAAAGGTGCTATGCAAATAAAGAACAAGAGTTTAAGAGAGAGTGCACCCGAGATTTAAAGTGGTTCGGTCCTCAAAACGCGAGGCCTACTCCACTCCACCAACCAAACCCGTTGATGGCTTCACTATGTGATCTTCTTAACTTCGGCGAAGATCAATGCCGATTACAATTGCGATCGCCTTTAACCTTGGTGGCAATCTTCACCACGGAGAGTGGGCTTCGCTTCTCCGAGCACTCGCCCAATACAATGTCTTTGAATAAGAATGAAGGAAACAAAATTCCCTCACAAGGGTTTACACACTTTGTAGAAGATGTACAAATTGAAGCGTATGATCCAAATCCTAATCTTAGAGGATGAGAGGCATAAACAAGTTTGATTCATTCTTACAATGTTCAAGTATAGTTTTTGAGTGTTAGGATTGATTGTTGGGATGTTTAGAATACCTATATATATAGGAAAACCAAATATGACCGTTTGAGGGGCATTGACGTAAATCTGGCAAAGTTCCAAACGGCTATATTTCTTCCCGTTATAGTGGTCTCGAAGTTCTGAGAAATTCTCGGAGTTTCGGGAATACAAACAGAAATTGGAAAAATGCTACTGGACCATTTCTCGGAGCTCTGAGGAATGTCTCGGAGTTCCGAGAAGCCTATGTCAAGCAGATTTTCATTTTTGGATTTTGGGCTTCCAACTCTATACAAAGTTGGGATTGTTAAGAGGGTTCCAAAGTGTTGGAACACCACAAAGACAATCACCTATACATTTAGGGAGTGTGAGTTTAACTTAATTTATGCCTCTTAAAATATAAAACTAAGATTGGATCTTATACATTCTAATATGACTTTGATCTTCAATGGATTCTTCAAGTCTTCATTTGTCTTAGATCTCCGATGTCTTTGGCCTTCATAAGCGGTCCAATGAGAGCTTCTTTGGCCTGAATCCAAGCAATCTTGTCTTTAAGCAATTATGATCTACAACTTAGACAATCAAATACATTAGTGATCTCAAATCACTTGTGTATTGGAATCATCAAAATAAGATGGGAATTGCCAAGGTGGGAACCATTGGACTTACAGTATGATTACCGATGCTGGCAATTCAGAACTCTCCAAGTGGAGAGACACCTCTGTCCCACTTCTCACTGCAGCTATCCCTTCGGATACAGACTTCTCATCCTCTGAGTCAGACTCTTCGTCTGATTCTAACTCATCTTCTGAAAATGTTTCAAATGTAAATGAGCCTGAAGAATGCGCGTCAGTCAATTCTTCTGATGTATCTTATGAACCAGTCAAAGGACTTTTTATATACTCACCTTTGTCTCTTGATGATATTGAAACTAATGCTTTAAATAACATCGAACAAACCTCCTCAGATGAGGATATAGACGAAACTACCCTCTTACATAACCTGATCCACAAGGAAGTAGAGGTATACGCTGACGACATGATTATCAAAGCCAAGGATTGAGCAGATCATGTCCGTGCCCTGAGAAAATTCTGAGAGAGAATTGCAAAATACAAGCTCCGGCTTAACCCAAACAAGTTCTTTTTCCGAGTTACTTCTAGAAAACTGGTAGGGTTCCTGTCAGTCACAGAGGAATCGAGGTGGACCCCTCCAAAGTCAAAGCCATTTTGGAGATGCCGTCTCCGCAAATAGAGAAAGAAGTCAGAGGATTCTTGGGAAAAGTTCAGTACCTGAGTCATTTCATCACTCAACTCCCCAGTACATGTGAACCAATCTTCAAGCTTCTGAAGAAAAATGCATCCAACCAATGGAATTCCGAATGTCAGCAAGCTTTCGAGAAAATCAAAGAATGTCTTTCATCACCACCATTTTTGTCACCAGCAGTCGCCGGACGACCATTTCTGCTGTATCTTTCAACCACGAACACATCTCTCGGATGTATGTTGGCACAAGAAGATCCAGAAACAAGAAAGGAGATCCCAGTTTATTATCTCAGCAAGAAGATGTTGGAATATGAACTAAATTACACTCAATTGGAGAAAACTTGTTTAGCATTAGTATGGGCCATCCAAAGGCTTAGACACTATTTGCTATCACAAAGGATCTTCCTCATATCTCGTATGGATCCGGTGAAGTATCTCTTCGAGAAAGCAACCCTGATTGGCAAAACCGCTCGTTGGTTGTTGTTGTTGTTAGAATTTGACATCACGTATGTCACCCAGAAGTCTATCAAAGGCAGAATCATTGCAGAACAGTTAGCTGATGCACCCACTGAAGATACAGAACTGAACTGTGAGTTTCCAGATGAAGGAATCATGTCGATCAGAGATGCACACAGCCTCACTACATGGACTATGTACTTTGATGGAGGACCATGTACTTTGATGGAGCATCAAATTCAAAAGGCAAAGGGATTGGTATCATCCTTGTCTCGCCTCGGGACGAATACATACCAATCTCTATCAAATTAGATTTTGATTGTACCAACAATGTGGCTGAGTACTAAGCTTGCATGGCCGATCTGGAAGCAGCCATGTCATAGGAAGTACAAAACCTCGATGTGTAAGGAGATTCTCTGTTAATTATTTGTCAAACAAATGGGAAATGGCTCACCAAAAAAGATAGGTTGATTCTGTACCACACTTATCTTACTAGCTTGATGAAGAGTTTCTACAACATCAGTTTCACCTACATCTCTAGATTGTGAAACATATTTGCAGATGCTTTGCCCACTCTCGCGTCCATGGTTAATATTCCAGTCGGGGTTAAGGTCTGTCCTTTGGCAATAAAGCAACATGTTGTCCTAGCACATGTACGCATGGTTCAGATAGTAGCCAGATGTCTAGATGGGAACCCATGGTATTTCGATATCAAAAATCTTATCTCCGGCAGGGGACACCCCCCAGAGGCCTCTTTAAAGGAGAAAAGAGCATTACAGAAACTGGCATCCCGGTATGTCATTTGTGGAGGAGATCTCTATCGAAGATCATTTGATGGAGTCCAACTCCTTTGTATTGATGAAGATAGAGCCGTTGAAATCTCAGAAGACATTCACTCCGGTGTCTGGGGTCCTCATATGAACGGCAAGATGTTAGCACGGGAGATCCTTTGTCTAGGTTACTTCTGGACTACCCATGAAGCGGATTGCTTCTCATTTGTCAAAACATGTCACTTACGTCAGATCCATGCTAATGTGATACTTGTACCACCATCAGAGCTTCACTTGCTTACATCTCCGCGGCCATTCTCTATTTGGGGTATTGACATGATTGGCAAGATCTCTCCTAAGTCATCCAGTGGGCACGAATACATACTTGTTGCGACCGATTACTTGAGTAAGTGGATCGAAGCACAATCGTATGCTTCAATATCGTCAGCATCAGTCACCAAGTTCATTAGGGCCAACATCATATGTAGATATGGAGTCCCTCACAAGTTGATATCAGATAATGCTTCATATTTCAAGAAAGAAGTAGCATCATTGTGTGAAGAATTCATAATCAAGCACCATAAGTCGTCTCCGTACCGACCTCAAACTAATCGCGCTGTCGAAGCAGCTAACAAGAATATCAAGACTATTCTTCGTAAAATGACTCTATCTTACAAAGACTGGTCGAGCAAACTCTCGTTCGCACTTTGGGCATACAAAATGTCTGTTCGTACATCCACAGGAGCCACTCCTTACTCACTCACATATGGCATGGAAGTTGTCCTACCCGTCGAATTAAAAATCCAGTCACTCAGAATCCTGATGGAAAGCAGTCTACCAGAATCTGAATGGGCCCGCATTCGTCATCAAGAGTAATGTATGATGGATGAGAAAAGGTTGAAAGCAGCGTACCATGTATAAGGCTATCAGCACAGAATAGTAAGAACTTTCAACATGAAAGTCCGTATTCGAGAACTCAGAGAGGGCGATATGATGCTTAAAGAATGTCAAGCTTCTGTCTTCGATCCACAGGAAAAGTTTAGACCAAACTGGTCTGGCCCCTACATTGTTAATGGAATCTTGTTCGGAAAAGCTGTCAGACTTCTTGACCAAAACGGGAATAGAATTCCTGAACCCACCAACCTCTATCAATTAAAATGATATTACTCTTGAAATATCAAAGGCCCTTTTGTTCCAACCAGAGCCTAAATGACTCACCCTTCACCCATGCTCCTCAGCAGAAAAGAACGAACTACGGAGACCTGATTCCAATCTTTTCTTGGGGTACATAAGTAGCCTGACAAATCCAAGTTAGGTCACCCTTTTAGTAAACCCAAACAAAACCCTTCACATTATCCTTCGATCCTTTTCCCACAGAAAGCCTCGAACTACGCGCACCTAATCCCAACCTTTCTTTGGGGTACGTAGGCAACCTGATCACTTCAGGCTCGGTCACCGTTGGTAAAACCAACAAACCTTTTTTGGGATCCCCACAAATCTTCTCAAGGTCTAGAACAAGAAGATCTGAAGATCCGCTAAGTCCAAAACCTGAAAGGGCAGCTTAAGCAAAAATTAGGGTAATCATACCTGTAGAAACACAACTGGAATCATGTTTCTAGCAAAAGTTAAGGTATATACGGTCCATTAAGTTGAAAATCTGCAAAGGACAACTTAATTATTGACAGGGTATACCTTTGAAAAGACAAGGTGAAGAATTCTTTGGTCCAAAACAAGATGAGTTAATTCAAACAATGTAAAGGGTCTTTGGACCATGATTAAAAACCAGATGCAGGAAACACTGCCTATGCGTAAGAACATTTAAACTCATCTGTCTAGGGTTTCAACTTACCTAAATAAATCAAAAGCATTTGTTTCAGTAGAATTGAGTCTCCCTCCGTTCCTCTCTATCTGGGAATTCAGAAAAGAAAAGCTCATATTCTCAATCTAAGACATTAACCCAGCAAAGGTAATCATGCAGTGAAGGAAGACACAATGAATTCTCCTATCTTAGAAGGTTAAGATCCAACTCAGTGCTCCGTGTACAGGTCAAGATCCAGTTTAGTACTCCGTATACAGGTCTCGGAAGATCAAGATCCAGCCAGGTGATCCATGCACAGAAGAATGTAACTTCACAGTCAGGGACACTCAAAATGTATTTCCATTTTATTTGCGAAGAAATTGCTACCTTTGTTTCTTGCCTTGTATTTGGCTTTCTCTTGTCTACGGGAATGAATACACTAGGGGCATTTTGTATCATTAATCATAGAAATATGATTAATAATACAAAATGCATGATCAAATCATTAAGAACCATGCAAGGGGCATTTTGTATTATTAGCCTTCGTTAATAATACAAAATGCTCAAAATCAAATTAGCCTTCGCTAATAATGCAAATGCTAAAAATCCAAGTTGTTTAAAGAACTATACTAGGGGCATTTTTGTATAAATATCCATCTAGAACGGATGTCTATTTATACAAAAATATTCTTTATTTTCAATACAACAACACAAACAAAATCGCAGATAAAAGCAAACAAGTCAAAACTGATCCATATATATATGTCTGATCAATACAGAAAAGAAAAGAAATACATCTCATCCCCAACTGGGGGAACAAAAAAAAAGAAACATAAATCACTGCTCGGACGGTGGAGGATCTCTCAGACCTTGCTCTGGATCCTGAACAACCCCTGGGGTGGACAAAGTGTCTGCTCCGGGCTAAGAAACGAAAGACTACCCTGGGAGGAAAACAGGGATATCACCCAACAAGCGGTCTAGTGAACTAGACCCCATCCCAATATCCAGCAAATCTCGAGTCGAACCTGACTCCGCTCTAGTAGCAGTAGCTGCTCTGTCACTGGGGCCAGCCTCTAGTTTGTTAGGATGAGGAGCAAACATGCCTCCCGCACCTACTCTAATGCTCACCCTCTTCACTTGAGGGGCACTCTGTCTCATCCGCCTCTTACCTTGCCTTCTCTTAGGCAGGGTAGTCTCATTGGCCTCCTGTTCCTCCGCCTCTGCGACGTAGTCCTCATCAGACTTGTACACATCCTCCTCCTGCACCCACAAGTATGTCATAATCTCAAAAATATATCAAGACATGTGTGCAGAACTCCTAAATCAGAGACAAAGACAAGCTCTTATACCTGTCTAGCTGGCTGACCCTGTACGCCTCCAGCCTCCGTCTCAAGGTCTCATTTTCTTCCTGAAGCCAAAGAATGAGCTGTCTGTCCTCACCGCGAGTCGTCTCTAGCTGCTCAGTGATGCCAATCTGCTCGCCAACTAGAGTCCTCATGCGCCCCACTAACAGCAGCAAGTCGTTCACCTGATGGCGAGGAATCTGCAATCTCAAAGATAAATCCAATCAAATATGCAAGCAAATTTCAAACTCTGAAATAAATGCATAATCAAATTCACTTACCCCTGTGAAAGACTCTGGAATGGGATATCCTATAGCCCCTGGTGGCCGAACCAACTAAACTTCCCTCTCCTATCACAGGACGGTATCGACCAACATGGCATCGGATAGTAATCAAGAAGTGAAGAAGGACCCGCTCCTGACAAAGTCGGACGACGAACTAGCCTGCTAAGCCCTCAAGCTCTTGGCACAATCAGTGGACGAGGAGCTGGCCTCTTTGGGGAAGTAGACCTCGAAGAAGACGCCTCCACTGGCAACTTTCCCCTGCTACGGGTAACAGGCTCCTCTCTCTCTCTGTCCTGCTCGCTGGCACCGGTGCAACAGGTGCATGCTCTATGATCACTGGACCGCCTCTGACCTCGGTGCCCATGGCTCTGATAGCCTCCTCAAGAGCCCTACCCTCATCGTGAGGCTCCCCTGTAAAAACAGGACCCTCAAGGGCCGCGTCTGCCTCAGGACCCTCCTGTAGAAAATAGGATGCTTCAAATATATCAATCAAATTTCAAAAGGCAAGTATTCAAAACAGAAAGGAAAAGGAAGGTATAGAAGAATACCTCTCCTGAGGTCAAAGGACCCATCAGCTCTACAGAGGCCCAAGCTCTGTAATCTCTGGACCAGAAGTGGTCGTCAGGGACGTCAAATCCCTGTGTCCGCAGGATCTCTAGCTGGGTTGCAGGTAAGCAATCTAGAACTCTCAAGCTACCAAACGTATCAGAGGAAATCCCCTGACTCTCATGCCCAAGCGACTATCTGGCTATCCTTCCTGGCATGTAGATGGCTGGCCCCAAGTGGCAGATGAAAGCCACTGTCCTCCGAGTAATGCTCCTCGCATGCGCTTACTCGTCTCTCGTGATCATCCAAAGGTCTCCATCGGACCTGTCAAGGCACAGACCATGTGTCACAAGCATAGATTCAATTCAAAGCAAAAAGAAGCTGCAGTGCTGAAAATGAAAGCAATCTGAAGTACCCACGGCATCTAGCTGAATCTGATCTATCGCTCAAACGAATCTGCTTCGCCGAGTATAGGGGATGAGATCCCATCTGTCCAACGCATCTGCGTTGGAAAGAAAACTCTCGTTGGCTCCCTTGTTACAGGGGCAAGAAGGCCAAAGCACTCGTAGGTCCATGCCTGTTCAGAGTCATCAAAGTCAAATGCAGTTGCTTAAACAATTCATATCACAAAGCAATGAATTAAAAGACGCAACCAGAATAACTTCAAAATTAAAGAGAGGAGGGAAAGAAGCGTACCACCCATATGTACCAGAGGCCACACAACAACGAGTGCAACCCGTCTCGAGATGAGTGTCCATCTCTCTGATCAGATAAGTGTAAGTCGCTCCTCCCCAGTTCATAGTCCGCAAGCCTGTCAATGTTGTGGACAATGCTCAGAAACTCTCTCCGGACCATGTTTTCTATGTTGCTGAACAAGGTATGCCCCAGAAGAGACATAACAAAGCTCCTCGCCAACTGATGGTAGTAGTCGTCCTCTTGCACCTCTGGTCTCACTGGCCAGTGATCTAATCGGCTCATTTGTAACCTCGGCAAGGAAGCATGTGGAGGTCTACCGAGCTCATCCTACGAATCCTGCTCTAGCACTCCTAAGAGCTCTATAACCTCTGCCTCAGTAACATCAGTCGGCAGAATGGGAATCCCTCCCATCCGAAGTCCTGCCAGTGCGGAAAAGGCCAGTGGAGTCATCATAACTTCCCCGATCGGGAAGTGGAAAGTGTGGGTCGTGTCCAACCATTGCTCAGCGAGAGAAAGTACAAAACCTGCACCCACCCCCTTTGAATCAGTATGGACAAATCTATCCTAACCTGTCCCCACAATACACGCTCGAGCCCGATGATGTAGGGCATCCCATCTAGTCCTAATGTATCTCACTGACCCTCTCATAACCATAACAGGAAGGGCCTGTACAAAAATAACGAAGACAAATGAAAGAGTTATACTACTGAAAGGAGAGCAAACATCAAAGCTAAATACATTCCTATAGATCTAGGAATCATAAAAAAGAAAAGCTTAATTCAAAGGACATACCTCTCCTCTACGATACAATCGCGAGATATGAGTAGTCGAGCCCCTCAAAAGTGTACCCCGGTACCACGGAGAGCGAGCCTGCTCCTCATCCCTAGAGGATTCCCGCCCTATATCTCTCTCTCAAATATGAGGGCGGCGCACCATCTTTGCTGAAAACTGAAGAAAACTCAAAAAGCGCGCGAAGAACGCGAAGAAAACTCAAAAATCTTAGAGAGAAAACAACTCGAGCAAAGAAGAAATGAATGGAATAAAGGTTGTACAAATATATATACCCATACGACCCTCCCAATTACACCCAACGCGAATTGGAATTTGCCTAGGGCAAAATTGAGGGAATATTCCCCCATTTTGCCCTTTTTCGCCATTTCTCGCCCGTTTTGCATGCGATTCGCTCGCAAATTTTGCCAATCTTCCAACAGTGGATCAAAACAACTCTCTGGGCAGTCCCCAGAATTTTCAAATACCTCTTGAAATACAAGGTGACAATCCAAGAGGGGGGCTGAATTGGCTAATTAAAAATTTGGGGTTTGATTAAGTGGATTATTAAAATCAATTTACCCATTAAGCCTTAACAAGTTTAACCCTTTATCAATCAATAAATATAATGTAGGATAGGGATTAGATATGACTTTAAGCTTATATACTCTAACCCTTGTTCAATGAAACATAAACACAAGTAAAGGGTAGAGATTACCATCCAACAAAGTGCAAAGAGAAGGAGATAAGAAAGCATCCACAAGGCACAAGTTGTATAGTGGTTCGGTCACAACTTAACCTACTCCACTCTTTCAAGTTTTCCTCCTTAGGATCTCCACTAACCCAATAAGATTCTTCAGCGGGCGAATCTCAAAGCCGTACGCCAACTTCTCCTTAAAAGGGATCACACCATTTTCGCACAAAGCCTTGCGAGGGCACCTCCCTCTTACAATGATTCACCTTTCTTAACGGGCCGAATCGGAGACCCTCACAAACAAATGAAGAAATAAAAATAAGAACTCTATTTGCCTCTTAGATAGGCTGATTACAACTTTGAAAGGTCACAAACACACCAAGGAAGATAAAATGTAAAGCCTATGGAGTAACTCTTGGTAGAATGTACAAATACAAGTTCAAAGAGGTTTTAACCTTTCATATAAAAGTTTAGGTTCAAGAAGATAGGATTTAATCTTGCCAAAAAGGTTGTTTAGAAAGGTTAAGATAGTGTATATATAGCCCACAACGAAATATGACCGTTTAAGGGTAAAACTGTAAAATACAGGGTTAAAAAAATCAACCTTCGTAAGCCCCAACGGATCTATTTCCATGTCGTGGCGGTTGACCGAGGCACAGCGGTCGCCCGCCCTTATCGGGCTCTCAGTTTGAATTTCAAATTTCATACCGGCACGGTCAACAGGCCCTAGGGCGGTCGTCCGACGAGGGCTACCTGTTTGAAATAAATTTTCGGCTCAAAAATACTATCGCGGTCGATCAGACCTATGGCGGTCGACCTCCAAGCCCAACTTGGATGTTTTCTGGATTTCCAGAAAACATATCTGCGGTCGCCCGGATTACCCCAGTCGACCGGCCCGATAATTTTCGAGATGCCCTGGAGTTCCAGGTAGCATCCGCTCGCCATAGCCCGGTAGACCGGCCCTGAGTAAAATTCCATTTTTAACTTTTAAAATCCAGGGGCTTTGGGCTTTGGTCTTGGGCTAAAGTCTTAGGTTTTCGAACATATTTTTGGGTGTGTGTATGGCCCGATAAAAAGTTAAGTGTGAAAACCATTTGAAAACCTATTTGAAAGTGCATTTAAACATAAAGTCAAGAGGACACCAAATACATTCTAAAAGGAAGAACCTAGAGTCTTCTTGTAATGTCTTTGCTCTTTGCACTTCCTTGGACTTTTTCAGCTTGAATGAACATCTTGAACTTTGTCTTGGCTCTTGTGACTTGTCCTCCAATCTTCAATTCATGTCGAGGTACATGAGGTATCACCATGGCATGTTCAACTCTAAGCTCCTTCTTGAGACTTGTTGGGGAACTTGTGGGATCTTCATGTTGAGCTTCTTGACTTGATCATCTCCAAATGGTGATGATTCCAATGTAGGTGCAAGCTCTTTGCTCCTTGCTTTCTTGATCCACAAGCTATGTGTTGAGTTGAGTTGTGTAATGGCGATTATGATATGAAATTTCTGTATATGACACAACACCTCAAGGCAACACATTAGTCCATAAAAACTAATCAATCAAGTTTGCTATCATCAAAACAAGAAGGTAAGGTGAATGATTAACCCATGGGAACCCTTACGCTTACATTCTCCCCCTTTTTTTATTTCTAAAAGTAAGAACCTTGAGTCTTCTTGGAATGTCTTTGCTCTTTACACTTCCTTGGACTTTTTCAGCTTGAATGAACAAATTGAACTTTGTCTTGGCTCTTGTGACTTGTCCTCCAATCTTCAATGCATGTCGAGGTACATGAGGTGTCACCATGGCATGTTCAACTCCAAGCTCCTTCTTGACACTTGTTGGGAAACTTGTGGGATCTTCATGTTGAGCTTCTTGACTTGATCATCTCCAAATGGTGATGACTCCAATGTAGGTGCAAGCTCTTTGCTCCTTGCTTTCTTGATCCACAAGCTATATGTTGAGTTGAATTGTGTAATGGCGATTATGATATGAAATTTTGGTATATGACACAACACCTCTAGGCAACACATTAATCCATAAAAGCTAATCAGTTTAGTTGGCTAGCATCAAAACAAGAAGGTAAGGTAAATGATTTACCCATGGGAACCCTTGGGCTTACACATGTATTTGGAGTACCCCCAGCGGAATCAGGTCTCCCCTACTCTTGAAAAATCAAGGATTTGCACATCCTTCTTCGCAGAGTTCGCATAGGACATTTTCAAGGCATCAAACGCCTATTAAAAATCTCCTACATCATGGTTGTGAGATCCTAGGAGACAATCTAGTACATCTTGCATCATCTCTGACAAGGTCCAATCACTCTGAGAGAGTTTCTTGTTTCGTCAAATCCAATCATGAACATGGGATCACCCTGTTTTTCTCCCTATCTAAGTATGCCAATGCGTACTCACTATTGGGAAATTTGTAAGGCAATCCTTTGCCACCCAAAACCTCTTCGTCAGAGCAATCTCTCTCCCCAGCAGAGTCGAAACCCTACATCTGTTTGACAGAATGTCGATTCCCCAACATAGTTGGATTCACTTGATCATCAATCCAAACACAATCCTAAACAATCAGCAAATCCCATTTCCCCTGCAAATGCTGCTATCGTTCATATCATCCTCCTGTCATCCTCACCAGCAATTCGCATATGTTTAAACTCCCCATAGAGAACGTGCGCCTTTAGTCCTCTTCCCCAACTGGACGACCAATCCCTAGCAAGGTCAAGGTGAATAAAGACCTATAGACACCCCCATTTTGCTCCGCTTTAATCAACAAAGAAGTTAGTCTCGCTATCCGTTTTTCAGTGTTTCCTATTCCTGTGTCCGCTTCTTACATTTTTAAATCTTTTCAGTCATTTCTGTCATGTTTCGCATTTTTCCGCTCAGTGTTGAGAAGGGTTATTCATGAGAATCCAAACAAGGGGGAGTTTGGACCCATTCGGTGGGCCCGCATTGAGCATTTTTGTTTAGACTTGGGTCAAACAATGAAACCATACATTTTTTCCATGGAAAATGCATTTCAGCTTTATTTAGAATTAACATTGAAACATTAATTTCTATGAGAAGGTGCCCATGTGTTTTAAGCCATGGGATGGGGCCCACCATGTGCTCCACATGGTGTGGGCCCATCACCATATTTGTAAAGCATTTGGATAAATTGTAATGGGCCACCATGATAAAAAGTTTAAAGATAGGGCCATTATCATTTGCGGGGCCACTATCATTAATTTTTATGAATGGTGCCACTATCATTTTGAACTTCATAATCTGATGTGTGGGACCTACAATTTACATATCGAGCTATGGTTGGGTGAGACCTATTATTTTATACTTTGAATATGATTAGAATTCAATGGTCTGATCTGTGAGGCCCACCATACCCTCAATTACATGCATGATAGGGATGATCACACGGTTTGTAATTCCACCACCTAATAATTAAATTCGGCAATGTTTGGGGGCTCCCTATGTCAATATTTTTAAAAGGGAATTATTTAAGAAAGGCATGGTGTAAAGTTACTCTTGGTCATTGAATATTTTTGGAAAAATCTTCTCTCTTTCTAGAAATAATGGTCGAATATTCTCTTCATGAGTGATGGTTTTTTTTAGCAAGGCAGAAAACGTGAAGAAAAGGAAAATTTTTAAGAGGAAACTTTCTCAAATAAGAGTGAGAGGATCCTTCTTTAGTGATCTCTCTCCATCGATCGGGAAGGTGGGGGGATTAAAAACAGCAACTCCCCATCTGTTTCGGAGGTTTTTCTTCTTCTTTCTCCCTCTGTCTCTGTTTTGGAGGAGATTCTATCACTCTGTTCTGGGGACGCACTTGCTCGATCACGCTGAGCTTCATTCTCCCCTCTTAGCTCTTGTGCTCTCGCTCAGCTTTGTGAGAGAAGAAAAAGAGAAGAAAAGAGAGAAAAGAGCACGATTCTGGATCTTTCCCACACGGACTCTCCCTCAACCTCTCACTCTGTTTTTCTATCTCTCAGCCTCTCTAGGTATCCTCTCCCAACCATCTCTCCTACTCAACCTCACCCTCTGTTTCTCCATTTTCTCTTCACTATCCTCTGTTTTTCTCGTTGGCATCTCACCCTCTATTACGGTGCATTTGGTTTTCACTCTCTCTCGTGTCACCTCATCATCTCCCTAATAACAGCTCCTCTGTGTTTCCCTCTCAGTAGCCTTCTTGTCTTTCTATCTCTTTAGAATACCCCCCACAAAGCCCAAGCTTCGTTTCAAAAAAAAAACAGAGCCTCAGTTTCTTCTATCTCATTTCAAAAAAAAAGAGATAAGAAAAAAACAGAGTATTCTCGGTGGCTCTGTGCCTCGGTTTCTATCTCACTCACTTGATCCCTCTATACCCCGTCTACAACTCAATCTCTCTATCTTCCACTCTCTCTCTCTCTCTCTCTCTCTCTCTCTCTCTCTCTCTCTCTCTCTCTCTCTTTCTCCCCATTCACAGTGAGGAGAGCAAAAAAGAAAAAACATAGAAATAAAGAGGAAGAAACACGGAGCGGATTGCTCGTCGGCGGGATTTTTCGAAATTTTCGGCTTTTGGATTCGGCGAGGAACACTATCACAGGTAGGTGCACTGTTCTCGGATTTTTTCAGGATTATTTGGGTATTTTTTATGTATTTTTGCATGATTTTTAACATTAAATTGAATTAAATTGAATATTATATGTGTGTGCTAAAAAAGATGATCTGCATGAGTATTTCCATTCCGATTCGTCCCGAAATTTAATACAATGAGCTATCTAAATAGAGTGAAATAACTATCCGATCGGATCATACATTGGATCAAAGGGTTTTTAGAATTCGAGTGAAGAGTGGAATTTTATTTAAAATAATGGCTGAGAAATTACGAAATTCGAAAAAATAGCCATCTCAGGATGATCTATTTTTTGGAATTTTAAAATTTTCTTGTGTTCATCATATCAGAACAAGATTAAAGGATGTTTTATGGAGTCGTAATGTTCTTGAAAATCGTGTTTTAAAAATAGAAAACTCTACAAAAATATCTTTTCGACGAAGAAAAATAAAATATATACTAAACGGATTCCAAAATTAATGAAATTTTGTGGGAAAATAATATGATACTGATACATTCTACCATGAATTTGTTAGAATTTGTGGAATTTGTTTGGTATATTATTTTATGCTTTCTTTGAAAATTATCAGATTTTGGGGGAATTTTTACTGACATCAGATCACAGATAAAATTCTCAAAATTTTTACAGTAGTCTTATATTCCATATTTCTTGTTCCTGTAAAATTTTCAAGTGATTTGGATCTTTTTTTATATGGGATGTAGTGTTAATTCATAACATGGTCTGAAAATTGAAAAATCCGATATTGATAGTAAATAATTCCTATAATTAAAAATCATCACAAAGTTTCTAAAGAACCTTAAAATTCTGTCACATATTAATTCCTTAATCCATTGAAACAGAAATCTTAAGATCTTTAGATTTTCCTGAAAAAATGGCCAGTGCTTCCATAATCGTATCCCAATTGCAACCAATCTTTGACAATTTGAATATTTAAGCTATAGCTTGTTATTGGTCCGAGGTTACTGTCCACGGAAATCCTGAGATATGCCAGGCAATAAGGTGCTATAACCTAAGTATTAAATTGCACAAGGAAAGAGCGCACGATTCCCTTCCTTGGATGCCATTCGAGGCCGAAATTGGAGAACCCTAGAACCATTGGTATTCCTTAAATGTCCAGAAACCAAATATCCTCGAAATCTGAAATTAATTAACTTCAAGAACTGAAATCGATTCATCTCGTGTCTCTCGGAACCGTTGGATTACGGTTTCTTTCATAAGAACCCTTAGAGCCCAATTTAAGAACACTGGTGTCGTGTCTTGTCCTAAGTTTTAGGGAGTCTTAGGTTTTAGGGAGTCCTAGAGTTAGGAGTCCAGCCTCATCACGTACGTTTGCTATAGATAGCAACCGTACCATAGGTCTAGTTACACTAGTCACCCAATCTTTTCCTAGGACAAGCCTAGTAAACTAGGATGTAGGCTAACCTGCATTAGTCTAAGGAACAACTTGCATTTAGGTAAGAATCATATAGTATCTTAGATGAAATCCTAGGATAATAAAATCCTCAACTTGAATTAAATAACTTCTCCTAAAACTGTTGAAACAGTCAATCCCGTCTAGGTCGGTGTCTTAGTTGAGTTAGGCATAAGTAGCTTAGCTTAGGTGCACCGAACTACGTCGACTCTGATCCCAATGAGGCTTGGGTACGTAGGCAGGTTGGATGTCTGATGGCATACCGACCGCGAGTCGGCTCCACAACAAATTGTGGAGTTTTGTATATTAATTTTCTTGTAAATGCTTAATCAAATCACTTAGGATTTTCCATGAAATTAGAATTTTAGGAGAACTTTCACTTAGATTGAATCCAGACAAATTAATAAATCAAGATACACATTTAGGATTCACATTGAAATTAGATCATAAGATGCATGTCCCGTAGTTAGCACATTAACAGAGAGTTGAATGAGCCATTTAAAATAAATTTAAAAGAGTTAACTTTTGGAATTGAAGACCCCGATTATCGGGCAGGAATGGTGCATGTGGTGGATAAATCCCCATACCTTCCATTCTTGTACCCAAGTAGCGAGTCTAGATTTCTGGTTAATTATGGGTCCTAGATCCCACATCTAGGTGGCGACTCTGTCAGTCTCTTTTGTGTGGAATTCGGATTGCCTTAGTGATCCCAAGTTCACATAAAAGATGAAATAAAATCAATAATAAAAATGCACACGCCAATCGCGTGGGTACGAGAGACCAAGAGAGAGCGTGGCGGCTCGCGCCCTACCCCTCTCGAGGGATCGGGTCCCACAGTTTGGCGACTCTGCTGGGGACCACCTAACTTCATCAAAATTTCAAAGGATAACTCATTTGAATTTAAGTTAACTGGCTCATTTAACTATATACTTGTTAGATTAGTTTGTTTTGTTTTATTTTCTCATCACATTTTACTCAAACTTAATCTAACAAAACCTGAAGGCATCATAGATTGCGCGAAATTATTGCACACACTTACATCACTTGCATCTAAACCCTTGCATCTCACGTGGACACACGTCCTATTTTAGGAACCCGAAGTGTTATCTAGCATGGTTGACTGTGATTTCATCACCTGGTGCCTCTGTGCTAGAGAAGCATTCCACCCTTAGTCTAGCACCTTATGGTGCATAAACAGATCTTTTGTTCACGTACTGATACGCCGGACACTGGTACAGTATATCGAACATGGATTCGTGCTAAGGGAACTCTTGGCCTTACCCCTAGATTAACCCACACATGCATGTAGTATACGAACACATGTGCATCACGTGTGTGAGCCTAGTTTAGGATATCCTACCCATTTGTGTCTAGATTAGGCCGTAGTCCATCTTCCAATGGCTACGATCGGTCCTAGGTACACAAACAAAGTCATGAGTCGAGATCCTCTCTCCACTCTGCTAGATTAGGACTAGGGTTGATGCCTTCAGGTAACACCGTTAAAATGTACAAAGATTAAAATAAAAAAATTTCCCTTTGGGGTTAGGATATAAATCCCATCTTTCCTAAGATCTCATAGGATTAGTCATTCATGATCTATCCGTTGAAAGTAATCCTATGTAATCTCATCTAATCTTTTGATCGTCTGTCTATCATTCGCCTCTTCTGGGATTCCATTATGTGTTCATTCCCTTTCTCATTTGGCGGAAATTGTGTCTCGATCACTTGATTGTGCAATCTTGATGATCTGATCATGCTTGTACCTTTAGTCTTCTCTTACTCTAAGGGCAACCTTTTCCAAGAATATTTTGCTAAGTCCTTCAGAGTTCACTCTCATAATCCTTGAACTAGGGGCATTCCCCTATACGAATCTATCATCATTGTCATGTCTTGGTCCTTTAGGATGCATTCTATTGTCCCAATTACTTGTTTAAATGTGTAATCTTTTTGTCATTGAGAATGAACGCTTCATGAATGTCAAGCTCATATACCTCGTGTTCATTATTTCCATGACAGGAAGTTGGCACCATAGCAAAACCTACTACTCCTTGGGTTCGAATTTTTTTGCGGTTAGAGAGGAAATCTGTCTCTCCACCACCCTCTGTGAGAACTCCGGCGTCCCTTTCTTTCTCCTCACCCATGGCAGAAAACCAGGGGAATCCTCCGCTCACTACTGTTGTTGAAACTCTTGCCTTAGTTCTCCAGCAATTACATGAGATCAAAGATGAAAATCAGGCCCTCAAAGCCCAGCTTGCTGAGAAACTCGGGCCATCGTCTTCCAAAGATAAAAGGCCTATGCACCATACAGCTACTTCAGCAGCACCCGCCCGGCCAGTGTTCATCCCTATCCCAGATAAAATTGAAGAGGAGTTAGAAAGAGAGCAGTACAGCGAAGGTCATGGTAAGCCTTCCCAATCAGCGGTTGATAAGACGGTTATGGAGAAATTAGAAAGTCTTACTAGGAAAGTTCAAGACATTCAGCTTCAGGACCGAGGTGGTTTCAACCCAAGTGATCTTACATTGTTTCCTGAAATCCGTCTCCCCGCAAGCTTTCAGATGCCAGATTTTGACAAATATGACGGTGTGGCTTGTCCGATCACACATTTGCAAATGTTCACCATCATGTGTCAGCCTCAAGGCTTATCTCCTGAGCAAATAGCTCAATTGTTCCCAGTTTCCCTAACCAAGGTTGCTAGGAGATGGTTCATGGTCCTAGACAAGACTCGTTATAGGACATGGAAGGATATCGGTGAGCAATTCATCAGGCAGTTCAAATATGATGATGGGACCGAAGTCATTAGGAAGGATCTTGAGAGAACCAAGCAGGACTCAAAAGAGTCATTCTTAACTTTCGTCAAGAGATGGAGAAGGTTAGCGGCTCAAATGATGCAGCGTCCCTCAGAAGAGGAGCAAGTCCAGATGATTATGAAGAATATATCATCTCAGCTCCAATATCACATGTCTCTTCAGTATTATCCAGATTTTAAACACTTCATCAATGCTGGTATGCAAATTGAGGAAGCAATGGCATAAGGAGTTTACAATAGAGGAAACCCCAATTCAAAAGAAGTTAAGACACAGACTCTAGCTAAGATCTCTGAGGTTGATAATGTATCAATGGCTAACCCGTCACGGAACTCTATGGTATTCAAATATACTCAATCAGGGATTGCAGCTCAGCAAAAGCCTAATAGGGAATTCACCCCTCTCCTGTTTCCACCATCTGTCATATTGCAGCAAGGATTGGAATCCGGCGATATCTACTTGCCTCGCATTAACGAACCTCCTAATCCGCTCCCCAGGACATGGAGGGCGGAAGAGCACTACGATTTTCATCGAAGATCGGGGCATAGTACTGATCAGTGCATAACTCTGAGGCATGTGATCCAGAAGTTGATCGATGAGCGCAAGCTACCATTTCAGCAAGCGCCAAATATTGCTGATAGTCCTATACAAAACCAGGTTGTACCACCGCTGGATGATGTTTAGGCACTTGGGGTTTGAGAAGCTCAGGTTCAGTTGCAGTGATAGAGAAGAACCAGAAGTTAAAAGGCACTTGTTATGATGATGATTCAGTTTTCGCCGAGCCTCTAAAGCCAGACAGTTGCAGCAGTCTTAGTCCTTTTGTTATTTTAATTAAGTCATGTCAGGATGTCGAGTCCAGTCGTTAAGTGCAGTCTTCTAAAAGTTTGAATAAATTTCTAGTCCAGTTGAGTCGTTTCTTACTTTTATTTTTGAGTCAACAGTGTGAATTCTGAGTCGGTTCAGAATAAGTCTTATCAGATGTGGTTTTTCTTTCAATTCAATGAAATTTGCTTTTTTTATACATTCCAGTGTGTGCTTCTAACTTTAATAACCAATAAGAATAATGCTCCCTCCTCAAATGAGGAAGAAGATGCCGACGAAACTCCTCTTGAGTTGCAGCCTATGCTCAAACAAGAGAAGGAGCGCCGAGCCCAGCTTCTAAAAGAGGAAATTGAAATGATAAACATTGGCACTGAAACTTTGATCCAGTAAATGTCTGTTGGAAACACATTGCCCTCTGAAGAGTGTGAAGAATTGGTAAACTCATTTGGAGGATAAAGAGATGGTCCAGTAAGCGCTACCATTAATGCCAAGAGAAAGACCCAGATAGAAGGTTCAAGAAAGAATGAAGTGAATATCACATGCTATATAACGGGCATGGATTCGAAACAACTTCCATATCTCCAGTCAATGGCCACGGTCACAGGTTTCACCGGTGACAATGTAAAGCCATCAATTCCAATATGAAAAGTGCGAGAGCAATCATCACAGAGCGATCATCAAAATATCAAGGGCCACCGATTCAAGGATGAAATGATGTCCAAAAACCAGTATGCACCCTCAAAGTCAAATTACTTATCAATATCCAGAAGGAAGAAGAATCATTATCTCTTACCGGAAAATGCCGTCAAACTCCGTGAAAAATAAATAAATAATAAATAATCAGTACCAGAGAGACTCTAGTAACCTAGATCGATTCCCAATCTGAACATCGGAAGGCCTCATTTGGCCAAATAAATCCTAAAATCAGAACCCAACGTCAAAAGAATACCGGTTTGCAAACCCTTTGAGCCTGAATGAAATCTTTTTGAAAACCCATCAAACTAGGGGCATCCGCCCCGAACTACGCGAGACCTGATCCCTACACTGGGGTACGTAGGCAGCTCGGTTAAACCGAGTTCAGTCGATTCAAAAAAAAGAAAAGAAATTCAATCCTTTCAAAAAAAAAGAGGGTCAAGTTCCAAAAGAAAAGAAATTCAATCCTTTCAAAAAAAAAAAGAGGGACAAGTTCCAAAAGAAGAGAAATCAATTATTTCAAAAAGAAAAGAAAAAAGAAAAGAAAAAAGAAAAATCAATTAACTTTCAAACAATTTATCTTCAAACTAGGGGCATTCGCTCTGAACTACACACGACCTGATTCCTACATGGGGATATGGAAGCAACCTGTTCACAGGTTCGGTCGAAATCTTTGTTGAGCCTTAAGCCATTCTTTAAAAAGTCCTATCCTACCTATAAAGTCCTTCTGATGTTCAGAACTAATGATCTAGGTCCCGAAACACAAAAAGTGAAAAAAAAATGATGAATAAGAAAAAGAACGGAGTTTGAAGATCTGCTAGACTGAAAACCTGAAAGGGCGGTCTAGGCAAACTTTAAGATCATTCCCCTGCTAAGTTGAAAACCCGAAACGGCGGCTTAGGCAAAAGCTAAGGGGATAGCCTGCTGAATCGAAAACCTAGAAAGGCGATTCAGGCAAAAGTTAAGGCTAGCACGGTCCGCCAAGTTAAAAACCCCGAAGAGGTGACTTGGTCACGGTAAGAGAATCATTATAAGAAGGCTACAGCCGGTATCAAGACTGAAGATCAACTGAAGTTCAAACAAATTCAAGTGACATCCTCAAAACTTGGGGCATTGAAGCTAAGCAATCTTAGGGGTCGTAATTAAAACCTTGAGGCATTACTATTTTAAGGAAAAGGTCCAGTGTTTACCAATTGAAAAAAAAACATTCCTCGAAAGGATAGACTTACCAAATAAAGCGTTGACTAAGTCAGAAGCATTACTGTGTCTGTCAGTGTAGTTAGTCAATCTTTGTCATTCTATGTTCACTCCCTTAGAGCTCCTCAATCCTTTGAGTAGTGCCTTTTATCTAAGTTTTCTCTTTAGAAATAGTCAATCGTCGTCCTTGTGTCCAAATGATGCAACTGTCTCGGTGAAGGAGGCCCAGCCTCGTCAGCTCCCTCGATTGTACCTGAAAAAGCTCGAGAATCTAGTCAAACAAGTTCATTTCAAAGAAGATCAGCTCAGGAGAATTCAGGAGTATAAACATCAGAAAGCCCGGTTCTCGTAAGAAGATCATACCCCAGGAAGGCACCTTGAGCTTGGAAGAGCCTTAGATGCAATGGTGGTTGAGCCAGTTTCTCATAAAGATGAACCATTAAAAATCGGAATCTCCTTCCAGTCAGTTGAATATTTGTTTGAATGCTTGTCAAAAGAAGAATCCTCTGTACCAGTGTCCGAATATTCCGAGGTCCCAGTTTATATCCCCAGTAAAGAAGATCTTAATCTAAGAAATTTCAAGCCCTGTGAGACTTTCTTGTTCATCCCCAGTAAATAATTCAAAATGCGAATAAACTTGTGTAAAAAATCAGTTTACTAGTTCATTAATTACCAATTCCTGATTTTTCAGTTCCAGTATCCAAAATTCCAGTTCCAGTATCCAGTATTCCAATATTCCAGTTCCAGTATCCAGTATCCAGTATCCCAATATTCCAGTATCCAGTATTCTAGTATTCCAATATTCCAGTTCCAATATCCAGTATTCCAATATTCCAGTTCCAGTATCCAGTATTCTAGTATTCCAGTTCCAGTGTCCATTATTCAGTTTCAATTCCAGTATTCCAGTTCCAGCATCCAGTATTCAGTTTCAATTCCAGTATTCTAGTTCCAGCATCCAGTATCAAGTTTCAATTCCAGTATTCCAGTATTTCACTATGCCAGTTTTAGTCTCCAGTTCCAGTATCCAATATTCCAGTATCATAGTTCTAGTGTCCAGTATCCCTATCACTAGTATTCCAGTGTTCCATTTTCCAGTACTCGTATTCCTGTTCCTAGTATTTTGACACTCCAATTCCAACATCCAGTTCCAGTGTCCGAAAATCCAGTGTTTTAGTACCCTAGTTCTAGTATCCGGTATGTCTTTGTTCTAGATTCCCGGTTCCCGATGTTTAGATCAAGATTCCAATTTCCAGTTTACAGTCCTAACATCCAGTGATCAAATCCCAATCCCAATTGAATCAATCAAAATGTCAATCCAATCTAAATCCCCAGTTCACCAATTATCAAATTTTGACTCTCCAGTTTTCCAGTAATCAAGTTCTACAATTCCCAGTGAACTAGCTCCTTAATTTCTCAGTTCTTTAATTCTCCAATTATCCGACTATTGAGTCCCTTAAATCATCCAGTTCTCCAATTTTCAGCTCTGCAAATATCCAGTACCTAAATTTTCTACTTCTCTAGTTCTTCAATCCCTCAGTTCATCCAATCCTCAATTCTCCAGTTTCAAGTTATCCAGTCTTCCAATTCTCCAGTCTACGCATTGTTTGATGATTCAGTTCTCCAGTTCTGAAGCCTTTAAGCCTCTAATTCTCAGGTAATTGAGTCCTCCAGTTTTAAATTGTCATTTCCAGTCTCTTATTCTCCTTGAGCCCGTTTGTGAACGGTGTCTGATTTTCAGAATCCATTCGAAAATGATATCTCATTCTCTCATTGCCCGTTTGTGAACGGCGCCGCATCATAATCATCCTTTCTTCTGGGTTGCAAAATGTTCGTACCCAGAGTAAATTCAATTCTCCGTTATTCTAAACTGCCATCTCATGGTGTTTAGAGTAAATGATTTCTGATATATGTTCAAATTCTAGGATTTCATCTAGGGTCTTGCATTACGTTAGGTTGCATTGTGTCTAAGGAGTCCCTTGTCGATCAAAGCTACGCAAAATGGCACTGTCACTTTGGCTTTGGTATTCGATGACTACGTCATCTCTACCAAAGTGGGGCATCTGTAAACACCCCCATTTTGCTCCGCTTTAATCAACAAAGAAGTTAGTGTCTCGCTATCCGTTTCTCAGTGTTTCCTATTCCTGTGTCCGCTTCTTACATTTTTAAATCTTTTCAGTCATTTCTGTCATGTTTCGCATTTTTCCGCTCAGTGTTGAGAAGGGTTATTCATGAGAATCCAAACAAGGGGGAGTTTGGACCCATTCGGTGGGCCTGCATTGAGCATTTTTGTTTAGACTTGGTCAAACAATGAAACCATACATTTTTCCATGGAAAATGCATTTCAGCTTTATTTAGAATTAACATTGAAACATTAATTTCTATGAGAAGGTGCCCATATGTTTTAAGCCATGGGATGGGGCCCACCATGTGCTCCACATGGTGTGGGCCTATCACCATATTTGTAAAGCATTTGGATAAATTGTAATGGGCCACCATGATAAAAAGTTTAAAGATAGGGCCATTATCATTTGCGGGGCCTCTATCATTAATTTTTATGGATGGTGCCACTATCATTTTGAACTTCATAATCTGATCTGTGGGACCTACAATTTACATATCGAGCTATGGTTGGGTGAGACCTATTATTTTATACTTTGAATATGATTAGAATTCAATGGTCTGATCTGCGAGGCCCACCATACCCTCAATTACATGCATGATAGGGATGATCACACGGTTTGTAATTCCACCACCTAATAATTAAATTCGGCAATGTTTGGGGGCTCCCTATGTCATTATTTTTAAAAGGAAATGTTTTAAGAAAGGCATGGTGTAAAGTTACTCTTGGTCATTGAATATTTTTGGAAAAATCTTCTCTCTTTCTAGAAATAATGGTCGAATATTCTCTTCATGAGTGATGATTTTTTTTAGCAAGGCAGAAAACGTGAAGAAAAGGAAAATTTTTAAGAGGAAACTTTCTCAAATAAGAGTGAGAGGATCCTTCTTTAGTGATCTCTCTCCACCGATCGGGAAGGTGGGGGGATTAAAAACAGCAACTCCCCATCTGTTTCGGAGGTTTTTTTTCTTCTTTCTCCCTCTGTCTCTGTTTTGGAGGAGATTCTATCACTCTGTTCTGGGGACGCACTTGCTCGATCACGCTGAGCTTCATTCTCCCCTCTTAGCTCTTGTGCTCTCGCTCCGCTTTGTGAGAGAAGAAAAAGAGAGAAAAGAGCACGATTCTGGATCTTTCCCACACGGACTCTCCCTCAACCTCTCACTCTGTTTTTCTATCTCTCAGCCTCTCTAAGTATCCTCTCCCAACCATCTCTCCTACTCAACCTCACCCTCTGTTTCTCTATTTTCTCTTCACTATCCTCTGTTTTTTTCGTTGGCATCTCACCCTCTGTTACGGTGCATTTGGTTTTCACTCTCTCTCGTGTCACCTCATCATCTCCCTAATAACAGCTCCTCTGTGTTTCCCTCTCAGTAGCCTTCTTGTCTTTCTATCTCTTTAGAATACCCCCCACAAAGCCCAAGCTTCGTTTCAAAAAAAAACAGAGCCTCGATTTCTTCTGTCTCATTTCAAAAAAAAAGAGATAAGAAAAAAACAGAGTATTCTCGGTGGCTCTGTGCCTCGGTTTCTATCTCACTCTCTTGATCCCTCTATACCCCGTCTACAACTCAATCTCTCTATCTTCCTCTCTCTCTCTCTCTCTCTCTCTCTCTCTCCACATTCACAGTGAGGAGAGCAAAAAATAAAAAACATAGAAATAAAGAGGAAGAAACGCGGAGCGGATTGCTCGTCGGCGGGATTTTTCGGAATTTTCGGCTTTTGGATTCGGCGAGGAACACTGTCACAGGTAGGTGCACTGTTCTCGGATTTTTTCAGGATTATTCGGTATTTTTTATGTATTTTTGCATGATTTTTAACATCAAATTGAATTTAATTGAATATTATATGTGTGTGCTAAAAAACATGATCTGCATGAGTATTTCAATTCCGATTCGTCCCGAAATTTAATACAATGAGCTATATTAATAGAGTAAAATAACTATCGGATCGGATCGGACATTGGATCAAAGGTTTTTTAGAATTCGAGTGAAGAGTGGAATTTTATTTAAAATAATGGCTGAGAAATTACGAAATTCGAAAAAATAGCCATCTCAGAATGATCTATTTTTTAGAATTTAAAATTTTTCTTATGTTCATCATATCAGAACAAGATTAAAGGATGTTTTCAGGAGTTGTAATTTTCTTGAAAATCGTGTTTTAAAAATAGAAAACTCTTCAAAAATATCTTTTCGACGAAGAAAAATAAAATATATACTAAACGGATTCCAAAATTAATGAAATTTTGTGAGAAACTAATATGATATAGATACATTCTACCATGCATTTTTGAGAAGTTTTGGAATTTTTGTGGTATATTATTTTATGCTTTCTTTGAAAATTATCAGATTTTGGGGGAATTTTTACTGACATTAGATCACAGATAAAATTCTCAATATTTTTACAGTAGTTTTATATTCCATATTTCTTGTTCTTGTAAACTTTTCAAGTGATTTTGATCTTCTTTCATATGGGATGTAGTGTTAATTCATAATCTGGTCTGAAAATGGCAAAATCCAACATTGATAGTAAATAATTCCTACAATTCATGAAAATCTCATAGCATGCTATTTTTACTTATATCTTACTACTGTCAAAACTTCATTGAATTTAGACTTCTATTTCTAGTAGTTTCTGTGTTATTTTTGTAATCTTGTCAATTAATTGTTAAATCAAAATTAAATATGACCTTAATGTAAAAATCTGTAAAAATCTTCCAGTAAGCTACATCTCATCATATCTTGGTGCTGTAGAAGTTTCAAAGCATTTCGAATTCGTTTGCAACAGTTTCACTTGTAAAATCACACATATGGTTTAAAATTTATAAAATCCATTAAAATATTGAAATTAATTAAAAATCATCACAAAGTTTCTAAAGAACCTTAAAATTCTGTCACATATTAATTCCTTAATCCATTGAAACAGAAATCTTAGGATCTTTAGATTTCCCTGGAAAAATGGCCAGTGCATCCATAATCGTATCCCAATTGCAACCAATCTTTGACAATTTGAATATTTAAGCTATAGCATGTTATTGGCTCCGAGGTTACTGTCCACGAAAATCCTGAGATATGCCAGGCAATAAGGTGCTATAACCTAAGTATTAAATTGCACAAGGAAAGAGCGCACGATTCCCTTCCTTGGATGCCATTCGACGCCGGAATTGGAGAACCTAGAACCATTGGTATTCCTTAAATGTCCAGAAACCAAAAATCCTCGAAATCTGAAATTAATTAACTTCAAGAACTGAAATCGATTCATCTCGTGTCTCTCGGAACCGTTGGATTACGGTTTCTTTCATAAGAACCCTTAGAGCCCAATTTAAGAACACTGGTGTCGTGTCTTGTCCTAAGTTTTAGGGAGTCTTAGGTTTTAGGGAGTCCTAGAGTTAAGAGTCTAGCCTCATCACGTACGTTTGCTATAGATAGCAACCGTGCCATAGGTCTAGTTACACTAGTCACCCAATCTTTTCCTAGGACAAGCCTAGTAAACTAGGATGTAGGCTAACCTGCATTAGTTTAAGGAACAACTTGCATTTAGGTAAGAATCATATAGTATCTTAGATGAAATCCTAGGATAATAAAATCCTCAACTTGAATTAAATAACTTCTCCTAAAACTGTTGAAACAGTCAATCCCGTCTAGGTCGGTGTCTTAGTTGAGTTAGGCATAAGTAGCTTAGCTTAGGTGCACCGAACTACGTCGACTCTGATCCCAATGAGGCTTGGGTACGTAGGCAGCTTGGATGTCTGATGGCATACCGACCGCGAGTCGGCTCCACAACAAATTGTAGAGTTTTGTATATTAATTTTCTTGTAAATGCTTAATCAAATCACTTAGGATTTTCCATGAAATTAGAATTTTAGGAGAACTTTCACTTAGATTGAATCCAGACAAATTAAGAAATCAAGATACACATTTAGGATTCACATTGAAATTAGATCATAGGATGCATGTCCCGTAGTTAGCACATTAACAGAGAGTTGAATGAGCCATTTAAAATAAATTTAAAAGAGTTAACTTTTGGAATTAAAGACCGATTATCGGGCAGGAATGGTGCATGTGGTGGATAAATCCCCATACCTTCCATTCTTGTAACCAGGTAGCGAGTCTAGATTTCTGGTTAATTATGGGTCCTAGATCCCACATCTAGGTGGCGACTCTGTCAGTCTCTTTTGTGTGGAATTCGGATTGCCTTAGTGATCCCAAGAGAGAGCGTGGCGGCTCGCGCCCCACCCCTCTCGAGGGATCGGGTCCCACAAGACCTTTCAATCACCTTTTGACACAAATTCATGCTTATGCAATCCGTTGACATCAAAACTCGATCAAATACGACCAATTCTGACACTATCAACGGACACAATCCGTCCACTTCAGAGTTGATTCTCCAATTCGTCGATAAAATATCGACATATTCGTCGCGAATTATGTGCCTCTTGCCGCTAGTTAATCTTTCGTACCCGGCCCTCAACAGAGGATGTACGATCTTAGAGCTTCAACTCTAAAAAAAAAAACTACATAAGGGACTACATACCCAAATCCCCAGCGGAGTCTGAACCCAAATTCCTAGCAGAATTTGCTACCAAATCCCCATCGGAATTTTCACCCACATCCACAACAGAGTTGGTAGCTGAACTAGGCGTTCAAAACCAGCATAAGCCCCCTAAGGCATCATCTCCAGCATGAGTCCATAGCCAATCAGAGTCAACCCGTCCGAACACGATATCTAATCTGAGCGAACCCGTTACGACCCGTTCGCTCCTAAGGGCAATCCCGTCTGAACTCGGTAGCCCTTCCAAATCAGAGTCAACCCGTCCGAACACGGTATCTAATCTGAACGAACCCGTTACGACGCGTTCGCTTCCCAGGGCGAACCCGTCTGAACACGGTAGCCCTTCCAAATCAGAGTCAACCTGTCCGAACACGGTATCTACTCTGACCGAACCCGCTACGATGCGTTCGCTTCCCAGGGCAAACCCGTCTGAACACGGTAGCGCTTCCAAATCAGAGTCAACCCGTCCGAACACGGTATCTAATCTGAGCGAACCCATTATGACGCGTTCGCTCCCAAAGGCAAACCCGTCTGCACACGGTAGCCCTTCCAAATCAGAGTCAACCCGTCCGAACACGGTATCTAATCTGAGCAAATCCGTTACGACGCGTTCACTCCCGAGGTCAAAGCCGTCTAAACACGATAGCCCTTCCAAATCAGAGTCAACCCGTCCCAACAAGGTATCTAATCTGAGCGAACACATTACAACGCGTTCGCTCCTGAGGGCAAACCCGTCTGAACATGGTAGCCCTTCCAAATCAGAGTCAACCCGTCCGAACACAGTATCTAATCTGAGCGAACCCGTTACGACGCGTTCGCTCCCCAGGGCAAACCCGTCTGCACACGGTAGCCCTTCCAAATCAGAGTCAACCCGTCCGAACACTGTATCTAATCTGACCGAACCCGTCACGACGCGTTCGCTGCCTATGGCCAACCTGTCTGAACATGATAGCCTTCCCGATCACAGTCAACCCGTCTGAACACAGTATCTAATCTGAGCGAACCGGTTACGACACCTTAACTCCCCAGGGCAAACCTGTCTGAACACAGTAGCCCTTTCAAATTAGAGCCAACACGTCCGAACACGGTATCTAATATGAGGGAACCCGTTACGACGCGTTCGCTCCCGAGGGCAAGCCCGTCTGAACATGGTAGCCCTTGCAATTCAGAGTCAACCCGTCCGAACAAGGTATCTAATCTGAGCGAACCCGTTACGACGCATTCGCTACCAAGGGCGAACCCGTCTAAACACGGTAGCCCTTCCAAATCAGAGTCAACCCGTCCGAACAAGGTATCTAATCTGAGCGAACCCATTACAACGCGTTCGCTCCCTAGGGCAAACCCATCTGAACAAGATAGCGCTTCCAAATCAGAGTCAACCCGTCCGAACACGGTATCTAATCTGAGCGAATCCGTTACGACGCCTTTGCTCCCTAGGGCAAACCCGTCTGAACACGGTAGCCCTTCCAAATCAGAGTCAACCCGTCCAAACACGGTATCTAATCTGAGCGAACCCGTTACGACACATTCGCTTCCCAGGGCAAATCCGTTTGAACACAGTAGCCCTTCCAAATCAGAGTCAACCCGTCCGAACACAGTATTTAATCTGAGCGAACCCGTTATGACACGATCGCTCCCCAGGGCAAACCCGTCTAAACACGGTAGCCCTTTCAAATTAGAGTCAACCCATCCAAACATGGTATCTAATCTGAGTGAACCCGTTACGACGCGTTTGCTCCCTAGGGCAAACCCGTCTGAACACGATAGCCCTTCCAAATCATAGTCAAGCCGTCCGAACACGGTATCTACTTTGAGTGAACTAATTACGACTCGTTCACTCCCCAGGGTGAACACGTCAGAACACAGTAGCCCTTCCAAATTAGACTCACCGTGTCCAAACACGGTATCTAATCTGTGTGAACCCGTTACGACGCGTTCACCCCCAAGGGCAAACCCGGCTAAACACGGTAGCCCTTCCAAATCAGAGTCAACTCGTCCGAACACGGTATCTAATCTGAGCAAACCCGTTATGACGCATTCGCTCCCTAGGGGAAACCTGTATGAACGCGGTTGCCATTTCAAATCAAAGTCAACCCGTCCGAACACGATATTTAATCTAAACAAACCCGTTATGACACGTTCGCTCCCAAGGGCAAACCCGTCTGAACGCGGTAGCTCTTCCAAATCAGAGTCAACTCATCCCAACACAGTATCTAATCTGAGTGAATCCGTTATAACGCGTTCGCTCCCTAGGGCAAATCCGTCTGAATACAATTGCCCTTCCAAATCAGAGTGAACCCATCCGAACACGGTATCTAATCTGAGTGAACCCGTTATGATGCATTCGCTCCCTAGGGCAAACCCGTCTGAACATGGTAACCTTTCTAAATAAAAGTCAACCCGTTTGAACACGGTATCTAATCTGAGCGAACCCGTTATGACGCGTTCGCTCCCCAGAGTGAACCCGTCTGAACACGATAGCCCTTCCAAATCAGAGTCAACCCATCCGAACACGGTATCAAATCTGAGCTAACCCGTTTTGAATCGTTAGCTCTCCAGGGTAAACTCGTTCCGACGTGTTATCCCTCCAAACCAGTGTAAACCCGTTCTCACACGGTAGCCAAATCCGAGCCACCCGTTCTGACGAGTTATCTCCCCAAGGTGAATCCATTAATATGCGTTACCCCTCCAAACTGAGAATAGTTTGTTCCCATGCAGTGATCCTGCAAATCAATTCAAAGCCCGAGTAAGTCTGTCTGTAAATGGTAGCTTGTCAAAATCAAATACTGTTAAAACACAATATCATATCCAAATCGTGCGTACGATCCATCGTATCAAATCGTCAGATGCCAATTCGGCATTTCTGTTATCAGTGTCCACACTGGGTGTCAAAAAGACATCCCCCGAGGTCCCTCCCCATGTCAGGTGTCCTAAACCTGACTTCTGATGGCCCTCCTGGCTGTTAGTAACGACGTCCGTCCCAGGGCTCGTTCTAACTGTCATATTTTCAAAACCTCAAAAAATCGTCGGCGAGAGGTTTCCACTCAATGGCTTGACAGCAAGATTCCTCGGCGAGGGCTGCACGCCTCAGGATCCGATGTTAGTTTGGAAGCTTATCATTAGTCTCTAGTAACAAAATTTTGCTGTCTCCTTACTTTGGCATTCAGGTTCCTTGCACTCTCTACCAAAGAGGGGCATCTATAGACACCCAATTTTGTCAAGGCAGTATTAATGGTAGGTGACACGAGGAAGAACCTTATGACAAGTCCCAGAGCACCAGTTGTGTTTCTCTCAATCTCTCTTTAGGGTACCAAACGATTTTTGAAAGCCGTTTTAAACAACTGAAAAGCCTGTTTTAATGCAGCACCCGCCTTTTCCTGCAAACCAAAAGCCTGTTTTACGCAGCACCCGCCTTTTACGGTATAAACCAGTAAGCCCGTTTGTACACGGCATCCCAGTCGGTAAGTTAACTTTGGGTCAGAAGCTTCTGATTACACCCAAAGGACACTTAATCTCCTGAACATGTGCAATATTAGATTCATTGGAATGCTCCTGGAACAAGGAATCCAACGGCCCTGACACCGCACAAATCAGAGTTCAATCGGAAAAGTTACGGACGATCGAAACTATCCGATAAAGAGACAAAAACCACTAAAAAATAAAATGGAGAAGAGACGAACCATTGCACGAAACGAGGACGACATCATCCAGATATTTTTAGGGGATGTCATCCCAAAATTCGCCCCAGGAGAATTTGAATTCGCCTGAGGCGAATTTGGTTCGCCCCAGATATTATTTTACCCCAAAGGTTTTTTGACACCTTCTCTCTCTCCCCCTTTGTTTTGGTGTATACACCCTCCTTCGGTGTATTTCTAAGCCCTGAACCCCTGCAGAAATCCAGAAAAACCCCTATTTAGCTTACTTTTCTAAAAAAGAGAAAGTAGAGAAACACTAGGTAGCTCTAATCGGACGTCGGCATTTCGCCGAAATTTTGAAGGTTTAGAGCGTCTTTTTCTGTTTTACGCCATTATTCTGCTGAATTTCGCAGAACTACGAGCTGCTTTTCAACAGCAGCGCCGTTGTTCTGTCGAAATCTCGGCAAACTCGGAGGCTTTTTCGGCTATACAGCGCCGTTACGCCGCCGATTTCTCTGCAACTTCATAGGCTCCTTCATCAACACAGCACCGTTGCACCGTCGAATTTTGAAGAACCCAACGCCCTATTCCAAAAATAGGGCCGTTGTTCTGCCGAAATCTCGGGAAACTCGAAGTCTCCTCCTCAAAAACAGTGTGGTTACGCCGCCCAATTCTCCACTGGTAAAGTTACATTCCATAAAACTTAATGTAATTCCTTTTACAAGCAAGGTACGAGGTGGTGACGTCATAAAATCTTTGTCGCACGGCTGAGCAAATTATGATATAAACCCCTCTGCCTTTTCTTTTACTTTTTGCAATTTACAGCTTTCTGTAATTTCATTTACAAGTAAAGTACGAGGTGGTGACATCATAAAATCTTGGTCGCACAGCTGAGCAAATTATGATATAAATCCCTCTACTTGACTTTTACTTTTCGCACTGTCTTTTTCCGTTAGATTTGGCGACTCAATTGGGATCAGTTGCAATTCCCTCCTTGGGTTTGTGACATATGATCTCATGCGGGACTAAGCCACAACCGCTTCTTTTCGGATTTTTTTGTAAATTCATCTTTATTTACATCCTGGAATTAAGCTCAACCAAAATAAAGGATAAAAAGATATATTATCCTGATCCAAATCTTTCAAAAAATTCCAATCCAAGTTAAGAGACCGGATTAAGACGAGCTAGAGGGGTGCCTAACACCCTCCCCAATTGTCATCATAACCCCCCTTACCTAGATATCTGTAAGGGCCACTCATTAAGGCAAAACAGAGCAAAATATAAGGTTCTAGGCCCAGAGCAAAGGAACCCCTGATTACTGTTCTTCCAACGAAATTCGAGTCGTTACTCATTTCCTTAGAAGAATAGACATGGGTCCTAGGCCCTAATCTAAGTGGCGACTCTGAGTTTCTCTAACTTGCGAAGTTAGAACCACGGTCCCGAGTTCGTAAGCAGGGCAGATCAAATAACAATCCCATAAAAAATTAGAACCCGATGTGGTGATACCCTGTCGTCCTGCGCAGCACGGGAAAAAACAGGATACCACAGGTGTCCACAAAAAATAAGATCCATAGAATAATCTTAACCCATCCAAAAATGGAAAAATTGGACAGACACTGTGTAGACACCCCCATTTTGCTCCACTCTAATCAACAAAGAAATTAATGTTTTCTTATCGGTCTTTTTCAGTGTTTTCCATTCCCGTGTCAGTCCCTTATGCTTTCTCGATCTTTTCAATCATTTCCGCCATGTTTCGCATTTTTCCGCTAAGTGTTGAGAGGAGTCATTCATGAGAATCCGAGCAAGGGGGAATTTGGACCCTTTCGGTGGGCCCACATTGAACATTTGTTTAAATTCGGATCAACCGGGGGGCCCACATATTGTTTTAATGAAAAATGAGTGTTGAGCCTGCTTCGATCTAATGCATAAAGATGATCATCAAGTTGAGCTATCCAGATAACCCTTGAGAACTATGCAAGGAGCACAGCGAATTTATATTGAGGTTCATTAAATGAGTGGCTCGGATTAGCCCATGAAAATGGTTTGTGGGCCCAATCCGTTCTCATTACAGCTCATTAATTGGGCGGATTGGATCATCCAATGGCCGATTTGTAGGGTATGATCATTCATGTCGTGACCCATCAATTAGGTACTTCGGATCATCCTATGGAGTGGGGCATATTATTTTATAAGCATAGATTTTAATCACAATGGGGAATTCGGTCATGTGCGGGACCCACCTTTTAATGCATCATATTCTACACATCAGGATTTATAGCGGGGCCTACTAGCTTCACTTGTATTGGACGTGGGTGAGGTCATCATCAACCCATGTGTCTGTGGATCCACCATTATCCATGTATCGTACTACCATTCCAAATGGGCCCTACCCATACTCGGTTAGCCCACGTTGGGTTATTAGAAAGTGAATATGCAAAATTTGTTGCTTTTCTTTCTTAGCATGGTAAGCAAGAAAAAGGCATGCGTGTACATGCATGGAAATAAGCAGCAAGGTTCTTGTTTTTTTTAGAGTATTGAAATTTTGGGCAAGAGCTTGCAATGGAAAGAAACGGCTGTTAAGGAATTGAAAAAGAGGAAAGAATTGGCCGACAATCTTAGTAAGCAGCTCTTGGATTCTAAAAAAGAAAGAAGAAGAAAAACCCCTGGGCATCTTTCCCTGAGAGGCGGAGAGGTGAAACAAAAAGGGAAAAAAAGGAGGAACGGCTGGGCTCGGGGAATTTTCCCTCACAGAGAGATCTGATAAAAAGAAAAAGGGAGGATCGGCTAGAATTTTTTTGGGAGGAGAAAGATCTGTTAAAAGAAAAAAAACAGAAAAGGGAGGTGGTGACTCTGTTTTTCTGTTGCTGAAGAGCAACCCCTCTCTCGTTCGGTGATCTGACAATATCTCTATCTATATGACACCCCTTTGCTCTCTTTGATCTCTCCCTAATCTCTCATGCTTAAGGGCACAGCTCTCTCTCTGGTTCATCGGTGATAAAAAAAATAAACCGTGACTCTGTTTTTTTACGAGAATAGCAGATATGTCATAAAAGAAAAACGAAGAAGAATATCGTCTCTGTTACGGTGCCTTTGCATCTCTTTCCCTCGCATACCCTCTATTTCTGTCCCAGATAGCAGCCACCACCCTCTGTCTCGGTCTCTCTCTATTAATCCCACTCTCATCAGCCCACCAACAGACAGAAAAAAAAAAAAACCGAAGAAGAGTATCGGCTCCGTCACGGTGCCTCTGTGTTGCTCTCTTACTCTCTCCATCTCCACAGCTGCACGGTTTGTTTCTCCCTTACCATCTCTTCCTTCCACAGCCTTCTTATCTCTTCCACCTTCTTCGGTTTTCATCAAAACGAAACAAAAGAAAAAAGAAAAAAAAAGTGTCGAGAATCTCTGTTTTTCTTTGTGGCTTTCCCACACTCCCACCACTTCCTCTGTTTTTCCATCTCCACTCCACTCTCACGATTTCTATCTCCCCACTCCCTCTCTGTTTTTCCATCTTCCCACCACTTTCTCACGTTTTCCATCTCCCCACTCCAACTCTGTTTTTCCTCCACTTCTCACCACCCTCTGTTTCCCTCATCTATCCTACAATCTCTGTTTTTCCACAGCCATCTATCTCTCATCACTCTCGGTTTTATTTTCTCCTCTCACACCACTCTGTTTTATTCCATCTCTCTATCTCTCCATATTTCTGTCGAACTCTATCTCTCTCTCTATCTCTCCATATTTCTGTCGAACTCTATCTCTCTCTCTATCTCTCTCTCCCTCTCTCTCTCTCAACAGTAAGAAAAGAAAAAGAAAAAAAAAGAAAGGAAGAAAGAAAGCGGACATCGGATCGAGCGTCGGCGAGATTTTCGGGATTTTTCGGCTCTTGGATTCGGCGAGGATCTCGATCAAAGGCAGGTGCACTGTTCTCGGATTTTTCTAGAATTTTTGGGTATTTTTTATACATTTTTGCATGATTTTAACATTAAATTGAATTTAATTCAATATTATATGTGTATGTCCAAATTCATGATCTACCTGAGTGTTTCAAGTCCGATTTGTCCCGAAATTTAATACATCGATCTATTTAAATAGACAAAAATAACCATCGGATTGGATCAGACATTGAATCAAAGGATTTCGAAAATTTGAGTGAAGAATGGAATTTTATTTAAAATAATGACTGAGAAAATTACGAAATTTGAAAATATAGCTATCTCAGGATGATTTATTTTCTGAAATTTTAAAATTTTCTTGTGTTCATCACATCAGAACAAGATTAAAGGACATTTTCCGGAGTCGTAATTTTCTAAAAATCATGTTTTAAAAAATAGAAAACTCTTCAAAAATATCTTTTTGACGAAGAAAAATGAAATATATACTAAATAGATTCCAAAATTAATGAAATTTCATGGAAAAATAATATGATGCTGATACATTCTACCATAAATTTTTAAAAGATTTTTGGATTTTGTTTGGTATATTATTTGATGCTTTCTTTGAAAACAATCAGATTTTGTGCGTACTGATATGCCGGACACTGGTACAGTATATCGAACATGGATTCGCGCTAAGGGAGCTCTTGGCCTTACCCCTAGATTAACCCACACATGCATGTAGTATACGAACACATGTGCATCACGTGTGTGAGCCTAGTTTAGGATATCTTACCCATTTGTGTCTAGATTAGGCCGTATTCCATCTTCCAATGGCTACGATCGGTCCTTAGGTACACAAACAAAGTCATGAGTCGAGATCCTATCTCCACTCTGCTAGATTAGGATTAGGGTTTGATGCCTTCAGGTAACACTGTTAAAATGTGCGAAGATTAAAAACTTTCCCTTTGGGGTTAGGATATAAATCCCATCATTTCCAAAGATCTCATAGGATTAGTCATTCATGATCTATCCTGAAAGCAATCTTATGATATCTCATCTCATCTTTTGATCGTACGCCTTTCAATCTTCTATCATGTGATTCGATCATGTATTCATACTTTCTTTGTACTGGCAGGAACTTATCCCAATCTCGTGTTCATGTAATCTTGATCCTCCTTGTATCCTTTCTCTTGGCTAACAGGCATCATGTCTACTCATACAATTCTTGATTGGATCCGTGGTACATTAAGAGAATCTCACATCTATGCCATAAGTGAGCAAGAGAAAAATCTCTTCGGCTACGTGGCAACCATTAAGCTCGATTGGGGATTACTCTATGCTGCATCAGAGTTTTGGCAACCAAGAAATGTTTCCCACCTTTGAAGAATGGTGTGGCTTATTGGAATATCATGTGGATGGCCCTCTGGTGAAGCCATCCTGTGTACCAGATTATCGTCCTTTGTTCCTTCGCTTGATGAATAATCCAGATGAATCCATGAACTCTTTCATAAAAGGCCAAGAAGTGTCCATGCAACAACTGATTGACATTTACCCTCCTGTTGGACACATTGGTGCTGTTGATATTCAGAAAACCCGACGTCGCGCTCTGAGATTCTGCTCCTTTGCTAGGTTCCTCACTATCTAGCCTTCTCGCTTTGCGTCAGCTGTTCTTTTGGACCTCGTTGATCAAATAGATCGTGGCGCCAATCCAATTCCTACTATACTTGCAGAAACCTTCATTGGATTGGATGATATGGCTCGCCTTCGTGCCAGCTCAGGTCCAGGCTCTTATGTTCGCTCTTTCGTTGGGTCCTTCTCAGGATGTCCTGCATTAGTCCAGGTGTGGCTGTGCCACAAGCTAAAAATTGTGGCTCCTGTGCATTTCGATCATACGTTATACACCTTCAGTGAATGGCGTCATGATGTTTCTTTCAATCATAAAAACGATTGGGTTGAATGGTTAAATTCTCGCCAAGAAGATCAGATTTATTGGCAAATCCCTGGAATCCAAGAAGCCGTCTTCAACATTAGAGAAGCTAACTACGTTCGTCTTCTTGGTCTGAAAAAGAATTCCTTTTATGTTCCTGCCAGGATTCTGCGTCAGTATGGAAGGGAGCAATCTATTGTGCCTCCCCTTCGTCATTTTTATCCGCCTGAGGATCTCAAGCCCAAGATTGTCAAAGCCGTTTCATCTGCTTGGGATGTCAGAATCATCAAACCTTTTAAGGAGTCAGCTGAGGAAAATTGTCGTCCAAAGAAGAAATCTAGAAAGAATGCTTAGTTCCATGTTTAATCTTATCCGTTTATCTTTGAAAGAGTGAACCATGTACTCAAGCTTTAATGATTAACCAATAAAGTCCATCTTTCTCTTTCATTATCTTCGTCTATGTGTGTATCATCGTCTGTTTTTCTCTGTGATCTTAAAATATTCCTTTCGAATATTACAGGGCAGTAAACACCATAGCTAACCCTACTACTCCTTGGATTCGGATCTCTTCACGATTGGAGAGGAAATCTGTATCCCCTCCAACTTCTCTGAGAACCCCAGCATCTCCTTCTTTCCCGTCCTCATCCTCACCAATGGCAGACAACCAAGACGGTCTTCCACCCACTGCTATTACCGATACTCTTACCTTGATTCTCCAGCAGCTTCAAGAACTCAAAGAAGAGAACCGAGTTATCAAGGCTCAGCTTTCTGAAAAGTTGGGACCATCATTGTCCAAAGATAAAGGGCCCATGCACCATACAGCTACTTCAGCCGCACCTGCCCAGCCAGTGTTCATCCCTATCCCTGACAAAACTGAAGAAGATTTAGAAAAAGAGCAGTACAGCGAGGATCGCAGTAGGCCTTCTCAATCCATGGTTGATAAAACTGTTATGGAAAAATTAGAAACTCTTACCAGGAAAGTTCAAGACATCCAGTTTCAAGACCAGGGTGGTTTCAATCCCAGTATTCCCCGAAATCCGCCTTCCTGCTAATTTTCAAATGCCAGATTTCGACAAATATGATGGGGTGGGTTGTCCAATCACACATTTGCAAATGTTCACCATCATGTGTCAGCCTCAAGGCTTATCTCCTGAGCAAATGGCTCAATTGTTCCCAGTTTCCCTAACCAAGGTTGCTAGGAGATGGTTCATGGTCCTAGACAAGACTCGTTATAGGACATGGAAGGATATTGGTGAACAGTTCATCAGGCAATTCAAATATGATGATGGGACAGAAATCACTAGAAAGGATTTGGAAAGGACCAAGCAAGATTCAAGGGAATCTTTTCTAATTTTTGTGAAGAGATGGAGAAGACTAGCAGCTCAGATGATGGAGCGCCCTTCTGAGGAAGAGCAGGTCCAGATAATCATGAAAAATATTTCCCCCCAACTCCAGTATCACATGTCTTTGCAATATTATCCAGACTTTAAACACTTCATCGTGGCAGGCACCCAGATAGAGGAGGTTATGGCTCAAGGTGTATTCAACCGTAGCAACCCAAACCCCAGAGATTTCAAAAAATCCCCGCCAGCCCAAGTCAATAGCATTTCTCGTTCCAATGCTCAATCCTCTAAGACCCAGGAACCTCTAGTGATGGACTATGCTCAACCCGTGACCGCACCTCGGCAACAAACCCGGGTAGAATTTACCCCTCTTCCCATTCCATCTTCAGAGGTGCTTAAGCAGTGTCTTGCTTCAGGTCGCATAACCCTACCTGCCATCCGGCCTCCCCCCAATCCTCTACCTGCAAATTGGCGAGCTGACCTGGACTGTGAGTATCACAGGGGTCCTGGTCATCTTACTGACAACTGCATTGCCTTGAAATTTAGAATCCAGAAACTCATTGATGAGAAAGTCATTGCATTCCAGCCAAGACCCAATGTTACCCAAAACCCGCTACCTGGTCATGCTAATCCTCCTGCTGCCGTTAATGCCATAACCATAGGAGATTCTGAGTTTGACCCTCTCACCCTCATATGTGCCTTAAAACCCATTTCCGAGCCTCAAATCATCTTCTGTGATGAATCATACCTAAGAGAGTCTGTACCTCCCTTGGTAATCATCTATGAGCCACAAGTCCCTCAAGTCATCACTTATGATGAGCCAGAATTAGATGAAGTCAGACATGTTACAAGGGGTGGAAGAATTTTCAAACCTGCTGAATTAAGAGTCGAAAATCCAAGGGCATTGGCTCGAGGAGAGGAGCCGCAATATGTGAAAGACCCAGATGATGAGGTTGTGCAGCAGTTGAAGAAAACTCAGGCTGTTATATCTGTTTGGGGATTGTTGATAGCATCAAAGAAACACAGAGAAGCCGTGTTGAAAGAATTGAATACCACACAGGTATCCTCAGAAATATCTCCGGAGCAACTGGCTGAAGTTGTTGCTCTGACCCAGGCCACCAGAGTTTTAGTTTCTCAGATCAGGAGCTGCCTCCTCAAGGTCAGAATCATGCTAGAGCTCTTCATGTCACAATTGTTTGTGAAGGCAAGCAAGTACCATCTGTGTTGGTAGATAATGGATCCGCGTTGAATGTGTATCCATTGAGAACTGCCGTTACCTTGGGTTTCGGTCCCATTGATTTTGCCGAATCAACCCTTGGAATCCTCACATATGACAACACCCGGAGAAATGTGGTCGAGGTCCTCACCACCAAGATCCTTATAGGCGGTCAAGAATTTGAGGTTGAGTTTCAGGTTATTGATATCAAGGCCTCGTTTAATATGCTTCTGGGACGTCCCTGGTTGCATAAGGAAGGCGTTGTTGCTTCAACCCTCCACCAAAAATTGAAGTTCATCAAAGATGGGAAGTTGTTCACTGTCAGAGGTGATGAAGGGCCAGAAATAGGACAGATAACAGGAGAAACTCTGATCCTCCCAGTTGCAAAAGCAGAAGACTACAACTTGAATGGTTTCGCGTTCGACGTTGCTGCTATTTCCTATGAAGAGGCCTCTCGGGAGGAGTTGTGTTTACCTTTTGCCATCAGTCCTGTGGTTGCCAAGATGATGAGAAAAATGAATTATTTTCCGGGTATGGATTTGGGCCGTGATCCAAGCAAGGCGTCTCACTGGCGCCCAATCAAAGCAAACCAAGGAATTTTCGGTCTTGGATATGTACCTACTGAGGAGGAGGAAGAAGCCATGGAAGAATTGTTGAAATTGAAGGAAGAAATCCGCCGCACCGGAAGGGTACTCCCGATGGCTCCATATTCCTTATCGATGAATGGTCACTTTATCAAAGAAGGCGAGACCTCTCCATACTATGGGTTTTCCGAACCATAGTATGACTCGGTGACAGGAATCATGATACTTGGCTTTGAAATATTCAGTGGCCTTGCTCTCCCAGAAACAGAACCGCCAGTATATTATGTTGAGAAGACTGTTGAGGACTGGTTAGTCTACCTTGAGCCAGATATGTTGGGGTCTTTGTTTGAAGAAGATGAGCCTGATGTTGCTTGGTAGAAGTTGCCAGTTTTAGATCATTCTGAAGAGCAAGAAGAAACAGACTGCGAAGATGTGCTAGTAACGGTTATTCAGAGCAATGATACCTTCACTGAACCTCAGAGTCAGATTGCACCTGCAACAGAAAATCTTTCAAACTGGAGTTTTAGTGTTTTTCCTACTTATTTTATTAAGTCAAGTCCCGTCAAGTTGATTGAATCCGAGTCAGTGCCTAGTCCAAGAGAGTCATTTTCCGATTTTATTTACTATGTGAATCCTGAGCCTATTCAGGATGAGTCCAATGATAATGATGTAATTCCTTTCAATTCAATGAAATCTGATTCTCAGTATATCTCTGTGTTTGCTTCTGACTTTAATAATGATAACACTCCCTCCTCAGACGAGGAAGAGGGGATCAACGAAACTTCCCTTGAATTGCAGCATATGCTCAAACAAGAGGAGGAGCGCCGAGCCCAGCCTCTTAAAGATAAAATCAAAATTATAAACATCGGAACAGAAGATTTAATACAGGAAATACGAATTGGAAATACTCTATCCTCTGAAGAGTGCAATGAGTTAATAAACCTACTTAAGGAATATAAAGAAGTTTTTGCCTGGTCCTACAAAGATATGCCCGGGTTGAGTGAAGACATTGTTCAGCACAAGCTACCTTTGTCACCGGAAATTAAACCTAAAAAGCAGAACCTAAGGAGAATGAAGCCCGAGTGGGTCTTGAAAGTAGAGGAAGAGGTTACTAAGCAGTTGAATGCTGGATTTCTGCAAGTAATGGAATATCCAGAATGGCTCGCAAATATAGTACATGTGCCAAAGAAAGATGGAAAGGTGAGAATGTGTGTAGATTTCAGGGATTTGAACAAGGCAAGTCCAAAAGATGATTTCCCTCTACCACATATCGATATCCCGGTAGACAATACGGCCGGGCATGAATTACTATCTTTCATGGATGGTTTCTCGGGCTACAATCAAATTAAGATGGCACCCGAGGACATGGCTAAGACCTCGTTCATTACACAATGGGGGACATATTGCTATCGGGTAATGCCATTTGGTCTTAAGAATGCCGGTGCGACATATCAAAGAGCAACTACAGCCTTACTCCATGACATGATACATAGAGAAGTCAAAGTTTATGTCGATGATATGATTGTAAAAGCCAAAGAAAGGAGAGATCATATCCCGAACCTTAAGAAGTTCTTTGAAAGAATTCTCAAATACCAGCTTCGCCTGAATCCTATCAAGTGTGTATTCGGGGTTACCTCTGGTAAGTTGTTAGGATTCATGGTGAGTCAAAGGGGTATAGAGGTGGATCCTCAGAAAATTAAGGCTATCCAAGATATGCCGCCGCCTAAAACCGAGAAGGAAATTCGGGGATTCCTAGGAAGGATACAGTTCCTAAGGCGTTTCATCTCTCATTTGACTTCAACTTGTGAACCTATCTTTAAGCTCTTAAAGAAAAATACTTCCAAAGAATGGACGGAGGAATGTCAGCAGGCCTTTGAGAAGATAAAGCGAAGTTTGTCTGAACCACAATTAGTGGCACCAGTAATACCGGGGCATCCATTGCTGCTTTACTTGTCAGTGACAGAAACCACAATAGGTTGTATGTTGGCACAGCAAGATCCAGAAACCAAGCATGAAAGGGCTGTATATTATCTTAGCAAGAAGATGTTGGAATATGAACAGAAGTATACTGTCCTAGAAAAAACCTGCTTAGCCTTGGTTTGGGCTATTCAGCGACTCAGGCATTACCTTTTATCACATAAGGTCTTGCTCTTGTCAATGATGGATCCTCTGAAGTATCTCTTTGAAAAACCAGCCCTGATAGGTAGGACTGCCAGATGGTTGTTATTGTTGTCTGAATTTGACATCACCCATGTAACCCAGAAATCGGTAAAGGGCCGAGCCATTGCTGAACAATTGGCAGAAGCACCCCGAGAAGAAAATCAGCCTTTCAAGCCGACGTTCCCAGATGAAGAGATCATGATGGTAGAAGATGAATATCCAGAAACTGGTTGGACTCTCTATTTTGATGGAGCAGCAAACCAAGCAGGGCAGGGAGTAGGGGCATTGCTTGTGTCACCCCGAAATGAGCATTTTCCCCTTGCCGTTAAGTTACAATTTAATTGCACCAACAATATGGCAGAGTATGAAGCATGCATTGTTGGGCTTGGGGCTGCATTGGCCTTAGGCATAGAGAATCTTGACGTATATGGAGATTCGAAGCTAATCATTTGCCAAACTCAAGGAGAGTGGAGAACCAAAGAAGAAAAGCTGCAGCCATATCATGAATACTTGGATGTTCTCGCTAAGCAATTCCAGTGCATCACTTTCAGTTATTTACCAAGGTTGAAGAATAGATTCGCCGATGCCTTGGCGACATTAGCTTCTATGATTGACATACCTCACAATATGAAGATGAGGCCCATCACGGTTCAAGAGCAATGGGCTCCTGCATATGTTGATGCTATAGAAATAGCTGCAAGATGTCCCGATGGTAAGCCATGGTATACGGACATAAAGAACTACATCTCGGGCCAGGGGCATCCCAATGAGGCATCGAGTAAAGAAATAAGGACTTTGCAGAAATTGGCAGCTAATTTTGTCATTTGTGGAGGAGAGTTGTATCGGCGATCTTTCGATGGAATTCAACTTTTATGTGTCAATGAAGATCAGGCAAAAGAAATTCTCGCAGATATTCATGAAGGAGTGTGCGGGCCTCATATGAATGGGAAGATGTTGGCAAGGAAGATCCTACGTCTGGGGTACTATTGGCCGACATTGGAAGCAGATTGTCACGCATTTGTGAAGAAATGCTATAAGTGTCAGATACATGCGAATCTCATTCATGTACCACCTACCGAATTGCATTCTCTTACCTCTCCTTGGCCGTTTTCGGTATGGGGAATTGACATAATTGGCAAGATTTCTCCTAGGTCATCTAATGGTCACGAGTACATACTCGTTGCAATTGACTACTTCACCAAGTGGGTCGAGGCCGCTTCTTATGCAAAGCTTACATCCGCATCAGTTGCTAAATTCATACGCACCAACATCATTTGCAGATATGGAATTCCCCATGAACTTATCTCAGATAACGGATCTCATTTCAAGAAGAAAGTAATCACTCTATGCGAAGAGTTCAAGATTAAGCATCATAAATCCTCGCCTTATCGTCCGCAGACAAATGGAGCGGTAGAAGCTGCAAACAAGAATGTCAAGACTATCATTAGCAAAATGTCAGAAACTTATAAAGATTGGTCGAACAAGTTACCGTACGCCTTGTGGGCTTACAGAACATCAATTAGATCTTCAACTGGGGCAACCCCTTACTCTCTTGTTTATGGGATGGAAGCAGTGCTACCTATTGAGATCCGTGTACCTTCGCTCCGAGTGTTGACTGAAGCTAAGTTGCCAGAAAATGAATGGGCAGATGTCAGGTATAAAGAGTTGAACATATTAGATGAGAAGAGGTTAAAGGCGCTTTACCATGTACAGGGTTATCAGCGCAGAATAGCCCGGGCTTTTAATAAAAAGGTTAAAATCAGAGATCTAGAAGAAGGCAATCTTGTTCTGAAGGAGAACCGAGCACCAGTGTTTGACCCAAGAGGCAAATTCAAACCAAATTTGTCAGTACCATACATTGTGGACCAAATCTTACCCGGAAAAGCCGTCAAGCTCCGTAATTTAAATGGAGAAATATTGCCAGAACCAACAAATCTTGATCAACTCAAGAGGTTTTATGCTTGAACACCAGAAGGCCGTCTTTTGGTCGAATAAAATCCCAAATTCATAACCCAAAATTAGAAAATATATAACCTTTTGCGAACCCTTTTGAGCCTAAATAAAATTTTCCTTAAAAAACCCAATATACTAGGGGCATTCGCCTTGAACTACGCATGACCTGATCCCTACACTGGGGTACGTAGGCAGCTCGGTCAAACCGAGTTCGGTTGTTTCAAAAGAAGAAAATCAATCATTCCCAAAAGAAGTTGAAAAGAATAAAAAAGAAAAAAATCCATACAAAAAGAAAAGAAAATTAAAATACCTTCAAACTAGGGGCATTCGCCCTGAACTACGCATGACCTGATTCCTACACTGGGATACGTAGGCAACTTGTTTACAGGTTCGGTCAAAATTCTTGCAAAACCTTAAGCCATTCTTTGAAAAGCCCTACCTCACCTATAAAGTCCTTTTGGTGTTCAAGTAAAAAGAAAAATAAAATGAAAAAATAAAAAATAAAACAAAAAAAAATGGAGCTTGAAGATCCGCTAGATTGAAAACCTGAAAAGGCGATCTAGGCAAAATTTAGGATCATTCCCCTGTTAAGTTGAAAACCTGGAAGGGCGGCTTAGGCAAAAGTTAAGGGGGTGGCCTGCTGAGTCGAAAACCTGAAAAGGCGATTCAGGCAAAAGTTAAGGCCGAACAGTCCGCCAAGTTGAAAATCCAAAAAGGAAGACTTGGTCGTGGTAAGATTGGGTTCACGCCAGAAGAATTATATCGATCTCTGAAATCACAGTAGGTCAGGCAAAGCTAATAACAACAATTCCTGAAACTAGGGGCATTAATTTCTAGCAATTGGAAAGTTGATAGAAAGATATATGAAGTATCACTGTCTTAAAAATAAGTGAAGATGTTTATCAATGGAGAAATATTCTTTTAAAGAGACCAGCCTAACCCAAAAGAAAATACTGATAAGTCAGAAGCATCACGAGATTACTGGAGTAATCTTTCTTATTTTATCTTTTATTACAAATGTCTGTGGTTCTATTTTTAGAAAAAAAAATTCTTAAGAATTGTTGTAGGGTGCAATCACTCTGAAGGCAGGTTCATTAATAAGTTCCGAGAAACTTGAAAAAGGTGAGACTGTCACGAATGGCGAAAAATCTTTGCAAGAATGATCTCTGGTCAATGAATAAAAGAAGGTTAGAATACCTCAAACTGGGGCAGGTTGCTAATGAAGTGGCATCTCATATTCAAGCCTTGAAAGTCCTTTGCTGCATGGTGTTATTAAATCCTTTGCTTCCAAAATTGTTAATTGGAGATTTCAATTTCCTTTTTTCTGATAATCTCTGTCAAAACCCAAATTATCATATCTCTCTGATTCCATTTGAAAATGGCCTCTCAATTCTCTTTGAGCATCATACGAATATGATGTCTCATTTCCTTGGATTTCGTATAAATACGATATTCCATTATCTCTGAGTTATCTTTGAACATCATATGAATATGATGTCTCATTCCCTTGGAATCCGTATAAATACGGTATTTCATTCTCTCTGAGTCCATTTGAAAATGGTCTCTTATTCCCTTTTGAGCATCATACAAATGTGATGTCTCATTTCCATGAGCTCCGTATAAATACGGTATTTCATTCTTTTCAAGTCCATACAACTATGGTCTCTTATTCTCTTTGAGCATCACACAAATGTGATATCTCATTTCCATTTGGAATCCGTATAAATATGGTATTCCATTCGCTTCGAGTCCATACAACTATGGTCTCTTATTCTCTTTGAGCATCACACAAATGTGATATCTCATTTCCGTGGAATCCGTATAAATATAGTATTTCATTCTCTCCGAATCCATTCAAAAATGGCCTCTCAATTCTCTTCGAACGTCATACGAATATGATGTCTCATTTTCCTTGAAATCTGTATAAATACGCTATTTCATTCTCGTCGAGCCGTTTGAAAATGGTCTCTGCCCTTTGAACATCATACAACTATGATGTCTCATTTTCTTGGAATCCGTAAAAATACGGTATTTCATCTTATCCAAGTCCATTAAAAAATGATCTCTTAATTTTCTTTGAACATCATATAAATGTGGTGTCTCCTTTCTTGGAATTCGTATAAATACGTTGACTCGTTCTTCCCAGGTCCATTCGAAAATGGTCTCTTACTCTCTTGAGAGTCGTATAAATACGGTATCTCATCATTTTTCAGTCTATTCAAAAATAGTCTCTTATTCCTCTTTAGGATCCATACAAATATGGTTGCTCATTCTTTGGGAAACCGTACAAAGACGGTGTCTCAGTCTGATATCTCATTCCTTGTGGGCTTGTACAACTTCGGTGTCTCATCCTTATCAAGTCCGTACAGATACGGTCTTTTAGCCCTTAGACCCCGTACAAATCGAGGCCTCATTCTTGTTGAATCCATTTAAAAATGGTATCCCATTCTTTCGTTGCCCGTTTGAAAATGGCGCCGCATCATAATCATCTTTTGTTCTGGATTGCAAGATCTTTGCACCCAGAGCAAATCAGGTTCTCCATTAGTCTAAACTGCCATCTCATGGTGTTTAGAGTAAATGATTTTTGATATATGTTCAAATTCTAGGATTTCATCTAGGATCTTGCATTATGTTAGGTTGCATTGTGTCTAGGGGGTCCTTTGTCGATTAAAGCTACGCAAAATGGCACTGTCACTTTGTGGGACACGATCCCGCGAGAGGGGTGGGGCGCGAGCCGCCACACTCTCTCTTAGTCTCTCGTACCCACGCGATTGGCATGTGCTTCTTAGTATTGATTTTAATTCATCTTTTATGTGAATTTGGGATCACTAAGGCAATCCGAATTCCTCACAAAAGAGACTGACAGAGTAGCCACCTAGATGTGGGATCTAGGACCCAAAATTAATCAGAAATCTAGACTCGTTACCTGGTTACAAGAATGGAAGGTATGGGGATTTATCCACCACATGCACTATTTCTGCCCGATAATCGGTCTTCAATTCCAAAAGTTAACTCTTTTAAATTCATTTTAAATGGCTCATTCAACTCTATGCTAATGTGCTAACTACGTGACATGCATCCTATGATCTAATTTCAATGTGGATCCTAAATGGGTGTCTTGATTCCTTAATTTGTTTGAAATCAATCTGTGGGACCCGATCCCGCGAGAGGGGTGGGGCGCGAGCCGCCGCGCTCTCTCTCTTGGTCTCCCGTACCCACGCGATTGGCGTGTGCATTTAATTATTGATTTGAATTCGTCTTTCATGTGAACTTGGGATCACTAAGGCAATCCGAATTCCACACGAAAGAGACTGACAGAGTCGCCACCTAGATGTGGGATCTAGGACCCGAAATTAACCAGAAATCTAGACTCGCTACCTGGTTACGAGAATGGAAGGTATGGAGAGTTATCCGCCACATGCACCATTCCTGCCCGATAATCGGTCTTCGATTCCAAAAGCTAACTCTTTTAAATTTATTTTAAATGGCTCATTCAACTCTATGTTAATGTGCGAACTAAGTGACATGCATCCTATGATCTAATTTCAATGTGAATCCTAAATGTGTATCTTGATTTATTAATTTGTCTGGATTCAATCTAAGTGAAAGTTGTCATAGAATTCTAATTTCATGGAAAGCCCTAAATGATTTGATTAAGCATTTACGAGAAAGTTAATATACAAAACACCACAATTTGTTGTGGTGCCGACTCGCGGATGGTATGCCATCAGACATCCAAGCTGCCTACGTACCCAAGCCTCACTGGGATCAGAGTCGACGTAGTTCGATGCACCTAAGCTAAGCTACTTATGCCTAACTCAACTAGGACACCGACCTAGACGGGATTGACTGTTTCAACAGTTTTAGGAGAAGTTATTTAATTCAAGTTGAGGATTTTATTATCTTAGGATTTCATCTAAGATGCTATATGATTCTCATCTAAATGCAAATGGTCCCTTAGACTAATGCAGGTTTGCCTACATCCTAGTTTACTAGGCTTGTCCTAGGGAAAGATTGGGTGACTAGTGTAACTAGACCTATGGCACGGTTGCTATACATAGCAAACGTCCGTGATGAGGCTGGACTCCTAACTCTAGGACTCCCTAAAACTTAGGACACGACACGATACCGGTGTTCCTAAATTGGGCTCTAAGGGTCCTTACGACAGAAACCGTGATCCAACGGTTTCGAAAGACACAAGACAAATCGATTTAAATTCTCGAGGTTAGTGAAAAAAGGGATGGAAGAGATGATGAAATAGTGTGAGGGAATGAGAAAGATAGAGAAAGGTGCGACTGAACTTGGGAGTACCAAATTGCCTACATACCCCGCGATGGGGATCAAGCCACACGTAGTTCCGCTGGGGAGGTTACTTGGATTTTGGAAAACAGAATTGGTATTTGGATCAGGAATCGGGTTTGTATTTGAGCATTGGACTTGAGATTCAGAAACATTGATTTATCAATGGGATTTTGGAATTGGGAATTTGCATCAAAGAATTGAGCATATAGGAATCATCAAGGGTTTGAATTTTGGGAATTCAAAATGGGCGGGCTTATGAGATTCGGCCAAATGGATTCAGACATGCGACTCAGATTGTGTTGGGATATGACTTGGTTAGGCAAAAGGGAGGAAGTTCTATTAGGTGTAAACGGGCATTAGTAGAATAGGGGAATGACTCGGTTGTGACATGGAAGGCCGCCACTTGGTCGAATGCGACTCGGTTGCATTGGGATGGGTTGATTAAGGAATTGGATTGAGTCAACTAAGGGGAGAGTCCAATCGGTTAAAGAGGTTGAGCATACTCGACTAGAGAGTTGGGTCAACTCGACTAGGGAGGTTGGCTAGAGTTGACTCAGTTGAGCTGGGTTGGGATCCCACTTGGTTGGATTGTATTGGGGCGATTTGACTTAAGCTGCAGGTGGCCTGGCTGGGTTAGATTTAATGTAACCAGATTTATGGATAAATGGTGTGCCTCAGTGAGTGGACAAAGGTATGGCTTGGGTTGATGTGACTCGGTTATAGGGTTTAAGGCTTATGGGTATGGGGTTTAGTGAGTTGGGTCTAAGTTAGGAGCAAACCCGAGACTAGCCATGGTCTAACCAGGAGGAAGCAGGGTACAAACCAGGGTGCGGACCAGGGTGCACCAGGGTGCGAACCAGCAGGGAACCAGGGTGCGAACCAGCAGGGGAACCAGGGTGCAACCAGCAGGGAACCTGGGTGCAACCAGCAGCGAACCTGGGTGCAACCAGGGTCTAACCAGAGTGCGAACCAGCAGGGAACCAGGGTGCGAACCAGTATCGAACCTGGGTGCAACCAGCAACGAACCTGGGTGCAACCAGGGTCTAACCAGAGGCTAACCAGGGGGAACCAGGGTGTGAACCAGGGTACGAACCAGAGTACAACCAGGGGCTGGCCAGGGTGCGAACCAGGGTGCGAATTAGTAGGGAACCAGAGTGCGAACCAGCAGGGAACCAGGGTGCGAACCAGCAGGGAACCAGGGTGCAACCAGTATCGAACCTGGGTGCAACCAGCAGCGAACCTGGGTGCAACCAGGAGCTAACCAGAGGCTAACCAGGGGGAACCAGGGTGTGAACCATTAGGGAAAAATAAAAATGAAGATCAGATGGGTTAAGAGAAGAGGGAAACATGTATAACTTCAAAGTCTACCATCAAGAAGAATATGAGTAAAGATTGATCCTAGATGCTTCCTAACATGGTTTTTCTTTTAAAGTAAAAGATATGCATGAAAACAGACCCTACATAAAATTGAAATAAATGCCTACCTCTTTGAAAACCCACTTTGTGTTTGATTTTTCTTTGATGTTAATTCCTTGAAGATGATTCCTTGCTTGATAATGACCGCTTTTGATATATATCACCCAACGTATAAAATCACCCGATCCGGCAAGGATGGCCGAACCCTTGAAGAGATGAGGGAGAGGGATGAATTTTCTAAGAGAGGGGTTCTTTTTTTTCTTCTCTTCTTCCTCTCTTTGGATGGTGGGATGAGAGGGTATTTATAGGAGAATGGGATAGGAGGTTAGGTGAGGTTAGGTGAGGTTAGGTGAGGTTAGGTAAGGTTAGGTGAGGTTAGGTGGTTAGGTGAGGTTAGGTGAGGTTAGGTGAGGTTTGGATGGTTAGGATGAGAGGAGAGGTTAGGTGAGGTTAGGTGAGGTTTGGATGGTTAGGATGAGAGGAGAGGTTAGGTGATTTTGGATGGTTAGACCCAGGTCAAGATCTGCCATTGATCTAACGATTTACGGAAATCGGGTCTCGGAATGGAATCAGGGTCCGGGCTATGAAGTGACCCTAGCTTATTTTGTCCCGATTGATGATCCGTAAAGTCAGATCAAGATATTAATGACCTAAAACATATAAATCAATGATAGAGGGGGTTCTCACATGGATTTAACACACTAAATTCACCAATCAGGGTATTTTTCAATTTTTCGGGTCTAATCATCTCACCAGGTACATCTCTTTATCATTTTGTTTTTTCAAAAAATTTGAGGATGCATACTTTACCAATGAAATTCTACGGATCAATATATTAGGTTATTGTTGGTTAAAGTAAGGCAAAATGTGGGTGTCTACAGATGCCCCTCTTTGGTAGAGACGACGTAGTCATCGAATACCAAAGTCAAAATGACAGAACCATTTTGCGTAGCTTTAATCGACAAAGGACCCCCTAAACACAATGCAACCTAATATAATGCAAGACCTTAGATGAAATCCTATAATTAGAATGCAATAAAACAAACCCGCTGCGCTGCCGCTGGCAACGAGAGAAATGGGATACCATTTTCAAATGGATTTTCGGAGGGAAAGGAATATCGCTTTTGAACAGCTTCAGAGGAAATGAGACGTCATTTTCAAATGGTCTCAGAGAGAATAATGGATGACTTTTGAAAGATTCTTAATGAAAACGCAGCATCATTTTTGAATGGGCTTGGGCAAGATGAAATACCGTATTTATACGGATTCGAAGGAAATGAGACATCATAGTTGTATGATGTTCAAAGGGTATAAGAGACCATAGTTGTATGGACTCGAAAAGAATGAAATACCGTATTTGTACGGATTCCAAGGAAATGAGACATCATAGTTGTATGATGTTCAAAGGGGATAAGAGATCATAGTTGTATGGACTCGAAGATAATGAAATACCGTATTTGTACGGATTCTAAGGAAATGAGACATCATAGTTGTATGATGTTCAAAGAGGATAAGAGACCATAGTTGTATGGACTCGAAGAGAATGAAATACCGTATTTGTACGGATTCCAAGGAAATGAGACATCATAGTTGTATGATGTTCAAAGGGGATAAGAGACCATAGTTGTATGGACTCGAAGAGAATGAAATACCGTATTTGTACGGATTCCAAGGAAATGAGACATCATAGTTGTATGATGTTCAAAGGGTATAAGAGACCATAGTTGTATGGACTCGAAGAGAATGAAATACCGTATTTGTACGGATTCTAAGGAAATGAGACATCATAGTTGTATGATGTTCAAAGGGGATAAGAGACCATAGTTGTATGGACTCGAAGAGAATGAAATACCGTATTTGTACGGATTCCAAGGAAATGAGACATCATAGATGTATGATGTTCAAAGAGGATAAAAGACCATAGTTGTATGGACTCGAAGAAAAGAGGCACCGTTCTCAAACGGGCTCGAAGAATTTAGAGATTTTTCGTAGGATTGGATTTTTTATTTTTTATTTTTTATTTTTTTTTTTGAATCGGGGATTGGATTTGATGAATTGTTTTTATTTATTATTTTTTTTTAAATTTTATTTTTGGGAAATGAAACATCATAGTTGTATGATGTTCAAAGGGGATAAGAGACCATAGTTGTATGGACTCGAAGAGAATGAAATACCATATTTGTACGGATTCCAAGGAAATGAGACATCATAGTTGTATGATGTTCAAAGGGGATAAGAGACCATAGTTGTATGGACTCGGAGAGAATGAAATACCGTATTTGTACGGATTCCAAGGGAATGGGACATCATAGTTGTATGATGTTCAAAGGGGATAAGAGACCATAGTTGTATGGACTCGCAGAGAATGAAATACCGTATTTGTACGGATTCCAAGGGAATGAGACATCATAGTTGTATGATGTTCAAAGGGGATAAGAGACCATAGTTGTATGGACTCGAAGAGAATGAAATACCGTATTTGTACGGCTTCCAAGGAAATGAGACATCATAGTTGTATGATGTTCAAAGAGGATAAGAGACCATAGTTGTATGGACTCAAAGAAAATGAAATACCGTATTTGTATGGATTCCAAGGAAATGAGACATCATAGTTGTATGATGTTCAAAGGGGATAAGAGATCAAAGTTGTATGGACTCGAAGAGAATGAAATATCGTATTTTTACGGATTCCAAGAAAATGAGACATCATAGATGTATGATGTTCAAAGAGGATAAGAGACCATAGTTGTATGGACTCGAAGAAAAGAGGCACCGTTCTCAAACGGGCTCGAAGAATTTAGAGATTTTTCGTAGGATTGGATTTTATTTTATTATTTTTTTTTGAATCGGGGATTGGATTTGATAAAATTTTTTTATTTTTTATTATTTTTATTATTTTTTTTTAATTTTATTTTTGGGAAATGAAACATCATAGTTGTATGATGTTCAAAGGGGATAAGAGACCATAGTTGTATGGACTCGAATAGAATGAAATACCGTATTTGTACGGATTCCAAGGAAATGAGACATCATAGTTGTATGATGTTCAAAGGGTATAAGAGACCATAGTTGTATGGACTAGGAGAGAATGAAATACCGTATTTGTACGGATTCCAAGGGAATGAGACATCATAGTTGTATGATGTTCAAAGGGGATAAGAGACCATAGTTGTATGGACTCGAAGAGAATGAAATACCGTATTTGTACGGATTCAAGGAAAGGAGACATCATAGTTGTATGATGTTCAAAGGGGATAAGAGACCATAGTTGTATGGACTCGAAGAGAATGAAATACCGTATTTGTACGGATTCCAAGGGAATGAGACATGTACGGATTCCAAGGGAATGAGACATCATAATTGTATGATGTTCAAAGAGGATAAGAGACCATAGTTGTATGGACTCAAAGAAAAGAGAGACCGTTCTCAAACGGGCTTGAAGAATTTAGAGATTTTTCATGAGCTTGAATTTGATGTAAGATTAGATTTTTTTTGTTTTTTTAAATCCTTGCCTGCGGATTAACTTAGCTCTGGAACGATTGCAGGGGGTTAGATACACCAGGCATCTTTTACCGAGACAGCTGTAACATTTGACTAACTGGACAATGATCGACTCTTTCTAAAGAGAAAACTTAGATAAAAGGCACTACTCAAAGGACTGAGGAGCTCTGAATGAGTGAACTTAGAATAACAAAGATTGACTGACTACACTGACAGACACAGTGATGCTTCTGACTTAGTTAATATTTTGTTTGGTAAGTCTATCCTTCCGAGGAATAGTTTTTCAATTGGTAAACACTGGACCTTTTCCTTAAAACAGTAATGCCTCAAGGATTTAATTACGACCCCTAAGATTGCTTAGCTTCAATGCCCCCAGTTTTGAGGATGTTACTTGAATTTGTTTGAACTTCAGTTAATCTTCAGTCTTGATATCGGATGTGGCCTTCTTATAATGATTCTCTTACCGTGACCAAGTCACCTTTTTGGGGTTTTTAACTTGGCGGACCGTGCTAGCCTTAACTTTTGCCTGAATCGCCTTTCTAGGTTTTCGATTCAGCAGGCTGTCCCCTTAGCTTTTGCCTAAGCCGTCCTTTCGGGTTTTCAACTTAGCAGGGGAATGATCTTAAATTTTGCCTAAACCGCCTTTTCAGGTTTTCAGTCTAGCAGATCTTCAAACTCCGTTCTTTTTCTTATTCATCATTTTTTTTTCTTATCGTGTCTCGAGACCTAGATCATTAGTTCTGAACATCGGGAGGACTTCATAGGTAGGATAGGGCTTTACAAAGAATGGCTTAAGGCTCGACAAAGATTTCGACCGAACCTATGAACAGGTTGCCTACATATCCCCATGTAGGAATCAGGTCGTGTGTAATTCAGGGCGAATGCCCCTAGTTTGAAGATAAATTGTTTGAAGGTTAATTGATTTTTCCTTTTTTTCGTTCTTTCTGGAATGATTGACTTCTCTTCTGTTGGAACTTGTCCCTCTTCTTTTTTTCTGAAACGATTGAATTTCTTTTCTTTTTTTCTTTGAATCGACTGAACTCGGTTTAACCGAGCTGCCTACGTACCCCAGTGTAGGGATCAGGTCTCGCGTAGTTCGGGGCGAATGCCCCGAGTTTGATGGGTTTTCAAGAAAATTTGATTTAGGCTCGGAGGATTTGCAAATCGGTATTCTTTTGACATTGGGTTCTGATTTTGAGATTTATTCGGCCAAAGGAGGCCTTCCGATGTTCAGATTGAGAATCGATCTAGGTTACTAGAGTCCCTCTGGTACTGATTATTTATTTATTTTTCTTTTTTTTTCTTTTTCTTTTTTTTCACGGAGCTTGACGGCATTTCCAGGTAAGATAATGGATCTTCTTCTTTCAAGATTCTAATGCGTGATGTAGACTTTCATAGAGCGAAACTTGTTCTTTGACATCCTCCATCTATGGATTCGTACTCTTGATATCTGATGATCACTTTTCAATGCTTGCTCTTGAACTTCTTATCTTGAATTTGTTGGCTTTATGTTATGAATTTGAGAACCAACGTCATTGATTGAAAATATGAAAGTTGTTTCCACTCTATGCCCCTTGTATAGCATATATCTTCTCACTTTCTTCATTTTCTTTGAGCTTTCCATCCATGTCTTGCCCCTGGTATCGGTTATAGCTTTTCTAGACAATCTTCTTATTCTTGAAATAATTTTATCAATTCTTCACACTCTTCAGAGGGTAATGTATTTTCAATCGGCATTCACTGAATCAAAGTTTCAGTGCCAGTGTTTACCACTTCAATTTCATCTTTGAAAAGCCGGGATTGGCGCTCCTCCTCTTATTCAAGTAATTGCTGTGACTCAAGTGGAGTTTCGTCAATTTTGTCCTCATTTGAGGAGGGAGTCTTATTTAAGATCAGAAGCACACTTAAGAAACAGACACAAGTGAACTATTTGACTTGAAATTTTTATTTAAAGAAAAAGCTATTACATCTGACGACCTATCCTCTCAGGATTCACAACTCTAAATAAAAAAGAGAGATAACTTGCCTGGACTAGGCATTGACCTTGAAATGTAAGACCGGACTCAACAATTGTACTGACCATGATGACTGATTCGCATAGGGGAATGCCCCTAGTTCAAGGATTATGAGAGTAAACTCCGAAGGACTTAGCAAAATATTCTTGAAAAATGTTGCCCTTAGAGTAAGAAAGGACCAAGGGTACAATTAAGATTGGATCATCTGGACCAGGCATGATCAGATCATGAGATTGCATAATCGAAAGATTGTGAGATTCTGCTCCTGCCAGTTAGGGGATGGCATGAAGATACGATCGAATTGTATGACAGAAGAATGAAAGACGCACGATCAAGAGATTAGATGAGATAGCATAAGATTGCTTTCAACAGATAGATCATGAATGACTAATCCTATGAGATCTTTGGAAATGATGGGATTTATATCCTAACCCCAAAGGGAAAGTTTTTAATCTTCACACATTTTAACAGTGTTACCTGAAGGAATCAACCCTAATCCTAGTCTAGCGGAGTGGAGAGAAGGTCTCGACTCATGACTTTGTTCGTGTACCTAGGACCGATCGTAGCCATTGGAAGATGGTCTACGGCCTAATCTAGACACAAATAGGTAGGATATCCTAAACTAGGCTCACACACATGATGCACATGTGTTCGTATACTACATGCATGTGTGGGTTAATCTAGGGGTAAGGCCAAGAGTTCCCTTAGCGCGAATCCCTGTTCGATATACTGTACCAGTGTCCGGCGTATCAGTACGTGAACAAGAGATCCGTTTACGTACCATAAAGGTACTAGGCTAAGGGTGGAATGCTTCTCTAGCACAGAGGCACCAGGTGATGAAATCCCAGTCAACCATGCTAGATAACACTCCGGGTTCCTAAAATAGGACGTGTGTGCACGTGAGATGCAGAGTTTAGATGTAAGTGATGTAAGTGTGTGCAATATGTTTGCGCAATCTATGATGCCTTCAGGTTTTGTTAGATTAAGTTTGAGTAAAGTGTGATGAGAAAATAAAACAAGACAAACTAATCTAACAAGTATAGAGTTTTTATGAGCCAATTAAATTAAATTCAAATGAATAATCTTTTGAAATTTTAATGAAGTTAGGTGGTCCCCAGCAGAGTCGCCAGACTGTGGGACCCGATCCCGCGAGAGGGGTGGGGCGCGAGCCGCCGCGCTCTCTCTCTTGGTCTCCCGTACCCACGCGATTGGCGTGTGCATTTAATTATTGATTTGAATTCGTCTTTCATGTGAACTTGGGATCACTAAGGCAATCCGAATTCCACACGAAAGAGACTGACAGAGTCGCCACCTAGATGTGGGATCTAGGACCCGAAATTAACCAGAAATCTAGACTCGCTACCTGGTTACGAGAATGGAAGGTATGGAGAGTTATCCGCCACATGCACCATTCCTGCCCGATAATCGGTCTTCGATTCCAAAAGCTAACTCTTTTAAATTTATTTTAAATGGCTCATTCAACTCTATGTTAATGTGCGAACTAAGTGACATGCATCCTATGATCTAATTTCAATGTGAATCCTAAATGTGTATCTTGATTTATTAATTTGTCTGGATTCAATCTAAGTGAAAGTTGTCATAGAATTCTAATTTCATGGAAAGCCCTAAATGATTTGATTAAGCATTTACGAGAAAGTTAATATACAAAACACCACAATTTGTTGTGGTGCCGACTCGCGGATGGTATGCCATCAGACATCCAAGCTGCCTACGTACCCAAGCCTCACTGGGATCAGAGTCGACGTAGTTCGATGCACCTAAGCTAAGCTACTTATGCCTAACTCAACTAGGACACCGACCTAGACGGGATTGACTGTTTCAACAGTTTTAGGAGAAGTTATTTAATTCAAGTTGAGGATTTTATTATCTTAGGATTTCATCTAAGATGCTATATGATTCTCATCTAAATGCAAATGGTCCCTTAGACTAATGCAGGTTTGCCTACATCCTAGTTTACTAGGCTTGTCCTAGGGAAAGATTGGGTGACTAGTGTAACTAGACCTATGGCACGGTTGCTATACATAGCAAACGTCCGTGATGAGGCTGGACTCCTAACTCTAGGACTCCCTAAAACTTAGGACACGACACGATACCGGTGTTCCTAAATTGGGCTCTAAGGGTCCTTACGACAGAAACCGTGATCCAACGGTTTCGAAAGACACAAGACAAATCGATTTAAATTCTCGAGGTTAGTGAAAAAAGGGATGGAAGAGATGATGAAATAGTGTGAGGGAATGAGAAAGATAGAGAAAGGTGCGACTGAACTTGGGAGTACCAAATTGCCTACATACCCCGCGATGGGGATCAAGCCACACGTAGTTCCGCTGGGGAGGTTACTTGGATTTTGGAAAACAGAATTGGTATTTGGATCAGGAATCGGGTTTGTATTTGAGCATTGGACTTGAGATTCAGAAACATTGATTTATCAATGGGATTTTGGAATTGGGAATTTGCATCAAAGAATTGAGCATATAGGAATCATCAAGGGTTTGAATTTTGGGAATTCAAAATGGGCGGGCTTATGAGATTCGGCCAAATGGATTCAGACATGCGACTCAGATTGTGTTGGGATATGACTTGGTTAGGCAAAAGGGAGGAAGTTCTATTAGGTGTAAACGGGCATTAGTAGAATAGGGGAATGACTCGGTTGTGACATGGAAGGCCGCCACTTGGTCGAATGCGACTCGGTTGCATTGGGATGGGTTGATTAAGGAATTGGATTGAGTCAACTAAGGGGAGAGTCCAATCGGTTAAAGAGGTTGAGCATACTCGACTAGAGAGTTGGGTCAACTCGACTAGGGAGGTTGGCTAGAGTTGACTCAGTTGAGCTGGGTTGGGATCCCACTTGGTTGGATTGTATTGGGGCGATTTGACTTAAGCTGCAGGTGGCCTGGCTGGGTTAGATTTAATGTAACCAGATTTATGGATAAATGGTGTGCCTCAGTGAGTGGACAAAGGTATGGCTTGGGTTGATGTGACTCGGTTATAGGGTTTAAGGCTTATGGGTATGGGGTTTAGTGAGTTGGGTCTAAGTTAGGAGCAAACCCGAGACTAGCCATGGTCTAACCAGGAGGAAGCAGGGTACAAACCAGGGTGCGGACCAGGGTGCACCAGGGTGCGAACCAGCAGGGAACCAGGGTGCGAACCAGCAGGGGAACCAGGGTGCAACCAGCAGGGAACCTGGGTGCAACCAGCAGCGAACCTGGGTGCAACCAGGGTCTAACCAGAGTGCGAACCAGCAGGGAACCAGGGTGCGAACCAGTATCGAACCTGGGTGCAACCAGCAACGAACCTGGGTGCAACCAGGGTCTAACCAGAGGCTAACCAGGGGGAACCAGGGTGTGAACCAGGGTACGAACCAGAGTACAACCAGGGGCTGGCCAGGGTGCGAACCAGGGTGCGAATTAGTAGGGAACCAGAGTGCGAACCAGCAGGGAACCAGGGTGCGAACCAGCAGGGAACCAGGGTGCAACCAGTATCGAACCTGGGTGCAACCAGCAGCGAACCTGGGTGCAACCAGGAGCTAACCAGAGGCTAACCAGGGGGAACCAGGGTGTGAACCATTAGGGAAAAATAAAAATGAAGATCAGATGGGTTAAGAGAAGAGGGAAACATGTATAACTTCAAAGTCTACCATCAAGAAGAATATGAGTAAAGATTGATCCTAGATGCTTCCTAACATGGTTTTTCTTTTAAAGTAAAAGATATGCATGAAAACAGACCCTACATAAAATTGAAATAAATGCCTACCTCTTTGAAAACCCACTTTGTGTTTGATTTTTCTTTGATGTTAATTCCTTGAAGATGATTCCTTGCTTGATAATGACCGCTTTTGATATATATCACCCAACGTATAAAATCACCCGATCCGGCAAGGATGGCCGAACCCTTGAAGAGATGAGGGAGAGGGATGAATTTTCTAAGAGAGGGGTTCTTTTTTTTCTTCTCTTCTTCCTCTCTTTGGATGGTGGGATGAGAGGGTATTTATAGGAGAATGGGATAGGAGGTTAGGTGAGGTTAGGTGAGGTTAGGTGAGGTTAGGTAAGGTTAGGTGAGGTTAGGTGGTTAGGTGAGGTTAGGTGAGGTTAGGTGAGGTTTGGATGGTTAGGATGAGAGGAGAGGTTAGGTGAGGTTAGGTGAGGTTTGGATGGTTAGGATGAGAGGAGAGGTTAGGTGATTTTGGATGGTTAGACCCAGGTCAAGATCTGCCATTGATCTAACGATTTACGGAAATCGGGTCTCGGAATGGAATCAGGGTCCGGGCTATGAAGTGACCCTAGCTTATTTTGTCCCGATTGATGATCCGTAAAGTCAGATCAAGATATTAATGACCTAAAACATATAAATCAATGATAGAGGGGGTTCTCACATGGATTTAACACACTAAATTCACCAATCAGGGTATTTTTCAATTTTTCGGGTCTAATCATCTCACCAGGTACATCTCTTTATCATTTTGTTTTTTCAAAAAATTTGAGGATGCATACTTTACCAATGAAATTCTACGGATCAATATATTAGGTTATTGTTGGTTAAAGTAAGGCAAAATGTGGGTGTCTACACAATCTAGGTGCAAGTTCTCCTAAGATTCTAATTTTATGGAAAATCCTAAATGATTTAATTAAGAATGTACAAGAAAATTAATATACAAAAACCCCACAATTTGTTGTGGAGCCGACTTGCGGTTGGTATGCCATCAGACATCCAAGCTGCCTACATACCCAAGCCTCACTAGGATCAGAGTCGACGTAGTTCGGTGCACCTAAGCTAAGCTACTTATGCCTAACTCAACTAAGACACCGACCTAGACGGGATTGACTGTTTCAACAGTTTTAAGAGAAGTTATTTAATTCAAGTTGAGGATTTTATTATCCTAGGATTTCATCTAAGATGCTATATGATTCTTATCTAAATGCAAGTTGTTCCTTAGACTAATGTAGGTTAGCCTACATCCTAGTTTACTAGGCTTGTCCTAGGGAAAGATTGGGTGACTAGTGTAACTAGACCTATGGCACGGTTGCTATCCATAGCAAACGTACGTGATGAGGCGGCTGGACTCCTAACTCTAGGACTCCCTAAAACCTAAGACTCCCTAAAACTTAGGACACGACACGACACCAGTGTTCCTAAATTGGGCTCTAATGGTTCTTATGACGGAAACCGTAATCCAATGGTTCTGAGAGACACGAGGTGCATCGATTTCAGTTCTTGAAGTTAATGAATTTCAGATTTCAAGGATTTTCAGTTTCTGGACATTTAATGAATACCAATGGTTCTAGGGTTCACCAATTTCAGCCCAGAATAGCATCCAAGGAAAGGAATCGTGCGCTCTTTCCTTGTGCAATTTAATACTTAGGTTATAGCATCTTATTGCCTGGCATATCTCAGGATTTCCGTGGACAGTAACCTCGGAGCCAACAACATGCTATAGCTTAAATATTCAAATTGTCAAAGATCGAGTGCAATAGGGATACGATTATGGATGCACTGGCCATTTTTCCAGGGAGATCTAAAGATCCTAAGATTTCTGTTTTAATGGATTAAGGAGTGAACGTGTGACAGAATTTTAAGGTTCTTTAGAAGCTTTATGATGATTTTTAGTTAATTTTCATTTTTCAATGGATTTTATCAATTTTACACCATATGAGTAATTTTACAAGTGAAATGGTTGCAAACGAATTCAAAATGATTTGAAATTTCTGCAGCAATAAGACATGATGGGATGTAGCTTATTGAAAGAGGTTTGCAGATTTTTACATTAAGCTCATATTTAATTTTGATTTAACAATAATAAGACCAGATTACAAAAATAACACAGAAACTACTAGAAATAGAAATCGAAATTCATGAAAATTCATACAGTAGTAAGATATGAATAAACATAGCATGCTGTGAGAATTTAATGAATTTTATCAATTTCGGATTTTTCAATTTTCAGACCAGATTATGAATTAACACTACATCCCTTAGGAAACAAGATCCAACTGAATTGAAAACTTTACAGCAGCAAGAAATAGGAAATATAAGACTACTGTAAAAATTTTGTGAATTTTAATTGTGATCTGATGTCAGTAAAAATTCTCACAAAATCTGATAATTTTCAAAGAAAGCATAAAATAATATACCAAAAAAATCCAAAAATTCTCAAAACTTGAAGGTAGAATGTATCAGCATCATATTATTTTGCCACGAAATTTCATTATTTTTGGAATCTGTTTAGTATATATTTTATTTTTTTTCGTCGAAAAGATATTTTTGAAGAGTTTTCTATTTTTAAAACACGATTTTTGAGAAAATTACGACTCCGGAAAACGTCCTTTAATCTTGTTCTAATATGATGAACACAAGAAAATTTTTAAATTCCAAAAAATAGATCATCCTGAGATGGCTATTTTTTCGAATTTCGTAATTTCTCAGCTATTATTTTAAATAAAATTCCACTCTTCACTCCAATTCTAAAAAACCTTTGATCCAATGTCCGATCTGATCCGATAGTTATTTTAGTATATTTAAGTAGATCATTGTATTAAATTTCGGGACGAAACGGAATTGAAACACTCATGCATATCATGATTTTGAGCACACACATTTAATATTGAATTAAATTCAATTAAATACTAAAAATCATGCAAAAATACATAAAATATACCAAATAATCCTGAAAAAATCCGAAAATAGTGCACCTACCTGTGATGGAGATCTTCGCTGAATCCGAGAGCCGGAGAACCCGAAAAAATATCGCCGACGCGTAACCCAATGCCCGCTTTCTTTCGTTCTCTCTTTTTTCTTGTTTTATTTTTCACTGTGGAGCGAGAGATTGATAGGGAGAGAGTGGGAGTGGTGGAGAGTATTTGAGAGAGAGAGAGAGATAGAGAGAGAATGAGGGTAGTAGAGAGTGTAGGCTTGATGGAGTGAAAGATACAGAGAGTTAGAAGGTGAGATAAGCAGAGAGATAGGCGAAAATGAGAACGGATGAGTGGGGGATTGATAGAGAGATGGGAATAGAATGAGTAAGGATGAGTGGGAGATTGATAGAGAGATGGAATTAGAGGGGGTGAACGAGTAATAGAGAGAGGGAGAGAGAGAGAGAGAGAAACACAAAAAACAGAGTGTTAAAAACAACGTGGAAACAACACTGTTTTTTGTAGTTTTTTTTTTTCTTCTTCTTTTCAGCCAATCCAATGAGAGAGTTTAAGAGAGGGTTGAGAGAAAGAGAAAGTGATGGAGTTGGGTGAGAGGACAAACAGGGAGTGGGTGAGGAATAGGAAAACCCGAATGATGGGCAAGGGAGAGAGAAAACCGGGGGTGATATGGATGAAGGAGATGAGGGATAGGGAGTGGGGGTTGGACCGAAGGTGAGGAGGGGCAGAGGTAGAGGGAAAGGCCGAATGGGTGTGAGAGGATGGAGAGATGGAAAACAGAGGGTAACGAGATGAGAGGGGATGAAACAGAGTATGGGAGATAGAAGGTTGGGAGTGGGGTAAGTTGATGTGTGAGAGGTGAGGTTTTAGAGCCGTGTGAGAGGGATCAAGAGTGCGGGACAGCGATATATTGGGAGTGCTCTGTTTTGTTCTCTTCTTGAAATTCTGTTCTCGTGTTTCTGCTATTGAGAGACGAAGAGTTGGGATTATGATGATCGTTCAAAGAGATCAAAAGATGAAGAGGGTGAGAGAGAGTGGGAGCTGAAAACAGAGAGTAGAGGAGGCAGAGAGAGGTTAGGACATGGAGGAGGCAGAGCGAGATTGAGAGATACAGAATGGTGTTCTTCCCCCAGCCAACCCCCGAGAGCTCTCCTCTTTTTTTCTTTTTTTCTTTTTTCTGCCGTGCTATGGTAATAAACGCTCACCAAAGAAAGAAAGTTTTTATCCTTTCCTTTCTCTTTTTCTTTTTAGAAGAAAAAAACCGAATTTTTAATGTAGGATATTCTCCTTTCCTCCGAAACTTTCTTTTCCTCCTAATGAAATTGTGAGATAAGGATAGCAAGTTTCATCTAATGAGAGAAGAAGTTTAGGTGTCACAAAAATCCAAATTTGAACATTTCCAAAATTACCAACTTACATAAAGCAATTTCTACTTTTGAGAATCCCAAATCCGTCCACTCCAATTCCAACACTACCTCCTTCTATAAGATGATCTTAGCCATATATTTGACATGCTATAATGCAAACTGAGTGCGCCTGCTCCAACACTACTTTGATAAAATGATCCGAACCATCTAATCAATGGATCAAGATACAGAATGATCGCGCCCAAAAATCATTTCCATGGGATGATCTTAACCATTCAACTAACGGGCTTCAATATAAATAGATCACACCTTTCCAAAATACCTCCCATATTGCTTAATTGGTCCCCCATAAATCTTTTTTCAATGGATTTAAATATAGACCCAGAAGAATAGAATTGAATTACTTTGGGTGGGCCCCACGCATATTTAGCGGGCCACTCGATTTTGAATCCCACAACCAAATGCTAGGCCCATTTCTTAGCCGAATTTTCCATGAGATCCCTTCCTCAAAATTTTTGTGGGTCCGCTTGTTTCAATCTTAGTGAACCCCATTCCTGGTTGGATGAACATATTTTTTCTTTATAAAATTGGACCTTCGAAATTCATAATGACCTTTATAGATGATTCGAATGCTCTTTGGCTGGACCAACTTACTCTGTCCAAAGCTAATAAAAAATGCAGAATGCGGCCCCACCAAATGGGTCCAAATTCTCTCTGGCTTGGATTCTTCCGAAAACAAAAACCCTCTCAACAATTATCAGGACGACGCAAAACATGACAGAAATAACCGAAAAGATCGAGAAAACATAGGGGACGGACATTGAAATAGAGAATACTGACAAACTGACAACGAAACACTAACTTCTTTGTTGATTAAAGCGGATCAAAATGGGGGTGTCTACAGATGCCCCTCTTCGGTTGAAATGACGTAGTCATCGAATACCAAAGTCAAAATGACAAAACCATTTTGCGTAGCTTTAATTGACAAAAGACTCTACACAAAACGAAACCTAGACGCAAACATTTACTACCTAATGCAAGACCCTAAACGAAGTCCTAGAATTGGAATGCAATAAAAAATCCAGCTGCGGTGCCGCTCACAAACGAGCAATGAATGAATCAGATATCATTTTCGAATGGATTCTGAAGAGGATGAAATACCATATTTATACGGATTCCAAGGAATGAGACATCACATTTATATGATGTTCCAAGAGAAAAGACAATTTTCAAATGGACTCAGGGGAATGAAATGACGTATTTATACGGATTTCAAGATGAGACACCATATTCATATGATGCTCAAAGATAACTCAAGGACAATGGAATATCGTATTTATACGAATTCCAAGGAATGAGACATCACATTTATATGATGCTCCAAGAGAAAAGACCATTTTCAAATGGACTTAGGGAGAATGAAATGACGTATTTATACGGATTTCAAGGAAATGAGACACCATATTCATATGATGCTCAAAGATAACTCAAGGACAATGGAATATCGTATTTATACGAATTCCAAGGAATGAGACATTACATTTATATGATGTTCCAAGAGAAAAGACCATTTTCAAATGGACTCTGGGACAATGAAATGACGTATTTATACGAATTTCAAGGAAACGAGACACCATATTCATATGATGCTCAAAGATAACTCAAGGATAATGGAATATCGTATTTAGACAAATTCCAAGGAATCACACATCACATTTATATGATGTTCCAAGAGAAAAGACCATTTTCAAATGGACTCAGGGAGAATGAAATGACGTATTTATACGGATTTCAAGAAAATGAGACACCATATTCATATGATGCTCAAAGATAACTCGAGGACAATGGAATATCGTATTTATACGAATTCCATGGAATGGGACATCACATTTATATGATGTTCCAAGAGAAAAGACCATTTTCAAATAGACTTAGGGAGAATGAAATGACGTATTTATACGGATTTCAAAAAAATGAGACACCATATTCATATGATGCTCAAAGATAACTCGAGGACAATGGAATATCGTATTTATACGAATTCCAAGGAATGGGACATCACATTTATATGATGTTCCAAGAGAAAATACCATTTTCAAATGGACTCAGAAAAATGAAATGACGTATTTATACGGATTTCAAGAAAATGAGACACCATATTCATATGATGCTCAAAGATAACTCGAGGATAATGGAATATCGTATTTATACGAATTCCAAGGAATGGGACATCACATTTATATGATGTTCCAAGAGAAAAGACCATTTTCAAATGGACTCTGGAAGAATGAAATGACGTATTTATACGGATTTCAAGGAAATGAGACACCATATTCATATGATGCTCAAGGATAACTCAAGGACAATGGAATATCGTATTTATACGGATTCCAAGGAATGGGACATCACATTTATATGATGTTCCAAGAGAAAAGACCATTTTCAAATGGACTCAGGGAGAATGAAATGACGTATTTATACGGATTTCAAGAAAATGAGACACCATATTCATATGATGCTCAAAGATAACTCGAGGACAATGGAATATCGTATTTATACGAATTCCATGGAATGGGACATCACATTTATATGATGTTCCAAGAGAAAATACCATTTTCAAATGGACTCAGGGAGAATGAAATGACGTATTTATACGGATTTCAAGAAAATGAGACACCATATTCATATGGTGCTCAAAGATAACTTGAGGACAATGGAATATCGTATTTATACGAATTCCAAGGAATGGGACATCACATTTATATGATGTTTCAAGAGAAAAGACCATTTTCAAATGGACTCAGAAAAATGAAATGACGTATTTATACGGATTTCAAGAAAATGAGACACCATATTCATATGATGCTCAAAGATAACTCGAGGATAATGGAATATCGTATTTATACGAATTCCAAGGAATGGGACATCACATTTATATGATGTTCCAAGAGAAAAGACCATTTTCAAATGGACTCAATGAGAATGAAATGACGTATTTATACGGATTTCAAGGAAATGAGACACCATATTCATATGATGCTCAAGGATAACTCAAGGACAATGGAATATCGTATTTATACGGATTCCAAGGAATGAGACATCACATTTATATGATGTTCCAAGAGAAAAGACCATTTTCAAATGGACTCAGGGAGAATGAAATGACGTATTTATACGGATTTCAAGAAAATGAGACACCATATTCATATGATGCTCAAGGATAACTCAAGGACAATGGAATATCGTATTTATACTAACTCCAAGGAATGGGACATCACATTTATATGATGTTCCAAGAGAGGAGACCATTTTTAAATGGACTCAAGGAGAATGAAATGACGTATTTATACGGATTACAAGGAAATGAGACACCATATTCATATGATGCTCAAGAATAACTCAAGGACAATAAAATATCGTATTTATGCGAATTCCAAGGAATGGGACATCACATTTATATGATGTTCCAAGAGAAAAGACCATTTTCAAATGGACTTAGAAAAATGAGACACCGCTCCCCAACGGTCTCAAAGAAACGAGATAGCTTTGATTGATGAATTCAACAACGAAGAATTTAGAGATTTTTCATGAATTTGAATTTGACGTAGGATTGGATTTGATGAATTTTGGATTTTTTTTTTTGACAAAATGAAATCGGGGATATTATAGATCGTGCCCAGTAAAGATATTGGAAACCCAGACTTTGACGAATGATGAGATGACAAACCTTATGAACGAAGAACCATTAGTAACAAGAATGGATTAGGAACACTTTTATGAAACTTCAACAAGATTTTTCTCAAAGAGACAGCTAGTCTTGTCTTCTGGGGATTTGGATAACTGAAACTTTGAACAAGACACTTGAAATTGGTAATCTAGAACAACGGCTCTCTTGGATATAATCATGGAAAAGTGGGATTTGCCTCTTGACAGGTGTTTAGATAAATATTTCTTGACCAGGATAGTATTTAACTAACTGGAAGGAGATTCTGAATTTTAATGGTTCATCTTTCTGAGAAATTGGCTCAACCACCATTGCATCTGAGGCTCTTCCTAGCTTAAGGTGCCTTCTTGGGGTATGATATTTTTACGGAAGCTGGGCTTTCTGATGTTTCTACTTCTGAATTTTTCCGAGCTGATCTTCTTTGAAATGTAGCTGCTTGACTAGATTACCGAGCTCTTTCATACGATTGCAGGGAGCTGCCGAGGCCGGGCCTCCTTCACCAAGACAGTTGCATCATTTGGACATAAGAACGACGATTGACTCTTTCTAAAGACAAAACTTAGATAAAAGGCACTACTCAAAGGATTGAGCAGCTCTGAAGGAGTGAACATAGAATAACAAAGACTGACTAACTACACTGACGGACACAGTAATGCTTCTGACTTAGTTAACATTTTATTTGGTAAGTCTATCCTTTCGAGGAATGGTTTTTCAATTGGTAAACACTGGACTTTTTCCTTAAAACAGTAATGCCTCAAGGATTTAATCACGACTCCTAAGATTGCTTAGCTTCAATGCCCCCAGTTTTGAGGATGTCACTTGAATTTGCTTGAACTTCAGTTGATCTTCAGTCTTGATACCGGCTGTAGCCTTCTTATAATGATTCTCTTACCGTGACCAAGTCACCTCTTCAGGATTTTTAACTTGGCGGACCGTGCTAGCCTTAACTTTTGCCTGAACCGCCTTTCTAGGTTTTCGATTCAGCAGGCTATCCCCTTAGCTTTTGCCTAAGCCGCCCTTTTGGGTTTTCAACTTAGCAGGAGGGTGATCTTAAATTTTGCCTAGACCGCCCTTTCAGGTTTTCAGTCTAGCAGATCTTCAAACTCCGTTCTTTTTCTTATTCATCATTTTTTTTCACTTTTTGTGTTTCTGGATCTAGATCATTAGTTCTGAACACCGGAAGGACTTTATAGGTAGGATAGGGCTTTTCAAAGAATGACTTAAGGCTCAACAAAGATTTCGACCGAACCTGTGAACAGGTTGCCCACGTATCCCAGGGTAGGAATCAGGTCATGTGTAGTTCAGGGTGAATGCCCCTAGTTTGAAGATAAATTGTTTGAAGGATAATTGATTTTTCTTTTCTTCTTTTCTTTTTGGAATAATTGACTCCTCTTCTTTTAGAACTTGTCCATCTCTTTTTTTTTTTTTTTTTTTGGAACGATTGAATTTCTTTTCTTTTTTTGAATCGACCGAACTCAGTTTAACCGAGCTGGCTACGTACCCCAATGTAGGGATCAGGTCTTGCGTAGTTCGGGGCGAATGCCCCTAGTTTGATGGGTTTTCAAGAAAATTTCATTCAGGCTCGAAGGGTTTGCAAACCAGTATTCTTTTGACGTTGGGTTCTGATTTTGGGATTTATTCGGCCAAAGGAGGCCTTCCAATGTTCAGATTGGGAATCGATCTAGGTTACTAGAGTCCCTCTGGTACTGATTATTTATTATATATATATTTTTTCTCACGGAGTTTGACGGCATTTCCTGGTAAGAGATAATGGATCTTCGTCTTTCAAGATTCTAATACGTGCTTTCGACTTTCATAGAGCGAAACTTGTTCTTTGACATCCTCCATCTATGGATTTGTAACTCTTGATATCTGATGGTCACTTTTCAATGCTTGCTCTTGAACTTCTTATCTTGAATTTGTTGGCTTTATGTTATGAATTTGAGAACCAAGGTCATTGATTGGAAATATGAAAGTTGTTTCCACTCTATGCCCCTTGTATAGCATATGTTTCTCACTTTCTTCATTCTCTTGAGCTTTCTATCTATGTCTTGCCCCTGGTATCGGTTGTAGCTTTTCTAGACAATCTTCTTATTCTTGAAATAAGTTTATCAATTCTTCACACTCTTCAGAGGGTAATGTACTTTTAATCGGCATTCACTGAATCAAAGTTTCAGTGCCAATGTTTACCACTTCAATTTCATCTTTGAAAGGCTGTGATTGACGCTCCTCCTCTTGTTCAAGTAATTGTTGTGACTCAAGTGGAGTTTCGTTAATTTTGTCCTAATTTGAGGAGGGAGTCTTACTTTAAGATCAGAAGCATACTTAAGAAACAGACATAAGTGAACTATTGGAACTGAAATTTTATTTAAAGAAAAAGCTATTACATCTGTGACCTATCCTGAACATGCTCAGGATTCACAACTCTAAAATAGAAAATCAAAAGATAACTTGTCTGGACTAGGCATTGACCTTGAACTGTAAGACCAAACTCAACAAATGTACTGACCATGATGACTGACTCAACATAAAATAGTAAACGACTAAAACTTTAACTGCCGCAACTGTCTGGTGTTGAAGGCTCGGCGAAGGCTGGTTCATTCTGAATCATCATCATAGCTGATACTTTCAATTTTGGATTCTTCCTGTTCTACTGCAGCTAGACCTGAGCTTCTCAAGCTTCGATGCGTCTAAGCCTTATCCGCCGATGGTGCGGCATGGTTCCACACAACATTTGGTGTTTGCTGGAATGATAGCTTGCGCTCATCAATCAATTTTTGGATCACATGTCTCAAAGTTATACACCGATCGGTGGTGTGCCCTGATCCTTGGTGAAAGTCGCAGTGTTCATCTGCCTTCCACGTCCTGGGGAGTGGATTGGGAGGATCCCTAATGCGAGGTAAATGGACATTGCCTAAAGCCAACCCTTGTTGCAATATAACAGATGGTGGAAGCAGGAAGGGGGCGAATTGCCTACCTGGCTTTTGCTGAGGTATAGGTCTTGGTTGATCATATTCGATTACCATAGGCTCCTGTGACCAGTTAATCCCCTTTTTCCTTTCCCTAAATCCTTTCAGGATACCAGATCGTGGGATAGGCATATCAGTGAATTCTCTTTTAGGAGTTTCAGATGGTGGCTCTTGGTCATAATCAAGAATTAAGGGCCCAAAAGAATCCTGCTGGTGCTGAGACACAGAGTTTCCGGTAACAACATCTTGGACTTTGGTATTTTTGTCAGCGAAATGTTCAGAACCTTGGGACTGACAATACCCGGTTTGCATTTGTTGCTTCATCTGATGAACTTCTTCTGTTAGCGCAGCCATTTGTCTAGAGAGATTCACAATTAGTTCTTCCGAACCCATAACCATGGAGAGGCTCGGATTTTTGCCCTTAGAAACAATAGTGGTTGGACCAAATTTTTCAGTAAGTCGAGCTTTGATGAATTGATTTTCTTCCTTCAATTCCTTCACCTGTTGGACGAGCTGGGTCAAGGCTTCCATGATGTGAAAGAGCTGAAAATTTTCCATAGAATCTGCCATAGGTAGGAAAAAGTGGATAGAGAGACTTCCAAAGAAAATGGGGAATTAGCTTCTTCACTGGCCACGAATAGATTCAAACCCAAGAAGCTTTCCTGGATTTTCAGCAATGAACAATCCTGACATAGAAACAATAAACACGAGATGTAAGCTTGACATTCAGGGAATTTTTCCTTTCTATGATTGACATGATAATTGTGATACGACTGGATAAGGAATGGGAAGTAAAGTGATGGTTCCTCAAAACAAATAAACACAACAATGATGACATGATAGCACGTGGGGAATGCCCCTAGCTCAAGGATTATGAGAGTGAACTCTGAAGGACTTAGCAAAATAATCTTGAAAAAGGTAGCCCCTAGAGGAGGAAGAGACCAAGGGTACAAGCAAGATTGGATCATCTGGACCAGGCATGATCAGATCATGAGATTGCATAATCGAAAGATTGTGAGATTCTGCTCCTGCCAGTTAGGGGATGGCATGAAGATACGATCGAATCGTATGACAGAAGAACGAAAGACGCACGATCAAAAGATTAGATGAGATAGCATAAGATTGCTTTCAACGGATAGATCATGAATGACTAATTCTATGAGATCTTTGGAAATGATGGGATTTATATCCTAACCCCAAAGGTGATGGCGTCTGGATCCGGGTCTGCGATCGTGCGGTCGGTAGAGGGCCTCCGCGGGGTCTGCAATCACAAACAAAAGGGGGTCAGGGGGTCCGGGGTGGGTCCCGGACGACCACTTCGACACCCAAGTCAGATCCTTCGACCAGTCAATATAAAGAACAGCTAGAAAGGGAGGGGGTTTTGACCAGGGTTACCAGGGCCGGTGCGCGGGGATATTTCTGGGTGCATAAACGAGTGAGTCGGAGGGGACTAGCAGGGAGGGCAGGATGGGATTCCTGGCCTCCTCTGTTGTTGCCTCGCCTCTTTTTCCGGTATTGCGGGGTGGAGGATGGGTGAATTCCCTGCTTTCCGGGGTCAAAAGAAAAAAAAGGTCCCTCTCTTCTTCCTTTCCCTCCCCTTTTAAAGGGGGGTGTGCGGCCCTTTTCATCATTATGGAGGAAAAAACTTCCTTTGCAGGATTGGGCCGTCCCTCTGCCTCGCCGGCGCGCATGGCTTTGGCGGCCATTTCCTTCCCTAATTTGTGATGATGAGGCCTGGGTGGTGAGAGTGCCCTTTTCATCATTATGGAGGGAAAAACTTCCTTTGCAGGATTGGGCCATCCCTCTGCCTCGCCGGCGCGCGTGGCTTTGGCGGCCATTTCCTTCCCTAATTTGTGATGATGAGGCCTGGGTGGTGAGAGGGCGACACGTGGCATGAATGTGTGGTCTTTGCCCTTTTCCAACACCCTTCTTCATGATGGTTGGGCTCTGCTCGTGCATGGATGAGACGTGGCGATATCTGCTCGTGCAGCCATATTTGTGCCCCATCATAACTCCCCCTTACTCCTTTGGTCCATTGAATGGGCCAAGGGAGTAACGTTTTGTTCGAGCTAAGTCATGATGAGGATATTTACGAGGGCTCCGGGGTGCGAGGAGACGTGCCGTTTTATCTGGCGGTTGTCCTTGGGAAGCGGCAGCGTTGTTAGGGAGGCTGCGTTGTCTCGAGGCACCAGGATTTCTTTTCCGAGTTTAAAAGAGGGGAATTACCCTGGTGTCTTTTTGTGGCTCTTCGTCGCTCTTCTTCTTTCCTTTGCGGTAGGGGTTTTTTTTTTTTTGTATATTTTCCAGTAACATGTCTGGCTCTTCTTCACAGGTTAGGGGCAAGGCCTGTTTCCTCCAGGGGTCGTCGAGCGACCCTGACTTGTCCTCCGATCCGGGGGAGGATCTCGTGGCTCGTCGGAAGAAGGCTAAGAGGGGCCCGGGCGCTTCGTCGGGCTCCCCCCCCCCTTCGCCTTTCTTCCCTGCCTAGGAAGGACAGATTGTCCAGGTCCCGCGTTGCCCGGGAGTGGTCGTTTTTCTCTCGAGCCTATCGTCAGGGAACGGAACTGCGTGGGCGTGTTTTGAAGATGGGTCAGGAGATCGAGGACTTGAAGCGGGAGAACGAGGTTCTTCAGAAGAAAGTTCATCTTCTCAACGAGCAGCTGTTGGAATATGAGGTGGACCCTTTGCTGGAGACCTCTTGGGAGGAGGAGGGGAGCTCTTCCGGGGAGGAGTCGTTCTCCGATTAAGCTTTGGCTTTCTATGCTTTCCTGCGTGTCTATCCCCTTCTCTGGCGGGGATCTCTGAGGCCTGCGTGCCCTGTGCTATTTTTTGGTTTCCCTTTATTTTGTAGGCCTATGGGCCAGGAGGATGTTAATGGGTAGCTTATGTGTATTTGGGCCATATCTCTTAATGTTGTTGTTGGCTTGTGATGGAGAATCTCTGTGTTTGCAAGAATTTGCGATGCTCCGACCTTTCCGGGCGCTATCTCTGTTTTTTTTTTTTTTTGGCGGGGGGGGGGGGCGAGCCTGCGTGGGGTCGGGATAGCGAGGCGTGTCGAATTCGTATGATTTCGCCCTTTACCCTCTACTTCCTTTATGAAGGTTAGGCTTTATGTAGATCTGGGGGCGACACGTGGCGTGCTCCGGTGATAGCGTCGTCTTTGCATGTCATCGTGATGTGACCTTTAATCCATGGATTGGCCTCGGGGAGCGGGCCCGTTGGCATAGTTAAAGGATAATGTGGTGAAGGCGTTTAGGGGAGCATTGGGGTGCGAGCGGATATTCTGCTCCGTCCGGCGGCTCCTTCCCGAGGCGCCGCTTGGTTGTTCAGTAGGAAACGGACACGCGGGTAGTAAGTGCTTCATTTTTCCACACCGGGTGTCCTATAAGGGTTCTATAAAGGGGTGAGCTTTCCTGAAGTCAGGAATATCGCCCTTTGTCTCTTGTTCGCCTCTTTGATATCTTCCGGCCTTTCTTCAGGCTTTGTCCAAGATGTCGTCACCTTTCCAGGGTCCTTTTGCGGGCGGTGATCGCAGGTCTGATCGCAACGGGAGTCGTCCGAATAACCCCGAGGCAAATTCTGGCGGGTTGGGGCCTCAGCGAGGGGTTCCGGAGGGGGACGTGGATCATCCTCCTTCCCTGCACGAGAGGGAGTCTCATGAAGCGTTTATTCACCGCAACCGTTCCTTCTTTTCGTGCGTACATCGTAGGGGAATGGAGGTTTTTAGCCGGATGAGGGACATGGATCGGGAGATTGCTGCTTTGCGCGCGGAGAACGATCTGCTGAGGAACCGGGTGCGTTGGTTAAATGACCAGGCCCGTTTGGCTGGGAATCGGCGTTGGGGAAGCTCTTCGGATGGGGAACAGAGTGATAGGGAGATTTCTGATGCGGAGAACTCTTTCAGCGGCCAGTCCCTCTGAGCTGATTGCGGTAGGAGTTCGGAATTTTTGGAGGAAGCCTCTTGTCTTTGCGCTTTCCTTTTTGTTTTGTCTTAGGGATCTTGGGGGCTTCGGGCCTGCGTGCCTATTGTCCTTACTCCCCTTTTTGTAGGCCTTTGGGCCAGGAGGAAGTGGTTTATGAATGGCGCCTTTCTTTTTCCTGTTTCTGATGTGTGTTTTCTCCTTTCGTGTTTGCTTTTCTTTTGCATGCTTGCTTTCTCGCGCATTTCTGAGCCCTTGTCGCTGCGTTCGATATATGGGATATCTAGTCGTACCTTTTTTCATCTTGTGGGAGGGTATGTCGGGCCCTTGTGACGGGGTCCGAGCCCTTTCTTTATGAACGCAGTTTTGTCCATCTGGTGGAGGTGTATGGATGGCTTGCTGGGGAAGTTATGTCGTGGGTAGGGGTAGAGACGTCCTTTCCGTATGGCGCTTCGACTCATGGCGGTTGCCTTGGGTTTCTCAATCGGCGCCACGTGTGCGCGTCCCATCGACTTAGAAAGGGCGGGAGTTCGAACGACAGGTGTCAAAACCCTAGCCCTTTTTAAAGCCTTTTTGGGGATTTCATTTTTTTTACTTTATTCCTTCGTCTTCCTCGATTAGAACGGGTTTTTCTCCGCGGCGATTCTTCTACGTGTTGTTTGTCGTCCACGCTTCGCTCGGTGAGTTCTGTGTCTTTGTTTCATAGCTTAAGATGTCTGTTGCGACTGTGCCTCAGAGCCCCTCTTCCGCATCGGTAGAGGTGGTGGAGAGGGGTCCGGTGAGAAAGAGGAGGCGGTTGTCTTTAGAGAGTGAGAGCGGCGTCGCTGAGGATGTGCGGCAGCCGACGGAGTTGAGGGATAGTTCCGGGACCTCCGGGTCGTCGGTGGGGGCCGCTACTTCGGAATCTCCGGCTCGAGTTTCTTATGCTCGTGGGGCAGAGATTGGGGACATTCGGCCTGGCGCCGTTATTCGTCCCGGCCGGGTGGCGTGTTTCAGGAATACTTTGGAAAAAGGGGCGGCGGAGAAAATTAGGAGGGAGTTCCATATCCCCGACGATTATGGGATTAGAGTCCCCTCCTTTGTAGAAGGGGTGTGTGGGGGTACCACGGAGGAAGAGGTAGCTTTCTACGTGGAAGCTTTCCGGGCGGGGGTTAGGTTTCCGCTCTTGGACATTATAATAGAGGCCCTCGAGTTCTACCAGGTGGCTCCTTCCCAACTGGCGCCTAATAGTTGGCGCACACTCCTGGCCTTTGTGACCAAGGCGGGTCTTCATAAGGTTCAGCCCACCCTTCCGCTGCTCCGGGCCTGCGTGGCCCTCAGTCCGTTGGTGAAGGGGGAGGACAGCTGGCTTTATCTGACCCAGCGTCCTCAGGTGAAGATTGCAGCGAACTTGCCTTCGTCCATCAAGAAGTGGAAGGAGGAGTATGTGTTTGTTACCCCTCCATCGGACGCTGGCTGGGATTTTCCTCGTTCTTGGAGGCGCTCCGTTGAGTGGTGGAGGAAGTCCCTTCCCGACGAGTCTGACTATAGCAAGTTTGACTTGGGGAAGCTCACCTCTGGGGAGGCTATTGACGTCTCCGAGTTTAGGTGGGAGAGGAGCCTGAAGAGGTTTGGCTTGGTGGGAGCTGTGGAGAGGAGGGTCCGTTGTACGGGCGAGGGAACGGGGGAGAGTTCAGCCAGCTATCGTGTTGAGCCCCTCCCCTCTTCCTCTATCTTTTTTTTCTTTTCTCTTTTTTTTTTTTTTTGGTTTTCCTTTGTTTTGAGCGATTGTTATTCTCTTGTTTGTGGCAGGAGAGATGTCTTCTTCTGGTGACGTTGGTAAGGGGAAGGAGGTTGCGGCGGTCACAACGGGCTTGTCGAGCCGGAAGAAAATTCCTTCTGACTTTATGGCCGCGGCCAGGCTGGGTCGGTCGCAAGCGAGGCTCGCAACATCTATGCCTTCCAGCCCCTCTGGTCGAGCGGTTGGAGAGAAGGGGCCGGTTAGTTCCTCACCCCCGGGGTCTGAGCATCCTGCCAGGAGGGTCGCCAGCCGCGTGGCGCGTCCTTCAATCTTTACGGAGGATGTGCCAAGTCGGATGGAAGGGGCGGTAATGACCAAGCTTCTTCTGGAGCGGGCGGAGCTTCCCCCGCAAAGTTTCCAGATGCGAGGGGAACTGTTTAAGCCTGGCTGGAGGATTGGTGTTGAGGACAGCGTTCTTGCGAATCCCCGGGTTGGGGTGGAGCTAGGGGTGACAACTGCCCTTCCTTGTGACGAGGCTGAGCTGAAGGGCTATGATCGTAGGGCTCTGGGGGCTCAGTATTTTCAATCAACTTCCTGCGTAAGTAATGGGTTGATGGTATTTTTCTCTCCTCGCTGTTTTCGAGATTGCATGTTGGAATTTTCCTGATAACTTGCCTTTTGCAGTCCCAAAGTTATGCCAGGAGGATGGTGCAGTGCCTTCTTGAGGATGAGGTTGAGATAAGTGCTGTGGGGGAGCTAAACCGGCAGTTACGCGAGGAATTGGGCAGAGCCCGGGCGGAGAGAGCGACCTTTGATGACACTGTTGCTCAACTCCGGGAAGATCTCCGGGTAACTGTGGAGGGGAGGAGTCGTGCGTCGGACAAGTTGGAGCTGGCCCGGCGAACTCATGCCTGGGAATTGGCGAAGGCACGGGAGGAATGGCGCGACTCTGCGGAGTTTTTTAAGGCTGCGGCTGCATTCAGCGTGGATATTGAGATTGATGCGTTCGCTGAATGCCGGCGGCGCATTCAAGAGGTCGATCCCTCCTTTCCTCTCGATAAGCTGATGCATGAGTCTGAGGTCGATCCTTTGCCGGCACCGGCGGAGGTGGCGGAGCCGGTAAGAGAGGAGGTGGCCGCCCCGGTGGATCGCGTAGTTGCCGAGACTTCCGAGGGGGGCCCAGTGATGTTGTGAATGCCTCGGGGGGCTTGCTCTTTTCTTTCAATGTTCCTGGTTATTTGGTCTGTAATAACTTTTGAACTACCTATTTTTTGTTGTTTGTTGTGTAACCGTATTGACATCTCTGCATACACACGATGTGCCGTGAGGTTTTCGAGGTCCTCAGGCCTTTGCGAATTGTGTTGGTGAGAGTATTCTTAGTGCACCCCGTAGGGCGTCTGTTTATGGGAGGACTATCTTCCCCTCGAATGATCAGTTCGGGGTTAATGGGTCCCGCCTGCCCTTAAAGGGGGAGGTCTTTTTTTTCATGGGGAGCGTTTTAGGGTATTCTCGGGGGGATCGGCCCCGATGTTACCTCTGTCTCACTTCCTGTTTTCTTTCGGGTCCCTCACTTATCGTGGGCCGGAAAGTGGAGATGTACGCTGCTTTTGTAGAAGTGCTTTTCCATTAATTTGTTGACAAGAATACATCTTTGCTTCTAGAACACAAAAAGGAAACCAAAACACTTGTCATATTTTCAAAAGAAAGGCACGGAACTTACCCTGTCATTTTACTGATAGAACTTTCGGAGGTTGTCCATGCTCCAACTGCGAGGGACCGGGGTCCCATCGAGGCGTTCTAGTTGGTAGGCCCCGGGTCGAAGTGCTCGAACGACTTTGTACGGTCCTTCCCATTTGGGTGCGAGCTTACCCGTGTTGCGGGGGTCTGATACCTCTGCACGCCGTAGCACCAGATCTCTGGGCTTTACCGAAAGCTTTTTTACCCGGGCATTGTAGTATCGTGCCACCTTTTGCTGGTAGGAGGCGGTTCGGAGGAGGGCTTGCTCTCTTTTCTCGAGCACGAGATCGAGGTTGTTCCGGAGGAGTTCGGAATTTCCCTGCTCGTCGTAATTCGCGGTGCGGAAGCTGGGGAGGCCAATTTCTAGCGGAATGACCGCTTCGGTCCCAAAGGTTAAGCTAAAAGGGGATTCTCCAGTTGCGGTCCGTGGTGTTGTTCGATAGGCCCAGAGGACGCTAGGGAGTGCGTCCAGCCAGTTTTTTCCGGCTTCTCCCAATCTCTTCTTGAGACTTTGTAGCAAAATCCTGTTGGTTACCTCGACCTGCCCGTTGGCCTGCGGGTGTGCTACGGAGGCGAAACGGTGTTCGATGCTTAGGCTATCACAGAATCTGCCAAATTCGGCGCTTGCGAACTGGGGACCGTTGTCTGTTACAAGGGTCTTTGGAATGCCGAAACGGCAAACGACGTCGTGATAGAAGAACTTCTCCGTCGCTTTGGAATTGGGTTTCACCAAGGCTTTGACCTCAACCCACTTGGTGAAGTAGTCGATGGCGACGTATAACATCGTATGCCCCTCGGGGGCCTTGGGGAATGGTCCGAGTAGATCCATGCCCCACATGGCGAAAGGCAGAGGTCCTGCTATCGCGGTGTACGGTGTAGCCGGTTGGTGGGGGGTGGTTGCGTACCTTTGGCATGGGCTGCATTTTTTGACGAATTCCTTGGAGTCCCTAAGGACTGTGGGCCAGAAGTAGCTGTGCCTTATGATTTTCTGGGCTAGGCTCCTGCCACCTCCATGGTCTCCGCAGATCCCTTCATGTACTTCTCGTAGCGCGTAGTCTGATTCGGAGGGCACCAGGCATCGGAGGTACGGCCATGTGTATGACCGTTTGTAGAGCCTGTGCCCGTGGACCACGTAATGGGCGGCTCTTGCGGTTAGGCGCCGGGCTTCCAGCTTATCTGCGGGTAGTATACCGTCTTTCAGGTATTGTATGATGGGGTCCATCCAGTTTGGCCCCGGTGGAATCTCCAGAACTTGCATCTCGTCGATGCTGGGGTGGGGCAGGATTTCTGTGAGCACGGTGCCGAAGTCATGGGTTTCTTCGGCGGCCATTCTTGATAATGCATCCGCTCGGTTGTTCATGTCTCGCGGCACCTGGAGGATCTCTACCTCTCCCATCCCCTGCAGTTTTTCTTTTACCTTGTGGAGGTATCTTTTCATTCTGAAGCCCTTGGCTTCGTATGTTCCGTTTACTTGGTTAACGACAAGCTGTGAGTCGCTATAGACTTTCAACTTGCCTGCGCCGAGCTCCGCGGCTAGACTTAGTCCTGCTAGTAAGGCTTCGTATTCGGCCTCGTTATTGGAGGCTTTGAAATCCAACCTGAGGGCATATTCCAGTGTGAACTCTTCTGGGCCGTGAGTACCACTCCCGCTCCCTGTCCTTTATTGCCGGCGGAGCCATCAACGTGCTTACTGGGGCCCTCGCTGTTCTGTTCCGAGGGGTCTTGTATCCCGTCGTCGCAAACCGTGTGCGCAGTGGGGCCCTCGCTGCTCCCCATTGTTGCTGGTTCTTCGGCCGGGGCCGTGAATTCCACTATGAAGTCAGCGAGGGCTTGAGATTTGATAGCCGGCCTTGGGCGGACTTGTATGTCGAACTCGCCCAGCTCGACGGCCCAACTTACCATCCTACCCGAGGTCTCTGGTTTCTGGAGAATCTTCCTGAGGGGCTGATCGGTTAGCAGGACTATGGGGTGGGCCTGGAAGTAGGGGCGGAGCTTTCGAGCGGCACTGACGACTGCGAGGGCGAATTTCTCTATGTTCGAATATCGGATTTCCGCACCGTGGAGAGTCTTGCTCACGTAGTACACAGGGTGTTCCTTTTTGTCGCTTTGTTTGGCCAACACCGCGCTTACTGCCGTGGGGCTGACGGCCAGATATAAAAATAGCTCTTCCCCCGGCTCGGGTTTGGCAAGTACGGGCGGTGTTTGGAGGTATTGCTTCAGAGAGTCGAAGGCCTCTTGGCAGGCCGGGGTCCATTCAAATTCCCGTATGTTTTTTAATTGTTTGAAGAAGGGTTGGCACTTCTCTGCTGATTTGGGCATGAATCGGCCGAGGGCCGTGATTCGTCCTGCGAGCCTCTGTACTTCTACTGCTGTCTTCGGGGGTTCCATGTCTAGGATGGCCTGGATTTTTTCTGGGTTGGCCTCGATCCCTCTTTGGCTGACCATGAACCCCAAGAACTTTTCGGAAGTTACCCCAAAGGCGCATTTCGCGGGGTTCAGCTTCATTCGGGCTCGTCGTAGGGTGTCGAAAGTTTCCTGAAGGTCGGAGATGTGTCTGGCGGCTTCCAGGCTTTTTACCAGCATATCGTCGACATACACCTCCACGTTCCTTCCAATCTGCGTTTGGAATAGCTTATTCACGAGCCGCTGGTAGGTGGCACCTGCGTTTTTTAACCCGAAGGGCATGACAGTGTAGCAGTAGACGCCCTGATCGGTGATAAACGCTGTTTTCGGGATGTCTGGCTCGTGCATTTTGATCTGATTGTAGCCTGAGAACGCATCTAAGAAGGTGAGGAGTTCGTGTCCGGAGGTGGCGTCGATGAGTTGGTCTATGCGCGGAAGGGGATAGGGGTCTTTTGGGCAGGCCCGGTTGAGGTCGGTGAAGTCTATACAGGCCCGCCATCCTCCGCTAGCTTTCTTGACCATCACGACGTTTGACAGCCACTCGGGATACCGGATTTCCCTGACGAATCCGGCTTGTAGCAGTTTTTCCACTTCGGCCTTTATGTGAGTTTGGCGCTCTACTGCGAAGTTCCTCTTTTTCTGCCGGACGGGTTTAAGGGCGGGGTTCACATTCAACTTGTGGACGGCCATTTCCTTGGGTATCCCGGGCATGTCCTTGGCGGACCATGCGAACATGTCTTTGTTTATTCTGAGGAAGTTGATCATCCGGTCTCGCAGAGGGCCTGTTAACATGGAACTTACCCGGACTTGTCTCTCCGGCTGATCTTGGGTCAGGGGGATGGAGTCTAGCTCCTCGGCGGGCTCTCCTCTGATTGCACGAGCCCGCTGCCGAGGGTCTTCACTGCCGATTGTGAAGTTTTCGGCTGGGGCGTTGGTTCCTCTTAGGCTTGCCGCGTAGCACTGGCGTGCTATCATTTGCTGTCCCTTGACCTCTCCTACTCTGTCCGGAGTGGGGAATTTCATCTTGAGATTGGGGGTGGAGACTACGGCTCCCAAGTCTCTGAGAGCAGGGCGCCCAATGATGGCGCTGTAGGTGAACGGTATGTCTACGACCAGGAAGGTGGTCAGGATGGTTTTCTGCAAGGGGTACGCCCCGAAAGTCACGGGCAAGTCGATCTTGCCGTCTACCCGTACGGATGCCCCGGAGAAACCGTAGATGGAGTATTCCGCGGGTCCCAACCTTTCCCTGCCCAGTTTCATTTCTTCGAAAGTTCTGAGGTGTAGCACATTGACGGAGCTTCCTGTGTCCACCAAGATTTTTCCTATATCGAAGTTGGCGACGACTAGCCTGATGACCAGTGCATCGTCATGCGGGACTTGTAGCCCGTCGAGGTCTTTGTTGGAAAAAGTGATGATCTGGTTTTCATGGGGCGGATTTGTTCGGGCCTTCTTGGAAGGTATGTCCATGGAGAATACCCGTTCCGCGTATGCCTGCCGACCGGCTGTTGTCGGCCCTCCCGCTGCGGGTCCGCCTGCGATGATATTGATTTTTCCTATGATGGTAGGCGGTTGCTCGCGAGCCTGTGGCTGTTCGAGGGGCTCGCCTTTTCGGGGGCGCTAGTGGCGGCTCGTGTCGTGTCTGCTGCGGGATCGACGTCGGCTTCGAGGGTGATGCCTACTGGGGGATCGGTGTCGGCTTGTGGACCGGCGGCGGTTAGGTGTCCTTCTTCGGCCAGTCTTTCCAGCTGGAGGCGGAGGTGGAAGCAGTGGTCAGTTTCGTGGCCGTGGTCCCCGTGGAATTCGCAGAATTTCCTGGCAGACCTCTTCTTTGGATCTGTGGCCATTTTCTTGGGGGGGATCAGGAGACCCTGATCCCTAATAGCTGATAGAACGTGGGAGAGGGGGAACGTTAGCGGGGCGGTTCCAAGCCTTTCGAAGACGGGGATAGGGTTACGGCCCGTCCGTCTTTCATCGGTTCGTGGCCTTATGGCCGTTCGGCCGTCGCTTCTTCTCTCATTGGGGCCGGGCCGATTCTGTTCTCGAGCGCAGGCTTCTTCTGCTCGGACGAACTTATCAGCCTTTGATTCAAGCTCCTGTAGGTCCCGCGGGGGCTTGAGGGTGAGGTGCAGCTTAAGATTCGGATCGGTGGTGGCATGCTTTAGTGTGGCGACCGCTATCTGGACGTCCATGTTGGAGAGTTGGGCCAATTCGGCGTTGAACTTCAACATGAAGTCTCTTAGGGTCTCGTTTCTACCTTGGCGGAGGGCTAGGAGGGCGTCCGCAGGATCATGGCGGAGGCGGTTGTTGGCGAACCTTGTGCTGAACTTTCGCCCGAATTCGCTCCAATCTCATGTACCAGTCGTTGGCGGTTTTTCTTAGTAGGGATGCAAAGGCTCTGCACATGAATCCATCCGACGCGCCTCGAAGCGTCATTACTCTCTTGAAAGTCTGGAGGAACTCGAGGGGGTCCGTGCTCTCGTCGTATAGACCGAAGCGGGAGAGGTCTATGCCTGCTTCTGCGGGGGTCTTTAGGACCTCTGAGGTGAACGGGGATGCCGTTTCCCTTTTCCACTCATCGAGGATGCCGTGGGCGTAGGGTTTTTTCATTTCTAGTTTTACCTCTCGGATCTGCCTTTGTAGGTCCGCTATTGGATCTAAGCTGGGCGGTTGTGCCGAGGTTGCAACTTCTTCTGCCCGAGCCAAGGGCGGTTCCCGGAGATGGGTATCTTGGACAGGGGGGGCGCGGCTGTTAGTAACCTGTCTCCTGCTGCCTCGCTGATGTCCCCCGGTTGCGTGGGGCAAGGGGCTATTTGTTGATGGGGACGACGTTCTGCGAGTCGGTGCTCGCTTTCGCCGGGGATGTCGTTCCCCTGATTGTTCCTCGTTGCCTTCGTCATAGGCTTCTGTCCGGTCTTGTGTTGTCCCGGGCTTTTTCGAAGCCGGGAGAGGCAAACGTTGGAATAGTTCGTTGCGAAGTTCGTTGAACATCTCCATGGTGGGGACCATCTGCGGCGTGCTAGAGGAGGGTCGGGGTCGGTCCGAAGGCGGTGAATTTCGCTCTTGGGAGCTTGAAGAGCTGGCTTGTGCGCGCTGGGCCTGACTCCTGGTTATTACCCCTGTTTCTGGCTGTTGGGTGTGGTTTCTCATCGCCATAAGGCGTTCAGTTACTCGACGAGTCCCACGGATGGCGCCAATATGATGGCGTCTGGATCCGGGTCTGCGATCGCGCGGTCGGTAGAGGGCCTCCGCGGGGTCTGCAATCACAAACAAAAGGGGGTCAGGGGGTCCGGGGTGGGTCCCGGACGACCACTTCGACACCCAAGTCAGATCCTTCGACCAGTCAATATAAAGAACAGCTAGAAAGGGAGGGGGTTTTGACCAGGGTTACCAGGGCCGGTGCGCGGGGATATTTCTGGGTGCATAAACGAGTGAGTCGGAGGGGACTAGCAGGGAGGGCAGGATGGGATTCCTGGCCTCCTCTGTTGTTGCCTCGCCTCTTTTTCCGGTATTGCGGGGTAGAGGATGGGTGAATTCCCTCCTTTCCGGGGTCAAAAGAAAAAAAAGGTCCCTCTCTTCTTCCTTTCCCTCCCCTTTTAAAGGGGGGTGTGCGGCCCTTTTCATCATTATAGAGGAAAAAACTTCCTTTGCAGGATTGGGCCGTCCCTCTGCCTCGCCGGCGCGCGTGGCTTTGGCGGCCATTTCCTTCCCTAATTTGTGATGATGAGGCCTGGGTGGTGAGAGTGCCATTTTCATCATTATGGAGGGAAAAACTTCCTTTGCAGGATTGGGCCGTCCCTCTGCCTCGCCGGCGCGCGTGGCTTTGGCGGCCATTTCCTTCCCTAATTTGTGATGATGAGGCCTGGGTGGTGAGAGCGCGACACGTGGCATGAATGTGTCGTCTTTGCCCTTTTCCAACACCCTTCTTCATGATGGTTGGGCTCTGCTCGTGCATGGATGACACGTGGCGATATCTGCTCGTGCAGCCGTATTTGTGCCCCATCAAAAGGGAAAGTTTTTTAATCTTCGCACATTTTAACAGTGTTACCTGAAGGCATCAAACCCTAATCCTAATCTAGCGGAGTGGAGAAAGGATCCCGACTCATGACTTTGTTTGTGTACCTAAGGACCGATCGTAGCCATTGGAAGATGGACCACGGCCTAATCTAGACACAAATGGGTAGGATATCCTAAACTAGGCTCACACATGTGACGCACATGTGATCGTATACTACATGCATGTGTGGGTTAATCTAGGGGTAAGGCCAAGAGTTCCCTTAGCGGGAATCCATGTTCGATATACTGTACCAGTGTCCGGCGTATCAGTACGTGAACAAAAGATCCGTTTACGCACCATAAGGTGCTAGGCTAAGGGTGGAATGCTTCTCTAGCACAGAGGCACCAGGTGATGAAATCCTAGTCAACCATGCTAGATAACACTCCGGGTTCCTAAAATAGGACGTGTGTGCACGTGAGATCCAAGAGTTTAGATGCAAGTGATGTAAGTGTGTGCAATAAGTTCGCGCAATCCATGATGCCTTCAGGTTTTGTTAGATTAAGTTTGAGTATGATGTGATGAGAAAAATAAAGTAAACAAACTACCTAGTAAGCATAGAGTTTTCATGTGCTAATTAAAATAAATTCAAATGAATTATCTTTTGAAATTTGAATGAAGTTAGGTGGTCCCCAGCAGAGTCGCCAAACTGTGAGACCCGATCCCGTGAGAGGGGTGGGGCGCGAGCCGCCACACTCTCTCTTGGTCTCTCGTACCCACGAGATTGGCGTGTGCTTCTTAGTATTGATTTTAATTCATCTTTTAAATGAACTTGGGATCACTAAGGCAATCGAATTCCACACAAAAGAGACTGACAGAGTCGCCACCTAGATGTGGGATCTAGGACCCAAAATTAACCAGAAATCTAGACTCGTTACCTGGTTACAAGAATGGAAGGTATGGGGATTTATCCACCACATGCATTATTTCTGCCCGATAATCGGTCTTCAATTCCAAAAGTTAACTCTTTTAAATTCATTTTAAATGGCTCATTCAACTCTATGCTAATGTGCTAACAACGTGACATGCATCCTATGATCTAATTTCAATGTGGATCCTAAATGGGTGTCTTGATTCCTTAATTTGTTTGAATTCAATCTAGGTGCAAGTTCTCCTAAGATTCTAATTTTATGGAAAATCCTAAATGATTTAATTAAGAATGTACAAGAAAATTAATATACAAAAACCCCACAATTTGTTGTGGAGCCGACTCGCGGTTGGTATGCCATTAGACATCCAAGCTGCCTACGTACCCAAGCCTCACTGGGATCAAGTCGACGTAGTTCGGTGCACCTAAGCTAAGCTACTTATGCCTAACTCAACTAAGACACCGACCTAGACGGGATTGACTGTTTCAACAGTTTTAAGAGAAGTTATTTAATTCAAGTTGAGGATTTTATTATCCTAGGATTTCATCTAAGATGCTATATGATTCTTATCTAAATGCAAGTTGTTCCTTAGACTAATGTAGGTTAGCCTACATCCTAGTTTACTAGGCTTGTCCTAGGGAAAGATTGGGTGACTAGTGTAACTAGACCTATGGCACGGTTGCTATCCATAGCAAACGTACGTGATGAGGCGGCTGGACTCCTAACTCTAGGACTCCCTAAAACCTAAGACTCCCTAAAACTTAGGACACGACACGACACCAGTGTTCCTAAATTGGGCTCTAATGGTTCTTATGACGGAAACCGTAATCCAATGGTTCTGAGAGACACGAGGTGCATCGATTTCAGTTCTTGAAGTTAATGAATTTCAGATTTCAAGGATTTTCAGTTTCTGGACATTTAATGAATACCAATGGTTCTAGGGTTCACCAATTTCAGCCCAGAATAGCATCCAAGGAAAGGAATCGTGCGCTCTTTCCTTGTGCAATTTAATACTTAGGTTATAGCATCTTATTGCCTGGCATATCTCAGGATTTCCGTGGACAGTAACCTCGGAGCCAACAACATGCTATAGCTTAAATATTCAAATTGTCAAAGATCGAGTGCAATAGGGATACGATTATGGATGCACTGGCCATTTTTCCAGGGAGATCTAAAGATCCTAAGATTTCTGTTTTAATGGATTAAGGAGTGAACGTGTGACAGAATTTTAAGGTTCTTTAGAAGCTTTATGATGATTTTTAGTTAATTTTCATTTTTCAATGGATTTTATCAATTTTACACCATATGAGTAATTTTACAAGTGAAATGGTTGCAAACGAATTCAAAATGATTTGAAATTTCTGCAGCAATAAGACATGATGGGATGTAGCTTATTGAAAGAGGTTTGCAGATTTTTACATTAAGCTCATATTTAATTTTGATTTAACAATAATAAGACCAGATTACAAAAATAACACAGAAACTACTAGAAATAGAAATCGAAATTCATGAAAATTCATACAGTAGTAAGATATGAATAAACATAGCATGCTGTGAGAATTTAATGAATTTTATCAATTTCGGATTTTTCAATTTTCAGACCAGATTATGAATTAACACTACATCCCTTAGGAAACAAGATCCAACTGAATTGAAAACTTTACAGCAGCAAGAAATAGGAAATATAAGACTACTGTAAAAATTTTGTGAATTTTAATTGTGATCTGATTTCAGTAAAAATTCTCACAAAATCTGATAATTTTCAAAGAAAGCATAAAATAATATCCCAAAAAAAATCCAAAAATTCTCAAAACTTCAAGGTAGAATGTATCAGCATCATATTATTTTCCCACGAAATTTCATTATTTTTGGAATCTGTTTAGTATATATTTTATTTTTCTTCGTCGAAAAGATATTTTTGAAGAGTTTTCTATTTTTAAAACACGATTTTCGAGAAAATTACGACTCCGAAAAACATCCTTTAATCTTGTTCTGATATGATGAACACAAGAAAATTTTAAAATTCCAAAAAATAGATCATCCTGAGATGGCTATTTTTTCGAATTTCGTAATTTCTCAGCCATTATTTTAAATAAAATTCCACTCTTCACTCCAATTCTAAAAAACCTTTGATCCAATGTCCGATCCGATCTGATAGTTATTTTAGTCTATTTAAGTAGATCATTGTATTAAATTTCGGGACGAAACGGAATTGAAACACTCATGCAGATCATGATTTGGAGCACACACATTTAATATTGAATTAAATTCAATTAAATACTAAAAATCATGCAAAAATACATAAAATATACCAAATAATCCTGAAAAAATCCGAAAATAGTGCACCTACCTGTGATGGAGATCTTCGCCGAATCCGAGAGCCGGAGAACCCGAAAAAATATCGCCGACGCGTAACCCAATGCCCGCTTTCTTTCGTTCTCTCTTTTTTTCTTGTTTTATTTTTCACTGTGGAGCGAGAGATTGATAGGGAGAGAGTGGGAGTGGTGGAGAGTATTTGAGAGAGAGAGAGAGAGAGAGAGAGAGAGATAGAGAGAGAGAATGAGGGTAGTAGAGAGTGTAGGCTTGATGGAGTGAAAGATACAGAGAGTTAGAAGGTGAGATAAGCAGAGAGATAGGCGAAAATGAGAACGGATGAGTGGGGAATTGATAGAGAGATGGGAATAGAATGAGTAAGGATGAGTGGGAGATTGATAGAGAGATGGAATTAGAGGGGGTGAACGAGTAATAGAGAGAGAGGGAGAGAGAGAGAGAGAAACACAAAAAACAGAGTGTTAAAAACAACGTGGAAACAACACTCTGTTTTTTGTAGTTTTTTTTTTTTCTTCTTCTTTTCAACCAATCCAATGAGACAGTTTAAGAGAGGGTTGAGAGAAAGATAAAGTGATGGAGTTGGGTGAGAGGACAAACAGGGAGTGGGTGAGGAATAGGAAAACCCGAATGATGGGCAAGGGAGAGAGAAAACCGTTGGTGATATGGATGAAGGAGATGAGGGATAGGGAGTGGGGGTTGGACCGAAGGTGAGGAGGGGCAGAGGTAGAGGGAAAGGCCGAATGGGTGTGAGAGGATGGAGAGATGGAAAACAGAGGGTAAGGAGATGAGAGGGGATGAAACAGAGTATGGGAGATAGAAGGTTGGGAGTGGGATAAGTTGTTGTGTGAGAGGTGAGGTTTTAGAGTCGTGTGAGAGGGATCAAGAGTGCGGGACAGCGATATATTGGGAGTGCTCTGTTTTGTTCTCTTCTTGAAATTATGTTCTCGTGTTTCTGCTATTGAGAGACGAAGACTTGGGATTATGATGATCGTTCAAAGAGATCAAAAGACGAGAGGCTTGATCAAAAATCTCCCAGAGATGCAGATCCGAGGGAGCTTCTTCCCACCAGGAAATCTAAAGCTCGACTATTCTCTCCTCTATTCTTTCTTTCGTCCCTTTTTCCCTCTTTTTTTTTTTATCTGTTGAAGAGGGTGAGAGAGAGTGGGAGCTGAAAACAGAGAGTAGAGGAGGCAGAGAGAGGTTAGGACATGGAGGAGGCAGAGCGAGATTGAGAGATACGAGAGATACAGAATGGTGTTCTTCCCCCAGCCAACCCCCGAGAGCTCTCCTCTTTTTTTCTTTTTTTCTTTTTTCTGCGGTGCTATGGTAATAAACGCTCACCAAAGAAAGAAAGTTTTTATCCTTTCCTTTCTCTTTTTCTTTTTAGAAGAAAAAAACCGAATTTTTAATGTAGGATATTCTCCTTTCCTCCGAAACTTTCTTTTCCTCCTAATGAAATTGTGAGATAAGGATAGCAAGTTTCATCTAATGAGAGAAGAAGGTTAGGTGTCACAAAAATCCAAATTTGAACGTTTCCAAAATTACCAAGTTACATAAAGCAATTTCTACTTTTGAGAATCCCAAATCCGTCCACTCCAATTCCAACACTACCTCCTTCTATAAGATGATCTTAGCCATATATTTGACATGCTATAATGCAAACTGAGTGCGCCTGTTCCAACACTACTTTGATAAAATGATCCGAACCATCTAATCAATGGATCAAGATACAGAATGATCGCGCCCAAAAATCATTTCCATGGGATGATCTTAACCATTCAACTAACGGGCTTCAATATAAATAGATCACACCTTTCCAAAATACCTCCCATATTGCTTAATTGGTCCCCCATAAATCTTTTTTCGATGGATTTAAATATAGACCCAGAAGAATAGAATTGAATTACTTTGGGTGGGCCCCACGCATATTTAGCGGGCCACTCGATTTTGAATCCCACAACCAAATGCTAGGCCCATTTCTTAGCCGAATTTTCCATGAGATCCCTTCCTCAAAATTTTTGTGGGTCCGCTTGTTTCAATCTTAGTGAACCCCATTCCTGGTTGGACGAACATATTTTTTCTTTATAAAATTGGACCTTTGAAATTCATAATGACCTTTATAGATGATTCGAATGCTCTTTGGCTGGACCAACTTACTCTGTCCAAAGCTAATAAAAAATGCAGAATGCGGCCCCACCAAATGGGTCCAAATTCTCTCTGGCTTGGATTCTTCCGGAAAAAAAAACCCCTCTCAACAATTATCAGGACGACGCAAAACATGACAGAAATAACCGAAAAGATTGAGAAAACATAGGGGATGGACACTGAAATGGAGAATACTGACAAACTGACAACGAAACACTAACTTCTTTGTTGATTAAAGCGAATCAAAATGGGGGTGTCTACACACTTTTGCTTTGGTATTTGATGACTACGTCATCTCTACCAAAGAGGGGCATCTGTAAACACCCCCATTTTGCTCAGCTCTAATCAACAAAGAAATTAATATTTTGTTATCAGTCTTTTTCAGTATTTTCCATTCCCGTGTCAGTCCCTTATGCTTTCTCGATCTTTTCAATCATTTCCGCCATGTTTCGCATTTTTCCGCTAAGTGTTGAGAGGTGTCATTCACGAGAATCCGAGCAAGGGGGGAATTTGGACCCTTTCGGTGGGCCCACATTGAACATTTGTTTAAATTCGGATCAACCGGGGGGCCCGCATATTGTTTTAATGAAAAATGAGTGTTGAGCCTGCTTCGATCTAATGCATAAAGATGATCATCAAGTTGAGCTATCCAGATAACCCTTGAGAACTATGGAAGGAGCACAGCGAATTTATATTGAGGTTCATTAAATGAGTGGCTCGGATTATCCCATGAAAATGGTTTGTGGGCCCAATCCGTTCTCATTGCAGCTCATTAATTGGGCGGATTGGATCATCCAATGGCCGATTTGTAGGGTATGATCATTCATATGGTGACCCATCAATTAGGTACTTCGGATCATCCTATGGAGTGGGGCATATTATTTTATAAGCACATATTTTAATCACAATGGGGAATTCGGTCATGTGCGGGACCCACCTTTTAATGCATCATATTCTACACATCAGGATTTATAGTGGGGCCTACTAGCTTCACTTGTATTGGACGTGGGTGAGGTCATCATCAACCCATGTGTCTGTGGATCCACCATTATCCATGTATCGTACTACCATTCCAAATGGGCCCTACCATATTCGGTTAGCCCACGTTGGGTTATTAGAAAGTGAATATGCAAAATTTGTTGCTTTTCTTTCTTAGCATGGTAAGCAAGAAAAAGGCATGCGTGTACATGCATGGAAATAAGCAGCAAGGTTCTTGTTTTTTTTAGTGTATTGAAATTTTGGGCAAGAGCTTGCAATGGAAAGAAACGGCTGTTAAGGAATTGAAAAAGAGGAAAGAATTGGCCGACAATCTTAGTAAGCAGCTCTTGGATTCTAAAAAAGAAAGAAGAAGAAAAACCCCCGGGCAACTTTCCCTGAAAGGAGGAGAGGTGAAACAAAAAGAAAAAAAAGGAGGAACGGCTGGGCTCTGGGAATTTTCCCTCACAGAGAGATCTAATAAAAAGAAAAAGGGAGGATCTGCTAGAATTTTTTTGGGAGGAGAAAGATCTGTTAAAAGAAAAAAAACAGAAAAGGGAGGTGGTGACTCTGTTTTTCTGTTGCTGAAGAGCAACCCCTCTCTCGTTCGGTGATCTGACAATATCTCTATCTATATGACACCCCTTTGCTCTCTTTGATCTCTCCCTAATCTCTCATGCTTAAGGGCACAGCTCTCTCTCTCTGGTTCATCGGTGATAAAAAAAAAAACCGTGACTTTGTTTTTTTACGAGAACAGCAGATATGTCATAAAGGAAAAACGAAGAAGAATATCGTCTCTGTTACGGTGCCTTTGCATCTCTTTCCCTCGCATACCCTCTATTTCTGTCCCAGATATCAGCCACCACCCTCTGTCTCGGTCTCTCTCTATTAATCCCACTCTCATCAGCCCACCAACAGACAGAAAAAAAAAAAACCGAAGAAGAGTATCGGCTCCGTCACGGTGCCTCTGTGTTGCTCTCTTACTCTCTCCATCTCCACAGCTGCACGGTTTGTTTCTCCCTTACCATCTCTTCCTTCCACAGCCTTCTTATCTCTTCCACCTTCTTCGGTTTTCATCAAAACGAAACAAAAAAAAAAGAAAAAAAAAAGTGTCGAGAATCTCTGTTTTCTTTGTGTCTTTCCCACACTCCCACCACTTCCTCTGTTTTTCCATCTCCACTCCACTCTCACGATTTCTATCTCCCCACTCCACTCTCACGATTTCGATCTCCCCACTCCCTCTCTGTTTTTCCATCTTCCCACCACTTTCTCACGTTTTCCATCTCCCCACTCCAACTCTGTTTTTCCTCCACTTCTCACCACCCTCTGTTTCCCTCATCTATCCTACACTCTCTGTTTTTCCACAGCCATCTATCTCTCATCACTCTCGGTTTTATTTTCTCCTCTCACACCACTCTGTTTTATTCCATCTCTCTATCTCTCCATATTTCTGTCGAACCCTCTCTCTATCTCTCCATATTTCTGTCGAACTATATCTCTCTCTCTATCTCTCTCTCCCTCTCTCTCTCTCAACAGTAAGAAAAAAAAAAGAAAAAAAAGGAAGAAAGAAAGCGGACATCGGATCGAGCGTCGGCGAGATTTTCGAGATTTTTCGGCTCTTGGATTCGGCGAGGATCTCGATCAAAGGTAGGTGCACTGTTCTCGGATTTTTATAGAATTTTTGGCTATTTTTTATACATTTTTGCATGATTTTAACATTAAATTGACTTTAATTCAATATTATATGTGTATGTCCAAATTCATGATCTACCTGAGTGTTTCAAGTCCGATTTGTCCCAAAATTTAATAAATCGATCTATTTAAATAGACAAAAATAACCATCGGATCGGATCGAACATTGAATCAAAGGATTTCGAAAATTTGAGTGAAGAATGGAATTTCATTTAAAATAATGACTGAGAAAATTACGAAATTTGAAAATATAGCTATCTCTGGATGATTTATTTTCAGAAATTTTAAATTTTTCTTGTGTTCATCACATCAGAACAAGATTAAAAGACATTTTCCGGAGTCGTAATTTTCTCAAAAATCATGTTTTAAAAAATAGAAAACTCTTCAAAAATATCTTTTTGACGAAGAAAAATGAAATATATACTAAATAGATTCCAAAATTAATGAAATTTCATGGGAAAATAATATGATGCTGATACATTCTATCATAAATTTTTAAAAGATTTTTGGATTTTGTTTGGTATATTATTTGATGCTTTCTTTGAAAACAATTAGATTTTGTGAGATTTTCTATTCACATCAGATCACAATTAAAATTCTCACAATTTTTACAGTAGTCTTATATTCCATATTTCTTGCTGTTTTAAAATATTCAATTGATTTGGATCTTGGTTATTAAGGGATGTAGTGTAAATTTATAACCTGGTCTGAAAATTGAAAAATCTGAAATTGATAGTAAATAGTCTCTAAAATTCATGAACATCTCACAGCATGCTATGTTTACTCATATCTTACTACTGTAGAAATTTCAATGAATTTAGATTTCTATTTCTAGTAGTTTTTGTGTTATTTTTACAATCTGGTCTCATTATTGTTAAATCAAAAATAAATATGAGCTTAATATAAAAATCTGTAAAATACTGCTAGTAAGCTACATACATTCACATCTTGTTGCTGTAGAAATTTCAATCCATTTTGAATTCGTTTGCAATAATTTCACTTGTAAAATCACTCATATGGTTTAAAATTGATAAAATCCATTGAAAAATTAAAATTAATTAAAAATCATCATAAAGTTTCTAAAGAACCTTGAATTTTTGTCACATGTTCACTTATTAATCCATTGAAATAGAAATATTAGGATCTTTAGATTTTCTTGGTAAAATGGCCAGTGCATCCATAATCGTATCCCAATTGCAATCGATCTTTGACAATTTGAATATTTAAGTTATAGCATGTTGTTGGATCCGAGGTTACTGTCCACGGAAATCTTGAGATATGCCAGGCAATAAGGTGCTATAACCTAAGTATTAAATTGCACGAGGAAAGAGCGCACGATTTCCTTCCGTGGATGCTATTCGAGGCCGAAATTGGTGAACCATAGAACCTTTGGTATTCCTTAAATGCCCAGAAACCGAAAATCCTTAAAATCTTAAATTCATTAATTTCAAGAGCTTGAGTCGATTTATCTTGTGTCTTTCAGAACCGTTGGATTACAGTTTTCGTCATAAGAACCATTAGAGCCCAATTTAGGAACACTCACGTCAGGTCCTGTCCTAGGTTTTAGGGAGTCTTAAGTTTAGGGAGTCCTAGAGTTAGGAGTCCAGCCTCATCACGGACGTTTGCTATGGATAGCAACCGTACCATAGGTCTAGTTACACTAGTCACCTAATCTTTCCTTAGGACAAGCCTAGTTACCTAGGATGTAGGTTAACCTGCATTAGTCTAAGGGACAACTTGCACTTAGATAGGATCATATAGCATCTTAGATGAAATCCTAGGATAATAAAATCCTCAACTTGAATTGAATAACTTCTCTTAAAACTGTTGAAACAGTCAATCCAGTCTAGATCGGTGTCTTAGTTGAGTTAGGCATAAGTAGCTTAGCTTAGGTGCACCGAACTACGTCGACTCTGATCCCAATGAGGCTTGGGTACGTAGGCAGCTTGGATGTCTGATGGCATACCAACCGCGAGTCGGCTCCACAACAAATTGTGGGGTTTTGTATATTAATTTTCTTGTAAATTCTTAATTAAATCACTTAGGACTTTCCATGAAATTAGAATTTTAGGAGATCATTCACTTAGATTGAATTCAAACAAATTAAGAAATCAAGATACACATTTAGGATCTACATTGAAATTAGATCATATGATGCATGTCACATAGTTAGCACACTAACATAGAGTTAAATGAGCCATTTAAAAGAAATTCAAAAGAGTTAACTTTTGGAATTGAAGACCGATTATCGGGCAGGAATGGTGCATGTGGTGGATAACTCCCCATACCTTCCATTCTTGTAACCAGGTAACGAGTCTAGATTTCTGGTTAATTATGGGTCCTAGATCCCACATCTAGGTGGCGACTCTGTCACTCTCTTTTGTGTGGAATTCGGATTACCTTAGTGATCCCAAGTTCGCATAAAAGATGAATTAAAATCAATAATAAAAGAGCACACACCAATCGCGTGGGTACGAGAGACCAAGAGAGAGCGTGGCGGCTCGCGCCCCACCCCTCCCGCGGGATCGGGTCCCACACACTGTTTGTCACAAATTTGAGCATTTTTTCCCTCCACTTTTGGATGGGTTAGGATGATCCTATGGGGCTGATTTTTTATTGACACCCTATCTAGGTAAGGACCTTTCAAATGAATGGTTTAGATCACCCAAAAAATGTGGGCCCCACTATTTTTAGCCGACTAAGTAGATAAGCTAAGCTTATGTACTCAACCGAGGACGCTCACTTTTCCCATTAGTGGCTTATAGTGTTGAAATAGTGGTTTCCAGTGAGGAGTTAGTGGTTGAAAGCTTGAATTATTTGTTGAAATTGGTTCAAAGTATGTCCATAGTGGTCGGAATAGGTGTAATAGTGATAAATTACTGGTTGAAATATGTAATTAGTGGTTGAACGTGTCTATTTAGTGGTTGAAAATGTGATTACTGGTTGTAAGTATTTGTTTGAACCACTAATATGTAAATAGTGGTTCAAAGATCTATAATGTCCAAGTAGTGGTTGAAAATGAGAAAGCTGGTGTAATATTGTGGTTAACTGTTATAAGTTAGTGGTTACAGGTGTGTATTTTGTGGTTGAAACTTTGTATTTAGTGGTTGAAAGTCTGTATTTAGTAGTTGAAAGTGTCTGTTTAGTTGTTGAAAGTGTCCAAATAGTTTCTGAACTCTGTAATTATTATTTGGAATGTGGTTGAATTCTATAATTAGTGGTTGAAAGTGTCTTTTAGTGATTTTAATTGTCTATAGTGTGTAAAATAATGGTTAAAAATGTGAAATCGGGTGGTTGAAATCTGTTTTAGTGCTTCGAAGTGTCCAAATAGTGGTTGAACTCTGTAATTATTGTTTGAAATGTGGTTGAAATCTATAATTATTTGTTAAAAGTGTCTTTTTAATGCTTCTAGAGTGTGTAAATACTGTATGATAACTCACAACCAGGTGTAATAATTGTTGAAATCTTCTATTTAGTGACTGAAAGTGCCCAACTAGTGGTTGAACTCTGTAATTATTGTTTGTAATTGGTTAAGAGTTACTATAGTGGTCCAAATAGGTGTAATAGTGGTTTATAGTGATAAATTAGTAGTTGAAATATGTAATTAGTGGTTGAAAGTGTCAATGTAGTGATCTGAGTGTCGAAATACTTGTGCAAACTGTATATAATGTTAAATTAGTGGCTGGAATCTATAATTAGTGGGTGAAAGTGGTGTAGTAGTAGTTTATTGGTTGAAATCTGTAATTAGTGGTTGAAAGTGTCTATATTTTATTGTCTTTAGTATATATCTACTTCGGTATAACATCTGTTCACATACTGCAATAGTTTTGTTTCTACAGAGAATGGCGGAGTAAGTAAGGCTATGATGACACTATGGTAAGTAACTATGATTTCAGCCCGTACATTTATTCATTCATTAGCAATTTTTTGTAAGTGTTTACTCTTTTACGATAATGCATTTTTGTGCAGGCAATTTATCTTTCATTTAGAGTTGTCCTTCCTATTTTAACGACTGCATACAGTCTTTAAAACTTTGGGAAGAGCATGAAGATTTGATAAAAACTAGCTCATTTGGACATTTGGTCAAAGTAGAAGGTGTCGAACTGCATAAAAAACTTATGACCATTTTAGTGTGGTGTTGGCAAAAACAACGTAGGGCGTTTAGAATAGGTGGTGTGATACTAGTGGTTCAAAGTTAGGGATGTAGCACAAATTTTAGGGTTAAGTATGGTAGGTGAAAGATGTAGATATAAGTGCATTTCAAGTTGATGGACCTGCTCAACAGTCCCATTTAAAAAATCAGTGATATAAATTGATTTCAACCGGTCCCTACAACTTTGAAATCTCTTCAGTTCTAACTTCATGCAGTCTTCATTTCTTGTAGCTTTAATTGTAGGCTATTTGTTATTAAGGAAATGGAATGCCTGAGCAGATATGAAAGTTTTAACTTCGTGCATGCTGATATTACTGCTATGAGAATAACTCTACTCGATGAATTCTTAAGGGGTGTGTATGGGCGTGTCAATATATATGACTTTGCCAACATTGTACATGGAAGGAAAATTTGAATGTCGTTGATTGTTTTCTGTAATTGAATGTACATGGAAGGAACAAATGAATGACTACTTTAATTTCTGTAATTGTTCTCTGTAATTAAATCTACATGGAAGGAACAGATGAATGACCACTTTAATGTCTTTAATTATTTTCTGTAATTGAATATACGTAGAAGAAAAAGTTCATTGTTTTCTTACATGTTCAAGATTTGGACGTGTCAATATATAGCTCTGTATGATTTGAGCGACTCAAAAGGCTTCTGGTTATTATGATATGCAACATAAGGTTCGGAGTCGACTTTAGAGTCGATTTTAAGTAAAACAGTAGTTTCAGAGTCGACTTTAGAGTCGACTCAGGTTCATTTTCTTTTGAAGTTGACTCTTGAGGCGCCTTACAACATTTCTGTTCAATTTTTAAAGAAAACAGAAGTTTCGAAGTCAAAGCTTGAGTCGACTCTCGGTTGTTTTTTTTAACAACTACTTACATCCATAAACTATTATTGCTAGAGTTGGAACCACTATTTATACCCTCTAAACCACTATTTACACTTAGGAAACACTATGTAAAAACATGAACCATTATTCCAACACTGTCAACCACTATTCCAACACTCCTGAACCACTATTCAAGTAGGTTAACTTCAATCCAATGAACCAATTTAAACTAGATGGAATCGAATCCAATAAATCACTTTTTACAACCTTGAACTACTATTTATATTGTTTTAACCACTACATACACCCATTAACCACTGATGGTAGAGTTGGAACCATTATTTATACCCTCTGAACCACTATTTACACTTAGGAAACATTATATAAACACATGAATCACTATTCCAACACTATGAACCACTATTCCAACACTTCTGAACCACAATTCAAGTAAATGGAATCCAATCCAATGAACCAATTTAAACTAGATGGAATCGGATCCATTGAATCACTTTTTACAACCCTGAACTACTATTTATACTGTTTTAACCACTGCGTACACCCATTAACCACTGATCGTAGAGTTGGAACCACTAGTTATACCCTCTGAACCACTATTTATACAGTTTTAACTACTATTTACACTTAGGAAACACTATGTAAACACATGAACCACTATTCGACCACTATTAACCACTATTCCAACACTCCTGAACCACTGTTGAAAAAGGTATGAGGTAAAAGGTTGAACATGAAAGCTGAAAATGAGAAGAGAAAAAGGTAAGGGAAATTCCAATTATAGAATTCAACCACTAATTACATATTTCAACCAATAATTTATCACTATTACACCTATTCCGGCCACTATGGATACACACTTTGAACCAATTTCAACCAATAATTCAAGATTTCAACAACTAACTCCTTACTGGAAACCACTATTTCAACACTATAAACCACTATTGGGAAAAGTGAGCGTACTCGGTCGAGTAGATAAGCTTATCTACTCGGTCGGATAAAAACAGTGGGGGCCCACATTTTTTGGGTGATCCAAATCATTCATTTGAAAGGTCCTTACCTAAATAGGATGTCCACAAAAAATCAGCCTGAAAGGATCATCTTAACCCATCCAAAAGTGGAGGGAAAAAATGCTCAAATTTGTGACAAATAGTGTCTGTCCTTTTTTTCCATTTTCCCTCCATTTTTGGATGGGTTAAGATGATCCTATGGATCTGATTTTTTGTGGACACCTTATCTAGGTAAGGGTCTTTCAAATGAATGGTTTAGATCACCCAAACAATGTGGGCCCGCACTGTTTTTATCCCGACCGAGTAGGTAAGCTTATCTACTCGACCGAGTAGGATCACTTTTTCAACCACTATTTTATAAATTGAATCACTATTTAGGAACTTTCAACCTCTATTTGAACACTCTAAACCACTAGGGTTCTCAAACATAGAGACCCTAACAGAACCCTAAATAGTGGTTGAAATTGGTTATGCAAAACCCTAACAAAATCCTAAAAAGTGGTTCACATTTGCAAACCCGTAACAAAATCCCTACATAGAAGTTGAAATTGGTTTTGCAAAACCCCCCAAAAAAACCCCTTAATAGCTATTGAAATTTGTTTTGCAAAAATTAATAATAAAATAATGGATGTGATTTATAGATGTGATTGAAAAGGAAGGGAGAGGTAAAGGAAGAGAGAGGTAAGTTTCAAAAAGTAATAATAAAATAATAGATATGATTGAAAAAAGGTGAAGGGCATTTTTGTCCTCCAAAATCCATGAACAGTGAAAAGCCTTTCATTTTTTGTCCTTTTCAACTTCCGCCTGCATTTTCAATAATAGTCCAAAAAACGGTTTTTTTTGTCATTTTCCCAAAAAAAAAAAGCATTAATTTTTTTGTCAATAGATTTGCTAGTGTCCATCGCAAAAGGCATTTTGAGGATGGTTTGTTGCATCTGACAACAACCACAGAGGCTCACTTTTCAGTAGATTTTGTCTTCATTCACAAGGTGGCTGTAGTCGGATGCAATAGACCATTCGCGAAATGCCTTTCGCAATGGACGCTACCAAATCCCTTTTTTTCAAATATCTTCTCCTTTGGATGATCGAAGCTAGGGGTGTAACTTGGGTCGGCTTAGATCAGGTTGCGGCAACTCGAGATAGCATTCCCTCAACCCTAACCCAACCCGCCTCAAAATCTCTCAACCTTAACCCAGCCCATCTAACCCGAAATCGGGTTGAGTTGAGTCGGTTGGTTCGGATTCACCTTGGGTCAAACATAAAATTAGAATAACCCAAAGAAAATCAAGATAAAATTGGAGGATGGAGTTCGGGTTCTGTAGACACCCCCATTTTGCTCCGCCCTAATCAATAAATAAATTAATGTTTTGTTATCGGTCTTTTTCAGTGTTTTTCATTCCCGTGTCAGTCCCCTTTGTTTTCTCGATCTTTTCAATTATTTCCCCCGTGTTTCGCATTTTTCCGTCAAGTGTTGAGAAGAGTTATTCAGAAAAATTTAAACCAGAGAGAATTGGGACCCGTTTGGTGGGCCCGCATTGAGCATTTGAATTAAATTTGGATCGAGAAAGTTGGCCCATATGAGAAATATCCAAGTTATCTGTGGAGTTTATCATGGATGTTAACAATATTATTTTGTAGGAATAAGTGTGCCCAACATGGAGTGGAGTTCACTAAGTTGAAGCAAGCGGGTGCGGCCAAGGAATAGGCCTGACATTTGGTTGAGGGATTTAAAATGGAGTGGCCCACTAAATATGCGTGGGGCCCAGCCAAGGTAATTCAATCTTATTCTTCGGGGTCCGTATGGAAATCTAACGGAAAAGATTTGTTGGCCACCAATTAAACCTTATGGAGTGATTCAAGAGGTGGTGTAACTGATCCACATTGCAGCCTATCAATTGGACGGCCAAGATCAGCTTGCGGCAATGGATTAGAGGATCGAATCATTTATACGGCAGCTCATTGGAATGGATGGTTCGGATCATCTTATGAGTGATCTATAAAACTACCCAGTTATATAGTGGCCCAATAAAGTGAACGGTTTGGATTACCCTATAAGAAACGATTTATTGAGCATATCCCATTAATGACTTGTTAATCGGGTGGTTCAGATTATCCTATGGAGTGGGCCCCACCATTTTCTTAAAATAATAGTAATAGCAAGGCAAGATATAGAATTTAGCCATGTTTGAATGGGGCCCATCAAGTTAATATGGAAAGAGTCTACTACTAATTGGAAGGATACTAAAGTTAGTTAGAATCAGCCATTATCGAAGAAGAGTAATAGGCAATTCTACAAAAGGAAGAAATTCGTTAATAGAGTCCATATTAGTAAGCCATACGTAAAGGGTAGCAGCAGATCTTTGTTGCTAATACGGGGCATGCAGGATGGCTTTATTTTTGGATCTATGATTCGGCAGTAGGGAAAAATCCTAAGAAGGAGATCCATATTGCTATTCCGGGGAAGGGAGGAAAGGTTCTATGTGGTGAAAGAAAGGAAAAGGAAAAAATACCTCTGGATAACCTCGGTTTTTTTTGGGCTGGAGAAGAAAAGGAAGAACGGAGGCTCTCTCAACTCTCCTCTCATCTCACGCAGCCCACCCCAATCTCTCAGGCTCGGAAAAAAGAGGAAAAATAACAGAGGCTGCTCTCTCTCAACTCCCCTCTGCATCTCCCTCAGTTTCCCTCACCCTCTCGCTCTGTCTGCTTCTCCCTCAACCCCTCACCACACTCTGTTTTCCATCTCTCCCTCGCTCAACAGCGAGCTACCTGTTCCTCACTCACGGCAGCAGCCCTCCCTCTCCCTCACTCTGTTGTTCCCTTCCCCTACCTCGATCTCTCTCTCTAACCTCCCCTCAAGCACAGCTGAACCATATTTATCATTTTCTACAAAAAACAGAGTGCCGGTTTTTTTTTAAAAAAAACCCTCGGAACGGCTCTCTCTCGGCTGGCTCTGATCCCTCTCATCTCTCAATCTCTCTACATCCTCTGCCCTCAAGCTCTACTAGCCCACTCTCACTCCCATCTCTCAAAGTCATCCCTCTCATCTCTCTCTCTCTGTTCCCCTATCACAACAACAGCCCACCAATATAAAAAAAAAAAGCAAGAAAACAGAGTATTGTTTTTTTCTCCATAACTCCCTCTCCATCTTACACACTCTCTCTCCCTCTCCATCTTACACACTCTCCCTCACTCTCCATTTGATCCCTCCTCGCTCTCTCATCTCATCCCACTATCATTTCTCTCGTTTTATAAAAAAAAAAACAAACAGAAAACAGAGCAACTCCACGGTTCTGTCTCTGTCTCTCTCAAAATCTCTATCGATCTCTCTAGCCCCCCGTGTCTCTCTCCGTCTCTATCTTTCCGTTTTTCTCTCACTCTTGATATCTCTGTTTATCTCGTTCGATCTATCGATCTGTCTCTTTCATTCGAACTCTCCGTCTCCTCACTCACCTCTCTCTATCTCTCTCGAACTCTCTATCTCTCTCAGTCTCTGTCTGTCTCTCCTTCTCTCGGTCACTCTGTCTGTCTCACCCTCTCTTTCGCTCCCTCGAACCCTCCTTACCAATCTCCCATCTATCTCTCTCTCAGTTACCTCTCTCTCGGCTCTTTAAGGTGGTGAAAACAAAGAAGGAAAGAAAGGAAGAAAGCGGAGCGGGTCGCCCGTTGGCGAGATTTTTCGGACTCTGCGGCTCTTGGATTGGGCGAGGATCTCGACTACAGGTAGGTGCACAATTCTCAAATTTTTCCGGGATTATTTGGTATTTTTTTATATTTTTGCATGATTTTTAAGTGTTTAATTGAATTTAATTCAATATTATACGTGCGTGCTCGAAATCATGATCAACATGAGTGTTTCAATTCCAATTCATCCCGAAATTTAATACACTGATCTATTTAAATAGAGTAAAATAACCATTGGATCGGATCGGACATTGGATCAAGAGATTTCAAAATTTTGAGTGAAGAATAGAATTTTATTTAAAATAATGGCTGAGTAATTTCAAAATTCAAAAAAATAGTTATCTCAGGATGACCTATTTTTTGAAATTTAAAATTTTTCTTGTGTTCATCACATCAGAACAAGATTAAGGGACATTTTCCGGAGTCGTAATTTTCTCGGAAATCGTGTTTTAAAAATAGAAAACTCTTCAAAAATATCTATTTGGAGAAGAAAAACAAAATATATACTAAATGGATTCCAAAATTAATGAAATTTCGTGAAAAACTAATATGGTACTGATAAATTCTACCATGAATTTTAAAAGATTTTTGGATTTTGTTTGGTATATTATTTGATGCTTTCTTTGAAACTTATCAGATTTTGGGAGACTTTTTCCTGACATCAGATCACAAATAAAATTCTCCAAATTTTTATAGTAGTCTTATATTTCATATTTATTACTTCGTTAAAATTTTCAATTGATTTGGATCTAGTTTCATATGGAATGTAGTGTTAATTCATAATCCAGTCTGAAAATTAAAAAATCCGAAATTGATAGTAAATAGTTTCTAAAATTCATGAAAATATGAAAGCATGCTAATTTTACTTATATATTACTACAGTAGAAATTTCATTGAATTTAAATTTCTATTTCTAGTAGTTTCTGTGTTATTTTTGCAATCTGGTCTTATTATTGTTAAATCAAAATTAAATATGAGCTTAATGTAAAAATCTGCAAAACTCAACTAGTAAGCTACATACATTCCCATCTTGCTGCTGTAGAAATTTCAACTCATTTTAAATTCTTTTACAATAATTTCACTTGTAAAATCACTCTTATGGGATAAAACTAATGAAATTCATTGAAAATCCGAAATTAATTAAAAATCATCACAAAGCTTCTAAAGAATCTTAAAATTTTGTCACATATTAATTCCTTAATCCATCGAAACAGAAATTTTAGAATTTTTAGATTTTCCTGAAAAAATGGCCAGCGCTTCCATAATCGTATCCCTATTGCAACCGATCTTTGACAATTTGAATATTTAAGCTATAGCATGTTGTTGGCTCCAAGGTTACTGTCCACGAAAATCCTAAGATATGCCAGGCAATAAGATGCTATAACCTAAGTATTAAATTGCACAAGGAAAGAGCGCACGATTCCCTTCCTTGGATGCCATTCGAGGCCGAAATTGGTGAACCCTAGAACCATTGGTAATCCTTAAATGTCCAAAATCTTTGAAATCTAAAATTAACTAACTTCAAGAGCTTAAATCGATTTGTCTCATGTCTTTCGGAACCATTGGATTATGGTTTCCAATATAAGAACCATTAAAGCCCAATTTAGGAACACCGGTGTCGTGTCTTGTCCTAGGTTTTAGGGAGTCTTAGGTTTTAGGGAGTCCTAGAGTTAGGAGTCCAGCCTCATCACGGACGCTTGCTATGGATAGCAACCGTGCCATAGGTCTAGTTACACTACTTACCCAATCTTTCCCTAGGACAAACCTAGTAAACTAGGATGTAGGCTAACCTGCATTAGTCTAAGGGACAATTTGCATTTAGATAGGATCATATAGCATCTTAGATGAAATCCTAGGATAATAAAATCCTCAACTTGAATTAAATAATTTCTCTTAAAACTGTTGAAACAGTCAATCCCGTCTAGATCCGTGTCTTAGTTGAGTTAGGCATAAGTAGCTTAGCTTAGGTGCGCCGAACTACGTCGACTCTGATCCCAGTGAGGCTTGGGTACGTAGGCAGCTTGGATGTCTGATGGCATACCAACCGCGAGTCGGCACTACAACAAATTGTGGTGTTTTGTATATTAATTTTCTTGTAAATGCTTAATCAAATCACTTAGGATTTTCCATGAAATTAGAATTTTAGGAGAACAGTCACTTAGATTGAATCCAGACAAATTAAGAAATCAAGATACACATCTAGGATTCACATTGAAATTAGATTTTAGGATGCATGTCACTTAGTTCGCACATTAACAGAGAGTTGAATGAGCCATTTAAAATAAATTTAAAAGAGTTAACTTTTGAAATTGAAGACCGGTTATTGGGCAGGAATGGTGCATGTGGTGGATAACTCCCCATACCTTCCATTCTTGTAACCACGTAACGAGTCTAGATTTCTGGTTAATCATGGGTCCTAGATCTCACATCTAGGTGGCGACTCTTTCAGTCTCTTTTGTGTGCAATTCGGATTGTCTTAGTGATCCCAAGTTCACATTAAAGAGGAATTAAAATCAATAATAAAAATGCACACGCCAATCGCGTGGGTACGAGAGACCAAGAGAGAGCGTGGCGGCTCGCGCCCCACCCATCTCGCGGGATCGGGTCCCACAGTTTGGTGACTCTGCTGGGGACCACCTAACTTCATTACAATTCCAAAGGATAACTCATTTGAATTGATTTTAATTAGCTCATGAAAACTCTATCTTATATACTTGTTAGATTAGTTTGTACGCTTTATTTTCTCATCACATTTTACTGAAACTTAATCTAACAAAACCTGAATGCATCATAGATTGCGCAAACTTATTGCACACACTTACGTCACTTGCATCTAAACCCTTGCATTTCACATGCACACACATCCTATTTTAGGAACCCGGGGTGTTATCTAGCATGGTTGACTGGGATTTCATCACCTGGTGCCTCTGTGCTAGAGAAGCATTCCACCCTTAGCCTAGTACCTTTATGGTGCGTAAACGGATCTCTTGTTCACGTACTGATACGCCGGACACTGGTACAGTATATCGAACATGGATTCGCGCTAAGGGAACTCTTGGCCTTACCCCTAGATTAACCCACACATGCATGTAGAATACGAACTCATGTGCATCACGTGTGTGAGCCTAGTTTAGGATGTCCTACCCATTTGTGTCTAGATTAGGCCATAGTCCATCTTCCAATGACTACGATCGGTCCTTAGATACACGAACAAAGTCATGAGTCGAGATTCTCTCTCCACTCCGATAGATTAGGATTAGGGTTGATGCCCTCAGGTAACACTGTTAAAATGTGCGAAGATTAAAAAACTTTCCCTTTGGGGTTAGGATATAAATCCCATCATTTCCAAAGATCTCATAGGATTAGTCATTCATGATCTATCCGTTGAAAGCAATCATATGCTATCTCATCCCATCTCTTGATCGTACGATTTTCAATCTTCTATTATGTGATTCGATCATGTATCCATACTTTCTTTTACTGGCAGGAACTTATCCCAATCTCGTGTTCATATAACCCTGATCATTCTTGTATTCTTTCTCTTGGCTTACAGGCATCATGTCTACTCGTACAATTCTTGATTGGATCCGTGGTACATTAAGAGAATCCCATATCTATGCCATAAGTGAGCAAGAGAAAAATCTCTTCGGCTATGTGGCGACCATTAAGCTCGATTGGGGATTACTCTATGCCGCATCAGAGTGTTGGGATCCCGATCATCATGTCTTCCGTTTTGGCAACCAAGAGATGTGTCCCACCTTTGAAGAATGGTGTGCCTTATTGGAATATCCTGTGGATGGCCCTCTAGTGAAGCCATCCTGTGTTCCAGATTATCGTCCTTTGTTCCTTCGCTTAATGAATAATCCAGATGAATCCATGAACTCTTTCATGAAAGGCCAAGAGGTGTCCATGCAGCAGCTGATTGACATTTATCCTCCTATTGGACACATTGGTGCTGTTGATATTCAAAAAGCCCGACGTTGCGCTTTAAGATTCTGCTCCTTCGCCAGGTTCCTCACTGTCCAGCCTTCTCGCTTCGCGTCAGCTGTTCTTCTGGACCTCGTTGATCAAATGGATCGTGGCGCCAATCCAATTCCTACTATACTTGCAGAAACCTTCAATGGATTGGATGATATGGCTCGTCTTCGCGCCAGCTCAGGTCCAGGCTCTTATGTTCGCTCCTTCGTTGGTTCTTCCTCGGGATGTCCTGCATTACTCCAGGTGTGGTTGTGCCACAAGCTAAAAATTGCAGCTCCTGTCCATTTTGATCATACGTTGTACACCTTCAGCGAATGGCGTCATGATGTTTCTTTCGATCATAAAAGCGATTGGGTTGAATGGTTAAATTCTCGCCGACAAGATCAGATTTATTGGCAAATTCCTGGAATCCAAGAAGCTGTCTTCAACACCGGAGAAGCTAACTACGTTCGCCTTCTTGGTCTCAAAAAGACTTCCTTTTATGTTCCTGCCAGGATCCTGCGTCAGTATGGAAGGGAGCAATCTATTGTGCCTCCCCTTCATCATTTTTATCCGCCTGAGGATCTCAAGCCCAAGATTGTCAAAGCCGTTTCGTCTGCTTGGGATGTCAGAATCATCAAACCTTTAAAAGAGTCAGCTGAGGAAGATTGTCATCCGAAGAAGAAGTCTAAAAAGAATGCTTAGTTCCATGTTTAATCTTATCCGTTTATCTTTGAAAGAATGAACCCTGTACTCAAGCTTCAATGATTGATCAATAAAGTTCATCTTCTCTCTCATCATCTTGGTCTATGCGTGCATCATTGTCTACTTCTTTTTTATTTTAAAAATATGTCTTTCAAATATTTCAGGGCAGTAAACACCATAGCTAACCCCACTGCTCCTTGGGTTCGGGTCTCTTCACGATTGGAGAGGAATTCTGTCTCTCCACCACTCTCTCTGAGAACCCTAGCATCTCCTTCTTTCTCATCCTCACCAATGGCAGATAACCAAGATGGCCTTCCACCTGCTGCTATTACCGATACTCTTACCTTGATCCTCCAGCAGCTTCAAGAACTCAAAGAAGAGAACCGAGTTATCAAGGCTCAGCTTTCTGAGAAGTTGGGACCGTCGTTGTCCAAGGATAAAGGGCCTATGCACCAAGCAGCTACTTCAGCAACACCTGCCCAGCCAGTGTTCATCACTATCCCTGATAAAGCCGAAGAAGATTTGGAAAAAGAGCAGTATAGCGAGGATCGCAGTAGGCCTTCTCAGTTCATGGTTGATAAGACTGTTATGGAGAAATTAGAAAGTCTTACCAGGAAAGTTCAGGACATCCAGTTTCAAGACCAGGGTGGTTTTAATCCAAGTGACCTTACACTGTTTCCCGAAATCCGCCTTCCTGTTAATTTTCAAATGCCAGATTTCGACAAATATGATGGTGTGGGTTGTCCAATCACACATTTGCAAATGTTCACCATCATGTGTCAGCCTCAAGGCTTATCTCCTGAGCAAATGGCTCAATTGTTCCCAGTTTTCTTAACCAAGGTTGCTAGGAGATAGTTCATGGTCTTGGACAAGACTCGTTACAGGACATGGAAGGATATCGGCGAGCAATTCATCAGGCAGTTCAAATATGATGATGGGATAGAAATCACCAGAAAGGATTTAGAGAGAACAAAGCAAGACTCGAGGGAATCCTTTCTGATTTTTGTGAAAAGATGGAGGAGAATAGCAGCTCAGATGATGGAGCGCCCGTCTGAGGAGGAGCAGGTTCAAATAATCATGAAAAATATTTCCCCCCAACTCCAGTATCACATGTCATTACAATATTATCCAGACTTCAAGCACTTCATTGTGGCAGGCACCCAGATAGAGGAGGCTATGGCTCAAGGTGTATTTAACCGTAGCAACCCAAACCCCAGAGATTTCAAAAAATCCCCGCCAGCCCAAGTCAGTAGTATCTCTCGTTCCAATGCTCGGCCCTCTAAATCCCAAGAACCTTTAGTGATGGACTATGCTCAACTCGCGACCGCACCTCGGCAACAAACCCGGGTAGAATTTACCCCTCTTCCCATTCCATCTTCAGAGGTGCTTAAGCAGTATCTGGCTTCAGGTCGCATAACCCTACCTGCCATCCGGCCTCCCCCCAATCCTCTACCTGCAAATTGGCGAGCTGACCTACACTGTGAGTACCACAGAGGTCCTGGTCATCTTACTGACAACTGCATTGCCTTGAAATATAGAATCCAGAAACTCATTGATGAGAAAGTCATTGCATTCCAGCCAAGACCCAATGTCACCCAAAACCCGCTACCTGGTCATTTAAATCCTCCTGCTGCCGTTAATGCCATAATCATAGGAGATCCTAAGTTTGACCCCCTCACCCTCATATGTGCTTTAGAACCCGTTTTTGAACCCCAAATCATCTTCTGTGATGAATCATACCCAAGAGAGTCAGTACCTCCCTTGGTAATCACCTACGAGCCACAAGTCCCTCAAATTATCACTTATGATGAGCCTGAATTGGATGAAGTCAGACATGTGACAAGGGGCGGAAGAATTTTCAAACCTGCTGAATTGAGAGTCGAAAATCCAGGGGCATTGGCTCGAGGAGAAGAGCCGCAATATGTGAAAGATCCAGATGATGAAGTTGTGCAGCAGTTGAAGAAAACTCAGGTTGTTATATATGTATGGGAATTATTGATAACATCAAAGAAACACAGAGAGGCTGTGTTGAAAGAATTGAATACCACACAGGTATCCTCAGAGATATCTCCAGAGCAACTGGCTGAAGTTGTTGCTCTAACCCAGGCCACCAGGGCCATTAGTTTCTCAAATCAGGAGCTGCCTCTTCAAGGTCGGAATCATGCTAGAGCTCTTCATGTCACTATTGTCTGTGGAGGCAAGAAAGTATCATCTGTGTTAGTAGATAACGGATCCGCCTTGAATGTGTGTCCATTGAGAACTGCCATTACCTTGGGTTTCGGTCTCACTGATTTTGCCGAATCAACCCTTGGTATCCTCGCATATGACAACACCCGCAAAAATGTGGTCGAAGTCCTCACCACCAAGATCGTTATAGGCGGTCAAGAATTTGAGGTTGAGTTTCAAGTTATTGATATCAAAGCCTCGTTCAATATGCTTCTAGGACGTCACTGGTTGCATAAGGAAGGTGCTGTTGCTTCAACCCTTCACCAAAAATTGAAATTCATCAAAGATGGGAAGTTGTTCACTGTCAGGGGTGACGAAGAGCCAGAAATAGGGCAGATAACAGGAGAAACCTTGATCCTTCCAGTTGCAAAAGCAGATGACTACAACTTGAATGGTTTCGCATTCGACGTTGCTGCTATTTCTTATGAGGATGCCTCTCGGGAGTTGTGTTTGCCATTTGCCATCAGTCCTGTGGTGGCCAAGATGATGAGAAAAATGAACTACTTCCCTGGTATGAATTTGGGCCGTGATCCAAGCAAGGCATCTCACTGGCGCCCAATCAAAGCAAACTATGGAATTTTCGATCTTGGATATGTACCTACTGAAGAGGAGGAGGAAGCCATGGAAGAATTGTTGAAATTGAAGGAAGAAGTCCGCCGCACCAGAAGGGTACTCCCAATGGCTCCATATTCTTTATCGATGAATGGTCATTTTATCAAAGAAGGTGAGACCTCTACATACTATGGATTTTCTGAACCATGGTATGACTCAGTGACAGGGATCATGATACCCGGTTTTGAAATATTCAGTGGCCTTGCTCTCCCAGAAACAGAACCGCCGATATATTATGTTGAGAAAGCTGTTGAGGACTGGTTAGTCTACCTTGAGCCAGAGGTGCTGGGATATTTGTTTAAAGAAAATGTGCCTGATGTTGATTACTATTCTGAAGAACAAGAAGAGATAGATTGTGAAGATGTGCTGGTGGCAGTTATTCAGAGTAATGATACATTTACTGAACCTCAGAGTCAGATTGCACCTGCAACAGAAAATCTTTCAAACTGGAGTTCTGATGTTTTTCCATCTTATTTTATTGCTAAGTCAAGTCTAGTCAAGTCGATTGAATCAGTGTCAGTGCCTAGTCTAGGCGAGTCATTTTCTGATTTTATTTACTATGTGAATCCTGAGCCTGTTCAGGATGAGTCCAATGATAATGATGTAATTTCTTTCAATTCAATGAAATCTGATTCTCAGTATGTCTCTGTGTTTGCTTCTGACTTTAATAATGATAACACTCCCTCCTCAGACGAGGAAGAAGGTATCGACGAAACTCCCCTTGAATTGCAGCATATGCTCAAACAAGAGGAGGAGCGCCGAGCCCAGCCTCTTAAAGATGAAATCGAAATTATAAATATCGGAACAAAAGATTTAATACAGGAAATACGAATTGGAAATACTCTATCCTCTGAAGAGCGCGATGAATTAATAAACCTACTTAAGGAATATAAAGAAGTTTTTGCCTGGTCCTACAAAGATATGCCCGGGTTGAGTGAAGACATTGTTCAGCACAAGCTACCTTTGTTGCCAGGAATTAAACCTAAGAAGCAGAAGCTAAGGAGAATGAAGCCCGAGTGGGTCTTGAAAGTAGAGGAAGAGGTTACTAAGCAGTTGAATGCTGGATTTGTGCAAGTAGTAGAATATCCAGAATGGCTCACAAATATAGTACCTGTACCGAAGAAAGATGGAAAGGTGAGAATGTGTGTAGATTTCAGGGATTTGAACAAGGCAAGTCCAAAAGATGATTTCCCTCTACCACATATCGATATCCTGGTAGACAATACAGCCGGGCATGAATTACTATCGTTCATGGATGGTTTCTCGGGCTACAATCAAATTAAGATGGCACCCGAGGACATGGCTAAGACCTCGTTCATTACACAATGGGGGACATATTGCTATCAGGTAATGCCATTTGGTCTTATGAATGCCGGTGCGACATATCAAAGAGCAGCTACGGCCTTACTCCATGACATGATACATAGAGAAGTCAAAGTTTATGTTGATGATATGATTGTAAAAGCTAAGGAAAGGAGAGATCACATCCCGAACCTCAAGAAATTCTTTGAAAGAATACTCAAATACCAGCTTCGCCTGAATCCTAGCAAGTGTGTATTCGGGGTTACCTCTGGTAAGTTGCTTGGATTCATGGTGAGTCAAAGGGGTATAGAGGTAGATCCTCAGAAGATTAAGGCTATCCAGGAGATGCCGCCGCCTAAAACCGAGAAGGAAATTTGGGGATTTCTGGGAAGGATACAGTTCCTAAGGCGATTCATCGCTCATCTGACATCAACTTGTGAACCTATCTTTAAGCTCCTAAAGAAAAATACTTCCAAAGAATGGACGAAGGAATGTCAGCAGGCCTTTGAAAAGATAAAGCAAAGTTTGTCTGAACCACCGATAGTAGCACCAGTGATACCGGGGCATCCTTTGCTGCTTTACTTGTCAGTAATAGAAACCACAATGGGTTGTATGTTAGCACAGCAAGATCCAGAAACCAAGCATGAAAAGGCTGTGTACTATCTTAGCAAGAAGATGTTGGAGTATGAACAGAAGTACACTGTCCTAGAAAAAACCTGCTTAGCCTTGGTTTGGGCTACTCAGCGGCTCAGGCATTACCTTTTATCACATAAGGTCCAACTTTTGTCAAGGATGGATCCTCTGAAGTATCTCTTTGAAAAACCAGCCCTGACAGGTAGGACTGCCAGATGGTTATTGTTGTTGTCGGAGTTTGACATCACCCATGTAACCCAAAAATCAGTAAAGGGCCGAGCCATTGCTGAGCAATTGGCGGAAGCACCTCGAGAAGAAAATCAGCTTTTCAAGCCGATGTTCCCAGATGAAGAGATCATGATGATAGAAGATGAATATCCAGAAACTAGTTGGACCCTCTATTTTGATGGAGCAGCAAACCAAACAGGGCAAGGAGTAGGGGCATTGCTTGTGTCACCTCGAAATGAGCATGTTCCCCTTGCCGTTAAGTTACAATTTAATTGCACCAACAATATGGCAGAGTATGAAGCATGCATTGTTGGGCTTGAGGCTGCATTGGCCTTAGGCATGGAGAATCTTGACGTATATGGAGATTCAAAGTTAATCATTTGTCAAACTCAAGGAGAGTGGAGAACCAAAGAAGAAAAGCTGTTGCCATATCATGAATACTTGGATATTCTCGCTAAGCAATTCCAGCGCGTCACTTTCAGTTATTTGCCAAGGTTGAAGAATAGATTTGCTGATGCCTTAGCTACATTAGCCTCTATGATTAACATACCTCACAATATGAAGATGAGGCCCATCACGGTTCAGGAGCAATGGGCTCTTGCATATGTTGACGCTATACAGATAGCTGCAAGATGTCCTGATGGTAAACCATGGTATACGGACATAAAGAACTACATCTCAGGCCAGGGGCATCCCAATGAAGCGTCGAGTAAAGAAATAAGGACTTTGCAGAGATTGGCAGCTAATTTTGTCATTTGTGGAGGGGAGTTGTATCGACGGTCTTTCGATGGAATTCAACTCTTATGCATCAGTGAAGATCAGGCAGAAGAAATTCTCGCAGATATTCACGAAGGGGTGTGTGGACCTCATATGAATGGGAAGATGTTGGCAAGGAAGATCCTACATCTGGGGTACTATTGGCCGACATTGGAAGCAGATTGTCACACATTTGTGAAGAAATGCTATAAATGTCAAATACATGCGAATCTCATCCATGTACCACCCACTGAATTGCATTCTCTTACCTCTCCTTGGCCGTTTTCGGTATGGGGAATTGACATCATTGGCAAGATTTCTCCCTAGTCGTCTAATGGTCACGAGTACATACTCGTTGCAATTGACTACTTCACCAAGTGGGTTGAGGCCGCTTCTTACGCAAAGCTTACATCCGCATCAGTTGCTAAATTCATACGCACCAATATCATATGCAGATATGGAATTCCCCATGAACTTGTCTCAGATAACGGATCTCATTTCAAGAAAGAAGTAATCACTCTTTGCGAAGAGTTCAAGATTAAGCATCATAAATCCTCACCTTATCGGCCGCAGACAAATGGAGCGGTAGAAGCTGCAAATAAGAATGTCAAGACTATCATTAGTAAAATGTCAGAAACTTATAAGGATTGGTCGAACAAGTTACTGTACGCTTTGTGGGCTTACACAACATCAATTAGAGCTTCAACTGGGGCAACCCCTTACTCTCTTGTTTACGGGATGGAGGCAGTGCTACCTGTTGAGATCCGTGTACCATCGCTTCGAGTATTGACTGAGGCTAAGTTGCCAGAAAATGAATGGGCAGATGCCACATATAAAGAGCTGAACGTGCTAGATGAGAAGAGGTTAAAGGCACTTTACCATGTGCAAGGTTACAAGCGCAGAATAGCCCGGGCTTTTAATAAAAAGGTTAAGGTCAGAGATTTAGAAGAAGGCAATCTTGTTCTGAAAGAGAATCGTGCACCAGTATTTGACCCAAGAGGCAAATTCAAACCAAATTGGTCAGGACCATACATTGTGGACCAAATCTTACCCAGAAAAGCCGTCAAGCTCCGTAATTTAAATGGAGAAATATTACCGAAACCAACAAATCTTGATCAACTCAAGAGGTTCTATGCTTGAACACCAGAAGGCCGTCTTTTGGCCGAATAAATCCCAAATTCATAACCCAAAGTTAGAAAATATATAACCTTTTGCAAACCCTTTTGAGCCTAAATAAAATTTTCCTTCAAAAACCCAATATACTAGGGGCATTCACCCTGAACTACGCATGACCTGATCCCTACACCGGGGTACGTAGGCAACTCGGTCAAACCGAGTTCGGTTGTTTCAAAAGAAGAAAATCGATCATTCCAAAAAGAAGTTGAAAAGAAAAAAAAGAAGAAAAAAAAGAAAAAAAAAGAAAAGAAGAAAAGAAAGGGAAAAATCCATGCTATCTGAAAAGAAAAGAAAATTAAAATACTTTCAAACTAGGGGCATTCGCCCTGAACTACGCATGACCTGATTCCTACACTGGGATACGTAGGCAACCTGTTCACAGGTTCAGTCGAAATTCTTGCAAAACCTTAAGCCATTCTTTGAAAAACCCTACCTCACCTATAAAGTCCTTTTGGTGTTCAAGTAAAAAGAAAAAGAAGAAAAAAAGAAGATAAAAAAGAAATGGAGCTTGAAGATCCGCTAGATTGAAAACCTGAAAAGGCGATCTAGGCAAAATTTAGGATCATTCCCCTGCTAAGTTGAAAACCTGAAAGGGCGGCTTAGGCAAAAGTTAAGGGGGTGGCCTGCTAAGTCAAAAACCTGAAAAGGCGATTCAGGCAAAAGTTAAGGCCGAGCGGTCCGCCAAGTTGAAAATCCGAAAAGGGGAACTTGGTCGTGGTAAGATTAGGTTCTTCCCAGAAGAATTACAGCAATCTCTGAAATCACAGTAGGTCGGGCAAAAAAATAACAATGATTCCCGAAACTAGGGGCATTAATTTCAAAGCAATCCGAAAGTTGATAGAAAGATATATGAAGTATCACTGTCTTAAAAATAAATGAGGATGTTTATCAATGGAGAAACGTTCTTTAAAAGAGGCTAGCCTAACCCAAAAGAAAATACTGATAAGTCAGAAGCATCACGAGATTACTGGAGTAATCCTTCTTATTTTGTCTTTTTATTACAAATGTCTGTAGTTCTATTTTTAGAAAAATTTACGAATTCTATTTTTAGAATTGTTGTAGGGTGCAATCACTCTGAAGGCAGATTCATTAACAGGTTCTGAGAAACTTGGAAAAGGCGAGACTGTCATGAATAACGAAAAATCGTTGAAGAATAATCTCTGGTCAATGAATAGAAGAAGGTTAGAATGCCTCAAACTGGGGCAGGTTGCTAATGAAGTGGCATCCCATATTTAAGCCCTGAAAGTCCTTTGCTGCATGGTGTTATTAAATCCTTTGCTTCTAAAGTTGTTAATTGGAAATTTCGATTTCTCTCAAAGCTCAAATCATCATATCTCTCTGAATCCATTTGAAAATGATATTTTCTCTCTGAACATCATACGAATATGATGTCTCATTTCCTTGGAATTCGTATAAATGCGATATTCCATTATCTCTGAGTTATCTTTGAGCATCATATAAATATGATGTTTCATTTTCTTTGAAATCCGTATAAATACGGTATTTCATTCTCTTCGAGTCCATACAACTATGGTTTCTTATTCTCTTTGAGCATCACACAAATGTGATATCTCATTTCCTTGGAATCCGTATAAATATGGTATTCCATTCTTTTCGAGTCCATACAACTATGGTCTCTTATTCTCTTTGAGCATCACACAAATGTGATATCTCATTTCCTTGGAATCCGTATAAATATGATATTCCATTCTCTTCGAGTCCATACAACTATGGTCTCTTATTCTCTTTGAAAATCACACAAATGTGATATCTCATTTCCTTGGAATCCGTATAAATATGGTATTCCATTCTCTTCGAGTCCATACAACTATGGTCTCTTATTCTCTTTGAGCATCACACAAATGTGATATCTCATTTCCTTGGAATCCGTATAAATATAGTATTCCATTCTCTTCGAGTCCATACACTATGGTCTCTTATTCTCTTTGAGCATCACACAAATGTGATATCTCATTTCCTTGGAATCCGTATAAATATGGTATTCCATTCTCTTCGAGTCCACACGACTATGGTCTCTTATTCTCTTTGAGCATCACACAAATGTGATATCTCATTTCCTTGGAATCCGTATAAGTATGGTATTCCATTCTCTTCGAGTCCATACAACTATGGTCTCTTATTCTCTTTGAGCATCACACAAATGTGATATCTCATTTCCTTGGAATCCGTATAAATATGGTATTCCATTCTCTTCGAGTCCATACAACTATGGTCTCTTATTCTCTTTGAGCATCACACAAATGTGATATCTCATTTCCTTGGAATCCGTATAAATATGGTATTCCATTCTCTTCGAGTCCATACAACTATGGTCTCTTATTCTCTTTGAGCATCACACAAATGTGATATCTCATTTCCATGGAATCCGTATAAATATGGTATTTCATTCTCTCCGAATCCATTCAAAAATGGCTCCTCAATTCTCTTCGAGCGTCATAGGAATATGATGTCTCATTTTCCTTGAAATCCGTATAAATACGCTATTTCATTCTCGTCGAGCCGTTTGAAAATGGTCTCTACCCTTTGAACATCATACAACTATGATGTTTCATTTCCTTGAAATCCGTAAAAATACGATATTTCATCTTATCCAAGCCCATTCAAAAATAATGCTTCGTTTTCTTCAAAAATCTTTCGAAAGTCATCTGTTATTCTAAAACCATGCGAAAATGGCGTCTAGTTTCCTCTAAAACCGTTCAAAAACGGTATTCCTTTCCCTCCGAAAATCCATTTGAAAATAGTATCCCATTCCTTCATGGCCCATTCGAAAACGGCGCCGCATCATAATCATCTTTTGTTCTGGATTGCAAGATTTTTGCACCCAGAGCAAATCTGATTCTCCGTTATTCTAAAACTGCAATATCATGGTGTTTAGAGTAAGTGATTTTTGATATATGTTCAAATTCTAGGATTTCATCTAGGGTCTTGCATTATATTAGGTTGCATTGTGTCTAGAGAGTCCTTTGTCGATTAAAGCTACGCAAAATGGCTCTGTCCCTTTTGCTTTGGTATTCGATGACTACGTCACCTCTACCAAAGAGGGGCATCTGTAGACACCCCCATTTTGCTCCGTCCTAATCAACAAAGAAATTAATGTTTTGTTATCAGTCTTTTTCAGTGTTTTCCATTCCCGTGTCAGTCCCCTATGTTTTCTCGATCTTTTCAATTATTTCCGCCGTGTTTCGCATTTTTCCGTCAAGTGTTGAGAAGAGTTATGCAGAAAAATTTAAACCAGAGAGAATTGGGACCCGTTTGGTGGGCCCGCATTGAGCATTTGAATTAAATTTGGATCGAGAAAGTTGGCCCATATGAGAAATATCCAAGTTATCTGTGGAGTTTATCATGGATGTTAACAATCAAATTTTATAGGAATAAGTGTGCCCAACAAGGAGTGGAGTTCACTAAGTTGAAGCAAGCGGACCCGCTTAATTTTTCAATGAATGGATCTCATGGAAAATTCGGCCAAGGAATAGGCCTGACATTTGGTTGAGGGATTTAAAATGGAGTAGCCCACTAAATATGCGTGGGGCCCAGCCAAGGTAATTCAATCTTATTCTTCGGGGTCCGTATGAAAATCTAACGGAAAAGATTTGTTGGCCACCAATTAAACCTTATGGAGTGATTCAAGAGGTGGTGTAACCGATCCACATTGCAGCCTATCAATTGGACGGCCAAGATCAGCTTGTGGCAATGGATTAGAGGATGGAATCATTTATACGGCAGCTCATTGGAATGGATGGTTCGGATCATCTTATGAGTGATCTATAAAACTACCCAGTTATATAGTGGCCCAATAAAGTGAACGGTTTGGATTACCCTATAAGAAACGATTTATTGAGCATATCCCATTAATGACTTGTTAATCGGGTGGTTCAGATTATCCTATGGAGTGGGCCCCACCATTTTCTTAAAATAATAGTAATAGCAAGGCAAGATGTAGAATTTAGCCATGTTTGAATGGGGCCCATCAAGTTAATATGGAAAGAGTCTACTACTAATTGGAAGGATACTAAAGTTAGTTAGAATCGGCCATTATCGAAGAAGAGTAATAGGCAATTCTGCAAAAGGAAGAAATTCGTTAATACAGTCCATATTAGTAAGCCATACGTAAAGGGTAGCAGCAGATCTTTGTTGCTAATACGGGGCATGCAGGATGACTTTATTTTTGGATCTATGATTCAGCAGTAGGGAAAAATCCTAAGAAGGAGATCCATATTGCTATTCCGGGGAAGGGAGGAAAGGTTCTATGTGGTGAAAGAAAGGAAAAGGAAAAAATACCTCTGGATAACCACAGTTTTTTTTGGGCTGGAGAAGAAAAGGAAGAACGGAGGCTCTCTCAACTCCCCTCTCATCTCACGCAGCCCACCCCAATCTCTCAGGCTCGGCAAAAAGAGGAAAAAAGAACAGAGGCTGCTCTCTCTCAACTCCCCTCTGCATCTCCCTCAGTTTCCCTCACCCTCTCGCTCTGTCTGCTTCTCCCTCAACCCCTCACCACACTCTGTTTTCCATCTCTCCCTCGCTCAACAGCGAGCTACCTATTCCTCACTCACGGCAGCAGCCCTCCCTCTCCCTCACTCTGTTGTTCCCTTCCCCTACCTCGATCTCTCTCTCTCTAACCTCCCCTCAAGCACAGCCGAACCATATTTATCATTTTCTACAAAAAACAGAGTGCCGGTTTTTTTAAAAAAAAAACCCTCGGAACGGCTCTCTCTCGGCTGGCTCTGATCCCTCTCATCTCTCAATCTCTCTACATCCTCTGCCCTCAAGCTCTGCTAGCCCACTCTCACTCCCATCTCTCAAAGTCATCCCTCTCATCTCTCTCTCTCTCTCTCTCTCTCTCTCTCTCTCTCTCTCTCTCTCTCTCTCTCTCTCACAACAGCAGCCCACCAATATAAAAAAAAAGCAAGTAAACAGAGTATCGTTTTTTTCTCCATAACTCCCTCTCCATCTTACACACTCTCTCTCCCTCTCCATCTTACACACTCTCCCTCACTCTCCATTTGATCCCTCCTCGCTCTCTCATCTCATCCCACTATCATTTCTCTCGTTTTATAAAAAAAAAAAAAAACAGAAAACAGAGCAACTCCACGGTTCTGTCTCTGTCTCTCTCAAAATCTCTATCGATCTCTCTAGCCCCCCGTGTCTCTCTCCGTCTCTATCTTTCTGTTTTTCTCTCACTCTTGATATCTCTGTTTATCTCGTTCGATCTATCGATCTGTCTCTTTCATTCGAACTCTCCGTCTCCTCACTCACCTCTCTCTATCTCTCTCGAGCTCTCTATATCTCTCGAGCTCTCTATCTCTCTCAGTCTCTGTCTGTCTCTCCTTCTCTCGGTCACTCTGTCTGTCTCACCCTCTCTATCGCTCCCTCGAACCCTCCTTGCCAATCTCCCATCTATCTCTCTCTCAGTTACCTCTCTCTCGGCTCTTTAAGGTGGTGAAAACAAAGAAGGAAAGAAAGGAAGAAAGAGGAGCGGGTCGCCCGTTGGCGAGATTTTTCGGACTCTGCGGCTCTTGGATTGGGCGAGGATCTCGACTACAGGTAGGTGCATGATTTTCAGATTTTTCCGGGATTATTTGGTATTTTTTTATATTTTTGCATGATTTTTAAGTGTTTAATTGAATTGAATTCAATATTATACGTGCGTGCTCGAAATCATGATCAACATGAGTGTTTCAATTCCAATTCGTCCCGAAATTTAATACACTGATCTATTTAAATAGAGTAAAATAACCATTGGATCGGATCGGACATTGGATCAAGGGATTTCAAAATTTTGAGTGAATAATAGGATTTTATTTAAAATAATGGCTGAGCAATTTCAAAATTCGAAAAAATAGCTATCTTAGGATGACCTATTTTTTGGAATTTAAAATTTTTCTTGTGTTCATCACATCAGAACAAGATTAAGGGACATTTTCCGGAGTCGTAATTTTCTTGAAAATCGTGTTTTAAAAATAGAAAACTCTTCAAAAATATCTATTTGGCGAAGAAAAACAAAATATATACTAAATGGATTCCAAAATCAATGAAATTTTGTGAAAATATAATATGGTAAAGATAGATTCTACCATGAATTTTAAAAGATTTTTGGATTTTTTTTGGTGTATTATTTGATGCTTTCTTTGAAACTTATTAGATTTTGGGAGAATTTTTACTGACATCAGATCACAGATAAAATTCTCCACATTTTAACAATATTCTTATATTTCATATTTCTTGCTGTTGTAAAAGTTTCAATTGATTTGGATCTTGTTTCATATGGGATGTAGTGTTAATTCATAATCTAGTCTGAAAATTAAAAAATCCGAAATTGATAGTAAATATATTCTAAAATTCATGCAAATCTGTCGGCATGCTATTTTTACTTATATCTTACTACAGTAGAAATTTCATTGAATTTACATTTCTATTTCTAGTAGTTTCTGTGTTATTTTTGCAATCTGGTCTTATTATTGTTAAATCAAAATTAAATATGACCTTAATGTAAAAATCTGTAAAACTCATCCAGTAAGCTACATACATTCCCATCTTGCTGCTGTAGAAATTTCAACTCATTTTGAATTCTTTTACAATAATTTCACTTGTAAAATCACTCTTATGGTATAAAACTGATGAAATTCATTGAAAATCCGAAATTAATTAAAAATCATCACAAAGCTTCTAAAGAATCTTAAAATTCTGTCACATATTAATTCCTTAATCCATCGAAACAGAAATTTTAGGATTTTTAGATTTTCCTGAAAAAATTGCCACCACTTCCATAATCGTATCCCTATTGCAACCGATCTTTGACAATTTGAATATTTAAGCTATAGCATGTTGTTGGCTCCGAGGTTACTGTCCACGGAAATCCTGAGATATGCCAGGCAATAAGATGCTATAACCTAAAAATTAAATTGCACAAGGAAAGAGCGCACGATTCCCTTCCTTAGATGCCATTCGAGGCCGAAATTGGTGAACCCTAGAACCATTGGTAATCCTTAAATGTCCAAAATCTTTGAAATCTAAAATTAACTAACTTCAAGAGCTTAAATCGATTTGTCTCATGTCTTTCGGAACCATTGGATTATGGTTTCGAATATAAGAACCATTAGAGCCCAATTTAGGAACACTGGTGTCGTGTCTTGTCCTATGTTTTAGGGAGTCTTAGGTTTTAGGGAGTCCTAGAGTTAGGAGTCCAGCCTCATCACGGACGCTTGCTATGGATAGCAACCGTGCCATAGGTCTAGTTACACTACTTACCCAATCTTTTCCTAGGACAAACCTAGTAAACTATGATGTAGGCTAACCTGCATTAGTCTAAGGGACAATTTGCATTTAGATAGGATCATATAGCATCTTAGATGAAATCCTAGGATAATAAAATCCTCAACTTGAATTAAATAATTTCTCTTAAAACTGTTGAAACAGTCAATCCCGTCTAGATCCGTGTCTTAGTTGAGTTAGGCATAAGTAGCTTAGCTTAGGTGCACCGAACTACGTCGACTCTGATCCCAGTGAGGCTTGGGTACGTAGGCAGCTTAGATGTCTGATGGCATACCAACCGCGAGTCGGCACTACAACAAATTGTGGTGTTTTGTATATTAATTTTCTTGTAAATGCTTAATCAAATCACTTAGGATTTTCGATAAAATTAGAATTTTGGGAGAACTGCCACTTAGATTGAATCCGGACAAATTAAGAAATCAAGATACACATCTAGGATTCACATTGAAATTAGATTTTAGGATGCATGTCACTTAGTTCGCACATTAACAGAGAGTTGAATGAGCCATTTAAAATAAATTTAAAAGAGTTAACTTTTGAAATTGAAGACTGGTTATCGGGCAGGAATGGTGCATGTGGTGGATAACTCCCCATACCTTCCATTCTTGTAACCAGGTAACGAGTCTAGATTTCTGGTTAATCATGGGTCCTAGATCTCACATCTAGGTGGCGACTCTTTCAGTCTCTTTTGTGTGGAATTCGGATTGCCTTAGTGATCCCAAGTTCACATTAAAGAGGAATTAAAATCAATAATAAAAATGCACACGCCAATCACGTGGGTACGAGAGACCAAGAGAGAGCGTGGCGGCTCGCGCCCCACCCCTCTCTCGGGATCGGGTCCCACAGGTTCACATCGAATCGGGCTGCCAAGACCTCAACACTAACCCAACCCTAAATTAAATCGGGTTGGCTTTTCCCAACCCTAACCCAGCACAACCCAACCCAACACGAGGAAATACGAACCCAACACAATCTAAAATCGGGTTGAACAGATTGGGTTTGGGTTGAGCCCGACCCAAGTTGCACCCTTAATCCAAACACTCCATCCGGCCCCATTTGTTCTAGATTGTGACAACCGATTGTCAGCCTCACTAATTTTAAGTCCAATAATCAATTTGGAGTTCACTACAACCTCCACAGAGCCAAAAAGTATTTACAATCAAATAAGATAGGCCAAGGCCCTGTTCGTTTCGACAACCAATCATCAGTGAGGGCCCCATTCGATTATTGGCCCAAAATTATGTTTAACCGATTATTGGCCCCAAATTATGTTTAATATTGGGCCAATAAACGGTTGGGGCCCTCACCATTGGGTGTCACAATCTGAAACAAACAGGGCCTTAGTGGATCTATGATGCTTCCAAAGCTTCTACTTTTCCCAATAATAATCAATCCCCTTCGGTTGGGGCCCTTCCCACAAAATAATGTGGGAAAAACAAGTTAAAATTCCTTCCCACAAAATAATGTGGGATGTTACGGTCGAAAATTGGAAACTAGATGCGGCAGTTCTGAGGAAGCGGTCAAGCTGGACTGACCGGGTGGTCTAAAGCAACTGTGCGGCTAAGTCAATCCAGCACGGGTAGCGCACGGTCAGATGACCGACCCCGAATGATTATCCTGGATTGGCCCTCCGATGCTAAAGTCAATAATTGCGTTGGATACTAAAGGAAAAATACCGAACAGAAGAGTAGAGAGTGAATTGTTAGGAATTCGGACCCTTACCTTGGGATGCTCCAGGCTATATATAGTGGGGGGTTAAACATAGTTTTACTATTCCACCCTCCCAGCCAGGTCTCAACCCCTGATTGGGCCCAGACTTTATTTATTTTTTATTTTTAGGGTTGCAGTTACCTCATTACCCTTGGCTGGGTGGTACACTTTGGTCATGTCACATGTCTTCATATGATTGGGAGGCCTTTTTTGACCCCCATCAGTTGCCCCCCGATTCCTCAAGTTATTTTGATAACTTGGGGAAGCATAGGAGGTTGTGCATGACCAGGTGGATGAACGAACGGGGTTTCTGGAGAGTTTTTGGTTCAGCCGGAGTTGATCTGGACGGATTGAAGAATTGGATTTTTAAGCAAAATACTCTGTTCGTCTGGAGCTAATATGAACGGCTCGAAGAACTGGATTTTCAAGCAAAATAACTTGTTCAGCCGGAGACAGTCTGAACGGCTTTAGATGAACTGGATTTCAAGGCCAAATATTTTGTTTGGCCAGAGACGATTTGAACGGCTCAAAGAACTGGATTTTCAAGTGTAATATCCTGTTTGGCCGGAGACGGTCTGAATGGCTTGAAGAACTGGATTTTCAAGCGTAATATCTTGTTCGGCCGGAGACGGTCTGAGCGGCTCGAAGAACTGGATTTTCAAGTGTAATATCATGTGGGCAGTGATAAATCGGCCCCCCAAAATGATAAATCGACTCCTCATGTGTCTATCTCTCTCCTCTTTCTTTCTCTAACCCAGAGGAGAGAGAAAGACACATGGGGAATCGATTTATCATATTTGGGAGTCGATTTATCACTCCCCTATCCTGTTCGGTAGGAGACGGTCTGAGCGGCTCGAAGAACTAGATTTTCAAGCGTAATATCCTGTTGGGCCGAAGACGGTCTGAACGGCTTGAAGAACTGGATTTTCAAGCGTAATATCCTGTTCGGCTAGAGACGGTCTGAGCGACTCGAAGAACTGGATTTTCAAGCGTAATATCCTGTTCTGCCGGAGACGATCTGAACGGCTTGAAGAACTGGATTTTCAAGAAAAATATCATGTTCGGCCGGAGACGTTCTGAACGGCTTTAGATGAACTGGATTTCAAGGCCAAATATTTTGTTTGGTTGGAGATGATCTGAACTGCTCAAAGAACTGGATTTTTAAGTGTAATATCGTGTTCGGCCGGACACGGTCTGAATGGCTTGAAGAACTGGATTTTCAAGCGTAATATCCTGTTCGGACGGAGACGGTCTGAGCGGCTCGAAGAACTGGATTTTCAAGTGTAATAACCTTTTCGGCCAGAGACGGTCTGAACAGCTTGAAGAACTGGATTTTCAAGCGTAATATCATGTACGGCCAGAGACGATCTGAGCGGCTCGAAGGACTGGATTTTCAAGCCTAATATCATGTTCGGACGGAGACGGTCTGATCAGCTTGAAGAACTGGATTTTCAAGCCAAATATTATGTTCGGCTTCTGATGAGCAGGATTTCATCGTTTTGTATGACGCGTGATATCCTGAATGACTTCTAACGAGCAGGATTTTGTCATTTTGTGAAACGCGTGATATCCTGAATGGCTTCTGACGAGCAGGATTTTCTCATTTTGTGTAACGCGTGATATCCTGAACGGCTTTTGACGAGCAGGATTTTGTCGTTTTGTGGAACGGGTGTGAAATGCAAGTGTGATAACCCAAGAGGGGGGTGAATTGGCTAATTAAAAATTCTTAGCTTAATTATGTGGATTATTAAAATTAATTTACCAATTAAGCAATTTATATCTAACCCTTGTTAATTAAACAAGACAATGAAATTAGGGTTTAAATATTACCAATCATTTATATTCTCTAACCTTTGTTTTTATAAAACATAAATACAAGTTAGGGTTAGAAATTACCAATCACCAAGTGCAAGAGGAAAAGCAAGAGAAGAAGAGAGACACCAAGATTTATAGTGGTTCGGTCACAACTTGACCTACTCCACTCTTCCATGTTTGGCTCCTTGGGTACTCCACTAATGTTGAGATTATACGCGCCTAATCTCCAAGCGTTACAAGTACCTTCTCTGCCTCCGAGGGGACAAACCCTCTAGCTCCGGATTCTTCTTTCTTAACGGGTTGAATCCAAGACCCTCTTACACTCAAGCTTCTCCTTCAAAGGCCGAAGCGAAAACCCTCTTCACAATAAACTTCTCCTTTCTAAAGGGCCGAAGCGTAAAACCCCTCTCACAACTCCAAGATTCATCTTTCTTATCGGGCCGAATCGATACAAATGAAGAACTAAAAAGAAAAACTCTCAAGCCTCTTGATAGGTAGATTATAAAGATTCAAGCTCACAATCTCTCCAAATAAAAATACAAATGTAGAAGCCTATAAAGATCCTTTGATAAATGTTGATTTGCAAAATCAAAGCTCAAAGAGGAAAAACCATTGATACGAAAGTGTAAGCTCACAAAGATATGAAAATAATCTTTCAAAAGGTTGCTTAGTTGGTCTTGGATAGGGTATAAATAGCCCATTTGAAAATAGGACCGTTTGGGGGCAAAACCGTAAAAAACTGGGTTGAAATACTCAAGTTGTGCAGGCCCCAACGGTTACTTTTTCGAATCAGCACGGTCGACAGAGGCATCGTGGTCGCTCACCCTATCAGGCGCTCACTTTATAATTTGAAATTTCTTATCGTCACAGTCGACCGAGGTACGGCGGTCGTCCGGCGTGAGCAACCTATACTTTCTTATTTTTGTCGAGATCCCTATCAACGGTCGCCCGGCCCTATGGAGGTCGACTGGCCCGACCATGCTGGATTTATTTCTGATCGACAGAAACATATCTGTGGTCGCCAGGGAAGCCCCGGTCGACCGGCCCGCTAAGATTCGGTAGGTGCTGGTTTTCCAGCCACCTTACCGCGGTCGACCGGCCCTGCTTTGAAATCTCAGTTTTAATTATAAAATTTCAGGGACTTGGGCCATGGTCTTTGGGGTTTTGTCAAAGGTTTTCAAACATGTTTTGGGGAGTGTTGATGGTTTCTAAAGATATCAAATATGTTTTAATCAAACCATTTTGAAAACCCTTTTTGAAAGTGCAAATAACAAGAGGACTCCAAATACAATCTAAAGTGTATACCCTTGAGTCTTCTTGGATTGCTTGGCTCCTCTACACTTTCTTGGACATCTCTAACTTGCAAGTGAACTCTTCAACTTTCTTCGGATCATGTGGCTTCCTCCATCTCTTGGACATCTTCAATGTTGCATGAGAAAGCCACCAATGCTAGTTCATCTCAAAGCTTCTCTTTGGCACTTTGCTAGGCAACTTGTGGGATCTTTGTCTTGAGCTCTTGACTTGAACATCTTTCAAGGTTGATGCCTCCAATATATGTGCAAGTTCTTTGGTTCCTTTGTGCATGTTGATCCTCAAGCCATGTGTTGTGTCTAGTTGTGTAATGGCGATATGACATGTCAAGTTCCTGTCTAAGACACAACACTCAAAGACAACGCATTAGTCCATAAAGACTTATCAATTTAGGTTTCCTAGCATCAAAACAAGAAGGTAAAGGTGAATGATTGAACCCATGGGAACCCTTGGGCTTACAGCGTGATATCCTGAACAGCTTCTGACGAGCAAGATTTTGTCGTTTTGTGGAACGCGTGATAACCTGAACGGCTTCTAACAAACAGGATTTTATCGTTTTGTGAAACGCGTGATATCCTGAATGGCTTCTGAGGAACAGGATTTTGTCATTTGGTGGAACGCGTGATATCTTGAAGGGCTTATGACGAGCAGGATTTCACGACAAACTACCATACTTGGTGATTTCCCTTTTTTCCCCAAAAAAAAAAATTTTGAAGCGTGCGTAGCTTCGTACTTGCGCCTCACTCATAAATGTCTGCCGCGTGGCGGATTGGCATTTGAGGACGTGAGCTGTCTTCTGTCAGGCTTGGCTATATAAGCAGCCTCGAGACCTCATTTCCATTTCATTTGCGCCTTGCTCTCTGCTTCTACCCTCGACCTGCTTAGTTTGGATAGTTGCGCCGCTGTTGAGTTCGAGGCCTTGTCAGTCTAGTTCGGTAATTTTCTTTCAGTTCGTCATCTGTTTTCATTTTGTTTTCTTCTAAATGTCTAGTAATGGTAGCTCTGGGTCAAAGTCGGGTTCCCGTTCATCTTCGGGAGGGGCTTCCTCCTCGAGTAGCTTGAGATCTAATTCGTCAGAGAGGACCAGATCCTATCTGAATAGACATCCAGGCCCGTATATGTTCGGGCAGAGGGAAAACGTGATTGTTGTCCTTGATGAGGAGGATGTAGTAATCATTGATGATGAAATCTTAGACTTAAACATTGCTCATGTCCGGGTAGAGAGTCCTGACAGGACAGAGACGAGTGGGGAAGGTGACGACATTGGAACATCTAGTTCCTTTGCTCCTGAACGGGCGGCTGAGGTCATAGCCGAGGTCCGGATGGATGCCAACCCACAATATAATATAGCGGCCGTTTACGAGGAGAACGTCCTTGATGAGTCTCGGCTTGGAGATGTTCGGGACAGATACTGCATTCCTGAATGGTTTAGGCTGAGGGCGGCAATTGAGGGAGATTGGCCGAGTAATGACAGCTCTAATGTCTGTGTATTTGAGGAGGCCTTAAAGGTCGGACATAGATTTCCCATCAATTCCTTCTTTGCTAAAGTTCTCCGACATTATGGTCTGGCCCAAGCTCAAGTGGTACCGAACTCCTGGAGAACACCGGTCTGCTTCATGTGCTTGGTACGGTTTCGTCTGCGGTGGAACCTGTCCATACCAGTGTTATGTATGTGGGCACATCTGAAGAAACACCGGGATGGAGGTTGGATCTACATTAGTTAGAGATCCGATGTGAAGTTGATTACAGGCATACCGTCCTCCATCCATGGGTGGAAGAATAAGTTCCTTTACGTCGGCCTTACAGATCCTACTGAGGTGTGGCCGGTCCCCCTCAAGTGGTCCTCTGTTAATACAATGGCACTAAGTCTTAAGCCTTACTTGGAGGGGGAGGATGAGATGACCTTTGCACGGATCTGTGAGGAAATTCAGCGCGAGGGAATGATACACTGCTCAGAATTCTCCAGGGAGGAAGTTCTGGTCGAGCTCGGCATTAGTGCTGCGACACGAGCGCATAGGTGTCTTAGGTTTGCTGTGTCTTTTTCTTTCTTTATGCTTTCTAACCAGGTCTCTAACACTTTGCTTCTTTCTTTGCTCTTCCTCTCTCCAGAAATGCAGAAGCAATCAGCACTAGAGAAAGTGAGGCAGAACGTTCTGGGCAAAGGCCAGAAGAGGAAGGCCCCCAAATCCACCACCCCACTGCCCACTTAGGAGAAGGAGAAGGGAAATTGCGTCCTGGTTGACAAGGGGCCTAAGACCAAGGTGAAGATTGTCGGGAGGGACCAGAGTGGCCGAGTTGAAGGTTCCTGTCAGGATCTGGTCCAATTCGTCTCTCCCTCCCCCAGGCAGCCCGGGGACAACGTTTTTGGCCTGAACTGGGCAGTTCAGAAAAATGATTTCGGTCTTGGAGACGGTAGGGTAGCTCATGAGATCATCACAAAGGGTCGGTTGCATTACGACAAGCTCAAGGTCCTGAATGAGCCCCCAGACACGGCCGAAGATGCCATGTTTACTTCAATTTATCAGGTATGCTTATCGTAGCTCTGAACGTGCTTTTCCTTTCTTTTGTTCCCTGGTTGGTCGTGGCTATTGTTTTGGTAACGTGTCTTCACTTGCTTTGTTCGGGTGCTACTGGACCGGTCTCTGTGAAAAGAGCAGGGGCTTCTCCAAAGAGATAACCGACTCCGGGGTTGAGATCGGGAAGTTGAAGAAAGATAAGGAGAAGCTGAACAAGGTCGTCCATGATAAGGACGCGGAAATTGTGAAGCTCACCGTGGAGCTGAAGACTCAAGGCGAGAGGGCCCTCAACGCGTACAACAAGTTGTAGGAACGGTCCCAGCTCAAGTTGGAGGCGGCCGTCCAAGCCAAGGAGGAGGAGCTTGTGACCCTGTCTGAAGATTCCTATCGGCTGGGATTCAGTGACTGTTTAGCGAGGATCAAGGGGTCACACCCAATGTTGATTTGGATGATGTTGCACTGCCCGATCCTGAGGTGGAGGAGGTGGCTGACCAGGATGCCCATCCTCGTACGAAAGATGCTCCAGCAGTGACACGTCACCAAGAGGAGAATGGCCCTGCGGAGCCTTGACTCTTCACCTATTTCCAGGACTTTCTGCGCGTATCTGCACCTTTTGAATGGAATTTATGTATCTTACCCTTCGGGGCTTCTTGAACAGAGTTTATGTATTCCACCCTTCGGGGCTTCTTGAACAGAGTTTATGTATTCTGCCCTTCGGGGCTTTTTGAATGGAAACTCTGTTTCCTTTCTCTTGAATGGAAACTTGATGGGACACAAATACGGCTACGCTCCCAGATATCGCCACGTGTCATCTATGCACGGGTAGAGCCCAACCATCTTGAAGAAAGGCGTTGGAAAACGGCAAAGACCACACAATCATGACACGTGTCGCCCTCTCGCCGCCCAGGCCTCATCATCACAAATTATGGAAGGAAATGGCCGCCAAAGCCACGCGCGCCGGCGAGGCAGGGGGAACGCCCAATCCCGCAAAAGAAGGTTTTCTCTCCATAATGATGAAAAGGGCCGCACACCTCCCTTTAAAAGGGAGGGAAAGGAAGAAGAGAGGGGATCCACCTTTTTCTAAAAGAAAAGACTTCCCCCACTCTCCGCTCTACAACACCGGAAAAAGAGGCGAGGCAACAACAGAGGAGGCTAGGAACTCAATCCTACTCTCCCTGCTAGTCCCCTCCGACCCACTCACTCACACACCCAGAAGAGATCTCGCGCGCTGGCCCTGGTAACCCCGACCAAAACCCCTTCCCCTCTCGCTATTCTCTATATTGATTGGTCGAAGGATCTGACTTGGGTGTCGAAGTGGTCGTCCGGGACCCACCCCGGACCCCCTGACCCCCTCTTGTTTGTGACAGCAGACCCCGCGGAGGCCCTCTACCGACCGCGCGATCGCAAACCCGGATTCAGACGCCATCATATTGTGGCCATCCGTGGGACTCGTCGAGTACTGAACGCCTTATGGCGATGAGAAACCACACCCAACAGCGAGAAACAGGGGTAATAACCCGGAGTCAGGCTCAGCGCGCACAAACCAACACCTCAAGCTCCCGAGAGCCTGATTGAGAAATTAAATAACCGCAAGTGCACGGATCGCGTGTAGATACGGGTCGAACTCAGGGAAGAGAAATCTAGTTGTCAATCCTATTCTTGTACCGATTAGAATACTAGCTATGATATAATGTTGCCTGGCAAAATCTCAGGATTTCCGTGGACTTAGACCTCGGAGCCAACACTATATGTAAGCGTGTATTCTATTCAATCTAAGAATCAAATTCAACTACGATCTTGATTTGGAAATCTTAATTTAGGCAAAGTGTACCAAAATTTTAATGATCTTTATTAACTACTTATCTAATCTAATTAGAAAACCAAATTCTAAGGGCTTAAAAAAATTGAAAAAATTGCAAAAGTAATTTGGAATAGTGTAAAAATCTTAATTCAATATAAAAGATTACTTAGGGTTAGAATCCACCATGGGTTTGGAATTATATTATTAATCAAACCAATTTCTGTATTGGATAGTGTATTTGATAAATTCAGTCTATGGGGTATAAGATCTATTGATGTCATTACCCATGAGTGTTTTATCAAATATACTACTCAATTTAAAGATATTATATAAGAAATTATATTTATTTATCGGCAATCACTTATACGACTGGGGAAAGCCAGTGGCATACGTGATTGGAATCCAACAAATACAAATCCTTACATAAGTTGTTATATAAGCCACTGGTTTTAATTAATCATCTTTCTCCTTCCCCATGGCTTCATCTAAACCCCAAGTAGATGGATTTAGTTATTCATGGAGAAGGGGGAAGAAACAAAGAAAATAGAGAGAATAGAGAAGAGAATAGCCATTAAGAACTTGAAAAGAAAAATCAAACACAAAGTATTTTCTCTTTTAATTAAAATTAAACAAAAAATACAGTTAACTAGGATTGAAAGAAATAACAGAAATTAAAGAACACTTAGTCTTTTTCTCCTCTTCGCAATAGTTGAATCCCTGATCGCCTTCCTTCAAGCCTTGGTGTCGCCTTGGATTGAATTGTGGACGGTTGGATCGGTCTTTGGTTGAGAGAAAGAAAAGAAAAGAGCTTGAAAAGAGAGCAAGAAAGAATAAGAGATAGTAAAAAGAAAGAAAAAGCAAAAGCATAGAGAGAGAGAGCAAGAGTATGGGAGAGAGTTGTAGAGAGGACCTAGCAGGAGAGCCAAGAGAGAGTGATATATATATTTAGAAAATATTGGGCTTCCAAATTTAAAAGACCGGCCAAGCATTGAGATATGGTATCCTCGTTCATATTGTGCAACCTTTTCTATGGATGGGATCACTTACTCCAAATATCCAACAAGCTTCTATATTTTTCTATAGTTGCCAAGGGATAAAAAAAATGGAAAAGGCACAACCCAAACGTCCGTAAATTCTAACCTTCTTCTTGCACGTGTCAATAAGTTTCCAAAGAAAGGATCGCGCATCACTTGCTTGCTTTTCGAGAGCAATGATTGCCTTTAGCAACAAGGGTCCAATTTAAGAAATTGCCTTCCTTAAACTTTTCCACCCAATATAATCTTAATGCAACTGTTTAGATGGACCCCAATTTCAAATTCTAAAACCAATATTCGTGTATTCCACAACACTGTTCTGATTGCCCATCCAAACCGTTCATTTGAGAAGCCACAAGTAAATTGGTTGTCCCAAAGTTAGAAACGAGAATAGGAATGGGAATTCTTATGAAAATTCAGCCACATCACATGTGATGTGGTGATGATCTCAGAACACATTTGTTTCCGTTAATACCCACACCCAAAATAGCTTTATGCTATGCAATGGCTATTTCAATAGAACCTCAATTTGGTAAGTGTTTTTCAATAGAAACCATAGCAGACGTCCAAAAAAATATTGATTATCACTTGCATGGCTTTGCATACTATACTACAAACTTTCCCAAAAGCCACGTTTTTTTCCTAGATTAGAACTCTCATAAATGCTATTTCCATTTAAAATATAAAAATATCTTGTATTCTTGTTCCATTGCTAATTTTCCAAGTGGGGATTTCTAAATAGCCGTTTTTTTCCCTTGTGGCCCCCATCAACAACCGAACATGGAACCCAATTTCAAAAGACAAATGGGTTGGATAATATAAATGGGCCCCATTCCAATTTCCAAAATTTATATTGGTCGGTCCCACTTCTTTGTTAAAATATGCGATAGATAGATGGCATCATGAAATGATCCAAACCATCAAAATTGTAGTCTATATTGTGAATTGGATGTACCACCAACTTATTCTCATAAAATGATCCAGCGAATCCATCTAATGGGTCAAAATGTAAAGCGCTCAAGGCCCAATATCAACCCCAATGGACGATCCTAACCGCCCATTTAATAGCCTGTCAAATTTACTCTTATAGGATGATCTAAACCACTCCATGGATTAATCTGAGCCGTAGAAATGATCAAGTTTTGACATAAGTGGGCCTCGCCTCCTAGTGATGAATTCCTTAGGAGTCATAAAAGATTTTGGCATTGATAAATCGACCCCCATCTTTAGTTTTTGGATGATCTCAACCGTCCAATTAATTGGGCCACATTGTTGATCAATTGCACCCCCTAAATTCTTCCAATAAAGTAATCCGAACCGTTAAATTCAACCCAACGAAACCATCTTGAACTCGGCCACCGAAGTATCTTGAAATTTCATATTTTCTTGAACATTAGTTGTTTTTCTTTGATTTTTAATCTCCTTAGCATATTTTCCTCAAAATTCCTGAAAGATCCTGAAACACTAAAAACACACAAAATACCTTAGTAGTACCGCTTTAAATGATAAAATATGCATGTTTCCTATCACTACTATTCACACATAAATGTGTTCATCAGAGCCCAACTCACCACTCTCGGGCCGACACCAGCCCTCATCTAGCACGCCGCAGATGGTCCCCACCGTGGAGGTGTTCAACGAACTTCGCCGAGAACTACTCCAACGCTTGCCTCCTTCGGCCCCGGAGAGGCCCCTGACAACACAAGACCAGACAGAAGCCTATGACAAAGGCAACGAAGAACAGCCAGGAGAGCGTCATCCCCGGCGAAAGCGAGCACCGACTCGCCGGACGCCGTCCCCATCAACGAATAGCCCTTTGCCCCCCACAGCCACGGGACACCAGCGAGACAGCGGGAAGCAGGTTACGCTAAGCCGTGCCCCCCCTGTCCAGGCAGCCCGTCTCCAGGAACCACCCCTGGCTCGGGTAGAAGAGGTAGCAACCTCACCGCAACCGGCAGATTCGAGAGGTGAAACTAGAAATGAAGAAGCCTTACACCCATGGCATCCTCGACGAATGGGAAAGAGAAACCGCATCCCCATTCACCTCGGATGTCTTGAAAACCCCCGCAGAAACAGGCATAGATCTCTCCCGCTTCGGTCTGTACGATGGAAGCACGGACCCCCTCGAGTTCCTCCAAACCTTCAAAAGGGTAATGACGCTCCGGGGCGCGACGGACGGATTCATGTGCAGAGCCTTCGCCTCCCTGCTAAGAAAAACCGCTAACGACTGGTACATGATTGGAGCCCGACTCCATCTCATCGTTCCACGAGTTCGGAAGAAAGTTCAGCGAAAGGTTCGCCAATAACCGCCTCCGCCATGATCCAACAGACGCCCTCCTAGCCCTCCGGCAGGGAAGAAACAAGACCCTAAGAGACTTCATGTTAAAATTCAATGCCGAATTGGCCCAGCTTTCTAACATGGACGTCCAAATAGCGGTCGCAACGCTAAAGCACGCCACCACCAACCCGAATCTCAAGCTGCATCTCACCCTCAAGCCGCCACGGGACCTGCAGGAACTTGAATCCAAGGCTGATAAGTTCGTACAAGCAGAAGAAGCCTGCGCCCGAGAGCAGAATCAGCCCGGCCCCGATGAGAGAAAAAACGACGGCCAAAGGGCCATAAGGCCACGCGCGGACGAGAGGCAGGCGGGCCGGAACCCCGTCCCCGTCTTCGAGAGACTGGGAAGCGCCCCACTGAAGTTTCCCCTCTCCCACGTTCTACTAGCTATCAGGGATCAGGGTCTCCTGACCCCCCCCCCAAGAGAATGGCCACCGACCCAAAGAAGATGTCCGCCAGAAAATTCTGCGAATTCCACGGGGACCACGGCCACGAAACTGACCATTGCTTCCACCTCCGCCTCCAGCTGGAAAAGCTGGCCGAAGAAGGGCACCTAATTCAATATCTCAGGAGCCCTGAAAAAAGCTCGCATGAGGTCCAGCTTCCAACCAACGAGCCCAGAGGTAGGCATCGGTCACCTGATAGACGCCAGTCCAACAACCGTCGCCGATCCACAAGCCAACACGGATCTCCTAGCAGGCGTCGCTCACGAAGCAGACGTCGATCCCGCAGTAGACATGACACGCACCGCCATCAGCGCCCCCGGAAAGAGGAGCCCCCCGAGTAGCCGAAGGCCCGCAAACAGCCGCCCACCATTATCTGGAAAATCAATATCATCACGGGCGGGCCGACAGCGGGAGGGCCAACAACCACCGGTCGGCGGGCATATGCGGAACGAGTATTCTCCATGGACATGCCTTCCAAAAAGACCCGAACAAATCCGCCCCGTGAGGACCAGATCATCACTTTCTCCAATGACGACCTCGACGGGCTACAAGCCCCGTATGACGACGCACTGGTCATTAGGCTAGTCGTCGCCAACTTCGACATAGGAAAAATCCTAGTCGACACAGGAAGCTCCGTCAACGTGCTGCACCTCGACACTTTCGAAGAAATGAAACTAGGCAGGGAAAGATTGGGACCCGCGGAATATTCCATCTACAGGTTCTCCGGTGCGTCCGTACGAGTCGACGACAAGATCGACTTACCCGTGACCTTTGGGACGTATCCCCTCCAAAAAACCATCCTGACCACCTTCCTGGTTGTGGACATACCTTTTACTTACAGCGGCATTATTAGGCGACCCGCTCTCAGAGATTTGGGAGTAGTAGTTCCACCCCCCACCTCAAAATGAAATTCCCCACCCCAACCGGAGTAGGGGAGGTCCGGGGACAGCAAATGGTAGCGCGCCAGTGCTACGCAGCAGGCCTGAGAGGAACCAATGCCCCGCCGAAAATTTCACGATCGATAGCGAAGACCCCCGGCAGCGAGCCCGCACAATCAGAGGAGAGCCCGTCGAGGAGCTAGACTCCATCCCCATAGCCCAAGATCAGCCGGAGAGACAAGTCCAGATCAGCTCCCTACTAAAAGGCCCCCTGCGAGACCAGATGATCAACTTCCTCAGAGCGAACAAAGACATGTTCGCATGGTCCGCTAAGGACATGCCCGAGATACCCAAGGAACTGGTCATTCACAAGTTAAACGTGAACTCAGCCCTTAAACCCGTCCGGCAGAAAAAAAGGAACTTCGCTATAGAGCGTCAAACTCACATAAAGGCCGAAGTGGAAAAACTACTACAAGCCTGGTTCATCAGAGAAACCCGGTATACCGAGTGGCTGTCAAACGTCGTCATGGTCAAGAAAGCTAGCGGAGGCTGGCGGGCCTGTATAGACTTCACAGACCTAAACCGGGCCTGCCCAAAGGACCCCTACCCCCTCCCACGCATAGACCAACTCATCGACGCCACATCCGGGCACGAGCTTCTCACCTTCTTGGATGCGTTCTCAGGCTACAATCAGGTCAAAATGCACGAGCCAGACATCCCGAAAACAGCGTTTATCACCGATCAGGGCGTCTACTGTTACACTGTTATGCCATTCGGCTTAAAAAATGCTGGCGCCATCTACCAGCGGCTCGTAAATAAGCTATTCCAGGTGCAAATCGGCAGGAACGTAGAGGTGTATGTCGACGATATGCTGGTAAAAAGTCTGGAAGCCTCCAAGCACATCTACGACCTTCAGGAAACTTTTAACACCCTACGACGAGCCCGAATGAAGCAAAACCCCGCAAAATGCGCCTTCGGGGTAGCTTCCGAAAAATTCTTGGGGTTCATGGTCAGCCAGAGAGGGATCGAGGCCAACCCCGAGAAGATCCAGGCCATCCTAGACATGGAACCCCCGACAACAGCGGTAGAAGTACAGAGGCTCGCAGGACGAATCGCGGCCCTTGGTCGATTCATGCCCAAATCGGCAGAAAAGTGCCAACTCTTCTTCAAACAGTTAAAAAACATACGGGAATTCGAATGGACCCCGGCCTGCCAAGAGGCCTTCAACTCCCTGAAGCAATACCTTCAGACACCACCCGTACTCGCCAAACCCGAGCCGGGGGAAGAGCTATTTTTATACCTGACCGTCAGCCCCACGGCGGCGAGTGCGGTGTTGGTCAAGCAAAACGACAAAAAGGAACACCCGGTGTACTACTTGAACAAGACTCTCCACGGTGCAGAAATCCGGTACCTAAACATAGAAAAGTTCGCCCTCGCAGTCGTCAGCGCCGCCCGAAAGCTCCGCCCCTACTTCCAGGCCCACCCCATTGTGCTTCTGACCGACCAACCCCTGAGGAAGATTCTCCAAAAACCAGAGACCTCGGGTAGGATGGTAAGTTGGGCCGTCGAGTTGGGAGAGTTCGACATACAAGTCCGCCCGAGGCCAGCTATCAAATCCCAAGCCCTCGCTGACTTTATAGTAGAATCCACGGCTCTGGCCGCGGAACCAGCGACAATGGAGAGCGGCGAGAGCCCCACCGAACAGACGGCTCGCAGCAACGTGGCGCCGGACTCAGCAAAACAAAGCAATGAGATTTGTTGGACCCTGCACGTTGACGACTCAGCAGGCAAAAAAGGGCACGGGGCGGGAGTGGTCCTCCACGGCCCAGAAGGATTTACAATGGAATACGCCCTCAGGTTAGATTTCAAAGCCTCTAAGAACGAGGCTGAATACGAAGCCTTACTGGCAGGACTGAGTCTAGCCGCAGAGCTCGGCACGGGAAACTTAAAAGTCCATAGCGACTCCCAGCTCATCGTCAACCAAGTTAACGGAATATATGAAGCCAAAGGCCTCAGAATGAAGAGATACCTCCAGAAGGTAAAAGAAAAGCTGCAGGCAATGGGAGAGGTAGAGATCCTCCAGGTACCGCGAGACATGAACAACCGAGCGGATGCATTGTCAAAAATGGCCGCCGAAGAGACCCATGACTTCGGTACCGTGCTCACATAAATACTGTCCCACCCCAGCATCGACGAGGTGCAAGTTTTGGAGATTCCACCTGGACCAAACTGGATGGACCCCATCATGCGATACCTGAAAGACGGTATACTGCCCACAGATAAGCTGGAAGCCCGGCGCCTAACCGCAAGACCCGCCCTCTACGTCGTCCACGGGCCCAGGCTCTACAAACGGTCATACACTTGGCCGTATCTCCGATGCCTGGTGCCCTCCGAGTCAGACTACGCACTACGAGAAGTACATGAAGGGATCTGCGGAGACCACGGAGGCGGCAGGACTCTGGCTCAGAAAATCATGAGGCACGGCTACTTCTGGCCCACGATCCTCAGGGACGCCAAGGAGTTCGTCAAAAAATGCGGCCCATGCCAAAGGTTCGCGACCACCCCCCGCCAACCGGCCACACCATACACCGCGATAGCAGGGCCCCTGCCTTTCGCCATGTGGGGCATGGATCTACTCGGACCGTTCCCAAAAGCCCCCGGGGGACATACAATGTTGTACGTCACCATCGACTACTTCACCAAATGGGTCGAGGTCAAAGCCGTGGTAAAACCCAATTCAAAAGCGACGGAGAAGTTCTTCTATCACGACGTGGTTTGCCGCTTTAGCATTCCAAAGACACTTGTAACGGACAACGGTCCCCAATTCGCAAGTGCTGAGTTTAGCAGATTCTGCGATAACCTAAGCATCGAACACCGTTTCACCTCCGTAGCGCACCCGTAGGCCAACGGGCAGGTAGAGGTAACTAACAGGATCTTGGTTCAGAGCCTCAAGAAGCGATTGGGAGAAGCCGAGAAAAACTGGGTAGAAGCGCTACCTAGTGTCCTCTGGGCCTATCGAACGACGCCGCGAACCGCGACTGGAGAATCCCCTTTTAGCTTAACCTTCGGGGCCGAAGTGGTCATTCCGCTAGAAATTGGCCTCCCCAGCTTCCGCACCGCGAATTATCACGAACAGGGAAATTCCGAGCTCCTCCGGAACACCCTCGATCTCGTGCTCGAAAAACGAGAGCAAGCCCTCCTCCGAACCGCCTCCTACCAGCAAAAGGTGGCACGGTACTACAACGCCCGGGTAAAAAAGCGCTCGATTAAACTCGGAGACCTTGTTCTACGGCGTGCAGAGGTATCCGACGCCCGCAACACCGGAAAACTCGCACCTAAATGGGAAGGACCGTACAGGGTCGTTCGAGCACTCCGCCCCGGGGCCTACCAACTAGAACGCCTCGACGGGACCCCAGTCCCTCGAAGTTGGAGCATGGACAACCTCCGAGAGTTTTACCAGTAAAAAGATAGGGTAAGTTCCGTGTTTTCCTTTAAAACTATGACGAGTGTTTTTATTTCCTTTTTGTGTTTCTAGAAGCAAAGATGTATTTTCCCCAACAAATTAATAGAAAGGAATTTCTACCAAAGCAGCGCGTATCTCCACTTTCCGGCCCACGATAAATAAGGGACCCGAAAGAAGACAGGGAGTGAGACAGAGGTAACCTCGGGGTTAACCACCCCGAGAATACCCTAAGACGCTCCCCATAAAAAACAAAAGACAGGGAGTGAGACAGAGGTAGCATCGGGGCCGATCCCCCCGAGAATACCCTAAAACACTCCCCATGAAAAAAAGACATCCCCTTTAAGGGCAGGCGGGACCCATTAACCCCAAACTGATCACTCGAGGGGAAGATAGTCCTTCCACAAAAAGACGCCCTACGGGGTGCACTCAAAGAGCAATACCGAAAGCGCAAAGAGCTCGCAGCACATCATATATATATATATATATATATATATATATATATATATATATATATAAGGGGAAAGATAGTTCAAATGTTATTTCAGACCAAATGCGACAGTAAGACCCAAAAAAAAGGGAAGAGCAAAATTCCTAAGGCATCCAAACATTACTAAGCCCCCTCAGAAGTCTCAGCGACTACATGATCTACCGAGGCAACCCTCCCCTCGTCGCCAATAGAGAGACCCTCAAAACGCAGGGACATCTCAAACGAGTCTCGAAGAAAGGCAGAAAAAGAGCAAAAAGCGATCTGCGTAAAAAACAGAGAAAAGTCGTCGTTTATAAAGCCAACTGAGAAGCCAGTGGACAGGAAAATGAAGCGACTTGCCAAAACGGCACCACGGTTCCTCGGGAAGGAACCGCCGGGCAAGGCTGCACGCCTCCTCGCATCCCAAGGCCCTCATAAATGCCTTCCATCCCGATATTCTTTGACTAGACAAGCAAACCTTCTACCTCGATCCGTCCAACGGACCAAAGGTATGATGGGACGTAAAAAACGGCGCTGCTCTCGCCACGCGTCACCCATACACCCATACGACCTAATCTCCATTAAAGGCGATGGGAAACGGCGGGCCCAACTTCATGATCACAAGTCACTTCTGATCCCTCCCCAACAAATAAAAGGGAGGGGCCCGGAAGCGGGAAGCCAAGCAGAAGGGTTCGACCTCGACCGCGCCAGAGGAAAAACTCGCGCCTCGGCCCAGGACCCCGGCGCGAGGCCCCGGCACACGAGACGTAATAATCCTTCGCAACAAAGACAATTTATATCAAACAGATGAACAAAGCAAAGAGACACGGCACAAAACGTTACTCCCTTGGCCCATTCAATGGACCAAAGGAGTAAGGGGGAGTTATGATGGGACACAAATACGGCTACGCTCCCAGATATCGCCACGTGTCATCCATGCACGGGTAGAGCCCAACCATCATGAAGAAAGGAATTGAAAAACGGCAAAGACCACACAATCATGACACGTGTCGCCCTCTCGCCGCCCAGGCCTCATCATCACAAATTATGGAAGGAAATGGCAGCCAAAGCCACGCGCGCCGGCGAGGCAGGGGGGCGGCCCAATCCCGCAAAAGAAGGTTTTCTCTCCATAATGATGAAAAGGGCCGCACACCTCCTTTTAAAAGGGAGGGAAAGGAAGAAGAGAGGGGATCCACCTTTTTCTAAACGAAAAGACTTCCCCCACTCTCCGTTCCACAACACCGGAAAAAGAGGCGAGGCAACAACAGAGGAGGCTAGGAACTCAATCCTACTCTCCCTGCTAGTCCCCTCCGACCCACTCACTCACACACCCAGAAGAGATCTCGCGCGCTGGCCCTGGTAACCCCGACCAAAACCCCTTCCCCTCTCGTTGTTCTTTATATTGATTGGTCGAAGGATCTGACTTGGGTGTCCAAGTGGTTGTCCGGGACCCACCCCGGACCCCCTGACCCCCTCTTGTTTGTGACTGCAGACCCCGCGGAGGCCCTCTACCGACTGCGCGATCGCAAACCCGGATTCAGACGCCATCAAAACTCAATTTACTTTTTAAGTTCATTGTTTTCTTTGCTCGTCTTCATATTATGGTAATTGACGAGTGTGGTTTTGATTTGTATCTCGTAACTAATCAGTTCGGTTTTGGTCTGTCCACCAAACCTGGGCTCGGTGGGCTAGGACTTAACTGTTCTGGTCGGTTTTGATTCGCCCGAGCTTAATTGCTTAGGCTTTTAGTTTTTGGAACCAATCAGTTCGGTTTTGGTCTGTCCACCAAAGCTGTGTTTGGTGGGCTAGGCTTTTAGACCCCCCTGAGGCTTAATGCTTAGGGAACCAACCGACCTCATGGAGACTGAGATCTCCCCGACCTTCCTAAAGCTCGGGCCCTCCTAAGGAGTCCCTTGAGCGTCCGCCCAGACATCGGATCTAAGGAGACTACTTCCCCGACCCTTAAAAATAGCTCAGGGAAGTGGGTGGACATATGTTAGGAATAAACAATTCGCCAAGGTGACACGTGGCTGGGATAGACTACAGCGTCATTTCCAATCTTCGTTTCCACTTTTACCTGACACATGCAACCACTCCACCCACACGTGCGACAACATGGAACATGCCCCACCTCCTAAAGGACCAATCAACCCCCTCGTGCATTACGCGCATACTGAGTAATCATTATTCTCCCCACCAATAAAACCCCGACAAGTAGCGATCGCACCGAACTACGGTGTAGAGACCCCTCACCCTATAAAAGCCCCCGTACTCACAAAGACAAGGACGCAATTTTTCTGGTTCTAAAACACTAAGCACTCTCTTTCGCATTATCCCTATCATTTGGTTTACTCTCAGACTATTGATTTCTGACTTGGGGTCGGAGTGGCTTCCCGGAGCCAAAGCCCCTGGACCCCTAACACTTTCTCAGTGAGCCCATATCACAGATTGGAGCTCTACCAGCCCTTGGATCAAGGGAGCGGATTTCGACCCTATTAGAATAGGAATGGAACGTGATGTTAATTCCAATTCCTGATTCCTGCAATCCAAACACATTGGTTCTCAAAAAAGAAAATTAAATATTTTTATGTAAAGAAAATTATTCCTTGGAAAATAAAATCTAAGGCCTGGTATGTCTGAAATTTTCATTGAAAAAATAACGAAAAATTGGAGGAATTATCCAATGCGAATTGGCCTCAATGAATTTTCGTGTGAGGCTACTAACAGATGCTGGATCTTGTCAAATTGGGAGTACAGCATGTGCAATTTTAATACAGAACAAAATAAATAGTAAAACGTTTCATACTGACAACTTTTCATTTCTTCTAGAATGGATGCATGTGAGTCATGTGACCCTTACACCCACTGAAGAAAAATTTTCTCGATTAGACCCCAACGTTATCGGATAAGATTAGGAGAAAAGTACGGAATGTGGGGACATGTTTTGAGGAAATACGGATCGGGCACCTTTTAAAACAAGAATGAAACACAGGCAATTTTTCAAAATTGGGTGGTAAAAATACCCAAATACCCTTCTGACATCGACATAGTCCTTTTTCATTACTGCCTATTAAATTGACACGCTTCACGAGGATCTTTTGGTTCGTTTGAATATGTATTTGAACCAAAAGAACCTTAGTTTCGTTTCTATCTTGGCCGTCGGAAATAACTAGAGACGGATGGATGGTTGACACATGTTGAAAAACTTTTTGGAACGCTGACAACTCAAAGTCAATCATTATCTTTTCTCATTTCTCTTTTGGCTTAGAATGGTAATGTCATGAAATACGTCTCTTTTGGCTTAGAATGTTTTCACTTCTCTTTTGGTCCTCACTTCTCTTTTGGCTTATAACGATAACGTTATTGAATACATCTCTTTTGGCTTAGAACGACGACGTTATTGAATATTTTATTATTTCTCACGTCTCTTTTGGCTGAGAACGCCGTAGGATTCTAGAGTACGCCGCCGGAATATTAAGGGGTACACCGGCGGAAATAGGGTGTAAGCAGAAATAGGGTGTATGCCGGTGAAATTCAGGGCTACTCCAGCGGAAATAATGAGTACGCCAGAGTAAATAATTGGGTACGCCAGCGGAAATAGGGTGTACGCTGGCGGAATTCAGGGGTACGCCGGTGGAAATAATGGGGTACGCCGGCGAAATCTCATACATAGAGGTGGTATGATAAGCTAAAAGAGAAGTGAGGACCAAAAGAGAAGTGAAAAGATTCTAAGCCAAAAGAGACTTATTCCATAACGTTACCGTTCAGACCGTTTGGAAAAAAAAAAATTACGACGTGTCAAGCATCCTTCCGTCTGCAGTTATTTCCGACGGCTAGGATCCGAACGAACCCAAGCTTCTGTAGGATCAAATACTCATTGAGACGAATCAAAAGAAGCCTCATGCAGTGCGCCAAAAGTAAACGTGGTGAGATGCATTAAATACAGAAGATTTTCTCTCCAAAAGAAAATAGTAAATTACTGAAAAGGTGAATGATGAGGACCAACATACAAGGACTCCATCTTGGTCCTGATGATGTCAGAAGGGTATTGAGGTTTTTTTCCCACCCGATTTTGAAGAATTGCCCGTATTTCATTCTTGTTTTAAAAGGTGCCAGAAATCCATAATTCCTCGAAACATGTACGCACATTCCGTACTTTTCTCTAAGAGTAACCTACTACATGAAAATGCACTTTCCATGAGGCGCTTATAAACGTGCAACTACTTTATTAATGGCGGAAACAGAAAGTCTGATCAACGCATGCGGTCCCTCTGGGTTGTTGACCAGGCATGTCCACTATGGGATTTGATGGTCACCCATCTGACTGATCTCGACCGTCCACTTGAAAAGCCTTGCTCTGATCTGCTCTGAACTCCTCCAAATATTTACGTATCTATCTATCTAGTATCTGTATGGGATTTGCTAGGGACCATTGCAGAAAGGCATTTCCCGGCTGACTGTTGCATGTGAGAGCAGCGACATAGGCTCATTTTTCAGCAAATTTTGTCTTATTCATTTGATTCATCTAAGGTGTCTGCTCTCACATGCAACGGCCACTCGCAAAATGCCTTCTGCGATGATCCCTAGCATAGAGAGAGAGAGAGAGAGAGATTTTATTTGGTGCCGGTCTATTTTATTTGGTCCTCGATCATGGACGCACAGCCCTTGATATTGGATTTAATAGCAACACAATTTTAAATAGCATTTAGCATGCCCGATTGGGCACCATATAATTTATAATATATATTTGTGGCTAAGAACAGATTCCGGCTTTTTTATTAGCTGCGGCTAATTTGTGAAGTAATACTCTTACTGGGACAAAAGAGTCATATCCTTTGGATGGGAAGTTAGCACAACAAATTCACCACTCCTCTCCCCTGTCAAATGAAGGTCAATTTCTCAATAGGTGATGTTCCTACGATTGAATGTAAATTTGAGGATATTCTCGTGTAGTCAGGGATCCTTTGATTTTGCAAAAGGAATAAAACAAACTTTGTTTTACTTATATAAACTGATCCAAATCAGTTCTTTGGATGGGAAATCCAATAATAGATGATGGAGCTTTTGTGTCTTTCAAAAATTAGAAAATAAGAATTAGAGGAGATTGAAGAAGGAGAGAAGTAGGACGTTTCTTAGAGTTTATTGGACGTGAATTTCAGCAGCCTCTGTTTCTATTTAAACGTCCACTAAAGGTTTATATAGATTAGTTTCCTAGTTTAAGATAATTCCTTCTTGAATTGGAACACTAGCCAACTTCTATTTTGATAATGGAAACCAATTTAAAGTGCGACAACATATGAACGTTCCCTACAAAAATTGACATGTTCTCAATCTTCAAAAACGTGGGTTGCTTTTTGGATCAAAAGCAATTCCTATTTTATCTCCAAAAATATATGTCATAATCTCTCCTTTGTTCTCTTATTCTTTATTCTTTTAATTGCCTCCCTCATTTTTCTCAAAAAAGATATTTCAAATTAGATATTCCGATAATATCTCCCCAAATTTGAGTTGGATGAAATTCCATCCGTTTTGGGCACTAACACTAACAATCTCCCACTTGCCTGCAACATGAAATTTTGTCGAATAGGGTTAAATTCAAATATTTATTTAATTCTTCCAATTAAATAAATGATTCCTAGCCAATGAGAATAAAGCTCCATCTAGACATTATATAATACCTTTAATACTCTTTTTGGTTAACACTTAACCAATTTGGTATTCCCAATCTATCCCATAGTGTACATGCACTATGATATTCGTTCCCTTTGCATCAAATGCAACGAAACAAGTTCGTTTGTGCAATCAAATAAATGCGGGACCATATCTAATAGTTATAATTGGTCATTCGAGTTGTGAGTGGGATCGTTGCAGAGATTCAACGGTCGATCCTGCAGAACCCAATGAAGGGTCCCTGTAAGCCCAAGGGTCTACTCTCCTATCTTGTTTTGATGATTCTAAACATAATTGATTGTGTTTTTGAATACTAATCAATTTGCCTTGAAGTGTTGTGTTTAAGATAGGATTGATCATTGATGAAACCAACACACTACATGGTCATGCTTGAAGATGTACCCAACAAGAGTCAAAGGAGCTAAGTGAAGCTCACATCATCTCTCAAGCAAGCATACACAAAATGGAAGATCAATTGAAGACCAAGACTAAAGAGAAATTGAAGGTTGCATAGTGTAAGCCCAAGGGTCTACTCTCCTATCTTGTTTTGATGATTCTAAACATAATTGATTGTGTTTTTGAATACTAATCAATTTGCTTTGAAGTGTTGTGTTTAAGATAGGATTGATCATTGAAGAAACCAACACACAACATGGTCATGCTTGAAGATGTACCCAACAAGAGTCAAAGGAGCTAAGTGGAGCTCACATCATCTCTCAAGCAAGCATACAAAGATGGAAGATCAACTTGAAGACCAAAGCTAAAGAGAAATTAAAGGTTGCATAGGTATCATTGTACATCTCCTCTCTTTAGATTTTCAAGTCAAGGCAAAGTATTTTCAAAATATTTTTCAAAGAACACTTAAAGAACTTTAAAGGTTTAGTGAATGATTATGTGGTGGACCAACATGTTGGGACCCTCATAAACATTCAATAATTATCATAGGAGTTGAGTTCCAAAAGCCAAAAATCAAACAAGCAATAAAATCTTAAATCTGCTGATTTTTTAGGCTTCTCGGAACTCCGAGATTTTTCTCGGAGCTCCGAGCTCGGAACTCCGAGCTCGGAACTCCGAGAGTTCCCTCGGAACTCCGAGAAAAAGTCCAGTAGCCTCTGGGCATTTTCTCGGAACTCTGAGAAATTTCTCGGAACTCCGAGAAATGGTCCAGTAGAAATTTTATTTCTTCTGGCCGTTCTCTCAGAACTCCGAGAATTTCTCGGAGCTCCGAGAACCTCGCGACAGGTGAGAATATAGCCGTTGGGATTTGAATTAATTCTTGGTTTTTGTTATCTACACCCCCAAACGGTCATATTCCATAGAGAGGCTATATATACAACATCTAGAGGATTCATTTCCTCTCTCTTGATGATTTGAAAACCTCCTTGAGCATTAAAGAAAACTTACAATCCATTTTTGCTTAAGATTTTATTTTCTTCCCACACTTGCCTTGCACTTGCATATTGAGTTGGGATATTTAGAGCTTTCACTTGCAACTACCATCATTGAAGAGCAATCAAGGGTCTACAAAGAGCATCAAGCTTTCAAGAAGAAGCCAAGCTATTCAATCTTCATTTCTTGCAAAGGTGGCTAGGGCATCCTACCTTAATACCCTAGGGAGCACCGCTTAGAACTCGGCGGAGAAGGAGAGTCTTTTGTAAAGGTGTAAGGGCATCCTTATTTAATATCCCTTGGAAGTGTAACCGCCTCAGAGCCGGGCATCGTGGAGGTCTCCAATAGTGGAAATCCTTAAGGACGATCTTAAGAAGAGTGGAGTAGGGCTTTGCCCGAACCACTATATATCGGTGTGTCATCTTTCATTTTTGTACTTTCATTCTTGTTTTTGGTTTAGTATGTCTTTTGTTTTCATTCTTACTTGCACTAACCAAAAACCTAATTTAAAGAAGAAAAATTCTAACTAGGTTCACAAGTAATTTTCAAAAGGGATAATTTAGTGTTAAAATCAATTCACCCCCCTCTTGTTTATTTCAATTGGTATTGTAGACACCCCCATTTTGCTCCGCCTTAATCAACAAAGAAGTTAGTGTTTCGCTGTCAGTTTGTCAGTATTCTCCATTTCGGTGTCCGTCCCTTATGCTTTCTCAATCTTTCCGATCATTTCCGCAACGTTCCGTATTTTTCTTTTCGCTAAGTGTTGAGAAGGGTTATTCAAAAGATTCCAAACCAGAGAGAGTGTGGACCCATTGGGTGGGGCCGCATTGTGCGTTTTGATTAAATTTGGACCGAGTAAGTTGGCCCGGCTAAAAGAGCATTCAAGTCATCTATAAAGGTTATTATGGTTGTCAAAGACCGAATTTTACAGAAGAAATAAGTTCGTCCGACATGGAATGGGGCCTACATTATGATGATCTAAGATACTCACTTGATGGGCCATCAGTTGGATGTATTGGATCATCACAAGGTGTTAATTTTTAGAGGTACAACCTATGTATGCCATGGTCAATCCAATGGACTGCTTGGATCATCCCATGAAGATGACTTAGAGATAAGATCGGATTGCCCTATGGAACTGATTACGGAAATGATTTGGGTTCACATCTTATGTACATTGCGGCCTATCAATTAAATAGCTAGGATCATCTTATAGAAAAGGTTAAGGTGCAGTCAACCAATTCATCGCAGCTTAATATTTGAACGGCTAAGATTGTCAAGTGGCCCCATCAGATGGACAGCTTAAATCATGCTATTGAAATGATTCGCGGAGCATGACCAATTTATATTATGGCTCATTAAATTGGACCGTCTGGATCATCAGATGGAAAGATGGCAAGCATACCAGCGAGCCTTCTGGCAAGTTGCTTGCAGGCAGCATTCTCTGATTATTTTCTTTCTATTATAAAATCATAACATTTTGGTAAAAGTTGCTGAGAGAAGGGAAAGGCAGATAAGTCAGCTATTCTCACTCTATATACGTATGAGCATCAATGGGGAATGTTTTGAATTAAAATGGCATGATATTAAAATAAGAGGGTTGAATCATTTTCTTTGATGGACAAAAATAGTAATACCTTACCTGCGTGTTGGCAATTGCCGATTCTTCATCAATTGTTTTTTAGAGGGTGGCTAAGGTAAGTGTGTGAGGAGGGAGGGGAAGTTTCTAAAAAAAAAGAAAAAAAAAAGGGAAAGGAGAAAGGCTCGGCTCTGTAAAAAAAGAGACGCTCGGTTTTCCAGGAAAGGGAGGAAAAACTTCCATTCCTCTCTGCTTTCATCTCCTAGCATCCTTCTCACTCGGCCGCATCCCAGCGAATTTTCACTCGGCGATCGATAATACAACAGCGGCTCTCCTTCAACAGCAGATTTGGAGGGGGTAATAAAAAGAAAAAAATGTGGGAAGGGGAGGAGGGCGGTGGCTCTGTTTACTTTCTTTTGGAGAGAAAAAGAGGAGAAGGGATAGCAGCACTCATACTCTTGGTCTCTCGGTGATCCCTCTTGATTACTCTCATGATCCGAACTCCCCCACTCTCTCACGGTTTTTCTCTCCCCATTACTCTCGGTTTCTCACCCTCTCTGTGTTCTCTGATCTCCCTCACCTCTATATCCATCTCAATAGATCCTTTTCTTCCACACGAGCAGCATATCGCTCCCCATTACCACTTTCGTCTCCCTCTATATCATCAGCCAACTCTCTCCACAGCAGTTTTTTTTTTTTTTTTTTTAAAAAAAAACGTGAAAAAAACAGAGCATCTCATGCTCTGTTTTTTTACACGTTCTCTCTCTCTCTCTCTCTCACACCACATCCTCTCACTCTCACCACCTCTGTGTTTCCCTCTCACTCTCACCACTTCTGTGTTTCCCTCTCACTCTCGCACCCTCTGGCTTCTCTCTCTTGCTATACCTCTCTCCAAATCTCTCTAACTACATCTCTCTATCTCTCTTATACTCTCTATTTCTCTCTCTCTCTCTCTCTCTCTCTCTCTCTCTCTCTCTCTCTCTCTCTCTTTCTGTCTCCCCATCTCTCACACACTCTCTATCTCTGCCGTAAGAAAAACAAGAAAAAGAGAAAAGGAAAAGAAGAAAGCGGAGTGGATTGGGCGTTGCCGAGGTTTTTTCGGATTTTCCGGCTCCCGGATTCGCAGAGATCTCGCCTACAGGTTAGTACACTATTCTCAGATTTTTCCCAGATGATTTGGCATTTTTTATGAATTTTGCATGGTTTTTAGCATTTAATTAAATTTAATTCAATATTAAATGTGTGAACTAAAAATCATGATCTGCATGAGTGTTTCAAATCCGTTTCGTCCCAAAATTTAATACGATGTTCTACTTAAATAGAGTAAAATAACTATCGGATCGGATCGGACATTGGATCAATGGTTTTTTAGAATTTAAGTGAAGAGTAGAATTTTATTTAAAATATTGGCTGAGAAATTACGAAATTTGAAAAAATAGCCATCTCAGGATGATCTATTTTTTGGAATTTTAAAATTTTCTTGTGTTCATCACATCAGAACAAGGTTGGAGGACGTTTTCCGGAATCGTTATTTTCTCAAAAATCGTGTTTTAAAAATAGAAAACTCTTCAAAAATATCTTTTCGACGAAGAAAAATAAAATATATACTAAATGAATTCCAAAATTAACGAAATTTCGTGAGCAAATAATATAATTCTGATACATTCTACCATGAATTTTTGAGAATTTTTAGAATCTTTTTGGTATATTATTTTATGCTTTCTTTGAAAATTATCAGATTTTGGGAGACTTTTTACTGATATCAGATCACAGATAAAATTCTCAAAATTTTTACAGTCATCTTAAATTCCATATTTCTAGTTTCTGTAAAATTTTCAAGTGCTTTGGATCTTGTTTCATATGGAATGTAGTGCTAATTCATAATCTAGGCTGAAAATTTAAAAATCCGAAATAGATAGTAAATAGTTTTTCAAATTCATGAAAATATCACAGCATGCTATATTTACTCATATCTTATTTCTGTAGAAATTTCATTGAATTTATATTTCTATTTCTAGTAGTTTCTGTGTTATTTTTGCAATCTGATCAATTAGTTGTTAAATCAAAATTAAGTATGAGCTTAAGGTAAAAATCTGTAAAAATCTTTCAGTAAGCTACATTTCATCATATCTTGCTGCTGTAGAAGTTTCAACTCATTTCAAATTCGTTAACAACAGTTTCACTTGTAAAATCACTCATATGTTTAAAATTAGTAAAATTCGTTGAAAATCCGAAATTAATTGAAAATCATCTGAAAATCTCTAAAGAACCTTAAATCTCTGTCACATATTAACTCCTTAATCCATTGAAACAGAAATCTTAGGATCTTTAGATTTCCCTGGAAAAATGGCCAGCGCATCTATAATCGTATCCCTATTGCACTCGATCTTTGACAATTTGAATATTTAAGCTATAGCACATTGTTGGCTCCGAGGTTACTGTCCACGAAAATCCTGAGATATGCCAGGCAATAAGGTGCTATAACCTAAGTATTAAATTGCGCAAGGAAAGAGCGCACGATTCCCTTCCTTGGAAGCTATTCTGGGCCGAAATTGGTGAACCCTAGAGCCATTGGTAATCCTTAAATATCCAGAAACCGAAAATCCTTGAAATCTGAAATTAATTACCCTCAAGAACTTGAGTCGATGTGTCTCGTGTCTGTCGGAACCGTTGGATCACGGTTTCCGTCATAGGAACCATTAGAGCCCAATTTAGGAACACTTATGTCAGGTCGTGTCCTAGGTGTGGACCCCGATCCGAGATAGGCGGGGAGGGAACTGGTCCCTACCACCCTCTGGATCATCCACGTGTGTGGAGAGCTCTACCAAGGAACTCTCAAAACGGATGCCACCTCATAGCATAGCACGAGTGGCGATATAAAAAGAAAGAGATATGTCTCGATCCGGAACCGAGGTTCGAAACTGAGACATACCTGAAATAAACTCAGAGTCGCCATCCATTGATATGCCATGGAACCCTAAAATCAAATCCTCTGTGCAATGGATAACCAGAAATATATATGGGTTCGTGCCTGGTTACGAATGGGGAAGGTCTGAGAGCACCCCCAATTCGTCCGAGTGCAAGCACTTGGTCTCTTATGCCATTTTTATAAACTCCAAAGAAGTTCGGGTAAAAATCATGTGAAATGGGAACAATCCTCAGGAGTCGTCTACCTAAGCATGCATTTCCTGAGAATACAAATAATAAACACACATAAAATAAAATGAAAGATGTGTCACCTAAGCATAGCTAGGTTATGAGTGACAAGCCTAATGGGTGTCTAAGTTCTGATGTGCAAACACATGCAAGCTATAGCTAAGGGTATAAGATCAGTACAATAAAGTAAGAAAACATATCAAATCCTACAATAACAACACAACAAAACCTAAGACTCTAAACGAATTAGCCCGAGTCCTCGGATGGTCTGGTATTCATCCAAAGAAGCCTACGTATCCCCGCCTCCACGAGAATCAAGGCAACGTAGTTCTTCGCGCCTATTCTAAGCTATGATGCCTAAGACACCTAGCCCTCTATCCTAAACTCGATCTAAAAGACCGGACCAATTATTAAAGTTTATTGTACGATTATTTAAATTCCAGTGAATTGTGAATTTTAGGACACCCTATATGCCCTAACTAAATGCAGGTGGTTCCTACAACCTACGTGTAACTAGGCTGTATGCTCTAAGGAAAATAATAGGATTGCTAACGTATCCAAGACCTAGTCATCAGTCGGCGATGTGAATCGCCAACTGACCGGACGGAGGCGCTCCTAGCTAGGACAAACTCCTAACTCTAACACAAACACACAACAAGCACACAACCAAAGACAAACTCCTAACTCTAAAACAACACAAACAAGCACACAACAAATAAAAGACAAACTCCTAACTCTAAAACTCTCTATCTAGGACAAACTCCTAACTCTAGAGGAAGATCTCGTTGAAAACAAGGTTTTGAAGAAAAAGGGTTAAAGCATTTATTTACAAAGTTTGGCTGGACTTGAGATAAGAATCTCAAGCTGCACTACGTACCTCGTGGAAGAGGATCAAGCCAACGTAGTTCGAAACGAACTCTCTACCTAACAAACACTTACAGCAAATCAACTATTTTTTATGCTTTAAGTTTCTAATATTTTTGAGATTTTTAATGATTTCAATGTTTATGGATTTTAAAATTTCTGATGCTTTCACCCTTTTGGCCAAAGACCGGAGGGAATATACAAAATAACACCCTAGGGACAAACCCTAGGGTGAATAAGGGAAACTATGCTCTAATAATACTGTTATAAGAGCAAATGAGTCAAAGACTCTCTAATAAGAGTAACTGATAACACTGAAAATGAGATAACGGAGTCAAAGACTCTCTAATGACTGCAAAAGGAAAGGCGAGTCAAAGACTCTCTAATAAATCCAACTAAAAGTACAAATGAGTCAAAGACTCTCTAAGAAAACTGCGAAAGAGATAAATGAGTCAAAGACTCTCTAATAACATCACCAAAGGAATAAATGAGCCAAAGATTCTCTGAAAGAAATGGAAACACGATTCAAAGACTCTCTAAGAGAGATGAAAACACGAGTCAAAGACTCCACTGACAACAACTAAAGGATATACGAGTCAAAGACTCTCTAAGAGATGAAAACACGAGTCAAAGACTCCACTGACAACAACTAAAGGATATACGAGTCAAAGACTCTCTAAGAGATGGAAACACGAGTCAAAGACTCCAAAAACACCGACTAAAGGATATACGAGTCAAAGACTCTCTAAGAGATGGAAACACGAGTCAAAGACTCCAAAAACACCGACTGAAGGATAAATGAGTCAAGGACTCTCTAAGAGATGGAAACACGAGTCAAAGACTCCACTGACAACAACTAAAGGATACACGAGTCAAAAACTCTCTAAGAGATGGAAACACGAGTCAAAGACTCCAAAAACAACAACTAAAGGATACACGAGTCAAAAACTCTCTAAGAGATGAAAACACGAGTCAAAGACTCCAAAAACACCGACTAAAGGATAAATGAGTCAAAGACTCTTTAAGAGAGAAAGAAACACGAGTCAAAGACTCCACTAATGCTAATTAAAGGATAAATTAGTCAAAGACTCTCTAATAACACTACACTAAAGACAAATGAGTCAAAGACTCTCCTATAACACCACCTAAAAGGCAAATGAGTCAAAGACTCTCTAATAACACCATCTAAAGGATGAATGAGTCAAAGACTCTCTAATCAAGGGCTAACTCCTATGCGAATGAACTATCGAATAAGGAGAAGATCACAAGTAAAAAGGAATAAGAATTTGTGCACATTTGGCGGAGGTAAAAACACCCAGTCGGGCCGGACAGCTACCTAGCCCTAGGGTGCAACAAATGTGCAACCCAATACCCATAAGGGTAGGGGTATGAAGCCAAGCCGAGTAGGGTGTTCTCCCAAAACCAAACGGCGCACAAAGAGGAGGTTTAGCAAGAGAATGAGACCGGGCGGGTCTCCTAAACACACACAAAGATGGGCTCTAAACAACCTTATCATTGCCCTCAAGGGGTAAGCAAGGCTAAGACAACTAATTGACCAGATTGGTCTCTAGTTAACAGAGGAACAAGTTGAGGTGCAATCTCAGAGAGGATTCTACAAATGAGGCTTGCCTCCAAAGGAGGATTGCCTAACGAGACAGAATATGTCTCCTAGTACAGGTTCTATTATCTAAAGAAGTCTAGAAGACTGCGCTAGTCCACCAAGAGAGTAGAAAAGAGCTACTAGGCAATCTCAAATTTCCATTCCATTCTTATATAAACAAATCAAGTACTAAGCAAAGAAAGACTTATAACTAAAGAGTACACAACCTGTAATAATAGCAATCATAGCATGATAAACAACATTATTTAGCCTAGACCAGCCGCTAGGTAGCCTAATGAAGTAAAAACAATATCAAACACTTCAAAGCCAACCACAAACCCCAATACGGGGACTCCAATGAAATCAGATGATGCCAAAGTAATCATCTGATTTCATACACATATAATATTTCTACAAACCGCCTTGAAATAAGACGATATTCGTGTCAAGGACATCGAATAGAGTAGTCATCTGATTTCCTCCTTCAATTAAACAATTTATTTTAATAATAAAAGACAAGTTTATGAACCTCAAGAGAGTCTCACCTGAACAGTCCATTTATCACCATCTTCAAAACCTAACTCAAAGCTTAAGATAAAAAGAGTATTAGATTTTCAACAGATTATACAAATATATCAAATGATATTTCCAATTTGCGCAAATTTTTAATTTGAAGGAGGCATTTACTTGTGCAGATTCAAGTGCAAAAACAGTGAGGGTGAAACGTGGACAGATTTCGGTGCATAAATGGGGCAGGTTATTGTGTTAAAACAGAGGGCTGAAATGGGGAAAACTGTGTTGCAACAGGGCAGCAATGGGGTGGAAATTGTGTTGAAACAGGGGTAGTAGTGGGGCTGGCATGGGGGTGAATCAAGGGTTACCAAAAACCTTATCAATTCATTCAAAAAAATTGAGGCTGATCCAAGAGTTTCTGAAATTTCAACACTACATATGGGGTCCCATGTCAAGGAAATGATAAAATCAATTACAAGATAAGCAAAATCCCGAGCTATGAAAACAAGATGAGCACGTCGTGCTTCGTCAATTATTCAGCTCATGCACCACTCTTTGGAAACATTTATCAAACAGTTTGCACTCATTGAGACAGGGAACTACCAAGGTAATCAACTCAAGTACAAAGGAGATATAGCAATGCAAAACAGGAATTCTTTTCTTCTTCTTCTTTTTTAAAACAAAATCAAAATTTAAAAAAAAAAATTCGTACTAACTGATGAAGTACCTTAAAATTTTCTTTGACAATGATGGCAAAACCACATACAAACACAAAACCTGATAATTACACTTATGGAAACTACTACTACTGTAGATAGAGATGAGTGTAGACATCCAATTACAAATCCATTATATAAAATCCTTGGAGTCTTGCTGAAAATTAGAGATAAAGTTCTAAAATAAGAGCATACAAGTTATTCAACTATGATTGAAATTGAGCAACCAAGACATGGAAAAGAATATAAGGAACTGAAGCAACAAAGTTCTATAACCACGAAAATGCAAGAAATTAGGGCAACAAAGTTCAGTAGCTCTTACCTCACTTGTCTGCAAAGTTCACCTGAGTAAAAATTTATTTGATTGTGTCTTAGAAAGGCAAACGATCAGATCCATCAAGACGAGGGATCTCAGTTCGAGATCAAAGCTCCCTTTTCTCTTTTTCTTCACACGTTTCTCTGGCACTTATCCTCCCTTCTTTAATTTCTCTTCCTATCGAAGCAAATAGTATGTACGATCACTTGCTCTCTTCGATTTTCAGCTCCGAATTTGAACCAAGGAAGATGGACCGAAGCTTGAAATAGCAGATCTGAGCTTTTGGCTGGAATCCGGCAAATTGAACCGGAGAATAAGATTTTCGGAGACTGGCCGGATCTAGGTCGGAGAAGATGATGGAAGTAATCGGATCTGGTAGTGGAGGAGATTGGCCGGAGATCCAATGGATCCGATCGGGGAAGAGGGAAAAGGCGAATGGATTCCGGCAAAATTGCCGAAATTAATGGAGATCTGAGATGGAGATGAAGCAGAGGAAGAAGAGAAGATCTGAGAGGGAGGATCGGTGATGAGGTAAGTGGCCGGAGGAAAAGGGATGGCCGGAGAAGGTGGATGGCCGGAGAAAGATCGAATGGCCGGTTGTGGAGGTGGATCGGAGCACAGATCGGATGGTGGAGGATGCTGCCGGAGCAGATGGAGGCCGGAGAAGAAGAAGTTGGGCCGGAGGAGGAGGTTGCCGGAGATGTTGAACGGCGATCTCCCTCTCTTTCTCTCTCTCTCTCTCTCTCTCTTTCTCTCTCTCTCTGTTTTCAACGAAAGATGAACAGTCCCCTTCCATTTTTTTGATTTTTTTCTTATATAAAAAAAAATGAATGATATTGGCACCCCCCTACTTGATAAAGCGCGCGAATTTATAGGCGCATCCTCCCGCTTTGTCTTATTATCAAAAGACAAACCTCGGCCAATTTTTCAAAAGCACACCCCCTGTCCAGGATATATCATCCCCCTTCCAGATTTGCATTACTATACTTCTCTCGGCTCGTTCGCAGGGCAAATCAACTCAGATTTCAACGAAATTTTACGGGGACTTACGGAAGATCCTAACCTAGCTTAGGGTGTAATTTGGGGGCCTAATTCACTGGTTTGATGAGGTTGCGCACAACTAATTGCGAACCTGGGTCCGGTCAAAATGGGGTGTCTACACTAGGTTTTAGGGAGTCTTAGGTTTTAGGGAGTCCTAGAGTTAAAAGTCCAGCCTCATCACGGCCGGTTGCTACGTATAGCAACCGTGCCCTAGGTTTAGTTTCACTAGTCACCCAATCTTTCCCTAGGACAAGCCTAGTAAACTAGGATGTAGGCTAACCTGCATTAGTCTAAGGAACAACTTGCATTTAGATAAGAATCATATAGCATCTTAGATGAAATCCTAGGATAATAAAATCTTCAACTTCAATTAAATAACTTCTCTTAAAACTGTTGAAACAGTCAATCCCGTCTAGGTCGGTGTCTTAGTTGAGTTAGGCATAAGTAGCTTAGCTTAGGTGCACCGAACTACGTCGACTCTGATCCCAGTGAGGCTTGGGTACGTAGGCAGCTTGGATGTCTGATGGCATACCAACCTCGAGTTGGCACTACAACAAATTGTGGTGTTTTGTATATTAATTTTCTTGTAAATTCTTAATTAAATCACTTAGGATTCCCCATGAAATTAGAATCTTAGGAGAACTTGCACTTAGATTGAATCCAGACAAATTAAGAAATCAAGATACATATTTAGGATTCACATTGAAATTAGATCATAGGATGCATGTCCCGTAGTTAGCACACTAACATAGAGTTGAATGAGCCATTTAAAATGAATTTAAAAGAGTTAGCTTTTGGAATCGAAGACCGATTATCGGGCAGGAATGGTGCATGTGGTGGATAAATCCCCATACCTTCCATTCTTGTAACCAGGTAACGAGTCTAGATTTCTGGTTAATTATGGGTCCTAGATCCCACATCTAGGTGGCGACTCTGTCAGTCTCTTTTATGTGGAATTCGGATTGCCTTAGTGATCCCAAGTTCACATAAAAGATGAATTAAATTCAATCATAAAATGCACACGCCAATCGCGTGGGTACGAGAGACCAAGAGAGAGAGAGCGTGGCAGCTCGCGCCCCACCCCTCTCGCGGGATCGGGTCCCACAGGTATCAAAGCCTCGTCTCTAAGCTTTTAAAACCCTAACCGGTCTAGAGTAAAGATTCTAAAATGGCAAATCATCCTCAACACCATGAAGGTTACTCAAACACTAGGCCACCCTATTTTGATGGAACAAACTATGGTTTTTAGAAAACTAAAATGAAAATCTTTTTAACCCAAGATTATCAAATGTGGAGAGCAATTAATAATGAATACACATTACCCACAAGAAATCTAAATGATTGGACCGAAGCCGAACAACAAGCTTCAAATTATAATGCCAAAGCTATGAATTCCCTTATTTGTGCTCTATCTCCCGGAGAATTCAATAGAGTATCAAATTTGAATTCGGCTAAGGAAATTTGGGATACCTTAGAGGTCACCCATGAAGGAACCAATCAAGTCAAAGAATCTAAAGTGAACCATCTTTTTCGGCAATATTAACTCTTTCAAATGACACCCGATGAAACAATTGCCGACATGTACACTAGATTCACCAATCTTGTAAATGGACTAAGGGGTCTTGGAAAACAATTTTCTAATAGAGATTTAGTGACCAAAATCCTTAGGTCCCTACCTTTGTTATGGGAATCCAAAACCTCCGCAATCACCGAAGCCAAGGACATGAACACATTGAACCTAGATGAACTAATAGGGTCCTTGATCACCCATGAAATGATTTTCAAAACAAAAGCACCCGAAATTGAAACTAAAATTGAAAAAGGAAAAGGAATTGCTTTTGCCTGTAATGTAGGTGAAAATGAAGATGCAAAGGAAGACATGAAAGATGAGGTTGCCCTCCTAACAAGAAGGATCAAATTCTTGCAAAGGAACATGGGAGGCATGAGAAATAGAATGACCAATCCTCCACTCAAGAAGAAAGAAGAACTCGGTGATGGATCTTCTCAACCCCGATGCTACGGTTGCAAGAAGCTTGGACACATTCACCCGGATTGTCCACTTAACAATGAGCCTACTTCAAACAACCGTTTCAAGAGAAGAGAAGGCAAGAAAGGAATGACCGCCACGTGGGATGAGGAAATTGAAAGCGAAGGCGAACAAAATGATGGCGAAGATTGCTTGATAGCAAGGAACGTGTGCTTCATGGCCTCAACAAACGACAATAACGAGGTAAACAGTTTAAATGATGTCATTGTCTTAAAAGAAGTTCTAGATTCCTTTCCAAATGCAAATGATGAACTTGAAATTCAATTTGATAAAATTGCATCACTTGAAAATTCTCTTGCTAACATGACAAAAGAATTTGGTTGGTTAAAGAAAGATCATGAATTTTTAGATGATAAAAATGAAAAATACAAAGTAGAAATTCATGAGTTAAATGCTTCTATCAAAATCTTAAATGAAAACCGACAAGAACTTTCTAATGAAAACAACAAGCTAAAGCATGAAAATAGTAAACTATCTTTTGAATATGATGAACTAAAGAAACTTTTTGAAAAATTTGAAAATAGTTCATTGAAATTGGATAAGCTTGTTAATATACAAAGAATGTCAAGTGACAAAAGTGGACTTGGACATAAATGGAATACTACAATATCTAACTATAAAAACAAACTTGAAAAGGTTTCTTCTAGTAGTACCAAAATTTGTTTTTATTGTGGTCTAGAAGGTCATTACAAGGTTTCTTGCTTGCATGCTAAACAAGATAAAATCAAATTGAACTCTAAAGTGAAAATAAATGAACATAGCAAGATTAGGAAGATTTGGGTACCTAAGGGATCTCACTTGCCTATTCATATGTAGGTATGCCTTAAAAGCCATAACAAGAAGAACACATGGTACCTTGATAGTGGATGCTCTAGACACATGACAGGAGACCTTACTCAATTCGCATCCCTATCACTCAAGGATGGTGGAGACGTTACCTTTGGAGATGATAAGAAAGGAAAAGTCAAAGGTGAATGCACCATAGGTAACTCTACCTCTCCCATACATGATGTACTATTTGTTGATGGGTTGTCCCATAATCTTATTAGCATTAGTCAATTATGTGATAATGGTTTTGAAGTAGTCTTCAATCCCGACAAATGCATTGTTAAAAATAAGATAGATGGAAAAGTAAAATTCATAGGTTCTAGAGACAATTACATTTACACAATTAGACTAGATGATCTTAGACTCCAAAATGTGACTTGTCTTAATGCCATTAGTGAAGATTCTTGGCTATGGCATAGGAGGTTGGGTCATGCCGGAATGGATCTCATTTCGACCCTCTCCTCAAAAGAAATTGTTAGAGGATTGCCTAAGTTCAAATACACCAAAGATCACATTTGTATAACTTGTCAATTAGGAAAACAATTGAAGAGCTCATTCGCACCTAAAAATATGATTTCAACTTCCTATCCCTTGGAGCTACTTCATGTGGATCTTTTTGGACCAATGAAGACAAGTAGCCGAGGTGGAAAGAGGTACGTGTTTGTAGTTGTGGATGACTACTCACGATTTACATGGGTCATATTTCTAGCACACAAAGATGAAACTTATGAAAACTTCCTTACATTGTGCAATCAAATACAAAATGAAAAAGGTGTTGCTATCTCTTACATTAGAAGTGATTATGGAACGGAATTTGAAAATGTACATTTTGACACTTACTGTAATGAACATGGCATAAAACATAATTTTTCCGCACCTATAACACCTCAACAAAATGGAGTTGTAGAAAGAAAGAATCGTACTCTCCAAGAAATGGCTTGAACTATGTTGCATGAAAATGATCTCCCTAAATATTTTTGGGCGGAAGCGGTTAGCTCCTCTTGCTATATCATAAACAAGGTATATTTAAGGCCAATTTCTAAGAAAACACCTTATGAGCTTTGGAAAATTTTTAAATCAAATATAAGCTATTTTAGAGTGTTTGGATGTAAATGCTTCATTTTAAACATTAAAGATAATTTATACAAATTTGATAAGAAGTCAGATGATGGAATTTTGTTAGGGTATTCTTCACATAGCAAGGCATATAAATTATTTAATAGAAGAACCTTAGTTGTACAAGAATCCATGCATGTGACATTTGATGAGAGAGAGCCAACACCTCAAGAAATGCCACATGATGAGGATGAACCCATTGAACATCTTTTTACTAAATTAAGTGCTCCTCCTCATGCATCTACAAGTCATACACTACCTAATGAGGAAGTAGAAAATGAAAATGATAACTCATTACCTAGGGATAGGAGAACATTGGTAGATCATCCTGAATCCCAAATTTTAGGTGATGCCACATCGCCGGTGAGAACTAGATCATAATATCGTAGTGTGAGTAACAATTTGGCATTCCTATCCGAATTAGAACCTAAATCTATCAAAGAAGCTGAAAAGGATGAATATTAGTTGATGGCTATGCAAGAAGAGTTAAGTCAATTCGAAAGGAACAAGGTGTGGAGGCTAGTGCCTAGACCTAGTGATCATCCAGTCATTGGCACGAGATGGGTGTATAGAAATAAATTGGATGAAAATGAAATTATCACTAGAAATAAGGTTAGATTGGTAGCCCAAGGGTACAATCAGGAGGAGGGAATAGACTATGATGAGACATTTGCTCCTGTTGCCCGTATGGAGGCTATTAGGATACTCTTGGCATATGCATCTCATAAAGGATTTAAACTATATCAAATGGATGTCAAAACTGCCTTCCTAAATGGCTATATCCAAGAGGAAGTGTATGTTGAGCAACCTCCAGGTTTTGAAGACTTCAAACACCCAAATCATGTCTTCAGGCTTGATAAAGTTTTATATGGATTAAAGCAAGCTCCTAGAGCTTGGTATGAAAGGCTTTGCACTTTCTTAGTTGAAAAAGGTTTTGAGATGGGAAAGGTGGATAAAACATTATTTATCAAAAGAGAAAATCAAGATATCCTCCTTGTCCAGATATATGTGGATGATACCATATGTGGCTCAACTAATCAAAAATTGTGTGATGAATTTGCAAATTTAATGAAAAATGAATTTGAAATGAGCATGATGGGTGAGTTAACCTATTTCTTAGGACTCCAAATTAAACAATACAAAAATAGAATATTTTTAAATCAAGAAAAATATACAAAGGAGTTATTAAAGAAATATGGCATGGATAGCAGTAAGACATCAAGAATTCCCATGAGTACTACTGCTAAGCTAGAAAATGATGAATTTGGCAAATCTGTGGATCAGAAGATGTATAGGGGTATGATAGGTAGCTTACTCTATTTGACAGCCAGCAGACCAGACATTATGTTTACTGTCTGTCTCTGTGCTTGATTTCAATCGGATCCAAAAGAGTCTCACCTATCAGCAGTCAAGAAGATCTTCAAGTATTTAAGAGGAACACAAAGTCTAGGACTATGGTATGAAAGATCATCTTCCTTCACTCTCATCGGATATTCAGATGCAGACTTCGCTGGATGTAGAGTAGATAGGAAAAGCACTAGTGGGACTTGCCAATTCTTGGGTAAATCACTTGTTTCATGGTTTAGCAAGAAGCAAAATTCAGTAGCTCTGTCCACAACAGAAGCAGAATATGTGGCAGCTGGAGCTTGTTGTGCTCAAGTCTTATTGATGAAAAGCACATTGAAGGACTATTGCATTAAAATGGAAAATAATCTCATCCAATGTGACAACACTAGTGCTATAAGTTTGACAAAGAACCCCATACAACACTCTAAAACAAAACATATTGAGATCAGGCATCACTTCATTAGAGATCACTCAAAAAAAGAGGATATTTGCTTAAAATATATCAACACTGAAGATCAATTGGCAGATATCTTTACAAAATCCCTTAGTGATGATAGAATTTGTTATATCCGAAGTGCCTTAAACATTTGGAGTGCGGATCAAGTCAAGGAAATTGCCAAATAAATACTTTGTGCCTTTCACCAGCTTATCTATATAGTATTTATATATATCGTGTTTGGTAGTATCTACATGAATGAGATGTCAAATATTAATCTTAAAAATCACTCAATTGGTACTCTTAGCCTTCTTAGTTTTCTAAGTTGGAGAGGTACCTTCACTTTAATTAAAAATTCCTAACAATTTGACACTTGTCAACATCTCGATCATGAACAGGTATATGTGCATTACTTGGTTATATATTTTTACCATAAGCATTGATTTAGGGGGAGTACCTAACTCAATCTTTATCTACTCCTAAATTGCTTTACTTTTTAGTACACCCTTTCTGTCGATGACAAAAGGGGGAGAAGTTTGAAATTGATTATCTATTCAATTGCCTATATGCACCATATGCTTTTAATTCTTATAATTTATCTATATGCATATTTTGAGGGAGAGTTCCAGCAATCACTTGCCTACTATATCACTCCACACACACCTCATAATCAATTTTATTTGTCATCATCAAAAAGGGGGAGATTGTAAGTCCAAGGATCTACTCTCCTATCTTGTTTTGATGATTCTAAACATAATTAATTGTGTTTTTGAATACTAATCAATTTGCCTTGAAGTGTTGTGTTTAAGATAGGATTGATCATTGATGAAACCAACACACTACATGGTCATGCTTGAAGATGTACCCAACAAGAGTCAAAGGAGCTAAGTGAAGCTCACATCATCTCTGAAGCAAGCATACACAAAATGGAAGATCAATTGAAGACCAAGACTAAAGAGAAATTGAAGGTTGCATAGGTATCATTGTACATCCCTTCTTTTTAGATTTTCAAGTCAAGGCAAAGTATTTTAAAAGAGTTTTTCAAACACACTTAAGAACTTAAAATGGATTAGTGAATGGTTATGTGGTAGACCAACATGTTGGGACCCTCATAAGCATTCCAAAATTATCATAGGAGTTGAGTTCCAAAAGCCAAAAACCAAACAAGCAATAAAAACACAAATCTGCTGATTTTTAGGCTTCTCGGAACTCTGAGAATTTTCTCGGAGCTCCGAGCTCGGAACTCCGAGAAATGGTCCAGTAGAAAAATTCCATCTTCTGGCCGTTCTCTCGGAACTCCGAGAATATTTCTCGGAGCTCCGAGAATGGTTCTCGGAACCTCGCGACAACTCAAAAAAGAGCCGTTGGGATTTGATTTAAAAATTGGTTTTTAATTTTCTTAAGCCCAAACGGTCATATTTTTGCAAGAGACTATATATACTCATACAAGAGGATTATTTCCTCTCTCTTGATCATTTGAAAAACTTCCTTAAGCCTTCAAACACATTTGCAATCCTTTCAAGCTTAAGAATTTGTTTTTTCCAAACTTGCCTTGCAACTTGCAAATCTTTTGATTTGGGATTTTAGAGCTTTCACTTGCAACCATCATTGAAGAGCAATCAAAGGGACTACAAAGAGCATCAAGCTTTCAAGAAGAAGCCAAGCTATCTCTCTTTCATTTCTTGTAAAGGTGTAAGGGCATCCTATATTAATTCCTTAGAGAGCAAGCGCTTAGAACTCGGCGGAGAAGGAGAGTCATTGTAAAGGTGTAAGGGCATCCTCATTTAATATCCCTTGGAAGTTTAACCGCCTCGGAGCCGGGCATCGTGGAGGTCTCGCATAGTGGAAATCCTTAAGGACGATCTTAAGAAGAGTGGAGTAGGGCTTTGCCCGAACCACTATATATCGGTGTGTTCCTTCTTGTTCTTGCACTTTCATTATTGTTTTTGGTTTGGCATTTCATTTTGTATTTAATCTTATTCGCACTAAGTAAAAATTTAATCAAGAGAAGAAAACACAAATTAGGGTTCATAATTAATTTTCAAAAGGGCTAATTTAATGTTTAAATCAATTCACCCCCCCTCTTGTTTATTTCAATTGGAATCAAAGCCTCGTCTCTAATTTTTAAAACCCTAACCGGTCTAGAGTAAAGATTCTAAAAAATGGCAAACCATCCTCAATACCATGAAGGTTACTCAAACACTAGGCCACCCTATTTTGATGGAACAAACTATGGTTTTTGGAAAACTAAAATGAAAATCTTCTTAACCCAAGATTACCAAATGTGGAGAGCCATCAATAATGAATATACATTACCCACAAGAAATCTAAATGATTGGACCGAAGCCGAACAACAAGCTTCAAATTATAATGCCAAAGCCATGAATTCCCTTATTTGTGCTTTGTCTCCCGGAGAATTCAATAGAGTGTCTAATCTGAATTCGGCTAAGTAAATTTGGGACACCTTAGAAGTCACCCATGAGGGAACCAACCAAGTCAAAGAATCTAAGATGAACCATCTATTTTGGCAATATGAACTCTTTCAAATGACACCCGATGAAACAATTGCCGACATGTACACTAGATTCACTAACCTTGTAAATGGACTAAGGGGACTTGGAAAACAATTTTCAAATAGAGATCTAGTGACCAAAATCCTTAGATCCCTACCTTTGTCATGAGAATCCAAAACCTCCACAATCACCGAAGCCAAGGACATGAATACATTGAACCTAGATGAACTAATAGGGTCCTTGATAACCCATGAAATGATCTTCAAAACAAAAGCACCCGAAATTGAAACTAAAATTGAAAAAGGAAAAGGAGTTGCTTTTGCTTGTAATGTAGGTGACAATGAAGATGCAAAAGAAGACATGGAAGATGAAGTTGCCCTCCTAACAAGAAGGATCAAATTCTTGCAAAGGAACATGGGAGGCATGAAAAATAGAAGGACCAATCCTCCATTCAAGAAGAAAGAAGAGCTCGGTGATGGATCGTCTCAACCCCGATGCTATGGATGCAAGAAGCTTGGACACATTCGCCCGGATTGTCCACTCAACAATGAGCCTTCTTCAAACAACCGCTTCAAGAGAAGAGAAGGCAAGAAAGGAATGACCGCCACATGGGATGAGAAAATTGAAAGCGAAGGCGAACAAAATGATGGTGAAGATTGCTTGATAGCAAGAAACGTTTGCTTCATGGCCTCAACAAACGACGATAAAGAGATAAACACTTTAAATGACGTCATTGTCTTAAAAGAAGTTCTAGATTCCTTGCAAAATGCACATGATGAACTTGAGTTTGAATTTGATAAAAATGCATCACTTGAAAATTCTCTTGCTAACATGACAAAAGAGTTTGGTTAGTTAAAGAAAGACCATGAATTTTTAGATGATGAAAATGAAAAATATAAAGTTGAAATTCATGAGTTAAATGCTACCATTAAGATTTTGAATGAAAATCGACAAGAACTTTCTATTGAAAACAACATGCTAAAGCATGAAAAGGGTAAACTATCTTTTGAATATGATGAACTAAAGAAACTTTTTAAAAAATTTAAAAATAGTTCATTGAAATTTGATAGGCTTGTTAATATTCAAAGAATGTCACATGATAAAAGCGGACTTGGACATAAATGGAATACTACAATATCAAACTATAAAAACAAACTTGTAAAGGCTTCTTCTAGTGGTACCAAAATTTGTTTTTATTGTGGTCTAGAAGGTTATTATAAAGTTGCTTGCTTGCATGCTAAACAGGACAAAATCAAATTGAACTCTAAAGTGAAAATAAATGAACATAGCAAGATTAGGAAGATTTGGGTACCTAAAGGATCTCACTTGCCTATTCATATGTAGGTATGCCTTAAAAGCCATAACAAGAAGAACACATGGTACCTTGATAGTGGATGCTCTAGACATATGACCGGAGACCTCACTCAATTTGCATCCCTATCACTCAAGGATGGTGGAGACGTTACCTTTGGAGATGATAAGAAAAGAAAGGTCAAAGGAGAAAGCACCATAGGTAACTCTACCTCTCTCATACATGATGTGCTTTATGTTTATGGCTTATCCCATAATCTTATTAGCATTAGTCAATTATGTGATAATGGATTTGAAGTAGTCTTCAACCCCGACAAATGCATTGTTAAAAATAAGATAGATGGAAAAGTAAAATTCATAGGTTCAAGAGACAATAATATTTACACTATTGGACTAGATGATCTTAGATTTCAAAATGTGACTTGTCTTAATGCCATTAGTGAAGACTCTTGGTTGTGGCATAGGATGCTGGAATGGATCTCATTTCGACCCTCTCCTCAAAAGAAATTGTTAGAGGATTGCCTAAGTTCAAATACACCAAAGATCACATTTGTAGAACTTGTCAATTAGGAAAACAATTAAAAAGCTCATTTGCCCCTAAAAATATGATTTCAACCTCCTACCCCTTGGAACTACTTCATATGGATCTTTTTGGACCAATGAAGACAAGTAGCCTAGGTGGAAAGAGGTACGTGTTTGTAGTTGTGGATGACTACTCACGATTTACTTGGGTCATATTTCTAGCATATAAAGATGAAACTTATGAAAACTTCCTTAAATTGTGCAATCAAATGCAAAATGAAAAAGGTATTGCCATCTCTTACATTAGGAGTGATCATGGAACGGAATTTGAAAATATACATTTTGACACTTACTGTAATGAACATGGCATAAAATACAATTTTTCGGCACCTAGGACACCTCAACAAAATGGGGTTGTAGAAAGAAAGAACCGAACCCTCCAAGAAATGGCTAGAACTATGTTGCATGAAAATGATCTCCCTAGATATTTTTGGGCGCAAGCGGTTAGCACCGCTTGCTATATCATAAACAGGGTATGTTTAAGGCCAATTTCTAAGAAAACACCTTATGAGCTTTGGAAAAACTTGAAACCAAATATAAGTTATTTTAGAGTGTTTGGTTGTAAATGCTTTATCTTGAACATTAAAGATAACCTACACAAATTTGATAAGAAGTCGGATGATGGCATATTCTTAGGATATTCTTCACATAGCAAAGCATATAGAGTATTTAATAGAAGAACCCTAGTTGTAGAAGAATCCATGCAAGTCACATTTGATGAGAGAGAGCCAACACCTCAAGAAATGCCACATGATGAGGATGAACCTATTTAACATCTCTTACCTAAGTTAAGTGCTCCTCCTCATGCATCTACAAGTCATACATTACCTAGTGAGGAAGCAGAAAATGAAGATGATGACTCATTGCCTAGGGATAGGAGAATATTGGTAGATCATCCTGAATCCCAAATCTTGGGTGATGCCACATCGCCGGTAAGAACTAGATCATACTATCGTAGTGTGAGCAATAACTTGGCGTTCCTATCCGAATTGGAGCCTAAGTCCATCAAGGAAGCCAAAAAGGATGAATATTGGTTGATGGCTATGCAAGAAGAATTGAGTCAATTCGAAAGGAACAAAGTGTGGAGGCTAGTATCTAGGCCTAGTGATTATCCAGTCATTGGCACTAGATGGGTGTATAGAAATAAATTGGATGAAAATGAAATTATCATTAGAAATAAAGCTAGGCTTGTAGCCCAAGGGTACAATCACGAGGAAGGAATAGACTATGATGAGATATTTGCTCCTGTAGCCCATATGGAAGCTATTAGGATACTCTTGGCATATGCATCTCATAAAGGATTTAAACTATATCAAATGGATGTCAAAAGTGCCTTCCTAAATGGCTATATCCAAGAGGAAGTGTATGTTGAGCAACCTCCAGGTTTTGAGGACTACAAATATCCAAATCATGTCTTCAGGCTTGATAAAGCTTTATATGAATTAAAGCAAGCTCCTAGAGCTTAGTATGAGAGGCTTTGCACTTTCTTAGTTGAAAAAGGTTTTGAGATGGGAAAGGTGGATAAAACATTATTTATCAAAAGAGAGAATCAAGATATCCTCCTTGTCCAGATCTATGTGGATGATACCATCTGTGGCTCAACTAATCAAAAAATGTGTGATGAATTTGCAACTCTAATGAAAAATTAATTTGAAATGAGCATGATGGGTGAGTTAACCTACTTCTTGGGACTCCAAATTAAACAATACAAAAATGGGATATTTTTAAATCAAGAAAAATATACAAAGGAATTATTAAAGAAGTATGGCATGGATAGCAGTAAGACATCAAGAATTCCCATGAGTACAACTGCTAAACTAGAAAAGGATGAATTTGGCAAATCTATAGATCAAAAGATGTATAGGGGTATGATAGGTAGCTTACTCTATTTGACAGCCAGCAGACCAGACATTATGTTTACTGTCTGTCTCTGTGCTCGATTTCAATCGGATCCAAAGGAGTCCCACCTATCGGCAATCAAGAAGATCTTCAAGTACTTAAGAGGAACCTAAAGTCTAGGACTATGGTATGAAAGATCATCTGCCTTCACTCTCATTGGATATTTAGATGCAGACTTTGCTGGATGTAGAGTAGATAGGAAAAGCACTAGTGGGACTTATCAATTCTTGGGAAAATCACTTGTTTCATGGTTTAACAAGAAACAAAATTTAGTAGCTCTGTCCACAACAGAAGCAGAATATGTGGCAGCTGGAGCTTGCTGTTCACAAGTCCTATGGATGAAAAGCACATTGATGGACTATACAATTAAAATGGAAAATATTCTCATCCAATGTGATAATACTAGTGCTATAAGTTTGACAAAGAACCCCATACAACACTCTAGAACAAAACATATTGAGATCAGTCATCACTTCATTAGAGATCACTCACAAAAAGAGGATATTTGCTTAAAATATATCAACACTGAAGATCAATTGGCGGATATCTTTACAAAACCCCTTAGTCATGATAGAATTTGTTATATCCGAAGTGCCTTAAACATTTGGAGTGCGGATCAAGTCAAAGAAATTGCCAAATAAATACTTTGTGCCTTTCACCAGCTTATCTATATAGTATTTATATATATCATCCGTGTTTGGTAGTATCTGCATGAATGAGATGTCAGATATTAATCTTAAAAATTACTCAATTGGTACTCTTAGCCTTCTTAGTTTTCTAAGTTGGAGAGGTACCGTCACTTTAATTAAAAATACCTAACAATTTGACACTTGTCAACATCTCGATCATGAACATGTATATGTGCATTACTTGGTTATATATTTTTACCATAAGCATTGATTTAGGGGGAGTACCTAACTCAATCTTCATCTACTCCTAAATTGCTTTACCTTTTAGTACACCCTTTCTGTCGATGACAAAAGGGGGAGAAGTTTGAAATTGATTATCTATTCAATTGCCTGTATGCACCATATGCTTTTAATTCTTATAATTTATCTATGTGCATATTTTGAGGGAGAGTTCCAGCAATCACTTGCCTACTATATCACTCCACACACACCTCATAATCAATTTTATTTGTCATCATAAAAAAGGGGGAGATTGTAAGTCCAAGGATCTACTCTCCTATCTTGTTTTGATGATTCTAAACATAATTAATTGTGTTTTTGAATACTAATCAATTTGCCTTGAAGTGTTGTGTTTAAGATAGGATTGATCATTTATGAAACCAACACACTACATGGTCATGCTTGAAGATGTACCCAATAAGAGTCAAAGGAGCTAAGTGAAGCTCACATCATCTCTCAAGCAAGCATACACAAAATGGAAGATCAATTGAAGACCAAGACTAAAGAGAAATTGAAGGTTGCATAGGTATCATTGTACATCCCTTCTCTTTAGATTTTCAAGTCAAGGCAAAGTATTTTAAAAGATTTTTCAAACACACTTAAGAACTTAAAATGGATTAGTGAATGGTTATGTGGTAGACCAACATGTTGGGACCCTCATAAACATTCCAAAATTATCATAGGAGTTGAGTTCCAAAAGCCAAAAATCAAACAAGCAATAAAAACACAAATCTGCTGATTTTTAGGCTTCTCGGAACTCTGAGAATTTTCTCGGAGCTCCGAGCTCGGAACTCCGAGAAATGGTCCAGTAGCTTCTGGCCATTTTCTCGGAACTCCGAGAAATGGTCTAGTAGAAAAATTCCATCTTCTGGCCGTTCTCTCGGAACTCCGAGAATATTTCTCGGAACTTCTCGGAGCTCCGAGAATGGTTCTCGGAACTCCGAGAACCTCGCGACAGCTCAAAAAAGAGCCGTTGGGATTTGATTTTAAAATTGGTTTTTAATTTTCTTAAGGAGAGCAAGCGCTTAGAACTCGGCGGAGAAGGAGAGTCATTGTAAAGGTGTAAGGGCATCCTCATTTAATATCCCTTGGAAGTGTAACCGCCTCGGAGCCGGGCATCGTGGAGGTCTCGCATAGTGGAAATCCTTAAGGACGATCTTAAGAAGAGTGGAGTAGGGCTTTGCCCGAACCACTATATATCGGTGTGTTCCTTCTTGTTCTTGCACTTTCATTATTGTTTTTGGTTTGGCATTTCATTTTGTGTTTAATCTTATTCGCACTAACCAAAAATTTAATCAAGAGAAGAAAACACAAATTAGGGTTCATAATTAATTTTCAAAAGGGCTAATTTAGTGTTTAAATCAATTCACCCCCCCTCTTGTTTATTTCAGTCTCACTGCGATATTTTTTTGTAGTTCGAAAACCACAATCGCATTGAGTCAGTGGCCTCCATCGAGACGTAACCCTGAAGATGACGGTCAAATCATCTTACCCCTAATCACATCCAATATGTACAAGTCCTTTCTTTGTTCTCCATCTACTGAGTTGAGTCCTACGAGAGGTGGACATACACTACCCCCTGGGCCCTTTCTGGGTATACCTTTCAGTCAATCAACATATTTTTATAAAATCATTTGATAAAACATTTATCAAATCCACCTGGCCAGGTATTTTATAGGCCTACTGCTCTGACCAAAACTGTAAATGGTACCTGATGGGACACAAATACGGCATCGCCCCCAGATATCGCCACGTGTCGTCCATGCACAAATAAAGCACAGATCATCATGAAGAAAGGTGTGGGAAAATGGCAAGACCATACGGTCACGACACGTGTCGTTTTCCCGCCGTTCAGGCCTCATCATCACAAGCTATGGAAGGAAACAACCGGCAAAGCACGCGCGCCGGCGAAGCAGGGGAACGGCCCAATCTCGCAAAGGATGGTTTTCTTTCCATAATGATAAAAGGCCCGCCCGCCTCCCTTTAAAAAGGAGGGAAGGAAAGAAGGAAGGGATCCGCACAATCTCAGAAAAGATTTCCCCCATTCTCAGCTCCACAAAAACAACCGGAAAAAGAGGCGAGGCAACGACAGAGGAGATTAGGAACTTGATCCTACTCTCCCTGCTAGTCCCCTCCGACCCACTCATTCCCACCCCGAAAAGAACCCGTGTTTTGGTCCTGGTAACCCTGATCAAACCCCTTCCTCTTCTCGCTGTCCTTTATATTGATTGGTCGAAGGATCTGACTTGGGTGTCGAAGTGGTCGTCCGGGACCCACCCCGGACCCCCTGACCCCCTTTGTTTGTGATTGCAGACCCCGCGGAGGCCCTCTACCGACCCCACGATCGCAGACCCGGACTCAGACGCCATCATATTGGCGCCATCCGTGGGACTCGTCGAGTACTGAACGCCTTATGGTGATAAGAAACCACACCCAACAGCAAGAAATAGGGGTAATGACCAGGAGCCAGGCTCAACGCACACAAACCCACACCTCAAGCTCCCGGGAGCCCACCTCACCGCTCTCGGGCCGACACCAGCCCTCCTCCAGCACACCGCAGATGGTCCCCACCATGGAGATGTTCAACGAACTCCGCAGAGAACCACTCCAACGCTTGCCCCCGCCGAACCCTCCGGCTCCGGGGAGGCCCCTAACAACGCAGGACCAGACGGAAGCCTATGACGAAGGCGACGAGGACCAGCTTGGGGAGCGTCATCCCCGGCAAAACCGAGCACCGACTCGCCGAACGCCATCCCCCTCGGCGAATAGCCCCTTGCCCCCCGCAGCAAGGGGACACCAGCGAGACAGCGGGAGGCAGGCTACGCTAAGCCGCGCTCCCCCCGTTCGGGCTGCCCATTTCCAGGAACCGCCCTCGGCACGGGCGGAAGAAGTAGCAACCTCAGCACAACTTCCCAGCACGGATTCGATAGCCGACCTACAGAGGCAAATCCGAGAGGTAAAACTGGAAATGAAAAAGCCCTACGCCCACGGCATCCTCGACGAATGGGAGAGGGAAACGGCATCCCCATTCACCTCGGAGGTCTTAAAAACCCTAGCAGAAGCTGGCATAGACCTCTCCCGCTTCGGTCTGTACGATGGAAGCACGGACCCCCTTGAGTTCCTCCAAACCTTCAAATGGGTAATGATGCTCCGAGGCACGTCGGACGGATTCATGTGCAGAGCCTTTGCCTCCCTGTTAAGAAAAACCGCTAACGACTGGTACATGAGATTGGAGCCCGACTCCATCGCATCCTTCCACGAATTCGGGAGGAAGTTCAGCGCAAGGTTCGCCAACAACCGCCTCCTCCATGATCCAGCGGACGCCCTCTTAGCCCTCCGGCAGGGAAGAAACGAGACCCTAAGAGACTTCATGTTAAAATTCAACGCCGAATTGGCCCAACTTTCTAACATGGACATCCAAATAGCGGTCGCCACACTAAAGCATGCCACCACCGATCCGAATCTCAAGCTGTATCACACCCTCAAGCCGCCACGGGACCTACAGGAACTTGAATCCAAGGCTGACAAGTTCGTACGGGCAGAAGAAGCCTGCGCCCGAGAGCGGAACCAGCCCGGCCCCGATGAAAGAAAAAACAACAACGGCCGAAGGATCCTGAGGCCGAGGACCGAGGAGAAACAGGCGAGCCGGAACCCCATCCCCGTCTTCGAAAGACTGGGAAGCGCCCCACTAAAGGTTCCCCTCTCCCATGTCCTACTAGCCATCAGAGATCAGGGTCTCCTGACCCCCCCAAGCGAATGGCCACGGACCCAAAGAAGCGGTCAGCCAAAAAGTTCTGCAAATTCCACGGGGACCACGGCCACGAAACTGACCATTGCTTCCACCTCCGCCTCCAGCTGGAAAAGCTGGCCGAAGAAGGACACTTGAATCAATATCTCAGGACACCCCTATTTTTTATAAATCTATGGTTTAAAGCCCTAAAGTTTGGTTTAAAACCCTATTTTTTTTAGAAATCTATGGTTTAAAGACGTAAAGTTTGGTTTAAAACCCTATTTTGTTAAGAAATATTTGGTTTAAAGACCTAAAGTTTTGTTTGAACCATTAATTTGTTAGAAATGTATGGTTTATAGCCCTAAAGTTTGGTTTAAACCCCTAATTGCTCCCAAATTTTTCAGAAATTATGTGTTTAAAGCAATAATTTGTTAGAAATCATTGGTTTAAAATTGAGAAAATGAGTTTAGGAAACTCTATATTTTCCCAAATCAGTTGAGAACACCCTATATTTTGGAAATCAGCCCCTAAGTTTTGAAATATAATGGTTTCAAGCTATATTTGATAGAAATATTTTGTTAAAACCCCTATTCAGTTTACAGAACCCCTAATTTTTCAGAACTATATGGTTTAAACCAATATTTGAAATAAAGCATTGGTTTAAACCCCTAAATCTTGAAAAATTAATAGTTTAAACCAATAATTTATGAGAAATCATTGGTTTAAACCCCTATATCTTGAATATTAAATGGTTTAAATCAATAATTTATGACAAATCATTTGTTTAAACCCCTTCTATTTCAAAAATCAGCCCCTAAGTTTTGAAAAATAATGGTTTAAACCAATATTTGAAATAAAGCATTAGTTTAAACCCCTAAATCTTGAAAAATCAATAGTTTAAACCAATAATTTATGAGCAATCATTAGTTTAAACCCCTAAATCTTGAATAATAAATGGTTTAAATCAATAATTTCTGACAAATCATTTGTTTAAAACCCTTCTATTTCGGAAATCAGCCCCTAAGTTTTGAAAATTATTGGTTTAAACCAATATTTGAAATGAAGCATTGGTTTAAACCCTTAAATCTTGAAAAATCAATAATTTACACCAATAATTTATGAGAAATCATTGCTTTAAACCCCTAAATATTGAATAATAAATAGCTTCAATCAATAATTTATGACAAATCATTTGTTTAAACCCTTTCTATTTTGGAAATCAGCTCCTAAGTTTTGAAAAACAATGGTTTAAACCAATATTTGATATAAAGCATTGGTTTAAACCCCTAAATCATGAAAAATCAATAGTTTAAACCAATATTTAATGAGAAATCATTGGTTTAAACCCCTAAATCTTGAATAATAATTTGTTTAAATCAATAATTTATGACATTATTTGTTTAAACCCTTTCTATTTCGGAAATCAGCCCCTAAGTTTTGAAAAACAATGGTTTAAACCAAGATTTGATATAAATCATTGGTTTAAACCCCCAAATCTTGAAAAATCAATAGTTTAAACCAAAAATTGATCAGAAATCATTTGTTTAAACCCAAAATATTTGATAAATTAGTTAGTTTAAATCAGTTGTTAACTTTTTTTCATCACATTATGTTTGAACAGGTCCAAATCTGATTTAGTGGATTTGATTCCATCTTTTCCCCCTAGTGATCATCTCATCAAACCATGGTAATGCCTCCGTTATTCTTTAAAGCCTTGTATTTTTTAAAATGTTGTATATATCTAATAATGGTTTGTTTTGCAGGCGTCTTATGCTACGTTGAGATGCTGCCCCTCTAAGTTTGACGACTTCTTCAGGTCCCTTGAGTTGAGGAAAGCACATATAGATATGCTAGAGAGTGGCCCATTTGGGGCCTTGCTTAATCTGGAAGGTCTGAAATTGCACAAGGCAATAGTGACTATCCTCGTGCGATCTTGGATACCCAAGTCTAGGGCATTTAAAATAGGTGGCATATTACTCCCCTTTCAGGTCAAGGATTTAGCATTGGCATTGAGCCTAAGCCTTATAGGAGATAGAATACGAATAGACTGGCATTCGACAGAGGAGGTCGAAGGTTGGAGGTTTTCTGGTGCTTGGGCAAGATTTGGTGAGATTGCAGATGTTATAAAGGCGAAGTCCAGATCGGATGAGATTGCATCGGTCCACGCAACAGTGAGACATGTGCTGCTCTGTGCTTTTTGCCCGAGCTGACCCTGTGGATCACAGGACGAAATCCTGCCTCTTCCCCTACTTAGGAGCAGAGACCGTGGGAAGAATTGCTTGGGCATACCCTGTCTACGACTTCCTGGTAGAGTCATTAGATTCATATTCCAAAAACGGAAAGACATGATATATCACCGGATGCGCTATTGTGCTACAGGTGAAGAGTACATATATTATATACATGATTACTCTTTTGTAAGTTTGGTTTTTTGTTCTCTAAAGGCTGACTGTCTGTCTTCATTCCAGGTGTGGCTCTTTGAGCATACTACCTTGTGGGCACCTTCAACTCCAGATGCACATCCACGCCTATTAAAGTGGATCACATGGATCGATACATGGAGGAGTGACCATGCAGCCCTTATCAGACAGATCCGTGATGGGAGGCTAAAGAAGACCCAGGTTAGACCTAGAGCTTCTGTACTCCCCTAGTACTCACTTCTTCTAACCGAGATTAACTATTCGATTTCAGGTTGTGAGGTGCCTACTACCTCTTCCTCAAGAAGAGGGCCTCCTATCAGTCGCCGCTCCTCGAGAAGAGGGCCTGGTATCTTTCACGGCAGATGAGGTCGATGAGGGTGATACTCTGATGGGAGAGGTAACAAACATCACTCTCTTTCTTCCATAGGGTCGTTATATTCAGATTATCTAAATTTAATTAATTGTTCGTAGGTTGGTAAGACAGAACATGTCATCCACGACATTCCCATTTCAGAGGGTCTCGTATCTGCCTCAGCAGATGAGGACAAAGAGGCTGCTACTCCGATCACAGTGGTAAGGAACAACCCTCATCTTTCTTACATAAGCTCGTCATATTTAAGTTATCTAAATTTTCTCTATTGTTCATAGTATTATAAGAAAGAAGCTTATGCGACCGCCCCAACAGAGGAGGAATGCCTCCAAGACATTCGGATTTTAGAGGAAAAAACGATAGCGTCTTTGAGTGATATGTTACTAAAGGTACTGTATTTGAAGTCTATTTTCAATTACTATAGAGTACATTCTCTGAGTGATATGTTACTAATTTTCCATTTCCACTTTTCAGAGGAGCATACCTTTTAAGGGGAGGACAGGGAGAAAAAGAGATGTTGATAGGGAAGTGAAGGAAGAGCATGTGTCTATAAGCAAGGCTGATTTTGATTTGTTAGTGGAGAGGGTTAGAGAACTTGAAGGGAGGTCAGTACGACATGAAAATGAAATAGCCGAGCTTAAAAGGATCATTGCCTCGGGTGGAATGGAGGCCGAATGGCAGGATGAAGGAGAGGGGGAGATGATAGGAGGGGATGACCGAGGGGTGGTAGTCATCCCCAGCCAGGATTCCTTGGAGGAGGGAATTTTGCGGAATGTGATTTCCATCCCCGACAGTCCACTGAAACCTGTGGCAAAAGTGGTTTGGAGTATTGAGAGAGGAGTGAAGCTGTGTTTGAGGAAAAGAAAACCCTCTCAATACACTAGTTCGCCGTATACGGCTTTGGGGACTAAGAAGGTCAATGATAAAGCATTGGTGGTGGTAGAGCTGCAATGCCATCGGTTGCTCCCAAAGCTTCTTGCGCTTCCCCCAAGGTAAATTGGATTGAAGCCCTTTTGCAATATACTTATCTAGCCTTTGTAAATCCTAAACTATTAGGTGTTTTGCAGCGAACGAGTTATACAGCTCAACAGCGAGTTCCTGTGTGCCGAGGACTTGCTTATCCTTAACAACCCCATAGAGTGGTTAAGTTCTCCGGTAAATAATTTGGTTATTAATTGTAGAGCTAAATTCTTTCACCATCGATATTTGTCTCAAATCTCTATATGTTATTTTACGTATGTTATGAATGTATACGCTGAATATCTAAACGTCCAGGACGAAAATAACAGAAAGCCTGGAGAAAGAGCCTGTGTGCCCATTACTACCTTCCTCTATGTAAGAATAGATAGTTTTTCATTTCCAATCATTTTCTTTATAGGTGGTTGTTCACAAGGTTCGAATTTGTTTTGCTCACTCCATTAACTTCTCTTGTATTGTTTTTTCAGGATTGTGTAACTAGCAAAGACTACAGCGGCCCCGATAGTGTTATGAAGTTTGTGAAACGCTTAAACGAGTACCCGCCGGATACCCTAAAAAGAGTCTTACTCCCGGTGCATGTCCCTCGCATTGGATTCTCCTGATCCTCGATATGGTAGATGAGAAGTTCTACATCCTCAACTCCTTGAGAGAGCAGATCTACTATAGAGATGTTGTACCATTGGTGAGTTCGGGTCCCACTTTCCTTGGTTATATTTCAATGTATATAAAATCCTTAGCTTGTATGGATTGTTTTATAGATACGATACCTTGAAGGGCTATACTTAAGTATGTGGGAGTTCGATGTAAGCAAGTTTAGAGTGGTGGAAGTCCAGAAGAGGCCCTTACAACTCAACAGGTAATAAATTTCACTTAAAATCAGTTTGGAAGTTTAAATTAATTGTGGAAGAGCGTGGTTGTAGACACCCCATTTTGACCTGACCCGTGTTCGCGGTGTTTGTGCGAGGCTCTATCCAATCAATGAGTTAGGACCCCAAATTCTACCCTAAGATAGGTCAGGGTCTCACTAAGATCCCCATAAAATTTCGTTGAAATCTGAGCTCGTCTACTTAGTAAACGAGCCAAGAGAGTGAGCGCAATGCAGACCAAAAGGGGGATTGAATTAATCCAAATGAAGGCTGTCCACGGGAAGAAAAGAGATTAAAAGTGTCTTTTAATTCAAAATGGGGGGTGAGTTATCCTATGATGGGCGCGCCCAAGTCGAATAAGACAAATCTGGCGGGCGCGCCTCATCAAGTGGGGGTGCGAATATCAGCACTTTTATTTTCATATAAAACAAAATCAAAAAGAGGAGAAAAGGGGGTTTTTTCATTCTTTCCGAAATTTTCGAGGGAGAGGGAGAGGAGAGAAAACCCAGATCTGAAACCCGAATCCATCTTCTCCGACCTAGCTCCGGCAAGCCTCCGGCCAAGCTCTGATCCCCTTCATCCTCTTCTCACCGATCAATTGAGCCGCCAACGCCCGATCAGATTTTCTTATTATTTGCCGACCAAAATTCATCTTCTCCGACCATAAGTTTACCGGATCCTAGCATTGCAGATCGAAAGAGAGATTGAGAGAGTTGTTGAGAAGGGGTGAAAATCAGAGAGAGAAAAACCAGATCTCGCAAAACCCAAACCCGATCCAACCTTCATCTTCTCCGGCGTATACACCGGAGCTCCAGCCGGTCAACCTTTCTTCACTTCCCCACCGGCTAGCCACCGCACTCCTTCTCCGGTCAAAGCTCATCTCCTCCGATCTGTTATTTCCAAAACCTAAGCCCTCTTTCTTCTCCGATCATCCTTTGCCAGATTCCGGTCATATTCTGGTTAGTTGCTACTATTTCTGCTCCCTATTTTGTGTCTTCTCGGTAGATTGAAGAGGAATGGATCATTCTTTTGTTAGAAACCCTAAACTCAAGCTTCGGACTGTAGTTTATCCTCTACCTTTTCTAATCAATCTCCGGTGGATTTTCCCACCGGATCAGTTTTCCGGCAAACTCTAACTCCGGTTAATTCTCATCTTCGGCAACTCACCGAAGCTGTGGTTTCAATTCTTCTTTCTCATTTCTTGCTTTGAAGCCCTAGATTTGTATCTAAACCTTAGATCTAAGCTTCTAAACTCGTGATCTATTCGCATACTCTGTAGATCTGATTTTTATTGATTCAGATCTCATTATTAGGGGATAAGTTTTGGGTATTCCATTTGATCTTGAGCAAGGAGGTATCATTTGAAAGTGAATCTGCATTTTGAGCGAAATTTCATTCAAGGTAATTTTGTGATCCCTGAAGGAAAGCAAAATTCAAGCTGGGTAAGAATCCAGGGAAAAGAGAAAAATCTTGTCGCTGTTCTTAAGCCTTCTTCGGTTGGTCTGCTAGGAACTCTAGCTAAAATTTCTTCATTTGAGATCTAAGGTACATCAGTTTGTTTCATTATAAATTTTAGTATTAAAATTTATGAAGAATGCTCTGAATTTGTTAATTTTGTAGAGCTTCGCAAGAAGGGTTTTGATCTACTCATTTTTTATTGAATTTTATGGATAATTTTCCTTCAAATCTGTTTGTCTCTATAGACAATAAGGTAGGTCTGTTATTTTATTTTTTTTAGAAAAAGTTCATGACAATGCTTGGGATTTGGTTGTCGATATTTTTGTTTGAGCTGTTTGCATAAGACTCTTCAAAGAAAGTATGAATCCATGATTTCTGTTCTTGTAGTTAATGTATGAAATAGCAATATTGTGCTGTTCAATTGATTGCATATGTTCTTTATTCATCTGGAATTTACAGCAATTCCTCTTAACTCTGTAGAAATTTTCTTGGATGTCCATTCGATAGTGTAGTTGCAGATTTGCCCAGAATTTGGTGTGGATTTTCTTTCATTTTGTAATAGTTCTTCATGATTTATGGAAAATCCTTTTGAAAAATCTATCCAAAAGTATGTGACTGTGTTGACTGTATGGAGTTTGTAGCTATAAGCTCAAGATCTATAGTAATTTTTTTTCTTTCTTGAAACAGCTTTGTTACAAGTGTCATTGAACCGTACATTTTGTTTTGATTTGAGAAGCTTTGTGGCTTGTGTTTTTGTAGAAGATTTTTACTGTTTGGTTGTGGTTTGGAATTGTTCTCACATCTTCCCAAATATGTAAGCCTAATTGAAAAGAAGGAGACTCATTTATATTCCTATAATTGCATGTCCTGTTACAAGGAAGTAAAAGATCCTATATTTTGTCTGAATTGTATCATTTCTTTTTTTGTTGATATATATTCCTTGAAGTAAGAAGGTTCCTGTGCTGTTTCATCATAAGGGATCATAGAGGTTTCATAAAGTCTAGCATTTTGTTTTCGTTTGGTATAAATATGCTCAGCAGTGCATCTCTTCTAATTTTCATACTTGATTAGATGGTGTTGTAGGGCGATGAAGGCGCTAGCCCAAGCCCATCCTTAGGGGACTCCCTTAGTCCAAGTAATTTTCCCCTCTTTCATTTAGTAGGCTAGCCCAGCCTTTTAAGTGCGTTTGGGCGTTGGACATTAGTAGTCCAAACCCATCTATGGGGGACTTGCTCAGTCCCAGTAGGGTTTCCCCTCTTTTATTTAGAAACTTTTCTAATCTTTTAGATGGTAGCTTCTCCTTTTCATTGATTGAGCGATGAAAGAGTCATTTAGAGTGTATCCTTGAGAAGGTTGCCTTAGCAAAGAGTACTCATAGGAGGCATGTCTTGCCTCATTTGTGGAGTCCCTATTCAGAAACAAGCCTTGTCTCATTTAGGGAGTTCCTCTTTTAGGAGGTTTACTCAACCTCATGTTAGTGTCTCCCTCATTTCTAGAGCGAGTCTTTGACTCATTTGCCCTCCTTTATAGAGCAATAGAGAATTTTGGACTCATTGGCTTCCCATTTAGAATTGGTTATCTTACATGTTAGGAGTTCGTCCCGTAGCCTTTTAGTTCGTCTATTAGATAGAAATTTATCCTTTAAAGTTGCCTTTACTTGCTAGGGTTCTTAGATCATTTTCATTGTTCTTGAGATGTATGTTTACTTGTTTGTAGATTGTTACAAATTGTTTTGAGGTACTAGTTTATTGGTTTGGGGTTTCCCCTTTACCCTAAGGGTTTTACCCTAGGGTGTTGCATTGTGTGTTCCCTTTGGTCTTTGACCAAAAGGGTGAAAACATTTAAAATTTTAAAATCCATAAACCATTGAAATCATTTAAAAATCACAAAAACATTAGAAATTTGAAATCCAAAAACAATTGAATATTTTTAAAAAATTCAAAAATATTGAAATATCTTAAAATTCAAAAACAGTTGAAAAATATCAAAAACCTTAAGTCATTTGAAGTGCTTTTGAGCTTTAGGAGCGTAGTAGAAGAGTTCGTTTCGAACTACGTTGGCTTGATCCTCTTCTAAGAGGTACGTAGTGCAGCTTGAGATACTTATCTCAGGTCCAGCCAAACTTTGTAAATAAATCATTTAACCTTTTTAAAAATACCAAAAATCTTCCAAAACATTGTTTTTTCGAAAAAATCTTCCTCTAGAGTTAGGACTTTGTCTTAGATAGAGAGTTTTAGAGTTGAGGTTTTGTTTTGATTTGTTGTCTGTTTGTTGCGTGCTTGTTTTAGAGTTAGGGGTTTGTCCTAGAGTTATTGGAGCGCCTCTGTCCGGTCAGTTGGCGATCTACATCGCCCACTGATGACTAGAATAGGATGCGTTAGTCAACCTTTTGTTTTCCTTAGGAAATACAGCCTAGTTACACATAGGATGTAGGGCCCACCTGCATTAGCTTAAGGCTAATCAACTTGCATTAGTTACGGCATATAGAGAGTCCTAAAAATTACAATTCACTTGAACTTAAGTAATCATGCAAAAAGTTTTAAAAATCAGTCGAGTCTAGTGGATCGAGTCTAGGATAGCGATTCTAGATGGTTAGGCATCGTAGTTAGAATAGGACATCGAACTACGTTGACTCCGATTCTTCCCGAGGCCGGGATACGTAGAGCAGCTGGGATGGACGGTCATCTTGGTCCGAGTCAAGTCGCATTAGAGTTAGGATTTGTCTTGTCCTGTCATATATAGGATTGATTTGTGTTTTATGTTTTGATGTGTTTTCTTACTTTCTTGTATTGATACTATACCTTTAGCTGTAGCTTGCATGTGTATGTCCACCAAAACTTAGACACCCATTAAGTATGTCACTCATAACCTAGCTTTGCTTAGGTGACACATTTTTTTCATTTCATTTTGTGTATGCTTATTTCTTTATCCTCAGGAAATGCATGCTTAGGTAGACGATTCCTGAGAATTGTTCCTATTTCATATGATTTTCGCCCGAAACTCTTCGAATTTAATAATAAATGGCATAAGAGACCAAGTGCTTACACTCGGACGAATTGGGGGTGCTCTCAAACCTTCTCCATTCGTAATCAGGCACAAACCCATATATATTTCTGGTTATCCATGGTATACGGAGCATATTTTTGTTTAAAGGATCCATGGCCGTATACCATGGATGGCGACTCTGAGTTTGTTTAGGTACGTTTCGAATCTGGACTTGTTCCTGAATCGAGAGGTATCTCTTTTATATCGCCACTCATGCTATGCTATGAGGGTGGCATCCGTTTCAAGAGTTCCTTGGTAGAGCTCTCCTTCACATGTGGATGATCCAAGAGGCCGCTGGGGGCTCGTCCCCCACCTCTCTCCCGGATCGGGGTCCACAGTGGTCGATGATGTGTTATTGTTTTGTAGCAATGATTGCGGGCTGTTTGTGCTTAAGGAGATGGACTGCCTGGCATGTGACGTTCTGCCAAAGTTCAGTCAGGCAGATATAGAGCTGATGAGAGGACAATTGTTGGAGGATTTCTTAGAAGGCCGGTGTGGCACGGTTCTGAACTTGTAGGAGTTGATGAACAGGCAGGGTTGGCGACGTCGAAGGCTGGGAAGATGCCTAAAATTGTTTTTCATATCAACATTGTATTTGGTTTGTCTCTTTGTAGCAACAACCAGAAAATGCTGTTGTAAATAAGATAGGCTTTACACGGATATGTAAGTGGTACACATTCCAACACGAAAACATCTCTGTTGTTCTAAATGTGGATCTTATCAAATACATGGATGATGGTTTGTACTCTATAAATTTGTTTTAGATTTTGAGATCCAATGTAAGCCGAAAGTTGATTACTTCAGTCGAACTTATAAAAGTAAATTTGTGGCCAATAATCAGTTTTGAACCCAGAATTCCGTGGCCAAAAATCAGTTCGGAATTTGTGGCCAATAATCAGTTCGAAATTTGGGGAAACATTAAAAAAAATAACGTAGAAACTCTACTGCGGAATTCCGACGAAAATCTAGGACTTCCGAACTCGGAATTCCGAGAAAAGCTTCGGAATTCCGCAATCGGCATGCCAAATACCAACACAGGGATAAAAAATCTGCGGAACTCCGAGAATTTGCTCGGAATTCCGCAGTAGCCATATACGAAACCCCAACAGACGCAATTGTTACTGTGGAATTCTGTTTCTCGGAATTCCGCAGTAACCCAACTACACCAAAAAAAATGTGTCGGAATTCCAAATTATTTTTCTCGGAATTCCGAGAGTCAACCCAGGCGCGCATAATGCCTGGACCGACTCGTTTTTCTAATTTTTATTTCTTGCTCCCTTTTTCTCCTCCATCTCAAAAACCTCCTGAGAAAACCTCCTTCATTTTTGTTTTTTTCCCCTAAATCCACCATCCATCCTCCCTCCATCCTCGATCCTCTTCTTCCTTACCAAACCCTACATTTCTCTCCTAAACCCTACCCACACCATTTTTCTTCAAACCCTTTCCTCTTTCTCTCATTTTTCCATCTTTTAGGTGTCCCTTCCTCTTCTTTTCCCCAATCTCTCCTCTCCATCCTACATCTAACCCGTTTTTCTTCCTTCTCTCCCCTTGTTTCATCATATTCTTCCATTTAGGGCTTCAACTCCCTCTTTTTCTCTCTTTCTGTTCCTTCTCTTCAAACCCTAATTTTCCAACCATGCCTAGAACAAAAAATCCAAAACCTGGCGGTTCCTCCGGCGGGCGAGACGATGAAGGACCATCAAGAAAGAAAGCCAAGGCTAAAGCTCTGGTTTCGGAAACTGAGGTTATTTCCGATTCATACTTCTCCTCCGCCCAAGCCAAGAAGACATGGCCAAAACTGGCTAATCGGGGCATCCTCACCGGCCGATTCATTGAGCCCGACGTTCTCCACCATTTCGACCTTCAAGCGCGATTTGATGCCGTTAGGTGGACCCAATTTCTTCATCTCCACGAGCTTGTCTACCCTCGGTTAGTTCGTCTTTTCTATACCAATCTCACTATCACTCCCTCTTACTTCCGAATTGAATCTCGTGTCAAGAACACCCCCATCAAACTCAATATTCATCAACTTGTTGAGATACTCGCACTTAGTTCTGACGGCTTTGACCATTACTTTTGGCCAGGCAATGGGATCCATTCCCTCCCAGATCTTGATCACGACACAGTGTTTGGCCAAATTACCAAGCACTATCGTCCCAACATGCTTGTGCAAACTTCTGACCTCATACCTGTGGCCAAAATGCTTCATAACTTCATGTTCAACAACTTCACCCCACGCGGTGGCATGACCGATGCCATCCGACCCCTTGAGGCATACCTCATATATTGCATCCTTCAGGGTCGCCGGCGTTGTCTACCATACATTATCTTTCGCTTCATGTTCCAGACTCTTTCTCGATACCGCGCCTCACTGCCGTATGGCATGCCACTTCGGTATCACTCTGGAGGGTGAGGCCACCGACACTCCCACCGCTCCTTTTGATGATTGGACCTTCCGGCGCATGGCACTTGCGAATGAAGTGGTTGCCGTTGACCCTGATGAAGAAGTTGCCATAGACCTTGATGAAGAAGAAGACGAGGACGCTCCGGAGACTGAGGCCCCTGCGGCGCCCTATGCCTCTTCGAATTTCTCTCAAGGTTTCGCAGCCATGCAGGAGGCCCTTGAGCGATCTATGACCACGCAGTTTGAGCAGCTCACTACCCATGTTGACACAGAGATGTCTACTCGTTTCCAGTCGCTCTCCACTCACGTTGACGCCCAGTTCTCTACCCTTTATCAGTACCTCTCCGGTGGTCCGTCGAGTCAGCATCAGGGCAGTTCCTCTTCTTATCCGCCACCACCTCCTCCAGAGCAGTAGATGGATGCAGTTATTTGCTGATGGCTCAATTTTTTGGGTCCGACTCCTTTGCTATATTCAGAGTCTCTTTGTGGATGTTTTGGGCTGTATTAGCTTTATATTTCTACAGCTGCTATATGATGGTTGGATATTTTTGGAGCTTTATATTTATATAGCTTTATACTTTTTGACAGTGAGTGTGCTTGATCAAGGATACCCATTTTAGGCAGATCAAAACTTGGCTTCATAATTGCCCCCAGTGCAATAAAGATCAAGGATAGCCCATTTGCAAATGGCATGAGAGTAGTATCTAAAATGAAACCTGTGTTGCAAACTTCATTGATAGAGAGAAATATAGAGAGTAACAATTTTCTTACGCGCAAATCCAACGCCCAAGCTGTTATATAATCAACCATTTTCTAGGTACAAATTGAAGGCTGTACATTATAGGGTATAAAACAGTAAAATTTCTCAAAAAATATATCTACACATAATGCTAGGCCATTCCCATATAACTTCATAATCTTCAGATGAATCCTCACTGGTTGAATTGCGCAGTGGTTCATTGGTCCTTAGACCAGTAGTTTTCGATAAAGCATTAGATAACGACCCTCGAAACAGTTTCTATCAACGAAATCCAAGTCCCTTCAATTCAAATGATCCTAAAAATAGAACAAAAGAATCGTACTTAAAAGAACGGAGGCGGCCGGGATAGGACGGGCCTGCAATAAAATTTAGAAGAATAGTTTCAAGCTGGGGCACGAATTGTATTGAGGATCATAATATAAGAGTAAACACAAGTTAAAAAATTACATGCCGGTTTCCCATCGGTGCGGAAGGCCCGATTGGGACTGCGTTTGGCTGAGGACTTACGATGGGCGGATTCTTGCACGATCTCTTATTATGTCCAAGTTGACCGCAAGTACCGCACTTATGGTGCACTCCTCTTTGCATCCCTCTCTCCGTTCTCACTTTTTTCGGTCGGCCTGGCTGTCGTCTTGATTTTGGCGGCAATACCAACGGCAAAGGATGGGTACGCTCCGGCCATTGTGATCGGTCTAACGTGGGATAAATTGCTCCATCGTAAGTCCTCCGATACGTATCGACATGATACCATTCCTCGCAGTAACTGTATGGGTCTCGTTGGTCCAGTCCCATGGCTGCTATCTCATGGGAGCACGGCATTCCCATCGTTTGGAACAAACGACACGTATATGTTTTTTTTTCTAAGTCCACCTCATCAACGTGGTACTTGGACTTGACCTCATATACGGTCCAACCACACTGGTGCGCCATATAAGCACCTGCTAGAATACATTATTCGGCCAACCAGTCTTCCGCGTTTGGGGTCAAACGAGTCGTCCACTTCGTACTTGCCTTCTGACGGTACTGAAAGAAGTCAGATAGTTTACATCTTGTCTGTTCGACAAGTGCTGCAATAGGCAGCTCCCTTGCGCCCTTTAAAAGTGCATTGAAGCTCTCAGCCGCGTTAGTTGTCAGCACGTTATATCTAGAACCTTCAAAATAAGCGCTGGCCCAATTTTGTTTAGGAATCTCCGATATCCATTTCTCTGCGCTTTTACTCATGGTTTTAATACTCTCCATCGCATCCTTAAAAGCACCCTCCCTTAGGGAATATGCAGCATTCATAAAAAGTTTCCGCAGATCTTCACTCTTAAATTTTCCATGGAAGTTGGCACTGAGGTGGTGGATGCAATAGAAATGGTGCGACCCTGGGAGAGCTTCCGCTACGGCTCTAGGCAACCCCTTCATCCGGTCGGACCCAATCGTGATGACATCTCGTCCTGCCGAAATGAAATTCTGACGGAACAAATGCATGAACCATACCCAACTATCATACGTCTCGGCCTCGACTACTGCAAGTGCCAGCGGGAATAACCCATTGTTGCCATCTATCGCAGTTGCGGCTAGAAGAGTCCCCCTGTACTTCCCCCGCAGATGGGTCCCATCAATTAGGGCGAGGGGCCTAACTGTTCGGTTGAACGCACTAATGCTAGGGCCAAATGACCAAAAGAAACGCCCAAATGTATCATCCCCTCTTGGCCGCAGCTCTCAAGTTCGGCACAACCGCACTACTGTGCCAGGATTCCTTCTTACCAACTCATCAGCATATGCAGGCAGGATGCGATATGATGCATCGGCATTCCCACACATAATTTCCTATATGATCATCTTTGCCATGTGGGCTTTTCGATACGACATTGTTATACTCCAGTGGGCCTTGATGTACCGTCTTATCATAGGAGCCCTAACATCTTCTGGGCTTTGAATAAGGCTAAAGAGCACTCAGCAGCCCACTTTGCAGTGGCCATGGGATGATCGTTCCCTTTCATTGTGCTTGAGCATGTGTGCTGAGGGATAAATATTTTTACCTTAACATAATATGTATAAGTGGTCCCTGTGATACGCCATGGGCATGTACGATCCTTGCATCTAACGCCGTACTTTGTGGGATTTGTCTCTTGTGGGACAAACACAAACCGATGCCGGATTGCGTACTCTGTGACTTTCTTCTGAAAGACTTTAAGATTTGGGAATATTACCTCGACCGTGAAATCGTCAGGTCCCACGATCACATTTACTTCATCACCCCCTACAACCATTTCATCCGCTTCCATCGGCTGCCTTATATTGGTATTTCCCAAAGCATCGCCTAGATAATTAGTAGGTTCATCCTTCTCCTCATTACCCATCTCATCATCGTCACCGAAGTCCTCTTCATCATAACCGAAGTCCTCTTCATCATAACCGAAGTCCTCTTCATCGTCGTTATTACTGCCATCGTTCGGTCGAACCAAATCAATAGCATGAATATCACCTCCAAAATCCCTACAGAAGTCCCAATCGTTTCTGCCTGGTTGGGTTTTCTCAAACTCGGTCTCAGTCGCGTCGGTCTCATTCAAAGTGGGATCTTCAAAATCCTGATTCAAGTCCACTTCATACCTGTAGATCGGTAGCCAATTAAAGTTAAAGTAATTGATTTACAAATGAAAGGAATGAATATTAATCGCACCCAACAATTGTTCAATACTATAATTTACCGATGTATGGTATGAATACCGCCAAGCGTTCTTTTCTCTTTTCGAGCAACGGCCGTTAGAATCGGTGATGCAGGAACCACATGGACAGTACTAATATTCGGCCTCGAAGCCTCTGCAAATGAGGAAGGAATCGTAGGCTCCGGAGAATTGTTTCCTCCGAATCTGAACTCTTTAGTTACATATAGGCTCACAGTGTTAATGACCGTACTATCAAAGAGCATCATTACTAGATCAAGGTCGTCGTCATCTCGAATATCATATAAGATGATATGAGATGAGTCAAAAACATATCGACACTTTATATATAGAGAAACCTTACTTCGATTGGTCCCAATTTTGCTATGAATTAGATTATCAAAATCTCTATATTTTGCTCTCCGACCAACAATAGGAGGCAACATCTTCCCGCCCACGTATTCAAATGATACCACATCCTTTAGAGTGCCGTCGATGTGTAAGACAAAAGAAGCCCTTCGTTTGTCTCTCCTGTAAAGACAAAATTAAACACTGATTAGAAGTTGTTTAAAGCAATTTAAATGTGCTAAAAATGGAAAGAGAGGAGAATGGAAAGGGAACTACATACCTTTCCATGAAAGGGAGGTTAGTATTGGTGCAATGCAATAGAATGGTACTTTGGAGTGAACCAATCGAATGGTGGTTTATGCCCCTACAAAGGAAGCAATGGAATGGTGGTTTAAAGCAGTGATTTTTTAACAATTATGGGCTTTCTCAACTGATTTCTCAAAGTTCTGTGTTTAAAACAACTGATTTCTCAACAAATTTTTGTTTAAACCATTATTTTTTTGTTTTTTCCAAACTTTTGGGATTTAAACCGATAATGTCTCACAAATTATATGTTTAAACCATTGATTTCTCAAAAATTAGAGGTTATCACAACTGATTTCAGAAATATTATGTTTTTAAACATATAATTTCTGAAAAATTATTGCTTTAAAGAATTGACCTTTCAAAGTTTAAGGGTTCTCTCAATTGATTTCCCAAATACTAAGGGTTTGAACGAATGATTTCTCAACAATTATTTGTTTAAACGATTGATTTTCAACAGTTTATGGTTTTAAACCAATAATTTCTGAGAAACTATTCGTTTAAACCACTGATCCTTGAAACATTACAACTTATTTTAAATATATTAGGGGTTTAAACAATGATTTCTCACAAATATTGGTTTAAACCATTAATGTGTGAGAAATTATTGATTTAAACAATTGATATTTGAAACATTAGGGGTTTTCTCAACTGAGTTGTAAAATATTAGTAGTTTAAACCAATGATAACTCACACATTATTGGTTTAAACAATTGATTATGTTGTGTAAACCAATAATCTGTGAGAAATTATTGATTTAAACCATTGATATTTGAAAAATGAGGGGTGTTCTCAACTGAGTTCTAAATTATTAGGGGTTTAAACCAATGATATCTCACACATTATTGGTTTAAACAATTGATTGTTCAAACTTTAGGGGCGTGAACCAATAATCTGTGACAAATTATTAATTTAAACCATTGATATTTGAAACATTAGGGGTTTTCTCAACTGAGTTGTAAAATATTAGTGGTTTAAACCAATGATATCTCACACATTATTGGTTTAAACAATTGATTGTGTTGTGTAAACCAATAATCTGTGAAAAATTATTGATTTAAACCATTGATATTTGAAAAATGAGGGGTTTTCTCAACTGAGTTCTAAATTATTAGGGGGTTTAAACCAATGATATCTCACACATTATTGGTTTAAACAATTGTTTGTTCAAACTTTAGGGGCGTGAACCAATAATCTATGACAAATTATTGATTTAAACCATTGATATTTGAAAAATTAGGTGTTTTCTCAACTGAGTTGTAAAATATTAGGTGTTTAAACCAATGATATCTCAAACATTATTGGTTTAAACAATCGATTGTGGGGTGTAAACTAATAATCTGTGAGAAATTATTGATTTAAACCATTGATATTTGAAAAATTAGAGGTTTTCTCAACTGAGTTGTAAAATATTGGTGGTTTAAACCAATGAAATCTCACACATTATTAGTTTAAACAATTGATTATGGGGTGTAAACCAATAATCTGTGAGAACTTATTGATTTAAAATATTGATATTTGAAAAATTAGGGATTTTCTCAACTGAGTTCTAAATTATTAGGGGTTTAAACCAATGATATCTCACACATTATTGGTTTAAACAATTGATTGTTCAAACTTTAGGGGTGTAAACCAATAATCTATGAGAAATTATTAATTTAAACCATTGATATTTGAAAAATTAGGTGTTTTCTCAACTGAGTTCTAAATTATTAGGTGTTTAAACCAATGATATCTCACACATTATTGGTTTAAACAATTGATTGTGGGGTGTAAACCAATAATCTGTGAGAAATTGTTGATTTAAACCATTGATATTTGAAACATTAGAGGTTTTCTCAACTGTGTTCTAAAATATTAGTGGTTTAAACCAATGATATCTAACACATTATTGATTTAAACAATTGATTGTTCAAACTTTAGGGGTGTAAACAAATAATCTGTGAGAAATTATTGATTTAAACCATTGATATTTGAAAAATTAGGTGTTTTCTCAACTAAGTTCTAAATTATTAGGTATTTAAACCAATGATATCTCACACATTATTGGTTTAAACAATTGATTGTGCGGTGTAAACCAATAATCTGTGAGAAATTATTGATTTAAACCATTGATATTTGAAACATTAGAGGTTTTCTCAACTGAGTTCTAAAATATTAGTGGTTTAAACCAATGATATCTCACACATTATTGGTTTAAACAATTGATTGTTCAAACTTTAGTGGTGTAAACCAATCATCTGTGACAAATTATTGATTTAAACCATTGATATTTGAAACATTAGTGGTTTTCTCAACTGAGTTCTAAAATATTAGCAGTTTAAACCAATCACATCTCACACGTTATTTGTTTAAACCGTTGATTTCTCAAACTTTACTGGTTTAAATCATTGATCCTTAACAAATGATTGCTTCAAACCATTTATTTGTCAAACTGTAGGGGTTTAAACTAATAATGTGTTAGAAACTATAGGTTTTAAACCATTGATTTTTTAAAAATCAGAGGTTTTCTTAAGCGGTTTCAGAAATATTACGGGTTTAAACCAATGATTTCTCCCAATTTAGGGGTTTCAACCAATAATGTCTGTGAACTTATAAGTTTAAACCATTGATCGGTGAAAATGTAGGTCTTTATCAACATATTTACAAAATCCGTGGGTTTAAACCAATAACTTATTATCAATTGTTGCTCTCAACCATTAATTGTTTAACAATTAGGGGTTTTCTCAACAGATTTTAAGTTTTAAAGCAGATATTTCACCCAAAGTATTGGTTTAAACCATTAATAGTTCAAAACTTAGTGGTTTAAATCAATAACTTCTTACAAACTGTATTTTTAAACCATTGATTTTGCAGAAATTAGGAATTTTCCAATTGATTTTCTAAAAATTTGTGGTTTAAACATTAAAATTAAATTTCTAAGAAACTATTGCTTTAAACCATTGATCTTTGAAAAATTACAACTGATTTTCAATATATTAAGGGTTTTAAAAAGCGATTTCTCACAAATATTGATTTAAACCATTTTTTCCAAAACTTAGTGGTTTAAACCATTAATGTTTCAGAAATTATTGATTTAAACCATTGATCTTTGACAAAAGTGAAGGAGAAAGTCACAATGAGGCCATTTAAAAAAAAAAAAAACCCATTTCAAAAAAATAAAGTCACAGTGAGAGGGGTACCAACCTCTTTTGTGCCGATGGCGGGGAGAGAGAGGACCAGCGAGAGGTAGAGAGAGTGCCGGAGAAGACCGCCGGAGAGAGAGAGAGAGAGAGAGAGAGGTGAGTGGGTGTATACTGTAAAGAGCTTTGGGTTTCTCAAAATTTAAAATACAACAGCTGAAAGTAATCATCATACCCTAAAATTTGATTTGATAGGAGGAGAGAGAGAGGGAGAGAGAAAAACGTATCTAAGGGTATTCTCGTCAAAATACTCTGGATTGGTCATTTCCAAGTCTCCCCCATTGACAGGTGATTGTCATATCAAAGCCCTTATTTTTTTTGTCATTCTCTCAAAATAAAATAAAAAATTAATGCTTTATCCAAAGACGTGGGCCATGTTACTTTTTTCTGTCCGCGTATTTCGTCGGGCATACCCGCTATATTATTAAATAAATCTAACCAATTGGAAATGGACATCTATGTCTTTAGAAAGCCACAGAATATTTGAATACAAATACGGAGAAAAAAGAGTCTACGCTCAAAACTAGAACAATTAAAAAATGGTCTCTCCTTGCGTGCCTTCAAATCTTCAGATCTGATCTCTTTCGATCTCCCCCCTTTCATTCAACGTATCCCATTCCCCGAATTCCCTCTGCTTCAATGAAGTCTTTTCTTCCCCATTTTCTTTCTCAGGTCAATTTCTATTACTAGCCCATAAAAAAAAAAAAGTTCTATTATTCTCTCAAGATATCCTTCTATTCCAAACTCTTTCTTCAAGTCCAGATCTCGATCAATTTTCTTTAGTAACAATATCTCTTTCTTCAACTTGATCTCTCTTGTGAAACTTCTTGCTCTAAAGATCTGCTGATTTTCAGAGCTTTTGCTTTCAGAATATTTCTAGCACAGGTACATATGGCTCAGATTCTGCTCCACGGAACACTTCATGTCACGATCTTCGAGGCGAATTCACTAAGGCATCCTAACAGAGCTTCTGGAGGTGCTCCCAAATTCATCCGGAAAGTAAGTGAATTGAAAGGTTTGGAAAAAAAATGAAGCAATATATTGTTTTGTGTTTTTTCCTTTTCCACTTTAATTTGGATTTGTGTTTTTTCAGTGATATATCATTTCCCTTTTTTTTTAATTAAGCGGTTTGGATCATCCTATACTTTTTAATAAAGTGAGGAGTGCGGCAGTGATATAGCATTTCCTTTTCTTTTATTTTATTTTATTACAGTTTATGTAAAATTAGTTTGACAGGGAAAAGTTTGAAACGTCTGTGTTTGGTTGCTCCAAAAATTAGGAAAATCAAAGTAAAAGGACATATTTTCCTTTTCCTTGCATTGTATGGTTGCTATTTGCTATTCACATGACAGTTCTTGTCGGCTGTAACTGTAGATTTTCCTAATGCTGGTTTTCACTGTCTTACTTTCCTCTCAAATAGGCAGGGGAATGGAAAGTAAAAGAAATTCCTTTTTGAAAATAAGGGAAAACGGCAAAATTTGGTTTTCCATGATTTGTATCAGTAATTACCCTTAAGTAAAATTTTTTTATAATTCTTTGTTATTTCGTGAATATCGATCATGTAAAGAATTTCTTTTTTCTTTTCTTTGTTTTTTCTTTTTTGAATTTCGCTGAACGATTTGTATCTCTTTGTGTTTCTCCTGTGTTCTTGGTTGTGTTGAATTAAGACAGTACATGCTGGGCATTTTAGATTTATTGCTATGCATAAAATTTGCTGATAAACTCAGTAACTCATTCTAGCCGACTCTATTTGGCTAGGATCCAAGTTCTGAGTCAGAAAAAAGACATAAAATGAAATGCCCAAGGTCATATTTACATTTTTAATATTTCGATTATATTATACAATTAGTTATATTTTTGTTGACTTGGGGTTGGAAAAGTCGATCTTGGAATTTGGTATACCAATTAGTCCAAGTTTTTGAACGTTGATCTATAAAGTTTAGAGTTGAAAAATGATTTTTCTGATTCATTATGAGTTTATGAAGTTACTATTGTTTCTCTTTTTGTGCTTATTAATTATATTATTTTGATTATGCTTATGAAAATTGTAAAATTTACAAGTATATTAGAATGCTCAGAAATATATCATGTTTAAGATTTCATTGGGAACTTCCAATATCGACCTGAAAGTGTATCCACTTAGAGAAGAGTTCTGAAGTGGTGTCATGTATGATACCTCTGTTTCTTTCTTCTTTTTTAACTTTCTTTTCTTATTTATCTTTGCTCGTAATGCTGGCAGTTTACAGAACTGTTTAAACTCTCTGCAGGGAATTTAACCGGGTAGAACTCACCCCTAAAAGCTAGCCGTTAGAGGGAGGGTGCCCATTCCCTTATTCCCCATCCCCATCCATTTCACTTTTCCGATGTGGGACTATTTGCTTTTGCATGGAACCCAAACAATCTCCCCCTCCACGATGAAGCAATGTGGCAATCTTGCCCCTCCACGCGGTGGCAACGTGGGAACCACGAGATCCTACACCGGGGTTTCCGAGATCTTCCCCAAGGGACAGTCACGCACTCACACCCTCTGAGGCAAACCGGGGTTACCACGGCCCTGGGCTCTGATACCATTTGTAGGGAATTTTAACCGGGTAGAACTCACCCCTAAAAGCTAGCCGTTAGAGGGAGGGTGCCCATTCCCTTATAACCCATCCCCGTCCATTTCACTTATCCGATGTGGGACTATTTGCTTTTGTGTGGAACCCCACTCTCAATGTACAATAACTTTTTATATGAAACCATTATTAATTGTGAAAGAAATGAAAAAAAGCAGCAATTTTTTCCCGGAGGCCATCCTTGTTAAGTATTTTAATTCTGAAAATCCATTAAGGGCCCGTTTGGATGCCGAAAAGATTTTGATTTGGAATTCTCACATTTGCAGCCCTTTTTGCGTTAACATTTGGATCCGGATCAAATCCTTGAATTTCCAATTCAGCCACTGACAGTGAAAAAAATCAGATTTCCAAATAAGCTGTGGAGATAAGTAATTGGAAATCCACAGATGTGGCAGTTTCCTTCACCCTCTTGGCTCCTCAACCTCTCCCCTACAGCACGAAGTACCCCCTTCCCTCTGTCTCCCTCAACATGAGCTGTCAGATCTATTCATTTTGTACCCAAAACTCAATTCCAAATCCAAATACAAAATATGAGGTATCCAAACGGGCCCTAAATGAACTTCATTACTTTAGTTGTGTTTTCAAAGTGAAAGTGCCAAAATGCTGAGAAACAATGAGAAAAACTTTTTGCGGTTTGTTGAAAGCTTTAGAATTTCACTATGCTTAATCATTTCTTGTAAAAGCATATTTAATGAAGAATTTTGTCTACTTCTCTACCTGTATTTGAAAAGTTGTAAGGTTTCTAGTAGGTTCTATCTTAGTAGTAATCTTCTCCATCATTTTATTATCCATCTCTTATAACAGTCTTTTTTCATGCTTTTCTATACAGTCATTCATTCATCCATCCTTTTTTTTTTTGAAAATGATAGGCTTTTTTTATCAATCACCGACCGAGATTGTCAAAGTTCAGAGAAAAACCATAGAGGCAAGCCATCCAATCATACATCTCCTCAAAAAGATAATCAAACCTTACGGGTTTTGTTTAGCCACCTAATTACGATCATAGAGTCTCCTTCTACTATTGCATATTCCATCCGGTCTCTAGCAAGCAACTTCAATCGTTGATGAACCGCTTTCACTTCCGCCTCCGTGGCATCTGCGGTCCCAATGATGAAAGACCACAACACCTCTCCAAGGGAGTTTCTCAAAACACCACCAATACCTGCCGGTCCTGGATTGCCAAGGGAGTCATTCATCAATTTATACTCCCATCTTCACACAAGAAAGACTTGTTTAAGATCACTGTTTGAAAATGTAGACTTGGACATGGAGTCTCCATTATCCTAGGCGAGTTGATTTGACTGATTCAACTTTAGACATGACATTTGACATTGAAATTGAATTATCCGGTGACATGTATGACTTCACCTAGCCAAACAAGAGATTACGCAGATGAATCAAAATATTTTTTTCGTCAACTCCCTTGAGTTGAATAAATATGCCATCGACTTCACTAAGTAGAATGGGTTTGTAATTGACTGGGCTGAGTTTTTCAGATTGTCACTTACATTGAAGTGTTAAAATTAGGTTGACTCTACCAAGTCAATATATAGCAAATAATTTTCAATCATTGATTCAGATGGCAGAAAGCTTAAATTGTTTTTGCATGTAATTCAGAATAGTTAGGATCTTAGGGAGTGTACATTTTTCAATTTTACATTCATTTATAATAAATATCTGACCATCCTGGCCCTGATATATTGTCTTCTTATCTTACTGAGCATACTCATCCTTTTTTCCATGTATCCCTTCCCTTGATTACCTAGGCACCAAAGGGCTAGTTGTATAGGGACACTTGGGAAAATTGACAACTTATTAATAAGAAAACTGATAATAGGTCAGGATATTTAGTAATACGAGAACTATATATCTTTAGTATCTATGCCTATATAATGCCACTATACTTGTACATTAAATAAATAGCATTTAAATGTTTACTATGCGATATAGAAGTAGGAAAATGACTCATATTCCATTGTCATATGGCCATTGACCGTCACAATAATCTAACCCATATGCATGTATTGGTGGAGTTATACACTCTCAAGATTATGTTTCGATCTTCTGAAGAGATTTGAAATAAACAACAAAAAGGAACAACCCCAGCATAAGCAAGGCTAATGTACCACGATTCTACGATTGACACTCTGATACCAAAAATGATAATGCTTTTACTAGAAAACAAGGTTCAAGAGTCGATGGGTTGCTTTTGATTTAAATTTCAACTAATATATTCTGATGTGGAAATACCTAACCTAGGGTCGATTTGGATGTACGCAATATAGAAATAGAAGGAAAGGAAACCAGATTACCATTTTTTTCACTTTCCTTTTCCACTTTCTTTGAGAGGAAAGCCAAACAGTAAAAAATGGTTTTCATTCGAAAAGTTTATAGCTGACAAGGACTGTCATACAAATAGTAAATGGCAACCAAACAATACTAGGAAAGGAAACTATGTCGTTCGATTTCCTTATTTGTGGTGCAACCAAATGGACTCCTAAGAAATAGATTACTGCAGGAAAATTATAGCAATTTTGTTGGTGGGAACTGTGGCTGATGGAGATTTAAGATCAAAATTAGTGATGCTTCATGGCGCGTAATAGCTTTCCTTAAGACAATATTCGCCCCCACGAGTAGTGTGCAACAGGGATACACGAATTGCCTCCAAGATACAATGAAGCCTTGTAGGAATGTCCTACAAATGTTTGACGACACTTTGCATGAGCGGAATCAACCCAAAACGCCATTTAAGAATTACAAGCCTTAGAGAAATTCACTAAAATTGTTTCTGCAGTCAAACAATTTTTAGTGTACTGTTTTCATAAAACTCGATCTTTTCAAAACAAGAGAGTAAACAGGAAAAGTAGGGGATTTCATAAGAGAAAAATCCAGCAATAACTCTCTACAAAAAGACAGATTTTCTGCTCTTTTTATAGAGCCATAGATGTCTTTTCATTAAGGGAAACATCCCTCAAAGACATCTCTTGGATTGGTTTGAATAATAATCATTCGATCGCACCTCTTTGCGATTTAAAGGTTTTGGATAATCCACAAGGTGTCTCTTGTGTTTGAAAATCATCCATGATTGTTGGGAAGCAAAAGACATGAAAAGTTGAAAAAAGGAAGTGAAAAGCCATGTCTATTTTCTCCCAACAGATAGATTTTCGAAAATCCGCGGTCGACCAGACTACCGAGGTCGTCCGCTGACATGTTTCTGTCTCTTTATTTTTTCTCGATCCAAATAACCGCGGTCGACTGGCCATACCTTTCTGGAAATCACATATATTTCCAGGTTCCAATCTGTGGTCGCCTGGGAACCCCTGGTCGATCGGCCCTGTCTGAAAATCTGTTTTAATTTTCTCTTCCTTTTGATAAAAACACTTCAAATATTTTAACTTTACCCAAAACATTTTGAAAATTTCCAACAATCCCCCACCATTTTCAAAATCAAAGAAAGTTTTCTCATCAGGCTTGGAAACCTTACGCATAAATGAAGGTATCTCACGATTTGAACATTCACTTAGTGAAAACACATCAAAGTTAGCCAGAATTGCATAGTAGAGGTATCTTTGAACTAGCTATTCTATTCGGCTAAACGAACATATCTCACACATAAGTTTTCATCTCATTAGGCAGTTTATAAGAGCCGACACGTGTATTGGATTTGTGTTCTTATCTCGGTTTCATGAGCGCTCTAGAGACTATCCAAGTCTCATAGGAAGCGGCACCACTTCCACACTCACATAGGTAGGCTTAAGAGTGCCCCTGTAACTATAGCACCCTAACATCCTGTTACAAGTCTATTCAGAGCCAATTGCTCATCCTCCTCGATTACACATTACAGGTACCAAGCACTTCCTTTGGATGATATTTACATAATATTATAGTGGTTGCAATCACTCCGAATGATGTACTTGGGCTCAATGAACTGAAGACCTGATGTTTCTTCAAGCGTTGAGTCGAGTTTCCATCATTGGTGATCATTGGTTAATGGCTTTAACCCATCCCTTTATGGCATTTAGCCACCATCCATCTCACGAGATCTTTTAACCAAACTTTGGTTTGAATTTATATATCATCCGTTACTTCACCGTCTGTGAGTAACTGCTTTACATAACCACCTTAAGTCATATATATCCTGACTTACCACTTGGTTATAGGCCTTCAATAGTGCAAGAACCTACTACTGAAATTTAAACAACATTGGCTTATTTAAAACTAGAATTTCCTTAGCTAATTTGCCTCGTCATCCTAAAAGCCCAATGCATTGAATTCTGGCGCCATAGAATCAATTATGCATCCTTGCTTTTAGAGGCCCGGGAGATATACCCCCACCATGAGTGCATATCATTCACTCATTCATGTGTATTCAGTTATCTAACTGGCATTTCATATCCTTTTATCATTACAGGATACCAACTATAGACATTTCTATAGTTCTTTTCAGCCATTAGAAAATCTCAAAATCCATACATGTTAATGTACTTGACCTGAACTTTGTAAACATACATTGAGCAAATTATACAATGACTTGCATATCTTATTTCTAGACTAGAAATAACTAAAAAACTTGAAGTCATTCAATATATATTTATATATACTTTGCCATCAAGATTACCATTCAAGATACTATCTCAACCATCCATTTAATAACTATGGTTATTAGAGATTATGAACATGGTTGTTAATTTAAGCAATCAAAGCCCAATTGACAAAACAATTTATCTTGGCTTCATTTTTAAATCTTTTGCAATCATCTTGCTTCAGATTATTTATTTACTTATATCTCTTGATCTTGGTTTTGATCATTTTAAAGATCCACTTATAGCAAAAGAACTTCCATAACAGAGTCTACTTCATTACTATATCCATTCTACAATAGAATCTAGATACATAAATTCCTCTTTATAACCTTGAGGATTAGACTCTACTCTCAGATTTATCATGATGGAAGTTTAAGATTATTTAGTTTTTCCTACTAAAGAAACTATGAAAACAAGATCATATTATCTTTTATTTCCTTATTATTATTCACTGGGTATCTCTTCTTTATACCGTTGTAATGATTTTAGAATGGATTAAATCTTACAACTTTTGGACATAGGAGAATTTAATCTCAAAAAATTACAACCCAAAGGTCTACAACTTTGTGACCTCACATAGAACATCAAATTCTAGTTCTTAAGGATGTAGACTTTCATATCTACAAATATGCACTTAATACCCTTCCTTCCTAACTTTTTCTTGTATTTGGGAATTTGAAATTAACCTTCTTATAATTTCTTCCTTTAAGATCACCTAAGAAAAGTTTAACTTTCTTCCAAATCTGATAAGGATATACAAGATGTGTTTAGAGTTTGGTAAAACTTACCCACTAGCTAGGATTTCTGTTAATATCCTATTCATTAGTTTTGCTTCATTACTTCATCTAAGTATATTATAAGTCAAAACTTATTTCACATATTTCAACAGAATCAAGAAAGTGGTAATGTCCCTAATATTATGCATAAGATACTTTATTTTAATTTCATTTTGATTTTCTAAAAGTTTTGACTAAAACTCATCTTTATAATATAGAAAAGATGCATATACCAAACTTAGGTAACTTATCATGATTTTTCATATACTTTATTAAAGACCATCATATGCATATCACCATGAATAGATTAAATATTCATTTTGAAAATAATTTATACTTTAGAAAGTATAAAAACATGCATTTTCTAATGATAACCATGTTTCATTCTGTGATATCATATTTGAAGTTTTCAAACGATATCAAGATTAAACATGCAACATATCATTCTTAATCATGACATAACACTTCATACTAACAAGTATGTGAATTTACTTGTATAACATCAACAATTTACAGCCGTTTATTCTCAAACTATCCTTAAAAGATATTTCCAAACCATCCTTGAAAAATATCACTTGTTTTTATTTAAAACAAGTTTATTCCCACTTTATCAAAAGTGTCACTAAAGACTACTATATCTTTATTTTCAAACAAACAACTTAAATCAGAAATATCAAGGAATTTTCTTAGAATAAATCTATTCTAAACATCTCTTATCCTTTGACCACAAGGAAAACCAAGCCATACATGTTCTTATCAAGAACACTTACATGTCTGTTTCTCTTTCCCAATTTCCAACCAAGGAATAATAGGTTATAACATTAACTATATCATACATGGATAACATTCACTTTTCTCAATTATTATGTCCTAATGACATTTCAAATTGAAAGTGAACATTTTCATATGCCTTACATATATCTTCACATAAATTTCCCTCTTAACAAGAATTACATCTTTAAACAAGAAAGTGTTATTTATACCCTTTCTTACTTATTCACCAATTAACCGTGTATACGATGGTAAGAGTTTATACTCTACTTTCTCTAATAATTGACATTCAAGTCAATTTTCCTAAGAGATTCAACCATCTTAGAGGTAAAAGTTTTACACTCTACTTCTCTCTAAGTATTGACATAAAGTCAATTTTTTAAGAGAATTAAACCTCCTTGAAACACGTACTATTGTGAGTCATTTCAATATGGTGGATTTCTTTCTTGTAAGAGAAATAAGAAGACATCATAAGGCATATAGAATTAAACATAATTCTCTATGCTTAACTTAATCAAATCAAACATGATTTATAATCCGAAGAACATACCTTATGTAACAAGTCCAACGAAAGTACCATACCATTGTATCCAATTCATCATCTTGTCTTCTTGAAAACATGCCTTCAAGATCTTCACAATATTGTCTTAAGATTGTTGGTGGGAACTGTGGCTGATGGAGATTTAAGATCAAAATCAGTGATGCTTCAAGGCGTGTAATCGCTTTCCTTAAGACAATATTCACCCCCACCAGTAGTGTGCAACAGGGATCCGCGAATTGCCTCCAAGATACAATGAAGCCTTGTAGGAATGTCCTACAAATGTTTGACGACGCTTTGCACAAGCGGAATCAAACCCAAAACGCCCTTTAAGAATTACAAGCCTTAGAGAAATTCACTAAAACTATTTCTGCAGTAAAACAGTTTTTAGTCATAAAACTCAATCTTTTCAAAACAAGAGAGTAAACAAGAAAAGTAGGGGATTTCATAAGAAAAAAATCCAGCAATAACTCTCTACAAAAAGACAGATTTTCTGCTCTTTTTATAGAGCCATAGATGTCTTTTCATTAAGGGAAACATCCCTTCAAGACATCTCTTGGATTGGTTTGAATAATAACCATTCGATCGCACATCTTTGCAATTTAAAGGTTTTGGATCATCCACAAAGTGTCTCTTGTGTTTGAAAATCATCCATGACCGTTGGGAAGCAAAAGACATGAAGAAAAGTTGAAAAAATGAAGTGAAAAGCCATGTCTATTTTCTCTCAACGGATAGATTTTTCGAACATCCGCGGTCGCCCGCCAACATGTTTCTATCTCTTTATTTTTTCTCAATCCAAATAACCGCGGTCGACCGGCCATACCTTTCTGGAAATCACATATATTTCCAGGTTCCAATCCGCGGTCGCCCTGGAACCCCCGGTCGACCGTTCCTCTCTGAAAATTTGTTTTAATTTTCTCTTCCTTTTGACTTAACTCAAAACATTTTGAAAATTTCCAACAAATTTACCTTCAATTGTAAGCAAATCCAAGAAGGTATATTTTTAAGTAGAAAACTGATCGGACCCTTGTAGATTACACCGTACGACTGATCTATCAACAAAAATATCACAGAAAACAAATGGGGATTTTGAATGGAGGATCTCTTCTTTAGAACAGACACACGAACTGAAATCTTGACTTATCTACATCTCTTAGCATATGGCGATAAGGATTGAGGGGAAAAAAATGAAAGCCAACAAGTCTCTAGAGGAAGTTGCCAATTGCAATGTGTTTCTCTTTACTATATTAAGTCCAACTATCCTTTGTTGTTTAGGACGGTAGAGAATGTAGATAGTTGAGTCTAAGTCCATTTAGTAAGTTTGAGTTCTAGTAAAATATAAGTAATAGGAGTTTGTTTAGAATGGGAAGTTATAGCTTATTTATAAGCCTACATACAAGGGCTGTTGGCACGATTTTTAAATAAATCTCCCTTTCTTTCTTCTTGAGAAAATCATGATTTTATCTTCTGTGTTACGGATTCGAAAAGCACCCTTTGTGGATTGCATGGCTACTGGATCGGAGGTCGACAGTGTTCAACCCCTTGTTCTTCACGCTTCCGGCTAAGCCAAATCTGTTCTCAATACCTTCTCTTTTTTATTAAAAAACTCATAAAAATTTCCTTCTAAAAACTCAGATAGTTACATATACATAAAACCCTTATTTCTGTGTAATAGAATCCTAATAGGACTAGAACTGCTTATTACTGTATATCAAAAAAAAAAAAAAAATGCTTATTACTGTTCGTGAAACTGTTTTCATGAACAGTAACTGATGATCCGCCAAAATAAAACTTGAAATATAAATCATAACTAAGCTGTTGCATTGATGGTCCGCATTAAAATAAAATAGACAACTAAACATAATAAACTTCGAAGTAGCATTTGAAACTGCGCCCAAATTGCGTCGACTGTGTTCGAACTTACAGCTGATTTGAAAAGGCTTTGAAGTAGACTGCATCAAGGTGATTCCTCTCTCTCTCTCTCTCTCTCTCTCTCTCTCTCTCTCTCTCTCTCTCTCTCTCTCTCTCTCTCTCTCTCTCTCTCTCTCTCTCTCTCTCTCTCTCACACACACACACACACGCACACACACACACACACACGCGCGCGCGCGCTCACATACACACACACACAAACGGCAGCTTCTCCCGTCTTTCTTGGCTCTTTTCTATGTCCCAACCCTCAGTCACAAACAGTCTCTTCTTTCCTTGTGTATATTTTAATAACTTTAGAATGCTCTCACATGTTGTTCTTCTTCCCCAACCTCCATGTGAGGTTGTAATAAATCAATGACCTCCATCTATTTCCGTTTCCCCATTATTTAAGAGGAAACATGAGTTTTCTTTTCCCTTGTGTGGTATGTTATGGTTGCCTACAGATCTAGATGGTTACCTATTCCTAGGACGCCAAAGTGACCTAGGCCTAGATGTCAGCCCCCTTCGCAGCATCTTACTGCCTAAATGCTTTGGCTAATGCCTGTGACGATTATGTTATTGAAAGCCCTTGATGGCTCAAATATACATAAAATGGGGAAGATACATGCAAATTCTCATTCAATTGCTTTGGAGTTTGTGTGAATTTTCTCAAATAAAGTTTTCTTGAATTTCGTTTTGGTACCTAGAATCTTTTTCCTGCACTTCATAAGGTATCGATAATTGGAACAGATTTGGTGGTTGATATCCATGATTTGATTGCCAGAACTTTCCATCTTTAACTCTGGTTACCTCTGTTCTGAAATCCATTCTTTTTCTTATGAAAATCATTTTGTTTTAATTGCTTTTGTTATACTTTCTTTACTCTGGGTCTTGATTTTTTCTTTCTACTGGAAATTTGGAGACCCCAACTGTATCAAAGAGAAGGTTTGTGAATGGTTTCTCCTGGATCAAGAGAGTTTCATTTTGCCGCCCTAAGGTTTTCGTATCTTTAAGGACCAAATTGAATGGCTTCCTCTGTTTCTTTCTTCTAATACTCTTCCTGTACTCACACTTGGATTTTAATTTTTGTTTATCACCTGAAAATTCTTTTTATAGCTTGTGGAAGGCATTGAGGAGACTGTTGGTTTTGGCAAAGGAACTACTAAAGTCTATGCGACTATCGACCTACAAAAAGCTAGAGTTGGACGGACCCGACGCATTGATAATGAACCTGTTAACCCCCGATGGTATGAGTCCTTTCACATCTATTGTGCTCATATGGTCGCTGATGTTATCTTTAGTGTTAAAGATGCTAATCCGATCGGAGCGTCTCTAATCGGAAGAGCATATGTTCCTGTTGAGGAACTACTAAATGGAGCGGAAGTGGATAGGTGGGTGGATATATGCAATGATAACCGTAAGCCTATAAGTGGAGGTGCTAAGATACATGTGAAACTACAATACTTCGATGTTAGCCAAGACCGTAATTGGGCGCGAGGTATAAGGAGCCCTAAATTCCCTGGTGTCCCTTACACATTCTTCACGCAGAGACAGGGATGCAAACTCTCACTGTACCAAGATTCCCACGTACCCGACAACTTTATCCCCAAAATCCCTCTGGCTGGTGGGAAGTATTATGAGCCCCATAGGTGCTGGGAGGATATCTTTGATGCTATTACTAATGCGAAACACTTGATTTACATTACTGGATGGTCCGTATACACTGAGATCACTTTGATCAGGGACTCAAAGAGACAAAAGCCAGGAGGAGATGAGACTCTTGGAGAGCTTCTCAAGAGGAAGGCTAGCGAAGGCGTTAGAGTTCTCATGCTTGTGTGGGATGACAGAACCTCTGTTGGCTTATTGAAAAAGGATGGACTGATGGCCACCCATGACGAAGAAACTGGAAATTATTTCCGTGGCACAGATGTGAACTGTGTTTTGTGCCCGCGTAACCCTGACGATGGAGGGAGCATAGTTCAAGACTTGGAGATCTCTACCATGTTCACTCACCATCAGAAAATTGTGGTGGTGGACAGTGACCTGCCTAGCCAAGGATCACAACAGAGGAGGATTGTGAGTTTTGTGGGGGGAATTGATCTTTGCGATGGACGATATGATACACAGTTCCACTCTCTTTTCAGGACCTTGGACACGGCCCACCACGCCGATTTCCATCAGCCCAACTTTACTGGTGCTTCAATCAAGAAAGGTGGCCCACGAGAACCCTGGCATGACATCCATTGCCGATTAGAAGGGCCCATTGCTTGGGATGTCTTGTTCAACTTTGAGCAGAGATGGAGAAAGCAAGGGGGGAAAGATCTCCTTATTCAGCTTAGAGATCTTGCTGATATCATAATCCCCCCCTCTCCTGTTATGTACCCAGATGACAGAGAAACATGGAATGTTCAGTTATTTCGATCAATTGATGGAGGAGCGGCTTTTGGATTCCCCGAGACACCTGAGGATGCGGCTAGAGCGGGACTTGTTAGTGGAAAGGATAACATAATTGATCGTAGCATTCAAGATGCGTATATAAATGCCATACGCCGAGCGAAGGATTTTATCTACATTGAAAACCAATATTTCCTTGGTAGTTGTTTTGGGTGGAAAGCGGATGACATCAAGGTTGAAGATATCGGTGCGTTGCACCTTATTCCGAAGGAACTTTCTTTAAAAATTGTCAGCAAAATTGAGGCAGGCGAACGGTTCACAGTCTACGTCGTGGTTCCAATGTGGCCAGAGGGGATACCAGAGACTGGCTCTGTGCAGGCAATCTTAGATTGGCAGAGAAGGACAATGGATATGATGTATACTGACATTGCTCAGGCCCTCCATGCAAAGGGGCTGGAGGCAAACCCTAAGGAATATTTGACGTTTTTCTGTCTTGGGAATCGGGAGACGAAGAGGAGTGGGGAGTATGAACCTCAGGAGAAACCAGAGCCAGATACAGATTATATAAGAACTCAGCAGGCCCGGCGGTTTATGATCTACGTTCATGCCAAGATGATGATAGGTACGCAATTTGCTTTGACATTGAAATTTGGAATATAAGACTCAGAAATATGCCTTTTAATTTCTGAATTTGATTTTTGCCATGTCATTAAAACTTGATGATTTTATGAGAAGTCATCCAAGTAGAATTAGAGTTTGGACTTAACCACTGGCCATGAGCAAATCCAGTCAACTTGGTTGTGTTCCAATAAGATCGGCTTGTTTTTGGACATTGATTACATGTTTACAACTGAGTAGGTTCTTCTAAGTTCTCTTGGAAATCATACTATTTTTAGGCTACTGATATTGGTACTATCATGTTTTGATAATTGCACAAACTCTGCTTGTCTTTCCTTTATTAATTGGACTATAAGAGCTTTTTGGGAACTGTAATAGCCTTTGACAGATGTTTATATAATAAAAGACGAGTTAGTTCAATTATCAAAAACATGGTACTGCCAATATCAGTAGCCTATTTTTAATTTTGCTTCTCTTTTGAAGCAGATTGTTGAAGTTGCCTATTAAAAGTTCTGCTTCTTATTGCGTATCAATTATGTGAACTCAATTTATTGATGCTCATGAAAATGCTTTTCATCTAGATTTTTCGTCAATGCCCAAAAACTGGTTCATCAAGTGTAGGCGAAGGCAGCCTGATTGAACTCAATTTATTGATGCTCATGAAAATGCTTTTCATCTAGATTTTTCGTCAATGCCCCAAAAACTGGTTCATCAAGTGGAGGCGTAGGCAACCTGATTTAGCCTGATTGTTTTAAATTTTCTTTATTATTGTTTTTAATAAAAGTCACTTGGTTTGTCATTGACTTGTTAGAAATCTGAAGTATATTTAGTGATCTGAGGGTTATTTTTATATTATACAAATAGATACGTTATAGATCATGTTCTGTTAAGAGAACATCAATTTACTCTGAATGTTTCCAGAACAATCAATTATTCCGAAGTCTCTTTCTACTAAAAATATTATTTGTTCTAAAAGATTTCAGCTCAGCTATACTTTTTCTGTCTTTTGTTCTAAATATTATGTATCCCACCTTTATTGTATCATTATGATTTTGTGTCGAATATCTTAGGACTATTTTCTGTCGAATATCTTACCACTCCTACTAACAGTCAGCTCAATTAAATTCTCAAAATTTAGGATCTAGGAGCACATGGTGTAGCCTGATTATAATGTTCTTAACAGGACCCCAAGTCCTAATCCAGTTGTATAAACTTGGCGAGTTCTTCGCCGCTTGTTCAAGTCCATCGATGTTAATTATTAGTCACAATCTCTCATTTTATCTGGAAATCTGAATTTTGATGCAGTGGATGATGAATACATAATCATTGGATCGGCAAACATTAACCAGAGGTCGATGGATGGTGCCCGGGACTCCGAGATAGCCATGGGAGCATACCAACCATATCACCTGGCAGCTGGGCAGCCAGCAAGAGGACAAATCCACGGCTTTCGATTGGCATTGTGGTATGAGCACCTTGGCATGCTCGACGATTCCTTTGTCCAGCCACAGAGTGTGGACTGTGTCCAAAAGGTAAACAAGATTGCAGACAAGTATTGGGACCTGTATTCAAGCGAGACACTGGATCGCGACCTTCCTGGCCACCTCCTCAGTTACCCAATTGGAGTTACGAGCGAAGGACATGTCACGGAGTTGCCAGGAATGGAGTTCTTCCCAGACACCAAGGCTCGTGTTCTCGGTGCCAAATCTGAATACCTGCCGCCGATCCTCACCACTTAAGAATACAGCTATAGTATGTACTATCTAGTTTTACTCATCCTTGCTACATCTCCTTTTTACTGTAGCAGTAGGGGTAAAGCTGTTAGGGAATAAATCACTTCTATGTAACTGCTGAAAGTTCTGAGACTCTGGTGAAAAATAGGCCTGCTTCTTTAGACGCAGCCCAAATCAGGTGAGTGTTTATTGTATTGTGAGGTTGTGATTCTGACTACATAAATATGGATTTATCTGCGTTTGGATTAGCAATCCAGGTTTTTGTTGGGCAAAGGAGAAAAACTGCGATTTGTTTCCAATGCTCCGCTAATATTTCCGAGACAGTTTGTTTCAATAACCACCACTAGTATTTCTGCTACATAACTTGCATTGCCTCCATAACTTCCATTGCCACCACCTACTGGGATTCAACAGTTCCTATAATCGTTTCATTGCTGTTTTACTTTATTCTGAAATGGCCGATTCGCTCTGATTGTGTCAATAAGAAAGGAATACGCCTTATCTACTACTGCACTCTCGTTGGCTGCGAGAGCAACAATGAAAGCATGCCCAGGCACCCCAGCAGCAGGAATAACAACTAAAACCTCTATTTAAACCCCTCTCATAAAGGTTGTCTTTCTATGTTACGTTCATAAAATAGATTCCTCAATGAGGAAGCGTTTTCTGTGTCCTCGAGCTGTGGTGTCTCACAAGGCACTGCTCAAGAGGAAGGAGATAGATAATCTCATATGGGAGATTGCACCAAGATAAAGGGGAACATGAAAAAAAATCTCTGCTGCCTTTTCTATTATTGATAAGTGCTTAAATATAACTACCAAATACGAGTCGTATATAACTCCTAAAAGATAGCAACAACCCTAGAAAATAGCCTCTATTGACTTTATTTACAAAGATAAACCTTATCCTACCAAACTGAAAAGATCCTACCAATAAAAAATAACTGATTTATTTAATACCAAAAAATACGTAACATTCTATCTCACTTTACCCCCACCTGCAAGTACCTTCTCTCTTGGTGGAAGGAAGTAACCCTCATATCTCTCGGTAATCATCATTATCACAGCACCGCCGTATAAATAAATCACATCCAGAAGTCTGATGCTTTTAGTTTTTCTTCTATGCAGTTGGACCTGTTGGGGTAAAAAATCAGCACCCAATCGGGGCCGGACACATGATGCCAAGAGATAAGGATCGGCTAGAGGCAGGGAGGTGATTTCACACCTCGTCTAGTCACCATAAACACCGAACCCTAAGGCCACATTTTGATACCTCATGTGTTTGTATTTGGATTTGGATACAAAATACATCAATCATCCCGTGCTCATGTTGTACGAGGGAGGGAGGGAGGAACGTCTGGCTCCTACAGCAGCAAGGTCGAGGAGCAGCAAGGGTGAAGGGAATTGCCACAAATATTGATTTTCAGATAATGTCTTGCAGATCAGATTTGAAAATCAAATTTTTTTGAAAAAGCAAATTAGCTTGTTTTCAAATTGGAGCTTCTAATTGTGGCTAGTTTCCATTGTTTTTAAGAATTTTCTAGAAACTTTGGATTCTGTGTAAGGAAATTGAAAACTCTATAAATACAAGACATATGGCTGGAGTTTTCATGAGCTCTTCCATAATTCCATGTGCTGGAAATTGGTAGAGACAACTCAAAGTCTTTCTCTTCTTCTTCTTCGATTCCATTAACTGGTTTTGCCTTTTCTAAGTCAAAGACAAACATCCAACCAAGCTCTATTGATCTAAATACATATTCACATATTATAATTTTATTTAGATCAGATTATAAAGTAAACAGAGAGTTGTTTACAAAAAGTAAACAAAGAGCTGTTTACAACATCCTTTGTACAACAAAGGAATCCATCGATTCAACTTGCGGTTTCGCGTCAATTAGATCGTCGGCGAATTTTCTAGGAGTAGATCAAGCAGACGAGTTCTTCTCTACAGCAACTTAAAGAGATTTATATTTGTGTTTATTAAATCACATTAAAATCAATTAGTCCATAGGAATCTTGGGTTTCAGCAAAATTTTTGTTCTACACGGTTTATTCTTCAGCAACATGTAGCGATTTTGCTCGGGGTTTTTCAACCAATCTAATAATAGGTCGAATAACATTCTCATTATATCTCCAATTCATGTCAAATCTACTGAGAAGTGCTTTCCATTCTTCAAAGCTCTGAGAAGCGTGAAGGAATTCCAGTGGATAGAAGAATGCCAAGAATCCTTCGAATATCTCAAGGAATACCTCGGCTTGTTGCCTCTTCCTCACAAAGCCAGAGCCTAAAGAAGAAGGGAATCCCGAGAAGCCAATCATTACATTAGCAAAGTATAGCATGACGCCGATACGAGATACCAGAAAATCAAGAAGTCGGCTTATGTCGTAGTAATCGTAGCTCAGAACCTGAGACTTTACTTCTAAGCCCACATCGTCAACGTATTGACCGACTAGTCACTTAGTAAGATCCTTAAGAAGCTAGACACATCTGGGTGGTTGGTCAACTGGTCGGTGGAGATTGGAGAGTTCGACATCCACTACAAACCTTCACCGGTAATAAAATGTCAGGTCTTATCCGATTTCATTGTAGAGTGCAACATCTAATGAGAAGTGTTCGTTGAGCACCACCTTTTAAAGGGGATATGTACAATGTTTGAACAGGGTCCATGTTAAACCTAGATAATGAGGGTCCACCTTTTAAAAATACGTTCCACTGATTGGACGGTTCGGGTGAAAAATACGTTCTATTGATCGGACTGTTCGGGGTCCATGTTAAACCTCGATAATGAGGGTCATCATAATGAATGGCCCATCATATACGTCCACGTGTAATATAACTAGTGTGTTTAAAAGATGCAGAGAATATAAAAACAGAAGAAAACCAAAGGTGGTGATAAATTCACCCCCTTCTAGGATGAATTCACCCCTTATTATTCAAAAGGGACTGTACATCCTCCACCATAGGATGATCCAAATCGTCCAATTGATGGGCCAGAACGTAAATAGGTTGTGCCCCACAAATCATTTACATAGGATGATCCCAACCATCCAATCTATAGAAGTTTCCATAATGTGAGTCCCTCTTTAGATCGGAGGGTTAGAATCATCCTATGGAAATGGTTTTTGGCGCACAACCTATTTACTGTTAGTGATTTTGGATTTTAAAAATCATTTATTTTGCATGTTTTAGTGTTTTGGAAAATATTTTATCAAAAGCGTTTGGGAAAAAGAAAATGTTTTCTTGGAAAGATTTGCTTTTACAAAAGGATGTAGGTGTAGTTGAAAAGATAATCCCGTACCGGATGAGAGAAAAGAAAGAAAAGGGCTTATAAAGCACTACACTTTTCTATTACTTGTTTGATTGCACATTGGGTTGAACCCATGGTTGGACCCGCGGGACGGTGCAACGCACCATTCGCACACGCGCGCGCGCGGCGTGGGCAATGGGCTATAGGGCGCATAGTGGCGCTTTATTGGCGCTTTTTTAGGCACACTTTGCGTGGGCAATGGGCTATAGATCTATAGTTAAAGTCCCTAAACCTAAGTTAAGGAAATTAGGTGAAAAGGGTATTGAGTGTATCTTTTTGGGATATGCTAGTCACAGTAAGGCCTATAGGTTCTTAGTTATAGAACCTAATGATTTCATAGATGTCAATACCATAATTGAGTCTAGAGATGCCATTTTCTATGAAAATATGTTCACTTCAATTCCTAAAGAAATTGAACCTACAACTTCTGTAGATCATCCTTTAGAATCACAAACAGAAGTTGATGAACCTAGTGTACAACCTAGTAAAATAAGAAGAAGTTTTCAAAAGATAGAAGGGATAGGAGTTTTGACCCTGACTTTGTAACCTACCTGGTAGAAGGGACAAGAGAAAAACTTCAAGGTTCTGTCTTGTTAAACTTAAGCATAGAAAGTGACCCTCAAACCTATGGAGAAGCCATAAAGTCACAAGATGCTGCTTTTTGGAAAGAAGCAATTAATGACGAAATGGTATCTATCATGGGTAATAAAACTTGAATTTTGGTTGATATACCACCTGGGTCTAAACCTATAGGATGTAAATGGATCTTCAAGAAGAAGATCAAAGTAGATGGGACCATAGAAAAGTTTAAGGCAAGGTTAGTTGCCAAAGGGTTTACTCAAAAATCCGGTATTGATTACTTTGACACATATGCACCAGTTGCTAGGATATCTACCATTAGAGTGTTGATTGCCCTTGCTTCCATATACAAACTTCACATTCACCAGATGGATGTTAAAACTGCATTCTTAAATGGTGAACTTGATGAAGAAGTGTGTATGGAACAACCTGAGGGATTTATTCTGCCAGGCCAAGAGCATAAAGTATGTAAGCTTATCAAATCTTTGTATGGGCTTAAGCAAGCTCCTAAACAATGGCATGAAAGATTTGATAAAGTCTTAGTGTCAAATGGTTATAAGATACATGAGTCAGATAAATGTATATACAGTAAATTTAAGGGTGGCAAAGGTGTTGTTATTTATGTTGATGACATATTAATTTTTAGTACCGATATTGAAAGCATTCAAAGTACTAAATCATTTCTTTCCAAAACTTTGATATGAAAGATATGGGTGAAGCTGAAGTGATTTTGGGTATTAGAATCATAAGACAGGATAATGGTCTTATTCTAACACAATCACATTATATTGAGAAAGTTTAGCCATTTTGAATGTTCACCCATTTCAACACCTTTTGACCCAAATATAAAGTTGTATCTTAATACTGGCAGGACTATTTCTCAACTAGGGTATGCTAGTGTAATTGGTAGTCTTATGTATGCTATGACTTGTACTAGGCCAGACATAGCATTTGCTGTAGGTAAACTTAGTAGGTTTACCAGTAATCCTAGTTTTTCTCATTGGAATGCAGTCTATAGAGTTTTAAAATATTTAAAGCAAACTATAGACTATGGTTTATGTTATAGTGGGTATCCAACTGTAATAGAAGGATACACTGATGCTAGTTGGATAACTGAGCGTATAGACCATTTTTCAACCAGTGGGTGGATTTTCACCCTTGGTGGGGGAGCAGTCTCCTAGGCCTCTAAGAAACAGACATGCATAACAACTTCAACTATGGAAGCAGAGTTTATAGCTTTTGCAGCATGCTGTAAAGAGGCGGAATGGCTTCGGAATTTGTTATTGGAAATTCCGTTATGGTATAAACCAATGCCATCGATTTATGTCCATTGTGATAGTCAGGCCACACTATCAAGGGCATATAATCATGTTTATAATGGTAAGTCCAGACATAAAGGACTTAGATATAGTACTATAAGAGAGTTACTTACTAATGGAGTAGTAACTATTGATTTTGTGAGATCAAGCCAAAACTTGGCTGATCTATTCACTAAAGCTCTTGCAAGAGATCTGGTGTGTAAAACATCAATAGGGATGGGGTTAAAGCCATTAACCAATAGTCACCAATGATGGAACCTCAACTCAACACTTGAATAAACATCAACTCTTGAGTTCAATGAGTCCAAGTACATCATATGGAGTGATTGCAAGCACTATAATCTGTATTATTTGCCATCCCAAGGTAAAGGTACTTGGTACCTGTAATGTTTAAAAGGAGAAGGCTGAGTATTTAAACTCTTAATAGGCTTATAACATAGTGTTGGAGTGTTTTAGTTACAGGGACACTCTTGATAAGCCTACCTATGTGAGTGTGGGAGTGGTGCCGCTTCCTATGAGACCTGGCTAGTCTCTAGAGCGCTCATGAAACCAAGATATAGACACAAGGCCAGTACATGTGTCGGTTTTAGAAATTGCCCAAAGAGGTGAAATCTTGTGTGTGAGACGTATCCGGTTAACCAAATAGAATAGCTAGTTCAAAGATACGTCTACTATGCAATTCTGGTTAACTTTGATGTGTCCTCACTAAGTGAAGGTTCAAATCGAGAGATACCTTCATTTATGCATAAGATTTTCAAGCCTCATGAGAAAATTTTCTTTGATTTTGAAAATGGTGGGGGATTGTTAGTGATTTGGATTTTTAAAATCATGTATTTTGCATGTTTTAGTGTTTTGGAAAATGTTTTATCAAAAGCGTTTGGGAAAAAAAATATTTTCTTAGAAAGATTTGCTTTTACAAAAGGATGTAGAAGTGTAGTTGAAAAGATAGTCCCGTACCAGATGAGAGAAAAGAAAGAGAAGGGCTTATAAAGCACTACACTTTTCTATTACTTGTTTGATTGCACATTGGGTTGAACCCATGGTTGGACCCGCGGGACGGTGCAACGCACCGTTCGCACACGCGCGCGCAGCGTGATTAGCTATAGGGCGCATATTGGCACTTTATTGGCGCTTTTTTAGGCGCACTTTGCACTTCGCACGTACGCAACGTCGCGAGGAGCGATTGTAGCCTTTAATTTTTCCAGATTTGTGCACCGTTGGATCAAGATGAAGGTAGACCGGTCGGATGGATTGGTCAAATGGTTCGTAGGCCCATCAACCTGAATGGTTCGGTTGGGTTGGGCTTCGGTTCGGGCCTAATGGTCGGCCCAACGGGCCTATAACTCCAACGGTCAAAGGGTGTGATCAAATGGGTTGTGTCCCTTCCCCCAACAGTCAAGTGCCAAGGGGGTGCGATCCACACCATAGATGGTTGATCTAACGATGACTGGGTTGGAGAGAGGTTTTACTCAAACCAACAGTCACCTCTAGGATCGATCTGGACCGTTCAATATCAATGGGTGCGATCTAACGGTCAGATTTCAAACATTCTGGAAAGGTACCCTGTAGAGGTGTTTTTCACTCTGAAAAGACACCGTGTGGTCTACAAATGTGCAGAATTCGGTCATTTCACATAAGAAAAAATGAATTGGCAATTCTGACAGACTTTACACTCTCTTCTACACTCCTACAAAATCCCCAAGTATTTCTACATACTGTTTTTTTTTTTTGTTTACTGTTCTAGATACTGTTTTTCTGCAGAAACAGAATTTAGAAATTTCTCTAAGGCTTGAAATTTCGGAAGGGCATTTCGGGTTTGATTCCGCTAGTGCTAAGCGTCATCAAACATTAGTAGAGCTTCCCTACTAGGCTTCATTGTATCTTGGAGGCAATTCGCGGATCTCCTTTGCAGACTACTAGTGGGGACGAATCTTGTCTTAAGGAAAGTGATATCACGCCTTGAAGCAACAAGTTTCTGTTTTCAACATCAGTATCCTCAATTTTTTCCAACATTTACACTATACCCCATCAAATGGGCGGTTTGGATCATCCTGTGGTTTGGGCTGTACAATCCATTTTGAAAAATATAGGGTGAATTCATCATAGAAGGGGGTGAATTTATCACTGCCAAAGAAAAAGGTCACCGTTGAAACTAAAAGGAAGGTTGTCCCTTGCATTCCTCCAAAGTCCTCCACTCCATTTCTTCCTCGGAGCCAATTTCGATGGCTTTGGAGCCTCAGCCACCGCCACCTCCTTATCGTAGGATTTTGCACCGGCAATCTTTTCCGGCGGAGAACTAAACGTCCGACTTATCGGGTTCCCGATACTGTTAGTATGAGATGATAAAGAGATGACCCCTTGCTGTAAATTTTTCAGATACAAACGAGCTAAAGCCATTTGAACAAGGTTGTAGATGAGATAGAAAGAGATGGGCTTCTGATTCTGCTGATAGATACAGAAGAAGAAAATACAGTTGGGTTTTAAAGAAGATTTGGAAAGTAGAGAGCTTTGGAGAAGTGTCTAAGAGCTTCTGGGTGGAGTTAGAATACGCGTGGAAAGCTTATGAAAGAGTGTTCTGGAGGGAAATGGAACTGATGCGCCACGTCTATTCAATTAGCATATAAAAACCCCTCTTACATGTAGTGTGATTAGATTATAATAAAAATCATTACGTAGGGTCCAAGATAAAGCTATTGTGAGACACTTGTCCTCGGTAAGGACTACATACTCATTAAATCATCGTAACCATTCAAATAGAGCGGTAAAGAAATCGATGGATAAGAGCAGCTTGGAGCAATAAGGACGACATTCGACTATTCGAGTTCTATATATCGGATGGTGAGACGGGACCCCATGTGGATTCACCATTTGACCAGTGTGTACTATGTTTATTTTGTTCTTATAGAGTTGTTTTACACGAAAGGCCTGTGCTAAAACGACATCCATTTTTATAGGGAAATGATACGTTCGCCCCTTTTTACTTGGGGGCCGCCCCCTCTAGCGTAAAATAGTAGTTAAAAATAAATACAACTAGGCCCTGTCTGGATTGCAAGAAAAACATTTCTGAGAGTAATTTTTTTTCTTTGGAATATTTGTTCTTTTTACAATTTAAAGAGAAATGATATGATTAAGGTTAATTTAGAAGGATATTATCATAAATTAAAGCTCCATCTAAGTAATCACGGAATATGCATCTAAGTAATCACGGAATATGGTTAGAAATATTTTTCCTTCCCAAAATTTTTCAGAAAACTCTTGTAAACCAAATAGGGCCCTAGATGCACTCCCAAGTTTTGTTTTATTTTTCCTTAAAAAAACCAATATATCACCTTGCTACCATTTTTAGGATTTTTGGGCAGTGATAGATGAGAAATTATACGGTGCCCATTCGGGCTATGTAAGCAGTGTGACAGAAGCACCGCCCTTGATATTTGATCCAACAGCAGCACCTTAAAAACTGTATTGATGTTGGATCAAATATCAAGGGTGGTGCCTCTTGCACAAGCATGCACGAACGGGCACCATATAAAATCTCGTGATAAATTTACCCATTTAGAATAAATTCACCCCGGTACAGTACGCACTGGGTTGTACCTCTCTCATGAAATGTACATGGTTTGAGTCCCAGTTGAGTATGGATTTTGTTTCATCCTAGAAGGCAAGCCGGGCAGTTTCTCAGGTCAGGTCCTTTGTTTCCATGGTTCTAGCGTTGTATCTGGTGACATACCTTTTCAGTAGTTCGCCCCTCTACTGCCTGAGAGTTGCTAAGGAGGACGAAGACTCTCAAGATTCTTTGGTTATGGAGCCTGGGGGGAGGTGTGCCAATGTATGCGGCCTCCTAAAGGCCAACACACAATGGCGTCTTCCGCTCCGTTGACAGCTTTTAAGGCATCCAGGTGCTCCCATACGTCCGTGGAACCGTCATATGGTCCCAAGAGAGGCAACATAAGGTTCCTAGGAATTGGCATCTCTATGATCCTAGCAATGAAGGGGCGGTCATCAGTGTCGACCCAAGTTTGGGAAGATGTTGAAGTGGAGGGCTCTCCTTCTTGGGTGGCTGGAGTGGGGTGACACTCATGTTGAGTTTTAACAACGTGTTTGAGACATGCTGGCTCTGCCGCTTGTGATCTGTACGATGTGCACGCCGAGACAATAGAGTTCATGCTCGCCTTGCGTGTGTCAGATTTCGAGTCGGTTTGGATGCCTATGTCACATGTTCGCATGGTAGAAGCCATGGCGCTTGGAGAAGGACAAGGGGAACTGTTCAGTGCTTCCTTCAGCCCAGCGTATTACACCCCGACGGGTGTCCAGCCCTCTTTTACCACTAGGACACTATCAGGCCCCATGGTTCGCTGAGTCCGACTCGTTATTCCGCTGGACTCGTTATTCCGCTGGAGGGAGTGGCCATAGGCACTCGGCATGGTGACCGGCCAAGTGGCTCTTTATTCTGCTAGAGTTATCGTGGTGACTGGCCAAGTGGCTCTATTCTGTCCTCACATGTGCTACCATGTGTCGAAATGCAGTTGGCCGCCCGATTTTAAGCCCAACTGAGGAATGAGCCGCTAGCTCAATGATCAAGGCTTTGTTTAACAAGCTTGAGGTCTTGCCCATAAAAAAAAAGTTGGGGGCAATAATCAATGCAGTCTTCTTTATTTAATAAAGCAAGTGATACCCTATGGACTGGGGACTTCGGAAAAACCGTGAATGCAAGTTGATGGGGAATACATATTTTAAAAAGACTTATCCTGCTTGCCGTAAAACGTAAAAGAAAATTGGAAACATTTGAAAAAGAAATGCATGCCTCGTTAATCCAGTTGGAGAATCTACTAATCTTGCTGTTTCTTTATAATAATTAGATTGAAATGCAGTTGGCATTTTCATGGCCTCGTGAAGAGAGGCTCATGAGAGTAATGTGAATATAACACTTGATATGCAAGCTCTTCGATCTCTTCAACACCAAAAGCTTTCTTTACTTGGGCTGACTGAGGCCAACAGTTACAACAGTGACTATGGTTCCAACTAATGTAAAACTCTCCAGGCAGACCAGTTTCTCGGAGCGATTACTCGGCTAATCATACATCCCTTCCTGCTCCCAAATATCAACAAGAAAATCTACCATTTCCTGCAATTATAATCCGATAGAGACTCGACAAAGATCAAAACAGCAATATGATTAGACATGCAAATTTAATACACAAGAAGACAGCCTTACAGAGAGAGGAATCGGCTGATGGAAGGGCTTGTTGGTCCCAAGTAAACTCTCATAAGTTGCATTCCAGCTGCACCCAGAAGATTCAACAAAGGAATGTTAAGTAAGCACCGACCAAAAATTAAAGAAATTTTGCTAAAAAGAAAAAAAAACAGTTGGAACCAGTGTGAAATAATGGATTAAGCTCGAGAATAAAATTTTTAGCACATAAATGAAATCCCCAATTTACAGAAACTTGGAGACTGAATCAATACTTACAGGCCAAACAAGCCACAATGGCTCTTTCAAATCTATGAACAATATTTTGAACATTGCAAAAAACCCCACAGATCGTCAGTGATGATGATATTCAACACTAGCAACAACAACTTGCTAATCGACTCGACTCGGCTCAACTCAGAAAAGTTGACTTGATTTGATCAGATTAGGATCGTCACTCCCAATTTGTTTTCATATAATTAGTTAAGCTCAGTCATCTTTCAAAAAAAAAAATATATATATATATATATATATATATAGTTAAGCTTATTTTTGTGTCAAACATTATATACTCAGCAACAGAGAGAATGATTTCCATGTAGAATTCAGGTTCTAACATTGATATCCTGGTTTTTCAATATTAATTGTGAAGTGAGGGTCAATTAGGATGAACATTGAAAATTTTAAAGGATGATAAACTATGTGCACATCCAACCACCACACCAAATGATGGTAGGGATATGCATGGAGTTGCAACTCAATGTTATAAAAAATGAACTAAACTAGGAAATCGGCCTTCCAGTTTCCAAACTCCATGGACAACTCATTCATTTTTACTTTTTTTTGGAATTAGTGCTTGATTTGTTAATTGAACCCAAGTTCCCAACTAAATAGAGTTGGATTCATTTCAACCCATGAAGAGCATAAAAAGTGGGAAAATTAGTAGACATGAACTGGAATATTTTACAGCTAAGGTCAACTCATTCATTTTTACAACTGTTGCGGGCCTTGGCGCAACAGTAAGGTTGCTCCATTGTGACCTGGGGGTCACGGGTTTGAGTCACGGAAACAGCCTCTCTGCAAAGCAGGGGTAAGGCTGCGTACATCTAGCCCTCCCCAGACCCCGCAATGGCAGGAGCCTCGTGCACTAGGCCACCCTTTAATGTTCTACCCACACAGCAGTCTGCTAATAAAACCAGCAAATGGTATTCATGTTAAAAATGAATTTGTCGTCTCCAAAACAAATATAATCCAAACTTCCCTACTTCATGCACTAACTGATTGCTTTTTATTTTTTATGTTTTAATCATTTATTTATTTATTTATTTTTAAAGGTGGCTGATTCCTTTCTATAAAGACAGAAAAAAAGTGAAAGCATACCTTAGCTTGGGTTCTCGAACTTCTTGTGGGAGGTTTTCAGACCTTTTATTTCCAATCCACTGTTGCCTAGTTTGATTCCAGAGAAGAAGACCTGCAGTCCAGACTATTAAGTGGCCATATAATCTCGGGAATGTGAAAAATAAACAAACGAATAGATATGACAAAAATAAAATCAAAGACATCAATTGCAGGAACTTTACACTTGCCATGATTCACGAATTCAGTGGGGTTGCTGGTGCTGGCTACTCCGCTCTGGGGATCAAGGGTTTGGTTTGATGTGCTAATTGATGAGACGCTTCTCTGAGAATGAACTCCACTGTTATCCATTTCATATGTGCTGCTGCTCCAAAAATCCTCTGATTTACTAGTTTTTTTCACAGACCGGCCTTGAATTCTCAGACCCTTTGATGGCTCGTCCACAGCAATAATTGGAGTGGACTTAGTACAGCATCCAAGACAACCTCTGCTCTGTTGCAAATCAGGTTTTAACCACATAAACGATTAGTATCAGCCTCCTAACACATGCTCATGCAATCACAACTACTTTTTTTTTTTTGAAAGATAACAGAATTTTACTGCAAAATATATATATACAATGCTTCTACATAATACACTCAAATGGTATAAGGCGTCCCTAAGGGTATAAACAGCCAAAATCCCCAATTTAATGCACCCACCAACCACACTAAAACCCCAGCTTCACTTCTTCTAGTAGAATGGAGTTGCCAATCAGTTCTGCCGGTCCCTTTGCCAATTTATCCGCTTGCTAATTAGCTGACGTCAACATATGCTAGAATTCAGCACATATTTCTAAGCAAATATCTCTAATTTCTGCAATAATGCCTGCCAATTTCCAAGGACTACATACGTCATCGGTTAGAGATCCACTAAACGAACGTTATTTGCACTCCAAAAAGGAATATGAGAAGCCTCTTTGTTTGTCCGTCAACTCAACCTCAACTAAATATTAGTTATATGCAGCAAAGCACCTATTTTCAGGTAACGTCACCAGCAGATATACCATTTGTCGGAATTCTACCATAAAAAAATTAATTGCCAAATTGCAATTAAAAATGTTAATCGCCAAATTGCAATTAAAAATGTTAATCACCAAATTGCAATTCTTCAATACATGCTCCCTTGCTGGGTGATCAAATCTAAGTCTTTGAATTTCCATTTGTCGGAATTCTACCATAAAAAAAATTAATCGCCAAATTGCAATTAATAATGTTAATCACCAAACTGCAATTCTTCAATACATGCTCCCTTGCTGGGTGATCAAATTTAAGTCTTTGAATTTCCAGAGACACAATGGGGGAATAACGCAAAGGCATTAACCCCCTTGAGACAAATTAAAGAAAAATAGGAAAAATTAAGTAAATAGCAAGAAAATAAAAGTACAAATTCTAGGAAGATAATGTGCTTCATACTCTTAATCAGAAATGAACATTCAAAAGAAACAAAAAATATAGGGGACTGATATCTGTGAGAACAAATTTTGATGATGGGACGAATTGACCATGTTTTACACAGCTATCAAAGGCTATTAAAATTTCCAACAAGCTTTTCAGCATCTGGTTAAAACATGTAAAACAAGGTCAGTTCGTCAAACTACCAAAATATGGTTGCGCCGATATCAATAGCCAAAATATAAACCTCGAACATCTAAAATCATAATACATCTAGATTCTAGGATCTAGATGGTTTCATTACATGACGGTGTAACGGCCATGCGATGCTTGAGATGATTCACAACCCCAGTGCCATATCACAACTATAAGACCCTTAAAAGCACCACAGGATACTCTAAAGCAACTAAATAAGTTGGCAAGTGGCTAAAAAAAATCAAACTTTGTTGAAGAAAGGTTGAATTAAAAAAGGTGAGAAAAAGGTGCTCTACTCAAGGTTTTGAAAATCGGAATCGAATCGTAAATCGTAACAGGGTTCGAATCGTAAATCGGATCGTAAATCGTAAGATTTTTTTAGATTTATATATTAAAATGAGAAAAAATATTAAAAATATATAAAAAGGTAAAAAATAAGAATAAAATGAGTAATTATCTATTTTCCATTAGAAACTATTAAATTAAATATAAAATTCCATGATTAGTAATCCGAAGCACAAACCATATTCATCGCACAATAAATTACTAAACAAAGCACAAACTATATTCATCATATAATAAATCATTATATAATTTATCACAACAATAAACAAAGCACATACTCAAATCTATAATAATCATCATACAAAGAAATGTCAGCAATAAACGAAGCATTTTGAAATGATTTTCATTTTGAAATCACAATCAGTTCTCAAAATCCAAAACAGAATCGTAAAAATCGCATGATTCAAAGTCGAATCGTACTTGAATCGTAAGTTTTTTACAAAAAAAGATTCTTCGTCCGATTTGAATCGTTCAACCCATGAATCGTAAGATTTTAACAACAGAGGCTCTACTAACCGCTGCAATAGGTGCTCATTCTCGACAACACATTCAAAAGGTAGATCTGATGAGATAAACCCGATAAAATTCATTGGTGAGAATATCACCTCGCACCACTAGACAATAGTTTGTTGTCCCATTATGGACCACTTATTTCCCAAGTTTAATGTGATCCAGTTATGCCCACTTGCCATTTTAGTCTAATTTCTACTTTTGAACACTTGACCTCTTTAGCACTTTCTAGTTTTAGAGTTTCTATTTTGGTACTCTAGATGTGGGTGGGGGCACATCAACTAGGTCCCACATGTCACCATGTTATATTTGTCACGCTTATTTTTTTTACCATGGCCCACCTCATGACTTCAAGTCATTTAAGTCAAACGACTTAAAAGAGATTTTATCCCATTGGTAATTAGGTCAGGGCCCACACTTTTTCACCTAATCCTTTCTATTCTAAAAGCCTAAACCACTGAAAGTTCGTCAACCATCTTTTAAGAAAATTCCATACCCTTGTTTTCTTAAATTTTCCCTCGCATCGTAAAGATATCGGTAAATATCCTGCCACCTGTAATCTTCACCATGCCACGTGTTTTCATCTGCGCTTGTCATCTCCGTTGGTTTGTCCGCTAATAGAATACGTGTTATATGCGGGTTTTAGCGAAACCTTCCCCCTCTTCTCTCTGCCTGGATTTCTTCTTCTCGAGCTTGCTTCCATCTCCATCGCCAACACCACTATACCAAGAATCTTGGTAATTTCTTGATTAAAGCTCTCACCACTGGCTGTTTTTCTACTTTTTATATTTTAAGATTTTTTCCTTTTAGTTTTTTTTGTAGGGTTTTTGAATGTTCCGTGGTTGATGCAGATGTTAAAGAATTTTACCAGCAGTGCAATCCAAGTTAGGATTTCTCCTTATTTAATTTAATTTTTTTTCTTTGTCATTGTGTTCTCTTATTTTTCCTGCATGTCTGGTTTCCTGTAGTTTTTTTGATACATAGATTGAATGTTTTGTATTCTTTTTTTTTTCCAAAATTTTCTTCATGTCATTGTGTTCTCTTATTTTTTCTCCATTTCTATTTTCCTATATAGATGGAATGTTTTTATTTTCTTCTTTTCTTTCGTTTGTGTATTTTATTTTTTATATTATTGGAGGTTTGATTGTGCTATTTTTTCATATTAGAACTTCTTTGTGGTAACATTTTGTTTTTTTCATGGATCCGAGAGACGAGACCAGCTTCTTTCACTTATTGCATCTTCAGTTGAATCTACTAACTGAAAATATGCATTTCTTGTGGGTGGAATTTTAGTATGGTAATACACAAACACACACTGAGTTTTTAACTTCTCAGTCTCTATCTCTTTCAGTTAGGCATGACTTTCCTTGGAGAGAATCTCATGAACTTTCCTGAAGGTAAGCTCCTATTTCTAGGGTGGATTAGAGAAACATTCGATCGATAAGTACTATTTTTGGATTTCCTCAGTCATTTTGTATTTTAGGAATATGATAAAATCCGTTTTACTTGTTTGATTTTTATTTTATGCCTTCTCATTTTTTTATAAACTTCTTTTGTAGTCTACATTCAGTTGATCCTGCTTTTGGTTCATTGTCCATGCATATGGGGATTTCAAATGTGGTCTTCTTTGCTGGTACTCTGTCATGCAGTCACAAGTTACTGGGAGGGAGCCCTTTGACATGAATCACACAGGTACTGGGGCATCTATTCAGAATAGAACTGCTTCTTTCTCTAGCAATGAGCCGCCTGTAGACCTGCATGATCTTCCTGGCAAGCATTGCACCACAAGGGAAGGGGGAGCGTTGCACACATTGATGATTTTAAGTACTTAAGCTTGCTAATCCATTGGTTTTTTACTGTTTATGAATTCTATTCATGGCAAAGCTCTGCTTGTAATTCCCTTGCTTCTCATCTCTTTAGTTGCAAAATATTTCGAGTAATTAAAAATTCTTGAAGAAAAACTATGTTTGTTTTGTGTTTATATGATTCCTTTTTTGGAAAATGGGTCTTTTAATTTTTGTGGTCTTGTGTATTTTTCATGGTTAGTGGGATCGCAAGAGTAGTTTGGGCTAAATTTGGTTTTTATCTTCAATTATCTCTGACTGGGTGCTTATGGTTTCTCTCTTGTGTTGGTTATTTGGTAACTGAGTTAACTGGTACTCATGTGGAGTTTTGTCAGTTTCATATCATTGGGATTTGAGTCTTGCTTTCAAAATAATGTACCCAAAAGAAAATACAGCTACACATTAATACCAAATGCAACACTAGGACGAAAGAAGAGTTTTTTCACTTCAAAACATATCCAAACTAAATTATTCAATTAATAAGATATAAGAGAGGAGAAGAATTACTAGAATATAGTTCCCTCAAGCAATCTTCATTGAGTCGGTGTATAAATTGAGAATCCAACAGTAAGGTAAAATTTGCATCTGATTGTGCCTTGGGCTTTCCCAAGTGGACACTGAGACTTGGCAGATCACGAGCCTTTTTTGTTATCCAATGGGGCTTATGTGAATGTCAACCAGTAAACATGCTGCTTGAGAACCAACAGTGGGCTTCCACAAATGACACTGAGAGTTTGAGACATGCAAATGGAGAATCCACTTATTTTAGACAACACATTGACAACTAAGTCCACTTCTCTCCCCTTCAACAAGATAGCTGGGTTTTTATGAACATAATTCATAGATGAAATTGGGAGACAAATTGTTCATGTTAACCAAGTGGTAAAGGCTTTCTGCACATTAAATAGACCAATACTTTCCTTCAACAATATTTCCAAAAAGAGTTTTTTACATCATTAAATAGATCAGTACATTCCTTCTGGACTGTAGCCTTCCCTAATCATGGTTTATGGCCTTCCTGTGAGATCTTCTATTGTTAAGCCTGAATGGTTTATTCCTGAATGGCTCTTTATTGTTTTCTTATGTATGTTATGTTTAATTGTGTTAAGACCCATTATGTGATTTAACTGGTCGGCACTTTTACTCATTGTTCAGAAAGCAGTCAATGTAATCACGTTGTATTTTGTATCTTTGTGTCAAACTTCACCTTATTTTAAAATGATATACGATGCATTGCATATGATCTTTTCTATTCCTTATCTACAACACTAAATCAAGTGATTTTTTAGGACTACTGGCTCAAATTTGTTTAGGTTCTATTTCTATAGATTTTGGGAATCCTTTACCAAGTTCTTTTTGCTAGATAAACTCTCACATGTAGCACATTAGAGGTATGCAAGGCTGCCAATAGTCATCCCAATATATGGAGGACTCTACATTGATCAACAGGCCTTAACACTGGCTGATTTTTTTTAATGATTTCCGGATCTATGTTAACATCATTGCAACTAAGTTTTGCAATGTTTGTTTTATGAATCTGAGAGGGAAGTTGATGAGTCTGTGCATAATCTTGCACTACCCAATCAATTGTTTGCCAATGCAGTGGATGCTAGGCAGGTTGTCACTTTTGCTTTTACTTGGTGGCCGCTGATGATGGGTTTGTCAAACCAAAAATCAGGATAGGGGCAATAGCTAGATGTATGCTCCTTCTTTTCCTGCTTCTTTTATGACATGCCATGGATCCTACGTCCTAGGTTGAAAAGGAGTCGCCAATTTGCATGCAGCAACACATATCGTGTGTGATCTATGCAACATAATAGAGGACTATTGTTATTTGCTTCTGCAAATATGTGAAATTCATGTATAAAATAGGTGTATGTAGATCTGGATATGCACTTAATTTTCAGCAGAATGTGCCTTCTCATTTAGTTTATGTTTTATATTTTGATTATTGAATCCAAAAAGAGTTACTTTCTAAATAATTTATGCATTTCTTTTTTTGTCTTTGTTCTTCAATTTCTCATGTCGAAAAGGCAGAGAATGCTTCAAGAATGTTGTCATTTTTTAATTCTATTAGATAACTACTCCTAATTGGATTTTGTTTTATTGTATCTTCTTCAACATTTAAATTGAATCAGATGTGACTTTAATACCTTATCTTCTTATTTATCGCAGTTTTGAGGTGATTTTTTTTTTTTGCAAGAAAAATATTAATCTGCAAGTTGTGTGTATTGTTGGTAACTATGAATACGTATGTGATTAGGCCTTCATTATATTTCATTATCATTTAATGTGGTATGTAGGGATAGAAGACAAACACATTTGCATTAGAAATTATAGCTTCACTTTGCCATCATTGCAAAAGGAAGTAGGTAGCTTTTCTCTTGGTTTCAACATTTTCTGTAGGTTGAAGGACCGTCTCTGGCATGACAGCTACAATTAAAGAGAAAGCCACACAACATTACACACATGAGCTTTCACACCCTCTTTTGTATGCTATACTCTTCTTAAGTCCATGACCTTATCTTCTTTTGTCTTATTTACTCGTGTTTTGAGGTGATTTTGATTACTATGAAAAAATTTAATGCCCTGTCTGTAATTCAACGCCTAAACGTAAATTTGAGTCCATCACATGAAACAAACATCTTCAAAGATTATCTAATGGTCTTTATGGGAATAAGCCAATTCTCTCAATTTTTTTAGGTTATTTTTCGATGAACTTTGGGAAGCCTTTAGAGGTTAGAGTTCCCTTTTTTCACTAAAATCACTGATTTTGGGCTATAAAGTCTCTAGATCTATGGGCAGGGAATATGAACAAGGGGTGAACTTGCACATGAAAAGTATATATTTTGGTGAAAACCCGAAACATGGGCCCCTCTTATCAAATTAAAACATTTCATTAGAATTCCTTTATTTTAACCAAGAATACAGATTTTGGGCTGCAAGGTCCTTGTAGTTAGGCAGGGCATACAAACATGGGTAAACTTGAACGATGGAAAACATGAAACTTGGACATGAACAAGCTTAGACATGAAAAGTATGAAATTTTATGGAATCTTGAAAAAAACGGGTCCCTTTTTTTTAAAAAGAAAGGGGCGGCCCAGTGCACGAGGCTCCCACCATTGCGGGTTCTAGGGAGGGCTAGATGTACACAGCCTTACCCCTACTTTTGCACAGAGGCTGTTTTCGTGACTCGAACCCGTGACCACCAGGTCACAAGCCAAGGCTTGCCCTCTTATTAAATGAAATTTTTTTATCAGAGTTCCTTTATTTTCTACAGAAAAAATACAAGTGTCAGACTACAAAATCTCGATAGTCAGGTGTTAGCAAGGGGATATGAACAAGGGGTGAACTTGGACAATGGAGTCATGGTCCCTTTTCTTAAATTAAAACATTTCAATAGAGTTCCTTTATTTTCTACCAAAAAATACATATCTTGGGCTGCAACGATGTGCGTTTGTCCTCCAAGAATTGCATTCTTTTGTTGCCTGCACCCACAATCCAACTTGATTTCACCCACCCAAACTAGCCCTAAGTTTCTATCTATGATTGCATTTTCCTCTTGTTAAAGTTGCAGGTTCTCCTTGTTGTGTTCTCTTTCTTGGTTTGGTTTGGTCATGGCTTTTGTTCATATTTTTTCTTAGAAATGCTAGATATGGTTTGAAATTGGTACGTTTATCACTTGGGATGTTGTTTATTAGATTTTCTACTCAAGGATTCTTATAGATTACTGGTATTATTTTTTTCTTTTATTTCCGGTTCTGGTAGGCATGAACTAAATTGCTGTCATATTTTATGATTTCCTTATGAAACATGGCCAGGCTAACAATTCAACACAGATAAAATTCTTTGGGAGTATTCTAATTGTACATCCATATTCTTGGTTGGCTAAAATTTGTGTACACCCTCATGTTTGTGGGGGATATGTTTGCTTTGGATTGGCCCGAGAATGTTTGTGAGGGCACAGAAAATTGAGGCATTGGCTTCGGAAGTAAATAACATTCTTTGTTCTAAGAGAATCAAATGAGGGATTAGTTCCAAGTTTAAACTAATGTAGTTGATCCTGAATTTATATTAACCTTAATGTGACGGATAGAGTTCGATTAAAGATGCTAGATGTATGGTCTATGCAAGTGGTGTGAAACATTAATGCACACGGTTTTCAGCTATGTGATATACATAGTATTAATTATCCTTCAAAATGTACCATTCAAAAAAAAAAACCTTCAAAATGCATGATGCCCCTTGTTATAAATGCAGACCAATGCAGACCTTTGTTACCACTTGGAGGGCCATGGATGATGGGTTTGGGAGACCAAAATCAGGATAGGGGAATTAGCTACAACATGCATGTATATGCACACATTTTTCAACTACAGTTCACACATGTAGGGTAGCTAAACTCTGACATACGGTGTGTTACATTGGATGGTGGGTCAAAGCCAAGAGAAATGGCTTTGACTTTTAGTTCCTATTTTACTCTATTCACTCTTTTCTAGCAGAAATCTTCACTCCTTGTCTCCGGGGTATCTGTTCTTTTTTTAATCTATTCAAGGTTGGAGAGAGTGGATTTGGGCTTGTTTACAAGGTAATTTTTCATCTTATAATCCACATATTATTATTGCATCATGAATTTTGGTTGACAATATATAGGGAAAACTAGCAGATTGCCAACAAATAGTAATGAAGAGGCTTTCTAAGGTAATTCCCAACAGGGCCCAAACAAGTTCATGAAGGGACCCAAGCAATACACGAATCTTGTTTGGCTTCTTGGTTGGTGAATACAGAGGGAAGCGCCGATGTTGATCTATGAGTACATGCAGAACTGAAGTCTCGATCCATAATTTTTGGTTTACCCCTAAGTCTTTCATAGTTTCACTTTAACGGAATTGCATTCCTTATATATCTCTTTCTAGATTGTGTGCAAATAAAGGGTTTTGCATAATCATTATCAGATCAGTTTTTTCTAAGAGACTTGTGAGACATGATGTTTGGGTTAATTGCATGATATCAGCATGATTGGAGTGGTTAAAATTGTGGGCTCTATCATGAAGATGAAATAGCACATAAACTACACATCATATGATCCAAACCATTCCAATTAGAGACATGAAGTGCAAGTGTGCTGTAAAATCTCTTATTGTATGAGCTTCCCATTATGGGCCATTGTCCGAGCCTCTGAGGTAAGTAGGTAACTCAAGCATTATATGCTCGAGAAAGAGAGCCCGTGAAGAGCATTGGGTGCCGGGCAGACTCAGGTTCTATTAGGAATTTTTTCATGTAAGCCGAAGAAAGAAATTGAATAAGATTGTCTTTTTTTCTTCTTCCACACAGCTTTATTTCGTCTGTCTTGGTTGGTTGGAATTTGATTTGGATGATGTTTTAATGACAGCATGCCTTTTCATTCATCTTTTTTGGGTTTTCTTTTGAGGAAGTTTGCATGTTTTCGGAAAAAAAAATGATAAATACCAAATTGTGTTGTAAATGCCTTAGTCGCACGTGCGTTGCACGTGCACTTTTACTAGTCCATTATAAAAGAGAACCCAAGGGAGAAGAAACCTAATTTTGCGTGAAAACACAGAGAAAGCAGCCCCCCCCCCCCCCCCACCCCCAACCCCTCCCCCCCACCAAAAAAAAAAAACGCCCACACACACTAAGCCATCCAAAGGTATCCTCTCTCTTCTTTTCTTTCTCTTTCTTCTTCTTCTACTTCTTCCTCCTATCTCTCCTATCTTCCTCTTCTCTCTTCTCCTTCTCCTCTTCCTTCCCTTTCCATTTCTTTTATTTTGATTTCTCCCCCACTCTTGATTTTCTCTCTACTGTGATGGCCCAAATTGTTCTCTTCCTTCCAAGGTTATGCCACTCCAAATATTGGACCCATTTCACTTCAACACTTCATCCATAGAAGATGAGATAAACAATACATACATCAATAGCCAAGTTCCATGTTGATTTACTTCACGCACAACCATCCATATATATGCTGGGATTGTAAATCCATTACAAAAGATCACATCATTTAATTGAATTCCATCTCATAACATAACAACTAAAGGTATACATCTGCTTCATGAAAATTCACAAGATGGATATCGTGAAAGGGATAAGGTGTCAGCTCGGAGAAGGGACGGTGCTGAAAACATTAAATGTCGCACCACGTGGCATGAAAGGAAAGGCGCTTAGAAGAGACATTGCTGATAGTTGTACATTGAAGTCGGCAAAGGAGAGGAAGGCTTTAAAAATAAAAAAATAGATATTACAAGGAGTAAAAGTCCTATGGAGAAGGGTCTACGTATTGGGAAAGGTATTATATCTCGTAGAGGCTCTAGACAGGAAGCACGGCTATTAGCCACCCGAGGTGGTCTTTCTGTTTTGAATAGAAAACTTAAATGTATTTATAGAAAAAAGGATCTCAGGAAGAGAAAGCTTGACCCTAGGTCTCAACAGATCCTTCGAGACTTTGACAATTTTACTAGCCGATATATGAACAGAAAGGAAAGGACACAGAATGGGATCAGTGGGACTGACCGAGAATTTATCTGAAAGGAAAGGACACAGAATGGGATCAGTGGGACTGACCGAGAATTTATCTGAAAGGAAAGGACACAGAATGGGATCAGTGGGACTGACCGAGAATTTATCTTTGAGGATGGGGACTTAGAGCTCTTGAAAAACCTCAGCTACAATGAAAAGTTGGCAAGGAAGGAATCGCCTACCCGATGCGAGGTTTCTTTAAGTCCATTAAAAAAAAGGATAGGCGAAATTGAGGGAAGAATCCAGTAGCAATCCAGACATGGGTTAAAATCAATCCAAGACGAATAGCGAATAGGAAATACATATGCCCTTCCTTGAACTTCCCATATTCAATAAAATACTAGAAAAGGAAAGGCGCGCTCGTAGGCATCTTTGGGAGGAAGAGAAACAATCGGTAATTTTAAACCTGGAGAAGAGGCGTGACAATCCGGTTGATGAGTTTGACACTTCCTAGGACAAGTTAGAACTGGAAATAGACCATCGAATTGGGGAGCTTGAAGGATCTTGTGGGGAGTCTAAAGGAAAGGGTAAACCGATAATCGATAATTCAAGAGACCCTGAACAACGAGAATCGCCTCCGGAAGATTTCGATGATTTATTAAAAATGGGGTACGTATTTGGAATTGAATACGAAGAAGACTTGGGAAAGACTAAAGAAATGTTCCTGGCCATCGAGGTTAGGGATGCGGAAGAGAAAAAGGAAAGAGCAAAGGAGGCTGAAAATAAAGACGGAGAGCGGGTTTAAGGAGATCTCAATTTAAGGAATCATTTAAAGGAATTAGAGTTTTTACTACAAGTTGGATCCTGGCAGTCTCCCCTAACAGTAGTGCTAATTGGAAAATAGTAAAGGAACATTAAAATGGGCTTGAGGAGCCATATTCTTCGCCGATTCGGATGTATTTATTCTCTGTTCTGTGGATCAAGATGTGCGTATGAAATGATGTAGTTGTTCGATTGCCGTCGAGCCTCTCTCTAACTTGCTATTGCCAAAGGGAGCCTTACAGTATGGTATGTGTTGTGGAGCTGATGGCATTCGGGAGCTCTTAGCATAGAGTGGATTGGTTGGGTTGATTCTAGGATGGAGAGGTATTCATCATCACTAAGTGGATATCATTAAGGAAATTGTTCGCTAATTTTGTCTAAGGAAGAAAGATGGATTCACAGTTCTTTAACCTTGTTAACTATTTCTGACATTGGAGATTGTTTTGATGTTTTCATGCTTGTAATCATGGGGGACTCCTGGTACCTTGCTCTTGTACTTATAAGCAAGGTTTTAAATTTCGGTTTCGGTACCTATTTCGGATCCCACCGAAATCCGAAATTTCAATCCGAAATTTGGTATTAAGCTTCGAAATTTGGGACTGAAACTCTGAGATTTCGGACCGAAATTTTGTAACATTTATTTATTTTTATTTTTTTAAATGCCATTTTCTCGAAATTTCGGTTTCGGTCCCCACCGAAATCCGAAATTTCAGATTTCGATCGAAATTTAAAACCATGCTTATAAGTATGGTTTATAAATATTAACGTCATCTTTCAAAAAAAAAATTCACAAGATGGAGATGATTCACATTGTGTAGATAGCAACAACAGATATAAGAAATATTCTTGAGATAAGGATCATGACTGATCCTAGTGGCTGACTGCTACTAGAAGTAATTTGTTAATGAAAGGAGACAATCCTCATTGTATTTGTATGCAAGCAGAAGATGCACTATCTTCTTCTTGGCTGGCTTCACTAGCCCAAGGTATCAACAGACATAAATCAGAGATGTCATAAAAACATTCACAACCACTTGCGAGGATAGCTTATAAGAACTTCCAAAACCCAAACCCATGTGGGTGCTCATATCAATTTAGAACCTCGAGGAGAATGGCCATAAGGGCTTTGATGACCGTTGCAATGATGCCCACCCAAATCCATTTGGGTGACAATATCAATCCATCACCATCATTATAATAACCAAAGCTCCCTTGCATAAACTTCACGGACCATAACAACAAAAACTTCCTCATCCATAAATGGGTGGCAATATCATTCCCGCACCTTAACTTAAATGACCAAAAGAGAATTGCCTTTGCCTAATGATTGATAAACACACACAGGGTGCCATATCATTTTAGCACAAGGCGGAAACAACACCAACAGAGTGGTCTTTCCCATTCCCAATCATAAGCCCCACAAGTGGGCCACTCTACACAATCCGGCCCCAAGGATGATGCCCAAACACACACAAAATGGCCCCACACGGCCCAATCCTTGCACCTTTATCCGATCCATAATACACGGTTAATGTTCCTAAAAAGGAACATTACAGATCTCCCCTTCCCGAATTGATTGCCCCCAAGCAATTTCAAGAGGAATCGTACTACCATGTAGTTTTGTCGTCCGCGATCAAATGGAAAGTTGGGTGGTACGTCAGGGTTATGTGCTTGATGGCATCCATGATAATGAAGAAAATATCGAAGGAAGCCCTTTCGATCATTGTTGGCGCCCCAATGGTCCCATCTTCGTTCGTCCAAACAAGGAAGAATTACAGATGCTTTTTATTTTATTTTTGAAATGAAGGAAGAATTACCGATTGAACACTTCTAAGCAGACTGCTCACATGAACTCCTGCCAATGAAAGGGTTAATGAGAGTCGTGTGCGGAACAATATCTCCATCATGGAGCATAGACTGTAGTGGTAAATCATGCACCTCGATTCCCTCTTCGAATTGAGAAACATTGATCATCTGCACTTGAAGCCTAGGTGCCTCGTCTGTGTCGTCGTCACTATTCTTAAAACAATCCCCCAACAAGTCAACATCTGTTTCCTTCACCCCTTCAATAGTAACAGGGGCGGTGCCACCCCCTATTCCTTCGTTTGTAGTACCATCAAACAACTCCTCTCCACTTCCTTGGTAAGGTGCAAGTGCATTCTTACCCTTGACGTTGGTGTCGAGAGGTTTATGTTCGATCCCTCGCTCAACAAACCCATTGAATTCATGATGGGTGGACTCGTTCAACACCGTGAGATCGTCAACCTTCCTTGGGTGAACTGCAAAACGCTCCATAGCCTCGAGTCTGTTGCACTCAAGACGAGCAAAGTGGCAATCAATAGCGGCAGCGATGTGTGCTACCAACAGTGCCACTGCATTGTCGTCCCCAAACCCCCCTCTGAGTTAACTACATGAGGTCTTTCCGAATAAGTCCACTTAATATGTATGCAGTCCCGTACTGGATATACAGTTCTCACAGACCACCTGACAAACAGATAACGCATAAATTAGAAGAGCTCACTACCCTTTGTAGAAGCCTGGGTACAACACTTGCATTTCTAGGATCTAGTCGCAACAATCACTCCTTCAAGGGCCAACACTTGGTTCCTCATAAGAGGGGTGACATGCTTGGTTCTTCAATCAGACCACGCAACAACGATGGAGTACAGGTGTACCAATTGCCCATGGTTCTATGCATGCCGCTCTAACAAGCAGTAGGTGCACAATTTCTAGCATTTAATTGGCAAGCTTCACAGGCCGCACAACAAACACATGGCATACATCCTCATGTGTAGGCAAGACACAAAACAAACCACCTAACAGCAACACTTCTAACAACTCAAGATGTGTCAAGGACAAAACAACGAGCACTTGGTGAGCAAGCCTTTCAATAGTCCCATAGGACACGCAACACACAATTGCCATGGAGGTTTGAGCAAACAGGGTGTGTTGATTGAGGTATATAGGTTTAAGCAATGACCCTTCGTAACATGGTTCGCATAGACATTTCTTCGTATAGCTGGGCAGTATCACAGTTTGGGATGTCCTTGAAACTAACAACCCGTCTCTCTGGTGCATTTCATCAAACAGTCAGGTGGCCTCGTGGGCAAGGCAATTCTGTAACCCAAAGTTGACCAAAATGTGTCCTGAACTTGGGCCTTTCTTCAAACACCTGGAGGCACACGACTTGAAGATTCTGCAACCTATTTCTAGCCGGTTTCACTGTGGCTTTTCTTCAAACAACAAGGGGGCGTCATTGGCTAGGAATGTCTGTAGCCCAAAACAATCCAAAACCGTCCACTTTTCTTGGGCCTTTAATCAAACAGTTGTTGGGCATTGGGGTTAGAGCGATCCAGTTGCTCAATGCCGGCCACAAAAGGCTCTTTCACCTTGCAGCTCCTTTGTGACTTCCAGGGGCTACGAAGGCTGGCAGGATGTAGCTTTGATACCACTTGTGATGGCCCAAATTGTTCTCTTCCTTCCAAGGTTATGCCACTCCAAATATTGGACCCATTTCACTTCAACACTTCATCCATAGAAGATGAGATAAACAAGACATACATCAATAGCCAAGTTCCATGTTGATTTACTTCATGCACAATCATCCATATATATGCTGGGATTTGTAAATCCATTACAAAAGATCACATCATTTAATTGAATTCCATCTCATAACATAACAGCTAAAGGTATAAATCTGCTTGATGAAAATTCACAAGATGGAGATGATTCACGTTGTGCAGATAGCAACAACAGATATAAGAAATATTCTTGAGACAAGGGTGATGACTGATCCTAGTGACTCATTGCTACTAGAAGTAATTTGTTATGAAAGGAGAAAATGCTCACTGTATTTGTATGCAAGCAGAAGATGAACTATCGTCTTCTTGGCTGGCTTCACTAGCCCAAGGTATCAACAGACATAAATCAGAGATGGCATAAAAACATTCACAAGTCACAACCCCTTGCGAGGATAGCTTATAAGAACTTTCAAAACCCAAACCCATGTGGGTGCCCATATCAATTTAGAACCTTGAGGAGAATGGCCAAAAGGGCTTTGATGACCGTTGCAATGATGCCCACCCAAAACCATTTGAGTGACAATATCAATCCATCACCATCGTTATAATAACCAAAGCTCCCTTGCATAAACTTCATGGACCATAACAACAAAAACTTCCTCATCCATAAATGGGTGGCAATATCATTCCCGCACCTTAACTTAAATGACCAAAAGAGAATTGCCTTTGCCTAATGATTGATAAACACACTGTTGGACTCAAAATTTTAAAACAAGGGCAAAATAGTAAATCCTTTATTAAAATAAGAAGAGAGAAAAAAAGAGGTGGTCACGCATCACCTTATCCCTAAAGTAAAAAGAGATAAATATAAAAGTTAAATCCCTAAATTTTAGGAAATAAAAATGACTCTCGCAAAAGAAGTGAGTCGCCCACTTTTCAAAAAAGGAGTTACGTAACTCCCCGCAAAAAGAGAAGTGATCATGGAATCCCAGATAAGGGATGAGGTGGCGCACCCACAACGGCTCCAAAAAATAGGAAGTGGACATCGTGAAGTTGAGAAAAAAAGGGGTGAGGTGGCAGTTGCTAACCACTTCAAGAGAGTTCTATAAATAACTCAAAATCCTTAAGAAAAGGGATCGGATCTGGGCGAAAGAAAAGCTACGCGAAGGAAAGAAGACAGGAGAAAGAAAAGTGAAAAAAGATTACTAACTAACAGTACCTTTTTTTTTCTTTGGTTCTTTCTTTGCAGGCTTCTCCCAAAAATGTTCCAGAAAGGAGACCAAGAAGAAGACCTTTCTCCTTCGGGAGAAAGAAGAAAACCCCTTTAGAGAATCTCTCTCTAAAGGTCCCTTTAGGATCTCTTTCCGAGAGAAAGATGATAAAGACGGCGATTTCCCCCAAGAGATAAACACGGCGGTTCCCCCAGACGAAAGAAAACATTTCTCCTTCGGGAGAAAGAAGAAAATCTCTTTAGAATCTCTTTCCAGAGACTCTCTAAAGGTCCCTTTAGGATCTCTTCTTAGAGACTCCCTAAAGGGAGAAGACAATTCTCTTCCGGGAGAAAGATTATATAGACGGCGGTTCCCCCAGAAGAAAGAAGACCTTTCTCCTTCGGGAGAAAGAAGAAAATCCATCTAAAATCTCTTTCCAGAGACTCTCTAAAGGTCCCTTTAGGATCTCTTCTTAGAGACTCCCTAAAGGGAGAAGACCTTTCTCTTCCCAGAGAAAGATGATAAAGACGGCGGTTTCCCCCAAGAGATAAAGAGGGCGGTTCCCCCAGAAGAAAGAAGACATTTCTCCTTCGGGAGAAAGACAAAAATCCCTTTAGGCAGTGTTCACTTGCTTTCCCAAGACGAGAAAGGAAAAGAAAATCGCATTTTTTTTCCCAAGAAACCTCATTTGTCGGTGTTCACTTGTTTGCTTGAAAAAGAGTAAATACCCACGCGGCCTTAAAAAAAAAATACGTGGAAATGTTACTTTCTTGCATAGACGAGTTTTATTTTCCCATCAAACATGCGAGATTCGTTTTCCTTTCTCATGCTGGAAAATCCATCGGGCCTCATCTTTCACAACTCATGAAGCAAGAAACCCTCCCCTCTTCAACTCATCTTCTCAGGCGAACCGTGCTCCGGCCACCAACGCTACGCAAGATACCTCTCTCCCTCCAGCTCTCTCACTCTCCGTCCCTCTCTCTCTCTCTCTCTCTGTCCGTCCGTTTCTCACATTTCTTCTTTTGATTTTTTTTGCAGATCATCGTCTCTGGTAGCTAATTTTTCTTCTCCCTCTCCCGTACTCTTCGGATCTTCGAGTATACTCTCGTTTCTTTCATTTTTTTGGAGCTTTTCAGTTTAGGATTGCTAAGTATGGGTTATTGCCTCGACTTTGAAGTATCTGAAGGGTTTTTTTGTACAATAGGGTTCGAAAATTTGGGGTATTTGAAATGGGGTTGCATATTTTGGGTTATTGCACTGATTTTGAAGTTTTTAGGGTGTTTTTTTTTTGTACAGTAGGGTTCTGATTTTGGGCTTTTTGCAATGGAGTTGCAGATTATGAGTTATTGTACTGATTTGTAAGTTTGTTAGGTTTTTTACTACATTTGGGTTCGGATTTTTTGGGTATTTGCAATGGGGTTGCAGATTTTGGGTTATTTCACTGATTTTGAACTTTTTTTGGGTGTCTTTTGTACACTATGGTTCGGTTTTTTGGGTTTTTTGCAATGGAGTTGCAGATTATGGGTTATTGCACCGATTTGTAAGTTTTTTGGGTCTTTTTGTACATTTGGTTCGGATTTTGGCATATTTGCAATGTGGTTGCAGATTTTGGGGGATCTCACTGATTTTGAACATTTTTTTGGGTGTTTTTGTACAGTAGGGTTCTTTTTTTTTGGGCTTTTTGCAAAGTAGTTGCAGATTATGGGTTATTGCACTGATTTTTAAGTTTTTCGGGTCTTTTTGGAGTATTTGCAATGGGGTTGCAGATTTGGGTTATTTCACTGATTTTGAACTTTTTTGGGGCTTTTTGCATGGAGTTACAGATTATGGGTTATTACACTGATTTTTAAGATTATAGTTTTTTGCATTGGTGGTTCTGATATAATGGCTTGGTTGTTGGGTGTTGATGAGATGTGGGTGGATGGGTGTTGATAATATGTGGGTGGATGGGTGTTGTACATTTGGGTTTGGTTTTCATCAAAAACCCTAGCTTGTTTTGTTGGTTTAGGATACTAATTTGATCTTTTACTACATATTCTGTATAGCTTTTTTCATTTTTCTTCTTGTGTGATCGGTTATGTTTTTTGCTATGTTTATCATAATTTCAACCAATGAGTGTGGTGTAGATTGTTTAATGGATGGTTGGGTGTTGATGATACGAGGGTGTTTCTAATATAATGCCTTGGTGGTTGGGAGTTGAAGATATGTCGGTAGATTGTTTACTAGCGGCTGCAGTGGCAGTTAGGATTAGACTTTACTTTGAAGAAAATATGACAAGAGCCCCTTATGAAAGTGGGTACCTAACTCGTAGGACGTTTGTCACACGTATTACGCATGCAGAGAATCATTGTGTTGCTCTTCTGCGTATGGATGTTCGCTGCTTCCGTAGCTTCGTGGCCATATTTAGAAACACGACCCTGCCTGAAGACACAATACACTGTTGTGTCGAGGAACAAATGGCGGTTTTCTTACAAGTAATTGCCCACAGCCAAAGGAACCGTAGTATTAGGGCATCATTCAGACGATCAGGGGCGACTGTTTCGAAGTATTTTAACAAGGTTCTGGCTGCTGTGCTTAAACTGCAACACTTGTTCATCTCTCCCCCATCAAGGGACACACCACCTCACATTGCTGACAATCCGAATTTTATGCCGTACTTTAAGGTACTGTTCATTACCTACGTAGTGGGCATGTAAGTTGCATAGCAAGTGACTCATATGTTAGCACTAACATTTAACATTTTGAATGTCCATATTGTAGGATTGCATCGGTGCAATTGACAGGACTAAGCAACAGTACCCGAGGATCTGATACCCAGATTTATTTGTCGTAAGGGGTGACCCTCTCAAAATGTGCTAGCTGTATGTGACTTCGACCTGAAGTTTACTTACGTGTTAGCTGGGTAGGAAGGATCGGCATCAAACTCTAGGATCTTAGCATCTGCTTTATCAAAGCCAAACGGGATTCCTTGTTTACCAGGTAGTACTGAGTTTGTCTTTTACTCCGTACCGTTGTTGTTGGTCTCGGTTATGAAACTTATATATATCCCTTCGTGTGTCTATAGGAAAGTTTTACCTTGCTGATGGTGGGTACCCATGTCTGAGAAATTTCTAACTCCTATCCGAGGCATTGGTTACCACCTAAACGACATTAGAGGGAGCAGACCTCGAACTGCAGAGGAGTTATATAATCAAAGGCATTGACCAGCAAGGAATGACATCGAGCGAACTTTCGGTGTCTTGAAGAAGCGATTCAACATAATAAATACGCCACCAATGTACCCATTCGAACGACAGGTCGACATAGTGTTAGCCTGTTGCTGCGTCCACAATCACATAAGGAGGGAGATGCCGAACGATACATACATTCCGATTGTAGACAATGAGTTGGGGCTAACTGTAGCGGAGGAGGATGTAGAAGAACATCGTTTTATTTCTAGGGCTGAAGATGTGAGAGAGGGCGGTCTACTTCAAACAAGAATTATGAATCATATGTGGAATGATTTCCAAGCACAACGACGTGGTCGTCATTAGGATGACATATTTTTGGGTTGTAATAATTTTATGACTATTTTGATTAGACTTCTGCAACTGTGTTTCATCATATGTTGTTTGATTGTATTAGGATTTGGAATATTTTTGGGTTGTAATAGTAATCTGTTTCATCGTACTCTATTTAATGATATATTGTTGTGACTAATTATTTGAATATTTTTCTACTATGTTTCACAATGTTGCAGATATAATGGAATCAACTTCAGTAGAGAAGAGGAAGAAAAATAACTACTGGAGCGACGACATGGATAGGCATATCATAGTAGCCATACAGCATCAGATTACTGAGGGCTAGAAGGCCCGCAACGGTTTTAAAGAGGCTGCGTACAGTAGCACAGCGCAGGAGCTTACTACTGCCCTTAAAAAGCAGATCTGAAAGGAGCACGTTAAGAACCGTATGAAGATGATGAAAACCAACTATAGGATTCTTAACACTATCTTCAACCTGAGCGGATTTGGCTGGAATTCACAGCTGAAAAAAATATCCGTTGAAGACCAAGTGAAGAATGACTATTTGGCAGTAATTATAAGTCATCATAATTCCTTCATTATTTTCAACACAATTTGGTCATAATCCTTACAATGCCTCGTTTTGTTTTCAAAGGAATCCTTAACATCTTCGTTTCTTTAATAACCGTTACGAGCTATATGAGGAGATGAAAGAAATGTTCGGGGAAGATCATGCCACTGGGGAGTTCGCTAGGGACAGACATGCCCCTTTTCAGGACACACGGGATGTGGAGGGGCTTTTCTCATCAAGCAAGGCAGTAGGGCTCGATGATATGTTCGACAGTTCGACCCCTGCTTTTACTCCTCCCCCACCTCCTCGTGCATCCAGGTCACGTCATTCATCTCCAGTCAGAAACACCAGCATGGGCTTTAGTGACTCAGCGACACTGAAAGCCCCAGCTTCAGGTAGTAGGGAAAAGAGGAAGAGGCGAACAAGTGGTGCACAGCTTTCATCTGATATGACTTGTCAAATAGTGTTAGGATGGTTGTTGAGGCCATCATAACGACTGGTGAGGTCCATAGCCTTGCTGAACTGAAAGCCGTTGTGATGAGCATGCCTGGTTTCGCCATGATGGAGCTGATAAGGGCCTATAGCTACATGCCAAAAGTCACAAGGATGTTGAAGTCTTCCTTTCCCTTTCCGAGGATGAGCGTCTGTGTAATGGCCCTTTTCACAGTTGGAATGGAGAGGGGTATGTTGGCCACCTTAGGCTGGTTTCTCTCTTCTTCACATGGGCATGATTGCATAAATTCAAAGACCCAACGCATAGACAAGAAAACCACTGTTAAATTTGATTCCCATATCCATTAAACTCAATGTTGCTTGGAAAATTACAAAATAAAAGGACAATGTCACGTTGATTTAATGCTCACATAATATCAGCACATTCCATGATTGATATTTACACAGTTTCACATCAAAATACATGAAATAACATACATTGGGAATGCATTGATCATCTGTCATTCTTAGTAGCAATTGGACTGATACAAACAAATAAGGTGGAGGGGGATGTGAAGGGAATGGTGGAGATGATGGGGAGAATGATTGGGTAGTGTTTGGAGATGAGGATGCTCACCGCACTTTGATCACATGGGAAGTAGATGATGCTCACTGCACCGGTTGCAAGAGGAGAAAGAACGCACTGTTCTATTCACTCCCCTCACCAACATGCACAACTTCACTAGCTTTGTGATGTTCTTGGTTATCAACGAAACATAGTAGAAAATTTGCATAATACTCTCATCCTTCACCATTTGTTACTTATAGCCTAATTACACCTACCCCAAGACATATGGGTGTCTTTATCAATTCGACCCCCTTCTTTAGAGAATAACCAAGAGAGTGCTGCCCATGGATGGACACACCGGGTGCCACTATCATTTCAGGTCCATGATGAAATTGGCCAAAGAAGCCCTTGCATGATCATGTACTTCTTGACCCAATGCAACAAAAACGTTCAACTCACCCATACATGGATGCCAATGTCATTTCTTCCCCAATGAAGAAATATTACAAAATATGTCCATCTCTTGGCCCCTTTGGACACTAGATGGGCCCGTGGGCCCACATCCTAGAAAGAGATTCCCATTCCAATGTCCCCACAAGTGGGCCACTTCAATACGATCCAACCGCACGAAAGATGCTCAAATACACAAAAAGGGCCCAACACAGCCCGATCCTTACACATCCACCCGGTCCACAACACTTGATCAATGTTCCTAAAAAGGAACATTACAGTCTGCATATGATGAGAGATATTGTGGCGTGTTTGGCGTAGATTGATATGGGTTGGGGTCCTTTTTGGGAATCATACGATCATATGATATGATCGTAGTATGACTTTGATACTTTCTGCATCTATATTTTAGAGGACTTGTTATGTTGATGTTGTTTATGTTGTTGGACTTGTTTTGATGTTGTTTACGTTGTTGGGCTTTATTTTGATGTTGTTTACGTTGTTGGACTTGTTTGTCCGACTTTTTTTGTGGTTGGAGCTTATCCTATGTGGTTGGGTGCTTATCCTATGTTATCGGACTTGTTTGTCGGACTTCTTTATCCTATGTCGGACTTGTTGGACTTGTTTGTTGGGCGCTTATCCTATGTCGGACTTGTTTGTTGGACTTGTTTGTTGGATTTATGTAGTTGGACTTGTCTCTTATGTTTATGTTGTTACTTTTTAATACTTTATTTTCTATATTATTGTAGTATTAGAGCAATATGTGGAATCTAGACATGGACAGGACTTTGCTAGCTGGCATGATGATTCAAAAAACAGAAGGAAATAGAGGGATGGATGGATTCAATGACATGGCATTTAACAATGCCCTCATCCATGTCAACAATGCCCATAATCTGCACCTAAACATATCCCAAATTAAAAAGAGGTTGAGAACATTAAAAAAGAACTACAAACAAGTCAAGGCATTGTTGGAACACGATGGGTTTGTTTGGGATTCAACGAGTAAGATGATTTCCATATGCAATGAACTAGGCACAGCACATATTACGGTACGTATGTCCATGTAGTATGTTTATGTTTTGTTCTCTTATAAAATTATGATTCCTACATCTCTTACTCTATGTTTTCCATGCAGTCTCACCCTGAAGATTTAAGTGTGTTAACACAACGATATGATTTGTTTGACGAACCCCTTGCAGTCTTTAGGGACGATTATGCAACTGGGCAGTGGGCCCGTTCAGTAGGATCGCGCGACTAGGTTACTGATTATGTAACTAGGCAGTGGCATCTGTAGTCCAGTAGTGTTTCTGTTTATTTAAACATTATGGATCCAGTGTTGCTTTCCGTACTATTATGGCTCTTATTCTATTTATGGCTCTTATTCTGGTTATGGCTCTTAGCCATGTAAACTTAATGGCTCTTATTCTGTTTATGTAGACTTTATGGATCCAGTAGTGATGCTTTCCATACTGTTGTTGTTGGGCCTTTTTCAGTTATGTGGTTATTTTTATTTGCATTTCTGCAGGTTAATGGCAAAAAACAAGCTTTATATGGTTTTTAAGGGAATGCAGGTAGGCGTATATAACAGTTGGCAATACTGTCATGTTCAAGTTAACAGGTTTAGTGGAGCGTGCTTTCGTTCGTATAGGAGTAAAGAGGAGGCAGAAGTTGAACTTAATGTGTTTTTACATGGCATTAGTGGGCCGAGCAAAGATAGGAAAGAAGATACCAACATTCCTGAGGATTCCCAAGCCTCAATAAGTTCTACTGTGACCAGTTCCTCTTCCAGTTAGGTTTCATTGTGGGTTTTTTTACTATGCTTTCCATTTTGTAGGCCTGTAACTATGTCAGACTATGAAATATGGTCCAATGTGACTTTTCTATTTAGCTTTCCCACTACAGATTAATTGGCAAGTGAACAGGGGCAAGAAACCTTTTCTCTGGATTTCTCAGGTTATCCTGCGCAAGTGAATAGCCGCAGGATTCCTTTTCCAGCACAGTTCCTTTTCCTTTCCTTTCCTTTCCTTTTTGCCACGTCAGATTCCTTTCCTTTCCTTTCTAGAGAAAATAAGTGAACGAACCCTTAGAGTCTCTGGGAAAGAGACTCTCTAAAGGTCCCTTTAGGATCTCTTTCCAGAGACTCCCTAAAGGGAGAAAACCTTTCTCCTACACGAGAAGGATGATAAAGATAACGGCTCCCCAAAGGACAGATGAAGAAAGTTTAAGGAATTGAAGAAAATTACAAGGACAAAGAAATTCCACTAGAAATGATATGTTAACAACAAAATCAGATCTTTTTAGCGGATAATTAATAAAAGTTGTATTTAGATAGGGAACCTCTTGATGGATAATCAGAGGTGTTTTCTTCTTCAAGAAATGTAATTAACGGCCAATAGAGCCGGAAGTGTACGATCCCAACCAAAATTAATAAAACCTCTTTTCACAAGAGGGAAATTTGATCCCAATTTATTTTATGTGCGATTCACTTTTTCATGCATGTGAAATTTGTTGCGAACATACACAGGGTGCCCATATCATTTTTTAGCACAAGGCAGAAACAACACCAACAGAGTGGTCTTCCCCATTTCCCAATCATAGGCGCCACAAGTGGGCCACTCCACACAATCCAGCCCCAAGGATGATGCCCAAACACACACAAAATGGCCCCACACAGCCCAATCCTTGAACCTCCATCCGATCCATAATACACGGTCAATGTTCCTAAAAAGGAACATTACATCTACCCAGTCCTGTCAGCGGACAGCAGTCCACAACTGCAACCAGCCCACTTTCCCTCACCTTTTATCTTCCTCCTCCCTCAACGCCTATTCTCCTTCTTTTCCTCCCCTATCAGTCACGACTGATCATCCAGCACAGGTATACGGCCCTTTTCTGTGTTTTTCACCACTGCAGCAGCTTGTTCTCACTGCTGCAAGCTGCTGCCCATTACCGATCGACTGCTAATCAGCAATCCCTACTGAAGTAGCCCGTTTTCCCTTCTTCTTTATCTCTATTCCCTGCAGTGTTAATTTCTTCGTTTAGCTGCCTGTCCTGCCCACTTTCAACCGCAGTTCTTACTTTCTTTGTTATCTTTCAATCCTGTTCTTCATCGTGTCCTAGCATGTTATTCTCGTTGATTTTTAATTGCAAACTGCAGCTACAGCAGTTTTTCAGTTCAACATCGTTACTTCAGAGCTGCTGCCTTTTATGTCAGCTGCCCCGGTTTCCTTCCTCACCTTTTCCCTCCTTTGGCACACGATACAATGACTGTTACAACCCTTGGCCAGATTGGGCTTCCGTGACTTCACTATCACTTTTGGACCTTCTTAGAGTGAGATTTGACGTCGATACAAGCATCACCAGGTTTCCACTTGCCCTTTATCACAGCCGTTGACTAACCAGATCTGATTTTCTATGCAAACCCACTCTTGGATGAGCCCCTACCAATCCAGTTACCAACTTGAGACCTACTATTAGAGCTTGGTGACCTTTTAGGCTTGAATAGTATACTGTTTCTAATCATTTTCAGATTGTACACATTTCATCTGATTTGTTGTCCATTATTATAAAAACATTACTTTCTTGGTGTGTGAAATTATTTGCATGACATGGGAATGAACTTATGCTCATGATTAACTATCTCTAAGGCTAATATTGCATGTTACAACTCTATCAAGCGTGAAATCATCCTGAAAGTTTACTCTGCTTCAGAATTGAGGACACTCACTTTTTAATTAGAAAGGTGGCCCACCTCTTGACTTTAAATCGCTTAAATCATTTAACTTACATAACTTAATAGAGCTTTTATCTCATTGGTAATTAGGTAAGGTCCAAAATTTTTTTCCACTTGAGCCATTATCAAAGATAACCCAAGGGAGGAGAAACCTAATTATGCGTGAAAACACAAAGAATGCCCCACCCCCTTCGGTCCAAACGGAGGAAAGCCATTATAACTTAAGAAGTCCTCTCTCCTCGCTTTTCTCTTTCTTCTTCTTCTCCTCCCTCTCCTCTTCCTTCCATTTCTCTCTCTCTTCTTTCCCCTTCTCCCCCACTCTCACTTTTTTCTCTACCCATATCTTGTTGACAGGACTGCAGTCTACGACCACAACCAGCCAACTTTCCCTCATTTTCCTTCAATCTTGCTCCTCCCTCAACCCTATTCTCCATCTTTCCTTCCCCTATTAGTCATGACTGATCCTGCCCAGGTATACGACCCTTTTCTGTGTTTTTCACCACTGCAGCAACTTGGTTATCACTGCTGCAAGCTGCTACTCCTCACTGATCTACTGCTAATTAGCACTGAACCAGCCCCTTTTCCCAGTTCTTTAATCTCAATTCTCTGCAATGTTATTTTCTTAGTTTAGATAGGTGTCCCTTCCCAGTTTCAACAGCTGTCCTTACCATTCAATAGTGTTGTCGTTCATCTTATCCTAGCATGCTGTCCTCGTTGATTTTCAATCGCAAACTGCAGCCACAGAATTTTTTTTCAGTTCAGCATCTACCCCACAGATCGGGCTTCAGCCACTTCTCCATCATCTCGCTTGGGCCTTCTTACAGCAGGATTTGACGTTGATACACACATCACAGAGTGAGATTCTCCGCTTCCCCACTCTAGGAATAGCCCCTAACTATCAACTTGGTGACTTTTTTTTTTGAAAGATAACGATTTTATTGATAACTGTAAGCTTATTACAAGTACAGGACAAGGAGTCCCACCGGTTTAACACTTACAACAAAACCCAACCAAAAGGATCCCAACTTTCCTTTTTCCTGCCCCTCTTAAGAATATAAAGTGACACATTAATGAACAGAAACAGCTGGACAGTATATAGTAACCAACACTGACTCTAAACCCCATTTGACCAGCTAAATACATTAACAAATAGAGACTACTGGAAAACAATATCTAATTAACTGCTGCATCCATCATAATGATGCCACAAGGTCTGATGTCGATAATTTTAGCCCCTGTTTGAATCCAACGGTTTAAATTTCGGTTTCGAATTCGGTCGGCACAGAAACAGAAACATTTTGGTTTCAGTGGAAATCTTGCAAAACACAGATATGTATTGAAACATATGCAAATGACGAAATTTTTTTATCTTTTAAATAACATATGCGAATGATGAAATTTTAAGATGAAACTTTGGAAAATGCTAGAATAAGCACAGACACATATTTAGAAACCATCATATAAGCAAGACAGCCATCCATAATGGCTTAACCACATCGAACACCAAGTGACATGCGTTGTCGCACATGTCTGAAACTGGAAAGTCAATAAAGAAGTACAGTGTAATAAAGTATTAAAAAGTACAATGACTAGTCTCCCCTTTAAGTATCATTTTCTATATAAATGAAATGTTTCGGAAATTTCGGCCAAATTTTCAGTGAAATAATAACGGAAAAGGAAATCATGTAGATTTCGTTTCAGTGGGGATGGAAATGGATATATTTCGGTCATTTTGGGGAAATTTCGGGGAAATTTAAAACCATGCTTGAATCCATGCCTCATTATTGAAAAGAATCTGATACTGATGAACTGCCCCTCATGTTTGACTCCGGCTATCTTGACTCCTTAGCCCGTGTTTTACGTCTGTTGCTGCAAGAGGGTGCTAACACCCTGATTGCAGTACACCCTTGCGCTCACCACTATGCTTATCTACTCAGCCATTTGGATGTTTATGTCTTCCTTTTCTGGGCTTGAGAACGATAGAAGGAGGTGCCCATTTGAATCTCGAAACATTCCATTAATGCCCGTTGGGCCCAGATTTCCTTTTGATCTTCCGTCAAAGTTGAGTTTAATCCACCCACTCGAAGGAGACTCCATCTTGGAATTTCCTTTCGCTTTTTCTTTTTTCTCAGAGTTTTTTTTTTTTTTTTTTTTTGTTTTTGGAAAAAGATTTTCTCAAAGATTATTGTCTTCCAATTCCTTAGGATCTTCCCCATACTATAGCTTGGTGCCTCCTTGCTTATACTTGTTCACAATATGAGGTCGGTTTTGATATTAAGTGCTAAACTCCCCCAATTACGCCTTTTGTCTTTGAAGATTCAGTTGTTGTATGGTACCAATCTCCACATTGCCCGACCAGCATCCCCAGACGGTCCACCACTCTACTCCAATACTATCGTCTTGATCGATTTCTGAAGCGGCATTTCTAGCACAAAGAATTTTATCATTGTCATCATAATCGATAGGCCAAAGTACAATGTACAAGAAGATGATCCAAAGATTCTTAATTACTTGAGTAAAAGACACCAATTTGCCATTTGCACCTTCCTCCTTTTTAGTCGGTCACATGTGTTGATTCTTTTTGAAATCCCAAGGGTGATGGCAACCCAAGAGGGGGGGTGAATTGAGTATTTAAAATTTCTTGCCAAAAACAAATGCGGAAGCGAAATCAAATGGCAAATAAACAATCAAGCCCACAAAGTAAAAATCCAATGCACAAAACAAATTAAAGAGCAAGAGTAAAAAGAGAGTGCACCGAGATTTTTAAGTGGTTCGGTCCCCACCTCGGACCTACTCCACTCCACCAACAAAGCCGTTGATGGCTTCACTACGGATTCCTTTAATGGCGAGGAATCAACCCAATTACAACATGGTTCGGCTACGCCTCGCAAGACTCGCCACGAACCGGAGAAAGCTCCGCGTCTCCAACACTCGCTCTTGGGATGGCTCCGCGTCCCTTCGCACTCGCCGAATATACAAATGAATGTAAAAAGAAAATGAAAATACAAACCCTCTCCAAGGGTGGATGAAGCTCTCAAGCTTTTACAAATAAAACTTGCTCACAAGATGTACAAATTGAAGCTCTAGATCTAATCCCTTTAGATATATCCCAAATAAGGCACAAGGGTGTTTAATCACTCTTCACAAGATTAAAACATGTTTGGGAATGTAAGAGTTGTCTCTTAAAAGGTCTTAAATGAGGTATATATAGCTCATTTAAAAATATGACCGTTTGAGGGCAAAAGGGTAAAAAATTGGGTTGAAAAAGTCAAGCCCCGTAGGCTCCAACGGCTACATTGCCAGGCCGCTGCGGTCGACCGGGCTGTGGCAGTCGCCCGCCCTTATCGGGTTCATCTTTTTAATTTCAAATTTCAAACCTCGACGGTCGACCGAGCCATGGCGGTCGTCCGGGGAGAGCAACCTGGACATATTTATTTTTGTCCTGATTTATATCCGCGGTCGTCCAGCCCTATGTCGGTCGACCGGCTCGACCTTACTGGATTGTTTCTGGATTTCCAAAAACACATCCGCGCTCGACCGAAACACCCCAGTCGACCGGCCCACTATTGAAAGTCAAGTCTGGATTTCCAGACTTGCTTCCGCGGTCGCCCGGCAAACCCTGGTCGACCGGCCCTGGTAAAAATTCCATTTTAACTTTAAAACTTCAGGGGCTTTTGGGCCAAGGTCTTTGGGCTTTTCCCTATGCTTTCAAATACATTTTCAAGTTCATTTCGAATACATTTTCAAGTTAATTTCAAATAGTTTTTAAGGCCTTTGAAACTTAATCACTTGTGCCTCTAAAAGGGATGTCTAAGTGGGATTAGACTTACATTCTAACACAAGACAATCACATGCAAATCTTCAACTTTGAAGCTCTTCATGTCTTGGTCACTTCCATGGATCTTCTCTTGATTCTTTGACTCTTCAAGATGTCTCCTTGATTTATCCAAGCCTTCGAATTCCTTTGGCTTCCAATGAGATGTCTTCAATTGGTTCATGCCACGATCCATGCTTCCTTGACTTTAGTGTTTGATTCCTTGATTTCCAATCATACACTTTGAAACATCAAACACATTAGATAAACAACAAAAATCAACTTGTGTTTGGAATCATCAAAACAAGAAGGTAATGCCAAGGTGGGAACCATTAGGCTTACACTTTTCCTTACTACCGTCAAAGCGAAAGCCACCACCTTAGGTGGTGTCTTCGCTTTCCAAACTAGGAGACTTTTTGGGCCCTAGCCCTAGTAGTATAGTATTTCTAATAATTTTCGGATTGTAGACCTTTCATTTCATTTGTTGCCCACTATTATAAAACCATTTTCTTGTGTTACTTTATTTCCATGACTTTCTTGGGAATGAACTTATGCTCATGGCATATTACGCCTAATATTGCATGTGACGATTCTAGCAAGCATGAAATCATTCCGAAAGTTTAACCTGATTTGGAATTGTGGACACTCACTTTTTACTTGAAAGTTATAGTCACTTTTGGTCGTAAAGTTGTTCGAGAAAAATCCGTGAATATGAGGTTTGCACCAAAGTTCCTCCAACATAACCGAGCATGGCCTACTAGTTTCATTCTAGAAAATTTGATCATCTGAACAGCCTCGGTCATGTCATACCAATCAAAGTAATCATCCATGACAACAAGCCAATCCACGAACGTTTGAGAACTTAGATTGTTACCAAAGACAGGTGCTTCCAGAAAAGTCGGAAAAATCCATCGTGAAAGCTTTCGCAGAGGATTGGCAATGCCCCTATTGTCTATACCACAATTTTGGCTGGCGGGATAAATGTAGAAGATGCTCAAAAGCAAGAGCGAAATCGATCCCCTCTCCTTGTTCGCCTTTGGATGATGGGAGAAGGCCTACAGGGAGTTCTAACCCAAATCACGGTAATAGATCTGGTGTATGGTTATGTTCTCCCTGTCAATATCCCAATCTCTGATGGCGGAATGATTGTCACTGGTGTCGTCGGGCCAGAATCCCCGCGTTGTGGGTTCCTCGTGCTAGTTCACCTTCTAGGGTAGAATCTATTGGTGGTGAGGGTTGTTGGCCCGATTCGGGCAAAATCTTTCACCACAGAAGTTCAGTCTCGGACTCTCGAGCAAGGAGATGGACAAAAGAATGGGTTTGCTAACAGCCTGTCAAATAGGGCAAAAGAAAAATCATAATGAGACCTTGCAGGAGCTCTGGGAATGGGCACAAAAGTCTTGAGAGATCCCATCTTTGCATTGTCCTTCTATAATGGCGAAGAATGAAATTCTCTCCATGTTTGAATCAAAATCACAAGCTTCACAAATCCTTGCTAAGGGATCTGAAGCTTTGGGTAATCACTTGCTCTCTCTCTCTCTCTCGCCTTGGAAAAGGGAGTTTACTCAAGATGAGAAACTCACTGGGTTAGATTTTATGGCATCCCTTTACACGCTTGGGCTGTTTCAACAGTGGAGGCCACAGCGGGTCTCTTTGGTAAGGTGATAGAAACCAGGATGGAAGGCAATCATCAGGACTGTATGAGTTATGTCTCGACCAAAATTCTAGCCCCTCATTGGCACCTCCCTAGATCCTGTTTTAAAATCAAAGTTACTGACCAGACCTTTACTATTGGAGTTGAGCTCCGGGGGAAGTAGGGTCTCTTATTCCCCCTTCCTCTTTGGGCCTTCCAGGATGGGATTTTCGAGCGCCGGCGTATCAGCCGCTGGTGAGTCAAAAAAGGTGGTCTCCTGGTAAGTCCCTGGATCCCGATTGGATTTCAAACTTCAAATCTAACCAATAGAATCTTCTGGTTTTGCCGCCCAAGGATGTGCAGATGGCTTCCCTCGATAAAGGTGCGGTGAGTCCTGAAAGCGACATACTGATTGCTAGCCCGAAACTTCTAAGCCAAATCGCCCTACCCCTTGGCGGGTAGTGGCCCGCCATGGTGCACCCGCTAAGATTCACAAGTCAGCTGGATTCCACCCAAAAGCAAGGAGGCGTTTTGACTATCGAGCCCCTGGCGGATATTATGATGGTTCAAATTCCTTGGCTAGGAGGCCAAGATTTCAAGAAAACGTCCTTTTGAATTTATTGAAGAATATTTTAATTACAAAATTAGGGCCAAAGACAATAAACAACAAATTGGTGAACCTCCTAAAAATTTTCTCCAAATCTGGTAGGTTAGGCCCTAATAATGGTTAAATTTTGGCTTTTTGGTTAAGAGCGGGTGGAGTACTGAGGGTTTCAAATAATAGTTTCTAATGAAGTGGTGAGTATAGATGCAGTTATGCTCGTTGCTTTTATTTTCTAGTAGAGTGAGAAAGGAAAAAGGGATGCTCATTGTTTGGCTCGTGGCTCAAGTAAGATATGGAAATATCTTAGCACTAAGAATATCCAAAGGAAAGGAAAGCTTAATCTAGTCTCCTCGGGGTTGGTGCTTGAGATGACAAGTGTCTTTCTAGTGCAAGATTAGGTTGGTGACGGCTCCTTTTCTGTTGTTATTATGATTAGCCTTGTTGGGAAAGAAATCTAATCTCGTAATAACTGCTTTTTTCGAAATTTGGTCGTGGGCCCAAGGATACGAAGATATGGGCGGTTTTATTCTATTATATTTATAATGGGTAATGAAGACGATTAACCGGTCTGTTGGTATTCCTTAGAAAAGGTAAGTGAAAACTTTAGTTAGTGTTTAGGAGAATGGCTTTTTCTTCTTCTTCTTCGGATTCTCAAGCTTATAAGAGATTACAGAGAGAGTTCCCCGATTGTTCGGAATGGTTTCAACATGGCCGGTGGGCTCGTAACCTGAAATACAATGTTGCAAAAGCCTCGATGGAAGCTCCCACCATCCCTGAACTAGTTAAAGGAATCATTAAACGGCAATGAAAGCAATTTCAGGAGGATTTCAGGTTCATTGGGGAAGAATTTTACCCGTTAACAGGTACTTATAACGTAAAGGATATATGTATACCGGTTTACAAGTTTCCTTTTTCCGAGGTTGTATGAAGTATGTGAGCAGCTTGAGACGGCTAAAATGGGAGGCGAAGCAAATTCTTTGTGTTCGCAAGATATCAGAACTGATAGCAATCCGGATGAATCCAGTGGAAGAGGTTCCTTACCCGCAATTCACATCAGACTTTTTTTCCAAAGATTTGGAATTGGAATTAGATATTGGGATCCTATTGATGGAGCTGAGCAACTGTGCGTGACAGTCCCAGCCAGAGTTAGTTTTGGTGTTTTGTTTTAAAAGCTTTTTAATAGACGGCTTTTTGGGGAAGTTGGGAATTAACTTTTGATTGGATGGAGAAAATTTTACGATGGCAAGGAAGTAGAATGAGACTTTTTGGGTAATAGATTATATGGATGAGACTTTTTGGAGAATGTTAGTTTTGGTTTGTTGGAAAAAGAATGTGAATTTTGGGAAGATCTAGATGGTGGTTGAAGTATAGTATATATAAATCTAGGTTTTTTATACTGCCAATTTGGCAATGTAAATATGTGGGCGAAATAGTAGGTGCAACTGGGCTATACAACGTCAACTTCAGGTGAGCTACAAGAAAGAAGTAGATTCTCCAAAGCATGAGAGACCATGGTCTTTCACTTTTGGAGGCACTGCTGCCTGAAAAATCTCTTTTAAGAAGTGAGGAGCTGATGATATGGATTCTTGGGGGTTGGATTTTCGAGAAAATCGATGATAGAGAACTGGAGAGGCAGTAGTAGTACTGGATAGATATCTGGGTGCTCTTGGGGAATAACATATGTTGGTTAATCTGTAGAGTAAGAAATGCCCTGTGAATGTGAAGGATTCAATAGTATATATCACTGGTTCTTGGTGATTCAGGGTATGCCTTGAATGGCCTTAACTGATGCTATGTAATGATACTTGGGATTTCTGGTCCCTAATGTAACTTTCATGGTATCAATGAATATATGTCAATTTTCAAAAAAAAAAAAAAAAAAAAGACAGGTGCTTCCATGCAAAATCGTTTAGTAATATCACCCATGGGATCTGTAGAACAGTGTCTGTCGTGCTCAAACATTTCACTCACCTCATCTCCTTAAGGTGGTCACGAGTTTGGGACTCATTGCTTGGGTAACTCTACGGGTTGCCCTTGACGTGGGACGGTGGGAGTGCTATCCTCTTGACCCATGCGAAATTTATCAGGCTCATCTCCATTTTGTAGGTCAGTTTTTCCACGCACATCAGTAGGTTCGAGTCTAGCTTGTCACATTTGCAACTCAACATTGACTTATTCTGTTATCTGGTTTTAAATACACATCCAACACCTCCTGGTTGGGGTTCCTTGGCTAGTAAGTCCTACGGCTACAGGTTGCTATGGTGGGAACCTAGGCTCAGATACAAATTTAACATGGGACGGAACACGAAGACAACTAAATATGCAAACCTGATACCAATTTGATGCAAGCCAGCCAACTATATGGATTTCAGTTCAAATTTGGGTTGAATAGATAGAGGGATTAGGCTAGACTGATATGGTTTATGACTGATGTTAAAGGAACGAAACATCTGTACAGGTCTATTAGGTCTGAGTAAAAAATTGGTAAAACTACATCTGATTTGGGCTATGATTTGGACAGCTGAAAGGGTAGGGAACTGGTTAAATGCAAGGTTCCAGGTTTCGGTTTCAATGTGTTTCAGTCGTGACAAAAAAATATAAGCATGTCAGTTTCAGATGAATATTTCGATGGAAAATCTATAAAATCACATAGACCTATGGAAACATACGCAACTGATAGGAATTTAAGACTAAGCTTCTGGATGTGCTAGACAGTTAAGACTAAGCTTCCTATCAGGATTACAGATTCTAACAAGGCGGAGGTAAGAGTAGATCTCCAAGGTAATTGAGAGGAATATCTTTGACCATCTCATAGTAGATGGAGATTCCCTCAATGTTATAAGTTGGTCAAAGGGGAGTCATTCCAACACGTGGAGATTCACACACTGGTTTCAAAAACATACGCAAATGATGGGCATTTAAGACTAAGGGGCCATTTCGATACGCGGATTTTAGAATTCAGGTTTTTAGTTTGAAAACAGTGTAAAAGAGGGTTCATGATCAAGCTGCTGTATGCTGTCCTAACAGCGTTTCTTGGATTTTAAGGGAGAAATTCAGGTTTTAAAAATCTCTCCTGCATCCTGAGATTTCTAAAACCTGGAAATATGGGAGGATCTGCTACTCTCTTGCTGACGAAGAGAAGGGCGAGAAGTCAAAAACGACGGCTGGTCCGCTTCTTCTCTTTGTCTCTTAGCTACAATTTTGAAGAAGCCCCGGATTCTAAAAAACGCGTATCCAAACGGCCCCTAAACTTCTGGAAGTGCTAGACAGTTAAGACTAAGCTTCCTATCAGGATTACAGATTCTAACAAGGTAGAGGTAAGAGTAGCCCTCCAAGGTATAAAGATCATTGAGAGGAATATCTTTGACCGTCTCGTAGTAGATGAAGGTTCCCTCAATGTCACGAATGATACGGTTTATGACTGATGTTAAAGGAACGAAACATATGTACAGGTCTATTAGGTCTGAGTAAAAATTGGTAAAACTACTGTTAAAGTATAAAAGATAAATAATGTCTTTCTCCAACAGCTTAAGCTTTTGGAGAAGTTGGTAAGTTAGCATGGTATCAGAGCCAACGACCTTGGCTTGACCTCTCCACAAGTGCTTCGGCAGACGGCCGATCGGCCGGACGGCGGCCGTCCGTCCAAACCAACATTAATCCCCTTAGCCTAGATCTTGCTCCTCTTTTTTTTTTCCTCGTCTTGCCTTCATCCAACGTATCCCTCTTTCCCTATTCTCTGCCATTTTATTTGTGCTTCCTCCACTCACGCAGAAACAACAAGAAGATCAAAAGTTGAAGAAGGTTTATCTTTTGATGCTGCCCAACTCATCTTCTGCAAAAAAAAAGGGTGTATCCCCAATGTGATATTTGCACACCCCTTCCTCTTGTTCAAAGTGAAATCACCCCCAATATTTGATATCCGCCTCATCATTTTCCTTCCATCGAAACAATTGTCAATGTCATTTTTGTTCTACAATTGCTATTTGTTATCAAAACCTGCTAGTTGTTGCTTCTCTTTATCTTCTCTTCATTTTCATTCTCTTTATCTTTCAACTTCTATTTCAATCTTTGATTTTCTATTTCAGTTGAGGTGCCTTTCTTCGAGGTGCGTGCCTGAAATAGTCGCTCAACTTAGTTGAGGGGCCTCAATTCCTTGAGGTTCGTGCCTGAGAGCCAATTTCCATGAGTATCGGTACTTGCCGACCTATAATGTCTTGCCCATCGAGGCCCATTCTCGCCCATCGAGGCATCCTTTTGCCTATCGAGGCATTGGTCCATTGTGACCCATTTCCAGAAGGTTCGGTATTCAAAACCAGCCTAAAGACTCACCCATTCCGGCTTGAGTCCAACTCAGTTCTTTGAGGCTCTGTGCGCCTCATCTTTCATGCGACAAATTCTTCAACAACATGCGGCAATTCATCTTCAGCAATATCAACAACAAGCGGACATCATATGTAACAGTGTGCATCAAAAAATTTTACATTTCTTTTTGGGGATATCTATTGTAATCAAACGTATATCGATTTCCAATCCATATACGTTTGAGGGGGCATATCAGAGAATAAAATCAAATCGTAGATTGATTGGGGTGGATTTTAGATTGATTGGGTTGGATTTTAGATTGATTTGATTAGGTGGTAGATTAAGGAAGAAGGCTAGATTAAGTAACAAAATTAGATTAGGATTATCTCCCCAAATCATGTCATATATCTTTCTATGTTTATCTTCTTGAGTGTTCTCTATATAAACACTCATTAGGCTTGATTGTAATGCATCCAAGAATAATAGAAAATCTTCTCTTCAAAATTTAACATGGTATCAAAGCCAAAGGTCTCGAGTTCAAACCTCCTGGATAGCAAAAATCCACATGCAATGGTCGGCCCAAAGTGGGACCACATGGGCAACGTGTTTGCCAAGTGGGCCACACGTGCGGGGGAGTGTTAAAGTATAAAAGATAAATAACGCCTTTCTCCAACAGCTTAAGCTTTTGGAGAAGTTGGTAAGTTAACAACTACATCTGATTTGGGCTATGATTTGGACAGTTGATAGGAAAGGGAACTGGTTACATGCAAGGTTTCAGGTTTCGGTTTCAACGTGTTTCAGTCGTGACAAAAAAATATAAGCATGTCAGTTGTAGATGAAAATTTCGATGGAAAATCTATAAAATCACTGACACCTATGGAAACATACGCAACTGATAGGCATTTAAGACTAAGCTTCTGGAAGTGCTAGACAGTTAAGACTAAGCTTCCTATCAGGATTACAGATTCTAATGAGGCGGAGGTAAGAGTAGAACTCCAAGGTAATTGAGAGGAATATCCTTGACCATCTCGAAGTAGATGGAGATTCCCTCAATGTTATAAGTTGGTCAAAGGGGAGTCATTCCAACACGTGGAGATTCACACACTGGTTTCAAAAACTACTATACGGACCACACTATAGGATGATCCAAACCGTCCAAGTGATGGGCCACAACATAAATAGGTTGTGCCCAAAAAATAGTTACCATAGGATGATTCCAACCCTCCAATCTATAGAGGAACTGCATATTACTGCACAGACCACACTATAGGATGATCCAAACCGTCCATGTGATGGGCCACAACGTAAATAGGTTGCGCCCAAAAAATAATTACCATAGGATGATTCCAACCAAGGATCGTCCTATGGAAATGATTTTTGGGGCACAACCAATTTACATTGTGTTCCATTCCATCACATGGACGGTTTGGATCATCCTATGATGTGGTTCGTACAGTAGTTTTTGAAAAATATGAGACTCTAAGGGCTTACACCATATAAAATCTCCAGTTTTCTTCCCTTTCTTTATTAATATAATTCTCCTCAGCTCAACTCAACTCAACTACACTCAACTAAGCCTTTATCCCAACTAGTTGGGGTCGGCTAATGAATCCTTTAGAAAATTTTCATGAAGATGGTGAAAGGATCTACCCGGCTCAAATTGACCAAGTCTAATCCTGACACTAGTTGGGTTCGTCCACATGGATCATTTTCTTCCATTCTATCATATCCAAGGTCATGTTCTCTGTTATGTTCCTAGCCCTCAAGTTACCCAAGTTGTTTTCGGTCTACCCCTACCTCTTTTTACTCCAACTTGGCACGAGTCACTTCTTCTCACTGGAGCATCCAAAGGCTTACATTGGATATGCCCAAACCATCTTAAGCGGTGCTCTCTCATCTTATCCTCAATTAGTGCCACCCACACCTTTTTACGAATGTCTTCATTTTTAATTCGATCTAACCTTGTGTGGCCACACATCCATCTAAGAATTCGCATATCTGCTACACTCATCTTATGCACATGCTGCTTCTTGGTGGTCCAACATTCTCAGCCGTACAGCATGGCTGGCCTCAGAGCTGTCTTATAAAACTTTCCCTTCAACTTGGTAGGTATTTTACGATCGCACAGAACTCCTAAAGCATGCTTCCACTTCAACCAACATTCTGAGCCGTACAGCATGGCTGGCCTCGCAACTGTCTTATAAAATGTTCCCTTCAACTTGGTAGGTATTTTACGATCGCACAGAACTCCTAAAGCATGCTTCCACTTCAACCAACCTGCTCTTATTCTGTGGATAACATCCTCTTCAATCTCTCCTTCCTTATGTAGGAAGGAACCAAGATAGCGAAAGATATCCCTCTTAGGTACCTCTTGTCCGGTGATATTTACTACATCCTCGCCCTGCTACCTTACATTACTAAAGTTGCACTCCATATACTTTGTCTTTAGTCTTATTCAGTCTAAAACCTTTGGATTCCAAAGTAGTTCTCCATAACTCTAACTTAGCATTAACTCCTGCTTTGGTTTCGTCAATTAATACTATGTCATCTGCAAATAACATACACCATGGCACCTCGTCCTCGATACCCTCCGTAAATTCATCCATAACTAAAGTAAAAAGATAAGGGCTTAGAGCCGATCCTTGGTGCAATCCTATCGTAATTAGAAACTCAGTAGACATGCCATCCGTAGTTCTGACACTAGTTACTGCTCCATCGTACATATCTTTAGTCATATCAATATATTTAGTAGGCACTTTTTCCTTTCAAGGACCCACCACATAACACTCCTGGGAAACCTATCATACGCTTTCTCCAAATTAATGAAAATCGTATGAAGGTCATTTTTATTCTCTCTAAATCTCTCCATTAACCTCCTAATCAAGAAGATAGCTTCCATAGTCGATCGTCCGGGCATGAAGCCAAACTGATTCTCTGACACCTTAGTCTCTTTTCTTAGTCCATGCTCAATTACCCTCTCCTCAAGCTTCATGGTGTGACTCATTAGGTGATACCTAAGAACACACCACATTTCACATGTAATTCATGTAAATATTTACACATGATACCTGCACCACATTTCGCATCCAATGCATATAACTATAATTATGCAATACACATGGATATAATATAACACTTATACAATTGGCTAACATTTTCAAATATAACACTAATATATATATATATATAGAGAGAGAGAGAGAGAAAAGTGTAGCTACACATACGTGTAGCTCACTTAGCTACACCAACGGCTTAAAATACAGTGGACCCCACATTGTTTGGGTGATGCAAACCATTCATTTGATGGGCCCTCACATAGATAGGGTGTGCCCAAAAAATCAGCTCCATAGGATCATCCCAACCCTACGATTTGTGGAGGCAAAATTGGACGTGTAAAAGCCTTCACAAATCTATCAATTTTTGCCTTCACAGTTTGAAGGGTTGGGATGATCCTATGGAGCTGATTTTTTGGGCACACCCTATCAATGTGAGGGCCTATCAAATGAATGGTTTGGCTCACCCAAATAATGTGGGCCCACTGTATTTTAAGCCGTCGGTGTAGCTAACTTAGCTACACGTATGTGTAGCTTCACTTAACTCATAAATATATATATATATATATATATATATATATATACCACTAATACACTCAATGGCAAAGAAAGATATTTTCTTTTATAAGATACTTTTTTAAAATTTTAAAAAAAATCATATAAAAGATAGAAAAAGTGAGAAAATACCCCATAAATTAATGAATAATAGCGCATGGCTAAATCTCCACATACCTTGATTTTAATTTTTTAATTAAATATAAAAAAATTAGTTATAAGATTATAAAATGTAGTACAAAACAATACAAAAGTATGAATTGTGCAATTTATAAATCTCCTTGTCCATTCTAATTTTTTTATGATTTTTACATATTATTTGTTTTTCTAATATTTAATATAAAAATTAATTATTTTTCTACTTTTAATTAAAATTCATAGTGTTCCATCATTTTTCATGTCTCCATGCAATTTCGTGAATTTATAGAATTTTCACTGAAATTTCCATCTAAAACCAACATGTTTCCAAGTTTCGATTAAAATAATGTAATATATAAACACTTAATAGTTTTGGTTTTGGTATGTGTTTTTGTTTCGGTGTGCATTTCAGTGGGGATGGAAACAGTAACAAACACTCAATAGTTTTGGTTTTGGTATGCGTTTTTGTTTCGGTGTGTATTTCGGTGGGTATGGAAACAGTAACATTTTGATTGTTTCATGTAGGTTTCAATAGAAATTTAAAACCATGCCCATAGGGTTTAGGTATAGAATGCTGCATGTTTCAAGGAAAACAAGGTATAAGTTGCACCATTAAGGGATAGGACTTGGGGAATCAACAAGAATCAGAGAAAAGGGGTTTAGGCCTGCTACATCATCAGTGTCCTTTGGTGTTATCTGAAGCTCTGATGACTCTATCAAATGACCCATTGTTTCCATGCTTGTTGAATAAAGATCGCCATCATCTTTATCCTCATGTAACACGTATAAGTTAAGTATAGTCGAAACTAGCTTTGTATGACTATAGTGGCTTTGGTCCATTACTCTACTTTCGTGTCCTCCATATAAGGTATAGGCAATGGTCGTTTCAACACAAACTCCGGACTCCATGTAGCCTGTTGAGTCTTTAAGACTAGAAGACATGCATGGAAATCTTGGTAAGTACAATCCAAGTGAGACTACAACCGTTCAAATATGACGTATAAGCCTTCCAACAACTCAATTATTCAACCAAAACTGCATCTAGACGACATGTTTCTACCCTGAGCTCTAATACCAAATCTGATGTATGATCGAATGAAGGACTAATAATTTGCTCTTCAAACAAACTGATGTAGGACGGATCTATGGAAGCGAGACTTTGGGTAATTTAGACGGGTGGGGAAAAAGTTTTGGAATACTCAACTCAACAAAAGGTTTTGGAATATGGGAGAAAAAGATAGCTAAAAATTAGGATTTTGAATCTTAAAATGTATGATTAGTTTCGAAAAATATTTTTACAAGGTTTATCTTTCAAAATGAAAATATATTTTTACTAGGTTTAGGGTCTGTTTGGAAGGGTGCAGTCATATGCTGAAAATATGCAGACTGATGTTGGCAGGTGCGGACGGAGGCCGGGATGATACAGGAAAAGGTTTTGGTAAGATTAAGGGAAGTCAGATTTATGGTGAGATGAGATGGGTAAAGAGAAGAAAATTAGGATTTTGAGGTCTTAGGCAAGGGAAGGAATTTTTTCTGGTACCCAGGGGAACTGTTTTGTGGAAAAAAAATTAGAAAAGAAGAATAAAATAGGAAAACATTGAAAGTATGTCCCACCAAAAGTTTTCCTTGGTATCCCACCAAAGAAGTGTTGGCATCTCACCAAAGAAACATAAGATTAAGCTAGCGATCCCAAGGTTTCACACTAAGGCTAGGCATCGCAGCGAGGGGATCAAGGCATCACACCCTAAAGAACAGGCAACCCACACATGAGAAAACTTTCAAATCTTTATTCATTCCAATATTCCATCGTAGCATCAAAGAAACAAAGAAAAGTGACTGATACTTACAATATGTAAGAAAAAGAAGGGAACTAGAAAATTGTAAAACTCTAAAACAAAAACCTGATACTTTTAGATCAGAATACCTTCTAATGACTTAAATAATCTCCGCTTATAAATTTTGGGCGCTATTTTAAGCGCTTACAACTTAAAGAAACCAGGTGATATTAATAGGAAATGACCGTGACACCCGTCTTATAACTTAAGGGACTTACAAGACACAAAAAATAAAATTTGGACCTTGGGATGGAACCCATAACCAAGGTTTTAAATTTCGGTTTTGGGGTAATTTCGGTCCTCATCGAAACCAAAATTTTAGCCGAAATTCAGTAAAGGTGCTCGAAATGTCGTTTTCTTTGGGCTGAAATTCTGTAAAGAAACAAAAAATTAATATTTTATAAAAAAATTCTCCGAAATTTCCCGAAATTTGGTAAATTCCGGTAATTTTGGTTTCGGAATGTTTTGGTTTTGGTCCCTACCGAAATCCCGAAATTTCGGATTTCGGACGAAATTTAAAACCTTGCCCATAACTACACTTCTTCCTCAATGAAGTTAGTAGTATGAGAGCTAGCCTCAACTAGTCCCATGTTGATGACTAGATTATATGTCTCAAGCAGCTAGGTAGTTTGTACCTTTCATAGCTGCCGAGCCCCTCTTCAAACCCTTGCCAGAAAGAAAGATTCTCTGTGATACCACTTGAATAACGATAAACAGAGTGACAAGCCTTAGAGAGAAAGCTTTAGCAACGATGGAGTGACTACTTCCGCCAGCACCTACTAGAAGCTCTTCTCTAAATGACCAAGAAACTAACCTTCAATGGACAAGTAATTTATGCTTCAACATATTGAATGATCCATCATGAATGTTGCGTAGGACAAGACTAGAATGACTAGTAATATGTCTGTTTGGTGGTAGAGAATTATATGGGACAAGTCATATTCAAAGTGTAGGGACCCAAGGGATATAGGAAGGATCCAGCTCACAATTCGGGAGCCTCTTCTCCTTCAAACAATAATGGCGTTTGCCCATTGTTGCTGGCCCAAAAGTGAAGTTCCTTCTAGAGGTTCAAACAAACCAGGCTTGCAGTCCTAGTCCTCAAATTGGACTTCAACAGCACTCCAATAAGATGGATTTTGATCCTTCAAAGGTAATTTCAAGTAACAAGCCAAAGTTATGGGACTTTAACTTGTTAGGCTTCAAACAAACAAATGGACTAAACAACAAGTTTGTTTTAAAGATATTCAAACACTCCGAAGGCCAGTTCTCAGTTAGCAACATAAGATTTGAGAAAATTAGAGGCTGGGACATAAGGGCTTTTGTAATTTAGTTGGTCAAACAGTCAAACAAGGTTGACCATGGTATGGTGAAAATTTGGTGTTATGATGACTTTTGAAGAGATTCAAGGTTGCAGGGAAGAGCTTTAAACAAGATTTGCAAGGTTTAGATAGTTAACCTTAAAGAGAAAAGAACAATCTGAAAGAAAAGAATTTAGAAGATCATACCTTGTTTCTCACAATTTCCCCTTGATTTCACACCAAGAAAAAGATTCACACTCTGCATTTGAGAAGGCACCAGAAACACATATTTTTTCATTCACTTGTTCATTGCAAAATAAAGTACAAAGAACCATCTTTGAAAAGATAGGAGAGGGGTAGTTACATAACCACCTGAGTTCTCTCTTTTAATGAGAGTTGGATACGTGCAAGACAAGAGGAAAGATGGGTACAATTACCCGAGCACTCTCTTTTAATGAGTTGGGCACATGGTTACATAAGTACCTATGCGCTCTCCGTTAATGAGAATTGGACACATGGTAAGAGAAGAGAAGAGATGGGTAACTGGATGTTCTCCTTTAACTAGCATTGGGCACATGGCACTCATACCTCATTACAACACATAATTACAAGGATACATAGATAAAATAAAGTTAAAATACAAAAAAAAGGCCACTTAAACAACACAATAGACACATATAGGGTACATAACAAAGATTACACCAACAGTGTTCCTAGTGAAGGCCTAACACTAAACATAAAGAGATATGGTAATCTGTAGTGCTCCAGACATCACGCTAGTGGAATAAATATAACATGAATTCCGTAGGTGACATGGCTAAGACATTTGGTCATGCAAGCAAAAGGGGATCCCACCTGGATTAGGGATCTACACTGGATACAACAACCTGATGTTGGATCTGTGTTGGATCTGCACAACTGTAGCCTAAATTTATCTAAACGAAAGCTGGATATGCCATCATCTATGGATGTGAGAGAATAGTGTCTCCGCCTACACTGATAGACCCTACACTCCGGCTATATGTCCTCATCGGAATGGCTCAACAACTAGCCTTCATAGTCAAGTCGATCAAGGTCTCATTAGCCTGAAATTACCTTGAAAATCCTGAGAGTTGTCCCTACAGACCTAACAATGTTATATAAAAAGCCTAGTGGCTCAGCAAGCTTCGCTCCATATAGGTCATAAATTTCTTGAGAACTCGGAACTTCTATCTTGACAAGCGTATGTGCTCCCCACAAATGTCTAAAGATGATGCCAAATAGTACTTGTACATGGCTTCAAACCAATATACATTAGTAGGATCCAAGATTATCCCTTAACTAGTTGGAATTAAAGCCGTGTCTTTGGAAATTTAGCATCTAGATCAACTCAAGCCGTGTCTAAGTTCATTACGAACGGGCTTATTAAAAGGAGAAGGGATGAATTATAATCGGCAAAAGATAAAGGGGGCAAAAGATAAAGGGGGCTTAGCAGTTAGCATAGAGACACCAAAGGAACTAAGATAGAGGGAGAACTATTTTCGCAATAAGAGAAGGACAGCCCATTATTTATTTTTGAAGGTTTCAATGGAGAACCAATATCTCTCTCTCTCTCTCTCTCTCTCTCTCTCTCTCTCTCTCTCTCTCTCTCTCTCTCTCTCTCTCTCTCTCTCTCGGCAAAAGAAAAAAGAATGAGTGCAACATCAGAACTTCCCAAGAGTTCACTCGTCCTAATACTACTCTTATCCAAAGATGAAACTCTCTAGTTCTCATCGGATCTCGCAACTATTAAAAAAATAACAGTTAAAAAAATAACAATCATTTTTTAGCCAACTCTAACTCTAGCCAACTGTTAAAAAAATAACAATCATTTATTAACCATGTAACTATGAAGAAACAATTATTTTAATATGTTTAGAAAAAATATGGAAAAGATAAAGGCCGAAGAGAGGAGCTAATTTTGCAAACAATGCTCCAAAGAATAGGAAGTTTTCACAGATTCTGCAAGTTTCTCATATTCCCTTTCAGGTCATAAATTAAAGAAATTGTTTCATGCAACAAATAATCCATTGCTAGCACTAGGCATATTTTTCATATCAGATTCTAAGGAATTGGAAGATCATTTTGATTGGACGAACTCCAAAAGTCAAATCGGATGCTAGGTAACATCCACTTGACCTTATTTTATTAAGTTTCCCTTGTAAACCGTGGATCTAGGTGACATCCCACTTCACTTAATTTTATTAAGTTTCCCTTGGAAACCCTAGATCGGCAGGTATACTTGGAGTATTTAAGGACAGCAATGGTTCAGATTCTACATGCATTTTCGGGGCCGATTGGACATGCTGATTCATCTGAGGATAAGCTGCGAACCTTGCATTTTGGATTATGAACATTCACTAGTCAGAGAGAGGGATGATTGGAGATAGAGGAAGACTCCACCAAAGTGATTTCATGGGTGACTACCCTAGCTACGTTTATTGATGATATTTATGAGATGATCAGAGGGGGGTGAGAGATTTTTTTTGTCATGTTCAGAGGAGAACTAATTACTAGGCAATAGATTATCCAAATCGTGAGTGTATAGACCTCAGATAAACTCCAAGCTGCTATTGCGCTATGATTCACTTGTAATCCTTCTTTCCTTGAGATTGGCCATCCGATTGTGAGTAATTTTGAGTCAAATAATTGGTTTTGGACTCACAATCGGTTGGCACAATCACAAACGAACAAGACCTTGATATATAATCTGTCCTTTTTTCTTAATATATAATCTGTTATATTCATCCAAAAAAAAATCATTGATTTTTATCTTACACTGAGGGCAAAACTCCATATGTCCTTGAATTTCGCCATCAAAACGCATTTCATAGCACGGAAATAAAATACCATAATATATAATGGGGAACTAAGCTACTTGTCATGAAACCACCTCTTCCCCATCAAACCGTAAAGGAATTATCTTAAGCAATAACAATCTTAGACCTCAAGAAAGGTATGAAACCAATAAAATGCTAAAGATTTCCACTTTCAATTTCGATTTCACTTACAAAAGAAGCAAAACAAGATTCCAATTGAATTCGTAAGGAGACTTATAAACAATATTAAACCTTTAAAAGAACTTTTCCCAGCCACGAGATCTTGCGAGAATTCAATAATCGTGAAGGGAAATTGAATTACTTACCCCATGCATTCGAGAATCTGAGCAAACCAAGCTGAGATTGATCTGTCCAGTTGCATTTAATCCGAATACCAGCATCAAAGAACAGATCTCTGCATCGAGACATCGAATCCAGGAAGGAAAGATCTAGAAGCCCTGCAAATGGAAGAAACCCTAAATAATCTCAGTTATCAGACCATTAATGGAGAACAATGACAAATCTATTGAGGGGAAATCTCGAAGAATTAATAAACCCTAGATTTCGAAGTTTTTCCTTACCTCTGCAGCATTTTCCTTTTTCTCCTTTCTCTCTCCTTCCTGACTAAAATCGATGGGCGCCTTTAGAAGAGAAGGCCTTTCTTTTTCTATTTCGATTTTCTTTTATTATTTTCTTATTCTTACTTGACAATTTTCCGGAAAATAAAAAAAAAGGAAAGCAAACGACCCTGTAGGATAATTGGCACCCCTGTAACGTCAATACTGAATTGACGTTCAAAGGGTGCGAATTTATCATTGCCCTAATTAAAATCTATATAACTAGCATTAAACTAGGGGACCCACCCGCACGACATCAAAATATGAAAATATGTCATTACCGCCGAGGTTTAAAATTTCGGTTTTGGTACCGGTTTTGGACCCTGAAATTTCGAAATTTCGGTCGAAATCTGGTACAAAAGTCGAAATCAATATTTTATTCAATATTAAATTTCGGTAATTTCAGTTTAATTTCAGTGAAATATTAAATTAATTTAAAAAAAAAAACAGATTTTTTGGGACAAAATTCGGAAAAACCAAAATTTCGGCCGAAATAAATGACCGTTTCGATTTTTAGTGGTTTCGGTGTGATTACCGCCTCCCCTTTCTTCCAACCGGGCCGTCCTATTGTATCACTTGTAATGTAGAAAGGGTAGTCGTAAATATGATTTTAAATTTCGACCCAAATCCGAAATTGCGGACCCAAATTTTGGATTTCGGTGAGTACTGAAACCGAAACGTACTGAAACTGAAATCCCCAAAATTTACCAAATTTCGTTCGAAATTTCAGAACTTTAGAGAATTTCGTCGAAATTGATATTAAAATAACAATATTTTATTGGGAAAATTCTCAAAAAATTGTGATTTTTATCTGAAAATCTCAAGAAATGGTAGAGTTGGCTAATTTCTCAAAAAGGGGTGAAACGCATCCCAATGAGTGTTTTAGGACAAAAATGCCCTTATGTTGCCTTTCCCTCCAAGAAAGTAAGCTACAAATCCCATTGCATTTCACCTACCAAGTTGACTGTTTTACCTTCTTCTTCCCACGCCAAAATCAAACTCTATTAGCTGTTGTAAAAATCCCAAACGAAATTCCATTGCAGAGAGGTGAAACTCCCCTCTCCTAAAATGTAGATTTTATTGCATCTTTTATTTTTCTTTAGCTTTCAAACCTAAGCTTCTCAAGTAGGTCCATTGTGATACATTTGCATACATTTAACATGTTCCTTACACTGCTATGGTGTATTGTCATCATCTTGTTTACTTGTTAGGGATTTGTTATGGTTGTATTAGGCATTTGTTATTGTCATCATCCTCTTTCTAATGCTATGGTGTATTGTCATAATCTCTCTATCTCTCTATTGCCCTCTATGTTTCTATTTAGAGTAAACCAGGATGAAACTCATGTCTATACAATTACAACCACAATTTAAATGTGTAGAAGCAATACTTTGTTCTTGGAACCACTGTTGATATCTGGGAACCAGTATTTTAACACTCAGAAGCAGCAATTATACCTAGGAACCACTATTTACCACTATGTAGTGGTTCCGAGGTATAAATAGTGGTTTCCGAGGTATAAATAGGTGTTCTGAGGTATAGATAGTGGTTCAAGAGTAGAAATATTGCTTCACACAATATACCTTGGAACCATGTAGTGGTTCCAAGGTATAAATAGTGGTTTCAAGGTATAATTAGTGGTTCCAAGGTATAATTAGTGGTTCCAGAGTAGAAATATTGCTTCAGACAATCTAATATTACTTCAGTGGATGTCAAAGTTGCAATGAATTTATGAACAATGGGTTAAATAGTTGTCTAAACAGTCAGATCTTATCGTGGTTCATAGTTTAGATGGCCTAATACTTGTTACGTTCCGAGAGTTTAAATTGTGAGATTGAAATAGTTATGCAGTCAAAACCGCTATAAAAAGTGAGAATGACTGTATTTATTTGATTTTAAACACTTGGAACCACTAATTATACCTAGGAACCACTAATTTTACCTAGGAACCACTATTTACCAGTATTTAGTGGTTCCAAGGTATAAATAGTGGTTCCAAGGTATAAATAGTGCTTCACACAATCTAATATTACTTCAGTGGATGTCAAAGTTGCAATGAATGTATGAACAATGGGTTAAATAGTTGTCTAAATAGTCAGATCTTATCGTGGTTCATAGTTTAAATGGCCTAATACTTGTTCGGTTCCGAGAGTTTAAATTGTGAGATTGAAATAGTTATGCAAATATAACCACTATTAAAAGTGAAAATGACTGTATTTATTGGATTTTAAACACTCGGAACTACTAATTATACCTAGGAACCACTATTTACCAGTATTTAGTGGTTCCAAGGTATAAATAGTGGTTCCAAGGTATAAATAGTGGTTCTAAGGTACAAATATTGCTTCACACAATCTAATATTACTTTAGTGGAAGTCAAAGTTGCAATGGATGTATGAACAATGGGCTAAATAGTTGTCTAAACAGTCAGATCTTATCGTGGTTCATAGTTTAGATTGCCTAATACTTGTTCCGTTCCGAGAGTTTAAATTGTGAGATTGAAATAGTTATGCAGTCAAAACCGCTATAAAAAGTGAGAATGACTGTATTTATTGGATTTTAAACACTCGGAACCACTAATTAGACCTAGGAACCACTAATTATACTTATGAACCACTAATCTTACCTAGGAACCACTATTTACTAGTATTTAGTGGTTCCAAGGTATAAATAGTGGTTCCAAGGTAGAAATATTGCTTCACACAATCTAATATTACTTCAGTGGATGTCAAAGTTGCAATGAATGTATGAACAATGTGTTACATAGTTGTCTAAATAGTTAGATCTTATAGTGGTTCATAGTTTAGATGGCCTAATACTTGTTCCGTTCCGAGAGTTTAAATTGTGAGATTGAAATAGTTATGCAGTCAAAACCACTATAAAAAGTGAGAATGACTGTATTTATTGGATTTTAAACACTTGGAACCACTAATTATACATAGGAACCATTAATTATACATTTTCACATGTTTTACACCTGTCTCGCGGAATGGTGGAAAAGTCGACCTGTAATTGGTCTTCCTACCTGTTTGGTCAAATGGTGAAAAGGTCGACCTGTAGGTCGAGCTATCAAGGCAAATTCCTACCTGTTTGTACATATGCTATAAGGGTCGAGTTATCAAGGCAAATTCCCACATGTTTGCGAAGAATGTAAAAAGGTCGACCTTCAGGTGTGACCCGTACAATACTATTTGCATTGTATTTCATTAGATCACCCTATGGAAATGATTTTTTAGGCACAACCTATTTCCATTGTGGCTTATCTAATGGACGGTTTGGATCATCCTATGGTGTGGTATGGGTGGGGCCTACGTTGTTCAAAGATGGTGGGCCATCTTTAAACAACGTAGGCCCCACCCATACCACACCATAGGATGATCCAAACCGTCCATTAGATGGGCCATAAATGTAAATAGGTTGTGTCTCAAAATATCATTTCAATAGGCTGATCCTAGCCCTTCGATCTAAATAGAAACTACATCTTATGCAACCTCTATAGATTGTAGGGTTGTGATCATCCTATGGATATGATATTTGGGGCACAACCTATTTACATTGTGGCCCATCAAATGAATGGTTCGGATCATCCTATACCACACCATAGGATGATCCAAACCGTCCATTAGATGGGCCATAAACGTAAATAGGTTGTGTCCCTCATTTCGATAGGCTGATCCTAGCCCTTCGATCTAAATAGAAACTACATCTTATGCAACCTCTATAGATTGTAGGGTTGTGATCATCCTATGGAAATGATATTTGGGGCACAACCTATTTACATTGTGGCCCATCAAATGAATGATTTGGATCATCCTATAGAGCTAGTCGTACAATAACATTAAGGCCCGTCCACAATATAGGATGATCCAAGCCGTCCATGGTTTGGATAATCCTATAGAGTTGGTCGTACAGTAACATTAAGGCCCAATTGTTGGCCCCACCTATATTTTTCAAATTGAAGCGTACCGTCCACAATATAGGATGATCCAAGCTGTCCATGGTTTGGATCATCCTATGGTGTGGTTCATACAGTAACATTAACCCAATTTAGGCCCCACCCATATTTTAAAAATGAAGTGTACCGTCCAGACTATAGGATGATCCGAGACGTCCATTTAATGGGCCATAACATTAACGGCTTGTGCCCCAAAAATCATTTGCATAGGATGATCACAACCCTCCAATGTATAAAGGTTTCCATAATAAGCAATTTCTCTTTATATCTGAGGGCTAGGATCATCATATGGAAATGGTTTTTTTGGGACACAACCTATTTACGATGTGGCCTATCAAATGGACTGCTTGGATCATCCTATGGTCTGGACGGTACACCGTCATAGTGGGTTGGATTTGGGCACCAACTCACCAAGGAGGAGAATTTTGGGGGCCCCTCAATTGTTCCTGTTGTGGGGGGGAGAGAGAGAGAGAGAGAGAGAGAGAGAGAGAGAGAGAGATGTTAGGTGAAATGCATTGGGATCCGTTGCTTACAAGGGCATTTTTGTCCTAAAACACTCCTTCGGATGTGTTTCACCCCTTTTTGAGAAATTAGCCTACTTAACCATTTTATGAGATTTTCAGATAAAAATCACATTTTTTTTGAGAATTTTCCCTATTATATTTCGTTGAAGTATTTCAAACGAAATTACCGAAATTTCATCATAAAAATCTGGAATTCCGAGCGCGTGTAACAAATTTCAACCAAAATTTCGGGATTTCGGCTGAAATTTCGGTTTCGGATAATACGGTATGCGTCTCGGATAATTTCGGGATTTAGCCGAAACCGAAATTTAAAACCATGGTCACAAACAAGGTTTTAAATTTCGGTATGCGTTTCGGTCCTCACCGAAACCGAAATTTCAGCCTAAATTTCGGACGAAATCTCTCGAAATCAAATAACGTATTATTTTATCCCCTAAAAAATTTCGGCGAAAATCCCTGAAATTTCTGTCGAAATTCTGGTAATTTTGGCTGAAATTTCAGGATAATATTAAATAATTAATAAAGCCCGGATTTTTTGGTGATTTTCCTGAAATTTCGGGGAAAACAAAATTTCAATCAAAATTTCGGTCGAAATTTTGTAACATTTCGAGTTTACCATTTCGGTTTCGGTCTCAATCGAAACCCAAAATTTCATCGGATTTTGGTCGAAATTTAAAACCTTCGTCATAAACAAGGTTTTAAATTTCGACTGAAACCCAACCAAAATTTTGGGTTTCAGTGGAGACCGAAATCAAAATCCATAAGATCCGAAACATTACTTTATTTCGAGCGAAATTCGGTCGAAATTTCGTTCCCCAGAAATTTCGGCCGAGATTTAAGGGATTTCACCCAAAAATCTAGATTTTTTTATATAATTATTTCATATTATCCCGAAATTACCAAAATTTTGGAAATTTCGGTCAAAATAAATTACGTGATCAAATAGCCGTTGAATTAAGTTTCGTGGATTTCGCCCGAAATTTCAGAATTTTGGCCAAAAAATTCTGTTTCAGTCCGGACGGAAACGCTTTCAGAACCAAAATTTAAAACCTTAGTCATAAATACACCAGAGGGGGTGACACGAGGAAGAAAAGGGATGAATATATCATTTCCCCCTAATATGAGCTGTAACTGTAAGTGTTAGGCCCAACCATATGCATGGGTTTTGGAGGAGATGGTGGCCCGCCTTCGATGTGTAAAATGATGGGCCCACCCTGCTATGCATGGGTTTAAAATGATGGCCTCACTGCATCAAACCCATTAAGTGTAAAATGGCAGACCCCACCCTGTCAAAACATGGGGTGTAAAATGGTAGGCCCCTAACATACTTTGAATGAGGCAAAAAAAAATCCACCGTATAAAAGGGTCTAAAATAGTGGCCCCACAATATAAACACTCGTGCGTTGCACCAGTGTTTAAAACAAAGAAAAAGAAAGAAGCAAATGAAGTAAAGGAAAAGTACATCTTCAGTATCGCAGCTCCTGTGCATTTCGATCATACGTTATACACCTTCAGTGAATGGCGTCATGATGTTTCTTTCGATCACAAAAACGATTGGGTTGAATGGTTAAATTCTCGCCAAGAAGATCAGATTTATTGGCAAATCCCTGGAATCCAAGAAGGCGTCTTCAACACTGGAGAAGCTAACTACGTTCTCCTTCTTGGTCTCAAAAAGACTTCCTTTTATGTTCCTGCCAGGATCATGCGTCAGTATGGAAGGGAGCAATCTATTGTGCCTCCCCTTTGTCATTCCTACCCACCTGAGGATCTCAAGCCCAAGATTGTCAAAGCCGTTTCATCTGCTTGGGATGTCAGGATCATCAAACCTCTAAAAGAGTCAGCTGAGCAAGATTGTCATCCAAAGAAGAAGTCTAAAAAGAATGCTTAGTTCCATGTTTAATCTTATCCGTTTATCTTTGAAAGATTGAACCATGTACTCAAATTTTAATGATTGATCAATAAAGTTTATCTTTCTCTCTCATTATCCTAGTCTATGCATGCGTCATTGTTTACTTCTTTCCGTGATTTTAAAATGTGTCTTTCAAATATTTCAGGACAGTAAAATACCATAGCTAACCCCACTGCTCCTTGGGTTCGGGTCTCTTCACGATTGGAGAGGAATTTTGTCTCTCCACCACCCTCTCTGAGAACCCCAGCATCTCCTTCTTTCTCATCCTCACCAATGGCAGATAACCAAGATGGCCTTCCACCTGCTGCTATTACCGATACTCTTACCTTGATTCTCCGGCAGCTTCAAGAGCTCAAAGAAGAGAACCAAGTTATCAAGGCTCAGCTTTCTGAGAAGTTCGGACCGTCGTTGTCCAAAGATAAAGGGCCTATGCACCAAGCAGCCACTTCAGCAGCACCTGCCCAACCAGTGTTCATCAATATCCCTGATAAAGCCGAAGAAGACTTAGAAAAAGAGCAGTACAGCGAGGATCGCAGTAGGCCTTCTCAGTTCATGGTTGATAAGTCTGTTATGGAGAAATTAGAGACTCTTACCAAGAAAGTTCAAGACATTCAGTTTCAAGACCAGGGTGGTTTCAATCCCAGTGATCTTACTCTATTTCCTGAAATCCGCCTTCCTGCTAATTTTCAAATGCTAGATTTCGACAAATATGATGGTGTGGGTTGTCCAATCACACATTTGCAAATGTTCACCATCATGTGTCAGCCTCAAGGCTTATCTCCTGAGTAAATGGCTCAATTGTTCCCAGTTTTCCTAACCAAGGTTGCTAGAAGATGGTTCATGGTCTTGGACAAAACTCGTTACAGGACATGGAAGGATATCGGCGAGCAATTCATTAGGCAGTTCAAATATGATGATGGGACAGAAATCACCAGAAAGGATTTAGAGAGAACAAAGCAAGACTCGAGGGAATCCTTTCTGATTTTTGTGAAAAGATGGAGGAGAATAGCAGCTCAGATGATGGAGCGTCCGTCTGAGGAAGAGCAAGTCCAGATAATCATGAAAAATATTTCCCCCCAGCTCCAATATCACATGTCTTTGCAATACTATCCAGACTTCAAACACTTCATAGTGGCAGGTACCCAGATAGAGGAGGCTATGGCTCAAGGTGTATTCAACCGTAGCAACCCAAACCCTAGAGATTTCAAAAAGTCCCCTCCAGCCCAAGTCAATAGCATTTCCCGTTCCAATGCTCAATCCTCTAGGTCCCAAGAACCTCTAGTAATGGACTATGCTCAAACCGCAACCGCACCTCGGCAACAAACCTGGGTAGAATTTACCCCTCTCCCCATTCCATCTTCAGAGGTGCTTAAGCAGTGTCTGGCTTCAGGTCGCATAACCCTACCTGCCATCCGGCCTCCACCCAATCCTCTACCTGCAAATTGGCGAGCTGACCTACACTGTGAGTACCACAGAGGTCCTGGTCATCTTACTGACAACTGCATTGCCTTGAAATATAGAATCCAGAAACTCATTGATGAGAAAGTCATTGCGTTCCAGCCAAAACCCAATGTTACCCAAAACCCACTACCTGGTCATGCAAATCCTCCTGCTGCCGTTAATGCCATAACCATAGGAGATCCTGAGTTTGACCCTCTCACCCTCATATGTGCCTTAGAACCCATCTCTGAACCCCAAATCATATTCTGTGATGAATCATACCTAAGAGAGTCTGTACCTCCCTTGGTAATCACCTATGAGCCACAAGTCCCTCAAATTATCACTTATGATGAGCCTGAATTGGATGAAGTCAGACATGCGACAAGGGGCGGAAGAATTTTCAAACCTGCTGAATTGAGAGTCGAAAATCCAGGGGCATTGGCTCGAGGAGAGGAGCCGCAATATGTGAAAGATCCAGATGATGAAGTTGTGCAGCAGTTGAAGAAAACTCAGGCTGTTATATCTGTATGGGGATTATTTATAGCATCAAAGAAACACAGAGAGGCTGTGTTGAAAGAATTGAATACCACACAGGTATCCTCAGAGATATGTCCGGGAATTAAACCTAAAAAGCAGAAGCTAAGGAGAATGAAGCCCGAGTGGGTCTTGAAAGTAGAAGAAGAGGTTACTAAGCAGTTGAATGCTGGATTTCTGCAAGTGGTGGAATATCCAGAATGGCTCGCAAATATAGCACCTATACCAAAGAAAGATGGAAAGGTGAGAATGTGTGTAGATTTCAGGGATTTGAACAAGGCAAGTCCAAAGGATGATTTTCCTCTACCACATATCGATATCCTGGTAGACAATACGGCCGGGCATGAATTACTATCTTTCATGGATGGTTTCTCGGGCTACAATCAAATTAAGATGGCACCCGAGGACATGTCTAAGACCTCGTTCATTACACAATGGGGGACATATTGCTATCGAGTAATGCCGTTTGGTCTTAAGAATGCTGGTGCGACGTACCAAAGAGCAGCTACAGCTTTACTCCATGACATGATACATAGAGAAGTCGAAGTTTATGTTGATGATATGATTGTAAAAGCTAAGGAAAGGAGAGATCATATCCCAAACCTTAAGAAGTTCTTTGAAAGAATTCTCAAATACCAGCTTCGCCTGAATCCCAGCAAGTGTGTATTCGGGGTTACCTCTGGTAAGTTGCTTGGATTTATGGTGAGTCAAAGGGGCATAGAGGTAGATCCTCAGAAGATTAAGGCTATCCAGGAGATGCTGCCGCCTAAAACCGAGAAGGAAATTCGGGGATTCCTAGGAAGGATACAGTTCCTAAGGCGATTCATTGCCCATCTTACATCAACTTGTGAACCTATCTTTAAGCTCTTAAAGAAAAATACTTCCAAAGTATGGACGGAGGAATGTCAGCAGGCCTTTGAGAAGATAAAACAAAGTTTGTCTGAACCACCAATAGTAGCACCAGTGATACCAGGGCATCCTTTGCTGCTTTACTTGTCAGTAACAGAAACCACAATGGGTTGTATGTTAGCACAGCAAGATCCAGAAACCAAGCATGAAAAGGCTGTGTATTATCTCAGTAAGAAAATGTTGGAATATGAACAGAAGTACACTGTCCTAGAAAAAACCTGCTTAGCTCTGGTTTGGGCTACTCAGCGACTCAGGCATTACCTTTTATCACATAAGGTCTTGCTCCCGTCAAGGATGGATCCTCTGAAATATCTCTTTGAAAAACCAGCCTTGACAGGTAGGACTGCCAGATGGTTATTGTTGTTGTCGGAGTTTGACATCACCCATGTAACCCAAAAATCAGTAAAGGGCCGAGTCATTGCTGAGCAATTGGCAGAAGCACCCCGAGAAGAAAATCAGCTTTTCAAGCCGATGTTCCCAGATGAAGAGATCATGATGATAGAAGATGAATATCCAGAAACTGGTTGGACCCTATATGTTGATGGAGCAGCAAACCAAACAGGACAAGGAGTAGGGGCATTGCTTGTGTCACCTCGAAATGAGCATGTTCCCCTTGCCGTTAAGTTACAATTCAATTGCACCAACAATATGGCAGAGTATGAAGCATGCATTGTTGGGCTTGAGGCTGCATTGGCCTTAGGCATAGAGAATCTTGACGTATATGGAGATTCAAAGTTAATCATTTGCCAAACTCAAGGAGAATGGAGAACCAAAGAAGAAAAGCTATTGCCATATCATGAGTACTTGGATGCTCTTGCTAAACAATTCCAGTGCATCACTTTCAGTTATCTGCCAAGGTTGAAGAATAGATTCGCCGATGCCTTAGCAACATTAGCTTCTATGATTGACATACCTCACAATATGAAGATGAGGCCCATCACGGTTCAAGAGCAATGGGCTCCTGCATATGTTGATGCTATAGAGATAGCTGCAAGATGTCCCGATGGTAAACCATGGTATACGGACATAAAGAACTACATCTCAGGCCAGGGGCATCCCAATGAGGCGTCGAATAAAGAAATAAGGACTTTGCAGAGATTGGCAGCTAATTTTGTCATTTGTGGAGGAGAGTTGTATCGACGGTCTTTCGATGGAATTCAACTCTTATGTGTCACTGAAGATCAGGCAGAGGAAATTCTCGCAGATATTCATGAAGGGGTGTGTGGGCCTCATATGAATGGAAAGATGCTGGCAAAGAAGATCCTACGTCTGGGGTACTATTGGCCAACATTGGAAGCAGATTGTCATACATTTGTGAAGAAATGCTATAAATGTCAAATACATGCGAATCTCATCCATGTACCACCCACCGAATTGCATTCTCTTACCTCTCCTTGGCCGTTTTCGGTATGGGGAATTGACATCATTGGCAAGATTTCTCCTAAGTCATCTAATGGTCACGAGTACATACTCATTGCAATTGACTACTTCACCAAGTGGGTCGAGGCCGCTTCCTATGCAAAGCTTACATCCGCATCAGTTGCTAAATTCATACGCACCAACATCATATGCAGATATGGGATTCCCCATGAACTTATCTCAGATAACGGATCTCATTTCAAGAAAGAAGTAATCACTCTTTGCGAAGAATTCAAGATTAAGCATCATAAATCCTCACCTTATCGTCCTCAGACAAATGGAGCGGTGGAAGCTGCAAACAAGAATGTCAAGACTATCATTAGCAAAATGTCAGAAACTTATAAGGATTGGTCGAATAAGTTACCGTATGCCTTGTGGGCTTACAGAACATCAATTAGATCTTCAACTGGGGCAACCCCCTACTCTCTTGTTTACGGGATGGAGGCAGTGCTACCTGTTGAGATCCGTGTACCTTCGCTTCGAGTATTGACTGAGGCTAAGTTGCCAGAAAATGAATGGGCAGATGCCAGATATAAAGAGCTGAACATGCTAGATGAGAAGAGGTTAAAGGCGCTTTACCATGTGCAAGGTTACCAGCGCAGAATAGCCCGGGCTTTTAATAAAAAGGTTAAAATCAGAGATCTAGAAGAAGGCAATCTTGTTTTGAAAGAGAATCGAGCACCAGTGTTTGACCCAAGAGGCAAATTCAAGCCAAATTGGTCAGGACCATACATTGTGAACCAAATCTTACCCGGAAAAGCCGTCAAGCTCCGTAATTTAAATGGAGAAATATTACCGGAACCAACAAATCTTGATCAACTCAAGAGGTTCTATGCTTGAACACTAGAAGGCCGTCTTTTGGCCGAATAAATCCCAAATTCATAACCTAAGATTAAAAATATATATATATATATATATATATATAAATAGATATATATAACCTTTTGCAAACCCTTTTGAGCCTAAATAAAATTTTCCTTCAAAACCCAATATACTAGGGGCATTCGCCCTGAACTACGCATGACCTGATCCCTACACTGGGGTACGTAGGCAGCTCGGTCAAACCAAGTTCGATTGTTCCAAAAGAAGAAAATCAATTATTCCAAACAGAAGTTAAAAAAAAAAAAATACATGCAAAAAGAAAAGAAAAATTAAGATACCTTCAAATTTGGGGCATTCGCCCTGAACTACGCATGACCTGATTCCTACACTGGGATACGTAGGCAACCTGTTCACAGGTTCGGTCGAAACTCTTGCAAAACCTTAAGCCATTCTTTGAAAAGCCCTACCCCACCTATAAAGTCCTTTGGTGTTCAGGTAAAAAGAAAAAGAAAAAAAAAAAAAAAAAGAGAAATGGAGCTTGAAGATCCGCTAGATTGAAAACCTGAAAAGGCGATCTAGGCAAAATTTAGGATCATTCCCCTGCTAAGTTGAAAACCTGAAATGGCGGCTTAGGCAAAAGTTAAGGGGGTGGCCTGCTGAGTCGAAAACCTGAAAAGGCGATTCAGGCAAAAGTTAAGGCCGAGCGGTCCGCCAAGTTAAAAATCCAAAAAGGAGGACTTGGTCGTGGTAAGATGGGGTTCACGCCAGAAGAATTACAACAATCTCTGAAATCACAGTAGGTCAGGCAAAGCTAATAACAACGATTCCCGAAACTAGGGGCATTAATTTCAAAGCAATCCGAAAGTTGATAGAAAGATATATGAAGTATCACTGTCTTAAAAATAAGTGAAGATGTTTATCAATGGAGAAACATTCTTTTAAAGAGGCTAGCCTAACCCGAAAGAAAATGCTGATAAGTCAGAAGCATCACGGGATTACTGGAGTAATCTTTCTTATTTTGTCTTTTTATTACAAATGTCTGTGGTTCTATTTTGTTAAATTTTTTTTATTACGAACTCTATTTTTAGAATTGTTGTAGGGTGCAATCACTCTGAAGGCAGGTTCATTAACAGGTTGTGAGAAACTTGGAAAAAGGTGACACTGTCACGAATGGCGAAGATCATTGAAAGAATAATCTCTGGTCAATGAATAGAAGAGGGTTAGAATACCTCAAACTGGGGCAGGTTGCTAATGAAGTGGCATCTCATATTCAAGCCCTGAAAGTCCTTTGTTGCATGGTCTTATTAAATCCTTCGCTTCCAAAATTGTTAATTGAAGATTTCGATTTCCTTTTTCTGATAATTTCACTCAAAGCTCAAATCATCATATCTTTCTCTGAATCCATTTGAAAATGATATTTTCTCTCTGAACATCATACGAATATGATGTCTCATTTCCTTGGAATCCGTACAAATACGGTATTTCATTCTCTCTTCGAGTCCATACAACTATGGTCTCTTATCCCCTTTGAACATCATACAACTATGATGTCTCATTTCCTTGGAATCCGTACAAATACGGTATTTCATTCTCTTCGAGTCCATACAACTATGGTCTCTTATCCCCTTTGAACATCATACAACTATGATGTCTCATTTCCTTGGAATCCGTACAAATACGGTATTTTCATTCTCTTCGAGTCCATACAACTATGGTCTCTTATCCCCTTTGAACACCATACAACTATGATGTCTCATTTCCTTGGAATCCGTACAAATACGGTATTTCATTCTCTTCGAGTCCATACAACTATGGTCTCTTATCCCCTTTGAACATCATACAACTATGATGTCTCATTTCCTTGGAATCCATACAAATACGGTATTTCATTCTCTTCGAGTCCATACAACTATGGTCTCTTATCCCCTTTGAACATCATACAACTATGATGTCTCATTTCCTTGGAATCCGTACAAATACGGTATTTCATTCTCTTCGAGTCCATACAACTATGGTCTCTTATCCCCTTTGAACATCATACAACTATGATGTCTCATTTCCTTGGAATCCGTACAAATACGGTATTTCATTCTCTTCGAGTCCATACAACTATGGTCTCTTATCCCCTTTGAACATCATACAACTATGATGTCTCATTTCCTTGGAATCCGTACAAATACGGTATTTTCATTCTCTTCGAGTCCATACAACTATGGTCTCTTATCCCCTTTGAACATCATACAACTATGATGTCTCATTTTCTTGGAATCCGTACAAATACGGTATTTCATTCTCTTCGAGTCCATACAACTATGGTCTCTTATTCTCTTTGAGCATCACATAAATGTGATGTCCCATTTCTTGGAATCCGTATAAATATGGTATTTCATCCTCTTCAGGATCCATTCGAAAATGGTATCTCATTCTCTCGTTGCCCGTTTGTGAGCGGCACCGCAGCGGGATTTTTTTTTTATTGCATTCCAATTCTAGGACTTCGTTTAGGGTCTTGCATTAGGTAGTAAATGTTTGCGTCTAGGTTCCGTTTTGTCTAGAGTCCTTTGTTGATTAAAGCTACGCAAAATAGTTCTGTCATTTTGACTTTTGTATTCGATGACTACGTCATCTCTACCAAAGAGGGGCATCTGTAGACACCCCCATTTTGCTCTGCCTTAATCAACAAAGAAGTTAGTGTTTCGCTGTCAGTTTGTCAGTGTTTCCCCATTCTCGTGTCCGTCCCTTATGCTTTCTCAATCTTTCCGATCATTTCCGCAATGTTCCGTATTTTTCTTTTCGCTAAGTGTTGAGAATGGTTATGCAGAAGAATCCAAGCCAGGGGAGAATTCGGACCCATTCGGTGGGACCGCATTGAACATTTATTGAAAATTGGAACCGTTTGGTGGGCCCGCATTGAGCATTTGAATTAAATTTGGATCGAGAAAGTTAGCCTATGTAAGAAATATTCAAGTTATCTGCGGAGTTTATCATGGATATTAACGATCAAATTTTATAAGAGGAATAAGTGTGCCCAACATGGAGTGGGGTTCACTAGGTTGAAACAAGCGGACCAGCCTAATTTTGATAATTGGATCTCATGGAAAATTCAGCCAAGGAGTAGGCCTAGCAGTTGGTTGAGGGATTTGAAATGGGGTGGCTCACTAAATATGCGTGGGGCCCACCCGAGGTAATTCAATCTTATTCTTCGGGGTCCGTATTGAAATCTAACGGGAAAAGATTCGTGGGCCACCAATTAAACATTATGGAGTGATTTAAGAGGTAGTGCAACCTGTTCACATTGCAGCCTAGCGAATGGACAGTTCGGATCATTTCATGGATAAGAGGGACAACCACCTATGGGTAACCCAGCAAATGGACGATTTGGATCATCTCTTAAATGAAGTAGGGCCCGCTATTGCCAAAGAGGGAAGATATGGGCAGTTACATAATTTTGGGTTTTGATCAAAACAGTTGGGTCCATTCAAGGTCATTCCAAAATTAGTGTCTAGAGGATGAATGTCTATGCTAAAGATAGAGACCATGGAAATAGTATCCTCCCTAGCATGGCAGCAAATATCGTTGATATATATATATATATATATATATATATATATGTGTGTGTGTATAATGGCAATTAGGGGATGGGGTGATTGGAAAAATCGAAAAAAAATAGCAGCAATCTAGCTGTTTTTATATTTTGATACGATGATTTCTCTTTGGGGACCGATGAGAAAAGAAAGAGAGAAAGAATAAAAGAAAAAAAACACGAGGGTGGTCTGGAGGGGAAGAAGAACGATAACACAGAGGGTTGGGAGAAAAAGAGAAAGCGGTGCCTTTTCAATGGCTGCCTCTGTTTCTTTTCCATCTTCCCCACAGCCCACTCCCTCTCATCTCCCTCATCTCTACACCAATCCCAAGCTCCCAATCTCATTCTCTTTCATGCCCACGGCAGCAGCCCATAAAAAGAGAAAAACCGAGCAAGAGAGAAGGCTCTGTTTTTTTGGGACGAATCCCTCTGTCTCCCCTCTACACCCTCGGTACCCCACCACCTTACACTCTCTCGCATCACTCGGCCCCTATTCCTCTGCATCTCTCGTTCTCTCTCTCTTTCCACCCTCTGTATTCCACCCTCCATCTCCCAGCCTCTGTGTTCCATATCTCCACTATCATCCTTTGTTTATCCTCCCAACAGCAGCCTCACGGTTTCTCTATCCTCCTTTTAATCTCTCCCTCACCCCTCAGTTTTCTCACCTCCTCATCCCTCTCATCATCTTCAGCCCACCCAATAAAAAAAAAAAGAAAAACAAAAAGAAAAAGAAAAAAAAAGGAGAACGAGGAAAAAACAGAGTGTCTCACACTCTGTTTTTTCCTTCATTTCTCATCTCTCTCTCTGTCTCTCTCTCCCTCTCCTCTCAACTTCCTCTCTCTCACTCTCCCTCACCGATTCTCTTTACTCTGTTTCTCTCTGTCTCCTCCTCTTGCCAATCTTTCACTCTTTCACTCCCTCACAACTTCTCTCGTCCATTCTCTCTCTCAGTTTCTGCAGCTCTCACTCTCACTCTGCTCTCTGTCTCTCTCACTCTCGCTCATTATCTCTCATTCCCCATCTCTCACACACTCTCTATCTCTGCTGTAAAAAAAAAAGCAAGAGAAAGAATTAAAAAAAAAGAGAAAAAGAGAAGAATAAAAGCGGAGCGGATCACATCGGCGGGATATTTTCGGATTTTTCGGTCCTCGGATTCGGCGGGGAACTCTATCACAGGTTGGTACCCCATTCTCGGATTATTCCCGAATTATTTGGCATTTATTATGAATTTTGCATGATTTTTAGCCTTTAATTGAATTTAATTGAATATTAAATGTGTATGCTAAAAATCATGATCTGCATGAGGATTTCAAATCCGTTTCGTCCCAAAATTTAATACGATGTTCTACTTGAATAGAGTAAAATAACTATCGGATCGGATCGGACATTGAATCAACGGTTTTTTAGAATTTGAGTGAAGAGTGGTATTTTATTTTAAATATTGGCTGAGTAATTACGAAATTTGAAAAAATAGCCATCTCAGGATGATCTATTTTTTGGAATTTTAAAATTTTCTTGCGTTCATCACATCAGAACAAGGTCGGAGGACATTTTCCGGAATCGTAATTTTCTCGAAAATCGTGTTTAAAAAATAGAAAACTCTTCAAAAATATCTTTTCGATGAAGAAAAATAAAATATATACTAAACGAATTCCAAAATTAATGAAATTTCGTAGGAAAATAATATAATTCTGATACATTCTACCATGAATTTTTGGGAATTTTTGGAATTGGTTTGGTATATCATTTTATACTTTCTTTGAAACTTATCAGATTTTGGGAGAATTTTTACTGACATCAGATCACGGATACAATTCTCAAAATTTTTACAGTATTCTTATATTCCATATTTCTAGTTTCTGTAAACTTTTCAAGTGATTTAGATCTTATTTCATATGGGATGTAGTGTTAATTCATAATCTGGGCTAAAAATTGAAAAATCCGAAACTGATAGTAAATAGTTTCCAAAATTCATGAAAATCTCACAGAATGCTATATTTACTCATATCTTATTTCTGTAGAAATTTCACTGAATTTAGATTTCTATTTCTAGTAGTTTCTGTGTTATTTTTGCAATCTGGTCAATTAATTGTTAAATCAAAATTAAATATGAGCTTAATGTAAAAATCTGTAAAAATCTCTCCATAAGCTACATCTCATCATATCTTGCGGTTGTAGAAGTTTCGACTCATTTCGAATTCATTTGCAACGGTTTCCCTTGTAAAATCACTCATATGGTTTAAAATTGATAAAATTTATTGAAAATCCGAAATTAATTAAAAATCATCTGAAAATCTCTAAAGAACCTTAAATCTCTGTCACATATTAACTCCTTAATCCATTGAAACAGCAATCTTAGGATCTTTAGATTTCCCTGGAAAAATGGCCAGTGCATCCATAATCGTATCCCTATTGCACTCGATCTTTGACAATTTGAATATTTAAGCTATAGCACGTTGTTGGCTCCGAGGTTACTGTCCACGGAAATCCTGAGATATTCCAGGCAATAAGGTGCTATAACCTAAGTATTAAATTGCACAAGGAAAGAGCGCACGATTCCCTTCCTTGGATGCTATTCTGGGTCGAAATTGGTGAACCCTAGAACCATTGGTAATCCTTGAATGTCTAGAAACTGAAAAGCCTTGAAATCTGAAATTAACTAACTTCAAAAGCTGAAATCGATTCATCTCGTGTCTCTCGGAACCATTGGATTATGGTTTCCGTCGTAAGAACCATTAGAGCCCAATTTAGGAACACTGGTGTCGTGTCGTGTCGTGTCCTAAGTTTTAGGGAGTCTTAGGTTTTAGGGAGTCCTAGAGTTAGGAGTCCAGCCTCATCACGGACGCTTGCTATGGATAGCAACCGTGCCATAGGTCTAGTTACACTAGTCACCCAATCTTTCCCTAGGACAAGCCTAGTAAACTAGGATGTAGGCTAACCTGCATTAGTCTAAGGAACAACTTGCATTTAGATAAGAATCATATAGCATCTTAGATGAAATCCTAGGATAATAAAATCCTCAACTTGAATTAAATAACTTCTCTTAAAACTGTTGAAACAGTCAATCCCGTCTAGGTCGGTGTCTTAGTCGAGTTAGGCATAAGTAGCTTAGCTTAGGTGCACCGAACTACGTCGACTCTGATCCCAGTGAGGCTTGGGTACGTAGGCAGCTTGGATGTCTGATGGCATACCAACCGCGAGTCGGCACCACAACAAATTGTGGTGTTTTGTATATTAATTTTCTTGTAAATGCTTAATCAAATCACTTAGGACTTTCCATGAAATTAGAATTCTAGGAGAACTTTCACTTAGATTGAATCCAGACAAATTAATAAATCAAGATACACATTTAGGATTCACATTGAAATTAGATCATAGGATGCATGTCACTTAGTTTGCACATTAACATAGAGTTGAATGAGCCATTTAAAAGAAATTCAAAAGAGTTAACTTTTGGAATCGAAGACCGATTATCGGACAGGAATGGTGCATGTGGTGGATAACTCCCCATACCTTCCATTCTTGCAACCAGGTAGCGAGTCTAGATTTCTAGTTAATTACGAGTCCTAGATCTCACATCTAGGTGGCGACTCTGTCAGTCTCTTTTGTGTGGAATTCGGATTGCCTTAGTGATCCCAAGTTCACATAAAAGATGAATTAAAATCAATAATTAAAATGCACACGCCAATCGCGTGGGTACGAGAGACCAAGAGAAGGCGTGGCGGCTCGCACCCCACCTCCTCTCGCGGGATCGGGTCCCACATCAGGCCACCCTTTTTGTGCATATTCACCCCTCTTGTTAAATCGAGCCTTAACGAGCCGAGCCGAGCCTGGCCTAGCTCGGGCTCGGCTCGTTAAGCTTAACGAGCCAGCTCGGCTTAGCTCATTAAGGATTCAAGCCGAGCCCAAACCGAGCCGAGCTCGAGCCAAAATTGACACCCCTAGTCGTGGAGGAAGATCTTTTCACATTAATAATAGCCAATTCTTTGGACGTGGCAGAGGAAATTCAAACTATACCTATGTTTCTCGTGAATACAATCAATCACGTAATTTCAATCGTCCGAGTCTTCTATTACCTCTGAGAGTATTCTTGGTCGTCTTCCATTTCCTCCTACAAAAAGAGATGTCTGTCAAATTTGCAACAAAGTAAATCATGTTGCTCTTGATTGCAAAAACCGCTTTAATCAAGCATACACAGTAGATCAATTACCTCAATCTTTTGCTGCAATGAATTTAAATGACAATACCAATCAACCTTGGTATCCAAACACTGGTGCGTCATCTCATATGACTCCTTGGGAAGGTACCGTTTCTACTACCATTCCTTATAATGGAACTGATAGAATCTACGTGGGAAATGGTCAGCTTCTTCCCATTACCCACATAGGCAATTCAATTCTAACCACTACTCATCATGATATTCAAATGAATGATGTTTGAATTGTTCAAAATATAAAGAAAAATCTACTTTCAGTTAAAAAGTTTGCTTCTGATAATAATGTCTCTTTCGAATTCACTCCTAATGGTTTCTGTGTTAAGGATTTAGAGATGAAGAGACGTCTACTACATTGGAATAATCAAGGTCTTCTTTGCTGCTCGTGTTTCAACAACTGTGTGGCATAATCGATTATGCCATCCCAGTCTACCTTCTCGACAATATGTATTTCGTTCTATTTTTTAAAGTCCTTGTACAAAATCAATGACAAGTATATGTAATGCATGTGAAATTAGTAAAAGTACAAGATTGCCATTCTCTATTTCTATGTCTCGTTCGTCTAAACCATTAGAATTAATTCATTCCGATGTTCGGATGTCTCCTATTCCTTCTTTCTCTAGCATAAAATATTACGTATTATTTTTGGATGATTACTCAAGATTTTCTTTTTAAGGGATTTTCTTGGGTTTTCCCCTTAAAAAGAAAATCTGAAGTTTTTCATCACTTTAAAGTTTTCAAAGCAAAAATTGAAAATATTCTCCAACACAAAATAAAATTTTTTCAATGCGATGGTGGTGGAGAATATATTAATAATAATTTTCAAGAGTTCTTAAATGATAATGGGATTTAAATCCGTATTTCATCCCCCTATACTCCGCAACAAAATGGCGCATCTGAGCGTAAACATCACACATTACTTAATATGGTCTGATCAATGCTAGCCTAAGCACATCTACCACCCATTTTTGGGGTAGAAGCCTTAATGACAGCTGCTCACGTCATTAATTTGCTCCCTTCCAAAACGTTAAATTTCAACATTCCATACCCAATTATGATTTCTTACGTGCTTTTGGTTGTCTATGTTACCCAAATCAATCCTATACTGTTAAAAGCAAACTTTTGTCCCGTTCTTCAATGTGCATTTTTCTAGGATATGCCCAACCCTATCATGCATATCGTTGCTTAGATATCAATTCTAACAAAATTATCATCTCACGGCATGTTAAATTTTTTGAAGATAATTTTCCCTTTATTTATTTCCAAAATTTCCAAAATTTTACAAATTCCGATTACTTCACTTCTTCAATATCGGATAACTCAAATTCAAATTTTAAAAACCTAGCTTTAGTTCTTTTACTGAACTTCACAAATTCTTTTTCGAAAATTGAATCTCCAAATATTCCTCCAAATCTATCAAATCATGTAATCCCTACAACTTCTCCGACTACACGTAATTTATCTCCAATATTTCCTTCTAATAACGTTTCTCCTAATCGTGCTCCAAGGGTTCACAATGTGCGGGACTCTTCTCCTATCAACAACCCACAATTTTCAAATATTGAAAAATCTCCCCCACATCCTTCCCATGGATGTGCTCCAAGTTATCCAAACGTGTGGGACTCTTATCCTAATAACAACCAACAATTTTTGATTTTTGAAAATCCTCCCCCACGTTTGCAAACCGTTTTGCCCACTTCACAAGTCCAAGCACATGTTCCTATTTCCACTACTAAATTTTCTAACGCGATACACCATGATTCTATCCCATCTGAATCTCCTTTACACACTACCCCATTAGTAGCAACCACCTCATCACACGTTCCTACTCCTACAACTCCTCAAACTTCTCAACAACTTTCAGTAACCACTCCTACTCGTCCACCTATGGAACCTCCTATTATTTCAAACGTTCCTACTACTACTCAAGTTACTGAAATTAAGGAACGTGTTCCCATCCATCCCATGACTACCCGTTCTAAATCTAGGATCCGTAAAAGAAAGAATATTCCTTCTCTCTTTTCAACTCACAATTCTATTTCCATAAAAGAACCTACTTGTTTCACATCTGCAAACAAAGACTCAAATTGGAAAGAAGCGATGGCATTGGAGACAATGCTCTTCTTGCTAATAACACTTGAGATTTAGTCCCTTTACCTCCCCGTAAGAACGTTATTGGTTCTAAATGGGTTTTTAAGATTAAATATAAATCTGACGGTAGTGTTGAATGCTACAAGGCAAGATTAGTAGCAAAAGGATATAATCAGCGGGCAGGATTAGACTACAAAGAAACATTTACACCAGTTGTCAAACCTCCTACTATTCGTATTGTTCTCTCTCTCGCCATATCCAGAATATGGCCTCTCCGACAACTTGACGGTAAAAATGCCTTTTTACATGGCGATCTAAAAGAACAGGTTTACATGATGCAGCCACAAGGGTTCGTACATCCTAACTACCCTAATCATGTCTGCAAACTCAAACGTGCACTCTATGGGTTAAAACAAGCACCACGTGCTTGGTTTCAACGATTCACCGATTTTCTTAAAGAAAATTGTTTCCGTTGTAGTCAATCAGATAATTTTATGTTTGTTCTATGTACTTCTTCCGGCATGGCAGTGCTTCTACTTTATGTAGACGATATTATTTTGACAGCCTCAAATGAGAATCTTTTAAATTCCATAATTAGAATTCTACAATCGGAATTCTCAATGACAGATTTAGGAGACTTGAATTATTTTCTTGGTATTCAGGCAATTAAATCAAACGACAGTTTATTTTTATGCCAGGAAAAATATGCCATTGAAATACTTCAAAAATCAAATATGAAAAATTCAAAATCAGTTTCTACTCCGATTACCCCAAAAATTGATTTATCAGACACCTCAAGTAGACTACTAGATGATCCTACAAATTACAAAAGAATGGTTGGTGCACTCCAATACCTTACTTTTACTAGACCAGATCTTTCCTTTGCTGTGAACTTAGTTTGTCAATACATGCACGCTCCAAGAGAAATTCATCTTCAGGCTGTCAAAAGAATTCTCAGATACATTAAAGGGACAATTAATTTTGGTATCACATTCAATTCTACTCCTATCAACGTACTAAGTGCATTCACATATGCGAATTGGGCCGGCTGTCTTGCAACAAGAAGATCAACAACAGGATACTGTATCTTTCTAGGAAACAATTTGATTTCCTGGTGTCCAAAGAAACAGCCAAGTGTTTCTAGATCCAATACAGAATCTTAATACCATGCTATAGCTTATGTTGTTGCAGATACTTGTTGGATAAAGTCCTTATTGCGTGAACTTGACATTTTCCTCTCTATACCAGTTGTGGTGCATTGTGACAACATTGGTGCAACTTATCTTGTCGCCAATCCTGTCATGCATTCAAGATAAAACATGTTGACATAGATTATCATTTTGTTCAGTAAAAAGTTACGAAAGGAGAACTACAGGTTTTCTTCATTCCTACAGATTATCAGATTGTAGATATCTTCACAAAAGGACTATCATCTTCAAGATTCAGTTTTCTTCGTCCCAATTTGACTGTTTGTCCCAAACCCGCTCAAATTGCGGGAGGGTAATGGCATGTTATATGTGTGTTATAATATTTGCTCTATACAAAGGGCATTATTGTCTTGTAAATGCTTGTAAATAATATAAATAGCAGCCAATGTCATAACTGACATTAAGGTTGCATATTCTTCTCAAATTCTAAACGTCTTTATTATGCGCCCCACTTATAACTTGATTTGACATCAAAAAGTGTTAAAAGCCTGCCAATATTCACTTTAACAGGGGGTGCGTAATCCTACAGGGGGTGAAAAAATCATCTCCCAAAACAAAACGTGTAAAAATGGTAGGCCCAGCCTATGTGTGGATTTGGGTGGAGATGGTGGGACTTTATTTACTTTATTTATTTGGGTAAGTAAACTGGGATGGATCTTTGGACCTCAAGGTTGACAAACAAAGCCTCAACCATTAAAGGTGGGTCTTACCATATCAATGTTCGATATTTAAGCATTTAAAGACTTAAAAGTTTTTAAATTTTGAATCAAATTTCATACCTATACATTGCCTTCTTTATTTCCTTTTAAGCCATTATAACCTTTAAAGTTTCAGGCGTTTACACCTTACTTCTTTAAGCCTTTTATTGATAGTTTAATGTTTTTCTTGTAACTCTTTGTTTTGCCATGAAGAGAGAAACGTTGAGGAGGCTATACACACTTATTTAATGTACACAACAAGAGGCTCTTCTTCTTCTTGCTCTCATATAGTTTCTTGTTCTTTTCATATACACTTGAGTTTTACAAAGTTTCAAGCCTTCCAGTCTTTCCAAGATTTCTTTTATTTTTTGGCAAATTGTTCGGCATAGATCGTGTTCGCAAGGTCCAAGTCAGTGCATGCACACCGTCAACGACAAAGATAGTGGCATTGTATCCTGGAGATAGGTCTCAAGGGAACCCAATTGAATACCAATTGCGTTGAGGGTGATAATCTATTTGAAGGGTATCGTAATACCAGTAACGTGCCTCTACTACTCAAATTTACTTTCTTTTCTATTTTATTCTGCTTTGAATCTTGCTTACAGACTTGTGGATTGCATATACTACTATCATTGGTGAGTTCATATTCTTCATATTAGCTAGTCTATTTTTCAATTATATTGTTGAAGTTATTGAATTGATCTTGTTAACCCCAATTTTTTCCAATAATCAAAACATGTGTAAAATGCTAGATCCACCCATGCTATGCATGGGTGTAAAATGATGTACCTCACCTTATCAAAACATGTGTGGTAAAAAGGCGCCATTCATGAGGTATAAAAAAATCCTCATTAAAAAAACGGAAGTAAAAAATTCCTAGGGTAAAAGTATTCCACGAAAATTCAGTGGAAAAAAAATGAAGGAAAGAAGCACTTTTATTATATATTATAGAACTAGTAAAAAAAACACCGTGCGATGCACGGGGCGATAGATGAAAATAAATTGGTCAGGATATTTATAATGGCAAACACGACCCACAAAAAAAATCAGCTCATCCTAACATATTGCATATCATGTTAGATTGGTTAAAAAAACTCTGAGCAAAATCGCTACATGTAGCAGAAGAATAAACCGTGTAGAATAAATTTTTTGCTCTAGCCCAGGATTCCTAAGAACTAATTGATTTATTGTGATTTAATAAACATAAATATAAATACCTTAAGTTGTTGTAGAAAAGAACACGTCCGCTTGATCTACTCCTCGAAATTCCGCCGGTGATCTAATCGACGCGAAACAGTAAGTTGAATCGATGGATTCCTTTTGTTGCGCAAAGGATCTTGTGTACAACTCTTTGTTCACTTTATAATCTGATCTACATCAGATCATGATATGAGAATATGTGTTTAGATCAATGGAGCTTGATTGTATGTTTGTCTTTAACCTAGAAAAGACAAAACTAGTTGATAGAATTGGAGGAGAAGAAGAAGAGAAATTGAAATCCCAAAGGGCAACCTAGGAGGGGGGGGGAGAATTGGGTTATTTAAAAATTCTTCTATAAACTACAAGGGAGTGTTAGATTAATCCTATATTCTCTAACCCTTGTTCAATTAACAATGTAAATAAAGGAAGGAAATTACCATGCACCACAAAAGAAGGAGATGAAGAATAAGGAGACCACACAGAGATTTATAGTGGTTTGGTCATAAAGGACCTACTCCACTACCCAAGTACTTTGTCTTTTCCTTGGGATTTGCCTTCACTATGATGAGATTCCACGCGCCGAATCTCCGAACTTTTACAATCAACTCCGCCTCTAAGGGAACAAACCCTCTTTGCAAAAACTGCCTCCAAGAAGCTAATCCTCCTCGCACACCGCCTCAAGGATTACAACCTCTTTGCAAATACGAAGGATGGTAAGAAGAAGAAAACTTACAAGCCTCTTTGTAGACAAATATAACACTCTTAAGCTCACAATCACTCCCAAAGATAGCAAATACAATGTTATATGGAGTGCCTCTTGACAAAAAGAAATTGCAGGAAGAAATGCACAAGAGGTAGAAGAAGAATCCTTTTGATTTCAAGTGTAAAAGCTCTAGGGTTTGCAAAATGATAGTTCAAAAGGTTCTTTGGAAGGTCTTAGATAGGGTATATATAGCCCAAGTGTATTACGACCGTTTTGGGGGCAAAATTATAAATAACTGGCCATGAAAAGTGAGTCACGCAAGCCCCAACGGCTACTTTGCCAGACGGGGTCCATTAAATTTTAGGGCTTTGGGCTTTTATCCTACATTTTCAAATACATTTTTGATTTTGTTGAAACATGTTTGAAAAGGTTTTGAAAATGTAAATCCATGCAAATGACTCAATGTCAAGAGGACTCTAATACATTCTAAAATATAAGGGACCTTGAGTCTTCTTGAATCATCATCTTCTATGTACTTGCATGCTGCGATCTTCTTGACTTGGATGATTCTTCTATCTTCAATGGTTGTAGGATGACCACAAATTCTTGACTTTCTCCAAGTTGAGCCCTTCTTCTCTTTGCTTATAATGAAAACTTTGATGATTCTTGTCTAGATCACAACACTAGAGCAATCATTAGTAATCTACCATCAATTTGGGTTTGTTGATTATCAAAATATGAGTGGGTTGCACCCTTGGGCTTACATTCTCCCCATTTTTTATGATGACAAACTCAAATTGATTATGGGGTGGAGGCTCCCCCTAAATATTATAAATTTGTAATTTTATGCCTCCCCCTCATTATATGCTTATCATAATTGATGATTAGTCCCAATTTGTACTATATTTGCATGTATTTCTATTAATGCACAAGATAAACATAGGTAGTTCAATACAAGCTTAGAGGAATTGCAAATATGGTTCATGATACAAATAGTCAAGCCAATGCATAGCCATCAACATACTATTTCATAATCAAAGTTTCCTATTTCTCCCCCTTTTGTTACATAAAAAAGAGTGGGAAGGGAGATTGCCATAGAGAGTACAAGATTCCTCTAGTTTTATTTATTTATTTAGGAGTTCACTTTTAACTCCCCCTATTTAACTATGGATATGCCTACATATATATCAAAATAGCATTCAAATAGGCATGCTCATGAACTAGATGTTGGCTTTTGCCAAAGTCTTAGATGTCTTAGTTAAAGATGATAGTACCATTCCCGAAAGGTCATGAGTACCAATTGTGTGAGTTTTAAGTTAAGATTTGACATCTAGTCATGCATCCAATAGCAAATACCAATCAAGTACATAATAGATATAGATAAACATATAAGCAAGGTTTCATTCAAATTCCTTTACTTGATCTGGTGTCCACATATTTAAACCACTTCTAAGATCACAAAATCTTTCTTCACTTAGTGGTTTAGTAAAAATATCCGCAAGTTGATCATTGGTATTGATATAAGAAATAATGATATCTTCCTTTTGGAAAAGTCTCTCAAGAAATGATGTCACATATTAATATGCTTAGTTCGGGAATGTTGAATTGGGTTCTTAGTTAGGTTGATTGCACTTGTATTATCACAATGGATTGTAACACATTTGAATTTTAAGTCATAATCTTCTAAGGTGTTCTTCATCCACAAAACTTGTGCACAACAAGCTCCTGCAGCAATGTACTCTGCTTCTGTGGTTGACAGGGCAATAGACTTCTGTTTCTTGCTGAACCAAGACACCAAGGATCTCCCTAGAAACTGTCAAGTGCCACTAATACTTTTCCTATCAATTTTACATCCAGCAAAGTCAGCATCGGAGTATCCTACTAGGATGAAAGAGTTTGACTTTCCATACCATAGACCTAGACCAGGAGTCCCTCTCAAATATTTGAATATCCTTTTTACAGAGAGTAAATGAGATTCCCTTGGATCTGATTGAAATATAGCACATAGGCAAACACTAAATATGATATCCGGTCTGCTATCAGTCAGATAGAGAAGATTCCCTATCATTCCCCTATACTTTTTATGATCAACCTTTGGTCCAATGACATCTACTGCTAATTTTGAAGATGTGCTCATAGGAGTGGACTTTGGAGGAGAGCTTTCCATTCCAAACTTTTTTAGCAGTTCTTTTGTATATTTTTCTTGGTTTACGAAGATCTCATTTCCTAATTGGTGGATTTGTAAACTAAGAAAATATTTAAGTTCTCCCATCATGCTCATTTCAAACTCATTTTGCATGCATTCGGAGAATTCTTCACACATACTCAAATTACTTGACCCAAAGATGATGTCATCTACATAGATTTGGACTATGAGTATGTCTTCACCCTTTCTTTTGATAAATAAAGTCTTATCGACTTTTCTCATCTCAAATCCTTTGCCTAATAGAAATGAACTAAGCCTTTCATACTAAGTTCTAGGAGCTTGCTTTAATCCATATAGGGCTTTGTCCAATCTAAAGATATAATCTGGGTGCAATCTTCAAATCCATGAGGTTGCTCAACATACACCTATTCCAAAATATATCCATTTAGAAATGCACTCTTAACATCCATTTGATATAACTTGAAACCTCTATAACATGCATATGCAAGAAGCATTCTAATGGATTCCAACCGGGCTACTGGGGTAAAAGTCTCATCATAATCAATCTGTTCTTCCTGGTTGTAACCTTGGGCGACTAAACATGCTTTATTTCTTTGGATATTTGTAGACACCCCATTTTGACCGAACCCTTTCATGTCTTGTTTTAAATAATTGTCCTAATAAATTAGTGTTCTAAGGTCCCAAATTGTGCCCTAGGTTAGCTTAGGGTCCCACCAAGGTCCCTGTAAAATTTCGTCGCGATCCGAGCCCGTTTGCTTAGCAAACGAGCTAAGACAGTGTCGTGGGGCAGGTTCAGAGGGGCAGTGATTTAGCCAGAAATGCGGTTGTGCTGGAATTTGGAAAAACAGTTCAAATTTGCCATTTTGGGCTGTCCAGGAGGATATGTGGGTGCACAGATTAGTGTACAACTTAATTGAGGGGTGCATTATCCAGAAGCTGGGCATTTCTGTAAATACGAAAGATTCCTTTCTTCTTTTTCAAGTAATCATTAGACCCTAATCTAGCTTAAGGGAGGTTAATGATTAGGATTAGTTGGGAGAGCATCTTAGGAAGCTTCCTTGGAAGCTTCCTAGTTGGTTATGCCTCCTTTGATCCCAACCCTTGAACAAAAAGGCAATTTGGAGGGTTGGGATCAAAAGAGAGAAGATATTTTGCAAAAATTCCCCTCCCCTGTTTCCTACCTGGACCACTAACCCTATATAGAAGAATACCAAAATACATGGATGGGGGCTGCCCATGGAACAGCAGGGCTTTGAACAATATCATTTCTATTTTTCTCGCCCTGGCCACCCCCCTTGCTGTGTAAAAGAGGGGTCATTGAATGCATTAGAGGGGTGTCCATGAAAGAGGGGGGGGCATAATTTTTTATGGTCTAATAAGAGACCATCGAATTAGGGCAAAAGGGAGGATTTTCTTTTTCTGGTTTTTCTCTCGTTCAAAGCCGAGAAGAGAGAAAGAGAAAGTGAGAGAGGAAGAAGAAGAAGAGGGAGGAATCCGGCCACCCTTGCCGGAATCCCACCACCTCAATACCCATTTCCCCTAATATCCAAACCCATTTCAACCCTCCCTATTCCAGCCATCTCCTCCGATCTCTCTGGCCAGAATCCTGCAAGACACCGGCCTCATCAACCCCATTCCCACCACCACGAACCACCTCAAACCCATTCTCCTTCTTCTTTCTTCTCTTATTCTCAAAACCCCTAAAAATCCAAACCCACACCCACCTCCTCCATTTTCTTCTCCACCGGAACTTTTCCACCGGAGCTTCTCCACCCCAGCCACTCTTCTTCGCCCAATCTAACCCCATCTCCATCTCCATCTCCACCCCATCTTCTCCGAGCACCCTTCTCTCCACCAGCCACCAGGCTCCTTGCCGGCGGCCGCATCCTCCCTCTTCCCCTACCACCACCACCAGGTTATCTTCTCCACCTCCACCGATCCGGCTACCACCAACACTCGCGGCCATTTTTTTTCCTCTACCTCTAACCCATTTTCACTCCCAAACCCATCTCCTCTGCAAAAAAATCCAAAAAAACCCAAAACCCCCTTTCTCTGCAACTTGACCACCATCTCCACCTCACCGTCTACCGGTACCCTCCCATCTCCGGCCACCACTCTATTCTCATTTCTCTTAAAAACCCAATATCCAAACCCATCTCATTTTATCTCTGCAAATCCGCCCATCTAAGCCACCATCACCACCCTTCTTCCACCTCCATCTTGTTTTTCTTCTTCTTCTTCTTCTTTTTCCCCATCTCCTACCTCACTCCTGCCGGAGCTTCAGCCAAATCCCACCGCCACCTCCAACCAGATTTGCAGCCGCCTCCTCTCAGCCGCACCTCACTTCCATAACCACCATCACCAGCCATCTCTTCCACCTCTGTAACTCCGACCGCCATCTCCATTTACCGGCCATCTCCTCCGAGCTTACCATCGTATCCTCCACCATCAGACCTTGCTTTTGTAAACCTCCATTAAACCCCAAATCAGCCACCAGCCAATGGCTATTACCCCTTTCATCATACCCAGATCCTTCATACCCCTCTAATTCATTAGAGTTTCGATTTTATTGCAGAAATTCCTCCTCAGTCAGGGAATTCTCTGCAGCTTCAACTGAGAAGCTGCCATTATTTAATAAAAGCTTCATCCGCTGGGTTGGTCGTCCCAAAGGTCTTAATCTCATTAAGGAAGCGAGGAAGGTAATTCTAATTACTTTGAATTGATTTTTTACATACCTGTTGTGTGATGATGGCTTGTAAAATGTTCTGTTGATCTGTTTAATTTTGATAAATCCTTTCATTTAATTTAATGCTATTGATTCTTTGTTTGATTTCAGTTTTTCAAAATATGGAATGTCTGATGAGTCCGTGCTTAATTTTTTTATTTAACTTCTCTATAATTTTGATTTGTATGATCGAGATAACATTTTGTATATCCATTCCCCTTTTAATCTCAATTACTAATTTCTTCATGTATGAAGCTGCTTGCTTGACATTCATAGGATATGATTTAGGTCGTTTACTTCCTACTCTTTACGATTAAGATTGATTGTTTGTTTATGGGAGTAGCGATATTTTAGAACAGGGATGATGGGCTGGGTTTTAGCATGAATATCTGTTTCGAGCTGCCAAGAGTAACTATGGCAGTTATTTGAATATGTGATTAATGTTTTATCACTTTTGGTTGATAATTTGTCTTTTGGATTGTAGTGCACTTGATAAGTTCACAAGATAAGTTATTGTTGCTCAAGTTGGTTGCATAATATATTCCCATTATAATTGTAATCAGTATAATAAATTCCCTAGTATAATTTTGAAGGCTCAATGTCAATTTTTAAGAGGGTGCTGCTACCATCATAAGTCCTCATGAATTTCTGTGTTATTTGTAGGATATAAAATTGGTCATTTATAAGATCCAATGTTGTGTGAGCTGTGATTCGGCCCTGTATATGTGTATCAGGTGTTTATTTTGCTTGTGCGTGTTTGAAATTATAGTTGTTACCTGTATGTACATTGTGTATCTTTGAGTACGTGCATGCATATGAATGTCATGGTATTTCTATCCGCGTGTATGGCTAAAAGTGTGCGTAAATGTGTTGCGAGTCAAAAATCAGCTTATTCATCCTATATTTTAGTCCGTGTTCTATGCTAGTAATTCCGCCATGGCTATGTTCCTTGTGATTGGCACAAGTCCTGCCCGCATAATCTGCCCTTGTTTTGTATCCCCCTTATTTGTTAGGTTATGTTTAAGTTGTCTCGATTACGTTGCTTCTAGAGAGGGATATTCACTTATAGCCCTCCCTATTTGGGGGGCGATGAAGGCGATAGCCCAAGCCTATCTTTAGGGGACTCGCTCAATCCAAGTAGCGCTCCCCTCCTTTGTTTAGTAGGCCTACCCAACCTTTTGGATTTCTTTTAACTTTAAAAAGAAAAAAAAGAAAAAAAAAGAACCCTTCTCTGGGCAATGATAAGGTTACTTGGAGCCCGTCTTTATGTTTTGTGGCTCACTGCTTCGTACTTGGATCTGCACAAGTTGATGTCCCCTGTATGCACTGAAATTTTTACTAATTGGAATTATCATGATCTTTTGATATTTCTAATACTCTTCTTATCTTAAGCATTGAGTTAGGTTCTGAAGACAATAATGAATGGACTGTTCAGGTGAGATTATTTTGAAGCTTATCATCTTTGTTTAAATTTTATTTAAATAAATTGTTTTAGGAAAGAAGGAGATCAGATGACTACTCTATTCGATATTATCGACATGAGTACTGTCTGATTTCAAGGCGGGATTAGAAATATTATCATATGTATTATGATATCAGATGATTACTTTAGCATCATCTGATTTCATCCCCATATTGGGGTGGTGTTTGTGGTTGGGCATAGAAGTGTTTGATATTGTTTTTTTTTGCTTTATTAGGCTATCCAGCGGCTGGTCTGGACTAATTAATGTTGTTTATCATTTTATGATTGCTATAGATTGTGTATTTTTTTATTGAAAATTCTTCTTTGCTTAGCGCTTGTTTTATTTTTTATAAGAATAGAATGGGTTTGCGATTATCTGGTAGCCTTTTCTTCTCTCTTTGATAGACTAACACAGTCTTAAAGATTTCTGTTAAAATTCTTTAGATACTAGAGTCCCCTCTCATTGCGAGGGCGATGAAGGCGCTAGCCCAAGCCCATCCTTAGGGGACTTGCTCAGTCCAAGTAGCATACCCCTCATTTGTATATAGGAGACTTGCCCAGTCTTGCTAGCATTTTTCTCTATCCTACCTCTGTGTCTAAGATACTTACCCAGTCTCATTCTCTTGCTAAACCTCCTCTTTGTGCGTCGTTTGGTTTTGGGAGAACACCTTACTCGGCTTGGCAGCATACCCCCTACCCTTATGGGTATTGGGTTGCACATTTGTTGCACCCTAGGGCTAGGTAGCTGTCCGGCCCGGCTGGGTGTTTCACCTTTGCCAACTATGCACAGGGTCTTTTATTCCTTTTTACTTGTGAGCTTCTCCTTATTCGATAGTCCATTCGCATAGGAGTCAGCCCTGATTAGAGAGTCTTTGACTCATTCATCCTTTGTAGTGTTATTAGAGTCTCTGACTCATTTGTACTTCCTCCCTAGTGTTATTAGTTAGGAGTTTTTCCATTAGAGACTAACTCAGTCATACAGAGCCTTCCCTGCTTAGGATCTTAGATTATTTTCTCTGTTCTTGGGGCACTATCTTTCTTGTTGTGGTTTGTCTCTTTGAGACGCCAGTTTCTTGTTGTGGATCGTCTCTTTGAGACCTTTGTTGCTTGTTTGGGGTTTCCCCTTTTTTGCTTTAAGGCTTTGCCTTAGTTTATGGTATTACTTGCGTGTCCCCTTTAAGATTGAAAACATTTAAAGGTTTAGAGCATTGGAAAAGCTTTAAAATCCAAAAACATTAGAAATTTAAAACTCAAAAACATTTGAAAACTTTAAAAATATCAAAAACATTTGAAAATATAAAAAACCTTAAAAAATCTGAAGTGTGAGTGTTTCTTTTAGAAGCGTAGTTTGAGAGTTCGATTCGAACTACGTTGGCTTGATCCTCTTCCACGAGGTACGTAGTGCAGCTTGAGATTCTTATCTCAAGTCCAGCCAAACTTTGTAAATAAATGCTTTAACCTTTTTTTTCTTCAAAACCTTGTTTTCAACAAGATCTTCCTCTAGAGTTAGGAGTTTGTCCTAGATAGAGAGTTTTAGAGTTAGGAGTTTGTCTTTTATTTGTTGTGTGCTCGTTTGTGTTGTTTTAGAGTTAGGAGTTTGTCTTTTGTTGTGTGCTTGTTGTGTGTTTGTGTTAGAGTTAGGAGTTTGTCCTAGCTAGGAGCGCCTCCATCCGGTCAGTTGGCGATTCACATCGCCGACTGATGACTAGGTCTTGGATACGTTAGCAATCCTATTGTTATCCTTAGGGCATACAGCCTAGTTACACGTAGGTTGTAGGAACCACCTGCATTAGCTTAAGGCTAACTTGCATTTAGTTAGGGCATATAGGGTGTCCTAAAATCTACAATTCACTGGAATTTAAATAATCGTTCAAGAAGCTTTAATAACTAGTCCGGTTTTTTAGATCGAGTCTAAGATAGAGGTCTAGGTGTCTTAGGCATCCTAGCTTAGAATAGACGCGAAGAACTACGTTGCCTTGATTCTCGTGGAGGCGGGGATACGTAGGCTTCTTTGGATGAATACCAGACCATCCGAGGACTCGGGCTTAATCATTTAGAGTCTTAGGATTTGTTGTGTTATATTGTATATTTTGTTGTGTTTTCTTACTTTCTTGTGCAGACCTATACCTTTAGCTGTAGCATGCATGTGTTCGTCCACCAGAACTTAGATACCCATTAGGCATGTCACTCATAACCTAGTTATCATTAGGTGACATGTCTTTTATCTTGCTTTATGTGTGCTTATTATTTCATCCCCGAGTCATGCATGATTAGGTAGACGTTCACTCGGGGATATTTGTTCCCATTTCACTTGATTTTCGCCCAAAACTCTTCAAGATTAATAATAAATGGCATAAGAGACCAAGTGTTCGCACTCGAGCGAATTGGAAGCGCTCTTCGGACCTTCTCCATTCGTCATCAGGCATGGACTTTTTGTATCTCTGGTTATCCATTGCAAACAGAGCATTTGTTTTGGTTCCATGGCGTGTCCATGGATGGCGACTCTGAGTTATTTCTAGATACATCTTGGTTTCGAGCCCTGGCTCCGGATAAGGATGTATCTCTTTCCTTTTATATCGCCACTCATGCTATGCTATGAGGGTGGCACCAGTTTCGAGAGTTCCTTGGCAGAGCTCTCCTTCACGTTGTGGAGATCTTAGAGGATTGCAGGAGGGATCTCGCGTCCCTCGGCACCGTCCTCGGATCGGGGTCCACAGGCTGGCGACTCTGCTGGGGAGTTCTTGAAACATTGCCTAACTCTTTAAAAATGCCATTTTTACTAACTTTGGAGAAATTTGAGCTAAAATCATTTTAAATGAGAACTCTATCGTTAGAATCCAGGGGCACCAGACAGGTGCGTAATTAAAACAAGGGATTCACACACTGCACATCATGCATTGTCATATTTTTTATTTTTCATTTTCTTTCATTGTTTTTCATTATTGGCTCCACGGGATAGATTCAATGCGTGCCTGACTGGGATGTTATTACATCCTAATGGTACTGTTGAATCTATTTCCAAGCTATGCGCCGGTGCTGCAGCCGTAAACACTAGGTGTACTTGTGTTTACAGCAGCCGATGAGCAATGAAGCATACTATGTATAACACTAGGTGTACTTGTGTTATACATATTAGGTATGTTTCATACGCATAGTACCCGATAGATTGAGTCCGGAGCCCTACTTTGTTTTATATATTATGTATATACTTACTGACCTAGTGAAACCCAATTAGGAAGTACCCGTATTTATATAAGTATATTGCATTCATATAAGGGTCGAACATGTGTTGCTCACGCATGTGAAGCCTATAGTTAGGAGCCTTGTCCCATCTGTAGACTAGGGTAGCTCACCTTGCGTGGCTACAGCACGGTCTTAGTACACTCGCTGGTCTGTCGCAAGTCGAGACTTTCTCGACTCCGTTAGATAGATTACGGCTGGTGCCCCTGGTTAGGATATATGTATATGTGTATATACCTATATATATACTGATTATGTATATTAGGGTTCTCTTAGTTAGAGTTCCTTATTCATTTCAATTGGTTATATCCATTCTCTGTTCAGATCTAAATTTAGTCAGTGGTTTTGCTTGTCGTTACTGCGGCCGCGATCTGTCCTTTGATCTGTTGTCCATTGGATTTGACCTGTTGTCGTAGGTTCTCACCCTGGGTCAGCCCTTCAGTTGATCGCCATTATCTAATGACCATATTTCAAGCTCATCTTCCCCCCCATTATTCGCATACCCTTTGATTGAGCTGTGGGAATCCTTGGTGTAGCCGTTATGCTGCCGGATATTGTTCTGACCACTTTTGAGCATAACTGCTACTTCTTAGAGTTAGGAAAAACCATGAGTTTACCTTACCTTGACTTTCTTGTTTAGCGTCGTTATGCTGTCGGATTTTATCCAGACCATTTTCGGGCATGACCGCTATTTCGTAGAGTTAGGAAAGCCATGAGTTTACCTTACCTTGACTTTCTTGTTTAGCGTCGTTATGCTATCGGATTTTATCCAGACCATTTTCGAGCATGACCGCTATTTCGTAGACTTAGGAAAGCCATGAGTTTACCTTATCTTGACTCTCTTGTCTAGCCGTTATGCTGCTGAATTTTTCGCAAAAATATTTTTAAGCATAACTACTATTCTTTAGAGTCAGTTTACCTTGTTTTGATTCCCAGTCATAGCCTCAATTAGCTTAGAACCCATTTTTCGGTAAAAACTTCAGGTTTGGTCAGCTGTATTTGCACCCTTTCAGTTTCACTAAGTGCGTGGCCTGTATATGTCGTTCTCGTGGCCACAATTTATTTGCTACTCGTTGATTGTATATTTATTCTTTTGTTGTGTCATAGATTCAATTTTTGCATCTATTATTGATTAGGATATATGCTTGTCTGTATACTTATCTCGTCTTGAGATCTGGCCGGTAGCTTGTCACTGTTCCTATGGCCACGGTCTATCACTTTGATCTCCTCGATCGTATAGTTATTGGTATTCATCGCTGGATTTAAATCCGGTTTATGACCTACTTCTGTCATTTTGTGGCTGTGATTTATTTCCTGATTCGCCGATCATCTTTGATCGCTGATGAAAAATTTGGTGTCACCGATTGTATCCTCGCCTTATAATTGATCATCAAATTTATCCTTATCACTTGTTTATGGATATCTCCATTCTCTCTGATTTTGTCATTGTATGAGTGTTAGGTTTGATCATGGCGAACAACGTGTTGAAGAGTTGGATAAAGGAGACTATTAAAACTCTTCCGTGTGAGCATTCAAAGCGGAGCATGGCCGAGAAGTTTATTAGTGCATTCAATCATTTGAGCATACTCGGCATAGACTGGAAGTTTCTCCAAGCAGCTGCCAATCTTTGGGATCCTACTCTTCATGTCTTTAGATTCGGTTCATTTGAATTTTGTCCTATCTTTGAAGATTGGTGCGTCTTATTGGAGCTCCCATCGGAAGGACTCTGGGTCCAACCTCTGAGTCCAGATGACCCTCATTCCATTTTCTGCAAGTTGTTCAAAAATACCACGGTTGACGCTCTGTCATATTTTACAGACACAGGTGTGCGAGTTCAAGACCTCATCAAACTTTTTTCCTAAAAATATCGACCCTGTCGACTCCCGTTTTCAGAGTTGTCGGCGCAGCGCCTTGATTTTCGGTGTCTTCGCGCGTTATGTCGTTCGTGGAGATTCTTATAATGCTCCTTTGGCCTTGTTAGCTGTGGTGGATCAAATCAATGAGGGAAGGAATCCTGTTCCCACCATACTAGCAGAAACTTTCTCCGGACTGGACCTTATTGCTCGTCAGGAGGTTCATGATAATTTCTTTGGGTGTGTCAAACTGCTTTATTTATGGCTTTGTGAAAAACTCACCATCCTTCGGCCGCAGAGCTCCCTTCAGTACACCCTCAAGGATCACCTTTCGTGGCAACCAATGGCCAATAAACCCCAATCCATTGATGAGTGGCATAATTGGTTGTAGCACGTGGAGAAGGATCAATTTCATTTGGTGAGTCATTCATGCTTGCACGTTATCACTAGCACCCACCCATATCCCTTTGTGTATCTTATGGGTTTGGAAAAGTCAACCTTTTATGCACCAACCCGTTTGCTTCATCAGATCATGGGACGCCCATGTTCTCCCGGAACTGTAACACCTCCTCCTTGCGAAAAGCTATCTCCTGATCTTATCAATACCATTGTGGCTGCTTGGAGAAACAAGGTCGTAGAGAGGAGATTTGGCTTAATATCTAAGGTCCGATGTGGGGAATTAACAGGAAAGCTCGTGGGCAAGAGAGCTCGGATCGAAGAGCTTTGAAGATTCCTTTTCATAAAATTGTCTTTTTAATTTCTTCAAATTTCATTGTAAATAGTTACTTTCATCCAATTATTAACAAAGATTAATGTTTTGATTGTAACTACAGTTTGACTATTGATCAATGGAATAGCATTTGTGATTTTCTCTTATCTTATTTGGTACAGAATACTTTATCTCAATGCTTATCGTTTTAATTTAGTATGTTAATTTCCAATTCAGGATTCTAAAATCGAGCAAACATCGCTCCCTCAGGTGTCAGTCAACCTGCGTGGTCTAGACAGTCAACCACGTCTAGACTCATTCGTCAATTCGAACCGCTAACCTTACCTGAACAATCTGCATCCTCTTTATCTGAATCATCTGAATCCCTAGAATCTGTCCAAATGGCTGAACCCAATGATGCGCTAACTAAAATTCAAGAGATGATGGTGAATCTTACCCGGGATATGGCCTTTATGAAAGAGGAGATGGCCCAAATGAAAGCCCAGTCTAATGAAAAGGTTTCTACTTCTAGAGCACCTGCGGTTCAACCACCTCCCGCTATACCGGCAAATCCGAGCCCTGCAAATTTGAACCACCCTTTCATTTCACCAGTAGACGTCGACCTAGAGGAAGGGCAGTACGCTGAAGAATATTGCATTCCAGATGTGGCCCGATATAATAAGGAAAAACAGGTAGCTGATCAATTGGAGAAGCTGACAAAAGAAATGGAAAGCTTGAAGCATCAAGGCCCAAAGCAGTTCGATATATCTGAGCTGATAATGTCTCCGGGAGTCACCTTGCCCCCTAAATTCAAAACCCCCGATTATGACAAATATGATGGGACTGGATGTCCCCGGAATCATATGAGGTGGTTTATTGAGATGTCGCAGCAGTGTGGGCTATCTCCTGAGCAAATGGCCAGGGTCTTTCCAATGTCTCTTACTGGGGTGGCGAAGAAGTTGTTTCTGCGTCGGAAACCCGAAGAGGTGAAGACCTTACAAAGCATCTCCAACAAATTTGTAGAGCAGTTTTCAATGGAAGAAGGGATAGAGGTTACCAAGAGAGATCTCAAACAGTTAAAGCAAGGTCCTCTGGAGACCTTTACCTTTTTCATCCGTCATTGGCGCCGAAAGTCTGCCCAGCTGAGCGAGAGGCTATCAGAAGAAGATCAGATCAAGCTGGTGATCAAGGGTTTGTCGCCGCAGTATTTCCATTTTATGTCCCCTCAGCATTACACCGATTTTGACCATCTGATTAAGACTGGGATGAGGACTGAGGATGCAATAGCTAAGGGTCTGAGGGCCAGACTTCCATCAGACATCAGGGAAGGAAAGAGACCCGTGGTCGTACAGAAAGAAGTTGACCACGTAAACCATGTTCGCCCAGCGGCCAGGACTGTAACAGAGGTGGCGAGACCAGCACCAGCCCCGGTAGAGCAGAAACCTCAGAGGCACTTTGATCCCTTACCGTACCCTTTACCTCTGATTCTGAAAAAGTTGATAAGGGATAAGAAAATCAGACTACCTGATATTAGGCCAGTACCTAACCCGTTGCCCCCATATTGGAGAGCAGACCAGTATTGTGAATACCACAGAAATTCGGGTCACCTCACTGAAAGATGTCTGGCCTTAAAGCATGCGCTCCAGACTATGTTAGAGAACGGAAAGCTTGAGGTGGAAAGGCCCAATGTAACTCGGAACCCCCTTCCCAATCATCGTACAATTCCTCCTCCTGTAGCGAATGCCATTTTTGTCGAGGAGCCGGTTCTTGATCCATCCATTCTCATTTGCGCAATCACTCCTGATGAACCTTATATTCTAAGATTTGATCCTGAAGAGATCGAGGAGATGGAAAAGGAAAGGTCTTATGCCCTCTGGAGAGGGAGCACCAGTTTGGCAGAGACGTCCTCTCCATGCGTCCTTCGATGTGAGGATGTTGAGGCAGAAAAGGAAACGCCTTATGTTCTAAGGATGAGTGATTTTGAAGAAGAGGAGGCAATTGAACCTCCGTATGTTCTGAGAATGGATGCAGATGATTTACTTCTATTGGAAGATCAGTGTGACGAGCTTCGTCATGTTACCTGAGGTGGCCGAGTGTTTAAGCCCGCAGAATTGAGAGCAGAAAACCCCGCAGAAGCAGTGAGAGCAGCCGAGAATCAGGGGCAGAATAGGCCGAGTGCAGATGAGGAAGAAGATAATCTGTTGAAGCAGTTGAAGAAGACCCAAGCAAACGTTTCTATTTGGGGCCTACTTATGTCTTCGTCTAAGCACAGGAAGGTTGTACTCAAAGAGTTGAATGCTGCTCAGGTGCCAACTGAAATCACTCCTGATGAGTTAGTAAGTCTAGTCGCTGTGACTAAGACTCCAAGGTAATATCTTTCACAGACGATGATTTACCTCCTGAAAGGAGTGACCATGCTCGTTCACTCAAAATTACCGGGATCTGCAACAAGAAAAGGGTACCCGAAGTACTAGTCGACAATGGGTCCGCTCTGAATATCTGTCCTCTGAGTACTGCTGCGACTTTGGGCTTTGGACCTGGAGATTTTATTCCCTCAGAGCAGGGTATATTAGCATATGATGGCACCCGGCGAGATGTCATCGGAACCCTGGCCACTGAAATCCAGATTGGGGGAGAAGACTTTGACATCGAATTTCAAGTATTGGACATTAAAGCTTCTTTCTTGCTGTTATTGGGTCGACCTTGGCTGCATAAGGTCGGAGTTATCCCTTCTACCCTTCATCAAAAGTTGAAGTTTGTTCATAACAACAGGGTAGTGACTGTGAAGGGTGACCCAGATTTAGAAATTGGACAGATTTCGCAGGAGCTCGTAGTTGGGAAGGAAGCCGATGTCAGTTTGACAGGGTTTTCTCTGGAGGTGTCGGTCATATCCATGAAAGAAGCCATGGGCGAAGAAGTTTTCTTCTTGACTAGCACCAACTCGAATGTGGTCAGGATGATCCGTAAACAGGGTTATATTCCAGGCGCAGGGCTGGGCAAATATCATCAAGGCCCTACTGAGTGGCCTGTGCTCAGAACTTTCAATGGTCTCTTTGGCTTGGGATATAAGCCGACCGAGCAGGAGGTCAAGGAAATGAAAAGATACATGCTGAAATGGGCCGAGTGCCGCCGCCGGGGTTTAGAATTGCCTATGGGGCCAATCAGTCTGATCAGAAATGGCATTTTCAGAAAAGAGGGGGCAGATTTTCCATTTTGCGGGTTTGCTGAGCCGTGGACCGATGATGTGACAGGGCAGAGGTTTCCGGGTTTCGAAATTTTCTTTGACCTAGAGTTATCAGAAGCGCCAATGAGTGCTCGGATTATTGAGGAAGCATCGGAAACCGATTGGGCCGATGTTTTAGAACCGGGCTGTCTGAATGGCATGTTTCAGATTGAATATCCAGTGGCAGCAGTGGTTGGCAGTGAGACCGAAGCGTCAGAGGTGGCAGTGATAGGCAGAGATGCATTCATTCTGAACCCCGCAGAGTTAATCACCCCAGCCGAGGGACCCTTGACCAACTGGACCTCCCAGGTTTTACCTCGAGTAGTCTTTCAGTATAGTCCCGTTTCCTCAAAAGAGTCAGTAGTCTCTAAGTATACGTCTACTTCCCAGTCTGATATTGAGTTTGTTTATTCTAACGATTCTTTTGATGCAGGTACTGTAGAAGTTGGATCCGGTTCCGGAGTCGGTGACAAGTCTCTTTCTAATAAGGTCGAGTCCAAGAGTACTTTAGATGATGAGTTTATTTCTTCAACTGCACATATGCCAGAGTTGACTGAGTTCAATGTTGAGTTGTCTGTTGAGTCTGTGAATACATCGTTAGAGTCCAATACAATGCCTGCTGTGGGCTATTCCATTCTTGATGTAACCAATACTATGAATGAAATGAAAGACTCTTTTACATACATTCCTGTTTCTGTTTCTCCTGTTTCCATTTCAAGTACTAAATCTGCTCTTAAAACTGATAATATTAATAATGATAATCAAGATTCCTCCTCTGACGAGGATGCCGACGAAACTCCCCTTGAAATCAAACATATGATTCAACAAGAGGAGAGTCGCCGAGCAAGACCGCTCGAAGAGGAAATTGAAATCGTAAATATTGGTGACGAAACCTTAATTCGGGAAATACGAATTGGCAAAACTTTATCTCCCGAAAAGCGTGAGGAATTAATCACTTTACTTAAGGAGTTCAAGGAGGTCTTTGCTTGGTCTTATGATGACATGCTGGGATTGAGTGAAGACATTGTCCAGCATCGGTTGCCTTTAATCCCTGGCGCGAAGCCAAAGAAGCAAAAACTCCGAAAACTTAAAACAGAATGGGAGTTAAAAGTTCATGACGAAGTTAAAAAGCTATTAGAAGTAAAATTTATTCAAGTTGTTGAATATCCAGAATGGCTAGCGAATATAGTGCCGGTGCCCAAAAAGGACGGAAAGGTCAGGATGTGTGTGGACTTCAGGGACCTCAACAAGGCGAGTCCGAAGGATGATTTCCCGCTTCCGAACATTGATCTTCTGGTGGACAATACAGCTGGTCACGCTCTGTTATCTTTTATGGATGGGTTTTCGGGATACAATCAGATTAAGATGGCGCCGGAAGATATGATCAAGACAGCGTTTACTACTCAGTGGGGAACTTACTGTTACAGAGTAATGCCTTTTGGGTTGAAGAATGCAGGCGCTACTTATCAGAGAGCTGCGACTGCTCTTCTTCATGATATGATCCACAAAGAAGTCGAAGTCTATGTAGATGATATGATCGTCAAGGGAAAGACTCGGCCGGAGCATACTGTCTCTTTAAGAAAATTCTTTGAAAGAATCAGACAGTATCAGCTTCGTCTGAACCCTAGCAAGTGTGTATTCGGGGTTACTTCAGGAAAGCTACTGGGATTCATGGTGAGCGAAAGGGGAATTGAAGTAGATCATCAGAAAATCAAAGCGATTCAGGAGATGGAACCGCCGAAGACCGAAAAGCAGATCCGAGGTTTTCTCGGAATAGTTCAGTATCTGAGACGGTTTATAGCTCATCTGACTATGACCTGTGAGCCTATTTTCAAGCTTCTGAAGAAGAATTCATCGAAGAAATGGACCGAAGAATGCCAGGTGGCTTTTGAAAAGATTAAGCAGTGTTTGTCCTTACCTCCGGTTTTATCCCCGGTCATCCTGGGTCAGCCATTATTGTTGTATTTGTCCATCACGGATACGGCGATGGGTTGTATGCTCGCTCAGCAAGATTCAGGGTCTAAGAAGGAGAGGCCAGTATACTACATCAGCAAGAAGATGCTAGAATACGAAGTGAAGTATACAATCTTGGAGAAGACCTGTCTAGCATTAATTTGGGCAACTCAGAGACTCAGGCATTACTTGTTGTCAAGCAAGGTACTTCTGCTTTCACGGATGGATCTGTTGAAGTATTTGTTTGAGAAGCCTGCTCTTACTGGAAGAACCGCAAGGTGGCTGTTATTGTTATCTGAGTTCGACATTACTTATGTCACTCAGAAGTCTGTTAAAGGGCGGGTCGTTGCAGAGCAGTTAGCTGATTCACCTGTGGAAGAGAACGCATTCCTGAAGGCTGAATTTCCTGGTGAAGAGATTATGGATGTTGAAGAGGATACTCCAAATACCATATGGGCAATGTATTTTGATGGTGCAATCAATAACCAGGGTCAGGGAATAGGAGCAGTACTCGTATCCCCTCAGAAGGAGTATATTCCTATATCTATCAAGTTGCAGTTTGAGTGCACCAACAACATGGCGGAGTATGAAGCTTGTATTGCCGGACTGGAGGCAGCCTTAGCTTTGCAGATTCAAGACATTGATGTGTTTGGAGATTCCATCTTGATCATTTACCAGACTAATGGAAAATGGAAGACTCGGGAAGATAGATTGATCCCGTATAATGCATATCTCGAATCTTTGGTCCAGAAGTTCAGGAGTATTACATTTACTCACTTGTACAGAACAAAGAATCATTTTGCTGATGCTTTGGCTACACTGGCTTCTATGTTGGACATTTCAGCAACAATGGAGGTCCAGCCACTTACAGTGCGACTGCAATGGGAGCCAGCGCATGTGAACGTTATCGAAATAGCAGCTAGGTGTCCAGATGGAAAGCCCTGGTATACAGACATCAGGAATCTCATATCCGGTGAAGGGCATCCACCTGGGGCTTCTGGGAAAGAGCGCAAAACCCTTCAGAAATTAGCTGCCAATTTTGTTATTTGTGGTGATCAGTTATATCGCAGATCCTTTGATGGAATCCAGCTTTTGTGTGTTGATGAAGACAAAGCAGTTGAGCTTATCGAGCAGACCCATGAGGGAGTTTGTGGACCTCATATGAATGGGAAAATATTGTCAAGAAAGATTTTGAGACTTGGATTCTATTGGCCCACAATGGAAGCAGACTGCTTCGCATTTGTGAAGAAATGCCATAAGTGTCAAGTCTATGCAAATCTTATTCATGTACCTCCTTCGGAGTTGCACTCCATGACTTCTCCATGGCCGTTTTCAGTATGGGGAATTGACATAATTGGGAAGGTTCATCCAAAGTCTTCGAGTGGGCATGAATACATTTTGGTCGCAATTGATTACTTTACGAAATGGATTGAAGCCGCTTCGTATGCTTTCATTACTTCGAATGCAGTTGCAAAGTTCATCTGTGCAAACATTATTTGCAGATATGGGGTACCTCATGAGTTAATCTCGGATAATGGTTCTCACTTCAAGAAGGAAGTAGCGCACTTGTGTGTAGAGTTTAAAATAAAGCATCACAAGTCGTCCCCTTATAGGCCACAGACGAATGGAGCCGTCGAAGCAGCAAACAAGAATATCAAGGTAATCATCGGCAAGATGACAGAAACTTACAAAGACTGGTCAAACAAGCTTCCTTATGCTTTGTGGGCTTACAGGACGTCGATCAGATCTTCTACAGGTGTCACTCCGTATTCTTTAGTATGTGGAATAGAAGCAGTTTTGCCTGTTGAACTTAGAATTCCATCTCTAAGAGTGATGATAGAGGCAAGCTTGCCAGAATCTGAATGGGCGAAGGGCAGACATCAGGAACTGCAGATGATAGATGAGAAGAGGCTACGAGCTCTGTATCATATCCAGGGGTATCAAAGGCGGATTGAAAGGGCGTTCAATAAGAAGGTTCGTGTCCGAGATTTGAAACCAGGGGATCTTGTCTTGAAGTCCTATAGGGCACCGGTATTTGATCCAAGAGGGAAGTTTCGTCCAAATTGGTCTGGTCCTTATATTGTCGATGAAGTCCTGCCGGGAAAAGCCGTAAGACTCCTCAATGAAAATGGAGAAAAATTAACAGAACCTACAAACCTGGATCAGTTAAAGAAATATTATGCCTAAAACACTGGAAGGCCATCTTTGGACGACTTGAACCGTTTAAGCCAATAACACAGATTTCGAAAATGAAAACTCCTTTTTGCTAAACTCCTTTGAGCCAAAAGCAAAACCTCTTTATCAAACTTAAACCAGGGGCATCTTTTATGACTTTCGTCATAAAAGATATTAACCTCGAACTACGCGGGACCTGATTCCCATTTTCTTTGGGGATACGTAGGCAGTCTGGATAGTCCAGATTCGGTCTAATTGCTCAAAACTTACCAAATGTTAGCCTGTTTGAACTCAGGCCTACCTAAAAGTCCTTCTGGTGTTATTGGCCCAGGTTTGTGGAAAAAAAAGAAGAAGAAAAAGAATGATGGAGTCTTGGACCCGCTAGACTGAAAACCCGCAAGGGCGGTCTAGGCAAAAGTTAGGGTCATTCACCCGCTAAGTTGAAAACCCGAAAGGGCGGCTTAGGCAAAAATCAGGGTGCTGAGCCTGCTGGATGGAAAAAGTTGCAAGGGCAGACAGTCCAGGCAAAAATTAAGGCGTACGGTCTGCTGAATCGAAACCCTAAAAGGGGCAATTCAGTATGGCAGGGATTTCACAAAGGATGGCTTTTGAAAGCCGATTGTGCTTCCGTTTTGGGCATTACTTCAGAGTCTGAGTAAGCGCCAGCATAATTTCTTTCGATACTTCTTCAAGTTAAAGTGGTTAAAACTAAGTAATCCAAAGGAGGTAATAACCATGACTGAAATACCGAAAAGTGGAATGAAACACTTTTAGATGCGGTATTCAAAAGATCCTAAGAGCGGTAGACTGTTACCACCTTAAACATTTATCAAATTAAGAAGCAGATTCAGTCTCTTTTAGAGTCTATGTTGTGCATTTATCAAAGTTTTCGTCTGTCATCTGTCAAAGTCTCGTTTATCGTGTGTCAAAATCTTTCATTGTCAGGTCAAAGTCAGGTCTTTAAGGTCAAGTTTAGCCTTTACTTCTCTTGAGGCTGGGGCGATAAACTTTAAAAGCAAGAAGTTGCATCTCCTGCGGACAGAGCCGAACAAAGCAGAGTTCAGAAGGTGCAATTTTGCAAGTTTATTCGGAATGTTATCACGAAGTGCAGGAGGAAGAATGCTTTGAGCAAAACCCATTTTCCTGTATTTGTAAAAGCTTTGTAGCCTCAAGTATTTCTTTGAAATGAAAGCCTTCAGTTGAACCCTTGCGTTTGGCTCTCTTATGAATCTTGTAATGGAAATAAAATCATACTAGGGGCATCTTTTATGACTTGGTTTCCCAAGTCATAAAAGACGTCGAACAAAACTTTAGGGTTGAGATGGCTATTCTTGTCAAATAAAGATAAGAAAAGCTCAAACATCCCTTTTCGAGCTAGGCCCCTTGATCAGTTTTTTCAGAAAAAAAAATAATCCAATCCTCGTTGGAATTTAAAATTGAGTTTTGTTTTTTTTTAAATATAGGCAGAGTTTTGGTTTATTTGTTTAAAGGGGCCAATGCCCGCGAGATTTCATCGAATGCCTTTGAGTTATACCTGTGGTAAAGGTTATGATTTCCAGATCTATTCCAGCTGTGCTTTGTCTTAACTATCTTTCCTCCTCTCTGACCTCTAGGAGGTTAAGTTAGGAGCGACCTGATCGTCATTTTCAGAATAAAAAGCTTGAGATATCATCCTCTCCGGTATTGATAGTTTGAGTCTCCTCAAACGTTCTCTACCCGTCTTGTAATCCGGTATTGAAAGTTTGAGTCTTCTCAAACATTCTCTACCCGTTTTGTAATCCGGTATCGAAAATTTGAGTCTTCTCAAATATTCTTCACCCGTTTTGATTGATCTGGCTCTCGATTCCAGGATAAAAACTCGATGTATCCGGTATTGATAGTTTGAGTCTTCTCAAACCTTCTCTACCCGTCTTGTATTCCGGTATTGAAAATTTGGGTCTTCTCAAATATTCTCTACCCGTCTTGTATTCCGGTATTGAAAGTTTGAGTTTTCTCAAACATTCTTTACCCGTTTTGAAATCCGGTATTGAAAATTTGGGTCTTCTCAAATATTCTCTACCCGTCTTGTATTCCGGTATTGAAAGTTTGAGTTTTCTCAAATATTCCTTACCCGTTTTGAAATCCGGTATTGAAAATTTGAGTCTTCTCAAATATTCTTTACCCGTTTTGATTGATCTGGCTCTCGATTCCAGGATAAAAACTCGATGTATCATCATCCTTTCCGGTATTGAAAGTTTGAGTCTTCTCAAACATTCCTTACCCGTTTTGAAATCCGGTATTGAAAATTTGGGTCTTCTCAAATATTCTTTACCCGTTTTGATTGATCTGGCTCTCGATTCCAGGATAAAAACTCGATGTATCATCATCCTTTCCGGTATTGAAAGTTTGAGTCTTCTCAAACATTCCTTGCCCGTTTTGAAATCCGGTATTGAAAATTTGGGTCTTCTCAAATATTCTTTACCCGTTTTGATTGATCTGGCTCTCGATTCCAGGATAAAAACTCGATGTATCATCATCCTTTCCGGTATTGAAAGTTTGAGTCTTCTCAAACATTCCTTACCCGTTTTGAAATCCGGTATTGAAAATTTGGGTCTTCTCAAATATTCTTTACCCGTTTTGATTGATCTGGCTCTCGATTCCAGGATAAAAACTCGATGTATCATCATCCTTTCCGGTATTGAAAGTTTGAGTCTTCTCAAACATTCCTTACCCGTTTTGAAATCCGGTATTGAAAATTTGGGTCTTCTCAAATATTCTCTACCCGTCTTGTATTCCGGTATTGAAAGTTTGAGTCTTCTCAAACATTCCTTACCCGTTTTGAAATCCGATATTGAAAATTTGAGTCTTCTCAAATATTCTTTACCCGTTTTGATTGATCTGGCTCTCGATTCCAGGATAAAAACTCGATGTATCATCATCCTCTCCGGTATTGAAAGTTTGAGTCTTCTCAAACATTCCTTACCCGTCTTGTTTTCCGGTATTGAAAGTTTGAGTTTTCTCAAATATTTCTTTACCCGTTTTGGTAATTTCATAATCCAGTTTTGAGTCTTCTCCAGTATTCTTTACTCGTTTTAGCCCCCGATAATTAACCAAGTGATTCTTGGTTTAATTTATCAATCAAAATCTTCAATCTTTGATGCGAGCGCCGAGTTAAGAGTCGGTGAGGGACTATCTCACAAGTACATTTGCAGAGTTAGAGTCCGGTGAGAAGCTGTTTCGCCAATTTGCTTTTGTGTAAACCTTTTTCAAAACCAAAAATCCAAAATTTAATCTTTTAAAGCCAGGTCCGCCAAAATGCGTTGTCTTATCGGCTTCGCCATTCGTGTGACAAGCACACTCTGACAAAGAGGGGCATCTGTAGACACCCCATTTTGACCGAACCCTTTCATGTCTTGTTTTAAATAATTGTCCTAATAAATTAGTGTTCTAAGGTCCCAAATTGTGCCCTAGGTTAGCTTAGGGTCCCACAAGGTCCCTGTAAAATTTCGTCGCGATCCGAGCCCGTTTGCTTAGCAAACGAGCTAAGACAGTGTCGTGGGGCAGGTTCAGAGGGGCGGTGATTTAGCCAGAAATGCGGTTGTGGTGGAATTTGGAAAAACAGTTCAAATTTGCCATTTTGGGCTGTCCAGGAGGATATGTGGGTGCACAGATTAGTGTACAACTTAATTGAGGGGTGCATTATCCAGAAGCTGGGCATTTCTGTAAATACGAAAGATTCCTTTCTTCTTTTTCAAGTAATCATTAGACCCTAATCTAGCTTAAGGGAGGTTAATGGTTAGGATTAGTTGGGAGAGCATCTTAGGAAGCTTCCTAGTTGGTTATGCCTCCTTTGATCCCAACCCTTGAACAAAAAGGCAATTTGGAGGGTTGGGATCAAAAGAGAGAAGATATTTTGCAAAAATTCCCCTCCCCTGTTTCCTACCTGGACCACTAACCCTATATAGAAGAATACCAAAATACATGGATGGGGGCTGCCCATGGAACAGCAGGGCTTTGAACAATATCATTTCTATTTTTCTCGCCCTGGCCACCCCCCTTGCTGTGTAAAAGAGGGGTCATTGAATGCATTAGAGGGGTGTCCATGAAAGAGGGGGGGGGCATAATTTTTTATGGTCTAATAAGAGACCATCGAATTAGGGCAAAAGGGAGGATTTTCTTTTTCTGGTTTTTCTCTCGTTCAAAGCCGAGAAGAGAGAAAGAGAAAGTGAGAGAGGAAGAAGAAGAAGAGGGAGGAATCCGGCCACCCTTGCCGGAATCCCACCACCTCAATACCCATTTCCCCTAATATCCAAACCCATTTCAACCCTCCCTATTCCAGCCATCTCCTCCGATCTCTCTGGCCAGAATCCTGCAAGACACCGGCCTCATCAACCCCATTCCCACCACCACGAACCACCTCAAACCCATTCTCCTTCTTCTTTCTTCTCTTATTCTCAAAACCCCTAAAAATCCAAACCCACACCCACCTCCTCCATTTTCTTCTCCACCGGAACTTTTCCACCGGAGCTTCTCCACCCCAGCCACTCTTCTTCGCCCAATCTAACCCCATCTCCATCTCCATCTCCACCCCATCTTCTCCGAGCACCCTTCTCTCCACCAGCCACCAGGCTCCTTGCCGGCGGCCGCATCCTCCCTCTTCCCCTACCACCACCACCAGGTTATCTTCTCCACCTCCACCGATCCGGCTACCACCAACACTCGCGGCCATTTTTTTTCCTCTACCTCTAACCCATTTTCACTCCCAAACCCATCTCCTCTGCAAAAAAATCCAAAAAAACCCAAAACCCCCTTTCTCTGCAACTTGACCACCATCTCCACCTCACCGTCTACCGGTACCCTCCCATCTCCGGCCACCACTCTATTCTCATTTCTCTTAAAAACCCAATATCCAAACCCATCTCATTTTATCTCTGCAAATCCGCCCATCTAAGCCACCATCACCACCCTTCTTCCACCTCCATCTTGTTTTTCTTCTTCTTCTTCTTCTTTTTCCCCATCTCCTACCTCACTCCTGCCGGAGCTTCAGCCAAATCCCACCGCCACCTCCAACCAGATTTGCAGCCGCCTCCTCTCAGCCGCACCTCACTTCCATAACCACCATCACCAGCCATCTCTTCCACCTCTGTAACTCCGACCGCCATCTCCATTTACCGGCCATCTCCTCCGAGCTTACCATCGTATCCTCCACCATCAGACCTTGCTTTTGTAAACCTCCATTAAACCCCAAATCAGCCACCAGCCAATGGCTATTACCCCTTTCATCATACCCAGATCCTTCATACCCCTCTAATTCATTAGAGTTTCGATTTTATTGCAGAAATTCCTCCTCAGTCAGGGAATTCTCTGCAGCTTCAACTGAGAAGCTGCCATTATTTAATAAAAGCTTCATCCGCTGGGTTGGTCGTCCCAAAGGTCTTAATCTCATTAAGGAAGCGAGGAAGGTAATTCTAATTACTTTGAATTGATTTTTTACATACCTGTTGTGTGATGATGGCTTGTAAAATGTTCTGTTGATCTGTTTAATTTTGATAAATCCTTTCATTTAATTTAATGCTATTGATTCTTTGTTTGATTTCAGTTTTTCAAAATATGGAATGTCTGATGAGTCCGTGCTTAATTTTTTATTTAACTTCTCTATAATTTTGATTTGTATGATCGAGATAACATTTTGTATATCCATTCCCCTTTTAATCTCAATTACTAATTTCTTCATGTATGAAGCTGCTTGCGTGACATTCATAGGATATGATTTAGGTCGTTTACTTCCTACTCTTTACGATTAAGATTGATTGTTTGTTTATGGGAGTAGCGATATTTTAGAACAGGGATGATGGGCTGGGTTTTAGCATGAATATCTGTTTCGAGCTGCCAAGAGTAACTATGGCAGTTATTTGAATATGTGATTAATGTTTTATCACTTTTGGTTGATAATTTGTCTTTTGGATTGTAGTGCACTTGATAAGGTCACAAGATAAGTTATTGTTGCTCAAGTTGGTTGCATAATATATTCCCATTATAATTGTAATCAGTATAATAAATTCCCTAGTATAATTTTGAAGGCTCAATGTCAATTTTTAAGAGGGTGCTGCTACCATCATAAGTCCTCATGAATTTCTGTGTTATTTGTAGGATATAAAATTGGTCATTTATATGATCCAATGTTGTGTGAGCTGTGATTCGGCCCTGTATATGTGTATCAGGTGTTTATTTTGCTTGTGCGTGTTTGAAATTATAGTTGTTACCTGTATGTACATTGTGTATCTTTGAGTACGTGCATGCATATGAATGTCATGGTATTTCTGTCCGCGTGTATGGCTAAAAGTGTGCGTAAATGTGTTGCGAGTCAAAAATCAGCTTATTCATCCTATATTTTAGTCCGTGTTCTATGCTAGTAATTCTGCCATGGCTATGTTCCTTGTGATTGGCACAAGTCCTGCCCGCATAATCTGCCCTTGTTTTGTATCCCCCTTATTTGTTAGGTTATGTTTAAGTTGTCTCGATTACGTTGCTTCTAGAGAGGGATATTCACTTATAGCCCTCCCTATTTGGGGGGCGATGAAGGCGATAGCCCAAGCCTATCTTTAGGGGACTCGCTCAATCCAAGTAGCGCTCCCCTCCTTTGTTTAGTAGGCCTACCCAACCTTTTGGATTTCTTTTAACTTTAAAAAGAAAAAAAAGAAAAAAAAAAGAACCCTTCTCTGGGCAATGATAAGGTTACTTGGAGCCCGTCTTTATGTTTTGTGGCTCACTGCTTCGTACTTGGATCTGCACAAGTTGATGTCCCCTGTATGCACTGAAATTTTTACTAATTGGAATTATCATGATCTTTTGATATTTCTAATACTCTTCTTATCTTAAGCATTGAGTTAGGTTCTGAAGACAATAATGAATGGACTGTTCAGGTGAGATTATTTTGAAGCTTATCATCTTTGTTTAAATTTTATTTAAATAAATTGTTTTAAGAAAGAAGGAGATCAGATGACTACTCTATTCGATATTATCGACATGAGTACTGTCTGATTTCAAGGCGGGATTAGAAATATTATCATATGTATTATGATATCAGATGATTACTTTAGCATCATCTGATTTCATCCCCATATTGGGGTGGTGTTTGTGGTTGGGCATAGAAGTGTTTGATATTGTTTTTTTTTGCTTTATTAGGCTATCCAGCGGCTGGTCTGGACTAATTAATGTTGTTTATCATTTTATGATTGCTATAGATTGTGTATTTTTTTATTGAAAATTCTTCTTTGCTTAGCGCTTGTTTTATTTTTTATAAGAATAGAATGGGTTTGCGATTATCTGGCAGCCTTTTCTTCTCTCTTTGATAGACTAACACAGTCTTAAAGATTTCTGTTAAAATTCTTTATATACTAGAGTCCCCTCTCATTGCGAGGGCAATGAAGGCGCTAGCCCAAGCCCATCCTTAGGGGACTTGCTCAGTCCAAGTAGCATACCCCTCATTTGTATATAGGAGACTTGCCCAGTCTTGCTAGCATTTTTCTCTATCCTACCTCTGTGTCTAAGAGACTTACCCAGTCTCATTCTCTTGCTAAACCTCCTCTTTGTGCGTCGTTTGGTTTTGGGAGAATACCTTACTCGGCTTGGCAGCATACCCCTACCCTTATGGGTATTGGGTTGCACATTTGTTGCACCCTAGGGCTAGGTAGCTGTCCGGCCCGGCTGGGTGTATCACCTTTGCCAACTATGCACAGGGTCTTTTATTCCTTTTTACTTGTGAGCTTCTCCTTATTCGATAGTCCATTCGCATAGGAGTCAGCCCTGATTAGAGAGTCTTTGACTCATTCATCCTTTGTAGTGTTATTAGAGTCTCTGACTCATTTGTACTTCCTCCATAGTGTTATTAGTTAGGAGTTTTTCCATTAGAGACGAACTCAGTCATATAGAGCCTTCCCTGCTTAGGATCTTAGATTGTTTTCTCTGTTCTTGGGGCACTATCTTTCTTGTTGTGGTTTGTCTCTTTGAGACGCCAGTTTCTTGTTGTGGATCGTCTCTTTGAGACCTTTGTTGCTTGTTTGGGGTTTCCCCTTTTTTGCTTTAAGGCTTTGCCTTAGTTTATGGTATTACTTGCGTGTCCCCTTTAAGATTGAAAACATTTAAAGGTTTAGAGCATTGGAAAAGCTTTAAAATCCAAAAACATTAGAAATTTAAAACTCAAAAATATTTGAAAACTTTAAAAATATCAAAAACATTTGAAAATATAAAAAACCTTAAAAAATCTGAAGTGTGAGTGTTTCTTTTAGAAGCGTAGTTTGAGAGTTCGATTCGAACTACGTTGGCTTGATCCTCTTCCACGAGGTACGTAGTGCAGCTTGAGATTCTTATCTCAAGTCCAGCCAAACTTTGTAAATAAATGCTTTAACCTTTTTTTTCTTCAAAACCTTATTTTCAACAAGATCTTCCTCTAGAGTTAGGAGTTTGTCCTAGATAGAGAGTTTTAGAGTTAGGAGTTTGTCTTTTATTTGTTGTGTGCTCGTTTGTGTTGTTTTAGAGTTAGGAGTTTGTCTTTTGTTGTGTGCTTGTTGTGTGTTTGTGTTAGAGTTAGGAGTTTGTCCTAGCTAGGAGCGCCTCCATCCGGTCAGTTGGCGATTCACATCGCCGACTGATGACTAGGTCTTGGATACGTTAGCAATCCTATTGTTTTCCTTAGGGCATACAGCCTAGTTACACGTAGGTTGTAGGAACCACCTACATTAGCTTAAGGCTAACTTACATTTAGTTAGGGCATATAGGGTGTCCTAAAATCTACAATTCACTGGAATTTAAATAATCGTTCAAGAAGCTTTAATAACTAGTCCGGTTTTTTAGATCGAGTCTAAGATAGAGGTCTAGGTGTCTTAGGCATCCTAGCTTAGAATAGACACGAAGAACTACGTTGCCTTGATTCTCGTGGAGGCGGGGATACGTAGGCTTCTTTTGATGAATACCAGACCATCCGAGGACTCGGGCTTAATCATTTAGAGTCTTAGGATTTGTTGTGTTATATTGTATATTTTGTTGTGTTTTCTTACTTTCTTGTGCAGACCTATACCTTTAGCTGTAGCATGCATGTGTTCGTCCACCAGAAGTTAGATACCCATTAGGCATGTCACTCATAACCTAGTTATCATTAGGTGACATGTCTTTTATCTTGCTTTATGTGTGCTTATTATTTCATCCCCGAGTCATGCATGATTAGGTAGACGTTCACTCGGGGATATTTGTTCCCATTTCACTTGATTTTCGCCCAAAACTCTTCAAGATTAATAATAAATGGCATAAGAGACCAAGTGTTCGCACTCGGGCGAATTGGAGGCGCTCTTCGGACCTTCTCGATTCGTCATCAGGCACGGACCTTTTGTATCTCTGGTTATCCATTGCAAACAGAGCATTTGTTTTGGTTCCATGGCGTGTCCATGGATGGCGACTCTGAGTTATTTCTAGATACATCTTGGTTTCGAGCCCTGGCTCCGGATCAGGATGTATCTCTTTCCTTTTATATCGCCACTCATGCTATGCTATGAGGGTGGCACCAGTTTCGAGAGTTCCTTGGCAGAGCTCTCCTTCACGTTGTGGAGATCTTAGAGGATTGCAGGAGGGATCTCGCGTCCCTCGGCACCGTCCTCGGATCGGGGTCCACAATATTACAATTTTCATCCAAGTTGTTTCTATAAACTCATCTAGTTCCAATCACATGATGATCTTTTGGCCTATGAACCAATTGCCATACTTTATTTCTTTCAAATTGGTTAAACTCTTCTTGCATGGCAATCATCCAAAACTCATCATTTTCTTCTTCTACAATAGACTTAGGTTCAATTTGTGAGATGAATGCTAGGTGACCACAAATAGTCCTAAAATGAGACATAGTCTTAACTCTTGTGACGCTTCACTAATAATTTGAGTAGAGGAGTGGCTTGCAATGATTCTTTTACTTTTGGATCTTCTTCCTCATTCCCTCTCTCTTCAACTGACTCACTTTCAATACTAAGATTGTCCAAAGGATCAATCAAGGTGGAGGTGTTCTTTTCACAAGTTATAGGGTGAACTTCATCTTCATCATCTATGTTGATTGTCACCCTCTTGTCATCACTTTGTTCATCAAATTTGACATGTATAGATTCTTCCAAAGTCAAGGTTCTTTGATTGAACACTCTATAGGACTTACTTTTAGTTGAATACCCTAAGAATATTCCTTCATCTGCTTTAGGATCAAATTTATGAAGATTGTCCTTGATGTTCAGAATATAGCACTTACATCCAAAGATCCTAAAGTAGCTAATATTGAGCTTTCTTCCCTTCCAAAGCTCATATGGTGTTTTGCTAGTGTGGGGTCTTATCAATACTCTATTTATCACATAGCAAGCTGTATTCACAGCTTCTGCCAAAAAATGTCTAGATATGTTGTTATCATGAAGTAGTGTTCTAGCCATTTCTTGCAAGACTATTCTTTCTTTCCAGCACACTATTTTGTTGAGGGGTTCTAGGGGTTGAAAATTTGTGATCAATGCCTAATTCTGCAAAATAATATTCAAATTGATAATTTTCAAATTCTGTTCCATGATCACTTCTAATTTGTTTGATATGACACCCTCTACCTCTTTGTAGCTTGTAACACAATTTGCAAAATTCTCTAGATGTTTCATCCTTGGAAGCAAGAAATAGAACCCAAGTGAACCTAGAGTAATCATCTACTACAACAAAAACATATCTTTTTTCACCAAAGTTACATGTCTTCACGGGACCGAATAGGTCCATGTGAAGTAGTTGCAATGGTCTAGATGTAGAGATGATGTTTTTAGGTTGAAATGAGTCTTTTACTTGTTTACCAAGTTGACATGCTCTACACATGATTTTTAAGATAATTGAGTTTAGGTAGACCATCCACAATATTCTTCCTAGAGATTCTAGCAATGATTTTCATATTAAAATGTCCTAGTCTTCTATGCCATGTCCATGTAATATTTTCAAAAGATGTAAGACAAGTAACATTTTGACATGCGAGTTCTTCAAGCATAAAAGTGTAGACATTTTCATCTCTAGTAGCTACAAATTCAGTTTTGTTATCACATGAAGTTCTAACAATGCATTTATCATTCTTGAAAAGTACTTCATTACCATTGTCACATAATTGACTTATACGAAGCAAATTATGTATAAGTTTATCAACAAGCAGTACATTTCTAATGGTAATACCTTTAAATTTAATCGTACCTTCACCGATTATTTTACCTTTGGCATTGTCTCCAAATGTCATCGTTACTTGATTTTTCATGTTGAGAGTAGAGAATTTGGAAGGATCAAATGTCATATGCCTTGAGCATCCACTGTCGAGGTATCATTTGTCCAATGTAGAGTTGCTACTCAAGCATACCTACAAAATAGAGAATCAAGTCTTGAACTTAGGTACCCAAATTTCTTTGGGTCCTTATGGATTAGTTCCATATGAGTTGCCGTTTGCTACCCATATATTTCTACTTGATTTTCTAACTTTGCAATTGTATTTTATATGTCCAAGTTTACGTCAATAGTAGCAGGGAACAAACCCTCTTTGCAAAACCGCTTCCAAGGAGATTAACCCTCTTTGCAAAACCGCCTCCAAGGAAATCACTCATCTTCGCAAACCGCCTCAAAGGGAAAAGCTCATTTTCGCGCTGAATTCACCTTTGTTATTGGGCCGAGTCGTAAACCCCAATTACAATGAAAATGGAAAAAGATAAAGCTCACTCAATGCCTCTTGATAGGCTAATACATACAATCAATAGCTCACTATCTCTCCAAAAAGATTACACAATAAAAGCCTTATGGAGATCTTCTTCAAGTATGGAAATGCAAGTTCAAAGCTCTTGATGAGAAAAAATAGATTTTGAAGGTTAAAGCTCAAATGAGGTTTTCAATAAGTCTAAGAGTCTTTGAATCCATGATAAAACGTTATATTTATAGTCCATAATGATTTATGACTGTTTGGGGGTGATTTCGATAAGAAAAGATTCCAAACGGATCAAAAAAGCTACTAGCTATTAAGCCCCAACGGCTAGTTTTTCGTGCTGTCCCGGTCGACCAGGGTGGTGCGGTCGCCCCCAGGAGGGCATTTGGAATTTTAAAAAAATGGCAGATTGACTGCCACGGTTGACCGGGGTGAGGCGGTCGACCGCGGCTGCAAAAACAGTTTTTGGACGCGATCTTTTAAAATTCGTATCTCACTCGTTTCTTATCGGATTTTGACGCTCTTATACTTGATTTGAATTGAAACGATGAGATCTATCTGTTAAAAATATTGTCAAAAATATTTGAAATTATTTTGGATAAATTAAGTCAGGTTTAAGCTATTGTTTTCATAATTCAAGTACTAATGTCGTTTCTTTTCATTTGTAAACTTTGGTTGGCATTTGGGCTTTGATTCCTTGAGCTATGAACTTTTGTTTTACTAAGTTTAGGATCTTTGAAAGTGATTTTTCATGCAATACAAATAGGTTTCAAGGTGGTTTTGAGAATGGTTTGAAAAACACTTTTAAATGCAAAACCATATGAAAAAAAGATTTCCAATACAATCTAGAAAGTTAAACTACTTAGCACCTTGATTGTATTGGCTTCAAAGGTCTTTCTTGGGATCATGGGCTTGGAAGTGAACACTTGAGAATGCTTGGTACATGTGACTTCCTATTCTTCAATCATCTTCACTTTGAATGCTTGAGATAGTCACCAACACTTATTCATCTTTAAGCTCCTCTTAGCATTGTACAAGGCATGCTTGTGGGATCTTTAAGTTGAGCTTTCTGCTTGGAAATCTTCCAAGGATGATGCCTCCAATGCGTGCAAGCTCTCTTAGTTCTTTTGCGCATGTTGATCCTCAAGCCTTGTGTTGTGTTGTATTGTGTAATGGCAATAAAACATATGAAGTTCTTGTTTAAGGCACAACACTTCAAAGCAACACATTAGTCCATAAACACTAATCAATTTGGGTTTGCTAGCATCAAAACAAGAAGGTAAAGGTGAATAGTTGAACCCATGGGAACCTTTGGGCTAACATCTTTGTTTATTTGTAGGCATTGCAACTTGCTTGTGTGGACCCCGATCCGAGAGAGAGGTGGGGGACGAGCCCCCAGCGGCCTCTTAGGATCATCCACGTGAAAGGAGAGCTCTACCAAGGAACTCTCAAAACGGTTGCCACCCTCATAGCATAGCACGAGTGGCGATATAAAAGAGATACCTCTCGATTCGGGAACAAGTCTGGATTCGAAACGTACCTAAACAAACTCAGAGTCGCCATCCACGGTATACGGCCATGGATCCTTTAAACAAAAATATGCTCTGTATACCATGGATAACCAGAAATATATATGGGTTCGTGCCTGATTACGAATGGAGAAGGTCTGAAGAGCACCCCCAATTCATCCGAGTGCAAGCACTTGGTCTCTTATGCCATTTATTATTAACCTCAAAGAGTTTCGGGCAAAAATCATATGAAATAGGAACAATTCTCAGGAGTCGTCTACCTAAGCATGCATTTCCTGAGGATAAAGAAATAAGCATACACAGTGAAATGAAAAATGTGTCACCTAAGCAAAGCTAGGTTATGAGTGACATGCCTAATAGGTGTTTAAGTTCTGGTGGTCATACACATGCAGGTTACAGCTAAAGGTATAGTATCAGTACAAGAAAAGAAATCTAAAATTAACAATTAATCATGAATAGTAAATGAAATAAGGAATAAACAAAATGCCAGGCAAATAACAGAATAATGAAATAAAAACTTACGGCTTGCACATAGCGCCTATCTACAATGGGGCAAATACATAGCACCTAATATAAAATCCTAACACATCTTATCTAGAAAACAGTAAATGACAGATAGCAATTGCAATAATAAAAACCTATGGCGTGCACATAGCGCCTATCTACAATGGGGCGAATACATAGCGCCTAATATAAAATCCTAACACATCTCATCTAGAAAGCAGTAAATGACAGATAGCAATTGCAATAATAAAAACCTATGGCGTGCACATAGCGCCTATCTACAATGGGGCGAATACATAGCGCCTAATATAAAATCCTAACACATCCCATCTAGAAAGCAGTAAATGACAAATAGAAAATGCAGTAATACCGTAAAGTGTTACGGCTAAGAAGATAAACCTGCGCAATGAGCAAACATCAGTAGACGATAGTAAAGGATAATAATCAGTAACCTAATAAAGATAGAGAATTACAGCTGAACATGCGAGAACTACAGCTAAGCAGGTAAGAACTACAACTAAGCAACTAGGTAAAACACATAAGCAGGTAAATGTTATAGCTAAGTACGTAAGTAAGCAAGGAAATGCACACACGCTGCCATGATCCTACGCGAAAATTATCAACAAAATACAAACACAAGCCCTAGAGTACTATCAACAAAACCTAAGACTCTAATGCTTCAGCCCGAGTCTTTAGATGATCTGATGTTCATCCAAAGAAGCCTACGTATCCCCGTCTCCACGAGAATCAAGGCAATGTAGTTCTTCGCACGTATTCTAAGCTATGATGCCTAAGACACCTAGACCTCTATCCTAGACTCGATCTAAAAGACCAGACTAGTTATTAAAGCTTCATGAACGATTATTTAAATTCCAGTGAATTGTAGATTTTAGGACACCCTATATGCCCTAACTAAATGCAAGTTAGCCCTAAGCTAATGCAGGTGGCTCCTACAACCTATGTGTAACTAGGCTGTATTTCATAAGGAAAACAATGGGATCACTAGCGCATTCTAGACCTAGTCATCAGTCAGCGATGTGAATCGTCAACTGACCGGACGGAGGCGCTCCTATAACTCTAGGACAAACCCCTAACTCTAAAACAAACACAAACAAGCACACAACAAATCAAAGACAAACTCCTAACTCTAAAACTCTCTATCTAGGACAAACTCCTAACTCTAGAGGAAGATCTTGTTGAAAACAAGGTTTTGAAGAAAAAAGGTTAAAGCATTTATTTACAAAGTTTGGCTGGACTTGGGATGAAGATCCCAAGCTGCACTACGTACCTCGTGGAAGAGGATCAAGCCAACGTAGTTCGAAACGAACTCTCCTAACACTTCAAATGATTTAACGGTTTTAATGTTTTTCAAATGTTTTTTTTAGTTTCAAATTTCTAATGTTTTTTTTTTTTTTTAAACTTTTCTAATGCTTCGGACCTTTAAATGTTTTCACTCTTAAAGGGAACACGCAAGTAACACCACAAACTAGGGCAAAGCCCTAAATCCAAAGGGAAAACCCCGAACAAGCAACTAACGCCTCAAAGAGACGATCCACAACAAGTAACTGGTGTCCCAAGAACAATGAAAATGATCTAAGATCCCTAGCAGGTAAAAGCATCTTAAAGGATAAACTCCTATCTAACAGACGAACCAAAAGGCTACGGGGCAAACTCCTAACATATAGGATAACCAACTCTAAATGGGAAGCAAATGAGTCCAAGACTCTCTATTGCTCTATAAAGGAGGTCAAATGAGTCAAAGGCTCTCTCTAGAAAGGAGGGCTCTAACATGAGGCTAGGTAAGCATTCTAAAGGGAAAACTCTCTAAATGAGACAAGACTTGTCTCCAAAAAAATAAAAATAAAAATAAAAAAAATTCTAATGAGACAAAGTGTGTCCCCTAAAATGAGACTCATGGAATTTGGAAGATCTGGACATGATTTGGAAGTGATTCTAGAAGTTTAGATGTCTAGGTTGGCATATAGCACGGATTCTACTCATTTAAGGGAAAAAAATGTGAAATTTTCACCCAACATGTAATTTTTATAAAAAATGGTCAAAAATGCCAAACAAATCATGGGAATGCTTCAATATATGATTTGTGACTTGCTAGCATGCTCATCATATCCCAATACAATCATTAGAATCAATATAGGCTCAAAACAATCTTAATAAAAAAGAAAAGGTGAAATTTCCACCCAACATGTAATTTTCACCAAAAATGGTCAAAAATGCCAAACAAATCATGGGAATGATTCAATATATGATTTGTGACTTGCTAGCATGCTCAAAACATCCCAAACAATCATTAAAATTGAATAGAGCTCATATTGTCCATGATTTTCAAGAAATGGCACAGTTATGTCATATAATGTGAAAAATGCAACTTTGCACTTACTTTTAGATCCCTCAAACATCAAAACCATCAAAAACTCTATTAATCAAAATTGTATATCTCAGCATGAATGACATTCTCTCAGTTGACCAGTTCGTTTGGATCTGGCCAGAAGTGGCCGAAAAATAGCCTATTCCGATCCATCGCCATTAAAAGACATAATAGTGTTTTAACTGAAAGTTCGGGCTCAGTTTTGACACTTAAAATATCGCTTCTGGAAAAATTCACTCAAGGACAAAGTATTAGAAAATCTTGTGAAGAACATTTTTTCTTTGTATGGCTTCGGACGAAACAGACCTGGAATAGCCTAAAAATGGCCAACAAGCTGCTGTTGCAGAAATGCAAGTCATTTTTGACATATTAAACAACATTTATGAAAAAATTTGCTCAATAAGACAGTTTTAGGAAATATTACAATGAACACTTTTCCAGTTGACAGTTTCGACAATTTCGATCAGAAGCAACCCAAAAGTTATTCGACACGATAATTTCTAAAAAAAACTGAACAAAAACAACATTGTGGACTGAAAATTTTAAACGGGCATAACTCTCTCGTCTTTTGGCCAAATTTGGGCCGCCATATGTCGAACTGACCGGCTTGATGAGATCTACAAGATTGAGAAGTTTGTTTTTGGTGATTTTAAGTTTTAGAAATCCGAAAATAGAAAACAAAGGGCTGGACAGCAAGCATGTACAGTTTTTTTTTTTTTTCGAATTCAACAAGTACTTCTAAATTAATACCCCAAAAATCAAATGCTCAAATGGTTAGCACAGGTATAAGAAGTTCACGGACCTGAAACTGAAATAGAACAGAGAGGGAAATCGAAATCCACCAGAGGAGCTTCCTTAAAGACTCTGAAAGATCTTCCAAAAACTGACATTCTCTTCGAAAAGATGCAAGGCATTTGGTTTTTCGCCATTAAAATGCATCGCTTTATGAGCTTTTTCTTTTCTCTTACTGTGGGACATGATCCCGCGAGAGGGGCGTGGGGCGCGAGCCGCCGCGCGCTCTCCTTTGGTCTCTCGTACCCACGCGATTGGCGTGTGCATTTTAATGTTGATTTGAATTAATCTTTCCTGTGAACTTGGGATCACTAAGGCAATCCGAATTCCACACGAAAGAGACTGACAGAGTCGCCACCTAGATGTGGGATCTAGGACCCGTAATTAACCAGAAATCTAGACTCGCTACCTGGTTACGAGAATGGAAGGTATGGGGAGTTATCCGCCACATGCACCATTCCTGCCCGATAATCGGTCTTCGATTCCAAAAGCTAATTCTTTTAAATTTATTTTAAATGGCTCATTCAACTCTATGTTAATGTGCGAACTAAGTGACATGCATCCTATGATCTAATTTTAATGTGAATCCTAGATGTGTATCTTGATTTATTAATTTGTCTGGATTCATTCTAAGTGAAAGTTCTCCTAGAATTCTAATTTCATGAAAAATCCTAAGTGATTTGATTAAGCATTTACAAGAAAATTAATATACAAAACACCACAATTTGTTTGTGGTGCCGACTCGCGGGTGGTATGCCATCAGACATCCAAGCTGCCTACGTACCCAAGCCTCACTGGGATCAGAGTCGACGTAGTTCGGTGCACCTAAGCCAAGCTACTTATGCCTAACTCAACTAGGACACCGACCTAGACAGAATTGACTGTTTCAACAGTTTTGAGAGAAGTTATTTAATTCAAGTTGAGGATTTTATTATCTTAGGATTTCATCTGAGATGCTATATGATTCTTATCTAAATGCAAATTGTTCCTTAGACTAATGCAGGTTTGCCTACATCCTAGGTTACTAGGCTCGTCTTAAGGAAAGATTGGGTGACTAGTGTGACTAGACCTATGGCACGGTTGTTATACATAACAAGCGTCCGTGATGAGGCTGGACTCCTAACTCTAGGACTCCCTAAAACTTAGGACACGACACAACACTAGTGTTCCTAAATTGGGTTCTAATGGTTCTTAGATTGGAAACCATAATCCAATGGTTCCGGAAGACTCGAGACAAATCAATTCAAATTCTTGAAGTTAATTAATTTCAGATTTCATGGATTTTCGATTTATGGACACTTGAGGATTACCAATGGTTCTAGGGTTCACCAATTTCGGCCCAGAATAGCATCCAAGGAAGGGAATCGTGCGTTCTTTCCTTGCGCAATTTAATACTTAGGTTATAACATCTTATTGCCTGGCATATCTCAGGATTTCCGTGGACAGTAACCTCGGAGCCAACAACATGCTATAGCTTAAGTATTCAAATTGTCAAAGATCGGTTGCAATTGGGATACGATTATGGATGCACTGACCATTTTTCCAGGGAATTCTAATGATCCTAAGATTTCTGTTTCAATGGATTAAGGAGTTAATGTGTGACAGAGATTTAAGGTTCTTTAGAAATATTCAGATGATTTTCAATTAATTTCGGATTTTCAATGAATTTTATCAATTTTAAACATATGAGTGATTTTACAAGTGAAATTGTAGCAAACGAATTCGAAATGAGTTGAAATTTCTACAGCAGCAAGATATGATGAAATGTAGCTTACGGAAAGAGTTTTACAGATTTTTACATTAAGCTCATATTTAATTTCGATTTAACAATTGATTGACCAGATTGCACAAATAACACAGAAACCACTAGAAATATGAATCTAAATTCAATGAAATTTCTACATTAATAAGATATAAGTAAAAATAACATACTGAGAAATTTTCATGAATTTTGGAAACCATTTACTATCAGTTTCAGATTTTTTAATTTTCAGACCAGATTATAAATTAACCCTACATCCCATATGAAAACAGATCCAAATCACTTGAAACTTTTACAGTAACTAGAAATGTGAGATTGAAGACTACTGTAAAAATTTTAAGAATTTTAGTTGTGATCTGATGTCAGTAACAATTCCTCCAAAAGCTGGTAAATTTCAAAGAAAGCATAAAATAATATACCAAACAAATTCTCAAAATTCTCAAAATTTCATGGTAGAATGTACTGGTATCATATTAGTTTCCCACGAAATTTCATTAATTTTGGAATTCATTTAGTATATATTTTATTTTCGAAACACTCATGGAGATCATGATTTTGAGCATACATATTTAATTTTCAACTAAATCCAATTAAATACTAAAAATCATGCAAATATACCAAATAATTCTAGAAAAATCTAAAAATTAAGTACCTACCTGTGATCGAAATCCTCGCCGAATCCGAGAGCCGAAAAATTCGAAAATCGCACCGCCGCTTGATCCGCTTCCGCTTTCTTTCTCTTTTTCTTTGTTTTATTTTCTTTTATATTTTTTTTTTATATGGAACAAGGGAGAGAGATGGGGAGAAACAAATAAGGAGAGAAAGTAGATAATGATAGTGTGAGAGTGAGAGAGTGAGAGATATTGAGGGAGAGAAAGAGAAAACTATCCAAAAACAATGTGTTGTTTTTTCTCTTTTTCCTCCTCTCATCACCTCTCTTTATATAGTGAAAAACTTAGTGGAGAGGTGGAAATAAACAATGAGAATGGTGGGTGTGGTGGAGAATAATGGAAATAAACAATGAGAATGGTGGGTGTGGTGGAGAATAATGGAATATATAATGGTAATGGTGGGAATTGTGGTGGGGAATAATGGAATATATAATGTGAATGGTGGGTGTGGTGGAGAATAATGGAAATAAACAATGGTAATTGTGGGAATGGTGGTGGGAATAATGGAATATATAATGGTAATGGTGGGAATGGTGGTGGGAATAATGGAATATATAATGGTAATGGTGGGAATGGTGGTGGGGATAATGGAATATATAATGGTAATGGTGGGAATGGTGGTGGGAATAATGGAATATATAATGGTAATGGTGGGAATGGTGGTGGGGATAATGGAATATATAATGGTAATGGTGGGAATGGTGGTGGGGATAATGGAATATATAATGGTAATGGAGATAATGGTGTTATTTTAAAGGGAAAAATGAAGTTAGTGGAAATGGTAGAGAAAGTTAAGTCATGCTAATGGTGAGTCCCACATCAGCGGGTTCCGCACAAGCGGGTCCCACATCAGCGGGCCCTACACAAGCGGGTCCCACATCAGCGGGTCCCACACAAACGGGTCCCACATCAGCGGGTCCCACACAAACGGGTCCCACACTAGCAGGTCCCACACTAGCAGGTCCCACACCAGCGGGTCCCACACAAACGGGTACAAATTCTCCCTAGTTTAGATTTTTCTGAATAATCCTTCTCAACATTTAGCGGGAAAATGCGAAACACGACGGAAATGACCAAAAATATTTAGAAATGTAACAAACGGATGCGGGAAAGAAAGACATTGGAAAACCGACGGAAAACAAACCCTAATTTCTTTATCGATTAAGATAGAGCAAAATGGGGTGTCTACAGATGCCCCTCTTTGGTAGAGATGACGTAGTCATCGAATACCAAAGTCAAAATGACAGAGCCATTTTGCGTAGTTTTAATCGACAAAAGACTCTACACAAAACGGAGCCTAGACGCAAACATTTACTACCTAATGCAAGACCCTAAATGAAATCCTAGAATTAGAACATAATAAGAAATCCTGATGCGGTGCCGTTCACAAACGGGCAACGAGAGAATGAGATACCAGTTTCGAATGGATTCCGAAGAGAAAGAACAAAGATCGTTCTCAAGCGGTTTTTAAAAGAAAATGAGACATTTTTCACAAGCGGGCTCAAGGAGGATAAGAGACCATTCACAAATGGACTCAGAAAATGAGGTACCGTTTACAAACGGGCTCAAAGAGAACACGGGACCATTCACAAATGGACTCGAGAAACGAGGCACCGTTCACAAACGGGCTCAAGGAGAACATGAGACCATTCACAAATGGACTCAGAAAATGAGGTACCGTTCACAGACGGGCTTAAGGAGAGGACGAGACCATTCACAAATGGACTCGAGAAACGAGGCACTGTTCACAAACGTGCTCAAGGAGAACATGAGACCATTCACAAATAGACTCAGAAAATGAGGTACCGTTCACAAACGGGCTCAAAGAGAAGACGAGACCATTCACAAATGGACTCGAGAAACGAGGCACCGTTCACAAACGGGCTCAAGGAGAATAAGAGACCATTCACAAATGGACTCAGAAAATGAGGTACCGTTCACAAACGGGCTCAAGGAGAAGACGAGACCATTCACAAATGGACTCGAGAAACGAGGCACCGTTCACAAACGGGCTTAAGGAGAAGACGAGACCATTCACAAATGGATTCGAGAAACGAGGCACTGTTCACAAACGGGCTCAAGGAAAACATGAGACCATTCATAAATGGACTCGAGAAATGAGGCACCGTTCACAAACGGGCTCAAAGAAACAAGATAGCTTCAACAACGAAGAATTTAGAGATTTTTCATAAATTTGAATTTGACGTAGGATTGGATTTGATGAATTTTTGATTTTTCAGAAATAAGGCACCGTCCACAAACGGGCTCAAGGAGGACATGAGATCATTCACAAATGGACTCAGAAAAATGAGACACCGTTCACAAACGGGTTCAAGGAGAAGACGGGACCATTCACAAATGGACTCGAGAAACGAGGCACCGTTCACAAACGGGCTCAAAGAAACAAGATAGCTTTGATTGATGAATTCAACAATGAAGAATTTAGAGTTTTTTCATGAACTTGAATTTGACATAGGATTGGATTTGATGAATTTTTGATTTTTCAGAAATAAGGCACCGTCCACAAACGGGCTCAAGGAGGACATGAGACCATAAATGGACTCAGAAAAATGAGACACCGTTCACAAACGGGTTCAAGGAGAAGATGAGACCATTTAGAAATGGACTCGAGAAAAGAGGCACCGTTCACAAACAGGCTCAAAGAAACAAGATAGCTTTGATTGATGAATTCAACAACGAAGAATTTAGAGATTTTTCATGAACTTGAATTTGACATAGGATTGGATTTGATGAATTTTTGATTTTTTAAACTTAATGAAATCGGGGATGTTACAGATCGTGCTTGACAAAGATATCGGAAACTAGGACTTTGACGAATGATGAAACGGCAAACCGTGACGAATGATGAAACGGCAAACCAAAGAACCATTATTAACAAGAATGGATTAGAAACACTTTTATGAAACTTCAACAAGATTTTTCTCAAAGAGACTGCTGGTCTTGTCTTTGGGGATTTGGATGACTGAAACCTTGAACAAGACACTTGAAATTGGTAATCTAGAACAACGGCTCTCTTAGATATAATCATGGAAAAGTGGGACTTGCCTCTTGATAGGTGTTTAGATAAACATTTCTTGACCAAGATAGTATTTAACTAACTGGAAGGAAATTCTGAATTTTAACGGTTCATCTTTCTGAGAAATTGGCTCGACCATCATTGCATCTGAGGCTCTTCCAAGCTTAAGATGCCTTCCTGGAGTATGATCTTTTTACGGAAGCTGGGCTTTCTGATGTTTCTACTTCTGAATTCTTCTGGGTTGATCATCTTTGAAATGAAGCTGTTTGACTGGATTCTCAAGCTCTTTCAGGTACAATCGCAGGGAGCTGACGAAGCCGGGCCTCCTTCACCAAGACAGTTACATCATTTGGACATAGGAACGACGATTGACTCTTTCTAAAGAGAAAACTTAGATAAAAGACACTACTCAAAGGATTGAGGAGCTCTGAAGGAATGAACATAGAATAACAACGATTGATTAACTACACTGACAGACACAGTAATGCTTCTGACTTAGTTAACGTTTTATTTGGTAAGTCTATCCTTTCAAGGAATATTTTTTTTTTTAATTGGTAAACACTGGACTTTTTCCTTAAAATAGTAATGCCTCAATGATTTAATTACAACTCCTAGGATTGCTTAGCTCCAATGCCCCCAGTTTTGAGGATGTCACTTGAATTTGCTTGAACTTCAGTTGATCTTCAGTCCTGATACCGGCTGTAGCCTTCTTACAATGATTCTCTTACCATGACCAAGTCACCTCTTCAGGGTTTTTAACTTGGCGGACCGTGGTAGCCTTAACTTTTGCCTGAACCGTCTTTCTAGGTTTTCGATTCAGCAGGCTATCCCCTTAGCTTTTGCCTAAGCCGCCCTTTCGGGTTTTCAACTTAACAGGGGAATAATCTTAAATTTTGCCTAAACCGCCCTTTCAGGTTTTCAGTCTAGCAGATCTTCAAACTCCATTTTTTTTTATTCATCATCATTTTTTTTTTTGTTTCGGGACCTAGATCATTAGTTCTGAACACCGGAAGGACTTTATAGGTAGGATAGGGCTTTTCAAAGAATGGCTTAAGGTTCAACAAAGATTTCGACCGAACCTGTGAATAGGTTGCCTACATATCCCAAGGTAGGAATCAGGTCGTGTATAGTTCAGGGCGAATGCCCCTAGTTTGAAGATAAATTGTTCGAAAGTTTATTGATTTTTTCCTTTTTTTCTTTCTTTCTGGAATGATTGACCTCTCTTCTTTAGGAACTTGTCCCCTTTTTTTTTCTGAAAGGATTGAATTTCTTTTTTTTTTTTGGATTGATTGAATTGCTTTTCTTTTTTGAATTGACCGAACTCAGTTTAACCGAGCTGCCTACGTACCCCAGTGTAGGGATCAGGTCTCGCGTAGTTCGGGGCGAATGCCCCTAGTTTGATGGGTTTTCAAGAAAATTTCATTCAGGCTCAAAGGGTTTGCAAACATGTATTTGTTTTGACATTGGGTTCTGATTTTGGGATTTATTCGGCCAAAGAAGGCCTTCCGATGTTCAGATTGGGAGTCGATCTAGTTTACTAGAGTCCCTCTGGTACTGATTATTTATTTTATTTATTTATTTTTTTTTACGGAGTTTGACGGCATTTCCAGGTAAGAGATAATAGATCTTCTTCTTTCAAGATTCTAATACGCGCCTTCGACTTTCATAGAGCGAAACTTGTTCTTCGACATCCTCCATCTATGGATTTGTAACTCTTGATATCTGATGATCACTTTTCAATGCTTGCTCTTGAACTTCTTATCTCGAATTTGATGGCTTCATGTTATGAATTTGAGAACCAAGGTCATTCATTGGAAATATGAAAGTTGTTTCCACTCCATGCCCCTTGCATAGCATATGATATTCACTTCATTCTTTCTTGAACCTTCTATCTGGGTCTTTCTCCTGGCATTAATGGTAACGCTTACCGGACCATCTTTTTATCCTCAAAATGGGTTTACCAATTCTTCACACTCTTCAGAGGGTAATGTATTTTCAATCGGCATTTACTGGATCAAGGTTTCAGTGCCAGTGTTTACCACTTCAATTTCATCTTTGAAAGGCTGGGATTGGCGCTCCTCCTCTTGTTCAAGTAATTGTTGTGACCCAAGTGAAGTTTCATCAATTTTGTCCTCATTTGAGGAGGGAGTCTTATTTTAAGATCAGAAGCACACTTAAGAAACGGACACAAGTGAATTATTGGGACTCAAATTTTATTTAAAGGAAAGGCTGTTACATCTGACGACCTATCCTGAACATGCTCAGGATTCACAACTCTGAATAAAGAGAAAAGCAAACGATAACTTGCCTGGACTAGGCATTAACCTTGAACTGTAGAACCGGACTCAACAATTGTACTGACCATGATGGCTGACTCAAAATAAAATAATAAACGACTAAAACTTTAACTGCCGCAACTGTCTAGCTTCGGAGGCTCGGCGAAAGCTGGCTCATAAATGGTACTTTCAACTTCTGATTCTTTTCATTGCAACCGGACCTGTGCCCCTTTGAACCTTCAGTTATTTAAGCATTGCGAACGGCTGGCGGCAGTACTGCATGATTTGATAATGGGTTATTGGTAGCAACGGGACTTGGCTCAAACACAAGGCTTTTATTGTCGAGCAACCTCTGGATTCTGAATTTTAGGGCAATGCAATTATCAGTGAGATGGCCAGAATTTCTATGGTATTCGCAGTGTTGATCTGTTCGCCAATTTGCTGGTAAAGGATTAGGAAGAGCCCTAATGTCGGGCAGGATTATGCGACCTGAGGCTAGACACTCCTTGAGTATCACAGATGGTGGAAGAGGGAGAGGGGTAAATTCTGTCTGGGCCTGTGGCCGAGGTGCGACAGCAGGTTGGGTATAATCCATCACCATGGGGTTCTGAGGTTTTGAAGGCTGAGGCTTGGAGCGGGAAAGGTTATTAATTTCAGCTGATGGAGGCTTCCTGAATTCTTTGGTATTCGGGTTACTTCGGTTGAACACACCTTGAGCCATAGCCTCCTCTATTTGGGTGCCTGCCACGATAAAGTGTTTGAAGTCCGGATAATACTGCAACGACATGTGATACTGGAGCTGGGGGGAAATATTTTTCATGATTATTTGGACCTGCTCTTCCTCAGAAGGGCGCTCCATCATCTGAGCTGCTATTCTCCTCCATCTTTTCACAAAGGTCAGAAAGGATTCCCTCAAGTCTTGCTTTGTCCTTTCCAAATCCTTTCTGGTGATTTCTGTCCCGTCATCATATTTGAATTGCCTGATGAACTGCTCGCCGATATCCTTCCATGTCCTGTAACGAGTCTTGTCCAAGACCATGAACCACCTCCTGGCAACCTTGGTTAGGGAAACCGGGAACAATTGAGCCATTTGCTCAGAAGATAAGCCTTGAGGCTGACACATGATGGTGAACATTTGCAAATGTGTGATTGGACAACCCACACCATCATATTTATCAAAGTCCGGCATTTGAAAATTGGCTGGGAGACGGATTTCTGGGAACAGTGTGAGGTCACTTGGATTGAAACCACCCTGGTCCTGAAACTGAATGTCCTGAACCTTCCTGGTAAGACTTTCTAATTTCTCCATAACTACTTTATCAACCATGGACTGAGAAGGCCTGCTGCGATCTTCGCTGTATTGCTCTTTTTCAAAATCTTCTTCAGTTTTGTCAGGGATAGGAATGAACACTGGCTGGGCAGGTGCGGCTGAAGTAACTGTATGGTGCATGGACCCTTTATCTTTGGACAACGATGGCCCCAACTTTTCAGAAAGCTGGGCCTTGATAACTTGGTTCTCTTCTTTGAGTTCTTGAAGCTGCCGGAGAATCAAGGTGAGAGTATCGGTAATAGCAGCGGGTGGAAGACTACTGTTCTGGTTTTCTGCCATTGGGGAGGATGAGGATGGGAAAGAAGGAGATGCTGGGGTCCTCAGAGAAGGTGGCGGGGAGACAGATTTCCTCTGCAATCGAGAAGAGATCCGAACCCAAGGAATAGTAGGGTTAGCTATGGTGTTTAGTGCCCTGTCATGGAAATAATGAACACGAGGTATATGAGCTTGACATTCATGGAGTGTTTCTTCTCAATGACTGAAAAATATTACACATTTAAGCAAGTAATTGGGACAATAGAATGAATCCAAATGATGAGGGGAATGCCCTTAGTTCAAGGATTATGAGAGTAAACTCTGAAGGATTTAGCAGAAATATTCTTGAAAAAGGTAGCCCCTAGAGGAGGAAGAGATCAAGGGTACAGGCAAGATTGGATCATCAAGATTGCACGATCAAATGATTGAGACATATTTCCGCCAATGAAGACACAATCGAATCCCACAAGAGACGAATGATAGACACATGATCAAAATGTGAGATTGCATAGGATTACTTTCAACGGGTAGATCAAGAATAACTAATCCTATGAGATCTTTGGAAATGATGGGATTTATATCCTAACCCCAAAGGAAAAGTTTTTAGTCTTCGCACATTTTAACAGTGTTACCTGAAGGCATCAACCCTAATCCTAATCTAGCGGAGTGGAGAGAGAATCTCGACTCATGACTTTGTTTGTGTACCTAGGACCGATCGTAGCCATTGGAAGATGGACTACGGCCTAATCTAGACACAAATGGGTAAGATATCCTAAACTAAGCTCACACATGTGGTGCACATGTGTTCGTATACTGCATGCATGTGTGGGTTAATCTAGGGGTAAGGCCAAGAGTCCCCTTAGCGCGAATCCATGTTCGATATACTGTACCAGTGTCCGGCGTATCAGTACGTGAACAAGAGATCCGTTTACGCACCATAAAGGTACTAGGCTAAGGGTGGAATGCTTCTCTAGCACAGAGGCACCAGGTGATGAAATCCCAGTCAACCATGCTAGATAACACTCCGGGTTCCTAAAATAGGACGTGTGTGCATGTGAAATGCAAGGGTTTAGATGCAAGTGATGTAAGTGTGTGCAATAAGTTCGCGCAATCTATGATGCCTTCAGGGTTTGTTAAATTAAGTTCGAGTAAAATATGATGAGAAAATAAAACGAGACAAACTAATCTAACAAGTATAGAGTTTTTATGAGCCAGTTAAATTAAATTCAAATGAATTATCTTTTGAAATTTTAATGAAGTTAGGTGGTCCCCAGCAGAGTCGCCAGACTGTGGGACATGATCCCGCGAGAGGGGCGTGGGGCGCGAGCCGCCGCGCGCTCTCCTTTGGTCTCTCGTACCCACGCGATTGGCGTGTGCATTTTAATGTTGATTTGAATTAATCTTTCCTGTGAACTTGGGATCACTAAGGCAATCCGAATTCCACACGAAAGAGACTGACAGAGTCGCCACCTAGATGTGGGATCTAGGACCCGTAATTAACCAGAAATCTAGACTCGCTACCTGGTTACGAGAATGGAAGGTATGGGGAGTTATCCGCCACATGCACCATTCCTGCCCGATAATCGGTCTTCGATTCCAAAAGCTAATTCTTTTAAATTTATTTTAAATGGCTCATTCAACTCTATGTTAATGTGCGAACTAAGTGACATGCATCCTATGATCTAATTTTAATGTGAATCCTAGATGTGTATCTTGATTTATTAATTTGTCTGGATTCATTCTAAGTGAAAGTTCTCCTAGAATTCTAATTTCATGAAAAATCCTAAGTGATTTGATTAAGCATTTACAAGAAAATTAATATACAAAACACCACAATTTGTTTGTGGTGCCGACTCGCGGGTGGTATGCCATCAGACATCCAAGCTGCCTACGTACCCAAGCCTCACTGGGATCAGAGTCGACGTAGTTCGGTGCACCTAAGCCAAGCTACTTATGCCTAACTCAACTAGGACACCGACCTAGACAGAATTGACTGTTTCAACAGTTTTGAGAGAAGTTATTTAATTCAAGTTGAGGATTTTATTATCTTAGGATTTCATCTGAGATGCTATATGATTCTTATCTAAATGCAAATTGTTCCTTAGACTAATGCAGGTTTGCCTACATCCTAGGTTACTAGGCTCGTCTTAAGGAAAGATTGGGTGACTAGTGTGACTAGACCTATGGCACGGTTGTTATACATAACAAGCGTCCGTGATGAGGCTGGACTCCTAACTCTAGGACTCCCTAAAACTTAGGACACGACACAACACTAGTGTTCCTAAATTGGGTTCTAATGGTTCTTAGATTGGAAACCATAATCCAATGGTTCCGGAAGACTCGAGACAAATCAATTCAAATTCTTGAAGTTAATTAATTTCAGATTTCATGGATTTTCGATTTATGGACACTTGAGGATTACCAATGGTTCTAGGGTTCACCAATTTCGGCCCAGAATAGCATCCAAGGAAGGGAATCGTGCGTTCTTTCCTTGCGCAATTTAATACTTAGGTTATAACATCTTATTGCCTGGCATATCTCAGGATTTCCGTGGACAGTAACCTCGGAGCCAACAACATGCTATAGCTTAAGTATTCAAATTGTCAAAGATCGGTTGCAATTGGGATACGATTATGGATGCACTGACCATTTTTCCAGGGAATTCTAATGATCCTAAGATTTCTGTTTCAATGGATTAAGGAGTTAATGTGTGACAGAGATTTAAGGTTCTTTAGAAATATTCAGATGATTTTCAATTAATTTCGGATTTTCAATGAATTTTATCAATTTTAAACATATGAGTGATTTTACAAGTGAAATTGTAGCAAACGAATTCGAAATGAGTTGAAATTTCTACAGCAGCAAGATATGATGAAATGTAGCTTACGGAAAGAGTTTTACAGATTTTTACATTAAGCTCATATTTAATTTCGATTTAACAATTGATTGACCAGATTGCACAAATAACACAGAAACCACTAGAAATATGAATCTAAATTCAATGAAATTTCTACATTAATAAGATATAAGTAAAAATAACATACTGAGAAATTTTCATGAATTTTGGAAACCATTTACTATCAGTTTCAGATTTTTTAATTTTCAGACCAGATTATAAATTAACCCTACATCCCATATGAAAACAGATCCAAATCACTTGAAACTTTTACAGTAACTAGAAATGTGAGATTGAAGACTACTGTAAAAATTTTAAGAATTTTAGTTGTGATCTGATGTCAGTAACAATTCCTCCAAAAGCTGGTAAATTTCAAAGAAAGCATAAAATAATATACCAAACAAATTCTCAAAATTCTCAAAATTTCATGGTAGAATGTACTGGTATCATATTAGTTTCCCACGAAATTTCATTAATTTTGGAATTCATTTAGTATATATTTTATTTTCGAAACACTCATGGAGATCATGATTTTGAGCATACATATTTAATTTTCAACTAAATCCAATTAAATACTAAAAATCATGCAAATATACCAAATAATTCTAGAAAAATCTAAAAATTAAGTACCTACCTGTGATCGAAATCCTCGCCGAATCCGAGAGCCGAAAAATTCGAAAATCGCACCGCCGCTTGATCCGCTTCCGCTTTCTTTCTCTTTTTCTTTGTTTTATTTTCTTTTATATTTTTTTTTTATATGGAACAAGGGAGAGAGATGGGGAGAAACAAATAAGGAGAGAAAGTAGATAATGATAGTGTGAGAGTGAGAGAGTGAGAGATATTGAGGGAGAGAAAGAGAAAACTATCCAAAAACAATGTGTTGTTTTTTCTCTTTTTCCTCCTCTCATCACCTCTCTTTATATAGTGAAAAACTTAGTGGAGAGGTGGAAATAAACAATGAGAATGGTGGGTGTGGTGGAGAATAATGGAAATAAACAATGAGAATGGTGGGTGTGGTGGAGAATAATGGAATATATAATGGTAATGGTGGGAATTGTGGTGGGGAATAATGGAATATATAATGTGAATGGTGGGTGTGGTGGAGAATAATGGAAATAAACAATGGTAATTGTGGGAATGGTGGTGGGAATAATGGAATATATAATGGTAATGGTGGGAATGGTGGTGGGAATAATGGAATATATAATGGTAATGGTGGGAATGGTGGTGGGGATAATGGAATATATAATGGTAATGGTGGGAATGGTGGTGGGAATAATGGAATATATAATGGTAATGGTGGGAATGGTGGTGGGGATAATGGAATATATAATGGTAATGGTGGGAATGGTGGTGGGGATAATGGAATATATAATGGTAATGGAGATAATGGTGTTATTTTAAAGGGAAAAATGAAGTTAGTGGAAATGGTAGAGAAAGTTAAGTCATGCTAATGGTGAGTCCCACATCAGCGGGTTCCGCACAAGCGGGTCCCACATCAGCGGGCCCTACACAAGCGGGTCCCACATCAGCGGGTCCCACACAAACGGGTCCCACATCAGCGGGTCCCACACAAACGGGTCCCACACTAGCAGGTCCCACACTAGCAGGTCCCACACCAGCGGGTCCCACACAAACGGGTACAAATTCTCCCTAGTTTAGATTTTTCTGAATAATCCTTCTCAACATTTAGCGGGAAAATGCGAAACACGACGGAAATGACCAAAAATATTTAGAAATGTAACAAACGGATGCGGGAAAGAAAGACATTGGAAAACCGACGGAAAACAAACCCTAATTTCTTTATCGATTAAGATAGAGCAAAATGGGGTGTCTACACTTACTTTTGGTTCCATCAATGTCCATGTCTGCTACTGAAGAGGTATCAAGGGCCCCATCATCTCTCGATCCATCATCAGGACCACTCCCTGGAATCATCAAGCTCACATCACTAGCCTTCCCATCAGCAGACTGTTGCCTGTCCTTCTCAAATGGCTTATCTTTCTCTTTCTCTTTGGATTTCTCTTTGTCACGATCTTTCAACAACGCAATGTGGGGCCGGTCTCCTACCATCTCAATCTGACATATTGATTGAGCAGCCTGCATAAAAACCACTGGATCCCGGGAAACGACAGAAGCCAAATTTTGAAGAAAATGGCGTGGGGTGAGCCTTCCACTTGAATGTCTGTTTGTGGCGACTACTAGACTGTGTCGAATCTCAGTTTCATAGCTTGCTGGAGAGTCTGGGGGTCTTCGAGAATATGACGGACTATTGTAGCGGCAATGCTGTCAAATCCAGAAAAAAGCTACTTTTTGGCAAACAAAGCAATGAATGCAAACCTCCCGCATCAAGAAAACTCACGGCAATCGAATGAACTTTGGTAAGTGTTGCACATGGCTGAAGGACCACATGCATTGTTTCAGAAGGAAGTTGATTTCGGATACATTTGCACGCAATCTCAATAAGTCTCTTCTGCTCATGTACATCCATATAACGAGGAGCTAAACCCAACATAGATTGTAGACTGTTTGCTCTGTTTTCATCAAGAACGGGGGGCCCACTGCTCAGACCATCATCCTTTTTCAACGGTTCTGTAGCAGGAATTTCAGAATTCAATTTTGGATTTACCTGCAACACTATCAATAGCAAGAAAAGCTGTTGTCACCCACTTTGGGACTTGAGGGTTCTCCCCAACATTCAAACATGTGTTCCACTGAGACAACAAATCTAATGCAATCTTTATCAGACCATTTTTATTTTTATTTTTATTTTGAAAATCTGCAGAGAAATCTCCAAATCCATTCAGGAATTAAACCTCCGGTACCAAAATTTTCTGCAAGGGAAAGCTCTTGGAGAAATCCGAGGTTGGAAAGTTCCTTCGGAATCTCACCGCGAAACTTATTTTTTTCTCAGATCTAAGGTTTTTACGGTTTGGAATTGTCCAAAACAGGGCGGGATCAAGCCGGATAAGTTGTTGTAAGAGATGATCAGTGATTCAAACATCGGAAGATTGCAGAAACTCGAATGAATCGGTCCTGATAAATTCAAGTAACTGAGTTCGACTCGGATAACTCAGCCGGTCCGATTCTCGCAGGTTATTCCAGTCCAGTTAGTGCATTTGGATCCGATCCAACTTGCTAAGCTCTGTTTCGGATCGTTCATCCACGATCAAAAATTCAGAAGCGAATCTCTATCTTCGGCATGGAAATCGACCTTTGTGGAAGATAGATCCGCCGGAATTTAGCCGGATTCCGATCGATTCTCACCAGAGAAGATGATCCAACAGAAAACCCTCCCTCTTTCTTTCTCTCTTCTCAGATCTCAGATCTCAGATCTGAGATCTCACAGGGATGTGATCGGAGCTTTGGCACCGTTGCCGGAGGAAAAGAAAACCCTCTCTCTGCAATCTCTCTGTCTCTCTCAAATTTTTCAACAAAATCCCATCTCTCCTCCTTGGATTTTGATCGAAAGCAAAGAATAAAAGAAATAGGGTTTTTGAGATCTGGATTTTCTCTCCTCTGTCTCTCTCTCGCTCTGATTTTTCTCAACGAAAATGAAAAACCCCTCTCCTTTTTTTTTCATTATTTTTTTATATATATATATCAAATGAAGGCTGCTGATATCGACACTACTATATTGATGGGCGCACAAAAATGCACAAAATTTGATGAGCGCACGCCCGAATCGCGTCTTTTCTGCCCCAGGCCACGTCCTTTCCAGGATAAATTCGCCCCCCTTCAGGATAAATTCACCCCCTTTTTTGGTTTACACTACGACACCGCCTTGGCTCGATCTCTAGGCAAACGCGCTTGGATTCTGACGAAATTTTGCAGGGACCTAGATGAGACCTTAAGCTACCCCAGGGTTTAATTTGGGACCCTAGCTCACTGATTTGACGAGGCTCTGCCCAAACGACACGAACTTGGGTCCGGTCAAAATGGGGTGTCTACAGATGCCCCTCTTTGGCAGAGCGTGCTTGTCATGCGAATGCCAAAGTTGAACAGACAACACATTTTGATCGACTCGAAAACAAAAGAAAGAAATTTTTGGGTTTTTGGTTCAAAAACGATATTCACAAAATTAAAATCAACAAAAAGACACTACAGGACTTAAAACAAATAGGGAAATGATCTCTCATTAATCCTTAAAAAAAAAAAAAATAGGAACCATGACATCTCAAAGATATAGCCTCTCTCTAAAGCTCATGACTCAACTAAGCAAACAAAAACACAAACACTTTTTCATTTTCGAAATCACAAACACTTTTTTATTTTCGAAATCACAAACACTCAAAGAAATTTTGTTTTATATGGTGCCGCATAAACTAGCTCCATAGAAATCCAGATCCGTATGGTTCTGCATAAATCAGTTCCATACGAACTTTTCACAGATATTACAAAACCAAACATCCGAAGATTTTTTTTTTCAAAAGTGGGGTGCTGCAGAAACTAGCTCCATACAATTTTTCCAAATAAATGTGGTGCTACATAAACCAGCTCCATACAAACCTTTCACAGATATACAATAATAAACATAAAACCAAACACTCAAAGAGTTTAATACCAGGACGATAATTATACAGACCATTGCTGAAAATCCATCTGTTTAGTTATCAAGGTAACTCTGACTCCTCTCTTTCAAGGTAGCGAATCACCCAAAATTTACATGGTGCCGCATAAACCAGCTCCATGTAAATCCAGATTTATATGGTTCTGCAAAAACCAGATCCATATGAACCTCTTCGCAGATATGCCTGACTCCTAATTTCATTAGGTAGCCACACATTACGGATCAACCTTGATTTGTATGGTGCCGCATAAACCAGCTCCATACAGATACAAAACCAAACACTCAAAGAGTTTTTTTTTTTTTTTTTTATCATTTTATGAAAAATTCAGATTCATTAGGCTCTACATAAACCAGCTTCATATGAATCCTCGCAGATATGCCTGACCCCTAACTTCATTAGGTAGCAACACACTGCGGACTAACCTTGATTTGTATGGTGCCGCATAAACCAGCTCCATACAGATACAAAACCAAACACTCAAAGAGTTTTTTTTTTATTGTATGAAAAACTTCACCAAAACGACAATAAAACCAAACACTCAAAGAGTCTTATTTTAAAAACTAAAGAAAAAGACCAAACCGCGCAGCACAGACTCCGGTAATTTCCAACTTCATTGGAAACTTCTCAAAAACACTAAATGAAAATCAAGACCGTGAAACATTGAGCATTCAATTTCTAATCTCATTAGAAACTCAAAACAATGGATGATTGAAGGAAAAGACATTATAAACTTTCAAATTGATGAAAGAAAAGGACCAGGCCATGAGATACAGACTCTGGTAACTTTCTACCTTATTGAAAACTAGTCAAAAACGATGGAAGGAAAAAAAACAGACTCTGAAGCACAGAACCGTTAGTTTCTATCCTTATTAAAAACGTAAAAGATGGAAGAAAAGGCAAACTCCGAAGCACAGAGCTGTCAATTTCTATCCTTATTAAAAACTGAAAAGATGGAAGAAAAGGCGAACTCCGAAGCACAGAGCTGTCAATTTCTATCCTTATTAAAAATTCAAAAAGATGGAAGAAATGACAAACTCCAAAGTATGGAACTGTCAATTTCTATCCTTATTAAAAACTGAAAAGATGGAAGAAAAGGCAAACTCCGAAGCACAGAGCTGTCAATTTCTATCCTTATTAAAAACTGAAAAGATGGAAGAAAAGGCAAACTCTGAATCATAGAGCTGTCAATTTCTAACCTTATTAAAAACTGAAAAGATGGAAGAAAAGGCAAACTCTGAATCATAGAGCTGTCAATTTCTAACCTTATTAAAAACTCAAAAGATGGAAGAAATGACAAACTCCAAAGTACGGAACTGTCAATTTCTATCCTTATTAAAAAAATTCAAAATGATGAAAGAAAAGCTAGACTCCGAAGCACGGAGCTATCAATTTCTATCCTTATTAAAAACTGTAAAGAAGTGATTCAAAAATTTGACAACTTTGATTGATTTCATTAATGGATTAGTTATCTCTTGTCGAGAGAAACTAAGAGTGCATGATCTTTGCTGAAAGCAAAACTCAAATAGATTGATGAGATTTTTGGGTAATGACTCTCTTTAACATGTGATAAGCATTTTGCTGAGGTTTGAAGATTGTAGGAGTAGGTTCTAGACTCCGCTGGGAATTGAAGTTTCTGAAACTTTGACTCCAAAAGAGACAATTTAATCAAAGAATTCAACTCAAAGAGTGTTCAAGCTTCTCTCGTTTCTATTTGGTAAGAATAGATATCCCAATTATCATTGTTTAATATCTTTTATGACTCAAGTCATAAAAGATGCCCCTAGTATGATGTGCTTCCATGATAAGAGTCTTAAGAAAGCAGAACCAAGGTAAGTAGGAAAATTTAAATTTGCATGGGTTCTTTCTTTGGTATAGTGGTAAAACCATCTCCACAAAGGCTGAATGTAAGCATTCTTCCTTTTGCTCAATGTTTGAGGCTTCGATGTCTCTGACAAGTTTGAACAAAATGTGACTTGCCTCTTCCTTGATTCATACACCAGGATCTACTTTGAATTTTCTTCGCATTTCAGAAGGTATACCCCGCTTTTTCCAGTGCCATACACTATGGACTTTAGAAGAAAATGAATATCAATGAAAAAAACAGACTTCTAAGGACTAAAAAAAAGAAGATGCAGATTATTCAAGGGACTTGAATGACTTTCGATTCACCCTTAGATCTGATGTGTTATTTTGTTATGGTAAGGCTAGCCACTTTTAGAGTAATCTCGAAAACAATGTCAAGAGGTTCTAATTTCTTCCATCAGGATTTCCGTCATGGTTATTACCCCCTTCGGATTGCTTAGTCTTAATGCCCCTAGTTTAGAAAGGTGTCAAAGTAAGTCTTGTCATCCCTACTCGGATTCCAAGATCTTGCCCTGTGCAGTGATTGCTTCTTCATCTCTTCGAGTCTCCTCTGGTGGGAACTCATGATTATTGCATTCCAGGTTTCTGGTCTAGCAAACCATTTACTTAGCTTTTGCCTGGAATTCTCACACTATTCAAACATCATAGTTCTTCACAACCGAGAACTCCTTCCATGTCTTATCAGCTCACTTCTTGTGGGAAGTCTACTCCTCGACTGGATTGCCTCTTCAATTTTTCAATCCAGTAGATCGCTACCCTCATTTTGCATAAGCCAGCTCATTTGGTTATCGACTTAGCAAACACATGACTCTAGGCTGCCCTTTCGGATTTTCAACCTAGTGGGTCTTCAGACTCTCGTTCTTTTCTTTTCTTTCTATTTTTTTTATTCGCCTTGAACTTTTGCTTGTTTCACCAGAAGGATTTTCTAGGTGGGCTTGGGTTCAAAAGGGTTAGATATCAAAAGTTCAAACGATTTGGACCGAATCTGGTCTTGCCAGACTACCTACGTACCCCAAAAATGGAGGAACAGGTCCGCGTAGTTCGCTTTGGGGTTTACAAAGAATGGTTTAGCTTTTCAGCTTCAAAAAGGTTGAAAGGGAATAAGTTTCCTTTTATCCCAAAGGTTGACCAAATCTGAATTAATCAGACTGCCTACGTACCCCTGAAGAGTTGGGGATCAGGTCTGCGTAGTTCGGGTGCATAAAATGCCCCTGGTTTATAATATGGTTGAAAGAATTGTTTGGTTTTAAAACGTTGGCTCAAAGGGCTCACAAAAGGATTTTTTTTAAACGTTGGGATTTTGGCTATAAAGGCTCAAACGTCCAAGGATGGCCTCCTGGTGTTTTGATGTACAAGCTCTTGAGGAATAAGGTTCAACGGCTTTGAATATTTTTGTCTAGGAGTCTGGCGGTACTCTTGGGCAAGACTTCAACCACGGTGCTCCATTTGAACTTGTGCGCTTCTCAAATATCTTGAATTTATACTCAAGGTTCTTCAACTTTCATTTTGTCTCCAAATAGTAAAGACGATTCTCATATGCAATCTATCTCATTTACTCCATCATCTGGGTCTTTGATATTCCAAAAGAATTGTCATATGGACACATTTTCGTCTCTTTGTCTTTCTCTCATATTCTAAACATTAAAAATGTCATTTTTCTTGAAATATTCCACCTCAGAATCTCATTGAAAACATGTAGCTCAAAAGCTCTTTTCGGGTTCGAATTAATGACTTCATTTTCTGAAAGTCTTCTCTAAACTTCTCATCAGCTCAACTGGATGTCTGATGCTCCACTCTCTTGGATTTTGCTTTTCGACTGATATCTAAAGCTGATGGAGTCTTGCTTTGCATCACAACAGGGCATTCTCCTAGTTTATCCTTATAGAATCAAGTAAGACTACCTCAAACCCCTCTAAACAGGTTTATCAATTCCTCGCTCTCCTCGGGAGATAAAGTTTTGCTAATCCATCTTTCCAGAGTTTCGGATTTCAATACCACTATCAATAGCTTCGATTTCCTCTTTAAGTGGCTATACTAGACGTTCTTTCTCTAGTTTGATCATTTTTCAGATCTCAAGAGAAATTCCGCCTGCATTCTCATCCGAGAAGGGTGTCTTTAGTTATTTAAACATTAAATCCAAGGGTAAATCAAAGAATATCAAAGATACGAAATCAACAACTTTATTGAATTGAAAAATGTAAGTGCCTTAGTAACTCTTTGACGCGCCTCAATGGGCTCTACATCAGACTTAACAGCAGACTGGATATTGACTCGATAAGAAGACTGACAAACACTATATATTCTGAATTATTGATGACACGACTAGACTTACCAAATTTGACACAAGAGTTGGTATAAACTCAACAAAAGACAAACTCTGAAAACTTGACACTTCTTCATGAGCAAGAGAGTGGCACTAAAAGTTCCTGGGCGATATACCTTCCTCCATGATAAAGGTATCTACTGAGCTTGATCCTGAAGTAGGAATCTCGGAAAGGGTAACCCTACAAGGCCAGGGTTAAGTGGGACAATAAAAGGCTGTGTTGGCAATATAGAGGAAGCAATAGACTGCCTTGATCAAATGTGTTTGAAAGTGGTTAGTCTTTTGGAGGAATGGTCTTTCGTTGAACACAGACTCTTGACTTGGAAGCGCAAACACTAGATCAAGTGAGAGCATTGCATTCCTTCTTAGATTTTTCAAGTTCAAGATTTAATTTCTCTATTTCTTTTGTAAGTCTGATGTTTTTGGATACTTCAAGAAGATGTGCTTCTTGAAATTTCTCACAAGTATCATACAATTCATCATAAGTAAAAGAAATATCTTCATCATCATTTTCAATGTTAAGAGTAAATAGAGAAGTTACCTCTTTAGATGTAAGATTCTCTTGAATTCCCATGAGGCATATGTGGGACACTTCACCATCGCTTTCCTCGCTTCCGGATGAGCAACTAAGCCCGTCGTATGTTGAATTGAAAATCTTCTTCTTATCTTTTCCTTTTCTCTTGTTGAACTTCTCATCGAGCTTCTTGAAGGGGCAATCGGATCTCACGTGTTCGAGCTTGTGACATCTAAAACATCTAAGCTCATCATTATCTTTCTTTTCATCTTCCTTCTCTCTTCTACCACTCTTCTCCTTTTGGAAGTCTCTTCTGTTGTTTCTTGTGAATTTTTTGAACTTCCTTAAGAGGAGAGAGATATCTTCCCTCATAGCCTTGAGGTTTTTCTTCTCATTTTCACTCGCACTTCCATTATCTTGAGCCTTGAAGGCTATGCATTTCTTCTTTGGATCTTCTTTTGGAATTTCTTGCTCTTCCGTCTCCCTTTTCTTCATCTTCAACTCAAACGTAATAAGAGATCCAACTAGCACCTCCAATCTTATAGTTTCCACGTTTTTTGCTTCTTCAATGGCGGTTGTCTTGGGATCCCATGTCTTCGGAAGTGATCGAAGAATTTTGTTGACCATTTCTTCATTTGAAAAGACTTTACCTAGACCTTCTAACTCATTCATAATGTTAATGAATCTAGTATACATTTTGGTGACGGACTCACCGAGTTTTATTTTAAATGATTCTAGATCACTAAGAAGCAAATTAATTTTGATCTTTTTCACTTGAGCAGTTCCCTCCACTTTGAGTGTATCCCAAATCTCTTTTGCGGTCTTAAGGGTAGAAATCATATTAAACTCATCCGGAGATAGAGCGCAAATGAGGGAATTCATTGCCTAATAATTTAAGGTGAATTCGGCCTTTTCAGTGTCTTTCCAAGTTTCACTATCGGTGGTTGGTTCGGTATACCCCTTTTCAATGATCCTCCAAATGCCAAATTCTTGGCCTTTAGGTAAATCTTCATCCGGGCCTTCCAACAACCATAGTTGGCACCATTGAAGTATGGTGGCCTAGATGAGGATTGACCCTCATGATATTGGGTGGACGATGAAGTTGCCATGGATCTTTTTTCTTTTAGATTTCAATAAAAAAATCTCTAATAAGAGCCTTTAGCTTTGATACCAATTGAAATCCCAAAGGGCAACCCAAGAGGGGGGTGAATTGGGTTATTTAAAAATTCTTCTATAAACTACAAGGGAGTGTTAGATTAAACATATATTACTCTAACCCTTGTTCAATTAACAATGTAAATAAATGAATGAAATTACCATACACTACAAAAGAAGGGGATGAAGAATAAGGAGACTACACGGAGATTTATAGTGGTTCGGTCCAAAGGACCTACTCCACTACTCAAGTACTTTGTCTTTTCCATGGGATTTGCTTTCACTATGATGAGATTCCACGCGCCGAATCTCCGGGCTTTTATAATCAGCTCCGCCTCAAAGGGAACAAACCCTCTTTGCCAGAATCGCCTCCAAGAAGCTAATCCTCCTCGCACATCACCTCAAGGATTACAACCTCTCTTTACAAATACAAAGGATGGGAAGAAAAAGAAAACTTATAAGCCTCTTTGTAAGCAAATACAACACTCTCAAGCTCACAATCACTCCCAAAGATAGCAAATACAGTGTCCTATGGAGTGCCTATTGACAAAAAGAAATTGTAGGAATAAATGCACAAGAGGTAGAAGAAGAATCCTTTTGATTTCAAGTGTAAAAGCTCTAGGGTTTGCAAAATGATAGTTCGAAAGGTTCTTTGGATGGTCTTAAATAGGGTATATATAGCCCAAGTGTATTTATGACCATTTTTTGGGCAAAACCGTAAATAATTGGCCATTAAAAAGTGAGTCGCGCAAGCCCCAACGGCTACTTTGCCAGATGGGGTCCATTAAATTTTAGGGCTTTGGGCTTCGATCTTTGGACTTTTATCCTACATTTTCAAATACATTTTTGAGTTTGTTGGAACATGATTGAAAAGGTTTTGAAAATGTAAATCCATGCAAATGACTCAATGTCAAGAGGACTCTAATACATTCTCAAATATAAGGGACCTTGAGTTTTCTTGAATCTTCGTCTTCTATGTACTTGCATACTGTGATCTTCTTGACTTGGATGAGTTTTCTATCTTCAATGGTTGTAGGATGACCACAAATTCTTGACTTTCTCCAAGTTGAGCCCTTATTCTCTTTGCTTCTAGTGATGATTCATGTCTAGATCACAATACTAGAGCAAACATTAGTAATCTACAATCAATTTGGGTTTGTTGATCATCAAAATATGAGTGGGTTGCACCCTTGGGCTTACAGAAATACTTTGGGGTGTCTCTACCAATTTTCAGCACATGGAATTATGGAAGAACTATAGAAAACTCCAGCAATATATCTTGTAGTTATAGAGTTTTCAATTTCCATATGCACAATCCAAAGTTTCTAGAGAAATCCCAAAAACTATGGAAACTAGCTACAATTGGAAGCTCTAATTGGGAAGCAAGCAACACCACAAATTAGAAACCCATATGGGACGTCCAAGGGTGGCTTGCTTGTTGCCCAAGCAACCCTTGGTTGCCCCAAGTGGTTCCCATGTTTCCAATTTTGTTTGTTCATTCTTTCTTTCTCTCTCTCTCTCTATTTCAAATTTCATCACATGTGTTGCTTTAATTTGAAAATCAAATCTAGCAATAATACTTCAAATATTATTTGAATTCTAAATTGATAATGGCAAACCACATGGGGCGTGTAGACATGAGTCCCACCCAATTTCGTCCCATGTGGATCGACTTATCCAATTCAATTCCCATTGCATTCTTTATTTAATTCCCAATTAAATTAATGCAATCCAATCGTATCTAATAGGATTAAAGCTCCAACATAATTTATGATATTTTTAAAATACCCTTATGGTTTATACTTAACCATTTTGGTATTCCCAATGTATCCCATAGTGTATATACACTATATACATTGTGTATATCTTTTCAATGCATCCAATGCCACGAAACTAGTTCGTGTAAGCAACCAAATAAATGCGGGACCTCTATCCAATAGATTATAATAGATCAATCAAGTAGTGAGTGGGATCGTAGCAGGGATTTAACGGTAGATCCTGCAGAACCTACAAGTGGGCCCGCTGCAATTATTGCCCCGTAGCTAATGCTACAATCACATTGAGCAGTGGCTTCCATCGAGACGTAATCTTGAAGATAACAGTCAAATCATCATACCCCTAGTCACATCAAATGTACAAGTCCTTTCTCCAAGTCCACATCTACCGAGTTAAGTCATACGGGGGGTGGGCATTAATTACCCCTGAGCTCACTCATGGTATACCTTTCAGTCAAGCAGTGTCGGCCCGCAAATGCATTTGCTAAAATCATTTCAAAACTTATTTTGTGAAATCCTTTTGATAAATACTTTATCAAATCCACATGGCCAGGTATTTTCTAAGCCTACTACTCTGACCAAAACCGTAGATGTTATCCTATTAAATAGGTGGAAAATTCCATGTCATGTATCACTATTGACCTCGAAAGTTTGTCCAACACTCCAGTACTATCCTCTGATAACTCCAAGAGAATCAATATTAGATAGACAAAAAATGAGACACTCGCCAACAGACCAATATGACCTCCCAGGTCAAAGGACATGTAAAGGGTCATGTCTGGTAGAATAGCTCAACATTCTCCTGTCCACAAGCTATTCTAATGTGATCATGTTCAGTACGCAATCTCATTGCTGTACCAATTCTATCTTGCTTAGGGTCCACTACCCAAGTGATTGACATAAGTCACTCCACATCTCATGCATGTAGGCAAGATAGATGCTAGTTGTGTACAGGAGGATGTGTCCAACATCAACCCCAACTAGGTACTACTAAGGTCTGCAAAGAGCCGGAATCTCATATCTTCTTCTCCCTAGGATCTATGAATCCATGAGCATGAGTTTCTTACTTTGCTACCTAATGACAAATATGTGTCAATAACAAGTAACATATCACACATATTTAACTTTTAGTACCCATTAATTGTCATGAAAAGAAACTTTTATTGATTAACATGCGAAATATACTGAATTTTAGGGCACCAACTCTAACATATCAAACTATGTAAAATAGGTAGATGACCATTACATGAAACTGCAATTGGCAGCAAATCATGAGCAATGATTTAGTTGAAAATCCATTAACATATCTTTTACATCAAGATTGTCAAATTGGTGAAGACTTGGAATTCAATAATCATCTATGAAATCGTCACAATATTTACACATGACCAATGAATTTTTATATAAACTGATAAATATAATGACCATAGTTGAGCATTGTTCGTTTGAGATTGTGCCAAGCGATTGTGAGTCCAAAACGTAAATTTGAGTCCAATAATTGGTTTTGGACTCACAATCGCTTGGCACAATCTCAAGCGAACAGGGCCTTGCTTTCCGTCCGGTTAATAACATTAGTATTTCTAGAGATCCATATTCAGAATGAAAAACAATCAAACGGAGATGATGAAGGCTCCAAGAATAAAGCAAGCCAAAAATCACCATTTCTAAAATAGAATAAAGATCTGAAAGTCAAAGTGTTGATAGAATCGAAGAAATGAGATCAAGAAAGCCAATGCTGGTGCACCCTTCAATTTTTAGGCTTGAGAGACATCGTTTCTCAGAAACAAAAAGGCCTAACTCATCCCTGCAATTCAAACTTCATTAAAATAGAAAGGTGATGTGAATGAAGTAATTTATGTGATGTAGATTTATCTAATTTCCCATGCTACTAAATGTCATTTTGGTTTGTTAATAGAAAGAATAGTTTCGAATGGATATATGTGGTGGGAAAGATTGAGAACAAATTTGTTTTTTTAATTGTATATCTATGTTTGGGAAGATATTTCTTCCCTCTGTGTATCAAAGAATTTATAACATTAAAGTGAACACAAACTTTCATTTCTTTTTAGTGAGATGTCATTGACACCATGTTCTGATTATCTAAGCTCATGATCTATCAAAGATAAAAAGTAGATATTTGTATTCTTCTAACTTAGGTGATGTCCATCGGACCAAGACCGTATGGGTTACCTCTTGATATCATGCAAAATTAATACTCTTGATTCCACATATAATTTCCCATTTGGGAGCCAATAATTGCATGGCAGCAATGATCTCAACAAATACTACATATATATTTTGATTATTTGTGTTGGTAGTCTCACCATTGATGGACTATATGCACGAAAGATCTTCAGCAAAGAAGGATTCTAATTGTCCAAACTACGTCATGCAGATGGATGGTGATGAAAAAGTATACCCATTGAACAATATTCAATAGACAAGACTCTCATGATCGATGGCTAGGATTGTCTAATAAACTAAAATCAAAATAAGTAGAAAATAAAAAGAGAATGAGAAATGACGGGTTCTGTCCACAGGATCCCAATTCGTTGTCGTATAACATTAAGTGTGGAAGTTCTCATTGAGGGATTTTATCAAACATATAGCTCACAAAGGCAAATATACAGAAAGAAAACAATGGGAGATTGTTTTATCAAACATATAGCTTGTAAATGCAAACATACAGAAAGAGAAAGATGTGACACCATTTGTTATTGGCTGTTTGGGTCCTCCTCACTATGGATATGTCTTCAACCGCTCAAAGCTTTAAGTGCAATTGCGATGCCCCACATCTCTCTCTCTCTCTCTCTCTCTCTCTCTCTCTCTCTCTCTGCATTTATAAGTTGCTTGTTAGGAAAAAAACCATTAAAGAAAAAATAAAAAGTGGTCATATTTTCTGTATCTTCCAGTGCATTTGCTTTTTTAGAAAGTAGAAAAATGTTACTTGTTGTTCATAGTAAACCACCCATTGAAGTAACCCTTTTAGGCAGATGATTAGTTCTCTGTCTTGGTATTCTGAAAAAGATCATTCGGGCAACAACTATGTGAAACCCTCCATTATAGAACTGTTCATGAAAACCACGGAAAGCATAAACTTAGCTGCCGTTCAAAACTGCATCACAAAAAGAAAAGAAATATGGAAGATTCATAGGCAAACCCAAACTCTCCACTATTAAATCACAAAATCAAGAGTAAGATAACCGAAAAGCGGAGAAAGAGAGGGTTAGAAATGATAAAAAAAAAGAAAGAAAAAGAAAAGGAAATCTGCTAAGATGGGCTGGGGTCGATTTCCAAGGGGCCAAGATGCGTTCTTACATGTTCCGAAACGAGTGGGTCAGGATCGAGAAGGGAAGGCTCGGTGAGGCAAGAAATATCTCTGAGAAAGTTAGGGCTTGGGGGAAGGAGAAGGTAAGCAGAGTTGTAGACATTTCTGACATTTCTCTAGAATCGGAACGTAGTGGCGGTCGGAAGAAACAAGCGTCGTCCAAGAAATTTCAAGAGAAAGGGAGATTAGGAAGCAATTTTTGAATTTAAGAGGGAGGTAGATGGTGAAAACACACAAAATCATGCATGTCAACATGATAGAATCTTGGAGAAGAGAAAAAAGGGAGCTGATATTTACGCCCCTTTTCATTCTGCGGACACCGATGTTTCCCACCTTGTGACCGATTAAAGGTGGTTCTAAGTCACAACAAAAGACTAGTGCTGAAACGACGAAAATGCCCTTGTATTAAAATCCCTATTCCTTCTCTCTCACCCGCCTGTAACCCTCGTTTCATCTCTCTCGCCTTGTGACAGATGCTTGTCTTGATCTAAAGAGAGGAGAGGACTCGCATTTATCATCCATATTCTTCACTCATTCAAGGCTTTTGCCAAGATCCTTCTTTGCCTTCTTCATAGAGCAAATCAAAATTTCTCATGGCCCCACATACCAACAATCTAAGTGACCCATCCAAGACCTCCTCTGCACATTTCACTTGTTGATGATGGGCAAGTGCTACTTGCGTGAGCAGCATTTAAAGAAGATCCTCAACACAGTCATACAGATCTTTGATTGCCTTCACATCCTAATTCCTGCAGCCCAAACAAGCTGATTTCAATCATTTTGCTAACTTTGGGCTTGTTAATACATGATTTATTTGCAGCACGTCTTACCCTTCTCAAGTGTTAGAGAGGGCTCAAGAAAGACAACAACTGCCACCCCTATTCAAGCCAAATTACAGGTGAGTTTGCTGCTCTGAATAGTGCAAAATTCTGCACTTCTTTCACATTGCTGTCAACCTCTCAAGTATAACATCCATCTTCATTTGTACCAGCCTGCCTTCTTACCGTCCCTCAACCCACTTTCCTTTCCTTCCTTGAAAACCAAGCCTTTTTTTTTCCATTCACCAAAGGCCTCCAAACTTCACCCCAAACCTCTTGGCCGACTCACATCACCCAATGTAAAAACTTCTGTCATCCGTCGAAGCACACAAGACAACCAAACCTCTTGGCATGAAGTTATTCTTTTTAGGGGTAGGAGCAGATTAATCCAGAGAGAGAGAGAGAGAGAGAGAGAGAGAGAGAGATTCTGGGGCGTGCACAGATGGAATTGGGCTTTCCTTAAAAGGGCATTTTTGTCATTTTGAGAACTAGTCTTTTGTTTTAACTTAAAACCCATTTTAGCCTGTCACACGGCGTGAATGCGGGTGTCTGCAGAATTAAAAGGGGCGTAAATATCAGCTCCCGAGAAAAAAACAGGCTTTTCTATTCTACTATATAGTAATAGATTGTAATAAACAGTAATAGATATAGGTAGATACATAGCAAATGCTAAAACTGAAGGGTGAGGAAATTTATTAACAAATAAATAGAGTTTTACATGCTGTCACCACATAGGTGCGCATATTCTAGTGTGGTAGGACAATGGGCCATTGAAATTGATAGGGGTGTTCGTTCGGCTATAACCGAACCGAATAGACCGAAATTTGATAACCGAAATAATTTTGGTTATCAAATTCCGATAACCGAAACCGAACCGATTAAAAATTCAGTTATTCGGTTATAACCGATAACCGAGTAGTGGGAGAAAAAGAGGGGAAAAAGCAAAATCTCGGTTTGGATCGGAGGGCTAGGATCATCCTATCGAAATGATTTTTTGAGCACAGCCTAATTAAGTTGTGATCAATCAAATAGACGGTTTTGATCATCCTACGGAGTGCCTACATAGCATTTTTTTTTGAAAAAATAATGGTTTTTATCATAATTTCGGTTATTCGGTTAACCGAATGTTTTTTGAGATAATCGAAACTGAACCCGAATGACCGAATTCCTAAAAAAATAAATAACCTAAACTAAACCGAAAAGGAAAAAATCGAACCGAACCGACCAAACCAATTCGGTTAGGTTCGGTTATTCGGTTATAACTGAATAATGAACACCCCTATTGATGGAACATTTAGACCTAGCAAAATGGGACCTATACCTGCGGGTACACCCGGCCCGCAAGGGTACAAGTAGCAATTTCATTACCCGTGAAAAAAAATACCCGCACCCAACCCGTACCTGTGACCCGTGGGTGGGTCTGGGTCGGGCGTTGGTGCCGCGGGTGCCCGCGGGTTACCCGCCATTCGGTTTTCAACGTTTTATTCCCAAGGCCTAAACACTAAACAGTAAAAAATATACTATGTGGGTGGACCAACAAAACAAGTCAAAGCAATCAGACTATGTGACTGGTATCTTTGGTTGTACCAAAACAAACACTTGTTAAAGTAAATGAAAAATTGTATGATGAATGGGCGTATAAACTAGGGCTACAACTCGGGTCGGGCGGGTCGGGTTTTGGAGAACCCAACCCTACCCGAGAAATATCTCGGGTCAGGTTGGGTCGGGTTTTTTTTCTGAAAACCCACAATTCCCAAACCCGGCCCTACCCATGATAAATCTCAGGTCGGGCCGGGTTTCTTCACGTTGACGCAATTTTTTAAGGAAAATTCTTGTTTGGCAAGGCAACTCAACTCATAGAAGTAGGGGTGTAAACGGATCGAATTCGAATCAGATATGGCTATATTTGAATTCGATTACAGTATAGACTATCCGAATTCGGATTCGGATTCGAGTTTGATGGATATTTAATATCTATTACCGAATTCGTATCCGCCGGATATTATTCGAATTCGGATATTATCCGTATCTGTTTATCCGGTAAATTCAAACATTTTATTCCAGCACTTTATCTTTCTTCTCCTTCTTACCCCTCGAATGAATTTTCCAAACCCTAAAACCAGACCTCTACTTTCTCTTCACAAAATTAACTCTCAAACTAAAATATATGAGATCCTCTTCTTCCTTTTAAAACAAAGGCAGAGAGAGAGGCGATGGGGATGGATCATGGGGTTGGTAGTGGTCTTTGGGTTTTTTTTTTTTTTTTTGTATATGATGGAATGGGTTTGGGCTATTTTGAACAGGGGAAGTAGGAGTGCTGATTGTGGAAGATCAAGAGAAATGGGGATGGAGATGGGGATTGGGTTAAAGATTGAGGTGACTGGTGGTGATGGAGGTGGCTATGAGAATGTGGAGAGGGGCGGCGGTGGATTTTGGTGGGTTGGAAGCACCAAGGAATGCCGAAGATGGTGTCTCAGCCTCCTCCTTTCTCCTCTCTCTTGCTTCTCTTTGTAAACCTTAGAAGTCCCCTCCTTTAATTGTATTTTGGATTTTTATATAACCATAAGTTGGGAAATTGATCTGAGCCATCCATTTATCATCAATGACCTAGATGGCCTTTTTGCTTTAGAATTCTCTAGAAACTATGACATCTTCTTTCAATCACCACCACCCATTTGTCTCTTTCATCCTACAGCCCAAATTTGTTGCTTCCTAAAGACGCCATGTCAAACTCCAAGAATGCCCTTAAAATGAGAGATTACTTCATTTCCTACCTAAAACACTTTTTTGTTTTTTTTTTCTAAAAAGAAAATTCACTTTCTTTTAGAAACAAAAGATAGTGTGTCATTACTAAAAATAAATATTAATGATATTATTAATAATAAATAAAAAGAATTTACTTCTCAGATTCGGATGTTAAACGGATCGGATATACCATTTACCAGATTCGCATCTGCTTAGAGCCGGATATATCATAAACGGATTCGGATAATATCCGCTTGAAACAGATTCGGATAATATTCGCTTTAAACGGATTCGGATGCGGACGGTAATCGAATTTTCGAATATCCATTTACACCCCTACATAGAAGTAGAAATTACACTCACATTACACTTGAATCAAACAATGATGTAATTACACTCACATTACACTTGAATCAAACAATGATGTAATTACACTCACATTACACTTGAATCAAACAATGCTGTAATCAAACAATGTTGTAATTACAATCAAACAATGCTGAATCAAACACTTGAATCAACTCAACTCATAGAAGCAGAAATTACACTCACATACAATAACAGTGGGTGCGTGGGTTTTCACTTTTAACTTTTAACTAACAATAGAAAAAAATGTACATACTATAACTTATGTAACTCGGGTCGGGTCGGGCCCCTTCAAACTCGGCTCGACCCGAGATTCATGTAGGCTTTTGAATGCTCAACCCGGCTTGAGTTGCAGCCCTAGTATAAACATGTACTCATCATCCCATCCTCGATATTTGATCCAACAGCAGCTGACTTGTTAAGAAGCTGCTGTTGGATTAAATATCAAGGCTTGTACATCCATCGTACCACCTTTATGTGTTCATACACCGATTCATCATATAATTTCTTTTGGTATATATATATATATATATGAAGAAACTGTTGGTGCGTTTAAGCTCACCAAACTTATGGTGCGCTTAAGCTCACCAAACTTATGGTGAGCTTAAGCGCCCCAATCACATGGGGCCCACTTTGTTAGGTGATCCAAAGCATTCATTTTAAAGTCCCTTACATGGATAGGGGGTGTACCAAAAATCAGCTCCATAGGATCATCCTAACCCCTCCATTTGTGGAGGACAAAAATGGACAGGCACAAATCTGCCCATTTTTGTCCTCCACAAATGAAGGGGTTAGGATGATCCTATGGAGCTGATTTTTGGTACACCCCCACCCCCTATCTATCATAAGGCCTTTAAAATGAATGCTTTGGATCACCTAACAAAGTGGGCCCCCATGTGATTGGGGAGGTTAAGCGCACCATAGGTTTGGTGCGCTTAAGCTCACCAACAGTTTTCTCTCTCTCTCTCTCTATATATATATATATAGAGAGAGAGAGAGAGAGAAAAAACGGTTCCTACACATATGTGTAGATAAGTTATCGACACACTAGCTTAAAATACAGTGGGGGCCACATTATTTGGGTGATCCAAACCATTCATTTTTAAGGCCCTCACATAGATAGGGTGTCCACAAAAAATCAGATCCATAGGATCATCCATAGGTTTTTCTTTGATGTTTACTGTGCATGCACATATTGCAGTTTACAAATTTTAGCTCAGGTAGTGTTGCTAAACATCATTTCTTGGCATTATGAACTGTTGATGGATCAAGAAAGGTCGACCATAAACACTCTAGGTTGTGCGGTTTTGGCCAGACCCGGACTGACGATATAGGTTTCCCCAATGATGGCTCCGATGATGAACATCCCAGTGTAATCGAAACTCCCGAGCTGATTAGGTTGAGAGCACTTTTATAGTCATGAGAATAGGAAGAATCCAACATCATTTGGACCACCAATCACCCCAAAAATCTCAAAAACAACCATAAAGTAACCCTATGAATCCCCCATGAAAGTGAAAGAAAAAACCCTGGGAAATCGTGGAAAAATCCCAACCGAGCACCATAAAGGTCCCGAAAACCCTGACCGCCCCCAGATATTCCTAGACATATCCCAGAAACCCCCAAACCATTCCCAGAGATCCCCAGATAACTCCCAGATACCTCCAGACAAACCTTGGAAAGATTCCAAACAAATCTCAGAAAAAACTTGGAAAATCCCAGTCAGATCCAAAAAAAAAAAAAAACCAGAAAACCCCTAAACAAAGCTCCAGATAAACTCTCAGTAAAAAAACCCTTAGAAAACCTCCAAAGGAAACTATAGCGAAAAATCTCAGAAAAAATCCCACCCAAAAACTACTAAAAAAACCAAAAGTCGGTGCCCCGGGACCTGATTGGTTGCAGCCTACGACCAGCCTGGTCGCTAGCCTGAGACAAACAACCCACAAAAACTCAAAAATTTTCACCAGTCTTTAGTCCCACATCTAAAGTTAAGCTTTGGAACCCCTGAACTCGAATCAGATATGGCTATATTTGAATTCGATTACAGTATAGACTATCCGAATTCGGATTCGGATTCGAGTTTGATGGATATTTAATATCTATTACCGAATTCGTATCCGCCGGATATTATTCGAATTCGGATATTATCCGTATCTGTTTATCCGGTAAATTCAAACATTTTATTCCAGCACTTTATCTTTCTTCTCCTTCTTACCCCTCGAATGAATTTTCCAAACCCTAAAACCAGACCTCTACTTTCTCTTCACAAAATTAACTCTCAAACTAAAATATATGAGATCCTCTTCTTCCTTTTAAAACAAAGGCAGAGAGAGAGGCGATGGGGATGGATCATGGGGTTGGTAGTGGTCTTTGGGTTTTTTTTTTTTTTTTTGTATATGATGGAATGGGTTTGGGCTATTTTGAACAGGGGAAGTAGGAGTGCTGATTGTGGAAGATCAAGAGAAATGGGGATGGAGATGGGGATTGGGTTAAAGATTGAGGTGACTGGTGGTGATGGAGGTGGCTATGAGAATGTGGAGAGGGGCGGCGGTGGATTTTGGTGGGTTGGAAGCACCAAGGAATGCCGAAGATGGTGTCTCAGCCTCCTCCTTTCTCCTCTCTCTTGCTTCTCTTTGTAAACCTTAGAAGTCCCCTCCTTTAATTGTATTTTGGATTTTTATATAACCATAAGTTGGGAAATTGATCTGAGCCATCCATTTATCATCAATGACCTAGATGGCCTTTTTGCTTTAGAATTCTCTAGAAACTATGACATCTTCTTTCAATCACCACCACCCATTTGTCTCTTTCATCCTACAGCCCAAATTTGTTGCTTCCTAAAGACGCCATGTCAAACTCCAAGAATGCCCTTAAAATGAGAGATTACTTCATTTCCTACCTAAAACACTTTTTTGTTTTTTTTTTCTAAAAAGAAAATTCACTTTCTTTTAGAAACAAAAGATAGTGTGTCATTACTAAAAATAAATATTAATGATATTATTAATAATAAATAAAAAGAATTTACTTCTCAGATTCGGATGTTAAACGGATCGGATATACCATTTACCAGATTCGCATCTGCTTAGAGCCGGATATATCATAAACGGATTCGGATAATATCCGCTTGAAACAGATTCGGATAATATTCGCTTTAAACGGATTCGGATGCGGACGGTAATCGAATTTTCGAATATCCATTTACACCCCTACATAGAAGTAGAAATTACACTCACATTACACTTGAATCAAACAATGATGTAATTACACTCACATTACACTTGAATCAAACAATGATGTAATTACACTCACATTACACTTGAATCAAACAATGCTGTAATCAAACAATGTTGTAATTACAATCAAACAATGCTGAATCAAACACTTGAATCAACTCAACTCATAGAAGCAGAAATTACACTCACATACAATAACAGTGGGTGCGTGGGTTTTCACTTTTAACTTTTAACTAACAATAGAAAAAAATGTACATACTATAACTTATGTAACTCGGGTCGGGTCGGGCCCCTTCAAACTCGGCTCGACCCGAGATTCATGTAGGCTTTTGAATGCTCAACCCGGCTTGAGTTGCAGCCCTAGTATAAACATGTACTCATCATCCCATCCTCGATATTTGATCCAACAGCAGCTGACTTGTTAAGAAGCTGCTGTTGGATTAAATATCAAGGCTTGTACATCCATCGTACCACCTTTATGTGTTCATACACCGATTCATCATATAATTTCTTTTGGTATATATATATATATATATGAAGAAACTGTTGGTGCGTTTAAGCTCACCAAACTTATGGTGCGCTTAAGCTCACCAAACTTATGGTGAGCTTAAGCGCCCCAATCACATGGGGCCCACTTTGTTAGGTGATCCAAAGCATTCATTTTAAAGTCCCTTACATGGATAGGGGGTGTACCAAAAATCAGCTCCATAGGATCATCCTAACCCCTCCATTTGTGGAGGACAAAAATGGACAGGCACAAATCTGCCCATTTTTGTCCTCCACAAATGAAGGGGTTAGGATGATCCTATGGAGCTGATTTTTGGTACACCCCCACCCCCTATCTATCATAAGGCCTTTAAAATGAATGCTTTGGATCACCTAACAAAGTGGGCCCCCATGTGATTGGGGAGGTTAAGCGCACCATAGGTTTGGTGCGCTTAAGCTCACCAACAGTTTTCTCTCTCTCTCTCTCTATATATATATATATAGAGAGAGAGAGAGAGAGAAAAAACGGTTCCTACACATATGTGTAGATAAGTTATCGACACACTAGCTTAAAATACAGTGGGGGCCACATTATTTGGGTGATCCAAACCATTCATTTTTAAGGCCCTCACATAGATAGGGTGTCCACAAAAAATCAGATCCATAGGATCATCCATAGGTTTTTCTTTGATGTTTACTGTGCATGCACATATTGCAGTTTACAAATTTTAGCTCAGGTAGTGTTGCTAAACATCATTTCTTGGCATTATGAACTGTTGATGGATCAAGAAAGGTCGACCATAAACACTCTAGGTTGTGCGGTTTTGGCCAGACCCGGACTGACGATATAGGTTTCCCCAATGATGGCTCCGATGATGAACATCCCAGTGTAATCGAAACTCCCGAGCTGATTAGGTTGAGAGCACTTTTATAGTCATGAGAATAGGAAGAATCCAACATCATTTGGACCACCAATCACCCCAAAAATCTCAAAAACAACCATAAAGTAACCCTATGAATCCCCCATGAAAGTGAAAGAAAAAACCCTGGGAAATCGTGGAAAAATCCCAACCGAGCACCATAAAGGTCCCGAAAACCCTGACCGCCCCCAGATATTCCTAGACATATCCCAGAAACCCCCAAACCATTCCCAGAGATCCCCAGATAACTCCCAGATACCTCCAGACAAACCTTGGAAAGATTCCAAACAAATCTCAGAAAAAACTTGGAAAATCCCAGTCAGATCCAAAAAAAAAAAAAAACCAGAAAACCCCTAAACAAAGCTCCAGATAAACTCTCAGTAAAAAAACCCTTAGAAAACCTCCAAAGGAAACTATAGCGAAAAATCTCAGAAAAAATCCCACCCAAAAACTACTAAAAAAACCAAAAGTCGGTGCCCCGGGACCTGATTGGTTGCAGCCTACGACCAGCCTGGTCGCTAGCCTGAGACAAACAACCCACAAAAACTCAAAAATTTTCACCAGTCTTTAGTCCCACATCTAAAGTTAAGCTTTGGAACCCCTGAACTCATTTCAGTTCTCACGCAATGGCATAGGAGGAGGAGAATTTTAAGATCCTTTGCTATTTTTGGCATTTGGATCATCAATTTTCCTTGGAAAAAGCTTGGAAAAGGCCCACCAACCATTCCAAAGATCCAACCCAAGGCTTAGGAGGGTAAGATCTAGACTCTTGAAGGTTAGATCCTCTCCTTAATAACCTTGGATTAGATTTGGGGAGTGGGTCCCCAAGGAGCCTACCCCCTCCCCCTCGGGAAAAAGTTCGGAAAATCGGCAAACACAAAATATTTCAAAAATCGTGGAAAAATCATTTTGAGGTAATCTTTAACTTGTCTTTTGAGGAGATAATCAGGCTTGGTTCAATGGGAAAAATCCATGGGGATTAGGGCTAATCAAGCCCTAAACCCCAAGGCCATTTCCCCCATTAATTAGTTTCTTTAATTAATTAGGAGAAATTAGGAACAATTTAGGATAGTTATAATAATTATTGTTAGCTTGATTAGACTAAAAAAACTCAGATTTGATTAGATTTAATAACATGAATAGTGAAATAATCTAATCTACTTTAAATAAAGACAAAGGGAATCCACTCGGTTGAATCGGCTGTTGCCGAAAGTGCAAAGCATTTAACGGGGTGCCGCGAAGCCAAATACCACTAGCTCTTCTTTCCGGATGAATACAAATGCAACCATCGTGCAAATGGAGCTGCCGAAAGATTAGTTCGATTTAAGTAGGCTAAGTAGGCCAATTTAACTTAATTAACCCAATTAAATTGGATCTCTCCATTTCTTTTCTTCACTTTTTTCTGTAAGATGAATTTGAATTCAAATTCAAATTAATCCCTTTTTAAAGGAAAGTCATGAAGATTGAGGGCTTAGATCCTAATTTACATAACTTTTCCTAAATTAGGGGATTAATTTGAATAATTCTCTCATTTTCTTCTCTTCATCTCTTTTTCTATTTTTCTTTGAGCATGCGAGGGAAAAATCTGATTAGCCTCCATTCCCTAAAATCCATGGAAGCTTGGGGAAATTCCATCCCCAAATTCCAAGGATTTTCCATGGAAAGTGGAGATAATCCAATAATTAAAGGCTAAATCGATCATTTCTCTTATCACCCTCTTATTTTCTGAAAGGGGTGAAACATAATCAGTCCCCAAGTGTCCATAAAATCCATGGAAATTGGGGAAGAATCAATCTCCAAATTTCATGGATTTTCTATGGAAAATTGGGAGGAATTCCTAATTAAATGATTTATTTCCCATTCAGAATATTTGGAATGGCAACACACACACACACACAAAATCAGCTCGTCCTGACATATTGTCTATCAAACTATGTAAAATAGGTTGATGAGCTTTGTGTGAAATTCCAAGCAAACCACGAGCAATGATTTAGTTGAAAATCCATTAACATATATTTTATATCAAGATTGTCAAATTGGTGAAGACCTTGGATTTAACGAGACAATAACCGTTTATGAAATTGTCAGAATATTTATACATGACCAACAACAATCAATGACTGAATTTCATAGATGAATTTTGATATAAATAGATAAACATCATGACCATACTTGCTTTAAGTCCGGTCAACCACATTGCATTTCCAGAGATCCATATTCACAAATCACAATGAAAAAGGATCAAATGGACACGAGGAAGGCTCCAAGAATAAAGCAAGCCAAAAGTCACCATTTCTGAAATGGAACAAAGATCTGAAAGTCAAAAGTGTTGGCAGAACTGAACAACGGAGACCAAGAAAGCCAATGTTGATGCACACTTCAATTTTGAGGCTTGAGAGACGGTATCTGTGTTGCTAATGTGCCTAATATGCCCTTTAAATCATGTGTTTTCCAAATCATTTTTTCCGTAGGTATGCTGGAACTGAACCTCCGACCACTATGTTGAAGAACAAAGCCTTGACCATTGAGCTAGAGGCTCAGCCCCGTGTTTTCTTTATAATTGTTGATCAAGCGGCTAAGACAGTACAAGAAAGTAAACTTAATTTTGGGTTATGAGAACTGATTGTGAGTCCAAAACTGACATGATTACATAGGTCGAAATTAATATGGAATGTGCTAATAATATTATTCAGTATGCTCCATTAAATAATGTATTTATTCTTTAAATAAAGGCTTTTGATTTAGTAGATCGTTCTTTATGCAATTTACTCGTACGTCTCTAATTTTTTTTTTTTTTTGTTGTCTTTTCCTAAAATTAAAACCATCACTCGCCCCCCCCACACACAAACTCAAAAGGGCACTCAATTTAAATGAAGACTGCTAGGGCCAATCAATGACATTGTGAGAGGATTGATTATAAATGAGATAATAAAAAATGACCAAAACTATTTCTAGATGAAGATAATAGATTATATGATTTCAAAAATCAATCTTTGCTTGATAAATGCATTGAGGGGAAGAATATTTTAGCCATGCAGAAATTTGCTAACCCACATGAGGTACTAGAACATATAGAAATTGCTAACCCATATTGAAATTTGCTAACCCACATGAGGTCCTATAACATATAGCATGTCCCCATTTTCAGCTATTTATCCTGTTTGGGTAGAAGAGACGCCAGACCCACTCTCCAGCCATTGCTAGGCGTTGGATCTGCCTTGGCACTGATCTCTGAGGACCTGCAGTAGACATCCATACCCAAAAATCTAATGTCAACGAGACTGGATTCGTGGTCACAACTCTTCAGATTTAATTATAAAAAATCTGGGGGCTGATACACTAAGGGGCCGTTTGGATACACGGATTTTAGAATTCGGAATTTCTTCAAAATTGTAGCTAAGAGACGAAAGAAGTAGACCAGCCGTCGTTTTTGACTTCTCGCCCTTCTTTCTGTCAACAAGAGAGTAGCTGAACCTCCCATATATTCACAATTTAGAAATCTAAGGATTTAGGAGAGATTTTTAAAAACATGTATTTCTCACTTAAAATCCAAGACACTGTCAGGACAGCATACAACAGCTTGATCACGAACCCTCTTTTACATTGTTTTCGACATGAAACCCTAGATTCTAAAATCTGCGGCTGTTTGGATACGCAGATTTTAGAATCCGAGATTTCTTCAAAATTGTAGCTAAGAGACGAGAAGAAGCGGATCAGCCGTCGTTTTTTGCTCGTTTTACACTTATCATCCTTCTTTCTATCAGCAAGAGAGTGGCATATTCTCCCATATTTTCAGGTTTTTGAAATCTCAGGATGCGGGAGAGATTTTTAAAACCTGAATTTCTCACTTAAAATCAAAGAAACCCTGTCAGGGCAGCACACAACAGCTTGATCACAAACCCTCTTTTACACTGTTTTCGAACTAAAAACCTAGATTCTAAAATCCGCGTATCGAAACGACCCCTAACAGAAATATGGGAGGATCTGCTACTCTCTTGCTGACAGAAAGAAGGGCGAGAAGTAAAAAACAAGTCAAAAATGACGGCTGGCCCGCTTCTTCTCTTGTCTCTGTGCTACAATTTTGAAGAAATCTCAGATTCTAAAATCCGTGTAACGGGCCGTTTGGATACACGGATTTTAGACTCCGGGATTTCTTCAAAAATTGTAGATAAGAGACAAGAGAAGAAGCGGACCAGCCGGCGTTTTCTGACTTCTCGCCCTTCTTTCCGTCAACAAGAGAGTAGCAGATCAGCCCATGTTTTCAGGTTTTAGAAATCTAATGATGCAGGAGAGATTTCTAAAACATGGATTTCTCACTTAAAATCTAAGAAATGCTGTCAGGACAGCATACAACAGCTTGATCATGAACCCTCTTTTACACTGTTTTCAAATTAAAAACCTGGATTCTAAAATCCGCATATCCAAATGGCCACCGAGAGTTCATTTATAATATTCGAGTATATAGGTCAGAAAACTGTAACGAATCAGTCATCACTTCATGTTATGTCACATATGTGGAAAGTAATCACTGCACAAGTTACAAAAATTTCAACCAAAAAATTAGTCATTACGGCCATGTTTGGCAACCATGATTTTTTTTTTTTCACGATAAATTTAGTTTCTCAAGTGGGAGAGGGGTAGGGCAGGTGCGAGGAGAGATTTGAGAGGTCAGAGATGAGAAGAGAGTGAGAAGTGCCTAAAAAAAGATGAGAAAAGCCTGAAAAACAAGGAAACGAAAAACTCCACTCAAAATATGATTGGTTTTTTCCTTGTTTTTTAGGCACTTCTGACCCTCTACTCATGCCTGCCCTCTCAAATCTCTCCTCCCGCCCGACCTACGCCCCTCACCACTTGAGAAACTAAATTTATCATGTAAAAACAATCATGGTTGCCAAACATGGCCTAAAGGTTTAGGGAATTCTTTGGATACCACCGGTCCTTATTTGCAAATAAGATTAGTCATTTTAAGTTAACCTTATTTGCAAATGAGACATTAAGGCTACTTTGGAAACCATTAACTAAAATAAATATAAAAGTACTATAACCATTTTTTCATATAAGATCATACGCAACTGATTTTAGGTGTATCCAAAGAGGCCCATAAAAATCTCCTGCATATAAATCTCTATGCGATGCAACAACATATAGAATTGCTTAATTTTAAGCCTTGCGGTTGTCGGAATCCGGTGGTTATTGCTAACTTTGTTGCAAGAGCAGTACATTGTACTATTATCGGTGTTAAAAGAGAAACGACACGACTCATTTACTTAGAATATTGAGCAGTTGAAAAACCAAAAGCTTAGCAATAACCACAGCCTGGAAATACTCATAAGAAAATCGACATGCCCTCTCAAAACTAAGAGGGGATTTGGATACATGGGTTTTATAATCTGGGATTGTAAAATCCTGGATTTTACAAGCTAAAAGCTGGATTTTATAAGATAAAACCTGGATTTTACAATGTACAATCCATGTTTTAGCTTTTAAAATACAGGATTATACAATCCTGAATTATAAAATCCTATAGTATGTAAACAGCCCCTAACTGTATCAAGCTAACTATATGCATACATGACTGAACAATTTGAGCTTTCAAATTCCCCAAAAGACAACATTTCCTTGTATACTATTATAGCTTATGAACTGGATCAAGAGATCAAAAAATTCACCTATGATCAGGAATCAAACCAAGTTACAGAGGTAACAAAATCCGATATTTAGTCAAGTACCCGAGAACCTCAACTTGGAAATTCCCCTTGGGATACAGTTATTAATGAATTGGGGAGGACAATGGTCATGGGAAAAAAGACTACCTATCCTTGGAAGGTTCGATAACACTAACCAAGCCAACACTCTAATTTTGGATTATATACTTTACGTGGCTTTTCAAGATACCATACAAAGTGGCAGGTAGGTTGGAACAAGTATGGGGGAACTTTTGAGAAGGAAATGGGGGTGAGGCACAACTTTGGATGCACAATTTTTTTTTTTATTGGAATAAAATATCATCCATTATAACTATATCAGAACAAAATATAAGGTTTGCATGCTTTATATTTTACACTTTGTTGTAATATGTTTTCTCTTGTGAGCAATCTAAACAATTATATCAAATACAGCTCATTGGAGGTCCTTTAAGATGTCTTTTTGGCATTATTTGTTGGCCATTTTCCTGTGGATGATTGGCCTCCGCATGCAGGCTGGATCTTTCCTGTGCCATATCCTTCAGCCTGTGTTCTAGAACCATACAAAAATCTCAATTGCCTTTCTCCAAAGACTATCTCTATCCTCTCCAAACCATCACTACTACTTTCCCAATAGGGCTTCGTTCATCAACTTCAACCTTTTGATACCAAGATCACCCTTCTTTTTTTACTTGCAATTTGCAAACTTCCTCCCAACTAAGTGGAATGTCTTACAGTCTTCTTCGTCATTACACAGGAAGCAGCATTGAAGTTTCTCAATCCTATTACCTGTGCCTGACAAAAGAAGAGCGACATAATAAATAGGAAAATTTACCAAAACTATGCTAATTAGAGTAATTTTGCACCCAAAAGAAACACTTTTTCCAACTGGATAATCCCCGATCAATTCTCAATGACCGAATCTCATAGGCTCTTGGAGAGCATATTGGGGTGTACAAAGAGAGACCCAATAGGGGTTTGAATTTGATCTAGTCTGATAACCAATCATCTCAGCAAACTCAGCCACCTCAGAATCTCTCAAACAGACTCCAATGACCATTGGTTTTGCAAAGTTAATATGTTGTCCAGTGACTGGCTTGTAACATCTTAGAAAAACTCTCATATTTTTTTCTTCAAAGTGTCACGGGCTCCTAAAAAGAAGAGATCAGCATAATGAAGGTGAGTAACATCCAGCTCTAATTGATCGATCTTGAACTCTTCTATCACGCCCCTGGAAGTGGCTTTATCGAACATCCCACTGAGCGAATACCCCATAGTGGTAAAAGGGAAAGGTTAGGTAGACCCTTTCTACAAAGCGAATACTTCAGTATGCAGTGCGAAAAGGGAAGACACTATATACAGTAGGTCTTACACAAATTGAAGTAGCTTATAAGCGACGGGAAAATCTTTCAGATGTTAGGTTCTGATTTTAATCAACTATTGTATGGGATTGAGTATGGATAAAGAGGATAGGTTAGGCAAATGCTAGAGCATGGTGATTAGGGGAAGTAAACTGTTATGAAAGATAAAAAAATATGCAATAGATCTGGACAGATCTGAGATTTAAGATAATTTTAACAGATCTGAAGTAAAGCGGGTCATAGGTTAGGACTGGAGTTTTAGGACTAATGTTTCAAAAAGGAAGAAGGCCCCAAAGATCCAAGCTTAGATAGATAATGATGGGGCAATGATACGAGATAGGCTTAGAGAGCCCAATTTAGATCAACCCAGGAAAGGCCTCGATCCACTTAGAACACATGAGATATCTATCCAACCTACTCTTGCCTTGACTTCTTTCCAAGGAGAACCGAGCTCCGGAGAGAGGATGTCATCACCTTAACAAGGAGTGTTATTACGAATAAGTACATAGTTATGGTTTAGTGTGATGGCCTTCACTAATGATAGTTTCTTCATGTATATGAGTCATTGTATTTCATATTTCATGACTTACTAAAAGAGATCTTCTCCCCCATGAATTCTCTTCTCTCTTCTCTATCTCTCATGATATGATCCAAATATCATGACCTATCATCATCACCATAAATAGTATTTCAGTATTGGTCTCGGCTTATATTACCTGTTAATCAGTTCACCCAGTTCCGGATTGGTTTTGTGGTTTGCGATTTGCAACTTTCATATGAACCCAGTTTATTAAAGGAAAGACTTTTTTTCTGTTCGCAACTATTTTGATCATAGTTGGCCTATATTACTTAGAAAACAATTCAAATCCATCTCAAACCCTCATATACGCGGGAAGTGGGCAACTGAGAATCGAAAGTAGAAAGTCCAACAATATATACATAGGAGTTGGAGATAAGAAAGTAGAAAGTTGAAATTGGGTGCCGGGCTGCTCCCCTTTCCTGATAGTTTGTAGTTCAATAGTTTTGGTGAATTAATGTGGATCATGTTGTTAAACGGTTTGCAACCAATATGTAATTGAGCGAACTAAGTAAATTTTAAAATTCCTGCTTCAAATTTTTTTTTTTTTTGAAGGAACTAAGTAACAAAGGTCTTGGTGATGCAAAAAGCTCACAATCAAACTCCACAAATTATCCAGTCCCATAGTCATAAATCATATATCTAACTCATAATTCCACAAAACCATAAAATCTTTATTTTAAGATAAAAAACTCTTGAAAGCACCATCAAACAACCTGGAATGCATGTAATACTTTCAATCTTACGATAAAAGTTTTTAAGTTATTAGTAGTAAGTAGTAACCTATGTTGCCAGAACAGGGATATAGATACAAATAGAACATAGGAAGGGAGATACGATACATCATTTTCCAAATTATGTTACAGATACGGATACAGAACCATGAGATAAGACACAAGTCATTTATAAATAAATATCATAAAACTTACCATATTTAATTTAAAAGATGGATCTAATAGCAAATTTAAAATAGAATCTATAAGATTCATATGTTCAAAATTATAGTTGGAAAAATGTGTTACTAACCATCAAAAAGCATTACAGTTAATTCAAAGAGTGTGACATATGTTTCAATTATTATAGTTACTTTGACCAACAAAAATATCCATGAGGTATTCGAGAAGAAATCTAAGAAGTTAACATAATATTTAAACAAAGTAATGCATATAGAACTGTACAGATTTGTATCATTTACTATGATCATTATAGTTTTATAGTATGAAACAATGTGGTTCATAATTGGAGGATATTAAATGAAAACAAATAGTATCAAGCAAGGTTCTGAAAATCGGAATTGAATCGTAAATTGTAACAGGGTTCGAATCGTAAATCAGATCGTAAATCGGAACTTAAAACGATTTTAAGATGCTATGAGGTGACTACAGGGCATAGATCAAACTTCTCTAAGTCCAAGATCCTTGGGATTCACATGAAGCAAGACGATTTGGAAGGGATGGCAAGTCTCCCCGGTTGTAGTATCAATCTTTTCCCTACTACATACTAGGGTAGTTGAGAGGGTGGCAAGAAGGCTAGACACTTGGAAGAGCGATTTGGTTTCTCTGGGAGGTAGAATAACCCTTATCAAGGTGGTACTCAGTAATATCCCTATTTACCAATTGTAGGTTTTCAAATGTCCAATGAGTATCATTAAAAGGATTGAATTATCCAAAGAAGATTTCTTTTTCTTTTTTCTTTTCTTTTCTTTTTCCTTTTTTTTTTTTTTGGGTTGGTGGGGGGGGGGGGGGGTGGTGGCTCGGGCGTGGGTTGAGAAGAGGAAAATGCCTCTTGTGAAATGGTAGGAAGTAGTAAATCGATAAAGGCTGGGGGATTGGGTATATGAAGGTTGAAGGAAGTGAACATGGCTCTGCTAGGCAAATGGCTTTGGAGATTTGGGGAGGAAACTCAGCATTTGTGGGTAAGGTTAATTGGAGATAAGTACGCAGTTTTGCCTGGCAGTTGGTCTTCTGATGATAAGCTCAATGAAAAGGGGGTGTCTGTGTGGAGAGACATCTTGAATCAAATCAATGAGGGGATCCGTTTCAGGACAAGTTGTGAGCGAATCATCTTTTTGTGTTCGTTTCCCAGATCTTTTTGCTATTGCAACCATTAGGGAGGCATGGGTTTCAGATTACATGGTTCACGGGGAGAACGCAATAGCTTGGAACTTCAACTTTAGAAGACCCACTTTTTTATCAGGAACTTGAGAGGATAGCTCGGACCTTGGAGATCCTTGACGCGCAATATATCAGTATTTCTGGGGTGGATAAGAGGGTTTGGATTTGGTGCACATCAAGGGATTTCAGTGTTAAGTAGTTGTATCAGCAGCTCACTCCTTGCACGGGATCTCTACAGGCGGCCAAAGTTTGGACCATTGCAGCTCCTCCCAGGGTATGTGCTTTCAGTTGGACGACAGTTTTGGATAAGATTCTCACCGTCAATCATCTCAGGAGCCAGAACATGTTGATTGTGGACCACTGTGCTCTTTGCATTGAAGCAGGGGAGACAGTGGATCTTCTTTTGCATTGTAAATTCGCTCGGCTGGTTTGGAGTAGGATTCTTCAACGATTTGGGCTTCAGTGAGTGTTTCCCGCTTAGTTGACGGATGTTGTAAGTAGTTGCGGTTTTTCCCCTTGGCGGAAGAAAGGTAAGGTGCTTTGGCAATTGTCTTTGTTGGCTACGATCCGGTCGTTAAGGAAGGAAAGAATTGCTCGAGTGTTTAAGGGTGTGAAAAAGACCCTCATCATATTTCCACTAGGGCATTGCAAAGACTATTTCTTAGGCTCGAACCCTCCCTAGTTTTAAATTTATTTCGGCTCATGATTTTTGGTATGGATAGAGGGAGGTGTGTTCTAGTAGCGATTGTGTGAAGCCGGGTGACCCTTAATGGACCCCTCTACCCCTTGGATTTCTCAAACTTCACTTTGATGGATCTAGTTTCGATAACCTTGGTCTTTCTAGGGTTGGTGGTCTCCTTAGAGACGAGGTGGGAGTCACGATGTGGGCTTTTTCAATCCCAATAGGTTTTGCAGACTCTAATGGGACAAAAATTAGGGCGACTTTGCAGGGCACTAGGTTAGCGGAGTCTATTGACTTGCCTAAGGTGATAGTGGAGCGAGACTCTCTTAACGTCATCGAGTGAATGAAGGGAAGCAAGTTTTTACCTTGGAGATTTGGGAGTTGGATAGATGAGATTAGGGATCGCATTGGGGGGACGGATGTAATTTTCCAACACGTGAAAAGATCTGCAAATGAGGAGGCGGATAGCCTTGCTACGGAAGGAGCAGGATAACAAGAGCTTGAGTTATTTGACTTTCTCACCCCATGAAGATTTAGTTTTATTTGTTCCTTTTTTTTTCTTTTGTTTGGGTTGTTTTTCGTCGACCTTCTTGGTCGGCTTTGTATATTCTTCTTCTTCTATTAATGATATCTAGCCATTCAAAAAAAAATCGGATAGTAAATCGTAAGATTTTTTTCAGATTTATATATATATATATATATATATATATATATATATATATATATATATATATATATATATGAGGAAAGTGTTGGTGAGCTTAAGCTCACCAAACTTATGGTGAGCTTAAGCGCTCCAATCACATGGGTCCCACATTTTCTGTGGTGATCCAAACCATTCATTTGCAAGGCCCTATCATAGATAGGGTGTGTACCAAAAATCAGCTCCATAGGATCATCCTAACCCCTCCATTTGTGGAGGACAAAAATGGGGAAAATATTAAAAAATATAAAAACTAAAAATACAATGATTAATTATCTATTTTTATTCAAAACTATTAAATTATATATAAAATTCCATGATTAGTAATCCAAACTTGCGGCTGGTATTGGTAGAAGTAGGAAGGATGGGGAGGAGAAGGAAAAAAAAGGAGAGATAAGAAAAGGAGAAAAAGGAGTAGAAGGAAGGAGGAGAATAGAGTTAGAGTTTTCTTACTTGTTTTTAGGTTATAAGTTGGTGCAGGGGTTCATACACGATTAATTTCTAATCGTAAAGGGCCCACCACAAAAAATAAGCGAACAAAAAAGAACCGTAAAAAATTGTAAAAATTGCACGATTCAAAGTCGAATCATGCTTGAATCCTATGATTTTTTATGACAAAGGATTCTTCCGTCCGATTTGAATCGTTCAACCCTCGATTCGATTTGAATTGCAAATCATGAATCATAGGATTTTAACATGGTTATCAAGCATTATGTATCATATTGGGCTTATTTTACTCCATGCTCAAGAGAACTAGTCTTTTAAACACAAAAAACTTTGTCAATTATCCAACTGAATCACAAGTCAACCTAAGGGACTCTCAAATCGGCATGGGTTTTGAGGTAATGGGGAGCCTCAACCAAAGAGAATGTCATAAACGGCCCCACACCCATTAGTGGAATCCATTCCACATCAAGCATTAAAGGGGCATGCCTAATTTTGCTTCCTTTGGGTGTCTAAAAGTCGTCCATAATTACTAGATATTTTAGTTTGCTTTAAGTTTTTTATGTGAAAGTCATATTAGGTATTTTATGAGAATTCATTGAGAGCTTCAACCCCAATTGCCAAGTGGATTCTTGGTACGCTTATTTATTTATTTATTTTTTGAGATGGCAATTGCCTAGATCTTTACAAGGAAGATTTCTTAATTTCTGAAATTAAGGTTTGTTTTTCTCCTACTCTTGTCTTCTGAGTTTCTTGTTGTTTGATTCTTCACCAAGTCATTTTTTAGTTTCAAACCCATGTTTTCACTAGTGGTTTTCTTTCGTTTTATTCTAATCTTATTTCCAATCTAAAATCATGTTCTTTGCATGCGATTTGTTTTCTTTATTCTTTCCCAATTCCAAAACTCATAGTTCTCTATATTTATTTCTAGTTTTCCGTGTATGCCTAGTTTTGTCTGTTGTGATTTATTTCAAGATTTGTTATTGCATTTAGAAATCAAGTTTGTTCTTAATCTTCATCTCTATAGTTATAGCCTAACAATATTTATTTTATTCATACCTTTCTAGACCTTGCAGTTGCTTCTATGTTCGTTTCTTTCATCTCTGTTTACTGTGACTGAGTTTTATTCGTAATCTTATCTTCCTTGCTGAATTCTCTAATTATACATTTGTGTACAGACACATCATATTTTGTCGCTGATATTGTGTTAATTGTGTTAATCTAATCTAATTGCCTTGGACATAAGTTTTAGTCTGAAATCCTCTGATCAAGATTGGAAATCAACTTCTTGATTGATTGTTGGATTACAGATCTGAAACAAAGTATTTTCTCTACTTCTTGAATTTGTGACTTCCTTTTATTGTTCTTCCCAGTTCTAATACAGATTTCTATCATTATTCCTCTGTTCTAAATTATTACTGATATCTGATCGGTATATTTGATAATCCTACAACTGTTTGTCATATAGTTTACCTTCTTGGCTTTTGAGGATCCTTCTATAAGATATCCTACATCAGATTGGTATCACAGCCTAGGATTACTGGCCATATCCACTAACTTATCGAAGGAAAATGTCCGATCTCGGCAAGCTATTGGAGAGGTTTTTTGATTCATGAATACTAGAAATGGAGAGTGGGAGGCCTAGAAGCCCAAAACAGATCATGAATCTAGAAAAGGGGAAATCAAACCAACAACCCGGAGACGATAGTGCAGAACCTGTACTACAAACTTCAGCTCTTCGGACAGCGTGGTTTCAAAAAGATGTTCCACTGCCCCGAGGATCTACAATAGGTCGGATGTATACGATTATTGAGCGGGAGAGTCCCGATCCGCATGATGACATTACCAAGATTGTATGGCTAGAGGCATGGTTTTAAATTTCGGCTGAAGTTCCCAAAATTTCGGATTTTGGCCGGGACCAAAACTGAAATTTATAACCAAATTTCAATGTCAGCCGACATTTGACGATTTACACCGGCCGGGACCAAAACTGAAATTTATACCGAAATTTGAAGATTTACACCGAAATGACAGAAATTTCCACTGAAATTTTAAAAATTTCCACCGAAATATCAAACCTCAGCTAGAGGTTTCTGACTTTATAGGAAAATTTGATGCCCAATACTTCATTGATTGGATCACTTCTCTGGAGAAGTGTACTTCGATTGGTATGGCATGTCAAGGAAATGAAAGGTTAGATATGCTAAGATGAAATTAGTAACCCATGCAAAAGATGAGGTGGAGGAAGCAAAATGGGAAACTGCATCGCAGTGGACGACCCACTATTATATTGTTGGACAAGATGAAGCAACTAGAAAAAGATAGGTTTCTACAAACAGATTTGCAGGACAAGCTTTATGATCAGATGGCCACCTCCCGATGGAGAACTTTATCAGTGATGGAGTAGAGTCATAGGTTTGAAAAAATGTGTGATAACGTGGGGGTAGAAGAGGATAGTCAATAGACCATTTCTCACTTAACCAACAGGTTAATGCCAGAGTTTAATAGAGAGAAGACTGTCATGCGTATTTATAACTTAGAAGATGTGATGCAGCACCGTGAAGAAAAATAGAGGAAAGGGGAGAGAAATACGAAAGGGGATAGAATTAGAAGAATAGGGGAAGAAGAAGAGAATAGGGGAAGAAGAAGAAGAATAGAAGAAGAATAAGAAGAGAAGAAAAGACGAAATTAGGGGAGAAGAAGAAGAATAGAGGAGAAAGAGGAGAAGAAGACTTGGGGAGAAGAAGAAAGGAAATTAGAGGGAAGAATCAATCTTTATTCAATAATCATTAAGAGTTACAAAATAAGCTGTAAATAGGCCTATATATAGGCAAATAAAGAACCTAAAAGATAGAAACTTACTAAAATAAGAATTCCTAAAAATAACATTGAAAAACAAAAGCCTAAAAACTAAATAACATAAAAAATAAATGCCTAGAAATCCTAATGGGCAAATATGGGCAAATATGCCACTTATTGGCCTATTATCTGCATCATTCTCCCTTACTTGAAAAGAACTCGCCCTTGAGTTCTAATCCACTAGGATCAAATATGTAGACAACCCACGCAAGCAGTATGAGTCGTAATCTGTAGGCGGCACTCCTGATGTGTGATGCTTGTAACAACTGTGAGAAGTATCTGAAATGCTAACGGAGTGAGAGAGAAGAAATCGCCCATGTAGAATCATAAAGACACGAACCTCTCCTGACAAGTAATGAAGCTAGGAAAATAGTGACGTACTCCTCCTGGATCGGTGGGATCGGCATAACAGCTATGGGCAATACCAATCCATGACTAGCCTCAATAGGGTCATCATCCACTGGTATCACATCTGGCGCAATGGAATCAACAACAAAGTCATCTGCTAGAATCATATATGGCATAGTGATATCAGGCGGGCAATCCTCCTGATCAATCTGCGTAACAAGCGCCTCTGTGTCAGGACAAATCTCGACAATCTACTCAACCGGCTCAATGATAGTGCAATCCTCAACAATATGCTCTCGAACATCTGTCTCAAGTAATGGCTCGTCAAGCAAGACACTCGCCGCGGAATTATGACGGTGCTCGGTCAACCCTGTCAATGGAACAACCTCAGATGGCTCTATCACAATATCTGCCTCGACTGTGGAAGTGTCAAGATCTCTCTCTAGATGCTCGGCAATCGGTGCTAGGGAAACCTCTGAATCGTCATGCTCGTCGACGTCGGCCTCATCAATCACTGGACTCTCTGGCGCTATATCTGACATCACTGACTTAATATCTGCCATCATAGACTCAACATCTGGTATAATCATAGGCTTCACCTCTATAATGATCTCATCCACAATATCATCTGTCGGACCAATAGCATCATCTGTGTCTGAATTGTCAATAGTGTTAGCAAATTCCTTCACTGCTTCAATTTCAGCTTCTCGTGCACGACGGGCTGCAACTTTTCTCTCACGGCAAGCTGCTTCTTCACGTACTATCCTCTGCTCGTACCGATAAAGAGTTACTTTCGCATAAGCGTAAGAAACTCCTCACGAACCTCCTCCCATCGACGGAATGGAGGTTCGCCTAAGTGATGACGCTTCGCCTCCAAGTGTTTCAAATAACCTTGAGCTTGTCCTCTCACAGTTTTTCTAAGGCGGTAGATGGGTGCTCTGTCATCATAGTCGTAGTACACACAATATGCATCCAAAGCATAGATCCATCGTAAACATGCATCCTCACAATAGCTATAGTGAGTCTGGCCTTTCAAATAACTATCATCGTATCCATCAAAATATGGAACATATGGCGGAGCCATAAGGATCGGTGTCGAAAACTGAAATCAACCGTCTGATTTGTTTGTCATGTCGAAAGAAGCACAACGTCTGTCGCGGATCTGAAATCGGATGAGTGAAAGCTGATGATCGGAAGAAGGGGCGTGATCAACAGCTGAGACAGCTTCTGAAACTGTACTGAAGACTGCTAACCGCTGCTGAAAATAAGCTGGATGCGCTCTAAAAATTGTCACAAACAACTTTCGTGTTGAGGACGAGGGCCCATTTTGAGCAGAAATGGCTCAAACAAGGAGAGAGAAAAGATTTTCTATTTTTCTTTTTCTTTTCTTTTTTTCTGATTTTTTCTGATTTTTTTTTTTTTTGCGGGGGGGTGGGGGGTTGGAGGGTGCCTACAGGAAAAGAGAGGGGTTTAATTGGCCTTTGCTAATTGGTAAGGGGTGCACAACGTAAGAATGGGGGTGTACTAAGTCCCCCTTTTTTTCTTATACTTTCTTTTCACTCACGGTGACAAGTCTGTCACGTGAGATTTAAGTTGTGGGGGGCTGCCCAAGGATAGAAAGGGGTGGAAACTAGTATGGTTTAAATTAAGTTGGGGTGGTCCAAGGTACAAGAAGGGGTGTTATTTTAATGTTTTAAGAAAAAAAAAAGAATCGTGTGATTCTTCTCTTTCTTTTCTCACCGGAACAGCAGCTTGAAAAGAAAGAAACCCACGAGGGTTTCCTTCCTAACTATGGCGGAAGGTGGGCCAGAGGTGGCGCGGCGGGTCAGAGGTGGCGGTGGACGCAAGCTCCAGCCGGGGTTGTCGACAGCAGCACCCTCTTCTTCTTCTCTCCTTATTTTTTTGGCTTTTTCTTTGGGCTTTAAGAGGTTCTACCTACATGGGGTTAGGGTTTGATGAATCTGGATTTCGGTTGGAAGATGGAAGTAGGGATATAATTACAGATTATCAGCCCAGTTTTGGCTGATTTAAAGAGGTAGATTAGGACAGAGATTTTGTAGGTTTGGGGCTGAAGATTAGGGTCAGATTAGGTGTTAGGGTTTGGGTTTACTGTTGGGTGGATGATTGGGTTGGGGGTGATTTGAAAATAGGGTATACGGCTAGGGTTTGGGCTTTTGGTTGGGGCAACAGCAAGGTGGATGATGAGGTTCGGTTAGGGACTGATGCTAGCTCTAAAAAGGTTATGTCTGTTTTAAAAGAATGGTTCGGATTGTAGAATTTCAGGCCGAGTTTCCGGCTAGCCGCGGCTTGATCCTTCAGTGTGATCTTGGATCCTTTTGCTCGGATTGCGGGAAGAATTTTTATTTTTTTTTGCCGGAAAATTTGATGAAGCACCGTAAAGAAAGATAGAGGAAAGGGGAGAGAAATAGACGAAAGGGGATAGAAATAGAAGAATAGGGGAAGAAGAAGAAGAATAAGAAGAGAAGAAGAGACAAAATTAGGGGAGAAGAAGAAGAATAGAGGAGAAAGAGGAGAAAGAGGAGAAGAAGACTTGGGGAGAAGAAGAAAGGAAATTAGAGGGGAGAATCAATCTTTATTCAATAATCATCAAAAGTTACAAAATAAGCTGTAAAGAGGCCTATATATAGGCAAATAAACAATCTAAAAGATAGGAACCTACTAAAATAAGAATTCCTAAAAATAACATTGAAAAATAAAAGCCTAAAAACTAAATAACATAAAAAATAAATGGCTAGAAATCCTAATGGGCAAATATGGGCAAATATGCCACTAATTGGCCTATTATCTGCATCAAGATGCCTATCAGATGGTGTTAAAGATAAAGAACTTGAGACAACAGTTTATAAGGTTTGGGTCTCAAGCAGAGTAGATGGCTACTCGAAGGTCAACTGACTCTACGAGGATTTCTAGGACAACCCTTCTTAGTGCAGGAGCCGCCACTAGGCCACCAACCTCTAGAGAGGTATAGACGGTTGATTCTATGGGGAAAGCATTGATTGGCGAGACACCTAGACAAGGCGACAACAATTTTAGCGGGTCTCAAGCAGAGTAGACGGCTACTCGAAGGTCAACTGACTCTACGAGGATTTCTAGGACAACCCTTCTTAGTGCAGGAGCCGCCACTAGGCCACCAACCTCTAGAGAGGTATAGACGGTTGATTCTATGGGGAAAGCATTGATTGGTGAGACACCTAGACAAGGCGACAACAATTTTAGCGCTTTCCAGTGTTATCGATGCAAAGAATGGGGACACAAGTCTACAAATTTCCCTATATGTAGTCTGAATGTCTTCTTCAAGGAGGATTACTAGGATATAAAGGTGATTGAACCTATACAGGGTGAAGTTTCTGAGGACAATGAGGGATATGATGATAAACAATCTCACTTGAATGTGGTAAAATGCATCCTTGTTGTTACAGAAGGTGAGAAGGATTGCTTGCACTCTAGCATCTTCCAAACACAAGTCAGACGTGGAGAAAAGGAGTGCAAGGTAATTGTTAATAATGGGAGCAGTTTGACTGTTGTTTCAAAGGCCTTTGTATAGAAGGTACCAAAAAAAAGGGTGGCCCCGTGCACGAGGCTCTTGCCATTGCCATTGCGAGGTCTGGGGAGGGCTAGATGTACGCAGCCTTACCCCTGCTTTGCAGAGAGGCTGTTTCCGTGACTCGAACCCATGACCACCAGGTCACAATGGATAGTTATTACAACTACCAAAAAATAAACACCCATTGCCTTACAAGGTGGCCTTGATTAATGATGCAGTGATGATAGTGGATCAACGATGGACAGTTCTTACTAAGATTGGATTATGAAAGGATCTTGTCCAGTATGACATCATTATGATAAAATTCACACATGTATTGTTAAGCAGCTCTCGGTTGTATGACAGAGATGAGTAACCCTTGCGACTTCACTTTCAATGGTATGAGGATTACACTATATCCCTTGCCTGTGGGAGTGGAAAGAGCCAAGAAGTTCACATGTTCGAAGAAGGCTGAACTGAAGAAACTATGCAACATGCCCACCACGAAACAATTCAAACAAGAATACAAGGAGAATAGTGTGTTGTAATATTACTAGCACTAATGACCCGATACGCAGATAGCATTACCAGTGAAGACAAGCACACTCTTACCCCTGATGTGCAGGAGGTTTTCACGAACTTCGAGGATTTGGTGCCCGAGATCTAAAGCATGTCATTGCTCTTGTGCCAACCTGTCGTATGAATCTGACGAAACATGTAGAGTTGCAGCCACATGTGAACTTATTGCAAAGAGCCTAAGTCCATGCCCAGAATCAGTATTGCTTTTGCTGAAGAAGGATGCGACATGGAGGTTGAGCATTTACAGAAAGAGACATTAATAAGATTACCATCAAGTATCGATTTCGATTCCTCGTCTTAAAGACATTTTGGACAAGCTTTTGGAATCTACCATCTTCTTTAAGATCGATTTGAGGAGTGGATGTCATCGAATCAAAATTCAGCCCAGTGACAAGTGTAAGACAGAATTCAAAATGAAGCCAAACTAGATGGCAGGCTAGTTATGCCTTTTATCCTTTCCAATGCGCCTAGCACATTCATGCAAGTGATGCTCATGTACTCTTGTTTTTTACATGGTTTTAAATTTCAGCCGAAATGTGTCGTTTCGGCCGAAATATTTCGTGCACAAACCCAAACAAAATTCACATGATGTCGTTTTTGTACAAGTTTGGCCGAAATTTTACTGAAATTTTGCCGAAATGTCGCCGAAATTTCGGTTGGTTGAAATTTCATTTTTGGACATTTTTACAAAATTTCCACTGAAATTTTAAAAATGTACACCAAAATTTTATAATTTCCACTGAAATTTATGAAATTTCCACCAAAATAGCCGAAATTTCAACCGAAATTGACACCGGAATTTTAGACATTTTGGTCGAAATTAAAAAAATAAACAAAACCATAATCATATTTTTACATGATTTCGGCCGAAATTCCGGCCCGAAACCAAAACATTTCGGTTTTGGTAGTGGCCGAAACCGATACTGAAACAGAAATTTAAAACCTTGTTTTTTTATTCATCAATTCTAATATATAGCAAAGATAAGGAAGAGCATATAGGTCATATTCGTCAAGTGATGAGAGTCTCAAGAATTGAAAAGCTCTAGATCAACTTGAAGAAATGCTCAATCATGATCACTAGCATCCTCTTCCTTGAATTCGTGGTTTCGTCGCGAGGTATTGGGGCATATCAAGAAAAGGGGAAGGCTATACTAGATTTGCCACTTCCTACTACGATCCATGAGGTCTGGAATTCTATGGACTGGTGTCTTTTTATAGGAAGTTCATTCATAACTTCATTGCAGTTATGGCTCCAACAACGACTTCTAAGAAGACGGGATTATTCGAGTGGAGCAAAGCAGCTACCATAGCTTTTGGAGAGACTACGAAGCGGATAACCGAGAAACCTTTGCTATAGTTACCATACTTTATTAAGGTGTTTGAGATTGCATGTGATGTGTCACATGCTGGAATAGGGGCGTTCTAAGTCAAGATGGACATCCCATAGCTTTCTACAGTTCTTTCAAATTCTCTTTAAAAAAAAAATGAACGAGTCCTACGACTTGGAGTTTTATGCTGCTGTACATCCTTTAAGCCATTGGCAACATTACAAGGTAAGGAATTTGTTCTCTTTACAAATAACAACTCACGAGGCCCAAACTATCTTAATTCATCTAAGAAGTTGGGAGCTTGTTGTGCCAAATGGAGTAGTTACCTCTAGGAGTTTTGAACATGTTGATACTAATAGGTCACGTAGACAGTTTTTATGGGGCATATGCCTCCCAAAAGGTAATGGAGGCGTGCAAATGTTTCCTCGAGCCAGCCAGAGATTGGCCCTCAAGAAGGCTGGCATAGAGAAGACGGTCGTGGATGCATTTGGTAGACAGACTTACCTTTTGGCTACTACGGCAATAAAAGTCATTCGGTTTGCTTAGATCAGACAGGTGTACGCAAATGATTGAGATTTGGGGTCCTACCTCATATATGCAGATATTATGGCAGGACAACGAATTGAGCATTCAAATTATTTATTTCACGATGGGTATTTTTTGAGTTGAGTTGAGTTGATGGGTATATTTTGAAGGCACGCATTTATGTTTTCCAGGTATTACAATGAGGGGACACCGGGACACATTATAAGGAAGTTACATGGAGGTCCTGGTAGGCATTTTGGTCAGGATTTAAGACTATTGAAATGATCAAAAGACCATTTCTTCTGGTCAGGATTAAAGAAAGATGTCACTTAAACCATTAATCAAAGTTGTATGTGGCAGTTAGCCAAAGGAATGATGCAGAACACAATATTAGACACTCCTTTGCCAGCACCACATTAGCTGTCGAAAGAGTTGAGCATGGAATCTGTGTTGGGTCTACCAAAAAACCTTAAAGAGGCATGATTCCATCTTTGTTGTGGTTGACAGATTTCGAAGATGGCACATTTCATTTTGTCTAGCAAGAATTCTGACGCTATGCACATTGCTAAGTTGTTGATCAGAGAAGTTTGTCAATATGGCCTTCCTATGACACATTTATGATAGGAATGTTAAATTTATGAGTTACTTTTAGAAGACTTTATGGGGGATGATTAACATGAAGCTACTTTATTCCATTGCTTTTCACCCACAGACTAATGGGCAAACCGAAGTTGTAAAACGAAATGTGGGAAGCCTATTGAGGTGCTTAGTTGGAGAATATGTGACTACTTAGGATTAGATTTTATCAATGGTTGAGTTCGCTTACAACAAATCAGTTAATCATACTACTTGTCATAGTCCTGGCTGTGTTGGAAATCCTACGGAGGCGACCAATTGATTCGGTTCCATTATCTCCCAATATTGTTTTTAATTGGAGAGAAGACGGGCAGAATTTGTTATTCGATATAAGATCTTTGAAAATGGCGGAGGATTGGTTCTGCTTAGCCTGTGCTTACTGGAACTTCAAATGGCGGTAGAGTTGCCGATGGTGTAAGCAAAACAATCGGGACCACCTAGAGGTACAATCCCACATCCACGAAGGGGGTCAAGGAAAAGGAGAAATAAGGAGAGTTCAAATTGGAGATCCGGGGATTGGAATTGCTCATCCTGTAACTACCTCAATTTCAGATAGAGGGATAAATGCCGGAGGTGCCACTTGACTAGAATGGAGGGTACTCTCTCGTTTGGTAAGGGAAAAACCAACCCAGATGCCACTTTGGATAATGCCAATAAGGAAGCCGATCGATGGCCTAATTCGGGGACGATCTCTTCTCTGATTGAGGGGGGTACCCTTTCTTTAATCATCTTAGGCAAGGAAGTGGAAACAAGACTAGATACCCTTAAAAACCGCCTCATCGGGAAGACGAAGAATACATCTGAATCCCTTGATGACTTTGGCAGTGGGCTAAGAGATTCTGGAATATCCCTTCCCTCTCCTGTCCATGCGACTTATCAAAGACTGACGTTTTGTTTATGTTTGAGTCGGAGGAGGAAGCCGCTATGATCTTGGCCAAAGGAATGGAGGCGTGGGATAGCAAACTGCATTCTCTCCCTACCTGGAGTACAGAGTATGTCCAAGGTGCGGAGGCGATATGGATTAACTTATGTGGCATCCCTCTTCATGTTTGGGCCTTATCAACAGCTGAAGCTTTAGGTACCTTACTGGGTCGAGTCTTGGAAGTAAAAATGGAAGGGGATCATAACCAATGCATGTCTTTCGTATCAGCTAAAATTCTCGTTCCGTGGTGGAAGCTACTTCAACCCTCTATTCAGATCTGAACATTGGGCCAATGTTACACTGTCGGAGTTGAAATTCGAAGGAATAGATGACAATTGGGTGCTAAAACAGTAAATCAAAATCCTCAATCTGGAAAGTTCCTCCCCTTCTGGAGTTTGATCCCTCGAAGAATGGTACTCAGAATCCGGAAAAGCTCACATTGCTTGGAAACTCTGGGTAGAGAGACCGTTGACCCTATGGGGCCCACGAATTCAAATTTCAAATTTCATCACCTGACAGCAGCGTCAGGTCTCTTGCAGGGTATTGCGTCTCCCTCATTTCTGTCCCTTCCTATGAATTGCGACAGGGACTTGGGATTTTCAAACCCTCCTAGTCTAGTTCGTCCCCTCCCCATGTTATCGGAACCTACTAAGAGAGGGTCCAGAGGGAATAAACAACCTTTTGGGCATGTCAGTTCCATGCGTCAAAAGCTACTGAAGTGTAGACTTGCGAAGTTAAGGAAAGATTAGGGCTGGCAACGGGGCGGGTCGGGGCTGGATGTTGGGGTCCCCTACCCCTTCCCCTCTGCAGGGAATTTCCCCCCTCCCCTTCCCCTCCCCACTGAGGGGATGGTGGGGAATCCCCCTCCCCTCCCCACGGGGAATATCTAATCCCCTTCCCCTCCCCGCATCCTTCGGGGACAATCACTTTACTTTCTCACTTTACTTTGTTAAATGTTAGGTTTAAAACTAAAGATTTGCTAGGGACAATCACTTCAGGCATGTTGCGTCTTGGTTGTTGCATGTGAGAGTAGCCACACAACCCACACAGGCTAAGATTTTGTCTTATTCATTTTATTAACATGGGGACAAAGGTGGTTGCTCTCAGATTCATTTAATTGATCGATAGTCCCTAGCAGATCCCTAATTCCCAATCCCACTTGCCAAAAAGTACTGTACGTGCCACACGATAGGAAGATCCAAACCGTCCATATGATGGGCACACCATACTACCATATGCATATGATGATCCAAACCTTCCACTTGATGGGCACATTGTAGGATGATCCAAACTGTCCATTTGATGGGCCACAACGTAAATAGGTTGTGGCCCAAAAATCATTTCCATAGGATAATCCCAACCCTCTGATCTATAGAGGAATTGCATATTATGGTACCTTCTATAGATCGGAGGGTTGCAATCATCCTATGTAAATGATTTTTGGGCCGCAATCTATTTACGTTTTGGCCCATCAAATGGACGGTTTGGATGATCTATGGTGTGGGCTGTAAAGTACTTTTAAATTGTAGCCTATCAAATGGACGGTTTGGATCATCCTATGGTGTAGCCCATACGTTACTTTTTGAAAAATAATGGACTATACGAGCGCACACCATATAAAATCTCATCATTCATCAGAGAGATGTTGCCTTTATTTGGGAGAGGGAGATTTTCAAAGGATTTAATGTTGCCTTACAGTGATGGTTCGATGGAGAGATTTTAGGGATTTCTAAGGGTAATATACTAATATAATGACGGACAATGCCCAATGGATTATGGGTAAAAGAAAACATAAAAAGCTATTTCAGGGACAAAAATGTACTAATGAAAATTATGAAAATTTGGGGGAATCTTGTAGATAATTTTCGATCCAAGGGGTTTCTCTAGTAGTTTTCCCCCAAAAAAAAAACACTTAAAAAAATACAACAAACAAATGGCATTAATGAGGGCGGGGTGGGGCCTGGCCAACTCCATCCCCTTCTCCTCCCCTTCCCCGCACCGGGGAATTTTTTAAATCCCCTTCCCCGCTCAAATCGGGGAATCTCCTCCCCAAGCGGGGCGGGGCGAATCCCCACTTTCCCGGGTGAAATTGCCAGCCCTAGGAAAGATCTAAGTATCAACAGGCCTGGGACTTCTGGACTACCCACCCAAGGAACATTTCCGGAACTTAGAAAGACAAAAAATGTGTGTCCAAGGAAACAAGGATCCAGAATGGATACATATGATTCCATCGGGAGGTCATCTTGTCGAAGATTATCCAAGGACAAAAGGGGCATCCCTTGAAATTCATATCAGAAGGGGTTGAAGCTTTAAAAGATAAATAAAACGAGGTGTGTTGGAGCCCTCTCGCTACCCAATGTATGTGTCGTTTGTAGATGAGGAGGTGCTCCAAGTCTTGGTTGGGGTAAGGGGATTGTGTTTGGGAAGGTAATATCTTTTATTCTAATTGGCGACGTAGTGTCGCTGTCAATTGGATGGATGATTACTCTCATTTAACAAAGGAATGACTAAAACTCCTGTTTTGGAACGAACCCCCAAGGAAATCTTCGAGATATGAGTAAAATATTCATTTCTTGGAACTTTAATATATGATGGGAAGCCGTAAAGAATTACCTTTATTGGGATGGCCGGAAATGGCTACTACGGCACTATTAATATTCATGTATGATAGAAGGAGATCTTGCACACAATATTCAATGCGAGTTTAGACACCTGGCATATAGTCAGTAATCATTCCGAGGCCGTTCATCATTACCATCTCCTACCTCTTCATTTCCCCTCTAATATATCCGAATGAAGGAAAAATCATATCTATACACAAGATGGAAAGCCAAAACGCTTCGTCCTCATATCGCCCATCTTCTTCGAATCCCCTGGTTCCAGGCTGGAAGAGGAATCGAGCGGTGGAATTATCGAAGATGGAGGACTCTTTGAGAAGGATGAAAGCGATGATGAGGAACTAGCCTCCAAACAATCGCCCACGCATAGAGAAGTCGTTAGAGATTTTCTAAAACGTCAATGGAAGCTATTTAAAGAGGCGGCCAACAGAAGGCCGGAAGTATTTTTCAGTTTGACTGGGTCACGCAATGTGAAAGAAACTATTCTCCCATGCACAAACATCCCTTCTTTATCAAGGTGATGTCAGAGGAAAAGGCCGCAAGACTTCTTCCTTGGGAGGAGGATAAAGAGGTGGGTATCCAAAAATTGGAGGCTATGATTTCTAGGAGGAAGGCATCAAGAGATAAAGAACTCTCAGTTATCAGTCTTGATGAGGAGGTATTTGCTTCTGAAATAGTGGGGCTCCTCACGGACTTACAGAGGTGCTCATCTTACGGGGAGCCTTTATAAGAGGTTCTCTTTTCAGGGTTCTGGTTCTTAGTGTTTTAGAGGTAATTTGTTTTGAGTTTGGAAGGGGTGGTCCTTGACGAATGACAAATTATAAGGATTTTTCGGGCTTTTTCGTTTCTTGGCGTCCTTGACGTTGTAAATATGTAAGTGGTCTTTATGAGAAAAGATGTAATTCACAGTTATAAACAATAATAAGTTGTTGGGGCCGATGTTTGATAAGAATGACCTCTTAGTGGCTTCTTTGGAATGAGTCATCCTGTCACTCCCATGGACCTGGGTTTTCCCCTTCCAAGTTGTTGGAAGGCCTATTATTGGTCTCTCTTTTCCCTTGTGTAGTATCGCTCTCCGCGTGATCAAACAGCCTTTCGGCTATAATCATTTTTTCTGAATTATAAAAAAGTCAATTAACAAAAAGAATGATACAAAGACCCCACCGCTGGGTAGGCTGAAGGGGGCAGAGAGAACAAGAGAAAATACACAATTACACCACCCTTCAAGGAGGAAGGAAATCAAAGAACTGGAACCCCTCCCTAGAGGAGCCATCCCTTGCCAATCTATCCGCCTCTTAATTGGGAGATCTATTCACATGCTGGAATGATATGGATGATCCCTCCACACAATCTTAGATCTCAAGGAACCAGTGTGCGAACCTCCAAGGGACCGAGTGACTTCCCTTCAACCATCTGATGACATTGAGAGAGTCACCCTCAACTAACGGATTATCACACTGACTCCGCTCTTGACACCTCAGCCTCTAGTGAACTACTTTGACCTCCTCCTCATTAGAGTCACTTATCCCGCTAGGCTCTGAAAAGGCCCAAGATGTCGATCCATGCTCGCCCCTTAGTAGGCCACCAATGCCTGCCGGTTCGGGGTTGCCTAAGATGGATCCGTCGAGATTTAGCTTTCTCCATCCCGAGCTCGGCAGTGTCCAAGCTGGGGATGGGCTTTCGGCTACAATCATTGCCTCAACAAGGTTCTGAAGTCCCCTTTCTAGAGTCTGGGCCTGAGGTTTCAGTCCCTCCATGAATTGGAAGAGTTTGTCCTCCTCTGACATGTTCTTTATGTCTAGCATGAGAGCATAAAATTGTTTCACATACTCCTAAATTGGCCCTGTGTGTAGAAGTCGTCTTAGGTTCTTTCGAGCGATGAACTCCACATTCTTAGGCATAAATTGAGCCTTCAACTCACACTTCAGGTCCTCCCAACTATCAATCGTGCATCCCCTGCCTCGATCTCTTCATAGTGAGTTTGCCACCAAAGCTTGGCATCGTCGCTAAGGTACATACGCTAGCAGTGGTGACTTTAGCCTACTGTTCAAGGCACATAGCGTGAAAGTATTGCACCATATCAAATAAGAAGTTGCTGATCTATTTCTACCAACCTTTCTTCAACTCTGGCAAGTAGTTCTTTGGTGGTTAGCACTTGCACGGTACCTTCGCCTAGCTCAGGCTCACCATGAACCTGACTTGACTCTAGAGGAAGTGGTTGTTTGCTACGTCCAGCTTTCGTCATCCCTAGATGTAAAGTAACTTCTGCTCCGATACCAACTATCACGAGCCTTTGGTCTGATGACGAGGCCCGCGCGGCATTTGCGATGTCCCATGACAAAGCAAGTCAGCCAAGCAAGGTTGTAGGGCATAAACATACAAAGCAAGCACAAAAAGGAAAGGTAAGTTCACAAGCACACAAGAAGCAATGGGGCACAAGAGACAAGCAGTAATCTTTATTGTTGAATCTCAAATGAATTTACAATAGGACAATGCCAAAGGATAAGACTCCTAGGGAATCCAGTCATCTGTTGAGTTGAATGGAATCCTTCATAGGATCTGCACTAGCAAGCACCCTCGATGCCCAAGCAAGCTCCAAGGTTAGAGGGAGGGAGCAACCTAAGTCCTTGGACAGGAGTGACCCTGAAAAGACTTTCGGCGACAGACTTGTGAAGATGCAACAAGACAGGTCGATTTTTTATTTTTTATTTTTGAAAATTTACAATTTCATTGATACTACGAAGATTGCATTGGGGACCAGGGGTCCCTACTTGCATTACATAGAATCAATTAAGGGAGGCCAGGAGCATATTCCTAGGCCAGTAAAAACCAAAAGAAGTGATCTTTTGGGTCAACCGCTACAGTGAGGTCCACACTTCCATGCGCTGCCACCGTGCCAAATAACTATTTCATTTTCCTTTCAAATTCTTCATCTACTACTGCAGCCTAGAGTGCCTTCACCATTCCCCCTTCCTTTCCTTTACACTGCCTAATGTTCTCAATTGAATCAAATCCAACAAAAAGTGCCATATTTGCGGGCCCCATCAAGTCATATGTGTGACCTGCCACGTCACATAGACTTCTCCGCCACTTGCTAACTGGCGAATTCAATTTTCAAAAATCTCGCTCAAAGGCCTCAAGCTATTGTGCACCCCTTTTTTTTTTGAGAAAGGTAACAGAATTTTATTCCAACATAAACGGTAAGGACAAGATGTCCCCAATTACACTAATCAGTGCCAGGTCATCCAAAAGATCCTGACTAAGTACAATAAAAAACAAAACTCAGATCCGGGAGAGGATGAAGGACTCACATAAATTGATAGCCCTAAAGCCATAATCTAAAGCTATTCTGTACCTCTAACCGTACACAATAGCCAACCAATCGAATCCGATCTTCGGCGGCTTCCACCTTGTGCCACCGCCCGTCCCGGGGGATTACCATTAAACCACCAAGCCAAAAACTCTAGTCTAATCCTAGAGACCACCATTGTTCACCCTAACTTCTTCCTCTTCACCTCCACCAGAACCTAAAACCCTAACCCTACCCTTTCTTCCACCTAATTCTAGAGACCACCATTATTCACCTTGACATTCTTTCTCTTCTCTTCCACCAAACCCTAAATCCCTAACCCTAACCTACGTTCTACCTAACCCTATTCTTACCTTCTTCTTGAACGACTACCTCTCCAGCTACCACCTGTCACCACTCCAGCTAACTACCTGCAACCCAAAACAACTATCCTAACCTAACACCCCGACCCTTCTAGCCCCAACCTTGCACCTCGATCAAACCCATCTTTTACCTCCCAAACTCCAGACGGCAACCCCAACACTATCTCCGGCTACCCATTTCCTCTGCCACTCAACACGGCCCCCAGATCCGGCGACCCACGGCTTCCCAAAGCCCTTTGCCGGTCATCCGCCGCACTATTTACGACATCACACGTGCCTTCGGCGTTTCATGAGGGAGAGGAGGGTTTGGAATAACCGGCCGTCTCAGTACCGTCGTCCGCATCCTCCATCATACTTTTTCTCCACCACCACCACCATCACCTCCACATTCAATCTCTTCCTTTTCCCCCCAAATCCGGCCACTCTTTTTCATAGACCTGCCACGTCCACCACTTCCGACTCACCAGCACACTTTCTCCATCCACCCTACCCAGTTCTGACCCTTTCTTTCCCCTTTAAATCCAGCCCACTCAGACCCAGATCCGGCCATTCCGCACCTCCAGCCACCATTGTTGCATCCCCTACGAGATCTGCCCAACTCCGGGCATCATCCAACCACCAACACCTCCCTTGCCAATCAAGGGAGAGAAAGGGAGAGATCAGAAAGTAGAAGAGATAGATTTAAGAGAAAGAGAGACCAAAGAGATAGAAAGAGGGGGGAACAGATAAAGCAGAAAGAGAGAGATCAGGGAGAGATCAGAAAAATGAAAGAAAAGGAGATAGGGGGAGAAAGAGAGAGATCAGGAAAGGAGAGAGGGAGAGAGAGAGATATCGGAAAGAGAGACCAGCAAGAGAGGGGAAAAACACTAAAAAGAAGAGAGAGAGAGAGAGAGAGAGAGAGAGAGATGAAATTGCCTCCCTCCCGGTTTCCATTGACCTAGGGAGGGGGGAGAAGAAATCGCCCTTCACAACAAGAAACTATGTTCCCCTTTCATGCCCAAGTATTCCAAGCTCTAAGAACGAAACTTGCATTGAAATCGATTCCAAGGCCATTCGTTTTGAGACAGGTCGATTTTTAATACCGACTCTATCCCCACTATAGACATATACCGACTTTGTACATACGAAACAGGAAGTCACGGGCCATAGGCCATGCGAACAATGGATAAAATGGCCCCATGACAGTCATGTAAAGGGTATGGCAAAAACAATAAAGTTTAAAGCATCAATATAAAGTGGTCTTGAGACCTGTTCATAAGATCTCTTCTTTATAACGCATTCTTAATATCGACTTTTTTAAATAGCAGAAAACATATATTCGAAAAAGGAGAAGTACGCTTAAGGTGCAGACCGACGAGGACCTGTGGACATTACAATATCGCAATCAAAAAAGAAAATCACACCCATAGGGCAAGGGGATACCTTCTGAATGCAGACTCATAAATTAAAAGTTTTGAAGATAGTACTAATACACACATATGCTTAATATAATCATATGGTTAATAGTCCAAAAACTGAACTCTGAATCCGGCCATATGATTTCCATGTTTGTGATGTAGGAGAGGCGTGGTGCGGAAGGGAATAATGACGGTAAACAACTGACAAGAGAGTTTAGCAAGCAATAACCTTGAGCAATAGGTATACAATCTCACTAAGTGCACTAAGAGTGGCTATATATGTACATTCACAATTTCAGCTAGGCTAGGTTTTGTGTCAAAAACTAGAGATTTTGGTGAAACTCTCCACGAACAATCTCCTTTTTTATTTTAAAGGATCTCAGGTGTAGTTTCAAGGAGAAATATTGAGATTTGGATGATGAGGTTGTCAAAACCGTGTACTAAATGAAGCACAGTTCACAGGTAGTGAACACACTTAAAGCAACTGATGGATTCGACACTTTGAGCTTGAATTTCAGTGAGATCTTAGATAGATCTCTAGTTTAGAGGTTCAAGAACACTCAGAGATAGGTAGATCTAAAAAGATCTAGAAGTAAACCTCGAAATTTAAGCTCCAAAACATAATCAAGAGCTAACTGTGATGATAGCAGAAAATTAGAAGATGAACTTCATCAAATCTGCTCTGTTCTGAAGTGAATTCATCAGGATCTCTTTGGAGAACTTGAAGTAAAAGATTCAAGCGAAATAATGGACGTGGAATCACTTGAAAACTCCAAGTAAATTGCAAGAACAAGCTCAAACCGTGAGCACTATCTAAACTGGCAGAAAACGAGTGTAACTTGAGGATCTTGATTCAAGATCTTGAGATTTGATCTCAGATCTGACTGCTAGTTCTTTTTTTTTCCTCTGAATTCTTGCAAAGGACTGAAGTGTTCTTGCACAAATTCTTCCAGGGAAATATTAAGCATTGATAGATCTTAATAGGAAATGTGGAAATGAGATCAAATTCATTGATCTAGGCTGCTAGATTTGAACTTGAACAAGGAATACCGAGATGGAAAGATAAAAGAAAGAAGCAAGATTAAAGGTTAAGAAGTTAATTCAAAATCATCCAAAACCTCTGATCTAGCCATCTTTCTTGGCTGGAAGATCTCCAAGGGAACACCTCCATCAGTTCCTCTCTCTCTCTCTCTCTCTCTCTCTCTCTCTCAAGAGAAAAATTCAAAATTTCCAAGAAATTTTGTTTGCCAAAAGTTTTCCTTCTACAAGGACACCTCATGCCTATTTATAGGAAAATGGAGGCGGCCTAGAAGCTTCCATCAAGCTGTAATCCATCTGTGCATGCTGATGTGTCAAGCAGGTGGCAAGCTAGGATGGTCCCCACTAAAGTGAGTTGGCATAACACTTGTCATGCACTCACTAAAACACTTGTCCTAACTCCGTAGGCACTCATTCTCTCTTACATTCTTCACAATACTTAGAATCAAAATACATGAAAATTACAAGTGTTCCACGTCCAACCATAGTAGAAAACCATGCAAGGAATGTAGTAGAAGTCATCCCTAAAGTATAAAGTGCAATGCAGTAGGCTGCACCATAATATTGTGTGTAACCTGTCAATGTGTAGCTTGACAAGTCACATGGCTTTGGCCTTCAATCTAGATGATCTTCTTAAGGCCTTGAGGTGTTCCAAAGACTTCATAAGCACTTGAGAAAGCCACTCTTCCTCTCCTTTACTCCATGGAAGGAAGAACTAATAGACGGCATACTATCTACTACTATCTTATGACCAAAAGATCCTTGGTTGGACCCGCCCCACATCAGTTTGCCACAGCGTAGGTAATGAGAAAACAACCTGTTTTTTCTAATGAAACAGGATTTAAACACAGCACCCAAGGGTCTGGCCTCACCAAATTGTCATGACCAGGTAGTTCCAACTTCCAAGTCAATCAGAGGCATTTTGAACAGTGATATTCAATTTCGACTTGGTAAGAGAGCTTGAAAAATCATGCTTCCCAAAGAATCTTTTCCTGAATTTTTTTCCTGTAGGGATTTCGACTCTGCGTTCAGAACTTGGCCAATCCAAGTTGTCATGGCCGCATCCGAAGTCAATTTGGAAGTAACTGAACATTGATATCCAACTTCAACGACTTATATATACGCCTCAAAATACTTCTAGCTCTTAGATAAAGCATTGCAAGTTTATGCACAAATTGACCTACAATTCAATTAGATTGCACGCCCAAACTAGCACTAAGCATTTTTAGTAATGTTGACAATGGTGATTTAATATGAATCTTCAGCTTAAGTATTGGTTTTTTCTGTCTGACCATTGGTTTTTTCCTGCCTGTCCTCACATATCCGTGAAAGTTTATACACAAATTGACCCCAATTCAAATAGATTTCACACCCAAACTAGCGCTAAGCATTTTGAGTAATGTTGACAATGATGATTTAATAGGAACCTTCAGCTTAAGTATTGGTTTTCTCTGTCTAACCATTGGTTTTTTTTCTGGCCAGTCCTAACCATGGTTTTAAATTTCGGCAGAATACTGAAATTTTCGGATTTCGGTTGGGGTCTGGGACCGAAACTGAAATGCACAAAACCTGAAATTTTGGATTTTGTCTAAATTTCGGCCTAAATTCCGAAACTGAAATTTAAATGCATGGTCCTAACATGCACGCACAGCACATGCCCACCAAAGCATGAGCACAAGTATACACACATACCTGTTTTTTTTCCCTTCGTTTTCTTGTGGTCAATGAAGTGGCAGAACTACTATTTGGAAATATACAGGACTATAAAAACATACTTAAATCACCTGAAAACCAAAAGCAGCCTTGCAGGTACGCAAGAACAAGCTTTAGTGAATAGAAGAACAAAGACAAGACAAACATATGAGTAGAAAATACATACGCAGGAGGTGACGGTCCTTCATATGCAAATGTCGAGAAGCCTTGCCGTTGCTTATGCTTGGGATTAGCAGTGCATAATATGTAAACCCTCCCACGACGTTTGACCGTTCTACAAAACTCACAAAGCTTCTTCACTGATGACCTCACCTTCATGACTAATCAAGATCAAAGGCAACAAATAAGTTTATGTAAGCAAAAGATAAAGAAGATAGGAAGGTTATAAAAAATTAAGAGAATGTTGTGTCGTGAAGCAACAAATACATCAAATGTGCATACAGAACAAATAATCAAAGAAAATAGTGTTGGATCTGAGCTATTCAAGGACATCAACCAAAAGGAGAACAACAGAAAAAAAATAAAAGAAAATTATAAAAGCAATTGTAAGGGCATTTAACAGATGCACTGCACAACAGCCACCTAGGTCATGCATGCATTCTCAAATCCATTAGAACATCTATTGTTGCAGTCGAAGCACTTACGAAGTTCTAAACCATTAACTTGTAACAGATTAATTCTCCTCCCAATCTTCGAATTGCATCTAACTAAAAAAATCTTAACTTCTTGGAGGATAAGTATTTTCCAATTCAACCACCCATAGCCACCTAAGTCATGCATGCAGCAATCACACATCCATTAGAATTTATAACATCTATTGTTACAATGGATAAGGTTCTAAATTTTGATTCAGTTTTGGATTCGGTCCCCACGGAAATAGAAACACTTTGGTTTCGGTTGGAAATTTCAGTGGAAATACTGTAAAACCACAGAAACGTACGCAAGAATTTAAAGATGAAACTTCAGGAAATGTTAGAATAAACACTTAGAAACCACCGCAAAATCAAAACAACCATCCATAATGGTTTAAAAACATCGAACAACTAGTAAGATGCACTGTTGTGCATGTCTAATAATTTAGTGCATACCAAATTTCACATTTAATTCATATAAATATTTATATGTAATACTTGTGCCACATTTCACATGTAGTCCATATAAATATAATTATATAATGCATACTGATATAGTATACCACTATTACACTTACAATTTTGGTTTATGCATTTAAGTCATTTCAGTTTAAGTTTTGGTGGGGATGGAAACGGAAACATTTCGGTCGTTTCGTGTCAGTTTCGGTGGAAATTTAAAATTGTGGCAGTGGAAGCACTTGCGAATTTCCAAACCATTAACATGTAGCACACTCTCCTCCCAAATATTCAAATAGCAACTAATTCAAAAATCGTAACTTCTTGTAGGATGAGCATTTTCCAATTCAAGCTCCCAAAAGCCATAACTTTTGGGGATTTTCATGATCCGTAAGACCAGTGTATCTAAATCCTATAATCTGATTCTAAAGCCCATTGAACAGACCCAGGATTCATCTTGAATCCTAATGAAAATTTTGTAGATGAATTATACTATGCTCTTATAAACGCAAACACTAATTAAGACAATCCAAGGCATTATGTTATGCATCCAGCACTTGACCTCTCAAGTCAATACTTCCCATATTTCACTAATGACCTTAGGTTGAGTAAAACAAATCTTATTTTCCATTACATTATTCATTTCATCAATGGGATGGATAAGCGCAATGGAGATTTGAGAGGGAAAGGAAAAGATGAAACATGTAAAAAAAACATTATGGTGAGAGGTTCTTTATTAGAAGTTTGTTTTAGAAAAGTGATTTGATAAACCTGGCCCCTACCAGTTGGGGGCAGTAAAAGGTCTCTCCCTCCCCAAGAGGTGCTCAGAAATTCCTTAAGAAGCACACACTCCATATAATTTGCAATTGCATTTCAAAGAGCTTTGGAAGTTCTAGATTTGTTTTCGATATGGCGTGAAAGTAATAAAATATTTTGGCTTTTTATCCTATGATTTAGCCGACACTTTGAATTTTCAATTCACGTTTGTCGACACGCTTTGACACGTCTTTCGATACTTGTAAACTTTCAATACATGTGTATCGACATGCATTGACACGTCTTCCGATACTTGTAAACGTACTGCTACAATTGTCAAACTAGATGTGGGCGCATCAAGGCATTATTTTTCCATGTGAAATGAAATACTGTTTGTGAAACTACTAGTTACTCCAAAAAGCTTAAGCTGTTGGAGAAGGCATTATTTAATCTTTTGTACTTTAACACTCCCCCTCACATGTGGCCCCTCCTTTTGGGTTTGGCCATTGCATGTGGATTTTTGCTATCAAGGAGGTTTGAACTCAGGACCTTTGGCTCTGATACCAGGCTCTGATACCATGCGAAACTACCAGTTACTCCAAAAGCTTAAGTTGTTGGAGAAGGCGTTATTTAATCTTTTGTACTTTAACACTAATTATTGTTGAATATAACTCATTAAATTATTAACTCTTTCTTTAATTCTTCTTTTAACTCTTCTTTAAAGAATATTTGTTGTTATCTCCCCCTTCTCTAAACCTAAACCATTAAACAAACACTCTTTTAATATATATATATATATATATATATATATATATATATATATATATATATATATTTTTTTTTTTTTATTTTATTTTTTTGAAATGGACTCTTATTATTATATTCATTGTATCCTCTTTCTCGATGCATATTGGAGCTGAAGATAACTAGAATGTATTTATGAATGCACTGTTATTTGATTATCTCATGTTTCTTTGAGACTTATAGTTGCTTAATCCTAAGATTTATTAGTTTGTTAAATGAATTTAATATTTATTTTGTTGAAAATTATGACTAGTAATCAGCAATTTTTTATGTAACTACACATGCGAGTGCGTCCCCGTTTCTAGATTTCTGGGGGTTGTCGTGTCGGACACCTCGTATCCCTGTCCACACTCGACACAAGAATCCATGTTCACATATCATAGTTTTTATCTAAATATCGATTGAAGACATTCTTATGGTGCTGTAAAAATGGCAAATAGTTCATCTTCCACACAACTGAAATTCCTTCCTTTGGGAGATATCTTGGTTGTCTGCATCTGATTACTTGGTGATCTACTTGTTTCATGACCCGATCCGACCATCCAACCATTATTTCGATAATGATTTGGCAAGGTTCTCTATTTGTCAGAATCCTTTTCTTTCTTTTGTGCCTTGATGCATAGTGCTCTTCTCCTTGTCACAAAGCTCAGACTCCTGGCATTACGCTTGTCTAGACTGTGCGGTCTAGAATTTTTGCCACTCTTTTCATTTTGCAGATTCGATTGATTTCCTTCCGTTCTTGTCTCAGCAAACTGGAGGTAAGGTCTCCAGACTTTCTACAGAGAGTTTCCAATCAATCCAAACTATGTATATTGTACTCACTCAGAGAAGATTTGTACCCAACTCTTCACATTCAATTTGTTGAAACCGATGATTGATGGCAATAAATGACGACTTGTGCTTTTTAAAAGAATTTTGGAGTACAGATGAGATGGCAAAATGACTGGTTTGCTGCTACGGTCTGTTAGAATGCAAGTCTTTGAGTTGCAGAGCTTCAAGGATTTGCTTCAAAGTATAGATCTTTAGCTGATTCGTCAATTCCTCTTAAGCTTCAACCTCTTTGTTAGATTGTTACCCGTCGAATCTGCTTCTTCTTGAAGGCTTTACGACGATAATGATATTGTCTTCCCTCACCCTACATCTACAATTTCAAAGCGGCGCTGACTGTATGAAGGGAAGGAAGAGAATAAGATATAAAGAGAAAAATCAACGCTACATTTTCCTTTCCCGAGCACATTATAAATGTTGATGCAAGACCCGTGAAGGAGAGAGAAGGCTAGGAGATCACATCTTAACGTCCCCAAAGAGTACTAAGGCTGGCCATAGGAAAGGAAAGGGGTGAATTTATCAACTCTCTTAAAGAGAGTTTTCTACCATTTTCTTCAGCTTTGAAATTTTATTGAAGTCCATTTTCTTTGAATTATTTTTTAAAATATGTCACATAATATGTTTCTGAGAAAAGGCCACTTAAAAACGATTTGTTGAAAAAAGAAAAAACAATCAACTTTTCCTAACTATATACCGAACTAGCGATATATAAGATTGCAACATTTCTACTGACTTCATCGTTTAAACTAGAATGACCTTTCCTCCTGAAAGGCTATAAGACATTGTTTAGCCTAAAATTAGGACCTTTACAACTGAAAGGATTTACCATTTTTCAATGTATAACTAGCAATAGCTTGTAAAGACATGAAATTAGGAATAGGAAGAAGCACAGATCCCACCCTTCTCATGAAACCTACCGCACCGTGATGGCAATTCTCTTAGGCTCTGTTCAGTTGCATAACCTGGGTCGGAATCCCTCAGAAATGACGTGGCAAAACAGAAAAGAAAATGAAAAGAGATGAAAATGAAAATGATGAAAACATCAAAAATTGTGTTCTGCTGTCAAGAAAAGGATTCATGGAGAAACCCAGCAGCAGTAGAAGAAGATCGCAGAGACACGATCTGCTCATCTCAAGTCCATTTGCAATCAAAACCCAAACCCCATTTGCCAGAGGAAGAAATCCATTTGCCATCAAAACCCATTTTCATGAAAACCCATTTGCGATCTTGAAATCCATTTGCCAAAAAACCCTGAAACCCCATTTGCCATGAAACCCCTTCTCATCTTCCAAGTGCAGAAACCTCCTGCCACGATTCGTTTGCTCGTGCTGTGCCGAAATCTTCCCCATCACAAGTTGCAGAAACCCTTACCCGAACTTTCGTCCAGAAAAATCTTCCCCATTGCAGAAACCCTTGCCCAATTTTGCGCAAGCTTCTGGTATATAGAGGTCAGAGAGAGAGAGAGAGAGATGGGAAAGAGAACCTGTTCTTCAATCCATTTGATATGAAAACCTGTTTTCATGAAACCCCTTCCCATCTCCATGTGCCATGAGAAATCTTGCAGAAACCCATGAAACCTCATTTGCAGAAAGCACCAAAAGCTTGCCTTAAACAAACCAGAAGCTTGCATGCTTCTGGTATATAGAGCGGTGAGAGAGAGAGAGTCACATGTTGCTTGAGGAAGAAGACAAAGGAGAGGTAGACGAAGATGGGCTGTGGAGTCCGTTTTGCATTTTTTTGAGTCTAGAAAAATGAGATTCCCGAGCGAAATTTGTGTTTTCCGCTCGTTTTTGACGGACTTTGGAAGGAGGATTTTGCAAAGACACGTCAGATTTCACAGATTCCACGTCAGAATCCCTTAAACCCGAAGTTGAGCAACAAAACAACGAAATTTCGCTCTTTCAGTGGAAAATGACCCAAATTCCATTTCCTTTCCGGTTGAAGTTATGCAACCGAGCAAAGCCTTAGGAAGAAGCATAGATCCCCATAGAATTTTGCAAATGTATTTTAGAGGGCCTTCAGGAATTCTAGATTTGTCTTCAATATGACTTGACAGTGATAACGCATTTTGGTGATAGACAAAAGAAAAAAGACTAACCCCTAACTTCCTCTTCCTTCACCTTTGTTCTTTAAGCTAGAGAATTATTATTAGGGAAGGTGCACAAAGGCTAAATTAGTTTGTTATAGTTTTCATTTTTTTCATTTTTTTGAATGATAGGGTATCTTATTCAAAGAAAACAAGGGGAAACCCAGTAACAGAGATGGTCAATACAAGACAACAAAAACAAGAAGAAGAAGCAAATCAGAAAATACAAAGAGGGTCCCTAGGGGGGGAATAAAAATTCCAAGCCCTTCCTTTGCAACCTTGGCCCTCACTAATCTATATGCATCTCAATTAGCCGACCTCACATTATGGATAAGCCCTCCACACGATCAAGGATCTCGACAAACCAGTGCGCAAATCTCCATGGAGGGGGATGGCTCCCCTTCAGCCACCTAAAGACGTTAAGGGCGTCACCCTCCACAATCAGACTATCCAGCGAGGCACTCTTTATAATTTTCATACCTTATATAACTGCTCTTACCTCCATCTCATTAGAGTTAGCTACTCCAATAGGACCAGAGAAGGCCCACCTTGTGGATCCCTACTCATCACTCAGAACTCCACCTACTCTACAGGCCTGGGATTACCTTAGGCTAGATCCGTCAAAATTAAGCTTCAGTTTTCTGTGGTCCAGTGGCTCCCATCCAGGAGACGGTAGAGCCACCTGGTCACTACTGACGCAAATCTCTCCACTCCTTCCAGAGGTCAAAAGCTTATACAAATCTGAAACTTGATAGGATTTTGACCCACGCTATGCTTAAAGCTACTACCTTAGTATATACATAGAAGGGGCTTCACCACGCCCTTGAATGCCCTTGCATTATTTTCTTTCCAGAAGACCCAAAGAGTGGTCAACAGGACTACATTCAAGAGGGTCTTACCCTTGGACCGCCAGGGCACAAACGACCAGCTCTCAAGAAGGTTAGTCAAACTCAATGGAAAAACCTTGTCATACCGTATCTGCACAAAATCTTACTCCATACCTCTCTTGCCAACCTGCAATGAAGAAACATGTGGTCCATGGATGGACTCCCCTGATTCCACACGTGGAACGCAATGGTCTAGTATCAATATATGGCGGTTGCACAAAAGGTCCACTGTTAGTATCTTGTAGAGGAAGAAGGCCCTAACATTTGACCTCTAGCAAAAGGAGATGATCTAGGGCAGGGGGGCAGCTAGTTGTAAAATGACTTGACGCCAAAGATCCCAGAGGAGCACATTGTCCAAGACCTTTTGTCTTTGCCAGTACGCATTCAATAACTCTAGTAATATGGCTATCCAGCCTAGCTCCCTATCAAAGAAGTTTCTTCTGAAACTCAGCTTCAAGGATATTCTCTCATCTACCCACCCAAAGCAATTATGAACAAACACGTCCTTGACCCTCACCACGGAGAACAGGTCTGGGAACGACTCCTTCAAGGGAAGAACTTAGTACCATTTGTCGAACCAAAATCTAATCTTGTGATGTGAATCCATAACAGGCAACAGAAAGAGAGCAAAAGGAAGTACAGAAACAAGATCAAGGAAAGAGATCAAGATCGAGAAGAGTGATCAAGATCAAGAAAAGAGATCAGAATCAAGAGTGATCAAGATCAAGAAGAAAAGGAGAAAGATAGGGGTGGATAGGAGCGGTTTATACCATTTCAAAAAAAATGAGAGCGGTTTATAAACCTAACTAGGAAGGGTGAGAAAAGCAAGGTTTTAAATGTCAGTTTTGACCACAACGGAAACTGAAATATTTCGGTGTTTCGGTGGAAATTTCGGCCGAAATCATGTAAAATTTTAACAAAAATTTCGGTTTCCTTAAAATTTCAACCGAGAAGTATAAAATTTCGGTGGAAATTTCGATGGAAATCTTTACATTTCGGTGGAAATCTTTTACATTTCGGTAGAAATTTTGTAAGGGTGAAAAACGAAATTTCGGATTTCAGCGAAATTTCGGGGAAATCATGTAATTTCGGTTTCAGTCCAAACTGAAACCAAAATATTTCGGCCGAAATTTCGGATTTTGGCCGAAATTTAAAACTATGGAGAAAAGTGACGGGAGAAAAGAGAAGGAGGAAATAAAGAAAGAGAGAAGATTAGAGAAAAGGAAAAAGTGAAAAAAAAGGTTTAGGGATAAAAAACTAACCTATTATGAAGAACCACACTTCAAAAGGCATTACCTCCGCACAAGAGAAAGTGAGAAAGGAACTTCAAATTTTTATTCATTCCATTGCATAGCATCCCAAAAAAGTTTCTTCGGTCTCTCTCTCTCTCTCTCTCTCTCTCTCTCTCTCTCTCTCTCTCTCTCTCTCTCTACACACACACACACACACACACACACATATATATATATATGAGGAAACTGTTTGTGCGCTCTAGTGCTTATGTGCGCTCATGTGGGCCCACATTTTTAGGGTGATCCAAAGCATTCATTTGGAAGGCCCTCCCATAGATAAGGTGTGTACCAAAACTCAGATCCATAGGATAATCCTAACTCATCCAAAAGTGGAGGGAAAATGGGCAGACACTGTTTGTCCACAAATCTGCCCATTTTTTCCGTCAACTTTTGGAGGGGTTAGGATGATCCATAGGATTTGATTTTTTGTGGACACTCTATCTAGGTAAGGGCATTTCAAATGAATGGTTTGGATCACCAAAAAAATGTGGGCCCACCCTGTTTTGTGCACTCGAGCGCATATAAGCTTATATGCGCTCGAGCGCACAAACAGACTCTCTCTCTCTCTCTCTCTCTCTCTATACATATATATATATGGGCTTACTGTTCCTGCGCTAGAGAGTAGATAAGCTTATCTACGCTCGAGTGCAGAAACAGGGTGGGCCCACATTTTTTGGGGGATCCAAAGCATTCATTTGATGGGCCCTATCAGAGATAGGATGTCCACAAAAAATCAGCTCCATTGGATCATCCTTACCCTTCCATTTGTGAAGGGGAAAATGGGCAAATTTGTGGACAAACAGTATCTGTCTATTTTTCCTCCACAAATGGACACCCTAAGATGATCCAATAGAGCTGATTTTTGGCACACACCCTATCTATGATAGAGCCCATCAAATGAATGCTTTGGATCCTCCCAAAAATGTGGGCCCACCCCTGTTTTCTGCACTCGAGCGCAGATATGATATCTCCGCTCGAGCACAGAAACAGTTATATATATATATATATATATATAAGAAAAGAAAGAGAACTAGAAAGTTCTCAACTCAGCAAAGCCTTTGTCCCAAACTAGTTGGGGTCGGCTAAATGAATCATTTAAAAAAAAATTATGAAGACGGTGAAAGGAATCTACCTGGCTCTAGTTGGGTTCTTCTACGTGGATCATTTTCTTCCATTCTATCCTATCCAAGGTCATGTTCTCTGTTATGTTCCATTCTCTCCTATCCAAGGTCATGTTCCACCCAAGTTGTTTTCGGTCTGGCCCTAACTACTTTTACTCCATCAATTTGGCACGAGTCACCTCTTCTCACCGGAGCATCCAAAGGTCTACGTTGGATATGTCCAAACCATCGTAAGCGGTGCTCTCTCATCTTCTCCTCAATTGGTGCCACCCCCCCAAGGTTCTGAAAATCAGAATCGAATCGTAAATCGTAACAGGGTTCGAATCGTATCGAATCGTAAATCGGATCGTAAATCGTAAGATTTTTTTAGATTTATATATAAAAATGAGAAAAAATATTAAAAAATATATAAAAAGGTAAAAAATAAGAATAAAATGAGTAATTTTCTATTTTCCATTTGAAACTATTAAATTAAATATAAAATTCCATGATTAGTAATCCGAAGCACAAACCATATTTATCGCACAATAAATTAGTAAACAAAGCACAAACTATATTCATCATATAATAAATCATTATATAATTTATCACAACAATAAACAAAGCACATACTCAAATCTATAATAATCATCATACAAAGAAATGTCAGCAATAAACGAAGCATTTTGAAATGATTTTCATTTTGAAATCACAATCAGTTCTCAAAATCCAAGACAAACAGAATCGTAAAAATCGTAAAAATAATTGTAAAAATCGTAAAAATCGCATGATTCAAAGTCGAATCGTACTTGATCGTAAGTTTTTTACAAAACAAGATTCTTCGTCCGATTTGAATCGTTCAACCCATGAATCGTTTTGAATCGTAAGATTCAAATCGTAAGATTTTAACAACAGAGCCACCCCCCACCTTTCTACGAATGTCTTCATTTTTAATTCTATCTAACCTTGTGTGGCCACACATCCATCTAAGCATTCGCATCTCCGCTACACTCATCTTATGCACATGCTGCTTCTTGGTGGCCCAACATTTTGAGCCGTATAGCACGGCTGGCCTCACAGCTGTCTTATAAAACTTTCCCTTCAACTTGGTAAGGATTTTACGGTCGCACAGAACTCCTGTGGCAAGCTTCCACTTCAACCAGCCTGCTCTTATTCTATAGTTAACATCCTCTTCAATTTCTCCTTATGTAGAATTGAACCAAGATAGCGAAATATATCCCTCTTAGGTACCTCATGTCCAGTCATATTTAATACATCCTCGTCCCGCCTCCTAACATTACTAAAGTTGCACTACATATACTCTGTCTTAGCCCTACTCACTCTAAAACCTTTGGATTCCAGAACTAGAAAGTTTTAAAACCCTAAATAAAAACTTAATATTTTGGACTAAAATACTCTACAATGACTTAAAGACTTCACATAAAAATTTTGTAATACATGTGGGCCTATTTAAAACACTCGCAACTCAGAGAACTTAAGTGATTTTAATGGGAAGAGGCACGTACCCCTTATGACGTAAAAAGACTTACTAACACCTAAAAGACATTTAAAATTAGAATATGACCCTAGGATGGTCCCATCATACACTCCCGCTTGAAAAAATCGACCTCGTCAAATATAATGTGGCATGAAGGGTAGGTGTTTGTCCGTTATGATCCTCACACAATCTGCAAACGGTTAGCCCTTCTAAGATTAAGTAGTAGAAATCTGGTAGGGATCCAATCACTACAATCGGCGACCTTGTTGGCAAGATTCAAAGCTCCTACTTACTATGTCTAAGTACTTTTCCCTTCCCAGCGAGTTGGATGGCAGTCATTGCCTCTTTGTTTTTTTTTAATGGTAACAGCCATTGCCTTTTTAATCATCAGAAATTATTTACAGGCTAACTTTTGACGGAACTTTGAAGGATGATTGTCACTTTCTGAATCCTTAAGTAACGTGAGTGATCCACGTATTATAGGAATTGTCGTTGGAGAACAAATGCAGTGCTCTTCTATTGCTTAACATTTAGTACTTTCGGTACTTTCCGTGCTATCAATCCTCACACACAAGCCTGAATCTAGATGGTTGAAGTAACTTGTCTCTGGTACACTTGCTTGCCTAGGTACATTCGCCAAGTTTTCGGAATCTTTAGGGAAGCAAATAATTTTATCACACGAGCTTTAAATTTCTCCTCTCGAATCATTCAAGCTCATAGTATTTTACATTCCTTAAAAGTCTTCAGTGCGAACTTTTCTAAAAATAGATCCTTCATGTCGCACCAACAAATGATAGGTAATTTTCCCGTTACGCATCGTTTCTACTTCTGTATTAGCCAACACTCTGAGGAATGACTGAATAAAGTTAACCTGGTAATGTAAATCATCCGGTCAGGTATCAAGAAAAGACCAAAATGATGTGAATCCATAATAGACAAGGGAAAGAGAGAGAAAGGAAGTAGAGAATCAAGATCGAGAAGAGAGATCAAGATAAAAAAAAGCGATCAAGATCAAGAAATGAGATCAAGATCAAAACGAGAGATAAAGATCAAGAAAAAAGGAGAAAGTTAGGGGTGGAAGGGAAAGCGGTTTATAAACCCAACCAGGAAGAATGAGAAAAGTGATGGAAGAAAATAGAAAATAAAGAGAAAAGATGAGAGAAAAGAGAGTGAAGCAAGAGTTTAGAGATAGAAAACTAACCTAATATGAAAAACACACTTCAAAAGGCATTACTTCCACATGAGAGAGAGAGACTTCGTATCTTTATTCATTCCATTGCATAGCACAACAGAAAAGTACCTTGAGGCTATATATATATATAGGAAAAGGATTGTACGCTCAAGTGTACCAAGCTTATGGTACGCTCGAGTGCCCAATCACATGGGTCCCACATTTTTTGTGGTGATCCAAAGCATTCATTTGCAAGGCCCTATCATAGATAGGGTGAGCACCAAAAATCAGCTCCATTGAATCATCCTAACCCCTCCAAAAGTGGAGGGTAAAAATGGGCAGATTTGTGGTCTGTCCATTTTGCCCTCCACAAATGGATGGGTTAGGATGATCCTATGGAGCTGATTTTTGGTACTCACCCCATCTATGTAAGGGCCTTTCAAATGAATGCTTTGGATCATCCTAACAAAGTGAGCCCACATGTGATTGGGCACTCGAGCGTACCATAAGCTTGGTACGCTCGAGTGTACAATCCTTTTCCTCATATATATATATATATATATATATATATATATATATATATATATATATATATATATATATATATAAGAAAAAAATGAGAACTAGAAAGTTCTAAATCCATTTCAAAAAAAAAAATAGAAAGTTCTAAAACCCTAAACAAAAACCTAATAATTTTCAAGTAAAATACCCTCTATTGACTTAAAGACTCTCCTTACTTAAAATTTTCATAATACATGTGTGGATCCTGTTTAAACACTCATAACTCAGAGAACTTATGTGATTTTGATTGAAAAAGACACTACGGCCCACCTATGACTTAAAAAGACTTAAAAACACTTGAAAGACACTTAAAATTAGAACAAGACCCTAGTATGGTCCCCATCATCCTGTCACCCACGTAAACTCTAAATCTAAGCACCTCATTAAATTTGAATTTTTTTGACCAAAATGTCCCTCCAAACCGTCCGTCCACTATGTCTAAACTTGTCCTCTGGTATCCACTAACCCAACTAGCCTCTATACTTGCTCACTATAACCCTCATCCGCAGATGATTACTTTCCTCCTCAAATCTCCATAGCCAATTACCAGGCAATGCCTAGTTAACACATTTCAGCCTCGTGATTCCCAGACCTCCTAATTTAATAGGTCTACATACCTGTTTCCAGCTAACTAGATGTAACTTCTGCTTCTCCTCCGACCCTCCCCACAGGAACCTATGCTGAATCTGTTCCATCCTTTTTATGACACTCATAAGGCACTCGAAGACTGAAAGCTGGTAAATTGGAATACAGGCTAGAAGAACTGTCTTTATAAGTGTTACTCTCCCTCCCTGAGAGACAAGGTTCCGCTTCCAAGCTTCTAGCCTTTTCTCCACCCTTTCCACTATAGGGTCCCATTCTTTCTTTCGAGGTCTTCCCACACCAAGCGGAAGCCCTATGTAAGTTGTAGGGAGCATATCCACCGAACAACCTAGCAGACCTGCCAGATCCTCTACTCTTTCCTCCAAGACATTTTTTCATGTTTTTGTTGGTAGCTTTTACAAGTTAACAGTATAAAGATGAATTAGATGGGTCTCAAGGCTTTTAGTTTCTTACCTGTGGGTTGTTTCTAGTTTGTGCCAAGGAAGCAGGATTCTTCTCTGGGAGCCTTCGATTCCCGCTTCGATTCCCGTTTCGATTCCCGCTTTCGATTCCCGCTCTGACAACCTTGAGTAGGATTCTTCCCTGGGAGCCTTCTTCCCGCTTTCGATTCCCGTTTCGATTCCCGCTTTCGATTCCCGCTTTCGATTCCCGCTCTGGCAACCTTGGTTTGTGCTTTGTTTCTTGATTTTAATGCATGCTTACTTTCGAAACGGACTTAGTTTACTATATTTATGCTGAGCTTGGAATTCCTATTAGGAAACTTTTCTAAATAAATTCGTAGATGAAATTGAGAAAAAGATTTTTTTTTTCCCATGAGAAACAACATTGCAGATGAAAGGATCCAAACCCGAATTTTCTTTCCTACGCTTCAGATTCGCAAGCAAAAGATAATTTTCCAATTAAAACCAAACAGTTTACAAGAGTCTTGAAGAAGAAGCAAACCCAAAAGGGTTTTCAACAATGTATCCAACACCCTAGGGTTTATCAACAAAACTTAGGGTTTTCCCCCAAAATTTCTTAACTATGATTCAACCCTAGAACTGAAAGCATTCAAGTCTGTGAGATTAATCAGAAATTAACAGAATCAAAAGGCGGTACCGAAAGATAGAAAATCAAGCTTCAGAGACAGTGATTTGAAAGAATATGCCAAACCGTAGTAACTCTGATTCCTAGATAGAAAAAAAAGAGAGGAGAAAATACAAATAAATTCAAAGGAGTGGAGTAGCAGGGGCGGAGCGAGGAATTTACACTTGGGGGGGGGGGACTAATTGTAAGAAAAAAAAAATGCATGATATATCACCCATTAAGGTGCATTGGAAATGATATTTTACAATCATTCTACACATTGTTCGATAAGAATACTCACATTCTCTGAATTTATTATCAAAAGTTGTGTAAAATATCATTTCCAATGCACATTAACGGGTTCCCTAAGGACACTCGCTAGCAAAACCCTTTCAATATGTATAGGAAAAGATTTCACCACAAACATGTTTTGATACATGCCGTCAAGTAGCTTGTCTTTTAGTATTTAAAGAGCTGTAAAAAAGGTCATCTTGATTCCCAAAAAGCACTTACAAGCCCATTACATACTAAACGACAAGCAAGAGTGCGCAGGAACACAGAAAATTACAACTCAATCTCAATTCGCCCATGAAAATGGAAAATTACAACTCAATTTCAATTCGCCTGTGAAATGTAACGAAACAGCAAAACCCTTAAAACCCTGATCAATTGATCATCACATACAAGACCCCAAAAAATAACAATAAATAAATAAAATGAAAAAGAAATTAAAAAACACATCTTAATCCCATAAATGACATAAATCCCCAAACAAAAATCAAGAAAACAAAGCAAAACAGGTCATATGCCATGATTAATGATAAACTGGTGCTACAACTCCAAGTGGTGACTGGTAGTTGTGAGAGAGGGGTTGGGCGGGTGAAGTGGAAAAAAATCAGTAAACAAAGAATTCTACTCAAAATCAGATGACATTTTCCTGATTTTTGGCTACTATCACCTTCATCTCAATCGGCCCTCCCAAATCTCTCTCCTTGAAAAATAGAAGCATAAACCCTAGAAAAGAATGAAATCAAAATAAAAGGAAAGAACCAAAAACCCTAGAAGTACAGGGGGAAAACAAAAGGAAAGAACTAACCTTTCTTCTCCTTCTTCTTAGTGGCGGTCACGGATATCGGGAGATGAGAGCAAGGTTTTTTTTTTACCGCAGAACAGAAACCCTTTTTGCGCAATGAAGGGTTTCGCAAAAAAATATCGACCAAAAATTCTACGTGAATTCATTTCGCAAAAGAGGAAACGGTAGGGACAGGATTGTTTCGCTCCCTCCCATAGGATTATACGCCCCCTGTAACGTGAATTGTGGGTAGACTTAACGCTTTTTGACGTCAAATCAAGTCAAAGAGTGGGGCGCATAATTCTAATGGGGGCGAAACAATCGTTGCCCTATGAAAATAACTATTTTATTGTGATAAAATCTCGTTTTTTATAGGGGAAATGGAGACCTAGAGTACGACCTAAAACGGGACGTGCAATGAGAATATGTCATGTGTTGAAGAAAAAATTTACTTTGTACGATTTCTTTTGGTTGCCGGAATTTTTTTGGTTCTTGGGACTTTTGTGGAATTTCCGCCGCACGAAACTCTACCCTGGAAAAAAAATACTCCCAGGAACCAAAAATAAGCTTGCAGAAGAATTTTTTTTCTTCCCAACAGTTCAAGCAACCAAACAACCCACCGTAGTCCGGTCAACCAAACATGGGATTTTTATTTTACCGGGATACTTCCAGGGAGTTTTTTGTTCCACAGAAATCCCAGAACCAAAAAAAATCTGGCAAGATTGCTCATGTCACTTGGCGTGAAACAATTTGTTTGGTTCCCTTTTCGGTTCTACTCTCGGTTTCCCTAGCATTACTCTAAATCTAACAATAAATTAGAAAATGACGGGTTGTAAACTTCAACGATTTTTCAAATCTTGGGGGGCTGTGGAACCCCCCCCCCCCCCCCCCGAAAACCCCACGCTATACGTGGCTCCGCCCCTGTGGAGTAGTACTTGGGTGCAGAGGGATGCGTCAAAGAAACTGATTTATGCAGGAGTTCCTCAACACTTTCGAGAGAGCCTCCCTATGACTATCCGATTTTGAGCGATTAGAAACCGGGCTCACAGAGTGCGCAACAAGTAGCTCGAAGAAAAATATTTTAAGGGAACATGCTAAGCCGACACGCTAACCTTCTTTCACACTCAGACGCGTTAATAGGGTTGGGGTAATCAGTGGCGGGCCCCACTGGGTATACCATAAACATGTACAGGTAAATGTCTATAGGGTGCTGGTAAATTTTAAGGCCAGAAGAAGGGATGGCCCCTTGGGGTAAAAGTGGGTCCCCCGTCACCATGCCAAGATAAACATGTAGACGCAAATGTGGAAGGAAGCTCACGGTTGGGCCGCCTCGTGGGCCCCACCATGCGCCACTAGACACTCTGCTTCGCAGAGTCTGGAGCTGGGAAAGTTCGGTCGAAGAACGTGAGGAATTACTTTTTTCTATGAAAAAAATTTATACCTTATCCCCCGAAGAACGTGAGGGGGGATAAGGTTTTGCCAACTTTTATCTCCCGAAGCAGGGATTTAGTGACAATGTCAATAGTTTCAACTTCATCTTTAAAGGTTGTTCTTGACGCTCATCCTCTCGTTCGATCAATTGCTTAATCTCAAGGGAAGTTTCGTCTGCATCCTCGTCCAATGAGGTTTCTTCATTATCATTTAATCCATTGTTTCAAAAGTGTTAGAGTTGGTGCCCTAAAACCCAGTATATGTCGCATGTTAATCAATAAAAGTTCTTTTCATGACAATTAATGGGTAACTAAAAGTTAAATATGTATGACATGCTACTTGTTATTGACACATATTTGTCCTTATGTAGCAATGTAGGAAACCCATGCTCATGGATTCACAGATCCTAGGGAGCAAGGAGTTATGGGATTCCGGTTCGTTGGGGTTGAGGTTGGACACCTCTTTCTGTATACAACTAGCAACTATCTTGCCAACATGCACGAGATGTGGAGTAACTTATCTCAATCACTCGGGTAGTGGACCCTAAGCAAGATAGAATGGGTTCGACAATGAGATTGTGTATTGAACATGATCACATTAGAATAGCTTGTGAAAATGAGACTGTTGAGCTATTCTACCAGACAGGACCCTTTACATGTCCTTTGACCTGAGGGGTCATATTTGTTTGTTGGCGAGTCTCTCATTCTTGGTCTATCTAACCGTGATTCTCTTGGAGTCACCAGAGGGTAGTACTGAAGTGTTAGACAAACCTTTGAGGTCAATAGTGATACCCGACATGGAATTCTCCACCTATTTTATAGGATAACATCTACGGTTTTAGTCAGAGCAGTAAGCCTAAAAAATACCTGGCCAGGTAGATTTGATAAGATGTTTATCAAAATGATTTCACAAAATAAGTTTTGAAATAGTTTTAGCAAATGCATTTGCGGGCCGACACTGCTTGACTAAAAGGTATACCTTGAGTGAGCCCAGGGAGCAGTTAATGTCCACCACCGTAGGACTCAACTCGCTAGATGTGGACTTGGAGAAGGACTTGCACATTTGATGTGATTAGGGGTATGATAATTTGACAGTTATCTTCAGGGTTACATCTCGATTGAGGCCATTGACTTAATGCGATTGTAACATTGGCTACAGAGCAATAATCGCAATGGGGCCCACTTATGGGTTCTGCAGGATCTACTGTTGAATCCCTACTACGATCCCACTCACTACTCGATTAACTTATTATTATCTATTAAATAGAGGTCCCGCATTTATTTGGTTGCATATACGAACTAGTTTCGTGGCATTGAATGCATTGAAAGGATATACACAATGTATATAGTGTATTTGCACTGTGAGATATATTGGGAATACCAAAATGGTTAAGTATTAACCATAAAGGTTATTTTGGAAATTATAAAAAAATATGGATGGAGCTTTTATCCATTGGATGGGAGGAAATATGTTTATTTAATTTTAAAAATTAAATAAACAATTGCAAGTTTAGCTTATAGACCGATTTTACTAAAACAATCATAAGTTACTCATATCTTGGCCAAAATTAATGTGCAAGTACTTGTTTCAAAGAACTTTGAAAGATCTACAACTTTGTAATTTATGATTTTTTCTAATTCAACCATTTACTTATCCAACAATGAGGTCAAAATTTGACCTATAGCATTATAGCGGGAATGTAGAAAAAGAAAGAGTGTAGGAGATATTTTAGGGATTGTTTTTATCCAATAAAGCAACTCATGTTTTTTACTTGAAAAAACTTAATTTAGAAATTTCTAAAAGTCTAAGAATTTCTAAAAACATTCTCACATTGTTTGGTTTCTAATTTAAAAAAGCGAACTAGCTTGTTTCCAAAGAGCTTCCAATTGTGGCTAGTTTCCATTATTTTTGGGATTTCTCTATAAACCTTGGATTGTGCATATGGAAATTGAGAACTCTATAAATACAAGACAAAGGAATAGAGTTTGTAATAGCTCTTCCATAATTCCATGTGCTGGAAATTGGTAGAGACACCCCAAAGTCTTTTTGTTCTTCTTCTTCAATTCCATCAACTAATTTTGTCTTTTCTAAGTCCAAGACAAACATCCAACCAAGCTCCATTGTTCTAAATACATATTCCCATATTTTAATTTGATTTAGATCAGATTATAAAGTAAACAAAGAATTGTTTACAAAATCCTTTGTGCAACGAAAGGAATCCGTCGGTTCAACTTGGTAGTTTACCCTTCTCTGTGCCATTTGGCGTTTCATCTGAGATATCTCATACTCTGAAGGTTTGTACCCTAACCCAAAAGTACCGATGACACTCAGAAAGTTCACGTCCTCCCACTGAGCAATCCCTTGTTTGTTTTGACCTAAACTCATTCCAGGCATGTAACCATTAATTTTGAGCATTCTGGCAACAACAGGGTTTATGTCATAAGGTAGAGGGACCAATTCTTTGTTCGCTTCTTCCCAACTAACCATCGTAACATCAAGGTGGAAACCGTTCAGATAGACATCTCCTTCCACTGATTTTCAGTTCGGATATGGCATGATGGCGCCAACTTCTACACCAGCGTTGTCCTGAACAGTGAAACTTTGCTTCCCTTCATGAATTTGAGTTTCTGGTAAAGAGAGGAAGGCACAACCCTAACCTTATGGAGCCAAGGTTTGCCTAATAGTAGGTTAAAAGATGACTTACTGTCAAGCACTTGAAACTCGAGTTTAAACTCTTCACCTCCCGGATGGATAGTCGTGAGAATGGTTCCAACTACGTCACGATGAGAAATGTCATAGGCCATGATGCTTTGGTCGGACGGGGTAAAGTCATCTGGGCTGAACCCAATTGTTGTTGCTGTATTCAAAGGACAAATATTCAGAGCTAACCCACTGTCTATTAGAACAACATGTACTTTCTTCTCATTGCACAACACGGTGATGAGGAGCGGCCTAGAGTGATTATTTCCTTCAGAAGTCAAATCTTTGTCAGAGAATGATAAGGCTATAGAGGCCCTGACTGCTGATACCAGATCTGTGAGTTGTTCTAGGGTGGTGTCCAGTGAGACTTGTGAAGTTTGCAAGCTCTTTAGGAGTACTTCATGGTGTTTGAGAGACACCATCAATAGTCCCCACAAAGAAATATCCGCCTGAGTCTTGCTCAACTGCCTGATGATGTTCGAGTCTTCTTTGTCAATCTGGGTACCTGTGACCATGGTTTTAAATTTCGGTTTCGGTTAAAATATTGGACTTGTCCGAAATTGAAATTTCAGCCAAAATTCAGAAATTTCGGGCAAAATTTGGTATTACCGCAAGAAATGTCGGATTTTTAGGATGAAATTTCGTTCGAAATTCTTTAACCGAATAAAAAATTCTTTTTATTATTAATTTCTTCGAAATTCCCGAAATTTTTGAAATTTTGAACAAAATTTCCAAACTTTCAAACGAAATTGGGTAAATTTCGAGAATTTCACTTTCGGTACATTTTGGTGTTTGTCCTCACTGAAATCGTTCGAAATTTTGGATTTCTGTCAAAATTTAAAACCATGCCTGTGACCTTCTTTTTAGCAGCTTCAACTTGATCATCTGTGCGAAGCTCAGCGGGTTTATAATTCCTGCAGCCCCTTGTGAGGTGTCCTACCTCGGAATTCTCAGGGACCGAAGCTATACCAGTGATCTCACTGTTGTCATACGAAAAGATGACAGGAGATTCCTCTCTTACGACTTCTCTTAAGTCAAGGATGTATGGTTCTTTGTCCAGTTTAGGATAGGAAGAAGAAGGGAGATCTTCCTCTTTAATGAGTTTGGCAACATGGGCGTTGGGTAAAGCATCCTCATTATCTTCTCCCCAGACATAGGGTTCGAAAATGAAGATGAGGGACGAGAAATCTATAGATGGAGGTTCAGTGAATATGTCATTGGTTGTGGAGGATGATGGGTTATGATTTGGAAGAGGGTTGGTATTGGTATTTGGATTAGATGGGAGGACAAACTGTTTCTTTTCGATGAGGTCTTGAATAGCGTGTTTTAAAGCAAAACACCTATCAGTAGGATGTCCCTTCCCCTGATGAAAATCACAATACTCTCTTTTATCATAATTGGGTGGTAATGGATTTGGTGGCATAGACTGTTCAAGCAAAAACAACATTTCCCTTTTTAGGAGGATTCTCATGATCGTGGAGAGGTTGGCGGGCAACAAAATGAAATCCCTGTACCCCTTGTTCATGATCGACATTCTGACGGGTGTACTGTTCTTCTGCCAAACCACTGGCGGATTTGATGGCTCTGCCACTGCTTGCATTGCGTTGACCTCTTTGGATGACAATGGTTTCTTAAGGGCAATGCTCCTTATTTCTGGGGTGGATCTAAGGATCCAACCATGAGTCATTGATTTTTCTATTTTGTTTCCAGTATCAACAAAGTGTTTGAAACTTGTGTAATACTGAGTGGCCATGTGATGCAGTAAGGAGGGAGTCAGATTTTGTTGCATCATTTGGATATGCACTTCTTCAGACGGCTGGTTAAGCATCAGTGACGTCTTTTGGCAACAACATTTCACAAAGTCTGAGAAAGACTCCATGGGTCCCTGCCCAGTGGTCTCAAGATCTCACTGGGAGGTTTCTGTACCGTCTTCATGGGACAATTGTTTGACGAACTCATCCATTATCTAGTCCCAGCCCATGCATGGTTGGTACTTCGGCAAGACTCATAAGCCATTTCTGGGCTATCCCCTTCAGGGACATTTGAAAAACTGTAAGCCCAAGGGTACATCCCTCTCTTGTTTTAATGATGGACATACCCAAATTGATGATAGTTTGCCAATGGCTTCTCTAGTGCTGTGATTTAGACAGGTTTCATTCATATCAACTGAAACCCCAAAGGGCAACACACAAGAGGGGGTGAATTGGGTGTTTTAAAATTTTTCTATTCAAAATGCTATGGCTTGTGAAATTAACCTAGTTAGTTCTAACCCTTGTTCAAAATTATATTCAAATAGAAAAAGGAAAGAGATTACCAATCACACCACAAGAGAGAGGAGAGGGAGCAAGGAGACTACACGAAGACTTTATAGTGGTTCGGTCACAACTTGACCTGCTCCACTACCTAAGTACTTGGTCTTTCCTTGGGATTTTCTCCACTACGATGAGACTCCTCAACGCCGCCTCAGAAAGCATATGCAACAAACACCACCTCAACAAGGGGACACACCCTTGGATACAATCCGCCTCCGAGGTCGTTCTTCTTCGTTGCACCACCGCCTTGAAGAAAGAAACTCCTCTTTGCAACTCCAAATACAATAAAGGAAGGAATAAGGAAAAATAAAAAGCTCTCAAGCATCTTTAAGGCATATACAACTCTCAATGCTCACAATACTCACAATGATTGAAACTAAAAGCTTTGGGGAGTTCCTCTTGACAAGAAATGAAAGCAAGTGTTAAATGCACAAGATGTTTGAAGAATAATCCTTTTGATTTCAAAGAAGAAAGCTCTAGGGTTTGATAAATGTTCAAAAGGTGTTAGAGAAGGTCTTTGATGGGGTTTAAATAGCCTTAGTTCATTTGGGAAAGAACATAGGCAAAACTGTAATAAAACTGGGTGGTTGCACCTACGCACTACAACCCCAACGTCTCTTTTGCGAGACCAGCACAGTCGACCGAGCCATGATAGTCGCCCGCCCTTATCGGGTGCCTCTTTTTCATTTTCAAAATTCAAATCGCCGGGTCGACCGGGGTGACCACGGTCGCCTGCCGAGGACAACCTGTTTCAAAAATATTTTGGCTTGATATATGTTCCGCGGTCAACCGGACCTTCGTGGTCATCCGCCAAGACCAACTTGGATGTTTTCTGGATTTTCAGAAAATAAATCCGCGGTCGATCGAATTGGCCTGGTTGACCGGCCCGATAAATTTCGAGATGTTCTGGAATTCCAAATAACATCCCGCGGTCGCCTGGCATAGCCCGGTCGCCCGGCCCTGCTATAAAAATTTATTTTTAAATTATTTGTGTGAGGGACTTAGGGCCATGGTCTTTTGGCTTTAAACATGTGTTTTCAAATACATTAATGCACTTAGAAAAATGGTTTTAAAGATAATATTTGAAAACATTAAAACCGTGCAAACACTAAATGCCAAGAGGACTCCCATGCATTCTAAAGTATATGGCCTTGAGTTTTCTTGATCTTCAATCTTCTTGGGTGCTTGCATGAGCCTCCTTTATCTTGAGATAGTCTTTGAACATGTTCTTCCGCTTGTGGTTCCTTTGATTCTTCGATACACCATATGGCTTGAAGGTTGACCACCATGACTTGACTTTCTCCAAGACTAGTCCTTGCTCTTCTAGCTTCTGGTGTTGACATGAATGAAACCTGTCTAAATTACAACACTAGAGAAGCCATTAGCAAACTACCATCAATTTGGGTTTGTTGATCATCAAAACAAGAGAGGGATGTACCCTTAGGCTTACATTCTCCCCCTTTTTGATGATGACAAACCTAAATTGATTATGGGGTTGGCGGCTCCCCCTTAATAAAACATTAATGCAAATTTTGCCTCCCCATCAATATATGCTTATCATAAATATGATTATTAAGATATTTATGCAATCATTTAGAACATATGACAATGAGCACAAGATAAGCATAGGTAGACCTAACATGGTGACTAAGGAAAATCAAATGCATGGAATACAAAAATGAAATAAGAGAGCATACATGCCTACATAATCAATTTACCCTTCTTCTCCCCCTTTCGTCACATAAAAAAGAATGGGGAAAGATAAAACAAGTGAAAATCCCCTCCTTTTTTTATGTAAAACCTTTCGTAAAACCTTTTCTCCCCCTTTTTTGTAGAATACATACCTATATAGATATAGTACTAGGAATCAAATAGACATGTTCATGGTCTTGATGAGGCAAGAAGCCTAATGATTAGATGTCTTAATTAGAATGTGAGTGTACACTCTACATCTTACAAGGTAAGAGGACTAAGAGTACCAATTGAGTAGATTTTAAAGTTAAATTGACATCATGACCATGTATTCCATAACACATAACAATTAAAGTACATAGAATATATGTATATGCATGCTAGTTCAAAATTCTTTTACCTGTTGAAGTGACCACATATTTAAACCACTCCTAAGATCACATAATCTCTCTTCACTTAGGGGTTTAGTGAATATGTCAGCAAGTTGAGCATCAGTGTAAATGTACTCAATTGATATGTCACCTTTCTGTGAATGATCTCTAAGAAAATGATGCCTTATTTCTATATGCTTTGTCCTAGAGTGTTGAATAGGGTTCTTGGTTAGATTGATCGCACTTGTGTTATCACAATGGATTGTAACACAATCAAATTTGAGACTATAGTCTTCCAAGGTGTTCTTCATCCAAAAGATTTGTGCGCAACAAGCTCCTGCTGCAATATATTCAGCTTCAGTATTAGACAGGGCAACTAAATTTTGCTTCTTGCTAAACCAAGATACAAGGGATCTACCTAAAAACTGACAAGTGCCACTAGTACTTTTTCGATCCACTCTACATTCGGCAATCAGCATTCAAATACCCTACTAGGTTAAAATTAATGGAATTTTCATACCATAAACCTAGACTAGGAGTCCCCTTGAGATATTTGAATATTCTCTTGACACCTCGCAAATGGGATTCCTTAAGGTCTGATTGAAATCAAGCACATAAACAAACACTAAACATAATGTCTGGGGCTAGCAGTCATAGTAGACTCCCTATCATACCCCTATACTTCTTTTGATCAATAGATGGGCCAAAATCATCTTTGCTTAGTTTGGTGGATGTATTCATAGGAGTAGGCTTCGTTGGAGAGCTATCCATCCAAAATTTTTTAAGCAATTCTCTTGTATATTTTTCTTGATTATTGAATATGCCATTTTTCAATTGATGAATTTATAGACCTAGAAAATATTTGAGTTCTCCCATGCTCATTTCAAATTCATCTTGCATGCATTGAGCAGATTCTTTTCACATACTCTCATTTGTTGATCCAAAGATGGTATCATCAACATATACTTGTATAATGAGTATGTCATTTTCTTGACGTTTGATGAAAATGATTTTATCAACCTTACCCATATCAAAGTCCTTGCCTAATAAGAATGAACTAAACATATCATACCAAGCTCTAGGAGCTTGCTTTAATCCATATAAGGCTTTGTCCAATTTATAGACATGGTTAGGAAATTTAAAATCTTCAAATTCGGGAGGTTGTTCAACATAAACTTCTTCCATTATGTATCCATTTAGGAATGCACTCTTGACATCCATTTGATATAGCTTGAATCCTCTATGGCAAGCAAATGCAAGAAGCATCCTAATGGCCTCTAACCGAGCTACGGGTGCAAAGGTTTCATCATAGTCGATTCCTTCTTCTTGATTGTAACCCTGGGTTACCAATCGAGATTTGTTCCTTTGAATCTCCCCTTGTTCATCCAACTTATTTCTATAGACCCATCTAGTGCCAATCATTGGATGGTCTCTAGGTCTAGGAACTAATTTCCAAACTTCATTTTTTTTCGAATTGATTTGGTTCCTCTTGCATGGCAATAATCCAAAATTCATCTTTCTCCGCCTCATCTATACTCTTAGGCTCTATGTGTGACAAAAATGTAGCAAATTCACACATTTCTATAGTGAGACATAGTTTTGACTCCTTGAGAGGTATCACCAATGATTTGGGTACTTGGGTGACTGGATAGAATCTGTTTCCCTTTTCCTTGATCATCAACCTCTTTAGGGGCATTATCTAGCTCTAGTGTCTCTAAGGTTTCACTAATGTTATCAACATGCACTTCATTTACAATTTCATTTTGGTTTGTATTTCGGGGGGTGACTTCATAATCTTCATCATGATGTGACCTTTTCATTTCTTCACTAAGTTCATCAAATTTCACATGGATGACTTTTTCAACACATAGTGTTCTTCTATTGAATACTCTATATGATTTGCTTCTAATAGAGTATCCATGGAAAATACCTTCATCGGATTTGGCATCAAATTTGTGAAGGTTATCTTTTATATTCAAGAAATAACACTTACATCCAAATACCTTAAAATACTTAATATTGGGCTTTCTATCATTCGAAAGCTCATAAGGTGTTTTGTGAGTGTGAGGCCTAATTATGACTATATTTATGACATAGCAAGCTTATTAATGGCTTCTGCCCAAAAGATTCTAGGCACATTATTGTCATGAAGCATAGACCTAGCCATTTTCTAAAGAACCCTAATTTTCCTCTCAACTACACCACTTTGTTGTGGGGTTCTAGGTGTTGAAAAGTTGTGATCAATTCCATGTTCTTTACAGTATGAACTAGATGGAATGTTTTCAAATTCGGTTCCATGATCACTTCTAATATTTGAAATCTTGCAACATTTTTCAACTTGTAATCTATTGTATAAAGTACAAAAATTTTCAAACGTTTCATCTTTGGATGCAAGAAAAGAAACCCAAGTAAATCGAGAAAAATCATCAACAGTCACAAATACATATCTTCTACCATTAAGACTACATGTTTTCATGAGACCAAATAAATTCATATGCAATAATTATAATGGTTTAGCAGCAGATATGCCATGCTTGGGTTTAAAAGAATCTTTATTTTGTTTACCAAGTTGACAACATCTACATACAAGGTCATTTTTAAATTTCAACTTGGGTAAACCTTTCACAATCTCCTTTGAAGCAAGCCTCGACATTAAATTCATATTCGCATGGCCTAGCCTTTTTTGTCAAATCCATGAATTGTCTTCCACGGAGGAAATACATTTCACGTCTTGGTCATCTAGCTCTTTTAGGACAAAAGAATATAGACTTCCGTCTCTAGCCGTTACAAATTTGATTTTACTTTCATTTTCTTTCTTAACTATGCATTTATTGTTTTTAAATAAAATTTCACAATCAACATCACATAGTTGGCTAATACTTAGCAAGTTTTGATGTAGGCTTTTTCAACAAGAAAAATATTTTTTATACTAAGGCCTTTGAATTTAATAGTATCTTCCCCAATGATTTTCCCTTTGCCATTGTCTCCAAAAGCGACATGTCCTTGGTCTCCCATGACAATGCTTGAGAATTTAGTGGGGTCTCTCGTCATGTGCCTTGAGCATCCACTATCCAAGTACCATCTATCTGTTGTGGCTCTTAAGTTCAAGCACTCCTACAAAAAAGGATTTAGGTCTTGCCCTTAGGTGCCCAAGCTATGTTGAGTCCTCCAATGTTTGTATCAAAATACTTATCCTTTCTTACCCAAATGATATTAGATGATTTTCTCAATCTACATTTATAATTATAATGTCTAAGTTTTCCACAATAATAACATTTAAGAGAATAAGTGTTAAAATTCTTGTAAGGGGTTTTGGACTTAACAAACTTAGTTTTATGAGCAATTTTCTTTTGGGAATCTTGGTAACCAAGATCTTGTTTTCTAATAGAAACCTTACTTGCTAAAATCTCATCAATCTTGTCTTTTCCACATGCATGTCCAAGAACAAGTTTATCATTTTCACTTTTAAATTTCTTGTTCTCATCACATAGTTTTTCAATATCAATATACAATTTTTCATTTTCTTCCTTTAAGTGATCAAATTTACAGCTTAGATTTTCATGCTTTCCTTTTAGTAAGGTGTTTTCCTTAAAGAGTTTATCATTTAAGGAAGATTTTTCATCAAGCTCATTCTTCAAGTTTCCAAAGTCCTTGGTCATCATTTCGAGAGACTTTTTAAATCTTTGATTTTTGAAAACTTCAAGAAGTAATGCTTTCTTGACTTCTTAACAAGTGTTTATTAATTCATTCATGGTAGGTTGTTCATTTTTGAAATCCCAAATGTGTGACGATTCAAGGGGGGGGGGGGTGAATTGGGCCTAATTAAAAATCTCTACAATTTGTAATTTGGTTAAACCCTAGAAATTAGAAGTGCAACTAGCCCTTGTTAATTTATAAATGAATAAGTAAAGGATATTACCATAATCTTGCACAAAAGGAAAGAAGAGAGAAAGAGACAATGTACACGAGATTTATAGTGGCTCGGTCTATCACAAGACCTACTCCACTCTTCATGTTCACGCGCGAGTTCCACTATCTCGATCCTCCTTTTAATGGCCGGATCAATGAGCCAATTACAATGATCAAGCTTCTCCTTTCATGGGCCGAAGTATAGAACCCTTTACAACCAAGCTTCTCCTTTCTCAAGGGTCGAAGAGTAAAACCCCTCTCCACAAGCTTCTCCTTTCTCAAGGGTCGAAGCATGAAACCCTCTCCTCAAACAAACTTCTTCTTCTATAGGGTTGAAGCGTAGAAACCCTCTTTACAAAAATGGAAGAAAGAAAGAAATAAACACTCAAGCCTCTTAATAGACAAATACAACTCTCAAGCTCACTAAATCTCCAAATGATAGAAACTAAATGCTCTTGGAGACTCTCTTGACAAGTAATGGATGCAAGTTCAAAAGCACAAGAGGTAGAAGATGATTCCTTTTGATTTTCAAAATTAAAGCTCTAGGATTTTGATAAGTGATGTTTCAAAATGTTGGAATGAAGGTCTTTAATGGTGTTTAAATAGCCTTAAAAGATTTATGACCGTTCGGGGGCAATACTGTAATTTCTGGGTTAGGTAAACCTACCCTGCGCAGGCCCCAATGGCTCTTTTGCCAGACTGGGGCGGTCGACCTGGCTACGGCGGTTGCCCGCCCTTATCGGGTGCTCTTTTTTATTTTTGAATTTCGAACATCTGCGGTCGACTGGGGTGGCCACGGTCGCCCGCCGAGGGCTACCTGTTCGATAAACATTTTGGCTCAAAACATGGTGCGGTCGACCGAGCTCAAGCGGTCGCCCGCCAAGGGCTTTCTGATTTGAAAATTATTTGGCTTGAAAAATATTTCGCGGTCGACCGGGTCATCTCGGTCGCCCGCCAAGATCTTCCTGGATGGTTTCTGACTTTTTAGAAACTCCATCCTCGTTGGACCATATTGGCCCAGTCGACCGGCCCGCTTAAATTCGGTTGATCTTGGAATTCCAACTATCATCCCGCGGTCGCCCGGCGTAGCCCTTTCGATCGGCCCTGTATTAAAAACTTAATTTTAAAAGGTTATTCCAAGGGACTTTGGGCCATGGTCTTTGGGCTTTAATACGTGTTTTCAAATACTTTTTCTGAGTTGTAAAGATAGATCTAAATGAGTTTTGAAAACACTAAGTCATGCAAACACTAAATGCCAAGAGAACTCCAATGCATTCTAAAAACTAAAGAACCTTGAGTCTTCTCTTACTTCTATCTTCTTGGTTGCTTGCATGACTTTCTTTTTGTCTTGAGATAGTCTCCAAACTTGATCTCGCACTTGTGGTTCCCTTGAATCTTTGATAGACAATACGGCTTGAAGGATGACCACCAAGACTCGACTTTCTCCAAGACTAGTCCTTGTTCTTCTTGCTTTAAGTGTTGATACGAATGTAACCTGTCTAAAACACAATACTAGCAAGAACATTAGCAACATATAATCAATTTGAGTTTGTAGATCATCAAAACATAGGTAGAGATGAACCCTTGAGCTTACATTCTCCCCCTTTTTGATGATGACAAACCAAATTGATTATGAGGTGGAACCTCCCCCATAGGTATTGAAAAATGTAAATCTAGCTCCGCTCAATCTATGCTTATAATAAACATTTCAAATGATGATATTATGCATGTTTAGCAAGTTTCTAACATGGAAGCACATTAAACATAGAATATGCATGCTATGTGATCATAAGGGGACATATGAACATGATATGTGAGATATGAACAAAATTAGTCCAAATATCATGAACAATATGTTAAACATAATCAATTTACCTTTACTTCTCCCCCTTTTGTCACATAAAAAAGGTGGGGATGTGATATAACCATTTTAGAAGTGTTCCCCAAATTTTTTTTATTGAACTAAAATGATTGATCTATTTAGCACAACTAGAGGGGTATAGAGCAATGTAAATACATTATTATGAACCATATGAGCATGAGAAATGAGACTCAAAAGCTCTCCCCCTAAGGATTTGTCATTGGCCCTAGATACAACATTGAGAATAAGGCATGACAACCAAGATAGTTAGAGATATGACAATTATAGCTTATCTTGGACAAACTTATCATGGAGATAGATGTGTATATCTTCAAAAGCACATGATAAGCATAAAGATACATAGGATAAATGATTAATCAAGTGAAATAGGATCCTATGGATGAGTTTCAATGAAATTGCAAGTTAAGGCTCAAAATTTGAAACTTATCAAGGGTAGATGTTGAACACATGAGGTACCACATGATAAGACCAAAATGGGATATATATACCTTTAAAAATCCCCCTTAGTTAATGACTCATAGAATGAGTGCGTCTAAGGGATGCCCAAACATAGTCCTTAAGGGTTAACAATGAGAATAGGTGAAGAAGAACCCTTGGGCTACAAAATTGCATGTTTTCTAAATGAAATTATGAAGAGAGAACATTTCCTACACACTTGTGTAGGTAAGTTACCTACACACTACCTTAAAATACAGTGGGGGCCCACATTGTTTGGGTGATCCAAACAATTCATTTGAATGGTCCTCACATAGATAGGGTGTCCACAAAAAATCAGATCCATAGGATCATCCTAACCATTCAAACTATGGAGGCAAAAAATGGACTAATTTGTGAAGGTTTATACACGTCCATTTTACCTCCACAAATCGTAGGGTTGGGATGATCCTATGGATCTGATTTTTTGTGGACACCCTATCTATGTGAGGACCATTCAAATGAATTGTTTGGATCACCCAAACAATGTGGGCCTCCACTGTATTTTAAGGTAGTGTGTAGGTAACTTACCTACACAAGTGTGTAGGAAATGTTCTCTCAATTATGAAATGATTTCACATACACATGCATTTAAAATTTATTTTCAAAAAGATATTTCATTTAAGCACACCCTACAAAATAAATAGTCAAGTCTTGGTTTTAGGTACCCAAACCTTTTTGGGTTCATCTATGTTAGTTTCACAAGACTTGTCATTTCTTACCCAAACATGGTAAGATGATCTTCTAAATCTACATGCATAGTTAAAATGTCCATGTAAACCACAATAATGACATGTAGGAATGAAGATGCTTGAGCTAGCATGAATATGAACATGAAAATAACTATCATATGAAGCTTTTCGACAATTTTTAGTTAATTTTTTCATGGTACGTTTTTCTATATCATTATCATTTTTACTACCATTATTAATATTACTATCAAGGAAAGAATTTAAAATTTGACTTACATTGTGTTGGGATGGATCGCTTGCCATGTAGCATACGAAGTTGGACTTCTCATCCTCACTTGAGTTGCTTTTGGATGAGTCATTCAAGCCATCCAAATTTGCGCTAAAGCTCTTCTTTTTCTTGTCCTCTTTCCTTTTTCTTCTATCCTTGTCATTCTTAAGATAAGGGCGCTTCGGACGAATGTGTCCGGCTTCCCACATTCATGGCATTGGATGGGATCATCATCTTCTTCTCTATTTGGGGAGTTGCTTCTTCTACTATATCTCTTCTTCTGGTTCAATTTCCCAAGCTTGTTCATCTTCTTGGTGAGGGATCCAATTCTTCGGCCAAGTCTTCAAGACTTGTCTCTTGGTCACTCTCATCTTCCTCACTTTCAACCTTTGCCTTGAAGGCCACTCCTTTCTTCCTTGTTTCTTCCTTCTTGCTTTGTCCTTTTCCTTCCCTCTTCTTCATCTTCATCTCATGGGTAATGAGGTTTCCCACGAGGTCATCAAGCCTAAGGGTATCCAAATCTTTAGATTGCATGATCGCCGTAATGATTGGATTCCAATTGTTCGGGAGGCATCGAAGAAGCCTTTGGACCAACTCATAATTTGTATAAGTCTTTCCTAATGCACTCAACTCATTAACAATGTTAGTGAAACGAGTAAACATATCGAAAATAGACTCATTTTTATACATTTCAAAAGATTTAAAGTCACTAATTAACATATTAACCTTTGATTTCTTAACTTGAGTTGTCCCTCCATGGGTTGTCTCAAGTGTGGTCCAAATTTCTCTTCCCGTCTTACAATTTGAGACTCTATTGAATTCTTCGGGAGACTGCACAAAATAGTTGTGTCACTCCCTTGGCATCCAATGAAGCCTTCTTTTTATCCACGACACTCCAATTCTTCCTCTCTGTGGTAGGTTCAACATATCCTTCTTCAATTACTTCCCACATATCAAAACCTATGGATTTAAAATAAAAACACATTATAATTTTCCAATATCCATAGTTTAGTCCATTAAAGTATCGGGGTTTATTTGAAGATTGACCTTCGGCGTACCTGGAGGGACTTAACAACAAAGGGTTGGTTGCCATGGATCTTTCTCTTATAGATTTTTTGATCAAAAATCTATATAAGAGCCTTTAGCTTTGATACCAAGTGAAATCCCAATGGTGTGACAATCCAGGAGGGGGGGGGGTGAATTGGGCCTAATTAAAAATCTCTACAATTTGTAATTTGGTTAAACCCTAGAAATTAGAAGTGCAACTAGCCCTTGTTAATTTATAAATGAATAAGTAAAGGATATTACCATAATCTTGCACAAAAGGAGAGAAGAGAGAAAGAGACAATGTACACGAGATTTATAGTGGTTCGGTCTATCACAAGACCTACTCCACTCTTCATGTCCACGCGCGAGTTTCACTATCTCGATCCTCCTTCAAATGGCCGGATCAATGAGCCAATTACAATGATCAAGCTTCTCCTTTCATGGGCCAAAGCGTAGAACCTTTTACAACCAAGCTTCTCCTTTCTCAAGGGCCGAAGCGTAAAATCCCTCTCCACAAGCTTCTCCTTTCTCAAGGGCTGAAGCATGAAACCCTCTCCTCAAACAAGCTTCTTCTTCTAAAGGGTTGAAGCGTAGAAACCCTCTTTACAAAAATGGAAGAAAGAAAGAAAGAAACACTCAAGCCTCTTAATAGGCAAATACAACTCTTAAGCTCACTAAATCTCAAAATGATAGAAACTAGATGCTCTTGGAGACCCTCTTGACAAGTAATGGATGCAAGTTCAAAAGCACAAGAGGTAGAAGATGATTACTTTTGATTTTCAAAGTTAAAGCTCTAGAATTTTGATAAGTGATGTTTCAAAAGGTGAGAATGAAGGTCTTTAATGGTGTTTAAATAGCCCTAAAAGATTTATGAGCGTTTGGGGGCAATACTGTAATTTCTAGGTTAGGTAAACCTACCCTGCGCAGGCCCCAACAGCTCGTTTGCCAGACTGGGGCGGTCGACAAGGCTACGGTGGTCGCCCGCCCTTATCAGGCGCTCTTTTTTATTTTTGAATTTCGAACATCCGTGGTCTACCGGGGTGGCCGCGATCACCCGCCGAGGGCTACCTGTTCGATAAATATTTTGGCACAAAATATGGCGCGGTCGACCGAGCTCACGCGGTCGCCCGCTAAGGGCTTTTTGATTTGAAAATTATTTGGCTCGAAAAATATTCCGCGGTCGACCGGGTCATCTCGGTCGCCTGCCAAGACCTTCCTGGACGGTTTCTGACTTTTCAGAAACTCTATCCGCGGTCGACCGGCCTGCTTAAATTCGGTTGGTCCTGGAATTCCAGGTATCATCCCGCGTTCGCCCGGCCCTGTATTAAAAACTTGATTTTAAAAGGTTATTCCAAGGGACTTTGGGCCATGGTCTTTGGGCTTTAAATATGAATTTTCAAATACTTTTTGTGAGTTGTAAAGATAGATCTAAATGTGTTTTTGAACACACTAAGTCATGCAAACACTAAATGCCAAGAGGACTCCAATGCATTCTAAAAACTAAAGAACCTCGAGTCTTCTCTTGCTTCGATCGTCTTGATTGCTTGTATGGCTTTCTTCTTGTCTTGAGATAGTCTTCAAACTTAATCTCGCACTTGTGGTTCCCTTGAATCTTCGATAGACAATACGGCTTGAAGGATGACCACCAAGACTCGACTTTCTCCAAGACTAGCCCTTGTTCTTCTTGCTTCAAGTGTTGATATGAATGTAACCTGTCTAAATCACAACACTAGCGAGAACATTAGCAACATATAATCAATTTAAGTTTGTAGATCATCAAAACATAGGTAGGGTTAAACCCTTGGGCTTATAATTTTCATTATCAGTTTCACTACCACTACTACTATCACTATCACTACTTTGAACAAAAGAGTCTAGAATTTGACTTACATTGAGTTGAGATGGATCACTTGCCATGTAGCATACAAAGTTTGACTTTTCATCTTCACTAGATTTTCTTTCTGAGGTGTCGCTCAATCCATCCCAATTGGCACTGAAGCTCTTCTTCTTCTTGTCATCCTTTCCTTTTCTTCTATCCAAATTCTTCTTAAGTAATGGGCACTTGGGACGTATGTGTCCCTCCTTCCCACATTCGAAGCATCGAACCAGATCATCATCTTCTCTTCTTCTTCTATCTTTGTCCCTCTTCGGGGATTTGCTCCTTCTTGAGGATCGATTCTTCCCATTGAATTTCCCGAATCGACTTATCCTTTTTGTGAGGAGAGCCATTTCTGATGTTAATTTTTCTATGCTCAATTCTAGCTCACTATCATCTTCTTCGCTTTCCATCTTGGCTTTGAAAGCCACATCCTTCTTCCTAGATTCTTCCTTCTTTCCTTTTCTTTTGCTTTCCCTCTTCTTCATCTTCATCTCATGGGTGATTAAGTTCCCAATGAGGTCATCAAGTCTTAGGGTGTCCAAGTCTTTAGACTGTTCTATTGCCATGACCATCGGATCCCATGAGTCCGGGAAGCATCTCAGGAGCTTTGGACCAATTCATAATTTGTATATGTCTTTCCTAAGGCATTCAACTCATTTACAATATTAGTAAACCTTGTGAACATGTTGGAGATAGACTCTCCTTCATGCATCTCTAAGGCCTCAAAATCACTAATAAGCATATTAACTTTAGATTTCTTCACTTGAGTCGTCCCTTCATGGGTTGTCTCAAGTGTGGTCCAAATGTTTCTAGCCGTCTTACAAGTTGAGACTCTATTGAATTCCTCGGGAGAGAGAGCACAAAATAGTAGTGTCACTCCTTTGGCATCCTGTAGACACCCCATTTTGACTGAACCCTAATAGAGTCGTTAGGATAGAGACCCTGTCAAACTAGTGTTCTAAGGTCCCAAATTGTGCCCCAGGTTAGCTTAGGGTCCCACCAAGGTCCCTGTGAAATTTCGTCAAGATCTGAGCTGATTCGCCTAGTAAGCAAGCCTCGACAGTGTCGTGGTGCAAGTTCAGAAGGGGAGGGGGGTGAAATACGTCATTTCCCATGTAAAAGGGGGCATTCTTGGCAAATCTATGTTGCTTCCTTCGCAAGCAATCCCTAATGGCCCTTAGATTCAATCAGAAGGTTAGGATCATGTAGAGAGAGGGGAATCTTTGCCCCATTTTCTACTTGGGCCCCCCCTATAGGGTTAAAAAAAGAGTGGTCATAATACACTAGATGGGGCTGTCCAAGGGAGAAGTAGGGGGGTCAAATTCATCAATCTTTTCAATAAAACCCAACGAATTAGGGCTAGAAAAGGGGTTCTTGATTTTTCTTCTCTGAGGAGAGGGAGCCGCATTCACTTGCAGAGAGAGAGAGAGCAGAGGGAGGTTACAGATAGAGAGAGGGAGAAGGAGAGGGAGCTGGACCTCATCTTCGACACCATCGGAGCCCCTTCTCCTAACAGCCACCTCCTCCGGCGAACCCACCGGAATCACCACCATCTTCATCTTCCTCGACGATCCTCGTTGGAATTCGGCAAGCCCCATCACTTCCGACCAAATCCTCCCCACCCAGATTTACCCCCTCTAATCCAAACCCTCCATTTTTGAAGAAGAAAATCACAGAGAGAAGGTGGAAAGCTCTGCCCATCTCCATATTCTCCGGTGTCTCGCCAGAGATCCGGCCTCCCCATCTTGGCCGTCCATCATCATCTTCCCCATCCCCTTGATCCACCGCCATCAAACCCATTCTCCTTCTTCTTCTTTGTTTTCTTCACAGCCACCACCTCCAATCGGAGATCCGACCACCATCGCCACCCTCCTTCCACCTCCATTCTCAGCCACTTCTCATTTCATTTCCTCCATCTTCCCCACCATTTCACTTCATCTTCTCCAATCCATACCCATTCTCGTAAGAAAAAGGAAAAAAAAGAAAAATCGCAGAGAAGAGGGAATCACAGAAAGAGAGAAAGGGATTTTGGGGAGTTTTCTTCTAGCCGGAGCTCCGATCGGCCGTGACCACCTTATTCTTCTTATTCTCCTTCTTCTTCTTCTATTTTTTTTCTTCTTAAAACCCATTTCACCCAACCCCATTTTCTCCGACCCATCTTCGCCTCCACCATCGGCCATCTTCTACACCCATATTCCCAAACCCCATCTCCATCCCCACACCACTATCACTAGATCCAAACCCATCTCAGTCAACCCCAAAAGCCAGCTGCCCAAACCGTTCTCCATTGATTCCGGCAAGATTGCCAGAATCCGACCAAGAACACTGTTGAATCCAATCCTATTTATCCACACCCGACCATCCCTACCCCCATTTTCGCCTCCATTGCAGTCCCACTTAGTCTAAGCCACCATCCACCACCACCATCTCCCCCAAATTTTCTTCTCCCTACTAAACCCCTACCACCATCTATAAACCCTCCTCCATTCTCCTTTATTCCATCAGATCCAACCCATTTACATCAGCATCAGATCCCATTTCTTGCTTCCATCATCTTCACAATCTCCCACCCCCACGGCCACATCCACCTCAACAACGCCATTTTCATCATCTTTTCGTCTTCTCCTTGCAAATGAAAAATCTATAAGGGTCTCAAAAGGATTTACAGGGGAAAGAAAAAAAAAACAAAGAGGGTTTTGGGATACTAACGGTGCTGGGTTAATGAGATTTGAAGAAAAAAAGAAGGAAGAGGTGAAAAAACAAGGTCTGCCTAACTCTCATTTTCTTTAATTTTTCTATATTGATAGCTCATTTTTTGCACTTTGATTTGGATCAAAATCATCAATTTCTTACATTTGTGGCCCATTTTGGCATGTTGATTTGTATCTTGATCATATCTGTTGAGTTAGATCTCTGCATTGGTAGCCCATTTTGCACTTTGATTTAGATCCATATCAAATACTTTGATTTGAATTTCAATTTCTGTGGTGAATGGAGGGTGAAGTGACGTATGCCTAATTGATGTAGGAAATCAGATGATACAAGTATCATCTGATTTCACAGGAGACCCATGTCGAGGGTTCAACTGAATTGTTTTATGTATGCTTAGCTTAAGCCAAACATAATATTTTGTGGATTGTATGACTTGTGAAATGTCTCCATTGTGAGTCTTGCAAATGCAGGTTGAATTTCCACATTTCTTTTTGTCCCCATTATTCCCAATCGGTCCTTGGTTCCTAATAAAAAAAATGCCCTGAGAATTATGTTGGTTTTTATTAGGAAGCATGTTAACATATGTTCGATGCCCTATTTGGCCTCCACATCACATGTTTATTTTTCAGAGGAAGGGCATCACTTTCAGTTCTAATTTCATTTTGCTTGCCTCTGGAGGGAATATTTGAACAGTACAGGTCGTGATTTGGTCTTTTACTCTAATTTTACTTTGATCTTGGACATTTGATAGATATATTTGGTAATGCAAATGGATAGTTTGATATTTCTCGGTCTCATTCCTACTATTTCATTTTATCCTTGGTGTCTCTATGTGGTTAGAATTCTGCCCTCTTACCTTAATTCTTACTACCATTCCATGGTATTCTTTGCGGATATTCAAATAATACGGGCATCAGGTTTTACCTTTTAGTCTCTTCTCCACCATGGTTTCTGCATCTAAGATCTCATATTTCTAAGCGTAGTTTGGAGTTTTGTTTATTCAATTTTCTGGGTCTTCAAGTTATGCACCCGTCCTCCTTCGTGAGCATGTGAGATTTTTTAGGCATAGAGCTATTGGATTCCTGGGTGGGTGCTTCTCCAGAAAATCAATTCCAGCAACCCCGCATCACCTTCAGACTTAGTTCATGCCTGTGGAAAATATCCTCCTTTTTCTTTTATCTTTACCCCTGTGGGTTTTGGTATCGATATTCGGGTTTATTTGGGATTTCTTGAGCAAACCCTTGTCATCTTGATTTTCCATTAGAGCTTAAGTTTTTCACAAGGTTTCGCATTTCCATCAATTTTTGAGAATTTTCCTCTTGGGGTTCGGGCGATGAAGGCGCTAGCCCAAGCCCATCCTTAGGGGACTTGCTCAGCCCGAGTAGAGCTCCCCTCCTTTTTATATAGGAGACTTGCCCAGTCTCATCAGAACCCTTGTTTATGTCATTTGTATCTCAGAGACAAGCCTTGTCTCATATAGAGAGTTTCCCCTTTAGGAGGCTTACCTAGCCTCATGTTAGAGTGGCCTCATCTTTAGAGCAAGTCTTTGACTTGGTAGTGTTATTAGAGAGTCTCCGACTCATTTGTACTCCCTCCCTGGTGTAGACACCCCATTTTGCTCTGCTTTAATCAACAAAGAAGTTAGTGTTCTTGTTATCAGTCTTTTTCAGTGTCTTCCATTCCCGTGTCCGCTCCTCTTGTTTTCTTGATCTTTTCGGTTATTTCTGTCATGTTTGGCGTCGTCCTGATAATTGTTGAGAGGGGTTGTTCGCAAGAATTAAAGCAAAAGAGAATTTAGATCTGTTTGGTAGGCCCGCATTGAGCACTTGGTTGGACTTAGGTCAAACAACGAAACCATACATTTTTCCATAGAAAATGCATTTTGGCTTTATTTGGAATTAACACCGAAACATTAATTTCTATGAGGAGGTGCCCATGTGTTTTAAGCCATGGGATGGGGTCCATCATGTGCCCAACATGGTGTGGACCTATCACCAGATCTGTAAAACATTCAGACAAATTGGAATGGGACCGCCATGATAAAAAGTTTTAACACTGGTAGGGTCATTATCATTGTGGGGCCTACTATTGATGGTCCATAATTTTCCCCAGCTCATGCACCCAGCATGTGCGGACCCGCTCATGTTCTTCCCCCCCAGATTCGGCTTTTGCAAATGGGTCCCGTGGATACAAAAATCAAAAGTTCATTATAATTTGTTGATCGGTTGTTATTGGGAGCAAAATGTAAAATTACGCATGTAGGGACCACAAGTGTGGGATATACCCCACTTGGGAAACATTCCTAGTACTCTTTACTATAGAAGGCTGATTCCCTCTTGTTGGAATTGTTTCTAAAAAAAAAAAAAAAAAAAAAAAAATTGCCCCCTCATTCTATAATGACACCACTCACTTGCTTTAACGTTCATAGCTAATTAGGAAAGTGAGGGGTGTCATTGCCAAGAGAGGCAAGCCATGGTTTTTTCTCTCTCTCTAAAAAAGAAATATATGGAGTGTAATCTTTTCTTGCCCACGTTGAAGGGTCTTTTAATGGCAATTTCTAGAAAGGACAATAGCAATGACACTCTAATTGTGGCAGCCCTCTCTAATTACGGCAATTGCCAGCCCAGTAGAGAATATAATCCAATTCTCCACAGGAAAGGAAGGGAAGAAAAACCATTCTCCACGGTTCTGGGTGAGGTCCGAACACGATCTATTTTTTTCTCTCCTCAGCGGGCAGCCCACCCCAGCTCTCTCTCTCTCTAACATCTCTGTTATAAGAATGAGACCGAAAATACGGTAGCTCTGGTTTTTGTTCTCGGAGCAGCGGCAGATAAAAAAAAAAGAAAAAAGGGGGGGAGAGAAGGTCTGGTTTCTTTGGTTCTGGGCTGGGAGAAGAAGCTCTCAGTTTCTTGTGATCTCTCTCAAGCACCCACTCTTCCTCAACCTTTCCCTCGGTTTCTCTCTGCCTCCCCTCTCCAGCAGCAAGCATTTTTTTTTAAAAAAAAAAGAAAAGGAAAAAAAAACAGAGTCGTCGGTTTCCTCTCCCTCTCTCACTCGGTTTTTCTTCCTTATCTCCCACCACCCTTTGTTCTCTCACTCTCCTCTCACCTCTCCATCTCTCTCACTCTCTTTAGCCCAAAAAAATACAAAAAAAGAAAAACCGAAAAAAACAGAGCACTCTTCCTGTGTCTCTCTCTACCTTTATTTCTTCCTCTGTGTTTTCTTGTTTTGTTTTTTTTCTTTGTCTCATCATTCTGCCTCTCAATCCTTCAACCTCACAAGCATTCAACAGCCGTTTACACTCTTCTTTCTCTAAATTTTCAAAAACAGAGTATCATTTTTGACGTGATAAAAAGAAAAAAAAAAGAGAAAAAAGTGCCGTATTTCCTCTTATTCTGTTTCTTGGATTTTCTCTTTCCCTCCTATTCTCTCTGTTCATCTCTCAACTCCCCTCACAATCTCACTCTCTCGGTCCCTCTATCTCTCCCATATCTCTCATTCCCTCGGTTTTTAACTCTCACTATCTCTCCCGAATTCTCTCTCATTCCCTCTGTTCATCTCTCTATATATCTGTGTTCTTCACTCTCCATCTCTCTCTATAGCTGTGTCATTCACTTTCTTTCTCTCTCTCTCTCTCTCTCTCTCTCTCTCTCTCTCTCTCCCCATCAGCAGTGAGAAGGAATATATAAAAAAAAAACAAAAAAAGGAAGAAAGAAAGCGGAGCGAGTTGCACGTCGGCGGGATTTTCAAATTTTTCGGCTCTCGGATTCGGCGAGGATCTCCATCACAGGTAGACGCACCATTCTCAAATTTTTCCGGGATTATTTGGTATTTTTTATGTATTTTTGCATGGTTTTTAGCATTTAACTGAATTTAATTGAATATTATATGTGTGTGCTCAAAATCATAATCTACATGAGTGTTTCGATTCCGATTCGTCCCGAAATTTAATACAATGATCTAATTAAATAGACTAAAATAACTATCGGATCGGATCGGACATTGGATCAAAGGTTTTTCAGAATTGGAGTGAAGAGTGGAATTTTATTTAAAATAATGGCTGAGAAATTACGAAATTCGAAAAAATAGCCATCTCAGGATGATCTATTTTTTGGAATTTTAAAATTTTTTTGTGTTCATCATATCAGACCAAGATTAAAGGACATTTTCCGGAGTCGTAATTTTCTCGAAAATCGTGTTTTAAAAATAGAAAACTCTTCAAAAATATCTTTTCGACGAAGAAAACTAAAATATATACTAAACAGATTCCAAAAATAATGAAATTTTTTGGGCAAATAAAATGATGCTGATACATTCTACCTTGAATTTTTTAGAATTTTTGGATTTTTTTTGGTATATTAGTTTATGCTTTCTTTGAAAATTATCAGATTTTGTGACAATTAATGACATCAGATCACAATTAAAATTCACAAAATTTTTACATTAGTCTTATATTTCATATTTCTTGCTGCTGTAAACTTTTTAATTCATTTGGATCTTGTTTCCTAAGGGATGTAGTGTTAATTCATAATCTGGTCTGAAAATTAAAAAATCCAAAATTGATACTAAATAGTCTCTAAAATTCATTAAATTCTCACAGCATGCTATGTTTATTCATATCTTACTACTGTATGAATTTCCATGAATTTCGATTTCTATTTCTAGTAGTTTCTGTGTTATTTCTACAATCTAGTCGCTTAATTGTTAAATCAAAATTAAATATGAGCTTGTTACTGTAGAAGTTTCAATTCATTTCGAATTCGTTTGCAATAATTTCACTTGTAAAATCACTCATGCGGCTTAAAATTGATAAAATCTGATAAAAATCGAAATTAATTAAAAATCATTATCAAAATTGCTAAAAGAACCTTAAATTTCTGTCTCATATTCACTCCTTAATCCATTGAAACAGAAATCCTAGGATCCTTAGATTTCCCTGGAAAAATGGCCAATGCATCCATAATCGTATCCCAATTGCAACCGATCTTTGACAATTTGAATATTTAAGCTATAGCATTTTGTTGGCTCCGAGGTTACTGTCCACAGAAATCCTGTGATATGCCAGGCAATAAGGTGCTATAAGTTAAGTATTAAATTGCACAAGGAAAGAGCGCATGATTCCCTCCCTTGGATGCCATTAAAGGCCGAAATTGGTGAACCCTAGAACCATTGGTATTCCTTAAATGTCCAGAAACTGAAAATCCTTAAAATCTGAAATTAATTAACTTCAAGAACTTGAATCGATTTGTCTCGAGTCTTTCGGAACCATTGGATTATGGTTTCCGTCATAAGAACCATTAGAGCCTAATTTAGGAACACTGGTGTCAGGTCGTGTCCTAGGTTTTAGGGAGTCTTAGGGTTTATGGAGTCCTAGAGATTAGGAGTCCAGCCTCATCACGGACGTTTGCTATGGATAGCAACCGTGCCATAGGTTTAGTTACACTAGTCACCCAATCTTTCCCTAGGACAAGCCTAGTTAACTATGATGTAGGTTAACCTGCATTAGTCTAAGGAGCAACTTGCATTTAGATAAGAATCATATAGCATCTTAGATGAAATCCTAGGATAGTAAAATCCTCAACTTGAATTAAAATAACTTCTCTTAAAACTGTTAAAACAGTCAATCCCGTCTAGGTCGGTGTCTTAGTTGAGTTAGGCATAAATAGCTTAGCTTAGGTGCACCGAACTACGTCGACTCTGATCCCAGTGAGGCTTGGGTACGTAGGCAGCTTGGATGTCTGATGGCATACCAACCGCGAGTCGGCTCCACAACAAATGTGGGATTTTTGTATATTTATTTTATTATGAATTCTTAATTAAAATATGTAGGATTTCCCTGAAATTAGAATTTTAGGAAAACTTTCACTTAGATTGAATCCAGACAAATTAAGAAATCAAGATACACATTTAGGATTCACATTGAAATTAGATTTTAGGATTCATGTCACATAGATAGCACATTAACTAAGAGTTGAATGAGCCATTTAAAATAAATTTAAAAGAGTTAGCTTTTGGAATTGAAGACCGATTATTGGACAGGAATGGTGCATGTGGTGGATAACTCCCCATACCTTCCATTCTTGTAACCAGGTAGCGAGTCTAGATTTCTGGTTAATTATGGGTCCTAGATCCCACATCTAGGTGGTGACTCTGTCAGTCTCTTTTGTGTGGAATTCGGATTGCCTTAGTGATCCCAAGTTCACATAAAAGATGAATTAAAACCAATAATAAAATGCACACGCCAATCGCGTGGGTACGAGAGACCAAGAGAAGGCGTGGCGGCTCGCGCCCCACCCCTCTCGCGGGATCGGGTCCCACACCTGGTGTCATTAGTTAGGAGTATTTCCATTCAAGACTAACTCAGTCTTATTAGAGTCTTCCCTGCTTGGGATCTTAGATTGTTTTCTCTGTTCTTGGGACGCTATCTTTCTTGTTGTGGTTTGTCTCTTTGAGACGCTAGTTGCTTATTTGGGGTTTCCCCTTTAGATTTAGGGCTTTGCCCTAGTTTGTGGTGTTACTTGCGTGTTCCCTTTAAGATTGAAAACATTTAAAGGTTCAGAGCATTGGAAAAGCTTTAAAATCCAAAAATATTAGAAATTTGAAACTCAAAAAACATTTAAAAACTTTAAAAATATCAAAAACATTTGAAAAACATTAAAACCGTTAAATCATTTGAAGTGTTAGGTTTTAGTTAGGAGAGTTCGATTTTCGAACTACGTTGGCTTGATCCTCTTCCACGAGGTACGTAGTGCAGCTTGAGATCTTTATCCCAAGTCCAGCTAAACTTTGTAAATAAATCTTTTAACCCTTTTAAAAAATATATAAATCTTCCAAAATTTTGTTTTTCGAAAAGATCTTCCTCTAGAGTTAGGACTTTGTCCTAGATAGAGAGTTTTAGAGTTAGGAGTTTGTCTTTTGTTGTGTGCTTGTTGTGTGTTTGTGTTAGAGTTAGGAGTTTGTCCTAGCTAGGAGCGCCTCCGTCCGGTCAGTTGGCGATTCACATCGCCGACTGATGACTAGGTCTTGGATACGTTAGCGATCCCATTATTTTCCTTAGGACGCACAGCCTAGTTACACATAGGTTGTAGGAACCACCTGCATTAGCTTAGGGCTAACCTGCATTTAGTTAGGGCATATAGGGTGTCTTAAAACCTACAATTCACTGTAATTTAAATAATCGTACAAGAAGCTTTAAGAATTAGTCCGGTCTTTTAGATCGAGTCTAAGATAGAGGTCTAGGTGTCTTAGGCATCATAGTTTAGAATATGTGCGAAGAACTACGTTGCCTTGATTCTCGTGGAGGCGGGAATACATAGGCTTCTTTGGATGAACATCAGACCATCCGAGGACTCGGGCTAAATCGTTTAGAGTCTTAGGATTTGTTGTGTTGTTATATTGTATATTTTGTTGTGTTTTCTTACTTTCTTGTGCAGACCCTATACCTGTAGCTGTAGCATGCATGTGTTTGTCCATCAGAACTTAGACACCAGTTAGGTATGTCACTCATAACCTAGCAATATTTAGGTGGCACTTCTCTCATTTTTTTTGTGTGCTTATTATTTCCATTCTCAGAAAATGCATGCTTAGATAGACGACTCTTGAGGATTGTTCCCATTTTACATGATTTTTGCCCAAAACTCTTCGAGGTTAATAATAAATGGCATAAGAGACCAAGTGTTCGCACTTGGGCGAATTGGGGGCGCTCTTCGGACCTTCTCCATTCGTCACCAGGCACGGACCTTTAGTATCTCTGATTTTCCATTGCAAACAGAGCATTTGTTTTGGTTCCATGGCGCATCTATGGATGGCGACTTTGAGTTATTTTTAGATATATCTTGGTTTCGAGCTCTGGCTCTGGATCAGGATGTATCTCTTTCTTTTTATATCGCCACTCATGCTATGCTGTGAGGGTGGCATCCGTTTTGAGAGTTCCTTGGCAGAGCTCTCCTTCACGTTGTGGAGATCCAGAGGGTGTTAGGGGACTCGTTCCCTCATCGTCTCCTCGGATCGGGGTCCACACATCCAGCGTAGCCTTTTTCTGTCTGTGGCACTCCATTCCTTCCTATCCATTGTGGCTTCAATGTACCCATCTTGGACTAGCTCCCAAATTTCAAAGTCTACGAATTTTAAATAAAAAGCCATTCTAATTTTCCATTATCCGTAGTTTAGTCCATTGAAATATGGAGGTCTATTTGAGGCGTGACTCTCAATGTACTCGGAGGGAGCTACTGGAAGAGGATTGGGTGAGGAAGAGGATGGAGGAGGATCGATTGCCATGGATCTTTCTATTGTAGTTTTTTTTTTATTGAAAATCTTTATAAGAGCCTTTAGCTCTGATACCAAGTGAAATCCTAAAGGGCAACACACAAGAGGGGGTGAATTGGGTGTTTTAAAATTCTTCTATTCAAAATGCTAGGGCTTGTGAAATTAACCTAGTTAATTCTAACCCTTGTTCAAAATTATATTCAAATAGAAAAAGGAAAGAGATTACCAATCACACCACAAGAGAGATGAGAGGGAGCAAGGAGACTACACGAAGATTTTATAGTGGTTCGGTCACAACTTGACCTACTCCACTACCCAAGTGATAGGACACAAATACGGCGTCATTCTCAGGAATCACCACGTGTCGCCCATGCACGGGAAGAACCCAACCATCACGAAGAAAGACGTTGGAAAATGATAAAGACCATGCAGACATAACACGCGTCGCCACCCAGGCCTCATCATCACAAACTATGGAAGGAGATGGCCGGCGAAGCCACGCGCGCTGGCAAGGCAGGGGACGGTCTAATCCTGCAAAGGAATGCTTTCTCTCCATAATGATGAAAGGGGCCGCGCACCTCCCTTTAAAAGGGAGGAACAGGAAGAAGAACGGAAGGACTTTTCTCTAAAAAAAGGGACTTCTCCCATTCTCAGCACAACCGGAAAAAGAGGCGAGGCAACAACAGAGGAGGCTAGGAACCCAATCCTACCCTCCTTGCTAGTCCCCTCCGACCCACTCATTCATACCCCCAGAAAAGAGCCCGCGCGCTGGCCCTGGTAACCCTGATAAACACCCCTTCCCCCTCTCGCTGTTCTTTATATTGATTGGTCGAAGGATCTGACTTGGGTGTCGAAGTGGTCGTCCAGGACCCACCCCGGACCCCCCTACCCCCTTTGTTTGTGATTGCAGACCCCGCGGAGGCCCTCTACCGACCGTGCGATCACAGACCCGGATTCAGACACCATCATATTGGCGCCATCCGTGGGACCAGCCGGGAAAAACTGGGTAGAGGCCCTCCCTAGCGTCCTCTGGGCCTATCGGACAACGCCGCAGACCGCAACTGGAGAATCCCCTTTTAGCTTGACCCTCGGTACCGAAGCGGTCATTCCGCTAGAAATCGGCCTCTCCAGCTTCCGCACGGAGAATTATGACGAAAAGGGAAACTCTGAACTCTTACGGAATACCCTCGACCTCGTACTCGAAAAAAGAGAGCAGGCCCTCCTCCGAACCCCCTCCTACCAGCAGAGGGTGGCACGGTACTACAACGCCCGAGTGAGAAAGCGCTCGGTGAAACCCGGGGACCTGGTACTACGACGGGTGGAGGTATCCTACCCCCGCAACGCCGGGAAGCTCGCGCTTAAATGGGAAGGACCATACAGGGTCGTTCGAGCACTCCGCCCCGGGGCCTACCAGCTAGAACGCCTCGACGGGACTCCAGTCCCTCGCAGTTGGGGCATGGACAACCTCCGAGAGTTTTACCAATAAAAAGGTAGGGTAAGTCCAATGTTTTCCTTTTTATGACGAGTGTTTTGTTTGTCTCCTTTTTGTATTTCTAGAAGCAAAGATGTATTTTCCTCCTTAACGAATCAATGGAATAGCGTTCCTACCTGAGCCATACGCATCTCCACTTTCCGGCCCGTAATAAATAAGGGACCCGAAAGAAGACAGGGAGTGAGACAGAGGTATCACCGGGGCCGCCCCCCAAAGATACCCTAAAATGCTCCCCATGAAAAACAGGGAGTGAGACAGAGGTAGCATCGGGGCCGATCCCCCTGAGAATACCCTAAAACGCTCCCCATGAAAAAAAGTCCTCCCCTTTAAGGGCAGGCGGGACCCATTAACCCTGAACTGATCACTCGAGGGGAAGATAGTCCTTCCATAAAAAAGACGCCCTACGGGGTGCACTAGGAGTAACCTCACTAGCAAAGATCACAACTCAAATAGCCCGAAGAGCAATATCGAAAGCTCAAAGAGCTCGCGGCACAACATGTATAAAGGAAAGAAAAATAGTTCAAATGTTATTACAGACCAACCACGTCAATAACGCCCAAGAAAAAAAAAAGGGGAGAGCAAACTTCCCGACGCATCCAAACATTACTAAACCCCCTCAGAAGTCTCGGCAACTACAGGATCTGCCAAGGTAGCTGCCTCCTCCTTAGCCGACCCCAGCACTTCCACCTGTACCGTCGAAAGACCCTCCGGAGCACCTCCCTCAGCCTCATGCATCAGCTTGTCAAGGGGGAAGGAAGGATCGACCTCACGGACATGCTGCCGGCATTCAGCAAACGCATCTATCTCAACGTCCACGCTGAACGCGGCCGCGGCCTTGAAAAACTCATCCGAGTCGCGTCATTCCTCCCGCGCCTTCGCCAGCTCCCGGACATGCGTTCGTCGAGCCACCGCCAATATGTCCGCTGCACGGCTCCTCCCTTCAATGGTCTTCCGGAGGTCTTCCCGAAATCGAGCGACAGTGTCGTCAAAGGTCACTTTCTCTGCCCGGGCTTTGTCCAATTCCCGCTCAGCTGCCGGACTCGCTCCTCAAAAGCACCCATCTCAGCCTCATCCTCGAGCAGGCATTGCACCATCCTCCTGGCATAGCTTTGGGACTACAAAAGCAAGCCATCCGAAAATTTTCAACGCGCAGTCTAAAAAACAACAAAGAGAGAAAAATACAATCAGAAAAGCCGGCCACCCGGTACTTATGCAAGCTGTTGATTGAAAATACTGAGCCCCCAGGGCCCTACGATGGAAGCCCTCCAACTCAGCCTCGTCGCCAGGAAGAGCAGTGGTCACTCCTAGCTCCACCCCAACCCGGGGATTCGCGAGAACGCTATCCTCAACGCCAATCTTCCAGTCAGGTTTAAACAACTCCCCTCGCACCTGGAAGCTCTGCGGTGGAAGCTCCACCCACTCCAAAAGAAGCTTGGTCATGACCGCACCTTCCATCTGGCTTGGCGCATCCTCCAAAAAGCCAGGAGGATGCGCCGCCCGACCAGCTTCCCCCTGTCGAGCGCCACGAGGAACAACCCTCTTAGCAGAAGGCTCCGACTCCGGAGGAGAAGACCTAGCCGCCCCTTTTTATCCGACCACTCGACCAGAGGGGCTGGAAGGCATGGATGTCGGAAGCCTCACTTGCGACCGGCCCAGCCTGGCCGCGGCCATAAAGTCAGAAGGGATCTTCTTGCGGCTCACCAGACTCTTCGTCGCCGCCGCAACCCCCTTCCCCCTACCAGCGTCACCAGAAGAAGACATGCCTCCTGCCAAAAACGGAAAAACAACAACCGCTCAGAACAAAGGGGAACAACAACGTCCGGTGGAGGAGTGATGAACACATACTCCTCCTTCCACTTTTTGATGGAAGAAGGCAAGTTCGCCGCAATTTTCACCTGAGGACGCTGGGTCAGATATAACCAGCTATCCTCCCCCTTCACCAACGGGCTAAGGGCGACGCAGGCCCGGAGCAGCGGGAGGGTAGGCTGAACCTTGTAAAGACCCGCCTTGGCCACAAAAGCCAAGAGAGTGCGCCAACTATTAGGCGCCAGTTGGGAAGGGGCCACCCGATAAAACTCAAGGGCTTCTACTATAATGCCCAAAAGTGGGAACCTAACCCCCGCCCGAAAAGCCTCCACGTAGAAAGCTACCTCCTCCTCCGTGGCACCCTCGCACACCCCTTCCCTAAAAGAGGGAACCCTAATCCCGTATTCATCAGGAATGTGGAACTCCCTCCTAACCTTCTCCGCCGCCCCTTCTCCCAAGGTTTTCCTGAAACATGTCACCCGACCGGGACGAATAACGGCACCAGACCGGATCTCCCCAATCTCCGCCTCACGAGTGGGAGATTCCAAAGGAGCGGCCTCCACCGATGACCCAGAAGCCACGGAGCTATCTCTTAACTCCGTAGGCTGCTGTACATCTCGAGAGTCGCCGCCCCCTCCCTCCACAAACAACCGCCTCCTTTTTCTTGGCAGAACCCTCTCTACTACTTCCACCGACTCAGAAGAGGGACTCTGAGGAACAGTCGCGACAGACATCGTAAAATCAAATGTCGAATGAAATAAAAGACGCAGAACTCACCGGAAGAAGGTTGGTGAAGAGCAATACGCACGATAATCGCCGCGGCAGAAAACCCGTTTCACCCGAGGAAGACGAAGAAATAAGATATAGAAAGAAATCCCCAAAAGACTCTAAAAAGTGCTAGGATTTCGACACGCGTCGATTGATCTCCCTTCTTTTCTAATCCGATGGGACACGCACACGTGGCGCCGATTGGGAAACCCAAGGGAACCGCCAAAAGTCGAAGTGCCATACTGAAAAGACGTCGCTACCCCTGTTGCTAAGTGACTTCCCCAACAAGCCATCCCCAGAAGTCGTAGCGCCATACTGAAATGACGTCGCTACGATGGTAAAGCCTCGGAACCCTCTACAAGGGCCCGGCGTACGAACCCACTAGATGGAAAAGGCCACGTCCGATGGTAAAAGGCTCGGAACCCTTCACAAGGGTCCGACATACAAATCCACAAGATGGAAAAGGCCACGTCCGATGGAAAAAGGCTCGGAACCCTTCACAAGGGTCCGGCATACAAATCCACAAGATGGAAAAAGCCACGTCCGATGGTGAAAGCCTCGGAACCCTCCACAAGGGCCCGGCGTACAAATCCACAAGATGGAAAAGGCCACGTTCGATGGAAAAAGGCTCGGAACCCCTTCATAAGGGTCCAGCATACAAATCCACAAGATGGAAAATACAGCATACGGCAATACCACCAAACAAAAGATATGTCAAGCACATCGAAAGAAAAGCGAATGCAAGATACAAGTCATAAGCCAAAAAAGAGCCATTCATAAGCTACTTCCTTCTGGCCCGCGGGCCTACAAAAGGGGGGAGTAAAAACAAAAAGGCACGCAGGTCTGGGCCCCCAAGGACCCAACAAAATGAGGCCTCCTCCAAAACCCTGCTCTTCCCGCCACCACCAGCTCAGAGCGACTGGCCGCTAAAAGAGTTCTCCGCATCAGAGAGCTCCTTATCACTCTGCTCCCCCTCCGAAGAACTCCCCTAACGATGATTCTCAGAAAATCGGGCCTGGTCGTTTAGCCAACGCACCCGATTCCTCAGCAAATCATTCTCCGCCCGCAAGGCCGCAATCTCCCGATCCATGTCAATCATCCGGTTGCAAACCGCCATTTCCCTACGATGGACGTGGGAGAAGAACGACCGGTGGCGATGAATAAAAGCCTCATGGGACTCCCTCTCGTAAAGAGGAGGAAGGGGAGAACGAGGGGAGAACCCTGGAGGCGGGTTCCCCTTAGGAATCGTTTGCCGGGGGCCCAACCCGTCGGGGTTAGTCTCGGGACTACTAGGAGGACTCCCCCCAGTAGCAACTCTCCCCCCGCCACTAATAGAGAGACCCTGGAAAGACGACGACATCTACGACGAGCCCGAAAATAGACCGAAAGAAAAGCGAAAGAAGGGAAACGAAACAAAAGGGTAATCTGCATACAAAGCAGAAGGACTCGCTCCTTATAAACCCTGTGAAAGACCCATGGACAGGAATTGGAAGCAACTCGCCTACACGTATCGGCTGCCCATTTGACGGCCAACTGGCACCACATAATGACACCACGATTCCTCGGGAAGGAGCCACCGGATGAAACGGCACGCCTTCCCGCACCCCAAGATTCTCATAAATTCTTTCGTCACAATATTCCTTAACCAGGTAAACAAGCTTGCCCCCCTTGGGCCTATCAAGGGACCAAAGGTAGCATTATGACGAGACATAAAAAACGGCGCCGCTTTCAGTTGCCGCCGCACGTCACCCGTACACTCGTGTAGCCAAACCTCACCACCCCGAGGCACCCCCGACTCTTCCCCACCAAAGGAGAGAGAGGGGCCCGGAGGCAGGAGGGCAAGCAGAAGGGGCCCGACCCCAATCCCCCCCAAAAAGAAAAAAAAACGTGCAACCAAGACCGGGGCCCCGTCACGAGGCCGCGACCCACGAGCGCGGCTGGCAAAGGGAATTAAAAGCGCCGGAGCAGGTTCAAAATCCCCTGCAGGCCCGGACTGACCGTCGCAGGTCCTCACAACCAAGATAATTCATATCAAACAGATGGGAAAAACAACACAGAGAGGCGCAACGCGAATTCATAAAGATTATCTATTCACATCATCCGGGCCCACAGGCCTACAAAAAGAAAGGAAAACAAGAAACAAAGTGCAGGACACGCAGGCCCCAAAATCCCCAACAGGAAAAAGGAAAGGCGCGCAGGCCCCAAAATCCCCAACAGGAAAAAGTCGGAGGCTAATCAGAAAGACAAGAGAAGTCGGAGGCTAATCAGAAGAAAACTCCTCTCCCGAAGGGTTCCCCTCCTCTTCTCAGGAGCTCTCCAGTAGGGGGTCCGCTTCATATTCAGCTACTCATTAAGAAGGTCAACCTTTTTCTGTAGAGCCTCGTTCTCCCGCTTCAAGACCTCGATCTCCTTGCCCATCTTCAAAATACGGCCACGTAATTTCGTTCCCTGGTGATAGGCTCGGGAGGAAAAAGACCACTCCCTGGCGACACGGGACGAGACGACTTGTTTTCCCTGGGCAAGGAGGACAGGCGAAGGGGGGGGGGAAGCCGGAGGAAGAACCCGGGTCCCTCCTAGCCTTCTTCCAACGAGCCGCAAGATCCTCCCTCGGATTGGAAGACAAGTTAGGGTCACTCGACGATTCCTGGAAGAGGTGGGTCTTGCCCCTAACTCGCGAAGGAAAACCAGACATGTTGTTGAAGAAGGCACGAAAAGACACCTACTGCAAAGTGCCAGGGTAATCCCCCTTTTTAAACTCAAGAAGGGAATCTCGGTGCCTCGAAACAAGGCAACCCATCTAACGACGCTACCGTTTCCCGGGGACGGCCGTCGGATAAAACGGCACGCCTCCTCATGCCCCGAAGTCCTCGTAAATGCCCTCATCATGGCTTCGCTCGAACAAAACGTTACTCCCTTGGCCCATTCAATGGACCAAAGGAGTAAGGGAGAGTTATGATAGGACACAAATATGGCGTCATTCTCAGAAATCGCCACGTATCGCCCATGCACGGGAAGAACCCAGCCATCACGAAGAAAGACGTTGGAAAATGATAAAGACCATGCAGACATAACACGCGTCGCCACCCAGGCCTCATCATCACAAACTATGGAAGGAGACGGCCTAATCCTGCAAAGGAAGGCTTTCTCTCCATAATGATGAAAGGGGCCGCACACCTCCCTTTAAAAGGGAGGAACAGGGAGACGAACAGAAGGACTTTTCTCTAAAAAAAAGGGACTTCTCCCATTCTCAGCACAACCGGAAAAAGAGGCGAGGCAACAACAGAGGAGGCTAGGAACCCAATCTTACCCTCCCTGCTAGTCCCCTCCGACCCACTCATTCACACCCCCAGAAAAGAGCCCGCGCACTGGCCCTGGTAACCCTGATAAACACCCCTTCCCCCTCTCGCTGTTCTTTATATTGATTGGTGTAAGCCCAAGGGTTCCCCAAGGATTCCCCATGGGTTCATTCAATCACCTTGTTTTGATGATTAACAAACACAAATTGATTAGTCGTTTATGGACTGATCAGTTGCCTTGAGTGTTGTGTCTTAGACAGGAACTTGACATGCTTGACATGTCATATCGCCATTACACAATGCAACACAACACATGCTTGAGGATCAACATGCAAAGGAGCTTGAACACATTGGTGGCATCATCCTTGGAAGATGTTAAAGCAAGGAGCTCAAGTGAAGATCCCACAAGCAATCCAAGAACCACATTGAAGATCAAATGAAGATTGGCTCAAGAGTTCATTCAAGAGAGTGTTCAAAAGGGTAGTATGTATCACCTTTCTCTCTTGTGTTTTCTCTTGATCAAGGCACATCTTAAAACCCCTAAAATATGTTTTTCAAAGAGACTAACACACCCTTTAAGGACTTAAATGGATAAGTGAATGGCCATGGTGGTGTACCAACATGTTGGGACCCATATGGCATTCAACACAAGAATGAACAAAACAGAGTTCCGAAGCAACAACCTGGACCAGCAACTAAATCCTATCAAAACTTATTTAAAACATTTTCAAATATTTTTGAAAATATTTTTAACAGATAGCTCTCATTTTTCTCATATCCGTAGAGTATAGGAACGTCAAAATCCGAAGAGAAATGAGGGAGATATGAATTTTACAAGTTCGACACTGTTTGCTGGAAACCAGTCTCGGAACTCCGAGAATTATTCTCGGAGCTCCGAGCTCGGAACTCCGAGAAAATTCTCGGAGCTCCGAGAAATGCACCAGGTTCTTAAACTTAAATCTCTGTTTGGTTTCTCGGAACTCCGAGAAACCCTCGGAGCTCCGAGCTCGGAACTCCGAGAAAACTCTCGGAACTCCGAGAAGTGTATTTTCTCAAAAAATTATAGCCGTTGGAGGCCCAACGGCTAGTTGATTTTTTGACCCAGTTTTGACTGTTTTACCCCCCAAACGGTCACATGGAGTTGGGACTTCATATATACCCATCTAATGGGTCTAAAACAAGAGAGGAACATTGTCCAACTTCAACAAACCATAGAAAATCATTTGTGAACTATTTTTGGTTAAATTCTCTCACCAACCAAACTCTTTGTGCCTTGATTTGAGAAAATCTTTTGAGATTGGTTTAGGCTTAAACTTGTTTATTCTTGAGAGCATCCTTAGAGCTTCAACTTGCATTGTAGCCTACATAGAGGCAAAGCTTTTATCTTCTTCTTTATTCGATCGGTGGCAAGGGCATCCGTGTTTAATTCCCTTGGGAGAAAGCGCTTAGAACTCGGCGGAGAAGGAGAGTCATTGTAAAGGTGGAAGGGCATCCTTATCTAATTCCCTTGGAGTGTAAAAGCCTCGGAGCCGGGCGTCGTGGAGGTCTCAATAGTGGAAATCCTCAAGTGCGACCTTGAGTAGAGTGGAGTAGGCCGTTTGCCGAACCACTATAAATCTTTGTGTCACTTGTGTTGGTATTTCTCTATCTTTCTCTCCCTCTCACTTTCTTATTTATTTGTGCTTGCATTCTTACATATTTGGAATTGAGTGAGTAGTTAGCATTTTGGTTTTGATTGAATATTGGTACCTTGCTAACTAGGCTAAATCACCTAATTAAGTTTGCTAATTAACAAGGGTTTTTGAACTTTTATTAATTTGTAATATTGTTTAAGTTCAACTATTTCAAACTTAATTAAACAAGGGATAAGTCTTGGGTGAAATTTTAGTAAAAGTTTTCAAAAGGTAAAAGTTTTATAAACATCCTATTCACCCCCCCTCTAGGTTGCCAAACCAAGTCACTACTTGGATTTCAATTGGTATCAAAGCTTGGGCTCTTGATTAAGACCCTAACCGGTTAAGAGTTGAACGATCTAGTTTTTTTTGGCAACTTAAAAGATGGGATCTAGACTACCTATTTTGGATGGTTCGGATTATGGATCATGGTTGATCCATATAAAGACATACTTAAAAGGTCTAGATAAAGATATGGTAAAGATAATTGAAAATGGATTTATTTTAAATGCTAAATCTAAAGGATTAAATGAATATAATAAAAAATTATCTTTATTAAATACGAAAGCCCTAATTGCAACATGTTGTGCATTACCACCACACATTTATGAGAAGGTATCCTCATGTACTAATGCTAAAGAGATTTTAAACAAACTTGAAAAATCTTGTCAAAGTGAAATCCTATGCTTAAGTGGAATAATTGAGAAATCTAATGAAAATGCTTTGGAAAATATTGATTTCACATTTGAAGAACTACATTGTGCTTTTCAAGATTTGAATAAGAAACTTGAGGATCAACTAACTAAGAATTCAAACTTGAAAAATAATTTAGCTAGTATTCACAAGGAGTTTAGGTCACTAGAAATAGACCATGCACATCTTAGTGAAGAGAATGAAATGTTTGAAAATAATTTTATCGAACTAAGTGAAACCATTAAATCACTAAGAGAAGAAAATGAACTCCTTAAAGAAGAAGAAGATAAAATCAAGAATTCCTCATCTCTTGAAACAAATAACTTCAAAATGGAAATCAATGATTTGAAAATCAAGAATGAGAAACTTGAGTTGGAAAATTACAAACTACAAGAAAGTGTAAAACATAATTGCCATCATGACCATTCTTGTAGATCATCAGGTTCATCCCGTCCATCTACCTACTCATATATGTCTTGTGATTTTTGTGGTAGATTTGGACATTACAAATCTAAATGTATGTTTAGATTTGTAAAAAGCAGTAAGTTTATTTGGGTTAAAAAGGACTTATCACCTAGAGCAAACTTGCTTGGAACCAAGATGGTTTGGGTTCCAAAATCCCCTACTTGAATCACATCATATGATTAGTAGATTTAGGGGTAATGAGCTTAAAATGAAATATCTTTTGATAGATTTGTTTGTGTAGATACCATGTACTTATTCTTGTTTGATTCTCATGTATCTATACGTTCTACTCTAAGTGCACACACTATGATTTAGATCTTATTGCACTTAGTATTCATCCACATTCATGCCACTATAGAATTTAATGTGAAAACCATAATTTGATCCTAATAGAATATACAACCACATCACTTGCCCATGTGTTCAAATTAAATCTACAAGTATATCCTTAGCATTTGAACCCATATTGGTAGTTGCTAGTAATTACATTAAATGATCACATCTTTCTAGCAAAACCAAAGGAAACCCATAGGTTTAAGACTTGAACCTAAATGGTTTTAAAATCCTTGGTCTCTTCCCAAAATTCATAAAAGGATATAATTTGTAAGGAAGTTGAAAATATGCCTAGATTCAATGTATCACTTGAAATGAAAATATCATAGGAATCTAGAATCATATTTGGGCATTTACTCACTTGAGTAAAATTAAAATTCACTATGGTGATTGTGTACACTAGATTATGATGGGAACATATATCTCCCACACATCTTGGTTTTCAATGGGCTTATGCACTATGTGCTTAATGCCTTATCTTTACATTTGTGGTATGTGAATGTAGGAAGAAGATGTTTGGACCATGTACCTTATGTATCATGATCATTGTGTCCAAACATGGTAGACTATCCATGGAAGCTTTGATATAGATCATATCTTCCTCATGATTACCCATAGTGGTATACTCTCACTCATGAGCCATGGATGTCTCTCTTAGACATGGTTCTTTAATGTCCATTCTTCTATGTCTAAGTTCTATAGAATCAAGTCAAATTGGAATTCTTATATATATATATTCTATAGATATCACCCCTTGGTTGATTATATCTACATGTATGAGATGTCAAACTTTAACTTAAAAGTCACTCAATTGGTGCCCTTAGCCTTCTTAGATTCTAAGAGGGAGATGGTACACTCACCGTAATTAAAATATTTAACAAATTGGCATTGTGCCTACCTCTCAAACATGAATAGGTATACATTTACATGTGATCTCCCTGGCTAGTTATATATGTTGCATACTTAGGGAAGTAAAACTTAAATTTGAAAAATATTATATCACATTTAGGGGGAGCATGAGCCAAAGATTGAACATCTTTTGTGCTATGCTTGTTTATCATGATGAGCTAAACTATGACTATCATTTTATCATGATAAACCGACACTTGGAGAGTAAAGTGTCTTCGTAGCCCAAGGGTTGATCTAAAATCATTCATTTGAAGATCCTTAGAGTCTATGTTAGGACTACACTTTGGATTCATGCATTGCATGACTCTCTTTCAAAGGGGGAGCTTAAAGGTCAAGATTTGTCCTTAGTGGCTTATCATATGATACTCAATGTATATATCATTTGGATTATGATAAGTACACCCATTAGGAGCCATGATTGCTCCATATGTGGTTAGTTCGGGCTTGTCTTATGCTCCTAAATTGGTATCATCTAGCATGTGACTGTTTTAAGACAAAAAGCCCATAGCCTAGGACTTAAAGTCATATCTTTTAGGCTTTTAGACTTATCTTGGATGATCTAGATTGGTATCATCTATTCCAAGAATAAGTTTTGATGGCCAAGCATTCAATTGTCATATCTTTGGCCTATTGTGTAATGTCATACCTTGTTTTTATATAAGGCAAATGACAAATACAAAGGGGAGAGATTACCTTTGCTATATTCATGTTTAAAATGACTATAATGACTTGCTTATATAGTTCATTTTTTCATTCCCCACCTATATGTGCTTATATATTCATACTTTAACAAAAAAAAAAAAAACAAAAAAAAAAAAAAACAAAAAAAAGGCTTAAATGTTCATCTTTTTGAATTTTGTGCTCAATCTTGAATATCTTTCTTGTTTCCCATTCATAGGAGAAAATTATACTTTGTAATCTTAATCTCTATGAATTTGATTGCTTATCATGTGTACTTTCACTTGAAAATTTGTATTTTCATGATAAGTTTCACTATCATGCCATATATCCTAATAGTTAGCCATATTAGGATCAAATGTCCATTTCTATGCATGACAATTTAAGAATATATTTTTAACTTGAAATATATATATTCTTGCTTATCATGATGAGTCTATACTTACACATCACCTCATGATAAGATTCTAATAGGAATTTTAAAAACAAAAGGGGGCTTATCATGCTAAGTCTAAAACTTGCTTAATTTCTTTCATGATAAGTAAAATATAAGCTTTAACTTGCTAATCTATTACTATATTTTGGGTCATAGGGTAGATTTATATTGGAATTATATATATACTAAGATATACCCTAAAAAGTTGTGCTAAATTTGGAATGTCTCTTTGTTTTTCCAACATAGGCTTGATTTGTTTTGTGTCATTCCTTTCCTATGTTGATTATATCTTATCATGCCATATATACATTAATTTAATTGGTAAATCATGATAAGAAACTAGGGGGAGCATCATATTCTCATTGTATATCTTGATGCTTTATGTATTGTGCTTAAGTGCTTAATTCTTCCTTTTTGCTTATGCCAAAAGGGGGAGAATTTGTATAATTGATTAGATCCATTATCATATGCATTCTTGTATTATACCTTGTTGAATATATCTCATGCATATGTTGAGGGGGAGTAGTCATGATTAAATTGTCCATCTAATCCTCATAAGAGGTTCCTCCCACCTATCTAATCAATTTGGTTTGTCATCATCAAAAAGGGGGAGATTGTAAGCCCAAGGGTTCCCCAAGGATTCCCCATGGGTTCATTCAATCACCTTGTTTTGATGATTAACAAACACAAATTGATTAGTCGTTTATGGACTGATCAGTTGCCTTGAGTGTTGTGTCTTAGACAGGAACTTGACATGCTTGACATGTCATATCGCCATTACACAATGCAACACAACACATGCTTGAGGATCAACATGCAAAGGAGCTTGAACACATTGGTGGCATCATCCTTGGAAGATGTTAAAGCAAGGAGCTCAAGTGAAGATCCCACAAGCAATCCAAGAACCACATTGAAGATCAAATGAAGATTGGCTCAAGAGTTCATTCAAGAGAGTGTTCAAAAGGGTAGTATGTATCACCTTTCTCTCTTGTGTTTTCTCTTGATCAAGGCACATCTTAAAACCCCTAAAATATGTTTTTCAAAGAGACTAACACACCCTTTAAGGACTTAAATGGATAAGTGAATGGCCATGGTGGTGTACCAACATGTTGGGACCCATATGGCATTCAACACAAGAATGAACAAAACAGAGTTCCGAAGCAACAACCTGGACCAACAACTAAATCCTATCAAAACTTATTTAAAACATTTTCAAATATTTTTGAAAATATTTTTAACAGATAGCTCTCATTTTTCTCATATCCGTAGAGTATAGGAACGTCAAAATCCGAAGAGAAATGAGGGAGATATGAATTTTACAAGTTCGACACTGTTTGCTGGAAACCAGTCTCGGAACTCCGAGAATTATTCTCGGAGCTCCGAGCTCGGAACTCCGAGAAAATTCTCGGAGCTCCGAGAAATGCACCAGGTTCTTAAACTTAAATCTCTGTTTGGTTTCTCGGAACTCCGAGAAACCCTCGGAGCTCCGAGCTCGGAACTCCGAGAAAACTCTCGGAACTCCGAGAAGTGTATTTTCTCAAAAAATTATAGCCGTTGGAGGCCCAACGGCTAGTTGATTTTTTGACCCAGTTTTGACTGTTTTACCCCCCAAACGGTCACATGGAGTTGGGACTTCATATATACCCATCTAATGGGTCTAAAACAAGAGAGGAACATTGTCCAACTTCAACAAACCATAGAAAATCATTTGTGAACTATTTTTGGTTAAATTCTCTCACCAACCAAACTCTTTGTGCCTTGATTTGAGAAAATCTTTTGAGATTGGTTTAGGCTTAAACTTGTTTATTCTTGAGAGCATCCTTAGAGCTTCAACTTGCATTGTAGCCTACATAGAGGCAAAGCTTTTATCTTCTTCTTTATTCGATCGGTGGCAAGGGCATCCGTGTTTAATTCCCTTGGGAGAAAGCGCTTAGAACTCGGCGGAGAAGGAGAGTCATTGTAAAGGTGGAAGGGCATCCTTATCTAATTCCCTTGGAGTGTAAAAGCCTCGGAGCCGGGCGTCGTGGAGGTCTCAATAGTGGAAATCCTCAAGTGCGACCTTGAGTAGAGTGGAGTAGGCCGTTTGCCGAACCACTATAAATCTTTGTGTCACTTGTGTTGGTATTTCTCTATCTTTCTCTCCCTCTCACTTTCTTATTTATTTGTGCTTGCATTCTTACATATTTGGAATTGAGTGAGTAGTTAGCATTTTGGTTTTGATTGAATATTGGTACCTTGCTAACTAGGCTAAATCACCTAATTAAGTTTGCTAATTAACAAGGGTTTTTGAACTTTTATTAATTTGTAATATTGTTTAAGTTCAACTATTTCAAACTTAATTAAACAAGGGATAAGTCTTGGGTGAAATTTTAGTAAAAGTTTTCAAAAGGTAAAAGTTTTATAAACATCCTATTCACCCCCCCTCTAGGTTGCCAAACCAAGTCACTACTTGGATTTCAATTGGTCGAAGGATCTGACTTGGGTATCGAAGTGGTCGTCCGGGACCCACCCCGGACCCCCTTACCCCCTTTGTTTGTGATTGCAGACCCCGCGGAGGCCCTCTACCGACCGCGCTATCGCAGACCCGGATTCAGACGCCATCACCAAGTACTTGGTCTTTCCTTGGGATTTTCTCCACTACAGTGAGACACCTCAACGCCACCTCAGAAAGCGTAACAACAAACACCACTTCAACAAGGAGACACACCCTTGGATACAATCCGCCTCCGAGGATGTTCTTCTTCGTTGCACCACCGCCTTGAAGAAAGAAAGCCCTCTTTGCAACTCCAAATACAGTAAAGGAAGGAAGAAGGAAAAATGAAAAGCTCTCAAGCCTCTTTAAGGCATATACAATTCTCAATGATCACAATACTCCCAATGATTGAAACTAAATGCTTTGGGGATTTCCTCTTGAAAAGAAATGAATACAAGTGTTAAATGCACAAGAGGTTTGAAGGATAATCCTTTTGATTTCAAAGAAGAAAGCTCTAGGGTTTGATAAATGTTCAAAAGGTGTTAGAGAATGTCTTTGATGAGGTTTAAATAGCCCTAGTTCATTTGGGAAAGAACAGGGGCAAAACTGTAATAAAACTGGGTGGTTGCACCTACCCACTGCAACCCCAACGTCTCTTTTGCGAGACCGACACAGTCGACCGAGCCACGTCGGTCGCCCGCCCTTATCGGACGTCTCTTTTTTATTTTCAAAATTCAAATCGCCTCGGTCGACCGAGGTCACCGCGGTCGCCAGCCGAGAACAACCTGTTTCAAAAATATTTTAGCTTGAAATATGTTCCGCGGTCGACCGGACCTTCACGGTCGTCCGCTAAGACCAACCTGGATGTTTTCTGGATTTTCAGTAAACAAATCCGTCCGATAAATTTCGAGATGTCCTGGAATTCCAGGTAACATCCCGCGGTCGCTCGGCATAGCTCGGTCGACCGACCTTTCTTTAAAAATTTATTTTTAAAATATTTGTGAGATGGACTTAGGGCCATGGTCTTTGGGCTTTAAAAATGTGTTTTCAAATACATTAATGCACTTAGAAAAATTGTTTTAAAGATGATATTTGAAAACTTAAAAATCATGCAAACATTAAATGCCAAGAGGACTCCCATGCATTCTAAAGTATATGACCTTGAGTCTTCTTGATCTTCAATCTTCTTGGGTGCTTGCATGAGCCTTCCTTTGTCTTGAGATAGTCTTTGAACATGTTCTTGCGCTTGTGGTTCCTTTGATTCTTCGATACACCACATGGCTTGAAGGTTGACCTCCAAGACTTGACTTTCTCCAAGACTAGCCCATGTTCTTCTAGCTTCTAGTGTTGACATGAATGGAACCTGTCTAAATCACAACACTAGAGAAGCCATTAACAAACTACCATCAATTTGGGTTTGTTGATCATCAAAACAGGAGAGGGATGTACCCTTGGGCTTCCATCTACACTTGAAGTTAGAAGAACAAGGGCTAGTCTTGGAGAAGTCAAGTCTTTGTGGTCATCATTCAAGCCGTATGGTGTATTGAAGAATCAAGGGAACCACAAGCGCAAGTATGTATTTGAAGACTATCTCAAGACAAGGAGAAGCTAATGCAATCACCCAGGAAGATTGAAGATCAAGAAGACTCAAGCTTCATATTTTTAGAATACATAGGAGTCCTCTTGGCATTTAGTGTTTGCATGTTTTCAAATCATCTTTAAAACTATTTTTCTTTGTGCATTAATGTATTTGAAAACACATGTTTAAAGCCCAATGACCAAGGCCCAAAGTCCCTTGCACAAAATATTTTAAAACAGGTTTTTAAAGCTGGGTCGACCGGGGTATGCCGGGTGACCGCGGGATGGTACTTGAAAATCTAGGACATCTCGAATTTTAGCGGGTTGGTCGACCGGGCCAATCCGGTCGACTGCGGATCGGTTTTTTGGAAATCCAGAAAACATCCAGGTTGGTCTCGGTGGACGACTGCAACCCGCTCGGTCGATCGCGAAATGGTTCAAAGGAAAAATAATTTTTTCAAACAGATTGCCCTTGGTGGGCGACCGCGATCCTTATTTTTCGAGCCCAAATTGTTCAAACAGATTGCCCTCGGCGGGCGACTGCGGATGCCTCAGTCGACCACGGTGGTTTGAATTTTTGAAAATAAAAAAGGGCGCTAGATAAGGGCGGGCGACCGCCGTGGCCCGGTCGACCGCGCTAGCTCTGCAAAAGAGCCGTTGGAGCTTGCAGTGGGTAGGTGCACCTACCCAGTCTTATTAAGGTTTTGCCCTTGAAGGGTCCCAAATGAACTAGGGTTTTTTAAACACCATCAAAGACTTCATTTTACACCTTTTGAGCATTTATTTTTAAAATCCTTGAGCTTCAATCTTTAAAATCAAAAGGATCATTCTTCAAACCTCTTGTGCATTTAAACTTGCATTCATTTTTGGACAAGAGGATCTCCCCAGGCATTTAGTTTCAATCATTGGGAGAATATTGTGAGCTTGAGAGTTGTATATGCCTTAAAGAGGCTATAGAGCTTTTCATTCCTTATTTCTTTCCTTTCTTGTATTTGGAGTTGCAAAGAGGAGTTTCTTTCTTCAAGGCGGTGGTGCAACGAAGAAGAACGTTATCGGAGGCGGATTGTAATACAAGGGTGTATCCCCTTGTGAAGGTGGAGTATGCTTGTAACGCTTTGTGAGGCGGCGTTGAGGAGCCTTACCGCAATGGAGAAAATCCGAAGGAAAGACCAAGTACTTGGGTAGTTTAGTAGGTCAAGTCTTGACCGAATCAGTAGAAAATTATCGTGTAGTCTCCTTACCCCCTCTCCTCTCTCTTGTGATGTGATTGGTAATCTCTTTTTTTTCCTATTTGAATATAATCTTGAATAAGGGTTAGAACTAACTAGGTTAATTTCACAAGCCTTAGCTTTGTAAGTAATTTTTTTTTAAAACACCCAATTCACCCCTTCTTGTGTGTTACCCTTTGGGATTTCACTTGGTATCAGAGCTAAAGGCTTTTATATAGATATTTTAATAAAAAAAATCTACAAGAGAAAGATCCATGGCAACCGATAGCCCCTCCTCATCCAATCCTCTTCTGATAGCTCCCTCAGGGTACATTGAGGGTCATGCTTCAAATAGATCTCCATATTTCAATGGACTAAACTAGGATATTGAAAAATTAGAATGGCTTTTATTTAAAATTCGTAGACTTTGAAATTTGGGAGCTAGTCCAAGATGGGTACATTGAAGCCACAATGGATAGGAAGGAATGGAGTGCCGCAGACAGAAAAAGGCTACGCTGGATGCCAAAGGAGTGATACTACTATTTTGTGCTCTCTCTCCCGAGGAATTCAATAGAGTCTCAACTTGTAAGACGGCTAGAAAAATTTGGGTCACACTTGAGACAACCCATGAAGGGACGACTCAAGTGAAGAAATCTAAGGTTAATATGCTTATTAGTGATTTTGAGGTCTTTGAGATGCATGAAAGAGACTCTATCTCCAACATGTTCACAAGGTTTACTAATATTGTAAATGAGTTGAATGTCTTAGGAAAGACCTATACAAATTATGAATTGGTCCAAAGACTCCTGAGATGTTTCCCTGATTCATGGGAGCCAATGGTCACGGCACTAGAGCAATCTAAAGACTTGGACTCCCTAAGACTTGATGACTTCATGGGGAACCAAATCACCCATGAGATGAAGATGAAGAAGAAGGAAAGCAAAAGGAAAGAAGGAAGAATCAAAGAAGAGGGATGTGGCTTTCAAAGCTAAAGTCGAAAGTGAAGAAGAAGATAGTGAGAGAGACTTAAGTATCAAGAACTTAACATTGGAAATGACTCTCCTCACCAAAAGGATAAGTCGATTTGAGAGATTCAATCGGAAGAACCAAACCTCAAGAAGGAGCAAATCTCCAAAGAGAGACAGGGATAGAAGAGGAAGAGAAGATGATGATCCGGTCCGATGCTACGAATGCGGCAAAGAGGGACACATTCGTCCCAAGTGCCCATTACTCAAGAAGGACTCGGATAGAAGAAAAGGAAAAGATGACAAGAAGAAGAAGAGTTTCAGCGCCAATAGGGATGGCTTAAGCGACACATCACAAAGCAACTCGAGTGGAGATGAGAAATCAAATTTTGTATGCTATATGGCAAGTGATCCATCTCAACTCAATGTAGGTCAAATTCTAGACTCTCTTCTTCCTAATGGTGATAGTGATAGTAGTAGTGGTAGTGAAAGTGATAATAAAAATGAACAACCTACTATGAATGAACTAATTGACACATGTCAAGAAGTTAAGAAAGCATTGCTCCTTGAAGTTTCCAAAAATAAAAAATTGAAGAAATCTCTTGAAATGATAACCAAGGATTTTGGAAACTTGAAGAATGAGCTAGACGAAAAATCTTCTTTAAATGATAAACTTTTCATGAAAAACACTTTACTTAAAGGGAAACGTGAAAATTTAAAGTGTAAGTTTGACCATTTAAAGGAAGAAAATGAAAAATTATATGTTAATATTGAAAAATTGTATGTTGAGAACAAGAGACTTACTAGTGAAAATGATAAACTTGCTCTTAGACATGCATGTACAAAGGATAAGCTTGATGAAATCTTAGCAAGCAAAGTTTCTATTGGGAAACAAGGTCTTGATTACCAAGAGCCCCAAAAGAAAGTTGCTTACAAAAACAAGTTTGTCAAGTCCAAAATCCCTTACAAAAGTTTTAACATTTATTCTCCTACATGTTACTATTGCGAAAAACTTGGACATTATCATTATGCATGTAGATTGAGAAAATCATCTAAACTTGTTTGGGTAAGAAAAGATAAGTCTTTTGATACTAACATTGGAGGACCCAACATTGCTTGGGTACCTAAGGGCAAGACTTAAATCTTCTTTGTAAGGGTGCTTGAGCAAAAGATCCACAAGGACAAATGGTACCTGGATAGTAGATGCTCAAGGCACATGACGGGAGAGCCCACCAAATTCTCTATCATTGTCATGGGAGACAAAGGACATGTCACATTTGGCAACAATGGCTGTAGCTCAAGGGTATCCCATGGGGTCATTCAATCACCTTGTTTCGATGATTAACAAACGCAAATTGATTAGTCGCTTATGGACTGATCATTTGCCTTGAGTGTTATGCTTTAGACATGTCCTACACAAGTCAAATCATTCTAGCACACACCTTGTTGGCCTATGCTTGAAGATGAACCAACCAATGGACAAAGGAGCTAGAGCATATTTGGACAAACCACACCTTAGAGGATCTACCAAGGAGAAGCTCAACAATCATCTTAAAGCATTGAACATACAGAGAAGATCATAAATGCCAAAGCTGGAGGATCAAGAACCAATGCAAAGGACCAAGGAGCTTGTACCACAACTTGAAGATGTCAATCATGGAAGCTCAACCATAGAATATCCCAGCTCAAGAGAAGAGTTCAAGAGAGTGACATAAATGGTAGAATGTATTCCTATCTCTCTTGCATTTTCTCTTGTCAAGGCACATTGTTTAAACCCCTAAAACTAGTGAAAAATAATATTTTTGAAAGAGACTACAACATACCCCGCCTAATTGGATTAGTGAATGACCATGTGGTGTTCCATCATTATGGGACCCTCATGACATTCTAATCTTCATAGAAAATGAGTTCCAAAAGTCTAAAAGAATTCAGCAACAAAAATAGGAAAATCTGCTGTTCATAGGCTTCTCGGAACTCCGAGAATGGTAAAAAGTCAAATATAGCCGTTGCGGTTACAACGGCTAGTAAATGTTTTGACTAAAAAATTACCAGTTTGCCCCTGAAATGGTAATATTGAGTTGGGAACCTATATATACATGTTGTATGGTTTCAAAAACATCAAGGAGAACATGTTCTAACTCTAAAGAACCCTAGAAACACACTTGCAACTATTTTTGGGTTATTTTCTCTCTCACCAAACTCATTGCGCCTTGATTTGAGAAAAACATTTGAGATTGGTTTAGGCTTTAAATTGTAAGTATTTTTGAGAGAACATTGTGAGAGCTTCATTGTGCATTGTAGCCTACTTAGAGGCAAAGCTATCTTCTTCTTCGAAAAGAGCTTAGATCTCGGCGGTGTAAGAGAGACAAGAAAGGTGGAAGGGCATCCTGTTGTAATTCCCTTGGGTGAAGGGCTTAGTTCTTGGCCGTGTAGAAGAGACATTGTGAAGGTGACAAGGGTATCGTCGTTTAATTCCCTTGGGTTGTAAAAGCCTAGGAGCCGAGCGTCGTGGAGGTCTCATTAGCGAAAATCCTCAAGTGCGATCTTGAGAAGAGTGGAGTAGGCCGTTTGGCGAACCACTATAAATCCTTGTGTCACTTGTATTGGTATTTTCTTTTCTCTCTCACCCTCTCACTCTATTATTTGTGCTTGCATTTTTTACACATTTAGAATTGAGTGAGTAGTTAGCATTTTGGTTTTAATTGAATAATTATACCTTGCAATTAGGCTATAAATCACCCAATTAAGTTTGCTAATCAAAAGAATTTTTGAACTTATATAAATTTATAATATTGTTTAAGTTCAACTATTTTCAACTTAATTTAACAAGGGATAAGTCTTGGGTGAAATCTTAGAAAAAGTTTTTAAAAGGCAAAAGTTTTATAAACATCCTATTCACCCCCCTCTAGGTTGCCAAACTGAGTCACTTCTCGGATTTCAATTGGTATCAAAGCTAAAGGCTCTTCTATAGATCTTTGATTATTTCAAATTTCTATAAGAGAAAAGATCTAAAATGGAAACCCGTACGAATTTTGAGAAAGGACGATCCTATCTTGTTCCTCCCATCTTTGATGGAACGAACTATGAATCGTTGAAAGTCAAAATGAGGTTCTTTCTAAAATCTATAGATTATGATATAATTGACATAATTGATAAAGGCTTCACCTTACCTAAAAAATGCAACAAGCTTGCTTTGAATATGTTTTCTTTAAACTCAAAAGCTATGATTGCATTGTGTTGTGGAATATCTAGTGATATTTTTGTGAAAATCTCTTCATGTAAAAATGCAAAAGAAATATGGACTACTCTTGAAAATTTATATGAGAAAAAAATATTTAACTTAGTGCTTCTATTGAGGAAAATACTACATTTGGACAAAACAAGATTTCTCAAAAGTCTTTTGCAAATGAGAACAATTTCAAAACTTCAATTTCCGAGTTGCAAAATCAAATTGAAAACTTGAAAATGGAAGTTGAAGATTGTTTGGGCAAAAATAAAAAAATTAGGTCAACTTAACCAAATTTTGATAAACAAAAATGTTGACTTAGTTAAAAAATGTAAAGTTTTACAAAATGAAAACTTTGAGCTTATTGAAAAATTTAATTTTTTGAAAGAAGATGAAGAGGAATTAAGAGCTGATTCATCTCATGAAATTGATCGCTTGGAAGATAAACTTGAGGAGATGAAATTAGAAAAATAAAAACTTGGGTTGGAATATAAGACCCTTCAAGAAAAATGTGCTAAACATGTTTGTGATTGTAAACATTCTTGTTGTTCATCTAGTCCATCTACACATGCTTCTATTTGTTGTGATTATTGTGGTAGGCTTGGACATTACAAGTCTAGATGCATGTTTAGATTTGTAAAATCACCCAAATTTGTATGAAAAATAAAAGACACATCACATAAAATAAATTTGGTTGGACCCAAAATGGTTTGGGTTCCTAAACCCTCTACTTAAGTCATTTAATGTACTTATTAGATTTAGGGGATGTGCTTAAAATGTTAAATCTTTTAAAAATTTGGTTGTATAGATACCATATGCGTAGGTTGATTCCTATGTATCTATATGCACTTGTGCCTTATTGATAAATATATTTTTAAAATTTCAAAGTCTATATGCTTAAACTTGTTTTACAGCAAAACTTTGATACTTTGAGCTTAAAATGTAAATATCTTTTAGAGATTTTGATGGAATAGATACCATGTACTTATTTGTTTAAAAATTATGGTTCTATATCCTTATACTTAGTTGTTATATCTATTGGAAAAGGTTCCCTAGATATCCCATTTTGATATATAGTCTATAGTTGTGCTAAAATTGTTAAATTTTATGAAAACTATGATTTCTAGGTACATGTGCACATCACAAACTTTTTTTATGTATCTAGGTTGAGCTTAATGCTATATCTTCTACAGTTTTGCATGCTAGATGGTGTATGCTTAAAATAGATTGATTTTCTTGCATCTAGCCTTATGTGCTTCATGATCACATCTCTTTTGAAAAGAAATAAATTATAGATACACTAGATCTATCTTGCTTGATTATTATGTATCTATATGTATTTGGCTAAGTGTACACATTATGACTTGTATAACTTTGCACTTAGTACTCATCCACATGACAAGCCACAATAGATTACTTAATGTGAAAACTATGATTGATCTTACATGAATATCAACATCTTCATTGCCCATAAGTTCAAGTTAAACCCATAAGCGTATATCTTTCATATTTGATCTCTATTTTGGACAAACATGGCACTTGCTAGATAATTGGGTACTTAAATTGTTTTAAAATATCTTTTCAAGCAAAACTAAGGTATCAAATGTCATGTCTAAGAAAGCAACTCAAATCCCTTCTTAGATATCTGTTGTGCCCTAGGTGAACAAACATGCTTATTACTATTCACCTAGTTGTCCTATCAAACCCATTCTATTACATGCTTAATTATTGTCATCAAATGTAATAAGAATCATAGATGAGTTAAAAGTTAGTGTATTTCCAAAAGCTTTAATTGGATAATCTTATGACTAAGATGAACCTTAATATGTTTAGGTACTTTATATGTATTTTGTTCAAATAATCATGAAAGTTCATATTGGAATACATGCCTCCAAGGTGGTTTGCATCATTTGATATATATATATATATATGTATATATATATACATATATATCCTAAAATCCTTGGATCCTTCCTTGAATTCATAAAATGATATATATTATATAGGGAAGTTAAATCATGAATCTAGATTCAATGTATGACACTCATTTAAGTTAAATTGAAAATTTTATTGGAATCTAGTATCATATTTGGGCATTTACTCACTTGAGTAAAATTGAAACTCATATAGTGGTTGCACACAATACATTGTGATGGGAACACATGTCTCCCATACATTTGGTTTTCAATGGGCTTATGTATTATGTGCTTATTGCCTTATCTTTACATATGTGGTATGTGAATGTAGGAAGTAGATGTTTGAACTTTGTACTTCATTTGTCATGTTCACCTTGTCCAAACATGATTGACTATCCATGAAGGCCTTGATATGGATCATATCTTTCTCATAAGATATACTCTCACATTCATGAATCATGGATGTCTCTCTAAGATATGTTATTTTATTGACCATTCTTACTATGTCTTAGTCATATATAATTGAACTCAAATTGGTATATATATAGTCTATAGTTATCACCTCTTGTTTGATAATATCTACACATATGAGATGTTAAACCTTTATCTTAAAAGTAACTCAATTAGTACCCTTAGCCTTCTTAGTTTCTAAGAGGGAGACGGTGCATTCACCTTAATTAAAATACTTAGCAATGTGGCCCTGTGCCAACATCTCAAACATGAATAGGTATACATTGATATGTGATCTCCCTAGCTAGTTATGTATGTTACATACTGGAATCCTAACAGGCAACACAAGAGGGGGGAGTGAATTAGGTTATTAAAATTTTTATCCTAATTAAGTGTAATGTTAAAACCAATTTTAAAAATTAGGAATTATGAGTTTGATTAGGGTTTTAAAAAGCATTACAAGTTTAAATCTAACCCTTATTCAAATAATTATAAACATAAATAAAATGTTAGATATTACCAATCACCACAAGAAGGAGGAAGAAGATAGGAGACGACGCGATCATGTATAGTGGTTCGGTCACAAACGGACCTACTCCACTACCCAAGTACTTGGTTTTTCCTTGGGATTTTCTTTCACTATTTGAGACTCCGCACGCCGAATTTCTGGGCTTTTACAATCAACTCCTTCAAGGGAACAAACCCCATTTTTACAAACTGCCTCCAAGAAGCAATCCCCTCTTCGCAATATCGCCTCTAAGGAAATCACACCTTTTCGCAAACCGCCTCAAAGGAAATCATACATCTTCGCAAACCGCCTCCAAGGTAGTAATTCCTCTTCGCAAACCACCTCAAAGATAAAAGCTTCTCTTCGTGAGTACAATGAATAATGGAAGAAGTTTAAGCTCTCTCAAGCCTCTAAATAGGCAATTAATACAATGAATAGCTCACCAATCACTCCAAATGATAACAAATAAAAGTCTTAAGGAGTGCCTCTTGTTCAATGTAAATGTACAAATCAAAGCTTAGAAGAGGATTTTGAAAAACAACCTTGGATTTTCAAGTTTAAGCTCTAAAGGATGTGAAATTCCAAGGGTGGTCCCGAATTGGCAACTAATGAGGAGTGAAAATTATTAGGTTGCTAGCAAGTTTTAGCCTTTTGAAAACTCAAACCTAATTTAGAAGATTAAGAGATCAACAATGAAATTCAAGCATACAAGTTAAATCTAAAGGTGCAATGCAAATAAAGAGCAAGAGTTAAAGAGAGAGTGCACCCGAGATTTAAAGTGGTTCGGTCCTCAAAACGCGAGGCCTACTCCACTCCACCAACCAAACACGTTGATGGCTTCACTATGTGATCTTCTTAACTTCGGCGAAGACCGGTGCCGATTTACAATTCCGATTACCTTTAACCTTGGTGGCAATCTTCACCACGGAGAGTGGGCTACGCTTCTCCGAACACTCGCCCAATACACGTTTCTTGAATAAGAAAGAAAGAAACAAAAATCCCTCACAAGGGTTTACAAATTGTAGAAGATGTACAAATTGAGCCTATGATCCAAATCCTAATCTTAGAGGATGAGAGGCATAAATAAGCTTTGATTCACTCTTGGGATGTTCAAGTAAGTTTTTAGAGTGTTAGGATTGATTATTGGAAAGTTTAGAATGCCCATATATATAGAAAAACCAATTATGACCGTTTGAGGGGCATAGTGGTAATTCTGGCAAAAAACCAAACGGCTATTTTTCTTCCCGTTATAGTGGTCTCGGAGTTCCGAGAAAAAATCTCGGAGTTCCGGGAATACAAACAGAAAATGAAAAAATGCTACTGGACCATTTCTCGGAGCTCCGAGGAATGTCTCGAAGTTTCGAGCTCGGAGCTCCGAGAAGCCTATGTCAAGCAGATTTTCATTTCTTGTTTCTTGGGCTTCCAACTCTACACTAAGTTGGGATTGCTATGAGGGTTCCAAGGTGTTGGAACTCCACAAAGACAATCTCTTATATATTTAGGGTGTGTGAGATTAACTTAATTATGCCTCTAAAATCTAATTTAAGATTGGATCTTTTACAATCTAAAATGACTTCGATCTTCAATGTGATTCTTCAAGTCTTCATTCGTCTTAGACTCCGATGACTTTGGCCTTCATGATGTGGTCCAATGAGATCTTCTTGGCCTCAATTCAAGCAATGTTGTCTTAGCACCAATGTGATCTACAACTTAGACAATCAAACACATTAGTGATCATAAATCACTTGTGTATTGGAATCATCAAAATAAGATGGGAATGCCAAGGTGGAAACCATTGGGCTTACAATCTCCCACTTTTTGATGATGACAAGCACAAGAGATTTTCCAATAAAAGCATACATATTTTCCTTACACTAGAATTCTCTCCCCCTTTGGCATCAATCAAAAAGATTGGGGTAATAGAGAAACAAATGGTTGAAATATACAATTTAAGCTCCCCCTTTTTCAAGGAAAAAGACAAACAAAGAACTCCCCCTATTTGGAAAATAAATTCAATACAAGAGGGTCTATTTAACCATAAAAAGATATTCAATATTAAGCATAAGCCCCTAATCTAAGCACATATGAAGCATATGGGGGCTTTGGGAACCCAAGATTTCTTGGTTCCCCCACAATCCCTAATCTTAGATGCACATTGGAATTGGTGATGACCATTTATTCCACAATAATGGCATCTAACATGAGGGTTAGATAAGCTAGTCCTATCATAAAAAGCATGATTAGGTTTATGACTAGCTTTCTTTAAGATTATGTCAATTATTTTATCTCCATTTAGGAATCCATGGAGACATAATCTTAATCTTTCATTTTCATTATGAAGATGTGTTATTTGATTTAAAAAATTATTAAATTCATCTTCATAAGATTTGGAAGAGCTTGCCATATTTTGAAATTGTGCTAATTGACAAGTTTTTTCATCCAAACAACCCTTAAGGGTTTTAATCTCAAGTTTAAAATTTTCAATTTGTGTTTGAGATTTAGATATGGAAGAAGATGATTCATTTTTCAAAAAATCAAGTTCATTTTCTAATTCTGAAATAGATTTTTTAAGAACTTTGTTTTTTGATATTTGAGAATGCACTGTTACACAATTCATCATAAGATATTTTTTCGCTATCGCTACTTGATGAATTACAAGATGGGTTAGAGTTTACCTCATCTTCATGGGTGAATGCCATGAAGCAAAGATCATTTTTTTTTATTTTCTTCCCCTTCACTTGAGCTTTTGCCCGACGTGCTTAACGCATCCCAACCGGCGGCAAGAGCCTTATGCTTCTTCCAATCCTTCTTTCCCTTGTATTTTGAGAAAGATGACTTGAGAAGCGGACACTCCGGTCTTTTGTGCCCCGCCTTCTTGCAATTGTAGCATCTTATAACTCCCTCAACATTGCTTTCTTCTTTCTTCTTCTTTTTATCCTTTTTATGTTTCTTTCTTTATAAGCTTTTAAATTTTCTTAAAGCTTCTTCTTCATCACTATCCGCCTCACTTGAGGATGATGAGTCCGCTTTTACCTTGGAGACCTTGAGAGCTAGAGATGGGCTTTCTTTTTCCTTCTCTTTTGGCTTCTTCTCCTCTTGTCGGCTAGTGAGGAGCATCTCATGGGTGATGAGAGATCCTACAAGCTCTTCCACGGTTAGTGCCTTGAGATCCTTTGATTCTTGTATTGCGGTGACCTTTGGATCCCAATGTGGAGGAAGTGACCTAAGCAACTTACTCACAAGCTCATCAGTAGGATAAGATTTACCAAGATTAGCTAATTCATTAGAAATTTTAGAAAATCGGGTATACATTTCAGAAATGCTTTTATTTTGACTCATTCTAAACATTTCGTATTTGCTCTTTAACAAGTTTATTTTGGAATCCTTGACTTGTGATGTTCCCTCATGGGTAATGGCAAGTGTATCCCAAATAACCTTGGCGGAATAAAAAAGAGCAACTCGATTAAACTCCTCCGTAGATAGGGCGCAAAACAAAGAATTTATAGCATTTGTAATTTAAATTTGCATGCATTTTCTCGCGACATTCCATTCTTCAAATGGTTTGAAAGGCAACATGTATCCCTTTTCAACAATGTGCCGAAGCTCCACATCTATCGAAAGAAGATAGATGCGCATCCTTGTCTTCCAATGTCCATAGTTGAACCCATTAAAGAAGGGAGGTCTAGTTGTGGAATGGCCCTCCGGAAGTCCGGTTCCATTTGTATTTGCCATTTCACAATTAGAAAAGTTGCCAAAGATTAAGAAAAAATTTACCAAAGATTTTAAGATAAGAAAATCTTTTAAGAGCCAAGGCTCTGATACCAAGTGAAATTCCAAGGGTGGTCCCGAATTGGCAACTAATGAGGAGTGGAAATTATTAGGTTGCTAGCAAGTTTTAGCCTTTTGAAAACTCAAACCTAATTTAGAAGATTAAGAGATCAACAATGAAATTCAAGCACACAAGTTAAATCTAAAGGTGCAATGCAAATAAAGAGCAAGAGTTAAAGAGAGAGTGCACCCGAGATTTAAAGTGGTTCGGTCCTCAAAACGCGAGGCCTACTCCACTCCACCAACCAAACACGTTGATGGCTTCACTATGTGATCTTCTTAACTTCGGCGAAGACCGGTGCTGATTTACAATTCCGATTACCTTTAACCTTGGTGGCAATCTTCACCACGGAGAGTGGGCTACGCTTCTCCGAACACTCGCCCAATACACGTTTCTTGAATAAGAAAGAAAGAAACAAAAATCCCTCACAAGGGTTTACAAATTGTAGAAGATGTACAAATTGAGCCTATGATCCAAATCCTAATCTTAGAGGATGAGAGGCATAAATAAGCTTTGATTCACTCTTGGGATGTTCAAGTATGTTTTTAGAGTGTTAGGATTGATTATTGGAAAGTTTAGAATGCCCATATATATAGAAAAACCAAATATGACCGTTTGAGGGGCATAGTGGTAATTCTGGCAAAAAACCAAACGGCTATTTTTCTTCCCGTTATAGTGGTCTCGGAGTTCCGAGAAAAAATCTCGGAGTTCCGGGAATACAAACAAAAAATGGAAAAATGCTACTGGACCTTTTCTCGGAGCTCCGAGAATTCTCTCGGAGTTCCGAGAAGCCTATGTCAAGCAGATTTTCATTTCTTGTTTCTTGGGCTTCCAACTCTACACTAAGTTGGGATTGCTATGAGGGTTCCAAGGTGTTGGAACTCCACAAAGACAATCTCTTATATATTTAGGGTGTGTGAGATTAACTTAATTATGCCTCTAAAATCTAATTTAAGATTGGATCTTTTACAATCTAAAATGACTTCGATCTTCAATGCGATTCTTCAAGTCTTCATTCGTCTTGGACTTCGATGACTTTGGCTTTCATGATGTGGTCCAATGAGATCTTCTTGGCCTCAATCCAAGCAATGTTGTCTTAGCACCAATGTGATCTACAACTTAGACAATCAAACACATTAGTGATCATAAATCACTTGTGTATTGGAATCATCAAAATAAGATGGGAATGCCAAGGTGGAAACCATTGGGCTTACAGGATGTGAAATGATCTTGCAAAAGGTTCCTTAGTTGGTTTAGGATAGGGTTTAAATAGCCCATTTGAAAATATGACCGTTTGGGGGTAAAATCGTAATAAACTGGGTTGAAAAGGTTAACATGTGCAAGCCCCAACGACTTTTTTGCCAGACCGGCGCGGTCGACCGGGCTATGGTGGTCGTCCGCCCCTATCGGGCAAACCTTTTTAAAATTTAAATTTCTATCGTCGCAGTCGAGCGGAACATGGCGGTCGCCCGGCGAGGGCTACCTGGACCTTTTTATTTTTAGCTGGGTTCCTATACGCGGTCGCCCGGCTCGAGAATGTTGGAGTGTTTCTAGATTTCCAGGAACACCTCCATGGTCGCCCGGGAAGACCCGGTTGACCGGCCCGCTATGTTTTGGCAAGTGCTGGATTTCCAGCCACTATGCCGCGGTTGCCCGGGGAACCCCGGTCGACCGGCCCTGTTTGAAAATCCTTTTTAACTTATAAAAATCCAGGGTCTTGGGCCATGGTCTTTGGGCTTTTGTCCAAGGTTTTCAAATACCTTTTGGGGAGTGTGGATGGTTTCTAAAGATATCAAATTTATTTTACGAAACCATTTTGAAAACCTTTTGAAAGTGCAAATACATTTTACAAGAGGACTCCAAATACAATCTAAAAAGATAAAACCTTGAGTCTTCTTGGATTGCTTGGCTCCTCTGCACTTTCTTGGACATCTCTGACTTGCAAGTGAACTCTTCAACTTTCTTCAGATCATGTGGCTTCCTCCATCTCTTGGACATCTTCAATGTTGCATGAGAAGGCGACCAATGCTAGTTCTTCTCCAAGCTTCTCTTTGGCACATGCTAGGCAACTTGTGGGATCTGTGACTTGAGCTCTTGACTTGAGTATCTTCCGAGGACGATCTGTCTCATGTGTGTACAAGCTCTTTGGTCCATTGTGCATGTTGATCCGCAAGCGATGTGTTGAGTTGAGTGAGTTGTGTAATGGCAATTGACATGTGAAATTCCTGTCTAAGGCACAACACTACAAGCCAACACATTAGTCCATAAAGACTAATCAAATTGGGTTTGCTAGCATCAAAACAAGAAGGTAAAGGTGAATGATTGAACCCATGGGAACCCTTGGGCTTACATTCTCCCATTTTTTTATGATGGCAAACAAAAATTGATCAGGAGGCAGGAGATATCAAAATGATAGATAAATAGGCATCAATTGATATAACAATAGATCATAGCTCCCTCTCACTATATGCACAAGTATAATATGACACAAGAAAGCAAACAATGCATATAAAGTATGGACTGCCTAATCAATTTACAAAATTCTTCTCCTTTTGGCGGTAACAAAAAGGAAGGATTTTAACTGTTAAAGTTCAAAAACATAGTGCCATTATGACTCCCCTTATCTACTTATCATGGATATGAGATGATTCAAGTGAAATACACATGACAAGAGCAATCAAACATAGAGATATAAGAACTCAGTGTAAAATATTCCTATGTTTGGTCTCAGGTAGGATTATGTGGATGGGCATAAGTGTAGACACCCTCATTTTGCTACACTTTAAAAAAGCAAAAGATTCGGTAGTTTGTTAAGTTTTGAGTTCGTATTCCACCTAGGATTAGGCATCTGTACATTTTAGGGTAGATTTCGCCTTGTTGAAGGAATTCTGAAGTTGACTCGCGATCCTAAAGGTTTCTAGGGTGTTCCAATAGTATCTAGAAGATGAAAATTCAAGTTTTCAAGCAAGTGAAAAAACCTGCTATTTTTAGAATTTTCGGGATTTTCTCTAGTCTCGCCAAATTCTTGCAGCTCGGGGTAATTTGGTATTTTTCTGTGTAATTCTTTTGATCACCGAAAGGTGTCTGAGTGATTATGAATGATTTTCTGAATTTTGAAAAACCTGTTAAATTTAGAATTTCTAAGGGGTTTCACTTAATTTGGAAATTCCGAGTGTTGAGGGCATTTTGGGTATTTTCAGGGGATACCAAATGATCCTGTATGATATTGCTCACCGAAAGGACCCAACTTTAAAAGTTTCTATTTTTGAAGTTTGACCACAAAGACTTCTCATTTTTTTTAATTTTTCCCTTCAAGGGTGAACTAATTTGAGGGTATTTTGGTTGCATTTGGATGTGTAATGGTCAAATAAGGGAATTTTGGTCCGAAAAGTTGTTTCAAGATGGTTCGATCACGTGTTAGGGATGCACTATAAATATCATATGGGTTGGAAATTTAAAGAATTTTATTGAATTTTCATTGAAAAAAACCCAAAATATTTGTCATAAGGCCTATTGGGCTAAAGCCCACAAGGTGGGGTCCATGTGGACCCACCCATGTGGGTTGGCCACATAAGTGGGCGCCCCACATGAGGAGGCCACATGCAAAAACTTCTAACATGGGATGAGGTGGTTGGTGACATCATATTTGTTTTAGAAAAATAATAAAGAAATGAAGAGTTATAATTAGAAAGGGCTTATATGTTCAGGTACTAAAACTGCCATAACTTTTTATTTTTTTGTCTAACAAATTTATAATTATACTTGTTTCGAACGTCTCGAAAAGATCTACAACTTTCTAGTTTATGACTTTTCCTGAATCAGCATCTAAATAGGTCAAAAATGAGGTCAAACGTAGGACAACCCTTTTTGGACGAAAATCATTCATAAAAGCTAGTTTCCTATATGAGAAGACTTCTAGATTGATCTTGAAGGATCTTCATTGTGTAATTTAGCATTGCTTGGCTTGCAAGAAATCAATATTAGAAGTAAATACCATTTAGAAGGTAAGGGAAAAGTAAGCCATAGGTGAGAATTAGAAACTAACTAAAGGTAGGAGTCCTCACATTGGAAACTTCAAAATCCAATCTAATCCTAAATTTTTATATAAAAACAAAGCAAGCACAACCTTTGGCATGGCTCTAGAAAATTCAGCCCTCTCTCTCTTCCTCCTTGGAATTCATTCATCTCCTCAAGTGTGTTCAACTCTCTCTCAAGTGTTCTTCACAAAAGGAGTTCTTGAACTTCTTCTTCTTCTCCAAGGCATCATATAATCAAGGATTAATGGAGTGTTCTTTGGATCTTTTTGAGTGTATAAAAGGGTTGGACAAAGTGTATATCTCAGATCACCAACCCTAGCGATAAGGATCGCGATCAACGATAAGGATCTCTCTTCTTTGCGAATTAGAACAAGCATGCTAGGGTTTTATTTTTGAAATATCAAATCAATGAGTTTTCTTTTGAAATTCCAGTATGTTATATTAGGCTTTCAAAATACAAAATTTCAACAAAAAATTAGTTTTCCTCCATATAAATATTAATTTTCTTTCTCTATTCTTCAATATGAGTTAAAATTCAATTTTTAAGGTAAGTGTTTGAAACCATAATCTTTTTCTAAAAATAATTTTTTTTAGGTTAATAAAAATTTCAGAACTACTGGAAAGTGAAATATTGGACCACAGTTTGACCACCTCGATTTCCGTTTTATTTTACGAAAGATAACCCGACAAAGGGTTATTTCTTGAAGAATAAAAAGGAAAATGGGTCAAATCAAATCCGAATTTCATGAAAATTTGGTTCCAAACCAATTTTTGGATTTCCAGTTCACCATAAAAATTTTGGAATTTTTTGATTTTTTAAATCCGGTTTTAATTTATTTTGAATTTTAGGTTATTTGTAATAAATATCAAACGACTTTAAAAATTGATGAAACTTTTCAAAACTCATGTTTAATTATAAATTGAAGTTTTCATGAAATAAAATTTTGAACAAATATTTTCTTTATTGTTTTCTAATTGATTCTTCGGTTTATGTGCCGTAATTCTTTTCCGTATTAAATTATTAAATTTTTGAAAATTTTCTTTGCAAACTAGTAACATAGGTTAGTGGAATGTTATAGAAAATTTTTCAATTGGTTTTGCAAAGTTTTAATATGGTTTTGTAATTTATTTTAATAAACGGGTTTCAATTCCTAGGAAACAAATTCCTCTTTTTTATTTAAAAATCGATTTTATAGAGGAGATTTAATTTTTAAGTTTTAAAATTTTGATAGAAAATTTTATAATCTATTATATATCTAGTGAAATTTTTTATTTGATTTTAGGATACCATTAGGTTTGTGTTTTAAGTAATTCTTTGGTTTCATCCGATTTTTGTGTAAATTTTAATTGGCATCAAATTGTCATCACAATTCATGAAAGTCATACAGTAGTCTACTCTCATAATTAGCTTTATACTGTAAGAGTTTGAGTCTATTGGAAATTTATATACTATAGGTTACTGTGTTAATCTATAATCTGATTTGAATTATGAAAAATCAAAAATTAATATCAAACCTTAATGATAATTCATGAACATTTTCCAGTAAGCTATAATCACCTATATTTTTATTTTATGAAAGTTTGGATTAATTTGAAATTGATATGCTATAAGTTACTGTGTTAATCTATGAACTGATTTGAATTTTGATAAATCAGAAATTGATATCAAATCTTAATGAAAATTCATGAAATTTTCCCAGTAAGCTATACTCATTTATATCTCTATTTTGGGAAAGTTTAGATTAATTTAAAATTGATATACTATAAGTTACTGTGTTAACCTGTGAACTCATTTGAATTTTAAAAAATCGGAGATTGATATCAAATCTTAATGAAAATTCATGAACATTTTCCAGTAAGACACAATCAACCATATATTGTTACTGGAAAAGTGTCAACTAATTTGGAGTTTGATTGCTTAGGGTTTCTGTGTAATCCTAGCAATCTGGTCTTAATGTTAATAAATAATAATTTAATAGCAAATTAACACAAAAGTTAGTAAACACCTCCAACAAATCTTAACTTTACATAATGAATTTAATCCCAAATTTGTTTGAAACAGAAACCTTAGGGTTCATAGATCTCCCATATAAATTCGCTATACCGCGATAGTCTAATTGCCGAGATTGCAACCACAATCGTATACTAATTGCGATTAATCCTGCATAATTAGAGTACGTAAATTATAGTATGATATTGGCTCCGAGGTCCACTGTTTATGGAAATCCTGAGAAACATCCCAGGCAATAAGATACTATAACTTACGTGCTAAATTATAAAAGGGTTGAGAGCACGATTCCCATCCATGGTTGCGATTCGAGGCCGAAACTGGCAAACCATAGAACCTTTGGTATCCCTTAGATATTTAGGAATTGAAAATCCTTAAAAATAAAAAATCAGTCAATCTAAAAATCACCAATATCAACAAATTGAATTAACTTAATCAAAGTTTTAGGAGTCGTTGGATTGCGGTCTCCTATCGTAGGAACCTTTTAGGGCCCCTTAGGAACACTTACATCACGTTGTGTCCTAGGTTTTAGGGAGTTCTAGAGTTAGGAGTCTAGCCTCATCATGACTGTTTGCTATGGATAGCAACCGTGTCATAGATCTAGTTACACTAGTCACCCAATTTTTTCCTAGGACAAACCTAGTTACCTAGGATGTAGGTTAACCTGCATTAGTCTAAGGAACGACTTGCACTTAGAGAGGACCATATAGCACCTTAGATGAAGTCATAGGATAATAAAATCTTCAACTTGAATTAAATAATTTCTCTTAAACTGTTAAAACAATCAATCCAGTCTAGATCGGTGTCCTAGATGAGTTAGGCATAAGTAGCTTAGTTCAGGTGCACCGAACTACGATCGACTCTGATTCCAGTGAGGCTGGGATGCGTAGGCAACTTGGATACTAGCATACCAAACCCAAGTCGGCTCCACACATAAGTGGTGGGTTTTGTATATTAATCCTTAAATTAAAAGTAATTAAATCACTTAGAACTTTTCATGAAATTATAATTTTAGGAGAACTTTTACTTAGATTGAATTCAAACAAATTAAGAAAATCAAGATACACATTTAGGAATTACATTAAAATTAGATTTTAGGATGCATGTCACGTAGTTCGCACTTCAATAGAGTTAAATGAGCCATTTAAAAAAATTCAAGAGAGTTAACTTTTGGAATCGAAGACCGAATTATCGGGCGAGGATGGTGCATGTGGTGGTAACTTTCCATACCTTCCATTCTCGTAACCAGGTAACGAGTCTAGATTTCTGGTTATTTATGGGTCCTAGATCCCTCATCTAGGTGCGACTCTGTCATTCTCCTTTGTGTGAAATTCAGATTCTTTTAGTGATCCCAAGTTCAAGGAAATGATGAATTAAATCACACCTTGCTAGGTTCGGCGGCTTACCCCTGCCCTTGTGGATACTGAGTTGCACGTTTGTTTGCACCCTATGGCTTGGTTGTTGCCGGCTTGGTTGTTGCCGGCTTGGTTGGGTAATCAATAATTTAAAAAAAGGCACATGTCAATCGCGTGGGTACGAGAGACCAAGAGAGAGTATGGTGCCTCCGGCGCTTGCGATCCTCTTGCGGGATCGGGTCCCACAATAAGTAAAGGCTGTCAAAATACTATATGTTACTTCTATGACTCATGTAACTAATGATGATCTGCAAATTAAGCTCTCCTAAGGCTCATCATAAGGTTTTAGCAAAAAACAGTGCATGACAAGCAATTTTTTTTATTGAATCTATAAGATTTACATTTAAAGCACAACAAATGGGGCAATGGACATTGTGAGCACATCATAATAGTCCATATAAGTATGTAAATGAAATAATTAGGCTCTCCCCCTAAGTGTTTGTCATTGGCCTTTGGTAAAACCTATAAGGCAAGGCATGACAATACAAAATGGCTGTAAGTATGACTTTAAGTGCATAGCCAATGGATCTTATCATGGTAAGTGAGTGCAAATGACTTATAAAGCACATGATAAGAGAGTGAATTCATAGGCAATGGGATTAACAACTCAAGCACAATCCTATGAATGAGAGTTCTAGAGAGTTTTCAAAATTGAGTTCTAGAACAAGATACTTATCATTGGAAGAAATGATATCATATGAGTCCATCCAAGATAAGTCTCAAGCCTAAAAGGATATGACACTACAGCTTAGGCTAAGGGTACTTGTTATAAATGAGAGATGATCTCAGAAAGAAAGTACCAATCAAGACCCAAACATACCACAAATGGAGAAATAGGGCTCCAAATGGGTGTACCTATCATATGTAATGTAATACCCATATCAAACACATATGATAAGATATAAAGGACAGACATTTCATATATAGCCCCCCTTTGTTAGAGACTCATACAAAGTATGAATCCAAAGGGCTGTCCAACACAGTCACCAAGGGAATGAAAAGTGAATTGTTGAAAAACAACCCTTGGGCTACACTTACATGTTTGCTAAGGATACTCAAATGATATCAAATGAGGTGGTGAGATATCCTAGCAATACATGCTCCCCCTAACTATGTGCATATAATATATGTATATAGATAACAATTTAAGGCACATATGCAGCTAATATCATACAAGGGGTGATATACATATATAGAGTGCTATACTTTTTGTCACATTAACCACACCTAGGAAAGTAAATTCAACCATCTAAACATGCTATCCTAGGGCAAGCAACTCTATTTGAAGGTGAATGCAACTAGTTCTTTGAGTTTTCTTATAGGGACAAACTAATTTTCTATTTTAGGGAATGATCATTTTCACTTTCTTGTTCATGTTCCCTATTTGCTTGTTATATATGTTTTGATGGATTAAGCTCATTTTAAATGATTAAGTGATTTTCAAAACACATTTCATTACCATTTTACCCTCTAAAGCCAATTATATACATAATCTCAATTTTTAGCACACTTATGGCTTTTTAGTCATAATCTCATGATTTTAATGATGTTCTCAACTTGTGATGAACTCATGAAATACAAGTTTGAATATATGATGGAAATATTTTCAAACAACTCAAACTTATAGTGATCTAGCTTAGGAATCTTTCACTATGTTATACATAGATCACATATATAGGCATGAAGTGTGTGTATCTTTACTTTATATCACATGCCTCTAATTAAGTGAATTTTTATAATCATAAAATTTAATGTGTCTACTTTAGTTTCAAGTTCACATATCTAGATTGTTTCAAGCTTAATCACTTTTGTGAACTTATCAATGTCATATGGATAATATATATAGATGACAAATATCAAACACATTCCATAATGACAATGTATTTCAATGTCCACACTTAGATATTTTACCTAGATTTTCATTTGTCTAGTGCACATAAGCTGATGTGAAGTATTTTAGATAATTAAATTTTTTTAGCACTTCACAACCTTTAATTAAATTTCACTTGTTTGTTTGTTTTAGACTTATATGTCATTCTCACATTGAACCAATATTAATTTTCCTTAATTATTCTAAGATTTAAATTCAAGGGGATAATTTTCAATAGCCAAAAGTTTTTCAAGATTTTCTCACAAATGATAACTATCTTGAGCTAATGAATCAACTTATGAATTTCTCAGGATATTAACAATCGTTTTGAAAATTCACTAAGTTTTGTGTTTTGACCCAACCTTGTTTATTTAGTGAAGTCTAAGGTCTAATTTACTATGATTTTGCTTAGACATACATTTTATGCATTTTTCTTGGTTTTTCAACATTTTCTCTATTTTCAATTTTCATTTTCTTTCTTTTATGTTTGCTATAATGATAATATTAATAACTCTAAGCTAATGAAATCTAGCAATAGCAAGACTTGTTTCATTTTAGTTCAAGTTTTAAGATGTTGGACTTAAGAACATAGCTTGAATCATCTAAGCTATTCCTATGGGTCAATAAGGGTACTAAGTGCGTTACTATATTTCAAGTGATGTACCAAACACTTAGATCATACTTCATGATCATACCAAAACAATAGTGTTTATTCTATTATGCACCATAATATGAGTCTATAGATATCAACATGCTACATCATGTTATTAATGGTATGAACACTTAAATATAGATACATATTGATAAAATAAGTCAAATATATGTGTATCCATAATTGATTTTCAAAAAGATGTGATCTTTTAAGTACAATCATCTAGACATATGATATTCAATCATTACAATATGTCTAGAATAGAATTTAAATGATTTGTCATTTTGGCACAATAGGTTTAGATACAAATGATGTCAAATTATCATTATGTATCCAACTTTTATTTACTAGATAAAAAATGAATACACACTAAGTATAATGTATCTAGCATACAAGATTACTAGGAATATTATCATTCAAGCACAAAGTGACTAGATACAAAATGTGAGGTATCTAGTGAATATTTTCAATAGATATGACAATTGAGTGCTCATGAGATATAAAGTGATGTTCAACTTAAGAAACATGTATCTTCTTGATGTTTTTTAAAAGATTGTAACATTTAAGTACAAAGTGACTAGATACATTATCACATTCAAGTGCAAGGTATCTAGTAGCATATAAATGATATACCAATGAAGCACAACCCCTAAATCTAATATAGATTAGATATGAGTCAAATAGGAGTCTTTGGAACCCAAACCATCTTGGGTCCAACCAAGTTTGTGTGGTGTAATAAATCTTTTCTAACCCACATAAACTTAGAATTCTTTACAAATCTAAATATACATCTAGATTTGTAATGTCCACATCTACCACAATAATCACAAGATAAGGAGCTAGTAGATGAAGAGCAAGTATCACTACAAGATTGTTTATGAGCACAAGCATGTGTAGTACGTTCTTGTAGTTTGTGAGCTTCCAATAAAAGATTTTTATTTTGAGCTTTCATCTCTTTAAATTCATTTTTTAATTTGTTCACTCCAAGAGATGTGTTAGTTTTTAATTCTTCTTCTTCCTTTCTCAAGGTGTAAAGATCTCAATTATTCTCAAATTTTCTTCTTCCATTTTACTTGGTAGCTTGAGTTTGTCAATCAATTCATGGTTTGTAAATATTAAGTATTTATTTAACTCAAGCAACTTGGTTTTCTTGACTTTATATTCTTCCAAATTTTCTTCCAAGTTCTTTATCTTGATTAACATAGAGTTAACGGATTTCTTAATTATTAAATCCTTTTTTGTTTCTTTCCATTAACTCTTTATTTAACTCATCATACTTCATTTTGCATTGCTCACTTTCATTTATGATATTTTCAGAATTTGGTGAGACGATTTTACTTGTGTTGTTATTCTTGTAAAGATTTTCAAGTGTATTCCACAAGTCCTTTGCATTTTTACATGAAGAAACAGTATCATATATATATATATATATATTTGGATCTAATGCACAACATAATGTAATCATAGCTTTACAATGCAAGGTGAAGTTTTTAATTTCCTTTTCATTTGGCTTTTTGGTGTTGGGAAAAGTATATCCCTTTTCTATTGTTTGCCAAACATCAAAATCTAAACTCTTAAGAAATGTCATCATACGGATTGACTAAGATCCGTAATCTGAACCATCAAATATGGGTAGTCTAGATGCCATTGGTTGCCTTGGATCTTTTACTCTTGGAGGTTTTCAAAAGAAAGCCTATGCAAGAGCCTTAGCTCTGATACCAATTGAAATCCCAACAGGCAACACAAGACCCAGGGGGGTGAATTGGATTATTAAAATTTTTGTCCTAATTAAGTGTAATATTAAAACCAATTTTAACAATTAGTAATTATGAGTTTGATTAGGATTTTGAAAACATTAAAGTTTAAATCTAACCCTTGTTCAAATAATTATAAACATAAAGAAAGGTTATATATTACCAATCACCACAAGAAGGAGGAAGAAGATAGGAGACGACGCGATCATGTATAGTGGTTCGGTCACAAAGGACCTACTGCACTACCCAAGTACTTGGTCTTTCCTTGGGATTTTCTTTCACTATTTGAGATTCCGCACGCCGAATCTCCATGCTTTTACAATCAACTCCTTCAAGGGAACAAACCCCCTTTTTACAAACCGCCTCCAAGAAGCGATCCCCTCTTCGCAACACCGCCTCTAAGGAAATCACACCTTTTCGTAAATCGCCTCTAAGGAAATCATACCTCTTCGCAAACCGCCTCGAAGGTAGTAATTCCTCTTCACAAACCACCTCAAAGGGAAAAGCTTATCTTCGCGAGTACAATGAATAATGGAAGAAGTTTAAGCTCTCTCAAGCCTTTAAATAGGCAAATAATACAATGAATAGCTCACCAATCACTCCAAATGATAACAAATAAAAGTCCTAAGGAGTGCTTCTTGTTGAATGTAAATGTACAAATCAAAGCTTAGAAGAGGATTTTGGAAAACAACCTTAGATTTTTAAGTTTAAGCTCTAGAGGATGTGAAATGATCTTGCAAAAGGTTCCTTAGTGGGTCTAGGATAGGGTTTAAATAGCCCATTTGAAAATATGACCGTTTGAGGGTAAAACCATAATAAACTAGGTTGAAAAAGTCAACCTGCGCAAGCCCCAACGACTCTTTTGCCAGACCGGTGCGGTCGACCGAGCTACGGCGGTCGTCCGCCCCTATCGGGCAAACCTTTTTAAATTTTAAATTTCTATCGTCGCGGTCAACCGGAACATGGCGGTCGCCCGACGAGGGCTACCAGGACCTTTTTATTTTTGTCCAGGTTCCTATACGCGGTCGCTCGACCCTATGGAGGTCGACCGGCCCGACCTTGTTAAAGTGTTTATGAATTTTCAGGAACACCTCCGCGGTAGTCAGGGAAGACCTGGTCGACCGGCCCACTATGTTTCGGCAAGTGCTCAATTTCCAACCACTGTGCCGCGACCGGGGACCGGCCCTGTTTGAAAATCCTTTTTAACTTATAAAAATCTAGGGTCTTGGGCCATGGTCTTTGGGCTTTTGTCCAAGGTTTTAAAACACCTTTTGGGGAGTGTGGATGGTTTCTAAAGATATCAAATAATTTTTATGAAACCATTTTGAAAACCTTTTGAAAGTGCAAATACATTTTACAAGGGGACTCCAACTACAATCTTAAAAGATAAAACCTTAAGTCTTCTTGGATTGCTTGGCTCCTCTGCACTTTCTTGGACATCTCTGACTTACGAGTTAACTCTTCAACTTTCTTCGGATCATATGGCTTCCTCCATCCTTGGACATCTTCAATGTTGCATGAGAAGGCTACCAATGCTAGTTTATCTCCAAGCTTCTCTTTGGCACTTGCTAGGCAACTTGTGGGATCTTTGACTTGAGCTCTTAACTTGAGTATCTTCTGAGGATGATCTCTCCCATGTGTGTACAAGCTCTTTGGTCCATTGTGCATGTTGATCCGCAAGCGATGTGTTGAGTTGAGTGAGTTGTGTAATGGCGACTGACATGTGAAATTCCTGTTTAAGGCACAACACTACAAGCCAACACATCAGTCCATAAAGACTAATCAATTTGGGTTTGCTAGCATCAAAACAAGAAGGTAAAGGTGAATGATTGAACTCATTGGAACCCTTGGGCTTACAGATACTTAGGGAAGTAAAGCTTGAATTTGAAAATATGATATCACATTTAGGGGAGCATGAGCCAAAATAATGTAAATCTTTTGTGCTATGCTTGTTTATCATGATGAGCTAGACTATGGCTATTGTTTTATCATGATAAAATGACACTTACAGACTAAGTGTCATTGTAGCCCAAGGGTTAAGTCTAACATGTAATCTTTTGGAAAATATATCCAAAATCCTTTGGAGTCTATGCAAGGACATTCCTTTGGATTCATGCATTGCATGATTCATTTTCAAAGGGGGAGCTTAAAGGTAAATTTGTCCTTAGTTACTTATCATATTGTAGACACCCACATTTTGCTTTACTTTAACCAACAATAACCTAATATATTGATCCATCCTCAAATTTTTTGAAAAAAAACAAAATGATAAAGAGATGTACCTGGTGAGATGATTAGATCCGAAAAATTGAAAAATACCCTGATTAGTGAATTTAGTGTGTTAAATCCATGTGAGAACCCCCTCTATCATTGATTTATATGTTTTAGGTCATTAATATCTTGATCTGACTTTACGGATCATCAATCGGGACAAAATAAGCTAGGGTCACTTCATAGCCCGGACCCTGATTCCATTCCGAGACCCGATTTCCGTTAATCGTTAGATCAATGACAGATCTTGACCTGGGTCTCACCATCCAAAACCACCTAACCTCTCCTCTCATCCTAACCATCCAAACCTCACCTAACCTCACCTAACCTCTCCTCTCATCCTAACCACCCAAACCTCACCTAACCTCACCTAACCTCACCTAACCTTACCTAACCTCACCTAACCTTACCTAACCTCACCTAACCTCACCTAACCTCCTATCCCATTCTCCTATAAATACCCTCTCATCCCACCATCCAAGGGAGAAGAAGAAAAAGAATCCCTCTCTTAGAAAATTCATCCCTCTCCCTCATCTCTTCAAGGGTTCGGCCATCCTTGCCGGATCGGGTGATACGTTGGGTGATATATATCAAAAGCAGTCATTATCAAGCAAGGAATCGTCTTCAAGGAATTAAGATCAAAGAAAAATCAAACACAAAGTGGGTTTTCAAAGAGGTAGGCATTTATTTCAATTCTATGTAGGGTCTATTTTCATGCATATCTTTTACTTTAAAAGAAAAACCATGTTAGGAAGCATCTAGGATCAATCTTTACTCATTCTTCTTGATGGTAGACTTTGAAGTTATACATGTTTCCCTCTTCTCTTAACCCATCTTATCTTCATTTTTATTTTTCCCTAATGGTTCACACCCTGGTTCCCCCCGGTTAGCCTCTGGTTAGACCCTGGTTGCACCCAGGTTCGTTGCTGGTTGCACCCAGGTTCGATACTGGTTCGCACCCTGGTTCCCTGCTGGTTCGCACTCTGGTTAGACCCTGGTTGCACCCAGGTTCGTTGCTGTTTGCACCCAGGTTCGATACTGGTTCACACCCTGGTTCCCTGCTGGTTCGCACTCTGGTTAGACCCTGGTTGCACCCAGGTTCGCTGCTGGTTGCACCCAGGTTCCCTGCTGGTTGCACCATGGTTCCCCTGCGGGTTGCACCCTGGTTCCCTGCTGGTTCGCACCCTGGTGCACCCTGGTCCGCACCCTGGTTTGTACCCTGCTGGTTGCACCCTGGTTCCCCTGCTGGTTCGCACCCTGGTTCCCTGCTGGTTCGCACTCTGGTTAGACCCTGGTTGCACCCAGGTTCGCTGCTGGTTGCACCCAGGTTCCCTGCTGGTTGCACCCTGGTTCCCCTGCTGGTTCGCACCCTGGTTCCCTGCTGGTTCGCACCCTGGTGCACCCTGGTCCGCACCCTGGTTTGTACCCTGCTTCCTCCTAGTTAGACCATGGCTAGTCTCGGGTTTGCTCCTAACTTAGACCCGACTCACTTGACCCTAACCATTAACCCAATCCAACCTAACCATTAACCACACCTAAACCCATACCCATAAGCCTTAAACCCTATAACCATAGCCACACATCATACACCACATGCCTTTCATTCATCCACCCAACAGTACCCTCATACACCCCTACAATAGACCCGGCCAACCCAGTTAACCCGGCCATCGGGCCCATTCGGCCCAATTAATTCATTCCCCTTAAGAGCCGCTTTGCCCTATTGGTTCCAAAGATACTCCAACCACCCAAACCTCAAGCCGCACCCCAATCCACGCTCAACCAGTTCCAATCCAGTCTAAGCCAAGTCAACCCACACTTGACCTTGACCATTAACCCAATCCAATCCAACTCAACCATTAACCCCACCTAACCTGACCCTAGCACAACTCAACCGAGTCACATCAACCCAAGCCATACCTTTGTCCACTCACTGAGGCACACCATTTATCCATAAATCTGGTTACATTAAATCTAACCCAGCCAGGCCACCTGCAGCTTAAGTCAAATCGCCCCAATACAATCCATCCAAGTGGGATCCCAACCCAGCTCAACTGAGTCAACTCTAGCCAACCTCCCTAGTCGAGTTGACCCAACTCTCTAGTCGAGTATGCTCAACCTCTTTAACCGATTGGACTCTCCCCTTAGTTGACTCAATCCAATTCCTTAATCAACCCATCCCAATGCAACCGAGTCACATTCGACCAAGTTGCGGCCTTCCATGTCACAACCGAGTCATTCCCCTATTCTACTAATGCCCTTTTACACCTAATAGAACTTCCTCCCTTTTGCCTAACCAAGTCATATCCCAACACAATCTGAGTCGCATGTCTGAATCCATTTGACCGAATCTCATAAGCCCGCCCATTTTGAATTCCCAAAATTCAAACCCTTGATGATTCCTATATGCTCAATTCTTTGATGCAAATTCCCAATTCCAAAATCCCATTGCTAAATCAATGTTTCTGAATCTCAAGTCCAATGCTCAAATACAAACCCGATTCCTGATCCAAATACCAATCCTGTTTTCCAAAATCCAAGCAACCTCCCCAGCGGAACTACGTGTGGCTTGATCCCCATCGCGGGGTACGTAGGCAATTTGGCACTCCCAAGTTCAGTCGCACCTTTCTCTATCTTTCTCATTCCCTCACACTATTTCATCATCTCTTCCATCTTTTTTTTTTCACTAACCTCGAGAATTTAAATCGATTTGTCTTGTGTCTTTCGGAACCGTTGGATCACGGTTTCCGTCGTAAGGACCCTTAGAGCCCAATTTAGGAACACCGGTGTCGTGTCGTGTCCTAAGTTTTAGAGAGTCCTAGAGTTAGGAGTCCAGCCTCATCACGGACGCTTGCTATGTATAGCAACCGTGCCATAGGTCTAGTTACACTAGTCACCCAATCTTTCCCTAGGACAAGCCTAGTAAACTAGGATGTAAGGCAAACCTGCATTAGTCTAAGGGACCATTTGCATTTAGATGAGAATCATATAGCATCTTAGATGAAATCCTAAGATAATAAAATCCTCAACTTGAATTAAATAACTTCTCCTAAAACTGTTGAAACAGTCAATCCCGTCTAGGTCGGTGTCTTAGTTGAGTTAGGCATATGTAACTTAGCTTAGGTGCACCGAACTACGTCGACTCTGATCCCAGTGAGGCTTGGGTACGTAGGCAGCTTGGATGTCTGACGGCATACCACCCGCGAGTCGGCACCACAACAAATTGTGGTGTTTTGGATATTAATTTTCTTGTAAATGCTTAATCAAATCATTTAGGGCTTTCCATGAAATTAGAATTCTAGGAGAACTTTCACTTAGAATGAATCCAGACAAATTAATAAATCAAGATACACATCTAGGATTCACATTGAAATTAGATCATAGGATGCATGTCACTTAGTTCGCACATTAACATAGAGTTGAATGAGCTATTTAAAATAAATTTAAAAAAGTTAGCTTTTGGAATCGAAGGCCGATTATCGGGCAGGAATGGTGCATGTGGCGGATAACTCCCCATACCTTCCATTCTCGTAACCAGGTAGCGAGTCTAGATTTCTGGTTAATTTCGGGTCCTAGATCCCACATCTAGGTGGCGACTCTGTCAGTCTCTTTCGTGTGGAATTCGGATTGCCTTAGTGATCCCAAGTTCACATAAAAGACGAATTACAATCAACAATTAAAAACACACGCCAATCGCGTGGATACGAGAGACCAAGAGAGAGCGCGTGGCGGCTCGCGCCCCACACTCCCTCACGGGCTAGGTACCACAGTTTGGCGACTCTGCTGGGGACCACCTAACTTCATTAAAATTTCAAAAGATAATTCATTTGAATTTAATTTAATTGGCTCATAAAAACTCTATACTTGTTAGATTAGTTTGTCTTGTTTTATTTTCTCATCACACTTTACTCAAACTTAATCTAACAAAACCTGAAGGCATCATAGATTGCGCAAACATATTGCACACACTTACATCACTTGCATCTAAACTCTGCATCTCACGTGCACACACGTCCTATTTTAGGAACCCGGAGTGTTATCTAGCATGGTTGACTGGGATTTCATCACCTGGTGCCTCTGTGCTAGAGAAGCATTCCACCCTTAGCCTAGTACCATTATGGTACGTAAACGGATCTCTTGTTCACGTACTGATACGCCGGACACTGGTACAGTATATCGAACAGGGATTCGCGCTAAGGGAACTCTTGGCCTTACCCCTAGATTAACCCACACATGCATGTAGTATACGAACACATGTGCATCACGTGTGTGAGCCTAGTTTAGGATATCCTGCCTATTTGTGTCTAGATTAGGCCGTAGACCATCTTCCAATGGCTACGATCGGTCCTAGGTACACGAACAAAGTCATGAGTCGAGATCCTCTCTCCACTCCGCTTGATTAGGATTAGGGTTGATGCCTTCAGGTCACACTGTTAAAATGTGCGAGATTAAAAAAAAAAAAATTTCCTTTAGGGGTTAGGATATAAATCCTATCATTTCCAAAGATCTCATAGGATTAGTCATTCTTGATCTATCCGTTGAAAGCAATCTTATGCTATCTCATCTAATCTTTCGATCGTATGCCTTTCATTCTTCTATCGTGTGATTCGATCATGTATTCATACTTTCCTTGTACTGGCAGGAACTTATCCCAATCTCGTGTTCATGTAATCCTGATCATTCTTATATCCCTTCTCTTGGCTTACGGGCACTATGTCTACTCGTACAATTCTTGATTGGATCCGTGGTACATTAAGAGAATCCCATATCTACGCCATAAGTGAACAAGAGAAAAATCTCTTCGGCTACGTGGCAACCATCAAGCTCGATTGGGGATTACTCTATGCCGCATCAGAGTGTTGGGATCCCGATCATCATGTCTTCCGTTTTGGCAACCAAGAAATGTGTCCCACCTTTGAAGAATGGTGTGCCTTATTGGAATATCCTGTGGATGGCCCTCTAGTGAAGCCATCCTGTGTTCCAGATTATCGTCCTTTGTTCCTTTGCTTGATGGATAATCCAGATGAATCCATGAACTCTTTCATGAAAGGCCAAGAAGTGTCCATGCAGCGACTGATTGACATTTACCCTCCTGTTGGATACATTGGTGCTGTTGATATTCAAAAAGCTCGACGGCGCGCTTTGAGATTCTGCTCCTTTGCTAGGTTCCTCACTGTCCAGCCTTCTCGCTTTGCGTCAGCTGTTCTTCTGGACCTCGTTGATCAAATGGATCGTGGCGCCAATCCAATTCCTACTATGCTTGCAGAAACTTTCAATGGATTGGATGATATGGCTCACCTTCGTGCCAGTTCAGGTCCAAGCTCTTATATTCGCTCTTTCGTTGGGTCTTTCTCAGGATGTCCTGCATTACTTCAAGTGTGGTTATGCCACAAGCTAAAAATTGCAGCTCCTGTCCATTTTGATCATACGTTATACACCTTCAGTGAATGGCGTCATGATGTTTCTTTCGATCATAAAAGCGATTGGGTTGAATGGTTAAATTCTCGCCAAGAAGATCAGATTTATTGGCAAATTCCCGGAATCCAAGAAGCTGTCTTCAACACCGGAGAAGCTAACTACGTTCGCCTTCTTGGTTTCAAAAAGACTTCCTTTTATGTTCCTGCCAGGATTCAGCGTCAGTATGGAAGGGAGCAATCCATTGTGCCTCCCCTTCATCATTTCTATCCGCCTGAGGGTCTCAAGCCCAAGATTGTCAAAGCTGTTTCATCTGCTTGGGATGCAAGAATCATCAAACCTTTAAAGGAGTCAGTTGAGGAAGATTGTCGTCCGAAGAAGAAGTCTAAAAAGAATGCTTAGTTCCATGTTTATCTTTGAAAGATTGAACCATGTACTCAAATTTTAACGATTGATCAATAAAGTCCATCCTTCTCTTTCATTATCTTTGTCTATGTGTGCATCATCGTCTATTCTTCTCTCTGATTTTAAAATATGTCTTTCGGATATTACAGGGCAATAAACATCATAGCTAACCCTAATACTCCTTGGGTTCGGGTCTCTTCGCGGTTAGAGAGGAAATCTGTTTCTCCGCCACCTTCTCTAAGAACCCCAGCATCTCCTTCTTTCCCGTCCTCATCCTCACCAATGGCAGACAACCAAGATGGTCTTCCACCCGCTGCTATTACCGATACTCTTACCTTGATTCTCCAACAGCTTCAAGAACTCAAAGAAGAAAACCGAGTTATCAAGGCTCAGCTTTCTGAAAAGTTGGGACCGTCGTTGTCCAAGGATAAAGGGCCTATGCGCCAAGCAGCTACTCCAGTAGCACCTGCCCAAACAGTGTTCATCAATATCCCTGATAAAGTCGAAGAAGACTTAGAAAAAGAGCAGTACAGCGAGAATCACAGTAGGCCTTCTCAGTCCATGGTTGATAAGTCTGTTATGGAGAAATTAGAGACTCTTACCAGGAAAGTTCAAGACATTCAGTTTCAAGACCAGGGTGGTTTCAATCCCAGTGATCTTACTTTATTTCCCGAAATTCGCCTTCCTGCCAATTTTCAAATGCCCGATTTCGACAAATATGATGGTGTGGGTTGTCCAATCACACATTTGCAAATGTTCACCATCATGTGTCAGCCTCAAGGGTTATCTTCTGAGCAAATGGCTCAATTGTTCCCAGTTTCCCTAACCAAGGTTGCGAGGAGATGGTTCATGGTCTTGGACAAGACTCGTTACAGGACATGGAAGGATATCGGCGAGCAGTTCATCAGGCAATTCAAATATGATGATGGGACAGAAATCACCAGAAAGGATTTAGAGAGAACAAAGCAAGACTTGAGGGAATCCTTTTTGATTTTTGTGAAAAGATGGAGGAGAATAGCAGCTCAGATGATGGAGCGCCCGTCTGAGGAAGAACAAGTCCAGATAATCATGAAAAATATTTCCCCCCAGCTCCAGTATCACATGTCTTTGCAATACTATCCAGACTTCAAACACTTCATCGTGGCTGGCACCCAGATAGAGGAGGCTATGGCTCAAGGTGTATTCAACCGTAGCAACCCAAACCCCAGAGATTTCAAAAAGTCCCCTCCAGCCCAAGTCAATAGTATTTCCCGTTCCAATGCTCAATCCTCTAGGTCCCAAGAACCTTTAGTAATGGACTATGCTCAAACCGCAACCGCACCTCGGCAACAAACCCGGGTAGAATTTACCCCTCTTCCCATTCCATCTTCAGAGGTGCTTAAGCAGTGTCTTGCTTCAGGTCGCATAACCTTACCTGCCATCCGGCCTCCCCCCAATCCTCTACCTGCAAGTTGGCGAGCTGACCTACACTGTGAGTACCACAGAGGTCCTGGTCATCTTACTGACAACTGCATTGCCTTGAAATTTAGAATCCAGAAACTCATTGATGAGAAAGTCATTGCATTCCAGCCAAGACCCAATGTCACCCAAAACCCATTACCTGGTCATGCAAATCCTCCTGCTGCCGTTAATGCCATAACCATAGGAGATCCTGAGTTTGACCCTCTTACCCTCATATGTGCCTTAGAACCCATCTCTGAACCCCAAATCATATTCTGTGATGAATCACACCTAAGAGAGTCTGTACCTCCCTTGGTAATCACCTATGAGCCACAAGTCCCTCAAATTATCACTTATGATGAGCCTGAATTGGATGAAGTCAGACATGTGACAAGGGGCGGAAGAATTTTCAAACCTGTTGAATTGAGAGTCGAAAATCCAGGGGCATTGGCTCGAGGAGAGGAGCCGCAATATGTGAAAGATCCAGATGATGAAGTTGTGCAGCAGTTAAAGAAAACTCAGGCTGTTATATCTGTATGGGGATTATTGATAGCATCAAAGAAACACAGAGAGGCTGTGTTAAAAGAATTGAATACAACACAGGTATCCTCAGAGATATCTCCGGAGCAACTGGCTGAAGTTGTTGCTCTAACCCAGGCCACCAGGGCCATTAGTTTCTCAGATCAAGAGCTGCCTCCTCAAGGTCGGAATCATGCTAGAGCTCTTCATGTCACTATTGTTTGTGGAGGCAAGAAAGTACCATCTGTGTTGGTAGATAACGGATCCGCGTTGAATGTGTGTCCATTAAGAACTGCCATTACCTTGGGTTTCGGTCCCACTGATTTTGCCGAATCAACCCTTGGTATCCTCGCATATGACAATACCCGAAGAAATGTGGTCGGAGTCCTCACCACCAAGATCGTTATGGGCGGTCAAGAATTTGAGGTTGAGTTTCAAGTTATTGATATCAAAGCCTCGTTCAATATGCTTCTAGGACGTCCCTGGTTGCATAAGGAAGGTGCTGTCGCTTCAACCCTTCACCAAAAATTGAAGTTCATTAAAGATGGGAAGTTGTTCACTGTCAGAGGTGATGAAGAGCCAGAAATAGGGCAAATAACAGGAGAAACTTTGATCCTTCCAGTTGCAAAAGCAGATGACTACAACTTGAATGGTTTCGCATTCGAGGTTGCTGTTATCTCTTACAAGGATGCCTCTCGGGAGGAGTTGTGTTTGCCGTTCGCCATCAGTTCTGTGGTGGCCAAGATGATGAGAAAAATGAACTACTTCCCTGGTATGAATTTGGGCCGTGATCCAAGCAAGGCATCTCACTGGCGCCCAATCAAAGCAAACCATGGAATTTTCGGTCTTGGATATGTACCTACTGAAGAGGAGGAGGAAGCCATGGAAAAATTGTTGAAATTGAAGGAAGAAATCCGCCGCACCGGAAGGGTACTCCTAATGGCTCCATATCCCTTATCAATGAATGGTCATTTTATCAAAGAAGGTGAGACGTTTCCATACTATGGGTTTTCTGAACCATGGTATGACTCAGTGACAGGGATCATGATACCCGGTTTTGAAATATTCAGTGGCCTTGCTCTCCCAGAAACAGAACCGCCGATATATTATGTTGAGAAAACTGTTGAGGACTGGTTAGTCTACCTTGAGCCAGATGTGCTGGAATCTTTGTTTGAAGAAAATGTGCCTGATGTTGATTACTATTCTGAAGAACAAGAAGAGACAGATTGTGAAGATATGCTAGTGGCAGTTATTCAGAGTAATGATACCTTTACTGAACCTCAGAGTCAGATTGCACCTGCAACAGAAAATCTTTCAAACTGGAGTTCTGATGTTTTTCCATCTTATTTTATTGCTAAGTCAAGTCTAGTCAAGTCGAGTGAATCAGTGTCAGTGCCTAGTCCAGGCGAGTCATTTTCTGAGTTTATTTACTATGTGAATCCTGAACCTGTTCAGGATGAGTCCAATGATAATGATGTAACTTCTTTCAATTCAATGAAATCTGATTCTCAGTATGTCTCTATGTTTGCTTCTGACTTTAATAATAATGATAACACTCCCTCCTCAGATGAGGAAGGGGGGATCGACGAAACTCCCCTTGAATTGCAGCATATGCTCAAACAAGAGGAGGAGCGCCGAGCCCAGCCTCTTAAAGATGAAATCGAAATTATAAACATCGGAACAGAAGATTTAATACAGGAAATACGAATTGGAAATACTCTATCCTCTGAAGAGCGCGATGAATTAATAAACCTACTTAAGGAATATAAAGAAGTTTTTGCCTGGTCCTACAAAGATATGCCCGGGTTGAGCGAAGACATTGTTCAGCACAAGCTACCTTTATTGCCTGGGATTAAACCTAAAAAGCAGAAGCTAAGGAGAATGAAGCCTGAGTGGGTCCTGAAAGTAGAAGAAGAGGTTACTAAGCAGTTGAATGCTGGATTTCTGCAAGTGGTGGAATATCCAGAATGGCTCGCAAATATAGTACCTGTACCGAAGAAAGATGGAAAGGTGAGAATGTGTGTAGATTTCAGGGATTTGAACAAGGCAAGTCCAAAAGATGATTTCCCTCTACCATATATCGATATCTTGGTGGACAATACGGCCGGGCATGAATTACTATCTTTTATGGATGGTTTCTCGGGCTACAATCAAATTAAGATGGCACCCGAGGACATGGCTAAGACCTCGTTCATTACACAATGGGGGACATATTGCTATCGGGTAATGCCATTTGGTCTTAAGAATGCCGGTGCGACATACCAAAGAGCAGCTACAGCCTTGCTCCATGACATGATACATAGAGAAGTCGAAGTTTATGTCGATGATATGATTGTAAAAGCCAAGGAAAGGAAAGATCATATCCCGAACCTTAAGAAGTTCTTTGAAAGAATTCTCAAATACCAGCTTCGCCTGAATCCTAGCAAGTGTGTGTTCGGGGTTACCTCCGGTAAGTTGCTTGGATTTATGGTGAGTCAAAGGGGTATAGAGGTAGATCCTCAGAAGATTAAGGCTATCCAGGAGATGCCACCGCCTAGAACCGAGAAGGAAATTCGGGGATTCCTAGGAAGGATACAGTTCCTAAGGCGATTCATCGCTCATCTGACATCAACTTGTGAACCTATCTTTAAGCTCTTAAAGAAGAACTCTTCCAAAGAATGGACAGAGGAATGTCAGCAGGCCTTTGAAAAGATAAAGCAAAGTTTGTCTGAGCCACCGATAGTAGCACCAGTGATACCGGGGCATCCATTGCTGCTTTACTTGTCAGTAACAGAAACCACAATGGGTTGTATGTTAGCACAGCAAGATCCAGAAACCAAGCATGAAAAGGCTGTGTATTATCTTAGCAAGAAGATGTTGGAGTATGAACAAAAGTATACTGTCCTAGAAAAAACCTGCTTAGCCTTGGTTTGGGCCACTCAGCGACTCAGGCATTACCTTTTATCACATAAGGTCCTGCTTTTGTCGAGGATGGATCCTCTGAAGTATCTCTTTGAAAAACCAGCCCTGACAGGCAGGACTGCCAGATGGTTATTATTGTTGTCTGAATTTGACATCACTCATGTAACCCAAAAATCAGTAAAGGGCCGAGCCATTGCTGAACAATTGGCGGAAGCACCCCGAGAAGAAAGTCAGCATTTCAAGCCGATGTTCCCAGATGAAGAGATCATGATGGTTGAAGATGAGTATCCAGAAACTGGTTGGACCCTCTATTTTGATGGAGCAGCAAACCAAACAGGACAAGGAGTAGGGGCATTGCTTGTGTCGCCTCGAAATGAGCATGTCCCCGTTGCCGTTAAGTTACAATTCAATTGCACCAACAATATGGCAGAATATGAAGCATGCATTGTTGGGCTTGAGGCTGCATTGGCCTTAGGCATAGAGAATCTTGACGTATATGGAGATTCGAAGCTAATCATTTGCCAAACTCAAGGAGAGTGGAGAACCAAAGAAGAAAAGCTATTGCCATATCATGAATACTTGGATATTCTCGCTAAGCAATTTCAACGCGTCACTTTCAGTTATTTGCCAAGGTTGAAGAATAGATTCGCCGATGCCTTAGCAACGTTAGCTTCCATGATTGACATACCTCACAATATGAAGATGAGGCCCATCACGGTTCAAGAGCAATGGGCTCCTGCATATGTTGATGCTATAGAAATAGCTGCAAGATGTCCCGATGGAAAGCCATGGTATACAGACATAAAGAACTACATCTCAGGCCAGGGGCATCCCAATGAGGCGTCGAGTAAAGAAATAAGGACTTTGCAGAGATTGGCAGCTAATTTCGTCATTTGTGGAGGAGAGTTGTATCGACGGTCTTTCGATGGAATTCAACTCTTATGTGTCACTGAAGATCAGGCAGAAGAAATTCTCGCAGATATTCATGAAGGGGTGTGTGGGCCTCATATGAATGGGAAGATGTTGGCAAGGAAGATCCTACGTCTGGGGTATTATTGGCCGACATTAGAAGCAGATTGTCACACATTTGTGAAGAGATGCTATAAATGTCAGATACATGCGAATCTCATCCATGTACCACCCACCGAATTGCATTCTCTTACCTCTCCTTGGCCGTTTTCGGTATGGGGAATTGACATCATTGGCAAGATTTCTCCCAAGTCGTCTAATGGTCACGAGTACATACTCGTTGCTATTGATTACTTCACCAAGTGGGTTGAGGCCGCTTCTTATGCAAAGCTTACATCCTCATCAGTTGCTAAATTCATACGCACCAACATAATTTGCAGATATGGAATTCCCCATGAACTTATCTCAGATAATGGATCTCATTTCAAGAAGGAAGTAATCTCTCTTTGCGAAGAGTTCAAGATTAAGCATCATAAATCCTCGCCTTATCGTCCGCAGACAAATGGAGCGGTAGAAGCTGCAAACAAAAATGTCAAGACTATCATTAGCAAAATGTCAGAAACTTATAAAGATTGGTCGAATAAGTTACCATACGCCTTGTGGGCTTACAGAACATCAATTAGGGCTTCAACTGGGGCAACCCCTTACTCTCTTGTTTACGGGATGGAAGCAGTGCTACCTGTTGAGATCCGTGTACCTTCGCTCCGAGTATTGACTGAAGTCAAGTTACCAGAAAATGAATGGGCAGATGCCAGGTATAAAGAGTTGAACATGCTAGACGAGAAGAGATTAAAGGCGCTTTACCATGTGCAAGGTTATCAGCGCAGAATAGCCCGTGCTTTTAATAAAAAGGTTAAGGTCAGAGATTTAGAAGAAGGCAATCTTGTTCTAAAAGAGAATCGAGCACCAATGTTTGACCCAAGGGGCAAGTTCAAACCAAATTGGTCAGGACCATACATTGTGGACCAAATCTTACCCGGAAAAGCCGTCAAGCTCCGTAATTTAAATGGAGAAATATTGCCAGAACCAACAAATCTTGATCAACTCAAGAGGTTCTATGCTTGAACATCAGAAGGCCGTCCTTTGGCCGAATAAATCCCAAATTCATAACCAAAAATCAAAAAATTTATAACCTTTTGCAAACCCTTTTGAGCCTAAATAAAATTTTCCTTCAAATCCCAATATACTAGGGGCATTCGCCCTGAACTACGCATGATCTGATTCCTACACTGGGATACGTAGGCAACCTGTTCATAGGTTCGGTCGAGACCCTTGCAAAACCTTAAGCCATTCTTTGAAAAGCCCTACCTCACCTATAAAGTCCTTTTGGTGTTCAAGTAAAAAGAAAAGAAGATAAAAAAGAAAAAGAAAAAGAAAAGAAATGGAGCTTGAAGATCCGCTAGATTGAAAAACATGAAAAGGCGATCTAGGCAAAATTTAGGATCATTCCCCTGCTAAGTTGAAAACCTGAAAGGGCGGCTTAGGCAAAAGGTAAGGGGGTGGCCCGCTGAGTCGAAAACCTGAAAAGGCGATTCAGGCAAAAGTTAAGGCCGAGCGGTCCACCAAGTTGAAAATCCAAAAAAGGAAGACTTGGTCGTGGTAAGATTGGATTCACGCCAAAAGAATTACATCGGTCTCTGAACTCGCGGTAGGTCAGGCGAAGCTAATACACAATGATTCTCGAAACTAGGGGCATTAATTTTGAAGCAATCTGAAAGTTGATAGAAAGATATATGAGGTATCACTGTATTAAAAATAAGTGAAGATGTTTATCAATGGAGAAACGTTCTTTAAAAGAGGCTAGTCTAACCCAAAAGAAAATACTGATAAGTCAGAAGCATCACGAGATTACTGGAGTAATCTTTCTTATTTTGTGTTTTTATTACAAGTGTCTGTAGTTCTATTTAAAAAAAAAAAAATTATTTTTAGAATTGTTGTAGGGTGCAATCACTCTGAAGGCAGGTTCATTAACAGGTTCTGAGGAACTTGGAAAAAGGTGACGCTGTCACGAATGACGAAGATCTTTGAAAGAATAATCTCTGGTCAACGAATAGAAGAAGGTTAGAATGCCTCAAACTGAGGCAGATTGCTAATGAAGTGGCATCCCATATTTAAGCCCTGAAGTTCTTTTGCTGCATAGTGTTATTAAATCCTTTGCTTCTAAAGTTGTTAATTGGAAATTTCGATTTCTCTCAAAGCTCAAATCATCATATCTCTCTGAATCCATTTGGAAAAAGATATTTTCTCTCTGAACATCACACAAATATGATATCTCGCTTCCTTGGAGTCCGTACAAATACGGTATTTCACTCTCCGAGTCCATACGACTATGGTCTCTTATCCCCTTTGAACATCATACAACTATGATGTCTCATTTCCTTGGAATCCGTACAAATACGGTATTTCATTCTCTTCGAGTTCATACAACTATGGTCTCTTATCCCCTTTGAACATCATACAACTATGATGTCTCATTTCCTTGGAATCCGTACAAATACGGTATTTCATTCTCTTCGAATCCATACAACTATGGTCTCTTATACCCTTTGAACATCATACAACTATGATGTCTCATTTCCTTGGAATCCGTATAAATACGGTATTTCATCTTGCCCAAGCCCATTCAAAAATGATGCTGCATTTTCATTAAGAATCTTTCAAAAGTCATCCATTATTCTCTGAGACCATTTGAAAATGACGTCTCATTTCCTCTGAAGCTGTTCAAAAGCGATATTCCTTTCCCTCCGAAAATCCATTTGAAAATGGTATCCCATTTCTCTCGTTGCCAGCGGCACCGCAGCGGGTTTGTTTTATTGCATTCCAATTCTAGGATTTCATCTAAGGTCTTGCATTATATTAGGTTGCATTGTGTTTAGGGGGTCCTTTGTCGATTAAAGCTACGCAAAATGGTTCTGTCATTTTGACTTTGGTATTCGATGACTACGTCGTCTCTACCAAAGAGGGGCATCTGTAGACACCCACATTTTGCTTTACTTTAACCAACAATAACCTAATATATTGATCCATCCTCAAATTTTTTGAAAAAAAAACAAAATGATAAAGAGATGTACCTGGTGAGATGATTAGATCCGAAAAATTGAAAAATACCCTGATTAGTGAATTTAGTGTGTTAAATCCATGTGAGAACCCCCTCTATCATTGATTTATATGTTTTAGGTCATTAATATCTTGATCTGACTTTACGGATCATCAATCGGGACAAAATAAGCTAGGGTCACTTCATAGCCCGGACCCTGATTCCATTCCGAGACCCGATTTCCGTTAATCGTTAGATCAATGACAGATCTTGACCTGGGTCTCACCATCCAAAACCACCTAACCTCTCCTCTCATCCTAACCATCCAAACCTCACCTAACCTCACCTAACCTCTCCTCTCATCCTAACCACCCAAACCTCACCTAACCTCACCTAACCTCACCTAACCTTACCTAACCTCACCTAACCTTACCTAACCTCACCTAACCTCACCTAACCTCCTATCCCATTCTCCTATAAATACCCTCTCATCCCACCATCCAAGGGAGAAGAAGAAAAAGAATCCCTCTCTTAGAAAATTCATCCCTCTCCCTCATCTCTTCAAGGGTTCGGCCATCCTTGCCGGATCGGGTGATACGTTGGGTGATATATATCAAAAGCAGTCATTATCAAGCAAGGAATCGTCTTCAAGGAATTAAGATCAAAGAAAAATCAAACACAAAGTGGGTTTTCAAAGAGGTAGGCATTTATTTCAATTCTATGTAGGGTCTATTTTCATGCATATCTTTTACTTTAAAAGAAAAACCATGTTAGGAAGCATCTAGGATCAATCTTTACTCATTCTTCTTGATGGTAGACTTTGAAGTTATACATGTTTCCCTCTTCTCTTAACCCATCTTATCTTCATTTTTATTTTTCCCTAATGGTTCACACCCTGGTTCCCCCCGGTTAGCCTCTGGTTAGACCCTGGTTGCACCCAGGTTCGTTGCTGGTTGCACCCAGGTTCGATACTGGTTCGCACCCTGGTTCCCTGCTGGTTCGCACTCTGGTTAGACCCTGGTTGCACCCAGGTTCGTTGCTGTTTGCACCCAGGTTCGATACTGGTTCACACCCTGGTTCCCTGCTGGTTCGCACTCTGGTTAGACCCTGGTTGCACCCAGGTTCGCTGCTGGTTGCACCCAGGTTCCCTGCTGGTTGCACCATGGTTCCCCTGCGGGTTGCACCCTGGTTCCCTGCTGGTTCGCACCCTGGTGCACCCTGGTCCGCACCCTGGTTTGTACCCTGCTGGTTGCACCCTGGTTCCCCTGCTGGTTCGCACCCTGGTTCCCTGCTGGTTCGCACTCTGGTTAGACCCTGGTTGCACCCAGGTTCGCTGCTGGTTGCACCCAGGTTCCCTGCTGGTTGCACCCTGGTTCCCCTGCTGGTTCGCACCCTGGTTCCCTGCTGGTTCGCACCCTGGTGCACCCTGGTCCGCACCCTGGTTTGTACCCTGCTTCCTCCTAGTTAGACCATGGCTAGTCTCGGGTTTGCTCCTAACTTAGACCCGACTCACTTGACCCTAACCATTAACCCAATCCAACCTAACCATTAACCACACCTAAACCCATACCCATAAGCCTTAAACCCTATAACCATAGCCACACATCATACACCACATGCCTTTCATTCATCCACCCAACAGTACCCTCATACACCCCTACAATAGACCCGGCCAACCCAGTTAACCCGGCCATCGGGCCCATTCGGCCCAATTAATTCATTCCCCTTAAGAGCCGCTTTGCCCTATTGGTTCCAAAGATACTCCAACCACCCAAACCTCAAGCCGCACCCCAATCCACGCTCAACCAGTTCCAATCCAGTCTAAGCCAAGTCAACCCACACTTGACCTTGACCATTAACCCAATCCAATCCAACTCAACCATTAACCCCACCTAACCTGACCCTAGCACAACTCAACCGAGTCACATCAACCCAAGCCATACCTTTGTCCACTCACTGAGGCACACCATTTATCCATAAATCTGGTTACATTAAATCTAACCCAGCCAGGCCACCTGCAGCTTAAGTCAAATCGCCCCAATACAATCCATCCAAGTGGGATCCCAACCCAGCTCAACTGAGTCAACTCTAGCCAACCTCCCTAGTCGAGTTGACCCAACTCTCTAGTCGAGTATGCTCAACCTCTTTAACCGATTGGACTCTCCCCTTAGTTGACTCAATCCAATTCCTTAATCAACCCATCCCAATGCAATCGAGTCACATTCGACCAAGTTGCGGCCTTCCATGTCACAACCGAGTCATTCCCCTATTCTACTAATGCCCTTTTACACCTAATAGAACTTCCTCCCTTTTGCCTAACCAAGTCATATCCCAACACAATCTGAGTCGCATGTCTGAATCCATTTGACCGAATCTCATAAGCCCGCCCATTTTGAATTCCCAAAATTCAAACCCTTGATGATTCCTATATGCTCAATTCTTTGATGCAAATTCCCAATTCCAAAATCCCATTGCTAAATCAATGTTTCTGAATCTCAAGTCCAATGCTCAAATACAAACCCGATTCCTGATCCAAATACCAATCCTGTTTTCCAAAATCCAAGCAACCTCCCCAGCGGAACTACGTGTGGCTTGATCCCCATCGCGGGGTACGTAGGCAATTTGGCACTCCCAAGTTCAGTCGCACCTTTCTCTATCTTTCTCATTCCCTCACACTATTTCATCATCTCTTCCATCTTTTTTTTTTCACTAACCTCGAGAATTTAAATCGATTTGTCTTGTGTCTTTCGGAACCGTTGGATCACGGTTTCCGTCGTAAGGACCCTTAGAGCCCAATTTAGGAACACCGGTGTCGTGTCGTGTCCTAAGTTTTAGAGAGTCCTAGAGTTAGGAGTCCAGCCTCATCACGGACGCTTGCTATGTATAGCAACCGTGCCATAGGTCTAGTTACACTAGTCACCCAATCTTTCCCTAGGACAAGCCTAGTAAACTAGGATGTAAGGCAAACCTGCATTAGTCTAAGGGACCATTTGCATTTAGATGAGAATCATATAGCATCTTAGATGAAATCCTAAGATAATAAAATCCTCAACTTGAATTAAATAACTTCTCCTAAAACTGTTGAAACAGTCAATCCCGTCTAGGTCGGTGTCTTAGTTGAGTTAGGCATATGTAACTTAGCTTAGGTGCACCGAACTACGTCGACTCTGATCCCAGTGAGGCTTGGGTACGTAGGCAGCTTGGATGTCTGACGGCATACCACCCGCGAGTCGGCACCACAACAAATTGTGGTGTTTTGGATATTAATTTTCTTGTAAATGCTTAATCAAATCATTTAGGGCTTTCCATGAAATTAGAATTCTAGGAGAACTTTCACTTAGAATGAATCCAGACAAATTAATAAATCAAGATACACATCTAGGATTCACATTGAAATTAGATCATAGGATGCATGTCACTTAGTTCGCACATTAACATAGAGTTGAATGAGCTATTTAAAATAAATTTAAAAAAGTTAGCTTTTGGAATCGAAGGCCGATTATCGGGCAGGAATGGTGCATGTGGCGGATAACTCCCCATACCTTCCATTCTCGTAACCAGGTAGCGAGTCTAGATTTCTGGTTAATTTCGGGTCCTAGATCCCACATCTAGGTGGCGACTCTGTCAGTCTCTTTCGTGTGGAATTCGGATTGCCTTAGTGATCCCAAGTTCACATAAAAGACGAATTACAATCAACAATTAAAAACACACGCCAATCGCGTGGATACGAGAGACCAAGAGAGAGCGCGTGGCGGCTCGCGCCCCACACTCCCTCACGGGCTAGGTACCACACATATGATTCCTAATGTGGTTATCACCTCACATATGATAAGTATACTCAATTGGAGCATGGTTGCTCTATATGGGTTGTTCGGGCTTGTCTTGTGTTTTTATGTGTATTTTTTAGTTTAAGATAAGAAGCCCATAGCCTAGGTCTTAGTGCCATATTCTTCTAGGCTTTTTGACTTATCTTGGATGGTCTAATATGATATCATCTATTCAAGGAATAAGTTTTGGTGGTCAAGTATTCCATTGTCATATCTTTGGCCTATTGTGTCATGTCATGCCTTAAATCTTAAGTTTTTCTAAGGCCAATGACAAATACTAAGGGGAGAGCTAATTGTTGCTATCTATATGTTTATATGGATCATTGTAAGATGCTTACACTATCCATTCAAATATTTTCCCACTAATTGTGCAAAAAATTTGAATATCTTAAAAAATAAAAATAAAAAAAATAAAAATTAGAGCTTACATGATTTATTCTTTTAAACCAAAGCTAAAACTTGCATATCTTTCTAGATCTACATTCATAGGAGAAAATTATACTTGCTAATCTTAATTTCTATGAATTTGAGTGCTCATCATGTGTATTTCCACTTGGCTATCCATGTATCTATTATAGAGCTCGATGTCATGCCATATATCCTAATAGTTAGCCATATTAGGATCAAATGTCATTTTCTATGCATGACAATTTAAGAGAATATTTTTAACTTGAAAAATATATATTCTTGCTTATCATGAGTCTATAACTACACATCCCTCATGATAAGATTCTAATAAGAATTTAAAAAAGGGGATTATCATGCTAAACTTTAAACTTGCTTGTTTTTTTTCATGATAAGTAAAATATAAGCTTTAACTTGCTAATCTATTATTGTATTACGGGTCATAGGGTATATTAAAATTGGTTTTATTCATATACTATGATATACCTTAAAACTTTGTGCGAAAATTAGAATGTTTCTTTGTTTTTTCAACATAGGCTTGATTTGTATTAGTTTATTCGTTTTCTATGTTGTTATTGCTCTTATCATGCCATATATACTTTGATTTTAATTGATAAATCATGATAAGAAGTTAGGAGGAGCATCTAGTCTCACTGAATATCTTTGATGCTTTATGTATTGTGCTTAAATGCTTACTCGTTCCTTTTTGCTAATGCCAAAATGGGGAGAATTTGTATAATTGATTAGAACCATTATCATATGCATTCTTGTATTATAACTTGTTAAATATAACTCATGCATATGTTGAGGGGGAGTAGTAATGATTAAATTATTTTCTATTCCTCATAAGAGGTTCCTCACACCTATCTAATAAATTTAGTTTGTCATAATCAAAATGGAGAGATTGTAAGCCCAAGGGTTCCCCATGGGTTCATTCAATCACCTTGTTTTGATGATTAATAAACGCAAATTGATTAGTCGCTTATTGACTGATCATTTGCCTTGAGTGTTGTGCTTTAGACAGTCCTACACAAGTCAAATCATTCTAGCACACACCCTGTTGGCCTATGCTTAAAGATGAACCAACCAATGGACAAAGGAGCTAGAGTATACTTGGACAAACCACACCTTGGAGGATCTACCAAGGAGAAGCTCAACAATCATCTTAAAGCATTGAACATACATATAAGATCATAAAGGCCAAAGCTGGAGGATCAAGAACCAATGCAAAGGACAAAGGAGCTTGTACCACAACTTGAAGATGTCAAGCATGGAAGCTCAACCATAGAATATCCCAGCTCAAGAGAAGAGTTCAAGAGAGTGACAGAAAGGGTAGAATGTATTCCTATCTCTCTTGCATTTTCTCTTGTCAAGGCACATTGTTTAAACCCCTAAAACTAGTGAAAAATAATATTTTCCAAAGAAACTACAACACACCCTTAGAGCCTAATTGGATTAGTGAATGGCCATGTGGTGTTTCATCATTATGGGACCCTCATGATATTCTAATCTTCATAGAAAATGAGTTCCAAAAGCCTAAAAGAATTCAGCAACAAAAACAGGAAAATCTGCTGTTTATAGGCTTCTCGGAACTTAGAGAATTGTTCTCGGAACTCCGAGAATGGTAAAAAGTCAAAAAATATAGCCGTTGCGGCTACAACGGCTAGTGAACTTTTTGACCAAAAAATTACCAGTTTGCCCCTGAAACGGTAATATTGAGTTTGGAACCTATATACATGTTGTATGGTTTCAAAACATCAAGGAGAACATGTTCCAACTCTAAAGAACCCTAGAAACACACTTGCAACTATTTTTGGGTTATTTTCTCTCTCACCAAACTCATTGTGCCTTGATTTGAGAAAAACATTTAAGATTGGTTTAGGCTTTAAATTGTAAGTATTTTTGAGAGAATATTATGAGAGCTTCATTGTGTATTGTAGCCTACTTAGAGGCAAAGTTATCTTCTTCTTCGGAAAGCGCTTAGATCTCGGCGGTGTAGGAGAGACAAGAAAGGTGGAAGGGCATCATGTGTTAATTCCCTTGGGTGAAGGGCTTAGTTCTCGGCCGTGTAGGAGAGACAAGAAAGGTGGAAGGGCATCATGTGTTAATTCTCTTGGGTAAAGGGCTTAGTTCTCGGCCCTGTAGGAGAGACATTGTAAAGGTGGCAAAGGCATCCTCATTTAATTCCCTTGGGTTGTAAAAGCCTTGGAGTCGGGCGTCGTGGAGGTCTCAATAGTGAAAATCCTCAAGTGTGACCTTGAGAAGAGTGGAGTAGGCCGTTTTCCGAACCACTATAAATCCTCATGTCACTTGTGTTGGTATTTTCCTTTCTCTTTCACCCTCTTACTCTATTATTTGTGCTTGCATTTTTTACATATTTAGAATTGAGTGAGTAGTTAGCATTTTAGTTTTAATTGAATAATTATACCTTACTAACTAGGCTATAAATCACCCAGTTAAGTTTGCTAATGAAAAGGGTTTTTGAACTTATATAAGTTTATAATATTGTTTAAGTTCAACTATTTTAAACTTAATTTAACAAGGGATAAGGCTTGGGTGAAATCTTAGGAAAAGTTTTTAAAAGACAAATGTTTTATAAACATCCTATTTACCCCCTCTAGGTTGCCAAACCGAGTCACTCCTCGGATTTCAATGGCAAAGGGAGAATCATTGGGGAAGGTAACATTAAATTTAAAGGCCTTAATATTAGAAATGTATTTTTTGTTGAAGGTCTTCATTTAAATTTACTTAGCATAAGTCAACTATACAATGTGAATTGTGAAGTTTTATTTAAAAATAATATGTGCACAGTTAAAAAGAAAAATGAAAGTAAAATCAAATTTGTTGCGGCTAGAGACGGAATCCTATACTCATTGGTTTTAGAAGAGCTTGATGACCAAGACGTGAAATGTCTTTCCTCTTTGGAAGACAATTCATGGATTTGGCACAAAAGGCTAGGCCATGCGAATATAGATTTAATGTCGATGCTTATTTCAAAGGTAGTAAAAGGTTTACCAAAGTTGAAATTTAAAAATGATCTTGTATGTAGAGGCTGTCAACTTGGTAAACAACGTAAAGATTCTTTCAAACCCAAGCATATCATATCTACTTCTAGACCATTAGAATTACTATATATGGATTTGTTTGGTCCCATGAAAACATAGTCTTAATGGTAGAGGATATGTGTTTGTGATTGTTGATGATTTTTCTCGATTTACTTGGGTTTCTTTTCTTGCATCCAAAGATGAAACGTTTGAAAAATTTTGTACTTTATGCAATAGATTACAAGTTGAAAAAGGTTGCAAGATTTTAAAAATTAGGAGTGATCATGGAACCAAATTTGAAAACGTTTACTTTAGTTCATACTGTAAAGAACATGGAATTGATCATAACTTCTCAACACCTAGAACCCCACAACAACATGGTGTAGTGAAAAGGAAAAATATGATTCTTCAGGAAATGGCTAGGTCTATACTTAATGATACCATTTTTGGTTCAACAAATGAGAGTATGTGTAATGAGTTTGCCCAATGCATGCAAAATGATATTGAAATGAGCATGATGGGAGAACTTAAATATTTCATAGGTCTACAAATTCATCAATTGAAAAATGGCATATTCATTAATCAAGAAAAATATACAAGAGAATTGCTTAAAAAGCTTGGGATAGATAAAGCTCCAACAAAGCCTACTCCTATGAGTACATCCACCAAACTAAACAAAGATGATCTCGGCCCATCTATTAATCAAAAGAAATATATGGGTATGATAGGGAGTCTACTATATTTGACTGCTAGCCGACCTGACATTATGTTTAGTGTTTGCTTATGTGCTAGATTTCAGTCAGACCCTAAGGAATCTCATTTACGAGCTGTGAAAAGAATAATCAAGTATCTCAAGGGGACTCCTAGTCTAGGTTTGTGGTTTGAAAATTCTAATGATTTCAACCTAGTAAGGTATTCGAATGCTGACTTTGCCAGATGTAGAGTGGATAGAAAAAATACAAGCGGCACACGTCAGTTTCTAGGTAGATCCCTTGTATCTTGGTTTAGTAAGAAGCAAAATTCGGTCGCCCTATCCACTATGGGGGGCAAATCTATTGCTGTAGGAGCTTGTTGTGCACAAATCCTTTGGATGAAGAACACCTTAGAAGATTATGGTCTTAAATTTGAGTGTGTTCCAATTCAATGTGATAATACAAGTGCAATCAATCTAACCAAGAACCCTATTCAACACTCTAGGACTAAGCATATAGAAATAAGACATCATTTTCTTAGAGATCATTCACAAAAAGGGCATATCAATTGAGTACATTCACACTGATGCTCAACTTGCTGACATATTCACTAAACCCCTAAGTGAAGAGAGATTCTGTGATATTAGGAGTGGTTTAAATATGTGGTAACTTCAACGTGTAAAAGAATTTTGAACTATTGCATGCATATACATATATTCTATGTACTTGAATGGTTGTGTGTTATTGAATGCATGGTCATGATGTCAATTTAACTTTAAAAGCTACTCAATTTGTACTCGTAGTCCTCTTACCTAGTAAGATGGAGAGTGTACACTCACCTTTTAATTAAGACATCTAATCATTTGGCTTGATGCCTCATCAAGACCATGAACATGTCTATTTGATTCCTAGTACTTGTGGACCCCGATCCTGAGGAGGCGGCGAGGAACGAGTTCCTGTCGGTCCTTTGGGATCTCCAGGTGTAAGAGAGCTCTACCAAGGAACTCTCAAAATAGGTGCCACCCTCATAGCATAGTACGACTGGCGATAAAAATAAGATACCTCTTGATCCGGAGCCAAGGCTCGAAACCAAGACGTACCTAAAATAACCCAGAGTCGCCATCCAGGGAAGTCACCCCTGGAACCCAAAAACAAAACCTCTGGGCAATGGATAACCAGAAATATATATGGGCTCGTGCCTGATTACGAATGAGGAAGGTCCGAAGAGCACCCCATCCGCCCAAGTGCAAGCATTCGGTCTCTTATGCCATTTATTATTAATTAAGAAGAGTTTTGGGCGAAAACCATGTGAAATGGGAATAAATATCCCCAAGAGAACGTCTACCTAAACATGCATGACCCGGGGATGGGTAAAAGAAAAATAAACATCCAAGTCCTAATGGGAATTGATATCAGAGTCATCTAATATTGGAAAGAACACTAGAATCCACCGTCTCTAAAACAGGCAGAGAAGACTAAAGTTTATCCAATATCACAGAACCCTGGTATCTATCTCTATACATCATATCTAACATCAATACCTAAAGAGAAATGTTACTAGTATCATCTGTCATTAGAAATAACACTAGAATCCGCCGTCTTTTAGAGAGGCGTAGAAGACTAGTGTTGCTCTAATAACAGATAACCCTAGTATCTATCTCTAAACATACATATAATCATAACACATCACATCTAAGTAAACAATAAACATACGCATGCACATCTATAACTAAAGAGATAAACCTGCACAGTGAGCAAACGTCAGTAGATGATAGCAAAAATAATTACCAGTAACAGTAAAAGGCTATAGCTATACATGTGATCAAGAAATAAGTACGCAAGTAAATGCTACAGCTAAGAATGCGAATAAGTACAGTAGTATGAAGCTACAACTAAGCATGTGAATCATCAAAAGAAGATAATCACTCAAACCATCAGGAGAATACACACTAACATGTCCCTATATGTGAGATTATAACTGGCATGCAAGCCACACAACCAAAATCATACAAGAAATATATCAAAAGAGGAGATAATACTCAAGCATGTCACTATATGAGAAATATAGACAAGTAACAGACCACAACCCCTAAAACTCTAATAACAAACCCTACGACTCTAATGTGAAGTTTGACTCGGACTAGGATGGTGTGGGACCCGATCCCGCGAGAGGGGTGGGGCGCGAGCCGCCACGCTCTCTCTTGGTCTCTCGTACCCACGCGATTGGCGTGTGCTCTTTTATTATTGATTTTAATTCATCTTTTATGTGAACTTGGGATCACTAAGGTAATCCGAATTCTACACAATAGAGAGTGACAGAGTCGCCACCTAGATGTGGATCTAGGACCCATAATTAACCAGAAATCTAGACTCGTTACCTGGTTACAAGAATGGAAGGTATAGGGAGTTATCCACCACATGCACCATTCCTGCTCGATAATCGGTCTTCAATTCCAAAAGTTAACTCTTTTGAATTTCTTTTAAATGGCTCATTTAACTCTATGCTAATGTGCTAACTATGTGACATGCATCCTATGATCTAATTTCAATGTAGATCCTAAATGTGTATCTTGATTTCTTAATTTGTTTGAATTCAATCTAAGTGAATGTTCTCCTAAAATTCTAATTTCATGGAAAGTCCTAAGTGATTTAATTAAGAATTTACAAGAAAATTAATATACAAAACCCCACAATTTGTTGTGGAGCCGACTCGTGATTGGTATGCCATCAAGCATCCAACCTGCTTACGTACCCAAGCCTCACTAGGATCAGAGTCGACGTAGTTCGGTGCACCTAAGCTAAGCTACTTATGCTTAACTCATCTAGGACACCGATCTAGACTGGATTGACTGTTTCAACAGTTTTAAGAGAAGTTATTTAATTCAAGTTGAAGATTTTATTATCCTAGGACTTCATCTAAGATGCTATATGGTCATATCTAAGTGCAAGGCATCCCTTTGACTAATGCAGGTGAACCTATATCCTAGGTAACTAGGCTTGTCCTATGAGAAAAATGAGGTGACTAGTGTAACTAGATCTATGGCACGGTTGCTATCCATAGCAAACGCCCGTGATGAGGCTGGACTCCTAACTCTAGGACTCCCTAAAACCTAGGACACGACATGACGCAAATGTTCCTAAATAGGGCTCTAATGGTTCTTACGATGGAAACCGCAATCCAACGGTTCCGAAAGACATGATGTAAATTGATTCAATTTGCTGAAGTTAACGATTTTCAGATTTCAAGGATTTTCAGTTCCTAAACATCTAAGGAATACCAAAGGCTCTATGGTTTGCAAGTTTCGACCTCGAATCACAACCATGGAAGGGAATCGTGCTCTCAACCCTTGTATAATTTAGCACGTAAATTATAGTATCTTATTGCATGGCATATTTCTCAGGATTTCCGTGGACAGTGGACCTCGGAGCCAATATCATACTATAATTTACGCACTCCAATTATGCTGGATCGATCGCAATTAGTATACGATTATGGTTACGATCTCGGCAGTTAAATTGTCACAGCATAGCCAATTTACAAAGGCAATCTATGAACCCTAAGGTTTCTGTTTCAAAAAGTTAGGAATTGAATTTATGATGAAAATTTAAGATTTTTTGGAGATTTTTACTGACTTTTGTATTGATTTGCTATTAAATTGTGATTTAATATCATTAAGACCAGATTGTTAGGAATACATAGTAACCCTAACCAATCGAACTCCAAATCAGTTAAAACTTTTTCAGTAACAAGATATGGATAATTCTAGCTTACTGGAAAAACTTCATGAATTATCATTAATATTTGACATCAATTTCTGATTTTCCAAACTTTAAATCAGATTATAGATTAACACATCAACTTGTAGCATATTAATTTCAAATTAATCCAAACTTTCACAGAATAAAGATGATCATAAGATTAGACTACTGTATGATTTTCATGAACTTTTATTATGATTTGATGCCAATTGAAATTCACACAAAAATCGGATGAAACCAAAGAATTACTTAAAAAGCAAACCTAATAGTATCCTAAAATCAAATAAAAAATTCCAGTAGATATATAATAGATTATAAAATTTTCTATCAAAATTTCAAAACTTAAAAATTAAATCTCCTCCATAAAATCGATTTTTAAATAAAAAAGGGGAATTTATTTCCTAGAAATTGAAACACATTTATTAAAACAAATTACAAAACCATATTAAAACTTTGCAAAACCAATTTAAAATTTTTATCTAACATTCCAGTAACCTAAGTTACTGGTTTGTAAAGAAAATTTTTAAAAATTTACTAATTTATTACGAAAAAGAATTACGGCACGTAAAACGAAAAAAAGATTAGAAAATAAATAAAAAAACCTTTTTTCAAAACAATAATCTCATGAAAAATTCAATTTATTATTGAAAATTAATTCTGGAGAGTTTCATTAATTTTTAAAATATTTTGATATTTATTAAAAATGGCCGAAATTTAAAATAATTTAAAACCGGATTTAAAAAATTCAAAAAAATCCGAACATTTTTGGGTATTATGGAAATCAAAACATTAGTTTGGAAATAATATTTTATAAATTTTGGACATGGTTTGATATACTTTTGGATTTGTTCATCAAGAAATAACCCCTTTCGGGGTTATTGTTTGAAAATTAGAATGAAAATTAGAACGGCCAAACCGTGATTGAAAATTAAGTTTCCAGTAGTATTTTATTTTATAGAAATCCTAAAAAATATCAGTTTTTAAAGAAACCTACGTTTTCTAACACCTGCTTTGATAATCCGATTTAAATCCATATTGAATAAAAGACGAAAGAAAATCATTATTAAATGGAGGAAATTTAATTTTTGGATCAAATTTTGGATTTTGAAAACTCATAATCTATATTATAACATACTGGAATTTTAAGAAAAAATTCATTGATTTGATCTATCAAAAGTAAAACCCTAGCATGCTTTTCTATTTTTGATATTACAAAGATAAAGATCCTACCGTGATCGCGCTCCTTGTCTCTACGGTGCGTAGATCCGAGGTATACGCTTTGTCGCACCCTTTTATATGATGAAGAAGACCCAAAGAACACTCCAATAATTCTTGAATGTGTGATGCCTTGGAGAAGAAGAAGGAATTCAAGAATTCCTTTTTGTAAAGAACACTTGAGAGAGAGATTACACTTCAAGAGAAAAGAGATTTTTTTTTCTTCTTGGGAGGAGAGAAAAAAAACAAATTTTGATCTTTTTCCAATCTTTTTTAGGATTTCTTTCTTTGATTTTTATACAAAAAAGCTAGGGTTAAGAGAGAAATAGTAGTTCCCAATGTGAGAGCTCTCATTTTTGGCTTGTTTCCAATTTTCCCCTCTTGCTTGCTTTTTTTCTTGTTTCCAAATTGGATTTGATTCCAATCTTAATTTATTGTCAATCAAGACATGCTATTCTTTATTACACATTGCTTCTTTGGAAGAAAACATTTTTTAAGCAATCATTCATCTTTTCCTTCTTTCCTTCTTTTATTTTTATTCTTTTTTTTTCTTTTAACAAATATGATGTCACAATGGTGACATCATCAAGGTTGGTTGCTCAATTCATGTGGGTCAGCCATGTGGGGCGCCCACCATGGTGGTCGACCCATATGGGTGAACCCACATGAGCTCCATCTTTACGGGCTTTAGCCCAATGGGACATTTCACACGGGTTTCGGGTTTTTCCGTAAAAATTCAATAAAATCTTTCTAAATTCAACATTCTATATATGGACCCAACCCATTTGACATTTATGGTGCATCCCTCACACATGATCGAACCATCTTTTTTGGGAAAATAATTTTTTGAATCAAAATGCCCCTATTTGACAATTACACACCCAAATGAGACCAAAATAACCTTAAATTGGTTCACCCTAAAGGGAAATGTTAAAAATGGAAAGACTTTGTGATCAAACTTCAAAAATAGAAACTTTTAAAGTTGGGTCCTTTTGATGAGCAATATCAAACATGATCATTTGGTACCCCCTGAAAATACCCAAAATGCCCTCAACACTTAGAATTTCCAAATTAAGCGAAACTCCTGAGAAATTCTAAATTTAGCAGGTTTTCCAAAATTCAGCAAATTATTCATAATCTCTCAGACATATTTCGGGGATCGAAAGAATTACACAGGAAAAGACCAAATTACCCCGAGGTGCTAGAATTTGGCGAGACTAGGGAAAACCTTGAGAAATTCTAAAAATAGCAGATTTTCAAAAATTTATGAACGGACTCACAACTTAGGGACTAAATATGATATGTTTGGAAATGTCTAAAATACCCTCGAAGTGCAAAATTAAGAGAAAATCTTGAGAGATCTAAATTTAGCAGGTTTCCCAAATCTTACGAAATTACTCTTAATCCATTAGTCGTACCCTCGAGATGGTTTTGGACATATGAGAAATGATTGAAATATCCATAAGATGATGAAAATATGGAAGCCCCATGAGTTTCTAAAAATAGCAGCTTTTTCAAAATTTGTAAAATCACTCAAGATTTCTCAAATATAACTCGGGGGTCAAATGAGACACATCGGGAATGACCAACATACCCCTGCAGTTCAAAATAGGCAAAAATGAGGGAAAGCCTGAAAATTCTAAAAATAACAGGTTTTTTTTCATTTGCTTGGAAATTTAAACTTTCATCTTCCAGAGGCCAAAGGAGCCCCCTAGAGACCTTCAGGATCGCGAATCAACTTCAAAACTCCCATAATGAGGTGAAATCTATCCTAAAATGCGTAGATGCCTAATCTAATGCTGAATACGGACTCAAGACTCGATGATACTACCGAATCTTTCACTTTTTAAAGCGTAGCAAAATGGGGGTGTCTACAGATGCCCATCCCGGTCTCGGGAAGAATTAGAGTCAACGTAGTTCGGTGGCCTATTCTAAACTATGATGCCTAAATGTGCCTAGACCATACTAGACTCGACACGACACGACACGACTCGACTCATGTTTAAGTATTTTAGACACGCCTATATGGTCTTGAACTAATGTAAGTCAACCTAGTCTAATGCAGGTGGGCCCTACATCCTATGTGCAACTAGGCTGAGACCCTAGAAAGTGGGCTAACTAAGTGCATTCTAATTTAGCCATCGGCTCGACTATGTGTCTAACCGACAACGACTCGAGGCCTCCTAACTCTAGGGACACTCATATGACAAAACACAGCAAACAAGACCAAATAAGACTCTAGACAATCTAAACCCCCTCTCACACCATCCTAAAATCTAAGGGGAAGAGTTTTTTGAAAACATTTGATTTTCTTTTAAGGGTTGAAAAGTTTTTTTCTGAAGGTTTGAAATGTTTATTTTTAAAGGTTTGAAATGTTTATTTTGAAAGGTTTGACTGGATTTGGGATAAGGATCCCAAGCTGCCTACGTACCTCGTGGAAGAGGATCAAGCCAACGTAGTTCGGAAACGAACTTCCTAACTACCACTAATGACTTTAAAAGTTTCAATTTCTGATTTTTTTAAATTTCAAGTTTTGAATTTTGAGTTTCTGATGTTTTAATGTTTTTCTGATTTTCAAATGTTTTTAATGTTTTTGATTGTTTCAAATATTTTTGAATTTTTAAATGTTTTCAAGTGTTTTTGAGTTTTTGAATTTCTGATATTTTTGAGTTTTTTTTTTTAAAATGATTTCACCCTTTTAGTCAAAGACCAAAAGGAACAAACAAAACAACACACTAGGGCCAAGCCCTAGGGCTAAAAGAGAAACCCCAAACAAACAAACTCACTAAAAGTGAAATGATTCCAAAATGAGTAAACTAGTGTCACAACTAAAATAAACACGGTAAGATCCCAAATAGGTAAACTCTAATCAGACTGAGCTAGTCTCTAAAGGAAAATGGGAGTGTTTATGCTAACAGGCAAACTCCTATCTAGAGAATAAACTCCTAAACTAAAGGATAAACTCCTAAACTAGAGAATAAACCCTGAACAAGAAGATAAACTCTCACACAAAAAAGATAAAATTTTAAACAAGTACTACTAAAGAGGGGGTGCACATAAGTCAAAGACTCGCCTAATAACACTACAAAAAATGGGGTAAATAAGTCAAAGACTTTTTATAAAGAGGGAGTAAATAAATGTGCTAGTGAGACCGAGTAAGTCTCCTAGACCTAGAGATGAGCTCCAGGTATCCCTATCATTGCCCTTGCAATAATAAAATAGGGTCAGGGCAACTAACATACCAAATTGGTGTTTAACTAATAGGGGTGCAACTTATGAGACTTGAGGTAGTCTCCTATAGGAGTAGACTCTAGATAACAAAGCTTGTCTCCAAAGGAGAATTGCATAATGAGACAAAACATGTGTCCTAATGGGGGGCTCTAGATGACTCTTTCATCGCCCTTAAAAAAGAAGGGCTATCTAAGATTCAAAAGACATTTAAAAGAATGAACACTCTCTACTTAAAGAAGAGGGAAGAAGAAGACATGGGGTACTACCATATCTTGGTAAGTCCCCCTAATGATGGGCTTGGGCTAATGCTTTCATCGCCCTTGCAATGAGAGAAGGATTAAAGGAAAAATGATGATGTGTGCAGAAGATGTAATCAATGGGCAATAATGCAATCGAGAGGCAAGAGATGCAATCAATGGATCTCAAAGACAGAATGAGACATGACTTATCTCCAAGAATGAAACTTGCAAGAATTAAACATGTTTTAGAAGTGATCCTATGAGTTTTAGATGCTAAGTTGTCATTTAGTTCAAGAACCGGAACAATAGAGCAAACTTGTTCGTGGTGTGTCTCTAGTAAGGTCCTAGCATCTTTCAATGGGAATTTCAGCTTCTTTTAGATATTTTCAGCATGTTTTATTCAGGTTTGATCATGATTAAATCATTTGTTTGCATACATCATTGATTTCAATCATTTAGCATTGAAAAGGCATTGGAAGCACACAACACAACATGCAAATTTCACTAAAAATGCACAAAAATTCAAAATAAGTCATAAGAATTACTCTATATATGATTTATAATCTTCTAGCATGCTCAACATAATAAAAAATATCAATTTGAATTAATCTAAGCTCAAAACAACCTTAAAAAAATAATTTCTACCAAACATGTAATTTTCACCAAAAGGGGTAAAAAAGTCAAACAATTAATAGAAATTATTCAATATATGATTTAAAACTTGTTAGCACTATCATCATATCCAACTATAAACATTAAAAATGATTTAGGCCCAAAATAGCCTTGAAAAGCAATAAAAGACAAAATCACAACTAAAGAGGCAATTTTCACAAAAATGTCCAAAAAATGGCAAGTAAATCATGGAAAATATTCAAAAGATAATTCATGACTTCCTACGAAACTCAAAACATAAAAAAACAACCGCTAAAAATGGTTAGAGCTCATGTTATCCATGATTTTTAAGAAATTGCATAGTTATGTTATATAGTGTGAAAAATACAACTTTGCATTGAATTTCGGACCCCTCAAACATCAAAACCATAAAACATTCTGCTGATAAAAATTGTAGATCTCAGCATGATTGACATTCTCTCAGTTAATCACTTCGCCTGGTTCTGGCTGGAAGTGACCGAAAAATGGCCGCTTCCGATCCATTGCCATTAGAAGACTATAGTGTTTTAGCTGAAAATTCGCGCTCAGTTTTGACACTCAAACATCGTTTCTTGAAATTTTGCTCAAGACAAAATTTTAGAAAATCATTCAAGGAACAACTTTGTCCTCTACGGCTCCGGACAGATCCTGCAGATGTGCCACAAAAATAGCCGACAATCTGTTGTTACAGCAAACACAATTTTTCCAAAAAACTGAAATTTTGAAAGTGATTTTTGACACACCAGACATTATTTTTGAGACAATGCACACATGAAAAAAGTTTGAGAAAATCTCATTACGAACAACTTTGACTTTTAAGGCTCTAGCCGAATCAGCCAGAAGCAACCCAGAAGTTACTCAACGAGATACATTTCAAAAAATTTAGAAAATTAACATATTGAATGGCTGAAGCTTAAAAAGAGCATAACTCTCTCATCCTTTGGCCAAATTAGGGCCATAATATGCCAAATCGAAGATCTCGGAATGCTCTACAACCCTTATTGATCCATTCCTTTCATATTTGACCAAAAATGACAAAAAATGATGAAAAACAAATCTGGACAGCATTTAATTGAGGTTTTTCAATGTCTTGCAAGAGCATTTCACATCAAAATCCTAGATCTATTATGTATTTCACTAGATATTCACATTACACACATATTAACACATATTTTTGAATTCCAAAGCCTAACACATCATATCTAAAGATTTTTACAAAAATCATCCAAGAATTCACCATTTAAATCCAAATTTTCAGCTGAAATTTTAAAATTGGTATAACTTCTTCGTTTCTTAGCCAATTTTGGGCCATAATATGCCAAATCGAAGATCTCAACGAGCTCTACGCCTTCTTATGAGAAATTTCTATGAATTTCAACTGAAAATTGATGAAATGAAAAAATGAGGCTAGACAACACTTATTTTTGCCATTTTCACATCGAAATTCCACTAAAACTCAAAATCCGAGGTGAATTGCTTTAGATCTTCATATGAGACATGTTTTTAAATATATTTTGGTAGAGTTTAGCCCTAGGTTTCTAAATCTAACCATTTTTAATCATTTTCCACTTACATTTCCCATTTTAGGCTAGATTTTAAAAGACAACTTAAAATAAACTCAAAATCTACTAACAATGTGCTCTTCTCTTGGATCTCTCCTTGAAGGCTTCATCTCCTCCTTCTTTCTCTCTCTAGAAAACTCTCTCTCTAGAATCTTCTCTCAAAAAATCTCTCTCTCTCTAAAATTAGATTAAGAACCTTAAATTTTTTCAAATGAGAGTCCAAATGCTCTATTTATAGACTTTTCCCTTAATTTTTGTTCCCCATTAGTTTATAGGACAACCCCTTTTAAAAATTTTTACTTTGGTTTTGGTTGCAAAAGAGTGCCCATTTGAAAAATGTTTAATGAAAAATTAACTAAAAGAAACTTTTCACCTCTTAAGTTATATTGAACAACCCTCATATTCATGTATATGTTATATTTTAACTTAAAAGTGGGTAATTTCAAGTAAAACTTTTCATGGGCGACATTACAGGGATAATGCACTTCCCTTTCTGCTCTAGTATAAAAACTGGCTGCCTTACAGGACATTTCACTCTCCTTTTGCGCTATCTAACTCGGCTCGTCTTAATAGGCAATTCTCAACGTATTTAAACAAAATTTTAATGGGACCTACTTGGGATCCTACCAACTTTAAAGCAGAATTTGGGGCTCTAAAACACTAATCTAATAGGGTTTCTAATCGAACCAAGTTATTTGGGGTTCGGTCAAAATGGGGTGTCTACAGATGCCCCATATTTATCTAGGCATGTATTCTACAAAAAAGGGGGAGAAAAAGTTTTACACAAAAATGAGGATTTTCACTTGTTTTATCTTTCCCAATTCTTTTTAATGTGACGAAAGGGGGAGAAGAAGGGTAAATTGATTATGTATGCATGTATGCTCTCTTATTTCATTTTTGTATTCCATGCATATGATTTTCCTAACTCACCATGTTAGCTCTACCTATGCTTATCTTGTGCTCATTGTCATATGTTCTAAATGATTGAATAAATATCTTAATAATCATATTCATGATAAGCATATATTGAGGGGGAGGTAAAATTTGCATAAATGTTTATTAAGGGGGAGCCTCCAACCCCATAATCAATTTAGGTTTGTCATCATAAAAAAGGGGATGAATGTATGCCCAAGGGTACATCCCTTTCTTGTTTTGATGATCAACAAACCCAAATTGATGGTAGTTTGCTAATGGCTTCTCTAGTGTTGTGATTTAGACATGCTTTATTCATGTCAACACTTGAAGCTAGAAGAACAAGGGCTAGCCTTGGAGAAAGCTAAGTCTTGGTGGTCATCGTTCAAGCCGTATGGTGTATCGAAGAATCAAGAGAACCACAAGTGTAAGAACGTATTTGAAGACTATCTCAAGACAAGGAGAAGCTCATGCAAGCACCCAAGAAGATTTAAGATCAAGAAGACTCAAGGTTCATATTTTTAGAATGCATAGGAGTCCTCTTGGCAGTTAGTGTTTGCATGTTTTCAAATCATATTTAAAACTATTTTTCTAAGTGCATTAATGTATTTGAAAACACATGTTTAAAGCCCAAAGACCAAAGCCCAAAGTCCCTTGCACAAATATTTTAAAACAGTTTTTCAAAGCAGGGCTGGTCGACCGCGGGATGGTACCTGAAAATCCAGGATATCTCGAATTTTAGCGGCTTGGTCGCCCGGGCCAATCTGGTCGACCGCGAATCGATTTTCTGGAAATTCAGAAAACATCTAGGTTGGTCTCGGCGGACGACCGCAACCCCTCGGTTGATCGCGATGAGCCAGTCGACCACACCTTATTTTTCGAGCCAAAATTGTTCCAACAGATTGCCCTCGGCAGGCGACCGAGAATGCCCCGGTTGACCGCGGCGGTTTGAATTTTGAAAATAAAAAAGGGCGCCCGATAAGGGCCGGCGACCGCCGTGGCTCGGTTCGGCGAAAGAGCCGTTGTATCTTGCAGTGGGTAGGTGCACCTTCCAGTATTATTACAGTTTTGCCCTTGAAGGATCCCAAATGAACTAGGGTTATTTAAACACCATAAAAGACTTCATTTTACACCTTTTGAGCATTTATCTTTAAAACCCTAGAGCTTCAATCTTTAAAATCAAAAGGATCCATCTTCAAACCTCTTGTGCATTTAAACTTGCATTCATTTCTTGCCAAGAGGATCTCCCCAAGCATTTAGTTTCAATCATTGGGAGAATATTGTGAGCTTGAGAGTTGTATATGCCTTAAAGAGGCTTGAGAGCTTTTCATTCCTTATTTTCTTTCCTTTCTTGTATTTAGAGTTGCAAAGATGAGTTTCTTTCTTCAAGGCGGTGGTGCAACGAAGAAGAACGTCCTCGGAGGTGGATTGTAATACATGGGTGTGTCCCCTTGTGGAGGTGGAGTATGCTTGTAACGCTTTGTGAGGCGGTGTTGAGGAGCCTTACCGTAGTGGAGAAAATCCCAAGGAAAGACCAAGTACTTGGGTAGTGGAGTAGGTCAAGTTGTGACCGAACCACTATAAAATCATCGTGTAGTTTCCTTGCTCCCTCTCCTCTCTCTTGTGGTGTGATTGGTAATCTCTTTCCTTTTTCTATTTGAATATAATCTTGAACAAGGGTTAGAACTAACTGGGTTAATTTCACAAGCCCTAGCTTTGTAAGTAGAGATTTTTTAAAACACCCAATTCACCCCCTCTTGTGTGTTACCCTTTGGGATTTCAAAAACTAAGGCCAACTGCTCTGGAGACAAATTCTGAGATCAGAGCATGCCTTCGCACACATCGAGTTGCATGTGAGGACAACTAGTTCCTGTGTACTTGTCAATGTCTGGCCATTTGAAATTGGCAAGAAGTTGTACATCAGGGAACAAAGAGACTTCCCGCATGGTGAGTCCTGATGAACTTTGGATTTTGTTACCTTTGATATCCTGATTAACCTTGGAAAACTGCTCTTCCCATGATTTTAGTACCTGTGAGAAGGGATGGTTTTCATCAGCGGACTCTTCTAGAAACGGATTCAACGGTTGAGACGCAGTTTGGACTGTGGGTAAGACCTCTTGAAGACTAGGAGGATTTGGTTCTCGAGGACTTGTACTAGGTAAGAGATGGACTTTTAACTGGGCATTCTCTTCAGATATTAAGTTGAATTTGAGAGAAAGGTCAGCTATTGTCTGTTGTAATTCTTGGACAAGCTGAGATTGATCTACTAGTTCTGCCATCATAGCTCGAGGAATTGAAGAACTCAGTGAATCAGGGATTTTTTGTCAAATAAGTAGGGCAAAAAGAGCCATAAATCCCGTAACTACCCTGCACCGAGTTTTGTAATAGAAATGTAGAAAGCTGGGAAATAAATGTAAATTTACAAGAAGAACGAGAGAGCTTGTCGAGAAACCGGCGGCATAGCGACGCTGATTAAAAGAAAGGGCTTCCGGTTTGATGAGATTTCGACAGAACAACAGCGTTGCTTGGACGAAGGGGCTTCGGGTTTGCCGAGATTTCGACAGAACAACGACGCTATTTAAATAGGGCCTCGAGTTCTCCGAAATTCAGCAGAACAACGATGCTATTTTGCCGAAGGGGCTACGGGTTTGCCAAGATTTCGGCAGAACAACAACACAATTTAGATAATATGACCTTTTGTTCTCCAAAATTCAGCAGAACAATGGCGCTATTTTGACGAAGCTGCTTCGGGTTTGTTGAGATTTCGGCAGAACAACGACGCTATTATGGAAAAATAACTCGTAGTTCTGCGAAATTCGACAGAATAACGACGCTATTTGAAGGATGTCACTCCAAATCTTCAAAAATTCGGTAGAATCCCGACGCCCAGTGTAAGCTATCTAACAATTTCTCTACTTTCTCGCTTCTAAAGCAAATAAAGTAGGGTTTTTTTTATATTCAGAAGCGAAAACCAGAAGAAAATCCTCTGAAAAAATAATTCAGGAAGTTTAAAATAAAAACCAGAAAAGTTAAAATCTGAAAATCAAATCCAGAGAGAGTTAAAATCTGATTTTACTTTTACCCCCTATTTATAGAGGTTCGGGTCCAAATTTCGAAGAGTACGGAATTTTCGCACTCTGCAAAATTGGAATTATCCAATTTCACACTCTGCAAATTGGTACTTGACAATGACATGTCAGTGTCAGGTCGGCAACATTTCAAAAAATGTGATTTTTCATCTTTTTGGTTTCAAAAAATGTTATTTTTCGTCTCTTTTTACGGGTTTTTGGGGAGTTTCAGCGGACCGTAATCGCACACGGTCAGATATGTTGGATTCCTTGTTCCGAGGAGATTCCAATGAACTTAATATCGGTTGTTTTCAGAACACGAAGTGTTTTTGGGTAAAAACGAATGTTTTTGACTCAAAGTTAACTTCTCGGTTGAGAGACCGTTTGAAAATGGGCTTTTCGGTCGTGCCGTGAAAGGTGGGACACTGTGTAAAGACAGGCTTTTGTTTCACCTCTTGGGTAAAGTTCTTTTTTGAAAAATCTTCCCAGTTTCATATCCTAGAGAGAGACTGAGAGAAAGACTAATCTCCCTGACTCTGACTCACTCGCAGTCAAGTTAATCTTCCAATTCTTAGCTCATTCGCAGCTAAAATCAAATTCCTGACGATTGAGAAATTAAATAACCGCAAGTGCACGGATCGTGTAAAAACGGGTCGAACTCAGGGAAGATAAATCTAGTTGTCAATCCTATTCTTGTACCGATTAGAATACTAGCTATGATATAATGTTGCCTGGAATGGACTCAGGATTTCCGTGGACTTGACCTCGGAGCCAACACTATATATAAGCGTATATTCTAATCAATCTAAGAATCAAATTTAACTAAGATCTTTTTTTATTTAAAATCCTAATTTAGGCAAAGTGTACCAATGTTCTAATGATCTCTTTTAACTACTTATCTAATTTAATTAGAAAACCAAAATTTTAAGGGCCTAAGTAAATTGAAAAATTGCAAAAGTAATTTGGAATAGTGTAAAAACCTTAATTCAATATAAAAGATTACTTAGGGTTAGAATCCACCATGTGTTTGGATTAAATTAATTAATTAAAACAACTCTTGAATTGGGTTGAAAATTCGATTAACTAGTCAATAAGGGATAAGATCAAAGGGATGTCATTCCTTATAAGTAATTAATCAAATCCACTCTCCAATCTACATTGATTGTATAGAACCTTATATTTGTTAATTAACAATCATTCAAACGAAAGGGGAAAGCCAATGGCATGAATGATTGGAATTTTCCAAATACAAAATCCTACACAATTTTTCAATTGAGTAGATTGATTTAATTATAAATATTTCTTCTTCCCCATGGCTTCAACTAAACCCTAAGTAATTAGGATTTAGTTATTCATGAAGAAGTGAAGAAAAACAAAAATAAAACAGATAGATGGGAGAAGAATTGCCATATAGAACTTGAAAGGAAATGAAACAAAAGCAAATTACTTCTTCACTAACTTGAGTTGAAACAAAATTACATCAAATTGAACTTAAAATAAATAACAAAAATTAAATAGAACTTAGTCTTTTTCTCTTCCAACTTTGGCCAAGTCCTCATCTTCAAGCTTTAGTGTCACCTTGGAATGAACGGTGGATGATTGATCCTTGGTTGAGAGTAGAAAAGAAAAAGAGAATGAAAAAGAACAAGAAAACCTAAGAGAGAGAGAGAGAGCTTGAGAATGGTGGAGAAGTAGAGAGAAAGAGAGTCTGTAGAGAGACGAGAGCATGGGAGAGAAAAGAACTTTTAGAGAAAAGAGGGTATAGAGAGAGAGAGAGCAAGAGTGTCTGGAGAAGAAGAGAGAAAAGTCCCGCCGCCGGTTGGAAGAAAGAGAGATATATAGAGAAGACAAATGAGAAATTACAGAAAGTAGAGAGTGAAGAAAGAAAGAAAGCTTGCTAATCTTGAGATTGCCCAATAGGTAGGATTGCCAAAATCAAGAGAGACCTTACAAAAAAGATTGGCCGAAACTATATTTTCTTCAAGAATACCTGAATTCTTCTTTAGCAAGTAATTAACAACCCTTGCGTTCTTTCTCTCAACAACCCAATTTAGTGGGCCCTACATATAACTTTCCAAATCATGAGAAGTAATGGAACCGAAATATCACAGGATGTTACCCACTGAATATGGTTTGTTGCTAAAAAAAATCAAAATAACCTTGCTGAATCTTCATGCAAATGAGCATGATCTTGGTGGGTCCCACGGTTATAGGCAAGATGCCAAAACCTAGCCTACTAAAAAAAAAAAAAAACAGAAGTTACTTTGCTTCTCTCACTTTCCACGTTTTTACAAAAGAAAAGTAGCAAGTGGGACCCATTTCCAAATACAAACCATGGCTGAATCTTTTTGTGCCAAAATACCCAAACAATCACAAACATCCATTTCATATGCATGCCTAGAATACACAAGTTGCTATCTAAAATGGACGTTGCATGGATTTCTCATGAGATAAAAAGAAACAGCAGCTTCTAAATTGGAATTGCATGATGTCACGCCCACCTATATCTTATTGACTTTCCAATACTATTTCCATGCATGCTGCCAACCATTGGTAATATTTCCAACCTCAAACCTTTGCATCGTAATCCTATTATTATAAAGCTTTCCAAATTGGAGATGCACATGCAACGTCCACCATATTCCAATAACTTTATATTTTCATACTTTTCATTCCTACCCCCCTCCAATTTCATACCTAACTCCATCAATTTCCAATTGCCAACAATCGTGGCCCCCACATGAATTCAAAAGAACTTTTTTTTTCTAATAAATATAGACTCACTTTCTAAACCCAAAGTGGGCTGACCGAATATGGATGAATTGGTGTTGCACAATAGTGGGTCCACTTAAATAACCGAATCCCCTTGGAAAAAAAATTCAAAAATTAATAAGATGGGCTACTTCTAAATTGGCAAAACATGTTTCTCTTAATAGATGCACTTCCCTAAAACTTCTATGGTGACCAAAAAGAATCCGAATGCATTTCTAAAATAAAACCCAAGCGGGTCCCACTTACACCTCAATAGAGAAATGATATATTCGGCTATCTCTCTTTTCCAAATTAATCTTGCCAATGAAATAGGGAAGGTGCCAATAAAATAAGAGAGGGAGAGCCGTATGGCATCTTTGCATGGATTATTTCACTGCCACGTACGAGATAATTCCAAATTGGGTAAATGCTATCCATTGGTTTCAACTTCATGCGCAATTTCTAGATGGGCAATCCATTTCGTAAGATAATCCAAACCATCCATTTTATTAGTCACAACATAAATTGTCATTTTTTTTTCAGAAGCTACTCATGGGCTGATGTGCTTCACGTCCACTCCATAATTAGTGGGCCCCTACTTGTGGAGAAATGAGATATTCGAACCCTTCTATATTCCCAAGCCAACCCCTTCTACTATGGGTAATGAGAGTACTTAGTAGTCCATTCCATGGGATGATCTAACCTGTACATTTTTAGTGGCTTTTGGGGTAAATGAGCGCTTCTCAAATTATTCCCAAAACTGATCCGAACCGTTCTCTTCATTGGGCCACAAGATAAATGAATCATACCATTCAATTCTAGTGGATGATCTCCACTGTCCATTGCATCCATTTCATGAAATGATTCAAGCCGCCCATATTTTGACTACCATGTCCTGACCTTCTAATCCACAACCACAACCCACAACATTTCAACTCACAAACAAGACCATATGGCCTAGAACATTAAAATGTAATTTCCTTTGAATCATATTTCGGCTAGCCAAATACTTGTGTACCATGCTTGCATTCAGGTCAAATTTTACTTTTAAATTTTATCTTTTAGCTCAATTTTTCGGAAAAATCCATAAATGACCCTGCAGATCAAAAGTAAGAAAAACACATCAAATAGCACTGCTCTAAATATCAAATATGCATGATTTACTACCCTAAGATTCACACATAAATGTGTTCATCACCTGACTTTCTGGTTCATTCGCAACCAAGTTATTATTCTGGTCTTATAGTTCATTCGCAACTAGGCCAATATCCCTAACTCTGGCTCTTTCACAGTCAAGTCACCCCTTTGCTTTTCGGTTCATTCGCAACCAAGCAAATTTCTGACCTTTCGACTCATTCGCAGTTAAATCCATTATCCGATCTTCTGGTTCGTTCGCAACCAAGATAATATTCCTAATTCTATGACTCCTTCATAGTCAAGTTAATTATCCGGTATTCTAGTTCATTCGCAATTGAGCCAATTTCCAACTCTTAGAATCATTCACAGTCAAGTAAATGTTCCGATCTACTGGTTCGTTCGCAATCAAGCTAACTTCTCTGATTCTTTGATTCCTTCGCAGTCAAGTCAATTCCCCGGCTTCTGGTTCAGTCGCAACCAAGACAATATCCTTCCCGGCTCACTCGCGGCCAAATTCACCTTTCAACCTTGACTCGCTAGCAGTCAGCTCATTTCTCTCCAATTTCCAAGCTCGCTCGCAGCTAAAACAACGCTTTCAATATTTCTAGCTCATTCGTAGCCAATTAATCCTGTCAATACCTTTCGCAAGGGATGCCAGAGCAATGTCCGTCCAAAGCTTTTCAATCGGATGCCAGAGTAACACCATCTATAACCCTTTCATTTGAACTGCTTTCACTATACCCTTTCGTTTCACCTAGAATCTCGGGCCGGTCAAAATGTGTTGTCCTATCAGCTTTGCCATTCGTGTGACAAGTACACTCTGCCAAAGAGGGGCATCTATAGACACCTCATTTTGACCAGACTCTAATTTTCAAAATTGAATAAAATTTCAAAGCCCAATCTTGAAATTTCCGCAAAAACCGAGCCTCGAGTGTGAAAGAGCTTGAAAAGTGCCTATTTACAGATAATTGTTGAAACCTTTGTGAAGCCTGAGTGTCTTCTCGAGCCTTAATGGGCCCCTTTTGTCTAGTCCCTTTGTCATTTCATTAACTTGAAAAAATTAGAAAATACCACGCTGTTTTAGTATTGACACTCATTTATTTGTATCCCCAAGCTCTGAGCGGTAGACTACAACCTTATTTGGGAATTTTCTCTAACCTATATTGTTCTGTCGTGTGTAAAGAGGTACCAGGGAGTTCTTACCCTCTCCAAGATTGTGCCCGCAAAATTTCAGAATGAAAGAACGAAAAATGGCAGAAAAGATGAGGAGAATTTGTGCCATCATCAAAGTTAAGTGTGTGTCTCATTTTCTTATCAATAGGCAAACCAAAGAGGAAAGAGAAAAGACAAGTTGAGTTTGTGTCAATACCAATCCGCAGAGGTGACCATATCATTCCCCTGCAAGAAACAAAAAAAAGAAGAAAAAAGCAATTTCATGTTCCCCTTAGTTTTGCATAGACCACCTCAATATAGGGTAAATGAATAGTCAAAATATACTAGTGGTGGCTGTCCTAGAAAGAAAAAGAGCTAGCAAATGTATCATTTCCCTTTTATCCAGCTACTCTTACCCGAACCATCCATATAGTGTTGAAAGAGCAGTCATAATATACCTGAAAGGGCTGTCCAGAGAGGGAATGGGGCCGAATATATCATTTCCCCTAGGACTCGTTCCTTACCCAGGCACCCCCCTGATGGGTAAATACTAGTTGAAAATTCACTTGAAGTGGCTGTCCTTGGGAATAATAGGGGATGACAATTTGTCATTTTTAGTATAAAAGAGAAGCAAAGCTCGTAAACGAGGGAGGGGATCTCATTTTTCTCACCAAAACAAAGATCAGGAGAGAAAGGGAAAAAACCAAACCCTAGTTTTCTTCATCATCTTCCCCGGCCAAATTTGCCAGATTCCGGCCAATCTCCAGCTGATGAGTGAATGCCTCATCATATAAAACTCGTCTTCTTGAATCCTTGCTCTTCATCAACTTTGAAAACCCTAGTTTAAGCCTTTGAAACCCTAGATCTCTGTGCGAAACCCTAGCTTCCTCATTCGTCTTCCTCGGTCATCTTCGTCGGAGCTCCGGCTGGCCATCAGTTTGTGTTTCTTCTTAATTAGTCTCTTTTATTGCTATTTCTCCTCTTCTAGCATCTCTAAAACCTTAGATCCCCTTTCTCAAATCCCTAACCATTTTTCTTTTTCTTCTTTGGTCAAACCTCAGCCTCACTCCGGCCATTTTCCGGCCAATATTTCTTCTCCGGCCGGATTCCGATCACGGTATTACTGAAGCTCCATCTTACTACTTCACTGGTCTTTCATTTCCACTTCTTTTGAGTTAGAAACCCTCTTCTTATCTCTTCTAGGTTGAAAACCCTAAATTTTTTTGTTTTTCTTCTTTAAAACCCTCGATCTATACATAAACTTTAGATCCGATTATAACTACCTGTAGGAATTTTTAGATCCATATTGCAATCGGTTTCTATGTTTCAAAAATCCCTGATCTGATTTTTTTTATTATTCAATCAAACCCTAGATCCAATCGTTCATAGTTAAATTTTGTAAATTTCAAGTTCTGTCTGTAAGATTTTCTTCTCAGACAAAATTCTTTGAATCTTTGGTCATGATTTATTCGTTTGGAGCCTACAATGGTGCATGAGATCAGATAAAGCATTCTCATAGAGGAGCTTGAAAACAGCAAGAAGGAGAAGATGTCTATTGATCCCAGCAATTTTGCCGGAGAGGCGATCCCCAACAGGTACATCAACATATCCAGAGGCATTGTATGACCAATCTGCTTATTCATCACTCAGGTATGGCATATGACCTTTTATTTTATTTTTTAAGTGCCATCTCATATCAGCAGCGAATTTACATTGGTTTAGCATGGGTAAATTAATGGTTAAGAGTTAAGTTTTCACAATTTTATTCTTTTAAGATCAAAAGGGCCTTAAATTGATAGGACACAAATACGGCGTCATTCTCAGAAATCGCCACGTGTCGCCCATGCACGGGAAGAACCCAGCCATCACGAAGAAAGACGTTGGAAAATGATAAAGACCATGCAGACATAACACGCGTCGCCACCCAGGCCTCATCATCACAAACTATGGAAGGAGACGGCCGGCGAAGCCACGCGCGCCGGCAAGGCAGGGGACGGCCCAATCCTGCGAAGGAAGGCTTTCTCTCCATAATGATGAAAGGGGCCGCGCAAGGAGGAACAGGGAGAAGAACTGGAGGACTTTTCTCTAAAAAAAAGGGACTTCTCCCATTCTCAGCACAACCGGGGCGGATCCGTTCGGGCCTTTTTGGAGGGCATATCCATGGAGAACACCCGCTCTGCATAGGCTCGTCCACCGGCCGTTGTCGGCCCTCCCGCTGCCGCTCCTCCCGCGATGATATTGATTTTTCCTATGATGGCAGGCGGCTGTTCGTGGACCTGTGGTTGTTTGGGGGGCTCATCTTTCCGGGGGCGCTGATGGCGGTGTGCGCCGTGCCTGCTGCGGGATCGACGTCTGCTTCTGGAGCGATGCCTGCTTGGGGATCGGTGCCGGCTAGTGGATCGGCGACGGTTGTTGGACCGACGTCTATTGGGTGACCGATGCCTACCTCTGGGCTCGTCGGATAGGTGCCGCACCTCGCGCGAGCTTTCGTCAGGGCTCCTGAGATATTGATTTAGGTGCCCTTCTTCGGCCAGCTTTCCCAGCTGGAGGCGGAGGTGGAAGCAATGGTCAGTTTCGTGGCCGTGGTCCCCGTGGAATTTGCAGAATTTTCTGGCGGACCTCTTCTTTGGGTCTGTGGCCATTCTCTTGGGAACTTCAGTGGGGCGCTTCCCAGTCTCTCGAAGACGGGGATGAGGTTCCGGCTCGCCTGTTTCTCCTCGGCCCTCGGTCTCAGGATCCTTCGGCCGTCGTTGTTTTTTCTTTCATCGGGGCCGGGCTGGATCCGCTCTCGGGCGCAGGCTTCTTCTGCTTGTAAGAACTTGTCAGCCTTGGATTCAAGTTCCTGTAGGTCTCGAGGTGGCTTGAGGGTGAGATGTAGCTTGAGATTTGGATCGGTGGTGGCATGTTTTAGTGTGGCGACCGCTGTTTGGACGTCCATGTTAGAAAGTTAGGCCAATTCGGCGTTGAATTTTAACATGAAGTCTCTTACTGTTTTGTTTCTTCCCTGCTGGAGGGCTAAGAGGGCGTCCGCTGGATCATGGCGGAGGCGGTTGTTGGTGAATCTTGCGCTGAACTTTCTCCCGAATTCATGGAAGGATGCGATGGAGTCGGGCTCCAATCTCATATACCAGTCGTTAGCGGTCTTTCTTAACAGGGAGGCGAAGGCTCTGCACATGAATCCGTCCGACGCACCTCGGAGCGTCATTACCCTTTTAAAGGTTTGGAGGAACTCAAGGGGGTCAGTGCTTCCGTCGTACAGACCGAAACGGGAGAGGTCTATGCTCGCTTCTGCAGGGGTCTTTAAGACTTCTGCGGTGAATGGGGATGCCGTTTCCTTTTCCCATTCATCGAGGATGCCATGGGCGTAGGGCTTCTTCATTTCTAGTTTTACCTCTCAAATCTGCCTCTGCAGGTCAGCTATTGGATCCACGCTGGGAGGTTGCACTGAGGTTGCCACTTCTTCCGCCCGAGCCAGGGGCGATTCCTGAAGACGGGCAGCTTGGACAGGGGGAGCGCGGCTTAGCGTAGCCTGCTTCCCGCTGTCTCGCTGGCGTCCCCTAGCTGCGGGTGGCAAAGGGCTATTTGCTGACGGGGACGGCGTTCGGCGGGTCGGTGCTCGCTTTCGCCGGGAATGACGCTCCCTTGGCTGTTCCTTGTTGCCTTCGTCGTAGGCTTCTGTCTGGTTCTGCGTTGTCGGGGACCTCTCCGGGGCTGGAGGAGGCAAGCGTGGGTAGCTCCCGGCGGAGTTCGTTGAACATCTCCATGGTGGGGACCATCTGCGGTGCGCTAGAGGAGGGCTCATGTCGGCCCGAGAGTGGTGAGTTGGGCTCTCAGGAGCTTGAGTTGTTGGTTTGCGCGCGCTGAGCCTGACTCCTGGTTAATACCCCTGTTTCTTACTGTTGGGTGTGGTTTCTCATCGCCATAAGGCATTCAGTACTCGACGAGTCCCACGGATGACGCCAATATGATGGCGTCTGAATCCGGGTCTGCGATCGCGCGGTCGGTAGAGGGCCTCCGCGGGGTCTGCAATCACAAACAAAGGGGGTCCGGGGTGGGTCCCGGACGACCACTTCGACACCCAAGTCAGATCCTTCGACCAATCAATATAAAGAACAGCGAGAGGGGGAAGGGGTGTTTATTAGGGTTACCAGGGTCAGCGCGCGGGCTCTTTTCTGGGGGTGCGTATGAGTGGGTCGGAGGGGACTAGCAGGGAGGGTAAGATTGGGTTCCTAGCCTCCTCTATTGTTGCCTCACCTCTTTTTTCGGTTGTGCTGAGAATGGGAGAAGTCCCTTTTTTTTTTTTAGAGAACTTCTTTTATCACGATGTAGTCTGCCGTTTCGGTCCCCAATTCGCAAGCGCTGAATTCGGCAGATTCTGCGATAGCCTAAGCATCGAGCACCGTTTCGCCTCCGTAGCACACTGTAGACACCCCATTTTGACCTGACCCCAATATTCCCAAAAAAATAAAAAAATAAAAAAAATCCCTAAATCGATCCCGAATTCGAATTCGAAATTCCCCAAACTCAATTTACAGGCGCCTTGGAAATCGATTTTCGAAATTTCTAGAACTTGAGGTCCAATTGCAGAAGAGCCTGAAAAATCCGAAAATGCCCGCTTGAAAATCATTTCTGGAAATATTCTGAAAGCCTGAGCGATCCCAAAGCCCCATTGATATCCTCCGTTCAATCGCCCCCACCTTCCCTTTCCATTTTTTCGGAATTTACAAAGAATTGCCCAATGTATATCGGCACAGTCGTATTTTGATATTTACACTAACTCACCTGGTATTAGTGTTTAAAGAGCTATTAAAGGATTGTTACATTTCCCAAGGTAGCTCTCGCAAGCTAATCAAAGAAGAAAAGACAGATGAGTTGGTGCGCTTGTCAAAAATGGTTGTGCTGATAGCATTCTAAGAGGAAAAGAGAGAATGTATTCTCACCCCTTCTTTTACCGGGACCACCCTTATGGTGTGTTAAATACGCTAAAGGAGTCTGTCTAGGAAGAAAATGAAGGAGGTGGTTATATCATATTTCTTGTCTTTCATAGGGATCCCTTTTCTTAACTGGACCACCTTCCTAGGCATAAAAAAGTAGTCGTGAATGTACTAGAAGGGGCTATCCTAGAAAGAATGGGGGGGTGGCAAAATGGGCCACCTCTCCACAAAAGGGATCGAGTTAGGGCTTTCAAAAGGGGGGGATTCTTCTTGATTTTTAGGGGGAAGAGGGCAGCAGCAGCAGCAGGGTCTTCAATATTTAGTTGCATGTTTTGGGCTTGCAAATCTGCAACCTCTTTGTTTCCCTGGGATACTCTTTGTGTTTCGAGATCCCCATCGATTTTGGGAACACTTCGTCGGGTTTAGGCGATGACGGACGGCAACCTCTTGAGCCAAAACCCCCTTTCGATCAAAAGGGATAAAAATACTTAAAAATCAAATAACAAAAATCCAAAAAAACATAAAAAACACTCAAAGGCGTATTTCGAAAAGCAATTCGAACTACGTTGGCTTGATCCATTTCTACAGGGTACGTAGGCAGCTTGGGATCGTCATTCCAAGTTCAGTCAAACTTTTCAATAAAATCCTTTAAACCCTTCAAAAAATCATTTCAGCATCTGAAAATATCTTTCAAGCTTTTCTCAAAAATACAAAAAACCAAAATGGGCAAGGATGGTGATTGCCAGGTCACTCGGAGCCTTCATTTCATTTCATTTTCGATTTCGATCGTGGTTTTCCGGTTTTATCGGTTTTCCGACGTTTTATCAGGTTTTGGGATGGGCGACGACGTAGCGTGGCCCCTTTACAGGGATTGTCCTCGCTGAGCCCAACGATAGGCTATGACGATCGCGAGACTTGTCCGATCTTTAGCGGATAAGGATCACTGAGCTCGATTCCTTTAGAATCGCTCCCTGAGTCTATCGTATGTCCCATTTTATTTTCCCTGGCATTTTGGGTTTGCGCATACCGTCTATTTTCTGATTCCTTCCTTCCCTCGCATCTTTTAGTTTATCGTGTGTTTGTCTTTGGTTCCTTGTGTGTTTACTTTCAGCTTGCTTATTCTTTGTGCGCTTAGTTTCACATGCTTAGCTGTGGCTATTTACTGCTTTTCTGCTTATCATATCTGCTATTACTTGCTTAGCTGTAGCTGTGCATGCGGACGTTATTGCTTTCCTAGATGTGATGGGTTAGGAGTAGATGCGGTGAGTTAGGATTTGAATGTTTATTTTCTTTTGCCCATCCTCGGGTCATGCATGCTTAGATAGACGTTTCCTCGGGGATGCTCGTTCCCATTTCACATGATTTTAGCCCAAAACTCTTCAAAATTAATTAAAAATGGCATAAGAGACCAGGTGCTTGCACTTGGGCGAATTGGGGGCGCTTAACACCTTCCCCATTCGTCATCAGGCACGGACTTTTGTATCTCTGGTTATCCGTTGCAACAGAGTATTTCATGGGATCCAGGGCCTACTTCCCTGGATGGCGACTCTTCTTTGTTATATGTACATCTTGGTTCCGGGCTAGTCCTTGAATCGAGAGGTATCTCATTTGTATCGCCACCCATGCTGTGAGTGGCATCATTTCGAGAGTTCCTTGGTAGAGCTCTCCTTCACATTGTGGAGATCTTGGAGGATCGGCGCGGGATCTCGTGTCCCTCGCCCATTCGTCCTCGAGATCGGGGTCCACACACACCCGCAGGCCAACGGGCAGGTAGAGCTTCAGAGCCTCAAGAAGCGATTGGGAGAAGCCGAGAAAAACTGGGTAGAGGCCTCCCTAGCGTCCTCTGGGCCTATCGGACAACGCCGCGGACCGCGACTGGAGAATCCCCTTTTAGGTTGACCTTCGGTACCGAAGCAATCATTCCGCTAGAAATCGGCCTCTCCAGCTTCCGCACGGAGAATTACGACGAAAAGGGAAACTCTGAACTCTTACGGAATACCCTCGACCTCGTACTGAAAAAAGAAAGCAGGCCCTCCTCCGAACTGCCTCCTACCAGCAGAGGGTGGCACGGTACTACAACGCCCGAGTGAGAAAGCGCTCGGTGAAACCCGGGGACCTGGTACTACGACGGGCGGAGGTATCCGACCCCCGCAATGCCGGGAAGCTCGCGCCTAAATGGGAAGGACCATACAGGGTCGTTCGAGCACTCCGTCCCGGGGCCTATCAGCTAGAACGCCTCGAAAGGGACTCCAGTCCCTCGCAGTTGGAGCATGGACAACCTCCGAGAGTTCTACCAGTAAAAAGGTAGTGTAAGTCCAATGTTTTTCTTTCTATGACGAATGTTTTGTTTGTCTCCTTTTTGTGTTTCTAGAAGCAAAGATGTATTTTCCTCCTTAACGAATCAATGGAATAGCGTTCCTACCTGAGCCATACACATCTCCACTTTCCGGCCCGAAATAAATAAGGGACCCGAAAGAAGATAAGGAGTGAGACATAGGTATCACCGGGGCCGCCCCCCCCAAAGATACCCTAAAACGCTCCCCATGAAAAACAGGGAGTGAGACAGAGGTAGCATCGAGGACGATCCCCCTGAGAATACCCTAAAACGCTCCCCATGAAAAAAGACCTCCCCTTTAAGGGCAGGCGGGACCCATTAACCCCGAACTGATCACTCGAGGGGAAGATAGTCCTTCCATAAAGAAGACGCCCTACCGGGTACCCTCACCAGCAAAGATCACAACTCAAATAGCCGGAAGAGCAATACCGAAAGCTCAAAGAGCTCGTGGCACAACATGTATAAAGGAAAGAAAAATAGTTCAAATGTTATTACAGACCAAACACGTCAATAACGCCCAAGAAAAAAAAAAAGGGGAGAACAAACTTCCCGACGCATCCAAACATTACTAAACCCCCTCAGAAGTCTCGGCAACTACAGGATCCGCCAAGGTAGCCGCCTCCTCCTTAGCCGACCCTAGCACTTCCACCTGTACCGTCGAAAGACCCTCCGGAGCACCTCCCTCAGCCTCATGCATCAGCTTGTCAAGGGGAAAGGAAGGATCGACCTCGCGGACACGCCGCCGGCATTCAGCAAACGCATCTATCTCAACGTCCACGTTGAATGCGGCCGCGGCTTTGAAAAACTCCTCCGAGTCGAGCCATTCCTCCCGCGCCTTCGCCAGCTCCCGGACATGCGTTCGTCGAGCCACCGCCAATATGTCCGCCGCACGGCTCCTCCCTTCAATGGTTTTCCGGAGGTCTTCCCGAAGTCGAGCGACAGTGTCGTCAAAGGTCGCTTTCTCTGCCCGAGCTTTGTCCAAGTCCTCACTCAGCTGCTGGACTCGCTCCTCAAAAGCACCCATCTCAGCCTCATCCTCGAGCAGGCATTGCACCATCCTCCTGGCATAGCTTTGGGACTACAAAGGCAAGCTATCAGAAAATTTTCAACGCGCAGTCTCAAAAACAACAAAGAGAGAAAAATACAATCAGAAAAGCCGGCCACCCGGTACTTACGCAAGCTGTTGATTGAAAATACTGAGCCCCCAGGGCCCTACGATCGAAGCCCTCCAACTCAGCCTCGTCACCAGGGAGAGCGGTGGTCACTCCTAGCTCCACCCTAGCCCGGGGATTCGCGAGAACGCTATCCTCAACGCCAATCTTCCAGTCAGGTTTAAACAACTCCCCTCGCACTTGGAAGCTCTATGGCGGAAGCTCCACCCGCTCCAAAAGAAGCTTGGTCATGACCGCACCTTCCATCCGGCTTGGCGCGTCCTCCAAAAAGGCAGGAGGATGCGCCGCCCGACCAGCTTCCCCCTGTCGAGCGCCACGAGGAACAGCCCTCTTAGCAGAAGGCTTCGACTCCAGAGGAGAATACCTAGCCGCCCCTTTTTCTCTGACCACTCGACCAGAGGGGCTGGAAGGCACGGATGTCGGAAGCCTCACTTGCGACCGGCCCAGCCTGGCCGCGGCCATAAAGTCAGAAGGGATCTTATTGCGGCTCACCAGACTCTTCGTCGCCGCCGCAACCCCCTTCCCCCTACCAGCGTCACCAGAAGAAGACATGCCTCCTGCCAAAAACCGAAAAACAACAACCGCTCAAAACAAAGGGGAACAACAAAAAAGAAAAACAAAAAAAAACAACAAAAAAAGAGGTGGGGGGCTCACCGCGATAGCTAGTGGAACTCTCCCCCGTTCCCTCGCCCATACAGCGGGCCCTCGTCTCCACAGCTCTCAGCAAACCAAGCCTCTTCAGGCCCCTCTCCCACCTAAACTCAGAAAGGTCAATGGCCTCTCCAGAAGCGAGCTTTCCCAAATCAAACTTGCTGTAATCAGACTCGTCGTGGAGGGACTTCCTCCGCCACTCAACGGAGCGTCTCCAAGAGCGTGGAAAGTCCCAGCCAACGTCCGGTGGGGGAGTGATGAACACATACTCCTCCTTCCAGTTTTTGATGGAAGAAGGCAAGTTCGTCGCAATTTTCACCTGAGGACGCTGGGTCATATATAACCAGCTATCTTCCCCCTTCACCAACGGGCTAAGGACGACGCAGGCCCGGAGCAGCGGGAGGGTAGGCTGAACCTTGTAAAGACCCGCCTTGGCCACAAAAGCCAAGAGAGTGCGCCAACTACTAGGCGCCAGTTGGGAAGGGGCCACCCGATAAAACTCAAGGGCCTCTACTATAATACCCAAAAGCGGAACCTAACCCCCGCCGGGAAAGCCTCCACGTAGAAAGCTACCTCCTCCTCCGTGACACCCTCGCACACCCCTTCCCTAAAAGAGGGAACCCTAATCCCGTATTCATCAGGAATGTGGAACTACCTCCTAACCTTCTCCGCCGCCCCTTCTCCCAAGGTGTTCCTGAAACATGTCACCCGACCGGGACGAATAACGGCACCAGACCGGATGTCCCCAATCTCCGCCTCACGAGCGGGAGATTCCAAAGGAGTGGCCTCCACCGATGACCCAGAAGCCCCGGAGCTATCTCGAGAGTCGCCGCCCCCTCCCTCCACAAACAACCGCCTCCTTTTTCTTGGCAGAACCCTCTCTACTACTTCCACCGACTCAGAAGAGGGACTCTGAGGAACAGTCGCGACAGACATCGTAAAATCAAATGTCGAATGAAATAAATGACGCAGAACTCACCGGAAGAAGGTTGGTGAAGAGCAATACGCACGATAATCGCCGCGGCAGAAAACCCGTTTCACCTGAGGAAGACGAAGAAATAAGATATAGAAAGAAATCCCCAAAAGACTCTAAAAAGGGCTAGGGTTTCGACATGCGTCGATTGATCTCCCTTCTTTTCTAATCCGATGGGACACGCACACGTGGCGCCGATTGGGAAACCCAAGGGAACCGCCAAAAGTCAAAGCGCCATACTGAAAAGACGTCGCTACCCCTGTTGCTTAGTGACTTCCCCAACAAGCCATCCCCAGAAGTCGAAGCGCCATACTGAAAAGACGTCGCTACGATGGTGAAAGCCTCGGAACCCTCCACAAGGGCCCGGCGTACAAATCCACAAGATGGAAAAGGCCACGTCCGATGGAAAAAGGCTCGGAACCCTTCACAAGGGTCCGGCATTGTGGGACCCAATCCCGCGAGAGGGGTGGGGCGCGAGCCGCCACGCCTTCTCTTTTGGTCTCTCGTACCCACGCGATTGGCGTGTGTATTTTTATTGTTGATTTTAATTCATCTTTTATGTGAACTTGGGATCGCTAAGACAATCCGAATTCCACACAAAAGAGACTGACAGAGTCGCCACCTAGATGTGAGATCTAGGACCCATAATTAACCAGAAATCTAGACTCGCTACCTGGTTACGAGAATGGAAGATGTGGGGAGTTATCCACCACATGCACCATTCTTGCCCGATAATCGGTCTTCAATTCCAATAGTTAACTCTTTTGAATTTCTTTTAAATGGCTCATTTAAATCTATGTTAGTGTGCGAACTATGTGACATGCATCCTAAAATCTAATTTCAATGTGAATCCTAAATGTGTATTTTGATTTCTTAATTTGTCTGGATTCAATCTAAGTGAAAGTTCTCCTAAAATTCTAATTTCATGGAAAGTCCTAAGTGATTTAATTAAGAATTTACAAGAAAATTATTATACAAAACCCCACAATTTGTTGTGGAGCCGACTCGCGGTTGGTATGCCATCAGACATCCAAGCTGCCTACGTACCTAAGCCTCACTGGGATCAGAGTCGACGTAGTTCGGTGCACTTAAGCTAAGCTACTTATGCCTAACACGACTAAGACACCGACCTAGACGGGATTGACTATTTCAACAGTTTTAGGAGAAGTTATTTAATTCACGTTGAGGATTTTATTATCCTAGGATTTCATCTAAGATGCTATATGATTCTTATCTAAATGCAAGTTATTCCTTAGACTAATGCAGGTTAGCCTACATCCTAGTTTACTAGGCTTGTCCTAGGAAAAGATTGGGCGATTAGTGTAACTAGACCTATGGTACGGTTGCTATCCATAGCAAGCGTCCGTGATGAGGCTGGACTCCTAACTCTAGGACTCCCTAAAACCTAAGACTCCCTAAAACCTAGGACACGACTTGACACCAGTGTTCCTAAATTGGGCTCTAATGGTTCTTATATCGGAAACCATAATCCAATGGTTCCGAAAGACTCGAGACAAATCGATTCAAGTTCTTGAAGTTAATGAATTTCAGATTTCAAGGATTTTCAGTTTCTGGACATTTAAGGATTACCAATGGCTCTAGGGTTCACCAATTTCGGCCTAGAATAACATCCAAGGAAGGGAATCGTGCGCTCTTTCCATGTGCAATTTAATACTTAAGTTATAGCATCTTATTGCCTGGCATATCTCAGGATTTCCGTGGACAGTAACCTCGGAGCCAACGACATGCTATAGCTTAAATGTTCAAATTGTCAAAGATAGAGTGCAATAGGGAAAAATCTGAGAATAGTGCACCTACCTGTGATGGAGATTTTGGGTATCCTTTGAATAGGACAAGATTTGAAGGCGGGGATATGGAGGATTTCTCTAGTAGTTTTCTTTGAGTCTTCTTCCTCTTTTTTTCTCCTTTTTCTCCTTTGAAAGAAGAGAGCATGGGTATTTATAGGTGAGGGATGAGCCAGGTTGCCATCTTTAGGCCTAGAGGTGTAGGGTGTAGATTTAGTGATGGAAAAAGGAAGGGGAAAGAATGGCGAAGATCGGATTTTTCTAGAATATTCTTTGGCATCTTCCATTTAAGCCATGGCTATGTTCAAAATGGCAGGCACTTATGCGGCCAGGATCAAGTACTAAAGATTTAGGAACAATTCAAGGTCCAAGATGATGCCATTTGTCCTTGGAATCTTTGTAGATTTTGGAAGCAAATTTCAAGGTAAGGGAAATGTCTAATTTGGTTGCCTTTGTAGAGAATGGCAACGATTTGGATGGTTGCGATTAACTGCAATCTCCATGTGATCGAAAGAACGGGCGAGATCGAGTTTCCAAATATCCTGAAATCTTTGCAATGATATGGAATAAGTTTGGGTGGTTGAGATCAATTTCGATCGAAAGAATGGACGAGATGATGCCTCCAAATCTCCTAGAATCTTGTAAAAGATTTTTCAAATATTTTGAATGTAAAAATCGAAAAACGCGGTTTTCAGGAGATTTTGAAGTCCGATTTCGATAATTCTTTCGCCATTAAAATCGTTGATTTTTCCTCTTTCATTTAAGCCCAATGTTGCCATAGAAATATTATTTTCAGAATTTTTGACCAATGCGAGCCGTCGGTTTTTAACAGCGAATCGTTTTTCCAACCGTTGATCAAATTGACGATTCGATTGATCCAACCAACTTAATCAATTTTTGATGAATGATCCTAACCTTTGAAATATGAATTTTGACAACAATTAAAGTACTGAAAGCACTGTTGTTGATAATTTGGTTAAATTATTTCGACGGCTCTCGTTCACCCACATTGATCCGTGATTTTTCACTGGGTTTTTGCTCAATTAAGTGACACAATGTTTAATCTGAATCTGAGATTAACCTTGATCGATCCTATTTTGACTAAATGATCACAAATTCTTAATAAGGAAAGACACACAGGTTAAGATCTGCCCTTGATCTAACGATTTACGGAAATCGGGTCTCGGAATGGAATCAGGTCCCGGGCTGTGAAGTGACCCTAGCTTATTTTGTCCCGATTGATGATCCGTAAAGTCAGATCGAGATATTAATGACCTAAAACATATAAATCCATGATAGAGGGGCTCTGGCATGGATTTAACACACTAAATTCACCAATCAGGGTATTTTTCAATATTTCGGATCTAATCATCTCACCAGGTACATCTCTTTATCATTTCGGTTTTCAGAAAATTTGAGGATGCATACTTTACCAATGAAATTTCACGGATCAATATATTAGGTTATTGTTGGTTAAAGTGTAGCAAAATGAGGGTGTTTACAGGCATACAAATCCACAAGATGGAAAAGGCCACGTCCGATGGTAAAAGCCTCGGAATCCTTCAATAAGGGCCCGGCATACAAATTCACAAGATGGAAAAAGCCACGTCCGATGGTGAAAGCCTCGGAACCCTCCACAAGGGCCCGGCGTACAAATCCACAAGATGGAAAAGGCCACGTCTGATGGAAAAAGGCTCGGAACCCTTCACAAGGGTCCGGCATACAAATCCACAAGATGGGAAATACATCATACGGCAATACCACCAAACAAAAGATATGTCAAGCACAACGAAAGAAAAGCGAATGCAAGATACAAGTCATAAGCCAAAAAAAGAGCCATTCATAAGCTACTTCCTTCTGGCCCACGGGCCTACAAAAGGGGGGAGTAAAAATGAAAAGGCACGCAGGCCTGGCCCCCAAGGACCCAACAAAATGAGGCCTCCTCCAAAACCCTGCTCTTCCCGCCACCACCAGCTCAGAGCGACTGACCGCTAAAAGTGTTCTCCGCATCAGAGAGCTCCTTATCACTCTGCTCCCCCTCCGAAGAACTCCCCCAACGGCGATTCTCAGCAAATCGGGCCTGGTCGTTTAGCCAACGCACCCGATTCCTCAGCAAATCATTCTCCACCCGCAAGGCCGCAATCTCCCGATCCATGTCAATCATCCGGCTGCAAACCGCCATTTTCCTATGATGGACGTGGGAGAAGAACGACCGGTGGCGATGAATAAAAGCCTTATGGGACTCCCTCTCGTAAAGGGGAGGAAGGGGAGAACGCGGGGAAAGCCCTGGAGGCGGGTTCCCCTCAGGAATCGTTTGTCGGGGTTAGTCTCGGGACTACTAGGAGGACTCCCCCCAGTAGCAACTCTCCCCCCGCCACTAATAGAGAGACCCTGGAAAGACGACGACATCTACGACGAGCCCGAAAATAGACCGAAAGAAAAGCGAAAGAAGGGAAACGAAACAAAAGGGTAATCTGCATACAAAGCAGAAGGACTCGCTCCTTATAAACCCCGTGAAAGACCCATGGATAGGAATTCGAAGCAACTCGCCTACACGTATCGGCTGCCCATTTGACAGCCAACCGGCACCACATGATGACACCACGATTCCTCGGGAAGGAGCCGCCGGATGAAACGGCACGCCTTCCCGCACCCCAAGATTCCCATAAATGCTTTCGTCACAATATTCCTTAACCAGGTAAACAAGCCTGCCCCCCCTCGAGCCTATCAAGGGACCAAAGGTAGCATTATGACGAGACATAAAAAACGGCGCCGCTTTCAGTTGCCGCCGCATGTCACCCGTACACTCGTGTAGCCAAACCTTACCACCCCGAAGCACCCCCGACTCTTCCCCACTAAAGGAGAGAAGGGGCCCGGAGGCAGGAGGGCAAGCAGAAGGGGCCCGACCCGAATCTCCCCAAAAAAGAAAAAAAAACGCGCGACCAAGACCGGGGCCCCGTCACGAGGCCGCGACCCACGAGCGTGGCTGGCAAAGGGAATTAAAAGCGCCAGAGCAGGTTCGAAATCCCCCGCAGGCCCGGACTGACCGTCTCAGGTCCTCACAACCAAGATAATTCATATCAAACAGATGGGAAAAACAACACAGAGAGGTGCGGCGCGAATTCATAAAGATTACCCATTCACATCATCCTGGCCCACAGGCCTACAAAAAGAAAGGAAAACAAGAAACAAAGCGCAGGAAACGCAGGCCCCAAAATCCCCAACAGGAAAATGGAAAGGCACGCAGGCCCCAAAATCCCCAACAGGAAAAAGGAAAGACGCGCAGAAAGACAGGAGAAGTCGGACGCTAATCAGAAGAAGACTCCTCTCCCGAAGGGTTCCACTCCTCTTCCCAGGAGCTCTCCAGTAGGGGGTCCGCCTCATATTCAAACAGCTGCTCATTAAGATGGTCAACCTTTTTCTGTAGAGCCTCGTTCTCCCGCTTCAAGACCTCGATCTCCTTGCCCATCTTCAAAATACGGCCACGTAATTCCGTTCCCTGGTGATAGGCTCGGGAGAAAAAAGACCACTCCCTGGCGACACGGGAACGAGACGACTTGTCTTCCCTGGGCAAGAAGGACAGGCGAGGGGGGGGGAAGCCGGAGGAAGAACCCGGGTCCCTCCTAGTCTTCTTCCGACGAGCCGCAAGATCCTCCCTCGGATTGGAAGACAAGTCGGGGTCACTCGACGATTCCTGGAAGAGGCGGGCCTTGCCCCTAACTCGTGAAGGAAAACCAGACATGTTGTTGAAGAAGGCACGAAAGGACACCTACTGCAAAGCGCCAGGGTAATCCCCCTTTTTAAACTCAAGAAGGGAATCCTGGTGCCTCGAAACAAGGCAACCCATCTAACGACGCTACCGTTTCCTGGGGACGGCCGCCAGATAAAACAACACGCCTCCTCGTGCCTCGAAGTCCTCGTAAATGCCCTCATCATGGGGTCGCTCGAACAAAACGTTACTCTCTTGGCCCATTCAATGGACCAAAGGAGTAAGGGGGAGTTATGATAGGACACAAATACGGCATCAGTCTCAGAAATTGCCACGTGTCGCCCATGCACGGGAAGAACCCAGCCATCACGAAGAAAGATGTTGGAAAATGATAAAGACCATGCAGACATAACACGCGTCGCCACCCAGGCCTCATCATCACAAACTATGGAAGGAGACGGCCGGCGAAGCCACACGCGCCGGCAAGGCAGGGGACGGCCCAATCCTGCAAAGGAAGGCTTTCTCTCCATAATGATGAAAGGGGTTGCGCACCTCCCTTTAAAAGGGAGGAACAGGGAGAAGAACTGGAGGACTTTTCTCTTAAAAAAAGGGACATCTCCCATTCTCAGCACAACCGGAAAAAGAGGCGAGGAAACAACAGAGGAGGCTAGGAACCCAATCCTACCCTCCCTGCTAGCCCCCTCCGACCCACTCATTCACACCCCTAGAAAAGAGCCCGCGCGCTGGCCCTGGTAACCCTGATAAACACCCCTTCCCCCTCTCGCTGTTCTTTATATTGATTGGTCGAAGGATCTGACTTGGGTATCAAAGTGGTCGTCCGGGACCCACCCCGGACCCCCTGACCCCCTTTGTTTGTGATTGCAGACCCCGCGGAGGCCCTCTACCGACCGCGCGATCGCAGACCCGGATTCAGACGTCATCATAAATGATTCATGTCTTGCTTGTAAACCTATTTCAGTTGTTTATGCCTTGTGATAGCGAATAGATTTGGCCAGCATAATGGGTTTACAAGGCTGGTTTATTGTTAATGCTTCGAGTTTTCCTTAATGTTTGAAAGTTAAATGCTAAGAAATGAGTCGAAGTTACTGTTGGTATTGTTTCAATGATTGACATTTTCAATTCTATATTTGATGAAAGCCTCAAATGAGATTTGATTCTTGGGTTATTTTTCTTTAGATCTATCAATATCTGTCCATCACTGATAAGTGTTAGGTTTGTGCCTTAAGCCAAGGATACTTCATTAGGCTTACACCTTGATTCCAAGCTGATCATATTCTCTGACCTCCATTCACTATCGCCATTTTCACCACCTAGTTCCCCTACCGCCGTCACTCTCACCTTCCTCCATTGGAACCTTATTTTCTTCCCCAAGCTACCATCACTAGCTACTCCTTCTTCCACCTCTATATGAAGAATAGTGAGTACAAGATAAGTTGTGATGTTTGAAAATGAATTCTGTATTTTTAATGTGCTTGAAGGAAATCATTTTGACAATATTCCTGAATATTCAGCTGATGGTAGTATTGGCCTTCTGAACTTTGAGAAATGTTATGAAATGTTGTGCTAAGAGTAGCCGCTTGTTTTTTTTCTTTGCTATTCTGAGTGTCAAAATCATTAATGCTTGTTATTTCATTTTTCTGTTGCATTATATCATCAGCCTAGCCATGCTTTGGTTGTTATTAAGTCGTGGTAGACCTATTTATTTTATGATTCAGGCTCTGTATATGTAATAATAGTCAATTCTGTCATTTTTTTAGTATTATATAATTCAGGCTGATGAATTACACTGAATTGGTGTGATATATATATATATTTTTATTTAGTGAACTAATATATGTACAGCCACATTTTTATAGAGAGTCAACTTCGTGATTTTCACACTAACACAATTGGTTTGGGTTATTGTATATTCATGTTATAAACTCCAGTCCCCCATTCCATGCTAAGTAGGAGATAGTTGTAATTGTGTCACTTTGAGATTTTTGTGTTCATGCAATTACTTGAGGTAGGTAGCAAAGGTTAATGAGGAGTTGTTTCGATATTCATAAAGACATAATTGTAATACTACCAATGATGAATGAATCAACTGTTGTAGGTTAGACTTAATAAATTCAGGAAAAGAGAAAATCATGGACATCTTTATCCATGTAATGGATATCTTGTAGATTGAATTCATGACCTTGTTTGTAATAAAGTGTTTTTGCTCTGCCACATTATTAGGTTTTACACTTCAAATGGTAGGCTTGGTCCTATAAGGCCAGGAAAACAATTTTGGTTAAAAAGGTCTATATTGGATTATGCTCAGTCGTGATTTGATCATACAGAGATAAGCATTTTAAGAAGGATAGCTGTTCTTATTCTTTTGTATCTAGTTGCTGTTAGTAGTGTTTGGGTGAATTTTAATGGTTAGATACTAGGTAAAGTCTTTTTAATTTTGAACCTTAGAACCCTTCTTCATTGCAAAGGGCGATGAAGGCGTTAGCCCAAGCCCATTATTTAGGGGACTGGCTTAGTCCATATAGCATTTTTCCCTTTCCCCTGTTCTTTTAGAAGACTTTCATAGTCTTTTAGACAGCCCTTAGTCATCATATCCCTTGCCATTATTATCAAAGGTGATGAAGGCATTAGCCCAAGCCCATCAATAGGAAACTTGCTTGGCCCAAATAGTGCTCCCCTCTTTTATTTTTAGACTTGCCCAATCTTTAGAAACTCTTAGAATTTGTCCTCTCATTGCAAGGGCAATGAAAGAGTCATCTAGAGCCCCCTTTAAGAGACAAGCTATGTCTCATGTAGAAAAGAGTTATACCCTTTTGGAGACATGGTTTATCTCAGCAGAAAATCAAACCCTTTGGAGACAAGCTCTGTCTCATTAGTGAGTCACACATTAGGAGACTACCTGAGTCTTACAAGTAGTTGTACCCTCACTAGAAGACCAACTGGGTCTATTAGTTGCCTCTCCTTGCATCATTGCATGGGCAATGATAAGGTTACTTGGAGTCCATCTCGGTATTTAGGAGACTTGCCCAGTCTCACTAACACCCTTCTTTATCTCGTCTTCTTTTAGGAGACTAGCTTAGTCTCATTAGCACTCCCCTCTTAGGGTTGTGCACTAGGAGTCAGTCCTTTCGTATATGAGTCTGTCTTTAGTTAGAGAGTCAACCTTTCAAGAGTTTGTCCTATCATTATAGGGATTATGATTCTATCCAACCGCTCATCAAGTCATGTGATTTTTGTCCACTCCTGCAAGGTATAAGATGTTGTCCAACCCTTGCAGAGTTGTGATTCTGTCCAATTCCCCTGCAAAGTATAGGATGTTGTCCAACCTTTGCGGGATATCAGGAGTCTGTCCTACCCTTATGATGATAGGATTCTGTCCTCTTGAGTTAAAACTCAAAAACACTTGAAAAACATTTGAAAAACTAAAAACATCTCAAAAATCTTGAGTCATTAGGAGTAGTTAGGAAATTCTATTCCGAATTACGTTGGCTTGATCTTCTTCCACGAGGTACGTAGTGCAGCTTTGGATTCACATCCCAAGTCCAGCCAAACCTTTCAAAATAAACATTTTAAACTTTCCAAAAATAAAAAAATTCTTCAATTTTTTTTTCAAAAAGATCTTCCCCTAGAGTTAGGAGTTTGTCCTAGATATTTGGGGAGTTTTAAAGTTAGGAGTCTATCCTAATTGTGTTGATATGCTGTGTCTTGTCGCATGAGTGTCCCTAGAGTTAGGAGGCCTCGAGTCGTGATCGGTTTGACATTTAGTCGAACCGATGGCTAGACCAGGAAACATTTAGTTAGCCCATGGTTTTCCTTAGGACACACAGCCTAGTCACACATAGGATATAGGAACCACCTGCATTAGTTTAAGGTTAACTAACTTGCATTAGTTAGGGCATATAGAGAGTCCTAAAAATTACAATTCACTTGAACTTATGCAATCGTACAAGAAGCTTTAAAAATGAGTCAAGTCTAGTTGATCGAGTCTAGGATAGCGGTTCTAGAAGGTTATGCATCGTAGTTTAGAATAGGTCATTGAACTACGTTGATTCTAATTCTTCCCGAGGTCACGATACGTAGAGCAGCCAGGATGGATGGCCATCTTGGTCCGAGTCAAGTATTGCATTAGAGTTTTAGGGTTTGTTGTGTCGAGTCGTGTGTGGAGCCAAGTTGTGATGTATGTTTTGTTGTATTTTCTTACATTCATGTACAGATCTTATACCTTTAGCTGTAGCATGCATGTGTTTGCCCATCAGAACTTAGATACCAATTAGGCATGACATTCATAACCTAGCTACTCTTAGGTGACACTTCTTTCGTTTATTTTGTGTGTGCTTATTGTTCATCTCCGAGACATGCATGATTAGGTAGACGTCTTCTTGGAGATATATGTTCCCATTTCATATGACTTTCGCCTAAAACTCTTCAAAATCAATAAGTAAATGGCATAAGAGACCAGGTGTTTGCACTTGGGCGGATGAGGTGCTCTTCGAACCTTCCAAATTCGTAACCAGGCACGAACCTTCTTTTATATCTCTGGTTATCCATTGCAACAGAGCATAGTATGGGATCCAGGGCCCATTTCCTTGGATGACGACTCTTCTATGTTTTAGGTATGTCTCGAATCTAGGCTAGTCCCCGAATCGAGAGGTATCTCACCTTACATCGCCACTCATGCTGTGAGAGGCACTTCTTTCGAGAGTTCCTTGGTAGAGCTCTCCTTCACGTGGATGATCCAGAGACTTTCTGGGGGCTCGTCCCCCACCTCTCTCGGATCGGGGTCCACAATCTCATATCATTTTCAATTATACTTTCATGTTTAAATCTCATAGGCACACAGAGATATGATTTATGTTCAAGCCAATAGTTATATAACCAGAATTACTGAACACATAAGCATAAAGCTTGTAAGCAATACAATAATTTGCCAATGTATAATAATCTTGCTACTTCCCTATAAATAAAAGAGTATATATATATATATATATAAGAACTGGGCCAATAATATGGCACTCTCAGAACCAGAACTAGAATCATAATCATAATCAAAATAAGAAAAACAACCAGATCAGAATCATAACCAGAATCATATGCAGATATATGTATGTATGCTTAGAATCAGAATCACAATCAGATTCAAGTGCTTATGAATGTATGTCTATGCAAGATTTATACCAACATATACTAACTGATATTAATACATAAGTTAACTATGCTGTCCCATACCAGAATAGTTAGCTCACATATTAATACAGATCAACACACACACACACACACACACACACACACACACACACACATATATATATATATATATATATATATATATATATATATATGTATAGAGAACAATACATATATCAACCAATATCAGATCATTACGATATTAAGAAGCTACACAGATATATCAATCAACATGAGATCATTAAGATCTCATAGAGCTATCAACTATGATAAAATTATGAAGATCTCACAAAGCTACACAGATCCATCAACTAATATCAGATCATCAAGAAATTACAAAGCTACCTAGAGCTATCAACCAATCATGAGATCATGAAGATCTCACAGATCTATCAACTTGGCACTCATGCCCGTAACTATTAGTAGTCATTACTACTCAAAACTAGGGCTGCAACTCGGGTCGGGCGGGTCGGGTTTTGGAGAACCCAACCCTACCCGAGAAATATCTCGGGTCGGGTCGGGTCGGGTTTTTTTTCGGAAAACCCACGATTCCCAAACCCGGCCCTACCCATGATAAATCTCGGGTCGGTTCGGGTCGGGTCAGGTTTTTTCACGTTGACGCAAATTTTTAAGGAAAATTCTTGTTTGGCAAGGCAACTCAACTCGTAGAAGCAGAAATTACTCACATTACACTTGAATCAAACAATGATGTAATTACACTCACATCACACTTGAATCAAACAATGTTGTAATTACAATCAAACAATGCTGAATCAAACACTTGAATCAACTCAACTCATAGAAGCAGAAATTACACTCACATACAGTAACAATGGGTGCGTGGGTTTTCACTTTTAACTTTTGGATAATTACATTTACACCCCCTCTAGTTTCTGACACATCCACTTCCACCCCTATAGTTTAAAACGTGACAAATACACCCCTGTAGTTTCAATTTGTTTAAGGTTTGCCCCCTCAGCTGAATGTTCGTCCATAGATTGAAGGGTTAGGATGATCCGATGGAGCTGATTTTTTGGGCACACCATATCTATGTCAGGACCCATCAAATGAACGCTTTGGATCATCCAAATAATGTGGGTCCTTACGCGAATCCAAACACTACCAAAAAATCATCCAAATAATGTGGGACCACATTGTTTGGATGATCCAAAGCGTTCATTTGATGGGTCCTGACATAGTTAGGGTGTGCCCAAAAAATCAGCTCCATCGGATCATCCTAACCCTTCAATCTATGGACGAACCTTCAGCTGAGGGGGCCTACCTTAAACAAATTGAAACTACAAGGGTGTATTTGTCACGTTTTAAACTATAGGGGTGGAAGTGGATGTGTCAAAAACTAGAGGGGGTGTAAATGTAATTATCCCTTTAACTTTTAACTAACAATAGAAAAAAATGTACATACTATAACTTATGTAACTCGGGTCGGGTCGGGTCGGGCCCCTTCAAACCCGGCTCGACCCGAGATTCATGCGGGCTTTTGAATGCTGAACCCGGCTCGACCCGAAACCCATGAAACCTGAACCCGACCCAGGCTATTTTCGGGTCGGGTCGATGCGGGTCGGGTTTTACCCGGCTCGAGTTGCAGCCCTACTCAAAACTAGGCTTAGAAAATTATTTTACTTATCAAAGTTTCATATCTATATCTAGCAGTGCAATATTATATGCTACATGGTTTCAAGTAATAAATACATCATATATTAAATACATAAACAATCCATATACCAAGATACTCAAGGTCATCACACTACTAAAATCAAGATATACATCTTATCCTACTACTGGGATTAGGGTATAAGTCATATCCGTATTCTTATCAGAAAATAAGAAATCATTTTACACTAGCAACAATGTACTCAAATCAGTATCAGAACGTACATGTATCACATCATATTCAAAATTCCTCTCTCATGTATGCTCATATATGTCAAGGTCCAGAACATAGTCATCTCAGCCCAAGAGTACAGGGGAAGTACATAATATCTACCCACATAGTGGGTCCTGGCGTACTAACATTACTCAGAGGGGGTTTATACTCATTTCTTTATGTACTAGTGTACTCATGCGTTTACTGATTATCATAACCATTGGCAACTAGTGCCCTTATCTTATTTACAGATATCTTCACTTCTCTTTCTATATGTATAAAGGTGATTATGTTTTCTCATCATATCAGGATAACTAATACATGTATATACAATATATCTCATCCAATTCTTAGCAAGCATGTCTTTTATTAAAGGGTCAAATATAGGCAATTTAACTACTAGTCAAGGTCAAAGTATCAAGTTCCACTACTGGTCAGAGTCAATGTTTATCTAGTTACACCACTACTCAGGATCAATGTATATCTAGTTACATAGCTGGTCAGGGGTAATACTTCTGATACAGGTACTCAAAATGTGAGATATAACAGTGATCTACATACAGTCTAACTGTCACTAACTGCTACTTATCAGGATATCATATATAGAAATATACAATTTTCAAGTTTATATCAGAGAGACTCAATAAAACTTGTTTATCTTGATAGGAATATATCTAAGTCATGCTCGAGTCCATACTCAAATCCAGATTCAAGTTCACGTACAAATTCAAGTTCAAATGCTGATTCAGATTCAAAATGAATATGATGTAAGGATATATATATATATATATATATTTATATGTATATACGATACTCATTCTTCTTATTCACATCACATGTCTTTCACTTTCTTGGTTTGTATAACAAGTAATGCATACTGTAAGCCCAAGGGTTCCTATGGGTTCCAATATTCACCTTACCTTCTTATTTTGATGCTAGCAAACCCAAATTGATTAGCATTAATGGACTAATGTGTTGCTTTGAGATGTTGTGTTCCATACATAAATTTGATATGTCATATCGCCATTACACAACTCAACACAACACATGGCTTGCAAAATCCACACACACAATGATCAAGAGCTTGCATTCACAGTGAAGACATCATCCTTTGAATATGTTCAAGTCAAGAAGCTCGAGATGAAGATCCCAAGTTGCCTAGCAAGTGTCAAGAAGAAGCTTGGAATTGAACTAATCAACATGGTGACACCTCATGCACCTCTCAACATGCTTTGAAGATTGGAGAGAGTCACAAGAGCCGAATCAGTTCAAGAAGTTCATTCACAAGTTGAAGAAGTCCAAGAAAGTGCAAAGGAGCAAATACATTCGAAGAAGACTCAATGGTATACACTTTTAGAATGTATTTTGAGTCCTCTTGATTTTATGTTAATTGCACTTTCAAAAGATTTTCAAACGGTTTTCATACTTAACTTTTTACATCTTTGAAAATCATACACACACCCAAAAATGTGTTTGAAAACCTAGGACTTAAGCCCAAAGACCATGGCCCAAAAGCCCCTGAACTTTCAAAATTAAAATAGAATTGTACACAAGGCCAGTCGACCGGGGCGTCCCGGGCGACCACTGCAAGGTAGCTGGAAATCCAGCACTTGCGAGAGAATAGCGGGTCTACTCTTCGGCCCGTTAAGAAAGGTGAAGACATTGTAAGAGGGTGTGTCCCCTCGCAAGGCTTCGTGCAGAAAGGGTTTGTTCCCTTTGGAGTCGGAGGAGTTGGGTGTACGGCTTGGAGATTCGCTCTATTGAAGAATCTCATTGTTTTAGTGGAGCGCCCAAGGGGATAAACTTGGAAGAGTGGAGCAGGTCTTGTGATAGACCGAACCACTATAAATCTTGTGCCTTGTGGATGCTTTCTCTCATCCTTTTCTTTGTACATTGTAGTGAGTGGTAAACTCTATCCTTTTCTTATATATATATATTTTATTGAACAAGGGTTAGGGCAAATAGGCTTAAAGTAACATCTAAACCCTAGCTTTCATTATATTGATCTTTTGAACAAGGGTTATATTAGTTAGTGCTTAATTAGTAAATTAACTTTAATAATCGACCAATTAAGCCTAAAATTTTTAATTAACCAATTCACCCCCTCTTGGATTGTCACTCTTGTATTTCATTTGGTATCAAAGCTAAGGCTTTTAATGAGATTTTTAAATTTAAAATCTACAAGAGAAAGATCTGTGACAATCCAAATGGATTTTGAGAGAGGCCGATCCTCCCTAATTCCTCCATTTCTTGATGAAACGAATTATGGAGCTTGGAAAGTGAAATGCTTGCCTATCTCAAATTCATAGATTATGACATCTTAGATGTCATTGAAAGGGAATTTTCTATTTCAAGGAAAAGTACTAAAAATGATTTAAAATTATTTTTCTTGAATTCAAAAGCAATGACTACTTTGTGTTGTGGTATAACTCCAAACATTTTTGAGAAAATCTCTAAATGCATCAATGCAAAAGATATTTGGACCACATTAGAAAATATTTTTGAGAAAAATATTTGTCTCTTGTCAAATGATAAAAATTTTGAACAAAAAGAGATTTCACAAAAATCTCTTGCAAATGCAAATTCTTTCAAACATTTAATCTCCGATTTGGAAAGTCAGGTAGATAATTTAAACTCGGAAGTAAATGAAAGTTTGAAAAGAAATGAAAAATTAAGTCATTTGAGCAAAATTTTGATAAATAAAAAAGATGATTTAATTAGAAGATGCAATGCCTTTGAAATAGAAAATAAAAGCTTTGAAAACACAAACAAGGATTTAAATGAAAAAAATATACTTGTTTGTGAAAATGAAGAAAACCTAAAAGCTAATTTATCTCAACAAATAAATTGCCTTGAAAATCAAGTAAATAAGGTAAAATTAGTAAATGAAGAACTCTCTACAAAGAACCAAGAAGAGAAAGACAAACACGTTTGTTATCTTGTGCATTCTTGTGGTTCTTCATGTTCCTCATCTACCAATCATTACTCATGTACTTATTGTGGTAGATTTGGACATCACAAATCTAGGTGTAAGCTTAGATTTGTGAAATCTAACAAGTTTATTTGGATAAGAAAAGATATACTCCCGCAAACAAACTTGAGTGGAACCAAAGCAATTTGGATTCCAAAAGCCCCCATTCAAACTATTAATTGAATATGTTAATATAAGGGGTTGTGCTTCATAGTTATATCATATGAATTTTTCATTCTAGATACTTCATTCCATGATTAATATCTTTAGATCTAGATTACATGAACTTAATTGATATATCTTATACATTCTCTCTAGATACTCCATTTTAATGTTAGCATTCCTTGTATCTAGAATACTTGCGCTTAAATGACATATCCTGTTATTCATGAATATAGATATTCATAAGTATGAAATTTTAACTTGAATGTATCTATATTCATAAGAGCTTAATGATCATATCATTTATTATCTATAGTCTATAAAGAAAATAATGTTATACTTATTTTTAGACTATATTTGAGCTTTAATGATCATATCTTTTAGGAAAATCCATCTAAATACAAAATCACATCACTATGTACTTAGTACTCATCCACAAAGAAAATCCACATTAGAAAATTTAATGTGAAAACCATGTTTGTGCTTTCATGAAAATCAACCACTCCATTAGCCCATGAGTTCAACCTAAACTATCAAGTTCATTTCTTTCATATTTGAACTCTATTGTGGACAAATTTGGTATTTGCTAGATCTTAGAATATTTAAATTATCTAGTACATTATCTCTAGCAAAATTAAGAGGTTAAAAGTCATGTCTAAGAAAATCCACTCAAATCTTTTCTTAGACATCTCCTGTGCCCTATGTGAGTAAATATATCTATTACTATGCACCTAGTTGCCCTTTTAACCCATTCTTGTGTGCTTCATGACTGTCATTAAATGTACAAGAAATCTTAACGGGTTAAAGTAGATGTGTTCCAGAAGCTTAAAATGGATATCCTCTCATGACTAAAATGAGCCTTGAAATTTAGATGAAATTATCTAGTCATGGTAGGTCACTTTGGAATACATGTGTCCAAGGTATTCGCACTTGATGAATATTTTCTAAGTCCTTGGATCTTTCCCTAAATTCATATAAGAATATACTATATAGGAAAGTTGAAAATTAGTCTAGATTCAATGTATGAAACTCATTTGAGTAAAATTGAAAATGTCATAATAATCTAGTATCATTGATTGGACTTACTCATTATGGTGGTTGGCATAAAATGCTATGTGATGGGAACATGTCTCCCACACATGTTGCTTTTCTAAGGGCTTGTGCATTTTATGCTTAATTCCTATCTTTGTTTTAAAAAGTGGTTTGTGGATGTAGGAATAGATGTTTAGACCATGTACCTCATGTTCGTCATGAGTCCTTCTGTCCAAACATAGTAGATTAATCATGGATCTTGTGATAGGGATAACCCTTCATCCATGAGATCTACATAGTGTTCACATAAAATGGTTTAAAAATTAGAAAAATGCAAATGTATGTGAATCCATCATTAAAGAGAGTAATTTAATAGTAATACTCATTAAATCTCTTTAATAAAAGGCATGAAATCTAAAAGGATGTATATATATACATTATGCCTATGTATGTGTTCTATATATATCTACATTTGAGCATTCTTAAGATATATCACTGTAAAGTTTGAGAATTGGTACTATGAGAAATCTTAAAACACTCAAACTTGTATCTCATGAGTTTATCCAAATTGTGAACATCTTAAAAATCATGAGATTATGCCTAAAAAGCCAAAAGTTTACTCAAAATTGAGAAATATATATATATATATATATATATATATATATATATATATATATATATAATTGGCTTTAAAGGAAAAGAATTAAAATGTGTTTTGAAAATAAATTGAAACTAATTCATCAAAACACATCAAAAAGTTAATAGGGAACATGAAACTAAAAATGAAAATGTACATTCCCTAAGTAGTTGAAAACTAGTTTGCCTTTATTGAAAATCTTCTAGAACTAGTTCTCTTCGTTCTCTTCATAGGATAGAGTTGCTTGTCCTAGGATAGTGTGCCTCATCAAATATTATTTGACTTTGCTATCCTTTGTGTGCTTTTGTTTATTTACTTATATCACTCTATATATATGTGATATTCTCCTTGTATGGTATTAGCTAAATGGTAAGATGTTAAACCCTAAAGTTAAAAACTACTCAATTGGTGCTTTTAGCCTTCTTACTTGTTGAGAAGGAGATTGTACCCTCACCTTTAATTAAAACATCTAATCTCTTTGGCTTCCAGCCAGCATCTTAACCATGATAAGCCATATGTGCTTTGAAATGTTATATATATACCATATATGCACATAATTAGGGGGAGCATGGTCTGTTAGGTTATCATCTCTTTTGATGTTATTTGATTACCCCTAGCAAACATGCAATTGTAGCCCAAGGGTTGTTTTTATATTATTCACCTCTCAAACCCTTGGTGACTATGCTGGACAACCCTTTGGATTCATGCTTTGTATGAGTCTCAAACAAAGGGAAGCAATATCTGTAAACATCTGTCATTCTCTGTCTTGTCATATGTTATTTGAAATGTATATTACATTACATATGATAAGTACACTCATTTGGAGCCACATTGCTCCATTTGTGTTGTTGGGTCTTGTCCTATGCCTTCTTGTTTTAGATCATCTCTCATGTATGGCAAGCACCCTTTGCCTGGGCATCAGTATCAAATCCTCATAGGCTTTATACTTATCTTAGATATACTCATATGGTATCATCTCTTCCAATGATAAGTATCTTGTTCTAGAGTTTGCAAAATCTCTGGAACTCTTCATTCATAGGATTGTACTTGAGTTGTTAATCCTATTGCCTATGAATTCTCTCTTATCATGTGCTTTTGAAGGTAAATACATTACTCTTCATGATAAGATCCTTTGGCTAAATCCTCATTGTCATATCTATAACCATTTTATTTTTCCATGGATGTGTTCTTTCATTCTCTTATTCTGGTATCCATGTGTTTATTAGACTACACTCACTTCAATTTCGTAGCCTTTGTCTAATAATCATCCATCTATATTCTAAAACTATAATTTTCTTTTGGATGGAGCAATCTTGAATGGGTAAAGGTGATTAAAATCAAATCAAGGTCCTATGTGCCTTAAACAGTCATGATTAGATATGCACATAGTCAGAATGAGCTGTCACTTTCATATATGTCAATCCCTAGGGGCATGCAGCTTGAAATCTCAAAAAGTTATATAATAGTTCTGAGCATATTCTTGGTCAGGAAGAGACTTGTCTGCTTTTTGTCAAAGAAACCCCTATATGAAGCCCAAGAGTTCAAATCAATCACCTTTCAACTCATTTTACCTTGTCATGCCCTATCACATAGGTTTCACCTAGGGCCAATGATAAATTTATAGGGGGAGAGGAAAATAGTTTCTTATTCTTGTTTATATAGACCATTGTGATGTGCTCACATGGTTTATTGCCCCCATACTTGTGCTATACTTGCAAAATCTTAGATTAAAAAAAACTGCTTATCATGCGCCGTTCCTTGCAAATCTTTATGATAAGCATTATATAAGCTAAAATGTCATATCATTAGTAGATTCATGGGCTATAGAAGTAATGTGTAGTATATATTCTTCATCTATACTCATTCCCAAACATAGAAGTGTTTTACACTATCAATTCACATGCCTATGTTTGATTAAGCTTATCAATGCATTTCACTTTTATTTTCTACTTTGATAAGCATCATGAGAGCTTAAATGTCATATCATATATCCTATATATAGCTTATATAAGCTATCATTCATCTTGACACCCTACTTGCACTCTCACAGTTATATTCCTTAATTTTTGTTGTTGCCAAAAGGGGGAGAATTTTGGGAATTGATTAGGTAGTTCATTATATATACATCACATGCTTTCCATTCATCTATTATACTTGTGCATATAGTGAGGGGAGCTATGCTCTATGGTTATATCATTTAACGCTTATTTGTCAACTATTTTTGATATCTCCTACTTACCTAATCAATTTGTTTGCCATCATAAAAAATGGGGAGAATATAAGCCCAAGGGTTCCTATGGGTTCCAGCATTCACCTTACCTTCTTGTTTTGATGCTAGCAAACCCAAATTGATTAGCATTAATGGACTAATGTGTTGCTTTGAGATGTTGTGTTACATACAGGAATTTGATATGTCATATCGCCATTACACAACTCAACACAACACATGGCTTGCGGATCCACACACACAATGATCAAGAGCTTGCACTCACAGTGAAGACATCATCCTTTGAAAGTGCTCAAGTCAAGAAGCTCGAGATGAAGATCCCAAGTTGCCTAGCAAGTGTCAAGAAGAAGCTTGGAGTTGAACTAACCAACATGGTGACACCTCATGCACCTCTCAACATGCTTTGAAGATTGGAGGGAGTCACAAGAGCCAAATGAGTTCAAGAAGTTCACTCACAAGTTGAAGAAGTCTAAGAAAGTGCAAAGGAGCAAAGACATTCGAAGAAGACTCAATGGTATACACTTTTAGAATGTATTTGGAGTCCTCTTGATTTTATGTTAAATGCACTTACAAAAGGTTTTTAAATGATTTTCATACTTAAATTTTGACATCTTTGAAAACCATATACACACCCAAAAATGTGTTTGAAAACCTAGGACTTAAGCCCAAAGACCATGGCCCACAAGCCCCTGAACTTTTAAAATTAAAATGGAATTTTACACAGGGCCGGTCGACTGCGGCAAGGTACCTGGAAATCCAGCACTTTCGGTCGAACGTGGTGAGCCGGGCGACCGGGAAAATGCTTCTGTGGAATCAGAACCATTCCGTCATGGGTTTGGGCAGGCGACCGCCGTGGGTCGGTCAATCGCGATAGGTTTTTACACTTAAATGTTGAGCGGACAGGTAGCCCTCTCCGGTCGACCGCCATGGGCCGGTCGACCGCGACAGTAAGAAATTTGAAAATAAAAAAGGGTGCCCAATCGAGGCGGGTGACCGCTGGGCCTCGGTCGACAGCGACAGTCGGGCAAACTAGCTATTGGGGCTTGCACTGGTTGACTTTTTGAACCCTGTTTTTTACAGTTTTGCCTCCAAACGGTCACATTTTCAAATACACTATATATACACCGTTAAAACCTATCTAAACAAGCTTTTGGACATTTGAGAATGATCAAACTCCATTTCTTTGAGCCAAAACCTTCTTATCAAAAGCTAAACCTCTTTGATCTTGCATTTGCACATTCTATCAAGAGGTACTCCATAGGCTTTACTTTCTATTCTTCATTGGAGTGTTAGTGAGCTATAAAAGTTTGTAATCCGCCTATCAAGAGGCAAGAGCGTTCTTTTCTTTTATTTCTTCATTTGTATTTGAGGGTCTTCTCTTCGGCCCATTAACAAAGGCAAAGACATTGTGAGGGTCTACTCTTCGGCCCGTTAAGAAAGGTGAAGACATTGTAAGAGGGTGTGTCTCCTCGCAAGGCTTTGTGTAGAAAGGATTTGTTCCCTTTGGAGTTGAAGGAGTTGGGTGTACGGCTTGGAGATTTGCCCTATTGAAGAATCTCATTGTTTTAGTGGAGCGCCCAAGGAGATAAACTTGGAAGAGTGGAGCAGGTCTTGTGATAGACCAAACCACTATAAATCTTGTGCATTATGGATGCTTTCTCTCCTCCTTTCCTTTGCACATTGTGGTGATTGGTAAACTATAAGCTTTTCTTATATGTATGTTTTATTGAACAAGGGTTAGGGCAAATAGGCTTAAAGTAACATCTAAACCTAGCTTTCATTATATTGATTTTTTGAACAAGAGTTACATTAATTAGTTCTTAATTAGTAAATTAACTTTAATAATCCACCAATTAAGCCTAAAATTTTTGATTAACCAATTCACCCCCTCTTGGATTGTCACACTTGTATTTCACATACTGAAAGGTACCATATCTCTTGCCATATATACACGCCTTGTAAGCCCAAGGGTACATCCCACTAATGTTTTGATGATCAACAAACCCAAATTGATGGTAGTTGGCTAATGGCTTCTTTAGTGTTGTGAATTAGACATGATACATCAATATCAACACTTGAAGCGAGAAGATCAAGGGCTCATCTTGGAGGAAGTCAAGTCTTGGTGGTCCTCCTACAAATCTTAAAGTCCATCAAAGAATCAAGGGAACAACAAGCGCAAGAGCAAGATTGAAGACTATCCCAAGACAAGGAACAACTTATGCAAGCGCCCAAGAAGAATGAAGTTCGAGAAGACTCGAGGTCCTTTATGCTTTAGAATGCCCTAGAGTCCTCTTGACATTTATTATTTGCATAATTTCATGTTTTCAAAACTCCTTGAAAATTATTTTGATAAACTCTAAAAGATTTTTAAAAGCATAAGTCTAAAGCCCAAAGACCATGGCCCAAAGCCCTATGAACAAAAGTTTCAAAATAAAATTTTCAAACCAGGGCCGGTCGACCGGGATCTCCCAGGCGACCTCGAGATGTTTGCTCGAATCCCAGCATCCATCCAACAAAAGCAGGCAGGTCAACCGAGGCTACCCGGTCGATCGCAGATAGGCTTCTAGAAATCTAGAAGTCATCCAGGAAGGTCTTGACGGGCGACCGCAGATGCCCCGGTCGATTGCTCGTAGTTTTTGAGCAAAACTTTTATTCAAATAGAATGCCCTTGGCGGGCGACCATGGATGCCCGGTCGACCGCTCATAGTTTTTGAGCAAAACTTTTAATCAAACAGACAGCCCTCGAAGGGCGACCGCGGATGCCCCGGTTGACCGCGGCGGTTCAAATTTTGAAAATAAAAAAGAGCGCCTGATAAGGGCAGGCGACCGCCATACCCCAGTTGACTGCCCCCATCTGGCAATATAGCCGTTGGGGCTTGCGCGACTTAATTTTTCTTGGCTCATTTATTACAGTTTTGCCCCCAAACGGTAATATCCTTGCTAGGGCTATAAGTATACTATCAAAGGCTTTCAAAACAACATTTTGATACGTCATTTATGAAACCCTAGAGCCTTTAATCTTCAAAATCAAAAGGATTCTTCTTCAACCTCTTGAGCATTAACTTGTGCATTTACTTCTTGTTAAGAGGATCTCCAAAGAGCATTTAGTTTCATTCATGAGGAGAGTTATTGAGCTTTGAGAGTTGTATATTTGCCTTTAAGAGGCTTGAGAGTGTTTATTCTTCCTCATCATTTATTGTATTGCAAAGAGGAGTTATTTCCTTCAAGGCGGTGTGCAACGAAGGATAATGTTCTCAGAGGCGGATTGTACAATAAGGGTTTGTTCCCTTTGGAGGTGGTGTTGTTTGTAACGCTTGGAGAGACGACGTGTTGGAGTCTCAAAATAGTGAAGAAAAATCCCTAGGAAATACCAAGTACTTGGGTAGTGGAGTAGGTCCATTTGTGACCAAACCACTATACATCGTTGCGGAGTCTCCTTACTCTTCTTCTCCTCTCTTTCATGGTGTATTGGTAACTTCTTTCTTCTTACTTGCAATATCATCTTTTTGAACAAGGGTTAGAACTACTTAGATTAATTTAACAATCACTTGTAGTTTAAAGAAATTTTTTAAAAACATCAAATTCACCCCCTGTTGTGTTGGCCTTTGGGATTTCACTTGGTATCAGAACACTAGGCTCTTATAGAGATTTTTTGTCCAAAAATCTATAAGAGAAAGATCCATGGCAAATAATATCCCGTCTAGATCCAACCCCTTTCCGTTAGCTCCCCCCGGGGTATGCCGGAGATCAAGCTTCAAATAGACCCCCATATTTTAATGGACTAAACTATGGATATTGAAAATTTTGAATGTCATTTTATCTTAAATGCATTGATTTTGAAATGTGGGAACTAATTGAAGAGGGATATGTTGAACCTACCATGGAAAGGAAGACTTGGAGTGTCGCGGACAAAAAGAAGGCTACATTGGATGCTAAGGAAGTGACATAACTATTTTGTGCACTGTCTCCCGAGGAATTCAATAGAGTCTCAAATTGTAAGACGGCAAAAGACATGTGGACCACTCTTGAAACAACCCATGAAGGGACAACTCAAGCTAAAAAATCTAAGGTTAATATGTTGATTAGTGATTTTGAAAATTTTGAAATGCATGAAAGTGAATCTATTTCCGATATGTTTACTAGATTTACTAACATTGTAAATGAGTTGAATGCATTAGGAAAAACTTATACAAACTATGAGTCGGTTCAAAGGCTTCTTAGATGCTTCCCGGACACTTGGGATCCAATGGTCACGGCAATTGAACAATCTAAGGACTTGGATACCTTAAGGCTTGATGACCTCATGGGAAACCTCATCACCCATGAGATGAAGATGAAAAAGAAGGAAAGCAAGAGAAAAACCAAGAAGGATGAATCAAGGAAGAAGGATGTAGCTTTCAAGGCTAAGGTGGATAGTGAGGAAGAAGACAGTGACAGAGTTAAGTCTTGAAAACTTAACTACGGAGATGGCTCTCCTCACCAAAAGGATTAACAAATTTGGGAGATTCAATAGGAATAATAGAAGTGCTAGAAGAAGCAAATCCCCAAAAAGAGACAAAGATAGAAGACGAAGAGATAAAGATGATGATCCGGTCTGGTGCTACGAATGCGGCAAAGAGGGACACATTCGTCCCTGTAGACACCCCATTTTGACCGAACCCTAAATAATCTTGTTTGAATAAAAGTCCCATAAACTAGTGAACTCGTGTCCCAAATTTTTGCCTTAGCATAGGTTAGCATCCCATTTAGGTCTTTGTAAGATATAGCAAAAATTTGACGAAAAATGGCGAATAAAACAAAGCAACCTTGTGCAGTTATGAAAATGAGCTTTGTTAGAAAAAGCAGAGTAGGTTATCCAAGGAGGGTGCTCGTTGTACAAAGTTAGGATGAAGAAATTAATGTTCTTTATTATGTAAGAGCGGAGTGATTCATACAAAAAGCGGGGCTGATTTTAAAAGAAATGAAGTCAATATACCATTTCCTTTTAGCTTATTTTTTACTATTATTTGAGCCACCCCCTGAAGTATAAAATTGTAGTCATAAATTATACAAGAGGTTGTCCAAAGAAGAAGAGGGTGAAAATATATCATTTCCTACATAAAGAGGGGTGTTTTATCGGTGCATGGGTGCGCTAATACCAATTCCAGCGTGTATATTACTAACGAAAGGAAAAGACCACATGAGAGGGGGTGCAATTACCAAAATTTTGGTGTGCTAACATCAGCCAACCCCTCATCTATAAAAAGGGAGTTCAATTAGTTTTTTGGGGGGAGGGATCTCATTTTTCTCATAAAAAATCAGAGGGCGAAAGAGAGAGTGAGAAACAAAGAGAAAATTAGGGTTTTGATTTTTTTATCATCTTCTTCGATCGAATTATCAGAGCTCCGGCTAAATCAGGCTGGATTCTTTCTTTGCTCGATCAAGTTGCCTCTTTAAACCTTTAAGTTTTTAGTTCCTTTGGCTGAAACCCTAGATGAGAAGCCTAAGCCCTAATCTTTCAGCCCAAATTCAAGATCTAGGTTATTCTAACCAAGATCTGTACTGTTTGTCTATTCTAAACCTCGGATTCATTTTTTTACCTTATTGTGCTAGCTAGAAACTTTTTATGAAGTGGATCTGATATTTTTCTTTTAGAAACCCTAAATTCAAACCTTAAACTACCTATTTCACTCAAGATTAGCTTGAATTTGGGAGAATCTCACAAAGCAAAACCTAAAATCATCTCTCCAGCTTTCATTGGTTCGTTTTCATCAAGAAGACTCGTTGATTCTGTTTTGAGCACAACTGTAGGGGTTTTTACTTCGGATCTACTGTTACAAAAGTGACTTCAGCGAGAATCAAAGAAAGGATTGAGAAATTTGAGTAGATCCGAGTAGGTTTTGCCAGAGAAAAGACGAAAAGATTTGCTAATTTCAGTAGTTTCAGTACTCAAGCTTCAAGGAGTTCTTCACATCGGTAATTTTACTCAAAATCAGGTAATATTCTCTACATAGTTTCCTTTTTAATTTTGTTTTGTGAGCAAATGGAAGATAATATATGATTTGGCTATGTAGACACCCCCATTTTGCTCTGCCTTAATCGATAAAGAAATTAGTGTTTTTCTATCGGTTTTTCAATGTCTTTCCTTACCAAGAATTTGTGATCATTTAGTCAAAATAAGATCGATCAAAGTTAATCTCAAATTCAGATTAAACATTGTGTCACTTAATTGAGCAAAAACCCAGTGAAAAATCACGGATCAATGTGGGTGAACGAGAGCCGTCGAAATAATTTAACCAAATTATCAACAACAGTGCTTTCAGTACTTTAATTGTTGTCAAAATTCATATTTCAAAGGTTAGGATCATTCATCAAAAATTGATTAAGTTGGTTGGATCAATCGAATCGTCAATTTGATCAATGGTTGGAAAAACGATTCGCTGTTAAAAACCGACGGCTCGCATTGGTCAAAAATTCTGAAAATAATATTTCTATGGCAACATTGGGCTTAAATGAAAGAGGAAAAATCAACGATTTTAATGGCGAAAGAATTATCGAAATCGGACTTCAAAATCTCCTGAAAACCGCATTTTTCAAATTTTACATTCAAAATATTTGAAAAATCTTTTACAAGATTCTAGGAGATTTGGAGGCATCATCTCGTCCATTCTTTCGATCGAAATTGATCTCAACCACCCAATCTTATTCCATATCATTGAAAAGATTTCAGGATATTTGGAGACCCGATCTCGCCCGTTATTTCGATCACATGGAGATTGCAGTTAATCGCAACCATCCAAATCGTTGCCATTCTCTACAAAGGCAACCAAATTGGACATTTCCCTTGCCTTGAAATTTGCTTCCAAAATCTACAAAGATTCCAAGGACAAATGGCATCATCTTGGACCTTGAATTGTTCCTAAATCTTTAGTACTTGATCCTGGCCGCATAAGTGCCTGCCATTTTTAACATAGCCATGGCTTAAATGGAAGATGCCAAAGAAGAGGGAGAATATTCTAGAAAAATCCGATCTTGGCCATTCTTTCCCCTTCCTTTTTCCATCACTCAATCTCCACCCTACACCTCTAGGCCCTAAAGATGGGAACATGGCTCATCCCTCACCTATAAATACCCATGCTCTCTTCTTTCAAAGAAGGAGAAAAAAAGAGGAAGAAGACTCAAAGAAAACTACTAGAGAAATCCTCCATATCCCCGCCTTCAAATCTTGTCCTATTCAAAGGATACCCAAAATCTCCATCACAGGTAGGTGCACTATTCTCAGATTTTTCCAGGATTATTTGATATTTTTTATGTATTTTTGCACGATTTTTAGTATTTAATTGAATTTAATTCAATATTATATGTGTGTGCTCAAAATCACGATCTACATGAGCGTTTCAATTCCGATTCGTCCCGAAATTTAATACACTGATCTATTTAAATAGACTAAAATAACCATCGGATTGGATCGGACATTGAATCAAAGGATTTCGAAAATTTGAGTGATGAGTGGAATTTTATTTAAAATAATGGCTGAGAAATTACAAAATTCGAAAAAATAGCCATCTCAGGATGATCTATTTTTTTGGAATTTAAAATTTTTCTTGTGTTCATCATATTAGAACAAGATTAAAGGACGTTTTCCGGAGTCGTAATTTCCTCAAAAATCGTGTTTTAAAAATGGAAAACTCTTCAAAAATATCTTTTCGACGAAGAAAAATAAAATATATACTAAATGGATTCCACAATTAATAAAATTTCGTGGGAAAATAATATGGTACTGATACATTCTACCATGAAGTTTTTTAGAATTTTTGGATTCTGTTTGATATATTATTAAATGCTTTCTTTGAAAATTATCAGATTTTGTGAGAATTTTTACTGACATCAGATCACCATTAAAATTCACAAAAGTTTTACAGGAGTCTTATATTTCATATTTCTTGCTGCTGTAAACTTTTTAATTTATTTGGATCTTGTTTCCTATGGGATGTAGTGTTAATTCATAATCTGGTCTGAAAATTGAAAAATCCGAAATTGATAGTAAATAGTTTCTAAAATTCATAAAAATCTCACATAATGCTATTTTTACTTATATCTTACTACTGTAGAAATTTCAATGAATTTATATTTCTATTTCTAGTAGTTTATATGTTATTTTTGTAATCTGGTCTCGTTATAGTTAAATCAAAATTAAATATGAGCTGAATGTAAAAATCTGCAAAAATCTTCCAGTAAGCTACATCTCATCATATCTTGCTGCTGTAGAAGTTTCAACTCATTTCAAACTCGTTTACAACAGTTTCACTTGTAAAATCACTCATATGGTTTAAAATCGATAAAATCCATTAAAATATCGAAATTAATTGAAATTCATCTGAAAATCTCTAAAGAACCTTAAATCTCTGTCACATATTAATTCCTTAATCCATTGAAACAGAAATCTTAGGATCTTTAGATTCCCCTGAAAAAATGGCCAGTGCATCCATAATCGTATCCCAATTGGACTCGATCTTTGACAATTTGAATATTTAAGCTATAGCATGTTGTTGGCTCCGAGGTTACTGTCCACGGAAATCCTGAGATATGCCAGGCAATAAGGTGCTATAACCTAAATATTAAATTACAGAAGGAAAGAGCGCACGATTCCCTCCCTTCGATGCCAGTCTGGGCCGAAATTGGTGAACCCTAGAACCATTGGTATTCCTTAATTGTCCATAAACTGAAAATTCTTAAAATCTGAAATTCATTAACTTCAAGAACTGAAATCGATTCATCTCGTGTCTCTCGGAATCATTGGATTATGGTTTCCGTCGTAAGAACCATTAGAGCCCAATTTAGGAACACTGGTGTCAGGTCGTGTCCTAGGTTTTAGGGAGTCTTAGGTTTTAGGGAGTCCTAGAGTTAGGAGTCCAGCCTCATCACGGACGCTTGCTATGGATAGCAACCGTGCCATAGGTCTAGTTACACTACTCACCCAATCTTTTCCTAGGACAAGCCTAGTAAACTAGGATGTAGGCTAACCTGCATTAGTCTAAGGAACCATTTGCATTTAGATAAGAATCATATAGCATCTTAGATGAAATCCCAGGATAATAAAATCCTCAACTTGAATTAAGTAACTCCTCTTAAAACTGTTGAAACAGTCAAATCAGTCTAGATCGGTGTCTTAGTTGAGTTGGGCATAAGTAGCTTAGCTTAGGTGCACCGAACTACGTCGACTCTGATCCCAGTGAGGCTTGGGTACGTAGGCAGCTTGGATGTCTGATAGCATACCAACCGCGAGTCGGCTCCACAACAAATTGTGGGGTTTTGTATATTGATTTTCTTGTAAATTCTTAATTAAATCACTTAGGACTTTCCCTGAAATTAGAATTCTAGGAGAACTTTCACTTAGATTGAATTCAAACAAATTAAAAAATCAAAATACACATTTAGGATTCACATTGAAATTAGATCATAGGATGCATGTCACATAGTCCGCACACTAACAAAGAGTTGAATGAGCCATTTAAAATTTAAAAGAGTTAACTTTTGGAATCGAAGACCTATTATCGGGCAGGAATGGTGCATGTGGTGGATAATTCCCCATACCTTCCATTCTTGTAACCAGATAGCGAGTCTAGATTTCTGGTTAATTATGGGTCCTAGATCCCACATCTAGGTGGCGACTCTGTCAGTCTCTTTTGTGTGGAATTCGGATTGCCTTAGTGATCACAAGTTCACATAAAAGATGAATTAAAACCAATAATAAAATGCACACGCCAATCGCATGGGTACGAGAGACCAAGAGAGAGCGCGGCGGCTCGCGCCCCACCCCCTCTCGCGGGATCGGGTCCCACAGGCTACTTAATAGTAACTCTAGTACATTTGTGTTTATAAGGAGATAGGGTGTAGTGCCTTGTGGAATGTGAACCCTAAGTTGATAGGATTTTCTTTCATATCAGTTTGTTGATTCGAGTGGATTTTTATGTGATTTTTTTAATCTAAAATGATAGTCTGGAATGGAGATTTGGTGATGTTTTCTTTTCTGTTTTATGGAAATAATTGTATTATAGCTAGAACATGTATAAGTAGTTAAATTGTAGCATGGCTGTTGAATTTTAGAAAGGTTCAGGTGACAATACCTTTCTTCTATTCTCCTGATAATGTGTCATTACACAATTCATCTCATAAAAGAATCCATTTATAGCTGTTTGCTCAATGATCTTTGTGGCTGTTTAAATTTTCATTCTGGTTTTAGCAAAGGTACATCGCTTGTTTAAAACGAAAGAAAGAAAGAAGCTGGATTTCAATTGATGGTAGATAACAGGGTATTGATTAATTCTTTCTTGCTATAATTTCAGTTTTGAAAACGTATTTTTGTGATAGGGTTATAATTTGAGTTGAGTTATGTCAATCTTTTATTTGAAAATGAACATGAGTTGCTTTGGACCTAGCCCAATCTTAAAAGGAAATCCCTACTCAAATTTTGAAAAATCAGATAGTACCCCATTTAAGTGACCCTTCATAATAAATATTTGGTGCTTGATTCTTGCTCGATTTTCAAAACTATTTTAGTTTAAAGAAGAATAATAATAATCCTTCAAGTAGTCCAAGAGAGATGTTTACAAAAGAATTTTTGTCGCATTGTGCTGTTGATGGAGTTCAAGAGTAAGAATTAAAAAAAAGGGTTGAGTGTGTTCTGTGTTTGTTGGAATGCCTGAGCAACATAAGTATCTTCTTTAGTTTTTATTATGAATCTTGAAAGAGCCTTTTCACTTGGATAATTTATGAACATACCCCCCTCCCTAAATTTAAATGAGCTGTGTAAGCGAAGTCATTTGGATAATGTGTGACTGAAGTGTTATCTGTTAACTTTTATGTTGAATTCTCATGAATATTCTTTCAATCACCCTTCATACAACCCTTTCATCCTATAATGAAAGAAGATAAGATGAAAAGAAACCCATTACTTGGATAAAGTAGGGAAGGCAGGTGTAGTATTCTGCATTTATGAGTTATATTTATGTGAAAAAATGTTGGTGTGATTGTAGTCTTTTATTCTTTATGAGAGGATGGCGTTTTAAAAAAACTAGACTGCAAAATGAATATTATGATAACAGAATATCAATGCCAAAATAAAAAGCTTAGAGCTATACAGATTAACAGTTACTTGATAGCAATTTTTTGGTTTTGTTGAGACTTTAGCGTAGCCTTTGGAACACCTAAAAGGAAAAGACAGGATGTGTAGACACTCCCATTTTACTACACTTTAAAAAGCAAAAGGTTTGTTTGGTTTGTGTCAGTCATCTGCATTACGTATTCTTGCATTTTAGGGTGAATTTCACCTCATTTTAGGAATTTTAAAGTTGATTCGCAATCCTAAAGGTCTCTAGGGAGTGCCATTGATCTCCGGAAATAAAAATTCAAGTTTCCAATCAAATAAGACAACCTGCTATTTTTGGGTTTCTCACGGTTTCCTTCATTTTTGCCTATTTTTGCACCTTGGGGGTACTTTGGTCATTTTCAGTGTATTTCATTTGATCCTCGTGGTATGTCTAAGAAGTTATGGGTTATTCCATGAATTTTGAAAAACCTGCTATTTTTGGAATTTCTCAGGATTTTCCCTATTTTCATCGATTTTTTGCATTATAGGGGAATTTTGGTAATTTCTAATGTGTCATATTTGACCTGGTATTAGTTGTATACAGAAAGAGATGTCTAGTCTCTTTCCTAACTCGGAATTATTAAGGCTTGCATAGAACCGAGATGTCATATATCCTTGCTCCCTTGGATCTGTAAATCCTTTGAGCATGGCATTTCTACTATGCTACCTAAGGACGAACATGTGTCAATAAAATAAGCACATCACACACATTCATAAATGTAAATACCCATTCAAGTCATGAAATAAATATTTATTTATTAGAAGATGTCATTCTACTGGCTTTCCAGGGCATATACTCTAACAATATATATATATATATATATATATATATATATATATATATATTACTAACATATTTTCTTCTTATCAATCATGTCTTTTATTCACTTGGTTTGCGTAACAAAGTAAGGACATGGAAAGGTACTGAGTCACTTACCAGAAAACACTTTGCCTTTTCATTTTCCTCTTTATTTCTTCCCCTTTTCTTTCTTCCCCTTTTCTTTCTTCTTTTTCTTCTGAAACTCTACAATATTTTGGTTTTTTGATTCAATTCCTTTCTTAGGTCTTAAACATCAAGTACAAAGTCATATAACCCAAAACACACTTTTAAGTAGAAATTCATATTACCTTGGTTTTGCACCCTCTAAAACTCAATTCAAATGCATGAATTATTAAAACTTGTAAACATATAAGTTGTATATTATAAACCAAAGAACATCTGTTTAGTTGACAACTCCAGACAAATCTCACCGGAGATGGCCGAAAAAGTAAAAACTTCAAAATACACAAAATTTGTCTTTTACATTCAAAACTGAAATATTGTACTAATCATAACTCTTGAAATGTTTCAATTGGACTTAGCTCAAAACATAAAAATTGTTTGATAAAATATTTCTGAAAACTTTCATGTTGACACCTCTAGCAAAATCTTGCCGGAAAAGTGACTTTTCCAACCTGATATTTGTAATAGGTTTGTAAGAAAAACTGAAATCCAAAACTCAGTATATCTTTTTGTACCCTCAAAACTAAGCTAAATCATAAACATAAAAGTTGTTCTACATAATATTTTCAGGAACTTTTATGTTTATCACTCCGGCTAAATCTTGCTGGAAGTAACCCAAAAACATGAAAATCACAATTTCATATCTTTAAAAACTGTAGTTTAGTAAAACTGTTATAACTTTCTCAATTCTAAACCAAATCAAGAAATTTTTGTATGTAATCATACTATAACAAAAAGTTATACAACTTTCTTCTTAACCAAAATTGCTAAAAATGAGTGTATTTCACACATGAATCAAAAGGATCTGGAAAGACAAGATTAAACTTACAATTTTAAGAATTGCTTCTCTTTTTCCACTTCATTGTAATCAAACTTTGGTTTCAAACACTTTAAGAACACAAATTAAATAACATATATTTTCTCAACCTTTTTGCATGAATTTTTCTTGAATATTTCTTATTTTTCTCTTCATTTTTTCATAATTAAAATGAATTAATATGGATTTATAAGCTTTGCATGAGAGAGAGATGGCACTTGGATTTCCATGTGTCATTCTCCTCTCTCTCCCAGCCATGCTATTGTTTAAAACCCAAAATATCATTGACAAATACATTTAGCCTTTTATTAATTCCACTTGTGTCCCGTGTGAAGTTACCGAAATACCCTTTTACCCATTTATTAATTACACTTGCGTCCCCTAGTGAAGTTACCAAAATACCACCTTAATCTTTTATTAATTACACTTGTGTCCCCTAGTGAAGTTACCAAAATACCCCCTTATTCTTTTATCAATTACACTTGTGTTCCCTAGTGAAGTTACCAAAATACCCCTCTAGCTTAATAATTAAATAAATCAAATAATAAACAGTAATCTCACTTAATCACTTAATCATTCTTATTGTTCTTATTAACAACTAATCGTAGTTAACCTTCCTAATAACGGTTAAAGTAAATAATTACCATATTAGGTGTAAAATACAAGTTCAGGGTATTTCACACATTTTGCATCTACGCCAAGTTCCTCACAAGACAAAACTCCGACGAAGCTTTGTTTGGCGTTCTTAGTATACTAGATAAGGTTTCTAACAAAGCCAATCCGGTATCTATCATCCTACCAGAAACTTTGAATGGGTTAGATAAAGTTCGAGATAACCCCGCACACCAGTTTTCAGGTTGCCCTGTCCTTTCTACATTTGGCTTTGTTTAAAACTTTACGTCGCCACCTCGGGTGCCCGATTAGATGTCCCAATCTACAATTACCGTAATTGGCTCCATTTTCAGCATCTTGAGACAGTATCCGGTTGGGTTTCATGGATGTCTAGCCTCAAAGCCGGAAACATTTACTAGAGAATTCATAGATACTGTCCCAATGTCGTTTCAACACCGGGAGCATCTTACGTGAAAATGCTTGGTTTAAAAGAAACTTCCTTTTATATCTCAAAATGCATCATGCATCAATACGGGGCCAAGCAAGAGGTCATCGAACCAATCATTCGCTTCTTTCCTCCACAAGAGTTCTCCAATGATGTCACTAAGATCATTAGATCCAAGTGGAAGAGGAGGAGAACGATCCCTACACGTGATCTGGCTACTGCACGTGGAAATGAAGTAGCAATCAACTATTACTCTTTGCTTGGAAGGGATGTCCTTCAGGGGACCACTGCTACTAGGATTTGATCAGTCATTCGGAAGACAAAGAACACTGATTTTCTTTCTTTTTGTTTTTGGCCTACCACAGGCCGTGTAAAAGAAAAAGAAAATGTGAATAAATAAAAATATGTGCATAGGTATTGTACTTATCTTTTTTGTCTGAAAATTTCCTTGTTATCTTCTGTATGGAGCAGACCATGACTGTAGAAATGATGTCCGAATGGATTCGAAGTTATAGTGAGTCAAAGAACTTCCTATGATTCAACCATCTCACCCGACATGAGCAAACCTTTCCTCTGTTTGAGTCCACCCAAATAGATTGGAACCTTCTCAAAGCAGGAACTAGGTACTGGGATCTCCAATACCATGTCTTTCACTTTGGTCTTCAAGAAATGTGTCCACCTTCAAAGAAGGTTATAACTTGTTACAGTACCTACAAAACGGACCCATCATCCGTCCTGAGATTAGGTACGAATTTAACAAATTCATGTGTCTCCGACTACTTTGTATGCCAAAACAAGACCTAGATGACTTTATGTCATCAGGTGGCGTTTATGTAGATAGCCTCATCGTTGCCTATGTCCCAGAGGGAGATTTAGAAGACCTGACATTTCAACAGCGTCGTCACGAAGCTTATATATTCTGTGTATATGCTAAGTATCTCCTATGTTAGAGATCTGATACGGTCTCTCTTGCTCTCCTCAGTGTGTTGGACCAGTTATCATTAGATGCCAATCCCATACCAACCATACTTCCTGAAACCTTCAAAGGGCTTGATGATGTCTTTCAGTATCCTCATCTCCCTTTCACAGGGTGTCCCACCCTTCTTTACATTTGGTTGTGTCAAAAGCTTCTGTGGGACCCGATCCCGCGAGAGGGGCGTGACCCGCCTCTCTTGGTCTTTCGTAACCATGCGAATGGCGTGTGCTTTAGATTATTAATATGAATCATCTTTTCCGATAACTTGGGATCACTAAAACAATCCGAATTTCAAGCAAAAGAGAATGACCAGTCGCCACCTAGGTAAGGGACCTAGGACCCATAAGTGACTCTGCAATGATCTGCGATCCCAGAAGTCTAGATCTGTTACCTGATTACGTGAATTGAAGGTATGATGGATTACCACCATATGCACCAGTCTCGCCCGGTAATCCGGTCTTCATTTCCAAAAGTTAACTCTCTTGAATTTCTTTTAAAGTGCTTATTTAAACTCTCTTGATGTGCAAGTTACGAGACATATATCCTAGATGATCTAATTTCAATATAATTCTTAGATGCATCTTTTGATTCTCTTGATTCAGTTTAGTTCATCTATGTGAGAGTTCTCCTAAAATCTAATTTTGGAAAAGTCCTAAGTATTTTAATCAATTCAATTAAGGGTTTGAAAAATGATAAATAAATAAACAAAATAAAAATCCTAAAATCCTACTGGAGTGTGTGTAGGGTCGACTTGAGCTTGGAATGCCATCCAAGTTGCCTACGTACCCAAGCCTCACTGGGATCAAAGTCGACGTAGTTCGGTGGGCTAAACTAAGCTACATGCCTAACTCATCTACGACACCATCTAGATTGGACAGACTGTTTCGAGAATTTTGAGAGAGATTAATTAGTTCAAGTTGATTACGTTTTATTATCCTATGACTCCATGTAAGATATTATATGATCCTATCTAAATGCAAGACACTCCCTAAACTAATGCAGGTAGGTCCTACGTCCTAGGTTAACTAGGCTTGTCCTATAGGGAAAAAGGGGTTAACTAGTGAATCCTAATGTATGGCTCAATGAAATACAGGTGTGACAACCCAAGTGGGGTGGATGAATTGGCTAATTAAAAATTCATGGCTTAATTAGGTGGATTAATAAAATTAATTTACTGAAATTCCAAGGGTGGTCCTGAGTACGGCAACTTATGAGGAGAGAGAAATTAGGTTACTAACAAGTTTTAACTCTTTTGAAAACTCAAACCCAATTTTGGAAATTAAGAGATCAACAGTAAAATTCAAGCACACAAGTTAAAATCTAAAGTGGAAATGCAAATAAAGAGCAAGAGTAAGAGAGATTGCACCCGAGATTTAAAGTGGTTCGGTCCTCCAAACGCGAGGCCTACTCCACTCCACCAACCAAACCCGTTGATGGCTTCACTATGTGATCTTCTTAACTTCGGCGAAGATCGGTGCCGATTACAAATTTCGATTACCTTTAACCTTGGTGGCAATCTTCGCCACGAAGAGTGGGCTACGCTTCTCCGAACACTCGCCCGATACAACGTTCTTGATAAGAAAGAAAGAACAAAAAATCCCTCACAAGGGTTTACAAGAATTGTAGAAGATGTACAAATTTAGCCTATGATCCAAATCCTAAGCTTTAGAGGATGAGAGGCATAATCAAGTTTTATTCACTCTTTGGATATTCAAATGGAGTTTTTGAGTGTTAGAATTCATCCTTGGAATGTTTGGAATGCCCATATATATAGGAAAAACCAAATATGACCATTCAATGGCATTGTTGTAATTCTAGGAAAAATCGCAACGGCTAAAAATCCGACCGTTGTAGTGTTCTCGGAGTTCTGAGAAAAAATCTCGGAGTTCCGGGAATACAAACAGAAGTTGGAAAAAAGTCTACTGGACCATTTCTCGGAGTTCTGAGAAGCCTATTTCATGCAGATTTTCATTTCTTGTTTTTATGCTTCCAACTTAACACTAAGTTGGGATTGCTATGAGGGTTCCAAGGTGTTGGAACTCCACAAAGACAATCACTTATATATTTAGGGTGTTTGATTATTTACTTAATTATGCCTCTAAAATCTAAAACTAAGATTGGATCTTTTACAATCTAAATATGACTTTGATCTTCAATGGATTCTTTAAGTCTTCATATGTCTTGGACTTCGATGTCTTTGGCCTTCATGATGTGGTCCAATGAGATCTTTTTGGCCTCAATCCAAGCAATGTTGTCTTAACACCAATGTGATCTACAACTTAGACAATCAAATACATTAGTGATCATAAATCACTTGTGTATTGGAATCATCAAAATAAGATGGGAATGCCAAGGTGGAAACCATTGGGCTTACAATCTCCCCCTTTTTGATGATGACAAGCACAAGAGATTTTCCAATAAAAGCATACATATTTTCCTTACACTAGAATTCTCTCCCCCTTTGGCATCAATAAAAAAGATTGGGGTAAAAGAGAAACAAATGGATGAAATATTCAATTTAAAGCTCCCCCTTTTTCAAGGAAAAAGACAAACCTAGAAGTCCCCCTATTTAGAATTTTTATTCAACATAAGAGGGGATATTTTAATTTACCCACAGAAAGATATTCAATTTTTAGAGCAAACGCCCCTAATCTAAGCACATATGAAGATAATCATATGGGGGCTTTGGGAACCCAAGATTTCTTGGTTCCACCATTATCCCTAATCTTAGATGCACATTGGAATTGGTAATGACCATTAATTCTACAATAATGGCATCTAACATGAGGGTTAGATAAACTAGTCCTATCATATGCATGTTTAGGTCTTTGACTAGTCTTCTTTAAGATTATGTCAATAATTTTGTCACCATTTAAGAATCTATGGAGACATAATCTTAACCTTTCATTTTCATTATGAAGATGGGTTATTTGATTTAGAAAATCATTAAATTCATCTTCATAAGATTTGGAAGAGCTTGCCACATCTTGGAGTGTTGCAATTTGGCAAGTTTTCTCATCCAAACAACCCTTAAGGGTTTTAATCTCAAGTTTAAAATTTTCAAGTTGTGCTTGAGATTTGGAAGAAGATTCATTTTTCAAAAAATTAAGTTCATTTTCTAATTTTGAAATGGATTTCTTTTGAACTTTATTTTTAGAAATTTGAGAGTGCAAGGTTGAGCACAATTCATCATATGATATTTTTTCACTATCACTACTAGATGAATAACACGAAGGGTTAGAGTTTACCTCATCTTCATGGGTGAGTGCCATGAAGCAAAGAACATCTTTCTTTTCTTCCCCTTCGCTTGAACTTTTGCCCGAGGTGCTCAAAGCATCCCAACCGGCGGCAAGAGCCTTACGTTTCTTCCATTCCTTCTTTCCCTTGTATTTTGAGGAAGATGACTTGAGAAGTGGACAATCCGGTCTTTTGTGTCCGGTCTTCTTGTAATTATAGCACCTTATTCCTCCTTCTACTTCACTTTCTTCTTCGTTTTCTCCTTTTTATGTTTCTTTCTCCATAAGCTTTTAAATTTCCTTAAAGCTTCTTCTTCATCGCTATCCGCCTCGCTAGAGGATGATGAGTTTGCTTTGGAGGCTTTTAGAGCTAGAGATCGACTCTCTTTTTCTTTCTCTTTCGGCTTCTTCTCCTCTTGTCGGCTAGTGAGGAGCATCTAATGGGTGATGAGAGATCCTACAAGCTCCTCCATGGTTAGCGTCTTGAGATTCTTTGATTCTTGTATGGCGGTTACCTTTGGATCCCAATATGGAGGAAGAGACCTAAGCAACTTACTCACAAGCTCATCAGTAGGATAAGATTTACCAAGATTTGCTAGTTCATTAGAAATTTTAGAAAAACGGGTTTACATTTCAGAAATGCTTTCGTTTTGATCCATTCTAAACATTTCATATTTGCTCTTTAACAAGTTTATTTTGGAATCCTTAACTTGAGAAGTTCCCTCATGGGTAACGGCAAGTGTATCCCAAATAACCTTGGCGGAATAAAAAAGAGCAACTCGATTAAACTCCTTCGTAGATAGGGCGCAAAACAAAGAATTTATGGCTTTGTAATTTAAATTTGCATGCCTTTTTTCTACGACATTCCATTCTTCAAATGGTTTGGAAGGCAACATGTATCCATTTTCAATAATGTGCCAAAGTTCCACATTTATCGAAAGAAGATAGATGCGCATCCTTGTCTTCCAATGTCCATAGTTGGACCCATTAAAGAAGGGAGGTCTAGTTGTGGAATGGCCCTCCGGAAGTCCGGTTCCATTTCTATCCGCCATTTCACAATTAGAAAGTTGCCAAAGATCTTATGATCTTTCCCTTGATTGAAATTTTTAAAGAAAAATTTTCCAAAGATTTATAGAAAAGAAAATCTTTTAAGAGCCTTTGCTCTGATACCAAGTGAAATTCTAAGGGTGGTCCCGAGTACGGTAACTTATGAGGAGAGAGAAATTAGGTTACTAACAAGTTTAAACTCTTTTGAAAACTCAAACCCAATTTTGGAAATTAAGAGATCAACAGTAAAATTCAAGCACACAAGTTAAAATCTAAAGTGCAAATGCAAATAAAGAGCAAGAGTAAGAGAGATTGCACCCGAGATTTAAAGTGGTTCGGTCCTCCAAACGCGAGGCCTACTCCACTCCACCAACCAAACCCGTTGATGGCTTCACTATGTGATCTTCTTAACTTCGGCGAAGATCGGTGCCGATTACAAATTCCGATTACCTTTAACCTTGGTGGCAATCTTCATCACGAAGAGTGGGCTACGCTTCTCCGAACACTCGCCCGATACAACGTTCTTGATAAGAAAGAAAGAACAAAAAATTCCTCACAAGGGTTTACAAGAATTGTAGAAGATGTACAAATTTAGCCTATGATCAAAATCCTAAGCTTTAGAGGATGAGAGGCATAATCAAGTTTTATTCACTCTTTGGATGTTCAAATGGAGTTTTTGAGTGTTAGAATTCATCCTTGGAATGTTTGGAATGCCCATATATATAGGAAAAACCAAATATGACCGTTCAATGGCATTGTTGTAATTCCAGGAAAAATCGCAACGGCTAAAAATCCGACCGTTGTAGTGTTCTCGGAGTTCCGAGAATATTTCTCGGAGTTCCGAGAAAAAATCTCGGAGTTCCGGGAATACAAACAGAAGTTGGAAAAAAGTCTATTGGACCATTTCTCGGAGTTCCGAGAATACTCGGAGTTCCGAGAATTTCTCTCGGAGTTCCGAGAAGCCTATTTCATGCAAATTTTCATTTCTTGTTTTTAGGCTTCCAACTTAACACTAAGTTGGGATTGCTATGAGGGTTCCAAGGTGTTGGAACTCTACAAAGACAATCACTTATATATTTAGGGTGTTTGATTATTTTCTTAATTATGCCTCTAAAATCTAAAACTAAGATTGGATCTTTTACAATCTAAATATGACTTTGATCTTCAATGGATTCTTCAAGCTTCATATGTCTTGGACTTCGATGTCTTTGGCCTTCATGATGTGGTCCAATGAGATTTTTTTGGCCTCAATCCAAGCAATATTGTCTTAGCACCAATGTGATCTACAACTTAGACAATCAAACACATTAGTGATAATAAATCACTTGTGTATTAGAATCATCAAAATAAGATGGGAATGCCAAGGTGGAAACCATTGGGCTTACATTTACTAATTAAGCAAATATTGTCTAACCCTTGTTCAAATAATCAGGATGATGAAAGCTAGGGTTTAGATCTTACTTTAGCATACATTCACTAACCCTTGTTAAGTTAAAACATAAACATAAATAGGGTTAGAGATTACTAATCACCAACTGCAAAGAGAAGGAGAAAGCAATCACAAGGAACACACGATTTTTATTGTGGTTCGGTCTATCAATAGACCTACTCCACTCTTCCAAGTATTCCTCCTTGTATGCTCCACTAATATTGGGATTCTTCAATGCCGAATCACTAAGCCGTAAATACAACTTCTCCTTCAAACTCCAAAGGGCACCAACCTTTTTCTGCACGAAGCCTTGCGAGGAACACTTTCTCTTACAAATGATTTACCTTTGTTAACGGGTCAAATTGGAGACCCTCAAGAATAAAATGAAGAAATAAAATAAAGAAATCTCTTTGCCTCTTAATAGGCGGATTACAAACTTTGTATAGCTCACAAACTCTCCAAGGAATAGATACAAATGTAATGCCTATGGAGATCCTCTTGATAGAATGTAAAAATCCAAGTTCAAAGAGGTTTAACCTTCATATAAAAGTTTGTGTTCAAGAAGATAGGATTTAATCTTGCAAAAGGTTGTTTAGAAAGATTTTGATAGTGTATATATAGCCCACAAGAAAATATGATCGTTTTGGAGTAAAACCGTAAAATACAGGGTTGAAAAAGTCAACCTGCACAAGCCCCAAAGACTAGTTTTCCACGCCGCAGCGGTCGATCAAGGCACGGCGGTCGCCCGCCCTTATCTGGCTCTTCTTCTTAATTTCAAATTTCATACCGGCGCGGTCAAGAGGCACTAGGGCGGTCGCTCGGCGAAGGCAATCTGTTTTGAATAAAATTCGGCTCAAAACACTATTGCGGTCAACCGGACCCATTGCGGTCGGCCGCCAAGACCAACCTGGATGCTTTCTTGATTTCCAGAAAACAAATCCACGGTCACTCGGATTACCCTGGTCGACCGGCCCAATAATTTTCGAGATGCCCTGGAATTCCAGGTGACATCCCGTGGTCGCTCGGAATAGCCCGGTCGACCGGCCCTAGTAAAATTTCATTTTTAACTTTACAATCCAGGGGCTTTGGGCTTTGGCCTTTGGTCTTTCGTCTTACATATTTGGGTGTGTGTATGGTTTTCAAAGATATAAAAACTTAGGTATGAAAACTATTTGAAAACCTATTGAAAGTGCATTTAAACATAAAATCAAGAGGACTCCAAATACATTCTAATAGTGTGTACCATTGAGTCCTCTTGGAATGTCTTTGCTCCTTTGCACTTCCTTGGACTTCTTTGGCTTAAGAGAACATCTTGAACTTTGTCTTGGCTCTTGTGACTTCCACCAATCTTCAAATCATGTTGAAAGGTGCAAGAGGAGTCACCATGGCATGTTCATCTTCAAGCTCCTTCTTGTCACTTGTTGGGAACTTGTAGGATCTTCATGTTGAGCTTCTTGACTTGAACATTTTCAAATGAATATGCCTCCAATGTAGGTGCAAGCTCTTGGTTCCTTGCTTTCTTGATTCACAAGCTATGTGTTGAGAAGAGTTGTGTAATGGTGATTATGACATGAAAATCCAATACAACACCTCAAGGCAACACATTAGTCCATAAATGCTAATCAATTTGAGTTTGCTAATCATCAAAACAAGAAGGTAAGGTGAATGATTAACTCATGGGAACCCTTGGGCTTACATTCTCCCCCTTTTTGATGATGACAAACAAATTGATTAGAGAGGAAGGAAATATCAAACAAATAAATGAATAAGCCTGATATGATATTAAAAATAGAGCATAGCTCCCCCTCACTATATGCACAAATGAAATATTTGAATGTAAAGCAAGTGGTGCATATACAATAGGACTACCTAATCAATTCCCAAATTTCTCCCCCTTTTGGCAACAGCAAAATGGAAGGAATAAAACTTGTAAGAGTGCAAGTGGGGTGTCAAGGAGAATAACAGCTTGTCTAAGCTATGTGCCTAGTATATGATAGACCATTCAGACTCTAGTAATGCTTATCAAACAGAAAACAAAAGTGAAATACATGATAAATAAATTTTTTTAATAATTTTTTTATCGTTAAGAATTTGAAAGTTAAGTGTAACTATGGGGGCAATAGACCTTGTGAGCATATCACAAACATCCATATAACTATGAATATATAACTATTTGGATCTCCCCCTATGAATTTGTGAGAGGCTCTAGGTGAGACCTATGCAATAGAGCATGACAAGGCAGAATGATTGAAAAATGTGAATTATTTAAACACTTGGGCTTCATTGATATATTTTTTTTTGAAGCAAGTGAATATGATACCATTAAGCTCTCCCCCTATTTATTTGTCATTAGACCTAGGTGAAATCTATGTTGTAGGGCATGACAGAGAAAATGGTTAAACATGTGAGTGATTTGAATACTTGGGCTTCCTTTGCAACTTTTGAAGTAGATAAGTATCTACTTGAGCAAGGATATGCTCATATATATGACCTAACCTTTCAAGTTCACAAGTTGCATCATGGAGGGGATCTCTTGACAATGAGCAGACAAGTCTCTTTCTGAGCATGAACATGCTTAGAACTATAAAATAACTTTCGAGTTTAAGTTGCTTGCCATTTAAAAGTTTGCACATATGAAAGTGAAAGCTCCCCCTGACGATGTGAATCTAATGTAAACGTAAAAGATCCAAGCACATAGGCCCCATGATTTGAACGTAATCACTTTTAAATCACTCAATAGTTGCTCTATTCACAATTTGATAATCACAATTTGACTGTGAATGGATGACTATTAGACAAGACGCGATAAAGAGTAGAGTACAGTCCAATAACCACATGGATGCAAGAGAATGAACAACAAAGGAGAGCACATCCATGAAAACCAATAGATCATGTTTATATATATATATATATATATATATATATATATATATATATATATAAAGCAGGATGAAGCTCCATATACATGATCAGACGATGGAAGAGGCACACCCTCTTCACATCCTATCACAATATCATCAGAGATGTATATATGGGTGTGAGGAACATAAACTCATCACCACAACAATGGATACAATCACACAGTCTCTGAATCATGAACCAAAATTATCTAAAATATTCACAATATCCATAACCATATACAAAAGAGACTAAAAGGCCCTTACTGGGCACCATCAGCATCCATTACAAAATATAAAACTCACATTGGGCTTCAAGCCATAATATCCACAAGCCCATCTAGGGCAACATCCACAACAGTCATAAAAGCGCATACTAGGCATGTACAGACCAAAATAAAAGCCCACATCGGGCATAACTATCCACTGAAGAAAAGGAAATACAAGCATAGTCCAAAAGCCCATATTGGGCAAGAGAAAACTGAACAAAAGATGATGATCAAGCAGCAATCATGATAAGGCAAACTCCAGTGCTTCTGCTGCAAAGAAGGTGCTGGTCATCGATCAGTCCTGAGGTGGAGGCTGATGCTCATCACGAGGTGGAGTCCTAGAGGTGCAGTATCTGGTGACCTGACTTCTCTGAAAAGTTTGCATCATCTCCCTATGTTGCCTCGCCATAAGCTCCATAAGTCTCTTATGATCAGAGGCTCTCTGGCTCTCTGCAGTCGTAAAGCTGGTGGAAAGAATGTCTAAGCCAGTCGTGAGGGTCTCTAGTCTAGTCCTGACAGTATCTAAGCCAGTCCTCAAGGATGTGATATCTCTGGCGAAATCCTCATATGAGCCAACGGCAGGAGCCTGATGCTGTTGAGCCTGTGATCGAGTCTGCTCCTGTATCCTGGCCACTTCTTTAGCTTCTGTCATGGCCTCATCAATCTCATCTGGTGTAACCCCACTAGGACCACCTCTACCAGGTATCGGGATTCTCATAAGAGTAAGGGTGGTGTGGTTGATTACAGGATCAGGGTTTTCAGAGAATGCATTTATCAGGTTCATCTTATTACGTCTCAGGAGCATAGTAATTTAGATCCCATAAGGAAGACCACCTTGTCCTCTCTTGACTGCCTCATCCATATAACCAATCATAATGAACCCTAGGTTTAGCTTGATCTTTTCCATAATGCAATGGATTATGAGGGCTTCAAAGGGTTTCACTACATCAAAATTTTCTGCCTTGGGAGTGATGTTGTAGGCTACAATCTTGTGAATGATTCGGGCTGTATGATTCATTAGACCCGCACTGATGTTAAGTTTATCTTGAGAAGGAGGGACAGTTCCTAAGATTTTATAAACATCCATCTTTGAAAAGGGTTTTTCTATCTCATCCTTTTTCCAAAAGAAAATCCTTAACCCTTCATTCGGTATATCAAGCCAAGCACATAAATCCTTCAAATTTAACCCAAATTTGTCTCCTTGAAGATGGGTGTTCATAATTACTCCTCCATGAGAAATATCCAAATTGGCATAAAAATACCTAGCTAAGTCAGGATAAAGTAAGGCGCTATAAATGAGAAAGAAGGACCAACCTTGGAAATCAAAAGGTGGTAGGATATTGAATTTATCAAAATCTTGAAAGATGACTTTTCTTCCAGCGATGACTATTCGATTCACGAATACCTTGTAATGATCCTTGGCCTGCTTGTTGAAGAAGTGTTCGGTGGGGAACACCTCCTCTTCCGGTTCATTTCTAGCTCGCTTTCCTTTTTGAGCCATGGTTTTCCTTAAAGTTGACATTTTAGAACTAGAGTATTAAGGAAAAGTGTAGAATCAAAGTGAGAATCAAGGGGGTTTTGAGAAAGATGATGAGAATGGATGAAAATGATGGGAACAAGTAGAAAATGAAAGATTTTTGGGAGAAATGAGGAGAGATGATGAGAGAATGAGCTATGGGGTGATTTAATGGATGAAACAAAGAAAAAGATGAGAAAAAGAGAAAAAGAGAAAGAGGAACGGATCAAAACTCACTTGAATGCGTTAATCTTGATGACCTTCCACCGGAAATGGCTTGGGAGCAAAGAGGGAAGAAAAACCTAGGAGAAGAGATAAGCGGCGGAAGTTAGAAATGACTTGCGATCGCCCTTTAAAATGTAGTTTTCGACCGTCGCGGTCGACGGGGCAATCGCGGTCGCCCGCTGCGACCCGTCTAACTCTTTTTATTTTTCCCATTGCAACCATCCGAGGTCGACCGGGTTCACGCGGTCGCTCGCCATGTCTAACCAGTTTCATTTTATTTTTCTTCTATTTCCCTATCGCGGTCGCCTGCCGAGGGTCGGTCGACTGCCACACCCCTGTTTTGGATTTTTTTCATATTTTTCAAGGGATTTTGTGGTCTAACTCATTTTATCCTATTTTTCTTACATTTATGGGATTTTAATGGACATGTAAACTTGATCCCTAGGCTATGTGAGGACATCTAAAAATTCATTTCTATTTTTCTAACAATTTAGCTCAAATGAATGATTGGACATATGTTTTCAATGAAAGTCTTTGTGGATGTGTTTTTGATGGATTTTGCTAGATATAAAATGTAATACATATTTGATCCATGTCTAGCAAAGTTTGACATATTGGATCTTCTAGTTGTGGATGCTTCTAGACACCCCTATTTTGCTACGCTTTAAAAAGCAAAAGATTCGGTAGTTTTATCGAGTCCTAAGTCGGTCTTCTGCATTAGAATAAGCCTTATTATATTTTAGGGTGAACTTCACCTCAATTTAAGTGTTTTAGTGTTGATTCGCAATCCCGAATGTCTCTAAGGGGTTCCATTGATCTCCGAAAGATGAGAATTCAAGTTTCCAAAGAGGTGAAAAAACCTGCTATTTTTGAAATTTCTCAGGGTTTTCCCTATTTTTCATCAATTTTTGCAATACAGGGGTATTTTGGTCATTTTCAATATGTCCCATTTGACCCCCGAGTTGTGTCTGAGAAATCTTGACTGATTCCATGAATTTTGAAAAGCCTGCTAAATTTAGAACTCTTAGGGGTTTTACTTGATTTGGAAATTTTATTGGATAAGGACATTTTTAGCATTTTCACGGGATTCCATGTGATCTTGTTTGATATCACCCACCAAAAGAAGCGAACTTAAAAACTTGCTATTTTTGAAGATTTCCTTCGAAAACTTTTTATTTTTAACTTTCCCCTTTGAGGGCGATCCGGTTCGAAGGCATTTTAATCGCTTTTTGATGTGTTGATCAAACGAGGTCATGATGGGCAAAAATGATTTTTTCAATGGGTAAATGGGGTTAGACCATGTGTGTAGGACCCACCATATGCATCACATGGTGTGGGCCCACCATTACAAATTTTGAATTATTATTTGAAATGGGTTGGATTTCATAAAAGATGAGAAAGAGAAGGGGCTAATATGATTAGATCACTAAAACGGCCATAACATTTTAACCAGTTGTCCAAAAAATTCTTAACTATACTTGTTAGAAACATCTCGAGAAGGGCTATAACTTTCTAGTATACAACTTTTCGTAATCCTTCCATGAAACAAGTCAAAAATGAGCATTAAAATCTGGCTGTGACATTTGGATGGAAATTCCAACCCACTAAAACTGTCATAAATCTTTCACCAATTGGCCAAATTTAAAGTATAAATATGTGTTGGAAAGATCTTTCAAAGGGCTACAACTTTGTAGTTATGACTTTTCCTGATTTTGCCCCTAAATAGGTCAAAAATGAAGTCCAACGTTGGGTAGTCCTTTTTTGGACGGAAATCTTTCATAAAAGGGTGTGTTTACCATATGTGAGAGCTTCTAGAAGGATCTTGAAAGATCTCTCTTGAGCATAATAAGATTAGAATCCTTGCTTTGTAAGGAATCTTAATTAGAAGCAACTCTAATTAGAAAAGTAAAAGGAAAGAAAGAAAAAGAGCAAAATATGAAAGTAACCAAAGATGAGAGTCTTAACAATGAAAACTTCATTTTCCAATTCAAACTCTTACTTTTCTATATAAACACACACACACAACCCTAGAGAAGATCATGGAAAAACATCCCACCTTGCTCTCCTCCTGGAAAAACATCCCACTTTTTGTGGGGTTCTTGATCATCTTCCATATTGGTCATTCTTCAAAGTACCATTGAATTTCTTCTTCTCCTCTTCGACATACATCGTATCGGATTATTTTCAACGATCTTCGGGTTTTCTATTGTGTATACAAGGTGTGTCAAAGCGTATATCTTCGATTTACACACCTTAGAGATAAGGAAAGCGATCAACGGTTAGTATTTTGATTTAATGTAATCTAGGAACTAGAAAGCATGCTAGGTTAGATTTTGAGTTTTCTTTGAATTCATGATGCATATGGATGCGTTTTGATTGAATTTTTTATAGGATCTAATATCAATCATACTGTTTTAAAATCTAAATTTTTGCTAGAAAATTAATTTTCTTTAATCAAAAATCAATTTTCTTACGGTATGGGTTAAAACCCACTTTTCAAAGCAAGTGGTATGCACTTTTATGTATGCCATTTCACATCATCTATATATATATATATATATATATATATATATATATATATATATATATATATCTCTTTGGTTTACTGTGCGGTGTGCTTCTCTGTTCTATTTTTTTTTGCTCGCATACCTTGTCTTATGCCTGCTTTCTTTATTGCATTGCAATTCACTTGTCTCGTTGGCTCTCACCTACCCTCTTTCCTTATGTTCCACCTTTTTGGTGATGACAAAAGGGGGGGAATATTTGAGCTCCCAAGTCATAATAATATGCATATATTAAGGGGGAGCAAAGCTCTATACTTATAATTTTGCAATCAAATTTTCATCATTAAAAGTAATGCCTTAAATGTTCAATTAAATCAAACTCTTAGGGGGAGCACAAATTGTTTTATTCATCCCTAAAGGGGGAGATCCTACCCTAAAACAAATTATGTTTGTCATCATCAAAAAGGGGGAGATTGTTAGCCCAAGGGTTCAACAAGTACTCCCACTGAAATATTTTGATGATTAACAAACTCAATTTGTTATAACATAAATGTTTTATACACTAATTATTTCCATTGGCAAAGTTATGGTGTTCATAGCGTAGCATCCTCAAGAGTGCATGACAAATGGCAAATCATTCAAGCTCAAAGTGATATCAAAGGCATGAAGAAGGCATCACCATCTCAAAGTATTCAAAGACAAGGTTGAACTCTAGCCTAACAAGAATGGCAATCAACTCAAAAGTTCAAGCTTGGCTCAAGCATCAATGGAGTTGAGTAAAGACATGCCAAAGCCTCTACAAGGTGCCAACAAGATTGAAGACCAAGTAGAATTAAAATGTAAATGGTCCTTCATGTATAATCTAGGTCTATGGCACAAAGGAGAGTTAAAATCAAACTAAGTAGAACTTAATGGGTTTGTGAATGTTCATAGTGGTGTCCCAACATTGTTGGACCCTCATGACATTCCATTTAACTTGATAAATTAAAGTTCCAAAAGCCCAAACAAAGACAGAAAAAATATAAGAAGAAAACTGTTGTGCATAGGCTTCTTGGAACTCCGAGAATATTCTCGGAGCTCCGAGCTCGAAACTCTGAGAAAATTCTAGGAGCTCCGAGAATGGTTCCAGGTTTAAATTTAAAGGGATTTCAGCCAACTCAAAGCTCCGAGCCTGGAGTCCGAGAAGACCGTTGGGGAGCTTAAAAAAGGTGTATTTTCTCCCCTCTATAAATCTAAACCTTGGGAGTTTTGGGGAAGGAACAAAGGAGTTCAAAAAATATTCTAAGAGCAATAAAAGGCTTGATTATCTTTCTCCTCAAGATTTTCACTCTCCATCTCTCTCTTGTGCCTTTACCTTAGATTATTCTTGAGAGACTTTTGGGTTTTCATTTGTTGATCCTTTTCTTATGAGAGTGAGTGAGCTTTACTTGTAATTAGCCTATCTAGATGCAAGCAAGCTAAAACCTTTCATCTTCTTTGTATTTGGCACAAAGGGCGCTGTAGTAGACCTTTGGAGCTTGAAGCTCGATTTGTACAAGGCGGAAGGAACGCCCTATTTAAGTTCCTTGGAGAAGATAGTGGAATCCTCAAGGAGAGTAACTTGAGAAGAGTGGAGTAGGACTTGAGCTAAGACCGAACCACTATAAAAATCCTTGTGTCAAAGCTTCTTTGTCTCTTCACCTCTTCTCTTGTGGTAAGCTTTTTACTATTGCTTTAAATACTATTTTTGATTTCCTATTCAATCTAAAACTAGTGTATAGTTTAGCGTGATATTCCCCCTTTTGTTTTTGAAATTCCTATTAGAACCTTATCATGAGGTGATGTACAGTTATAGACTCATCATGATAAGCAAGAATATATATTTTCAAGTTAAAAATATTTTCTTTAATTGTCATGCATATAAATGGACATTTGATCATAATATGGTTAACTATTAGGATATATGACAAGACGGCTAGCTCTATCATGGACACAAGGATAGCCAAGTAGAAATACACATATAAAAGCACAAGACAAGCCCGAACAACCCATGTGGAGCAATCATGCTCCAAACGAGTGTATTTATCATATGTGAGGTGATAACCACATTAGGAATCATATGATAAGTAACTAAGGACAAATTTACCTTTAAGCTCCCCATTTGAAAATGAATCATGCAATGCATAAATCCAAAGGGATGTCCTTGTATAGACTCCAAAGGTTTTTAGATATATTTTCCAAAAGATACCAAGTTAAACTCAACCCTTGGGCTACAATGACACTTACTCTCCAAGTGTCAGTTTATCATGATAAAAGCTAGCCATGGTCTAGCTCATCATGATAAACAAGCATAGCACAAAAGATTTTCAATCTTTGGCTCATGCTCCCCCTAAATGTGATATAATATTTTTCAAATTCAAGCTTTACTTCCCTAAGTATGTAACATACATAACTAGCTAGGGAGATCACATATAAATGTATACCTATTCATGTTTGAGATGTTGGCACAAGACCAATTTGTTAGATATTTTAATTAATGTGAATGTACCATCTCCCTCTTAGAATCTAAGAAGGCTAAGGGCACCAATTGAGTGACTTTTAAGATTAAGGTTTAACATCTCATACGTGTAGATATAATCAAACAAGGGGTGATAACTGTAGAATATGTATATAGCAATTTGAGGTCAATTCTATATGACTAAGACATAGTGAGAATGGTCCCTTATGAGAAAGATATGATCATCAAGGTTTTCATGGATAATCTACAATGTTTGGACACAAAGGGCATGACACATAATGTGCATGGTCCAATCATTATATCCATATCCACAACCACATGTAAAAATGACAAGGCATTAGGCACAAGGTGCATAAGCCCTATTGAAAAACTAAAAAAAAATGTGTGGGAGACACATGTTCCCATCACAATCTATTGTATACAACCACCTTAGTGAATTTTACTTTTACTCAAGTGAGTAAATGCCCAAATATGATTCTAGATTCCTATGATATTTTCTCAAGTCATACATTGAATCTAGATTCATGATTTAACTTTCCTATATAATATATCCTTATATGATTGTAGGGAATAGACCAAGGATTTTTTAGAATATATTTATCACATGATAGAAACCACCTTGGACACATGTATTCCAATATAAGCTTTCATGTTTACTTGAAGTGAATTACATATAAAATACCTATACATATTACTTGGTTCATCTTAGTCATGAGATTATCCAATTAAAGCTTTTTAAAAATACACAAATTTTTAACCTATCTATGATTCTTATTACATTTTATGAAAATTATTACGCATGTAATAGAATGGGTTTGATAAGACAACTAGGTGCAAAGTAATAAACAAATTTATTCACCTAGGGCACATAAAGATGTTTTAAGAAAGGATTTGAGTTGATATCTTAGACAAGGCATTAAATATCTTAGTTTTGCTAGAAATGATATTTTAAAACAATTTAAGCACATAATTATCTAACAAGTGTCATATTTGTCCTAAGATAGAGTTTAAAGAATGATACTTTGGTTTTTTCTCAAATTTTTATTCAAGTACAATTTCGATTGCCAAAAATTTCCATTTAAGTTCAAGTCTTTAGACCTATGAGTTTCTTTTCTTTTGGTTTTGCTAGAATGATGTGATCATTTAACCTAACTCCTAGCAACTACCAAAAAAAAAAAAGGGTTCAAGTTTTGAAAATGTACTTGAAGCTTTAATTTGAACACATGGGCAAGAGGTGTGGTTGAATATTCTATAAGCATAATTTATGGTTTTCACATTGAATGCTTTATTGTGGTTGTCATGTGGATGAATGACATATTCTAAGTGCATGATGATTTTTAAGTATATGTGGGCACTTAAACTAGGAAACTCAAAATGATATTCAATTAGGCTCATCATATCAAAGTCTCAAATTAATTACATTTAAGCATATAGACTTTGAATTTTAAAGTGATATATAGATATATGTTAAGCAAATATGAGCATATGATATCTACATACACATGTTTTGAAAGAATTTTCAATTTTAGGTACAACATGTATTGATACAAAAAAAATTAAACAAGAACAAGCACATTGTATCAACAAATATATTTTCAAATGATATTCAATTAAAGCACATCCCCTAATCTAAAATAAACACAATATAGATCATGTTAGGGGTTTTGGAACCCAAACCATCTTGGTTCCAAGCAAGTTTGTCCTAGGTGATAAGTCCTTTTTAACCCAAACAAATTTACTACTTTTTACAAGTTTAAATGTACATTTAAACTTGTAATGTCCAAATCTACCACAATAGTCACAAGATGCATAAGAATTGGTAGATGGACGGGATGAACATGATGAATTACAAGAGTGATCATGATGGTAATTGAATTTTACATTCTCTTGTAACTTATGATTTTCCAACCTTAATGTTTCATTCTTGATTATCAAATCATTGATTTTTATTTTGTAGTTGATTGATTCAAGAGATAGAAACATTTTTATCTTTTCTTCTTCTTCTTTAAGGAGTTGGTTTTCTTCTCTTAGTGATAAAATAGTTTCACTTAATTCAATAAAATTATTTTTAAGCATTTCATTTTCTTCACTAAGATGTGCATGATCTTTTTCTACTTCCCTAAACTCCTTATTAATACTAGCTAAATTATTTTTCAAGTTTGAATTCTTAGCAAGTTGATCATCAAGTGTTTTATTCAAATCTTGAAAAGCACAATGTAGTTCTTCAAATGTGAAATCAATATTTTTCAATGCATTTTCATTAGACTTCTCAATTATTCCATTTAAGCATAGAATTTCACTTTGACAAGATTTTTCAAGTTTGTTTAAAATCTCTTAAGCATTAGTACATGAGGATACCTTTTTATAAATGTGTGGTGGTAATGCACAACATGTTGCAATTAGGGCTTTTGTATTTAGTAAAGATAATTTTTTATTATATTCATTTAATCCTTTAGATTTAGCATTTAAAATAAATTCATTTTCAATTATCTTTACCATATCTTTATCTAGACCTTTTAAGCATGTCTTCATATGGATCAACCATGATCCATAATCCGAACCATCCAAAATAGGTAGCCTAGATCCCATCTTTTAAGTTGCCAAAAAATTTGATCTTTTAACTCTTAACCGGTTAGGGTCTTAATCAAGAGCCCAAGCTTTGATACCAATTGAAATCCAAGTAGAGACTTGGTTTGGCAACCTAGAGGGGGGGGGTGAATAGGATGTTTATAAAACTTTTACCTTTTGAAAACTTTTACTAATTTCACCCTAGTTTTATCCCTTGGTTAATTAAGTTGAATTAGTTAAGCTTAACCAATTTTCACAAATGTATATAAGCTTAAAAACCCTTGTTTAAACAACCAACTTAATTAGGAGATTTACTGGGCTAATTAGCAATGTAAAGATATTCACGTTAGATGGCATTGCTAACTCACTCAATTCTAAATAATAAGACAAGCACAAATAAGAGAGTGATAGAGGGAGTGAGAAATCGAGAAATACCAACGCAAGCGACACAATGATTTATAGTGGTTCGGCCAAAGGCCTACTCCACTCTACTCAAGGTCGCACTTGAGAATTCCCACTATTGAGACCTCCACGACGCCCGGCTCCAAGGCTTTTTGTAGACACCCCCATTTTGCTTCCCTTTAATCAGCAAAGAAGTTAGTGTTTTTCTATCGGTTTCTAGTGTCTTTCCTTGCCGCGTCCGTCTCTTACATTTTTAAATTTTTCCGGTCATTTCCATCATGCTTCGTGTTGTCTTGCTAAGTGTTGAGAAGGGTTATTCACAAGAATCAAAATAAGAGAGAATTTGGACCCACTAGGTGGCCGCGCATTAAACATTTGGATTAGATTTGGATCAAGCAAGTGTGGACTGCGTTGTTTTCATAACGGGCATAGTGTATTTTGGCCAATGGACATTGCAGCCCAGTTTGGATCATCTGATGGAAAAGGTTTAAGAGGGTACGACCAATTTGCTTTGTGGTCCATTAATGGGAAGTTCTCGATTATTATAAGGAAATGAGTTAGGGGGTGCAACCAATTCACATCTACCTCGGCATTTGTTGGCTCGGATTAGCCCATGGAGATCATTATGGAGGACAACCAATTTACATTATGTTGCATCAATTGGACAGATTGGATCATTTCATGAAATTTATTTAGAGGGTGCAACCTTACATAGTAGCCTAGCAAATCAATGGGTCGGATCATTCTAATTTGAATCAATTTCGAGGAATATTCTGTTTATGCCGCAGCCCATCGCATGGACTGTTTGAATCATCCAATGGAAATATTTTGGGATGCAATTTCTGTGGGCCCATCAATGGATGGTTGGACTATCTTATGGAAAGTAATTTGGGAAGTTCCAAGCGGGCGAGGATGCAGCCAATCTGTCGTCCCATTAAATGAATGGTCTGGAAATGAGTTGGGAACACAACCAATTTACATCATGGCATGCTAAATGGATGGTGGGGATCAACTTACAATGCAGACCACATTTCCATTGGTCTATCCCTCCATATTGGAAAGCAGTTCACGTAAGAGATTTTCTTTAAGCTATTTTTGTTAATAATATATATGAAAGAAGTCATGTTGTTAACTCTCTCTTCCATATATATTTAGTTTTGGAAATTCTCGGCCCATATTAGAAACAGTATTCGGTAGCCTTCTTTTTTGGGGAAATCAATTCCTAATTCTTCTTCCCTATTAGATGGCAGTAATGTTAGAGTGGCAAGGAGGATCTCTCGAATGATATTTTGGGGCAGCCCACGTTTAGAAAAAGCTAGAGATAAGTTCTTCTCTCTCGATCTCTGAACGGAGGAGCCCACTCTCTCATGCTCCTCTATCTCTCTCTCTCTAGCTCTCGTCTCTTCTCAGTTTCTCAATCTCCATCTCTCAACAGACGAGGCCACTCTCCCATGCTCTTCTCATCCCTCTCACTCTCCTCTCTGTAATCTCTATCATACAGCCCTCTCATCTCTCTCACTCTCCTCCCTTTAATCTCTACCATACAGCCCTTTCATCTCTCTCATCAACTTCTCTCGCTCTCGATCTCTCAAAAACAGAGCATCTCAACAACCTCTCTTACTCTCGATCTCTAAAAAACAGAGCGTCTCATCAGCCTCTCTCACTCTCGATCTCTCAAAAACAGAGCATCCCAACAGCACATTCTATATCTCCCTCACTCTCACCCTCTCTAAAAAAAAAAACAGAGTATCGTATTTTGAGCATCCCCAACGGCACACTCTATATCTCTCTCTATCATCTCTTATCTCCGACACTCTCTCTGTCATCCCACACTCTCTCTGTCATCTCTTATTTCCCACACTCTTTCTGTCATCCCACACTCTCTCTGTCATCTCTTATCTCCCACACTCTCTCTGTCGTCTCACTCTCTCTCTCTGTTCTCTCTGCCGTCTCACTTTCTCTCTGGTATCTTTGTTATCTCTCACTTTCTCTCTATTATCTCTCCATCTCTCTCTCTCTCTCTCCACAGTGGTGAAGAAAAACAAAGAAAAAAGAGAAAGAAAGGGAGTCGGATTGCACGTCGGCGAATTTTCTCGGATTCTTAGGCTCTTGGATTCGGCAAGGATCTCGATTAAAGGTAGGTTCTTTCTTCTCAGATTTTTCCAGAATTATTCTATATTTTTTTTCATATTTTTGCATGGTTTTAGCATTTAAGTCTATTTAATTCAATATTATATGGGTGGGTTCAAAATCGTGTTTTACATGAGTGTTTCAAGTCCGACTCATCTCAAAATTTAATACACTGATCTATTCAAATAGACTAAAAGAACTATCGGATCGGATCAGACATTGGATCAAAGGATTTCAAGAATTTGAATGAAGATTGGAATTTCATTTGAAATAATGACCGAGATATTAAGAAATTGAAAAAAATATCTATCTCAGGATGATCTATTTCTTGGAATATTAAAATTTTTTTGTGTTCATCACATCAGAACAATGTTAAAGGACATTTTCCAAAGTTGTAATTTTCTCAAAAATCATGTAAAAAAAATAGAAAACTCTTAAAAAACATCTTTTTGAAGAAGAAAAATGGAAAATATACCAAATAAGGTCCAAAATTAATAAAATTTCGTGGAACAATAATATGATACTGATATATTCTGCCATGAATTTTTAATGATTTTAGGATTTTATTTGGTATATTTTTTGATATTTTCTTTGGAAACAACCAGATTTTGTGAGGTTTTTTATTAATATCAAATCATAATTAAAATTTTCAAATTTTTTACAGTAGACTTATATTACATATTTCATTCTGCTGTAAACTTTTCAATTGATTTGGAATTTGTTTCCTAGGGGATCTTGTGTAAGTCCATAATCTGGTCTGAATATTTACAAATCCAAAATTGATAGTAAATAGTATCTAAAATTCATGAAAATTGCACAGTGTACTATATTCACTTATATCTTATTACTGTAGAAATTTTAATGAATTTAGATTTCTATTTCTAAGGGTTCTTTTGTAAATTTAACAATCTGGTCTCATTGTTATTAAATCAAAAATTAATAGGAGCTTAATATAAAAATATATGAACTTTTTCCAGTAAGCTATATTCATTCCTATCTTGTTACTGTAGAAATTCGATTTATTTAGAATTTGTTTGCAATGAGTTCATTTGTAAAATCATTCAGGTGGTCTGAAATTGATAAAATCCATTAAAAATTGAAATTAATCAAAATCATCATGAAAATTTCTAAGGAACCTTAAATTTCTGTCACATATTCATTCCCTAATCCATTGAAACAGAAATCCTAGGAGTCTTAGATTTCCCTTGTAAAATGGCCACAGCATCCATAATCGTATCCCCATTGCAATTGATCCTTGACAATTTGAATATTTAAATTATAACATGTTATTGGCTCCGAGGTTTATTGTCCACGGAAATCCTGAGAGATATGCCAGGCAATAAGGTGCTATAGCTTAAGTATTAAATTGCGCAAGGGAAGAGCGCATGATTCCCTTTCATGGATGCAATTCTAGGTCGAAATGTGTGAACCATAGAGACTTTGGTATTCCTTAAATGTTTAGAAATCGAAAATTCTTGAAATCGGAAATCATTAACTTCAACAAATCAAACCAATTTACCTCATGTCTTTCGGAACCGTTGGATTGCGGTTTCCATCATAAGAACCATTAGAGCCCCATTTAGGAACACTTACGTCATGTCGTGTCCTAGGTTTTAGGGAGTCCTAGAGTTAGGAGTCCAGCCTCATCACGGACGTTTGCTATGGATAGCAATCGTGCCATAGATCTAGTTACACTAGTCACCCAAATTTTCCCTAGGATAAGCCTAGTTACCTAGGATGTAGGTTAACCTGCATTAGTCTAAGGGACAACTTGCACTTAGATAAGATCATATAGCATCTTAGATGAAGTCCTAGCATAATAAAATCTTCAACTTGAATTAAATAACTTCTCTTAAAACTGTTGAAACAGTCAATCCAGTCTAGATCGGTGTCTTAGATGAGTTAGGCATAAGTAGCTTAGCTTAGGTGCACCGAACTACATCGACTCTGATCCCAGTGAGGCTTGGGTACGTAGGCAGGTTGGATGTTTGATGGCATACCAATCACGAGTCGGCTCCACACATAAGTGGTGGGGTTTTGTATATTAATTTTCTTATAAATTCTTAATTAAATCACTTAGGACTTTCCATGAAATTAGAATTTTAGGAGAACTTTCACTTAGATTGAATTCAAACAAATTAAGAAATCAAGATACACATTTAGGATTTACATTGAAATTAGATCATAGGAGGCATGTCACATAGTTCGCACATTAACATAGAGTTAAATGAGCAATTTAAAAGAAATTCAAAAGAGTTAACTTTTGGAATTGAAGACTGATTATTGGGCAGGAATGGTGCATGTCGTGGTAACTCCCCATACCTTCCATTCTTGTAACCAGGTAACGAGTCTAGATTTCTGGTTAATTATGGGTCCTAGATCTCTCATCTAGGTGGCGACTCTGTCACCCTCTTTTGCGTGGAATTCGGATTGCCTTAGTGATCCCAAGTTCACGGAAAAGATGAATTAAATCATACCTTGCTAGGCTCGGCGGCTTACCCCTGCCCTTATGGGTACTGGGTTGCACGTTTGTTTGCACCCTATGGCTTGGTTGCTGCCTGCTTGGTTGGGTAATTAAAATCAATAATAAAAAACACACGCCATTCGCGTGGGTACGAGAGACTAAGAGAGAGTGTAGCGCCTCGCGCCCCACCCCTCTCGCGGGATCGGGTCCCACACTTTTACACTCCAAGAGAATTAAATGAGGATGACCTTCCACCTTTACAATGACTCTCCTTCTCCGCCGAGTTCTAAGCGCTTCACCCAAGGGAATTAAAAAAATGGATGCCCTTACCACCGATCGAATAAAGAAGAAGAAGTATTAGCCTCTTACTAGGCTTGATTTCAAGTTGTAGCTCCAATGATGCTCTCAAAGATAAACAAGTTTAAACCTAACCAATCTCAACTGAATTTTTCCAAAGTCAAGCCACAATGAAGGATTGGTGAGAGATTAACCCAAAAATGATTCACAAATGGATTTTTAGGGTTTATTAGAGTTGGACAATATTTCTCTAGTGTTTTGGACCCTTTGAATGGGTATATATGAAGTCCCAACTCCATGTGACCGTTTGGGGGGCAAAACAGTCAAAACTGAGTCAAATAGTCAACTAGCCGTGGACCACAACGGCTATATTTTTTTGAACAAAAGCACTTCTCGGAGTTCCGAGAAATTTCTCTGAGTTCCGAGCAAATTCAGTATGGCCTCAATCCATTTTGAACGTAATCCACAGCCAATAAGATGAACAAATTCCCAAAAGAGTTGGGAAAAGGACTCATGAAGTCTATGCCCCACACATCAAAAATCTCAACTACTAAAATGGGTTTGAGGGGCATCATATTCCTCTTGGTGACACGACCTAAAGACTGACAGGCTTTGCAAGCCTGCTGTAAGCCCAAGGGTCTACTCTCCTATCTTGTTTTGATGATTCTAAACATAATTGATTGTGTTTTTGAATACTAATCAATTTGCTTTGAAGTGTTGTGTTTAAGATAGGATTGATCGCTGAAGAAACCAACACTCAACTTGGTCATGCTTAAAGGTGTACCAAACAAGAGCCAAAGGAGCTAAGTGTAGCTCACATCATCACTCAAGCAAGCATCCAAAGATGGAAGATCATTTGAAGACCAAAGCTAAAGAGGGATCGAAGATTGCATAGGTATAATTGTACATCCTTTCTCTTTAGATTTTCAAGTCAAGGCAAAACGTTTTCAAAGTGTTTTCAATTTGTTTTTCAAAGAACAGTTAAGAACTTAAAATGGATTAGTGAATGGTTATGTGGTGGACCAACATGTTGGGACCCTCATAAACATTCCAAAATAACCATAGGAGTTGAGTTCCAAAAGCTAAAAATCAAACAAGCAATAAAAATCAAAAACTGCGGATTTTTAGGCTTCTCGGAACTCCGAGATTTTTCTCGGAGCTCCGAGCTCGGAACTCCGAGAGTTCCCTCGGAACTCCGAGAAAAGGTCCAGTAGCGTCTGGACATTTTCTCGGAACTCCGAGAAAATTTCTCGGAACTCCGAGAAAATTTCTCGGAACTCCGAGAAATGGTCCAGTAGAAATTTTATTTCTTCTGGCCGTTGTCTCGGAACTCCGAGAATATTTCTCGGAACTCCGAGAATTCTCGGAACTCCGAGAACCCTGCGACAGCTCAGAATATAGCCGTTGGGATTTGAATTAATTCTTGTATTTTGATATTTCCACCCCCAAACGGTCATATTCTTTGGAGAGGCTATAAATACAATATGTAGAGAAGTTTTTCTCACTCTCTTGATCATTCAAAAACATTCTTGAGCATCAAAGAAAACTTGCAACCTATTATTGCTTGAGATTTTGTTTTTCCCAAAACTTGCCTTGCAACTTGCAAATCTATTTGAGTTGGGATTCTAGAGCTTTCACTTGCAACCATCATTGAAGAGCAATCAAGGATCTACAAAGAGCATCAAGCTTTCAAGAAGAAGCCAAGCTACTCAATCTTCATATTTTGTATAGGTGGCTAGGACATTCCGTTTTTAATTTCCTAGAGAGCAACCGCTTAGAACTCGGCGGAGAAGGAGAGTCTTTGTAAAGGTGTAAGGGCATCCTTGTTTAATATCCCTTGGAATTGTAACCGCCTCGGAGCCGGGCATCGTGGAGGTCTCCAATAGTGGAATCCCTCAAGTGCGACCTTGAGTAGAGTGGAGTAGGCCGTTGGCCGAACCACTATATATCGGTGTGTCATTTCTCACTCTTGCATTTCCATTATTGTTTGGCTTGGCATTTCACTTTGTTCTTTCAATTATATTTGCACTAACCAAATATTTAATTAAGTGAAGAAAAATTCCAATTAGGGTTTATAGGTAATTTTCAAAAGGCCTAATATTGAGTTAAATTCAATTCACCCCCCCTCTTGAGTATTTCTTGCAAGCCTGCAATACTCAAATGAATCCCTAAATAAGGTCGGCCAATAGAAACCACACTGAAGGACTTTGGCTGCGGTTTTCTTTGGCCCAAAATGTCCTCCACAAGCCTGATCATGGCAAAAAGATAAAATAGAATGGTGCTCATGATCGGGAACACAATGTCGGACAATCTGATCCGAACATGTCTTGAATAGATAAGGGTCTTTCCAGAAAAAATATTTGACCTGTGAGTGAAACCTATACTTGTCTTGGGTGGACCAATGATCTGGGGTCACACCCGTGACCAAGTAATTTACTATATCTGCATACCAAGGCTCACTAGAGATGGCCAATAATTGCTCATCTGGAAAACTCTCATTAATGGGACATTCGTCATCCTTTGCATTGGGGAGACAGGACAAGTGGTCTGCAACCAAATTTTCTGTACCTTTCTTGTCCCTAATCTCTAGGTCAAATTCTTGAAGAAGCAAAACCCACCTAATGAGGCGAGCTTTGGCATCTTTCTTAGCCACAAGATATTTGATGGTGGAATGATCTGTATAAACAATCACATGTGAGCCAATCAAGTAGGACCTAAACTTCTCAAGAGCAAACACAACTGCTAGGAATTCTTTTTCAGTGGTAGTATAGTTGAGTTGCGCATCATTGAGGGTCCTACTAGCATAATGAATAACATGGGATAACTTATTAATTCTTTGACCCAAAACAGCCTCAATGGCAAAGTCAGAAGCATCACACATGATTTCAAATGGCTCAGTCCATATGGGTGCTTGAATGATAGGAGCCGTGGTTAGCTCCTTCTTTAAATGCTCAAAAGACTCTAAGCACTCATTGGAAAAATCAAAATTTTCATCCTAAACAAACTTGGTACTTTTTACAAATTTAAATCTACATCTAGATTTGTAATGTCTAAATCTACCACAATAATCGCAAGAAGCATATGAGTAGGTAGATGGACGGGATGAACAATATGATCTACAAGAGTTAATACAAACATTTTTATCTTTTTCTTCTTGTAGAAAATGATTTTCCAACTCAAGATTTTCATTCTTCAATTTCATTTCTTCAATTTCCATTTTCAAGTGATTTATTTCATGAGATGAAGATGCCTTTACGTCATCTTCTTTTTCCATCAAGATTTTGAGTTCCTCCATCAATTCAAAAATTTTCTTTTCAAGAAAATTGTTATCTTCAATCAACTTCTTTTGGTCATTTAGCAACTTTTGATAGTCATTTGCAAGATTTTCAAATTCCTTAGAAATTGAGTTTAGAGAGTTTTTAAGTTTTAATTTTTGGAGACTTCAAGATTTAAGGCATCATTTAGTTTCTCACATCCATCAAAAAATTCATCAATAGTACGAGTCTCATCCCTATCTAAATCATTATTTTCTTCATTGTTGTTTTCTAATGCCATGAAATATTTTACATTAAAAATATTTTCAAGTGAGGTCCATATTTCTTTGGCATTTTTACAATTAGCTATTTTATCAAACATATGAGAAGGTAAGGCACAACATGTGTAACTCATAGCTTTTGAGTTCAAGCAATATAATCTTTTATCATATTAACTAATTCTCTTAGATTTGGAGTTTAATACAAAATCATTTTCAATTACTTTCAATAATTCACTATGTAGACTCTTAAGATAAGACCTCATACGGATCGACCAAGATCCATAGTCGGTTCCATCAAAACAAGGAAGTCTAGAAGCCATTAGGTTGCCAATATAGATTCTTTCTCTTGAAGAAATTTAAAAGTTCAAAAATCTATATAAGAGCCTTTAGCTTTGATACAAAGTGAAATTCCAATAGGTTACCCAAAAGGGGGGTGAATTGGTTGTCTTATAAAAGATATATCATTTAAAATTTTTTTGCAAGATTAGTTAGTCTTCAAAAGCTTAAGTGAATATTCTCTCTTAGACCTTTTGACAAATACTTGTTAGGTGACTTTTGGAAACCCTAGTTGATTATTTCCTTTTTTATAATCTTTTTATCAAAATACTTGGTCGATGATTAAATATTAGAAATATAATGTGAAAATCCAAGGGTGAGCCCAATTTGCAACCTAAAAGGAGATTAGGTTGATACAAATAAAATTTTACCTTTTGAAAATTTAACCTAAAATATCTAGGCTCTCCAAAGAAGGATTAAGAGATCAAGGAATAAAACAATTTAAGCGAGTGAGTTAAATATAAAGTGCAATGCAAATATAAAGCAAGAGACAAGAAAGAGTGCACCCGAGATTTAAAGTGGTTCGGTCCTCAAACACACGAGGCCTACTCCACTCCACCAACCAAACCCGTTGATGGCTTCACTATATGATCTTCTTAACCACGGAGAAGATCGGTGTCGATTACAATCGCTTTAACCTTGGTGGCAATCCTCATCACGGAGAGAAGGCTCCGCGTCCCTTCGCACTCGCCCAAATACAATCAAAGAAAATAGAAAATACAACTTCCCTCTTCAAGGGTAGATAGCTCTCAAGCTCACACAAATTCCACTCTTTAAAATGATATACAAATTCAAGCCTAGGTCTAATCCCTCTAGATATCCCAAATTGAGGCACAAGGGTGATTACCACTCTCTAATGTGTTTAGAACATGTTTAGTAATGAGAGAGATGTGTTCTAAGGCATAGAGAACACATATATATAGGGAAAACCCAAATATGACCGTTACAGGGGCATAGTCGTAATTCTGGCAAAATCCGCAACGGTCACAATTTTGTTCCCGACATAGTGGTCTCGGAGTTCCGAGAGATTTTCTTGGAGTTCTGACAAATTCTAGGAGTTTCGAGAATTTCTCTCGGAGTTCCGGGAATACAAACAGAATTTGGAAGTTTGCTACTAGACCAAATCTCGGAGCTCCGAGAACTTTCTTGGAGTTCTGAGCTCGGAGCTCCGAGAATATAGCTCCGAGAATATTCTCGGAGTTCTGAGAAGCCTAAATCAGCAGATATTCCATATTTTTTGTGCTAATAGTTTTTGGGCTTCATGGGTTTCCAAATTACACATAGATGGGATTGTTTATTCCAATTAGGGTCAGTTGTTTGGCGAACTTGGAGAAAATGATGAGATAGAAAAACACTTTTTAAGAACGGATGTTTATAAAACCTTAGGAACCGTCCCTCCTCCTCAGACAAACTTAACATCAATGCGGGTCTAATGAATCATACAACCCGAATCATTCACAAGATTGTAGCCTACAACATCACTCCCAGGGCAGAAAATTTTGATGTAGTGAAACCCTTTGAAGCCCTCATAATCCATTGCATTATGGAAAAGATCAAGCTAAACCTAGGGTTCATTATGATTGATTATATGGATGAGGCGGTCAAGAGAGGACAAGGTGGTCTTCCATATGGGATCCAAATTACTAAGCTCCTAAGACGTAATAAGATCAACCTGACAAATGCATTCTCTGAAAATCCTAATCCTGTAATCAAACACACCACCCTTACTCTTATGAGAATTCTGATACCTGGGGTCACACCAGATGAGATTGATGAGGCCATGACAGAAGCTGAAGAAGTGGCCAGGACGCAAGAGCAGACTCGATCTCATGAGCAGCAGCGCCAGGCTCCTACCACTGGCTCATATGAGGAGCTTGTGAGAGATGTTAGAAACCTGAGAACTAGATTAGAAAATCTCACCACTAGATTCGACACTCTCTCCACTGGACTCGACACCCTCTCTACTGGATTCACGACTGCTGAGAGTCAGAGAGCCACTGATGACACTCAGATGATGGAGCTTCTAGTTGCCCAGGGGCAGACTCAAGCAGAGGAACATGCTGAGATGCTACGAGTTCAAGCATAGCAGCGTAGGGAGATGGTGCGTGTTTATCAGAGAGCCAGACCACCAGATTTTATTCCAGCTCTCCATCTCGTGAGCATCAGCCTCCGCCTCATGACTGATAGATGACCAGCACCTTTATAGCAATTGATACATTGGAGTCACATCTTGTTGCTGCTTGATCATCTTTTGATTTCTACTCTTGTCCAGTTTGGGCTTTTGGCCTATGTTTATATTTTCTTTTCCTTATGGATGTTGATTCATGCCCAATGTGGGGCTATATGTCTGGATCTTTATGACTTTTGTGGAAGTTGCCCTAGACGGGTTGTGGATATTGTGGTTTATATGCCCAGTGTGGGCTTGATATTTTGTTGATGGATGGATATGCCATGTACGGCATAATTATGGATGTACAGGATGGTTACCCTGAAGGGCTTTATGTTTATTTAGTTGCCTATGTAGGTTTCAGGCTCAGAGTCACTTGATTGTAACTGTTGTAGTGGTGATGAGAAGCACTAGACTCTCACATCTATGTAACTCTGATGATTCTTTAATAAGATGTGAAGAGGGTGTGTCTCTTCCATTTGTTGTTCATGTATATAGAGCCTTATCCTGTCCTATCTATATATACGTGATACTTCTCTTTGCCATGGATGTGCACTTCTATTGCTTGTCCTGTTCCTCTATCCATGTGTTTGTTAGACTGTGCTCTATTATTTATCATTGTGGTTTGTCTAATAATCATCCATTGACATTAAAATTGTGATTATCCTGTGAATGGAGCAACTGTTGATTGGTTTAAAGGTGATTACATTCAAATCATGGGGTCTATGTGCCTTGAACTATCGTAGTTAGATTTGATGCACATAGTCAGGGGGAGCTTTCACTCTAATAGGCAAGCAACTTTGAACTCAAAAGTTATTTTATAGTTCTGAGCATGTTCATGCTCAAGAAAATACTTGTCTGCTTAGTGTCATGACATCCCTATATGGAATGTAGCCCAAGAGTTAAAATCATTCACCTTTCAACCATAATACCTTGTCATGCCGTATTACATAGGTTTCACCTAGGGCCAATGACAAAAATATAGTGGAGAGCCAAATGGTTACATATTCATGTTTATATAGGCTAGTGTGATATGCTCACATGGTTTAGTACCCCCATAGTTGCACTTAACTTTCAAATTCTTTAGATTAAAAAATAAAAATGGCTTATCATGCATTTCACTTTTGTTCTCTTTGATAAGCATTACTAGAGCTTAAATATAAATATCATATACTAGGCTCATAGCTTAGATAAGCTATTATTTTTCTTGACACGCTATTTGAACTTTCATTGTGAAAATCTTTTCTTTTTGCTGTTGCCAAAAGGGGGAGAATTTTGAAAATTGATTAGGTAGTCCATGGTTATATGCACCATTTGCTTTACATTCATTTATTATACTTGTGCATATAGTGAGGGGGAGCATAGCTTCATTGTTTATAGTATTTAATGCTTATTCATCTATTTGTTTAATATCTCCTGCCTCCTGTAGGACCCGATCCTGCGAGAGGGGCGCGACCTGCCTCTCTTTCTCTTGGTCTCTCGTACCCACACGAATGGTGTGCACTTTTTCTTATTGATATGAATAATCTTTTCTGTGAACTTAGGATCACAAAACCAATCTGAATTTCACGCAAAAGAGAATGACCAGAGTCACCACCTAGGTAAGCGACCTAGAACCCATAAGTGACACTGCAATGATCTGCGATCTCAAAAGTCTAGATTCGTTACCTGATTACGAGAATGGAAGTTATGGGGAATTATCACCACATGCACCATTCTTGCCTGATAATCCGGTATTCAATTCCAAAAGTTAACTCTCTTGAATTTCTTTTAAAATGCTCATTTATGTTTCATGAAAGAATCACGAGAAGTTGTAAACTAGAAAGTTATAGCACTTCACGAGACGTTTCCAACAAGTATAACTACGAATTTTTCGGACTAGTGGTTAAAGAGTTATGGCCGTTTTAGTAATATGACCATATTAGCCATTTTCTCTTTCTCATCTTTTATGGAATTCAACCCATTTCAAAGAATAATTCGAAATTTATAATAATGGGCCCACACCATGTGATGCACATGATGGGTCCTACACACATGGCCTAACCTAATTCACCCCTTGAAAAAATTAGTTTTACCCAAATGACCTCGTTTGATCGACACATATCAAAAAGTGACCAAAATGCCCTCAAACCGAATTGCCCTTGAAGGAGAAAGTTAAAAATGGAAAGTCTTCATGGTCAAACTTATAAAACAGAATTTTTTTTAAGTTGGCTCCTTTTAGTGGGTGATATCAAACAGGATCACTTGGAATCCCCTAAAAATGCCTAAAATGCCCTCGTCTCTCAAAATTTCCAAATCAAGTGAAACCCCTGAGAAGTTTTAAATTTAGAAGGTTTTTTTACAAAATTCATGGAATCACTCAAGATTTCTCTGACACAACTTGGGGGTCAAATGGGAGACACTGGAAACGACCAAAATACCCCTGTAGTGCAAAAATTGATGGAAAATAGGAAAAACCCTGAGAAATTCCAAAAATAGCAGATTTTCCTACATGATCGGACACTTGAATTTTCATCTTCTGGAGGCTAATAGAACCCTAGAGACTTTTAGGATTGTGAATCAACTTCAAAACTCCTTAAAAAAGTAAGAATACCTAATCTAATGCGGAAGATCGACTCAAGACTCGATTAAATTTCTGAATTTTTTGCTTTTCAAAGCATAACAAAATTGGGGTGTCTACAACTCCCTAATCAATATGCTTGCTATCATAAAAAATGGGGAGAATGTAAGCCCAAGGGTTCCCATCAGTTAATCATTCACCTTTCCTTCTTGTTTTGATGCTAGCAAACCAAATTGATTAGCATTTACTGACTAATGTGTTGCCTTGATGTGTTGTGTTGTATACAGGATTTTCACGTCATAATCGCCATTACACAACTCTTCTCAACACATAGCTTGTGGATCAAGAAAGTAAAGGAACCAAGAGCTTGCACCTACATTGGAGGCATCCTCATTTGAAGATGTTCAAGTCTAGAAGCTCAACATGAAGATCCTTCATGTTTCCAACAAGTGTCAAGAAGGAGCTTGAAGATGAACATGCGATGGTGACTCCTCATGCACCTTTCAACATGATTTGAAGATGTTCTCTCAAGCCGAAGAAGTCACAAGAGCCAAGACAGAGTTCAAGATGTTCTCTCAAGCCGAAGAAGTCCAAGGAAGTGGAAATGAGCAAAGACATTCCAAGAAGACTCAATGGTATAAACTATTAGAATGCATTCGGAGTCCTCTTGATTTTATGTTAAAAGCTCTTTCAAAAGGTTTTCAAATGGTTTTCATACTTAAGTTTTTATATCTTTAAAAACCATACACACACCCAAAAATGCGTTTGAAAACCTAGGACTTAAGCCCAAAGACCATAGCCCAAAAGCCCCTGGATTTAAAAGTTAAAAATGGAATTTCACACAGGACCGGTCGACTGGGATATTCCGGGCGACCGCAGGATGGAACCTGGAATTCCAGGACATCTCAAAATTTATCGGGCCAGTCAACCGGGGTGATCCGGGCGACCGCGGAAATGGTTCTGTTGAAACAGAACCATTCCAGGTTGGTCTTGGCGGGCAACCAACATGGGGCCGGTCGGCCGTAATAGTATTTGTGAGCCGAATTTTTATTCAAACCGATTGCCCTCGCCAGGCAACCGCCCTAATTCCAGTCGACCGCGCTGGTATAAAATTTAAAATTTAAATAAAGAGCCCAATAAGGGCGGGCAACCGCCGTGCCTCGGTTGACCGCCGCAACTTGGAAAACTAGCCGTTGGGGTTTGCGCAGGTTGACTTTTTCAACCGTGTTTTTTATAGTTTTACCTCCAAACGGTCATATTTCCTTGTGGGTTATATATACACTATCTAAACCTTTCTAAACAACCTTTTGCAAGATCCAATCTTATCTTCTTGAACCTAAACTTTTATATGAAAGGTTAAACCTCTTTGAACTTCGATTTTTACATTCTATCAAGAGGATCTCCATAGGCTTTGCATTTGTATCTATTCCTTGGAGAGTTTGTGAGCTTTCAAAGTTTGTAATCCGCCTATTAAGAGGCATTGAGAGTTCTTATCTTTTATTTCTTCATTTGCATCCGAGGGGCTCCGATTCAGCCCGTTAAGAAAGGTGCATCGTTGTAAGAGGGTGTGATCCCTCACCAAGGCTTCGTGCAGAATGGGTGTGTTCCCTTTGGAGTTGAAGAAGTTGGTGTACGGCTTGGAGATTCGCCCTATTGAAGAATCTCACATTTTAGTGGAGATCCCAAAGAGGTAAAACTTGAAAGAGTGGAGTAGGTCTTGTGATAGACCGAACAACTATAAATCGTGTGTTCTTTGTGGTTCCTTCTATTCTCTTTCTTCTCTTGCACGTATGGTGATTGGTAATATCTAACCTAACTTGTGTTTATGTATTAATCGAACAAGGGTTAGTAAATGCATGCTTAAAGTAACATCTAATCCCTAGCTTTCATCATCTTGAATATTTGAACAAGGGTTAGAATATAAATGCTTAATTATTAATTTAATTTTAATAATCAAACTAATTCAGCCCAAAATTTTTAATTAACCAATTCACCTCCCCTCTTGGGCTGTCACACCCATATTTCAAAAAGCCTCCCGTATTTAAGGAAGTTAATGAGACTAAATCAGTTCCAGAAACCTGAAACTCCAGTCATTTGGCAACCAAGCAATGCACCTCCAAGGCCTGCCATTGTAAACAAGCCACCCAGGGAATTCATTCTCTTTCCAGCCAATCTTTCTACCATCATAAAACTACTTCTTCAAGCAAATAAGTTATTTCCACTAGCACCCCTTCCACCTCCTAACTCTCTGCCAAAAAGTTGGAACAAAAGAAAGTATTGTGAATACCATCAAGGTAGGGGACACCAAAAGGATAGATGCCTCACTCTGAAACATGCCATCCAACACCTTCTTGAAAAGAAGCAGTTCATTCTCCCGTCTGGGCCAAATATCAACACAAACCCTCTTCCAAATCATAACACATCTTCGTCCACTTAAAATGCTATCTTCACCAAACTTCCGCCAATCGACTTCTTTTCCTTAATTTGTACTATCGAACCTTATCCGTGGGGTACTGATAATAACCATTACGTACACGAAGTCGGGGAAGAAGAAGACTATCCTCTTGCCATTTGCACAGATTTCGACGAAGAACCTTACATTCTGGACCTATAAGAGGTTGGAATAGACGAAACTCCTTCGTCCTTTCATTAGATTGCAGAATCAGTGATCCTGGAACTTCAGAAGTGGGACATCTCACCAGGGGTGGTAGAAATTATAAACCCCCAGAACTCCAATCAGACGAGCAGATCAACACTATCAAACGAAAAGTTATTAGCACAGAGGTTGATCAGGAAGATCTAAACATCATCAGGCAGCTCAACAAGACTCAGGCAGACATCTCACTTTGGGAAATACTGATGGTATCCCTTAAACATTGAGAAGTTCTCCTCAAAAGTCTGATGGTATCCCTTAAACATCGAGAAGTTCTCCTCAAAAGTTTGTAGACTTCTCAAGTATCGAAGGATACTACATCTGAGCAGCTTACGAATTTGGTTGTAGCAGTCAGAGCCTCTACAGCCCTCTCATTTTTAGATTAAGATCTGACTCCTGAAGGAAAGAATCACTCCAAGCCCCTCATCGTTACTGTGTTATGTAATCAGAAGAATGTACCCGCCGTACTCGTGGACAATAGTTCTGCCTTAAACATTTGCCCGCTGAGCACGACCCTAACCATTGGATTTTGTCCCAGTGATTTCTCCCCATCTGATCAAGGCATCATGGCCTACGACAACTCTCGGCGAGATGTAGTCAGATCTTTTTTTACTGCCATCTATATGGGCGGCAAAATTTTTGATATTGAGTTCCAAGTACTAGACATCAAGTCTTCCTTCAACCTATTGTTAGGACGACCGTGGCTTCACAAAGTTGGAGTTGTACCCTTTTCTTTACATTAAAAGCTTAAGTTCATGAACAGTAACAAAGTTATCATCATCCGAGGAGATGAAGACTTAGAAGTAGGCGTCATCTGGTCAGATCGTAATGGGAAGTCAGTAGGAGACAGTGTCTGTTCAAGCACAAGACTCAAGACAATTTGTTAGTCCTTATAAGCTAATCAATTTGTATTTGTTAATCATCAAAATATAGGTGAATGTGTGAGATAACCTTGGAGAACCCTAGGGCTTACACAAAGCTTACAGATTTTATATGTATTTGGATCTAGAGAAAACTTTCTACAACTTTCATGTTGGACTTTCCGGCCAATTCTGGCCGGAAAGTTAGAGAACATGAAAACAAGATACAAAAATTAAGAAAATTTAAGATTTTCTTTCTTACGTTAGCTTTTCTTCCTATTTTTCCTTCTTTACATCAACTCCTTTACTAAAATCTTTGCAAAAACTTTTAATTATAGCAAGGATTTGATCCCCCAAATGTCACAGCTTTTTCTCTGTTTTCATCAATTTTTCTTAATTTTTCTTTCTGACTTTTAAGTCTTTTGATTTTTCTTTCAATTACAACAAGGATTTGATCCCCCAAATTTCACAGCAATTTGCCAGATGTCCGCCCCTCGGGGACTGGTTTTTTCCCCTGAGATGCGACTTTCCACCGATTTAGGCATTGTAAAGGCTCTAACTCACCCCTTCACATTGGAATTGGGCATGGCAGGACTCATTGGAAATCTTAGAGCGAAGAGCTTCCAAAGAGGCCGACAAACACGCTGGAAGCCTGTTGGAACTTTGCTGGAAAAAGAAAATAGAGGAAAAATTTCACTTTCACAAATCCTAACCTTGGAAATCACAACATAGGAATAATCTTATATAAAAAATCTAAATCCAAAGCCTCTGTTACCTTGATTAAATCTCTCAGGGGATGAAATGATCTCCAACTACTCTCGAATCTCTCCAAGAACTTCTCCAGGGTCGTCTAGGGCTCTTTCTAGAGAAAAATAACCCCCATCATTAGTATTTATAGGTGAAATTAAAAGCCCTAATCCAAATTTTAGGAGTTTAACTAAAGAGAAAAGCGTTCATGCGCAGCTGCGCAGGGAGCTTCCTTGCGCTTAAGTGGCTTAAAAAGCCTTTTATAGTGGGTCCACCTTTGTGAGGTCTACAAAAAGTGACCAATGGGAGGCTTTATAAGAGCTCCCGGTGCACGGAACACTTTCCTCTTAACTAAAATACCATTAAGTAAATTTGGTTATTACAAATCGCAGTATTTCATAGAGACTAATCATTAACTAGGGTAGAACAGGTGCCTAACAACTTCCCGTTTAGTTACCTGATGAAGAACCCATTCAGGGATGCATACGGTTGGTTACATAGAACTCTAGTCGAGTTCTATTTAAGTGGATTACCAAATCAGTGAGAAATAATATGGTACTCGAGCGTTGAGTCCAATCATACTGCCCTTGATATTTGATCCAACAACAGCGTCTTGAAAGTGGTGATGGATCGATTATAATAAGGACGGTAAGTCCTACACCAGACTTCACGCTGGGGCACCATATAAAATTCCCAAATCAGTGAACAAGATATAATAGAAAATAAAATTCCCACACTAGGACACCAGACTACACACATGTGACGTGCATGGGGGCTGTAAACAAGATATGATAGAATCTTCCTTGCGTGAACGGACATAGTTTTCCTCCTAAATTTAATAATAAAAAATCTCATCATATTGCCATTCTTACCTAACATAAAAAATTATCAAACCGCATATTCCTGTAATTTTGAAGTGCCAAGAGGTCTTTGTCTGGACTCGCTTGTTTGCTGGAAGGCACCAAACACGAATCTCGATGGGGGCCCCTGACGAGAATCTCTTATTGGTTTGGCTTCGCCACGCTTTCAATTGCTTTAGTACAACTGTAGGTGGTGGTAATGTCTATAAGAACCCAGAGACCAAACATAAAACGTCCAAACATGGCTTCTTCCATTTGCTTTGCTTTCCATGCACATGGGCTTGTGAAAAAGCCTTCAATTCCACCGGACTTTCATCATCTCAATACATTACTTTCTTCTACTGTAAAGATATAATTCATCTCCTCAAGATCACTACAATTTCTCCTTATTTATTTGTTGTTTCTTGCCTTTCATCTTTTATAGGGTAGTGATAAATGCACCCGTATTCATTACTTGGGACACCCAGCCGTAGTATCTATGACTGTAGAGGGGCTGATGTACTTCACATGGGAAGGATTCAACCGACCTAGGGATGCAAGTTTGGCCCTGACAGCCATGACCCGCCCTGACCCGCCCTGAGCCCGAACAGGGTCTGGGCTGGATTTTCTAACCCTAAGGGCGGGCTTGGGTTCAGTTTTTAGGCCCTGACTCAAGGTTGGGTCGGGCTAAGGGTTGATACCTCAGGCGAACCTGACCCGGCCCGACCCGACCCTGTTTACACTTTTACATAAATGTATTCTTGATCTCAGTCTCAAATTATATGCAACAACCTCCTTTCTCTTCATATATTGGTGCCAATTAGCATACTACCGCTTTCATGTTGTAATGTTGTATTGGAAATTGATTTATTTGTTCTCATTTCTCCATCTATTGGGTTTTGGTTTTGTATTTATGAGACCAAAAATCACATATATCAAATAGATCGTGTGGAAGTATTTTGACAGTAAAATAGACCAAAAACATGTATAATTGCCCAGCCCGATTAGACCCAATCAGGGCGGGCAAGGGTTGGGCTGAGCCCTCTAGGGAGGGCATTGGGTTGAGGTATTTTGGCCCTGACTGAGGGTCAGGGCAGGTCAGGGCTAAGATAATGGGATCTAGGGTTGGGCTACGGTGTTGAAAAACCCGGCCCAACCCGACCTTGTTGCAGCCCTAAACCGACCTGATTGCCACGTAAACTACAACTGGGTGTCTGAAGTAATGAAAAGGGGTGCATTTATCATTTCCCTTTTCTTTTGGGGAATGATATTCCCCGCCTATGACGGATAAAATCCCCCCTTTTACAATTTCCGTGAGAATGCTTCACTACTTGAGGATAAATTCAGCCCCTTTAACATTTTTTCTTACCTTTGAAAATTATCATATAATGTTAAATGGGGGGATTTTATCCGCGGCGCGGGGGGGGGGGGGGATATCATTTCCCTTTCTTTTTAGTGAACAAATAAAGATGGAATGTTAGATTATAACTAGCAGTTAGCATTTAACTAAATTGATTTCTCTTTACTCTTAATTTAAAGCAGCCTTTCTTGAGATTTAAAATTATCAATAGCAGTTAGCATCTAACTTGATTTCTTTTTGTTCTTTAAAGCAGCCTTTGTTGAAAGAGTTGCAGAAACTTCCTTTGAGAATTGATGTTTCTACAGCCGTTGTTTCTAAAGCAATCAAGAAGACTTCGGAGAGAATTCTGAATGCTTTTGTTGATTCCGTGTTTCAATTCTCCGATCAACAATTGCTCCCATCACAGGTATAATTGCCTGAGCTTCAATGTTTGTATGAACAGTTTCTCACAACTCGGGCGTAATCTGTTCATGCAAATCACTTCGGTTATCCTATGTATACAGAACCTAGTGGAGGGGGGAAGAGACACAGGATTTGATAAAAGTTATATATTTTCTACAAAAAATGGTAAATATAAGAATAAATACCCAATTAACTGCACCATACCTTGGTTAAAAAAAAACCCACAATGCACATCTATCTACATCTCACATGATCTGAGTAAGATATTTAGAAAGAAATCCATTTTATAATGTTTGGATTAAAGTTTGCATTGCATCCTTACCATCAAATGTGACATTAGGATTTGGATTGCAGGAATTTTCCAAAAAAGTTTGGAGAGCAAAAATATTTCTAGAAGTTCACACCAAAAAGGATATCTTGAACAAACCATATTCAACTTTTATGTAAAGGGCACTTCAATTTACGACATTATCCCTCTAAATTATCCCTAATCATATCATTTCTCTTAGAATAGTGAAAAGTTGACCCAGATCGAAGGGTCGATTCCCAAAGATATATTCAATAAGAATCATATGAAAGAGCTACGGATATACACGTCCGAAGGGCCTGCATAGAGCATCACTAAAACACAAATAAACACCAACATATAAACTTGTATACATTTATAGACACAAATCACTCCTAAAATAAGCAACCACGTTAAACACATAGTTGTAATTCCCATGAGCCTTATAGGTAACCCAAACAACTTCAAAAAATTCACCAAGACTCTTGGATAATATATCATAACATAAAGAGCCCTAGAAAACATGCAAGGACACTTCAATTTTCAATACATCATAAGTACCCTAGAACACAACAAGGCACTTCATTTTCCAAGGCATATTGATTTTGATTTACGCATTCCAACACAGAAATTTTTTTAGAAAGAAATATTTTCTCTTGGAATCCAAACAGATCATGACGTATATAAATTTTGAAGGAAAGAATTTCATACCAGGACTGTGGAAGTTAAGCTCTTTGTTTCGTTTGTGCGGTATACCTGTGTTCGATATTTGTGCCCCTGTTTTGATATAGGCACCCATTTCTTCATTTTTGACTTCTCTCATTGGTTGTAAAGACAAAATGTTTGGTCCCATCTTGTTGTTTATGCTAGCTTGAACCGATGACAAGAAAAATCAAAAATCAGATTAATTTGTGCAATTTGTAGAGCAACTTCGCACCAGTTGAGGAGATTGGCGAAGCTGTGACGGTTAAGTGTATAGAAGGGGAGATTCCAATCGATTTTCCTGAGGGTATTTACATGAGAAATGGTACGTAAATGGTCTTTATGCTATCTTTTATCAAGCATGTTTCATATTTTATGGAGTTTGTGTTAGCAAAAAGGTCTTGTTACATGCAACACATCATGGATTCATGTATATCATATGCATAATCAAATTATAAGATAAATTTCAAGAAATACAGACAAGTAGCGTCATAAACCACCTCTATGATCCTTCACATTTCAGATGGCCTGGCATTAAGATACAAATGGTTTCTTTCTAAATTTTCTTCCACATCCCATTCGATAAGAGTGGTGCCCTGACTTCCTCTAACTTCATTTGTATCCTTACCATACAATAAAGTCGTCACCGTGTTGTCATACGAATCAGTAAGCGAAGTAAGAAGCAAAAGGATTTTGTCTTCTTCCTTCAACTTTTCTTCAACCTTGTGGAGCTGATCCACAAGCCCATTGAACATTGTAATGTGTTCCAGAAGATTCCCGCCTTCCTGCATCTTCAGGTCATACAAGTGCCCCTTAAGATACATTCGGTTGGCCAAGCTTTTCGACATGTAAAATTTTTCCGACTTCTCCCATAACTTAGGTGCTTTTTCTTCCATAATTTTAAACATAATGTTATCTGCCAGACATAGTCGAATTGTGCCGACCACCTTCGACTCAATGTCTTCTCACTCAGAATCCGTAATCTTCTCTGACTTTCCATCGTTTCCCTTCAACGCCTTAATAAGGCCCTGTTGAACAAAGATATCCTTCACCCTCCCCATCTTACATAGGGTGAAACTGTCATTTTCATTAAATATATCGATGTTGAACTTGGTAGAACTTGATTTTACCACCACTCTAGACACTTCACACTTCTCATTGTAGGGCTCCACCTCGAACTAGATGTGGGACCCGATCCTACGAGAGGGGCGCGGCCCGCCTCTGGCGTAGCCGGAAGCGCGAAGAACTAGTCGAGGTTAATCAATGTCAACACCGATCGGAATAAACCTTCGAATCCACGAAGGGCCCTCGTCGAATCCACGAAGAGCTATTCTTCGAATCCACGAAGAACAAGATAAATAACTTCTCTACCAAGAAAGAAGAATTTCTTTATTTCATAAAACAAACATGAACTGTGCAACAACCCTTGCACACAGGTTTTTAAAACACTAACCTCTTATTCAAGTAAAACTCTACTTTCTAAATCAACTACTAGCACCTAAAGTCCTAAAAAGCAATAAATAACTAAGTTCCTTAATTTAACCAGATTCAAATAGAAATTGCTTTGAATTAAAAATATGTTGCTTCCTTTCTTTTCCCAATTTTAGAAATAGACGTTACATACTTTTGGGAGATTTGGAAGTTTCCAAAACTCCTTGCCTTGCAGCCCGCGTCATTCCCCCCCCCCCCCCCCACTTGAGGAGAACTCGACCTCGAGTTCATGTTCATTGGCAATGCCGTCATAGCCTCTCCAACTTCAAAGACCTTACAACGCCGATGCTTTTCTTTTTTAACATTGTACTTAGCTGTAGGCGGAGTAGGCCTCTTTTGTTTCCTTTTAGTGCCATCACGAATCACTTTCTTCTTGGATTTGGCAAAGGATTCTTTTATTGTCAAACATGATTGCCCCTCCACTTGAGAAGCCTTGGCGTCATTCTCATCCGCCAATGGTTGAAGTGCATAACTCTTGTTGTTTTGACGAACAACAAAGACATTATCTCTCCCTGTATGAATTGAATCCCTGTCAAATTGCCAAGGCCTCCCTAACAAAAGATGACATGTATCCATATTGATAACATCACATAAAATTTCATCCTTGTAAGCACCAATTTCAAAAGGAATACGACAACGTTCAGTTACCTTCTTTTCGTTACCCTTTTAAATCCAACCGAGCTTGTAGGGAATAGGGTGGTTTTCTGTCTTTAACTTCAGTTTCTTCACCATGTCCTTTGATGCGTAATTCTCCATGCTACCTCTATCAATGATGACGTTGCAAATATTTCCTTTGACCATACACTTGCATCTGAAGAGGTTGTTGCGTTGCGTAAATTCCTCTACTTTCGAGGTGCACAGAACACGATGCATCACCAAGGATAGTCCTGGAGCACAAGTAGTAGGAATGGGATCTTCTGTATTTTGTTCCTCTTCATGCTCTTCTTCATCTTCTTCATGTCCGTCACCAACGACTAGATTTGTAGTATGCCGACCACGTTTGGGACACTCGTTGGATTTGTGACCCATTTGGTTGCACTTGTAGCATATGATCCGCTGTTCGAATTGTGACTCGTACGGATCCCGTGGTGAATTTTGGGTCACTGTCGAAGTAATACGAACATCTCCGCGTCCTCTTCCTCGTATCGGGAATGCTTGGGTAGACTTGTTTATCCCAACAGGAAGATCCAAAACCGCCTTCTCTTTCGCCATCGGAATCGCCATTTGCGATGTCTCTACAACAGTTTGACTCTCATAAAAATCCATACGGGCCGAACGGTTAAGCATAGTCTCAACTTGTTCTGCCATCTTTACCGCCTCAGACAGTGTCCAAATTGGGTGGAGAGCGATTTGATCATAGATCGCTTGATGAAGACCTCCTTTGTAGCGTGCCACTCGTTGTGCCTCCGTCTCCGAAATATCGTTTCTAGATGATACCTGGTAGAACTCTTCCGTATAATCTCGAACCGATCTACCACCTTGATGACAATTCTGGTACTGTTGAAAGAGCACCTAATAATAATCAATGGGAAGAAATCTCTCACGAAGGATTTGACGCATCCGTGCCCACGTCTGGATTGGTCGCTTTCCCATCCTCGTACGAGAGAGTTGAAGTTGCTCCCACCATGCTGAAGCACCTCCTTTAAGCTTGATCGCCACAAGCTTTGTTTTCTTTTCCTCGGGAACTTCCATATAGTCGAAAAATCTTTCGACCGCAGCGAGCCAGTCAAGAAAATCTTCGATGTGTAGATGGCCATTAAATTCGGGCAAATCCACCTTAATACGATATTCGTGATCACTACGGCTTGCGGAAAACGACCACGAGCATGCCTTGGATGGATGATTTCTTCGAATTCCTCCTCGCTAGAATAATCGTCGTCTTGAAAATACGTATCTCTAGGGCCGGCGCGGGGAACTCGTGGTAGAGCTTGAGCGTGTCGTCGCCAATCATCGTCGTCGATTTGGGGTTGCTCGTGCTCAACAGGATTTAACCTTGTCAATTGCTCTGCTATTTGATTAACGGTAGCTTGTAGAGAATTGAACATCTCTACCGTCACAGTTTCTTGATTTTCTCGTTCTCCGTGGGAAGCCATCGAAAGTAGCGGGGCTTTGATACCACCTGGCGTAGCCGGAAGCGCGAAGAATGAGTCGAGGTTGATCAATGTCAACACCGATCGTAATAAACCTTCGAATCCAAGAAGGGCGCTCGTCGAATCCACGAAGAGCTATTCTTCGAATCCACGAAGAACAAGATAAATAACTTCTCTACCAAGAATAAAGAATTTCTTTATTTCATAAAACAAACATGAACTGTGCAACAACCCTTGCACATAGGTTTTTATAAAACACTAACTTCTTCTTCAAGTAAAACCCTACTTTCTAAATCAACTACTACTACCTAAAGTCCTAAAAAGAAATAAATAATTAAGTTCCTTGATTTAACCAGACTCAAATAGAAATTGCTTTGAATTAAAAATATGCTGCTTCCTTTCTTTTCCCAATTTTAGAAAGAAACGTTAGATACTTTTGGGAGATTTGGAAGTTTCCAAAAGTCCTTGCCTTGCAGCCCACGTCAGCCTCCCTCTCTAGGTCTATCGTACCCACGCGATTGGCGTGTGCCTTTTTATTTTTAATATAAATCATCTTTTCTGTGAACTTGGGATCACTAAAGCAATCTGAATTTCACGCAAAAGAGAATGACCAGAGTCACCACCTAGGTAAGGGACCTAGGACCCATAAGTGACACTGCAATGATCTGCGGTCCCAGAAGTCTAGTTTCGTTACCTGATTACGAGAATGGAAGGTATGAGGAATTACCACCACATGCACCATTCTTGCCCAGTAATCCGGTCTTCAATTCCAAAAGTTAAATCTCTTGAATTTCTTTTAAATGGCTCATTTAAACTCTATTGATGTGCGAAATATGTGACATGCATCCTAAAATTTAATTTCAATGTAATTATTCCTAAATATGTATCTTGATTTTCTTGATTTATTGAGATTCAATCTATGTGAAAGTTCTCCTAAAATTTTAATTTGGAAAAAAATCCTAAGTGATTTAATCAATTTAATTTAGGGTTTTAAATGAGAGAACAAATAGAAAAACTACCCTAAAAATCCCACTGATTGGGTGTGGGGCCGACTCGTTTGAGGAATGTCATCCAAACATCCAAGCTGCCTACGTATCCAAGCTGCCTAAGACATCTAGGATACCGATCTAGACTGGAAGGACTGTTTCAACAGTTTAAGAAAAATTATTTAGTTTAAGTTGAAGATTTTATTATCTTAGGACTTCATCTAAGATGCTATAGGGTCCTATGTAAGTGCAAAATATTCCATAGACTAATGCAGGTGGGCCCTACATCCTAGGTTAACTAGGCATGTCCTAAAGGGAATAAGGATTATCTAGTGAAATCTAATCTAAGGCCTAATTGCTATCAATAACAATCAGCCGTGATGAGGCTGGACTCCTAATAGTAGGACACCCTAAAACCTAGATTGTGACGTAAGAATTCCTAAAGAGGGCTCTAAAGGTTCCTACGAGATGATACCGTAATCCAACGGTTCCAAAATGACTTAAACATTGATTAATCCAACTCAATTTATTAAGTTACTGATTTTCGGTTCTCTTAAGGGTTCCTAATGTCTAATATTTAAGAAAAACATAAGGTTCTAAGAGTTATCAAGTTTCTTGCTTAGGTTGCACTCGTGGAAGGAAATCGTGCTTTCTATACTTATACAATTTGGCATATAAGCTATAATATCTTATTGCCTGGCATGTTCTCAGGAATTCTGTTGACAACGACCTCGGAGCCAACAACATATTATAATTTAGATACTTAAACCGTACAAGATAGATCGCAATTGGTAAACGATTATGCGTACAACCCATGCACCTAAAAGACCTAGAAAAGTAAATTTTCAAAGGAAGTTGTAGACTTTTAAAGTTTATGTTTAAGTGCCTTAAGGATTAGATGCATATTGAAAATCACAGTGATCCTGCACCCTCCCTGTCCTGGGGAGTGGATTAGGAGGAGGTTTAATAGGAGGTAAATAGATATTGCCTGAAGCCAATTTTTGTTGCAATATGACAGATGGTGGAAACGGGAGAGGGGTAGGCTTTCGCTGAGATGCAACCCTTGTTTGATCATGTCCGAATACCATGGAATACCGTAACTGGCTAGTCCCTGATGCATTACTTATTTCAGGAATCTAAGCTGGTGTAGGCTCCTTGATATCTTTTAAAACAAAATTGCCCCTGTTATAAGCCCCTTCTGCCACGGCCTCTTTGATTTCTTGACTCGTGGAGATCAGGCTCGCAGTATTCTGACCCATCATATTGCATTGCCGGTCGTGATTATTGTAAGACTTCATCTTCATTTTCTCAACTGGCTCAAACCATGGTTCGTGGTCATTAGGAAGGAATGGAGTTCCGGAGCTTGACAAGAGATTGTGAGGGTCAAGGAGCTTCATGTTTATGAGGTCTTGAATGTCAGATTTCAAATTGAGGCATTCATCAGTAGCATGACCAGGACATAAATGGTAATCACAAAATTCTTTCATTTGGAAGGACCGAGGAAGAAGATTAGGAATAGGCTCCGGTCCCAATAGTGTTATCATTCTCTCTTTGAGCAACCATTTCAGAGTATCAGATCGCGAGATTGCCAAGTCGGTGAATTCTCTTCCTGGAGTCTCAGATGGTGGGTCTTGGTCATATTCAAGAATTAAAGGCCCAAAAGAATCCTGATGATTCTAAAAGACAGAGTTCCTTGCAACAACATCGTGGACTTTGATATTTTTGTTAACGAAATGTTCAGAATAACAGGTTTGCATTTGTTGCTTCATTTGATGAACTTCTTGTGTTAGCACAGCCATTTGTCTAGAGAGATTCACAATCAGTTCTTCTGAACCCATAACCATTGAATTTTGATAACACTCATTTGCCAAGGGGAAGCTAGGAGCTTTTCCCTTAGAAGCAACAGTGGTTGGACCCAAAGAGAAAACTTAATAGAAAAACCCAGGCAAAACCCCAAGAAAAACCCCTTCTTCTTTTCTCTTTCTCTCTCTCCCAAAAGACCTAGCCGTACTGCCTCACCAACACCTTGGTTCAATTAGGAAGTGACTTTCAACTCAACTCAACTCAACTCAACAAAGCCCTTTTCTCAAACTAGTTGGGGTCGGCTAAATGAATCCATTAGAAAAATTTCATGAAGAAGGTGAAAGGAATCTACCAGACTCTAATCCTAGCTCTAGTTGGGTTCATCTACGTGGATCATTTTCTTCCATTCTATCCTATCCAAGGTCATGTTCTTTGTTATGTTCCTAGCTATCAAGTCTTTCCACACTATTTCTACCCATGTTGTTTTTGGTCTGTCCCTACTTCTTTTTACTCCATCAATTTGGCACGAGTCGCCTCTTCTCACTGGAGCACCCAAAGGCCTACGTTGGATATGTCGAAACCATCATAAGTGGTGCTCTCTCATCTTCTTCTCAATTGGTGCCACCCCCACCCTTTTACGAATGTGTTCATTTGTAATTCTATCTAACTTGTGTGGCCGCACATCCATCTAAGCATTGGCATCTCCGCTACACTCATCTTATGCACATGCTGCTTCTTCGTGGCCCAACATTATGAGCCGTACAACATGGCTGGCCTCACAGCCGTCTTATAGAACTTTCCCTTCAACTTGGTAGGGATATATATAGACACAAACACACAGAAAAGTGTTCATGCGCTCAAGCGCATATAGCTTGTCTGTGCTCAAGTGAAAATAAAGATCATGTGGACCCACATTTTTTGGGTAATCCAAAGCATTCATTTGGAAGGCCCTTCCATAAATAGGGTGTGTACCAAAAATCAGATCCATAGGATTGTCCTAACCCATCAAAAAGTGGAGGGAAAAATGGGCATACACTGCTCGTCCATAAATATGGCCATTTTTTCCCTCCACTTTTGGATGGGTTAGGATGATCCTATGGATCTGATTTTTTGATACACACCCTATCCAGGTAAGGGACTTCCAAATGAATGCTTTGGATCACCCCAAAAATGTGGGCCCACGTTGTTTTTTTGTACTCAAGACCAGATAAGCTTATCTGTGTGTGTGTGTGTGTGTGTGTGTGTGTGTGTGTGTGTGTGTGTGTGTGTGTATTATATACTATATAGCAAAAGAGAAAAGGAGAGAATTATTTGAATTTCTCCCAAAATTCTATGAGAATTACACATCACTTTTTTGACTTTTTTTAACAAAGGCACCCATTCAACCTACATATTTCAATCCTACCCCCTCCTTTATGCTTTTTAACAAAGGCACCCATTAAAGCCACATAATTTCAATCCTATCCATTTTTGGAATTATTTGAAAAAATAAATCATTATTTGCTAGCCACCTTCTCCAAAGGCTACTTCTCGCCAATCCTTTGCAATTATATGTGTTCAGAGATTTGTCTTATTAGACATGGTGAAAAACTGCCCGGAAATACTATTTCTTCAAAGGTGGCTGGCAGTAATAAGTACCCAAAGAAGCTAGCAATAATAATCATTAGTAGTAAAGTTTTAGAAGGAAATTACTGACAACGGGTACCTGTATATGACAATTACAGGAAAAAACTACAAAGAATAGGCATCAAAATATGACAATTACGAAAAAACTACTTTTCCTTAGTAGTTTTTTGAGGATATTACGAATGCCGCACACCTTTAAAAATATTTACGAATTTTGGGCACCATAAGGGGAACAACATATTATGAAAACAACTATAGATTGGAGGGCTAGGATCAACCTATGAAAATGATTTTACGGGTATAACGTATTGATGTTGTGTTCCATCACATGGACGGTTTGGATAAACCTATGATGTGGTCCGTATAGTTCTTTGTCGGCCCGTGCATTGCACGGGGTTTTTTATATACTAGATAGCAGAAGAGAAAAGGAGAGAATCATTTGAATTTCTCCCAAAATTCCATGAGAATTACACATCATTTTTTATGACTTTTTTTAACAAAGGCACCCATTCAACCCACATATTTTCAATCCTACCCCCTCCTTTATGCTTTTTAACAAAGGCACCCATTAAAGCCACATAATTTCAATCCTACCCTCCTCCTTTATGCTTTTTGAATTATGGAAACCTCTATAGATTGGAGGGCTAGGATCAGCCTATGGAAATGATTTTACGGGCACAACCTATTGATGTTGTGTTCCATCACATGGACAGTTTGGATCAATCTATGATGCGATCCGTACAGTGCTTTGTCGGCACGTGCATCACACGGGGTTATATATATATATATATATATATATATATATATATATATATATATATATATATATATGGGGCGTGTTTTGTGAGCTAGAGCTCAGAAACACCATCTCCCATAGTTGGTTGACTCATTCAACCCATTCATTTTATAGGACCTCACATAGATAGGGTGTTCCTAACAAACTATCTCCATATCATAACCCTAACCATTCGATCTATAGAAGCCCATTTTCTAGCCATCCATTTTAAACCTTCACAAATCATAACCCTAACCCTAACCTATAATCCTAACCATAACCATAAATCATAATCCTAATCATAACCTATAACATGAATGGGTGGGATGAGTCAACCAACTACGGGATATATGGTTTGTGAGCTCTAGCTCACAAACCATATATCCATAATATATAAGGAAAGGGTTCCTGATAACGTTAGCTTAAACATGGTCGGGTCCACATTGTTGGGGGGATCTAAAGCATTCATTTGGAAGGCCCTTTCATGGATAGGGTGTCTACCAAAAATCAGCTCATTGGATCATCTTAGGGTGTCCATTTGTGGGGTGAAAAGATGGGCAGATTAGTGGACAAACAGTATCGGTCTATTTTCACCCCTACAAATGGACATCCTATGATGATCCAATGAAGCTGATTTTTGGTACACACCTCATCCATGATGGGGCCTTTCAAATGAATTCTTAGGATCACCCCAACAATGTGGCCCCACCCTTGTTTTATGCTAATGTTAGCAGCTAAGATAGCTGCTAACGTTAGTGTAGACACCCAATTTTTCCAAGATAGTATTAATGATAGGTGACGTGAGGAAGAACCTTATGACGAGTTCCAGAGCACCAATTGTGTTTCTCTCAATCTCTCTTTAGGGCGACAAACTATTTCTGAGAGCCGTTTCACCACCACTAGAAAGCCTGTTTCCACACAGCAATCTCCTTTTTCGGCAAACCAAAAGCCTGTCTACACAGCACCCGCCTTTTACGGCATCCACCAGTAAGCCCGTCTGCACGTGGCATTCCCAATAAGTAGGTTAACTTTGGATCTGAAACTCTCTTTTTGTGCCCAAAGGATACCCTGTCTGCCGAAAGCACTCGATTTCTGGTTTATTGGAAAGCCCTGAACACAAGGAATCCAACGGACCTGATCACGTGCGAATCGGAGTCCAATCGGAAGAGATATGGACAACCGAATGCATTGATAATAGACGAAACCACCGCCACTCGAAAAGCCCGTTTTAACACGGCAAATGCCTTTTTCGTCGAACCGGAAGCCTATCTACACAGCGCCCGTCATTTACAACATAAATCGGTAAGCCCGTCTACACACGACATTCCCAATCGGCAGGTTAAATTTGGGTTCGAAACCTTCTTTTGGCATCCAAAGGACACCCAGTCTCCCGAAAGCACTTGATTTCTGGCTCATTGGAAAGCATTGAATATAAGGAATCCAACGAACCTGACCGCGTGCGAATCGGAGTCCAATCAGAAGAGATATGGATGATCGAACTTATCGATAAGAGACAAAAAACACTACAAAACAAAAAGGAGAAGAGACGAACTATCGCGGGAACCAGGGACGACATCATCCACCTTTATGGGGATGATGTCATCCCAAAATTCGTCCCAGACGAATTTTGGTTCGAACCAGATATTTTTTACCCCTCCCCTAGGGGGGTAAAGGTTTTTTTACACCATACCAGTCTCTCTCTCGCTCTTGGTATAGAATTCTCTCAACTTGTCGTTTTTTGCACATTTGGATCAACGACAATACGATCTTCACCATGTGCCATCAAGACAGATAACCCAAAACATAAAATTTAGAACTGAGGCAAATCTTAGAAAGATTCTCGAAAAATCCAAAAAAATAAAAGGAAAAGAAATAAACACACATACTTCCCCTTCAACATAAGAAAGAAGAGAATCTGTAGGACATGATTCATTCTTGTTTAGTCATAAATATCATTACTTCATTGATGTTATTACTTTGTCAGTATTTACCTGGTGAGTTTCTTTTTTATTCCTTTCTCTCTCTTCTTTTCGTCTCTCTTCATTTTAGAGATCTATTTATTGGGTGGGTAGCTAAACCATAAACTCTGGGACTTGGGTAATAACTACACTAGTAGAAGGAGCTAAATTGCTCCATTTTGGAGAATCCTACTATCATAAATTACCCACTGATTGAGTTCTATTAATAATTCTGCAAAACTAATCTTAGCTTTACTACAAACTTTAGGCCCAAATCCTCTCTTTGGAGCCCTACAATCGACAGTGTCAGTGTTTGGAAGATCAAGTAACACATGGGTTGAAGGCGAAGGAATGCTTCATGCCTTATATTTTAACAAGGACGCCCAAGGAAATTGGAATGTCTCCTACAAGAACAGATATGTTGAATCTGATACCCTTAATATTGAGAAAAAAAGAAATCGACTGACTTTTCTTCCTGCTTTAGAAGGGGATTTTGCAGCTGTTCTGGCGGCTTATTTGCTAAACCAGGTAAGAGGTCACTACTACTCAATAAGACTGGTTAGAAAGATTATTGAAATTAGTATTTTTATAGTTTCAACATAGCTATACTTACTATTTATAATTTTTTTCCATATAACAGCTAAGATTTGGCAAAGTAAACAAGGATCTAGGGAACACCTCCATTTTTGAACATGGAGGAAAATCCTATGCAGTTACAGAGAATCATTTACCACTCGAGGTAGACCCCTTCAGTCTCAAAACATTGGGTAGCTGGGATATCAATGGGGGTTGGGATCGCCCTTTCACTAGCCACGCGAAGGTCCTTTATTTGCCCCTAAAGTATTATTGTATCTGAATCTTCGATATTTGACCCATAAAATGATCCCTGGTTAATGGTCTAACGTTGTTAATTAATCAATTTACATGGAACAGGGGAGCTTGTTATACAGGGGGTAGATGGAAGGGATCCTTACTTTGTTGTAGGGGTAGATGGAAGGGATCCTTACTTTGTTGTAGGTGTTGTCTAAGGTAACCTCTTCATTTTCATTAGCTTATGCTAGACATGTTGGTTCATAGAAAGGGGAGGAGTTAATATAGAAACTTGAACAAAATATGAAAATCAAAACAAACTTTTACATGCGTTGGTTTCATTAGTTGGCATGTTTACAGCTGATGGAGAGAAACTAGCACATAAAGTCAACCTTAAGTTCAAGAGAAGCAGTTATGTACATGACATAGGGGTTACAGGAAGGTAAGATTGATTTTCATGTCATTTTTCAAGTTGCTTAAGCTTGAAAGTTCTATAAGAAAGCATATAGATGAATACTAATCTGTTGCCTTAAATGGGTAAATGTATCTTTTCTTTTGATTATATGACCAGGAACCATGACTCCTCAGTGTAGATAGATAATCCAATTGTGTACTCAAGTGGCCATTTTTGTGGCAAAATATAAAACTCATTTAGTTGGACCACAATGGAAACCTTCTTCACGATAGACAAATTTTTCTTGCAGATTATTAATATTTAGAACTCAATGGAGCCAAAAGGTTTGCCTCTAGCTGTGTGAAAAGATGTAATCAAGAACTAATGCATTTCTTCTTTGCTTCTCAGGTACAATATAATATTGGATTTTCTACTTATTATAGACATAGATAGGGTCATGAAAGGAGGGCCATGAGTATTTTTTGCTTAATTAATACTTTTATTTAACTTAGTTGAAATCATCAAATTTCAAAAATTTCTGATAAATCAGTTTCTTATCATAGATTGATCAAGTATGACAAAGAAGGTTACTCAAGAATAGGGGTGATGCGTCGCTATGGAGATTCATATTCAGTTAAATGGTTCGATGTAAAACCACATTGCACTTTTCACCTGCTGAATTGTTTCGAGGATGGAGATGAGGTAATTAACTATAAAATACCTTTGGTTAATTTATTACTACTTCCTTCAGTAGCTTCCATCTATTGAATGTTCTTGATAAAATAGATTAACTAGAATGAAAAAAACAGCCTTCTGCTTTCTGTAATGCACTCGCATGAGAGACAGAACACAAGAATATTGAAGTACAGAAAGTTAATGGATGTTTTTTAACCCGAAACAGGTTGTGGTGAGGGGTTGTCGAGCTCATGGGTCAGTCATACCAGGCCTGGATTTTGGTCAGAATAAATTTGAATGGTTCTCTAAAGGATATAAGCCTATTGCTACAAGTGAGGAAAATTCTGATCATTTCACGAAAGATGGATTTCTTTTCTCTCGATTGTACGAATGGAGACTAAATATGGAAACATGGGTAGTTAAGGAAAGAAATCTCACAGGGACCGAGTTCTCAATGGATTTCCCTATGGTCAACAATAACTTCACTGGTTTACATAACAAGTACGGGTATGCCCAACTTGTAGATTCCATTGCAAGCTCTAGCTGTGGTGAGAAAACAATTCATATCCTCTTGGGATTCAGATTTCTTGTTCTCACTTTTCAATTGATTATTTAGTTAAACAAGAAGTGCTTACCTACTTAATTGTAGGGTTGTCTAAATATGGGGGGCTAGCCAAGTTACACTTGGATGAACAGGACAATAAGATTTCTATGGTAACAAACTCTTACGCTACAACCATGTTTTTGTTTATTTATTTGACTATTTTACGGGATTTAGTGTTTAAAAGCAATTGAATGTAACCATTAAAAAAAAGCAATTGAATGTAACCATTAAAAAAAAAAGCAATTGAATGTAATAATTACATCCATTACTTTGGGGCAGTGATAAATCGACCCCCAAATATCTTAAATCGAGCCCGTATGTTTCTTTCTCTTTCCTCTCGGTTAGAGAGAGAAAGACACATAAGGGGTCGATTTAAGATATATGGGGGTCGATTTATCACTCCCCTTACTTTGAAGAGTTTCAAGCTATATTATATTAATATGCATACTTATTTACCAAAAAAAAGTATCATGAATTCCAAAGTGAGTGTCACTAATGGACTTTCCAATCCTTGTAATTCACACATCCTGAAGACAAAATGAATGCATATCGAATTCAATTTTTGTTTTATTTCTATAATCCTTGAAAATCATTTGTTCATGCGCATTATGCTCACGGAAGTGACTCTGACCTTTAATTTTTTTTTACTTATTCAGCAGAAAAGGAACAAAACTTGTTCATCAATTCTTGTGTACTAATAATAATATTTCTTGAATCAGGAGGAGAACAATTCTAGAGAGCTGATAAAGGTAGACTACCATACATTTGAGGAAAATGAATTCTGTTCAGGAGCTGCCTTTGTCCCCAGGAATGGAGCTCTTGAGGAAGATGATGGTTGGATAATAGCATTTGTTCATAATGAAGATGATAACACATCTCAAGTAAGTTCAATGCCTATTTGAAATCATCGGAAAACCATAGTTATGTTATTATTAGTTATAAGCATCGACCCCTCACTCCTTGCAGGTTCACATAATTGACACAAAGAAGTTTCATGGTCACACAACTGCCAAAATTGCGTTGCCCCAGAGGGTGTCATATGGATTTCACAGCACTTTTATCTTGAAGCCAACTCAACGCCAGCAAGTATTTTTTTTCCAAGTTGTTTGCAGTTGCGGATGGAAGGATTAAACTTCCATCAGTTACCAGTAGATGTTGGGTGACTATTATAGTTATTTAGCCTTGTTAAGTGTTAAGATAGTTTAGTTTTTTTTATATATTACTCTTTGATGTAATGAATTTATGTTTTTTTTTTGAATGGTCGGAGATATAATTATAGAAAAGGGTCGAGATGGCCAAATACAAGAGAAAGAAAGAAGAGAAAACAAAAAACAAAAAAATACAACAGAGAAAGGGCAAAAGCTCAAGGAGGCAAGAAATCAAATTGCTCAAGGGCCTCCAATTGACCCCCAGCGCTATCAAGTCTATCCGCTTCTCCATTGGTAGATCTCCGAATATGATGAAAAGACATCCTCAAATTGCCCACAATATCTTTAATCTTGTCAAAGAGTTCTGCAAATCTCCAGACATGAGAACCTTGCAACCAACGGACGATATTAAGAGAATCTCACTCAACCTCCACTTTATCCAAATCTTCTCCAACGAGTGAACTTAATGCCGTGGTAAACCGCCCTCACCTCCGCCTCACTAGAGTTTGCCTCACCAATGGGGCCTGCGAAGGGCCACCTCATCGATCCCTTGTCAAATCTTAGACCCCCACACCCCAATACCGTCTGGGCCTGGATATCCAAGGATTGATTAGTAATAAGTAATTATGATTAGTAATAATTTCATATTTATTTTGTTGCAAATTATGATCAGTAATAAGTAATTTTATACGTATGTACACATCCGAGCATGTCCCTATTTCTAGATTTCTAGGGGTTGCGGAGTCGGACCTCGTATGACCTCGTATACGTGTCCACACTCAACCCACAAATCCATGTTCACATAACATAGTTTTTATCTAAATATCGATTGTCCTTTAAAAAAAATATATAAATATCGATTGCAGACATTCTTATGGCACTCTAAAAATGGCAAATAGTTCATCTTGTACGAAACAAAAATTCCTTTCTTTGGAAGATATCAAGGTTGTTTGTTTCTGAAATATGGGTGTGACAACCCAAGAGGGGGGTGAATTGGTCAATAAAAAAATTTGGACTTAATTAAATGGGTTATTAAAATTAATTTACTAATCAAGCACTTATTAATCTAACCCTTGTTCAAAATATTCAAGATAATGAAATTTAGGGTTTAGATATTACTTTAAGCCTATTTGCCCTAACTCTTGTTTTAATAAAACATAAATATAAGAAGGGGTAGAGTTTACCAATCACCACAAAGTGTGAAGAAGAGGAGGAGAGAAAGCATCTACAAGTCACAAGATTTATAGTGGTTCGGTCTATCACGAGACCTACTGCACTCTTCCAAGTTTACCTCATTGGGGCACTCCACTAAAACAATGAGATTCTTTAAAGGGAGAATCTCGAAACTGTACACCCAACTCCTCCAACTCCATAGGGAACAAACCCCTTTTTGTACGAAGCCTTGATGAGCTCCCTCTTACAACGTCTTCACCTTTCTTAACGGGCCGAAGAGTAGACCCTCACAACGTCTTCACCTTTGTTATCGGGCTGAAGAGGAGACCCTCACAATGTCCTCATCTTTGTTGTCAGGCCGAAGAAGAGACCCTCAAATACAATGAAGAAAATAAATGAAAAACTCTCAATGCCTCTTTAGATAGGCGGATTACAAACTTGATAGCTCACAAACACTCAAAGGAAGATAAAATGTAATGCCTATGGAGTTCCTCTTGATAAAATGTAAAAATCAAGTTCAAAGAGGTTTAGCTTTTGATGGAAACTTTTGGCTCAAGCAAAATGAGATTTGATCTTTCTAAAATGTTCAAAAGCTTGTAGAGATAGGTTTTAATCATGTATATATAGTCTATTTGAAAATATGACTGTTTGGGGTAAAACTGTAAATAACTGGCTTGAAAAAGTCAAGCAAAAAATGCCCAAACGGCTAGTTTTCCTTACCGTCGTGGTCGACCGAGCCACCGTGGTTGCCCGCCCCTATCGGGCGTCCTTTTATATTTTCAAATTTCTTACCGTCGCGGTCGACCGACCCTATGGCGGTCGCCCGGCGAGGGCTATCTGTTCGCTCAAAAATTCAGCTCAAAAACCTATCTCAGTCGATTGACCCACGGCTGTCGCCCGCCCAAACCCATGACAAATGGTTCTATTTGAAACAGACACATATCCAGGGTCGCCCGGCTTGTCCCGGTCGACCGGCCCGATAAATTTCAAGATGCCCTGGAATTCCGGGTAGCATCTCGCGGTCGCTCGGAATAGCCCGGTCGACCGGCCCTGTATAAAATTCCATTTTTACTTTAAAAGATGAGGAGATTTTGAGCCATGGTCTTTGGGCTTAAGTCCTAGGTTTTCAAAACACATTTTTGGATGTGTGTATGGTTTTCAAAGATGTAAAAAGTTAAGTATGAAACCATTTGAAAACCTTTTGAAAGTGCATTTTACATAAAATCAAGAGGACTCTAAATACATTCTAAAAATAAGAACCTTGATTCTTCTTGTAATGTATCAGCTCCTTTGCACTTCCTTGGATTTCTTTGGCTTGAGGTGAACATCTTCAACTTGTCTTGCTCTTGCGACATCCTCCATTCTTCACTGCATGTTGTGAGGTGCATGAGGTGTCACCAATGACATGTTCAGCTCCAAGCTCCTTCTTGACACTTGCTTAGGGAACTTGTGGGATCTTCATGATGAGCTTATTTACTTGAACATCTTCAAATGAGGATGTCTTCACTGTAGGTGCAACCTCTTGGTTCATTTGCTCCTTGATCCACAAGCTATGTGTAGTGAAGAGTTGTGTAATGACGATTATGACATAAAATTTTTGTATACAACACAACATCTCAAAGCAACACATCAATCCATAAATGCTAATCAATTTAGTTTGCTAACATCAAAACAAGAAGGTAAGGTGAATGATTAGACCCATGAGAACCCTTGGGCTTAGAGTTTCTGATTACTTGGCAATCTTCTTATCGCAAGACCCGATTTGACCATAGAACCATTATTTAGATATTAATTTGGAGAGGTTCTCCATTTAGATATTGATTTGGGCCTCCGGAGTGTACCCGGTACGCACCCAGGGCGGATGATGAGGGCCTCCGAAGAGTGCGGGTGCGCTTGCGTACACCCTCATCCTCCCGATGATGTTTGAGTACGTACACGGTACTCACTGACATATGGGTGTGACAACCCAGGGGGTGAATTGGACAATTAGAAATTTTAGGCTTAATTAGGGGAAGAGTAAAAATTAATCCATTTAATTAAGCACTAATTAGTCTAACCCTTGTTCAAATAGGTGTGTTCATGAAAGCTAGGGTTTAGACATTCTAATCATGCACATATGTTAACCCTTGTTCAAAAAGATATTATAATGCAATTAGGGTTTATATATTTAACTTAAGTGCATTTACTAACCCTTGTTCCATTTAAAACATAATCACAAGTTAGGTTAGAGATTACCAGAGTACATAAGAAGGAAAGGAAGAGAGAGAGACAATGTACACAAGATTTATAGTGGTTCGATCTATAACAAGACCTACTCCACTCTTCACGTCGGCGTGTGAGTTCCACTATCTCGATCCTTCTTCAAGGCCAGATCAATGAGCCATTACATGACCAAGCTTTTCCATTCTCAAGGTCCAAAGGGAAGCCCATCTGCACGAAGCCTTCGGCGAGGGGACATACCCTCATATGCCATCTTCACCTTTCTTAACGGGCTGAAGAGGAGACCCTCGTCTTCACAATTCTTAACGGGCCGAAGAGAAGACTCTCAATGAAGAACAAAGAAAATAAAAACTCTGATGCCTCTTGATAGGCAAATTACAACTTTGAAAGCTCACAATCACTCCAAGAAAATACAAATGTAAAGCCCAATGGAGTGCCTCTAGATAAGATGTAGAAATGGAAGATCAAAGAGGATTTTAGCTTTTGATTAAAAACTTGAAGCTCGAAGAGAAAATGGGATTTGATCTTTATCAAATATTCAAAAGCTTGTAGAGATAGGTTTTAATGATGTATATATAGTGTATTTGAAAATATGACCGTTTGGGGGTAAAACTGTAAATAACTGGGTTGAAAAAGTCAACCAGAAAAAGCCCCAACGGCTAGTTTACTCGACTGAGGCGGTCGATCGAGCCATCTTGGTCGCCCGCCCCTATCTGGAGCCCCTTTTATTTTCAAATTCCTTACCGGCGCGCTCGACCTACCCCATGACGGTCGCCTGGCAAGGGCTACCTGTTCGCTCAAATTTTAAGCTCAAAAACCTATCCGCGGTCGACCGACCCACGGCAGTCGCCCGCCCAAACCCATGACGGATTGTTCTGTATGAAACAGACACATATCCGAGGTAACCCGGCTTGACCCGGTTGACCGGCCCGCTATTTTTCCGCTAGTGCTGGAATTCTAGCAAGCTTGCAGCGGTCGCCCGGAAGACCCCCGGTCGACCGGCCCTAGTTAAAATTCCATTTTTACTTTAGAGCTTAGGGGCTTTTGGGCTTAAGTCCTAAGTTTTCAAACACATTTTTGGGTGTGTGTATGATTTTCAAAGATGTGAAAAGTTAAGTCTGAAAACCATTTGAAAATCTTTTGAAAGTGCTTTTAAACATAAAACCAAGAGGACTCTAAATACATTCTAAATATGAAGACCATGAGTCTTCTTGGAATGTCTTGGCTCTTTTGCACTTTTTTGGACTTCTTCGGCTTGAGTGAATATCTTGAACTTTGTCTTGGCTCTTGTGACTTATCCTCCAATCTTCAATGCATATTGAGGTACATGAGGTGTCACCATGGCATGTTCAACTCCAAGCTCCTTCTTGACACTTGCTTAGGGAACTTGTGGGATCTTCATGTTGAGCTTCTTGACTTGAACATCTTCAAATGCGGATGTCTCCAATGTAGGTGCAAGCTCTTTGTTCCTTTGCTCCTTAATCCACAAGCCATGAGTTGTGAAGAGTTGTGTAATGGCGATTATGATATGAAATTCCTGTGTACACCACAACACCTCAAAGCAACACATCAGTCCATAAATGCTATTCAATTTAGTTTGCTAGCATCAAAACAAGAAGGTAAGGTGAATGATTAACCCATAGGAACCCTTGGGCTTACACGCACCCAGGGCGTACTCGGGCGCACCCGCACCCAATACGCACCCGATACTAGTGCTTGGGCCTCTGGAGAGTACCCGTGCTTCATAGGTCAGAATCGTTTTCTTTTGTGACTTGATGCATAGCGATCTTCTCCTTGCCAAAAAGCTCAAACTAATGTCATTAATCTTTCCGGATTATGCGCTCTAGAATTTTTGCATCTCCTTTCATTTTACCGGTTTGATTGATTTCTTTCCATTCTTGTCTCAGCCTAACTGGAGGTAAGGTCTCCACGGCGAGAGACCAATTGATTTTAACTATGTACTTTGAACCCAGAGGAGATTTGTTCCCTATTTTTAGTTTAACCCGAAATTTATCTAGTAACCCGAGGCGGCACCTTTGATAAGAAAAAATAGTTACAAGAGGACAGAGAACCACGTCGTACACATCAAGATACAAGCAGAGGAAAAATAAAATCCCTTTACAAAGAAACAAGCAATATTTATTCAGGGCGGTGATAAATCGACCCCGTTATATGAGAAATCTATCCCTTTTAACATAAAACGTTAGGGCGATGACGTCAAACATCCGAACAACAATAACTCTCTCTCTCTCTCTCTCTCAAAAGTACCTCTGCAACCAAAGACGAGCTCGGCAATGGTGAGATCCAAACCCTCGCAATCGGCCTTCCTCTTTGCCAGCTTCACCTCCTGCACAAGAATTCCCCATCCCGCCTTCAAATCCGGCAAATAAAGATGCCGAATTGCCACATCAATCAAATCCCTCTTGAAAACCCCTGATCCAAGCTCTTCATGATGGCGTCTGAATCCGAGTCCGCGATCGCACGGTCGGTAGAGGGCCTCCGCGGGGTCTGCAATCACAAACAAAGGGGGTCAGGGGTCTGGGGTGGGTCCTGGACGACCACTTCGACACCAAAGTCAGATCCTTCGACCAATCAATATAAAGGACAGCGAGAAGAGGAAGAGTTAGTGGGTCGGAGGGGACTAGCAGGGAGAGTAGGATTGAGTGGGTCGGAGGGGACTAGCAGGGAGAGTAGGATTGAGTTCCTAATCCCCTCTGTTGTTGCCTTGCCTCTTTTTCCGTTTGTTTTTGCGGGAGCTGAGAATGGGGGAAGTCTTTTCAAAAAAAAACCTGGATCCCCGTTCTTCTTCCCTTCCCTCCCTTTTAAAGGGAGGCACGCGGGCCTTTTCATCATTATGGAGGGAAAACCTTCCTTCGCAGGATTGGGCCGTCCCCCCGCTCCGCCGGCGCGCGTGGCTTTGCCGGATATTTCCTTCTATAACTTGTGATGATGAGGCTTGGACGGTGAGAGGATGACACGTGTCATGATTGTATGGTCTTTGCCGTTTTTCAAATCCTTTCTTCATGATGGTTAGGCTCTACTTGTGCATGGACGACACGTGGCGATATCTGAGAGCGACGCCGTATTTGTGTCCCATCATAACTCCCCCTTACTCCTTTGGTCCATTTGGATGGGCCAAGGGAGTAAGGTTTCGTTCGAGCGACGTCATGATGAGGGCATTTAAGGGGGCCCTGGAGTACGAGGAGACGTGTCGTTTTATCCGGCAGCCGTCCCCGGGAAGCGGTGGCGTCGTTAGCTGGGTTGCCTTGTTCCGAGGCACCAGGATTCCTTTCTTTTAAAAAGGGAAGTTACCCTGGCACTTTGTTGTGGCTCTCTGTCCCCCCTTTTTTGTAGTAGGCATTCTTTCGTGCCTTCTTCAACAACATGCCTGGTTCTCCGTCGCGAGTCAGGGGCAAGGCTTGTCTTCCCCAGGAATCGTCGAGTGACCTCGACTTGTCTTCTGATCCGGAGGTGGACCCCGCGGCTAGTCGGAAGAAGGCTAGGAGGAACTCGGGCCCTTCTTCGGGCTTCCCCCCCCTTCGCCTTTCCTCCTTGCCTAGGGAAGATAAGTCGTCTCGGTCCCGTGTCGCCAGGGAGTGGTCCTTTTTCTCCCGAGCCTATCACCAGGGAACGGAACTGCGTGGCCGTGTTTCGAAGATGGGTAAGGAAATCGAGGACTTGAAGCGGGAGAACGAGGCTTTGCAGAAAAATGTTCGCTTTCTCAACTAGCAGCTGTTCGAATATGAGGTGGATCCCCTGCTGGAGAGCTCCTGGGAGGAGGAGAGGGACCCTTTGGGAGAGGAGTCTTCTTCCGATTAGTCTCTGGCCTTTCCTGTTTTTCTGCGTGCCCCTTTTTTTCTTCCCTTTTCTTATCGAGGATTTTGGGGCCTGTGTGCCCAGTGCTCTGTTCCTTATTTTCCTTTCCTTTCTGTAGGCCTGTGGGCCAGGAGGGCGTGAATGGGCAATCTTTATGAATTTGTGCCGTGTCTCTTTGTGTTGCTTTTTCCATCTGTTTGATATAAATTATCTTTGTTGTGAGGATTTGTGACGTTCTGTCCGAACCTGCGAGGGATTCTGAGCCTTTTCCTAGCGCGTTTAATTTCCTTCACCTGTTGTGTTCGTGTGCTGTGGCCTCGCGCCGGGGCCCCAGGCATGGGTGTGCGTTTCTCTTCTGGCGCGATTGAGGACGGACCAGATCCCTCGAGATGGGTGGGGCGCGAGCCGCCACGCCTCCTCTTGGTCTCTCGTACCCACGCGATTGGCGTGTGCATTTTTATTATTGATTTTAATTCATCTTTTATGTGGACTTGGGATCACTGAAGCAATCTGAATTCCACACAAATGAGACTGACAGAGTCGCCACCTAGATGTGGGATCTAGGACCCATAATTAATCAGAAATCTAGACTCGCTACCTGGTTACAAGAATGGAAGGTATGGGGATTTATCCACCACATGCACCATTCCTGCCCGATAATCGGTCTTCGATTCCAAAAGCTAACTCTTTTAAATTTATTTTAAATGGCTCATTCAACTCTTTATTAATGTGCTAACTACGGGACATGCATCCTATGATCTAATTTCAATGTGAATCCTAAATGTGTATCTTGATTTATTAATTTTGTCTGGATTCAATCTAAGTGAAAGTTCTCCTAAAATTCTAATTTCATGGAAAATCCTAAGTGATTTGATTAAGCATTTACAAGAAAATTAATATACAAAACACCACAATTTGTTGTGGTGCCGACTCGCGGTTGGTATGCCATCAGACATCCAAGCTGCCTACGTACCCAAGCCTCACTGGGATCAGAGTCGACGTAGTTCGGTGCACCTAAGCTAAGCTACTTATGCCTAACTCAACTAAGACACCGATCTAGACTGATTTGACTGTTTCAACAGTTTTAAGAGGAGTTATTTAATTCAAGTTGAGGATTTTATTATCCTAGGATTTCATCTAAGATTCTATATGATTCTTATCTAAATGCAAGTTGTTCCTTAGACTAATGCAGGTTAGCCTACATCCTAGTTTACTAGGGTTGTCCTAGGGAAAGATTACGTGACTAGTGTAACTAGACCTATGGCACGGTTGCTATACATAGCACACGTCCGTGATGAGGCTGGACTCCTAACTCTAGGACTCCCTAAAACCTAAGACTCCCTAAAACTTAGGACACGACACGACACCAGTGTTCCTAAATTGGGCTCTAATGGTTCTTACGACGGAAACCATAATCCGATGGTTCCGAGAGACACGAGATGAATCGATTTCAATTCTTAAAGTTAATGAATTTCAAATTTTAAGGATTTTCAGTTTATGGACAATTAAGGAATACCAATGGTTCTAGGGTTCACCAATTTCAGCCCAGAATGGCATCCAAGGAAGGGAATCGTGCGCTCTTTCCTTGTGCAATTTAATACTTAGGTTATAGCATCTTATTGCCTGGCATATCTCAGGATTTCCGTGGACAGTAACCTCGGAGCCAACAACATGCTATAGCTTAAATATTCAAATTGTCAAAGATCGAGTGCAATAGGGATACGATTATGGATGCACTGGCCATTTTTCTAGGAAAAATCTAAAGATCCTAAAATTTTCGTTTCAATGAATTGAGAAGTGAACATATGACAGAGGTTCTTTTAGAAGCTTTAAATTGATTTTTAATTAATTTCGAATTTTCAATAGAATTTATCAATTTTAATCATATGAGAGATTTTACAAATGAAACTGTTGCAAACGAACTCGAAATGAGTTGAAACTTCTACAGAGGAAAGATATGATGAGATGTAGCTTACTGGAAGATTTTTACAGATTTTTACATTAAGCTCATATTTAATTTTGATTTAACAATTAATTGATCAGATTGCAAAAATAACACAGAAACTACTAGAAATAGGAATCTAAATTCAATGAAATTTTTACAGTAATAAGATATAAGTAAAAATAGCATGTTGTGAGATTTGCATGAATTTTGGAAACCATTTACTATCAGTGTCGGATTTTTTAATGTTCAGACAAGATTATGAATTAACAATACATCCCATATGAAAAAAGATCTAAATCACTTGAAAATTTTACAGCAACTAGAAATACGGAATATAAGACTACTGTAAAAATTTTGGTAATTTTATCTGTGATCTGATATCAGTAAAAAGTCTCCCAAAATCTGATAATTTTCAAAGAAAGCATAAAATAATATACCAAACCAATTCTAAAAATTCTCAAAAATTCATGGTAGAATGTATCAGCATTATATGATTTTCCTACGAAATTTCATTAATTTTGGAATTCGTTTAGTATATATTTTATTTTTCTTCGTCGAAAAGATATTTTTGAAGAATTTTCTATTTTTAAAACACGATTTTCAAGAAAATTACGATTCCGGAAAATGTCCTCCAACCTTGTTCTGATGTGATGAACACAATAAAAATTTAAAATTCCAAAAAATAGATCATCCTGAGATGGCTATTTTTTCAAATTTCGTAATTATTCAGCCAATATTTTAAATAAAATACCACTTTTTACTCAAATTCTAGAAACCGTTGATCCAATGTCCGATCCAATCTGGTAGTTATTTTACTCCATTTTAGTAGAACATTGTATCAAATTTCGAGACAAAACAGAATTGAAACACTCATGCAGATCATGATTTTAAGCACACACATTTAATATTGAATTAAAATCATTTAAATACTTAAAAATCATGCAAAAATCTAAAAAAACACCAAATAATTTCGGAAAAATTCGAGAACAGTACACCTACCTGTGATAGAGTTCCACGCCGAATCCGAGAGCCGGAAAATCCGAGAAATCGCGCCGCCACTCGATCCGCTCTGCTTCCTTCTTCTTTTTTTCTTTGTTTTTCCTTTTATTTTTCTTGTTTTCTCAAGTGGATGGGGAGAGAGATAGGGAGGGACTTTGAGAGGGAAAGATAGAAGGATGAGTGAGATAGAGAGTGTGAGAGTATGAGAGAATAAGATCGAAAGAGAGAGGGAGAAAGTCGACAGAGAGAGGGTGAGAATAAGGGAGGCCGAGAGAGAGAGAGAGTTAGAGCAAGACAGAGAGATAGAGAGAGAGAGAGTGAGCAAGAGAGATAAAATGAGAGAGAGAGCTAGATGGAGAGAGAGAAGGTTTGATAACAAGAGAGAAAAACAGAGCATCCATTGCTCTGTTTTCAACGTTTTTCCTCTTTTTTTTTAAAAAAAAAAAAAACTGATGCAGAGGGAAGGTTGGAGGGAGAGATCGAGGTAGGGGAACGGAATAATCAGAGAGGGAATGAGGAGAAGCACAGAACGTGGAGAGAGAGAGAGAGAGAGAGAGAGAGAGAGAGAGAGAGAGAGAGAGAGAGAAAACGTGAAAAACAGAGTGTCTCAACACTCTGTTTTTTACGTTATTTTTTTCTTCTTCTTTTCTTTTTATTTTCCTTTTTTTTTCACATGGAGACGGAGGTTGGGGGCTGCTGTTGGGATGAGTGTAGAGATGGGTTTCGGCCAAGCAAGGGAGAAAGATCCAATACTCTGCTCTTAGCTTTTCTGTTTTTTATTTTATTTTTCTTTTTCTTTGTAACAGAAGGTGAGTGGAGGGCTAGAGAGGATGGAGAAGAAGAATGATGGCATAGGGAGGATCGAGAGGACAAGAGCCAGCGTGATCCACAGCCTCCGAGCCTTCTTCTTCTTCTTTTTTTTTTCGGTTCCCTTTTCTTTCAGAAAAACCGCGTGCCTCCCTCTCAAAACCGAGACTTCCCTTTTTTTTTTTTAGAAAGCTTCCTCCTCCTCCTCAGTACTCTCCTCTGTTAATAGCAAGAGATAATACGCTCTTCTTTCCTCTTCCAGAATGAGAGAAATTCCTCTTATTTAAACAGAAATTAACTTATTTAGATGGTGTTTCCAAGAGAGAAGATTGCTGAGATTTAGAAGCTTCTATGTTGGGAACAAGAAAGAAAATTGATTAGACCCGAAAATAAAATGCCATAGCTTGCTTTTATTCCAAGCCTCTCTCTTGCCTTTTTTTTTTTTTTTTTTAAGGATGGGAAATTGGCATGTTTGGGAAGAAAGAATCGAATTCTTTTCTTGGGTTGGGCTCCACCTAGTTTCCATAAGAGTCAAGCTTCTTAAAAAGAAAACACCCTTGCTGCCACCTTTTAATGCATGTACATATACCCTTTTTATCATCTTTTTAGATAGGGAACATTATTATACGAAATCTTATAAGTTGCGTGGGGTTTATCCTTGTAATATCTCATGCATGTATACATACATATGACTCAACAGATGGTGTCATGCATGGGTATTATTTTCACAATATAGGGCATGAAATGATCCAATCCGTCCACTTGATAAGCTGCAAAATAAATGGGCCGCCCCTTAGTTCAATTCTGTGAGTCGATCAAAATTGTTTATGTAGCGGGCCGCGGCACAAGTTGGGCGTGCCCTCATCTGCACCGTTTCCAAAGTATGATCTTAACCATCCAATTAGATGCTCCCTGTAAAGTGATGGTTACCTCCTAATGATGATCTTATCTATTAGATTGGTGGGTCACAGCATGAGAATCCATGAGCTCAACATTCTCATTTAATAAAAACAATGTGGGGCACACTGACTTGATCCCATTCCAGTTAAAAATGTTCAATGCGGGCCCCCTGTTTGATCCAAATCTAAACAAATGCTTAATGGGGGCCCACCAAACGGGTCCAAATTTTCCCTTGCTCGGATTTTTGTGAATAACCCTTCTCAACACTTAGCGAAAAGAAAAATGCATAACATTGCGGAGAAGATCAGAAAGATTGAGAAAACACAAGAGGCAGACACGGGATTGGGAACCACTGAAAAACGGATAGCGAAACACTGACTTCTTTGCTGATTAAAGCGGAGCAAACTGGGGGTGTCTACAGAATATGAGGTGGATCCCCTGCTGGAGAGCTCCTGGGAAGAGGAGAGGGACCCTTTGGGAGAGGAGTCTTCTTCCGATTAGTCTCTGGCCTTTCCTGTTTTTCTGCGTGCCCCTTTTTTTCTTCCCTTTTCTTATCGAGGATTTTGGGGCCTGTGTGCCCAGTGCTCTGTTCCTTATTTTCCTTTCCTTTCTGTAGGCCTGTGGGCCAGGAGGGCGTGAATGGGCAATCTTTATGAATTTGTGCCGTGTCTCTTTGTGTTGCTTTTTCCATCTGTTTGATATAAATTATCTTTGTTGTGAGGATTTGTGACGTTCTGTCCGAACCTGCGAGGGATTCTGAGCCTTTTCCCAGCGCGTTTAATTTCCTTCACCTGTTGTGTTCGTGCGCTGTGGCCTCGCGCCGGGGCCCCAGGCATGGGTGTGCGTTTCTCTTCTGGCGCGATTGAGGTCGGACCCCTCTGCTTGGTCTCCTGCCTCCGGGCCCCTCCCTCTTATTCGGTGGGGAGGGGTCGGAAGTGACTTGTGATGATGAGGTTCGGGCCTGCCGTTTCCCATTGCCTTTAATAGAGATTAGGCTGTACGGGTGCATGGGCGACGCGTGGTGAGATTCGGGAACGCCGTTTTTATGTCTCATCATAATGATACCTTTGGTCCATTGAATGGTCCAAGGGAGCAGGCTTGTTTATCTGGTTAATGAATATCGTGACGAAGGCATTTATGGGCATTTTGGGATACGAGAGGACGTGCTGTTTCGTCCGGCGGTTCCTTCCCGAGGAATTGCGGCGCCATCACGTGGTGCTGGCCGGTCATCCAATAGGAAACGGACACGTGTAGGGCAAGTTGCTTCGTTTTCCTACCCAAGGGTCTCCCATAGGGTTCATAGGGAGCGAGTTCTTCTGCTTTGCATGCAGATTAGCTTTCTGTTTCTTTCCCCTTCTTCGCTTTTTCGGCCTTCTTCGGGTTTGTCCGGGATGTCGTCGTCGTTCCAGGGTCTCTCTCTAAGTGGCGAGGGGAGGGTTTCTACCGAAGGGAGTCCTCCCAGTAGTCCCGAGACAAACCCTGATGGGTTGGGGACTCAGCGAAGAATTTCTGAGAGGAACCTGCCTCCAAGGCTTCCTCATTGTTCTCCTCGTTCTCCCCTTCACGAGAGGGAGTCCCACGAAGCTTTTGTTCACCGCCACCAATCGTAGGGAAATGGAAGTTTGTAGCCGGATGATCGACATGGATCGAGAGATTGCGGCCTTGCGTGCGGAGAATGATTTGTTGAGGAATCGGGTGCGGTGGTTAAATGACCAGACCCGGTTTGCTGAGAATCGGCGTTGGGGGAGCTCTTCGGAGGAGGAGCATAGTGATAAGGAGCTTTCCGATGCGGAAAACTCCTTCAGCGGCCAGTCACTCTGAGCCGGAGGTGGTGGGGCGAGCGAGATTTTGGAGGAGGCCCCTTTTTTTTTCTCTCCCTTTCTTTTTTGTTGTTGGGGGCCTTGGCCTACGTGCCTTTTTGTTTTTTCACTCTCTTTTTTTGTAGGCTCGCGGGCCAGAAGTAAATAGTTATGAATGGCTCTTTTCGGCTCTATACGACTTGTATCTTATGTTTGCTTTCCCTTCGCATGTTTGCTTTTTCACGTGACCCGAGCCCTTTTCATTGTTCTTGGTATTTTTTCGTTTGGTGGTATTGTACGTTGGACCCTTGTGAAGTGCCCCGAGCCTTTCTTGACCGTACGCGGTATTTTCCATCTTGTGGATTCGTATGCCGGCCCTTGTGATGGGGTCCGAACCTTTTGCCGTCGTGCGTGGCATTTTCCATCTTGTGGATTTGTATGCCGGGCCCTTGTGATGGGTCCCGAGCCTTTTGCCATCGTACGTGGCATTTTCCATCTTGTGGATTTGTATGCCGGGCCCTTGTGATGGGTCCCGAGCCTTTTGCAATTGTACGTGGGGAGGGTTTAGGGATGGCTTGCTGGGGAAGTTACTTAGCGGTAGGGGTAGCGACGTTTTTTCAGTATGGCGCTTCGATTTTTGGCGGTTCCCTTGAATTTCTCAATCGGCGCCACATGTGCGCGTCCCATCGGATTAGAAAGGAAGGGAGATCAATCGACGCGTGTCGAAACCCTAGCCTTTTTTTAAAGCCTTTTTGGGGGTTTCATTCTTTGTCTTATTTCTTCGTCTTTCTCGGGTGAAACAGGCTTTCTTCCGCGGCGATTTTTCTACGTATTGCTGTTCACCAACCTTCTTCTGCTTCTTCTCCGTTTGTCTGCCCTGGTGAGTTCTGTGCTTTTTACTCCATCCGACATTTGATTGTTTTACGATGTCTGTCGCAACCGTTTCTCAGAGTCCCTCTTCTGGGTCGGTGGAAGTAGTGGAGAGGGCTCCGCCAAGAAAAAGGAAGCGATTGTTCGTAGAGGGAGGGGGCGGCGATGTACAGCAGCCTACGGAGTTGAAAGATAGCTCCGGGGCTTCTGGATCATCGGTGGGGGCCGTTCCTTCGGAATCTCCTGCTCGAGTTTCTTCTGCTCGTGAGGCGGAGATTAGGGACATCCGGTCTGGTGCCTGTAGACACCCCATTTTGCTCCGCTCTAATGAGCAAAGAAGTTAGTGTCTTTGCTAGCCGTTTTCCATCGTTTTCCATTCCCGTGTCCGTCCCTTATGCTTTCTCGATGTTTTCAATCATTTCCGCCATGTTTCGTATTTTTCCGTTAAGTGTTGAGAGTGGTTATTCGCGAGAATCCGAGCAAGAGAGAATTTGGACCTATTCGGTGGGCCCGCATTGAACATTTGTTTAAATTTGGATCAACCGGGGGGCCCGCATGTTGATTTAATAAAAAATTAGCGTTGAACCTGCGTCGATCTAATGCCTAAAGATGACCATCGGGGGAGTGGTCAAGATCTCAGAGATGTCACTTTAACAACCAATTTTCGCTGTGATCAACAAGTTGAATTATTTGGATAACCCTCGGAGGTAATTTTTGAGGCACAACTTTATAAATTAATGGTTTGGATCATCCCATGGGGATGATATTTGGAGGATACAAGTTGTCCATGCCATGGCCTGTCACAATGAATGGATCGGATCAGCCCATGGGGGTGATGTTGGTTGCACAACCAGCCCATCAATTGCATGGTTTGGATCGGTCTAGGGAGTGGTTTAGGAGGGCGCAACTCGTTTATGCCATAGCTTATTCAAGTGAATAGCTCCGATCATCCTGTAGAAAAGACTAAGGGCGTGACCAATGCACATTTGAACCCATTTATGCTTCGACCCATCTGATGAATGGTTAGGATCATCTCAGAAAGTTCAAGTTGTAAGTCCAATAATTGATTTATTGAAACCCATGAATCGACCAAACCGTGGGGATGATTTGAGCCACTCGTGGGATAGCTCTCACCTGTGTCTATTGGCCCATCCATTTGATAGGTAAGTCAAGTATTTTCCTTGATGGCAAGTCTGTATTTCCAATATTGAACTATATTTTTCTTTATTATTTTACCTATTGGATGGAAATCTCGAGAGACTTTCTTTTTTTATCATCTCTGAATATTGGGCAATCCCTCGTTCTTGCTTGGCAAGCTTCCATGGGTATTCTATAGAAAGAAAATTGCACAAATTACAGCGCGGAGGGGGGGCTCTTAAAAAGGAATTTTTTTTTTATTATCAGAGCTCGGTCTCCCCTATCGATGATCTCCCTGACCCATCCCTCTGTTCTCACCCTCTCGCTCTCTCCAGCCCATCAAAAAGAGCGGTGCTCTGTTTATGTCAAGAACAGCAGCGAGGAAACAATATAAAAAAAAACAGCAAGCATAGGAAAAAAGAGGAAGAAGAACACTATTCGGCATCTTCTAATCTCCCTCTGCCCCTCCTCACCTTCGGTCCAACCCCCACTCCCTATCCCACATCTCCTTCATCCACTTCAGCCCCAAGCAGAAAATAAAAGAAAATTGTAAAAAACAGAGTGCCGTTTTTTGTTTATCCCCTCCCTCTGTTTTTTTTACGTTTCTCATCCTCCCCTCTGTTTTTTAGGTTCTCATTCTATATCTCATCTTCCCTATCTCCTTCTGTGTTTCCATCTCCCATACATCTTCCCCCTCAACAGCTTTTTGTGTTTCTCGTACAATAAAAAAAGAAAAGAGAGAAAACTCTCAAAAACAGAGCATCGTATCCATTGGTTTCTCTCCTCTTTAACTTGTTCCTCTATTTTCTCATTCACCATATATCTCACTCCATTTCTCTCTCACTCACAATCCCTCACACTCCATATCAATCTGTCACTCTCACTCTCTGCGAAACACTCTCTCCATCTATGTGTTTCTCTCTCTATCTAAGCGGTCGGTTTTTCTCTCTCGTTTCTCACCATCTCTGCTTCTATTTCATAGCTTGTTTCACTCCATACCTCTCTATCTCTCCCTCCCCATCTATCTGTATTTCTCTCTCTATCTAGCTCTCTGTGTCTCTCCCTCTCTCTCCCTCTCTCTATACACAGTGGGGAAGAAAAAACAAAGAAAAGAAAGAAGAAGAAAAACGGAGTGAATTACGCGTCGGCGATATTTTTCGGGTTCTCTGGCTTTTGGATTCGGCGAGGAACTCTATCACAGGTTGGTACCCCATTCGCGGATTTTTCCCGAATCATCTGGTATTTTTTGTGTATTTTGCATGGTTTTTAGCATTTAAATGATTTTAATTCAATATTAAATATGTGTGTTTAAAATCATGATCCGTATGAGTGTTTCAATTCCGTTTCGTCCCAAAATTTAATACAATGATCTATCTAAGTAGAGTAAAATAACTATCGGATCGGATCGGACATTGGATCAACGGTTCTTTTAGAATTTGAGTGAAGAGTGGTATTTTATTTAAAATATTGGCTGAGTAATTACGAAATTCGAAAAAATAGCCATCTCAGGATGATCTATTTTTTGGAATTTAAAATTTTTCTTGTGTTCATCACATCAGAACAAGGTTGGAGGACGTTTTCCGGAATCGTAATTTTCTCGAAAATCGTGTTTTAAAAATAGAAAACTCTTCAAAAATATCTTTTCGACGAAGAAAAATAAAATATATACTAAACGAATTCCAAAATTAATGAAATTTCGTAGGAAAATAATATAATGCTGATCATTCTACCATGAATTTTTGAGAATTTTTGGAATTGGTTTGGTATATTATTCTTTCTTTGAAAATTATCAGATTTTGGGAGAATTTTTACAGACATCAGATCACAGATAAAATTCCCAAACTTTTTACAGTAGTCTTATATTCCATATTTCTAGTTGCTGTAAAATTTTCAAGTGATTTAGATCTTGTTTCATATGGGATGTATTGTTAATTCATAATCTTGCCTGAAAATTTAAAAATCCGAAACTGATAGTAAATGGTTTCCACAATTCATGAAAATCTCACAGCATGCTATTTTTACTTATATCTTGTTAGTGTAGAAATTTCATTGAATTTAGATTCCTATTTCTAGTCGTTTCTGTGTTATTTTTGCAATCTGATCAATTAATTGTTAAATCAAAATTAAATATGAGCTTAATATAAAAATATGTAAAAATCTTTCAGTAAGCTACATGTCATTATATCTTGCTGCTGTAGAAGTTTCAACTCATTTCGAATTCGTTTACAACAGTTTCATTTGTAAAATCACTCATATGTTTAAAATTGATAAAATTCATTGAAAATCCGAAATTAATTGAAAATCATCTGAAAATCTCTAAAGAACCTTAAATCTCTGTCACATATTAAGTCCTTAATCCATTGAAACAGAAATCTTAGGATCTTTAGATTTTCCTGGAAAAATGGCCAGTGCATCCATAGTCGTATCCCAATTGCACTCGATCTTTGACAATTTGAATATTTAAGCTATAGCATGTTGTTGGCTCCGAGGTTCACTGTCCACGGAAATCCTGAGATATGCCAGGCAATAAGATGCTATAACCTAAGAATTAAATTACACAAGGAAAGAGCGCACGATTCCCTTCCTTGGATGCCATTCGAGGCCGAAATTGGTGAACCCTAGAACCATTGGTATTCCTTAAATATCCAGAAACCGAAAATCCTTGAAATCTGAAATTAATTAACCTCAAGAACTTGAATCGATTTGCTTCGTGTCTTTCGGAACCGTTGGATCACGGTTTCCGTCATAAGAACCATTAGAGCCCAATTTAGGAACACTTGTGTCAGGTCGTGTCCTAAGTTTTAGTGAGTCTTAGATTTTAGGGAGTCCTAGAGTTAGGAGTCCAGCCTCATCACGGACGTTTGCTATGTATAGCAACCGTGCCATAGGTCTAGTTACACTAGTCACCCAATCTTTCCCTAGGACAAGCCTAGTAAACTAGGATGTAGGCTAACCTGCATTAGTCTAAGGAGCAACTTGCATTTAGATAAGAATCATATAGCATCTTAGATGAAATCCTAGGATAATAAAATCCTCAACTTGAATTAAATAACTTCTCTTAAAACTGTTGAAACAGTCAATCCCATCTAGGTCGGTGTCTTAGTTGAGTTAGGCATAAGTAGCTTAGCTTAGGTACACCGAACTACGTCGACTCTGATCCCAGTGAGGCTTGGGTACGTAGGCAGCTTGGATGTCTGATGGCATACCAACCGCGAGTCGGCTCCACAACAAATTGTGGGGTTTTGTATATTAATTTTCTTGTAAATTCTTAATTAAATCACTTAGGATTTTCCGTGAAATTAGAATTTTAGGAGAACATTCACCTAGATTGAATCCAAACAAATTAAGGAATTAAGATACACATTTAGGATCCACAATGAAATTAGATCATAGGATGCATGTCATTTAGCTCGCACATTAATAGAGAGTTGAATGAGCCATTTAAAATAAATTTAAAAGAGTTAGCTTTTGGAATCGAAGATCGATTATCGGGCGGGAATGGTGCATGTGGTGTATAACTCCCCATACCAACCATTCTTGTAACCAGGTAGTGAGTCTAGATTTCTGGTTAATTATGGGTCCTAGATCCCACATCTAGGTGGCGACTCTGTCAGTCTCTTTTGTGTGGAATTCGGATTGCCTTAGTGATTCCAAGTTCACATAAAAGATGAATTAAACTCAATACTAAAAATGCACACGCCAATCGCGTGGGTACGAGAGACCAAGAGGGAGCGTGGCGGCTCGCGCCCCACCCCTCTCGCGGGATCGGGTCCCACAGTTTGGCGACTCTGCTGGGGACCACCTAACTTCATTACAATTCCAAAGGCTAATTCATTTGAATTTAATTTAATTGGCTCATAAAAACTCTATACTTGTTAGATTAGTTTGTCTTGTTTTATCTTCTCATCACATTTTACTTGAACTTAATCTAACAAAACCTGAAGGCATCATAGATTGCGCGAACTTATTGCACACACTTACATGACTTGCATCTAAACCCTGCATCTCACATGCACACACGTCCTATTTTAGGAACCCGGAGTGTTATCTAGCATGGTTGACTGGGATTTCATCACCTGGTGCCTCTGTGCTAGAGAAGCATTCCACCCTTAGCCTAGCACCTTATGGTGCGTAAACGGATCTCTTGTTCACGTACTGATACGCCGGACACTGGTACAGTATATCGAACATGGATTCGCGCTAAGGGAACTCTTGGCCTTACCCCTAGATTAACCCACACATGCATGTAGAATACGAACACATGTACATCACGTGTGTGAGCCTAGCTTAGGACATCCTACCCATTTGTGTCTAGATTAGGCCGTGGTCCATCTTCCAATGGCTACGATCGGTCCTTAAGTACACAAACAAAGTCATGAGTCGAGATCCTATCTCCACTCCGCTAGATTAGGATTAGGGTTGATGCCTTCAGGTAGCACTGTTAAAATGCACAAAGATTAAAAGATTTTCCTTTGGGGTTAGGATATAAATCACATCTTTCCTAAGATCTCATAGGATTAGTCATTCATGATCTATCCGTTGAAAGCAATCCTATGCTATCTCATCCCATCTTTTGATCGTACGATTTCCAAACTTCTATTATGTGATTCGATCATCTATCCATACTTTCTTTATACTGGCAGGAACTTATCCCAATCTCGTGTTCATGTAATCCTGATCATTCTTTATCCCTTCTCTTGGCTTGCAGGCACCATGTCTACTCGTGCAATTCTTGATTGGATCCGTGGTACATTAAGAGAATCCCATATCTATGCCATAAGTGAGCAAGACAAAAATCTCTTCGGCTACGTGGCGACCATCAAGCTCGATTGGGGATTACTCTATGCCGCATCAGAGTGTTGGGATCCCGATCATCATGTATTCCGTTTTGGCAACCTAGAAATGAGTCCCACCTTTGAAGAATGGTGTGCCTTATTGGAATATCCTGTGGATGGCTCTCTAGTGAAGCCATCCTGTGTTCCAGATTATCGTCCTTTGTTCCTTCGCTTAATGAATAATCCAGATGAATCCATGAACTCTTTCATGAAAGGCCAAGAAGTGTCCATGCAACACCTGATTGACATTTACCCTCCTATTGGACACATTGGTGCTGTTGATATTCAAAAAGCCCGACGGCGCGCTTTGAGATTCTGCTCCTTTGCTAGGTTCCTCACTGTCCAGCCTTCTCGCTTTGCGTCAGCTGTTCTTTTGGATCTCGTGGATCAAATGGATCGTGGCGCCAATCCAATTCCTACTATGCTTGCAGAAACCTTCAATGGATTGGATGATGACTTGTCTTCGTGCCAGCTCAGGTCCAGGCTCTTATGTTCGCTCCTTCGTTGGTTCTTTCTCAGGATGTCCTGCTTTACTTCAGGTGTGGTTGTGCCACAAGCTAAAAATTGCAGCTCCTGTCCATTTTGATCATACGTTGTACACCTTCAGCGAATGGCGTCATGATGTTTCTTTCGATCATAAAAGCGATTGGGTTGAATGGTTAAATTCTCGCCAACAAGATCAGATTTATTGGCAAATTCCTGGAATCCAAGAAGCCGTCTTCAACACTGGAGAAGCTAACTACGTTCGCCTTCTTGGTCTCAAAAAGACTTCCTTTTATGTTCCTGCCAGGATCTTGCGTCAGTATGGAAGGGAGCAATCCATTGTGCCTCCCCTTCGTCATTTCTATCCGCCTGAGGATCTCAAGCCCAAGATTGTCAAAGCCGTTTCATCTGCTTGGGATGTCAAAATCATAAAGCCTTTAAAAGAGTCAGCTGAGCAAGATTGTCGTCCGAAGAAGAAGTCTAAAAAGAATGCTTAGTTCCATGTTTTATCTTATCAGTTTATCTTTGAAAGAGTGAACCATGTACTCAAGCTTTAATGATTGATCAATAAAGTTCATCTTTCTTTCTCATCATCTTGGTCTATGCGTGCATCATTGTCTACTTCTTTCTGATTTTAAAATATGTCTTTCAAATATTTCAGGACAGTTAGCACCATAGCTAACCCCACTGCTCCTTGGGTTCGGGTCTCTTCGCGATTGGAGAGGAAATCTGTATCCCCGCCACCTTCTCTAAGAACCCCAGCATCTCCTTCTTTCCCGTCCTCATCCTCACCAATGGAAGATAACCAAGATGGCCTTCCACCTGCTGCTATTACCGATACTCTTACCTTGATTCTTCAACAGCTTCAAGAACTCAAAGAGGAGAACCGAGTTATCAAGGCTCAGCTTTCTGAAAAGTTGGGACCGTCGTTGTCCAAGGATAAAGGGCCTATGCACCAAGCAGCTACTTCAACAGCACCTGCCCAACCAGTGTTCATCAATATCCCTGATAAAGCCGAAGAAGACTTAGAAAAAGAGCAGTACAGCGAGGATCACAGTAGGCCTTCTCAGTTCATGGTTGATAAATCTGTTATGGAGAAATTAGAGACTCTTACCAAGAGAGTTCAAGACATTCAGTTTCAAGACCAGGGTGGTTTCAATCCCAGTGATCTTACTCTATTTCCCGAAATCCGCCTTCCTGCCAATTTTCAAATGCCCGATTTCGACAAATATGATGGTGTGGGTTGTCCAATCACACATTTGCAAATGTTCACCATCATGTGTCAGCCTCAAGGCTTATCTCCTGAGCAAATGGCTCAATTGTTCCCAGTTTCCCTAACCAAGGTTGCTAGGAGATGGTTCATGGTCTTGGACAAGACTCGTTACAGGACATGGAAGGATATCGGCGAGCAATTCATCAGGCAGTTCAAATATGATGATGGGACAGATATCACCAGAAAAGATTTAGAGAGAACAAAGCAAGACTCGAGGGAATCCTTTCTCATTTTTGTGAAAAGATGGAGAACAATAGCAGCTCAGATGATGGAGCGCCCGTCTGAGGAGGAGCAGGTTCAAATAATCATGAAAAATATTTCCCCCCAACTCCAGCATCACATGTCATTGCAATATTATCCAGACTTCAAGCACTTCATTGTGGCAGGCACCCAGATAGAGGAGGCTATGGCTCAAAGTATATTTAATCGTAGCAACCCAAACCCCAGAGATTTCAAAAAATCCCCGCCAGCCCAAGTCAGTAGTATCTCTCGTTCCAATGCTCAGTCCTCCAAATCCCAAGAACCTCTAGTAATGGACTATGCTCAACCCGCGACCGCACCTCGGCAATAAACCCGGGTAGAATTTACCCCTCTCCCCATTCCATCTTCAGAGGTGCTTAAGCAGTGTCTTGATTCAGGTCGCATAACCCTACCTGCCATCCGGCCTCCACCCAATCCTCTACCTGCAAATTGGCGAGCTGACCTACACTGTGAGTACCACAGAGGTCCTGGTCATCTTACTGACAACTGCATTGCCTTGAAATATAGAATCCAGAAACTCATTGATGAGAAAGTCATTGCATTCCAGCCAAGACCCAATGTCACCCAAAACCCGCTACCTGGTCATGCTAACCCTCCTGCTGCCGTTAATGCCATAACCATAGGAGATTCTGAGTTTGACCCTCTCACCCTCATATGTGCCTTAGAACCGATTTCTGAACCCCAAATGATATTCTGTGATGAATCATACCTAAGAGAGTCTGTACCTCCCTTGGTAATCACCTATGAGCCACAAGTCCCTCAAATTATCACTTATGATGAGCCTGAATTGGATGAAGTCAGACATGTGACAAGGGGCGGAAGAATTTTCAAACCTGTTGAATTGAGAGTCGAAAATCCAGGGGCATTGGCTCGAGGAGAGGAGCCGCAATATGTGAAAGATCCAGATGATGAAGTTGTGCAGCAGTTGAAGAAAACTCAGGCTGTTATATCTGTATGGGGATTATTGATAGCATCAAAGAAACACAGAGACGCCGTGTTAAAAGAATTGAATACCACACAGGTATCCTCAGAGATATCTCCAAGGCAACTGGCTGAAGTTGTTGCTCTAAACCAGGCCACCAGGGCCATTAGTTTCTCAGATCAGGAGCTGCCTCCTCAAGGTCGGAATCATGCTAGAGCTCTTCATGTCACTATTGTCTGTGGAGGCAAGAAAGTACCATCTGTGTTGGTAGATAACGGATCCGCCTTGAATGTGTGTCCATTGAGAACTGCCATTACCTTGGGTTTCGGTCCCACTGATTTTACCGAATCAACCCTTGGTATCCTCGCATATGACAACACCCGCAGAAATGTGGTCGGAGTCCTCACCACCAAGATCGTTATAGGCGGTCAAGAATTTGAGGTTGAGTTTCAAGTTATTGATATCAAAGCCTCGTTCAATATGCTTCTAGGACGTCCCTGGTTGCATAAGGAAGGTGCTGTTGCTTCAACCCTTCACCAAAAACTGAAGTTCATCAAAGATAGGGCAGATAACAGGAGAAACCTTGATCCTTCCAGTTGCAAAAGCAGATGACTACAATTTGAATGGTTTCGCATTCGACGTTGCTGCTATTTCTTATGAGGATGCCTCTCGGGAGGAGTTGTGTTTGCCGTTTGCCATCAGTCCTGTGGTTGCCAAAATAATGAGAAAAATGAACTACTTCCCTGGTATGAATTTGGGCCGTGATCCAAGCAAGGCATCTCATTGACGCCCAATCAAAGCAAACCACGGAATTTTCGGTCTTGGATATGTACCCACTGAGGAGGAGGAGGAAGCCATGGAAGAATTGTTGAAATTGAAGGAAGAAGTCCGCCGCACCGGAAGGGTACTCCCAATGGCTCCATATTCCTTATCGATGAATGCTCACTTTATCAAAGAAGGTGAGACCTCTACATACTATGGGTTTTCTGAACCATGGTATGACTCAGTGACAGGGATCATGATACCCGGTTTTGAAATATTCAGTGGCCTTGCTCTCCCAGAAACAGAACCGCCGATATATTATGTTGAGAAAGCTGTTGAGGACTGGTTAGTCTACCTTGAGCCAGATGTGCTGGGATCTTTGTTTGAAGAAAATGTGCCTGATGTTGATTACTATTCTGAAGAACAAGAAGAGACAGATTGTGAAGATGTGCTGGTGGCAGTTATTCAGAGTAATGATACCTTTACTGAACCTCAGAGTCAGATTGCACCTGCAACAGAAAATCTTTCAAACTGGAGTTCTGATGTTTTTCCATCTTATTTTATTGCTAAGTCAAGTCTAGTCAAGTCGATTGAATCAGTGTCAGTGCCTAGTCCAGGCGAGTCATTTTCTAAGTTTATTTACTATGTGAATCCTGAGCCTGTTCAGGATGAGTCCAATGATAATGATGTAATTTCTTTCAATTCAATGAAATCTGATTCTCAGTATGTCTCTGTGTTTACTTCTGACTTTAATAATGATAACACTCCCTCCTCAGACGAGGAAGAGGGGATCGACGAAACTCCCCTTGAATTGCAGCATATGCTCAAACAAGAGGAGGAGCGCCGAGCCCAGCCTCTTAAAGATGAAATCGAAATTATAAACATCGGAACAAAAGATTTAATACAGGAAATACGAATTGGAAATACTCTATCCTCTGAAGAGCGCGATGAATTAATAAACATACTTAAGAAATATAAAGAAGTTTTTGCCTGGTCCTACAAAGATATGCCCGGGCTGAGTGAAGACATTGTTCAGCACAAGCTACCTTTGTTGCCAGGAATTAAACCTAAAAAGCAGAAGCTAAGGAGAATGAAGCCCGAGTGGGTCTTGAAAGTGGAAGAAGAGGTTACTAAGCAGTTGAATGCTAGATTTTTGCAAGTGGTGGAATATCCAGAATGGCTCGCAAATATAGTACCTGTACCAAAGAAAGATGGAAAGGTGAGAATGTGTGTAGATTTCAGGGATTTGAACAAAGCAAGTCCAAAAGATGATTTCCCTCTACCACATATCGATATCCTAGTAGACAATACGGCCGGGCATGAATTACTATCGTTTATGGATGGTTTCTCAGGCTACAATCAAATTAAGATGGCACCCGAGGACATGGCTAAGACCTCGTTCATTACACAATGGGGGACATATTGCTATCGGGTAATGCCATTTGGTCTTAAGAATGCTGGTGCGACATATCAAAGAGAAGCTACAACCCTACTCCATGACATGATACATAGAGAAGTCGAAGTTTATGTCGATGATATGATTGTAAAAGCCAAGGAAAGGAGAGATCATATCCCAAACCTTAAGAAGTTCTTTGAAAGAATTCTCAAATACCAGCTTCGCCTGAATCCTACCAAGTGTGTGTTCGGGGTTACCTTCGGTAAGTTGCTTGGATTTATGGTGAGTCAAAGGGGCATAGAGGTAGATCCTCAGAAGATTAAGGCTATCCAGGAGATGCCGCCGCCTAAAATCGAGAAGGAAATTCGGGGATTCCTAGGAAGGATACAGTTCCTAAGGCGATTCATTGCCCATCTTACATCAACTTGTGAACCTATCTTTAAGCTCTTAAAGAAAAATACTTCCAAAGTATGGACGGAGGAATGTCAGCAGGCCTTTGAGAAGATAAAACAAAGTTTGTCTGAACCACCAATAGTAGCACCAGTGATACCAGGGCATCCTTTGCTGCTTTACTTGTGTGGTACCCTGATCCCGCGAGAGGGGTGTGGGGCGCGAGCCGCCGCTCTCTCTCTCTTGGTCTCTCGTATCCACGCGATTGGCGTGTGCATTTTATTATTGATTTGAATTAATCTTTCCTGTGAACTTGGGATCACTAAGGCAATCCGAATTCCACACGAAAGAGACTGACAGAGTCGCCACCTAGATGTGGGATCTAGGACCCGTAATTAACCAGAAATCTAGACTCGCTACCTGGTTACGAGAATGGAAGGTATGGGGAGTTATCCACCACATGCACCATTCTTGCCCGATAATCGGTCTTCGATTCCAAAAGCTAACTCTTTTAAATTTATTTTAAATGGCTCATTCAACTCTATGTTAATGTGCGAACTAAGTGACATGCATCCTATGATCTAATTTCAATGTGAATCCTAAATGTGTATCTTGATTTATTAATTTGTCTGGATTCAATCTAAGTGAAAGTTCTCCTAAAATTCTAATTTCATGGAAAGTCCTAAGTGATTTGATTAAGCATTTACAAGAAAATTAATATACAAAACACCACAATTTGTTTGTGGTGCCGACTCGCGGGTGGTATGCCATCAGACATCCAAGCTGCCTACGTACCCAAGCCTCACTGGGATCAGAGTCGACGTAGTTCGGTGCACCTAAGCTAAGTTACATATGCCTAACTCAACTAAGACACCGACCTAGACGGGATTGACTGTTTCAACAGTTTTAGGAGAAGTTATTTAATTCAAGTTGAGGATTTTATTATCTTAGGATTTCATCTAAGATGCTATATGATTCTCATCTAAATGCAAATGGTCCCTTAGACTAATGCAGGTTTGCCTACATCCTAGTTTTACTAGGCTTGTCCTAGGGAAAGATTGGGTGACTAGTGTAACTAGACCTATGGCACGGTTGCTATACATAGCAAACGTCCGTGATGAGGCTTGACTCCTAACTCTAGGACTCCCTAAAACCTAAGACTCCCTAAAACTTAGGACACGACACGACACCGGTGTTCCTAAATTGGGCTCTAAGGGTCCTTACGACGGAAACCGTGATCCAACGGTTCCGAAAGACACAAGACAAATCGATTTAAATTCTCGAGGTTAATGAATTTTAGATTTCAAGGATTTTCAGTTTTTGGACATTCAAGGATTACCAATGGTTCTAGGGTTCACCAGTTTCGGCCCAGGATAGCATCCAAGGAAGGGAATCGTGCGCTCTTTCCTTGCGCAATTTAATACTTAGGTTATAGCATCTTATTGCCTGGCATATCTCAGGATTTCCGTGGACAGTGAACCTCGGAGCCAACAACGTGCTATAGCTTAAGCATTCAAATTGTCAAAGATCGGTTGCAATTGGGATACGATTATGGATGCATTGGCCATTTTTCCAGGGAAATCTAAAGATCCTAAGATTTCTGTTTCAATGGATTAAGGATTTAATATATGACAGAGATTTAAGGTTCTTTAGAGATTTTCAGGTGATTTTCAATTAATTTCGGATTTTCAATGAATTTTATCAATTTTAAGCATATGAGTGATTTTACAAGTGAAATTGTTGCAAACGAATTCGAAATGAGTTGAAACTTATACAGCAGCAAGATATGATGAGATGTAGCTTGCTGGAAGATTTTTACAGATTTTTACATTAAGCTCATATTTAATTTTGATTTAACAATTAATTGACCAGATTGCAAAAATAACACAGAAACTACTAGAAATAGAAATCTAAATTCCATGAAATTTCTACATTAGTAAGATATAAGTGAAAGTAGCATGCTGTGAGATTTTCATGAATTTAGAAAACTCTTTACTATCAGTTTCGGATTTTTCAATTGTTAGACCAGATTATGAATTAACACTACATCCCATGTAAAACCAGATCTAAAGTAATTGAAACTTTTATAGAAGCAAGAAATATGAAATATAAGACTACTGTAAAAATTTTAAGAATTGTCTTTGTGATCTGATGTCAGTAAAAATTCCCCCAAAATCTGCTGGTTTTCAAAGAAAGCATAAAATTATATACCAAACAAAATCCAAAAATTCTCACAAATTCATGGTAGAATATATCATTATCATATTATTTTCCCACAAAATTTCATTATTTTTGGAATCTGTTTAGTATATCGTTTAGTTTTCTTTGTTAAAAATCATGCAAAAATCCGAAAATATACCAAATAATTCTAAAAAGATTCCGAGAACGGTGTACCTACCTGTGATCGAAATCCTCGCCGAATCCGAGAGCCGAAAAACTCGAAAATCCCGCCTCCGTGCGATCGCTTCCGCTTTCTTTCTCTTTTTCCTTCTTTTTTTGTTTCTTTTTCTTCTTTTCTTGTTTCTTTTTCTTCTTTTTTTTTTTCTTTTCAACCCCACATAGCAACTTTGTTAGAACACATGATAGAAGAGAAATGAGTTCTCCCTCTTACTCACCCTCATTGAACCATTTATAGCAAAGGAATGGGAGGGTGGTGGCCACCATTGTGGACTTATTCCATGGTAGGTGGCCACCATTGTGGACATATTCCATGGTAGGTGGCCACCATTGTGGACATTGAATTTTGACATGTGTGTGGCCCCATGCATGTTTTTTTAAAGTCCTTTTGAGTAGGTAAAAGATAACCCAAGTGGGTCCCATATGTGACCAAATTCCCAATTGTGCATAAAATCATATGCCCCACTCCAAAGTATGATCGGAACCGTTCATTTGATGGGCAACAATGTGATTTAATTTGTGCTCCGCTAATCAATCCTATGGGCTGATCCAAGCCATCCAATAGATCAAAATGTGAATATGTTACCCCATTTTTAAATCACTCCCATTTGATGATCCGAACCGTCCATTTGATGGGCGACAATTGATGATCTTGACCGTTCAAATAGTGGGCTGCGATGTGATTTAATTTGTGCTCCACTAATCAATCCTATGGGCTGATCCAAACCATCCAATAGATCAAAATGTGAATATGTTACCCCATTTTTAAATCACTCCCATTTGATGATCCGAACCGTCCATTTGATGGGCGACAATTGATGATCTTGACCGTTCAAATGGTGGGTCGCAATGTAAATTGGTTGTGCCCCCTTAAATCATTCCTCTATGACGATCCAGACCATCCAATTGATGGGTCCCCTACCTAAGTAGGTTGTGTCCTCCTAAATCATTTCAATGGGCTGATCCGAGTAACTCAACCTGATGATCGTAACAAAATTGGTTGTTAAAACGACTTCTCTGAGATCTTGACCGTTCTCTTGATGATCATCTTTAGGTGTTGGATCGAAGTAGGTTCAAAACTCATTTTTCACTAAAACAATGCGCGGGCCACCCTGTTTGATCCAAATCTAAACAAATGCTCAAGACGGGCCCATCAATCGGATCCAAATTCTCTCTTGCTCGGATTCTTGGGAATAACCTTTCTCAACAATTATCAGGACGACACAAAACATGACAAAAATAACCAAAAAGATCGAGAAAACAAGAGGAGCGGACACGGGAATGGAAAACACTAAAGGAGACTGATAACAAGAACACTAACTTCTTTGTTGATTAAAACAAAACAAAATGGGGTGTCTACAGATGCCCCTCTTTGGTAGAGATGACGTAGTCATTGAATACCAAAGTTAAAAATGACAGAACCATTTTGCGTAGCTTTAATCGACAAAGGACTCTACACAAAACGGAACCGACGCAAACATTTACTACCTAATGCAAGACCCTAAACGAAGTCCTAGAATTGGAATGCAATAAAAAAAATCCCGCTGCGGTGCCGCTCACAAACGGGCAACGAGAGAATGAGATACCGCTCACAAGCGGGCTCAAGGAGAAGACGAGACCATTCGCAAATGGACTCGAGAAATGAGGCACCGTTCACAAACGGGTTCAAAGAAAAGACGAGACCATTCACAAATGGACTCGAGAAATGAGGCACCGTTCACAAACGGGCTCAAGGAGGACCTGAGACCATTCACAAATGGACTCAGAAAATGAGACACCGTTCACAAACGGGTTCAAGGAGAAGACGAGACCATTCACAAATGGACTCGAGAAATGAGGCACCTTTCACAAAAGGGCTCAAAGAGGACCTGAGACCATTCACAAATGGACTCAGAAAATGAGACACCGTTCACAAACGGGTTCAAGGAGAAGACGAGACCATTCACAAATGGACTCGAGAAATGAGGCACCTTTCACAAAAGGGCTCAAAGAGGACATGAGACCATTCACAAATGGACTCAGAAAATGAGACACCGTTCACAAACGGGTTCAAGGAGAAGACGAGACCATTCACAAATGGACTCGAGAAATGAAGCACCTTTCACAAAAGGGATCAAAGAGGACATGAGACCATTCACAAATGGACTCAGAGAATGAGACACCGTTCACAAACGGGTTCATGGAGAAGACGAGACCATTCACAAATGGACTCGAGAAATGAGGTACCTTTCACAAAAGGGCTGAAAGAGGACATGAGACCATTCACAAATGGACTCAAAGAATGAGACACCGTTCACAAACGGGTTCAAGGAGAAGACGAGACCATTCACAAATGAACTCGAGAAATGAAGAACATTTCACAAAAGGGCTCAAAGAGGACATGAGACCATTCCAAATGGACTCAGAGAATGAGACACCGTTCACAAACGGGTTCAAGGAGAAGACCATTCACAAATGGACTCGAGAAATGAAGAACCTTTCACAAAAGGGCTCAAAGAGGGCATGAGACCATTCCAAATGGACTCAGAGAATGAGACACCGTTCACAAACGGATTCAAGGAGAAGACGAGACCATTCACAAATGGACTCGAGAAACGAGGCCCCATTCACAAATGGGCTCGAAGAATTTAGAGAATTTTTATGAACTTGAATTTGTCGTAGGATTGGATTTTTTTGAATTAAGGATTTGGATTTGATAAATTTTTTATTTTTGGGAAATGAGGTACCGTCCGTAAACGGGCTCAAGGAGAAGACGAGACCATTCACAAATGGCCTCGAGAAAAGAGGCACCGTTCACAAACGGGCTCAAAGAGGACATGAGATTTTTCGTAGGATTGGATTTTTTTTTTTTGAATTAAGGATTTGGATTTGATAAATTTTTTATTATTTTTATTTTATTTTTTTGTATTTTTGGGAAATGTGGCACCGTCCGCAAACGGGCTCAAGGAGAAGACGAGACCATTCACAAATGGCCTCGAGAAAAGAGGCACCGTTCACAAACGGGCTCAAAGAGGACATGAGATTTTTCGTAGGATTGGATTTTTTTTTTTAGTTAAGGATTTGGATTTGCTAAATTTTTTATTTTTGGGAAATGAGGTACCGTCCGTAAACGGGCTCAAGGAGAAGACGAGACCATTCACAAATGGCATCGAGAAAAAAGGCATCGTTCACAAACGGGCTCGAAGAATTTAGAGATTTTCCATGAATTTGAATTTGACGTAGGATTGGATTTTTATTTTTTTTTGAATTGGGATTTGATTTGATGAATTTTTTATTTTTTTATTTTTTTTAATTTTTGAACTTAATGAAATCGGGGACATTATAGATCGTGCCTGACAAAGATATTGGAAACTAAGATTTTGCCGAAAGATGAAACAGCAAACCTTAGGAACGAAGAATCATTACGAACAAGAATGGATCAGGAATACCTTTATGAAACTTCAACGAGATTTTTCTCAAAGAGACTGCTAGTCTTGTCTTCTGGGGATTTTGATAACTGAAACTTTGAACAAGACATTTGAGATTGGTAATTTAGAACAACGGCTCTCTTGGATATAATCATGGAAAAGTGGGATTTGCCTCTTGACAGGTGTTTAGATAAACATTTTTTGACCAGGATAGTATTTAACTAACTGGAAGGAAATCCTGAATTTTAATGGTTCATCTTTCTGAGAAATTTGCTCAACCACCATTACATCTGGGGCTCTTCTAAGCTTAAGGTGCCTTCCTGGGGTATGATCTTTTTACGGAAGTTGGGCTTTCTGATGTTTCTACTTCTGAACTCTTCTGAGTTGATCTTATTTGAAATGTAGCTGTTTGACTAGATTCTCGAACCCTTTCAGGTATAATTGCAGGGAGCTGCCTAGGCCGGGCCTCCTTCACCAAGACAGTTACATCATTTGGACATAAGAACGACGATTGACTCTTTCTAAAGAGAAAACTTAGATGAAAGGCACTACTCAAAGGATTGAGCAGCCCTGAAGGAGTGAACTTAGAATAACAAAGATTGACTGACTATACTGACAAACACAGTGATGCTTCTGACTTAGTTAATATTTTGTTTGGTAAGTCTATCCTTTCGAGGAATAGTTTTTCAATTGGTAAACACTGGACTTTTTCCTTAAAACAGTAATGCCTCAAGGATTTAATTACGCCCCCTAAGATTGCTTAGCTTCAATGCCCCCAGTTTTGAGGATATCACTTGGATTTGCTTGAATTTCAGTTGATCTTCAGTCTTGATACCGGCTGTAGCCTTCTTATACTGATTCTCTTACCGTGACCAAGTTACCTCTTCAGGGTTTTTAACTTGGCGGACCGCGCTAGCCTTAACTTTTGCCTGAACCACCTTTCTAGGTTTTTGATCCAGCAGGCTATCCCCTTAGCTTTTGCCTAAGCCGCCCTTTCGGGTTTTCAACTTAGCAGGGGAATGATCTTAAATTTTGCCTAGACCGCCCTTTCAGGTTTTCAGTCTAGCAGATCTTCAAACTCCGTTATTTTTCTTATTCATCATCATTTCATTTTTTTATTGTATCTCAGGACCTAGCTCATTAGTTCTGAACACCAGAAGGACTTTTATAGGTAGGATAGGGCTTTTCAAAGAATGGCTTAAGGCTCAACAAAGATTTCGACCGAACCTGTGAACAGGTCGCCTACATATCCCAAGGTAGGAATCAGGTCGTGTGTAGTTCAGGGCGAATGCCCCTAGTTTGAAGATAAATTGTTTGAAGGTTAATTGATTTTTTTTCCTTTTTTCTTTTCTTTCTGGAACAATTAACTTCTCTTCTTTTGGAACTTGTCCCTCTTTTTTTTTTGAAAGGATTGAATTTCTTTTCCTTTTTGAATCGACCGAACTCGGTTCAACCGAGTTGCCTACGTACCCCAGTATAGGGATCAGGTCTCGCGTAGTTCGGGGAAATGCCCCTGCTTTGATGGGTTTTCAAGAAAATTTTATTCAGGCTCGAAGGGTTTGCAAACCGGTATTCTTTTGACATTGGGTTCTGATTTTGGGATTTAATCGGCCAAATGAGGCCTTTCGATGTTCAGATTGGGAATCGATCTGGGTTACTAGAGTCCGTCTGGTAGTGATTATTTTTTTCTTTTTTTCTTTTTCTTTTTTTGTTGTTTTTTTTTTCACGGAGTTTGACGGCATTTCCAGGTAAGAGATAATGGATCTTCTTTTTCCAAGATTCTAAAGCGTGCTTTAGACTTTCATAGAGCGAAACTTGTTCTTTGACATCCTCCATCTATGGATTCGTACTCTTGATATCTGATGATCACTTTTCAATGCTTGCTCTTGAACTTCTTATCTTGAATTTGTTGGCTTTATGTTATGAATTTGAGAACCAAGGTCATTGATTGAAAATATGAAAGTTGTTTCCACTCTATGCCCCTTGTATAGCATATATCTTCTCACTTTCTTCATTTTCTTTGAGCTTTCCATCCATGTCTTGCCCCTGGTATTGGTTGTAGCTTTTCTAGACAATCTTCTTATTCTTGAAATAATTCTTCACACTCTTCAGAGGGTAATGTATTTTCAATCGGTATTCACTGAATCAAAGTTTCAGTGCCAATGTTTATCATTTCAATTTCATCTTTGAAAGGTTGGGATTGGCGCTCCTCCTCTTGTTCAAGTAATTGCTGACTCAAGTGGAGTTTCGTCAATTTTGTTCTCATTTGAGGAGGGAGTCTTACTTTAAGATCAGAAGCATACTTAAGAAACAGACACAAGTGAATTACATTAAGGATTTGGAACTGAAATTTTTATTTAAAGAAAAGCTATTACATTTGACGACCTATCCTGAACATGCTCAGGATTCACAACTCTAAAGAGAAACAGAAGATAACTTGCCTGGACTAGGCATTGACCTTGAACTGTAAGACCGGACTCAACAATTATACTGACCATGATGACTGACTCAACATAAAATAGTAAGTGACTAAAACTTTAACTGCTGCAACCGTTTGGCGTTGAAGGCTCGGCGAAGGCTGGCTCGTATCGGGATAGCAGCTACTAGAACATCTCCACTGTCTGCATCTTCCTCTTCTTCAAAAGGTTCCGACCCAGACGTTTCAAAGGTAGGTTCTAAGGCACAGATAAGAGTGAGAGGATCAAATTTTGGGTCCCCTATGGTTATAGCATTAACAGCATCAGCAGGGTTTGCATGACCAGGTAATGAGTTATCGGGTTTTGGCTCGAACACAAGATCTTTGTTGTCGAGCAACCTCTGGATCCTGAATTTTAGGGCGATGCAATTATCAGTGAGATGGCCGGAATTTCTATGGTATTCGCAGTGTTGATCTGTTCGCCAATTTGCTGGTAAAGGATTGGGAAGAGCCCTAATGTCGGGCAGGATTATGCGACCTGAGGCTAGACACTCCTTGAGTATCTCAGATGGTGGAAGAGGGAGAGGGGTAAATTCTGTCTGGGCCTGTGGCCGAGGTGCGACAGCAAGTTGGGTATAATCCATCACCATGGGGTTCTGAGGTTTTGAAGGCTGAGGCTTGGAGCGGGAAAGGTTATTAATTTCAGCTGATGGAGGCTTCCTGAATTCTCTGGTATTCGGGTTACTTCGGTTGAACACACCTTGAGCCATAGCCTCCTCTATTTGGGTGCCTGCCACGATAAAGTGTTTGAAGTCCGGATAATACTGCAACGACATGTGATACTGGAGCTGGGGGGAAATATTTTTCATGATTATTTGGACCTGCTCTTCCTCAGAAGGGCGCTCCATCATCTGCGCTGCTGTTCTCCTCCATCTTTTCACAAAAATTAGGAAGGACTCCCTCGAGTCTTGCTTGGTCCTTTCCAAATCCTTTCTAGTGATTTCTGTACCATCATCATATTTGAACTGCCTGATGAATTGCTCGCCGATATCCTTCCATGTCTTGTAACGAGTCTTGTCCAAGACCATGAACCACCTCCTGGCAACCTTGGTCAGGGAAACCGGGAACAATTGAGCCATTTGCTCAGAAGATAAGCCTTGAGGCTGACACATGATGGTGAACATTTGCAAATGTGTGATTGGACAACCCACACCATCATATTTATCAAAGTCCGGCATTTGAAAATTGGCTGGGAGACGGATTTCTGGGAACAGTGTGAGATCACTCGGATTGAAACCACCTTGGTCTTGAAACTGAATGTCCTGAACCTTCCTGGTAAGACTTTCTAATTTCTCCATAACTACTTTATCAACCATGGACTGAGAAGGCCTGCTGCGATTTTCGCTGTACTGCTCTTTTTCAAAATCTTCTTCAGTTTTGTCAGGGATAGGAATGAACACTGGCTGGGCAGGTGCGGCTGAAGTAACTGTATGGTGCATGGACCCTTTATCTTTGGACAACGATGGCCCCAACTTTTCAGAAAGCTGGGCCTTGATAACTCGGTTCTCTTCTTTGAGTTCTTGAAGCTGCTGGAGAATCAAGGTAAGAGTATCGATAATGGCAGCGGGTGGAAGACCATCTTGGTTGTCTGCCATTGGCGAAGATGAGGTTGAGAAAGAAGGAGATGCTGGGATTCTCAGGGAAGGTGGCGGAGAGACAGATTTTCTCTTTAACCGTGAAGAAATCCGAACCCAAGGAGTAGCAGGGTTAGCTATGGTGTTTACTGCTCTGTCATGGAAATAATGAACACGAGGTATATGAGCTTGACATTCATGGAGTGTTTCTTCTCAATGACTGAAAAATATTACACATTTAAGCAAGTAATTGGGATAATAGAATGAATCCTAAAGGACCAAGACATGACAATGATGACAGATTCGCATAGGGGAATGCCCTTAGTTCAAGGATTATGAGAGTAAACTCTGAAGGATTTAGCAGAAATATTCTTGAAAAAGGTAGCCCCTAGAGGAGGAAGAGATCAAGGGTACAGGCAAGATTGGATCATCAAGATTGCACGATCAAATGATTGAGACACAATTTCCGCCAATGAAGACACAATCGAATCCCACAAAAGACGAATGATAGACACATGATCAAAAGATGAGATTGCATAGGATTACTTTCAACGGATAGATCATGAATGACTAATCCTATGAGATCTTTGGAAATGATGGGATTTATATCCTAACCCCAAAGGGAAAGTTTTTATTCTTCACACATTTTATCAGTGTTACCTGAAGGCATCAACCCTAATCCTAATCTAGCGGAGTGGAGATAGGATCTCAACTCATGACTTTGTTTGTGTACCTAGGACCGATCGTAGCCATTGGAAGATGGACTACGGTCTAATCTAGACACAAATGGGTAGGATATCCTAAACTAGGCTCACACATGTGATGCACATGTGTTCGTATACTACATGCATGTGTGGGTTAATCTAGGGGTAAGGCCAAGAGTTCCCTTAGCGCGAATCCATGTTCGATATACTGTACCAGTGTCCGGCGTATCAGTACGTGAACAATAGATCCGTTTACGCACCATAAAGGTACTAGGCTAAGGGTGGAATGCTTCTCTAGCACAGAGGCACCAGGTGATGAAATCCCAGTCAACCATGCTAGATAACACTCCGGGTTCCTAAAATAGGACGTGTGTGAATGTGAGATGCAAGGGTTTAGATGCAAGTGATGTAAGTGTGTGCAATAAGTTCGCGCAATCTATGATGCCTTCAGGTTTTGTTAAATTAAGTTCGAGTAAAATGTGATGAGAGAAAATAAAACAAGACAAACTAATCTAACAAGTATAGAGTTTTTATGAGCCAGTTAAATTAAATTCAAATGAATTATCTTTTGAAATTTTAATGAAGTTAGGTGGTCCCCAGCAGAGTCGCCAAACTGTGGTACCCTGATCCCGCGAGAGGGGTGTGGGGCGCGAGCCGCCGCTCTCTCTCTCTTGGTCTCTCGTATCCACGCGATTGGCGTGTGCATTTTATTATTGATTTGAATTAATCTTTCCTGTGAACTTGGGATCACTAAGGCAATCCGAATTCCACACGAAAGAGACTGACAGAGTCGCCACCTAGATGTGGGATCTAGGACCCGTAATTAACCAGAAATCTAGACTCGCTACCTGGTTACGAGAATGGAAGGTATGGGGAGTTATCCACCACATGCACCATTCTTGCCCGATAATCGGTCTTCGATTCCAAAAGCTAACTCTTTTAAATTTATTTTAAATGGCTCATTCAACTCTATGTTAATGTGCGAACTAAGTGACATGCATCCTATGATCTAATTTCAATGTGAATCCTAAATGTGTATCTTGATTTATTAATTTGTCTGGATTCAATCTAAGTGAAAGTTCTCCTAAAATTCTAATTTCATGGAAAGTCCTAAGTGATTTGATTAAGCATTTACAAGAAAATTAATATACAAAACACCACAATTTGTTTGTGGTGCCGACTCGCGGGTGGTATGCCATCAGACATCCAAGCTGCCTACGTACCCAAGCCTCACTGGGATCAGAGTCGACGTAGTTCGGTGCACCTAAGCTAAGTTACATATGCCTAACTCAACTAAGACACCGACCTAGACGGGATTGACTGTTTCAACAGTTTTAGGAGAAGTTATTTAATTCAAGTTGAGGATTTTATTATCTTAGGATTTCATCTAAGATGCTATATGATTCTCATCTAAATGCAAATGGTCCCTTAGACTAATGCAGGTTTGCCTACATCCTAGTTTTACTAGGCTTGTCCTAGGGAAAGATTGGGTGACTAGTGTAACTAGACCTATGGCACGGTTGCTATACATAGCAAACGTCCGTGATGAGGCTTGACTCCTAACTCTAGGACTCCCTAAAACCTAAGACTCCCTAAAACTTAGGACACGACACGACACCGGTGTTCCTAAATTGGGCTCTAAGGGTCCTTACGACGGAAACCGTGATCCAACGGTTCCGAAAGACACAAGACAAATCGATTTAAATTCTCGAGGTTAATGAATTTTAGATTTCAAGGATTTTCAGTTTTTGGACATTCAAGGATTACCAATGGTTCTAGGGTTCACCAGTTTCGGCCCAGGATAGCATCCAAGGAAGGGAATCGTGCGCTCTTTCCTTGCGCAATTTAATACTTAGGTTATAGCATCTTATTGCCTGGCATATCTCAGGATTTCCGTGGACAGTGAACCTCGGAGCCAACAACGTGCTATAGCTTAAGTATTCAAATTGTCAAAGATCGGTTGCAATTGGGATACGATTATGGATGCATTGGCCATTTTTCCAGGGAAATCTAAAGATCCTAAGATTTCTGTTTCAATGGATTAAGGATTTAATATATGACAGAGATTTAAGGTTCTTTAGAGATTTTCAGGTGATTTTCAATTAATTTCGGATTTTCAATGAATTTTATCAATTTTAAGCATATGAGTGATTTTACAAGTGAAATTGTTGCAAACGAATTCGAAATGAGTTGAAACTTATACAGCAGCAAGATATGATGAGATGTAGCTTGCTGGAAGATTTTTACAGATTTTTACATTAAGCTCATATTTAATTTTGATTTAACAATTAATTGACCAGATTGCAAAAATAACACAGAAACTACTAGAAATAGAAATCTAAATTCCATGAAATTTCTACATTAGTAAGATATAAGTGAAAGTAGCATGCTGTGAGATTTTCATGAATTTAGAAAACTCTTTACTATCAGTTTCGGATTTTTCAATTGTTAGACCAGATTATGAATTAACACTACATCCCATGTAAAACCAGATCTAAAGTAATTGAAACTTTTATAGAAGCAAGAAATATGAAATATAAGACTACTGTAAAAATTTTAAGAATTGTCTTTGTGATCTGATGTCAGTAAAAATTCCCCCAAAATCTGCTGGTTTTCAAAGAAAGCATAAAATTATATACCAAACAAAATCCAAAAATTCTCACAAATTCATGGTAGAATATATCATTATCATATTATTTTCCCACAAAATTTCATTATTTTTGGAATCTGTTTAGTATATCGTTTAGTTTTCTTTGTTAAAAATCATGCAAAAATCCGAAAATATACCAAATAATTCTAAAAAGATTCCGAGAACGGTGTACCTACCTGTGATCGAAATCCTCGCCGAATCCGAGAGCCGAAAAACTCGAAAATCCCGCCTCCGTGCGATCGCTTCCGCTTTCTTTCTCTTTTTCCTTCTTTTTTTGTTTCTTTTTCTTCTTTTCTTGTTTCTTTTTCTTCTTTTTTTTTTTCTTTTCAACCCCACATAGCAACTTTGTTAGAACACATGATAGAAGAGAAATGAGTTCTCCCTCTTACTCACCCTCATTGAACCATTTATAGCAAAGGAATGGGAGGGTGGTGGCCACCATTGTGGACTTATTCCATGGTAGGTGGCCACCATTGTGGACATATTCCATGGTAGGTGGCCACCATTGTGGACATTGAATTTTGACATGTGTGTGGCCCCATGCATGTTTTTTTAAAGTCCTTTTGAGTAGGTAAAAGATAACCCAAGTGGGTCCCATATGTGACCAAATTCCCAATTGTGCATAAAATCATATGCCCCACTCCAAAGTATGATCGGAACCGTTCATTTGATGGGCAACAATGTGATTTAATTTGTGCTCCGCTAATCAATCCTATGGGCTGATCCAAGCCATCCAATAGATCAAAATGTGAATATGTTACCCCATTTTTAAATCACTCCCATTTGATGATCCGAACCGTCCATTTGATGGGCGACAATTGATGATCTTGACCGTTCAAATAGTGGGCTGCGATGTGATTTAATTTGTGCTCCACTAATCAATCCTATGGGCTGATCCAAACCATCCAATAGATCAAAATGTGAATATGTTACCCCATTTTTAAATCACTCCCATTTGATGATCCGAACCGTCCATTTGATGGGCGACAATTGATGATCTTGACCGTTCAAATGGTGGGTCGCAATGTAAATTGGTTGTGCCCCCTTAAATCATTCCTCTATGACGATCCAGACCATCCAATTGATGGGTCCCCTACCTAAGTAGGTTGTGTCCTCCTAAATCATTTCAATGGGCTGATCCGAGTAACTCAACCTGATGATCGTAACAAAATTGGTTGTTAAAACGACTTCTCTGAGATCTTGACCGTTCTCTTGATGATCATCTTTAGGTGTTGGATCGAAGTAGGTTCAAAACTCATTTTTCACTAAAACAATGCGCGGGCCACCCTGTTTGATCCAAATCTAAACAAATGCTCAAGACGGGCCCATCAATCGGATCCAAATTCTCTCTTGCTCGGATTCTTGGGAATAACCTTTCTCAACAATTATCAGGACGACACAAAACATGACAAAAATAACCAAAAAGATCGAGAAAACAAGAGGAGCGGACACGGGAATGGAAAACACTAAAGGAGACTGATAACAAGAACACTAACTTCTTTGTTGATTAAAACAAAACAAAATGGGGTGTCTACAACTTGTCAGTAACAGAAACCACAATGGGTTGTATGTTAGCACAGCAAGATCCAGAAACCAAGCATGAAAGGCTGTGTATTATCTCAGTAAGAAAATGTTGGGGTATGAACAGAAGTACACTGTCCTAGAAAAAACCTGCTTAGCTCTGGTTTGGGCTACTCAGCGACTCAGGCATTACCTTTTATCACATAAGGTCTTGCTCCTGTCAAGGATGGATCCTCTGAAATATCTCTTTGAAAAACCAGCCTTGACAGGCAGGACTGCTAGATGGTTATTGTTGTTGTCTGAGTTTGACATCACCCATGTAACCCAGAAATCAGTAAAGGGCCGAGTCATTGCTGAGCAATTGGCAGAAGCACCCCAAGAAGAAAATCAGCCTTTCAAACCAATGTTCCCAGATGAAGAGATCATGATGGTAGAAGATGAATATCCAGAAACTGGTTGGACCCTCTATTTTGATGGAGCAGTAAATCAAACAAGACAAGGAGTAGGGGCATTGCTGGTGTCACCTCGAAATGAGCATGTTCCCCTTGCCGTTAGGTTACAATTCAATTGCACCAACAATATGGCAGAATATGAAGCATGCATTGTTGGGCTTGAGGCTGCATTGGCCTTAGGCATAGAGAATCTTGACGTATATGGAGATTCGAAGCTAATCATTAGCCAAACTCAAGGAGAGTGGAGAACCAAAGAAGAAAAGCTATTGCCATATCATGAGTACTTGGATGCTCTTGCTAAACAATTCCAGTGCATCACTTTCAGTTATCTGCCAAGGTTGAAGAATAGATTTGCCGATGCCTTAGCAACATTAGCTTCTGTAATTGACATACCTCACAATTTGAAGATGAGGCCCATAACGGTTCAAGAGCAATGGGCTCCTGCATATGTTGATGCTATAGAGATAGCTGCAAGATGTCCCGATGGTAAACCATGGTATACGGACATAAAGAACTACATCTCAGGCCAGGGGCATCCCAATGAGGCGTCGAATAAAGAAATAAGGACTTTGCAGAGATTGGTAGCTAATTTTGTCATTTGTGGAGGAGAGTTGTATCGACGGTCTTTCGATGGAATTCAACTCTTATGTGTCACTGAAGATCAGGCAGAGGAAATTCTCGCAGATATTCATGAAGGGGTGTGTGGGCCTCATATGAATGAAAAGATGCTGGCAAAGAAGATCCTACGTCTGGGGTACTATTGGCCAACATTGGAAGCAGATTGTCATACATTTGTGAAGAAATGCTATAAATGTCAAATACATGCGAATCTCATCCATGTACCACCCACCGAATTGTATTCTCTTACCTCTCCTTGGCCGTTTTCGGTATGGGGAATTGACATCATTGGCAAGATTTCTCCTAGGTCATCAAATGGTCACGAGTACATACTCGTCGCAATTGACTACTTCACCAAGTGGGTTGAGGCCGCTTCTTACGCAAAGCTTACATCCGCATCAGTTGCTAAATTCATACGCACCAACATCATATGCAGATATGGAATCCCCCACGAGCTTATCTCAGATAACGGATCTCATTTCAAGAAGGAAGTAATCACTCTTTGCGAAGAGTTCAAGATTAAGCATCATAAATCCTCACCTTATCGGCCGCAGACGAATGGAGCGGTGGAAGCTGCAAACAAAAATGTCAAGACGATCATTAGCAAGATGTCAGAGACTTATAAGGATTGGTCGAATAAGTTACCGTACGCCTTGTGGGCTTACAGAACGTCAATTAGAGCTTCAACTGGGGTAACCCCCTACTCTCTTGTTTATGGGATGGAAGCAGTGCTACCTGTTGAGATCCGTGTACCTTCGCTCCGGGTATTGACTGAGGTCAAGTTGCTAGAAAATGAATGGGCAGATGTCAGATATAAAGAGCTGAACATGCTAGACGAGAAGAGGTTAAAGGCGCTTTACCATGTGCAGGGTTATCAGCGCAGAATAGCCAGGGCTTTTAATAAAAAGGTTAAAATCAGAGATCTAGAAGAAGGCAATCTTATTTTGAAAGAGAACCAAGCACCAGTGTTTGACCCAAGGGGCAAGTTCAAGCCAAATTGGTCAGGACCCTATATTGTGGACCAAATCTTACCCGAAAAAGCCGTCAAGCTCCGTAATTTAAATGGAGAAATATTACCGGAACCAACAAATCTTGATCAACTCAAGAGGTTCTATGCTTGAACACTAGAAGGCCGTCTTTTGGCCGAATAAATCCCAAATACATAACCTAAGATTAAAAAAAAAAGATATATATAACCTTTTGCAAACCCTTTTGAGCCTAAATAAAATTTTCCTTCAAAACCCAATATACTAGGGGCATTCGCCCTGAACTACGCATGACCTGATCCCTACACTGGGGTACGTAGGCAGCTTGGTCAAACCGAGTTCGGTTGTTCCAAAAGAAGAAAATCAATTATTCCAAACAGAAGTTGAAAAGAAAAAAAAAGAGAAAAAAAAAATCCATGCAAAAAGAAAAGAAAAATTAAAATACCTTCGAATTTGGGGCATTCGCCCTGAACTACGCATGACCTGATTCCTACACTGGGATACGTAGGCAACCTGTTCACAGGTTCGGTCGAAACTCTTGCAAAACCTTAAGCCATTCTTTGAAAAGCCCTACCCCACCTATAAAGTCCTTTTGGTGTTCAGGTAGAAAGAAAAAGAAAACAAAAAAATAAAGAAAAAGAAAAAAAAGAAATGGAGCTTGAAGATCCGCTAGATTGAAAACCTGAAAAGGCGATCTAGGCAAAATTTAGAATCATTCCCCTGCTAAGTTGAAAACCTGAAAGGGCGGCTTAGGCAAAAGTTAAGGGGGTGGCCTGCTGAGTCGAAAACCTGAAAAGGCGATTCAGGCAAAAGTTAAGGCCGAGCGGTCCGCCAAGTTGAAAATCCAAAAAGGAAGACTTGGTCGTGGTAAGATGGGGTTCACGCCAGAAGAATTACAGCAATCTCTGAAATCACAGTAGGTCCGGCAAAGCTAATAACAACAATTCCTGAAACTATGGACATTAATTCCAAAGCAATCCGAAAGTTGATAGAAAGATATATGAAGTATCACTGTATTAAAAATAAGTGAAGATGTTTATCAATGAAGAAACGTTCTTTAAAAGAGGCTAGTCTAACCCAAAAGAAAATACTGATAAGTCAGAAGCATCACGAGATTACTGGAGTAATCTCTCTTGTTTTGTCCTTTTATTACAAGTGTCTGTGATTCTATTTTTTAGAAAAAAAATTTACGAACTCTATTTTTAGAATTGTTGTAGGGTGCAATCACTCTGAAGGCAGGTTCATTAACAGGTTCTGAGAAACTTGGAAAAGGTGAGAATGTCATGAATGGCGAAAAAATCTTTGAAAAGATGATCTCTGGTCAATGAATAGAAGGAGGTTAGAATGCCTCAAACTGGGGCAGGTTGCTAATGAAGTGGCATCTCATATTTAAGCCCTGAAAGTCCTTTGCTGCATGGTGTTGTTAAATCCTTTGCTTCTAAAGTTGTTAATTGAAAATTTCGATTTCTTTCAAAGCTCAGATTATCATATCTCTCTGAATCCATTTGAAAATAATATTTTCTCTTCGAGCATCATACAAATGTGATGTCTTATTTCCTTGGAATCCGTACAAATACGGTATTTCATTCTCTCCGAGTCCATACGACTATGGTCTCTTATACCCTTTTGAACATCATACAACTATGATGTCTCATTTCCTTGGAATCCGTACAAATACAGTATTTCATTCTCTTCGAGTCCATACAACTATGGTCTTTTATTCCCTTTTGAACATCATACAACTATGATGTCTCATTTCCTTGGAATCCGTACAAATACGGTATTTCATTCTCTTCGAGTCCATACAACTATGGTCTTTTATTCCCTTTTGAACATCATACAACTATGATGTCTCATTTCCTTAGAATCCGTACAAATACGGTATTTCATTCTCTTCGAGTCCATACAACTATGGTCTCTTATACCCTTTGAACATCATACAACTATGATGTCTCATTTCCTTGGAATCCGTACAAATACGGTATTTCATTCTCTTCGAGTCCATACAACTATGGTCTCTTATACCCTTTGAACATCGTACAACTATGATGTCTCATTTCCTTGGAATCCGTAAAAATACGGTATTTCATTCTCTTCGAGTCCATACAACTATGGTCTCTTATACCCTTTGGACATCATACAACTATGATGTCTCATTTCTTTGGAATCCGTACAAATACGGTATTTCATTCTCTTCGAGTCCATACAACTATGGTCTCTTATTCTCTTTGAACATCATACAACTATGATGTCTCATTTCCTTGGAATCCGTACAAATACAGTATTTCATTCTCTCCGAGTCCATACGACTATGGTCTCTTATACCCTTTGAACATCATACAACTATGATGTCTCATTTCCTTGGAATCCATATAAATACGGTATTTCATTCTCTTCGAGTCCATACAACTATGGTCTCTTATACCCTTTGAACATCATACAACTATGATGTCTCATTTCCTTGGAATCCGTACAAATATAGTATTTCATTCTCTTCGAGTCCATACGACTATGGTTGTTTATTCCCTTTGAACATCATACAACTATGATGTCTCATTTCCTTGGAATCCGTACAAATACGGTATTTCATTCTTTCCGAGTCCATACGACTATGATCTCTTATTCTCTTTGAGTATCACATAAATGTGATATCTCATTTCCCTCCGAATATCCATTCTAAAATCGTATCTCATGCTCTCGTTGCCCGTTTGTGAACGGCACCGCAGTGAGATGTTTTATTGCATTCCAATTCTAGGATCTCGTTTAGGGTCTTGCATTATATTGAGTTGCATTGTGTCTAGAGAGTCCTTTGTCGATTAAAGCTACGCTAAATGGTTTTGTCATTTTGCTTTGGTATTCGATGACTACGTCATCTCTACCAAATAGGGGCATCTGTAGACACCCCATTTTGCTCCGCTCTAATGAGCAAAGAAGTTAGTGTCTTTGCTAGCCGTTTTCCATCGTTTTCCATTCCCGTGTCCGTCCCTTATGCTTTCTCGATGTTTTCAATCATTTCCGCCATGTTTCGTATTTTTCCGTTAAGTGTTGAGAGTGGTTATTCGCGAGAATCCGAGCAAGAGAGAATTTGGACCTATTCGATGGGCCCGCATTGAACATTTGTTTAAATTTGGATCAACCGGGGGGGCCCGCATGTTGATTTAATAAAAAATTAGCGTTGAGCCTGCGTCGATCTAATGCCTAAAGATGACCATCGGGGGAGTGGTCAAGATCTCAGAGATGTCACTTTAACAACCAATTTTCGCTGTGATCAAGTTGAATTATTTGGATAACCCTCGGAGGTAATTTTTGAGGCACAACTTTATAAATTAATGGTTTGGATCATCCCATGGGGATGATATTTGGAGGATACAAGTTGTCCAAGCCATGGCCTGTCACAATGAATGGATCGGATCAGCCCATGGGGTGATGTTGGTTGCACAACCAGCCCATCAATTGCATGGTTTGGATCGGTCTAGGGAGTGGTTTAGGAGGGCGCAACTCGTTTATGCCATAGCTTATTCAAGTGAATAGCTCCGATCATCCTATAGAAAAGACTAAGGGCGTGACCAATGCACATTTGAACCCATTTATGCTTCGACCCATCTGATGAATGGTTAGGATCATCTCCGAAAGTTCAAGTTGTAAGTCCAATAATTGATTTATTGAAACCCATGAATCGACCAAGCCGTGGGGATGATTTGAGCCACTCGTGGGATAGCTCTCACCTGTGTCTATTGGCCCATCCATTTGATAGGTAAGTCAAGTATTTTCCTTGATGGCAAGTCTGTATTTCCAATATTGAACTATATTTTTCTTTATTATTTTACCTATTGGATGGAAATCTCGAGAGACTTTCTTTTTTTATCATCTCTGAATATTGGGCAATCCCTCGTTCTTGCTTGGCAAGCTTCCATGGGTATTCTATAGAAAGAAAATTGCACAAATTACAGCGCGGAGGGGGGGCTCTTAAAAAGGAATTTTTTTTTATTATCAGAGCTCGGTCTCCCCTATCGATGATCTCCCTGACCCATCCCTCTGTTCTCACCCTCTCGCTCTCTCCAGCCCATCAAAAAGAGCGGTGCTCTGTTTATGTCAAGAACAGCAGCGAGGAAACAATATAAAAAAAAACAGCAAGCATAGGAAAAAAGAGGAAGAAGAACACTATTCGGCATCTTCTAATCTCCCTCTGCCCCTCCTCACCTTCGGTCCAACCCCCACTCCCTATCCCACATCTCCTTCATCCACTTCAGCCCCAAGCAGAAAATAAAAGAAAATTGTAAAAAACAGAGTGCCGTTTTTTGTTTATCCCCTCCCTCTGTTTTTTTTACGTTTCTCATTCTCCCCTCTGTTTTTTAGGTTCTCATTCTATATCTCATCTTCCCTATCTCATTCTGTGTTTCCATCTCCCATACATCTTCCCCCTCAACAGCTTTTTGTGTTTCTCGTACAATAAAAAAAGAAAAGAGAGAAAACTCTAAAAAACAGAGCATCGTATCCATTGGTTTCTCTCCTCTTTAAGTGAAGAGTGGTATTTTATTTAAAATATTGGCTGAGTAATTAAGAAATTCGAAAAAATAGCCATCTCAGGATGATCTATTTTTTGGAATTTTAAATTTTTCTTGTGTTCATCACATCAGAACAAGGTTGGAGGACGTTTTCCGGAATCGTAATTTTCTCAAAAATCGTGTTTTAAAAATAGAAAACTCTTCAAAAATATCTTTTCGACGAAGAAAAATAAAATATATACTAAACGAATTCCAAAATTAATGAAATTTCGTAGGAAAATAATATAATGCTGATCATTCTACCATGAATTTTTGAGAATTTTTGGAATTGGTTTGGTATATTATTTTATGCTTTCTTTGAAAATTATCAGATTTTGGGAGAATTTTTACAGACATCAGATCACAGATAAAATTCCCAAAATTTTTACAGTAGTCTTATATTCCATATTTCTAGTTGCTGTAAAATTTTAAAGTGATTTAGATCTTTTTTCATATGGGATGTATTGTTAATTCATAATCTTGCCTCAAAATTAAAAAATCCGAAACTGATAGTAAATGGTTTCCACAATTCATGAAAATCTCACAGGATGCTTTTTTTACTTATATCTTGTTACTGTAGAAATTTCATTGAATTTAGATTCCTATTTCTAGTAGTTTCTGTGTTATTTTTGCAATCTGATCAATTAATTGTTAAATCAAAATTAAATATGAGCTTAATGTAAAAATCTGTAAAAATCTTTCAGTAAGCTACATGTCATCATATCTTACTGCTGTAGAATTTTCAACTCATTTCGAATTCGTTTACAACAGTTTCATTTGTAAAATCACTCATATGTTTAAAATTGATAAAATTCATTGAAAATCCGAAATTAATTGAAAATCATCTGAAAATCTCTAAAGAACCTTAAATCTCTGTCACATATTAAGTCCTTAATCCATTGAAACAGAAATCTTAGGATCTTTAGATTTCCCTGGAAAAATGGCCAGTGCATCCATAGTCGTATCCCAATTGTACTCGATCTTTGACATTTTGAATATTTAAGCTATAGCATGTTGTTGGCTCCGAGGTTCACTGTCCACGGAAATCCTGAGATATGCCAGGCAATAAGATGCTATAACCTAAGTATTAAATTACACAAGGAAAGAGCGCACGATTCCCTTCCTTTGATGCCATTCGAGGCCGAAATTGGTGAACCCTAGAACCATTGGTATTCCTTAAATATCCAGAAACCGAAAATCCTTGAAATCTGAAATTAATTAACCTCAAGAACTTGAATCGATTTGCTTCGTGTCTTTCGGAACCGTTGGATCACGGTTTCCGTCATAAGAACCATTAGAGCCCAATTTAGGAACACTTGTGTCAGGTCGTGTCCTAGGTTTTAGTGAGTCTTAGATTTTAGGGAGTCCTAGAGTTAGGAGTCCAGCCTCATCACGGACGTTTTCTATGTATAGCAACCGTGCCATAGGTCTAGTTACACTAGTCACCCAATCTTTCCCTAGGACAAGCCTAGTAAACTAGGATGTAGGCTAACCTGCATTAGTCTAAGGAGCAACTTGCATTTAGATAAGAATCATATAGCATCTTAGATGAAATCCTAGGATAATAAAATCCTCAACTTGAATTAAATAACTTCTCTTAAAACTGTTGAAACAGTCAATCCCATCTAGGTCGGTGTCTTAGTTGAGTTAGGCATAAGTAGCTTAGCTTAGGTACACCGAACTACGTCGACTCTGATCCCAGTGAGGCTTGGGTACGTAGGCAGCTTGGATGTCTGATGGCACCTAGATTGAATCCAAACAAATTAAGGAATCAAGATACACATTTAGGATCCACAATGAAATTAGACAATATGATGCATGTCATTTAGCTCGCACATTAATAGAGAGTTGAATGAGCCATTTAAAATAAATTTAAAAGAGTTAGCTGTTGGAATCGAAGACCGATTATCGGGCGGGAATGGTGCATGTGGTGGATAACTCCCCATACCTTCCATTCTTGTAACTAGGTAGCGAGTCTAGATTTATGGTTAATTATGGGTCCTAGATCCCACATCTAGGTGGCGACTCTGTCAGTCTCTTTTGTGTGGAATTCGGATTGCCTTAGTGATCCCAAGTTCACATAAAAGATGAATTAAAATCAATACTAAAAATGCACACGCCAATCGCGTGGGTACGAGAGACCAAGAGGGAGCGTGGCGGCTCGCGCCCCACCCCTCTCGCGGGATCGGGGTCCCACAGTGCCGTTATTCGTCCCGGTCGGGTGACGTGTTTTAGGAACACTTTGGGAGAAGGGGCGGCAGAGAAAATTAGGAGGGAGTTTCACATTCCCGATGATTATGGGATTAGGGTTCCATCATTTGCAGAGGGGGTGTGTGAGGGTATCACGGAGGAAGAGGTAACTTTCTACGTGGAGGCTTTCCGGGCGGGGATTAGGTTTCCGCTCTTGGGTATTATAGTGGAGGCCCTCGAGTTTTACCGGGTGGACCCCTCCCAACTGTCGCCTAATAGTTGGCGCACTCTTTTGGCCTTTGTGGCCAAGGCAGGTCTTCTCCAGATTCATCCTACCCTCGCTCTGCTCCGGGGTTGTGTTGCCCTTAGCCTGTTGGTGAAGGGGGAGGACAGCTGGTTATATCTGACCCAGGGTCCCCAGGTGAAAATTACGGCGAACTTGCCTTCTTCCATTAAGAAGTGGAAGGAGGAGTATGTGTTCATCACTCCTCCATCGGACGTTGGCTGGGGCTTTCCTCGCTCTTGGAGGCACTCCGTTGAGTGGCGAAGGAAGTCCCTCCCCGACGAGTCTAATTGCAGCAAGTTTGACTTGGGGAAGCTCGCCTCTGGGGAGGCTATTGATGTTTTCGAGTTTAGATGGGAAAGGGGTCTGAAGAGGCTCGGTTTGCTGAGAGCTGTGGAGAGGAGGGCCCGCTGTATGGGCGAGGGAACGGAGGAGAGTTCCGCCAGCTATCGTGGTGAGCTTTTTTTTTTTTTCCCTGGGTTTGTCTACATGCGCCTTGAGCATATTTTTTTTTGTTCTGAGTGTTTGTTGTTTTTCTGTTTTTGGCAGGTATGTCTTCTTCTGGTGATGCTGGCAAAGGAAAGGGGGTCGCAGCGGCGACGAAGGGTCTGGTGAGCCGTAGGAAGATCCCCTTTGATTTTATGGCCGCGGCCAGGTTGGGCCGGTCGCAGGCTAAGCTTCCAGCATCCGCGCCATCTGGCTCCTCTGGTCGATTGATTGGGGAAAAGGGGACGGCCAAGTCTCCTCGCCGGGAGCTGGAGCCTTCCGCCAAGAGGGTTGTCCCTTTTGGTGCTGGACAGGGGGATGCTGGCCATGCGGCGCGTCCTCCTTCCTTTACGGAGGACGTGCCAAGTCGGATGGAGGGGGCGGTTATGACCAAACTCCTTCTGGAGCGGGTGGAGCTTCCTTCGCAGTGCTTCCAGGCGAGGGGAGAGCTGTTTAAACCTGACTGGAAGATTGGCGTTGAGGATGGTGTCCTTGTGAATCCTCGGGTTGGGGTGGAGCTAGGGGTGACGACCACCCTTCCTGGCTATGAGGCTGAGTTAGAGGGCTTCGATCGTAGGGCCCTGGGGGCTTAGTATTTTTAGTCGACATCTTTCGTAAGTACCGGGTGGCCGGTTTTTCCGCTTGTGCTTTTCCCTTTTTGTTGTTTTTGAGGTCGCAAGTTGGAAATTTTCTGATGTTTTGCTTTTTGCAGTCTCAAAGTAATGCCAGGAAGATGGTGCAGTACCTGCTCGAGGACGAGTCTGAGATAAGTGCTTTTGAGGAGCGAGTCTGAAAGCTGAGTGAGGACTTGGATAAGGCCCGGGAGGAAAAGTGGCGTTTGATGATACTGTTGCTCGACTTCGGGCAGACCTCCGGACAACCATAGAAGGGAGAAGCCGTGCGGAGGACAAATTGGTGGTGGCTCGACGAACGCATGCCAAGGAACTGGCGAAGGTGCGGGAGGAATGGCGCGACTCCGAGGAGTTTCTCAAGGTCGCGGCCGCATTCAGCGTGGATGTTGAGATCGATGCTTTTGCTGAATGCCAGCGGCGCGTTCAAGAGGTCGATCCTTCCTTCCCTCTAGACAAGCTGATGCACGAGGCTGAGGTAGGTGCTCTGGAGGATATTTTGCCGGTACCGGTGGAAGCGCTAGAGATGGTCGGGGAGCAGGTGACTGCCTTGGCAGATCTTGTAGTTGCTGAGACTTCTGAGGGGGCTCAGTGATGCTAGGATGCCCTTTGGATTTTATGTTTCTTCTTTTCTTTATGGTTCTACGTGGGGTCTGTAATAACTTTTTGAATTCTCCTTCTTTTCTTCTTCTTTCTCTCCTTTTTTTTATATATACAATGTGCTCCGGGTCATTCGAGCCTTTTGACATTAAATTTCAATTTGATCGCCGAGAATATTTTTGGTGCACCCCGTGGGGCGTCTTGTCTGTGGAAGGAGTATCTTCCCCTCGAGTGATCGGTTCGGGGTTAATAGGTCCCGCCTGCCCTTAAAGGGGAGGTCTTTTTTTCATGGGGAGCATTTTAGGGTATTTTCGGGGGGATCGGGCCCGATGCTACCTCTGTCTCACTCCCTGTCTTTTTCATGGGGAGCGTTTTAGGGTATTCTCGGGGTGGTGGACCCCGATGCTACCTCTGTCTCACTCCCTGTCTTCTTTTGGACCCTTTATTTATCATGGACCGGAAAGTGGAGATGCGCGTGGCTCAGGTAGAAATGCTATTCCATTGATTTTATAAAAGGAAAAAACACGGCTTTGCTTCTAGTAACCACAAAAAGGAAACAAACAAAACATTTGTCATGTCTTAAAAAAAAAGAAACACGGACCTTACCCTACCTTTTCATTGGTAAAATTCTCGGAGGTTATCCATGCTCCAACTTCGAGGGACTGGGGTCCCATCGAGGCGCTCCAGCTGGTACGCCCCGGGGCGGAGTGCTCGAACGACCCTGTAAGGTCCTTCCCATTTAGGTGCGAGTTTCCCGGCGTTGCGGGGGTCGGATACCTCCGCCGGTCGTAGTACCAGGTCTCCGGGTTTTACCGAGTGCTTTTTTACTGGGGTGTTGTAGTATCGTGCCACCCTTTGCTGGTAGGAGGCGGTTCGGAGGAGGGCTCGCTCTCTTTTCTCGGGCACGAGATCGAGAGCGTTCCGGAGGAGCTCGGAATTTCCTTGTTCGTCATAGTTCTCCGTGCGGAAGCTGGAGAGGCCGATTTCTAGCGGAATGACTGCTTTGGCCCCGAAGGTTAAGCTAAACGGGGATTCCCCAGTTGCGGTCTGTGGCGTTGTTCATTAGGCCCAGAGGACACTAGGGAGTGCTTCTACCCAGTTTTTTCCAGCTTCTCCTAGTCGTTTCTTGAGGTTCTGGAGCAAGGTCCGGTTAGTTATCTCCACCTGCCCGTTGGCCTGCGGGTGTGCTACGGAGGCGAAACGGTGTTCGATGCTTAGGTTGTCGTAGAATCAGCCGAATTCAGCGCTTACGAACTGGGGTCCGTTGTCCATTACAAGTATCCTTGGAATTCCGAAGCGGCAGACTACGTCATGATAGAAAAACTTCTCCGTTGCTTTCGAGTTGGGCTTTGCCACGGCTTTAACTTCGACCCACTTGGTGAAGTAGTCGATGGCGACGTACAACATCGTGTGTCCCCCGGGGGCTTTTGGGAACGGCCCGAGCAGGTCCGTACCGCACATGGCGAAGGGCAGGGGCCCTGCCATTGCAGTGTATGGGGTGGCCGGCTGATGGGGGGTGGTTGCATACCTCTGGCACGGGCTGCACTTCTTGACGAATTCCTTGGCGTCCCTGTGGGACCCGATCCCGCAAGAGGGGTGGGGCGCGAGCCGCCATGCCCTCTCTTGGTCTCTCGTACCCACGCGATTGGCGTGTGCATTTTTATTATTGATTTTAATTCATCTTTTATGGGAACTTGGGATCACTAAGGGAATCCGAATTCCACACAAAAGAGACTGACAGAGTCGCCACCTAGATGTGGGATCTAGGACCCATAATTAACCAGAAGTCTAGACTCGTTACCTGGTTACAAGAATGGAAGGTATGGGGAGTTATCCACCACATGCACCATTCCTGCCCGCTAATTGGTCTTCAATTCCAAAAGTTAACTCTTTTAAATTTATTTTAAATGGCTCATTCAACTCTTTATTAATGCGCGAACTATGTGACATGCATCCTATGATCTAATTTCAATGTGAATCCTAAATGTGTATCTTGATTTATTAATTTGTCTGGATTCAATCTAAGTGAAAGTTCTCCTAAAATTCTAATTTCATGGAAAGTCCTAAGTGGTTTAATTAAGAATTTACAAGAAAATTAATATACAAAACCCCACAATTTGTTGTGGAGCCGACTCGCGGTTGGTATGCCATCAAGCATCCAAGCTGCCTACGTACCCAAGCCTCACTGGGATCAGAGTCGACGTAGTTCGGTGCACCTAAGCTAAGCTACTTATGCCTAACTCATCTAAGACACCGATCTAGACTGGATTGACTGTTTCAACAGTTTTAAAAGAAGTTATTTAATTCAAGTTGAAGATTTTATTATCCTAGGACTTCATCTAAGATGCTATATGATCCTATCTAAGTGCAAGTTGTCCCTTAGACTAATACAGGTTAACCTACATCCTAGGTAACTAGGCTTGTCCTAGGGAAAGATGGGGTGACTAGTGTAACTAGACCTATGGCACGGTTGCTATCCATAGCAAACGTCCTTGATGAGGCTGGACTCCTAACTCTAGGACTCCCTAAACAAAAGACTCCCTAAAACCTAGGACACGACATTACGTAAGTGTTCCTAAATTGGGCTCTAATGGTTCTTATGACGGAAACCATAATCCAATGGTCCCGAAAGACACGAGATGAATCGATTTAAGTTCTTGAAGTTAGTGAATTTTAGATTTCAAGGATTTTCAGTTTTTGAATATTTTAGGAATACCAAATGTTCTACGGTTCACGAATTTCGGCCTAGAATGGCATCCACGGAAGGGAATCGTGCGCTCTTTCCTTGCGCAATTTAATACTTAGGTTATAGCACCTTATTGCCTGGCATAACTCAGGATTTTCGTGGACAGTAACCTCGGAGCCAATAACATGCTATAGCTTAAATATTCAAATTGTCAAAGATCGATTGCAATTGGGATACGATTATGGATGCACTAGCCATTTTACCAGGGAAATCTAAAGATCCTAAAATTTCTGTTTCAATGGATTGAGGAGTGAACATGTGACAGAATTTTAAGGTTCTTTTAGAAGCTTTATGATGATTTTTAATTAATTTCGAATTTTCAATGGAATTTATCAATTTTAAACATATGAGTGATTTTACAACTGAAATTATTGCAAACGAATTCGAAACAAATTAAAACTTCTTCAGCAGCAAGATGGGAATGTATGTAGCTTACTGGCAGAGTTCTATAGATTTTTATATTAAGCTCATATTTAATTTTGATTTAACCATAATGAAACTAGATTACAAAAATAACACAGAAACTACTAGAAATAGAAATCTACATTCATGAAAATTTCTACAGAAATAAGATATGAGTAAACATAGCACGCTGTGAGATTTTCGTGAATTTTAAAGACTATTTACTACCAATTTCGGATTTTTCAATTTTATGACCAGATTATGAATTTACACTACATCCCTAAAGAAAAAAGATCCAAACCAATTAAATATTTTACAGCATCAAGATATACAAAATATAAGACTACTGTAAAAATTTTGACAATTTTAATTCTAATCTGATGTCAGTAAAAATTCTCACAAAATCTGATAATTTTCAAAGAAAGTATTAAATAATATATCAAACAAAATCCAAAAATCCTTAAAAATTAATGGTAGAATGTATCAGGACCAGATTATTTTCCAACGAAATTTCATTAATTTTGGAGTCTATTTAGTATATATTTTATTTTTCTTCATCAAAAAGACATATTTGAAGAGTTTTCTATTTTTAAAATGTGCTTTTCGAGAAAATTACGACTCCGGAAAATGTCCTTTGACCTTGTTCTGATGTGATGAACACAAAAAAATTTTAATATTCCAAAAAATAGATCATCCTGAGATAGCTATTTTTTCCAATTTCTTAATTTCTCGGTCATTATTTTAAATGAAATTCCATTCTTCACTCAAATTCTCAAAATCCTTTGATCCAATTTCCGATCCGATCCGATGGTTACTTTACTCCATTTAGATAGATCAGTGCATTAAATTTCGGGACGAATCGGAATTGAAACACTCATGTAGATCATGATTTTAAGCACATACATATAATATTCAATTAAATTCAATTAAATGCTAAAAAACCATGCAAAATACATAAAAAATACCTAATAATCCTGGAAAAATCTGAGAATCGTGTACCTACCTGTAGTCGAGACCCTCGCCCAATCCAAGAGCCGAAATATCCCATAATCCCGCCGACGCTCGGTCCGATCTCCTCTCTTTCTCTTTCTTCTTTGTTTTATTATATATATATTTTTGCTTTCTTCCTTGCTTCTCTCACTGCAAACGGGGAGAGAGATGTGAATGAATGATAGAAACAGAGAGGTTGCGAGAATGGGAGTTAGAGGAATAGAGATTTTGAGAGAGTGAGAATGATAAAGAGACAGAGGGAGTGTGCGGGAAAAAGAACGACACAGAGACGATGAGAAACAAGAGGCAGATATATATAGAGAAATATAGAAAGATTGAGTGTGAGAGATATAGAGAGATTGAGAGGCTGTGAGAGAGAACAAAAAGAGGCAAAGAGAGTGAGAGACCGAGAGGTAAGAGATAGATAGAGAGAACAGATACGGCACTCTGTTTTTTTTTTTTAGCTTTTCTTGTTTTTTTTTTTCGGAAAAACGATGCTCTGTTTTCTTTGGAAATTAGAGAAGGACGAGTAAAAACGATTGTGAATGATTGAGGGGTTTAGAGATGGTTGTGAGAGCAGAGAGATAGCAAAGAGAGTGAGAGACCGAGAGGTAAGAGATAGATAGAGAGAACAGATACGACTCTGTTTTTTTTTAGCTTTTCTTGTTTTTTTTTTTTTTTTTTTTGGAAAAACGATGCTCTGTTTTCTTTACAAATTAGAGAAGGATGAGTAAAAACGATTGTGAATGATTGAGGGGTTTAGAGATGGCTGTGAGAGCAGAGAGATAGCAAAGAGAGAGCCGTGAGAGGTTGAGAGTAAGAAAAACCAAGAAACAGAGGCCGTGAGTGAGAGATGGTGAGGAGGGATCGAGAAACAAAGGCCGTGAGAGGTTGAGAATGGGGTAGAGAGGGTGAAGGTTGAGATACGTATCGATAGATGGAGAGGCCGGCTGGTGAGATAGATGGGGAGATGTGAATGAGAAACAGAGTGTCTGTTCTGCCTATCTCCTCCATATTAGAAAGCTGCCTACTAGAGAATTGGCGAGAGTCCATAGTTAGCAAGACTAAACCTTATGCAGCCATTCACATAAAAATAGACCACCTATATTTAGAGAATTTCAAAAATAAAACAAGAAGAATTTCGAGCTGGTCTACTTGGGACCCACGAATGGCAATTAACTTAAGATAGCTTGATCTCTTTCCCAAATTTAATTCATTGCATATTAGAGGACCCCACTATCTACTTCCACCTCCCCATTCAATGCATCCTCATATAGGGACCACCATTCGGTCGATATCCTCCACAATCCGATTTCCATTTGCGATTAAAAATTGATATTAGCACCACTGCACCATACAATAAATTAATGTGGGTCCATTATCATGGGTGAATTCTTCTTGTACTATACTACTTGCATTCAAATCCCTTCCATTGGTTGATCTCAACCGTCCAATTTATGGGTCTGAATATATATGGGACGTGCCCCTCCAAATCAATTTCGCTCGCAAGATGATCCATATCATTAACTTATAACATTTCAAAGAATTATCAGAACAATTCAACTTGATGGTCGTAACCAAATTGGGTGTTTAAAATGATTTTTCTGAGATCTTGACCGCTCCCTTGATGGTCATCTTTAGGCATTAGATCGAAGTAGATTTAAAACTAACAATATGTGGGCCCCCTGCTTGATCCAAATCTAAACAAATGCTCAATGCGGGCCGACCAAACGGGTCCAAATTCTCCCCGTTGCTCGGATTCTCGCGAATATCCCTTCTCAACACTTAGCCAAAAAAAATGCGAAACATGGGGGAAATGATTGAAAAGATCGAGAAAACATAAGGGACGGACATGGGAATGGGAAACACTGAATAACGGATAACGAAACAGTAACTTCTTTATTGATTAAAGCGGAGCAAAATGGGGGTGTCTACAGATGCCCCTCTTTGGTAGAGATGACGTAGTCATCGAATATCAAAGCAAAAGTGACGGTGCCATTTTGCGTAGCTTTAATCGACAAAGGACTCTCTAGACACAACGCAACCTAATATAATGCAAGACCCTAGATGAAATCCTAGAATTTGAACATATATCAAAAATTATTTACTCTAAACACCATGAGATGGCAGTTTAGAATAACGGAGAATCGGATTTATTCTGAATGCAAAAATCTTGCAATCCAGAACAAAAGATGATTATGATGCAGCGCCGTTCACAAACGGGCAATGAAGGAATGGGATACCATTTTCAAACGGATTTTCGGAGGAAAAGGAATACCGTTTTTGAACGGTTTCAGAGGAAATGAGATGCCATTTTCAAATGGTCTTAGAGAGAATAACAGATGACTTTCAAAAGATTTTTGAAGAAAACGAAGCATCATTTTTGAATGGGCTTGGATAAGATGAAATACCATATTTTTACGGATTTCAAGGAAATGAGACATCATAGTTGTATGATGTTCAGAGGGCAGAGACCATTTTCAAACGGCTCGACGAGAATGAAATAGCAGCAATTCCACGGGACTGAGACATCACATTTATACGATGTTCAAAGAGAATAAAAGACCATAGTTGTATGGACTCGAAGAGAATGAAATACCGTATTTATACGGAGTTCAAGGAAATGAGACATCATATTTATATGATGCTCAAAGAGAATAAGAGACCACTTTCGAATGATTTGAAGAGAATGGAATACCGTATTTATACGGATTTCAAGAGAATGAGACATCATATTTGCATGATGTTCGAGGAGAAGAGACCATTTTCAAATGGACTCAGAAAAGGATGAGATACCGTATTTACAGGATTCCCAAGGAACATGAGATACCATATTTATATGGTGTTCAAAGAGAATAAGAGACCATTTTCAAATGGTTTAAAGAGAATGGAATACCGTATTTATACGGATTTCAAGAAAATGAGACATCACATTTGTACGATGCTCAAAGGGAATAAAAGACCATAGTTGTATGGACCCGAAGAGAATGAAATACCGTATTTATACGGAGCTCAAGAAAATGAGTCATCACATTTATATGATGCTCAAAGAGAACAAGAGACCATTTTTGAATGGACTCAGAGAGAATGATAATTTGAGTTTTGACAGAGATTATCAGAAAAAAGAAATCGAAATCTCCAATTAACAATTTTGGAAGCAAAGGATTTAATAGCATCGTGCAGCAAAGGACTTTCAGGGCTTGAATATGAGATGCCACTTCATTAGCAACCTGCCCCAGTTTGAGGTATTCGAACCTTCTTCTATTCATTAACCAGAGATCATCCTTTCAAAGATTTTTCGCCATTCGTGACAGTCTCGCCTTTTCCAAGTTTCTCGGAACCTATTAATGAACCTGCCTTCAGAATGATTGCACCCTACAACAATTTTTAAAATAGCATTCGTAAATTTTTTCTAAAAAATAGAACCACAGACATTGGTAATAAAAAAAAAAGACAAAATAAAAAAGATTACTCAAGTAATCTCGTGATGCTTCTGACATATCAGTATTTTCTTTTGGGTTAAGCTGGCCTCTTTTAAAGAATATTTCTCCAATGATAAACATTTTCACTTATTTTTAAGACAGTGATACTTCATATATATTTCTATCAACTTTCGGATTGCTTTGAAATTAATGCCCCTAGTTTCAGGAATCGTTGTTATTTTTGCTTGACCTACTGTAATTTCAGAGATCGATGTAATTCTTTGGGCGTGAACCCAATCTTACCACGACCAAGTCTTCCTTTTTGGATTTTCAACTTGGCGGACCGCTCAGCCTTAACTTTTGCCTGAATCGCCTTTTCAGGTTTTCGACTCAGCAGGCCACCCCCTTAACTTTTGCCTAAGTCGCCCTTTCAGGTTTTCAACTTAGCAGGGGAATGATCCTAAATTTTGCCTAGATCGTCTTTTTCAGGTTTTCAATCTAGCGGATCTTCAAGCTCCATTTCTTTTCTTTTTTTTTTCATTTTCATTTTCTTTTTACTTGAACACCAAAAGGACTTTATATGTGAGGTAGGGCTTTTCAAAGAATGGCTTAAGGTTTTGCAAGAATTTCGACCGAACCTGTGAATAGGTTGCCTACGTATCCCAGTGTAGGAATCAGGTCATGCGTAGTTCAGGGCGAATGCCCCTAGTTTGAAGGTATTTTAATTTTCTTTTCTTTTCAGATAGCATGGATTTTTCCTTTTTCTTTTCTTCTTTTTTTTATTATTTTATTATTTTCTTTATTTTCTTTTCAACTTCTTTTTGGAATGATCGATTTTCTTCTTTTGATACCACCGAACTCGGTTTGACCGAGCTGCCTACGTACCCCAGTGTAGGGATTAGGTCATGCGTAGTTCAGGGCGAATGCCCCTAGTATATTGGGTTTTGAAGGAAAATTTTATTTAGGCTCAAAAGGCTTTGCAAAAGGTTATATATATTTTTTAATTTTGGGTTATGAATTTGGGATTTATTCGGCCAAAAGACGGCCTTCTGATGTTCAAGCATAGAACCTCTTGAGTTGATTAAGATTTGTTGGTTCCGGTAATATTTCTCCATTTAAATTACGGAGCTTGACGGCTTTTCCGGGTAAGATTTAGTCCACAATGTACGGTCCTGACCAATTTGGTTTGAACTTGCCTCTTGGTTCAAACACTGGTGCTCGATTATCTTTTAGAAGAAGATTGCCTTCTTCTAAATCTCTGACCTTAACCTTTTTATTAAAAGCCGAGGCTATTCTGCGCTGGTAACCCTGCACATGGTAAAGCGCTTTTAACCTCTTCTCATCTAGCATGTTCAACTCTTTATATCTGGCATCTGCCCATTCATTTTCTGGCAACTTAAACTCAGTCAATACTCGAAGCGAAGGTACACGGATCTCAACAGGTAGCACTGCTTCCATCCCTTAAACAAGAGAGTAAGGGGTTGCTCCAGTTGAAGCTCTAATTGATGTTCTGTAAGCCCACAAGGCGTACGGTAACTTATTCGACCAATCCTTATAAGTTTCTGACATTTTGCTAATGATAGTCTTGACATTTTTGTTTGCAGCTTCTACCGCTCCATTTGTCTGCGGCCGATAAGGTGAGGATTTATGATGCTTAATCTTGAACTCTTCGCAAAGAGTGATTACTTCTTTCTTGAAATGAGATCCGTTATCTGAGATAAGTTCATGGGGAATTCCATATCTGCATATGATATTGGTGCGTATGAATTTAGCAACTGATGCGGATGTAAGCTTTGTGTAAGAAGCGGCCTCAACCCACTTGGTGAAGTAGTCAATTGCAACGAGTATGTACTCGTGACCATTAGACGACTTAGGAGAAATTTTACCAATAATGTCAATTCTCCATATCGAAAACGGCCAAGGAGAGGTAAGAGAATGTAACTCGGTGAGTGGTACATGAATGAGATTCGCATGTATCTGACATTTATAGCATTTCTTTACAAATGTGTGACAATCTGCTTCCAACGTCGCCCACTAGTACCCCAGACGTAAGATCTTTCTTGCCAACATCTTCCCATTCATATGAGGCCCACACACCCCTTCATGAATATCTGCGAGAATTTCTTCTGCCTGATCTTCAGTGACACATAAGAGTTGAATTCCGTCGAAAGACCGTCGATACAACTCTCCTCCACAAATGACAAAATTAGCTGCCAATCTCTGTAAAGTCCTTATTTCTTTATTCGATGCCTCATTGGGATGCCCCTGGCCCGAGATGTAGTTCTTTATGTCCGTATACCATGGTTTACCATCGGGACATCTTGCAGCTATCTCTATAGCACCAACATATGCAGGAGCCCATTGCTCTTGAACTGTGATGGGCCTCATCTTCATATTGTGAGGTATGTCAATCATAGAAGCTAATGTTGCTAAGGCATCGGCGAATCTATTCTTCAACCTTGGCAAATAACTGAAAGTGATGCGCTGGAATTGCTTAGCGAGAACATCCAAGTATTCATGATATGGCTGTAGTTTTTCGTCTTTAGTTCTCCACTCTCCTTGAGTTTGGCAAATGATTAACTTCGAATCTCCATATACGTCAAGATTCTCTATGCCTAAGGCCAATGCGGCCTCAAGCCCAACAATGCATGCTTCATACTCTGCCATATTGTTGGTGCAATTAAATTGTAACTTAACGGCAAGGGGAACATGCTCATTTCGGGGTGACACAAGCAATGCCCCTACTCCCTGCCCTGTTTGGTTTGCTGCTCCATCAAAATAGAGGGTCCAACCAGTTTCTGGATATTCATCTTCTATTATCATGATCTCTTCATCTGGGAACATCTGCTTGAAAGGCTGATTTTCTTCTCGGGGTGCTTCCGCCAATTGCTCAGCAATGGCTCGGCCCTTTACTGATTTTTGGGTTACATGGGTAATGTCGAACTCAGACAACAATAATAACCATTTTGGCAGTCCTACCTGACAGGGTTGGTTTTTCAAAGAGATACTTCAGAGGATCCATCCTTGACAAGAGCAAGACCTTATGTGATAAAAGGTAATGCCTGAGTCGCTAAGTAGCCCAAACTAAGGCTAAGCAGGTTTTTTCTAGGACAGTATACTTCTGTTCATATTCCAACATCTTCTTGCTAAGATAATATACAGCCCTTTCATGCTTGGTTTCTGGATCTTGCTGTGCCAACATACAACCCATGGTGGTTTCTGTTACTGACAAGTAAAGCAGCAATGGATGTCCCGGTATTACCGGTGCTACTATCGGTGGTTCAGCCAAACTTTGTTTTATCTTCTCAAAGGCCTGTTGACATTCCTTCGTCCATTCTTTGGAAGTATTTTTCTTTAGGAGCTTAAAGATAGGTTCACAAGTTGATGTCAGATGAGCGATGAATCGCCTTAGGAACTGTATCCTTCCTAGGAATCACCGAATTTCCTTCTTGGTTTTCGGCGGTGGCATCTCCTGGATAGCCTTAATCTTTTGTGGATCTACCTCTATGCCCCTTTGGCTCACCATGAATCCTAGCAATTTACCAGAGGTAACCCCGAATACACACTTGTTAGGATTCAGGCGAAGCTGGTATTTGAGAATTCTTTCAAAGAACTTCTTAAGGTTCGGGATATGATCTCTCCTTTCTTTGGCTTTTACAATCATATCATCAACATAAACTTCGACTTCTCTATGTATCATGTCATGGAGTAAGGCTGTAGCTGCTCTTTGATATGTCGCACCGGCATTCTTAAGACCAAATGGCATTACCCGATAGCAATATGTCCCCCATTGTGTAATGAACGAGGTCTTAGCCATGTCCTCGGGTGCCATCTTAATTTGATTGTAGCCCGAGAAACCATCCATGAAAGATAGTAATTCATGTCCGGCCGTATTGTCTACCAAGATATCGATATGTGGTAGAGGGAAATCATCTTTTGGACTTGCCTTGTTCAAATCCCTGAAATCTACACACATTCTCACCTTTCCATCTTTCTTCGGTACAGGTACTATATTTGCGAGCCATTCTGGATATTCCACTACTTGCAGAAACCCAGTATTCAACTGCTTAGTAACCTCTTCTTCTACTTTCAAGACCCACTCGGGCTTCATTCTCCTTAGCTTCTGCTTTTTAGGTTTAATTCCCGGTAACAAAGGTAGCTTGTGGTGAACAATGTTTTCGCTCAACCCGGGCATATCTTTGTAGGACTAGGCAAAAACTTCTTTATATTCCTTAAGTAGGTTTATTAATTCATCGCGCTCTTCAGAGGATAGAGTATTTCCAATTCGTATTTCCTGTATTAAATCTTCTGTTCCGATGTTTATAATTTCGATTTCATCTTTAAGAGGCTGGGCTCGGCGCTTCTCCTCTTGTTTGAGCATATGCTGCAATTCAAGGGGAGTTTCGTTGATCCCTTCTTCCTCGTCTGAGGAGGGAGTGTTATCATTATTAAAGTCAGAAGCAAACACAGAGACATACTGAGAATCAGATTTCATTGAATTGAAAGGAATTACATCATTATCATTGGACTCATCCTGAACACGCTCAGGATTCACATAGTAAATAAAATCAGAAAATGACTCGCCTGGACTAGGCACTGACTCGGATTTAATTGACTTGACAGGACTTGACTTAATAAAATAAGTAGGCAAAATACTGAAACTCCAGTTTGAAAGATTTTCTGTTGCAGGTGCAATCTGACTCTGAGGTTCAGTAAAGGTATCATTGCTCTGAATAACTGCTACTAGCACATCTTCACAGTCTGTCTCTTCTTGATCTTCAGAATGGTCTAAAACTGGCAACTCTTGCCAAGCAACATCAGGCACATCTTCTTCAAACAAGGACTCCAACACATCTGGCTCAAGGTAGACTAACCAGTCCTCAACAGTCTTCTCAACATAATATACCGGCGGTTCTGTTTCTGGGAGAGCAAGGCCACTAAATATTTCAAAACCAGGTATTGTGATCCCTGTCACTGAGTCATACCATGGTTCAGAAAACCCATAGTACGAAGAAGTCTCGCCTTCTTTGATAAAGTGACCATTCATCGATAAGGAATATGGAGCTATTGGGAGTACCCTTCCGGTGCGGCGGATTCCTTCCTTCAATTTCAACAACTCTTTCATGGCTTCTTCCTCTTCCTCAGTAGCTACATATCCAAGACCGAAAACTCCATGGTTTGCTTTGATTGAGCGCCAGTGAGATGCCTTGCTTGGATCACGGCCCAAATTCATACCAGGAAAGTAATTCATTTTTCTCATCATCTTGGCAACCACAGGACTGATAGCAAAAGGTAAATACAACTCCTCCTGAGAGGCCTCTTCATAGGAAATAGCAGCAACGTCGAACGCGAAACCATTCAAGTTGTAGTCTTCTGCTCTTGCAACTGGAAGGATCAGAGTTTCTCCTGTTATCTGTCCTATTTCTGGCTCTTCATCACCTCTGACAGTGAACAACTTCCCATCTTTGATGAACTTCAATTTTTGGTGAAGGGTTGAAGCAACAGCACCTTCCTTATGCAACCAGGGACGTCCCAGAAGCATATTAAACGAGGCCTTGATATCAATAACTTGAAACTCAACCTCAAATTCTTGACCGCCTATAATAATCTTGGTGGTAAGGACTCCGACCACATTTCTGCGGGTGTTGTCATATGCGAGGATACCAAGGGTTGATTCGGCAAAATCAGTGGGACCGAAACCCAAGGTAATGGCAGTTCTCAATGAACACACATTCAACGCGGATCCGTTATCTACTAACACAGATGGTACTTTCTTGCCTCCACAGACAATAGTGACATGAAGAGCTCTAGCATGATTCCGACCTTGAGGAGGCAGCTCCTGATCTGACAAACTGATGACCCTGGTGGCCTGGGTTAGAGCAACAACTTTAGCTAGTTGCTCTGGAGATATTTTTGAGGATACCTGTGTGGTATTCAATTCTTTTAACACGGCTTCTCTGTGTTTCTTTGATGCTATCAATAATCCCAAACAAATATAACAGCCTGAGTTTTCTTCAACTGTTGCACAACTTCATCATCTGGGTCTTTCACATATTGCGGCTCTTCTCCTCGAGCCAATGCCCCTGGATTTTCGACTCTCAATTCAGCAGGTTTGAAAATTCTTCCGCCCCTTGTCACATATCTGACTTCATCCAATTCTGGCTCATCATAAGTAATAACTTGAGGGACTTGTTGCTCATAGGTGATTACCAAGGGAGGTACAGACTCTCTTAGGTATGATTCATCACAGAATATGATTTGGGGTTCAGAAATGGGTTCTAAGGCACATATGACGGTGAGAGGGTCAAACTCAGAATCTCCTATTGTTATGGCATTAACGGCAGCAGGAGGGTTAGCATGACCAGGTAGCGGGTTTTGGGTGACATTGGGTCTTGGCTGGAATGCAATTACTTTCTCATCAATGAGTTTCTGGATTCTAAATTTCAAGGCAATGCAGTTGTCAGTAAGATGACCAGGACCTCTGTGATACTCACAGTGTAGGTCGGCTCGCCAATTTGTAGGTAGAGGATTGGGGGGAGGCCGGATGGCAGGTAGGGTTATGCGACCTGAAGCAAGACACTGCTTAAGCACCTCTGAAGATGGAATGGGAAGAGGGGTAAATTCTACCCGGGTTTGTTACCGAGGTGCGGTCGCGAGTTGAGCATAGTCCATCACTAGAGGTTCCTGGGTCTTAGAGGATTGAGCATTGGAACGAGAAATGCTATTGACTTGGGCTAGCGGGGATTTTTTGAAATCTCTGGGGTTTGAGTTGCTACGGTTGAATACACCTTGAGCCATAGCGTCCTCTATCTGGGTGCCTGCCACGATGAAGTGTTTGAAGTCTGGATAATATTGCAAAGACATGTGATACTGGAGTTGGGGGGAAATATTTTTCATGATTATCTGGACCTGCTCTTCCTCAGACGGGCGCTCCATCATCTGAGCTGCTAGTCTCCTCCATCTTTTCACAAAAATAAGAAAGGATTCCCTCGAGTCTTGCTTGGTTCTCTCTAAATCCTTTCTAGTGATTTCTGTCCCATCATCATATTTGAATTGCCTGATGAATTGCTCACCGATATCCTTCCATGTCCTACAACGAGTCTTGTCTAGGACCATGAACCATCTCATAGCAACCTTGGTTAGGGAAACTGGAAACAATTGAGCCATTTGCTCAGGAGATAAGCCTTGAGGCTGACACATGATGGTGAACATTTGCAAATGTGTGATTGGACAACCCACACCATCATATTTGTCAAAATCTGGCATTTGAAAATTAGCAGGGAGACGGATTTCGGGAAACAGTGTAAGATCGCTTGGATTGAAACCACCCTGGTCTTGAAACTGGATGTCTTGAACCTTCCTGGTAAGACTTTCTAATTTCTCCATAACTGTCTTATCAACTATGGACTGAGAAGGCCTACTGCGATCTTCGTTGTACTGCTCTTTTTTTAAATCTTCTTCGGTTTTATCAGGGATGGGAATGAATACTGGCTGGGCAGGTGCGGCTGAAGTAGTTGTATGGTGCATGGGCCCTTTATCTTTGGACAACGACGGTCCCAACTTCTCAGAAAGCTGTGCCTTGATAACTCGGTTCTCTTCTTTGAGCTCTTGAAGTTGCTGGAGAATCAAAGTGAGAGTATCGGTAATAGCAGCGGGTGGAAGACCATCTTGGTTGTCTGCCATTGGTGAGGATGAGGTTGAGAAAGAAGGAGATGCTGGGGTTCTCAGAGAAGGTGGCGGGGATACAGATTTCCTCTCCAATCGTGAAGAGATCTGAATCCAAGGAGTAGTAGGATTAGCTATGGTGTTTACTGCCCTGTAATATTTGAAAGACATATTTTAAAATCAGAAAGAAGTAGACAATGATGCACTCATAGACAAAGATAATGAAAGAGAATGATGGACTTTATTGATTAATCATTAAAGCTTGAGTACATGGTTCAATCTTTCAAAGATAAACGGATAAGATTAAACATGGAACTAAGCATTCTTTCTAGACTTCTTCTTTGGACGACAATTTTCCTCAGTTGACTCCTTTAAAGGTTTGATGATTCTGACATCCCAAGCGGATGAAACGGCTTTGACAATCTTGGGCTTGAGATCCTCAGGCGGATAAAAATGACGAAGGGGAGGCACAATAGATTGCTCCCTTCCATATTGACGCAGAATCCTGACAGGAACATAAAAGGAAGTCGTTTTGAGACCAAGAAGGCGAACGTAGTTAGCTTCTCCAGTGTTGAAGACGGCTTCTTGGATTCCAGGGATTTGCCAATAAATCTGATCTTCTTGGCGAGAAATTAACCATTCAACCCAATCGTTTTTGTGATCGAAAGAAACATCATGACGCCATTCACTGAAGGTGTATAACATATGATCGAAATGCACAGGAGCTGCGATTTTTAGCTTGTGGCATAACCACACCTGAAGTAAAGCAGGACATCCTGAGAAAGAACCAACGAAGGAGCGAACATAAGAGCCTGGACCTGAGCTGGCACGAAGACGAGCCATATCATCCAATCCATTGAAGGTTTCTGCAAGCATAGTAGGAATTGGATTGGCGCCACGATCCATTTGATCAACGAGGTCCAAGAGAACAGCTGACGCAAAGCGAGAAGGCTGGACAGTGAGGAACCTAGCAAAGGAGCAGAATCTCAGAGCACGACGTCGGGCTTTCTGAATATCAACAGCACCAATGTGTCCAACAGGAGGGTAAATGTCAATCAGTTGTTGCATGGATACTTCTTGGCCTTTCATGAAAGAGTTCATGGATTCATCTGGATTATTCATCAAGCGAAGGAACAAAGGACGGTAATCTGACACACAGGATGGCTTCACTAGAGGGCCATCCACAGGATATTCCAATAAGGCACACCATTCTTCAAAGGTGGGACACATTTCTTGGTTGCCAAAACGGAAGACATGATGATCGGGATCCCAACACTCTGATGCAGCATAGAGTAATCCCCAATTGAGCTTAATGGTCGCCACATAGCCGAAGAGATTTTTCTCTTGCTCATTTATGGCATAGATGTGAGATTCTCTTAAGGTACCACGGATCCAATCAAGAATTGTACGAGTAGACATGGTGCCTGTAAGCCAAGAGAAAGGATACAAGAATGATCAGGGTTATATGAACACGAGATTGGGATAAGTTCCTGCCAGTATAAAGAAAGTACGGATACATGATCGAATCACATGAAAGAAGATTGACAGACGTACGATTAAGAGATGAGATGAGATAGCATAAAATTGCTTTCAACAGATAGATCATGAATAACCAATCCTATGAGATCTTTGGAAATGATGGGATTTATATCCTAACCCCAAAGGGAAAGTTTTTTAATCTTCGTACATTTTAACAGTGTTACCTGAAGGCATCAACTCTAATCCTAATCTAGCGGAGTGGAGAGAGGATCTCGACTCACGACTTTGTTTGTGTACCTAGGACCGATCGTAGCCATTGGAAGATGGACTACGGCCTAATCTAGACACAGATGGATAGGATATCCTAAACTAGACTCACACACGTGATGTACATGTGTTCGTATACTACATGCATGTGTGGGTTAATCTAGGGGTAAGGCCAAGAGTTCCCTTAGCGCGAATCCATGTTCGATATACTGTACCAGTGTCCGGCGTATCAGTACGTGAACAAAAGATCCGTTTACGCACCGTAAGGTACTAGGCTAAGGGTGGAATGCTTCTCTAGCACAGAGGCACCAGGTGATGAAATCCCAGTCAACCATGCTAAATAACACTCCGGGTTCCTAAAATAGGACGTGTGTGCATGTGAAGTGCAAGAGTTTGGATGCAAGTGATGTAAGTGTGTGCAATAAATTCGCGCAATCTATGATGCCTTCAGGTTTTGTTAGATTAAGTTTGAGTAAACTGTGATGAGAAAATAAAACGAGACAAACAAACTAATCTAGCAAACATAGAAGAGATAGAGTTTTTATGAGCCAGTTAAATTAAATTCAAATGAGTTATCTTTTGAAATTTTAATGAAGTTAGGTGATCGCCAGCAGAGTCGCCAAACTATGGGACCCGATCCCGCCAGAGGGGTGCGGCGCGAGCCGCCATGCCCTCTCTTGCTCTCTCGTACCCACGCGATTGGCGTGTGCATTTTTATTATTGATTTTAATTCATCTTTTATGGGAACTTGGGATCACTAAGGGAATCCGAATTCCACACAAAAGAGACTGACAGAGTCGCCACCTAGATGTGGGATCTAGGACCCATAATTAACCAGAAGTCTAGACTCGTTACCTGGTTACAATAATGGAAGGTATGGCGAGTTATCCACCACATGCACCATTCCTGCCCGATAATCGGTCTTCAATTCCAAAAGTTAACTCTTTTAAATTTATTTTAAATGGCTCATTCAACTCTTTATTAATGCGCGAACTATGTGACATGCATCCTATGATCTAATTTCAATGTGAATCCTAAATGTGTATCTTGATTTATTAATTTGTCTGGATTCAATCTAAGTGAAAGGTCTCCTAAAATTCTAATTTCATGGAAAGTCCTAAGTGGTTTAATTAAGAATTTACAAGAAAATTAATATACAAAACCCCACAATTTGTTGTGGAGCTGACTCGCGGTTGGTATGCCATCAAGCATCCAAGCTGCCTACGTACCCAAGCCTCACTGGGATCAGAGTCGACGTAGTTCGGTGCACCTAAGCTAAGCTACTTATGCCTAACTCATCTAAGACATCGATCTAGACTCGATTGACTGTTTCAACAGTTTTAAAAGAAGTTATTTAATTCAAGTTGAAGATTTTATTATCCTAGGACTTCATCTAAGATGCTATATGATCCTATCTAAGTGCAAGTTGTCCCTTAGACTAATGCAGGTTAACCTACATCCTAGGTAACTAGGCTTGTCTTAGGGAAAGATGGGGTGACTAGTATAACTAGACCTATGGCATTTTAAGGTTCTAGGACTTCATCTAAGATGCTATATGATCCTATTATGGATGCACTGGCCATTTTAAGGTTCTTTTAGAAGCTTTATGATGATTTTTAATTAATGGAATTTATCAATTTTAAACATATGAGTGATTTTACAACTGAAATTATTGCAAACGAATTCGAACCAAATTAAAAATTCTACAGCACCAAGATGGGAATGTATGTAGCTTACTGGCAGAGTTCTATAGATTTTTATATTAAGCTCATATTTAATTTTTATTTAACCATAATGAGACTAGATTGCAAAAATAACACAGAAACTACTAGAAATAGAAATCTACATTCATGAAAATTTCTAGAGAAATAATATATGAGTAAACATAGCATGTTGTTAGATTTTCGTGAATTTTAAAGACTATTTACTACCAATTTCGAATTTTTCAATTTTATGACCAGATTATGAATTTAGACTACATCCCTAAGGAAACAAGATCCAAACCAATTGAATATTTTACAGCATCAAGAAATATAAAATATAAGACTACCGTAAAAATTTTGACAATTTTAATTGTGATCTGATGTCAGTAAAAATTCTCACAAAATATGATAATTTCCAAAGAAAGTATTAACTAATATATCAAACAGAATCTAAAAATCCTTAAAAATTAATGGTAGAATGTATCAGTACCATATTATTTTCCCACGAAATTTCATTAATTTTGGAATCTATTTAGTATATATTTTATTTTTCTTCATCAAAAAGACATATTTGAAGAGTTTTCTATTTTTAAAACGCGCTTTTCGAGAAAATTACGACTCCGGAAAATGTCCTTTAACCTTGTTCTGATGTGATGAACACAAGAAAATTTTAATATTCGAAAAAATAGATCATCCTGAGATAGCTATTTTTTCCAATTTCTTAATTTCTCAGTCATTATTTTAAATGAAATTCCATTCTTCACTCAAATTCTCAAAATCCTTTGATCCAATGTCAGATCCGATCTGATGGTTACTTTACTCCATTTAGATAGATCAGTGCATTAAATTTCGGGACGAATCGGAATTGAAACACTCATGTAGATCATGATTTTAAGCACATACATATAATATTCAATTAAATTCAATTAAATGCTAAAAAACCATGCAAAATACATAAAAAAACCAAATAATCCTGGAAAAATCTGAGAATCGTGTACCTACCTGTAGTCGAGACCCTCGCCTAATCCAAGAGCCAAAAAATCCGATAATCCCGCCGACGCTCGGTCCGATCTCCTCTCTTTCTCTTTCTTCTTTGTTTTATTATATATATTTTTTTGCTTTCTTCCTTGCTTCTCTCACTGCAAACGGGAGAGAGAGATGAGAATGAATGATAGAAACAGAGAGGTTGAGAGAATGGGAGTTAGAGGGATAGAGAGTTTGAGAGAGTGAGAATGATAAAGAGACAGAGGAGGTGTGCGGGAAAAAGAACGACACAGAGACGATGAGAAACAAGAGGCAGATATATATAGAGAAATATAGAAAGATTGAGTGTGAGAGATATAGAGAGATTGAGAGGCTGTGAGAGAGAATAAAAAGAGGCAAAGAGAGTGAGAGACCGAGAGGTAAGAGATAGATAGAGAGAACAGATACGGCACTCTGTTTTTTTTTAAGCTTTTCTTGTTTTTTTTTCGGAAAAACGATGCTCTGTTTTCTTTGGAAATTAGAGAAGGACGAGGAAAAACGATTGTGAATGATTGAGGGGTTTAGTGATGGCTGTGAGAGCAGAGAGATAGCAAAGAGAGTGAGAGACCGAGAGGTAAGAGATAGATAGAGAGAACAGATACGGCACTCTGTTTTTTTTAGCTTTTCTTGTTTTTTTTTTTTCGGAAAAACGATGGTCTGTTTTCTTTGGAAATTAGAGAAGGACGAGTAAAAACGATTGTGAATGATTGAGGGGTTTAGAGATGGCTGTGAGAGCAGAGAGATAGCAAAGAGAGAGCCGTGGGAGGTTGAGAGTAAGAAAAACCAAGAAACAGAGGCCGTGAGTGAGAGATGGTGAGGAGGGATCGAGAAACAAAGGCCGTGAGAGGTTGAGAATGGGGTAGAGAGGGTGAAGGTTGAGATACGTATCGATAGATGGAGAGGCCGGCTGGTGAGATAGATGGGGAGATGTGAATGAGAAACAGAGTGTCTGTTCTGCTCTCCCTTCCCCCCCTTTTCCTTCGTTCCCCCCAACTATCTATATATATATTTTTTAGAGATTCCCTCCTCAGCCTCTTTCTATTTCTCAACTTTTCTTTCCTTACCTATCTCCCCCATATTAGAAAGCTGCCTACTAGAGAATTGGCGAGAGTCCATAGTTAGCAAGACTAAACCTTATGCAGCCATTCACATAAAAATAGACCACCTATATTTAGAGAATTTCGAAAATAAAACAAGAAGAATTTCGAGCTGGTCTACTTGGGACCCACGAATGGCAATTAACTTAAGATAGCTTGATCTCTTTCCCAAATTTAATTCATTGCATATTAGAGGACCCCACTATCTACTTCCACCTCCCCATACAATGCATCCTCATATAGGGACCACCATTCGGTCAATATCCTCCACAATCCAATTTCCATTTGTGATTAAAAATTGATATTAGCACCATTGCACCATACAATAAATTAATGTGGGTCCATTATCATGGGTGAATTCTTCTTGTACTGTACTACTTGCATTCAAATCCCTTCCATTGGATGATCTTAGCCGTCCAATTTATGGGTCTCAATATATATGGGACGTGCCCCTCCAAATCAATTTCGCTCGCAAGATGATCCATATCATTAACTTATAACATTTCCAAGAATTATCCGAATAATTCAACTTGATGGTCGCAACCAAATTGGGTGTTTAAAATGATTTTTCTGAGATCTTGACCGCTCCCTTGATGGTCATCTTTAGGCATTAGATCGAAGTAGATTTAAAACTCATTTTTCATTAATACAATATGTGGGCCCCCTGCTTGATCCAAATCTAAACAAATGCTCAATGTGGGCCGACCAAACGGGTCCAAATTCTCCCCGTTGCTCGGATTCTCGCGAATATCCCTTCTCAACACTTAGCGAAAAAAAATGCGAAACATGGGGGAAATGATTGAAAAGATCGAGAAAACATAAGGGACGGACATGGGAATGGGAAACACTGAATAACGGATAACGAAACAGTAACTTCTTTATTGATTAAAGCGGAGCAAAATGGGGGTGTCTACAGTCCCTGAGGATCATAGGCCAAAAGTAGCCGTGCCTCACGATTGTCTGAGCTGGAATCCTGCTGCCTCCGTGGTCTCCGCAAATTCCTTCGTGTACTTCCCGTAGTGCATACTCTGATTCGGAGGGTACCAGGCATCGGAGGTACGGCCAGGTGTACGACTGTTTATACAGCCTGGGTCCGTGGACCACGTAGTGGGCAGCTCTTGCGGTTAGGCGCCGGGCTTCCAGCTTGTTTCGGGTAGTTCTCCGTCTTTCAGGTATCGCATGATGGGGTCCATCCAGCTTGGTCCTGGTGGAATCTCTAAGACTTGTACCTCATCGATGCTGGGGTGGGGCAGTATTTCTGTGAGTATGGTGCCGAAGTCGTGGGTTTCTTTCGAGGCCATTTTTGACAACGCATCTGCTCGGTTGTTCATGTCTCGTGGTATCTGGAGGATCTCAACTTCCATAATTCTTTGTAGCTTTTCCTTTACATTCTGGAGGTATCGCTTCATCCTGGGGCTTTGGCTTCATATATTCCATTCACTTGGTTGACGACGAGCTGGGAGTCGCTATAGACTTTTAACTTTCCCGCACCGAGCTCCGTGGCTAGACTTAGCCCTGCTAGTAAGGCTTCGTATTCAGTATCGTTGTTGGAGGCTTTGAAATCTAGCCGGAGGGCGTATTCTAGCGTGAATCCTTCGGGGCCTTGGAGGATCACTCCCGCCCCGCGCCCCGTTTGGTCTGCTGAGCCGTCAACGTGCAGGGTCCAGTGCATCTCGTCGCTCTGTTCCGCTGAGTCTGGAGCCATGTCTTCGCGAGTCATCTGTTCGGTGGGGCCCTCGCCATTTTCCATTGTTGCTGGTTCCGTGGCCGGGCCGTAGATTCCACTATGAAGTCAGCGAGGGCTTGGGATTTAATAGCCAGCCTCGATCGGACCTGTATGTCCAACTCTCCCAACTCGACGGCCCAACATACCATCCTGCCCGAGGTCTTTGGTTTTTGGAGAATTTTCCTCAGGGGCTGGTCAGTCAGAAGCACTATGGGGTGGGCTTGGAAGTAGGGGCGGAGCTTTCGGGCAGCGTTGACGATTGCGAGGGCAAATTTCTCTATGTTTAGGTATCGGACCTCCGCACCGTGGAGAGTCTTGCTCACATAGTACACCGGGTATTCCTTCTTGTTGCTTTGTTTGGCTAATACCGCACTCACCGTTGTGGGGCTGATGGCCAGATACAGGAATAGTTCTTCTCCTGGCTCAGGTTTGGCGAGTACGGCGGTGTCTGGAGGTACTGTTTCAAGGCGTCGAATGCTTCTTGGCAGGCCGGGGTCCGTTCGAATTCTCGTATATTTTTTAGTTGTTTGAAGAAGGGCTGGCATTTTTCCGCCGACTTGGGCATGAATCGGCCGAGGGCAGTGATTCGCCCTGCGAGACTCTGTACTTCTACCGCTGTTGTCGGGGGCTCCATGTCTAGGATGGCCTGGATCTTTTCGGGGTTGGCCTCGATCCCTCTTTGGCTAATCATGAACCCTAAGAACTTTCCGGAAGCTACCCCGAAGGCGCATTTCGCGGGGTTCAGCTTCATCCGAGCTCGTCGCAGGGTGTTGATAGTTTCCTGAAGGTTGGAGATGTGTCTGGAGGCTTTCAAACTTTTCACCAGCATGTCGTCAACATACACCTCTACATTCCTTCCGATTTGCGCCTGGAATAGCTTATTTACGAGCCGCTGGTAGGTGGCGCCAGCGTTTTTTAACCCGAAGGGAATAACGGTGTAACAGTAGACGCCCTGATCGGTAATGAACGCTGTTTTTGGGATGTCTGGCTCGTGCATTTTCACCTGATTGTAACCCGAGAAGGCATCTAAAAAGGTGAGGAGCTCGTGCCCGGATGTGGCATCGATGAGCTGGTCTATGCGCGGGAGGGGGTAGGGGTCCTTCGGGCAAGCCCGGTTTAGGTCTGTGAAGTCTATGCAGGCCCGCCAGCCTCCACTAGCTTTCTTGACCATGACGACGTTAGACAGTCACTCGAGGTACCGGATTTCTCTGATAAACCCGGCTTGTAGTAGCTTCTCCACTTCGGCCTTTATGTGAGTTTGACGTTCCACCGCAAAGTTCCTCTTTTTCTGCCGGACGGGTTTAAGGGCTGGGTTCACGTTTAACTTGTGAACGGCCAATTCCTTGGGTATCCCGGGCATGTCCTTAGCGGACCATGAGAACATGTCTTTGTTGGTTTTGAGGAAGTCGATCATTTGGCCTCGCAAGGTGCCTTTTAGCAGGGAACTGATCCGGACTTATCTCTCCGGCTGATTTTGGGCTATGGGGATGGAGTCTAGCTCCTCGGCGGGTTCTCCTCTGATTGTGCAGGCCCGCTGTCGGGGGTCTTCACTACCGATCGTGAAGTTCTCGGCCGGAGCGTTGGTTCCTCTTAGGCTTGCTGCGTAGCACTGGCGCGCTATCATCTGCTGCCCCCGGACTTCCCCTACTCCGGTTGGAGTGGGGGGTGGAGACCACCACTCCCAAGTCTCTTAGAGCGGGGCGTCCTATGATGGCACTGTAGGTGAAAGGTATGTCCACAACCATGAAGGTGGTCAGGATGGTCTTTTGGAGGGGGTATGTCCCGAAAGTTGCGGGTAAGTCGATTTTGCCATTGACCCGCACCGATGCCCCGGAGAACCCGTAGATGGAATACTCCGCGGGTCCCAGCCTCTCTTGGCCCAGTTTCATTTCTTCGAAGGTTTCGAGGTGTAATACGTTGACGGAGCTTCCCGTGTCAACCAGGATCTTCCCTATGTCGAAGTTGGCGACGACTAGCCTGACGACTAGTGCGTCGTCGTGCGGGGTTTGTAGTCCGTCGAGGTCTTCGTTGGAGAAAGTGATGATCTGATCTTCACGGGGTGGATCTGTTCGGGCCTTTTTGGAAGGCATTTCCATGGAGAACACCCGTTCTACATACGCCCGCTGACCAGCTGTTGTCGGTCCTCCCGCTGCCGGCCCGCCCGTGATGATGTTAATTTTTCCGATAATGGTGGGCGGCTATTCGCGGGCCTGCGGCTGTTTAGTGGGCTCTTCTTTCTTGGGATGCTGGTGGTGGCGTGTGTCGTGTCTGCTGCGGGATCGACGTCTGCTTCGGGAATGATGCCTGCTCGGGGATCGGTGTCGGCTTGTGGATCGGTGGCGACTGCTGGACCGGCGGCGGCCGCTGGACCGGCGCCTATTGGGCGACTGACGCCTGTCTCAGGGTTCGTCGGGTGGGTGTTGGGCCTCGCGCGAGCTTTCACCAGGGCTCCTGAGATATTGATTTAGGTGCCCCTCCTCTGCCAGCTTTTCTAGCTGGAGGCGGAGGTGGAAGCAATGGTCAGTAGGACATGGGAGAGGGGAACCTTTAGTGGGGCGCTTCCCAGTCTTTCGAAGACGGGGACGGGGTTTCGGCTCGCCTGTTTTTCCTCAGCCCGTGGCCTCATGATCCTTCGGCCATCGTTGCTTTTTCTTTCATTGGGGCCGGCCTGGCCCTGTTCTCGGGCGCAGGCCTCTTCTGCCAGTACGAACTTGTCAGCCTTTGATTCGAGTTCCTGCAGGTCTCGGGGTGGCATGAGGGTGAGATGCAGCTTGAGATTCGGGTCAGTGGTGGCATGCTTCAGTGTGGCGACCGCTATTTGGACGTCCATGTTCGAAAGCTGGGCCAATTCGGTGTTGAATTTTAACATGAAGTCTCTTAGGGTCTCGTTTCTTCCCTGCCGGAGGGCTAAGAGGGCGTCCGCTGGATCGTGGCGGAGGCGGTTGTTGGCGAACCTTGCGCTGAACTTCCTTCCGAATTCGTGGAAGGATGCAATGGAGTCTGGCTCCAATCTCATGTCCAGTCGTTAGCGGTTTTTCTTAACAGGGAGGCGAAGGCTCTGCACATGAATCCGTCTGACGCACCCTAGAGCGTCATTACCCTTTTGAAAGTTTATAGGAACTCGAGGGGGTCTGTACTTCCGTCGTACAGACCGAAACGAGAGAGGTCTATTCCTGCTTCTGCTGGGGTTTTTAAGACCTCCGTGGTGAATGGGGATGCCGTTTCCCTCTCCCATTCGTCGAGGATGCCGTGGGCGTAGGGCTTTTTCATTTCCAGTTTTACTTCTCGGATTTGCCTCTACAGGTCGGCTATCGGATCCATGCTGGGTGGTTGCGCTGAGGTTGCTACCTCCTCTGCCTGTGCTGGGGGCGGTTCATGGAAACGAGCGGTCCGGGCAGGGGGAGCGCGGCTTAGCGTAGCTTGCTTCCCATCGTCTCGCTGGTGTCCCCTAGCTGCGGGGGGCAAAGGGCTAATCGCCGATGGGGACGGCGTCCGGCGAGTCGGTGCTCGCTTTCGCCGGGGATGACGCTTCCCTGGCTGTTCCTCGTCGCCTTCGCCATAGGCTTCCGTCTGGTCCTGCATGGTCAGGGGCCTCCCTGGGGCAGGAGGGTCCGGCGGAGGCAATCGTTGGAGTAGTTCTCGGCGGAGTTCGTTAAACATCTCCATGGTGGGGACCATCTGCGGTGCGCTGGAGGAGGACTGGTGTCGGCCCGAGAGCGGTGAATTGGGCTCCCGGGAGGAGGGCTGGCTCCTGGTCATTACCCCTATTTCTTGCTGTTGGGTGTGGTTTCTCATTGCCAAAAGACGTTCAGTACTTGACGAGTCCCACGGATGGCGCCAATATGATGGCGTCTGAATCCGGGTCTGCGATCGCGCGGTCGGTAGAGGGCCTTTGCGGGGTCTGCAATCACAAACAAAGGGGGTCAGGGGGTCCGGGGTGGGTCTGGGACGACCACTTCGACACCCAAGTCAGATCCTTCGACCAATCAATATAAAGGACAGCGAGAAGAGGAAGAAGTTTGATCAGGGTTACCAGGACCAAAACGCGGGTTCTTTTCTGGGTGTGTGAGTGAGTGGGTCCGAGGGGACTAGCAGGAAGATTAGGATTGAGTTCCTAGTCTCCTCTGTTGTTGCCTCGCCTCTTTTTCCGTTTGTTTTTGCGGGAGCTGTGAATGGGGGAAGTCTTTTCAAAAAAAAAAACCTGGATCCCCGTTCTTCTTCCTTTCCCTCCCTTTTAAAGGGAGGCCCGCGGGCCTTTTCATCATTATGGAGGGAAAAGCTTCCTTTGCAGGATTGGGCCGTCCCCCTGCTCCGTTGGCATGCGTGGCTTTGCCGGATATTTCCTTCTATAACTTGTGATGATGAGGCCTGGACGGTGAGAGGGCGACACATGTCATGATTGTATGGTCTTTGCCGTTTTTCAAAGCCTTTCTTCATGATGGTTAGGCTCTACTTGTGCATGGATGACACGTGGCGATATCTGAGAGCGACGCCGTATTTGTGTCCCATCACTTCCAAAAATTGGCTCACAGTCTGGGGCTGGAGCTCCGACGCATTGATCTTCAATCCCATTGCCCTTTGTAATTCCGTAAGAAAAAACAATTCCCATCAACCCTGACATATCTGTTGTGCAACAGCCAGAAGAGGAAAGAGATCTCCACTGTCCGATCCGGATGCTGCCAGAAAACTACTTTAGTATACAATTTGTTCAAGTACTGCTTCTGCTAGCCTTCCAATCCACCAACGGTTGCCCATGTTATCGAGATTTGATCTAGGGATGGTCCCGAGATCGTATCAATTTGATTTTTCCATGGGCCTTGTAACGTTCCGGTCATGGTCGTAGAATTACGAAGAAGCTTTCCCATTTTCTTTTGGACTTTTTTTGGCCTACCAAGAACAGATAGAGAGAGAGAGAGAGAGTATTGTCATACGGTGTCTGATGGCAGCGCCTAACGTTTAACGTTAAAAGGGGTCAATTTCTCATATGAGGGGGTCAATTTATCACCGCCCTTTATTTAGTACGAATATAAGGGATACGTAATTATTATTTTTGAATGGAACAAGGGAAATTAACTGGTCGCATCTAACAGCTCCTCCAAAGTACATTATTATTGGTATCACAAGCATAATTTAGTAAGTTGTCCGCAACAAAATTACCATCCTGAAAATGTGAGTAATAACAAAACTCAGCAGAAAAAATATTTCTTATTTCTTTTAGAATATAGTGAATGTAGTGTTCTGTTTTTACCTTTGATGATGTTGACAAGGACAAGACTATCAGATTCAATTCAGATTCAATTAATCCCTAACGCAACACTATCTCTCATAGCTCTAGCTTCAGCCAACATGTTAGTGTTCATATGAAAGAAAGAGAGAATGCAAATCTTACTCTACTATTATTATCTCAGAAAAGAACCCCTCGTCTAGCAACACCTGGATTTCCCCTAGCTGCACCATCGACGTACAACTTCAGGACTTTGTCACTAAGTTTTTTCCAGTAAACCAAAGAAATTTTTTCAAGGACGAGATCTTTAATTCTAATATTGATATGCTCCAAAAAAAATCTTTCCATAAGGTTCCAATTGGACGTTGATTTTACATAATCTCTTATATCCTTAAGCCATGTTATGATTTTATTTTTAATCTAATTAGTATGCATCCGTTGATTTTCCATTCTTCTTCTGAATCTTTCTTACCATATTTCCCATATTATGATCGAGGGGACAATTTTGACAATATTATGACGGTTGAGTTACCTTTTTTAGCTTTTTCGTGCCAAGATTGAATCATGTTGTTAATGAATTGGCTGGGGATTAAATTGAAATTAAAAATGTAGGAAAAAAAGTCTAAAGGTCACTAGCCAAGTCACTTTCTATAAACAAATGTCTAAGATTTTCATAACTACCTCCTCACAATAGTTACATTTAGAGGCATGCAGTATGAATTTCTTTAGCCCTAATGCGAGCGTCAACTGGCACTATTCAACAGTTTCCATATGAAAATGCTGGTCTTAGGGGGATATTATTCCAAATATTTTTATACCATGTGTGGGTTGGTTGATTATTCTTTAGAAAATTTTAAGCCGATTTAATGAAAAGTTTTCCATCATTATTAGGCCACCAAATGAGATAATCATAATTAACAATAGTTTCAAGTTTAGAATTCGTAAGAGCATCCATTAAGCTTTCACTGAGACAATCATGGATTTTAAACCAGTTCCAAAAGCCATTTTCATTTAATATTCCGTCATGTTTAAGATTTTTAATATTGTGAATGTTAATGGCCTCCTCAAATAAAGGTCTCCCACCATATCATTTGTCATACCAAGAAGATATGTTTCTTTTTCCAACCATCCATCTGCTATTGTCTATCCAGTTTTGATAGGGCCCTAACATTTAAAATATCTTGCCAGATCTTTGAACCACTATTTCTTACATTTAAACAATTAATATGTGGATTTCTTGCATATTTAGCGAACATAAACCTGAACATAAAGAGTTATTTTCATGAATCTGGTGGAGAGATTTGAATCTAAAGGCTTGACTGACAACTAGGTGGGATCGAATACCTAGACCCCCTTCTTTCTTCCTACATATCCTATCCCAAGAGATCCAGTGATGATTATCCCCCCACCAAAAGTTGGAAAAGATAGTTTCAACTCTTTTTATGACAGTTTTAGGGGTTCTAAGAATGGATAACATGTAATGGGAATATTAGCTGACACATGTGTTTGATAAGGGTGAGCTTTCCGCCAGTAGATAAGAGTTTTCTTTTCCATCCTTCCACTTTCTTTTGAATTCTTTCAATGATGTTGTTAAAGTAACTTATTTTCATTTTACCCTTATAGATAGGAGCCCCTAAGCAATTCAAAGGAAGATCTTTTAAGCTAAACTCAGTGGAACTCTTTATGATAATTTTCCTAACATTAGGCATTATATCCGAAACTATGAAACAACTCTTTTATCTTTATTCACTTCCTGGCCTAACACTTTTTCATAGTGTGCAATAATTTTCATAATATTATCAATGGAGGATTTTGTGCTATTAGTATAGATCATAACATCATCCACAAAAAGAGTGTGTAATGGAAAAATTAGCAGTGCCAATGTGATAAAAATTTATCTTTCCCAAAGTCGAAGCTTCTTTAAGGCTTCTGCTAAGAGCCTCTTCTGCTATATTAAACAATTATGGAGAGATAGGATCTCCCTAACTAAAGCGTCTAGAGGAGACGAAATAATCTTTAGGCCCCCAATTTATTAGAATCGAAAACCAGCAATATTGAGTCATAGATTTAGTTAAGTTGATAAAAAAAAAGGGGGTTAAAACCAAACTTTTCCAAGACTTCTGATATAAAATTCCACTTCATTCAGTCATAAGCTTTTTCCATATCTAGTTTAAAAATAATATTTCCTCCTCTAACCTTGTGATTTATGCTTTGAGTTGGTTCCTGGGCGACATTAATATTGTCTATAATACTTCTGTTCAGAACCGAAGCTCCTTGCTTTTGAGATATAATTTTAGGAAGGATCGGAGAACGACGCATAGTCATAATTTTAGCAATGATTTTGTAGCTAAATTGACAAAGGCTTATTGGTATAAAATCATTAGTTGTTACTGCTTTTTTTAGGGATTAGGGTAATGAAGGTTGATTATAAGATTTGGACAGATTTTTAGCTTTGAAAATATCCTCTATAGCCTCCGCAATGTCTTTTTTTAACAATATCCAGACAACGAGTACAGAAAATACCATTGAAGACGACAAGATAGGGGACATTCTCGGAAGGAAGGCTAAACACAGCATTTTGAAAATTTTCATACATACGAGTGGCAGTAATAAGGTTATTATCTTCCTCATTTATCAGCTTAGGAATGCTATTTAGAAATATTCCTTTTAAATTAGTGTTTTCTTCGTTGGATAATAGATTTTTATAGTGGATACAAATATCTTGAGAATCTTCCACCCAATTGTTCATACGAAGGACTTTATGAATCCTACAAGATTTTCTGTTACTTGTCAGAGGCATGAAAAATTTTGTATTTCTATCACCCTCTTTAGGCCAATTTTCCCGGGTTTTTTGTCTTATGAAATTTTTTTCGTAAAGCATTGTTAAGAGTCATCGCCGACTCTACAAATATGCCGGAGCGGCCGGGCCGGTATGTGTAAGGACGCGGGTCCAAACAGATCTTGTCTAGTTATACTAGGATAGGGTTGTTACAGCCATGGTTTTAAATTTTGACCGAAATCTGGACCGAAATTTTGGATTTCGGTCAAGACCGAAACCGAAACATTCTGAAACCAAAATAGCCAAAATTTTGGTTAATTTCGGCAAAATTTGTTAAAAAATATTAATTTTTTATTCTTTTACAAAGTTTCAATTGAAATCACGGTAATTTCGGTCGAAATTTCGACCCAAAAGAAGGGTATTTCGAGCGCATGTACAAAATTTCAGTCAGATAAGTCCGAAATTTTAGCGGAAACCGAAATTTAAAACCATGGATGAGAGTCTTTCTTTATGGTTAGTTAAAAGAGTCCTGATTGGTTAGTAGAATAGGATTTGAAGTTTTACTTTTAATAGGATTAGTTCTCTTTATTTGTTTATAAAATAGACACTCAAGTGCCAAAACGTGTATTAAAGAGTCTGACAAACATTAACACCTTTGAGAGAAAACATGATATATACAGAGCGTTTGTGTGCTGTGTAGAGAAGAGAAAACGTTGGTAAAAAAATAGAGAAGTGATTGTATGGTTCACTCTTTGTGAATAAAGTATTGAAATAAAATTCTCTTCCTCTTTGTTCTTTGTTTTCTACAAGATCAATAAAGTATTGAAAGTATTGATCTTTGTTTTCTACAAGTGGTATCGGAGTTATCGGTTTGGGACTGGTGAACGGTTGACAAAATCATCTGTCAGGGACGGTGAACGGTAGTTGAAGAAGCCACTAGTCAAGGACTAGCGTAAAAAAGGCTAAAGAAAGAAGATCAAGCCCCTAGGGACGAGATCTGAATGTCTGCGCCCAGGGATCAAACGTCAAAGTTGTAGATCTGGGATCTGACTTCAAGTTTGCCACTCGTCAAAAGCTTTGATCAAAGAGATGGATTTCGCTAATTCCGTCAACGGAATTGAGAAGTTGAATAATATAAGTTATTCATATTGAAAATGTTGCATAGAGTCGTATCTCCATGGGCAATATAAGTTATTGCAGACACTTTGAGGAAGTGGAATATCAAAGCCGGTAAAGCTATGTTCATGTTGAAGGCTACCATTCAGAGGGATTTTCTCGATTATATTCGAGAGGTCAAGATTCCGAAGGAAGCGTGGGATGTTTTTACCACTTTGTTTTCAAAGACAAACGACGCAAGACTACAGATGCTTGAGAATGAGATAGATTATGTATCTCAAGGGAATATGACAATTCTCGAGTATTTTATGAAGGTGAAGAAGATCTGCCATGAAATATTGTGACTCGACGAAGAGTCCAGGATTTCGAAGATGCTGAGGATTATTATTCGAGGATTGAAACCTGAGTACAGTAGTTTCATCACAGCAATCCAAGGATAGCCAACTCAACCAACGCTAGTGGAATTGGAGAGTCTCTTGGCAAACCAAGAGAGCCTAGCTAAGCAGATGGTTGGATCCATAATAAAGGAGAATGGGGAGGTTCTCTTTGCTGGGCGAGGAAGAAAGTTCTAGAATTCCAAGAATCAGAAAGGCAAGTAAAATGCCCGATCAGATCAAATGGAAGGAACTTCTGATCAAGGGGGAGCCTCAAGCGGTCGTGGTTCTGAGAAACAAACTTAGAATAAGGGACAAAGATGGACGTGCTACAATTGTGGTAAGCACCACTTTGCCAGAGATTACCATGCACGAAAGAAGAAGAATGACGTAGGTAACACTACAGCATCTAAAGATCTCCAAAAGTTTGATAGCGACGAGGAGTGTTCTCTCATGTGTGTGAAGTTGCTATTACGACTACAAAGGTCGTGGATGTTGCTAGTTCAGCGGACACAAACAAAGGTTGCCGCATAGACTACTGCAAAGATTAGATAGTTGATTCGGGGTGTTCGAATCATATGACCGGGGATGAGCAGAAGTTTGCGACAAAGACCGAATACAAAGGCAGTCGGATGGTAGTAACAATGAATGATGCAAAATTGCCTATTACCCACGTAGGTAATGTTTCACAATCTATTGGAGAGCTCAATTTATTAAAGGATGTCTACCATGTTCCAGACATGAAGAGGTACTTAATGTCTGTATCTCATTTTATGAGAACATGAAATTATGTTCTCTTTGACCCAGACGATGTGAAGATCTTCAACGAATTACGTATTTCGGGTACTCCACTTATGGAAGGAAAAATAGTAGACTCGGTCTATGTGATGCAGCCCAGGAAGCGTATGTACAGAGAATCTGGAAGAATGAGATTGCGGATTTATGGCATGTGAGATTGGCGCATGTTGGGTACTCAAGGCAGAAGGTGATGATGAAAAAGCAATTGGTGAAGGGAGTTCCTGATTTAGAGGTTCAACATGACACAACGTGTGCCGGGTGTCAATATGGAAAGGCACATCAACTTTCATACACCGACTTAATATTTCAAGCAAAGAAGCGCCTCGAGCTAGTGCATTCGGACGTTTTTGGAGAAGTGAGAATACCATCAATTGGAGGTATGAATTATTTGCTAATGTTCATTGATGATTTCTCATGGGCTGTGTGGGTTTATTTTATCAAAGAAAAATCAGCAGTTTTTGGAAAGTTCAAAGAGTTCCAAGATTTGCGGTATACGCTTTGTCGCACCCTTTCATATGATGAAGAAGACCCAAAGAGCACCCCAAAGGTCCTTGATGTGTGATTTGTCGAAGAAGAAAAGGGAATTGAGGAATCCCTTTTGTGAAGAACCTTTGAAAGAGATGAACACACTTCAAGAGAAATTAATCCCTTTTTTTCTTGAGGAGAGAGAAAAATGACGAATTTGGATTTTTTTTATCCTTCCTAGGATTGTTTGCTTTGATTTTTATACAAAAAGCTAGGGTTAAGAGAGAAATAGTAGTTCCCAATGTGAGAGCTCCCTTTTTGGCTTGTTTCCAATTTTCCCCTTTTGCTTTCTTTCTTTCTTGTTTCCAAATTTGACTTGATTCCAATCTTAATTTCTTGTTAATCAAGACATGCTATTCTCATTCCACATTGCTTCTTTGGAAGAAAACATTTTTAAGCAATCATTCCTCTTTTCCTTTTTTCTTCTTTTCTTTTTTTTATTCTTTTTATTTTTCTTTTAACAAATATGATGTCACCATTGTGACATCATCAAGGTTGGGTGCTCAACTCATGTGGGTCAGCCATGTGGGGTGCCCACCATGGTGGTCGACCCATATGGGTGAACCCACATGAGCTCCATCTTTGCGGGCTTTAGCCCAATGGGCCATTTCACACTGGTTTCGGGTTTTTCCGTAAAAATTCAATAAAATCTTTCTAAATTCAACATTCTATATATGGACCCAACCCATTTGACATTTATGGTGCATCCCTCACACATTATTGGATCATCTTTTTTGGAAAATAACTTTTCGGACCAAAATGCCCCTATTTGACTGCTAGACATTCAAATGCGACCAAAATACCCTCAGATTGGTTCACTCCTAAAGGGAAAAATTAAAAATAGAAAGTCTTTATGGTCAAACTTCAAAAATAGAAACTTTTAAAATTGGGTCCTTTCGGTGAGCAATATTAAACAGAATCATTTGGTATCCCCTGAAAATACCCAAAATGCCCCAACACTTAGAATTTCGAAATTAAGCGAACCCCTGAGAAATTTTAAATTTAGCAGGTTTTCCAAAATTCAGAAAATCATTCATAATCTCTCAGACATATTTCATTGATCAAAAGAATTACACAGGAAAAAACCAAATTACCCTGAGGTGCTAGAATTTGGCGAGACTAGGGAAAACCTTGAGAAATTTCAAAAATAGCAGATTTCCGAAAATTTATAAACGAACTCAAGATTTCTTAGACACAACTTAGGGACCAAATATGATATATTGGAAATGTCTAAAATACCCCCGAAGTGCAAGACTAAAAGAAAATCTTGAGAGATCTAAATTTAGCAGGTTTCCCAAATCTTACGAAATTACTTCTAATCCATCAACCGTACCCTCGAGATGGTTTTGGATATATGAGAAATGATTGAAACATCCATAAGATGATGAAAATGTGGAAGCTCCTTGAGTTTCTAAAAATAGCAGCTTTTTAAAAATTCATGCAATCGCTCAAGATCTCTCGGACACAGCTCGGGGTTCAAACGGGACACATCAGGAATGACTAAAATACCCTTATAGTGCAAAATGAGCAAAAATGAGGGAAACCCTGAAAATTGAAAATTCTAAAAATAGCAGGTTTTTTCACTTGCTTGGAAACTTGATTTTACATCTTCCGAAAGCCAAAGGAACCCCCTAGGGACCTTCAGGATCGCGAATCAACTTCAAAACTCCCATAATCTGGTGAAATCTACCCTAAAATGCATGGATGCCTAATCTAATGTTGAATACGGACTCAAGACTCGATGATACTACCAAATTTTTTGCTTTTTAAAGCGTAGCAAAATGGGGGTGTCTACAGACGTCCCTCTTTGTTAGAGATGAAAGTAGTCATCGAATACCAAAGCAAAAGTGACAGAGCCATTTTGCGCAGCTTTAATCAACAAATGACTCTAAACAAAATGCAACCTAGACGCAAACATATATTACCTAATGTAAGACCCTAAACGAAGTCCTAAAATTGGAATGTAATAAAAAATCATTTTTATTCTTGCTACCATGAGCTGGTATTCAGAATAAATGGAGAAATGAATTCAATCTAAGAAAGGAAATCACGTAACTTAGAATGAAAAAATAATCCTGATGCGGCGCCGTTCACAAACGGGCAATGAGAGAATGAGATATTATTTTCGAATGGATTCTGAAGAGAAGGAACAAAGATCGTTCTCAAATGGTTTTTAGAAGAAAATGAGACACCGTTCACAAGCGGGCTCAAGGAGGATAAGAGGCATTCCCAAATGGACTCGGACAATGAGGCACCGTTCACAAACGGCCTTAAGGAGGATAGGAGACCATTCACAAATGGACTCAGAAAATGAGACACCGTTCACAAACGGGCTCAAGGAGGACATGAGACCATTCACAAATGGACTCAGAAAATGAGACACCGTTCACAAACGGGCTCAAGGAGCACATGAGAACATTCACAAATGGACTCAGAAAATGAGATACCGTTCACAAACGGGCTCAAAGAGGATATGAGGCCATTCACAAATGGACTCGAAAAATGAGACACCGTTCACAAACGGGCTCAAAGAGGATAAGAGACCATTCGCAAATGGAATCGAAAAATGAGACACCGTTCACAAACGGGCTCAAGGAGGATAGGAGACCATTCACAAATGGAATCGAAAAATGAGACACCATTCACAAACGGGCTCAAAGAGGATAAGTGACCATTCAGAAATGGACTCGGAAAATGAGACACCGTTCACAAACGGGCTCAAAGAGGAGAAGAGACCATTCACAAATGGACTCAAAAAATGAGACACCGCTCACAAACGGGCTCAAGGAGAACATGAGACCATTCACAAATGGACTCAAAAAATGAGATCGTTCACAAACGGGCTCAATGAGGACATGAGACCATTCACAAATGGACTAAGAAAATGAGACACCGTTCACAAACGGGCTCAAGGAGAACATGAGACCATTCACAAATAGACTCAAAAAGAATGAAATACCGTATTTATACGGACTCTAAGGAAATGAGACATCATATTTGTATGATGCTCAAAGGGAAGAAGAGACCATTTTCGAATGGACTCAGAGAAGATAAAACACCATATTTATACGGATTCCAAGAAAATGAGACATCATATTGGTATGATGCTCAAAGAGAATAAGAGACCATTTTTGAATGGACTCAGAGAAAATGAAATACCGTATTTATACGGATTCCAAGGAAATGAGACATCATATTTGTATGATGCTCAAAGAGAATAAGAGACCATTTTCGAATGGACTCAGAGAAAATGAAACACCGTATTTATACGGATTCCAAAGAAATAAGACATCGTATTTATATGATGCTCAAAGAGAATAAGAGACCATTTTGGAATGGCCACAGAGAGAATGAAATACTGTATTTATACGGATTCCAAAGAAATGAGACCGTAATTGTATGGACTCGGAAGGAACAAGACGTCGTAATTATACGGACCCTGAAGGGAATGAGACACTGTAGTTATACAGCCTCAAAGGGAATAGGACACTATAGTCATACAGGCCTAAAAGGATAAGAGTCCATAGTCATATGGACTCAGAGAGAATGAGACACCGTAGTTGTACGGGTTCAAAAGAGATAAGACAACTTTGGTTGAGATGAATTAATGAATTCGACAATGAAGAATTTGTAGATTTTTCATGAACTTGAATTTGAGGTAAACTAGAAATTGATGAATTTTAGATGCTTGAAATTGGTGCAGGATGAAATCGGGGACAGTAAAAATCATGCCCGATGAAGATATGGGAAACTAAGACTTTGACGAAAGATGAGACGACAATCCTTAGGAACTATGCAACATGATTAACGAGAATGGTTTAGGAACGCTATCAGGAAGCTTTAACATGATTCTTTTTTCGCAAAGAGAGTGTCTGTCTTTTCTTCTGGGGATTTTGATAACTGAAACCTTGATCTAACTACCTGGTATTGGTAATCTAGAACAACGACTCTCTTGGATACTGAAAATTGGGAGGTGGGATTTTTCCTTTGACAGGTGTTTAGATAAACACTTCTTCATCAGGATAATATTGAACTACTAGGGAGGAAATTAAAAATTTTAAGGGTTCATCTTTCTGAGAGTTGGCCCAATCATCATCACATATGAAATCCTCCATGCCTCAAGTGCCTTTCTGGGGCATGGTCCTCTTATGGAAACTCCACTTCCTGATGTTTCTACTTCGGAATGCTTCTGAACTGATCTTCTTTAAAACGAAGTTCTTTGACTAGATTCTCGAGATCTTTTCTTTAGGATTAACTTGGCGCAGGTACAATCACAGGGAGCTAATGACACCGGGCCTATTTCACCGAGACAATTGCATCATTTGGAGATAAGGACGACGGCTGACTCTTCTTAAAGAGGAAATTTGGGTAAATGACACTATTCAAAGGATTGAAAAACTCCGAAAGAGTGAACTTAGAATGACAAAGATTGACTAACTACACTGACAGACACAGTGATGCTTCTGACTTAGTTAACATTTTTTTTGGTAAGTCTATCTTTTCAAAGAGTAGTTTCTCAATTAATAAACACTGAACTTCTTTCTTAAAACAGTAATGCCTCAAGGATTTGGTTACCATTCGTAGGATTGCTTGGTTTCAATGCCTCTAATTTCTAGGATGACACTTGAACTCGCTTGAACTTCTTTTTGATCTTCAGTCTTGATTCCGGCTGTAGCCTTCTTATAATGATTCTCTTAGCGTGACCAAGTCATCTCTTCAGGATTTTTAACTTGGCAGACCGTGCTAGCCTTAACTTTTGCCTGAACCGCCTTTCTAGGTTTTCGATCCAGCAGGCTATCTCCTTAGCTTTTGCCTAAGCCGCCCTTTCGGGTTTTCAACTTAGCAGGGGAATGATCTTAAATTTTGCCTAGACCGCCTTTTCAGGTTTTCAGTCTAGCAGATCTTCAAACTCCGTTATTTCTCTTATTCATATTTTTTGTTTTTTTTAGGAATAGATCTTTCATTGGGGTCTGAAGGACTTTATAGGTAGGATAGGACTTTTTAAAAATTGGCTTACGGTTTGAACAAAGATTTCGACCGAACCTCTGAACAGGTTGCCTACGTATCCCAGGGTAGGAATCAGGTCGTGCGTAGTTCAGGGCGAATGCCCCTAGTTTGAAGATAAATTGTTTGAAGGTTAATTGATTTTTCTTTTTTTCTTTCTTTCTGGAATGATTGACTTCTCTTCTTTTGGAACTTGTCCCTCTTTTTTTTTTCTGGAACGATTGAATTTCTTTTTTTTTTTTTAATCGACCGAACTCGGTTTAACCGAGCTGCCTACGTACCCCAGTTGTAGGGATCAAGTCTCACGTAGTTCGGGGCGGATGCCCCTAGTTTGATGGGTTTTCAAGAAAATTTCATTAAGGCTCAAAGGATTTGCAAACCGGTATTTTTTTGACATTAGGTTAAGATTCTGGGATTTGTTCGGCCAAAGGAGGCCTTCCAATGTTCAGGTTTGGAATTGATCTAGGTTGATGAGTTTTCTTTATTATTATTTCTTTATTTTTTCGGAGTTTGACGGCATTTCCAGGTAAGAGATAATGGATCTTCTTCTTTCAAGATTCTAAAATGTGCTTTTGACTTTCATAGAGTGAAACTTGTTCTTTGACATCCTCCATCTATGAATTTGTAACTCTTGATATTTGTTGATCACTTTTCAATGCTTGCTCTTGAACTTCTTGTCTTGAATTTGTTGGCTTCATGTTATGAATTTGAGAACCAAGGTCATTGATTGGAAATATGAAAGTTGTTTCCACTCTATGCCCCTTGTATAGCATATGTCTCTCACTTTCTTCATTCTCTTGAGCTTTCTATCTATGTCTTGCCCCTAGTATCGGTTGTAGTGTTTCTAGACAATCTTCTTATTCTTGAAATAAGTTTATCAATTCTTCACACTCTTCAGAGGGTAATGTACTTTTAATCAGCATTCACTGAATCAAAGTTTCAGTGCCAATGTTTATCACTTCAGTTTTATCTTTAAGAGGCCAAGCTCGACGCTCCTCTTGTTTGCGCATATGCTACAAACTAAGGGGAGTTTCGTCGGCATTTCTTTCCTCATTCGAGACGGGAGTCTTATTTTTATTGTTATGAAAGTTAGAAGCAAACACACTAGAATGTATGAAGAAGCAAGCTTTATTGAATGGAAAGAAATTATATCATTATTGGACTCATCCTGAACAAGCTCAAGATTTACATTATCAGAAAAGGACTCACTTGGACAAGGCACTGACAGTGACTTAACTGACGTGACCGGAATAAAAATTTATTCAAACTTCAGAAGACAAAACTAGATGACTAGACTCAATAAAAATAGCAGACGGACTAAGACTCTAATAGTTGCGACTGTCTGGTGTTGAAAGCTCGGCGAAGGCTGGTTCGTTCTGAATCATCATTATGGCCGATACTTTCAATTTTGGATTCTTCCTGTTCTACTGTAGCTACACCTGAGCTTCTCAAACTTCAATGTGTCTAAGCCTTATCTTCCGATGGTGCAGCATGGTTCCACACAACATTTAGCGTTTGCTGGAATGATAGCTTGCGCTCATCAATCAATTTTTGGATCACATGTCTCAAAGTTATACACTGATCGGTGGTGTGCCCTGATCTTCGGTGAAAGTCGCAGTGTTCATTTGCCTTCCACGTCCTGGGGAGTGGATTGGGAGGATCCCTAATTCGAGTTAAATAGATATCGCCTGAAGCCAACCGTTGTTGCAATATAACAGATGGTGGAAGCGGGAGGGGGGCGAATTGCCTATCGGGCTTTTGCTGAGGTGTAGGTCTTGGTTGATCATATTCGATTACCATAGGCTCCTGTGACCAGTTAATCCCCTTTTCCCTTTCCCTAAACCCTTTCAGGATACTAGATCGTGGGATAGGCAAATCAGTGAATTTTCTGCTCTGTTTTGAAGCTGGCTTCTCTTCCTTACAGACTAAAGTCTCAAGAGGTTTTTCGCAATTTTGGGCAATACTGCCTTGGGTAGTGACATCTTCAGTCATAATATCCATGTTGATGAAGTGCTCAGAACTTTGACATTGACAACAATGGGTGGACATATAATGTATCAGATTCTTCACTTGACTGACTTCGCCAACTACCATGGCTGTTTGCAGAGAGAGGTTCATGAAGAATTTCTCCATCTTTATGAATGCATCATTTTGATATGATTTCAATGCATCATAGAGGCTATGATTTTTGTCCTTAGAAGCAATAGTGACTGGGCCAAGTTTCTCATCCAGCTGAGCTTTAATGTATTGATTCTCTTCCTTAAGTTCTTTCATCTGTTGGACAAGCAGAGCCAGGGTTTCTGTGACAAGAAAGAGTTGGAAATTTTCCATAGAATCTGCCATAGGTAGGAAAAAGTGGATAGAGAGACTTTCAACACAAATTGGGAGTTAAATTTTCTCACTTAATCCAGAATAAGTTCAAACCGAAGAAATTTTCCAAAATTCTCAGTGATGACCAATCCTGACATAGAAACAATAAACACGAGATGTAAGCTTGACATTCAGGAAATTTTTCTTTTCTATGATTGATATGATAATTATGATACGACTAGTTAAGAAATGGGACATAAAAGGATGGTTCCTCAAAACAAATAAACATAGCAATGATGACATGATAGCACTTGGGGATGCCTCTGGTTTAAGGATTATCGGAATGAACTCTGAAGGAATTTAGAAGATGATCTTGAAAAAGATTCCCCCTAGAGTCAGAAGGAATTGATCTTAAGCTAGGGATGCAATGATCTTAAGAGAACGATGATCTAGGCTAAACAATCTGAATATGTAAACTACATCCCAGATGTATGAACTGCCCTAGGGAAAGCCTAAGCGATAGGTCACACGACCTACAATGACACAAGCATGACTAGGCCATTGAGAAAGAGAAATCAGGATATCATAATCATATGATTTAGCAAGATCGTGCAAGATAGATCTGAGAGATAGATCGAGAGGAAGCTATCATATGAAATCTTTAGAATGATGGCATTTATATCCTAATCCCAAAGGGAAAGTTTTTTAATCTTCTAACATTTTAACAAGTGCTACCTGAAGGGATCAATCCTAATCCTGATCTAGTGGAGTGGAGAAAGAATCTCGACTCTTGACTTTGTTTGTGTACCTAAGGACCGATCGGAGCCATTGGAAGATGGACTAATGCCTAATCTAGACAAAAATGGGTAGGATATCCTAAACTAGGCTCACACACATGGTGCACGTGTGTTCGTATACTATATGCATGTGTGGGTTAATCTAGGGGTAAGGCCAAGAGTTCCCTTAGCGCGAATCTGTGTTCGATATACTGTACCAGTGTCCGGTATATCAGTACGTGAACCAACGAATCCATTTACGCACCATAAAGGTACTAGGCTAAGGGTGGAATGCTTCTCTAGCACAGAGGCACCAGGTGATGAAATCCTAGTCAACCATGCTAGATAACACTCCGGGTTCCTAAATAGGATATGTGTGCATGTGTGATGTTGTGGACCCCGGTCCGAGAGAGGGGGGACGAGCCCCACACGCGAAGTCTCAGGATCATCCACGTGAATGGAGAGCTCTACCACGGAACTCTCGAAAGAATGTGCCTCTCACAGCATGAGTGGCGATAAAAAGGGAGATACCTCTCGATTCGGGGACTAGCCCAGATTTGAGGCATACCTTAAACAAAGAAGAGTTGCTATCGAAGGAAGTGGGCCATGGATCCCATACTATGCTCTGTTGCAACGGATAACCAGAGATATAAAAAGAAGGTTCGTGCCTGGTTACGAATTTGGAAGGTCCAAAGAGCACCTTGTCCGCCCAAGTGCAAGCACCTGGTCTTTTATGCGATTTACTTATTGATTTTGAAGAGTTTTGGGCAAAATTCATGTGAAATGGGAACATATATCTCCGAGAAGACGTCTATCTAATCATGCATGTCTTGGAGATGATTAATAAGCACACATAAAAGAAAATGAAATAAGTGCCGCCTAAGAATAGCTAGGTTATGAGAGTCATACCTAATTGGTGTCTAAATTCTGGTGTGCAAACACATGCATGCTACAGCTAAAGGTATAGGATCTGTACATGAAAGTAAGAAAATAGAGCAAAACATGCAACACAAGTCAACTCTATACATGACTGGACAAGATGATTCCTAAAACTCTAATGCAGGACTTGACTCGGACCAAGATGGCCGTCCATCCCAGCTGCTCTACGTATCCCGGCCTCGGGAAGAATTGGAGTCAACGTAGTTCGATGACCTATTCTAACTACGATGCCTAACCATCTAGAATCGCTATCCTAGACTCAATCCACTAGACTCGACTGATTTTTAAAGCTTTTTGTCTGATTCCTTAAGTTCATGTGAATTGTAATTTTTAGGACTCTCTATATGCTCTAAATAATGCAAGTTGGTTAGCCTTAAGCTAATGCAGGTGGACCCTACATCCTATGTGTATCTAGGTTGTGCAACCTAATGAAAACCATGGGCTGACTATATGCTTCCTAGTCTAGCCATCGGTTCGACTAAATGTCAAACCGATCGACTCGAGGCCTCCTAACTCTATGGACACTCACATGACAGAACACACCATATCAATACAAATCAGGACAGCTTCCTAACTCTAAAACACCCCAAACATCTAGGATAGACTCCTAACTCTAGGGGAAGATCTTTTTGAAAAGGTTTTGAAGAATTTTTGTATTTTTGGAAGATTTGAAATGTTTATTTTTAAACGTTTGGCTGGACCTGGGATGTGGATCCCAAGCTGCACTACGTACCCTATGGAAAGGGATCAAGCCAACGTAGTTCGGAATAGACTTTCCTAACTACTCCAGTAACTCAAAATTTTTGAGATTTTTAGATTTAAAAATGTTTTTGATATTTTTTGTTGTTTTGACACAAGAGGACAAATTCCTATCATCATAAGAGTATGACAGACTCCTGATATTCCGCAAAGGTTGGACAACATCCTATGCTTTGCGGGAAAAATGATAGAATCACGACTCTGCAAGGGTTGGACAACATCCTATACCTTGCAAGAGTGGATAAATATCACATGATGAGAGGTTGGATAGAATCTTAACCCCTATGATGATAGGACTGACTCCTGAAAGAAGGACTGACTCTCTAGCTAAGGACAGACTCCTATGTTAATGACTCTGGGAAGGGCTCTAATGAGACATGACATGTCTCCTAAAACAAGAGGATACTAAAGCCAATGAGACAAAGTCTGTCTCCAAAGGGTTTAACTTTCATGCTGAAACATAGCTTGTCTTTTAATAGGGTAAGACATTCATGCTGAGACATAGCTTGTCTCCCTAAAAGGGCTCTAGATAACTCTTTCATTGCCCTTGCAATGAGAAGGACCTAAAGTTTAAGGAATGTACATCTAAAAGACTAGGCAAGTCTTTTAAACAAAAGAGGGGAGTGCTACATGGACTGAGCAAGTCCCCTAATGATGGGCTTAGGCTAGCGCCTTCATCGCTCTTGCAATGGCAAGGGCTAATGAATAACAAGGGAAAACATCTAAAAGACTAAATTAGTCTCTATACAGGGGAAGAAAGAAGAGGAAATATGGGTCATTATTTGGACTAAGCAAATCCCCTAAAAGATGGGCTTGGGATGACTCCTTCATCGCCCTTGCAATGAGAAGGCCACTAGTGTCTTAGTTTCAAACCTAAAGACTTGGAATGCTCTCTAAAGAGAATAAGAAGAGGGGGAATACTATATGGACTAGGCTAGTCCTCTAAAGGATGGGCTTGGGCTAACACCTTCATCGCCCTTGTAATGATAAAAAAAAAGGGTAACTACGAGACTAAGTTAGTCTTTGACTATAGGGGTGCAACTACTTGAAACTTTGATAATCTCCTATGAGGGTGGTTCTTTAACGAGACAAAGTTTGTCTCCAAAAAGGATGGATTCTAAATAACTCTAAAAGAGGTGCTATCTAGACAAAGCATGTCTTTTAGAGAAAGGGGAGACAAGGAAAAAGGCTAATAAGACTAAAATATGAATAACAGAGAAGAGTGAAAAAATTTAATGATAAATCTAATTATAATCATGAGAGAATCAAGTTTGGAACATATAGAATATACAATCACAATGTAGTGAGTATTAAACATATACAAAGTTATCAATTATGTATTCACAAATGATATATAGTATTAACCATTAAGATAGAATAATATTGATTATGTTATACTGCTACCAACATATATTGTGCTTATGAAGTAAAGCAACAAATTTTAATGTCATGCCCATAATGTACCTCCATGTTATGTCACTTAATAGAAGAAGACCCAACCCCTTTACCAAGAATAGGCTGTTAAAAGAAAATCCAACAAACTTCTTACTATGCACAACCTGTGTTGCATGAAGAAAAGAAAATCCTACAAACTTGACATTATGACAAAAAAAATTAAAAAATTATTGCAACCTATATGGCCAATTGTGATGCAAGAAATTGAACTGATGTAACCATATTATATTATATGCATGACCCGAACTTTCCCCTAGTTGCTGAAACATTTCCGAAGTAATAAATGTCAACAGGAAAGATCAGTTATAATGTGAACATTAAACATATCACAATAAACTGAATAATTACCAGGGCAAGTATACCATAAACATCTAATGATAAGCTACTGTAAATAATCTACAACAAAAATAATTCAATGAACCTTTAACTATTGATTTTTTTTTTATAAAATCCTCAAGGCAAAGCATTTGACAGATAATAGCAAAGATTATTAAATGCACTGCATCAAAATCACTAGATTATATCATAGAGTACTCATTAAAAATAATTCATTAGGCAACAAAAATAAAAGAATCTTTAACTGAGCACATGTACAGTTTTTAGCAAAGATTATTCATTGGATTTGAGAACTAAAGAAGAATCACATTACAGCTACTACAATAACTCATCCAAAGCATGATCGTGCTCTTATCAATCATAAAAAATTGCTACTGATATCATCAAATCTCTACAACAAAACAATGGGTTGTTATGGGCATTACCATGACTTGATAATAAGAATGGGTTGAACAAATGAAGTTAAATAAGGTTAGTCTCTATGTAACATGGCATTTGGTAAGGGTGATCACTTTCATAAACAAGGTATATAATTTCACCTTGAATGAGAATAAGTAATGACCTTTACAAATTATGAACACAAATAACATTGACGACATTTCATGAAGGTTCCGCTGAACCTAAACCAACCTGCACCTAATACTTACTACAGCAGCTCTTCCCTGGATTATAACTAATTTCAATAAAACTTTTAGATTCGAATTATGAGATTGACACAGATTTTTGATTCCATTCACAGATTCCACATCTTTTCACTATGTAATATATCTACAGAAATCAAACACTTCTAAGGGATGAACTCACTTCCTAAAAATACACGGCAGCATAACTTAAGATAGCAGCTACTAAAACAAATGATAAAAAAAATGAAATATTTGATACTTTATCCTAAAAGAAGAAAATAATTCTAATCTTATCAGGAAGATTTCTATAATAATTAACCAAACTAATGCTTGAAGCTTTATTTCAGAAGAAAATGAATGAGCCCAAAGGACTACTATTCGTCAATAGCCAAAATGAATCCATAGCATTTTAAAAGATGAAGCAATTATGTCCTGAAAACCAATGCAACCTTCCTTTTCTACAGCAACATCTATTTCTCTTACTACTTCTTCTTTTACACCATTCAAATGATCAACTTAATAATCACAAAAATCTGAACAGAGCTAGAATTTTGGATCTAAACCCTCCACTACACCTTTCAACTATATTAATCAAATGTACAAGTCCCCAAAAAAAAAAAAATGGGGCTGAAAGCCAAACGAAAATGCCTTGATTTTTGTCACTGTACTGTTATGGATGTACACATATGATAAGTACTTTGCATCTCCTAATGAGAGTGCTTAGACTCTCTTTGAAAGTAAAAAAAAATGAAAGTATCAAAGCTTAATATAAAATATTATCAAATCTTTAAAACTGCTTCAAAGAAACTATTATATTATACAAAAGGCAGAATAGGCAGCCATAAAAAAAATGAAGTACACTCTCATTGAAAAAAATTCCATATGACAGAGTCCATGCTTAATCTTATATGAACTTGATCTCTTGTTTTTAAAAAAATAATTCTACAGGCTCATCTCAAACCAGTCAAATCACAATGCCATAAAATACTCAAAAATAATAAATTCTAAAAGATCATTAGCTAATCATAAAAACACAAATTATAAGTACTGACAACAATTTCTTTTTCCTAAACAAATGTAACCAATAACCCTAGCTTATATATCACAGTCCAAAAAAATATCATACTACCTCCCCTGCCCTGTCAAAATATCCAACCTGAATTATACCTTTTCAGCACAAAGAAACCTAAATATCTCTACCTTATATAATTTATTGATTTACTAGGCAAATAGATAAATTTCCTTACTCCAATCAATTATAAAAATGCAGACCATTCCCAAAGTATCTAGAACAGATACATCATGAACAAATCTATAGACACTTGCTCTAGATTCATTAATTAAACAAGTGAGCCTCTCAATAACAAAACCAAAAAATTCAGTGAAATCATATAGAAATCAATTATACAGACATCCATTTCAATCTCTTTCACAAATGAAATAAAGATATAAGGCAACCTTTTATCTTAGACCTTTTCCTTAATTGAAGGTACATGCACAAATACTTTAAAAAAATATATATATATATTATGAATTTCGTTCAAACAAATGTATTAAGGTTCTAAATATTCCCTAATTTAGTTCAGTTAAAAAAACAATTTTATATACATATTCACAGATCATGGAAAAACAACCAAACAAATAGCTAACAAGAAAACAGATCATTACAAAGCATTACAAAACATTCACAGATCATGAATAGAAAAATCAAAATTTCCATTTAATAAAGAGCACGAATTCGATTTCCCAAATTGCTTTGATTTGCATTTGAATTGTAAAGAAGAAAAGTGACTTACCTGATATAAGTAAATATCTCCTTGCTGGAATTGATATCCAAAAATTACGCCAATGAAGCTCTAGAATGATTTTTCTTCCCTTTCAGAGATCTCCTTCAGCTCTTTCTCTTTTTCAGAGATGAAATGAAGATTTCTAGGTTAAGAATAGTGTTAAAATGAATCTCCCAGCTAATCGAAAATAGATCGGAGAGGATGAGGGATCTTGTAGAAGAAAACAAGGATCTAGGGTTTCTAGAGGTATAATCACTTGATTTAAAAAAAAATGCTAAAGGACATCAGATCTATGGTTTCTACGGCTAGAAGGAGAATTTCCAGCTGGATTTCTGCAAAAAATTATCAGAGAAGAAGTAATGAGGGTGAAAATTAGGGTTTAAAGGACAAAACCTCAGATCTAAAGCTCTTAGGGTCCGAACGAAGCAAAGGAAAAAACTAATGATGAAGTAGCTTATAAATGGAGAAAAAAAATAGTATGAAGAAGAAGCTTAGAGTATGGCTGACCAGAGGAATGGCTGGATTCCGGCTAGATCTAATGGTGAAGAAAGGGGAAAAAATAGGGTTTCAAGACAAGGAAAATGAACGAAAGAGATAAGGTGAAGATCTGCAAAGGTATTAGAAGTGAAGGAAGGTGGACCGGTGGTGCGAATTGACTGGCCGGAGCTCGAAGTTTCGCCGGAAAAGGTAGATCGGAGAAGATAAAAAAAACAGATTTACTTTCTCTCACTAAGAAAAACGCAGAGCTTCTCTCTCCTCTTTTCTCACAGATTTTTCTCTTTTTCTCTTTTAAAAAAAATGAGATTAAGTCGGTATTTATATAAAATTTTGGGATTGATATCCGCACTCCAAATGGATGAGGCACGCGGAAGAATTGATAAAGCGCGCCCGTCATTTTTGTTTTATTTGGCTCGGGCACGGTCCCATCCAGGATAATCCACCCGCCTTTTGGTTTACACTACAGACACTCTCCCATCTCGTTCGCTAGGCAAACACGCTCAGAATTCGACGAAGTTTTACAGGGACCTTGGTGGGACCCTAACCTACCTTGGGGCAAAATTTGGGACCCTAGTTGATTGATTTGGTAGGGTTCTGCTCAAACATGGGAGTTTTAGGGCACGGTCAAAATGGGGTGTCTACAGATGCCCCTCTTTGGCAGAGCATGCTTGTCACGCGAATGTCAAAGCTGAACAGACAGCACATTTTGACTGGCCCAAGATTAGAGAGTTTTAAAATTTTGGATTTTTGATTTTTGAAAATGATACTCACAAAGTAAATGGGTGAAATAGCTTTTCACCGGACTCAAACTCTGCAAACGCTGGTGAGATAGCCTCTGTCCAATTCTTAACTCAGTACATATTGACGAGATAGCCTCTCTTGCAAAACATTAAATGATAGATTTGATTGTGAATGATCTTGAAATTTGAAGAGAAAATTAATCTGGATGCCGTGTGAAAACGATCTTGAATGCGGTGTGAAAACGGACTTGAATGATTTGAATGCCGTGTGAAAACGAACTTAAAATGCCATGTGAAAATGGACTTTGAATGCCGTGTGAAAACGGACTTGAATGCCATGTGAAAATAGATTTGAAATGCCATGTGAAAATGGACTTGAATGCCGTGTGAAAACGGACTTGAATGCCATCTGAAAAGGGACTTTGAATGCAGTGTGAAAATGGACTTGAATGCCATGTGAAAATGGATTTGAAATGCCATGTGAAAATGGACTTGAATGCCGTGTGAAAACGGACTTGAATGTCATGTGAAAATGGACTTTGAATGCCTTTAAAGGCGAAGTGAGGACAGATGCTGTAGAAAGCCAAGGTTGAATGATTAAAGAAACCGAATTAGATTCAAAATCATAAAATGATTTTGACTGACTTAATTGGGGGATTGATTGATCATCTCTTGCCGAGAGAAATAAGGAGTTCGCGTTCTCTGTTGAGAACAAAACTTGAAAGACTTGAAAGGATTTTGGGTAAGCCCTCTTCCATTTTTAAAAAATAGAACTGCAAATTAAAGGTTATTTTGAAAACTGTTTTGAAGAAAACTAATTTTCACAAGTATTGACTTTGCTGAAAAGCATTTGACTGGTGAATGCTGAAGCTCCTCTTGTCTTCATTTGTTGAGAATAGCTATCTCAATTACCATTGCTTGCTTGATATCTTTTATGACCTGAATGCTCGGGTCATAAAAGATGCCCCTAGTATGATTTTACTTCCATGACAGATTCATAAGAGAGCAAAACACAGGAAAATGGTCAAAATTTTTCATTTCATTGAATACTTGAGGTTACAAAGCTTTCAGGTCTACAACAGATTGTGTCTGCCCGACAACCGCCTTTCATTTCTGATGATCTCTGCCATTTCATATGGGCTTGAAAGCCTGCCATATGGACTTGAGAATCTACCATCTTTTGAACTTCGCTCTGCTGTGTATTACCTTTGAGGAGACACAACCTTATCATTTTTTTTATCACCCCAGCCTTGGGAGGGATACTAACCACACAGGACTCTGAAGCTTAACTTCAACTTGGCAGAGAAAAGACTTGGACTACACACAAATGAAGACTTTGATGGACACAATGACTTAGACTCGAAGAGAGACTGAATCTGCTTCTTAGTCTGATAAGTATTTTTAAAATGGTACAGTCTACCACTCTTAGAATCTTTTGAAAACCGTATTTAAAGTGTCAGAAGAATCTCTGCCGGCGCTTACTCAGACTTTGGAGTAGTGCCGTCGAAGAAACAAAAGTCTTGCTGGCTTTCAGAGGTTTTGTCTTTTAAGAAGTCACTGTCATGACCAAATCGCCTTTTTAGATTTTCGATTTGTCGGACCGCATGCCTTAATTTTTGCCTGGACTGTCTGCCCTTGCAGATTTTCCATCCAGCAGGTTTAGCACTCTAATTTTTGCCTAAACCGCCCTTTCAGGTTTTCAGCTTAGCGAGTTAATGACCCTAACTTTTGCCTGGACCGCTCTTGCTGGTTTTCAGTCTAGCGGGTCTAAGAGTCCATCATTTTTTTTATTTTTTTATATTTTTTCTCTACCAACCTAGGCTTAAGTACACCAGAAGGACTTTAGGTAGGCTTGGGTTCAAACAGATTTTGACTTTAGTAAGTTTTCATGTATTTTGACCGAATCTGGCCCTCCAGACTGCCTACGTATCCCCAAAGAAATGAGAATCAGGTCCGCGTAGTTCGCTCATTTGGGTTTCAAGGATGGTTTGTTTTGTTTCTTTCTTTTTTGAAGATTTGAAAGATTTGAAGGATTTGACCGAACCTGAATTGATCAGGCTACCTACGTACCCTGTAGAGAGGAATCAGGTCATGATGTAGTTCATGTTCAATATCTTTTATGACGCAAGTCATAAAAGATGCCCCTGGTTTGAGTTTATCAAAGAAAAATGGTTTTTTTTAAGGCCCAAAGGGTTTGCAAATGGTTTTTGACTTTGAGGTTGTTGGCTTTTAAGCTCTGACCGATCAAGGACGGCCTCCTGGTATATCTAAGCATAGTACTTCTTTAGTTGGTCCAGGTTTGTAGGTTCTGTTAATTTTTCTCCATTTTCATTAAGGAGTCTTACGGCTTTTCCAGGCAGGACTTCATCTACAACGTAAGGACCAAACCAATTTGGCCTGAACTTTCCTCTGGGATCAAACACCGGTGCCCGGTAAGACTTCAAGACGAGATCTCCTGGTTTCAGGTCTCGGACCTTGACTTTCTTGTTAAAGGCTCTTTCGATTCTTCTCTGATACCCTTGGATGTGATACAAGGCTCTTAGCCTCTTTTCATCGATCATCTGTAATTCCTGATGTCTGGCTTTTGCCCATTCAGACTCTGGCAGATTCGCTTCCATCATAACCCTTAAAGATGGGATTCTCAGCTCAACAGGTAGGACTGCTTCCATTCCATACACCAGCGAGTACGGAGTTACACATGGAGAGGATCTGATCGATGTCCTGTAAGCCCATAAGGCAAAAGGAAGTTTGTTCGACCAATCCTTATAAGTCTCGGTCATCTTACTAATTATGACCTTGATCTTCTTATTAGCTGCCTCTACAGCACCATTTGTTTGCGGTCTGTAAGGAGATGACTTGTGATGCTTGATCTTGAACTCTTCGCACAGGTGCACTACCTCCTTCTTGAAGTGAGATCCATTATCAGAAATCAGTTCATGAGGTACTCCATATCTGCAAATGATATTCGCACGAATGAACTTCGCAACTGTATTGGAAGTTATGGAAGCATATGAAGCAGCTTCTATCCATTTCATGAAGTAATCGATGGCTACTAGAATGTACTCATGTCCACTTGACGACTTTGGATAAACTTTGCCAATGATATCAATCCCCCATACTGAGAATGGTCATGGCGAGGTCATGGAGTGTAACTCTGACGGAGGCACATGAATAAGATTTGCATAGACTTGGCATTTGTGACATTTCTTCACGAATGTGAAGCAGTCTGCTTCCATTGTGGGCCAATAGAATCCAAGTCTTAGGATTTTCCTCGACAGCATTTTACCGTTCATGTTAGGACCACAAACACCTTCATGTGTTTGCTCTATGAGCTCTGTAGCCTAATCTTCATCAACACACAGAAGCTGTATCCCGTCAAATGACCTTCTGTACAATTCTTCACCACAGATGATGAAGTTGGCAGCGAACCTCTGAAGAGTTTTCCTCTCTTTACTGGAAGCCTCAGGCGGATGCCCCTTGCCTGAAATGATATTTCTAATATCTGTGTACCATGGTTTTCCATCTGGACACCTGGCAGATATTTCAATGGCATTCACATGCGCGGGAGCCCATTGCAACCTCACAGTTAAAGGTTGAACCTCCATCGTCGCAGAATGTCTAACATTGACGCCAGAGTGGCTAGAGCATCGGCAAAGTGATTCCTTGTTCTCGACAGATGAGTAAAGGTGTCATTCTTAAACTTCTCGACTAGAGATGCAAGATAAGTGTGATATGAGATCAACCTTTCCTCTTTTGTTTTCCAATCCCCATTTATTTGACAAATAATCAGGATTGAATCTCCGAACACATCTATGTCTTGAATTCGTAAAGCCAAAGCTGCCTCAAGTCCTGTGATGCATGCTTCATATTCTGCCATATTATTGGTACACTCAAACTGCAACTTGATGGATATAGGGATATACTCTTTCTTCAAAGATACCAAAACTGCCCCTATTCCTTGACCATGATTATTGACAGCTCTGTCAAAGTACATAAGTCATTTGGAACTCGGAGTCTCCTCTTCAATGTCCATAATCTCTTCATCAGGAAAGTCTGCCTTTAGAAAAATATTCTCCTCAACAGGAGCATCAGCCAGCTGCTCAGCGATTACCCGCCCCTTAATTGATTTCTGAGTGACATAAGTGATGTCAAACTCAGACAACAATAGCAACCATCTAGCTGTTCTTCCGGTAAGAGCAGGTTTCTCGAACAAATACTTCAACGGATCCATCCGTGAAAGCAGAAATATTTTATTCGACAACAGGTAATGTCTAAGCCTTTGAGTTGCCCAAACCAATGCTAGACAAGTCTTTTCCAAGACAGTGTACTTGATTTCATACTCCAACATTTTCTTGCTGATGTAGTAGATGGGCTTTTCTTTTTTAGATCCCTCATCCTGCTGAGCAAGCATACAACCCATTGCTGTATCTGTGATGGACAAATACATCCTGCTTGATTTTTTCAATTGCTTCCTGACATTCCTCATTCCACTTCTTAGAAGAATTCTTTTTCAATTCCTTGCCTCCTATCCTATCCCCAGTTATTCCTGGTCAAGTGCAAAAACGGAAAAGCAGATTCGTGGATTCCTTGGCAAAGTGCAATACTTCTAAGGAGAATTCTTGAATCTGCTTTTCCGTTTTTGGTGGTTGCATTTCTTGGATAGCCTTGATCTTCTGAGGGTCCACTTCGATCCCTCTCTCGCTGACCATGAATCCAAGCAACTTCTCTGATGTGACCCCAAATACACATTTATTTGGGTTCAAGCGAAGTTGAAACTTTCGGATACGCTCAAAGAACTTTCTCAAAGCGATTGTATGCTCTGGCCGAGTCTTGCCCTTGACAATCATGTCATCTACATAGACCTCGACTTCCTTATGAATCATGTCATGAAGAAGAGTAGTCGCAGCCCTCTGATAGGTGGCACCAGCATTCTTGAGACCAAACGGCATCAGTTTGTAGCAATATGTCCCCCACTGAGTAATAAATTCCATCTTCATCATATCCTCAGGGGCCATTTTAATTTGGTTATACCCTGAGAATCCATCCATAAAGGATAAGAGTGCATGTCCAGCGGTATTGTCAACCAGGAGGTCAATGTTCGGAAGCGAAAAATCATCTTTCGGACTTGCCTTATTCAGATCTCTGAAATCGACACACATCCTGACTTTCCCGTCCTTCTTGGGCACCGGTACAATATTTGCAAGCCATTCAGGGTATTCAACTACTTCAATGAATTTCACTTCGAGTAGTTTCTTAACCTAATCATGAACTTTCAACTCCCATTCTGTTTTAAGTTTCTGGAGTTTTTGCTTCTTCGGCTTGATGCCAGGGATTAAAGGTAATTTGTGTTGTACAATGTCTTCACTCAATCTTGGCATGTCGTCGTAAGACCAAGCAAAAACCTCCTTAAACTCTTTTAGCAAGGTGATTAATTCTTTGCGCTCCTTAGGAGATAAAATTTTGCCAATTCGTATTTCCCGAATTAAGGATTCATCACCTATATTTACGATTTCAATTTCCTCTTCAAGTGGTTTAGCTCGGCGACTCTCCTCTTGTTGAATCATATGTTTGATTTCGAGGGGAGTTTCGTCGGCTTGCTCATTAGAGGGGGAGTCTTGATTGTTATTATTAGTTACTTGATCAGGTTTAGAAGCAGAATCAGCAGAAGAGATAAGTACAAGAATATAAGCAAAAAAGTCTTTTATTTCATCGGAATCAATGATTGCATCAGATGACTCGCCCACATCAGGCGTTAGAGACTTTGAAACATAATGAAAAAATAAGTCGACATCAGTATCGACATAACCAGAAATATGTACAGACGAAGAATCAATGAAGACGTCCTCAGACTCGGACTCGACGCCACCAAGGACAGACTCGTCACCCACTCCAGAGGTAGACCCGACCTATATAGTACCTGCATTAAAAGAAAAGTTAGAAATGACAGACTCTGGGACGGACTCAGAAACTGACACAAATTTTGAAACGACTAACTCTTTTGAAGGGACTGGAATATACTGAAGGACTATTTGGGGTATAACCTGTGAGGTCTAGTTATCCAGAGGTCCCTCGGCTGGGGTGATATAGTCCAGCAGGTTCACAAAAGGTGTGTCTCTTCCAATCATAGCAATGATTGGTGCCTCGACCTGAAACAGGGAGTCTAGGAGCTCTGATTCAAGGTTCTCAACCCAGTTTGAGTCTGGTTCCTCTGTCACTACTGCCTCTGCAATCTGTTTACTGTAAAAATCTGCTGGCAGCTCATCTGCGAAGAAGATCTCAAGACCCGGCAGCTTTGTCCCATTCTCATCATACCATGGCTCTAAGAAACCGTAATAAGGGCAATCAGCTCCCTCTTTTCGGAATCTGCCATTCATGACCTTGCTGAACGGTCCCATTGGAAACTCTAAGCCTTTGCGGCGACATTCGGCCCATTTGAACATGTAAGCTCTCATTTCCTGCACCTCCTTGCGAGTCGGCTTGTATCCCACCCCAAACAATCCGTCAGATGCTTTTAACTCTGGCCGCTCAGTCGGACCCTACATATTCTTTCCCAGACCAGCCCCTGGGATATATCCAAATCGGCGCATCATCTTGACTACCCGAGTATTGGTGCTAGAGAGAAACATAATTTCTTCACTCATAGCTTCTTTCATGGTGATAGCTGAAACTTCCACCGAAAATCCCGTCAAACTAACATCGCTAGTTTTTTCAGTAACAAGCTCCTGAGATATTTGTCCGACTTCTGGTTCGGGATCTCCAGTACTTCAGAAATTTGTCCGAATAAATTCAGTTTTTGGTGAAGCGTGGAAGGAATAACTCCAACCTTGTGCAGCCAAGGTCTGCCAAGTAAAAGACAGAAAGAAGTTTTAATGTCCAACACCTGAAATTGAATGTCAAAGGTTTCTCCTCCGATGACAATCTCAGTAGCCAATGTTCCAATTACATCCCTTCGGGTCCCATCATATGCCAATATGCCTTGCTCAGATGGTATGAAGTCTTCAGGCCCAAACCCCAGAGTAGTGGCAGTGCTCAAAGGACACACGTTCAAAGCTGATCCATTGTCTACCAGTACTTCAGAAACTTTCTTTCTGTTGCACAGTAGGGTAATTTTGAGAGGGCGAGTATGGTCCTTTCCTTCTGACGGCAAATCCTCGTATGAGAAAGATAAAGCTTTTGAAGCTTTGGTCATGGCCAGCAGACCGACCAACTCGTCTGGAGTAATCTCAACTGATACTTGGGACGAGTTCAGCTCACGAAGCACAACCTGTCTGTGTTTCGGCGATGCCATAAGTAAACCCCAAATTGAAACATTAGCTTGGGTTTTCTTAAGCTGATTCAGCAAGTTATCTTCCTCTTCATCAAGTTTCTGCTTTTGTTTCTGATGGTCAACCCCTCTTGCAACTTCAGCGGGATTTTCAACTCTGAGCTCAGCTGGTTTGAAGACTCATCCACCACGTGTGACGTGGCGGAGCTCATCGCATTGATCATTTAAGAGCAACAGATCTTCATCTTCTATCTTAAGGATGTATGGGGTTTTTATTTCTTCTTCCTCATCATCACTCACCCTTAAGATGTACAGCGCTTCGCTTTCTTTCTTTTCATCCTCACACTGGAGAATGTATGATTGGTTTGATGGCCCAGCCACATCAAGGTCATTCCAGGATAAGACATATGGCTCTTTCATTCCTGTCCACTGATCTTCCTCCTCAAATTTCCAAACATCATTTCCCTCAGATTCAATTGCGCATATGAAGGAAACAGGGTCAATAACAGACGCTTCAGCGCAAATGACATTGACTGAGGGTGGAGGCGGCATTGCATGCGTCGGAAGGGGGTTTCTAGTTACATTCGGCAACTCAATTGCATGTTCCTTCCTATCGATCATGTTCTGTATTTGGTGTTTCAAAGCCAAACACCTATCAGTAATATGACTTGTATTACGATGATAATCACAGAACTGATCCTCTCTCCAGGACCTCGGCAACGGGTTAGGAAGAGGCTTAATGTCAGGCAGCTTGATCTTCCTGTCCTTCAACAGCTTTTTCAAAGCCACGGACAAAGAATATGGGAGAGGATCAAAATGACGAGGAGGCTTCTGCTCCATTGGCGACCTTCTCACTTCAGTGATTGCCCTGGGTGGTGGTCTGACATAATTGACATTATGTACTTCTTTTGGCGCCATCACAGGTCGCTTCCCTCTTTGACATCAAATGAAATTCTAGATCTCAAGCCTTTAGCCAATGCATCTTCTATCTGGGTTCCAGTTTTAATGAGATGGTTAAAATCAAGGAAATACTGAATAGCTATATGGTGGTAATATTGTGGTGACAGATTTTTCGCCACAATCTTGATTTGATCCTCATCTGACAGCCAATGAGTCATCTTTGCGGCTTTCCTTCTCCATCTGCAGATGAAGGAAGTAAAGGTTTCATTATGGCCCTGCTTTAAAGCCTTGAGATCTCTCTTGGTTACGTCGATCCCCTCCTCCATGGAGAACTGCTCGACGAACCTATTAGCGATATCTTCTAAGGTTCTGATCTCCTCGGTCTTTAAACTCAAAAATCACTTCTTAGCGGTTCCAACAAGTGATCGGGGAAATAGAAGAGCAACCTGCTCTGGAGATAAACCATGTTGTTGCAGAAGTGGAAGAACTGATATTAAATGGCTTCTAGGACACCCTGTCCCATCGTATTTATCCATGTCCGGAACTTTGAATCTAGGAGGCAATGTGACTCCTGGATATATCATAAAATCTGCCATGTTTAATTTCTTCGGGCCTTGGAATTTGATATTCTCCATCTCTTGAGTCAGCTTGTCCAGTCTGTCTGTAAATACCTTGCCCTTATCGGCTCTTTCTAGATGAGGGTGACAATTCTCTTCTGCATACTGCTCATCCTCAAAGTCGTCTTCAACATTCAAAACAGTAGGCCTGGCAATCGCAGGAGGTGGAGGAGGTATAACTGAAGGATGCTGAGCTACATGCTCTTTAGAGGTAGACTCTCTGTCATTTTTCAAACGCGTTATCTCCTCGTTCATGTTATTCATTTGTAGGAGCATAGCCTTCATCATCTCACTCATCTTTGCCAAAGCACTTCCAGATTCAGCCATCTGTTCAGGAGTAAATTGGACGGGCGAAGGGATTTCCTGGAGATTGGAGAAAGGGAATGCAGGGGAGGTAAAAGAAATTGGTGAGGAAGAAAATCGACTCAGCCTGGAATCAGCGGACTGACGGGACCACGTTGATTTTGAAACAAGGGTTTTCTTAGGAGCAATGGCTGCTCAATCAAGAATCCTGATATGGAAATATAAACACTAGATTAAAAATTTGATAATCGAGATAAACTATTTTGATCAAACAGTGACAAAAGAAACAGAAACACACTTTCATTAATAAGTTCGAATCGCGATTACAATGGACAGAAATATTAATCTCTGATCACAACGGGATAAGCAGACTGATAATAATGCTAAATGCAGAAATCCAAATAACAAAACATAATATGGATCTTCAAGGCTCCTCAATCCGAGCTCTCTTGCTTGCGGGCTCTTCTGGTAACTCTTTCCGTTGGACTTTAGATGATAGAGCAAATCTCTTATTTGTCACCTTGTTTCCCTAAGCAGCTACAATAGACTTAATGAGACCGGGAGTAAGCTTTTTGCAAGGAGGAGGGGTTACAAATCCGGGAGGACATGAATTTCCCGTGATCTGGTAAAGCAAACGAGTGGGTGCCTAAAAGGTTGACTTTTCCAAACCCATAAGATACACAAATTGATGCGGGTAGGTGCTAGTGATAACTTGTAAGCATGAATGACTCACCCAGTGAAATTGATCCTTCTCCACGTGCTGCAACCAATTACGCCACTCATCAATGGATTGGGGTTTATTGGCCATGGGTTGCCACGAAAGGTGATCTTTGAGGGTGTACTGAAGGGAGCTCCGTGGCCGAAGGATGGTGAGTTTTTCACAAAGCCACAAATAAAGCAGTTTGACACACCCATGGAAATTATCCTTAACTTCTCGCCGAGCAATAAGATCCAGCCCAGAGAAGGTTTCCGCTAGCATGATTGGGACAGGATTCCTTCCTTCGTTAATTTGATCGACTACTCTCAGTAAGGTCACAGGGGCAATACTGGAGTCTTCACGGATAACGTGACGTGCAAGGACACCAAAGATTAAGGCACTGCGTCGACAATTTTGAAAACGGGAATCGGTAGGGTCAACACTTTTAGAAAAATGGTCAATGAGGTCATTGAATTGCACGTACATGTCCTTGAAATAGGGCATAGCATAAATAGTTTTGTTCTCGAAAAGCTTATAGAAAAGGGAACGAGGAGATGTTATACTCGAAGATTGGATCCAGAGTCCCTCAGGTGGGAGTTCTAATAGAGCGCACGAATCCTCGAATATAGGGCAGATTTCAAAGGGACCAAATTGAAAAACGAGAAGAATAGGATCCCAGAGTCTTGCAGCTGCTTGAAGAAATTGCCAATTCACACCGGATGTGCTCAAATGATTAAACGTGCTGATGAACCTGTCGGCCATACTCCACTCTGTATGCTTGCGCGGGAGATCTCGAATTGACTCACTTATCCAGTCCCTCATCACCTTGTTCGACATGATTTAACCTAATCACAGATAGGATAAGATCAGAAAAGAGTGAAGACGACCCTGAATAATGAAATAATAAGGATAAACTTGACCGATCATATGGGAAGGATACAACTGGTGACACTGATTTTGTTCACCAATAATCATAGACTTTCGAATAGATCAGAAAGGTAGACCACGGCCACAAAATGACAGAAGTAGGTCATAGACTGGATCTCAAATCTGATGATGGACATTGACAACTGTATGATGAAGCGGATCGATAATGATAGATCATGGTCACAGAGATAGCGGACAAGCCATCAACCACATCTAAGACAGAGCATATAAATAGCAAAATCTAACCCAATGAGTAATATCCATACACAGCATGGATCTATGGCACATCAAAAGAATGGGTATACAGTCGAAGGGTAATATACATATATGACATGGATCTGTGTACACAACACGAATGAACTCACGATCAAAGGGAAATGAATAGATCATGGCCACGAGAGTGACGAGTATAAACCACTAATTAGGTGACTCTGAAAGAATGTACATATGATTGATTAAACCAGAAATCCCTCACTGGAAAAGAGGGTTCTAATATAACCAACTGACAAAACTGAATATACAGAAGAGATTCGTACAATCTGAAGACAAAACGACAGATATAGTCCTAACAAAGGTAGAAGAAATACTATCGATTGCATCAAAGGAGTGTAAATAGGATGAATCAGACCTGGAATACCTACTGCAAAATGGGGCCTGATCTGAATGACCGACTCGACAAATAGGGTATGTACAAGAAGATGGTAAAACCGTACATTGACTCAGCGAGTAACACATGTACAAAGGAACAACACCACTGTACAGTCAGGAGACAAAACATAGACCATGATCAAGATAAAGACCAGAGAAAATGATTAACCATTTTGAAGACTGGAGAATGAAACTATGTAGCTGATAGTTAGACCAGAAAATTCTATTGACAGACAGACCCTGGTCTAACAGGTTAGCACAAAGACCGATCAGGACAATAGGGAATCAAGGACTGGACCATGGCCATGAAAGGTGATGAACGAAAGTCATTGGCCAAACCCACAACTGAAAGAACAAGCAAGCACTAACTGATGATAATAGATCAGGAAATCTCATGGACATAAACCTAAGATACTGGAATAATCATATGATAAAAGGTCACAGGGTAGATCATGACCCAGGTGACGACCAAGTAAGAGCAATGGCCACCAATCAGGTCTGAAGGAATGCATGACTGCGATAGATACAGAAACCTAATCTAGGAGACAGGTCCTAATTTAAGAATAGATATAATACATGCACGTACATATATACATACATACCCTAACCAGGGGCACCAGCCCTAACCTGATCTAACGGAACCAAGAAAATCTTGACTGAAAAGTGTTTGTGAGTGTACTAGATAATGCGACGGGTAATCATGGTGTGACTTACCCTTCTACACTTCATGGGTAGGCTGACTTCTATCCTAGGTTCACGTATGCTGGTCGCACATGTTCGTCCTATATAAGTACATATATATATTGTCCTAGCAAGGGTTCCCTAATTTTGGTTCTAAAGGGAGCAACTAATATATATACACATAATATAATGAAATAAAAGTAAGGCCCAGGCATTTCTGCAGGGTACTATGCTTATGACCATACCCTTGATGTATAACACCAGCACACCCAGCATTATACAGAGTATGTTCATTGCTCATCGGCTGCTGTAGAACACTAGCACACCCAGTGTCTACGGTTGCAGCTCTGGCGCATAGCTTGGAAATAGATACAACAGCACCAGCAGGGTAATGACATCCCATCTGGCACGCACTGTATCTACCCCGTGGAGCCAAAAAAAAATGATGTATGTTGTGCAATGTGTGAATCCCTTGTTTTAAACACCTATTTGGTGCCCCTGGATTCTAAGCGATTAAAATCCCATTTATAATGATTTTAGCCCAAATTTCTTCAAAATTAGTAAAAAAATGGCATTTTAACAGAGTTAGGCAATATCTCGAAAGAGTTTCCCCAGCAGAGTCGCCAGCCTGTGGACCCCGATCCGAGAGAGGCGGGGGGACGAGCCCCACACGCGAAGTCTCAGGATCATCCATGTGAATGGAGAGCTCGACCAAGGAACTCTCGAAAGAATGTGCCTCTCACAGCATGAGTGGCGATACAAAGGGAGATACCTCTCGATTCGGGGACTAGCCCGGATTCGAGGCGTATCTTAAACAAAGAAGAGTCGCCATCCAAGGAAGTGGGCCATGGATCCCATACTATGCTCTATTGCAACGGATAACCAGAGATATAAAAAGAAGGTTCGTACCTGGTTACGAATTTGGAAGGTCCGAAGAGCACCTCGTCCGCCCAAGTGCAAGCACCTGGTCTCTTATGCCATTTACTTATTGATTTTGAAGAGTTTTGGGTGAAAGTCATGTGAAATGGGAACATATATCTCCGAGAAGACGTCTATCTAATCATGCATGTCTCGGGGATGATTAATAAGCACACATAAAAGAAAATGAAATAAGTGCCGCCTAAGAATAGCTAGGTTATGAGTGTCATACCTAATTGGTGTCTAAATTCCGGTGTGCAAACACATGCATGCTACAGCTAAAGGTATAGGATCTGTACATGAAAGTAAGAAAACACAGCAAAACATGCAACACAAGTCAACTCTAAACATGACTGGACAAGATGAATCCTAAAACTCTAATGCAGGACTTCACTCGGACCAAGATGGCCGTCATCCCAGCTGCTCTACGTATCCCGGCCTCGGGAAGAATCGGAGTCAACGTAGTTCGATGACCTATTCTAACTACGATGCCTAACCATCTAGAACCGCTATCCTAGACTCAATCCACTAGACTCGACTGATTTTTAAAGCTTTTTGTATGATTGCTTAAGTTCATATGAATTGTAATTTTTAGGACTCTCTACATGCTCTAACTAATGCAAGTTTGTTAGCCTTAAGCTAATGCAGGTGGACCCTACATCCTATGTGTATCTAGGCTGTGCAACCTAATGAAAACCATGGGCTGACTATATGCTTCCTAGTCTAGCCAGTGGTTCGACTAAATGTCTAACCGATCGACTCAAGGCCTCCTAACTCTAGGGACACTCACATGACAGGACACACCATATTAATACAAATCAGGACAGCCTCCTAACTCTAAAACACCCCAAACATCTAGGACAGACTCCTAACTCTAGGGGAAGATCTTTTTGAAAAGGTTTTGAAGAATATTTGTATTTTTGGAAGATTTGAAATATTTATTTTTAAAAGTTTGGCTGGACCTGGGATGTGGATCCCAAGCTGCACTACGTACCCTATGGAAAGGGATCAAGCCAACGTAGTTCGGAACAGACTTTCCTAACTACTCCTAGTTTCTCAAAATTTTTGAGATTTTTAGATTTTAAAATGTTTTTGATGTTTTTTGTTGTTTTGACACAAGAGGACAAATTCCTATCATCATAAGAGTATGACAGACTCCTGATATTCCGCAAAGGTTGGACAGCATCCTATGCTTTGCGGGGAAAAATGACAGAATCACGACTCTGCAAGGGTTGGACAGCATCCTATACATTGCAAGAGTGGATAAAAATCACATAATGAGAGGTTGGATAGAATCTTAACCCCTATGATGATAGGACTGATTCCTGAAAGAAGGACTGATTCTCTAGCTAAGGACAGACTCCTATGTTAATGACTCTGGGAAGGGCTCTAATGAGACATGACATGTCTCCTAAAATAAGAGGATACTAAAGCCAATGAGACAAAGTCTGTCTCCAAAGGGTTTAACTTTCACGCTGAAACATAGCTTGTCTTCTAATAGGGTAAGACATTCATGCTGAGACATAGCTTGTCTCCCTAAAAGGGCTCTAGATAACTCTTTCATTGCCCTTGCAATGAGAAGGACCTAAAGTTTAAGGAATGTACATCTAAAAGACTAGGCAAGTCTTTTAAACAAAAGAGGGGAGTGCTACTTGGACTGAGCAAGTCTCCTAATGATGGGCTTACGCTAGCGCCTTCATCGCTCTTGCAATGGCAAGGGCTAATGAATAACAAGGGAAAACATCTAAAAGACTAAATTAGTCTCTATACAGGGGAAGAAAGAAGAGGAAATAGGGGTCATTATTTGGACTAAGCAAATCCCCTAAAAGATGGGCTTGGGATGACTCCTTCATCGCCCTTGTAATGAGAAGGCCACTAGTGTCTTAGTTTCAAACCTAAAGACTTGGAATGCTCTCTAAAGAGAAGAAGAAGAGGGGGAATACTATATGGACTAGACTAGTCCTCTAAAGGATGGGCTTGGCCTAACGCCTTCATCGCCCTTGTAATGATAAAAAAAAAAGGGTAACTACGAGACTAAGTTAGTCTTTGACTAGAGGGGTGTAACTACTTGAAACTTTGATAATCTCCTATGAGGGTGGTTCTTTAACGAGACAAAGTTGGTCTCCAAAAAGGATGGATTCTAAATAACTCTAAAAGAGGTGCTATCTAGACAAAGAATGTCTTCTAGAGAAAGGGGAGACAAGGAAAAAGGCTAATAAGACTAAAATATGAATAACAGAGAAGAGTGAAACAATTTAATGATAAATCTAATTATAATCATGAGAGAATCAAGTTTGGAACATATAGAATATACAATCACAATGTAGTGAGTATTAAACATAAACAAAGTTATCAATTATATATTCACAAATGATATATAGTATTAACCATTAAGATAGAATAATATTGATTATGTTATACTGCTACCAACATATACTGTGCTTATGAAGTAAAGCAACTAAAATTCCACTTAGCAACCCAAGAGGGGGTGAATTGGGTTTCTTTTCAAATTTTAAGGATTTTGAAAACTTAGATTGCACTAGTTTTAGATTGAATAGGAAATCAAAAGTAGTATTTAAAGCAATAGTAAAAAGCTTACCACAAGAGAAGAGGTGAAGACCTACTCCACTCTTCTCAAGTTACTCTCCCTGAGGATTTTACTATCTTCTCCAAGGAACTTAAATACGGCGTTCCTTTCGCCTTATACAAATCGAGCTTCACGCTCCAAGGGTCTTCTACAGCGCCCTTTGTGCCAAATACAAAGAAGATGAAATGAAAAAGCTTGCTTGCCTCTAGATAGGCTAATTTAAAGTAAAGCTCACTCACTCTCACAAGAACAAGATGAACAAATGAAGGTCCTAAAGTCTCTCAAGAATAATCTAAGGTAAATGGCACCAGAGAGAGATGGAGAGTGAAGATCTTCAAGAGAAGGAGAATGAATGCCTTTTAGTGCTTCTTGAAATCTTTGTAAACTCCTTAGGTAATGTTCCAAGAGTCCCATGGTTCATATTTATAGAGGAGAAAGAAATACATAATTTTTTAGCTCCCCAACGGTCTTCTCGGACTCCGGGCTCGGAGCTCCGAGCGCTATTTTTTTTTAACCTGGAACAATTCTCGGAGCTCCGTTGATTCTGCCATTGATTCTGTTGGCTCAGCATAAGGAAATGCTGCTATAGATTATGCAGTCTCGTCAGAGAGCCCCGCTAGGGTAGGCATGTAGGAGAGTATTTGCTAGGTGAAAGCCTCTTTTTAGGTCTGTAATAGGGAGAAAGAACCCACTAAAGGTAGAACCCCTCTATGAAGAGAGCCTAGGTAGAGAGCTCACCCACCACAAGCAAAGGCGTTTGATCACCCATCATCAGAAGCGAAGGCCAGGGCTTCAGAGCCTATTGAATGAAGAACCAGAACTGCCGGGTCAATCCACCCATAGTATATTTAGCATATATAGATTCGGAGCAAGCAAACCCCCCCTTTACTCACCTCTTAATCTATAAAAAAAGCCCTCTCACGTAAGTTGACTTTGGAAGCTTGGTTGGGCCCTAATCAATAAGCTATCACACACGAGACTCGCCTGGGCTCTCATCGAGACCAACTCACTTCTCTCTCCTTCACATCTGGTACCATTGCCCCGCCACTCTGCCTGTCTTCTTGTGGTCCTTGTTGGGTCGGGTCATTCTTCACTCCTGTAACAAGGGAGACCTCTCTTCGCATACCGACCCTCCAGTTAGTTCCACTTCTGGGGCGAAGCTGAGCACTCGGGGCATAAGGGCGGGCTTTGCGGTTATTATTAACGTTATTTTCCAGCCCCTATCTTCCCACCTCCGGTCACATGAGCTTTCGAGAGCCCGGTCCGGATCTCTTATATTTGATATGTATGTCTCATGTCTTTCAGCTCAGCGGGATCCAGAGAAAGACAGACCTACCTACCTGTTCTCAGTGGCAAGATCAATAAAACAAAATAGGCTCAAGAGAAGAACCAGTTTTCTTCTTCTTCTTATATATTATCCCATATTATACATCGTAATAAGACACTATATTCAAATCAGAAAGTACCCTATCTATTCTTAGGTAGGCCTGCACGCACCTTTGTAGGTTATCCGGAAGGAATGGAATGACTAATGTGATGTGAAACCTCCACAAAGAAAAAGCTCCTTTGACTTCCCTATCCGTATGGCCGGCCAATCCGTAAAAACCCCACAACAAAGAGTTAAACCCCAACCCCAACACTAACATGGGCATGGGCATGCGTACAGACAAAACCCCCAACCACCTTGTTTGTGTACTGGAACAGCTACAACTTCCTTAGAACAGCACTAACTTACCGCTCTCTACTATAATCAAAGAAAGAGAATCGCTCCATAATAAGAAACTGCCATGAATTACACACACGCAAGTAGTGGCTCGGCTAGAGGACTACAGAAGCCGGAGCCTATGCACTACCGAAGAATGGACCTGATAGAATCAATCGATTGCATAAGATATGCCAAAACCACTGACTGGTCTTTCCGAACAGCATAAAGCAAAAAAAAAGAAGTCAACTAGACTCGGAAAGAAAAGAGCTAGCTTCCCGCTTCCTCTCCTTAACCATTCATTCTATAGGGCGAGTGTCCTACCTAATTCAATGATTAGAATAATGGAGAAGGGAGAGGTCTTCCAAAAAACCTATACTCCCACTTCCCTTTATTTGAGATTTCCAAAAGGTGAGATTTCGCAACAAAATTGGGTGGGCCCATAAAGTCAAGAGTGAGCGCTCACTCTTTCTTTATGGGGAGAACGAACCGCATCTATTCAAAGGAAATGTTTCGGCCTGCAGGAGAGGCATCTTACTTTCTGACTGACTTTCCTACTGACTGAATCAGTTGAATCAGTTTAAGGAGGTTTCTACAGGAAGAGTTGCGACTCAGCGTCGAGGCGGGCGGGGGTTCATGACGAGTGGGCATGAACTGTAACCAAACAAACAAAAGTGAGATTTTTCTTATATTTTTGTTGTTTTTGTTTGGGCTTTTAGAACTTTGATTTATCAAGTTAAATGGAATGTCATGAGGGTCCAACAATGTTGGGACACCACTATGAACATTCACAAACCCATTAAGTTCTACTTAGTTTGATTTTAACTCTCCTTGATGCCATAGACCTAGACTATACATTAAGGACCATTTATATTCGAAATTTAGTTGGTCTTCAATCTTGTTGGCACCTTGTAGAGGCTTTGACATGTCTTCACTCAACTCCATTGATGCTTGAGCCAAGCTTGAACTTTTGAGTTGATTTCCATTCTTGTGCTTGAGTTCAACCTTGTCTTTGAATACCTTTGAGATGGTGATGCCTTCTTCATGCCTTTGATATAACTTTGAGCTTGAATGATTTGCCATTTGTTATACACTCTTGAGGATGCTAGCTGTGAACATCATAACTTTACCAATGGAAATCATTAGTGTATAAAACCTTTATTTTATAACAAATTGAGTTAGTTAATCATCAAAACATTTCAATAGGAGTACTTGTTGAACCCTTGGGCTAACAATCTCCCCCTTTTTTATGATGACAAACATAATTTGTTTTAGGGTAGGAGCTCCCCCTTTAGGGATGAATAAAACAATTTGGGCTCCCCCTAAGAGTTTGATTTAATTGAACATTTAAGGCATTACTTTTAATGATTGAAATTTGATTACAAAATTACAAGCATAGAGCTTTGCTCCCCCTTAATATATGCATGTTATTATGACTTGGGAGCTCAAATATTCTCCCCCTTTTGTCATCACCAAAAAGGTGGAACAAAAGGAAAGCACACCGCACAGTAAAGCAAAGATATATATATATATAGATGATGTGAAATGGCATACATAAAAGTCCATACAATCAGTCAAAGGACATAGCATCCACGACACATCATAACAGTGACAGAAATAGATAAACTGAATACATCCCAAAAAGATCCAACTGACTTGAGAAACATCTAGCTAAAGAGGATCCATACAACCAACTTATATTCAAGGACGAGGCAAATAGAAACATATATATAAGCCTAAATCAGAGCAAAATGGGATCCATCATCAGAGAACGAGAGCGATCTACTGCTCCGGAGGAGGCGGTGGCTGATGAGAAGAACTGCCCGGCGCCTGGCCCCACTGGTCACCGGAGAGGTAGCGATAATAGGCGGCCCACTTGTCATCAACATGGGTAGTCAAGGTCTGGAAGCGAGTCGAAATCTCAGAGTCGACATGGGTAGACAGCTGCTCAAACTGTGAGGCCATGGATCGCTCAATAGCCTCCTGCATGTGACCCAAATCCTGGCGAGTGCAGAACTGAGAGGTATCCTGTGACGGCTGGGGTGCCGGCGCAGCCTGGTCCTCGGCTTCGTAGTCGCCTCCATCGTCAGAATCAATGTCAATCGCTGCTTGATTGAGAGCCATGCGGTTAAAGGTTTGAACATCAAACGGGGCAGTCGGAGTCATGGTCATCTCTCCATCCAAAATGATGCCAAAGTGGCGAAAGACACGGGTGAGAATCATGCCATATGGCAAGGAAGAGCGGTAACGGCCAGGGGTCTGAAACATGTAGCGAAACATGATATAAGGCAGACAGAGCTGGCGGCCCTCTAGGATGCTGTAGATAATATATGCCTATAAGGGTCGTAGGGCTTCACGCATCCCAGCACGAGGTATGAAGATGTTGTACATGAAGTTATGAAGCATGCGCGCAACCGGAATGAGGTCGGCAGATTGTACGAGCATATTGGCGTGGTAGCGCCGTGTTATCCGACCATAGACAGTGTCATGATCAAGATCATCAAGTGAATGTGTCCCATCTTCCTGCCAGAAATAGTGTAAGAGGCCCTCATGGCTAATCCCAAGAAGTGTGGCAAAAGTGTGATGGTTGAGTTTGATGACTGTTTTCTTGATCTTGGATTCGATTTTGAAGAAGGAAGGGGAAATGGTGAGATTGGCATAGAAGAGACGCACCAATCGAGGGTAAACGGGTTCGTTGAGGTGAAGGATGGGTGTCCAATCAATGGCATCAAATTTTGCCTTTAAATCAAAAATTTGAAGGACAGGGGGATCAATGTACCTGCCGGTGAGGATGCCCCTAGTGCCGACGTCGGCCCAGAGTTTCTTGGCCTTATCCTCAGTGAAAAAGGAGTTGGACACAACCTCGGCCACCACAGCCTTGGCCTTCGCCTTCTTCCTCAGGAAATTCTTCAGGAACGTATTCAGGGTCTGCAACTTGGGAGGAACCCCCAATGTTGAAATTTTTGGTTTTAGGAGGCATGGTGAGAGGAAATGGGGGTGTAGAGAAGGATAATGTGTTAAAAAAAAGAGAATAGTCCTAAAATGGAGGAAAATAGGAGAAATAGAGAAGGATAATTGTTAAAAAAAAGAGAATAGCCCTAAAATGGAGGAAAATAGGAGAAATAGAGAAAGGAAGAAAGGAGAAAACAAAAAATGGGTGAAATCGTAGGGTTTGAATGGAAAAAAAACTAGGGTTTTAGGAAGAAGAGAGTGATGTTGAAGGGAGAAGAGGGTTTTGGAGGTGGATGTATGGAGAAAATGAAGAAAAAACGAGGAATATGGAGTTAGGGTTTGAGGAGTAGTAGAAAGAAGAGGGAAAGAGGAGAGAAAAAATAAGAAACAAACGAACCGGGTCCAGGGCTTTTAACGCTCCTGGCCCGATTCTCGGAGCTCCGAGAACACACGCATTTTTGTTATTTTCTACTGTCCCGAATCTCGGAGTTCCGAGAAATTTTCTCGGAGCTCCGAGGACAACCTAGACGAGATCTCGGAGTTCCGAGAACCGTTCCAGGTTCCCTCTGTCCATTTTCTCAGAGTTCCGAGAATTTTTTTTTTTTTTATGAATGTAAGGAGAACATAGTTATATATGATATTTCAAATTGCGAGTGAAACCATGATCCAATGCATGAATCACACATACGACTTACCGAAGATTTAGATGATGGCACATGGCCAAAGTTTTAGGTATCTTAATTAAGGGTGATGGTACCGACTCCCCCTTGAAATGAAGTGGGCTATGGGTACCAATTGAGTGAGTTTTAGAGTTAGGGTTGGATCATCTAAAACCATGTAGTCACTATAAAAAAAAGAGATATATATATATATATATATAGATATATATAAGGAGAATTGTGTCTTCTATTCATGCTTCATGTGCAAACTCTTTCACTTGATCTAAACTCCAAATGTTGAGTCCACTCCTAAGGTCACAAAATCGATCCTCATTAAGGGGTTTTGTGAAGATATCCGCCAATTGTTCATTGGTGTGGATGTACTTACTTTCAATATCCCTTTTTGAGAATGATCTCTTAAGAAATGATGCCTTACCTCTATGTGCTTAGTTCTAGAATGTTGAATTGGATTTTTTGTCAAGTTGATGGCACTTGTATTATCACAATAGATTGGAACATTACTAAATGCAAGATTGTAGTCCATGAGAGTGTTCTTTATCCATAGGATTTGTGCACAACAAGCGCCGGCCGCAATGTATTCTGCTTCAGTAGTAGACAAGGCTACCGAGTTTTATTTTTTCCTAAACCAAGACACTAGAGACCTTCCAAGAAATTGACAAGTGTCACTTGTGCTTTTTATATCAATTCTACAACCGGCAAAGTCGGCGTCCGAAAATCCTACTAGGTTGAATTCATTCGATCGTTCATACCATAAACCTAAAGAAGGAGTTCCTTTGAGATATTTGAATATCCTCTTAACGGCACTCAAATGAGACTCTTAGGAGCCGATTAAAACCTAGCACAAATACATACGCTAAACATTATATCCGGCCGACTAGCGGTCAAATATAATAGACTACCTATCATTCCTCTAAACTTTTTCTCATCAACCGGTTTGCCAATTTCATCCTTTTCTAATTTGGTGGAAGTACTCATAGGAGTTGGCTTGATTTGTGAGCTATCCATGCCAAATTTCTTAAGGAGTTCCTTAGTATACTTCTCTTGGTTGATGAAAATTTCATTTTTACATTATTTGATTTGAAGTCCTAGGAAATAGGTAAGCTCTCCCATCATACTCATCTCAAACTCTTTTTGCATGGATTGTGCGAATTCTTCACACATTTTTTCATTGGTAGCACCAAATATTGTATCATCTACATAGACTTGAACAATAATCATATCTTTTCCTTTTCTTTTAATGAACAAGGTTTTGTCAACCGTGCCCATTTGAAAGCCACTCTCTAATAGGAAGGAGCTAAGCCTCTCATACCAAGCTCAAGGAGCTTGCTTTAGACCATACAAGGCTTTGTCCAACCTATATACGTGATTAGGGTATTTGAAATCCTCAAAACCGGGAGGTTGTTCAACATAAACTTCCTCCATAATATACCCATTTAGGAATGCACTCTTTACATCCATTTGACACAACTTAAAGTTTTTATAGGATGCAAATGTAAGTAGCATCCTTATGGCTTCCAATCTAGCAACCGGAGCAAAGGTCTCATCATAATTGATACCTTCCTCTTGATTGTAACCTTGGGCTACCAATCTAGCTTTATTCCTTTGAATACCTCCATGCTCATCGAGTTTGTTTCTAAACACCCATTTAGTCCCAATAACCGGGTGATCACTAGGCCTAGGAACTAACCTCCATACTTGGTTTCTCTCGAATTGGTTTAGTTCATCTTGCATAGCAATCATCCAAAATTCATCATTTTCAGCTTCTTTTATGGACTTGGGTTCTATTTGGGGGATAAAGGCCATGTTGGCACAAACATTCCTATAGTGAGATCTTGTCTTAACTCCTTCTGAGGTTTCACCTATGATTTGAGTAGAAGGGTGACTAGACATGATTCTACTATGTTTGGGAAGACCTTCAACTTGAAGTTCTTCTATAGGTTGACCTTCTAAATCAAGATTTTCTAAGGGTTGAACAATAGACTTTACTTGGCTATGAGGCTCTAGAGGATTGACACCGTCATCATCTTCATTTATGACTTTAGGAGGTTCAAATGACTCATCAAATTTGACATGCACGGATTCTTCCACAACTTGAGTTCTTTTGTTGTAGACTCTATAAGCTTTACTATGGGTTGAATAACCTAAGAAGATACCTTCATCGGATTTTGAATCAAACTTGTGCAAGGTGTCTTTCATGTTTAATATAAAATATTTACAACCGAAAACTTTGAAGTAGCTAACTTTGGACGGTGTTCCACTCCATAATTCATAAGGTGTTTTGTTAAGGTGAGGTCTAATGAGCACTCTATTTAAAAGATAGCAAGCCGTGTGAACGGCTTCCGCCCAAAAGTTTCTTGGAACATTGTGCTCATTTAAGATGGTTCTAGCCATTTCAATAAGTGATCTATTTTTCCTTTCAACTACCCCATTTTTTTGGGGAGTTCTTGGAGCCAAGAAATTGTGCTTGATTCCATTTTCATTACAAAAGGTATCAAACTCAATGTTCTCAAACTCGGTTCCATGATCACTTCTAATTTCATTTATGAAAACCCCTTGTTCATTTTGAATTCGCTTGCACAAGCTGACAAATTTCTTGAAGGTTTCATCTTTACTAGTTAAAAATAATACCCAAGTGAACCTAGAGTAGTCATCAACAATCACATATACATATCTACTGCCTCCTCTACTACTAGTCTTCATGGGACCAAATAGGTCCATGTGAAGGAGTTGTAGTGGACAAGAGGTAGATAATACACTTATGGGTTTAAAAGAGTCTTTAGCATGTTTTCCATGAATGCAAGCATTACAAACTTTATCTCTAATGTATTTGAGTTTAGGTCACTCTCTCACAAGATTCTTAGAAGATAATCTTGAAATCAAATCCATATGAGCATGACCAAGTCTCCTATGCCATAACCAAGGGTTATCATCCATGGCGGAGAGACATTGGATGTTTTGATTTTCAAGGTCTTCTAATGCTAATGAATACATATTGCCATCTCTATATGCAACAAATTCAATTTCATTATTCTTAGCATTCAAAATCTTACAACTATCTTTTTCAAAAAGAACTTTGTGACCAAGATCACATAGTTGACTAATGCTTACTAAATTAAATGAAAGACCATCAACGAGCAAAACATGTTCAACCTTAATGTCCTTAATTTTAATGGTACTTTCACCGATGATTTTGCTTCTTGTATCATCTCCAAAGGTGACATTTCCTTGATGACTCATGGTGACAAAGGCGAACTTGGTTACATCTCCCGTCATGTGCCTTGAGCAACCGCTATCCAAGAACCACTTGTCCTTTGAGGGTTTTCCTTTCAAGCACACCTACAAGAATCAAAGCTCATGTTGAAGTTTTAGGTACCCACTTTTTCTTGGGTCCTTCAAGATTAGCAACATCATAAAGCTCATCTTTTTTAACCCACATAAATTTAGATGCTTTTGATTTCTTAACATTGCATGCAAACCTTAAGTGTCATATTCTACCACAATAGTGACAAGTAGGAATAAAGGCACTAGTGTTAGCATGGATGTGGGAGGAATTCATTATAAACTTATTTTTTAATGAAGCTTTTCCTTTAGAAAATGGTTGGTAACCAAGACCTTTTTTTCTAAAGAGACAAGCTTATTTTCAAGAATTTCATCTAATTTGTTTTTGCCACATGAGAATTTTCTAAACGTTAAATCAAGTTCTTTGCATTTCAAAACAAGTGTCTCATTTTCCTCTTTCAAGCTTTTGTTTTCAAGGATTAATTTGTCTATTTCTTCATTCAAAGCTTTGTTTTTCAAAATCAATTTTTCACTTGTATTGGTTTGAAAATCGAATTCCTTTTTCAATAGCCCAAATTCCATAGTGATATCTTGTAAGGATTTTTTCATTGTTTTGTTTTTGGCAAGTTGTAAATCTAAATTTTCATGAAGTTTTTCACAAGCAAATATTAGTTCATCATTAGAGAATTCATGAGACATATCATCAACATCATTTACCTCGGATACGGAGATATCTTGTGTCACATCGGCGAGTCCCATGAAGCAAAGGTCATCTTCATCCTTTCCGTTGGATTCATTTCCGGATGAAGCACTCCCTTCATCCCAAGCCGCCGCACACAAAGCCTTTTTACCATTTCTTCTATTCTTCCTATCCTTGTCATTGTTGTTGATGAGTGGGCAATTTGGTCGTATATGACCAACCTTGTTGCACTTACAGCATCTCATCTCCTCTTTGCTTGAAGGCCTATTTCTTCCTTGGCTAGAGTTGCCTCCTTTATTGAACTTGAGAAATTTCTTGAATCTCTTGGTGAAGAGAGCAAGATCATCTTGTGTGTCTTCTTCACTCTCTTCCTCTTCACTCTCAACTCTTGCTTTGAAAGCTATTCCTTTCCTTTTTGTATCTTCCTTTTGTTTGTTTAAGGTTTCTCTTCCTTTTAAAACCATTTCAAAAGTTATTAAGGAACCTATTAAGTCTTCTAAGCCCATTTTTGATACGTCTTTTGCTTCTTCAATGGCGGTGACCTTGGGATCCCAGTCTTTAGGTAATGACCTAAGTATTTTAGTAACTAAGTCCTTGCTAGACAATTGTTTACCTAATGATATCAACCCATTCGTTATGTTTGTGAACCTAGTATCCATTTCGGCAATGGTTTCATTAGGGTCCATCATGAATAGTTCATACTCTCTAAAGAGAAGATTCATCTTGGGCTCTTTCACTTGATTTGTCCCTTCATGAGCTATCTCTAACATATCCCAAATCTCCTTATCGGTTTCAAGAGTAGAAACTCGATTGAACTCCTCGGGAGATAAGGCACATATCAAGGCATTCATTGCTTTTGCATTGATAGTGGATTCTTTTCTTTCATTTTCATCCCATAGTTCCATATCAATACTAGGTTCATTATATCCATTTTGGATACTTCTCCAAACATCAAAATCTAAGGATTTTAAAAACTCTCTCATTCTAGCTTTCCAATATGGATAGTTTAAGCCATTGAAGAAGGGAGGTCTAGTAGTAGATTGTCCCTCATTGCTATGAGAAAAGGTTGCCATTTGGATCTTTCCCTTGTAGGTTTTGAAAGAGAAATCCTATGTAAGAACCTATGCTCTGATACCAAGTGAAATTCCACTTAGCAACCCAAGAGGGGGTGAATTGGGTTTCTTTTCAAATTTTAAGGATTTTGAAAACTTAGATTGCACTAGTTTTAGATTGAATAGGAAATCAAAAATAGTATTTAAAGCAATAGTAAAAAGCTTACCACAAGAGAAGAGGTGAAGAGACAAGGAAGCTTTGACACAAGGATTTTTATAGTGGTTCGGTCTTAGCTCAAGACCTACTCCACTCTTCCCAAGTTACTCTCCTTGAGGATTCCACTACCTTCTCCAAGGAACTTAAATACGGCGTTCCTTCCGCCTTGTACAAATCGAGCTTCACGCTCCAAGGGTCTTCTATGGCGCCCTTTGTGCCAAATACAAAGAAGATGAAATGAAAAAACTTGCTTGCCTCTAGATAGGCTAATTTAAAGTAAAGCTCACTCACTCTCACAAGAACAAGATGAACAAATGAAGGTCCTAAAGTCTCTCAAGAATAATCTAAGGTAAATGGCACAAGAGAGAGATGGAGAGTGAAGATCTTCAAGAGAAGGAGAATGAATGCCTTTTAGTGCTTCTTGAAATCTTTGTAAACTCCTTAGGTAATGTTCCAAGAGTCCCACGGTTCATATTTATAGAGGAGAAAGAAATACACAATTTTTTAGCTCCCAACGGTCTTCTTGGACTCCGGGCTCGGAGCTCCGAGCGCTTTTTTTTTTTAACCTGGAATAATTCTCGGAGCTCCGAGAAGCCTACGCACTGCAGATTTTTCTTATATTTTTGCTGTTTTTGTTTGGGCTTTTGGAACTTTGATTTATCAAGTTAAATGGAATGTCATGAGGGTCTAACAATGTTGGGACACCACTATGAAGATTCACAAACCCATTAAGTTCTACTTAGTTTGATTTTAACTCTCCTTGATGCCATAGACCTAGACTATACATTAAGGACCATTTACATTCTAAATTTAGTTGGTTTTCAATCTTGTTGGCACCTTGTAGAGGCTTTGACATGTCTTCACTCAACTCCATTGATGCTTGAGCCAAGCTTGAACTTTTGAGTTGATTTCCATTCTTGTGCTTGAGTTCAACCTTGTCTTTGAATACCTTTGACACGGTGATGCCTTCTTCATGCCTTTGATATAACTTTGAGCTTGAATGATTTGCCATTTGTTATACACTCTTGGGGATGCTAGCTGTGAACATCATAACTTTACCAATGGAAATCATTAGTATATAAAACCTTTATTTTATAACAAATTTAGTTTATTAATCATCAAAACATTTCAATAGGAGTACCTGTTGAACCCTTGGGCTAACAGTAACAAATTTTAATGTCATGCCCATAATGTACCTCCATGTAATGTCACTTAATAGAAGAAGACCCAACCCCTTTACCAAGAATAGGCTGTTAAAAGAAAATCCAACAGACTTCTTACTATGCGCAACCTATGTTGCATGAAGAAAAGAAAATCCTACAAACTAGACATTATGACCAAAAAAAATAAAAAATTATTGCAACCTATATGGCCAATTGTGATGCAAGAAATTGAACTGATGTAACCATATTATATTATATGCATGACCCGAACTATCCCCTAGTTGCTGAAGCATTTCCAAAGTAATAAATGTCAACAAGAAAGATCAGTTATAATGTGAACATTAAACATATCACAATAAACTGAATAATTACCAGGGCAAGTATACCATAAACATCTAATGATAAGCTACTGTAAATAATCTACAACAAAAATAATTCAATGAACCTTTAACTATTGATTTTTTTTTTATAAAATTCTCAAGGCAATGCATTTGACAGATAATAGCAAAGATTATTACATGCACTGCATCCAAATCACTAGATTATATCATAGAGTACTCATTAAAAATAATTCATTAGGCAACAAAAATAAAAGAATCTTTAACTGAGCAGATGTACAGTTTTTAGCAAAGATTATTCATTGGATTTGAGAACTAAAGAAGAATCACATTACAGCTACTACAATAACTCATCCAAAGCATGATCGTGCTCTTATCAATCATAAAAAATTGCTACTGATATCATCAAATCTCTCCAACAAAACAATGGGTTGCTATGGGCATTACCATGTCTTGATAATAAGAATGGGTTGAACAAATGAAGTTAAATAAGGATAGTCTCTATGTAACATGGCATTTGGTAAGGGTGATCACTTTCATAAACAAGGTATAGAATTTCACCTTCAATGAGAATAAGTAATGACCTTTACAAATTATGAACACAAATAACATTGACGACATTTCATGAAGGTTCCGTTGAACCTAAACCAACCTGCACCTAATACTTACTACAGCAGCTCTTCCCTGGATTATAACTAATTTCAATAAAACTTTTAGATTCGAATTATGAGATTGACACAGATTTTTTATTCCATTCACAGATTCCACATCTTTTCACTATGTAATATATCTACAGAAATCAAACACTTCTAAGGGATGAACTCACTTCCTAAAAATACACGGTAGTATAACTTAAGACAGCAACTACTAAAACAAATGCTAAAAAAAAAAGAAATATTTGATACTTTATCTTAAAAGAAGAAAATAATTCTAATCTTATCAGGAAGATTTCTATAATAATTAACCAAACTTATGCTTGAAGCTTTATTTCAGAAGAAAATGAATGAGCCCAAAGGAGTACTATTCGTCAATAGCCAAAATGAATCCATAGCATCTTAAAAGATGAAGCAATTATGTCCTGAAAACCAATGAAACCGTCCTTTTCTACAGCAACATCTATTTCTCTTACTACTTCTTCTTTTACACCATTCAAATGATCAACTTAATAATCACAAAAATCTGAACAGAGCTAGAATTTTGGATCTAAACCCTCCACTACACCTTTCAATTATATTAATCAAATGTACAAGCCCCCCCAAAAAAAATTGGGGCTGAAAGCCAAACGAAAATGCCTTGATTTTTGTCACTGTACTTTTATGGATGTACACATATGATAACTACTTTGCATCTCCTAATGAGAGTGCTTAGACTCTCTTTGAAAGTAAAAAACAATGAAAGTATCAAAGCTTAATATAAAATATTATCAAATCTTTAAAACTGCTTCAAAGAAACTATTATATTATACAAAAGGCAGAATAGGCAGCCATGAAAAAAATGAAGTACACTCTCATTGAAAAAAATTCCATATGATAGAGTCCATGCTTAATCTTATATGAACTTGATCTCTTGTTTTTTTAAATAAAATTCTACAGGCTCATCTCAAACCAGTTAAATCACAATGCCATAGAATACTCAAAAATAATAAATTCTAAAAGATCATTACCTAATCATAAAAACACAAATAATAAGTACTGACAACAATTTCTTTTTCCTAAACAAATGTAACCAATAACCCTAGCTTATATATCAAAGTCCAAAAAAAATATCATACTACCTCCCCTGCCCTGTCAAAATCTCCAACCTGAATTATACCTTTTCAGCACAAAGAAACCTAAATATATCTACCTTATATAATTTATTGATTTACTAGGCAAATAGATAAATATCCTTACTCCAATCAATTATAAAAATGCACGACCATTCCCAAAGTATCTAGAACAGATACATCATGAACAAATCTTTAGACACTTGCTCTAGATTCATTAAATAAACAAGTGAGCCTCTCAATAACAAAACCAGAAAATTCAGTGAAATCATATAGAAATCAAATATACAGACATCCATTTCAATCTCTTTCACAAATGAAATAAAGATATAAGGCAACCTTTTATCTTAGACCTTTTCCTTAATTGAAGGTACATGCACAAATATGAGTAAATATCTCCTTGCTGGAATTGATATCCAAAAATTACGCCAATGAAGCTGTAGAATGATTTCTCTTCCCTTTCAGAGATCTCCTTCAACTCTTTCTCTTTTTCAGAGATGAAATGAAGATTTCTAGGTTAAGAATAGTGTTAAAATGAATCTCCAAGCTAATCGAAAATAGATCGGAGAGGATGAGGGATCTTGTAGAAGAAAACAAGGATCTAGGGTTTCTAGAGGTATAATCACTTGATTTAAAAAAAAATGCTAAAGGACATCAGATCTAAGGTTTCTACGGCTAGAAGAAGAATTTCCAGCTGGATTTCTGCAAAAAATTATCGGAGAAGAAGTAATGAGGGTGAAAATTAGGGTTTAAAGGACAAAACCTCATATCTAAAGCTCTTAGGGTTCGAACGAAGCAAAGGAAAAAATTAATGATGAAGTAGCTTATAAATGGAGAAAAAAAATAGTATGAAGAAGAAGCTTAGAGTATGGCTGACCGGAGGAATGACCGGATTCCGGCTAGATCTAACGGTGAAGAAAGGGAAAAAAATAGGGTTTCAAGACAAGGAAAATGAACGAAAGAGATAAGGTGAAGATCTGCAAAGGTATTAGAAGTGAAGGAAGGTGGACCGGTGGTGTGAATTGACTGGTCGGAGCTCGAAGTTTTGCCGGAAAAGCTAGATCAGAGAAGATAAAAAAAACAGATTTACTTTCTCTCACTAAGAAAAACGCAGAGGTTCTCTCTCCTCTTTTCTCACAGATTTTTCTCTTTTTCTCTTTTAAAAAAAAATGCGATTAAGTCGGTATTTATATAAAATTTTGGGATTGATATCCGCACTCCAGATGGATGAGGCGCGGGGAAGAATTGATAAAGCGCGCCCGCCATTTTTGTCTTATTCGGCTCGGGCACGGTCCCATCCAGGATAATCCACCCCCCTATTGGTTTACACTACGGACACTCTCCCATCTCATTCGCTAGGCAAACGCGCTCGGAATTCGACGAAATTTTACAGGGACCTTGGTGGGACCCTAACCTACCTTGGGGCAAAATTTGGGACCCTAGTTGATTGATTTGGTAGGGTTTTGCTCAAACATGGGAGTTTTAGGGCACGGTCAAAATGGGGTGTCTACAGATGCAAGAGTTTAGATGCAAGTGATGTAAATGTGTGCAATATGTTTGCACAATCTATGATGCCTTCAGGTTTTGTTAGATTAAGTTTGAGTATTATGTGATGAGAAAGTAAAGCAAACAAACAAATCTACCAAGCATATAAGAGAAAGAGTTTTTATGAGCCAGTTAATTAAATTCAAATGAATTATCCTTTGAAGTTTTAATGAAGTTAGGATGGTCCCGAGCAGAGTAGCCAAACTGTGGGACCCGATCCCGCGAGAGGGTCGCGGAGCGAGCCACCATACTCTCTCTTGGTCTCTCGTACCCACGCGAATGGCGTATGCTCTTTATTATTGATTTTATTACCCAACCAAGCAGGTAGCAACCAAGCCATAGGGTGCACACAAACGTGCAACCCAGTACCCATAAGGGCAGGGGTAAGCTGCCGAGCCTAGCAAGGTGTGATTTAATTCATCTTTTCCGTGAACTTTGGATCACTAAGGCAATCCGAATTTCACGCAAAAGAGAGTGACAGAGTTGCCACCTAGATGAGGGATCTAGGACCCATAATTGACCAGAAATCTAGACTCGTTACCTGGTTACGAGAATGGAAGGTATGGGGAGTTACCACCACATGTACCATTCCTGCCCGATAATCGGTCTTCAATTCCAAAAGTTAACTCTTTTGAATTTCTTTTAAATGACTCATTTAACTCTATATTAATGTGCGAACTACATGACATGCATCCTAAGATCTAATTTTAGTGTGATTCCTAAATGTGTATCTTGATTTTCTTAATTTGTTTGAATTCAATCTAAGTGAAAGTTCTCCTAAAATTCTAATTTCATGGAAAGTCCTAAGTAATTTAATTATTTTTAATTTAAGGATTAATGTACAAAAACCCACCACTTATGGGTGGAGCCGACTCGGGCTTGGTATGCCACTCAAGTATCCAAGTTGCCTACGTATCCCAGCCTCACTAGAATCAGAGTTGATCGTAGTTCGGTGCACTTAAACTAAGCTACTTATGCCTAACTCATCTAGAACACCGATCTAGACTGGATTGACTGTTTCAACAGTTTTAAAAGAAGTTATTTAGTTCAAGTTGAAGATTTTATTAGCCTAGGACTTCATCTAAGATACTATATGGTCCTATCTAAGTGCAAGACGTCCCTTAGACTAATGGAGGCTAACCTACATCCTAGGTAACTAGGCCTGTCTTATGGGAATATTGGGTTACTAGTGTAACTAGATCTATGGCGCGATTTCTATCATTAGCAAACGGCCGTGATTAGGCTGGACTTCTAACTCTAGAACACCCTAAAACCTAGAACACGACATGACATAAGTGTTCCTAAAGGGGGCTCTAAAGGTTCTTACGATGGAGACCGCAATCCAACGGTTTAGAAAGACATGGGGTAAATTGATTCAATTTGTTTAAGTTAATGATTTTCAGTTCTTTAAAGGTTTCCGAATCCTAAAATCTAAGGAATACCAGAGGCTCTATGGTTGGCAAATTTCAGCCTTGAGTTTCATCCATGGAAGGGCATCGTGCTCTCAATCCTTGTATAATTTAACACATAAATTATAGTATATTATTGCCTAGCATGATTCTCAGGATTTCCATGGACATCGGACCTCGGAGCCAACAAGATACTATAATTTACATGCTCAAATTATGCAGGAACGATCACAATTAGTATACGATTATGAATGTGATCTCGACAATTAAACTATCGCAACATAGTCAATTTACAAAAGGAATCTATAACCTCTAGGGTTTCTGTTTCAAACAATTTTAAGATTAAATATATGATGAAAAATTAGGGTTTTCTGGAAGTTTTCACTGACTTTTGTGTTGATTTGCTATTAAGTTGTGATTTATTAACATTAAGACCAGATTGCTAGGATTACACAGTAACCATAAGCAATCAAACTCTAAATTCATTGTAACTTTTTCAGTTACAAGATATGAATGAGGTTAGACCACTGGAAGAGTTTCATGAATTTGGAATATGTTTTCCTATCAATTTCTGAATTTCCAAAATTTGGGTTAGATTACAAATTAACAAATCAACTCATAGCATACGAATCTCAAATCAAGAAAAACTATTACAGTATAGATAAAATCATGGAATTAGACTACTGTAAAAATTTCAAAGGTTTTTATCAAGAGTTGATGCCAATTATAATTCACACACAATTCGGATAAAATCAATAAATCAATTAAAACATTGATTAAATGGTATCCTGAAATCATGCAGAAATTTCAGTAGATATAAAATAGGCAATATGCTTTACGGTCAAAATTTCAAGTCCTAATAATTAATGATCCTCCATAAAATTAATTTTTTAATAAAAATGGGATTTCGTTTCCTAGGAATTAAAACCTGTTTTTTTAAAAGAAAATTGTGAAATCATATTAAACCTTTGTAAAATCTTTTAAAATTTTTTCACTAACCTTGTAATAGCCTAAACTACTGGTTTGTAGGAAAAAGATTCGAAATTTCAATAATTTAATATAAAAAAAAATTACGACACGTAAAATGAAAAAGCGAAATTAAACACTTCTTGACCAGGATAATAGCCTAAACTACTGGTATTAGTAATCTAGAACAACGGCTCTCTTGGATACTGAAAATTGGGAAGTGGGATTTTTCCTTTGACAGGTGTTTAGATAAACACTTCTTGACCAGGATAATATTCAACTACCAGGAAGGAAATTAAAAATTTTAAGAGTTCATCTTTCTGAGAAACTGGCCCAATCATCATCACATATGAAATCCTCCATGCCTCAAGTGCCTTTCTGGGGCATGGTCCTCTTATGGAAACTATACTTCCCGATGTTTCTACTTCAGAATGCTTCTGAGCTGATCTTCTTTAAAACGAAGCTCTTTGACTAGATTCTCGAGATCTTTTCTTTAAGATTAACTTGGCGCAGGTACAATCGCAGGGAGCTAATGACACCGGGCCTATTTCACCGAGACAGTTGCATCATTTGGACACAAGGACGACTGTTGACTCTTCTTAAAGAGGAAATTTGGGTAAAAGACACTATTCAAAGGATTGAGAAACTCCGAAAGAGTGAACTTAGAATGACAAAGATTGACTAACTACACTGACAGACACAGTGATGCTTCTGACTTAGTTAACGTTTTGTTTGGTAAGTCTATCTTTTCAAAGAGTAGTTTCTCAATTAATAAACACTAGACTTCTTCCTTAAAACAGTAATGCCTCAAGGATTTGGTTACCATTCCTGGGATTGCTTGGTTTCAATGCCCCCAATTTCTAGGATGACACTTGAACTCGCTTGAACTTCTTTTTTATCTTCAGTCTTGATACCGGGTGTAGCCTTCTTATAATGATTCTCTTACCGTGACCAAGTCATATCTTCAGGGTTTTTAACTTGGCGGACCGTGCTAGCCTTAACTTTTGCCTGAACCGCCTTTCTAGGTTTTCGATCCAGCAGGCTATCTCCTTAGCTTTTGCCTAAGCCGCCCTTTCGGGTTTTCAACTTAGCAGGGGAATGATCTTAAATTTTGCCTAGACCGCATTTTCAGGTTTTCAGTCTAGCATATCTTCAAACTCTGTTTTTTTCTTATTCATCTGTAGACACCCCCATTTTGCTACGCTTTGAAAGCGAAAGATTCGGTAGTATCATCGAGTCTTGAGTCTGTATTCAGCATTAGATTAGGCATCCATGCATTTTAGGGTAGATTTCACCTCATTATGGGAGTTTTGAAGTTGATTCGCGATCCTGAAGGTCTCTAGAGGGTTCCTTTGGCCTTCGGTAGATGTAAAATCAAGTTTCGAAGCAAGTGGAAAAAACATGCTATTTTTAGAATTTTCAGGGTTTCCCTCATTTTTGCCCATTTTGCACTACATGGGCATTTTGGTCATTCCTGATGTGTCCCGTTTGAACCCCGAGCTGTGTCCGAGAGATCTTGAGCGATTACATGAATTTTGAAAAAGCTGCTATTTTTAGAAACTCATGGGGCTTCCACATTTTCATCATCTTATGGATGTTTCAATCATTTCTCATATATCCAAAACCATCTCGAGGGTACGGCTGATGGATTAGAAGTAATTTTGTAAGATTTGGGAAACCTGCTAAATTTAGATCTCTCAAGATTTTCTTTTAGTCTTTCACTTCGGGGGTATTTTAGACATTTTCAATATATCATATTTGGTCCCTAAGTTGTGTCTAAGAAATCTTGAGTCCGTTCATAAATTTTCAGAAATCTGCTATTTTTTGAATTTCTCAGGGTTTACCCTAGTCTCGCCAAATTCTAGCACCTCGGGGTAATTTTGTTTTTTCCTGTGTAATTCTTTTGATCCCCGAAATATGTCTGAGAGATTATGAATGATTTTCTGAATTTTGGAAAACCTGCTAAATTTAGAATTTCTCAGGGGTTTCGCTTAATTTGGAAATTCTAAGTGTTGAGGGCATTTTGGGTATTTTCAGGTACCAAATGATCGTGTTTAATATTGCTTACCGGAAAGACCCAATTTTAAAAGTTTCTATTTTTGAAGTTTTACCACAAAGATTTTCCATTTTAATTTTTCCCTTTAGGGGTGAACCAATCTGATGGTATTTTGGTCGCATTTGGATGTCTAACAGTCAAATAGGGGCATTTTAGTCCGAAAAGTTGTTTTCCAAAAAAAGATGGTCTGATCATGTGTGAGGGATGCACCATAAATGTCAAATGGGTTGGGTCCATATATAGAATGTTGAATTTAGAAAGATTTTATTGAATTTTTACGGAAAAACCCGAAAGTCGTGTGAAATGGCCCATTGGGCTAAAGCTCGCAAAGATGGAGCTCATGTGGGTTCACCCATATGGATCGACCACCATGGTGGGCACCCCACTTGGCTGACCCACATGAGTTGAGCACCCAACCTTGATGATGTCACAATGGTGACATCATATTTGTTAAAAGAATAATAAAAAGAATAAAAAAATAAAAGAAGAAAAAGGAAAAGATGAATGATTGCTTAAAAATGTTTTCTTCCAAAGAAGCAATGTGGAATGAGAATAGCATGTCTTGATTGACAAGAAATTAAGATTGGAATCAAATCAAATTTGGAAACAAGAAAGAAAGAAAGCAAGAGGGGAAAATTGGAAACAAGACAAAAATGGAGCTCTCACATTGGGAACTACTATTTCTCTCTTAACCCTAGGTTTTTTGTATAAAAATCAAAGCAAACAATCCTAGGAAGAATCCAAAAAAAAAATCCAAATTCGTCCTTTTTCTCTCTCCTCCAAAAAAAAGGGATTAATTTCTCTTGAAGTGTGTTCATCTCTCTCAAAGGTTCTTCACAAAAGGGATTCTTCAATTCCCTTTTCTTCTTCAACAAATCACACATCAAGGATCTTTAGGGTGTTCTTTGGGTCTTCTTCATCATATGAAAGGGTGCGACAAAGCGTATATCTCAGATCTAGGCACCCTAGAGACAAGGAGCGCGATCAACGGTAGGATCTTTATCTTTGTAATATCAAAAGTAGAAAAGCATGCTAGGGTTTTACTTTTGATAGATCAAATCAATGAATTTTTCCTTGAAATTCCAGTATGTTATAATATAGATTATAAGTTTTCAAAATTCAAAATTTCAACAAAAAATTAATTTTCCTCCATTTAATAATGATTTTCTTTAATTTTTTACTCAATATGGATTTAAATCGGATTATTAAAGCAAGTATTTAAAAACGTGGGTTTCTTTAAAAACTGATGTTTTTTGGGATTTCTATAAAATAAAATACTACTGGAAACTTAATTTCCAATCGCGGTTTGGCCATTTTAATTTTCATTCAATTTTTCAAAAAATAACCCCGAAAGGTTTTAAATCTTGTATATCAAACCATGTCCAAATTTTGTGAAATCTTGTATCCAAATCACTTTTTTGATTTCCAGACCACCCAAAAAGTTTCAGATTTTTTTGAATTTTTTTTAATCCGGTTTTAAATTATTTGAAATTTTGGCTATTTTTAAAAAATATCAAAAGGTTTTAAAAATTGATGAAACTCTCCAGAATTAATGTTTAATAATAAATTAAATTTCTCATGAAATGTTTTGTTTGAAAAAAGGTTTTTTTATTTGTTTTCTATTCGCTTCTTCGTTTTACGTGTCGTAATTCTTTTTTATATTAAATTAATGAAATTTTGAATCTTTTTGCTCCAAACCAGTAGTTTAGGCTATTAGAAGGTTAGTGAAAAATGTTTAAAAGATTTTACAAACGTTTAAAATGATTTCACAATTTTCTTTTAAAAAAACAACTTTTAATTCTTAGGAAACGAAATCCCCTTTTTATTCAAAAATTAATTTTATGGAGGAGCATTAATTATTAGGTCTTGAAATTTTGACAGTAAATCATATAGCCTATTTTGTATCTACTGTAATTTGTACATGATTTTAAGATACCATTTAATCTACTTTTTAATTCATTCATTGATTTTATCCGAATTGTGTGTGAATCTTAATTGGCTTCATATCTTAATACACATCTTTGAAATTTTTACAGTAGTCTAATACCATGATTCTATCTATACTGTAAGAGTTTGACTTGATTTGAGATTCGTATCCGATGAGTTGATTTGTTAATTTGTAATCTGACCCAAAGTTTGGAAAGTCAGAAATTGATAGAAAAACTTATTCTAAATTCATTAAACTCTTCCAATAGTCTAACCTCATTCATATCTTGTTACAGAAAAAGTTGTAATGAATTTAGAGTTCGATTGCTTGGGGTTACTGTGTAATCCTAGCAATCTGGTCTTAATGTTAATAAATCACAACTTAATAGTAAATCAACACAAAAGTTAGTGAAAAATTTCAGAAAACCCTAATGTTTCATCATATATTTAACCTTAAAATTCTTTGAAACAGAAACCCTAGAGGTTATAGATTCCCTTTGTAAATTGACTATGCTGCGATAGTTTAATTTTTGAGATCGCATTCATAATCGCATACTAATGGTGATCGTTCCTGCATAATTTGAGCATGCAAGTTATAACCTGTTGTTGGCTCCGAGGTCCGCTATCCATGGAAATCCTGAGAATCATGCCAGGCAATAATATACTATAATTTATGTGTTAAATTATATAAGGATTGAGAGCACGATGCCCTTCCATGGATGCAACTCAAGGCTGAAATTTGCCAACCATAGAGCCTCTAGTATTCCTTAGATTTTAGGATTCGAAAACCTTTAAGGAACTAAAAATCATTAACTTCAACAAATTGAATCAATTTACCCCATGTCTTTCGGAACCGTTGGATTGCGGTCTCCATCGTAAGAACCTTTAGAGCCCCATTTAGGAATACTTATGTCATGTCGTGTTCTAGGTTTTAGGGTGTCCTAGAGTTAGAAGTTCAGCCTAATCACGGCCGTTTGCTATGAATAGAAACCGCGCCATAGATCTACTTACACTAGTAACACAATCTTCCCATAAGACAGGCCTAGTTACCTAGGATGTAGGGTAACCTGCATTAGTCTAAGGGACGTCTTGCACTTAGCTAGGACCATATAGTATCTTAGATGAAGTCCTAGGATAATAAAATCTTCAACTTGAACTAAATAACTTCTCTTAAAACTGTTGAAACAGTCAATCCAGTCTAGATCGGTGTTCTAGATGAGTTAGGCATAAGTAGCTTAGTTTAGGTGCACCGAACTACGATCGACTCTGATTCCAGTGAGGCTGGGATACGTAGGCAACTTAGATACTTGAGTGGCATACCAAGCCCGAGTCGGCTCCACACATAAGTGGTGGGGTTTTGTACATTAATCCTTAAATTAAAAATAATTAAATCACTTAGGACTTTTCATGAAATTAGAATTTTAGGAGAGCTTTCACTTAGATTGAATTCAAACAAATTAAGAAAATCAAGATACATATTTAGGAATTACACTGAAATTAGATCTTAGGATGCATGTCATGTAGTTCGCACATTAATAGAGTTACATGAGCCATTTAAAAGAAATTCAAAAGAGTTAACTTTTGGAATTGAAGACCGATTATCGGGCAGGAATGGTGCATGTGGTGGTAACTCCCCATACCTTCCATTCTCGTAACCAGGTAACGAGTCTAGATTTCTTGTCGATTATGGGTCCTAGATCCCTCATCTAGATGGCGACTCTGTCACTCTCCTTTGCGTGGAATTCAGATTGCCTTAGTGATCCCAAGTTCATGGAAAAGATGAATTAAATCGCACCTTACTAGGCTCGGCGGCTTATCCCTGCCCTTATGGGTACTGGGTTGCACGTTTGTTTGCACCCTATGGCTTGGTTGCTGCCTGCCTGGTTGGGTAATTAAAATCAATAATAAAAAGCACACGCCATTCGCGTGGGTACGAGAGACCAAGAGAGAGCGTGGCGGCTCGCGCCTCACCCCTCTCGCGGGATCGGGTCCCACAGTTCGTTCACTCCTTAAAGCATATACGGCGTTGCATTGGTTGGAGGGCTCTTATGGCAGCAGAATTGGTTGAATGGCATTCGACTGATTTGGCGGTACCTGTGAATTCATATTCACATTCAAGTTCCTTGGAGTAGAACCGGGTTGACTTGGCATCTTACCCTTTTCCCTCTCATGCAAAGCTGTGGAGAGTTGAGAAATTTGCTTCTCCATGTTATGTTGGCTTGTCATGAAGGTACTCATGAGAAGTTCCATGTTTTTCTATAAAGAAGCTATTCGGGCTGATTCCCCTTGTTTTTTAAAACCCGGTGGTTGCTGATTTGATACATTATTTAAAATTGGGTTTTGAAAGGTTGGAGGTGTGGCTAGAGGTGGGCGAACGTAAGTGGGAGGGAGGTAGGTCTAGGTTGGCCGAATTGGCCTTGAACATGGAAATTGGATGGCCCACCTTGGTAATTCCCTTGGCTCCAACAAAAGTTGGGATGATTTCTCCATCCCAGATTCTAAGTGTTACTATATAGATGATTTGAAAACATAGCACTTACATTTTCAGTAGAATTAGCAAACTTTGACAAATTTAGGCACTCTTCCATGACATGGTCAGGAGCTTGGCACCAATTGCACATAGGGACACTTTGATTGATTTGATTTACTTATGCGGGTCCCTTTACTGCTATAGCCTCTAGTATTTTGATAAGACTATCCAATTGGGCCTCCTTGGCCACGGTATCCTCAATAAAGAATCCCTTGCTTGATGTAGCCCTTTCACTTTCTTGAGTGGATTCCCACTCACGTGTCTTTTCTGCCAAATCAAGCAAGAACTTCCAAGCTTCGTCCTCATCCATATAGGATCTGAATCCTGTGGGGCACATGGACTCTATTAGTTGTTTGGTTTGAAAATAAATGCCCTCATATATGAGTTGGTACAGGTGCCACGTATCTAAGCCGTAGTGAGGGCATTCTTGGAGTAGATCTTTGAATCTCTCCATAAATTTTGAAAACGACTCATGAGGTTTTTGTCTAAATTGAAGAGTATCGTTTCTTAGTTTATTAGTTTTATCTGAGGAAAGAACTTTTTAAGAAACGCTACTGTAAACTCCTCCCAAGTGGTGATGGAGTTCGTGGGCAAACCGTAAAGCCATTTTTTGGCTCCCTCCTTCAGTGAGAAGGTAATGAACCTCAACTTTATAGTATCATCTGTGGGTTGTTGTAATTTACTTAAAGCACATACCTCTTCAAACTCTCGTAAAAATAAATAGGCATCCTCAAAAGGGAGCCCATGAAAGTGAGGGAGCATCGTAATAAAGTGCAATTTTAACTCAAAATTATTATCCTGAGCAGCTGGCAGTCGAATACAAGAAGGTTGTGTTGCTCGGGCAGGGTAGAAACTGTAAGCCCAAGGGTACATCCCTCTCTTATTTTGATGATCAACAAACCCAAATTGATGGTAGTTTGCTAATGGCTTCTCTAGTGTTGTGATTTAGACAGGTTTCATTCATGTCAACACCTGAAGCTAGAAGAACAAGGGCTAGTCTTGGAGAAAGTCAAGTCTTGGTGCTCATCCTTCAAGCCGTATGATCTATTGAAGAATCAAGGAAGCCACAACTACCAGCATATATTTGAACACTATCCAAAGACAAGGAGAAGCTCATGCAGGTGCCCAACAAGATTGAAGATCAAGAAGACTCAAGGTTATAGTTTTATAATGCATGGAAGTCCTCTTAGCATTTAATGTTTGCATGTTTTGATGTTTTCAAATCATCTTTAAAACTTATTTTCTAAGTGCATTAGTGTATTTAAAAACACATTTTTAAAGCCCAAAGACAAAGGCCCTAAGTCCCTCTCACAAACATTTTAAAATCATGTTTTCAAAGAAGGGCCGGTCGACCGGGCTATACCGGGCGACTGCGAGATGCTACCTGGAATGCCCGGGCATCTCGAATTTTATCGGGCCGGTCTACAGGGACAATACCGGTCGACCGCAGAATGATTTCTCAAAATTGATAAATCATCCATGTTGGTCTCGGAGGTCGACCGCATCCCCCTCGGTCGACCGCATCCCCCTCGGTCGACCGCTTAATGTTTTTGAACTTAAACTTTCAAATCTTGAATTAGTCCAGGACGGACAACCGCAAGGGTCCGGTAGCCCAAGACATTATTTTCGAGCCAAAATATTTTTCGAACAGGTCGCCCTCGGTGGGCGACCGCGTTGACCTCGGTCGACCGCGGTGATAAAAATTTTGAAAATAAAAATGAGGTGCCCGATAAGGGCGGGCGACTGTGGTGGCTCAGTCGACCGCGCCGGTGTCGCGAAAGAGCCGTTGGGGTCTGCAGAGGGTAGGCGCAACCACCCAATTTTATTACGGTTTTGCCCTTTGTTATTTCAAAATGAACTACGGCTATTTAAACCCCATCAAAGACCCTCATTCACACCTTTTGAATCATTATCAAACCCTAGAGCTTTTCTCTTTCAAAATCAAAAGGATTTTTCATCAAATCTCTTGAGCATTCAAACTTGCATTCATTTCTTGCCAAGAGGTACTCCCCCAAGTATTTAGTTTCAATCATTGGGAGTCTTGTGAGCTTTGAGAGTTGTTTTCGCCTTAAAGAGGCTTGAGATCTTTTCATTTCATTTCTTCCTTCTTCTATTTGTATTTGCTATCGTAAAGAGGAGTTTCTTGCTTCAAGGCCGCCGTGCAACGAAGAAGAACGTCCTTGGAGGCGAATTTGTAATACAACGGTGTGTCCCCTTGTGAAGGCGGTGATCGCTTGTACACGCTTTGTGAGGCAGCGTTGAGGAGCCTTGCCATAGTGGAGAAAATCCCAAGGAAAGACCAAGTACTTGGGTAGTGGAGTAGGTCAAGTTATGACCGAACCACTATAAAATCATTGTGTGGTCTCCTTGCTTCCTCTCCTCTCTATTGTGGTGTGATTAGTAATCTCTTTCCATTTTCTATTTGAATATATCATTGAACTAGGTTAATTTCATAAGCCTTAACTTTTGGAATAAATTTTTTTAAAACACCCAATTAACCCCCTCTTGTGTGTTGCCCATTGGGATTTCAGAAACAATCGTGATGGGTTTTGGGAACTTCCTCTTCCGCCATGGCAATTGGAATTGGTTGAATGTCCATCTCTGTTTCTGATCGAATTACTCTCTCCAAGCGGTTGACAGAGTTGTGCACCAAACCTACACTCATACACAACAAATCGCCAAATTAGAACAAGAAGACAAAAAACCAAAGTAAAAAAACAAATAATTGAAACAAACTAACTAAAAGAAAATAAAAAATCACTTCCAATAATATAAGAATTAGAGTAATCCAACTCTTCCCCGGCAACAGCGCCAAAAACTTTGATTGTGATATTATAAATAACTGTAAATGCACGGATCGCGTGTAGATACGGGTCGAACTCAGGAAAGAGCTTATTGTGATTTCTATCATTATATTATTTGGAAAATAAACTTATGATATATTGTTGGCTGGCATGTACTCAGGATTTTCGTGAACTACAACTTCTGATCCAACAATATATTTAAATTTATCAGCTAAATAGATACGGGTTGAAAACAATGAAGAAACGATTACAAATTCAATCCTTATATTTAGGCAAAGTGAACCAATATTCTAAGGATTTCTACTAATTAATTATCTAACCTAATTAGAAAACTAAAATCTAAAAGCCTAAATTGATTGGAAAATTCAATTGAAAAACTAATTGGAAATTGTATAAAAGCCTTAATTTGATTAAAAGATTACTTAGGGTTAGAATCCACCATGGGTTTGGTTTGGATAATCAATGAAAACAATTCTTTCATTGGATTGTTTACCTAATAAATTCGGTCAATGAGAAATAAGATCAATGGATGTAATTGCCCATGAGCGATTTATCAAACATACTATCCAATTTTAAGGGCCATATAAATATTTATAATGTTCATAGCAATCACTCATACGAAAGGAAAAAGCCAATGGCATCAATGATAGGTATGCAATAATTATAAATCATTAATTCCATACCATTGAATTTAATTAAGAACCTTTCTCCTTCTTCTTGGCTTCATCTAAACCCTAAGTAGATGAGTTTAGTTGTTAACGGAAAGGTGGAAGAAACAAAAATTAAGAAAAACGATGCCATATAAGAAGTTAAAAAGGAAAAAGAAAATAAAATAAACTTCTCTTTAATTGAAAGTGTAACCATAATACATCGAGTTGGAATTGAAATAAATAACAAGATAAGAAAAACTTATTCTTTTTTTTCCTTCAATGGTTGAATCCTTGTCCTTCAATGCCTCCTTGTTGCCTTGGATTGATGTTAGATGGTTGGATTGAGCCTCTTAATGGAAGATGATGGGATGAACGGGTGAAAGAAAAGTAGTATAAGAAGGTAAGTAGGTGCGAGAGAACAAGGGAGAAAATTTTGGACGAAAAATTAAGAGAGGAGAAAGTGTTGGACGAAAATTAGGGAAGAAAAAAAAGAAAAAAATCGCGTCTCCTGAAGAGACGACGAGAAGAGACGACCCTTGTTTATATAGAATTAACATTGCTAATTTGCTTCCTTGCCTAGCTTATTCGGATTGACTTGCTTCTAATGATATTTTGACTTTTTCCAAAAGGGAATAGAGTTTCCCACAAATTTAGAAAGTAGATCCCAATGAAATAGGGAGGTTAGAGAAAATAGGAGAATTAGCAAATTCGGTGGAGAATTTGGAAACGAATTAGGAATTGGGAAGAGAGAGGGATGAAATTTAAGTGGGCCCACGGCTTCCAAAAACGTGTAATAAATAAAACGTCCAAGGAGAGCTAAAACGTTGGATTTTTCCTATTTGTCCTCTTGCTTCCTTTGTGAAACGACCGAGTTGTCCTTACTTTTCGTATAAATTGCAACCGTGCCAAATTTATTCGCAAATGGCTAATCTACGCCTCCATTGTAATGTAACACAAGTAATTATATTTGCATTTCCTCTATATCCTTTCCAAGGAACAATCCAAGCCATCTATTTGACGATCCATCATGTAAATTAATTGCACCACTAAACCATTCCAATGAAATGATCCGAACCGTTGAAATTAATGGGCTGATGAAGAAATTCGGATTTACCAATGGTTGCACCTTTTGAATAATTTTTGTGGCCTGATCTTAACCATTCAATCGACGGGCAACAATGTAAAATTATTTGCACCTCGCAATCCACTACCATAAGATGATCTAAACCACACATTTAGTGGGCCTTAGAATAAATTGTTTGTACCCCTCGAATCATTTCCCAAAGCTATTCCGAGCCAACCAATTGGTGGGCCATAAGATGATCTTATCTCTCCAAAAGATGGAAAATTCTTTAATCTTCAACCTTTTTAGCTCAATTTTTCATGAAAATTCAAGAATAAGCCTGAAACACAAAAAACAAGCAAAATACCTTAGTAGTACAGCTCTAAACATAAAATATGCATGCTTTTCATACCTACAATTCACACAAAAATGTGCTCATCAGTTTGGTAATTAAAAGGATGAGAATAATGTATAAAAATAGGAAAAATAACACATGGTAACTAACTAGAAGGTATAGCTTTCACCAGAAAATCTGAACTCACCTGAATTTTTGATCGGAGCAAATAATTCCACTAAAATCCAAAGACTTCAATATTAACAAATTTCCGCCAGAGAAGAATAAATTTCGAACTCCTCTTTCAAATGAATTCAGACAATGAAATTGAGGCCAAATTTCTTCACAATTAGCGAGCAATGATCAAAGATAAAAAAAGCCTAAACCTAAAATCTCTTAATCCAAGGTTTAAGAGTATAGATCTAAAATTCTATAGTATAAAACCAAAGTTCATTGATGTAAATCCAGAGTTTAAGGCTATGGATCTAAAGTTTCTACGTAGAAGAAAAATACTAGGGCTTAAAAGATGTTGAAAAGAGTAGAAACAAGCAGATCTAGAATAGACAGCAATTGTAAAAGATCAGAGATCAACCGGAGTTCATCCAAGATCCGCCGGAGAGAAAATATTGCTGGAGAAAAGACAAGGGATTAGGGTTTGAGTGAAAAACTCTCTCTCATTCACTCTCTTTGTTTCTAAAACTTAGCAAACCCTAGAATATGAAAATCCCCCTTACAAATGACTATCCCTCATCCTCTATTTATAGATCTTTTAACTATTTTTTAACCCCTTAACTTCCAAAGATAGCCTCTTTTAATAAATCTTGTCTTATGGTAATTTGTGCTGAAAGGTGGTCTTAAAGAAAACTTAATGAAAAATTAAAGGAATAAATTTGCACCCCTTTTCGTTGTCTAGGGACAACCTCCTTTCTGCAACTCATTCATTTTTTCTTGCTTCAGGCCACCCCGTTTTCTGGATTACACACTCTCCTTTCTACACTATATTCTACACTCAGCTTGTCTTATTAGGTAATTTTGGCCTGATTTTGACAAAATTTTACAGGGACTTAATTGGGACACTAATTCCATCATTTGAAGGATTTTTATTCACACGAGCGTATTTCGGGTTCGGTCAAAATGGGGTGTCTATAGATGTCCCTCTTTGGCAGAGTGTGCTTGTCATACGTATGTCAAAGCTGAACAGATAACACATTTTGGCCGACACGAAATTAAATCTTGATTTTTGGTTTTGAAAATAACATTCACAATGGTAAACTGGTGAAATTACCTTTCACCGGACTCTAACTCTGCGAGCATTAGGGAGATAACCTCCCACCAGACTCTTAACCCGGCAATCATGACACGTATTGATGAGATAACCTCTCTCTAAACCCTTAACTAGGCAATCCATGACATACTGATGAGATAGCCTCTCTCTAAGCTCTTAACTCGTCATCCATATCGATAAACAAGGACTCTTATATAAAACAAGGATGCACTAAACATTCTTTTGTATTGAAAAACAAAAACTTTAACAAAGGAATCATACACTCAACATACCTATATTGATAAACAAGGACTTTATCGGGACAGGCACATACCAAACACTTATATTGATGAATAAGGACTTTTATTGACACAAACACTAAACATTCTCTTGTATTGACAAACATATACTAAAAATTCACTTATACTAACAAACATGAACTTTATCACACCTGTATCGATAAGCAAGAACTTTATCAGAACAGGCATATACCAAACACTTACTTACCTGTGTCGATAAATAAGGACTTTTATCGAAGTAGGCATATTCTAAACACAAATATACCTGACTACCTACTTGAGTAGCAGTACACAAGGATGACAATTAGACATATCAATGCTTGTCAAATTATTAGGGCAGCTATATGGACCATTACTCAGAATCCATCCGTACTAGCTACATAGGTAATACTGACTCCTATTTTTCAAAGTAGCGGATCACCCAGTATTTATATAGTCCTGTAGGAAGGCTCCATATAAATCCATGCAGATATACCTGAGTCCTAATTCATTAGGTAGCGGTACATTGCAAAGCGATAATTAGACAAGCCACTACTTGGTATTTCTTTGTCTAATTACCACGGGCGACAAACTGGACTGCAAGTGAGCTAGAAAGTCACAGGGGAAGGAAGAAAATACAATACTTCAAAACTCGGAGCTATTTCTCCGGCAATTTCTTAATTCAGTTAAACTTTTCACATGATTGAAGCAAAGATCATACTCCAAAACACGGAGCTCTTTCCCTGACAATTTCTTACTTTATTAAAACTTTTCACCTAATTGAAGAAAAGACCAAACTCCAAAACACAGAGCTACTTCTCTGGGAATTTCTTACTTTATTATAACTTTTCACCTAATTGAAGAAAAGACTAGACTCCAAAACACGAAGCTACTTCTCTTACAATTTCTTACTTTATTAAAACTTTTCATATGATTGGAGAATTTACCAACTTTGATTGATTTCACTGATGAATTAGCTTCTCTTGTAGAAAGTAATTAAGAGTCAATGATCTTTGCCGAAGACTAGACTCAAGTAACTTGACATAGTTTTCGGGTATTGACTTTCTTAGCCTGATAAGTGTTTTAAGATGATAACAGTCCACCACTCTTAGAATCTTTTGAATACCGTGTTTAAAGGTGTTTCATTCCTCTCTTCGGTATTTCCGTCATGGTTATTATATCCCTTAGATTGCTTAGTCTTAATCTCCCTAGCTTAAAGAATGCCAAAGAAAGTCTTGCTGGGGCTTACTCAGACATCTGAGCAATGGCAAGCACAAGATAAAAGTCCAACTAGCTTTCTGAAGTTCTGTCCTTTTATGAAGTCACTGCCATGACCAAATCACCATTTCAGGTTTTCGATTTGGCGGACCGTCTGCCTTATATTTTGCCTGGACTATCTGCCCTTGTAGATTTTTCATCCAGCAGGTTCAGCACCCTAATTTTTGCCTAAATCCCCCTTTCAGGTTTTCAGCCTAGTGGGTGAACGACCCTAACTTTTGCCAAGACCGCCCTTAAGGGTTTTCAGTCTAGCGGGTCCGAGACACCATCATTTTTCTTTCTATCTATCTCTCCACAAACCTGGGCCTAAATACTAGAAGGACTATTAGGTAGGCTTGGGTTCAAGACAAGATCGCCTGGCTTCAAGTCCGCGTAGTTCGCCCATTGGGATTAAAGGATTGCTTTTTTTCAAAGGTCGACCGAACCTGAATTGATCAGCCTGCCTACGTACCCTGTAGAAAGGGATTATGTCATAACGTAGTTCAGGTTAATAAAAATGCCCCTAGTTTAGGTTTTATCAAAGAAGAAGTTTTTTTTTCGGCTCAAAGAGTTTGCAAACTGTTTTTGACATTCTGATTTTTCAGATTGAAGCTGAGATCTTCCAAGAATGTCCTCCTGGTGTCTCAGGCGTAGTATTTCTTTACTTGGTCTAGGTTTGTTGGTTTTGTTAATTTTTCTCAATTTTCATCGAGAAGTCTTACAGCTTTTTCCGGCAGGACTTCATCGACAATGTAAGGACCAGACCAGTTTGGTCTAAACTTCCCTCTGGGTGGTGCCCTATAAGACTTCAAGACAAGATCTCCTGGCTTCAAGTCCTAGGCTTGGACTTTCTTGTTGAATGCCTTTCAATCCGCCTCTGATATGCTTCAATATGGTAAAGAGCTTTTAGCCTCTTCTCATCTATCATTTACAATTCTTGATATCTAGCCTTTGCCATTCTGACTCTGGTAAATTTGCCTCCATCATTACACTCGAAGATGGGATTCTCAGCTCAACAGGTAGGACTGCTTCCACTCCATACACTAAGGAATATGGAGTTACACCTGTAGAGGATCTGATCGATGTCCTATAAGCCCACAAAGCATACGGGAGTTTGTTCGACCAGTCTTTATAAGTCCCAGTCATCTTACTGATGTTAACATTGATATTCTTATTTGCAGCCTCGACAGCTCCATTTGTCTGAGGTCTATAAGGCGACGACGTATGATGTTTGATTTTGAATTCCTCACACAGGTGTACCACTTCCTTTTTGAAGTGTGACCCATTATCTAAGATTAACTCATCAGGTATTCTGTATCTGCAAATGATATTCGTATGGATGAACTTCGCAACCGATGCCGAAGTTAACGAAGCATATGATGCGGGTTCTATCCACTTGGTGAAGTAATCAATAGCTACCAGAATATACTCATGTCCACTTGATGATCTTGGATAGATTTTTCCAATGATATCAATCCCCCATACTGAGAATGGTCATGGCGAAGTCAAGGAATGCAACTCTGAAGGAGGCACATGAATAAGGTTCGCATAGACTTGGCATTTGTGGCATTTCTTCACGAAAGCAAAGCAATCAGATTCCATTGTCGGCCAGTAGAATCCAAGCCTCAAGATTTTGCTACATAGCATCTTTCCATTCATATAAGGCCAACAAACTCCCTCATGAGTTGGTTCGATAAGCTCTGTAGCTTGGTCCTCATCAACACATAAGAGTTGTATCCCATCAAATGATCGTCGATATAACTCTTTGCCACATATGATAAAGTTTGAAGCTAATCTCTGAAGGGTTTTTCGCTCCTTTCTTGAAGCCTCGGGTGGATGCCCCTTGCCAGAAATGAGATTCTTAATGTCAGTATACCACGGCTTCCCATCTGGATATCTAGTTGATATTTCTATGGCGTTCACATGTGCCAGAGCCCATTGTAACCTTACAGCTAGTGGTTGGACCTCTATAGTTGTAGAAATGTCTAACATCGAAGCTAATGTAGCCAGAGCATCAACAAAATGATTCCTAGTCCTTGACAAATGAGTGAAAGTGATATTCCTGAATTTCTTGACCAGGGATTCTAAATAAGTGTTATATGGGATCAACCTGGTTTCTCTTGTTCTCCAATGACCATTGATTTGGCAGATGATCAGATCGAATCTCCGAACACATCTAGATCTTGAATATGCAAGCCTAAAGCTGCTTCAAGTCCTGCGATACATGCCTCATATTCTTCCATGTTATTTGTACACTCGAACTGAAGCTTGATGGATATAGGGATATATTCTTTCCAAGGGGATACAAGTACTGCTCCTACCCCCTGTCCTTGGTGGTTGACTGCTCCGTCAAAATACATCAGCACTTGGTACTTGGAGTCTCTTCTTCAACATCCATGATCTCTTTTTCAGTAAACTCGGCTTTTAGGAAAGCATTCTCCTCTATGGGAGAATCAACCAACTGCTCAGTTACAACTCATCTTTTAATGGATTTCTAAGTGACATAAGTGATGTCAAACTCAGATAGTAACAATAACCACCTCGCTGTTCTTCCGGTAAGGGCGGGTTTCTCAAACAAGTACTTCAACGGATCCATCCGTGAAAGCCGAAGTACCTTGTTTGATAACAGATAATGTCTAAGCCTCTGGGTCGCCCAAACTGATGCTAGACATGTCTTCTACAGGATGGTGTATTTCATCTCATACTCTAGCATTTTCTTACTGATGTACTAGATAGGTTTTTCCTGCTTAGACTCGGGATCTTGCTGAGCTAGCATACAGCCCATTGTTGTATCCGTAACAGATAAGTACAACAACAATGGTTGGTCGGGAATGACAAGTGATAAGACAGGAGGCAAGGATAAACACTGTTTGACCATTTCAAACTCTTCCTTACATTCGTCATTTCATTTCTTCAAAGAATTCTTCTTCAACAACTTAAAGATGGGTTCACATGTCGTGGTCAGCTGAGATATGAATCTCCTCAGGTATTGCACTTTTTCTAGGAATCCACGGATCTGCGTTTCAGTCTTTGGTGGCTTCATCTCGTGAATTGCTTTGATCTTTTGAGGTTCCACTTCGATTCCTCTTCACTTACCATGAATCCTAGTAGTTTGCCTGATGTGACTCCAAACACACATTTACTTGGATTCAGACGAAGCTGATACTTTAGGATTCTCTCAAAAAAATTTCCTCAAAGCCACGGTGTGCTCTTGTCGAGTCTTTGCCTTTACAATCATATCATCTACATAGACCTCGACTTCCTTATGAATCAAGTAGTTGCTGCTCTTTAATAAGTGGGACCAACATTCTTTAGTCCAAAAGGCATTACTCTATAACAATAGGTTCCCCACTGAGTTATGAATGCCGTCTTAATCATATCTTCAGGTGCCATCTTAATCTGATTGTATCCTGAGAATCCATCCATGAAAGATAACAGAGCATGACCAACAGTATTGTCCACTGGAAGATCAATGTTCAGGAGCGAGAAGTCATCCTTCGGACTTGCCTTGTTCAAGTCTCTAAAGTCAACACACATCTTGACATTTCTGTCCTTCTTAGGCACCGGCACTAAATTTGCCAACCATTCAGGATATTCAACCACTTGGATAAAGTTTACGTCTAACAACTTCTTAACTTCATCATGGACCTTCAACTCCCACTCTTTTTTTAACTTTCGCAGTTTCTGCTTCTCTGGCTTGGTGCCCAGGAGCAAACCAGGTGCAATATAATCCTTCTTCGTGGCTATGATTCCCAAAGAAGCAAAACCTCAGTTGATCGAGCCCATTGCTATGGGGACTGCACTGTATAAGATAATGACTAAGGTAATTGCCAATAGATTGAAAGACACGCTGGGTAATCGATGCTGGACAATGTCCTCACTTTATCCCGGCATGTCATCGTAAGACAAAGCAAAAACTTCCTTGAACTACCTAAGTAAGGTGATCAATTTTTCGTGTTCCTCAGGGTATAAAGTTTTGCCAATTCGTATTTTCAGAATTAAGGTTTCATCACCCATATTCACGGTTTCAATTTCCTCTTCGAGTGGTTTTGCTCGGTGATTGTGATATTAAATAACCGCAAGTGCACGGATCGTGTAAATACGGGTGGAACTCAGGGAAGAGCTTATTGTGATTTCTACCCTTGTACTACTTAGAAAATAAACTTATGAAATATTGTTGCCTAGAATGGACTCTGGATTTCGGTGATCTCGGTGGACTACAACCTCGGATCTAACAATACATTGAAATTTATAAACTAAATAGACAAGGATTGAAAATAATTAAGAAACGATTACAACTTTTAATCCTTATATTTAGGCAAAGTAAACTACTCTAAAGTGAATTGAAATTCTATTGAAAAAATAATTGAAAATCTAATTGAAACTTTAATTCGATTAAAAGATTACTTAGGGTTAGAATCCACCATGGTTTTGGATTGGATTATTAATCAAACCAATTTTTGATTGTATTGAATCGCATAATTGATAGTTATGTCTATGAGAGATAAGATCAAATGATGTTATTTTCCATGAGTAATCTATCAACTATACTATCCAATTTTATTGAATATATAAGTATTGATAGTGTTTATCGGCAATTACTCATACGAAAGGGAAAAGCCAATGGCATGAGTGATTGGGATCCAACAATTACAAATCTTTATATATGTTATTTTTTAACTCCATTGAATTAAATCAAAAACCTTTCGCCTTCCCCATGGTTTCAACTAAACCCTAAGTAGGTTGGATTTAGTTACGCATAGAGAAGGGGAAAGAAGCAAAAATAGAGAAGATAGATAAGAGAATTGCCATTAAAGAACTTAGAAAGGAAAACAAAAAAAGAGAACTCTTCTTTAATTGAACTTGAAAACAAAAATACATCACACTGAAATTGAAATAAAAGACAAAAATAAAGAAAACTTATTCTTTTTCTCCTTCAATGGTTGAATCATTATCCTCCTTCAAGCCTTGATCTCGCCTTGCATTGAATCTTGGATGATTAGATCAAAGAGAGAAATGGATTCCTCTCGTCGATATGAGTCCAACGAATCCGACCACACTCGAATCGGAGCTAAAACGAAGAAGTTATTGTTTGTTGAAGTTTTAGAAATAATAAAAAATAAAAAACTGTCAAGACCAGACCAAACGAGACAAGACGAGACTAAAAATTCAAGAAGATGGGAGAGAGTTCAAGAGAGATAGATATGTAGAATTTTGAGTGAGACGGGTTGCTAAATTAAGGGATTGAAAAAGATGTAAGGTGGAGATTAAAAAGCTAATCTTAGGAAACAAATGAAAGGATAAGATTAAGGCTTGAATGAGCTTTCTATATCTCTTCTAAAAAAAACATGCGTTACTTTCCTATTTTTTCTCTTTCCAAAGTTGTGTATCAAATCTTCCAATTATATCCTGAAGCAACTTTCTAAATGTTAGAAAGAAAATAATAAAAAGTTTCCAAGTTGAGGGATATGTGCATGAAGCGACCAAATTGTCCCTATCCTTCAAATGAATTGCAGAAATGCCACAATTATTTGGAAATGGCTAATCTACTCCTCCTTTGTAATACACATAAAACAACTAATAATTCCCTTCTCCCTTCTTGATCTCAAAGAAACGATCCAAGCCATCCAATTGACGGTCCACTATGTAAATTAATTGCACTCATCAACCATTCCAATGAGATGATCCAAACCGTTGAATTCATGGATCCCAATGTAAATTTCGATCTTACCAATGGTCGCTCATCTTCAATTATTTTTGTGGGCTGATCTTAACCGTTCAAACGATGGTCAACAATGTAAAATTATTTGCACCTCACGAATCACCTCCGTAAGATGATCTTAATTGCACAATTAGTGGGCCTTAGAATAAATTGCTTGTACCCCTCCAAATCATTTTCCAAAGCTATTCCGAGCCAACCAATTGATGAACCATAGATGATCTAAACCCTTTTAATGATGGAAAATTCTTTAAAATTTCATCTCTTTAGCTCAATTTTCCATGGAAATTCAAGAATATCCCTGAAACACAAAAAACAAGTAAAATACCTTAGTAGTACCGTTCTAAAAATGAAATATACATGTTTTCCCTACCTACAATTCACACATAAATGTCCTCATCAGATTCCCCCTTACTTAAGCTTTGCTAGTCCTCGAGCAAACAAAAAAAGAAATAAACTAAAACTAAAACTAAAACAAGAAAACAACCTAACTCACTTTCGTAGGAATCACGATTGCCCTTAGCACGTGCAACAGGCGTTTAACCCCCTAGGTTACCGTAGTGGACGAGTTGTGTCCCGTGAGTGTTTGCAGTGAATATACACACAAAATTGTAAAACTAAAACTTTCCAAATATAAAAACTTACATTTACAAATCCTTAATATGGAATAAAGCAAAATATTTCCAATCCATTTGCTTTGATAATGGACTCAAAATAGAACAACTAGGATACCCTCATACTTGAATTGTGTCATCTCATCCTAAGTTGGAAAATTCGACTCATATCTTAATTATGGAATCCTCTTTCTTATGTTTCACACTTTGGTCCCCATAGATTGGATTCTTATTTCATCTATGCCATAAAAGAACTTGAATTGGAAACTTGATAAAAAAAGTAGACACTTATATGGTTCCACCATTCTTTCCACTTTTCCCAATACTTACTAAGAATTGAAACTCAATTTTGATCCTCTACTGCCTTTGGCGTGAATGACATGCAGGGCATGCACCAAACACCCAGGTTACTAAGCAGTGTCAGACTAATCTTTTGAATTTTGCATATATCAAAGACATTGATGCATATGAGTTCAATCTTAGTTTTGATCATGTGCAATGCTTTGACTTATTAAGCTTTCTAATTGACTCATGAAACGAGTTTTCAGTCAATTGCTTTCAAGCCAGTTGGCTTTAAGGAACTAGGTGTAAACACCCCTTGGACTTACCTGCTCAAGTCAAAAAGGCTACAAGTTAAAACTATGATCAAAAAGTACTTTTCTATAAAATAATTTCTATAATTTCCACCTTTCTTTCCTTTTTCACTTTACCATATAAAAGCCAACTTTCGATTTTCATTTCGTAATCAGATCATTTATAAACAAGATTCCAAAAGAAAACAAATCTATAAGTAGGAAGTATTCTTTCTAATTTTTCAAATTCTAAAATTAAAATATAGACTAATTTCCTTTCTTAAAACAAGAAAAAAAATTTCTTTCCAAAAATAACTAGTTATTTCAATCTTAAGAAAATACAAAAAATAAAGAAAAGAGAAATATCATACTTTAAACTATAGAAAAGACTCACAAAAAGAAAAGTTTCAAAATGACTACCCCCCATACTTGAATTATGCATTGTCCTCAATGCATTGAAAAATAGAAAGAAAAATAAAGACAATAAAAAAGAGAGAGGGGCATACCTTAGCTATTTAAGAAGAATTTGAATAGAGAGGCTCATGGAGATCCATGACCTCTTCCAAATTCAATTTTGGTAACTCAACAAAGGACTTCAATCTTAGTAAATGAAACTTGTCCTTCCAAGTAGTCTTTATTTTCTTTAAAAAAATTAATTAACTCTTCCACTTAGGTCGATTTTAAGTCCATTTTGATTTTCACAGGAGATGCACAATTCTTACCCAAACATGCTTTTCTTAAATTTGAATGCAAAGGCTTCAAATTTAATTATGGGGCCTTTTTGGGTGGTGGATTGGGAAGGGGCGGAGATAGGGATCCTCCAAATTCTATTTGTTGGATGCTAATGTCATCAGAATAGGAGTCCCCGATATCTCTTGAATCCTCAAAGAATTCTTCATCCAGACCTTCTTCAAATCCTGCATCCAAAATATTTTCACAGTTACTCTAAAAAGAGGAGTGCAACATATTAATTTCTTCTTGAAAATTAGGTTGCTTACCTAATCTAAAAATATTAAAGTCCATGGAAGCATTTTCAAAACTTAATTTTATTAAGCCATTTCTACAATTAATTAAGTTGTTGCTAGTAGCAAGGAAAGGCATACCAAGAATGATAGGAATTTGATCATTGATATTAGCAACGGGCTCAGTTTCTAGTACAATGAAATCTATAAAAAATAAGAACTCTCCTACTTTAACTAGGACATCCTCAACCATCCCTTTGGGTTTCTTCACTGATCTATCCGCCAACTGAAGAGTGACGGTGGTGGGTTTGAGGTCTCCTAATCCTAATTGTTTAAAAGCAGAAAAAGGTAATAAATTCACACTAGCCCCTAAATCTAAAAGAGCATGATTAATATGAGTATTTTCAATAGTGCATGCAATGGTAGGACATCCCGGGTCCTTGTACTTAGCAACCATCTGTTGAAACAAGATGGAACTAATGTTTGCAGCCAAGAATGCCTTCTTGGGTACATTAGACTTGCGCTTTTGAGTGCACACGTCTTTTAAAACTTTGGCATAAGTCGGGACTTGGGAAATCACATCTAACAATGGAATATTAATGTGCACTTGTTTAAACATATTTAAAATTTTTTCAGTAGCAGCCTCCTTATTATTAGCAAGTCTCCTTGGAAAAAGAGCCTTGGGCACATATTCTTTTTAGGCGGAGAAACTGCTTGTTCTGTACTGACCTGTTCGGGCTCTTCTTTTAAGGCAGTGGAGGAGGACTCAAACCTTACCTTAATTGGAGGTTCTTGAGCATCTTTAGAAGGTTCGAATCTGACCTCCTCCCTTTGATATTCTTTGCCACTCCTTAAAGCAAATACAGTATTGAAGTGATCGGAAGGCTCCTGCGGCGCTACAACTGGTTCAATGGAATTCAATTGATTAGGCAGTTGTTGTTGATTCACATTCAAGGGCACATTCCTTGGGTTAGGAATGGGTTGGCTTGGCATCTTTCCCTTTTTCCTCTCTTGCAAAATCGTAGCTAGTTGAGATGTTTGTTTCTCCATGTTACTTTGGCTCGTCATGAAGGTACTCATGAGAAGTTCCACAGTTTTCTCTAAGGAAGCTATGCGGGTCGACTCCCCTTGTTTTTGAAAACCTGGTGGTTGTTGATTTCAAATATTATTTAAAATTGGGTTTTGAAAGGATGGGGGTGTGGCTAGGGGTGGCCGAACATAAGTGGGAGGGAAGGTGGGTCTAGGTTGCCCGAATTGGCCTTGACCTTGGAGATTGGTTGGCCCACCTTGGTAGCCCCCTTGGCTCCAAGAGAAATTGAGATGATTTCTCCATCCCGGATTTTAAGTACTACTATATAGATCATTGGAAAATATAGTACTCACATTTTCATTAGAATTGCCAAACTTTGAAAATTTTGGGCATTCATCCATGACATGGTCCATGGCTTGGCACCAATACACATAGGGACACTTTGATTGGTTTGATATACTTGTGTGGGTCTGTTTACAACTATAGCTTCTAGCCTTTTGATTAGGCTATCTAATTGGGCCTCCTTGGCCACGGTACCCTCAATAAAGAATCCCTTGCTTGAGTCTTGAGTAGATTCCCACTCACGGGTCTTTTCTGCCAAATCAAGCAAGAACTTCCAAGCTTCATTCTCATCCGTATAGGATGTGAATCCCGTAGGGCACATGGACTCTAATAGTTGTTTGGTTTGAAAATCAATGCAATCATATATGATTTGGCACAAGTGCCACGTATCTAATCCGTGATGAGGGCATTCTTAGAGTAGATCTTTGAATCTCTCCATAAACTTTGAAAAAGACTCATGGGGTTTTTGCCTAAATTGAAGAATATCGTTTCTTAATTTGTTGGTTTTATGTGTAGGAAAAAACTTTCTAAGAAACACAGCTGTAAACTCCTCCCAAGTGATGATGGAGTTTGTGGGCAAACTATAAAGCCATTTTTTGGCTCCCTCTTTGAGTGAAAAGGTTACTTACCTCAATTTAATTGCATCATCTGTGAGTTGTTGTAGTTTAATTAAAGCACATACATCTTGAAACTCTCTTCAAAATAAGTAGGCATCCTCATAATGAAGCCCGTGAAAGTGAGAAAGCATAGTGATAAATGGCGATTTTAACTCAAAATTATTGTCCTGAGCAGCTGGCAATCAAATACAAGAAGGTTGTGCTGCTAGGGCAGGATAAAAACGATTGCAAAGGGTTTTGGGAACTTCCCCTTCCGCCATGGCTATTGGAATTGGTTGAATGCTAATCTCTGTTTCTGATCGAATTACTCTCTCTAAACGGTTGACGGAGTTGCGCACCCAACCTGCACTCATACATAGAAAATAGCCAAGTTAGAAAAAAGAAGTAGCCAAAAACCAAAGTAGAAACACAAATAATTGAAACTAGAAAAAATAAAATAAGAATCACTTCGAATAATATAAGAATTAAAGTAACCGTACTCTTCCCCGGCAACGGCGCCAAAAACTTGATTGTAATATTAAATAACCACAAGTGCACGGATCGTGTAAATACGGGTCGAACTCAGGGAAGAGCTTATTGTGATTTCTACGCTTATACTACTTAGAAAATAAACTTATCATATATTGTTGCCTGGAATGGACTCTGGATTTCTGTGGACTACAATCTCGGATCCAACAATATATTTAAATTTATAAACTCAATAGATAAGGATCGAAAACAATAAAGAAACGATTACAACTTTTAATCCTTATATTTAGGCAAAGTAAACTACTCTAAAGTGAATTGAAATTCTATTGGCAAAATATTTGGAAATCTAATTGAAACATTAATTCGATTAAAAGATTACTTAGGGTTAGAATCCACCATGGTTTTGGATTGGATTATTAATCAAACCAATTTTTGATTTTATTGAATCGCATAATTGATAGTTATGTCTATGAGAGATAAGATCAAAGGATATTATTTCCCATGAGTAATATACCACTATACTATCCAATTTTATTGAATATATAAATATTTATAGTGTTTATCGGCAATTACTCATACGAAAGGGAAAAGCCAATGGCATGAGTGATTGGGATACAACAATTACAAATCCTTATATATGTTTTTTTTTTTATAATGAAAAACCTTTCTCCTACCCCATGGTTTCATCTAAACCCTAAGTATGTTGGATTTAGTTAAGCATGCAGAAGGGGAAATAAGCAAAAATAGAGAAGATAGAGTAGAGAATTGCCATTAAAGAACTTATAAAGGAAAAGAAACAAAGAGAACTCTTCTTTAATTGAAGCTGAAAATAAAAATACATCACATTGAAATTGAAATAAAAGAAAAAAATAAAGAAAACTTTTTCTTTTTCTCCTTCAATGGTTGAATCCTTGTTCTCCTTCAAATGTTAATCTTGCCTTGGATTGAATCTTGGATGGTTGGATCAAAGAGAGAAATGGATTCCTCTCGTCGATACGAGTCCAACGGATCTGACCACGCTTGAATAGAAGCTAAAACGACGAAGTTATAGTCCGTTGAAGTTTTAGAAATAAAAATAAATAAAAAACTACGAAGACGCGACGCGACGAGACGAGACGAGACTAAAAATTCAAGAAGATGAGAGAGAGTTCAAGAGAGATAGATATATAGGATTTTATATTTGCATTGCACAGTAAGAAGGGGTGCTAAATTAAGGGATTGAAAAAGATGTAAGGTGGATATTTGTAAGCCCAATGGTTCCCACCTTGGCATTCCTATCTTCTTTTGATGATTCCAATACACAAGTGATTTTATATCACTAATGTGTTTGAATGTCTAAGTTGTAGATCATGATTGTGTTAAGACAAGATTACTTGGATTGAGGCCAAGAAGCACTCATTTGACCACATTCGGAAGGCCAAAGTCGTCGAAAATCCAAGACTCTAGAAGACTTGAAGCATTGCAAGTGAAGACCATTTTAAGTCTTTTTTAGTTTGTATTGATCCAATCCTAGCTTAAGTTTAAGAGGCATAAATAAGTATCCACACATCCTAAATGCTTAAGTGGTTGTCCTTGTGGTGTTCCAACAATTTGGAACCCTCATAACAATCCCACTTGGTGAAGATTTGGAAGCCCAAAACAAATAAGAAACAAGAATTGAAAATCTGCTGGAAATTGGCTTCTCAGAACTCCGAGAGAATTCTCGGAGCTCCGAGCTCGGAACTCCGAGAGAATTTCTCGGAGCTCCGAGATTTGGTTCAGTAACATTTTCCATCTTCTGTTTCAATTCCCAGAACTCCGAGAATTTTTCGGAACTCCGAGAAAATCTCTCGGAACTCTGAGAACACTATAACGGGAAAAAATATATCCGTTGGGAACTTTGCCAGAATTACGACGATGCCCCCAAACGGTCATATTTGGGTTTTTCTATATATATGGGTATTCTATACTTCTCAATCATCAATCCTAACACTCTAAAAACCTATTGGAATATCCTAAGAGTGTATTAAGCTTGTTTATGCCTCTCATCCTCTAGAATTAGGATTTGGATCATAGGCTTCAAATTTGTATATCTTCTACAAACCTTGTAAACCCTTGTAAGGGATTTTTTGTTCTTTCTTTCTTGTTCAAACGATTGTATTTGGGCAAGTGTTCGGAGAAGCGAAGCCCACTCTCCGTGGTGAGGATTGCCACCAAGGTTAAAGGCAATTGGAATTGTAATTGGCACCGATCTTCGCCTAAGTTAAGAAGATCAACATAGTAAAGCCATCAACGGGTTTGGTTGGTGGAGTGGAGTAGGCCTCGCGTTTTGAGGACCGAACCACTTTAAATCTCGGGTGCACTCTCTCTTATCTCTTGCTTTATATTTGCATTGCACTTAGGATTTAACTTGTGTGCTTAATCGCCTTTTTGATCTCTTAAATCTTCAAAATTGGGTTAGAGTTTTCAAAAGCTTAAAACTTGTTAGGAACCTAATTTTCCCTCCTCATTAGTTGCCATTAGAATAGTACTCGGGCCTACCCTTGGAATTTCACTTGGTATCAGAGCCTTGGCTCTTAAAAGATTTTCTTTTCTTAAAATCTTTAGTAAATTTTTAAAAAAAAATTTAACAAGGGAAAGATCATAAGATCATTGGCAACTTTCTAATTGTAAAATGGCAAACATAAATGGAACCGGACTTCCGGAAGGCCATTCCACAACTAGACCTCCTTTCTTTGATGGGTCCAACTATGGACATTGGAAGACAAGGATGCGCATCTATCTTCTCTCTATAGATGTGGAGCTTTGGCATATTATTGAAAATGGATACACTTTGCCTTCCAAACCATTTGAAGAATGGAATGTTGTAGAAAAAAAGCATGCAAATTTAAATTACAAAGCTATAAACTCTTTGTTTTGCGCCTTATCTACGGAGGAGTTTAATAGAGTAGCTCTTTTTTATTCCACCAAGGTTATTTGGGATACTCTTGCTGTTACCTATGAGGAAACATCACAAGTCAAGGATTCCAAAATAAACTTTTTAAAGAGCAAATATGAAATGTTTAGAATGTGTCAAAATGAAAGTATTTCCAAAATGTATACCCGATTTTCTAAAATATCAAATGAATTAGCTAATCTTGGTAAATCTTATCCTACTGATGAGCTTGTGGGTAAGTTGCTTAGGTCACTTCCTCCACATTGGGATCCAAAGGTCACCGCCATACAAGAATCAAAGGATCTCAAGACGCTAACTATGGAGGAGCTTGTTGGATCTCTTATCACTAATGAGATGCTCCTCACTAGCCGACAAGAGAAGAAGAAGCCAAAAGAGAAAGAAAAAGAGAGTAGATCCTTAACACTCAAGGTGAAACCGGACTCATCTTCCTCAAGTGAGGCGGATAGTGATGAAGAAGAAGCTTTGAGAAAATTCAAAAGCTTTTGGAGAAAGAAGCATAAAAAGGATAAAAAGAAGAAGAAAGTGAAGTTGAGGGTGGTATAAGATGCTATAATTGTAAAAAGACGGGACGCAAAAGACCGAAGTGCCCTCTTCTCAACTCATCATCCTCAAAGTTCAAGGGTAAGAAGAAAGATTGGAAGAAGAATAAGGGTCTCGTCACCGCTTGGGATGCGTCAAGCACGTCGGGCAAAAGTTCAAGCGAAGGGGAAGCTAATAAGGATGATCTTTGCTTCATGGCACTCACCCATGAAAATGAGGTAAATTCTAACCCCTCTTGTAATTCATCAAGTAGTGATAGTGGAAACATATCTTATGATGAATTGTGCATTACTTTGCATTCTCAAATTTTAAAAAATAAAGTTCTTAAAAAATCTATTTCAAAATCAGAAAATGAACTTGATGTTTTGAAAAATGAGTCATCTTCTTCCATATCTAAATCTCAAGCACAAATTAAAAATTTTAAACTTGAGATTGAAACCCATAAGGGTATTTTGGATGAGAAATCTTGCCAATTAGTACAATTTCATAATGTGGCAAGCTCTTCCAAATCTTATGAAGATGACACTAATGATTTTCTAAATCAAATAACCCATCTTCATAATGAAAATGAAAGGTTAAGATTATGTCTCCATGGATTTTTAAATGGTGATAAAATTACTGACATATTCTTGAAAAAGGCTAGTCATAGACCTAATCATGTATTTTATGATAGGACTAGTCTATCTAACCCTCATGTTAGATGCCAATATTGTGGAATCAATGGTCACTACCAATTCCAATATGCATCTAAGATTAGGGATTGTGGTGGAACCAAGAAAGCTTGGGTTCCCAAAGCCCCCATATGATTCTCTTCATATGTGTTTTTAGATTAGGGGCTTGCACTTGAAATTGAATATCTTTTTATGATTATTTAAATATCCCCTCTTGTGTTAAATAAAAACTCTACACAGGGAGAGTTCTATATTTGTTTTTTTCCTTGAAAAAGGGGGAGCTTAAAATTGAAAATTTCTTATCCCTTTGATTTTCTTTTGCCCCATTTTTTTATTGATGCCAAAGGGGGAGAAAAATCTAGCGTAAGGAAATATATGTATGCTTTTATTGTGAAATCTCTGGTGCTTGTCATCATAAAAAAGGGGGAGATTGTAAGCGCAATGGTTCTCACCTTGGCATTCCCATCTTCTTTTGATGATTCCAATACACAAGTGATTTTATATCACTAATGTGTTTGAATGTCTAAGTTGTAGATCATGATTGTGTTAAGACAAGATTACTTGGATTGAGGCCAAGAAGCACTCATTTGACCACATTCAGAAGGCCAAAGTCGTTCGAAATCCAAGACTCTAGAAGACTTGAAGCATTGCAAGTGAAGACCATTTTAAGTCTTTTTTAGTTTGTATTGATCCAATCCTAGCTTAAGTTTAAGAGGCATAAATAAGTATCCACACACCCTAAATGCTTAAGTGGTTGTCCTTGTGGTGTTCCAACAATTTGGAACCCTCATAACAATCCCACTTGGTGAAGATTTGGAAGCCCAAAAAAAATAAGAAACAAGAATTGAAAATCTACTGGAAATTGGCTTCTCGGAACTCCGAGAGAATTTCTCGGAGCTCCGAGATTTGGTCCAGTAACATTTTCTATCTTCTGTTTCAATTCCCGGAACTCCGAGAGAAATTTTCAGAACTCCGAGAATTTCTCGGAACTCCGAGAACACTATAACGGGAAAAAATATATCCGTTGGGGAACTTTGCCAGAATTACGACTATGCCCCCAAACGGTCATATTTGGGTTTTTCTATATATATGGGTATTCTATACTTCCCAATCATCAATCCTAACACTCTAAAGACCTATTGGAATATCCTAAGAGTGTATTAAGCTTGTTTATGCCATTCATCCTCTAGAATTAGGATTTGGAGCATAGGCTTCAAATTTGTACATCTTCTACAAACCTTGTAAACCCTTGTGAGGGATTTTTTATTCTTTCATTCTTGTTCAAACGATTGTATTTGGGCGAGTGTTCCAAGAAGCGAGGCCCACTCTCCGTGGTGAAGATTGCCACCAAAGTTAAAGGCAATTGGAATTGTAATTGGCACCGATCTTCGCCTAAGTTAATAAGATCAACATAGTAAAGCCATCAACGAGTTTGGTTGGTGGAGTGGAGTAGGCCTCGTGTTTTGAGGACTGAACCACTTGAAATCTAGAGTGCACTCTCTCTTATCTCTTGCTTTATATTTGCATTGCACTTAGGATTTCACTTGTGTGCTTAATCACCTTTTTGATCTCTTAAATCTTCAAAATTGGGTTAGAATTTTCAAAAGCTTAAAACTTGTTAGGAACCTAATTTTTCCTCCTCATTAGTTGCCATTAGAATAGTACTCGGGCCTACCCTTGGAATTTCAATATTAAAAAGCTAATATTAGGAAACAAATGAAATGATAAGATTAAGGCTTGAATGAGCTTTCTATATCTCTTCTAAAAGAAATATGGGTTACTTTCCTATTTTTTCTCTTTCCAAAGTTGCGTACAAACCTTCCAATTATATCCTCAAGCAACTTTCTAAATGTTAGAAAGAAAATAATGGAAAGTTTTCAAGTTGAGGGATATGTGCATGAAACGACCAAATTGTCCCTATCCTTCGAATGAATTGCACAAATGCCATAATTATTTGGAAATGGCTAATCTAACCCTCCTTTGTAATACACATAAAATAATCAATAATTCCCTTCTCCCCTCTTGATCTACAAGTAACGATCCAAGCCATCCAATTGACGGTCTACTACGTAAATTAATTGCACCCATAAACCATTCCAATGAGATGATCCAAACCGTTGAATTCATGGATCCCAATCTGAATTTCGATCTTACCAATGGTCGCTCCTCTTGAATCATTTTTGTGGGCTGATCTTAACGTTCAAACGATGGTCAACAATGTAAAATTATTTACAACTCACAAATCACCTCCATAAGATGATCTTAACCGCACATTTAATGGGCCTTAAAATAAATTGCTTGTACCCCTCCAAATCATTTTCCAAACTTATTTCAAGCCAACCAACTGATGAGCCATAGATGATCTAAACCCTTCAAATGATAAAAATTCTTTAGAATTTCATCTCTTTAGATCAATTTTCCATGGAAATTCAAGAATATCCCTGAAACACCAAAAACAAGCAAAATACCTTAGTAGTACCGTTCTAAATATGAAATATGCATGTTTTTCGTACCGACAATTCACACATAAATGTGCTCATCACTCGGCGACTCTCCTCCTATTGAATCATATGTTTGATCTCAAGAGGAGTTTCGTCGGCATCCTCATCAGAGGGGGAGTCTTTAGTATTATTATTAATATTATCAGATTTAGAAGCAGATTGAGTAGCAGAAATAGAGACAGAAATATACAAAGAAGAGTACTTTATCTCATCAGAAGAAATGATTACATCAGAAGAAGAGCAACCCACTGCAGGCTTTACATCGGACTCAAAAACGTTATTTACAGACTTGTTGACATCAGTATCAACAGATTCAACAAAACTATTTACTGACTGGTTCTCAATGAATGACTCATCTCCAGACTCGACATCAACGGTGGAAGATTTGTCATTGACTCCTGAAGTTGACCCGACTTCTATGGTACCTGCATCAAAAGAACAGTTAGAGGAAATAGACTGTATTAGACTCAGAAATAGACACATACGTAGAAATGACTGACTCTTTTATGCAGACTGGACTATACTGAAGGACAACTTTGGGTATGACTTGTGACGTCCATTTGGTTAGAGGTCCCACAGCCGGGGTGATCAGGCTTGTTGGGTTCAGAATTAGGGCGCTCCTGTCAATCATGGCCACAGTCTGTGATTCTTCCTGAAAGAGTGAGCTCAGAAGGTCTGACTCTGACATGTCTGCCCAATCAATTTCCAACTCTGCATCTGTAATCTGAATGTTCTGCAGCTCATCTGTTAGTTCAACATCAAAGAAAATTTCTATGCCTGGAAGCCTCTGCCCTGTACTCTCATCTATCCAAGACTCAGTGAAACCACAAAATGGGAAATCTGCTCCTACTTTGCGAAAATGCCCTTTCTTTCTCAAACTGACTGGTCCCATAGGTAACTTAAGACCCTGGCGGCGGCACTCAGCCCATTTCAGCATATATAGTTTCATTTCTTTAATTTCCTCCCTGGTTTGCCGATATCCTAACCCAAATAGTCTGTTAAAAGTTTTGAACTTTGCCCATTCAGTTATGCCCTGGTGGTTCTTCCCTAATCCGGCGCTTGGTATGTACCCTTGTCAGCGGATCATTCTGACGACCATTGGATTAGTACTGGTTAAGAAGAAAATTTCATCATCCATAGCTTCCTCTATGGTTATAACAACCACTTCTAGTGAAAAACAGGTCAAACTCACATCTCCTGCCTTACCAACAACTAGCTACTGAGAGATCTACACTATTTCAAGGTCTGGGTCTCCTCTGACAGTCACTACTCTATTGTTTCGAATGAACTTCAATTTCTGGCGCAGAGTGGATGCAATGACCGCAACCTTACATAACCAGGGGCGACTAAGTAATAACAGAAAAGATGTTTTAATATCAAGGACCTGGAATTCCACTTCGAATTCTTCTCCCCCTATCTGAATTTTTGTGACAAGTGTTCCGATGAAATCACACCGGGTGCCATCATATGCTAAAATACTCTGTTCGGAAAGAACAAAATCTTCGGGTCCAAAGCCAAGAGTGGTAGCAGTGCTCAATGGGCAAACATCTAAAGCTGACCCATTATCAACTAGTACCTTGGGTACCTTCTTCTTGTTGCATATTACTATGATCCGGAGAGGACGGGTGTGATCCTTACCCTCGGGAGGTAGATCTTCATCAGTGAAGGATGGTCTTTGATGCCCTAGCCATAGCTACCAAGCTAACCAACTCATCGGGAGTGATATCAACGGAGACTTAGGCTGCATTCAATTCCCTAAGTACCACTTTTCGATGCCTGGATGAAAACATGATTAGACCCCATATAGAGATGTCCGCTTGTGTCTTCATCAACTGTTTTAACAGGTTATCATCCTCTTCCTCTGAAATGGGTTTATTCTGTCTCGGGTTCTCTGTGGCTCTCACAGCCTCTACTGGATTTTCTGCTCTTAACTTTGGAGGCTTAAACACACGCCCATCCCTTGTGACATGACGAAGCTCATCACATTGGTCATCTAAGAATAACAGATCGTCTTCGTCTATCCTCATGACATATAAAGTTTTGTTTGTCTCTTCCTCCTCATAGTCGTCGATCCTTAAAACAGAAGGAGTTCTATTTGCATTCTCCACATCATCACACTGAAGCATATAGGATGGAGATGATGATTCAGTGATATCAGCGTCACTTAAGGACACTATGTATGGTCTTTTCTTTTCCATCTCCTCAATTTCTTCATCATCAAACTTCAAGAATATGGTTTATCAAATGTTACATCACAGATAAGAGATGATGGATCAAGGATAGGTTGCTTGACAAAGATGGCATTTGTCGAAGGTGGAGGAACAGCATGATGGGTTGGAAGGGGATTCCAAGTGACATTAGGCTTCTCGACAATAAGGTCTCGCTTCGCAATCATTTTCTGAATTGCATGCTTCAAGGCCAAGCACCTCTCAGTCAGATGACCCATATTTCAATGGTATTCACAATACTGGTCTTGCCTCCAATAGTTAGGTAAGGGGTTAGGCAAAGGTTTAAGATCCGGGAGCCTTATCTTGTTATCCCTCAGTAATTTCTTCAACATTATAAGCAAGGGATAAGGAAGCGAGTCGAACTGTCTAGGAAGTTTCTTCTTCGCAAGTTTTGCCACTTCGGTTATAGTGTTAGCCACTGGTCTAACATAATTCACATTGTGCACCTCTTTCTGTATGACCATCGGTCTCTTTCCTTCTCTGATATCAGATGACGACGATCTAGCCCTCAAGCCTTTTGCTATGGCATCCTCAGTTTTCGTCCCCGTCTAAATCAAATGATTGAAAGTTGGATAATGTTGAGGAGCCAAGAAGTGAAAATACTGTGTAGACAGACTTTTAACCCCCAATTTAATCTGGTCTTCCTCAGAAAGCCTCTGGCTCAACTGCGCAGATTTTCTTCTCCATCTGCGAATCAAAGAGGTAAATGTCTCTTGTGGACCTTGTTTCAACTGTTTGATATCCCTCTTTGTAACCTCTATACCCTCTTCCATCGAGAATTGTTTTACGAATCTGTTTGAGAAGTCCTGCAGGATTCTAACTTCTTAAGGTTTTTGTCTCCGGAAGCATTTTTTGGCAATTCCCACGAGAGACATTGGGAATAACTGAGCCATCTGCTCAGGGCTAAGTCCATATTGCCGAGAAAGAGTGATGAACTACCTTACATGATTTGGGGGACATCTAGTCCCGTCATACTTGTCATAGTCTGGAGTTTTGAACTTAGGTGGCAAAGTAACACCAGGGAACAACATAAACTCTAATATAACAAATTTCTTGGGTCCTTGAAATTTCATGTGTTCCATCTCCTGGGTCAACCTTTCTAATTTATCAGAAAACTCTTTCTCTGTGTTAGACTTTGGCGTACAGTATTCTTCGGCATATTGCTCATCCCCTAAGTCAATTTCTACAGGTGGACCAGTGGGTCTGTTAAGATTAGGAAATACGGCTAGAGGAGGTTGGGCTCTCTAGAAGTAGAGGCCTTGTCATTGATTTGGATTTTCATATGGGTCATTTCCTCTTTCATCCTTGCCATCTCATGGGTCAGATTTCTCATCATCTCTTGTATGTTTGTAATCCAAGCAGGTTTTGATATGGTGACTCTTTTAGGAGTGATGATTGCTCAACTTTTAGAGTCCTGTGATGGAAGTTAACACACTAGATTAAATCAATGATAATTGAGATAAAAATATTCTATACAAATAGAAACAAGAGAAAACATGAACACACTTTATTGATGATATTCAAATTGGAGTACAAAGATATCAACCGATAACAAAAACATAAATCTGAATATCAGGATATAACAGATATCTACAATAAAACTCTCAATCCTTCTTTTACTCCAATCTCGCCTTCTTAGATTTTTGCTTTTCTATGTCCGTCATCAACCACTGGTAATATCCTTCAGACACATTCCCAGGAGTTTTGGATCGCAAAGGCCACAAGCATCTACTCTTTTGTGATCCCAATCCTCACAGATGTCTCTGGTAATGAAATGGTCAAACTTTATAGGAGGACAGACTGGTTTCACAAGAAAGACTTTGGTTTGGAGACCTTCATATTGACGGAAGACACGGTTTGGGATATAGAAGGAGGTTTTCTCCAAACCTAAGAACTGGACATACCTAATAGCCCTAGTTTGGATTACAACATCATGATGAATCGGAAACCTCCAGTGGATTTGGTCAGCGTGACGGGAACTTAACCAATCCTCCTATTCATATTTGGTATAATTGAATGCCTTACGTTCCCATGACCTATGCTTAGATAGAACAATATCTTTGTCTTTTGAAGGTACAAAGATTTCAAGCTTCAAACAAAGCCAAACATACAAGAGTACAGGAGAACCAGTGAAAGAGGTCCTAACACCATTTAACACCATTGGCTATGTCATCTAACCCTATAAAAGTCTCTTCAAGGATAGTAGGTACTTGGTTTCTTCCTGATGAAACTTGCTCTACAAAGTCCAGAAGCAAAGGGGAAGCATTGTTAGTTTGTCGGAAAAGGAGCCATCTGACATAAACACAAAGCACTAGGCCATGACGACAGCTAGTTTGATGCTCAGGAGTATACTTCCTTAGTGGAGAAATTTTTTTGACCATTTGAGAAACTGATACGCCTTTATCATTCAAGAAAGACTCAACAGGCTCAGGTGAAGTAGGAAACAGTTTTTTGAAACTAGTGCGGTAACCCAGTTTGGATTCAAGTGTGATAAGGGGACCATCACGGGAACACCCCAAAAAATGACACCAGTCCTCAAAGAGGGGACACACCTCCTTCATACCAAATCGAAAGACATGGATCTCGGGTTTCCAGAATTTAATAGCCGCATTGAGTAGATTCCAGTCTACTTTGATGGATGCTAGGTATGGGAATCCATCGGTGGTATGACCAGCACGATTCTCTATAAGGCGATATCCTATATAATCATCAATCCACGATTCCAAGGCTGCATTCGATATGATGGTTCACCTGATGATAAAATAAGATAAGGATCATGTGAAATAGGTCAACCACAAATATGGAGATAGAAATATGGTCTTGGCAATAAATCATGCACTCTTAAGGATACGTGTATGATCAAACTTTTATATCAATGATGTCGATATGATCCAGGGTAAATAAATTGATGGTAGATGAACATGAATCAGATCTACGATCGAAAGGACAGAGAATACATCATAGCCATGACAATGGCAAAGTAGGGCCATTTGACCAGATCTAAATCTGAATGATGGATCAATATGATTGATTGTATTAGATAAGGAAACCTCACTAAGGAGTAGGCCCTAATCTAATAATTAATGTATATAAAGATCAGATTTACAATCAACGGGTTAGAAGATAGACCATGGCCATGATGGTGGCAAGTAGAAGCCACTGACCAGATCTAGATCTGAATGATGGACAAAAATAATTGATTGAATTAGATAAGGAAGCCTTACTAAAGAGTACTCTCTAATCTAATAATTAATATATATATATATATATATATCCTAACCAGGGGCACTATCCCTAGTTCTAATCCAACGGAGTCAAGAAGGTCTTGACTCATGACTGACTAGTGAGTGTACTAGGACCCTATTTGTAGCCACACGTGGTGAACTATCCTAGTCTATACAAAGCTCCTAACTCTAGGCTTACATGTGTAAGCAACACATGTTCGTCCTATATGCAAACAATATGACAAATGTAATAGTAAAAGGGGGTAAGATTGAGGTCCTCCTGGCCAAGTGCATAGTTACTTGTACACCATGAGTATCCCCTAGTGTACGAACTATGTTCGTTTTACACACGAAGTGTCTAAGAGTTGAGTATACTATCGGCGCAGTGATGCTTGAGTGAGAGCAGGTGTAGCTCTCGTGGCTCCTGCTAATAGTACTCTGAATAGGTCATCATATCACATCCACAACATCCATAGCAGAAAGTAACCACAAAACAAAACAGATAGTAATAAGCAGGGATGAGAGTGAGTGTGTGAGCCCTTGTTTTATTATGCACCTACTTGGTGCCCCTAGATTTCTAACGATAGGGATCTCATTTTTCATGATTTTTGCCCAAATTCCTTCAAAATTAATAAAAATAGCATTTTTAACAAAGTTTGGCAGAATTCTGAGAGATCCCCAGCAGAGTTGTTAGCCTGTGGACCCACGATCTCAAGGCTGCCCGAGGGGCCTCTCGATCTCCACACGAGTTGGAGAGTTCCGCTGCGGCTCTCTCAAAATATAGCGCCCTCACAGCATGAGTCATGGCGTATGCGATACCTTGTGATTCAGAGTAGAACTCGGAACCAAGTCGTACCTAAATATAAAGAAGAGTCATCATCCAGGGTTAAGGCCCCTGGAACCCATAAAGTGCTCTGTGCAACGGATAACTAGGCAATAATAGGTCCGTGCCTGGTTACAAGTGGGGAAGGTGTTAGGCACCCCACTCGCCCGAGCAAACTCGGTTCTAACGATAGGGAACCCATTTTTCTGGATTTTTGCCCAAATTCCTTCAAAATTAATAAAAATGGCATATTTAAGAGAGTTTGGCAGAATTCTGAGAGATCCTCAGCAGAGTCGCCAGCCTGTGGACCCACGATCTCGAGGCTGCCCGAGGGGCCTCTCGATCTCCACACGAGTTGGAGAGCTCCGCTACGGCTATCTCAAAATATAGCGCCCTCACAGTATGAGCAATGGCATATGCGATACCTTGTGATTCGGAGTAGAACTCGGAACTAAGTCGTACCTGTAAGCCCAATGGTTCCCACCTTGGCAATTCCCATCTTATTTTGATGATTCCAATACACAAGTGATTTAAGATCACTAATGTGTTTGAATGTCTAAGTTGTAGATCATAATGGTGTCAAGACAAGATTGGTTGGATTGAGGCCAAGAAGCTCTCATTAGACCACAATATGAAGGCCGAAGACATCGCAGATCCAAGACGATTGAAGACTTGAAGAATCTATTGAAGATCGAAGTCAAATAGAATGTATAAGATCCAATCTTAGTATTAGATTTTGAAAGGCATAAAATAAGTTAAACCCACACACCCTAAATATCTATGTGATTGTCCTTGTGGTGTTCCAACAATGTGGAACCCTCATAACAATCACATCTTGGTTGTGAGTTGGAAGCCCAAAGAAACAGAATTGAAAATCTGCTGCTGATAGACTTGTCGGAACTCCGAGACATTCCTCGGAGCTCCGAGAAATGGTCCAGTAGAAATTTTCCATCTTCTGTTTGTATTCCCGGAACTCCGAGAGAAATTCTCGGAACTCCGAGAATACTATAACGATCTGAATTATAGCAGTTGGAAATTTTTGCAGGAATTACCACTATGCCCTTGAACGGTCATATTTGGGTTTTTCTTTAAATATGGGCATTCTAAACTTCAACATCATGCATCCTAACACTCTTAAACTCTACTTGAATATCCCAAGAGTGAATCAAAGCTTATTTATGCCTCTCATCCTCTAAGATTAGGATTTGGATATAGGCTCAATTTGTACATCTTATTCAAAGTTGTAAACCCTTGTGAGGGATTTTTTAGTTCTTTCTTTCTTATTCTAAGATTGTATTTGGGCGAGTGCGAAGGGACGCGGAGCCATCCCTAGAGGGCTAGTGCGAAGGGGACGCGGAGCCATCCTAAGAGCGAGTGCGAGGAGACGCGGAGCTTTCTCCGGTTCGTGGCAAGTCTTGCGAGGCGGAGCCGAACCAAATTGTAATTGGGTTGATTCCTCGCCATTAAAGGAATCCTTAGTGAATCCATCAACGGGTTTGGTTGGTGGAGTGGAGTTGGCCTCGTGTTTTGAGGACCAAACCACTTTAAATCTCGGGTGCACTCTCTCTTATCTTTTGCTCTAAATTTGCATTGCAATTTGGATTTAACTTGTTTGCTTAATATTCATTCCTTGATCCCTTGATCTACAAAATTAGGTTAGAGGTTTTCAAAAGATTAAAACTTGTTACGAACTTAAATTTTTGTCTCCTCATTTGTTGCCATATCGGGACCACCCTTGGATTTTCTCTTGGTATTAGAGCCTTGGCTCCTAAAAGATTTTCTTTTCTAAAAATCTTTGGAAATTTTTTGTTTTCAACAAGGGAAAGATCATAAGATCTTTGGCAACTTTCTAATTATGAAATGGCGGATAAAAATGGAACCGGACTTCCGGAAGGCTATTCCACAACTAGACCTCCTTTCTTTAATGGGTTCAACTATGGACATTGGAAGTCAAGGATGCGCATCTATCTACTTTCGATAGATGTGGAACTTTGGCACATTGTTGAAAATGGATACATTTTGCCTTCCAAAGCATTTGAAGAATGGAGTGTCGTAGAGAAAAGGCACGCAAATTTAAATTACAAAGCTATAAATTCTTTGTTTTGGGCCTTATCTACGGAGGAGTTTAATCGAGTTGCTCTTTTTGATTCCGCCAAGGTTATTTGGGATACACTTGCCGTTACCCATGAGGGAACATCACAAGTTAAGGATTCCAAAATAAACTTGTTAAAGAGCAAATATGAAATGATTAGAATGGGTCAAAATGAAAGTATTTCCGATATGTATACCCGATTCTCTAAAATTTCTAATGAATTAGCTAATCTTGGTAAATCTTATCCTACTGATGAGCTTGTGAGTAAGTTGCTTAGGTCACTTCCTCCTTATTGGGACCCAAAAGTCAACTCCATCCAAGAATCAAAAGATCTCAAGATGCTATCTATGGAGGAGCTTGTAGGATCTCTAATCACTCATGAGATGCTCCTCACTAGCCGTCAAGAAGAGAAGAAGCCGAAAGAGAAAGAAAGAGAAAGCCGATCTCTAGCTCTAAAGGCCCCCAAGACGGACTCATCATCAAGTGATGCGGATAGCGATGAGGAAGAAGCGTTAAGGAAATTTAAAAGCTTATGGAGAAAGCAACACAAAAAGGATAAAAATAAGAAGAAAGAAGAAAGTAAAGTAGAAGGAGGAATTAGGTGCTATAATTGTAAGAAGACGGGACATATAAAACCTGAGTGTCTACTTCTCATGTCATCTTCCTCAAGATACAAGGGAAAGAAGGATTGGAAGAAACACAAGGCTCTTGCAGCCGGTTGGGATGGGGAAAGCACGTCGGGCAAGAGTTCAAGCGAAGGGGAAGATAAAAAAGAGGATCTCTGTCTCATGGCACTCTCCCATGATGTTGAGGTAAATTCTAACCCTTCTTGCTATTCATCAAGTAGTGATAGTGAAAACATATCTTATGATGAATTATGCTCAACCTTGCATTCTCAAATTTCTAAAAATAAGGTTCTTAAAAAATCTATTTCAAAATTAGAAAATGAACTTGATTTTTTGAAAAATGAGTCATCATCTTCAATATCCAAATCTCAAGCACAACTTGAAAATGTTAAACTTGAGATTAAAACCCTTAAGGGTTGTTTGGATGAGAAAACTTGCCAAATTGTCAAACTTCAAGATATGGCAAGCTCTTCCAAAACTTATGAAGATGCCAATAATGATTTTCTAAATCAAATAACCCATCTTCATAATGAAAATGAAAGGTTGAGATTATGTCTCCATGGTTTTTTAAATGGTGATAAAATTATAGACATAATCTTGAAGAAGACTAGTCAAAGACCTAATCATGCACATTATGATAGGACTAGTTTATCTAACCCTCATGTTAGATGCCATTATTGTGGAATTAATGGTCATTACCAATTTCAATGTACATCTAAGATTAGGGATTATGGTGGAACCAAGAAATCTTGGGTTCCCAAAGCCCCCATATGATTCTCTTCTTATGTTCTTAGATTAGGGGCTTTTGCTTAAAATTGAATATCTTTTTATAGTTATTTAAATATCCCCTCTTGTATTGAATTTGTTTTTCCAATATGGGGAGTTTTATGTTTGTCTTTTTTCTTGAAATAGGGGGAGCTAAAAATTGTAAATTTTATCCCTTTAATTTTTCTTTTACCACATCTTTTTTATAGATGCCAAAGGGGGAGAAAAATCTAATGTAAGGAAATATATGCATGCTTTTATTGAAAATCTCTTGTGCTTGTCATCATCAAAAAGAGGGAGATTGTAAGTCCAATGGTTCCCACCTTGGTAATTCCCATCTTATTTTGATGATTCCAATACACAAGTGATTTAAGATCACTAATGTGTTTGAATGTCTAAGTTGTAGACCATAATGGTGTCAAGACAAGATTGCTTGGATTGAGGCCAAGAAGCTATCATTAGACCACATTATGAAGGCCGAATACATCGGAGATCCAAGACGATTGAAGACTTGAAGAATCTATTGAAGATCGAAGTCAAATAGAATGTATAAGATCCAATCTTAGTATTAGATTTTGAAAGGCATAAAATAAGTTAAACCCACACACCCTAAATATCTATGTGATTGTCCTTGTGGTGTTCCAACAATGTGGAACCCTCATAACAATCACATCTTGGTTGTGAGTTGGAAGCCCAAAGAAACAAAATTGAAAATCTGCTGCTGATAGGCTTCTCGGAACTCTGAGAGAATTCACGGAGATCTAAGCTCGGAACTCCGAGACATTCCTCGGAGCTCTGAGAAATGGTCCAGTAGAAATTTTCCATCTTCTGTTTGTATTCCTGGAACTCCGAGAGAAATTCTCGGAACTCCGAGAACACTATAACGGTCTGAATTATAGCCGTTGGGAATTTTCGCAGGAATTACCACTATTCCCTGGAACGGTCATATTTGGGTTTTTCTATAAATATGGGCATTCTAAACTTCAATGTCATGCATCCTAACACTCTTAAACTCTACTTGAATATCCCAAGAGTGAATCAAAGCTTATTTATGCCTCTCATCCTCTAAGATTAGGATTTGGATCATAGGCTCAATTTGTACATCTTATTCAAAGTTGTAAACCCTTGTGAGGGATTTTTTAGTTCTTTCTTTCTTATTCTAAGATTGTATTTGTGCGAGTGTGAAGGGACGCGGAGCCATCCCTAGAGGGCTAGTGCGAAGGGGACGTGGAGCCATCCCAAGAGCGAGTGCGAGGAGACGCAGAGCTTTCTCCGGTTCGTGGCAAGTCTTGCGAGGCGGAGCCGAACCAAATTGTAATTGGGTTGATTCCTCGCCATTAAAGGAATCCTTAGTGAAGCCATCAATGGGTTTGGTTGGTGGAGTGGAGTAGGCCTCGCGTTTTGAGGACTGAACCACTTTAAATCTCGGGTGCACTCTCTCTTATCTTTTGCTCTAAATTAGCATTGCACTTAGGATTTAACTTGTTTGCTTAATATTCATTCCTTGATCCCTTGATCTACAAAATTAGGTTAGAGGTTTTCAAAAGATTAAAACTTGTTAGGAACCTAAATTTTTGTCTCCTCATTTGTTGCCATATCGGGACCACCCTTGGATTTTCAGTACCTAAATATAAAAAAGAGTCGTCATCCAGGGTTAAGGCCCCTGGAGCCCAGAAAGTGTTCTGTGCAACGGATAACCAAGGAATAAAAGGTCTATGCCTAGTTACAAGTGGGGAAGGTGTTAGGCATCCCACTCGCCCGAGCAAACACGTCTCTTATGCCATTTTTATTATTTTTGAAGAATTTTGGGCAAAAATCATGTAATGGGAACCGGCATCCCCGATACGAATACGTCCTATCTAAAAATGCATGACCCGGAGATGGGCAATAACATACAAAAGAAAGATAAAAACATCCATGTCCTAAGTAGGGTTGATATCAGTATCACCTGACATTGGAATGAACACTAGAATCTGCCGTCTCCTCCTCTCAAAATGAAATATATATATATATATATATATATATATATATATATATATATATATATAGGCATGAGTGCGTACATCAGAATACCCTCACATCACTCATGAGGTGGAGGAGAACACTAATGATGATCCATTATCAAATAATCCTGCTATCTGTCTCCACTAATCCTAACTCATCACATCTAATCATAACTCATCACATCTAAAAAATAGTAAACAACCACATGCACAACTACAGCTAAGCAGATAATGGCAAATATAATGAGATGAGATAAACAAATAAATGAAATAAAACAAGCTGATATTCTGAACAGATAAGCAAGATATAATGAACAAATAAACAGTAAAGAGCTACAGCTAAACATGTAAGCAGGTGATAATAAGCAAGTAAACTGTAAAGAACTACAGCTAAGCATGTGATCAAGATAGGATAAACAAATAAATGCTACAGCTAAGCATGTGAACCACACAGGAGACATATATATAAAAGAGACAATCAAAATAAAGAAGTAAACACACTATCATGTGCCTATGCAAGAAATCATAACAAACAACCGACCAGAAGCCCTAGAACCCTAAAAGATGTGCAACGTATGATCTGGACCTGGATGGCCGTTCAAGCTGCCTACGTATCCAAGCCTCTTTTTGGAATCAAGATCAACATAGTTTGGTAGAGCTATTCTAAGCTACGATGCCTATTATGCGTAGAACCACTAAATTAAACTCGACTTACTTGACTTGACTTGACTTGTGATTAAAGCTTATGGCGATGATTAGTTCAGTTGAAGTTGATTGTGAGTTTTTAGGACACCTTTTATGCTCCTAACTAAATATAAGTTGAACCCTATACTAGTGCAGGTGGGCCCTACATCCTATGTGCGACTAGGCTTTGCCTAAAGAAAATATGGGCTGTCTAAGTGAACCCTATTCTAGTCATCAGTTAACGATGCGTACAACTGACCACACAGAGGCTCCTAACTCTAGGACTCTCCTATCCATCTAGGACAGACTCCTATCTATGTAGGACAGACCCCTATGCTAGAGGAAGATCATTTAAAAAGGTTTATTGAAAAATTTTACATTATTTTGGTTTGAAAGATTTTTGTTTAAGTGATTTTTTTGAAAAGTTTGACTGGACTTGGGATGACAGTCCCAAGCTGCCTACGTACCTTGTGGAAGAGGATCAATCCAACGTAGTTCGGAAATAGCTTTTCCAAAATACAGTTCTATTGTCTTTTAACTTTATGATGTTTTTGTCTTTCATGCTTTTCAAATGTTTTTGTTGTTTTAATGTATTTTCACCCTTTCAACTAAAGGGAACCTATATTACCACACTCCGTGATCCACAGCCTGGAGGAGTGTCAACACTAAAAGATAAAATTCCTATGGCCTAAGGGTGTCCCTAATGAGTCAACTAGTGTCCCAAAGGTGATGAACTGATATCCAGAAGGTCTATCTAGCAAGACTGAACTAGTCTCTAAGAAGGGGATAAAATGTCTAAGCTAAAGTATAGACTCCTACTCTAAAAGGCTGGCTCCTAGTCTATTGAGCTAACTCCTAGCCTATAGGGCTGACTTCTAAACTAACAACTATATAAAAGGGGGTACTGATAAGACAAAACATGTCTCCTAGAAGATGAGGAGACAAATGAGGTGCTAATGAGACAAAGCATGTCTCCTTGACACTGAGATGGGCGACAATTAACCTTATCATTGCCCTTGCAATGATAAATAGAAATATGGTAACTAAAAGACTAAGTCAGTCTTTAACTTATAGGGAGTGCTCTAAAAATGAGACTTGAATAGTCTCCTAAAGGGGTGACTCTTCTAATGAGACAAAAGTTGGTCTCTTTTATACATAACTCACTAGTGAGACAAAGCATGTCTCCTAAAAGGGGAGGCTCCGGATAGCTCCATCATAGCCTTTGCAATTATGGAAGGATCTCACATCTAAACATGTCTAAAAGACTTGACAAGTCTTCTAATTAAGAAAGAGGAATGCTACTAGGACTTGGCAAATCCCCTAAAGGATGGGCTCTAGATGGCTCTTTCATTGCTCTGCAATGATAAAATAGCTAATGAACTAAGTTAGCCTCTAATTAGACAAGGATATATGTTAGCAATGAGACTTGAATAGTTTCCTAAGGGAAAGAAAAGATTAACTACTTATCTTAAGTCAACTTGAATAGTCCACACATCATAGAAATCACAAAGTCAATCTCCTCACACTCAACAACATCTCCACGATGGCCTTATAAATACAAGTATCACTAACTTCAATTAATTTCTAAAAAGAATCATTACCTTTCAGAGATAAAGAAGATAAACAAACAAAAGAAAATATCATGAATAATTTGCTATTCCTACCCATTCCCAAGTTTTGATGATTATATTAACATGAACTATTCTCACAATACTATCCTGAAACAGAAATTCTATTGTTCGTGCAACCTGCGTATACAAAGTCCTGAACCAATACTATAAATTTTATTTACTCAAGAAATACTTTCAGTTATTTTGAGTATCGTTACTCAATTACCCCAAACATGAGTCATTTGAACATACTCTTTTAAACAAAGTACAAAGAATCAATTCTCTTCTAACCTCACCAAATGATCTTCACAATATAGTCCATAAGAAATATAAACTCTTATCTAATAACCATTCAGGATCAGTTTTTACTAACTTTTCTGTTTAATTACCAATCAACTCATCAAATGCACCAAATAAAACTTAATATCAAACATCAAGTAGGATTCCTGTATATGACCGATCATAAGATTAGCTTAAAGCCTATAAACAAGTCTAAACTTTCTATCATAAGAAGAGATTCTAATGCTTATACAATCAAAAAATCATCCAAATGTTTTCAGAATAAATGATTCTACATCTATGTCTTTTCTTTATGTTATCAAGATAGTTTAACACTATTATCAGAATATGGTTATATTAATGGCTTCACATGAAGAATTAAGATTAGCACTACTATACTTTGAGATATTTTACATCATTACCATATATTCAATGCTAAAATACTATCTTGGGCAACTACATAATCTGAAATCAACAAAATACTGATTTCCATCTGTGGATATCGTTTCATCTATGATATCTACTTCAATTATTGCATTTTATATGAAATTACAGTGCAAGAACTTTCTAAAAAAATCAAGCATTCCAAATAAGACTGAACCATTCATTGACCATATGCTAAATGATAAAAGATAATCTAAATTACACAAGGAACATGTGCAACAATTAATAATGCTACTGACATGCCAAACATTACAATTCCATCATCAGCCAAATATAAAGGTAACAATTCATCACAAGTCTTCACGAGTTCCACAAAGAACTCATCAATCATTTCTTGAACAAAAAAAATGCATTTGCAAGAAAATGAAGAACAAATAAGAGAACAAAACTGGACTTATTATATTTGACAAAACTATGATAATGGAAGCATTAATGAATTAAAAGAAGTTCCATAGCTTTTTAGCCTTTCAAACCTCTTTAAAAAAATCACGTTTAACTTTTCTAACAAATGACTACTAACTACAATTTGAAATATAATTTGAATCCAGGGGCTGAAGTATGATATAACAACATTGCTCGTTACCACATGTTTGAAATCTGACATGCCCCTTCCAGTTATTCATGAATTTATACCAAAGCTTTTTCAAAATAGTAATTGAAGCCTTTTCATAACAAAACCATTTCAATCCTAAGCAATGGAATAAATCGTTTGATCATAAAAGAAAATTAATTTAATCAAGCATATCATTCCATGATAGTAAACTATCTAACTAAATTATCCAATCACAAAGTCATGACAGATTATCCATACAGAATAATCATCCAGATAAATCATAAAAATATCATATTCACAATATTATTAGAGAAATATGAAAATCTTTCAATCAATAGATAACATCATATGTCTTTAATCAACTAAATTTTCTTCACAGAAAGAAGAACTACCTGAACTAAAACCAAACAGATTTCAGAAAAAAACTTTTATTTGTTAATAAAACACTAGATTCCTTCTTTCTTTCTTCTCTTTCTTATAGCAATGTAAATTCTGGATGAAATTTTTAGATCTGTTAATAATCAAAGGACGAGAGATGTAACAAAATAGCACTGATAATCTAACAATCTTACTAGAATATACAAAAAATTTGATCGGATCTAACGATAAAGAGATAAGAGCTAAAATCTACTGATGCTAGGTCTAAGATAATATAGATCTAAAACTTTTAGCTTTTAAATAAGAAATAAATAAGGTTTGGTAATTAAAAGGATGAGAATAATGTATAAAAATAGGGAAAATAACACATGATAACTTACCAGAAGGTAGAGCTTTTGCCGGAAAATGTGAACTCACCTGAATTTTTGACCGGAGGAAATAATTCCACTGAAATCCAGAGACTTCAATATTAACAAATTTCCGCCAGAGAAGAATAAATTCTAAACTCTTCTTTGAAATGAATTCAGACAATAAAATTGAAGTCAAATTTCTTCACAATTAGCGAGCAATGATCAGAGATACAAAAAAAAGCCTAAACCTAAAATCTCTTAATTTAACGTTTAAGAGTATAGATCTAAAATTCTATAGTATAAAACCAAAGTTCATTGATGTAAATCCAGAGTTTAAGGCTATGGATCTAAAGTTTCTAAGTAGAAGAAAAAGAGTAGGGCTTAAAAGATGTTAAAAGAGTAGAAACAAGCGGATCTAGAAGAGACAACAATTGAAAAAGATCAGACATCAGCCGGAGTTCAACGGAGATCCACCGGAGAGAAAATATTGACGGAGAAAAGACAAGGGATTAGGGTTTGAGTGAAAATCTCTCTCTCTCTCTCTCTCTCATTCTCTCTCTCTCTCTCTCTCTGTGTAAAGCTTACCAAATCCTAGAATAAGAAAATCCCCCTTGCAAATGACTACCCGTCATCCTCTATTTATAGATGTTTTAACTATTTTTTAACCCCCTTAACTTCCAAAAACAGCCCCTTTTAATAAATCTTGTCTTTTGGTATTTTGTCCTAAAAGGTGGTCTTAAAGATTACTTAATGAAAAATTAAAAGAATAAATGTGCACTCCTTTTAGTTGTCTAGGGACAACCTCCTTTCTGCAACTCATTCATTTTTTCTTTCTTCAGGCCACCCCCTATTCTGGATTACACACTCTCCTTTCTACACTATATTCTTAACTCGGCTCGTCTTACTAGGTAATTTTGGCCCGATTTTGACAAAATTGTAGAGGGAACTAATTGGGATCCTAACCTACTGTAGGGTAAAATTTGGGACACTAATTCCATCATTGGAGGTATTTTTAGTCATACAAGCTTATTTACGGTTCGGTCAAAATGGGGTGTTTACACCCTCTAACAAGCAAGCTTCTCCTTTCTCAAGAGCCAAAGCGTAAAAGCCTCTTACAAGCTTAATACACCTTTCTAAGATGTCTGAATCGAAGACCCTCTATAGAATCTTGAAGAAATAAGAAGAATATATAGCTTCTATATAGGCTTGATTATAAGTTGAAGCACACACAAAAATTCTCTCAAAAAATATTACAAGTAAAGCTTAATCCATTCTAAAAAAAGGTTTAATCAAGATCAAGGCACAAATGAGGTGGAGAGAGTTGTTCAAGACAAATAAGGTTTTCAAGTGTTTGTATAAGCCTTAGATATGTTGGAAAACCTTTTTCTTAAGTGAAAATACCAGTTTAAACCCATATATAAAGGCAAAAATCAAAACTAGCCGTTACAGTGGCAAAACTGTAATTCTATGAAACTTTTAGAACACCAACGACTATATTTTTAAAGTTCCAAGGTGCTTCACGGAACTCTGTGGGGTCCCACGGAATTCCGTACCTGAATTCCAGATTTTAGCTCGAAACTTGTAAAATTCGTATCTCCTTTGTTTCTTATCAGATTTCGACGTCCTGTACTCAATTTGAATGGAAATAATGAGATCTTTCTGTTAAATATTTTTTTTAAATATTTAAAAATGATTTGAACAAGTTATGATAGGATTTATATGTTGGATTCATTTTTGAAGTGTTAATTTCATGTCTTCCCATTTTGAAACTTAACTTAGCACTTGGGCTTTGGGTCCACTTGGTTTTGTGTCACTTTTGAGAATATTTTGGGGTATTTTTTAGTGTGCCTTGATCAAGAATAACTCCAAGAGAGAGAGGAATACATTCTGCCATTATGTTCACTCTCTTGAATGACTCTTGTGCTAGCCATGGCTTAATCTTCCATTCAATGAATGGCTTGCCTTTGGGATCTTCATCTTGAGCTTCATTGCTTGACATCTTCCATTCTTCAAGGTCTTCTCTTGTGGGATGATGTCACCAATGTGTTCAAGCTTCTTTGTCCTTTAAGCATGTTGATCCTCACATTTGGCCTTCATTGATCTTTCTTTTATTCTTCAAATACTTCGGATGGTTGAGATAGAGCTTCTCCATGGTTGTACCTCCAAGGAATGATCAATCATGTTTGTTCCAGCTCCTTTGACTTGTGTTCGTTTCATCCTCAAGCATAGGACATGCATGGTGGTGTTCTAGCATATGTCAGCCTGTGAAACATGTCTATAGCACAACACTTAAGGCAACTCATCAGTCCATAAAGGACTAATTAATTTTTGTTTATCAGTCATCAAAACAAGGTGATTAGTTGAACCCATGGGAAACCCTTGGGCTAACAATTTGTGGGCCAATACTGCTTGACTGAAAGGTCTACCATGAGTGAGCCTAGGGGGTAGTTGATGTCCACCCCCCATATGACTCAACTCGGTAGATGTAGACTTGGAGAAAAGACTTGCACATTTGATGTGATTAGGGGTATGATGATTTAACGGTTATCTTGAGGGTTATGTCTGGATGAAGGCTACTGACTCAATGCAATTATAGCATTAAATATGGAGTAATAATCGCATTAAATATGGGGCCCACTTATGGGTTCTGCAGGATCCACCATTAAATCCCTGCTACGATCACACTCACTACTTGATTGACCTATTATAATCTATTAGTTAGAGGTACCGCATTTATTTGATTGCTTACACAAACTAGTTTCCTGACATTGGATGCATTGGAAGGATATACACAATGTATATAGTGTATATGCCCTATGGGATACATTGGGAATACCAAAATGGTTAAGTATTAACCATAAGGGTATTTGGGGAGGTATTTGGGGAATATTATAAATTATATTGGAGCTTTAATCCTATTGGATAGGATTAGATTGCATTAATTTAATTGGGAATTAAATATAAAATACAATGGGAATTTGAATAGGATAAGTGGACCCACATGGGATGAAATTGGGCGGGACCCATGGCCACACGCCCCATCTGGTGTGCCATTATCAATTTGGAATTCAAATAATATTTAGAATATTATTGCTTGATTTGTTTTTCCAAATTAAACCAACACATGTGATGAAATTGGAAAGAGAGAGAGAGAGAGAATGAATGAACAAACAAAATTGGAAACTTGGGAACCACATGGGGCAACCAAGGGTTCTTGGGCAGCAAGCAATTCCCTTGGGGGACGTCCCAAGTGGGTTTCCATAAGTGGGGTTGCTTGCTTTGCCAATTGGAGCTTCCAATTGTGGCTAGTTTCCTTAGTTTTTGAGATTTCTCTAGAAACTTTGGATTGTGCATATGGAAATTGAAAACTCTATAAATACAAGACATATTGCTGTGGTTTTCTACAGCTCTTTCATAATTCTATTAGCTAGAAATTAGTAGAGACACCCCAAAGTCTTTCTCTTTTTCTTCTCCTTCAATTCCATCAACTAGTTTTGTCTTTTCTAGGTCAAAGACAAACATCCAACCAAGCTCCATTTATCTAAATACACATTCCCACATTATAACTTGATTTAGATCATATTATAAAGTGATCAAAGAGTTGTACTGTAAGCCCAATGGTTTCCACCTTGGCATTCCCATCTTATTTTGATGATTCCAATACACAAGTGATTAATGATCACTAATGTGTTTGACTGTCTAAGTTGTATATCACATTGGTGCTAAGACAACATTGCTTGGATTGAAGCCAAGAAGATCTTATTGGGCGACATCATGAAGGCAAAAGACATCGAAGTCCAAGACAAATGAAGACTTGTAGAATCCATTGAAGATCAAGTTATATTAGACTGTATTAAGATCCAATCCTAGTTTAGGATTTTGAAAGGCATAGTTAAGTAAATAAACACACACCCTAAATATATAAGTGATTGACCTTGTGGTGTTCCAACACCTTCGAACCCTCATAGCAATCCCAACTTGGAGCTAAGTTGGAAGCCTAAAATCAAGAAATGAAAATCTACATGAAATAGGCTTCTCGGAACTCCGAGAGAAATTCTCGGAACTCCGAGAAATGGTCCGGTAGACTTTTTTCCAACTTCTGTTTGCATTCCCGGAACTCCGAGATTTTTTCTCGGAACTCCGAGAACACTACAACGATCGGATTTTTAGCCGTTGCGATTTTTCCTGGAATTACAACAATGCCATTGAACGGTCATATTTTGGTTTTCCTATATATATGGGAATTCCAAACATTCAAAAAAAAAATCCTAACACTCTAAAACTTCATTTGAACATTCAAAGAGTGAATCAAACTTGATTATGCCTCTCATCCTCTAAGATTAGGAGTTGGATCTATAGGCTCAATTTGTACATCTTCTACAATTTGTAAACCCTTGTGAGGGATTTTTTGTTCTTTCTTTCTTAGTCAAGAACTTGTATCGGGCGAGTGTTCGGAGAAGCGTAGCCCACTCTCCGTGGTGAAGATTGCCACCAAGGTTAAAGGTAATCGGAATTTGTAATCGGCACCGATCTTCGCCGAAGTTAAGAAGATCACATAGTGAAGCCATCAACGGGTTTGGTTGGTGGAGTGGAGTAGGCCTCGCGTTTGGAGGAGCGAACCACTTTAAATCTCGGGTGCAATCTCTCTTACTCTTGCTCTTTATTTTCATTTGCACTTTAGATTTAACTTGTGTGCTTGAATTTCTTTTTGATCTCTTAATCTTCAATTTAGGTTTGAGTTTTCAAAAGGATTAAAACTTGTTAGAAACCTAATTAATTGTCACTCCTCAAAGTTGCCGTACTCGGGACCACCCTTGGAATTTCACTTGGTATCAGAGCAAAGGCTCTTAAAAGATTTTCTTTTCTATAAATCTTTGGAAAAATTTTCTTTAAAAATTTCAACAAGGTTAAGATCATAAGATCTTTGGCAACTTTCTAATTGTGAAATGACGGATAGAAATGGAACCGGACTTCCGGAGGGCCATTCCACAACTAGACCTCCCTTCTTTAATGGGTCAAACTATGGACATTGGAAGACAATGATGCGCATCTATCTTCTTTCGATAGATGTGGAGCTTTGGCACATTGTTGAAAATGGATACATGTTGCCTTCCAAACCATTTGAAGAATGGAATGTCGTAGAGAAAAGGCATGCAAATTTGAATTACAAAGCTATAAATTCTTTGTTTTGCGCCTTATCTACGGAGGAGTTTAATCGAGTTGCTCTTTTTGATTCCGCCAAGGTTATTTGGGATACACTTGCCGTTACCCATGAGGGAACTTCTCAAGTTAAGGATTCCAAAATAAACTTGTTAAAGAGCAAATATGAAATGTTTAGAATGGATCAAAACGAAAGCATTTCCGAAATGTATACCCGTTTTTCTAAAATTTCTAATGAATTAGCAAATCTTGGTAAATCTTATCCTACTGATGAGCTTGTGAGTAAGTTGCTTAGGTCTCTTCCTCCATATTGGGATCCAAAGGTAACCGCCATACAAGAATCAAAGAATCTCAAGACGCTAACCATGGAGGAGCTTGTAGGATCTCTCATCACCCATGAGATGCTCCTCACTAGCCGACAAGAGGAGAAGAAGCCGAAAGAGAAAGAAAAAGAGAGTCGATCTCTAGCTCTAAAAGCCTCAAAATGAACTCATCATCCTCTAGCGAGGCGGATAGCGATGAAGAAGAAGCTTTAAGAAAATTTAAAAGCTTATGGAGAAAGAAGCATAAAAAGGATAAAACGAAGAAGAAAGAAGAAAGTGAAGTAGAAGGAGGCATAAGGTGCTATAATTCTAAGAAGACCGGATTGTCCACTTCTCAAGTCATCTTCCTCAAAATACAAGGGAAAGAAGGAATGGAAGAAACATAAGGCTCTTGCCGCCGGATGGGATGCTACTAGCACCTCGGGAAAGAGTTCAAGCAAAGGGGAAGAAAATAAAAAGGATGATCTTTGCTTCATGGCACTCACCCATGAAGATGAGGTAAATTCAAACCCCTCGTGTTATTCATCTAGTAGTGATAGTGAAAAAATATCATATGATGAATTGTGCTCAACCTTGCACTCTCAAATTTCTAAAAATAAAGTTCAAAAGAAATCCATTTCAAAATTAGAAAATGAACTTAATTTTTTGAAAAATGAATCTTCTTCCAAATCTCAAGCACAACTTGAAAATTTTAAACTTGAGATTGAAACCCTTAAGGCTTGTTTGGATGAGAAAACTTGCCAAATTGCAAAACTCCAAGATGTGGCAAGCTCTTCCAAATCTTATGAAGATGAATTTAATGATTTTCTAAATCAAATAGCCCATCTTCATAATGAAAATGAAAGGTTAAGATTATGTCTCCATGGATTCTTAAATGGTGACAAAATTATTGACATAATCTTAAAAAAGACTAGTCAAAGACCTAAACATGCATATGATAGGACTAGCGTATCTAACCCTCATGTTAGATGCCATTATTGTGGAATAAATGGTCATTACCAATTCCAATGTGCATCTAAGATTAGGGATAATGGTGGAACCAAGAAATCTTGGGTTCCCAAAGCCCCCATATGATTTTCATCATATGTGCTTAGATTAGGGGCATGCTTTAAAATTGAATATCTTTTTCAAAGTTAATTAAATATCCCCTCTTATGTTGAATAAAAATTCTAAATAGGGGGAGTTCTAGGTTTGTCTTTTTCCTTGAAAAAGGGGGAGCTTTAAATTGTATATTTGATCCCTTTGTTTCTCTTTTACCTCAATCTTTTTGATTGATGCCAAAGGGGGAGAGAATTCTAGTGTAAGGAAAATATGTGCTTTTTATTGGAAAATCTCTTGTGCTTGTCATCATCAAAAAGGGGGAGATTGTAAGCCCAATGGTTTCTACCTTGGCATTCCCATCTTATTTTGATGATTCCAATACACAAGTGATTAATGATCACTAATGTGTTTAACTGTCTAAGTTGTAGATCACATTGGTGCTAAGACAACATTGCTTGGATTGAAGCCAAGAAGATCTCATTGGACGACATCATGAAGGCAAAACACATCGAAGTCCAAGACAAATGAAGACTTGTAGAATCCATTGAAGATCAAGTTATATTAGATTGTATTAAGATCCAATCCTAGTTTAGGATTTTGAAAGGCATAGTTAAGTAAATAAACACACACCCTAAATATATAAGTGATTGACCTTGTGGTGTTCCAACACCTTGGAACCCTCATAGCAATCCCAACTTGGAGCTAAGTTGGAAGCCTAAAATCAAGAAATGAAAATTTGCATGAAATAGGCTTCTCGGAACTCCGAGAAATGGTCCGGTAGACTTTTTTCCAACTTCTGTTTGCATTCCCGGAACTCCGATATTTTTTCTCGGAACTCCGAGAAATATTCTCGGAACTCCGAGAACACTACAACGATCGGATTTTTAGCCGTTGCGATTTTTCCTGGAATTACAACAATGCCATTGAACGGTCATATTTTGGTTTTCCTATATATATGGGAATTCCAAACATTCAAAAAAAAATCCTAACACTCTAAAACTTCATTTGAACATTCAAAGAGTGAATCAAACTTGATTATGCCTCTCATCCTCTAAGATTAGGAGTTGGATCTATAGGCTCAATTTGTACATCTTCTACAATTTGTAAACCCTTGTGAGGGATTTTTTGTTCTTTCTTTCTTAGTCAAGAACTTGTATCGGGCGAGTGTTCGGAGAAGCGTAGCCCACTCTCCGTGGTGAAGATTGCCACCAAGGTTAAAGGTAATCGGAATTTGTAATCGGCACCGATCTTCGCCGAAGTTAAGAAGATCACATAGTGAAGCCATCAACGGGTTTGGTTGGTGGAGTGGAGTAGGCCTCGCGTTTGGAGGAGCGAACCACTTTAAATCTCGGGTGCAATCTCTCTTACTCTTGCTCTTTATTTTCATTTGCACTTTAGATTTAACTTGTGTGCTTGAATTTCTTTTTGATCTCTTAATCTTCAATTTAGGTTTGAGTTTTCAAAAGGATTAAAACTTGTTAGAAACCTAATTAATTGTCACTCCTCAAAGTTGCCGTACTCGAGATCACCCTTGGAATTTCATGTACACAAGATCGTTTGCGCAACAAAAGGAATCCATCGATTCAACTTGCGGTTTCGCATCGATTAGATCACCGGCGAATTTTCGAGGAGTAGATCAAGCGGACGAGTTCTTTTCTACATAAAGGTATTTATATTTGTGTTTATTAAACCATAATAAAATAAATTAGTCCCTAGGAATCCTGGATTAGAGCAAAATTTTTGGTCTACACTGTTTATTCTCCTGCTACGTGTAGCGATTTTGCTCAGGGTTTTACAACCAATCTAACAACATTCAGTTAAAGAAAGTGTTAATCTCGCAACCTAGTCGAGAGCATCTAGCCTCGTGGGCTTCTCCGAATGCTGCAGTTTCACTGTCTAGACGAGCGAAATATCTCGCATGATAGTCGAGTGCACTTTGATTTCACTGGCTTCGTGGCCTAGACGATAAAAATATCTCAAGGGCTAGTCGAATGCGGTTCTGATTTGTCTAGCTTCACTGCTTACACGAGCGAAATATCTCGCGGGCTAGTTGAATGCGCCTCTGGTTTCTCCAGCCTCACGTCATAGACGAGTGAAATATCTTGAGGGCTAGTCGAATGCGCGTCGGGTGTGTCCAGCTTCGCGGCCTAGACGAGCGAAATATCTCATGGGCTAGTCAAATTTGCCTCTGGTATCTCTAGCTTCACGGCCTATATGAGCAAAATATCTCGCGGGCTAGTCGAACACGCCTCTCATGTCTTCAGGTTCACAGCCTTGAAGAGCAAAATATCTCATGGGACGAATGCGCCTCTGGTTTCTCTAGATTTATGGCCTAGATGAGTGTAAACACCCCCATTTTGCTACGCTTTAAAAAGTGAAATATTCGGTAGTATCATCAAGTCTTGAGTTCGTATTCAGCATTAGATTAGGCAAGGCATCCATGCATTTTAGGGTAGATTTCACCTCATTATGAGAGTTTTGAAGTTAATTCGCGATCCTGAAGGTCCCTAGGGGGTTCCTTTGGCCTCCGGAAGATGTAAAATCAAGTTTCCAAGCAAGTGAAAAAACCTGCTATTTTTAGGGTTTCCCTCATTTTTGCCCATTTTGCACTACAGGGGTATTTTGGTTATTCCTGATGTGTCCCGTTTGAACCCCGAGCTCTGTCTGAGAGATCTTGAGCGATTACATGAAATTTAAGAAAGCTGCTATTTTTTTAAACTCATGGGGCTTCCACATTTTCATCGTCGTATGGATGTTTCAATCATTTCTCATATATCCAAAACCATCTCGAGGGTACAACTGATGGATTAGGAGTAATTTCGTAAGATTTGGAAAACCTACTAAATTTAGATCTCTCAAGATTTTCTCTTAATCTTGCACTTCGGGGGTATTTTAGACATTTTCAATATATCATATTTGGTCCCTAAGTTGTGTCTAAGAAATCTTGAGTCTGTTCATAAATTTTTGAAAATCTGATATTTTTGGAATTTCTCAGGGTTTTCCTTGGTCTCGCCAAATTCTAGCACCTCAGGGTAATTTGGTCTTTTCCTGTGTAATTCTTTTGATCCCCGAAATATGTCTGAGAGATTATGAATGATTTCCTGAATTTTGGAAAACCTGCTAAATTTAGAATTTCTCAGAGGTTTCGCTTAATTTGGAAATTCTAAGTGCCGAGGGCATTTTGGGCATTTTCAGGGGATACCAAATGATCCTGTTTAATATTGTTTACCGAAAGGACCCAATTTTAAAAGTTTCTACTTTTGAATTTTGACCACAAAGACTTTCCATTTTTAATTTTTCCCTTTAGGGGTGAACCAATCTGAGGTTATTTTAGTCGCATTTGGATGTCTAATAGTCAAATAGGGGCATTTTGGTCCGAAAATTTATTTTCCAAAAAAGATGGTCCGATCATGTGTGAGGGATGCACCATAAATGTCAAATAGGTTGGGTCCATATATAGAATGTTGAATTTAGAAAGATTTTATTGAATTTTTACGGAAAAACCTGAAACCCAAAACCCGTGTGAAATGACCCATTGGCCTAAAGCCCGCAAAGATGGAGCTCATATGGGTTCACCCATATGGGTCAACCACCATGGTGGGCACCTCACATGGCTGACCCACATGAGTTGAGCACCCAACCTTGATGATGTCACAATGGTGACATCATATTTGTTAAAAGAAAAATAAAAAGAATAAAAAAAAAAGAAAAGAAGGAAAAAGGAAAAGATGAATGATTGCTTAAAAATATTTTCTTCCAAAGAAGGAATGTGGAATGAGAATAGCATGTCTTGATTGACAAGAAATTAAGATTGGAATCAAATTAAATTTGGAAACAAGAAAGAAAGAAAGCAAGAGGGGAAAATTGGTAACAAGCCAAAAAGGGAGCTCTCACATTGGAAACTACTATTTCTCTCTTAACCCTAGCTTTTTTGTATAAAAATCAAAGCAAACAATCATAGGAAGGATCCAAAAAAAAATCCAAATTCGTCATTTTTCTCTCTCCTCGAAAAAAAAAGAAAAAAAAGAAAAAGAAATAGAAAGAAAAAAACCTCTTATCTCTTGAAGTGTGTTCAACTCTCTCAAAGGTTCTTCACAAAAGGGATTCTTTAATTCCCTTTTCTTCTTCAACAAATCACACATCAAGGATCTTTGGGGTGTTCTTTGGGTCTTCTTCATCATATAAAAGGGTGCGACAAAGCGTATACCTCAGATCTACGCACCCTAGAGACAAGGAGCGCGATCAACGGTAGGATCTTTATCTTTGTAATATCAAAAGTAGAAAAGCATGCTAGCGTTTTACTTTTGATAGATCAAATCAATGAATTTTTCCTTGAAATTCCAGTATGTTATAATATAGATTATAAGTTTTCAAAATCCAAAATTTCAACAAAAAATTAATTTTTCTCCATTTAATAATGATTTTCTTTCATTTTTTACTCAATATGGATTTAAATCGGATTATCAAAGCAAGTATTTGAAAACGTGGGTTTCTTTAAAAAATGATATTTTTTGGGATTTCTATAAAATAAAATACTACTGAAAACTTAATTTCCAATCGCGGTTTGGCCGTTTTAATTTTCATTCCATTTTTCAAAAAATAACCCCAAAAGGGGTTATTTCTTGATGAACGAAGCCAAAAGTATATCAAACCATGTCCAAAATTTGTGAAATCTTGTTTCCAAACCAATTTTTTGTTTTCCAGACCACCCAAAAAATTTATATTTTTTTGAATTTTTTTTAATCTGGTTTCAAATTATTTTACATTTCGGCTATTTTTAATAAATATCAAAAAGTTTTAGAAATTGATGAAACTCTCCAGAATTTATTTTTAATAATAAATTAAATTTCTCATGAAATTGGTTTTTTGAAAAAAGGTTTTTTTATTTGTTTTCGAATCGCGTCTTCGTTTTACGTGTCGTAATTCTTTTTTATATTAAATTAATGAAATTTCGAATCTTTTTCCTACAAACCAGTAGTTTAGGCTATTAGAAGGTTAGTGAAAAATGTATAAAAGATTTTACAAAGGTTTAATATGATTTTACAATTTTCTTTTAAAAAAACAGTTTTTAATTCCTAAGAAATGAAATCCCATTTTTATTCAAAAATCAATTTTATGGAGGAGCATTAATTATTAGGTCTTGAAATTTTGAAAGTAAATCATATAGCCTATTTTATATCTACTGGAATTTGTACATGGTTTTAGGATACCATTTAATCTAGTTTTTAATTGATTCTTTGATTTTATCCAAATTGTGTGTGAATTTTAATTGGCATTAAATCTTGATAAACACCTTTGAAATTTTACAGTAGTCTAATACTGTAATAGGTTTACTTGATTTGAGATTCGTATGCTATGAGTTGATTTGTTAATTTGTATTCTAACCCAAATTTTGGAAATTCAGAAATTGATAGAAAAAACTTATTCCAAATTAATGAAACTCTTCCAGTAGTCTAACCTCATTCATATCTTGTTACTGCAGAAGTTCCAATGAATTTAGAGTTCGATTGCTTAGGGTTACTGTGTAATCCTAGCAATCTGCTCTTAATGTTAATAAATCACAACTTAATAGCAAATCAACACAAAAGTCAGTGAAATCTTTCAGAAAATCCTAATTTTTCATCATATATTTAACCTTAAAATTTTTTTAAACAGAAACCCTAGAGGTTATAGATTTCCCTTGTAAATTGACTACGCTGCGATAGTTTAATATCCGAGATCGCATTCATAATCGTATACTAATTGTGATCATTCCTGTATAATTTGAGCATGTAAATTATAGTATGTTGTTGGCTCCGTGGTCCACTGTCCACGGAAATCCTAAGAATAATGCCAGGCAATAATATACTATAATTTATGTGTTAAATTATACAAGGATTGAGAGCACAATGCCGTTAAATGGATGCAACTCAAGGCTGAAATTTGCCAACCATAGAGGCTCTGGTATTCCTTAGATTTTAGGATTCATAAACCTTTAAGGAATTGAAAATCATTAACTTCAACAAATTGAATCAATTTACCCCATGTCTTTCGGAACCGTTGGATTGCGGTCTCCATCGTAAGAACCTTTAGAGCCCCCTTTAGGAACACTCATGTCATGTCGTGTTCTAGGTTTTAGGGTGTCCTAAAGTTAGAAGTCCAGCCTCATCACGGCCGTTTGCTATGGATAGCAACCGCGCCATAGATCTAGTTACACTAGTAACCCAATCTTCCCATAAGACAGGCCTAGTTACCTAGGATGTAGGTTCACCTGCATTAGTCTAAGGGGTGTCTTGAATTTAGATAGGACCATATAGCATCTTAGATGAAGTCCTAGGATAATAAAATCTACAACTTTAACTAAATAATTTCTCTTAAACTGTGAAAACAGTAAATCCAGTCTAGATCGGTGTCCTAGATGAGTTAGGCATAAGTAGCTTAGTTCAGGTGCACCGAACTACGATCGACTCTGATTCCAGTGAGGCTGGGATACGTAGGCAACTTGGATACTTGAGTGGCATACCAAGCCCGAGTCGGCTCCACACATAAGTGGTGGGGTTTTGTACATTAATCCTTAAATTAAAAGTAATTAAATCACTTAAGACTTTCCATGAAATTATAATTTTAGGAGAACTTTCACTTAGATTGAGTTCAAATAAATTAAGAAAATCAAGATACACATTTAAGAATTGCACTGAAATTAAATCTTAGGATGCATGTCATGTAGTTCACACATTAATATAGAGTTAAATGAGCCATTTAAAAGAAATTCAAAAGAGTTAACTTTTGGAATTGAAGACCGATTATCGGGCAGGAATGGTGCATGTGGTGATAACTCCCCATACCTTCCATTCTCGTAACCAGGTAACGAGTCTAGATTTCTGGTCAATTATGGGTCCTAGATCCCTCATCTAGGTGGCGACTCTGTCACTCTTTTGCTTGGAATTCGAATTGCCTTAGTGATTCCAAGTTCACGGAAAAGATGAATTAAATCACACCTTGCTAGGCTCGGCGGCTTACCCCTGCCCTTATAGGTACTGGGTTGCACGTTTGTTTGCACCCTATGGCTTGGTTGCTGCCTGCTTGGTTGGGTAATTAAAATTAATAATAAAAAGCACACGCCATTCGCGTGGGTACGAGAGACCAAGAGAGAGCGTGGAGGCTCGCGCCTCACCCCTCTCGCGGGATCGGGTCCCACAGTTTGGCGACTCTGCTGGGGACCACCTAATTTCATTAAAACTTCAAAGGATAACTCATTTGAATTTAAGTTAACTTGCTCAAAAAAAATTCTATCTTATATCTTATACTTGTTAGATTAGTTTGTATGTTTTATTTTCTCATCACATTTTACTCAAATTTAATCTAACAAAACCTGAAGGCATCATAGATTGCGCAAACTTATTGCACACACTTACATCACTTGCATCTAAACCCTTGCATCTCACATGCACATACGTCCTATTTTAGGAACCCGGAGTGTATCTAGCATGGTTGACTGGGATTTCATCACCTAGTACCTCTGTGCTAGAGAAGCATTCCACTCTTAGCCTAGTACCTTTATGGTGCATAAACGGATCTCTTGTTCACGTACTGATACGTCGGACACTGGTACAGTATATTGAGCACGGATTCGCGCTAAGGGAACTCTTGGCCTTACCCCTAGATTACCCCACACATGCATATAGTATACGAACACACGTGCACCATGTGTGTGAGCCTAGTTTAGGATATCCTACCCATTTTTGTCTAGATTAGGCAGTAGTCCATCTTCCAATGGCTGCGATCGGTCCTTAGGTACACAAACAAAGTCAAGAGTCGAGATTCTTTCTCCACTCCGCTAGATCAGGATTAGGATTAATGCCTTCATGTAGCACTTGTTAAAATGTAAGAAGAATAAAAAACTTTTCCTTTGGGATTAGGATATAAATCCCATCATTCCAAAGATTTCATAGGATAGCTTCCTCTCGATCTATCTCTCAGATCTATCTTGCATGATCTTGCTAAATCATATGTTTATGATATCCTAATTTCTCTCTCTCAATGGCCTAGTCATGCTTGTGTCATTATAGCTCGTGTGATCTATTGGTTAGGCTTTCCCTAGGGCAGTTCATACATCTGGGATGTAGTTTACATATTCAGATTGTTTAGCCTAGATCATCTTTCTCTTAAGATCATTGCATCTCTAGCTTAAGGTCAATTCCTTCTGACTCTAGGGGGAATCCTTTTCAAGATCATCTTCTAAATTCCTTCAGAGTTCATTCCGATAAACCTTAAACCAGAGGCATCCTCATGTGCTATCATGTCATCATTGTTATGTTTATTTGTTTTGAGGAACCATCATTTTATCTCCCATTCCTTAAGTAGTCGTATCATAATTATCATATCAATCATAGAAAAAAAAATTTCCCTGAATGTCAAGCTTATATCTCGTGTTTATTGTTTGTATGTCAGGATTGGTCATCATTGAGAATCTTGGAAAATTTCTTGAGTTTGAACTTATTCTGGATTAAGTGAGAAAATTTAACTCCCCATTTGTGTTGAAAGTCTCTCTATCCACATTTTCCTACCTATGGCAGATTCTATGGAAAATTTCCAACTCTTTCATGTCACAGAAACCCTGGCTCTGCTAGTCCAACAGATGAAAGAACTTAAGGAAGAGAATCAATATATTAAGGCTCAGCTGGATGAGAAACTTGGCCCAGCCACTATTGCTTCTAAGGACAAAAATCATAGCCTCTATGATGCATTGAAATCGTCTCAAAATGATGTTGTGGACCCCGATCCGACAGAGGCGGGGGACGAGCCCCCACGAACAGTCTCAGGATCATCCACGTAAATGGAGAGCTCTACCAAGGAACTCTCGAAACAAGTACCCCTCATAGCATTAGTGGCGATAAAATGTGAGATACCTCTCGATTCGGGGATTAACCCAAATTCGAGGCGTACCTTAAACAAAGAAGAGTCGTCATCCAAGGAAGTGGGCCCAGGATCCCATACTGTGCTCTGTTGCAATGGATAACCAGAGATATAAAAGAAGGTTCGTGCCTGGTTACGAATTTGGAAGGTCCGAAGAGCACCTCATCCGCCCAAGTGCAAACACCTGGTCTCTTATGCCATTTATTATTGATTTTGAAGAGTTTTGGGCGAAAGTTATGTGAAATGGGAACATATATCTCCGAAAAGACGTCTATCTGATCATGCATGTCTCGAAGATGAATAATAAGCACACATAAAAGAAATGAAAGAAGTGTCGCCTAAGAATAGCTAGGTTATGAATGTCATACCTAATTGGTGTCTAAGTTCTGGTGTGCAAACACATGCATTCTACAGCTAAAAGTATAGGATCTGTACATAAAAGTAAGAAAACACAGCAAAACACATGACACAAATCAACTCTATACATGACTGGACAAGACGAATCCTAAAACTCTAATGCAGGACTTGACTCGGACCAAGATGGCCATCTACCCTAGCTGCTCTACATATCCCGGCCTCGGGAAGAATCGGAGTCAACGTAGTTCGATGACCTATTATAAACTACAATGCCTAACCATCTAAAACCGCTATCCTAGACTCGATCCACTAGACTCGACTGATTTTTTAAAGCTTTTTATACGATTGCTTAAATTCAAGTGAATTGTAATTTTTAGGACTCTATATATGCCCTAACTAATGCAAGTTGGTTAGCCTTAAGCTAATGCAGGTGGGCCCTATATCCTATGTGTAACTAGGCTGTGCATCCTAAAGAAAACCATGGGCTGACTATATGCTTCCTAGTCTAGCCATCGGTTCGACTAAGTGTCTAACCGATCAACTTGAGGCCTCCTAACTCTAGGGACACTCACGCGACAGGACACACCATATCAATACAAATCAGGACAGACTCCTAACTCTAAAACACCCAAAATATCTAGGACAGACTCCTAACTCTAGGGGAAGATCTTTTTGAAAAGGTTTTAAAGAAGTTTTGTATTTTTGGAAGGTTTGAAATGTTTATTTTTAAAGGTTTGGCTGGACTTGGGATGTGAATCACAAGCTGCACTACGTACCTAGTGGAAGAGGACAGAAATTTTTGGTTTTTCGAATATTTTTGAATTTTGACACAAGAGGACAGAATCCTATCATCATAAGGGTAGGACAGACTCCTGATATCCCGCAAAGGTTGGACAGCATCCTATGCTTTGCGGGGAAAAGAACAGAATCACAGCTCTGCAAGGGTTGGACAGCATCCTATACCTTGAAAGGAACTGGATAAAATCACATCAGTTGACGAGAGGTTGGACAGAACCCTAACCCCTATGATGATAGGACAGACTCCTGAAAGATTGACTCTCTAACTAAAGACAGACTCTCTAGCTAAAGACTGACTCATATACGAAAGGAGTGACTCCTAGTGCACAACCCTAAGAGGGGAGTGCTAATGAGACTAGGTTAGTCTCCTAAAAGAAATGGAGATAAAGAAGGGTGCTAGTGAGACTTGAAAAGTCTTCTAGAAGAGAGAACACTATGACCAAAGAGACAAAGCCTGTCTCCAAAAGGCTTGACCTTTCTGCTGAGACATAGGTTGTCTCCCTAAAGATGTGACTTTCTATGAGACAAAGCATGTCTCTCTAAGGCCTTTGCAATGACAGAGGGGATATAATATCTAGGGGACACATATCTAAAAGACTAGGCAAGTCTTTTAAATAAAAACTTGGACTGCGCAAGTCCCCTAAGAATGGGCTTGGGCTAACGCCTTCATCGCCCTTGCGATGAAAATGCTAATGAATAACAAGGGAAAACATCTAAAAGACTAAATTAGTATCTATACAAGGGAAGAGAGAAGAGGGAATAGAGGTTGCTATATGATCTAAGCAAGTCCCCTAAAAGACTCTTATGAACCAAGCAAACAAAGAAAATAAACGAGCTTTTCATCATTAAAGCACCATTACACTGAAGGTATTTCCCATGCCCCAAATATAGCATGTTACCTTACCAAAGGAACATGTTTGACTTAAGCAATTAACAATTGATGATCATACTGATAATATTCCCTACCAGGTAAAGCCAAAACCTTTCATTGCTCACTGATAAAAGTTGAAACTCATTTTTATCAACAAAAAGAAATGGTCCCCAAATCATTTCTACTTAAACAAGAGGAATTTCACTTCAACAGCCATATAAGTCCCAATTTATTCTTAGCCATTGAATTGCTACATGATTTATTACCATTTCTAGTAATCCAACCAAGTAGAAAAATCTTATCTGATGCAGAGAAAAGGTCGATTAAAGTATCTCATGCAATTAGCAAATCATCATTTTTTTAAGCAATTGTCAAGAGAATGACTCATAAACAAGTGTAATTCCACACACACACAAAAAAAATTACATCAGTCTTATCTTATCATCTATGGTTCTAGAAGAGTCTATTGAGGCAAACAAGGAAAGCCAGTTCAATTATTGGAATTTGATGATGGAAGTGTCAAGTTGGGGTTCCCAGGGAATTAAGAGAATTAAAACTATCCAACTGAACATAATACTCAAACCATTAGCTCACAATATGAAAATGTAATCATGGACGCCATTGCAAGACTCGGCTCAAGAAATAACCAGGGGACTAATATATTACTTCTTTATTGTTACCTGCATCATCACTTCTAACTGGTGTTTAATAAACTTTAACATGCAAATAATAAGTGATTAATCAGCGTTCATTACACATGTGCCCTGCAAGCATCCTAAACATCACAGATTTCAAGCATTAAAAGGAATTTCATAAAATCTGATCCTAACAAATCAAATACTTGATTAAGTACACAACAGAAACACCAATTCATGCCTGAAAATGCAAATCAATGATATTAAAAAGATAAAAAAAAATACCTAAATTGAAAATGCCTTTATAAGAATTGTTGCCGGAGTTGGAGCGCGAAAGTATATCGGAGAAGACAAATTGCAGATTCACTCTCTCTGATCTCAACCCTCTTTATTTCTCTTCCCTAATTTTTTTTTTAAATGATCGACCCGAACAGATCTCACCAGCAAGAACGATTCTTACCAGAATTGCTACACATTTATGAAGATTACTGGTTAGATCTAAAACTTAGCACAAAGAAATGGAACAACCTAAAGTTTTTTTTCTTTTTTGAGCTAAGAAATGGAAAGATCTGAGGTTTTTGTAGTTAGACATTGAATTAGAGTTCTAAAATATCGGATCTAGGGTTTTGAGGCTAACAAAGAGAATTCAAGGTCTCAAATGAGATCAAAAGAAATAGAAAGTGTAGGCTAGAAAGATCTTGCTAGAGAGAAATAAGCCGGAGTTAGACGGAGCTCTGGCTAGCACGCCGGAGAATAAGATCTGTGGCAGAGAAGAAGGGGAATAGGGGTTTCAACTAGGGTTTGGAATGAGAGAAAAGGAAGAAAGCAAAGCTAGGAGGGGCAAAGAAGTGATCGGAGAAAAATATCCAGCTGGAGCTCCGACGAGTTGCCGGAGAAATAATCAGAGAAGATGAGAAAGGAGAAAAATGGGTTTTGCTCTCTCTCTCTCTCCCTCTCTCTCTGTTTCTCTCTCTTTCTCTGTTTTAGATTTTTACAAAAATGAGGACCGCCTTTTATTCGATCCCTCTTTCACCCTTTTATAGATAAAGTAAAAAAAAAACTTTGCCCCACTTGCCACAACAGCCACCCCCTTTGCTTTATTAATTACACTCTTTTTTTGCCTTTTCCATGGTCATTGGGCACTCCCTCTATTATGCTAATCTACCACCCCTCTCCTTCATAGCCGGTTAAGGCTTTTATAAAAATGGAGTGTACTAATATTAGCACACCTTCCTTTTGGTAATCGCACTTCCTCCCTCTTTACTTTTTTTTACATATGTGGGCTTTCTCCCTTTCTTTTAAAAATGAAGACCTTCCCCCACTTCAGCTCTAACATATGGCTTTATAAGAAGTGCTAAATTAGCACCCCCTTACTCCCTCCATGTACATGTACAGCCACCTCAAATAAATTTCAACTACGCATTTTATACTATAAAGGGGGGCTTGGTAAAATAAAAGGGCAAGTAAAAAGAAATGATATATTGGCTTTCTTTTCTTCCTTGGTCAGCCCCTCTTAGTGTATCATGTCAATATTTTCTTTGTACAAGAGGGTAGCCCAAGGTAAAATGGGGTCTAATGAAAACACTATGCTTGTCACATTTTCCATCCCTTTTAAACCTTCGGTGCTTGATGCATGTTACATGCTCCCTATTTATTATAAAAAGAATCAAAAGTAGGAGGAAGAAATATCATGGTATACTTAACCCCTTTACATCATGGGTGCTCCCCTATCCGGATGATTCACCCTCCTCTTTTAGTAATGAAGACAACTAAGATCAATAGGACATATTTTGCTACTTGCACTACCCATCTTTGATAATTCACCCTCCTTTCCTTTCTTTAATTATCACAACCATGTCTTGGTACCATACACAACTGATCTTGTCTCTTCTTCTTTGGTAACTTGTATATGGGGTTGGTATTGACACCCCCTTATTGGATATCTCACTGCCCTTTTGCACAACACTATACTACACTACAAGCAAAGCTCGCCTCATTTACCAATTTTCGTCCGATTTTTTTGAAACTTGGCGAAGGCCTACTTGGGACTCTAAACTACTCTAGGAACAAATTTGAGACATTAGATCATTAATTTAGATGAGTTTTTAACCACACAAAGTGTATAAGGGTTCGGTCAAAATGGGTGTCTACAGATGTCCCTCTTTGGCAGAGTGTGCTTGTCACACGAATGGCAAAGCTGACAAGACAACACATTTTGGCCGACCCAAAATTCCGGGTGAAATGAAAGGGTACAGTGAAAGCAGTTCCAAGAAAAGGGTTATGGATGGCGCTATTCTAGCGTCCGATTGAAAAGCTTTAGAGGAACATTGCTATGACATCATTTGCAAAAGGTATCGACAGGATTGATTTAGCTGCGAGCGAGCCTGGAAATAGAAGAGGAATATGTTGACTGCGAGCGAGTCTAGGTTGGATGGTTGATTTGGCCGCGAGTGAGGCGGGAAGGATACTGGCTTGACTGCGAAAGAGTCAAAGAATCAAAGATTATTATCTTGGTTGCGAACGAACCAGAAGATCAGATAATGGACTTGACTGCGAATGAGTCGGAAGGTCAGAAATTTGCTTGGTTGCGAACGAACCGAAAAGCAGAGGGGTGACTTGACTGCGAAAGAGCTAGACTCAGGGACATTGGCCTTGTTGCGAATGAACTATAAGACCAAAATAATGACTTGGTTGCAAATGAACCAGAAAGTTAGGAAATTGATTTTAGCTGCGAATGAGCTAAGAAATTGAAGATTAACTCGACTGCGAGTGAGTCAGAGTCGGGGAGATTAGCTTGATTGCGAATGAACCAAAAATGTAATAGCCTGACAGAATCAGAAGTTAAAGGATTGACTCGGTTACAGATTAACATATAAGTTGAGAGTAAAAACTTGACTGAGAATGAGTCAAAGGCTCAAAGATCAACTCGGTTGTGAATGAACCAAGGAGTCAAGGATACGAGTTAGACTGCGAATGAGTCAAAGGCTCAAAGGATCGACTTAGTTGTGAATGAACCAAAAGGTCGAGGATATGAGCTAGACTGCGAATGAGTCAAAGGCTCAAAGGATTGACCTGGTTGCGAATGAACCAAAAGGTCGATGATATGAGCTAGACTGCGAATGAGTCAAAGGCTCAAAGGGTTGACCTGGTTGCGAATGAACCGAAAGGTCGAGGATATGAGCGAGACTGCGAATGAGTCAAAGGCTAAAAGGATTGACCTGGCTGCGAATGAACTGAAGGTCGAGGATATGAGCGAGACTGCGAATGAGTCAAAGGCTCAAAGGATTGACATGGTTGCGAATGAACCGAAAGGTCGAGGATATGAGCTAGACTGCGAATGAGTCAAAGGCTCAGAGGATCGACTCGGTTGCGAATGAACCAAAAAATCAAAGATACGAGCTGGACTGCGAATGAGTCAAAGGCTCAGAGGATCGACCTGGTTGCGAATGAACCGAAAAGTCGAAGATACGAGCTGGACTGCGAATGAGTCAAAGGCTCAGAGGATCGTCCTGGTTGCGAATGAACCGAAAAGTCGAGGATACCTTGATCAAGCCGAAGTCTACATGAGACAGTACGAGAATCAAAGGTATGACGGGCCTGTGGAAAGGCTTCTTCTACCAGCACAACTGTTAGATGGGCCTGTGGAAAGGCTGTTCTCCATACTAACTGTTAGGAGGTACAAACAATAATTTTGCTTATGGATGCGAAAATTTTTATCGATTCCACTGAGAGATTGATTGTCTCTTGCTGAGAACTATGGTGAGTGTGAGCTCCTTACTGAGAACCGGACTCAGATAACCTGTTAGATTTTGGGTATCTCTCTTCTCTCTTTGTTTTTACCAAGAGAACTGCATTCTGCTGGAGATTGAAGGCTGGGGAGCAAATTCTAGACTCCACTGGGGAAACTGATTTTCTTGGGAAGTTGACTCTTCAGGAGAGTGGACTTGTCTGAGGAGTTTAGAAGTTTGGTTCGAGATATACTCGTACATCTCTTATCTCAACTTACTGAAGACATTGACACTGATTGCCTTTTGTGTGCTTGATATCTTTTATGACGCAAGTCATAAAAGATGCCCCTAGTGTGTTGTGATTCCATGACAAGAGTCTTAAGGAAGCAGAACCAGGATAAGTAAGGGAAATTTGAATTTGCATGGGTTCTTTCTTTGAAATAGGAAGAAAAATCTCTACAATGGCTGAGTCTGAGAATTTCTTCTGTCGTTGCTCACTGTTTGAGGCCTTGATGTCTCTGGCAGATCTGAACAAGATGTCTCTTGCCTCTCTTTGATTCCCAACCAGGATTTACTTTGAATTTTCTTCGCATTTTGGAAGGTGTACTCTCGGTCTCCAGTGCTAGACAACTTTAGACCTTGAGAGAAACATGGATAAGAATGAATAATAGACTTCTAATGACTCGATCAAAGAAAATTTATATGATTCAAGGGACGACTCACTTTTGATTCACCCTTAGATCCAATGTGTTATTTTTAGGGTAAGGCTAGCCGCTCTAAGAGTAATTTCAAAAACCATGTCAAGAGGCACTAATTTCCACCATCGGTATTTCCGTCATGGTTATTACCCCTCTTCGGATTGCTCAGTTTTAATGCCCCTAGTTTAGAAGGGTATCAAAGTAAGTCTCGCCAACACTACTCAGATTCCGGAATCCTGCCCTATTTGAAGACTACTTCTCCATCTCGTCCATTCCCTCCTTGCGGGAACTCATGACTAATGACCTTCCAAATTTTTGGTCTAGCAAACCTTCTGTCTCAACTCTTGTTTGCACTGCTTGCATTCTTGAGTTCTTCATGGTTGAGGAACTTCTTCTACAACTCATCAGCTCTTTCTTCATTGGAAGTCTTGCTGCTGACTAGATTGTCTTCTTGAGTTTTCAATCTAGTAAACTGATACCCTCTCTTTGTATAAGCTAACTCTTTGACTTAGCAAATACATGAACCTCTTTTCTCTAGGCCGCCTTTTCAGGTTTTCAACCTAGTGGGTCTTCAGACTCTCATTCTTTTCTTTTCTTTATGTTTTTTGTTCTAATTTGCCTTGAACCTTTGCTTGTTTCACCAGGAGGACTTTCTAGGTAGGCTCGGGTTCAAAAGGGTTAGATATCAAAAGTTCAACCGATTTGGATCGATATTCTATTGGCTTCTTAAGGGGTTGGTGAGATGGTTCAATATTCTTAACCTCACTGGAAACAATGACAGGCTTTGTCCTACTATGTAAATCAACATATCTGTCAGGAATTAAACTCTGAACTGATGCTTCTTCTGTCATAGTACCCATATCGGCAAACTGCTTAGGAGCTGAATCACATCCGGTAGATAGATATCGTATCTGAGTTTTCATCTCTCTCACTTCTTCAGTTAGCATGGTCATCTGACCAAAAAGTTTAACCATCCAGTTTTCCATTCGGATGAGGGCCGACCTTTCAAATGATTCCTCCGTTGGTCGAAAGTTTGATGGAATAGGTGGTGTTTCTGAGATAGGACGAATAAGAGATGCAGGATCCAATAATGGTTCATCCGTAGAGATAGCTCCTACCATCAGTAAAGGGCCAACTGACCTTCGCACTGGTTTTCTGGTAGCACCGGGTTCTCCAACAACTACCTTACCATCCTTAATAAGTTTTAGGATCTTATGTTTCAAGGCTTAGCAACTGTTGGATGAATGTCCATGAACTCGATGATATTCACAGAAGTCTTGTTCATAAAAGTTGCTAGGAAGAGGATTTGGAGGAGGAGAAGGTTCAGGAAGTTCAAGTTTACCCACTTCGACCAATTCTCTCAAAGCCTTTTCAAGATTCTTTGGTAATGAAGGAATCTCTTTATTTGGCTTCTGAATAAGCTTGTTTCCTTTCTGAGCCACCTTCTTGAAAGGTTGACGAGAGGTCTCCACATTGCTGAAATCTTCAGCTGCTACCATAGTCCTCTTTCCGTCTCTAACATCAGTTGAGGTCCTTGTCTTTAGGCCTTTAGCCAGTGCATCCTCTACTTGGGTTCCAGTCTTGATAAGATAATTAAAATCAAGAAAATACTGGATAGCCATATGATGGTAATACTGTTGAGATAGATTCTTAACCACAATCTTGATCTGATCTTCATCGGACAATCTGTGGGTCATCTGAGCAGCTTTTCTCCTCCATCTTCAGATGAAGGAAGTGAAAGTTTCATTATGTCCTTGTTTCAACATTTTCAGATCCCTTTTGGTTACATCTATCCCTTCCTCCATGGAAAACTGTTCCACGAACTTGTTGGCAATGTCTTCCAAAGTTCCGATCTCATCAGACTTCAGACTCAAAAACCATTTCTTTGCAGTTCCGACTAGAGATTGAGGAAATACGAGGGCAATCTGCTCTGGAGAAAGTCCATGTTGCTGTAGGAGAGGAATGACGGATTTCAGATGACTTGTGGGGCATCCCGTCCCATCATACTTATCAAGATCAGGTACTGTGAACTTCGGAGGTAGAACAACACCTGGGGCTATCATGAAGTCAGACATATTCAGCTTCTTAGGGCCTTGGAACTTCATGCTTTCCATTTCTTGGGTTAGCTTATCCAACATGTCTACAATCCCTTTGCTTTTATCAGTTGTATCCAGATGGGGGAGACAATTCGCTTCGGCGTACTGCTCTTCATCAAAGTCATCCTCAACTGGGAATACAACAGGCCTAGCTACCACCGGGGGTGGAGGAGGTATAAGCGGAATTTGCTGGGGTGCAGGTCCTTCAGAAGCAGAACCTCTATCACTTTTCAGATGGACTATCTCCTCACTCATATTATTCATCTGTTGGAGCATAGACTTCATCAATTCATTCATTTAACCCAGACTATTTTTGGATTCAGCCATAGGTTATGGTATGGGTTGAATAGAAATAGGTGCTGCAAATGAGTGAAGTCAACAAGGTCAGACTCTCGCCATGGAATTGACAAACACTATAGTTCAATATAGGGTAATCAAATGAAAATCCCATATACAAGTTGAGACAAGAGATGATGTGAATATATCCTCCCATGGATAAAATCCGGCAGCATAACATCTATGCAAAGAGATATGGTAGGATAAGCACATAGAGTTTGTCAACAAGTCTTAAAGGATACCGACCAAACTCAAGGTATTTGCAGAAAATTCGGCAGCATAACGGCCATATAGAGAGGGTCTAAAGCTGCTAATCACAAAGGGTATGCCAACTGGGTTAAGATAAAGTAAGGCTCTCAGCAAGAACACACACTCGAATGAATGTCAGCAAGATAAAATCGCAATCAAACAAGTGGAACATAATCAAATCAGAATCAATCATAGGAGAAGGATACAATAGGCAACACTGAATTTTTCATCCACGATCAAAGATCCATTGATCGAATTAGATAAGGAAACCTCACTGAATAAGAAGGCCTTAATCTAATAATCAATAGATAGATATATATACATATATATCCTAACCAGGGGCACCAACCCTAGTCTAATCTTGAGGAGTCAAGGAAGTCTTGACTCAAGACAGGCATGTGAGTGTACTGGGACTGCGTCTGTAGCCACATAAAGTGACCTACCCTAGTCTAAAAAATAGGATAACGGCCCTAACTCTAGGCTCCACATGTGTAAGCAACACATATGTTCGTCCATAAATGCAAACAAAAGGACCATGCAATATATAAAGAGAGTAATGTCGCGAGGTCTAATGGCGTCTGGATCCGGGTCTGCGATCGCGCGGTCGGTAGAGGGCCTCCGCGGGGTGTGCAATCACAAACAAAAGGGGGTCAGGGGGTCCGGGGTGGGTCCCGGACGACCACTTCGACACCCAAGTCATATCCTTCGACCAGTCAATATAAAGAACAGCTAGAAAGGGAGGGGGTTTGACCAGGGTTACCAGGGCCGGTGTGCGGGGACATTTCTGGGTGCATAAATGAGTGAGTCGGAGGGGACTAGCAGGGAGGACAGGATGGGATTCCTGGCCTCCTCTGTTGTTGCCTCGCCTCTTTTTCCGGTATTGCTGGGTGGAGGATGGGTGAATTCCCTGCTTTCGGGGGCAAAAGGAAAAAGGGTCCTCCAGGTCTCCCCTCTTCTTCCTTTCCCTCCCCTTTTAAAGGGAGGTGTGCGGCCCTTTTCATCATTATGGAGGGAAAAACTTCCTTTGCAGGATTGGGCTGTCCCTCTGCCTCGCCGGCGCGCGTGGCTTTGGCGGCCATTTCCTTCCCTAATTTGTGATGATGAGGCCTGGGTGGTGAGAGGGCGACACGTGTCATGAATGTGTGGTCTTTGCCGTTTTCCAACACCCTTCTTCATGATGGTTGGGCTCTGCTCGTGCATGGATGACACGTGGCGATATCTGGGAGCGTAGCCGTATTTGTGCCCCATCATAACTCCCCCTTACTCCTTTGGTCCATTGAATGGGCCAAGGGAGTAACGTTTTGTTCGAGCTAAGTCATGATGAGGATATTTATGAGGGCTCCGGGGTGCGAGGAGACGTGCCGTTTTATCCGGCGGCTGTCCTTGGGAAGCGGCAGCGTCGTTAGGAAGGCGGCGTTGTCTCGAGGCACCAGGATTTCTTTCCCGAGTTTAAAAGAGGGGAATTACCCTGGTGTCTTTTTGTGGCTCTTCGTCGCTCTTCTTCTTTCCTTTGCGGTAGGGGTTCTTTTCGTATATTTTCCAGTAACATGTCTGGCTCTTCTTCACGAGTTAGGGGCAAGGCCTGTTTCCTCCAGGAGTCGTCGAGCGACCCTGACTTGTCCTCCGATCCGGGGGAGGATCTCGTGGCTCGTCGGAAGAAGGCTAAGAGGGGCCGGGGCGCTTCGTCAGGCTTCCCCCCCCCCCCTTCGCTTTTCTTCCCTGCCTAGGAAGGACAGATTGTCCAGGTCCCGCGTTGCCCGGGAGTGGTCGTTTTTCTCTCGAGCCTATCGTCAGGGAACGGAACTGCGTGGGCGTGTTTCGAAGATGGGTCAGGAGATCGAGGACTTGAAGCGGGAGAACGAGGTTCTACGGAAGAAAGTTCATCTTCTCAATGAGCAGCTGTTGGAATATGAGGTGGACCCCCTGCTGGAGACCTCTTGGGAGGAGGAGGGTAACTCCTCTGGGGAGGAGTCGTTCTCCGATTAAGCTTTGGCTTTCTATGTTTTCCTTTGCTTTGAGCGATTGTTATTTTCTTGTTTTTAGCAGGAGAGATGTCTTCTTCTGGTGACGTTGGTAAGGGGAAGGAGGTTGCGGCGGTGACAACGGGCTTGTCGAGCCATAAGAAAATTCCTTCTGACTTTATGGCCGCGGCCAGGCTGGGTCGGTCGCAAGCGAGGCTCGCAACATCTATGCCTTCCAGCCCCTCTGGTCGAGCGGTTGGAGAGAAGGGGCGGGTTAGTTCCTCACCCCCGGGGTCTGAGCATCCTGCCAGGAGGGTCGCCAGCCGCGTGGCGTGTCCTTCAATCTTTGCGGAGGACGTGCCAAGTCGGATGGAGGGGGCAGTAATGACCAAGCTTCTTCTGGAGCGGGCGGAGCTTCCCCCGCAGAGTTTCCAGGTGCGAGGGGAACTGTTTAAGCCTGGCTGGAGGATTGGTGTTGAGGACAGCGTTCTTGCGAATCCCCGGGTTGGGGTGGAGCTAGGGGTGACAACTGCCCTTCCTTGTGACGAGGCTGAGCTGAAGGGCTACGATCGTAGGGCCCTGGGGGCTCCGTATTTTCAATCAACTTCCTGCGTAAGTAACGGGTGGCCGGTTTTCTGATGGTATTTTTCTCTCCTCGCTGTTTTCGAGATTGCATGTTGGAAGTTTTTTGATAACTTGCCTTTTGCAGTCCCAAAGTTATGCCAGGAGGATGGTGCAGTGCCTTCTTGAGGATGAGGCTGAGATAAGTGCTGCGTGGGAGTTAAACCGGCAGTTACACGAGGAATTGGACAGAGCCCGGGCGGAGAGAGCGACCTTTGATGACACTGTTGCTCAACTCCGGGAAGATCTCCGGGTAACTGTGGAGGGGAGGAGTCGTGCGTCGGACAAATTGGCGCTGGCTCGGCGAACTCATGCCCGGGAATTGGCGAAGGCACGGGAGGAATGGCGCGACTCTGCGGAGTTTTTTAAGGCTGCGGCTGCGTTCAGCGTGGATATTGAGATTGATGCGTTTGCTGAATGCCGGCGGCGCGTTCAAGAGGTCGATCCCTCCTTCCCTCTCGATAAACTGATGCATGAGTCTGAGGTTGATCCTTTGCCGGCATCGGCGGAAGTGGTGGAGCCGGTAGGAGAGGAGGTGGCCGTCCCGGTGGATCGCGTAGTTGCCGAGACTTCCGAGGGGGCCCAGTGATGTTGTGAAGGCCTCGGGGGGCTTGCTCTTTTCTTTTAATGTTCCTGGTTATTTGGTCTGTAATAACTTTTGAACTACCTATTTTTTTGTTTGGTATGTGTAGACACCCCATTTTGACCGGACCCTAAACCTCCCGATTTTGTGCAAAAACCCCGTCAAATCAATGAATTGGAACCCCAAATTCTACCCTAAGCTAGGTTAGGATCCCATGTTGGTCCCTTCAAAATTTCATCGAAATCCGTCGAGGTTCGCCTAGCGAACGAGCGAGGTAGGTAGCATAGTGTGCACATAGTGTACAAAAGTGGAGTGAGTTATCCAATTTAGGGTGACCCAAGAAAGAAGAATGGAATATTTCTTAGTGCATTTGAATGTGCAATAGCGGAGTGCACTATCCAAATGAGAGTTGTCCTAGAAAATAAAAGGGAAGGATGTATTATTGATTATCCAAGAGGTGGTTGTCCAAGTAAAAAGGGGAGTATATTATCATACAAAAGGGGTGGCTGTCATGAAAAATGAAACAAAATTTGCTCGTTCATCTATAAAAGGCAAAGGGAAATGTGAGAGAAGGGTATCCCATTCTCGTTAAGAAGGGGAGTGCAAATACCAAATCAAGGGGTGCTAATATCAGCCCCCATCTCCATCTATAAAGAGAAGTTCGATTGAGTTTTTTTTAAGGGGGTCTCACTTTGTAACAGCAAGAGAGAGAGAGATAAGCATGTCACTCCAAAATTTTCTCCCCTGCTTCTTATTTGGACACTCCATGTAAGCAAAGAGTAGTCTCAAATATACTGAGGAGGGGCTGCCCATCGGAAATGAAGAGAAGGCAAATATAGCATTTCTCTATATATAGACCGAATGAGGGTTTTATAAAAATAAAAAAAAATTCGCAGAGGAGAGCAACAGAGAGCGAGAGAGTTTTTTTTTCCAAAATCCACTAACCCCGAGCAAATCCGATCATCTTCTCCGGCGAGGGGCGATTTTTTTCGGCCATTTCTTAGATCTAAGATCCGAGGTCTGCAAGGGAGGAGCTCGTTTTTCAGATCTGAGGAGAGGAAGAAAAGCGATAGAGAGAAAAGGGGATTTCTAAAACCCTAACCCTAGATCCATCCTCTCAAACCAAGATCCATCACCTCCGATCGTCTCTCCGGCGGAATTCACTGGAATCTGCTCTTTCGCCTCCACCGGCTAGCAGCCGTACACCTTCCTCATCTCTTTCTTCTTCTTCCCCAGCAAGCTCCGTTTCCGAAACATCGCCTCGAGAATCGCTCCATTTCCGAAGACTCTCAGTGCCTGATCGAAGCCTCACACATCGGAGATCTAAAATCCACCTTTGAATGTATCTCCGATCCGTTCATAGACGTGAATTTCATCGGAGCCGTGTGTTTGAAATCCAGGAAAACGGAGGTTTTGTTCCACAGAGAATCTCCTTGCGAGGTTCGGATTGAGTACGAGGAGTTCAAGACTGATGTATCCGCTCTCTTCCTTGCCGTTCATGCTAGAAATCCTTGACATATGTGATGGAAGGCTTTGTATGATTCAGTAGCTGAGCAATACAATGTGCTAAAATCTGCTGCATATGGCAATCAAGGACTTGATACATCCAACTCAACCGTCTCTCTATCGCAGCCATGGCAATAATTGTCTCATGGGGGTAAAACTTGTCAAAGTTCTATGGCCTTGACTGGTATTGGGGCAATGCGTGAGGGAAAGAACAATTTGTACAGCGCAAGACTTGATTTCATTGTCTTCCAATTGATATGGAAAAAGTACTACTCTAGTAGAAGCAGATGTGGAATGGCATTTGAAATGGATCGAATCAAACCCAGAAAATTGTCTATACTGGCGGCTCAGATTGTCCGTTTACAACCTCTTTCAAACCCGGTTCTCATAAAATTCCTTTAGGCGATGGTTACCATGAATTCCTATAATCCTTACATGGTTCATTCATCTGCCAGCAGAATTTGCCATATGCCACTGAACTATTGTGCTTTTGATCATGTGCCGTCTTCCAGCAACCATGGAGGTATTGGAGTTAATGTAGATGAGTGTGGAAGGAACAACCATTACATGGATAATGCCAGAGGGTCATGCAAAAGAAAAAATGCAGAAGGCATTCCTGGGAATTATTACCATGTTAATGGTTCAGCAAGCTCAAGTTCATCTTCTATGGCTGTACCCTTGAATCATCCCGCTCTGCAACAGTTGGAGGAATCATTTGAAGCTCCTAGGGTTGGTGTGTTGGACACTGCAACTTTAACTCTGTCTAAAGGAAGTGGAAGTCTGTCTATTGCCCAAGGGTCTCAGAGAAGTGTAAGGAGCAGATCCAGTACTGTCAACCTTCAATTGGACTCTTCTTTGGCATATAATCATAATCCCTTACTTCAAAGGAATTTACGTAGGTCGGTCTTTTCAGGCTGCTAACAATGCTTGGGCAGAATCATTTGGAAGTAGTAGTGGTTATGGAGGTGGTTCCAACTGGAACTATGCGCCTACTATGCTTTACTTTCACGGGAGAAGTATCAATGGAGGCCCTCTAGAGATTGGAAGCATGTGTGGACAGGGATATCATGACTCCAACAGAAACTCTCCAATTCTCTTGCACCCTCCTGCCATGCACCACCTTCATCATCATCCTCCACCTATGCAAGTCATGCAAGGGTCTAGGAATCCACCACCTTTTTCGTCCAGCGGAGACAGGATTCACAGACCTCACCGCGGGGTACCTCAAGCAGCTCCAGTAGACATCAATGGACGTATGAGGTTCCTATCGTCTGAGTCAACCTCAGTGAAATCGACTGCTCAGAGTATCTTCTCCCATTGGACGTGTTATCTTTCTCTCAAGAGCATAGGGAAGGCTGAAGAAAGAGGCATACAAGGATTGGATTCAATTGGGAATTTCAGATAAAAATAGCATTCAGCAAAGGCAAGTTGCTTCCCCGAACTTATTTATGCAAGATTTGTTTAGTTTATGGCTTTGTTTTTGAGTAAATGCTACTTTTTTCTTAAAGGAAATTGCTAAGCCGTCATCTATGTCTGTCAAATTGTTTTTTTAATTACCTAGAAAGTTGTTTTCTTGGCTAGCTCTTTACATTTGAAAATAGCCGCATGACCTATATTAATTGGACAAGATAAAATCCATTAGAAGTTATCTATGGGGCTGCTCTCTCACCCAAATGTTGTCTGTGAAATGCCTTTCAATGAAATTCCTTAGCGGGGCCGACTTATGGTATTTGATCTTTGGGCATTTTTGTTCATTAAAAGGAGCGTTAGTATAGTCACATTTTGTTTTGATGGTTAATTAAAATATGTAACTGCTTCCCTTGGAGGTTTGTACACCTTGCAGTCATGATTCATCTTTGTTTTTAAACACATAGCTGCTGTCCTATAATTTCGTGCACTTCGCAACTATGATTTGTGTTGGTCTAAAAGCCCATCCTAGGAGACTTGCCCAGTCTTGCTAGCAATTTTCTCTATCCTACCTCTGTATCCTAGGAGACTTGCCCAGTCTTGCTAGCAATTTTCTCTATCCTACCTCTGTATCCTAAGAGACTTACCCCGTCTCATTCTCTTCCTAAACCTCCCCTTTGTGCTTCGTTTAGTTTTGGGAGAACACCTTACTCGGCTTGGCAACATACCCCTACCCTTATGGGTATTGGGTTGCACATTTGTTGCACCCTAGGGCTAGGTAGCTGTCCGGCCCGGCTGGGTGTTTTACCTGTACCAAATATGCACAAGGTCTATTTTTCCTTATTACTTGTGAGCTTTATCTTAGTTTGATAGTCCACTAGCATAGGAATCCTTCCTTAGTCTAGAGAGTCAGTCCTCTTGTTCAAGAATCAAATTCTATCATCATAGGGGTTAGGATTTTATCCAACCTTTCATCAGATCATGTTCTTCTATCCGCTCTTGCAAGGTATAGGATGCTGTCCAACCATTGCAGAGTCGTGTTTCTGTTCATTCCCCCGCAAAGCATAGGATGCTGTCCAACCTTTGCGGGATATCAGGAGTCTGTCCTCCCCTTATGATGATAGGATTCAGTCCTCTCGTGTCAAAAACATCTAAAAACCAAAAATCTCAAAAAATCTTGAGTCCTTAGGAGAGTAGTTAGGAATCCTGTTCCGAACTACGTTGGCTTGATCCCTTTCCATAGGGTACGTAGTGCAGCTTGGGATCCATATTCCAAGTCCAGCCAAACCTTTAAAAATAAACATTTCAAATCTCCAAAAAATACAAAAAACTTCAAAACCTTTTCAAAAAGATCTTCCCCTAGAGTTAGGAGTCTGTCCTAGCTATTTAGGGTGTTTTAGAGTTAGATGTCTGTCCTGATTTGTTGATATGGTGTGTCCCGTCGCGTGAGTGTCCCTAGAGTTAGGAGGCCTCAAGTTGATCGGTTAGACATTTAGTCAAACCGATGGCTAGACTAGGAAGCATATAACCAACCCATGGTTTTCCTTAGGTTGCATAGCCTAGATACACGTAGGATGTAGGGCCCACCTGCATTAGCTTAAGGCTAACCAACTTGCATTAGTTAGGGCATATAGAGTCCTAAAAATTACAACTCACATGAACTTAAGCAATTGTACAAAAAAGCTTTAAAAATTAGTCGAGTTTAGTGGAATTGAGTCTGGGATAGCGGTTCTAGATGGTTAGGCATAGTAGTTTAGAATAGGGCATCGAACTACGTTGACTCCGATTCTTCCCGAGGCCGGGATACGTAGAGCAGTTGGGATGGACGGCCATCTTGGTCCGAGTCAGGTCGCATTAGAGTTAGGACTCATTTTGTCCAGTCAGGTATAGAGTTGATTTGTGTTGTATGTTTTTGCTATGTTTTCTTACTTTCATGTACAGATCCTATACATTTAGCTGTAACATGCATGTGCTTGCACACCAGAACTTAGACACCCATTAGGCATGTCACTTATAACCTAGTTTTGCTTAGGCGACACTTCTTTCATTTCTTTTAGGTGTGCTTATTATTCATCTCCGAGACATGCATGATTATATAGACGTCTTCTCGGAGATATTCGTTCACATTTCATATGACTTTCGCCCAAAACCCTTCAAAATTATTAAATAAATGGCATAAAAGACCAGGTGTTTGCACTTGGGCGGATGAGGTGCTCTTTAGACCTTCCGAATTCGTAACCAGGCACGAACCTTCTTTTATATCTCTGGTTATCCGTTGCAACAGAGCATAGTATGGGATCCTTGGCCCACTTCCTTGGATGTCGACTCTTCTTTGTTTAAGGTACGCCTCGAATCTGGGCTAGTCCCCGAATCGAGAGGTATCTCACCCTTTATCGCCACTCATGCTGTGAGGGGCACTTCTTTCGAGAGTTCCTTGGTGGAGCTCTCCATTCACGTGGATGATCCTGAGACTGTTAGCGCGTGGGGGCACGTCCCTCACCGCACCTCTCTCGGATCGGGGTCCACAGGCTGGCGAATCTGCTGGGGAATTCTTTCGGGATATTGCCTAACTCTGTTAAAATGCCATTTGTTACTAACTTTGAAGAATTTTGGGCTAAAATCATTATGAATGGGAATTTAAATCGCTTAGGATCCAGGGGCACCAGATAGGTGTTTAAAACAAGGGATTCACACAATGTACGGCATACATCATTTTGTTTTTTAATTTTCTTTTATTGATTTTATTATTATTGGCTCTACGGGATAGATATAATGCGTGCCTCATGGGATATCACTATCCAGATGGTGCTGTTGTATCTATTACCAAGCTTTGCGCCAGTGCTGCAGTCGTAAACACTCGGTGTACTTGTGTTTACAGCAGCCGGTGAGCAATGAAGCATACTGTATATAACACTCGGTGTACTTGTGTTATATACTTAAAGTATGGATCATATGCATAGTACCCGATATTGAGTCCGGAGCTCTACTTTCATTTTTACATATATTATGTACATGGATATATTTGTTGATTTAGTAAAACCCAATTAGGATCTGCATGTGCTTATATACATATATTGCATTCATATAAGGACGAACATGTGTTGCTTACACATGTTGAAGCCTAGATTTAGGAGCCTTGTCCTGTCTATAGATTATTGTAGTTCACCTTATGCGGCTACAATGCGGTCCTAGTACACTCACATGTCGGTCTTGAGTCAAGCTTCTTGACTCTGCTAGATTAGAATTAAGGCTGGTGCCCCTGGTTAGGGTGTATATATGTATATATATATATATATTTATTGATTATTAGATTAGGGCTTACTCCTTTGTAATATTTCCTATCTAATCCAATCAGTCATATCCTTTGAGATTTAGATTTGGTCGGTGACTTCTACTTGTCATCGTTATGACCGTGGTCTTTTTTCTGATCTTTTGATCATAGATCTGATTCATACCTTGTATCATTGATCCATATTCCATATATTTAGATTAGGGCCTACCTCTTAGTTAGGTTCCTCTTCCTAATCTATCAATTCTTTCTATTTATCCATTCTGTGGAGTATCATTAGATTATTGGCTTTTTATCCATAATCTATCCCTTGATCTATTGTTCATAATGTTGGTCCATGTTTTCCATCGTGTATTTACATTATTAGATTAGGGTTTGCCCCTTAGTTAGGTTTTCATTCCTAATCTAATCAATTATCCCTATCTATTCATTCTTTTAGATTATGATCAGATCTGTGGCTTCTAATCATCATTCTTATGGTCACGATCCATCCTTCGATCTTTTGGTTGCAAATCCAACCCATCTCTAAATGTCGTCATTCATGGTCAGTCCCTCACATCCCTCTGATGACCATATTCTGTTTTCCACTCATGAGCCTATCTTGCCACCATCATTTGAGTGCAAGTATCCTTGCTGGGAGTCATATACTACCGAGTTTATCCATATACCCTTATGATGACTTGTGGGGTCCCTTTGTGTGTCCATCATGCTGCCGAATTTTACCCAACGCATTTTCAGTGTGATCGCCATCTTTTGGAGTTATTGAAAAATCATGTGTTTATCTTACCATAACCATTCTTACAATTGTTATGCTGTTGGTTCTTACCCGAGGGAGAGATGTGTTTGTATTATCTCTTGTTTCAACTTGTGTATAACATTCAACGAGATTGTCTCACACTAAAATTAGTGTTTGTCATTTCCATGACAGGAGTCAGACCTAATTGACTTCACCCATTTGTTGAACCAGTTTCCTTTCATTTCACCCAGCCAGGTCAACAGAACCTACACCAGGGTTGAACCCCTAGTTATGGACATCATGGAGGAAGGAGTGCCACCCATAACCTTTAGTGCCAGCCCATTACTGACGAAGAAGGGTCTTGTTTTCTTAAGTTTGTTTTTCGTTGAGTGTACACCAACTTTTTTTCTCTCAAAGTTGGTAAGTCTTATTGTGTCAATGTGAAAAGAAAAAGAAAAAGAAAGAGTCATGTTTGTCAGTCTTGTTCATTCAAAGTTTGTTGTTTCCGTTCTTTGTCAAGTCTAAGGTAGAGCCCATTGAGGCGCGTCGAAAAAAAAAAGAGAAAAGAAAGGAAAGAAAGAGTGTTACCATTGTACATCCAATTTTCAATTCAATAAAGTTGTTGATTTCATATCTTTGTTATTCTATGATTCACTCTTAAATCTAATGTTTAAAATAACTAAAGACACCCTTCTCGGATGAGAATGCAGACGAAATTCCCCTTGAGATCTGAAAGATGGTCAAACAAGAGGAAGAGCGTCGAGCATAGCCACTCAAAGAAGAAATCAAAGCTGTTGATAGTGGTATTGAAATCCGAAACTCGGGAAAGATGGATTGGCAAAACTTTATCTCCCGAGGAGAGCGAGGAATTGATAAACCTGTTTTTAGGGGTTTGAGGTAGTCTTGCTTGATCCTATAAGGATAAACCAAGTGAACGCCCTGTTGTTGTGAAAAGTAAGACTCCTTCCGCTTTAGACATCAAGTTAGAAACTAAAATGCTCGAGAAATGAGCATCAGACATCCAGTCGAGCTGATGAGAAGACATTGAGAGATGACTTTCAAAAAAAGAAAGTCATAGACTTGATCCCCATGAAGAGCATTTGTGTTGTAAATCTTGGTGGGATTTGAAGTCATTGTATTCAGAGAGTGGGACAGTTCTTATATCCAAAGAAAGGAAATATTCAAGAGAAAGAAAGAGCACATCTAAAAGAAACAAGAGCCTGAGAAAGACAAGAAGGAGAAGGGAATGTGTCCCTTAGACAACTCCTTAGAAAAATCAAAGACCCAAGTGATGGAGTTTATGAGATAGATTGAATATCAGAATTGTCTCCAACATTTGGAGACTATCGAGAGCGATATAATCTTGACCATTCAAGATATTCGAGAAGCGCACAAGTTTAAGTGGAGCACCGTGGTTGAAGTCTTGTTTGCAAATACCGCCAGACTCTCGAAAAAAAAAATTCAAAGTCTTGAACCTTAAACATTCAAAAGCTTGTACATCAAAACACCAGGAAGCCATCCTTGGACGTTTGAGCCTTTATAGCCAAAATCCCAATGTTTAAAAACATCCTTTTGTGAGCCCTTTGAGCCAACATTTTAAAACCAAACAATTCTTTCAACTACATTATAAACCAGGGGCATTTTATGCACCCGAACTACTCGGACCTGATCCCCACCTCTTCAGGGGTACGTAGGCAACCTGATTAACTCAGGTTCGGTCAAATCCTTGGGGATAAAAGCCAAATCATCCCCCTTTCAAAATTTTGAAGCTAAAAAGCTAAACCATTCTTTGTTAAACCCAAAGCGAACTACGCGGATCTGATCCTCCATTTTTGGGGTACGTAGGTAGTCTGGCAAGACCAGATTCGATCCAAATCGTTTGAACTTCCGATATCCAACCCTTTTGAACCCGAGCCTACCTATAAAGTTCTTCTGGTGAAACGAGCAAAGGTTCAAGGCAATTGAAAAACAAAAAACAGAAAGAAATAAAAGGAATGAGAGTCAGAAGACCCACTAGGTTGAAAACCCGAAAGGGCGGCCTAGATAAAGTCATGTATTTGCTAAGTCGATAACTAAAGAAGCCGGCTTATGCAAAATGAGGGTAGCGATCTACTGGATTGAAAAATTGAAGCGGCAATCCAGTCAGGGGCAAAGACTTTCCAAAAAGTGAGCTAATAAGCATGGAAGGAGTTTCCTCGGTTATGAAGAACCCTGACGTTTGAATAGTGTGAGAATTCCAGGCAAAAGCTGAGGCAAATGGTTTGCTAGACTAGAAACCTGGAATGCAATGATCATGAGTTCCCACCAGAGGAGACTCGAAGAGATGAAGAAGCAATCACTACACAGGGCAGGATCTTGGAATCCAAGTAGTGTCAGTGAGATTTACTTTGACATATTTCTAAACTAGGGGCATTGAAACTGAGCAATCCAAAGGGGTAATAACCATGACAAAAATCCCGATGGAGGGAATTAGTGCCTCTTGACATGATTTTTGAAATTATTCTGAAAGCGGCTAGCCTTACCATTTAAAAATACACATCAGGTCTAAGGGTGAATCAAAAGTGAGTCAAGTCCCTTGAATAATGTACGTCTTCTTTGATAAAGTCCTTGAAAGTCTGTTCCTCATTCGTATTTGTTTTCCTTCAAGCTCCAAGTCATCTGGCACTGGGAGAATGGGTGTGTATCTTCCAACGTGAAAAAAAAAAAAAAAAAAACTCGGAATAGACCCTGGTTTAGGTACCAGAGAAAGGCGAGAAATATCTTGTTCAGAAACGTTGAAGATGTCAAAATTCAAGCAGTGAGTGGTGGAAAGAACCTCAAATAATGATCAATGGAAGAAGAAATTCTCAAACTCAGCCATTGTAGAGATTGTTCTTCCTATTTCAAAGAAAGAACCCATGCAAATTCAAATTTCCCTTACCTATCCTGGTTCCGCTTCCTTAAGACTTGTCATGGAATCACAACACACTAGGGGCATCTTTTATGACTTGCGTCATAAAAGATATCAAGCACACAAAAGGCAATCAGTGTCAATGTCTTCAGTAAGTTGAGATAAGAGATGTACAAGCATGTCTCGAGCCAAATCTCTAAACTCCACAAATGAACCCTCTTTCTAAAAGAGTCAACTTTCAAAGAAAATCAATTTCCCCAGTGGAGTCTAGAATTTGCTCCCACAACCTTCAAACCTCAGCAGAATGCTTTTCGCCTGTCAAAGAAGGGCTAATATCCACATCCCTACAAGTTATCTGAGTCCAATTCTCAGCAAGGAACTCATACTCCCAATTTCCTCGGCAAGAGGCGATCAGTCTAAAAAAAAATCATCATTCAAAATCAATCAATTCTCAGCAATATCCTTGTCCTTCCAAGGCTCTTCGTGGTCTACATTCAGGTATACCATGGACCCTTGCTTCCTGAGTGGCTCTTTGTGATATATCATTTCAGATATATTATGGACCCACTATTCATGGTCATTCCATTCATATCTTTTACATGTCATTGTTTCTGTATGCTGGGCTCTTCGTGGCTTATTGTCATGGACCCCAGATTCAATGCTTGGCTCTTCATGGTTTATTACCATGAACCCTAGATTCATTGTGTGGCTCTTCACGACTTGTCACCGTGGACCCTCGATTACTTCTTGGCTCTTCATAGCTTATGGCTATGGACCCTTGATTCCTAGTTTTCTAACCTACCAACCATCTCAATATCTTTCTCGTGAGGCTCTTCGTGGTTTATTACCATGGACCCTCGATTCCTGTTTACCAAATTCTCCCTGAGAGCATCCACCCTGAGTGAAGAAACCAAATTCTCCCTGAGAGCATCCACCCCGAGTGAAGAAACCAAATTCTCCCTGAGAGCATCCACCCCGAGTGAAGAACCATTTTCTCCCTGAGAGCATCCACCCTGAGTGAAGAAACCAAATTCTCCCTGTGAGCATCCACCCCGAGTGAAGAAACCAAATTCTCCCTGAGAGCATCCATCCTGAATGAAGAACCATTTTCTCCCTGAGAGCATCCACCCTGAGTGAAGAAACCAAATTCTCCCTGAGAGCATCCACCCCGAGTGAAGAAACCAAATTCTCCCTGAGAGCATCCACCCTGAGTGAAGAACCATTTTCTCCTTGAGAGCATCCACCCCGAGTGAATATACCAAAAATTCTCCCTGAGAGCATCCACCCCGAGTGAAAATACTAAATTCTCCCTGAGAGAATCCACCCCGAGTGAAAATACCATATTCTCCCTGAGCGCATTCACCCCGAGTGAAGAAACCGAATTATCCCAGAAAGCATTAGCTCCAAGCGTAAAATCATCTTGTCTCCTGAAAGTATTCGCTCCAAGCGTAGAACTCAAATTCTTCCTGAAAGCATTCGCTCCAAGCGTAAAATCAATTGTTCTCTTTGAAAGCTTTCGCTCTAAGCGTAAAATCAATTTGTCTATTTTGAAAAAGCATTCGCTCTAAGCGTAAAACCAAAATTCTTCCCGAAATCATTCGCTCCAAGCGTAGAACCAAAATTCTTTCTGAAAGTATTCGCTCCAAGCGTAGAATCCAAATTCTTCCTGAAAGCATTCGCTCAAAGCGTAGAACCCAAATTCTTCCTGAAAGCATTCGCTCCAAGCGTAAAATCAATTTTGTCTATTTGAAAGCATTCGCTCCAAGCGTAAAATCAATTTTGTCTCTTTGAAAGCATTCGCTCCAAGCGTAAAATCAATTTTGTCTCGTTGAAAGCATTCGCTCCAAGCGTAGAATCCAAATTCTTTCTGAAAGCATTCGCTCCAAGCGTAGAACCCAAATTCTTTTTGGAAGCATTCGTCCTGAGCGTAAAACCAAATTCTTTTCAAGAGCATTCATCCTGAGCGTAAAACCAAATTCTCCTTGAGAGCATTCGTCCCGAGCGCAGAAAGAACCAAAGTCTCTCTGAGAGCATCTCTGAGAGCATCAAGCAAACAACCAAAAACCCATTCCATTCAAGACCCCTGAGGCATTACTTCTTTCCAACAATTCGATCTTTTCAAAATCATCTTCTTCATTCTTCTTTCTCTCCAATCAATTTTGGGCCAGTCAAAATGTGTTGTCTGTTCAGCTTTGACATTCGCGCGACAAGCACACTCTGCCAAAGAGGGGCATCTGTAGACACCCCATTTTGACCGGACCCTAAACCTCTCGATTTTGTGCAAAAACCCCATCAAATCAATGAATTGGAACCCCAAATTCTGCCCTAAGCTAGGTTAGGATCCCATGTTGGTCCCTTCAAAATTTCATCGAAATCCGTCGAGGTTCGCCTAGCGAACGAGCGAGGTAGGTAGCATAGTGTGCACATAGTGTACAAAAGTGGAGTGAGTTATCCAATTTAGGGTGACCCAAGAAAGAAGAATGGAATATTTCTTAGTGCATTTGAATGTGCAATAGCGGAGTGCACTATCCAAATGAGAGTTGTCCTAGAAAATAAAAGGGAAGGATGTATTATTGATTATCCAAGAGGTGGTTGTCCAAGTAAAAAGGGGAGTATATTATCATACAAAAGGGGTGGCTGTCATGAAAAATGAAACAAAATTTGCTCGTTCATCTATAAAAGGCAAAGGGAAATGTGAGAGAAGGGTATCCCATTCTCGTTAAGAAGGGGAGTGCAAATACCAAATCAAGGGGTGCTAATATCAGCCCCCATCTCCATCTATAAAGAGAAGTTCGATTGAGTTTTTTTTAAGGGGGTCTCACTTTGTAACAGCAAGAGAGAGAGAGAGAGAGATAAGCATGTCACTCCAAAATTTTCTCCCCTGCTTCTTATTTGGACACTCCATGTAAGCAAAGAGTAGTCTCAAATATACTGAGGAGGGGCTACCCATCGGAAATGAAGAGAAGGCAAATATAGCATTTCTCTATATATAGACCGAATGAGGGTTTTATAAAAATAAAAAAAAAATTCGCAGAGGAGAGCAACAGAGAGCGAGAGAGTTTTTTTTTCCAAAATCTACTAACCCCGAGCAAATCCGATCATCTTCTCCGGCGAGGGGCGATTTTTTTCGGCCATTTCTTAGATCTAAGATCCGAGGTCTGCAAGGGAGGAGCTCGTTTTTCAGATCTGAGGAGAGGAAGAAAAGCGATAGAGAGAAAAGGGGATTTCTAAAACCCTAACCCTAGATCCATCCTCTCAAACCAAGATCCATCACCTCCGATCGTCTCTCCGGCGGAATTCACTGGAATCTGCTCTTTCGCCTCCACCGGCCAGCAGCCGTACACCTTCCTCATCTCCTTCTTCTTCTTCCCCAGCAAGCTCCGTTTCCGAAACATCGCCTCGAGAATCGCTCCATTTCTGAAGACTCTCAGCGCCTGATCGAAGCCTCGCACATCGGAGATCTAAAATCCACCTTTGAATGTATCTCCGATCCGTTCATAGACGTGAATTTCATCGGAGCCGTGTGTTTGAAATCCAGGAAAACGGAGGTTTTGTTCCACAGAGAATCTCCTTGCGAGGTTCGGATTGAGTACGAGGAGTTCAAGACCGATGTATCCGCTCTCTTCCTTGCCGTTCATGCTAGAAATCCTTGACATATGTGATGGAAGGCTTTGTATGATTCAGTAGCTGAGCAATACAATGTGCTAAAATCTGCTGCATATGGCAATCAAGGACTTGATACATCCAACTCAACCGTCTCTCTATCGCAGCCATGGCAATAATTGTCTCATGGGGATAAAACTTGTCAAAGTTCTATGGCCTTGACTGGTATTGGGGCAATGCGTGAGGGAAAGAACAGTTTGTACAGCGCAAGACTTGATTTCATTGTCTTCCAATTGATATGGAAAAAGTACTACTCTAGTAGAAGCAGATGTGGAATGGCATTTGAAATGGATCGAATCAAACCCAGAAAATTGTCTATACTGGCGGCTCAGATTGTCCGTTTACAACCTCTTTCAAACCCGGTTCTCATAAAATTCCTTTAGGCGATGGTTACCATGAATTCCTATAATCCTTACATGGTTCATTCATCTGCCAGCAGAATTTGCCATATGCCACTGAACTATTGTGCTTTTGATCATGTGCCGTCTTCCAGCAACCATGGAGGTATTGGAGTTAATGTAGATGAGTGTGGAAGGAACAACCATTACATGGATAATGCCAGAGGGTCATGCAAAAGAAAAAATGCAGAAGGCATTCCTGGGAATTATTACCATGTTAATGGTTCAGCAAGCTCAAGTTCATCTTCTATGGCTGTACCCTTGAATCATCCCGCTCTGCAACAGTTGGAGGAATCATTTGAAGCTCCTAGGGTTGGTGTGTTGGACACTGCAACTTTAACTCTGTCTAAAGGAAGTGGAAGTCTGTCTATTGCCCAAGGGTCTCAGAGAAGTGTAAGGAGCAGATCCAGTACTGTCAACCTTCAATTGGACTCTTCTTTGGCATATAATCATAATCCCTTACTTCAAAGGAATTTACGTAGGTCGGTCTTTTCAGGCTGCTAACAATGCTTGGGCAGAATCATTTGGAAGTAGTAGTGGTTATGGAGGTGGTTCCAACTGGAACTATGCGCCTACTATGCTTTACTTTCACGGGAGAAGTATCAATGGAGGCCCTCTAGAGATTGGAAGCATGTGTGGACAGGGATATCATGACTCCAACAGAAACTCTCCAATTCTCTTGCACCCTCCTGCCATGCACCACCTTCATCATCATCCTCCACCTATGCAAGTCATGCAAGGGTCTAGGAATCCACCACCTTTTTCGTCCAGCGGAGACAGGATTCACAGACCTCACCGCGGGGTACCTCAAGCAGCTCCAGTAGACATCAATGGACGTATGAGGTTCCTATCGTCTGAGTCAACCTCAGTGAAATCGACTGCTCAGAGTATCTTCTCCCATTGGACGTGTTATCTTTCTCTCAAGAGCATAGGGAAGGCTGAAGAAAGAGGCATACAAGGATTGGATTCAATTGGGAATTTCAGATAAAAATAGCATTCAGCAAAGGCAAGTTGCTTCCCCGAACTTATTTATGCAAGATTTGTTTAGTTTATGGCTTTGTTTTTGAGTAAATGCTACTTTTTTCTTAAAGGAAATTGCTAAGCCGTCATCTATGTCTGTCAAATTGTTTTTTTAATTACCTAGAAAGTTGTTTTCTTGGCTAGCTCTTTACATTTGAAAATAGCCGCATGACCTATATTAATTGGACAAGATAAAATCCATTAGAAGTTATCTATGGGGCTGCTCTCTCACCCAAATGTTGTCTGTGAAATGCCTTTCAATGAAATTCCTTAGCGGGGCCGACTTATGGTATTTGATCTTTGGGCATTTTTGTTCATTAAAAGGAGCGTTAGTATAGTCACATTTTGTTTTGATGGTTAATTAAAATATGTAACTGCTTCCCTTGGAGGTTTGTACACCTTGCAGTCATGATTCATCTTTGTTTTAAAACACATAGCTGCTGTCCTATAATTTCGTGCACTTCGCAACTATGATTTGTGTTGGTCTAAAAGCCCATCCTAGGAGACTTGCCCAGTCTTGCTAGCAATTTTCTCTATCCTACCTCTGTATCCTAGGAGACTTGCCCAGTCTTGCTAGCAATTTTCTCTATCCTACCTCTGTATCCTAAGAGACTTACCCCGTCTCATTCTCTTCCTAAACCTCCCCTTTGTGCTTCGTTTAGTTTTGGGAGAACACCTTACTCGGCTTGGCAACATACCCCTACCCTTATGGGTATTGGGTTGCACATTTGTTGCACCCTAGGGCTAGGTAGCTGTCCGGCCCGGCTGGGTGTTTTACCTTTACCAAATATGCACAAGGTCTCTTTTTCCTTATTACTTGTGAGCTTTATCTTAGTTTGATAGTCCACTAGCATAGGAATCCGTCCTTAGTCTAGAGAGTCAGTCCTCTTGTTCAAGAATCAAATTCTATCATCATAGGGGTTAGGATTTTATCCAACCTTTCATCAGATCATGTTCTTCTATCCGCTCTTGCAAGGTATAGGATGCTGTCCAACCATTGCAGAGTCGTGTTTCTGTTCATTCCCCCGCAAAGCATAGGATGCTGTCCAACCTTTGCGGGATATTAGGAGTCTGTCCTCCCCTTATGATGATAGGATTCAGTCCTCTCGTGTCAAAAACATCAAAAACATCTAAAAACCAAAAATCTCAAAAAATCTTGAGTCCTTAGGAGAGTAGTTAGGAATCCTATTCCGAACTACGTTGGCTTGATCCCTTTCCATAGGGTACGTAGTGCAGCTTGAGATCCATATCCCAAGTCCAGCCAAACATTTAAAAATAAACATTTCAAATCTCCAAAAAATACAAAAAACTTCAAAACCTTTTCAAAAAGATCTTCCCCTAGAGTTAGGAGTCTGTCCTAGCTATTTAGGGTGTTTTAGAGTTAGATGTCTGTCCTGATTTGTTGATATGGTGTGTCCCGTCGCGTGAGTGTCCCTAGAGTTAGGAGGCCTCAAGTTGATCGGTTAGACATTTAGTCAAACCGATGGCTAGACTAGGAAGCATATAACCAACCCATGGTTTTCCTTAGGTTGCATAGCCTAGATACACGTAGGATGTAGGGCCCACCTGCATTAGCTTAAGGCTAACCAACTTGCATTAGTTAGGGCATATAGAGTCCTAAAAATTACAACTCACATGAACTTAAGCAATTGTACAAAAAAGCTTTAAAAATCAGTCGAGTTTAGTGGAATTGAGTCTGGGATAGCGGTTCTAGATGGTTAGGCATAGTAGTTCAGAATAGGGCATCGAACTACGTTGACTCCGATTCTTCCCGAGGCCGGGATACGTAGAGCAGCTGGGATGGACGGCCATCTTGGTCCGAGTCAGGTCGCATTAGAGTTAGGACTCATTTTGTCCAGTCAGGTATAGAGTTGATTTGTGTTGTATGTTTTTGCTCTGTTTTCTTACTTTCATGTACAGATCCTATACATTTAGCTGTATCATGCATGTGCTTGCACACCAGAACTTAGACACCCATTAGGCATGTCACTTATAACCTAGTTTTGCTTAGGCGACACTTCTTTCATTTCTTTTAGGTGTGCTTATTATTCATCTCCGAGACATGCATGATTATATAGACGTCTTCTCGGAGATATTCGTTCCCATTTCATATGACTTTCGCCCAAAACCCTTCAAAATTATTAAATAAATGGCATAAGAGACCAGGTGTTTGCACTTGGGCGGATGAGGTGCTCTTTAGACCTTCCGAATTCGTAACCAGGCACGAACCTTCTTTTATATCTCTGGTTATCCGTTGCAACAGAGCATAGTATGGGATCCTTGGCCCACTTCCTTAGATGGCGACTCTTCTTTGTTTAAGGTTCACCTCGAATCTGGGCTAGTCCCCGAATCGAGAGGTATCTCACCCTTTATCGCCACTCATGCTGTGAGGGGCACTTCTTTCGAGAGTTCCTTGGTAGAGCTCTCCATTCACGTGGATGATCCTGAGACTGTTAGCGCGTGGGGGCACGTCCCTCACCGCATCTCTCTCGGATCGGGGTCCACAGTATGTAACCATATTGGCATCTCTGCATATATACGACGCGCCGCGAGGTTTTCGAGTTCTTGCTGTTGGTCCTCAGGCCTTTGCGAATTTTGTTGGTGAGGGTATTCTTAGTGCACCCCGTAGGGCGTCTGTTTATGGGAGGACTATCTTCCCCTCGAATGATTAGTTCGGGGTTAATGGGTCCCGCCTGCCCTTAAAGGGGGAGGTCTTTTTTTTTTTTTCATGGGGATCGTTTTAGGGTATTCTCGGGGGGATCGGCCCCGATGTTACCTCTGTCTCACTCCCTGTTTTCTTTCGGGTCCCTCATTTATCGTGGGCCGGAAAGTGGAGATGTACGCTGCTTTTGTAGAAGTGCTTTTCCATTAATTTGTTGACAACAATACATCTTTGCTTCTAGAACACAAAAAGGAAACCAAAACACTTGTCATATTTTTTAAAAGAAAGGCACGGAACTTACCCTGTCATTTTACTGATAGAACTTTCGGAGGTTGTCCATGCTCCAACTGCGAGGGACCGGGGTCCCATCGAGGCGTTCTAGTTGGTAGGCCCCGGGTCGAAGTGCTCGAACGACTTTGTACGGTCTTTCCCATTTGGGTGAGAACTTACCCGTGTTGCGGGGGTCTGATACCTCTGCACGCCGTAGCACCAGATCTCCGGGTTTTACCGAGCGCTTTTTTACCCGGGCGTTGTAGTATCGTGCCACCTTTTGCTGGTAGGAGGCGGTTCGGAAGAGGGCTTGCTCTCTTTTCTCGAGCACGAGATCGAGGTTGTTCCGGAGGAGTTCGGAATTTCCCTGCTCGTCGTAATTCGCGGTGCAGAAGCTGGGGAGGCCAATTTCTAGCGGAATGACCGCTTCGGTCCCAAAGGTTAAGCTAAAAGGAGATTCTCCAGTTGCGGTCCGTGATGTTGTTCGATAGGCCCAGAGGACGCTAGGGAGTGCGTCCAACCAGTTTTTTCCGGCTTCTCCCAATCTCTTCTTGAGACTTTGTAGCAAAATCCTGTTGGTTACCTCGACCTGCCCATTGGCCTGCGGGTGTGCTACAGAGGCGAAACGGTGTTCGATGCTTAGGCTATCACAGAATCTGCCAAATTCGGCGCTTGCGAACTGGGGACCGTTGTCTGTTACAAGGGTCTTTGGAATGCCGAAGCGGCAAACGACGTCGTGATAGAAGAACTTCTCCGTCGCTTTGGAATTGGGTTTCACCACGGCTTTGACCTCAACCCACTTGGTGAAGTAGTCGATGGCGACATATAACATTGTATGCCCCCCGGGGGCCTTGGGGAATGGTCCGAGTAGATCCATGCCCCACATGGCGAAAGGCAGGGGTCCTGCTATCGCGGTGTACGGTGTAGCCGGTTGGTGGGGGGTGGTTGCGTACCTTTGGCATGGGCTGCATTTTTTGACGAACTCCTTGGCGTCCCTAAGGACCGTGGGCCAGAAGTAGCCGTGCCTTACGATTTTCTGGGCTAGGGTCCTGCCGCCTCCATGGTCTCCGCAGATCCCTTCATGTACTTCTCGTAGCGCATAGTCTGATTCGGAGGGTACCAGGCATCGGAGGTACGGCCATGTGTATGACCGTTTGTAGAGCCTGGGCCCGTGGACCACGTAATGGGCGGCTCTTGCGGTTAGCCTGGGCCCGGGTAGTATACCGTCTTTCAGGTATCGTATGATGGGGTCCATCCAGTTTGGCCCCGGTGGAATCTCCAGAACTTGTATCTCGTCGATGCTGGGGTGGGGCAGGATTTCTGTGAGCACGGTGCCGAAGTCATGGGTCTCTTCGGCGGCCATTCTTGATAATGCATCCGCTCGGTTGTTCATGTCTCGCGGCACCTGGAGGATCTCTACCTCTCCCATCCCCTGCAGTTTCTCTTTTACCTTGTGGAGGTATTTTTTCATTCTGAAGCCCTTGGCTTCGTATATTCCGTTTACTTGGTTAACGACAAGCTGTGAGTCGCTATAGACTTTCAACTTGCCCGCGCCGAGCTCCGCGGCTAGACTTAGTCCTGCTAGTAAGGCTTCGTATTCGGCCTCGTTATTGGAGGCTTTGAAATCCAACCTGAGGGCATATTCCAGTGTGAACTCTTCTGGGCCGTGGAGGACCACTCCCGCCCCGTGTCCTTTATTGCCGGCGGAGCCATCAACGTGCAGGATCCAAGGGGTTTCGTTGTTCTGTTCCGAGGGGTCCTGCATCCCGTCGTCGCAAACCGTCTGCGCGGTGGGGCCCTCGCTGCTCCCCATTGTTGCTGGTTCTTCGGCCGGGGCCGTGAATTCCACTATAAAGTCAGCGAGGGCTTGAGATTTGATAGCCGGCCTTGGGCGGACTTGTATATCGAACTCGCCCAGCTCGACGGCCCAACTTACCATCCTACCTGAGGTCTCTGGTTTTTGGAGAATCTTCCTGAGGGGCTAGTCAGTTAGCAGGATTATGGGGTGGGCCTAGAAGTAGGGGCGGAGCTTTCGAGCGGCACTGACGACTGCGAGGGCGAATTTCTCTATGTTCGAGTATCGGATTTCTGCACCGTGGAGAGTCTTGCTCACGTAGTACACAGGGTGTTCCTTTTTGTCGCTTTGTTTGGCCAACACCGCGCTTACTGCCGTGGGGCTGACGGCCAGATATAAAAATAGCTCTTCCCCCGGCTCGGGTTTGGCGAGTACGGGCGGTGTCTGGAGGTATTGCTTCAGAGAGTCGAAGGCCTCTTGGCAGGCCGGGGTCCATTCGAATTCCCGTATGTTTTTTAATTGTTTGAAGAAGGGTTGGCACTTCTCTGCTGATTTGGGCATGAATCGGCCGAGGGCCGTGATCCGTCCTGCGAGCCTCTGTACTTCTACTGCTGTCGTCGGGGGTTCCATGTCTAGGATGGCCTGGATTTTTTCTAGGTTGGCCTCGATCCCTCTTTGGCTGACCATGAACCCCAAGAACTTTCCGGAAGTTACCCCGAAGGCGCATTTCGCGGGGTTCAGTTTCATTCGGGCTCGTCGTAAGGTGTCGAAAGTTTCCTGAAGGTCGGAGATGTGTCTGGAGGCTTCCAGGCTTTTTACCAGCATATCGTCGACATACACCTCTACGTTCCTTCCAATTTGTGTTTGGAATAGCTTATTCACGAGCCACTGGTAGGTGGCACCTGCGTTTTTTAACCCGAAGGGCATGACAGTGTAGCAGTAGACGCCCTGATCGGTGATAAACGCTGTTTTCGGGATGTCTGGCTCGTGCATTTTGATCTGATTGTAGCCTGAGAACGCGTCTAAGAAGGTGAGAAGTTCGTGTCCGGAGGTGGCGTCGATGAGTTGGTCAATGCGCGGGAGGGGATAGGGGTCTTTTGGGCAGGCCCGATTGAGGTCGGTGAAGTCTATACAGGCCCGCCATCCTCCGCTAGCTTTCTTGACCATCACGACGTTTGACAGCCACTCGGGATACCGGATTTCCCTGACGAATCCGGCTCGTAGCAGTTTTCCACTTCGGCCTTTGTGTGAGTTTGGCGCTCTACTGCGAAATTCCTCTTTTTCTGCCAGACGGGTTTAAGGGCGGGGTTCACATTCAACTTGTGGACGGCCATTTCCTTGGGTATCCCGGGCATGTCCTTGGCGGACCATGCGAACATGTCTTTGTTTATTCTGAGGAAGTTGATCATCTGGTCTCGCAGGGGGCCTGTTAACATGGAACTTATCCGGACTTGTCTCTCCGGCTGATCTTGGGTCAGGGGGATGAGTCTAGCTCCTCGGCGGGTTCTCCTCTGATTGCGCGAGCCCGCTGCCGAGGGTCTTCACTGCCGATTGTGAAGTTTTCGGCTGGGGCGTTGGTTCCTCTCAGGCTTGCCGCGTAGCACTGGCGTGCTATCATTTGCTGTCCCCTGACCTCTCCTACTCCGTCCGGAGTGGGGAATTTCATCTTGAGATGGGGGGTGGAGACTACGGCTCCCAAGTCTCTGAGAGCAGGGCGCCCAATGATGGCGCTGAAAGTGAACGGTATGTCTACGACCAGGAAGGTGGTCAGGATGGTTTTCTGCAAGGGGTACGCCCCGAAAGTCATGGGCAAGTCGATCTTGCCGTCTACCCGTACGGATGCCCCGGAGAAGCCGTAGATGGAGTATTCCGCGGGTCCCAGCCTTTCCCTGCCCAGTTTCATTTCTTCGAAAGTTTCGAGGTGTAGCACATTGACGGAGCTTCCTGTGTACACCAAGATTTTTCCTATATCGAAGTTGGCGACGACTAGCCTGATGACCAGTGCATCGTCATGCGGGACTTGTAGCCCGTCGAGGTCTTTGTTGGAAAAAGTGATGATCTGGTTTTCATGGGGCGGATTTGTTCGGGCCTTCTTGGAAGGTATGTCCATAGAGAATACCCGTTCCGCGTATGCCCGCCGACCGGCTGTTGTCGGTCCTCCCGCCGCGGGCCCGCCTGCGATGATATTGATTTTTCCTATGATGGTAGGCGGTTGCTCGCGAGCCTGTGGCTGTTCGGGGGGCTCGCCTTTTCGGGGGCGCTGGTGGCGGCTCGTGTCGTGTCTGCTGTGGGATCGGCGTCGGCTTCGTGAGTGATGCCTACCGGGGGATCGGTGTCGGCTCGTGGACCGGCGGCGGTTTGGTGACCGATGCCTTCCTCTGGGTTCGTCGAGCGGGCGCTGGGCCTCGCATGGGCTTTTGTCAGGACTCCTGAGGTACTGGTTTAGGTGTCCTTCTTCGGCCAGCCTTTCCAGCTAGAGGCGGAGGTGGAAGCAGTGGTCAGTTTCGTGGCCGTGGTCCCCGTGGAATTCGCAGAATTTCCTGGCGGACCTCTTCTTTGGATCTGTGGCCATTTTCTTGGGGGGGATCAGGAGACCCTGATCCCTAATAGTTGATAGAACGTGGGAGAGGGGGAACTTTAGTGGGGCGGTTCCCAGCCTTTCGAAGACGGGGATAGGGTTACGGCCCGTCTGTCTTTCATCGGTTCGTGGCCTTATGGCCCTTCGGCCGTCGCTTTTTCTCTCGTCGGGGCCGGGCCGATTCTGTTATCGAGCGCAGGCTTCTTCAGCTCGGACGAACTTATCAGCCTTTGATTCAAGCTCCTGTAGGTCCCGCGGGGGCTTGAGGGTGAGGTGCAGCTTAAGATTCGGATCGGTGGTGGCATGCTTTAGTGTGGCGACCGCTATCTGGACGTCCATGTTGGAGAGTTGGGCCAATTCGGCGTTGAACTTCAACATGAAGTCTCTTAGGGTCTCGTTTCTGCCTTGGCGGAGGGCTAGGAGGGCGTCCGCAGGATCATGGCGGAGGCGGTTGTTGGCGAACCTTGTGCTGAACTTTCGCCCGAATTCGTGGAAGGATGTGATGGAGTCGGGCTCCAATCTCATGTACCAGTCGTTGGCGGTTTTTCTTAGTAGGGATGCAAAGGCTCTGCACATGAATCCATCCGACGCGTCTCGAAGCGTCATTACTCTCTTGAAAGTCTGGAGGAACTCGAGGGGGTCCGTGCTCCCGTCGTATAGACCGAAGCGGGAGAGGTCTATGCCTGCTTCTGCGGGGGTCTTTAAGACCTCTGAGGTGAACGGGGATGCCGTTTCCCTTTCCCACTCATCGAGGATGCCGTGGGCGTAGGGTTTTTTCATTTCTAGTTTTACCTCTCGGATTTGCCTTTGCAGGTCCGCTATTGGATCCAAGCTGGGCGGTTGTGCCGAGGTTGCAACTTCTTCTGCTCGAGCCAAGGGCGGTTCCCGGAGACGGGTATCTTGGACAGCGGGGGCGCGGCTGTTAGTAACCTGTCTCCCGCTGCCTCGCTGGTGTCCCCCGGCTGCGTGGGGCAAGGGGCTATTTGTTGATGGGGACGGCGTTCTGCGAGTCGGTGCTCGCTTTTGCCGGGGATGTCGTTCCCCTGACTGTTCCTCGTTGCCTCCGTCGTAGGCTTCTGTCCGGTCCTGTGTCGTCCGGGGCTTTTCCGAAGCCGGAAGAGGCAAATGCTGGAGTAGTTCGTTGCGAAGTTCGTTGAACATCTCCATGGTGGGGACCATCTGCGGCGTGCTAGAGGAGGGTCGGGGTCGGTCTGAAGGCGGTGAGTTTCGCTCTTGGGAGCTTGAGGAGCTGGCTTGTGCGCGCTGGGCCTGACTCCTGGTTATTACCCCTGTTTTTGGCTGTTGGGTGTGGTTTCTCATCGCCATAAGGCGTTCAGTTACTCGACGAGTCCCACGGATGGCGCCAATATGATGGCGTCTGGATCCGGGTCTGCGATCGCGCGGTCGGTAGAGGGCCTCCGTTGGGTCTGCAATCACAAACAGAAGGGGGTCAGTGGGTCCCGGACGACCACTTCGACACCCAAGTCAGATCCTTCGACCAGTCAATATAAAGAACAGCTAGAAAGGGAGGGGGTTTTGACCAGGGTTACCAGGGTCGGTGCGCGGGGACATTTCTGGGTGCATAAATGAGTGAGTCGGAGGGGACTAGCAGGGAGGGCAGGATGGGATTCCTGGCCTCCTCTGTTGTTGCCTCGCCTCTTTTTCCGGTATTGCTGGGTGGAGGATGGGTGAATTCGCTGCTTTCGGGGGCAAAAGGAAAAAGGGTCCTCCAGGTCTCCCCTCTTCTTCCTTTCCCTCCCCTTTTAAAGGGAGGTGTGTGGCCCTTTTCATCATTATGGAGGGAAAAACTTCCTTTGCAGGATTGGGCCGTCCCTCTGCCTCGCCGGCGAGCGTGGCTTTGGCGGCCATTTCCTTCCCTAATTTGTGATGATGAGGCCTGGGTGGTGAGAGGGCGACACGTGTCATGAATGTGTGGTCTTTGCCGTTTTCCAACACCCTCTTCATGATGGTTGGGCTCTGCTCTGCTCGTGCATGGATGACACGTGGCGATATCTGGGAGCGTAGCCATATTTGTGCCCCATCAAGGTCCACCTGGCCGGGTGCATAGTTACTTGTATACTGTGACTATCGCCCAGCATACTAACTATGTCCGTTTTACACACAAGGTGTCCAGGTGTTGAGACACTACTGGTGCGGTGGCACTAGAAGGCGGGTATAGCCCTCACGGCTCATACTTATAGTATCTCTCCGAGAGTAACCTGATAGTATATCCACAGCAGAAAAGTAACCACAAAACAGATAATATATGCAAGGGATGAAAGTGAGTGTTTGAGCCCTTATTTTATTTTGTATCTATTTGGTGCCCCTGGATTCTGACGGAAAAGGTTCCCATTTGAAATGATTTAGCCCAAATTTCTTCAAAATTAGTAAAAATGGCATTTTTACAGAGTTAGGCAATGTTCCAAGAATTCCCCAGCAGAGTCGCCAGCCTGTGGACCCCGATCCGAGAGAGGCGGGGGACGAGCCCCCACGAACAGTCTCAGGATCATCCACGTGAATGGAGAGCTCTACCAAGGAACTCTCGAAAGAAGTACCCTTCACAGCATGAGTGGCGATAAAATGTAAGATACCTCTCGATTCGAGGATTAACCCAGATTCGGGGCGTACCTTAAACAAATAAGAGTCGCCATCCAAGGAAGTGGGCCCAGGATCCCATACTATGCTCTGTTGCAACGGATAACCAGAGATATAAAAGAAGGTTCGTGCCTGGTTACGAATTTGGAAGGTCCGAAGAGCACCTCATCCGCCCAAGTGCAAACGCCTGGTCTCTTATGCCATTTATTATTGATTTTGAAGAGTTTTGGGCGAAAGTCATGTGAAATGGGAACATATATCCCCGAGAAGATGTCTATCTGATCATGCATGTCTCGGAGATGAATAATAAGCACACATAAAAGAAATGAAAGAAGTGTCGCCTAAGAATAGCTAGGTTATGAATGTCATACCTAATTGGTGTCTTAGTTCTGGTGTGCAAACACATGCATGCTACAGCTAAAAGTATAGGATCTGTACATAAAAGTAAGAAAACACAGCAAAACACATGACACAAATCAACTCTATACATGACTGGACAAGACGAATCCTAAAACTCTAATGCAGGACTTGACTCGGACCAAGATGGCCATCCACCCTGGCTGCTCTACGTATCCCGGCCTCGGAAAGAATCGGAGTCAACGTAGTTCAATGACCTATTCTAAACTACAATGCCTAACCGTCTAAAACCGCTATCCTAGACTCGATCCACTAGACTCGACTGATTTTTTAAAGCTTTTTATACGATTGCTTAAATTCAAGTGAATTGTACTTTTTAGGACTCTATATATGCCCTAACTAATGCAAGTTGGTTAGCCTTAAGCTAATGTAGGTGGGCCCTACATCCTATGTGTAACTAGGCTGTGCATCCTAAAGAAAACCATGGGCTGACTATATGCTTCCTAGTCTAGCCATCGGTTCGACTAAGTGTCTAACCGATCAACTTGAGGCCTCCTAACTCTAGGGACACTCACGCGACAGGACACACCATATCAATACAAATCAGGACAGACTCCTAACTCTAAAACACCCCAAATATCTAGGACAAACTCCTAACTCTAGGGGAAGATCTTTTTGAAAAGGTTTTAAAGAAGTTTTGTATTTTTGGAAGGTTTGAAATGTTTATTTTTAAAGGTTTGGCTGGACTTGGGATGGGAATCCCAAGCTGCACTACGTACCTAGTGGAAGAGGATCAAGCCAACGTAGTTCGGAACAGATTTCCTAACCACTCTCCTAATGACTCAAGATTTTTGAGATTTTTGGTTTTTCAGATGTTTTTGAATTTTGACACAAGAGGACAGAATCCTATCATCATAAGGGTAGGACAGACTCCTGATATCCCGCAAAGGTTGGACAGCATCCTATGCTTTGCAGGGAAAAGAACAGAATCACAGCTCTGCAAGGGTTGGACAGCATCCTATACCTTGAAAGGAACTGGATAAAATCACATGACTTGACGAGAGGTTGGACAGAACCCTAACCCCTATGATGATAGGACAGACTCCTGAAAGATTGACTCTCTAACTAAAGACAGACTCTCTAGCTAAAGACTGACTCATATACGAAAGGACTGACTCCTAGTGCACAACCCTAAGAGGGGAGTGCTAATGAGACTAGGTTAGTCTCCTAAAAGAAATGAAGATAAAGAATGGTGCTAGTGAGACTTGAAAAGTCTCCTAGAAGAGAGAACACTATGACCAAAGAGACAAAGCCTGTCTCCAGAAGGCTTGACCTTTCTGCTGAGACATAGCTTGTCTACCTAAAGATGTGACTTTCTATGAGACAAAGCATGTCTCTCTAAAGGGTGTGACATTTTTACACAAGACATAGCTTGTCTCCTAAAAATGTTTGATTTTTCTGTTGAGACAGCTCGTCTCTCTAAAATGTTGGCTTCAGCTAGCGCCATCATTGCCTTTGCAATGACAGAGGGGATCTAATATCTAGGGGATACATATCTAAAAGACTAGGCAAGTCTTTTAAATAAAAGAGGGGAGTGCTACTTGGACTGAGCAAGTCCCCTAAGAATGGGCTTGGGCTAACGCCTTCATCGCCCTTGCGATGAAAATGCTAATGAATAACAAGGGAAAACATCTAAAAGACTAAATTAGTCTCTATACAAGGGAAGAGAGAAGAGGGAATATAGGTTGCTATATGATCTAAGCAAGTCCCCTAAAAGACTCTTATGAACCAAGCGAACAAATAAAATAAACGAGCTTTCCATCATTAAAGCACCATTACACTGAAGGTATTTCCCATGCCCCAAATATAGCATGTTACCTTAGCAAAGGAACATGTTTGACTTAAGCAATTAACAATTGATGATCATACTAATAATATTCCCTACCAGGTAAAGCCAAAACCTTTCATTGCTCACTGATAAAATTTGAAACTCATTTTTATCAACAAAAAGAAATGGTCCCCAAATCATTTCTACTTAAACAAGAGGAATTTCCCTTCAACAGGCATATAAGTCCCAATTTATTCTTAGCCATTGAATTGCTACAGGATTGATTACCATTTCTAGTAATCCAACCAAGTAGAAAAATCTTATCTGATGCAGAGAAAAGGTCGATTAAAGTATCTCATGCAATTAGCAAATCATCATTTTTTTAAGCAATTGTCAAGAGAATGACTCATAAACAAGTGTAATTCCACACACACACAAAAAAATTACATCAGTCTTATCTTATCATCTATGGTTCTAGAAGAGTCTATTGAGGCAAACAAGGAAAGCCAGTTCAATTATTGGAATTTGATGATGGAAGTGTCATGTTGGGGTTCTCATGGAATTAAGAGAATTAAAACTATCCAACTGAACATAATACTCAAACCATCAGCTCACAATATGAAAATGTAATCATGGATGCCATTGCAACACTCGGCTCAAGAAATAACGAGGGGACTAATATATTACTTCTTTATTGTCACCTGCATCATCACTTCTAACTGGTGTTTAATAAACTATAACATGCAAATAATAAGTGATTAATCAGCCTTCATTACACATGTGCCCTGAAAGCATCCTAAACATCACAGGCTTTAAGCATTAAAAGGAATTTCATAAAATATGATCCTAACAAATCAAATACTTGATTAAGTACACAACATAATCACCAATTCATGCCTGAAAATGCAAATCAATGATATTAAAAAGATAAAAAAAAATACCTAAATTGAAAATGCCTTTATAAGAATTGTTGCCAGAGTTGGAGCGCGAAAGTATATTGGAGAAGACAAATTGCAGATCCACTCTCTCTGATCTCAACCCTCTTTATTTCTCTTCCCTAATTTTTTTTTTTAAATGATCGACCCGAATGATTACTGGTTAGATCTAAAACTTAGCACAAAGAAATGGAACAACCTAAAGTTTTTTTTCTTTTTTGAGCTAAGAAATGGAAAGATCTGAGGTTTTTGTAGTTAGACATTGAATTAGAGTTCTAAAAGATCAGATCTAGGGTTTTGAGGCTAACAAAGAGAATTCAAGGTCTCAAATGAGATCAAAAGAAATACAAAGTGTAGGCTAGAAAGATCTTGCTAGAGAGAAATAAGCCGGAGTTAGACGGAGCTCTGGCTAGCACACCGGAGAATATGATCGATGGCAGAGAAGAAGGGGAATAGGGGTTTCAGCTAGGGTTTGGAATGAGAGAAAAGGAAGAAAGCAAAGCTAGGAGGGGCAAAGAAGTGATCGGAGAAAAATATCCGGCTGGAGCTCCGACGAGTTGCCGGAGAAATAATCGGAGAAGATGAGAAAAGGAGAAAAATGGGTTTTGCTCTCTCTCTCTCTCTCTCTGTTTCTCTCTCTCTCTCTCTGTTTCTCTCTCTCTCTCTCTGTTTCTCTCTCTCTCTCTTTTAGATTTTTACAAAAATAAGGACCCCCTTTTATTCGATCCCTCTTTCACCCTTTTATAGATAAAGTAAAAAAAAAACTTTGCCCCCCTTGCCACAACAGCCACCCCCTTTGCTTTATTAATTACAATCTTTTTTTGCCTTTTCCATGGTCATTGGGCACTCCCTCTATTATGCTAATCTACCACCCCTCTCCTTCATAGCCGGTTAAGGCTTTTATAAAAATGGAGTGTACTAATATTAGCACACCTTCCTTTTGGTAATCGCACTTCCTCCCTCTTTACTTTTTTTTATATACGTGGGCTTTCTCCCTTTCTTTTAAAAATGAAGACCTTCCCCCACTTCAGCTCTAACATATGGCTTTATAAGAAGTGCTAAATTAGCACCCCTTTACTCCCTCCATGTACAACCACCTCAAATAAATTTCAACTACCCATTTTATACTATAAAGGGGGGCTTGGTAAAATAAAAGGGCAAGTAAAAAGAAATGATATATTGGCTTTCTTTTCTTCCTTGGTCAGCCCCTCTTAGTGTATCATGTCAATATTTTCTTTGTACAAGAGGGTAGCCCAAGGTAAAATGGGGTCTAATGAAAACACTATGCTTGTCACATTTTCCATCCCATTTAAACCTTCGGTGCTTGATGCATGTTACATGCTCCCTATTTATTACAAAAAGAATCAAAAGTAGGAGGAAGAAATATCATGGTATACTTAACCCCTTTACATCATGGGTGCTCCCCTATCCAGATGATTCACCCTCCTCTTTTTGTAATGAAGACAACTAACATCAATAGGACCATATTTTGCTACTTGCACTACCCATCTTTGATAATTCACCCTCATTTCCTTTCTTTTATTATCACAACCATGTCTTGGTACTTACACAATTGATCTTGTCTCTTCTTCTTTGGTAACTTGTATATGGGGTTGGTATTTACACCCCCTTATTGGATATCTCCCTCCCCTTTTGCACAACACTATACTACACTACAAGCAAAGCTCGCCTCATTTACCAATTTTCGTCCGATTTTTTTGAAACTTTGCAAAGGCCTACTTGGGACTCTAAACTACTCTAGGAACAAATTTGAGACACTAGATCATTAATTTAGATGAGTTTTTAACCACGCAAAGTGTATAAGGTTCGGTCAAAATGGGGTGTCTACAGATGCGTTCATAAAGATGGAGAAATTCTTCATGAACCTCTCTCTGCAGACAACCATGGTAGTTGGTGAAGTCAGTCAAGTGAAGAATCAAATATGATCTTTCCAGATATTATGACTGAAGATATCACTGCCCAAGGCAGTATTGCCCAAAATTACGAAAAACCTCTTGAGACTCTAGTCTGTAAGGAAGAGAAGCCAGCTTCAAAACAGAGCAGAAAATTCACTGATTTGTCTATCCCACGATCTGGTATCCTGAAAGATTTTAAGGAAAAGGAAAAGGGGATTAACTGGTCACATGAGCCTATGGTAATCGAATATGATCAACCAAGACCTACACCTCAGCAAAAGCCCGATAGGCAATTCGCCCCCCTCCCGCTTCCACCATCTGTTATACTGCAACAAGGGTTGGCTTCAGGCGATATCTATTTACCTCGCATTAGGGATCCTCCTAATCCACTCCCCAGGACGTGGAAGGCAGGTGAACACTGTGACTTTCACCGAAGATCAGGGCACACCACCTATCAGTGTATAACTTTGAGACATGTGATCCAAAAATTGATTGATGAGCGCAAGTTATCATTCCAGCAAATGCCAAATGTTGTGTGGAACCATACCGCACCATCGCCAGATAAGGCTTAGACACATCGAAGTTTGAGAAGCTCAGGTCTAGCTGCAGTAGAACAGGAAGAATCCAAAATTGAAAGTATCAGCCATGATGATGATTCAGAACGAACCAGCCTTCGCCGAGCTTTCAACACCAGACAGTCGCAACTATTAGTGTCTTAGTCCGTCTACTATTTTTATTGAGTCTAGTCATCTAGGTTTGTCTTCTGAAGTTTGAATAAATTTTTATTTCGGTCATGTCAATTAAGTCACTGCCAGTGCCTTATCCAAGCGAGTCCTTTTCTAATAATGTAATCTTGAGCTTATTCAGGATGAGTCCAATAATGATATAATTTCTTTCCATTCAATAAAGCTTGCTTCTTCATACATTCTAGTGTGTTTGCTTCTAACTTTCATAACAATAAAAATAAGACTCCTGTCTCGAATGAGGAAAGAAATGCCGACGAAACTCCCCTTGTTTTGTAGCATATGCGCAAACAAGAGGAGCATCGAGCTTGGCCTCTTAAAGATAAAACTGAAGTGATAGACATTGGCACTGAAACTTTGATTCAGTGAATGCCGATTAAAAGTACATTACCCTCTAAAGAGTGTGAAGAATTGATAAACTTATTTCAAGAATAAGAAGATTGTCTAGAAACACTACAACCGATACTAGGGGCAAGACATAGATAGAAAGCTCAAGAGAATAAAAAAAGTGAGAGACATATGCTATACAAGGGGCATAGAGTGGAAACAACTTTCATATTTCCAATCAATGACCTTGGTTCTCAAATTCATAACATGAAGCCAACAAATTCAAGACAAGAAGTTCAAGAGCAAGCATTGAAAAGTGATCATCAAATATCAAGAGTTACAAATCCATAGATGGAGGATGTCAAAGAACAAGTTTCGCTCTATGAAAGTCGAAAGCACATATTAGAATCTTGAAAGAAGAAGATCCATTATCTCTTACCTGAAAATGCCGTCAAACTCCGAAAAAAAAAGAAATAATAATAAAGAGAACTCATCAACCTAGATCAATTCCAAACCTGAACATTGGAAGGCCTCCTTTGGCCGAACAAATCCCAGAATCATAACCCAATGTCAAAAAAATACTGGTTTGCAAACCCTTTGAGCCTGAATGAAATTTTCTTGAAAACCCATCAAACTAGGGGCATCCGCCCCGAACTACGTCAGACCTGATCCCTAAAACTGGGGTACGTAGGCAGCTCGGTTAAACCGAGTTCGGTCGATTCAAAAAAAGAAAAGAAATTCAATCTTTCCAGAAAAAAAAAGAGGGACAAGTTCCAAATGAAGAGAAGTCAATCATTCCAGAAAGAAAGAAAAAAAAATCAATTAACCTTCAAACAATTTATCTTCAAACTAGGGGCATTCGCCCTGAACTACGCACGACTTGATTCCTACCCTGGGATACGTAGGTAACCTGTTCACAGGTTCGATCGAAATCTTTATTCAACCGTAAGCCATTCTTTGAAAAGCCATATTCTACCTATAAAGTCCTTCAGATGTTCAGAATGAAAGATCTATTCCTAAAAAAAAATGATGAATAAGAAAAAGAGCGGAGTTTGAAGATCTGCTAGACTGAAAACCTGAAAAGGCGGTCTAAGCAAAATTTAAGATCATTCCCCTGCTAAGTTGAAAACTCGAAAGGGCGGCTTAGGCAAAAGCTAAGGAGATAGCCTGCTGGATCGAAAACCTAGAAAGGCAGTTCAGGCAAAAGTTAAGGCTAGCACGGTCCGCCAAGTTAAAAACCCTGAAGAGATGACTTGGTCACGGTAAGAGAATCATTATAAGAAGGCTACAGCCGGTATCAAGACTGAAGATCAAAAAGAAGTTCAAGCGAGTTCAAGTGTCATCCTAGAAATTGGGGGCATTGAAACCAAGCAATTCTAGGAATGGAAACCAAATCCTTGAGGCATTACTGTTTTAAGGAAGAAGTCCAGTGTTTATTAATTGATAAACTACTCTTTGAAAAGATAGACTTACCAAACAAAACGTTAACTAAGTCAGAAGCATCACTGTGTCCATCAGTGTAGTTAGTCAATCTTTGTCATTCTAAGTTCACTCTTTCGGAGTTTCTCAATCCTTTGAATAGTGTCCTTTACCCAAATTTCCTCTTTAAGAAGAGTCAGCCGTCGTCCTTGTGTCTAAATGATGCAACTGTCTCAGTGAAATAGGCCCAGTGTCATCAGCTCCCTATGATTGTACCTGGGCCAAGTTAATCTTAAAGGAAAGATCTCGAGAATCTAGTCAAAGAGCTTCGTTTTAAAGAAGATCAGCTCAGAAGCATTCCGAAGTAGAAACATCGGGAAGTGGAGTTTCCATAAGAGGACCATGCCCCAGAAAGGCACCTGAGGCATGGAGGATTTCATATGTGATGATGATTGGGCCAGTTTCTCAGAAAGATGAACCCTTAAAATTTTTAATTTCCTTCCTGGCAGTTGAATATTATCCTGGTCAATAAGTGTTTATCTAAACACCTGTCAAAGGAAGAATCCCACTTCCCAATTTTCAGTATCCAAGAGAGCCGTTGTTCTAGATTACCAATACCAGGTAGTTAGATCAAGGTTTCAGTTATCAAAATCCCAAGAAGAAAAGACAGACAATCTCTTTGCGAAAAAAAATCATGTTGAAGCTTCCTGACAGCGTTCCTAAACCATTCTCGTTAATCATGTTGCATAGGTCCTAAGGTTTGTCGTCTCGTCATTTGTCAAAGTCTTAGTTTCCCATATCTTCATCGGGCACGATTTCTATTGTCCCCGATTTCATCTTACACCAATTTCAAGCATATAAAATTCATCAAATTCGAGTTTACCTCAAATTCAAGTTCATGAAAAATCTACAAATTCTTCATTGTCGAATTCATTAATTCATCTCAACCGAAGTTGTCTTATCTCTTTTGAACCCGTACAACTACGGTGTCTCATTCTCTTTGAGTCCATATGACTATGGACTCTTATCCTTTTAGGCATGTATGACTACAGTGTCCTATTCCCTTTGAGGCTGTATAACTACAGTATCTCATTCCCTTCAGGGTCCGTATAATTACGGCGTCATGTTCATTCCGAGTCCGTACAATTACGGTCTCATTTCTTTGGAAGCCGTATAAATACGGTATTTCATTCTTTCTGAGTCCATTCGAAATGGTCTCTTATTCTCTTTGAGCATCATACAAATATGATGTCTCATTTTCTTGGAATCCGTATAAATACGGTGTTTCATTTTCTCTGAGTCCATTTGAAAATGGTTTCTTATTCTCTTTGAGCATTATACACATATGATGTCTCATTTCCTTGGAATCCTTATAAATATGGTGTTTCATCTTCTCTGAGTCCATTCGAAAATGGTCTCTTCTTCCCTTTGAGTATTATACAAATATGATGTCTCATTTCCTTCGAGTCCGTATAAATACGGTATTTCATTCTTTCTAAGTCAATTTGTGAATGGTTTCATGTCCTCCTTGAGCCCGTTTGTGAATGGTGTCTCATTTCCCGAGTCCATTTGTGAATGGTCTCTTATCCTCTTTGAGCCCGTTTCTGAACGGTGTCTCATTTTTCGAGTCCATTTGTGAATGGTCTCTTATCCTCTTTGAGCCCGTTTGTGAACGGTGTCTCATTTTCTGAGTCCATTTGTGAATGGTCTCATGTCCTCCTTGAGCCCGTTTGTGAACGGTGTCTCATTTTCCAAGTCCATTTGTGAATGGTCTCTTATCCTCTTTAAGCCCGTTTGTGACGGTGTCTCATTTTTTGAGTCTATTTGTGAATGGCCTCATGTTCTCCTTGAGCCCGTTTGTGAACGGTGTCTCATTTTCTGAGTCCATTTGTGAATAGTCTCATGTCCTCCTTGAGCCCGTTTGTGAATGGTGTCTCATTGTCCGAGTCCATTTGTGAATGGTCTCGTGTTCTCCTTGAGCCCCTTTGTGAACGGTGTCTCATTTTTTGAGTCCATTTGTGAATGGTCTCATATCCTCCTTGAGCCCGTTTGTGAACGGTGTCTCATTTTCTGAGTCCATTTGTGAATGGTCTCTTATTCTCTTTGAGCCCGTTTGTGAACGGTGTCTCATTTTTCGAGTCTATTTGTGAATGGCCTCATATCCTCCTTGAGCCCGTTTGTGAACGGTGTCTCATTTTCCGAGTCCATTTGTGAATGATCTCTTATTCTCCTTAACCCCGTTTGTGAACGGTGTCTCATTTTCTGAGTCCATTTGTGAATGGTCTCATGTCCTCCTTGAGCTCATTTGTAAACGGTGTCTCATTTTCTGAGTCCATTTGTGAATGGTCTCCTATCCTCCTTGAGGCCGTTTGTGAACGGTGCCTCATTGTCCGAGTCCATTTGGGAATGCCTCTTATCCTCCTTGAGCCCGCTTGTGAACGGTGTCTCATTTTCTTCTAAAAACCGTTTGAGAACGATCTTTGTTCCTTCTCTTCAAAATCCATTCGAAAATGATATCTCATTCTCTCATTGCCCGTTTGTGAACGGCGCCGCATCGGGATTATTTTTCATTCTAAGTTGTGTGATTTTCTTTCTTAGATTGAATTCATTTCTCCATTTATTTTGAACTACCAGCTCATGGTAGCAAGAATAAAAATGATTTTTTATTACATTCCAATTCTAGGACTTCATTTAGGGTCTTGCATTAAGTAGTATATGTTTGCGTCTAGGTTGCATTTTGTCTAAAGTCCTTTGTTGATTAAAGATGTGCAAAATAGCTCTGTCACTTTTGCTTTGGTATTCGATGACTACATCATCTCTACCAAAGGGAGGCCTCTGTAGACAACCCCATTTTGCTACGCTTTAAAAAGCGAAAGATTCGGTAGTATCATCGAGTCTTGAGTCCGTATTCAGCATTAGATTAGGCATCCATGCATTTTAGGGTAGATTTCACCTCATTATGGGAGTTTTGAAGTTGATTCGTGATCCTGAAGATCCCTAGGGGGTTCCTTTGGCCTCCGGAAGATGTAAAATCAAGTTTCCAAGCAAGTAAAAAACCTGCTATTTTTAGAATTTTCAGGGTTTCCCTCATTTTTGCCCATTTTGCACTACAGGGGTATTTTGGTCATTCCTGATGTGTCCTGTTTGAACATCGAGCAGTGTCCGAGAGATCTTGAGTGATTACATGAATTTTGAAAAACCTGCTATTTTTAGAAACTCATGGGGTTTCCACATTTTCATCATCTTATGGATGTTTCAATCATTTCTCATATATCCAAAACCATCTTGATGGTACAACTGATGGATTAGGAGTAACTTCGTAAGATTTGGGAAACCTGCTAAATTTAGATCTCTCAAGATTTTCTCTTAGTCTTGCACTTCGGGGTATTTTAGATATTTCCAATATATCATATTTGGCCCCTAAGTTGTGTCTAAGAAATCTTTAGTCTGTTCATAAATTTTTGAAAATCTGCTATTTTTGGAATTTCTCAGGGTTTTCCCTAGTCTCGCCAAATTCTTGCACATCGGGGTAATTTGGTCTTTTCCTGCGTAATTCGTTTGATCCCCGAAATATGTCTGAGAGATTATGAATGATTTTCTGAATTTTGGAAAACCTGCTAAATTTAGAATTTCTCAGGGGTTTCGCTTAATTTGGAAATTCTAAGTGTTGAGGGCATTTTGGGTATTTTCAGGGGATACCAAATGATCCTATTTAATATTGCTCACCGAAAGGACCCAATTTTAAAAGTTTCTACTTTTGAAGTTTGACCACAAAGACTTTTCATTTTTAATTTTTCCCTTTAGGGATAAACCAATATGAGGGTATTTTGGTCGCATTTGGATGTCTAACAGTCAAATAGGAGCATTTTGGTCTGAAAAGTTGTTTTCCAAAAAATGTGGTCCGATCATGTGTGAGGGATGCACCATAAATGTCAAATGAGTTGGGTCCACATATAGAATATTGCATTTAGAAAGATTTTATTGAATTTTTACGGAAAAACCCGAAACCTGTGTGAAATGGCCCATTGGGCTAAAGCCCGCAAAGATGGAGCTCATATGGGTTGACCCATATGGGTCGACCACCATGGTGGGCACCCCACATGGCTGACCCACATGAGTTGAGAACCCAACCTTGATGATGTCACAATGGTGACATCATATTTGTTAAAAGAAAAATAAAAAGAATAAAAAAAAAGAAGGAAAAAGGAAAAGAGAAATGATTGCTTAAAAATGTTTTCTTCCAAAGAATCAATGTGGAATCAGAATAGCATGTCTTGATTGACAAGAAATTAAAATTCGAATCAAATCAAATTTGGAAACAGGAAATAAAGAAAGCAAGAGTGGAAGATTAGAAACAAGCCAAAAAGGGAGCTCTCACATTGGGAACTACTATTTCTTTCTTAACCCTAGCTTTTTTGTATAAAAATCAAAGCAAACAATCCTAGGAAAGATCCAAAAAAAATCCAAATTCGTCCTTTTTCTCTCTCCTCCACGAAAAAAAAAGAAAAAAACCTCCTCTCTTAAAGTGTGTTTATCCCTCTCAAAGGTTCTTCACAAAAGGGATTCTTCAATTCTCTTTTCTTCTTCAACAAATCACATATCAAGGATCTTTGGGGTGTTCTTTGGGTCTTCTTCATCATAAAAAGGATGCGACAAAGTGTATACCTCAGATCTACGCACCCTAGAGACAAGGAGCGTGATCAACGGTAGGATCTTTATTTTTGTAATATCAAAAGTGTAAAGCATGCTAGGGTTTTACTTTTGATAGATCAAATTAATGAATTTTTCCTTGAAATTCCAGTATGCTATAATATAGATTATAAGTTTTCAAAATCCAAAATTTCATCAAAAAATTAATTTTCCTCCATTTAATAATGATTTTCTTTCATTTTTTATTCAATATGGATTTAAATCCGATTATCAAAGCAAGTATTTGAAAACGTGGGTTTCTTTAAAAACTAATATTTTTTGCAATTTCTATTAAATAAAATACTACTAGAAACTTAATTTCCAATCGCGGTTTGACCGTTTTAATTTTCATTCCATTTTTCAAAAAATAATCCCGAAAGGGGTTATTTCTTGATGAACGAAGCCAAAAATATATCAAACCATGTCCAAAATTGGTGAAATCTTGTTTCCAAACCACCCAAAAAGTTTTAGATTTTTTTGAATTTTTTTTAATCCGGTTTTGAATTATTTTAAATGTTGGCTATTTTTAATAAATATCAAAAGGTTTTAAAAATTGATGAAACTCTCCATAATTAATATTTAATAATAAATTGAATTTCTCTTGAAATTTTTTTTTTGAAAAAAAGTTTTTTTATTTGTTTTGTAATCGCTTCTTCGTTTTACGTGTCGTAATTCTTTTCTATATTAAATTAATAAAATTTTGAATCTTTTTCCTACAAACCAGTAGTTTAGGCCATTAGAAGGTTAGTGAAAAAATTTTAAAAGATTTTACAAAGGGTTTAATATGATTTCACAATTTTCTTTTAAAAAAACAGGTTTTAATTCCTAGGAAACAAAATCTCCTTTTTATTCAAGTTTTGACAGTAAATCATATAGCCTATTTTATATCTATTGAAATTTGTACATGATTTTAGGATACCATTTAATCTACTTTTTAATTGATTCATTGATTTTATCTGAATTGTGTGTGAATTTTAATTGGCATCCAATCTTGATAAACACCTTTGAAATTTTTACAGTAGTCTAATACCATGATTCTATATATACTGTATTAGTGTTACTTGATTTGAGATTCGTATGCTATGAGTTGATTTGTTAATTTGTAATCTAACACAAATGTTGAAAATTTGAAAATTGATAGAAAAACTTATTTCAAATTCATGAAACTCTTCCAGTAGTCTAACCTCATTCATATCTTGTTACTATAGAAGTTGCAATGAATTTAGAGTTTGATTGCTTAGGGTTACTGTCTAATCGGAGCAATTTGGTCTTAATGTTAATAAATCACAACTTAATAGCAAATCAACACAAAAGTCAATGAAAACTTTCAGAAAATTCTAATTTTTCATCATATATTTAACCTTAAAATTGTTTGAAACAGAAACCCTAGAGGTTATAGATTCCCTTTGTAAATTGACTATGCTGCGATAGTTTAATTGTCGAGATCGCTTTCATAATCGTATACTAATTGTGATTGTTCTTGCACAATTTGAGCATGTAAATTATAGTATGTTGTTGGATCCGATGTCCACTGTCCACGAAAATCCTAAGAATCATGCCAGGCAATAATATACTATAATTTATGTGTTAAATTATACAAGGATTGAGAGCACGATGCCCTTCCATTGATGCAACTCAAGGCTGAAATTTGCCAACCATAAAGCCTCTGGTATTCCTTAGATTTTAAGATTTCGAAACCTTTAAGGAACTGAAAATCATTAACTTCAACAAATTGAATCAATTTACCCCATGTCTTTCGGAACCGTTGGATTGCGGTCTCCATCGTAAGAACCTTTAGAGCCCCCTTTAAGAACACTTATGTCATGTCGTGTTCTAGGTTTTAGAGTGTCATAGAGTTAGAAGTTCAGCCTCATCACAGCCGTTTGCTATGGATAGCAACCGCGCCATAGATCTAGTTACACTAGTAACCCAATCTTCTCATAAGACAGGCCTAGTTACCTAGGATATAGGTTCACCTGCATTAGTCTAAGGGGTGTCTTGAATTTAGATACGACCATATAGCATCTTAGATGAAGTCCTAGGATAATAAAATCTTCAACTTGAACTAAATAATTTCTCTTAAACTGTTAAAACAGTAAATCCAGTCTAGATCGGTGTCCTAGATGAGTTAGACATAAGTAGCTTAGTTCAGGTGAACCGAACTACGATTGACTCTGATTCCAGTGAGGCTGGGATACGCAGGCAACTTGGATACTTGAGTGGGATACCAAGCCCGAGTCTGCTCCACACATAAGTGGTGGGGTTTGTACATTAATCCTTAAATTAAAAGTAATTAAATCACTTAGGACTTTCCATGAAATTAGAATATTAGGAGAACTTTCACTTAGATTGAATTCAAACAAATTAAGAAAATCATGATACACATTTAGCAATTACACTGAAGTTAAATCTTAGGATGCATGTCATGTAGTTCGCACATTAATATAGAGTTCAATGAGCCATTTAAAAGAAATTCAAAAGAGTTACCTTTTGGAATTCAAGACCGATTATCGGACAGGAATGGTGCATGTGGTGATAACTCCCCATACCTTCTATTCTCGTAACCAGGTAATGAGTCTAGATTTCTGATCAATTATGGGTCCTAGATCCCTCATCTAGGTGGCGACTCTGTCACTCTCTTTTGCGTGGAATTCGGATTGCCTTAGTGATCCCAAGTTCACAGAAAAGATGAATTAAATCACACCTTGTTAGGCTCGGAGGCTTACCCCTGCCCTTATGGGTACTGGGTTGCACGTTTATTTCCACCCTATGGCTTGGTTGCTGCCTGCTTGGTTGGGTAATTAAAATCAATAATAAAAAGCACACGTCATTCGCGTGGGTATGAGAGACCAAGAGAGAGCATGGCGGCTCGCGCCTCACCCCTCTCGAGGGATCGGGTCACACAATGAGCAAAACATCTCGTGGGCTAGTCACAAGCACCAAAGATTTGTCCATGCTCACAGCCTAGACAAGAGAACAAAACATCTCACCTCTGGTTCCTCTCAGTGCTTCAGCTTCGCAGCCTAGAGGAGAAAAAGATCTTTGGGGCTAGACCAAGGCGCCTAAGAATTCTCCAACCTCACGGCCTAGACGAGAGAGCCTAGACTTACGGACTCTGCCAAGTGCTTCAGCTTCATGTCCTAGATGAATAAAATATCTCAAAGGATAGTCGAAGGCGCCAAAGATTTTTCCAACCTCACGGTCTAAACGAGAGGGCCTAGCCTCGCAGGCTCCGGTCAATGCTTCAGCCTCACAACCTAGACAAATGAAATTTCTCACGGCCTAGATAGAAGTGCCAAAGATTTCTCACAGCCTAATCGAGAGCACCTCGCCTCGTGGGCTTCTTTGAATGTGTCAATTTCACTAGTAAACCAAGTGAAGCAACTCATAACCAGTCGACTATCTCGGTGGATTTCATAACAAGACATTTTCAGCACTGAAAAGCCAACTCCTGAATCTATGGCCCGCGAGGAACTGGGATCACTATCTCTATGAAAGGAAAACACCCCATAAGATTGCTTGAGCTGTGTACTCTCCAGCGACAACTCATCAGCAGCGGAGAACTGCAACCTTTTTAAGTCAAGTTTATATGTCCAGACCATCAGCCGCACCAGGCCTATCTTACATCTGAAAAAGCCCTTGCAATGAGAATGTCTAGACACTTAGTGCACCACGTCCGTTCGATTTGAGGATCCTCTAGTAACCCCGGAGGCAACTGAAGCGTTATGCATGTCTGAAGGCAACTATCACTACTTTCTCGAATCAAACCTACTCGAGGAAGTGGGGGGTTATATGTTGGGGGATAAAAAAGGCAACTCTATTTCGATGATCCCATGTGGCACCTAGCAAGGCCACTCGGGCAATCTGACAGGTGACCTCGGTAAGAAGCATCCTCCCCAACTTTGTGCTACTGCGATCCTGTGCCCCTCTCCTAGTGGGAATCTTCCCAAGTCATTTAGCGTCTCCTTCAAGGAGTTTCCCTGGCTCCCCATAACCATCATGCGATGACATCATTGATCTACGTCAAATCCCATCTCCACCGTACAAGGACTTGCTTTTGCCAGCCGCTAACCCCAGAAAAGCCGAATCTCCCATCCCATCATATCATCTTCCGGGATCGTATACACATGCACTTCCATGCCGACATTTCCAGCGATATATGCTTTCCACGTCACCGCCACATCGCGCCCAGGAAACTGTAACTCCCTCTTATAAAGTGGGAACTCCCTACTCAAAGAGAAGGACCAAGAGCCACGAGGCCAGAGGTAGGCTTCAGTCATTTCCACCCCTTGGGTAAGATACACTCTCAGGTGCGCTACTCGCTGAGGATTATTAGCAATCTTCTCGCCTTTGCTCTGTTCAGTTCTCTTTTTTCCTGGTGCCTCAGTTTGACTTGAGTGTCTAAGGGTTCCTCCGGAGTTCCTCAGGGTGGTCCTCAACCTTTTGCCTGTGGACGCAGGTTACGACCATGCATAACCAAGCGAGAGGAGGGATTGCAGCATCATTCAACATTTGGCTGTTTCTCTTCAAATTTTCCAAAATATTAGATCCCTACGCTTCTTGGGACAACTTTTTTGTTTCTAACGTGAGTGTTAGTGTAATTTTTGTCTCATAATTATTGGAAAAGGTAAATGTTTTGCTTTAATAAGGAATGAAAAAGATAACAAGACACAATAGTGTAAAAAATGTTTCAAACAGTCTTCTTTAATTGCAGAGTGAGTCAAATTATAGGCATGTTTGTAATTTTATAAAAAATATAAAGCCATTGTTGTCATAAAAAAATGATCATTAATGAATACTTCGGACATCGGACGGAACGGAGAGAGCTTTTAAGGATATATCTGGTATAGGCGTTTCTTCCTAGCAGCTCTTATAAGGTATTGTATAAAATAAGCCCACATTGAAAAAAGTAACGGAGATGCTTAAAATTGATTCCCTTTCCAAAATGGGTTATGCTATGCTTAAAGATCAATAATACATACATAATGACAAAGGACGGTCATGAATTATATGGAGAATCGTCATCACTTCTAAGAACTGGTGCCTTTTTTACCAACTCAATGGATAATGATAGAAAGAGAGGAGAAAAAAAGGGGGAAATCCCAGCTGGTTTAGCACTGTTATTTGTTTTGTATCATATGGCTTTACCCAGTCCCAGCTGAAAACGTTTGGGGAAAAGAGACGCAAGATAATATTTTTTAGGGCAGTGATATTTTCACCCACCCTGCAGTACGCATTCGCCCCCTTACAACGAGAACTGTGGGCAGCTTCAACGCTTTTTGACGTCAAATCATGTTACAAAGGGCGCGAATGCGTACTGCAGGGGGGTGAAAACATCATCACCCAAATTTTTCTTACTATTCTTTTAAAGCTTGGGAAGGGGAAGGGGAAAACGATGTCCTTCTAAATCTTATATAAAATAAGCAAACTAGATTCGAAGGGGTGTAACTGGGGCCGGGTTGGGTTGGATTGAGGACAACCTTAGCCAAACATGAGGTCACATTAACCCAACCCTAACTGACCCAACCTGAGCCTCGGGTTGAGGATCAACCATAACCCAATGATGTGTCCCCAATGGCCTGTTCATTCGAGATTGTGACAACTGATTGTGAGCCCGAAACCTCTTAATGGACTCAAAAATTACATTTAGACCCTGTTTGTTTGGGATTGCCTGTTTGTCTAGGATTGTCCCAACCGATTGTGAGCTCAAAAAAGATTATTGGACTCAAAATTAAACATAATTTTTAGTCTAATTATAAGTTTGGAGCTCATTAAATTTGAGTCCAAAAATAGGTTTAGGGCTCACAATCAGTTGTCACACTCTCAAAAGAACAGGGCCTAAATCTCCCAACAGTAACCCAACTTGTCTAACCCGATTATCTAATCGAATTTGGGTTGGTTTGGGGTTTACATGGGGCAATAATAGAAAAAAAATAAAATTATTAGAGTAGAATAATCACAATAAAATTAGGGGGAAGGAGGTCGGGTAAAGATGCCCAAGGCTTCAACCTTTACCCAACCTGAAATTAAATTGGCTTGGCTTTAATCAAGCCAACCGAAGAACAAACGAACCAGAATGGAGCGGAAATGGGGTAGAACCAATCAGGTCGGGGTTGAGCCCGATCCAAGTCGCACCCCTATAGACTTAGGCATTATGCATAGTGATGATGTCGAAATCCGCTTAACACGATCTAGCGGTGATAGAGTTGATCATGTGAGCAACTTGCACTCACAGAAACGATGTTAGTAGATCCATAATTATGACTCCAGATGATACTTCAATATTTAAGCTAGAAATCAGTATCACAGGAAAATTGAAAAGAAGGAGATGAAGTTCAGAAGTTGTACCAACGGGGTAAATGGGAGAGGATGTGACTGAACTTGGTCTTCCCAAGTTGCCTATGTACCTCTTTGTTGAGGATCAAGTCTGACGTAGTTCCATTATGGGTGCGAGGGTCCCTTTTTATAGAGTTAAGAGTCCGCAATGATTAGAATCTTACTGTTTTAGGAGTCTTGCCTAATTGGTCGACTTCCCCGGGAGATATGTTTATATCTATTTTTAATAGATATCCTATTTCCCTAAACGAGCAAGTTACTTTTTAATAAACTTCTCATAGATAGAAAGTTGCCACCTTAGGATGCGTTGCTTCCTTCTTTGAAGGGCGGTTCCCAGCTGGGAGGTTGCTATTTATAAAGAAAGGATTATCTTTCCTTCCAAAACCCTTAAGTTAGTTTCTAATTATTCGGAGATGCCACATGTCATTCATCCACGGTAAGTGCCGATTTTACCCCCAACATATTGCCCCCAACTTCCTTGAGCCATCTTTGGGTCGAGGGAGTAGTTTGGAAGTTCTTCCATTCTGTATGGGATTCACTCGGTGCCGATGGTGGTATGAACTTACTTGGGTAGTGACCAATCCGACCCTCAATACTCGGTTGGTTTTACGAGATGAGACCCAGTCTCCTAAATGCGAACTACTTTAATTTTTTCATTCCTCATTGCTTATCACGGGGAACCTTCAAATCATTTTCGATATTTGAAACAACGGTTTTCGTCATGATAACACGACGGGAAGGGACTCCTTCATAATGGGCGTCATTTTAAAGGGAAATGGCGTGTGCCACGTGGCAAGGAGGCGGGAAAAAACCCAAAAGGTGCTTAATTGTCTTTTCGCCTCCTTTCAAACTCTTTTTATAGGGGTTTTCCCTTATTATTTTAGTCACCAAATCTTTGTGACAGTGACTTGCACCTTTCTCCTCCCATCTTCTTCTTCTTTTCTTCCCTTTCTATTCTCATCAACTGCTATGGATCAAGACTTGGATCGTTCCACCCCTGGGCTCTTCGAGGCTCAGATAGTGGATGTCGAGGCCATTCCGGAAGTTGAGGTTGTCCCTACACCTCCACCGGAGCCGCCAGTGGAGACGGTGGCCAAGAGAACAAGAAGAGCTTCCCTTGGAAAGGAGGTAGCGAAAGAAGAATATGTGAAAGAGGAAACCCAAGAAGAGGCCGACGAAGGTTGCTCCTCCATCTCCCGCCCCGTCAGACGACGCTTGCGGGATGTATGACCTGAAGGGGCTTCGGCTGTTTGCCCGCAACTACAGACGTTCGGTGAGGCATGCCAAGGATCGGAGCATAGCGTTTGCGGCTCAATTCGTCAAACTATCAAAGGACCTATGTGATCTGGAGATGAAGATGGCTCCTCTGGAGGAAGAGAATGCGGTGCTGAAAGCCCACCTAAAAGCTCTATTGGGAGACGTTGGTCCCTCGGGAGCTTCTTCTGGAGCACACTCTAACGAGTGATTGTTCTTTGCACTTCCTTGAGGATCTGGAGGAAACTTTCCTTTTTGGCGGTGGTGCTGGAGTTCAAGTTTTCTTTTTACAGTTCTTTTTTGTTTTATTCTATTTACCTTTTTCGCCTTGAAGCCCTCCACATGTGAACAGTCTATGAAAATTTGCTTTACTTGTGTTCGCCGATTGTCTGCTCGACTTTTCTTTCTAATTAAAACTTGTCGGTACCAATGGGAATATACACGCGTGTGTTAGTCGATATGAACCTTCACCGAGTCATGCATTTGCGTAGAGATCCAGATTCTCGATTCTTTTATTTAGAGTTGCACTTGGGAAGTTACCCTTCAATTGCTCGTTACGACTTGTAGGGATATGAGTGTATATGGGTCGGTTTCCCTCCCAAAATGGATCGTTACCGAGGCATGAATATGTTCAGGGATCACCCTTCTCTCGTTTGTCATGACTTGTTTGATAGGAACCTATCTGTAGGAGGGCAAAGTCGATACCGGGTTATGGGACCACTTTCCTTTCGACGGTTATTGCGTTGGGAAATGGCACTTTCGTTCGTAATTTTAACCGCCATATTTTTCAGCGCAATGATGGGAGATGTGAAGCATCACCGTCTAGGGAAGTGACACGTGTCTCCTTTTAAATGGTAATCTTGGTTTTTCCCGCCCAGCAGTTCTATCCCATATATAAGGCATTTTTACCCTTTTACTTTTCACCTTTCACCGGAAACAATCTCATCTCCTAGCTTCTGTTCAAGGGTGGTGCGAAAACATTTTTTGCTTTTCTCGATGGGGAGTTCGTTCAGGACCTTCGTACATCAAAGGTCGGTGAGTTTCTCTCCCCACTTTTACTTTCTCATTTCTGTTCAGAGATATGTCTGAGGCAACAGACTCGCAAAATCCTTCTGGGAGTGTTGGCCATATGGAGAACTCAAAATTTCCTCATAGGGTCGATTCAAATGAGGAGGAAAGAGAAGAGACTAGTGCCTGTGAATCTCGCTCGGTTGCTAGCGTTTCTGAGAAGAAACGTCCAAACAAGGAGAGACCCCTCAGGAGGTCCAATAAGGCTAAAATAGACTCAGAAGTAACCATTAGTGCCATTCACACTGGCAGCACCCTGTGGGACCCGATCCCGCGAGAGGGGTGGGGCGCGAGCCGCTACGCTCTCTCTTGGTCTCTCGTACCCACGCGAATGGCGTGTGCTTTTTATTATTGATTTTAATTACCCAACCAAGCAGGTAGCAACCAAGCCATAGGGTGCAAACAAACGTGCAACCCAGTACCCATAAGGGCAGGGGTAAGCCACCGAGCCTAGCAAGGTGTGATTTAATTCATCTTTTCCATGAACTTGGGATCACTAAGGCAATCTGAATTCCACGCAAAAGAGAGTGACAGAGTCGCCACCTAGATGAGGGATCTAGGACCCATAATTGACCAGAAATCTAGACTCGTTACCTAGTTACGAGAATGGAAGGTATGGAGAGTTACCACCACATGCACCATTCCTGCCCGATAATCGGTCTTCAATTCCAAAAGTTAACTCTTTCGAATTTCTTTTAAATGGCTCATTTAACTCTATATTAATGTGCGAAATATGTGACATGCATCCTAAGATCTAATTTCAATGTAATTCCTAAATGTGTATCTTAATTTTCTTAATTTGTGTGAATTCAATCTAAGTGAAAGTTCTCCTAAACTTCTAATTTCATGGAAAGTCCTAAGTGATTTAATTACTTTTAATTTAAGGATTAATGTACAAAACCCCACTTATGTGTGGAGCCAACTCGTGATTGGTATGTCATCAAGCATCCAAGCTGCCTACGTACCCAAGCCTCACTGAGATCTGAGTCGACGTAGTTCGGTGCACCTAAGCTAAGCTACTTATGCCTAACTCATCTAAGACACCGATCTAGACTGGATTGACTGTTTCAACAACTTTAAGAGAAGTTATTTAATTCAAGTTGAAGATTTTATTATCCTAGGACTTCATCTAAGATGCTATATGATCCTATCTAAGTGCAAGTTGCCCCTTAGACTGATGCAGGTTAACCTACTTCTTAGGTAACTAGGCTTGTCCTAGGGAAAAATTGGGTGACTAGTGTAACTAGATCTATGGCACGATTGCTATCCATAGCAAACGCCCGTGATGAGGCTGGACTCCTAACTTTAGGACTCCCTAAAACCTAGGACACGACATGACGTAAGTGTTCCTAAATAGGGCTCTAATGGTTCTTACGATGGAAACCGCAATCCAACGGTTCCGAAAGACATGAGGTAAATTGATTCAAGTTGTTGAAGTTAATGATTTTCAGATTTCAAGGATTTTCGGTTCCTAAACATCTAAGGAATACCAAAGGCTCTATGCTTCGCAAGCTTCAGCCTTGAATCGCATCCATAGAAGGGAATCGTGCGCTCTTCCCTTGTGCAATTTAATACTTAAGTTATAGCACCTTATTGCCTGGCATATTTCTCAGGATTTCCGTGGACAGTAGACCTCAGAGCCAATAACATACTATAATTTAAATACTCAAATTGTCAAGGATCAATTGCAATTAGGATACGATTATGGATGTGATCTCGGCATCTAAATTATCCTAGTATGGCCATTTTACAAGGGATATCTAAGACTCCTAAGATTTTGTTTCAGCGGCTTAAGGAATGCATACGTGACAGAAATTTAAGGTTCCATGGAAATTTTCATAATGATTTTGGTTAATTTCAATTTTTAATAGATTTTATCGATTTCAGATCACATGAATGATTTTACAAATGAACTCATTGCAAACAAATTCGAAATAAATTAAAATTTCTACAGTAACAAGATAGGAATGAATATTGCTTACTGGAAAACTTTCATAGATTTTTATATTAAGTTGCTATTAATTTCTGATTTTTCAAAATCCAAATCAGATTATGGATTAACACAGTAACCTATATCATATCACTTTTAAATTACTCCAAACTTTTACAGAATAAAGATATAGATTATTAAAGCTTACTGAAAAATTTGCATGAATTATCATTAAGATTAGATATCAATGTCTGATTTTTCAAAATTCAAATCAGATTATAGATTAAGACAGTAACCTATAGCATATCAATTTCATATCAACTTAAACTCTTACAGTATAAAGATAATCATGAGATTAGACTAATGTATGACTTTCATGAATTTTTATAACGATTTGATGCCCATTAAAATTCACACAAAAATCCGATGAAACCAAAGAATTACTTAAAAAGCAAACCTAATGGTATCCTAAAATCAAATGAAAAATTTCAGTAGATATATAATATATTATAGAATTTATTATCAAAATTTCAAAACTTAAAACTTAAATCTCCTCCATAAAATTGGTTTATAAATATATAAGAGATCAATTTGTTTCCTAGGCGTTAAAACCCGTTTATTAAAATAAATTGTAAAACCTTATCAAATCTTTGTAAAATTAGTTGAAAATAATTCTCTAACATTCCAGTAACCAAAGTTACTGGTTTGTAAAGAAAAATTTTGAAAATATATTAATTTAATAAGAAAAAGAATTATGCCACGTAAAACGGGGAAGCGATTAGAAAACAGTAAAAACAATATTTGTTTTAAAATATTCTTCAATGAAAACTTCCATTTATTATTAGGCTTTAATTCTGGAAAGTTTCATCAATTTTTAAAACGATTTGGTATTTATTAAAAATGCCGAAATTTAAAATAATTAATAATCCGATTAAACAAACTTCAAAAAATATGAAAATTTTTGGGTGATCTAAAAACCTTGTAAAACTACTGGAAACAAACTTTCACTAAATTTGAACATGATTTGATATACGTTTGGCTCCATTCATCAAGAAATAACCCTTTTCGGGGTTATTCTTTGAAAAATAGAATGAAAAATAAAATGGCCGAACCAAGGTTGGAAATTAAGTTTCCAGTAGTATTTTATTTTATAGAAATCTCAAAAAATATCATTTTTTAAAGAAACCCACATTTTCTAACACTTGCTTTGATAATCCGATTGAAATCCATATTGAATAAAAAAACGAAAGAAAATCATTATTAAATGAAGAAAATTTAAGTTTCTGGTGAAATTTTGAAAACTTATAATCTATATTATAACATACTGAAATTTCAAGGAAAAATTCAATGATTTGATCTACCAAAAGTAAAACCCTAGCATACTTTTCTACTTTTGATATTACAAAGATAAAGATCCTACCGTTGATCGTGCTCCTTGTCTCTAGGGTGCGTAGATCCGAAGTATACGCTTTGTCGCATCCTTTTATATGATGAAGAAGACCCAAAGAACACCCCAAAGATCCTTGATCTGTGATTTGTTGAAGAAGAAAAAGAAATTCAAGAATTTCTTTTGTGAAGAACACTTGAGAGATATGAACACACTTCAAGACAGCAAAGAAAAAAAAATTCTTGGGAGGAGAGAGAAAATGGACAAATTTGGATTTTTTTTCTCTTTTTTTGGATTGTTTGCTTTGATTTTTATACAAAAAAAGTTAGGGTTAAGAGAGAATAGTAATTTCTAATGTGAGAGCTCCCTTTTTGGCTTGTTTCCAATTTTTCCTTCTTGCTTTCTTTCTTTCTTATTCCCAAATTGGATTTGATTCCAATCTTAATTTCTTGTCAATCAAGACATGTTATTCTCATTCCACATTGCTTCTTTGGAAGAAAACATTTTTAAGCAATCATTCCTCTTTTCCTTCTTTCCTTCTTTTCATTTTTTATTCTTTTTATTTTTTTTAACAAATATGATGTCACCATTGTGACATCATCAAGGTTGGGTGCTCAACTCATGTGGGTCAACCATGTGGGCCGCCCACCACGGTGGTTGACCCATATGGGTGAACCCACATGAGCTCCATCTTTGCGGGCTTTAGCCCAATGGGCCATTTCACACGGGTTTCGGGTTTTTCCGTAAAAAATCAATAAAATCTTTCTAAATTCAACATTCTATATATGGACCCAACCCACTTGACATTTATGGTGCATCCCTCACACATAATCGGACTATCTTTTTTGGGAAATAACTTTTCGGACCAAAATGCCCCTACTTGACTGTTAGACATCCAAATGCAACCAAAATACCCTCAGATTTGTCCACCCCTAAAGGAAAAATTAAAAATGGAAAGTTTTTGTAGTCAAACTTCAAAAATAGAAATTTTTAAAATTGGGTCCTTTAGGTGAGCAATATTAAACAGAATCATTTGGTATCCCCTGAAAATACCCAAAATGCCCTCAACACTTATAATTTCCAAATCAAGCGAAACTCCTGAAAAATTCTAAATTTAGCAGGTTTTTCAAAATTCAGGAAATCATTCATAATCTCTCAGACATATTTCGGGGATCAAAAGAAATACACAGGAAAAGACCAAATTACCCCGAGGTGCTAGAATTTGGCGAGACTAGGGAAAACCCTGAGAAATTCTAAAAATAGCAGATTTTTGAAAATTTATGAACGGACTCAAGATTTCTTAGACACAACTTACGGACCAAATATGATATGTTTGAAAATTTCTAAAATACCCCCGAAGTGCAAGACTAAGAGAAAATCTTGAGATATCTAAATTTAGCAGGTTTCCCAAAACTTACGAAATTACTCATAATCCATCAGCCGTACCCTCGCGATAGTTTTGGACATATGAGAAATGATTGAAATATCCATAAGATGATGAAAATGTGGAAACCCCATGAGTTTCTAAAAACAGCAGCTTTTTCAAAATTCGTAAAATCACTCAAGATTTCTCAAATATAACTCGGGGGTCAAACGAGATACATCGGGAATGACCAAAATACCCCTGCAGTGCAAAATAGGCAAAAATGAGGGAAACCCTGAAAATTCTAAAAATAGCAGATTTTTTCATTTGCTTGGAAACTTGAACTTTCATCTTCCAGAGGTCAAAGGAACCCCCTAGAGACCTTCAGGATCACGAATCAACTTCAAAACTCCCATAATGAAATGAAATCTACCCTAAAATGCATGGATGCCTAATCTAATGCTGAATACAGATTCAAAACTTGATCATACTACCGAATCTTTTGCTTTTTAATGCATAGGAAAATGGGGGTGTCTACACACCCCCCCTTCACGTGATGATGAGGGAGACTCTAGACGAGCAAGCTGCGGTTCTCACACAGGAGTCGGAGGACTTTTTTGTCGCCATGGGTGAAGTTGGGGAACCCATTAGGCCTGAGGTAGTTACCTCACAGATCTGTACCCTTGTTCCCAAGGACCTCTTCGACCTTAGGAGGGAGTACCAAATTTCAAGTGATTATTTTATTCGTCTACTGAATCCCAAAGAGTGAGCCTGGATAAGTACACGGGAAGGTGAGACGACCTTCTATGTCGAGGTTTTTAGGGGCAGGCTCCAATTTCCTATGGTGGGTCTTCTCGTCTTATTAAAGATTCTTTTCGGGAAGTCCAGAGAGTCTTCTGGGGGTGAGAGGCCTAACCCTGGGAAGAAGCTCAAGGAGACCACTCCCGAGGCACCGACCGGTGGAGCCTCTAACGACCTTCCTCCTGTCTTCGCTGTTGACGGGAGTAAGCGAACACAACTTCTATTTCACCACTTTGAGATATCAGAGGAGGATACACGGGTCCAAGGCGACCCCTTTAGTCCTTCCTGAAAAGTTAGAGAAAGGGACTCGGCTATCCTTAATCAATGGGTAGGGGTGGAAATGTGTAAGCCCAAGGGTACATCCCTCTCTTGTTTTGATGATCAACAAACCCAAATTGATGGTAGTTTGCTAATAGTTGTTCAAGTGTTGTGATTAAGACAGGGCTCATTCATGTCAACACATGAAGCAAGAAAAACAAGGGTTAGTCTTGGTGGTCTCCCTTCAAGCCGTATGGTGTATTGAAGAATCAAGGGATCCACAAGTGCAAGTTTGAAGACTATCTCAAGACAAGGAGAAGATCGTGCAAGCGCCAAACAAGATTGAAGATCAAGAAGACCCAAGGTTGTAGTTAGTAGAATGCATGGGAGTCCTCTTGGCATTTTGTGTTTGTATGTTTTAATGTTTTCAAATCATCTCTAAAACCATTTTTCTAGGTGCATAAATATATTTGAAAACACATGTTTAAAGCCCAAAGACCATGGCTCAAAAGCCCCTGGACTTTAAAGTTAAAAATAGATTTTCACTCAGGGCCGGTCGACCGGGACATGCCGCGCGACCGCGAGATGCTTACTAGAATTCAAAGACATCTCGAAACTTATCGGGCCGGTCGACAGGGACAATTCGGTCGACCGCGGATGCATTTCTGGAAATTCAAAAAACATCCAGATGGGTATCAGAGGTCGACCAAGAAAAGTTTATTAGGCAAAATAAATTTTAGAAACAGTAAGCCCATGGCGAGCGATCGCGAAGGTTCGGTCGACCGCGTAACCGTTTTTCAAGCCAAAATATTTCTAAAGAGTACGCTATCGACGAGCGACCGCGACTACCTCGGTCGACTGCAGCAATGAAGATTTTGAAAATAAAAAAGGGCGCCCGATAAGGGTGGGCGACCGCGGTGGCTCGGTCAACCGTAGCGGACTCGTAAATGAGACGTTGGGGTGTTTAGTGGGTAGGTGCAACCACTCAGTTTAATTACAGTTTTGCCCTTGTTCTTTCCCAAATGAACTAGGGCTATTTAAACCCCATCAAAGACCTCTATAACCTTTTGAATATTTGAATATCAAACTTGGAGCTTTGTTTTGAAAAATCAAAAGGATTCTTCTTCAAATCTCTTGAGCATTTAAACTTGCATTTACTTCTTGTCAAGAGGTTCTCCCTAAGGTTTTAGTTTTAATCATTGGGAGTCTTGTGAGCTTTGAGGGTTGTATACGCCTATAAGAGCTTGAGTGCTCTTCATTTTCCCTTCTTCTTCGCTTCATGTGTATGTGAGATTGCAAAGAAGAGTTTCTTTCTTCAAGGCCGGAGTGCAACAAAGAACATCTTTGGAGGTGGATTTGTAATACAAGGGAGTATCCCCTTGTGGAGGTGGTGAATGTGTATATGCTTTGTGAGACGGCGTCAAAGAGTCTCACCATAGTAGAGAAAATCCCAAGGAAAGGCGAAGTAGTTGGGTAGTGGAGTAGGTCAAGTTGTGACCGAACCACTATAAATCATCGTGTGGTCTCCTTACTCTTCCTCCTCTCTCTTGTGGTGTTGGTAATTTCTTTCCCTTTTATTTTTAATATAACTTAAACAAGGGTTAAAACTAATTAGGCCAAACTCACTTGCCCTTGCTTTTCAAATAGAAAATTTTGAAAACACCAATTCACCCCCCTCTTGGTTGTTGCCTTTCGTGATTTCACTTGGTATCAGAGCTAAAGGTTCTTAATAGAGATTTTATATCCTAAAATCTACAAAAGAAAGATCCATAGCAACCGATCCTCCTCCATCCTCATCCAATCCCCTTCCTCCTCCGGTAGCTCCCTCGGGGTATATTGAGGGTCATGCTTCAAATAGACATTCGTATTTTAATGGACTAAACTACGTGTATTGGAAAATTAGAATGGCCTTTTATTTAAAATCCGTAGATTTTGAAATTTGGGAGTTAGTCCAAGATGGGTACATTGAACCCACAACGGATAGGAACGAATGGAGTCCCGCCGACAAGAGAAGGGCTATATTGGATGCCAAGGGAGTAACACTACTATTTTGTGCTCTTTCTCCTGAAGAATTCAATAGAGTCTCGACTTGTAAGACGGCGAGGGAAATTTGGACCTCACTTGAGACAACCCATGAAGGGACAACTTAAGTGAAGAAATCTAAAGTAAATATGTTTATTAGTGATTTTGAAGCCTTTAAAATGCATGAAGGAGAATCTATCTCCAACATGTTCACAAGGTTTACTAATATTGTAAATGAGTTGAATGCTTTAGGAAAAACCTATACAAATTATGAACTGGTCCAAAGGCTCCTGAGATGCTTTCTTGGCTCATGGGATCCAATGATCACGGCAGTAGAGCAATCAAAAGGCTTGGATACCCTTAAACTAAACGACCTCATGGGTAACCTCATCACTCATGAGATGAAGATGAATAAGAGGGAAAGCAAAAGAAAAGGAAGGAAGGAAGAATCTAGGAAGAAGGATGTGGCTTTCAAAGCCAGGGTGGAAAGCGAAAAAGATGACAGTGAGAGAGAACTAAGTATGGAAAACCTAATTTCGAAAATGGCTCTCCTCTCCAAACGGATCTCGAGGTTTGGGAAGTTCAATCGGAAAAATAGGAGCTCAAGAAGAAGCACCTCCCCAAAGAGAGATAAAGATAGAAGAAGAAGAGATAATGACGATGATCCTATTCGATGTTTCGAATGTGGTAAAGAATGACACATTCATACTCACTGTCCATCAATCAAGAAGAAGGAAGATAGAAGAAAAGGAAGAGATGACAAGAAGAAGAAGAGTTTAAGTGCTAATTGGGATGGGCTAAGCGATACATCAGATAGCAAATCAAGTGGAGACGAGAAATCCAACTTTGTGTGCTACATGGCAAGTGATTCCTCCAAACTCAATGTAAGTCAAATCATAGACTCTTTTGTCCAAAGTAGTGATAGTGATAATAGTAGTGGTAGTGAAAGTGATAATGAAATTGAACAACCTACCATGAATGAATTAATTGATACCTGTCAAAAAGTCAACAAGGCACTACTTCTTGAAAAGATATGTGATGAGAACAAGAAACTCAAATATGAAAATGATAAACTTGTTCTTAGACATGCATGTGGAAAGGACAAACTTGATGAGATATTGGCAAGCAAGGTTTCTATTGGGAAGCAAGATCTTGGTTACCATGATTCCCAAAAGAAGGTTATTCATAAAACCAAGTTTGTTAAGTCCAAAACTCATTACAAGAAGTTTAATACCTTCTCTCTTACATGTTATTATTGTGGAAAATTAGGACATTATTGTAGACACCCCCATTTTGCTATGCTTTAAAAAGCGAAAGATTCGGTAGTATCATCGAGTCTTGAGTCTGTATTCAGCATTAGATTAGGCATCTATGCATTTTATGGTAGATTTCACCTCATTATGGGTGTTTTGAAGTTGATTCACGATCCTGAAGGTCTCTAGGGGGTTCCTTTGGCCTCTGGAAGATGAAAGTTTAAGTTTCCAAGCAAATGAAAAAACCTGCTATTTTTAGAATTTTCAGGGTTTCCCTCATTTTTGCCTATTTTGAACTGCAGGGGTATGTTGGTCATTCCCGATGTGTCTCATTTGACCCCCGAGTTATATTTGAGAAATCTTGAGTGATTTTACAAATTTTGAAAAAGCTGCTATTTTTAGAAACTCATGAGGCTTCCACATTTTCATCATCTTATGGATATTTCAATCATTTCTCAGATGTCCAAAACCATCTCGAGGGTATATCTGATGGATTAAGAGTAATTTCGTAAGATTTGGGAAACCTGCTAAATTTAGATCTCTCAAGATTTTCTCTTAGTTTTGCATTTCGGGGGTATTTTAAACATTTCCAAACATATCATATTTAGTCCCTAAGTTGTGAGTCCGTTCATAAATTTTCAAAAATCTGCTATTTTTAGAATTTCTCAAGGTTTTCCCTAGTCTCGCCAAATTCTAGCACCTCGGGGTAATTTGGTTTTTTCCTGTGTAATTCTTTTGATCCCCGAAATATGTCTGAGAGATTATGAATGATTTTCTGAATTTTGGAAAACCTGCTAAATTTAGAATTTCTCAGGAGTTTCGCTTAATTTGGAAATTCTAAGTGTTGAGGGCATTTTGGGTATTTTCAGGGGGTACCAAATGATCCTGTTTGATATTGCTCATCAAAAGGACCCAACTTTAAAAGTTTATATTTTTGAAGTTTGATCACAAAGACTTTCCATTTTTAACATTTTCCTTTAGGGGTGAACCAATTTAAGGTTATTTTGGTCACATTTTGATGTGTAATTGTCAAATAGGGGCATTTTGGTCCGAAAAATTATTTTCCCAAAAAAGATGGTTCGATCATGTGTGAGGGATGCACCATAAATGTCAAATGGGTTGAGTCCATATATAGAATGTTGAATTTAGAAAGATTTTATTAAATTTTTACGGAAAAACCCGAAACCCGTGTGAAATGGCTCATTGGGCTAAAGCCCGTAAAGATGGAGCTCATGTAGGTTCACCCATATGGGTCGACCACCATGGTGGGCGCCCCACATGGCTGACCCACATGAATTGAGCATCCAACCTTGATGATGTTACAATGGTGACATCATATTTGTTAAAAGAAAAATAAAAAAAATAAAAAAAAGAAAAGAAGGAAAAGATGAATGATTGCATAAAAAAGGTTTTCTTCCAAAGAAGCAATGTGGAATAAAGAATAGCATGTCTTGATTGACAATAAATTAAGATTCGAATCAAATCCAATTTGGAAACAAGAAAGAAAGTAAGCAAGAGGGGAAAATTGGAAACAAGCCAAAAATGAGAGCTCTCACATTGGGAACTACTATTTCTCTCTTAACCCTAGCTTTTTTGTATAAAAATCAAAGCAAACAATCCTAAAAAAGATTGGAAAAATATCAAAATTCATTTTTTTCTCTCTCCTCCCAAGAAGAAAAAAAGAAAAAAATCTCTTTTCTCTTGAAGTGTGATCTCTCTCTCAAGTGTTCTTCACAAAAGGAATTCTTGAATTCCTTCTTCTCCAAGGCATCACACAATCAAGAATTATTGGAGTGTCCTTTGGGTCTTCTTCATCATATAAAATGGTGCGACAAAGCGTATACCTCGGATCTACGCACCCTAGAGACAATGAGCGGGATCAACGGTAGGATCTTTATCTTTGTAATATCAAAAGTAGAAAAGCATTTTAGGGTTTTACTTTTGATAGATCAAATCAATGAATTTTTTCTTAAAATTCCAGTATGTTATAATATAGATTATGAGTTTTCAAAATCCAAAATTTGATCCGAAAATTAAATTTCCTCCATTTAATAATGATTTTCTTTCGTTTTTTATTCAATATGGATTTAAATCGGATTATCAAAGCAAGTGTTAGAAAACGTGGGTTTCTTTAAAAACTGATATTTTTTAAATTTTCTATAAAATAAAATACTATTGGAAACTTAATTTTCAATCACGGTTTGGCCGTTTTAATTTTCATTCTAATTTTCAAACAATAACCCCGAAATGGGTTATTTCTTGATGAATGAATCCAAAAGTATATCAAACAATGTCTAAAATTTATAAAATCTTATTTCCAAACTAATGTTTTGATTTCCAGAATACCCAAAAATGTTCGGATTTTTTTGAATTTTTTTAATCCGGTTTTAAATTATTTTAAATTTCGGCCATTTTTAATAAATATCAAAATATTTTAAAAATTAATGAAACTCTCCAGAATTAATTTGCAATAATAAATTGAATTTTTGATAAGATTTTTTTTTTGAAAAAAGGTTTTTTTATTTTTTTCTATTCGCTTTTTCGTTTTACGTGCCGTAATTCTTTTTTGTATTAAATTAGTAAATTTTTGAAATTTTTATTTACAAACCAGTAACTTAGGTTACTGGAATATTAGATAAAAATTTTAATATGGTTTTGTAATTTATTTTAATAAATGGGTTTCAATTTCTAGGAAACAAATTCCCCTTTTCTATTTAAAAATCAATTTTATGGAGGAAGTTTAATTTTTAAGTTTTGAAATTTTGATAGAAAATTTTATAATCTATTATATATTTACTGGAATTTTTTATTTGATTTTAGGATACTATTAGGTTTGCTTTTTAAGTAATTCTTTGGTTTCATCCGATTTTTGTGTGAATTTCAATTGGCATCAAATCGTAATAAAAGTCCATGACAGTCATACAGTAGTCTAATCTCATGATTATCTTTATTCTGTGAAAGTTTAGATTAATTTGAAATTGATATGCTACAAGTTGATGTGTTAATCTATAATCTGATTTAAATTTTGGAAAATCAAAAATTGATATCAAATCTTAATGATAATTCATGAAATTTTTCAGTAAGCTACAATTATCAATATCTTGTTACTAGAAAATGTTTAACTGATTTGGAGTTCGATTGCTTAGGGTTACTGTGTATTCCTAACAATCTGGTCTTAATGATATTAAATCACAATTTAATAGCAAATCAATACAAAAGTCAGTAAAAATCTCCAAAAAACCTTAAATTTTCATCATAAATTCAATCCCTAACTTTTTGAAACAGAAACCTTAGGGTTCATAGATTGCCTTTGTAAATTGGCTATGCTGTGACAATTTAACTGCCGAGATCGTAACCATAATCGTATACTAATTGCGATCGATCCAGCATAATTGGAGTGCGTAAATTATAGTATGATATTTGCTCCGAGGTCCACTGTCCACGGAAATCCTGAGAAATATGCCAGGCAATAAGATACTATAATTTACGTGCTAAATTATACAAGGGTTGAGAGCACAATTCCCTTCCATGGTTGTGATTCGAGGTCGAAACTTACGAAACATAGAGCCTTTTGTATTCCTTAGATGTTTAGGAACCAAAAATCCTTGAAATTTGAAAATCATTAACTTCAGCAAATTGAATCAATTTACATCATGTCTTTCAAAACCGTTGGATTGCGGTTTCCATCATTAGAGCCCTATTTAGGAACACTTACGTCATGTCGTGTCCTAGGTTTTAGGGAGTCCTATAGTTAGGAGTCCAGCCTTATCATGGGCCTTTGCTATGGATAGCAACCTTGCCATAGATCTAGTTACACTAGTCATCCAATTTTTTCCTAGGACAAGCCTAGTTACCTAGGATGTAGGTTAACCTGCATTAGTCTAAGGGACAATTTACACTTAGATAGGATCATATAGCATCTTAGATGAGGTCCTAGGATAATAAAATCTTCCACTTGAAGTAAATAACTTTTCTTAAAACTGTTAAAACAGTCAATCCAGTCTAGATCGGTGTCTTAGATGAGTTAGGCATAAGTAGCTTAGTTCAGGTGCACCGAACTACGTCGACTCTGATCCCAGTGAGGCTTGGGTACGTAGGCAGCTTGGATGGTTGATGGCATACCAATCACGAGTCGGCTCCACACGTAAGTGGGGTTTTGTACATTAATCCTTAAATTAAAAGTAATTAAATCACTTAGGACTTTCCATGAAATTAGAATTTTAGGAGAACTTTCACTTAGATTGAATTCAAACAAATTAAGAAAATTCAGATACACATTTAAGAATTACATTGAAATTAGATCTTAGGATGCATGTCACATAGTTCGCACATTAATATAAAGTTAAATGAGCCATTTAAAAGAAATTCAAAAGAGTTAACTTTTGGAATTGAAGACCGATTATCGGGCAGGAATGGTGCATGTGGTGGTAAATTCCCATACCTTCCATTCTCGTAGCCAGGTAACGAGTCTAGATTTCTGGTCAATTATGGGTCCTAGATTCCTCATCTAGGTGGCGACTCTGTCACTCTCTTTTGCGTGGAATTCGGATTGCCTTAGTGATCCCAAGTTCACGGAAAAGATGAATTAAATTACACCTCGCTAGGCTCGGCGGCTTACCCCTGCCCTTATGGGTACTGGGTTGCACGTTTGTTTGCACCCTATGGCTTGGTTGCTGCCTGCTTGGCTGGGTAATTAAAATAGATAATAAAAAGCACACGCCATTCGCGTGGGTACGAGAGACCAAGAGAGAGCGTGAAGGCTCGCGCCCTACCCCTCTCGCGGGATCGGGTCCCACAATTATAGTTATCAATGTAGATTGAGAAAATCATCTAACTTTGTTTGGGTAAGAAAGGATAAGTCTATTGATACTAACAATAGAGGACCCAACATAGCTTGGGTACCTAAGTGCAAGACTTAAATCCTTCTTGTAGGGGTGCTTGAGCTCAAGAGCCACAACGGATAGATGGTACCTGGACAGTGGATGCTCAAGGCACATGACCGGAAACCCCACCAAATTCTCAAGCATTGTCATGGGAAATCAAGGACATTTGACCTTTGGAGACAATGGCAAAGGGAAAATCATTGGGGAAGGTACTATTAAATTCAAAGATCTTAGTATAAAAAATGTTTTTCTTGTTGAAGGCCTACATCAAAATTTGTTAAGTATTAGCCAACTATGCGATGTTAATTGTGAAGTTTTGTTTAAAAATAACAAGTTCATAGTTAAGAAAGAAAATGAAAGTAAAATTAATTTGCAGCGGCTAGAGACGGAAGCCTATATTCATTGGTCCTAGAAGAGCTAAATGACCAAGACGTGAAATGTCTTTCCTCTGCGGAAGACAATTCATGGATTTGGCACAAAAGGCTAGGACATGCGAATATGGATCTAATGTCGAGGCTTGCCTTAAAAGAAATTGTGAAAGGTTTAGCCAAGTTGAAATATGAGAATGATATTGTATGTAGAGGTTGTCAACTTGGTAAACAACACAAAGATTCATTTAAACCCAAGCATATCATATCTACTTCTAGACCATTACAATTAGTACATATGGATTTGTTTGGTCCCATGAAAACATGTAGTCTTAGTGGTAGAAGATATGTGTTTGTGATTGTTGATGATTTCTCTCGATTTATGTGGGTTTATTTTCTTGCATCCAAAGATGAAACGTTTGAAAATTTTTGTACTTTATGTAATAGATTACAAGTTGAAAAATGTCGCAAGATTTCAAAAATTATGAGTGATCATAGAACCGAATTTGAAAACATTCACTTTAGTTCATATTGCAAAGAACATGGAATTGATCACAATTTTTCAACACCTAGAACCCCACAACAGAATGGTGTAGTGGAGAGGAAAAATAGGGTTCTTTAGGAAATGGCTAGGTCTAAGCTTCATGACAAAAATTTGCCTAGAATTTTTTGGGCGGAAGTCGTTAACACGGGTTGCTATGTCATTAATAGGGTCATGATTAGGCCTCACACTCACAAAACACCTTATGAGCTTCAGAATGATAGAAAACCTAATATTAAATATTTTAAGGTGTTTGGATGTAAGTGCTATATCTTGAATATAAAAGATAACCTTCATAAATTTGATGCCAAATCCAATGAAGATATTTTCCTTGGATACTCTACTAGAAGTAAATCATATAGAATATTCAATAGAAGAACACTATGTGTTGAAGAAGTCATTCATGTGAAATTTGATGAACTTAGTGAAGAAATGAAAAGATCACATGATGATGAAGATTATGAGGTTACTCCCTGAAACACAAACCTAAACGAAAGTGAAAATAAAGTGTCTGTTGATAATATTAGCGAAACCCTAGAGACACCAGAGCTAGAAAGTCCTCCTAAAGAGGTTGATGATCAAGGGAAAGGGAATGGATTTTATCCAGTCATCCAAGTACCCAAATCATCAGTGATACCTCTCAAGGAGTCAAAACAAGGTCTCAGTATAGAAATGTATGTGAGTTTACTGCATTCTTGTCACATATAGAGCCTAAGAGTATAGATGAGGCGGAGAAAGATGATTTTTGGATTATTGCCATGCAAGAGGAGCTAAATCAATTCGAAAGAAGTGAAGTTTGGAAATTAGTTCATAGACCTAGAGACCATCCTGTGATCGGCACTAGATGGGTCTATAGAAATAAGCTGGATGAACAAGGGGAGATTCAAAGGAACAAAGCTCGATTGGTAGCCCAAGGTTACAATCAAGAAGAAGGAATCGACTATGATGAAACCTTCGCACCCGTAGCCCGGTTAGAGGCCATTATGATGCTTCTTGCATTTGCTTGTCATAAAGGATTCAAGCTATATCAAATGGATGTCAATAGTGCATTCTTAAATGGATACATAATGGAGGAAGTTTATGTTGAACAACCTCCCGGATTTGAAGATTTCAAATTCTCTAACAATGTCTATAAATTGGACAAAGCCTTATATGGTTTAAAGCAAGCTCCTAGAGCCAGGTATGATAGGCTTAGTTCATTTCTACTTGACAAGGGTTTTGATATGGGTAAGGTGGATAAAACCCTTTTCATCAAACGTCAAGAAAGTGACATACTCATTGTACAAGTATATGTTGATGATACCATCTTTGGATCAACAAGTGAGAGTATGTGTAAAGAGTTTGCTCAATGTATGCAAGATGAATTTGAAATGAGCATGATGGGAGAACTCAAATATTTCCTAGGTCTACAAATTCATCAATTAAGAAATGACATATTCATTAATCAAGAAAAATATACAAGAGAATTGCTTAAAAAGTTTGGGATTGATAGCTCTCCAACACAGCCTACTCCTATGAGTACATCCACCAAACTAAGCAAAGATGATCTTGGCCCATCTACTGATTAAAAAAAAATAAAGGGGTATGATGGGAGTCTACTATATTTGACTGCTAGCCGACCAGACATTATGTTTAGTGTTTGTCTATATGCTAGATTTCAGTCAGACCCTAAGGAATCCCATTTGCAAGGTGTCAAGAGAATATTCAAATATCTCAAGGGGACTCCTGGCCTAGGTTTATGGTATAAAAATTCCAATGATTTAAATCTAGTACGGTATTCGGATGCTGACTTTGCCGGATGTAGAGTGGATCGAAAAAGTACAAGCGGCACTTGTCAGTTCCTAGGTAGATCCCTTGCTTCTTGGTTTAGTAAGAAGAAAAATTTAGTCGCCTTATCCACTACAGAAGCCGAATATATTACTGTAGGAGTGCACAAGTCCTTTGGATGAAGAACACCTTGGAAGACTATTGTCTCAACTTTAAATGTGTTCCAATCCATTGTGATAACACTAGTGCCATCAATCTAACCAAGAACCCTATTCAACAGTCTAGGACAAAGCATATAGAGATAAGACATCATTTTCTTAGAGATCATTCACAGAAAGATGACATATCAATTGAGTACATTCACACTGATGCTCAACTTGCTGATATATTCATCAAACCCCTAAGTGAAGAGAGATTTTGTGATCTTAGGAGTGGTTTGAATATGTGGTCACTTCAACAGGTAAAAGAATTTTGAACTGGCATGCATATACATATACTCTATGTATTTGAATGATTGTGTATTATGGAAAGCATGGTCATGATGTCAACTTAACCATAAAAGCTATTCAATCTGTACTCTTAGTCCTCTTACCCGTAAGATGGAGAGTGTACACTCACATTCTAATTAAGACATCTAATCGTTATACTTCATGCCTCATCAAGACCGTGATCATGTCTATTTGTTCTCTAAATACTATATGTATCTAGGCATGTGTTCTACAAAAAAAGGGGGGAGAAACCGGCTTTTATAAAACCAAAAAAAGTATATATATATATATATATATATATATATATATATATATATATATACACAAAAAAAGGGGAATTTTCACGTGTTTTTATCATTCCCCATTCTTTTTTATGTGACGAAAGGGGGAGAAGAATGGCAAATTGCTTATGTATGCATGTGTGTTCTAACACTTTTGTGTTCCATGCATATGCTTTCCCTAGCCACCATGTTAGCTCTACCTATGCTTATCTTGTGCTCATTGTCATTTGTTCAAAATGGATTCATAAATATTTTAATCTTCACATTTATGATAAGCATATATTGAGGGGGAGGCAAAATTTGTATAAATGTGTTATCAAAGGGGAGCCTCCAACCCCATAATCAATTTAGGCTTGTCATCATAAAAAAGGAGGAGAATGTAAGCCCAAGGGTACATCCCTCTCTTGTTTTGATGATCAACAAACCCAAATTGATGGTAGTTTGCTAATGATTGTTCAAGCGTTGTGATTAAGACAAGGTTCATTCATGTCAACACTTGAAGCAAGAAAAACAAGGGCTAGTCTTGAAGAAAGTCAAGTCTTGGTGGTCTCCCTTCAAGCCATATGGTGTATTGAAAAATCAAGGGATCCACAAGTGCAAGAACATGTTTGAAGACTATCTCAAGACAAGGAGAAGATCATGCAAGTGCTAAACAAGATTGAAGATCAAGAAGACCCAAGGTTTTAGTTAATAGAATGCATGGGAGTCCTCTTGGCATTTTTTATTTGCATGTTTTAATGTTTTCAAATCATCTCTAAAACTATTTTTCTAGATGCATAAATATATTTGAAAACACATGTTTAAAGCCCAAAAACCATGGCCCAAAAGCCCCTGGATTTTAAAGTTAAAAATACATTTTCACTCAGGGCCAGTCGACCGGGGGATGCCGGGCGACCACGAGATGCTTACTCGAATTCAAAGACATCTCGAAACTTATCGGGCCGGTCGACCGAGACAATTTGGTCGACCGCGGATGCATTTCTAAAAATTTAGAAAACATCCAGATGGGTATCAGAGGTCGTCTGCCAACCCCTCGGTCGACTGCGAAAAGTTTATTAGGCAAAATAAACTTTAGAAACAATAAGCCCATGGCGGGCGACCTCGAAGGTCCGGTCGACCGCGTAACCCTTTTTCAAGCCAAAATATTTCTAAACAGTATGCTATCGACGACCGCGACTACCTCTGTCGACCACGGTGATAAAGATTTTCAAAATAAAAAATGGGCGCCCGATAAGGGAGGGCGATCGCTGTGGCTCGGTCGACCGCAGCAGACTCGTAAAAGAGACGTTGGGGTGTACAGTGGGTAGGTGCAACCACCCAGGTTTATTACAGTTTTGCCCTTGTTCTCTCCCAAATGAACTAGGGCTATTTATACCCCATCAAAGACCTTCTCTATAACCTTTTGAATATTTGAATATCAAACCTAGAGCTTTCTCTTGAAAAATCAAAAGGATTCTTCTTCAAATCTCTTGAGCATTTAAACTTGCATTTACTTCTTGTTAAGAGGTTCTCCCTAAGCTTTTAGTTTTAATCATTGGGAGTCTTGTGAGCTTCGAGAGTTGTATACGTCTATAAGAGGCTTGAGTGTTCTTTATTTTCCCTTCTTCTTCCCTTCATGTGTATGTGAGATTGTAAAGAGGAGTTTCTTGCTTCAAGGCCAGAGTGCAAGGAAGAAGAACATCTTTGGAGGTGGATTTGTAATATAAAGGTCTGTCTCCTTGTGGAGGTGGTGAATGTGTATATGCTTTGTGAGACGGCATCATGTAGTCTCACCACAGTGGAGAAAGTTCAAAAGAAAGGCGAAGTACTTGGGTAGTGGAGTAGCTCAAGTTGTGACCGAACCACTATAAATCATCGTGTGGTCTTCTTACTCTTTCTCCTCTCTTGTGGTGTTGGTAATTCCTTTCCCTTTTATTTTTAATATAACTTGAACAAGGGTTAGATGTAATTAGGCCAAACTCACTTGCCCTAGCTTTTCAAATAGAAAATTTTGAAAACACCAATTCACCCCCTCTTGGTTGTTTCCCTTTAGGATTTCAAAATGTGTTTGGCCGGCCTTCTCCCTCGAGATAGGGAGGAACTGAGAAAGTTGAGTTCTGGGGCTTTGAACCGTTCCCTGCTTCATGCGCAAAAGACGGTATGTCGGTACTGGATCTTTTCCTCCCTTTTTCTTCTCGGGCTATATAGACTTACATCCTCGTGTCTTTTTGTCAGGTGAGTGATCTCAACGCTATGGCTTCCAACCGTATCATGGACACTCTAGGTGATAACCTAAAGCTTAAAGATGTGATTAGCACTTTGGAAGGAAATAGTAGTTCTTTAAAAGATAAAGTTACAGAGCTAGAGAAGAAGGAGAAAGACGACGAAGAGGTCATTAGCGCTCTCCGCCGGGATCTTGAAGGGGTTAAAAAGAAACTTAAAGAGTCAGAGGATGCTCTCAATGATTTGGTCCAGGATCGGGCGGTAGTCGAGGCACAAGGGGTGGCCAAGTTCAAAGAAAATGAAGAATACGGCTATGAGTTGGCCTTCCACGCTCTTGATTTTGAAGTGAAGGGCTTCGCCAAGTGTAGGAGGCAAGTCCTAGAAATTATGTCTGATTTCCCTATCGACCGCTTTACCGCCCCTTCCTCTGTTGTTGTTGACACCGATCCTCCGCTCACGACTGATCCAAATTCTTAGGCCCTTCTTTTCATTCATTTTATAAGTTCTTTTTGTATACACATGCAGTTCCAAAAACTTATTTATTTTGTTGGTCTGTAATATTTGCCTCTACAGTGGGGCGTATACTTTGTGGTACTGTGCCTTTATTGGCACTTGTTGGACCGGTACTTATAAGTACCTCCTTTTTGTTTATATGAATACGATACACAAGCTGTATTCCTCACCTCTATGGGGGGAATGAGACTCGTGCTTTTAATTTTAAGAACCTCCTGGCTTTCCTCTATGTGGGGTGGAGTTTCCTTTTAGATTACGCTGGTCATTTTCTCTCTCGTTCTTATTTAAAAATAAAAAGGGGAAACCCAGGTAAAAGGATGGGTCGGACGTTCTGTCTTGTTCCCTTTGTCAGGAATGGGTCGGACGTTCGGTCATGTTCCCTTTTCCTCATACTAATTAGGGATACACTCTATCGTTCCTCTATAAAGGCAACAATTTACGGGTATTCCCTTTGTGCTTTGCACATCGATCGTCTTTCTTTTATTGATCAATTCGAAGTCGACTGACCAACCCTTCCTTTTAAGGAGGGAACTCATTATCCAGTGACATTTTTGGTGGTATCCGGGATGATCAACCTCGGTCGCACTCCTATATCATCTGGTTGATCCGTAGATCAGGGCCTCCGATCCTCCTGTCATGGGTCGAATGAGTGCCTCCCCCTACTCGATCGGCTTCTTTGCTTGGTGTTAACCTTATAAGGTTAACCATATGATTTATATTTTTAATTTCTTACACATAGGCATATATAAGCTTTGTCTGTACTTATTAAGAGTTGGACAAGCATTTTACCTTGTTTAATCAGTTTTCCTACTCGATTGGTGGTAACTGAAATTGTTTAATGTTTTTCAAATACGCATATAAACATTAAACACAGATAGAAATATAACAGGAACACTCTGAAACAAATTCGAACCTTTATTTCATTAAGCTATATTCCTTATTACATCCTTTCAAAAGAATTATCTCTACTTATTCCTACGTTTGAAAAAGACAAACGAAACAAAATAACAAAAGTAAACAAAGAAAAACTAACTAGACTTACTGATAGAATTTCCTTAAGTTCTGCATGTGTCATGTCTTGGGGATCGGTGTTCAATCTAGATTTTCTAATTTGTAGGCTCTTGGGCGTAGGATCCTTATAACTCTGTAAGGCCCTTCCCATGAGGAGGCGAGTTTTCTGGCTTTCCTTGGGTCTTAAACCTCTGCCCGACGGAGTACCAGATCTCCTTCCTTAAGGGCTCTTTCTTTCATCCGATGGTTGTAGTACGCGGCGATCCTTATTCGAGCTTTCTCCCTGGCCTCTTCCATGAGGTCCTAACTGCTTCTCATGAGTTCGTCTTTCAGTCGTTCATTGTAACTTTCAACCCTTGGAGAGGGGATGGCTATCTCAACTGGAATGATTGCCTCAACACCGATTGTTAAATTAAAGAGAGACTCATCCGTCGCGGTGCATGGAGTTGTTCGGTAGGCCCATAGGACTGATGCCCAAGTATTTTTGGCATCTTCGACTCTCTTTTTAAAACTTTGAAGGAGAATCTGATTGGTAACCTCAACTTGCCCGTTCGCTTGGGGGTGCCCAGCCGAGGTAAATCTCTGTTCGATCCCGAGTCTTTCGCGAAAATTTCAGAATTGTTCGCTAGCGGATTGGGGTCTGTTGTCAGTGACTAACACCATTGGTATTCCAAACCGGCATATGCTGCCACGGTAGAAAAATGTTTTTGTTGCCTTAGAAGTGGCCTTTTTTACTGCTTTCGCCTCCACCATTTGGTGAAATAGTCAATCGTGACTTATAACATTGTGTGTCCGCCGACTGATGGTGGGAAGGGGCCCAATAGATCCATTCCCCACATTGCGAAAGGGATTGGACTGGAGATGGGAGAATATTGGGTTGCTGGCTGGCGAGGTACCGATGAAAACTTTTGGCATTGTTCGCACTTCTTAACATAGTTTTGAGCGTCTTCAAGTATAGTCGGCCAAAAGAATCCTAGGCGAAGGATCTTGTGAGCCAACACCTTGCCCCCCGAGTGATCTCCACATATACCTTTATGTACTTTAGCCATTGCTCGGTCGCCGTCAGTAGGTCGGAGGCACTTTAGTAGTGGCCAAGAAAATGATCGCTTATAAAGTACTTCATCTTTTAGGATGTAAAGCGTGGATTTGGCAGTAATTCTCCTTGCTTCCTTTCGGTCCTTTGGCAAGGTACCGTCTTTGAGGTACTGCATTATAGGGTCCATACAGCTGGGTTCATGATCAATATGAGTAACTTCCTCTCTCTCTCTCTCTCTCGCTCTCTCTATGCTGGGGCGAGAGAGGACCTCAGTATACACGTTTCCCCAGCTAGTGGTTTCCGAGGAGGCCATTCTGGATAGAGCATCGGCTCTTGCATTAAGGTTTCTTGAAATTTGGACAATTTTGAATTCTTTGTAAAGGGTGATTTTCCCTCTTACCTTTTCCGAATATTTGAGCATTCGTCGGTCCTTTGCTTCATAAAGTCCATTAATGTGCCCTACGATAGTCCGGCAAGTAATGCTTCATACTCGCCTTCATTATTAGAAGCGTCGAAGTCGAGTATCAAGGCGTACTCCACTAGAAATTTATCGGGTCCGCCCAAGACTAATCCTGCCCCGCTTCCGCTTGAATTGGCTAATCCATCGACAAACACCATCCATGGATATTGTTTTTCTGTTGTTCCACTTTTATCTCTTCTTGCCCCCCTGAGTCTTCGGTCAGAGCCGTGCATTCTACAACAAATTCGGCAAGTACTTGCGATTTAATTGTGGGGAGAGGCCGCACTTGTATGTCAAATTCGCCCACTTCTACCCCCCAATTAATTAATCGTCCCGAAGTATCAAGTTTTTGAAGGATTTTACGTAATGGTTGATCGGTGAGAACAACTATTGTGTGGTCTTGGAAGTATGGACGCAATTTTCGGGCGGTGACGACCACCGCGAATGCGAACTTTTCTATACCCTGGTATCTTGTCTCTGCATCGTGCAGTACTCGGCTGACGTAATATACGGGGTGTTCTGTCCGTTGCTCTTGCCTGACAAGTACAGCACTAACAGCCAAGGGACTTACCACTAGACAGAGGTATAACTCTTCATTCGGCATCGGTTTCATCAATACCAGAGGAAATTGGAGGTACTGTTTGAGTCTTTCGAACGCTTCTTGGCATTCGCTTGTCCATTGAAAATCTTTCATGTTTTTCAGTATCTCGAAGAATGGGAGGCATTTCTCAGCAGATTGAGGCATTTTTTGGCAGATTTGGACATGAATCGGCTGAAAACCACTATCCTTCCCGCGGGTCGTTGTACTTTGTTCACTGTTCTTGGAGGTGTCATATCGAGGATGGCTTGTATCTTCTCGGGATTAGCCTCTATGTCTCGTTGACTTGCCATGAATACCAGGAATTTGCCGGAAGCTACCCCAAAGGCACACTTTGAGGGGTTAAGCTTCATCTGATATTTCTGCAACACCGTGAAAGCTTTCTGAAGGTTGGTAACATGGTTGGTGGATTTTAAGCTTTTAACAAGCATGTCATCTACGTATACCTCCATGTTCCGTCCGATTTGTGAGGAAAAATTTTTATTCACCAACTGTTGATACGTGGTTCCGGCGTTCTTAAGGCCAAAGGGCATGACCTTATAACAAAATAGTTCTTGTTCTGTGACGAAAGACATTTTGGAGATATCGAGGGAGTATATGCGTATTTGGTTATATCCGGAGAAAGCATCCATGAAGCTGAACATCTCATGGCCGGATGTAGCATCTATTAACATGTCGATTCGGGGAAAGGAGTAGTGGTCCTTTGGACAGGCTTTATTTAGGTCAGTAAAGTCCACACATATCTGCCACTTCCCGCTCGCCTTTCTAACCATTACAACATTGGCGAGCCATTCTGGGTAATGTATGTCTCAGATAAACCCGCCTTGTAGGACTTTATCAACTTCCTCTTTTATGGCTTTCTGTCGCTCAGAAGCAAAATTCCGTTTCTTTTGCTTAACAGGTCTATAAGTGGGGTCGACACTGAGACGACAAACGAAAACATCCGTCGGAATACCTGGCATATCTAAAGTAGACCATGCAAAAACATTTGCTTTAGTTTTCAAAAAATTGACTAGGTTGGTGCGGGTCTTACCAGTAAGGAGTGAGCCAATCTGGATCATTCGTTCATCATCCTCTCCAAATAATGGTACTTGAGTCAGTTCTTCTACTGGTTCTCCTCGTGTCAGATAGTTATCTAAGCGTGGGTCGGTACCAGCTATTTGAAGGGATTCCTTCACCTTTTTCCCCACTTTGGTATAATCGGCATAAGAGTTTCCACCTCTTTCTTGATCTCCTCTCACCTCTCCGACTCCTGCTTTCGTCTGGAATTTGATTTTGAGGTGGGGTGTGAAGACAACCGCTTCAAGCTTATTCAGAGCTTGCGCTATGATAGCGTAATAGTTGGAGGGGACTTTAACTACCAAGAAAGTCTGTATGATAGTTTTCTGGCGGGGTTTGATACTAGGGCTGCACAAAAAACCGGCCAAACCGATAAACCGAACTGAACCGGGCCTTTTGGTTTGGTTTCGTTCGGTTTTTCTCGGCATTGGTTTGGTCACGGTTTAGAATTTTACCGAATTAATCCCATTGGTTCGGTTCACAGTTTTAGATTTTTAAACCAAAAATTAACCGAACCGAACGGAGAAATGGAGGAAAAGACTTACTGATTTTGTGTCATTATCAAATCTAATGTGAGTTATTTCATTTACAAAGAGAAGAGGGGTGATTTAAAGAAAGGAGGTGTGTCTATATCAATTCCTTGTATTCAAAAGTAAAGAATACATTCACCCTTTCCCATAGACCACCCCTTAGAAGTGTAAAAAGAATAGTTCTAAATACTTAGATGGGGTGTCCAAGAGAAGAAAAGGGTGGGATATATCATCCCCTTTATAAGGCCCTCGATTAGGGTTAGAGAGGGAGCGATCTCTTCATTTTTTGTTTCGTGAGAGAGAGAGAGAGAGCTTGCTGGTCTCATTCGACACCGTTGATGGTCGATTCGAATAGATAAACCTTTTTTTTTTTTTAGATAAATGTATTTAACTACTTGATTTGGATTTGTACCGAATAAACCGTGAACCAAACCGAGCCGAACCGAACCGGTCAAAATCGGTTTGGCTTGGTTTGGTTACACCCCCGATCGGTTTGGTTATGGTTTGGATTTTCTCCAAACCGATGTGATTGATTCGGTTAAAAAAAACTCCCTAAACTGAACTAGTCCGAACCGTGTGCAGCCCTATTCGATAACGTTACAGGGAGGTCTATCCTACCCTCGATACGGATCGATCAGCCAGAAAATCTGTATATCGACCATTCAACTGGTACAAGTCTGTCCATCCCGAGGTGCATCTCCTTAAAAGCATTGTAATGTAAGATATTGACAGAACTACCGGTGTCTATCAGTACCTTACTTATGTTGTAGTTGGAAATAATGAGGCGGACGACTACTGCGTCATCATGGGAGAGGTGGACTTTGTCGTAGACCTTTTTAGAAAAGATTATCTGTTCCTCGTTATCGGTCGACTCCGACCGTAACTATTTTGCTAGAGCCTCCACCGCATGAATTTGGGCCTCGTAAGCCTTTTGTCCGGAAATTGTCGATCCTTCTGAGGCGAAACCTCCGGCGATTACGTTGTTGCTTGGGGCATCTGTCCTTACGTCCGAGGAGTGTCTAACTTCTAAGACCTGTCTGGTTTGATCAACCCCAATGGTTGATTGGGTCGGATTAGAGGGGCCGGGTGTTTTTAAATTTTTTGATTTCTGAGAAGATCCAGTATTTCTAGGGTTCACCAAGTATTTAGCGACACGTCCAAGCTCTAACAACCTTTCGATTTCATTTTTTAGATTATAACAGTCGTCTGTCGAATGGCCATGGTCGCCGTGATAATGGCAATATTTGCTAGTGTTACGTTTTCGACCAGGACCTTTAATCTTTTTTGGCCATTGGAGATCTTCTTTCCCTCGGATCTCATAAAGGATGTTTGCAACAGACGTGTTCAGAGGAGTATAATTATTCCTTTCAAACTATTGTGAGGGAGCTCGGTTACTAGACTGTGACTGTCGATTGTCAGATCGAGGAGGTTTAGCCTGACTGTTACTCGACCGAATCTCTTCCTTCCGCTTCTCCGGAGCTTTGGCAAGTTCTAACTCTCTTTCCATAGGGAAAGATTCTTCATTGTTGACATATTTGTCTGCTACTGCCATGAGCTCTTGGAGGTCTCGGGGAGGATCGATATTTATGGCTACCTTGAAGTCCCTGTCATGGATGGCTGATTTCATGGCTGCTCTAACCATCTCATGATTGTGATAATTCAGCCCTGAACCGGCCTATGAAGGATCATAAAGTTTCCTCTTTTCCTTGTCGGAGAGTTTGCCTATAAACAAAACATAGATGAAGCTTGTGTTTATAAAAAGGTCAGTGGGAGTGCTGTGACATTTCTTATTTTGTATGTAGATGACATGCTGCTCATTGGGAATGATGCTAGAATGTTGTTTAATACAAAAGTATGGCTATTTAATACCTTTGCTATGAAGGATTTAGGTGAAGCGTCTTATATCCTGGCCTTAAATTGTTTAGAGACCGTAGGACTAGTACACTTTACTATCACATGAAGCTTACCTAGATAAGATATTGGCCAAGTATCATATGACAAGTTCCAAGAAAGGGTTAATACTTTTAGGCATGGAATCAAGCTCTCTAAGAAGATGTCTCCAAAGACATCTGAAGAGAAGGAAGAAATGAACAGGATTCCCTATGCTTCGGCAGTGGGAAGCTTGATGTATGCCATGTTGTGTACAAGGCCAACTATTTGTTTATCTGTAAGTGTGGTTAGTAAATATCAATCAAACCCAGGTCCTGAGTATTGGACAGCAGTTAAGCATATCTTTAAGTACCTCAGAAGAACTAAACATTACTGTTTAGTATTTGGAGGAGATGAATTAGTTGTTTCTAGATATACTGATGCGGATTTTCAGTCAGATGTTGACGACATGAAATCCTCATCAGGTTTTGCCGTCACCTTAGCAAATAGAGCAGTTTCATGGAGGAGTTGCAAGCAAGACACCATGGTAGACTCAACAACTGAGGCAGAATACATCACTGCTAGTGATGCGGCGAAGGAGGTGGTATGACTACAGAAGTTTATAGACGAACTTGGAGTCATACCCTCTGTTGAGAGACCTATTACGCTGTATTGTGATAACAGTGAGGCGATCGCTCGAGCAAAGGAGCCAAGGTGTCATCAGAAGTCAAAGCACGTCTTTCAGAAATATCATGTGATACGAGAGATTATCGACAGAGGGGATGTGGCCATAGCTAAATTAGCTTCAATGGGCAACGTGGAGATCCTTTGACCAAGTCCCATAGTCAAAAGGTTTTTGACAAGCTTTTGGAGGGAATGGGTCTAAGATACATGCATGACTGGCTTTGACGGCAAGTGGGAGATTGTTAGACTATATGCCCAGAAAAGCCAGCAGAATAACATTTCTAATCAATAAAGATTTATTTCATGACATGAATGGGTATTTATATTTATGAATGTGTGTGATGTGCTTATTTTATTGACACATGTTCGTCCTTAGGTAGCATAGTAGAAATATCATGCTCAAAGGATTCACAGATCCGAGGGAGCATGGAGATATGGTATCTCAGTTCTATGCAAGCCTTAATAGTTCCTAGTTGGGAAAGAGACTGGACATCTCTTTCTTTATACAACTAGCACCAGTCTTGCCTACATGCACGTGATGTGAGGTGACTTATCTCGGTCATCTGGGTAGTGGACCCTAAGCAAGAAGAGTGGGTGCGACAATTGGATAGCGTAACCGAACTGGATCAAATAAAGAATAACTTATGGACAAGAAAGTACAAAGTTGTTCTTCCAGACAAGACCCTTCACATGTCCTTGGACCTGAGGGATCTTATTGGTCTATCGGCCCGTTCTAGGGTCTTAGTCTATCTTATAGTGATTCTATTTTAGAGTCACAATCGGATAGAGCTATAACCTAGAGCAAACCCTCAAGACCAATATTGGTACTCAAAAAGGGATTCTTCACCCTAAAATTTAGGGATTAACATCTATAATTTTGTCAGAGCGGTAGGCCTAATAAAAAGTCTGGACAGGCGAATTTGATAAAATGTTTATCAGAATGTTTTATGAAACATTGAATTATTTTCAAAGGATTTTACAAATGCATTTGGAGGCCGAACGCCACTTGATCAAAATGGTATACCAAGAGTGGGCCAAGGGGGTAAATGGTGTCCACCTCCCGTATGACTCAACTCAGTAGATGTGGTTATGAAGAAAGGACTTGCACATACATGATGTGATTAGGGGTAAGATGATCTGACAGTCATCTTCAGGGTTACGTCTCGATGGAGGCCACTGACCTAATGCAAGTGTAGTTTAACTACAGAGCGAGATCGCAGTGGGGCCCACCATAGGGTTCTGCAGGATTAACCGTCGGATCCCTGCAACGATCCCACTCACAACTCGAATGAGCCGGTAACATCCAAATGGATCAGGGTTCCGCTTATGTAATTGTACGGACGGATATGATCCGTTAGATTAATGTGGATATTAATTAAATATATATATATATATATATATATATATATATATATGTTGATATATGTATATATACATGTCTTTGTTAAGTAAGTATTATGAGACAGTAAGAGAATTTTTCGAAGACAAATTGGAGACGAAATAACTCCCATTGGAAGTGAGTTATTAATCGCTTAAATTATTAATTAATTATTTAATTATTATAAATTATTATGTATTATTAATTTGATTAATAATTAGCATAATAATGTGTAATCCAAATAAGGATAGTTATTCCCAAACCGGTTTTGCAAAAGTTCCAGAATTGGAATAGAATTGGGAATTGGGCTACAACTACACATTTGGATAAGGTTTGTGGGGCCCACAACACTCATAAATCAGTTGGAGAGCTTGGGAAAAGAGTCCCAATTGCTCAAGGACTTTGAGTTTCACTCAAACTCCTTGTTGGATAAGAATTACTAAATTGTAGGATCTACAAAGCAAGCAATTTGTTTCCAACACCAACTCTTATGAGATAAGACAATCAGGGCTGGAGGGAGGCATCCATACACGTTCTCCCATGTATCTTGAGTGTCCCCACACAGCCTTGGAGGTTTGGGAGAGTCTCATTCACTCAAGGAGTCTCAATTCAAGTTTGTTTCTCAATTGGATTGAAATTGGGAGAGAGAAACTAGGATTTATCAAACCAAAATTCTACTTTATATAAAAGACAGAGAGGAGAATGAAATTTCAAGTGTGGAATACTCAAAAATTCGTTCTCCCTTGTTCCTCCTTTGGAAAAATAGTTTTCCATCTCTCTCCCTCTTTATTTCTCTTCCAATTGAGCTAGTTTCAAAGAGAAAGGCTTCAAATCAAATTGTCTATTCTCTACAGCAAAGGTATTGATTAGATCAAACCTTAAATAGGTGAATAAGAGTTATTCACATTCACAATTGTCCAAGCAAAGAAAAAGAATCCATCGGTTCAACCTACGGGGTCCGCGTCATTTAGAACGATCACAACCGTTCGAGGAGTAGATCAAGCAACGTGGTTACTTGATTTCTTCTTCAAAGATGTATTTATTTATGTTTAATTAAATTAATTAACTAATCTAGACTCTAGGATCTTGGGCAAAAGCAATATCAAAAGAAAATTTTTAAATTCGATGCAATTTTTGTTCCGCTGCGCATAGCGATCTTGCCGGAAGGGGATAACCTTCCTTCAACATGACTGTATCGTTAGTGCCTTTGAACTCCATCGCTCTCTGGTACGCCTGTAGATATTCCAATGGGTCCGACGTACCATCGTAGAGGTCAAGTCTCGGTAGGTCGAAATTTGGTATCAATTGAGCATGTGCTATGGCCTCTACGAATGGTGATTGTATTTCATTCTCCCATTCATCCAGAAGATCTGGTTCATAAGGTTTCTTGACATGACGTTGCATCTCTCTGACCTGTCGTTGAAGTTCGGCGAGGAGTCCCTAATCAGGGGTACTAACTCTGTCTCTCAAATTTTGCTGCGGGTCGTCTTACCCTTGATTCGGATTTCCTGCGCTATTAGCCCTTTGGGGGCATTGCTATTCTGGAGTGGAATAGGCCTAAAAGTCAATTTTGGTGCCCGTCTGTCATTAACTTCTCCGTCTTTGTGATTCGGCTGAGGGCTAGTGATCGAGGCCGAGGGTCGGTGATTTACCGGCCTTCTGCTGCTAGGGTTTCTACCCTCGGGCGATTCATCTTGTTCTTCTTCTAAGGGTGGATTCCTCTCTTTTGCAATCAATGGGGGAATAGTGACGTTATGAACCATCGGTGGATGAGGTGGTAAACGTCTCAATATTTTCTGAAGAGCAACAGAAACATCCACAACTTGTGTTGCCAATTGGTTGAACATAGTCATAGTGACTGGAGTCGTATCTTCGTTGGTGGGCACTTCCTCCGGAATAGAATTTTTGGGGATTGTGGCCTGTGCTTGACTCCTGGTCATTACTCCTTCACGGCAGTGACAAATTTTGAGGCTTTTGATCTCGAATTTGTCATGGTGGTCCCACGGATGGCGCCAATCTAATGATGCCGAAATCTGCTTAACACGATCTAGCGGTGATAGAGTTGATCCTGTGAGCAACTTACACTCACAGAAAGGATGTTAGTAGATCCGGAATTATGACTCCAGATGATACTTCAATATTTAAGCTAGAAATCAGTATCACAGGAAAATTAAAAAGAAGGAGATGAAGTTTAGAAGTCGTACCAACGAGGGTGAATGGAAGAGGATGTGACTGAACTTGGTCTTCCTAAGTTGCCTACGTACCTCTTTGTTGAGGGTCAAGTCTGACGTAGTTCCATTATGGGTGCAAAGGTCCCTTTTTATAGGGAAAAGTGTCTGCAATGATTAGAATCTTACTGTTTAAGGAGTCTTGCCTAATTGGTCGACTTTCCCGGGGGATAAGTTTATATCTATTTTTAATAGATATCCTATTTCCCTAAATGAGGAAGTTACTTTTTAATAAACTTCTCATAGATAGAAAGTTGCCGCCTTAGGATGTGTTTCTTCTTTGAACGGCGGTGAAATTCCACTTAGGAACCCAAGAGGGGGGTGAATTGGGTGTCTTTTGTAATTTTACGGATTTAAAAACTTTGCTTGCACTAGTTTTAGTTTAATTAAAAATATTAAGAAAGAGATTCAAAGACAAGAGTGAAGCACTTACCACAATAGAAGAGAGGAAGAGACAAGAGGCTTGACACAAGGGTTTTTATAGTGGTTCGGTCTTAAACCCAAGACCTACTCCACTCTTCTCAAGTTTGTCTCCTTGAGGATCCCACTAGAATCTTCTTCCAAGGAACTTAAATACGGCGTTCCTTTCGCCAAGTACAATCCAAGCTTCCAAGCTCCAAGGGTCTTAACTACGGCGCCCTTTGTTACCAAGTACAATGAATAGATGAAGAAGTAGCTCACTTGCCTCTAGATAGGCTGATTACAATGTAAAGAGCACTCACTCTCAATAAGAAAAGAAAAGTATGAATTAATCCTATAATCTCACAAAAGTATTTCAAGGTTAGGCACAGAGAGAGGATGTGACAGTGATTAATTATCAATAATGATGCTAAGGTATGTATTCAATGATTCAAGATGGTTATATGAGTTCTTGGAGAGCATAAATGAGCTCTAGACCATCATATATATAGAGGAGACTAAAATATTGCCTTTTGGGAGTCTCCAACGGCTAGTACAGAGGCACTGCATAGAGCTCCGTCAGAGCCGTTATGGCTAAAAAGAATTTGAAACAAGTTATGCCACGGAGCTCCGTGAGGTTCCACAGAGTTCATGCACGGAGCTCCGTGGGAACCCACGGAGTTCCGTGGAGGCACCTGTAATTGTAATTTGTTTAATCTGTTTTGCATTTTGTTTTTCCTCCGAAACTTTGATTTTCTTGCATAGTTTGTGATGCCATGTGGGTTCAATTATGTATGAACACCACCATGGTATGCACATACATGTATGGTCCATTTTTAGGGTTATTTTAGTCCTCTTTTTTTTTTGTGCCTTAAAAATGAAATACGAAATGTGAAACACAATACATTCTAAGTATACTTTGGTCTTCACTTTAATGGCGCTTCAACGAGGCTTAGTCTTTGATTCGATCAACTACTTTGATCCACGTGCACATAGCTTTAGCATTTGGACCGATCACCTTCCTTGAGTTCACTTTGCCCTTGCTTTTTGACTTTACCTTTGATATTTTCATGTCTTTGACTTAGTCTTGATCACCAAACGATTAGGCAATTGAGGTACATGCTTGAGGTTGCTTGTGCTTGAGACATGAGCACTTAAACATTGAAAGGCGTTAGTATAAATAAACATTTTACAACAAATTGAGTTTGTTCATCATCAAAACAATTGATTAGGAGAACTTGTTGTGGGCTAACAATCTCCCCCTTTTTTGTGATGACAAACCCAATTTGATTTAGGGTAGGAGCTCCCCCTTTTGGGATGAATAGAACAATTAATGCTCCCCCTAAAAGAAGTATTTGATTAACCAATGAAGCATTAATTTGTATGAGAGATAGATAAAGAAAATTTAGCTTTGCTCCCCCTTAAATTATGCATTTAAGTATAATATGGGAGCTCAAACATTCTCCCCCTTTTGGCATCACAAGAAGGGAACCATAAAGAGTAGAAGCCTAGGGAGAATAATAAGAGATATGTCAGCTAAGATAATGAGCAAGACAAAAAGAAATTCCATTCATACAATGCCATACAAGCTCAAAGTGATAAGCAAACTATATTTTAGTCATAATGAAAGGCCATAGATAAGAACAACCAGGAGGAGAGACAAACTAACGATAGGCGCACCACATAGATCCTACAAATGATAGACAGAAATGCATACAAGGCAGGAAAACATAACATCAACCCATATCCCATAAACAAGCCCAAAAGAAACAACAACTAGATAAAGCTGGAACAAGCAGAGAGCAGCTAGTCCTCTGAAGGAGGCGGAGGGTGAGATGAGCTGTCAGGAGATGGACCACCCTGTCGTGCTGAGTACAGCTCTCGGAGTGAAGTGAACTGCACATCCATGTGAGTAGTTATACATATAAAGAACATTAGCAGCTACTCATACCTCATTTTCAAACTCTTTCACTAGATCTAGACTCTAAATATTGAGTCCACTCCTAATGTCACAAAATCTATCCTCATTGAGGGGTTTAGTGAAGATATCCGCCAATTGATCATTTGTGTGGATATACTTAATTGAAATATCCCTTTTTTTTAGAATGATCTCTTAAGAAATGATACCTTACCTCTATGTGCTTGGTTCTAGAATGTTGGATTGGATTCTTTGTTAAGTTTATTGCACTTGTGTTATCGCAATGGATCGGAACATTGCTAAATTCAAGATTGTAATCCATGAGAGTGTTCGTCATCCATAGAATTTGTGCACAACAAGCTACGGCTGCAATGTACTCAGCTTCGGAAGTAGACAAGGCTACGGAGTTTTGTTTTTTGGTAAACCAAGACACTAGAGAGATCTTCCTAGAAATTGACATGTGCCACTTGTGCTTTTTCTATCAATTCTATAATAGGCAAAGTCGGCATCCGAATATCCTACTAGGTTGAATTCATTTGATCTTTGATACCATAAACCTAGAGAGGGAGTTCTCTTGAGATATTTGAATATCCTCTTTACGGCACTCAAATGAGACTCTTTAGGAGCTGATTGAAACCTAGCACAAATACACACGCTAAACATTAAATCCGGCCGACCAGCGGTCAAATATAATAGGCTACCTATCATTCCTCTAAACTTCTTCCCATCAACCAGTTTGCCAATTTCATCCTTTTCTAATTTGGTGGAAGTGCTCATAGGAGTTGGCTTAATTTGTGAGCTATCCATGCCAAATTTCTTAAAGAGTTCCCTAGTATACTTCTCTTGGTTGAAGAAAATTATATTTTTACATTGTTTGATTTGAAGTCCTAGGAAATAGGTAAGCTCTCCCATCATACTCATATCAAACTCTTTTTGCATGGATTGTGCGAATTCTTCACACATCTTATCATTGGTAGCACCAAATATTGTATCATCCACATAGATTTGAACAATAAGCATATCTTTTCCTTTTCTTTTAATGAACAAGATTTTGTCAACCTTGCCCATTTGAAAGCCACTCTCTAATAGGAAGGAGCTAAGCCTCTCATACCAAGCTCTAGGAGCTTGCTTTAGACCATACAAGGCTTTGTCCAACCTATATACGTGATTAGGGTATTTGAAATCCTCAAAACTGGAAGGTTGTTCAACATAAACTTCCTTCATAATATACCCAATTAGGAATGCACTCTTCACATCCATTTGATACAACTTAAAGTTTTTATGGCATGCAAATGCAAGTATCATCCTTATGGCTTCCAATCTAGCAACCGGAGCAAAGGTTTCATCATAATTGATACCTTCCTCTTGGTTGTAACTTTGGGCTACTAACTAGCTTTATTCCTTTGAATATCTCCATGCTCATCGAATTTGTTTCGAAACACCCATCTAGTCCCAATAACCGGGTGATCACTAGGCCTATGAACTAACATCCATACTTTGTTTCTTTCAAATTGGTTTAGTTCCTCTTGCATAGCAGCCATCCAAAATTCATCCTTTTCGGCTTCTTTTATGGACTTGGGTTCTATTTGGGAGATAAATGCCATGTTCGCACAAACATTCCTATAGTGAGATCTTGTCTTGACTCCTTGTGAGGTTTCACCTATGATTTGAGTAGAAGGGTGACTAGAAATGATTCTACTATGTTTGGGAGGACCTTCTATTTCAACCTCTTCTATAGGTTGACCTTTTAAATCAAGATTTTCTAAGGGTTGAACAAGGGACTCTACTTGACTAGGAGGCTCTAGAAGATTGGCACCATCGTCATCTTCATCAAAGACTTTAGGAGGTTCAAATGACTCATCAAATTTGACATGCACGGATTCTTCAACAATTTGAGTTCTTTTGTTATAGACTCTATAAGCTTTACTATGGGTTGAATAGCCTAAGAAGATACCTTAATCGGATTTTGAATCAAACTTGTGCAAGGTTTCTTTCATGTTTAAAATAAAACATTTACAACCAAAAACTTTGAAATGGCTAACTTTGGGGAGTGTTCCACTCCATAGTTCATAAGGTCTTTTGTTAAGGTGAGGTCTAATGAGCACTCTATTTAGAATATAGCAAGCCATGTGAACGGCTTCCGCCCAAAAATTTCTTGAAACATTGCGCTCATTTAACATGGTTCTAGCCATTTCAATAAGTGATCTATTTTTTCTTTCAACTATCCCATTTTGTTGGGGAGTTCTTGGAGCCGAGAAATTATGCTTGATTCCATTTTCATTACAAAAGGTATCAAACTCAATATTCTCAAACTCGGTTCCATGATCACTTCTAATTTCATTTATGAATACCCCTTGTTCATTTTGAATTCTCTTGCACAAGTTAACAAATTTCTTGAAAGTTTCATCTTTACTAGTTAAAAACAACACCCAAGTAAACCTTGAGTAGTCATCAACAATCACATATATATATATATATATCTACTTCCTCCTCTACTACAAGTCTTCATGGGACCAAATAGGTCCATGTGAAGGAGTTATAGTGGACAAGAGGTAGATAATACACTTATGGGTTTAAAATAGTCTTTAGCATGTTTTCCAGGAATACAAGCACTACAAACTTTATCTATAATATACTTGAGTTTAGGTAACTCTCTCACAAGATTCTTATAAGACAATCTTAAAATCAAATCTATATAAGCATGACCAAGTCTCCTATGCCATAACCAAGGGTCATCATCCATGGCGGAGAGACATTGGATGTTTTAATTCTCAAGGTCTTCTAATGCTAATGAATACATATTACCATCTCTATATGCAACAAATTCAACTCAATTATTCTTAGCATTCAAAATCTTACATATATCTTTTTTAAAAAGAACTTTGTGACTAAGATCGCATAGTTGACTATGTGTGGCGCGCGAGCCGCCACGCTCTCTCTTGGTCTCTCGTACCCACGCGATTGGCGTGTCCATTCTTATTATTGATTTTAATTCATCTTTTATGTGAACTTGGGATCACTAGGCAATCCGAATTTCACACAAAAGAGACTGACAGAGTCGCCACCTAGATGTGGGATCTAGGACCCATAATTAACCAGAAATCTAGACTCGCTACCTGGTTACGAGAATGGAAGGTATGGGGAGTTATCCACCACATGCACCATTCCTGCCCGGTAATCGGTCTTCGATTCCAAAAGCTAACTCTTTTAAATTTATTTTAAATGGCTCATTCAACTCTATGTTAGTGTGGTAACTATGTGACATGCATCCTATGATCTAATTTCAATGTGAATCCAAAATGTGTATCTTGATTTCTTAATTTGTCTGGATCTAATCTAAGTGAAAGTTCTCCTAAAATTCTAATTTCATAGAAAATCCTAAGTGATTTATTTAAGAATTTACAAGAAAATTAATATACAAAACCCCACAATTTGTTGTGGAGCCGACTCGCGGTTGGTATGCCATCAGACATCCAAGCTCCCTACGTACCCAAGCCTCACTGGGATCAGAGTCGACGTAGTTCGGTGCACCTAAGCTAAGCTACTTATGCCTAACTCAACTAAGACACCGATCTAGACTGAATTGACTGTTTCAACAGTTTTAAGAGAAGTTATTTAATTCAAGTTGAAGATTTTATTATCCTAGGATTTCATCTAAGATGCTATATGATCCTATCTAAGTGCAAGTTGTCCCTTAGACTAATGCAGGTTAACCTACATCCTAGGTAACTAGGCTTGTCCTAGGAAAAATTTGGGTGACTAGTGTAACTAGAGATATGGCACGGTTGCTATCCATAGCAAACGTCCGTGATGAGGCTGGACTCCTAACTCTAGGACTCCCTAAAACCTAAGACTCCCTAAGACCTAGGACACGACCTGACGCAAGTGTTCCTAAATTAAGCTCTAATGGTTCTTATGATGGAAACCATAATCCAATGGTCCTGAAAGACACGAGATGAATCGATTTAAGTTCTTGAAGTTTATGAATTTCAGATTTCAAGGATTTTCGGTTTCTGGACATTTAAGGATTACCAATGGTTCTAGGGTTCACCAATTTCGGCCTCGAATAGCATCCGAGGAAGGGAATCGTGCGCTCTTTCCTTGCGCAATTTAATACTTAGGTTATAGCACCTTATTGCCTGGCATATCTCAGGATTTCCGTGGACAATAACCTCGGAGCAAATAACATGCTATAGCTTAAATATTCAAATTGTCAAAGATCAGTTGCAATTGGGATACGATTATGGATGCACTGGCCAATTTACCAGAGAAATCTTAAGATCGTAAGATTTCTGTTTCAATGGATTAAGGAGTGAACATGTGACATAAATTCAAGGTTCTTTTAGAAACTTTATGATGATTTTTAATTAATTTCAATTTTTCAGTGGATTTTATCAATTTTAAGCCATATGAGTGATTTTACAAGTGAAGTTATTGCAAACGAATTCCAAATGAATTAAAATTTCTACAGCAACAAGATGGGAATGTATGTAGATTATTAGAAGAATTTTACAGATTTTTACTTTAAGCTCCTATTTAATTTTGATTTAACAATAATGAGACCAGCTTACAAAAATAACATAAAAACTACTAGAAATAGAAATCTAAATTCATTGAAATTTCTACAGGAATACGATATAAGTAATCATAGCATGCTGTAAGATTTTCATGAATTTTAGAGACTATTTACTACCAATTTCGGATTATTTAATTTTAAGACCAGATTATGAATTTACACTACATCCCTTAGGAAAAAAGATCCAAATCAATTGTAAATTTTACAGCAACAAGAAATATGAAATATAAGACTATTGTAAAAATTTTGAGAATTTTAATTGTGATCTTATGTCAGTAAAAATTCTCATAGAATCTGATAATTTTCAAAGACAGCATCAAATAATATACCAAACAGAATCCAAAAATTCTTAAAAATTCATGGTAGAATATATCAGCACCATATTATTTTCCCACGAAATTTCATTAATTTTAAAATCTATTTAGTATATATTTTATTTTTCTTCGTCAAAAATATGTTTTCAAAGAGTTTTCTATTTTTAAAACATGATTTTTGAGAAAATTACGACTCCAGAAAATGTCCTTTAATCTTGTTCTGATGTGATGAACACAAGAAAATTTTGAAATTCCACAAAATAAATCATCCTGAGATGGCTATTTTTTCAAATTTTGTAATTTCTCAGCCATTATTTTAAATAAAATTCCACTCTTCACTCAAATTTTCAAAATCCTTTGATTCAATGTCTGATCCGATCCGATGTTTATTTTAGTCTATTTAAATAGATCAGTGTATTAAATTTCGGGACGAATCGGAATTGAAACACTCATGTAGATCATGATTTTGAGCACACACGTATAATATCGAATTAAATTCAATTAAATGCTAAAAGCCATGCAAAAATATATAAAGAATACCAAATAATCCTGGAAAAATCTGAGAATAGTGCACCTACCTGTGATGGAGATCCTCGCCGAATCCAAAAGCCAAAAACTCCGAAAAATCTCGCCGACGCTCGATCCTGCGTTCTTTCTTCCCTTTCTTTCTTTGCTTTTTTTTATTTCCACCACGTTAATTGCGCTCCTTGTCTTTAGGGTGCATAGATCCGAGGGATACGCTTTGTCGCACCCTTTTTTATGATGAAGAAGACTCAAACAACACTCCAATCATTCTTGATAGTATGATGCCTTGGAGAAGAAAAAGGAATTCAAGAATTCCTTTTTTGAAGAACACTTGAGAGAGAGATCACACTTCAAGAGAGAAAAGAAAAAAAAATTTCGTGGGAGGAGAGAGAAAATGGACGAATTTGGATTTTTTTTCCCCTTTTCTGGATTGTTTGCTTTGATTTTTATATAAAAAAAAGTTAGGGTTAAGAGAGAAATAACAATTTCCAATGTGAGAGCTCCCTTTTTGGCTTGTTTCCAAATTGGATTTGATTCCAATCTTAATTTCTTGTCAATCATGACATGTTATTCTCATTCCACATTGCTTCTTTCAAGGAAACCTTTTTAAGCAATCATTCCTCTTTTCCTTCTTTCCTTCTTTTCATTTTTTATTCTTTTTATTTTTCTTTTAACAAATATGATGTCACCATTGTGACATCATCAAGGTGGGTGCTCAACTCATGTGGGTCAACCCTGTAGACCGCCCACCATGGTGGTTGTCCCATATGGGTGAACCCACATGAGCTCCATCTTTGCAGGCTTTAGCCCAATGGGCTATTTCACACGGGTTTCGGGTTTATCCGTAAAAAATCAATAAAATCTTTCTAAATTCAACATTCTATATATGGACCCAACTCATTTGACATTTACGGTGCATCCCTCACACATGATCGGACCATCTTTTTTGGGAAATAACTTTTCGGACCAAAATGCCCCTACTTGACTGTTAGACATCCAAATGCGACCAAAATACACTCAGATTGGTTCACCCCTAAAGGGAAAAATTAAAAATGGAAAGTCTTTGTGGTCAAACTTCAAAAATAGAAACTTTTAAAATTGGGTACTTTCGGTGAGCAATATTAAACAGAATCATTTAGTGTCCCCTGAAAATACCCAAAATGCCCACTTAAAATTTCCAAATTAAGCGAAATTCCTGAGAAATTCTAAATTTAGCAGGTTTTCCAAAATTCAGGAAATCATTCATAATCTCTCAGACATATTTCGGGGATCAAGAGAATTACACAGGAAAAGACCAAATTACCCCAAGGTGCTAGAATTTTGGCGAGACTAGGGAAAACCCTAAGAAATTCTAAAAATAGCAGATTTTCGAAAATTTATGAACGGACTCAAGATTTCTTAGACACAACTTGGGGACCAAATATGATATGTTTGGAAATGTCTAAAATACTCCCGAAGTGCAAGACTAAGAGAAAATATTGAGAGATCTAAATTTAGCAGGTTTCCCAAAGCTTACAAAATTACTCATAATCCATCAGCCGTACCCTCCAGATGGTTTTGGACATATGAGAAATGATTGAAATATCCATAAGATGATGAAAATGTGGAAGCCCCATGAGTTTCTAAAAATAGCAGCTTTTTCAAAATTTGTAAAATCACTCAAGATTTCTCAAATATAACTCGGGGGTCAAACGAGACACATCGGGAATGACCAAAATACCCCTGCAGTGCAAAAGAGGCAAAAATGAGGGAAACCCTGAAAATTCTAAAAATAGCAGGTTTTTTCATTTGCTTGGAAACTTGAACTTTCATCTTTCAGAGGCCAAAGGAACGCCCTAGAGACCTTCAGGATTGCGAATCAACTTCAAAACTCTCATAATGAAATGAAATCTACCCTAAAATGCATGGATGCCTAATCTAATGCTGAATACGGATATAAAAATTGATGATACTACCGAATCTTTTGCTTTTTAAAGCCTAGCAAAATGGGGGTGTCTACAGATGCCCCTCTTTGGTAGAGATGACGTAGTCATCGAACACCAAAGCAAAAGTGACAGTGCCATTTTGCGTAGCTTTGATCGACAAAGGACTCTCTAGACACAATGCAACCTAACATAATGCAAGACTCTAGATGAAATCCTAGAATTTGAACATATATCAAAATCATTTACTCTAAACACCATGAGATGGCAGTTTAGAATAACAGAGAATCGGATTTATTCTGGGTGCAAAAATCTTGCAATCCAGAACAAAAGATGATTATGATGCAGCTCCGTTTTCGAACGGGCAATGAAGGAATGGGATACCATTTTCAAACGAATTTTCGGAGGAAAAAAGGAATACCGTTTTTGAACGGTTTCCGAGAAAATGAGACGCCATTCTCAAATGGTCTTAGAGAGAATAATGGATGACTTTCGAAAGATTTTTAATGAAAACAAAGCATCATTTTTGAATGAGCTCAGACATATTTATATGGATTCAAAGGACACTAGATATCATTTCGAATGAATTCAACAAGAATGAGGCCTCGTATTTGTACAGGCCCACAAGGAATGAGATATCAGAATGAGACACCAACTTTGTATGGTTTCCCAAAGAATGAACAACCATATTTTTATGGATCCCAAAGAAGAATAAGAGACTATTTTTGAATAGACTAAGGAAGAATGAGAAATCGTATTTGTATGGTGCTCAAGAGAGTAAGAGACCATTTTTTAATGGACCTGGAGAGAATGAATCAACGCATTTATACGAATTCCACAGAAATGAGACATCACATTTATATGATGTCCAAAGATAACTCAGAGGTAATGGAACATCGTATTTATACGAATGCCAAGGAAAATGTGACACCATATTCATATGATACTCAAAGATAACTCAGAGATAATGGAATATCGTATTTATATGAATTCCAAGGAAAAGAGACATCATATTCATAAGATATTTAAAGAGAAAAGACCGCTTTCAAATGGACTCATGGAGAATGAAATGACGTATTAATAGGGATTTCTAGAAAACGAGACACCATATTCATATGATGCTCAAAGATAACTCAGGGACAATGGAATATCGTATTTATACGAATTCCAAGGAATGAGACATCACATTTATATGATGTTCAAAGAGAAAAGACCATTTTCTAATGGACTTAGGGAGAATGAAATGTCGTATTTATACGGATTTCCAGAAAATGAGACACCATATTCATATGATGCTCAAAGATAACTCAGGGACAATTGAATATCGCATTTATACGAATTCCAAGGAATGAGACATCACATTTATATGATGTTCAAAGAGAAAAGACCATTTTCAAATGGACTCAGGGAGAATGAAATGACGTACTTATACGGATTTCTAGAAAACGAGACACCATATTCATATGATGCCCAAGGATAACTCAGGGACAATGGAATATCGTATTTATACGAATTCCAAGGAATGAGACATCACATTTATATGATGTTCAAAGATAAAAGACCATTTTCAAATGGACTCAGACAATGAGGCACCATTCACAAACGGCCTCAAGGAGGATATGAGACTATTCACAAATGGACTCGAGAAATGAGGCAGCGTTCACAAACGGGCTCAAGGAGGACATGAGACCATTCACAAATGGACTCGAGGAAAAGAGACACCGTTCACAAACGGGTTCAAGGAGAAGACGAGACCATTCACAAATGGACTGGAGAAAAGAGGCACCGTTCCCAAACAGGCTCAAAGAAACGAGATAGCTTTGATTGATGAATTCAACAACAAGAATTTTGAGATTTTTCATGAACTTGAATTTGACGTAAGATTGGATTTGATGAATTTTTGATTTTTTGAACTCAATGAAATCGGGGATATTATAGATCGTGCCCGACAAAGATATTTGAAACTAGGACTTTGACGAATGATGAAACGGCAAACCTTATGAACGAAGAACCATTACTAACAAGAATGGATTAGGAACACTTTTATGAAACTTCAACAAGACACAGTAATGCTTCTGACTTAGTTAACGTTTTATTTGGTAAGTCTATCCTTTCAAGGAATGTTTTTTTCAATTAGTACACACTGGACTTTTTCCTTAAAACAGTAATGCCTCAATGATTTAATTACGATCCCTAAGATTGCTTAGCTTCAATGCCCCCAGTTTTGAGGATGCCACTTGAATTTGCCTGAACTCCAGTTGATCTTCAGTCTTGATACCGGCTGTAGCCTTCTTATAATGATTCTCTTACCGCGACCAAGTCACCTCCTCGGGGTTCTTAACTTGGCGGACCGTGCTAGCCTTAACTTTTGCCTGAACCACCTTTCTAGGTTTTTGATCCAGCAGGCCATCCCCTTAGCTTTTGCCTAAGCCTGCCCTTTCGGGTTTTCAACTTAGCAGGGGAATGATCTTAAATTTTGCCTAAACCACCCTTTCAGGTTTTCAGTTTAGCAGATCTTCAAACTCCGTTCTTTTCTTATTCATCATCATTTTTTTTTTTTTTTGTTACTTATTTTGTCTCGGGACCTAGATCATTAGTTCTGAACACCGGAAGGACTTTATAGGTAAGATGGGGCTTTTCAAAGAATGGCTTAAGGCTCGACAAAGATTTCGACTGAACCTGTGAACAGGTTGCCTACGTATCCCAGGGTAGGAATCAGGTCGTGCGTAGTTCAGGGCGAATGCCCCTAGCTTAAAGATAGATTGTTTGAAGGTTAATTGATTTTTCTTTTTTTTTCTCTTTCTGGAATAATTGACTTCTCTTCTTTTGGAACTTGTCCCCTTTTTTTTTTTTTTTTTTGAATCGACCGAACTCGGTTCGACCGAGCTGCCTACGTACCCCAGTGTAGGGATCAGGTCTCGCGTAGTTAGGGGCGGATGACCCTAGTTTGATGGGTTTTCAAGAAAATTTTATTCAGGCTCGAAGGGTTTACAAACCGGTATTCTTTTGACATTGGGTTCTGATTTTGGGATTTATTCGGCCAAATGAGGCCTTCCGATTTTCAGATTGAGAATCGATCTAGGTTACTAGAGTCCCTCTGGTACTGATTATTTATTTATTTTTTTTCTCACGTTCAAGTAATCACTGTAACTCAAGTGGAGTTTTATCATTTTTGTCCTCATTTGAGGAGGGAGTCTTATTTTAAGATCAGAAGCATACTTAAGAAACAGACACCAGTGAACTTTTGGAAATGAAATTTTATTTAAAGAAAAGGCTATTACATCTGACGACCTATCCTGAACATTCTCAGGATTCACAACTCTAAATAAAAGGAAAGCAAAAGATAACTTGCCATGGACTAGGCATTGACCTTGAACCGTAAGACCGGACTCAACAATTGTACTGACAATGATGACTGACTCAACATAAAATAGTAAATGACTAAAACTTTAACTGCTGCAACTGTCTAGCTTTGGAGGCTCGGCAAAAACTGAATCATCATCATAACTAGTGCCTTTTAACTTCTGGTTCTTCTCATTCACTGCAACTGAACCTGAGCTTCTCAAACCCCAAGTGTCTAAACATCATCCAGCGGCGGTACAACATGGTTTTGCATAGGATTATCAACAATATCTGGCACTTGCTGAAATGGTAGCTTGCGCTCATTGATCAACTTCTGGATCACATGCCTCAGAGTTATACACTGATCAGTACTATGCCCCGATCCTCGATGAAAATCGCAGTGCTCTTCCGCCCTCCATGTCTTGGGGAGCGGATTAGGAGGTTCCTTAATGCGAGGTAAATAGATATCGCCGGATTCCAATCCTTGCTGTAGTATGACAGATGGTGGAAACAAGAGAGGGGTGAATTCCCAGTTGGGCTTTTGCTGAGCTGCAATCCCTGATTGATTATAATTGATTACCATAGGGTTCTGTAGCTCGTTGATATTTCTTGAAGTACAATTGCCCCCGCTATAAGCCCCATATGTTGTGGCCACTTTAATATCCTGACCTATGGAGACCGGGCTCAATGTATTTCGACCCGTCATTGTGCATTGCTGGTTGCGATTATCGTGAGACTTTCTCTTTATTTGCTCAACCCACGGTTTGCGGTCATCAGGAAAGGATGGAGCTTCGCCGCTTGACAAAAGGTTTTGATGGTCGAGGAGCCCCATGTCTATAAGGTCTTGAATATCATATTTCAAGCTGAGGCATTCAACAGTTGCATGACCATGACGTAAATGATAATCACAAAATTCTTTCATTTGGAAGGTCCCGGGACTGGGAAGAGGATTAGGAACAGGCTCTGATCCCAATAGTGTTATCATTCTTTCCTTGAGCAACCATTTCAAAGCATCAGGTCGCGAGATCGGCAAGTCAGTGAATTCTCTTTTAGGAATTTCAGATGGCGGCTCTTGGTCTTATTCAAGAATTAAGGGCCCAACAGAATCCTGCTGGTGCTGAGAGACAGAGTTTCTAGTAACAACATCCTGGATGTTGGTATTTTTGTCAGCGAAGTGCTCTGAACTTTGGGACTGACAATACCAGGTTTGCATTTATTGCTTAATCTGATGAACTTCTTCTGTTAGCGCAGCCATTTCTCTAGAGAGATTCACAATTAGCTCTTCCGAACCCATAACCATGGAGAGGCCCGGATTTTTGCCCTTAGAAACAACAGTGGTTGGACCAAATTGCTCAGTAAGTTGAGCTTTGATGAATTGATTTTCTTCCTTCAATTCCTTCACCTGTTGGACGAGCTGGGTCAAGGCTTCCATGATGTAATAGAGTTGTGAATTTTTCATAGAGACTGCCATGAGTATGGAAGGAGAGGATTGGAGACGCTTCCAAAGAAAATGGGGAATTAGCTTCTTCACTGACCACGAATAGATTCAAACCCAAGAAGCTTTCCTGGATTTTCAGCTGTGAACAGTCCTGACATGGAAACAATAAGAACGGTATATGAGCTTGACATTCAAGGAGTGTCCATTCTCAATGACTGAAAAGAAGATTACAGATTTAAGCAAGTAATTGGGACAATAGAATGAATCCTAAAGGACCAAGACATGACAATGATGACAGATTCGTATAGGGGAATGCCCCTAGTTCAAGGATTATGAGAGTGAACTCTGAAGGACTTAGCAAAATATTCTTGAAAAAAGTTGCCCTTAGAGTAAGAAAAGACTAAAAGTACAAGTACGATCAGATCATCAAGATTGCACAATCAAATGATTGAGACACAATTCCTGCCAATTGATAAAGGGAATGAAGACATAATCGAATCCCACAAGAGGCGAATGATAGACACATGATCAAAAGATGAGATTGCATAGGATTACTTTCAACGGATAGATCAGGAATGACTAATCCTAGGAGATCTTTGGAAATGATGGGATTTATATCCTAACCCCAAAGGGAAAGTTTTTAATCTTCGTACATTTTAACAGTGTTACCTGACGGCATCAAACCCTAATCCTAATCTAGTGGAGTGGAGAGAGGATCTCGACTCATGACTTTGTTTGTGCACCTAGGGACCGATCGTAGCTATTGGAGGATGGACCACGGCCTAATCTAGACACAAATGGGCAGGATATCCTAAGCTAGGCTCACACACGTGATGCACATGTGTTCGTATACTACATGCATGTGTGGGTTAATCTAGGGGTAAGGCCAAGAGTTCCCTTAGCGTGAATCCATGTTCGATATACTGTACTAGTGTCCGGCGTATCAGTACATGAACAAGAGATCCATTTACGTACCATAAAGGTACTAGGCTAAGAGTAGAATGCTTCTCCAGCACAGAGGCACCAGGTGATGAAATCCCAGTCAACCATGCTAGATAACACTCTGGGTTCCTAAAATAGGATGTGTGTGCATGTGAGATGCAAGGGTTTAGATGCAAGTGATGTAAGTGTGTGCAATATGTTTGCGCAATCTATGATGCCTTCAGGTTTTGTTAGATTAAGTTTGAGTATGATGTGATGAGAAAACAAAGCATACAAACTAATCTAACAAGTATATAAGAAATAGAGTTTTCATGAGCCAGTTAAAATAGATTCAAATGATTTATCCTTTGGAATTGTAATGAAGTTAGGTGGTCCTCAGTAGAGTCGCCAAACTGTGGCACCCGATCCCGCGAGAGGAGTGGGGCGCGAGCCGCCACGCTCTCTCTTGGTCTTTCGTACCCACGCGATTAGCGTGTGCATTCTTATTATTGATTTTAATTCATCTTTTATGTGAACTTGGGATCACTAGGCAATTCGAATTTCACACAAAAGAGACTGACAGAGTCACCACCTAGATGTGGGATCTCGGACCCATAATTAACCAGAAATCTATACTCTCTACCTGGTTACGAGAATGGAAGGTATGGGGAGTTATATACCACATGCACCATTCCTGCCCGGTAATCGGTCTTCGATTCCAAAAGCTAACTCTTTTAAATTTATTTTAAATGGCTCATTCAACTCTATGTTAGTGTGGTAACTATGTGACATGCATCCTATGATCTAATTTCAATGTGAATCCAAGATGTGTATCTTGATTTCTTAATTTGTCTGGATCCAATCTAAGTGAAAGTTCTCCTAAAATTCTAATTTCATGGAAAATCCTAAGTGATTTATTTAAGAATTTACAAGAAAATTTATATACAAAACCCCACAATATGTTGTGGAGCCGACTCACGGTTGGTATGCCATCAGACATCCAAGCTGCCTACGTACCCAAGCCTCACTGGGATCAGAGTCGACGTAGTTCGGTGCACCTACGCTAAGCTACTTATGCCTAATTCAACTAAGACACCGATCTAGAATGGATTGACTGTTTCAACAGTTTGAAGAGAAGTTATTTAATTCAAGTTGAAGATTTTATTATCCTAGGATTTCATCTAAGATGCTATATGATCCTATCTAAGTGCAAGTTGTCCCTTAGACTAATGCAAATTAACCTACATCCTAGGTAACTAGGCTTGTCCTAGGGAAAAGTTGGGTGACTAGTGTAACTAGACCTATGGCACGGTTGCTTTCTATAGCAAACGTCCGTGATAAGGCTGGACTCCTAACTCTAAGACTCCCTAAAACCTAAGACTCCCTAAGACCTAGGACACGACGTGACGCAAGTGTTCCTAAATTGGGCTCTAATGGTTCTTATGACGAAAACCATAATCTAATGGTCCCGAAAGACACGAGATGAATCGATTTAAGTTCTTGAAGTTTATGAATTTCAGATTTCAAGGATTTTCGGTTTCTGGACATTTAAGGATTACCAATGGTTCTAGGGTTCACCAATTTCAGCCTCGAATAGCATCCAAGGAAGGGAATCGTGCGCTCTTTCCTTGTGCAATTTAATACTTAGGTTATAGCACCTTATTGCCTAGCATATCTCAAGATTTCCGTGGACAGTAACCTCGGAGCCAATAACATGCTATAGCTTAAATATTCAAATTGTCAAAGATTGGTTGCAATTGGGATACGATTATGGATGCACTAGCCATTTTACCAGAGAAATCTAAAGATCCAAAGATTTCTGTTTTAATGGATTAAGGAGTGAACATGTGACATAAATTCAAGGTTCTTTTAGAAACTTTATGATTATTTTTAATTAATTTTAATTTTTCAATGGATTTTATCGATTTTAAGCCATATGAGTGATTTTACAAGTGAAGTTATTGCAAACGAATTCGAAATGAATTGAAATTTCTACAGCAATAAGATGGGAATGTATGTAGCTTATTGGAAGAGTTTTGTAGATTTTTACATTAAGATCATATTTAATTTTGATTTAACAATAATGAGACCAGATTGTAAAAATAACACAGAAACTACTAGAAATAGAAATCTAAATTCATTGAAATTTCTACAGTAATAAGATATAAGTAATCATAGCATGCTGTGAGATTTTCATGAATTTTAGAGACTATTTACTACCAATTTAGGATTTTTCAATTTTAAGACCAGATTATGAATTTACACTACATCCCTTAGGAAACAAGATCCAAATCAATTAAAAATTTTACAGCAGCAAGAAATATGGAATATAAGACTACTGTAAAAATTTTGAGAATTTTAATTGTGATCTGATGTCAGTAAAAATTATCACAGAATCTGATAATTTTCAAAGAAAGCATCAAATAATATACCAAACAGAATCCAAAAATTCTTAAAAATTCATGGTAGAATATATCAGCACCATATTATTTTCTCACGAAATGTCATTAATTTACACTACATCCCTTAGGAAACAAGATCCAAATCAATTAAAAATTTTACAGCAGCAAGAAATATGGAATATAAGACTACTGTAAAAATTTTAAGAATTTTAATTATGATCTGATGTTAGTAAAAATTCTCACAAAATCTGATAATTTTCAAAGAAAGCATCAAATAATATACTAAACAGAATCCAAAAATTCTTAAAAATTCATGGTAGAATATATCAGCACCATATTATTTTCCCACGAAATGTCATTAATTTTAGAATCTATTTAGTATATATTTTATTTTTCTTCGTCAAAAATATGTTTTCAAAGAGTTTTCTATTTTTAAAACATGATTTTTGAGAAAATTACGACTCCGGAAAATGTCCTTTAATCTTGTTCTGATGTGATGAACACAAGAAAATTTTGAAATTCCACAAAATAAATCATCTTGAGATGGCTATTTTTCAAATATTGTAATTTCTCAGCCATTATTTTAAATAAAATTTCACTCTTCACTCAAAATTTTAAAATCCTTTGATTCAATGTCCGATCCGATCCGATGGTTATTTTAGTCTATTTAAATATATCAGTGTATTAAATTTCGGGACGAATCGGAATTGAAACACTCATGTAGATCATGATTTTGAGCTCACACATATACTATCGAATTAAATTCAATTAAATGCTAAAAACCATGCAAAAATATATAAAGAATACTAAATAATCCTGGAAAAATCTGAGAATAGTGCACCTACCTGTGATGGAGATCCTCGCCGAATCCAAAAGCCAAAAATTCTGAAAAATCTCGCCGACGCTCGATCCTGCGTCCTTTCTTCCCTTTCTTTCTTTGCTTTTTTTTTATTTCCACCACGTTGATCGCGCTCCTTGTCTTTAGGGTGCGTAGATCCGAGGCATACGCTTTGTCGCACCCTTTTTTATGATGAGGAAGACCCAAAGAACACTCCAATCATTCAAGAATTCCTTTTTTGAAGAATACTTGAGAGAGAGATCACACTTCGAGGGAGAAAAGAAAAGAAAATTTCTTGTGAGGAGAGAGAAAATGGACGAATTTGGATTTTTCCCCCTTTTCTGGATTGTTTGCTTTGATTTTTATATAAAAAAAAGTTAGGGTTAAGAGAGAAATAACAATTTCCAATGTGAGAGCTCCCTTTTTGGCTTGTTTCCAATTTTCCCCTCTTGCTTTCTTTCTTTCTTGTTTCCAAATTGGATTTGATTCCAATCTTAATTTCTTGTCAATCAAGACATGTTATTCTCATTCCACATTGCTTCTTTGCAAGAAAACCTTTTTAAGCAATCATTCCTCTTTTCCTTCTTTCCTTCTTTTTTATTTTTTATTCTTTTTATTTTTCTTTTAACAAATATGATGTCACCATTGTGACATCATCAAGGTGGGTGCTCAACTCATGTGGGTCAACCATGTGGGCCGCCCACAATGGTGGTTGACCCACATGGGTGAACCCACATGAGCTCCATCTTTGCGGGCTTTAGCCCAATGGGCCATTTCACACGGGTTTCGGATTTTCCCGTAAAAAATCAATAAAATCTTTCTAAATTCAACATTCTATATATGGACCTAACCCATTTGACATTTATGGTGCATCCCTCACACATGATCGGACCATTTTTTTGGGAAATAACTTTTCGGACCAAAATGCCCCTACTTGACTGTTAGACATCCAAATGCGACCAAAATACCCTCAGATTGGTTCACCCCTAAAGGGAAAAATTAAAAATGGAAAGTCTTTGTGGTCAAACTTCAAAAATAGAAACTTTTAAAATTGGGTCCTTTCGGTGAGCAATATAAAACAGAATCATTTGGTGTCCCCTGAAAATACCCAAAATGCCCTCAACACTTAAAATTTCCAAATTAAGCGAAATTCCTGAGAAATTCTAAATTTAGCAGGTTTTCCAAAATTCAGGAAATCATTCATAATCTCTCAGATATATTTCAGGGATCAAAAGAATTACACAGGAAAAGACCAAATTACCCCAAGGTGCTAGAATTTTGGCGAGACTAGGGAAAACCCTGAGAAATTCTAAAAATAGCAGATTTTCAAAAATTTATGAACGGACTCAAGATTTCTTAGACACAACTTAGGGACCAAATATGATATGTTTGGAAATGTCTAAAATACCCCCGAAGTGCAGGACTAAGAGAAAATATTGAGAGATCTAAATTTAGCAGGTTTCCCAAAGCTTACGAAATTACTCATAATCCATCAGTCGTACCCTCGAGATGGTTTTGGACATATGAGAAATGATTGAAATATCCATAAGATGATGAAAATGTGGAAGCCCCATGAGTTTTTAAAAGTAGCAGCTTTTTCAAAATTTGTAAAATCACTCAAGATTTCTCAAATATAACTCGGGGGTCAAACGAGACACATCGGGAATGACCAAAATACCCCTGCAGTGCAAAAGAGGCAAAAATGAGGGAAACCCTGAAAATTCTAAAAATAGCAGGTTTTTTCATTTGCTTGGAAACTTGAACTTTCATCTTTCAGAGGCCAAAGGAACCCCCTAGAGACCTTCAGGATTGCGAATCAACTTCAAAACTCTCATAATGAAATGAAATCTACCCTAAAATGCATGGATGCCTAATCTAATGCTGAATACGGATATAAAAATTGATGATACTACCGAATCTTTTGCTTTTTAAAGCCTACCAAAATGGGGGTGTCTACAAATGCCCCTCTTTGGTAGAGATGACGTAATCATCGAACACCAAAGAAAAAGTGACAGTGCCATTTTGCGTAGCTTTGATCGACAAAGGACTCTCTAGACACAATGCAACCTAACATAATGCAAGACCCTAGATGAAATCTTAGAATTTGAACATATATCAAAATCATTTACTCTAAACACCATGAGATGGCAGTTTAGAATAACAAAGAATCGGATTTATTCTGGGTGCAAAAATCTTGCAATCCAGAACAAAAGATGATTATGATGGGGCGCCGTTTTCGAACGGGTAATGAAGGAATGGGATACCATTTTCAAACGGATTTTCGGAGGAAAAAAGGAATACCGTTTTTGAACGGTTTCCGAGGAAATGAGATGCCATTCTCAAATGGTCTTAGAGAGAATAATGGATGACTTTCGAAAGATTTTTAATGAAAACAAAGCATCATTTTTGAATGAGCTCAGACATATTTATATGGATTCAAATGACACTAGATATCATTTCGAATGGATTCAACAAGAATGAGGCCTCGTATTTGTACAGGCCCACAAGGAATGAGATATCAGAATGAGACACCGACTTTGTATGGTTTCCCAAAGAATGAACAACCATATTTTTATGGATCCCAAAGAAGAATAAGAGACTATTTTTTAATAGACTAAGGAAGAATGAGATATCGTATTTGTACGGTGCTCAAGAGAGTAAGAGACCATTTTCGAATGGACCTGGAGAGAATGAATCAACGCATTTATACGAATTCCACGAAAATGAGACATCACATTTATATGATGTCCAAAGATAACTCAGAGGTAATGGAACATCGTATTTATACGAATGCCAAGGAAAATGAGACACCATATTCATATGATACTCAAAGATAAGTCAGAGATAATGGAATATCGTATTTATATGAATTCCAAGGAAAAGAGACATCATATTCGTATAATGTTTAAAGAGAAAAGACCACTTTCAAATGGACTCATGGAGAATGAAATGACGTATTTATACGAATTTCCAGAAAACGAGACACCATATTCATATGATGCTCAAAGATAACTCAGGGACAATGGAATATCGTATTTATACGAATTCCAAGGAATGAGACATCACATTTATATGATGTTCAAAGAGAAAAGACCATTTTCAAATGGACTTAGGGAGAATGAAATGACGTATTTATACGGATTTCCAGGAAACGAGACACCATATTCATATGATGCTCAAAGATAACTCACGGACAATGGAATATCGCATTTATACGAATTCCAAGGAATGAGACATCACATTTATATGATGTTCAAAGAGAAAAGACCATTTTCAAATGGACTCAGGGAGAATGAAATGACTTACTTATACGGATTTCCAGAAAACGAGACACCATATTCATATGATGCTCAAGGATAACTCAGGGACAATGGAATATCGTATTTATACGAATTCCAAGGAATGAGACATCACATTTATATGATGTTTAAAGAGAAAAGACCATTTTCAAATGGACTCAGACAGTGAGGCACCGTTCAGAAACGGGCTCAAGGAGGACATGAGACCATTCACAAATGGACTCGAGGAAAAGAGACACCGTTCACAAATGGGTTCAAGGAGAAGACGAGACTATTCACAAATGGACTCGAGAAAAGAGGCACCGTTCCCAAACGGGCACAAAGAAACGAGGTAGCTTTGATTGATGAATTCAACAACAAGAATTTAGAGATTTTTCATGAACTTGAATTTGACGTAAGATTGGATTTGATGAATTTTTGATTTTTTGAACTCAATGAAATCGGGGATATTATAGATCGTGCCCGACAAAGATATTGGAAACTAGGACTTTGACGAATGATGAAACGGCAAACCTTAGGAACGAAGAACCATTACTAACAAGAATGGATTAGGAACACTTTTATGAAATTTCAACAAGATTTTTCTCAAAGAGACTGCTGGTCTTGTCTTCTGGGGATTTTGATAACTGAAACCTTGAACAAGATACTTGAAATTGGTAATCTAGAACAACGGCTCTCTTGGATATAATCATGGAAAAGTGAGATTTGCCTCTTGACAGGTGTTTAAATAAATATTTCTTGACCAGGATAGTATTTAACTAACTGGAAGGAGATTCTGAATTTTAATGGTTCATCTTTCTGAGAAATTGGCTCAACCACCATTGCATCTGAGGCTCTTCCAAGCTTAAGGTGCCTTCCTGGGGTATGATCTTTTTACGGAAGCTGGGCTTTCTGATGTTTCTACTTCTGAATTTTTCTGAGTTGATCTTCTTTAAAATGAGGCTGGTTGACTAGATTACCGAGCTCTTTCATACGATCGCAGGGAGCTGCCGAGGCCGGGCGTCCTTCACCAAGACAGTTGCATCGTTTGGACATAAGAACAACGATTGACTCTTTCTAAAGAGAAAACTTAGATAAAATGCACTACTCAAAGGATTAAGCAGCCCTGAAGGAGTGAACATAGAATGACAAAGATTGACTAACTACACTGACAGACACAGTAATGCTTCTGACTTAGTTAACATTTTATTTGGTAAGTCTATCCTTTCAAGGAATGTTTTTTCCAATTGGTACACACTGGACTTTTTCCTTAAAACAGTAATGCCTCAAGGATTTAATTACGATCCCTAAGATTGCTTAGCTTCAATGCCCCCAGTTTTGAGGATGCCACTTGAATTTGCCTGAACTCCAGTTGATCTTCAGTCTTGATACCGGCTGTAGCCTTCTTATAATGATTCTCTTACCGCGACCAAGTCACCTCTTCGGGTTTTTTAACTTGGCGGACCGTGCTAGCCTTAACTTTTGCCTGAACCACCTTTCTAGGTTTTTGATCCAGCAGGCCATCCTGTTAGCTTTTGCCTAAGCCTGCCCTTTCAGGTTTTCAACTTAGCAGGGGAATGATCTTAAATTTTGCTAGACCGCCCTTTCAGGTTTTCAGTCTAGCAGATCTTCAAACTCCGTTCTTTTCTTATTCATCATCATTTTTTATTTATTTTTTGTTACTTATTGTGTCTCGGGACCTAGATCATTGGTTCTGAACATCGGAAGGACTTTATAGGTAAGATGGGGCTTTTCAAAGAATGGCTTAAGGCTCGACAAAGATTTCGACTGAACCTGTGAACAGGTTGCCTACGTATCCCAGGGTAGGAATCAGGTCGTGCGTAGTTCAGGGCGAATGCCCCTAGTTTAAAGATAGATTGTTTGAAGGTTAATTGATTTTTCTTTTTTTTTTCTCTTTCTGGAATAATTGACTTCTCTTCTTTTGGAACTTGTCCCCTTTTTTTTTTGAATCGACCTAACTCGGTTCAACCGAGCTGCCTACGTACCCCAGTGTAGGGATCAGGTCTCGCGTAGTTCGGGGCGGATGCCCCTAGTTTGATGGGTTTTCAAGAAAATTTTATTCAGGCTCGAAGGGTTTGCAAACCGGTATTCTTTTGACATTGGGTTCTGATTTTGGGATTTATTCGGCCAAATGAGGCCTTCCGATGTTCAGATTGATAATCGATCTAGGTTACTAAAGTCCCTCTGGTACTGATATTTTTTTTTTCTCTTTTGTTTTTTTTTTCACGGAGTTTGACGCCATTTCCCGGTAAGAGATAATGACTCTTCTTCTTTCAAGATTCTAATATATGCTTTCGACTTTTATAGAGCGAAACTTGTTCTTTGACATCCTCCATCTATGAATTTGTAACTCTTGATATCTGATGATCACTTTTCAATGCTTGCTCTTGAACTTCTTATCTTGAATTTGTTGGCTTCATGTTATGAATATGAGAACCAAGGTCATTGATTGGAAATAAGAAAGTTGTTTCCGCTCTATGCCTCTTGTATAGCATGTCTCTCACTTTCTTCATTCTCTTGAGCTTCCTATCTATGTCTTGCCCTTGGTATCGGTTGTAGCTTTTCTATACAATCTTCTTATTCTTGAAATAAGTTTATCAATTCTTCACACTCTTCAGAGGGTAATGTACTTTTAATCGGCATTCACTGAATCAAAGTTTCAGTGCTAATGTTTACCACTTCAATTTAATCTTTGAAAGGCTGGGACTGGCGCTCCTCCTCTTGTTCAAGTAATCACTGTAACTCAAGTGGAGTTTCATCATTTTTGTCCTCATTTGAGGAGTGAGTCTTATTTTAAGATCATAAGCATACTTAAGAAACAGACACCAGTGAACTTTTGGAACTGAAATTTTATTTAAAGAAAAGGCTATTACATCTGACGACCTATCCTGAACATTCTCAGGATTCACAACTCTAAATAAAAGGAAAGCAAAAGATAACTTGCCATGGACTAGGCATTGACCTTGAACCGTAAGACCGGACTCAACAATTGTACTGACCATGATGACTGACTCAACATAAAATAGTAAATGACTAAAACTTTAACTGCTGCAACTGTCTAGCTTTGGAGGCTCGGCGAAAACTGAATCATCATCATAACTAGTGCCTTTTAACTTCTGGTTCTTCTCATTCACTGCAACTGAACCTCAGCTTCTCAAACCCCAAGTGTCTAAACATCATCCAGCGGCGGTACAACATGGTTTTGCATAGGATTATCAACAATATTTGGCACTTGCTGAAATGGTAGCTTGCGCTCATTGATCAACTTCTGGATCACATGCCTCAGAGTTATACACTGATCAGTACTATGCCCCGATCCTCGATGAAAATCGCAGTGCTCTTCCGCCCTCCATGTCCTGGGGAGCGGATTAGGAGGTTCCTTAATGCGAGGTAAATAGATATCGCCGGATTCCAATCCTTGCTGTAGTATGACAGATGGTGGAAACAAGAGGGGTGAATTCCCTATTGGGCTTTTGCTGAGCTGCAATCCCTGATTGATTATATTTGAATACCATAGGATTCTGTAGCTCGTTGATATTTTTTGAACTACAATTGCCCCCGCTATAAGCCCCATATGTTGTGGCCACTTTAATTTCCTGACCTATGGAGACCGTGCTCAATGTATTTCGACCCATCATTGTGCATTGCTGGTTGCGATTATCGTGAGACTTTCTCTTCATTTGCTCAACCCACGGTTTGCGGTCATTAGGAAAGGATGGAGCTTCGCCGCTTGACAAAAGGTTTTGAGGGTCGAGGAGCCCCATGTCTATAAGGTCTTGAATATCATATTTCAAGCTGAGGCATTCATCAGTTGCATGACCTTGACGTAAATGATAATCACAAAATTCTTTCATTTGGAAGGTCCCGGGACTGGGAAGAGGATTAGGAACAGGCTCTGATCCCAATAGTGTTATCATTCTTTCCTTGAGCAACCATTTCAAAGCATCAGGTCGCGAGATCGGCAAGTCAGTGAATTCTCTTTTAGGAATTTCAGATGGCGGCTCTTGGTCATATTCAAGACTTAAGGGCCCAACAGAATCCTGCTGGTGCTGAGAGACAGAGTTTCTGGTAACAACATCCTGGACTTTGGTATTTTTGTCAGCGAAGTGCTCCGAACTTTGGGACTGACAATACCAGGTTTGCATTTGTTGCTTAATCTGATGAACTTCTTCTGTTAGCGCAGCCATTTCTCTAGAGAGATTCACAATTAGCTCTTCTGAACCCATAACCATGGAGAGGCCCGGATTTTTGCCCTTAGAAACAACAGTGGTTGGACCAAATTGCTCAGTAAGTTGAGCTTTGATGAATTGATTTTCTTCCTTCAATTCCTTCACCTGTTGGACGAGCTGGGTCAAGGCTTCCATAATGTAAGACAGTTGTGAATTTTTCATAGAGACTGCCATGAGTATGGAAGGAGAGGATTGGAGACGCTTCCAAAGAAAATGGGGAATTAGCTTCTTCACTGACCACGAATAGATTCAAACCCAAGAAGCTTTCCTGGATTTTCAGCTGTGAACAGTCCTGACATAGAAACAATAAGAACGGTATATGAGCTTGATATTCAAGGAGTGTCCATTCTCAATGACTGAAAAGAAGATTACACATTTAAGCAAGTAATTGGGACAATAGAATAAATCCTAAAGGACCAAGACATGACAATGATGACAGATTCATATAGGGGAATGCCCCTAGTTCAAGGATTATGAGAGTGAACTCTAAAGGACTTAGCAAAATATTCTTGAAAAAGGTTGCCCTTAGAGTAAGAAAAGACTAAAGGTACAAGTACGATCAGATCATCAAGATTGCACAATCAAATGATTGAGACACAATTCCTGCCAATTGAGAAAGGGAATGAAGACATAATCGAATCTCAAAAGAGGCGAATGATAGACACATGATCAAAAGATGAGATTGCATAGGATTACTTTCAACGAATAGATCAGGAATGACTAATCCTAGGAGATCTTTAGAAATGATGGGATTTATATCCTAACCCCAAAGGGAAAGTTTTTAATCTTCGTACATTTTAACAGTGTTACCTGAGGGCATCTGTTGGACCCGATCCCGCGAGAGGCTTGGGGCGCGAGCCGCCACGCTCTCTCTTAGTCTCTCGTACCCACGCGATTGGCGTGTGCATTTTTATTATTGATTTTAATTCATCTTTTATGTGAACTTGGGATCACTAAGGCAATCCGAATTCCACACAAAAGAGAGTGACAGAGTCGCCACCTAGATGTGGGATCTAGGACCCATAATCAACCAGAAATCTAGACTCGCTACCTGGTTACAAGAATGGAAGGTATGGGGATTTATCCACCACATGCATCATTCCTGCCCGATAATCGGTCTTTGATTCCAAAAGCTAACTCTTTTAGATTCATTTTAAATGGCTCATTCAACTCTTTATTAATGAGTTAGCTATGTGACATGCATCCTATATGATCTAATTTAAATGTGAATCCTAAATGTGTATCTTGATTTCTTAATTTGTCTGTATTCAATCTAAGTGAAAATTCTCCTAAAATTCTAATTTCATGGAGAGTCCTAAGTGATTTAATTAAGCATTTACATGAAAATTAATATACAAAACACCACAATTTGTTGTGGAGCCGACTCGCGGTTGGTATGCCATCAGACATCTAAGCTGCCTACGTACCTAAGCCTCACTGGGATCAGAGTCGACGTAGTTCGGTGCACCTAAGCTAAGCTACATATGCCTAACTCAACTACGACACCGACCTAGACGGGATTGACTGTTTCAACAATTTTAGGAGAAGTTATTTAATTCAAGTTGAAGGTTTTATTATCTTAGGATTTCATCTAAGATGCTATATGATTCTTATCTAAATGCAAGTTGTTCCTTAGACTAATGCAGGTTAGCCTACATCCTAGTTTACTAGGCTTGTCCTAGGGAGAGATTGGGTGACTAGTGTAACTAGACTTATGGCACGGTTGCTATCCGTAGCAAGCATTCGTGATGAGGCTGGACTCCTAACTCTAGGACTCCCTAAAACCTAAGACTCCCTAAAACCTAGGACACGACCTGACATAAGTGTTCCTAAATTGGGCTCTAATGGTTCCTATGACGAAAACCGTGATCCAACGGTTCCGACAGACACGAGATGAATCGATTTCAGTTCTTAAAGTTAGTTAATTTCAGATTTCAAGGATTTTTCAGTTTTTTTGGACATTTAAGGATTACCAATGGCTCTACGGTTCACCAATTTCGGCCTAGAATAGCATCCGAGGAAGGGAATCGTGCGCTCTTTCCTTGCGCAATTTAATACTTAGGTTATAGCATCTTATTGCCTGGCATATCTCAGGATTTCTGTGGACAGTAACCTCGGAGCCAACAACATGCTATAGCTTAAATATTCAAATTGTCAAAGATCGAGTGCAATAGGGATACGATTATGGATGCACTGGCCATTTTTCCAGGGAAATCTAAAGATCCTAAAATTTCTGTTTTAATGGATTAAGGAGTTAATATGTGACAGAGATTTAAGGTTCTTTAGAGATTTTAAGATGATTTTCAATTAATTTCGGATTTTCAATGAATTTTATCAATTTTAAACATATGAGTGATTTTACAAGTGAAACTGTTGCAAACGGATTCAAAATGAGTTAAAACTTGTACAGCAGCAAGATATGATGAAATGTAGCTTATTGGAAGATTTTTACAGATTTTTACATTAAGGTCATATTTAATTTTGATTTAACAATTAATTGACAATATTGCAAAAATAATACAGAAACTACTAGAAATAGAAATCTATATTCAATGAAATTTCTACATAAATAAGATATGAGTAAATATAGCATGCTGTGATATTTTCATGAATTTTAGAAACTATTTACTATCCGTTTCCGATTTTTCAATTTTTAGATCAGATTATGAATTAACACTACATCCCATATGAAACAAGATCTAAATCACTTGCAAATTTTACAGAAACTAGAAATATGGAATATAAGAGTACTGTAAAATTTTGAGAATTTTATCTGTGATCTGATGTCTGTAAAAATTCTCCCAAAATCTGATAATTTTCAAAGAAAGCATAAAATAATATACCAAACCAAATCCAAAAATTCTCAAAAATTCATGGTAAAATGTATCAGCATTATATTATTTTTCCACGAAATTTCATTAATTTTGGAATTCGTTTAGATATATTTTATTTTTCTTCGTCGAAAAGATATTTTTGAAGAGTTTTTTATTTTTAAAACACGATTTTCGAGAAAATTACGATTCCGGAAAACGTCCTCCAACCTTGTTCTGATGTGATGAACACAAAAAAATTTTAAAATTCCAAAAAATAGATCATCCTGAGATGGCTATTTTTTCGAATTTCGTAATTACTCAGCCAATATTTTACATAAAATACCACTCTTCACTCAAATTCTAAAAAATCGTTGATCCAATGTCCGATCCGATCCGATAGTTATTTTACTCTATTTAAGTAGAACATCGTATTAAATTTTGGGACGAAACGGATTTGAAACACTCATGCAGATCATGATTTTTAGCTCACACATTTAATATTGAATTAAATTTAATTAAATGCTAAAAACCATGCAAAATTCATAAAAAAATGCCAAATAATCTAGGAAAAATCTGAGAATAGTGTACTAACCTGTAGGCGAGATCTCTGCCGAGTTCAAGAGTCGAAAAATCCGAAAAATCTCGCCAACGCTCGATCCGCTCCGCTTTTCTTCCTCTTTATTTTTCTTTTTTTTTTAAACTGTGGAGAGAGCGAGAGAGAGAGAGAGAGAGAGAGAGAGAGAGAGAGATGGTGAGTGAGACAGAGATTGAGAGTGAGATTGTAAGAGAGAGTGAGAGAGAGATAGAGGGGAAGGGAGAGATATAGAGAGTAACAGAGGGTAGGAGGATGAGGCAAACCGAAAACAGAGAACCGTGGGGAGGTATCCAAGATGCTCTTCTTCTTTTTTTATATGGATCGAGAGAGATGAGAGTGGGGTAGAGAAGGGCTGAAAAGTTGCTATTGTGAACGTGAGAGAGGATGAGACTGGGAACTTAGGATCATAACATGATGCTCTACTTTCCTCTCATTTTTTTTAAAAAAAAAAAATCCAAGCTGCTGCTGTTGAGATAGATGTCTAGGTCGGGGAGATGAGAGGGATAAAAGGGTGAGAGGGATAAAAGGGTGAGTGAGATGAAGAAAGAGACAGAGGGTGGTGGATATAGTGAGAGAGAGATAGAGAGAACGAACAGAGTATGAGAGGGGTAGAGAGATAGAGAGAGAGAGAGATAACAAAAAAAAGAGAAAAACATAGTATTCAATACTCTGTTTTTTCACGTTTTTTGTTTCGTTTGTTTTTTTCTTTTTTTATATAGGCTGCTGTTGGTGGGGATAAGATGGGCTGTGGAGGACGGGTTCACAGAGCTTGAGAGCAAAGGAGGTAGAAAGATTGAGAGATGAGAGCGATCCGAGAGAGCCCAGCGAGCAGTTTTTTCCTTTTTTTCTTCTTCTTTTTTTTTAACTAGGATTGGGAGAGGGATCGGGAGGAGTAGAGGTGGTGGAGTTGGGTAAGAGAAAGAGAGAGGGAGAGAGAGAGAGAGAGAGAGAGAGAGAGAGAGAGAGAGGGAAACAGAGAGGGATCCGAGAGAGATGGAGAGGACCGGCTGTGCCGAATGAGAGGGGACTTGAGAGAGAGGTGAGGATGAGAGATAGAGAGCTGTGTGGGGTATTATAGAAACATGGAAAAACAGAGGAAGAGTGGGGAGAGAGAATACCGTGCAGAGTGACGAAGAGGGTGCATGAAAAACAGAGGGTGGTAAAAAGACTCAAGAAAAACAGAGTTATCGAGGGAGAGCAAGTGAACGTGAGAAGATCATGGTTGTTCTTGGAGTAAAAAAAAACAGAGATATCGAGATGCAGAAGGGGACAGAGCATAGAGAGTGCGCAGAGTTGGGGAGGGCCTCAAGGAGGTGCTGTCTGTCTCCCTTGGAGAAGAAACCGAGAGCCCCTTTCGAAGGGCACAGTCCTTCCTTTTTTATTGATTTCTTCTTTTCTTCACCTGTGAGACAGCTTTTTCTTTCTTTTTTTTTCAAAGAGCCTCCTCCACAGAACGGCAACATGCCATCATAAAGGAATTGCATAATGTTAACTTTTTAGAAACAATCTTTGCTTTCTATCACAGCCACCCATGTTTCCATCTTTTAGCACATATAAAAGAAATACTTGCACTTTTGTTCAAATAAAAAAACTTTGTCATTATGGCAATTTCACACGTGCACAGGCTTCCTAAAATTGAAATTTTTGTTACTAGTGGGCGCACTTACTATCTTGACTGAGCATGCATTTTCCCTGCGACCGAGACATGTGGTTGGGCCCATGTTCACATTAAGTAGATGGTTCGGATCGTTTGGTGGGCCTCAATATGGAATGGGTGTGTACCCAAATTATTTCGATAGGATAATCTGGACCGCCCATTTGATGGGTCACCCTATAAATAGGGTGGCGCCCCAAATCATTTCCATGTAATGATCCGAACTATCCATTTGCTAGGCCACGGGGCAGATTGGTTACACATCCAAAGCCATTTCCATGGGCTGATTTGAACCATTTCACTTTGACGGGCCATGGTGTGAATTGGCCTTGTCCCATAAATCATCTCCGTAGAACAATCCAAACTATCCGTTTTACGGGCTGCGGCATAAATGGATTGTGCTCCCTAAATCATTTTTGTAGGCTGATCCGAGCCACTTAATTAATTGGCCTCAATGTACATCAATCAAAATTTTCACCCTTTGGAATTTCACTTATAGCACTATGCAAACCGATATCTACACCACAATGCTAGATTTACACCATGTAATAAATCATTGTGGGCCCACCACCATGGTCAAATTCTATGAAATAATTTAGTGAGCCTCACATGTGATTGTCGAATGGTGGTCTCTACTCATTGACCAAAGCCCAAGAAAATCCAATACTTGATCATTTTAAAGTGGGTCCCCTCCCATTGCTAGATTTTATTGAAAACATAACTTTCCGCTGTAAACAATGTATGGACCCTCTTGTATGAATTCTTGCGAATAACCCTTCTCAACACTTAGCGAAAAAATGCGAAACACGGCGGAAACGATTGAAAAAATTGAGAAAATATAAGAGGCGAACTCAGGAATTGGGAACACTGAAAAAGACTGATAACAAGAATACTAATTTCTTTGTTGATTAAAGTGGAGCAAAATGGGGGTGTCTACAGATGCCCCTCTTTGGTAGAGATGACGTAGTCATCGAATACCAAAGTCAAAAAGTGACAGAGCCATTTTGCGTAGCTTTAATCGACAAAGGACTCTCTAGACACAATGCAACTTAATATAATGTAAGACCCTAAACGAAATCCTAGAATTGGAATGCAATAAAAAAACCCGCTGCGTTGCCGTTCACAAACGGGCAACGAGAGCATGAGATACCATTTTAGAATGGATATTCGGAGGGAAATGAGATATCACATTTGTGTGATGCTCAAAGAGAATAAAAGACCATAGTTGTATGGACTTGAAGAGAATGAAATACCGTATTTATACGGATTCCAAGGAAATGAGACATCATAGTTGTATGATGTTCAAAGGGTATAAGAGACCATAGTTGTATGGACTCGAAGAGAATGAAATATCGTATTTGTACGGATTCCAAGAAAATGAGATATCATATTTGTGTGATGCTCAAAGGGTATAAGAGACCATAGTTGTATGGACTCGAAGAGAATGAAATACCGTATTTGTACGGATTCCAAGGAAATGAGATATCATAGTTGTATGATGTTCAAAGGGAATAAAAGACCATAGTTGTATGGACTTGAAGAGAATGAAATACCGTATTTATACGGATTCCAAGGAAATGAGACATCATAGTTGTATGATGTTCAAAGGGAATAAGAGACCATAGTCGTATGGACTCGGAGAGAATGAAATACCGTATTTGTACGGATTCCAAGGAAAATGGGACATCGCATTTGTGTGATGCTCGAAGAGAATAAGAGACCATAGTTGTATGGACTCGAAGAGAATGAAATACCGTATTTGTACGAATTCCAAGGAAATGAGACATCGCATTTGTGTGATACTCAGAGAGAACAAGAGACCATAGTTGTATGGACTCGAAGAGAATGAAATACCGTATTTGTACGGATTCCAAGGAAAATGAGACATCGCATTTGTGTGATGCTCAAAGAGAATAAGAGACCATAGTTGTATGGACTCGGAGAGAATGAAATATCGTATCTGTACGGATTCTAAGGAAATGAGACATCGCATTTGTGTGATGCTCAAAGGGAAAATATTATTTTCAAATGGATTCAGAGAGATATGATAATTTGAGTTTTGACAGAGATTATCAGAAAAAGGAAATCGAAATATCCAATTAACAACTTTAGAAGCAAAGGATTTAATAACACTATGCAGCAAAGGACTTTCAGGGCTTGGATATGAGATGCCACTTCATTAGCAGCCTGCCCCAGTTTGAGGCATTCTAACCCTCTTCTATTCATTGACCAGAGATTATTCTTTCAAACATCTTCGCCATTCGTGACAGTCTCACCTTTTCCAAATTTCTCAGAACCTGTTAATGAACCTGCCTTCAGAGTGATTGCACCCTACAACAATTCTAAAAATAGAGTTCGTAAATAAATTTTTTTTTTTAACAAAATAGAACCACTGACATTTGTAATAAGAGACAAAATAAGAAAGATTACTCCAGTAATCTCGTGATGCTTCTGACTTATCAGCATTTTCTTTTGGGTTAGGCTAGCCTCTTTTAAAGAATGTTTCTCCATTGATAAACTTCTTCACTTATTTTTAAGATAGTGATACTTCATATATCTTTCTGTCAACTTTCAGATTGCTTTTGAATTAATGTCCATAGTTTCAGGAATTGATGTTATTAGCTTTGCCTGACCTACTGTGAGCTTAGAGATTGCTGTAATTCTTCTGGGAAGAACCTAATCTTACCACGACCAAGTTCCCCTTTTCGGATTTTCAACTTGGCGGACCGCTCGGCCTTAACTTTTGCCTGAATCGCCTTTTCAGGTTTTCGACTCAGCAGGCCACCCCCTTAACTTTTGCCTAAGCCGCCTTTTCAGGTTTTCAACTTAGCAGGGGAATGATCCTAAATTTTGCCTAGATCGCCTTTTCAGGTTTTCAATCTAGCGGATCTTCAAGCTCCATTTCTTTTTTTCTTTTTCTTTAATTTTTCATTTTCTTTTTCTTTTTACTTGAACACCAAAAGGACTTTATAGGTGAGGTAGGGCTTTTCAAAGAATGGCTTAAGGTTTTGCAAGAGTTTCGACCGAACCTGTGAACAGGTTGCCTACGTATCCCAGTGTAGGAATCATGTCATGCGAAGTTCAGGGCGAATGCCCCTAGTTTGAAGGTATTTCAATTTTTCTTTTCTTTTTGCATGGATTTTTTTTCTTCTTCTTTTTTTTCTTTTCAACTTCTGTTTGGAATAATTGATTTTCTTCTTTTGAAACAACCGAACTCGGTTTGGCCGAGCTGCCTACGTACCCCAGTGTAGGGATCAAGTCATGCGTAGTTCAGGGCGAATGCCCCTAGTATATTAGGTTTTGAAGGAAAATTTTATTTACGCTCAAAAGGGTTTGCAAAAGGTTATATATATATATATATATTTTTTTTTATCTTGGGTTATGAATTTGGGATTTATTCGGCCAAAAGACGGCCTTCCGGTGTTCAAGCATAGAACTTCTTGAGTTGATCAAGATTTGTTGGTTCTGACAATATTTCTCCATTTAAATTACGGAGCTTGACGGCTTTTCCGGGTAAGATTTGGTCCATAATGTATGGTCCTGACCAATTTGGTTTGAACTTGCCCCTTGGGTCAAACACTGGTGCTCGGTTCTCTTTCAAAACAAGATTGCCTTCTTCTAGATCTCTGATTTTAACCTTTTTATTAAAAGCCCTGGCTATTCTGCGCTGATAACCCTGCACATGGTAAAGCGCCTTTAACCTCTTCTCGTCTAGCATGTTCAGCTCTTTATATCTGGCATCTGCCCATTCATTTTCTGGCAACTTGACTTCAGTCAATACCCGGAGCGAAGGTACACGGATCTCAACAGGTAGCACTGCTTCCATCCCGTAAACAAGAGAGTAAGGGGTTGCTCCAGTTGAAGCTCTAATTGATGTTCTGTAAGCCCACAAGGCGTACGGCAACTTATTTGACCAATCCTTATAAGTTTCTGACATTTTGCTAATGATAGTCTTGACATTTTTGTTTGCAGCTTCTACCGCTCCATTTGTCTGTGGCCGATAAGGTGAGGATTTATGATGCTTAATCTTGAACTCTTCACAAAGAGTGATTACTTCCTTCTTGAAATGAGATCCGTTATCTGAGATAAGTTCATGGGGAATCCCGTATCTGCATATGATGTTGGTGCGTATGAATTTAGCAACTGATGCGGATGTAAGCTTTGCATAAGAAGCGGCCTCGACCCACTTGGTGAAGTAGTCAATTGCGACGAGTATGTACTCGTGACCATTAGATGACTTGGGAGAAATCTTGCCAATTATGTCAATTCCCCATACCGAAAACGGCCAAGGAGAGGTAAGAGAATGCAATTCGGTGGGTGGTACGTGGATGAGATTCACATGTATCTGACATTTATAGCATTTCTTCACAAATGCGTGACAATCTGCTTCTAATGTTGGCCAATAGTACCCCAGACGTAGGATCTTCTTTGCCAACATCTTTCCATTCATATGAGGTCCACACACCCCTTCATGAATATCTGCGAGAATTTCTTCTGCCTGATCTTCAGTGACACATAAGAGTTGAATTCCGTCAAAAGACCGTCGATACAACTCCCCTCCACAAATGACAAAATTAGCTGCCAATCTCTGCAAAGTCCTTATTTCTTTACTCGACGCCTCATTCGGATGCCCCTGGCCTGAGATGTAGTTCTTTATGTCCGTATACCATGGTTTTCCATCGGGACATCTTGCAGCTATTTCTATAGCATCAACATATGCAGGAGCCCATTGCTCTTGAACCGTGATGGGCCTCATCTTCATATTGTGAGGTATGTCAATCATAGAAGCTAATGTTGCTAAGGCATCGGCGAATCTATTCTTCAACCTTGGCAGATAACTGAAAGTGATGCGCTGGAATTGTTTAGCAAGAGCATCCAAGTATTCATGATATGGCAATAGCTTTTCTTCTTTGGTTCTCCACTCTCCCTGAGTTTGGCAAATGATTAACTTCGAATCTCCATATACGTCAAGATTCTCTATGCCTAAGGCCAATGCGGCGTAAAGCCCAACAATGCATGCTTCATACTCTGCCATATTGTTGGTACAATTAAATTGTAACTTAACGGCAAGGGGAACATGCTCATTTCGGGGTGACACAAGCAATGCCCCTACTCCTTGTCCTGTTTGGTTTCCTGCTCCATCAAAATAGAGGGTCCAACCAGTTTCTAGATATTCATCTTCTACCATCATGATCTCTTCATCTGGGAACATTGGTTTGAAAGGCTGATTTTCTTCTCGGGGTGCTTCTGCCAATTGCTCAGCAATGACTCGGCCCTTTACTGATTTTTGGGTTACATGGGTGATGTCAAACTCAGACAACAACAATAACCATCTGGCAGTCCTGCCTGTCAAGGCTGGTTTTTCAAAGAGATATTTCAGAGGATCCATCCTTGACAGGAGCAAGACCTTATGTGATAAAAGGTAATGCCTGAGTCGCTGAGTAGCCCAAACCAGAGCTAAGCAGGTTTTTTCTAGGACAGTGTACTTCTGTTCATACTCCAACGTCTTCTTACTAAGATAATATACAGCCTTTTCATGCTTGGTTTCTGGATCTTGCTGTGCTAACATACAACCCATAGTGGTTTCTGTTACTGACAAGTAAAGCAGCAATGGATGCCCCGGTATTACTGGTGCTACTATTGGTGGTTCAACCAAACTTTGTTTTATCTTCTCAAAGGCCTGTTGACATTCCTTCGTCCATTCTTTGGAAGAGTTTTTCTTTAAGAGCTTAAAGATAGGCTCACAAGTTGATGTCAGATGAGCGATGAATCGTCTCAGGAACTGTATCCTTCCTAGGAATCCCCGAATTTCCTTCTCAGTTCTGGGCGGCGGCATCTCCTGGATAGCCTTAATCTTCTGAGGATCCACCTCTATACCCCTTTGACTCACCATGAATCCTAGCAACTTACCAGAGGTAACCCCGAATACACACTTGCTAGGATTCAAGCGAAGCTGGTATTTCAGTATTCTTTCAAAGAACTTCTTAAGGTTCGGGATATGATCTCTCCTTTCCTTGGCTTTTACAATCATATCATCGACATAAACTTCGACTTCTCTATGTATCATGTCATGGAGTAAGGCCGTAGCTGCTCTTTGGTATGTCGCACCAGCATTCTTAAGACCGAATGGCATTACCCGATAGCAATATGTCCCCCATTGTGTAATGAACGAGGTCTTAGCCATGTCCTCGGGTGCCATCTTAATTTGATTGTAGCCCGAGAAACCATCCATGAAAGATAGTAATTCATGCCCGGCCGTATTGTCTACCAGGATATCAATATGTGGTAGAGGGAAATCATCTTTTGGACTTGCCTTGTTCAAATCCCTGAAATCTACACACATTCTCACCTTTCCATCTTTCTTCGGTACAGGTACTATATTTGCGAGCCATTCTGGATATTCCACCACTTGCAGAAATCCAGCATTCAACTGCTTAGTAACCTCTTCTTCTACTTTCAAGACCCACTCGGGCTTCATTCTCCTTAGCTTCTGCTTTTTAGGTTTAATTTCTGGCAACAAAGGTAGCTTGTGCTGAACAATGTCTTCACTCAACCCGGGCATATCTTTGTAGGACCAGGCAAAAACTTCTTTATATTCCTTAAGTAGGTTTATTAATTCATCGCGCTCTTCAGATGATAGAGTATTTCCAATTCGTATTTCCTGTATTAAATCTTCTGTTCCGATGTTTATAATTTCGATTTCATCTTTAAGAGGCTGGGCTCGGCGCTCCTCCTCTTGTTTGAGCATATGCTGCAATTCAAGGGGAGTTTCGTCGATCCCTTCTTCCTCGTCTGAGGAGGGAGTGTTATCATTATTAAAGTCAGAAGCAAACACAGAGACATACTGAGAATCAGATTTCATTGAATTGAAAGAAATTACATCATTATTATTGGACTCATCCTGAACAGGCTCAGGATTCACATAGTAAATAAAATCAGAAAATGACTCGCCTGGACTAGACACTGACACTGATTCAATCGACTTAACTGGACTTGACTTAGCAATAAAATAAGATGGAAAAACATCAGAACTCCAGTTTGAAAGATTTTCTGTTGCAGGTGCAATCTGACTCTGAGGTTCAGTAAAGGTATCATTACTCTGAATAACTGCCACCAGCACAACTTCACAATCTGTCTCTTCTTGTTCTTCAGAATAGTAATCAACATCAGGCACATTTTCTTCAAACAAAGATCCCAGCACATCTGGCTCAAGGTAGACTAACCAGTCCTCAACAGCTTTCTCAACATAATATATCGGCGGTTCTGTTTCTGGGAGAGCAAGGCCACTGAATATTTCAAAACCGGGTATCATGATCCCTGTCACTGAGTCATACCATGGTTCAGAAAACCCATAGTATGTAGAGGTCTCACCTTCTTTGATAAAATGACCATTCATCGATAAGGAATATGGAGCCATTGGAAGTACCCTTCCGGTGCGGCGGACTTCTTCCTTCAATTTCAATAATTCTTCCATGGCTTCCTCCTCCTCCTCAGTAGGTACATATCCAAGACCGAAAATTCCACGGTTTGCTTTGATTGGGCGCCAGTGAGATGCCTTGCTTGGATCACGACCCAAATTCATACCAGGGAAGTAGTTCATTTTTCTCATCATCTTGGCCACCACAGGACTGATGGCAAACGGCAAACACAACTCCTCCCTAGAGGCATCCTCATAAGAAATAGCAGCAACGTCGAATGCGAAACCATTCAAGTTGTAGTCATCTACTTTTGCAACTGGAAGGATCAAGGTTTCTCCTGTTATCTGCCCTATTTCTGGCTCTTCGTCACCTCTGACAGTGAACAACTTCCCATCTTTGATGAACTTCAGTTTTTGGTGAAGGGTTGAAGCAACAGCACCTTCCTTATGCAACCAGGGACGTCCCAGAAGCATATTAAACGAGGCTTTGATATCAATAACTTGAAACTCAACCTCAAATTCTTGACCGCCTATAACGATCTTGGTGGTGAGGACTCCGACCACATTTCTGCGGGTGTTGTCATATGCGAGGATACCAAGGGTTGATTCGGCAAAATCAGTGGGACCGAAACCCAAGGTAATGGCAGTTCTCAATGGACACACATTCAAGGCGGATCCGTTATCTACCAATACAGATGGTACTTTCTTGCCTCCACAGATAATAGTGACATGAAGAGCTCTAGCATGATTCCGACCTTGGGGAGGCAGCTCCTGATCTGAGAAACTGATGACCCTGGTGGCCTGGGTTAGAGCAACAACTTCAGCCAGCTGCTCTGGAGATATTTCTGAGGATACCTGTGTTGTATTCAATTCTTTTAACACAGCCTCTCTGTGTTTCTTTGATGCTATCAATAATCCCCATACAGATATAACAGCCTGAGTTTTCTTCAACTGCTGCACAACTTCATCATCTGGATCTTTCACATATTGCGGCTCCTCTCTTCGAGCCAATGCCCCTGGATTTTCGACTCTCAATTCAGCAGGTTTGAAAATTCTTCCGCCCCTTGTCACATGTCTGACTTCATCCAATTCAGGCTCATCATAAGTGATAATTTGAGGGACTTGTGGCTCATAGGTGATTACCAAGGGAGGTACTGACTCTCTTGGGTATGATTCATCACAGAAGATGATTTGGGGTTCAGAAGCGGGTTCTAAAGCACATATGAGGGTGAGAGGGTCAAACTCAGGATCTCCTATGGTTATGGCATTAACGGCAGCAGGATGATTTGCATGACCAGGTAGAGGGTTTTGGGTGACATTGGGTCTTGGTTGGAATGCAATGACTTTCTCATCAATGAGTTTCTGGATTCTATATTTCAAGGCAATGCAGTTGTAAGTAAGATGACCAGGACCTCTGTGGTACTCACAGTGTAGGTCAGCTCGCCAATTTGTAGGTAAAGGATTGGGGGGAGGCCGGATGGCAGGTAGGGTTATGCGACCTGAAGCAAGACACTGCTTAAGCACCTCTGAAGATGGAATGGGAAGAGGGGTAAATTCTACCCAGGTTTGTTGCCGAGGTGCGGCCGCGGGTTGAGCATAGTCCATTACTAGAGGTTCTTGGGATTTGGAGGACTGAGCATTGGAACGAGAGATGTTACTGACTTGGGCTGGAGGGGACTTTTTGAAGTCTCTGGGGTTTGGGTTGCTACGGTTAAATACACCTTGAGCCATAGCCTCCTCTATCTGGGTGCCAGCCACAATGAAGTGTTTGAAGTCTGGATAGTATTGCAATGACATGTGATACTGGAGCTAGGGGAAATATTTTTCATGATTATTTGAACCTGCTCTTCTTCAGACAGGCGCTCCATCATCTGAGCTGCTATTCTCCTCCATATTTTCACAAAAATCAGGAAGGATTCCCTCGAGTCTTGCTTTGTTCTCTCTAAATCCTTTCTGGTGATTTCTGTCCCATCATCATATTTGAACTGCCTGATGAATTGTTCGCCGATATCCTTCCATGTCCTGTAACGACTTTTGTCCAAGACCATGAACCATCTCCTAGCAACCTTGGTTAGGGAAACTGGGAACAATTGAGCCATTTGCTCATTCTTCTGGAGATACATCGATCCATGTCGGAGAAATCTCTGGATTCATTGGTAAATGTGGTCCAGTCTAGTCTATCCTTTGTCATTCAATAGGGTCTACCGTTACTCCGGGGCAAGACTGGACAATTCTACTCGAGACGTGATCGGTCTGAATGACTTTTTTTGGGTTTCATGAATGAAAAAAAGATGAGTACGCGCGCCTGACTAATAGGGGCGCAACGGCAGAGATAAGCCTTGAGGCTGACACATGATGGTGAACATTTGCAAATGTGTGATTGGACAACCCACACCATCATATTTGTCGAAATCTGGCATTTGAAAATTAGCAGGAAGGCGGATTTCGGGAAATAGAGTAAGATCACTGGGATTGAAACCACCCTGGTCTTGAAACTGAATGTCTTGAACTTTCTTGGTAAGAGTCTCTAATTTCTCCATAACAGACTTATTAACCATGAACTGAGAAGGCCTACTGCGATCCTCGCTGTACTGCTCTTTTTCTAAGTCTTCTTCGGCTTTATCAGGGATATTGATGAACACTGGTTGGGCAGGCACTGCTGAAGTAGCTGCTTGGTGCATAGGCCATTTATCCTTGGACAACGACGGTCCCAACTTCTCAGAAAGCTGAGCCTTGATAACTCGGTTCTCTTCTTTGAGTTCTTGAAGCTGCTGGAGAATCAAGGTAAGAGTATCGGTAATAGCAGCAGGTGGAAGGCCATCTTGGTTATCTGCCATTGGTGAGGATGAGAAAGAAGCAGATGCTGGGGTTCTCAGAGAGGGTGGTGGAGAGACAGAATTCCTCTCCAATCGTGAAGAGACCCGAACCCAAGGAGCAGTGGGGTTAGCTATGGTGTTTTACTGCCCTGTAATATTTGAAAGACACATTTTAAAATCAAGGAAAGAAGTAAACAATGACGCATGCATAGACTAGGATAATGAGAGAGAAAGATGAACTTTATTGATCAATCATTAAAATTTGAGTACATGGTTCAATCTTTCAAAGATAAACGGATAAGATTAAACATGGAACTAAGCATTCTTTTTAGACTTCTTCTTTGGACGACAATCTTTCTCAGCTGACTCTTTTAGAGGTTTGGTGATCCTGACATCCCAAGCAGATGAAACGGCTTTGACAATCTTGGGCTTGAGATCCTCAGGCGGGTAGAAATGACGAAGGGGAGGCGCAATGGATTGCTCCTTCCATACTGACGCTGAATCCTGGCAGGAACATAGAAGGAAGTCTTTTTGAGGCCAAGAAGGCGAACATAGTTAGCTTCTCCAGTGTTGAAGACGGCTTCTTGGATTCCAGGAATTTGCCAATAAATCTGATCTTGTTGGCGAGAATTTAACCATTCAACTCAATCGCTTTTATGATCAAAGGAAACATCATGACGCCATTCACTGAAGGTGTATAACGTATGATCGAAATGCACAGGAGCTGCGATTTTTAGCTTGTGGCATAACCACACCTGGAGCAATGTAGGACATCCCGAGAAAGAACCAACGAATGAGCGAACATAAGAGCCTGGACATGAGCTGGCACGAAGACGAGCCATATCATCCAATCCATTGAAGGTTTCTGCAAGCATAGTAGGAATTGGATTGGCGCCACGATCCATTTGATCAACGAGGTCCAGAAGAACAGCTGACGCAAAGCGAGAAGGCTGGGCAGTGAGGAACCTAGCAAAGGAGCAGAATCTCAAAGTGCGCCGTCCGGCTTTTTGAATATCAACACCACCAATGTGTCCAACAGGAGGGTAAATGTCAATCAGTTGCTGCATGGACACTTCTTGGCCTTTGATGAAAGAGTTCATGGATTCATCTGGATTATTCATCAAGCGAAGGAACAAAGGACGATAATCTGGAACACATGATGGCTTCACTAGAGGGCCATCCACAAGATATTCCAATAAGGCACACCATTCTTCAAAGGTGGGACACATTTCTAGGTTGCCAAAACGGAAGACATGATGATCGGGATCCCAACACTCTGATGCGGCATAGAGTAATCCCCAATCGAGCTTGATGGTTGCCACGTAGCCGAAGAGATTCTTCTCTTGTTCACTTATGGCATAGATGTGAGATTCTCTTAATGTACCACGGATCCAATCAAGAATTGCACGAGTAGACATGGTGCCTGCAAGCCAAGAGAAGGGATAAAGAATTATCAGGATTACGTGAACACGAAATTGGGATAAGTTCCTGCCAGTAAGAGAAAGTATGGATACATGATCGAATCACATGATAGAAGATTAAAAATTGTACGATCAAGAGATGGGATGAGATAGCATAGGATTGCTTTCAACGGATAGGTCATGAATGACTAATCCTATGAGATCTTTGGAAATGATGGGGTTTATATCCTAACCCCAAAGGGAAAGTTTTTTAATCTTCGCAAATTTTAACAGTGTTACCTGAAGGCATCAACCCTAATCCTAATCTATCGGAGTGGAGAGAGAATCTCGACTCATGACTTTGTTCGTGCATCTAAGGACCGATCGTGACCATTGGAAGATGGACCACGGCCTAATCTAGACACAAATGGGTAAGATATCCTAAACTAGGCTCACACACGTGATGCACATGTGTTCGTATACTACATGCATGTGTGGGTTAATCTAAGGGTAAGGCCAAGAGTTCCCTTAGCGCGAATCCATGTTCGATATACTGTACCAGTGTCCGGCGTATCAGTACGTGAACAAGAGATCCGTTTACGCACCATAAGGTGCTAGGCTAAGGGTGGAATGCTTCTCTAGCACAGAGGCACCAGGTGATGAAATCCCAGTCAACCATGCTAGATAACACTCCGGGTTCCTAAAATAGGACGTGTGTGCATGTGAGATGCAAGAGTTTAGATGCGAGTGATGTAAGTGTGTGCAATAAGTTCGCGCAATCTATGATGCCTTCAGGTTTTGTTAGATTAAGTTTGAGTAAAATGCGATGAGAAAATAAAACATACAAACTAATCTAATAGACTTTTCATGAGCCAGTTAAATTAAATTCAAATGAATTATCTTTTGAAATTTTAATGAAGTTAGGTGGTCCCCAGCAGAGTCGCCAAACTCTGGGACCCGATCCCGCGAGAGGGGTGGGGTGCGAGCCGCCACGCTCTCTCTTGGTCTCTCGTACCCACGCGATTGGCGTGTGCATTTTTATTATTGATTTTAATTCATCTTTTATGTGAACTTGGGATCACTAAGGCAATCCGAATTCCACACAAAAGAGAGTGACAGAGTCGCCACCTAGATGTGGGATCTAGGACCCATAATCAACCAGAAATCTAGACTCGCTACCTGGTTACAAGAATGGAAGGTATGGGGATTTATCCACGACATGCATCATTCCTGCCCGATAATCGGTCTTCGATTCCAAAAGCTAACTCTTTTAGATTCATTTTAAATGGCTCATTCAACTCTTTATTAATGTGTTAGCTATGTGACATGCATCCTATGATCTAATTTAAATGTGAATCATAAATGTGTATCTTGATTTCTTAATTTGTCTGGATTCAATCTAAGTGAAAATTCTCCTAAAATTCTAATTTCATGGAGAATCCTAAGTGATTTAATTAAGCATTTACATGAAAATTAATATACAAAACACCACAATTTGTTGTGGAGCCGACTCGCGGTTGGTATGCCATCAGACATCCAAGCTGCCTACGTACCCAAGCCTCACTGGGATCAGAGTCGACGTAGTTCGGTGCACCTAAGCTAAGCTACATATGCCTAACTCAACTAAGACACCGACCTAGACGGGATTGACTGTTTCAACAGTTTTAGGAGAAGTTATTTAATTCAAGTTGAAGGTTTTATTATCCTAGGATCTCATCTAAGATGCTATATGATTCTTATCTAAATGCAAGTTTTTCCTTAGACTAATGCAGGTTAGCCTACATCCTAGTTTACTAGGCTTGTCCTAGGGAGAGATTGGGTGACTAGTGTAACTAGACCTATGGCACGGTTGCTATCCGTAGCAAGCGTCCGTGATGAGGCTGGACTCCTAACTCTAGGACTCCCTAAAACCTAAGACTCCCTAAAACCTAGGACACGACCTGACATAAGTGTTCCTAAATTGGGCTCTAATGGTTCCTATGACGGAAACCGTGATCCAACGGTTCTGACAGACACGAGATGAATCGATTTCAGTTCTTGAAGTTAGTTAATTTCATATTTCAAGGATTTTCAGTTTTTTTGGACATTTAAGGATTACCAATGGCTCTAGGGTTCACCAATTTCGGCCCAGAATAGCATCCAAGGAAGGGAATCGTGCGCTCTTTCCTTGCGCAATTTAATACTTAGGTTATAGCATCTTATTGCCTGGCATATCTCAGGATTTCCGTGGATAGTAACCTCGGAGCCAACAACATGCTATAGCTTAAATATTCAAATTGTCAAAGATCGAGTGCAATAGGGCTACGATTATGGATGCATTGGCCATTTTTTCAGGGAAATCTAAAGATCCTAAAATTTCTATTTTAATGGATTAAGGAGTTAATTTGTGACAGAAATTTAAGGTTCTTTAGAGATTTTCAGATGATTTTCAATTAATTTCGGATTTTCAAAGAATTTTATCAATTTTAAACATATGAGTGATTTTAGAAGTGAAACTGTTGCAAATGAATTCGAAATGATTTGAAACTTCTACAGCAGCAAGATATGATGAAATGTAGCTTACTGGAAGATTTTTACAGATTTTTACATTAAGCTCATATTTAATTTTGATTTAACAATTAATTGACAAGATTGCAAAAATAATACAAAAACTACTAGAAATAGAAATCTAAATTCAATGACATTTCTACATAAATAAGATATCAGTAAATATAGCATGCTGTAAGATTTTCATGAATTTTAGAAACTATTTACTATCAGTTTCGGATTTTTCAATTTTCAGACCAGATTATGAATTAACACTACATCCCATATGAAACAAGATCTAAATCACTTCCACATTTTAGAAAAACTAGAAATATGGAATATAAGACTAATGTAAAATTTTTGAGAATTTTATCTGTGATCTGATGTCTGTAAAAATTCTCCCAAAATATGATAATTTTCAAAGAAAGCATAAAATAATATACCAAACCAAATCCAAAAATTCTCAAAAATTCATGGTAGAATGTATCAGCATTATATTATTTTCCCACGAAATTGCATTAATTTTAGAATTCGTTTAGTATACATTTTATTTTTCTTCGTCGAAAAGATATTTTTGAAGAGTTTTCTATTTTTAAAACATGATTTTCGAGAAAATTACGATTCCGAAAAATGTCCTCCAACCTTGTTCTGATGTGATGAACACAAGAAAAATTTAAAAATCCAAAAAATAGATCATCCTGAGATAGCTATTTTTTCGAATTTCGTAATTACTCAGCCAATATTTTACATAAAATACCACTCTTCACTCAAATTCTAAAAAACTGTTGATCCAATGTCCGATCCGATCCGATAGTTATTTTACTCTATTTAAGTAGAACATCGTATTAAATTTTGGGACGAAACGGATTTGAAACACTCATGCAGATCATGATTTTTAGCTCACACATTTAATATTGAATTAAATTTAATTAAATGCTAAAAACCATGCAAAATTCATAAAAAATGCCAAATCATCTGGGAAAAATCTGAGAATAGTGTACTAACCTGTAGGCGAGATCTCTGCCGAGTCCAGGAGCCGAAAAATCCGAAAAATCTCGCCGACGCTCGATCCGCTCCGCTTTTCTTCCTCTTTATTTCTCATTTTTTTATAACTGTGGAGAGAGCGAGAGAGAGAGAGAGAGAGAGAGAGAGAGAGAGAGAGATAGAGCAAGAGAGAGATGGTGAGTGAGACAGAGATTGAGAGTGAGATTGTAAGAGAGAGTGAGAGAGGGATAGAGGGGAAGGGAGAGATATAGAGAGTAACAGAGGGTAGGAGGATGAGGCAAACCGAAAACAGAGAACCGTGGGGAGGTATCCAAGATGCTCTTATTTTTTTTTTTATATGGATCGAGAGAGATGAGAGTGGGGTAGAGAAGGGCTGAAAAGTTGCTATTGTGAACGTGAGAGAGGATGAGACTGAGAACTTAGGATCATAAGATGATGCTCTACTTTCCTCTCATTTATTTTTTAAAAAAAAAATCCAAGCTGCTGCTGTTGAGATAGATGTATAGGTCGGGGAGATGAGAGGGATAAAAGGGTGAGTGAGATGAAGAAAGAGACAGAGGGTGGTGGATATAGTGAGAGAGAGTTAGAGAGAACGAACAGAGTATGAGAGGGGTAGAGAGATAGAGAGAGAGAGAGAGATAACAAAAAAAGAGAAAAATAGAGTATTCAATACTCTGTTTTTCACGTTTTTTGTTTCGTTTGTTTTTGTCTTTTTTTTTATAGGCTGCTGTTGGTGGGGATAAGATGGGTTGTGGAGGAGGGGTTCACAGAGCTTGAGAGCAAAGGAGGTAGAAAGATTGAGAGATGAGAGCGATCCGAGAGAGCCCAGCGAGCCGTTTTTTCCTTTTTTTCTTCTTCTTTTTTTTTTAACTAGGATTGGGAGAGGGATCGGGAGGAGTAGAGGTGGTGGAGTTGGGTAAGAGAAAGAGAGAGGGAGAGAGAAAGAGAGAGAGAGAGAGAGCTAGAGGGAAACAGAGAGGGATCCGAGAGAGATGGAGAGGACCGGCTGTGCCGAATGAGAGGGGAGTTGAGAGAGAGGTAAGGATGAGAGATAGAGAGCTGTGTGGGGTATTCTAGAAAGATGGAAAAACAGAGGAAGAATGGGGAGAGAGAATATTGTGCAGAGTGACGAAGAGGGTGCATGAAAAACAGAGTGACGAAGAGGGTGCATGAAAAACAGAGGGTGGTAAAAAGACTCAAGAAAAATAGAGTGATCGAGGGAGAGCGAGTGAACGTGAGAAGATCATGGTTGCTCTTGGAGTAAAAAAAATATAGAGATATCGAGATGCAGAAGGGGACAGAGTTGGGGAGGGCCTCAAGGAGGTGCCGTCTGTCTCCCTTGGAGAAGAAACCGAGAGCCCCTTTCGAAGGGCACAGTCCTTCCTTTTTTATTGATTTTTTCTTTTCTTCACCTGTGAGAAAGCTTTTTCTTTCTTTTTTTTTCAAAGAGCCTCCTCCACAGAACGGCAACATGCCATCATAAAGGAATTGCATAATGTTAACTTTTTAGAAACAACCTTTGTTTTCTATCACAGCCACCCATGTTTCCATCTTTTAGCACATATAAAAGAAATACTTGCACTTTTGTTAAAATAAAAAAACTTTGTCATTATGGCAATTTCACACGTGCACAGACTTCCTAAAATTGAAATTTTTGTTACTAGTGGGCGCACTTGACTGAGCATGCATTTTCCCTGCGACCGAGACATGTGGTTGGGCCCATGTTCACATTAAGTAGATGGTTTGGATCGTTTGGTGGGCCTCAATATGGAATGGGTGTGTACCCAAATTATTTCGATAGGATAATCTGGACCGCCCATTTGATGGGTCACACTATAAATAGGGTGGCGCCCAAATCATTTCCATGTAATGATCCGAACTATCCATTTGCTAGGCCACGGGGCAGATTGGTTACACATCCAAAGCCATTTCCATGGGCTGATTTGAACCATTTCACTTTGACGGGCCATGGTGTGAATTGGCCTTGTCCCATAAATCATCTCCGTAGAACAATCCAAACTATCTGTTTTACGGGCTGCGGCATAAATGGATTGTGCTCCCCAAATCATTTTTGTAGGCTGATCCGAGCCACTTAATTAATTGGCCTCAATGTACATCAATCAAAATTCTCACCCTTTGGAATTTCACTTATAGCACTATGCAAACCGATATCTGCCCCACAATGCTAGATTTACACCATGTAATAAATCATTGTGGGCCCACCACCATGGTCAAATTCTATGAAATAATTTAGTGAGCCTCACATATGATTGTCGAATGGTGGTGTCTACTCATTGACCAAAGCCCAAGAAAATCCAATACTTGATCATTTTAAAGTGGGTCCCCTCCCATTGCTAGATTTTATTGAAAACATAACTCTCCGCTGTAAACAATGTATGGACCTTCTTGTATGAATTCTTGCGAATAACCCTTCTCAACACTTAGCGAAAAAATGCGAAACACGGCGGAAACGATTGAAAAGATTGAGAAAATATAAGAGGCGAACTCAGGAATTGGGAACACTGAAAAAGACTGATAACAAGAATACTAACTTCTTTGGGGGTGTCTACAGCATCAAACCATAATCCTAATCTAGCGGAGTGGAGAGAGGATCTCGACTCATGACTTTGTTTGTGCACCTAGGGACCGATCGTAGCCATTGGAAGATGGACCACGGCCTAATCTAGACACAAATGGGCAGGATATCCTAAGCTAGGCTCACACACGTGATGCACATGTGTTCGTCTACTACATGCATGTGTGGGTTAATCTAGGGGTAAGGCCAGGAGTTCCCTTAGCGCGAATCCATGTTCGATACACTGTACCAGTGTCCGGCGTATCAATACGTGAACAAGAGATCCGTTTACGTACCATAAAGGTACTAGGCTAAGAGTGGAATGCTTCTCCAGCACAGAGGCACCAGGTGATGAAATCCCAGTCAACCATGCTAGATAACACTCCGGGTTCCTAAAATAGGATGTGTGTGCATGTGAGATGCAAGGGTTTAGATGCAAGTGATGTAAGTGTGTGCAATATGTTTGCGCAATCTATGATGCCTTCAGGTTTTGTTAGATTAAGTTTGAGTATGATGTGATGAGAAAATAAAGCATACAAACTAATCTAACAAGTATATAAGAGATAGAGTTTTCATGAGCCAGTTAAAATAGATTCAAATGAGTTATCCTTTGGAATTGTAATGAAGTTAGGTGGTCCCCAGCAGAGTCGCCAAACTGTGGGACCCGATCCCGCGAGAGGGGTGGGGCGCGAGCCGCCACGCTCTCTCTTGGTCTCTCCTAGCCACGCGATTGGCGTGTGCATTCTTTTTATTGATTTTAATTCATCTTTTATGTGAACTTGGGATCACTAGGCAATCCGAATTTCACACAAAAGAGACTGACAGAGTCGCCACCTAGATGTGGGATCTAGGACCCATAATTAACCAGAAATCTAGACTCGCTACCTGGTTACGAGAATGGAAGGTATGGGGAGCTATCCACCACATGCACCATTCCTGCCCGGTAATCGGTCTTCGATTCTAAAAGCTAACTCTTTTAAATTTATTTTAAATGGCTCATTCAACTCTATGTTAGTGTGGTAACTATGTGACACGCATCCTATGATCTAATTTCAATGTGAATCCTAAATGTGTATCTTGATTTCTTAATTTGTCTGGATCCAATCTAAGTGAAAGTTCTCCTAAAATTCTAATTTCATGGAAAATCCTAAGTGATTTATTTAAGAATTTACAAGAAAATTAAAATACAAAACTCCACAATTTGTTGTGGAGCCGACTCGCGGTTGGTATGCCATCAGACATCCAAGCTGCCTACGTACCCAAGCCTCACTGGGATCAGAGTCGACGTAGTTCGGTGCACCTAAGCTAAGCTACTTATGCCTAACTCAACTAAGACACCGATCTAGACTGGATTGACTGTTTCAACAGTTTTAAGAGAAGTTATTTAATTCAAGTTGAAGATTTTATTATCCTAGGATTTCATCTAAGATGCTATATGATCCTATCTAAGTGTAAGTTGTCCCTTAGACTATTGCAGGTTAACCTACATCCTAGGTAACTAGGCTTGTCCTATGGAAAATTTGGGTGACTAGTGTAACTAGACCTATGGCACGGTTGCTATCCATAGCAAACGTCCGTAATGAGGCTGGACTCCTAACTCTAGGACTCCCTAAAACCTAAGACTCCCTAAGACCTAGAACACGACCTGACGCAGGTGTTCCTAAATTGGGCTCTAATGGTTCTTTTGACGCAAACTATAATCCAATGGTCCCGAAAGACACGAGATGAATCGATTTAAGTTCTTGAAGTTTATGAATTTCAGATTTCAAGGATTTTCGATTTCTGGACATTTAAGGATTACCAATGGCTCTAGCGTTCACCAATTTCGGCCTCGAATAGCATCCAAGGAAGGAAATCATGCGCTCTTTCCTTGTGCAATTTAATACTTAGGTTATAGCACCTTATTGCCTTGCATATCTCAGGATTTCCGTGGACAGTAACCTCGGAGCCAATAACATGCTATAGCTTAAATATTCAAATTGTCAAAGATCGGTTGCAATTGGGATACGATTATGGATGCACTGGCCATTTTACCAGAGAAATCTAAAGATCCTAAGATTTCTGTTTCAATGGATTAAAGAGTGGACATGTGAAATAAATTCAAGGTTCTTTTAGAAACTTTATGATGATTTTTAATTAATTTCAATTTTTCAATGGATTTTATCAATTTTAAGCCATATGAGTGATTTTACAAGTGAAGTTATTGCAAACGAATTCGAAATGAATTGAAATTTCTACAGCAATAAGATGGGAATGTATGTAGCTTATTGGAAGAGTTTTGCAGATTTTTACATTAAGATCCTATTTAATTTTGATTTAACAATAATGAGACCAGATTGAAAAAATAACACAGAAACGACTAGAAATAGAAATCTAAATTCATTGAAATTTCTACAGTAATAAGATATAAGTAATCATAGCATTCTGTGAGATTTTCATGAATTTTAGAGACTATTTACTACCAATTTCAGATTTTTCAATTTTAAGACGAGATTATGAATTTACACTACATCCCTTAGGAAACAAGATCCAAATCAATTGAAAATTTTATAACAGCAAGAAATATAGAATATAAGACTACTGTAAAAATGTTGAGAATTGTAATTGTGATATGATGTCAGTTAAAATTCTCACAGAATCTGATAATTTTCAAAGAAAGCATCAAATAATATACCAAACAGAATCCAAAAAATCTTAAAAATTCATGGTAGAATATATCAGCACCATATTATTTTCCCACGAAATGTCAATAATTTTAGAATCTATTTAGTATATATTTTATTTTTCTTCGTCAAAAATTTGTTTTCAAAGAGTTTTCTATTTTTAAAACATGATTTTTGAGAAAATTATGACTCCGGAAAATGTCCTTTAATCTTGTTCTGATGTGATGAACACAAGAAAAATTTGAAATTCCACAAAATAAATCATCCTGAGATGGCTATTTTTTCAAATTTTGTAATTTCTCAGCCATTATTTTAAATAAAATTCAACTCTTCACTCAAATTTTCAAAATCCTTTGATTCAATGTCCGATCCGATCCGATCCGATGGTTATTTTAGTCTATTTAAATAGATCAGTGTATTAAATTTCGGGACAAATCGGAATTGAAACACTCATGTAGATCATGATTTTGAGCACACACATATAATATCGAATTAAATTCAATTAAATGCTAAAAACCATGCAAAAATATATAAAGAATACCAAATAATCCTGGAAAAATCTGAGAATAGTGCACCTACCTGTGATGGAGATCCTCGCCGAATGGGCCATTTCACACAGGTTTCGGGTTTTTTCATAAAAAATCAATAAAATCTTTCTAAATTCAACATTCTATATATGGACCCAACCCATTTGACATTTATGGTGCATCCCTCACACATGATCGGACGATCTTTTTTGGGAAATAACTTTTCGGACCAAAATGCCCCTACTTGACTGTTAGACATCCAAATGCGACCAAAATACCCTCAGATTGGTTCACCCCTAAAGGGAAAAATAAAAAATGGAAAGTCTTTGTGGTCAAACTTCAAAAATAGAAACTTTTAAAATTGGGTCCTTTCGGTGAGCAATATTAAACAGAATCATTTGGTGTCCCCTGAAAATACCCAAAATGCCCTCAACACTTAAAATTTCCAAATTAAGCGAAATTCCTGAGAAATTCTAAATTTAGCAGGTTTTCCAAAATTCAGGAAATCATTCATAATCTCTCAGACATATTTCGGGGATCAAAAGAATTACATAGGAAAAGACCAAATTACCCCAAGGTGCTAGAATTTTGGCGAGACTAGGGAAAACGGTGCTAGAATTTTGGCGAGACTAGGGAAAATCCTGAGAAATTCTAAAAATAGCAGATTTTCGAAAATTTATGAACGGACTCAAGATTTCTTAGACACAACTTAGGGACCAAATATGATATGTTTGGAAATGTCTAAAATACCCCCGAAGTGCAAGACTAAGAGAAAATCTTGAGAGATCTAAATTTAGCAGGTTTCCCAAAGCTTACGAAATTACTCATAATCCATCAGCCGTACCCTCGAAATGGTTTTGGACATATGAGAAATGATTGAAATATCCATAAGATGATGAAAATGTGGAAGCCCCATGAGTTTCTAAAAATAGCAGCTTTTTCAAAATTTGTAAAATCACTCAAGATTTCTCAAATATAACTCGGGGGTCAAACGAGACACATCGGGAATGACCAAAATACCCGTGCAGTGCAAAATAGGCAAAAATGAGGGAAACCCTGAAAATTCTAAAAATAACAGGTTTTTTCATTTGCTTGGAAACTTGAACTTTCATCTTTCAGAGGCCAAAGGAACCCCCTAGAGACCTTCAGGATTGCGAATCAACTTCAAAACTCTCATAATGAAATGAAATCTACCCTAAAATGCATGGATGCCTAATCTAATGCTGAATACGGATATAAAAATTGATGATACTACCGAATCTTTTGCTTTTTAAAGCCTAGCAAAATGGGGGTGTCTACAGACTAATGCTAATCAAATTAAATGAAAGACCATCAAGAAGCAAAACATGTTCAACTTTGATGTCTTTAATTTTAATGGTACCTTCACCGATGATTTTGCTTCGTGTTTCGTCCCCAAATGTGACATTTCCTTGGTGGCTCATGGTGACGAAGGCGAACTTGGTTACGTCTCCCGTCATGTGCCTTGAGCAACCACAATCCAAAAACCATTTGTCCTTTGAGGGCTTTCCTTTCAACCAAACCTACAAAAATCAAAACTCATGTTGAAGCTTTAGGTTCCCAACTTTTCTTGGGTCCTTCAAGGTTAGTAACATCATAAAGTTCATCTTTTCTAACCCAAACAAAATTAGATACTTTTGAATTCTTAACTTTACATGCAAATCTTAAGTGTCTTACTCTACCACAATAGTAACAAGTAGGAACAAACGAGCTAGAACTACCATGCATGTAAGAGGAATGCTTTACAAATTTATTCTTGAATGAGACTTCTCCTTTGGAAAATGGTTGGTATCCAAGACCAACTTTTTCTAAAGAGACAAGCTTGTTTTTAAGAATTTCAATCTAACTTATTTTTTCCGCAAGAAAACTTTCTAAATGATAGATCTAATTCCTTACATTTCAAAACAAGTTTTTCATTTTCCTCTTTCAAGCTCTTGTTTTCAAAAATTAATTTATCAACTTCTTCATTCAAGGCTTTGTTGTCCAAGATCAATTTTTCACTTGTATTAGTTTGCAAATCAAGTTCCTTTTTCAAATAGCCAAAATCTCTAGGTATGTCATGCAAAGATTTTTTCATTGTTTTATTTTTAGCAATTTGCAAATCTAGATTTTCATGGAGTTTTTCACAAGCAACAATCAATTCATCATTAGAGAATTCATGACAAATATCAGTAAGATCATTTACCTCGGAAGTGGAGATGTCATTTGTTACTTCGGCTAGTCCCATGAAGCAAAGATCATCTTCATCTTTTCCATTTGATTCATTTTCGGATGAAGCACTCCCTTCATCCCAAGCCGCCGCACATAAAGCCTTCTTGCCGTTTCTTCTATTCTTCTTGTTTTTGTTATTTTTGTTGTTGAGTGGGCAATTTGGCCTTATGTGACCTACCTTCTTGCAATTGTAGCATCTCATCTCCTCTTGGCTTGAACGTCTATTTCTTCCTTGGCTTGAGTTGCCTTCTTTCTTATACTTGAGAAATTTCTTGAATCTTTTAGTGAAGAGAGTAAGATCATCATCTTGTATGTCTTCTTCACTCTCTTCTTCACTCTCAACTCTTGCTTTGAAAGCTATCCATTTTTTTTTTGTATCTTCTTTTTGTTTATTTAAAGTTTCTCTTCCTTTTAAAACCATTTCAAAAGTTATCAAAGAACCTATTATGCCCTCTAAGCCCATTTTTGATACATCTTTTGCTTCTTCAATGACGGTGACTTTAGGATCCCAATCTTTAGGTAAAGATCTAAGAATTTTAGTGACTAATTCCTTGTTGGACAATTGTTTACCTAAAGATTTTAAGCCATTTGTTATATTAGTAAACCTAGTGTGCATTTCGGCTATTGTTTCATTTGGGTCCATCATGAAGAGCTCATATTCTCTAAAGAGAAGATTCATCTTAGACTCCTTGACTTGATTTGTTCATTCATGTGCTACTTCAAGCATATCCCAAATCTCCTTAGCGGATTCAAGAGTCGAAACGCGGTTGAACTCCTCGGGAGATAAGGCACAAATCAAGGCATTCATGGCTTTAGCATTTCTAGTGGATTCATTCTTTTCATTGTCATCACATAGTTCCATGTCAATGGTGGGTTCCTTATATCCATTTTGAATACTTCTCCATACTTCAAAATCTAAGGATTTTAAAAAGACTTTCATTCTAGCTTTCCAATAGGGATAATTCAAGCCATTGAAGAAGTGAGGTCTAGTAGTGGATTGCCCCTCACTACTTTGAGAATAGGTTGCCATTTGGATCTTTCCCTTGTAGGTTTTCAACAGAAATCCTATATAAGATCCTAAGCTCTGATACCAAGTGATATTTCACTTAGCAACCCAAGACGGGGGTGAATTGGGTGTCTTTTGTAATTTTATGGATTTAAAAACTTTGCTTGCACTAGTTTTAGTTTAATTGAAAAGATTAAGAAAGAGATTCAACGACAAGAGTGAAGCACATACCACAATAGAAGAGAGGAAGAGACAAGTGGCTTGACACAAGATTTTTTATAGTGGTTCGGTCTCAAACCCAAAACCTACTCCACTCTTCTCAAGTTTGTCTCCTTGAGGATCCCACTAGAATCTTCTTCCAAGGAACTTAAATACGGCGTTCCTTTCGCCAAGTACAATCCAAGCTTCCAAGCTCCAAGGGTCTTAACTATGCCGCCATTTGTTACTAAGTACAATGCATAGATGAAGAAGTAGCTCACTTCCCTCTAGATAGGCTGATTACAATGTAAAGAACACTCACTCTCAATAAGAAAACAAAAGTACAAATTAATCTTATAATCTCACAAAAGTATTTTATGATTAGGGTTAGGCACAAAGAGAGGATGTGAGAGTGATTAATTATCAATAATGATGCTAAGGTATGTATTCAATGATTCAAGATGGTTATATGAGTTCTTGGAGAGCATAAATGAGCTCTAGACCATCATATATATATAGGAGACTAAATATTGCCTTTTGGGAGTCTCCAACGGCTACTACGGAGGCACTGCACAGAGCTCCATCATAGGCATTATGGCTAAAAAAAAATTGAAACAGGTTATGCCACGAAGCTCCGTGGGAACCCACGGAGTTCCGTGGAGGCACCTAGAATTGTAATTCGTTTAATCTGTTTTGCTTTTTGTTTTGCCTCGGGAACTTTGATTTTCTTGCATAGTTTGTGATGCCATGTGGGTTCAATTATGTATGAACACCACCATGGTATGCACATACATGTATGGTTTCATTTTTAGGGTTATTTTAGTCCTCTTTTTCTGTGCCTTAAAAATGAAATACGAAATGTGAAACACAGTACATTCTAAGTATACTTTGGTCTTCACTTTAATGGCGCTTCAACGAGGCTTCGTCTTTGATTCGATCAACTACTTTGATCCACGTGCACATAGCTTTAGCATTTGGACCGATCACCTTCCTTGAGTTCACTTTGCCCTTGCTTTTTGACTTTGCCTTTGATATTTTCATGTCTTTGACTTAGTTTTGATCACCAAACGATTAGGCAATTGAGGTACATGCTTGAGGTTGCTTGTGCTTGAGACATGATCACTTAAACATTGAAAGGCGTTAGTATAAACAAATATTTTACAACAAATTGAGTTTGTTCATCATCAAAACAATTGATTAGGAGAACTTGTTGAACCCTTGGGCTAACAGGCGGTTTCCTAGCTGGGACGTTGCTATTTATAAGGAAAGGATTATCTTTCCTTCCAAAACCCTTAAGTCGGTTTCTAATTATTCAGAGATGCCACGTGTCATTCATCCACGGTAAGTGACGATTTTACCCCCAACACAGAGTACGTCAAATGGGTATCCTTATCGCGCAAATCACTCACTCCAGCTTTTATTAAGGATAGTTTCGAGAAATTATGGATTTCTGGTACTTTCAAAAACAAGCATCAAACATTGGTGATTCTTCAAAATCGGGTGGATAAAAGACCCTGATACCCTTCTGACATCAACCGAAATCACCTTTTTCATTACTGCCCATTAAATTGGCGCGCTTCACAAGGCTTCTTTTGGTTTGTTTGAATGTGTATTTGAACCGACAGAACCTTGGGTTCGTTTCTATCTTGGCCGTCGGAAATAACTAGAGACGGATGGATGCTTGACACATGTTGAAAAACTTTTTGGAATGCTAACACCTTTATACATAGCCGGTTTGGTTTGGTTTTGAAATCTTTCTTTGAACCCAGAGTCCCTTGGGTTCGTTTAAATCTTGGTCGTCGCCAATATGCATAGACGGTCGGATCCACGACACGTTGACATCAATATGGAACGGTGGCGTCTTCTAATAATAGCGCCTCTCTGTATGAGATTCTGCCGGCGTACCCATTATTTCCGCCGGCAGACACTCTATTTCCGCTTAAACCCTATTTTCGCCGGCGTACCCCTTGATATTCCGGCGGCGTTCTCTAGAATCTGGTGGCGCACTCTAGAATCTGGCTGCGTATTCGATATTCCAGCGGCGTACTCGATACGTTTGGAACACATGTTTGAACCCATAAAATCCGGCAGTGTACTCGATATCCCAGTGGCATACTCTAAAATCCGACGGGATACTTGAAACCTTTGAACGATGGGTGTTTCTTGAATCCGGCAGTGTACTTGATATTCCGGCGGCGTACTGTAGAATCCAGCGGCGTTCTAAGCCAAAAGAGACGTGGGAAATAATAAAATGTTCAATAATGTCGCCGTTCCAAGCCAAAAGAGACCTACGTGATTTGATGTGAAAAGTGAGCAACTTTAACTCTTTTTTATGATATTTTCACTCCGCTTGCATTGACGTTCTCATCCTTTAAATTTTTTAAAGATAATGATTGACGTTCTCATCCATCAGGAAGGGCAACATCCGAGGACTCTCATCATGCCATAAGGGTATCAGGGTCTTTTTTCCACCCAATTTTGCAGAATCACCCGTGTTTGATGCTTGTTTTCAAAAGTACCGAAATATGTAATTTCTCAAAACCATGACAACATTCCGTACTTTTCTCTCTATTAAGTTTCCAAAGCAACAAGAAAGGAATCTGTCTTATTCACGTGTTTCTCTTCCTTCAAAGCTCCACGTGTCCACTGGCTGAGTAATGATACCCTTTTGGGGGAAAAAGAAAGAAATATGTCTTTCAATAATAGCGGTCGAATTCATTTCGTTGGGCTCTCATACTGAAGTTTGACTTCAGAAGTCAGAACACACACATATAAAACATACAATCGTAATCAGATAAAAATGCTTATTACCTGTTTGGTTTTGGGATATAGAATTGTCGAGTGATTCAATCCCAAATCGTAGTCTAAAAAAACTCCACTTCCCTTGAAAAGTTGGGAAATTGACTACGAAAGAAAAATTGACCAGTTAAATTTAAAAAGATTCAGAAATTTTCGGTTAGATTAGATTTTCAACTTATTGACATGTTAGGTTTGTTGTACAAGCAAATGACCAAACTACCCTTTTGTGCCCTCCATCGTTCTCGCCTTTACTCAACTCCATCAAACCGTCGTCTTCATGACCACCATCCTTTGCTACATTGTTTTGAATTTGTCTTTTGTCAACTCCATTAAATTGAAACTTGTCATCATAATTCGAAGGTCACTTCTTCCTCTTCCTCTATCTCTATCGATAGCTTCTTTCGCTTAAACTTTGTCGTACTTTCTCCAGGGAACAGAGCAGTGACGGTTATTTTTTTCTCTACCATGACAGAGGAGACTGGACTTTAACCTCAAAGACCATTCCAAGATTTACTAATTTCTTGTTGTTGTTTGATGAGAATATCCCATCCTGCAATGTTTGGGGCCTTGAACATCATGATGAACAAAATTTCACAGACAATGAAGAAGACAAATACCAAGACAACGAACTTAATATGTTTCTTTTGCCCAGTGTTCATCTTTTCTTTGATGTTGAGTGTCGTCGTTTATCACTGTAAAATGGAGACCCTCCAATCTAAGCAAGAGAACCATTACCAAAGATCAGACAGGAATGTCATTCCGCTCGTCTCTTTCATTTCAGAATATCTTTCTTTTCTAAACCATATATTTTTCGGACTATATTACTTCTCAGTTCTCAAGTGCCTTTTGCCGTTCATCTCATCACTGAATTGAATATTAAAAAGGACTCTGTGTTTTAGCAATTAAAACGTCTTACATGTTGTCATAGGCTTCTTAATATTTCTAATTACATTAGTTTCACTTCTAATGCAAATACGATGTTAAGGTCATCGTTTAGGATGGAAAAGCTATTGTGTGTCCCAACGGCTTATATTTATTGCATAAGGTGCGATCCTCAGAGTTTCCTAGGAAGATTAAATGCCTAGAGTCTGTACCGCTATCATCTCCGAGTTTATTGAAACATGTTAAGTCAGTAAATTATACATTTATTGAGGATTTAGGCAGCATACGTTAATAATGATCTCCCAGTACCCTATGTTGCATCTCGAGCGTCAAGAAATAACTTTATCAGCAAAAATAGGTTTAGGCAGCAGAAGCTAATAATGCATATCGGTGCCCGATGTTTCATCCCGAGTGAAGATAACTTTCTTTGACTTTCATGTCTCTTCATATTCTCCACTTCGAATATTGGGTCTGCACCTTCATCTTGCCAACAACAAGTAATCTCTCTCTCTATCAACCTTGTTAGGGGTCTCTATTGATTAATATCACCTCCAAGTAACTCTAGCATCTGTCATTCTTTTTAAACCTATTTGCAACTTTAGTACTAATAGGTCATGTTATGTGTCCTCAACACAAGGTAATGTATATAGAGGGCAGAATTACAAAGAGAGATTTGGCCAACAGTCAGCTAGAAGTGTTTGCGAATGAAGTTGCAATGGATGATACCAATCTTATTTACGTAGATCGTTGAGTAAGTGTGTTTCTTTCTGTGTAGCAAGTTACGTAGTCACAAGATTTATATTTTTAAATGGCTTTTTGATATTTAGGGAACCTGTTGTTGCATTCTTGAAAGCAACCTAGAGGAAGTGTAGGAATGGTGTGATCCCAAAGAAGGCCTGGCCATGCTCCAACTGATCTCTGAGGGTCGGACTCACGATCCCAATGTTAAAACAGTGACTTGTATGTGAATCCATGCCACAAAAAGGGATGTTGCTTTGTGGGTTTCTTGGCTTGTACACATGTAACATAAAAAGGCAAGTTGCTTGTGATCTACACACATTGGAAACCCTCCAAAACGTGAAGACCTATTCCTTTTAGGGTTATGTCACTTTTGGAATATTGCTTGTACGTGAGACCCCAAAAATAAAGGTTGAGGGTTTGCATCTTCTCTTGTATTGTACACCTCCAATGTTGAATAAAGGAAGAAGGAAGAGATTGTTGCCCATGGATGTAGGCTTGGCCGAACCATGTAAATCCGGTGTGTTTATTCTTGTTTATTTTTTATTCGTACTTCTTTTCTTCTCTATTTTCTCACTTGCTTTCTAATTTGCTTTATTATTTTTATATTGTTAGCCTCTCCACTGCAAGTATTTTCTTAACACCTAGTACCAAAGCCTAATGTTTTTAAGAGATCAATGTAGAGAAGGCTATGTTTTGTATAAAAGTTGCTCGTGATGGTTGGAAAAGTCACAACTAACTTTGAATCCATCATTTTGATGGGACTAATTTTACACTGTGAAAATTAAAGATGAATGAAGTGTCAGTGAAGGATGGTTGTGTGATTGCATTCATGGGGAAAGACAAAAGGTCAGCATGACTGAAAGATGAAGAGTTTTAGGAGGAAAATGAGATGGCTATGGCGGATCTTCTTCTTGCTTTGGATGACAAGGTTTTGTTCAATGTTGAAACTGAGACAATCGCGAAGGGGTTCTAGGACAAGTTGAAAAACATGACCGAGGGTAAATCGTGGCGAACAAAATCTTTTTGTGGTAACAGTTGTACAATATGAAGATGAAAGATGGTGCATCTATATAGGAACACCTTAATGAATTCAACACCCTTATCATTAAGTTAATGGATACGTCGCATAAGGTACAAATATCCATACCTTGAATGGTCATCCGTAAAAGTCACGAAGTATATCAGCCATCCTCTTGTCGAATGAGAAATGGGTCCACATACATCACTATGTATAATCTCCAACAAATTTTGGGACCTTCCACTGTTGCCCTTGAAGGGAATTTTGGTCATTTTACCTTGAAGACATGGTTCACCTGTTGGAAAATGTTCCACTTGGATAGAATCCAATGGACCATCGTTTAACAATCTTGTAATCCTATCTAGGTTAATATGGCCTAATCGAAGATGCCATAGATGTGTGGGATTAATAGTACTCCTTTCCTTTTTGAGGTTTGGAAAATTTTGCATAGAAATATCCTTAGTGTTACTTATATTTTCTAAGGCATAATGTACCTTCTGTAATTAAGGAATTTTCGTGTTTGATAAAAACACTACTTTTATTAAAACATGTTGAATAACCATCAATCAGTAGTCTAGATACTAAAATCAAGTTCCTTTTAGCGGAAGGTACAGGTAGACAATCATTTAAACATAAATATCATCCTGAAAATATTCGTAGTAGATCACCCATAGCTTGGACTGCAACTGTTGCATCCATCCAAACCTGTAGGTAGAGTTCGCCCTTAGTCAACTTTCTGCTTTTCCTGAACCCCTGCAAAAAGTTGCATACATGTCAGGTTGCACCAGTATCCACACACCAGGAATAAGCCGGACCAATCAAATTGGTTTCCGCAACAAAGATTTGCAACATACCTTTAAAAGTATTGTTGCTCTGTTTTGTTGCTAAGTATGTTATGTAATTACACTTCCAATGACCAACTTTTTCATAATGGAAGCATGCATCATTAGAATTGGTTGACTTCTTCTTGAAAGTTTTCTTGTTCTTGACCTTGGAAATATTTTTCTTAGAACCCCGGCCTCTTACCTTTCTTTTTTCCTTGCCTTTTAGTTTGGGAGTTGAAACTACATTAGCTTTAACCAAGAAAGAGGATTTCTTATTCATTTTCTGAAGGTCCTTAGTAGACTGAAGATCATTCAACAACTCTGTCAACGTCATTGACAATTTGTTCATATGGTAATTCATGACGAAGTCAGTGAATGTTGGTGGTAGGATGCTAACACCATGTCGACCTGCGACTCTCCACCTAACATGGCTCCTAAAACTTCGAGCTCATTTAGATAGCCCACCATCTTCAACATGTGATCTCTAACTGGGGTTCCTTCCACTATTTTTGTGAAAACTAGGCTGTTAATCACTATTTGTCTGGCACTGCAATTTTCTTCTCCAAACATTTCTCATAGATTGTATATAATATCCATAGACGAAGCCATTCTGACATGTTGTTGCTGCAACACGTTCGATATCGACTCAAGGATATAACACTGGTCATTTGATCATCTTCATACCATTTTGTGGCTCTGTCCATGACATCTTGGGGAGCATCGGGACCATGCAACTAAGGTGCCTCAGTATCAAGACCCAATAAACTTTCCCTGCTGTGAGAAGTAGAATTAAGTTCCTCTTCCAGTCCTCATAGTTTGGACCAGTAAGTTTAGTGTCTTCAAGAACCCTAGCTAATGGATTGAAGGATACCATATCTAATGCAAAGGAAACGAGGCATAATATAAGCAAAACTAACCATTTTAGATTTTATAATGGCATATAACCATTAGATCTCGATTTTTTATCTATAATGGTACCGCCCATTGTTTGTCTCATTAAATATGCCCCTCAAACACATAAACCAAGAGAAATGACTTGATTCTCCAATGGACATCAGATGCTTATCAACTACAACTTTGTTGACTATGAGTGGATTCATCTAATCCATCATATTATAATTATGATATCTGATTTGATTTTGGCCTCCAAGCAATGCAGCGTATCTATCATTTGGGCATCACCACTCTTTGCTTGGTTAAGCTAATACCCACTGTCTCGAAATCATTTTACAAAACAGACTAGCTTGTGCTTTGCCATATGACTAATATATTTTGCAAAATCTCTTATCCTTATAGGAATCTATTAGTTACTCTAGATAGAAAATCAAGATCGATATCTACTTTGGCATATGACCGTCTTGTTCTCTAAACTAGCCAACCAATAGATGGCTATGTAAGGCCATGGGGATTATTCCTTTCAATTTAAATCCCTATTTACAACTTAATATTATATAAAGAGGGTATCTTTTAAGTGAAAAAATCTAATTTCTTTGCATGTATATAAACCAAACCATCTAATGGAAATACATATATAAGGAAAGGAAAATGCAATCAACCATCACACATCCAAACTATGAACAATAAAGCAATCCCATCCATAAGCTTAATTTTGACATCTTGGATTTATAGGGATTCTACCACTAACCATTTTAGAATTACCTAACTATTTTAGAGTTAGTTCATCCCCATAATGCCATATTACCAAAATTAAGCGTGAAATTTGTGCAGCTATTCGCTATTCGCAATAGGAAAAATCCGCCGACCTCAAGGTGATTTTTCAAAGGTATTGGTACTAATATACTTCATCATTTGGAGTATTTTAGATCTGTAATAATCATGAAGAATGCGTCTGCCCTCATTTGAATTGATAGAATCGAGGTCCACCATCATCTATAGCCTTCTTTAACATCACCATGTCCAAGTTCTCTTTGATTCTTCGATTGGACACATCAAGAGTGAATTTCTTTCTTCATTACTTCTGATTTAATATGAAAATAAACAACCCCAGTGTCCTAAACTAGTCTAAACAATATGTACATCAAAATAAATTCTCCATGGGAAACCAGTTGTCCGCACAACTGCCCAGAGGGAGTACATAAACCAATAAAACTATTAATTATTACATTGCGGACATTTAATTGCTACATTCTGAATTCCTAGGGTTGGGCAACCAAGAGGGGGGTGAATTGGTTGTCTTATAAAAACTATTGCCCTTTTTAAAATTCTTTGCCAATTCACCAAAGATTAGATGTTCCAATTAATCAAGTTGTTAAAATTCTTTGCCAATTCACCAAAGATTAGATGTTCCAATTAATCAAGTTGTATTAGTGGTGTGATAGATGAGTTCAAATCCTAGCTTTGGTTTCAAATACCTGATTAATTAGAGTAGGAACCAAATTAGCAAATCAGTAAATATACAAGATAGATTATATGTTAATCTCACTCAAGTAAAGATATCATAATCAAACATAACAAAGAGAGGGAGAAAGGCGTGTACCAAAAGAGAAATGAGCGCCAAGATTTTTAAGTGGTTCGGCTTTCAAACCCAAGGCCTACGCCCACTCTTCTCAAGGTCGTACTTGAGGTTATCCACTATTTTAAGAGCACACAATGTCTGGCTCCTTACAAATCTTCCGAGGGGTTTAATTACAACGTCCTCCCCCATTACAATGATTGAAGAAGAAGAAGAACTAAGATTTTGCCTTTTTGTTGGATTGATTACAAGTTGTGGCACAAATGATTCTCTCAAGAAAGATTACATGTATAGCCTAATCCAATCTCAAAAGGGTTTACTCAAGATCAAGGCACAAGTGGGGATTAGAGAGAGATTTTCAAAGTTTTAGCTCAAGATAGATTTCCAATCTTTCCAAAAGTTGTTAAATGTGTGAATAAACATTATATTTATAGTCCATATGAGTTTGTGAAAGTTTGGGAGTGATTTGGGCAAGAAACATTTCAAAACAGTAAAAAAGTAACTAGTAGTTTGAGCCCAACAACTCTATTTCAGACCGTTGGCAGTCGGTTGGGCTCGACCAGTCGACTGGCCCAAAGGGTCAGATGGCTTTATATAAAAAAACACATTCTTTCCTCTCCCGTCGACTGGGGGGTCCAGCTGATTCCTGTAGGGTACTGGCTTGTTTTAAAAAAACAAGTTTTGGGGTGTCCAGTCGACTGGAGGGGTCCAATCGACTGCCCCTGCAAAAACTGATTTTTCTAGTTTTTGCAGCCAATCTTGTAAAATAAATGTCTCTCTCGTTTCTTATCAGATTTCGATGTTTTTGTACTCTAAGGATATTATAAGAATGATAGGAATCTGTTAAAAATATTTTCAAAATTCTTTGAAATTTTTTGGACCAATTAAATCAAATTCAAGTGCTAATGTCATGTCTGTCCGTTTGTAAACTTTGGTTAGCACTTGGGCTCTATGTCCACTTAGTTTTGGGCCTATTTTGAAAACATTTTGGATTAGTTTTAAGTGTTCCTTGACTAAGAATAAATCCAAGAGAGAGGAATACATTCTACCATTCAAAGCACTCTCTTGAATGAGTTTTCTCATAGCCTTCATCTGATCTTCACTTTGAGTGCAAGGCTTGCTTTGGGATCTTCAAATTTGAGATCTCTGCTTGACATCTTCCATTCCTCAAGATCTTCACTTGTGAGATGATGTCACCAATATCTTCAGTCTCATTTGTCCTTTATGCATGTCGATCCTCAACTTTGGCCTTCATTGATCTTCCTTTGATTCTTCAAATGCTTGGGATAGTTGAGATAGAGCTCTTCCTTGGTTGTACCTACAAGGCCTGAAGAATCATGTTTGTTTCAGTTCCTTTGACTTGTGTTTGTTACATTGCATAGGCTATGTATGGTGATGTGCTAGTATATGTCAACCTGTGAAACCCTGTCTATAGCACAACACTCAAGGCAACACATTAGTCCATAAGAACTAATCAATTTGTGTTTTTAAATCATCAAAACATGGTGATTGGTTTAACCCATGGAAACCCTTGGGCTTTACACATTCCAGCAATCTCAAACCATAAAAAAAAATAACGAACATCCAAAAATATTATCCATATTAAATCATGCTCAAATTAAAATAAATAATTTTTTCATTTCGAAATTTTTTTTTTATTCAGCCATAAAAACTACTGACATCTAATTAAATAAGATAGAATCAATTCTTATGATGTCAGAAGTCACCAAAAAAATTTCGTGCAAAAATAATATCGTTTGAGAGAAAAGCTCAAAATAGGGGTTTTTGGGAACCCTTTCAGAATAGCATATTTTTTGAATATTTTAAGTGGGATAAAAATTATTTCGAAGACCATATTAGTTATTGGTTATGCTTATTTCACACCCAAATAATTTTTGAAAAATTTAATCTTGAGATATAAATTTTTCTCACAACTTTGGGGCCATTCTGGAATAAAACATATAATTCTCAAAATAAAAATCATCAATTTTGGCCCAACTTGAAAAAATCATATCTCCCAATCCGCTCATCGAATTTTGACGATTATTGATGCGTTGGAATCGTATTCGAGTCTAATTTTAACTATCAAGAAAGATTAGATCATAAATCCCATTTAGTAGATCAAAATTGCTGACTTTTATATAACAGTCTCTATGTACATTGATGAGCACATTTATATGTGAATTGTAGGTAGGAAAAGCATGCATATTTCATATTTAGAGCGGTACTAGTAAGGTATTTTCCTTATTTTTGGTGTTTCAAGGATATTCTTTAATTTCCATGGAAAATAGAGCTAAAGAGATAAAATTCCAAAGAAAAATTCAAGTATGAGAACAACTATGGGATCACCACCATTGTGGCCCATCATTTGAAGGGTTTAGATTATCTATTGTAAGCCCAAGGGTCTACTCTCCAATCTTGTTTGGATGATTCTAAACATAATTGATTGTGTTTTTGAATACTAATCAATTTGCTTTGTAGTATTGTGTTAAAGATAGGATTGATCATTGAAGAAACCAACACACAACATGGTCATGCTTGAAAATGTACCCAACAAGAGTCAAAGGAGCTAAGTGGAGCTCACATCATCACTCAAGCAAGCATACAAAGATGGAAGATCAATTGAAGACCAAAGCTAAAGAGGAATTGAAGGTTGCATAGGTATCATTGTACATCCCTTCTCTTTAGATTTTCAAGTCAAGGCAAAACGTTTTCAAAGTGTTTTTCAAAATTGTTTTCACACAACACTTAACGAACTTCAACGGTTTAGTGAATGAGTATGTGGTGGACCAACATGTTGGGACCCTCATAAACATTCCATAATTATCATAGGAGTTGAGTTCCAAAAGCCAAAAATCAAACAAGAAATAAAATCTCAAAATATACAGATTTTTAGGCTTCTCGGAACTCCGAGATTTTTCTCGGAGCTCCGAGCTCGGAACTCCGAGAGTTCTCTCGGAACTCCGAGAAATGGTCCAGTAGCTTCTGCCCATTTTCTCGGAACTCCGAGAAATGGTCCAGTAGAATATTTTGTTCTTCTGGCCATTTTCTCGGAACTCCGAGAATTTCTCGGAGCTCCGAGAATGGTTCTCGGAACTCCGAGAACCTCGCGACAGTTCAAAAAATAGCCGTTGGGATTTAAATGTTTTGTGGTTTTTGATATCCACACCCCCCAAACGGTCATATTCTTTTGAGGGACTATAAATACAATATCTAGAGGATTATTTCCTCTCTCTTGATCATTTGAAAAATTCCCTTAAGCATTCAAGCAAACTTGCAACCCTTTCAAGCTTAAGATTTTGATTTTTCCAAACTTGCCTTGCATTTGCAAATCTATTGAGTTTGGATTTAGAGCTATCACTTGCAACCATCATTGAAGAGCAATCAAGGATCTACAAAGAGCATCAAGCTTTCAAGAAGAAGCCAAGCTATTCAATCTTCACTTCTTGTATAGGTGGCTAGGGCATTCCTTATTTTAATTCCCTAGAGAGCAACCGCTTAGAACTCGGCGGAGAAGGAGAGTCTTTGTAAAGGTGTAAGGGTATCCTCATTTAATATCCCTTGGAAGTGTAACCGCCTCGGAGCCGGGCATCGTGGAGGTCTCCAATAGTGGAACCTTAAGGACGATCTTAAGAAGAGTGGAGTAGGGCTTTGCCCGAACCACTATACATCGGTGTGTTCTTTCTTGTCTTGCATTTCCATTATTAATTTTTGGTTTGGCATTTCATTTTGTTTCTAATTATTTGCACTAACCAAATATTTAATTAAGTGAAGAAAATTCCAATTAGGTTCACAAGTAATCATCAAAAGGGATAATTTAGTGTTAAAATTCAATTCACCCCCCCTCTTGTTTATTTCAATTGGTATCAGAGCCTCGTCTCTAATTTTTAGAAAACCCTAACCGGTCTAGAGTAAAGATTCTAAAATGGCAAACTACCCTCAACACCATGAAGGTTATTCAAACACTAGGCCACCCTATTTTGATGGAACAAACTATGGTTTTTGGAAAACTAAAATGAAAATCTTTTTAACCCAAGATTATCAAATGTGGAGAGCCATTAATAATGAATACATATTACCCATAAGAAACCTAAATGATTGGACCGAAGCCGAACAACAAGCTTCGAATTATAATGCCAAAGCCATGAATTCCCTTATTTGTGCTCTATCTCCCGGAGAATTCAATAGAGTATCAAATTTGAATTCGGCTAAGGAAATTTGGGACACTTTGGAAGTCACCCATGAGGGAACCAATCAAGTCAAAGAATCTAAAATGAACCATCTCTTTCGGCAATATGAACTCTTTCAAATGACACCCGATGAAATAATTGCCGACATGTACACTAGGTTCACCAATCTTGTAAATGGACTAAGGGGACTTGAAAAACAATTTTCAAATAGAGACTTAGTGACCAAGATTCTTAGGTCCCTACCTTTGTCATGGGAATCCAAAACCTCCGCAATCACCGAAGCCAAGGACATGAACACATTGAACCTAGATGAACTAATAGGGTCCTTGATCACTCATGAGATGATTTTCAAAACAAAAGCACCCGAAATTGAAACTAAAAGTGAAAAACGAAAAGGTGTTGCTTTTGCTTGCAATGTAGGTGAAAATGAAGATACAAAGGAAGACATGGAAGATGAAGTTGCCCTCCTAACAAGAAGGATCAAATTCTTACAAAGGAACATGGGAGGCATGAGAAATAGAAGAACTAATCCCCCATTCAAGAAGAAAGAAGAACTTGGTGATGGGTCTTCTCAACCCCGATGCTACGGTTGCAAGAAGCTTGGACACATTCGCCCGGATTGTCCACTCAACAATGAACCTACTTCAAACAACCGCTTCAAGACAAGAGAAGGCAAGAAAGGAATGACCGCCATGTGGGATGAAGAAATTGAATGCGAAGGCGAACAAAATGATGGCGAAGATTGCTTGATAGCAAAGAACGTGTGCTTCATGGCCTCAACAAACGACAATAACGAGGTAAACACTTTAAATGATGTCGTTGTTTTGAAAGAAGTTCTTGATTCCTTACAAAGTGCAAATGATGAACTTGAAATTCAATTTGATAAAATTGCTTCACTTGAAAACTCTCTTGCTAACATGACAAAAGAATTTGGTTGGTTAAAGAAAGATCATGAATTTTTAGATGATAAAAATGAAAAATACAAAGTAGAAATTCATGAGTTAAATGCTTCTATCACCATTTTGAATGAAAATCGACAAGAGCTTTCGATTGAAAACAACAAGCTAAAGCATGAAAATGGTAAAATATCTTTTGAATATGATGAACTAAAGAAACTATTTGAAAATTTTGAACATAGTTCATTGAAATTAGATAGGCTTGTTAACATTCAAAGAATGCCACATGATAAAAGTGGACTTGGTCTTAAATGGAATACTACAATATCCAACTATAAAAACAAATTTTTAAAGGCTTCTTCTAATAGTACCAAAACTTGCTTTTATTGTGGTTTAGAAGGTCATTATAAAGTTGCTTGCATGCATGCTAAACAAGATAAAATTAAATTGAACTCTAAAGTAAAAACAAATGAACATAGTAAGATTAGGAAGATTTGGGTACCCAAAGGATCTCACTTGCCTATTCATATGTAGGTATGCCTTAAAAGCCATAACAAGAAGAACACATGGTACCTTGATAGTGGATGCTCTAGACATATGACCGGAGACCTTACTCAATTCGCATCCCTATCACTCAAGGATGGTGGAGACGTTACCTTTGGAGATGATAAGAAAGGAAAAGTCAAAGGTGAAGGCACCATAGGTAACTCTACCTCTCCCATACATGATGTACTATTTGTTGATGGCTTGTCCCATAATCTTATTAGCATTAGTCAATTATGTGATAATGGTTTTGAAGTTGTCTTCAATCCCGATAAATGCATTGTTAAAAATAAGATAGATGGAGAAGTAAAATTCATAGGTTCTAGAGACAATAACATTTACACAATTGGACTAGATGATCTTAGACTCCAAAATGTGACTTGTCTTAATGCCATTAGTGAGGATTCTTGGCTATGGCATAGGAGGTTGGGTCACGCCGGAATGGATCTCATTTCGACCCTCTCCTCAAAAGAAAGTGTTAGAGGATTGCCTAAGTTCAAATACATCAAAGATCACATTTGTAGAACTTGTCAATTAGGAAAATAATTGAAAAGCTCATTTGCACCTAAAAATATGATTTCAACTTCCTACCCCTTGGAGCTACTTCATATGGATCTTTTTGGACCAATGAAGACAAGTAGCCTAGGTGGAAAGAGGTACGTGTTCGTAGTTGTGGATACTACTCACGGTTTACTTGGGTCGTATTTCTACCACACAAAGATGAAACTTATGGAAACTTCCTTACATTGTGCAATCAAATACAAAATGAAAAAGGTGTTGCTATCTCTTACATTAGAAGTGATCATGGAACGGAATTTGAAAATGTACATTTTGACACTTACTGTAATGAACATGGCATAAAACATAATTTTTCCGCACCTAGAACACCTCAACAAAATGGAGTAGTAGAAAGAAAGAATCGAACTCTCCAAGAAATGGCTAGAACTATGTTGCATGAAAATGATCTCCCTAGATATTTTTGGGCGGAAGCGGTTAGCACCGCTTGCTATATCATAAACAAGGTATATTTAAGGCCAATTTCTAGGAAAACACCTTATGAGCTTTGGAAAAACTTGAAACCAAATATAAGCTATTTTAGAGTGTTTGGATGTAAATGCTTCATTTTGAACATTAAAGAAAATTTACACAAATTTGATAAGAAGTCGGATGATTGAGTATTCTTAGGGTATTCGTCACATAGCAAGACATATAGAGTATTTAATCAAAGAACCCTAGCTGTAGAAGAATCCATGCATGTGACATTTGATGAAAGAGAGCCAACACCTCAAGAAATGCCACATGATGAGGATGAACCCATTGAACATCTTTTTCCAAAATTGAGTGCTCCTCCTCATGCATCTACAAGTCATACATTACCTAGTGAGGAAGTAGAAAATAAAAATGATGACTCATTGCCTAGGGATAGGAGAACATTGGTAGATCATCCTGAATCCCAAATTTTAGGTGATGCCACATCGCCAGTGAGAACTAGATCATACTATCGTAGTGTGAGTAACAATTTGGCGTTCCTATCCGAATTAGAACCTAAATCCATCAAGGAAGCTGAAAAGGATGAATATTGGTTGATGTCTATGCAAGAAGAGTTAAGTCAATTCGAAAGGAACAAGGTGTAGAGGCTAGTGCCTAGACCTAGTGATCATCCAGTCATTGGCACGAGATGGGTGTATAGAAATAAATTGGATGAAAATGGAATTATCACTAGAAATAAAGCTAGGCTGGTAGCCCAAGGGTACAATCAGGAGGAGGGAATAGACTATGATGAGACATTTGCTCCTGTTGCCCGTATGGAGGCTATTAGGATACTCTTGGCATATGCATCCCATAAAGGATTTAAATTATATCAAATGGATGTCAAAAGTGCCTTCCTAAATGGCTATATCCAAGAGGAAGTGTATGTTGAGCAACCTCCAGTTTTTGAAGACTTCAAACATCCAAATCATGTCTTCAGGCTTGATAAAGCTTTATATGGATTAAAGCAAGCTCCTAGAGCTTGGTATGAGAGGCTTTGCACTTTCTTGGTTGAAAAAGGATTTGAGATGGGAAAGGTGGATAAAACATTGTTTATCAAAAGAGAAAATCAAGATATCCTCCTTGTTCAGATCTATGTGGATGATACCATCTGTGGCTCAACTAATCAAAAATTGTGTGATGAATTTGCAACCTTAATGAAAAATGAATTTGAAATGAGCATGATGGGTGAGTTAACCTATTTCTTAGGACTCCAAATTAAACAATACAAAAATGGAATATTTTTAAATCAAGAAAAATATACAAAGGAGTTATTACAGAAGTATGGCATGGATAGCAGTAAGATATCAAGAATTCCCATGAGTACTACTGCTAAGCTAGAAAATGATGAATTTGGAAAATTTGTGGATCAGAAATTGTATAGGGGTATGATAGGTAGTTTGCTCTATTTGACAGCCAGCAGACCAGACATTATGTTTACTATCTGTCTCTGTGCTCGATTTCAATCGGATCCTAAAGAGTCTCACCTATCAGCAGTTAAGAAGATCTTCAAGTACTTAAGAGGAACCCAAAGTCTAGGACTGTGGTATGAAAGATCATCTTCCTTCACTCTCATCGGATATTCAGATGCAGACTTTGCTGGATGTAGAGTAGATAGGAAAAGCACTAGTGGGACTTGCCAATTCTTGGGAAAATCACTTGTTTCATGGTTTAGCAAGAAGCAAAATTCAGTAGCTCTGTCCACAACAGAAGCAGAATATGTGGCAGCTGGAGCTTGCTGTGCTCAAGTCCTATGGATGAAAAGCACATTGATGGACTATGCAATCAAAATGGAAAATATTCTCATCCAATGTGACAATACTAGTGCTATAAGCTTAACAAAGAACCCCATACAACACTCAAGAACAAAACACATTGAGATTAGGCACCACTTCATCAGAGATCACTCACAAAAAGGGGATATTTGCTGAAAATATATCAACACTGAAGATCAATTAGCGGATATCTTCACAAAACCCCTTAGTGATGATAGAATTTGTTATACCCGAAGTGCCTTAAACATTTGGAGTGCGGATCAAGTCAAAGAAATTGCCAAAGAAATTGCCAAATAAATACTTTGTGTCTTTCACCAGCTTATCTATATAGTATTTATACATATCATCTTTGTTTAGTAGTATCTGCATGAATGAGATGTCAAATATTAATCTTAAAAATCACTCAATTGATACTCTTAGCCTTCTTAGTTTTCTAAGTTGGAGAGGTATCTTCACTTTAATTAAAAATACCTAACAATTTGACATTTGTCAACATCTTGATCATGAACAGGTATATGTGCATTACTTGGCTATATATTTCTATATACCATAAGCATTGATTTAGGGGGAGTTATCTACTCCTAAAATTTTTTTACACCCTTTCTGTCGATGACAAAAGGGGGAGAAGGTTTGAAATTGATTATCTATTCAATTGACTATATGCACAACATGCTTATAACTTGTATCATTTATCTGTGTGCATATATTGAGGGGGAGTTCCAGTATTCACTTGCCTACTATGTCACTCCACACACACCTCATAATCAATTTTGTTTGTCATCATCAAAAAGAGGGAGATTGTAAGCCCAAGGGTCTACTCTCCAATCTTGTTTTGATGATTCTAAACATAATTGATTGTATTTTTGAATACTAATCAATTTGCTTTGTAGTGTTGTGTTAAAGATAGGATTGATCATTGAAGAAACCAACACACAACATGGTCATGCTTGAAGATGTACCCAACAAGAGTCAAAGGAGCTAAGTGGAGCTCACATCATCACTCAAGCAAGCATACAAAGATGGAAGATCAATTGAAGACCAAAGCTAAAGAGGAATTGAATGTTGCATAGGTATCATTGTACATCCCTTCTCTTTAGATTTTCAAGTCAAGGCAAAACGTTTTCAAAGTGTTTTTCAAAATTGTTTTCACACAACACTTAACGAACTTCAACGGTTTAGTGAATGAGTATGTGGTAGACCAACATGTTGGGACCCTCATAAACATTCCATAATTATCATAGGAGTTGAGTTCCAAAAGCCAAAAATCAAACAAGAAATAAAATCTCAAAATATACAGATTTTTAGGCTTCTCGGAACTCCGAGAGTTCTCTCGGAACTCCGAGAGTTCTCTCGGAACTCCGAGAAATGGTCCAGTAGCTTCTGGCCATTTTCTCGGAACTCCGAGAAATGGTCCAGTAGAATATTTTGTTCTTCTGGCCGTTTTCTCGGAACTCCGAGAATTTCTCGGAGCTCCGAGAACCTCGCGACAGTTCAAAAAATCGCCGTTGGGATTTAAATGTTTTGTGGTTTTTTATATCCACACCCCCCAAACGGTCATATTCTTTTGAGGGACTATAAATACAATATCTAGAGGATTATTTCCTCTCTCTTGATCATTTGAAAAACTCCCTTAAGCATTCAAGCAAACTTGCAACCCTTTAAAGCTTAAGATTTTGATTTTTCCAAACTTGCCTTGCATTTGCAAATCTATTGAGTTTGGATTTAGAGCTATCACTTGCAACCATCATTGAAGAGCAATCAAGGATCTACAAAGAGCATCAAGCTTTCAAGAAGAAGCCAAGCTATTCAATCTTCACTTCTTGTATAGGTGGCTAGGGCATTCCTTATTTTAATTCCCTAGAGAGCAACCGCTTAGAACTCGGCGGAGAAAGAGAGTCTTTGTAAAGGTGTAAGGGCATCCTCATTTAATATCCCTTGGAAGTGTAACCGTCTCGGAGCCGGGCATCGTGGAGGTCTCCAATAGTGGAACCTTAAGGACGATCTTAAGAAGAGTGGAGTAGGGCTTTGCCCGAACCACTATACATCGGTGTGTTCTTTCTTGTCTTGCATTTCCATTATTAATTTTTGGTTTGGCATTTCATTTTGTTTCTAATTATTTGCACTAACCAAATATTTAATTAAGTGAAGAAAATTCCAACTAGGTTCACAAGTAATCATCAAAAGGGATAATTTAGTGTTAAAATTCAATTCACCCCCCCTCTTGTTTATTTCATCTATGGTTCACCAATTGGTTGGTTCGGTTAAGCTTTGGAAAATGATTCGATGGGTACAAGCAATTTATCCTAAGGCCCACTAAATGTGCGGTTAAGATCATCGTATGGTAGTGGATTGCAAGGTGCAAATAATTTTACATTGTTGCCCGTCGATTGAATCGTTAAGATCAGCCCACAAAAATGTTTCAAGAGGTGCAACCATTGGTAAGATTGAAATTCACATTGGGATCCATGAAATCAACAGTTTAGATCATCTCATTGGAATGGTTTAGTGGTGCAATTATATTACATGATGGACAGTCAATTGGATGGCTTGGATCGTTCCTTGGAGATCAATAGGGGAGAGGGAATTAGTAGGTGTTTTATGTGTATTACAAAGGAGGGGTAGATTTGCCATTTACGAAAATATGTGGCATGGTTGCAATTCATTGGAAAAAGTGGGGATAACTTTGTTGTTTCGCAATGTAAGCAAGAGGAAAAATAGGGGAAAATCCATTGACTTAGCTCTCTCTCCCAACTTGGTCGATTCTCTCTCTTTCCCCCCATTCCAACGATTTAGCAAATCTAGCATCCCCTATTTTCTCTCCCATCCCCCACCGAAATATCATTCTCACTCCCCTTGCTAATTCGTGTCACTCTCTCTCTCTCTCTCCCTTACACGATTTATTTTATCCATCCTCCCTTAATTTTTAGCCGTTTTGCACCCCTACTTCGTAGGAGTTCAAAAGTTGAAATCCGTTTGGTAATTGTGCTCCCTATTTCGATGGATTATCCTTCCCTATTTTCTAGCAAAAGAAGATACCCAAAATATGGCAGCTATTAGTTGGATGGCTTGGATCAACCTAAGAAAATGGGAAGGGGCCATTGGATTAAAACTTGAATTGAGTTTCGGCCAACTTGGTGGGGCCTACCATTGTTGGGGAGGAAGAATATTCGGCTAGCAAATAATGTGGGCTGTCCAAAATATTTTTCACTTATCTAATTGGTGTTATGTTAGGAGATGGGGCTGACGTTGTTTTTAGTCCACTTAAAACGTGAACATCTAGTGGGCCCATCTTAAGAAACCGACCCACTCTATCTCTTTCTTATACATAGCAGCCATCATGTGCTTGCTTACTTTATTAAGAAAGAAATCTCATATTTTGGATTGTTTCCCAACCTCTTTTCTCTCTCTTCTAAACAAGGCAATCATCTCTTTTATTTAGGGATTAAGAAGGCAAGAGTTGTTTTTTAGCCTACTCTCACTTCCTAATTTTAAACCGACTTTCCCATATCACAACTCTTAGCAATTTTATCTCTGGTCCACTCTCACATGCTGAAAAACTCTCTCTTTACAAAAAGATTTCGAATGTCTCACTCACGGTTTGGAAAAGCAAAAACCTGCATTTTTGGAAAGTCCTCATTCATGTTTCTTTTCTAAAAGAAAAAGATTTTTAGCAAGAAGCCAAAATCCTTGGACTCTTTCTCCCATGTTTAGAAAGTTGGTTGCAGTTTATTTTTTTTAAGAAACCCTTTTCCTCTTATATTCGAGGAAAAAAAGTATAAAAAAGGAGGGCCATTGCATATATCTCTCTTCTTTTTTCTCTCTCCTCTACAATTCTCGCCCACTTTTCTCTCTCATATATTTCTTCCAACATATTTTTCTTCTTCCCCTAATTTTTTTGTCAAAAATTATCTCTTTTGCTCTCTTACACCTGCCTACCTTCTTACATTAATTAATCTCTCACTCTCTCATTTCATCTTCCATCACAAGAGGCTCGATCCGACCATCCAAAATTCGTTCCAAGGCGACACCAAGGCAAAGAAGGAAGGCGATCAAGGATTCCACCATTGCTAAGATGAGAAAAAGACTAAGTTCTTATTAATGTTTTCTTTTATTTCAATTCCAAATTGATGTACTCTTGTTATAATTTCAATATTAAAGAAGAGTATATTTTATTTCTTTTCCCTTTTAAGTTCTTGATTGCACTTTATTTTCTTGTTTTATTTGTTTCTTTTTCCTTCTCTATGAGTAACTAAACCTCCTTTACTTGGGGTTCAGACGAAGCCATGGGGAAGGAGAAAGATTGTTAATTAAAATCAATGAACAGAATTGAATATTGTATAGAGTCTTATATTTGTAACATCCCAATCATTCATGCCATTGGCTTTCCCCTTTCATATGAATAATTGTTGATGAACAAATATAATTTCCATATAATTAATATAAAATTGGGTAGTATGTTTGATCAATCACTCATGGGCAATGACATCCATTGATCTTATTTCCCATTGACCGAATTTATTAAATATACAATTCAATACAAAAGTTGGTTTAATTAATTATCCAATCCAAACCTATGGTGGATTCTAACCCTAAGTAATCTTTTAATTGAATTAAGGTTTTGAAATCAGTTTCCAATTACTTTTCCAATCAACTTTTCCAATCAAAATTCCAATTCAATTTAGAGTAGTTTTTCACTCCATTTTTCCAATCAATTTAAGTTTTTAGATTTTGGTTTTCTAATTAGATGAGATAATTATTTTTAATAGAAATCCTTTATTGGTTTACTTTGCCTAAATATAAGGATTGAGTTTGTAAACGTTTCTTCATTGTTTTCGACCCATATCTATTTAGTTTATAAACTTAAATATATTGTTGGATCCGAGGCTGTAGTCCACGAAAATTCTGAGTACATTCCAGGCAACAATATATCTTAAGTTTATTTTCCAAATAGTATAAGGGTAGAAATCACAATTCTCTTCCCTGAGTTCGACCCATCTACACGCGATTATTTATAATATCACAATCAAGTTTTTGGCGCCGTTGCCGAGGAAGAGTGCGGTTACTTTAAATTTCTTATATTATTCGAAGTGATTTTTAGTTATTTAGTTTAAATTAGTTGTTTCTTTACTTTGGTTTTTTACTACTCCTTGTTCTAACTTCGCAATTTTCTGTGTATGAGTATAGGTTGGGATGCACAACTCTGTCAACCGTTTGGAGAGAGTAATTCAACCAATTTCAATTGCCATGGCGGAAGAGGAAGTTCCTAAAACCCTTCGCGATCGTTTCGACCCTGCCCTAGCAACACAATCTTCTTGTATTCGATTGCCAGCTGCTCGGAGCAATAATTTTGAGTTAAAATCGTAATTTATTATGATGCTCCCTCATTTTCACGGACTCCCTTCTGAGGATGCCTATTTATTTTTACGAGAGTTTGAAGAGGTATGTGCTTTAATTAAATTACAACAACTCACGGATGATGCTGTAAAGTTGTGGTTCATCACTTTCTCACTCAAGGAGGGAGCTAAAAAATGGCTTTACGGTTTGTCCACAAACTCCATCACCACTTGGGAGCAGTTTACAGTCACGTTTCTTTAAAATTTATTTCCTTCACATAAAACTAACAAATTAAGAAACGATATTCTTCAATTTTGGCAAAAATCCCATGAGTCGTTTTCAAAATTTATGGACAGATTTATAGATCTACTCCAAGAATGTCCTCACCATGGCTTAAATACGTAGCACTTGTGCTGTTAGCCTAAGAGTATCCCATGGGTTCATTCAATCACCTTGTTTTGATGATTAACAAACGCAAATTGATTAGTCGTCTATGGATTAATTGTTTGCCTTGAGTGTTGTGCTATACAAAGAGAATTCACAGGTTAAATCCAGGTTAGCACACACTATTTCATGGCCTATGCTTATACATGAACCATACACAAAGTCAAAGGAACTAGAGCATACTTGTACCAATCATGCCTTGGAGGTACCACCAAGGAGAGGCTCACCACTTATCATCTCAAAGCATTGAACAAATAAAGGAAGATCAATGAAGGCTAAAGCTTGTGGATCAACAACTTGCAAATGAGCTTGAACCAAATGGTGGCATCTTCCTTGGAATGTGTCAAGCAAAGAAGCTCAACCTTGAATATCCCAAAGCAAGCCATGCACTCAAAGAGATGATCAAGCAATGGCTACCTCAAGAGTTCATTCAAGAGAGTGGTAAAAAGGGTAGATTGTATCACCTATCACTCTTATGTTTTCTCTTTATCAAGGCACATCTTAAAACCCCTTAAAAATATATTTTCCAAAGAGACTAACACATCCTTTAGGAACTTAAATAGATAAGTGAATGGCCATAGTGGTGTACCAATATGTTGGGACCCATATGGCATTCAACACAACACTGAACAAAACAGAGCTCCGAAGAAACAACCTGGACTAGCAACTAAATCCTATCAAAACTTATTTAAAATATTTTCAAATATTTTTAAAAATATTTTTAACAGATAGCTCTCATTTTTCTCATATCCGTAGAGTATAAAAATGTCGAAATTCGACAAGAAACGAAGCAGATATGAATTTCTCAAGTCGGAAGCAGATTGCTGGAAACCAGCCTCGGAACTCAGAGAATTTTTCTCGGAACTTCGAGACATTTCTCGGAGCTCCAAGAAAACAACCAGGGACAAAAAAAATATAGCCGTTGTGGCCTAACGGCTAGTTGACTGTTTGACCAAATTTTGACTGTTTTGCCCCCCAAACGGTCATATAGAGTTGGAACTTCATATATCACATTAAAAGGGTGTAAAAGAGATAATGACCATGGTCCAACTCTAACAAACCCTTGAAAATTATTTGGCCATCATTTTTGGGTTTTTCTCTCCCGCTTCTCTTTGTGCCTTGATTTTGAGAAATCATTTGAGAGTGGATTAGGCTATACTTTGTACATCTATTTGAGAGAATTGTAGTGAGCTTCTACTTGCAGTGTAGCCTACATAGAGGCAAAGCTTTTAACTTCTTCATCGTTGTAAATTTGGCGAAAGGAACGCCGTGTAAGTTCCATGGAGAGTTTGGAATCGGTGGTAAGGGCATCCGTGTTTAATTCCCTTCGGTGAAGCACTTAGAACTTAGCGAAGTAAGAGAGTCGGTGTAAAGGTGGCAAGGGCATCCTCATTTAATTCCCTTGGGTTGTAAAAGCCTTGGAGCCTTGCGTGGTGGAGACTTCAATAGTGGAAATCCTCCAAGTGCGACCTTGAGTAGAGTGGAGTAGGTCACTGGCCAAACCACTATAAATCTTTGTGTCACTTGTGATGGTATTTGTCTATCTCTCACTCCCGCTTTCACTCTCTTATTTGTGCTTTGCATTACATATTTAGAATTGAGTGAGTTAACATTGGCATTTTACTTAAATACCTCTACATTGCTAATTAGGCCATTAAATCTCCTAATTAAGTGTGTTGTTTAACAAGGGTTTTTAAGCTTCTATAAATTTGTGATATTTGATTAAGTTTAACTATTTCAACTTAATTAACAAGAGATAAAACTAATGGATAAAACTAGGATGATTTTAGTAAGAGTTTTCAAAAGGGAAAGTTTTTATAATGACACCCAATTCACCCCCCTTTTGGGTTGCCTAGTGGGATTTCACTTGGAATCAGAGCTAAAGGCTCTATATAGATTTTTGAACTTTCAAATTTCTTCAAGAGAAAAGATCTATTTTGGAAACCCCTATGGATTTTGAGAAAGGCCAATCCTATCTTGCTCCTCCATTCTTTGATGGAACAAGCTATGGATCATGGAAAGTTAAAATGTTATTCTTTCTCAAATTTCTAGATTGTGAAATAATGCATATAATTAAAGAATACTTCACCTTGCCTAAAAAATGCAACAAGCTTGCTTTGAAAATATTTTCTTTGAATTCTAAAGCTATAATTACACTGTGTTGTGGAATTTCTAAAGATATTTTTGTAAAAATATCTTCATGTGTTAATGCAAAAGAAATTTGCACTACACTTGAGAACATCTATGAGAAAATTATTTGTCCTAGTGCATCTATTGATGAAAATGTTATTTGTGGACAAAATAAAGTTTCTCAAAACTCTTTTGCAAATGAAAATGGTTTCAAAAAGTCAATTTCCGATTTGCAAAATCAAATTGAAAATTTGAAAATGGAAGTTGATGAAACCATTTCCAAAAATGAAAAATTAAGTCAACTCAACAAAATTTTGATAAACAAAAATGTTGACTTAGTTCAAAGATGTAAAGATTTGGAAAGTGAAAATATAGAGCTTATTGAAAATTTTAATTGTTTAAAGGAAGATGAAGAGGAATTAAGAGCAAATTCGTCTCATGAAATTGATCGCTTAGAAGATAAACTTGAGGAGATGAAATTAGAAAAATAAAAACTTGAGTTGGAATATAAGACCCTACAAGAAAAATGTGCTAAACATGTTTGTGATTATAAACATTCTTGTTGTTCATCTAGTCCATCTATGCATGCTTCTATTTGTTGTGATTATTGTCGAAGACTTGGACATTATAAGTCTAAATGCACGTTTAGATTTGTAAAATCAATCAAATTTGTCTAGAAAATAAAAGACACATCACATAGAATAAAATTGGTTGGACCCAAAATGGTTTGGATTCCTAAACCCCCTACTTGAGTCATTTCATGTACTTAGTAGATTTAGGAGATGTGCTTAATTGAAAATCATTTAAAAATTTACTTGCATAAATACCATGTGCTTATTCTTGTTTTGATTCCATGTATCTATGCATGCTTGTGCTTTAATGATAAATTTCTTTTTGGAATTCAGAGTCTATGTGCTTAAACTTGTTTTACAATAAGACTTTGATACTTTGAACTTAAAATGTAAATATCTTTTAGAGATTTTGATGGAATAGATACCATGTATTTATTTGCTTGAAAATTATGGATCTATATCCTTATGCTTAATTATCATATCTATTGGAAAAGGTTCCCTAGATATTTTATGCTAATATCTAGTTTATATTAGTGCAAAATTGTTCAATCTTTTGTAATTTTAGATCCTAGATGTTGTATTCCTAAAGTAGATTGATATCCTTGCATCTAGCCATATGTGCTTCATGTTCACATCTTTTGAGAAGAAACAAATTATATATACAATAGACCTATCTTCTTTGATTCTTATGTATCTATATGTATTATGCTAAGTGCACACCATATGACTTAAATCTTATTGCACTTAGTACTCATCCACATGACAAGCCACATTAGAATACTTAATGTGAAAATCATGATTGATCTTACATGAATATCAACCTCTTCTTTGCCCATGAGTTCAAGTTAAACCCATAAGTGTATATCTTTCATATTTGAACTCTAGTTTGGACAAAATTGGCTTTTACTATATTATTTGGTATTTAAAGTGATTTATATATCATTTCTAGCAAAACTAAGAAATTAAATGCCATGTCTAGAAAATGAACACATCTTAGACATCTTTTATGCTCTAGGTGAGTAAATATAGTTACATATTGCTTAGCACCTAGTTGTCCTTCCAATCCCCACACAAGACTTTTTTATTATGTGCTTAATAGTTATCATTAAAAGTAATAAGAAATCTTTGATAGGTTTAAAGCATTTGTATTCCCGAAAGCTTTAATTGGATATACTCTCATGACTAGTATGAACCTTGAAAGTTAGATGATATCATATGTATTTAGTCATGGTAGTTCTCTTTGAAATACATGTGTCGAAGGTGTTATCACTTGATAGGTACATCCTTAGAGTCCTTGGATTCTTCTCTTAAAGTCATATAAGATTACATTATGTAGAAAAAGTTGATAATGAGTCTAGATTTAACATGTAAAACTCACTTGAGTAAAAATTAAAATTTTTATTTGAATCTAGTACCTTATTTGGGCATCTACTCACTATGGTTGTTGGTACACTATACTTTGTGATGGGAACACTTGTCTCCCATACACTTTGGTTTTCCATGGGATTATGCACTTTGTGCTTAATGCCTTATCATTACATAGGTGGTTGTGGATGTAGGATGTAGATGTTTGAACCATGTACTTCATTTGTCATGTTCTTATGTCCAAACATGGTAGACTATCCATGGATGTGATTGATATGGATCATGTCTTTCTCATGAGGTATACTCTCACCTTCATGAGCCATGTATGTCTCTCTAAGACATGGTACTTTATTGACCATTCTTACTATGTCTTAGTCCTATAGAATTGAGCTCAAATTGGTTTATATATATTCTATAGTTATCACCCCTTGTTTGATAGTATCTATATTTATGAGATGTCAAACCTTAAGTTAAAAGCCATTCAATCGATACTTATGCCCTCTTAAGAGACGGTACCATCATCATAATTAAAATACTTAACCAAGTGGCCTTGTGCCAACATCTCAAACATGAATAGGTATACACTTATATGTGATCTCCCTAGCTAATTATGTATGTTACATACTTAGGGAAGTAAAGATTGAATTTGAAAAATACGATATCACATTTAGGGGGAGCCTGAGCCAAAGATTGAAAATCTTTTTTGCTATGCTTGTTTATCATGTAGAGCTAGATTATGGCTATAATTTTATTCATGATAAACCGACACATAGAGAGTAGAGTGTCATTGTAGCCTAAGGGTTGATCTAAAATTGTTCATTTAAAGATCCCTTAGAGTCTATGTGAGGACAACCCTTTGGATTCATGCATTGCATGATCCTTTTTCAAAAGGGGAGTTTGAAAGTTAATCTTGTCCTTTATGTCTTATCATATGATTCTAAATGTGTATATCATTCCTCATATGATAAGTACACTCATTTGGAGTAAGGCTGCTCCATGTGTGTTGTTTTGGGCTTGTCATGTGTTCTTATTTTGGTATCATTTTCTTTTTGTATAAACAAAAAGCCCATAGCCTAGACCTTAGTGTTATACCATTTAGGCCTTTGACTTGTCTTGGATGATCATACATGTTATCATATATTCCAAGCATAAGTATTCCCATTCTAGAGCTCTATGTTACATAGTCTCTAGAATTTCTTTCATAGGATTTCTCTTATAGATGATTATCCCATTCCTTATGAAAATATCCCCTTATCATGGGCTTATAATGTGAGTCACTCTATATATCCATAATAAGCTTTATTGTCCATGTATTCACTTTCACATCTTTGGCCTATTGTGTCATGTCATGACTTAAATCTTAGGTTTACCTAATGCCAATAACAAATAATAAAGGGAAAGAGCTAATTCTTACTATCTCTATATTTATATGGATCATTGTGAGATGCTCACATTGTCCATTATAATATTTCCCCACCAATTGTGCTTTATGTTGCATATCTTAACAAAGAAAAAAAAAACTTAAATGATCTATCTTTTTAATATTTTCTAATAAGAACTAAAACTTGCATTTTCTTCTAGATACACATTCATAGAAATAAATCAAACTTGCTTATCTCAATTTCTATGAATTTTAGTGTCTATCAAGTGTATTTCCATATATCCATGATAGAGCTCACTGTCATGCCATATTAGGATCAAATGTTCATTTCTATACATGACAATTTAAGAGAATATTTTTAACTTAAAAAATATCTATTCTTGCTTATCATCATGAATCTATAACTACACATCACCTCATGATAAGATTCTAATAGGAATTCAAAAAATTGGGGGCTTATCATGCTAAACTTTAAACTTGCTTGTTTTCTTTCATGATAAGTAAAATATAAGCTTTAACTTGCTAATCTATTATTCTATTATGGGTCATCGGGTAGATTTTTATTACTTTCATTCATATACTATGATATACCTAAAAAATTGTGCTAAAAATGGTAATGACTCTTTGTTTTGCCAACATAGGCTTGATTTGTTTTGTGATTATTCATTTCCTATGTTGATTGTCTCTTATCATGCCATATATACATTGATTTCATTGGCTAATCAAGATAAGAAGCTAGGAGAGCATCATATTCTCATTATATATCTTTGATGCTTTATGTATGGTGCTTAAATGCTTAATCCTTTCTTTTTGCCGATGCCAAAAGGGGGAGAATTTGTGTAATTGATTAGATCTATAATCATATGCATTCTTGTACTATAACTAATTAAATATAACTCATGCATATGTTGAGGGGGGGTAGTTTTGCACATATTGTTTATTTAATCCTCGTAAGTGGTTCCTCCCACCTGTCTAATCAATTTGGTTTGTCATCATAAAAAAGTGGGAGATTGTTAGCCTAAGGGTTCCCCATGAGTTCATTCAATCACCTTGTTTTGATGATTAACAAACGCAAATTGATTAGTCGTCTATGGATTAATTGTTTGCCTTGAGTGTTGTGCTATACAAAGAGAATTCACAAGTTAAATCCAGGTTAGCACACACTATTTCATGGCCTATGCTTATACATGAACCATACACAAAGTCAAAGGAACTAGAGCATACTTGTACCAATCATGCCTTGGAGGTACCACCAAGGAGAGGCTCACCACTTATCATCTCAAAGCATTGAACAAACAAAGGAAGATCAATGAAGGCTAAAGCTTGTGGATCAACAACTTGCAAATGAGCTTGAACCAAATGGTGGCATCTTCCTTGGAATGTGTCAAGCAAAGAAGCTCAACCTTGAATATCCCAAAGCAAGCCATGCACTCAAAGAGATGATCAAGCAATGGCTACCTCAAGAGTTCATTCAAGAGAGTGGTAAAAATGGTAGATTGTATCACCTATCTCTCTTGTGTTTTCTCTTTATCAATGTACATCTTAAAACCCCTTAAAAATATATTTTTCAAAGAGACTAACACACATTTTAAGGACTTAAATGGATAAGTGAATGGCCATAGTGGTGTACCAATATGTTGGGGCCCATATTGCATTCAACACAACATTGAACAAAACAGAGTTCCGAAGAAACAACCTGAACCAGCAACTAAATTCTATCAAAACTTATTTAAAATAGTTTCAAATATTTTTGAAAATATTGTTAACAGAAAGCTCTCATTTTTCTCATATCCGTAGAGTATAAAAACGTCAAAATCCGATAAGAAACGAAGGAGATATAAATTTTTCAAGTAAGAAGCAGATTGTTGAAAATCCAGTCTCGGAGCTCCAAGAAAACAACCAGGGACGAAAAAATATAGCCGTTGTGGCCTAATGGCTAGTTGACTGTTTGACCCAGTTTTGACTGTTTTGCCCCCGAAACGGTCATATTGAGTTGGGACTTCATATATACCCATTAAGAGGGTGTAAAAGAGATAATGAACATGATCCAACTCTAACAAACCCTTGAAAATTATTTGGCCATCATTTTTGGGTTTTTCTCTCCCACTTCTCTTTGTGCCTTGATTTTGAGAGTGGATTAGGCTATACTTTGTACATCTATTTGAGAGATTTTGTAAGCCCAAGGGTTCAGTAAATCACCTTGTTTTGATGATTAACAAACGCAAATTGATTAGTCGTTTATGGACTGATCATTTTCCTTGAGTGTTGTGCTTTAGACAGGTCCTACACAAGTCAAATCATACTAGCACACACCTTGTTGGCCTATGCTAGAAGATGAACCAACCAATGTACAAAGGAGCTAGAACATTCTTGGACAAACCACACCTTGGAGGATCTACCAAGGAAAAGCTCAACAACAATCATCTCAAAGCGTTGAACATACAGAGAAGATCATAAAGGCCAAAGCTGAAGGATCAAGAACCAATGCAAAGGATCAAGGAGCTTGTACCACAACTTGAAGATGTCAAGCATGGAAGCTCAACCATAGAAGATCCCAGCTCAAGAGAAGAGTTCAAGAGAGTGATAGAAATGGTAGAATATATTCATATCTCTCTTGTATTTTCTCTTGTCAAGGCACATTGTTTAAAACCCTAAAACTAGTGAAAAATAATATTTTTCCAAAGAGACTACAACACATCCTTAGAGCCTAATTGGATTAGTGAATGACCACGTGGTGTTCCATCATTATGGAACCCTCATGACATTCCATTTAACATAATAAAATTGAGTTCCAAAAGCCAAAGAAAAATCAGCACTGAAAAACAGAAAATCTGCTGAATTTAGGCTTCTCGGAACTCCGAGAAATGTTCCAGGAATATAAATTATACTTTGGACATTTTCTCAAAACTCCGAGAAATTTTCTCGAAACTCCGAGAAACGGTCCAGGTAGTAAAATTTATATTCTTGCCGTTTTCTCGGAACTCCAAGAGCTTTTCTCGGAACTCCGAGAATTTCTCAGAACTTCGAGAAATGTTCTCGGAAGTCCGAGAACACTTCGAACTCAAAACAATTATAGTCGTTGGAGGCCCAACGGCTAGTTGAGAGTTTGACCCGAAAATAACCGTTTTGCCCTTAAAACGGTCATATTGGGTTGGGATAGCATATATACCCATCTAATGGGTCTAAAACACTTGATGAATATTGTCCAACTTCAACAAACCCTAGAAAATCATTTGTGAACTATTTTTGGGTTAATTTCTCTCACCAACCAAACTCATTGTGCCTTGATTTGAGAAAATCATTTGAGATTGGCTTAGGCTTAAACTTGTTTATCCTTGAGAGTATATTAGGAGCTTCATTGTGCATTGTAGCCTACTTAGAGGCAAAGCTCTCTTCTTCTTCGTTCAATCGGTGGCAAGGGCATCCATGTTTAATTCCCTTGGGTGAAGCGCTTAGAACTCGGTGGAGAAGGAGTCATTGTAAAGGTGGAAGGGCAACCTTATTTAATTCCCTTGGATTGTAAAAGCCTCGGAGCCCGGTGTCATGGAGGTCTCAATAGTGGAAATTCTCAAGGGCGACCTTGAGAAGAGTGGAGTAGGCCGTTTGCCGAACCACTATAAATCTTTGTGTCACTTGTGTGATTGGTATTTCTCTCACTCCCTCTCACTCTCTTATTTGATTATTTGTGCTTGCATTGTTACTTAGAATTGAGTGAGTAGTTAGCATTGATAATCAACTTAAATATCTTAACCTTGCTAACTAGGCTATTAAATCACTTAATGAAGTTTGCTAATCAACAAGGGTTTTGAACTTACATTAATTTGTAATATTGTTTTAAGTTCAATCATTTCAAACTTAATTAAACATGAGATAAAACTATGGTGAAATTAGGAAAAGTTTTTTAAAGGAAAAGTTTTTCTAAACATCCTATTCACCCCCCTCTAGGTTGCCAAACCAAGTCACTACTTGGATTTCAGTTGGTATCAAAGCTTGGGCTCTTGATTAAGATCCTAACTGGTTAAGAGTTAAAAGCTCAATTTTTTGGCAACTAAAAGATGGGATCTAGACTACCAATTTTGGATGGTTCGAATTATGGATCATGGTTGATCCATATGAAGACATATTTAAAAGGTCTAGATAAAGATATGGTAAAGATAATTGAAAATTGATTTGTTTTAAATGCTAAATTTAAAGGATTAAATGAATATAATAAAAAATTATCTTTGCTAAATATAAAAGCCCTAATTGCAATATGTTGTACATTATCACCTAATATTTATGAAAAAGTATCCTCTTGCAAAAATGCTAAAAATATTTTGGACTCTATTGAAAATCTTCAAAATCAAAACATGTGCTTAATGGAATTATCTAATGAAGACCCATTGGATAATGCCGAATTCACATTTGAAGAACTTGTTGAAAATGTCCAAGAATTACATAAGAAACTTGAGGATCAACTAGCTAAGAATTCAAACTTGAAAAATAATTTAGCTACTATTCACGAGGAGTTTAGGTCACTAGAAATAGATCATGCACATCTTAGTGAAGAAAATAAAATTTTTAAAAATGATTTTATTAAACTAAATGATATCATTGCTTCACTAAGAGAGGAAAATCAACTCCTTAAAGAAGAAGAAGAGAAAATCAAAATGTCTTCATCTCTTGAATTAATAAATTTTAAAACGGAAATCAATGACTTAAACATCAAGAATGAAACATTAATGTTGGAAAATTATTATTTACAAGAAAGTGCAAAACATTGTTTTCATCATAGTCATTCTTGTAAATCATCTTGTTCATCACGTCCATCTACCTACTCATATATCTCTTGTGATTTTTGTGGTAGATTTGGACATTATAAATCTAAATGCATGTTTAGATTTGTAAAGAATAGTAAATTTGTTTGGGTTAGAAAAGATACATCAACTAGAACAAACTTGCTTGGAACCAACATGGTTTGAGTTTCAAAATCTCCTACTTGAATCACATCATATGATTAGTAGATTTAGGGGTATGAGCTTTAATTTAACTATCATTTGATAAATTTGATTGTATAGATACCATGTGCTTATTCTTGTTTTGATTCCATGTATCTATGCATGCTTGTGCTTAAATGATAAATTTCTTTTTAGAATTCAAAGTCTATGTACTTAAACTTATTTACAATAAGACTTTGAAATGTTACTCTTAATTATAATATCTATTGGAAAAGGTTCCCTAGATATTCCATGTTGATATCTAGTTATGTTTGTGCTTCATGATCACATCTCTTTCAAAAAGAAATAAATTATAGATACACTTGATCTATCTAGCTTGATTATTATGTATCTATATATGTATTTGGCTAAATGCACACATTATGACTTATATCACTTTACACTTAATAATCATCCCATAGGTTTAAAGACTTGAACTCAAATGGAAATTTATAGCATCAAATAGTATTTGAGTAAAATTTGTGAATATGCCAAGGATTATTCTTTAAACTCTATTTTAGACAAACATGGCACTTGCTAGATAATTGGGTACTTAAATTATTTTAAAATATTATTTCTAGCAAAACTAAGATATTAGATGCTATGTCTAAGAAATCACTTAGAATTCCTTCTTAGACATCTTTTTGTGCCCTAGGTGAACAAACATGTTTATTTTTTTGCACCTAGTTGTCCTATCAAACCCATTCTATTACATGCTTAATGATTTTCATCAAATGTAATAAGAATCATAGATGAGTTAAAAATTAGTGTATTTTCAAAGAGGTTTAATTGGATAATCCCATGACTAAGATGAACCTTAATATGTATAGGTGTTTTATATGTAATTCACTTTAAGTAGTCATGAAAGCTCATATTGAAATACATGTGTCCAAGGTGGTTTCTATCATGTCATAAATATATTCTAAAAGTTCTTGATCTATTCACTAGATTCTTAAGGAATATATTGTGTAGGAAAAATTGAAAATGGTCTAGATTCAATGCATTTAAGTAAAATTGAAAACATCTTGTGAACACTATATGTCTCCCATACCTTGTGATGGGAACATGTGTCTCCCATTTTGGTTTTTCATGGGCTTATGCACTTTATGCTTAATGCCTTGTCATTATATGTGGGTTAAGGATGTAGGGTGTAGATGTTTGGACCTTGTACTTCATGTATCATGATCACCTTGTCCAAACATTGTTGACTATCCATGGATGCTTTGATACGGATCATATCTTTCTCATAAGGTATACTCTCCACCTTCATGAGTCATGGATGTCTCTGTAAGACATGGTATTTTATTGACCATTCTCACTATGTCTTAGTCCTATAGAATTGAACTAAAATTGATTTATACATATTCTATAGTTATCACCCCTTGTTTGATAATATTTACACGTATGAGATGTTAAACTTTTATCTTAAAAGTCACTCAATTGGTACCCTTAGCCTTCTTAGCTTCTAAGAGGGAGATGGTTCATTCACCTTAATTAAAATACATAACAATTTGGCTTTGTGCCAACATCTCAAACATGAATAGATATATGTGTGTGATCTTCCTATCTAGTTTATATGATATACACTTACGGGAAGTAAAATTTAAAATTGTAAACATTAATATCACACTTAGGGGGAGCATGAGCCAAAAATTGAAAATCTTCTATGCTATGCTTGTTTATCATGTAGAGCTAGACTATGGCTATGATTTTATTCATGATAAATCGATACTTAGAGAGTGGAGTGTCATTGTAGCCCAAGGGTTGATCTAAAATTGTTCATTTGAAGATCCCTTGGAGTTTATGTGAGGACAACCCTTTGGATTCATGTATTGCATGATTCTTTTTCAAATGGAGAGCTTTCAAGTTAATCTTATCATTTATGTCTTATCATATGATTCTAAATGTATATAACATTCCTCATATGATAAGTACACTCATTTGGAGCATGATTGCTCCATATGTGTTGTTTTGGGCTTGTCGTGTGTTCTTATTTTGGTATCATTTCATTTTGTATAGACAAAAAGCCCATAGCCTAGACCTTTGTGTATATCCTTTAAGCTTTTGACTTATCTTGGATAATAGAATATGCTATCATCCATTCTAAGGATAAGGTTTGTTGGCCAAGTATGCAATTGTTATATCTTTGGCCTATTGTGCCATGTCATGCCTTAAATCTTAGGTTTATCTAAGGCCAATGACAAATACGAGCTAATCTTTGCTATCCTTATGTTTATATGGATCATTATAAGGTGCTTATACTATCCATTCAAATATTTTTCCCACTAATTGTGCTAAAAATTTGAATATCTTAACAAAAAAAAAGGCTTAAATAATTTATCCTTTTTAAACAAGACCTTAAACTTGTAAATCCTTTTAAAACTACATTCATAGGACAAAGTTATACTTGCTAATCGTAATCTCTATGAATTTGAGTGCTTATCATGTGTATTTCCACATGGCTATCCATATATCCATGATAGAGCTCACTGTCATGCCATATATCCTAATAGTTAGCCATATTATGATCAAATGTCCATTTATATGCATGACAATTCAAAAGAACATTTTTAACTTGAAAAGATATATATATATATATATATATATATATATATATATATTCTTGCTTATCATGATGAGTCTATAACTACACATCATCTCATGATAAGATTCTAAGAGGAATTTCAAAAATAGAAGGGGGCTTACCATGCTAAACTTTAAACTTGCTTGTTTTTTTTCATGATAAGTAAAATATAAGCTTTAACTTGCTAATCTATTATTGTATTACGGGTCATAGGGTAGATTAAAATTAGTTTTATTCATATACTATGATATACCCTAAAAATTTGTGCTAATTTTGAAATGTCTTTTTATTTTTCTAACATAGGCTTGATTTATATTAGTTTATTCATTTCCTATGTTGATATGCTCTTATCATGACAATATACTTTGGATTATACTTTGATTTTAATTGGTAACTCATGATAAGAAGCTAGGGGAGCATTATATTCTCCTTAATGTGTTATGTAATTGTGCTTAAATGCTTAATCCTTCATTTTTGCTTATGCCAAAAGGGGGAGAATTTGTATAATTGATTAGATCCATTATCATATGCATTTTTATATTATAACTTGTTAAATATAACTCATGCATATGTTGAGGAGGAGTAGTAATGAATAAATTGTTTATCTAATCCTCATAAGAAGTTCCTCCCACCTATCTAATCAATTTGATTTGTCATCATAAAAAAGGGCGAAATTGTAAGCCCAAGGGTTCCCCATGGGTTCAATCAATCACCTTGTTTTGATGATTAACAAACGCGAATTGATTAGTCATTTATGGACTGATCATTTTTCTTGAGTGTTGTGCTTTAGACAGGTTCTACACAAGTCAAATTATACTAGCATACACCTTGTTGACCTATCCTTGAAGATGAACTAACCAATGGACAAAGGAGCTAGAGCATTCTTGGACAAACCACACCTTAGAGGATCTACCAAGGAGAAGCTCAACAATAATCATCTCAAAGCATTGAACATATAGAGAAGATCATAAAGGCCAAAGCTGGAGGATCAAGAACCAATGCAAAGGATCAAGGAGCTTGTACCACAACTTGCAGATGTCAAGCATGGAAGCTCAATGAAATTCCACTTAGCAACCCAAGAGGGGGGTGAATTGGGTTTCTTTTAAAATCTTACTAATTTAAAAACTTTATTTGCACTAGTTTAATATTGATTGGAAAATCAATATTAAGATTCAAGACAAAAGTAAAGAACTTCCTACAAGAGAATGAGTGAAGAGACAAAGAGGATTGACACAAGGATTTTTATAGTGGTTCGGTCTTAACCAAAGACCTACTCCACTCTTCTCAAGTTTGGCTCCTTGAGGTTTCCACTATCTTCTCCAAGGAACTTAAATATGGGGTTCCTTTCGCCTTATACAATCCGAGCTTCGAGCTCCAAGGGTCTTCTACAGCGCCCTTTGTGCCAAATACAAAGAAGAGAAAAGGATGTTGCTCACTTGCCTCTACATAGGCTAATACAAGTAGAAAGCACACTCACTCTCACAAGAAAAAGATGTACTGAAATTCCACTTAGCAACCCAAGAGGGGGTGAATTGGGTTTCTTTTCAAATTTTAAGAATTTTGAAAACTTAGATTGCACTAGTTTTAGATTTAATAGGAAATCAAAAATAGTATTCAAAGCAATGGTGAAAACTTACCACACAAGAAGAGGTGAAGAGGCAAAGAAGCTTTGACACAAAGATTTTTATAGTGGTTCGGTCTTAGCTCAAGACCTACTCCACTCTTCTCAAGTTACTCTCCTTGAGAATTCCACTATCTTCTCCAAGGAACTTAAATACGGCGTTCCTTCCGCCTTGTACAAATCGAGCTCCACGCTCTAAGGGTCTTCTACGGCGCCCTTTGTGCCAAATACAAAGAAGATGAAATGAAAAGGCTTGCTTGCCTCTACATAGGCTAATTTAAGGTAAAGCTCACTCACTCTCACAAGAACAAGATGAACAAATGAAGGTCATAAGGTCTCTCAAGAATAATCTAAGGTAAATGGCACAAGAGAGAGATGGAGAGTGAAGATCTTCAAGAGAAGGAGAATAAATGGCTTTTAGTGCTCTTGAAATCTTTGTAAAATCCTTAGGTGAAAAGCCCAAGAGTCCCTAGGTTCATATATATAGGGAGGGCAAAGAAAACACAAAATTTCGCTCCCCAACGGTCGTCTCGGACTCCGGGCTCGGAGCTCCGAGCGACATAATTTTTGAACCTGGAACAATTCTCGGAGCTCCGAGAATTTTCTCGGAGTTCCGAGCTCGGAGCTCCGAGAAGCCTACGAACAGCAGAATTTCCTTATATTTTTGCTGTTTTTGTTTGGGCTTTTGGAACTTTGATTTTTCAAGATAAATGGAATGTCATGAGGGTCCAACAATGTTGGGACACCACCATGAACATTCACAAACCCATTAAATTCTATCTAGGTTGATTTTAACTCTCCTTTGTGCCATAGACCTAGACTAAACATTAAGGACCATTTACATTCTAAATTTACTTGGTCTTCAATCTTGCTGGCACCTTGTAGGGGCTTTGACATGTCTTCACTCAACTCCATTGATGCTTAAGCCAAGCTTGAACTTTTAAGTTGATTTGCCATTTTTGTGCTTGAGTTGATTTGCCATTCTTGTGCTTGAGTTGATTTGCCATTCTTGTGCTTGAGTTGATCCTTGTCATGCACTCTTGAGGATGGTACACTGTGAACATCATAACTTTGCCAATGGAAATTATTAGTGTATAAAACCTTTATAACAAATTGAGTTTGTTAATCATCAAAACAATTCAATAGGAGTACTTGTTGAACCCTTGGGCTAACATGTACAAATGAAAAGCCTAAGGTCTCTCAAGAATAATCCAAGGTCAAAGCACAAGAGAGAGAAGGAGAGCGAAAATCTTGAAGAAAATGAGTATTAATGTCTGTGAATGCTCTTAGAATGTTAGGTTAACTCATTTGATAAGTTCTCAAAGCTCCCAAGGTTCATATATATAGTGGGGAGAAATATATGCCTTTTTTAAGCTCTCCAACGGTCTTCTCGGACTCCGGGCTCGGAGCTCCGAGTGGACCGTAGTCCCTTTAAAATTTGAACCTGGAACAATACTCGAAGCTCCAAGAATAGCTCGGAGCTTGGAGAAGCCTATAACCAGCAGGTTTTCATGTTTTCATTCCTGATTTTGTTTGGGCTTTTGGAATTCAATCTAAACATGATAAACAGAATGTCATGTGGGTCCAAATATGTTGGGACACCACTATGAACATTCACTAACCAATTAAATCATATTTTAGGTTGATTATAACTCTCCTTTGTGCCTTAGACTTAGACTATACATGATAGACTATTTACATTCTAATTTTGCTTGGTCTTCAATCTTGTTGGCACCTTATAGAGGCTTTGACATATCTTCACTCAAATCCATTGATGCTTGAGCCAAGTTTGAGCTTTTGAGTTGATTTCTATTCTTGTTGGGCTTGAATTCGACCTTGTCTTTGAATACCTTTGACTAGCCGTTGTGTTGGTCTATTCTTGTCTTTGAATTGCCTTTGTGATGGTGATGCCTTCTTCATGCCTTTGATATCACTTTGAGCATGAATGATTTGGCATTCGTTGTGCAATCTTGAATGTACTAAAGCTATTAACACAATAACTTAGCCAATGAAAATCATTAGTACATAAAACCATTTTATATCAAATTGAGTTTGTTAATCATCAGAACATGTCAATGGGAGTACTCGTTGAACCCTTGGGCTAACACTCAACCATAGAAGATCCCAGCTCAAGACAAGAGTTCAAGAGAGTGATAGAAATGGTAAAATGTATTCCTATCTCTCTTGCATTTTCTCTTATCAAGGCACACTGTTTAAAACCCTAAAACTAGTGAAAAATAATATTTTTCCAAAGAGACTACAACACACCCTTATAGCCTAATTGGATTAGTGAATGACCACGTGGTGTTCCATCATTATGGAACCCTCATGACATTCCATTTAACTTAATAAAATTGAGTTCCAAAAGCTAAAGAAAAATCAGCACTGAAAAACAGAAAATCTGATGAATTTAGGCTTCTCAGAACTCCGAGATTTTTCTCAGAGCTCCAAGCTCAGAACTCCGAAAAATGTTCCAGGGAGTATAAATTATACTCTGGACATTTTCTTGGAACTCCGAGAAATGGTCCAGGTAGTAAAATTTATATTCTGGCCGTTTTCTCGGAACTCCGAGAGCTTTTCTCGGAACTCCGAGAACACTACGAACTCAAAAAAATTATAGTCGTTAGAGGCCCAACCGCTAGTTGACTGTTTGACCCGAAATAACCGTTTTGCCCCTAAAACGGTCATATTGAGTTGGGACACCATATATTAATGGGTCTAAAATACTTGATGAACATTGTCCAACTTCAACAAACCCTAGAAAATCATTTGTGAACTATTTTTTGGTTAATTTCTCTCACTAACCAAACTCATTGTACCTTGATTTGATAAAATCATTTGAGATTGGCTTAGGCTTAAACTTGTTTATCCTTGAGAGTATATTAGGAGCTTCATTGTACAATGTAGCCTACTTAGAAGCAAAGCTTTCTTCTTCTTCTCTGTTCAATCGGTGGCACGGGCATCCGTGTTTAATTCCCTTGGGTGAAGCGCTTAGAACTCAGCGGAGAAGGAGAGTCATTGTAAAGGTGGAAGGGCATCCTTATTTAATTCCCTTGGATTGTAAAAGCCTCGGAGCCCGGTGTCATGGAGGTCTCAATAGTGGAAATTCTCAAGGGCGACCTTGAGAAGAGTGGAGTAGGCCGTTTGCCGAACCACTATAAATCTTTGTGTCACTTGTGTGATTGGTATTTCTCTCACTCCCTGTCACTCACTTATTTGATTATTTGTGCTTGCATTGTTACTTAGAATTGAATGAGTAGTTAGCATTGATAATCAACCTAAATATCTTAACCTTGCTAACTAGGCTATTAAATTACTTAATGAAGTTTGCTTATCAACAAGGGTTTTGAACTTACATTGATTTGTAATATTGTTTTAAGTTCAACCATTTGAAACTTAATTAAACAAGGGATAAAACTAGGGTGAAATTAGGAAAAGTTTTTTAGAGGAATTTTTTTTCTAAACATCCTATTCACCCCCCTCTAGGTTGCCAAACCAAGTCACTACTTGGATTTCAGATTTGTAGTCAGCTTCAACTTACATTGTAGCCTACATAGAGGCAAAGCTTTTAACTTCTTCATCATTGTAAATTTGGCGAAAGGAACGCCGTGTGAGTTCCATGGAGAGTTTGGAATCGGTGGCAAGGGCATCCGTGTTTAATTTCCTTGGATGAAGCACTTAGAACTCGGTGGAGTAGGAGAGTTGGTGTAAAGGTGGCAAAGGCATCCTCATTTAATTCCCTGGGGTTGTAAAAGCCTTGGATCCGTGCGTGGTGGAGACTTCAATAGTAGAAATCCTCAAGTGGACCTTGAATAGAGTGGAGTAGGCCGTTGGCCGAACTACTATAAATCTTTGTGTCACTTGTGATGGTATTTCTCTATCTCTCACTCCCTCTCTCACTCTCTTATTTGTGCTTTGCATTACATATTTAGAATTGAGTGAGTTAGCATTGGCATTTTACTTAAATACCTCTACATTGCTAATTAGGCCACTAAATCTCCTAATTAAGTGTGTTGTTTAACAAGGATTTTAAGCTTATATAAATTTGTGATATTTGATTAAGCTTAACTATTTCAACTTAATTAACAAGGGATAAAACTAGGGGGATTTTAGTAATAGTTTTCAAAAGGGAAGTTTTTATAAAGATACCCAATTCACTCCCCTCTTGGGTTGCCTAGTGGGATTTCATGTGCCAAATCATATACGAGGGCATTGATTTTCAAACTAAACAATTATTGAGTCCATATGCCCTACAGGATTCACATCCTATACGAATGAAGATGAAACTTTGAAATTCTTGCTTGACTTGGCAGAAAATACCCGTGAGTGGGAATCCACTCAACAAAGCGAAAGGGCCACATCAAGCAAGGGATTCTTAATTGAGGGTACCATGGCCAAGGAGGCCCATTTGGATAGTCTTATCAAATGACTAGAGGCTATAGTTGTAAAGGGACCCGCACAAGTAAATCAAATCAATCAGAGTGACTCAATGTGTAGTTGGTGCCAAGCTCCTGACCATGTCATGGAAGAGTGCCCAAATTTGTCAATGTTTGGTAATTCTATTGAAAATGCAAGTGCTTTGTTTAAAAATAACTCATATAGTAGCACTTACAATCTGAGGTGGAGGAATCATCCCATTTTCTCTTGGAGCCAAGGGAATTACCAAGGTGGGCCATCCCATTTCCAAGGTCAAGGCTAATTCCCCCAACCTAGGCCCACCTTCCCTCCCACATATGTTCAGCCACCCCTAGCCACACCCGCATCATTTCAAAACCCAATTTTAAATCATGTTTCAAATCATCAACCACCGGGTTTTCAAAAACAAGGGGAATCGGCCCGCGTAATTTCTTTGGAGAAAAACATGGAACTTCTCTTCATGACAAGCCAACACAACATGGAGAAGTGAATTTCACAACTCGCCACGGCTTTGCATGAAAGGAAAAAGTGTAAGATGCTAAGTCAACCCGTTCCTAATCCAAGGAACTTGAATGTGAATGTGAATGTGAATCCATAGGTATCGCCAAATCATTTGAATGCCATTCAACCAATTCCGCCGCCTCAAGAGCCCTCAAACCAATGCAATGCGGTGAATGCTTTAAGGAGTGGTCGAGATTACCACAAGGAAGAGGTCAGATCCGAACTCTCTAAAGATCATCAAGAGACAACCGAAGAGGTAAGTAAAGGTTCTCCTCGCACTGGTTCGACTAAGGAACCCGAAAAGGTAAGTGAAGAGCAAGTAATTACACCACCTGAAAAGGAATATGTGCCCAAGGCTCCTTTTCCAAGGAGACTTGCCAATAATAAGAAGGTGGATGCCATGGATAAGATTTTAAATGTGTTTAAACAAGTGCAAATTAATATTCTTTTGTTAGATCTGATTTCACAAGTTCCTACTTATGCCAAAGTTTTGAAAGACTTGTGCACACAAAAGCGCATAACTAATGTACCCAAGAAGGCTTTTTTGGCCTCAAATATAAGTTCCATCTTGTCTCAATAGATGGTGGCTAAGTATAAGGACCCAAAATCTCCTACTATTTCTTGCACTATTGTTAATACAAAGATTGAACATGCTCATTTGGATTTGGGTGCAAGTGTAAATCTCTTACCTTTTTCTGTATATAAGCAATTGGGACTATGAGACCTCAAACCAACCACCGTCACTGTCCAATTGGCGGATAGATCAGTTAAGACACCCAAAGGGATGGTTGAGGATGTGTTTGTTAAAGTAGGAGACTTTTTATTTCCAGTAGATTTCATTGTGTTAGATACAGAGTACGTTTGTAATATCAATGATCCAGTCCCTATCATTCTTGGGAGGCCTTTTGCTTGCTACTAGTAATGCTTAAATTAATTGTAGGAATGTTCTAATGAAATAGTCTTTTAGGAATACATCAGTAGATTTCAATGTATTTCAATTAGGTAAGCAACCCAACTTTCATGACGAAATTAATATGTTGCATTCCTTTCCTGAAGATATTATTCCTAACTTTGAAATTGATTTTGATGCAGGTTTCCAAGAATGCTTGAGCGAACTAGGAGATTCAGGAGGAGGGGATTTCTTTTTCGATGCCTTAGCCATCCAAAACGTGGAGCCCGTGGGGCCCTTAGCCACATCCCTTCCAAAGCCTTCGATTGAAGAGGCCCCACAGCTGGAGTTGAAGCCTTTCCCTTCTAATTTATGTTATGCTTTTTTAGGTGATAATTGTACTTTGCATGTAATAATTGCTGCGGACCTAACCTCTACTAAAGAGGAGGAACACATTAAATTGCTATTGCTAAAAGATAATAAAGAAGCCATAGGTTGGACAAAGGCCGACATCAAAGGAATTAGCCCTTCGATTGCGCAACATCACATCAACATTATTGAGGGATCCAATCCTTCAAGAGAACCTCAAAGAAGGGCTAATCCTGTAATGAAGGAAGCCATCCAAAAAGAGATCTTAAAATGCGTTGATAACGGGATCATATATCCCATCTCGGATAGCCAATGGGTGAATCCTATTCAAGTAGTGCCTAAGAAGTCGGGAGTCACAGTTATAGAATTCACCACCAATGAACGAATAACTACTCGTATTCAAACGGGGTGGGGGGTTTGTATTGACTACCGAAAGCTTAATACGGCTACTTGGAAGGATCGCTTTCCTTTACCTTTATTGATCAAATATTAGAAAGGTTAGCGGGTCATGAGTAATATTGTTTTCTAGATGGATATTCCTGTTACAACCAAATTCCTATAGCTCCTGAAGATCAAGAGAAAACGACATTCACATGCCCCTTTGGAACATTTGCTTATAGACACAAGCCTTTTGGGTTATGCAATGCACCGGCAACTTTTCAAAGATCCATGATGAGTATCTTTTCGGATATGGTGGAGACCTTCCTTGAGGACTTTATGGATGATTTTTCTATTCATGGCTCCACCTATGCCGAATGTGTACATCACTTGAAGTTGGTCTTAGAAAGGAGTAGGGAAAAGAACTTGGTCCTTAATTGGAAAAATTGTCATTTTATGGTAAAAGAGGGCATAGTTCTAGGTCATGTGATTTCAAAAGAAGGAATTAAGGTTAATAAAGCCAAAGTGGATCTCATTGTCTATCTTTCAAAGCCGAAAAGTGTGAAGGATATTAGATCATTTTTTGTCCATGCGGGCCTTTACCGGAGATTCATAAAAGATTTTTCTAAAATTGCTATGCCTCTAACCAATTTGTTAACAAAAGATCAAAAATTTGAGTTTTCCAAAGAATGTTGGGAGTCGTTTGAGTATTTGAAAAAGGAGGTAACTACGGCTCCTATTATTCAAGCACCCATTTAGACCGAACCATTTGAAATTATGTGTGATGCTTCTAACTTTGCAATATAAGTTGTTTTGGGTCAACGAATTAATAAATTACCACATGTAATCTAATATGCAAGTAGGACTCTCAATGATGCACAACTCAACTACACCACTAAGGAAAAAGAATTTTTAGCGGTTGTGTTTACACTTGAGAAGTTTCGATCCTACTTGATTGGATCACATGTGATAATTTATACTGACCATTCGGCAATTAAGTATCTTGTTGGAAAAGAAAGATGCAAAAGCACGCCTCATTAGGTGGGTTTTACTTCTTCAAGAATTTGATTTGGAAATTAGAGATAAGAAAGGTACGGAAAACTTGGTTGTCGATCACTCGTCTAGACTACCTAATGTGAAGGATGACAAAGGTCCCATTAATGAAAATTTTCCTGATGACCAATTGTTGGCTATTTCTAGTGAACCATGGTATGCAGATATTGTTAATTATTTGGTTATAGGTGCGACACCGGTTCATTAGTCCAACCAAGACAAATATCGGTTTCACTCACAGGTAAAGTATTTCTTTTGGGATGACCCCTATTTGTTTAAGACTTGTTCGGATCAAATTGTCAGACGATGTGTGCCCGATCAAGAGCAACAATCAATCCTATCCTTTTGTCAGGATCAAGCATGTGGTGGCCATTTCAGTGCAAAGAAAACCGCTCATAAAGTGTTACAATGTGGTTTCTACTGGCTGAGTCTTTTTAAAGATTCTTTTGAGTTTTGTAAGGCTTGTAGATTTTGTCAGTCTTTAGGTAGAGTTACAAAGAGAAACATGATGCCCCTCAACCCAATCTCAGTGATAGAAATATTTGATGTGTGGGTTATAGATTTTATGGGTCTATTTCCTAAGTCTTTTGGTAACTTGTATATTTTGTATGGAGTAGATTATGTGTCCAAGTGGATTGAAGCCGTTGCTTGCAAATCCAATGACCACAAGGTGGTGGTCAAGTTTTTAAAAGAAAATATCTTTTCTCGCTTTGGTACACCTCGTGCCATAATTAGTGATAGGGGAAAATATTTTTGTAATAGACCATTTGAGGCTCTTATGAAAAAATATGGGATCACTCATAAATTAGCTACGCCTTATCATCCCCAAACAAGTAGCCAAGTGGAGGTTTCAAATAGACAAATTAAGCAAATTTTAGAGAAGACAGTTAATCCAAATCGCAAAGATTGGTCCATTAGATTAGTGGATGCCTTATGGGCTCGTAGAATGGCATTCAAGATTGATCTTGGTCAGTCTCCTTACCGCCTTGTGTATGAAAAAGCTTGTCATCTCCCGGTTGAATTAGAACATAAAGCTTTTTGGGCTATTAAGAAACTGAATTTTGATTTGTTTAATGCAGGAAATCAAAGAAGATTTCAACTTGCCGAATTGGAGGAGTTACGTAATGATGCTTACAAGAATGCAAAAATCTATAAAGAGAAGACCAAAGCATTTCATGACAAGCATATTTTGAGAAAAATGTTTCCAGAAGGTGATAAATTTCTTCTCTACAATTCAAGATTGCATATCTTTCTAGATAAGTTAAGATCCCATTGAGATAGTCCATATTTGGTGAACAAAGTTTTCTCTCATGGTGCAATTGAAGTTTTAAATTCAAAAAATGGTGAGACATTTAAAGTAAATGGACAAAGATTGAAGCCTTTTGTTGAAATACCATCGTCATCGAATTTGGAAGAGGTCATGGATCTCCATGTGCCTATCTATTCGAATCTTTCCTAAAAGAAAAAGGTATGCCCCTCTCTTCTCTTTATTGTCCTTGTTTCTATTTTTGCATGCATTGAGGACACTGCATGATTCAAGTATGGGGGATAGTATTTTTGAAAAACTTATTTGTAATTTCTTTTTATGGTTTAAAGTAGAATATTTTCTTTTTCTTTGTTTTTAGTATTTTTAAAAAGAAAGAAATAACTAGATATTTTTGGAAAGAAATTTTTATCCTATTTTAAGAAAGGAAATTATTCTATATTTTAATTTTGAAATTTGAAAAATTAAAAAGACCATTTTCAACTTATAGGTTAGATTTCTTCTGTAATCCCATTTATAAAAGGTTTGATTAGGAAACGAGATTAGAATATTGGCTTTTATACGGTAAAGTGAAAAAGGAAAAAAAAAGAAATTACTTTTGATCTAGTCTTGACTTGTAGCCTTTTTGACTCGTGCAAGTAAGTTCGAGGGGTGTTCTACACCTAGTTCCTTAAAGCTATCTAGTTTGAGAGTAATTGACCAAAAGCTCGTTAAATGGGTCATCTAGAAAGCTTAAGAGGTCAAGACATTGCTCGGATCAAAAGTAAGTTTGAACTCATATTGCATCAATTTCTTAAGAGATATATGCAAAATTACAAAAATAATTCCAACACTGCTTAGTAACTTGGGTGTCTGGTGCCAGCCCTGCATGTCATTCACGCCAACGGCAGTAGATGAATACTTGAGTTCAATTCTTAGAAATAATGGGAACGTGGAAAGAAAGGTGGAACCATATAAGTGTTCAATTTTCTATTAAATTTTTGATTCAAATTCTTTTGTAATATAGATGACATTAGAATCATATCTATAGGGATAAAAGTGTGAAAAATATAAAGGAGGATTCCTTAGTTAAGATATATGTCGAATTTCACAACTTAGAATGGAATAATAAAGATCAAGTATGGGGGTATTTTAGAAGTTTCTATCTTGAGTGAAATATTAAAGCAAAGGGAAGTGTTATATTTGGCTTTATTCTATATTAAGGATTTGCACCGAAAATTTTTATTTTATTTTTGGAAAGTTTGAAATTTTGAAATTTTTTGTATATATTCACTGCAAACACTCACGAGACACAACTCGTCCACTAGGGCAACATAGGGGTTTAAAGGCTTGTTGCACGTGCTAAGTGCAATCGTGATTCCTACGAAAGTGAGTTTAGGATCTTTTTGTTTAGTTTTTATTTTTGCTTATTTTATTTTTGTTTGCTTGAGGACTAGCAAATCAGAAGTATGGGGCAATCTGATGAGCACATTTATGTGTGAATTATAGGTAGGAAAAGCATGCATATTTCATATTTAGAGCGGTACTACTAAGGTATTTTCCTTGTTTTTTGTGTTTCAGGGATATTCTTGAATTTTTATGAAAAATTGAGCTAAAGAGATGAAATTCCAAAGAAAAATTCAAGTGTGAGAACAACTACGGGATCACCACCATTGTGGCCCATCATTTGAAGGGTTTAGATTATCTATGGTTCACCAATTGGTTGGTTCGGATAAGCGTTGAAAAATGATTCGATGGGTACAAGCAATTTATCCCAAGGCCCACTAAATGTACGGTTAAGATCATCATATGGTAGTGGATTCAGAGGTGCAAATAATTTTTCATTGTTGCCCGTCGATTGAATGGTTAAGATCAGCTCACAAAAATGATTGAAGAGGTGCAACCATTTGTAAGATCGAAATTCACATTTGGATCCATGAATTCAACGGTTCGGATCATCTCATTGGAATGGTGTAGTGGTGCAATTATATTATATGATGGATTGTCAATTGGATGGCTTGGATCGTTCCTTGGAGATCAATAGGGGAGAAAGGAATTATTATTTATTTTATGTGTATTACAAATGAGGGGTAGATTTTCCATTTGCAAAAAATATGGCATGGTTGCAATTCATTGGAAAAGTGGGGATAACTTGGTTGTTTTGCAATGTAAGCAAGAGGGAAAATAGGAAAAAATCCATCGACTTAGCTCTCTCTCCCAACTTGGTCGATTCTCTCTCTTTCCCCCCCATTCCATCGATTTAGAAAATCTAACATCCCCTATTTTCTCTCCCATCCCCCACCGGAATAGCATTCTCTCCCCTAGCTAATTCGTCTCACTCTCTCTCTCTCTCTCTCTCTCTCTCTCTCCCTTACACGATTTGTTTAGGAAAAACTACTAGAAACCCCCTGAATAAAATCGTATCTACACGAATCACCCCAAAATTTTCTTAATTACCAATAGGGCCATAAATAACTTTTAATTTTGTCTTTTACCCATTTTGCCCTTTCTTATATTATCCTTACAAATCCCTAAAATCTCTCGCATTCTCTCTACCCTAGCTAATTCGTCTCTCTCTCTCTCTCTCTCTCTCTCTCTCTCTCATTACTAAAGTAATTTAATCGTTTGAACTCTTCTCAATCCATCTCTCCCTTCCAAGGTCCCACCATAGGAACCTCATTGGTTTCTCTGTAACACCCACCGTACGAATGTCCTCTTTTTTCGTCTCTCTCAACTAAATCAGAGATTTTATATGGTGCAAGCCCGTTTTGTCCATTATTTTTCAAAAAATATTGTACGGCTTACACCATTGATTATCCAAATCATCTATTTGATGGACCACAACTTAAATAGGTTGTGTGTCCCAAAAATCATTTCCATAGAGGTTTCCATAATATACAATTCCTCTATAGATTGGAGGGCTAGGTCCTATGGAAATGATTTTCAATTAAAAGAGAGAGTGAGATAGAGTTGCCAAAAAAAAGCTGAGAATCGTATAGTGTCGAAAAAGAGTGATTTTCATTAATGTTGTCTTTGTTGACGAAGAGGGATTTTAGGAATTAGTGCATTATTGTAGACACCCCATTTTGCTCCGCTCTAATCAACAAAGAAAGTAATGTTTTGCTATCAGTCTTTTTCAGTGTTTTCTATTCCCGTGTCCACTCCTATGTTTCCTCGATCTTTCCAATTATTTCTGCCGTGTTTTGCATTTTTTCCGTCAAGTGTCGAGAGGAGTTATTCAGAAAAATCCAAACCAGAGAGAGTTGGGACCCGTTTGGTGGGCCCACATTGAGCATTTGAATTAAATTTGGATCGAGAAAGGTGGCCCATATAAGAAATATCCAAGTTATTTGTGGAGTTTATCATGGATATTAACAATCAAATTTTATAGGAATGGGTGTGCCCAATATGAAGTGGAATTCACTAAGTTGAGGCAAGCGGACCCGCCTAAATTTTCGATGAATGGATCTCATGGAAAATTCGGCCAAGGAATAGGCCTGGCGTTTGGTTGAGGGATTTAAAATGGAGTAGCCCATTAAATATGCGTGGGGCCCGCCCAAGGTAATTCAATCTTATTCTTCGGGGTCCATTTTGAAATCTAAGGGAAAAGATTTGTGGGCCACCAATTAAACAATATGGAGTGATTTAAAAGGTGGTGTAACCGATCCACATTGCAGCCTATCAATTGGACGGCCAAGATCAGCTTGCGACAATGAATTAGAGGAGCGAATCATTTATTCGGTAGCCCTTTGAAATGGATGATTCGGACCATCCTATGAATGATCTGTAAGAAATGATTTATTGAGCATATCCCATTAATAAGTTATTAATCGGGTGGTTCAGGTTATCCTATGGAGTGGGCCCCACCATTTTCTTAAAATGATAGTAATAACAAGGCAAGATATAAGAATTAGCCATACAACATGGGACCCACTTGGAATAAGGCCGAATTGAATGGATCGGATCATCCTACAAAGACTGCGAGGCGCGCCTAATTTACGCCATAGCCCAATTTATATGGTGACTAACTATTTGGGCGGTTTGGATCAGTCCATGCGATTGATTTATGAGGGCGCAAACCAATTTACATTGTGGCATATCAATTGGATGGCTCGGATCACCTCAAGGGAATGATTTAAGGGGCGCATCCCATTTAAAGCAATGGCCCGTCACTTGGACTGTTTAGATCATGCTATGAATGAGGGGATATATCTCTTTCGAAAGAGAGGAAAATCTTCGTCAATCTAATGTGGGCCCCACGGGGAACCGATCCTATGTGAATAGAATTGTGTGGGTGGTCTTGCTTTATTCGAATCTCAATTGGGAAAAAAGAGATTGACATGTAAAAGGACTTTAATGGTAAAATATTCTATAAATATTTCACAAAGATATGCATGTGGTGGATTTTAATTTTTGTTAGAAAGACATGTGCAGCTACTTTAGGGAAAGTTGCTACTTTTTCTCTCGCACCTATTTGGAAATTTGGAGATTTTCACCTGATAAGAAAGGAAGGAGAGGGCAAGCAAGGAGAGGGCAAGCAAGGGATGGCTGTCCAACATTAGAAAATATCTAAATTGGTTTTCTAAAAATGACTACAAAAATTGGAAAAAGGGAAACGTGTTTTCTTACTGGGGAAATACACCCAAGCTTGCTTTCGATTGTTTCCAAACATATCAACCTGCTATTTTTGCAGAGAAGGCAAGCTCTAAAAGAAGAAGCTGCGCAGAAGCTCGAGTGGGATAAAAAAAAAAACAGAAAAGGAGAGGTGACTCTGTTTTTCTGGGGCTGAAGAGCAACCCCTCTCTCGATCGGTGATCGGACAATATCTCTATCTATATGACACCCCTTTATTCTCTTTGATCTCTGGGCTCTTCCCTATCATCTCTCTCTCTTTCTTTTCCCTATCCCAACAGCAGCCTCTTAATCTCTCTCCCTCTCCCATCTGTCTCGGCTCTCCCACGCTCAACAACAGTTTCCCACCATCTCAACTTCTCACCACCTCAATCCACCACTCTTGATACTCTCTATCTCTCTCCCTATCTCTCATCTCCCCTAAAAATCTCTCTCCACAGCAACTCTTTTCTTCTTTTTTAAAAAAAAAAACATGAGAAAGAAAACAGAGCATCGCATGCTCTGTTTTCTTTTCCCACGTCCTCTCTCTCTCTCTCTCTCTCTCTCTCTCTCTCTCTCTTTCTTTCTCACTCTCCCTCTACCTCTGCGGCCTCCTCACCTTCAACCTCCCTACTCTCTCACCTATCTCACCCATACTCTCTCTAATGGAATAAAAAAGAAAACAGAGTCTGTGTTTACATAGACTAGCCACCTCACGGCCTCTCTCTCCCTCTGTTTTTTTTTCGGCCATTCCCACTCTCCCTCTGTTACTCCCCGTTAACCCCTCGGCTATCCCTCACCTACTCTCAACCTTTCGGTCTCTCTCTCTCATCTCCCCAACTCTCTCACGTGAGAAAAATAAAAGGAAAAAACAAAGAAAAAGAGAAGAAGGAAACGAAGCGGATCGAGCGGCGGCGTGATTTTCGAATTTTTCGGCTCTCGGATTCGGTAGAGATCTCGCCTACAGGTTAGTACACTATTCTCAGATTTTTCCCAGATGATTTGGCATTTTCTATGAATTTTGCATGGTTTTTAGCATTTAATTAAATTTAATTCAATATTAAATGTGTGAGCTAAAAAATCATGATCTGCATGAGTGTTCCAAATCCGTTTCGTCCCAAAATTTAATACGATGTTCTACTTAAATAGAGTGAAATAACTATCGGATCGGATCGGACATTAAATCAATGGTTTTTTAGAATTTGAGTGAAGAGTAGAATTTTATTTAAAATATTGGCTGAGAAATTACGAAATTCAAAAAAATAGCCATCTCAGGATGATCCATTTTTTAGAATTTTAAATTAAATTTCTTGTGTTCATCACATCAGAACAAGGTTAGAGGACATTTTCCGGAATCGTAATTTTCTCGAAAATCGTGTTTTAAAAATAGAAAACTCTTCAAAAATATCTTTTCGACGAAGAAAAATAAAATATATACTAAATGAATTCCAAAATTAATTAAATTTCGTGGACAAATAATATAATGCTGATACATTCTACCATGAATTTTTGAGAATTTTTGGATTTGGTTTGGTATATTATTTTATGCTTTCTTTCAAAATTATCAAATTTTGGGAGAATTTTTACAGACATCATTTCACAGAAACAATTCCCAAATTTTTTACAGTAGTCTTATATTCCATATTTCTAAGTTCTGTAAAAGTTTCAAGTGATTTAGATCTTGTTTCGTATGGGATGTAGTGTTAATTCATAATCTGGTCTGAAAATTGAAAAATCCGAAACTGATAGTAAATAGTTTCTAAAATTCATAAAAATCTCTCATCATGCTATATTTACTCATATCTTATTTCTGTAGAAATTTCAATGAATTTAGATTTCTATTTCTAGTAGTTTCTGTGCTATTTTCGCAATCTGGTCAATTAGTTGTTAAATCAAAATTAAATATGAGCTTAATGTAAAAATCTGTAAAAATCTTTCAGTAAGCTACATTTCATCATATCTCGCTGCTGTAGAAATTTCGATTCATTTCGAATTCGTTTGCAACAATTTCACTTGTAAAATCACTCACATGTTTAAAATTGATAAATTCCATTGAAAATTCGAAATTAATAAAAAATCATTATCAAAATTTCTAAAGAACCTTACATTTTTGTCACATATTCACTCCTCAATCCATTGAAACAGAAATTTTAGGATCTTTAGATTTTCCTGGAAAAATGGCCAGTGCATCCATAATCGTATCCCAATTGCAACCGATCTTTGACAATTTGAATATTTAAGCTATAGCATGTTGTTGGCTCCGAGGTTACTGTCCACGGAAATCCTGAGATATGCCAGGCAATAAGATGCTGTAACCTAAATATTAAATTGCGCAAGGAAAGAGAGCACGATTCCCTTCCGTGGATGCTATTCTGGGCTGAAATTGGTGAACCCTAGAACCATTGGTAATCCTTAAATGTCCAGAAACTGAAAATCCTTGAAATCTGAAATTCATTAACTTCAAGAACTTGAATCGATTTGTCTCGAGTCTTTCGAAACCATTGGATTATGGTTTCCGATATAAGAACCATTAGAGCCCAAATTAGGAACACTGGTGTCGTGTCTTGTCTTAAGTCCTAGGTTTTAGGGAGTCCTAGAGTTAGGAGTCCAGTCTCATCACGGACGTTTGCTATAGATAGCAACCGTGCCATAGGTCTAGTTACACTAGTCACCCAATCTTTTCCTATGACAAGCCTAGTAAACTAGGATGTAGGCTAACCTGCATTAGTCTAAGAAACAATTTGCATTTAGATAGGATCATATAGCATCCTAGATGAAATTCTAAGATAATAAAATCCTCAACTTGAATTAAATAACGTCTCTTAAAACTGTTGAAACAGTCAATCCCGTCTAGGTCGGTGTCTTAGTTGAGTTAGGCATAAGTAGCTTAGCTTAGGTGCACCGAACTACGTCGACTCTGATCCCAGTGAGACTTGGGTACGTAGGCAGCTTGGATGTCTGATGGCATACCAACCGCGAGTCGGCACTACAACAAATTGTGGAGTTTTGTATATTAATTTTCTTGTAAATGCTTAATCAAATCACTTAGGATTTTTCATGAAATTAGAATTTTAGGAGAACTTTCACTTAGATTGAATTCAAACAAATAAAGTAATCAAGGTACACACTTAGGATCTACATTGAAATTAGATCATAGGATGCATGTCACATGGTTCGCACATTAACATAGAGTTGAGTGAGCCATTTAAAATAAATTTAAAAGAGTTAGCTTTTGGAATCGAAGACCGATTATCGAGCAGGAATGGTGCATGTGGTGGATAAATCCCCATACCTTCCATTCTTGTAACCAGGTAGCGAGTCTAGATTTCTGGTTAATTACGAGTCCTAGATATCACATCTAGGTGGCGACTCTGTCAGTCTCTTTTGTGTGGAATTCGGATTGCCTTAGTGATCCCAAGTTCACATAAAAGATGAATTAAAATCAACAATAAAAATGTACACGCCAATCGCGTGGGTACGAGAGACCAAGAGAGAGAGCGTGGCGGCTCGTGCCCCACCCCTCTCGCGGGATCGGGTCCCACAATTATTTATAACTAAGGTAATATAAGAAAGGGTAAAATGGGTAAAGGAAAAAAGTAAAGGCTATTTATGGCATAAGACAATACTATTGGTAATTAAGAAAAGTTTAGGGGGATTCTTGTAGATAAGTTTTAATCTACGGGGTTTCTGGTAGTTTTCCCTATTTTTGATCCCTCCCTCCTAATTTTTAGCCGTTTTGCACCCATACTTTGTAGGAGTTCAAAAGTTGAAATCTGTTTGGTAATTGTGCTCCCTATTTCGATGGATTATCCTTCCCTATTTTCTAGCAAAAGAAGATATCCGAAATATAGCAGCTATTAGTTGGATGGCTTGGATCAACCAAAGAAAATGGGAAGGGGCCATTGGATTAAAAGTTGAATTGAGTTTCGGCCAACGTGGTGGGGCCTACCATTGTTGGAGAGAATGAATATTCGGCTAGCAAATAATGAGGGCTGTCCAAAATATTTTTCACTTATCTAATTGGAGTTATGTAGAAGATACGGCTGGCTTTTTCTTAGTCCACTTAAAAACATGAACATCTAGTGGGCCCATCTCAAGAGACTGACCCACTCTATCTCTTTCTTATACATAGCAGCCATCATGTGGTTGCTTACTTTATTAAGAAAGGAATCTCATGTTTTGGATTGTTTCCCAACCTCCATTCTCTCTCTTCTAAACAAGGCAATCATCTCTTTTATTTAGGGATTAAGAAGGCAAGAGTTTTTTTTTTTTTAGCCAACTCTCACTTCCTAATTTTAATCCGACTTTCCCATATCACAAATCTTAGCAATTTTATCTCTGGTCCACTCTCACATGCTAAAAAACTCTCTCTTTACAAAAAGATTTCAAACATCTCACTCTTGGTTTGGAAAAGCAAAAACCTGTTGTGGGACCTGATCCCTCAAGAGGGGAGCGACCCGCCTCCCTCTTGGTCTCTCATACCCACATGGATGGCCTGTGCTTTTGATTTATTATTGATGTGAAACATCTTTTCCTTGAACATGGGATCATAAAAGAAATTCGAATTTCACGCAAAAGAGAATGACCAGAGTCGGCACCTAGGTAAGGGACCTAAGACCTATAAGTGACACTGCAATGAGTTGCAATCCCAGAAGTCTAGATTCGTTACATGATTACGAGAATGGAAGGTATGGTGGATTACCACCATATGTACCATTCTTGCCTGATAATTTGATTTGATTTAATTTATGTGACAGTTCTCCTAAAAAATTTAAGTTGAGAGAATTCTAGATGATTTATTTGATTTATTTTTGCCATTCACAGTTTATACTCATGCGGGCCAGGAGTTTCAGTCCTAAATGCTTAGCTAAGATGCCTAATACCTAGGATGGGTCTTGTGTAATTAATTGTATTTGATTGAGACTGAGAATTGGATGTCTTAGATATTGGAAGCTAGTGAAAGCTAACCTCTACATGCCTAGAATGCGGGTTCTAGAAGATCCTAGAACTAATGCAGGGAATCCTAAGAGCATAAGCTAAAGGTAGGGTTTGAGGTACGGGACTGGGAATCCTTGGATAAGGTATCCTAGAATTTAGGTGCTGGGATAAGGTGTTCTAAGACAAGGTATTCTAGGATTGGGTATCCTAGGTTCAAAAATCGGGATACGGTATCCAAAGTTTGGGTTCGGGTTCCACTCGGGTTGACTCGGGTTAGGTTCAGGTTCAACTACACTAAGATTTCCTAGGAGGCTTTAAGGGCTCCTAAAGGAATTTCGAATTCAAAAACTCTTAGAAATTTCAAATTTCTTTTGGGTTTGTTGAGTCTTTTAGAATTTTCGTGAAGCTTTTAATTATCTTGAAAATTTAATGTGTTTGGTATTTTTTAGATTTGATTGGTTAAGAGTCTTTAATTACACTTGAGGATTTTATGAATTTTGTATTTTTAGATATACTTTAATGTGTCCATTTTGTTTATTAGTTATGGTTCTTTTAATTGTTTTTTAGAGTTACTGCTTTTCAAATTAATGGTTCGTTAAAGTTTTTAAGTGTTTCCATCAAAGGCTTTTAGTTAGGTATTTTCATTAAGGGATTTTGATTAAAAGATTTAGCTGTTAAGTATTTTCATTAAGGGATTTCAAGGTGACTTTTAGTAACGCTATCAACACAATCATATTTTGGTAATCCCACTACCCTACTTCGTCTTTTAGTATTTCTCGAACTGTCCAAGGAATGTTAGAGTTCTCAAAAAGCTAATAGATACCACGGTTCTCAAAGAACTCTAAAGACTTTCAAATATAAAAGACAAGTTGGGTTCGGTGCAATTACCAAAATGCTAGAGAGATGAAATGATATGTTTTAAATGTGCTTTATCAAGTGATTTGCTAATAACCATGGCAAAATTACATTTCAGAGGTTGACTTTTGCAACTAATTGGAACCACATCATGAATGGGACAAAATCTGTTGAAGAGTGAGCATGTATGGCTGCACTCTCTATTGACAAGTGAGCCCACGAATAAAGACAAAATCTGCTGAAATGTTAGCCTTTGTGGCTGCACTCTCACATGCAACAGTCCCTATGAGGTGCCTTCTTGCAATAATCACTACCACCTCCCTAATCTTTTTGCCTTTTTATATCTACCCTTCTTCTCTGCTCTTAAATTTTGGTTTCTTATTTGCAGGGTGGAGATAGAGGTGGCTAGAGTGAAATCTGAGATTTAGGCATGGCTTGGGTAATGAAAGTGAAGGGGGTTTTGGGTGCAAGATAGTAGTGGGTTTTGAGTGCAAGATAGTAGTGGATTCGCAAATTTGATGTGGATTGATGTTTCTGGGTCAAAATTAGATAGACCATTGTGCTATGTGTAAAATCATGTTGTGCTCAATCTAAAAAAAAAATGTGTGTTCTCTATATTGTTTTTTTAGAAGCTTTCATGTACTCTGTTTTCTTAAAATAATTGAGTGTTCTGAGATCCCAAAAATTTGAGTGTATTGCTGTATTTAATAAAAATCCGAATAGTCTCTCTTATTCTTTGTGTTGATTTATATAGTTTATATTGTCTGTGTTTATTTATGCGGCGTTTAATTTTTAAGGACGGAGTTGTTTTGCCAAAAAAGAGAGTCGAAATTCCTATAAAGCTGATGGTTTCAAAATTCGGATCTAAATAGGTTTGGATTGGGAGACTCTAATTAACTGTAATATATCAATCATAACAACTTCACCTTAAAGTTTAACGCATAAAAAAAACATAGGAAAGATGCAACTAGAAAACTAAAACATGTGATTAACAACAAGGGAATAAAGCTAAGAGCTAGAAAACGAAGATTGAGATGTAATCATGCAACTAGGGATTAACAGCAAGAAATTAGAGGAAACCTATTATTGAAAACAAGAAACTAAGAACATGGTATGCTTACTTGAACGGGAAAATTTCACCACAAAAAGAAAGAAGAGAGGTATCCACCCCTTTCGTTACCCGAGCCACCCCTTTTGTTGTTGGAGAACCAGACCACAAATTAAGATCGAGTGTGAGAGGGTCTGCCAGATCCTCAAATGTCCGAGAGTCGAGGGAGATCCAATTGATTAACTGGTGAGAAAGTGATCTCTTTCGAATAGCCCAATGGCCTCCTTGTCATGGAACTCGATTGTAGAACTCCTTTACGTACTTGCACTCTTTTCTCTTTTTTTTTTTTTTTTTTTTTTTTTTACCCTTTGTAGAACTCCTTTACGTACTTGCACCCTTTTCTCTTTTTTATTTTTTTTTTATTTTTTAGCCTTCCCACGCATGGCCTTTTATAATCTCATTCGGTTGCTCTCTAGATTAGAAGCAAAGGGCCAGCTAGATCAAATCAGTTAGAGATAAGAAGGTTTACAAAATTTTTGAGTTTTTGGATTCTTTGCTGCTTCCAGCTCAAGAAAGAAGGGATTGGATGGCTTAGATAGCTTGGATGATTGATGAAAATGGAAGATGTAAGGTGTATATTAGATGGGGTCATTGTGTTGTTGAAGATAAACCAAAAGGAGAGATTGTTAAAGCTGGGAGATTAAGATGGCTTTTCCCTGTTGTAGATAAGAATAGCAGTAGCAAGGTGGCACGATTTTATGGGGAGAGAGAAAGCGAGATAGAGAGAAAGGACAACAGAGTTTTCGGTGGGAGACAGAGAAAGTGATTTCGGTGGATTTCCTTCCTCTTTTAAGAGCTCTCTTTCTTTTCTTTTCTTTTTATACACTGGATAATTCGAATGGGTCCCACCTATGATGAACAAATACATTTGGATTATATCTCATGGGTTCGTTCTGCGAACAAGACAAACTGTTATAAGGCTCAAATTGGCAAGGTATACGGAATAATAATCGATATTAAATGTAAGCCCCCCACTTGTGTTTGGCAGTAAAAATTCAGTTTTTCATGGTTGTCTCATGCCAAGTTGGGAAAATTTTCTTTAGAATCATTGCAGACCCACTCCTTGGCCGAACATTCTAGAGTAAAAAAAAATCCCTTTTTATAATAATGAGTCCGATCCCAAATTCAAAATCAACATTGGTGGCCCCCATGGGTCGAATTCCAATTCCCTTTAAGCCCATCTTCAAATTTGTCAAATACCCATGGTATAAAAATTCGGATTCTCATATTGATAAACCCCACCCTGAGTCAGCTAAACTTCACCCCTTTAGAACCCAAATTTTCCATGGAAAGATCCCAACTGTCCATTTTATGAGCCGTGGCATAAACAGGTTGTGTCCCCAACATTAACCTTATAGAATAATCCAAAGCATTCAAATAACGGGCCATGGCGTAAACGGGTTGCGCCCCCTAATTATTTCCATAGTATGATCTATCCGTCCAATTGATGGGCTGCAACCTAAATTAGCCGTGCCCCTAATCATTTCCCTAGGATGATCCGGACCATCCAATTGAGAGGCCACAGTGTAAATTGGTCGTGCCGCTTAAATCATTCCCATTAGATAATCCAAATAGTCCAATTGATGGGACACAATGTAAATGGGTTGCGCATGATCTGGAATGTCCAATTGATAGGCCATCCCACTTTTATAAGATGATCTGAATCGTTCAATTAGAGAGCCACAATATAAATTGGTTGCATTCCTCAAATGGCCCCTTGTTGGGTGATCCAAACCGTTCAATAGATGGGTCATTCCGCAAATTGGTCACGCCCCAAATCTTTTCCATAGGATGATCATAACTGTCTATTTGGCGGGTCATGTTGTAAATTGGTTGTGCCCTCCAATCGTTTCTATAAGATGATCCAAATCGTCCAATTGGTAGGGCCTTCATAAATGAGTTGCGTCCCTTAAATCATCTTCGCGAGCGGATTCTAGCCATCTAATTGATGGGCCCCATTACAAATACAGACAAACTTGGATTCCTCTAAATTCTATCTTTACAAATGGGCCCAATTTCCTTGTTATCCAAACCCATTAGAATTTTAAATTCACAGATTAATATGATGGGCGCATCCCAAATGGGCCTAATCCAACCCTAAAGAATTCAAATCCCCCATGGAAGAAATTCTTTGAAAAATATGCCAAAGTAAATGAAAATTGAAAGAAAGTGGTGGAAAATGGCCCTAAAATGGAAAATCTTTATTTGCTAGAGCGGAGCAAAATGGGGGTGTCTACAGATGCCCCTCTTTGGCAGAGGTAACGTAGTGACCGTATGCTAAAGCCAAAGAGACAACAACATTTTGTGTAGCTTTAGCCGACAAAGGACTAAGGACTCCAGCGCAAATGCCTTCCTAATGCAAGATCCTATTTGAAGTCCTAGAATTGGAAATTTATCAAAAACCATTTACTCTAAACACCATGACCTGGTAGTTTAGAATAATGGAGAACTAGATTTAATCTGGGTGCAAAAATCGTGCAACCCAGAACGAAAGATAATTATGATTTGGGGTCATTTTCGAACGGGCATTTCTCAACGATAATGATAATGATGATGAGCAATTTTTAAACTGACTCCTCATAAGGATAAGAACAAGATGGTAATTTTTTCACACAGATAATAGGGTGCTGTTAGCCCAAGGGTTCCCTATGGGTTCATTCAATCACCTTATTTTGATGATTAACAAACGCAAATTGATTAGTCTTTTATGGACTAATTGTTTGCCTTGAGTGTTGTGGTATGGACAGGAAATTCACAGGTTAATCCATGCTAGCACCCACCATTGATGGCCTATGCTTGAAGATGAACCAAACACGTGTCAAAGGAGCTAGAGCATACAAATGATCAATCATACCTTGGAGGATCAACCAAGGAGAAGCTCAATATTAGTCATCTCAAAGCATTGAACAAATAAAGAAATCGATGAAGGCCAAAGCTTGGAGATCAACAACTTGAAGGAGTGATTCATGCAAAAGATCAAGACTTGAAGATGAGCTTTAAAGTTGAAGATGTGAGTAATGAGTCTTGTGTTAGATTGTATAATTTAATCCCACTTAGGTACCCCTTGTTGAGGCATAATCAAGTCACTAATAAGGTCCCAAACAATATTAGAATATAAGGAAAAGACCCGTGGACCAAAGCCCTAGTGCCATAGATAGCTTAGAATTGTAAAAGATTTAAATCGGCACACTTAGTACTTGAATTTTGAGATCAGGTCATAAATCCTATGATAACTGATCCTAAACATTTTTAAATATTTTTGAAAATATTTTTAACAGAAAGCGCTCGTCATTTCCATTCAAATCGAGTATAAGAACGTCGAAATCCGACGAGAAACGAGTGAGATATGAATTTTACAAAACCGAGTCTGAAATCTGGAAAATGTCAAAAATGCCCTGAAATAGATCCGTTGGGAAGTTGCCCAGAATTACATAAATGCCCTTGTAACGGCTAATTTTGGTTTTTCTCTATATATATGGGTTCCCTAAGCATGTGAACTAATCTCACTCATTCCTAAACTTGTTGTAAACATATTAGAGAGTGGAAAACACCCTTGTGCCTCAATTTGAGAATATCTAAAGGGATTAGACCTAGGCTTATCTTTGTAATTATCTTTGAGAGACTCTTGTGAGCTTTACATTGTATCAAGCCTTCAAGAGGCTAAAGAGTGTGCTTCAATCTTCTTCTTCATTGTAAACTTGGCAACAAAGGGCGCCGTATTTAAGACCCTTGGAGCTTGGACGCTCGGATTGTACAAGGCGAAAGGAATGCCGTATTTAAGTTCCTTGGAAGATAGTTGATTCCTCAAGGAGACAAAACTTGAGAAGAGTGGAGTAGGTCTTGGGGTTAAGACCGAACCGCTATAAATCTTCGCATCTCTTGTGTGATATTTATCTCTCTCACCCTCACTCTTATTTGTGCTTGCATTTATACACTTGGAATTGAGTGAGTAGTTAGCAATGGTAATTAACTTGCTTATCTAGTACCTTGCTAATTAGCCCATTTAATCTTGTTAATTAAGTTTGCATGAGCCTTCCACGAAGTGTTTGATAAAAGGCCTAAAAGAAACCATTCATCTAATTCCTTTACCTTGTTGTGGGATTTACAATATTTAATCAACCACTAAGTATTTTCATAGAAAGATTAAAAAGGGAATAATCAACTAGGGTTTTCAAAAGCCATCTAACAAGTGTTTGACAAAAGGTCTAAGAGAGGATATTCATTTAAGATTTTGAAACTAATCTTACAAAAGTTTTTAAAGAGGATAAATTTTTTTAAAGACACCCAATTCACCCCCCTCTTGAGTTGCCTAGTCGGATTTCACTTGGTATCAAAGCTAAAGGCTCTTATATAGATTTTTGAACTTTCAAATTTCTTCAAGAGAAAAGATCTGTATTGGTAACCTAATGGCTTCTAGACTTCCTTGTTTTGATGGAACCAACTATGGATCTTGGTCGATCCATATGAGATCTTATCTCAAGACTCTAGATAGTGAATTATTGAAAGTGATTGAAAATGGTTTTGTCTTAAACTCCAAATCTAAGAGAATTAGTGAACATGATAAAAGATTATATTGCTTGAACTCAAAAGCTATGAATGCCATATGTTGTGCCTTATCTTCTCATATGTTTGAGATAATAGGTAATTGTAAAAATGCCAAAGAAATATGGACCTCACTTGAAAATATTTTTAATGTTAAATGTTTTATGGCATTAGAAAACAACAATGAAGAAAATAATGATTTTGATACGGATGAGCCTCTTACAATTGAAGAACTTCTTGATGGATGTGAGAAACTAAATAACTCCTTAAATCTTGAAGTCTCCAAGAATCAAAAACTTAAAAACTCTCTCAACTAAATTTCTAAGGAATTTGAAAACCTTGAAAATGATTATCAAAATTTGCTAAAAGAAGAAAAGAAGTTGAATAAAGATAACAATATTCTTGAAAAGAGAAATTTTGAATTAATGGAGAAACTCAAAATCTTGATGGAAAAAGAAGATGAAGTAAAAACATCCCCATCTCATTAAATAAATCACTTGAAAATGGAAATTGAAGAAATGAGATTGAAAAATAAAAATCTTGAGTTGGACAACAAATTCCTACAAGAAATGAATGATAAACATGTTTGTGTGCCTATGCATTCTTGTAATTGTTCATCTAGATTCTCACCTACCTATTCTTATGATTTATGTGATTATTGTGGTAGATTAGGTCATCACAAATCTATGTGTAGACTTAGGTTTGTGAAATCTTGCAAGTATGTGTGGATTAGAAAAGATGATCTATTTCATAGAACAAACTTGCATGGACTCAAGATGGTTTGGGTTTCAAAACTCCTTACTTGATCTATTTATGACTTAGTAGATGTAGGGATGTGCTTCAATGTTTATATCATATGAAAATGGTTGTTTGGATACAAAAATGTCTATCTTGCATGAATGCCATATTAGAGTAATTAGGGTTTAAGCAAAGATGCTTAAAGCATTACACCCAAGGTATCTAATTTGGAATACCAAGTTTGTTGCCTCCAGCCCCTATATATAGAGATACACTAGGGTTATAAGAGGTTAATGGGCTCCAGCCCAAATGGGCCCACTACACCTGATCCATTACCTATTGGGCTTATATTAGAACATACATGGGTTATATTACATACCCAACAATCTCCTCCTATGTTCTACATATAGCACAATCCAATAGATAGATAATGTGATGTTCAAACAAAGTTATTGAATCATCCATATCACCATATCAATAAAGATTTGTAATCCAACTGAAAACAAAAATACTTTAAAGAATAACCAAGAGTTTTAGAAATAATCTAAACTCAAACATAAGCAGTTTTATATGTAGGTGAACTATTTAATCAACGGAAAAGAAAATAATAGTTCCCACTGCGCTATAAGGATTCACTCATCAAGTAAGTCATCCTCATCAAGATCCAAATTGAGGCAATCTCCTCCATTTTTGCCAATTCTTGTAAATTACCAAATATGAATTTCATTAAAAATGAATCCAATCATTTGTGTATTTTACTAAAGGTATCTAGTTATACCAGAAGAACTTAGTAAAATTTCATAATGGCTGAAAAAATAAATATCAATATCAATAAGCATCAATGTCAAGTTTCATTCAAGAACAAGACCTAAACAGTTTCTTTACAAAGAACCATTCCATGTTTCCATTTGGAATGTTACAGGCATCATATCCAAATTGAGTTAAGCTGTATCATCAAGTTTGGAATGAAACAACCTTTCCCAAGAAGGACATATCATCAAATGTGGAATGACATAAAGATAACTGTAAACATGATTGAAACATATCAAGTGCCTATCTTGGCCAAGATAGGGAGATTCGAATAATTCAAAATAATATGAATGTAGGTTAAGACACGTCTACACAGTCTTTAACCCCATCTCCCCTGCAGTTTTGAATATTTGATCTTTGTTCAGTCCCTTCGTAAGAGCATCGGCCATATTATCCTTTGATCTCACATCAACCAAAGTGATAATACCTTGTTCTAGAAGATAATTCAGCATGGCATGTTTCAGCCTAACATGTATCCTCTTACCATTAAAGAGTGAGTTTTTCACAATCGTAATTGTAGCTTGATTATCACAAAACAAACTTAAAGAGGTAATCTTTAAATGTGTCAATAGAATGTCCAGGATCAGATCTCTGATCCACTCTGCTTCATCTCCTGTAGAAGCTAAAGCATAAAGTTCTGATTCCATAGATGACAGAGCAATACAAGTCTGTCTCTTTGACTTCCATGCAACAGCGGCTCCACCCAGTGTAAAAACATAACCACTGGTAGATTTATTGTCTCCTAATTCTGAGCCCCATGATGCATCAGAATACCCTTCCAGGATAGGAGGATGGTCATTACAACATAGAGCATATCCTTGAGTACCCTTAAGGTATCTCATCAGCCGCATAAGGGCATCCCAGTGCTCATGGCCAGGATTACTAGTGAAACGACTCAGCATGCCAACTGTAAAGGCTATGTCTGGCCTAGTGCAACTCATAGCATACATGAGACTACCAATCAGTTTAGAATAATCTAACTGATTCACACTGTCTCCGTCATTAGAGATCAGCTTCTTGGTATAATCAAATGGTGTCTCAATCGGTTTACACTCACTGTATCCCCATGTAGAAAGTAGTTTTTCAATATAATGGGCTTGGCTAAGAGTAATCCCTTGCCTTTCAAAACTTACTTTCATACTAAGAATGGTGTCAACCACACCAAGATCTTTCATGTCGAATTCTTGAGTCAAAGTGGTTTTCACGTCACTCACTACAGAGAGATGAGAACCAAGAATCAACATATCGTCTACATATAAGCAAATAATCACAATCTTATTCGACACAGAACGAAAGTAAAGGCATTTATCTGAGTAACTGGTCTGAAAACCAAAGCTCTTTACTACCTTGTCAAACTTTTGATGCCACAATTTAGGTGCTTGTTTAAGACCATACAAAGATTTGTGTAACTTACAAACTTTGTTCTCGAAACCCTCCATGACAAACCCTTCAGGTTGGTTCATGTAGATTTTCTCTGTGAGGTCTCCATTAAGGAAAACTGTTTTTACATCCATTTGATGCACAACATACTTCTCAATAGAAGCCAAAGCAAGAAGAATTCTTATCGTTGCCAAATGACAGACCGGTGAGTAAACATCAAAGTAGTCTATCGCACTGACTTGAGTATAGCCCTTAGCTACTAATCGTGCTTTATACCGAGCTATGGATCCGTCAGGATTAAGTTTCTTCTTCAAAATCCACCTACAGCCCACAGTCTTAGCCCCTTTTGGCAAATCGACTGGCTGCCAAGTTTGATTTTGTAACAGAGAGCTCATTTCATCATCAATGGCTTCTGTCCACAACAAAGAGTCCATAGATCTCATCGCTTCCTTATAGGTTGACGGATCAAACTCTACATAGTAGGTCACAAAGTCCTCATCAAAGTTCTTGGGTACTCTATCTCTTGTAGAAACTCTTAAAGGTTCTGATGTAGAAATCAGTGTAGGACAGGTATCAGAAATATTCTGTTCAAACTCTACATGCGATTTTGTAACCATCGCAGTATCGCCAGGTAGGTTCAAACCATGATCTCTGAGAAATTTATTCTCAAAGAATAGTGCATCTCTAGATTCTATAACCAAATTGGTAGATAGATCCAAAAACCGATCAGCAGCACTATCTTCTGCACCACCTAGATAAACACAAGTGTTTGTTCAAGGTCCTACCTTAGGTCTCCTAGGGTCTTGTATCCTCACATAAGCAATACAGCCCCAAGTCTTAAGAGTGTCATATCTACAAGGATGTTTATGCCATAACTCATAAGGAGTAGTGGTCAACTTAGAGTGTTGTACTCTATTCAGGATGTGATTTGCAGTTAAAACTGCTTCTCCCCAATAGCTAGTAGGCATGCCAGCTGTCAATAACATAGAGTTTAACATTTCAGTTAACGTCCGGTTCTTACGTTCAGCTATGCCATTAGATTGAGGTGAGTAAGGAGCAGTAGTTTCAAGTATTATGCCCTGAGAGGCACAGAATCCCTTGAACTCTGTCAAAGTGTATTATCCTCCTCTATCACTCCTAAATCGCTTAATTTTCAAGTTCAATTGATTTTCAACACGATTCTTGAAAATTTTAAATTTATCAAAAGCTTCATCTTTCAATTTTAGGAGATAAATATGACAATATCTAGAAAAATCGTCTATAAATGTGATTAAATACTTCCGACCACCTCGAGTAGTGAAACTTTTAAAGTCACAAATGTCAGAATGTATTAATTCAAGAAGTTGTGTGCTCCTAGAAACCGAACGAAAATATTTTCTAGTGATCTTGGTTTGAGCACACACTTCACATCTGTCAAATCTAATCGATGTATCTAAAGGTATATCATAACTTTTAGCAAGTGTGACCATTTTCCTATAGTTCACATGTCCCTATCTAGTGTGTAACAACTTAGGATCAATTAAAGTGGAACTAACCTGACTAACGTTTTCATTTGCTAAACTCAGTCTATACATACCATCGATTAAGAAAGCACAACCAAAATAATAAGAGTTAAAAGTTAAAGTTACTCTACCACCCAAAAAGGATGAACACATGCCAGCATTGTCTAAAAGACTAATAGAAATTAAATTCTTTTGAATAGCAGGAACTACTTTAACATTTTTTAAAGTTAGTATCTTACCTGAAGAAAGGACCAGGTTCGCAGTTCCAGTGTGAGTCACTTTTGCCTCAGCTCCACTAGCCACTGTAACGGTCTCTTTCACACCAACAGCATCCGTAAGTAGTTTCTTCGAGTTGCAAACATGGCAGGTGGCTCCTGTATCTAACCACCAGGCTGAAGATGTACTGGCCTTACCATTGCCTAACATGACAATAAAGCTCTGAGGCGCAGCACTTCCTACCATCATATGAGCTTCCTTTTGTGGTGTGTCAGATTTAGCCTTCTTAGGTTGTTTACATTCTACAGCAAAGTGACCCCATTTTCCACAGTTGTGGCACTTGCCCTTCTTTTTCTGAAAGATAGTCTTTTTGGCCTCCAACTTGGGATGTTCACTTTTAGGTGACTTGGATTTCCGAGAAAATTTCTTGGGATATGTTACCGCGTTAGCAGCAGACTGTTGATGTATAACCATCTCCAAGTTATTCCTAGCTCGATTCTCATCTTCGATTCGAATGAATCGTTTGAGATCATCCAGTCCCACTTGCACCTTTTTCCGATACATCTCGGTTTTGAAAGAATGCCATGCAGATGGTAATTTATATATAATTGCTCCCACAAGAAACGAATCACAGACAGCTATTTTTTCATTATTCAACTTAGATCTCAAATTCTCTAGATCAGTTACTTGAGGAGTGATTTTCTTGTTTTCTTGAAACTTGAAATCCATGAATTTGTCCACAAGATGGGTCTTGGACAATTCCTCTTCCTTCTTGAATTGAGCATCTAAGTTGTCCCATATTGCTTTAGCAGTGTTAAATTTACTATAGGTTTCTGCAAGACGATCTGAAAGACAATTCAACAAGTAGTCTTTGCAGAAATCCTCATATCTAAGCCATTGAGATTCATCAACTTCTTCATCCGTCTCAGCAAAGGTACTCAAAACAGTGTAAAAACAATTCATATATTTTAGACTGAATTGAGTCTTTCGCTTCCAAGAGTTAAACTCAGACCCACCAAATGATTGAAGTTTGACCATCTCAAAAGGCATAAAATTCTTTTCCATTTTAATATTTAGGTGAAATTAAAAATTGGAAAGAGTGCACCTGATTGACGAAAATCAAGAACCGAATCACAAGAATCAAAGCCAAGAACCGAACCACGTGAACCGGTCGGGGTAACTGGTGTGAAACGGCGGCGGCAACACCACCCAAGAACTAACTTGTGAAAATTATCCCAATCGGCGGCGTGTGAAAACCAACGACCACAAGAACCGGCCACTAACCAAGAATCAGCCACAAGAGATGGTAAATATTAAATCAATTTGAACCCCGTCCAATTTCCGGCGAGAAACCGAGAAGGAAGCTTGTAAATCCGGCAAAAAAGGCACGGTCCGCAACGAGAGATGGTAAATCGAACTCTTCCACGAAGAGAACCCCAATAGATTAAGGAGCCTCTGTTCAGAGAGAGAGACCCAAACAGAAAATCGATATTCTAGGTGAGAATAAACCCACTCCAGAAGAACGTATTTTTAGGGAGTAAATCCACGGCCAAATCGTGAAGAACGTATCTAAGTGGAAGGTGAGAATAAACCCACTCCCAAAGAACGTTGCCTTCTTGGGGATGAAGAAACGACGATGGCCCTTACCTGACCCTCTTTTTCAAGAATTGGAAAAACAAAACACACCAACCTCTGTTTAGAGAGAGAGACCGACTGAAAAGTGTATAACATTCAAGAGAGAAGAGGGCGGCAATAGAAACCCATGCTCAAAATGGTTAGAAATTAGGGTTGCAGAAAGTTGCTTCAAGAGAAGAAAACCCAAATCGTTATGGCCCAAATCGTTGTTGAAACAGAGTATTTCTGTTGCTTCAAGAGAAGAAAACCCAAACTGATTCTTGTTGAGAAGATAACTCAACACCCAAATCCAAACGATGAAGTGAGAGAAGAAAACTTTCGTCCAAAAGAATCCAACAACGAATTCAAACCCACTATAAAAAAAAATCTTTTAAACGTGAGAGAGGGGAATATTGCTTTAAGATTGTTAGAGTAATTAGGGTTTAAGCAAGGATGCTTAAAGCATTACACCCAAGGTATCTAATTTGGAATACCAAGTTTGTTGCCTCCAGCCCCTATATATAGAGATACACTAGGGTTATAAGAGGTTAATGGGCTCCAGCCCAAATGGGCCCACTACACCTGATCCATTACCTATTGGGCTTATATTAGAACATACATGGGTTATATTATATACCTAACATGCCATGTATTCATATTTTGTGCTTAAATGTTTATCTTTTTGAAAATTCAAAGTCTATATGCTTAAAACTTGATTTGTATTAGACTTTGACACATTGCGCTAAATTGTTATATCTATTGGAAAAGGTTACCTAGATATCTCACTTGATGTATAATTTATGTTTGAGCTAAAATTGTCAAATCCCATGGAATGTATACTTCTAGATACAATATGCTTGATTCCCATGTATCTAGTTAATCTTGAGCTTAAATGCCATATCCCTTGAGTTTATTTGGGTACTAGATGTCACATTAATATTTTCTTGCATCTAGCCTCAAATGTGTTTTAAATATCACCTTTTTTTTAAAGAAACAACTTATAGATACATTAGACTTATATTGTTTGATTCTTGTGTATCTATATATACTACTCTAAGTGCACTCACTAAGACTTAGATCCTTTTTCACTTAGTAGTCATCCACATGTAAAATCACAACAGAGCAGTTAATGTGAAAACCATGATTGATCTTATATGAATACCAACCTCTTCATTGCCCATGAGTTAAAGTTAAACTCATAAGAGTAAATCTTTCATATTTGAACTCTAATTTGGATAAAAATGGCATTTGCTAGATTAGTATATACTGGAATTGATTTATTTATTTCTTCTAGCAAAATTATGTGCTTAAATGTCATGTCTAGGAAAATTATTTCAAATCATTTCTTAGACAACTTTTTATGCCCTAGGTGAGAAAATGTATTTGAAAATCTCTGTGCACCTAGTTATCCTTTACACTATCACTAGACTTTCCTATTATACCTAAATGGTTATCATTATATGTAAAGTCTTTGATCAGTTGTAAGTATATGTATTTCCAAAGGTTTTAATTGGATATTTTTTCATGACTAATGTGAATCTTGCTCTTTACAAGTAATATAAATTATTCATATAGTCTTGAAAATCCTTTTTGGAATGCATATGTCCAAGGTATTAACTTGATATTTATCCTTAGAGTCCTTGGATCCATCCCTAGAATCTTATAGAATATATTTTGTAGGAAAAATTAAAAATGGTTTAGATTCAATGTATTTAAGTAAAATTGAAAATATCTTGTGAAATCTAGTATCTTATTTTGGCAAATTTCACCTTGGTGGTTGATACCCTATACCTTGTGATGGAACATGTGTCTCCCACGCATTTTGGTTTTCATATGGGCTTATGCACTTTGTGCCTAATGCCTTGTCTTTATATTGGTGGTTTGTGAATGTAAATGCAAATATTTGGACCATGTACCTTATATGTCATGTTCTTTATGTCTAAACATGGTAGACTATCCATGGATGTTTTAATATAAATTATATCTTCCTCATGATTACCCATAGTGGTATACTCTCACTCATGAGCCATGGATGTCTCTCTTAGACATTGTACTTTGTTGTCCATTCTTCTATGTCTAAATCCTATAGAATTGATCCAAATAGGTATATTTAAATAATCTATAATTATCACCCCTGGTTGGTAATATCTACATAATTGAGATGTCAAACCTTAACCTTAAAAGCTACTCAATTGGAGCCCATAGCCCACTTTGACCAAAAGGGGAGTCGATACCTTCACAATAATTAAAATACTTAATCAATTGGCCTTGTGCTACCATCTCAATCATGAATAGGTATATGTATTTGTGTGATATCCCTAACTTATTTGTATGCTATATACTTAGGGAAGAAAATTTGAAATTGTAGAAAATAATATCACACTTAGGAGAGCATGAACCAAAAATTGCAAATCTTTTGTGCTATGCTTGTTTATCATGATGAGCTAGACTATGGCTATCATTTTGATAATGTAAACCGACACTTAGAGAGTAAGTGTCATTGTAGCCCAAGGGTTGAGTCTAACTTGGTATCTTCTGGAAAATATATTCAAAACCCCTTGGTAACTATGTATTGGACAGCCCTTTGGATTCATACTTTGTATGAGTCTCTAACAAATGGGGGTACTATATATGTAATATATGTCATTCTCATCTTATCATATGTTGTTTAATATGTATACTTCATTACATATGATAAGTGCACTGATTTGGAGCATGGTTGCTCCATATGGGTTGTTTTGCCATTGTCTTGTGCTAGTATATGTATTTTGAGTTTAAGAAAAGTAAGCCCATTGCCTAGATTTTAAGGTCATATCCTATTAGGCTTCATAGTTATTGTGGATAATCGAATGTGCTATCATCTATTCCAATGATAAGTTTTGTTGGCCATGTACTCACTTTCATTCCTTTGGCCTATTGTGTCATATCATGCCTTGCCATATAGGTTTCACCTAAGGCCAATGACATAGACCTAGGGGGAAAGCTAATCTTTGCTATCTTCATGTTTATATGGGTCATTGTGAGATGCTCACATTGTCCATTCAAACATATCCCCTCTAATTGAGCTAAGAATTGTATATCATTTTAGATATTCATTCATAGGAGTGAACTGAAATTGCTAATCTTAGTTTCTATGGATTTGATTGCTTATCATGTGTCATTTTACTTCATGATAAGTTTGTCTGCCATGCTATATTATGATCAAATGCTCATTTCTATACATGTCAATTTCAGAGAACATTTTTAACTTGAAAATATCTATTCTTGCTTATCATGATGGGTTCAACATTATTTCATTCATCTCTTCATGATAATATTCTAATAGGAATTCAAAAAATTCGGGGGCTTATCATGCTAGATCTAAATCTTGCTATTTTTCTTTCTTGATAAGTAAAATATAAGCCTTAACTTTAAAATCTAATATTGTATTATAGGTCATAGGGTAGATTTATATTGAATTTATATATATACCAAGATATATCCTAAAATTTGTGCTAAATTGGTATGTCTCTTTGTTTTTCTAACATAGGCTTGATTTGTATTAGTTTATTAATCTCTTATGTTGTTATGCTCTTATCATGCCATATGTACTTTAATTTTAATTGGTAAATCATGATAAGAAGCTAGGGAAGGATCTAGTTTGATTAAACATCTTTGATGCATTACTTTTGTACTTAATTGTATATCCTTCATTTTTGCTTATGCCAAAAGGGGGAGAAGTATGAAATTGATTAGATTGTCCATAATCCATATGCATGTATGCTAAAACTTGTTAAATTTATCTTATGCATATGTTAAGGGGGAGTAGTCACACTCATCTTTCTTATATAATCCTCCCACCTCTCTAATCAATTTGGTTTGTCATCACAAAAAAGGGGGAGATTGTTAGCCCAAGGGTTCCCCATGGGTTCATTCAATCACTTATTTTGATGATTAACAAACGCAAATTGATTAGTCTTTTATGGACTAATTGTTTGCCTTGAGTGTTGTGGTATGGACAGGAAATTCACAGGTTAATCCATGCTAGCACACACCATTGATGGCCTATGCTTGAAGATGAACCAAACACGTGTCAAAGGAGCTAGAGCATACAAATGATCAATCATACCTTGGAGGATCAACCAAGGAGAAGCTCAACATTAGTCATTTCAAAGCATTGAACAAACAAAGAAAGATCGATGAAGGCCAAAGCTTGGAGATCAACAACTTGAAGGAGTGATCAATGCAAGAGACCAAGACTTGAAGATGGGCTTTAAAGTTGAAGATGTGAGTAATGAGTCTTGTGTTAGATTGTATAATTTAATCACACTTAGGTATCCCTTGTTGAGGCATAATCAAGTCACTAATAAGATCCCAAACAATATTAGAATATAAGGAAAAGACCCGTGGACCAAAGCCCTAGTGCCATAGATAGCTTAGAATTGTAAAAGATTTAAATCCGCACACTTAGCACTTGAATTTTGAGATCAAGTCATAAATCCTATGATAACTGATCCTAAACATTTTTAAATATTTTTGAAAATATTTTTAACAGAAAGCGCTCATCATTTCCGTTCAAATCGAGTATAAGAACGTCGAAATCCGACGAGAAACGAGTGAGATATGAATTTTACAAAACCGAGTCTGAAATCTGGAAAATGTCAAAAATGCCCTGAAATAGATCCATTGGGAAGTTGCCCAGAATTACAGAAATGCCCTTGTAACGGCTAATTTTGGATTTTCTCTATATATATGGGTTCCCTCAGCATGTGAACCAATCTCTCTCATTCATAAACTTGTTTTAAACATATTAGAGAGTGAAAAACACCCTTGTGCCTCAATTTGGGAATATCTAAAAGGATTAGACCTAGGCTTATCTTTGTAATTATCTTTCAGAGACTCTTGTGAGCTTTACATTGTATCAAGCATTCAAGAGGCTAAAGAGTGTGCTTCAATCTTCTTCTTCATTGTAAACTTGGCAACAAAGGGCGCCGTATTTAAGACCCTTGGAGCTTGGACGCTCGGATTGTACAAGACGAAAGGAACGCTGTATTTAAGTTCCTTGGAAGATAGTTGATTCCTCAAGGAGACAAAACTTGAGAAGAGTGGAGTAGGTCTTGGGGTTAAGACCGAACCACTATAAATCTTCGCGTCTCTTGTGTGGTATTTATCTCTCTCACCCTCACTCTTATTTGTGCTTGCATTTATACACTTAGAATTGAGTGAGTAGTTAGCAATGGTAATTAACTTGCTTATCTAGTACCTTGCTAATTAGCCCATTTAATCTTGTTAATTAAGTTTGCATGAGCCTTCCACGAAGTGTTTGATAAAAGGCCTAAAAGAAACCATTCATCTAATTCCTTTACCTTGTTGTGGGATTTACAATCTGTAATCAACCACCAAGTATTTTCATAGAAAGATTAAAAAGGGAATAATCAACTAGGGTTTTCAAAAGCCAGCTAACAAGTGTTTGACAAAAGGTCTAAGAGAGGATATTCATTTAAGATTTTGAAACTAATCTTACAAAAGTTTTTAAAGAGGATAAATTTTTTTAAAGACACCCAATTCATCCCCCTCTTGGGTTGCCTAGTGGGATTTCAGGTGTCGTTTTCAAACGGACAATGAGGGAATGGAGCACCGTTTCCGAAGGGCTAGGAGAGAAAACGAAAACCGTTTTTTAACGGGCTCACAGAGAAAATGAGACACCATTTTCGAACGGACTCAGAGAAAATGAGACACCACTTTCAAGTGGGATCAGAGAGAAAATGATACCGTTTTCAAACGGATTTGGAGAAAATGAGACACCATTTTCGAATGGGCTCAACGAAAATGAGACACCACTTTCGAGCGGGGCTCGGAGAGAAAAAATACTGTTTTCGAACAGACTCGGAGAAAATGAGACACCATTTTCAAGTGGGCTCAAAAAGAAAAAGATACCGTTTTCAAACGGATTTGGAGAAAATGAGACACTGTTTTCGAATGGGCTCGGAGAAAATGAGACACCATTTTCAAATGGGCTCGGAGAGAAAAGGATACGGGTTTCAAACGGATTTGGAGAAAATGAGACACCGTTTTCGAACGGGCTCAGAGAGAATGAGACACCATTTTTAATGGACTCAGAGGAAGTGAGACACCATTTTCGAACGGGCTAGAAGAAAATGAGACACCATTTTCTAATGGGCTCGGAGAGAAAAGGATACCATTTTCAAACGGATTTGGAGAAATTGAGACACCGTTTTCGAACGGGCTCAGAGAGAATGAGACACCATTTTCATTTTCGAATGGGCTCAGAGGAAATGAGACACCATATTCATATGGGTCTTGAATAAAATGAGGCACCGTTTTCGAACGGGCTCGAAGAAAATGAGACACCGTTTTCGAATGGGCTTGGACAAAATGAGACACCATTTTCGAATGGGCTCGGAGTGAAAAGGATACCTTTTTCAAACGGATTTGGAGAAAATGAGACACCATTTTCGAATGGGCTCAAAGGAAATGAGACATCGTTTTCGAATGGGCTCAGAGAAAATGAGACACCATTTTCGAATGGGCTCGGAGAGAAAAGGATACTGTTTTCAAACGGATTTGTGAAAAATGAGATACAATTTTCAAACGGGCTCCTAGAGAATGAGACACCATTTTCGAATGGGCTCAGAGAGAATGAGAGACAGTTTTAGAACGGACTCGGAGAGAATAAGACACCGTTTTCAAACGGGCTAAAACGGTCTTCAAGATAATGAGACACCATTTTCGAATGGGTCTCGGAAAGAATGAATAGATTAGCATTTTGATTAATTCTTCCAAGCATTAGTCATTGGACACCAAAACAGGATGACTTAGGAGACTTGACTAGATTAGCATTTTGATTAATCCTTCCAAGAATTAATCATTGGACGCGGGAGAAGGAAACATGATGACTGAAAGGCTGACTTATTCACCCAAAAATAGGGGATTTAAGATGCCAAAGTTTTGAAACACTAAAGTACTGGAGTGTTTTAATTAGAAATGAGAAGCATGGGACCTGACCATGGCACAGAAATTTTGATCATTTGAAAATAAGGATGGAGTGGAAGGGGATTTGATTTTTCTCATTTTTCTGAGAAATTGGCTCCACCACCATCACATCTGAGACTTCCTAAGGTGCCTCTCCTGGGTATGATTTTCTCATAGAACTATGTCATATGATATTTCTATTTCTGAATTCTTCTGAGCTGATCTTCTTTAAAACGAATCACTTTCACTAGATTCTCGAAGTCTTTCCTTCAGGATTAACTTGGCTCTGGTACAATCATCAGGGCCTAAGACGTTGGGCCTCTTTCACTGAGATAATTGCATCATTTGGACATAAGGATGGCGACTGAAAGAGGAAATTTGGGTAAAAACATTATTCAAAGGATAGATGAACTCTGAAAGGATGAACTTAGAAGAACTGGGATTAACAGACTACACTGACAAACACAGTGATGCTTCTGACTTAGTTAACGTTTTATTTGGCTGGTCTAGCCTTTCAAAGAGTAGTTTCTCAATTGATAAACACTGGACTTCTTCCTTAAAACAGTAGTGCTCTTAGGATTTGATTACCATTCCTAAGATTGCTTGGTTTCAACGCTCCCAATTTCTAGGATGACACTTGAACTCGCTTGAACTTCTTTTCGATCTTCAGTCTTGATACCGGTTGTAGCCTTCTTATAATGATTCTCTTACCGTGACCAAGTCACCTCTTCAGGGTTTTTAACCTGGCGGACTGTGTTAGCCTTAACTTTTGCCTGAACCGCCCTGCTAGATTTTTGATCCAGCAGGCTATCCCTTTAGCTTTTGCCTAAGCCGCCCTTTCGGGTTTTCAACTTAGCAGGGGAATGATCTTAAATTTTGCCTAGGCCGCCCTTTCAGGATTTTAGTCTAGCAGATCTTCAAACTCTGTTCTTTTCTTTCTTATTTCTTTTTTATTTTATTTTGGGACCTAGATCCTTGATTTTGAACATCGGAAGGACTTTATAGGTAAGATGAGGCTTTTAAAAGAAAAGGCTTAAGGCTTTGCAAAGATTTTGACCGAACCTGTAAACATGTTGCCTACGTATCACTGTGTAGAAATCAGGTCGCGCGTAGTTTAGGGCAGATGCCCCTAGTTTGAAGTTAAATTAATTTTTCTTCTTTTGTTTCTTTCTTGATTGACTCTATTTTCTTTTTCTTTTTTTTCGATTGACTTCTTTTTCTCTGATTGATTAACTCTTTTTTTTTCTTTTTGGAACGATTGAATTTTTTCTTTTTGAAACGATCGAACTCGGTTCGACTGAGCTGCCTACGTACCCCAGTGTAGGGATCATGTCTCACATAGTTCAGGGCGGATGCCCCTAGTATAATGAGTTTTCAAAGGAATTTTATTCAAGCTCGAAGAGTTTGCAAACGGGTATTCTTTTTTACACTGGGTTATGATTTTGGGATTTGTTCAGCCAAAGGAGGCCTTCCGGACTTGTAATTGATCTAGGTTGATAGTAACTTCCTTCATTGATGAATCGATAACTCTTGATATTTGATGATCGCTTTTCAAAACTTGCTTTTGAACTTTCTTATCTTGAATTTGTCAGGTTCACACTATCACATGATGAATTTGGGAACCAAGGTCATCGACTGGAGACATGAAAGTTGTTTCCAATCCATGCCCCTTGTATAGCATGTTGAAATAAACAAGAGGGGGGGTGAATTGATTTTAACACTAAATTAGCCCTTTTGAAAATTAATTAGTGAACCCTAATTTGAATTTTCTTCTCTTAATTAGATTTTGGTTAGTTCAAATGAGATCAACACAAATAGAAATACCAAACCAAAATTAAGAATGAAAGTGCAAGAATAAGAAAGAACACACCGATATATAGTGGTTCGGGCAAAGCCCTACTCCACTCTTCTTAAGATCGTCCTTAAGGATTTTCACTATTGGAGACCTCCACGATGCCCGGCTCCGAGGTGATTACACTTCCAAGGGATATTAAATAAGGATGCCCTTACACCTTTACACCGACTCTCCTTCTTCGCCGAGTTCTAAGTGATGCTCCCTAGGGTATTAAAGTAGGATGCCCTAGCCACCTTTACAAGAAATTGAAGATAAATAGCTTAGCTTCTTCTTGAAAGCTTGATGCTCTTTGAAGTTCCTTGATTGCCCTTCAATAGTGATTGCAAGTGAAAGCTCTAAATCCCAACTCAATAGATTTGCAAGTTGCAAGGCAAGTTTGGGGAAAAAATAAAATCTTAAGCTTGAAAGGGTTGCAAGTTTACTTGAATGCTTAAGGAGGTTTTTCAAAATGTTCAAGAGAGGAAAATAATCCTCTTGAATGTGTATATATAACCTCTTGCTAAAATATGACCATTTGGGATTAAGAAAATCAAAAAACAACTTTTTAATTCAAAGCCCAACGGCTATTTTTTGATCTGCCGGAGCTCCGAGAAATTCTCGGAGTTCCGAGAAATATTCTCAGAGTTCTGAGAGAACGGCCAGAAGATGAAAATTTCTACTGGACCATTTCTCGGAGTTCCGAGGGAACTCTCGGAGTTCTGAGCTCGGAGCTCCGAGAAAAATCTCGGAGTTCTGAGAAGCCTAAAAATCAGCAGATTTTGTGTTTTTATTGCTTGTTTGATTTTTGGCTTTTGGAACTCAACTTCTATGATAATTTTGGAATGTTTATGAGGGTCCCAACATGCTGGTCCACCACATAACCATTCACTAATCCATTTTAAGTTCTTAAGTGTTTTTGAAAAACTCTTTTAAAACACTTTGCCTTGACTTGAAAATCTAAAGAGAAATGATGTACAATGATACCTATGTAACCTTCAACTTCTCTTTAGTCTTGGTCTTCAATTGATCTTCCATCTTTTGTATGCTTGCTTGAGAGATGATGTGAGCTCCGCTTAGCTCCTTTGACTCTTGTTGGGTACTTCTTCAAGCATGACCATATAGTGTGTTGGTTTCTTCAGTAATCAATCCTATCTTAAACACAACACTTTAAGGCAAATTGATTAGTATTCAATAACATAATCAATTATGTTTAGAATCATCAAAACAAGATAGGAGAGTAGACCCTTAGGCTTACAATCTCCCCCTTTTTTATAATGACAAACAAAATTGATTATGAGGTGTGTGTGGAGTGACATAGTAGGCAAGTGAATGCTGGAACTCCCCCTCAATATATGCACATAGATAAATGAGCATATGGTGCATACAGTTAATTGAATAGATAATCAATTTCAAACTTCTCCCCCTTTTGTCATCGACAGAAAGGGTGTACTAAAATGTACAGCAATTTAGGAGTAAATAAAGATTGAGTTAGGTACTCCCCCTAAATCAATGCTTATGGTATAAACATATTTAGTCAAGTAATGCACATATACCTGTTCATGATCGAGATATTGACAAAAGTCAAATTGTTAGGTATTTTTAATTAAAGTGAAGGTACCTCTCCAACTTAGAAAACTAAGAAGGCTAAGAGTACCAATTGAGTGATTTTTAAGATTAATATTTGACATCTCATTCATGCAGATACTACCAAACAAAGATGATATAGATAAATACTATATAGATAAGCTGGTGAAAGGCACAAAGTATTTATTTGGCAATTTCTTTAACTTGATCCGCACTCCAAATGTTTAAAGCACTTCGGATATAACATATTCTATCATCACTAAGGGGTTTTGTAAAGATATCCGCCAATTGATCATCAGTATTGATATATTTTAAGCAAATATCCCCTTTTTGTGAGTGATCTCTAATGAAGTGGTGCCTAATCTCAATATGTTTTGTTCTTGAGTGTTGTATGGGGTTCTTTGTTAAGCTTATAGCACTAGTATTGTCACATTGGATGAGAATATTTTCCATTTTAATTCCATAGTCCATCAATGTGCTTTTCATCCATAGGACTTGTGCACAGCAAGCTCCAGCTGCCACATATTCTCCTTCTGTTGTGGACAGAGCTACTGAATTTTGTTTCTTGCTAAAGCAAGAAACAAGTGATTTGCCCAAGAATTGACAAGTCCCACTGGTGCTTTTCCTATCCACTCTATATCCAGCAAAGTCTGCATCTAAATATCCAATGAGAGTGAAGGCAGTAGATCTTTCATACCATAGTCCCAGACTTTGGGTTCCTCTTAAGTATTTGAAGATTTTCTTGACTGCCGATAGGTGAGACACTTTTGGATCCGATTGAAATCGAGCACAGAGACAGACAGTAAACATAATGTCTGGACTGCTGGCTGTCAGATAGAGTAAGTTACCTATCATACCCCTATACATCTTTTGGTCCACGGATTTGCCAAATTCATCATTTTCTAGCTTAGCAGTTGTACTCATGGGAATTCTTGATGTCTTACTGCTATCCATGCCATACTTCTTTAATAACTCCTTCGTATATTTTTCTTTATTTAAAAATATCCCATTTTGGTATTGTTTAATTTGGAGTCCTAAAAAGTAGGTTAACTCACCCATCATGCTCATTTCAAATTCATTTTTCATTAGAGTTGCAAATTCATCACACATTTTTTGATTAGTTGAGCCACAGATGGTGTCATCCACATAAATCTGGACAAGGAGGATATCTTGATTTTCTCTTTTGATAAATAATGTTTTATCCACCTTTCCCATCTCAAATCCTTTTTCCACTAAGAAAGTGCAAAGCCTCTCATACCAAGCTCTAGGAGCTTCCTTTAATCCATATAAAGCTTTATCAAGCCTGAAGACATGATTTGGATGTTTGTAGTCCTCAAAACCTGGAGGTTGCTCAACATACACTTCCTCTTGGATATAGCCATTTAGGAAGGCACTTTTGACATCTATTTGATAGAGTTTAAATCCTTTGTGAGATGCATATGCCAAGAGTATCCTAATGGCTTCCATACGGGCAACAGGAGCAAATGTCTCATCATAGTCTATTCCCTCCTCTTGATTGTACCCTTGGGCTACAAGCCTAGCTTTATTTCTAGTGATAATTTCATTTTCATCTAATTTATTTCTATACACCCATCTCATGCCAATGACTGGATGATCACTGGTCTAGGCACTAGCCTCCACACCTTGTTCCTTTCGAATTGACTCAACTCTTCTTGCATGGCCATCAACCAATATTCATCCTTTTCGGCTTCCTTGATGGATTTTGGTTCTAATTCGGATACGAATGCCAAGTTGTTACTCACACTTCGATAGTATGATCTAGTTCTTACTGGCGATGTGGCATCACCTAAAATTTGGGATTCAGGATGATCTACCAATATTCTCCTATCCCTAGGTAATGAGTCATCATCTTCATTCTCTACTTCCTCACTAGGTGATGTATTACTTGTAGATGCATGGGGAGGAGCATTTGACTTAGGTAAGAGGTATTCAATAGGTTCATCCTCATCATGTGGCATTTCTTGAGGTGTTGGCTCTCTCTCATCAAATGTCACATGCATGGATTCTTCTACAACTAGGGTTCTTCTATTAAATACTCTATATGCCTTGCTATGTGAAGAATACCCTAAGAATATGCCATCATCCGACTTCTTATCAAATTTGTGTAGGTTATCTTTAATGTTCAAGATAAAGCATCTACAACCAAAAACTCTGAAATAGCTTATATTTGGTTTCAAGTTTTTCCAAAGCTCACAAGGTGTTTTCTTAGAAATTGGCCTTATATATACCCTATTTATGATATAGCAAGCGATGCTAACCGCCTCCGCCCAAAAGTATCTAGGGAGATCATTTTCATGCAACATAGTTCTAGCCATTTCTTGGAGGGTTCGGTTCTTTCTTTCTACAACCCCATTTTGTTGAGGTGTCCTAGGTGCCGAAAAATTATGTTTGATGCCATGTTCATTACAGTAAGTGTCAAAATGTATATTTTTAAATTCCGTTCCATGGTCACTTCGAATGTAAGATATGGCAATACCTTTTTCATTTTGTATTTGATTACACAATTTAAGGAAATTTTCATAGGTTTCATCTTTATGTGCTAAAAATATGACCCATGTAAATCGTGAGTAGTCATCCACAACTACAAACACGTACCTCTTCCACTTAGGCTACTAGTCTTCATTGGTCCAAAAAGATCCATATGAAGTAGTTGGAAGGGGTAGGTGGTTGAAATCATATTTTTAGGGGCAAATGAGCTTTTTAATTGTTTTCCTAATTGACAAGTTCTACAAATGTGATCTTTGGTGTATTTGAACTTAGGCAATCCTCTAACAATTTCTTTTGAGGAGAGGGTCAAAATGAGATCCATTCCGGCATGACCCAACCTCCTATGCCACAACCAAGAATCTTCACTAATGGCATTAAGACAAGTCACATTTTGGAGTCTAAGATCATCTAGTCCAATAGTGTAAATGTTATTGTCTCTGGAACCTATGAATTTAACTTTTTCATTTATCTTATTTTTAACAATGCATTTGTCGGGGTTGAAGACTACTTCAAAACCATTATCACATAATTGGCTAATGCTAATAAGATTATGGGATAAGCCATCAACCAAAAGTACATCATGTATGGGAGAGGTAGAGTTACCTATAGTGCCTTCTCCTTTGACTTTTCCTTTCTTATCATCTCCAAAGGTAACATCTCCACCATCCTTGAGTGATAGTGATGCAAATTGTGTAAGATCTCCGGTCATGTGTCTAGAGCATCCACTATCAAGGTACCATGTGTTCTTCTTGTTATGGCTTTTAAGGCATACCTACATATGAATAGGCAAATGAGATCCTTTAGGTACCCAAATCTACCTAATCTTGCTATGTTCATTTATCTTCACTTTAGAGTTCAATTTGATTTTATCTTGTTTAGCATTCATGCAAGCAACTTTATAATGACCTTCTAAACCACAATAAAAATAAGTTTTGGTGCTACTAGAAGAAGCCTTTACAAGTTTGTTCTTATAGTTGGATATTATAGTATTCCATTTATGTCCAAGTCCACTTTTATCATGTGTCATTCTTTGAATGTTAACAAGCCTATCCAATTTCAATGAACTATGTTCAAATTTTTCAAAAAGTTTCTTTAGTTCATCATATTCAAAAGATAGTTTATTATTTTCATGCTTTAGCTTATTGTTTTCAATTGATAGTTCTTGTCGATTTTCATTTAAAATTTTGATAGATGCATTTAAATCATGAATTTCAACTTTGTATTTTTCATTTTCATCATCTAAAAATTCATGGTCTTTCTTTAACTAACCAAATTTTTTTGTCATGTTAGAGAGAGAATTTTCAAGTGATGCATTTTTATCAAGTTCTATTTCAAGTTCATCATGTGCACTTTGTAATGAATCAAGAACTTCTTTTAAAATAATGACATCATTTAAAGTATTTACCTCTTTATTGTCGTTTGTTGAGGCCATGAAGCAAACATTTTTTGCTAACAAGCAATCTTCTCCATCATTTTGTTCGCCTTCACTTTCAATTTCCTCATCCCATGTGGCGGTCATTCCTTTCTTGCCTTCTCTTCTCTTGAAGCGATTATTTGAGGTAGGGTCATTGTTGAGTGGACAATCCGGGCGAATGTGTCCAAGCTTTTTGCATCCATAGAATCACGGTTGAGACGATCCATCACCGAGCTCTTCTTTCTTCTTGAATGGAGGATTGGTCATTCTATTTCTCATGCCTCCCATGTTCCTTTGCAGGAACTTGATCCTTCTTGTTAGGAGAGCAACTTCATCTTCCATGTCTTCCTTTGCATCTTCATTTTCACCTACATTACAAGCAAAAGCAACTCCTTTTCCTTTTTAAATTTTAGTTTCAATTTCGGGTGCTTTTGTTTTGAAAATCATCTCGTGGGTTATCAAGGACCCAATTAGTTCATCTAGGTTCAATGTATTTATGTCCTTGGCTTCGGTGATTGCGGAGGTTTTGGATTCCCATGACAAAGGTAGAGATCTAAGGAATTTGGTCACTAAATCTCTATTTGAAAATTGCTTTCCAAGTTCCCTCAATCCATTTACAAGTTTCGTGAATCTAGTGTACATGTCGGCAATAGTTTCATCGGGTGTCATTTGAAAGAGTTCATATTGCCTAAATAAGTTATTCATTTTAGATTCTTTGACTTGGTTGGTTCCCTCATGGGTGACTTCTAAGGTGTCCCAAATTTCCTTAGCCGAATTCAAATTTGACACTCTATTGAATTCTCCGGGAGACAAAGCACAAATCAGGAAATTCATGGCTTTGAAATTGTAGTTTGAGGCTTGTTGTTCGGCTTCGGTCCAATCATTTAGATTTCTAGTGGGTATTATATATTCATTATTAATGGCTCTCCACATTTGGTAATCTTGGGTTAAAAAGATTTTCATTTTGGTTTTCCAAAATCCATAGTTTGTTCTATCAAAGTAGGGTGGCCTAGTGTTGAGTAACCTTCATGGTGTTGAGGGTAGTTTGCCATTTTTAGAATCTTTACTCTAGACCGGTTAGGGTTTTAAAATAAATTAGAGACGAGGCTTTGATACCAATTGAAATAAACAAGAGGGGGGGTGAATTGATTTTAACACTAAATTAGCCCTTTTGAAAATTAATTAGTGAACCCTAATTTGAATTTTCTTCTCTTAATTAGATTTTGGTTAGTTCAAATGAGATCAACACAAATAGAAATACCAAACCAAAATTAAGAATGAAAGTGCAAGAATAAGAAAGAACACACCGATATATAGTGGTTCGGGCAAAGCCCTACTCCACTCTTCTTAAGATCGTCCTTAAGGATTTCCACTATTGGAGACCTCCACGATGCCCGGCTCCGAGGTAATTACACTTCCAAGGGATATTAAATAAGGATGCCCTTACACCTTTACACCGACTCTCCTTCTTCGCCGAGTTCTAAGCGATGCTCCCTAGGGTATTAAGGTAGGATGCCCTAGCCACCTTTACAAGAAATTGAAGATAAATAGCTTAGCTTCTTCTTGGAAGCTTGATGCTCTTTGAAGTCCCTTGATTGCTCTTCAATAGTGATTGCAAGTGAAAGCTCTAAATCCCAACTCAATAGATTTGCAAGTTGCAATGCAAGTTTGTGAAAAAAACAAAATCTTAAGCTTGAAAGGGTTGCAAGTTTACTTCAATGCTTAAGGAGGTTTTTCAAAATGTTCAAGAGAGGAAAATAATCCTCTTGAAGGTGTATATATAACCTCTTGCTAAAATATGACCATTTGGGATTAAGAAAATCAAAAAACAACTTTTTAATTCAAAGCCCAACGGCTATTTTTTGATCTGCCGGAGCTCCGAGAAATTCTCGGAGTTCCGAGAAATATTCTCAGAGTTCCGAGAGAACGGCCAGAAGATGAAAATTTCTACTGGACCATTTCTCGGAGTTCCGAGAAGCCTAAAAATCAGCAGATTTTGTGTTTTTATTGCTTGTTTGATTTTTGGCTTTTGGAACTCAACTTATATGATAATTTTGGAATGTTTATGAGGGCCCAACATGTTGGTCCACCACATAACCATTCACTAATCCATTTTAAGTTCTTAAGTGTTTTTGAAAAACTCTTTTAAAACACTTTGCCTTGACTTGGAAATCTAAAGAGAAATGATGTACAATGATACCTATGTAACCTTCAACTTCTCTTTAGTCTTGGTCTTCAATTGATCTTCCATCTTTTGTATGCTTGCTTGAGAGATGATGTGAGCTCCGCTTAGCTCCTTTGACTCTTGTTGGGTACTTCTTCAAGCATGACCATATAGTGTGTTGGATTCTTCAGTAATCAATCCTATCTTAAACACAACACTTTAAGGCAAATTAATTAGTATTCAATAACATAATCAATTATGTTTAGAATCATCAAAACAAGATAGGAGAGTAGACCCTTGATCTTACACATGTGTCACTCACTTTCTTTATTCTTTTGAGCTTTATATCTAGGTTTAGCCCTTGGTATCGGTTGTAGCGCTTCTAGACAATCCTCTTATCCTCGAAATGGGTTTATTAATTCCTCGCGCTCTTTAGAGGGTATTGTATTTCCCATTGCATTTACTGGATTAAAGTTTCAGTGACAGTGTTTATCATTTTAGTTTCTTCCATAAAAGGCTGAGCTCGATGCTTCTCCTCTTGTTTGAGCATATGCTACAACCCAATGGGAGTTTCATCGGCACTTCTTCCTCATTTGAGGGGGGAGTCTCATTTTTGTTATTATTAAAATCAGTAGTATACTTGAGAACAGACACAGATGAGTTATTAGGACTTAAATTTTATTTAAAGAAAAGTTATTACATTGAATGACCTATCCTGAACATGCGCAGGATTCACAACACTCAAACTGAGAAGAAAAAGTGAAAATCAACTTGCCTGGACTAGGCATCGACTCTGACCTGTAAGACCTATCTTGAACATGCCCAGGATTCACAACTCTCAAACTGAGAAGAAAAAGTGAAAATCAACTTGCCTGGACTAGGCATCTACTCTCAAACTATAACTAGTCTCATTTTGAGATGTAATCGTGCAACTAGGGATTAACAGCAAGAAATTAGAGGAAACCTGTAATTGAAAACAAGAAACTAAGAATATGGTATGCTTACTTGAAGGGGAAATTTTCAGTACAAAAAGAAAAAAAAGAGGTATCCATCCCTTTCTTTACCCGAGCCACCCCTTTTGTTGTTGGAGAACCAGACCACAAATTAAGATTGAGTGTGAGAGGGTCTGCCAAATCCTCAAATTGCCGAGAGTCGAGGGAGATCCAATTGATTAACTGCTGAGAAAGTGATCTCTTCCGAATGGCCCAAAGGCCTCCTTGTCATGGAACTCGATTGTAGAACTCCTTTCTTAAGAGAAAACGTACTTGCACCCTTTTTCTCTTTTTTTTTCAGCCTTCCCACGCATGGCCTTTTATAATCTCATTCGGTTGCTCTCTAGATTAGAAGTGAATGGCCAGCTAGATCAAATCAGTTAGAGATAAGAAGGTTTACAAAATTTTTGAGTTTTTGGATTCTTTGTTGCTTCCAGCTCAAGAAAGAAGGTATTGGATGGCTTAGATAGCTTGGATGATTGATGAAAATGGAATATGTAAGGTGCAGATTAGAAGGGGTGATTGTATTGTTGAAGATAAATCAAAAAGAGAGATTGTTAAAGCTGGGAGATTAAGATGGATTTTCCCTGTTGTAGATAAGAATAAAAGTAGCAAGGTGACACGATTTTATGGGGAGAGAGAAAGAGAGATAGAGAGAAAGGACAAAAGAGTTTTCTGTGGGAGAGGGAGAAAGAGATTTCGGTGGATTGCCTTCCTCTTTTAAGAGCTCTCTTTCTTTTCTTTTTATACACTAGGTAATTCGAATGGGTCCCACCTATGATGAACAAATACATTTGGATTATATCTCATGGGTTCGTTCTGACAACAAGATAAACTGTTATAAGGCTCAACTTGGCAAGGTACACAGAATAATAATCGATATTAAATGGTAAGCCCCCACGTGTGTTGGGCCAAGTAAAAATTCAATTTTTCATGGTTGTCTCATGCCAAGTTGGGAAAATTTTCTTTACAATCATTGCAGACCCATTCCTTGGCCGAACATTCTAGAGGAAAAAAATCCCTTTTTATAATGATGAGTCTGTTCCCAAATTCAAAATTGTAAGCCCAAGGGTTCCCATGGATTAATCATTCACCTTACCTTCTTGTTTTGATGCTAGCAAACTAAATTGATTAGCATTTATGTACTGATGTGTTGCTTTGAGGTGTTGTGTTTTATACAGGAATTTTATGTCATAATCGCCATTACACAACTCTTCATAACACATGGCTTGTGGATCAACAGACAAATGAACAAAGAGCTTGCACCTACATTGGAGTCATCACCATTTGGAGATGATCAAGTCAAGAAGCTCAACATGCTGATCCCACAAGTTCCTAAGCAAGTGTCAAGAAGGAGCTTGGAGTTAAACATGCCATGGTGACACCTCATGCACCTTTCAACATGCATTGAAGATTGGATAACAAGTCACAAGAGCCAAGACAAGGTCAAGATGTTCACCCAAGCAGCAGAAGCCTAAGAAAGTGCAAAGGAGCCAAGACATCCTAAGAAGACTCAAGGTTCTTATTTTTAAAATGTATTTAGAGTCCTCTTGATTTTATGTTTACATGCACTTTCAAAAGGTTTTCAAATGGTTTTCACACTTAACTGTTTATATCTTTGAAAACCATACACACACCCAAAAATGTGTTTGAAAACCTAAGACTTAAGCCCAAGACCATGGCCCAAAAGCCCCAGATTTTTAAAGTTAAAAATGAAATTTCACATAGGGCCGGTCGACCAAGCTTTTCTGGGCGACCGCGAGATGGAACCTAGAAGTTCAGGACATCTCGAAATTTATCGGGCCGGTCGACCGAGACAATCCGGTCCACCGCAGATTGATTTTCTGGAAATCCAGAAAACATCCAGGTTGGGCTTGGCGGACGACCACAATGGATCGGTCGACCGTTGGTAGGTTTTTGAGCTGAATTTTTGAGCTAACAGGTTAGCCTTGCCAGACGACCTCCATGGGGCCGGTCGACCGCGATGGTAAGAAATTTGAAAATACAAAAGGGCGCTCGATAGGGGCGGGCGACCGCGGTGGCTTGGTCGACCGCGACTGTCGGGCAAACAAGCCGTTGGGTCATTTTCTGCTTGACTTTTTCAAGCCAATTATTTACAGTTTTACCCAAAACGATCATATTTTCAAATACACTATATATACATCATTAAAACCTATCTCTATAAGCTTTTGAACATTTGAGAAAGATCAAATCCCATTTCTCTTTGAGCTTCAACATTTTATTTCAAAAGCTAAAAACCTCTTTTATCTTCCATTTCTACATCTTATCAAGAGGCACTCCATAGGGCTTTACATTTGTATTTTCTTGGAGTGATTGTGAGCTATTAAAATTATAATCCCCCTATTAAGAGGCACGAGAGTTTTTATTTTATTTGTTCTTCATGTGAGGGTCTTCTCTTCGGCCAGTTAAGAATTGTGAAGACGAGGGTCTCCTCTTCGGCCCGTTAAGAAAGGTGAAGACGTGAGGGTCTCCGATTCGACTCGTGAAGAAAGGTGAATCATGTAAGAGGGAGTGTCCCTCGCAAGGATTCGTGCGAAAAGGGTGTGTACCTTTTGGAGTTGGTGGAGTCGTGGTGTATAGCTTGGTGATTCGCCATTGAAGAATCCCAACTTTAGCGGAGCATCCAATGAGGAACTTGAAAGAGTAGAGTAGGTCTTGTGATAGACCGAACCATTATAAAAAACTTGTGTCTCTTGTAGTTGCTTCCTCTTCTCCTTCTCTTGCACGTGTGGTGATTGGTAAACTCTAACCCTAATTTGTATTCGTGCTTTTAATTGAACAAGGGTTAGTAAATGCACTTGATTGAAATGTTTAAACCCTAATTGTATTTTAATGTCTATTTGAACAAGGGTTTGCAAATATGCATGATTAGAATGTCTAAATCTTAGCTTTTATTAACACACCTATTTGAACAAGAGTTAGACTAATTAGTGTTTAATTAAATGGATTAAGTTTTAATCTTCCCCTAACTAAGCCTAAAATTTCTAATTGACCAATTCACCCCCATCTTGGATTGTCACACTTGTATTTCAAAAATCAACATTGGTGGCCCCTCATGGGCCGAATTCCAATTCCCCTTAAGCCCATCTTCAAATTGGTCAAATACCCACAGTATAAAAATTCGGATTCTTATATTGGTAAACCCCACCTGAGTCAGATATACTTCACCCCTTTAGAACCCAAATTTTCCATGGAAAGATCCCAACTGTCCATTTTATGAGTCTTGGCATAAACAGGTTGCGTCCCCAAAATTAACCTTATAGAATAATCCAAAGCATTCAAATAACGAGCCATGGTGTAAATGGGTTGCACCCCCTAATTATTTCCATAGGATGATCTATCCGTCCAATTGTGCAATCTAAATTAGTCGTGCCTCTAATCATTTCCCTAGGATGATCCAGACCATCCAATTGAGAGGCCACAGTGTAAATTGGTTGTGCTGCTTAAATCATTCCCATTAGATGATCCAAACAGTCCAATTGATGGGACACAATGTAAATGGGTAGCGCATGATCTGGACTGTCCAATTGATAGGCCCTGCCACTTTTATAAGATGATCTGAATCGTTCAATTAGAGAGCGACAATATAAATTGGTTGCATTCCTCAAATGGCCCCTGTAGGGTGATCCAAACCGTTCAATAGATGGGTAATTCTGCAAATTGGTCGCGCCCCAAATCTTTTCTATAGGATGATCATAACTGTCTATTTGGCGGGTCATGATGTAAATTGGTTGTGCCTTCCAATCATGCTATAAGATGATCCAAATCGTCCAATCGGTAGGGCCTTCATAAATGGGTTGCGTCCCTTAAATCATCTTCGTGAGCGGATCCGAGCCATCTAATTGATGGGCCCCATTACAAATACAGACAAACTTGGATTCCTCTAAATTCCATCTTTACATTTAGTGGGCCCAATTTCCTTGTTATCCAAACCCATTAGAATTTTAAATTCACAGATTAATATGATGGGCGCATCCCAAATGGGCCTAATCCAACCTTAAAGAATTCAAATCCCCCATGGAAGAAATTCTTTGGAAAATATGGCAAAGTAAATGAAAATTGAAGGAAAGTTGTAGAAAATGGCCCTAAAATGGAAAATCTTTATTTGCTAGAGTGGAGCAAAATGGGGGTGTCTACACCTGCATTTTTGGAAAGTCCTCATTCATGTTTCTTTTCTAAAAGAAAAAGATTTTTAGTGAGAAGCCAAAAATCCTTAAACTCTTTCTCCCATGTTTAGAAATTTGGCCGCGGTTTGTTTTTTTTTTTAAGAAACCCATTCCCTCTTATATTCAGGGAAAAAAGTATAAAAAAAAAGGAGAGCCACTGCATATATCTCTCTTCTTGTTTTTCTCCCCTCTACAATTCTCGCCCACTTTTCTCTCTCATATATTTTGTTCAACATATTTTTCTTCCACCCGTAATTTTTCGTCAAAAGTTTTCTCTTTTGCTCTCTTACACCTGCCTACATTCTTACATTAATTATCTTTCACTCTCTCATTTCATCTTCCATCACAAGAGGCTCGATCCGAACATCCAAAATTTGATCCAAGGCGACACCAAGGCAAAGAAGGAAGGCGATCAAGGATTCAACCATTGCTAAGAGGAGAAAAAGACTAAGTTCTTTTTTTTATTTTTTTTATTTCAATTCCAACTTGATGTACTCTTGTTATAATTTCAATATTAAAGAAGAGTATATTTTGTTTCTTTTCCCTTTTAAGTTCTTAATGGCACTCTATTTTCTTATTTTCTTTGTTTCTTTTCCCTTCTCTATGAGTAACTAAACCTCCTTGACTTGGGCTTTAGACGAAGCCATGGGGAAGGAGAAAGATTATTAATTGAAATCAATGAACTTAACTGAATATTGTATAGGGTCTTGTAATTGTAACATCCCAATCATTCATGCCATTTTGTATGAATAATTATTGATGAACAAATATAATTCATATATAATTATATAAAATTTGGTAGTATGTTTGATCAATCACTCATGGGCAATGACATCCATTGATCTTATTTCCCATTGACCGGATTTAATAGATATACAATTCAATACAAAAGTTGGTTTAATTAATTATCCAATCCAAACCCATGGTGGATTCTAACCCTAAGTAATCTTTTAATTGAATTAAGGTTTTAAAATCAATTTTCAATTACTTTTCCAATCAAAATTCCAATTCAATTTAGAGTAGTTTTTCAATCCAATTTTCCAGTCAATTTAGGTTTTTAGATTTTTGTTTTCTAATTAGATTAGATAATTAATTAATAGAAATCATTTATTAGTTCACTTTGCCTAAATATAAGGATTGAGTTTGTAAATGTTTCTTCATTGTTTTCGACCTGTATCTGTGGGACCCGATCCCGCGAGAAGGGTGGGGCGCGAGCCGCCACGCTCTCTCTCTTGGTCTCTCGTACCCACGCGATTGACGTGTGCATTTTTAATATTGATTTTAATTCATCTTTTATGTGAACTTGGGATCACTAAGGCAATCCGAATTCCACACAAAAGAAACTGACAAAGTCGCCACCTAGATGTGGGATCTAGGACCCATAATTAACCAGAAATCTAGATTCGCTACTTGGTTACAAGAATGGAAGGTATGGGGAGTTATCCACCACATGCACCATTCCTGCCCGATAATCGGTCTTCGATTCCAAAAGCTAACTCTTTTAAATTTATTTTAAATGGCTCATTCAACTCTCTGTTAATGTGCGAACTATGTGACATGCATCCTATGATCTAATTTCAATGTGAATCCTAAATGTGTATCTTGATTTATTTATTTGTATCTAAGTGAAAGTTCTCATAAAATTCTAATTTCATGGAAAATCCTAAGTGATTTGTGGGACCCGATCCCGCGAGAGGGGTGGGGCGCGAGCCGTCACTCTCTCCCTTGGTCTCTCGTACCCACGCGATTGGCGTGTGCTCTTTTATTATTGATTTTAATTCATCTTTTATGTGAACTTGGGATCACTAAGGCAATCCGAATTTCACACAAAAGAGACTGACAGAGTCGCCACCTAGATGTGGGATCTAGGACCCATAATTAATCAGAAATCTAAACTCGCTACCTGGTTACAAAAATGAAAGGTATGGGGAGCTATCCGCCACATGCACCATTCCTGCCCGATAATCGGTCTTCAATTCCAATAGTTAACTCTTTTGAATTTCTTTTAAATGGCTCATTTAACTCTATGTTAGTGTGCGAACTATGTGACATGCATCCTAAAATCTAATTTCAATGTGAATCATAAATGTGTATCTTGATTTCTTAATTTGTCTAGATTCAATCTAAGTGAAAGTTCTCCTAAAATTCTAATTTCATGGAAAGTCATAAGTGATTTAATTAAGAATTTACAAGAAAATTAATATACAAAACCCCACAATTTGTTGTGGAGCCGACTCGCGGTTGGTATGCCATCAGACATCCAAGCTGCCTACGTACCCAAGCCTCACTGGGATCAGAGTCGACGTAGTTCGGTGCACTTAAGCTAAGCTACTTATGCCTAACTCGACTAAGACACCGACCTAGACGGGATTGACTGTTTCAACAGTTTTAGGAGAAGTTATTTAATTCAAGTTGAGGATTTTATTATCCTAGGATTTCATCTAAGACGCTATATGATTCTTATCTAAATGCAAGTTATTCCTTAGACTAATGCAGGTTAGCCTACATCCTAGTTTACTAGGCTTGTCCTAGGGAAAGATTGGGCGACTAGTGTAACTAGGCCTATGGTACGGTTGCTATCCATAGCAAGCGTCCGTGATGAGGCTGGACTCCTAACTCTAGGACTGCCTAAAACCTAAGACTCCCTAAAACCTAGGACACGACCTGACACCAGTGTTCCTAAATTGGGCTCTAATGGTTCTTATATCGGAAATCATAATCCAATGGTTCCGAAAGACTCGAGACAAATCGATTCAAGTTCTTGAAGTTAATGAATTTTAGATTTCAAGGATTTTCAGTTTCTGGACATTTAAGGATTACCAATGGCTCTAGGGTTCACCAATTTCGGCCTAGAATAACATCCAAGGAAGGGAATCGTGCGCTCTTTCCTTGTGCAATTTAATACTTAAGTTATAGCATCTTATTGCCTGGCATATCTCAGAATTTCCGTGGACAGTAACCTCGGAGCCAACAACATGTTATAGCTTAAATGTTCAAATTGTCAAAGATCGAGTGCAATATGGATACGATTGTGGATGCACTGGTCATTTTTCCAGGGAAATCTAAAGATCCTAAAATTTCTGTTTCAATGGATTTAGGAATTAATATGTGACAAAAATTCAAGGTTCTTTAGAAACTTTATGATGATTTTTAATTAATTTCGAATTTTCAATGGATTTTATCAATTTTAAACCATATTGGTGATTTTACAAGTGAAATTATTGGAAATGAATTCGAAATGAATTGAAACTTCTACAACAGTAAGACATGATGGGATGTAGCTTACTAGAAGATTTTTGCAGATTTTTACATTCAGCTCATATTTAATTTTGATTTAACAATAACGAGACCAGATTGCAAAAATAACACAAAAAAGACTAGAAATAGAAATCTAAATTCATTAAAATTTCTACAGTAACAAGATAGAAGTAAAAATAGCATGCTTTGAGATTTTCCTTAATTTTAGAAACTATTTACTATCAATTTCGAATTTTTCAATTTTCAAACCATATTATGAATTAACACTACATCCCATATGAAACAAGATCCAAAGCACTTGAAACTTTTACAGAAACAAGAAATATTGAATATAAGACTACTGTAAAAATATTGAGAATTTTATCTGTGATCTGATATCAGTAAAATGTCTCCTAAAATCTGATAATTTTCAAAGAAAGCATAAAATAATATACCAAACAGATTCAATAAATTCTCAAAAATTCATGGTAGAATCTATCCGTATCATATTATTTGTGCACGAAATTTCATTAATTTTGGAATTCATTTAGTATATATTTTATTTTTCTTTGTCAAAACGATATTTTTGAAGAGTTTTCTATTTTTAAAACACGATTTTCGAGAAAATTACGACTCCGGAAAACGTTCTTTAATCTTGTTCTGATATGATGAACACAATAAAAATTTAAAATTCCAAAAAATAGATCATCCTGAGATAGCTATTTTTTCGAATTTCGCAATTACTCAGCCATTATTTTAAATAAAATTCCACTATTCTCTCAAATTTTTGAAACCCTTGATCCAAAGTCCGATCCGATCTGATGGTTATTTTAGTCTATTTAAGTAGAACATCGTATTAAATTTCGGGACAAAACGGATTTGAAACATTCAGATCATGATTTTTAGCTCACACATATAATATTGAATTAAATTCAATTAAATGCTTAAAATCATGCAAAAATCTAAAAAAATAGCGAATCATCCGGGAAAAATCTGAGAATAGTGTACTAACCTGTAGTCGAGATCTCTGCCGAGTCCAAGAGCCGAAAAATCCTGAGAATCTCGCCGACGCTCGATCTGATATCCGCCTTCTTTCTTCCCTTCTTTTTTTCGTTTCTCACTGTGGAGAGAGAGAGAGGGAGAGATTGAGAGAGAATGAGAGCGAGCACGAGTGATAGAGAGGGAGTTGAGAGATGGAGAGTGAGAGAGAGTGAGCAAGATAGAGATTGAGAGAAGGAGATTGAGTGAGAGAGGCAGAGAGTGGAGTGAGAGTGAGAGAGTGAAACGTGGAGTGGAGTGTGAGACAGAGATTGTGAGAATGAGATTGAGAGAGTGAGTTTGAGACAGAGAGGGGGAGGGATGAGCGTGAGAGAGAAAACAGAGAGATAGGGGCTATGGAGAGCAAAGGGAGAGAGAGAGAGAGAGAGAGAGAGAAAACAGAGCATACCATGCTCTGTTTTCACGTTTTTTTTTTAAAAAAAAAAAAAAAAAAAACTGCTGTCGGTGGGGGATGAGAGGGCTACTGTTGGGAGGGAGGAGGACTGAAACTGATACTCTGTTTTTTCTTCTCTTTTTCCTTTTTTTTTTTAGATAGAGTGTGGGTGAGAAAGATGAGAGAGTCGTGGAGAGTCGCCTCGTCTGTTGAGAGAAGGAGAGATAGCCGGCTGTTGAGAGGGGTGAGGGATGAGAATGGTCAGGGATGAGAGTGTGTTGAGAGGGACATAGAGACGAGAACTTGTTGAGGGAGAGCCAGAACTGTTCAGAGGGAGAGAGTCCATTTTCTTCCGACAATTGCTATCCTTCCCCTCTTATGATGAAAAGACAGTATTGCCATAATTTCCTTCATTTTTTTTAAGGAACCACCTTGCCGAGATCTCATTTTTTCCTTTTCATCGAATCTCCTAATTTCCAAAACAAGTTCTTTAGAAATATATAAAAAAAATCGAATTCCCCAAACATGACCTCTTTGCCCAAAACAGAATCTGTTCAAGATAGCAACAACCCATATTATGATGTCAGTGCAAGATTATCAATGTTGTCTTTTATAGAAACAATTCGGACTTATTTTCTCCTTCCCTGCCACATGATATAATCTGCTTTGTATGATATTTTAGCAAGAGCAATACATTACCTACTATGTCCAAGTCAAGATTAGAAGTTAGCTACACATTAGCTGATCTCTAAAATAGAATAACTATTCACACGACTATTAGCAGACTTAGCACACTTGCACGCTTGGGTGTTCAATGGGTGATCCACCGATCAATGGTCATGTTACCATAAGAATCCACGAGCAACTCATATAGCAAAATCCAACCATGTCATTTAAGAATTAACCCATACCCCTTCCACATTCAAAAATGGGCTGCACGTCTCAATCCATTGGTCCATCCGAACCGTCCATTTGTTGAGCCATAGCGTCATTAGGTTGCACCCCTAACTCATTTCCATGATCCGAACCATCCTTTCGACGGGTCACTACCTAAATAGGCTGTGCTCCAATTATATCCAAGGGATAATCTAAACTGTTTATTCGATGGGCCGCGGCATGGACAACTTGTATCGTCCAACTATCACCTCCATGGGATGATCCAAACCAACTATTTGACGAGCCGCAATGCAAATTAGTTGCACCCAGCGAATCCTTTTTGTCGCATAATCTGAACCGTCCATTAAACATGCATCAATATATGAATTAGTTGCGCCCCTCTAAATCATTTCGGTGGGCCGATCCGAGCCGTTCAAATAACTGGCTATCAATTAATTGGCTAGGATTACTCATAACGTGGGCCCCCTAAGTCACTCCCATGGGACGATCCAATTTGACGAGCCCCAGCTTTAAATTTTAATTTTTCACAATGATGGGTCCATATCAGATTGGCAAAAATACACTCCGCCCATCATAGAAATTAATCTCGTTTATTGGATCCAAATGAATTAAAAAAACCATATTCTTCATTAAAAACAATGCAGGGCACACCTGTTTGATCTCATTTTAATAGGAAATGCTCAATGCGGGCCCCCCCAAACGGGTCCAAATTTCAATAAATGTTCAATGCGGGCCCACCGAATAGGTCCGAATTCTTCCCTGGCTTGGATTCTCCTGAATAACCATTCTCGACACTTAGCGAAAAGAAAAATACGGAACATTGCGGAAATGATCGGAAATATTGAGAAAGCATAAGGGGCGGACACGGGAATGGGAAATACTGAAAAAGACTGATAACAAGAATACTAACTTCTTTGTTGATTAAAGCAGAGCAAAATGGGGGTGTCTACAGATGCTCCTCTTTGGTAGAGATGACGTGGTCATCGAATACCAAAGCCAAAGTGACAGTGCCATTTTGCGTAGCTTTAATTGACAAAGGACTCCCTAAACACAATGCAACCTAATATAATGCAAGACTGTAGACACCCCATTTTGCTCTGCTCTGATCAACAAAGAAATTAGGGTTTCGCTGTCAATTTTTCAGTGTTTTCTATTCCCGTGTCCGCCTCGTATGTTTTCTCGATCTTTTCGGTCATCTCGGTCATGTTCTGCATTTTTTTTGCTAAGCGTTGAGAGGGGTTGTTCGCAAGAATCCTAAACAAAGAGAGAATTTGGACCCGTTCGGTGGGTCTGCATTGAGCATTGGTTTAAATTTGGATCAACAAGGGGACCCGCATATTGTTTTAATGAAAAATGAGTGTTGAGCCTATTTCGATCTAATGCATACAGATGTCCATCAAATTGGACAATTCGGATTAAACCAAGGAAATGATCAAGGGCATAACCCATGTTGGTTTTAGCCCAATCCAATAGTGACTCGGATTATCCTATGAAAAATGATTTGTGGGCCCAACCCATTTATATTGCGGCCCACTAATTGGGTGCATTGGCTCATCCAATGGCTGATTTGTGGGGTATGACCATCCGTGTTGTGACCCATCAATTTGGTAGTGCAGATCATCTTACGGAGATAATTTCAAGAGTGCAACTCATTTATGTTGCGGCCAAATCAAATGGACAGTTTTGGATCATCTAATGAAGAAGATCTAGAGGGCATGGTTAATCGGTTGGATGGCTCGGATCATACTAGGGAAATGATCTTGGGATCGCAACATGTTCATATGTAGCCCATCTATTGGACGTTCCAGATTATCCTGTTAGTGTGAATTAGATGAAGGAGGTATTGCCATTAACATGGGGGAATGGGGTATTTTTGTCAAAATGAAAATCAAAAGGCTAATTTGTAAGGAAAAGAAAAAACGGCAGATTTGTAGAAATCATCTTTGGAGAAAACGGCAAGTGAACAAAATTATTTTTTTGAAATGGCAAACTGCCACTCTTGAAAAGATAAAACAAGAAACATGCTAAAAGGTCTGCAAAGATATTTAGAAAATTCTAAAGATTAATTGGCTTAGATGATCAAAGTGGCAAGAGGACAATTAATTGTAAATCGAAAAAGGCGACTATACGAAGTTGCTGTATTGGGGTAATGCCTCATACATATATGCTGGGACGATGAAAAAAAAGAGGAGGAAAAAAGGAAAAAAAAATATAGCTTCTCATCTCCTGGATCCCAGTTTTGGCTCCGGACAGCAATATCTCATCTCCTCCACCCTTTTGTTCCTGATCTCCAACAGCCCTCTGACTCACCTTCTGTTTTCTTCCCCCTCGTCTCTCTCTAACCCAGAAAAAGAACAAAAAACAGAGTACTCTCTGCATACTAAGAAGAGGAAAACCGTGCTCTCTCTACACTCTCTGTTTTTATTATTCCCATCCCCTTCCCTCTGTTCTTTGGATTCCCCATCAATTCTCCCTCTGTTTTTCATCAACCCATCCCCTCTCTACCACTCTATGTTGATTCTCTCTCATCCCTCCATCGGTTTTTTTTTGTGTTGATTATTTCACAAAGAAAAGAAGAAAGAGAAAAGAAAAACAGAGTGCTGTGTCGTTCTCTCTCTCTCTCTCTCTCTCTCTCTCTCTCTCTCCCCATCTCTCTCGGTTTTCTCTCTCCCATTCTCATGCTCTGTTTTTTTCTTTTTTACACTCTCACTCGGTTTTCTTGTCTTTCTCTCTTCCTCATCTCTCTCTGTTATCTATCTCTACAACTATCTCCCACTCTCTTTACTCCCTATCTCCCTCTGTTACTCTCAACCTCTCAATCTCTGTCCCTCTGTTACTCCTACACTCTCTCTATTCTTCTACCCATCTTTGTGTGTCTCTCTATCTTTTAATCTTTATCTATTTATCTGTTTATCTACCTCTCTATCCATCTATCTCTCTCTGTCTCTCTACCTATCTCTCTATCTCACTTGCTCTCAATCACTCTTTCCCCATATCCCTAGCCATCCCCATCCATAGCAAGATAAAAAAGCAAAGAAAAAAAAAGAGAAAAAAAAGAGAAGAATAAAAGCGGCGCGGATCGAACAACGGCCGGATTTTCGGATTTCTTCGGCTCTCGGATTCGGCGAGGAACTCCACCACAGGTTGGTATACTGTTCTCGGATTTTTTCAAGATCGTTTGGTATTTTTTATGAATTTTGCATGATTTTTAAGTATTTAATTCAATATTATATGTGTGTGCTTAAAATCATGATCTGCATGAGTGTTTCAAATCCGTTTCGTCCCGAAATTTAATACAACGATCTATCTAAATAAAGTAAGATAATCATCGGATCGGATCAGACATTGGATCAACGGTTTTCGAAAATTTGAGGGAAGAGGGGTATTTTATTTAAAATAATGGCTGAGTAATTACGGAATTCGAAAAAATAGCCATCTCAGGATGATCTATTTTTTGGAATTTTAAATTTTTCTTGTGTTCGTCACATCAGAACAAGGTTGGAGGACGTTTTCCGGAATCATAATTTTCTCGAAAATCGTGTTTTAAAAATAGAAAACTCTTCAAAAATATCTTTTCGACGAAGAAAAATAAAATATATACTAAACAAATTCCCAAATTCATGAAATTTTATAAGAAAATAATATAATACTGATACATTCTACCATAAATTTTTGAGAATTTTTAGAATCTGTTTGGTATATTATTTTATGCTTTTTTAAAAATTATCAGATTTTGGGAGAATTTTTACTGATGTCAGATCACAGACAAAATTCTCAACATTTTTACAGTAGTCTTAAATTCCATACATCTTGTTGCTGAAAACTTTTCGATTGGTTTGCATCTTGTTTCATATGGGATGTAGTGTTAATTCATAATCTGGTCTGGAAATTGAAAAATACGGAATTGATAATAACTAGTTTTTAAAATTCATGAAAATCTCACAGCATTCTATTTTTACTTATATCTTACTCCTTTAGAAATTTCATTGAATTTAGATTTCTATTTCTAGTAGTTTCTGTGTTATTTTTGCAATCTCGTCCTATTATTGTTAATTCGAAATTAAATATGAGCTTAATGTAAAAATCTGCAAAACTCTTCCAGTAAGCTACATTTCATCATATATTGCTTCTGTAGAAGTTTCAACTCATTTCAAATTCGTTTGCTACAGTTTCACTTGTAAAATCACTCATATGTTTAAAATTGATAAAATTCATTGAAAATCCGAAATTAATTGAAAATCATCTGAAAATCTCTAAAGAACCTTAAATCTCTGTCACATATTAACTCCTTAGTCCATTGAAACAGAAATCTTAGGATCTATAGATTTTCCTGGAAAAATGGCCAGCGCATCCATAATCGTATCCTTATTGCACTCGATCTTTGACAACTTGAATATTTAAGCTATAACACGTTGTTGGCTTCGAGGTTACTGTCCACGGAAATCCTGAGATATGCCAGGCAATAAGGTGCTATAAGCTAAGTATTAAATTGCGCAGGGAAAGAGCGCACGATTCCCTTCCTTGGATGCTATTCTGGGCCGAAATTGGTGAACCCTAGAACCATTGGTAATCCTTGAATGTTCAGAAACTGAAAATCCTTGAAATCTGAAATTCATTAACCTCGATAATTTAAATCGATATGTCTTGTGTCTTTCGGAACCGTTGGATCGCAGTTTCTGTCATAAGAACCCTTAGAGCCCAATTTAGGAATACTGGTGTCGTGAATTGTCCTAAGTTTTAGGGAGTCTTAGGTTTTATGGAGTCCTAGAGTTAGGAGTCCAGCCTCATCACGTACGCTTGCTATGGATAGCAACCGTGCCATAGGTTTATTTACACTAGTCACCCAATTTTTCCTAGGACAAGCCTAGCTAACTAGGATGTAGGTTAACCTGCATTAGTCTAAGGAACAACTTGCATTTAGATAAGAATCATATAGCATCTTAGATGAAATTCTAGGATAATAAAATCCTCAACTTGAATTAAATAACTTCTTTTAAAACTTTTGAAACAGTCAATCCCGTCTAGGTCGGTGTCTTAGTTGAGTTAGGCATAAGTAGCTTAGCTTAGGTGCACCGAACTACGTCAACTCTGATCCTAGTGAGGCTTGGGTACGTAGGCAGCTTGGATGTCTGATGGCATACCAACCGCGAGTCGGCTCCACAACAAATTGTGGGGTTTTGTATATTAATTTTCTTGTAAATGCTTAATCAAATCACTTAGGATTTTCCATGAAATTAGAATTTTAGGAGAACTTTCACTTAGATTGAATCCGGACAAATTAAGAAATCAAGATACACATTTAGGATTCACATTGAAATTAGATCATAGGATGCATGTCCCGTAGTTAGCACATTAACAGAGAGTTGAATGAGCCATTTAAAATAAATTTAAAAGAGTTAGCTTTTGGAATCGAAGACCGATTATCGGACAGGAATGGTGCATGTGGTGGATAAATCCCCATACCTTCCATTCTTGTAACCAGGTAGCGAGTCTAGATTTCTGGTTAATTATGGGTCCTAGATCCCACATCTAGGTGGCGACTCTGTCAGTCTCTTTTGTGTGGAATTCGGATTGCCTTAGTGATCCCAAGTTCACATAAAAGATGAATTAAAACCAATAATAAAATGCACACGCCAATCGAGTGGGTACGAGAGACCAAGTGAGAGCGTGGCGGCTCGCGCCCCACCCCTCTCGCGGGATCGGGTCCCACAGTTTGGCGACTCTGCTGGAGACCACCTAACTTCATTAAAATTCTAAAAGATAACTCATTTGAATTTAATTTAACTGGCTCATAAAAACTCTATCTCTTATATACTTATTAGATTAGTTTGTATGCTTTATTTTCTCATCACATTTTACTCTAACTTAATCTAACAAAACCTGAAGGCATCATAGATTGCGCGAACTTATTGCACACACTTACATCACTTGCATCTAAACCCTTGCATCTCACGTGCACACACGTCCTATTTTAGGAACCCGGAGTGTTATCTAGCATGGTTGACTGGGATTTCATCACCTGGTGCCTCTGTGCTAGAGAAGCATTCCACCCTTACCCTAGCACCTTATGGTGTGTAAACGAATCTCTTGTTCACGTACTGATACGTCGGACACTGGTACAGTATATCGAACATGAATTCGCGCTAAGGGAACTCTTGGCCTTACCCCTAGATTAACCCACACATGCATGTAGTATACGAACACATGTGCATCACGTGTGTGAGCCTAGTTTAGGATATCCTACCCATTTGTGTCTAGATTAGGCTGTAGTACATCTTCCAATGGCTACGATCGGTCCCTAAGTACACAAACAAAGTCATGAGTCGAGATCCTGTCTCCACTCCGTTAGATTATGATTAGGGTTGATGCCTTCAGGTAACACTGTTAAAATGTGCGAAGATTAAAAACTTTCCCTTTCGGGTTAGGATATAAATCCCATCATTTCCGAAGATCTCATAGGGTTAGTCAAATAATGATCTATCCGTTGAAAGCAATCCTATGCTATCTCATCCCATCTCTTGATAATACAATTTTCAAACTTCTATTATGTGATTCGATCATGTATCCATACTTTCTTTATACTGGCAGGAACTTATCCCAATCTCGTGTTCATGTAATCCTGATCATTCTTTATCCCTTCTCTTGGCTTGCAGGCACCATGTCTACTCGTGCAATTCTTGATTGGATCCGTGGTACATTAAGAGAATCCCATATCTATGCCATAAGTGAGCAAGAGAAAAATCTCTTCGGCTATGTGGCAACCATTAAGCTCGATTGGGGATTACTTTATGCCACATCAGAGTGTTGGGATTCCGATCATCATGTCTTCCATTTTGGCAACCTAGAAATGTGTCCCACCTTTGAAGAATGGTGTGCCTTATTGGAATATCCTGTGGATGGCCCTCTAGTGAAGCCATCCTGTGTTTCAGATTATCGTCCTTTGTTCCTTCGCTTGATGAATAATTCAGATGAATCCATAAACTCTTTCATCAAAGGCCAAGAAGTATCCATGCAGCAACTGATTGACATTTACCCTCCTGTTGGACACATTGGTGCTGTTGATATTCAAAAAGCTAGACGGCGCGTTTTGAGATTCTGCTCCTTTGCTAGGTTCCTCACTGTCCAGCCTTCTCGCTTTGCGTCAGCTGTTCTTCTGGACCTCGTTGATCAAATGGATCGAGGCGCCAATCCAGTTCCTACTATGCTTGCAGAAACCTTCAATGGATTGGATGATATGGCTCGTCTTCGTGCCAGCTCAGGTCCAGGCTCTTATGTTCGCTCCTTCGTTGGGTCCTTCTCAGGATGTCCTGCTTTACTTCAGGTGTGGTTATCCCACAAGCTAAAAATCGCAGCTCCTGTGCATTTCGATCATACGTTATACACCTTCAGTGAATGGCGTCATGATGTTTCCTTTGATCATAAAAGCGATTGTGTTGAATGGTTAAATTCTCGCCAACAAGATCAGAATTATTGGCAAATTTCTGGAATCCAAGAAGCTGTCTTCAACACCGGAGAAGCTAACTACGTTCGCCTTCTTGGTCTCAAAAAGACTTCCTTCTATGTTCCTGCCAGGATTCAGCGTCAGTATGGAAGGGAGCAATCCTTTGTGCCTCCCCTTCATCATTTCTACCCGCCTGAGGATCTCAAGCCCAAGATTGTCAAAGCCGTTTCATCTGCTTGGGATGTCAGAATCATCAAACCTTTATAGGAGTCAGTTGAGGAAAATTGTCGCCCGAAAAAGAAGTCTAGAAAGAGTGATTAATTTCATATTCAATCTTATCCGTTCATCTTTGAAAGAATAAACCATGTACTCGAGCTTTAATGATTAATCAATAAAGTCCATCCTTCTCTTTCATTATCTTTGTCTATGTGTGCATCATCGTCTATTCTTCTTTCTGATTTTAAAATATGTCTTTCAAATATTTAAGGGCAGTAAACACCATAGCTAACCCCATTACTCCTTGGGTTCGGGTCTCTTCACGATTGGAGAGGAATTCTGTCTCTCCACCACCCTCTCTGAGAACCCCATCATCTCCTTCTTTCTCATCCTCACCAATGGCAGATAACCAAGATGGCCTTCCACCTGCTTCTATTACCGATACTCTTACCTTGATTCTCCAGCAGCTTCAAGAACTCAAAGAAGAGGACCGAGTTATCAAGGCTCAGCTTTCTGAAAAGTTGGGACCATCATTGTCCAAGGATAAAGGGCCTATGCACCAAGCAGCTACTTCAGCAGCACCTGCCCAACCAGTGTTCATCAATATCCCCGATAAAGCCGAAGAAGACTTAGAAAAAGAGCAGTACAACGAGGATCGCAGTAGGCCTTCTCAGTTCATGGTTGATAAGTTTGTTATGGAGAAATTAGAGACTCTTACCAGGAAAGTTCAAGACATTCAGTTTCAAGACCAGGGTGGTTTCAATCCCAGTGATCTTACTCTATTTCCCGAAATCCGCCTTCCTGCTAATTTTCAAATGCCCGATTTCGACAAATATGATGGTGTGGGTTGTTCAATCACACATTTGCAAATGTTCACCATCATGTGTCAGCCTCAAGGCTTACCTCCTGAGCAAATGGCTCAATTGTTCCCAGTTTCCCTAACCAAGGTTGCTAGGAGATGGTTCATGGTCTTGGACAAGACTCGTTACAGAACATGGAAGGATATCGGCGAACAATTCATCAGGCAGTTCAAATATGATGATGGGACAGAAATCACCAGAAAGGATTTAGAGAGAACAAAGCAAGACTCGAGGGAATCCTTCCTGATTTTTGTGAAAAGATGGAGCGCCCGTCTGAGGAGGAGCAGGTTCAAATAATCATGAAAAATATTTCCCCCCAACTTCAGTATCACATGTCATTGCAATACTATCCAGACTTCAAACACTTCATTGTGGCTGGCACCCAGATAGAGGAGGCTATGGCTCAAGGTGTATTTAATCGTAGCAACCCAAACCCCAGAGACTTCAAAAAGTCCCCTCCAGCCCAAGTCAGTAGCATCTCTCGTTCCAATGCTCAGTCCTCCAAATCCCAAGAACCTCTAGTAATGGACTATGCTCAACCCGCAACCGCACCTCGGCAACAAACCCGGGTAGAATTTACCCCTCTCCCCATTCCATCGTCAGAGGTGCTTAAGCAGTGTCTTGCTTCAGGTCGCATAACCCTACCTGCCATCCGGCCTCCACCCAATCCTCTACCTGCAAATTGGCGAGCTGACCTACATTGTGAGTACAACAGAGGTCCTGGTCATCTTACTGACAACTGCATTGCCTTGAAATATAGAATCCAGAAACTCATTGATGAGAAAGTCATTGCATTCCAGCCAAGACCCAATGTCACCCAAAACCCGCTACCTGGTCATGCTAACCCTCCTGCTGCCGTTAATGCCATAACCATAGGAGATTCTGAGTTTGACCCTCTCACCCTCATATGTGCTTTAGAACCCGTTTCTGAACCCCAAATCATCTTCTGTGATGAATCTTACCCAAGAGAGTCAGTACCTCCCTTGGTAATCACCTATGAGCCACAAGTCCCTCAAATTATCACTTATGATGAGCCTGAATTGGATGAAGTCAGACATGTGACAAGGGGCGGAAGAATTTTCAAACCTGCTGAATTGAGAGTCGAAAATCCAAGGGCATTGGCTCGAGGAGAAGAGCCGCAATATGTGAAAGACCCAGATGATGAAGTTGTACAGCAACTGAAGAAAACTCAGGCCGTTATATCTGTTTGGGGGTTGTTGATAACATCAAAGAAACACAGAGAAGCCGTGTTAAAAGAATTGAATACCACATAGGTATCCTCAGAGATATCTCCGGAGCAACTGGCTAAAGTTGTTGCTCTAACCCAGGCCACCAGGGCCATTAGTTTCTCAGATCAGGAGCTGCCTCCTCAAGGTCGGAATCATACTAGAGCTCTTCATGTCACTATTGTCTGTGGAGGCAAGAAAGTACCATCTGTGTTGGTAGATAACGGATCCGCCTTGAATGTGTGTCCATTGAGAACTGCCATTACCTTGGGTTTCGGTCCCACTGATTTTGCCGAATCAACCCTTGGTATCCTCGCATATGACAACACCCGTAGAAATGTGGTCGGAGTCCTCGCCACCAAGATCGTTATAGGCGGTCAAGAATTTGAGGTTGAGTTTCAAGTTATTGATATCAAAGCCTCGTTTAATATGCTTCTGGGATGTCCCTGGTTGCATAAGGAAGGTGCTGTTGCTTCAACCCTTCACCAAAACCTGAAGTTCATCAAAGATGGGAAGTTGTTCACTGTCAGAGGTGACGAAGAGCCAGAAATAGGGCAGATAACAGGAGAAACCTTGATCCTTCCAGTTGCAAAAGCAGATGACTACAACTTGAATGGTTTCGCATTCGACGTTGCTGCTATTTCTTATGAGGACGCCTCTCGGGAGGAGTTGTATTTGCCTTTTGCCATCAGTCCTGTGGTGGCCAAACTGATGAGAAAAATGAACTACTTCCCTGGTATGAATTTGGGCCGTGATCCAAGCAAGGCATCTCACTGGCGCCCAATCAAAGCAAACTATGGAATTTTCGGTCTTGGATATGTACCTACTGAGGAGGAGGAGGAAGCCATGGAAGAATTGTTGAAATTGAAGGAAGAAGTCCGCTGCACCGGAAGGGTACTCCCAATGGCTCCATATTCCTTATCGATGAATGGTCATTTCATCAAAGAAGGTGAGACCTCTACATACTATGGGTTTTCTGAACCATGGTATGACTCAGTGACATGGATCATGATACCCGGTTTTGAAATATTCAGTGGCCTTGCTCTTCCAGAAATAGAACCGCCGATATATTATGTTGAGAAAGCTGTTGAGGACTGGTTAGTCTACCTTGAGCCAGATGTGCTGAGATCTTTGTTTGAAGAAAATGTGCCAGATGTTGATTACTATTCTGAAGAACAAGAAGAGACCGATTGTGAAGATGTGCTGGTGGCAGTTATTCAGAGTAATGGTACCTTTACTGAACCTCAGAGTCAGATTGCACCTGCAACAGAAAATCTTTCAAACCGGAGTTCTGATGTTTTTCCATCTTATTTTATTGCTAAGTCAAGTCTAGTCAAGTCGATTGAATCAGTGTCAGTGCCTAGTCCAGGCGAGTCATTTTCTGAGTTTATTTACTATGTGAATCCTGAGCCTGTTCAGGATGAGTCCGATAATAATGATGTAATTTCTTTCAATTCAATGAAATCTGATTCTCAGTATGTCTCTGTGTTTGCTTCTGACTTTAATAATAATGATAACACTCCCTCCTCAGACGAGGAAGAGGGGACCGACGAAACTCCCCTTGAATTGCAGCATATGCTCAAACAAGAGGAGGAGCGCCGAGCCCAGCCTCTTAAAGATGAAATCGAAATTATAAACATCGGAACAGAAGATTTAATACAGGAAATACGAATTGGAAATACTCTATCCTCTGAAGAGCGCGATGAATTAATAAACCTACTTAAGGAATATAAAGAAGTTTTTGCCTGGTCCTACAAAGATATGCCCGAGTTGAGCGAAGACATTGTTCAGCACAAGCTACCTTTGTTGCCTGGAATTAAACCTAAAAAGCAGAAGCTAAGGAGAATGAAGCCCGAGTGGGTTTTGAAAGTAGAGGAAGAGGTTACTAAGCAGTTGAATGCTGGATTTTTGCAAGTGGTGGAATATCCAGAATGGCTCGCAAATTTAGTACCTGTACCGAAGAAAGATGGAAAGGTGAGAATGTGTGTAGATTTCAGGGATTTGAACAAGGCAAGTCCAAAAGATGATTTCCCTCTACCACATATCGATATCCTGGTAGACAATACGGCCGGGCATGAATTACTATCTTTCATGGATGGTTTCTCGGGCTACAATCAAATTAAGATGGCACCCGAAGACATGGCTAAGACCTCGTTCATTACACAATGGGGGACATATTGCTATCGGGTAATGCCATTTGGTCGTAAGAATGCTGGTGCGACATATCAAAGAGCAGCTACTGCCTTACTCCATGACATGATACATAGGGAAGTCGAAGTTTATGTTGATGATAGATTGTAAAAGCCAAGGAAAGGAGAGATCATATCCCGAACCTTAAGAAGTTCTTTGAAAGAATACTCAAATACCAGCTTCGCTTGAATCCTAGCAAGTGTGTATTCGGGGTTACCTCTGGTAAGTTACTAGGATTCATGGTGAGTCAAAGGGGTATAGAGGTGGATCCTCAGACGATTAAGGCTATCCAGGAGATGCCGCCGCCCAGAACCGAGAAGGAAATTCGGGGATTCCTAGGAAGGATACAGTTCCTGAGACGATTCATCGCTCATCTGACATCAACTTGTGAGCCTATCTTTAAGCTCTTAAAGAAAAACTCTTCCAAAGAATGGACAGAGGAATGTCAGCAGGCCTTCGAGAAGATAAAGCGAAGTTTGTCTGAACCACCAATAGTAGCACCAGTAATACCGGGGCATCCATTGCTGCTTTACTTGTCAGTAACAGAAACCACCATGGGTTGTATGTTAGCACAGCAAGATCCAGAAACCAAGCATGAAAAGGCTGTGTATTATCTTAGCAAGAAGATGTTCGAGTATGAGCAGAAGTACACTGTCCTAGAAAAAACCTGCTTAGCCTTGGTTTGGGCTACTCAGCGACTCAGGCATTACCTTTTATCGCATAAGGTCTTGCTCCTGTCAAGGATGGATCCTCTGAAATATCTTTTTGAAAAACCAGCCTTGACAGGCAGGACTGCCAGATGGTTATTGTTGTTGTCTGAGTTTGACATCACCCATGTAACCCAAAAATCAGTAAAGGGCCGAGTCATTGCTGAGCAATTGGCAGAAGCACCCCAAGAAGAAAATCAACCTTTCAAACCAATGTTCCCAGATGAAGAGATCATGATGGTAGAAGATGAATATCCAGAAACTGGTTGGACCCTCTATTTTGATGGAGCAGCAAATCAAACAGGACAAGGAGTAGGGGCGTTGCTGGTGTCACCTCGAAATGAACATGTTACCCTTGCCGTTAAGTTACAATTTAATTGCACCAACAATATGGCAGAGTATGAAGCATGCATCGTTGGGCTTGAGGCTGCATTGGCCTTAGGCATAGAGAATCTTGACGTATATGGAGATTCGAAGCTAATCATTTGCCAAACTCAAGGAGAGTGGAGAACCAAAGAAGAAAAGCTATTGCCATATCATGAATACTTGGATGCTCTTGCTAAACAATTCCAGCGTATCACTTTCAGTTATCTGCCAAGGTTGAAGAATAGATTCGCCGATGCCTTAGCGACATTAGCTTCTATGATTGACATACCTCACAATATGAAGACGAGACCCATCACGGTTCAAGAGCAATGGGCTCCTGCATATGTTGATGCTATAGAGATAGCTGCAAGATGTCCCGATGGTAAGCCATGGTATACGGACATAAAGAACTACATCTCAGGCCAGGGGCATCCCAATGAGGCGTCGAGTAAAGAAATAAGGACTTTGCAGAAATTGGCAGCTAATTTTGTCATTTGTGGAGGAGAGTTGTATCGACGGTCTTTCGATGGAATTCAACTCTTATGTGTCACTGAAGATCAGGCCGAAGAAATTCTCACAGATATTCACGAAGGGGTGTGTGGGCCTCATATGAATGGAAAGATGCTGGCAAAGAAGATCCTACGTCTGGGGTACTATTGGCCAACATTGGAAGCAGATTGTCATACATTTGTGAAGAAATGCTATAAATGTCAGGTACATGCGAATCTCATCCATGTACCACCCACCGAATTGCATTCTCTTACCTCTCCTTGGCCGTTTTCGGTATGGGGAATTGACATCATTGGCAAGATTTCTCCTAGGTCATCTAATGGTCACGAGTACATACTCGTCGCGATTGACTACTTCACCAAGTGGGTCAAGGCCGCTTCTTACGCAAAGCTTACATCCGCATCAGTTGCTAAATTCACACGCACCAACATCATTTGCAGATATGGAATTCCCCATGAACTTATCTCAGATAATGGATCTCATTTCAAGAAGGAAGTAATCACTCTTTGCCAAGAGTTCAAGATTAAGCATCACAAATCCTCGCCTTATTGTCCACAGACAAATGGAGCGGTAGAAGCTGCAAACAAGAATGTCAAGACTATCATTAGTAAAATGTCAGAAACGTATAAGGATTAGTCGAATAAGTTGCCGTACGCCTTGTGGGCTTACAGAACGTCAATTAGAGCTTCAACTGGGGTAACCCCCTACTCTCTTGTTTATGGGATGGAAGCAGTGCTACCTGTTGAGATTCGTGTACCTTCGCTCCGGGTATTGACTGAGGTCAAGTTGCCAGAAAATGAATGGGCAGATGCCAGATATAAAGAACTGAACATGCTAGATGAGAAGAGGTTAAAGGCGCTTTACCATGTACAGGGTTATCAGCGCAGAATAGCCAGGGCTTTTAATAAAAAGATTTAAATCAGAGATCTAGAAGAAGGCAATCTTATTTTGAAAGAGAACCGAGCACCAGTGTTTGACCCAAGGGGCAAGTTCAAACGAAATTGGTCAGGACCGTACATTGTGGACCAAATCTTACCCAGAAAAGCCGTCAAACTCCGTAATTTAAATGGAGAAATATTGCCAGAACCAACAAATCTTGATCAACTCAAGAGGTTCTATGCTTGAACACCAGAAGGCCGTCCTTTGGCCGAATAAATCCCAAATTCATAACCCAAAATTGAAAAATATATAACCTTTTGCAAACCCTTTTGAGCCTAAATAAAATTTTCCTTCAAAACCCAATATACTATGGGCATTCGCCCTGAACTACGCATGACCTGATCCCTACACTGGGGTACGTAGGCAGCTCGGCCAAACCGAGTTCGGTTGTTTCAAAAGAAGAAAAGCAATTATTCCAAACAGAAGTTGAAAAGAAAAAAAAAGAGAGAAGAAAAAAAATCCTTGCGAAAAGAAAAGAAAAATTGAAATACCTTCGAATTAGGGGCATTCGCCCTGAATTACGCATGACCTGATTCCTACACAGGGATACGTAGGCAACCTGTTCACAGGTTCGGTCGAAACTCTTGCAAAACCTTAAGCCATTCTTTGAAAAGCCCTACCCCACCTATAAAGTCATTTTGGTGTTCAAGTAAAAAGAAAAAGAAAAAAAAATAAAGAAAAAGAAAAAAAAATAAAGAAAAAAAAATAAAGAAAAAGAAAAAAGAAAAGAAATAGAGCTTAAAGATCCGCTAGATTGAAAACCCGAAAAGGCGATCTAGGCAAAATTTTGGATCATTTCCCTGCTAAGTTGAAAACCTGAAAAGGCGACTTAGGCAAAAGTTAAGGATGTGGCCTGCTGAGTCGAAAACCTGAAAAGGCGATTCAGGCAAAAGTTAAGGCCGAGCGGTCCGCCAAGTTGAAAATCCAAAAAGGAAGACTTGGTTATGGTAAGATGGGGTTCATGCCAGAAGAATTACCTCGATTTCTGAACTCGCGGTAGGTCAGGCAAAGCTAATAAACAATGATTCTCGAAACTAGGGGCATTAATTTCAAAGCAATCTGAAAGATGATAGAAAGATATATGAAGTATCACTGTCTTAAAAATAAGTGAAGAAGTTTATCAATGGAGAAACATTCTTTAAAAGAGGCTAGCCTAACCCAAAAGAAAATGCTGATAAGTCAGAAGCATCACGAGATTACTGGAGTAATCTTTCTTATTTTGTCTTTTTATTACAAATGTCTGTGGTTCTATTTTGTTAAAAAAATAATATATTACAAACTCTATTTTTAGAATTGTTGTAGGGTGCAATCACTCTGAAGGCAGGTTCATTAACAGGTTTTGAGAAACTTGGAAACGGTGAGACTGTCACGAATGGCGAAAAAATCTTTGAAAAGATGATCTCTGGTCAATGAATAGAAGAAGGTTAGAATGCCTCAAACTGGGGCAGGTTGCTAATGAAGTGGCATCTCATATTCAAGCCCTGAAAGTCCTTTGCTGCATGGTCTTATTAAATCCTTTGCTTCCAAAATTGTTAATTGGAGATTTCGATTTTCTTTTTCTGATAATCTCTGTCAAAACTCAAATCATCATATCTCTCTGAATCCATTTGAAAATAATATTTTCTCTTTGAGCATCACACAAATGTGATGTCTCATTTCCTTGGAATCCGTACAAATATGGTATTTCATTCTCTTCGAGTCCATACAACTATGGTCTCTTATCCCCTTTGAACATCATACAACTATGATGTCTCATTTCCTTGGAATCCGTACAAATACGGTATTTCATTCTCTTCGAGTCCATACAACTATGGTCTCTTATCCCCTTTGAACATCATACAACTATGATGTCTCATTTCCTTGGAATCCGTACAAATACGGTATTTCATTCTCTTCGAGTCCATACAACTATGGTCTTTTATCCCCTTTGAACATCATACAACTATGATGTCTCATTTCCTTGGAATCCGTACAAATACGGTATTTCATTCTCTTCGAGTCCATACAACTATGGTCTTTTATTCCCTTTTGAACATCATACAACTATGATGTCTCATTTCCTTGGAATCCGTACAAATACGGTATTTCATTCTCTTCGAGTCCATACAACTATGGTCTCTTATACCCTTTGAACATCATACAACTATGATGTCTCATTTCCTTGGAATCCGTACAAATACGGTATTTCATTCTCTTCGAGTCCATACAACTATGGTCTCTTATACCCTTTGAACATCATACAACTATGATGTCTCATTTCCTTGGAATCCGTACAAATACGGTATTTCATTCTCTTCGAGTCCATACAACTATGGTCTCTTATTCTCTTTGAACATCATACAACTATGATGTCTCATTTCCTTGGAATCCATACAAATATGGTATTTCATTCTCTCCGAGTCCATACGACTATGGTCTCTTATACCCTTTGAACATCATACAACTATGATGTCTCATTTCCTTGGAATCCGTATAAATACGGTATTTCATTCTCTTCAAGTCCATACAACTATGGTCTTTTATTCCCTTTGAACATCATACAACTATGATGTCTCATTTCCTTGGAATCGGTACAAATACGGTATTTCATTCTCTTCGAGTCCATACAACTATGGTCTCTTATTCTCTTTGAGCATCACACAAATGTGATGTCTCATTTCCTTGGAATCCGTACAAATACGGTATTTCATTCTTTCCGAGTCCATACGACTATGGTCTCTTATTCTCTTTGAGCATCACATAAATGTGATATCTCATTTCCCTCCGAATATCCATTCTAAAATCGTATCTCATGCTGTCGTTGCCCGTTTGTGAACGGCACCGCAGCAAGATTTTTTATTGCATTCCAATTCTAGGATTTCGTTTAGGGTCTTGCATTATATTAAGTTGCATTGTGTCTAGAGAGTCATTTGTCGATTAAAGCTACGCAAAATGGTTCGGGCACTTTTTGCTTTGGTATTCGATGACTACGTCATCTTTACCAAAGAGGGGCATCTGTAGACACCCCATTTTGCTCCGCTCTGATCAACAAAGAAATTAGGGTTTCGCTGTAAATTTTTCAATGTTTTCTATTCCCGTGTCCGCCTCGTATGTTTTCTCGATCTTTTCGGTCATCTCGGTCATATTCTGCATTTTTTTTGCTAAGCGTTGAGAGGGGTTGTTCGCAAGAATCCTAAACAAAGAGAGAATTTGGACCCGTTCGGTGGGTCTGCATTGAGCATTGGTTTAAATTTGGATCAACAAGGGGACCCACATATTGTTTTAATGAAAAATGAGTGTTGAGCCTATTTCGATCTAATGCATACAGATGTCCATCAAATTGGACAATTCGGATTAAACCAAGGAAATAATCTAGGGCATAACCCATGTTGGTTTTAGCCCAATCCAATAGTGACTCGGATTATCCTATGAAAAATGATTTGTGGGCCCAACCCATTTATATTGCGGCCCACTAATTGGGCGGATTGGCTCATCCAATGGCTGATTTGTGGGGTATGACCATCCGTGTTGTGACCCATCAATTTGGTAGTGCAGATCATCTTACGGAGATAATTTCAAGAGTGCAACTCATTTATGTTGCGGCCAAATCAAATGGACAGTTTTGGATCATCTAATGAAGAAGATCTAGAGGGCATGGTTAATCGGTTGGATGGCTCGGATCATACTAGGGAAATGATCTTGGGAGCGCAACACGTTCATATCTAGCCCATCTATTGGACGTTCCAGATTATCCTGTTAGTGTGAATTAGATGAAGGAGGTATTGCCATTAACATGGGGGAAAGGGGTATTTTTGTCAAAATGAAAATCAAAAGGCTAATTTGTAAGGAAAAGAAAAAACGGCAGATTTGTAGAAATCATCTTTGGAGAAAACGGCAAGTGAACAAATTTTTTTTTTTGAAATGGCAAACTGCCACTCTTGAAAAGATAAAACAAGAAACATGCTAAAAGGTCTGCAAAGATATTTAGAAAATTCTAAAGATTAATTGGGTTAGATGATCAAAGTGGCAAGAGGACAATTAATTGTAAATCGAAAAAGGCGACTATACGAAGTTGCTGTATTGGGGTAATGCCTCATACATATATGCTGGGACGATGAAAAAAAAGAGGAGGAAAAAAGGAAAAAAAAATATAACTTCTCATCTCTTGGATCCCAGTTTTGGCTCCGGACAGCAATATCTCATCTCCTCCACCCTTTTGTTCCTGATCTCCAACAGCCCTCCGACTCACCTTCTGTTTTCTTCCCCCTCGTCTCTCTCTAACCCAGAAAAAGAACAAAAAACAGAGTACTCTCTGCATACTAAGAAGAGGAAAACCGTGCTCTCTCTACACTCTCTGTTTTTTTTATTCCCATCCCCTTCCCTCTGTTCTTTGGATTCCCCATCAATTCTCCCTCTGTTTTTCATCAACCCATCCCCTCTCTACCACTCTATGTTGATTCTCTCTCATCCCTCCATCGGTTTTTTTTTTGTGTTGATTATTTCACAAAGAAAAGAAGAAAGAGAAAAGAAAAACAGAGTGCTGTGTCGTTCTCTCTCTCTCTCTCTCTCTCTCTCTCTCTCTCTCTCTCTCTCTCTTTCTCTCTTTCCCCATCTCTGTCGGTTTTCTCTCTCCCATTCTCATGCTCTGTTTTTTTCTTTTTTACACTCTGACTCGGTTTTCTTGTCTTTATCTCTTCCTCATCTCTCTCTGTTATCTATCTCTACAACTATCTCCCACTCTCTTTACTCCCTATCTCCCTCTGTTACTCTCAACCTCTCAATCTCTATCCCTCTGTTACTTCTACACTCTCTCTATTCTTCTACCCATCTGTGTGTGTCTCTCTATCTTTTTATATTTATCTATTTATCTGTTTATCTACCTCTCTATCCATCTATCTCTCTCTGTCTCTCTATCTATCTCTCTATCTCACTTGCTCTCAATCACTCTTTCCCCATATCCCTAGCCATCCCCATCCACAGCAAGATAAAAAAGGAAAGAAAAAAAAAAGAGAAAAAAAAGAGAAGAATAAAAGCGGCGCGGATCGAACAACGGCCGGATTTTCGGATTTCTTCGGCTCTCGGATTCGGCGAGGAACTCCACCACAGGTTGGTACACTGTTCTCGGATTTTTCCAGGATCGTTTGGTATTTTTTATGAATTTTGCATGATTTTTAAGTATTTAATTGAATTTAATTCAATATTATATGTGTGTGCTTAAAATCATGATCTGCATGAGTGTTCCAGATCAGTTTCGTCCCGAAATTTAATACAACGATCTATCTAAATAGAGTAAGATAATCATCGGATCGGATCGGACATTGGATCAACGGTTTTCGAAAATTTGAGTGAAGAGGGGTATTTTATTTAAAATAATGGCTGAGTAATTACTGAATTCGAAAAAATAGCCATCTCAGGATGATCTATTTTTTGGAATTTTAAATTTTTCTTGTGTTCGTCACATCAGAACAAGGTTGGAGGACGTTTTCCGGAATTATAATTTTCTCGAAAATCGTGTTTTAAAAATAGAAAACTCTTCAAAAATATCTTTTCGACGAAGAAAAATAAAATATATACTAAACGAATTCCAAACTTAATGAAATTTCATGAGAAAATAATATAATACTGATAGATTCTACTATAAATTTTTGAAAAGTTTTAGAATCTGTTTGGTATATCATTTTATGCTTTCTTTGAAAATTATCAGATTTTGGGAGAATTTTAACTGATATCCGATCACAGATTTAATTCTCAAAATTTTTAAAGTAGTCTTAAATTCCATACTTCTTGTTGCTGTAAAATTTTCGATTAGTTTGAATCTTCTTTCATATGGGATGTAGTGTTAATTCATAATCTGGCCTGAAAATTGAAAAATCCTGAATTGATAATAAATAGTTTCCAAAATTCATGAAAAGCACACAACATGCTATTTTTACTTATATCTTACTACTGTAGAAATTTCATTGAATTTAGATTTCTATTTCTAGTCGTTTCTGTGTTATTTTTGTAATCTGGTCCTATTATTTTTAATTCGAAATTAAATATGAGCTTAATGTAAAAATCTGCAAAACTCTTCCAGTAAGCTACATTTCATCATATCTTGCTGCTGTAAAAGTTTCAACTCATTTCGAATTTTTTTGCTACAGTTTCACTTGTAAAATCACTCATATGTTTAAAATTGATAAAATTCATTGAAAATCCGAAATTAATTGAAAATCATCTGAAAATCTCTAAAGAACCTTAAATCTTTGTCACATATTAACTCCTTAATCCATTGAAACAGAAATCTTAGGATCTTTAGATTTTCCTGGAAAAATGGCCAGCGCATCCATAATCGTATCCTTATTGCACTCGATCTTTGACAACTTGAATATTTAAGCTATAGCACGTTGTTGGCTCCGAGGTTACTGTCCACGAAAATCCTGAGATATGCCAGGCAATAAGGTGCTATAACCTAAGTATTAAATTGCGCAAGGAAAGAGCGCACGATTCCCTTCCTTGGATGCTATTCTGGGCCGAAATTGGTGAACCCTAGAACCATTGGTAATCCTTGAATGTCCAGAAACTGAAAATCCTTGAAATATGAAATTAATTAACCTCAAGAACTTGAATCGATTTGCTTCGTGTCTTTCGGAACCGTTGGATCACGGTTTCCGTCATAGGAACCATTAGAGCCCAATTTAGGAACACTTGTGTGAGGTCGTGTCCTAGGTTTTAGGGAGTCTTAGGTTTTAGGGAGTCCTAGAGTTAGGAGTCCAGCCTCATCACGGACGTTTGCTATGTATAGCAACCATGCCATAGGCCTAGTTACACTAGTCACCCCATCTTTCCCTAGGACAAGCCTAGTAAACTAGGATGTAGGCTAACATGCATTAGTCTAAGGAACAATTTGCATTTAGATAAGAATCATATAGCATCTTAGATGAAATCCTAGGATAATAAAATCCTCAACTTGAATTAAATAACTTCTCTTAAAACTGTTGAAACAGTCAATCCCGTCTAGGTCGGTGTCTTAGTTGAATTAAATTTTATGAGCCAGTTAAATTAAATTTAAAAGAGTTAGCTTTTGGAATCGAATACCGATTATCGGGCAGGAATGGTGCATGTGGTGGATAACTCCCCATACCTTCTATTCTCGTAACCAGGTAGCGAGTCTAGATTTCTGATTAGTTATGGGTCCTAGATCCCACATCTAGGTGGCAACTCTGTCAGTCTCTTTTGTGTGGAATTCGGATTGCCTTAGTGATCCCAAGTTCACATAAAAGATGAATTAAAATCAATAATTAAAATGCACACGCCAATCGCGTGGGTACGAGAGACCAAGAGAGAGCGTGGCGGCTCGCGCCCCACCCCTCTCGTCCATTCTTTCGATCGAAATTGATCTCAACCACCCAATCTTATTCCATATCATTGCAAAGATTTCAGGATATTTGGAGACCTGATCTCGCCCGTTCTTTCGATCACATGGAGATTGCAGTTAATCTCAACCATCCAAATCGTTGCCATTCTCTACAAAGGCAACCAAATTGGACATTTCCCTTACCTTGAAATTTGCTTCCAAAATCTACAAAGATTCCAAGGACAAATGGCATCATCTTAGACCTTGAATTGTTCCTAAATCTTTAGTACTTGATCCTGGCCGCATAAGTGCCTGCCATTTTTAACATAGCCATGGCTTAAATGGAAGATGCCAAAGAAGAGGGAGAATATTCTAGAAAAATCCGATCTTGGCCATTCTTTTCCCTTCCTTTTTTCATCACTCAATCTCCACCCTACACCTCTAGGCGCTAAAGATGGCAACCTGGCTTATCCCTCACCTATAAATACCCATGCTCTCTTCTTTCAAAAAAGAGAAAAAAAAGAGGAAGAAGACTCAAAGAAAACTACTAGAGAAATCCTCCATATCCCCGCCTTCAAATCTTGTCCTATTCAAAGGATACCCAAAATCTCCATCACAGGTAGGTGCACTATTCTCAGATTTTTCCAGAATTATTTGATATTTTTTTATGTATTTTTGCACGATTTTTAACATTTAATTGAATTTAATTCAATATTATATGTGTGTACTCAAAATCACGATCTACATGAGTGTTTCAATTCCGATTCGTCCCGAAATTTAATACACTGATCTATTTAAATAAACTAAAATAACCATCGGATTGGATCGGACATTGAATCAAAGGATTTCGAAAATTTGAGTGATGAGTGGAATTTTATTTAAAATAATGGCTCAGAAATTACAAAATTCAAAAAAATAGCCATCTCAGGATGATCTATTTTTTGAAATTTTAAAATTTTCTTGTGTTCATCATATCAGAACAAGATTAAAGGATATTTTCCGGAGTCGTAATTTCCTCGAAAATCGTGTTTTAAAAATGGAAAACTCTTCAAAAATATCTTTTCGACGAAGAAAAATAAAATATATACTAAATGGATCCCAAAATTAATGAAATTTCGTGGGAAAATAATATGGTACTGATACATTCTACCATGAATGTTTAAGAATTTTTGGATTCTGTTTGATATATTATCTAATGCTTTCCTTGAAAATTATTAGATGTTGGGAGAATTTTTACTGATATCATATCACCATTAAAATTCACAAAACTTTTACAGTAGTCTTAAATTTCATATCTCTTGCTTCTGTAAAATTTTCAATTTATTTAGATTTTTTTTCCTATGGGATGTAGTGTTAATTCATAATCTGGTCTGAAAATTGAAAAATCCGAAATTGATAGTAACTAGTTTCTACAATTCATGAACATCTTACAGCATGCTATTTTTATTTGTATCTTACTACTGTAGAAATTTCAATGAATTTAGATTTCTATTTCTAGTAGTTTCTGTGTTATTTTTGCAATCTGGTCTCGTTATTGTTAAATCAAAATTAAATACGAGCTTCATGTAAAAATCTGTAAAAATCTTCCAGTAAGCTACATCCCATCATGTCTTACTGCTGTAGAGGTTTCAATTCATTTCGAATTCATTTGCAATAATTTCACTTGTAAAATCATTCATATGGTTTAAAATTAATAAAATCCATTGAAAATTCGGAATTAATTAAAAATCATCATAAAGTTTCTAAAGAACCTTAAATTTTTGTCACATATTAATTCCTAAATCCATTGAAACAGAAATTTTAGGATCTTTAGATTTCCCTGAAAAAATGGCCAGTGCATCCATAATCGTATCCCTATTGCACTCGATCTTTGACAATTTGAACATTTAAGCTATAGCATGTTGTTGGCTTCGAGGTTACTGTCCACGGAAATCCTGAGATATGACAGGCAATAAGATGCTATAACATAAGTATTAAATTGCACAAGGAAAGAGCGCACGATTCCCTTCCTTGGATGTTATTCTAGGCCGAAATTGGTGAACCCTAGAGTCATTGGTAATCCTTAAATGTCGAGAAACTGAAAATCCTTGAAATCTGAAATTCATTAACTTCAAGAACTTGAATCGATTTGTCTCGAGTCTTTCGGAACCATTGGATTATAATTTCCGATATAAGAATCATTAGAGCCCAATTTAGGAACACTGGTGTCAGGTCGTGTCCTAGGTTTTAGGGAGTCTTAGGTTTTAGGCAGTCCTAGAGTTAGGAGTCCAGCCTCATCATGGACGCTTGCTATGGATAGCAACCGTACCATAGGTCTAGTTACACTAGTCGCCCAATCTTTCCCTAGGACAAGCCTAGTAAACTAGGATGTAGGCTAACCTGCATTAGTCTAAGGAATAACTTGCATTTAGATAAGAATCATATAGCATCTTAGATGAAATCCTAGGATAATAAAATCATCAACTTGAATTAAATAACTTCTCCTAAAACTGTTGAAACAGTCAATCCCGTCTAGGTCAGTGTCTTAGTTGAGTTAGGCATAAGTAGCTTAGCTTAAGTGCACCGAACTACGTCGACTCTAGGGGTGGCAGCGGGGCGGGTCGGGGCCGGATGTTGGGGTCCCCTTCCCCTTCCCCTCTGCGGGGATGGTGGGGAATCCCCCTCCCCTCCCCGCGGGGAATATCTAATCCCCTTCCCCTTCCCCTCCCCGCATCCTTCGGGGACAAAATCCCCGCCCCGCCCCCTCTTTGGAACCCAACCAAACCAGCAAACAGAGCTTCTTTCTTCTACGTCCATTACAGACAATATTGTGATGAATGCTATGATTCTATTCATGTGATCAACAAACAGATGGACAAAATCAGAAATGTATGGATGAGACAACAAACATAAATAACAACAGGACCTCATCTTTCAGCAATTTTCTGCATAAATTATGGAATGATAAATAGGAAATGAGCACCAGGATTACCTTCATTAACATGCAGCCAATGTGCAAAAAGTAACTATTTCAGTAGTCACAATGAACTTTAAAAGTCCATAAGTGGGCGCTCACACACGCAAAATAATGTTCATTAGTTCATTCTGTATAGCATGTTAACCCCCAGATGAGCATGAGAAATGAGAATGGAGAAGAGAACAAAATCAACAAATGACTTATTTCTTTAACTGCAATTCAGTCTAGTGCTGACATGAAACAAATTTCTAGTAGCTAAATTTTTCTTGTTGAAAATTAAAACCTGCAATCCAACCCTAAAATTCTGTTGACACTACGATTTTTTGATAATTGCATACACTCAGCGTCTCAGGCTCTCAGCTTGTCTTTATTATTTCAACATCTGTGAAAAGGTTTTTATAGTTCCCAAAATGCTCTCAGAAGCTAATTAAAAGGAAAAGACAAGCTAAGTTTATGTTTGGGGGAATCTTGTAGCCGATCCACAGAGTTTCTAGTAGTTTTCCTTAAAAAAAACACTTAAAAATTTACAAAAAAATGGCATTGATTAGCGGGGCGTAGCGGGGCGAGGCGGGGACAACTCCATCCCCTTCCCCTTCCCCTCCCCGCACCGGGGAATTTTTATATTCCCCTTCCCCTTCCCCTTCCCCTTTCAAATCGGGGAATCCCCTCCCCAAACGGGGCGGGGCGGGGCGGGGCGGATCCCCGCTTTTTCGGGTGAAATTGCCAGCCCTAGTCGACTCTGATCCCAGTGAGGCTTGGGTACGTAGGCAGCTTGGATGTCTGATGGCATACCAACCGCGAGTCGGCTCCACAACAAATTGTGGGGTTTTGTATATTAATTTTCTTGTAAATTCTTAATTAAATCACTTATGACTTTCCATGAAATTAGAATTTTAGGAGAACTTTCACTTAGATTGAATCTAGACAAATTAAGAAATCAAGATACACATTTATGATTCACATTGAAATTAGATTTTAGGATGCATGTCACATAGTTCGCACACTAACATAGAGTTAAATGAGCCATTTAAAAGAAATTCAAAAGAGTTAACTATTGGAATTGAAGACCGATTATCGGGCAGGAATGGTGCATGTGGCGGATAACTCCCCATACCTTCCATTTTTGTAACCAGGTAGCGAGTCTAGATTTCTGGTTAATTATGGGTCCTAGATCCCACATCTAGGTGGTGACTCTGTCAGTCTCTTTTGTGTGGGATTCGGATTGCCTTAGTGATCCCAAGTTCACATAAAAGACGAATTAAAATCAATAATAAAAGAGCACACGTCAATCGCGTGGGTACGAGAGACCAAGGGAGAGCGTGGTGGCTCGCGCCCCTCCCCTCTCGCGAGATCGGGTCCCACAGTTTGGCGACTCTGCTGGGGATCACCTAACTTCATTAAAATTTCAAAAGATAACTCATTTGAATTTAATTTAACTGGCTCATAAAAACTCTATACTTGTTAGATTAGTGTGTCTTGTTTTATCTTCTCATCACATTTTACTTGAACTTAATCTAACAAAACCTGAAGGCATCATAGATTGCGCGAACTTATTGCACACACTTACATCACTTGCATCTAAACCCTTGCATCTCACATGCACACACATCCTATTTTAGGAACCCGGAGTGTTATCTAGCATGGTTGACTGGGATTTCATCACCTGGTGCCTCTGTGCTAGAGAAGCATTCCACCCTTAGCCTAGCACCTTATGGTGCGTAAACGGATCTCTTGTTCACGTACTGATACGCCGGACACTGGTACAGTATATCGAACATGGATTCGCGCTAAGGGAACTCTTGACCTTACCCCTAGATTAACCCACACATGCATGTAGTATACGAACACATGTGCATCACGTGTGTAAGCCTAGCTTAGGATATCCTGCCCATTTGTAAAAGATTTTTCAAATATTTTGAATGTAAAAATCAAAAAACGCGATTTTCAGGAGATTTTGAAGTCCGATTTCGATAATTCTTTCGCCATTAAAATCGTTGATTTTTCCTCTTTCATTTAAGCCCAATGTTGTCATAGAAATATTATTTTCAGAATTTTTGACCAATGCTAGCCGTCAGTTTTTAACAGCGAATCGTTTTTCCAACCGTTGATCAAATTGACGATTCGATTGATCCAACCAACTTAATCAATTTTTTATGAATGATCCTAACCTTTGAAATATGAATTTTGACAACAATTAAAGTACTGAATGCACTGTTGTTGATAATTTGGTTAAATTATTTCGACGGCTCTCGTTCACCCACATTGATCCGTGATTTTTCACTGGATTTTTGCTCAATTAAGTGACAATGTTTAATCTGAATTTGAGATTAACCTTGATCGATCCTATTTTGACTAAATGATCACAAATTCTTAGTAAGGAAAGACACCTAGGTTAAGATCTGCCCTTGATCTAACGATTTACGGAAATAGGGTCTCGGAATGGAATCAGGTCCCGGGCTGTGAAGTGACCCTAGCTTATTTTGTCCCGATTGATGATCCGTAAAGTTAGATCGAGATATTAATGACCTAAAACATATAAATCCATGATAGAGGGGCTCTCACATGGATTTAACACACTAAATTCACCAATCAGGGTATTTTTCAATTTCTCGGATCTAATCATCTCACCAGGTACATCTCTTTATCATTTCGGTTTTCAGAAAATTTGAGGATGCATACTTTAACAATGAAATTTCACGGATCAATATATTAGGTTATTGTTGGTTAAAGTGTAGCAAAATGAGGGTGTCTACATGATTTAATTAAGCATTTACAAGAAAATTAATATACAAAACCCCACAATTTGTTGTGGAGCCGACTCGCGGTTGGTATGCCATCAGACATCCAAGCTGCCTACGTACCCAAGCCTCACTGGGATCAGAGTCGACGTAGTTCGGTGCACCTAAGCTAAGCTACTTATGCCTAACTCAACTAAGACATCGACCTAGACTGATTTGACTGTTTCAACAGTTTTAAGAGGAGTTATTTAATTCAAGTTGAGGATTTTATTATCCTAGGATTTCATCTAAGATGTTATATGATTCTTATCTAAATGCCAGTTGTTCCTTAAACTAGTGCAGGTTAACCTACATCCTAGTTAGCTAGGCTTGTCCTAGGGAAAGATCGGGTGACTAGTGTAACAAGACTTATGGCACGGTTGCTATCCATAGCAAGCGTCAGTGATGAGGCTGGACTCCTAACTCTAGGACTCCTAAAATCTAAGACTCCCTAAAACTTAGGACAAGACACGACACCAGTGTTCATAAATTGGGCTCTAAGGGTTCTTATGATAGAAACCGTAATCCAACAGTTCCGAAAGACACGAGATAAATCGATTTCTGTTCTTGGAGTTAATTAATTTCAGATTTCAAGGATTTTCGGTTTCTGGACATTTAAAGAATACCAATGGTTCTAGGGTTCACCAATTTTGGCCCAGAATGGCATCCAAGGAAGGGAATCGTGCGCTCTTTCCTTGTGCAATTTAATACTTAGGTTATAGCATCTTATTGCCTGGCATATCTCAGGATTTCCGTGGACAGTAACCTCGGAGCCAACAACATGCTATAGCTTAAATATTCAAATTGTCAAAGATCGAGTGCAATTGGGATACGATTATGGATGCACTGGCCATTTTTCCAGGAAAATCTAAAGATCCTAAAATTTCTGTTTCAATGGATTAAGGACTTAATATGTGACAGAATTTTAAGGTTCTTTAAAAGCTTTATGATGATTTTTAATTAATTTTAATTTTTCAATGGATTTTATCAATTTTAAACCATATGAGTGATTTTACAAGTGAAATTGTTGCAAACGAATTCGAAATGAGTTGAAACTTCTACAGCAGCAAGACATGATGGGATGTAACTTATTGAAAGAGTTTTGCAGATTTTTACATTAAGCTCATATTTAATTTTAATTTAACAATAATAAGACCAGATTGCAAAAATAACACAGAAACTGCTAGAAATAGAAATCTAAATTCATTGAAATTTCTACAGAAATAAGATATGAACAAACATAACATGCTGTGAGATTTTCATGAATTTTAGAAACTATTTACTATCAATTTCGGATTTTTCAATTTTCAGACCAGATTATGAATTAACACTACATCCCATAAGATTACTGTAAAAATGTTGTGAATTTTAATTGTGAGCTGATGTCAGTAAAAATTCTCACAAAATCTGATAATTTTCAAAGAAAGCATAAACTAATATACCAAAAAAACTCAAAAAATTCTCAAAAATTCAAGATAGATAAAATGTATCAGCATCATATTATTTTCTCATGAAATTTCATTATTTTTGGAATCTGGTTAGTATATATTTTATTTTTCTTCGTCGAAAAGATATTTTTGAAGAGTTTTCTATTTTTAAAACACGATTTTCGAGAAAATTACGACTCCAGAAAATGTCCTTTAATCTTGTTCTGATATGATGAACACAAAAAAAATTTTAAATTCCAAAAAATAGATCATCCTGAGATGGCTATTTTTTCGAATTTCGTAATTTGTCAGCCATTATTTTTAATAAAATTCCACTCTTCACTCAAATTCTAAAAAACCTTTGATCCAATGTCTGATCCGATCCAATAGTTATTTTAATCTATTTAAGTAGATCATTGTATTAAATTTTGGGACGAATCGGAATTGAAACACTCATGCAGATCATGATTTTTAGCTCACACATATAATATTGAATTAAATTCAATTAAATGCTTAAAAATCATGCAAAATACATAAAAAATACCAAACAATCCTGGAAAAATCTGAGAATCGTGTACCTACCTGTAGTCGAGATCCTCGCCGAATCGGAGAGCCGAAAAATCTGAAAATCCCGCCGACGTGCAATTCGCTCCGCTTTTCTTCCTCTTTATTTCTTTCTTTTTTTCTTCTTTGCTTTCCTCACTGTGAATGGGGAGAGAGAGAGTGAGAGAATAGGATAGAGAGATAGAAAGATAGAGAGAGGGTGATAGGGGAGGGTGTGTGAGAGGGATAGACAAATAGATAGGGAGATAAGGAGATAAAACAGAGGGATTGATGGAGAAAAGAAAAAACAAACACAGAGTGATAAGCACTGTTTTTTTTGCTTGTTTTTGTAAAAAAAAAAAAACAAGAGGACGATGCTCTGTTTTTTATGGAGTTGTGAAAAATGGAAACGGCTGCTGTTGTGGGGGTGAGATAGGTTGGGATTGGGAGCTGCTGCGGAGAGGGAGAGTGAAGAAAACAGAGGGTAGGGAAAATGAAGAAAAACAGAGGCTCTAAAGGGGAGAAGGAGAACCGAGGGAGGTAGGGATGGAGAGATACTGTGTGAGAGGTGAGATCGAAAGACAGAGATCTTATGTTGTTTCTCCTTCGGTCTTCTCTGCTGTTGAGGAAGATGGTTAGAGAGGGTGATGGGGGAGATCAGAGAGAGAGCATGGAGCTGTTGTTCTTCTTTTTTTCGCAAACAGAGCCTTCCCTCTTGCTCGGTTTTTTCTCTTTTTTATGGGCTGCTGCCGAGTGTGAGAGAGAGAATTCGTGAGTGAGGGAGGAGATTGAGATAACCGGGGGTAGCGAAGGAGATGAGAAAGACAGAACATGGGGGGAGGCATCAGCCAGAGAGGGACCCGAGAGAGGGCCGATTCTTCTATATATCCCCCCTCCACCAGCCTTCTGCGCTTTTCCTTTTTTTATTATTTTGTAACAGATCTCCTGCTACTTTTAGAAAGCACGAATGTTCTTCCCAAATTCTTAAGAAAGGGATGCCCAAAGATTTCAGAACATGCTAAACTTTGCAAAATTCAATTTGGCAAGTGAAGATGTTTTTAGAATTGCATACTTGCACCAACTAAGGAAATCTATTATGTAAAAGAAAGTGTCTTCTTTTAGGAAAAAGGGAAAACTGATTGCCACCTTTGGAGCAAGCTACAAAAATCCTTAAAACGCCACTCGCATCTTTTAGTAATGACACTCCACATTTCCTTAATTAACTGAATCTCAACATCTTTCTGTAATATTATTAGAGTGAAGAGTGTTGTTTACAAAAATTGAGGGAGAGTAGGTATCATTTCCCTCATGAAAAGAAAGAATGTCAAACGCAAGCTGCAACCAAAGGAGATCCAAACCGTCCAATTGGATAGACCACGATGAAAATGGATAGAACCTGCCGAACCATCTCCACAGGATAATCCGAACCGTTAGATTGGTTACCCATTACATAAATTTATCGCTCCCCCTGTCCCTTCTCCACGAGATGATCCAAATTGTCCGCTTAGAAAGCTTTGGCATAGACAAGTTGTATCCTCCAAATATCACTTCCATGGAATGATCTAAACTGTCCAAGTGATAGGGCCCACATTGTAGATTGATTACATTCTTCAAATTGCCTCCACCTTGCGTAACAGGTGGTCCACAAATCTTTTCCGTTAGATTTAAACATGGACCCGGAAGAATAAGATCGAATCGCTTTGGGTGGGTCCACCTGTTTCAACTTAATGAACCCCATTCCATGTTGGGCCCACTTATCCCTCTTATAAAATTTGATCGTTAATATCCATACTAAACTTCACAGATGACTTGAATATTTCTTATATGGGCCAACTTTCTCGATCCAAATTTAATCCAAGTGCTCAATGCGGGCCCACCAAACGGGTTTCAATTCTCTCTGGTTTGGATTTTTCTGAATAACTCTTCTCACCACTTATCGGAAAAATGCGAAACACGGCAGAAATGATCGAAAAAGATCGAGAAAACATAAGAGGCAGACATAGGAATGGAAAATACTGAAAGACCGACAACGAAACACTAACTTCTTTGTTGACTAAGGCGGAGCAAAATGGGGTGTCTACAGTATCTATTTAGTTTATAAACTTAAATATATTATTGGATCCCTGGTTGTAGTCCACGGAAATTCTGAGTACATTCTAGGCAACAATATATCATAAGTTTATTTTTCAAATAGTATAAGGGTAGAAGTCACAATTCTCTTCCCTAAGTTCGACCCGTATCTACACGCGATTCTTGCACTTGCTGTTATTTAAAATATCACAATCATACATCAATTAACATTACGGACTAACAACCTCGGATAACCGAGATAGAACATCCAGACTCACAGTGGATATATCGCATGATCTATCTTTAGTTAGATTAGTCCCCTAATCGGAGCCCTAGCTACTCTGATACCACTTGAAGGATGGTTATCCTCTTCCGGCAAGATCGCTATGCGCAGAGGAACAAAAATTGGATTGAACTTTAAATTTTCTTTTAGATCTTGCTTTTTTCTAAGATCCTAGAGTCTAGATTAGTTAATTATGTTATTTAAACATAAAAATACCTCTTTGAAGAAGAAATCAAGGAAACACGCAGCTTGATCTACTCCTCGAACGGTTGTGATTTTTCTAAACACCGCGAACCCTGAAAGGTGAACCGATGGATTCTTTTCTTTGCACAGTTGATTGTGGATGTAAATAACTCTTATTCACTTCAACAAGGTTTGATACAATCAGTACCTTAGTTGTAGAGATCATAGAAATTGATTGGAAGCCTTTCTCTTTGTAACTTTTGCAAATTGGAGGAGAGTTAGAGAGAGATGAGTGAAACCAACTTTTTCAAGACGGGGGAGGGGATATGAATTTCCAAGAATCTAAGCTCTGGAAAACGTCCATCCCTTTCCCCTATTTAATCAAAAAGAGTTTGGTTTGATAAGTCCTCGTATTTTTCTCTCCCAATTCCTATCTAATTGAGAAACTAATTGCATTGAGAATCCTCGAAGCATTGGGACTCCTCCCAAACATCTAAGGCTGAGTGGGGTGCCCCTCACTGATTGGGACAGTGTTTTTTGAATCATTCTCTACCCCATTGTGGCCTTATTCAATAAGTGTTCCAGTTGGAAACGAATTGCTCAAGTCTAGAAGCTTCGTTTTAGAAGTTCCTATCCAAAGAAGAGTTCTTGTGCAGTACAAACTCCTAGAGCAATTGAGAAGCATTTTCCCCATCTCTCCCATCTGTTTTGGGTGTGTGGTGGACCCCACCAACCTCATCCAAAGTGTAGTACTATCTCAATTCCCAATTCTGTTCCAATTCCGCAACTTTTACAAAACCAGTTTGGGAATAAGTATCCTCATTTGGATTTCACATTATTATACTTATTTTTAATTACATTAATAATATATAATAGTGTATAATAAATAAATAATTAATTATCCACTTAATTAATTACTAACTTGCATCAAATGGGAGTTATACGGCTCCAATTACGGTCTTGAAAAATTCTCTTAATGTCTCTTGTTACTTACCTAACAAAGACATATACATATATATATATATATATATATATATATTTATATAATTAATATCCACATTAATCCAACAAATCATATTCCTCTGTGCAATTATATAAAATGCGGAACCCTGGTCCGTTTGGATGTTACTAGGTCATTCGAGTTATGAGTGGGATCGTCGCATGGATCCGATGGTTGATCCTGCAGAACCCTATGGTGGGCCCCACTGCGATCTCGCTCTGTAGTTAAACTACATTTGCATTAGGTCAGTGGCCTCCATCGAGACGTAACCTTGAAGATGACAGTCAGATTACCTTACTCCTAATCACATCTTGTATGCGCAAGTCTTTTCTTCTTAACTACATCTACTGAGTTGAGTCATACGGGGGGTAGACACCTCTTACCCCCTTGGCCCACTCATGGTATACCATTTTGGTCAAGCAGTGTTCGGCCTCCAAATGCATTTTTAAAATCCTTTGAAAACATTTCAAAGTTTCATAAAACATTCCAATAAACCTTTTATCAAGGCTGCCTGGTGAGGCTATTTAATAGGCCTACCGCTCCGACCAAATTAGAAGTCAATCCCTAAATTCTAGGGCGAAGAATTACATGTTGAGTATCAATCTTGGTCTCGAGGGTTCGCTCTACGATATAGCTATATCCGAATGTGACTCTTAACTAGAATCATTATGAGATAGATTAAGACCCTAGAATAGGCTGACAGACCAGTAAGATCCCTCAGGTCTAAGGACATATGAAGGGTCATGTCTGGAAGAACAACTTTACACTCTCTTGTCCAGAAGTTGTTCTTTGTTCGATCCGGCTCAGTTGTGCGATCCAATCGTCGCACCAACACTTCTTAGGGTCCACTACCTAGATGATCGAGATAAGTTACCTCACGACCGTGCATGTAAGCAAGACTGGTGTTGTTTGTATGCAGAAAGAGATGTCCAGTCTCTTTCCCCCTGCTAGGAACTATTAAGGCTTGTAGAGAACCGAGATGCAATATCTCCTTGCTCCCTTAGTTTTGTGAATCCTTTTAGCATGGCATTTCTACTACGCCACCTAAGGATGAACATGTGCCATAAAATAAGCACATCACACACATTCATAAGTATAATTATCCATTTATGTCATGAAATAAATCTTTATTGGTTACTAAATGTCATTTTACTTACTTTTTAGGGCATATACTCTAACACTTAGGACAAGATTAACTTTTTTGTTTCTAATGTGAGTTTTCGGGCACGTTTGGCTACCATGAATATTTTTTTAATTTTTTTCAAAACATCGGTGTCCCCAAGTGGAGATGAGGGTGAAGTGGCTAAAAATCAGGAAACAAAAATTAGGAAACTAGTGTCTCCAAGTGATATGAAGTAGCTAAAAATTAGGATACAAAAAACTCTACTCAAAGTAGTAGACTTTTTCCTATTTTTGGCCGATTCTAATGCTCATCTCACTCATGCCTTCTCAAATCTCACTCCACTCACTGCCCTACCTCTTTCTTACCACTTAGAGACACTCATTTATCATAAAAAAAAATTTCCTCGCCGCTAGGCATGGCCTTAAGAGTAAATTGTCTCATGACTGTTCAAAAAGTGTTTTGCTTTAATAAGGAATGAAAAAGATAGCAAGACACGACTGAATCAAGACTATTCCAAACAGTCATCCATATAATTGGGAAAATTTTCCAAGTGATGTTGAAAAAATAGGGAAATGTCCGATTGAAGTCACCGAATTTGTACATGTCCAAGTGGTGTCGAAATGAAATCCCTCTCGGAAAAAAGACTGAAATGCCCTTCTCAGTTTGAAAAACAAAAGGGGCGAGATTTACTTTACATTTTATTTTTTTACTTTCCTTTTTTATTTTCACCACTGAAAACCTTTCGTTTTGTTCCTCCTCAAAACCCTAGTGGTCGAAATGAAAAGGGGCGACATTTACATATCGTTTTGAAGCCCTCGTTTTCTTCTTCCTCGAAAACGCTAGTCTCGGTGTCGTTTTCTTCTTCCTCCAAGCAGTCGTTTTCTTCTTCTTTCGAAATCAACACGGTCGAGAATCGTGGTGGTGGCCATTGCAAAAAATATCAGCTTGTTCTTCCTCAAAAACCCTTGCCTTTGCCACCGCCATGACCGTCACCGTCTGCTTCCTTCCGGCCTTGAGTTTGTCGGCGTAAATAAGTAAGTGGAATTTTTATTTTCGGTCTTTTTTCTCACTGGTTTTTCTCACTAGTTTTTCTTCGGTGGATTACATTGATAATCCGTCGTTTAGACTTGATACCCCCTGTTAATTTTTTATAACCCCCATTTATATTTGGAAAAATTGTTTATCTTGTGATCTGAAACCTGTTTTAAAACTGATAAGTTATATTTGGATTTATTCATTTCATTTTGTTGGTGTGTTCTGAAGAAGTTTGTATGGTATAAATTGATAACCTCAGTATAGAATTGGATAACCCTTGTTTAGAAATTGATGACCTGAGTATAAATTGGATAACCTCTATATTTTTTGATAACCATAGTCTAGATATGCTCAGTATAGAATAAACCTCAGTATAGAATTGGATAACCCTTGTATATAAATTGATAACCTCAGCATAAATTGGATAAACTCTGTATAAAATTGGATAACCTATGTATATTTGGATAACCTCAGTCTAGATAAGCTCAGTATAGAATAAACCTCAGTATAGAATTGGATAACCCTTGTATATAAATTGATAACCTCAGTATAAATTAGATAACCTATGTATAGATAACCTCATTATAGAATAAACCTCAGTATAGAATTGGATAACCTCAATATAACTTGGCATCCCTTATGTATAATTGGACAAGCCTTGTCTATAATAGGATAACCCCTCTGTATGATAGGATAACCCTTGTTTATACTTAATAGAAGATGATAGGCCCTCTTTGAACTTGGCATACCATATCTATAACTTTCCATCCCATATGTTTAACTTGGCATCCCTTATGTATAATTGGATAAGCCTTGTCTATAATAGGATAACCCCTCTGTATGATAGGATAACCCTTGTTTAAACTTAATAGCAGATGATAGGCCCTCTTTGAACTTTGCATACCATATCTATAACTTATCATCCCATATGTTTAACTTGGCATCCCTTATGTATAATTGGATAACCTCTGTCTATTATAGGATAACCCCTCTATATAATAGGATAACCCTTGGTTATACTAAATACCAAATGATAGGCCCTACTTAAAGTTACTAATAGGGTGTGTTATGCATGCGCATGATCTTATATGAGCCTTAGACACAATTATACCCCTAAGAGGTTTGACTTACATTGTAGAGATGTCATTTGATTGCACTTGCCGTTAGATTATCCATTTGAATTACTTATGAGTTTTTTGAAATTAGATCACAATACGAACAGGCAAACTAATAGATTATTTGTTTACACCTCTGGTATGAAACCAAAAAAACTCATCTTTCTTCTTCTTGATCTTCTATTTGTCATTTCCATATGTTTGTTTAGATGTGCTGATTTCTGATGTGGGTTCTCTTTATTGATTATGTTGGCATGAATTCAGTTCAGTTCTTTTAATCTCTAATGTGGGCTTTTTTTCATTTCTTTGTATCGTGAATGAATTAAGTCTAGTTAGAAGGCAACATAATTTGAATGAATTCATTTATTTGTATCTTGAATGAATTCATTCATTTGTTTCTTTAATGTGGGTTGTTTATAACTTTTTGATGATGTTTGTACAGACCATGATATATTTGTTGATTTGTTATATGGCTAAGAGAGAAAGAAGGGAGGGAGAAAGAAGGGAGGGAAGAAACCTATAAGTGTACTCTATTGTGGTTTACTATTTGATGTATTATTAGTTCTTTTATGTTCATTGATGACTTAACCTGTCATGCAGGTTAAAAACGTGCCGACACAATGTTCACCTGCATGTTTTACAGCTGTTATGGGGAGGATGAAGGCGAGGGAATGGCATAAGAATGCTCTAAAGATGACTCCCTTCTAGGATTTGATGAACTTAGAAGATGTGGTAATGCACAAGCCCCTAATCAGAGTACTGCATTCTAATTGGAGTGCACATACAAAGTCCTTTATTTTAGGGAGCATCGCAGTCCCTTTGAAGCGACCGATGTTGCATTGGCGCTAGGCCTCTCACTGAGAGGACAAAGACTAAACATAGCTAGGGTAATCCCTACTGATAAGAGGAATCCCCCTCCTCTTTTGCTGGGTTGGGTGTTTCCCAAAGCATCTACGATGGCACCAGAGATTGAGAAGAAGATTATGAAGGTAGTGAATAGGGAGGACCAAGTGTCGATCGACGCAACAGTGAAGTATGTTCTCCTCCACCTATTTGCGACGGTCCTCTTCACGCAGACCGCACATCGGGCAGACCAGATGTTCTGGCCCTACATAGAGGACCTACAGAAGATAAGCGACTAATCATGGGGCTACGCAGTATATGACTGGTTAGTTGAGTACCTGTCATCTGGAAAATACCTCGGCGGCTGCTCTTTAGTAATTCAGGTATGGTGTCATTTCAACTTCTTTAAATCATTATATGTAGTTTATTATATGTTCGCTAGTTATATGATGATTAAGTGTATTATGCAGGTGTGGCTCTATGAGCATACCAAATTATGGGTTCTAAAAAATCCAGAAGCCCGACCACGTCTCCTGAAGTGGGACTGGAATTCTAAGTCCGGGTCGGAGGAGGAGTGGCCGAAGTATCAATCGATCGAAAAAAGACGCATCGGTGGACATGAGGTGAGACATAACCAACATAGATTGTTCACTAATTGTTGTTTTTAAATGAGGTTAGACAATGATAATAGGTTATTAAAATCATCAGGTGGTCATCTCATTAACTCCGGATGGGGAGGAATTACGGTACCTGCCCTCAAGCTACCAGGTAATGCGCTTTATATTGTAATCACGGTATTTTATCGCTTATTTCTCTCTTACTGTCCTTTTATTATTTACTCTTTCTGTATGGTAGGAGGATGATAAGTCGGGTTCGATAGAGGGACTTCTATCGCTGACGCGTTCTCCTACGACCCCTGCATTTGCCAACCCACCCGAGAGACCAAAAAATGAGAGAGAAGACGACCCAATTGGTGGTGGTGACTTTAACGATCCTCATGAGAGAGAGGACGAAATAGGAAAGGAGAGAGGTGAGCTAAGAAAGGAGAGAGAGAGGAGTTAAGGAATGAGAGAGGAGAGAAGGAAGGAGAGGAAGGACATAAGGAAGGCGAGGGAGGAAATAGGGAAGGAGAGGGAGGAGGTAGCAAAGGAGAGGGAACAAGTAGAAAATAGAAAAGAGGAGCTGAGAAAAGAGAGGGAGGATTTTGAAGAAGAGAAAGCTTCCTTTAGGAAGGAGACCGGAGGATTTAGGAAAGTGAAGGAAGCTTTCCTAAAAGAGAGGGAGGGGGTGAAGAAGTAATAGAAGAAAGAGTTGGTGCATTGGAGGAGGAGACAGTTAGTGTAATGGGGAAGGAGGGTTACAGTGTTTTAGAGGAGGAGTATGGTGATGTGTTGGAGGAGGCTCGAGTTGGTGTATTGGAGGATGTAGTGGGGAAGGAGATTGAAGATGTGTTGAAAAAGGTGGCTCTCACCATTACTGACAGTCCTCTACAAGTTCCAGATATCTTGGAAACGGTGGTTGTCACCATTAATGACAGTCCTCTAGAGGTTGAGAGCACACCATTCATTATTAACATTAAGGACAGCCCTCTAAAGAGGAAGCAGACCGAAGCTCTTCCTATTGGTAGTATTGAAAAGGAAGTGAAACGGAGAAGGACCAGGGCTACGAGCAGGTTCAAACAATCACCCTTTGACGTGGAACCTCAAACCGATGAGCAGCAGACGAAGGCAGCCCCCAAGAAGGGGAAGCGAGCCCTCAGGGCGAAGAAGGGAGGGCACAGGTGAAGTGCAGCTATTCAGAAGCTCATAAAGTATAATAAAAAGTATGTAAATGAGAGGTTGTAGCACATAGATTTATTTCTCACGGTAATGCGAGTGTGTTGCAATTTGAACGGCTCTATGATTATGCAGCTTGGAAGTCATTACATGCGACGATGGCACTAGGGTAATTGCGGACGACTTGTACGAACTCTGGAGCCTTAGAGGGTACCTCGCAAACTCTGTAAGTGGCATTGAACTCCTCTCTTCAAATTTGGTTCACATTAGCACCATTAGTAGTTTTGAATTAAATTCGAATCCTTTTTTTTTGAACTGATAGTAGACATATGCGCAAAGGCCATTCACTCCAACTACCGTTTACCAGTCAGAACCGAATTGCATTAATTAGTTCGTCACTCCATGTAAGAGGGTTTCTCTACATATGCATGTTACATAATACCTTTATATATTAATGTTCATTTCTTTCCAACTTAATATCTGCATACACAGTTGTTCAGGGGTATCTAACGGTTGGCCGTGAGCGGATGGATATAAAAAGAAAGCTGGAAGTCTGGGCGGACGGGAAGAAGGTGTTGGTCGATGCTCTTGGGGATGAAGATCTGACCCAGTTGGATATGGTCTTATTTCCGTTATGTCAAAACATGCAATGGGCTCTTCTCGGGGTTGACATGGTAAAAAAAGCCTTCGTCGAGTTCAATTCAGAAACGGGCGTGAAATTTGAGGAACTGGCAGCACCGACCGTAAGTAAAACACCTTTTGTATAACACCATTTGATTGACACCCTAATTTATTTGTATAACACCGTATCACACCTTAATTTCTTTTTCAGATAGACTGCATAAAGCAGTATTTCAAGGATCGTGGTATGAATATAGATGAGTTTCCGTATGAACAGATGAGTGATTGCCCACAGCAAGATAATGGGTTAGTCAGAATAGAAAGTTTGTTGTAAAGTTGTTTAATTGTAACTTTAGTAAAAGTTTTCTCACTGCTTTTTCAATTATTTATTACGCAGGTTTGACTGTGGATTGTTTGTTCTACAATTCATCGACCATCTTTATATGGAACCCCTTGGAAATTTGGCCCGACAGACATCCCCGACATGTGTCAGGCTCTTTGTCAAAGATTTCTAAAGGGGGACTTTGGAGAGTGTAAAGTTAGCAAAGATAGACGTGATATGTAAGATGTTGTAGGTTGGGTTCTTGTATACGTTGTGTTTTGAGTTGTTGTAAATATTTTTTTTGGTGTAAAGGATTGGGACATTGTAAACATTGATCTACGGAAGTTAAATTGATAACCTGTTATCAATTGTAAGTGAAGTGCTGAACAAGCACCATTGGGTGTTGAAATCTGACAGCTGGATAGGCACAATTGGGTGCTGAAATCTGTAATTTTTAGAAAATGTGTTTTGAGTTGTACACATTTTCTTTTGTGTAAAGGATTGAGATGTTGTAAACATTGATCTATGGAAGTTGAATTGAGTTTTTGTTATGAAGATTTGTTGGGTGTTTTGAGTTGTACATATACATGTTTGAGTAAACAGTCACTGAGTTGTTTGAAACCCATTATACATGTTTGGGATGTTGCTGAACAAGCACCATTGGCTGCTGAAATCTTACAGCTGCACAAGCACAATTGGGTGCTAAAGTAGGGAATGTTACTGTTTTTTTCAAATCTTAACCCTTAAGTCTAAGTAGGGTCCCTCATTATTACTGGATTTTTTGTAATAAAATGACGGTGCTCCGTGTAACAGAAGCTACCACTTTTTTTTAAACAAACAGAAGATCCCACGGAGCTCCATCAATTTATAGGAGCGTCGTGTAAGATACTGGTTTTTTTTTAAAAAAAAACAGTATCTCATACCGAGCTCCGTGGGAGCTACTGTTATTTTTTTAACAAAATAGCACCACGCACGGAGCTCCATGATTTTCCATGGAAGTCCGCACACGGAGCTCCGTATAGTTACACGGAGCTCCGCGCAAGATTTAAAAAAAAAAGTTCACACGGAGCTCCGTGTAAATTTACGGAGCTTCTAGCTCTTTTTTAAAAACCGGGCCCCAGTGATGCCCTTTAAACTTCAACTTCCTTCAAAGCATTTTTCCGCCTCTCTCTCTCCCTTCTCCAAATACTCTTTTTCCCCCCTCTCTGTCTCCCTTCTCCAAATACCCTTTTCTTCCATCCAAACCCAAAATCCACTCATTATCTTCCATCCAAACCCTTTTTTCTTCCCCAAATCTTCCCTTTTTTGTTTTTCCCTCGAGTGCGGATGGCACGTGGTGAGCGCTCACGCGGTCATCGCAACAACAATCCTTCTCGAAAAAGGGCTACGGAATCTGACCTAGAAAACCCTTCCCTCTTCGACAGTCTATCCGCACGCGACACATGGAATAAGATTCGTAATCGGGGCATCCTAACAGGTAGGTATGTCGAACCTCTCATCAATGAACGATTCAATCTCCATTATTGCTTCGATACCTTGGGTTGGACACCCATCCTTCAAATTAATGAACTTGTATACCCCCGTTTAGTTAAGTCGTTCTATGCGAATCTTCTCATCTCACCTTCAAATTATGTAATTGAAACCCGCGTGAAGAAAAACTACCATCAAGATGGACCAAGGACAGTTTAGTACTCTCCTAGGCATTTCATCGGCAGGCAGCGACGATTACTTTTGGCCAGGTGATAAAACTGATACAACTAACGTTACTAGAGACACCGTTTATAGCACTATCGCCAATGATTATGACCCGAACATCCGCGTTCGATCTGCTCATCTCAAACCTGCTGCAAAAATGCTTCATAATCTCATTTTTAGCAACATTACCCCTCGCGGGGGGCAGACTGATGCCTTGCGGCCCCTTGAGGCCTTCATCATTTATTGCATCTTAGAATCTTGCCCCCTGAATCTGGCCAACATTATCTTTCATTTCATGAGCGAAGCCCCTTGACGGGCCTATTCGTCCATGCCCTATGGTATGCTTTTGACCCGAATCTTCCTGGCCTATCGTGTTCTTCTTTCTAGTGAGATGACCTGCACTCCTACTGCTCCATTTGATGGACGATCCATCAACATGATGCAGCTGGGTGTTGCCCCAGAGATTCAGGATGAGGAGTCCGATGATGAGGACGAGGGAGCTCAGCACGTTGAGGAGCACGACGAGGCAGCTCAGCACGTTGAGGAGCACGACGATCAGGCACGTGCGGACATGGACACTTCAAAGGACCTGACTCGGGCATACACCCATTAGGATTTATTGGCCCTACAGCAGACACTTGAGCACTCTATGACCTCTCAGTTCCAGCAGCTCCGTACTCATATAGATGATCAGTTTACATCATTTCAAGAGTACCTCTCCAGCTGTCAGTGGGGACAGTATCCATGCAGTTCATCACACCCTCCACCTCCTCCAGAGCAGTAGTGGGATTATGCTCCTTTTATCACAGTGCTAGCCGATGTTCACTCATTTTGGGCTTATCTCTGCTTTTGATCTTATGGTTAATCTGTATAGGCTACTTAGGTTATCTTTGTATGTATGGTAGACATGGTTAGCAGTATACTCAGCTATGTTTTGATGAGTATGGAAGTATGTTTGTACTATGAGTATTTTCATTCCTCTTTTTTTTTTTATGAGCGTGTATGGCCAAGCACCTCATTATATGTTGATTTTATGTATGGCCTTTGTCCTTATATGACATGCGCATTGCCTATGCTCTTCAGCTTGTATGGTTTTATATTTCTTGGGTTGCTTACAATTCCTATCTTGGCTTATATTCCCAATGGTTCAACAAGTACTCCTAATTAATTGTCTTGATGATTAACAAGCTCAATTTGCTCAACAAGTACTCTCAAGATTGCTCACCAAAGGCAAAATGATTCAAGTTCAAGTCAATTAAAAAAGCATGTGGAAGGCAAGATCTTAGCAAGTGCAAGAGAAGATCTCAAATAAATCTTGAAACATTTTTTTTTTGTATCATTACATCAAGCCTTTACAAAAAATGAACAGAATTCATCCACATGATTACATCCAAAAGTAACTACATATATTCATTTCATCCACAAAAGAAATGATTACTTACATCAAGCACCTACAAAAAGAACGGAGCTTGATTACATCAAAAAATGAGTATACAAATATTCAATTCATCCACAAAATAAATGATTACTTACATCAAGCCCCTATAAAAAGAACGGAGCTTGACAAGATACACCTGACCTATTGAATATAGGTGCAGAAGCCCCAATAGCACTATGGTCAGCAAGCTGCGCTACGATAGGAGTTTCTTTGCAAGTTCTTTTGTTGTGACCAAGCTGTCCACATTTGCTGCACTTGTAATGTAATCCACTCTGCAATTCGCGATCCGTTCTTCTCGTTCGCTGCCTTCCAAGTGGTCGTCATGGACGTAGCGGTATTACTTGCATGAAAGGTTCGGGAGGGACCTGCCATTGGGTGCGATCTAATGTGGGGTACAACACCTCATCATACGTCTGCTGATATCGGTCCACTTTGTAGCAAGGCTTATAGAAGGAATATGGATTTTTTTCTTTTGTGATGGCAATCCCTGACATGGCATATCTGCACGGTAGTCCGATCGTTTGGAACACACGACAACTACACTTTTGAAGATGTAAGTTTACAGAATTTTGAATTTGAACAGACCGTACTTCAAAAACATGTAAACCAGCTCGATATGCCACGTACTGCAGGCTTTCTTCCTTTGCCAGTCTGATATGTTTTTTTGCATAATTATTTAACTGTGTCTGCCACTCATCACCATATACCCGACGTTTCTGAAAGAAGTTAGAAGTCTTCCATCTAGTGTGCTCCACCAATGATGCAATTGGCAATTTCCTCGTATTCTTCAAGACTGCATTGAAACACTCCATTCTGTTGGTTGTAATGACAACATATCTATCTCCCATAAAATAAAAACTAGCCCAACTTGCCTTCAAAATTGCGCTTATCCACTTGTGAGCATTTTCATTCCTTAACTTAATTTGTTCAATGGTATCTTTAAAAACACTCTCCCTCAGAGTGCGGGCAGCTCTCCAAAATAACCTCTTGAGTAGGACATCTTTGAACTCGGAGTAGAAATTGGCGGCGAGGTGACGCATGTAGTAACTATGATGAGCTTGTGATAAGACTTCAGGTACCGCCTGCATCAACCCCTTCTGGCGATCGGAGCATATCGTGATTATGTATGACTCCGAAGGCATTACTTTCTACTTGAACAAAGTCAAAAACCAGCTCCAACTATCTTCGTTTTCATTCTCGACAATTGCAAATGCCAAGGGAAATAATCCGTTGTTGCCATCGACCCCACACGCAATCAATAAGACTCCATGATACTTTCAACGCAGATGAGTTCCATCAACCAAAATTAGAGGTCTGAGAGTTCGATTGAAAAAATGTATACAGGGGCCAAATGTCCAAAACATACGAATGAACGTATCGTCTCCCTTTGGACGCAAATCTCTCGCTCGAAACCATGGTTTTAAATTTTGGACCGAAATTTCGGATTTCGGTGGAGACCGACACCGAAACCACCAAAAACCGAAACGTTCATTTATGTCGGCTGAAATTTCAGAATTTCTGCAAAAATTTCAGAATTTCGGTCGAAATTTCATTTTTTCCGAAATTTCACACAAAATACCAATTTTTATTTTATTTTAATATTATACCAAAATTTCGACCGAAATTACAGAAATTTCAGATGAAATTTTGGTAATTTCGGCCAAAATTTAATATTGAATAAAATACCATTTTCTTTGTGGTACCGGATTTCGGTCGAAATTTTGAAATTTCGGTCGAAATTTCAAATTTTTCAGGGTTCGAAACTGGTACCGAAACCGAAATTTTAAACCTTGGTCGAAGCACATTGCTTTTTGGAACCAACTCTCTCTGTTCACTTTTTGGTAATCTCATCTAACGTTTGGAATTCTTTTACTTTTCTCTCATATCACACGTTTGATTATTGGTCTGTTGAGGAAACAATCAAGCTTAGCCAATCTCTTATCTCCAAACACTTTATGAACGATCCTCTGTCTCCAAAAAATCTTGATTGCCAAACAACTTTCTACCGATACTAACTGCGGAACCTCCTTTAGAAATTATTTGGTGTCAAAGCTTTGGTGGACGGATTCTTTTTCTTTGTTTGGAGGCTAGATCTTCATCATCCATTCCTCTCTAATATTGGATAAATTTCTCCTCTAAAAGTGGGAAAGGGAAGCAATAAAAAAAAGAGAGAAAGAGAACGGAGCGGACCGCACGTCGGCGGAATTTTCGGAATTTTTGGCTCTTGGACTCGGCAGAGATCTCGCCTACAGGTTAGTACACTATTCTCAGATTTTTCCCAGATGATTTGGCATTTTTTATAAATTTTGCATGGTTTTTAGCATTTAATTAAATTTAATTCAATATTAAATGTGTGAACTAAAAATCATGATCTGCATGAGTGTTTCAAATCCGTTTCGTCCCAAAATTTAATACGATGTTCTACTTAAATAGAGTAAAATAACTATTGGATCGGATCGGACATTGGATCAACGGTTTTTTAGAATTTGAGTGAAGAGTAGAATTTTATTTAAAATATTGGCTGAGAAATTATGAAATTCGAAAAAATAGCCATCTCAGGATGATCTATTTTTTGGAATTTAAAATTTTTCTTATGTTCATCACATCAAAACAAGGTTGGAGGACGTTTTCCGGAATCGTAATTTTCTCGAAAATCGTGTTTTAAAAATAGAAAACTCTTCAAAAATATCTTTTCGACGAAGAAAAATAAAATATATACTAAATGAATTCCAAAATTAACGGAATTTAGTGGGAAAATAATATAATGCTGATACATTCTACCATGAATTTTTGAGAATTGTTGGATTTGGATTGGTATATTATTTTATGCTTTCTTTGAAAATTATCAGATTTTGGGAGAATTGTTACATACATCAGATCACGGATAAAATTCCTAAAGGTTTTACAGTAGTCTTATATTACATATTTCTCGTTGCTGTAAAATTTTCAAGTAATTTAGATCTTGTTTCATATGGGATGTAGTGTTAATTCATAATCTGGTCTGAAAATTGAAAAATCCGAAACTAATAGTAAATAGTTTCTACAATTCATGAACATCTCACAGCATGCTATTGTTAGTTATATCTTACTACTGTAGAAATTTCATTGAATTTAGATTTCTATTTCTAGTCGTTTCTGTGTTATTTTTGCAATCTGGTCAATTAATTGTAAAATCAAAATTAAATATGATCTTAATGTGAAAATATATAAAAATCTTCCAGTAAGCTACATCTCATCATATCTTGCTCCTGTAGAAGTTTCAACTCATTTCGAATTCATTTGCAACAGTTTCACTTGTAAAATCACTCATATGGTTTAAAATTGATAAAATCCATTAAAATATTGAAATTAATTGAAATTCATCTGAAAATCTCTAAAGAACCTTAAAATCTCTGTCACATATTCACTCCTCAATCCATTGAAATAGAAATCTTAGGATCTTTAGATTTCCCTGGAAAAATGACCAGTGCATCCATAATCGTATCTCTATTGCACTCGATCTTTGACAATTTGAATATTTAAGTTATAGCAGGTTGTTGGCTCCGATGTTACTGTCCACGGAAATCCTGAGATATGCCAGGCAATAAGATGCTATAACCTAAGTATTAAATTGCGCAAGGAAAGAGCGCACGATTCCCTTCCTTGGATCCTATTCTGGGCCGAAATTGGTGAACCGTAGAACCATTGGTATTCCTTAAATGTCCAGAAACCGAAAATCCTTGAAATCTGAAATTAATTAACTTCAAGAACTGAAATCGATTCATCTCGTGTCTTTCGGAACCGTTGGATTACGGTTTCCGTCATAAGAACCATTAGAGCCCAATTTAGGAACACTGGTGTCAGGTCGTGTCCTAGGTTTTAGGGAGTCTTAGGGTTTAGGGAGTCCTAGAGTTAGGAGTCCAGCCTCATCACGGACACTTGCTATGGATAGCAACCGTGCCATAGGTCTAGTTACACTAGTCACCCAATCTTTTCCTAGGACAAGCCTAGTAAACTAGGATGTAGGCTAACCTGCATTAGTCTAAGGAACAACTTGCATTTAGATAAGAATCATATAGCATCTTAGATGAAATCCTAGGATAATAAAATCCTCAACTTGAATTAAAATAACTTCTTTTAAAACTGTTGAAACAGTCAATCTCGTCTAGGTCGGTGTCTTAGTTGAGTTAGGCATATGTAGCTTAGCTTAGGTGCACCGAACTACGTCGACTCTGATCCCAGTGAGGCTTGGGTACGTAGGCAGCTTGGATGTCTGATGGCATACCAACCGTGAGTCGGCTCCACAATAAATTGTGGGGTTTTGTATATTAATTTTCTTGTAAATTCTTAATTAAATCACTTAGGATTTTCCATGAAATTAGAATCTTAGGAGAACTTGCACCTAGATTGAATTCAAACAAATTAAGGAATCAAGATACACATTTAGGATCCACATTGAGATTAGATCAGAAGATGCATGTCACATAGTTTGCACATTAACATAGAGTTGAATGAGCCATTTAAAATAAATTTAAAAGAGTTAGCTTTTGGAATCGAAGACCGATTATCGGGCAGGAACGGTGCATGTGGTGGATAAATCCCCATACCTTCCATTCTTGTAACCAGGTAGCGAGTCTAGATTTCTGGTTAATCATGGGTCCTAGATCCCACATCTAGGTGGCGACTCTGTCAGTCTCTTTTGTGTGGAATTCGGATTGCCTTAGTGATCCCAAGTTCACATAAAAGATGAATTAAAACCAATAATAAAATGCACACGCCAATCGCGTGGGTACGAGAGACCAAGAGAGAGCGTGGCGGCTCGCGCCCCACCCCTCTCCCGGGATCTGGTCCCACAATTATAGACAAGGATTATCCAATTATACATAAGAGATAGAGATACCAACTTAAACATATGTGATACCAAGTTATACATATGGTATGCCAAGTTCAAATAGGGCCTATCATCTGCTTATTAACTTTAAGTAGGGCCTATCAACTGGTTATTAAGTATAAATAAGAGTTATCCTATTATGCAGAGGTTTTCAATTTATATTGAGGTTATCCAACTCTATATTGATGTTTATTCTATACCAAGGTTATCTATACTGAGGTTATCCAATTTATACTGAGGTTATCATTTTAGAAACAAGGGTTATCCAATTCTTTGCAGAGGTTTTCAATTTATACTGAGGTTATCCAACTCTATACTGATGTTTATTCTATACTGAGGTTATTTATACTGAGGTTATCCAATTCTATACTGAGGTTATCCAATTTATATTGAGGTTATCAATTTAGAAACAAGGGTTATCCAATTATTTACAGAGGTTTTCAATTTATATTAAGGTTATCTAATTCTATACTGATGTTTATTCTATACTTAGGTTATCTATATTGAGGTTATCCAATTCGATAAGAGGTTATCTAATTTATACTAAGGTTATCAATTTAGAAACAAGGGTTATCCAATTCTTCACTGAGGTTATCAATTTTATACTGAGGTTATCCAATTCTATACAGAGGTTATCCAATTTATATTGAGGTTAACAATTTAGAAACAAGGGTTATCCAATTATTTAATGAGGTTATCAATTTTAGAATGAGGTATCAAACTCTATACTGATGTTTATTCTATACTTAGGTTATCTATACTGAGGTTATTCAATTCTATACAGAGGTTATCCAATTTATGCTGAGGTTATTAATTTAGAAACAAGGATTATCCAATTCTTTACTGAGGTTATCAATTTATACCATACCAACTTCTTCAGAACACACCAGCAAAATGAAACTAAAAAATCCAAATATCAGTTATTAGTTTTAAAATAGGTTTCAGATCATAAGAAAAACAACGTTTCCAAATATAAATGAGGGTTATCCAATATTCACAGGGGGTATCAAATCTAAACGACGGATTATCAATGTAACCCACCATCTTCCCCGGAAAGTAAGACGGAAAAACCAGTCTAGATAACGGTTATCCAATATTTACATAAAAAAACTGAAAGAAAAAACTTCCACTTACCTATTTAGGTTTTCTTCTTTCTTTTTGTAAAAATGGGTTCGAGTAAAGAAGAAGATAAAAATATGGTGATTATACAGTTGAGGTTTTCTTATTTCTTCTTGTAAAAATGAGTTGGAGTGAAGAAGAAGATGAAAACATGATGATTATACAGTTGAGGTTTTCTTCTTTCTTCTTGTAAAAATAGCTTGGAGTGAAGAAGATGATGAAAACATGGTTTACTTGCAAGGGAAGTAAGTAAAAAGCTTTGATTTGACAAGGGGCATTTTGGTCCATTTTTCAGACGGGAAATGGGCATCAACACCAAATGGACATGTTGAAATTAGGTGACTTCAATCGGACATTTTCCTATTTTTCTGACGTTACATGAAATTTTTTCCATATAATTGTAGTGTACCGAAATATGGGCATGTTTGTAATTATATAAAAATATAAGGGCATTGTTGTCATAAAAATAATAATTAATGAATTACTTGGACATCGGACAGGATGGGAAGGGTATCTCCGACATCTGCGTGTCTTCCTAGCTGCTCTTATAAGGAAGTGTATAAAATAAGCACACTTAGAAAAAGTTAATGGAGATACTTAAAATTGATTCCCGTCCTAAATTGAGTTATGTTTAAAGATCGATAATGCCAACGTGGAGACAAAGGAAGGTAGTGAATTATATGGACAATCGTCATCACACATAAGCATGGATGCCTCTTTGACCAAAACCATTGAAAGTGATACATGGTGGGGTTAAAAAAAAACAGGAAGGAAATCCCAACTGTGTTAGCACTGTTAATGTGGTACGCTTCGCTGTGTATCACATGGCTTTACCCAATCACAGCTAGAAACGCTGGGGGTAGAGAGAGGCAAGATAAAGACTTCTATTACTATTCTTTTAAAGCTTTTGAAGGTGAAAGTGGAAAACAATGTCCTCTTATATCTTACTAGTAAAAAACCCGTGCGATGCACGGGCCGACAAAGAACTATACTGACCACGTCATAGGTTGATCCAAAGCGTCCATGTGATGGAACACAACATAAATAGGTTGTGCCCCAAAAATCATTTCCATAGGCCGATCCTAGCCCTCCAATCTATAGATGTTTCCATAATTCCTTTTATCTTAAATCGGATGGTCAAGATCACCCTATAGTTTTTTAATTAAAAAACCATAAAGGAGGGGGATAAGATCGAAATTATATGGCTTTAATGGGTGCCTTTGTTAAAAGCATAAAGGAGGGGGTAGGATTGAAATTATATGATTTAATGGGTGCATTTGTTAAAAGCATAAAGGGGGGTATTATTGAAATTATATGAGTTGAATGGGTGCATTTGTTCAAAAAAGTCAAAAAATGTGACGTGTAATTCTCATGTGATTTTCAAAAAAATGGAAAAAACTCTCTTCTTTTTATCCCAGCTTATTGTATTAGATATTAACATTAGCAAAAGGGCGATCATATACCCAACCCCTTGTCCCCCGGAAACTGTTTTCGTGAGAATGTTTCACTGCTTGAGGATAAATTCACCCCCTTTAACGTTTTTCTTTGCCTTCAAAACTAAATAAAAAACACTAGGGGCGTAGGGGGATGGGGAAATATCATTTCCCTACCAAAATAGATTAGGAAAGCAGGGCTGCAACTTGGACGGGGTTAGCTGGGTTGAGGCCAACCTTAGTCTAACCCGAGGTCACATTACCTAAACCCCAACCGACCCAGAGTCAAGGAGGGTCAACCATTTTTTTATTTTTTTTTGATAGGTAAGTTTGGATTGAACCTCCAAACCTCTAAGTTGAAGAAGAAAACCTTGACAATTGAGCTAGAGGCTCAATTAGAGGAGGGTCAACCATAACACATGGTGCCCCTAAATCACTGAACATTAATCGTAATTGTCTGACACAATTTAGAAAAAAATGAATTGGATTGAGTTTCGGCTTTCCTGGGGTAGAAGTAGAAATCTATGGCCATGTTTGGCTGCCATGAATTTTTTCCAAGAAAAATTAGTCTCCAAGTGGTGAGAGAGGCGTAGGGTGGGTGAAGTGGCTAAAAATTAGGAAACATAAATTAGGAAACTAATGTATCCAAGTGGTGAGAAGTGGCTAAAAAACGAGAAACAAAAATCTCCATTCAAACTAGGATCGAATTTTTCCTGATTTTTACCCACTTCTCACCCTCATCACACATATCCATTGGCTGACAGACATGACCTAAAATTTCAAAAGTTACATTAAAAATACTGGGTTGGAGGTCGCATTAGGCAGCTGAAAGCCTCAACCATAACCCAATCGAAGATTAAATCCTGTTCACAAACCCTAAGACAAGTCAAAAACATTCCAACCAGAACCGAGCTTAAATGGGATAGAACCAATCGGGTTGGGGTTGAGCCTGATCCAAGTTGCACCTACCCCTATAGAGTACACATTATTGGTGCGTTCTACGTCAAATGGGTACCGTATCACGCTATCTCACACATTATATTTTATTAAGGCCCTGTTCATTTCAGATTGTAAAGGCCCAATCCATTATATGCCTAAAATTAATCGGTTGGGCCCTCACCATCGGTTGTCAAAATCTGAAACGAACAGGGTCTAAGTTTAAGGGGCAAGAAGAAAGAAATCGGTCCTAATCAAGTGTTACTGCCCCTCTTAAAGTCCCACGTGTCCACTGGCAGAGCAATGGCTTCCTTTTTGGTGAAAAAGAAAGAAATCTGTCTTTCAATAGTAGCCGTCCAATTCATTTGGTTCGGCTCTCGTACTGGAGGTTTCACTTCCGCGCAAATACAAATAAAACATACAACTGTAATCAAATAGGAATGCTTATTCGCTGTTTGGTATTGGGATGAAGAATTCTTGAATGGAATTTAACTCCAAATCGCTGTCACAATAAACTCAAAAACTCCGTTGAAAAAGACAAAAGCAGGGAAATTGCCAAAAAAAAATGAAAATGAGAGCGAACGGAATCCACAAGGATGAGTACAGAATATGGGAATTTTCTTATCCACATAACAGACAGACAAAATGCAAATAATAATCTGAGAGCCAAACTCCCCACTCAGGTTCTCTCCCTATTTAAAGTTTCAATGTGCATGGGATTCAAAAAAGAAAAAAATTGCTGCCCTTGCTCTAATACGCGGCCAGGATGGGAATTTTACTTTGTGGGTGTCTTTATCAAATTGGAACCTAAGTTTTGCTAAGGTAATAAAAGAGTGACGTTATCAAAATAGTTTCTTGAGCAATGATAGAAACAAGGGAGCTCTTGCATAAAGAGCCAAAAAAAGGCTCTGGATTGGATCCATGTCATCAAATGTAACTAATTTTACTTTTTCAACCAATTTTAATTTTAACGGAAAATGACGTGGATCCAATCTTGCAAGGGCTCCCTTGTATCTATCATTGCTCTACAAAATATTTTTAGAGTTTTCTTGTCTCTGTCGACTTGAGTTTCGAAGTATTTCCTTAGGATTCAGACTCCGGGCATTCCTAACATTCCTTTGATTGCATATGACCCTGCCGACTTGTCCCTCTAACCCAGTTAGACCTAAGAAGGGCCTTCAAGCGCCTGAGTCAGATTCGAGCAGCAACAAGAGCCATAGAAGAAAACAGATAATGTCTAGCGGCCTCATGTTCATAAAAACCACTTTCATACATACATGCACACATACATGCATACATGCACATGCATGCATCCATGCAAACCTTAATTATTTTGTGATTAATTAATTTGTAAGTTGCAATTGTTTGCAGAGAAGTGACGTATTACCTAATTTTCTAGTCACTGGGAATATATATTTAAATCACAAAGGTACAACAAAGCCCTTACTTGGGATTAATTTATTTATAAACTTCCATGTTAGGACCTTGGAAGAGAATTGACTATGGACCACCCTACGTGTAAGGAAACAAGGTCAAGGTCCCAACTTTGAGCTCATAAGTTTTACCGCCGATTGATCGCCGATTTATTGCTGATCACCGATTGTTGACTCACCCAATAGAAACGTAAAATTTACAACCTAAACTAAGCCTTTTTACAAAATAAAAGTTACAATTAGCAAGTAAAATTGACCTTCTACACTCATCAAGATGAGCAAGCCATCCTTTGTAGGCGATCTTGGAGAATTCCGTTATACAAGGCCATCCGATTCGCGGGCATTTTTCGATTCTTACACTTTTTGGGCACTTGAACTTGATTGAATTCCAAAGATGAATTATCCTCCCTCTTAAACTCATCAGCCTCTCCAAATAGCTCAACCAAATTATCAGCAAAATGCACCCTTTTCTTCTTTTTCGTCTTTTTCTCTCTTTTCCTCTCATCTACAAAAGAAAGTTACAAAAAAGAAATGAGAAAAACTATCTAATATAAATTAAAGGATAACACCTAACATGCGTGAAAATCCACACACCAGAAGATATGCAAGGCCGTAGATTGTAACTCGTAGACGTGGAGTTTGGATCAACCAAAAATTGGGCCGCACCAAAAGGCTTTTGGCGGCACAGGGCAAGGAGAATTACGGTTCCGGAGACCGCCATGGCTGTAGCTAAAACTACACCTTGGGAACTTAGAAGAGGAGACATAGTAGAGAAGAACAGAGGAGACGAAGAAGAAGTTGCTGTATGTAAATCAGAAATAGTTCTCTGTTTACACAAGAAGGTGAGAAGGGATAAAATAGTCAGCGATGAATATTATATCAAATATAATTTAGAATTAGTTTTAAACAGGGAAATGTTATCAGCACTACTGTATTTTGATGAGGGCACTCTCACTTTATTAAAAGTAAGGTATGGCCCACACCATAGGATGATCCAAACCGTCCATTAGATGGGCCACAGCCTAAGTAGGTTGTGACCCTAAAAATCATTTCCATAGGATGATCCTAACCCTCCGATCTGAATGTTAGAGGGTTGATCGTAACCCTCTTTAGATCGGAGGGTTAGAATCAACCTACGCAAATAATTATTGGGGCACAACTTATTTAGGCTGTGGCCCATCTAATGGACGGTTTGGATCATCCTATGGTGAGGGCCATACCGTACTTTTAATAAAGTGAGGAGTGCCCTCATCAAAATACAGTAGTGCTGATAACATTACCTTTAAATAATGGGTGTATTTTTGTAATGGCGTAAGCATCTGGATTTCTCGTTGCTTTCTAAATTGGTCGGCTTTTCTTGTGCACCGCACGGAAACTTCAAGTAGTTGGAAGATGTGAGGTCAGCCTTCATGAAAGGGAAATAATTAAAAAAGTGATATTTTCTTCTTATTTTAAGAGAAGGTTGAAATGTCCAAAAAGGCAACTCATGTTCCATTTATTTTCTGAAATTACCTCGCTGGAGAAAGGGGAAAATATGATATCCAGTGGCCCTATTTTTCCAAAGAAAAAGTGGAAGTCCTTGAAACTGGTACTCCCTTTTGGGTCACCAAGGCAATAGAAAAATAGTGTAAAATGATAAAAACACCACTATCATTGATGTTAACTTTTGAAAACAATATTAATTTACCATTAAAAATATAATATCACTATTCTGGTAGCCACGCTCGATCATTAGCTAGTGAAAATCAATTTAAAATATCACGGACCTAACTTCCCTCCACAATGGGGGGTGAGACTTCGTTTGAAGCTGGTGTTCCTTAGAGAGAAATGATTTCTATCTTAATTGGATGAATGAAGAGGGGGAGGGCTTTGGAATCTTCCTATAACACGATCACTGTTTGTGAATGGCAGGATATTTGAGATTTTGTTTTTGTTATCCTGAACTAAAGGAGCGGGGCAGGGGGCAATTCTCATAGAACAACCCCAACTTTCGGCTGTTTCATTTCATAAACTCATTCATGCGTTTTTCATCCCAATGGATTGAAAGCCATTGAACGCTAATAATGATTGTGAACGTTTCAACATCTCTACTTTACATCTCCCACCTGTAGCTGTATCGCCCTGCCCTTATCCTTATGTGGGGTCTGATAGGACACAAATACGGCGTCGTTCTCAGAAATCGTCACGTGTCGTCCATGCACGAGGAGAATCCAGCCATCATGAAGAAAGACGTTGGAAAATGATAAAGACCATGCAGACATAACACGCGTCGCCACCCAGGCCTCATCATCACAAACTATGAAACGGCCGGCGAAGCCACGTGGGCCGGCAAGGCAGGGGACGACCCAATCCTGCAAAGGAAGGCTTTCTCTCCATAATGATGAAAGGGGCCGCGCGCCTCCCTTTAAAAGGGAGGAAAAGGAAGAAGAACGGATCCGACTTTTTTCTAAAAAAGAGACTTCCCCCATTCTCAGCTCCGCCAGGACAACCGGAAAAAGAGGCGAGGCAACAACAGAGGAGGCTAGGAACCCAATCCTACTCTCCCTGCTAGTCCCCTCCGACCCACTCATTCACACACCCAGAAAAGAGCTCGCGCGCTGGCCCTGGTAACCCTAATAAAAACCCCTTCCCCTTCTCGTTGTTCTTTATATTGATTGGTCGAAGGATCTGACTTGGGTGTCGAAGTGGTCGTCCGAGACCCACCCCGGACCCCCTGACCCCCTTTGTTTGTGATTGCAGACCCCGCGGAGGTCCTCTACCGACCGCGCGATCGCAAACCCGGATTCAGACGCCATCATATTGGCGCCATTCGTGGGACTCGTCGAGTACTGAATGCCGCATGGCGATGAGAAACCACACCCAACAGCAGGAAGAAGGGGTAATCACCAGGAGTCAGGCTCAGCGTGCGCAAACCAACAGCTCAAGCTCCCGAGAGCCCAACTCACCACTCTCGGGCCGACACGAGCCCTCCTCTAGTGCACCGCAGATGGTCCCCACCATGGAAATGTTCAACGAACTCCGCCGGGAACTACTCCAACGCTTGCCTCCTCCGGTCCCGGAGAGGCCCCCGATAACGCTGAACCAGACAGAAGCCTACGACGAAAGCAACGAGGAACAGCCAGGGGAGCGTCATTCCCGGCGAAAGCGAGCACCGACTCGCCGAACGTCGTCCCCATCAGCAAATAGCCCTTTGCCCCCCGCAGCTAGGGGATGCCAGCGAGACAGCGAGAAGCAGGCTACGCTAAGCCGCGCTCTCCCTGTCCAAGCTGCCCGTCTCTAGGAACCGCCCCTGGCTTGGGGGGAAGAAGTGGCAACCTCGGTGCAACCGCCCAGCATGGATCCAATAGCCGACCTACAGAGGCAGATTCGAGAGGTAAAACTAGAAATGAAGAAACCCTACGCCCATGGCACCCTCGACGAATGAGAAAGAGAAACGGCATCCCCATTCACCACGGAAGTTTTAAAGACCCCTGCAGAAACAGGCATAGATCTCTCCCGTTTCGGTCTGTACGACGGAAGCACTGACCCCCTCGAGTTCCTCCAAACCTTCAAAAGGGTAATGACGCTCCGAGGCGCGTCGGACGGATTCATGTGTAGAGCCTTCGCCTCTCTGTTAAGAAAGACCGCTAACGACTGGTACATGAGATTGGAGCCCGACTCCATCGCATCCTTCCATGAGTTCGGGAGAAAGTTCATCGCAAGATTATCCAACAACCGCCTCCGCCATGATCCAGCAGACTCCCTCCTAGCCCTCCGGCAGGGAAGAAACGAGACCCTAAGGGACTTCATGTTAAAATTCAACTCCGAGTTGGCCCAACTTTCTAACATGGACGTCCAAATAGCGGTCGCCACTCTAAAGCATGCCACCACCGATCCAAATCTCAAGCTGCATCTTACCCTCAAGCCGCCTCGAGACCTACAGGAACTTGAATCCAAGGCTGACAAGTTCGTACGGGCAGAGGAAGCCTGCGCTCGAGAGCGAAACCAGCCCGGCCCCGATGAAAGAAAAAACAACAACGGCCGAAGGATCCTGAGGCCCAGGGCCGAGGAGAAACAGGCGAGCCGGAACCCCATCCCCTTCTTCGAAATACTGGGAAGCGCCCCGCTAAAGGTTCCCCTCTCCCATGTCCTACTAGCCATCAGAGATCAGGGTCTCCTGACCCCCCCCAAGCGAATGGCCACGGACCCAAAGAAGCGGTCCGCCAAAAAATTCTGCGAATTCCACGGGGATCACGGCCATGAAACTGACCATTGCTTCAACCTCCGCCTCCAGCTGGAAAAACTGGCCGAGGAGGGCCACCTAAACCAATATCTTAGGAGCCCTGGCGAAAGTTCGTACGAGATCCAACATCCACCCGACGAGCCCGGAAACAGGCGTCGGTCACTCGATAGGCGCCGGTCCAGCGGTCGCCGCCGATCCACTAGCCGCCACTGATCCCCGAGCAGGCATCGCTCCAGAAGCAGACGTCGATCTCGCAGTAGGCACGACGCACACCGCCACCAGCGACCCCGGAAAGATGAGCCCCCCGAACAACCACAGGCCCGCGAACAACCGCCTACCATCATAGGAAAAATCAATATCATCGCGGGAGGACCGGCAGCGGGAGGGCCGACAACAGCCGGTCGATGGGCCTATGCAGAGCGGGTGTTCTCCATGAATATGCCCTCCAAAAAGGCCCGGAAGATCCGCCCCAACAAGACCAGATCATTACTTTTTCCAACGAAGACCTCGACGGGCTACAGGTCCCGTATGACGACGCGCTGGTCGTCAGACTAGTCGTCGCCAACTTCGACATAAGAAAAATTCTAGTCGACACAGGAAGCTCCGTCAACGTATTGCACCTCGGAACTTTTGAAGAGATGAAACTAGGTAAAGAGAGGCTGGGACCCGCAGAGCACTCCATCTACGGGTTCTCCGGTGCGTCCGTACGGGTCGACGGCAAGATCGACTTACCCGTAACTTTTGGGACGTACCCCCTCCAAAAAACCATTCTAACCACCTTCATGGTCGTAGATATACCATTCACTTACAGCGCCATCAGTGGGTGCCCCACTCTAAGAGATTTGGGGGCAGTGGTCTCCACCCCCCACCTCAAGATGAAATTCCCCACTCCAACCGGAGTCGGGGAGGTCTGGGGACAGCAGATGATAGCACGCCAGTGCTACACAGCGAGCCTAAGAGGAACCAATGTTCCGGCCGAAAACTTCACAATCGGTAGTGAAGACCCCCGGCAGTGGGCCGGGACAATCAGAGGAGAACCCGCCGAGGAGCTAGACTCCATCCCAATAGCCGAAGACCAGCCAGAGAGACAAGTCCGGATAAGTTCCCTACTGAAAGGCCCCCTGCGAAACCAGATGATCGCCTTCCTCAGAGCAAACAAAGACATGTTCGCATGGTCCGCAAAGGACATGCCCGGAATCCCCAAGGAATTGGCCGTTCACAAGTTAAACGTGAACCCAGCCCTTAAACTCGTCCGGCAAAAAAAGAGGAACTTCGCGATAGAACGTCAAGCCCATATAAAGGCCGAAGTAGAGAAGCTGCTACAACCGGGTTCATCAGAGAAATCCGGTACCCTGAGTGGCTGTCTAATGTCGTCATGGTCAAAAAAGCTAGTGGGGCTGGCGGGCCTGCATAGACTTCACAGACCTAAACCGGGCCTGCCCCAAGGACCCCTACCCGCTCCCGCGCATAGACCAACTCATCGACGCCACATCCGGGCACGAACTCCTCACCTTCTTGGATGCGTTCTCGAGCTACAATCAGGTAAAAATGCACGAGCTAGACATCCCAAAAACAGCGTTCATTACCGATCAGGGGGTCTACTGTTACATCGTTATGCCATTCGGGCTCAAAAATGCGGGCGCCACCTACCAACGGCTCGTAAATAAGCTATTCCGGGCGCAAATCGGAAGGAACGTAGAAGTATATGTAGACGACATGCTGGTAAAAAGCCTGGAAGCCTCCAAGCACATCTCAGACCTTCGGGAAACTTTCGACACTCTGCGGCGAGCTCGGATGAAGCTGAACCCCGCCAAATGCGCCTTCGGGGTAACTTCCGGAAAGTTCTTAGGATTCATGGTTAGCCAGAGAGGGATCGAGGCCAACCCTGAAAAGATCCAGGCCGTCCTAGACATGGAGCCCCCGACAACAGCGGTAGAAGTACAAAGGCTTGCGGGTCAAATCACGGCCCTCGGCCGATTCATGCCAAAGTCAGCGGAGAAATGCCAACCCTTCTTCAAACAACTGAAAAATATACAAGAATTCGAATGGACCCCGGCCTGCCAAGAAGCATTCGATGCCCTAAAGCAATACCTCCAGACACCACCCGTACTCGCCAAACCTGAGCCGGGGGAGGAACTATATCTGTACCTGGCCATCAGCCCCACGGCGGTGAGTGCGGTATTAGCCAAGCAAAGTGACAAGAGGGAACATCCGGTGTACTACGTGAGCAAGACTCTCCATGGTGCAGAGGTCTGGTACCTAAACATAGAGAAGTTCGCCCTCGCAGTCGTCTGCACAGCTCGGAAGCTCCACCCCTACTTCCAGGCCCACCCCATTGTACTGCTAACCAACCAACCCCTGAGGAAAATTCTCCAAAAGCCAGGGACCTCAGGCAGGATGGTAAGTTGGGCCGTCGAGTTGGGAGAATTCGACATACAAGTCCGCCCAAGGCCAGCTATCAAATCCCAAGCCCTCGCCGACTTCATAGTGGAATCCATGGCCCTGGCCGGGGATCCAGCAGCACCGGAGAATGGCGAGGGTGTGGGACCCGAACCCGCGATAGGGGTGGGGAGCGAGCCGCCACGCTCTCTCTTGGTCTCTCGTACCCACGCGATTGGCGTGTACATTTTTAGTATTGATTTTAATTCATCTTTTATGTGAACTCAGGATCACTAAGGCAATCCGAATTCCACGCAAAAGAGACTGATAGAGTCGCCACCTAGATGTGGGATCTAGGACCCGAAATTAACCAGAAATCTAGACTCGCTACCTGGTTACGAGAATGGAAGGTATGGGGAGTTATCCACCACATGCACCATTCCTGCCCGATAATCGGTCTTCGATTCCAAAAGTTAACTCTTTTAAATTTATTTTAAATGGCTCATTCAACTCTTTATTGATGTGCGAACTATGTGACATGCATCCTATGATCTAGTTTCATTGTGGATCCTAAATATGTATCTTGATTTCTTAATTTGTTTGAATTAAATCTAAGTGAAAATTCTCCTAAAATTCTAATTTCATGGAAAATCCTAAGTGATTTGATTAAGCATTTACAAGAAAATTAATATACAAAACACCACAATTTGTTGTAGTGCCGACTCGCGGTTGGTATGCCATCAGACATCCAAGCTGCCGACGTACCCAAGCCTCACTGGGATCAGAGTCGACGTAGTTCGGTGCACCTAAGCTAAGCTACTTATGCCTAACTCAACTAAGACACTGACCTAGACGGGATTGACTGTTTCAACAGTTTAAAGAGAAGTTATTTAATTCAAGTTGAGGATTTTATTATCTTAGGATTTCATCTAGGATGCTATATGATCCTATCTAAATGCAAATTGCTCCTTAGACTAATGCAGGTTAGCCTACATCCTAGTTTACTAGGCTTGTCCTAGGAAAATATTGGGTGACTAGTGTAACTAGACCTATGGCACGGTTGCTATACAGAGCAAACGTACGTGATGAGGCTGGACTCCTAACTCTAGGACTCCATAAAACCTAAGACTCCCTAAGACCTAGGACACGACCCAACACCAGTGTTCCTAAATTGGGCTCTAATGGTTCTTATATCGGAAACCATAATCCAATAGTTCCGAAAGACTCGAGACAAATCGATTTAAGCTCTTGAAGTTAGTTAACTTCATATTTCAAGGATTTTTAGTTTTTGGACATTTAAGGATTACCAATGGCTCTAGGGTTCACCAATTTCGGCCTCGAATAGCATCCAAGGAAGGGAATCGTGCGCTCTTTCCTTGCACAATTTAATACTTATGTTATAGCATCTTATTGCCTGGCATATCTCAGGATTTCCGTTGACAGTAACCTCGGAGCCAACAACATGCTATAGCTTAAATATTCAAATTGTCAAAGATCGAGTGCAATTGGGATACGATTATGGATGCACTGGCCATTTTTCCAGTGAAATCTAAAGATCCTAAAATTTCTGTTTCAATGGATTAAGGAGTTAATATGTGACAGATATTTAAGGTTCTTTAGAAACTTTAAGATGATTTTCAATTAATTTCAATATTTTAATGGATTTTATCAATTTTAAACCATATGAGTGGTTTTACAAGTGAAACTGTTGCAAACGAATTCAAAATGAGTTGAAATTTCTACAGCAGTAAGATATGATGAGATGTAGTTTACTGAAAGATTTTTGCAGATTTTTACATTAAGCTCATATTTAATTTTGATTTAACAATTAATTGACCAGATTGCAAAAATAACACAGAAACTACTAGAAATAGAAATCTAAATTTATTGAAATTTCTACAGTAACAAGATAAAAGTAAAAATAGCATGATGTGAGAGTTTCATGAATTTTAGAAACTATTTACTATCAATTTCGGATTTGTCAATTTTCGGACCATATTATGAATTAACACTACATCCCATATGAAACAAGATCCAAAGCACTTGAAACGTTTACAGAAACAAGAAATATGGAATATAAGACTACTGTAAAAATTTTGAGAATTTTATCTGTGATCGGATATCAGTAAAAATTCTCCCAAAATCTGATAATTTTCAAAGAAAGCATAAAATAATATAGCAAACAGATTCAATAAATTCTCAAAAATTCATGGTAGAATGTATCCTTATCATATTATTTTTCCACGAAATTTGATTAATTTTAGAATTCATTTAGTATATATTTTATTTTTCTTCGTCAAAATGATATTTTTGAAGAGTTTTCTATTTTTAAAACACGATTTTTGAGAAAGTTACGACTCCGGAAAACGTTCTTTAATCTTGTTCTGATATGATGAACACAATAAAAATTTAAAATTCCAAAAAATAGATCATCCTGAGATGGCTATTTTTTCGAATTTCGCAATTACTCAGCCATTATTTTAAATAAAATTCCACTCTTCTCTCAAATTTTTGAAATCCCTTGATCCAAAGTCCGATCCGATCCGATGGTTATTTAGTCTATTTAAGTAGAACATCATATTAAATTTCGGGACGAAACGGATTTGAAACATTCATGCAGATCATGATTTTTAGCTCACACATATAATATTGAATTAAATTCAATTAAATGCTTAAAAATCATGCAAAAATCTAAAAAAATACCGAATCATCCGGGAAAAATCTGAGAATAGTGTACTAACCTGTAGTCAAGATCTCTGCCGAGTCCAAGAGCCGAAAAATCCCGAAAATCTCGACGACGCTCAATCCGATATCCGCCTTCTTTCTTCCCTTCTTTTTTTAGTTTCTCTCACTGTGGAGAGAGAGAGAGGGAGAGATTGAGAGAGAATGAGAGCGAGCACGAGTGATAGAGAGGGAGTTGAGAGATGGAGAGTGAGAGAGAGTGAGCAAGATAGAGATTGAGAGAACGAGATTGAGTGAGAGAGGCAGAGAGTGGAGTGAGAGTGAGAGAGAGTGAAACGTGGAGTGGAGTGTGAGACAGAGATCGAGAGAATGAGATTGAGAGAGTGAGTTTGAGATAGAGAGGGGGAGGGATGAGCGTGAGAGAGAAAACAGAGAGATAGGGGCTATGGAGAGCAAAGGGAGAGAGAGAGAGAGAGAGAGAGAGAGAGAGAAAACAGAGCATACCATGCTCTGTTTTCACGTTTTTTTTATTTTTTTTATTTTTTAAAAAAAAACTGCTGTCGGTGGGGGATGAGAGGGCCACTGTTGGGAGGGAGGAGGACTGAAACTGATACTCTGTTTTTTCTTCTCTTTTTCCTTTTTTTTTTAGATAGAGTGTGGGTGAGAAAGATGAGAGAATCGTGGAGAGTCGCCTCGTCTGTTGAGAGAGGGAGAGATAGCCGACTGTTGAGAGAGGTGAGGGATGAGAATGGTCAGGGATGAGAGTGTGTTGAGAGGGACATAGAGACGAGAACTTGTTGAGGGAGAGCCAGAACTGTTCATAGGGAGAGAGTCCATTTTCTTACGACAATTGCTATCCTTCCCCTCTTATGATGAAAAGAGAGTATTGCCATAATTTCCTTCATTTTTTTTAAGGAACCACCTTGCTGAGATCTCATTTTTTCCTTTTCATCGAATCTCCTAATTTCCAAAACAAGTTCTTTAGAAATATATAAAAAAAATCGAATTCCCCAAACATGACCTCTTTGCCCAAAACAGAATCTGTTCAAGATAGCAACAACCCATATTATGATGTCGGTGCAAGATTATCAATGTTGTCTTTTATAGAAACAATCCGGACTTATTTTCTCGTTCCCTGCCACATGATATAATCTGCTTTGTATGATATTTTAGCAAGAGCAATACATTACCTACTATGTCCAAGTCAAGATTAGAAATTAGCTACACATTAGCTGATCTCTAAAATAGAATAACTATTCACACGACTATTAGCAGACTTAACACACTTGCACGCTTGGGTGTTCAATGGGTGATCCACCGATCAATGGTCATGTTACCATAAGAATCCACGAGCAACTCATATAGCAAAATCCAACCATGTCATTTAAGAATTAACCCATACCCCTTCCACATTCAAAAATGGGCTGCACGTCTCAATCCATTGGTCCATCCGAACCGTCCATTTGTTGAGCCATAGCGTAATTAGGTTCACATGATCCGAACCATCCTTTCGATGGGTCACTACCTAAATAGGCTGTGCTCCAATTATATCCGAGGGATAATCTAAACTGTTTATTCGATGGGCCGCGGCATGGACAACTTGTATCTTCCAACTATCACCTCCATGGGATGATCCGAACCAACTATTTGACAAGCCGCAATGCAAATTAGTTGCACCCAGCGAATCCTTTTTGTCGCATAATCTGAACCGTCCATTAAACATGCATCAATATATAAATTAGTTGCGCCCCTCTAAATCATTTCGGTGGGCCGATCCGAGCCGTTCAAATAACTGGCTATCAATTAATTGGCTAGGATTACTCATAACGTGGGCCCCCTAAGTCACTCCCATGGGACGATCCAATTTGACGAGCCCCAGCTTTAAATTTTAATTTTTCACAATGATGGGTCCATATCAGATTGGCAAAAATACACTCCGCCCATCATGGAAATTGATCTCGTTTATTGGATCCAAATGAATTAAAAAAACCATATTCTTCATTAAAAACAATGCAGGGCACACCTGTTTGATCTCATTTTAATAGGAAATGCTCAATGCGGGCCCCCCAAACGGGTCCAAATTTCAATAAATGTTCAACGCGGGCCCACCGAATAGGTCCGAATTCTCCCCTGGCTTGGATTCTCCTGAATAACCATTCTCGACACTTAGCGAAAAGAAAAATGCGGAACATTGCGGAAATGATCGGAAAGATTGAGAAAGCATAAGGGGCGGACACGGGAATGGGAAACACTGAAAAAGACTGTTAACAAGAATACTAACTTCTTTGTTGATTAAAGCAGAGCAAAATGGGGGTGTCTACAGAGGGCTCCATCGAGCAGACGGCTCGCAAAGACATTTCGCCAAGCTCAGCAGAACCAAGCGACGAGACCCATTGGACCCTGCACGTTGACAGCTCAGCAGGCAAAATAGGGCACGGGGCGGGAGTGGTCCTCCGCGGCCCCGAAGGATTCACACTGGAATACGCCCTCAAGTCAGACTTCAAAGCCTCCAACAACGAGGCCGAATACAAAGCCTTGCTAGCAGGACTAAGCCTAGCCGCAGAGCTCGGTGCGGAAAAGCTAAAAGTCCACAACGACTCCCAGCTCGTCGTCAACCAGGTGAATGGAACATACGAAGCCAAGGGCTCCAGAATGAAGAGATACCTCTAGAAGGTAAAAGAAAAACTGCAAAGAATGGGAGAGGTAGAAATCCTCCAGGTACCGCGAGACATGAACAATCGAGCGGATGCATTGTCAAAAATGGCCGCCGAAGAGACCCATGACTTCGGCACCGTGCTCACAGAAATACTGCCCCACCCCAGCATCGACGAGGTGCAAGTTTTGGAGATCCCACCTGGACCAAACTGGATGGACCCCATCATGCGATACCTGAAAGACGGGGTACTACCCGCGGACAAGCTAGAAGCCCGGCGCCTAACCGCAAGAGCCGTCCACTACGTGGTCCACGGGCCTAGGCTCTACAAACGGTCATACACATGGCCGTATCTCCAATGCCTGGTACCCTCCGAATCGGAGTACGCGCTACGAGAAGTACATGAAGGGATCTGCGGAGATCACGGAGGCGGCAGGACTCTGGCTCAGAAAATCGTGAGGCACGGTTACTTCTGGCCTACGATCCTCAGCGACGCCAAGGAGTTCGTCAAAAAATGCAGCCCTTGCCAAAGGTACGCGACCACCCCCCGTCAACCGGCCACACCATACACCGCGATGGCAGGGCCCCTGCCTTTCGCCATGTGGGGCATGGACCTACTCGGGCCTTTCCCAAAAGCCTCCGGGGGGCGTACAATGCTGTACGTCGCCATCGACTACTTCACCAAATGGGTCGAGGTTAAAGCCGTAGCAAAGCCCAATTCAAAAGCGACGGAGAACTTCTTTTATCACGATGTAGTCTGCCATTTCGGCATCCCAAAGACACTCGTAACAGACAACGGTCCCCAGTTCACAAGTGCTGAATTCTGCAGATTCTGCGATAGCCTAAGCATCGAGCACCGTTTTGCCTCCGTAGCACACCCGCAGGCCAACGGGCAGGTAGAGGTGACTAACAGAATCTTGCTTCAGTGCCTCAAGAAGCGATTGGGAGAAGCCGGGAAAAACTGGGTAGAGGCCCTCCCTAGCGTCCTTTGGGCCTATCGGACGACGCCGCGGACCGCAACTGGAGAATCCCCTTTTAGCTTGACCTTTGGAACCGAAGCGGTCATTCCGCTAGAAATCGGCCTCTCCAGCTTCCGCACGGAGAATTATGACGAAAAGGGAAACTCTGAACTCTTACGGAATACCCTCGACCTCGTACTCGAAAAAAGAGAACAGGCCCTTCTCCGAACCGCCTCCTACCAGCAGAGGGTGGCACGGTACTACAACGCTCGAGTAAAAAAGCGCTCGGTAAAACTCGGAGATCTGGTACTACGACGGGCGGAGGTATCCGACCCCCGCAATGCCGAGAAGCTGGCACCCAAATGGGAAGGACCATACAAGGTCGTTCGAGCACTCCGCCCCGGGGCCTACCAGCTAGAACGCCTCGACGGGACTCCAGTCCCTCGTAGTTGGAGCATGGACAACCTCCGAAAGTTTTACCAGTAAGAAGGTAGGGTAAGTCCCATGTTTTCCTTTAAAAATATGACGAGTGTTTTGTCTCCTTTTTTGTGTTTAGAAGCAAAGATGTATTTTCCTCCTTAACAAATCAAGGGAATAGCGTTTCTACCTGAGCCATACGCATCTCCACTTTCCGGCCCGTAATAAATAAGGGACCCCAGTCTTTACAGAAAAAAGTATTCGGTTATTGGGGAACAATCAATATACTTCTAATGTCGAATCAGGGCGAAAGAAGAAAGGGAGTGAGACAGAGGTATCACCGGGGCCGCCCCCCCAAGGATACCTTAGAACGCTCCCCATGAAAAACAGGGAGTGAGACAGAGGTAGCATCGGGGCCGATCCCCCTGAGAATACCCTAAAACGCTCCCCATGAAAAAAAGACCTCCCCTTTAAGGGCAGGCGGGACCCATTAACCCCGAACTGATCACTCGAGGGGAAGATAGTCCTTCCATAAAAAAGACGCCCTACGGGGTGCACTAGGAGTACCCTCGCCAGCAAAGATCACAACTCAAAAAGCCCAAAGAGCAATACCGAAAGCTCAAAGAGCTCACGGCACAACATGTATAAAGAAAAGAAAAATAGTTCAAATGTTATTACAGACCAGACGCGTCAATAACGCCAAAAAAAAGGAGAGAGCAAACTTCCCAAGGCATCCGAACATTACTGAGCCCCCTCAGGAGTCTCGGCAACTACAGGATCCGCCAAGGCAGCCACCTCCTCCTCAGTCGACCCCGGCACTTCCACCGGTACCGTCGAAAGACCCTCCGGAGCACCTCCCTCAGCCTCATGCATCAGCGTGTCAAGGGGGAAGGAAGGATCGACCTCGCGGACACGCCGCCGGCATTCAGCAAACGCATCTATCTCAACGTCCACGCTGAACGCGGCCACGGCCTTGAAAAACTCCTCCGAGTCGCGCCATTCCTCCCGAGCCTTCGCCAGCTCCCGGACATGCATTCGTCGAGCCACCGCCAATATGTCCGCCGCACGGCTCCTCCCTTCAATGGTTTTCCGGAGGTCTTCCCGAAGTCGAGCGACAGTGTCGTCAAAGGTCGCTTTCTCTGCCCGAGCTTTGTCCAAGTCCTCGCTCAGCTGCCGGACTCGCTCCTCGAAAGCACCCATCTCAGCCTCATCCTCGAGCAGGCACTGCACCATCCTCCTGGCATAGCTTTGGGACTACAAAAGCAAGCCATCAGAAAATTTTCAACGCACAGTCTCAAAAACAACAAAGAGAGAAAAATACAATCAGAAAAACCGGCCACCCGGTACTTACGCAAGCTGTTGATTGAAAATACTGAGCCCCCAGGGCCCTACGATCGAAGCCCTCCAACTCAGCCTCGTCGCCAGGGAGAGCGGTGGTCACTCCTAGCTCCACCCCAACCCGGGGATTCGCAAGAACGCTATCCTCAACGCCAATCTTCCAGTCGGGTTTAAACAACTCCCCTCGCACCTGGAAGCTCTGCGGCGGAAGCTCCACCCGCTCCAAAAGAAGCTTGGTCATAATCGCAGCTTCCATCTGGCTTGGCGCGTCCTCCAAAAAGGCAGGAGGATGCGCCGACCGACCAGCTTCCCCCTGTCGAGCGCCACGAGGGACAGCCCTCTTAGCAGAAGGCTCCGACTCTAGAGGAGAAGATCTAGCCGCCCCCTTTTCTCCGACCACTCGACCAGAGGGGCTAGAAGGCACGGATGTCGGAAGCCTCGCTTGCGACCGGCCCAGCCTAACCGCGGCCATAAAGTCATAAGGGATCTTCTTGCGGCTCACCAGGCTCTTCGTCGCCACCGCAACCTCCTTTCCCTTACCAGCATCACCAAAAGAAGACATGCCTCCTGCCAAAGACCGGAGAACAACAACCGCTCAGAACAAAGGGGAACAACAAAAAAGAAAAATAAAAAAAAACAACAAAAAAAAGGGGTGGGGGGCTCACCGCGATAGCTGGCGGAACTCTCCCACCTAAACTCAGAAACGTCAATGGCCTCCCCAGAAGCGAGCTTTCCCAAATCAAACTTGCTGTAATCAGACTCGTCGGGGAGGGACTTCCTCCGCCACTCAACGGAGCGTCTCCAAGAGCGAGGAAAGTCCCAGCCAACGTCCGGTGGAGGAGTGATGAACACATACTCCTCCTTCCACTTTTTTATGGAAGAAGGCAAGTTCGCCGCAATGTTCACCTGAGGACGCTGGGTCAGATATAACCAGCTATCCTCCCCCTTCACCAACGGGCTAAGGGCGACGCAGGCTCGGAGCAGCGGGAGGGTAGGCTGAACCTTGTAAAGACCCGCCTTGGCCACAAAAGCCAAGAGAGTGCGCCAACTATTAGGCGCCAGTTGGGAAGGGGCCACCCGATAAAACTCAAGGGCCTCTACTATAATGCCCAAAAGCGGGAACCTAACCCCCGCCCGGAAAGCCTCCACGTAGAAAGCTACCTCCTCCTCCGTGGCACCCTCGCACACCCCTTCCCTAAAAGAGGGAACCCTAATCCCGTATTCATCAGGAATGTGGAACTCCCTCCTAACCTTCTCCGCCGCCCCTTCTCCCAAGGTGTTCCTGAAACATGTCACCCGACCGGGACGAATAACAGCACCAGACCGGATGTCCCCAATCTCAGCCTCACGAGCGGGAGATTCCAAAGGAGCAGCCTCCACCGATGACCCAGAAGCCCCTGAGCTATCTCTTAACTCCGTAGGTACATCTCAAGAGTCGCCGCCCCCTCTCTCCACAAACAACCGCCTCCTTTTTCTTGGCAGAACCCTCTCTACTACTTCCACCGACTCAGAAGAGGGACTCTGAGGAACAGTCGCGACAGACATCTGTAGACACCCCCATTTTTGCTCCGCTTTAATCAACAAAGAAGTTAGTGTTTTACCGGTTTTTCAGCATTTTACATTTTCGTGTCCGTTTCTTACCTTTTCTCAATCTTTCCGGTCATTTCCGCAATGTTCTGCATCTTTCTTTTCGCCAAGTATTGAGAAGGGTTATTCAGAAGAATCAGAGCAAGGGAGAGTTTGGACCGATTCGGTGGGTCCGCATTGAGCATTTTTGTTTAGACTTGGGTCAAACAATGAAACCATACATTTTTCCATGGAAAATGAATTTCAGCTTTGTTTAGAATTAACATTGAAACATTAATTTCTATGAGAAGCTGCCCATGTGTTTTAAGCCATGGGATGGGGCCCACCATGTGCTCCTCATGGTGTGGGCCCATCACCATATTTGTGAAGCATTTGGATAAATTGTAATGGACCACCATGATAAAAAAGTTTAAAGATAGGGCCATTATCATTTGCGGGGCCACTATCATTAATTTTTATGGATGGTGCCACTATCATTTTGAACTTCATAATCTGATGTGTGGGACCTACAATTTACATATCAAGCTATGGTTGGGTGAGACCTATTATTTTATACTTTGAATATGATTAGAATTCAATGGTCTGATCTGCGAGGCCCACCATACCCTCAATTACATGCATGATAGGGATGATCAGACGGTTTGTAATTCCACCACTTAATAATTAAATTCGGCAATGTTTGGGGGTTCCCTATGTCATTATTTTGAAAAGGAAATGTTTCAAGAAAGGCATGGTGTAAAGTTACTCTTGGTTATTGAATATTCTCTTCATGAGTGATGGTTTTTTTTTAGCAAGGGAGAAAAATGTGAAGAAAAGAAAAAATTTTAAGAGGAAACTTTCTCAAATAAGAGTGAGAGGATCCTTCTTTAGTGATCTCTCTCCATCGATAGGGAGAGGGGGGGTATTAAAAACAGCAACTTCCCATCTGTTGGGGAGGTTTTCTTTTTCTTTTTCTTCTTCTTTCTTTCTCCCTCTCTCTCGGTTTTTTGGAGGGTATTCTATCACTCTGTTCTGGGGACGCACGGGTTGGATCACGCAGAGCTTCGTTCTCCCCTCTTAGCTCTTGTTCTCTTAAAGGGAGGAACAGCAGCTCTCGTGGCCGGGGGAAGATCGCTCTCACCTCTACATTCTCTGAGCCTCTCTTCTCTCCACAGCAGCTCCACGGTCTCTCCAATCCTCTCTAAATCTTCTCACTCGAACTCTGTTTGTTTTTCACGCACCTTCTCCTCCCTCTGTGTTTTCCTCTCCCCATCTCTCACTCGGTTTTCCCTCACCATTCCTCTCACTCTGTTGATCCCACCCTCTACATCTCCCTCAACTCCTCACCACCCTCTTCAACCTCTCAACAGGAGCTCGACAGAAGAAAAAAAAAATGAAGAAAAAAAGCTAAAAACAGAGTCTCGGTTTTTCTTCAAAAAAACCGAGACATATTTCTCTCTCTCCCTCATCTCTCACTCTCATCTCTCACATATCTCTCTCAACAGCCCAATCTCACCCTCTCACCCTCTTCAGCCCAACCACACACATAAAAAAAAAAGAGAACGTGAAAGACACAAAAACAGAGTATCCCTTATACTCTGTTTTTCTCTCTCTCTCTCTCTCTCTCTCTCTCTCTTTTTCTCTCCCTCTCTCTCTATCTCTCAAAGGTCCCTCTTCCCACCCTTTCAACATCTTCTATCTCTCCCTCGCTCAGCTGCTCGCTCCCTCTCCTCTCCTCAAAACAGCAGCGAAGGTCCCTCCTAAAGACAGCAGCTCTTCATCTCTCTACCTCTCTCATCTCTCAAGCTCTATCTCACACTCTCTGCCACTCTCACTCTCTCTCTATTTCTCACTCAATCACTCTCACTCTCTCACTCTCCCTCCCTATCTCTCTCTCCCCATCCACTGTGAGAAAACAGAGAAAAATAAAAGAAAAAAAAAACAAAGAAAAAGAGAAGAAGGAAACGGGGCGGATCGAGCAGCGGCGCGATTTTTCGAATTTTTCGGCATTTGGATGCGGCGAGGAACTCTATCACAGGTTGGTACCCCATTCTCGGATTTTTCCCGAATCATTCGGCATTTTTTATGAATTTTGCATGGTTTTTAGTATTTAATTAAATTTAATTCAATATTAAATGTGTGAACTAAAAATCATGATCTGCATGAAGGTTTCAAATCCGTTTCGTCCCAAAATTTAATACGATGTTTTACTTGAATAGAGTAAAATAACTATCGGATCGGATCGGACATTGAATCAACGGCTTTTTAGAATTTGAGTGAAGAGTAGAATTTTATTTAAAATATGGGTCGAGTAATTACGAAATTCGAAAAAATAGCCATCTCAGGATGATCTATTTTTTGGAATTTTAAATATTTCTTGTGTTCATCACATTAGAACAAGGTTGTAGGACGTTTTCCGGAGTCGTAATTTTCTCGAGAATCGTGTTTTAAAAATAGAAAACTCTTCAAAAATATCTTTTTGACGAAGAAAAATAGATTATATACTAAACGGATTCGAAAATTAATGAAATTTCGTGAAAAAATAATATGATATTGGTACATTCTACCATGAATGTTTGAGAATTTATTGAATCTGTTTGGTATATTATTTTATGCTTTCTTTGAAAATTATCAGATTTTGGGAGAATTTTTACTAATATCAGATCACAGATAAAATTCCCAAAAGTTTTACAATAGCCTTATATTCCATATTTCTAGTTGTTGTAAAAGTTTCAAGTGCTTTGGATCTTTTTTCATATGGGATGTAGTGTTAATTCATAATCTAGGCTGAAAATTGAAAAATCCAAAATTGATAGTAAATGGTTTTTAAAATTCATGAATATCTCACAGCATGCTATATTTACTCTTATCTTATTTCTGTAGAAATTTCATTGAATTTAGATATCTATTTCTAGTAGTTTCCGTGTTATTTTTGTAATCTGGTCAATTAATTGTTAAATCAAAATTAAATATGAGCTTAATGTAAAAACCTGCAAAACTCTACTAATAAGCTACATCCCATCATATCTTGCTTCTGTAGAAGTTTCAACTCATTTCAAATTCGTTTGCAACAGTTTCACTTGTAAAATCACTCATATGTTTAAAATTGATAAAATTCATTGAAAATCCGAAATTAATTGAAAATCATCTGAAAATCTCTAAAGAACCTTAAATCTCTGTCACATATTAGCTCCTTAATCCATTGAAACAGAAATCTTAAGATCTTTAGATTTCCCTGGAAAAATGGCAAGTGCATCCATAATCGTATCCCAATTGCAACCGATCTTTGACAATTTGAATACTTAAGCTATAGCATGTTGTTGGCGCCGAGGTTAGTGTCCACGGAAATCCTGAGATATGCCAGGCAATAAGATGCTATAACCTAAGTATTAAATTGCGCAAGGAAAGAGCGCACGATTTCCTCCCTTGGATGCCATTCAAGGCCGAAATTGGTGAACCCTAGAACCATTGGTAATCCTTGAATGTCCAGAAACCGAAAATCCTTGAGATCTGAAATCAATTAACTTCAGGAGCTTGAATCGATTTGTCTTGAGTCTTTCGGAACCATTGGATTATGGTTTCCGATATAAGAACCATTAGAGCCCAAATTAGGAACACTGGTGTCGTGTCTTGTCCTAAGTTTTAGGGAGTCTTAGGTTTTAGGGAGTCCTAGAGTTAGGAGTCCAGCCTCATCACGGACGTTTGCTATGTATAGCAACCGTGCCATAGGTCTAATTACACTAGTTGCCCAATCTTTCCCTAGGACAAGCCTAGTAAACTAGGATGTAGGCTAACCTGCATTAGTCTAAGGAATAACTTGCATTAGATAAGAATCATATAGCATTTTAGATGAAATCCTAGGATAATAAAATCCTCAACCCGAATTAAATAACTTCTCCTAAAACTGTTGAAACAATCAATCCCGTCTAGGTCGGTGTCTTAGTTGAGTTAGGCATAAGTAGCTTAGCTTAGGTGCACCGAACTACGTCGACTCTGATCCCAGTGAGGCTTGGGTACGTAGGCAGCTTGGATGTCTGATGGCATACCAACCGCGAGTCGGCACCACAACAAATTGTGGTGTTTTGTATATTAATTTTCTTGTAAATTCTTAATCAAATCACTTAGGATTTTCCATGAAATTAGAATTTTAGGAGAACTGTCACTTAGATTGAATCCAGACAAATAAAGAAATCAAGATACACATTTATGATTCACATTGAAATTAGATCATAGGATGCATGTCCCGTAGTTAGCACATTAACATAGAGTTAAATGAGCCATTTAAAATAAATTTAAAAGAGTTAGCTTTTGGAATCAAAGACCGATTATCGGGCAGGAATGGTGCATGTGGTGGATAACTCCCCATACCTTCCATTCTCGTAACCAGGTAGCGAGTCTAGATTTCTGGTTAATCATGGGTCCTAGATCCCACATCTAGGTGGCGACTCTGTCAGTCTCTTTTGTGTGGAATTTGGATTGCCTTAGTGAGCCCAAGGTCACATAAAAGATGAATTAAAATCAATAATAAAAATGCACACGCCAATCGCGTGGGTACGAGAGACCAAGAGAGAGCGTGGCGGCTCGCGCCCCACCCCTCTCGCGGGATCGGGTCCCCAGTTTGGCGACTCTGCTGGGGATCACCTAACTTCATTAAAATTCCAAAAGATAACTCATTTGAATTTAATTTAACTGGCTCATAAAAACTCTATCTCTTATATACTTGTTAGATTAGTTTGTATGCTTTATTTTCTCATCACATTTTACTTGAACTTAATCTAACAAAACCTGAAGGCATCATAGATTGCGCGAACTTATTGCACACACTTACATCACTTGCATCTAAACCCTGCATCTCACATGCACACACGTCCTATTTTAGGAACCCGAAGTGTTATCTAGCATGGTTGACTGGGATTTCATCACCTGGTGCCTCTGTGCTAGAGAAGCATTCCACCCTTAGCCTAGCACCTTATGGTGCGTAAACGGATCTCTTGTTCACGTACTGATACGCCGGACACTGGTACAGTATATCGAACATGGATTCACGCTAAGGGAACTCTTGGCCTTACCCCTAGATTAACCCACACATGCATGTAGAATACGAACACATGTACATCACGTGTGTGAGCCTAGCTTAGGACATCCTACACATTTGTGTCTAGATTAGGCCGTGGTCCATCTTCCAATGGCTACGATCGGTCCTTAAGTACACAAACAAAGTCATGAGTCGAGATCCTATCTCCACTCCGCTAGATTAGGATTAGGGTTGATGCCTTCAGGTAGCACTGTTAAAATGCACAAAGATTAAAAGATTTTCCTTTGGGGTTAAGATATAAATCCCATCTTTCCTAAGATCTCATAGGATTAGTCATTCATGATCTATCCGTTGAAAGCAATCCTATCCTATCTCATCCCATCTCTTGATCGTACGATTTTCAAACTTCTATTATGTGATTCGATCATGTATCCATACTTTCTTTATACTGGCAGGAACTTATCCCAATCTCGTGTTCATGTAATCCTGATCATTCTTTATCCCTTCTCTTGGCTTGCAGGCACCATGTCTACTCGTGCAATTCTTGATTGGATCCGTGGTACATTAAGAGAATCTCATATCTATGCCATAAGTGAGTAAGAGAAAAATCTCTTCGGCTACGTGGCGACTATCAAGCTCGATTGGGGATTACTCTATACCGCATCAGAGTGTTGGGTTCCCGATCATCATGTCTTCCGTTTTGGCAACTTAGAAATGTGTCCCACCTTTGAAGAATGGTGTGCCTTATTGGAATATCCTATGGATGGCCCTCTAGTGAAGCCATCCTGTGTTCCAGATTATCGTCCTTTGTTCCTTCGCTTGATGAATAATCCAGATGAATCCATGAACTCTTTCATCAAAGGCCAAGAAGTGTCCATGCAGCAGCTGATTGATATTTATCCTCCTATTTGACACATTGGTGCTGTTGATATTCAAAAAGCCCGACGTCGCGCTTTGAGATTCTGCTCCTTTGCTAGGTTCCTCACTGTCCAGCCTTCTCGCTTTGCGTCAGCTGTTCTTCTGGACCTCGTTGATCAAATGGATCGTGGCGCCAATCCAATTCCTACTATGCTTGCAGAAACCTTCAATGGATTGGATGATATGGCTCACCTTCGTGCCAGTTCAGGTCCAGGCTCTTATATTCGCTCTTTCGTTGGGTCTTTCTCAGGATGTCCTGCATTACTTCAAGTGTGGTTATGCCACAAGCTAAAAATTACAGCTTTTGTCCATTTTGATCATACGTTATACACCTTCAGTGAATGGCGTCATGATGTTTGTTTCGATCATAAAAGCGATTGGGTTGAATGGTTAAATTCTCGCCAAGAAGATCATATTTATTGGCAAATCCCTAGAATCCAAGAAGCCGTCTTCAACACTGGAGAAGCTAACTATGTTCGCCTTCTTGGCCTCAAAAAGACTTCCTTCTATGTTCCTGTCAGGATTCAGCGTCAGTATGGAAGGAAGCAATCCATTGCGCCTCCCCTTCGTCATTTCTACCCGCCTGAGGATCTCAAGCCCAAGATTGTCAAAGCCGTTTCATCTGCTTGGGATGTCAGAATCATCAAACCTCTAAAAGAGTCAGCTGAGCAAGATTGTCGTCCAAAGAAGAAGTCTAAAAAGAATGCTTAGTTCCATGTTTAATCTTATCCGTTTATCTTTGAAAGATTGAACCATGTACTCAAATTTTAATGATTGATCAATAAAGTTCATCTTTCTTTCTCATTATCCTAGTCTATGCATGTGTCATTGTTTACTTCTTTCCATGATTTTAAAATGTGTCTTTCAAATATTACAGGGTAGTAAACACCATAGCTAACCCTATTGCTCCTTGGGTTCGGGTCTCTTCACGATTGGAGAGGAATTCTGTCTCTCCACCACCCTCTCTGAGAACCCCAACATGTCCTTCTTTCTCATCCTCACCAATGGCAGATAACCAAGATGGCCTTCCACCTGCTGCTATTACCGATACTCTTACCTTGATTCTCCAACAGCTTCAAGAACTCAAAGAAGAGAATCGAGTTATCAAGGCTCAGCTTTCTGAAAAGTTGGGACCGTTGTTGTCCAAGGATAAAGGGCCTATGCACCAAGCAGCTACTTTAGCAGCACCTGCCCAACCAGTGTTCATTAATATCCCTGATAAAGCCGAAGAAGACTTAGAAAAAGAGCAGTACAATGAAGATCGCAGTAGGCCTTCTCAGTTCATGGTTGATAAGTCTGTTATGGAGAAATTAGAGACTCTTACCAGGAAAGTTCAAGACATTCAGTTTCAAGACCAGGGTGGTTTCAATCCCAGTGATCTTACTCTATTTCCCGAAATCCGCCTTCCTGCTAATTTTCAAATACCCGATTTCAACAAATATGATGGTGTGGGTTGTCCAATCACACATTTGCAAATGTTCACCATCATGTGTCAGCCTCAAGGCTTATCTCCTGAGCAAATGGCTCAATTGTTCCCAGTTTCCCTAACCAAGGTTGCTAGGAGATGGTTCATGGTCTTGGACAAGACTCGTTACAGAACATGGAAGGATATCGGCGAACAATTCATCAGGCAGTTCAAATATGATGATGGGACAGAAATCACCAGAAAGGATTTAGAGAGAACAAAGCAAGACTCGAGGGAATCCTTCCTGATTTTTGTGAAAAGATGGAGGAGAATAGCAGCTCAGATGATGGAGCGCCCGTCTGAGGAGGAGCAGGTTCAAATAATCATGAAAAATATTCCCCCCCAACTTCAGTATCACATGTCATTGCAATACTATCCAGACTTCAAACACTTCATTGTGGCTGGCACCCAGATAGAGGAGGCTATGGCTCAAGGTGTATTTAACCGTAGCAACCCAAATCCCAGAGACTTCAAAAAGTCCCCTCCAGCCCAAGTCAGTAGCATCTCTCGTTCCAATACTCAGTCCTCCAAATCCCAAGAACCTCTAGTGATGGACTATGCTCAACCCGCGACCGCACCTCGGCAACAAACCCGGGTAGAATTTACCCCTCTTCCCATTCCATCTTCGGAGGTGCTTAAGCAGTGTCTAGCTTCAGGTCGCATAACCCTACCTGCCATCCGGCCTCCACCCAATCCTCTACCTGCAAATTGGCGAGCTGACCTACACTGTGAGTACCACAGAGGTCCTGGTCATCTTACTGACAACTGCATTGCCTTGAAATATAGAATCCAGAAAGTCATTGATGAGAAAGTCATTGCCTTCCAGCCAAGACCCAATGTCACCCAAAACCCGCTACCTAGTCATGCAAATCCTCCTGCTGCCGTTAATGCCATAATCATAGGAGATCCTGAGTTTGACCCTCTCACGCTCATATGTGCTTTAGAACCCGTTTCTGAACCCCAAATCATCTTCTGTGATGAATCATACCCAAGAGAGTCAGTACCTCCCTTGGTAATCACCTATGAGCCACAAGTCCCTCAAATTATCACTTATGATGAGCCTGAATTGGATGAAGTCAGACATGTGACAAGGGGCGGAAGAATTTTCAAACCTGCTGAATTGAGAGTCAAAAATCCAGGGGCATTGGCTCGAGGAGAGGAGCCGCAATATGTGAAAGATCCAGATGATGAAGTTGTGCAGCAGTTGAAGAAAACTCAGGCTGTTATATCTGTATGGGGATTATTGATAGCATCAAAGAAACACAGAGAGGCTGTGTTGAAAGAGTTGAATACCACACAGGTATCCTCAGAGATATCTCCGGAGCAACTGGCTGAAGTTGTTGCTCTAACCCAGGCCACCAGGGTCATTAGTTTCTTAGATCAGGAGCTGCCTCCTCAAGGTCGAAATCATGCTAGAGCTCTTCATGTCACTATTGTCTGTGGAGGCAAGAAAGTACCATATGTGTTGGTAGATAACGGATCCACCTTGAATGTGTGTCCATTGAGAACTGCCATTACCTTGGGTTTCGGTCCCACTGATTTTGCCGAATCAACCCTTGGTATTCTTGCATATGACAACACCCGCAGAAATGTGGTCGGAGTCCTCACCACCAAGATCGTTATACGCAGTCAAGAATTTGAGGTTGAGTTTCAAGTTATTCATATCAAAGCCTCGTTCAATATGCTTCTAGGACGTCCCTGGTTGCATAAGGAAGGTGATGTTGCTTCAACCCTTCACCAAAAACTGAAGTTCATCAAAGATGGGAAGTTGTTAACTGTCAGAGGTGACGAAGAGCCAGAAATAGGGCAGATAACAGGAGAAACCTTGATCCTTCCAGTTGCAAAAGCAGATGACTACAACTTGAATGGTTTCGCATTCGACGTTGCTGCTATTTCTTATGAGGACGCCTCTCGGGAGGAGTTGTATTTGCCTTTTGCCATCAGTTCTGTGGTGGCCAAGCTGATGAGAAAAATGAATTACTTCCCCGGTATGAATTTGGGCCGTGATCCAAGCAAGGCATCTCACTGGCGCCCAATCAAAGCAAACCATGGAATTTTCGGTCTTGGATATGTACCTACTGAGGAGGAGGAGGAAGCCATGGAAGAATTGTTGAAATTGAAGGAAGAAGTCCGCCGCACCGGAAGGGTACTCCCAATGGCTCCATATTGTAGACATCCCATTTTGACCGACCCGTGTTTGCGGTATTTGTGTGAAGCCTTACCCAATCAATGAGTTAGGACCCCAATTTATACCCTAGGTTAGGTTTGGGTCTCACCAAGACCCCCGCCAAGTTTCATCAAAATCCGACTCAATTTGTCAAATGGGACGAGCCGGGAAAGAAGTGGGGCTTGAATGTATAAAGGGGGGCGATTTATCCTGTGATGGGCGCGCCCAGACCTAATAGGACAAATCTGGCGGGCGCGCCTCATCAATTCCCGTGCGCTTCATTAAGTAAGGGTGCAGATATCAACACCCTTATTTTTAATATAAAAATCAAAAATCAAAAAGGAAAAAGAGGACTGTTCATTTTCTCGTCGAATCTGAGAAAAGAGAGAACGAGAGCAGAGGGAAATTTGGATTTTCTTTCCTTTTTCCTCCTTCCCCGATCGTCTTCCTCCGATCGTTTGTCGGAGATCCGTCCTCCGATCCAAAGTAGAGAGAAAAGGGAGAGAGAGAAGAGCATTTTTGTAACCCTAACCCCCTTTTTCTTATTTTCTTCTCCGGCAGATTCTTCTTTTCCAGCGATTTTTTGCCGGAATATGGCCGGAAATCCTTCTCCGATCTAACTCCGGTAAGCCTCTGATTTCTTTCTTCTTCTTCTACCTTCCTTCATTCTCACCACTATCTCTCTCGCCTTCAAATCTATCTGTGAAAGAAGAGATCTCAGATCCAAGTAGAGAGGGAGAGAATTCTCATTTTCATTCCAGAGAAAGGGAGTGAGAGATTGGAAAAGGGGATTTCCTTTTCCGGTCATCTTCTCCGGGAAGCCTCACCGGAGCTCGACCTTACCTTCTTCTTCTCCTTTTATTTCTTCGTCTATTACCTCAATTCACGTGTCCAGACCTCATTCCTACCATAGCCGTCTCCTTCATTATCAGATCTAGCTATCCTAAGTCCTCAAATCTCAGATCTATACCCTTTTTCATGTTTAAACCCTTAGATCTATTTTCCCTAACCTTGAAACTCTAATTTAGGTTTCTAACCTTTAGATCTAGCTGTGAAAACCTTGAATCTAGTCTTTTCCGATCGAAGTCATTGCCGATCCAATGACTCTCTGTCATTTGGTTCAATTTTCGGAAAAATTCTGAAGGAGTGTTCGTCATCTGCAAGGCGGGAGTGGAGAAATTCATAAGATAGCTCAAATTCTAGAGGTAAGTACCGTCATCATATCATATTTTTCAATTATCTAAGCGAAGAGTCTTTATTACAGTAGATCTTTGTTCTAAATTATAGATCTAATATTTCCTACTTAGAATCTGTTCATTTTTTATATGATGTTAAGCTTTGTGTGGAAATGTTGATTGTTTTATTCCTCGATGGAGGAGATAGTGTTAATCTATTTTTACTAGATTATAAAGAGATGGTGATTCTATTGATTTTTATTTATATTTATTGTTCAATTTGAGTTTATTCTGTCATCTAATGACCAAAATTTCTTGGATCTGGAAATCAATAGAGTTACATTTTTGGAAATAATATATTTCTATTCATACATGAAGAATTTTGTCTCATCTGTGTGATTACCTTCATGCGTGCTGTGCGTATAAGCATACATATGTCTGTGTATTGATGGGGATATCAATGGGATTTCATGGCTGTATATGTGAAGCTTCATAGTTTAGATTGTTGGTTGGAATTTATGAGATAATTATGTCATTTAAACTCCAGAATTTTAGTTGAATCAATTGAATGCTGTACATATTTGACTTGTTAGATTTGATTTGTCCCATGAATATGCTCCTTGCTAGCACATTTTAGCCCAGGGATATGCTCCCTGTTTTAGCACAATTCTATACATGGCGATAATTCTTGTTATGGCTTAATCTCAGCCCCTGTTGGGCAAGCCCATGTCAGCCAGTTTGGTCCATAGTTTAGCCCCAATTTAGATATAATTATGTGCACTCTGCTGTCCCATTAGTTACGTATTCACATTTGTGATTTTCACTAGTTTCAAAAGCACACCACTGATATCTCACTGCTGTCCTACTGGTTATGCATTCACATTTGTGGTTTTTACTTAGTTCAGAAGCACATACTGCTGTCTGTTTTCATATAGTTGTTGTCCCATATTTTGTGTGCTATATAGCTGTTGTTTTGGGTTGGATCAAAGAACATAGAACTGTTGTCTATCTTCACATTTAACAGCTGTCCTACTGGTTATGTATTCACATTTGTGGTTTTTACTTGGTTCAGAAGCACATACTTGCTGTCTATTTTCATATAGTTGCTGTCCCACATTCTATGTGCTATATAGCTGTTGTTTTTGGGTTGGATCAAAGAGCATAGAACTGTTGTTCTATACTGCATGATGAGCACATTTATGTGTGAATAGTAGGTAGGAAAAACATGCATATTCTATGTTTAGAACGGTACTACTAAGGTATTTTGCTTGTTTTTGGTGTTTCAGGGTTATTCTTGAATTTCCGTGAAAAATGGAGCCAAAGAGATGAAAATCCAATGAATTGTTTTTATTACTTGACCGGGTGGGATCATCATTTGGGAATAATTTTTTTGGGCACAATCAGTTGAGCCATGACCCATCAATTTGGACGATTGAGATCAGCCCATGAAGAGGATTCAAGGGGCACGGCCAATTTACATGGCAGCCTCACTATAGAGTGATCCGAATCATCCATTTAATGGGGAGGAATTTAGGGGTACAATTGATTTAGATCAGCCCATTATTTGGTCGGTTTGGATCATCTTATGAGAATGATTGTGCAACACTTTATAGAGGGGCAGTTTTGCCGTTTAAGGATTGAATTGGGAGTGGGCTGTTTGGAATTGAAGATGGGCTGCTGATTTGGGTTTTAATAGGCTGGAAACATGTGATATTCGGTAACATATGTGGTCCCCACACGGTAATGCATTGCATGAAGTTCAAGATGAGGCATAACGGCTTGCATTCAGGTCATCGAAATGGGCGGTCAAGATCATCAAAACCATTCAATTTATATTGTGGTCAATTAATTGGATAACTAGGATCGTCCATTGGAAATAATTTGGAAGGAGTCCATTAGTTTGCCAAGTGTAGTTGCTGAGTTGTCATTGTTAGCTTTCAACAAGATATCTAGCTATGATTTGTTTTAGGCAACCCACTACAGAGAGCTCTTACTCTCATTCTCATTCCAACTTTGGGACAACCAGTCTACGTTGTGGCTATTAAGTGAACGGTTTGGATTATTTTAATCCATAACAATCAGCCCAAGTTTCTAAAATGCAGTCAACCTTATACGGGACTCACCTTGGTGTGCCAAAAAGCCATGCAAATTTCTATTTTTTTTTCTATAGCAGCCAATGCACCGACCACTCCTCTTCAATACACGTTTTGGAAATTTCTTTGATAATAGTAATTTCCTTTCCTTTATTGCAAATATATAATACACAAAGTGGGACCCATTTGGGGTTTTGGAAAGTTTTTGAAGGAAAGCAATCACCGTCCAGCACATGGTAAGTTTTTAAGGCAAGCAATTTGTGGGGCCTACTTAGGTGTGGCTGGTCCAAGTTGATTTGGTAATTACTAAATATATGGACGGCTTGGATCATTTGAAATTATGTGTGATTCATCTATCTTGTGACTCAACAAATTGGACGATTCAGATTGTTTTACGGGAGTGGGAAAGGTGGCACAAATACGTGGTAAGGACCATCATTTTAATGGTCAGGATTATCCAATGGGAACTGATTTTAGAAGTCCAGCCAATTTACTTCAATGCCTATCAAATGGACGACCAAGATCAGCCACCAATATGACAAGAAGAAGGAGATAGCAAGGAATAAGAAACAACCAACTCATTTTTCCTACAATCTCTACCTTTCTCGTTTTTATTCCCTCTTGTTTGTTGCTTTCTTGCACCCTCCATTCCAAGATGGAAGGTCTGGATTATGAAAAAAAAGAAGGAAGGCTGCTATATCTCGAAAGTAATGGGGATATTTAGAAGTTTTACATTGAGAATAAAAAGAAGGAAGAATGCGATTAAGAGAGGAGACAGCTCATCATTTCTATTTTTATTACCTTCTTTTGATCTCACAATAAGATGGAGGGCCAGGATCAAACCCAATTGAAGAAAAGTGGTGTTACAATTTTAAGCCGTATGCCAAAATTAGAGGAGATAATTAAGGAAACAAAGGGGAGGAGCTCAGAATTTTTTTCTCCCTCTCTTACATTTTCTCTCCCTTTTGTATCTCTACTCTCACTTTTCTTTTGCACTATCTTGGCTCTTATTCTCTCTACCACTCTCAACCACTCTCTCTTGTTCTTTCTTGTTTTCTTTCATCTTTTTATCTCTTCAACCAAAGATCAACCATCCAAGGCTCCACTCCAAGGTGACATCAAGAGATAGAGAATGACAAGTTGGCCGTTGCTTGACGGAGAAAAAAACTAAGTTTTTCTTTTATTTTGTTCTTTATTTCAAGCTTCAATTTGATGTATTTTTAGTTTATTTTCCCATTAGTGAAGAAGTTATTTTCTTTTTATTTTTCTTTTTAAGTTCTTATATGGCACTTCTTCCCTTCTCTATCCCCTTTATTTTTGTTTCTTTAGCCTTCTCCAGACTATACTTAGGGTTTAGATGAAGCCATGGGGAAGGAGAATGAGAAGTAATTAAAACCAGTGGCTTATCTAACAAATTATGTAGAGTTTTGTTTTTGTACAAATCACAATCATCCATGCCATTGGCTTTCCCCTTTCGTATGGATGATTGTTGATTGACAAAGACTAAATTCTATATAATTAATATAAATTAGAGGGTTAATTCAATTAAATACTCATAAATAATGACATCTTTTAGATCTTATTATTTATTGACTGTTTAGTTGGATTTTCAACCTAATTCAAAATAGTTGTTTTAATTAATCAATCTAATCCAAACCCATGGTGGATTCTAACCCTAAGTAATATTTTATATTGAATTAAGATTCTTACATTATTCCAAATTACTTTTGCAATTTTCCAATTAACTTAGGCCTTTAGAATTTTAATTTTCTAATTAGATTAGATAAGTAGTTAACAAAGATTATTAGAATTTTGGCATACTTTGCCTAAATTAAGATTTCCAAATCAAGATCGTAGTTGAATTTGATTCTTAGATTGAATAGAATACACGCTTATATATAGTGTTGGCTCCGAGGTCTAAGTCCACGAAAATCCTGAGATTTTGCCAGGCAACATTATATCATAGCTAGTATTCTAATCAGTATAAGAATAGGATTGACAACTAGATTTCTCTTCCTTGAGTTCGACCCGTATTTACACGATCCGTGCACTTGCGGTTATTTAATTTCTCAAACACTGCACATTTGCTGTTCATCTTAGTAGGGCTGCTGTTCTATAATTGCTATACATCGTAATTATGAGATTGGTTGAACCAAAAGGGACATCTCTGCTGTCCATTGATCCATAGCTGCTGTTCTATAGTCTCTAATGCTTTATATAATTGTGATTTTAGGTGAGTTAGAAAGCATATCTCTACTGCCCAATAATGCATAGCTGCTGTCCTACAACTTTGTGTTTTATAATCGTGATTTTGGTTAAGCTAAAATGCATATATACTATCCATCAATGCATAATTACTGTCCTGCAAGTTTATAGTCTTTGTAATTGTAATTTAGTTAAGTTTTTAGGCTACCCAGCGGCTGGTCTGGGCTAATTTATTTTATTTTAAATAAATTGTTTAATTGAAGAAGGAAATCAGATGATTTGCACTATTCGATGTCCTTGACACGAATATCGTCTGATTTCAAGGCGGTTTGTAGAAATATTATATGTGTAGGAAATCAGATGATTACTTTGGCATCATCTGATTTCATTGGAGTCCCTGTATTGGGGTTTGTGGTTGGCTTTGAAGTGTTTGATATTGTTTTTATTTCATTAGGCTACCCAGCGGCTGGTCTGGGCTAATTAATGATTGCTTATCATTCTATAATTGCTGTCCTGCAGTTTATAGGCCTTGAAGTGGTAATTTAGTTAAGTTTGCATGATATGAAATATTGTCTTTGAGTAGAACTCATTCCTTTGAGTGCTCTGAATATTTGCAGCAATTGTTTAGTCTTTTGGTGTTGCTTCTCTATTCATTGCAAGAGGGCTATGATGGCGATAGTTGGAGCCTCCCCTTTAGAGAGACAATTTGTGTTTCTGTAAGGTTAGTTTAGCCTCAGGGGACTTGTTTAGTCCATGTAGTGTTCCCTTCTCTTTTAGCAGACTTCTCTAGTTTTTAGAAACCTTTAGATGGTAGTTTCTTTTTCCTGTTTTAGGAGACCATTTGGTCTTATTAGAGAGTTCCTTTTTAGGAGACACGTTTTGTCTCGTTAGGCAGTTCTCCTCTGGGAGCAAGCCTCGTCGCTTAGAGCTCATCTTTGTGTGTGTTTGGGAGACCCGCCCGGTCTCATTCTCTCGCTAGTTCCTCTCTTAGTGCGTCGTTTGGTTTTTGGGAGAACACCCTACTCGGCTTGGCTGCATACCCCTACCCTTATGGGTATTGGGTTGCACATTTGTTGCACCCTAGGGCTAGGTAGCTGTCCGGCCCGGCTGGGTGTTTTACCTTTGCCAAATATGCAGGGTCTCTTTTTCCTTATTACTTGTGATAGTCAATTCGCATAGGAGTCAGTCCTTGATTAGAGAGTCTTTGACTCATTCATCCTTTAGATGGTATTATTAGAGAGTCTTTGACTCATTCGCCTTTTAGGTGGTGTTATAGGAGAGTGTTTGACTCATTTGCCTTCTCTTGTGTTGTTGTCAGTGGAGTCTTTGACTTGTGTTGTTGTTAGTGGAGTCTTTGACTCGTGTTTCCATCTCTTTTGAAGAGTCTTTGACTCTTGTACCTCTCAGTTGCTCTTTTTGAAGAGTCTTTGACTCTTGTATCCCTCATTTGCTCTCTTTTGAAGAGTCTTTGACTCTTGTATCCCTCAGTTGCTCTTTTAGAGAGTCTTTGACTCACTCGTCCTTTAGATAGCAGTATTAGAGAGTCTTTGACTCATTTCCCCTTTTTTCTATAGTTGTTTTTAGGAGCTTCTCCTTAGTGTTGTCGTTACTCTTGTTTCTTGGAGACTTGCCCAGTCTCATTGGAGCTTTACCTTCTGGGTCTTAGATCATTTTGTCATCTTTGATAGTTAGCTTGCCTGGTTTAGGGGTTTCCCCTGTTTGCCCTAGGGTTTAGCCCTAGGATTTTGCTTTGTGTGTTCCCTTAGGTCTTTGACCAAAAGGGTGAAATCAGAAATTAAAAATCTAAAAACATCAGAAATTCGAAATCCAAAAAAAAAAAAATTTTTGAAAAGCTTTAAAATCCAAAAACATTAGAAATTTGAAACTCAAAAACATTTGAAAAACATTAAAACCATTAAATCATTTGGAGTACTTGCTTTTAGTGATAGTTAGGAGAGTTCGTTTCGAACTACGTTGGCTTGATCCTCTTCCGAGGTACGTAGTGCAGCTTGGGATTTACATCCCCAGTCCAGCCAAACTTTTTGTAAATAATGTTTTTAAACTTTCTTTAAAAATCTTTAAAACCTTCATTTTCAAAAGATCTTTCTCTAGAGTTAGGAGTTTCTCCTAGATAAAGAGTTTTAGAGTTAGGTTGTGTCTTTTGATAGGTTTTTTGTTTGTTTGCTTGTCGTGTGCTTATTTTAGAGTTAGGGGTCTGTCCTAGAGTTATAGGAGCGCCTCCGTCCGATCAGTCGGCGATCTACATCGCCGAGTGATGACTAGAGCAGGATACGCTAGTCCACCTTTGGTTTTCCTTAGGAAATACAGCCTAGTTACACATAGGTTGTAGGAACCACCTGCATTAGCTTAGGGCTAATCTGCATTTAGTTAGGGCATATAGGGTGTCCTAAAATCCACAATTCACTGGAATTTAAATAATCGTACAAGAAACTTTAATAACTAGTCCGGTCTTTTAGATCGAGTCTAGGATAGAGGTCTAGGTGTCTTAGGCATCCTAGCTTAGAATATGCGCGAAGAACTACGTTGCCTTGATTCTCGTGGAGGCGGGGATACGTAGGCTTCTTTGGATGAATACCAGACCATCCGAGGACTCGGGCTAATTCGTTTAGAGTCTTAGGATTTGTTGTGCTGTTATTGTAGGATTTGATATGTTTTCTTACTTTATTGTACTGATCTTATACCTTTAGCTATAGCTTGCATGTGTTTGCACATCAGAACTTAGACACCCATTAGGCTTGTCACTCATAACCTAGCTATGCTTAGGTGACACATCTTTCATTTTATTTTATATGTGTTTATTATTTTTATCCTCAGGAAATGCATGCTTAGGTAGACGAGTCCTGAGGATTGTTCCCATTTCACATGATTTTTATTCAAACTTCTTTGGAGTTACTAAAAATGGCATAAGAGACCAAGTGCTTGCACTCGGATGAATTGGGGGTGCTCTCAGACCTTCCCCATTCGTAACCAGGCACGAACCCATATGTATTTCTGGTTATCCATTGCACAGAGGATTTAATTTTAGGGTTCCATGGCATATCCATGGATGGCGACTCTGAGTTTATTTCAAGTATGTCTCGGTTTCGAACCTCGGTTCCGGATCGAGACATATCTCTTTCTTTTTATATCGCCACTCGTGCTATGCTATGATGGTGGCATCCGTTTTGAGAGTTCCTTGGTAGAGCTCTCCTTCACACGTGGATGATCCAGATGGTGTTAGGGACCCGTTCCCTCGCGCCGCCTATCTCGGATCGGGGTCCACACATATTCCTTATCGATGAATGGTCATTTTATCAAAGAAGGTGAGACCTCTACATACTATGGGTTTTCTGAACCATGGTATGACTCAGTGACAGGGATCATGATACCCGGTTTTGAAATATTCAGTGGCCTTGCTCTCCCAGAAATAGAACTGGCGATATATTATGTTGAGAAAGCTGTTGAGGACTGGTTAGTCTACCTTGAGCCAGATGTGCTGGGATCTTTGTTTGAAGAAAATGTGCCAGATGTTGATTACTATTCTGAAGAACAAGAAGAGACAGATTGTGAAGATGTGCTGGTGGCAGTTATTCAGAGTAATGATACCTTTACTGAACCTCAGAGTCAGATTGCACCTGCAACAGAAAATCTTTCAAACTGGAGTTCTGATGTTTTTCCATCTTATTTTATTGCTAAGTCAAGTCTAGTCAAGTCGATTGAATCAGTGTCAGTGCCTAGTCCAGGCGAGTCATTTTCTGAGTTTATTTACTATGTGAATCCTGAGCCTGTTCAGGATGAGTCCGATAATAATGATGTAATTTCTTTCAATTCAATGAAATCTGATTCTCAGTATGTCTCTGTGTTTGCTTCTGACTTTAATAATAATGATAACACTCCCTCCTCAGACGAGGAAGAAGGGATCGACGAAACTCCCCTTGAATTGCAGCATATGCTCAAACAAGAGGAGGAGCGCCGAGCCCAGCCTCTTAAAGATGAAATCGAAGTCATAAACATCGGAACAGAAGATTTAATACAGGAAATACGAATTGGAAATACTCTATCCTCTGAAGAGCGCGATGAATTAATAAACCTACTTAAGGAATATAAAGAAGTTTTTGCCTGGTCCTACAAAGATATGCCCGGGCTGAGTAAAGACATTGTTCAGCACAAGCTACCTTTGTTGCCAGAAATTAAACCTAAAAAGCAGAAGCTAAGGAGAATGAAGCCCGAGTTGGTCTTGAAAGTAGAAGAAGAGGTTACTAAGCAGTTGAATGCTGGATTTCTGCAAGTGGTGGAATATCCAGAATGGCTCGCAAATATAGTACCTGTACCGAAGAAAGATGGAAAGGTGAGAATGTGTGTAGATTTCAGGGATTTGAACAAGGCAAGTCCAAAAGATGATTTTCCTTTACCACATATCGATATCCTGGTAGACAATACGGCCGGGCATGAATTACTATCGTTCATGGATGGTTTCTCGGGCTACAATCAAATTAAGATGGCACCCGAGGACATGGCTAAGACCTCGTTCATTACACAATGGGGGACATATTGCTATCGAGTAATGCCGTTTAGTCTTAAGAATGATGGTGTGACGTACCAAAGAGCAGCTACGGCCTTACTCCATGACATGATACATAGAGAAGTCGAAGTTTATGTCGATGATATGATTGTAAAGGCCAAGGAAAGGAGAGATCATATCCCAAACCTTAAGAAGTTCTTTGAAAGAATTCTCAAATACCAGCTTCGCCTGAATCATAGCAAGTGTGTGTTCGGGGTTACCTCCGGTAAGTTGCTTGGATTTATGGTGAGTCAAAGGGGCATAGAGGTAGATCCTCAGAAAATTAAGGCTATCCAGGAGATGCCGCCGCCTAAAACCGAGAACGAAATTCGGGGATTCCTAGGAAGGATACAGTTCCTAAGGCGATTCATCGCTCATCTGACATCAACTTGTGAACCTATCTTTAAGCTCTTAAAGAAAAACTCTTCTAAAGAATGGACGAAGGAATGTCAACAGGCCTTTGAGAAGATAAAACAAAGTTTGGCTGAACCACCGATAGTAGCACCAGTGATACCGGGGCATCCTTTGCTGCTTTACTTGTCAGTAACAGAAACCACAATGGGCTGTATGTTAGCACAGCAAGATCCAGAAACCAAGCATGAAAAGGCTGTGTATTATCTCAGTAAGAAAATGTTGGAGTATGAACAGAAGTACACTGTCCTAGAAAAAACCTGCTTAGCTCTGGTTTGGGCTACTCAGCGACTCAGGCATTACCTTTTATCACATAAGGTCTTGCTCCTGTCAAGGATGGATCCTCTGAAATATCTCTTTGAAAAACCAGCCTTGACAGGCAGGACCGCCAGATGGTTATTGTTGTTGTCTGAGTTTGACATCACCCGTGTAACCTAAAAATCAGTGAAGGGCCGAGTCATTGCTGAGCAATTGGCAGAAGCACCCCGAGAAGAAAATCAGCCTTTCAAACCAATGTTCCAAGATGAAGAGATCATGATGATAGAAGATGAATATCCAGAAACTGGTTGGACCCTCTATTTTGATGGAGCAGCAAATCAAACAGGGCAAGGAGTAGGGGCATTGCTGGTGTCACCTCGAAATGAGCATGTTCCCCTTGCCGTTAAGTTACAATTCAATTGCACCAACAATATGGCAGAATATGAAGCATGCATTGTTGGGCTTGAGGCTGCATTAGCCTTAGGCATAGAGAATCTTGACGTATATGGAGATTCGAAGCTAATCATTTGCCAAACTCAAGGAGAGTGGAGAACCAAAGAAGAAAAGCTATTGCCATATCATGAGTACTTGGATGCTCTTGCTAAACAATTCCAGTGCATCACTTTCAGTTATCTGCCAAGGTTGAAGAATAGATTCGCCGATGCCTTAGCAACATTAGCTTCTATGATTGACATACCTCACAATATGAAGATAAGGCCCATCACGGTTCAAGAGCAATGGGCTCCCGCATATGTTGATGCTATAGAGATAGCTGCAAGATGCCCCGATGGTAAACCATGGTACACGGATATAAAGAACTACATCTCGGGCCAGGGACATCCCAATGAGGCGTCGAATAAAGAAATAAGGACTTTGCAGAAATTGGCAGCTAATTTTGTCATTTGTGGAGGAGAGTTGTATCGGCGATCTTTCGATGGAATTCAACTTTTATGTGTCAATGAAGATCAGGCAGAAGAAATTCTCGCAGATATTCATGAAGGGGTGTGTGGGCCTCATATGAATGGAAAGATGCTGGCAAAGAAAATCCTACGTCTGGGGTACTATTGGCCAACATTGGAAGCAGATTGTCACACATTCGTGAAGAAATGCTATAAATGTCAGATACATGCGAATCTCATCCATGTACCACCCACTGAATTGCATTCTCTTACCTCTCCTTGGCCGTTTTCGGTATGGGGAATTGACATAATTGGCAAGATTTCTCCCAAGTCGTCCAATGGTCACGAGTACATACTCGTTGCAATTGACTACTTCACCAAGTGGGTCGAGGCCGCTTCTTACGCAAAGCTTACATCCGCATCAGTTGCTAAATTCATACGCACCAACATCATATGCAGATATGGAATCCCCCACGAGCTTATCTCAGATAACAGATCTCATTTCAAGAAGAAAGTAATCACTCTTTGCGAAGAGTTCAAGATTAAGCATCCTAAATCCTCACCTTATCGGCCGCAGACGAATGGAGCGGTGGAAGTTGCAAACAAAAATATCAAGACGATCATTAGCAAGATGTCAGAAACTTATAAGGATTGGTCGAATAATTTACCGTACGCCTTATGGGCTTACAGAACGTCAATTAGAGCTTCAACTGGGGCAACCCCCTACTCTCTTGTTTATGGGATGGAAGCAGTGCTACCTGTTGAGATCCGTGTACCTTCGCTCCGGGTATTGACTGAGGTCAAGTTGCCAGAAAATGAATGGGCAGATGTCAGATATAAAGAGCTAAACATGCTAGACGAGAAGAGGTTAAAGGCGCTTTACCATGTGCAGGGTTATCAGTGCAGAATAGCCAGGGCTTTTAATAAAAAGGTTAAAATCAGAGATCTAGAAGAAGGCAATCTTGTTTTGAAAGAGAACCGAGCACCAGTGTTTGACCTAAGGGGCAAGTTCAAGCCAAATTGGTCAGGACCCTATATTGTGGACCAAATCTTACCCGGAAAAGCCGTCAAGCTCCGTAATTTAAATGGAGAAATATTACCGGAACCAACAAATCTTGATCAACTCAAGAGGTTCTATGCTTGAACACTAGAAGGCCGTCTTTTGGCCGAATAAATCCCAAATTCATAACCTAAGATTAAAAAAAAATAAAAAATATATAAATAGATATATATAACTTTTTGCAAACCCTTTTGAGCCTAAATAAAATTTTCCTTCAAAACCCAATATACTAGGGGCATTCGCCCTGAACTACGCATGACCTGATCCCTACACCGGGGTACGTAGGCAGCTCGGTCAAACCGAGTTCGGTTGTTCCAAAAGAAGAAAATCAATTATTCCAAACAGAAGTTGAAAAAAAAAGAGAAAAAAAATCCATGCAAAAAGAAAAGAAAAATTAAAATACCTTCGAATTTGGGGCATTCGCCCTGAACTACGCATGACCTGATTCCTACACTGGGATACGTAGGCAACCTGTTCACAGGTTCGGTCGAAACTCTTGCAAAACCTTAAGCCATTCTTTGAAAAGCCCTACCTCACCTATAAAGTCCTTTTGGTGTTCAAGTAAAAAGAAAAAGAAAATGGAAAAATAAAGAAAAAGAGAAAAGAAATGGAGCTTGAAGATCCGCTAGATTGAAAACCTGAAAAGACGATCTAGGCAAAATTTAGGATCATTCCCCTGCTAAGTTGAAAACCTGAAAGGGCGGCTTAGGCAAAAGTTAAGGGGGTGGCCTGCTGAGTCGAAAACCTGAAAAGGCGATTCAGGCAAAAGTTAAGGCCGAGCGGTCCGCCAGGTTGAAAATCCAAGAAAGGAAGGCTTGGTCGTGGTAAGATTGGGTTCACGCCAGAAGAATTACCTCGATCTCTGAACTCGCGGTAGGTCAGGCAAAGCTAATAACAATGAGTCCTGAAACTAGGGGCATTAATTTCAAAGCAATCCGAAAGTCGATAGAAAGATATATGAAGTATCATTGTCTTAAAAATAAGTGAAGAAGTTTATTAATGGAGAAACATTCTATAAAAGAGGCTAGCCTAACCCAAAAGAAAATGCTGATAAGTCAGAAGCATCACGAGATTACTGGAGTAATCTTTCTTATTTTGTCTTTTATTACAAATGTCTGTGGTTCTATTTTGTTAAAAAAAAGAAATAATAATTTTACGAACTCTATTTTTAGAATTGTTGTAGGGTGCAATCACTCTGAAGGCAGGTTCATTAACAGGTTCTGAGAAACTTGGAAAAGGTGACACTGTCATGAATGGCGAAAAATCTTTGAAGAATGATCTCTGGTCAATGAATAGAAGGAGGTTAGAATGCCTCAAACTGGGGCAGGTTGCTAATAAAGTGGCATCTCATATTTAAGCTCTGAAAGTCCTTTGCTGCATGGTGTTATTAAATCCTTTGCTTCTAAAGTTGTTAATTGAAAATTCCGATTTCTCTCAAAGCTCAAATCATCATATCTCTCTGAATTCATTTGAAAAAGATATTTTCTCTCTGAACATCACACAAATATGATATCTCATTTTCTTGGAATCCGTACAAATACGGTATTTCATTCTCTTCGAGTCCATACAACTATGGTCTCTTATCCCCTTTGAACATCATACAACTATGATGTCTCATTTCCTTGGAATCCGTACAAATACGGTATTTCATTCTCTTCGAGTCCATACAACTATGGTACCTTATCCCCTTTGAACATCATACAACTATGATGTCTCATTTCCTTGGAATCCGTACAAATACGGTATTTCATTCTCTTCGAGTCCATACAACTATGGTCCCTTATCCCCTTTGAACATCATACAACTATGATGTCTCATTTCCTTGGAATCCATACAAATACGGTATTTCATTCTCTTCGAGTCCATACAACTATGGTCTCTTATCCCCTTTGAACATCATACAACTATGATGTCTCATTTCCTTGGAATCAGTACAAATACGGTATTTCATTCTCTTCGAGTCCATACAACTATGGTCTCTTATCCCCTTTGAACATCATACAACTATGATGTCTCATTTCCTTGGAATCCGTACAAATACGGTATTTCATTCTCTTCAAGTCCATACAAATATGGTCTTTTATTCCCTTTGAACATCATACAACTATGATGTCTCATTTCCTTGGAATCCGTACAAATACGGTATTTCATTCTCTTCGAGTCCATACAACTATGGTCTCTTATTCTCTTTGAACATCATACAACTATGATGTCTCATTTCCTTGGAATCCGTACAAATACGGTATTTCATTCTCTCCGAGTCCATACGACTATGGTCTCTTATACCCTTTGAACATCATACAACTATGATGTCTCATTTTCTTGGAATCCGTACAAATACGGTATTTCATTCTCTTCGAGTCCATACAACTATGGTCTCTTATCCCCTTTGAACATCATACAACTATGATGTCTCATTTCCTTAGAATCCGTACAAATATGGTATTTCATTCTCTTCAAGTCCATACAAATATGGTCTTTTATTCCCTTTGAACATCATACAACTATGATGTCTCATTTCCTTGGAATCCGTACAAATACGGTATTTCATTCTCTTCGAGTCCATACAACTATGGTCTCTTATCCCCTTTGAACATCATACAACTATGATGTCTCATTTCCTTGGAATCCGTACAAATACGGTATTTCATTCTCTTCAAGTCCATACAAATATGGTCTTTTATTCCCTTTGAACATCATACAACTATGATGTCTCATTTCCTTGGAATCCGTACAAATACGGTATTTCATTCTCTTCGAGTCCATACAAATATGGTCTCTTATTCTCTTTGAACATCATACAACTATGATGTCTCATTTCCTTGGAATCCGTACAAATACGGTATTTCATTCTCTCCGAGTCCATACAACTATGGTCTCTTATACCCTTTGAACATCATACAACTATGATGTCTCATTTCCTTGGAATCCGTACAAATATTGTATTTCATTCTTTCCGAGTCCATACGACTATGGTCTCTTATTCTCTTTGAGCATCACATAAATGTGATATCTCATTTCCCTCCGAATATCCATTCGAAAATGGTATCTCATGCTCTCGTTGCCCGTTTGTGAATGGCACCGCAACGGGATTTTTTTTATTGCACTCCAATTCTAGGATTTCATCTAGGGTCTTGCATTATATTAGGTTGCATTGTGTTTAGGGAGTCCTTTGTCGATTAAAGCTACGCAAATTGGTTCTGTCATTTCGACTTTGGTATTCGATGACTACATCATCTCTACAAAAGACGGGCATCTGTAGACACCCCCATTTTTGCTCCGCTTTAATCAACAAAGAAGTTAGTGTTTTACCGGTTTTTCAGCATTTTACATTTTTGTGTCCGTCTCTTACCTTTTCTCAATCTTTCCGGTCATTTCCGCAATGTTCTGCATCTTTCTTTTCGCCAAGTATTGAGAAGGGTTATTCAGAAGAATCAGAGCAAGGGAGAGTTTGGACTGATTCGGTGGGTCCGCATTGAGCATTTTTGTTTAGACTTGTATCAAACAATGAAACCATACATTTTTCCATGGAAAATGCATTTCAGCTTTGTTTAGAATTAACATTGAAACATTAATTTCTATGAGAAGCTGCCCATGTGTTTTAAGCCATGGGATGGGGCCCACCATGTGCTCCTCATGGTGTGGGCCCATCACCATATTTGTGAAGCATTTGGATAAATTGTAATGGACCACCATGATAAAAAAGTTTAAAGATAGGGCCATTATCATTTGCGGGGCCACTATCATTAATTTTTATGGATGGTGCCACTATCATTTTGAACTTCATAATCTGTTGTGTGGGACCTACAATTTACATATCAAGCTATGGTTGGGTGAGACCTATTATTTTATACTTTGAATATGATTAGAATTGAATGGTCTGATCTGCGAGGCCCACCATACCCTCAATTACATGCATGATAGGGATGATCACACGGTTTGTAATTCCACCACTTAATAATTAAATTCGGCAATGTTTGGGGGTTCCCTATGTCATTATTTTGAAAAGGAAATGTTTTAAGAAAGGCATGGTGTAAAGTTACTCTTGGTCATTGAATATTCTCTTCATGAGTGATGGTTTTTTTTTAGCAAGGGAGAAAAACGTGAAGAAAAGAAAAATTTTTAAGAGGAAACTTTCTCAAATAAGAGTGAGAGGATCCTTCTTTAGTGATCTCTCTCCATCGATAGGGAGAGGGGGGGTATTAAAACCAGCAACTTCCCATCTGTTGGGGAGGTTTTCTTTTTCTTTTTCTTCTTCTTTCTTTCTCCCTCTGTCTCGGTTTTTTGGAGGGTATTCTATCACTCTGTTCTGGGGACGCACGGGTTGGATTACGCAGAGCTTCGTTCTCCCCTCTTAGCTCTTGTTCTCTTAAAGGGAGGAACAGCAGCTCTCGTGGCCGGGGGAAGATCGCTCTCACCTCTACATTCTCTGAGCCTCTCTTCTCTCCACAGCAGCTCCACGGTCTCTCCAATCCTCTCTAAATCTTCTCACTCGAACTCTGTTTGTTTTTCACGCACCTTCTCCTCCCTCTGTGTTTTCCTCTCCCCATCTCTCACTCGGTTTTCCCTCACCATTCCTCTCACTCTGTTGATCCCACCCTCTACATCTCTCTCAACTCCTCACCACCCTTTTCAACCTCTCAACAGGAGCTCGACAGAAGAAAAAAAAAAAGAAGAAAAAAAGCTAAAAACAGAATCTCGGTTTTTCTGAAGAAAAACCGACACATATTTCTCTCTCTCCCTCATCTCTCACTCTCATCTCTCACATATCTCTCTCAACAGCCCAATCTCACCCTCTCACCCTCTTCAGCCCAACCACACATAAAAAAAAAAAAAGAACGTGAAAGACACAAAAACAGAGTATCCCTTATACTTTGTTTCTCTCTCTCTCTCTCTCTCTCTCTCTCTCTCTCCCTCTCTCGCTATCTCTCAAAGCTCCCTCTTCCCACCCTTTCAACATCTTCATCTCTCCCTCGCTCAGCCGCTCGCTCCCTCTCCTCTCCTCAAAACAGCAGCGAAGGTCCCTCCTAAAGACAACAACTCTTCATCTCTCTATCTCTCTCATCTCTCAAGCTCTATCTCACACTCTCTGCCACTCTCACTCTCTCTCTATTTCTCACTCAATCACTCTCACTCTCTCACTCTCCCTCCCTATCTCTCTCTCCCCATCCACTGTGAGAAAACAGAGAAAAATAAAAGAAAAAAAAAACAAAAACAAAGAAAAAGAGAAGAAGGAAACGGGGCGGATCGAGCAGCGGCGCGATTTTTTGAATTTTTTGGCATTTGGATGCGGCGAGGAACTCTATCACAGGTTGGTACCCCATTCTCGGATTTTTCCCGAATCATTCAGCATTTTTTATGAATTTTGCATGGTTTTTAGTATTTAATTAAATTTAATTCAATATTAAATGTGTGAACTAAAAATCATGATCTGCATGAGGGTTTCAAATCCGTTTCGTCCCAAAATTTAATACGATGTTCTACTTGAATAGAGTAAAATAACTATCGGATCGGATCGGACATTGAATCAACGGCTTTTTAGAATTTGAGTGAAGAGTAGAATTTTATTTAAAATATGGGTCGAGTAATTACGAAATTCGAAAAAATAGCCATCTCAGGATGATCTATTTTTTGGAATTTTAAATTTTTCTTGTGTTCATCACATTAGAACAAGGTTGGAGGACGTTTTCCGGAGTCATAATTTTCTCGAGAATCGTGTTTTAAAAATAGAAAACTCTTCAAAAATATCTTTTTGACGAAGAAAAATAGATTATATACTAAACGGATTCGAAAATTAATGAAATTTCGTGGGAAAATAATATGATACTGGTACATTCTACCATGAATTTTTGAGAATTTATTGAATCTGTTTGGTATATTATTTTATGCTTTCTTTGAAACTTATCAGATTTTGGGGGAATTATTACTGATATCAGATCATAGATAAAATTCCCAAAAGTGTTACAGTAGCCTTATATTCCATATTTCTAGTTGCTGTAAAAGTTTCAAGTGCTTTGGATCTTTTGTCATATGGGATGTAGTGTTAATTCATAATCTAGGCTGAAAATTGAAAAATCCAAAATTGATAGTAAATGGTTTCTAAAATTCATGAACATCTCACAGCATGCTATATCTTATTTCTGTAGAAATTTCATTGAAGTTAGATATCTATTTCTAGTAGTTTTCGTGTTATTTTTGCAATCTGGTCAATTAATTGTTAAATCAAAATTAAATATGATTTTAATGTAAAAACCTGCAAAACTCTTCTAATAAGCTACATCTCATCATATCTTGCTGCTGTAGAAGTTTCAACTCATTTCGAATTCTTTTGCAACAGTTTCACTTGTAAAATCACTCATATGTTTAAAATTGATAAAATTCATTGAAAATCCGAAATTAATTGAAAATCATCTGAAAATCTCTAAAGAACCTTAAATCTCTGTCACATATTAGCTCCTTAATCCATTGAAACAGAAATCTTACGATCTTTAGATTTCCCTGGAAAAATGGCAAGTGCATCCATAATCGTATCCCAATTGCAACCGATCTTTGACAATTTGAATACTTAAGCTATAGCATGTTGTTGGCTCCGAGGTTAGTGTCCACGGAAATCCTGAGATATGCCAGGCAATAAGATGCTATAACCTAAGTATTAAATTGCGCAAGGAAAGAGCGCACGATTTCCTCCCTTGGATACCATTTAAAGGCCGAAATTGGTGAACCCTAGAACCATTGGTAATCCTTGAATGTCCAGAAACCGAAAATCCTTGAAATCTGAAATCAATTAACTTCAAGTGCTTGAATCGATTTGTCTTGAGTCTTTCGGAACCATTGGATTATGGTTTCCGATATAAGAACCATTAGAGCCCAAATTAGGAACACTGGTGTCGTGTCTTGTCCTAAGTTTTAGGGAGTCTTAGGTTTTAGGGAGTCCTAGAGTTAGGAGTCCAGCCTCATCACGGACGTTTGCTATGTATAGCAACCGTGCCATAGGTCTAGTTACACTAGTCGCCCAATCTTTCCCTAGGACAAGCCTAGTAAGCTAGGATGTAGGCTAACCTGCATTAGTCTAAGGAATAACTTGCATTTAGATAAGAATCATATAGCATTTTAGATGAAATCCTAGGATAATAAAATCCTCAACCTGAATTAAATAACTTCTCCTAAAACTGTTGAAACAATCAATCCCGTCTAGGTCGGTGTTTTAGTTGAGTTAGGCATAAGTAGCTTAGCTTAGGTGCACCGAATTACGTCGACTCTGATCCCAGTGAGGCTTGGGTACGTAGGCAGCTTGGATGTCTGATGGCATACCAACCGCGAGTCGGCACCACAACAAATTGTGGTGTTTTGTATATTAATTTTCTTGTAAATGCTTAATCAAATCACTTAGGATTTTCCATGAAATTAGAATTTTAGGAGAACTGTCACTTAGATTGAATCCAGACAAATAAAGAAATCAAGATACACATTTAGGATTCACATTGAAATTAGATCATAGGATGCATGTCCCGTAGTTAGCACATTAACATAGAGTTGAATGAGCAATTTAAAATAAATTTAAAAGAGTTAGCTTTTGGAATCGAAGACCGATTATCGGGCAGGAATGGTGCATGTGGTGGATAACTCCCCATACCTTCCATTCTCGTAACCAGGTAGCGAGTCTAGATTTCTGGTTAATCGTGGGTCCTAGATCCCCCATCTAGGTGGCGACTCTGTCAGTCTCTTTTGTGTGGAATTCGGATTGCCTTAGTGATCCCAAGTTCACATAAAAGATGAATTAAAATCAATAATAAAAATGCACACGCCAATCGCGTGGGTACGAGAGACCAAGAGAGAGCGTGGCGGCTCGCGCCCCACCCCTCTCGCGGGATCGGGTCCCACAACATTGTAAAACTATCAAAGGTCGAATGAAATAAAAGACGCAGAACTCACCGGAAGAAGGTTGGTGAAGAGCAATACGCACGATAATCGCCGCGGCAAAAAACCCGTTTCACCCGAGGAAGACGAAGAAATAAGATATAGAAAGAAATCCCCAAAAGACTCTAAAAAGGGCTAGGGTTTCGACACGCATCGATTGATCTCCCTTCTTTTCTAATCCGATAGGACACGCACACGTGGCGCCGATTGGGAAACCCGAGGGAACCGCCAAAAGTCGAAGCGCCATACTGAAAAGACGTCGCTACCGCTGCTGCTAAGTGACTTCCCCAACAAGCCATCCCCAAAATTCGAAGCGCCATACTGAAAAGACGTCACTACGATGGTAAAGCCTCCGAACCCTTCACGAGGGTCCGGCATACAAATCCACAAGATGGAAAAGGCCACGTCCGATGGTGAAAGCCTCGGAACCCTCCACAAGGGCCCAGCGTACAAATCCACAAGATGGAAAAGGCCACGTCCGATGGTAAAAGGCTCGGAACCCTTCACAAGGGTCCGGCATACAAATCCACAAGATGGAAAAGGCCACGTCCGATGGTGAAAGGCTCGGAACCCTTCACAAGGGTCCGGCATACAAATCCACAAGATGGAAAATACAGCATACGGCAATACCACCAAACAAAAGATATGTCAAGCACAGCGAACGCAAGATACAAGTCATAAACCAAAAAAAGAGCCATTCATAAACTACTTCCTTCTGGCCCACTGGCCTACAAAAGGGGGGAGTAAAAATAAAAAGGCACGCAGGCCTGGGCCCTCAAGGACCCAACAAAATGAGGCCTCCTCCAAAACCCTGCTCTTCCCGCCACCACCAGCTCAGAGCGACTGGCCGCTAAAAGAGTTCTCCGCATCAGAGAGCTCCTTATCACTCTGCTCCCCCTCCGAAGAACTCCCCCAACGGCGATTCTCAGCAAATCGGGCCTGGTCATTTAGCCAACGCACCCGATTCCTCAGCAAACCATTCTCCGCCCGCAAGGCCGCAATCTCCCGATCCATGTCAATCATCCGGCTGCAAACCGCCATTTCCCTACGATGGACGTGGGAGAAGAACGACCGGTGGCGATGAATAAAAGCCTCATGGGACTCCCTCTCGTAAAGGGGAGGAAGGGGAGAACACGGGGAAAACCCTAGAGGCGGGTTCCCCTCAGGAATCGTTTGCCGGGGCCTCAACCCGTCGGGGTTAGTCTCGGGACTACTAGGAGAACTCCCCCCAGTAGCAACTCTCCCCCCGCCACTAATAGAGAGACCCTGGAAAGACGACGACATCTACGACGAGCCCGAAAATAGACCGAAAGAAAGCGAAAGAAGGGAAACGAAACGAAAGGGTAATCTGCATACAAAGCAGAAGGACTCGCTCCTTATAAACCTTGTGAAAGACCCATGGACAGGAATTTGAAGCAACTCGCATACACGTATCGGTTGCCCATTTGACGGCCAACCGGCACCACATAATGACACCACGATTCCTCGGGAAGGAGCCGCCGGATGAAATGGCACGCCTTCCTGCACCCCAAGATTCCCATAAATGCTTTCATCACAATATTCCTTAACTAGGTAAACAGGCCTGCCCCCCCTCGGGCCTATCAAGGGACCAAAGGTAGCATTATGACGAGACATAAAAAACGGCGCCGCTTTCAGTTGCCGCCGCATGTCACCCGTACACTAGTGTAGCCAAACCTCACCACCTCGAAGCACCCCCGACTCTTCCCCACCAAAGGAGAGAGAGGGGCCCGGAGGCAGGAGGGCAAGCAGAAGGGGCCCGACCCCAATCCCCCCAAAAGAAAAATGCGTGACCAGGACCGGGGCCCCGTCACGAGGCCGCGACCCACGAGCGCTGCTGGCAAAGGGAATTAAAAGCGTCGGAGCAAGTTCAAAATCCCCCGCAGGCTCGGAACTGACCTTCACAGGTCCTCACAACCAAGATAATTCATATCAAACAGATGGGAAAAACAACACAGAGAAGCGTAGCGCGAATTCATAAAGATTACCCATTCACATCATCCTGGCCCACAGGCCTACAAAAAGAAAGGAAAACAAGAAACAAAGCGCAGGACACGCAGGCCCCAAAATCCCCAACAGGAAAAAGGAAAGGCACGCAGGCCCCAAAATCCCCAACAGGAAAAAGGAAAGACAAGCAGAAAGACAGGAGAAGTCGGAGGCTAATGAGAGGCAGACTCCTCTCCCGAAGGGTTCCCCTCCTCTTCCCAGGAGCTCTCTAGTAGGGGGTCCGCCTCATATTCAAACAGCTGCTCATTAAGAAGGTCAACCTTTCTCTGTAGAGCCTCGTTCTCCCGCTTCAAAGCCTCGATCTCCTTGCCCATCTTCAAAATACGGCCACGTAATTCCGTTCCCTGGTGATAGGCTCCGGAGAAAAAAGACCACTCCCTGGCGACACGGGAACGAGACGACTTGTCTTCCCTGGGCAAGGAGGAAAGGCGAAGGGGGGGAAGCCGGAGGAAGAACCCGGGTCCCTCCTAGCCTTCTTCCGACGAGCCGCAAGATCCTCCCTCGGATTGGAAGACAAGTCAGGGTCACTCGACGATTCCTGGAAGAGCCGGGCCTTGCCCCTAACTCGCGAAGGAAAACCAGACATATTGTTGAAGAAGGCACGAAAGGACACCTACTGCAAAGCGCCAGGGTAATCCCCCTTTTAAACTCAAGAAGGGAATCCTGGTGCCTCGAAACAAGGCAACCCATCTAATGACGCTACCGTTTCCCGGGGACGGCTGCCAGATAAAACGGCACGCCTCCTCGTACCCCGAAGTCCTCGTAAATGCTCTCATCATGGCGTCGCTCGAACAAAACGTTACTCCCTTGGCCCATTCAATGGACCAAAGGAGTAAGGGGGAGTTATGATAGGACACAAATACGGCGTCGTTCTCAGAAATCGCCACGTGTCGCCCATTTCACGAGGAGAACCCAGCCATCATGAAGAAAGACGTTGGAAAATGATAAAGACCATGCAGACATAACACGCGTCGCCACCCAGGCCTCACCATCACAAACTATGGAAGGAAACGGCCGGCGAAGCCTCGCGCGCAAGCAAGGCAGGGGACGGCCCAATCCTGTAAAGGAAGGATTTCTCTCCATAATGATGAAAGTGGCCGCGCGCCTCCCTTTAAAAGGGAGGAAAAGGAAGAAGAACGGATCCGACTTTTTTCTAAAAAAGAGACTTCCCCCATTCTCAGCTCCGCCAGGACAACCGAAAAAAGAGGCGAGGCAACAACAGAGGAGGCTAGGAACCCAATCCTACTCTCCCTGCTAGTCCCCTCCGACCCACTTATTCACACACCCAGAAAAGAGCCCGCGTGCTGGCCCTGGTAACCCTGATAAAAACCCCTTCCCCTTCTCGCTGTTCTTTATATTGATTGGTCGAAGGATCTGACTTGGGTGTCGAAGTGGTCGTCCGGGACCCACCCCGGACCCCCTGACCCCCTTTGTTTGTGATTGCAGACCCCGCGGAGGCCCTCTACTGACCGCGCGATCGCAGACCCGGATTCAGACGGCATCAGGGTCCACCTAATGTGTGATGTTAAGAATTTATCCGACTACGAAGGTTATCTGTCCATTCATGGCAGCTATCTTGTTGAGAGCAGATGATCACTTGATTTGACATTAGGAATTTGTCTCGCAGGCAGGGTTATTCGCCTATTCCTTGTTTCTTTTTTATTAAAGGCTAACTTGCCAATCAATCGTACATTAAGATTTTAACCTCCAGTGATGAAGGCTATTTGCCCATCAATTGAGCTTTTATCCTCAAACGAAGGTTATTTCCCATTCGTTGAAGCTTTATGATTGAAATCGATCTTACACATGAAATTCATCCTACAATGAAAGTTATTTTCCCATTCATTGTGCTTTTAACTAGCAACCACTACAAGATAGATGAGATTCTCCTGTTATTCGCGGTTACTAAAATTGCCCCTAAATCATCACATATACGGGTGGTTTTTCCTAGACTGCCGGTACAGACGACTTGTAATGGACAAATGGCAATCGCACTCTACGAAAGTAATTACCGGCGGTCCGGAACGCTCCTAAATGGTTCTATCTACCAACGGTCAGACATGTAACCACCGCTATATAGGAATTTTCATTAACAAATACTGGAAGAAAATTACGGAGAAAATTTGCACCGGCGGTCGTGACCACACCTATTCATTATATACACGGGCTGTCTTTTTAGGACTGCCAGTAAGAAAAACTTCTCATAAATAAAAGGGATTTTTGTTGATTAGTTCGTACATGGCAAAATAATTGCTTATTAGTCCCTAAGAAAAGTATATTATCTTCGCAGTCCTACTTTTAGAAACTATTTGCTAAAAAGTCCCTAAAACTCACCTACGTCAATTTTCTCCGTTAAAATTTCTAAAATGGCAAATTTACCCCAACCCCTTTAATCCGTTTTGGCGTATTTTGATTTCCCTTTCAATATTTTCGAAGAAAATTTAGGAAATAAGAAAAAGTAGCATCTTTTCCAATATTCTCTTCAAAAATCTTAAATCATTGAAAAAAAATTTCCATAGAAATAATTTTCCATCAGAGATATTTTCTTGCGAATCAACCAAGATAGGAATTTCTTCTAAAAGTTTGAAATGAAAAATATTCCTAAAATTTCTTACTTTATTTATCCATGAAGAAATGATAACTCAAAGCGACCCTATTTAATTTATTTTAGAGGGATTTTGAATTATTTAAAATGGTTTTTTTGTGAAGGATTTTTGACGATAATATTGGAAGAGATAATATTTTTGCTTATTTCCTAGTTATTTTCCAAAAATATTGGAAGGAAAATCTAAAAACACTAAAACGGATTAAATGAGTTATTCTATAAGGAGACCATAACGATTTCCAAGATAAATAAGGAAACCTATTCCATGGGAAAGTCTTCCAATAAGGGAAGACTCCAAGAAAGATAAGCTTCCTAAGCTACCGAGGACTCTAAATATATAAAAGGGACCCCACGCTCAAAGGTACACATTTTCTTCTTCCCCTCACAAGCTCGCTCAATTAGTTTTGCTTAGATATTGTTGATGCTGATTTCTGACTTGAGCGTCGGGGTGCCCCCGGAGTCCCCCTCTGGGGGCCCTTCTAACGTTGTTTTCTGTGAGCGTAGGCACCCACAGATTGGAGCTCTACCAACCCGAACAACCGGATCCGTCTACAACGCTCATCCGATTCTCAGGTACGAATTTTGGCATCATCAGATTGGCGCCATCCGTGGCACTAACCGTTGATGAACGACACGTGGTACTTCCGAATAATCAGAAACCGACCTGCCAGAAAGAGGACGAAATATTATCCTCTCTTTATAAATAGCAGCATCCTAAGTTAGGAAACCGTCCCTCCAAGAGGTAATATACTCTGAGGCGGTGGTTTTCCACCTAAAACGGAATCCTAATAACAGTAACTTACTCGTTTAGGGAAATATGATATCTATTCAAAATAGATATAAACTTATCTCCCAGGAAAGTCGATTAATTAGGCAAGACTCCTAAAAAAGTAAAATTCTAATCATTCTAATCAATGTGGACTTTATTCTCTATAAAATGAGACTCTTGTATTCATAATGGAACTATGTCTGACTTGATCCTCAATAAAGGGGTACGTAGGCAACTTGGGAAGACCAAGTTCAGTCACTTCCTCTCCTATTCACCCCCGTTAGTAAGACTTCTGAACTTCATCTCCTTCCTTTCAATTGTTCATGTGATACCGTTTTCTAGCTTAAATAGTGAAGGATCATCCGGAACCAAAATTCTGGATCTACTAACATCCTTTCTGTGAGTGCAAATTGCTTACAAAATCAACTCTATCCCTGCTAGATCGTGTCAAACAAAATTCGGCATATCAGATTGGCACCATCCGTGGGACCACCATGACAAATTCGAGATCGAAAGCCTCAAAATCTGTCACTACCAACCCACAAGGCAAAGGAGTAATGACGAGGAGTCAAACACAGGCCACAATCCCTGTAAATCCTATTCCGGAGGAAGTGCCTACCAACGAAGATACAACTCCAGGTACCATGACTATGTTCAACTAACTGGCAAAATAAGTTGGGAATGTTTCTGTTACTCTTTAGGAAATATTAAGACGCTTACCACCTCCTCCGCCATTGGTTCAAAATGTCAGTGTTCCCCCATTGATTGCGGAGGTGAGGAGTCCTCCCTTAGAAGAAGAACAAGATGAATCACCTGAGGGTAGAAACCCTCGCAGCAGAAGGTCGGTAAATCACCGACCCTCAGCCTCAATCACTAGCCCCAGGCCAAATCATGGGGACGGGGAAGTGAACGGCAGACGGGCACCGGAATTGACTTTTAGGCCTATTCCATCCCAGAATAACAACGTCCCCCCAAAGGGCTAATAGCGCAGGAAATTCGGATCAGGGGCAAGGTAACCCACAACAAAATTTCTGGGACAGAGTTAATGCCCCTGACTCGGGACTCCTCGCCGAACTTCAACGACAAGTTAGGGAGATGCAACGTCATGTTAAGAAATCTTATGAACTAGATCTTTTGGCCGAATGGGAGAACGAGCTACAATCGTCATTCATAGAGGCCATAGCACAGGCCCAGCTGATACCAAGTTTCGACCTACCAAGGTTGGACCTCTACGATGGTACGTCGGATCCCTTGAAATACTTACAAGCTTACCGAAGAGCAATGGAATTCAAGGGCGCTAATGGCATAATTATGTGTCGTGCTTTCTCTTCATATTTGAAGAGATGAGCGAATAGTTGCTATGGCTGCCTTAAACCTAACTCCATATCCTCTTTCCGAGAGTTAGGACGGGAGTTTGTTACATATTTCACCAACAGTCGGCACAGAAGAAACCCGCCGACGCACTCCTCGCTCTCCGGTCCTTCATAGGACGGTTCAAGGCTGAATTCTCCCAAATCAAAGACCCTAATCACGAGATGGCTAGAGCAGCCATGAAATCAGTCATCCATGACAGAGACTTCAAGGTAGCCCTGAATATTGGTCCTCCCCAAGATCTCCAGGAGCTAATGGCAGTAGCAAACAAATATATGTCAACAACGAAGAATCTTTCGCTATGGAAAGAGAGTTAGAACTTGCCAAAGCTCTGGAGAAGCGGAAGGAGGAGACTCGGTCGAATAACGGTCAGGCTAAACCCCATCGATCTGACAATCGACAGTCGCAATCTAGCAACCGAACTCCTTCGCAATATTTGAAAGGTACAATTACACTCCTTTGAACACATCCGTTGCAAACATCCTTTATGGGATCCAAGGAAAGGAAGATCTCCAATGGCCAAAAGAGATGAAAGGTACTGGTCGGAAGCGTAACACTAGCAAATATTGCCATTATCACGGCGACCATGGCCATACAACATATGAGTGCTATAATCTAAAAAATGAGATTGAAAGGTTGGTAGAGCTTGGGTGCGTTGATAAATACTTGTTGAACCCGAGAAATATCTAACCTTCCCAGAAATCCAAGGTTCAAAAGACACCCGGCCCCACTAATCCAATCCAACCGACCATTGGAGCTGACCAAACCAGGCAGGTCTCCGAAGTTCAGCATTCTCCGGACCAATGGATCGATGCCCCACTTAGGATTGCAGGGAGTATCGATGTAATTGCTGGAGGTTTAGCTTCGGGAGGACCAACGATTTCTGGGCAAAAGGCTTATGCTGCCCAAATACATGCAGTGGAGGCCCCAACAAAGAAGTTACGGTCGGAGTCGACCGATAACAATGAACAGATAGTCTATTCTGAAAAAGACCACGCCAAAGTTCACCTCCCCCATGATGATGCGGTCGTCATTCGCCTTATTATCGCCAATTTTAACGTAAGCAAAGTGCTGATAGACACCGGTAGCTCTGTCAATATTTTACATTACGATGCTTTTAAGGAGATACATCTTGGGATGGACAAACATTTGCCACTTGAATGGTCGATTTACGGATTTTCTGGCCGATCGATCCGTATCAAGGCCAGGATAGACCTCCCTGTAACATTCGGTACTGAACCCCGCCAGAAAACTACTATGCAAACTTTCTTGGTGGTCAAAGTCCCCTCCACCTATAATGCTATCATAGGGCGTCCAACTCTGAATAAGCTTGAAGCGGTTGTCTCTACACCCCACTTCAAAATCAAATTCCCGACGAAAGCAGGAGTCGGAGAGGTAAAAGGGGACCAGGAAAGAGCCAGAAATTGTTTTGTTGATTATACCAAAGTCGTGAAAAAGGCAAAGGAATCCCTTCAAATAGCCGGTACTGACCCACACTTAGATAACTACCTGACATGTGGAGAACTAGTAGAAGAACTGACTCAAGTGCCATTATTTGGGGAAGATGACGAACGAACGGTCCAGATCAGCTCACTCGTCACTGGTAAGACCCGCACCAACCTGGTCAATTTTTTGAAAACTAATGCGGATGTTTTTGCATGGTCTGTTTTTGTAGACACCCCCATTTTGCTACACTTTAAAAAGCAAAAGATTTGGTAGTTTGTCAAGTCTCGAGTCCATATTCCGTAATAGATTAGGCATCCATGCATTCTATGGTAGATTTCATCCCAATTTAGGTGTTTGGAAGTTGATTCACAATCCTAAAGGTTTCTAGGGTGTTCCAATGGTATCTGAAAGATGAAAGTACAAGTTTCCAAGCAAGTGAAAAAACCTGCTATTTTTAGAAATTTCAGGATTTCCCTCATTTTTGCCCATTTTTGCATTACACGGGTATTTTGATCATTCCCGATGTGTCCCGTTTGACCCCCGAGTTGTGTATGAGAAATCTTGACCGATTCCATGAATTTTGAAAAAGCTGATATTTTTAGAATTTCTCAGGGTTTTCCCTAGTTTCAACAAAATTTGTACCTCAGGAGTAATCTGGTCATTTCCAATATGTTTAATTTGACCTCTAGGGTGTGTCTAAGGAATCTTAGATCATTTCATGAATTTTGGAAAGCCTGCTAAATTTAGAGTTTCTAAGGGTTTCGCTTAACTTGAAAATTTTATGTGTCAATGGCATTTTGGGTATTTTCAGGGGGTATCATATGATCATGTTTGATATTGCCCACCAAAAGGACCCAATTTTAAAAGTTTCTATTTTTGAAGTTTGACAACAAAGACTTTTCATTTTTAACTTTCCCCTTTAAGGGGTGAACCAATTTGAGGGTATTTCGGTCGCATTTGGATGTGTAATAGTCGAATTGGGGTATTTTGGTCCGAAAAATTATTTTTTCTAAAGGGGATGGTTCGACCATATGTCGATGGTGCACTATAAATGTCATATGGGTTGGGTTCATTAATAAAATTTTAAATTTAAAGGATTTTATTGAATTTTCATTAAAAAAAAAACCCAAAATACATGTCATAAGGCCCATTGGGCTAAAGCCCAAAAGGTGGGGGTCCATGTGAACCCACCCATATGGGTCGGCCACATAAGTGGGCACCCCACATGAGGAGGATGAGGTGGTTGGTGACATCATATTTGTTTTGAAAAAATAATAAAGAAAGGAAGAGTTATAATTAGAAAGGGCTTGTGTGGTCAGGTTACTAAAACGATCATAACTTTTATATTTTCGTCCAAAAAATTTACAATTATACTTGTTTCGAACGTCTCAAAAAGATATACAACTCTTTAGTTTATGACTTTTCCTGAATCAGCCTCTAAATAGGTAAAAAATAAGCTCAAACGTTGGGCAGCCCTTTTTGGACAAAAATCTTCATAAAAGCTAGTTTCCTATGTGAGAAGGCTTCTAGATTGATCTTGAAGGATCTCCATTGTGTAATTTAGCATTGCTTAGCTTGCAAGAAACAAGGTTTAGAAATAAATTTTAATATGAAAATCAAAGAATGAAAAAGTAAAAGCACAAATTGGAAACTAACTAAAGATGGGAGCTCTCATATGGGAAATTACTATTTTTCTCTTAACCCTAACTTTTTCTATAAAAACAAAGGAAGCAGAACCTTTGGCTTTTCTCTAGAGAATTCATCCATTTCTCTCTTCCTCCTTGAAATTCATTGATCTCTTTTGTTGTGAAATTAACAAGAGGGGGGGTGAATTGAATTTTAACACAAAATTATCCCTTTTGAAAATTACTTGTGAACCTAGTTAGAATTTTTCTTCTTTAAATTAGGTTTTTGGTTAGTGCAAGTAAGATTGAAAACAAAAGATATACTAAACCAAAAACAAGAATTGAAAGTACAAAAATGAGAGATGACACACCGATATATAGTGGTTCTGGCAAAGCCCTACTCCACTCTTCTTAAGATCGTCCTTAAGGATTTCCACTATTGGAGACCTCCACGATGCCCGGCTCCGAGGCGGTTACACTTCCAAGGGATATTAAATAAGGATGCCCTTACACCTTTACAAAAGACTCTCCTTCTCCGCCGAGTTCTAAGCGGTGCTCCCTAGGGTATTAAAGTAGGATGCCCTAGCAACCTTTGCAAGAAATGAAGATTGAATAGCTTGGCTTCTTCTTAAAAGCTTGATGCTCTTTGTAGACCCTTGATTGCTCTTCAATGATAGTAGTTGCAAGTGAAAGCTCTAAATATCCCAACTCAAGAAATTTGCAAGTGCAAGGCAAGTGTGGGAAGAAAAATAAAATCTTAATCAAAAATGGATTGCAAGTTTTCTTTAATGCTCAAGGAGGTTTTCAAATCATCAAGAGAGAGGAAATGAATCCTCTAGATGTTGTATATATAGCCTCTCCAAAGAATATGACCGTTTGGGGGTGGCAATAACAAAAATCACAAATTTATTCAAATCCCAACGGCTATATTCTCACCTGTCGCGAGGTTCTCGGAACTCTCGGAGCCCCGAGAAATTCTCGGAGTTCCGAGAAATATTCTCGGAGTTCCGAGAGAATGGCCAGAAGAACAAAATATTCTACTGGACCATTTCTCGGTGTTCCGAGAAAATTCCGAGAAAATGGCCAGAAGCTACTGGTCCATTTCTCGGAGTTCCGAGAGAACTGTCGGAGTTCCGAGCTCGGAGCTCCGAGAAAAATCTCGGAGTTCCGAGAAGCCTAAAAAATCAGCAGTTTTTGTTTTTTTTGCTTATTTGATTTTTTGGCTTTTGGAACTCAACTCCTATGATAATTATGGAATGTTTATGAGGGTCCCAACATGTTGGTCCACCACATAATCATTCACTAAACCTTTAAAGTTCTTTAAGTGTTCTTTGAAAAATATTTTGAAAATACTTTGCCTTGACTTGAAAATCTAAAGAGAGGAGATGTACAATGATACCTATGCAACCTTCAATTTCTCTTTAGCTTTGGTCTTCAAGTTGATCTTCCATCTTTGAATGCTTGCTTGAGAGATGATGTGAGCTCCACTTAGCTCCTTTGACTCTTGTTGGGTACATCTTCAAGCATGACCATGTTGTGTGTTGGTTTCTTCAATGATCAATCCTATCTTAAACACAACACTTCAAAGCAAATTGATTAGTATTCAAAAACACAATCAATTATGTTTAGAATCATCAAAACAAGATAGGAGAGTAGACCCTTGGGCTTACAATCTCTCCCTTTTTTATGATGACAAACAAAATTGATTATGAGGTGTGTGTGGAGTGACATAGTAGGCAAGTGAATACTGGAACTCCCCCCCAATATATGCACATAGATAAATGATAACAATTAAAAGCATATGGTGCATAAAGTCAATTGAATAGATAATCAATTTCAAACTTCTCCTCCTTTTGTCATCGACAGAAAATGGTGTAAAAAATAAAGCAATTTAGGAGTAGATAAAGATTGAGTTAGGTACTCCCCCTAAATCAATGCGTATGGTATAAAAATATATAAAAATATATATAACCAAGTAATGCACATATACTTGCTCATGATCGAGATGTTGACATATGTCAAAATGTTAGGTATTTTAATTAAAGTGAAAGTACCTCTCTAACTTAGAAAACTAAGAAGGCTAAGAGTACCAATTGAGTGATTTTTAAGATTAATATTTGACATCTCATTCATGCAGATACTACCAAACAAAGATGATATATATATAAATACTATATAGATAAGCTGGTGAAAGGCACAAAGTATTTATTTGGCAATTTCTTTGACTTGATCCGCACTCCAAATGTTTAAGGCACTTCGGATAAAACAAATTCTATCATCACTAAGGGGTTTTGTAAAGATATCCGCTAATTGATCTTCAGTGTTGATATACTTTAAGCAAATATCCCCTTTTTGTGAGTGATCTCTAATGAAGTGGTGCCTAATCTCAATGTGTTTTGTTCTTGAGTGTTGTATGGGGTTCTTTGTTAAGCTTATAGCACTAGTGTTGTCACATTGGATGAGAATATTTTCCATTTTAATGCAATAGTCCTTCAATGTGCTTTTCATCTATAGGACTTGAGTACAACAAGCTCCAGCTGCCACATATTATGCTTTTGTTGTGGACAGAGCTACTGAATTTTGCTTCTTGCTAAACCATGAAACAAGTGATTTGCCAAGAATTGGCAAGTCTCACTAGTGCTTTTCCTATCTACTCTACATCCGGCGAAGTCTGCATCTGAATATCCGATGAGAGTAAATGAAGATGATCTTTCATACCATAGTCCTAGACTTTGGGTTCCTCTTAAGTACTTGAAGATCTTCTTGACTGCCGATAGGTGAGACTGCTTTGGATCCGATTGAAATCGAGCACAGAGACAGACAGTAAACATAATGTCTGGTCTGCTGGCTGTCAAATAGAGTAAGCTACCTATCATACCCCTATACATCTTCTGATCCACATATTTGCCAAATTCATCATTTTCTAGCTTAGCAGTAGTACTCATGGGAATTCTTGATGTCTTACTGCTATCCATGCCATACTTCTTTAATAACTCCTTTGTATATTTTTCTTGATTTAAAAATATTCCATTTTTGTATTGTTTAATTTGGAGTCCTAAGAAATACGTTAACTCATCCATCATGCTCATTTCAAATTCATTTTTCATTAAAGTTGCAAATTCATCACGCAATTTTTGATTAGTTGAGCCACATATGGTATCATCCACATATATCTGGACAAGGAGAATATCTTGATTTTCTCTTTTGATAAATAATATTTTATCCACCTTTCCCATCTCAAATCCTTTTTCAACCAAGAAAGTGCAAAGCCTCTTATACCAAGCTCTAGGAGCTTGCTTTAACCCATACAAAGCTTTATCAAGCCTGAAGACATGATTTGGATGTTTGAAGTCTTCAAAACCTGGAGGTTGCTCAACATACACTTCCTCTTGGATATAGCCATTTAGGAAGGCACTTTTGACATCCATTTGATATAATTTAAATCCTTTATGAGTTGCATATGCCAAGAGTATCCTAATAGCCTCCATACGGGCAACAGGAGCAAATGTCTCATCATAGTCTATTCCCTCCTCATGATTGTACCATTGGGCTACAAGCCTAGCTTTGTTTCTAGTGATAATTCTATTTTCATCCAACTTGTTTCTATACACCCATCTCGTGCCAATGACTGGATGATCACTAGGTCTAGGCATTAGCCTCCACACCTTGTTCCTTTCGAATTGACTCAACTCTTCTTGCATAGCCATCAACCAATATTCATCCTTTTCGGCTTCCTTGATGGTTTTAGGTTCTAATTCGGATAGGAACGCCAAATTGTTACTCACACTACGATAGTATGATCTAGTTCTTACCGGCGATGTGGCATCACCTAAGATTTGGGATCCAGGATGATCTACCAATGTTCTCCTATCCCTAGGCAATGAGTTATCATCTACATTTTCTGCTTCCTCACTAGGTAATGTATGACTTGTAGATGCATGAGGAGGAGCACTTAACTTAGGTAAGAGATGTTCATTAGGTTCATCCTCATCATGTGGCATTTCTTGAGGTGTTGGCTCTCTCTCATCAAATGTCACATGCATGGATTCTTCGATAACTAGGGTTCTTCTATTAAATACTCTATATGCCTTGCTATGTGAAGAGTACCCTAAGAATATTCCATCATCCGACTTCTTATCAAATTTGTGTAAATTATCTTTAATGTTTAAAATGAAGCATTTACATCCAAACACTCTAAAATAGCTTATATTTGGTTTCAAGTATTTCCAAAGCTCATAAGGTGTTTTCTTAGAAATTGGCCTTAAATATACCCTGTTTATGATATAGCAAGCAGTGTTAACCGCTTCCGCCCAAAAATATCTAGGGAGATCATTTTCATGCAACATAGTTCTAGCCATTTCTTGGAGAGTACGATTCTTTCTTTCTACAACTCCATTTTGTTGAGGTGTTCTAGGTGCGGAAAAATTATGTTTTATGCCATGTTCATTACAGTAAGTGTCAAAATGTACATTTTCAAATTCCGTTCCATGATCACTTCTAATGTAAGAGATAGCAACACCTTTTTCATTTTGTATTTGATTGCACAATGTAAGGAAGTTTTCATAAGTTTCATCTTTGTGTGCTAGAAATATGACCCATGTAAATCGTGAGTAGTCATCCACAACTACAAACACGTACCTCTTTCCACCTAGGCTACTTGTCTTCATTGGTCCAAAAAGATCCATATGAAGTAGCTCCAAGGGGTAGGAAGTTGAAATCATATTTTTAGGTGCAAATGAGCTCTTCAATTGTTTTCCTAATTGACAAGTTCTACAAATGTGATCTTTGGTGTATTTGAACTTAGGCAATCCTCTAACAATTTCTTTTGAGGAGAGGGTCGAAATGAGTTCCATTCCTGCATGACCCAACCTCCTATGCCATAGCCAAGAATCCTCACTAATGGCATTAAGACAAGTCACATTTTGGAGTCTAAGATCATCTAGTCCAATTGTGTAAATGTTATTGTCTCTAAAACCTATGAATTTTACTTTTCCATCTATCTTATTTTTAACAATGCATTTGTCGGGACTGAAGACTACTTCAAACCCATTATCACATAATTGACTAATGCTAATAAGATTATGGGACAAGCCATCAACAAATAGTATATCATGTATGGGAGAGGTAGAGTTACCTATGGTGCCTTCACCTTTGACTTTTCCTTTCTTATCATCTCCAAAGGTAACGTCTCCACCATCCTTGAGTGATAGGGATGCGAATTGAGTAAGGTCTCCTGTCATGTGTCTAGAGCATCCACTATCAAGGTACCATGTGTTCTTCTTGTTATGGCTTTTAAGGCATACCTACATATGAATAGGCAAGTGAGATCCCTTAGGTACCCAAATCTTCCTAATCTTGCTATGTTCATTTATTTTCACTTTAGAGTTCAACTTGATTTTATCTTGTTTAGCATGCAAGCAAGAAACCTTGTAATGACCTTCTAGACCACAATAAAAGCAAATCTTGGTACTACTAGAAGAAGCCTTTTCAAGTTTGTTTTTATAGTTAGATATTGTAGTATTCCATTTATGTCCAAGTCCACTTTTGTCACTTGACATTCTTTGTATATTAACAAGCTTATCCAATTTCAATGAACTATTTTCAAATTTTTCAAAAAGTTTCTTTAGTTTATCATATTCAAAAGATAGTTTACCATTTTCATGATGTAGCTTGTTGTTTTTATTAGAAAGTTCTTGTCGGTTTTCATTTAAGATTTTGATAGAAGCATTTAACTCATGAATTTCTACTTTGTATTTTTCATTTTTATCATCTAAAAATTCATGATCTTTCTTTAACCAACCAAATTCTTTTGTCATGTTAGCAAGAGAATTTTCAAGTGATGCAATTTTATCAAATTGAATTTCAAGTTCATCATTTGCATTTTGTAAGGAATCTAGAACTTCTTTTAAGACAATGACATCATTTAAAGTGTTTACCTCGTTATTGTCGTTTGTTGAGGCCATGAAGCACACGTTCCTTGCTATCAAGCAATCTTCGCCATCATTTTGTTCGCCTTCGCTTTCAATTTCCTCATCCCAAGTGGCGGTCATTCCTTTCTTGCCTTCTCTTCTCTTGAAGCGGTTGGTTGAAGAAGGCTCATTATTGAGTGGACAATCCGGGCGAATGTGTCCAAGCTTCTTGCAACCGTAGCATCGGGGTTGAGAAGATCAATCACCAAGTTCTTCTTTCTTCTTGAATGGAGGATTGGTCCTTCTATTTCTCATGCCTCCCATATTCCTTTGCAAGAATTTGATCCTTCTTGTTAGGAGGGCAACTTCATCTTCCATGTCTTCCTTTGCATCTTCATTTTCACCTACATTACAAGCAAAAGCAATTCCTTTTCCTTTTTCAATTTTAGTTTCAATTTCGGGTGCTTTTGTTTTGAAAATCATCTCATGGGTGATCAAGGACCCTATTAGTTCATCTAGGTTTAATGTATTCATGTCCTTGGCTTCCGTGATTGCGGAGGTTTTGGATTCCCATGACAAAGGTAGGGACCTAAGGATTTTGGTCACTAAATCTCTATTAGAAATTTTTTTTCCAAGACCCCTTAGTCCATTTACAAGATTGGTGAATCTAGTGTACATGTCGGCAATTGTTTCATCGGGTGTCATTTGAAAGAGTTCATATTACCGAAAAAGATGATTCATTTTAGATTCTTTGACTTGATTGGTTCCTTCATGGGTGACCTCTAAGGTATCCCAAATTTCCTTAGCCGAATTCAAATTTGATACTCTATTGAATTCTCCGGGAGATAGAGCACAAATAAGGGAATTCATAGCTTTGGCATTATAATTTGAAGCTTGTTGTTCGGCTTCGGTCCAATAATTTAGATTTCTTGTGGGTAATGTGTATTCATTATTAATTGCTCTCCACATTTGAGAATATTGGGTTAAAAAAATTTTCATTTTAGTTTTCCAAAAACTGTAGTTTGTTCCATCAAAATAGGGTAGCCTAGTGTTTGAGTAACCTTCATTGTGTTGAGGATGGTTTGCCATTTTAGAATCTTTACTCTAGACCGGTTAGGGTTTTTAAAAAATTAGAGACGAGGCTCTGATACCAATTGAAATTAACAAGAGGGGGGGGTGAATTGAATTTTAACACAAAATTATCCCTTTTGAAAATTACTTGTGAACCTAGTTAGAATTTTTCTTCTTTAAATTAGGTTTTTGGTTAGTGCAAGTAAGATTGAAAACAAAAGATATACCAAACCAAAAATAAGAATTGAAAGTACAAAAATGAGAGATGACACACCGATATATAGTGGTTCGGGCAAAGCCCTACTCCACTCTTCGTAAGATCATCCTTAAGGATTTCCACTATTGGAGACCTCCACGATGCCCGGCTCCGAGGCGGTTACACTTCCAAGGGATATTAAATAAGGATGCCCTTACACCTTTACAAAAGACTCTCCTTCTCCGCCGAGTTCTAAGCGGTGCTCCCTAGGGTATTAAAGTAGGATGCCCTAGCAACCTTTGCAAGAAATGAAGATTGAATAGCTTGGCTTCTTCTTGAAAGCTTGATGCTCTTTGTAGACCCTTGATTGCTCTTCAATGATGGTAGTTGCAAGTGAAAGCTCTAAATATCCCAACTCAAGAAATTTACAAGTGCAAGGCAAGTGTGGGAAGAAAAATAAAATCTTAAGCAAAAATGGATTGCAAGTTTTCTTTAATGCTCAAGGAGGTTTCCAAATCATCAAGAGAGAGGAAATGAATCCTCTAGATGTTGCATATATAGCCTCTCCAAAGAATATGACCGTTTGGGGGTGGCAATAACAAAAATCACAAATTTATTCAAATCCCAACGGCTATATTCTCACCTGTCGCGAGGTTCTCGGAGTTCCGAGAGAACGGCCAGAAGAACAAAATATTCTACTGGACCATTTCTCGGAGTTCCGAGAAAATGGCCAGAAGCTACTGGACCATTTCTCGGAGTTCCGAGCTCGGAGCTCCGAGAAAAATCTCGGAGTTCCAAGAAGCCTAAAAAATCAGCAGTTTTTGTATTTTTTGGCTTTTGGAACTCAACTCCTATATTATGGAATGTTTATGAGGGTCCCAACATGTTGGTCCACCACATAATCATTCACTAAACTTTTAAAGTTCTTTAAGTGTTCTTTGAAAAACATTTTGAAAATACTTTGCCTTGACTTAAAAATCTAAAGAGAGGAGATGTACAATGATACCTATGCAACTTTCAATTTCTCTTTAGCTTTGGTCTTCAAGTTGATCTTCCATCTTTGTATGCTTGCTTAAGAGATGATGTGAGCTCCACTTAGCTCCTTTGACTCTTGTTGGGTACATCTTCAAGCATGACCATGTTGTGTGTTGGTTTCTTCAATGATCAATCATATCTTAAACACAACACTTCAAAGCAAATTGATTAGTATTCAAAAACACAATCAATTATGTTTAGAATCATCAAAAAAAGATAGGAGAGTAGACCCTTGGGCTTACATGTTGCTTTGGTGTTCATCTCTTCCACTTGGTTCTTCACAAAGTGCTTTCACATAGTCAATACATTCAACATATTGGAGGCTAGTTTATGATTCTCTGGGGTTTCTTTTGCAATTAAAATGGTAAGTCAAAGCGTATATCCAAGGATTACTTACCCTACAGACAAGGAGAGCTAGCAAGGTTGGTCTTCCAAAACTCTCTTTCATGTAGTTTAAACTAGAAGCATGCTATGATTGAATTTGTAATTTTCTTGGAAAAGCTATGAATATGAAATTGTTTGCATGTGAAATTTTGAGGAGATGAGATTAGGTTTAGGTAATTTCATAATAAAAAATTAATAAAAATTTAAACATAACAGAATTTTAAGGTTTTGAAACAGTACTAATTTTGTGAAGAATTTTAGATTTTATTTAAGGGGTTTAAAAATTTATTTAATCTTAGGGGTATTTTTGAAAAAAACTAATTTTCGAAACATATATAGAGTGTCCAGAGATATAATTTAGATGAGAAGTAATTAAGACTTGATCTAATCTCCTGTAAAGTTTTTAAGATTTTTGGTTGCTGTTAGATACTTGTTTATGATCTTTTATGCCAAATCAAGCATGCCATATTAAATCGGAAAAAAATAGCAAGTTGCCATAAAAATTCTAAAAATATTTTATTAATGAATTATATGTTTTCACAAAGTTTACATTGATTTAGGTTAGATGTACTATGTGTTTCTTTGTAAATTCATAATTTGGATAGATAATTTTAAAATCAAAACTTAATAATAAATCATCATTAAAATTCATGAAACTTTTACAGTAATTCTTTCTGGTCCAAAGAAAGCTACTGTAAAATTTTCATCTTATTTTGAGTAGATTTTCTATGAGTTTATGTGTAAATTTATAATCTGGACTGAAATCTTCAACAAGGAAAAATTGATAGTAAATTACATTTACAATTCATGAAAATTGTACAGTAACTTTCTCTGGTCAAGATCAAGTTACTGTAAAACTTTGAACTTATTTAGATTATATTTGGTATGAGTTGCTGTGTAAATCTATAATCTGGACAGATCTCTTCAACATTGCATAACTGATAGTAAAACATATTTATAATCCATGACAATTTTACAGTAATCTTCTCTAGTCTAGAGAAAGCTACTGTAAAATTTTTAACTTAATCCGAATAGATTTGCTATAAGTTGATATGTAAATCTCTAATTTGAACTGAATTTCTTTAAAATACTTATGAAAATCAAAATAAATTTGAATTGTTATCAAAATTTCCAAAGACATCTAATGCTCTATCATGTATTCAATCTTTAAACTATTGAAATAGAAACTTTAGGAGCTATTGATTTCATTTGCTAATTTACAATGCTATGATAGTTTAATCGCTAAGATTGCGTTCATAATCGTATCTTAATTGCGATCAATCCTTAATAATTTAAGCATTTAAATTATAGTATGTTGTTGGCTCCGAGGTCCACTATCCACGAAAATCCTGAGAAATATGCCAGGTAATAACATACTACAACTTATGTGCTAAATTATGCAAGGGTGGAAAGCACGATTCCTTTCCATGAATGTAATTCAAGGCGAAAACTTGCCAGTATTAGAGCTATTGGTATTCCTTAGATTTTAGGAATAAGAAACCTTTAAAGAGCTACTAGTTAACCTATTTTTCCATAGGACAAGCCTAGTTACCTAGGATGTATGTTCACCTGCATTAGTCTAACTAATGTCTTGCACTTAGATAAGACCATATAGCATCTTAGATGGAGTCCTAGGATAATAAAATCTACTCAACTTGAATTAAATAATCTCTTGAAAACTGTTGAAATAGTCATTCCAGTCTAGACTGGTGTTCTAGATGTCTTAGGCATGTAGCTTAGTTCAGGCACCGAACTACGATCGACTCTAATTCCAGTGAGGTTTGGATGCGTAGGCAGCTTTGGATGCTTTGAATGGCATACCGAGCACAAGTTGGCCCACCACAAATGGTGGGGTTTTGTATATTATTTTTTTCTAAATTCTTAATTAAATTAACTAAATATATAGGATTTTCCCAAATTAGAATTTTAGGAGAACATTCACTTAGATTGAATCCAAATAAATCAAGAAAAATCAAGATACACATTAGGAAATACATTGAAATTAGATTTTAGGATGCATGTCACATAGTTCGCACATTAATAAAGAGTTAAATGAGCCATTTGAAAGAAATTCAAGAGAGTTAACTTTTGAAATTGAAGACCGGATTATCGGGCAAGAATGGTGCTTATGGTGGTAACTCCCCATACCTTCCATTCTCGTAATCAGGTAACGAATCTAGATTTCTGGTCATTTACGGGTCCCAGATCCCTCATATAGGTGGCGACTCTGTCATTCTCTTTTACGTGGAGTTCGGATTGCTTTAGTAATCCCAAGTTCATGAAAAAGACGAATTAAATCAATAATAAACGACACACGCTAACCGCGTGGGTACGAGAGACCAAGATAGAGGGAGGCGGCTCGCGCGTCATTCCCCTCTCGCGGGATCGGGTCCCACAGCTTTAGATATGCCAGGTATTCCGACGGACGTTGCCATCCATCGTCTCAGCGTCGACCCTTCTTATAAGTCGGTCAAACAAAAAAAGCAGAATTTTGCCCCTGAGCGATAGAAAGCTATAAAAGAAGATGTCGATAAGCTCTTGCAAGCCGGATTCATCTGATAAATACATTATCCAGAATGGCTCGCCAATATAGTCATGGTAAAAAAGGCGAGCGGGAAGTGGCGGATATGTGTGGACTTTACTGACCTTAATAAGGCCTGTCCAAAGGATCACTACCCGCTCCCCCGAATTGATATGCTAATAGAGGCTACATCTGGTCACGAGATGCTCAGCTTCATGGATGCATTCTCCGGATATAATCAGATACGTATGTACTCCCCCGATATCCCCAAAACGTCCTTTGTCACAGATCAATATGTTTGGTCCTAGAGTGTTGTATGGGGTTCTTTGTCAAGTTTATAGCACTAGTGTTGTCACATTGGAGGGGAATATTTTCAATTTAACTCCATAATCCATCAATGTGCTTTTCATCCATAGGACTTGTGCACAGCAGGTTCCAGCTGCCACATATTCTGCTTCTGTTGTGGATAGAGCTACTGAATTTTGTTTCTTACTGAACCATGAGACAAGTGATTTGCCCAAGAATTGACAAGTCCCACTAGTGCTTTTCCTAGCAACTCTACATCCAGCAAAGTCTGTATCTGAATATCCAGTAAGAGTGAAGTCACTAGATCTTTCATACCATAGTCCCAGACTTTGGGTTCCTCTTAAGTACTTGAAGATTTTCTTGACTGTAGATAAATGAGACTCCTTTGGATCCGATTGAAATCGAGCACAGAGACAGACAGTAAACATAATGTCTGGTCGACTGGCTGTCAAATAGAGTAGACTACCTATCATACCCCTATACATCTTTTGGTCCACTGACTTGCCAAATTCATCCTTTTCTAACTTAGCAGTAGTAGTCATTGGAATTCTTGATGTCTTACTGATATCCATTCCGTACTTCTTCATTAACTCCTTTGTATACTTTTCTTGATTTATAAATATTCCAGTTTGGTATTGTTTGATTTGGAGTCCTAAGAAGTAGGTCAACTCACCCATCATGCTCATCTCAAATTCCATTAGATTTGCAAATTCATCACACATCTTTTGATTAGTTGAGCCACAGATGGTGTCATCCACATAGATCTGGACAAGTAGGATATCTTGATTTTCCTTTTTGATAAATAAGGTCTTATCTACTTTTCCCATTTCAAACCCCTTTTCTACAAGGAATGTACAAAGCCTCTCATACCAAGCTCTAGGAGCTTGTTTCAATCCATATAAGGCTTTATCAAACTTGAAGACATGATTGGGATGTTTGTAGTCTTCAAAACCTGGAGGTTGCTCAACGTACACTTCCTCTTGAATATAGCCATTTAGGAAGGCACTTTTGACATCCATTTGATACAATTTAAATCCTTTATGACATGCATATGCCAAAAGTATCCTAATAGCTTCCATACGGGCAAGAGGAGCAAATGTCTATTCATTCCTCCTGATTGTATCCTTGGGCTACAAGCCTAGCCTTATTCCTAGTGATTATTCCATTTTCATCCATTTTGTTTCTATACACCCATCTGTGCCAATAACTGGATGATCACTAGACCTAGGCACTAACTTCCACACCTTGTTCCTTTCGAATTAATTCAATTCCTGTTGCATAGCCATCAACCAATATTCATCCTTTTCGGCTTCCTTGATGGATTTAGGTTTCAATTCGGATAGGAATGCTAAATTGTTACTCACACTTCTATAGTATGATCTAGTTCTTACTGGCGATGTGGCATCACCTAAGATTTGGGATTCCGAATGATCTACCAATATTCTCCTATCCCTAGGTAATGAGTTATTTTCTTCATCCTCAACATCCACAATAGGCAATGTATCACTTGTAGCATCTTGGGGAGGTACACCCTTTTTAGGCAAAGGACTTTCAATAGGTTCATCCTCATCGTGTGGCATTTCTTGAGGTGTTGGCTCTCTCTCATCAAATGTAACATGCATGGATTATTCTACAATTAGGGTTCTTCTATTAAACACTCTATATGCTTTGCTATATGTAGAATACCTTAAGAATATGCCATCATCCGATTTCTTATCAAATTTATGCAAGTTGTCTTTGATATTCAAGATGTAGCATCTACAACCAAACACCCTAAAGTAGCTTATATTGGGTTTCAAGTTTTTCCAAAGCTCATACGGTGTTTTCTTAGAAATTGGCCCCATATACACCCTATTTAGGATATAGCAAGCGGTGCTAACCGCCTCCGCCCAAAAGTATCTGGGGAGATCATTCTCATGCAACATTGATCTAGCCATTTCTTGAAGGGTTCAGTTCTTTCTTTCTACAACCCCATTTTGTTGAGATGTCCTAGGTGCCGAAAAGTTGTGTTTGATACCATGATCATTACAATAAATGTTAAAGTGTATATTTTTAAATTCTGTTCCATGGTCACTTCTAATGTAACATATGGCAATACCCTTTTCATTTTGGACTTGATTACACAACTTAAAGAAGTTTTCACAGGTTTCATCTTTATGTGCTAAAAATATGACCCATGTAAATCGTGAGTAGTCATCCACAATAACAAACACATACATATTTCCTCCTAGGCTACTTGTCTTCATTGGTCCAAAGAGATCCATATGAAGTAGTTCCAAGGGGTAAGTGGTAGAGACCATATTTTTAGGGGTAAAAGAACTCTTTAATTGTTTGCCTAATTGACAAGTTTTACAAATGTGATATTTGGTGTACTTAAGCTTAGGCAAGCCTCTAACTATGTCTTTTGAGGAGAGGGTTGAAATGAGATTTATTCCGGCATGACCTAACCTCCTATGCCATAGTTAAGAATCTTCACTAATGGCATTAAGACATGTTACATTTTGTAATCTACGATCATCTAGTCCAATGGTGTAAATGTTATTGTCTCTAGAACCTATGAATTGCACCTTGCCATCTACCTTATTTTTAATAATGCATTTGTCGGGGTTGAAGACTACTTCAAACCCATTATCACATAGTTGACTAATTCTAATAAGATTATGAGATAAGCCATCAACATAAAGTACATCATGAATGGGAGAGGTAGAGTTACCTATGGTGCCTTCCCCTTTAACCTTTCCCTTCATGTCATCTCCAAAGGTAACTTCTCCACCATCCTTGAGTGAAAGGGATGCAAATTGAGTGAGGTCTCCGGTCATGTGCCTAGAGCATCCACTATCAAGGTACCATGTGTTCTTCTTGTTGTGGCTTCTAAGACATACATACATATGAATAGGCAAGTGAGATCCCTTAGGTACCCAAATCTTCCTAATCTTGCTAAGTCCATTTGTTTTCACCTTTGCATTTAATTTGGTTTTGTCTTGTTTAGTATACATGCGAGCTACCTTATAATGTCTTTCTAATCCACAATAAAAACAAGTTTTAGTACCACTAGAAGAAACTTTCACAAATTTGTTCTTATAATTTGATATTGTAGTATCCCATTTATATCCAAGTCCACTCTTATCATGTGACATTCTTTTAATGCTAACAAGTTTATCCAATTTTAGTGAATCATTCTCAAACCTTTCAAATAGTTTCTTCAAATTATTATATTCATGAGATAATTCACTATTCTCATGCTTTAGTTTGTTGTTTTCAATAGATAGCTCTTGTCTACTTTCATTCAAATTCTTGATGGTAGCATTCAAATCATGAATTTCAAATTTAACTTTTTGATTCTCTTCTTCTAGGAAATCATGATCATTTTTTAACCACCCAAATTCTTTTGTCAAACTAGAAAGAGAGTTTTCAAGAGATGTATTTTTATCAAGTTCAATTTCTAGTCCAAGTTTCTTGCATCTGTAGCATCGGGGTTGAGATGATCCGTCACCGAGCTCTTCTTTCTTCTTGAATGGAGGATAGGCTTTTCTATTCTTCATGTTTCCCATATTCCTTTGCAAGAACTTGATTCTTCTTGTTATGAAGGGTACCTCTCTTCCATTTCTCCTTTTGCTTCTTCGTCATCACCTACATTACAAGTAAAAGCAACACCTTTTTTCTTTTTCCATTTTATTTTCAATTTCGGGTGCTTTTGTTTTGAAGATCATTTCATGAGTTATCAAGGACCCTATTAGTTCATCAAGATTTAATGTGTTCATGTCCTTAACTTCGGTAATTGCGGAGGTTTTGGATTCCCATGATAGAGGTAGGGATCTAAGGATTTTGGTTACTAAATCTTGATTTGAAAATTATTTCCCAAGTCCTCTTGGTCCATTGACTAAATTAGTGAATCTGGTGTACATATCGGCAATGGTCTCATCGAGTGTCATTTGAAAGAGTTCAAATTGTCTAAATAGGTGATTCATTTTAGATTTCTTAACTTGGTTAGTTCCTTCATGGGTAACTTCTAAGGTGTCCCAAATTTCTTTAGCCGAATTCAAGTTTGAAACTCTATTGAATTCTCCGGGTGACAAAGCACAAATTAAAGAATTCATAGCTTTGGCATTAAAGTTTGAGGCTTGTTGTTCGGGTTCGGTCCATTCATTTAGATTTCTAGTGGGCAAGGTGTATTCATTTTGAACGGTTCTCCAAATTTGGTAGTCTTCGGTTAAAAAGATTTTCATTTTGGTTTTCCAAAATCCAAAATTTGTTCCATCAAAATAAAGTGGCCTAGTGTTTGAGTAACCTTCTTGGTATTGAGGGTAGTTTACCATTTTAGGATTTTTTCTAGACTGGTTAGGGTTTTGAAAAATAGAGACGAGGCTTTGATACCAATTGAAATATGGGTCTAGGGAACCAAGAGAGGGTGAATTGGTTTTCTCAAAAATATATCCTTGTTTTAAATTAAAATTAAACCTAATTGAAATTCTCTTTGCTTGATTAGTTTTTGGTTAGTTCAATAATATGAAAAATGAAAAACTAGAAGTTCAACCAAAATATGAAAATGAAAGTGTAAGAAAGAGAAACAAACACACCGATGTATAGTGGTTCGGGTAAAACCCTACTCCACTCTTCTTGAGATCGTCCTCAAGGATTTCCACTATTTGAGACCTCCACGATGCCCGGCTCCAAGGCGATCACAATCCCAATGGTATTAAATGAGGATGCCCTTGCCACATTTACACCAACTCTCATTCTTTGCCGAGTTCTAAGCGCTTCTCCCTAGGGTATTAAGAATATGATGCCCTAGCCACCTTTACAATGAATGAAAGATGATTGCTATGCCTTCCTCTAAGGCTTAATGCACCATGAAGTCCCCTTGAATGCTCTCTAAGATAACAAGTTGAAATCTAAACCCAAACTCAGAAGATTGCAAGTGCAAGGCAAGTTTGGAGGAGAAAACAAAAGCTTAAGCTAAAATGGGTTGCAAGTGTTTTTAAATGCTTAAGATAGTTTTTCCAATCATTCAAGAGAGTTGAGAGAACCTCTTAAATGTGTATTTATAAGCCTATATGAATTTATGACCGTTTGGGGGTGGAAGTAAGAAAAATACCCCAAAAATCAATTTTTCATTTGAAAACCAACGGCTATTTTTTTTGTTGTCACGACGTTCTCGGAGTTCCGAGAACCATTCTTGGAGTTCCGAGAACATTCTCGGAGTTCCGAGAAAATGACCAGAAGTTAGAAACCTACTTCCTGGACCATTTCTTGGAGTTCCGAGCTCGAAGCTCCGAGAAAAATCTCGGAGTTCTGAGAAGCCTATATTCAGCAGATTTCTTCTGATTTTGGTGCTGATTTATTTTGGGCTTTTGGAACTCAATTTTAACAAGATAAATGGAATGTCATGAGGGTCCAAATATGTTGGTCCATCTCACGAACATTCACTTAACCATTTAAGTTCTAATAGTGGGAGTGTTAATCTTTTTGAAAACATTTTCTTAAAAAAGCTTGCCTTGACTTAGAAATCCAAAGAGAAAGGATGTACAACAAGTCTAAGTATAGCTACACTTCTCTTTGGTCTTGGTCTTCATAGATCTTCCATTTCTGTGCTTGCTTGAGATGATGATATTGAGCTTCTCCTTGGTTGATCCTTCACGATGTGGTTCTTCCAAGTGTGCTCTAGCTCCTTTGTCCTTTGTTTGGTTCATCATCAAGCATGACCAAGTGGTGTGTTGGTTCCTTCTATGATTAACCTATCTTAACACAACACTTCAAGGCAAATTGATTAGTATTTAAAACATAATCAATTTAGTTTAGAATCATCAAAACAAGGTAGGAGGATAGACCCTTGGGCTTACAATTTGCCTTCAAATTAAGGATTAAATAAGGGAAAAGGGCGCTACATCTTACCAATACTTGTTGATAGATTGATATTCATTTGGCTAAGAATCAACTCGTAGAGGTAAATGAAGCAAGAAGAAAAGATAAAATCAAAGTGTGGAAATGAATCGTTCTGAGAAAACAGTAATTACCGTTGTTTCCCATGCACACTTTTCGAGTTCAAGGGGGCACTTAGAGCCTTGAAGCGACAAGTATCCTAGCAACATGAAATGATGAGATCGAGTTAAAAGTGTGGATTCAAATCTAAACATTTGCGTGAAAGATCAATGTTGCTTCGGTCAAAGGGACATGAATATAGTTACATTCCATCGGTCTCCATCTGTCACACGGAGGAATGTAGGTAGGGGCAGTGTTTACACCTATTTTTCAGCTTGATCGGTCATGAAAGATCGAATTATCAAGTGGTGGCTCGTTTGGTCAGAGTCAATGGAATTTTCTGCAAAGCTGGCATTTGGCAAACAAAGTGGAAACGTGTACAAGTAATGAAACCTAGAAGGTTGGCTAGTTATCAAAAGTTTCATCCTACTTATAACTATTTTTAAGCCCCAATGGTCAAGTGGGACTGAGTTACAAAGTTATTATCCGGTTGGAATAGGTCAAAGAAGTGGTACTACAATTACGAAGCGGGGGAAGGTGGACGATAAGCACTTGGAAGAATGGAGGATGGGCAAATAAGGGAGGCTGCAATGGGTAGTACCAAAAAGTTCCCCCTAGAGAACGTGGGGGTAATGAGGAACGGTTACCCGGATAAAGCTATATACGAAGACTTCTGTCTCCAAGGGAGAGGTCCTAGAACCAAATCCAAATATGTTTTAGCATTTTATCGTATCTGTAATTTCCAGTACTGTACCTTTACTTTTCGTAGTTGTAGCTTATCTCTCTCTAGGAAGAAATAAATTCATCTTTCGAAGTGAGTCTCTCTCTTTAATTCGAGTATCCATCTCGCTGGCTTTTTTCTGTTTTCTTATCATCTAGTCTGAATCGGATGGTCTGACGACTCTAAGAGTCATTTGCATTCTACGTGCATCAACGACGTCAATTGCATTCTTCACACATCGACGTTTCCATCCCAATCATGAGTCGTTCACATTCTGCGCATGTTGACATGTTGTTCACATTCTGCGTGTGTCGACATCACTACATTTGGCATCGCGTTTGTATTGGAGAAAGTCCTTTCCATCTATGTAAACGGTAGAGGACCCTAAGGAAGAAGTGTTGTTCCCCTGTTCTTCTCAATTTTCTGAATCCAATCCCAGGGGACGGAAACGTTTCTGTCATTGAACCCCTCAAATTGAGTTTTCTATTTCTCCTACCTCCAAGGAGGCAGGCATGCTCTGAACCGTCACGCACGCATGTTCACACGCACAGACACACACACCACACACGGTTGCACTAACCGACTGTGCCGGGCATTTTAGAGAGGTTTTTCAGTCAGTCATTGGATGTATGCTCAAACACTAGAAATGAAAGATGATTGAATAGTCTTTTATATGTTGTGCCAACTGGAAGCATGGTGTGTTCTATGAATCGGAGACTTAACATTATTTTTTTTTCTTTTTCTTTGTTTTAGTAGGTAAGCTGGGATTGATCCTCCGACCTTCACAATGAAGAGCAAAACCTTGACCATAAAGGTTGTGGATGTTTTATATTGTCAAATTAAAGATACAACTTGCAATGTAAACATTTAGGTTGTGGATGTATGCCTACAAGTTGTAATGTAAATATACAGGTTGTGTGTGATGTAGATGTAAACATACATGTATAATCATATTAACCATCTTATGTAATGCGATGCAGAGGTAAACATACATGTTGTCTATGTAAATATACATATAATGTAAACGGTGAATTGTACCCATTTTTGGGGGGGTTTTAAAATTTTAAACAATTTTTTAAAACAAATTAATCTTGTTTGAATGGTTAAAACAAATTATTTTTACCTGTGATCATAACCACAGGTATGTTTAAAAAAATATTTAATTTTTACCGGCAGTCAAGAACGACGGTAAAGGGTCTCCATTAAATCTCCATTCCAATTTTTGCTAGCAGTCCGGACCGCGGGTAAAACATTCAAGTTTTAGTGGAATTTGAGACCGCCGGTAAATGCCACAAATCGTCAAATAATTTGGCTTAATAGAAGCAGTCCAGATTGTCGCTCTATGCATATATACATCAGTGGTCCCTAAAAACAGCTGGTAAAACCTTCAGCGACGCCTCATTTAGTGGCGGTCTGAGAACTGCCGGTAATTCATTCACAGGTGGTTCCTTTGTCTTTCACAGGCAGTGATAACCTCTGGTTAAACCCTTATTCTTATAATGGGTGAGTCTTTCACTATAATCCCCTATCCCTAGTATTGACGTGTCTGTGTTGTTTTATTGTTTAGTTAATGGAGCGATATGTGGGTCTCGAGAGACGTTTGCATTCTGCATGCATCGACGGTGTCGTTTGCGTTCGGCATACATTGGCATTCCTCACGAGTCGTTCACATTCTGCATGTGTCGATGTGTTGTTCACATTCTGCGTGTGTCGACATCCCACATTTGGCATTGCATCATACTAGAAAAATTCATTTCCAACAGTGTAAATGCAGTAGAGCCTAAGGAAGATGTGACGTTCCCCTTTTCTTCAATCGCCTAAAATCCATCCCATGGGACATAAACGTTTCAGTCACTAACCCGTCAAATTGAATTTCACCTATGTCTCCAAGGAGACTGACAAGCTCACGGATCCACCAGACACTCATATCCACTCGTACACCACAGGTGCACTGACTGATTAGGCCGAACGGTTTTAGACCGAACTAGAACTGACTCAAAAACTCTTGCCAGAGGATATAAAAAAGGGAAGTGATAAATCCGCCCCTTTTGATTACTTGGGACACTCAGTAGCAGTGTACGTGGCAATCAACCCCATTGAATCCTTCTGACCTGAAGTACATCAGCCCCTCCGCAGTCATTGATACACTGATGCTGCGTGTCCAAACTAATCAAACGGGCGGATGTATCACTTCCCTTAAAAAATGTTTACCAAATCTAATTGCATACTCTCCTTCTCAATTTGACATGGCAAGCCAACCTACCACATTAATTATATTATGAAAAACTCTTGAAATTCCTTTCCAAAACAAAACATTTTATTTGATCACGGTAGCATTATTTCCAATCCCCGCGTTTATTTTGTTTGCACCACATTTTTCCCCTCACGATTTGAGACGCACATCTCTTTTCTATTCAAAACACTTTCCACGGTAGCTGAGCACCTCCAAAATCTCCTCCTTTCACGCTTAGGTGGACAATCCGCCTCCCGCCGTGTTGGGCATTTCAGTCCTAAGTGGCATAAAAAATCAAAATGTCTCATTTGCAAACCTTCAAATTACAAAGGTCGGCTCCCCCTTCCGAAACCCTTTTCCCATTCCCCATTTCAACAGAGAGAGATTGCCCATCTGTTTCCACTTTTTACCCTTATACCGTTTTTATGTTTTTTCATTTTTTTGGGAGAAGCTTCTTTTTCTTTCTTGCTGATTATGGATTGGTTTACATGGCTTTTCTAGGGTCTTAATATTTCAACTGGCGGCCTATTTTTCACATTTCTTAAATTGTGTACCGAGTTTTACGGATTTTATATTGTTATACAAGTTGGGCTCTTTCTAATTTCTCCAATCACCTGAATTAATTTCTTATATTTTTGGTCCAGTTTTGGAATTCTTTCTGTTCATCATGTTCATGAAAATTTTTTGTCCTTTTATTTACTTATTGTTACTTCTTATGAGTTTCTTTAATTTTTTATTAGATGGTTCCTTTTACCCTCTTACCCTTTACTTCTACAGTCTGCTATGATGTTCAATGGGTTTTGCATCGAAATTGTAGAATGTTTTTTTAGGCATATGGAATTATTAATTTTTTTACGAAATGGTAAGTTACTTTTTTAGGAAGTTTTAGTAGAATTAGAGAACCAATGAATGGGTCTTGGAATTATTAAATTTTAGAAGCAGGCTTTGAAATTTGCGGAATTTATGGCTTTATGTGGAAATAGAACATCTTGTGCTTTGCAATGAATTTCCTAAGAGTTAGTTTTACACTTGATAGATAGCCCTTGAAGTAGAAAAAATGATAGAATAATTAGTTTTTATAGATTTATGCTGTTGTCATGCATAATAAACTTCATGATTGGCCTATATTAGAGCTTATGATTTAGTTTTACACTTGAAAGATAGCCCATGGAGTTGAAGAAATGATAGTATAATTAGTTTATAATAATAGTATAATTGTGTATCTAGGATTCCCATATATGGTTTATAGGAATTATGTCATTTTTGTTTCATTGTTTTTTGGCGTGGAGAATTTTTTTTTGTTGATACTTCAATGACTATGGTTATGTGAGTAGTATAGTACATCGTTTTAAAACTCCATCGCATCATCGTGGACTCCCCTGAGTTGACTCCTTTTCCCTTGCCCGTGCTCCAGGTTTTGCCCTATAGAGTCCATAAAAATTCCTTTGACTCACCCAAGTGATGACCGCGTCAAGTACTCAGCTGCGTCAACCGAGTACTCAGCCACGTCGTGCCAAGTCGACTAGGGTTTTCTTTAACTATATTTTGACCCGCATTCGCGTTTTGAAACACGCTTATAGCATATAAGTAAGGCAACTTTTCTTTCTCAATTTTTGAATATGAGAGTAGTATGCTCCATTTATCCCAGGCTTTCCTTGCTAAAATTAAGTTGTTTTCTTTGGTTTTCTTGCTAAAATTGTTCTGCACAAGTTTGTTGTTGGAAGGGCCAACAATTGGTGGGTTGAAACCTTTTAAAATTTTGCGAAGAAATTAAATCCATCTTGTCTTATCTTAGATGTGCTTATTTGTAAATTTTTATGATGCCTCGTGATTAAACCATGAATTATTTCTTCATCTACACAAAATGATGCCTCAGCCAATCTCTTAGCTCAACCAATCATGCATAATAAACTTCATGATCGGCCTATATTAGAGCTTATGATTTATATGGATGTTGATGAAAAGACCTGGTTTATATTGATTCGTCCTGTTGAGACCACAAATGATAAACTTCATGATTCGCCTATATATGGTTTATCTATATATATGAGCATGCTATCATTGGCTGAACTATAGAATTTCAGTCCAGCCAATCATGCATAATAAACTTCATGATTGGCCTATATAAGAGCTTATGATTTTGTTTCATTTGAAAGATAGTCCATGAAACAGAAGAAATGATAGTATAATTGGTTTACAATGGTAGTATAATTCTTTATCTAGGATTCCAACATATGGTTTATAGGAATTATGTCATTTTAATGTGTATGGAGAAATATGAGGTTGGTCAATTTGGGTTTTGGGGTTGGAATTCAGATTCATTCTATTGTGCGTTAGCCTATTTGATTTTTTTTTGGTTCAGTGTATTTTGATGTGAAGAATTCTTTTTGTTGATGCTTCAATGTCTATGGTTCTGTTCTGTGAGTAATATAGCAAATTAGTAATGTATCATTTCTTTCTCATTTCTTAACTATTAGAGCAGTATGCTCCATTTATCCTATAGGATTTCCTCGCTTAAACTCCTGATTTCTCTTCTTTTTCGACCTTCCTATTTTTTCTCTCTTTTTTGTTTTCATAATTTTTCTATGTGAAATTGCATGGAAGAGGCGCAGCAAATTCCTTGAGGTTTGGGCATTTGAAGAGACATTCTTTACCTTCTTGAGCATGAAATGCATATATCCTTCATAAATTTTATTATTGATTTTCTGTGTCTTTTTCGCTAGTGGTTGTTTGTTTTTTATATTTCTTATATGGTTACATTTTATTTCTCTGTTATTTACTATGGGAGAAGTATGCTCCATTTATCCTAGGCTTTCTTCACTGAAACCTATGATTTCTTGTATTTTTGTACCTTCTTGTTTGCTCTCTCTTTTCTGTTTTCATAAGTTTTACTTTATGGTATGTTTTTTTATTTGTATTCCTATCTTTTTCTCCTATTTCTTTTTCTCTTTCTGCAATGTTGCTATTTGATTAGATCATTCCTGAATTCTATCAATTTCCTTCCGAAGTGCTACGCTGTTTTTCTTCATTTCTTTTGATGCTTTACCTTCAAGGAGTTGGGTTTTCATATATTTCTTTGCTCTGCTACATACCCTGACCAAGAGCTCCATGGTTTGATGTCTGAACAATGGCCACCGGGTGAATGGCTTAGATTGATCAAAGGTGAGGGACATGTTTGCAATCTTAGAATTTTCTCAAACTCTAATGTCTTTTATCATTGCTTCTTTTTATTCTGGTTATTTTTATTTAGTTTTTGCTTCAAATTCATGTTATTTGTTTTTTGTTGTGATATTATATTTGATTTCTACTATTTCGTGGATGTGGTTAAAGTATCTTTAATTTACTCTGGTGAAAAAATTTGTATAATTTTCCCCATCTTCATCCATTTGCTCCACAACACGGCGGAAATGAAAATTTGGGTGAATTGCTAAAACCGTATGTAGTGAAAGGATCAAAACATCCCTGAAAATAACTATAATGCTTGAAATGCTGTTGTTCTAGGATGACAAATAAAATTGTAAGTGAATTCTCATGTTAGACTGAGAATCTCGCATGCAGCCCACTATACAACTGGCACCTTGACCTGATTGTCCACTAAATTCCTATAAGAAATCATCAATCTGAACCTTCCACATGTATTTGCATAGCAAAATCAAAATTTCAGATAACCCTTTTTGCTCCCATCCCAATTCCCGGTCATTTGGTTTTGAAAGTATTGCCTAAGTTGCATTTTTCATATTCATATTCAATTTGTTCATGTTCTAAACTATCTGGATGACCTTACAGAGCCTGCTTTACAATTTTATATTAATATGCACTTTAGGAATTGATAGAATATGACGCACTAAAGATATTCTAGTAACAGAAAGGGCTATTACATCTGTTCTACAACTTATCTTTTCAATTATAGAATGATTTGTTTCTTAGTTAAATCTCATTAAAAAGACTAAAATACTATTTTAATGTTTAATTACACTAAATAGAACAAAATTAGCACAACTTATTCTAAGAGACTGCTGAGAGAGAATGAGAAAAGTAAGTTGAGGTATCTCCCCCTCACTTATTTATTTATGTACTAAAATATTTGTACAATGACTAAAATGCCCATAGGCTTATTCTAACACTCCCCCTCAAGCTGGAATGTATAAGTTATACATTCCTAGCTTGTTACAAATGTCACTCAGCTTTGATTTATTTAATGACTTTGTGAACATCTCAGCCAAATGTTCCGCAGAACGAGTAAATATAGCGCGTATCTCCCCTTTCTGGATTCTCTGACGGATAAAATGACAGTCGACTTCGATGTGCATTGTTCGCTCATGGAAGACTAGATTTGTTGCAATATAAATGGCTGCCCTGTTGTCACAATATAACTGTAACGGCGAAGGAAACACAATATCAATCTCAGATAGGAGTGATCTCAACCAAATAATCTCAATAGTAGTATGCGCCATGGCTCTGTATTTTGCCTCTGCACTTGATTTTGCAATGATATCCTGTTTTTTACTTTTCCATGAAACCAGGTTACCTCCCACAAAGGTACAATACCCGGTAGTCGATCTCCTATCAGCAGGAGATCCAGCCCAATCAGCATCTGAGAACCCCTCAATTCGTGTATGACCATGCCGTTTGAAAAGTAATCCCTTTCCTGGCACACCCTTCATATATTTGAGGATTTGAATCACTGCATTCCAATGTGAAGTACGAGGGGAGGTCATGTACTGACTGACTACCCCAACGGCATAGGATATATCAGGACGAGTAACAGTAAAGTATATAAGCTTGCCCACAAGCCTTCTATACCTACCAGGACCCCTCAACAAATCACCCTCTTCTAGAACAAGTTTCACGTTTGGATCCATGGGTGCAGCTACAGGCTTCACCCCAAGATTTCCTGTCTCCTCTAACAAATCCAGAACATACTTCCTCTGTGATAGAGATAAACCACTAGAGTACACAACTTCTATCACAAGAAAATATCTAAGACGTCCCAAGTCCTTTGTCGCGAACTCTTTTTGCAAGAAGGCTTTTAGTTTTCGAATTCCCCCTGAGTCACTTCCTGTAATAATAATGTCATCGACATATACAATCAACATAATGCAACCTGCTGAGGACTGATAACTGAATACTGAGTGATCCACGGCACACTGTTTGATGTCAAACCCAATAACTGGCTCACTAAATTTGCCAAACCATGCACGTGGAGACTGCTTCAACCCATATATTGATTTTCTGAGGGGACAGACTGATGAGGACAACTCCCCCTGAGCAACAAAACCTGTAGGTTGATCCATATACACCTCTTCAAGGAGGTCGCCATGCAGAATAGTGTTCTTCAGATCTAACTGGTGAAGATGCCAGCCATTATTGACTGCGAGGGAGATGAGGACTCTGACTGAAGGTATCTTCACAACTGGGGAGAACGTCTCATGGTAGTCTACACCAAATGTTTGAGTGTAGCCCTTTGCCACCAGACATGCCTTCAGTCGATCAACAGTGCCATCAGGTATATATTTAATGGAGAATACCCAACGACAGCCAACAGGTCGAGCACCAGCAGGCAGAGAGACAAGATCCTATGTCTGGTTAGAATGCAGAGCGCCCATCTCGAGGTCCATGGCAGCTTGCCAGCCTGGGTGATTAAGAGCCTCATCCAAAGACTGTGTTAACACAGCAGAAGACATAGACAAGACAAATCTTTTGAAATGAAGGGTTTGACGATCATAACAAACAAAATTAGAGATATGATGAGCACTAGAATGGGAACGAGTGTGCAAAGCAATAGGGGAGTCAGAAACAACTGCAGGAGAGGAAGATACCTGATTAGAGGGTAAGGAGATCTCTGCCTGTGAGGACGATTTGTCGGCGTGAGGATGCTGTGCCTGCTGTTGACGACGTTGATATTGGAACTTAGTAGGTGGGTGATCCACTCTAGGAACACAAGAGTCAACCTGACCAGGAGGGCAAGCAGAAGAGGGTTCTAAAGAAGCAAGAGAGATGGTCGGAAGGTCAGAGAGAGAAATGGACACCTCAGGTTCCATCCTAAGAGCTGAAGGAACTAGGGTAGAACTAAAGAATGATTCAGATTCAAAAAAATGTGACATCAACTGAAACATACCATTGGCGTAGACGTGGACTGTAGCAACGATATCTTTTTTGGGTACGAGAGTATCCCAGAAAAATACATTATTCTGAACGAGGATCCAGTTTATTGCGGGCATGACCTAAATGATGGACAAAACATACGCAGCCAAAGACACAGGGCGTAAGTGGGAATGGATTCTGATGCGGGTATATGGTGTGGAATGAAGAATCACCATTTAGCATCGAAGACGGAAGACGATTTGACAGAAAACAGTCAGTGAGAATGGTGTCAGACAAAAAGGATTTAGGAACCTGCATCTGAAAGAGGAGAGTATGAGCCACCTCAAGGAGATAGCGCAATTTCCTTTCGGCGACACCATTCTGCTGCGAGGTGTATGCACAGGATGATTGATAGATAATGCTATGAGAGGAGAGATAGTCCTGAAAACCATCAATAGCAGAGAAAAATTCATGAGCATTATCAGTACGAAGGCATTTAATACTACAACTAAATTGATTTTTTATTTCATCATGAAAATTTTTGAAAGCTGAGAAGACCTGAAGCTATCTTTCAGTAAATACAGCCAAGTCATACGTGAGTAATCATCAATAAAAACGACAAAATACTTGAAACTATTATTTGACGGGACCCTAGAAGGTCCCCATACATCTGAATGAACTAACTGAAATAAACTATCGACTCTACTAACAACTCGGGAAGGGAAAGACACTCTGTGATGCTTCCCGAGTTCACAAGACTGACACTGAAAGTGAGAGATAGAAGCAGGAGCTAAAGATGTCTGCCGGAGGCGCTGAAGTGAAGGGTGACCCAGTGGCACTAGACAATGCTACTGAAAGGCATCCACTGAACTATGTAAAACTGATGAAGAGGGGCTGCAGTCAAGATGGTACAGGCCATCCACTTCACGACCCGATCCAATCGTCCTCCCGGTCAAAAGATCCTGAAAAAGACAGTAACAAGGATAGAATGAGATAGAGCAAGCATGGTTTTTTGTAATTTGGCTAACAGACAATAAACTAAATGGAGACTTAGGGACACACAAGACAGAAGAAAGAGGAAGATTAGGTGAAGGACAAGTGGTACCAATACCAGTGACAGGTGTAGTGGAACCATCAGTTAAAGTCATGGACTGAAAATCAGATGGAAATGAGTGAAAAGAAGAGAGCTGTGATGAGTTATCAGTCATATGGTTTATGGCTCCTGAGTTAATGATCCAGGACCCTGAGTTAGAAAGCAATGTCGTAGGTGAACTACCTGGCTGAGCGAAGCCTGTTGTGGCCTGGGAGGCACTCTGTCGAAGGCGTTGTAGCTCTTCATAGTCTACCCTCGTAAAGGTGAATGAGTCATCAGCAGAAGAAGAGGCAGGAGCAGAAACAACTGTATCAGAATGGCCAGTAGTGCTGAGGTGAGCAGATCAAGGCGGACGAAGTTCTAGGTGCAGTGTGTAGCAAGTCTCAATAACGTGGTCATTGCATTCACAGTGGGTGCAATAAGGACGGTCACGCCCACTCCCAACACGGCCGCCACCACGTCCACGAGCGCACTAAAAAGAACCACCTCCCCGAAGAGGACGAGTGCCACTGCCTTCGTCATATGTCGCAAGAGCAGAACTGTCAGAGGAAGTGCGGGATGGGGTCTCACCAACGCACTGTTGAGCGTGAGAGTAGGCCTCGCACAACGGTGGAATGTTGTCAAAACTAAGAATCTGATGGCGCAGGTGAGTAAACTCGGGGCCTAGGCTCTCAAGGTAGTGCACCACTCAGATTTGTTCTCATTGACGCCGGAGAACATTAACATCAGATGTGAAGGGAACAAAAAAAGTCAAGCTGCTGACATAAGGAAATGAAATTCCCATAGTGAGCCTCAAGAGACATATCATCACGACGGAGGCACATCCACTCAGAGTAAGTGGAACAGATACGAGTGAGGTTCTCAACCCCAGAATAGGTCACGGCAGTGTGATCCCAGATCTCCTTCACAGTCGAGAGGAGGATCAAAGTAAAATAAATGTCAGTAGTCATACTCTGCCATAGAAGACTCTGAATCAGCGCATCTTCCTGTTCCCAGCGAGTATACATGTGGGACCCGATCCCGCGAGATGGGTGAGGCGCGAGCCACCGCGCTCTCTCTTGGTCTCTCGTACCCACGCGAATGGCGTGCGCTTTTTATTATTGATTTTAATTACCCAACCAAACAGGCATCAACCAAGCCATAGGGTGCAAACAAACGTGCAACCCAGTACCCATAAGGGCAGGGGTAAGCCGCCGAGCCTAGCAAGGTATGATTTAATTCATCTTTTCCCTGAACTTGGGATCACTAAGGCAATCCGAATTCCACGCAAAAGAGAGTGACAGAGTCGCCACCTAGATGACGGATCTAGGACCCATAATTGACTAGAAATCTAGACTCGTTACCTGGTTACGAGAATGGAAGGTATGGGGAGTTACCACCACATGCACCATTCCTGCCCGATAATCGGTCTTCAATTCCAAAAGTTAACTCTTTTGAATTTCTTTTAAATGGCTCATTTAACTCTATATTACTGTGCGAACTACATGACATGCATCATAAGATCTAATTTCAGTGTAATTCTTAAATGTGTATCTTGATTTTCTTACTTTGTTTGGATTCAATCTAAGTGAAAGTTCTCCTAAAATGCTAATTTGACGGAAATCCTACATATTTTAATTTAAGAATTTATAATAAAACTAATATACAAAACCCCACCATTTGTGTGCGGGGCCGACTCGTGATTGGTATGACATCAAGCATCCAAGCTGCCTACGTACCCAAGTCTCACTGGGATCAGAGTCGACATAGTTCGGTGCACCTGAACTAAGCTACTTATGCCTAACTCATCTAGGACACCGATCTAGACTGGATTTACTGTTTTAACAGTTTAAGAGAAATTATTTAGTTCAAGTTTGAAGATTTTATTATCCTAAGACTTCATCTAAGATGCTATATGGTCCTATCTAAGTGCAAGTTGTCCCTTAGACTAATGCAGGTTAACCTACATCCTAGGTAACTAGGTTTGTCCTAGGGGAAAATTGGGTGACTAGTGTAACTAGATCTATGACTCAATTGCTAATAATAGCAATCGGTCGTGATGAGACTGAACTCCCTAACTCTAGGACGCCCTAAAACCTAGAATACAACATGGCACAAGTGTTCCTAAATGGGGCTCTAATGGTTCCTACGATGGGAAGCTGTAATCCAACGGTTCAAAAGACATGGAGTGAGTTAGTTCAATTTGTTGAACTTGATGATTTTCGATTTTAAGGATTTTTTATTCCTAAACATCTAAGGAATACCAAAGGCTCTATGGTTCGCAAGTTTCGACCTCGAATCGCAACCATGGAAGGGAATCGTGCTCTCAACACTTGTATAATTTAGCACGTAAATTATAGTATCTTATTGCCTGGCATATCTCTCAGGATTTCCGTGGACAGTGGACCTCGGAGCCAATATCATACTATAATTTACGCACTCCAATTATGCAGGATTAATCGCAATTAGTATACGATTACGGTTGCGATCTCGGCAGTTAAATTGGCACAGCATAGCCAATTTACAAAGGTATGAACCCTAAGTTTTCTGTTTCAAACAAGTTAGGGATTAAATTCATGATGTAAAGTTAAGATTTGTTGAAAGTTTTTACTGACTTTTGTGTTGATTTGCTATTAAACTATGATTTATTAAAATTAAGACCAGATTGCGAGGATTACACAGAAAGCCTAAGCAATCAAACCCCAAATCAGTTGAAAATTTTTCAATAACAAGATATGGATGATTTTGGCTTACCGGAAAAATTTCATGAATTATCGTTAGGATTTGATATCAATTTCTGATTTTCCAAAATTTAAATAAGATTATAGATTAACACAGCAACTTGTAGCATATCAATTTCAAATTAATCCAAACTTTCACAGAATAAAGATAATCATGATATTAGACTACTGTATGACTTTCATAGATTTTTATTACGATTTGATGCCCATTTAAATTCACACAAAAATCAGATGAAACCAAAGAATTACTTAAAAAACTAACCCAATAGTATCCTAAAATCAAATAAAAACTTCCAGTAGATATATAATATATTATAAAAAATTTTATCAAAATTTCAAAACTTAAAAATTAAATCTCCTCCATAAAATCGATTTTTAAATAGAAAAGGGGAATTTGTTTCCTAGAAATTGAAACCCATTTATTAAAATAAATTACAAAACCATAATAAAACTTTACAAAACCAATTGAAATTTTTTATCTAACATTCCAGCAACCTAAGTTACTTGTTTGTAAAGAAAAATTTTAAAAATTTACTAATTTGGCACGTAAAACGAAAAAGCGATTAGAAAACAAATAAAAAACTTTTTTTCCAAAATTATTTTCATGAAAAATTCAATTTATTATTGAAAATTAATTCTGGTGAGTTTCATCAATTTTTAAAATATTTTGATATTTATTAAAAATGGCCGAAATTTAAAATAATTTAAAACAGGATTAAAAAAATTCAAAAAAATCCAAAAATTTTTGGGTATTCTGGAAATCAAAACATTAGTTTGGAAATAAGATTTCATAAATTTTGGACATGGTTTGATATACTTTTATATTCGTTCATTAAGAAATAACCCCTTTCGGGGTTATTGTTTGAAAACTAGAATGAAAATTAAAACGAACAAACCGTGATTGAAAATTAAGTTTCCAGTAGTATTTTATTTTATAGAAATCCCAAAAAATATCAGTTTTTAAAGAAACCCACGTTTTCTAACACTTGCTTTGATAATCCGATTTAAATCCATATTGAACAAAAACCGAAAGAAAATCATTATTAAATGGAGGAAATTTAATTTTTTGGTGAAATTTTGAATTTTGAAAACTTATAACCTATATTATAACATACTGGAATTTCAAAGAAGAATTCATTGATTTGATCTATCAAAAGTAAAACCCTAGCATGCTTTTCTACTTTTGATATTACAAAGATAAAGATCCTACCGTTGATCGCGCTCCTTGTCTCTAAGGTGCGTAGATCCGAGGTATACGCTTTGTCGCGCCCTTTTATATGTTGAAGAAGACCCAACGAACACCTCAAAGATCTTTGATGTGTGATTTGTTGAAGAAGAAAAGGGATTTCAAGAATCCCTTTTGTGAATAACCCTTGAGAGATGTGAACACACTTCAAGAGAGAAGAAGTTTTTTTTTTTTCCTTGGGAGGAGAGAGAAAAAGGACGAATTTGGATTTTTTTCAATCAATCTTAGGATTGTTTGCTTTGATTTTTATATAAAAAAAGCTAGGGTTAAGAGAAAATAGTAGTTTCCAATGTGAGAGCTCTCTTTTTGGCTTGTTTCCAATTTTCCCCTCTTGCTTTCTTTCTTTCTTGTTTCCAAATTGGATTTGATTCCAATCTTAATTTCTTGTCAATCAAGACATGCTATTCTTTATTCCACATTGCTTCTTTGGAAGAAAACCTTTTTTAAGCAATCATTCCTCTTTTCCTTCTTTCCTTCTTTTTTTTTTATTCTTTTTATTTTTCTTTTAACAAATATGATGTCACCATTGTGACATCATCAAGGTTGGGTGCTCAACTCATGTGGGTCAGCCATGTGGGGCGCTCACCATGGTGGTCGACCCATATGGGTGAACCCACATGAGCTCCATCTTTGCGGGCTTTAGCCCAATGGGCCATCTCACACGAGTTTCGGGTTTTCCGTAAAAATTCAATAAAATTTTTCTAAATTCAACATTCTATATATGGACCCAACCCATTTGACATTTATGGTGCATTCCTCACACATGATCGAACCATCTTTTTTGGAAAAATAATTTTTCGGACCTAAATGCCCTTATTTGGCAATTACACATCCAAATGTGACCAAAATAACCTTAAATTGGTTCACCCCTAAAGGGAAAAGTTAAAAATGGAAAGTCTTTGTGATCAAACTTCAAAAATAGAAACTTTTAAAGTTTGGGCATTTTGATGAGCAATATCAAACATGATCATTTGGTACCCCTGAAAATACCCAAAATGCCCTTGACACATAAAATTTCCAAGTCAAGCGAAACCCCTGAGAAATTCTAAATTTAGCAGGTTTTCCAAAATTCAGGAAATCATTCATAATCTCTCAGACATATTTCGGGGATCAAAAGAATTACACAGGAAAAGACCAAATTACCCCGAGGTGCTAGAATTTGGCGAGACTAGGGAAAACCCTAAGAAATTACAAAAATAGCATATTTTCAAAAATTTATGAACGGACTCAAGATTTCTTAGACACAACTTAGGGACCAAATATGATATATTGGAAATGTCTAAAATACACACGAAGTGCAAGACTAAGAGAAAATCTTGAGAGATCTAAATTTAGCAGGTTTTCCAAATCTTACGAAATTACTCATAATCCATCAGTCGTGCCCTCGAGATGGTTTTGGACATATGAGAAATGATTGAAATATCCATAAGATGATGAAAATCTGGAAGCCCTATGAGTTTCTAAAAATAGCAGCTTTTTCAAAATTTGTAAAATCACTCAAGATTTCTCAAATATAACTCGGGGGTCAAACGAGACACATAGGGAATCAAACAAATTAAGAAATCAAGATACACATTTAGGATCTACATTGAAATTAGATCATAGGATGCATGTCACGTAGTTAGCACACTAACATAGAGTTAAATGAGCCATTTAAAAGAAATTCAAAAGAGTTAACTTTTGGAATTGAAGACCGATTATTGGGCAGGAATGGTGCATGTGGTGGATAACTCCCCATACCTTCCATTCTTGTAACCAGGTAACGAGTTTAGATTTCTGGTTAATTATGGGTCCTAGATCCCACATCTAGGTGGCGACTCTATCACTCTCTTTTGTGTGGAATTCGGATTGCCTTAGTGATCCCAAGTTCATATAAAAGATGAATTAAAATCAATAATAAAAGAGCACACGCCAATCGCGTGGGTACGAGAGACGAAGAGAGAGCATGGCGGCTCGCGCCCCACCCCTCTCGCGGGATCGGGTCCCACACTACTTCGGAATGCTTCTGAGCTGATCTTCTTTAAAATGAAGCTCTTTGACTAGATTCTCGAGATCTTTCCTTTAGGATTAACTTGGTGCACGTACAATCGCAGGGAGCTGATGACACCGGGCCTATTTCACCGAGACAGTTGCATCATTTGGACACAAGGACGACGGCTGACTCTTCTTAAAGAGGGAATTTGGGTAAAGGACACTATTCAAAGGATTGAGAAACTCCGAAAGAGTGAACTTAGAATGACAAAGATTGACTAACTACACTGACAGACACAGTGATGCTTCTGACTTAGTTAACGTTTTGTTTGGTAAGTCTATCTTTTCAAAGAGTAGTTTCTCAATTAATAAACACTGGACTTCTTCCTTAAAACAGTAATGCCTCAAGGATTTGGTTACCATTCCTAGGATTGCTTAGTTTCAATGCCCCCAATTTCTAGGATGACACTTGAACTCGCTTGAACTTCTTTTTTAATCTTCAGTCTTGATACCGGCTGTAGCCTTCTTATAATGATTCTCTTACCGTGACCAAGTTATCTCTTCCGGATTTTTAACTTGGCGGACCGTGCTAGCCTTAACTTTTGCCTGAACCGCCTTTCTAGGTTTTCGATCCAGCAGGCTATCCCCTTAGCTTTTGCCTAAACCGCCCTTTCGGGTTTTCAATTTAGCAGGGGAATGATCTTAAATTTTGCCTAGACCGCCTTTTCAGGTTTTCAGTCTAGCAGATCTTCAAACTCCGTTCTTTTTCTTATTCCTTTTTTTTTAGGCCTAGATCTTTAATTCTGAACATCTGAAGGATGTTATCGGTAGGATAGGACTTTTCAAAGAATGGCTTAAGGTTGAACAAAGATTTTGACCGAACTTGTGAACAGGTTGCCTACGTATCCCAGGGTAGGAATCAGGTCGTGCGTAGTTCAGGGCGAATGCCCCTAGTTTGAAGATAAATTGTTTAAAGGTTAATTGATTTTTCTTTTTTTCTGGAATGATTACCTTCTCTTCTTTTGGAACTTGTCCCTCTTTTTTTTTTCTGGAACGATAAAATTTCTTTTCTTTTTTATGATTCGACCGAACTCGGTTTAACCGAGCTGCCTACGTACCCCAGTGTAGGGATCAGGTCTCGCGTAGTTCGGGGCAAATGCCCCTAGTTTGATGGGTTTTCAAGAAAATTTCATTCAGGCTCAAAGGGTTTGCAAACCGATTTTTTTTTTTGACATTGGGTTATGATTCTGGGATATGTTCGGCCAAAGGAGGCCTTCTAATGTTCAGGTTTGGAATTAATCTAGGTTGATGAGTTCTCTTCATTATTATTTCTTTTTTTTCGGAGTTTGACGGCATTTCCAGGTAAGAGATAATGGATCTTCTTCTTTCAAGATTCTAATATGTGCTTTCGACTTTCATGGAGCGAAACTTGTTCTTTGACATCCTCCATCTATGGATTTGTAACTCTTGATATTTGATGATCACTTTTCAATGCTTGCTCTTGAACTTCTTATCTTGAATTTGTTGGCTTCATGTTATGAATTTGAGAACCAAGGTCAATGATTGAAAATATGAAAGTTGTTTCCACTCTATGCCCCTTGTATAGCATATTTCTCTCACTTTCTTCATTCTCCTGAGCTTTCTATCTATGTCTTGCCCCTGGTATTGGTTGTAGTGTTTCTAGACAATCTTCTTATTCTTGAAATAAGTTTATCAATTCTTCATACTCTTCAGAGGGTAATGTACTTTAATAGGCATTCACTGAATCAAAGTTTTCAGTGCCAATGTTTATCACTTCAGTTTTATCTTTAAGAGGCCCAGCTCGACGCTCCTCTTGTTTGCGCATATGCTACAAACTAAGGGGAGTTTCGTCGGCATTTCTTTCCTCATTCGAGACGGGAGTCTTATTTTTATTGTTATGAAAGTTAGAAGCAAACACACTAGAATGTATGAAGAAGCAAGCTTTATTGAAGGGAAAGAAATTATATCATTATTGGACCCATCCTGAACAAGCTCAAGATTTACATTATCAGAGAAGGACTCACTTGGACAAGGCACTGACAGTGACTTAACTGACATGACCGAAATAAAAATTTATTCAAACTTCAGAAGACAAAACTAGATGACTAGACTCAATAAAAATAGCAGATGGACTAAGACTCTAACAGTTACAACTGTCTGGTGTTGAAGGCTCGGCGAAGGCTGGTTCGTTCTGAATCATCATCATGGCTGATACTTTCAATTTTGGATTCTTCCTGTTCTACTGCAGCTAGACCTGAGCTTCTCAAACTTCGATGTGTCTAAGCCTTATCTGGCAATGGTGCGGCATGATTCCGCACAATATTTGGCATTTGCTGGAATGATAGCTTGCGCTCATCAATCAATTTTTGGATCACATGTCTCAAAGTTACACACTGATCGGTGGTGTGCCCTGATCTTCGGTAAAAGTCGCAGTGTTCATCTGCCTTCCACATCCTGGGGAGTGGATTTGGAGGATCCCTAATACGAGGTAAATAGATATCGTCTGAAGCCAACCCTTGTTGCAATATAACAGATGGTGGAAGCAGGAGGGGGGCGAATTGCATATCGGGTTTTTGCTGAGGTGTAGGTCTTGGTTGATCATATTCGATTACCATAGGCTCCTGTGACCAGTTAATCCCCCTTTTCCCTTTCCTTAAACCCTTTCAGGATACCAGATCGTGGGATAGGCAAACCAGTGAATTTTCTGCTTTGTTTTGAAGCTGGCTTCTCTTCCTTACAGACTAGAGTCTCAAGAGGTTTTTCACAATTTTGGGCAATACTGCCTTGGGCAGTGACATCTTCAGTCATAATATCCATATTGATGAAGTGCTCAGAACTTTGACATTGATAACAATGGGTGGACATATAATGTATCTGATTCTTTACTTGACTGACTTCGCCAACTACCATGGCTGTCTGCAGATAGAGGTTCATGAAGAATTTCTCCATCTTTATGAACGTATCATTTTAAGACAATTTCAATGCATCATAGAGGCTATGATTTTTGTCCTTAGAGGCAATAGTGGCTGGGCCAAGTTTCTCATCCAGCTGAGCCTTAATGTATTGATTCTCTTCCTTAAGTTCTTTCATCTGTTGGATAAGCAGAGCCAGGGTTTTTGTGACATAAAAGAGTTGGAAATTTTCCATAGAATCTGCCATAGGTAGGAAAAAGTGGATAGAGAGACTTTCAACAGAAATGGGGAGTTAAATTTTCTCACTTAATCCAGAATAAGTTCGAACCCAAAAAATTTTCCAAGATTCTCAGTGATGACCAATCTTGACATAGAAACAATAAACACGAGATGTAAGCTTGACATTCAGAGAATTTTTTTTTCTATGATTGATATGATAATTATGAATGGGAGATAAAAGGATGGTTCCTCAAAACAAATAAACATAACAACGATGACATGACAGCACATGTGGATGCCTCTGGTTTAAGGATTATCGAATGAACTCTGAAGGAATTTAGAAGATGAACTTGAAAAAGGTTCCCTAAAATCAGAAGGAATTGACCTTAAGCTAGGGATGCAATGATCTTAAGAGAAAGATGATCTTGGCTAAACAATCTGAATATGTAAACTACATCCCAGATGTATGAACTGCCCTACGGAAAGCCCAAGCGATAGGTCACACGGCATATAATGACACAAGCATGACTAGGCCATTGAGAGAGAGAAATCAGGATATCATAATCATATGATTTAGCAAGATCGTGCAAGATAGATCTGATAGATAGATTGAGAGGAAGCTATCCTATGAAATCTTTGGAATGATGGGATTTATATCCTAATCCCAAAGGAAAGGTTTTTTAATCTTCTTACATTTTAACAAGTGCTACCTGAAGGCATCAATCCTAATCCTGATCTAGCGGAGTGGAGAAAGAATCTCGACTCTTGACTTTGTTTGTGTACCTAAGGACTGATCGCAGCCATTAGAAGATGGACTACTACCTAATCTAGACACCATTAGATAAGATATCCTAATCTAAGCTCACACACGTGATGCACGTGTGTTCGTATACTATATGCATGTGTGGGGTAATTTAGGGGTAAGGCCAAGAGTTCCCTTAGCGCGAATCCGTGCTCAATATACTGTACCAGTGTTCGGTGTATCAGTACGTGTACAAGAGATCCGTTTACGCACCATAAAGGTACTACGCTAAGACTAGAATGCTTCTCTAGCACAGAGGCACCGGGTGATGAAATCCCAGTCAACCATGCTAGATAACACTCCGGGTTCCTAAAATAGGACGTATGTGCATGAGAGATGCAAGTGATGTAAGTGTGTGCAATATGTTTGCGCAATCTATGATGCCTTCAGGTTTTGTTAGATTAAATTTGAGTATGATGTGATGAGAAAATAAAACATACAAATTAATCTAACAAGCATACAAGAAATAAGATAGAGTTTTTATGAGCCAGTTAAATTAAATTCAAACGAATTATCTTTTAAAATTCTAATGAAGTTAGGTGATCCCCAGCAGAGTCGCCAAACTGTGGGACCCGATCCCGCTAGAGGGGTGAGGCGCGAGCCGCCGCGCTCTCTCTTGGTCTCTCGTACCCACGCGAATGGCGTGTTCTTTTTATTATTGATTTTAATTACCCAACCAAACAGACATCAACCAAGCCATATGGTGCAAACAAACGTGCAACCCAATACCCATAACGGCAGGGGTAAGCCGCCGAGCCTAGCAAGGTATGATTTAATTCATCTTTTCTGTGACCTTGGGATCACTAAGGCAATCCGAATTCCACGCAAAAGAGAGTGACAGAGTCGCCACCTAGATGAGGGATCTAGGACCCATAATTAACCAGAAATCTAGACTCGTTACCTGGTTACGAGAATGGAAGGTATGAGGAGTTACCACCACATGCACCATTTCTGCCCGATAATCGGTCTTCAATTCCAAAAGTTAACTCTTTTGAATTTCTTTTAAATGGCTCATTTAACTCTATATTAATGTGCGAACTACATGACATGCATCCTAAGATCTAATTTCAGTGTAATTCTTAAATGTGTATCTTAATTTTCTTAATTTGTTTGGATTCAATCTAAGTGAAAGTTCTCCTAAAATGCTAATTTGAGGGAAATCCTACATATTTTAATTTAAGAATTTATAATAAAACTAATATACAAAACCCCACCATTTGTGTGTGGGGCCGACTCGTGATTGGTATGCCATCAAGCATCCAAGCTGCCTACGTACCCAAGCCTCACTGGGATCAGAGTCGACGTAGTTCGGTGTACCTGAACTAAGCTACTTATGCCTAACTCATCTAGGACACAGATCTAGACTGGATTTACTGTTTTAACAGTTTAAGAGAAATTATTTAGTTCAAGTTTGAAGATTTTATTATCCTAGGACTTCATCTAAGATGCTATATGGTCCTATCTAAGTACAAGTTGTCCCTTAGACTAATGCAGGTTAACCTACATCCTAGGTAAATAGGTTTGTCCTAGGGGAAAATTGGGTTACTAGTGTAACTAGATCTATGACTCAATTGCTAATAATAGCAATCGGTCATGATGAGGCTGAACTCCCTAACTCTATGACGCCCTAAAACCTAGAATACAACATGACACAAGTGTTCCTAAATGGGGCTCTAATGGTTCCTACGATGGGAAGCCGTAATCCAACGGTTTCAAAGACATGGAGTGAGTTAGTTCAATTTGTTGAACTTTATGATTTTTGATTTTAAGGATTTTTTATTTCTAATCATCTAAGGAATACCAAAGGCTCTATGGTTCGCAAGTTTCGGCCTCGAATCGCAACCATGGAAGGGAATCGTGCTCTCAACACTTGTATAATTTAGCACGTAAATTATAGTATCTTATTGCCTGGCATATTTCAAAGGATTTCCGTGGACAGTGGACCTCGGAGCCAATATCATACTATAATTTACGCACTCAAATTATGCAGGATTAATCGCAATTAGTATACGATTATGGTTGCGATCTCGGCAGTTAAATTGGCCCAGCATAGCCAATTTACAAAGGCAATCTATGAACCTTAAGGTTACTGTTTCAAAAAAGTTAGGGATTAAATTCATAATGTAAAGTTAAGATTTGTTGGAAGTTTTTACCAACTTTTGTGCTGATTTGCTATTAAATTAGGATTTATTAACATTAAGACCAGATTGCGAGGATTACACAGAAACCCTAAGCAATCAAACCCCAAATCAGCTGAAACTTTTTTAGTAACAAGATATGGATGATTTTGGCTTACTGGAAAAATTTCATGAATTGTCATTAGGATTTGATATCAATTTCTGATTTTCAAAAATTTAAATCAGATTATAAATTAACCCAGCAACTTGTATCATATCAATTTTAAATTAATCCAAACTTTCACAGAATAAAGATAATCATGAGATTAGACTACTGTATGATTTTCAAGGATTGTTATTACGATTTGATGCCCATTTAAATTCACACAAAAATCAGATGAAACCAAAGAATTACTTAAAAAGCAAACCTAATAGTATCTTAAAATCAAAAAAAAATTCCAATAGATATATAATAGATTATAAAATTTTCTATCAAAATTTCAAAACTTAAAAATTAATTTTCCTTCATAAAATTGATTTTTAAATAGAAAAGGGGAATTTGTTTCCTAGAAATTGAAACCCATTTATTAAAATAAATTACAAAACCATATTAAAACTTTACAAAACTAATTGAAAATTTTTATCTAACATTCCAGCAACCTAAGTTACTTGTTTGTACAGAAAAATTTCAAAAATTTACTAATTTAATACGAAAAAGAATTACGGCACGTAAAACGAAAAAACGATTAGAAAACAAATAAAAATATTTTTTTTTCAAAAACAAAATTTCATTAAAAATTCAATTTATTATTAAAAATTAATTCTAGAGAGTTTCTTCAATTTTTAAAATATTTTGATATTTATTAAAAATGGCCGAAATTTAAAATAATTTAAAACCTGAATAAACAAATTCAAAAAATCCGAAAATTTTTGGGTATTCTGGAAATCAAAGCATTAGTTTGGAAATATTATTTCATAAATTTTGGACATGGTTTGATATACTTTTGGATTCGTTCATTTAGAAATAACCCATTTCGGGCTTATTGTTTGAAAAATAGAATGAAAATTAAAACGGCCAAACCGTGATTGAAAATTAAGTTTCCAGTAGTATTTGATTTTATAGAAATCTCAAAAAATATCAGTTTTTCAAGAAACCCACGTTTTCTGACACTTGCTTTGATAATCCGATTTAAATCCATATTGAATAAAAAACGAAAGAAAATCATTATTAAATGGAGGAAATTTAATTTTTTGGTGAAATTTTGAATTTTGAAAACTTATAACCTATATTATAACATACTGGAATTTCAAAGAAGAATTCATTGATTTGATCTATCAAAAGTAAAACCTTAGCATGCTTTTCTACTTTTGATATTACAAAGATAAAGATCTTACCGTTGATCGCGCTCCTTGTCTCTAGGGTGCGTAGATCCGAGGTATACGCTTTGTCGCACCCTTTTATACGATGAAGAAGACCCAAAGAACACCCCAAAGATCCTTGATGTGTGATTTGTTGAAGAAAAAAAGGGATTTCAAGAATCCCTTTTGTGAATAACCCTTGAGAGATGTGAACACACTTCAAGAGAGAGGAAGTTTTTTTTTTTTTTTTCTTGGGAGGAGAGAGAAAAAGGACGAATTTGAATTTTTTTCAATCAATCTTAGGATTGTTTGCTTTGATTTTTATATAAAAAAAGCTAGGGTTAAGAGAGAAATAGTAGTTTCCAATGTGAGAACTCTCTTTTTGGCTTGTTTCCAATTTTCATCTCTTGCTTTCTTTCTTTCTTGTTTTCAAATTGGATTTGATTCCAATCTTAATTTCTTGTCAATCAAGACATGCTATTCTTTATTCCACATTGCTTTTTTGGAAGAAAACCTTTCTTAAGCAATCATTCATCTTTTCTTTCTTTTCTTCTTTTCCTTTTTTTTCTTTTTATTTTTCTTTTAACAAATATGATGTCACCATTGTGACATCATCAAGGTTGGGTGCTCAACTCATGTGGGTCAGCCATGTGCGGCGCCCACCATGGTGGTCGACCCATATGGGTGAACCCACATGAGCTCAATCTTTGCGGGCTTTAGCCTAATGGGCCATTTCACACGGGTTTCGGGTTTTCTGTAAAAATTCAATAAAATCTTTCTAAATTCAACATTCTATATATGGACCCAACCCATTTGACATTTATGGTGCATCCCTCACACATGATCGAACCATCTTTTTTGGTAAAATAATTTTTCGAACCAAAATGCCCCTATTTGACAATTACACTTCCAAATGTCCAAAATAACCTTAAATTGGTTCACCCCTAAAGGGAAAAGTTAAAAATGGAAAGTCTTTGTGATCAAACTTCAAAAATAGAAACTTTTAAAGTTGGGTCCTTTTGATGAGCAATATCAAACATGATCATTTGGTACCCCTGAAAATACCCAAAATGCCCTTGACACATAAAATTTCCAAGTCAAGCGAAACCCCTGAGAAATTCTAAATTTAGCAGGTTTTCCAAAATTCAGGAAATCATTCATAATCTCTCAGACATATTTCGGGGATCAAAAGAATTACACAGGAAAAGACCAAATTACCCCGAGGTGCTAGAATTTGGCGAGACTAGGGAAAACCCTGAGAAATTACAAAAATAGCATATTTTTAAAAATTTATGAACGGACTCAAGATTTCTTAGACACAACTTAGGGACCAAATATGATATATTGAAAATGTCTAAAATACACACGAAGTGCAAGACTAAGAGAAAATCTTGAGAGATCTAAATTTAGTAAGTTTTCCAAATCTTACGAAATTACTCATAATCCATCAGCCGTGCCCTCGAGATGGTTTTGGACATATGAGAAATGATTGAAATATCCATAAGATGATGAAAATCTGGAAGCCCTATTAGTTTCTAAAAATAGCAGCTTTTTCAAAATTTGTAAAATCACTCAAGATTTCTCAAATATAACTCGGGGGTCAAACGAGACACATTGGGAATGACCAAAATACCATTGCAGTTCAAAATAGGCTAAAATGAGGGAAATCCTGAAAATTCTAAAAATAGCAGGTTTTTTCATTTGCTTGGAAACTTAAACTTTCATCTTTCAGAGGCCAAAGGAACCCCCTAGAGAGACCTTCAAGATCGCGAATCAACTTCAAAACTCTAATAATGAAATAAAATCTACCCTAAAATGCATGAATGCCTAATTTTAGGTGGAATACGGACTCGAAACTTGACAAACTACCAAATCTTTTGCTTTTTTAAAGTCTAGCAAAATGGGGGTGTCTACAATACATGGGATCCTTAGGTGAAGGAGGATCCTCACGTAGAAAACGTAGCTTACCCCGTCCAAGAAGGTATGTCTCAATCGCAATCTTCCAGGGTAAGTAGTTGGTTCCACCAAACTTGGCAATGTTCAGTTGTGGGCAAGAGTTGTCTACAGGTGCCAAGGTAGAAAACGAAGAAGGGGCCGAGGGTGTGGTAGAAGCACGGACCTCAGTGGTCATGCCAATAGAGGGATCAACATTAACAGGAAGATCCATCAGGACAACAAATGTCGACAAACAGAGAGACCACCACCAACGGCTACAACGAATGGAAGTGGAGATGACGGATGATGAAACCAACTAATCAACAGAGAGACTCATAGGACGATCGCACAAGCGAAGGATAAGTGCAGATATGAACCCATAGAGAAGTTAGGAAGATGCGCAAGATGAAGATAAACGAGACAAATTTAACACATTAAAGGGAAAGTAGAAAAATAGGGTTTTATGTAAGATTTAGCCAAAATATGGTTGTCGGGAAAGCGAAGAGCGGAGGAGATAAGGGGCTGATTTGAAGAGGGAAAGGGTTGGGGGAGGTACTGTAGTGGCACTGTAGCGAGTTACTGTAGCGGGGAATGGAGGCGTGGGGTGGAGGAGAGATGAGAGGGTGGGGTGTGAGATGGGTTAGGGTTAGGTTATAGATAGTGGATTAGGGTTGAAGGGATTAGCGTTGAGGTTGATGAAGATGGAAGCTAGGGTTAGGGTTAGGGATCAGAAACCCTAGGGCTCTGATACCATGTTGAGAGAGAATGAGAAAAGTGAGTTGAGGTATCTCCCCCTCACTCATTTATTTATTTACTAAAACATTTGTACAATGACTAAAATGCCCATAGGGTTATTCTAACACAGACTATGAGACTGAAGAATGGACGTACCAACTTCTCCAAAAGCTTAAGCTGTTGGAGAAAGGCGTTATTTATCTTTTATACTTTAACACTCCCCTGCACGTGTGGCCCACTTGGCAAACACGTGGCACATGTGGTCCCACTTTGGGCGGACTATCGCATGTGGATTTTTGCTAGCCGGGAGGTTTGAACTCGAGACCTTTCAGCTCTGATACCATGTTAACTTACCAACTTCTCCAAAAGCTTAAGCTGTTGGAGAAAGGCGTTATTTATCTTTTATACTTACAATTTGATTGATGCCTTACAATTGGATGCTTAAAGAGAAAATGTACACACTCATTTAGTGGATATGTGTTGTTCATCTAAATTTAATGGGTTGTTGTAGCCAATAAAAGAAACTTAAAATAGAGAGAACTATCAAAACAAGTGGTCATAAACAACCTATGCTGATATTTGAATGATCCTAAATTGCCACCGGATGCTGACCCAGTCTTAACTCCTCTGCCAATACTGATACTTATAAATAACCTATTATTGACTTCATGTATGGATGGTAAGACATTATAAGCTCTAATCTCTAATAGTCTCATGTGCCATCTCCTTTTAAAATTAAGAGAGGGCTGCCAATGTCTTATTCCCTTTTTAGATGATCATTAACAAAAATAAAAATAAGATTAGCATTTTGTTTCTCCATAAGCCCAATAACCTTTGTTTAATATTTGGAGTTGTTTCTCCATGCTCCATGAGGATCAATCTTGATTGTCATTTTCTGAATATCAATAAAGAGTAGTCTGATTTAGTGGGAGCGTCATATGATTTTGTCAGAGTAAATTATTACACTATGATGTATGCAGCTGATATTCTGAGAAATGTTAGCATCATCATTTTGCTTCAATGCCTGCAATTTTATTGCTCTGTAATCTTTTTAATTGAATTAAATGCAGCAAACTCAAAAAATTTGCACCGAAATGAAATCTATCTTTATCTTCTATAATTTTCTTTACTATTTTTGAATTTTATATTCCATCTGTCGACCAGGACAAATATAAGTGCCCATTCGTCTTGCTCGCATTTGTTACCACTGCTATGTACATGAATATCTAAAGAGATGATATCAACACAACCTTATTTGGACACTTGCACTCTTTATTTTAAACCATTCTATTTCTTTTAGATCTAAAATAAAAAAATTCTTATTCTTTATTTGAAACGCCCAAGCCCAAGATGAGTTGAGGTGATTTCATGTTTTCACCCCTATAAGGCTATTTGGGACTTTTAAAAAACTTAAAAGGATAAGATTGTCAATTCCCTTTGGCCTAAAGTTAGTTAATATAAGTATTTGTCTTCCTCACAATTTTCCATATTTCTCAAGAAGAAAACCTGGAGAGGGAGAGAACGACGACCGAGGAAGAACTTCTGGAGCCAAGAAGCCAATCTTAAGGTAAGATCGATACCCAATCACTTGTTTTCTACAAAGTTGTTGAGAAGAAGAATGAGAGAAGAGAACTCCCCCTAACTTATGTATTTATATTAAAGAAGAAATAAAGTACATGGACAATTATGTCCTTATAATGACTACTTATTCTAACACTCCCCCTCAAGCTGGAATGTATATATCATATATTCCTAACTTATTACAAACATCACTCAATCTAGCTTTTACCAATGACTTTGTGAACATATTAGCTAACTAATCTGTAGAACGAGTGAATACGGTACATATTTCTCCCCTCTGGATCCTCTGACTAATAAAATGACAATCAACCTCGACGTGTCAGGATTAGACTTAGTCAATTTGAGGCAGGTAGATCCTTTCACCTTCATCATGAAAATATTCTAAAGGATTCATTAGTCGACCCCAACTAGTCAGGCAAAGGCTTGGTTGAGTTGTAACCTCGATGTGTTTTGTGCGCTCATGGAAAACTAGATTGGTTGCAATATGTATTGTGGCCTTGTTATCACAATACAACTGTGAAGGTAAAGATGAGACGATACCAATCTCAGACAATAGTGATCGTAGCCAAATGAGCCTTGTACTCGTATGTGTCATCGCTCGGTATTCGGCTTCAGCACTTGACTTAGCAATGACATCCTGCTTGCTACTTATCCATGACACTAGGTTTCCTCCTACAAAGGTAAAATACACCGTGGTCGATCTCCTATCTGCTAGAGATCCAGCCCAATCAACATCAGAGAAACCTTCAATCCTCATATGACCATGTCTCTTGAACAACAGACCCCTTCGTGGTGCGCCCTTCAAATACTTAAGAATCTTAACTACTGCCGCCCAGTGTGAGGTATGTGGGGAACTCATGTACTGGCTTACTACCCCTACAACATGCGATATGTCTGGGCGAGTAACCGTAAGATATATAAGCTTCCCAACCAGTCTCCTGTATCTATCAGGGTCTTTCAACAAGTCTCCTTCTTCTGGAGCAAGTTTCACATTAGGGTCCATAGGTACAGTTGCAGGCTTCACTCCAAGGTTTTCTGTCTCATCCAATAAATCCAAAATATAATCCTTTGTGATAGAGATAAACCTCGAGAAGAATATGCTACCTCTATCCCAAGAAAGTATCTGAGGCGTCCCAAATCCTTGGTGAAGAATTCTTTCAGTGAGAAGGTCTTCAACTTCTGTATACCCTCTGAATCACTGCCCGTGTGTTGTAAGTGGAATTGGACAGCAAAAGAAAGTATAGTGACCAAAAGAGGGGAAGACGAAAAGAAACAAGGGTATAACTTCGTAGAGAAACGGGACAGGCTCTCTCTAACCCTCTCACTTTTTTTTATCTCTCCCCCTCTGTAAGAAAGTCTTCAACTTCTGTATGCTCTCTGAATCATTGCCCGTGATGATGGTGTCATCAACATACACAATCAACAAAATATAACCAGCTGAGGACTAATGAATGAATGCCGAATGATCTACAACGCACTGTTTCATGCCAAAACGCATGACGGCCTCGCAGAACCTCCCAAACCATGCTCGCGGAGACTACTTCAAACCATAGAGATATTTTCTCGGGCGACAAACAAAGGAGGACATCTCCCTTTGAGCAACATACCCTTGAGGTTGCTTCATATACAACTTAATAAGGTTGCCATGAAGAAATGCATTCTTCACATCTAACTGATGAAGGTCTCTGTATAATAAACTCCAAAAGTCTATCTATACCCTTTAGCTACCAGGCGCGCTTTCAAGCGCTCAACAATACCATCAGGCAAGTACCTGGTCGAGAACACCCAACAACACCCAACTGGCCGAGCACTAGACGGAAGAGGAACCAGATCCCAAGTCTGGTTCGTATGAAGAGCACCCATCTCTAGATCCATGGCAGCACGCCATCATGGGTGAGCAAGAGCCTCTGCCACAGAGTGTGGTAACGCAATAGAATACAAAGAAGAGACAGCTTTTGAAAGGAGTTGGTTTATCATAAGAAACAAAATGAGAGATAGGATACCTAGTAGAATGAGAACTAGTGTGACAAGCAATGGGAGAAATAGAAGGCTCAACCGAAGTAGGTAAAGAGGATACCTGAGTGGTAGAAACTGGGCTCTCTGGCTGCAAAGGTGACATCTCGAGAGGCGTGGGTAGTGGACCATCAATGCGCCAACGTTGCTGATATTGCTTTATAGGAACATGAGGAACTTGTGGTGCCGAAGAAGGAACAAGAGGAGAATCCACTGCAAGGACAGTCAGAGGCTGAGGCAGTGACAAATGTTGTACCAGAATGGAGTCTGGTTGGACTGGAAGAGGAACCGAGACCACCAGTTCGAGCACCTTAGTGATAGACTCGGACACCGGGCTAAAGGATATAGACAGACTTTTGGAGTTTATTATACAGAGACCTTTGATGAACACATTAATGTGTGAATTTTAGGTACTTAGGGATGCATATTATTTAATTAAAGCGGTGCTATGATGGTATTTTCCCTTGTTTTTATGTTTCAGGTTATTTTAAGAAAATCCATGGAAAATGAGCATGGAAGGGAAATTAATTCACATTTATTGACCATCGTTTGAATGGTCCAGATCAGCCCACAAAAAGGATTCAAGAGGTGCACTCATTAGTAAGATCGAAATTCATATCGAGGCCTGCAAATTTAATAGTTCAGATTATATCAATGGGACGGTTTAGTGGTGCAAGTAATTTACAAGTTGACCGTCAATTGAATGGTTTGGCTCGTTTATTGGAGATGAAGAGGAGATGAGAAATATCAAGTGTTTGTGTACAATATAAAGGAGTGGTAGTCTTGCCATTTGCAAATAATTATGGCGATGGGTGTAATTATTTTGAAGAGTAGGGACAATATGGTAGTTTCACAAGCACCAGAAAAAGTTGAGTGGAATGGATGAATTCACCCCCTTACAACTCATCAATCACCGTATAACATTAGAGTTGAAAGCAAAAGGGGATCAAATTTGGTAATATGTACACCCAACTTTTATTATATTTTGTAACCGAGAAGAAAAAGGGATCAAAATTGGTAACTTTCCAACCAAACCAAATTGGAGCCCAAATTATACATGTTTTCTCCCCTCTTTGGACGTTATTTCCACAATATTCTGGTTAGGAAAAACATGTGGAATCTTATTTTTAGTAATATCCACCCCTACTCCTTAGCAATCCACTTATTTCCTATTGGTGGAGAGTTTCCAAAAGCAATAAAAAGGAGCCAAAATAGGAAGGAAGTGGACGATTCCTACTTGCATTAAGAAAGTTGAAGTTTTTGGCAATTACCAAGAAAGGTTGGACGTTCCAAAAGGGGCTCTCTCTCTTCTCTCCTCTTAATAGTTAACTCTTGATTTTTTTCTTCTCCCTTGGCTACCATCAACTAAATTCAAGAAGGGTTAAGCATCAATCAAGGGCCAAAGAAGGAGTGAAGAAGGAGGATCAAAACTTTTATTAGTCCCTTGATGTACTTTGAATTTTTGAAATTTTAAGGGAAACCAATTCTACTCTTTTGTTTATTTTATTTCTTCTTAGTTGTTAATTGAATAATTATGATGATTTATTTTTATTATTGTGATTGTTTTATACCAAACATGAGTAGCTAAATTATCTATCTTAGGGTTTAGATGAAGCATTAGGGTAGGATCAAATTGATAGTTTGTTTGACCGGAACCGTAGTTCAACTGTGTTAAAATTGCTCTACAAGGATTTATAATTTGGATTCTAGATCAAGCATGCCGTTGATTATCGTATGAATGATTGTTGATGAAAGGTGATAAATTTGAGTATACTTTCATTAAATTGGGGTGTGTATTTGATCAATTACTCATGGGAAATCTCATCAGTTGATTGGACTTTCTATTGACTGGATTGATTATCTATACAATTCAATCTAATTCAAGATTATGATCGAAGCGAATCCATATATACAAACTAATAAATTATATCTAATCTATGGTGGATTCTAACCCTAAGACTTCTTATTTAAATTTTAGGCAATAATCTAGTAGTTTAACAACTTTGCACCTAGATTGTTCTTTAAGTTTTTCACTAAAATAAATAATTATTGTATAAGATTAGTGATTAAATTAGTGGTTTAATTTCTTAATCAAATCAGCCCTTAACCTTGCTTTGTTTAAAAGTTTTAGTAGTTAGATTGTTTAAATAGGTTTTTCTTAGATTAATAAATTTGTTTCTGTTAGCTAAAAAAAAATTTTATTTGACTAATTAAATTGCTTTGAAGTTAGTGATAGTTGGATAAGTGATACACTCTGCCTAAGCTAAGAAATATAATAAAACTCTTCCTTGAGTTCGACCCATAGCTACGATTGACCCGTGCGCTTGCGGTAAAATAAGATTCTCACTTTTTTTTATCTCTCCCCCTCTGTAAGAAGGTCTTCAACTTCTGTATACCCTCTGAATCATTGTCCGTGATGATGGTGTCATCAACATACACAATCAACAAAATACAACCAGCTGAGGACTAATGAATGAATGCCGAATGATCTACAACGCACTGTTTCATGCCAAAACGCATGACAGCCTCACAGAACCTCCCAAACCATGCTCGCGGAGACTACTTCAAACCATAGAGAGATTTTCTCAGGCGACAAACAAAGGAGGACATCTCCCTCTGAGCAACGTACCCTTGAGGTTGCTCCATATACAACTTAATAAGGTCGCCATGAAGAAATGCATTCTTCACATCTAACTGATGAAGGTCTCTGTATAATAAACTCCAAAAGTCTGTCTATACCCTTTAGCTACCAGGCGCGCTTTCAAGCGCTCAACAATACCATCAGGCAAGTACCTGGTCGAGAACACCCAACAACACCCAACTGGCCGAGCACTAGACGGAAGAGGAACCAGATCCCAAGTCTGGTTCGCATGAAGAGCACCCATCTCTAGATCTATGGCAGCACGCCATCCTGGGTGAGCAAGAGCCTCTGCCACAGAGTGTGGTAATGCAATAGAATACAAAGAAGAGACAAAGCTTTTGAAAGGAGTTAGTTTATCATAAGAAACAAAATGAGAGATAGGATACCTAGTAGAATGAGAACTAGTGCGCGAAGCAATGGGAGAAATAGAAGGCTCAACCGAAGTAGGTAAAGAGGATACCTGAGTGATAGAAACTGGGATCTCTGGCTGCAAAGGCGACATGGCGAGAGGCGTGGGTAGTGGACCATCAATGCGCCGACGTCGCTGATATTAATTTATAGGAACATGAGGAACTTGTGGTGCCGAAGAAGGAACAGGAGGAGAATCCAATGCAAGGACAGTCAGAGGCTGAGGCAGTGACGAATGTTGTACCAGAATGGAGTCTGGTTGGACTGGAAGAGGAACCGAGACCTCCAGTTCGAGGACCTTAGTGATAGACTCGGACACCGGGCTAAAGAACGGCTCAGACTCAAAGAACGTAGCATCTGCAAACACAAACTAGTGACGGAGACGAGGACTGCAACAATGAAAGCCCTTCTGGATACTAGAGTAGCTCAAGAAGACACGACGCTCAGAACAAAGATCAAGTTTATCGCGTCAAGGGCCTAAGTGGTCACCATTCTGTTGAGAGGTTTACGCACAAGAAGACTGATGGAGAATGCCATGGGTCGACAGATAATCCTAAAATCCATGAGAGTCAGAGAAATAGTCGCAAGCATTATCGGTGCATAAACACTTTAGATTGCAATTATATTGAGTCTTAATTTCAGCATGAAAAGAGCGAAACACAGAGAAGACCTCAGAGCAATCTTTAAGCAAATACACCCATGTCATATGTGAGGAATCTGTGGTAGAGTTTAAAGGAACAAATGAAGAAAAAAAAGAGAGCAATAATCCAAATTCACCCTTTTAATGACTATATGGTATTGGGACAAAAAGGAAAGCTGAGCATGAAGCTAAAGGGGTTCCCAAATAGGAGTTCAATGTGGTTCCCAATTAGTGAAAGACCAAATGCAAAGAGAAAAAAATACGAAGGGGCCTTCCGGTTGCACCAGGGTCAAGCAACACAAGTGGTTTGCATCTAGAGGGCCGGGTAGTAGATGGGCCTGTAGACACCCCATTTTGCTCTGTTTTAATCAACAAAGAAGTTAGGATTCTTGTTATCAGTCTCTTTCAGTGTTTTTCATTCCCGTGTCCGCTCCTCTTGTTTTCTTGATCTTTTCGGTTATTTCTGTCATGTTTTGCGTCGTCCTGATAATTGTTGAGAAGGGTTGTTCGCAAGAATTAAAGCCAGAGAGAATTGGGACCCGTTTAGTGGGCCCGCATTGAGCACTTGGATTAAATTTGGATCGAGAAAGTTGGCCCATATAAGAAATATTCAACTCACCTGCGAAGTTTACTACGGATATTAACGATCAGATTTTTTTGAGAGGAATAAGTGTGCCCAACATGGAGTGGGGTTCACTAGGTTGAAACAAGCGAACCCGCCTAATTTCGATGAATGGATCTCATGGAAAATTCAGCCAAGGAGTAGGCTTGGCATTTGGTTGAGGGATTTAAAATGAAGTGACCCACTAAATATGCGTGGGACCCACCCAAAATAATTCAATCTTATTCTTCGGGGGTCCGTATTGAAATCTAACGGAAAAGGTTTGTGGGCCACCAATTGAATAATATTGAGTGATTTAAGAGGTGGAGTAGGTGGAATAACCGATCCACATTGCAGCCTATCAGATGGACGGTCAAGATCAACTTTACGGATAAATTTTGAACGGCCTACACAATGGACAGCAAGGATCATCTTAGTGAAAATTGATTTATTAAGAGAATACAAAGTCCTTTGGGGTGGGACCCACCATTGTCAATAAGTTTAAATCGATTTCCAAAGAGTTTCGGTCAAACTAAAGGTGGGCTCATTTTATTAGTATTGGGATTAAAAGGGATATTAACCCAATTCAGTTTTTGATTATAAGGTAGGACCCACTCAATGTTGGATGTCTATTTTGTGGAAAAGTTGCACGTTTGGAGAGTCGGTCAAGCTTGTAGGTGGGATTACTATTGTTAAAAATGGAGAAATTGTTGGCCATAATGAGACAAAATACATGTTGTTTTTAGATCAACACATAATGGGAAACTATTCTATTACAACCCACAATAAGAGAGGCAAGTTTCTTTTCTTTTTCTTTGAGGGAGACGGTCAAATATGGAGAAGCAGGCATCAGCACTCATTGTATTTTGGGCAACCTATTTTACAACATAGGAAACATGCTCAAATTGGAAGATCTCATTTGTCTATATTAGTAACCATGTGTAATATAGAAGGAATTTTTCTTTTTTGATGATCAAAGAGAATTCGACCCTTACCCTCTCTCAACAGCCCTCTCGTCACTCGAGATCTCTGAGAGATCTCCAAGACCACGAGCTCTCTATTTTTTAAAAAAACAGAGTCTCGTTCCTGGAAGAGACAGAAACAAGAAAAAGAAAAAAACAGAGGAGAAGGAGGGGAGGGAGGATAGCAGCAGTGGGGATTCTTCGAAAAGGAGAAGATCGTCTCTCTCAATCTTGCCACTCTCTACAACTCCCTATCTATCTCAAACAGCTCTCTATCTCTCAAATTCTCGTCTGTCATCCCACTCCATCTCAAAACTCTCACTCTCACCCTCTCTGTTTCACAACTCTCCATCTCACACAGCCAACCTCTCTCTCATCTCTGTTATCTTACTCTCCCTTGGTCTATCTCTCTCTCTCTCTCTCTCTCTGCTTCCTCCATCTCCCCATCTGTTTTTCTTGATTTTTTTTAAACGTAAAAGAAAGAAGAAAAAGAGAGAACGAAAAAAAAACAGAGCATCTTACGCTCTGTTTTTTTCGTTCATCTCTCTCTCTCTCTCTCTCTCTCTGTTTATCTCCACTCTCCCTCTATCTCATCATCTCTCTCGGTCACCCTCCCACTCCCTCTCTGTCTGTCGCTCTCACTCCCACTCTATCTCTCTCGTTCACTCTCACTCACCCTCTTATTCACTCTCTTAACTCACTCTCTATATCTTTCACTCTCTACCTCTCTCAACTCTCTCTGTTACCCTCAAACACTCTCACTCACCCTCTCTCATCTCTTCACAACTCTCTCAACTCTCTCTGTTACCCTCAAACACTCTCACTCACCCTCTCTCATTTCTTTTCAACTCTCTCTCTCTCTCTCTCTCTCTCTCTCTCTCTCTTTCTGTCTCCCCATCTCTCGCATACTCTCTATCTCTCGGCTGTGAGAAAACAAGAAAAAAAAAAACAAAACAAAAGAAGAAAGGGAAGGAAGGGAGGTCGGATCGAGCGTCGGCGGAATTTTCGGACTTTTCGACTCTCGGATTCGGCAGAAATCTCGCCTACAGGTTAGTACACTATTTTCAGATTTTTCCCAGATAATTTGGCATTTTTTTATGAATTTTGCATGGTTTTTAGCATTTAATTAAATTTAATCCAATATTAAATGTGTGAACTAAAAATCATGATCTGCATGAGTGTTTCAAATCCGTTTCGTTCCAAAATTTAATACGATATTCTATTTAAATAGAGTAAAATAACTATCGGATCGGATCAGACATTGGATCAACGGTTTTTTAGAATTTGAGTGAAGAGTAGAATTTTATTTAAAATATTGGCTGAGTAATTACGAAATTCGAAAAAATAGCCATCTCAGGATGACCTATTTTTTGGAATTTTAAATTTTTCTTGTGTTCATCATATCAGAACAAGATTGAAGGATGTTTTCCGGAGTCGTAATTTTCTCGGAAATCGTGTTTTAAAAATAGAAAACCCTTCAAAAATATCTTTTCGACGAAGAAAAATAAAATATATACTAAACGAATTCCAAAATTAATGAAATTTCGTGGGAAAATAATATAATGCTGATACATTCTACCATGAATGTTTGAGAATTTTTGGATTTGGTTTGGTATATTATTTTATGCGTTCTTTGAAAATTATCAGATATTGAAAGAATTTTTACAGACATAATATCACAGATAAAATTCCCAAAATTTTTACCGTAGTCTTATATTCCGTTTTTCTAGTTGCTGTAAAATTTTCAAGTGATTTAGATCTTGTTTCATATGGGATGTAGTGTTAATTCATAATCTGGTCTGAAAATTGAAAAATCCGAAGTTGATAGTAAATAGTTTCTAAAATTCATGAAACTCTCACAGCATACTATATTTACTCATATCTTATTTCTGTAGAAATTTTATTGAATTTAGATTTCTATTTCTAGTAGTTTCTGTGTTATTTTTGCAATCTGATCAATTAATTGTTAAATTAAAATTAAATATGAGCTTAATGTAAAAATCTGTAAAAATCTTTCAGTAAGCTACATTTCATCATATCTTGCTTCTTTAGAAGTTTCAACTCATTTCGAATTCGTTTGCAACAGTTTCACTTGTAAAATCACTCATATGTTTAAAATTGATAAAATTCATTGAAAATCCGAAATTAATTGAAAATCATCTAAAAATCTCTAAAGAACCTTAAATCTCTGTCACATATTAATTCCTTAATCCATTGAAACAGAAATCTTAGGATCTTTAGATTTCCCTGGAAAAATGGCCAGCGCATCCATAATCGTATCCCTATTGCACTCGATCTTTGACAATTTGAATATTTAAGCTATAGCACGTTGTTGGCTCCGAGGTTACTGTCCACGGAAATTCTGAGATATGCCAGGCAATAAGGTGCTATAACCTAAGTATTAAATTGCGCAAGGAAAGAGCGCACGATTCCCTTCCTTGGATGCTATTCTGGGCCAAAATTGGTGAACCCTAGAACCATTGGTAATCCTTAAATGTCCAGAAACTGAAAATCCTTGAAATCTGAAATTAATTAACCTCAAGAACTTGAATCGATTTGCTTCGTGTCTTTTGGAACCGTTGGATCACGGTTTCCGTCATAGGAACCATTAGAGCCCAATTTAGGAACACTTGTGTCAGGTCGTGTCCTAGGTTTTAGGGAGTCTTAGGATTTAGGGAGTCCTAGAGTTAGGAGTCCAGCCTCATCACGGACGTTTGCTATGTATAGCAACCGTGCCATAGGCCTAGTTACACTAGTCACCCCATCTTTTCCTAGGACAAGCCTAGTAAACTAAGATGTAGGCTAACCTGCATTAGTCTAAGGAACAATTTGCATTTAGATAAGAATCATATAGCATCTTAGATGAAATCCTAGGATAATAAAATCCTCAACTTGAATTAAATAACTCATCTCAAAACTGTTGAAACAGTCAAATCAGTCTGGATCGGTGTCTTAGTTGAGTTAGGCATAAGTAGCTTAGCTTAGGTGCACCGAACTACGTCGACTCTAATCCCAGTGAGGCTTGGGTACGTAGGCAGCTTGGATGTCTGATGGCATACCAACCGCGAGTCGGCACTACAACAAATTGTGGTGTTTTGTATATTAATTTTCTTGTAAATGCTTAATCAAATCACTTAGGATTTCCTTGAAATTAGAATTTTAGGAGAACTTTCACTTAGATTGAATCCAGACAAATTAAGAAATCAAGATACACATTTAGGATTCATATTGAAATTAGATTTTAGGATGCATGTCACTTAGTTCGCACATTAACATAGAGTTGAATGAGCCATTTAAAATAAATTTAAAAGAGTTAGCTTTTGGAATCGAAGACCGATTATCGGGCAGGAATGGTGCATGTGGTGGATAACTCCCCATACCTTCCATTCTCGTAACCAGATAGCGAGTCTAGATTTCTGGTTAATCATGGGTCCTAGATCCCACATCTAGGTGGCGACTCTGTCAGTCTCTTTTGTGTGGAATTTGGATTGCCTTAGTGATCCCAAGTTCACATAAAAGATGAATTAAAATCGATACTAAAAGGCACACGCCAATCGCGTGGGTACGAGAGACCAAGAGAGAGCGTGGCGGCTCGCGCCCCACCCCCTCTCACGGGATCGGGTCCCACAGGGCCTAGCTGCCAAATGTAAGCAAGAGCAGGAATAAGGTAGCTACTACATGTAGGGGATTTCAGATTTGTTCCAATAATAACTCCTATCTGTAGGAGAGATCTGTCCATCTTATATTGCATCTAGAGGGCCGGGTAGTAGATGGGCCCAGCTGCCAAAATGTAAGCAAGAGCAGGAATAAGGTAGCTACTACATGTAGGGGATTTCAGATTTGTTCCAATAATAACTCCTATCTGTAGGAGAGATCTGTCCATCTTATATTGCTAATCTACAGGAGAGAATTAGGCTATCAATAAAAATAATAAAATACTTGAAACCAATAGGTGACGTGACCCTAGAGGGTCCCCATACATCAGAATGAACTAAATGGAAAAGACTAGAGACTCGACTAATGACTCGAGAAGGAAAAGACACGATGGTGCTTCCCAAAATCAGGACTCGCACTGAAAAGAAGAAATAGAGACAGGGACAAGAGACGTTGGTGGCCAAGGCGACAATGCCACTGAAAGTCATCCACTGAACTATGTAAGGCATCGATCGTGGTCGACAGTCGAGACGGTAGAACTCATCCACGTCACGACCTGAACCAATCGTCTTCCCAATCGAGAGATTGAAACAAACAACAAGAGGGATAAAATGAGATTGAGCAATTCAAAGATTTCATAATTTGACTAAAAAAAACTAAACTAAAAGGTGACGTAGGAACAAATAAAACATAAGACAAAAGAGTAGGACAGAGACAAATAATACCAACATCAGTGATGGGTGTAGTGGACCCATCAACAAGAGTAATGGACTGAGAATCAGATGGAAATGAGCGAAAAGAGGTAAGCTGAGAAGGTTTACAAGTCATGTGGTTCGAGGCTCCCAAGTCAATAATCCAGGACCCGGAGCTAGAGAGTAGGGTAGTGGGTGAACTACGTGGCTGTGCAAAGTGCGCAGTGGGTGGGTGAGCACTCAAGCGAAGCCGTTGTAGCTCCTCATAATTGGCACGGGAGAAGGTGAATGTATCATTAGCCGGTACAGTAGTTGTAGTGGATGAAGTGACAGACGGCTCGGACGGGGTAGCTGCAGTCAGGTGTGCTGAGCGAGACTGGTGAAGCTATTGTGCGCAGTTAGGGGCGCACAATAGCTTAGGGCTTTCGAGCGGGATTTTTGAAAATTGACAAATATATTCGACAGATGATTTTATTCATTACAGTAAGCTCTATTTATAGGTAGGGGCACCCAACAGAATTGGATGTCAACCAACGGTAGAGTTAAGAATTATATCCTAAAGAGAATCGAAAGTCTAATTTAACGACTCAACAAAACCGAAGAAAAGGCTAAAAAGGATACTTCTTTAACTCTTTAAAAGGCCCTTGATTTAAGCAATCCGAATAATCTTAGTAACATTATCGAACATCCGTCCCTTGATCGACTGAGATGCACCTGTGCCACTGAGCCAAGATGGGGCCGGGTGCTACTGAGCTGAGTATTAACCTAGTGATCTCTCCCTAGATGCAATATACCGATTTTTGAGTTACAGTGTTAGCTTGATGGGTGATTTTTAATCAATCAAAAGGGACTAGTATTTTTTTAGGATTCTATATGGTGATTAAACTTTAAAGTAACTCCATCTCCTATTGGTCATACTAATCACATCGTATCAGATTGAGTTTGGCTTGGTTAAATCTAGGAGACAGAGTTGTAAAAATTCCAAGCACAATGGAAGGCTCTAACTATCTTCAAGAAGCAGGATTACAGCATGCCTCTAAGCCATGATTCAAGATTAATGGATAAATTGATTGGCATGCACAGTGTTTTCGACAACATAGATATCTTATATAATGTCCGGCAATGCATTGGGAAGCGGGGTGACTCCCCTCCTACTGGCTCTGCCAGACCCTCTGTTCTACTCACGGCTTAAATACCCAATGATCCAAGTCTTCTATCTACATATCCAAATGATTTCCGGGGACGATGCAACTGCATCTCAAACTTTGCACCAAAGCCAATAATATAAATATTTTTTTCTTATAATATGAACATTTACATGGGTCGGAAACTTCTTCTGGAGACTGGGGAGTTTGTCTGGTAACCACTGTCGTCAGATAAGCTTATGGAATCTCCATTTTCACTGTATTTCGTCTTCATGTTATGAATAAATTCTGCTAGTGACCCTTGTAGGTATGCCTGGTATTCTTTGCTCACTAAGTTCTCGCTCTGGTTTGAGAGATAGTTCTTGTCGTGCGGTCCTTCACTTTCATCATCAAAACCATATCTCTGCTTCATCTTGGTCACATTATGATTCGACATTCGGCTTTTCTCGACCACTAATTCACCAAATTCAGTATGTGCCCACGTACGTGCAGACTTTAAGGAGACTTGAGAGGACATCACACTTACCATGTCTCCTTCAAGAACCCTGAGTACCTACAATTAGATCATTCATGGCCAAAAATATCAGAGATCGGGCCTTTTATATGACAGTGATTAAATGAAAGAACTAAACAAAATTAGTGTACCTTGGACATCCTTGGCCTCCTTCTTGGGTCAGTTGAGATGCATAAGTTAGCAGCATACATCATGCATTCAGCCTCATGAACAACATATTGTCCATCCAATCGGGGGTCGATGAACTCATGGATCATTTTCTTCTCTAGCAATGGACGACCCTGTATGGCCATAACAAGAACAATTTAAGCTTTGCTTGTAATCTTATCGATTTTTTCTCATTTAGATGTAGAGAATTCTGGATTTTTACTGTTTTATCTTACCCATTCAGGTAAATACTGCCGTCCCTGTCCTCTAGACAAATCAATGGCCTTGAGGCCACTCAAGAGTTCCATCAACAACACTCCAAAGGCATATACATCGGCTTTCTCTGTGATTTGGCCCGTTTGTGTGTACTCCGGAGCGAGATACCTACATGAGATATTGCAGTGTCAACCAACTAAATTCATTAGTCATGCAGAGTTACAGAAATTAATGTCTTCGCTCAATTGATATGTGCAGGATTGATTGGATCCATGATTTTTTTGTGATCACATTTCTTATTGCACAACCATCACCACTTCTAAATTAGTTTTTATTATTCAGGTCGCTTATTCTTGTATCACCACCGTTACAAATTTCCAATTCTTTCAATATTGTTTCTACTCATCTTAATCGACGTCAATCAAGTTGCCTGCTCGTGGGTCGTGGGCCGTGGGCCGGTCTGTGGATCGTGGGGCGTGATTTTAACACTATTCTCTTTGCAGAAGAAAATAATCGGCCTGGTCGGATAACTACTAGTATGCAAAACTTTTCCGATTTTATCATGGATGCGGAATTGGTGGATCTACCACTTGCCGGTGCCCGTTACACATGGACTAATAACCAGGATTGCTTGGTTATGAGCCGCTTGGATCGCATCCTCATATCTAATGAATGGTTTCAAGCTTTTTCCTCAATTTCTCAGCGTGCATTACCTAAGCCAATTTCGGACCATCACCCGATTTTACTGGAGCTCTCGGACTGTTTTGTTGGACCGCGTCCATTTAAGATGGATATGTCCTGGTGTGAGTCTTTGGCTCTCAATGATTCTATCGATGAATGGGGAGCGTCGTACTCGGGGACAGGGTGGAAAGGGTATGTCATTTGCAAAAACATTCAGGCTTTGAAGGGCTATATTAAATCTTGGGCTCGAGGGGAGAAGATAAGGGTGGAGAAGCGGAAAGTGGAGCTCCTGCGGGAGTTATCAAATCTGGAAGCAAAAGAAGAATCTGAGCCTCTATCTGATCTTGAGCACCAGTTCCGTGCAAATCTGAAACTAGAATACAATGAAATTCTAAGATGCGATGAGATGAGTTGCAGACAAAAGTCCCGGGCGGTTTGGCTCAAAGATGAGGATAACAATATCAAGTTTTTCCAGCGGATGGCTTCCAATCGTTAGTGTGTGAACTCTATCCGATGCTTAGATATTAACGGATTTATCGTTGATGATGTTGCGACCATTCGTCACAAAGTGTTGGACTTCTATAGCAATTTATACACTCGGAAGTATGATAGGCAGCCTAAGTTTGATGGTCTTCACTTTAATCGTATATCTGTTGATCGTGCTCAATGGCTTGAACGGCCGTTTTCTATGGAGGAGATTGAAGGGGCTCTTGCATCACTTCAAAAGGACAAGGCTCCGGGCCTGACGGCTTTCCGGCAGCATTCTACCAATGATACTGGGACACCATAATATCTGATGTGCTTGCCTTAATGCTGGAATTCCACGAGAGGGGTATCATCAGCAGGGAAATGAACTCTACGTTTAGAAGGGGCGGCTTCCTTACAGGACTTCAGACTAATAAGTCTTCTACGCGGGGTCTATAAGCTACTATCTAAGGTTCTTGCAAGGCGCATTCGTGTTGTTATGAAAGAGGTAATTTCTAAAAACCAAGGGGCCTTTGTCTCGGACCGTCAAATATTGGATGGCATTCTTATTGCAAATGAAATCCTAGACTCTATGAGAAGGAAGGGGGAGCGTGGTGTTCTGATCAGGGTTGATTTCGAGAAAGCATATGATCATGTCGATTGGGCGGTCTTGGACTATATTCTATCCCGCATGGGGTTTGGCCAGAAATGGCGCTATTGGATGGCGGCGTGTCTACAATCCGCAATGTTCTCTATTATCATTAACGGGACACCCAAAGGTTATTTTGGGTGCTCGCGCAGTTTGCATCAAGGTGATCCCCTTGCTCCGTACTTATTCATTATCGTGGCCGAGTCACTCCACTCTCTTATTGCCAAGGTGGAATTTTGTGGTTACATCTGCGGCCTTGCTCCTGGCCCCGTGGCTACTTCTTCTATATCGCACTTACAGTTTGCGGACAACACCATTCTCTTTCTTTAGGATAACCTCAATCAGATGGTTAATGCGAAACGCCTATTTCGCTGGTTCGAGATTATCTCCGGTCTCAAAATCAATTTGTCTAAAAGCGCGGTTGCTGGTATTAACGTGGACTCGACTACTTGTGCCGCTTACGCGGAGACTCTTGGGTGCCAACTTGTAATGCTCCCTATCAAATATCTCAGGCTACCGTTGGGGTATGGTATCCCTAAAGCTGCGCAATGGGACCCAGTTATTGAGCGGATTGAAAGGAAGCTTGCGTCGTGGAAAAAGAGGTACCTGTCATTTGAGGGCCGTATTACCCTTATTAAAGCCGCCCTCACGAATATGCCGGTATATTTCACGGTTTTCAAGATTCCAGCAGCTGTTGCTTCTCGTATTGAAAACATTCAGAGGGATTTCCTTTGGGAAGGTAAAGAATGGGGGAAAAGGCTCAAGCACCTCATTGCATGGAAAATGGTGTGCCGTTCCAAAAGAGACGGGGGTTTAGGCATTGGCAAAATTCGTCTGCGGAACAAAGCCCTTTTGGGTAAGTGGTATTGGCGGTTCGGCACGGAGAAGGATGCTTTATGGCAAAATGTTGTGAGCCAAAAATATGGTAGCGGATGGGGCGTTTGGATATGTAATGGAGCATCAAATCAGAATGGATCTAGCATATGGAAGTCTGTCTCATCTGTAAGGGATGCATTCCTCCCGTTTGTGCGTTACAAACCTGGAACGGGCAACTCTGTTCGTTTCTGGGTTGACTTGTGGGTGGGCAACTATACGTTGGTGGAGGCTTATCCAGATCTGTTTCCTACTGCTGTTGATCCGGGTTCTACCATCGCCAAAATGTCATTCGAAACCATGGACATGCCAATCTTGTATGGGATATCAGGCTGAGACGTAAACTTAAAGAATCCGAGATCAATAATTTCGGGTCTCTTCTTCGCAAACTATCTGCTACCTATTTATCGCCTACCGGTGTGGATATGAAATCTGGATGCCAGAGTCCGACGGGTTTTTCTCGGCGACATCATTCTTTAGAAAATTAGACGACGAATGCGGGAATCCATCCCCTCTGGCTAAAATCTGGAAAAATATGGCGCCGCTGCGTATCAAGGGATTCCTATGGACTTTACTGCTCAACGGCATTAACACCTGTGAGAGATTGAAGACCGGGGGATTCCAATTAGCGAATCGTTGTGATTTGTGCAAAATGGCGGAAGAGAATTTGGATCATCTATTCCTTCTCTTCCCATTCGCATTTAAGGTATGGATGGGAATTTTCAGGTTCTTTGGTTTTTCATGGGTACTCCAGGGAAGCATTCGTACTGTTATCAATAATTGGTGGGGTGTGTTGGCTGGCCAGGTTGGTCAAAGGTGATCTTCGACATTAAACTCTCCATCATAAGCTGGGCAAAAGCCAGAGGAGGTATCCACTATTCCACCGGTGACTTGATTAGGAATTGGGCGGCGGTGATCTCCGAGCGGAAAGCGGTGGTCCAGATGTTACCGCAATGGAAACCTCCTCCTGAGGGATGATTCAAACTGAATTTCGACGGCCGTTCTCGTGGTAACCCCATAAAGGCTGGTATCGGGGGTGTCATCCGGAACCATTTCGCCAATATTTTAATGACTTTCTAGGGGCCATTGGAGGACTGTGACGCGAATGAAGCGGAGGTGTCGGCCCTCTTGTTTGCCTTGCAGTGGTATGCACAGAATGATCTCGGACCCCTTATTGCCGAAGGAGACTCATTCAATGCCATTGTGTGGGCCGGTAACAAAGCTTGTGGTCCTTGGAGTCTCGCTTTCAAGATAGCTGAGATCAGGGATTTGGTGCGCAATCATACTCTTAGATCGGGTAATGATTTCGTTGAGGTGCTTGCCAAGGAAGGGGTGGACCGTGACTCCTTGCTACTCCACTAATACTGTGTTGTAAATATTTTTGGCTTTTTGGGTTTTATGTGGCCCTCTTATGGGATGGGCCTTTTCGCATTGTCATTGTTGATCTTGGGGACATCTTGTCCCTTTGTACTCTCTTTGATTTAATGCAATTTCCGTTACCTTTTCAAAAAAAATCAGGTTTCCTGATCGTCATCTTCTCCCATTCTACTTGTTCTCACAAAACAAATGGCCAATTAAGATTGTTGGAGAAGAGCTAGTGCAAGAAAGTTCATTTCATTCTCATTGGAAAGTCAGTTGAATATGAAAGAAAGTTCATTTCATTCTCAGTACCCTCAAGGTGGTTCATGTTCTCACTACCCGAATGTTAGTTGAATGTTGAGAAGAAATTATTGTTGGAGCTCGTGCAAGGATAAAGTTAAAGCAAGATAACTATATTTGCAAAGGAGACATCTTCAATGCAATGTCTTATATTTTGTTCAACACATATCAAAGCATGGGGCCAGGAAGCAAGATTTGGAAGGCACTAGAGGCTAAATACATATCAGAATATATTGTAAGAAAAAAGTTCACTATGAGTCCATTTTTAAACAGGAAAGGTACCAAAAGGTCTACAAATAGACCAGAAATTGAACATTTGATGCACCGTATGAAAATATAAGTGGTGATTACAGTACTTAATTACTGCTTCAAAAGCTCTTCTACACTCACTTTAAGCTTTCCAAATCTCTCTCGGTCATTTTCTTTCTAGTATACTATTATTATGCAGAAACTAACACAAATATCATCACAAGCTTCTCAATTCCGAAGGTATTTCGGGTCTGTTTCCGTTCGTGTATAAGGTCAACAGACATTAGTAGATTTTTTTTACCGAGTTTCATTGTATCATAGAGGCAAATTTTCCGATTCCATGTGTACATCAATTACACAATTAGTGGGGAATATTGTCTTAAGGAAAGTGATTTATTAACATGCCTTGAAGCAAATTTTCTCGATTTTTTCACCAATAATCCCCTAGCCCCTGCCCATTTTTGTTCTTCAAAGACTACTCAGAGTAGTCCCTGCACGAGTTAGCAATTTTCTTCGAAAACTACTTGGAGTAGTTCCTACCCACTTGCATGTGGACTACATAAAAAATTACAATGACTTCACAAGATATATATTGCTATTTTAATGAAAGGAAGAGTCATGAGTTGAATGAATTAGTGAACCTACCCAAATGTGCCAATAATGCGCGTCTCCTCAGCAGATTGACCATCTGTTTGCCATCTGGCTAGACCAAAATCCCCCACCTACATGTAAGCGATATTAATTAGACTACATTAAATATTAAAATGTAGACAATAATGCAATACAAAATATGAAAAACTTCACCACTGCTTAGTTTTATCACAATCAGATGAAGAGGAAGACAGTATCAGAATTGATCCCCATAACAAACTTCTATGAAATCTCACCAATGAATCTCTCGATCAGATAGATATAGGTTGAGCAATACAGAAGTTTCATTATTAAGTAGAAGGAAAAGCAGTGAGAAAAATAGTAATGAGATTGAACTGACCATGGATTCGAAGTCATGGGTGAGGAGTATGTTGTTGGGTCTGAGGTCTCTATGAACAATGCAACCTACTCGGCAATCTTCATGAAGATATCTTAAACCTCTCGCAGCACCAATGGCTACCTTCATTCTGTTCTCCCATGCCATCACCTCTTTTGCGTGCTCACCTGCAAAAACAACTTCTCAATCAGCTCCGAGAGTTAATCCAGGCCACTCATTGAGTTGGCCCACGATAGAGATATTACAGCCTAGAAGTCACACACATTATCCCAACTATCCATCTATGTTTTGAAATTAATGCTTAGGAACTTAGGAACATTAGATGACCAAGTACAGCAAACTCACTCAGTCTATCATTTTCAACATTCATCTAGTCTTTAGCATTGGCAAGGGCCAAAACTCTTTAATCTGACTTGAAATACCCCAAGATTCAATGACTTCTTGAGGGAATTAGTGAAGGGATCTGCCTGCAATTCAGGTTCACAAGGTTTTTTTAAACATAATTACACATACTCAGATAGCTTGTTCTGTGAAATTCCTAGCAAAAACAGCTTTTAAAACCAAACCCGAATCCCAAAGAGTATTTTCTCGTTAATCTCTTATGAGAAAGTTCTGAGACCACCAACCGAAAAAATCCCAAAAAAAGATCAGTAATCACACCATCACAATTAGACCCTTTAACATCTTCCCAACCTCTTTTGCCATCTCAAACTTCTCAGTTGTCATTAATGAGTTTACACCAAAATCTATTAGAAAAAATTCAGTTGATTCCCTATCAATAACAAAAACAAAAAGAACAAGAAGTTTACCATATAAGTGTTTGTCCAATGAACCATTACAAGCAAACTCATAGACGAGGAGCCACTCTTTCTCCATGGAATAACCCACCAGCATCACCAAATTCCTGTGTTGTGCACAACTCAGCACTTCTACCTCCGAGCAGAACTCGGATGCACCTTGTGCACTCACTGTCTTGTGTTGCTTCACCGCAACCACTTGACCGTCGGGTAAGACCCCTTTGTAAACAGGTCCATATCCTCCTTCGGCTAAAAAATTTTCGGTTGAAAATCCGTCTGTCGCCATTTCAATCTCTTCGTAACTGAATTTCCTCGGGGGCTTCCCGAAAATGGGTGCACTGTGCTTGCAGACAGAGCATAGTGGGGGCGGGTTTGGAGGTTGTTTGATTGAGAGAGAAATTGCTCTTCTTATACTTGAGGTTCTATCAATTGGTTCAGTAATTTGCTCAGAAGAGGAGGATAGTACAACTGCATTATTTCTCTCCCTTTGCCCATCACCTTTGATGCTGCCTCTTCTACTGCTTGGAGGTTTTGATCTTAGTGAATCTACTGACCTTCTAGCCAGAACTGGTACCTTTGGTGGCTTCTCCATTAGTTTACCACTAAAGTTTTTGTTTGTATCTGTTTTATATCCATAAAAGTCAGTAAACCAATGAATTTTTTTCCATAAGCTAACAGACATTAGAAAAATCTCTACGGCATGATACCTAATAGAAGAATAATAAGACTTAACCACCATTACCAGTATGTTTTCTGGTTGTTTCTACTTTTGGGTCATCATAATCGAATTTGGACACCTTGCGCAATTCTTGTGATTTAGTACTAAAAGGAACCGATCGGGGTGCACCTTGAACTTTACTCTCATGTCTTAGAAGATCTGAATTTGGGGGCATAAAGGATTTCAAAGGTCGAAAGTTCTTCATAATTTGGTTAGTATCATCTCTGTCTATACTTGAAAAAGAGCACGACAAGTCAGTGTTTGGACTATGGCTATCCAAGCCAAGACTGCTCGGGGGAGTCGTAACGTTCGAATTTGGAAGATACATGCCAGCCATGTTGTCATCTGCGGCTGTTGGATTGTCCTGGAGCCCACCTATGCTACTATCTTCTTCATCTCGAGATTGCGAGTTTACTAATCTTAGTATTTTTGGGATGGCATGGTCTATGAGTATGACACTGCAACTCAGTTGTTTCAAGCAGCAATCCCCCTCCTTCTTCAAGCGCCTATATGGTGGGGAAAAAACTAAGTAAAACAAATTTTCAATAATTCATTTCAGCATATGTTATTAATTAGTTGTAGTTAGGAGCATTTCAGCATTGCCTTGGTGTAGTAGCTAACTATATAAATCTGATTCCTGTAATAGTGAAAAGGATTTTTCCTCCACTATACCGATCAAGGATGACCCATACTGCCCCTAGTTCTTGCGCTTTCGTGGCAACGGAGCCCATCTGAGCATCAGTGATGGTCTTTACACTGGTAACTACCTGCATCACAACTCAAGTTCTATAAAAATCTTAAAGTACTACCTTACTCTGATATGTGAAATTTTTGTTTGTATTCAATGGAATGGAAGAAAATGATCCACGTAGAAGAACCCAACTAGATCCAGGATTAGAGCCGGCAGATTCCTTTACCTTCTTCATGAATTTTTTCTAAAGGATTCATTTAGCCAACCCCAACTAGTTTGGGACAAAGGCTTTGTTGAGTTGAGTTGAGTTCAGTTTAATGGAATCATTTCCTTACCCCATTTATGTTTTCCATTTCTATATTTCACACTGAACTTTAAATTGACGGGGCAAAAAATAAAAATAAAAAATCAAGCCATCTGACCTCTGTAACATGGTTTGCTGAACATAGCTGCTTCATCATATGGATGCAGACTGTGTTGATCTTGTGCACTTCCTTATCACCTCTATCACCAGAGCTTTCCCGACTAGAATCATCCTTGTCATGATGAAGGCCCCATTTCTTGAACAGGCCTGATAACAATTCATGAACAAAAGTACCCATCAGAAACCTTATTGCATCATGATCTAAAATACATTTTGTAGAAGAGCAACAAACTCTTACATGTGACGAAATGATGGAATCGAGAGTCGTTATGCCGATCCTTAGGAACAGAAGAAGGAAGAAGAGCAAGTAGGACTAGAGTATCTTCTGCCTTAACAACATTCCTCACCGCCCATTCGAGTGCATAATCCGTTATCTCCTTGCTCGCGTCCACTGCCACCACAACCACCTCGCCTTGCTTGGCTCCTCGCCGTAGCCCTCCCATTTGAATTCAAAGGCACCCTTATGAAGGGAAAGGCTAAGCCAGAATTCAAAGGTAAGAACAACAAAAAGGAGGGAAGCAACACACTTTCTTAAAGGGCTTTCTTAAAGGGTTGGTTTTGTTATATGAAATAAAAGGCAACTTAATGAGAGAAGCAACACAAATCCTTAAGGATTTTTTTTGTTAGGATTGAATTATAACTAATAGAGTTGGGAGAAGAGAACGGCAGAAACAACAGCTTGCATTGAGGAGGACGGAGTCTTGAGAGCATGGAAAGCGCACCATTTGGCATTCAGTCCTTTAGGATTGAAAACAATCAGCCTTTTTTATTTGCCTTGTTGCCTTTGGGAGCAAATTGTCGATCGGCTTTGGAATCACCCTTTCTATCTATTCCTTTTATTATTCCTTTTGCATTTTGTTGTTACATGACGACTGCGTATTACTTGTAGGGTGTGTAGGATACTTTGGCTGTCTTTTGCCCTGTGTTGTTTGCATAAAGACCAGTATTGTAGCTTTCCAAAACAGACTGGAATGAAGTCGATGGGATTGTGGAATTCTTTTAATCAGCTTTTGTTGGATTTGAAGGTTTACAGTTTGGAAATGAGCTCAGGAGATTCCTCTCATGTACTTGTCAAGTGTTATTATAATTGTGGAGTTGCTATCAAATACAGGTTGGGACGAACCAATGAACGAGTCTAATAAATAAAGGCGTGGACTGTTCCAAAACTTGAGGCACCAAGCATCGAGATTTTACATGGTGTAAGCCTGTAGTCCATTATTTTTCAAAAAGTACTGTACGGCTTACCCCATAAGATGATCTAAAACCGTTCATTTGATGGGCCACAACGTAAATAGGATGATCTAAGGGTTGAGATCATCCTAAGGAAATGGTTTTTGGGGCGCACTGCATTTATATTGTGGCCCATCAAATGGAAGTTTGGACCATCCTATGGTGTAGTCCGTACAGTACTTTTTGAAAAATACTGGACTACACGGGCATATACCATATAAAAATTCAGTATCAGCCCCGATTTTACTTATTGAATTAAAATGTGTGGATAGAAGAAGGGACTCTTTGATTGCAGGATATTTTTTCAGGGCAAAACTTATTCCAAACAAGTGCTTATTCAGCATTTAAGGAACAACTATCTCAGCTATCTGAAATTCTCAATGAGAGAGAAATTACATTTGGGATAAAATAAAATAAAAAAATCCCTAGGCAAAAATATCATAGAACACCTATATCTAATGAAAAAATAACCAAAACATCCTTATCTCAGAAAAAATGAGCTAAATACCCGTCACACCCTTGGCTCGAAGGTGTGACAGGCGCTGCATGCCTGCAAAGGTAAACCTCACAAGCATGCAAGGCTTTTATGTTCAGATATAGTATACAGATATAGCAATTCATCCACAACACATTAGAGCATTTATCAAAGCATCAAAAATATCCAAGAGTATAGATAATTCAACTATCAAAGTCGCCACTCGATACCAACATAAAGCTGAAATCAAATTATTGCAATCCTTCCAAATTGTCCAAAACCAATAAATACGTAAGAAGTAAATCTTGTCAAGTGCAAGATCACATGATGTGCAAGATCCGACACCTTCACTTTGAGTAAATCTTGTCAAGTGCAAGATCACATGAAATGTGATTTTCTTTTTGTCATTGGAAATTCTATCTATTTTCTCCACATTTCTTTTATTTCATTTACTATTCTTAGATCTTATGAATTTCTATTTGAATCTTTAATTTTTTGCTGGTAGATCTCGTTTTCTATTCATAGTTTGTTGAGAAATAAAATTTCAGATTTGTTTTAGATTTCCAGTCCATAAATTCTTTCAAATCAGTCCATTTTTTCCATAACATCCTACACATTTTCTCTAAAATTCAGATCTGATCTCATATTTCCAAATTTAGATCAGATCTAAAACTTCTCAGATCGCTTATGCCGCCTGCTCTATATTAGAAAGAGAAGGACAATGGCAGCGGATATTATTAAAAGGGTTGTTGGAATTGTTGAAAAGGGTTGGTTTAATATAGAAGGCAAAAAGTATTGTATAAGATATTATATGGTTCAATTAATGGGACGTTTAGAAAATGGGAATCAGTGGTTATTGGGTTGGTTCAAGAATGGAAGGTTCTTGATTTGAAGAACTACGGTGTTAAATAAAAAAGAATATGATTAAAAGAATTGAGGGATGTTTATTGGGATTAGGGGTGTAAACGAGCCGGGCTCGGCTCGTTAAGCTCAAAAGGTCGGCTCGGGCTCGGCTCGGCTCGGTCAGGCTCGGCTAGGCTCGCAAGCCTTATCGAGCTCGGGTTATATTAAGTTCACACCCCTCATCTTCCCTGGACAGTCCTATCTAGTGTAATTTGACTACTTTTTTTACACTATGGGGGGTGGTCCAAGTAACAAATGGGGTTCCAAAAATGAAGTGACATATTTTGCCTCCCCCTTTCACTCCCTGGACAACCCTTTTAGTGTATATATTAATATATAATATATATATTTAAATATATTAAATTCTTAATGAGCCTTAATGAGCCGAGCCGAGCCTGGCCTAAATCGGGCTCGGCTCATTAAGCTTAACAAGCCTGGCAAGCCGGGTCGGCTCGGCTCGTTAAGGATTCGAGCCGAGCTCGAGCGAGCTTCCAAGCCCGAGCCAAAATTGACACCCTTACTTATCAATCTATTAGCCAAAGATAATCTCCGCGAAATGCCTTTTGCGATGGACCCTAGCAAATCCCAAGGGTCAAATGCAAAAGGCATTTCGCGGCTGGTCTGTCGCATGTCAAACCAGCCACTTCATGAATGAAGACAAAAGCTTTCTGTCTCTATTCGCCAAGTGGCTTGTCTGACATGTGACAGACCAGCCGTGAAATACCTTTTGCAATGGACGCTAGCAATTCCCTTGTTTTTTAGAACAAGTAATATCCGAAACTTTGACCAATACGCTGAGTCCTCGTTTGTTTTGTCATATATTTTGAGTCCAAAACTAATTCTTGGAAAAACTGTGTAGGATTGATTTTGGACTGAGATTGATTATGCATCCCTGTTATAATGAGTGCATCTTTGGTGAGATGAATTATAGATTTGAGTAGAAAATCGATTCTCATGAGCCAGAGGTAGGATGCCGGTTTTCCAAAGAATCAGTTTTGAACTCAAAATCATTTCTCAAAATAAAAAAGCAAACAAGGCCCAATTAGGGGTGGCAACGGTTCGATTTCGGTTCGGTTTGACCCCAAACCGCCAAACCGAAGCACATGCTTACACTCCAAACCGAAAGCGAACCGAACCGAACATAATATATGTCCAAACCGAACATAATATTTGTCCAAACCGAACCGAAACCGAAACCGAACCAAACCAAACCGAACCAATGAAAAGGGGCGCATTTATCATTGACCGGACCCCCGGACTGATCATCGGTTTGGTTCTACCAAACCGAAACTGAACCGAAATTTGAACCAAACCGAAACCGAATTTTTGGCTCGGTTTCGGTTCAGTTCAGTTCAGCCAATTTTGCCACCCCTAGGCCTAATAGTTATTACAAATTGAGAGATTAGGAAAATATAATGGATTTATTAGCCAGAAGTCCATAGATTGAACGGTTAAGAGCTTTGGATGCAATATTCGTTTATGGTTCATTCATGATCCATCTTATATAGGTTGGGCTGGTAGACTAGTTGACCAAGTGGAGCCCCTTCTCTTCTTGCTTGAGGAAATAATTGATGATCGATTGGGGTATTTGGAAGCGGGACATGGAGTGGGTTGGGAGGGCTGAAGTAACCACTTTGATATTGGTGGCCTCTTGAACGAAAATGGGTAGGGTATGAAAATGGTTTGGTGAGAAACAGAGGAAATGCAGGTGCATTACCTGTAGATGCTTTCCTTTGCTTTCCTTACGAAATTTTCACGCTCACCAACAATGGAAGTGAAGTGTACCAGATATCCACGAATTTGCTTCTTAGGTACAATGAAGCCCTGTAGAAAAAAAATCAAATCCTACTGATGCTTGTTGACTTTATGCACAAACAAAAACAGACCCAATGCACCTTTGGATTTGGCAAGTCTGTGAGAAAATAGTTTCTGTTTCTATATAGAAGGACGATGACAAAAAGAATGTAAGAAGGGTTAGAAATTGTTTAAAACGTTTGGGAATCACTAGATTGTAATCACCCCAACAGATTTTCGTATAGTGCTGCAAATGGTGTGTTCCTGGTTTATTTATAGACCATTTGGTGCCTTTTCTTCTTGAATTGCACTTTTTACTGGCACCTGATCAATGCGCGAATCTAACTGTTAGATAGCGTTCGATTGTGATATTTCAGTGTATATGGGCTTTCTGAGCGTGTCTATTAGCTAGCGTAAAACCTCAGTGTGTCCCAAAACGATCATTCGACTGTTGGAATGTGATCGATCACCAACTTGTGGTCTATCGCTCCCGATCGAGATTTGAATGTTGGCAAGTGACTGGTCACAATCCCATTGTCTAAATCGCATGCAATCGACTTTCGATCACTGCTACACGTCTCATTATCATCCTACGGTCTAGATCACACTTGATTAATACCACATGACCCTGCGGTCTAGATTGCAACTGATCAAGTCTAGTCTGACCATTGGAACACAGCTAGGCGTGATCCTACGGCCTAGATCATGGCCGTTCGATTTGATGTAATCCATATGTGATCACAGATGATGTGTCCGTCTGAAGTGCGCCAAAATATTTATATATATTTGGAATCTCATTGATAAACCATTTATCAAATCACCTAGCCAGGTTTTAGAGGTTTAGAGGTCCGTACTATGATCGTAGCCATTTGACTTTCCTCTTTTCCAGATGGTGGATTCCTTGTTGGGCATCCATGTTAATCTGATAGTTTACCCTATAGTCCAGCATACCTGAATATGATTCGCGATCGAGAACCAATATAAGGTATACTAAAACTAGAGAGTGGGCCTACAGACTAATATGACCGCTAAGATCTAAGGATACAAAAGGTTCCGTCCGAGTAGAATAACCTTGATCTTATTCTTTGTCCAATCGTTATTCTAGGATATAGTGATCCCGTTCAGTGCGTAAACCATTTACCGCATATATGCTGCTTGCTTAGGGTCTACTACCCAAGTGACATGAGATAAGCCATCCCAATGCAAGTATGGAGGCTAAGCCTGATGCCAGCATGTGTACAAGAAGAGATTTGTAGTCTCAACCCCAACTAGCATGTGTACAAGAAGAGATTTGGAGTCTCAACCCCAAGTAGGAACATTTTAGGACTGCAAAGGACTGGAATGTCATATCTCCCTGCTCCTTATGGATTTATGAATCCATAGCCATGACTTTCTTAGTTTGCTATATGGATTTATGAATCCATGGCCATGACTTTCTTGGTTTGCTACCAAGGGAAAACATGTGTTCGATATAAAAAAGTACATGACACTTTTCTTTAATTTACCCCATAGATGTCATGAAATCAATTAATTAATAAAGATTTATTATATAAATATTGGATTTTAGGACATATACACTAACAAGATATACATTGTATCTTACCAATAGTAGGATTCTACCTCATTATTAGTTGTAATCTCAGTTATTTTTCTCTTTATTATTATTAGGGCAAATGATGAAAAAAATGCAAAGCTTTTGTGAAATTGTGAATGAAGGGTGGGGTTTTAAACTTCAGCAGAAAAGGGCTGTTACGTACGGTTGGGAGAGGAAGTTTACTAAAATACCCTTCCATCCATTTAACCTCTCGTTTTACACTTTCACCATCTTTTACCATTTTCCAGTCGTTTTATACATTTTTCACTCGTTTTTTTCAGTCGTTCTCTCCCTTTTACCTCGCCGGAAAATACTATTGTTGCCGGAAAGGTTGCATACGCGTCGGAAAGTTAAGCTTGCCGCCGGAAAGTGTAGCTCCTCTTGCCAAAAACAGTAGTTCAACTCTCCCAAGGTATTTTTTAAACCATTTAATGTAGGGTTTCATTTTTTGGGTTTTCTTCTTGGGGTGTTGGATATGATATAGTTGGAACCATTATTGAAATTTTATAAGGCTATAATTAGTCCCTGTGTTAGGGTTTGAAAATGTTTCACTTGATTTCTAGTTTATCCATGGTTTGCAAAGGGTTTGATTTTGTTGATTTTCGTTTTTTTAGGGTTTCAATGGATTGAAAGAAATAAATTTTAGAAACCAAATATTTTCTTAGTTTCCATGTATTTGACTATGGTTTCGAAGGATTTAATGTAGGGTTTCTATGTTTTGAAGGGTTTCATTTATGCACTGTATGGTTGGCAGGATTTTTTTGTTCCCGGGAGTTATGTGGGAGAAAAAAATACCCTGGGAGACAGGTGGGAAAAAAAAAGTCCTAGAAGTATCATGGAAAATCCCATGTTTGGTTATGTGGGAGAAAAAAATACCTTGGGAGATATGGTGGGAAAAAAAAACCTTTGTTTGGTTGCTTGAACTGTTGGGTAGAAAAAAATTCTTCTGAAGCTTATTTCTGGTTCCTGAGTTTATTTTTGTTCCTGAGGTTATCTTGGGATGGGATGAAAAGGCAATCATTACAAAAGTGGTATTAAAAAATTCACCCCACAAGTAATCATTACAAGAGTGGGATTAAAATAAACCTAGTGCTAAAAGGCAACCAAACATGGGATGAGACCAAAATTTAACTTACTCTCCCACAAAACTCTCAGGAACAAAAAAAACCCGGCAACCAAACAGAGCATTAGGGTTCGAAAGGGTTCCATTTGTTTTGAAAGGTGTAACTGTGGTTTGTTAGGATTTCATTCAAGATTTGTAGGTTTTGAAGGGTTTAATTTTGGTGGGCAGCGGTTTAATTTTGGTTTTCAAAGGGTTTCAATTGATTTTGTTGGGAGAAGGACCGTTATCGATTTTCGTTTTGCACTCTTTTGAAAGAAGGGAAATAGGCATAACCATTTATTTTGGGATTTTTGAGACTTTCGAACCCTTGAAAGCAGTAAGTATGGTTCCAAGGATCATTGTAAGCAGTGATTTTCATTCCAACTGTCTAATAGTGTGTTTCTGTAGTGGTTACGAGGTATAAAATGTGGTTCCGTAGTGGTTGTGAGGTATAAAATGTGGTTCCGTAGTGATTCCCGGGTATAAAATGTGGTTCCGTAGTGGTTGAGGGGTATAAGATGTGGTTCCCTAGTGGTTCCGGTGTATAAAATGTGGTTCCGTAGTGGTTTCAGGGTAGAAAATATGGTTCCCTAGTGGTTCCGAGGTATAAAATGTGTTTCTGTAGTGGTTCCGGGGTAAAAAATGTGGTTCCCGAGTAGTGATGAGGTAAAAAATGTGATTCCCTAGTGGTTCTGGGGTAGAAAATGTGGTTCTCTAGTGGTTATGAGGTATAAAATGTGGTTCCGTAGTGGTTTCGGGGTATAAAATTTGGTTCCCTAGTGGTCCGGTGTATGAAATGTGGTGTCGTAGTGGTTCTGGCCTATAAAATGTGGTTTTGAAGTGGTTCCGGGGTGTAAGATGTGGTTCCGGTGTATAAAAAATGTGGTTTCGTAGTGGTTCCGAGGTATAAAATGTGTTTCCCTAGTGGTTACGAGGTATAAAATGTGGTTCCGTAGTAGTTGTGGGGTATAAAATGTGGTTCCGTAGTGGTTGTGGGGTATAAAATGTGGTTCCGTAGTGGTTCCCGGGTATAAAATGTGGTTCTGTAGTGGTTCAGGGGTATAAAATATGGCTCCCTAGTGGTTCCGGGGTATGAAATATTATTCTGTAGTGCTTCCGACGCTCAAAATGTGGTTTGGAAGTGGTTTCGGGGTATAAGATGTGGTTCCGGTTTATAAAATGTGGTTCTGTAGTAGGTAGAAAATATGGTTCCGTAGTGGTGCCGAGGTATAAAATGTGTTTCCCTAGTGGTTCCGGGGTATAAAATGTGGTTCCCGAGTGGTCATGGGGTAAAAAATGTGGTTCCCTACTGCTTGCGGGGTAGAAAATGTGGTTCCCTAGTGGTTCTGAGGTATAAAATGTGGTTCCGTAGTGGTTGCGGGGTATAAAATGTGGTTCCCATGTGGTTCCCTAGTGGTTCCAGTGTATAAAATGTGGTTCCGTTGTGGTTCCAGGGTAGAAAATATGGTTCCGTAGTGGTTCTGAGGTATAAAATGTGTTTCCCTAGTGGTTCCGGGGTATGAAATGTTATTCCGTAGTGCTTCCGGCGCTCAAAATGTGGTTTGGAAGTGGTTTCGGGGTATAAGATGTGGTTCCCTAGTGGTTCCGGTTTATAAAATGTGGTTCTATAGTGGGTAGAAAATATGGTTCCGTAGTGGTGCCGAGGTATAAAATGTGTTTCCCTAGTGCTTCCCGGGTATAAAATGTGGTTCCCGAGTAGTCATGGGGTAAAAAATGTGGTTCCCTACTGCTTGCGGGATAGAAAATGTGGTTCCCTAGTGGTTCTGAGGTATAAATTGTGGTTCCGTAGTGGTTGCGGGGTATAAAATGTGGTTCCCTAGTGGTTCCGGTGTATAAAATGTGGTTCCGTTGTGGTTCCATGGTAGAAAATATGGTTCCGTAGTGGTTCTTAGGTATAAAAAGTGTTTCCCTAGTGGTTCCGGGGTATGAAATGTTATTCCGTAGTGCTTCCGGCGCTCAAAATGTGGTTTGGAAGTGGTTTCGGGGTATAAGATGTGGTTCTCTAGTGGTTCCGGTTTATAAAATGTGGTTCTGTAGTGGGTAGAAAATATGGTTCTGTAGTGGTGCCGAGGGATAAAATGTGTTTCCCTAGTGGTTCCGGGGTATAAAATGTGGTTCCCGAGTGGTCATGGGGTAAAAAATGTGCTTCCCTACTGCTTGCGGGGTAGAAAATGTGGTTCCCTAGTGGTTCCGAGGTATAAAATGTGGTTCCGTAGTGGTTGCGGGGTATAAAATGTGGTTCCCTAGTGGTTCCGGTGTATAAAATGTGGTTCCGTTGTGGTTCCAGGGTAGAAAATATGGTTCCGTAGTGGTTCCGAGGTATAAAAAGTGTTTCCCTAGTGGTTCCGGGGTATGAAATGTTATTCCGTAGTGCTTCCGGCGCTCAAAATGTGGTTTGGAAGTGGTTTCGGGGTATAAGATGTGGTTCTCTAGTGGTTCCGGTTTATAAAATGTGGTTCTGTAGTGGGTAGAAAATATGGTTCTGTAGTAGTGCCGAGGGATAAAATGTGTTTCCCTAGTGGTTCCGGGGTATAAAATGTGGTTCCCGAGTGGTCATGGGGTAAAAAATGTGCTTCCCTACTGCTTGCGGGGTAGAAAATGTGGTTCCCTAGTGGTTCCGAGGTATAAAATGTGGTTCCGTAGTGGTTGCGGGGTATAAAATGTGGTTCCCTAGTGGTTCCGGTGTATAAAATGTGGTTCCGTTGTGGTTCCAGGGTAGAAAATATGGTTCCGTAGTGGTTCCGAGGTATAAAATGTGTTTCCCTAGTGGTTCCGGGGTATGAAATGTTATTCCGTAGTGCTTCCGTCGCTCAAAATGTGGTTTGGAAGTTGTTTCGGGGTATAAGATGTGGTTCCCTAGTGGTTCCGGTTTATAAAATGTGGTTCTGTAGTGGGTAGAAAATATGGTTCCGTAGTGGTGCCGAGGTATAAAATATGTTTCCCTAGTGGTTCCGGGGTATAAAATGTGGTTCCCGAGTGGTCATGGGGTAAAAAATGTGGTTCCCTACTGTTTGCGGGGTAGAAAATGTGGTTCCCTAGTGGTTCTGAGGTATAAAATGTGGTTCCGTAGTGGTTGCGGGGTATAAAATGTGGTTCCCTAGTGGTTTCGGTGTATAAAATGTGGTTTCGTTGTGGTTCCAGGGTAGAAAATATGGTTCCGTAGTGGTTCCGAGGTATGAAATGTGTTTCCCTAGTGGTTCCCGAGTATAAAATGTGGTTCCCGAGTGGTCATGGGGTAAAATATGTGGTTCCCTACTGCTTGCGGGGTAGAAAATCTGGATTGGTAGTGGTTCTGAAGTATAAAATGTGGTTCTGTAGTCGTTCCGGGGTAAAAAATATGGTTCCCTAGTGGTTCCGGGGTAGAAAATGTGGTTTCCTAGGGGTTTCGAGGTATAAAATGTGGTTCCGTAGTGGTTGCGGGTTATAAAATGTGGTTCCGTAGTAGTTCCGGTGTATGAAATGTGGTTCCCTAGTGGTTTCGGGGTAGAAAATGTGGTTCCCTAGTGGTTCCGAGGTATAAAATGTGGTTCCGTAGTGGTTCCGGTGTATAAAATGTGGTTCCGTTGTGGTTCCAGGGTAGAAAATATGGTTCCATAGTGGTTCCGAGGTATAAAATGTGTTTCCCTAGTGGTTCCCGGGTATAAAATGCGGTTCCCAAGTGGTCATGGGGTCAAATATGTGGTTCCCTAGTGGTCCCGAGATATAAAATGTGGTTCCGTCGTGGTTGCGGGTTATAAAATGTAGTTCCGTAGTGGTTCTGGTGTATAAAATGTGGTTCTGTTGTGGTTCCAGGGTAGAAAATATGGTTCCGTAGTTGTTCCGAGGTATAAAATGTGTTTCCCTAGTGGTTCCCGGGTATAAAATGTGGTTCCCGAGTGGTCATTGGGTAAAATATGTGGTTCCCTACTGCTTGCGGGGTAGAAAATCTGGTTCGGTAGTGGTTCTGAAGTATAAAATGTGGTTCCATAGTCGTTCCGGGGTAAAAAATATGGTTCCCTAGTGGTTCCGGGGTAGAAAATGTGGTTCCCTACTGGTTCCGAGGTATAAAATGTGGTTCCGTAGTGGTTGCGGGTTATAAAATGTGGTTCCGTAGTAGTTCTGGTGTATGAAATGTGGTTCCCTAGTGGTTCTGGGGTAGAAAATGTGGTTCTCTAGTGGTTCCGAGGTATAAAATGTGGTTCCGTAGTGTAAAATGTGGTTCCGTTGTGGTTCCAGGGTAGAAAATATGGTTCCGTAGTGGTTCCGAGGTATAAAATGTGTTTCCCTAGTGGTTCCCGGGTATAAAATGTGGTTCCCGAGTGGTCATGGGGTAAAATATGTGGTTCCCTAGTGGTCCCGAGATATAAAATGTGGTTCCGTCGTGGTTGCGGGTTATAAAATGTAGTTCCGTAGTGGTTCCGGTGTATAAAATGTGGTTCCGTTGTGGTTCCAGGGTAGAAAATATGGTTCCGTAGTGGTTCCGAGGTGTAAAATGTGTTTCCCTAGTGGTTCCCGGGTATAAAATGTGGTTCCCGAGTGGTCATTGGGTAAAATATGCGGTTCCCTACTGCTTGCGGGGTAGAAAATCTGGTTCGGTAGTGGTTCTAAAGTATAAAATGTGGTTCCGTAGTCGTTCCGGGGTAAAAAATATGGTTCCCTAGTGGTTCCGGGGTAGAAAATGTGGTTCCGGGGTATGAAATGTGGTTCCCGAGTGGTCATTGGGTAAAATATGCGATTCCCTACTGCTTGCGGGGTAGAAAATCTGGTTCGGTAGTGGTTCTGAATTATAAAATGTGGTTCCGTAGTCGTTCCGGGGTAAAAAAATATGGTTCCCTAGTGGTTCCGGGGTAGAAAATGTGGTTCCCTAGTGGTTCCGAGGTATAAAATGTGGTTCCGTAGTGGTTGCGGGTTATAAAATGTGGTTCCCTAGTGGTTCCCTAGTGGTTCCGGTGTATGAAATGTGGTTCCCTAGTGGTTCCGGGGTAGAAAATGTGGTTCCGTAGTGGTTCTGAGGTATAAAATGTGGTTCCGTAGTCGTTCCGGGGTATAAAATATGGTTCCCTAGTGGTTCCGGGGTAGAAAATGTGGTTCCCTAGTGGTCCTGGAGTAGAAAATATGGTTTCCTAGTGGTTCCGGAGTACAAAATGTGGTTCGTTAGTGGTTCGGAGGTATAAAATGTGGTTCCGTAATGGTTCCGGGGTATAAAATGTGGTTCCGTTGTGGTTCCGAGGTATAAAATGTGGTTCCCTAGTGGTTCGGAGGTATAAAATGCGGATCCGCAGTGGTTCGAAGGAATAAAATGTGGTTCCAAGAGTCTAACTTATTGTTCCAATTGTGGTTCTAAGATTCTAAAGTGGTTGTATCATTGTAAATGGTTGTTCATATATTAGTTTGTATTCATATTTTATGAGGGTTTAATAATGGTTCTTATCCTAATAGGGTTTGCGAAAATGGTGGAAAGAAGGGTTTCTTTTATGTTACACGTTGATAGGTACTTGAAGGATAAAGTATTATTTGAGTATATTGGCGGGACGAAGATGTCTTTAATTGTGAATCGGCATATAAAATTTTCTGAATTTGAGTCTCTAGTTCACCAAAAAATTCAGACCACAGCAACCGGTATCTCACAATCTATAAAATGTCAATATGTCGTGGATCCATATCAAATCGTGTTGTACGACATTCAAAATGATGATGACCTAGCTATGGTGATGATGCTTTTTGAGAATAGCCTCTTCAATTGTATGAGCCTGTACATAACCAAAGAGTACAGAGTAAAAGGAATTAGTTCTGCACCGATCCCCATCCGGAGGTAAAATATTCAGTCAGGTGGAAATTTTCATTTTTTGAACTCTCATTCCATTACACTATTAGGTGATGTGAAATTTGTCATTGCTCAGGAATATGAGGGATCGAATTCAACATTATGAAGATCCTATTTTATATGAAAATATTTGTGAACCTTCTTCTCGTCCTCTTGAACCGCCATTGAACCTCATAAATAAATCCATCCGTGCAGCGTCAGCAACACCTAATCGAAATGACGTTGGTGCTCCGAAGAACAAACAAATATTGGGCAGAAACCGAGAAGATACCAATATTCCTCGGAATCCGAAAAGATATTCAGTGGACTTGAACGAAGACTATGAGGACCCTATTTTTAATGTGACAAAAGAAAATACATGGTAACATATGAGCACTGCCATGTAATCTTGTAATTACTAATTACATTTACTTTGCCAGTTCTATGTTTCTCTCATACAATATTCATTCTAACGTACTCCCTACTGTGCAGGCACGATGCAGAGTTTAGCAGGGATTTCCATAGTGATATGCATGTTAGTGATGGCATTGAATGCAAGGATGGTAACAGTATAAAGGGTGATGATTCATTTGGTGATGATGACTTCGTTGAGGACAGTGTGCGCGAAGGTGACTTTGGTAAGGAAGATGAGTGCGAAGCTGTACGCCCCCTCGTTGGTCTACAGAACGTTGTGGGTGACCCGTTGTGTAATACATATAGAAGGGAGCGGTTGGAAGTAGATGAGATGGTTGTAGATGAATTAAATGAGGGACGTATAGGACTTGAGGAGATGAAGGTGGGGGGAATCTTCCCGAATTTGAAAGTATTTAAGAACAAAGTGAAAGAGCACGCAATTGAACGGAAGTTTGTATTCGTCCCAGTAGATTCGAAGCCTACAAAGTATGCTGTTAGATGCAAGGATAAAAGTTGCCCCTTCAGAATCAGTGGGAGAATTTCTTTGGATCATGTTGTGGTAAAAAGGTTTGTACCAGAGCATACATGCTCAGGTACTATGAGGGGTAATGACCATCCCCTTGTCACAGCAGCTTGGGCAGCAGACACCTGTCTTGGGTTATTTCCCTGCCCAGGAGACGTGAGGCCTACTTTGATAAGAGCATACATCAAGGATAAGTGGGGTATAATCATAAGCTATGTGAAGGCTTTCAATGCGAAGGTCATTATACATGAAAAAATGTGTGGAAATGCCGAAGCGTCTTACCGCATCCTTCCTGCATATGCTGAAGAGATGGAGAGATGCAATCCTGGCACCATTATGTGTGTATATCGAAGTCGTCAGCTATGGACGGGTGGAGATAATACATTTTGTCGTTTATTTTGGTCATTCGGCCCTAACATTCGCGCCTTTTGTCGAACAATTAGACCACTGATACTAATTGATGGGACACATTTGCGAGGCAAGTATAAAGGAATTTTATTAGCTGCCACTGCAGTAGATGGTGACGGTGGATTATTTCTGTTAGCATATGCAGTGGTTGAGAATGAGATGTATGAGAGCTGGCTATGGTTTCTTCGTTTACTCCGCCAAAGGGTGATACCAGCCGAAAAAAACAACAACGAATTCACTATTTCCTCTGATAGGATGAAGGGTTTGCCTAGAGCTATAGACGAAGCATTGCCGGGATCATACCATAGCTACTGTATTCGTCACCTCAATGCCAATTTCCTGAAGACCTTTAAGAGCCAAATACTTTGCAAACTTTTTTCAAGAGCCGCATATGCTTTAAGGGAGAGAGACTATAAGGAGACGATAGAATGTATTAAAGCGAAGAACGCAAAAGCAGAGCAATGGATATATGAGATTCCTAAAGAAAAGTGGGCTAATGTATACTTTAAAGGGTCTAGGTGGAATATGTTGACAACTAATGCAGCGGAGTCCTTCAACAACGTAGTAAAGGGCGCACGGGAGTTACCCATCGTGGCTCTAGTCGATCACACTAGATGGAAAGTACAAGAGTACTTCCACCTTCGCCGTAAGGCTGCTTCTGAATGGAAAACGCATTTGACCCATAATGCAGAAAAATGGTTAGCCAGATCATGTCTGTATGGCAGTAAGTTCACACCCCGGCCGTGTAGTTGGAATGAATATGAAGTGATATCGTCAACTAATACGGATCGTGTGGACTTAGAGCAGAGAACGTGTATGTGTGGTCTGTTCCAAATTATGGGATTGCCGTGTGGGCATGCCATAGCAGCCATGGGAGTCAACAAGCTGGACAAATATAGGTACTGCCAGGATTGGTTTTTGGCTTCAACTTATCAGACTACATATGACGACGTGATTCACCCTACTTTAGATCGCACACAATGGCCGGAACCATCCCATGTTTTAGAAGTAGTGTTGCCACCACGAGTAAGAAAACAGCCTGGACGACCCAAAAAAGTACGAATGGAAAGAGGGCTACAATTTGGACAACATCACAACTGCAAATCATGTGGGGAACCTGGACACAACAAAAGAACGTGCAAAAATCCCCCCCTTGTAAATCTTCAGTTAAATATGACGCCCATCGGTCCATCCGCACCTACAGAAAATACGTATGTTCCATTATTACTCACTTGATATGATTTCTCTATCAAACCCATCATTTTATTGATTGTTGCATGTTTTTCTTGTAGGTCCGGTGTCTCATTCACACCTCCTTTCTTTGCTTAGGGATGGAGTTGTTGGTTTGTTTGTACAAAGTGGCATTGATTTTGGGACTCTTCATACTGCACATAAATATAAACTCACACAGAATTTGTATAAATTAAACGTTATTATAGACTTATAGTATTACATTGGTTGTACAGCTGACCGTGACTGTTGTAAAACTTATCATTAATGTATCATTGGTGTTGGCAATATCATTGGTTTTTACTCACTACCGAAAAGTCAGTCGGCCCACATTGTTTGGATCATCTAAATCGTTCATTTGATACGCCGTCACATATATTGGGTGTGCTCAAATAATCAGGTCCATCGAATCGAGGTAATCCTTCCATCTGTGGACGAACAAAGTGTACATACGATTACTCGAAAGTCTGAACCTAGCGTTGGACTTCCTAATGACGAGAGCGGAAGCGCAATATCACTTCTTTCCCGTCCGAAGTCCGGAAGTTGGTTCGGAATTCCGACTCGGATTGCCGAACCAACGTCCGGACTTCCGACTGAACTCCGGTATTGTTGCGAAGCTACTGGACTTCCTTCGGAAAACGAATATTGGTTCGGAAATCCGCCTCGGAATTCTGAACCCAGATACGGACTTCTGATGGAACTCTAGTAGAGTTGGGAAGCTACTGGACATCATTCGGAAGTCCGGAATTTGGTCCGGAATTCCGAGTGGATTTCCGACTCGGAATTCCGATCCAGTACTCGGATTTCCGAAGGAAGTCCAGTACGTTGGCAACTCTACTGGAGTCCCGTTGGAAGTCCGGAAGTTGGTTCGGAGTTCCGACTCGGAATTCCGAACCAATACTCGGATTTCCGACGGAAGTCCAGTAGGTTCGCAACTCTACTGGAGTTCCGTCGGAAGTCCGGAAGTAGGTTCGGATTTCCGACTCGGAATTCCGATCCAATACTCGGATTTCTGAATTATGTCCAGTAGGATGGCAACTCTACTGGAGTTCCGTCGGAAGTCCGGAAGTAGGTTCGGAGTTCCGACTCGGAATTCCGATCCAATACTCGGATTTTCGAATGATGTCCAGTAGGTTGGCAACTCTACTGGACATCATTCGGAAGTCCGGAAGTTGGTTCGGAATTTCGACTCGGAATTCCGATCCAATACTCGGATTTCCGAAGGAAGTCCAGTAGAGTTGCCAACTCTACTGGACATCATTCGGAAGTCCGCCCCTTCGATCGGAATTCCGAGTCGAAATTCCGAACCAACTTCCGGACTTCCGACGGAACTCCAGTAGAGTGGCAACTCTACTGGAGTTCCGTCGGCAGTCCGGAAATTGGTTCGGATTTCCGACTCGGAAGTCCGAAGTTCAATCGGAAGTCCAAAGGAAGTCCAGTACAACAGCATATATGGTGTAGGACCGGGTTCATGTACGTTACTACACGAGGATCTACCAATTCAATGGGCTTGATCACATGTATACATCATTTGTGGCGCAAGATCATTCAGATTATATATTAATGATGATCATTTGGGTGGTGAACTCGTAATGTTAAGAACTTGATGTTTAAAGCACATATCTTTTGTGTCGGATGGAGAAAAGAGTGGAATTGGGGAACATGTCAGTTTACCGGTCCCCACTACATTTTTCATCTTTACCCCAGTAGAAAGAGCTTTTTCCCGATCCTGGTCACTCAGAAGCTTTTTTGTTTTTGTTGTTTTTAAAATTTTTTTAATGAGTAAGCTGGGGTTAGGCAGGACCCCGACCAGATATATTTATGGAAACCAAAGATATACATGAAGGAAGAAAACAACCCCCTTACATAAAAGGGGGGAACAAAAAGAGGCAAGAAGCCCAAACAACAACATCCAAACACAGGACAGAACCTGCAAAAACAGCCCAAAACAAAAAAACAAAGCTCTAAGCCCCAACAAGCATGAGAGCAACAAACAACCAGAGAGGCAGATCACCAGGCAAGGAGCAAGCCACAGCTACAGCCCTCTCAGGTCTTGAATGATCTCACCTGAGGATGTTTTAAGCTTAATAGAATCCGGGAAGTCCGGACGGCTGAGATTTTTCTTCCTCCCCAGGAGTGATTTCTTTGCGTTTGGTAGGGGCAGAATAGCTTGGAGATGAAGGGGTGGATTTCTGATCATTGAAAAGATTTTCCCAAGGGAGACTTGCAGGTGGCAATAGATCAATCCTCATCCAGAAGGTTGCTATTGAAGGACCAGATGTTGAAGCCATTCCTCATCCACGACTTCTTCAAGTTGCCACAAACGCTGAAGAGAGCCAGGATTTGGAACAAGCCTTACCTGCAAACAAGCACAATTATCATAATGAATAACTAGAACATTTTGGTGTTTCCCAATTGTGTGCAAAATATCCACTCACCCTAGCAGGTTGATTTCCGCCACCTACTTCAGGAACGAGGAGAGCAAGTATCGGATCACCCGCCAAGCAATTGAACTCTAATGCATGTACAACCAACAACAATGACTCCCAGGTAAGAATGTGAACTACTTATAGGGATACTTTCCCATTAGACCCCATTCAACATTTCCGAAAGTAGGGAAGCTCGCATAGCCATAATATTTTTCTGGGTGAAATCGAGGCTAGCGTCACGGGTAATGTATTCCATCTCTTTCAAAACGAACAGCCCACAGTCGTGGCTGCAAAACATGAAGCAAAACCGAGAAGAAGAATTAATCGTTTACGGAGGTATCGTAAACTGAAGTAATTGCACGTAACATACCTGTTACCTTGTAGGGGCCGATCGACCACTACATCAATGGGGAATGCACTTATATCAATGTCTTTGACCATTCTGAACCATTTAACAAAGTAATCGACCTACAAATCAAGAATTCCGTACGTTAGGGCAGTAGTAACAAAAAATTAATTAATAATTGCCATACGAATCAAGTAAAGAGTAGTACTCACAAGGGGTTGCACCTTCCTAGAATCCGTGTGACTGTAAAGAGAATCGTAAAAAAGGAAGGTACGATGCCCCATATCCAACACGAGAAGTACCCAATGAACCATATCAATGTTAATTGGAATGAGTACTTTTCGTATCTCTTGAAGAGGGGTGTTCTCTACACGAGTTACGAATCTGGAACATGCATCGGGACGTTCACATCTTTCGTCAAGAATAACTTGCTGCAACCAAAAAAAGAAATGTTAGAATTGCCCGCAGCTTCAGAAACAAAAACCATTACTTATAAGTTAATTTAATCTCACAGGTAGATGGGTAGCAAGGCAAATGCATGATCCCTTTTTTTTTGTTCGCCAACATTCGTCCCGCAAGTTCAAGTAATCCGTATATACATTAACAATCTACAGAACAGACCATAGGTCAACGAGAAGGAATTTAAGAAGATATGTGTACCAACGCATTATTCACGCTTTACGTTACTAACTGAACCATAAAACATCTTACCGGAGATGATATCCACCCTCTACGATCGGTTAGTATAAGCAAGTCTTCTTTACACATGTGGTACCCATCACTGTGAATGACTCTCTCACTGCAAATCGAGTAAAAAGTCACCTACCTCTATGGACCTTTGGTCATATAATTGTACTGAAACAACCTATGTATGAAATTAATCGGAGATATTAGAATTAAAAAACAATGTAGGTTGTACGAAAATTTACCTAGGTGCTAGCGCTGCCAATGCATCCACCTTCATCGCTGCAGGCCCGGTGATATTGCGAAGAGCATACATGCTTTTCCGGTTGCTTATGACATACGGTGAACTGACTGCTCTACTAGGTTGTAACTTCCTTCGACGTTGCTTCACATTTTTTTCAATGCTCCCAATAACTTTTTCATCTTCTTTCTTATTTGATTTCTTACTCTTACTGAGGTTCAAATCAGGACTGTCAAGCAAGATAACCATTTTAGCTGCAGCATCCCTGACATCCCTAGTAATTAGGCTATCAATAGAGATATGTTCTACGCTATCATCAACTATGTGTTTCCCCATATCATCTACAAAAACACCATCCCCTACTTCCCCCTTCGCAGTCACTATCTCGGCTTCCCCATCCATATTGTCGGCCTCTCGTTCCCTCTTTCTCGTTATCTTCGTTGGGATATTATTCCCTGACTCCAAACCTTCCCTCTTTCTGGAATCTCTCCCGAACAAATGAATTTTTACCTCCCTCATTTCACGTTCAACTCTGGTTAACCTCTCCAACAATGAACTATTTGTAACAGATTCATCTACTTCGGACTTCTCATGTGCCCCACTTCCTCTCCTACTCCTCGTCCTTCTATCCATCCCCTGCTCTGCTGCAGTTGGCGCCATTGAATCCCCCACTACACGCACAATTGGACCCATGCCATCCCCCAATGACCTCTTTGTAACGGAGTCATGTACCTCAGACTTCCCATGTTCCCCTCTTCCTCTCGTACTTCTCCTCCTTCGTTCCCTCCTCTGATATGTCGCAATTGGCCTCATTGGATCCCTCAGTACAGGCAGAGTTTGACCCATGCAATCCCCCACTGGGACCACAATTGAACCGACTGAATCGCAAGGAATACTACCATCGTCGTGTTGATCATCGAGTCGAAGTAGAGATTCTTCCCTTGCCGTAGCTTCGACCCTCCTAACCACCTAGAATACATTCCATATTACTAATTACAAATACAACTGTAAAAATAACACGAAAGACATACAACGACCAACATGCATTATACTCTCACCTCTGCGGCTTTCACCGTCCCATGAATAATACAGTTAATCAACTGTTGATGCTCCATCTTCTTCGTATTCATCTGAGCGGTCCACTTAAATAGACGCGGATACGCATCAGGAGAATTAGGTGCCCATAACGTGGTATGCTCAAATAGCCATACCTGATATCAAAGTAGATTAGATCCGCATAAGATAGAAAGAAAAAAACTATATGCAATGAATGGAAAATTACCTGTAAAATGATAGAGCAACCCAATATATGTCCCTTTCCACCGAGTGCAGCATGTGAATCTAATGATCTGACCAAGAACTCATGAACGGGATAAGCCCATGCAACATTTCCTATAGTCTGCAGATCAATATACGGGAAGAGGCAAGAACATGCCTTCTGGTCCCTCTGCGCAAACAAGACAGTGCTGCAGAATAACAATATCAAATGCTTCATAGTCGACTTCACGAAGTCTTCTTCGTCTGAATCCATATCGGCATGAATAACCTTGACCACCTCGTCAAAGATGGCGGTTGGACCCCCAAACCTCCAACCATCCACAGTATCACTGCTAGACCAATCAAATTGCGGCCTTTCCCCAATCATACTTAAACCTAATATTTTAGCTACATCACTAACTAGAAATGGGAGTACGATGCCGCCCAAACAAAAAGCTTTCCGTTTGGGATCCCATTTATTTACCATTGTCGTCAAAATCTTCTTCTGCAACTCGACATCTTCGAGGCCCTCATGCAGAATCAAATCTGTAAATGGGGTATCCTTTATGAAATCCCTATGCACATCCCGTAACCGAATATTTTGTAGGGACTCATGAAAGCGTGATGGACAGCATCTAGATAAGACATATTTCGCCTGCAAAAATGGCACTATTAAACAGTTGAGCGAGAAACAGCAGGAGATGCAGACGGAAAATATAACAGTTACTCACCATCACAAAAATGGAAACAATTGTTGGGAAAGATCAACAATTTTGTTAACTTCGTATGTATCTGTCGAAACCACCAACAACACTTGAAACACAATATTAGTCTATTCAAACATAGTATTACTCCATTGAAACAACAAGGATAAAGAAACCATATGTAATCACTTTAAACAACACAGGGCTCCCCAAATAACTGGAAACAACCAGACGTAAAGATCATGAACACCATATATGACAACCGTAGCTAATCCCTTCAAATTTAAACAATCAAACATCGGTTCAAACAACATATGGCTCCCCAAGTAATAACAACCATAACAAACTGTACGAGACTCAAGCAAAACCATTCAAACTTAAACCACCAAAAATCACTTAAAACAACCATAGCTATATAGATACTTGAATCAAATTCATAAGAACCATCATAAACATACCATGCAAGCAAGACACGGAATATAACGATAATAACATTTAATCCATCCATCCATAATAACATATGAAACCCGTATATAACATAACATCCATGAACCGTTAAAAAAAAAAAAAAAAATTTTTTTAAAAGAAACATAACATCCATCTATCCATAAATCAACCACAGCAACGCTCTAATGATCTGGGGGCAACAGATGGCGGACCAAGTTGGTCAGTGAAGAAAGCTGCTCCGTGAGTGAGGTGACCGCTGTGCCGAAGTCCTGGCGGAGGGTGGAGATCTCGGTGCGTACCCCAGTCAAAGCTTGCTGAGTCGCCAATTGCTCTTGATGATGGGATTGTAAAAGCTGATGAACCGCGGTAAATTGCCCGTCAAGGTGCTGACGATGTGCACGAAGCTCCTGCGCAACAAACTCCTGTGATGCAAAACGCTGAGCCGGCTGACGAGGAGGGGGAGCAGGGCCCTGTATATCAAGCCGCATGGCCTTTTTAGTTTTAGCGTTGAACACAGTTGCGGGACTAAGGCGTTCTTCACCACCTTGTATCAACTTCTCATGGTTGAAGACATGCGTGAGAAGCATCCCGAATGGTAGACTAGCCAAGGCCTTTGTCCTCGTGTCCTCCATGAACCTAAGGAGGATATAGCCAAGGTGAAGGGGCGTGCCGCGAAGAAGTCGGTGCATAATAAAAGCCTCAAAAGGCCGGACCATGTCAGCATTGCCTCCGCGATGCGTGATATTGCTCGTCAGAATCTTGTGTAGGACTTTGTACATAGGGGTCAGGGAATTGTAGGATACGTTGGTTGACCCGTCAGTAGGTGGGCCTTCGCAACCAAGCTCCCCATAGGCGGCGACCGGATCATCTATACAGGCACTAATGTCATCCATGGTTCCGGGCCAAAAGTAGATTTCGTCGCCTGTGGTGGGAAGAGAGACAACTTCACAAAACTTTTGAACTGTCATATGGATGGTTTTGTTGTTTACTCTGGATTGGAAGACCTTCAAATCTCTGTCGAATCTGTAATTGGCATAGAATTGCTTGACGAGAGTCGGGTACGAGTCACAGTGAATTTCGAGAAAATTGACCCATCGAAAGGCCAGAAATAAGGGTTTCACATTATAAACTTCGACATCTTTAAAAATGACTTTCCTACCTCGGAGTATGCCCTTCCTTTCTATACGACCGAGGGACCCAACCTCTACATCTGCATCCTCATTGCCCATATCCTCATCAGAGGCAGGAGGACTAGGGGAGGGCTCACGGATAGCCTTCCCACGCCGTTTGCGGGTGGAAGACCCTGCATCTACATTCACATTCTTCTTTCTTTGCTTCGCGCGCTGCATGACTATAGGGGTTTTGGGTTAGGGGGTTAGTGGGGTTCACAAAGTAAAAGGGGAGCCGCTTCCGGTCCTTATCTGCACAAAGCAGGAGAATAACTTGGAGGGGAAGATACTTTAAGTAGGAGATAGTTGAAAAGTTGAAATTAAAGATACTTCAAAGAACACCATGTTTCAGAAAGTTTATACAAACACACTATTTAGAGACTTCGAACCACTTGAAACCAATGTTAGGATAGAGGAACTACGGAACCACATATTAGAAAGTTCACAAATATGATTAGTGGAACCACATATTAGAAAGTTCAAACCACAATAACTGGATAGAGGAAGTACAGAACCACACATTACACAGTTTGAACCAGTAATACTGGATACAGGGTCCATGGAATACTGGTTCCAACTTCGGCAGAATAAGTGGTTTCATGGATGCAACTTCCATGGAATAACGGTTCTAACTTTCAAACCCCTAATTGAAACCCTTCAAACAAATTCAAAACAATGCAACCATTGAAAAGCATTGAAAACCATGGAAACCCCAAATGAAACCCTTGAAACCATTGAAAACCTATATGCAACCATTTAAACCCTAAATGAAACCAGGCAAACCATTGAAACCATAAATGTGAGCCTAAGCCATTGAAACCCTTTCAAACCAAAAATTAAACTATTGAAACCCTTTGGAACTAAAATTGGTTCGAACTATATATAAAAAGAGAAACCAAATGAACCTATTGAAAAATGCCAAAATAGAGGATCCTTGTTACGTGCAGAATCTGTACCAGTTATTTAGTTATTTTCCTTTATATTAATTTTCCCGTAGGGTCACTCCCATCTATGTAATGGAGTTGGTTTTGAGTGATTGTGGTGTCAGTTATGGAGAGTAAGTTAAATTTTGGTCCCATCCCATGTTTGGTTGCCTTTTAGCACTAGGTTTTTTTTAATCCCACTCTTGTAATGATTACTTCTGGGGTGAAATTTTTAATCCCACTTTTGTAATGATTGAAATGTCATCCCATCCCAAGATAACCCCAGGAACAAAAATAAACTCAGGAACCAAAAATAAGCTTGAGAAGATATTTTTTCTACCCAACAGTGCAACCAACCAAACAAAGGTTTTTTTTTTTCCCACCATATCTCCCAGGGTATTTTTTTCTCCCACATAACCAAACATGGGATTTTTATTTTATCGGGATACTTCTACAACTTTTTTTTTCCCACCTATCTCCCAGGGTATTTTTTCTCCCACATAACTCCCAGGAACAAAAAAAACCTGGCAACCATACAGAGCATAAAGAGTTCTTATTTTGGTGTTACATTTCTTGTTTTTGGTGGAGTTAAGACAGAAGCCTGTGGTTTGGCCATTTTCCACTTTTAACCTCGTGGTTTGGAAGTTACCAACGACACCACCAGGTATGTGGCATGCAACAAAAGCGAAGAATCCTAAGATCACCTCCTGCTGACTTACCAATTCTCCTATCAACTGTGGATGCACGTTATCAAGAGTTTTGGCATAGCTAGGGTATCTCAAGGATCAATCAAGAAAGTCATTCTTAATTGGAGTGTAGGCCCTTTCGGCGAAGCTGGTTGAATCACATAGAAGAATGTCCCATTTGTTTTGATATGTCAACTTTGGAAATAAGGAACAACTGAATAGTGAAGGAGTGCGAGACAGAAATAGGAAGAATACTGCTAGATATCAAGATTGTTATACTATGGGGAAGAGGGAACAAGCTCAAAGCCACAAACACGGTGAGTGATATTCTAAGGGGTTGGACAACGATTATCATGGAGAAGAGTGGAAAACCTAAAACCTCGCTAAAGTGGTACACCCCACCCCTTGGATCAATCAAATTCAATTTTGACAGAAGCTACAAAGGAAGCCCGGGCTGGGTAAGGATTGGGGTAATCTTCCGTAACTACGATGGGTAAACAATCCCATGCCATTAAAAAAATATCTTAAAAATCTTATCTTTTTCTGTACCACTGGGCATATGTGATGCAAATGAAGTAGAAGCCCATGCCTTAATTCTTCTTTTTTTTTGAATGTTGAAGCTTTCATTAAAAGGAAGAAGACCAAGATGGTCGAAACTCCAAAGATTACAAGGACAGAAAAACAAGAGAAGCCCGTGCCTTACTATGGGGGCTGAAATGGTATTCAAATGCTAGACTAGAGCCACTGATCATCGAAGGGAACTCCTCTAACGCCATCGCTTGGGCTGCTAGTAAATCGTCAGGACCTTGGAAGCAAGATGACGTAATAGCAGAGATTAGATATTTGTGCTTATTCTAGCACTTCCTAAATCTCATCTTACATGTCCAGCATTTCCATAGGTTTTCATGATTTTACAGGATTTCCAGCAAAATTCCGAACCGAAACATTTCTGTCTCTCACAACTGAAACCGAATTCAAAACTGAAGTTTAAAACCTTGGTTGAGCCTCGTTTAGGCCTATAAAATGATATGAAGGGAGACCAATTGTCATCGCAGGACAATCCTCCCCTACCAAATCTCGTTGACGTCCTTTTCTTTCCTTCAGCATACCACCTCCTTCAACGATTCCTCCATCAATTCTTCCGATGAGGAGCTCGATCCTCCCATCGAGTCTTCGACCGACTGGGACACTCCAAGCGCCCATTCCTTCTTGCCCATATTGCTCTTTCCATCATAGGGCCTTCAACTAATTGTAAGGTTGAGACTCTCCCATCCTTGCCATTCTTCGTATGTACAATGGGGAACATGTATGGGAACTACTCGCCCATGGTACTTACCACTACAAGATGAGGTATGGGAACTACCTACCTTTGCTGCACATGAGAACTCCATTCCTTGTATCACCTGGTAGTCGTACAAGGGCATTGTCGTGAGGTTGATGGAACTCTACGAACTTTACTTCCACACCTTTTCCACCCTAGGGTGGGCCTCCAAATTTACGACCTTCACGGGTGTAAAGTCATTCGCAAATTGTAGGCCTAACGGCATAGCATCCTCCAACACGAAGTTGCGAGTTATGCATATGTACACTGAAGCCTCGTGGTCTTCCCGTTAATGAGCACGTCCAAATATCATGATTTCCACAAAAACCCTAATATTTTAGGGCTTTTTTTGTTTTTATCAATGTTCTCTTTCTTAAAATGTGGGTTTAATGTAGCCGTGGGGTGGGGTTTCATTGTCTGTGGTGGAGGTGACGGCGGTGGCCGGAGATGGCGAAGGTGGCGGTGGAAGGAGGTGGCGGTGGCAAATGGCGTAACCCTAATCCCTCTGCAAATGGCTTCAAACCAGTGATAAGGGTATTTCTGTCCTCAATATATTAACCATGTTTAGTTTTACTCATTCCGTCAGGTTAAACTAACGGACCGTCAACAGCGGGGGTCTACTAAAAAATGTCATAAAGTTGAGGGGGTGTCATTGCTAACTTCCAAACCACGGGGTTAAAAGTGGAAAATGGCCAAACCACAAGGGGTGTATCTGTATTTTTCCCTTTTTAAAAAAAAATACATTAACTACATGAAAGTTTCATTATAGATGTTGAAGAACAAAAGGGACAACAAATATTCATCACAATGCCAATTAGAACTTCAAATCATCAAGTTTGTTCGAGACTAGCATTACCTTAACCAACAAAAAGAAATTCAAGAAGAGGAGGGAATCTTAAAAGGGAAAAAATACAGGCAAAGTTGCTCCATGATTAGCAGGTTGTTCTGTAACTCAGTATGGATCAGTTTTTCAAAATGCCGATGGGGTGAAAATGCAGCGAAAGTGAATCCTAGTCGACTTGATTGATGCGGCTGAGTTCTTGGTTAATGAGACTGAGTAATCGGTTGAGTCCCCCACATAAATCAGGAGAATCAGAGGAGCTTTGATGGACTTTGTAGGACAAAACGCGGACTCGGCTAAGAACACAGCCAAGTTAAAAAGAGTTGACTTGGGTGAGTCCATGATGATGTGGGGGAGTTTTGAAACTATGGCATGGATTAAACATTTAATGGAATTGAAGGGGGTAATACAGAACAAGTTTGAGAGGGGGTAATATAGAACAACTTTGAGATGGTTCTTGTCTACTTCAGTTTCCATTTGCTAGAGTGCTAAATTGTTGCATAGGTTGTCATAAGTTTGAGATGGAAAATATTCCTTTTTTTCTTATATTTACTTGAAGCGTAAGCTAATCTTAGAACTGATATTAAGTGAAGACATCTCTCTCAAGAAAGTTTTGGTAAATGCTTCTAAAAGTAAGTAGGTCTGGGAAAGTTGTATTGACTTATAAATCCCTACAATTAAATATTGGGCTTTCATGATTTAACATTTTAAAAATAACATTTCCAATATGAAACTCTAAAAGCAAAATTTTTTTTGCATGTATGTGCTTATGTAGAGAACCTTAAACCATCCCAAGTTACAGAATATCAGATAGCAACTGGGTATAAATAATAGAAAAACCAGAACCCATTGATTTAACATATCTGTGTATTTGCATGTAGGTGCTTTGTAGATAACTAGTGTTGAGTTCATTTACCAAAAGAGAAGGAACATACAAGGACACAGATTCAAAATGCAATTGCTTCTCAAAAATACTCCCAAATCGTTAGCGAAGGAAAAATGGCGGAAGATTCACAATGCCCCTTGGGATCTAGATCTCCTATGATTTTTCTACTCATTATTCACATTTTAAGCCCTCAACCCGAAACCCTTTCAAACACAAAATCAAAGCCCAACGAAACCCTTTGATATAAACTCTATATCAAAACCCATTAAAATCCAAAAATTTCAAAATCCATACAAATGAAACCCCTTGCAAAGCATTTCAAAGGCTTCAAAACTACATACTCATGCAAATCCCTCTCACAAACTACCAAAGAGGTACTTAAAACAGCTTCAGATACGTGAGATCCAACCCATCACGAAAAAAACCCAAATTTAAGAAAACCCTACATCAAATGTTTAAAAATTACCTTTGAATAGTGGACGAAGCAGATTTCTGGCGAGAGGGGATGTTTTCTGGCGAGTAGGTGGTGTGTCACCGAGATTCACGCGGACGTACGACGGTGACAATGGTCGTTTCTCCACCGGCGGTGAGAGTTCTCGTCGGAGAAGAGAAAGGTAAAAAAAAACCGTGTGAAAAGTAAAAAACAAAAGTATAAACAGTGTAAAAGGTAAAAACCTAAACTAAGGGTATTTTTGTCTTTATACATTTTTTCTCTCACCTCACACCCTTTTTTAATAATTTACAAATTACTACCCTTTTTTCATAATTTCGAATAAACATTGCATTTTTCTCATCATTTGCCCTTACTATTATTAGTTGTTATCTCATTTATTTTTCTCTTTGTAAAATAGATATCCTAATGTATTCTTAGAAAGATTTGAATATATAGTGAGAGCAACCTGCAACCGAGAGCAGTAAGCAGTAGTCAACAAACTGCAATGTTCCTTCTCCTTTTCTGTTCTTGTTTCTCGTCATCAACTTTCACGGTATTAGAGGTTTATTCTATATGATGGGCACAATCCTCCTTTTGTTCAATCTTCTCACCGCTGCCTTAAACCTAATTTGTTTTGCTTTCTATACTCATATTACCATGATCGCTTCCCGAAGGCACTCTGCATTCTCCCGTTCATAATGTAATTTACCTGTGATAGTATGGCCATTTACATCTTGATTCATCTCTAAAAGCATCATCTCCTTGTAAGAGGCAACAGATCTTGGCGATTCAACATTGAGAAAATTACAGAACAACAGGGATTGAATTGAAATAACCAAAAACATACCGGAAGCCATGAATTGGGTTTTCCTTTCTCTCTGAGTTTCTCTTTGCTACACAACCGTCGGTGATGGGGACCGGTTTCTTTTTCTCCAAGCGTGGATTCTCAAAGATTGAAACGAATTTGTTGTCTGCAAATAGGACCCAAGAGTTCCTTTTTATAAGTGTTTGTGGGAAGAGATGCGACTCCTCATCGCGCCGATCCCTCTCCTCAAACGTCTCTTTTTTTCAAACGTTTATATCTTTTCACACCAAATGATCTTGACCGTCGATCTTGCAACCGCCATATCCACCGTTAGAATATTTCCTAACATTCTCCCACTTGGCTAGCAAGATCTTTGAGTCAAACATAAGGATCATAACTTTAAATTAGTTAGATAATAAACACAACATTCCGTTTAGCAAAAACTACCAACAATAAACCATGTAACCATTGGGTCACCAACTCTACCCAATAGCCTACCCCATGATTATATTATTAGTAATTCTTACTAACATGAATGTAAAAGCATACATGTATAATATGTAAACATGGTCCAAAATAGTCATACAGACACATTCTACCTCTTATTAACAATCCATTTACAAAATGTGCACGAAATGGAGCGGTAGAAAATAATCATAATATATATCAGAATCATAAAATATAATGTGATCACAACAGTGTATCTCAATACCAAATGCAGACTCCCACTATCATAGGCTATCAAAAGTGTCAACCAATCCCATGCGCGCTACATGCTCTCTGAAGAGCTTTGGTGACAAGCCTTTAGTCAAGGGATCCGCTAACATAAGTGCGGTGCTTATGTATTCCACAGATACATGCTGATTCTGAACTCTTTCCCTTAGAACAAGATACTTTAGATTGATATGCTTCGAGCCGTCTCCAGACTTGTTGTTCTTGGAAAAGAAAACCGCAGCGGAATTATCACAGAGAAGTTTCAGCGGCCTCTCAATAGAATCAATCAAATTAAGCCCTGAAAGAAAATTTTGCAGCCATAAGGCGTGAGCCGAAGCCTCCGAACATGAAATAAACTCTGCCTCCATAGTGGATGAAGCCGTCATTCTCTGCTTGACGCTTCTCCAAGAAATAGGTCCTCCTGAAAGCATTAAAATATAACCAGAAGTGGACCGATGGGTGTCCCGACAACCAGCGAAGTCGGAATCAGAATAGCCAATCACCTCAAGGCTATCCGATCTCCTAAATGTGAGCATGTAATCTGAAGTCCCTCGCAGGTAACGCATAACCTTTTTGGCTGCCTTCCAGTGATCCAGACCTGGGTCACTTTGGTATCTACCAAGCATGCCAATTGCAAATGAAATATCTGGACTGGTACAGACCTGAGCATACATGAGACTACCAACAGCGGAAGCATAAGGAATATGTCTCATCTCATCCCGTTCCAGTGCGTTCCTGGGACATTGTAACTGACTGCATACATCGCCCTTAACTATAGGGGCAAGACTAGGGGAGCACCTCTCCATGCTGAATTTCTTAAGGACTTTTTCTATATAGGTCTTCTGAGACAATCCCAGCAATCCTCGAGTCCTATCTCGATGAATCTCTATTCCTATAAGATAGGAAGCTTCACCAAGATCTTTCATATGAAAATTCCTTGAGAGGAATTGTTTTGTTTCTTTCAGCATGACTAGGTTACTACTGGCAAGTAGTATATCATCAACATATAACACTAGGATGATGAATCGACTCCCACTAACCTTAAGATATATGCATTGATCTACAACATTTTCCTTGAACCCAAAACTAGACACTACCTCATGAAATTTCAGATACCACTGCCTAGAAGCCTGCTTAAGTCCGTAAATGGACTTTTTAAGCCTACAGCTTAGGTGCTCTTCGCTCTCAGCCTTAAAACCTTCAGGCTGAATCATATAGACATCTTCATGAAGATCACCATTTAAAAAAGCAGTCTTCACATCCATCTGGTGTAACTCTAAGTTATAATGAGTTACCAAAGCCATGACTATCCTCAAAGAGTCTTTCCTTGATACTGGAGAGAAAGTCTCTTTGAAGTCTATTCCCTCTTTCTGAGTGAACCCCTCAGCAACTAGTCTGGCCTTATATCTTTCAATACCGCCCTTAGAGTCTCTTTTGGTCTTGAAGACCCATTTACAGCCTACAGGCTTGACCCCTTTAGGTAACTCGGTGAGTTCCCAGACACAGTTCTTTTCCATCGAGAGCAACTCATTATTCATGGCTTCAAGCCACTGAGCTGATCGGTCGCTATTTATGGCCTGACCAAATGAAAGTGGATCATTATCCATTTCACCGTCATAGTCACACTCGTTTAGATAGACAACATAGTCATCAGAGATGGCTGACCTCCTCTCTCTCTGTGACCTACGCACAGATTGCTCAGCGACAATCGTTGCTGGAGCATCAGGAATGTGGGGCGAAACCTCCAATGTGCCATCTGGTGCATCAATATCCTCAGGTGGAGGAATCGACACTATTCTTTCTTAGATTACCGGTATTGGAACAAATATCCGGTTCTCCTCAAAAGTAAGTGACCTAGGCACAGAACTCCCACTGAGATCACCATCCTCTAAGAATACAACGTATCTAGTCTCTACAATCCGAGTCCTATGAGTAGAACTATAGAACCTATAACCCTTAGACCGTTCAGGGTAACCTATGAAGTAACAAGAGATGGTCCTAGCGTCTAACTTTCTCAACTGTGGGTTATATATTTAGGCTTCAGCCATACAACTCCAAACATGCAAATATCCTAGCTTAGACTTTTTACCGGCCCATAACTCATAAGGGGTCTTAGCCACAGCTTTACTCGGTACACGGTTTAGGATATGAACTGCTGTTTTTAATGCTTCTCCCCACAAGGACTGAGGCAATGGTGAATTGCAAATCATTCTCCTCACCATATCCATAAGAGTACGGTGTCGTCTCTCAGCAATACCATTTTGCTCAGGTGTACCCGGCATCGTGTACTGAGCTACAATACCGTTCTCCTGTAGGTAAAGTGCGAACGCACCTGGACTGCGGCCCGTATCGGAATATCTGCCATAGTACTCCCCACCTCTATCGGACCTCACAACCTTAATCTTCCGGTCAAGTTGTAACTCAATCTTAGCCTTATAGATCTTAAAGGTATCCAGTGCTTCCGACTTTTCTTTGATGAGATAGACGTAGCTAAAACGTGAAAAGTCATCGATAAAGGTAATGAAATATCTCTCGCCACTTATGGCAGGAGTAGGAAATGGCCCACAGATATCAGTGTGAATAACTTCTAACAGGCCGGTACTCCTAGTGGCGCCCTTCTTTCTAGTTTTGGTTTGTTTACCCTTAAGACACTGCCTACAAATCCCGAAATCAGAAAAGTCAAGAGGAGGAAGAACTCCATCCTTCCCTAGTCTTTCCATACGACTAATGGAAATGTGGCCTAAACGCTTATGCCACAAACTGGAAGAGTTTTCATCAACTCGACCCCGTTTATTGCTACGGTAACTGATTTCCTCATTCACATGCATGGATAACAGAGAATGTGCAAACGAGCTATCTAAATAAATCATATATAGATTGCCCACAAGAGGACCAGAACCAACAACATTGGAATCATGGAGTAATGTAAAACCTTTATTCCCAAACTTAAATTCAAATCCAAAGGAAACAAGTTTGGATACAGATATAGGTTTCTGCTCATGGCAGGTACATAAAATGTGTCTTCCAAATACATAATGAAGCCACTATCTAATACAAGACGAAAAGTGCCAATAGCCTTGACGTCTGCTTCTACTCCATTTCCCATCTTAATGGTTCGCCCTCCTTCCTTGAGTCTCCGTCTCTCTTGAAATCCCTACAAGGAATTCGAAATGTGAATAGTAGAACCTGTATCTATCTACCAGGTATTTCTAGGAGCATCTACAAGGAAAGATTCATGACAAACAAAAACTGAATTATTACCTTTCTTATGCAGCCACTCTTCATACTGTAGACACCCCCATTTACGCTTTAAAAAGTGAAAGATTCGATAGTATCATCGAGTCTTGAGTCCGTATTCAGCATTAGATTAGGCATCTATGCATTTTAGGGTAGATTTCACCTCATTATGGGAGTTTTGAAGTTGATTCATGATCCTGAAGGTCTCTAGGGGATTCCTTTGGCCTCTGGAAGATGAAAGTTTAAGTTTGCAAGCAAATGAAAAAAACCTGCTATTTTTAGAATTTTCAGGGTTTCCCTCATTTTTGCCTATTTTGAACTGCAGGGGTATGTTGGTCATTCCCGATGTGTCTCATTTGACCCCCGAGTTATATTTGAGAAATCTTGAGTGATTTTACAAATTTTGAAAAAGCTGCTATTTTTAGAAACTCATGGGGCTTCTACATTTTCATCATTTTATGGATATTTCAATCATTTCTCATATGTCCAAAACCATCTCGAGGGTACGGCTGATGGATTAAGAGTAATTTCGTAAGATTTGGGAAACCTCCTAAATTTAGATCTCTCAAGATTTTCTCTTAGTCTTGCACTTCGGGGGTATTTTAGACATTTCCAAACATATCATATTTAGTCCCTAAGTTGTGAGTCCGTTCATAAATTTTTGAAAATCTGCTATTTTTAGAATTTCTCAAGGTTTTCCCTAGTCTCGCCAAATTCTAGCACCTCGGGGTAATTTGGTCTTTTCCTGTGTAATTCTTTTGATCCCCGAAATATGTCTGAGAGATTATGAATGATTTCATGAATTTTAGAAAACCTGCTAAATTTAGAATTTCTCAGGAGTTTCGCTTAATTTGGAAATTCTAAGTGTTGAGGGCATTTTGGGTATTTTCAGGGGGCACCAAATGATCCTGTTCGATATTGCTCATCAAAAGGACCCAACTTTAAAAGTTTCTATTTTTGAAAATTGATCACAAAGACTTTCCATTTTTAACATTTCCCTTTAGGGGTGAACCAATTTAAGGTTATTTTGGTCACATTTGGATGTGTAATTGTCAAATGGGGGCATTTTGGTCCGAAAATTTATTTTTCCAAAAAAGATGGTTCGATCATGTGTGAGGGATGCACCATAAATGTCAAATGGGTTGGGTCCATATATAGAATGTTGAATTTAGAAAGATTTTATTGAATTTTTACGGAAAAACCCGAAACCTGTGTGAAATGGCCCATTGGGCTAAAGCTTGTAAAGATGGAGCTCATGTGGGTTCACCCATAAGGGTCGACCACCCTGGTGGGCGCCCCACATGGCTGACCCACATGAATTGAGCATCTAACCTTGATGATGTCACAATGGTGACATCATATTTGTTAAAAGAAAAATAAAAAGAATAAAAAAAAGAAAAGAAGGAAAGAAGGAAAAGAGGAATGATTGCTTAAAAAAGGTTTTCTTCCAAAGAAGCAATGTGGAATAAAGAATAGCATGTCTTGATTGACAATAAATTAAGATTGGAATCAAATCCAATTTGAAAACAAGAAAGAAAGCAAGGAAGAGAGGAAAATTAGAAACAAGCAAAAAAAAAGAGCTCTCACATTGGGAACTACTATTTCTCTCTTAACCCTAGTTTTTTTGTATAAAAATCAAAGCAAACAATCCTAAAAAAGATGGGACAAAGATCATAATTCGTTTTTTTCTCTCTCCTCCCAAGAAGAAAAAAAAAATCTCTTTTCTCTTGAAGTGTGATCTCTCTCTCAAGTGTTCTGGACAAAAAGGAATTCTTGAATTCCTTCTTCTTCTCCAAGACATCACACAATCAAGAATTATTGAAGTGTTCTTTGGGTCTTCTTCATCATATAAAAGGGTGCGACAAAGCGTATACCTCGGATCTACGCACTCTAGAGACAAGGAGCGCGATCACGGTAGGATCTTTATCTTTGTAATATCAAAAGTAAAAAAGCATGCTAGGGTTTTACTTTTGATAGATCAAATCAATGAATTTTTTCTTGAAATTCCAGTATGTTATAATATAGATTATGAGTTTTCAAAATCCAAAATTTGATCCAAAAATTAAATTTCCTCCATTTAATAATGATTTTCTTTCGTTTTTTATTCAATATGGATTTAAATCGAATTATCAAAGCAAGTATTAGAAAACGTGGGTTTCTTTAAAAAATAATATTTTTTACAATTTCTATAAGATAAAATAGTGCTGGAAACTTAATTTTCAATCACGGTTTGGCCGTTATAATTTTCATTCTAATTTTCAAACAATAACCCCGAAAGGGGTTATTTCTTGATGAACGAATCCAAAAGTATATCAAACCATGTCCAAAATTTATAAAATCTTATTTACAAACTAATGTTTTGATTTACAGAATACTCAAAAAATTTCGGATTTTTTTGAATTTTTTTAATCCGGTTTTAAATTATTTTAAATTATTTTAAATTTCGGCAATTTTTAATAAATATCAAAATATTTTAAAAATTAATGAAACTCTTCAGAATTAATTTTCACTAATAAATTGAATTTTTCATCAGATTTGTTTTTTGAAAAAAAGTTTTTTTATCTGTTTTCTAATCATTTTTTCGTTTTACGTGCCATAATTCTTTTTCGTATTAAATTAGTAATTTTTTAAAATTTTTCTTTACAAACCAGTAACTTAGGTTACTAGAATGTTAGATAAAAATTTTAAATTGATTTTGCAAAGTTTTAATATGGTTTTGTAATTTATTTTAATAAATGGGTTTCAATTTCTAGGAAACAAATTACCCTTTTCTATTTAAAAATTAATTTTATGGAGGATATTTAATTTTTAAGTTTTGAAATTTTGATAGAAAATTTTATAATCTTTTATATATCTACTGAAATTTTTTATTTGATTTTAGGATACTATTAGGTTTGCTTTTTAAGTAATTCTTTGGTTTCATCCGATTTTTGTGTCAGTTTCAATTGGCATCAAATCGTTATAAAAATTCATGAAAGTCATACAGTAGTCTAATCTCATGATGATCATTATTCTGTGAAAGTTTGGATTAATTTGAAATTGATATGCTACAAGTTGATGTGTTAATCTATAATCTGATTTAAATTTTGGAAAATCAGAAATTGATATGAAATCTTAATGATAATTCATGAAAGTTTTCCAGTAAGCTATAATTATCCATATCTTGTTACTGGAAAAGTTTTAACGGAGTTGGAGTTCGATTGCTTAGGGTTACTGTGTATTCCTAACAATCTGGTCTTAATGATATTAAATCACAATTTAATAGCAAATTAATACAAAAGTCAGTAAAAATCTCCAAAAAACCTTAAATTTTCATCATAAATTCAATCCCTAACTTTTTGAAACTGAAACCTTAGGGTTGATAGATTGCCTTTGTAAATTGGCTATGCTGTGACAATTTAACTGCCGAGATCATAACCATAATCGTATACTAATTGCGATCGATCCAGCATAATTGGAGTGCGTAAATTATAGTATGATATTGGCTCCGAGGTTCACTGTCCACGTAAATCCTGAGAAATATGCCAGGCAATAAGATACTATAATTTATGTGCTAAATTATACAAGGGTTGAGAGCACGATTCCCTTCCATGGTTGTGATTCGAGGTCGAAACTTGCAAACCATGGAGCCTTTGGTATTCCTTAGATGTTTAGGAACCGAAAATCCTTGAAATCTGAAAATCATTAACTTAAGGAAATTAAATCAATTTACATCATGTCTTTCGGAACCGTTGGATTGCGGTTTCCATCGTAAGAACCATTAGAGCCCTATTTAGGAACATTTGCGTCATGTCGTGTCCTAGGTTTTAGGGAGTCTTAGAGTTAGGAGTCCAGCCTCATCACGGGCGTTTGCTATAGATAGCAACCGTGCCATAGATCTAGTTACACTACTCACCTCACTTTTCTCATAGGACAAGCCTAGTTACTTAGGATGTAGGTTCACCTGCATTAGTCAAAGGGATGTCTTGCACTTAGATAGGACCATATAGCATCTTAGATGAAGTCCTAGGATAATAAAATCTTCAACTTGAATTAAATAATTTCTCTTAAAACTGTTGAAACAGTCAATCCAGTCTAGATCGGTGTCCTAGATGAGTTAGGCATAAGTAGCTTAGTTCAGGTGCACCAAACTACGTCGACTCTGATCCCAGTGAGGCTTGGGTACGTAGGCAGCTTGGATGTCTGATGGCATACCAATCACGAGTCGGCTCCACAACAAATTGTGGGGTTTTGTATATTAATTTTCTTGTAAATTCTTAATTAAATCATTTAGGACCTTCCATGAAATTAGAATTTTAGGAGAACTTTCACTTAGATTGAATTCAAACAAATTAAGAAATCAAGATACACATTTATGATCTACATTGAAATTAGAACATAGGATGCATGTCACGTAGTTAGCACACTAACATAGAGTTAAATGAGCCATTTAAAAGAAATTCAAAAGAGTTAACTTTTGGAATTGAAGACCGATTATCGGGCAGGAATGGTGCATGTGGTGGATAACTCCCCATACCTTCCATTCTTGTAACCAGGTAACGAGTCTAGATTTCTGGTTAATTATGGGTCCTAGATCCCACATCTAGGTGGCGACTCTGTCACTCTCTTTTGTGTGGAATTTAGATTGCCTTAGTGATCCCAAGTTCATATAAAAGATGAATTAAAATCAATAATAAAAGAGCACACGCCAATCGCGTGGGTACGAGAGACTAAGAGAGAGCATGGCGGCTCGCGCCCCACCCCTCTCGCGGGATCGGGTCACACAGTTTGGCGACTCTGCTAGGGACCACCTAACTTCATTAAAACTTCAAAGGATAACTCATTTGTATTTAATTTAACTGGCTCATGAAAACTCTATCTCTTATATACTTGTTAGATTAGTTTGTATGTTTTATTTTCTCATCACATTTTACTCAAATTTAATCTAACAAAACCTGAAGGCATCATAGATTGCGCAAACATATTGCACACACTTACATCACTTGCATCTAAACTCTTGCATCTCACATGCACACACATCCTATTTTAGGAACCCGGAGTGTTATCTAGCATGGTTGACTTGGATTTCATCACCTGGTGCCTCTGTGCTAGAGAAGCATTCCACTCTTAGCCTAGTACCTTTATGGTACGTAAACGGATTTCTTGTTCACGTACTGATACACCGGACACTGGTACAGTATATTGAGCACGGATTCGCGCTAAGGGAACTCTTGGCCTTACCCGTAGATTAACCCACACATGCATGTAGTATGCGAACACATGTGCATCACGTGTGTGAGCCTAGCTTAGGATATCCTACCCATTTGTGTCTAGATTAGGCCGTGGTCCATCTTCCAGTGGCTACGATCGGTCCTTAGGTACACAAACAAAGTCATGAGTCGAGATCCTCTCTCCACTCCGCTAGATTAGGATTAGGGTTTGATGCCATCAGGTAACCCTTGTCAAAATGTAAAAAGATTAAAAAACTTTCCCTTTGGGGTTAGGATATAAATCCCATAATTTCCAAAGATCTCATAGGATTAGTCATTCCTGATCTACCCGTTGAAAGCAATCCTATGTAATCTCATCTAATCTTTTGATCGTGTGTCTTTCATTCTTCTGTCATACGATTCGATCGTATCTTCATGCCATCCCCTAACTGGCAGGAGCAGAATCTCATAATCTTTCGATTATGCAATCTCATGATCTGATCATACCTGGTCCAGATGATCTAATCTTGTTTATATCATTGGTCTATTCTTACTCTAGGGGTAACCTGTTACAAGATTATTTCGATAAGCTTCTCAGAGTCTATTCCCATGACCCTTAAACTAGGGGCATCCCCTAATGCATTCGTGTCGCCATCATCGTGTCTCAGTCATTATGAGATTCATTCTGTCATTTCTATTGCTTGTTTAACCCATAACCACCTTTCAATCGTCAAGTATAGAGCGCACCTTGAATGTCAAGCTTACACTTTATATTCCTTGTTTCCATTCCAGAAACTGTCATAGCCATGTCTAATATTTTTTGGGTCCGGATCAATTCATTATTACAAATGAGGCCTGGCTCTCCACAACCTTCCGTTGTTGATCCAGATTCTGCACCACTTCCTCCGTCAGCTCCTTTGGTTCAAGAAATACCCGGTCCAATACCACTGCTCATACCTTGGCTCTTATCCTCCAACAATTGCAAGAGCTTAAAGAAGAGAATCGTTGCATCAGGGCTCAATTGAATGAGATCTTTGGTTCAGCTGATGTTACCTCTAAAGGCAAAAGCCCTAGCTCCTCCATGGCATATGGGCGCACTCAAAGTTCCATGGCCACGGGTTCTGAAGGATTGATTCTGAATCTCTCTAGACAAGTGACCGCCCTCGCGCAGGAGATTCATCAAATGAAGCAACAAATGAAGACCAATTGTTTCCAACCGCAGGACTCTGAGCTCCAAGATGATAGAGAAGGAAGTTTTGTTATATGGAACTCGGCCAGTCAAAGCTCTAAGGAACAAATCAAGTCTCTGACTCATGAGCATGAACACGAAGGACCGTCCAAACCAAATCCGATAATGGAGCTCAGTAGTAGCAGTGACGACGACAGTGACTCAGATGCCGGAGGAGATCTAAACGTAGTGTTGCCAGAAGGATTCCTTGATCCCCTGTCGCCAGATGATCTCGATGCTTAGACAACCTATGGTTAACAAAAGAAACAGGTCTAGTTATGAGCCAGCCCTTGCCGAGCCTCTAAAGCCAGACAGTTGCAGCAGTCTTAGTCCTTTTGTTATTTTAATTAAGTCCAGTCATGATGTCAAGTCCAGTTATTAAGTGCAGTCTTCTAAAAGTTTGAATAAATTTCTAGTCCAGTTGAGTCGTTTCTTACTTTTATTTTTGAGTCAAGAGTGTGAATTCTGAGTCTGTTCAGAATAAGTCTTATCAGATGTTGTCTTTTTCAATTCAATGAAACTTGCTTTCTCTATACATTCCAGTTTGCGCTTCTGACTTTAATAAACAATGAGAATAATACTCCCTCCTCAAATGAGGACAAAATTGACGAAACTCCACTTAAGTCACAACAATTACTTGAACAAGAGGAGGAGCGCCAATCCCAGCCTTTCAAAGATGAAATTGAAATGATAAACATTGGCACTGAAACTTTGATTCCGTAAATGCCTGTTGGAAATACATTGCCCTCTGAAGAGTGTGAAGAATTGGTAAACCCATTTCGAGGATAAAGAGATGGTCCAGTAAGCGCTACCATTAATGCCAGGAGAAAGACCCAGATAGAAGGTTCAAGAAAGAATGAAGTGAATATCACATGCTATACAAGGGGCATGGATTCGAAACAACTTCCATATCTCCAGTCAATGGCCCTGGTCATGGGTTTCACCAGTGACAATGTAAAACCATCAAATTCAATATAAAAAGTGCAAGAGCAATCATCTCAGAGTGATCATCAAAATATCAAGGGCCACCGATTCAAGGATTAAAGGATGTCCAAAAAACCATTATGAACTCTCAAAGTCAAAGTACATCAATATCCAGAAGGAAGAAGAATCATTATCTCTTACCGGGAAATGCCGTCAAACTCCGTGAAAAAAAAGAGAAAAAACTAAATAAATAATCAGTACCAGAGGGACTCTAGTAACCTAAATCGATTCCCAATCTGAACATCGGAAGGCCTCCTTTGGCCGAATAAATCCCAAAATCATAACCCCGTGTCAAAGAATATCGGTTTGCAAACCCTTTGAGCCTGAATGAAATTTCCTTGAAAACCCATCAAACTAGGGGCATTCGCCCCGAACTACGCGAGACCTGATCCCTACACTGGGGTACGTAGGCACCTCGGTTAAACCGAGTTCGGTCGATTAAAAAAAAAGAAATTTAATCATTTCAGAAGAAAGAGGGACAAGTTCCAAAAGAAGAGAAGTCAATCATTCCAAAAAGAAAAGAAAAAAGAAAAATCAATTAACATTCAAACAATTTATCTTCAAACAGGGGCATTCGCCCTGAACTACGCACGACCTGATTCCTACCCTGGGATACGTAGGCAACCTGTTCACAGGTTCGGTCGAAATCTTTATTAAACCTTAAGCCATTCTTTGAAAAGCCCTATCCTACCTATAAAGTCCTTCCGGTGTTCAGAATTAATGATCTAGGTCCCGAAACACAAAAAGTGAAAAAAAGAAAAAGAAAAAAAAGAATGGAGTTTGATGATCTGCTAGGTTGAAAACCTGAAAGGGTGGTTTAGGCAAAATTTAAGATCATTCCCCTGCTAAGTTGAAAACCCGAAAGGGTGGCTTAGGCAAAAGCTAAGGGGATAGCCTGCTGAGTTGAGAATCCGAAAGGACGATTCAGGCAAAAGTTAAGGCTAACACGGTCCGCCAAGTTAAAAACGCTGAAGATGTGACTTGGTCACGGTAAGAGAGTCATTATAAGAAGGTTACAGCCGGTTTCAAGATTGAAGAAGAGAAAAGAAGTTCGAGCAAGCTTAAATGTCATCCAAGAAACTTGGGGGCATTGAAACCAAGCAATCCTAGGAGTGGTAATCAAATTCTAAGAGCATTACTGTTTAAAAAAAATAAAAAAAATTTCAGTGCTTATTAATTGAGAAACTACTCTTTGAAAGGCTAGACTTACCAAACAAAACGGTAACCAAGTCAGGAGCATCACTGTGTATTAGTCCAGTCAGTCCATTCCTGTTCATTTTAGCTCATTCTTTCAGAAACTTCCCGTTCATCCAATAGTGTCTTTTACCATATTCCCCTTTTTAGTAGAGTCGATCATTGTCCAGTTAGTCAAATGTTGCAGCTGTCTCGGTAAAAGATGCCTGGTGTAGCTAACCCCCTGCAATTGCTCCAGAGCTAAGTTAATCCGCAGGCAAGGATTTCAGGAGTTAAGAAAAAAATCCAGTCTAAGCAAAGTCAGTTCCAGAAGAATCCAGAAGCAGAAAAATCTGAAAAACCAGTTCCCATAAGAAGATCATACCCTAGAAAAGCACCTTGGGCTTGGAAGAGCCTTAGATGCAATGGTGGTTGAGCCAGTTTCTCATAAAGATGAACCATTAAAAATCGGAATCTCCTTCCAGTCAGTTGAATATTTGTCTGAATGCTTGTCAAAAGAAGAATCCTCTGTACCAGTGTCCAAATATTCCGAGGTCCCAATTCATATCCCCAGTAAAGAAGATCTTGATCTAAGAAATTTAAAGCCCTGTGAGACTTTCTTGTTCATCCCCAGTAAACAATTCAAAATGCTAATAAACTTGTGTAAAAAACCAGTTTACTAGTTCATCAATTACCAATTCCTAATTCGCCAGTACCAGTTCACCGTATCCAGTATTCTAGTATTCCAGTTCCAGTTCCAGTATCCAGTATTCCAAAATTCCAGTTCCAGTATCCAGTATTCTAGTATTTCAGTTCCAATATCCAGTACTCTAGTATTCCAGTTCCACCGTCCAGTATTCAGTTTCAATTCCAGTATTCCAGTTCCAGCATCCAGTATCCAGTTTCAATTCCAGTATTCCAGTATTTCACTATGCCAGTTCTAGTTTCCAGTTCCAGTATCCAATATTCCAGTATCACAGTTCTAGTGTCCAGTGTCCCTGTCACCAGTATTCCAGTGTCCCATTTTCCAGTACTCGTATTCCTGTTCCCAATATTTCGACACTCCAATTCCAACACCCAGTTCCAGTGTCCGAAAATCCAGTGTTTCAGTACTCTAATTCTAGTATCCGGTATGTCTTCGTTCTAGATTCCCGGTTTCCGATGTTTAGATCAAGATTCCAGTTTCCAGTTTCCAGTCCTAACATCCAGTGATCAAATTTCAATCCCAATTGAATCAATCAAAAATTCAATCCAATCTAATCCCCAGTTCACCAATTATCAATTTTTGACTCTCCAGTTTTCTAGTAATCAAGTTCTACAATTCTCAGTGAACTAGCTCTTTAACTTCTCAGTTCTTTAATTCTTCAGTTATCCGACTATTGAGTCCTTTGATCATCCAGTTCTCCAATTTTCAGCTCTGCAAATATCCGGTCCCTAAATTTTCTACTTCTCTAGTTTTTCAATTCTTCAGTTCATCAAATCTTGAATCCTCCAGTTTCAAGTTATCCAGTCTTCCAATTCTCCAGTCCATCCACTGTTTGATTATTCGGTTTCTCAGTTCTCCGGCTCTCAAGTCCTTAAGCCTCTAATTCTCCGGTAATCGAGTCCTCCAGTTTTTAAATTGTCATTTCCAGTCTTTTATCTTCGAGCCCGTTTGTGAACGGTGTCTCATTTTCTGAGTCCATTTATGAATGGTCTCGTATCCTCTTTGAACCCGGTTGTGAACGGTGTCTCATTTTCTGAGTCCATTTGTGAATGGTCTCATATCCTCTTTGAACCCGTTTGTGAACAGTGTTTCATTTCTCGAGTCCATTTGTGAATGGTCTCTTATCCTCTTTGAGCCCGTTTGTGAACGGTGTCTCATTCTCCGAAGCATTCGAAAATGGTCTCTTATTCTCTTTGAGCATCATGCAAATGTAATGTCTCATTTCCATGAACTCCGTATAAATATGGTATTTCATTCTCTTCGAGTCCATACAACTATGGTCTTTTATTCTCTTTGAACATCATATAAATATGATGTCTCGTTTCCTTAGAAACCGTAAAAATACGGTATTTCATTCTTTCTGTGTCCGTTCAAAAATGTTCTCTTATTCTCTTTGAGCATCATACAAATGTGATGTCTCATTTTCTTGGAATCCGTATAGATATGGTATTCCATTCTCTTCGAGTCCATACAACTATGGTGTCTCCTTTCCTTGGAATTCATATAAATACGATATTCCATTATCTCTGAATTCTCTTTGAGCATCATACAAATGTGATGTCTCATTTCCTTGGAGTCTGTATAGATACAGTATTTCATTCTCTCTGAGTTCATTCGAAAATTGTCTCTGTTTCTCTTGGAGCATCATACGAATGTGGTGTCCCATTTCCTTGAAATCCGTATAAATACGGTATTTCATTATCTCTGAGTCCATTTTGAAAATAGTCTCTTCTCTTTCAACATCATATAAATGTGATGTCTCGTTTCTTGGAATTCGTATAAATACGTTGATTCATCCTCTCCAGGCCCATTCGAAAATGGTCTCTTACTCTCTTGAGAGTCGTATAAATACGGTATCTCATCCTTTTTCAGTCTATTAAAAAATGATCTCTTATTCCTCTTTGAGATCCATATAAATATGGTTGCTCATTCTTTGGGAAACCGTACAAAGACGGTGTCTCATTCTGATATCTTATTCCTTGTGGGCCTGTACATCTACGGTGTCTCATTCTTATTGAATCCGTGCAGATACGGTCTCTTAGTCCTTCGACCCCGTACAAATACAAGGCCTCATTCTTTTTTAATCCATATAAATATATCTGAGCCCATTCAAAAATGATGCTTCGTTTGCTTTAAAAATCTTTCGAAAGTCATCAATTATTCTCTCTAAGACCATTTGAAAATGGCGTCTCATTTCCTCTGAAACCGTTCAAAAACGGTATTCCTTTCCCTCCGAAAATCCGTTTGAAAATGGTATCCCGCTCCTTCTCTGCCCGTTCGAAAACGGCGCCGCATCAAAATCATCTTTTGTTCTGGATTGCAAGATTTTTGCACCCAGAATAAATCCGATTCTCCATTATTCTAAACTACCATCTCATGGTGTTGAGAGTAAATGATTTTTGATAAATGTTCAAATTGTAGGATTTCATCTAGGGTGTGGCATTATGTTAGGTTGCATGTATTCGCATTTAGGTTGCTTTTTGTCTAGAGAGTCATTTGTTGATTAAAGGTGCGCAAAATGGCTCTGTCATTTTTGCTTTGGTATTCGATGACTACGTCATCTCTACCAAAGAGGGGCATCTGTAGACACCCCCATTTTGCTACGCTTTAAAAAGTGAAAGATTCGGTAGTATCATCGAGTCTTGAGTCCGTATTCAGCATTAGATTAGGCATCTATGCATTTTAGGGTAGATTTCACCTCATTATGGGAGTTTTGAAGTTGATTCGTGATCCTGAAGGTCTCTAGGGGGTTCCTTTGGCCTCTGGAAGATGAAATTTTAAGTTTGCAAGCAAATGAAAAAAACCTGCTATTTTTAGAATTTTCAGGGTTTCCCTCATTTTTGCCTATTTTGAACTGCAGGGGTATGTTGGTCATTGCCGATGTGTCTCATTTGACCCTCGAGTTATATTTGAGAAATCTTAAGTGATTTTACAAATTTTGAAAAAGCTGTTATTTCTAGAAACTCATGGGGCTGCTACATTTTCATCATTTTATGGATATTTCAATCATTTCTCATATGTCCAAAACCATCTCGAGGGTACGGCTGATGGATTAAGAGTAATTTCGTAAGATTTGGGAAACCTACTAAATTTAGATCTCTCAAGATTTTCTCTTAGTCTTGCACTTCGGGGGTATTTTAGACATTTCCAAACATATCATATTTAGTCCCTAAGTTGTGAGTCCGTTCATAAATTTTCGAAAATCTGCTATTTTTAGAATTTCTCATGGTTTTCCCTAGTCTCGCAAAATTCTAGCACCTCGGGGTAATTTGGTCTTTTCCTGTGTAATTCTTTTGATCCCCGAAATATGTCTGAGAGATTATGAATGATTTCCTGAATTTTAGAAAACCTGCTAAATTTAGAATTTCTCAGGAGTTTCGCTTAATTTGGAAATTCTAAGTGTTGAGGGCATTTTGGGTATTTTCAGGGGGTACCAAATGATCTTGTTTGATATTGCTCATCAAAAGGACCCAACTTTAAAAGTTTCTATTTTTGAAGTTTGATCACAAAGACTTTCCATTTTTAACATTTCCCTTTAGGGGTGAACCAATTTAAGGTTATTTTGGTCACATTTGGATATGTAATTGTCAAATAGGGGCATTTTGGTCCGAAAAATTATTTTCCCAAAAAAGATGGTTCGATCATGTGTGAGGGATGCACCATAAATGTCAAATGGGTTGGGTCCATATATAGAATGTTGAATTTAGAAAGATTTTATTGAATTTTTATGGAAAAACCCGAAACCCGTGTGAAATGGCCCATTGGGCTAAAGCCCGTAAAGATGGAGCTCATGTGGGTTCACCCATAAGGGTCGACCACCATGGTGGGCGCCCCACATGGCTGACCCACATGAATTGAGCGTCTAACCTTGATGATGTCGTCACAATGGTGACATCATATTTATTAAAAGAAAAATAAAAAGAATAAAAAAAAAGAAAAGAAGGAAAGAAGGAAAAGAGAAATGATTGCTTAAAAAATGTTTTCTTCCAAAGAAGCAATGTGGAATAAAGAATAGCATGTCTTGATTGACAATAAATTAAGATTGGAATCAAATCCAATTTGGAAACAAGAAAGAAAGCAAGGAAGAGGGGAAAATTAGAAACAAGCCAAAAATGAGAGCTCTCACATTGGGAACTACTATTCTCTCTTAACCCTAGCTTTTTTGTATAAAAATCAAAGCAAACAATCCCAAAAAAGATGGGAAAAAGATCATAATTCATTTTTTTCTCTCTCCTCCCAAGAAGAAAAAAAAAATCTCTTTTCTCTTGAAGTGTGATATCTCTGTCAAGTATTCTGGACAAAAAAGAATTCTTGAATTCCTTCTTCTTCTCCAAGGCATCACACAATCAAGAATTATTGGAGTGTTCTTTGGGTCTTCTTCATCATATAAAAGGGTGCGACAAAGCGTATACCTCGGATCTACGCACTCTAGAGACAAGGAGCGCGATCACGGTAGGATCTTTATCTTTGTAATATCAAAAGTAGAAAAGCATGCTAGGGTTTTACTTTTGATAGATCAAATCAATGATTTTTTTCTTGAAATTCCAGTATGTTATAATATAGATTATGAGTTTTCAAAATCCAAAATTTGATCCAAAAATTAAATTTCCTCCATTTAATAATGATTTTCTTTCGTTTTTTATTTAATATGGATTTAAATCAGATTATCAAAGCAAGTGTTAGAAAACATGGGTTTCTTTAAAAACTGATATTTTTCAGGATTTCTATAAGATAAAATAGTACTGGAAACTTAATTTTCAATCACGGTTTGGCCGTTTTAATTTTCATTCTAATTTTCAAACAATAACCCCGAAAGGGGTTATTTCTTGATGAACGAATCTAAAAGTATATCAAACCATGTCCAAAATTTATAAAATCTTATTTCCAAACTAATGTTTTGATTTCCAGAATACCTAAAAAATTTCGGATTTTTTTGAATTTTTTTAATCCGGTTTTAAATTATTTTAAATTTTGGCCATTTTTAATAAATATCAAAATATTTTAAAAATTAATGATACTCTCCAGAATTCATTTCCAATAATAAATTGAATTTTTCATGAGATTTGTTTTTGAAAAAATGTTTTTTTATTTGTTTTCTAATCATTTTTTCGTTTTACGTGCCGTAATTCTTTTTCGTATTAAATTAGTAATTTTTTGAAATTTTTCTTTACAAAACAGTAACTTAGGTTACTGGAATGTTAGATAAAAATTTTAAATTGGTTTTGCAATGTTTTAATATGGTTTTGTAATTTATTTTAATAAATGTGTTTCAATTTCTAGGAAACAAATTCCCCTTTTCTATTTAAAAATCGATTTTATGGATGATATTTAATTTTTAAGTTTTGAAATTTTGATAGAAAGTTTTATAATCTATTATATATATACTGGAATTTTTTATTTGATTTTAGGATACTATTAGATTTGCTTTTTAAGTAATTCTTTGGTTTCATCCGATTTTTGTGTGAATTTCAATTTGCATCAAATCGTAATAAAAATTCATGAAAGTCATACAGTAATCTAATCTCATGATTATCTTTATTCTGTGAAAGTTTGGATTAATTTGAAATTGATATGCTCCAAGTTGATGTGTTAATATATAATCTGATTTAAATTTTAGAAAATCAGAAATTGATATCAAATCTTAATGCTAATTCATGAAAAATTTTCAGTAAGCGATAATTATCCATATCTTGTTACTGTAAAATTTTTAACTGATTTGGAGTTCGATTGCTTAGGATTACTGTGTATTCCTAACAATCTGGTCTTAATGATATTAAATCACAATTTAATAGCAAATCAATACAAAAAAGTCAGTAAAAATCACCAAAAAACCTTAACTTTTCATCAGAAATTCAATCCCTAACTTTTTGAAACTGAAACCTTAGGGTTCATAGATTGTCTTTGTAAATTGGCTATGCTGTGACAATTTAACTGCCGAGATCGTAACTATAATCGTATACTAATTGCGATCAATCTAGCATAATTGGAGTGCGTAAACTATAGTATGATATTGGCTCCGAGGTCCACTGTCCACGGAAATCCTGAGAAATACGCCAGGCAATAAGATACTATAATTTATGTGCTAAATTATACAAGGGTTGAGAGCACGATTCCCTTCCATGGTTGTGATTCGAGGTCGAAACTTGCAAACCATAGAGCCTTTGGTATTCCTTAGATGCTTAGGAACCGAAAATCCTTGAAATCTGAAAATCATTAACTTCAGCAAATTAAATCAATTTACATCATGTCTTTCGGAACCGTTGGATTGCGGTTTCCATCGTAAGAACCATTAGAGCCCTATTTAGGAACATTTGCGTCATGTCGTGTCCTAGGTTTTAGGGAGTCCTAGAGTTAAGAGTCCAGCCTCATCACGGGCGTTTGCTATGGATAGCAACCGTGCTATAGATCTAGTTACACTAGTCACCTCACTTTTCTCATAGGACAAGCCTAGTTACCTAGGATGTAGGTTCACCTGCATTAGTCAAATGGATGTCTTGCACTTAGATAGGACCATATAGCATCATAGATGAAGTCCTAGGATAATAAAATCTTCAACTTGAATTAAATAATTTCTCTTAAAACTGTTGAAACAGTCAATCCAGTCTAGATGGGTGTCCTAGATGAGTTATGCATAAGTAGCTTAGTTCAGGTGCACCGAACTACGTCGACTGTGATCCCACTGAGGCTTGGGTACGTTGGCAGCTTGGATGTCTGATGGCATACCAATCACGAGTCGGCTCCACAATAAATTGTGGGGTTTTGTATATTAATTTTCTTGTAAATTCTTAATTAAATCATTTAGGACCTTCCATGAAATTAGAATTTTAGGAGAACTTTCACTTAGATTGAATTCAAACAAATTTAGAAATCAAGATACACATTTAGGATCTACATTGAAATTTGATCATAGGATGCATGTCACGTAGTTAGCACACTAACATAGAGTTAAATGAGCCATTTAAAAGAAATTCAAAAGAGTTAACTTTTGGAATTGAAGACCGATTATCGGGCAGGAATGGTGCATGTGGTGGATAACTCCCCATACCTTCCATTCTTGTAACCAGGTAACGAGTCTAGATTTCTGGTTAATTATGGGTCCTAGATCCCACATCTAGGTGGCGACTCTCTCACTCTCTTTTGTGTGGAATTCGGATTGCCTTAGTGATCCCAAGTTCATATAAAAGATGAATTAAAATCAATAATAAAAGAGCACACGCCAATCGCGTGGGTACGAGAGACCAAGAGAGAGCATGGCGGCTCGCGCCCTACCCCTCTGCGGGATCGGGTCCGACACATACTTGGAGCACTCTTTCTTTATGTGACCAAGTTTCTTACAAAAATGGCACCTAATGCGACTTTTCCTCCCACCGGTCAAGCCCTGAGCCGAACCACTTGCTACCTTCTTCTTGCCTTTCCCAAAGCCCTTTCCTTTGGTTTTCTTCTTGAAGTGACCCTTCGATGTTCCCTCTGTGGTGTAATGAGCACTTTCAGGTTGTTCGGTCTTCAACCTCTCTTCTTCTTGAACACACATGGCTATGAGTTCACTCATTTCCCACTTCTCTTTCTGCGTATTGTAATTAATTTTAAATGGAGTAAACTGCGCAGGAAGAGATGTCATCATGAAATGAAAAAGGAAACCCTCAGAGATCTCCATGTTCATTTTTTTTAGCTGGGAGGCCATGTCATTCATTCGCATAATGTGCTCTCTCACACCACTACTACCATTGTACTTCATAGTGATCATCTTCATCATCAGTGTACTGGCAAGAGCCTTAGACGATCCCTTAAACTGATCCTTTACTGCCTGTAGGTACTCGCTAGCAGTAAATTCCTCATTTTCCTCTGAGTCAGGAATGCCTCCTCGGATAGAGGTAGTGATCGTGCTTTTCATAATCATAAGGCTCATGCAGTTTGACCGTTCCCATTTTTCATAGGTAGCCAAATCCGCAGCAGTACTTTCATTAGAAGGCACTTCAGGTTTGTCATTCCTAAGTGCATAATCTAGGTCCAAACACCCTAAGACTATGTGAATATGATCCTTCCATTTTTCGAAATTAGTCCCACTCAAAACCTCGATCCCGGACAAATAACTAGAGATAGAACTAGGGTTCAATGCTGTAGACGAAAAAGACAGACAGTTACAATTTTGCTCACTATCTAAGACACCATTTAAATCCACAAAAGGAGTTTATTCAGTAAAATCCACGATTTAATGTAATCCAACTTTAAAATAAATGACTAAAGTAAACAGAAACACAAAATACATAAGTGTGTTCTTGATGGAACACCCAGTGTGTCATCGTGGGATGTCCGTTGGGCCATGCCACGATACACATTTGGTTCCATTTATAAGTCAATTTATCTTTAGGGAAGTCAGTTGGATTGCCTAGAATCACAATCACAGAAACACATAAATGTGATTCTAGGGAGACACCAGCGTATTATCATGGGTCGTCCGTTGGGCCGTGCCACTACACACATTTGGCTCTCATCCATTAGACTAACTAGGGCCAAATAACTCTATACTTAAGGTACACATCACCGTTGGGCAGAAGCGCAACCCCAAACCAAGTTATCCAGGCCTAGCCCTCTCACACCGCCTATTTGTGCAAAACAACAGTCATCCGTTGTTCTAAGTGTTGCTCTTGGACAAATAGTCGCAATTGGGTTAGTGACTTAAGTGTTTGAGATTTACACCAAACACAAAACCCAACTTTTAAAACTCAAAATTCATAAAATTACACTAGAATTTTAAAATACAGGTTCCAAACACCAAAACTAACCCAAAAATGTGTTTAGAATGGTCTAAAACCCTGAGAACCAGTCTCATTCTTGCACAAAACCCCAAACCCTTTGATTCAAAACCAACTCAAAATTTTTTTACATTGCAACGGAAGTGTAGACACCCGATTTTGCTCTGATTTAATCAACAAAGAAGTTAGTGTTCTTGTTATCAGTCTTTTTCGATGTTTTCCATTTCCGTGTCCGCTCCCTATGTTTTCTCGATCTTTTCAATCATTTCTGCCGTGTTTCGCATTTTTCCGTCAAGTGTCGAGAAGAGTTATTCAGAAAAATCCAAACCAGAGATAATTGGAACCTGTTTGGTGGGCCCGCGTCGGGCACTTGGATTAAATTTGGATCGAGAAATTTGGCCCATATAAAAAAAATTCAAGTCATCTGTGAAGTTTACTATGGATATTAACGATCAAAATTTATAAGAGGGATAAGCGGGCCCAACAGGGAATGGGGTTCATTAAGTTGAAACAAGTGGACCCACCCAAAGCGATTCGATCTTATTCTTCCGGGTCCATGTTTAAATCTAACGGAAAAGATTTGTGGGCCACCTGTTAAGCAATGTGGGGCCTATCGCTGGGACAGTTCAGATCATTCTATGGGAGTGATTTGGGGCGCGCAATCTATTTGGGCCGTGACCCATAAATTGGAGGGCTCAGATCATCTCATGGAAGTGATTGTGAGAGCACAACCCGTTCATATGTCGGGCCAGTTCACTGAATTGTTTAGACTATTCCATGAAGTGGGGCCTACCATTTATTTACAAAAGTAAATGGATTTTCTGGAGGTTTCGGTTGCCACTTGCAAAGGGCTTATTTTGAAGAAAATAAAACGTTTCTAACTTGGGGTTAATGGTTTATCCATCTAAAATCAAAGGTCTAAGATTTGCCCATCTCAAGTGGGTCCCAATTGGGGTTAATTTTGAACCAAAAACATGATAAAATGTATATAAAGACATTTTTTTTCTAATAAAGGACCCCACTTGGGGTTGATTCCAAATCCAGAGAATTGAACCCTCGTGAAATCTTGATTTCTATCTCATTTAAAAGGGCAACATCACGAGGGAAAGAGAGCATAAAAAGTAACAGCAAAGATAAAGCAAGTAACCTTCTGTTTTTGTGCGAAAAAATGAGCCGAATAAATCTCTCATTTAGGCAATGTTCTAAACGTGAGCCTCAAGATCTCTCTCCAATTTAAAAAAGAAGAAGTTGCCAATGCATAGAAAGGAATCCTTCTTAAATCCTCTCGGGAATATTAGAAAATTTGGTTGATCGTTCTTAGGGGATCAGCTATTTTGAGCAAGAGCTGGTTGGTAAAAAAAAAAAAAAAAAGAAAGAAAAGAAGAAAAGGCCGTGGAGAAGAGGGATCCCACGGTGACTCTGTTTATTTATTCTCACCATTTTCATCCTTTTGCTTTTCTCTTACACTCATTCCCTCCATGATCCTCACTCTCTAAAAGCTCTCTCTCGGCAGCAATTCGGGAAAAGGAGAAGAAAAAAAAAGAAAAAAGAAAACCGTGCTCTCTCCAGAGACTCTGTTTGCACAATCCCTCTCTCTACACCCTTTGTATCCCACTACCTTTCGCTCACCCATGCTCATCATCCTCTGTTTTTGATCTCACCCACCCTCTACATCTCTCATATTCTGTTTTCTTCTTAGTCCATCCACAGCAGCCCTCCATCTTAACCTCTCTCTGTTCTTTTATCTCTCTCAAACACCGATCACCCTTTTGTTTCCATCTTCCCATATCTCTCTTTGTTTACCTTCCTTTCTCTCCCTCTGTTCTGTTTCGCTCCCCACGGCAATCCCCACAGCTGATCTCCTCTAACCTCTCATTCATACCTCCTCTAAAAGAACGAAAAATAAAAAAAAAGAACGAAAGAAAAAAAAAAAACAGAGTCTATTACACTCTGTTTTGCTCTCTCGTCTCTCACCATCTCTCTCTCTCTCTCTTTCTCTCTTTCTCTCTACCCTTCTCTCCCTCTGTTTTCTTTTTTTAAAAACTCCCATCTCACCTACGGTTTCCACCCTCTCTCTGTTTTTGGTTTACTCTACTCTCTCTCTGTTTTTTTCGTTTAACTCATCTCTCACCCTCTCTTTCATTCTCTCTCTCACCCTCTCTTTCATCCTCTCTCTATTTCCTCACCTCCTCTCACACTCACTCGGCCATTATTTTTCACACTCTCTTTCACTCCTTCTTTCTCACCAGCCGACTCTCTATTTTTCTTATTTTTTTCACTCCTCGGTTTTGTCTCTTCCTTTCACTCTATCTCAGACCCTCTATCTCTCTCCCTCAATCTCTACCACTCTCACACTCCCCATCCATATCACTCTCTATCTCTACAGTGAGGAAAAACAAAAGAAAAAAAAAACAAGAGAAAAAGAGAAAGAAAAAAAGAAGAAAACAGAGTGGATTGTACGTTGGCGAGGTTTTACGGATTTTCTGGCTCTCGGATTCGGCGGGGATCTCCACCACAGGTAGGTACACTGTTCTCGAATTTTTCCGAAATTATTTGGTATTTTTTTAGATTTTTGCATGGTTTTTAGCATTTAAATGATTTTAATTGAATATTAAATGTGTATGCTTGAAATTATGATCTACATGGGTGTTTCAATTCCGTTTCGTCCCAAAATTTAATACAACGATCTATCTAAATAGAGTAAGATAATCATCAGATCGAATCGGACATTGGATCAATGGTTTTCGAAAATTGGAGTGAAGAGGGGTATTTTATTTAAAATAATGGCTGAGTAATTGTGAAATTCGAAAAAATAGCCATCTCAGGATGATCTATTTTTTGGAATTTTAAATTTTTCTTGTGTTCATCACATCGAAACAAGGTTGGAGGACGTTTTCCGGAGTTGTAATTTTCTCGAAAATCGTGTTTTAAAAATAGTAAACTCTTCAAAAATATCTTTTCGACGAAGAAAAATAAAATATATACTAAACGAATTCCAAAATTAATGAAATTTCGTGCGAAAATAATATAATTCTGATACATTCTACCATGAATTTTTGTGAATTTATTGAATCTTTTTGGTATATTATTTTATGCTTTCTTTGAAACTTATCAGATTTTGGGAGAATTTTTACTGATATCAGATCACAGATAAAATTCATAAAATTTTTACAGTAGTCTTATATTCCATATTTCTAGTTGTTGTAAAATTTTAAGTGATTTAGATCTTGTTTCATATGGGATGTAGTGTTAATTCATAATCTGGTCTGAAAATTGAAAAATCCGAAACTGATAGTAAATAGTTTCTAAAATTCATGAAAATCTCACAGCATGCTATATTTACTCATATCTTATTTCTGTAGAAATTTCAATGAATTTAGATTTCTATTTCTAGTAGTTTCCGTGCTATTTTTGCAATCTGGTCAATTAATTGTTAAATAAAAATTAAATATGAGCTTAATGTAAAAATCTGCAAAAATCTTCCAGTAAGCTACATCTCATCATATCTTGCTGCTGTAGAAGTTTGAACGCATTTCAAATTCGTTTGCAACAGTTTCACTTGTAAACTCACTCTTATGGTATAAAACTGATAAAATTCATAGAAAATCCGGAATTAATTAAAAATCATCACAAAGCTTCAAAAGAACCTTAAAATTCTGTCACATATTAATTCCTTAATCCATCGAAACAGAAATTTTAAGATTTTTAGATTTTCTTGGAAAAATGGCCAGCGCATCCATAATTGTTTCCCAATTGCAACCGATCTTTGACAATTTGAATATTTAAGCTATAGCACGTTGTTGGCTCCGAGGTTACTGTCCACGGAAATCCTGAGATATGCCAGGCAATAAGGTGCTATAACCTAAGTATTAAATTGCACAAGGAAAGAGCGCACGATTCTCTTCCTTGGATGCTATTCTGGGCCGAAATTGGTGAACCCTAGAACCATTAGTATTCCTTAATTGTCCAGAAATCGAAAATCTTTGAAATCTGAAATTCATTAACTTCAAGAACTGAAATCGATTCATCTCGTGTCTCTCGGAACCATTGGATTATGGTTTCTATCATAAGAACCCTCAGAGCCCAATTTAGGAACATTTGTGTCATGTCGTGTCCTAGGTTTTAGGGTGTCCTAGAGTTAGGAGTCCAGCCTCATCACGGACGCTTGCTATGGATAGCAACCGTGCCATAGGTCTAGTTACACTAGTCACCCAATCTTTCCCTAGGACAAGCCTAGTAAACTAGGATGTAGGTTAACCTGCATTAGTCTAAGGAACAACTTGCATTTAGATAAGAATCATATAGAATCTTAGATGAAATCCTAGGATAATAAAATCCTCAACTTGAATTAAATAATTCCTCTTAAAACTGTTGAAACAGTCAAATCCGTCTAGGTCGGTGTCTTAGTTAAGTTAGGCATAAGTAGCTTAGCTTAGGTGCACCGAACTACGTTGACTCTGATCCCAGTGAGGCTTGGGTACGTAGGCAGCTTGGATGTCTGATGGCATACCAACCGCGAGTCGGCTCCACAACAAATTGTGGGGTTTTGTATATTAATTTTCTTGTAATTGCTTAATTAAATCACTTAGGATTTTTCATGAAATTAGAATTTTAGGAGAACTTTCACTTAGATTGAATCCAGACAAATTAAGAAATCAAGATACACATTTAGGATTCACATTGAAATTAGATCATAGGATGCATGTCCCGTAGTTAGCACATTAATAGAGAGTTGAATGAGCCATTTAAAATAAATTTAAAAGAGTTAGCTTTTGGAATCGAAGACCGATTATCGGGCAGGAATGGTGCATGTGGTGGATAAATCTCCATACCTTCCATTCTTGTAACTAGGTAGCGAGTCTAGATTTCTGGTTAATCATGGGTCCTAGATCCCACATCTAGGTGGCGACTCTGTCAATCTCTTTTGTGTGGAATTCAGATTGCCTTAGTGATCCCAAGTTCACATAGAAGATGAGTTAAAATGAATAATAAAAATGCACACGCCAATCGCGTGGGTACGAGAGACCAAGAGAGAGCGTGGCGGCACGCGCCCCACCCCTCTCGCGGGATCGGGTCCCACAGGAAGCCAAAACATACATCAAATTTGGGTTTAGAGGGGTGGAAATCCCCTAAATCCGGATTTACCCAGCCCAAAACCCAAAAAAAAATTTGACTCAAAATCAAACAAATAGAACCAAATTTTGTTGAATTTACACTGTAACCATATAATACAGTGCTCAAATGAAAAAACTGACTCCAAAAATGGGTTCAGGAGGGTTCCAAACCCCTAGAATCAATATTAGCCAGACCCAAAACCCCAAAAAATGGCAAAAATGGTCCCTGGGCCGGTTTGGGTTGGGTCTGGTGGGCCCAGACGAGTTCTGTGGGCCTAAACGGTCAACTGGGCCTTTCTAAAAATCGCAGATCCTTGATGGATCCTTAACGGGCCTGCGCGGCCCATCGGCCCATCACTATTCATCATCTTCTCCAACAGCAGAATAAATTCCAGAAAAATCCGAAAAAAACAACAATTTTCGATTTCATTTTCTGGGTTCGTTTGACATCGGATGTAGGCACCGTTTGTTGCATTGGGCTCGTCTCTCGACGAACTTCACATCCATGCCGGAAAATCACCGGTCGGAGCAACCGTTTTCCGGCGATGTCAAAAATCCCAAAATTTTTTTTTTTTTTTACAAACTTTATTTCAATCGAATTTTCTCGCCGTTTTCTCGCTAGAACCGTGGCTTTGATACCACATGTAAGAGGCAACAGATCTTGGCGATTCAACATTGAGAAAATTACAGAACAACAGGGATTGAATTGAAATAACCAAAAACATACCGGAAGCCATGAATTGGGTTTTCCTTTCTCTCTGAGTTTCTCTTTGCTACACAACCGTCGGTGATGGGGACCGGTTTCGCTTTCTCCAAGCGTGGATTCTCAAAGATTGAAATGAATTTGTTGTCTGCAAATAGGACCCAAGAGTTCCTTTTTATAAGCATTTGTGGGAAGAGATGCGACTCCTCATCGCGCCGATCCCTCTCCTCAAACATCTCTTTTTTTCAAACGTTTATACCTTTTCACACCAAATGATCTTGACCGTCGATCTTGCAACCGCCATATCCACCGTTAGAATATTTCCTAACACTCCTTCCTCTCATCCCGCTCAATACTGCTTCTTTTGTTGCTCTGGCACCATCACTTTCACTCTACTTCCCATCATGATCCTTTATCAAGACTCTCTTCTACCATTGCTCTACGTACAACTCTGTCTCTCTTGAGGAGCCAACTACCTCCCATCCTCCAAAGCTAGGTTCTCCTATGATTCATTGATGGATCTACTATTCCACCAAATCGTTTCTTTCCACCTGATGGGAAAGATCCTACGCCTCCGTGATTACATTATTTTTTAGGCATTGTTGCTACTCGGACTAGAGCCTCCTTGACTATATCACAATCCAAGTATGAGCTTGAATGCTTCATTGGTCAGGGATGTCTGATCCTAAGCTCCTTTCCATACCATCTACTACTGGATCTAAATCATTGACGTTGATGGCGACCCTCTTTCAAACGTCGCAAGCTATGGCACCTCGGTTGGCTCCCTCCAATATCTTATAATAGCCCCCTCAACCATTCATATGTGGCCAATCAAGTTTGTCAATACATGCATCGACTCAGGCACACTTCATTTTGGTCATGCCTATGTGGAAGTTGTCAAAAGAATTCTTCGTCATCTTAAAGGAATTCTTAGTCATCTTTTGGGCACACTTCATTTTGGCATGACCGTTTAGTCATCTACTGATTTCTCCATTCGTGCCAAGTCTGATGCCAACTGGCCATGTTCCCCAGACGAATGGTGATCCATTGCTAGCATTTGTATATTTCTTAGATCAAATCTGATTCTTTGGTTCTCCAGCGAACAACCCATGATTTACCGCTCTAGTACAAAAGCTGAGTGTCTTGCTTTGGATTCAGTCTTTGATTCATGCTACTGGCATATTTGTTCAATTACAGTCCAGTATATATTATTTTTTTTGAGAATTACTCCAGTATATATTATGTTCCTCCTGCTTTCTTTGTTGCAAACCCCATATCCATTTTTGCACTAAATACATTTCTCCTACAAATAGTGGAAACATAGAAGAATTTACTGTTTTTCACATTTAGCCATCTATTTTTCTGTAGGTCTCTATTTCTATTGAAGCCATCGATGATGCAATGTAGTGTTCAAATGACAGAAAACGTCACTTTTGGGTTCAAATGATAGAAATCTCTTGTCGATGTATTTGGTGCTTCTGTCCTCGCTATTGTCATACCACATTTTTCATAGTGGGTTTGAACTTGGGGTACTTGAAAACCTGCACTCCTGTCTTGCATGTTCCATACCGTGTTTTTTTTTCTCTTCCCTCTACTCTGTCTCCTCGCTCCTCCTATTTTACCCGCAGTAAAATAGAGGATCCAAGCGTTATCTGGATTGATTGGGCGAAAAGTGTGTCCATGGCTTTGCCCTTGCTTCTTTGGCAGGCTTCTTTCAATGGGAGTAGCCTATCGTATTAGACTACTCCAGTCTATCTCCTCATAGAGTAGCTTTTTCTTTCTCTGTCTCTATTATCTGTAGTAAGGGAAATCATAAATGAGATGAGAGAACTTAAATAAATTTCTATATAAGAATTCAAAGCTTGAAGGCGGGATTGATGGTTGAAGTTGGCCAGCTTGGTTGATGTTTGTAAATAGCGGGTGGCTAAAGGCTCAGGTTTCTAGTTGGGTCAATATTGCATTAAAACATGGTATGGTATGCTTCGTTGGCTCGTATGATTGTGTTGCCTTCCTCATTGGTATTTCCACATGGGGGATCTGGGACCAAGACAAAGTGTAGTACCATACCTGAACCTACCTCTCGCTAGTCGTACAGTTTTTTCTGACTTTGTGGTGAAAAGTGGAATAAAGCATTCTTGTATAGGGTAAATCTCTTCTTTCTGCTTCTCGGTTTCCTTATCTTTCAGCATTCGCCTATGCCTTTGAAAGGAAACGCTGCTTTGAGATACATATTGATAGCTAGCTAGGCGAAAGGGCACAAACTTCATCTTTGCGATCGATGGGCTTCACTCGATGGTGCCATTACAGCAGGGTAGGGGAAACGAGTCACTAGTGACTTCTGACTGGCCGAAGGAGAATCAAAATAGTCTATTCGATTACCAGTTATGTCCAAGCTTGGACATGGTGCAACAAGAAGAGAATTAGCAGAAATCTGAAGGGATTTAGCCAAAATTCTACTATGATACCTCCCAAAGCAAAATAGGCACGCACACATGTAGAGACTCGGTAGAGTCTGTCTGCCTGAGTCGTGTGGTTCAGGCGATTACGTAGGTGAATTGATGAATCTAGAAAAGAAAGTGAGGTAGTGACTACTTCGCTACTTCACCTCTGCTACTCAACCTCTACCGCCATTAGAGTGGACTAGTGATGAGAATAATCATGCAGTTTGGAGATAGTTTGGAGATTTTCATAGGAATCGAAGGGTGATGAAAAGGATATCTTTATAAGATGTCTCCAAGCTATTAAGCTTTTGCATTGATCAAGCAATTAATTATTTTCTTCATACATCAGTCTTGAGAAAAAAAAATTTCTTTGGAAATATGATTGTTTTCATAAAAAAACAAAGCTGAGTATCATTTCAAGGGTTAATTTTTTTCAAAGAAATCTGTACTATTGTTGCACTTCATTAGTGTTAATTATAAGCCTCTCCATGACTAAAATACCATCATATAAGATTTTCATATCCTAACTACTTGTTTCTGCATCTTGTACATCCAGACATCTTCCAGGCAGACATCTTTCAGCCATTAGGGGTTGGAAACGCATTACTACAGGTATCCGAAAACCTAAATCGAATCATTGAGAGCATTCTACCTTCCCGCCTCTTACTACTTCTAAAAGAGGAGGACAAGTGCTACAAACTCCTATTCGAAGTCCCAGGATTAACCAAGGAATACGTGAAAATTAAGATCGAAGACGGGTATCTTATAATTGAAGGAGAGGCCAAGTAGGAAAGAATTTAAGAGCTCTGATGAAGATCAACCTTCCGCGTATTACCACACTAGCATTCTCTTACCAAATGATGCCAAGCTGGATGAAATCAAGGCTGAGTTAAAGAATGATGTGCTTAATGTTACTATACCCATCATTAGAAGAGAAAAAAGATTTCAAGGAGGTAGAAATCCAGTGAGTAGTAGTAGTCTGAAGGGATGTGTGTGTTTTCTTGTCAAGGTTAAGAGTAGTTATTAAGAACATTATAGGGTTTCTTTATCTTGTTTTAAGACTTAAATGTGAACTTGTCTTCTGTCGTTTTGTATGGTATCTACTTGTTTATATCTGACAGAGGTTTGAAATGTAAAACCTTTTTTATTTTGTATGATATATGTATGGGATTGCTTGATGGAGCTTCCTTGGTAGGCAACTGCAGAGTTTGATTAGTTTTTCCATTGTTCTTTGTACGATATGTTTTGGCGGTTGATGGTCTTTAAGGTTAAATTCATCTGTTGAACAACACTAAACCCCTGCTTGGACAGGAATTTTCTAGAAAAGTTTGGAAAGGAAAAACTTACTTAAGTTTGGAAAGGAAAAACTTACTTTTCCATTCCTTTTATACGCTGGAAAAGAGTAAATTAAACCATAGCATTTCAAGTGTTATTTACTAGGGGTGTGCATTAATCGGTTTAAACTGAAATAACCGACCGAACCGAAGTAGATTGGTTATTTTGGTTCGGTTAAAAAAATTTCGGTTCGGTTTCGGTTTGCTATCTTCTCAATTTCAATTATCGGTTTCGGTTTCCAACGAATTTTTTCGGTTAACCGAATAACTGAACAACGGGTTAGATGAAAAATTAAAAACCCTTAATTTTCACGACATAGAGAGGAAAAAGCCAATCACATCCCTGTAAAATAAACGAAAGGGGTGTCTTGAGTAATAAATGGGGTGAATAAATTAAACCTAAAAGGCAAAAGCTAAAACTTACGGTTTCCTTTTCTTTTCACTTCATCTCACAAAAAAGAGAGCTAGGGTTTTCTTATCTCATCTCGCCCTTAAGTTGATTTTTCATTTGTAATTTGATTTGAAACTTTAGGGTTTGATTCTTGGGCTTTGGACTATTTTCTAAAACATGTCAATCTACCTAGAAGGGTCATTTTCCAATAAATGCTTTTAGGTCAAGGTTGGTTTTGAAATCAAAATGTGAATGCATGCAACCATGACTTGAGGAATCTCCAATACAATCTAAAAAGATAATTAACTAGGTTCTTGATTGTGTTGGGTTCTCTTGCACCTCCATGTGGGTTCTTTGAGCTTGTGAATAGACTCTTGAGTATTCTCTATGGCCTTGTGGCTTCCTTCAATTCCTTGAACTCCTTGTAGTACATGAGAAGGCCACCAACATGAAGATCAATTCCAAGCTAGTCTTCTTTGGCTTTTAGCTCCAGGTGTTGACTTTGATTGTACCTATCTAAATCACAACACTAGTAAAGCCATTAACAACATATAATTAATTTGGGTTTGTTGAGCATCAAAACAAGGAAGGGTTGAACCCGTGGGCTTACAATCTCCCCCTTTTTTATGATGAGAAACCTAAATTGATTATGTGGTGGAGCTCCCCCTATAGATTGCATATAAGTAATTGTAGCTCCCTCTCAGAATTTGCTTATGATAATGGTTATCCCAAGTTGAAGTGGTTGAAGTGATCATGAATAACATTGGTATTAACATTGATTGAGTATTAAACAGGAATGTTGCAAGATTGATTAACAACATGATGTAAATGAAGTAAACACATTAATACATATAATCAGGCTATAATCAGGCTTGACATAATCAATTTAACATATTTCTCCCACTTTTGTAACATCGAAAAGGTGGGGTAGAAGGATTATCAAGTTAAGTCACCTTCCCCCCCCCCTTTTAGAATAAGTATGCAAGTTGTGCTCCCCCTAAGTATCTACTTATATGGCAATATAGTTGATACATAGGACATAAGATAGACATGATCATGATTTAGATGGTGGCATAGGCCCATAGTTAAGTGGATTCATTAGAGACGAAGTTAAAGTCTCCCTCTTTGAAACAAAGAAGGCTAACAAAACCAATCAAGTGGATTCATGCTGTTAAAAAAATGATCGTCCAATTGTAACATATAGTAAGTACGATATTACAAGCTCAAAATTCTTTTACTTGGTTAAAGCTCCAAATGTTCAAACAACTTCTTAATAGGTAAAACCTTTCTTCACTTAATGGATTAGTGAATATATCTGCAAGTTAATCATCTATATTGATGTATTCTATTGAAATGTTACCCTTTTTTGAATGATCTCTAAGAAAATAATTTCTAATCTCTATGTGTTTAGTCCTACAATATTGAATAGGACTCTTGGGTAAATTGATAGCACTTGTGTTATCACATAGAATTACAATACCTTCAAATTTCAAACCATAATTTACCAAGGTGTGCTTCATCCAAGGAACTTGTGCACAACAAGCCCCAGCTGCCACATATTCCGCTTCTGTCGTGGACAATTCAACTGAGTTTTGCTTTTTACTAAACCAAGATACAAGGGATTTTTCTAAAATTTGACAGGTGCCACTAGTACTTTTCCTATCTACTTTACATCGTGCAAAGTCAGCATCATAATAACCTTCTAGGTTGAAGTCATCACTCTTTTCATACCACAAACCTAGACTAGGTGTCTCCTTAAGATATTTGAAGATTCTTTTTACTGCACAAAGATGAGACTCCTAAGGGTCAGATTGAAGTCTAGCACACAAACAAACACTAAACATAATATCAGGTCTGCTAAAGGTTAAATACAAAAGACTACCAATCATTCCCCTATACTTCTTTTGATAAACTTTGGGGCTTAAATCATCTTTGATTAGCTTAACAGAAGTGCTCATAGGAGTGGACTTTGTTTGAGTAGAATCCATTCCAAACTTTTCAACAATTCTCTTGTAAAACTTTCTTGATTTATGAATATTCAATTTTTCAATTGGTGAATTTGAAGACCCGAAAAATATTTGAGTTCATCCATCATACTCATTTCAAATTCATTTTGCATGGATTAGGCAAAATATTAACACATACTATATTCTGAAGATCCAAAAATGGTATCATCGATATATATATTTGCATAATGAGTATGTCAATTCCTTTTCTCTTAATGAATAGGGTCTTATCCACTTTACCCATTTCAAATCCTTTGTCTAATAGGAATTAGCTAAGTCTATCATACCAATCTCGAGGAGCTTACTTCAAACCATATAAAGCATCCAACCTATAGACATAATATGGGTTTTTAAAATCTTCAAAGTCGGGATGTTGCTCAACATACACTTCCTCCAATATGTATCCATTTAGGAAGCCACTCTTGATATCCATTTGAAATAGTTTGAATCCCTTACGGCAAGCAAAAGCATGAAGCATCCTAATGGCTTCTAATCTAGCAACTGATGCAAAGGTCTCATCATAGTCGATGTCTTCTTCTCGGTTGAAACCTTTTTAACGAGACAAAGCTTGTCTTCTAAAGGTTTAGCTTTTTAACGAGACAAAGCTTGTCTCCGAAAGCGGAGGCTCCGGATAGCTCCATCATAGCCTTTTGCAATGATAGATAAAAGATGAACTATCTAGAAGACTTACTCAATCTCTGCAAAGATTAGAAATAAATACTATTGAGACTGAGTAAGTCTCCAGGAAAGGAAATATGGAAAGAGACTATGGTGCTATTGAGACTAAGCAATTCCCCTAGAAATATCAAGACATGACCAAGTGCTACACTTAACACAATCTTTCAAACTTTATACTAGTTAATAAGAGGATAGAAATCGAGCATATAATGGAGCATAATTTCTACTCATCATAACAAGTAATATTAAACAAATGCAATTTTATAAGTCAAGTATATCAGTATAAACGTTTTCTGTTAAGGGAAACTCATCCTATGTTCTTTCTGCACCATCAAAAATCTGAAAAGTATACCAATGATAATACTTCAATTCAAAGCTAAAACCCTAACAATTTACATGATCATTATAAAAGACAAATGCTAAGACCCAACTAGAATCCTAATCCTTATATTACATGAAACATAAATTACATTATGAGAAACAAATGTGCAACTATATATCAAAATCAGGTTACCGTTTAAATGCAGTCAGCCCTTATATTGTTTTGAACTATGCATATGTCAAACCATTCATATAATCAAAGCATCTAACATTAACCAATATACCTAAACTACTATTCAAACCTTGTCCTTGGAATTGGAACTAAAAGTTAAAAAGAATGAATACAAATCATACGAAAGCATACATTATTGAAGCATAAAGTTATTTCTGCAATATTTCTTTTCCTCTAAACTTATCAACGATATACTGAAGCAATTATACCAATAATTCAAAATATATAAGTACAGATTTTTCTTTTTATTCACAACTCGTCAATTTACTAAAAATATAATATGCAGATATCCACAAAACAAGTCCAGAGTCAATGTGAATTAAAATTTTCTTTTGTCCAACTCTTATCTTATATTCACATCTAGTATGGTAGGCCTTTCCATTTCAAGATATACACATCCATCAGCTTACTATAAAAATCAATGAATCCTAAGCTACTAACAAGAGTAGTACTTTGACTGCAAATACTCAAGTTAAAACAAATGATTTATAAATGATTGAATAAATGATAAGCAACAATTCAGGCTAACTCGAATTAGTGACCATTACATAACCTAACAAAGAAAATCATAGAAGCATATAAAACATGACATAACTAATGACTGAATAAGGGCTGTTTTATGCGTACTAAAACAAGACAATACAATCTGTTTCTACAACTTGGATAAACCAGTTAAAAGGGAAAATAATTAGGTTTAAGCTATCCAAGTCATGCATGATCAAAGCAACAAAACATGTGTTACTTGTGACCATGGTTTTAAATTTTGACTTAAATCCGAAATTTCGGATTTCGGTGGAGACAGACACCGAAACTACACAAAACCGAAATGGTCATTTATTTCGGTCAAAATTTCTGAATTTTGGCCGAAATTTCGATTTTTCCGACATTAGGCCAAAAAATCTGTTTTTTTAAATATTAATTTAATATTTCACCGAAATTTCGGCCGAAATTTAATAATGAATAAAATATTTTTTTTTGGGTACCAGATTTCGACCGAAATTTCAAAATTTCAAGGTCCGAAACCGGTACCGGAACCAAAACTTTAAACCTTGCTTGTGACACAAAGGGCGTGACTCATTAGTCAGTTTTATGATCAATAAATGTTTCAAATTTGGATATCATAACATGAGTACCAGTGCAATGATTTATCCCTACTTTCTTTTGCTCTTTCAAACTTAAATAAAATAACATAGTTTCTCCAGTATATATAGAGATTGACTTATCAAAATTAAATTGGGCTGAATCAGAAGATACTAGTTATATTATTCAACTTTGATATTAATATTTCCAGCTATAACACCCATGCAAAAAAAACAAAACAAGCAAGTGTTTGTATTAATCTGAAATGAACAAACTAAAGTAATGTTCAGAACAAAACATCAAAGAGATTTCTCTTTTCCTAAAAAAAATGGGTTTATATCCTTTAAGAAAGCATGAATTTAGATAATTCTTCTCTTACGCAACATGCTAATCAACTCAATAATCTGTCAGACCTCATAACATTTACTCTTATTCGGAACTCATAAAATAACTTCAAACATTTTGAAATAACTTCAAAATGCTTTCAACCTACTCTGTATACTACTCAAATGATCAAGAAAAATCCTGAAAGTTTTGGCCTCACATGTATGAAAGAAATTGAATTTTATTCTCTTAAAATTCATGTTACATGATTTCCAAAGCTGAATAATACTAAAGAAATTACAGTAGTCAAAACATGTTTATGCTAATATGATACATAAAAAGTCAAGCATTTGAACAAAACTATTTTTTTTATTATCATCATCTTCAATAGAATAAGAGATAGCAATCATTTTCAAAACATGATGGATTAATCACTTTGACACAGAATTGAGCAATGAAACTTACCCCTTGATTCATCATAATTTGTATACTTATCCAAGGTTATTTCAATTCGAATCATTTCAATTAATGCAAGGTAGATACGAGCTTAAATAACTCAGTATATGACCATATTCATTAAAGTTCCAAACCATGTTATCTTGCTTACCATTTTAAATTCTACAGAACAATACCTATCTAAGTTGTGATGCATCATTAACAACTTAAACCGTGAATCCAAGACTCAGTACAATATTTACAAACTGAAAGGTATGAAGGTGTTTCAGTAAAATGAAGCCTAATATTTGATTATTTTCCAAGGAGTCTAAATACCAAAATTAAAGTTTATAAAAGAGTCAATACCTCAATTCCTAATTACATAATCACCTGAATTTTGAAGTTACTGATCAACACAACTCAATTAATTCCACGATGAATGAATGAACATCTCAACCATTTAAATTGAAATACTTACTAATCAATGAAACTAAACTCGAAAGGTGGCCAGATAATTCCTAAAACATGCGAAATGAAATTTACATCTGAAGACATACAAGTCGAACACAACAGTGACTGAATAAAATAGAATGCACTCATCAATGAATTTAAATCTTCAATTCAAAGATCCATAAGAGATCAAAAAGTTTAATTCAATCAAAACAAGAAGAATATTTCTACATGTTTCACTAGCTAAACATATTAAGAAAGAAAGAGAACACCCTATGATGTAATTTTTATGTGAAAAATGAAAGATAAATTCAGCTTAATAATAGAAACTAAAGCCAATTCATCATAGAAAGAAAGCATAAGCAACAGGCCTGAATAAGACGAGAATAAAAAAAATCAGTCATATGAGTAATAGCTAAACAAAAGAAACATATGATAACTCACTTTATCTTGATGAATGCTCTACTAGATTGAAGATTTACCCCTTCGTTTATACAGTTCTGAAAACTTAGACCTCTTTCTTCATAAATCAAAGAAAAATCAATTGAAATTCACCTGAGGTGCTCAGATCTGAGACATAGGGCTTTAGAGCTAGAGTTTATGATGCAAAAGAGATAAAAATCAAAAATGTCAAAATCAGATGGAATTTGAATCAGCCAAAGGAGAGATCTGAGGTTGAAATGACTAGATTTTGAGGAAACAAATGTTAGATCTAGGGCTCGAATAATAGAGGATTTGGAAATTGTTTAGATCCAAGGCTAATACGATCAAATCAACAATTTGAGCTAAGAGAACACAGATCTGAAGCTTTGTAGCTGAAAAGAGCAAGGTTAGTAGAAGAAAATGAGGTGATTTAATGGAGGAAAGGTTGGCCGGAGCTCCGACGGTCCTGCCGGAGGAATTCGGCCAGAGACGAACTGAAAATGATCGGAAAAGATGAACGAGATTTGAAACCCTAGTTTTTCCCCAAAATCTCTATCTCTTTTTAATGAAGTTTTAGAAACCCTAAATTAGTGACAAATGAAAGCCTAAAGCTCTATTTATAGAGTTTATACCCCCTTGAGTTGTCTTAGACAACCCCACTTTAGTGTATTTTAGTTTGTTTTTTGTTAAAGAATGGTGGTCTTTGAAAAAATGATTAATGAAAATTAAGAAAATAAATTCGACCCTTTTTAACTGTCCAGGGACAACCCCTAACTGCTATTTAGACAACAAATTACTCTAACTCGACCACTCCCAAACTGGATAAACCACTCTCCTCTTTACACTATATTACTAACTATGCTCGTCCTATTAGCTAATTTTGATCGGATTTTAACTAAATTTTACAGGGACCTACTTGGGATCCTAACCTACTCTAGGGTGAATTTGGGACACTAATTCACTCATTTGAAATATTTTTATTTAAACACAAGGGTTTAGGGTTCAGTCAAAATGGGATGTCTACAGATCCAATATATCTTGAAAAATCATCAACAATTACAAACACATATTTCTTTCCACCAATGCTACATGTTTTCATATGACCAAATAAGTCCATATCCAAAAGTTGTAGGGGCCTAGATGTAGAAATAATGTTCTTTCATTTGAAAGAGTTTTTAGTTTGTTTTCCTAGTTGACATTCTTTACAAACAACATCATTTTCAAATCTCAATTTAGGTACGCCAATAACAAGTTCTTTGGATGCTAATCTAGAGATGAGATCCATATTTGCATGACCAAGTCTTTTGTGCCAAATCCATGAATTGTCTTCCAAGGTGGAGAGACATTTCACCTTTCGGTCACAAAGATCATCAAGTTACGTAGTAAAAAGATTTCCATCTCTAGACGCAACAAACATACCTTGTTAGTTGAATCTTTGGCAATACATTCATTGTTTTCAAAAAGTACTTTATAACCATTGTCAAGTAATTGACTAATACTAATCAAGTTACGCACAAGACCTTTAACTAGAAAAACAATATTAATTGTAAGGTCTTTGAATGAGATTGTACCTTCACCGATTACTTTTGCCTTGGCATTGTCGCCAAAAGTTATCGATTCTTGATTTTCTCTTGTTAGGATAGTGAATTTAGAGCTATCCCCAGTCATGTGCCTCGAACATCCACTATCCAAGTACCACTTGTTGGATTCAAACTCGGAAGTCAAGCACACATTGGTTTGATGAGATTCAAATGCCATGAAGCAAAGATTGGCTTCTTCACTTTTGCTTGATTCGCTTTAAGAAGAACCGCTAAGTCCATTCCAATTTGCACTCATGCTTTTCTTCTTTCCAATTCTCCTACTTCTTTGGTCTCTATTCTTCTTTAGTGAGGGATATTCCGGCAAATGTGTCCTACTTTTCCGCACTCATACTTTTCCGCACTCATAACACTTAATCGGATCATCATCCTTCTCATTCTTGTTCTTATCTCTTTTTGGACACTTGCTTCTTCTATAACTTCTTACCTCATTTTGGTTGTATCTTCCTAATTTGTTGATTTTCTTAGTGAGGAGAGCCACTTCATGAGTCAAGTCATCTAGGCATGCTTCTCTATCACTTTCTTCATCTTCACTTGCAACTTGTACCTTGAAGGCTATCCCCTTTTTCTTCACATCTTTCTTTAGAATTGTCTTTTGAGTTTATCTCTTCTTTAGCTTCATTTCATGGGTAATGAATGATCCCACGAGTTCATCCAACTTCAAATTGTCCAAGTCTTTGGCTTCTTCAATCGCGTCAATTTTGGCATCCCAATTAGGTGGAAGAGACCTAAGTAACTTGTTCACTAGCTCAATATTCAAGTAGGTCTTCCCTAGTGCCTGTAACTCATTCACAATGTTAGTAAACCTAGAATACATTTCAGAAATAGTTTCATCTGGTTTCATTGTGAATATTTCAAAGTCAAATACTAACATGTTTACTTTAGATTTCTTAACTTGGGTTGTACCCTGATAGTTACTTGAAGAATGGTCCAAATGTCCTTTGCCGTTTGGCAAGTTAAAACCCTATTGAATTCCTCAAGGGATAGAGCACAAAAGAGTGAATACATCCCTTTGGCATTCAATGCGGCTCTCGTCTTTTCTGCCTCCGACCATTCATTCTCATCTTTTGTAGGAGGAGTGTATCCTCCTTCAATTAACTCACATACTTCATAATCATTTGATTAAAGATAAAAAGGCATATTAATTTTCTATTGATTGTAGTTTGTTCCATCAAAGAATGGGGGTCTAGAAACGGAGTACCCTTTGGTACATCCGGAAGGAGTAACATGTGTACATGAAAAGGGATTTGTTGCCATGGATGTTTTTCTCTTAAAGAAATTTGAGAGATCAAAATTCTATATAAGAGCCTTGTGCTCTGATACCAAATGAAATTAGGTTAGGCAACACAAGAGGGGGGTGAATTGGTTGTTCTTGGAAATTTAGGGATTTTAAACTTGATTAACTTTAGATTACAATTAATATTATTCCGTGTTACTTTTAGAATGATAACAAAGGTAAAGGAAGGATCTTACCAAGCACAACTGAGGAAGGTAGAGAATAAGAGACTACACAAAATTTTTATAGTGGTTCAACCTTAGTTCACACTAAGGTCTACGTCCACTTGCCAAGACTTCATTGGCTACTCCACTAAGTAATCCTCATTTCTTATCGGGCCGGATCAAGGAACCCTCTTACAATGATTCACCTCTTTTATAGGGCCGAATCGAATACCCTCTTTACAATGGTTGAAGAAGAAGAAGAATGAACTCTCTTGGCCTCTTAAAGGCTTGATGTACAACAAATGCTCATAAATCTTTCTAAAGGAAAATACTAATAAGCCTAAGGAATTCGAAATCCCAATAGGCAACCCAAGAGGGGGTGTGAATTGGGTAATTAAAATTTCTGCCCTAATTAAGTATAATGTTATAACAATTTTAACAATTAGCAATTATAAGTTTAATTAGGATTTTGAAAAGCATTACAAGTTTAAATCTAACCCTTGTTCAAATGATTATAAGCATAAAGAAAGGTTAGATATTACCATACACCCAAAAGAGGTAAGAAGGAGAGCAAGGAGACCACACAAAGATTTATAGTGGTTCGGTCACAAACGGACCTACTCCACTACCCAAGCACTTGATCTTTCCTTGGGATTTTCCTTCACTATGATGGGATTATTCAAATGCCGAATCCCCAAGCTTTGCAATGAATACGGCGTCCAAAGGAACAAACCCTCTTCGCACAACCGCCTCCAAGGAGATTAACCCTCTTCACAAAATGCCTCCAAGGAAATCACATATCTTCGGAAACCGCCTCCAAGGTAGTGATCCCTCTTCGCAAACCGCCTTAAAGGGAAAAGCTCCTCTTTGCGCCGGATTCACCTTTGTTGTTGGGCCGAATCAAAGACCCCGATTACAATGAATAATAGGGAAGAAGATAAAGCTCACTCAATGCCTCTTGATAGGCTAATTCAAACAATTAATAGCTTACAATCTCTCCAAAATCTTACACCAATAAAGCCCTATGGAGATCTTCTTCAAGTATGGAAAATGCAACTTCAAAGCTCTTAAAGAAAACTAATGGATTTGAAAGTTTAAGCTCAAATAAGATTTCCAATGGGTGCAAAAGTCTTTTAATCCATGAGAAAATAATGTATTAATAACCCACAATGATTCATGACCGTTTGGGGTAGTTTCGGGCAAGAAAAGAATAAAAACGGGTAAAAAAAGCAACTAGTCGTTAAGCCCCAACGGCTAGTTTCTCGTGCACTGCCAGTTGTCCGGGGTAAGGCGGTCACCCGTGGGAGATCTGCTGGAATTTTAAAAAACGGCAATTTTAGTGCCCCGGTCGACCGGGGTTCCGTAGTCGACCGCGGATGCAAAAAATAGTTTTTTTACCACGATCTTATAAAATTCTTATCTCACTCGTTTCTCGTCGGATTTTAAAGTTCTTATACTCTACGGATATTAGAAAAATGAGAGCTATCTATTAAAACTATTTTTAAAAATATTTGAAAATATTTTGGACCAATTAAAGTGGAAATAAGTTGCTGTCCACTATGTCATTCACTTTTCAACTTAACTTAACACTCGAGATTTAAATCCTTGGGCTATGACCTTTTATTTTAAGAATGTTTAGGACTTTTCAAAATGATTTTCCATGAAATATAATTGGGTCTCAATGGTGGTTTTGAAAAAGGTATGAAAAACTCTTTGAAATGCAAAATCACATGAAAAAGATCTCCAATAGAATCTAGAAATGTAAAACTACTTAGCACCTTGATCGTATTGGCTTCAAAGGTCTTCCTTGGGTTTTTGGGCTTAGAAGTGAACACTTGAATTGCTTTGGTCCATTTGACTCTCTCTCTCTTGAATGGATCTTCACTTTGAATGCATGAGTAGGTCACCAATGCTTGTTCATCTTCAAGCTCCTCTTGGCATATGCTAGGCTTGCTTGTGGGATCCTCAACTTGAGCTCTATGCTTGGACATCTACCAAGGATGATGCATCCAATATGTGCAAGCTCACTTAGCTCCTTCGTGCATGTTGATCCTCAAGCCAAGTGTTGTGTTATATTGTGTAATGGCGATATGGCATGTAAAGTTCCTGTCTAAGGCACAACACTACAAAGCAACACATCAGTCCATAAAAAGTAATAAATTTAGGTTTGCTAGCATCAAAACAACAAGAAAAAGGTGATTAGTTGAACCCATGGGAACCCTTGGGCTAACAAGCTCCCCATTTTTTATGACACCAAACCAAATTGATTAGGAGGTAGAAGATATCAAAAGAATTGACAAATAAGCATCAAATGATATAGACCATAAAGTATTACTCCCCCTCACTATATGCACAAGTGTAATAATACAATATAAATCAAGCAGTGCTTATAGGATATGGACTACCCAATCAATTTCAAAATTCTCCCCCTTTTGGCAGCAGCAAAAAGGGAAGCTTTACAAGTGAAATCTCAAAATATAATGCCAAGCAATGCAATAATCACTCCCCCTACCTACTTATCATGAATATGATTTGCTCAAAGTGAATAATTCATGATAAGAATTAAGCAGCATAGGTAAGAAAGATATCCACCCCATTTTTTTTATTTTTTTTGCTGAGGTATGTAAGTATAGACAGCTTAAGAACAACTAAAGGGTGTGGAGCAATATAACCATTCTAAGTACAACCCTATGAAGCATATGAATAGAAAAGATTTGATAGCTAAGCACTCCCCCTAAATTTTGTTATGCATGAACATAGATCAATCAAGGCATGTCACAACAAGTGAAATGATTGAGAAGATATGACATTTGAAGGTTCTATTAGGAAATTATTACGATTATAAGGTAATTAACTTGAATACACATGATAACGATAGGGACAAGCAAAACATAAAGATATGATTGGCATTTGCAAGATAGTTCTATGTTTGATCCTATGTAGAGCTATGCAAGATGGACACAGAAAAATGGTAACAACAAAATAACCTTGTGGCCCATGAAATATGAATGATATAACATTTTGAGCTCTCCTAATACTTAACATAAAAGATTTGGCAAGAGGCATTGAGTACAGTGCATGACAAGCATTTTTTTTTTATATATACAAGATTTGCATTATAAACACAACTAATGAGGTAATGGGCAATGTGAACACATCGCTATGGTCCATATAAACAAAAAGATGAGACAATTTGGCTCTCCCCCTACGTATTTGTCATTGGCCTTTGGTAAAACCTATAAGGCAAGGCATGAAAATACAAATTGGCTATAGATGTGACAGTGAGAGCATAGCCAATGGATCTTCTCATGGTAAGTGATGTACTTAACTTCAAAAGCACATGATAAGAATATGAATTTAGAGGCAACGAGATGATCAACTTAAGCACTATTCTATGAAGAAGAGTTCTAGATAGTTTTCAAAATTGAACTTTAGAATTAAAATACTTATCATTGGTAGAGATATTAATATATGAGTCTATCCAAGATTAGTCTAAAGCCTAAGAGGATGTGACACTGAGTCTCAAGCTATGGACTTTTATCTTATACGAAAAATGATAGATGATCCAAAGATAAGAACATTAGACAAGCCCACCTACAACACATATGGAGCAATAAGGCTCCAAATGAGTGTACTTATCATATGTAATATAATACCTATATATCAAACAACATATGATAAGATATAAGAATGACATATATCACATATATAGCTCCCCCTTTGTTAGTGACTCATACCGAGTATGAATCCAAAGGGCTGTCCAACACAGAGTCACCAAGGATTTGTGAAGTGAATAGTTGAAGAACAACCCTTGAGCTACAATTATATGATTGCTATAGATACTGAAATGATATCAATTGAGATGGTGAGACATCCTAGCAACACATGCTCCCCCTAACTATGTGCATATATATATATAAATATAACCATTTAGGACATATATCACTTATTATGGTTAAGATGCTGGCTAGAAGCTTGAGAAGTTAGATGTTTTAATTACAGTGATGGTACCGTTCCTTCAAAAGAAGGCATGAGCACCTATTGAATAGCTTTTAACATTAAGGTTTAACATCTTTACCATTCAGTTAATATCAATCAAGGGGTGATATACATAGAGTGCTATACTTTTTATCAAATGAACCACAAACCTAGATAACCAAATTAAATCATATAAGCAAACAGACCTAGGGCAAGCAACTCTATTTGAATGTGTGAGCCCAACTAGTTCTTTTAAGATTTCCTATGAAAGCAAACTAATTGTCATCTTTTAGGGAATGTTTATTTTCATTTACATTTTTATTTTCCTATTCCCTATTAGCCTGTTAGATGTGTTTTGATGGATTAAGTCTAATTAATAAATTGAGTGCAATTATCAAAACACATTTCATTTCAATTCTTCTCTTTTAAAGCCAATTGTATACATATGTCATTTTTAGCACACTTTTGGCTTTTTAGTTATAATCTCATGATTTTGATGATGTTCACAATTTACATTAAAGTCATGAGATACAAGTTTGAGTGATTTCAGGTTTCTCATATTAGCAAACTACTAAAACTCTTGAAATCCAAGTAGATACTTGGTTTGGCAACCTAGAGGGGGGGGTGAATAGGATGTTTATAAAACTTTTGCCTTTTGAAAACTTTTACTAATTTCACCCTAGTTTTATCCCTTGGTTAATTAAGTTGAATTAGTTAAGCTTAACCAATTTTCACAAATGTATATAAGCTTAAAAACCCTTGTTTAAACAACCAACTTAATTAGGAGATTTAGTGGGCTAATTAGCAATGTAAAGATATTCACCTTGGCTGGCAATGCTAACTCACTCAATTCTAAATAATAAGACAAGCACAATTAATAGAGGGAGAGAGGGAGTGAGAAATCGAGAAATACCAACGCAAGCGACACAAGGATTTATAGTGGTTCGGCCAAATGCCTACTCCACTCTACTCAAGGTCACACTTGATGATTCCCACTATTGAGACCTCCACGACGCCCTGCTCCAAGGCTTTTACACTCCAAGGGAATTAAATGAGGATGCCCTTCCACCTTTACAATGACTTTCCTTCTCCGTCGAGTTCTAAGCGCTTCACCCAAGGGAATTAAAAATAATGGATGCCCTTACCAGCGATCGAATAAAGAAGAAGAAGTATGTAAGCCCAATGGTTTTTACCTTGGCATTCCCATCTTGTTTTGATGATTCCAATACACAAGTGATCATTTATCACTAATGTGTTTGTTTGTCTAAGTTGTAGATCTTGATAAAGTAAGATCAAGGATGCTTGGATTGAAGGCCAAGAAGCCCACATTGGACCACTTATTGGAAGGCCAAAGTCATCAAGCAAGAAGTCATGAAGACTTGAAGACATGAAGAAATTAATATTGAAGACCATTTCTTAAATGTAATTGATCCAAACCTAGATTAGGTTTTTAGAGGCATGATTAAAGTAATCTCACACACCCTAAATAAACAAGTGATTGTACTTGTGGAGTTCCAACACCTTGGAACCCTCATAGCAATCCCATCTTGGTTGAGAACTGGAAGCCCAAAAACAGAATTGAAAATCGGCTCTGCATAGGCTTCTCGGAACTCCGAGAGTTTTTCTCGGAACTCCGAGAAATGGTCCAGTAGATTTTTTCCAATTTCTGTGTGGCTTCTCGGAACTCCGAGATTTTTTCTCGGAACTCCGAGAATTATTCTCGGAACTCCGAGAACACTCCAACGGTCTGAAAAAGAGCCGTTTGGAATTTTGCTGGAATTACCGTAATGCCACTGAACGGTCATATTTTGTTTTTCCTATAAATATGGGTGTTCTAAACATACAAACCATCAATCCTAACACTCTTAAACTTCATTTGAATACCCAAGAGTGAATCAAGCTTCAATTGTGCCTCTCATCACCAACTCTAGGATTTGGATCATAGGCTCTCAATTGTACATCTTTTGTAACCCTTGTGAAGGGATCTTTTAGTTCTTTCTTTCATCTTTCAAGATTTGTATTCGGGCGAGTATTCGGAGAAGCGGAGCCCTTTTTCTCCGTGGTGAGGATTGCCACCAAGGATAAAGCAATTGTAATTGGCACCGATCTTCGCCAAGGTTAAGAAGATCAAATAGTGAAGCCATCAACGGGTTTGGTTGGTGGAGTGGAGTAGGCCTCGAGTTCGAGGACCGAACCACTTTAAATCTCGGGTGCACTCTTTCTATCTCTTTGCTCTTTCATTTGCATTGCACCATTAGATTTAACTTGTATGCTTAAAATATTGTTTTTGATCTCTTAATCGGTTTAAGTTTTTCAAATTGGTAAATTCTAGTTTTCTTAAACAACCGTATTCTCCCTCCTCATAGTTGCCATTTCTATTATAACTTGGGACCCCCTATATCGGATTTTCACTTGGTATCAAAGCCTTGGCTCTTAAAAGATTTTAAAATTTTTTGTGAAAGTTATTTCAAAATCTAACTAGGGAAAGATCTTATTTGGCAACTTCTAATTGTGAAATGGCACACCAAATTGGAACCGGACTTCCGGAAGGCCATTCCACAACTAGACCTCCTTTATTCAATGGGTCAAACTATGGACATTGGAAAACAAGGATGCGCATCTATCTTCTTTCGATAGATGTGGAACTTTGGTACATTGTTGAAAATGGATACAATGTACCTTCCAATCCTTTTGAAGAATGGAATGTGGTAGAGAAAAGGCAAGCTAATTTGAACTACAAAGCAATAAATTCCTTGTTTTGTGCCTTAGCTACCGAGGAGTTCAATAGAGTTGCTCTTTTTTATTCCGCCAAGACTATTTGGGATACCCTTGCAACTACCCATGAGGGAACATCACAAGTCAAGGATTCCAAAATAAACTTGTTAAAGAGCAAGTATGAAATGTTTAGAATGAGTCCAAACGAGAGTATTTCGGAAATGTATACTCGTTTTTCTATTATTTCTAACGAACTAGCTAATCTTGGTAAATCTTATCCTAACGATGAGCTTGTGAGTAAGTTACTTAGGTCTCTTCCTCCCCATTGGGATCCAAAGGTGACCGCGATTCAAGAGTCAAAAAATCTCAAGACGCTAACCATAGAGGAGCTTGTAGGATCTCTCATCACCCATGAGATGCTCCTTACTAGCCGACAAGAGGAAAAGAAGCCAAAGGAGAAGGAGAGGGAATTTAGATCCCTAGCACTCAAGGCTTCCAAGGAAGACTCATCAAGTGAAGCGGATAGTGACGAAGAAGAAGCTTTACGAAGATTCAAGAGCTTGTGAAGAAAGAAGCATAAGAAAGATAAGAAAAAGAAAGAAGAAAGTGATGTTGATGGAGCCTTAAGATGCTTCAATTGCAGGAAGATAGGACACAAAAGACCGGATTGTCCTCTTCTAAAATCAACTTCCTCTAAGTACAAGGGTAAGAAGGATTGGAAGAAGCATAAGGCTCTTGCCGCCGGTTGGGATGCGTTAAGCACATCGGGCAAAAGCTCAAGTGAAGGGGAAGAAAATAAAAAAGATGATCTTTGCTTCATGACAATCACCCATGAAGTTGAGGTAAACTCTAACCCCTCATATTCTTCATCTAGTAGTAAAAGTGATAGCATACCTTATGATGAATTATGTGAAACCTTGCATACCCAAATTTCCAAAAACAAAGTTCTTAAAAAATCCATTTTAAAGTTAGAAAAAGAACTTGAATTTTTGAAAAGTGATTTATCTTCTTCCATATCTCAAGAACAAGTTACACTTGAAAATCATAAACTTGAGATTAATACCCTTAAGGGTAGTTTGGATGAGAAAACTTGCCAACTTTTAAAATTTCAAAATATGGCAAGCTCCTCCAATTCTTATGAAGATGAAAGAAATGAGCTTTTAGTTCAAACATCCCATCTTCATAATGAAAATGAAAGACTTAGATTATGTTTACATGGATTTCTAAATGGAAATAAAATAATTGACATAATCCTAAGTAAAACTAGTCTTAGACCTCAACATGCTTATCATGATAGGACTAGTGTATCTAACCCTCTTATTAGATGCCATTTTTGTGGAATGAATGGTCATTACCAATTCCAATGTGCATCCAAGAGTAGGGCTAGATGTGGGACCAAGAAATCTTGGGTTCCCAAAACCCCCATATGATGTTATTCATATTGTGTAGATTAGGGGTTTTTGAACTTAAAATTGAATATATTTCATTTGTATGTTTTTTTGATAACCCCTCTTGTATTGTAAAATTATTTAAACTAGGGGGAGTTAAAATTGAATTTTTCTTTGAAAAAGGGGGAGCTTTAAAATTGAAAATTTTAAACCCTTGTTTTTCTTACCCCTTCTTTTTGTTGATGACAAAGGGGGAGAAGAATCTAGAGTAAAGTCTCTAGTGTAAGAAAAATGTGAAAAGAGTATATGCTTTGATTTGTAAATCTCTTGTGCTTGTCATCATCAAAAAGGGGGAGATTGTAAGCCCAATGGTTTTTACCTTGGCATTCCCATCTTGTTTTGATGATTCCAATACACAAGTGATCATTTATCACTAATGTGTTTGTTTGTCTAAGTTGTAGATCTTGATAAAGTAAGATCAAGGATGCTTGGATTGAAGGCCAAGAAGCCCACATTGGACCACTAATTGGAAGGCCAAAGTCATCAAGCAAGAAGTCATGAAGACTTGAAGACATGAAGAAATTAATATTGAAGACCATTTCTTAAATGTAATTGATCCAAACCTAGATTAGGTTTTTAGAGGCATGATTAAAGTAATCTCACACACCCTAAATAAACAAGTGATTGTACTTGTGGAGTTCCAACACCTTGGAACCCTCATAGCAATCCCATCTTGGTTGAGAACTGGAAGCCCAAAAACAGAATTGAAAATCTGCTCTGCATAGGCTTCTCGGAACTCCGAGAGTTTTTCTCGGAACTCCGAGAATTCTCGGAACTCCGAGAATTCTCGGAACTCCGAGAATTCTCGGAACTCCGAGAATTATTCTCGGAACTCCGAGAAATGGTCCAGTAGATTTTTTCCAATTTCTGTGTGGCTTCTCGGAACTCCGAGAATTATTCTCGGAACTCCGAGAACACTCCAACGGTCTGAAAAAGAGCCGTTTGGAATTTTGCTGGAATTACCGTAATGCCACTGAACGGTCATATTTTGTTTTTCCTATAAATATGGGTGTTCTAAACATACAAACCATCAATCCTAACACTCTTAAACTTCATTTGAATACCCAAGAGTGAATCAAGCTTCAATTGTGCCTCTCATCACCAACTCTAGGATTTGGATCATAGGCTCTCAATTGTACATCTTTTGTAACCCTTGTGAAGGGATCTTTTAGTTCTTTCTTTCATCTTTCAAGATTTGTATTCGGGCGAGTATTCGGAGAAGCGGAGCCCTTTTTCTCCGTGGTGAGGATTGCCACCAAGGTTAAAGCAATTGTAATTGGCACCGATCTTCGCCAAGGTTAAGAAGATCAAATAGTGAAGCCATCAACGGGTTTGGTTGGTGGAGTGGAGTAGGCCTCGAGTTTGAGGACCGAACCACTTTAAATCTCGGGTGCACTCTTTCTATCTCTTTGCTCTTTCATTTGCATTGCACCATTAGATTTAACTTGTATGCTTAAAATATTGTTTTTGATCTCTTAATCGGTTTAAGTTTTTCAAATTGGTAAATTCTAGTTTTCTTAAACAACCGTATTCTCCCTCCTCATAGTTGCCATTTCTATTATAACTTGGGACCCCCTATATCGGATTTTCACTTGGTATACTAGGCTTGATTACAAGTTGTAGGTCCAAGGATGCTCTCAAAGATAAATAAGTTTAAACCTAACCAATCTCAAGTGGATTTTTCCAAAGTCAAGGTACAATGAAGGATTGGTGAGAGATTAACCCAAAAATGATTCACAAATGGATTTCTAGGGTTTATTAGAGTTGGACAATATTCCTCTAGTGTTTTGGACCCTTTGAATGAGTATATATGAAGTCCCAACTCCATATGACCGTTTGGGGGGTAAAACAGTCAAAACTGGGTGAAATACTCAACTAGCCGTTGGACCACAACGGCTGTATTTTTTTGAACAAAAACACTTCTCGGAGTTCCGAGAATTCAAACAGAGCTTTTAATTTTAGAACCTGGATCATTTCTCGGAGCTCCAAGAATTTTCTCGGATTTCCGAGCTCGGAGCTCCGAGAATAATTCTCGGAGTTCCGAGACTAGATTTCCAGCAAACAGTGTCACATTTGAAAAATTCATATCTCCTTTGTTTCTCATCGGATTTCGATGTTCTTATACTCTACGGATATGAGAAAAATGAGACCTATCTGTAAAGAATATTTTCAAAAATATGTGAAAATGTTTTAAACAAGATTTCATAGGATTTAGTTTATGGTTCAGATTGTTGCTTCAGAACTCTGTTTTGTTCATTCTTGTGCTGAATGTCATATGGGTCCTAACATGTTGGTAAACCACTATGGCCATTCACTTATCCATTTAAGTCCTTAAAGGGTGTGTTAGTCTCTTTGAAAAATATATTTTTAGGGGTTTAAACAATGTGCCTTGACAAGAGAAAATGCAAGAGAGATAGGAATACATTCTACCCTTTCTATCACTCTCTTGAACTGTTCTCTTGAGCTGTGATCTTCTATGGTTGAGCTTCCATGCTTGACATCTTCAAGTTGTGGTACAAGCTCCTTGGTCCTCCAGCTTTGGCCTTCATGATCTTCTCTGTCTGTTCAATGCTTGATATGGATGATGTTGAGCTTCTCCTTGGTAGATCCTCTAAGGTGTGGTTTGTCCAAGAATGCTCTAGGTCCTTTATCCATTGGTTGGTTTATCTTCAAGCATAGGCCAACAAGGTGTGTGCTAGTATGATTTGACTTGTGTAGGACCTGTCTAAAGCACAACACTCAAGGCAAATGATCAGTACATAAACTTCTAATCAATTTGTATTTGTTAATCATCAAAACAAGATGATTGAATGAACCCATGGGGAACCCTTGGGCTTACAATCTCCCCCTTTTTTATGATGACAAACGAAATTGATTAGATAGGTGGGAGGAACCTCTTATGAGGATTAGATAGACAATTTAATCATTACTACTCCCCCTCAACATATGCATGAGTTATATTTAACAAGTTATAATACAAGAATGCATGTAATAATGGATCTAATCAATTATACAAATTCTCCCCCTTTTGGCATTAGCAAAAAGGAAGGATTAAGCGTTTAAGCACAATTACATAAAGCATCAAAGATATTCAATGGGAATATGATGCTCCCCCTAACTTCTTATCATGAGTTACCAATTAAAATCAAAGTATAATCCAAAGTATATATATGGCATGATAAGAGATGATCAACATAGGAATGAATAATCCCAAAACAAATCAAGCCTATGTTGGCAAAACAAAGAGACATTTCAATTTTAGTACAAATTGTTAGGGTGTATCTTAGTATATATATATATATATATATATATATATATATATATATATATATCCAATATAAATCTACCCTATGACCCGTAATAGATTAGCAAGTTAAAGCTTATATTTTACTTATCATGAAAGAAAACAAGCAAGTGTATAGTTTAGCATGATAAGCCCCCTTTTGTTTTTGAAATTCCTATTAGAATCTTATCATGAGGTGATGTGGAGTTATAGACTCATCATGATAAGCAAGAATATATATTTTCAAGTTAAAAATATTTTCTTAAATTGTCATGCATATAAATGGACATTTGATCCTAATATGGTTAACTATTAGGATATATGGCATGACGGCTAGCTCTATCATGGACACAAGGATAGCCAAGTAGAAATACACATGATAAGCACTCAAATTCATAAAAACTAAGATTAGCAATTTTAGTTTACTCCTATGAATGTATATCTAGAAGGATATGCAATTTTTAACACTATTAGTTGGAATATATTTGAATGGACAATGTGAGCATCTCACAATGATCCATGTGAACATAAAAATAGCAAAGATTAGCTCTCCTCCTTAGTATTTGTCATTGGCCTTAGATAAACATAAGATTTAAGGCATGACATGACATAATAGGCCAAAGATATGATAATAGAATACTTGGCCACCAAAACTTATTCTCGGAATAGATGACATCATATTAGATCATCCAAGATAAGTCAAAAAGCCTAGAAAAATATGTCACTAAGATCTAGGCTATGAGCTTATTGTCTTAAACTCTAAAACACACGTAAAAGCACAAGACAAGCCCGAACAACCCATGTGGAGCAATCATGCTTCAAATGAGTGTACTTATCATATGTGAGGTGATAACCACATTAGGAGTCATATGATAAGTAACTAAGGACAAATTTACCTTTAAGCTCCCCCTTTGAAAATGAATCATGGAATGCATGAATCTAAAGGGATGTTCTTGCATAGACTCCAAAGGTTTTTGGATATATTTTCCAAAAGATACCAAGTTAAACTCAACCCTTGGGCTACAATGACACTTACTCTCCAAGTGTCAGTTTATCATGATAAAATGATAGTCATAGTGTAGCTCTTCATGATAAATAAGCATAGCACAAAAGATTTTCAATCTTTGGCTCATGCTCCCCCTAAATGTGATATAATATTTTTCAAATTCAAGCTTTACTTCCCTAAGTATGTAACATACATAACTAGTTGGGGAGATCACATATAAATGTATACCTATTCATGTTTGAGATGTTGGCACAAGGCCAATTTGTTAGATATTTTAATTAATGTGAATGTACCATCTCCCTCTTAGAATCTAAGAAGGCTAAGGGCACCAATTGAGTGACTTTTAAGATTAAGGTTTAACATCTCATACGTGTAGATATAATCAAACAAGGGGTGATAACTATAGAATATGTATATACCAATTTGAGTTCAATTCTATAGGACTAAGACATAGTGAGAATGGTCAATAAAATACCATGTCTTAAAGAGACATCCACGATTCATGAAGGTGAGAGTATACCTTATGAGAAAGATATGATCATCAAGGTTTCCATGGATAATCTACAATGTTTGGACACAAAGGGCATGACACATAATGTGCATGGTCCAAACATTACATCTATATCCACAACCACATGTAAAATGACAAGGCATTAGGCACAAGGTGCATAAGCCCTATTGAAAAACCAAAAAATGTGTGGGAGACACATGTTCCCATCACAATTTAATGTATACAACCACCTTAGTGAATTTTAATTTTACTCAAGTGAGTAAATGCCCAAATATGATTCTAGATTCCTATGATATTTTCTCAAGTCATACATTGAATCTAGATTCATGATTTAACTTTCCTATATAATATATCTTTATATGATTGTAGGGAATAGACCAAGGATTTTCAATTTTAGGCACAACATGTATTGATAAAAAAAATTAAACAAGAACAAGCACATTGTATCAACAAATATATTTTCAAATGATATTCAATTAAAGCACATCCACTAATCTAAAATAAACACAATATAGATCATGTTCGGGGTTTTGAAACCCAAACCATCTTGGTTACAAGCAAGTTTGTCCTAGGTGATAAGTCCCTTTTAATACAAACAAACTTACTACTTTTTACAAGTTTAAATGTACATTTAAACTTGTAATGTCCAAATCTACCATAATAGTCACAAGATGCATAAGAGTAGGTAGATAGACGGGATGAACATGATGAATTACAAGAGTGATCATGATGGTAATTGAATTTTACATTCTCTTGTAACTTATGATTTTCCAACCTTAATGTTTCATTCTTGATTATCAAATCATTGATTTTCATTTTGTAATTGATTGATTCAAGAGATGGAAACATTTTTATCTTTTCTTCTTCTTCTTTAAGGAGTTGGTTTTCTTCTCTTAGTGATACAATAGTTTCACTTAATTCAAAAAATTATTTTTAAGCATTTCATTTTCTTCACTAAGATGTGCATGATCTTTTCTACTTCCCTAAACTCTTTATTAATACTAGCTAAATTGTTTTTCAAGTTTGAATTCTTAGCTAGTTGATCTTCAAGTTTCTTATTCAAATCTTGAAAAGCACAATGTAGTTCTTCAAATGTGAAATCAATATTTTTCAATGCATTTTCATTAGACTTCTCAATTATTCCATTTAAGCATAGGATTTCACTTTGACAAGAGTTTTCAAGTTTGTTTAAAATCTCTATAGCATTAGTACATGAGGATACCTTCTTATAAATGTGTGGTGGTAATGCACAACATGTTGCAATTAGGGCTTTTGTATTTAGTAAAGATAATTTTTTATTATATTAATTTAATCCTTTAGATTTAGCATTTAAAATAAATCCATTTTCAATTATCTTTACCATATCTTTATCTAGACCTTTTAAGTATGTCTTCATATGAATCAACCATGATCCATAATCCGAAGCATCCAAAATAGGTAGTCTAGATCCCATCTTTTAAGTTCCCAAAAAATTTGATCTTTTAACTCTTAACCGGTTAGGGTCTTAGTCAAGAGCCCAAGCTCTGATACCAAATGAAATCCAAGTAGGGACTTGGTTTGGCAACCTAGAGGGGGTGAATAGGATGTTTTTAAAACTTTTGCCTTTTGAAAACTTTTACTAATTTCACCCTAGTTTTATCCCTTGGTTAATTAAGTTGAATTAGTTAAGCTTAACCAATTTTCACAAATGTATATAAGCTTAAAAACCCTTGTTTAAGCAACCAACTTAATTAGGAGATTTAGTGGGCTAATTAGCAATGTAAAGATATTCACGTTGGATGGCAATGCTAACTCACTCAATTCTAAATAATAAGACAAGCACAAATAAGAGAGGGAGAGAGGGAGTGAGAAATCGAGAAATACCAACGCAAGCGACACAAGGATTTATAGTGGTTCGGCCAAAGGCCTACTCCACTCTTCTCAAGGTCGTACTTGAGGATTCCAACTATTGAGACCTCCACGACGCCCGGCTCCAAGGCTTTTATACTCCAAGGGAATTAAATGAGGATGCCCTTCCACCTTTACAATGACTCTCCTTCTCCGCCGAGTTCTAAGCGCTTCACCTAATGGAATTAAAAATAACGGATGCCCTTACCACTGATCGAATAAAGAAGAAGAAGTATTAGCCTCTTACTAGGCTTGATTACAAGTTGTAGCTCCAAGGATGCTCTCAAAGATAAACAAGTTTAAACCTAACCAATCTGAAGTGGATTTTTCCAAAGTAAAGGCACAATGAAGGATTGGTGAGAGATTAACCCAAAAATGATTCACAAATGGATTTCTAGGGTTTATTAGAGTTTGAAAATGTTCCTCTAGTGTTTTGGACCCTTTGAATGGGTATATATGAAGTTCCAACTCCATATGACCGTTTGGGGGGTAAAACAGTCAAAACTGGGTCAAATAGTCAACTAGCCGTTGGACCACAACGGCTATATTTTTTTAAACAAAAACACTACTCGGGGTTTCGAGAAATTTCTCGGAGTTCCGAGAGTGGATTTTTAGCAAACAGTGTCCCATTTGAAAAATTCATATCTCCTTCGTTTCTCATCGAATTTCAATGTTATTATACTCTACAGATATTAGCAAAATGAGAGCTATATGTTAAAAATATTTTCAAAAATATTTGAAAATGTTTAAACAAGTTTTGATAGGATTTAGTTGCTGGTCCAGGTTGTTGCTTCGGAACTCTGTTTTGTTCATTCTTGTGCTGAATGTCATATGGGTCCCAACATGTTGGTAAACCACCATGGCCATTCACTTATCCATTTAAGTCCTTAAAGGGTGTGTTAGTCTCTTTGAAAAATATATTTTTAGGGGTTTAAACAATGTGCCTTGACAAGAGAAAATGCAAGGGAGATATGAATACATTCTACCCTTTCTATCACTCTCTTGAACTCTTCTCTTGAGCTGTGATCTTCTATGGTTGAGCTTCCATGCTTAACATTTTCAAGTTGTGGTACAAGCTCCTTGGTCCTCCAGCTTTGGCCTTCATGATCTTCTCTGTCTGTTCAATGCTTGATATGGATGATGTTGAGCTTCTCCTTGGTAGATCCTCTAAGGGTTAGTTTGTCCAAGAATGCTCTAGGTCCTTTATCCATTGGTTGGTTTATCTTCAAGCATAGGCCAACAAGGTGTGTGCTAGTATGATTTGACTTGTGTAGGACCTGTCTAAAGCATAACACTCAAGGCAAATGATCAGTCCATAAACGACTAATCAATTTGCGTTTGTTAATCATCAAAACAAGATGATTGAATGAACCCATGGGGAACCCTTGGGCTTACAACTCTATAGTGATCTATCTTGGGAGTCTTTACTATGATATGCATAGATCACATATATAGGCATAATGTGTGTATATCTCAGTTTAGATCATATTCCTTTAACTAAGGGGGTTTTAATGATTATCTTATTTAATGATCCCTCTTTAGTTTGAAGTTCACAAGCATTTGTATCTTTCAAGTTCAAAAATTCTTCTGAACAAATCAATCTCATATGGATAATGTAGATGTTCAACTATGAAACACACTCTATAGTAACAATTTATTCTAATGTGCAAACTTATTTAGATTTTCATTAGATTTTTATTTTTCTAGTGCACATCGGTTTATTGGAAGGATTAGGGATGACACAAGTTTTTTTTTTTTGTCACTTCACATACACTAATGATTTCATTTTCACTTATTCGAATCTTTTAGGTTCTTCTTAGATTTGAATCCAACAAGTGATTCTGTCCTATGGTTTCAATGTCAAAGATAAAAAAGCTTATGGACATGCAACAAATGACTTAGTTCAATCAAGTTGGATCATGATTCTTTCATTGAACTAAGTTACATTTGCAAGTTCCCTTAGTACTAGTAAGACTTTAAGATCTGGAGAATATTTTTAAGGGCCACGAATTTCCAAGGATGATCACAGTAGGTTGTGACCTTGGAAAAATATAATAAGACTTATGAACTCCTTAAGATTTTAACCAAGTGTAGAGAGACTCATTAAGTTTAGTGTTTAGACCTATTTTTGCTCATCTCAAAACACATTCGATCTGTTTGGATTCAAATTTAGAATATATCTAGGTTTAAAAATCTATCTTAAACCAATTAGGCTAATCCTATGGGTCAATAAAGGTACTAAGTGTATGAATAAGTTTCAAGTAAGATACAAAGCACTTAGTCTTAAGTACATGGTCATACCATCATAGGTGAAAGTATTCTTTTAGGCACAATGACATGATTTTATAAGATTAATTGTGCAAGATGAGTCATGTCACAAATGGTATGAACACTACCTTATAGATACATAAGGATCAAGCAAGATATTTATATCTATAATTTATTTTTAATTGATATAATCAATGAAGCACATACAACTAGATGCAAGAGATTCAATCTACTTTAAAAGTATAGCATCTGGCATACAAAATTTCAAAAGATACACATATTCATGCACAACTTAGATACAAGATGATCAATCAAGATTTGTAATTTGTATCTAGCAAACAATTCTCAAAAGATTTAACATTTAAGTACAAACCCCTAAATCTAAAATACAATCATGATTAAGATTCAAGTGTAGGGTTTTGGAACCCAAACCATCTTGGGTCCAACCAAGTTTGTGATGTAATCAATCTTTTCTAACCTACACAAACTTAGAACTCTTTACAAATCTAGATGTAATGTCCACATCTACCACAATAATCACAAGATAAACAGCTAGTAGATGAAGAGGAAGTATCACTACAAGAATGTTTATGAGCACAGGCATATATAGTACTTTCTTGTAGTTTGTGAGCTTCCAATAAAAGATTTTCATTTTCAACTTTCATCTCTTTAATTTCATTTTTCAACTTGTTCATTTCAAGAGATGAGTTAGTTTTTAGTTCTTCTTCTTCCCCTTTTAAGGTGTTAAGATCTTCAATTATGAGCACAGGCATGTATAGTACTTTCTGGTAGTTTGTGAGCTTCCAATAAAAGATTTTAATTTTCAACTTTCATCTCTTTAATTTCATTTTTCAACTTGTTCATTTCAAGAGATGAGTTAGTTTTTAGTTCTTCTTCTTCCCTTTTTAAGGTGTTAAGATCTTCAATTATTTTCAAATTTTCTTTTTCCAAGTTTTTATTTATTTTACTTAATTTTTCTTCTATTGCTAATAATGTATCAAATTCATTTTTCAATATGTCCATGTCTTTAGTAAAGACAACATTTATAGTTACTTGTTCCATTAGGGCATCGTGAAATTTTTTACAAGTACCATATAGTTCTTCATATGATGTACATTCATTATCATCATCATCTTCATTACAGTTTTCTAAAGCCATTAGAGAAATATTTTTTTTGTAGCTCTTTTCAAGTGTAGTCCAAATTTCCCTAGCAGTTTTACAAGATAATATTTTATCAAATATGCAAGGGGACAAAGCACAACATTATGCAATTGTGGCCTTAGTGTTTAAGGATGATAATCTAATGTCTTTTTCTTTCAATTTTCCAGGGTTTGTAATGGAAAAACCTTTTTCAATAGCTTGACAAACCCCAAACTCTAGACTTTTAAGGTAGATCTTCATACGGATTGACCAATCGTAATCGGATCCATCAAATGAGGGAAGTCTAGAGTCCATTGGTTACCTTGGATCTTTTTATCTTGAAGGTTTTCAATGAAAGCCTATCTAAGAGCCATTAGCTCTTATACCAATTGAAATCCCAATAGGCAACCCAAGAGGGGGTGCATTGGGTAATTAAAAATTTTGCCCTAATTGAGTGTAATGTTACAACAATTTTAACAATTAGCAATTATAAGTTTAATTAGAATTTTGAAAAGCATTACAAGTTTAAATCTAACCCTTGTTCAAATGATTATAAGCATAACAAAATGTTAGACATTACCTAACATCCAAAAGAGGCAAGAAGGAGAGCAAGGAGACCACACAAAGATTTATAGTGGTTCGGTCACAAATGGACCTACTCCACTACCCAAGTACTTGGTCTTTCCTTGAGATTTTCCTTCACTATGATGGGATTCTTCAAATGCCAAATCCCCAAGCTTTACAATGGACACGGCCTCCAAGGGAACAAACCCTCTTCGCACAACCGCCTCCAAGGAGATTAACCCTCTTCACAAAACACATCCAAGAAAATCACTCATCTTCGAAAACCGCCTCCAAGGTAGTGATCCCTCTTCGCAAACCGCCTCAAAGGGAAAACCTCCTCTTCGCGCCAGATTCACCTACGTTGTTGGGCCGAATCGAAGACCCCAATTATAATGAATAGGGAAGAAGATAAAGCTCACTCAATGCCTCTTGATAGGCTAATACAAACAATCAATAGCTCAAATCTCTCCAAAATATTACACCAATAAAGCCCTATGGAGATCTTCTTCAAGTATGGAAAATGCAACTTCAAAGCTCTTGAAGAAAACTAATGAATTTGAAGGTTTAAGCTCAAATAAGATTTTCAATGGGTGCAAAAGTCTTTTAATCGATGAGAAAATAATGTATTTATAGCCCACAATGATTTATGACTGTTTGGGGTAGTTTTGGGAAAGAAAAGAACAAAAACGGGTCAAAAAAGCAACTAGCCATTAAGCCCCAACGGATAGTTGCTCGTGCAGTGCCAGTAGACTGGGGTAGGGTAGTTGCCCGCAGGGGGGTTGTTGGAATTTTAAATAACAGCAATTTTAGTTCCCCGGTCGACCGCGGATGCAAAAAAAAGGTTTTTTGCCACGATTTTATAAAATTCATATCTCACTCGTTTCTCGTCGGATTTTAAAGTTCTTATACTCTACAGATATTAGAAAAATGATAGCTATTTGTTAAAAATATTTTCAAAAATATTTCAAAATGTTTTGGACCAATTATAGTGGAAATAAGCTGTTGTCCGCTATTCAAGTGCCAATTTTTATGTCATTCACTTTTCAACTTAACTTAGCACTTGAGATTTAAATCCATGGGCTATGACCTTTTGTTTTAAGGATATTTAGGACCTTTGAAAATGATTTTTCATGAAATATATTTTGGTGTCAATGGTGGTTTTAAAAAAGGTATGAAAAACTCTTAGAAATGCAAAACCACATGAAAAAGATCTCCACTATAATCTAGAAATATAAAACTACTTAGCAGCTTGATTGTACTGGGTTCAAATGTCTTCCTTGGGCTTTTGGGCTTGGAAGTGAACACTTGAATTGCTTTGGTCCATGTGACTCTCTCTCTCTCTTGAATAGATCTTCACTTTGAATGCATGAGTAGGTCACCAATGCTTGTTCATCTTCAAGCTCCTCTTGGCATATGCTAGGCTTGCTTGTGGGATCCTCAACTTAAGCTCTATGCTTGGACATCGACCAAGGATGATGCCTCCAATATGTGCAAGCTCACTTAGTTCCTTCGTGCATGTTGATCCTCAAGCCATGTGTTGTGTTGTATTGTGTAATGGCGATATGACATGTAAAGTTCATGTCTAAGGCATAATACTACAAAGCAATACAATAGTCCATCAAAACTAATCAATTTAGATTTGCTAGCATCAAAACAATAGGGAAAAGGTGATTAGTTGAATCTAGGACACCCAGTCCCATCATATTTATCATAGTCAGGGGTTTTGAATTTGGGTGGCAGAATAGCCTCAGGAGGTATCATAAACTCAGAAATATCGAACTTCTTTGGCCCTGAAATTTCATATTCTCTACATCTTGAGCCAACTTTCTGAACTTGTTGTACATCTCCTTCTCTAACTTGTCATACATCCCTTTCTCTTTATTGACCATAGGTACACAATATTCTTCAGCATATTGCCCATCCTCTAAATTGATTTCAAATGGTGAAACGGTTGGTCTGTTCGAATCTGGAGACGCAACTTGAGGAAATTGGGGTATTGGCTCTTTAAAATTGGGGGCCTTGTCAGTAATTTGAACTTTCAAATAGGTAATCTCTTCCTTCATGCTCGCCATGTCGCGAGTAAGATTTTTCAGCATCTCTTGAATGGCTATCATAGGATCAACTGGGTCAGCCATTGGATGAACCTCTGGTAATTCAGACAACTCAGACAAAGAGAGTAAAGGTATTCTCGATGTAATGGGAGGATCAACTGAGTCTAGATACCGACGATGATCTAGACCAAGCAGGTTTCAATTGGTTATCTCTTTTGAGGGTGATAGCGATAGTTGCTCACCTTAAGAATCCTAAAATGGAGGTTAAAACACTAGGTTAAATGGATGATAACGGGGATAAAATATCTTGTACAAATAGAGACAAAAATAGTCCTGAACATGTTTGAATTACAAAACAGGTAAGTCAATCTATGAAGGTCAAAGAAAGGTAGGTATTGATAACATGACCTACACCAACAGGATCTCAAGGAATCTTCAATTTATCCCCAAGATTTAGCTAATCCATCAATGATCATGATATAAGAATGGTAAATCCATGATGGAAAATATGAATCAATTATATGTACAAAAGATCAAAAAATAGATTATGACTAAAGTCAAGAATCTGATGATAATCCACAAATGGATAAATAGGAATAAACAAAAAGATCACGATACAACAAACTCATGGTTTATCCCTGACTTTGGAGAATAGCAGTCATGCTCAAAATGTTCCAGGTAAAATCCGGCAGCATAACAGCTATACAAGAAGGTCGAAGTAAGGTAAACTCATGGTTTAACTAACTCTAAAGGATAGCGGTCATGCTCAAAATATTCTGTGAAAAATTCGGCAGCATAACGACTAGACAAGAAAGTCAAGGTAAGGTAAACTCATGGTTTAACTAACTCTAAAGGATAGCGGTCATGCTCAAAATATTCTGGACAAAATCCGGCAGCATGACAACGCTAGAAAGGATTCCCACAACTCAATCAAAGGTATATGAATAACGGGGGTAAGATAAGCTCGGAATATGGTTACGAGAGAAAAAGGTGACCAAATGAAGGACCGACCAAAGGTGAGAACATATATGACAACAGGTCAAATCCTATAATCAACAGATCAAAGGACAAAACCCGGCCAAAGAAATGGCAAGCAAAAGCCACTGACTAGATCTAGATCTGAACAGAGAATGGATATAACCAATTGAAATGAATAAGGAACTCTAACTAAGAGGAGAACCCTAATATACATAATCAGTATATATAGGTATATATACATACACATATCCTAACCAGGGGCACCAGCCCAAATTCTAATCTAGCGGAGTCAAGGAAGTCTCGACTCAAGACAGACTGATGAGTGTGCTTAGACCGTGTTGTAGCCATATAAAATGAGCTACCCTAGTCTTCAAATGGGACAAAGCTCCTAACTCTAGGCTTCACATGTGTGAGCAACACATGTTCGACCCTATATGAATGCAATATACTGATATAAACACGGTTACTTCCTAGTTGGGTTTCACTAAGTCAGTAAGTATATACATAATATATAAAACAAAGTAGGGCTCCGGACTCAATCTATTGGGTACTATGCGTATGAACCATACTTAATATGTATAACAAAAGTACGCCCAATGTTATACATAGTATGCTTCATTGCTCATCGGCTGCTGTAAACACAAGTACACCTAGTGTTTACGCCTGCAGCACCGGCGCATAGCTTGAAAATAAATACAACAGCACCATCACGGTAATGACATCCCAGTCGGGCACGCATTGTATCTATCCCATGGAGCCAATAATGAAAAACAATGAAAAACAATGAACGAAATAAAAAATATGATAATACATGCTGTGCAGTGTGTGAATCCCTCGTTTTAATTGCGTGTGCCCCTGGATTCTAACGATAGAGCTCCCATTTAAAATGATTTTGGCCCAAATTCCTCCAAAGTTAGTAAAAATGGCATTTTAACAGAGTTAGGCAATGTTTCAATAACTCCCCAGCAGAGTCGCCAGCCTGTGGACCCTGATCCGAGAGAGAGGTGGGGGACGAGCCCCCAACGGCCTCTGGACCTCCACATGAATGAGAGCTCTGCCAAGGAACTCTCAAAATAGGTGCCACTCTCACAGCATAGCATGAGTGGCGATACAAAACAAATGAGATACATCTTGATCCGGAGCCAAGGCTCGAAACCAAGATATACCTAAAAATAACTCAGAGTCGCCATCCATGGCTATGCCATGGAACCAAAATAAATGCTCTGTTTGCAACGGATAACCAGAGATGCAAAGGTTCGTGCCTGATTACGAATGGAGAAGGTCCGAAGAGCACCCCCAATTCGTCCGAGTGCAAGCACTTGGTCTCTTATGCCATTTATTATTAACCTCAAAGAGTTTCGGACGAAAATCATATGAAATGGGAACGAAATATCCCCGAGAAGACGTCTACCTAATCATACATGACTCGGGGATGAAATAATAAACACATTTAAGACAAAATAAAAGATGTGTCGCCTAAACACAGCTAATTTATGAGTGACATGCCTAAATGGTGTCTAAGTTCTGGTGGACAAACGCATGCATGCTACAGCTAAAGGTATAAGGTATGCGCATGAAAGTAAGAGAACACACCAAAATACACAACATGACAACACAACAATCCTAAGACTCTAAACGATTGAGCCCGAATCCGCGGATGGTCCGATGTTCATCCAAAGAAGCCTACGTATCCCCACCTCCACAAGAATCAAGGCAACGTAGTTCTTCGCGCATATTCTAAGCTAGGATGCCTAAGACACCTAGACCTCTATCCTATACTCGACCTAAAAGACCGAACTATTTCTTAAAGCTTCTTATGCGATTATTTAGATTACAGTGGATTGTAGATTTTAGGACACCCTATATGCCCTAACTAAATGCAGGTTAGCCCTAAGCTAATGCAGGTGGTTCCTACAACCTATGTGTAACTAGGCTGTGTTTCCTAAGGAAAACAAAGGGTTGACTAACGCATCCTATTCTAGTCATCAGTTGGCGATGTGGATCGCCAGCTAACCGGATGGAGGCGCTCCTATAACTCTAGGACAAACCCCTAACTCTAAAACAAGCACACAACAAACAGACAACAAATCAAAGACAAAACCCTAACTCTAAAACTCTCTATCTAAGACAAAGTCCTAACTCTAGAGGAAGATTTTTTCGAAAACAATGTTTTAGAAGATTTTTGTTATTTTTAAAAGGGTTAAATGATTTATTTACAAAGTTTGGCTGGACCTGAGATAAGAATCTTAAGCTGCACTACGAACCTCTTGGAAGAGGATCAAGCCAACGTAGTTCGAAAACGAACTCTCATAACTAAAACCTAACACTTCAAATGATTTAACGGTTTTAATGTTTTTGATATTTTTTAAAGTTTTCAAATGTTTTTGAGTTTCAAATTTCTAATGTTTTTGGATCTTTAGATGTTTTCACCCTTAAAGGGAACACGCAATCATAACCACAAACTAGGGCAAAGCCCTAAATCTAAAGGGAAAACCCCGGACAAACAAGCAACTAATGTCTCAAAGAGACGATCCACAACAACCAAATTAGTGTCCCAAGAACAGAGAAAACGATCTAAAATATCTCAAGCAGGGAAGCTCTAATAAAACTGAGTTAGTCTCTAATGGAAAAACCTCTAACTAAACACACTAAAAGGGGAGCGCAAATGAGTTAGTGACTCTCTAATAGCACTACCAAAAGAGAAGGCAAATAAGTCAAAGACTCGCTATTAACACTACCAAAATAGGGGCAAAAATGACTCAAAGACTCGCTAGAAGATGGGGCCACTCTAACATGAGGCTAAGTAAGCCTCCTAAAGGGGAAACTCTCTAAATGAGACAAGGCTTGTCTCCAAATAGGGGCTCTGTAAATGAGGCAAGGCATGCCCCCTATGGGTAAACTCTCTACCAAACTAAAATAGACTCTCAAAGGGGGAGGCTCTAAACAACAAGGCTTATCTCCAAGGGAGAAACACATTAATGAAACTAAGCATGTCTCCTAGTGGGGGCTCTAGATAACTCTTTCATTGCCTTTACAATGAGAAGGACTCTGATATCTAAAAGGCATCTAAAAGACTAGGCAAGTCTACTAAATAAAGAGGGGAGCACTACTTGGACTGAGCAAGTCTCCTAAGGGTGATGGACTTGAGCTAATGTCTAAACAAGTATAAAAGGCTGGGCTAGCCTACTAAATGAAAGAGGGGAAAGCTATTAGGACTGAGCAAGTCCCCTAAGGATGGGCTTGGGCTAGCGCCTTCATCGCCTTATCTAATGATAGGGTAACCTAACTAGAATATAAATTTCTAAACTTACCAGACAAAAACCCTAACCCAATGGAATGGCCCTTAAGAAACTGGGACCTCCTAACCTGTGGCACTCTGAAATGAAAATAAATTCACAAAAATATTATGATTCTTATGCTCATCCTTCATCACTTCGATAATAGAGTCATTTACCTTGCTATATCCTTCACAGCATTTGAATCATAAGAGGTAATTACCGCAGGCAATACTATTATGAAAGTGCTAATATAAGGTCGCGGAAGCAAAATATTGTCATCACAATTATATTCCAATCATGACACCAATCCAACTTACTACAATAATACTACATGCATATAAAAAAAATCTGCTAGTCCTACTTGGTCACATAAAAAAAAACTATGAAGTAATAAAAATTACCTAAGTAATGTCAACAACCACTAATGAATACAAAAAACATTGCTATATACAGCAATTCCCCAATCTACCTTATACCCAATAAAAAGTGCGCAATAACTCGAACTATGACAACAGTTGTGATGTCTAGAAGGGTTTCTGAAAGAAGCAATAAGACTGATGGTAAAAGTTAAGCAATAATGTCCGAAGTAAAGGAAGATATCCATTGACTCCGAACTAATCCTCAATTGAAAAATGCATTTGAAATTACAAGGGTGGTCCCGAGTACGGTAACTATGAGGAGTGAATATTAATTAGGTTTCTATCAAGTTTTAATCCTTTTAAAAACTCAAACCCAATTTGGAAATTAAGAGATCAACAATGAAATTCAAGCACACAAGTTAAATCTAAAGTGCAAATGCAAATAAAGAGCAAGAGTTCAAGAGAGAGTGCACCCGAGATTTAAAGTGGTTCGGTCCTCAAAACGTGAGGCCTACTCCACTCCACCAACAAAAACCCGTTGATGGCTTCACTAGTGATCTTCTTAACTTCGGGGAAGATCAATGCCGATTACAATTCCAACCGCCTTTAACCTTGGTGGCGATCTTCACCACGGAGAGTGGGCTACGCTTCTCCGAACACTCGCCCAATACAAGTTATTTGAGTAAGAAAGAAAGAACAAAAAATCCCTCACAAGGGTTTACAAGAATTGTAGAAGATGTACAAATTTAGCCTATGATCCAAATCCTAATCTTTAGAGGATGAGAGGCATAATCAAGTTTGATTCACACTTTGGATGTTCAAATGAAGTTTTAGAGTGTTAGGATTGATGGTCTTGAAGTTTAGAATGCCCATATATATAGGAAAACTAAAATATGACCGTTCAGTGGCATTGTGGTAATTCTTGGAAAATTCCCAACGGCTAAAAATCCGACCGTTATAGTGTTCTCGGAGTTCCGAGAAAAAATCTCGGAGTTCCGGGAATACAAACAGAAGTTGGAAAATGTCTACTGGACCATTTCTCGGAGCTCCGAGGAATCTCTCGGAGTTCCGAGCTCGGAGCTCCGAGAATTCTCTCGGAGTTCCGAGAAGCCTATGTTGAGCAGATTTTCACTTCTTGTTTTTAGGCTTCCAACTTTACACCAAGATGGGATTGCTATGAGAGTTCCAAGGTGTTGGAACACCACAAGGACAATCTTTTATACATTTAAGGAGTGTGTTTATTTACTTAATTATGCGTCTTAAAATCTAAAACTAAGATTGGATCTTATACATTCAAATATGACTTTGATCTTCAATGGATTCTTCAAGTCTTCATTTGTCTTGGACTACGCTTTGGCCTTCATGATGTGGTCCAATGAGATCTTCTTGGCCTCAATCCAAGCAATGTTGTCTTAGCACCAATGTGATCTACAACTTAGACAATCAAACACATTAGTGATCATAAATCACTTGTGTATTGGAATCATCAAAATACGATGGGAATGGCAAGGTGGAAACCATTGGGCTTACAACATTTCTATTCGGCTGAACCACAAAGCAGTAATTTATAATCTTTAAAGTCTACCTATTCATCCTCATTCATTTTTTAGAAAATTCTACAACCATGAAGATAACCTTTTTCAAGTAGCACAGAAACTACGCCTTCATATAGCAGATTTACCTTGCATCAGGCCATTCATACAACAATCAACATAATTCCTATTCATATATGTATAGATAACAATTCCAGACATAAGTGATGTTCCATTTTCTTTATATTCAAGCTGGAAAAGTTAACACCATTGTTAGGACAGCCACTGGTTATCAATATCCATAGAACTTTCAGGTAGGATTATGACAGTAGCTAATATTGATATCATTTCCTTAAAAAAAAACTATCTTCACATACACTTAAGATAAATCTCATCTCAATTCCAATTTTTGCAAAATAATTCAGGGAACAAAACTGAACTGGTAGAATTTGTTATCATGATTAAATGATTGAGCAATATAAGCATAAATTGGGTAATGGGCATTATTCTATCAGACATGGCACAACCAAAATATAAACACTTTTGGAAATATCGTGTTGCCCACATTGAATTCCAAATGAAATCACTACAATCGCTGCTGTCATACAAATTTTAGCATCTTACAAAAATGCAAATCAGCCCCATATACTCAAAGAAAGATCATGTAAACCTGCAACAAACATGGATAGAGATCCAACAGGTGGCTCTTAGCAATAACAAGGACTGTTATGGGGTAAAACAAGGGTTGTTGTGGGCTGAAACAGGGGCGGGGTTCAATTGAGTACAGAACTGAGGGTGTGTTGGAAATGATTTCATCATTGCTCATGATGCAAACGATGGAGAAAAATAACAGCCATATCAGAGGGGCATTGATTAACTTGGTATCATTGCAAGGGACCCATGCCATTGACATTAGGATCAACTCTCAGGGCTCATATTAGTGATAATTTGCATTACAATGACCCCTTTTGAAAAGCCAATGATAATTCACAATGCTCCCCATCAACTAAAACTCACAATGATAACCACCATTGACAACTCTCCATGCCCCATACCAGCTACCTTTTTAGAAATAAGTGATGAATACCAAAGGAGCCAATAGTTCAGATTATTCAGCAAAATGGTGAGTAAGAAATCATTTGGAAATCCACACATGAATAAAAGAAAGCTACTCGAGGTTAATCTTTACTAAACCAATTTAAGAACAGGGATCATTAAAGCCTAGCAATATTGGAATTGTAAAGAGACCCTAAACAAATGAACTGACATGAATATCACCCCAAAACCAATATGCTTCATGTAGAAGCAGAAATCTCCTTTCCTCTGCTTTTTTTTATATATATTAGAATACAAGACCTTTGCTAGCAGTCAAATTCACAACTGAAGATCAATATTGAGAAACCAAATCTTTTCTCTGCTCCTTTAAAAGTATGAACCAAAATTCCGAGCAAGATCGTATCTATGATAATGACAGAAACAATGAAAAATTACCCTGCTTACTTTCTCAAAACATCATCATCATTCAGGTTACTCGTATAGCAACGAACATGTTAATTAGCAAGTCATTTCCGCCATGTTTTGCATTTTTCCACCTGGTGTTGAGAAGGGTTATTTACAAGAAACAAAATAAGAGAAAAGTTGGACCCATTTGGTGGGCCCGCATTGAACATTTTTATTCGGAATGAGTTCAAGCAAGTGTGCCCTGCATTGTTTTTAATGAAAAACATGAGTTTTTAACTTAATTGAATCCAATAAACAAAACCGATTTCCATGGAGGGCATAATGTATTTCGGCCAATCTAATTTGGGCCCATTATTGTGAAAAATTTAAACTTAAGGTGGCAGCCCATCAAATTGAACGGTTGTATCACCCTACGAAGATGATTTAGGGGTGCAACCAAGTTACATTTCAGCCCACCAAATGGACGGTTTTGATCACCCTATGGAAATAAGTTGGGTACACAACCAATTTAAATTGAGGCCCACCAAATGGTCCGAACCATCTACTTAATGTGTAAATGGTTGTCCAACAGATGTCAAGATGGATTGTACTACTATCCTATGAGATGATCCAAACCATTTATTTGGTGTGCCCATTCTTCTCTAGCTAAATCATTCACAACCGAGCATTAGTCTCTCTCTCCCCTTTTATTCTAATTTTGATACCTACCTCTTCTAAAAAAATTGATTGCTATTTTATTGTATACACAAGTCCATGTGACTAAAATGGAATGGATCTCCTGTGTCACATTAAGGAGCTGAGGAATCGAAATTGGGTCTCTAAAATGGGGACTACTTCTCATTAAAGAAAGAAATTGCTTGTCTTGAGATGGAAAGTACCTATACCAGACATGAACAATTGCTTATTTTGGGACAAGTGGAATAAGGACGTAGGCTCATATGTAGGGAGGGCTGTTATTTTGGACTGATTTGAGTAAATTCCATAAGGAAAGATGGCTGCAATTTATTCTAAAAGTTGCTGTAATTGCTGATCTAATGTGGGCTTTCTTCTTCGTTTTTTTATTATAACATCACTCTATAGAAGAACCGAATTTCCTCTCTTTCTATTGTCACCTTAGCCATTACGGCAACGTATCTCCTTTGGAAAGAAATCAACCGTCTCTCTTTGCTTTCCTGTGAAGGCTCTTTCTCACATTGGATTTTTAGGAACCTTTCTAAAGTGGAATATCATGTAGACTTCTTTGCTTAAAAGAAAGCAATTTGTAGCCTTTTGAAAAAGATGATGGAAAGAGTAGTGGAATGAAGGGGGATAACCTTCGATACCTCTCTCACTAGCAGCCCCCACTCCCCGATTCTCTCCCTCTCTAAGCCCTTAGCCACTTGACCCATGGTTGCACCCAAGACTCCTCTACCCCCATCAACATCCGATCAACAGCAGCTCTCTCCATCCTCTCTTTGTTTAGCCTAGTCAACAACAGCCCATCCGTCTTGTTAATCTTGGGGAAAGCACGTGGTCCTCATCCATTTCAATTACGGCACTCCTTCAAGGCGATACCAATCTTTCCACAGCAATCGACGGGAGCACATGAAAGAGGATCTGTATCAACCGTCCCGTAAGAGGTTTTCGGATTCAATCTCGGAATTTCGGCATCAAATCATCATCCGTGGACTCTCGTGCTTTCGGATTAGGTTTGGATTGATACCAAAGGTAGGTGCATTCTTCTCAGATTTTTCTAGAATTATTCTGTATTTTTTTATGTATTTTTGCATGGTTTTAGTATTTACGCTCATTTAATTCAATAATATATGGGTTGGCTCAAAATCGGGTTTACATGAGTGTTTTAAAGTCCGATTCGTCTCAAAATTTAATACATTGATCTATTCAAATAGACTAAAAGAACTATCGGATCGGATCAGGCATTGGATCAAAGGATTTTCAGAATTTGAGTAAAGATTGAAATTTAATTTGGATTAATGACCGAGATATTAGGAAATTGGAAAAAACAGCTATCTCAGGATGATCTATTTTTTGGAATATTAAATTTTTTTTATATTCATCACATCAGAACAATGTTAAGGACATTTTCCAAAGTCGTAATTTTCTCAAAAATCATGTTTAAAAAATAGAAAACTCTTGAAAAACATATTTTTGAATAAGAAAAATGAAAAATATACCAAATAAGTTCTAAAATTAATGAAATTTCGTAGAAAAATAACATGATGCTGATATATTCTTCCATAAATTTTTAATGATTTTAGGATTTTTTTTGGTATATGGTTTGATATTTTCTTTGGAAACACCCAGATTGTGTGAGGTTTGTTATTAATATCAAATCATAATTAAAATTATCGAACTTTTTACAGTAGTCTTATATTACACATATCATGTTGCTGTAAAATTTTCAATTGATTTGGAATTTCTTTCCTAGGGGATGTCGTGTAAATTCATAATCTGGTCTGAATGTTTAAAAATCTAAACCTGATAGTAAATCAAATCTAAAATTCATGGAAAGTTCACAGTGTACTATATTCACTCATATCTTGTTACTGTAGAAATTTTAATGAATTTAGATTTCTATTTCTAAGGGTTTCTTTCTAATTTTAACAATCTGGTCTCATTGTTATTAAATTGGAAATTAATAGCAAATTAATATAAAAATCCATGAAAGTTTTCCAGTAAGCTATACTCATTCATATCTTATTGCTGTAGAAATTTTAATTTATTTCGAATTTGTTTGCAATGAGTTCATTTGTAAAATCATTCATGTAATCTGAAATTGATAAAATCTACTAAAAATTGAAATTAACCAAAATTATCATGAAAATTTCTAAGGAACCTTAAATTTCTGTCACGTATTCATTCCTTAAGCCGCTGAAGCAGAAGTCTTAGGAGTCTTAGATTTCCTTTGTAAAATGGCTACTAGGATAAGTTTCGACGCCAAGGATGCATCCATAATCGTATCCCAATTGCAATTGATCATTGACAATTTGAGTATTTAAATTATAGCATGTTATTGGCTCCGAGGCCTACTATCCACGAAAATCCTGAGAGATATGCCTGGCAATAAGGTGCTATAACTTAAGTATTAAATTGCACAAGGGAAGAGTGCACGATTCCCTTCCATGGATGCAATTCGAGGGTGAAATTTGTGAACCGTAGAACCTTTGGTATTCCTTAAACGTTTAGGAACCGAAAATCCTTGAAATCTGAAAATCATTAACTTCAACAACTTGAATCAATTTACCTCATGTCTTTGGAACCGTTGGATTACGGCTTCCCATCATAAGAACCATTAGAGCCCCATTTAGGAATCCTTACGTCATGTCGTGTCCTAGATTTTAGGGAGTCCTAGAGTTAGGAGTCCAGCCTCATCACAGACGTTTGCTATGGATAGCAACCGTGCCATAGATCTAGTTACACTAGTCACCTCACTTTTTCCCTAGGACAAACCTAGTTACCTAGGATGTAGGTTAACCTACATTAGTCTAAGGGACGTCTTGCACTTAGATAGGACCATATAGCATCTTAGATGAAGTCCTATGATAATAAAATCTTCAACTTGAATTAAATAATTTCTCTTAAAACTGTTGAAACAGTCAATCCAGTCTAGATCGGTGTCCTAGATGAGTTAGGCATAAGTAGCTTAGTTTAGGTGCACCGAACTACGTCGACTCTGATCTCAGTGAGGCTTGGGTACGTAGGCAGCTTGGATGCTTAATGGCATACCAATCACGAGTCGGCTCCACACAGAAGTGGGGTTTTGTACATTAATCCTTAAATTACAAGTAATTAAATCACTTAGGACTTTCCATGAAATTAGAAGTTTAGGAGAACTTTCACTTAGATTGAATTCAAACAAATTAAGAAAATCAAGATACACATTTATGAATTACATTGAAATTAGATCTTAGGATGCATGTCACATAGTTCACACATTAATATAGAGTTAAATGAGCCATTTAAAAGAAATTTGAAAGAGTTAACTTTTGGAATTGAAGACCGATTATCGGGCAGGAATGGTGCATGTGGTGGTAACTCCCCATACCTTCCATTCTCGTAACCATGTAACGAGTCTAGATTTCTGGTCAATTATGGGTCCTAGATCCCTCATCTAGGTGGCGACTCTGTCACTCTCTTTTGCGTGGAATTCGGATTGCCTTAGTGATCCCAAGTTCACAGAAAAGATGAATTAAATCACACCTTGCTAGGCTCGGCGGCTTACCCCTGCCCTTATGGGTAATGGGTTGCACGTTTGTTTGCACCCTATGGCTTGGTTGCTGCCTGCTTGGTTGAGTAATTAAAATCAATAATAAAAAGCACACGCCATTCGCGTGGGTACGAGAGACCAAGAGAGAGCGTGGCGGCTTGCGCCCCACCCCTCTCGCGGGATCGGGTCCCACAAAAGGAAGCAATTAAGATGGCATGAATCAAACATAATGATGATGACATAGATGGAGAGAGGAATACCAAGGATGGAGGATACCTTTTGTGGATGATTATGTAGCCCTCTTTACCCAGTGTTAATGCTGTAACAAGGTGGATCTGAGTTTCAGAAGAAGGTTTATGAGGCTGCACGACGAAGATGGTCAGAATTTGAATAAGTTTTCGCTGGATCCGGTTGCAGATTGCCAGAGGAGATGACTATATCCAACGAATCTTGTCCGAATTCAGGAAATGGAGGTCTTATATGAGGGTCAAGGCAAAGGAAAAGAGAGAAGGTAATCGGGATGAGATATAATAGGGGATTTTGGTAGAGATGGCTAAGGCAGTCGTCGATGTGGGTTTTGGGGAAATGAGAAGTGGGTTTAGGAAGAATAAGAAATGGAAGTGGGTTTAAGTGGAGGTTAGCAGGGAAGGGTTTCGATTTAGTGGGTAGGTTTTGAAAAAATTGATGGAGGAAAAGGGGTTTAATGGCTGTGAGGTTGAAGATGGAGAAGATGGTGGAAATGATGGTGGCCGGTCGGAATTAATGGGGTTGGGTTTGGGAGTGTGGCTGAGAAGGATATAGATGGAGATGAGTTTGAGGATGGGGATGGGGTTAATGAAATGGGTGGAAATGGAGAAGGAGATGAAGGTGATATTGGGTTTCGCTGGAGCTCCGATGGGAGATGGAGCCAGAGGAGATGGGGATTTGGTCGGATTGCAGAGGTGGTGCTGGTGGTGCAGATGGATGAATCCGGCCGGAATGGTGGCTGGCCGGATTCTGATGGGTTTCTTGGAGGTGGAGATTGGAGAGAAATGGGAATGGGGTTTGATGGTGGTTGAGATGGGTTTGATGGGGTTGGCCGGTGGTGGGGAGATGTGGGTGTGGGGGTGAAGAAAAGAAGAAGAAAAGAAGAAGATCGGAGGCGGATACGGGTCGGATATCCGGCGGATTCACCGGAGAAGAAAGCTAACCCTTCCCTCTCTCTCTCTCTCTCTCTCTCTCTCTGTTTTGATCGAGAATCCTCTCCCCAAAACCCTAGTCGATGGGCATTTAACCAAGGGAAAATGGTAAATTCGGCCCCCCCTCTTTTCTAATGGACAGCCCACTCTAGTGTATTTGACTATTCTTTTTATACCAACAGGGGGTTATCCAAGTGAAAAGCAGGGTGAAGATTCTCTTTCCTATATATGATCTCAGCTCACTGATCTGATCCAATGGCCACCATAGATTGCTTGTGAAGGAAGCAACATAAAATTGCCAAAAATGCCCTCTTTTACATGGGAAATGACATATTTCACCCCCCCTTCTGAACTTGCACCACGACACTGCCTTAGCTCGTTCGCTAGGTAAACGTGCTCGGATCTTGACAAAATTTTATAGGGACCTTGGTGGGATCCTAAGCCAACCTAGGGTGTAATTTGGGGTTCTAACACACTGATTTGAAGAAGTTATACATAAAACATGGAGGTGCAGGGCACAGTCAAAATGGGGTGTCTACACCGACATGGAATTCTCCACCTATTTTATAGGATAACATCTATAGTTTTGGTCAGTGCAGTAGGCCTAGAAAAATAGCTGGCCAGGTGGATTTGATAAAATGTTTATCAAAAGAATTTCACAAAATAACTTTTGAAATGGTTTTAGCAAATGCATTTGCGGGCTGACACTGCTTGACTAAAAGGTATATCGTGAGTGAGTCTAGGGGGTACGTAGGATCGTGACACTTACCAACTCTCCCAAAAGTAATTGCTGATGGGAAAGGCGCTACCATTATATTTTATTAAGAGTCCAGACCAGGGGGCATTACTAGCACAAGGCCTAGAACCACGCGGCCAACCTCTGATCTAGGTCCAGTACCCGCCTAGGACAACGCGGCCAACCTCTGATCTAGGTCCAGTACCCGCCTAGGACCACGCGGCCAACCTCTGATCTGGGTCCAGTACCCGCCTAGGGAACATGGTAGTTGATGTCCACCCCCATAGGACTCAACTCAGTAGATGTGGACTTGGAGAAAGGACTTGCACATTTGATATGATTAGGGGTATGATGATTTGACAGTTATCTTCAGGATTACGTCTCAATGGAGGCCAGTGACTCAATGCGATTGTAGCATTGGCTACGGAGCAATAATCGCAGTGGGGCCCACTTATGGATTCTGCACGATCTACCGTTGAATCCCTGCTTTGCTCCCACTCACTGCTCGATTGACATATTATTATCTATTAGATAGATGTCCCACATTTATTTGGTTGCTTACACGAACTAGTTTCGTGGCATTGGATGCATTGAAAGGATATATACAATGTTTATAGTGTATATGCACTATGGGATACATTGGGAATACCATAATGGATAATTATAAACCATAAGAGTATTTTGGGAATTATATAAAAACATGGATGGATCTTTTATCCCATTGGATGAGAGGAAATATGTTTATTTAATTAAAAAACTAAATAAACAAATGTTAGTTTAGCTTATAGAATGGTTTTACTAAAACAGTCATAACTTACTCATCTCTGGTCAACAATTAATGTGTAAGTACTCGTTTCGAAGAATTTTGAAAGATATACAACTTCGTGGTTTTTGATATTTTGTATTTTGACTATTTACTTGTCAAAAAATGAGGTCTAAATTTGACCAACAAGCTTATAGCGGGAATATAGAAAAAGGAAAGGGTGTAGGAGATATTTTAGGGATCATTTTTATCCAATAAAGCAACAATATTTTTTACTTGGAAAAAACCTCAATTTAGAGATTTCTAAAAGTCCAAGAGTTTCTAAAAATATTCCCCACATTGTTTGGTTTCTATTTTGAAAAAAGCAAACTAGCTTGTTTCCAAATTGGAGCTTCCAATTATGGCTAGTTTCCATTATTTTTGGGATTTCTCTTGAAAATTTGGATTGTGCATATGGAAATTGAGAACTCTATAAATACAAGACAAAGGAATAGAGTTTGCAAGAGCTCTTCCAAAATTTCATGTGCTGCAAATTGCTAGAGACACTCCAAAGTCTTTCTCTTCTTCTTCTCCTTTAATTCCATCAACTACTTTTGTCTTTTCTAAATCAAAGACAAACATCCAACCAAGCTCCATTGATCTAAGTATATATTCCCATATTATAATTTGATTTAGATCAGATTATAAAGTAAACAAAGAGTTGTTTTCAAGATCCTTTGTGCAACGAAAGGAATCCATCGGTTCAACTTGCGGTTTCGCATCGATTCGGTCGTCAGCGGATTTTTAAGGAGTAGATCAAGCACACATTTTTCTTCTCATCAGCAAAATAAGGTATTTATATTTATGTTTATTAAATCGCATTAAATCAATTAGTCCTTAGGAATCCTGGGTTAGAGAAAAATTTCCATTCTACAAGGTTTATTTTCCGCTACGTGTAGCAATTTAGCTCGGGGTTTTACAACCAATCTAACACTCTGATCAATCCAAGTTAGTCCTTCCGAAAGGTTAGGCTTGTCCCAACCAGCTGTTATGGTCAAAACAGTGGCAGAGCGCTGCCCAAATAGTCTCTATCTTCCCCTTTAAGGATCGAATTTCTTGACCATCGTCATGGTCACAACTCCCGAGTCATGATCAATTTAATTTGTCTTCTCCTGTGAAGACAAACCTATCGTGGCCATTTTTCGTGGCCAAAGCGTCTGGACATTGTTCAAATGAATATATCCTCTCATGTGAGGAGATACCCGACTAACCCCTTGTCATAACCCAAGTGTTGGACCTCTGCCCGATCATTTATCACAAATAGGGTTAGGTCTTCCTTCGAATTGTTATCAAGATCAACCTTTTCAGGGGTGTTTTCCCAAATCACAGACCACAGGGGGGCAGATCTTGCTCTCAACCCCTCGCCTATCCAGGATCCGTCCCTAATTAGAAATTTTTAAAAATTACAAAACAACAAAATACAAAAAACAAATGTTTACCGAATGTTTTACAATTTGATTTACCATGTTTTTGTTCTCTGCTTTCTGTGTAGGTAGATCATGGACCTAGGCGAGTTAAATGAATGGATGTAGTGATTCTATTCTCCCAAAAGTCTTGAACATGTCGATTGGATAATTTATCCCAATGAGAATTTCATTCCCTTTTTACCTACAATTCTTGAAGATTGAGATTTCCTTAGGGCAGCTGCCACATTTTGGGACCCCCATTATCATGTCTTCCGTTTTGGCACAGAAGAGACATGTCCAACTTTTGAAGAATTTTACGTCTTATTGAGGATATCACCTGATGGACCCATGGTTATGCCCACGCTCACAAGTCGATATCGGGCATCTGTTAAACGATTATTTTGCATGGATCATCATGATCCCTCTTCTTTTCAAAATCGTGACTGCATATTCACCAATTTCCTCATCCACGCCTATTCGCCAGATGAAAACTTGGAGGATTCCATCTACAAGATGCACTGGTATTTTGCCTTTTTGTTTTGTGTGTGCATCCAGTACTTCACTTATCAGATTCCGTAATAGCTTCTCTTATTATCCTTAGCATCATAGATTAAATCCCAGACGGAGTTATTCCTGTTTCTATGATTTTGAGCGAAACCCTTAATGGTCTGGATTCCATTTCTAAAGACTGAAGTCTTCCATAGGGTGTCCCATCTTGTTATACATATGGCTTACCCTCAAACTTGGAGTCTTTATCCTTAGGTCTAGGTAAACATCTCTATTTTCATCTTTAACCCTTGGGCCTATGGTAAGCGTTTCGGCACCGAGTCTGAGTGGGTTTCTTAGTTAGGTACCCTCACCACAGAGGATATATTCTGGAAGTTAGATGGATATATGTCCGCTGGTCTAACAACCCACAAGTCCAATCATGTCCAAATTCTCACTTTAGAGAAAACTTCCTTTTACATCCCAGATCGCATCATGCGCCAATATGGAGCTAGACAAGAACTTTGTAGCCCCCTTTACCAGTTTGTTCCACCATTCGGGTACACTCAGTGGAAGGCAAATAAAACTGCTTCCCAGTGGAAGAAAAGAAAAATAATCCTTATACTTAGCATTGCTGTTATTCGAGGGGAAGATATTTCACTAGACTACTACTTGTCTACACAGAGGGAGATTGCCGGCAGGATGTTAACTCTTGGGCCCTGAGTCAATCTCTGCAGAAGACAGAGAATGCCGTTTTTCTTTCTTTTATCGCTTTTGCTTTGTATTTATCCTCCTACAGGCCGTGTAAAAGAAAAAGGAAATGTGAATAAATAAAAATATGTGCATAGGTATTGTTCTTATCTTTTTTGTCTGAAAATTTCCTTGTTATCTTCTGTATTGAGTAGACCATGACTTGAGAAATGATGTCCGAATGGATTCAAAATTATAGTGAGTCAAAAAGCTTCCTATGGTTCAGCCATCTCACCCGACATGAGCAAACTTTTCCTTTGTTTGAGTCTATCCAAATAGACTAGAACCTCTTCAAAGTACCAACTAGGTGTTGGGATCCCCAATACCATGTTTTTCACTTTGGTCTCCAAGAAATGTGTCCCACCTTCGAAGAAGACAGTCCCATTCACTCGAGGAGTCTTAATTCAAGTCAGTTTATCAATTGGATTAGAATTGGGAGAGAGAAACAAGAATTTATCAAACCAAAATTCTACTTCATATAAAAGAGAGGGGAGAACAAAATTTAAAGTGTGGAATACTCAAAAATTCATTTCTCCTTGCTTCTCCCCTTTGGAAAATAGTTTCCCATCCCTCTCTCCCACTCTCTCTCTTTATATCTCTTCCAATTGAACTAGTTTTAAAGAGAAACGCTTCCAATCAATTTCTCTATTCTCTACAACTAAGGTACTGATTAGATCAGACCTTAAATAAGTGAATAAGAGTTATTCACATCCATAATAGTCCGAGCAAGGAAAAAGAATCCATCGGTTCAACTTGCGGGGTCCGCAGCGTTTAGAACGATCGCAACCGTTCGAGGAGTAGATCAAGCAGCGTGATTCCTTGATTTCTTCTTCAAAGAGGTATTTATTTATGTTTGATTAACTTAATTAACTAATGTAGACTCTAGGATCTTAGGCAAAAAAAAGATCAAAAGAAAATTTTTAAATTCTATGCGATTTTTGTTCCGCTGCGCATAGCGATCTGGCCGGAATGGGATAACCCTCCTTCAAGTTGTATCAGAGCAACTAGGGCTCAGATTAGGGGATTAAATTAACTAAATATAGATCATGAGGGATATCCACTGTGAGTCCGAACTTTCTATCCCGGCTATCCAAGGTTGTTAGTCCGTAGTGTTAATTAATCAACATATGGACTATTGTGTAAAGATCTGTAATTTCGATCTACTCATTGTGATTTTTGATCTGATCAACCTTGATGGTTAAAAAGTAGATTTGAATATGAGTCCAACGCATCATGAATCATCAAAATCCGATGAGCGGATTGGGAGATATGATTTTTACAATTTAGGGCAAAAGTGGAGTCTTTTGCTGATTTTTATTTCGGGAATTACATGTTTTATTTCAGAATGGCCCCAAAGTTGTGAGAAAAGTTTGTAGCACAAGATTTAATTTTTCAATTATTATTTTGGTGTATTCTAAGCATAATCAGTAGCTAATATGAAAGTCCGAATATTTTTCTCCCACTTAAAATATTCGGAAATTATGCTATTCTGAAAGGGTTTCCGAAAACTGCTATTTTGAGCTTTTCTCGCTCAAAAGATTTCGTTTTTACCCGAAATTTTTTGTGGTTACTTATGACATCATAAGGAATGATTATATTAAGTTTCTTTAGATGTCAGTAGTTTTTATGGCTGAATTAAAAATTATTTGATTTAATTTCAGCATGAGTTGATCTCTAATGGTGAAAATTGGGCAAAAAGGATTACTTGACCTCTATTCATGCATGAGATGCATATGGATAATATTTGTGGATGTTTGTTATTTATTTTTATGGTTTGATATTGCTGGAATGTAGCAATTAAAAGTCCGCAATGTAATAATTAAAGATTTTACCTCTGGGCAGTTGTGCGGACAACTGATTTCCCATGGAGAATTTCTTTTGATGTACATGTTATATAGGCTATTGTAGGACACTAGGTATTTTATTTTATTTTCACATCAGAAGTAATGAAGAAAGAAAATTGCTCCTGAGGTGGTCAACGAAGAATCAAAGAACTTGGACATGGCGACGCTTCAAGAAGGCTATAGATGATGGCGGATCTCGATTCTATCGATTCAATGGAGGGCGGACACATTCTTCATGATTCCTACTGATCTAGGATACTTCATATGATAAAGTATATCAGTACCAATACCTTTGAAAAATCGCCTTGAGGTCGGCGGATTTTTCCTATTGCGAATAGCTATTAGTTGCCCAAATTTCACCCTTAATTTTGGTAATATGGAATTATGGCGATTAACTAACTCTAAAATGGTTAGCTAATTATAAAAAGGTTAGTGGGAGAATCCCCATAATCCAAGATTCCAAAATTAAGCTTATGGATGTGGTTGGTTTACTTTCCATGGTTTGGATGTGTGATGGATGATTGCATTTTTCTTTCCTTATGTATGTATTTTCATTGAATGGTTTGTTTTAGATACATGCATAGGAATAAGTTTTTCCCACTTAAAAGAAACCCTCTTTATAAAATATTAAGTTGTAAATGGGGATTTAAATCAAAAGGATTAATCTCCATGGCCTTCCATAGCCATCTATTGGTTGGCTAGTTTAGAGAACAAGATGATCATATGCCAAAGCAGAAGCCGATCTTGATTTTCTATCTAGAGTAACTAATAGATTCTTATAAGGATAAGAGATATTTACAAAATACATTAGTCATATGCCAAAGCTTATGTTTTGTAAAATAGTTCTGAGGCAATGGGTGTTAACTTAACCAAGCAAAGAGTGTTGATGCCCAAAGGATAGATACACTGCGATGCTTGGAGGCCAAAATTAAATCGGATATCATATTAATAATATGATGGATTAGATGAATCCACTCGTACTAAACAAAGTAGTTGTTAATGAGCATCCGATGCTCATTGGAGAAATCATCTTATTTCTCTTGATTTATGTGTTTGAGGGGCACATAAATGAGACAAGATATGGGCAATACCATTATAGATCAAAAACCCAGATCTAATGGTTACATGTCATGATAAATCTAAAATGGTTAGTCTTGCTTATTTTATGCCTCCTTTCCTTTACATTAGATATTGCATCCTTCAATCCACTCCCTAGGATTCTCAAGGACACCAAACTTACTGGTTCAAATTACGTGGATTGGAAGAGGAACTTAACTCTAGTGCTCATAGCAACGAAAGTTCATTGGGTCTTGACGACTGAGGCACCTTAGTTTCCTGGTCCCGATACTCCTCAGGATGTCAGGGACAGAGACACAAAATGACATGAAGATAACCAAATGGCTAAGTGATATATCCTTGGATCGATGTCGAACGTGTTGCAACAACATGTCAGAATGGCTTCATCCATGGATATTATGCACAATCTTAGGGATATGTTTGGACAGCAAAATCGCAGTGCCAAACAAATAGCGTTTAAGGGTCTGGTTTTCAAGAAAATGGTGGAAGGAACCTCAGTTAGAGATCACATATTGAAGATGATGGGCTATCTAAATGAGCTCGAAGTTTTAGGGGCCATGTTAGATGGTGAGTCGCAAGTGGACATGGTGTTAGCATCCCTACCATTATCATTCACTGACTTTGTCATGAATTACCATATGAACAAACTGTCAATGACGTTGACAGAATTGTTGAATCATCTTCAATCTACTGAGGATCTTCAGAAAAACAATAAGAAATCCTCTTTCTTAGTTAAAGCTAATGTAGTTTCAACTCCCAAACCAAAAGGCAAGGAAAAAAGAAAGGGTAAAGGCCAAGGTTCTAAGAACAATATTTTCAAAGTCAAGAACAATAAAACTTTCAAGAAGTCAACCAAGACCTCTCTATGAGTTCAGGAGAGGCAGAAGATTGACTGAGGGCAAACTCTACCTATAGGTTGGAACGGATGCAACGGTTGCAGTCCAAGCTATGGGTGATCTACAACTAGCATTTTCAGGAGGATATTTACGTTTAAATAATTGTCTTTATGTACCTTCCATTAGAAGGAATTTGATTTCAGTTTCTAAACTATTTATTGATGGTTATTCTACAAGTTTTAATAAAAGTAGACTTTTTATCAAATATGGTAATTCCTAGATCACAGAAGGTACATTAGTTGACGGATTATTTATAGTAAATGCTTTAGAAAATGTAAGTAACATTGAGGATATTCTTATTCAGAATATTCCAAACCTCAAAAGGGCAAGGAATACGACCAATCCCACACATCTATGGCATCTTCGAGTAGGCCATATTAACCTAGATGGGATTACAAGATTGGTAAAAGATGGTCCATTGGATTCTATCCAGGTGGAACCTTTTCCAACTTGTGAACCATGTCTTCAAGGTAAAATGACCAAAATTCCCTTCAAGGGCAAGAGTGGAAGATCCCAGGATTTGTTGGAGATTATACATAGTGTTGTATACGGTCCCATTTCTTATCCAGTAAGAGGAGGGCTGATATACTTCGTGACTTTCACGGATGACCATTCTAGGTACGGATATTTGGTTCTTATGCGATGTAAGTCTGAGACCTTTGAAAAGTTCAAAGAGTTTAAGAATGAAGTAGTGAATCAGTTAAATAAAATAATAAAGACTCTTTGCTCTGATAGAGGTGGAGAGTATCTCTCGAATGAGTTTAGGGATTACTTAAAGGAAAATGGAATCATCTCTCAATGGACCCCACATGTAACACCAGAATTGAATGGTGTTTCAGAATGTAGAAACATGACTTTGTTGGACATGGTCCGATCTATGATGAGTTTCGTAGAAGCACCTCTGTTTCTATGGGCATATGCCCTAGAAACAACGCTTTATGTCTTAAATCGTGTCCCAACTAAATCAGTTCCATCTATGAGATATGGACAGGCAAAAAACCCTTATTAAATCATATGAGGATGTGGGGGTGTTCCGCACCTGTTAAAAGATAAGTGCTGATAAGTTAGAGGCAAGAACCGAAAGGTGTATTTTCATTGGATATCCTAAGGAAACAAAGGGTTATATATTCTATAACCCAAGCGAGCAAAATTGTTTTGTAAGTAGGAATGCAATATTTATGGAAGAAGAGTTCATCCAAGATACTGTCAAGAGGGACAGGATTGTCTTGGAAGAGCAACCTGAAACTCCAATGGAAAGAGAAGACACTGAGCAAGAGCCCACTATACCTATACAAACACTCCGACATAGTAGAAGGGTGATCACACAACCTGATAGATTAGTCGACTTGGATGGAAGCTATGAAATCCGAAATGGACTCATTGTACACTAACGGTGTCTGGACTTTAGTTGATCCACCAGAGGGCATTAACCTCATTGGATGCAAATGGAATTCAAGAGGAAGAAAGGCCCTGACGGTAAAGTAGAGACCTACAAAGCAGGTTAGTGGCGAAGGGATATAGTCAAAAGGCTGGAATTGACTATGAGGAAACCTTCTCACCAGTAGCCATGCTAAAGTCTATTAGGATTCTATTAGCTATCTCAGCACACTATGACTACAAGATATGGCAGATGGCTGTCAAAACTGCTTTCTTGAATAAAAACATTTAAGAGGATATCTATATGATCCAACCCGAAGGTTTTGAAGCTGTCGGAGAATGAAGTCAGAAAGTGTGCAAGTTGCAAAGATCCATTTATGGATTAAAGCAAGCATCCCGCAGTTGGAATCTTCGTTTTGATCGAGCAGCCAAAGAATTTGGCTGTACATGATGAGCACATTTATGTGTGAATTGTAGGTAGGAAATGATTATCTTTTTACTTTTAGAGCAGTGCTATTTGATGTGTTTTCCTTGTTTTTGATGTTTCAGGGTTATTTTGGATTTTTCAAGAAAAATGGAGCTAAAACAATGAAATTCCAAGGAAATAGCATCAATGGCCAAGATCATCCCTTTGAGAAATTAAAACCCACTAAATGAAAAGCTAGGATCAGCCCATGGAAGAAAGTATTTGGGAACAATTCAGAATATTCCAGCCCAATAAAGGGAGTCAAGCCTATCAAATGTACGATCAAGATCATTCAATGAAAAAGATAATTTGGAGCAACTTAGTGATGCATTGGCTGAACAAATGAATGGTTCAGATTATTCTATGAAGAGGGTTTGAGGTGCCACCTACTTACTTTGTTGAGCCCACCAAATAGACAGTTGGGTCCATCTTATGGGAAATAATTGAGAGAGCCCAACCAATTTACATTCTGGCCAGTTTAAATGGACAGTTAGGTTCATCCCATAGAAATGATTTTTGGGCTACCACACTGTGTGAGCACAAGTGGGATTGTCTGTCCCCATTTATGTAGACCCACCTCATAGATGGTTCGGATCATCATTTAGGATATGACCCTCCTACATTGTGGTTTGATAAGTGAACTGTCAAGATCAATTTTTGGGATGAATTTGGAACAGCCCACACAACGGACAGCTTGGATTACGCATAGAGGATTTACATCGAGGCCTAATCAAGTGAACGGTTTAGATCTATCATGGTGTGGTCTAGATCATTTTAATTTTGGGTGCAACCAAAGTACACCATGGCCCATTTAAGTGGACGGTTTAGATCAACTTGTGGGAGTGGAAAAAGAGGCGAGGCCATTTAAGTGGACGGTTTGTACCCCATAAAATGAACGGTTTGGATTATCCCATGATGTCCACTTCTCACTCTCTTTCTTATTTTAAAGTGGGCCCAGTTAAGTGAATTACATCTCTTTGGAGTAGAATTTTCGTCCAACATATGAGTGGGTCCCACCCATATATGGCCACCCATTTTGGTGTGAATTACATGAGTAAAAAAATTATTTTTAGATCTGTTGGTTTCTTTCTTTGCATGGATTGGATGATGAATTAGAAAGTTAACATACATGTGCATGCATGGTAAGCAAGAAAGAGAATGGCATATTAAAATGGACAGTAACAGTAAGGATTTTTTTTTATAGAATTTTAATATAAATGGCATCTTGCCATTCTACCATACATGCTCATTCACGTCCAGCAATGCATGCCTATGTCGGTTTGCAAGTTTTGAGGCAATATATAAGTGGGTCCCATGTTTCCAAAACAAAGAACAGCAGCCCTCTCACATTTTTGTTAGAAAATAGCATTTTATAATTGTTATTCCATATATAAATGGGACCCACTTGCTAACTTGGCTTGCTCCTACGTTTTGGGTTTGTAGAAAGAATAGTAGGTTTATAAATTGCAATTATCTATCATAAAAAGTGGGTCCCATTTCCTATTTAATATTACTCTCATAACTTTTGGTAATATATTAATATATTTCTTTTGTCTTATAGCAAAATTCCATCCACTCTCCCACGTTGAAAATTCAAAAAGGAAGAGAGAACTTACCAAAAATGGGTGCTAAGTTGCTAAAATTGTGAAGAAAGAAAAGAGTAAGTTTGCTCTTACCAACAAATACTAAAAGTTTCAGAAATCGCCAAAGACAGGTGGGGTTGCCAAAAATACAAAAAGATGCCAAGATTGTGTCTTTTCTTGGAGATGAAAATAGAAGAGAAAGAAAGCTACATATGGGAAAAAAGAAGACATTCTCTAATTCTGTTTCTCTCTACCACTCTTAAGCTCTCTCTCTTTTAGGTTTTCTTGTTCTCTCTTGCTTATTTTCAAGTTCTTTTCAACTCTTAATCCTAGGCATCATCATCCACCATTAAAACTGAAGGTGACATTAAAGCTTGAAGGAGGAAGATTCAACTAAAGATTGGAGGAGAAAAAGAATAAGTTCTTTTTATTTTTGTTATTTATTTTCAAGTTCAAGTTGATGTACTTTTGTTTCAATTCAAATTAGTGGAGAGTTTATTTTTCTTTTAGTTTTCTTTTCAAGTAATTATATATGGCACTATTTTTCCCATCTATCTCTTTTATTTTTGTTTTTCTTCCTTTCTTCATGAATAATTAAATCCTATTTACTTAGGGTTTAGTTGAAGCCATGGGGAAGGAGAAATATTTATAATTAAATCAATCTACTCAATTGAAAAATTGTGTAGGATTTTTTGTTTGGAAAATCCCAATCATTCATGCCATTGGCTTTCCCCATTCGTATGAATGATTGTTGATTAACAAATATAAAGTTCTATATAATCAATGTAAATTGGAGAGTGGATTTGATTAATTACTTATAAGGAATGACATCCCTTTGATCTTATTCCTTATTGACTAGTGAATCGAATTTTCAACCCAATTCAAGAGTTGTTTTAATTAATCAATTTAATCCAAACCCATGGTGGATTCTAACCCTAAGTAATCTTTTATATTGAATTAAGGATTTTTACACTATTCCAAATTACTTTTGTAATTTTCCAATTTACTTAAGCCCTTAGAATTTAGTTTTCTAATTAAATTAGATAAGTAGTTAATAGAGATCATTAAAATTTGGTACACTTTGCATAAATTAGGATTTTAAATAAAAAAGATCTTAGTTAAATTCGATTCTTAGATTGTTTAGAATAAAAATTTATATATATTGTTGGCTCCGAGGTATGTCCACAGAAATCCTGAGTAAATGCCAGGCAACATATATCATAGTTTATATTCTAAGTGATACAAGAATAGGATTCACAAACAAGATTTCTCTTCCCTGAGTTCGACCCGTGATTACACGCGATCCGTGCACTTGCGGTTATTTAATAAATCTAACAGTACACAAAGTAGATGAGGCTTGTGTTTACAAAAAGGTCAGTGGGAGTACTGTAACATTTCTTGTTTTGTATGTAGATGGCATTCTACTCATTGGGAATGATGTTGGAATGTTGTCTAATACAAAAGTATGGCTATCTAGTACCTTTGCTATGAAGGATTTGGGTGAAGTGTCTTATATCCTTGGCCTTAGATTGTTTAGAGACCGTAGGATTAGGAGACTTGGACTATCACATGAAGCTTACATAGATAAGATATTGGCCAAGTATCATATGAAAAATTCCAAGAAAGGGTTAATACCTTTTAGGCATGGAATGAAGTTCTCTAAGAAGATGTCTCCTAAGACATCTAAAGAGAAGGAAGAAATGAATATGATTCCCTACGCTTCGGTAATGAGAAGCTTGATGTATGCCATGTTGTGTACAAGGCCAGATATTTGTTTCTCTGTAAGTGTGGTTAGTAAATATCAATCAAACCCAGGTCCAGAGCATTGGATAACAGTTAAGCATATCTTTAAGTACCTCAGAAGAACTAAACATTAGTGTTTAGTATTTGGAGGAGACGAATTAGTCCTTTCTGGATATACTGATGCAGATTTTCACTCAGATGTTGACGACATGACATTCTAATCAGGTTATGTCTTCACCTTAGCTAATGGAGCAGTTTCATGGAGGAGTTGCAAGCAAGACACCACGGCGGACTCCATAACTGAGGCAGAATACGTCGCCGCGAGTGATGCGACGAAGGAGGCGGTATGGCTGCGGAAATTTATAGAACTTGGAGTCGTGCCCTCTGTGAGAGACCTATTACGCTGTATTGTGATAACAGTGGGGCAATCGCTCAAGCAAAGGATCCAAGGTCTCATCAGAAGTCAAATCACGTCCTTCGCAAATATTATGTGATACTAGAGATTATCGACAGAGGAGATGTGACCATAGCTAAAGTAGCTTCAATGGACAACGTGGCAGATCCTTTGACCAAGTCCCTTAGTCAAAAGGTATTTGACAAGCATCTGGAGGGAATGGGTCTAAGATATATTCATGACTCGCTTTGAGGGCAAGTGGGAGATTGTTAGAGTATATGCCTTGGAAAGCCAGTAGAATGACATTTTCTAGTCAATAAAGATTTATTTCATGACTTGAATGGGTATTTACATTTATGAATGTGTGTGATGTGCTTATTTTATTAACACAGGTTCGTCCTTAGGTAGCACATAGAAATGCCATGCTCAAAGGATTCACAGATCCAAGGGAGCAAGGAGATATGGCATCTCGGTTCTATGCAAGCCTTAATAGTTCCTAGTTGGGAAAGAGACTGGATATCTCTTTCTGTATACAACTAGCACCAGTCTTGCCTACATGCACGTGATGTGAGGCGACTTATCTCGGTCATCTGGGTAGTGGACCCTAAGCAAGAAGAGTGGGTGCGAAGATTGGATCGCGTAACCGAACCGGATCAAATAAAGAACAACTTGTGGACAAGAAAGGATAAAGTTGTTCTTCCAGACAGGACCCTTCACAAGTCTTTAGACCTGAGGGATCTTATTCATCTGCCGGTCCGTTCTAGGGTCTTAGTCCATCTTACAGTGATTCTATTTTTAGAGTCACATTTGGATAGAGCTATATCCTAGAGCAAACCCTCGAGACCAATAGTGATACTCAACAAGGGATTCTTCACCCTAAAATTTAGGGATTGACATCTACAATTTTGTCAGAGCGGTAGGCCTATTAAATAGCCTGGCCAGGCGGATTTGATAAAATGTTTATTGGAAAGTTTTATGAAACATTGAATTATTTTCAAAAGATTTTACAAATGCATTTGGAGGCCGAACACCGCTTGACCAAAATGGTATACCAAGAGTGGGCCAAGGGGGTAAATGGTGTCCACCTTCCGTATGACTCAACTCAGTAGATGTGGTTACGAAGAAAGGATATGCACATACATGATGTAATTAGGGGTAAGATGATCTGACGGTCATCTTCAGGGTTACTTCTCGATGGAGGCCACTAGCCTAATGCGAGTGTAGTTTAACTACAGAGCGATATCGCAGTCGGGCCCACCATAGGGTTCTACAAGATTGAACGTCGGATCCCTGTGACGATCCCACTCACAACTCGAATGACCCAGTAACATCCAAATGGATCAGGGTTCCGTATTTTATGTAATTGTACGAGCGAATATGATCCGTTAGATTAATGTGGATATTAATTAAATATATATATGTTGATATATATATATATATATATATATACATGTCTTTGTTAGGAAAGTAACAAAAGATAGTAAGAGATTTTTTCGGAGACAAATTGGAGCCGAAATAACTCCCATTAGATGTGAGTTATTAATCAATTAAATTATTAATTAATTTATTAATTAATTATTTAATTATTATAAATTATTATGTGTTATTAATTTGATTAATAATTATCATAATAATGTGTAATCCAAATGAGAATAGTTATTCCCAAACCGGTTTTGCAAAAGTTGTGGAATTGGAACGGAATAGGGAATTGGGGTAGGACTACATATTTGCATAAGGTTTGTGGGCCGCACAACACTCCTAAATCAGTTGGAGAGTAGGGAAAAAGATTCACAATTGCTCAAGGACTTTGAGTTGCACTCAAACTCCATGTTGGATAAGAATTGCTAAATTGTAGGATCTACAAAGCAAGCAATTTGTTTCCAACACCAACTCTTATGAGATAAGGCCACAAGGGCTGGAGGGAGGCCTCCATACATGTTCTCCCATGTATCTTTAGTGTCCCCACATAGCCTTGGAGGTTTGGAAGAGTCCCATTCACTCGAGGAGTCTCAATTCAAGTCGGTTTCTCAATTAGATTGGAATTGGGAGAGAGAAACAAGGATTTATCAAACCAAAACTCTACTTTATATAAAAGAGAGAGGGGAGAACAAAATTTAAAGTGTGGGATACTCAAAAATTTGTTCTCCCTTGCTTCCCCCCTTTGGAAAATAGTTTTCCATCTCTCTCTCTCTCTATCTCTCTTCCAATAGAACTAGTTTGAAAGAAAAAGGCTTCCAATCAATTTCTCTTTTCTCTAAAATAAAAGTAATGATTAGATCAGACCTTAAATAGGTGAATAAGAGTTATTCACATCCACAATAGTCCGAGCAAAGAAAAAGAATCTATCTGTTCAACTTGCAGGGTCCGCGGCGTTTAGAACGATCGCAACCGTTCGAGGAGTAGATTAAGCAGTGATATTCCTTGATTTCTTCTTCAAAGAGGTATTTATTTATGTTTGATTAACTTAATTAACTAATCTAGACTCTAGGATCATGAAAAAAAGCAAGATCAAAAGAAATTTTTTAAATTCTATGCGATTTTTGTTCTGCTGCGCATAGCGATCTTGTCGGAAGGGGATAACCTTCCTTCAACTTTGTATGCCAGAACAAGATCCGGATGACTTCATGTCATCAGATGGTGTCTATGTGGGTAGGCTTATTGAAGCCTACACCCCAGAGGAAATTTAGAAGACTTGACCTTTCAACAGCATCGTCACGAAGAATATATATTCTGTGTATATGCCAAGTACCCTTTGTGTCAGAAGTCCGATGTGGCTTCTCTTGCCCTACTCAGTGTATTGGACCAGTTGTCATTAGAGGCCAACCCGATACCAACCGTACTTGCCGAGACTTTAAAAGGACTTGATGATGTCTTTGAGCACCCTCATCTCCCTTTCATAAGATGTCCCACCCTTCTTTACATTTAGTTGTGTTTAAAGCTTCGTATAGTAATCCCTCGTCCTCTTACGATCCCTTGCATTTCGAATTTTAGGTCATGGAGGCAACATGTTCACTTCAACAGTGAATCCGAGTGGTACAATTGGTTAGGAACCCGTGCCGATAATGGCATATCGTGGAGAATTTTGGGACCTAATGCTATCACCATGAACACCGCTAGAGCCGAATATGTTCGCATCCTTGGTTTAGAAGACACATCCTTCTACATTCCTCACCGAATTATGCGTCAATTCGAAGGAAAGCAACGGCCATGGGAACCCCTCTCTCATTTCCGTCCACCTAAAGAATTCAGTTAAAATACGGCCAGAACCGTATACTTAGCATGGGTGAATCGAAGGATAGTCTATATCCACAACATACATGTTCGTCGTGGAGACAGTATACAATTGGATTACTACTCAGCACCTCTCTCACACATCCCTTCGGATGCCTGGCCTTCGGATTCCGCAGAACGGAGAAGCTCTACCAACTCTTTGTTATCTTCGTCACCGCTCAAATTTACCGGTCGAGAGACTGCTTCATACAGAAGACCTCAACTTTTCTTTCCTTTTTTGCAAATTTTGTAAAAATACTATATAAAGTCAGGCTAGCACAGGCCTTTTTTTTGTACAAATTGTAAAGTTGATCAGACATATGAATAAAATAAGATCATTCCCTGAAAAATCTTATTTGAAAATCAAATTATCTGCATAACTCTTTCACCTTGCATGAAAAAGTTCTAAAGATAGTATATACATTCCCGTCTGCAGGTAGAAAGTTCATACACTTGAAACCATTGCACCTAGGAAAGGAAAAGCCTGGCTCCGAACCGATTCTCGTACAATAAGAACCTCAGAACTACCTAGTTCTTTAATTCTTGCTCATTCAGTAGGAATTTCAGAACCATCTAGTCCTTCAACCCGTATAGCTATTATGGCAGAACCTACGGACCGGTCCCAGGTTATCCAAGAGCTGCACAGGCAGTAGCTGAACTCACTCAAAGCCGTCGTCAACTCTCAGAAGAGAATGCTGCCTTAAGATAACCTCCTCAGGTTACTGTAGTACCTACTACACCTCAACAACCTTTTCCTCTTGTCCAGGAAACCATACTAGCCCAACTTACTAATCAGTCCACCGCTCCGCCTCCGGATCCATTCCTAGGAGAGCAGTATGCAGATGAGAAGCATCCTTTAGAATAGATTCGGAAGCAGTGGGAAGATAAGTTTCACAAGGTTAATCAAGACCTCGAAGTTATCAAGGTTCAGGGGTCATCAGGACTCTTTCCGTGACATTTCTTTGTTTTCAGATGTACAGCTCCCGGCCAGCTTCAAAAGGCCCAACATCAGTAAATACGACGGAACCGGTTGTCTTCATAATCACCTGGCAGTATTCGAAAGTATGTCGCGATCATAGTGTTTGTCCCATATCAGTTGGCCATCGTCTTTCAAATGTCTCTGAAAGGTGTGGCACAACAATGGCTTCTGAGTTTGCCTGAACTACCAACTATGGGTTGGGAACGCATTATGAATGTATTCATCAAGAAGTTCTCTTATGAAGATGGTACTGAAACTTCTCGTTGAGATCTTCAGACTACCAGACAAGAGCCCATGGAAGCCTTCTCCGATTTTGTGAAACACTGGCATTATAAGACAGGTCAGCTGCTCAAGCGGCCCACTGAGGAAGAGCAGATCAACATGATGCAACAGAACTTGACCTTGTCTGAAATTCTAAGGGTAGGCCCGAGTACTTCCTCTAACGGCAACTTATGAGGAGGTAAAATTAGGTTCCTAACAAGTTTTAAGCTTTTGAAAACTTCTAACCCAATTTTGAAGATTAAGAGATCAAGAATGAAAATTAAGCACACAAGTTAAATCCTAAGTGTAATGCAAATGTAAAGCAAGAGATAAGAGAGAGTGCGCCCGAGATTTAAAGTGGTTCGGTCCTCAAAATGCGAGGCCTACTCCACTCCACCAACCAAACCCATTGATGGCTTCACTATTTGATCTTCTTAACTTCGGCGAAGATCGGTGCCGATTAGAATTCCAATTGCCTTTAACCTTGGTGGCAATCCTCACCACGGAGAGTGGGCTCCGCTTCTCCGAACACTCGCCCGAATACAATTTTCTTGATACAGAAAGAAAGAACAAAAAATCCCTCACAAGGGTTTACAAACTTTGTAGAAGATGTACAAATTTGAGCCTAATGATCCAAATCATAATCTTAGAGGATGAGAGGCATAAACAAGCTTGAATCACTCTTAGGATGTTCAAATAGAGTTTTTGAGTGTTAGGATTGATAATTGGGAAGTAGAGAATACCCATATATATAGAAAAACCAAATAGGATCATTTGAGGGGCATAGTCGTAATTCTGGCAAAGTACCCAACGGTCAAAATTTCTTCCCTTTATAGTGTTCTCGGAGTTCCGAGAATTTCTCTCGGAGTTCCGGGAATACAAACAGAAGTTGGAAAAATGCTACTGGACCATTTCTCGGAGTTCTGAGGAATATCTCGGAGTTCCGAGCTCGGAGCTCCGAGAATTCTCTCGGAGTTCCGAGAAGCCTATGTCAAGCAGATTTTCAATTCTTGTTTTTGGGCTTCCAACTCTACACCAAGTTGGGATTGTTATGAGGGTTCCAAAGTGTTGGAACACCACAAGGACAATCTCTTAGATATATTAGGGTGTGTGGATACTTATTTATGCCTCTAAACACCTAAACTATGATTGGATCTTTACATTCTAAAAAATACTTAAAATGGTCTTCACTTGCAATGCTTCAAGTCTTCTGGAGTCTTGGATTTTTGACGACTTTGGCCTTCCGAATGTGGTCCAATGAGAGCTTCTTGGCCTCAATCCAAGCAATCTTGTCTTAACACAATCATAATCTACAACTTAGACAATCAAACACATTAGTGATATAAAATCACTTGTGTATTGGAATCATCAAAAGAAGATGGGAATGCCAAGGTGGGAACCATTGGGCTTACAATCTCCCCGTTTTTTATGATGACAAGACCAAGAGATTTTCTAATATATTTTCTTACACTAGATTTTTCTCCCTCTTTGGCATCAATCAAAAAGATGGGGAAAAAGAAAAATAAAGGGATAAAATTTTTAATTTTAAACTCCCCCTTTTTCAAGGAAAAAGACAAACATAGAACTCCCCCTATTTAGAGTTTTTATTCAACACAAGAGGGGATTTTTAAATAATCATATAGAGATATTCAAATTTAAGTGAAACCCCTAATCTAACAACACATATGAAGAGAATCATATCGGAGCTTTGGGAACCCAAGCTTTCTTGGTTCCATCATAATCCCTAATCTTAGATGCACATTGGAATTGGTAATGACCATTGATTCCACAAAAATGACATATAACATGAGGGTTAGATAGACTAGTCCTATCATAAAATACATGATTAGGTCTATGACTAGCCTTCATCAAGATTATGTCAATAATTTTATCTCCATTTAGGAATCCATAGAGACATGAGACATGATCTTAACTTTTCATTTTCATTATGAAGATGGGTTATTTGATTTAGAAAATCATTAGTGTCATCTTCATAAGATTTGGAAGAGCTTGCCACATTTTGGAGTTTACCAATTTGGCAAGATTTCTCATCCAAACAACCCTTATGGGTTTCAATCTCAAGTTTAAAATTTTCAATTTTTACTTTAGCTTGAGAAATGGAAAAAGAAGATTCATTTTTCAAAACATCAAGTTCATTTTCTAATTTTGAAATTTTTTAAGAACTTTAGTTTTTGAAATATGAGAATGCAAGATAATGCATAATTCATCATAAGATATGTTTCCACTATCACTACTTGATCAATTACAAGAGGGGTTAGAATTTACCTCATCTTCATGGGTGAGTGCCATGAAGCAAAGATCATCCTTATTAGCTTCCCCTTCACTTGAGCTTTTTCCCGAGGTGCTAGAAGCATCCCAAGCGGCTACAAGACCCTTGTTCTTCTTCCAATCCTTCTTTCCCTTGTACTTTGAGGAAGATGACTTGAGAAGTTGACGCTCCGGTCTTTTGTGTCCCGTCTTCTTGCAATTGTAACACCTTAGTCCTCCTTCTACTTGACTTTCTTCTTTCTTCTTCTTTTTATCCTTTTTGTGTTTCTTTCTCCATAAGTTTTAAATTTTCTTAACGCTTCTTCCTCATCACTATCCGCTTCATTTGAAGATGATGAGTCCGTCTTGGAGGCCTTTAGAGCTAGAGATCGACTTTCTTTTTCGGCTTCTTCTCTTCTTGATGGCTAGTGAGGAGCATCTCATGAGTGATAAGAGATCCTACAAGCTCCTCCATAGTTAGCGTCTTGAGATCCTTTGATTCTTGTATGGCGGTGACCTTTGGATCCCAATGTGGAGGAAGTGACCTAAGCAACTTACACACAAGCTCATCAGTAGGATAATATTTACCAAGATTAGCTAATTCATTTGATATTTTAGAAAATCGGGTATACATTTCAGAAATACTTTCATTTTGACCCATTCTAAACATTTCATATTTGCTCTTTAACAAATTTATTTTGGAATCTTTGACTTGTGAAGTTCCCTCATGGGTAACGGTAAGAGTATCCCAAATAACCTTGGCGGAATAAAAAAGAGGTACTCTATTAAACTCATCCGTAGATAAGGCGCAAAACAAAGAGTTTATAGCTTTGTAATTTAAATTTGCATGCCTTTTCTCTACAACATTCCATTCTTCAAATGGCTTGGAAGGCAAAGTGTCTCCATTTTCTACAATATGCCAAAGCTCCACATCTATCGAAAGAAGATAGATGCGCATCCTTGTCTTCCAATGTCCATAGTTGGACCCATCAAAGAAAGGAGGTCTAGTTGTGGAATGGCCTTCCGGAAGTCTGGTTCCATTTATGTTTGCCATTTCACAATTAGAAAGTTGCCAAAGATCTTATGATCTTTCCCTTGTTTAAAATTTTTAAAAAAATTTACCAAAGATTTTAAGAAAAGAAAATCTTTTAAGAGCCTAGGCTCTGATACCAAGTGAAATTCCAAGGGTAGGCCCGAGTACTTACTCTAACGGCAACTTATGATGAGGTAAAATTAGGTTCCTAACAAGTTTTAAGCTTTTGAAAACTTCTAACCCAATTTTGAAGATTAAGAGATCAAGAATGAAAATTAAGCACACAAGTTAAATCCTAAGTGCAATGCAAATGTAAAGCAAGAGATAAGAGAGAGTGCACCCGAGATTTAAAGTGGTTCGGTCCTCAAAACGCGAGGCCTACTCCACTCCACCAACCAAACCCGTTGATGGATTCACTATTTGATCTTCTTAACTTTTGCGAAGATCGGTGCCGATTACAATTCCAATTACCTTTAACCTTGGTGGCAATCCTCACCATGGAGAGTGGGCTCCGCTTCTCTGAACACTCGCCCGAATACAATTTTCTTGATAAAGAAAGAAAGAACAAAAAATTCCTCACAAGGGTTTACAAACTTTATAGAAGATGTACAAATTTGAGCCTAATGATCCAAATCCTAATCTTAGATTATGAGAGCATAAACAAGCTTGAATCACTCTTAGGATGTTCAAATAGAGTTTTTGAGTGTTAGGATTGATCATTGGGAAGTAGAGAATACCCATATATATAGAAAAACCAAATATGATCGTTTGAGGGGCATAGTTGTAATTCTGGCAAAGTTCTCAACGGTCACAATTTCTTCCCGTTATAGTGTTCTCGGAGTTCCGAGAGATTTTCTCAGAGTTCCGGGAATACAAACAGAAGTTGGAAAAATGCTACTGGACCATTTCTCGGAGCTCTGAGGAATATCTCGGAGTTCCGAGAAGCCAATGTCAAGCAGATTTTCAATTCTTATTTTTGGGCTTCTAACTCTACACCTAGTTGGGATTGTTATGAGGGCTCCAAAGTGTTGGAACACTACAAGGACAATCTCTTAGATATATTAGGGTGTGTGGATACTTATTTATGCCTCTAAACACCTAAACTAGGATTGGATCTTTACATTCTAAAAAAGACATAAAATGGTCTTCACTTGCAATGCTTCAAGTCTTCTAGAGTCTTGGATTTCCGACGACTTTGGCCTTCCGAATGTGGTCCAATGAGAGCTTCTTGGCCTCAATCCAAGCAATCTTGTCTTAACACAATCATAATCTACAACTTAGACAATCAAACACATTAGTGATATAAAATCACTTGTGTATTGGAATCATCAAAAGAAGATGGGAATGCCAAGGTGGGAACCATTGGGTTTACATTGTCCTTCTAGCCTCCTATGGCCATTCAAAGCTTCACTAGCCTCAAACATTTTATCGATACCAGCAACAAAATTAAGACTTCTTTAGCTCGTGGTTGGCCTAGTAAATCCTCTTCTGGTGCTAAAAATGCTCAATCCAAGAAGGCTCCCGTATACAAGGAAGTTAATGAGACTAAATCAGTTCCAGAAACCTCTGAAACTCCTGTCAATTGTCAACAAAGCAATGCACCCCCGGGGCCTTCCGTTGTAAATAAGCCACCTCGGGAATTCACTCCCTTACCAGCCAACCTTTCCACCATCATAAAATTACTTTTCTAAGCAAAGAAGTTATTTCTACTTGCACCTCGCTTTGAAACATGCCATCCAAGACCTTCTTGAAAAGAAACAGTTCATTCTCCCGTCTAGGTAAAATATTAATAGAAACCCTCTTCCAAATTACAACCCATCTTCGTCCACTTCAAATGCTATCTTCACAGAACCTCCGCCAATCAACTTCTCTTCCTTAATTTATACTATCGAACCCTATCCGTGGGGGACCGATAACAACAATTACATACGAGAAGCTAGGGAAGAAGGAGACTATCATCTTGCCATCTGTGCAGATTTCGACGAAGAACCTTACATTCCGAACGTAGAAGAGGTTGGAATAGATGAAACTCCTTTCATCCTTTCATCAGAAGATTGCAGAATCAGCGATCCCGGAACTTCAAAGGTCGGACATCTCACCAGTGGTGGTAGAAATTACAACCCCCAGAGGTCTGAGTAGACGACCGGATTGACATTGTCAAGCGAAAGGTTGTTAGCACAGAGATTGATCAGGAAGATCTGAACATTATCAAGCAACTCAGTAAGACTCAGGCAGCCATCTCACTTTAGGGGTTACTAATGGTTTCCCTTAAACATCGAGAAGTTCTCCTTAAAAGTTTGCAGACAGCATTTTCTCTTGTATCTTTCAACTATGGACACATCTCTCGGATGTATGTTGGCACAAGAAGATCCTAAAACCAGAAAAGAAATGCCTGTTTATTATCTCAGCAAAAAAAAGTTGGAATATGAACTGAATTATACTAAATTAGAGAAAACCTATCTAGCGTTAGTATGCGCCTCTCAAAGGCTCAAGCACTATTTGTCATCACAGAAAATCCTCCTCATGTCTTAAATGGATTTGATGAAGTATCTGTTTGAAAAGCCATCTTTGGTTGGCAGAACTGCTCATTAGTTGTTGTCGCTGTCAGAATTCGACATCACATATGTCACCTAGAAGTTTGTCAAAGGCAGAATTATCGCAGAACAGTTAACTGATGCACCCACTAAAGATATAGAGCTGAGCCGTGAATTTCTAGATGAAGGGATCATGACGATCACAGATGCACCCAGTAACACCACATGGATCATGTATTTTGACGAACCGTCAAATTCTAGAGGCAGAGGAGTTGGCATTGTTCTTGTCTGACCTCGAGATGAGCACATACCAATTTCCATCAAATTAGAATTTGAATGCACCAACAATATGGCTGAGTACGAAGCTTGTATGGGCGGTCTGGAAACAGCCCTGTCATTAGAGGTACAAGACTTCAATGTGTACGGAGACTCTCTATTGATCATTTGTCAGACAAATGGAAAATGGCTTACCAAAGAAGATAGGTTGACTCCATATCATACTTATCTCACCAGCCTCATGAAGAGTTTCCACAATATCAGCTTTACTTATATCTCTAAATTGAGAAACAAGTTCGCTGATGCTTTGGCCACACTTGCCTCCATGATTGACATCCCAGTAGGGGTAAAGGTCCGTCCTTTGGCAATAAAGCGAAATGTCATCCCAGCACATGTACACACAATTGAAATAGCAGCTAGGTGTCCAGACGGGAAGCCCTGGTATTTTGATATCAATAACCTTATCTCCGGCAGAGGACATCCCTCAGAGGCCTCATCTAAGGAGAAAAGATCATTGCAAAAACTGACAACTAGGTATGTCATTTGTAGAGGAGGCCTTTACCGCAAATCTTTCGACGGAATCCAGCTTCTTTGTGTCGATGAAGACAGAGCAGCAGAAATCTTAGAAGATGTTCACTCTAGTGTCTGTGGCCCTCATATGAATGGCAAAATGTCATCTCGGAAGATTCTTCGTCTTGGTAACTTCTGGACTACACTCGAAGCAGATTGCTTCACATTTGTCAAGAAATGTCACCTGTGTCAGATCCATGCTATTCTGATAAATGCACCACCTTTGGAGCTTCACTCTCTTACATCTCCATGGCCTTTCTCAGTCTGAGGTATTGACATTATTGGCAAAATTTCTCTCAAGTCCTTCAGTGGACACGAATACATACTTGTAGCGATTGATTACTTCACCAAATGGATCGAAGCTCAGTCATATGCTTAGATATCATCAGCATCATTTGCCAAATTCATCAGGACCAACATCATATGCAAGTATGGGGTCTCGCACGAATTGATATTAGACAATGGCTCCCACTTCAAAAAAGAAGTAGCCTCTTTGTGTGAAGAATTCAAAATCAAGAACCATAGTTGTCTCCGTACCGGCCTCAGACTAAAAGAGCTGTCGAAGTAGGCAACAAAAGTATGAAAACAATCCTTTGTAAAATGACCCGGTCATACCATGATTGGTCAAACAAACTTTCGTTCGCACTATGGGCATACAGAAAGTATGTCCGTACCTCTACAAGAGCCACTCTGTACTCGCTTACGTATGGTATGGAAGTTGTCCTACCTATTGAGCTGGAAATCCCTTCACTCAGAGTTCTGATGGAAAGTAATCTGCAAGAATCTGAATGGGCCCGCATCCGTCATCAAGAACTATGTATGATGGATGACAGAAGGCTGAGAGCAGCGTACCACGTATAAGGCTACCAGTGCCGAATAGAAAGAGCTTTCAACAAGAAGGTTCGAGTCAGAGAACTCAGAGAGGGGGATATGGTGCTTACAGACTGCCGAGCTCCTGTCTTCGATCTAAGGAAAAAATTTAGACCAAACTGGTCTAGCCTTAATATCGTTGATGAAATCCTATCCAGAAAAGCCGTCAGACTTCTTGACCAAAATGGGGATAGAATGTCAGAACCTACCACCTCGATCAACTCAAAAGATATTATTCATGAATATCAAATGCATTCATGCACCGATCAAAGTCTAAAATGACTCACCTACAAAATTCAAAACATTTTTGGAAATACCTTCAAAGCCTCGAACTACGCGGATCTGATCCCAACCTTTTTTGTGGTACGTAGGCAGCCTGATCATTTCAGGTTCAGTCACTTTTTGGCAAAGCCAACAAAAGTCATTTACTTCGCCCTATTCGATCATTTTCCCTTAGCGGAAAAGCCTCGAACTACGCGGAACTCATCCCATCCTTCCTTGGGGTACGTAGGCAACCTGACAAAATCCAGGGTCGGTCACATTTGGCAAACTATAAAATTAGTTTCCCCACATATAGCCTCCAAGTACGCGGACCTGATCCCAATCCTCCTTGGGATACGTAGGCAGCCAGTTGAATGCAGGTTCGGTCACATCCAGTAGAACAACCCGAAATAATCTTCAGGAATTCACAAACAAGTCTTCCCAATATTCAGAACAAAAAGATCTAAAGATCCGCTAGGTCGGAAACCTGAAAAGGCGACTTAGGCAAAAATTATGGTCATCATACCCGTAGAAACAAAGGACCAACAAAGGACCTAAAATACATTTCTTGCAAAACTCAGGGTATAAATGGTCCGCTAAATTGAAAACCCGCAAAAGGGCAACTGAATTGTTGGCAAGGCATGTCTTTGAAAAGATCGAGCGAAGCACTCTTTGATCTGAAACAAAATGCATTAGTACTTCGAGCAGTCTAAACGGTTTTTGGACCATGATTGAAAAACCAGGGGCAGGGAATAATGCCCAAGAGCAAATATGTTCAAACTCATCCTCTAAGGTTCGACCTACCTAAAATAAATCAAAAGCATTTGTTACAAAAAAGTTCGAGTCTACTTTCTTTCTCCCTTACAGAACAATTAAAAAAAAAAGTGAAGAAAGAAAAAGCTTTCTTCATCAACAAAGCCATTACCCAGCAAAGGTAATCTTACGTTGAAGGAAAGACACAGCGAATCTCCCCCTGTTACAAAGGATAAGGATACAGCCTAGTACTCCGAGTACATAACAAGGATGTTCGAAAGAATGTAATCTCATGATTATACGTGTTCAGAATATGTTCTCTCCTCAATTGAAATGAAATAACCTTTGTTTCTTATTTTTTGTTAAACTCTCTCTTGTCTATGGGAATGCATATACCAAGGGCATTTCGTATTATTAGTCATATTTGTATTATTAATCATAGAAAGGTATGACTAATAATACAAAATGTTTGATCAAATTATCAACAAAACCATGCAAGGGGCATTTTGGATTTTTAGTTGTTTTGCTAAAAGTGCAAAATGCTCAATAACGTTGTCCAAAAGAACTAAACTAGGGTCATTTTGTGTAAATACTCGCCTAGAATGGCAATTATTTACACAAAATCTACTTTATTTCGAACAGATAACAAACACAAACAATTGTAGATAAAAGCAATAAAATGATCCATATATATCAAATGAATACATGTATGATTAAACAAAAAAGAAACCAATGTCTTTCATCCGAAAATTAGGGTACTAAAATAATAAGCGATCACTACTCAGCCGGAGGATCTGTAGGTCCCAGCTCCTGAGTATCCTGGACTGGAGCTGAGGTGGACGGCTGGTCTGATAGATGATGGGAAACCGAAGACTCTCCCGGATGTGCTGTAAAAAACTCCTCCCCATAGAGTCGCTCAAAGAAACTCACTGTTGTCTGTCCCGAGAGGGTGTCTGGGACAAACACCGGACCTGCACCCGCTGCAGTAGTTGCTGCTCTCTCTCTTGTCTCCCTCTCCAGATCCGAAGGGCGAGCGGCAAACACGCCACCAAGCCTGATCTGGCCGTCACCCTCTTCGCCGGAGAAGATCTCTGGCTCACCCGTCTCTTGCCTGCTCACCTCCGCATTAGCGTCAGCAACGTAATCTAGATCAAAGGTATCGTCCATGTCAAAACCCGGGCAACATTTTGTGCAAATTACAATCGACACAATCAATGCCTCGGTCGTGGATTTTTGGCTATGATTTCTCATAGACCACACCTATAATCGAAACTACCCTTTCCCCAGCAGATTGTTTAACCTAGCGATCTCCGGGTCAATCCATTTTGGTTTATCTTATCCAAAATCCATCATGGTCGGTCAACGTCCGCCATCCCCATCGGGGTCAATCATGCTCAAACAATCTGCCACCCTAGTAATTCCTTAGGAGAGTCAACCTTATTCGGTAGGGTCAATTCTAGTTGGTGTGCCAACTGAATCAAGTCAACCCAGAGACCCTCCAAGCTACGTTAGCTTCCATGGTCTTCCCAATCAGAATCAAAACCACATGAGATCTCCGCATGGGTTGTCAAATGACGGGGTATCTCCCGTCCCTACATAGAAAATCAGGGATTCGTCCCTACTCTCTGAAATCTTTGTTTATCGTAAAGATTAAATAAAAATCATACCAATCATTTGGGAAATGCTATTGCAAATACCCATTATTCACACCTTTCCCCCAACGAGTCATCTGCATTTAAACTCTCAACAGAGAACACATCTAAATCCCTAGCGGACTCATTCAGAAATTACCTTCAAAATATCCATTTAATCAGTGTGAGTCCCTTTAGGCATCTAAATCGGTGTAACTCCCCTGAGGCATCTAAACCGGTTTGAGTCCTCTGACGCATCCAAGCAACCAAAGACTCCCCGAGCGCACCTGCCCTGAGCAAACAAACCAAAGTCTCGTCGAGAGTATTAGGGTAAGTCCGTTTCTACACGGTTACCCTCCAAATCAGAGCAAACCGTTACCACATGGTAGCTCTTCAGGGTAAGTCCGTTTCTATGCGGTGACCCTCCAAATCAAAGCAAACCCGTTACCACACGACAGCTTATCAGGGTAAGCCTTTTTCTACACGGTAAGCCTCTAAATTAGAGCAAACTCATTACCACACGGTAGCTCATCGGGGTAAGTCCATTTCTACAGGGTAACACTCCAAATTAGAGCAAATCTGTCACCATGCGGAAGCTCTCCAGGGTAAGTCCGTTTCTACGCTGTAGCCCTCCAAATTAGAGCAAATCCGTCAACACGCAGTAGCTCTCTAGGGTAAGTCCATTTATGCGTGGTAGCCCTCCAAATCAGAGCAAATCCATCACCACACATTAGCTCTTTAGGGTAAGTCTGTTTCTACGTGGTAAACCTCCAAATCAGAGCAAACCCGTTACCACACGGTAACTCTCCAGGGTAAGTCCGTTTCTACGTAGTAACCCTCAAAATCAGAGCTAACCCGTTACAACATGGTAGCTCTTCAGGGTAAGTCCGTTTTTACGTGGTTAGCCTCCAAATCAGAGCAAACCCGTTACCAAATGATAGCTCTTCAGACTAAACCAGTTACCATACGATAACTCTTCAAGATAAGCCCATTTGTAAGCAGTAGCCTTCAAAATCGGAGTATGCTCGTTTCAATACGGTAAAACTCTCCAATATCAAAATTACCCACAAGAAAGTAACATATGATGCTAGAAGAGCATCTCACCGTTGTAAGTGTTTGTTTCCACACGAACACTAGTCTTTCCGCCAACCCTTAAGACAAGTCAACCCAAGATGTCAAAGGCATCTCCCAAAAGAAAAATCTGTAAGACACGATACTACATCTAATCAAATCAACCCATCCAAGAGCAGATTACAATCATACACTTGCTCTATTAAATCAAATCTCGCATATGATCCGTCGTACCAATCATCAGATTCTACTTCGGCATCTCCTTTATCAGTGTCCGCACTGGATGTCAGAACGACATCCCTCGAGGTCCCTCGCCAAGTCAGGCTCTAAACCTAACTTTCAATGACCTTTCGGCTGTTGTGGGACCCAATCCCGCGAGAGGGGCGCAACCCACCTCCCCCTCTCTTGGTCTCTCATACCCACGCGAATGGCGTGTGCTTTTTATTTATTGACATAAATCATCTTTTCTGTGAACTTGGGATCAGTAAAGCAATCCGAATTTCATGCAAAATCTCGCATATGATCCGTCGTACCAATCACCAGATTCTACTTCGGCATCTCCTTTATCAGTGTCCGCACTGGATGTCAGAACGACATCCCTCGAGGTCCCTCCCCAAGGCAGGCTCTAAACATGACTTCCGATGTCCCTCCCGGCTGTTGTGGGACCCGATCCTGAGAGAGGGGCGCGACCCACCTCCCCCTCTCTTGGTTTCTCGTACCCACGCGAATGGCATGTGCTTTTTATTTATTGACATAAATCATCTTTTCTGTGAACTTGGGATCACTAAAGCAATCCGAATTTCACGCAAAAGAGAATGACTAGAGTCGCCACCTAGGTAAGGGACCTAGGGCTCATAAGTGACACTGTAATGATCTACGGTCCCAGAAGTCTATATTCGTTACCTGATTACGAGAATAGAAGGTATGAGGAATTACCACCACATGCACCATTCTTGCCCGGTAATCCGGCCTTCAATTTCAAAAGTTAACTCTATTGCATTTCTTTTAAACAACTCATTTAAACTCTTTTGATGTGCGAACTACATGACATGCATCCTAAAATCTAATTTCAATGTAATTCCTAAATGTGTATCTTGATTTTCTTGATTTATTGAGATTCAATCTATGTGAAAGTTCACCTAAAATTCTAATTTGGGGAAAAATCCTAAGTGAATTAATCAATTTAATTTATGATTTTAAATGAGAAAAGAAATAAAAAAACTACCCTAAAAATCCCACTGATTGTGTGTGTGGCCGACTCGTGCGAGGAATGTCATCCAGACATCCATGCTGCCTACGTACCCAAGCCTCACTGGGATCAGATTGGACATAGTTTGGTAACATAAACTAAGCTACATGCCTAAGACATCTAGGACACCGATCTAGACTGAATTGACTGTTTCAACAGTTTAAGAGAGAATATTTAGTTCAAATTGAATAGATTTTATTATCCTAGGACTTCATCTAAGATGTTATATGGTCCTATCTAAGTGCAAAACTTTTCCTAAACTAATGCAGGTGAACCTACATCTTAGGTTAACTAGGCTTGTCCTATAGGGAGATGGGTTAACTAGTGTAACTAGATCTATAGCACGGTTGCTATCCATAGCAAACGGCCGTGATGAGGCTGGACTCCTAACTCTAGGACACCCTAAAACCTAGAACACAATGTGACGTAAGTGTTCCTAATCAGCTCTAAGGGTTCCTACAAGGTGATACCATTATCCAACGGTTCCAAAAATATGGGTTTGATTAACCCAGATTGTGATTTTACAAAGCAACACATACCAATTCTATTCCAATTCGACTCAAACTTTCATAGAAATTCAATAATGATAAAATATGACATGGGTTTGACGAATATTAACCGTTGATCGCTTTTCCTTGTCTCTAGGGCTGGTAATCCAAGATATACGCTTTGACCAGCCCTTAACACACCTTAGAAAACCTCGAAGATCGATTGAATAATCTCCAATATGTTGCGTGTTGAAGAAGAAGAGGAGAAATCCAATAGCACTTTGTATAGAACACTTGAGGACTGTGCTTTAATGGAGGACACTTGAAAGTGATGAATTGTGGCCAAAATAGAAGTGGGATCGATTTTGTTGAAGGGGGAGAGTGTTGAATGAATTTTCCAGCCCTTTCCCAAGGTTGAATTGATTTCCTTTATAGAAAAAGCTAGGGTTTCCAAGGAATAGGTAATTTCCTTTGTGAGGAGTCTCACATTAGCTAGTTTCTTATTTATCTTCCTTATCTTTCCTTCCTTTTAGTTTCCAAATCAACTTGAATTCTAATTGTGATTACTTACAAATCAAGGCATACTATTTTGCATAAGATAGATCTTTCAAGACTCTTCTAGAAGCTCTCACACAATGAAATTAACATATATATGAAAGATTCCCGTCCAAAAAGGACTGCCCAATGTTGGAGCTCGTTTTTGACCTATTTAGGGGCAGAATCAAGAAAAGTCGTAAACTAGAAAGTTGTAGATCTCTTCGAGCCATTCAGAACAAGTATAATAAAAAAAAATTTGAATAGTAGGTAAAACGCTATGGCCATTTTACTGACTTGATCATACTAGCTATTTCTAATTATAACTCTTTCTTCTTTCATTCTTTTCTTCTTTTTTCAAAACACATCAAATATGACATCACCATCCCACCTCATCCATGTTGGGCGCCCAACTAAGTGGGCCACCCATGTGGGGCGCCCACTTATGTGGCCGACCCACATGGGTGGGTCCACTTGGGCCCCTTCCTATGTGGGGTTTGCCCAATGGGCCTTCTCACATGGGTTTTGGGTTTTTTTCATAAAAATTTAATAAATGTTTTTAAAATTTAATATTTTATGGATGGACCTAACCCATGTGACCATTATGGTGTACCCCTAACATATGGTTGAGCCATCTCTTTTCGAAAAAATAAATTTTTGGACCAAAATGTCTCATTTGACCAATACGCACCCGAAAAGGGACCAAAGTGCATTCAAATCAAGTTGTTCTTAAAGGAGGAGTTAAAAATAGAAAGTCTTCATGGTCAAACTTAAAAAATAGAAACTTTTAAGATGGCTCCTTTTGATGGGTGATATCAACCATGATTACTTGGGATTCCCTAAAAATGCCCAAAATGCCCTCATTTCACAAAATTTCCTATTCAAGTCAAACCCCTAAGAGTTTCTAAATTTAGCAGGTTTTCAAAAACTCATGAAATCATCTAAGACTCCTTAGACACACTCTAAAGGTCAAGTAAATTACCCCCGAGGTGCAAAATAGGTGAAAATAGGGAAAATCCTGAGAAATTCCAAAAATGGCAGATTTTTTCACTTGATTGGAAACTTAAACTCTCATCTTTCGGAGACCATTGGAACACCCTAGAAACCTTTAGGATTGTGAATCAACTTCAAAACGCCTGAAACGAGATGAAATCTACCCTAAAATGCATTAATGCCTAATTTAATGCGGAATACGGACTCGAAACTTTACAAACCAACTAAATCTTTCACTTTTTAAAGCGTAGTAAAATGGGGTTGTGTACAGCTATTGAAAATGATGTTCGCCCAAAACTCATTTTAACAGTCGTATGTTGAAATCCCCAAAAACCGTCAGTGAGAGGTTTCCACTCAATGACTGGACAACAAGATTTCTCGATGAAGATTATACACCTTAGGATCGGATGCAAAGATTGCAAACCTATCATTAGTCCTCGGTGATAAAATTTTGTTGTCGCCTTATTTTGGCATTCAGGTGCCTTGCACCCTCTACCGAAGAGGGGCATCTGTAGACACCCAATTTTGTCAAGGTGGTACTAATGATAGGTTGTCGCGAGTAAGAATCTTATGACGAGTCCAAGAGCACTCATTCCTTTTCTCTCAATCTCTCTTTAGGTTATGAAACAGGAAAATACTTTTCAGAAACAGTTCTATCCCAAAAAAGCCTGTCTTTACACAGCACCCTCCTTTTATGGCACAACCAAAAAGCCCGTTTTCAAATGTCATTTCAGCCGAGAAGTTAACTTCGAGTCAAAAATATATGTTTTTACCCAAAAACACTTTGTGTCCCGAAAGCTAGCGATATTAGATTCATTGGAAACTCCTCGGAACGAGAAATCCAACGGATCTGATCGTGCATAATTCGGAGTCCAATCGGAGAAGTTACGGTCCACCGAAATTTCTCAAAAGAGACAAAAAATTGCAGTTTAAAAAAAACACAAAAGACGGTGTGGGACCCCGATCTTGAGTCGCTCGAGGGGCCTCTCGATCTCCACACGAGTTGGAGAGCTCCGCTACGGCTCTTTCAAAGTAGTGCCCTCACAGCATGAGTCATGGCGTGTACGATACCTCTTGATTCGGAGTAGAACTCAGAACCAAGACGTGCCTAAATATAAAGAAGAGTCGCCATCCAGGGTTAAGGCCCCGGAACCATTAAATAATTTGTGCAACGGATAACCAGAGAAGAAAGGGTCCCTGTCCGTTACGAGTGGGGAAGGTGTTAGGCACTCCACTCGTCCGAGCGAACTCGGCCTCTTATGCTATTTATCTTATTTTTGAAGAATTTTGGACAAAAAATTATGAAATGGGAACAACCATCCCCAAGAAGACGATCTATTTAAGCATGCATGACCCGGGATGGGCAAAGAAAAGGCAAAACCATCAATGTCCTATGGAGGGTTGATATCAGTATCACCTGACATTGGAAAGAACACTGAATCCGCCGTCACCCCCTCTCAAATCCTCAAGGAGGCAGAGAAGACTAGAGCCAATCTAATAATAGATGACCCTGATACCTGTCTCCACTAATCCTAACTCATCACATCTAGAAAAGTAATAAACAACCACATGCATGCTACAACTAAGCAAATAATGGCAGGTATAATGAGATAAGATAAGTAGAAAAGCAGCAAAGAGCTACAGCTAAGCAGAAAATCAAGTGATAATAAGAAAGTAAATAATAAAGAGCTACAACTAAGCATGTGATCAAGAGATACTGAACAGGTAAATGCTACAGCTAAGCATGTGATCAAAGCAATAACAGTAAACGAATATGCTACATCTAAGCATATAAGAAGTAAACAATCTATCATGAACCTATATAGGAGATAATGATAGGCAATAGGCCTCAAACTCTAAAACTCTAAAAACCCTATAAAAAACGTGCATAGGGTGATCTGGAACTGGATGGCCGTCTAAGCTGCCTACGTATCCAAGCCTCTTAAGGAATCAAGATCAACGATGGCACTATTCTAAGCTACGATGCTTATTGTGCCTAGAACCACTAAATTGGACTCAACCAACTAGACTTGACTGGTGATTAAAGCTTATTGAAAATGATTAGTTAAGTTCAAGTTGATTGTGAGTTTTAGGACTTCTTATATGCTCCTAAACTAGATGCAAGCTTAACCCTGAACTAATGCAGGGGGGCCTACATCCTATATGTGACTAGGCTTTGCCTAAAGAAAAGATGGGCTATCTAAGTGAACCATATTCTAGTCATCAGTTGACGATGTGTACAACTGACCTAACAGAGGCACTCCTAAGTCTACAACTCTCCTATACATCTAGGACAGACTCCTACTCTATAAGAAGAAGATTTTTGAAAGGTTTACAAAGTTTTATTTTTAAAGGTTTAACTGGACTCGGGATGACGGTCCGAAGCTGCCTACGTACCTCGTGAAAGAGGATCAAGCTAACGTAGTTCAGAAACAACTTTTTCAAAATACTTTTCTCCTAGTGCTTTTTAACTTTTTTGATGTCTTTGTGTTTTTCCATTTTCTGTTGTTTTTGTTGTTTTTGTCTTTTTAAATATCTGATGTTTCTGTTGTTTTATATTTTTGTTGTTTTGAATTTTTAAGATGATTTTATGTTTTATGTTTTCACCCTTTCAGCTAAAGGGAACCTATATGACCACACCCTGTGATCCACACTCTGGCGAAGTGGCAACTTAAAGGACAGAATCCCTATGGCCTAAGGGTATTCCTAACAGGTGAACTAGTGTCTCACTATAACTAACTGATGATCCCAAGAACGTAAAGCTCTAACAAGACTGACCTATGATGCAGGACAGACTCCTAACTATAGGGCAGCTACCTAACCAAAAGGATAAACTCCTAACTGATTATTCTGAGAGGGAATGCTAATAAGACAAAGCATGTCTCCTAGAAGAAGATGAAATAAACAAGAGTGCTAGTGAGACTGGGCTAGTCTCCTAAATAAAAAGAAAACAACTACTACTAATGAGAAAATGTATGTCTCCTATGGAGGGCTCCAAGTAACCTTATCATTGTCCTTATAGTGATAAATAGGGGTGAGCATCTAGAAGACTAAGCTAGCCTCTAATCAGTAGGATGTTTTCTAATAATAGGACTTGTCAAGGCCCCTAGGGCTGACTCACTAATGAGACTGAGATTGTCTTCTAAAGAAGTAACTTTTCTAATGAGACAAAGCTTGTCTCCTAAGGATATGACTTTTCTAATGATACAAAGCATGTCTCCTAAAAGGGGAGGCTCCGGATAGCTCCATCATAGCCATTGCAATGATGGGAGGATCTAATGTTTAAGGTCACATATCTAAAAGACTAGGAAAATCTTCTAAAGAAAAGAAAGGAGGGGAATGCTATGGGCTCTAGATGACTCTTTCATTGCCCCTGCAATGATAAATTGAACATCAAGGTATAAAACTTTAAACAATCTTTAATCTTAAAACGAGGTCAAAATTATTCAAAATGGAAAATATCCAATTAAATATTAGAATCTCAAGAGATTTTGCCCATTTAAACTAAACACCCAATAGGCATATTAACAAATATGTAACAGATTACTACAAACCATACATGTTCATATACTGACAATTCATGCTTTATTCAATAGCATGATGAAAACTACTCTATAATGAAAACTACTCAATAAATGCAACAAGTTAACAAAACATTTCTAATTTATCCGTACTCATGCTTTATTCAATAACATGATGAAAACTACTCAATAATGAAAACTACTCAATAAATGCAACAAGTTAACAAAACATTTCTAATTTATCCATACTCATTTAATGATAATCACTCAACACACCTACCTGTTTAAAATTTTCATTAAGATATATCAATCTCTACACAATAACTATGTTTCAAAGAATACAAAACAAAATCCTATTTCACCTGATCACTATAGGAACTGTCTCTTCGCAAATGAAATAAAATTTAGTGAAAGTAGGTTCCCAAACACCCCAAAATTTTTATCATTCAAGCAGACTTGTAGGTACTTAAACTAATACTAATAAAACCGTCTCGCCCACAACCATTGATTCCTATAGCCTAGAACACTTATGTGCCTATATTGTTAAACGATTGTAAGCCCAAGGGTTCCCATGGGTTAATCATTCACCTTACTTTCTTGTTTTGATGATTTGCAAACTCAAATTGATTAGCATTTATCGACTAATGTATTGCTTTGAGGTGTTGTGTTATATACACGAATTTCATATCATAATCATCATTACACAATTCTTCTCAACGCATGGTTTGTGGATCAAGGATCAAAGGAACCAAGATCTTGCATCTACAGTAAAGACATCACCATTTGGAGATGCTCTAGTCAAGAAGCTCGAGATGAAGATCCCACAAGTTTCCCTAGCAAGTGTCAAGAAAGAGCTTGGAGTTGAACATGCCATGGCGACACCTCATGCACCTTTCAAGATGTATTTAAGATTGGAGGAGAAGTCACAAGAGCCGAATCAAGTTCAAGATGTTCACTCAAGCCGAGGAAGTCCAAGGAAGTGCAAAGGAGCGAATACATTCCAAAAAGACTCAACGATATCATTTTAGAATGTATTTAGAGTCCTCTTGATATTTTATAAATTGTAATTTCAAAGGTTATCAAATGGATTTCATACTTAAGTTTTTACATCTTTGAAAATCATACACACACCTAAAAATGTGTTTGAAAACCTAGGACTAAAGCCCAAAGACCATAGCCAAAAGCCCCTGAATTTTAAAGTTAAAATGATATTTCACATAGGGCCGGTCGACCGGTCTATGCCGGGCGACCGCGGGATGGTACTTGGAATTCCAGGACATCTCGAAATTTATCAGGCCCAATCCGGTGGACCACGGATTTGTTTTCTGAAAATCCAGAAAACATCCAGGTTGGTCTTGGAGGACGACCGCGATCGTCCGATCGACTGCGATAGTGTTTTTGAGCCAAATTTTATTCAAAACAGATTGCCCTCGCCGGGCGACCGCCATAGGGCCGGTCGACAGCGCCGGTATGAAATTTGAAATTAAAAAGGAGAGCCCGATAAGGGCGAGCGACCACAGCTTGGAAAACTAGCCGTTGGGGCTTGCGCAGGTTGACTTTTTCAACCCTATTTTTTACAGTTTTACCCCCAAATGATCATATTTCCTTGTGGGTTATATATACACTATCAAAACATTTCTAAACAACCTTTTGCAAGATCAAATCCAATCTTCTTGAACCTAAACTTTTATATGAAAGGTTAAACCTCTTTGAATTTGTATTTTTACATTCTATCAAGAAGATGTCCATAGGCATTACATTTGTATCTATTCCTTAGAGAGTTTGTGAGCTTTCAAAGTTGTAATCCTCCTATCAAGAGGCAAGAGAGAGTTCTATTCTTATTTTCTTCATTTGTTCTTGAGGGTCATCGATTCGGCCCGTTAACAAAGATGAATCATTGCAAGAGGGTGTGTCCTCTCGGCAAGGCTTCATGCAGAAATGGTGTGTCCCTTTTGAAGTTGAAGGAGTCGGTGTACGGCTTGGAGATTCGCCTGTTCAAGAATCTCATATTTTTAGTGGAGATCCCAAGGAGGTAAACTTGGAAGAGTGGAGTAGGTCTTGTGATAGACTGAACCACTATAAATCGTGTGCCTTGTGGATGCTTTCTCTTCTCCTTCTCTTTGCAATTTGGTGATTGGTAATCTCTACCCTTTACTTGCACTTATGTTTTATTGAACAAGGGTTATACCATATAGGCTTAAAGTAGCATCTAAACCTTAGCTTTCATTATCGTGAATATTTGAACAAGGGTTAGACTATAAATGCTTAATTAGTAATTTAATTTTAATAATCCATTTAATTAAGCCCAAAATTTTTAATTGACCAATTTAACCCTCCCCTCTTGGGTTGTGACACCTGTATTTCATTTGATATCAGAGCTAAGGCTCTTAAAGAGATATTTAAATTCAAAAATCTACAAGAGAGATTCGTGACAATCCAAATCGATTTTGTGCTATGCAAATCTGCTTTTATTCCTCCATTTTTCGATGGAACAAATTTTAGAGCTTGGAAAATTAAAATGCTAGCCTATCTCAAATCCATAGACTTTGACATGTTAGATGTCATTGAAAGCAGATTTTCTATTCCAAGGAAATGTTCAAAAAATGATTTAAAACTGTTTTCCTCGAACTTAAAAGCAATGATTTTATTGTGTTGTGGTTTAACCCCAAGCATCTTTCAAAAAATTTCAACATGTTTAAATGCAAAAGACATTCGGACCATACTTGACAATATTTTGAGAAAAATGTCTCTTTTCAAATGATAAAATTCTTGAACAAAAAGAGACTGAAAAATCTTTTGCAAATAAAGAAAATGTTGAAACTTCAATTTCCAATTTCAAGAATCAAATTGAAGGATTAAAAATGGAAATTGATAAAAGTTTAAAAAGGAATGAAAAATTAAGTCAATTAAGCAAAATCTTGATAAATAAAAATGATGACTTAATTCAAAGATGTAATGCTTTTGAGAAAGAAAAAGAAAGCCTTGAAAACACAAATAAGGATTTAAATGAAAAATATAAACTTGCTTGTGAAAATGAAGAACAATTAAAAACTAATTCATCTCATCAATTAGATTATCTTGAAAATCAATTAAATGAGATAAAACTAGAAAAAAAAGAACTCTCGTAAAGAATCAAAGACTTCAAGATGAAAATGATAAACATATTTGTTTATATTCAAAGTCTTGTGATTCTATTTTTTCCTCATCTACCAAGTTTTATTCTTGTAATTATTGTGGTAGATTGGGGAATCACAAGTCTAAGTACAAACTTAGATTTGCGAAATCAAACAAGTTTGTTTGGGTAAGTGTGGGACCCGATCCCGCGAGAGGGGTGGGGCGCGAGCCGCCACGCTCTCTCTTGGTCTCTCGTACCCACGCGATTGGCGTGTGCTCTTTTATTATTGATTTTAATTCGTCTTTTATGTGAACTTGGGATCACTAAGGTAATCCGAATTCCACACAAAAGAGAGTGACAGAGTCGCCACCTAGATGTGGGATCTAGGACCCATAATTAACCAGAAATCTAGACTCGTTACCTGGTTACAAGAATGGAAGGTATGGGGAGTTATCCACCACATGCACCATTCCTGCCCGATAATCGGTCTTCAATTCCAAAAGTTAACTCTTTTGAATTTCTTTTAAATGGCTCATTTAACTCTATGTTAGTGTGCTAACTATGTGACATGCATCCTATGATCTAATTTCAATGTAGATCCTAAATGTGTATCTTGATTTCTTAATTTGTTTGAATTCAATCTAAGTGAATGTTCTCCTAAAATTCTAATTTCATGGAAAGTCCTAAGTGATTTAATTAAGAATTTATAAGAAAATTAATATACAAAACCCCACAATTTGTTGTGGATCCGACTTGTGATTGGTATGCCATCAAGCATCCAACCTGCCTACGTACCCAAGCCTCACTGGGATCAGAGTCGACGTAGTTCGGTACACCTACGCTAAACTACTTATGCCTAACTCAACTAAGACACCGATCTAGACTGGATTGGCTGTTTCAATAGTTTTAAGAGAAGTTATTTAATTCAAGTTGAAGATTTTATTATCCTAGGACTTCATCTAAGATGCTATATGATCGTATATAAGTGCAAGTTGTCCCTTAGACTAATGCAGGTTAACCTACATCCTAGGTAACTAGGCTTGTCCTAAGGAAAGATTGGATGACTAGTGTAACTAGACCTATGGCACGGTTGCTATACATAGCAAACGCCCGTGATGAGGCTGGACTCCTAACCTTAGGACTCCCTAAAACCTAGGACTCCCTAAAACCTAGGACACGACATGACGTAAGTGTTCCTAAATAAGGCTCTAATGGTTCTTATGTCGGAAACCATAATCCAACGGTTCCGAAAGACATGAGGTAAATCGATTCAAGTTCTTGAAGTAAATAAATTTCAGATTTCAAGGATTTTCGGTTTCTGAACATTTAAGGAATACCAAAGGTTCTATGGTTCACAAATTTCGGCCTCGAATAACATCCACGAAAGGGAATCGTGCGCTCTTTCCTTGTGCAATTTAATACTTAAGTTATAGCACCTTATTGGCTGGCATATCTCTCAAGATTTTCGTGCACAGTAAACCTCGGAGCCAACAACATGCTATAACTTAAATACTTGAATTGTTAAGGATCGATTGCAACTGGGATACGATTATGGATGCAATGGCCATTTTATAAGGGAAATCTAAGACTCCTAAGATTTCTGTTCTAATGGATTAAGGAATGAATATGTGACAGAAATTTAAGGTTCTTTAGAAATTTTCATAAGGATTTTTAATTAATTTCAATTTTTAGTGGATTTTATCAATTTCAGACCGCATGAGTGATTTTACAAGTGAACTCATTGCAAAAAAAATCTAAATAAATCAAAACTTTTACAGTAACAAGATATGAAGGAACGTAGTTAACTGGAAAAAATTTATGAATTTTTATATTAAGCTCCTATTAATTTTTGATTTAATAACAATGAGACCAGGTTGTTAAAATAACACGGAAACTATTAGAAATAGGAATCTATATTCATTGAAATTTCTAAATTAGTAATATATAAGTGAACATAGTATGCTGTAAGATTTTCACGAATTTTAGATACTTTTTACTATCAATGTCGGATTTTTGAATTTTCAGACCAGATTATGAATTTACACTACATCCCTTAGGAAACAAATTTCAAATCAATTGAAAATTTTACAGAAGCATAAAGTATAGAATATAAGACTACTGTAAAAATATTGAGAATTTTAATTATGAGTTGATGTCAGTAAAAAATCTCACAAAATCTGATTGTTTCTAAAGAAAGCATCAAATAATATACCAAATAAAATCCAAAAATCCTTAAAAAATCATGGAGAATGTGTCAGCATCATATTATTTTATCATGGAATTTTATTAATTTTGGAATCTATTTAGTATATTTTCCATTTTTCTTATTCAAAAAGATATTTTTGAAGAGTTTTCTATTTTAAAAACATGATTTTTGAGAAAATTACGACTTCGGAAAATGTCCTTTAACCTTGTTCTGATGTGATGAACACAAAAAAAATTTAATATTCCAAAAAATAGATCATCCTGAGATAGCTATTTTTTCCAATTTCTTAATTTCTCAATCATTATTTTAAATGAAATTCCGTTCTTCACTCAAATTCTCAAAATCCTTTGATCCAATGTCCGATCCGATCTGATGGTTCTTTTAGTCTATTTAAACAAATCAGTGTATTAAATTTCGAGACGAATCGGACTTGAAACACTCAAGTAAAACACGATTTTGAGCACACACATATAATATTGAATTAAATTCGATTAAATGCTAAAACCATGCAAAAATATATATAAAAAAATATCGAATAATTCTGGAAAAATCTGAGAATAGTGCACCTACCTTTGATTGAAATCCTCGCCGAATCCAAGAGCCGAAGGATCCGAAAAAGCTCGCCGACGTGCAATCCAATCCTCTTTCTTTCTCTTTTTCTTTCTTTGTTTTTTCTTCACCACTGTGGAGAGGGAGAGAGAGAGATAGAGACGACAGAGAGGGATGACAGAGAGTGAGTGAGAATGAGATAACAGAGAGATGGAGAGTGAGAGAGACAGAGGGACAGAGAGATGGAGATGAGAGAGTGAGAGAGACAGAGAGATGGATATAGACAGAGAAGGAATGATACGGGACTCTGTTTTTGTGTTTTTTTATGTAGAGGGAATGAGAGTGAGAGAGACAGAGATGGAGATGCTCTGTTGAGCGTGAGAGAGGGTGAGAATGATATGGAGAGGGAGATAGAATAAGAGACGACAGAGAGATGCTCTGTTTTTTTTAGAGAGAAGGTGAGAGTGAGATGGAGAGAGGCTGCTGTTGAGGGAGAGGATATATGGGAGATGGATGTGGGCTGTGGGGAGTGTGAAGGATCAGAGAGAGCAGAGAGAGAGCCGTGGAGAGTGGTGAGGGATCAGAGAGAGCCGTGGAGAGGGAAAAATGTTGAGAGGGAGAGGGAGAGATGGATAGAGGATGTAGAGAGTGGGAGCTTGCTGTTGATGGTGAAGGCTGTTGAGCGAAGGAGCTTGCTGTTGATGGAGAGAAGATGTAGAGAGAGGGCTGTCCAGCCGGTGAGAACGAGATGAGCACCCCCCAAAAACCTCGAGAGTATCCTTTTTTTTCTTTCTTTTCTAGCCCCTCTTCTCTGTTATGGTTTTTTTCTTTCATCCGTGAGAGAGAAAAATCCTTTCTCTCCATTCCAGCTAGTGGGTTTAAAAGTTGCCGAATCAAATGAGATAATAGAATATCGTATTTATACTAATTCCAAGGAAACGAGACATCATATTCGTATGATGTTCGAAAAGAATAAAGAGCCCATTTTTGAATGATTTAGAGAGAATGAAATACCGTATCTATACGGATTCCATGGAAATGAGACATCACATTTGTATGATGTTCAAGGAGAATTAAGAGACCATTTTTTAATGGACTCGAATAAGATGAAATATCGTATTTTTACGGATTCCAAGAAAATGAGACATCACAGTTGTATGATGTTCAAAGAGCGGAGACCATTTTCAAATGGGTTGAAGAGAATGAAATAGCGTATTTATACGGATTTCAAGGAAAATGAGACACCATATTCATATGATGCTCAAAGATAACTCAGAGATAATGGAATATCGTATTTATACGAATTCCAAGGAAATGAGACATCACATTCGTATGATGTTCAAAGAGAAGAGACCATTTTCAAACAGACTCAGAGAAAATGAAATAACGTACTTATACGGATTTCAATGAAAATGAGACACCATATTCATATGATGCTCAAAGATAGCTCAGAGATAATTGAATATCGTATTCATACGAATTCCAAGGAAATGAGACATCATATCCGTATGATGTTCAAAGAGAAAATATCATTTTCAAATGGATTCAAAGAGATATGATAATTTGAGTTTTGACAGAGATTATCAGAAAAAGGAAATCGAAATCTCCAATTAGCAATTTTGGAAGCAAAGGATTTAATAACACCATGCAGCAAAGGACTTTCAGGGCTTGAATATGAGATGCCACTTCATTAGCAACCTGCCCTAGTTTGAGGCATTCTAACCTTCTTCTATTCATTGACCAGAGATCATTCTTCAAAGATTTTTCGTCATTCATAACAGTCTCGCCTTTTCCAAGTTTCTCAGAACCTGTTAATGAACCTATCTTCAGAGTGATTGCACCCTACAACAATTCTTAAAATAGAATTCGTAAATTTTTTCTAAAAATAGAACCACAGACATTTGTAATAAAAAAAAACAAAATAAGAAAGATTACTCAAGTGATCTCGCGATGCTTCTGACTTATCAGTATTTTCATTTGGGTTAGGCTGGCCTCTTTTAAAGAATGTTTCTTCATTGATAAACATCTTCACTCATTTTTAAGACAGTGATACTTCATATATCTTTCTATCAACTTTCTGATTGCTAAAAATTAATGCCCCTAGTTTCAGGAATCGTTGTTATTTTTACCTGACCTACTGTGATTTCAGAGATTGCTGTAATTCTTCTAGGAAGAACCCAATCTTACCACGACCAAGTTCCCCTTTTCGGATTTTCAACTTGGTGGACCACTCGGCCTTAACTTTTGCCTGAATCGCCTTTTCAGGTTTTCGACTCAGCAAGCCACCCCCTTAACTTTTGCCTAAGCCGCCCTTTCAGGTTTTCAACTTAGCAGCGGAATGATCCTAAATTTTGCCTAGATTGCCTTTTCAGGTTTTCAATCTAGCGGATCTTCAAGCTCCATTTCTTTTTTTTTCTTTTCTCTTTTTTCATTTTTTCTTCTCTTTTTTTTTTTTTTTTGTACACCAAAAGGACTTTATAGGTGAGGTAGGGCTTTTCAAAGAATGGCTTAAGGTTTTGCAAGAATTTCGACCGAACCTGTGAACAGGTTGCCTACGTATCCCAGTGTAGGAATCAGGTCATGCGTAGTTCAGGGCGAATGCCCTTAGTTCGAAGGTATTTCAATTTTTCTTTTCTTTTTGCATGGATTTTTTTCTTCTTTTTTTTTAACTTCTTTTTGGAATAATTGATTTTCTTCTTTTGGAACAACCGAACTCGGTTTGACCGAGCTGCCTACGTACCCCGGTGTAGGGATCAGGTCATGCGTAGTTCAGGGTGGATGCCCCTAGTATATTGGGTTTTAAAGGAAAATTTTATTTAGGCTCAAAAGGGTTTGCAAAAGGTTATATATTCTTTAATTTTGGGTTATGAATTTGGGATTTATTCGGCCAAAAGACGGCCTTCCGGTGTTCAAGCATAGAACCTCTTGAGTTGATCAAGATTTGTTGGTTCCGGTAATATTTCTCCATTTAAATTACGGAGCTTGATTGCTTTTCCTGGTAAGATTTGGTCCACAATGTATGGTCCTAACCAATTTGGTTCGAACTTGCCCCTTGGGTCAAACACTGGTGCTCGATTCTCTTTCAGAACAAGATTGCCTTCTTCTAAATCTCTGACCTTAACCTTTTTATTAAAAGCCCAGGCTATTCTGCGCTGGTAACCCTGCACATGGTAAAGCGCTTTTAACCTCTTCTCATCTAGCATGTTCAACTCTTTATATCTGGCATCTGCCCATTCATTTTCTGGCAACTTAACCTCAGTCAATACTCGAAGCGAAGGTACACGGATCTCAAAGGGTAGCACTGCTTCCATCCCGTAAACAAGAGAGTAAGGGGTTGCTCCAATTGAAGCTCTAATTGATGTTCTGTAAGCCCACAAGGCGTACGGTAACTTATTCGACCAATCCTTATAAGTTTCTGACATTTTGCTAATGATAGTCTTGACATTTTTGTTTGCAGCTTCTACCGCTCCATTTGTCTGCGGCCGATAAGGTGAGGATTTATGATGCTTAATCTTGAACTCTTCGCAAAGAGTGATTACTTCTTTCTTGAAATGAGATCCGTTATCTGAGATAAGTTCATGGGGAATTCCATATCTGCATATGATATTGGTGCGTATGAATTTAGCAACTGATGCGGATGTAAGCTTTGCGTAAGAAGCGGCCTGAACCCACTTGGTGAAGTAGTCAATTGCAACGAGTATGTACTCGTGACCATTAGACGACCTAGGAGAAATCTTGCCAATGATGTCAATTCCCCATACCGAAAACGGCCAAGGAGAGGTAAGAGAATGCAATTCGGTAGGTGGTACATGGATGAGATTCGCATGTATCTGACATTTATAGCATTTCTTCACAAATGTGTGACAATCTGCTTCCAATGTTGGCCAATAGTACCCCAGACGTAGGATCTTCCTTGCCAACATCTTCCCATTCATATGAGGCCCACACACCCCTTCATGAATATCTGCGAGAATTTCTTCTGCCTGATCGTCAGTGACACATAAGAGTTGAATTCCGTCGAAAGACCGTCGATACAACTCTCCTCCACAAATGACAAAATTAGCTGCCAATCTCTGCAAAGTCCTTATTTCTTTATTTGACGCCTCATTGGGATGCCCCTGGCCCGAGATGTAGTTCTTTATGTTCGTATACCATGGCTTACCATCGGGACATCTTGCAGTTATTTCTATAGCATCAACATATGCAGGAGCCCATTGCTCCTGAACCGTGATGGGCCTCATCTTCATATTGTGAGGTATGTCAATCATAGAAGTTAATGTTGTTAAGGCATCGGCGAATCTATTTTTCAACCTTGGTAAATAACTGAAAGTGATGCACCGAAATTGTTGAGCAAGAACATCCAAGTATTCATGATATGGTTGTAGCTTTTCTTCTTTAGTTCTCCACTCTCCTTGAGTTTGGGAAATGATTAGCTTCGAATCTCCATCAAGATTCTCTATGCCTAAGGCCAATACGGCCTCAAGCCCAACAATGCATGCTTCATACTCTGCCATATTGTTGGTGCAATTAAATTGCAACTTAACGGCAAGGGGAACATGCTCATTTTGAGGTGACACAAGCAATGCCCCTACTCCTTGCCCTGTTTGGTTTGCTGCTCCATCAAAATAGAAGGTCCAACCAGTTTCTGGATATTCATCTTCTATCATCATGATCTCTTCATCTGGGAACATCGGCTTGAAAGGCTGATTTTCTTCTCGGGGTGCTTCCGCCAATTCCTCAGCAATGGCTCGGCCCTTTACTGATTTTTGGGTTACATGGGTGATGTCGAACTCAGACAACAATAATAACCATCTGGCAGTCCTACCTGTCAGGGCTGGTTTTTCAAAGAGATACTTCAGATGATCCATTCTTGACAACAACAGGACCTTATGCGATAAAAGGTAATGCCTGAGTCGCTGAGTAGCCCAAACCAAGGCTAAGCAGGTTTTTTCCAAGACAGTGTACTTCTGTTCATACTCCAACATCTTCTTACTAAGATAATACACAGCCTTTTCATGCGTGGTTTCTGGATCTTGCTGTGCTAACATACAACCCATGGTGGCTTCTGTTACTGACAAGTAAAGCAGCAATGGATGCCCCGGTATTACCGGTGCTACTATCGGTGGTTCAGCCAAACTTTGTTTTATCTTCTCAAAGGCCTGTTGACATTCCTTTGTCCATTCTTTGGAAGTATTTTTCTTTAGGAGCTTAAAGATAGGTTCACAAGTTGATGTCAGATGAGCGATGAATCGCCTTAGGAACTGTATCCTTCCTAGGAATCCCCGAATTTCCTTCTCGGTTTTAGGCGGCGGCATCTCCTGGATAGCCTTAATCTTCTGAGGATCTACCTCTATGCCCCTTTGGCTCACCATGAATCCTAGCAACTTACCAGAGGTAACCCCGAATACACACTTGCTAGGATTCAGGCGAAGCTGGTATTTGAGTATTCTTTCAAAGAACTTCTTAAGGTTCGAGATATGATCTCTCCTTTCCTTGGCTTTTACAATCATATCATCGACATAAACTTCGACTTCTCTATGTATCATGTCATGGAGTAAGGCTATAGCTGCTCTTTGGTATGTCGCACCGGCATTCTTGAGACCAAATGGCATTACCCGATAGCAATAGGTCCCCCATTGTGTAATGAACGAGGTCTTAGCCATGTCCTCGGGTGCCATCTTAATTTGATTGTAGCCCGAGAAACCATCCATGAAAGATAGTAATTTATGCCCGGCCGTATTGTCTACCAGGATATCGATATGTGGTAGAGGAAAATCATCTTTTGGACTTGCCTTGTTCAAATCCCTGAAATCTACACACATTCTCACCTTTCCATCTTTCTTTGGTACAGGTACTATATTTGCGAGCCACTCTGGATATTCTACTACTTGCAGAAATCCAGCATTCAACTGCTTAGTAACCTCTTCCTCTACTTTCAAGACCCATTCGGGCTTCATTCTCCTTAGCTTCTGCTTTTTAGGCTTAATTCCTGGTAACAAAGGTAGCTTGTGATGAACAATGTCTTCACTCAACCCGGGCATATCTTTGTAGGACCAGGCAAAAACTTCTTTATATTCCTTAAGTAGGTTTATTAATTCATCACGCTCTTCAGGAGATAGAGTATTTCCAATTCGTATTTCCTGTATTAAATCTTCTATTCCGATGTTTATAATTTCGATTTCATCTTTAAGAGGCTGGGCTCGGTGCTCCTCCTCTTGTTTGAGCATATGCTGCAATTCAAGGGGAGTTTCGTCGATCCCTTCTTCCTCGTCTGAGGAGGGAGTGTTATCATTATTAAAGTCAGAAGCAAACACATAAACATACTGAGAATCAGATTTCATTGACTGGAAAGAAATTACATCATTATCATTGGACTCATCCTGAACAGGCTCAGGATTCACATTATAAATAAAATCAGAAAATGACTCGCTTGGACTAGGCACTGACACGGATTTAACCGACTTGAATAGACTCGACTTAGCAATGAAATAAGCAGGAAAAACATCAAAACTCCAGTTTGAAAGATTTTCTGTTGCAGGTGCAATCTGACTCTGAGGTTCAGTAAAGGTATCATCGCTCTGAATAACTGCTACTTGCACATCTTCACAGTCAGTTTCTTCTTGTTCTTCAGAATAGTCTAAAACTGGCAACTCCTGCCAAGCAACATTAGGCACATCTTCTTCAAACAAGGACCCCAACACATCTGTCTCAAGGTAGACTAACCAGTCCTCAACAGTTTGCTCAACATAACATACCGGCGGTTCTGTTTCTGGGAGAGCAAGGCCACTAAATATTTCAAAACCAGGTATCATATTTCTTGTCACCGAGTCATACCATGGTTCGGAGAACCCATAGTATGGAGAAGTCTCGCCTTCTTTGATATAGTGACCATTCATCGATAAGGAATATAGAGCCATCGGGAGTACCCTTCCGGTGCGGCGGATTTCTTCCTTCAATTTCAACAATTCTTCCATGGCTTCTTCCTCCTCCTCAGTAGGTACATATCCAAGACCGAAAATTTCATGGTTTGCTTTGATTGGGCGCCAGTGAGACGCCTTGCTTGGATCACGGCCCAAATTCATACCAGGAAAGTAATTCATTTTTCTCATTATTTTGGCAACAACAGGACTGATAGCAAAAGGTAAACACAACTCCTCCCGAGAGGCCTCTTCATAGGAAATAGCAGCAACGTCGAACGCGAAACCATTCAAGTTATAATCTTCTGCTTCTGCAACTGGAAGGATCAGAGTTTCTCCTGTTATCTGTCCTATTTCTGGCTCTTCGTCACCTCTGACAGTGAACAACTTCCCATCTTTGATGAACTTCAACTTTTGATGAAGGGTTGAAGCAACAACACCTTCCTTATGCAACCAGGGACGTCCCAGAAGCATATTAAACGAGGCCTTGATATCAATAACTTGAAACTCAACGTCAAATTCTTGACCGCCTACAACAATCTTGGTGGTAAGGACCCCGACCACATTTCTGCGGGTGTTGTCATATGCGAGGATTCCAAGGGTTGATTCGGCAAAATCAGTGGGACCGAAACCCAAGGTAATGGCAGTTCTCAATGGACACACGTTCAACGCGGATCCGTTATCTACCAACACAGATGGTACTTTCTTGCCTTCACAGACAATAGTGACATGAAGAGCTCTAGCATGATTCCGACCTTGAGGAGGCAGCTCCTGATCTGAGAAACTAATGACTCTGGTGGCCTGGGTCAGAGCGACAACTTCAGCCGGTTGCTCTGGAGATATTTCTGAGGACACCTGTGTTGTATTCAATTCCTTTAACACAGCCTCTCTGTGTTTCTTTGATGCTATCAACAATCCCCAAACAGATATAACGGCCTGGGTCTTCTTCAACTGTTGCACAACTTCATCATCTGGGTCTTTCACATATTGCGGCTCTTCTCCTCGAGCCAATGCCCCTGGATTCTCGACTCTCAATTCAGCAGGTTTGAAAATTCTTCCGCCCCTTGTAACATGTCTAACTTCATCCAATTTTGGCTCATCATAAGTAATAACTTGAGGGACTTGTGGCTCATAGGTGATCATCAAGGGAGGCATCGACTCTCTTAGGTATGACTCATCACAGAAGATGATTTGGGGTTCAGAAATGGGTTCTAAGGCACATATAAGGGTGAGAGGGTCAAACTCAGAATCTCCTATGGTTATGGCATTAACGGCAGCAGGAGGGTTAGCATGACAAGGTAGCGGGTTTTGGGTAACATTGGGTCTTGGCTGGAATGCAATGACTTTCTCATCAATGAGTTTCTGGATTCTAAATTTCAAGGTGATGTAGTTGTCCGTAAGATGACCAGGACCCCTGTGATACTCACAGTGTAAGTCAGCTCGCCAATTTGCAGGTAGAGGATTGGGGGGAGGCCGGATGGCAGGTAGGGTTATGCGACCTGAAGCAAGACACTGCTTAAGCACTCTTGAAGATGGAATAGGAAGAGGGGTAAATTCTACCTGGGTTCGTTGCCGAGGTGCGGTCGCGGGTTGGGCATAGTCCATCACTAGAGGTTCTTGGGACTTAGAGGACTGAGCATTGGAACGAGAAATACTACTGACTTGGGCCGGAGGGGACTTTTTGAAATCTCTGGTGTTTGGGTTACTACGGTTGAATACACCTTGAGCCATAGCCTCCTCTATCTGGGTGCCTGCCACAATGAAGTGCTTGAAGTCTGGATAATATTGCAATGACATGTGATACTGGAGTTGGGGGGAAATATTTTTCATGATTATTTGAACCTGCTCTTCCTCAGAAGGGCGCTCCATCATCTGGGCTGCTAGTCTCCTCCATCTTTTCACAAAAATTAGAAAAGATTCCCTCGAGTCTTGCTTGGTCCTTTCTAAATCCTTTCTAGTGATTTCTGTCCCATCATCATATTTGAATTGTCTGATGAATTGTTCACTGATATCCTTCCATGTCCTATAACGAGTCTTGTCTAGGACCATGAACCACCTTCTAGCAACCTTGGTTAGGGAAACCGGGAACAATTGAGCCATTTGCTCAGGATATAAGCCTTGAGGCTGACAAATGATGGTAAACATCTGTAAATGGGTGATTGGACAACCCACACCATCATATTTGTCGAAATCTGGCATTTGAAAATTAGCAGGGAGATGGATTTCGGGAAACAGTGTAAGATCACTTGGGTTGAAACCACCCTGGTCTTGAAGTTGGATGTCTTGAACTTTCCAGGTAAGACTTTCTAATTTTTCCATAACTGTCTTATCAACCGTCGACTGAGGAGGCTTACTGCGATCCTCGCTGTACTGCTCTTTTTCTAAGTCTTCTTCGGCTTTATCAGGGATAGTGATGAACACTGGTTGGGCAGGTGCTGCTGAAGTAGCTGCTTGGTGCATAGGCCCTTTATCTTTGGAAGACGATGGCGCCAACTTCTCGGAAAGCTTGGCTTTGATAACTCGGTTCTCCTCTTTGAGCTCTTGAAGTTGCTGGATAATTAAGGTGAGGGTATCGGTAACAGTAACAGGTGGAGGATTATCCTGGTTTTCTGCCATTGGTGAGGATGAGAAAGAAGGAGATGCTGGGGTTCTCAGAGAGGGTGGCGGAGAGACAGAATTCCTCTCCAATCATGAAGAGATCCGAACCCAAGGAGTAGTGGGGTTAGCTATGGTGTTTACTGCCCTGAAATATTTGAAAGACATATTTTAAAATCAGAAAGAAGTAGACAATGATGCACGCATAGACCAAGATAATGAGAGAGAAAGATGAACTTTATTGATCAATCATTAAAGCTTGAGTATAGGGTTCATTCTTTCAAAGATAAATGGATAAGATTAAACATGGAACTAAGCATTCTTTTTAGACTTCTTCTTCGGACGACAATCTTCCTCAGCTGACCCTTTTAAAGGTTTGATGATTCTGACATCCCAAGCAGATGAAACGGCTTTGACAATCTTGGGCTTGAGATCCTCAGGCGGATAAAAATGACGAAGGGGAGGCACAATAGATTGCTCCCTTCCATACTGACGCAGGATCCTGGCAGGAACATAAAAGGAAGTCTTTTTGAGACCAAGAAGGCGAACATAGTTAGCTTCTCCGGTGTTGAAGACAGCTTCTTGGATTCCAGGAATTTGCCAATAAATCTGATCTTGTTGGCAAAAATTTAACCATTCAACTCAATCGCTTTTATGATCGAAAGAAACATCATGACGCCATTCACTGAATGTGTATAACGTATGATCGAAATGGACAGAAGCTGCAATTTTTAGCTTGTGGCACAACCACACCAGGAGTAATGCAGGACATCCTGAGAAAGACTCAACGAAAGAGCGAACATACGAGCCTGGACCTGAACTGGCACGAAGGTGAGCCATATCATCCAATCCATTGAAGGTTTCTGGAAGTATAATAGGAATTGGATTGGCGCCCCGATCCATTTGATCCACGAGGTCCAAAAGAACAGCTGACGCGAAGCGAGAAGGCTGGACAGTGAGGAACATGGCGAAGGAGCAGAATCTCAAAGCGCGACGTCGGGCTTTTTGAATATCAACAGCACCAATGTGTCCAATAGAGGGTAAATGTCAATCAGTTGTTGAATGGACACCTCTTGGCCTTTCATGAAAGAGTTCATGGATTCATCTGGATTATTCATTAAGAGAAGGAACAAAGGACGATAATTTGGAACACAGGATGGCTTCACTAGAGGGCCATCCACAGGATATTCCAATAAGGCACACCATTCTTCAAAGGTGGGACACATTTCTTGGTTGCCAAAACGGAAGACATGATGATCGGGATCCCAACACTCTGATGCGGCATAGAGTAATCTCCAATCGAGCTTAATGGTTGCCACGTAGCCGAAAAGATTTTTCTCTTGTTCACTTATGGCATAGATGTGAGATTCTCTTAATGTACCACGGATCCAATCAAGAATTGTACGAGTAGATATGGTGCCTGTAAGCCAAGAGAAAGGATACAAGAATGATCAGGGTTATATGAACACGAGATTGGGATAAGTTCCTGCCACTAAAAGAAAGTATGAATACATGATCGAATCACATGATAGAAGATTGAAAGGCGTACGATCAAAAGATGAGATGAGATAGCATAAGATTGCTTTTAACGGATAGATCATGAATGACTAATCCTATGAGATCTTCGGAAATGATGGGATCTATATCCTAACCCCAAAGGGAAAAATTTTTGATCTTCGTACATTTTAACAGTGTTACCTGAAGGCATCAAACCCTAATCCTAATCTAGCAGAGTGGAGGGAGGATCTCAACTCATGACTTTGTTTGTGCACCTAAAGACCGATCGTAGCCATTGGAAGATGGACCACAGCCTAATCTAGACACAAATGAGTAGGATATCCTAAGCTAGGCTCACACACGTGATGCACATGTGTTGGTATACTACATGCATGTGTGGGATAATCTAGGGGTAAGGCCAAGAGTTCCCTTAGCGCGAATCCGTGTTAGTTATACTGTACCAGTGTCTGGCGTATCAGTACGTGAACAAGAGATCCGTTTACGCACCATAAGGTGCTAGGCTAAGGGTGGAATGCTTCTCTAGCATAGAGGCACCAGGTGATGAAATCCTAGTCAACCATGCTAGATAACACTCCGGGTTCCTAAAATAGGACGTGTGTGCATGTGAGATGCAAAGGTTTAGATGCAAGTGTGTGCAATAAGTTCGCGCAATCTATGATGCCTTCAGGTTTTGTTAGATTAAGTTTGAGTATGATGTGATGAGAAAATAAAACAAAACAAACTAATCTAACAGGTATATAAGAGATAGAGTTTTTATGAGCCAGTTAAATTAAATCCAAATGAGTTATCCTTTGAAGTTTTGATGAAGTTAGGTGATCCCCAGCAGAGTCGCCAAACTGTGGGACCCGATCCCGCGAGAGGGGTGGGGTGTGAGCCGCCACGCTCTCTCTTGGTCTCTCGTACCCACGCGATTGGCGTGTGCTCTTTTATTATTGATTTTAATTCGTCTTTTATGTGAACTTAGGATTACTAAGGTAATCCGAATTCCACACAAAAGAGAGTGACAGAGTCGCCACCTAGATGTGGGATCTAGGACCCATAATTAACCAGAAATCTAGACTCGTTACCTGGTTACAAGAATGGAAGGTATGGGGAGTTATCCACCACATGCACCATTCCTGCCCGATAATCGGTCTTCAATTCCAAAAGTTAACTCTTTTGAATTTCTTTTAAATGGCTCATTTAACTCTATGTTAGTGTGCTAACTATGTGACATGCATCCTATGATCTAATTTCAATGTAGATCCTAAATGTGTATCTTGATTTCTTAATTTGTTTGAATTCAATCTAAGTGAATGTTCTCCTAAAATTCTAATTTCATGAAAAGTCCTAAGTGATTTAATTAAGAATTTATAAGAGAATTAATATACAAAACCCCACAATTTGTTGTGGAGCCGACTCGTGATTGGTATGCCATCAAGCATCCAACCTGCCTACGTACCCAAGCCTCACTGGGATCAGAGTCGACGTAGTTCGGTACACCTAAGCTAAGCTACTTATGCCTAACTCAACTAAGACACCGATCTAGACTGGATTGACTGTTTCAACAGTTTTAAGAGAAGTTATTTAATTCAAGTTAAAGATTTTATTATCCTAGGACTTCATCTAAGATGCTATATGATCCTATTTAAGTGCAAGTTGTCCCTTAGACTAATGCAGGTTAACCTACATCCTAGGTAACTAGGCTTGTCCTAAGGAAAGATTGGGTGACTAGTGTAACTAGACCTATGGCACGGTTGCTATACATAGCAAACGCCCGTGATGAGGCTGGACTCATAACCTTAGGAGAAGGAATGATACGGCACTCTGTTTTTTAATTTTTTAATTTTTATTTTAGGAATGGAAATCTCAATACTCTGTTTTGAGAGATGGAGAAGGAATGAGAGTGAGAGAGTCAGAGATGGAGATGCTCTGTTGAGCGTGAGAGAGGGTGAGAATGATATGGAGAGGGAGATAGAATAAGAGACGACAGAGAGATGCTCTGTTTTTTTTTAGAGAGAAGGTGAGAGTGAGATGGAGAGGGGCTGCTGTTGAGGGAGAGGATATATGGGAGATGGATGTGGGCTGTGGGGAGTGTGAAGGATCAGAGAGAGCAGAGAGAGAGCCGTGGAGAGTGGTGAGGGATCAGAGAGAGCCGTGGAGAGGAAAAAATGTTGAGAGGGAGAGGGAGATATGGATAGAGGATGTAGAGAGTGGGAGCTTGCTATTGATGGTGAAGGCTGTTGAGCGAAGGAGCTTGCTGTTGATGGAGAGAAGATGTAGAGAGAGGGCTGTCCAGCCGGTGAGAACGAGATGAGCACCCCCCAAAAACCTCGAGAGTATCCTTTTCTTTCTTTTTTTTCTAGCCCCTCTTCTCTATTATTGTTTTTTTCTTTTTTTTTCTTTCATCCGTGAGAGAGAAAAATCCTTTCTCTCCATTCCAGCCAATGGGTTTAAAAGTTGCCGAATCAAATGAGAAAAAAAAAATCTTGCTTTCTAAAGAAATTGCACAATAATTCCACCAAAAATATTACCAAATTTGTTAGTATCTAAAATTACCAAAGCCTAACAAATCCTAGCCAAGTCAATAAGCCCAAAAAAAATCAAGAATACCCTTTTAGAAAGTGACAGTAGCATATGATAGAAGAAAGAAAGCAACTTGCCGTTCTTTCACAAGGTCACCAATGAAAAACCGTGTGGGGATTACCATCCAAGGAAATTGCTAAATTGAATCTCACTATTCTAAGAAAGAAATTACAAATTTCTTAAGGCTCCTTTCTTTCAACGAAGCTGCTGTAGCACTCTTTTCTTTTCATCTTTAAGGTACCACATGAGTCACCATGGGATGATCCAAACCATCCATTGTTGGGCCTTCATGCAAGGTGATCTCGATCATCCATTTTACGAGCCACTAAGCAGGTAGGTGGCGCCTCAAAGCCATTTTCATGGGAAGATCTAAACCATTCAACTTGTGGGCCATAATATGTGAATTAATTGCTCCTCCCTCCAATCGATTTCATGGGTTGATCCAAACCGCCCAATTGATGCATCACAATTTAAATTGGTTGTGCTCCAAAATGATCTCCAGTGACTAATCTGAGCCATCCAATTAATTGCACCTAGCAAACCACCCCCATAAGATAAACCGAATTATCTATTTAATGTGCCACAACGCAATACACTGTGATCCAAGAGCCTTCTCCACGGGATGATCTAAACCGTCCAATCAGTGGGCTGCAATGTAAATTAGTAATGTTCTTGAAATTATCTCCATAAAATGATCCACCTCATCCAATTAATGAGCTGCCACCTTAAGATTTTTATTTTTCATAATAATAGGCCCATGCCCGCCGAAATACACTATGTCCTCCATGGAAATTGGCTTCGTTTATAAATTCAAAACTCATGCTTTTCATCAAAACAATGTAGGATACACTTACTTGATCTAGTCAACATATTCAATATGGGCCTACCAAACGGGTCCAAATTCTCCCTTGTTTGGATTCTCATGAATAACCCTTCTCAACACTTAGCGAAAAAATGCGAAACACGGCAGAAATGATCGAAAAGATCAAGAAAACATAAGGGGCGGACACGGGAATGGAAAACACTGAAAAACTGATAGCAAAACATTAACTTCTTTGTTGATTAGAGCGGAGCAAAATGGGGGTGTCTACAGTAAGAAAAGGCACACTCACACAAACAAACTTGGTTGGAACCCAAGTAATTTGGGTTCCAAAGTCCCCTATTCAAATCATTCATTGAATATGTTATTCTTAGGGGTTGAGCTTGATTGTTATATCTTATATATTCTTTCTAGATACTATATTTTAAAATGTTGGATTTCTTGTATCTAGATTACTTGTGCTTTAATGATATATCATTTCATTGTTGAGCATAGATACACATCATTATACATGTCTTAATAGAATGTATCTTTGTCAATAGAGCTTAATGATGACATCTTATCATAGCTATAATCTATGAAGAAAATAATACTATATTTGATTTAGACTATATTGTAAGCCCAATGGTTCCCACCTTGGCATTCCCATCTTATTTTGATGATTCCAATACACAAGTGATTTAAGATCACTAATGTGTTTGAATGTCTAAGTTGTAGATCATAATTGTGCTAAGACAAGATTGCTTGGATTGAGGCCAAGAAGCTCTAATTGGACCACATTCGGAAGGCCAAAGACATCGAAGATCCAAGACGAATGAAGACTTGAAGAATCGATTGAAGATCGAAGTCATATTAGAATGTATAAGATCCAATCCTAGTATTAGATTTTAAGAGGCATAATTAAGTAAATAAACACACACCCTAAATGTTTAAGAGATTGTCCTTGTGGTGTTCCAATACTTTGGAACCCTCATAACAATCCCAACTTGGTGTAAAGTTGGAAGTCCAAAAATCAGAATTGAAAATCTGCTGAACATAGGCTTCTCGGAACTCCGAGAGAATTCTCGGAGCTCCGAGAAATGGTCCAGTAGCATTTTTCCAATTTTTGTTTGTATTCCCGGAACTCCGAGATCAATTCTCGGAACTCCGAGAACACTATAACGGGAAGAATTATATCCGTTAGTGTTTTTGCCAGAATTACCACTATGCCACCAAACGGTCATATTTGGGTTTTTCTATATATGGGTATTCCCAACTTCCACATGATCAATCCTAACACTCTAAAACTCTATTTGAATATCCCAAGAGTGAATCAAAGCTTGTTTATGCCTCTCATCCTCTAAGATTAGGATTTGGATCATTAGGCTCAAATTTGTACATCTTCTACAATTTGTAAACCCTTGTGAGGGATTGTTTTTAGTTCTTTCTTTCTTTATCAAGATTGTATTCGGGCGAGTGTTCGGAGAAGCGGAGCCCACTCTCCGTGGTGAAGATTGCCACCAAGGTTAAAGGCATTCGGAATTGTAATCGGCATTGATCTTCGCCGAAGTTAAGAAGATCAAATAGTGAAGCCATCAACGGTTTGGTTGGTGGAGTGGAGTAGGCCTCGCGTTGGAGGACCGAACCACTTTAAATCTCAAGTGCATTCTCTCTTATCTCATGCTCTTAATTTGCATTTGCACTTAGGATGTAACTTGTGTGCTTCATTGTCATTATTGATCTCTTAATATTCTAAGTTTGGGTTAGAGTTTTCAAAAGCTTAAAACTTGTTAGCAACCTAAATTTTACCTCCTCATAAGTTGTCGTACTCGAAACCACCCTTGGTATTTCATATATTTTGTGCTAACATTGAAAATCATTTGAAAATTTGCTTGTATAGATACTATGTGCCTATTCTTGATTTATTCCTATGTATCTATATATATTTGAGCTTACATTCATACATCTTTTTAAAAGTTTACTAAATACTTCACATTTTGTATCTAGTCACTTTGTGCTTGAATGATTATATTTCTAGTAAATCTTGCATGCTAGATACATTATACTTAGTGTGTATTCACTTTGTATCTAGTAAATGGATGTTAAATACATAATACTAATTTGACATCATTTGTATCTAAACATATTGTGCCAAAATGATAAATCATTTAAATTCTATACTAGACATGCTCGAATATTATATGTCTAGATGTTATGTGCTTAAAGATCACATAATTTTAAAAATATATTATAGATACTCATATAATTATCTTGGTTTATTTATATATATCTATAATGTAATGTTCATACCATTAATAACATGATATAGTATATTGATATCTATAAACCATGTTGTGGTGCACAATAGAATATACTTTCATATAATGGTATAATCTTGTGACTTGGTCTAAGTGTTTTGGTATCACCCCATTTGAAACTGCTTCACACACTTAGTACCCTCATTGACCCATAGAAACTGCTTAGTTTAGTTTAAGCTAGATTCCTAAACCCAATACCTTGGAACATGAATATAAGTGAAAACAAATCTTGTTATTGCTAGACTTCATCATTTTAGAATTGTTAATTCATGTCATTCTAGCAACCATAGAAGAAATTGAAACTAGAAGAAATGATGGAAAATAAAATATATAAAAAATTGTATAAATAGTTTGTCTAACCAAAACCATTGTAAATCATTTCTTAAACTTCCCTAAACAAACAAGGTTTGGTCAAAATACAAAAGCTTAATGAATTTCCAATTCTATAGGATATATCATGAGAAATTCATTAGTTGTGTCATTAGCCTAAAGTGACTCTCATCTTGAGAAATTATCAAAATCACTTGGCTTTTGATATAATTCCCCTGATCTCAAAAGTTTTAGATTATTTAAGGGAAATTGATATTGGTTCAATGAAAGAAACTAAGTCATATGAACCCATCATTGAACTAATCATGTCTAAAGTGCTTCATTATGCTCATTCATCTATGACATGTGTCTCACTTGTTTTGAAATAAGTCTAAGTGCAACCTCAATCAATTAAACAAGTGAAAAGGAACTTATTAGTGGATGTGAAGTGAAATTAAACCTTGTTCATCTTAAGTCTTCACATCAATCCAATGTGCAATAGAAAAATGTAAGTCTAGGTAAAATCCCTAAGTGTGCACATTAGAATTCATTGTCCTATGAAATGTGTTTGATATTTGTCATTTGTAACATCCATATGACATTGGTAGGTACACAAAGTGATTAAAATTTGAACCATCCTAGTTTAGTGAACTAAAAACTAAAGTGGAATCATTAAATGTGATAAATATTAAAATCCATTTCAATATAAGCATCGGATCCAAAATGGTGTATATCTATACATTATGCTTATGTATGTGATCTATAGATATTTACTCTTGAACATTCTTAAGATAGATCTCTATAGAGTTTGAGTGATTCAATAAAATGAGAAAGCTAAAATCACTCAAATTTGCATCTCATGAATTCATTGTAAATTGTGAACATCATTGAAATCATGAGATTATTCCTAGAAAACCAAAAGTGTGCTCGAAGAATTATGTGCATAGTTGGCTTAAAAGGGAAGAAAATTGAAATGAAATGTGTCTTGAAAATCGCACATAATCATTTAATTGAAATTAATTCATCGAAACACATATAACAAGCAATTAGGGATCATGAACAAGAAAATAAGATTGAAATCTAGTAGTCCCTAATAATTAGAAACTAGTTTACCCCTATAAGTAATCTTCTAAAAATAGTTGCATTCACAATAGGTTAGAGTTGCTTGTCCTAGGATAGACTCAAAAGTACTTGTCATCATTAGCTATCCATGATGTGCTTATGTTTGTAGATATATATATATATAGCACTCTATATATGTATATTCCCCTGTGAAGTATTAGCTACATGGTAAGATGTTAAACCTTAAAGTTAAAAGCTACTCAATTGGTACTGTTAGCCTTCTTACTAGTTGAGAGGGAGATTGTACCTTCACTTTAATTAATACATCTAATCTCTTTCGCTTCTTGCCAACATCTTCACCATGATAAGTCATATGTGTCTTGATTGTTATTATATATATATATATATATATATATACAGTATATGGACATAATTAGTGGGAGCATGGTTTGCTAGGTTGTCATCTCATTTAGTATATCTTGATTACCCATAGCAATCATGCATTAGTAGCCCAAGGGTTGTTTGTCAATCATTCATCTCTAAATCCCTTGGTGCTTCTGTGTAGGACAACCCTTTGGATTCATACTCTGTATGAGTCTTTAACAAAGGAGGAGTTATATGTGAAATATCTGTCATTCTATCTTATCATATGATGTTTGATATGTATACTCCATTGCATATGATAAGTGCACTCATTTGGAGCATCATTGCTCCATTTGTGGTGTAGTTAGGAATTTGTCTTATGCTTACATTTTGAAATCATCTCTCAGTTATGACAAAATCCCTCAGTCTGAGCCTCAGTGTCACATCATCTTAGGCTTTATACTTATCTTGGATGAACTCATATTATATCATCTCTGCCAATGATAAGTATCCAGTTCTAGAGTCTGAAAAATCTCTAGAACTCTCCTTCATAGGATTGTGCTCAAGTTGATCACCTCATTATCTATGGAGTAGTCTCCTACCATGTATCTTTTAAGATAAATACATCATTCATCATGATAAGATCCATTGGCTATGCTATTACTGTCCTATCTATAGCCAATTTGTATTGTCATGCCCTCTCACATAGGTTTCACTTAGGGCCACTGGCAAATTCATAGGGGGAGAGCCAAATGGTTATATATTCATGCTTATATAGATCACTGTGATATGCTCACAAGATCTATTGCCCCCATACTTGTGCTTATCTTGCAAATCATTAGATTAAAAATATATATATATATATATATATACATGTCTTATCAGACACTTTACTTTATTTTCTCATTGATAAGCATCATATGCGCTTGAATGGTATATCGTATACTAGGCACATAGCTTAGATAAGCTATCATTCTCTTGACACACCACTTACACTTTCACAGTTATACTATCTCTTCCTTTTTGTTGTTGCCAAAAGGAGGAGAGTTTTGGGAATTGATTAGGTAGTCCAATTGTATATGCATCATATGCTTTACATTCAATCATTACACTTGTGCATATAGTGAGGGGGAGCATTACTTCATTGTTTATATCATATTCATGCTTAATGTCATATTATCTAGATGTATCCTTCCTCCCTAATCAATTTGTTTGCCATCATTAAAAATGGGGAGAATGTAAGCCCAAGGGTTTCCATGGGTTAATTATTCACCTTACCTTCTTGTTTTGATGATTAGCAAACTCAAATTGATTAGCATTTATGAACTAATGTGTTGCTTTGAGGTGTTGTATTATATACAGAAATTTCATGTCATAATCGTCATTACACAACTCTTCTCAACACATGGCTTGTGGATTAAGGATCAAAGGAACCAAGAACTTACATCTACAGTGAAGACATCACCATTTGGAGATGATCTAGTCAAGAAGCTCGATATGAAGATCCCACAAGTTCCCCTAGCAAGTGTCAAGAAAGAGCTTGGAGTTGAACATGCCATGGTAACACCTCATGCACCTTTCAACATGTATTGAAGATTGGAGGAGAAGTCACAAGAGCCGAATCAAGTTCAAGATGTTCACTCAGGCCGAAGAAGTCCAAGGAAGTGCAAATGAGCGAATACATTACAAGAAGATTCAATGGTATTATTTTAGAATGTATTTAGAGTCCTCTTGATATTTTGTAAATTGAACTTTCAAAGGTTTTCAAATGATTTTCATACTTAAGTTATTACATCTTTGAAAACCGTACAAACACCCAAAAATGTGTTTGAAAACCTAGGACTAAAGCCCATAGTCAATGGCCCAAAGCCCCTGAATTTTAAAGTTAAAATGGAATTTCACACAGGGCCGGTCGACCGGTCTATGCCGAGCGACCATGGGATGGTACCTAGAATTCTAGGACAACTCAAAATTTATCGGGCCGGTCGACCGGGCCAATCCGGTCGACTGCGGATTTATTTTCTGAAAATCCAGAAAACATCTAGGTTGGTCTTGGAGGATGACCGCGATGGTCCGGTTGACCGCGATAATGTTTTTGAGCCAAATTTTATTCAAAACAGATTGCCCTTGTCGGGCGAGCACCATAGGGTCGGTCGACCGCTTTGATATGAAATTTGAAATTAAAAAAGAAGACCCCAATAAGGGCGGTGCCTCGGTCGACCGCCACGGCTTGGAAAACTAGCCGTTGGGCCTTACGCATGTTGACTTTTTCAACCTTGTTTTTTACAGTTTTACCCCCAAACGGTCATATTTCCTTATGGGCTATATATACACTATCAAAACCTTTCTAAACAACCTTTTGCAAGATCAAATCCCATCTTCTTGAACATAAACTTTTATATGAAAGGTTAAACCTCTTTGAATTTGTATTTTTACATTCTATCAAGAGGATCTCCATAGGCTTTACATTTGTATCTATTCCTTGAAGAGTTTGTGAGCTTTGAAAGTTGTAATCCACCTATCAAGAGGCAAGAGATTTCTATTCTTATTTTTTTCATTTGTTCTTGAGGGTCTTCGATTCGGCCCGTTAACAAAGTTGAATCATTGTAAGAGAGTGTGTCCCCTCGGCAAGGCTTCGTGCAAAAAGGGTGTGTCTCCTTTGAAGTTGAAGGAGTCGGTGTATGGCTTGGAGATTCGCTCATTAAAGAATCTCATATTTTAGTGGAGATCCCAATGAGGTAAACTTGGAAGAATAGAGTAGGTCTTGTGATAGACTAAACCACTATAAATCGCGTGCCTTGTGGATGCTTTCTCTTCAACTTCTCTTTGCGCTTTGGTGATTGGTAATCTCTACCCTTTACTTGCACTTATGTTTTATTGAACAAGGGTTAGAGCATATAGGCTTAAAGTAACATCTAAACCCTAGCTTTCATTATCTTGAATATTTGAACAAGGGTTAGACTATAAATGCTTAATTAGTAATTTAATTTTAATAATCCATTTAATTAGCCAAAAAATTTTAATTGACCAATTCACCCCCTCCTCTTGGGTTGTCACACCTGTATTTCAATGATGTATAATAATATTCATCTATATAAATTATAGAACAGGTGGATTTAGAACTAGCTCAAAAGTAACTAATGTGAATATGTGAAAAAAAATGTAAACCCTGGAAGAGAAATTCAATCAAGGGTGTTACATTGACACAAAACCAATCTAACTACTATATATAAAGGCGGAATCATGGGTTAAGTTCGTCCACCCTTTGCCAAAAATCCCATCTATATCCCAGCTGTATTATGCCTATTCTTTTTAATAATAAGTTATGATATTAACGACTTTCTTTAGGGTGAAATCGTAATCTACATACGAAAAGTACCGACACAGGGTACCTGTCTATGACAATTATGAAAAAAATACCAAGAAGAGGTAAAGACATACGAAACAACTACTTTATATTACTCATGCAGGGCACGTGCAAAATATTGAAGGATTCCGAGCACCTCAAGAGGAACAACAATTATGGAAACCTCTATTGGTTGGAGGGCTAGGATCAGCCTATATCGATTGGAGGGCTAGGATAATATTAAATAATATTAATAACTATTTAATATTATCCCGAAAAATAATCGTTCATTGATTTAGTCGAATTTCAGGCGAAATCCAAAAAAATCAATTTAAAAGATACTTTAACTCAGTCAAAATTTCAGTAATTTTGACCGAAATTTCAGGATAATATTAAATAAGGGATAAAATCCATATTTGTTTAGGATATTCTTTAAATATGGGAACGGGATTTCGGGGGGAAATGAAATTTTGATCGAAATTTTGAAAATTCGGTTAAATTTCGAAATAAAATTTCAAAGCAAAACAAAATTTCGTTAGAAATTTCCTTCCATTTTGGGTTGACCGGATTTGGATTTCAATCGAAATTTGACACCATGCTTAAGAGCATGATTTTAAATTTCAATTTAAGTTTCGATCGTCTTGGAAATGTGGACGTTTCGGTTTCAGATGAAAATTTCGGTAAAAGGTAAAGTAATATTGTTTTCCCTATTATATGAATAGATCCTAGGTAGTTGTTCCTTTTAATCAACTCCAATATTAGATTGCCACTTCATTTTGCACTATTTGAACTAATATTTGGGTCCCACGTGCAACGAACATGCATTTTTCCTAGCTCAAATAATAACTGAACACACATATTTGAAGTCAACAAATGCTAAAAATAAATTGTCTGAAATAAAACTTCATCAACCATTGCATGCAGCTACCATATTTATCTTAGCTATTACATTAGTATTTAACCCAAAGAAAGACTGAACTACTATCAGACTAAAAAAAAAAAAAAAAACTCTATTTTTCTAACATGAGTTATTTAACATGTAAAGAATGAACATTCTAGGCTTATCAGTCAAATACTCATGAAATCTCATTATCAGCTAAACTATTTAGACAATAAATTATCTTGAAACAACGTTATTTGTAAACAATTCATTAAAAATCAATTTACAACAATTATAAGGTATTAGCATCATTAACTCAGATTTACGATTACCATATGTTAAAAAACTGATTGTACCATTAATTATCTCAAAGAGTAGGTAAGAAAAAAAAAGAAAAATGCCTTAATGTCTTGTAAAAGCTGTTAAGATTCCAAAATGACAGGTTTAAACCAAGGTAAAACAATAGCACTCAAGATTGCAACAAAAATGGACAAGACAAATGTGATTCGATAATCTAGCACAATTACTTCTACATCACTTGATGATAAACAGTATTAATCGACATTATTTATTAATGTAATAAATGTCCATTTTCATCATTTAATGAATAAAATTATCTTGTATGATATAATGACCCAGTTACCCATACACACAGCATCAGACAATCTTGATAAAACCCTGAAGCATTCATAAAAGCTATAAACAACGGTAAATAATAATCATGCTTAAAACTAAAATGATTCGAACACCAACAAATAATCTCTTTTCTTTGCTTTCTTTTTGTGCATGCATAAGTGTTCACAAAAATGGAAAAGTACACTGCCAACGATATCATAGAAAAAAGAAGCTTACTACTAAATTTGAGTATACAAGGCTGAACTTTAAAATCAGACTGAATTGGTTATTTTAATCTTATCTCATTTTCAACTAACACTCCCAGCTAGGAACAAAACCAATGGGAGATTAAACTAAACTCCTCCTCTCTCTTTTTTTATTGCCCATGAGTTAAGGAGGGAACATGAACTTACAAGAGTAAAATGAACAAGACAGAAGACTCTTGTTTCGAACCTATTTGAAACTCCTACTGGCTCAAAATCAGCAAGTGTTAAGCTTAATATTTTGTTTTGAAGATTCCAATGTCAAATACAACTAACAATCAACTATGTGTTTGACATTCCATCATGACATGAAATCATTCATAGGCAACAACTATTTGAGAATTCCTTACAAAACTAAAAAGTCCCACTGGAAACTAAAGTGACATACAATATAAATGATAAGGTATGCATAAAGAAATGAAAAATCATATAAATAATTAAAATTTTCGTCTAATCACAAATCCTAAACAAACATTATCACATTGTACTTGCACATCTTCTCATATCACGCCCAACAGTTAGACATATATTTTTATAGTATATGCATTAATATGATCAATGAAATTGAACATTCAACAAAACATGATGTGAACAATTTAACTCTTAAATTGGCAAAAACCACATTCTTTCCTAATGACCATAGGGGAAATAAAATTGAGAAAGGAACATGACAACATATATATCCATAACTCTTCATGTCTTCGCAATCAATTCGAATGCATTCAAAACTAAGGGAATAATTTCGCAAGAACTAAACAAAATGAAAAACTAATTCAAGCATTCTTAGCTAAAAATATTATATACCACCTGAACATTCTTACATTAAAATTGTACAAATAAAGTAAGAAGAAATATACATCTTGTAACTTAATGCTCAATTCTTCATCATAATTTTGGCATAAACTTTCTTTTTTACTCATAACACTAAAAACTCAAAACAAGATGAAGAAAAGAACAAAAATCGTTGAATGAACATAAAGTTTAAACTAAAACTTCAAAGTTTATAAATAAAGTTTTTCTCAAATTCAAAGTCTAATAAACTCCGAACTAAATTATCTCAAATTCAAAGTTTATAAATAAAGTTTTAAGATCATAAAGAGGAAATAAGATGATTTTACCTCAACATGTTATCTTTTTTGGAAATTCAAATGCAAATGTTATCTTTTCTCGTCAAAAAAATAAAGGATCTTGCCTCTTTATTCAAAATTCCAGCAAAGCTCCTTAAAATTCGAACTGAAATTCTCAGGTAATTCATTAGATCAGAGATACAAAGGAACGAATAGAGTTAGGGTTTTAAAAGAGGTAACAACAGGGCTTTAAGGAGAAAAAGTGGTAGATCCAGGGCTTTTGTAGAAGAAAATACTAGAACAAGAAGGGCAATAGGTAGATCTATGAAACTGAAGTAGACGTAGAAAAATCTGAAAACTAGAAGGTTGGATCTATGGTTTTACCCTTGGATCTAGGGTTTCCACACTTGTGCTAGGGCTTGAGATGAGAAAGTGAAGTCTTTGTCATAGAAGAAGATGATAAGGCTAATAGAAATACTAATTTGAAGAATGGTCGCCGGATTCCGACGAGGATGACCGGAGAAGATGAGATCTCCGTTCCTCCTCCTCCTCCTCCTCCTCCTCCTCCTCCTCTCTCTCTCTCTCTCTCTCTCTCCCCCCCCCCTTTACACTGTAACTCACGCCCCCTCCCCTCTGTTTAAAGAAAAAAATGAGAGCCCCTTTCCAACAGACCCTAATCCATATATATAAACAAATGATATACTTGCCCCATGTTTCTTCCTCTGGACAACCCCTTTAATGCCTTTATGCTAGGGGTGCAAGTTTGGCCCTGTCAGCCCTGACCCGCCGTGAGCCCGAACAGGGCCAGGGCTGGATTTTCCAACCCTAATGGCGGGGGTTCATTTTTTTAGACCTTGACTCAGGTCGGGTCGGGTTCTGTGTTAATGCTTCGGGTACCCTGACCCGGCCCGACCCTAAGTTTTCTATTATAGAATTGAACCATCTGTGCATGTTTCTTTTGCTAATGTTTTCTATTATCTTGGATTGATGTTTCTTTAGATTATTATTATTAATTGTCTCTGTTGCCCGTCATGTTGTTGAATTCATATTGTCTTATTTTGTTTCCTTTCTCTGTTTATTGATCATTTTGTTTTATATGATAAGTGGTTGCTTTATTTTTGGCACTCTTAAAAGGTATTTGCACTAGCTTCAATTAGAGCCGGCCCGGCCCGGCCCGGCCCAATCAGGGCCAATCAGGGCGGGCCAAGGCCAGCACTGAGCCCTGTAGGGCTGGCAATGGGTTGAGGTTTTTCGGCACTGACTCAGCGTCAGGGTGGGTCAGGGCCGAGATAATGGGATCTAGGGTTGGGCTAGGGTTTTGAAAAACCCGACCCAACCCGACCCTGTTGCAACCCTACTTTATGCCTAATCTTTTACCCTACAAGAGGTGGTCTGGGTAACAATGGGGGTGAACAAAAGGTAATGCTATATATTTTTGTTTTTTTTCTTCCTATAGATAGCCCCTTCAAGCATATTTATGACTATTCTTTTCTTATAAAGGGGTGGTCCAGATAAGAAAGATGGGGGGAAATATATCCTTTTTGAAATCACATTAGCTCAACCATTTTTTGTAATTGCCCAACTAAACTGTATTTTCTTATTGGAGAGGCCATCGATGTTAGCACTACAATATTTTTATAATGGCACAAACTTGGCTTATCTTTGTGTCTGTTTTTTGCCCAGCTTATCTAAAAATTTGTAGGGGCGCTTTTGGGAGTGGTAACAACTTCCATGTAACATTTTTCATTTGAACGAACAAGATGAGCTAACGAAAATACCAACGTAAGGTTGTGGTCAAGCATTGGGGCTTAGGGGTGCAGATAAAGGAGTGCCAGTATCAAGAACTTAGGGGTATTTTGTAATTTTCATTTTTTTGCGAAAACAAATGAAAATATGAGGGTAACTAAGAAAAGAGACCTAACGGGGGTTTGGGGATCACTAGGGTTCCAAAAGATTTTGAGAATGACCTGTAAATGGGCATTTCTTGGGTTTATTTCGCACTCAAGCACGGTTTTTGGAAATTCGGGACTCGGATTTTGGGAATTTTATTTGAATTTAGGGATTTAGGGTTCGATCAAAATGGGGTATCTACAGATGCTCCTCTTTGATAGAGTGTGCTTGTTACACGAATGTCAAAGCTGACGAGACAACACATTTTTACATTCCCAAAATTGGAACAAATCGAATTTTGAATTTTAGTTTTGTTTAGTTTTTTCAAGTTTCGACAATCAACATGACTCATGGGTAATTTTGGTGGAACACTGGACACATAACTCGGCAATCAGAACATATTGGTGAAACCGCTTTTCACCGGACACATGACTCGGTAACAGCATCGATAACATAGGTATACCTGACTCCACACTTGGGTAGCGGTACACTGCAGAACGACGGATCATGACTTGACTTCTCATTACTAACAATAGAATAACTAGTGTAGAAACCCAATTTTGTCGAGGCAGTACTAATGGTAGGTGACGCGAGGAAGAACCTTATGACAAGTCCCAGAGCACCAGTTGTGTTTCTCTCAATCTCTCTTTAGGGTAACAAATGGTTTCCAAAAGCCGTTTTAAATGACAGAAAAGCCTGTTTTAACATAGCCCCCACCTTTTTCGGCAAACTGAAAGCCTGTTTTACGCAATACCCGCCTTTTACGGCATAAATCGGTAAGCCAGTTTGAACACGGCATCCCAGTCAATAAGTTAACTTTGGGTCAGAAGCTTTTGATTACATCCAAAGGACACTTTGTCTCCTGAACACCTACAATAGTAGATTCATTGGAAAGCTCCTAGAGCAAGGAATCGAACGGATTTAACTGTGTATGAATTAGAGTTCAATCAGAAAAGTTACGGACGATCGAAACTATCCGATAATAAAACGAAAATCACTAAAAAACAAAATGGAGAAGAAACGAACTATCGCGCAAATTGGGGACAACATCACCCACCTTTATCTAGGTGATGTCATCCCAAAATTTGCCCTAGGCGAATTCAAATTCGCCAGGGGCGAATTTGTTTCGACCTAGATATTTTTTTACCCCCCACCTATAAATAGGTGGGGGGGTAAGGGTTTGGATCACCTTCTCTCTCCCTCTCCCCCCTTTGTTTTTGGTGTATACACCATCCTTCGGTGTATTTCGAAAACCAAAACCCCTGCAGAAATCTAGAAAAATCCCTAGTTAGTTTACTTTTCTAGAAGAGAGAAAGTAGAGAAACACTAGGTAGCTCCAATTGGACGTCGGCATTCCACCGAAATTCTGAAGGTTCAGAGCGTCTTTTTCTGTTTTATGCTGTTGTTCTGCTGAATTTCGCAGAAATACGAGCTGCTTTTTAATAGCAGTGCTGTTGTTCTACCAAAATCTCGCAAACTCGGAGCCTTTTTTGGCTATACAGAGCCGTTATGCCGCCAATTTCTCTGCAACTTCAGAGACTCCTTTATCAACACAGCGCCGCTGCGCCGCCGAATTTTAGAGAACCCAACTCCCTATTTCCAAAATAGTGGCATTGTTTTGCCGAAATCTCGGCAAACTCGAATTCTCCTCCACAAATACAGTGCGCTTACGCCGCCCAATTCTCCACGGGAAAAGTTACATTCTGTACAAGCTTAATGTAATTTCCTTTACAAGCTAGGTACGAGGTGGTGACGTCATAAAATCTTGGCCAGAAGGCTGAGCAAATTATGAGGAGAATTTGAAGCTTTTCTTTTACTTTCCACAATTTACAGCTTTCTATAATTTTCTTTACAAGGTACGAGGTGGTGAAGTCATAAAATCTTGGCCCAAAGGCTGAGCAAATTATGATATAAATCCCTCCACCTTACTTTTACTTTATGTACAGTCCTTTTCCGTTTGACTTAAGGGGAGGGGCCTACTTGGGATCAGTTGCAGTATTCCTTTGGAGTATGTAACATATGGTCTCAAACAGGATCGAACCGAACCGCTTATCTTCTTTTTGGATTTTTTCTGTAAATTCATTTCATATACATCGTGGAATTAAGTTCAACCAAAATAAAGGATAAAAAGATAAATTATCCTGATTCAAATCTTTTGAAAATGCCAATCCATGTTAAGAGACATGATTAATCCAGGCAAAAGGGGTGCTCAACACCTTCCTCGATTGTCACCATAACCCTTACCTAGATATCTGTAAGGACCTTGCCTTAAGAAAACAGAGCAAAATATAAGGTTCTAGGCCCAGAGCAAAGGAACCGCTGATTACTATTCTTCCAATGAAATTCGAGTCATTACTCATTTGCTTGGAAGAATAGACACGAGTCCTAGGTCCTAACCTAGGTAGCGACTCTGAGTTTTTCTATCATGCGAAGTCCACGGTCCTGAGTTAATAAGCAGCGCAGATCAAATAACACTCCCATAAAAACCCGATGTGGTGATCCCTTGTCGTCCTGTGCAGCACGGGAAAAAATCGGATACCACAAACTGGCAACTCTGCTGGGGAAAACAGATGTGAAAAACATGATAACCACTCTAAACAAATCTGCTTATCAAAATAAAAAAAGGTTATCATTAACTCGATGTAGCCTTCAGGGGCATTCGCAAGTTGTGAACATGTCGCAAGTTGCGAACGCTCCAGACGAGCGAAATAAAACAAGTGTTAGACTTACTTTCCTGTACATACATTTGTTACACATCTTCTGCAAGGATTGGTGAGAGCCAATGGTCAAATTTGCTGCCAAATTGCACGAAAATGCCCTGGGAGGCACCTAGGCTTACCCTTTTTTTTTTAATTTTTACTCACACACCATGGGAGTTCATCGCCCACTTGCATACCTATTTTACCCAGAGTGACTAGCACTTGGAACGGATTCAGTACCACTTGGGATTTAATCACCCGAAGTGTAGCTAGTCTCATCTCCATTCGATGTGAAAGCACCACCTCTTTCCACGTCACCCTTGTCGTGGCGTTAAAACGATGCTGTATTAACTTCCTGCCGCGTCTGGGCACACTGAGCAAGGGATTGTTTAATCACATTGGCAACATGAACCATCAAGCCTTCATCCCCTGCATATACGCACGTAGATGCTACCATGTCTGCACAGGACATATTGAGCTTAGAGTTAGGCAAGCCTACCAGTTACTCTAGAGAGATGTGAGCGTCATCCAAAATAGAGATAAACTAAACCTTTGGCCCACCTCGGGCATGTTGAGCGAGTCTAGAAAGGTGTCCCAGGTTGCCTCAATTCTTGCTAGGGATGTCATTACCCTAGCCCGATGCGCAAACGGTCGCAGTTTACTTTTACCCATGATTAAAGGTTACTTTTAACCTTTAGTTTTGTCTAAAGTCGTGTTTGCAAACCCATATCATCACATTCCTTGGATAAGCAACCATTGTACCTAGGAGGAATGACCATCTTACGGTTAATACGCTTAACCAAAAGACTCTCATTCTGGTCACATCAATCAAAGGTTACTATAATCCCCCAAATCATCTTCTTTGTTCAGACCGACCTGGTCTCATCTACGTCAGGCTCCACTGCTTTTCATGTTCGATCCACCCTGACTATCATTATAGTCAAGGCGGCGAAGCCCTGTTCAAATAAACCTAAGTTTTCTCTAACCACCTCGGTCATTTCCCCTTTTCAAAAGATATCCCTCCCCAAAGAAATAAACCTTCCTTGACCTCTTTGATGGTCGAGAGCGGCAGAGCTCTGCCCAAAATCAACTCATCTTCTGGTACGAAGATACCCCTGTCATGACCATTGTTATGGTCACGGTACCCGAGCTCTGCTCAATCCAAGTCAATCCTTTTTGAAAATATAGACTCATTCCATACCTTTGTTATGGTCAATAGCGGCGGAGTTCTGCCCAAAATCAACTCATCTTCTGGTATGAAGATACCCCTGTCATGATCATTGTTATGGTCACAGTACCCGAGCTCTGCTCAATCCAAGTCAATCCTTTCTAAAAAGATAGACTCTTCCCATACCTTTATTATGGTCAATAGCGGAGGAGCTCTGCCCAAAATCAACTCATCTTCAAGTACGAAGATACCCCTGTCGTGGCCATTGTTATGATCACAAGACCTGAGCTCTGCTCAATCAAAGTCAATCCTTTTTGAAAAGATAAACTCGTCACATACCTTTGTTATGGTCAATAGCGGCAGAGCTCTTCCCAAAATCAACTCATCTTCTGGTACGAAGATACTCCTGTCATGACCCTTGTTACAATCACAGTACCCGATTTCTGCTCCAATCCCAGTCAGTCTTTTAGAAAGATTAGATTTATTCCAACCATCCTGTTGCGGTAAAAACCAGGGCAAACTTTGCCCAAATTTATCATTATCTTCTTCCGAGAGGATATCCTTTTCTAGATTTACCGTGCGTCAAGGCTCTGTTCAAATACATCTATTTTCTCGTGAAAAGGATGTATTCAGCCAAACCTAACCAAAGTATTGAGCTTCCGTCCAAGAGTCACCTCAGAGTCAGGGATGTTTAAACCCTATTCAAAGTTAATCCTTCTAGGAGTGTCCTCTCAGTTCTCAGATTGCAAGGGCAGAAGTTGCTCTCAACCCCTCGCTTGTTCAGGATCCGTCCAAAAAAAAATTTAAATTACAAAAATACGAAAACAAATGTTTTACCAAGCATTTTACAGTTGCTTTATCATGTTTTGGTTCTCTATCTTCTATGTAAATAGATCATGGACCATAGGGGAGAATTGAATGATTGGATTCACAACTTCTACAATGTCGAGTGTTTCGATTTTAGTCATTGGTTCACCAATCCTTTCGAGCAGTACTTTCCCTTGCTCTCATCCGTCCAGATTGATTGGAATCTCCCTCGAGCAGCTGCTCATTGCTGGGACAAAGACAATCATGTCTTTCGATTTGGATTAGAAGAAATCTGCCCCACCTATGAGAAATTTTGTACCTTACTAGGGGTACCAGAGGAGGGATCCATCGTCAGGCTGGGTTATGTTGAACGAGTCAAGTAGCATTTCTGCGTCCAAGGTCAAGACCCCTCAAACTTCAAGACTTCAGAAGGAGTTCTCGTTAATCAGTTAATTGAGGCTTTTTCTCCCATTCGAGATATGGATAATCTCGCCTACCAAACTGCTCGTCACAAGGCTCTCTTGTTCTGTGTCTATGCTAAATATCTCACAAGGCAAGAATCTGACTAAGCCTCCTTTCATATTCTTAGTGTACTAGATCAGGTTCTTGACGGAGCCAATCTGGTATCTATCATCCTAGCCGAAACATTTAATGGATTAGACAAAGTTCGAGATGATCCCGATTGTCAGTTTATGGGCTTCCCCATTCTTCTCTACATCTGGCTTTGTTTGAAACTTTACATTGCCACCCCAAGTTCGCGGTTGGATGTCTCGATATACGATTATCATAATTGGTACCATTTCCAACACTTCGAAACAGTATCTGGTTGGCGTGGGTTAAAAGTTGAGAACATCTACTGGAAGATACATGGGTATTGCCCCAATGTCCTATCCTTACCAGGATTTTCTTACATTCAACTCTTTGGTCTAGAAAAGACTTCGTTCTAGATCCCAAGCCGCATCATGTGTTAATACGGAGCCAAGCAAGAAGTCCTTGAACCAATCTCCCCATCTTCCCTACACAAGAATTCTCCAATGAACTCGCCAAAACCATTGTCGCTAAGTGGGAAAAGAGGAAAACCATATATTCCCATGATCTTGCTATACCACATGCATATGAAGTAGCAATCAACTACTACTCTTTACTCCAAATGGATGTCCTCCATGGGACGACGTCCATGGGTCGTTGATCGAGCCTGCGTAGAAGACAGAGAGCATTTTTTTTCTTTTCTTTTACCGGTTTTGCTGTGTAAATAGCCTGTCAAAGGCCTCGGTGTAAAAGAGAAAAGAAATGTGAATAAATAAAAAGTATGTGCATAGGTATTGTGTCAACCTTTTTGTCTATGTGAAAGTTTCTTTGTTATCTTCTATATGGAACAAACCATGTCTGCAGAAATGATGTCCGAATGGATTCAAAGTTACAGCCATCCCGAGAACTTCCAATTGTTTGACCGTAGGTCTTACCATGAACAGTTCTTTCCCCAATATGAGTCCATCCAAATAGATTGGAACCTCCTCAAAGCAGCAACCCAATACTGGGATCCCCGGTATCATGTCTTCCGCTTTGGTCTAGAGGAAATGTGTCCTACCTTCGAAGAGGCTTGTACTCTTTTGCAGTACCTGGATGATGAACCTCTTATCCGCCCTGAGCTTAGGTATGGGTCAAACAAATTCCTATGTTACCAACCGCTTTGCATGCCATGGCAAAACCCCGGCGATTTCAACAGTGTCGTCATGAAGCCTATGTACTCTGTGCATATGCAAAGCACCTTTTGTGTCAAAGGTCCATTACTGCTTCCTTGTCCCTCCTTAGTGTTGTGGACCAGCTACCATTAGATGCCAACCCTATACCCACCATACTGGCTGAAACCTTTAGGGGGTTAAACCATGTCTCTAAATATCCTCACCTTCCCTTTTCAGGATGCCCGACCCTATTGTACATTTGGTTGCGCCTAAAACTTCGCACAGCAACCCCTCAACTGCAGACGATTCCTTGCATCTTGAATTTCAGGTCATGGACATATAACATTCATTTTGATAGCGAGATCGAGTGGTACTGGGAACTCTTACAAATGAAGACATACTTTGGAAACTCCGCGGTCCCGACTCTGCCACCTTGGCTACTTTCAAATCTAATTATGTTCACATCTTAGGCCTTCAAGATACTTTTCCTATATTCCTCACCGAATCATGCGGCAATTTGAAGGAAAACAAAGGCCATGGAAACCTCTCCGACGTTTCCGTCCACCGGAGGAATTCGATGCAATTGAAACCGAAATTGTATACTCAGCGTGGCAAAAGCGCAAGGTAGTCCCTGTTTTCAAACTTTTCGTTCCTCGTGGGGAAACGATACATCCGGACTACTCTCAGCACTGATCGCACACATGCCCCCGAAGACCGAGTTGGTGGACTCCTCAGAAGATGTGTAGTTCCTTGCTATTATCCGTTCAGCTCAAGACTACCAAACTTTGGACTACTCTTGTACAGAAAATAAAAAGTTTCTTCCTTTTCTTACAAAATCTTGTGAAAAATGTAGGATAGAAGTCAGGCTAGCAAAGGCCTTGTTGTATCAAAAGTTGTAAAATATTGGTCAAACATATAAATAAATAAAAATCTTTCTTTGTACTCTTCTAATTATCTGGACAACTCTTCCACCTTGCATGGATGAAATCTAAATCAAATGTACATTCCCATCTGCAGGTAGAAAGGTTCTATACTTGAAACCATTGCATCAGAGAAGTCAAAAGTGTAGGCCCAAACCGAAACGCATTTAGAAAGGACTTCAGAACCACCCAGTCCTTCAATTCCTACTTCAATAGCAATTTCAGAACTTTCTAATCCTTCAAACATTCTTACCGTCATTGCAGAACCTTCTGATCAATCCCAGATTATCGAAGACTTGCAACAGGCAGTAGCTGGTCTCACTCAGAATCTCCAACGTCTCTCAGAAGAAAATGTTGTGTTAAGATCACCTCCTGAGGTCACTGCGGCACCCGCTTTACCTCAAAAGTCTATGCCTCCTGTCCAGGAAACTATACCAGCCCAGCCCACTAACTAGTCTATAGCTCAACCTCCAGATCCATTTTTGGGAGAACAGTATGCGGATGAGAATCACCCTTTTTCTCAAATTCTGAAGCAATGGGAAGATAAGTTCGCCAAGGTCAGTCAAGACCTCAAACTTATCAAAGTTCAGGGATCAACATGACTCTCTTTTCGAGATGTCTGATTGTCTCCTTATGTACAGCTTCCGGCCAACTTCAAATAGCCTAACATCAACAAATATTACGGGACTGGTTCTCCTCAAAATCATCTCACAGTGTTTGAAAGTATGTTGTGATCACAGGGTCTATCCCCAGAATAACTCACTCTTGTCTTCCAAATGCTCTGAAAGGCGTTGCACAGAAATGGCTTCTAAGTTTGCCTAAGTTACCAACTATGGGTTGGGAACAAATTATGAATGAGTTCATCAAGCAGTTCTCCTATGAAGATGGCACTGAAACCTCCCGCAAGGATCTTCAGACCACCAGACAGGAACCCATGGAATCCTTCTCTAACTTTGTAAAGCGTTGGCGTCATAAGACAGCTCAGATGCTCAAGCGGCCCACTGAGGAAGGGCAGATCGATATGATGCAGCAGAACCTGACCTGTCATTCCAGTGTCCCATGGCCATTCAGAGTTTCACCAGCCTCAAACACTTCATAGATACTAGCAACAAGATCTATGACTCTTTAGCTCGTGGCTGGCTCATCAAAGCCTCCTCCGACTCTAGAAACGCTCAACCCAAAAAGCCTCTAGTCTCTAAGGAATTTAATGAGATCAAGTTAGACTATCGCGGTATAGCGAATTTACGTGAGAGATCTATGAACCCTAAGGTTTCTGTTTCAAACAAGTTGGGGATTAAATTCATGATGTAAAGTTAAGATTTTTTGGGAGGTTTTTACTAACTTTTGTGTTGATTTGCTATTAAATTATGATTTATTAACATTAAGACCAGACTGCTAGGATTACACAGAAACCCTAAGCAATCAAACTCTAAATCAGTTGAAACTTTTTCCATTACAAGATATGAATGATTATGGCTTACTCGAAAATTTTCATGAATTTTCATTAAGATTTGATATCAATCAACAATTTGTTAAAATTCAAATGAGTTCATAGGTTAACACAGTAACTTATAGCATATCAATTTTAAAGTAATCCAAACTTTCACAGAATAGAGCTATAGATGATTATAGAGTACTGGAAATATTTCATGAATTTTCATTAAGATTTGATATCAATTTCTGATTTCTCAAAATTCAAATCAGTGCATAGATTAACACAGTAACTTATAGCATATCAATTTTAAATTAATCTCAAATTTCACCGAATAAAGATATAGTTGATTATAGCTTACTGAAAAAGTTTCATGAATTATCATTAAAGTTTGATATCAAATTCTGATTTTTCAAAATTCAAATTAGATTATAAATTAACACTGCAACCTATAGCATATCAATTTCCAATCGACTCAAACTCTTAGAATATAAAGATAATCCTGAGATTATACTACTGTATGACTTTCATGAATTTTATTATGATTTAAGGCCAATTGAAATTCACATAAAAATCGAATTAAACCAAAGAATTACTTAAAAAGCAAACCTAATGGTATCCTAAAATCAAATAAAAAATTTCACTAGATATATAATAGATTATAAAATTTTAATCAAAATTTTAAAACTTAAAGATTAAATCTCCTCCTTAAAATTGATTTTTAAATAGAAAAGGGGAATTTGTTTCCTAGGAATTGAAACCCGTTTATTAAAATAAATTACAAAACCATATTAAAACTCTGTAAAATCAATTGAAAATTTTTCTCTAACATTCCAGTAACCTAAGTTACTGCTTTGTAAAGAAAAATTTTAAAAATTTACTAATTTAATACGAAAAAGAATTACTGCACGTAAACCAAAGAATCAATTAAAAAATAGTAAAGAAAATATTGTTTTTAAAATGTTATTACATGAAAACTTTAATTTATAATTAAAGATGAGTTCTCGAAAGTTTCATCAATTTTTAAAATCGTTTGATATTTATTAAAAATAACCCAAAATTAAAATAAATTAAAACCGGATTAAAAAAATTAAAGAATTCCGAACATTTTATGGTGAACTGGAAATCCAAAATTTGATTGGGAACAAATTTTCATGAAATTTGGACTTGATTTGACCCGTTTTCCATTTTATTCTTCAAGAAATAACCCTTTGCCGAGTAATCTTTCGAAAAATAAAACGGAAATCAAGGCGGTCAAACCATGGTCTAAGATTTCACTTTCCAGTAGTTTTGAAATTTTATTAACCAAAAAAAAATTTGATTTTTGAAAAAGATTATGTTTTCAAACACTTACCTTGAAAATTGAATTTAAACTCATATTGAAGAATAAAGAACGAAAACTAATATTTATATGGAGGAAAACTAATTTTTTGTTGAAATTTTGGATTTTGAAAGCCTTTAATCTATACTATAACATACTGAATTTGAAAAGAAAACTCATTGATTTGATATTTCAAAAATAAAACCCTAGCATACTTGTTCTAATTCACAAAGAAGAGAGATCCTTACCGTTGATCGCGATCTTTGTCTTTAGGGTTGGTGATCCGAGATATACACTTTGTCCAACTCTTTTATACACTCAAAAAGATCTAAAGAACACTCAAATAATCCTTGATTATATGATGCCTTGGAGAAGAAGAAGAAGTTCAAGAACCCCTTTTGTGAAGAACACTTGAGAAAGAGATGAACACACTTGAAGAGAGGAATGAATTTTCTAGAGCCAGGCCAAAGGTTGTGCTTACTTTGTTTTTATAGAAAAAGTTAGGGTTACATTGGATTTGAAAGTTTCCAATGTGAGGACTTCTACCTTTAGTTAGTTTCTAATTCTCACCTATGGCTTGCTTTTCCCTTACCTTCTAAATTGGATTTACTTCTAATATTGATTTCTTGCAAGCCAAGCAATGCTAAATTACGCAATGGAGATCCTTCAAGATCAATCTAAAAGTCTTCTCATATAGGAAACTAGCTTTTATGAATGATTTTCATCCAAAAAGGGCTGCACGACGTTTGAGCTCATTTTTGACTTATTTATAGGCTGATTCAGGAGCGTATAAAAGGGTGCGACAAAGCGTATACCTCGGATTTTACGCACCCTAAAGACAAGGAGCGCGATCAACGGTAGATTCCTCCATTTTTATAATATCAAAGGTTGAAAAGCATGCTTAGGGCCGTTTCTTCTTTGTTTTATTCATGATTTTCGTAAAAGCTACCATGCATGATCCAATATGATTTTGGTGGGTCAGTTTAATTGATTATCGATTTTGGTAAAAAAAGAAGGAATCGTTATATGAGAAAATTGGATGTTTAACCGATTGGGATATCTAGTGGCTTTTGAATCATTTTACAAAGTGAGTGTTTTAAAACCAAGGTTTTTTCGCGAAGCTATGTTTTCTGAGTCTTAATGAGGTTAAAAGAACACCAAAAATCTAAAAATTCCGGTAGATTTCATTTATTTTGATGGCTCAAAAATTCGTTAAAAAAATACCCGGAAATAGGATTTTGATGGTTCTAAAAATCGTTCATATAACAAAACAATTCGAAACTGATTGAAATTTGGTCATCAGAAGATTTTTAATGTTTGAATATCATGCGAAAAGTGTCAAAAGATTTGGAGTTTATTTCTTATTGTTAATGGAATTGTTTTGGTAAAATCACAGATTTTCATGTATATGAAGGACATATCATTAAACAAACTCCTTAAAATCTGAAATTTGCTAGTAAGAAGAACTGATCAGTCAGAATTATATTGTAAATTTCTGAGGAATTTTGGACATATTTTAATATTCTTTATTGATTTTTAATTGCTCTAACCAGAACATAAATATATACATTAAAAATAAACAATTATTGACATAATGTCTGAAAGTTTTCTCATAATTTTCTATTTGTCCGAGAATGTTCTAGTAAATGTTAGGTGGATTTGGAATTAATTTGCTATATTTGTTAGTGTAATGTAATCAATCTGACCCGAAAGTGGAAAATCAATTAAAAATTGAATTTCAATCTCTAAAATCATTACAAATTCAAGAAGAATATATTTTGAAAGAACACATCATATCCTAAAGTTTTCGGAACATATAAGTTAATTAGCTATAGGCTTCTTTGTAAAATCATTAATCTGATCCAATTGTGATAAATTCATTTAAAAATCCAAATCAATTCAAAGCACCTTGAAAATTTTTAGAGAACTCTAACTTTTCATCATATATTTAATCGCTAAGCCATCTGAAACAGAAATCTTAGGAGTAATAGATTTCCTTTGTAAAATAACATGCTAGGATAATTTAGATGCCGAGATAGTAACCATAATCGTATGCTAATTGCGATCGATCCAGCATAATTGGAGTGCGTAAATTATAGTATGTTATTGGCTCCGAGGTCCACTGTCCACAAAAATCTTGAGAAATATGCCAGGCAATAAGATACTATAACTTATGTGCTAAATTATACAAGGGTTGAGAGCACGATTCCCTTCCACGGTTGCGATTCGAGACCGAAACTTGCGAACCATAGAGCCTTTGGTATTCCTTAGATGTTTATGAATCGAAAATCCTCAAAAATAAAAAATCATTAAGTTCAACAAATCGAATTAACTCAATCCGCGTCTTAGGAGCCGTTGGATTACGGTTTCCTATCGTAGAAACCTTTAGGGCCCCTTAGGAACACTTATGTCACGTTGTGTCCTAAGTTTTAGGGAGTCCTAGAGTTAGGAGTCCTGCCTCATCACGGCCGTTTGCTATGGATAGCAACCATGCCATAGATCTAGTTACACTAGTCACCCAATTTTTTTCCTAGGACAAACCTAGTTACCTAGGATGTAGGTTAACCTGCATTAGTCTAAGGGACGTCTTGCACTTAGCTAGGACCATATAGCATCTTAGATGAAGTCCTAGGATAATAAAATCTTCAACTTGAACTAAATAATTTCTCTTAAAGTGTTAAAACAACTAATCCAGTCTAGATCGGTGTCCTAGATGAGTTAGGCATAAGTAGCTTAGTTTAAGTGCAACGAACTACGATCGACTCTGATTCTAGTGAGGCTGGGATACATAGGCAACTTGGATACTTGAGTGGTATAACAAGCTCGAGTCGGCTCTACACATAAGTGGTGGGGTTTTGTATATTAATCTTTAAATTAAAAAGTAATTAAATCACTTAGGACTTTCCATGAAATTAGAATTTTAGGAGAACTTTCACTTAGATTGAATTCAAACAAATTAAGAAAATCAAGATACACATTTAGGAATTACATTTGTAATTCGCATATTAAGATAGAGTTAAGTGAGTCATTTAAAAGAAATTCAAAACAGTTAACTTTTGGAATTGAAGACCGATTATCGGGCAGGAATGGTGCATGTGATGGTAACTCCCCATACCTTCCATTCTCGTAACCAGGTAATGAGTCTAGATTTCTGGTCAATTATGGGTCCTAGATCTCTCATCTAGGTGGCGACTCGGTCACTCTCTTTTGCGTGGAATTCAGATTACCTTAGTGATCCCAAGTTCACGAAAAAGATGAATTAAATCAATGCTAGGCTCGGCGGCTTACCCCTGCCCTTATGGGTACTGGGTTGCACGTTTGTTTGCACCCTACGGCTTGGTTACTGCCTGCTTGGTTGGGTAATTAAAATCAATAATAAAAAGCACACGCCGACCGCGTAGTTACGAAAGACCAAGAGAGAGGGAGGCGGCTCGCACCCCACCCCTCTCGCGGGATCGGGTCCCACAGAAACGCTACTATGAACTGATCCCAAGTGGTGATGGAGTTTGTGGGCAAACCATAAAGCCATTTTTTGGCTCCCTCATTTAATGAGAAGGTAATGAACCGCAACTTTATCGCAGCATCCGTGAGTTGCTGCAATTTAATTAAAGCACATACCTCTTCAAACTCTCGTAAAAATAAATAGGCATCCTCAGAAGGGAGCCCGTGAAAATGAGGGTGCATCATAAAAAATTGCGATTTGAGTTCAAAATTATTGCCCTGAGCAGTTGGGAATCAAATACAAGAAGGTTGTGCTGCTCAGGCAGGGTAAAAACGATCGCGAAAGGTTTTAGGAACTTTCTCTTCTGCCATGGCAATTGGAACTGGTTGAATGTCCGTCTCTGTTTCTGATCGAATTACTCTCTCCAAGCGGTTGACAGAGTTGCGCACTCAACCTACCCTCATACACAGAAAAAAACCAAGTTAGAAAAAGAAGTAGCCAAAAACCAAAGTAAACAAATAATTAATTGAAACTAACTAACTAGAAGAAAACTAAAAAATCACTTCGAATAATATAAGAATTAAAGTAACCGCACTCTTCCCTGGCAACGGCGCCAAAAACATGATTGTGATATTATAAATAACCGCAAGTGCACGGATCACGTGTAGATACGGGTTGAACTCAGGGAAGAGCTTATTGTAATTTCTACCCTTATACTATTTGAAAAATAAACTTATGATATATTGTTGCCTGGAATGTACTCAGGATTTCTGTGTACTACAACCTCGGATCCAACAATATATTTAAATTTATAAACTAAATAGATACGGATTGAAAACAATGAAGAAACGATTACAAATTCAATCATTATATTTAGGCAAAGTGAACCAATAAAGGATTTTTATTAATTATCTAATCTAATTAGAAAACAAAAATCTAAGACCTAAATTAATTGAAAAATTGGTTGGAAATAGTAACCTAAAGTGAATTGAAATTTTATTAGAAAAGTAATTGGAAATCTAATTGAAACTTTAATTCGATTAAAATATTACTTAAGATTAGAATCCACCATGAGTTTGAAATGTATAATCAATTAAACCAATTTTTACATTGGATTGTCTAATTGATAATTAGTCTATGGAAAATAAGATCAGTGGATGTCATTGCCCATGAGTATTGATCAAATACACTATCGAATTTCAAAGGTTATATAAGTTCTTATATTTGTTTATCAACAATTACGCAAACGAAAGGATAAAATCCAATGCAATGAATAATTGGGAATCCACAAATATAAACCCCTATATATGATGTTATTTTACATCATTGATTTTAATCTTTCATCTTTCTCTTTCCTCATGGTTTCATCTAAATCCCAAGTTAGTTGGGTTTAGTTACTCATATGGAAAGGGAAAGAAACAAAAGTAAAGAAAAATAATGCCATTGAACAACTTAGAAAAGAGAAAAGAAATAAAAAAATAACTCTTCTTTAATTAGAATTGTAACAAGAGTACATCAAATTGGAATTGAAATAAAGAGCAAAATAGAAGAAAAACTTATTCTTTTTCCCCTTCTAACAATGAACAAATCTTTCTCCTTCAACCTCGATGTCACCTTGGTTTGGAGCTTGGATTTTTGGTCCTTGTTTAGAGAGACAGTAAAGAGTGAGAGATGAGAATTGAGAGGGAGAGCAAGAGAGAGTCTTCTTTGTTATTCTTCATTCAAATATATTCCCATTTCAGTTCCCAAGGAAGTTCACTAAAAAGAGAAACTTGGCATCTTTGTATTTGCTTTTATAATTTCAGCGACTTTCAACTTCGCTTTGTAATTTCAGCAACTTGTATTCACTTTTGGCAACTTCTTCTCTTCTTTTCTTAACTTTGACGTGGGAATGGGTGAGAATGCATTTGGCAACAAGACAAAAATAAGGACATCCATATATAGAAAAAAGATTGAAGAATGGCAAGTGTAAGTGGGTTCCACGTGTATGTAAGGGTGTCAATTTTCGCTCGTGCTCCGAAGCTCGCTCGAGCTCGGCTCGAATCCTTAACGAGCCGAGTCGAGCCGGCTTGCCAGGCTCGTTAAGATTAACGAGCCGAGCCCGATTTAGGCCAGGCTAGGCTCGGCTCGTTAAGGCTCGTTAAGAATTTAATATATTTAAATATATATATATATATATATATATATATATATATATATTATTAATATATACACTAAAAGGATTATCCAGGGAGTGAAAGGGGGAGGCAAAATATGTCACTTCATTTTTGGAACCCCATTTGTTACGTGGACCACCCCCCATAGTGTAAAAACAAGTAGTCAAATTACACTAGATAGGGCTGTCCAGGGAAGATGAGGGGTGTGAACTTAATATAACCCGAGCTCGGTAAGGCTCGCGAGCCTGGCCGAGCCTGACCGAGCCGAGCCGACCCGAGCCCGACCCGAGCTTTTGAGCTTAACGAGCCGAGCCGAGCCTGGTCAAGCTCGGCTCGGCTCGGCTCGTTTACACCCGTACGTGTATGGCATGTAATTGCAATAGAAGTGATAAAAAAACTAGGGCTGCAACTCGAGCTGGGTTTTACCCGACCCGCATCGACCCGACCCGAAAATAGCCTGGGTTGGGTTCAGGTTTCATGGGTTTCGGGTCGAGCCGGGTTGAGCATTCAAAAGCCCGCATGAATCTCGGGTCGAGCCGGGTTTGAAGGGGCCCGACCCGACCCGACCTGACCCGAGTTATATAAGTTATAGTATGTACATTTTTTTCTATTGTTAGTTAAAAGTGAAAACCCACGCATCCACTGTTATTGTATGTGAGTGTAATTTCTGCTTCTATGAATTGAGTTGATTCAAGTGTTTGGCTTAGCATTGTTTGATTGTAATTACAACATTGTTTGATTACAGCATTGTTTGATTCAAGTGTAATGTGAGTGTAATTACATCATTGTTTGATTCAAGTGTAATGTGAGTGTAATTTCTGCTTCTATGAGTTGAGTTGCCTTGCCAAACAAGAATTTTCCTTAAAAAAATGCGTCAACGTGAAAAAACCCGACCCATCCCGAGATTTATCATGGGTAGGGCCGGGTTTGGGAATCGTAGGTTTTCCGAAAAAAAACCCGACCCGACCTGACCCTAGATATTTCTCGGGTAGGGTTGGGTTCTCCAAAACCCGACCCGCCCGACCCGAGTTGCAGCCCTAAAAAAAACTACTATTTTTCAAGCAAAAACATGAAAACCGAAAAGGGAGCACTCATGCTGGACTTCACTCACTTGTGGAATATGGATTGTTGCCTTCTTTGAAATGTCAAATTTGCCTTTTATTAGTTGAGAGCAAATAGCTAGTTGCCATTCCAACCACCAAGAATAAATAGGAAATTATTGCAATATAAGAATGAAGGTCACTCTGTGGAGAAGTTTCTAAAAAATTTCGTTGGTAGGCTCCACCTTAAAATGACCAAAATTTAACTTTCTTCTCTTGATAATAACACTCCTTCTCCTTCTCATGATAATACCATGCGGGAAACATATGATTCCTTCACTTATATCATTTGGCAATTTGATATTGGCACCACCATTTTAGACCATGTAATTAGACCCGGCAAAAGTGAACCGTGCCCGCGGGTCGACCCGGCCCACCCGCAAATTTGCGGGCACGGGTCTAAGTTTCCGTGACCCGTCAAAAACCAACCCGCGGGTGACCCAACCCGCAAAAACACGGGTCGGGTCGGGTCAACCCGCGGGCACCCGCATTTTTACAGTATTTTTTAATCTTTTTGAGAATGTTATCATCACTGCTGTTTGTTTTTTATGAGTAACTCCTCACTTTATAAAAAGTACGGTATGTCCTGCACCGTAGGATTATCCAAAGTTCCAAACCGTCCATTAGATGGGCCATACCCTAAATAGGTTATGCCCCAAAATTATTTCCATCGGTTGATTCTAACCCTCCGATCTATAAAGGGTTAAGATCAACCCTCTAACATTCAGATTGGAGGGATAGGATCATCCTATGGAAATGATTTTTGGAGCATAACCTATTTAGGCTATGGCCCAACTAATGGACGGTTTGGATCATCCTATGGTGTGGGCCATACATAAAGTGAGAGTGCCCAGTATAAAGTGAGAGTGCCCAGTAGTGTTGATAACATTTAAATGTGGTTTTTATTTTATTAGAATTTGCTATCAAGCTTCTCCTTTGTCAATTTCTGGGCAAGTGGCATTTGTGTATGCAAAGATGCGCGCATCCAAATGTTTTCTAAAATGTTCCTAGAAAATGTAAAAAAGTAATCATTACACCACAAAAAGTAAATTAGCTAAATTATAAAGTTTTGAATGAAAAATTACCTAGAAAGGGTTATAAAATTTTAAAATTACGAAAAAAATACCAAATCACATATCCGGGGTTATGACAATTACGGGAAAAATAAAGGCTGTCAAATAAAAATAATTATTACAATCCCATATTTGCATGACAATTACGGGAAAAATAAAGGCTGTCAAATAAAAATAATTATTACAATCCCATATTTGCGGCATATTTGCGGGTGACCCGCGGGTTGACCCGGCCCACCCGCGGGCCGCGCGGGTCACGTAAATTTTGACCCGCCGGGTCATTTTCTCACCCGACCCGTGGACCCGCACCCGCATCACCCGCGGGTTGACCCGGCCCGACCCACCCGTTTACCAGGTCTACATGTAATCAATCCGTGTCAAATCAGTAACATGGGACCACCATGGAAGAAAGCAGGGTATCAAATTCATTACCACCGACCTTGCAATAGAAAGGAGAGAGAGAGAGAGAGAGAGAGTTACTTGTCCAATTTTTTTTTTCTATACAAAAACAAAAGAGACTCGGCTGGAAGAAGCAAAAAGTCACTTCGGTTCTTTTTTTTCTTTCCTTTTTTACTTTGATAATTTGCTTAAATAGCAAAACTGCCCCTCCATCACATACGACCAAAATCTCCAAATTGGTTTTCAGATGATGATCCCACCGTCCATTTGATAGCCATTACAAAAAATGATTCTGTCCAAAATCATTCCCATCAGCCGATCCTAGCCATTCATCTAATGGGCTGTAATATGAATTGATTTCACCCTCACCATTAGGATAGATTGATCTAAACTGTCTAATTTGTGGGTGGATAAACATTAGATAAACTAGTCAGTAAAATGGAAAAATTCCAATTAGATTACACCTGACCTTGGATTAAAACTCAATTATTTATACCAACCTCAAAGCATCAGTGGACCCCCCTTCATGCTAACCGAGTTCCATTAAATTTCTCTTTAATCGCGAGGCCACTTATTTTGGTGAAAACCCATAAAATGTTATACAAAAATTTGTGGGTCCACTCTCCTCAGCTGAAAATCGGGCATCATGGAATGATCCAAACCATCCAATTTAATGGACCATCATAAATTAATCACGCCATCAAACCATCTCCATTGGCTGATCTGAGACGTTCACTTGTTTGGGCCACAATTTATATTGGTTACACTTTTCAAATTATTTCCCAAGGCTTGTCCGAGATAACCAATTGGTGGGCCATAAGATGATCTGAATCCTTCAAATGATGGACCACAATGGGTGATGATCCAATACTTGCATTCGGCCCATAATTGATCTCACACTTGAATTTTTGTTCGGAATTTCATCTCTTCAGCTCCAATTTTTGTGGAAATTCAGAAATATCCCTTAAACACCAAAAACAAAGAAAATACCTTAGTAGCACCGCTCTAAATATCAAATATAAATGTTTTTTCCTATCTACAATTCACACATAAATGTGCTCATCACTAACCTAGGTGACGACTCTGAGTTTATCTTTCTTGTGAAATTCAGACCATGATCCTTAGTTCACAAGAAACGCAGATCAACTAACACTCCCAGAAAACCCGATGTAGTAATCCCCCGACTTCCCAACGCGAGCGGGAGAAAACTGGCTCCCACAGGCATAGGAAAAAAAATTGTAAAAGGTGGATGTTGAATATGCCATCTGTTAGAGTTAGTGCCCTAAACATGTGGAATTTCGTAAAACCCAAATTGGGGAAGATGTTATTTTAGTTAAAATATCTTGTTTCTAATTAATTAGAAAAGAAGAAAAAGAAAAACTAATTGTATTGGGAAAGTTGTTTCCTAAGAGAAAAAGAAGAGAGATCTTGTGTAGATCTTTTAGGAGATTTTCTAGAAATTTATATCTGCAAACAAAGTTGTTGTCGGCATCCCACACGCCCAAAATTGGGAGAGGAAAAATGTCCAATTTGATTGGTATTTTGGTTTCTAAAATTGTTTGCAAATTTGCACATAATATTAGATAATATCTATGTGTGAAAATCTAGAGTTTGAAAATTAAAAGAAACTTTTTACATGTATATTGGAAGGAAAAATTAATATTGGAATTTTCCTCCACAAAGGAAAAACACCCAAATTGTTTCCCCCCCCTCTCTCTCTCTCTCTCTCTCTCTCTCTCTCTCTCTGCTTATAGTTCGTAAAACCACTAAAGTTCCTCTCGATTTAGAAAAATCCCATCTATTAGATCTGATCTATAGTGGCTTCAAACTAAGAAAAAGTTGTTCTATCCTCCGTGCGAAAATCAAAGGATCCCATCAGATCAACTTGAGCGTTCGCGACGAAGAGTTCGTTCGTGACTATTCGGGGAGTATATCAAGGAGATGATCTTCTTCGCGGCTTCAATAACAAAGGTGTATGGCTTCTTGTCTATTTATATTTGTCACTAAAATATAATCTAGACCCTAGAATTCCTGGGATAGAGGCAAAAGTGAATTACAATTTTGTTCTACGCAATTTATATTTCCGTTGCGCGTAGCTTTTTTGCCGAAGGATTACTATCCTTCCAACAAGTGGTATCATGTGGGAAATATATTAAGAGGCTAATGAACCAAAGATAGATCATGTGGTTACCCGCTGTGAGTACGGACGTTTATCCCGGCAATCTGAGGTTCCCAGCTATTTGTGTGTTTAATAGACATAAGTACCTTTGTGCAAAGATCAGCGGAATCAACCTGCTTACCAGATTTTTTGTGATGATTTCTATACATGGTTGAAAACTAGACTCAAATACAAACTTAATGCATCAGGAATCATCAAAATTTGACAATCGGATTGAGCAGTATGATTTCTCGAAGTTGATGCAATGTCGCTGATTTTATATTGCAAAAATTGAAACAAGTTTTTCCTGTGGGACCCAAAGAAATTTTAAAATTCTATGACCAAGGTATGGATCTTCAAATATTGTATTACGTAGTTCCTAGCATGATTAGAACCTTCAAAGTTCATCCGAGCAATCGAATCCCACTTAGTTTCGCTCGGAAGATCATGCTGCCCGGAAAGGGATTGTTTTGTGGTTTTATTAACCATACGGAATCCGTTTCAAACAAAAAAAATTTCTAACATATTTTCAAAGATATTAGATCCATGGATGGTTACTTAAGAATAATTAACTCGAAAATAATGCGAAATAATCGCTATAAGTGAATCGGGCAAAAAGGGATGTTGGACCTCAACTCGTGCACTTGAAGCATGGGTTATATTTTCATATGGATAGGCTGATATGTATGTTATTGATTTTATCATTCGTGGTTTGTCCCACTGAAAGTCCGCAATGTACTATTTTAAATTTATTTGATGGTTATGCTCCCTCTGGGCAGTTGGGAGGACGACTGGTTTACTATTGAGATTTTATCATGATGTATATAGATTACCTATTCTAGTATAAGACACTTGGTTAGTGTATTTCTTATTTGTACAGGACCAATTGAGAATGTTATCACTCCCTTGGAGATCGACGGATGGTTGGAATCAATCGTAGCATGGAGATGCTTCAGATGGTCTGTCCGATGATGGCGATATTCAACCAAGGAACAACAGGGATGCTGATGTTGTTAATTTATTTAGCCTTATTAGATAATATCTTTATGTGGTTTTTTCCCTTTGGAAAATTTGCCTTGAGGTTAACGTATTTGTCCTAGCGTGTGATGGCGTCCGAATCCGGGTCTGAGATCGTGCGGTCAGTAGAGGGCCTCTGCGGGGTCTGCAATCACAAACAAAGGGGGTCAGGGGGTCCGGGGTGGGTCCCGGACGACCACTTCGACACCCAAGTCAGATCCTTCGACCAATCAATATAAAGGACAGCGAGAAGAGGAAGGGGTTTGATCAGGGTTACCAGGACCAAAGCACGGGTTGTTTTCTGGGTGCGTGAATGAGTGGGTCGGAGGGGACTAGCAGGGAGAATAAGGTAGAGTTCCTAGTCTCCCCTGCTGTTGCCTCGCCTCTTTTTCCGATTGCTTTTTGGAAACTAGAGAAAAGGGGAGTCCTCCTACAGATGTGGGGATCTCTTTCTTCTTCCCTTCCCTCCCTTTTAAAAGGAGGTGTGTGGGCCTTTAATCATTATGGAGGGAAAACCTTCCTTTGCAGGATTGGGCCGTCCCCCTGCTCCGCCGGCGCGCGTGGCTTTGCCGGTGTTTCTTTCCATAACTCGTGATGATGAGGCCTGGATGGTGAGAGGGCGACATGTGTCATAATCGTGTGGTATTCGCCGTCTTCCAACGCCTTTCTTCATGATGGTTAGGCTTTATTTGTGCATGGACGACATGTGGCGATATCTGAGAGCGATGCCGTATTTATGTCCCATCATAACTCCCTTACTCCTTTGGTCCATTGAATGGGCCAAGGGAGTAACGTTTTTATTCGAGCGACATCATGATGAGGGCATCTATGAGGGCTCCGGAGTACGAGGAGACGTGCCGTTTTATCCGGCGGCCATCCCCGGGAAGCGGTAGCGTCATTTAGGTGGGTCACCTTGTTTCGAGGCATCAGGATTCCTTGTTTGAGCTTAAAAGGGGGAATTACCCTGGTGCTTTGTTGTAGTAGGCGTTCTTTCGTGCCCCCCCCCCCCCCTTTTTTTTTAACAACATGTCTGGTTCTTCTTTGCGAGTCAGGGGCAAGGCCTGTCTTCTCCAGGAATCGTCGAGTGACCCCGACTTGTCTTCTGATCCGGAGGAGGACCTTGAGGCTCGTCGGAAGAAGGCTAGGAGGGATTCGGGCCCTTCTTCGGGCTTTTCCTCTCTTCGCCTTTCCTCTTTGCCTAAGAAGGACAAATCGTCCCGGTCTCGTGTTGCCAGAGAGTGGTCATTTTTCTCCCGAGCCTGTCACCAGGGAACGGAATTGCGGGGCCGTGTTTCAAAGATGGGTAAGGAAATCGAGGACTTGAAGCGGGAGAACGAGGCTTTGCAGAAAAAGGTTCGCTTCCTCAATGAGCAGCTGTTCGAATATGAGCTGCTGGAGAGCTCCTGGGAGGAGGAGGAGAACACTTCGGGAGAAGAGTCTTCTTCCGATTAGTCCCTGACCTGTTCTGTTTTTTTTTGCGTGTTTTTCTTTCTGCCCCCTTCCTATCAGGGATTTTGGCGCCTGCGTGCCCTTGCTTCTGTTTCTTGTTTCCCTTTCTTTTTGTAGGCCTGCGGGCCAGGAGGGTGTGAATGGACGATCTTTTTGAATTGGTGCTGTGTCTCTTTGTTTTGCTTTTTTCATCTGTTTGATATAGATTATCTTTGTTGTGAGGAATTGTGACGCTTTGTCAGAATTAGCGCGGGATTCCGAGTCTTTCCCTGGCGCTTTTGTCTTTCCTCGCCTGTTGTGTTCGCGCGCCGTGGCCTTGGGCCGAGGCCTCGAGTCTAGGTGCACGTCCCTCCTCTGGCGCGATTGAGGTCGGACCCCTCTGCTTGGTTTCCTACCTCTTGGCCCCTCCCTCTCATTCGATGGGGAGGAGCCGGAAGTGCTTTATGACGGGGTGGCACGTGTCGAATTTATACGGTCTTGCCGTTTCTCATCGACTCTCTTTACGAAGGTTTTGGCTGTATGGGTGTATGGGCGACACGTGGCGGAAGCTGAGAGCGGCGCCGCTTTTTTTTTTCTTTATGTCTCATCATAATACTGCCTTTGGTTCCTTGACTGGCCCAAGGGAGCAGGCTTGTTTACCTAGTTTAGGAAATATCGTGACGGAAGCATTTATGGGAGCCTTGGGGTACGAGGGGACGTGCCGTTTCGTCCGGTGGCTCCTTCCCGAGGAACTGCGGTGTCATTATGCGGTGCCGGTTGGCCATCCAATGGGCAATGGACACGCATAGGCGAGTCGCTTCGCTTTCCTACCTGAGAGTCTTTCATAGGGTTTATAAGGAGCGAGTTCTTCTGCTTTGTATGCAGATTACCCTTCCGTTCTTTTCCCCTCCTTTGCTCCCCTTTTTTTTGGCCTTTCTTCGGGCTTGTCGGAGATGTCGTCGTCCTTCCAAGGTCTCTCTATAAGTGGCGAGAGGAGAGTTGCTATCGAGGGTAGTCCTCCCAGTAGCCCCGAGATTAACCCTGACGGGTTGGGGCCTCGGCAAGCGATTCGTGAGAGGAACCCGCCTCAAGGGCTTTCCCCGCGCTCTCATCTTCCTCCCTTTTACGAGAGGGAGTCCCATGAAGCTTTTCCTCATCGCCACTGCTCGTTCTTCTCTTATGTCCATCGTAGGGAAATGGAGGTTTGTAGCCGGATGATTGACATGGATCGAGAGATAGCGGCCTTGTGTGCGGATAATGATTTGTTGAGGAACCGGGTGCGATGGTTAACTGACCAGACCCGATTTGCTGAGAATCGGCGTTGGGGGAGCTCTTCGGAGGAGGAGCCTAGTGATAAGGAGCTTTCCGATGCGGAGAACTCTTTCAGCGGCCAGTCGCTCTGAGGTGGGGGTGGTGGGGTGAGCGGGTTTTAGGAGGAGGCTTTTCCCCTCCTTTTGTTGTTGGGGGCCCGGGCCTGTGTACCCTTATTTTTTTTGTTTCCATTTTCCCCTTTTTGTAGGCCTGTGGGCCAGAAGGAAATAGTTATGAATGGCTCCTTTTTCGGCTTTTTACGACTTGTATCTTATGTTAGCTTTCCCTTCGCATATTTGCTTTTTCGCGCTACCTGAGCCCTTGTCGCTGTGCTTGATATTTTTTCGTTTCTTAGTATTGCACCTCGGACCCTTGTGACGTGCTCTGAGCCTTTCTCGGCCATACACGATATTTTTTGTCTTGCGGATTCGTATACCGGCCCCTTGTGATGGGTCCCGATCCCTTTGCTATCGTACGTGGTCTTTTCCATCTTGTAGATTTGTACGCCGGGCCCTTATGAAGGGTCCCGGGCCTTTCGCCATTGTACGGGGCCTTTTCCATCTTGTGGATTTGTACGCCGGGCCCTTATGATGGGTCCCGATCCCTTTTGCCATCGTACGGGGGGAGGGTTTAGGGATGGCTTGCTGGGGAAGTCACTTAGCGGTAGGGGTAGCGATGTCTTTTCAGTATGGCGCTTCGACTTTTGGCGGTTCCCTTGAATTTCCCAATCGGCGCCACGTGTGTGCGTCCCATCGGATTAGAAAGGAAGGGAAATCAATCGACTCGTGTCGAAACCCTAGCCCTTTTTAAAGCCCTCTTGGGGATTTCGTTCTTTGTTTTATTTCTTCCTCTTCCTCGGGTGAAACGGGTTTTCTTCCTCGGCGATTTTTCTACGTATTCCTCTTCATCAACCTTCTTCTGGTGAGTTCTATGTCTTTTATTTTATCCGACATTTGATAGTTTACGATGTCTGTTGCGACTGTTCCTCAGAGTCCCTCTTCTGAGTCAGTAGAAGTAGTGGAGAGGGCTCCGCCGAGAAAAAGGAGGAGGTTGTTCGTCGAGGGAGGGGGGGCGACTCTTGAGATGTACAGCAGTCTACGGAGTTGAAAGATAGCTCCGGGGCCTCCGGATCATCGGTGGGGGCCGCTCCTTCGGAATCTCTTGCTCGAGTTTCTTCTGCTCGTGAAGCGGAGATTAGGGACATTCGGTCTGGTGCCGTTATTCGTCCCGGTCGGGTGACGTGCTTTAGGAGCACTCTGGGAGAAGGGGCGGCGGAGAAAATTAGGAGGGAGTTCCACATTCCCGATGATTACGGGATTAGGGTTCCTTCCTTTGTAGAGGGGGTGTGTGAAGGTGCCACGGAGGAAGAGGTAGCTTTCTACGTGGAGGCTTTTCGGGCGGGGGTTAGGTTCCCGCTCTTGGGTATCATAGCAGAGGCCCTTGAGTTTTATCGGGTGGCCCCCTCCCAACTGGCGCCTAATAGTTGGCGTACTCTTTTGTCCTTTGTGGCCAACGCGGGTCTTTACAAGGTTCAGCCTACCCTCCCCCTGCTTCGGGCCTGCGTTGCCCTTAGCCCTCTGGTGAAGGGGGAGGATAGCTGGTTGTATCTGACCCAGCGTCTGCAGGTGAAGATCGTGGCGAACTTGTCTTCTTCCATTAAGAAGTGGAAGGAGGAGTATGTGTTCATTACTCCTCCATCAGATGCTGGCTGGGACTTTCCTCGCTCTTGGAGGCGCTCCGTCGAGTGGCGAAGGAAGTCCCTCCCCGACGAGTCTGATTGCAGCCAGTTTGACTTGAGGAAGCTCGCCTCTAGGGAGGCTATTGATGTTTCCGAGTTCAGATGGGAAAGGGGTCTGAAGAGGCTCGGTTTGCTGGGAGCTGTGGAGAGGAGGGCCCGCTGTTTGGACGAGGGAACGGGGGAGAGTTCCGCCAGCCATCGTGGTGAGCCTTTTTCCCTGTGTTTCTCCATATGCGCCTTAGGCACGTACATATCTATATATATATATATATATATATATATATATATATATATATATATATATATATATATATTTTGTTGTTGTCTCCTTTCGTTCTGAGTGGTTTGTTGTTCTCCTGTTTTTGGCAGGAGGTATGTCTTCTTCCGGTGATGCTGGTAAGGGGAAGGGGATCGCAGCGGCGACGAAGGGTCTGGTGAGCCGCAAGAAGATTCCTTCTGATTTTATGGCCGCAGCCAGGTTGGGCCTGTCGCAAGCGAGGCTTCCGGCATCTGTGCCGTCCAGCTCCTTTGGTCGAATGGTTGGAGAAAAGGGGGCGGTTAGGCCCTCTCCCCCGGAGTCGGAGCCTTCCGCCAAGAGGGTTGTCCCTTTTGGCGCTGGACAGGGGGATGCTAGCTGTGCGGCGCATCCTCTTGCCTTTACGGAGGACGTGACGAGTCGGATGGAGGGGGTGGTTATGACCAAGCTTCTTCTGGAGCGGGTGGAGCTTCCTTCGCAGTGCTTCCAGGCGCGAGGAGAGCTGTTTAAACCTGACTGGAAGATTGGCGTTGAGGATAGCGTTCTTGCGAATCCCGGGTTGGGGTGGAGCTAGGGTGACAACCACCCTCCCTGGTGACGAGGCAGAGTTAGAGGGCTTCGATCGTAGGGCCCTAGGGCTCAGTATTTTCAGTCAACTTCTTGCGTAAGTACCGGGTGGCCGGCTTTTCTGATTGTGCTTTTCTCCTCTCCTTTTTTTTCTGAGATCGCAAGTTGGAAATTTTCTAATGGCTTGCTTTTGCAGTATCAAAGCTATGCCAGGAGGATGGTGCAGTGCCTGCTCGAGGATGAGGCTGAGATGGGTGCTTTTGAGGAGCGGGTCCGGCAGCTGAGCGAGGACTTGGATAAAGCCCGGGCGGAGAAAGCGGCGTTTGATGATACTGTTGCTCAACTTCGGGAGGACCTCCAAACAACCATAGCAGGGAGAAGCCGTGCGGAGGACAAACTGGCGGTGGCTCGACGAACGCATGCTAGGGAACTGGTGAAGGTGCGGGAGGAATGGCGCGACTCCGAGGAGTTTCTTAAGGCTGCGGCCACCTTCAGCGTGGACGTTGAGATCGATGCTTTTGTTGAATGCCGGCGGCGTGTTCAAGAGGTCAATCCTTCATTTCCTCTCGACAAGCTGATGCACGAGGCTGAAGGAGGGGCTCCGGAGGGTTTTTTGCCGGTACCGGTGGAAGTACCGGAGTCAGCCGAGGAGGAGGTGGCTGCCTTGGTAGATCCTGTGGTTGCCGAGACCTCTGAGGGGGCTCAGTAACGTTCGGATGCCTCGGGAAGTTTGCTCTTCTTTTTTTTGGTCTTATTGACGTATTCGGTCTGTAATAACATTTGAACTATCTTGCTTTCCTTTATATATGATGTGCCGCGAGCCCTTTGAGTTTTCGGTATTGCTCTTCGGGCTATTTAAGTTGTGATCTTTGTTGGTGAGGGTACTCCTAGTGCACCCCGTAGGGCGTCTCTTTTTTTTATGGAATGACTATCTTCCCTTCGAGCGATCAGTTCGGGGTTAATGGGTCCCGCTTGCCCTTAAAGGGGAGGTCTTTTTTCATGGGGAGCGTTTTAGGGTATTCTCGGGGAGATCGGCCCCGATGCTACCTCTGTCTCACTCCCTGTCTTTTTTTCATGGGGAGCGTTTTAGGGTATCTTTGGGGGGGCGGCACCGATGGTACCTGTGTCTCACTCCCTGTCTTCTTTCGGGTCCCTTATTTATCATGGGCCGGAAAGTGGAGATGCGCATGGCTCAGGTAGAAACGCTATTCCATTGATTTGTTAAGGGGGAAATACATCTTTGCTTCTAGAAACACAAAAAAGAAACAAACAAAACACTCGTCATGCTTTTAAAGGAAAACACGGAACTTACCCTATCTTTTTACTGGTAAAATTCTCGGAGGTTGTCCATGCTCCAACTTCGGGGGACTGGGGTCCTGTCAAGGCGTTCTAGCTAGTAGGCCCCGGGGCAGAGTGCTCGAACGACCCTGTATGGTCCTTCCTATTTAGGTGCGAGTTTCCCGGCATTGCGGGGGTCGGCTACCTCCGCCCGTCGTAGTACCAGGTCTCCGGGCTTTACCGAGCGCTTTTTTACCCGGGCGTTGTAGTACCGTGCCACCCTTTGCTGGTAGGAGGCGGTTCGAAGGAGGGCTTGCTCTCTTTTTTCGAGTACGAGATCGAGAGTGTTCCGGAGGAGTTCGGAATTTCCTTTCTCGTCATAATTCTCTGTGCGGAAGCTAGAGAGGCCGATTTCTAGCGGAATGACCGCTTCGGCCCCGAAGGTTAAGCTAAAAGGGGATTCCCCTGTCGCGGTCCGTGGCGTTGTCCGGTAGGCCCAGAGGACGCTAGGGAGTGCTTCTACCCAGTTTTTCCCAGCTTCTCCTAATCGCTTCTTGAGGCTCTGAAGCAAGATCCTGTTAGTTACCTCCACCTGCCCGTTGGCCTGTGGGTGCGCTACGGAGGCGAAACGGTGTTCGATGCTTAGGTATCTCAGAATCTGCCGAATTCAGCACTTGCGAACTGGGGACCGTTGTCCATTACAAGTGTCTTTGGAATGCCGAAACGGTAGACAACGTCGTGATAAAAGAACTTCTCCATCGCTCTCAAATTGGGCTTTGCCACGACTTTAACTTCGACCCATTTGGTGAAGTAGTCGATGGCGACGTACAACATTGTATGCCCCCTGGAGGCTTTTGGGAATGGTCCGAGCAGATCCATGCCCCACATGGCGAACGGCAGGGGCCCTGCCATCGCGGTGTATGGTGTGGCCGGTTGACGGGGGGTGGTTGCGTACCTTTGGCATGGGCTGAATTTCTTGATGAACTCCTTGGCGTCCCTGAGGATCGTAGGCCAGAAGTAGCCGTGCCTCACGATTTTCTGAGCCAGAGTCCTGCCGCTTCCGTGGTCTCCGTAGATTCCTTCATGTACTTCTTGTAGTGCGTACTCTGATTCGGAGGGTACCAGGCATCGGAGATACGGCCATGTGTATGACCGTTTGTAGAGCCTGGGCTCGTGGACCACGTAGTGGGCGCCTCTTGCGGTTAGGCGTCGGGCTTCCAGCTTGTCTTCGGGCAGTATCCCGTCTTTCAGGTATCGCATGATGGGGTCCATCCAATTCGGTCCAAGTGGAATCTCAAAAACTTGCACCTCGTCGATGCTGGCGTGGGGCAGTATCTCTGTGAGCACGGTGCCGAAGTCATGGGTCTCTTCGGTGGTCATTTTTGACAATGCATCCGCTCGATTGTTCATGTCTCGCGGTACCTGGAGGATCTCGACTTCTCCCATTTTCTGCAGCTTTTCTTTTACCTTCTGGAGGTATCTCTTCATTCTGAGGCCCTTGCCTTCTTATATTCCGTTCACTTGGCTGACGATGAGCTGGGAGTCGCTATAGACTTTTAACTTTCCGGCACCGAGCTCCGCGGCTAGACTTAGCCCTGCCAGTAAGGCTTCGTATTCGGCCTCGTTGTTGGAGGCTTTGTGTGGGACCCGATCCCGCGAGAGGGGTGGGGCGCGAGCTGCCACGCTCTCTTGGTCTCTCATACCTACGCGAATGGCGTGTGCTTTTTATTATTGATTTTAACTACCCAACTAAGCAGGCAGCAACCAAGCCATAGGGTGCAAACAAAAGTGTAACCCAGTACCCATAAAAGCAGGGGTAAGCCGCCGAGCCTAGCAAGGTGTAATTTAATTCCTCTTTTCCCTGAACTTGGGATCACTAAGGCAATCCGAATTCCACGCAAAAGAGAGTGACAGATTCGCCACCTAGATGAGGGATCTAGGACCCATAATTGACCATAAATCTAGACTCGTTATCTGGTTACGAGAATTGAAGGTATGAGGAGTTACCACCACATGCACCATTCTTGCCCGATAATCGGTCTTCAATTCTAAAAACTCTTTTGAATTTCTTTTAAATGGCTCATTTAACTCTATGTTAATGTGCGCACTACATGACATGCATCCTAAGATCTAATTTCAGTGTAATTCCTAAATGTGTATCTTGATTTTCTTAATTTGTTTGAATTCAATCTAAGTGAAAGTTCTCCTAAAATTCTAATTTCAGGAAAATCCTACATATTTTAATTAAGAATTCATAAGAAAACTAATATTATAAAACCCCACCATTTGTGTGTGAGGCCAACTCGAGATTGGTATACAATCAAGCATCCAAGCTGCCTACGTACCCAAGCCTCACTGGGATCAGAGTCGACGTAGTTCGGTGCACCTGAACTAAGCTACTTATGCCTAACTCATCTAGGACACCGATCTAGACTAAATTGACTGTTTCACAAGTTTTAAGAGAAGTTATTTAATTCAAGTTGACGCTTTTATTATCCTAGAACTTCATCTAAGATGCTATATGATCCTATCTAAGTGCAAGTTGTCCCTTAGACTAATGCAGGTTAACCTACATTCTAGGTAACTAGGCTTGTCTTAGGGAAAAATTGGATGACTAGTGTAACTAGATCTATGGCACGGTTGCTATCCATAGCAAACGCCTGTGATGAGGCTGGACTCCTAACTCTAGGACTCCCTAAAACCTATGACACGACATGACGTAAGTGTTCCTAAATAGGGCTCTAATGGTTCTTACGATGGAAACCGCAATCCAACGGTTTCGAAAGACATGAGATAAATTGATTCAATTTGTTGAAGTTAATGATTTTCAGATTTCAAGGATTTTCTGTTCCTAAACCTCTAAGGAATACCAAAGGCTCTATGGTTCGCAAGCTTCGGCTTTGAATCGCAACCATGGAAGGAAATCGTGCTCTTGACCCTCGTAAAATTTAGCACGTAAGTTATAGTATGTTATTGCCTGAAATATTTCTCAAGATTTCCGTGGACAGTGGACCTCGGAGCCAATAACATACTATAATTTACACACTCTAATTATGCTGGATTGATCGCAATTAGCATACGATTATGGTTACGATCTTGGCATCTAAATTATCCTAGTAGGGCCATTTTACAAAAGGAAATCTAAGACTCCTAAGATTTCTGTTTTAGCAGCTTAAGAAATGAATACGTGACAGTAAATTAAAGTTCCTTGGAAATTTTCATAATGATTTTGGTTAATTTCGATTTTTAATTGATTTTATCAATTTCAGATCACATGGATGATTTTGCAAATGAACTCATTGCAAATAAATTTTAAATAAGTTAAAATTTCTACAGTAACAAGATATGAATGAATATAGTCTACTGTAAAAATTTCATGAATTTTAAATACGATTTAGTACCAATTTCAGATTTTTAAAGGTTTAGATCAGATTATAAATTTACATAGCATCCCCTAAGAAACAAATTCCAAATCAATTGAAAATTTGACAGTAACATGATATTTACAATATAAGACTACTGTAAAATTTTTGAAAATTTAAATTATGATTTGATATTAATAAAAAACCTCACAAAATCTGGTTGTTTCAAAAGAAAATATCAAACGATATACCAAATAGAATCCTAAAATCATTAACAATTCATGGCAGAATATATCAGCATCATATTATTTTACTACAAAATTTTATTAGTTTTAGAACTTATTTGGTATATTTTCCATTTTTCTTCTTCAAAAAGATGTCTTTTAAGAGTTTTTTATTTTTTTAAACATGATTTTTGAGAAAATTATGACTTTGAAAGATGTCCTTTAACATTGCTCTGATATGATGAACATAAAAAAATTATAATATTTCAAGAAACAGATCATCCTAAGGTAGCCATTTTTTCCAATCTTCTAATATTCCAGTCATTAATTCAAATTAAATTTCCAATTTCCTTCAAATTCTAGAAATCCTTAGATCCAACATCTGATCCAATCCGATAGTTCTTTTAGTCCCATTAAATAGATCATCGTAGTAAATTTTGATACGAGTCGGATTTTAAAACACTCATGTAAACCCGATTTTGAGCAAACCCATATATTATTGAATTAAATGAGCGTAAAACCATGCAAAAATACGTAAAAAAATACGGAATAATTCTAGAAAAATTAGAGAAGAATGAACCTACCTTTGGTCGCGCTCCTCGTCTCTAGGGTGCGTAAATCCGAGATATACGCTTTGACGCACTCTTATATACGCAAGAGAAAACCCAAAGTTGGAGGAGATGAACCGGTTTGATGAAGAATCTCAATCCTTTATCAGAATTTTGCAAGACTAGAGAATAATTTCTGTGAAGATGATAAATTTAATTGAACAAGAGGATGTCTCGGCAACCACAAGATATTGATCCGAATGAAAATTTTTATTTTTTTTGTCCCCAAACTACTCGCAAGAGGATTTGGATATAATAGAAATTCAACCCCGAATCCCAGCACTAATGGGTTTCATCCACAAGTTCTTGATCCAAAGAGGGTTTCGATCACCAAGTACTAATCAAGGAAGACTCAGCCAAATATGATTTAAGAGCCAAGAATTTGGGTCAAAGGTTTGCACGGCCAAAGATCTTAGATTCCCAAGTGGTCCAGTCAAAAAGATTTTGGACGTCAAGATAACATGACCAAAGATTTTGGCAAAACAGGGTACTCTATCAAGGACTCTCGGATATAAAAGAAGTGATGAGAGATGAGAGAAAATCAAATGTGCTCAATCAAGATGTGAAGAGTTCTCTTTTATCAGAAAGGGGAGAGAGAGATGCACGGCCACCAGATTAAATCATATTTTCTAAAGAGTTCTCTCTTATCAGAAGTGGGAGAGAGAGCTAATAGGGCTCGTCCAATTGTTCCTCTCCCAAATGAGAAAAGACTATTGCTTTTAAAACATCCCAGAGAAATCCAGAAAACTGCCCAAAACTCTTCCCCTCTTCTAAACGTGTCTCATTGCTTTCCATGGTAGAATAAGTTGCCAAAATAAGGGTTTGCCCAAATCGAGGAGGCATGCAAAACCGGATTCCTTATTGGAGTATCTCTTTCTAAAAAGAAAACAACATTATAAAAAATATTGCTTTTCCTCTTCTTAGGACATATGGAAGGTGTGAGAGAAAGATTAGAAAATTAAATACGTATCACCCCTTTTACAAAAAGTGACCGAATACCCTTTTATTATTGTTATGTTTCTTTTCAACACACACACACCCTTTCTTTGAAAAGAAAGATATTTTTAGACCATTGTCCTTAAATCCAATTGGTTAGCTAAAAGAATCCTCTTTTATAAAAACAGATCAATTAGAATGGGCCCCATCATAGTGTTTAATTACCACTTGCATTAAATCACCTTAGCTCCCTCTTTTGAATCTACTTGACCGAACCCCATTTTAAAAAAAAGAAAAGAAAACGTGCAAGTTTCTAAGTGGGCATGAGAGTGCTGAATTGTTAGGGAGACCATAGCAATCGGTTGCTTTTTTTTAGAGAAGATAGGTATAAAAATTAGAAATTTAAAGGAAGAGAGACTTATGCTTGGCAGTGAATGATTTGGATAGAGAAGGATGAGCACACCAAATGAATGGTTTGGATCATCTCATTAAGGTAATAGTATAGTCCATCTTGATGTCTATTGGGCTACCATTTACACATTAAGTGGATGGTTCTGATTATTTGGTGGACCTCAATGTAAATTAGGTGTGTACCCAAATTATTTCCATAGAGTGATCAAGACCATATATTGGATCATCTCTCCCTACACCCTTCACATTGGACGATCCAACCCGTCCAAACCATGGGCTATCATTGTAAATTTGTTGCCACAATGCCATAGCAGACCCCATTTTGTAGGATGATCCCAACCGTTCATTTAAATGGGCTATGATGTAAATTAGGTGTCCCCCCTTAAATCATTTCCATAAGACGATCCAACTATCCCATTGACGAGCTGTAGTCATAAATAGATTGTACCACCTCTCACGTTTTTTTGAAGGGCTGATCCGAGCTGTCTAATTGCTAAGCCAAGGCACAAATTGGGTCGCAAAGCGATTTAGCAACGCACTCCCTCAACCCCTTCTATAAGATGATCCTTGTTGTCCAATGGATGGACCGAAACACAAATGGGTTGAAATGTGAATCGGTCGCACCGCACAACCTGTTGCCATAAAATGATCCAAACCATTCACTAGATGGGCAACAATGTAATTTGGATCCGGTCCCCTTAAACATATTAAAATGAATAACTCCTTTTATCCCACCACCGAAAAGGTCAAAAGTACTAACCAGGTGAACCAAATTGATGGTGATCAAATATGATTCAAAATCTTACGTTGATGGGTCCCATTATTCGAATTTCAAAATCTTTTAATATTGGTGAATCCCACTTGAAATTTTGAATTTTAAGATGGTAATGTACCCACTAGAAACCCAAAATTTGCTCAAATTGGCGAAAATACTAACCCCTTGGAATTCGAATTTTTCACAGAAAATGCCCCTAGGGAAAACCGATGGAAAAACACTAACTTCTTTGTTGATTAAAGCGGAGCAAAATGGGGGTGTCTATACTTTGAAATCTAGCCGGAGGGCGTATTCTAGCATGAATCCTTCTGGGCCGCGGAGGACCACTCCCGCCCCGTGCCCTATTTTGCCTGCTGAGCCGTCAACGTGCAGGGTCCAGTGAATCTCGTCGCTCTGTTCCGTTGAGTTTGGCGTCATGTCTTCGCGAGCCGTCTGTTCGGTGGGGCCCTCGCCTTTTTCCATTGTTGCTGGTTCCGCGGCCGGGGCCGTGGATTCCACTATAAAGTCAGCGAGGGCTTGGGATTTAATAGTCGGCCTCAGTCGGACCTGTATGTCGAATTCTCCCAACTCGACGGCCCAACTTACCATCCTGCCCGACGTCTGTGGTTTTTGGAGAATTTTCCTCAGGGGTTGGTCAGTCAGAAGCACAATGGGGTGGGCCTGGAAGTAGGGGCGGAGCTTCCGGGCGGTGCTAACGACTACGATGGCGAATTTCTCTATGTTTGGGTACCGGACCTCCGCACCGTGGAGGGTCTTGCTCACGTAGTACACCGGGTGCTCCTTCTTGTCGCCTTGCTTGGCCAATACCGCACTCACCGCGTGGGGCTGATGGCTAGATACAAAAATAGCTCTTGCCCCGGCTCGGGTTTGGCGAGTACGGGTGGTGTCTGAAGTATTGCTTTAAGGCGTCGAAGGCTTCTTGGCAGGCCGGGGTCCATTCAAATTCTCGTATATTTCTCAGTTGTTTGAAGAAGAGCTGGCATTTTTCCGCCAACTTATGCGTGAATCGGCCGAGGGTGGTGATTCGCCCCACGAGCCTCCTCTGTACTTCCACCGCCGTTGTCGGGGGCTCCATGTCTAGGATGGCCTGGATCTTTTCGGGGTTGGCCTCTATCCCTTTCTGGCTAACCATGAAATCTAAGAATTTTCCGGAAGTTACCCCAAAGGCGCATTTTGCGGGGTTTAGCTTCATCCGGGCTCGTCGCAGGGTGTTGAAGGTTTCCTGGAGGTCGGAGATGTGTTTGGAGGCTTCCAAACTTATCACCAGCATGTCGTCGACATACACCTCTACGTTCCTTTCGATATGCGCCCGGAACAGCTTATTTACGAGCCGCTGGTAGGTGGCGCCCGCGTTTTTTTAACCCGAAGGGCATCACAGTGTAACAGTAGACGCCCTGATCGGTAACGAACGCTGTTTTCGGGATGTTTGGTTCGTGCATTTTCACCTGATTGTAACCCGAGAAGGCATCCAAAAAGGTGAGGAGTTCATGCCCGGAGGTGGCATCGATGAGCTGGTCTATGCGCGGGAGGGGGTAGGGGTCCTTCAGGCAGGCTCGGTTTAGGTCTCTGAAATCTATACAGGCCCGCCAGCCTCCACTAGCTTTTTTTACCATGACGACGTTGGACAGCCACTCGAGGTACCGGATTTCTCTGATAAATCCGGCTTGTAGTAGCTTTTCCACTTCGGCCTTTATGTGAGCTTGACGTTCTATCGCGAAGTTCCTCTTTTTTTGCCGGACGAGTTTAAGGGTCGGGTTCACGTTTAACTTGTGGACGGCCAACTCCTTAGGTATCCCGGGCATGTCCTTAGCGGACCATGCAAACATGTCTTTGTTGGCTCTGAGGAAGTCGATCATCTGGCCTCGCAAGGTGCCTTTTAGCAGGGAACTGATCCGAACTTGTCTCTCCGGCTGATCTTGGGTTATGGGGATGGAGTCTAGCTCCTCGGCGGGCTCTCCTCTGATCGTGCGGGCCTGCTGCCGGGGGTCTTCACTATCGATCGTGAAGTTCTCGGCCGGAGCGTTGGTTCCTCTTAGACTTGCTGTGTAGCACTGGCGCGCTATTATCTGCTGCCCCCCGACTTCCCCTACTCCGGTTGGAGTGGGGAATTTCATCTTGAGGTGGGGGGTGGAGACCACGGCTCCCAAGTCTTTTAGAACGGGGCGTCCTATGATGGCACTGTAGGTGAAAGGTATGTCCACTACCATGAAGGTGGTCAGGATGGTCTTTTGGAGGGGGTATGCCCCAAAGGTCACGGGCAAGTCGATTTTTCCATTGACCCGCACCGATGTCCCGGAGAACTCGTAGATGGAATACTCTACGGGTCCCAGCCTCTCTTGGCCCAGTTTCATTTCCTAGAAGGTTCCGAGGTGTAGCACGTTGACGGAGCTTCCCGTCTCGACCAGGATCTTCCCTATGTCGAAATTGGCGACGACTAGCCTAACGACAAGTGCATCGTCGTGCGGGGTCTGTAGTCCATCGAGGTGGATCGGGTCGGGCCTTTTTGGAAGGAATTTCCATGGAGAACACTCGTTCCGCATACACCCGCCTACCAGTTGTTGTCGGCCCTCCTGCCGCCGGCCCGCCCGTGATGATGTTAATTTTTTCGATAATGGTAGGCGGCTGTTCGCGGGCCTGCGGCTGTTCGGGGGGCTCTTCTTTCCGGGGGCGCTGGTGGCGGCGTGTGTCGTGTCTGCCGCGGGACCGACGTCTGCTTCGGGAGCGATGCCTGCTCAGGGATCGGTGTCGGCTTGTGGAACGGCGGCGGCCGCTGGACCGGCGCCTACTGGGCGACTCACGCCTGCCTCTGGGCTCGTCGGGCGGATGTTGGGCTTCGTGCGAGTTTTCACCAGGGCTCCTGAGATATTGATTCAGGTGCCCTTCCTCGGCCAGCTTTTCCAACTAGAGGCGGAGCTGGAAACAATGGTTAGTTTTGTGGCCGTGGTCCCCGTGGAATTCGCAGAATTTTTTGGCGGATCGCTTCTTTGGGTCCGTCGCCATTCTCTTGGGGGGGTCAGGAGACCCTGATCTCTGATAGCTAGTAGGACATGGGAGAGGGGAACCTTCAGTGGGGCGCTTCCCAGTCTTTCAAAGATGGGGACGGGGTTCCGGCCCGCCTGTCTTTCCTCGGCTCGTGGCCTCATGGTCCTTCGGCAGGCGTTGTTTTTTCTTTCGTCGGGGCCGGACAGATTTTGTTCTCGGGTGCAGGCTTCTTCTGCTCGTACGAACTTGTCAGCCTTTGCTTCAAGTTCCTGTAGGTCCCGGGGCGGCTTGAGGGTAAGATACAGCTTGAGATTTGGGTCGGTGGTGGCATGCTTCAGTGTGGCGACCGCTATTTGGACGCCCATGTTAGAAAGCTGGGCCAATTCGGCGTTGAATTTTAACATGAAGTCTCTTAGGGTCTCGTTTCTTCCTTGTTGGAGGGCTAAGAGGGCGTCCGCTGGATTGTGGTGGAGGCGGTTGTTGGCGAACCTTGCGCTGAACTTCCTACCGAATTCGTGGAAGGATGCGATGGAGTCGGGCTCCAATCCCATGTACCAGTCGTTAGCTGTTTTTCTTAACAGGGAGGCAAAGGCTCTGCACATGAAGCCGTCCAACGCGCCTCGGAGCGTTATTACCCTTTTGAAAGTTTGGAGGAACTCGAGGGGGTCTGTGCTTCCATCGTACAAACCGAAACTGGAGAGGTCTATTCCTGCTTCCACTGCGGTTTTTAAGACCTCCGAGGTGAATGGGGATGCTGTTTCCCTCTCCCATTCGTCGAGGATGCCGTGGGCGTAGGGCTTTTTCATTTCCAGTTTTACCTCTCGGATTTGCCTTTGCAGGTCGACTATCGGATCCATGCCAGGTGGTTGCATCGAGGATGCTACCTCCTCCGCCTGTGCTGGGGGCGGTTCCCGGAAACAGGTGGTCCGTGCGGGGGGAGCGCGGCTTAGCGTAGCTTGCTTCTCGTCGATGGGGACGGTGTCTTGCGAGTCGGCGCTCGCTTTCGCCGGGGATGACGCTCCCCTGGCTGTTCTTCGTCGCCTTCGTCATAGGCTTCCGTCTGGTCTCGCGTGGACAGGGGCCTCCCCGGGGCCGGAGGGTCCAGCGGAGGCAAGCGCTGGAGTAGTTCTCGGTGGAGTTCGTTGAACATGTCCATGGTGGGGACCATTTACGGTGCGCTGGAGGAGGGCTGGTGTCGGCCCGAGAGGGCCTCCGCGGGGTCTACAATCACAAACAAAGGGGGTCAGGGGTGGGTCCCGGACGACCACTTCGACACCCAAGTCAGATCCTTCGACCAATCAATATAAAGGACAGCGAGAAGAGGAAGGGGTTTGATCAGGGTTACCAGGACCAAAGCACGGGTTCTTTTCTGGGTGCGTGAATGAGTGGGTCGGAGGGGACTAGCAGGGATAATAAGGTTGAGTTCCTAGTCTCCTCTGCTGTTGCCTCGCCTCTTTTTCCGGTTGCTCTTTGGAAACTAGAGAAAAGGGGAGTCCTCAGATGTGGGGATCTCTTTCTTCTTCCCTTCCCTCCCTTTTAAAAGGAGGTGTGCGGGCCTTTCATCATTATGGAGGGAAAACCTTCCTTTGCAGGATTGGGCCGTCCCCCTGCTCCGCCGGCGCGCGTGGCTTTGCCGGTGTTTCTTTCCATAACTCGTGATGATGAGGCTTGGACGGTGAGAGGGCGACACGTGTCATAATCGTGTGGTCTTCGTCGTCTTCCAACGCCTTTCTTCATGATGGTTACGCTTTATATGTGCATGGACGACATGTGGCAATATCTGAGAGCGATGCCGTATTTATGTCTCATCAGCGTGAAAGCGCTCAGTTGCCCAAAATTCACCCTCAATTTGGTAATATGGCGTTGTGGGGATCTCCTTATTCAAATAAGGTCATTGGGAGGTTCCCTATAATCCAAGATACCAAATTGAGCCTATGGATGTGTGTGTGAGATTTATTTCCATCTTTTGGTTGGTGTGGGACCCGATCCCGCGAGAGGGGCGACGCGACTCGCCTCCCTCTTTCTTGTTCTCTCCTACCCACGCGAATGGCGTGTGCTTTTTATTATTGATTTTAATTACCCAACAAAGCAGGCAACAACCAAGCCATAGGGTGCAAACAAACGTGCAACCCAGTACCCATAGGGGCAGGGGTAAGCCGCCGAGCCTAGCAAGGTGTGATTTAATTCATCTTTTCCATGAACTTGGGATCACTAAGGCAATCTGACTTCCACGCAAAAGAGAGTGACAGAGTCGCCACCTAGATGAGGGATCTAAGACCCATAATTGACCAGAAATCTAGACTCATTACCTGGTTACGAGAATGGAAGGTATGGGGAGTTACCACCACATGCACCATTCCTGCCCGATAATCGGTCTTCAATTCCAAAAGTTAACTCTTTTGAATTTCTTTTAAATGGCTCATTTAACTCTATATTAATGTGCGAACTATGTGACATGCATCATAAGATCTAATTTCAATGTATTCCCTAATGTGTATTTTGGTTTTCTTAATTTGTTTAAATTCAATCTAAGTGAATATTCTCCTAAAATGCTAATTTGAGGGAAATCCTATTTTAATTAAGAATTTATATAAAAAACTAATATACAAAACCCCACCATTTGTGTCTGGGGCCAACTCGTGATTGGTATGCCATCAAGCATCCAAGCTGCCTACGTACCCAAGCCTCACTGGGATCAGAGTCGATGTAGTTCGGTGCACCTGAACTATGCTACTTATGCCTAACTCATCTAGGACACCGATCTAGATTGGATGGACTGTTTCAACAGTTTAAGAGAGATTATTTAGTTCAAGTTGAAGATTTTATTATCCTAGGACTTCATCTAAGTTGTTATATGGTCATATCTAAGTGCAAGTCGTCCCTTAGACTAATGCAGGTTAACCTACATCCTAGGTAACTAGGTTTGTCCTAGGAAAAAATTGGGTGACTAGTGTAACTAGATCTACGGCACGGTTGCTATCCATAGCAAACGGCCGTGATGAGGCTGGACTCCTAACTCTATGACTCCCTAAAACCTAGGACACAACGTGACATAAGTGTTCCTAAAGGGGGTTTAAAGATTCTTACGATGGAGACCGTAATCCAACGGTTCCGAAAGACATGGGGTAAATTGATTCAATTTGTTGAAGTTAATGATTTTCAGGTCCTTAAAGGTCTCCGAATCCTAAAATCTAAAGAATACCAATGGCTCTAATATTGGCAAGTTTCAGCCTTGAGTTGCATCCATGGAAGGGAATCGTGCGCTCTTCCCTTGCGCAATTTAATACTTAAGTTATAGCACGTTATTGCCTAACATGTTTTTCAGGATTTTCGTGGATAGTGGACGTCGGAGCTAATAACATACTATAATTTCAATACTCAAATTGTCAATGATCAATTGCAATTGGGATACGATTATTGATGCAGTCTCGGCATCTAAATTATCCTAGCATGTTATTTTACAAAGAAAATCTATTACTCCTAAGATTTCTGTTTCAGATGGCTTAACAATTGAATACATGATGAAAAATTAGAGTTCTTTAAAAAATTTCAAGGTGCTTTGAATCAATTTGGATTTTTAAATGAATTTATCACAATTGGATCAGATTAATGATTTTACAAAGAAGCCAATAGCTAATTAAGTTATCTGTTCTAGAAACTTTTGGATATGATGTGTTCTTGTAAAATATATTCTTCTTGAATTTTTCATGATTTTAGAGATTGTAATTCAATTTTTAATTGATTTTCCACTTTCGGGTCAGATTGATGACATTACACTAACAAATATAGCAAATTAGTTCGAAACCCAGCCATTCTTTTACTAGAACATTCTCGGACAAATAGAAAATTATGAGAAACCTTCAGACATTATTTTGATAATTCACTATTTTTAAAAGATATATTTATGTTCTGGTCAGAGCAATTAAAAATCAATATAAAATATTAAAATATATCCACAATTTCTGCGCAATTCACAATATGCTTTGGACTAGTCAGTTCATCTTGCTACCAAATTTTAGCTTTTAAGGAGTTTGTTTAATGATATGTCCTTCATATACATGAAAATCAGTGATTTTATCAAAACAATTCCAGTAAAAATAATAAATAAACTCCAAATGTTTTGAAATTTTTGTTATGATATTCAAACATTAAAATTCTTCTGAGGACCAAATTTCAATCAGTTTGGAATTGTTTTGTTATATGAACGATTTTTAGAACCATCAAAATCTTATTTCCGGGTATTTTTTGAACGAATTTTTGAGCCAACAAGACAAATGAAATCTACCAAAATTTTTAGATTTTGGGTGTTCTTTTAACTTCATTAAGACTCAGAAAACTTAGCTTTGCAAAAAACCCTTGGTTTTAAGACACTCACTTTGTAACACGATTCAAAAGCCACTAGATATCCCAATCGGTTAAACACCCAATTTTATAACGATTCCTTTTTTTACAAAATCGATAATCAAATAAACTGACCCACCAAAATCATATTAGATAATGCATGGTAGCTTTTACGAAAATCATGAACAAAACAAAGAAGAAACGGCCCTAAGCATGCTTTTCTACCTTTGATATTATAAAAATAGAGAAACCTACCGTTGATCGCGCTCCTTGTCTCTAGGATGTGTAAATCCGAGGTATACACTGTGTCACACCCTTTTATACGATCTAGAAAACCCAAAGATCGCTGCAGATAAATTGTTTTGATGAAGAATCCCAATCCACAAATACCAAATATAAAAACCAAAACAATCGTACTTCGACTTCTTTTTATGGTGGATTCGCCCAAACTTTAAAGGACAAAGATGATGAGAATTTGCCCTACCAAGATGATCCGCACAACAAATGGACAAAAGATAAGATAAGATACAAATCGTTGTGTTAATTATAAGAGGAGATGTTTAGAAGCAAGGGAGAAGATGTTGTTCGGGAGCAAAACTTGCACTTGACAAGCGTAAAATAGAGAAGAGCAGTAGGAATCTCCACTCAAGAATAATCGGCACCACTATCAGCCCCAATTCAGAAAACAAGGAGCCATTCCATACGATGCTCAACCCTCCCCGCTAAAAAGTAAGAACTCCCTCCTTCTCATTTTATTCATTTTTTCTCTTTCGAGGAGATTTCATTACAACCTAATAAGGCAACAATTCTCATTGGAAAAGAATACTAGTTGCTTTTTTTTTTAAAGAGAATAAAAAAAAATAGCACTCCTTTGCACATGGCAGCAACTATCCTCTCATGTACAATCAGCTTGCAAGGCCCAATGTCCTTCAAACGGAATTGTTTCCTTAATTTCTTGAGCGTACCAACTATTGCAATGTAGTTGCTATTTCCCCTTGCTGAGATGATCTTTGCAAATGACATCCTTCCATATATTAATATTGCCCAACTGGGACGTTTTCACCCCCTTCATGGCAACTATAAGGCAATTGATTAGTGGATAGCAGCTGTCCCCATCCCACATGAGAAATAACTCCTAAATCAGTGGCTCCAATAAATTAGAATGGAAAGTAAAATATTAGCTTTCCCTTGAAGGTGTAGAATGGTTGACACAATGAAGAGCATTCGGTTGCAAAGGGAAATTATCAAAATCGAAACATTATTGGGCTGGCGAAGACAATCTCAGGAAAATGATAGATATCCAAAAATAAACATAGAGACGATTCGGAAATTATTAGTTTAGACAAACCCAATAATGGAAATGGACACAAACTTAGAATTTGTAAAGCTTTGACGTGGGGGTTTAAAGCAATGAGAAAATGACATATGCCTCTTTTCAAATTTTGGGAACCATTTGATGGACTCTTGGAAAATCACTGAAGAGGTGTCCTTTAAGAAAATGGGGCTTGAAAAATAACACTCCACACGTTTTACAATGCCAAAAAAAAAATACGGGCCATTGTGGGGTGGGCAGAGAAAAGGTACCTTTCTAAACATAACATGCTTTTAAATATGAGAAAGAGATCAAGGCAAATCCAACCATGATATTCCTTCTTTAGATAAAGAGAGTAACAATACTTTCTTATACAAGAGGAAGAGTTGCTAACGTGAGATGCTTCCTAAAATGTGAGGAGAAGAGTTCCCAACATTGGCCACTTGTTAAATATGAGTAAGAGTGTTTCCCAAAAATCTAAATAAGTGGCCTTTCTTAAATTGTAATAAGAAAAGAAGCTCCGGACTTTTCTATCCTCCTTGCCAAATGACATGCTTGGGTTTTTGGATTTTTCTAAACAATGATGGGCTTATTTCTAAACATATTGAAATTCCAAGGGTGGTCCCGAGTACGGCAACTTATGAGGAGAGAGAAATTAGGTTACTAACAAGTTTTAATTCTTTTGAAAACTCAAACCCAATTTTGGAAATTAAGAGATCAACAATAAAATTCAAGCACACAAGTTAAATCTAAAGTGAAAATGCAAATAAAGAGCAAGAGTAAGAGAGATTGCACCCGAGATTTAAAGTGGTTTGGTCCTCCAAACGTGAGGCCTACTCCACTCCACCAACCAAACCCGTTGATGGCTTCACTATGTGATCTTCTTAACTTTGGCGAAGATCGGTGCCGATTACAAATTCCGATTATCTTTAACCTTGGTGGCAATCTTCACCACGGAGAGTGGGCTACGCTTCTCCGAACACTCGCCCGATACAACGTTCTTGATAAGAAAGAAAGAACAAAAAATCCCTCACAAGGGTTTACAAAGTTTGCAGAAGATGTACAAATTTTGCCTATGATCCGAATCCTAATCTTTAGAGGATGAGAGGCATAATCAAGTTTGATTCATTCTTTGGATGTTCAAATGGAGTTTAAGAGTGTTAGGATTGATGGTTGTAATGTTTGGAATGCCCATATATATAAGAAAAACCAAATATGACCGTTCAATGGCATTGTTGTAATTCCAGGAAAGATCGCAACGGCTAAAAATCCGACCGTTGTAGTGTTCTCGGAGTTCCGGGAATACAAACAGAAGTTGAAAAAAAGTCTGCTGGACCATTTCTCGGAGTTCCGAGAATATTTCTCGGAGTTCTGAGAATTTCTCTCGGAGTTTCGAGAAGCTAGATTTTCATTTCTTCCAAGGTGTTGGAACTCCATAAAGACAATCACTTATATATTTAGGGTGTTTGATTATTTACTTAATTATGCCTCTAAAATCTAAAACTAAGATTGGATCTTTTACAAACTAAATATGACTTTGGTCTTCAATAGATTCTTCAAGTCTTCATTTGTCTTGGACTTCGATGTCTTTGGCCTTCATGATGTGGTCCAATGAGATCTTCTTGGCCTCAATCCAAGCAATGTTGTCTTAGCACCAATGTGATCTACAACTTAGACAATTAAACACATTAGTGATCATAAATCACTTGTATATTGGAATCATCAAAATAAGATGGGAATGCCAAGGTGGAAACCATTGGGCTTACACATATTCCCATGGTCATACCCTCTTAAATTCTTTCCAAAAGATGATCAAAACCGTTCAATTGATTGGGCCACAACATAAATAGGTTGTGTCCCATAAATCAGTTTTGCGGGCAAATCCGAGTCCTTCATTTGATTGGGAAACCACATGAATGCGCGCCCCCCCCAAAACCATTTTGATAGGCTGATCCAATCCGTTCAATTAAATGGGCCACAGTGATAACATGTTGCCTTCAAAACTGTTTTCATAGGGAGGATCTAAGCCGTCCATTTGAAGGGTTGCGATGTCCATTGGTCGTACCCTCAAAATCATTCTCACAAAATGATCTAAACCATCCGTGCGATTTTTGCCCAACATGAATTGGCTGTGAAAACGCCATAGAACCCCCCTAATCATATCTTTTAGAATTATCCAAACGGTTCAATTGATGGGCTACGACGTAAATTGGGCGCTCCTCGCAATCTTTGTAGGATGATCCGATCCATTCAACTCGGCACTTAGTGAACCCCATTGCATATTTGACCAAAACATATATAGGTCCTCCATAAAAAATGATTTTCGAAATAAGTTCAAAATTCATGTTTTTCATGAAAATTAATGTAGGGCACACTTGATTGATCCCATTCCAATCAAAATGTTCAATGCGGGCCCACCCAGTGGGTCCAAATCTCTCTTGTTTAAGTTCTTATGAATAACCCTGCTCAACACTTAGCGGAAAAATGCATATTAGGACGGAAACGACTGAAAAGATTGTAAGAGATGGACACAAAAATAAAAAACACTAGAAAACCGATAGAAAGACACTAACCATTTCATTGATTAAAGCGGAGCAAAATAGGGGTGTCTACAGATGCCCCTCCTTGGTAGAGATGACATAGTCATCGAATACCAAAGCAAAAATGACAGAACCATTTTGCATAGCGTTAATCAACAAAGAATTCACTTGACAATGCAACCTAACTTAATACAAGATCCTAGATGAAGTCCTAGAATTAAAATGTTATAAAAAATCATTTACTCTAAACACCATGACTTGGTAGTTCAGAATAATGAATAAATGGATCCAATCTGATTGTAAAAATTACGCAACTTAGAATGAAAGATAATTATGATGCAGCGCCGTTTTCAAACGGGCAATGTGGAAATGAGACATCATTTTCGAATCAATTCGAAAAGAATGAGACCTCGTACTTGTACGGGTTCAAAGGGATAAGAGGCCGTATTTGTACGGACTTGAAAGGAAAAAGATACCATAATTGTATGGGTCCAAAGAGAATAGGACACTATAGTTGTACAGACCCAGAGGAAACGAGACACCAGAATCAGACACCGTATTTGTACTGTTTCCCAAAGAAAATGAGCAACCATATTTGTATGGATCCCAAAGAGGAATAAGAGACCATCTGAAACACCGTATTTATACGGATTCCAAGGAAATGAGACATCATATTTGTATGATGCTCAAAGAGAATAAGAGATCATTTTTTAATGGACTTAGAAATAATAAAATACCGTATTTTTACGGATTTCAAGGAAATGAGACATCACATTTGTATGGTGCTCAAAGAGAATACGAGACCATTTTTTAATGGACTCAGAGAGAATGAAATACCGTATTTATACGGATTCCAAAGAAATGAGACATCACATTTATATGATGCTCAAAGAGAATAAGAGACCATAGTTGTATGGACTCGAAGAGAATGAAATACCATATTTATACGAATTCCAAGGAGATGAGACATCATATTGATATGATGTTCAAAGAAAATTAAGAGACCATTTTTTAATGGACACAGAGGGAATAAAATACCGTATTTATACGGATTCTAAGGAAATGAGACATCATATTCGTACGATGCTCAAAGAGAATAAGAGACCATTTCGAATAGACTCAAAGGAGAATGAAATACCGTATTTATACGGATTTCAAGAAAATGAGACATCATATTCGTACGATGCTCAAAGAGAATAAGAGACCATTTTCAAATGGACTCAGACAAAATGAAATACCATATTTATACGGATTCCAAGGAAATGAGACATCATATTCGTATAATGCTCAAAGGAAATGATAGATCATTTGTGAATGGATTCGAAAAGAATGAAACCTCGTATTTATACGGGTTCCAACGAAATGAGACATCATATTTGTATGATGTTGAAAGAGACTAAGAGACCATTTTTGGAATGGATTCAGAGAGAATTGAATACCGTATTTATACGAATTCCAAGGAAATGAGACATCATATTCGTATGATGTTCAAAGAGAAGAGACCATTTTCAAATGGACTCAGAGAGATATGATAATTTGAGTTTTGACAGAGATTATCAGAAAAAAGAAATTGAAATCTCTATTTAATAACTTTGGAAGCAAAGGATTTAATAACACTATGTAGTAAAGGACTTTCAAGGCTTGAATATGAGATGCCACTTCATTAGCAACCTACCCCAGCTTGAGGCATTCTAACTTTCTTCTATTCATTGACCAGAGATCATTCTTCAAAGATTTTTCACCATTCATAACAGTCTTGCCTTTTCCAAGTTTTTCAGAACCTGTTAATGAACTTGTCTTCAGAGTGATTGCACCCTACAACAATTCTTAAAATAGAATTCGTAAAATATTTTTTCTAAACAATTAAAAACCACAGATACTTGCAATAAAATGACGAAGTAAGAAATATTACTCAAGTAATACTGTGATGCTTCTGACGTATCAGTATTTTCTTTTGGGTTAGGTTGACCTCTTTTAAAGAATGTTTCTCCATTGATAAACATCTTCACTTATTTTTAAGACAGTAATACTTCATATGTCTTTCTATCAACTTTTCGATTGCTAGAAATTAATGCCCCTAGTTTAAGAAATCGTTGTTATTCTTGCCTGACCTACTGTGATTTCAGAGATTGATGTAATTCGTCTGGCGTGAACCCAATCTTACCACGACCAAGTCCCCCTTTTTTGGATTTTCAACTTGGCGGACCGCTGGGCCTTAGCTTTTGCCTGAATCGCCTTTTCAGGTTTTTCGACTCAGTAGGCTACCCCCTTAACTTTTGCCGAAGCCGCCCTTTCAGGTTTTCAACTTAGGATGAGAATGATCCTAAATTTTGCCTACATCGCCTTTTCAGGTTTTCAATCTAGCGGATCTTTAAGCTTCATTTCTTTTTTTTCTTTTTTTTCTTTTTCATTTTTTTCCTTTACTGGAACACTAAAAGGACTTTATAGGTGAAGTAGGGCTTTTCAAAGAATGGCTTTAGATTTTGCAAAAATTTCGACCGAACCTGTGAACAGGTTGCCTACGTATCCCAGTGTAGGAATCAGGTCATGCGTAGTTCAGGGCGAATGCCCCTAGTTTGAAGGTAATTATTCTTCTTTTTGTTCTTTCTCTCTATTTTGTTTTTGTTTGTGTCTTCTTTTTTCTTTTTTTTTCTCTTTCTTTTTGTCTTCTTTTTTTTTCTTTTCCTTTTTTTTGAATGACTTCCTTTTTGGAATGATTGAATTTCTTCTTTTGAAACAACCGAACTCGGTTTGACCGAGCTGCCTACGTATCCTAGTGTAGGGATCAGGTCATGCGTAGTTCGGGGCGAATGCCCCTAGTTTGATGGGTTTTCGAAGGGAAATATTGCTTAGGCTCAAAAGGTTCGCAAACGGTTATATATATTTTTATCTTGGGTTATAAATTTGAGATTTATTCGGCCAAAAGACGGCCTTCTGGTGTTCAAGCATAGAACCTCTTGAGTTGATCAAGGTTTGTTGGTTCTGGTAATATTTTTCCATTTAAATTACGGAGATTGACTGCTTTTCCGGGTAAGATTTGGTCCACCATGTATGGTCATGACCAATTAGGTTTGAACTTGCCCCTTGGGTCAAACACTGGTGCTCGGTTCTCTTTCAGAACAAGATTGCCTTCTTCTAGATCTCTGATCTTAACCTTTTTATTAAAAGCCCGGGCTATTCTACGCTGATAACCCTGCACATGGTAAAGCGCCTTTAATCCCTTCTCATTTAGCATATTCAACTCTTTATATCTTGCATCTGCCCATTCATTTTCTGGCAACTTAGCCTCAGTTAACACTCGGAGCGAAGGCACACGGATCTCAACAGGTAGCACTGCTTCCATCCCATAAACAAGAGAATAAGGGGTCGCCCCAGTTGAAGTTCTAATTGATGTTCTGTAAGCCCACAAGGCATACGGTAGCTTATTCGACCAATCCTTATAAGTTTCTGACATTTTGCTAATGATAGTCTTGACATTTTTATTTGTAGCTTTTACGGTTCCATTTGTCTGCGGTCGATAAGATGAGGATTTATGATGCTTAATCTTGAACTCTTGGCAAAGAGTGATTACTTCCTTCTTGGAATGAGATCCATTATCTGAGATAAGTTTATGGGGAATTCCATATCTGCATATGATATTGGTGCGTATGAATTTAGCAACTGATGCGGATGTAAGCTTTGCGTAAGAAGCGGCCTCAACCCACTTGGTGAAGTAGTCGATCGCAACAAGTATGTACTCGTGACCATTAGACGACTTGGGAGAAATCTTGCCAATAATGTCAATTCCCCACACCGAGAACAGCCAAGGAGAGGTAAGAGTATGCAATTTGGTGGGTGGTACATGGATAAGATTCACATGTATCTGACATTTATAGCATTTCTTCACAAATGTGTGACAATCTGCTTCCAATGTTGGCCAATAGTACCCCAGACGTAGGATCTTCCTTGCCAACATCTTCCCATTCATACGAGGTCCTCACACCCCTTCATGAATATCTGCAAGAATTTCTTCTGCTTGATCTTCAGTGACACAATAGAGTTGAATTCCATCGAAAGACCGTCGATATAACTCTCCTCCACAAATGACAAAATTAGCTGCCAATCTCTGCAAAGTCCTCCTTTCTTTATTCGAGGCCTCATCGGGATACCCCTGGTCTGAGATGTAGTTCTTTATGTCCATGTACCATGGCTTACCATCGGGACATCTTGCAGTTATTTCTATAGTATCAACATATGTAGGAGCCCATTGCTCCTGAACCGTGATCGGTCTCATCTTCATATTGTGAGGTATGTCAATCATAGAAGCTAATGTCGCTAAGGCATCAACGAATCTATTCTTCAACCTTGGTAAATAACTGAAAGTGATGCACCAGAATTGTTGAACAAGAACATCCAAGTATTCATGATATGGCTGTAGCTTTTCTTCTCTGGTTTTTCACTTTCTCTGAGTTTTGCAAATGATTAACTTCGAATCTCCATATACGTCAAGATCCTCTATGCCTAAGGTCAATGCAGCCTCAAGTCCAACAATGCATGCTTCATACTCTGCCATATTGTTGGTGTAATTAAATTGTAACTTAACGGCAAGGGGAACATGCTCATTTCGGGGTGACACAAGCAATGCCCCTACTCCTTGCCCTGTTTGGTTTGCTGCACCATCAAAATAGAGGGTCCAACCAGTTTTCGGATATTCATCTTCTATCATCATGATCTCTTCATCTGGGAACATCGGCTTGAAGGGCTGACTTTCTTCTCGAGGTGCTTCTGCCAATTGTTCAGTAATGGCTCGACCATTTACTGATTTTTGGGTTACATGGCTGATGTCAAACTCAGACAACAATAATAACCATCTGGCGGTCCTGCCTGTCAGGGCTGGTTTTTCAAAGAGATACTTCAATGGATCCATCCTTGACAAAATCAGAACCTTATGTGATAAAAGATAATGCCTGAGTCGCTGAGTAGCTCAAACCAAGGATAAGCAGGTTTTTCCTAGAACAGTGTACTTCTGTTCATACTCCAACATCTTCTTGCTAAGATAATACACAGCCTTTTCATGCTTGGTTTCTGGATCTTGCTGTGCTAACATACAACCCATGGTGGTTTCTGTGACTGACAAGTAAAGCAGCAATGGGTGCCCCGGTATTACTAGTGCTAATGTCGGTGGCTCAGACAAACTTTGCTTTATCTTCTCAAAGGCCTGTTGACATTCCTCTGTCCATATGGAAACATTTTTCTTTTAGAGCTGAAAGATAGGTTCGCAAGTTGATGTAAGATGAGCAATGAATCATTTTAGGAACTGTATCCTTCCTAGGAATCCTTGAATTTCCTTCTCGGTTTTAGGCGGCGGCATCTCCTGTATAGCCTTAATCTTCTGAGGATCTACCTCTATGCCCCTTTGGCTCACCATAAACCCCAGTAATTTACCGGATGTAACCCCGAATAAACACTTACTCGGATTCAGACGCAACTGATATTTGCGTATTCTTTCAAAGAACTTTTTGAGATTCGGGATATGATCGCTCCTTTCTTTGGCTTTCACAATCATATCATCGACATAGACTTCAACTTCCCTGTGTATCATGTCATGGAGTAAGGCTGTAGCTGCTCTTTGGTATGTCGTACCGGCATTCTTAAGACCAAATGGCATTACCCGATAGCAATAGGTCCCCCACTGTGTAATGAACAAGGTCTTAGTCATGTCCTCGGGTGCCATCTTAATTTGATTGTAACCGGAGAAACCATCCATAAAATATAGTAATTCATGCCCGGCAGTATTGTCTACCAGGATATCGATATGTGGTAGAGGGAAATCATCTTCTGGACTTGCCTTGTTCAAATCCCTGAAATCTACACACATTCTCACCTTCCCATCTTTCTTTGGTACATGCACTATGTTTGCAAGCCATTCTGGATATTCCACTACTTGTAGAAACCCAGCAGTCAACTACTTAGTAATTTCTTCCTCTATTTTCAAGATCCACTCGGGTTTCATTCGCCTTACTTTCTGCTTTTTAGGTTTAATTCCCGGTAATAAAGGTAGCTTGTGTTGGACAATGTCTTCACTCAACCCGGGCATATCTTTGTAGGACCATGCAAAAACTTCTTTATATTTCCTAAGTAGGTTTATTAATTCGTCGCGCTCTTCAGGAGATAGAGTATTTCTAATTCGTATTTCCTGTATTAAATCTTCTGTTCCGATGTTTATAATTTTGATTTCATCTTTAAGAGGCTGGGCTCGGCGCTCCTCCTCTTGTCTGAGCATAGACTACAACTCAAGAGGAGTTTCGTCGGCATCTTCTTCCTCATTCGAGGGAGTCTTATTATTATTATTAAGATCAAAAGCATACTTGAGAAATAAACACAAAGAGCTATTGGGATTGAAATTCCATTTAAAGAAAGGCTATTACATCCCATGACCTATCTTGAACATGCTTAGGATTCACAACTCTCAAAAATAAGAAGAAAAGCAAAAGATAATTGGCCTGGACTAGGCATTGACCTTGAACTGTAGAACTGTAAGATTTGACTCAATAACTAGACTGACCATAATGACTCAACTCAAAAAAAAAGTGAAGGACTAAAACTACAACTGCTGCAACGTCTAGCTTTGGAGGCCCGACGAAAGCCGGTTCATGTCTAGTATTCTCAATTTCTGATTCTTCTTCACTGCACCTGGACCGGTGCTTCTCAAGTATAGGGCCTTCTAACCATTGAGATTGACAGGCTACACGGCAAGGTTCTGTATGGGATTATCAACAATATTCAGCGCTTGTTGGCATGCCAGCCTACGTTCACCAACCAATTTCTGGATTACATGCCTCAAAGTTATGCATTGATCAGTGCTATGCCCCCGTCCTAGGTGAAAATCACAGTGATCCTGCGCCCTCCATGTCTTGGGGAGTGGATTAGGAGGAGGTTTAATGGGAGGTAAATAAATATTCCCTGAAGCCAATTCTCGTTGTAATAGACAGTGGAAACGGGAGAGGGGTAAATTTCTTATTGAGCTCTTGCTAAGGTGTAGCCTCTGACTGATCGTATTTGAATACCATAGGATTTTGTAACTCCTTGATATTTTTTGAAGTAAATTTGCCCCTGTTATAAGCCCCATGTGTTGTGGCCTCTTTGATTTTCTAACCTGTGGAGACCGGGCTCAATATATTCTGACCCATCATTGTACATTGCTGGTCGTGATTAACGTAAGGCTTTCTCTTCATTTGCTCAAACCATGGTTTGCGGTCATCAGGAAAGGATGAAGTTCTGCCGCTTGACAAAAGATTTTGAGGGTCGAGGAGCTCCATGTCTATAAGGTCTTGAATATCATATTTCAAATTGAGGCATTTATCAGTAGCATGACCAGGACGTAAATGGTAATCACAAAATTCTTTCATTTGGAACTTCTTGGGAAGATGATTAGGAACAGGCTCTAGTCTCAATAGTGTTATCATTCTTTTCTTGAGCAACCATTTCAAAGCATCAGGTCGCCAGATTGACAAGTCGGTGAATTCTCTTTTTGGAATCTCAGATGGTGGTTCTTGGTCATATTCAAGAATTAATGGCCAAACAGAATCCTGATGGTGCCGAGAGATGGAGTTCCTGGTAACAACATCCTGGACTTTGATATTTTTGTCAGCGAAATGTTCAGAACTTTGGGACTGACAATACCAGGTTTGCACTTATTGCTTCATCTGATGAACTTCTTCTGTTAACGCAGCCATTTGTCTAGAGAGATTCAGAATTAGTTCTTCCGAACCCATAACCATGGAGAAGAAGCTAGGACTTTTTTCCTTAGAAACAATAGTGGTTGGACCAAATTTCTCAGTCAGTTGAGCTTTGATGAATTGATTTTCTTCCTTCAATTCCTTCATCTGTTGGACGAGCTGGGTCAAGGCTTACATGATGTAAGAGAGCTGTGAATTTTTCATAGAGTCTGCCATGAGTATGGAAGGAGAGGAATAGAGACGCTTCCAAAGAAAATGGGGAATTAGCTTCCTCACTGACCGCGAATAGATTCAAACCCAAGAAGCTTTCCTGGATTTTTAGTTGTGAACAATCCTGACATAGAAACAATAAGAACGGTATATGAGCTTGACATTCAAGGAGTGTTCCTTCTCAATGACTGAAAAAAGATTACACATTAAGCATGTAATTGGGACAATAGAATGAATCCTAAAGGACCAAGACATGACAATGATGACAGATTCGTATAGGGGAATGACGCTAGTTCAAGGAGCATGAGAGTGAACTCTGAAGGGCTTAGCAAAATAATCTTGAAAAATGTAGCCCCTAGAGGAAGAAGAGACCAAGGGTACAAGTATGATTAGATCATCAAGATTGCACAATCAAATGATTGAGACACAATTCTTGCCAATTGAGAAAGGGAATGAAGACATAATCACACAAGAGGCGAATGACAGACACATGATCAAAAAATTAGATGAGATCGCACGAGATTGCTTTCAATGGGTAGATCAAGAAGAGACTAATCCTATGAGATCTTTGAAAAGATGGGATTTATATCATAATTCCAAAGGGAAAGCTTTTAATCTTCTTACATTTTAAGAAGTGTTACCTGAAGGCATCAAACCCTAATCCTAATCTAGCGGAGTGGAGAGAGTATCTCGACTCATGACTTTGTTTGTGTACCAAAGGACCGATCGTAGCCATTGGAAGATGGACTACGGACCTAATCTCGACACAAATGGGTAGGATATCCTAAGCTAGGCTCACACACGTGGTGCATGTGTGTTTGTATACTATATGCATGTGTGAGTTAATCTAGGGGTAAGGCCAAGAGTTTCCTTAGCGCAAATCCATGTTTGATATACTGTACCAGTGTCCGGCGTATCAGTACGTGAACCAACGAATCCGTTTGCGCACCATAAAAGTATTAGGCTAAGGGTGGAATGCTTCTCTAGCAAAGAGGCACCAGGTGATGAAATCACAGTCAACCATGCTAGATAACACTCCGAATTCCTAAAAGGACGTGTGTGCATGTGAGATGCAGGGGTTTAGATGCAAGTGATGTGAGTGTGTGCAATATGTTTGCGCAATCTATGATGCCTTCAAGTTTTGTTAGATTAAGTTTGAGTATGATGTGATGAGAAAATAAAGCAAGACAAACGAACTGTAAGCCCAATGGTTTCCACCTTGGCATTCTCATCTTATTTTGATGATTCCAATACACAAGTGATTTATGATCACTAATGTGTTTGATTGTCTAAGTTGTAGATCACATTGGTGCTAAGACAACATTGCTTGGATTGAGGCCAAGAAGATCTCATTGGACCACATCATGAAGGACAAAGACATCGAAGTCCAAAACATATGAAGACTTGAAGAATCCATTGAAGATCAAAGTCATATTTAAATGTATAAGATCCAATCTTAGTTTTAGATTTTAAGAGGCATAATTAAGTTAATCTCACACACCCTAAATATATAAGAGATTGTCCTTGTGGTGTTCCAACAATGTGGAACCCTCATAACAATCCTAACTTGGTGTAAAGTTGTAAGCCTAAAAACAAGAAGTGAAAATCTGCTCAACATAGGCTTCTCGGAACTCCGAGAGATTCCTCGGAGCTCCGAGAAATGGTCCAGTAACAGTTTTCTCACTTCTGTTTGTATTCCCGGAACTCCGAGATTTTTTCTCGGAACTCCGAAAAATATTCTGAGAACTCCGAGAACACTATAACGGTCGGATTTTTAGCCGTTGGGAATTTTCCAGGAATTACCACAATGCCACTGAACGGTCATATTTTGGTTTTCCTATATATATGGGCATTCTAAACTTCAAGACGATCAATCCTAAGACTCTAAAACTTCATTTGAACATCCAAAGAGTGAATCAAACTTGATTATGCCTCTCATCCTCTAAAGATTAGGATTTGGATCATAGGCCCAATTTGTACATCTTCTACAATTCTTGTAAACCCTTGTGAGGGATTTTTTGTTGTTTCTTTCTTATCAAGAACTTTGTATCGGGCGAGTGTTCGGAGAAGCGTAGCCCACTCTCCCTGGTGAAGATTGCCACCAAGGTTAAAGGCATTCGGAATTGTAATCGGCATTGATCTTCGCCGAAGTTAAGAAGATCGCATAGTGAAGCCATCAACGTGTTTGGTTGGTGGAGTGGAGTAGGCCTCGCGTTTTGAGGACCGAACCACTTTAAATCTCGGGTGCACTCTCTCTTGAACTCTTGTTCTTTATTTTGCATTGCACCTTTAGATTTAACTTGTGTGCTTGAAATTCATTTGTGATCTCTTAATTTCCTATATTAGGTTTGAGTTTTCAAAAGAGTTAAAACTTGTTAGAAACCTAATTTTTCCCTACTCATTAGTTGCCGTACTCGGGACCTCCCTTGGAATTTCACGAACTAATCTAGCAAACATATAAGATAGAGTCTTCATGAGCCAATTAAAATAGATTCAAATGAGTTATCCTTTGAAATTTTAATGAAGTAAGGTGGTCCCCAGCAGAGTCGCCAGACTGTGGGACCCGATACCGCAAGAGGGGTGATGCGACTCGTCTCCCTCTCTCTTGGTCTCTCGTACCCATGCGAATGGCGTGTACTTTTTATTATTTATTTTAATTACCCAACCAAGCAGGCAGCAACCAAGCCATAGGGTGCAAACAAACGTGCAACCTAGTACCCATAAGGGCAGGGGTAAGCCGTCGAGCCTAGCAATGTCTGATTTAATTCATCTTTTTCGTGAACTTGGAATAACTAAGGCAATCCGAATTTCACGCAAAAGAGAGTGACAGAGTCGCCACCTAGATGACGGATCTAGGACCCATAATTAACCAGAAATCTAGACTCGTTACTTGGTTACGAGAATGGAAGGTATGGGGAGTTACAACCACATGCACCATTCCTGCCCGATAATCGGTCTTCAATTCCAAAAGTTAACTCTTTTGAATTTCTTTTAAATGGCTCATTTAACTCTATATTAATGTGCAAACTACGTGACATGCATCCTAAGATCTAATTTCAATGTATTCCCTAATGTGTATTTGTGTTTTCGTAATTTGTTTGAATTCAATCTAAGTGAATATTCTCCTAAAATGCTAATTTGAGGGAAATCCTATTTTAATTAAGAATTTATATAAAAAAAACTAATATACAAAACCCCACCATTTATGTGTGGAGCTGAATCGTGATTGGTATGACATCAAACATCCAAGCTGCCTACGTAACCAAGCCTCACTGGGATCAGAGTTGATGTAGTTCGGTGCACCTGAACTAAGCTACTTATGCCTAACTCATCTAGGAGATCGATCTAGATTGGATGGACTGTTTCAAAAGTTTAAGAGAGATTATTTAGTTCAAGTTGAAGATTTTATTATCGTAGGACTTCATCTAAGATGCTATATGGTCCTATCTAAGTGCAAGTCGTTCCTTAGACTAATGCAGGTTAACCTAGATCCTATGTAACTAGGTTTGTCCTAGGAAAAAATTGGGTGACAAGTTTATTTGAAAGAAGAAAGCTTCTTGATATTAGTAATATTATACATGAATCCTGATATTTGAATTTGTTTTTTTATCTCCATGAGACTTATGTTTAAGGAAGCACCACCCCCTTTGAAATTCTACACCGCCATACACTTGGAACATGGAATGTGAGACCATACTCATTGAACTAAGCCTAACTAAATCTACTCAGTGCTAGGCCTAATCTTAGATCAGTAAAGTGCATTTGATGAAGTATAATATGTGTAAGCCCAAGGGTTCCCATGGGTTAATCGTTCACCTTACCTTCTTGTTTTGATGCTAGCAAACTAAATTGATTAGCTTTTATGGACTAATGTGTTGCCTTGAGGTGTTGTGTTATATACAGGAATTTCATGTCATAATCGCCATTATACAACTCAACTCAATACATAGGTTGTGGATCAAGAAAGCAAGGAACAAAGAGCGTGCAGCTACATTAGAGTCATCACCATTTGGAGATGATCAAATCAAGGAGCTCAACATGAAGATCCCACAAGTTCTCCAGCAAGTGTCAAGAAGGAGCTTGAAGTTGAACATGCCATGCTGACCCCTCATGTACCTCAACATGCATTGAAGATTGGAGGACAAGTCACAAGAGCCAAGACAAAGTTCAAGTTGTTCACTCAAGCATAAGAAGTCTAAGGAAGTACAAAGGAGCCAAGACATTCCAAGAAGACTCAAGGTTCTTATTTTTAGAATGTATTTGGAGTCCTCTTGATTTTATGTTTAAATGCACTTTCAAAAGCTTCAAAATGGTTTTCATACCTAAGTTTTTACATCTTTGAAAACCACACACACACACCCAAGACCAAAGCCCAAAGCTCCTGGATTTTAAAGTTAAAAATCAAATTTTACTCAGGGTCGATCGACCGGGCCATGCCGGGCAATCGCGGGATGCTACCTGGAAGTCCAGGACATCTCAAAATTTTTCAGGCCGGTCGACCGGGGTATGTTTTCTGGAAATCAAGAAAATATCCAGGTTGGGCTTGGAGGTCGACCGCCATAGGTCCGGTCGACCGCGATAGTGTTTTGAGCCAAATATTTATTTCAAACAGGTAGCCCTCACTGGGCCACCGCAGGCTGGTCAACCGCGACGGTATGAAATTTGAAATTCAAATAGGCGGGCGATCGTCGTGCCTCTGTCGACCGCCGCGACATGGAAATAGAGCCGTTGGGGCTTGCGAAGGTTGACTTTTTTAGCCCTGTATTTTACAGTTTCAAACAGGTAGCCCTCACTGGAATCAGAGTCGATCGTAGTTCGGTGCCTAAACTAAGCTAGATGCCTAAGACATCTGGGACACCAATTTAGACTGGAAGGACTGTTTCAACAGTTTAAGAGAGATTATTTAGTTCAAGTTGAAGATTTTATTATCCTAGGACTTCATCTAAGATGCTATATGGTCCTATCTAAGTGCAAGTCTTCCCTTAGACTAATGCAGGTTAACCTACATCGTAGGTATCTAGGCTTGTCCTATGGGAAAATGGGTAACTAGTGTAACTAGATCTATGACTCAATTGCTAATAATAGCATTCGGTCGTGATGAGGCTGAACTCCCTAACTCTAGGACACCCTAAAACCTAGGACGAGACGTGATGTAAATATTCTTAAGGGGGTCCTAAAGGTTCCCGAAGGAATTTTGAATCCATAGGCTTAGAAATCTCAAATTCTTTTAGGTTTGTTGAAACTTTTAGAGTTTTTTTGAAGCTTTTAATTATCTTGAGGCCTTTAGTGTGTGTGGTGTCTTTTAAGTTGTTTGATTAAAAAAATTTAGTTTCACTTGTGACTTTTAGTGGTCTTTTGGTTAATTGATTTTGACGGATTTAGATCGATGGTTTTTAAGTGGGTGAATTTTGGATTTGTGATTCTTAAATTTTGGTTAGGAGAATGACATTAACACAACCATGCTTTGACAATTGGACAAATTCGACAAAACCTTAACCGTTTAAAGATCTAAAGAATACAGCCCACTAAAATGGTCATAACGTTTAACCGCTTGGCCAAATATAATGTACGAATATGCGTTGAAAAGATCTTTCAAAGGGCTACAACTTTGTAGTTTACCCGTTTCTGTGAATCTATTGTTTAGATGCTCGAAATCTAGTCACAAGAGGCCAGCACTGTGGCGGGAATGATATTTGCACTACCACATTTTGTCTTATTACTTTTTGTCTCTTAATGATTAATGGGCTGTGATTATTACATTCTAATAGGCTGTTTGGGAATAAATTTTGTGACTCAAGTAGCTCTTTGGGAATAGATTTTGGGTTCCAAGTGGGCAGTTTATGAATGGATTTTGGATTCCATGTCGTGTTTTGGAGTCCTTAACCTTTTGTTTGTTATTAATTTTCTCTTTCGTGGTATGCTAGGGAACATCACAAAAGGCATTTCACGAGCTTGACTTTCGTATGTGATTGCAACCACCTCAGGAATAATATAAATCTGTTGGAAAAGGAACATGTGTGGTTGTTCTCACACGCAACTAGCCGTTTGCAAAACACTCTTTGTGATGGGTACTAGCAAATCCCTTTATTCTTTTATAATCTCAATGTTTTCTTCAATTCTTTCTCTGAGTCTTGCGGTCTCTTTTTGTATTTTTTTTTTATTGTCTTGCAGGTAGAGATGATGTGTGGTGTAGCAAGGTGGGGTGATAAGATCAATTGGGAGAGTGGGTGTACGATTGTCAATTGAAGATGGCCAGTGGATAACAAATTGATATGGGACATGGCTATCAATTGAAAAGGTGGGTTGTAGATATCAAATTTATATGGGTTGTGGCTATCGATTGAAAAGGTGGGCGGTGGCTATCAATTTTAAATGGGTTGTGGCTATCAATTTTAAGTGGGGGCTGTAAAATTGAGTTCGAGAGATTGAATAGGGCCTGGATTATCAATTACAAGTAGGGGGTGCCAATACCGATTGAAGGTTAAGCATGTGTGCGGATTTTGGGTTCTAAGTGTGAGACCTAGATGAAGTTCAACTCAGTGTTTTGTAAAGTCAAGTATTATTTGTATTGTTTTGAAAAAAGAATTTGAAACTCCCTGAGACAGTGAATTCAAAATCCCCATCAGAAAACTTGCATCTTTCTTATGTCATGAACTTGAAAACAAGATATAGAATGATTTTCTTTAGAACAAGAATTTAACAAAGCATGCAATTTGGAATTGAGAATAAAACTAGAATATGTAATCCAATTGAACTAGAAGTAAAGGAAATAAAAAAATATAAAAATAACTTACCTAATGAGAAGAACCTTAACTACTTTCTCAAAAATCAGAGAGTGAGAGAGAGAGAGAGAGAGAGAGAGAGAGAGAGAGGGCTGTCCGTGCATTTTTTTTCGACAATGAAGGGCTGCAACTTGGTTTTTCTAGGAAGGATGAAAGAACGGGATCTCCCCAATTCCAATAGCACCCACCGTTTTTATCAGAATTGTGTATAAGGTAATGGGCTGCTATATAGAAGTATCATGGAAAAGGATCGTGGTCCTCCTCTTCTCCCGTTAGATGAGAGATTTTTTTCCTTTTATATGAGTAGAGTATATAGAGAGGGATAGCTGATCTCTTGTTCCACCAAGGATGAGAAAGGGCTACTTGGTCTTGGGTGTGGGAGAGAGAATGTTGTAGAAGGATGTAGAGGGACCAGAGAGAGAGAGAGAGAGAGAGAGAAAGAGGGAGCTCGAATTCTTCTCCCCTCAAATTGAGTCCTCGCTCAAAATATATATCAGAAAGCCTCCTAACAGAAAACTCTTCCATGCATGACGTACTTGCCTTAACTAAGGAGAGAAAAAGTTGGAAAGAGTCCAAAAATCAAGCTTGCCTCCTTTTTTTTTTCTAAAAACAATTGCTTGTTTCTTACATAATAGAAAGAGAGAGAGAGTTCCAACTTTCTAAAAAAAACAAGTCTCCTCCTTTTCCAAGGTCACCGAACATGCCCTTTATAATCGTTAAATAATATTGGAAACCAATCCGTGCACAATCTCTTCAAAGCAAATAAAATTAAAATAAGAATCTTGGAATGACCCTTGATTCTAAATCTAATGGTCAAAATAGAAGTCCTCTTTTAAAAGGACCAATTCAAATCCTTCAAGATGGGCCCTACTTCTTAGAGGAGCTTTAATCAGAGTCATCCTCTAGAAACGCCTATGACTCCAACACCTATGAGATAACGCTAAAACAACCGAACCCTTCTGGAATTAGATTTTTTTAAACGAATATGAGGGGCCCCACCGAATGATTGATTTGGTCGCCCATTTAAAAATCAATTCCTTGGGACGATCCAAACCGTCCAATCGATGGGCCTCAATCTACAGGCTTGTCCCCCATAAATCATCTTTATAGGGTGATCCAAATCTTCCAATTAGAGGACCACAATATAAAATTGGGCATGTCCCGCAACTTGCTGTGATAGGATGAACCGAACTATTCATTTAAATGGGCTATGGGGTAGATTGGTTATACATCCAAAGTCGTTTCCATAGGCTGATTTGAACCATTCATTTTGACGGGCCATGGTGCACAATCAGCCACGCCCCCCTATTCATCTCCCTAGAACAATCCAAACCGTTTGATTAACGGGCTACAATGTGATCTAGTTGCGCCCCCTAAATCCCCTTTTATAGGATAATCCTAGCTGTCCAATTAGACGAGCCACGAGGTGAATTGGCCGTGCCCCATAAATCATCTCCGTAGAACAATCCGAACTGTTCGTTTTATGGGCTGTGGCATAAATGGATTGTGCTTCCCAAATCATTTTGTAGGCTGATCAGAGCCACCTAATTGATTGGCCACAATGTACATCAGTCAAAATTCTCACCGTTTGGAATTTCACTTATAGCACTAGGCATATCGATATCGGCACCACAATGCTAGATTTACACCATGTGATAAATCATTGTGGGTCCACCACCATGGTCAAATTCTATGAAACAATTTAGTGAGCCTCACATGTGATTGTCGAATGGTGGTTTCTACTCATTGATGAAAGCCCAAGTAAGTCCAATGCTTGATCATTTTAAAGCGGGTCCTCTCCCATTGCTAGACTTCATTGAAAACATAACTCTCCACTGCAAACAATGTGTGGACCCTCTTGTTTGAATTCTTGCAAATAACCCTTCCTAACACTTAACGGAAAAATGCAAAATACGACCGAAAAGATTTGAGAAAATTTAAGAGACGGACACAAAAATTGAAAACACTGAAAAACCGATAGGAAAATACCAACTTCTTTGTTGATTAAAAAAGTGGAGCAAAATGGGGTGTTTACAGATGCCCCTCTTTGGAAGAGATGGCGTAGTTATTGAATACCAAAGCAAAAGTGACAACACCATTTTGCGCAGCGTTTTGCCAACAAATGACTCTCTAGACAAAATGCAACCTAGATGCGAATGCATGCAACCTAACCTAATGCAAGACCCTAAATGAAGTCCTAGAACATAATCAAGATCATTTACTCTAAACACCGTGACTTGGTGGTTCAGAATAATGGAGAAATGAATCCAATCTGATTTGTAAAAATTACACAATTCAGAATGAAAGATAATTATGAGGCATCACCGTTTTCAAACGGGCAATGAGGAAATGGGAGATCATTTTCGAATTGATACCGCTTTCAAATAGGCATAACAGAAATGAGGCACCGTAATTGTATAGGCTAAAGGGAAATAAGAGATAGAACATTTTCGAATGGACTCATAGAGAATGAAATGCCATGTTTATACAGATTCCAAGAAATAAGATATCATATTTATATGGATCCCAAAGAGGAACAAGAGCCCATTTTTAAATGAATTCAGAAAGGATGAGATACTGTATTTGTACAGTTCCCAAAGGAAATAAAACATCATATTTATATTGATCCCAAGAGGAACAAGAGACCTTTTTTAAATGGACTCAGAAAGGATAAGATACTGTATTTGTACAGTTCCCAAAGGAAATGACACATCATATTTATATGGATCCCAAAGTGGACCAAAAGACCATTTTTAAATGAACTCAGATATGATGAAATACCGTACTTTTACGGATTCCAAGGAGATGAGACATCACATTTGTATGATGCTCAAAGAGAATAAGAGATCATAGTTGTATGGACTCGAAGTGAATGAAATACCATATTTATACGGATTCCAAGGAAATGGGACATCACATTTGTATGAGATGCTCAAAGAGAATAAGAGACCGCTTTTGAATGGACTCAGAGAGAATGAAATACCGTATTTATACGGATTCCAAGGAAATGAGACATCACATTTGTATGATGCTCAAAGAGAATAAGAGACTATAGTTGTATGGACTCGAAGAGAATGAAATACCATATTTATACGGATTCCAAGGAAATGAGACATCGTATTTGTATGATGCTCAAAGAGAATTAAGAGACCATTTTTTAATGGACTCAGAGAGAATGAAATATCGTATTTTTACGGATTCCAAGGAAATGAGACATCATATTTGTATGATGTTTAAAGAGAATTAAGAGACCATTTTTTATTGGACTCAGAGAGACTGAAATACCGTATTTTTACGGATTCCAAGGAAATGAGACATCATATTTGTATGATGTTTAAAGAGAATTAAGAGACCATTTTTAAATGGATTCAGAGAGAATGAAATACCGTATTTTTACGGATTCCAAAGAAATAAGACATCATATTTGTATGATGTTTAAAGAGAATTAAGAGACCATTTTTGAATGGATTTAGAAATAATGAAATACTGTATTTGTACAGTTCTCAAAGGAAATGAGACACCACATTTGTATGATGCTCAAAGAGAATAAGAGATCATTTTCGAATGGACTCAGAAAGAATGAAATACCATATTTTTACGGATTGCAAGGAAATGAGATATCATATTTGTATGATGTTCAAAGAGAATTAAGAGACCATTTTTTAATGGACTCAGATAGAATGATATACCGTATTTTTACGAATTCCAAGGAAATGAGACATCATATTTGTATGATGTTCAAAAAGAATTAAGAGACCATTTTTTAATGGACTCAGATAAAATGAAATACTATATTTATACGGATTCCCATGGAAATGAGACATCACATTTGTATGATGCTAAAAGAGAATAACAGACCATTTTCGAATGGACTCAGAGAGAATGAAATATCGTATTTATACGGAGTTCATGGAAATGAGACATCACATTTGTATGATGCTCAAAGAGAATAAGAGACCATTTTCGAACGGACGCAAAGAGAATGAAGTACCGTATTTATACAGAGTTTAAGGAAGTGAAACATCTTATTTGTATGATGTTCAAAGACAATTAATGGACCATAATTGTATGGACTCAGAGAGAATGAAATACCGTATTTATACGAATTCCAAGAGGTTTAACTTGTTTGCAAGTGAGACGGAAGATCAAATTCAGATTGCTTGGTTGATCAATTGTTGATTAATTGATGACTTTGACGATGGAGAATTTGGAGATTTTTCATGAACTTGAATTCTATGTGAAGTTGAATTTGATGAACTTTAGTTTCTTGAAATAAATGAAGGATGAAATCGGGGCTAATAAAGATCGTGCCCGATGAAGATATTGGAAACTAAGACTTTGACGAATGACGAGACGACAAACCATAGGAATGAATAAGCATGCTTAACGAGAATGGTTTATGAACGCTTTCATGAAGCTTAAACAAGATTTTTCGTAAAGAGATTGTTGGTCTTTTCTTCTGAGGATTTTGATAACTGAAACCTTGATCTAACTACCTAGGATTGGCAATCTAGAACAACGGCTCTCTTGGATACTGAAAATTGGGAAGTGAGATTTTTTGTTTGACAGGTGTTTAGATAAACATTTCTTGACCAGGATAGTATTCAATTGCCAGGAAGGAAATTAAAATTTTTAAGGGTTCATCTTTCTGAGAAGCTAGCCCAATCATCATCACATATGAGATCCTCCATGCCTCAGGTGCCTTTCTGGAGCATGGTCCTTTTATGGAAACTCCACTTCCCGATGTTTCTACTTCGGAATGCTTCTGAGCTGATCTTCTTTAAAACGAAGCTCTTTGACTAGATTCTCGAGATCTTTTCTTTAGGATTAACTTGGCGCAGGTACAATCGCAGGGAGCTGATGACACCGGGCCTATTTCACCGAGATAGTTGCATCATTTAGACACAAGGACGACGGCTGACTCTTCTTAAAGAGGAAATTTGGGTAAAGGACATTATTCAAAGGATTGAGAAACTCCGAAAGAGTGAACTTAGAATGAGAAAGATTGACTAACTACACTGACAGACACAGTGATGCTTCTGACTTAGTTAACGTTTTGTTTCGTAAGTCTATCTTTTCAAAGAGTAGTTTCTCAATTAATAAACAATGGACTTCTTCCTTAAAACAGTAACACCTCAAGGATTTGGTTACCATTCCTAGGATTGCTTGGTTTCAATGTCCCCAATTTCTAGGATGACACTTGAACTCGCTTGAACTTCTTTTTGATCTTCAGTCTTGATACCGGCTATAGCCTTCTTATAATGAGTCTCTTACCTTGACCAAGTCATATCTTCAGGTTTTTTAACTTGGCGGACCGTGCTAGCCTTAACTTTTGCCTGAACCGCCTTTCTAGGTTTTTGATCCAGCAAGCTATCTCCTTAGCTTTTGCCTAAGCCGCCCTTTCAGGTTTTCAACTTAGCAGGGGAATGATCTTAAATTTTGGCTAGATCGCCTTTTCAGGCCGCATTTTCAGGTTTTCAGTCTAACAGATCTTCAAACTTTGTTCTTTTTCTTATTCATCATTTTTTTTTTTAGGAATAGATCTTTCATTTTGAACATCTGAAGGACTTTATAGGTAGGATAGGGCTTTTCAAAGAATGGCTTACAGTTGAACAAAGATTTTAGCCGAACCTATGAACAGGTTGCCTACGTATCCCAGGGTAGGAATCAGGTCGTGCGTAGTTCAGGGCGAATGCCCCTAGTTTGAAGATAAATTGTTTGAAGGTTAATTGATTTTTCTTTTTTTTTTCTGGAATGATTGACTTCTCTTCTTTTGGAACTTCTCCCTCTTTTTTTTTTCTAGAACGATTGAATTTCTTTTCTTTTTTCGAATCGACCGAACTCGGTTTAACAGAGCTGCCTATGTACCCCAGTGTAGGGATCAGGTCTCGCGTAGTTCGGGGCGAATGCCCCTAGTTTGATGGGTTTTCAAGAAAATTTCATTTAGGCTCAAAGGGTTTGCAAACCGGTATTTTTTTTTTGACATTGGGTTATGATTCTGGGATTTGTTCGGCCAAAGGAGGCCTTCCAATGTTCAGGTTTGTAATTGATCTAGGTTGATGAGTTCTCTTTATTATTATTTCTTTTTTTTTCAGAGTTTGACGGCATTACCAGGTAAGAGATAATGGATCTTCTTCTTTCAAGATTCTAATATGTGCTTTCGACTTTCATAGACCGAAACTTGTTCTTTAACATCCTCCATCTATGGATTTGTAACTCTTGATATTTGATGATCACTTTTTAATGCTTGCTCTTGAACTTCTTATATTGAATTTGTTGGCTTCATGTTATGAATTTGAGAACCAAGGTAATTGATTGGAAATATGAAAGTTGTTTCCACTCTATGCCCCTTGTATAACATATGTCTCTCACTTTCTTCATTCTCTTGAGCTTTCTATCTATGTCTTGCACCTGGTATCGGTTGTAGCGTTTCTAGACAATCTTCTTATTCTTGAAATAAGTTTATCAATTCTTCACACTCTTCAGAGGGTAATGTACTTTTAATCAGCATTCACTGAATCAAAGTTTCAGTGCCAATGTTTATCACTTCAGTTTTGTCTTTAAGAGGCCAAGCTCGACGCTCCTCTTGTTTGTGCATATGCTACAAACTAAGGGGAGTTTCATCATCATTTCTTTCCTCATTCGAGACGAGAGTCTTATTTTTATTGTTATGAAAGTTAGAAGCAAACACACTAGAATGTATGAAGAAGCAAGCTTTATTGAATCGAAAGAAATTATATCATTATTGGACTCATCCTGAACAACCTCAAGATTTACATTATCAGAAAAGGACTCGCTTGGACAAGGCACTGACAGTGACTTAACTGACATGACCGAAATAAAATTATATTCAAACTTCAGAAGACAAAACTAGATGACTAGACTCAATAAAAATAGCAGATGGACTAAGACTCTAACAGTTGCGACTGTCTGGTGTTGAAGGCTCGGCGAAGGCTGGTTTGTTCTGAATCATCATCATGGCTGATACTTTCAATTTTGGATTCTTCCTGTTCTACTGCAGCTAGACCTGAGTTTCTCAAACTTCGATGTGTCTAAGCCTTATCTGGGGATGGTGCGGCATGGTTCCACACAACATTTGGCGTTTGTTGGAATGATAGCTTGCGTTCATCAATCAATTTTTAGATCACAAGTCTCAAAGTTATACACTGATCGGTGGTGTGCCCTGATCTTCGGTGAAAGTCGCAGTGTTCATCTGCCTTCCACGTCCTGGGGAGTGGATTGGGAGGATCCCTAATGCGAGGTAAATAGATATCGCCTGAAGCCAACCCTTGTTGCAATATAACAGATGGTGGAAGCGAGAGGGGGGCGAATTGCCTATCGGGCTTTTCCTGAGGTGTAGGTCTTGGTTGATCATATTCGATTACCATAGGCTCCTGTGACCAGTTAATCCCCTTTTCCCTTTACTTAAACCCTTTCAGGATACCAGATCATGGGATAGGCAAATCAGTGAATTTTCTTCTCTGTTTTGAAGCTGGCTTCTCTTCCTTACAGACTAGAGTCTCAAGAGGTTTTTCACAATTTTGGGCGATACTGCCTTGGGCAGTGACATCTTCAGTCATAATATCCATGTTGATGAAGTGCTCAGAACTTTGACATTGACAACAATGGGTGGACATATAATGTATCTGATTCTTCACTTGACTGACTTCACCAACTACCATGGCTGTCTGCAGAGAGAGCTTCATGAAGAATTTCTCCATCTTTATGAACGCATCATTTTGAGACGATTTCAATGCATCATAGAGGCTATGATTTTTGTCCTTAGAAGCAATAGTGGCTGGGCCAAGTTTCTCATCCAGCTGAGCCTTAATGTATTGATTATCTTCCTTAAGTTCTTTCATCTGTTGGACAAGCAGAGCCAGGGTTTCTGTGACCTGAAAGAGTTGGAAATTTTTTATAGAATCTGCCATAGGTAGGAAAAGGTGGATAGAGAGACTTTCAACACAAATGGAAAGTTAAATTTTCTCACTTAATCCAGAATAAGTTCAAACCTAAGAAATCTTCCAAGATTCTCAGTGATGACCAATCCTGACATAGAAACAATAAACACGAGATGTAAGCTTGACATTCAAGAAAATTTTCTTTTCTATGATTGATATGATAATTATGATACGAATAGTTAAGGAATGGGAGATAAAATGATGGTTCCTCAAAACAAATAAACATAACAATGATGACATGATAGCACATGGGGATGCCCTAGTTTAAGGATTATCGGAATGAACTTTGAAGGAATTTAGAAGATGATCTTGAAAAAGGTTCCCCCTAGAGTCAGAAGGAATTGACCTTAAGCTAGGGATGCAATGATCTTAAGAGAAAGATGATCTAGGCTAAACAATCTGAATATGTAAACTACATCCCAGATGTATGAACTGCCCTAGGGAAAGCCTAAGCGATAGGTCACACGACCTATAATGACACAAGCATGACTAGGCCATTGAGAGAGAGAAATCAGGATATCATAATCATATGATTTAGTAAGATCGTGCAAGATAGACCTGAGAGATAGATCGAGAGGAAGCTATCCTATGAAATCTTTGGAATGATGGGATTTATATCCTAATCCCAAAGGAAAAGTTTTTTAATTTTCTTACATTTTAACAAGTGCTACCTGAAGGCAACAATCCTAATTCTGATCTAGCGGAGTGGAGAAAGAATCTCCACTCTTGACTTTGTTTGTGTACCTAAGGACCGATCGCAGCCATTGGAAGATGGACTACTGCTTAATCTAGACAAAAATGGGTAGGATATCCTAAACTAGGCTCACACACATGGTGCACGTGTGTTCGTATACTATATGCATCTGTGGGCTAACCTAGGGGTAAGGCCAAGAGTTTCCTTAGCGCGAATCCGTGCTCAATATACTGTACCAGTGTCCGGCGTATCAGTAGTACTAGGCTAAGAGTGGAATGCTTCTCTAGCACAGAGGCACCAGGTGATGAAATCTCAGTCAACAATGCTAGATAACACTCCGGGTTCCTAAAATGGGACGTATGTGCATGTGAGATGCAAGAGTTTAGATGCAAGTGATGTAAGTGTGTGCAATAAGTTTGCGCAACCTATGATGCCATCAGATTTTGTTAGATTAAATTTGAGTAAAATGTGATGAGAAAATAAAACATACAAACTAATCTAACAAGTATAAGATATAAGATAGAGTGTTTTATGAGCCAGTTAAATTAAATTCAAATGAGTTATCCTTTGAAGTTTTAATAAAGTTAGGTGATCCCCAGCAGAGTCGCCAAACTGTGGGACCCGATCTCGCGAGAGGGTTGAGGCGCGAGCCGCCACGCTCTCTCTTGATCTCTCGTACCCACGCGAATGACGTGTGCTTTTTATTATTGATTTTAGTTACCCAACCAACCAGGCAGCAACCAAGCCATAGGGTGCAAACAAACGTGCAACCCAGTACCCATAAGGGCAGGGGTAAGCCGCCGAGCTTAGCAAGGTGTGATTTAATTCATCTTTTTCGTGAACTTGGGATCACTAAGGCAATCCGAATTCCATGCCAAAGAGAGTGACAAAGTCGCTACCTAGATGAGGGATCTAAGACCCATAATTGACCAGAAATCTAGACTCGTTACCTGGTTACGAGAATGGAAGGTATGGGGAGTTACCACAACAAGCACCATTCCTGCCCGATAATCGGTCTTCAATTCCAAAAGTTAACTTTTTTGAAGTTTTTTTAAATGGCTCATTTAACTCTATATTAATGTGTGAACTACGTGACATGCATCCTAAGATCTAATTTCAATGTATTCCCTAATGTGTATCTTGATTTTCTTAATTTGTTTGGATTCAATGTATGTGAATATTCTCCTAAAATGCTAATTTCATGAAAAGTCCTAAGTGATTTAATTACTTTTAATTTAAGGATTAATGTACAAAACTCCACCACTTATGTGTGGAGCCGACTCGGGCTTGGTATGCCATTCAAGTATCCAAGTTGCCTACGTATCCCAGCCTCACTGGAATCAAAGTCGATCGTAGTTCGGTGCCTAAACTAAGCTACATGCCTAAGACATCTAGGACACCAATCTAGACTGGAAGGACTGTTTCAACAGTTTAACAGAGATTATTTAATTCAAGTTGAAGATTTAATTATCCTAGGAGTTCATCTAAGATGCTATATGGTCCTATCAAAGTGCAAGTCTTCCCTTAGACTAATGGAGGTTAACCTACATCCTAGGTAACTAGGCTTGTCCTATGGGAAAAGGGGTAACTAGTGTAACTAGATCTATGACTCAATAGCTAATAATAGCAATCGGTCGTGATGAAGCTGAACTCCCTAACTCTAGGACACCCTAAAACCGAGAAAAATCTCGGAGTTCCGAGAAGCCTAAAATAAGTAGACTTTTATATTTTTATTGTTATTTGATTTTGGGCTTTTGGAACTCAATTCTTATGATAATTTTGGAATGTTATGGGGGGTCCCAACATGTTGGTCCACCACATAACCATTCACTTAACCAATTACCTTTAATAAGGGGAGTGTGGTTAGTTTTGAAAAAATACATTTGAAAGATTTTGTCTTGACTTAGAAATCAAAGAGAGAGGATGTACAACAAATCTAAATGTGATTACGCTCCTCTTTGATCTTGGTCTTCATAGATCTTCATGGTATGCTTGCAATGCTTGAGTGTGTTGAGGTGAGTTCCACATTGATTGATCTTCCAAGGTGAGTTGTCTCATGTGATCTCTAGCTCCTTTGACTCTTGTGTGATACATCTTCAAGCATGACCAAGTGATGTGATGGTTCCTTCTGTGATCACCCTACCTTATCACAACACTTCAAGGCAAATTGATTAGTATTCAAGAGCATAATCAATTATGTTTAGAATCATCAAAACAAGATAGGAGAGTAAACCCTTGTGCTTACACTTTTTTAATAAAAAATCTATAGGGTGATCTTAACCATTCGATTTAAGAGGAACAACATATTATGGAAATCTCTATAGAATGGAGGGCTAGGATCAGCCTATGGAAACAATTTTTGGGGCACAACCTATTTATGTTGTGTTCCATCACATGGACGATTTGGATCAACCTATGAAGTGGTCCGTACAGTTCTTTGTCGGCCCGTGCATCGCACAGGGTTTTTTACTAGTCTATATCTATATAGTAGAAGAGAAGAGGAGAGACTTATTTGAATTTCTCCCAAAAAAAGGCACCTATTCAACCCACATATTTTCAATCCTACCTCCTCTTTTATGCTTTTAAACAAAGGCACCCATTAAAGTCACATAATTTCAATCATACCCCCCTCCTTTATGCTTTTGTAATAAAAAAATGGACAAAGTCACGCTTTTTCTTTGCAAAAATATGGATTGGGCGCGTATGTTACATAATACTACGGATTTTTGTGTACATATTACAAATTATTACGACTTCGAGACACCTTCACAAATATTGACGAATTGCGGGCACCTTGAGAGGAACAGCGATTATGGAGACCTCTATAGATTGGAGTGCTAGGATCAGCCTATGGAAATGATTTTACGGGCACAACCTATTTATGTTGTGTTCCATCACATCGACAATTTGGATCAACAGATGATGTGGTCCGTACAGTTCTTTGTCGGACCGTGCAACGCACGGGGTTTTTTACTAGTATATATACTATATAGCTGAAGAGAAAATGAGAGAATTATTTGAATTTATCCCAAAATTCTAATAGAATTACACATCACTTTTTTTAATGAAGGCACCCATTCAGCCCACATATTTTCAATCCTATCCCCTCTTTTATGCTTTTTAACAAAGGCACCCTTTAAAGCCAAATAATTTCAATCCTACCCCCCTCCTTTATGCCTTTTTAATAAAACAAAGTGGACAAAGTCAATATAGTGACGTTTTTTCTTTACAAAATTACGTATTGGGTACATATGTTACATAATGCTACAGATTTTTGTGAACAGATTACATAATACTACGGATTCAGGACGCCTTTCAAAATATTGACGAACCAGATTATTTTTTAATACATAACGTGTTCATTTAGTACATAATTCTACGGATTTCGGCCACTTTTCAAAATATTCCGGGTCCCACTCGAATGCATGGGTTGGGCTATAGATGGTGCATGAGACCCACCTGTCAAAGCATGGGGGTGAAATACTCCACCGCATCAAATAGGAAAGTGATTAACCATTTTTATTTTTCTCTCCCTGTGCATCGCACGGGTTTTTTTACCAGTAGAGTATATAGCAGAAGAGAAAATGAGAGAATTATTTGAATTTCTCCCAAAATTCTAATAGAATTACACATCACTTTTTTTTACTTTTTTTAACAAAGGCACCCATTCAACCCACATATTTTCAATCCTACCCCCTCTTTTATGCTTTTTAACAAAGGCACCCATTAAAGCCACATAATTTCAATCCTACCCCTCTCCTTTATTATTTTGTAATAAAAAAAGTGGACAAAGTCAATAATCACGTTTTTTCTTTGCAAAATTACGGATTGGGTACATAAGTTACATAATAGTACGGATTTTTGTTAACATATCATATAATACTACGGATTCAGGACGCCTTTCAAAATATTGACGAATTTCGGGCACCTTAAGAGGAACAATATATTATGGAAACATCTATAGATTGGAGGGCCAGGATCAGCCTATGGAAATCCTTTTAAAGGCATAACCTATTTCTGTTGTGTTCCATCACATGGACGGTTTGGATCAACCTATGATGTGGTCCGTAAAGTTCTTTGTCAGCCGGTGCATCTCATGGGGTTTTTACTAGTATATATATAGGGAAATGATTTCAACGCTCCAATGTTTTGATAAACTTGCGCTCCACATGTATGTCGTGTAGTATTTAAGGGCTTTAAGAGCTTTCTGAGAACTGTAATATTCCTCTGATAGCCCTTTAAATACTACACGACAAAAGCTGGAGCGCATGTTTCTCAAAACATTGGAGCGCAGAAATCATTTCCCTCTATATATGTGTGTGTGGGGGGGGGGGCGTGGGTTTGCTAGCCTCCTTCGCAGAACTACCTTCGTGCCTCCTTTGCATGTGATGACAACCACGATGGTGAATATGACAAAATCTATCAAAAGTCAATATGGATGGCTGTCGTCACATGCAAAGGACCGACGTGAAGGTGCTTTTTGTGAAGGAGGCTAGCAAACCCCTATGTATACATACATATATATATATATATATACATATACGTATATGTGTATATATATGTATATATGTGTATATATATATATATATACTAGTAAAAAACCTCGTGCGATGCACGGGCCAACAAAGAACTGTACAGACTACATCATCGGTTGATCTAAACCGTCCATGTGATAGAACACAACATCTATAGGTTGTGCCCATAAAATCATTTCCATAGGCTGATCATAGCCCTCCAATCTATACAGGTTTCCATAATCTGTTGTTCCTCTTAAGGTCCCCGAATTGGTAAATATTTTTAAAGGTGTGCTGAATTCGTAATATCCTCAACACATTAATAAGGAAAAGTAGTTTTTTTGTAATTGTCATATGTTGATACCTCTTCTTTGTAGTTTTTTCCGTAATTGTCATATCCAGGTACCCGTTGTCCGTAATTTCCAAACACAACTTCACATCTTTACCACGTAATGATTATTATTGCTAGCTTATGTGGGTACTTATTATTGCTAGCAACCTTTCAGGAAAGAAGAAATAGTCTTTCTGTGCAGTTTTTCATCACATCTAATAGGACAAATCTCTGAACACATACAATTGCAAAGGATGGGGGAGACGTAGTCTTTGGAGAAGGTGGCTAGCAAATCATGATTCGAAGATTTTTCAAATAATTCCAAAATTCATACCTTTTTTACCCTTACAGCGGTAGTATGTACACATATGTGGAGATATGTGGCGAGGGCAAAAACAGTTAAAAATCATCCACATTGATGTGTTAAATGGACAAAATTCTATCCTTTTCTCTTCTGCTATATAGTAGTAGATATATATATATATATATATATATATATATAGAGAGAGAGAGAGAGAGAGAGAGAGAACATTTCCTACACACTTGTGTAGGTAAGTTACCTACACACTACCTTAAAATACAGTGGGGGCCCACATTGTTTGGGTGATCCAAACAATTCATTTGAATGGTCCTCACATAGATAGGGTGTCCACAAAAAATCAGATCCATAGGATCATCCCAACCCTACGATTTGTGGAGGTAAAATGGACGTGTATAAACCTTCACAAATTAGTCCATTTTTTGCCTCTATAGTTTGAATGGTTAGGATGGTCCTATGGATCTGATTTTTTGTGGACACCCTATCTATGTGAGGACCATTCAAATGAATGGTTTGGATCACCCAAACAATGTGGGCCCCCACTGTATTTTAAGGTAGTGTGTAGGAAACTTACCTACACAAGTGTGTAGGAAATGTTCTCTCATATATATATTGTCCATTTATATATATATTGCCCTCACCACATATCTGTACATACTATCTATGTGAGGGTAAAAAATGTATGAATGTTCGGAATTATTTGCAAAATTTGTGGCATAAACACTTCTCTTGTAATTTCAAATCTTGATTTGCTAGCCACCTTCTCCAAACACTATGTCTCACCCATCCTTTGCAATTGTATGTATTCAGAAATTTGTCTTATTAGATGTGATGAAAAACTGCACGGAAATATTATTTCTTGAAAGGTTGCTAGCAATAATACGTAAAGAAAGAACTTAGCAATAATAATCATTACGTAGTAAGGGAAATTACGGACAACGGGTACCTAGATATGACAATTACGAAAAAACTACATAGAAGAGGTATCAAAATATGACCATTACGAAAAAACTACTTTTCCTTATTAATTTTTAGAGGATATTACAAATTCCACACACCTGTAAAAATATTTTCAAATTCCGGGCACCTTCAAACGAACAACAGATTATGGAAACCTCTATAGATTGGAGGGCTAAGATCAGCCTAAGGAAATGATTTTACGGGCACAACCTATTGATATTGTGTTCCATCACATGGACGGTTTGGATCAACCTATGATGTGGTCAGTACAGTTCTTTATCGGCCCGTGCATCGCACGGGATTTTTTTACTAGTCTAATACTATATAAGAGAAGAGAAAAGGGAGAATTATTGTCAATTTAACACGTCAATGGGGATGATTTTTACTGTTTTTTGCCCTCCTCACATATCTGTACATACAATCTATGTGAGGGTAAAATCGTAATCTACATACGAAAAGTAGAGACACGGGTACCTGTCTATGACAATTACGAAGAAAAACTACCGAGAAGAGGTAAAGACATACGACAATGACGAAAGAACTACTTTATATTACCCATGCAGGACACTTGCAAAATATTGATGGATTCCGGGCACCTGAAGATGAACAACAATTATGGAAACCTCTATTGATTGGAAGGCTAAGATCAGCTTATATCGATTGGAGGGCTAGGATAAACATATGGAAATGATTTTATGGGCACAACCAATTGATGTTGTGTTCCATCACATGGACGGTTTGGATCAACCTATAAAGCCACATAATTTCAATCTTACCCCCCTCCTTTATGCTTTTTTTAATAAAAAATCTATAGGGTGATCTTAACCATCCGATTTAAGAGGAACAACATATTATGGAAACCTCTATAGATTTGAGGGCTACGATCAGCCTATGGAAATGATTTTTGGGGCACAACCTATTTATGTTGTGTTCCATCACATGGACGGTTTGGATCAACCTATGATGTGGTCCGTACAGTTCTTTGTCTGCCTGTGCATCGCATGGGGTTTTTTACTAGTATATATATATATATATATATATATATATATATATATATATATATATATATATATATATATATGAGGAATAAGATTGTGCGGTTGACCACACCAAGCTTAGGTGCGGTCGAGGGCCCCAAACTCATGTGGGCCTAATTTGTTAGGATGATCCAGAGCATTCATTTGAAAGGCCCTTACATAGATGGGGTATGTACAAAAAAATCAGCTCCATAGGATCATCCTAACCCATCCATTTGTCGAGGTCAAAACTGACAGACACCGTTTGCCACCAATCTGCCTATTTTTGCCCCCCACTTTTGGAGGAGTTAGGATGATCCAATGGACCTGATTTTTTGTACACACCTTATCTATGATGGGGCATTGGAAATGAATGGTCTTGATCAGCACAAAAAATGTGGGACCCATGTGTTTGGGCTCTCGACCGCACCTAAGCTTAGGTGCGCTCGACCGCACACTCCTTTTCCTCTATATATATATATATATATATATATATATATATATATATATATAGGGATATGCTACCAGAAGGCATTTTGCGGATGTCCTATTGCAGGTGAGAGCAGCCACATAGGCTCACTTTTCAGCAGATTTTGTCTTCATTCATGAGGTGGTTATTCTCACCTGCAAAGTCCATCCATGAAATGCCTTCAGCGATGGATGCTACCAAATCCCATATATTAATATATATGTGTGTTTGTAACGCGATAGAAATTCTTTGATTTTTCTGTGTTTTTCATTTGTTTTTAATTCGGAATTTTTTTATTTTTCCACAAATTCGGACCAGTGTCACCAGTAGAGACTCTCTCCTCCCCATGCGTTAGCTCGCTGTGGCTACCTGTTTCTCAACCCTCGCCTCTCTATCTACCGCCGTGTATCTTAAGAAAAATGATATTTAACCGCGAAATGCCTTTGGCGATGGACGCTAGCAAATCCAGATACTTTATAGTCCAGATAAGAGAGACTTTGTGTCAGCATCTTGTACGACTCCAAGCTCTCCAAAGTCAGTTAAATGTGACCTCGATGGCAAGTTCGATTGTTTTCGTGAATACGCCATGGGCTTCGTTATCTCTCTTATTGGCAGGTCTTCCGTGCTTTGAACGACTGGATACATCTTTTATGAACATCGTCCTCTATTGATAGCGTCATTTTGAGAGGAATGTGCCTTTTGTCAAACCCTTAACTATCTATATGCGATAAACAGACATGTCTGTATTGTTTTTATTGGCTGAAGTCGCAAAGTGCGTGGAAATAAAACTAGTGGAGCCTAGGTTACTGGGTCTTCTAAACCATCCAAAAGTATAGCCCCCAAAATCTTTTTGTTTTAATGTTGAAGTTGCGTACACGACTGGGTAGAAAAAAACTAGTGAGGATCCTGTCGAAAAAAACAAGTGAGGACAAGATTATTGGGTGTTATAAAGCATACAAAAGTTAGGCTCCCAAAACTTCTCCACACGATGATCCTAACCGTGCGATCCATGAAGGTTTCTATACAACTAGTTGCAGTTCCGTACAATGCACGAAGAAACAATAATTTGAAGAGAAAAAAAAGAAATAGCTGAGTCATTACTCAATGATTCAGTTGGAGTTCCGACGTGTTAGCTCATTAGAGTAAACCCGTTATCACACGGTATCTAATTCGAGCAAACCCATTCCGACACGCTAGCTCACCAGAGTAAACTCTTTATCAGACAGTATCTAATCCAAACAAATCCATTCCGACGTGTTAGCTCTTCAAAGTAAACCCGTTATCATGCGGTATTTAATCCAAGCAAAACCCGTTTCGACACTTTAGCTCTCCAGAGTAAACCCGTTATCACGCAGAATCTAATCCGAGAGAAACCCGATCCAACGCTTTAGCTCTATAGAGTAAACCCATTATTACGCGGTATCTAATCCGAGCAAAACCCGTTCCGACGCGTTAGCTCGAGAGCAAATCCGTTAGCACATGGTATCTAATTCGAGCAAAACCCATTCCGACGTATTAGGGGTCTCCAGAGTAAACCCGTTATCACGCGATATCTAACACGACCGAAAATCGTTCCAACGCGCTAGCACTCCAGAGTAAACCCGTTATCATGAGGTATCCAATCCGAGAGAAACCCGTTCCGACGCATTAGCTCTCAAGAATAAATCTGTTATCACGCGGTATATAATATGAGCGAAACCCATTCTTACGCGGTAGCACTCCAGAGTAAACCCGTTATCATACGGTATGTAATTTGAGCAAACCAGTTCCAACGCGTTAGCTCTCCAGAGTATACCCGTTATCACAAGGTATCTAATCCGAGCAAAACTCGTTTCGACACGTTAGCTCTCCATAGTAGAGCCGTTATCACGCAGTATCTAATCCGAGCGAACCCATTCCGACGCGTTAGCTCTCCAGAGTAAACCCGTTATCACGCGGTATCTAATTCGAGCGAAACCCATTATGACGTGTTAGCTCTCCAGAGTAAACCCATTGTCACACAGTATCCAATCCGAGAAAATTCGTTCCGATGCGTTAGCTCTCCAGAGTAAACCCGTTATCACACAGTATCAAATCCAACCAAAACCTGTTCTGGCGCATTAGCTATCCAGAGTAAACCCGTTTTCACGTGGTATCTAGCCCGAGCAAAACTCGTTCGACGCGTTAACTCTCCTCCTTAATGCCATTATCACGCGGTATCTAATCCGAGCAACCCCGTTCCGACGCGTTAGCTCTCTAGATTGAACCCTTTATCACGCGGTAATTAAACCGAGCAAACTCGTTCCGACGGGTTAGCTCTCCAGAGTAAACTCGATGTCACGCGGTATCTAATCCATGCAGAACCTATTCTGATGCGTTACCTCTTCATAGTAAACCCGTTATCACGCGATATCTAATCCGAGCAAAACACGTTCCGATGCGTTAGCTCTCCAAAGAAAACAAGTTATCATGCGGTATCAAATTCGAACAAAACCCATTCCGACTCCTTAGCTCTCCAGAGTAGACCCGTTACCACGCCGTATCTAACCCGAGCAAAATCCGTTCTGACGCGTTAGCTCTCCTGTGTAAACCCGTTATCATGCGGTATGTAATCCGAGCAAAACCCGTTCGACACGTTAGTTCTCCAGGGTAAACCCGTTATCGCGCGGTATCTAATCCGAGCAAATCCGTTCCGACGCGTTACCTCTCCAGAGTAAACTTATTATCCCGCGGTATCTAATCCGAGAAAAACCCGTTTTGACGTTTTAGATCTTCATAGTAAACCCGTTATCACGTGGTATTTAATCCGAGTGAAACCCATTCCTATGAGTTAGCTCTCTAGAATAAACCCGTTATCTGGTGGTATCTAATCTGAGTGAAACCCGTTCCAACGCCTTAGCTCTCCAGAGTAAACTCGTTATCACACGGTATCTAATTCGAGCAACACTCGTTCTGACCCGTTAGCTCTCCTGTGTAAACCCATTATCACGTGGTACCTAATCCGAGCAAACCCATTCTGACGCATTAGCTCTCCAGAGTGAACCCGTTATCACATCGTATTTAATCCGAGCAAACACGTTCCGACGCGATAGCTCTCCAGAGTATACCCATTGTCACGCGGAATCTAATCTGAGCAAAACCCGTTCCGAAGCGTTAGCTCTCTGTAGTAAACCCGTTATCACGCGGTATCTAATCTGAGCGAACCTCGTTCCGACGCGTTAGCTCTCGAGAGTATACCCATTATCACACGGTATCTAATCTGAGAGAAACCCGTTCCGACGCGTTAGCTTTCTAGATCAAACCCGTTATCACGCGGTATCTAATCCGAGCAAACCCGTTCTGACGAGTTAGCTCTCCAGAGTAAACCCGTTATCATGCTGTTTCTAATCCGAGCAAAACCAGTTCCGACAAGTTAGCTCTCCAGTGAACCCGTTATCACACGGTATCTATTCTGAGAAAAACTGTTCCGACGCGTTAGCGCTCCGTAGTAAACCCGTTATCACTCAGTATCTAATCCGAGCAAAACCTGTTTTCACATGGTCGCTCTCTTGAGTAAAACTGTTATAATGTGGTATCTAATCCAAGCAAACCCGTTCCGACACGTCAGCTCTCCATAGTAAACCCGTTTCGATGCGTTAGGTCTCCAGAGTAAACCCGTTATTACATGGTATCATATCCGAGCAAAACCCATTCCGACACGTTTTCTACCAAGAGTAAACTTGTTATCACGCCTTATCTAATCCGAGCAAACCCGTTCCGTCGCGTTAGTTCTCCAGAGTAAACACGTTATCACGCGGTATTTAATCGGAGCAAAACCTTGTCCGACGTGTTAGCTATTCAAAGTAAACTCGGTATCATGCGGTATTTCATCCGAGATAAACCCATTCTGACGGATTAGCGCTCCAGCATAAACCCGTTATCACGCGGTATGTAATCAGAGAGAAACTCGTTCTGATGCTTTAGCTCTCCAGAGTAAACCCGTTACCATGCAGTATCTAATATGAGCAAACCCATTCTGATGCGTTAGCTCTCCGAAGTAAACTCGTTATCACGCGGTATCTAATTCGAGCAAAACCTTTTCCGATGCGTTAGCTCTCCATTGGAAACCCGTTATCACGCGGTATGTAATCCGAGCGAAACACGTTCGAACGCGTTAGCTCTCCAGAGTAAAGTCGTTACCACGCGGTATCTAATCCGAGCGAAACCCGTTCTGACTCTTTGGCTCTCTAGAATAAACTTGTTATCACGCGGTATCTAATCCGAGCGAAACCTGTTCCTACGCTTTAGCTCCCCACAGTAAACCCGTTATCACGCGGTATCTAATATGAGCAAACCCGTTCCGACGCATTAGCTCTCTAGAGTTAATCCGTAATCACGAGGTATCTAATCCGAGCAAAACCTGTTCGGACGCATTAGCTCTCCAGAGTAACCCGTTATCACGCGGTATCTAATACGAGCAACCCCATTCCGACGCATTAGCTCTCCAGAGTAAACCCGTTATCACTCGGTATCTAATCAGAGCAAACCCGTTCCGACGTCTTAGCTCTCCAGAGTAAATCTGTTATCACGTGATATCTAATCCGAGCAAAAGCCGTTCCGGCGCGTTAGGTCTCCCGAGTAAACCCGTTATGACGCGGTATCTAATACGAGCGAAACATGTTCCGACACGTTATCTCTGCCGAGTAAACCCGTTATCACGCCGTATCTAATCCGAACGAAAACCGTTCTGACTCGTTAGCTCTCCAAAATAAAAACTTTCTCACACAGTATCTAATCCGAGCGAAACCCGTTCCAACGCGTTAGCTCTCCAGAGTTAGCCCCTTATGAAGCGGTATCTAATCCGAGCAAGCCCATTCTGACGCATTAGCTCTCCAGAGTAAACCCATTGTCACGTGATATCTAATCCGAGCAAAACCCGTTCCGACGAGTTAGCTCTACCGGGTAAACCTGCTATCACACAGTATCTAATCCGAGCGAAACTCGTTCTGATGCATTAGCTCTCAAGAGTAAACCCGTAATCACTTGGTATCTAATCCGAGTGAAACCCCCTCCAACACGTTACCTCTCCAGAGTAAACCCGTTATCACGTGATATCTAATCCAAGCAAAACCCGTTCCGACACATTAGCTCCCCAAAGTAAACCCGTTATCAGGCGGTATCTTCTCCGAGCAACCCCGTTTTGATGCGTTACCTCTCCGGAGTAAACCCGTTGTCACGCGGTATCTAATCTGAGCAAAACCCATTCCGACGCATTCGCTATCATAAGTAAACCCCTTATGACGAGGTATCTAATCCGAGCAAACCCGTTCCGATGCGTTACCTCTCCGGAGTAAACCCATTGTCACGCGGTATCTAATCCGTGCAAAACCTGTTACGACGCGTTCGCTATCCAGAGTAAATCCGTTATCACGCGGTATCTCATCCGTGCGAAACTCATTCCAACACGTTCGCTCTCGACAGTGAACCCATTATCACGCGGTTTCTAGTCCGAGCGAAACTCGTCCCTATACGTTAGCTCTCCAGAGTAAACCCATTATCACGCGATATCTAATCTGAGTGAAACCCCTTCCAACGCGTTAGCTCTCCAGAGTAAACCCGTTATCACGCAGTAAATAATCCGAGCAAACCTGTTCCGACCCGTTAGCTCACCAGAGTCAAGCCGTTATCACGCGGTATCAAATCCGAGCAAACTCGTTTAGACGCGTTAGCTCTCAAGAGTTAACCCGTTATGACGCAGTATCTAATCGGCACAAATCCTACTTTGACATGTCAGCTCGCCAAAGTAAACCAGTTATGACACTGTATCTAATCCGAGTAAACCCGTTCCGACGCGTTAGCTCGCAAGAGTAAACCCATTTTCACGCGGTATCCAAACTGTGCTGAACCCGTTACCTTGAGTTAGGTCTCTAGTGTAAACCCGTTATCACGAGGTGTCCAATCCGAGTGAAACCCATTCCAACGAGTTAGCTCTCTAGAGTAAACCCGTTATCATGCGGTATCTAATCCGAGCCGAACCCGTTCCGATGTGTTAGCTCTTTAGAGTAAACCCGTTATCACATGGTATCTAATTCGAGCAAACCCGTTCCGACGCGTTAGCTCTCCAGAGTAAACCCGTTATCATGCTGTATCGAATTCGAGCGAAACCAGTTCCGACACGTTAGCTCTCCAGAGTAAACACGTTATAATGTGGTATCTAATCCGGGTGAAACACGTTCCGACGCGTTAGCTCTCCAGAGTAAACTCGTTGCCACGTGGTATCTAATCTGAGCGCAACCCGTTCCTACTCGTTGGCTCTCCAGAATAAACCTGTTATCACGCTGTATCTAATCCGAGTGAAACCCATTCCTACATGTTAGCTCTCCTTAGTAAACTCGTTATCACGAGGTATCAAATCCGTGCAACCCCGTTCTGACGCGTTAGCTCTCCAGTGTAAACCCGTTATCACGCGTTATCTAATCCGAGAAAAACCAGTTCTGACACGTTGGCTCTCCAGAGTAATCCTGTTATCACGCGGTATCTAATCCGAGAGAAACCTGCTCTGACCCGTTAGCTCTCCCCAGTAAACCCGTTATCACGACGTATGTAATCGGAGTGAAACCCGTTCTGACTCGTTAGCTCTCCAGAATAAACTTGTTATCACGCGGTATGTAATCCGAGCGAAACCTGTTCCAAAATGTTAGCTCTCCAGAGTAAACTCGTTATCACTGGGTATCTAATCCGAGCATGCCCGTTCCGACGCATTAGCTCTCCAGAGAAAACCTGTTGTCACGCGTTATCTATTCCGACGAGTTAGCTCTCTAGAGTAAACCTGTTATCACAACGAATCTAATCCGAGCAAACTGCTTCCGCGAGTTAGCACCAGAGAGTTAACCTGTTATCACGTGGTATCTAATCCGAGGAAAACCCATTCCGATGTGTTAGCTTCACAGAGTAAACCTGTTCCGACGTGTTAGCTCTCCAGACTAAACCCATTAGCATGTGGTATCTAATCCAAGTGAAAGCCCTTCCAACGCGTTAGCTCTCCAGAGTAAACCCGTTATCACGCGGTATCTAATCCGAGCAAACCCGTTCCGACACGTTAGCTCTCCAGAGTAAAACCGTTATCACGCGGTATCAAATCCGAGCAAACCCGTTCCGACACGTTAGCTCTCCAGAGTTAATCCGTTATGACGCAGTATCTAATCTGCCCAAATCCTATTTTGACATGTCAGCTCGCCCGAGTAAACCAGTTATCAGACGGTATCTAATCCTAGTAAACTCGTTGCGACGCGTTAGCTCTCAAGAGTAAACTCGTTTTCACGCGGTATCCAAACTGCGCTGAACCCGTTACCTTGCGTTAGCTCTCTAGTGTAAACCCGTTATCACGAGGTGTCTAATCCGAGTGAAACCCGTTCCAACGAGTTAGCTCTCTAGAGTAAACCCGTTATCATGCGGTATCTAATCCGAGCCGAACCCGTTCCGATGTGTTACCTCTCTAGAGTAAACCCGTTATCACATGGTATCTAATCCAAGCAAACCCGTTCCGACGTGTTAGGTCTCCAGAGTAAACCCGTTATCACGCTGTATCTAATTTGAGCGAAACCAGTTCCGACACGTTAGCTCTCCACAGTAAACACGTTATAATGTCGTATCTAATCCGGGCGAAACATGTTTCGACGCGTTAGCTCTCCAGAGTAAACTCGTTACCACACGATTTTTAATCCGAGCGCAACCCGTTCCGACTCGTTGGCTCTCCAAAATAAACCCATTATCACGCTGTATCTAATCCGAGCGAAACCCATTCCTACGCATCAGCTCTCCTTAGTAAACCCATTATCACGCGGTATCAAATCCGTGCAACGCCGTTCTGACGCGTTAGCTCTCCAGTGTAAACTCGTTATCACGCGGTATCTAATCCGAGCAAGACAAGTTCCGACACGTTAGCTCCCCAGAGTAAGCCTGTTATCACGCGGTATCTAATCCGAGAGAAACCTGCTCCGGCCCGTTAGATCTCCCCAGTAAACCCGTTATCACGCCGTATGGAATCGGAGCGAAACCTGTTCCGACTCGTTAGCTCTCCAAAATAATCTCGTTATCACGCGGTATCTAATCCGAGCGAAGCTGTTCCAACATGCTAGCTCTCCCGAGTAAACTCGTTGTCACGGGGTATCTAATCCAAGCATGCCCGCTCCGACGCATTAGCTCTCCAGAGAAAACCTGTTGTCACGCGTTACCTATTCCGACGCGTTAGCTCTCCAGAGTAAACTTGTTATCACAACGTATCTAATCCGAGCATACTCCTTCCGCGACTTAGCACCACAGAGTTAACCCGTTATCACGTGGTATCTAATCCAAGGAAAACCCATTCCGATGTGTTAGCTTCCCAGAGTAAACCCGTTCCGACGTGTTAGCTCTCCAGACTAAACCCATTATCACGCGGTATCTAATCCGAGTGAAACCCCTTCCAACGCGTTAGCTCTCCAGAGTAAACCCGTTATCACGCGGTATCTAAGCCGAGCAAACCCCTTCCAACACGTTAGCTCTCCAGAGTAAAGCCGTTATCATGCAGTATCTAATCCGAGCAAACCCGTTCCAACGCGTTAGCTCTCCAGAGTTAACCCGTTATGACGCGGTATCTAATCCGAGCAAATCCTATTTTGACATGTTAGCTCGCCAGAGTAAACCAGTTATCAGACGGTAACTAATCCTAGTAAACTCGTTTTGACGAGTTAGCTCTCAAGAGTAAACCCATTTTCACGCTGTATCCAAACTGAGCTAAACCCGTTACGTTGCGTTAGCTCTCCAGAGTAAACCCGTTATCACAAGGTGTCTAATCCGACTGAAACTCATTCCAACGAGTTCGCTCTCTAGAGTAAACCCGTTATCACGCGGTATGTAATCCGAGCCAAACCTGTTCCGATGTGTTAGCTCTCTAGAGTAAATCCATTTTCTCATGGTATCTAATCCGAGCAAACCTGTTCCGACGTGTTAGCTCTCCAGAGTAAACCCATAATCACACTGTATCTAATCCGAGCAAAACTAGTTCCGACGAGTTAGCTCTCCAGAGTAAACACGTTATCATGCGGTATCTAATCCAGGTGAAACACGTTCCAACTCGTTAGCACCCCAGAGTAAACTCGTTATCACGCGGTATCTAATCCGAGCGCAACCCGTTCCTTCTCGTTGGCTCTCCAGAATAAACCCGTTATCACGCTGTATCTAATCCGAGCGAAACCCATTCCTACGTATTAGCTCTCCTTAGTAAACCCGTTATCACGTGGTATCAAATCCATGCAACCCCGTTCTGACGCGTTAGCTCTCTAGTGTAAACCCGTTATCACGCGGTATCTAATCCAAGCAAGACAACTTTTGACACGTTAGCTCTCCAGAGTAAGCGTGTTATCACGCGGTATCTAATCCGAGAGAAACCTGCTCCGACCCGTTAGATCTCCCCAGTAAACCCATTATCACGCAGTATGGAATCGGAGCGAAACCCGTTCCAACTCGTTAGCTCTCCAGAATAAACTCGTTATCACGTGTTATCTAATCTGAACGAAACCTGTTCCAATATGTTAGCTCTCCAGAGTAAACTCTTTATCACGGGGTATCTAATCCGAGCATGCCCGTTCCAACGCATAAGCTGTCCAGAGAAAACCTGTTGTCACGCGTTATCTATTTCGACGCGTTAGCTCTCCAGAGTAAACCTGTTATCACAACGTATCTAATCCGAGCAAACCCCTTCCGCGAGTTAGCACCACAGAGTTAACCCGTTATCACGTGGTATCTAATCCGAGGAAAACCCGTTCCGATGTGTTAGTTTCCCAGAGTAAACTCGTTCCGACGTGTTAGCTCTCCAGAGTAAACCGATTATCACGCGGTATCTAATCCGAGTGAAACCCCTTCCAACGCGTTAGCTCTCCAGAGTAAACCCGTTATCATGCGGTATCTAAGCCGAGAAAACCCGTTCTGACGCGTTAGCTCTCCAGAGTAAAGCCGTTATCACGCAGTATCTTATCCAAGCAAACTCATTTCGACGCGTTAGCTCTCCAGAGTTAACCCGTTATGATGCGGTATCTAATCCGAACAAATCCTATTTTGACGTGTTAGCTCGCCAGAGTGAACCAGTTATCAAACGGTATCTAATCCTAGTAAACTCGTTCCGACGCGTTAGCTCTCAAGAGTAAACCCGTTTTCACGCAGTATCCAAACTGAGCTAAACCCGTTACGTTGTGTTAGCTCTCCAAAGTAAACCTGTTATCACGAGGTGTCTAATCCGAGTGAAACTTGTTCCAACGAGTTCGCTCTCTAGAGTAAACTTGTTATCATGCGGTATCTAATTCGAGCCAAACCCATTCCGATGTGTTAGCTCTCTAAAGTAAATCTGTTATCACATGGTATCTAATCCGAGCAAACCCGTTCCGACTTGTTAGCTCTCCAGAGTAAACCAGTAATCACGCTGTATCTAATCCGAGCAACCCCGTTCCGACGCGTTAGCTCTCCAGAGTAAACACGTTATCATGCGGTATCTAATCCGGGCGAAACACGTTCCGACGCGTTAGCTCTCCAGAGTAAACTCGTTATCACGCGGTATATAATCCAAGCGCAACCCTTTCTGACTCGTTGGCTCTCCCGAATAAACCCGTTATCACGCAGTGTCTAATCCGAGTGAAACCCATTCCTGCGCGTTAGCTCTCCATAGTAAACCAGTTATCATGCGGTATCTAATCCGAGCAACCCCGTTCCGACGCGTTAGCTCTCCAGAGTAAACCGGTTATCACGCTGTATCTAATCCGAGCAAAACCCATTCCGACACGTTAGCTCTCCAGTGTAAACCTGTTATCTCGCGGTATCTAATCCGAGCGAAACCTGTTCCGACCCGTTTGCTCTCCCTAGTAAACCCGTTATCACGACGTATGTAATCTGAGCGAAACCCCTTCCGACTCGTTAGCTCTCCAGAATAAACTCGTTATCATGCGGTACCTAATCCGAGCAAAACCCATTCCAACACGTTAGCTCTCCAGAGTAAACCCGTTATCACGGGGTCTCTAATCCGAGCATGCCCGTTCCGACGCATTAGCTCTCCAGAGAAAACTTGTTGTCACGCGGTATCTATTTCGACTCGTTAGCTCTGCAGAGTAAACCTGTTATCATGGCGTATCTAATCCGAGCAAACCCCTTCCGCGAGTTAGCTCCCGAGAGTCAACTCATTATTATATGGTATCTAATCCGAGGAAAACCCGTTCCGATGTGTTAGCTTCCCAGAGTAAACCCGTTATCACACGGTATCTAATCCTAGCAAACTCGTTTTGACGTGTTAGCTCTCTAGAGTAAACTCATTATCATGCGGTATTTAATCCGAGCAAAATCCATTCTGACGTGTTACCTCTCTCGCGTTAACCCGTTATCACACGGTATCTAATTCGAGTGAAACCCGTTCCTACGCGTTAGCTCTCCAGAGTAAACCCGTTATCACTTTTTATCTAATCCGAGCAACCCGTTCTGTTGAGTTACCTCTGTAGAGTAAATCTGTTATCACGCGGTATCTAATCAGAGCAAAACCCGACGCGTTAGCTATCCAGAGTAAACCTGTTATCACACGGTATCTAATCCGAGCAAATCCGTTCCAACGCGTTAGCTCTCCAGAGTAAACCAGATATCGCACGGTATCTAATCCGAGCGAAACTCGTTCTGACACGTTAGCTCTCTCAAATAAAACTGTTATTACGCAAGATCTAATCTGAGTGAAACCTGTTCCAACGCGTTAGCTCTCCAGTGTAAACCCGTTACCACGCGGTATCAAATCTGAGCAGACCTGTCCAGACGCGTTAGCTCTCCAAAGTAAACCCGTTTTCACGGGGTATCTAATCCGAGCAAAACCCATTCTGACACGTGAGTTCTGCAGAGTAAACCTATTATCACGCAGTATCTAATCGGAGGAAACTCATTCCGACGCGTTAGCTCTCCAGAGTAAACCCGTTATCTCGTGATATCTAATCCGAGCAAACCCGTTCCGATGCGTTAGCTCTCCAGAGTAAACCCGTTATCACGCGGTATCTAATCCGAGCAACCCGTTCCGTTGAGTTAGCTCTCTAGAGTAAATCCGTTATCACGCGGTATCTAATCCGAGAAAAACCCGACGCGTTAGCTCTCCAGAGTAATCCTGTTAGCACACGGTATCTAATCCGAGCAAATCCGTTCCAACGCGTTAGCTCTCTAGAGTAAACCCGATATCACACGGTATCTAATCCGAGCGAAACTCGTTCTGACACGTTACCTCTCCCAAATAAACCTGTTATTACGCGAGATCTAATCCGAGTGAAACCTGTTCCAATGCGTTAGCTCTCCAGTGTAAACCCGTTACCACGCGGTATAAAATCCGAGCAAACCCGTTCAGACGCGTTAGCTCTAGAGAGTAAACTCGTTTCCACGGGGTATCTAATCCAAGCAAAACCCATTCCGACACATTAGTTCTGCAGAGTAAACCCATTATCACGCGGTATCTAATCCGAGGAAACTCGTCCCGACGCGTTAGCTCTCCAGAGTAAACCCGTTATCTCGTGGTATCTAATCCGAGCAAACCCGTTCTGACGCGTTAGCTCTTCAGAGTAAACACGTTATCACGCGGTATCTAATCCGAGCAAAGACATTCTGACGCCTTAGCTCTTTAGAGTAAATCTGTTATCACGCGGTATCTAATTCGAGCAAACCCGTTCCGATGCGTTAGCTCTTCAGAGTAAACCTGTTATTACGTGGTATCTAATCTTAGCAAACCCGTTAGGACGCGTTAGCTCTCTAGGATAAATCCGTCTAAACACGGTAGCCCTTCCATAGTAAACTCGTTATCACACGCTATCTAAAGCTGAGCAAACCCGTTGCGACACGTTAGCTCTCCAAGGTAAATCCGTTTGAACACGGTAACCCTTCCAAACCAGAATAAACTAGTTACCAAACGGTATCTAATCTGAGCGAACACGTTACGACATGTTATATCTCCAGGGTAAGTCCATCTGAACACGGTAGCCCTTCCAAACCAGAATAAACCCGTTATCATACGGTATCTAATCCGAGCAAACCCATTACGACGAGTTAGATTTCCAGGGTAAGTCCTTCTAAACACGGTAGCTCTTCCCAAATAAACCCGTTGTCACATGGTATCCAAATATGAGCTAACCTGTTCCGACGCGTTAGCTCTCCAAGGTAAACCCGTTCCGACGCTTTAACTCTCTAAACCAGTGTAAATCAGTTACCATACAGTATCCAAATTCAAGCATTCTCGTTCCGACGTGTAAGCTTTCCAGTGTAAGTCCATTTTTATGCGGTAACCCTCCAAATTGAAATTAGTCTGTTTCCATGCAGTGATCCTGCAAATCAAATCAATGCCCGAGCTAGTCCTTTCATACATGGTAACTCGTCAAAATCATATATACTGTCGAAACACAATATCAGATTAAAATTATGCGTACGACCCGTTGTATCAATCTGCAGGTATCACTCTGATATTTCTATTATTAGTGTCCTCACTGGATGTCAAAATGACATCCCCTGAGGTCCCTCCCCAAATCAAGTATCCTTAACCTGATCCAGAGGTTCCTCCCCAAGTCAGGTGTCCTAAACCTGACTTCCGTTGACCCTCCCAGCTGTTAGTAACAACGACGTCCATCCCAGGGCCCGTTCTAACGGTCGTATTTTCAAAACCCCAAAAAACCGTCAGCGAGAGGTTTCCACTCATTGACTTGACAGCCAGATTCCTCTGTGAGGGCTGCACGCCTTAGGATCCGATGTGAATCTTGTAAGCTTATCATTAGTCTCCAGTGACAAAATTTTGATGTCTTCTTACTTTGAAATCCAGGTGCCTTGCACCCTCTAGCAAAGAGGAGCATCTGTAGAGACCCAATTTTATCAAGGTGGTAGTAATGATTGGTGTCGCGAGGAAGAACCCCATGACATCCCAGAGCACCACTTGTGTTTCTCTCAATCTCTCTTTGGGGTAACCAAATGATTTCTGAAAGCCGTTTTAAACCACCGGAAAGCCTGTTTTAACACCGCACCCACCTTTTTTGGCAAACCAAAAAGCATGTTTACACAGCACCTGCCTTTTACGGCATAAACCGGTAAGCCCGTTTGCACACGGCATTCCAATCACTAAGTTAACTTTGGGTCAGAAGCTTCTGTTTGCACTCAAAGAACACTTCGTTTCCCAAATATGTACTATATTATATTCATTAGAAAGCTCCTGGAACAAGAAATCTAATGGATCTGACTGCATATGATTCGGAGTTCAATCGAAAAAGTTACAGACAATCGAAACTGGCCGATAAGAGACGAACCCATATAAAACAAAACCAAAGAAGAGACGAAACATTGCGCGAGCCGGGGACGACATCATTTGGTCTTATCCAAATGATGTCATCCCAAATTCGCCCTGGACAAATTCAGAATTCGCCCATGGCGAATTTGGGTTCGACCCAGATATTTTTACCCCCCTGCACCTATAAATAGGGGGTAAGAGGTTTTTACACCTTCTCCTCCTCTCTCTCTCTCTCTCCTTTGGTGGTTTTTACACCATTCTTCGGTGTATACACCCCCTTTCGGAGTATTTTCAGACCCCGATCCCCTGCAGAAATCCAAAAAAAACCCCTAGTTAGCTTACTTTTTGGAAGAGAGAAAGAACAGAAACACTAGGTAGCTCGAACGAGGCGTCGGCACTCCACCGAAATTTAGATGGTTCGGAGGGACTTCTCTATTTTGCGCCGTTGTTCTGCCGAATTTCGCAGAACTACAGATGCTTTTCAATAGCAGCGCCGTTGTTCTGCCAAAATCTCGACAAATTCGGAGACTTTTCAGCTATACATTGTCGTTACGCCGTCGATTTCTCCATAACTTCGGAGACCCCTTTTGCCAACACAATGCCGTTGCACTGCCGAATTTCGAAGAACCCAACGCCCTAATAACTAAGTAGCGTCGTTGTTCTGCCGAAATCTCGGCAACTTCGAAGTCTCTCCCTCCCAATCAAGCGCGGTTGCGCTGCCTAATTCTCTTGGTAAATTTGTATTAATTTACCAAGTTTTATGCAATTTCCTTTACAAGGAAAGGTACGAGGTGGTGACATTATAAACACCCCGGCTCCCATTGCCTTGGGTTTATAATATAAATCCCTCTACCTTTCTCTTACTTTCTGTAATTTTCTTTACAGGGAAAGGTACGAGGGGGTGACGTTATAAACACCCCGACTCCTATTGCCTAGAGGTTATAACATAAATCCCTCTACTTTTTCCTTACTTTCTGTAATTTCCTTTACAAAGTAAGGTACAAGGCGGTAACATTATAAGCACCCCGGCTCCCATTGCCTAGGGTTTATAATACAAATTCCTCTGCCTTTCTTTTACTTTTTGCACTGTCTCTTTCCGTTAGATTTTAGGGGCCTACTTGGGATCAGTTGTAGTACCCCTTCAGGGTTTGTAACATATGATCTGAAACAGGATCAAACCGAACGCTTATTTTCTAATTTTTTCTGTAAATTCATTTCATTTACATCCTGGAATTAAGCTCAACCAAAATAAAGGATAAAATGATAAATTATCTTGATTCAAATCCTTCAAAAAATGTCAATTTAATTTAAGAGACCGGATTAATCTGGGCAAGAGGGGTGCCTAACACCTTCCCTGATTGTCACCATAACCCTTACCCAGATACCTGTAAGGACCGTGCCTTAAAAACAGATCAAAATATAAGGTTCAAAGGCCCAGAGCAAAAGAACCACTTTTGTAAGCCTATTGGTTCTCATGGGTTCAACTAATCACCTTGTTTTGATGATCAACAAACCTAAATTGATTAGTCCTTTGTGGACTGATGTGTTGCCTTGGAGTGTTGTACTATAGACAGGTATTTCACAGGCTTACATATGCTAGCACACCACCATAGATGACCTATTCTTGAAGATGAACCAAACACAAGTCAAAGCCTTGGAGGAAAAACCAAGGAGAAGCTCAACATCAAGCATCTCCAGCATTCGAACAAGCAAAGGAAGATCATTGAAGGCCAAAGCTTAAAGATCAACATGCAAAGGAGCTTGAACACATTGGTGGCATCATCTTTGGAAGATGTCAAAGCAAGGAGCTCAAGTGAAGATCCCACAAGCAAGCCAAGAACCATATTGAAGATCAAATGAAGATTGGCTTAAGAGTTCTTTCAAGAGAGTGTTCAAAATGGTAGAATGTATTCCTCTCTCTCTTGGACTCTCTTGATCAAGGCACATCTTAAAACCACCCAAAAATATTTTTCAAAGAGACTCACAACCTTAAAAATGACTGAAATGGATAAGTGAAAGACCATGGTGGTGTACCAACATGTTGGGACCCATATGTCATTCCATTACATGGTATAAAACGAGTTCCAAAGGCCAAACTGAGATCAGCACCTAAAACCTATCATAACTGATCCAAACTATTTTTAAATATTTTAAAAATATTTTTAACAGAAATATCTCTTCGTTTCTATTCAAAGCAAGTATAAGAACGTCGATATCCGACGAGAAACGAATGAGATATGAATTTTACAAGATCGGTGCTGAAATTTAGAATCCAGGTACGGAACTCCGTGGAACCTCACGGAGCTCCATGGAGCAACCTGTCCAAAAATTAAAATATGTATAACGGTCACTACAGAGCTCCATGGCATGCCTCCATACTAGCCGTTAGAGACCCTAAAAAGGCTACATTTTTATTTCCACCATATATATGGGTCTCTAGGCTTTCAAAGGAATTTCTTAAGGGCTCATATAACACGCCTTGACTATCATACAAGCTGAGAATCTTCTTGAAACTAAAAATCACTTTCACTTCCTCTCTTGTGCCTTAATCATGAAATACCTTTGAGAGACTTTAGGCTTGACTTGTAATCTTCTTTATAAGTGAGAGTGAATGAGCTTCACATTGCAATTAGCCTACAAAGAGGCAAAGTGAGCTACAAACATCTTTCATTTTCTTCATCATTGTATTTGGCAAAAGGGGCGCCGTATTTAAGTCCCTTGGAGCGTTTGTGCTCGTTTGTATTTGGCGAAAATGGCACTGTATTTAAGTCCCTTGGAGCGGTGGTGCTCGTTGTAATCGGCCGGTGTGGCAAAGAAGATTACTAGTAGATTCCTCAAGAGATCAGCTTGGGAAAAGTGGAGTAGGTCATGGGTTTATGACCGTTAAAAATCTTGTGTGCAATCTTCTTTGACTCTCTACCTCCTTCTCTTGATTGGTGATGGTACACATCTCTCTTCTTCTCTCTTGTATGTGCTTTTATATTTATATCCTTACTTGAGTGAGTGATTAACACTTAAGTTGAAATTGCATATTCATCTCTTGCTAATTAGGCCTCTCATAATTCACATCATTGCTATTAAGATTGATTAATCAAACTAACTTGACTGAAAAAAGTTAAAACTAGGGTGAAACAAAGAAAGTTTCAAAAAGGGTAAAATCTTTAAAGACAACCAATTCACCCCCCTCTTGGGTTGCCTAATGGGATTTCACTTTTGGTTACTGTTCTTTTAACGAAATTCGAGCCCCGATACTCATTTCGTTAAAAGAACAGGCACGGGACCTACGCTCTAACCTAGGTGGCAACTCTGAGTTTCTTTAACTTGCGAAGTTAAGACTACGGTCTCAAGTCCGCAAGTAATGCAGATCAAATACACACTCCTTTGAGAACCCGATGTAGTGATCCCCTGCCGTCCTACGCAGCACAGGAAAAAACTGGCCCCCACCGCTGCATCAGAATAAGTTTCCGCAAAGGCACAAATTCACCTTAAAGAGAGTGACATAGTCTGTGCCTCATCTCCCCGCATCGAAAAGGTTTATCCAACTCATCTATCTTCTGTTTTTTAATAGAAATCAGGTATGCCATATTTGGATTACGGAGGAAAAATCATCAACATGACAACTACAACTACAGAAAAGTAAAAGGTACAAGTACTGGAAAGATAAGATAAAATGCTAATATCTATTTTGATTTTTCGTTCTAGGACCTCTTCCTTGGAGACGGATGCCTCCTTATATAGCTTTATTTGGGTAACCACTCCTCTTCATCCTACGGTTTTCTTGGAGGCAAACTTGTGGTAACTACCCATGATGGGTTACCTTATTTTTGCGTCCTCCATAGTCGAGGTGGCCATCTCCAACCTTTCCATGATTGGCAACATACATGCCACGTCTTTGATCGAGTCATTTCAATAGCGTCGCACGTAGTTTGACCTAGTCTGCGTGGACGACAAATTTTTTGGGTGAAGCTTTATCAATAGCAATGTATATCTTAAATAGAGTTCCAACTAAGGCTATCACTTGTTGATCATTTATGACCGCTAAAATAAAAACCGGGTGTAAACACAATGCCACCCATTTTAAATCTTGAGAGATCATTAGGCTGGGATTTAGTAAAGTAATATTTAATAAAAGTAGCTTATTTTTAAAAAAAATTAAATTTCAAATGACTAAAAGGAGTATGTTATCTAATAAAGAGTAGTTATGTTTTTCTCACATATACCATGCGGTTCATGTTTCGGGCACCAATTTAATACAGGGTGGGTATTTGACATTGATAATTCAAATAGTAGGTGAGGTTGTGTATTTCTCAGAAGAGAGGTGGCAATTTAAGAACGAAGCTTGGCTTAGGTCGGGGTCTGAGGAAAGTTCCTCATACCCCCTATAATAGCAAAGAGCGTGGAGTGTAAAAATATAAATTCCATGCTTGCTTTTTATTTTCAGAAGTAATTGATATTTCCACAACCCTTGCTAGGAACTTTCCTCATACCCTGACCTGAGCCAAGTTTCGTCCGTAATTTAAGAGCTCAAAAAGTTTTCGCCAATAGAATCAGCCCAAGCATGGACTTTTTCTACCAATGGGCAGCGTTGCTCTCTTATAAAAACACAACTGAGATTTTGCATCTCATCACACATAAGTTCTCTTTCTTTGAATGAGATTTTCTCGTCTCCCCTTCAATTTTCTTGCCGCATCTTTCCTACAGCCATAGTTATTTTCTCACATTTCTTCTACTGCAGCGTTATGGGTTTCTATCTTCTGTTCTCCCTAGTAGTTTTGGCTCTCCTTTCCGCATTACAGAAAAGCCCATTTCTTATTACAGTAGAATCAGCCCAGTTCAACTCTCTTACGGACAAGGAGGCGTTACTTTCTTTTAAGTCTTAAATAATAAGTGACCCTTCCAACACCCTTTCCTCATGGAATGACTACTCTAGTCCTTGTAATTGGACCGGAGTTTCATGCCACAAAGTGAGGCAGAGAGTCTCCGGTATTGATTTGCGGGGCCTCGGATTAGTTGGTTCGATTAGTCCGAACATTGGAAATCTCTCTTTACTTCGTTTCCTTCACCTACAAAACAACAAACTCACAGGCTTTCTCCCTGGTCGGATCGCTGATTTATTTCGACTAAAGATCCTAAATGTGAGCTCCAACAGCATCGAAGGTTCTCTTCCTCTTAACTTAAGCAGGTGTTTGGAACTCACGGTTCTCGAAATGTCTGGAAATATGATATCGGGACAAATTCCTACTGACCTCGGACTTCTTCCAAAGCTCCAAGTACTGACTTTGAGCCGTAATCTTCTATTTGGGGAAATCCCGCCGTCAATTGTAAACATCACAACACTTACCACTCTAGAGTTGGCCACAAACTCTCTCCACGGAACAATACCGACTGACATAGGCCGCATACAAAATTTAAAACACCTGCAGATCTCATTAAACAGTCTCACTGGTACTCTTCCTATCTCGCTGTACAACATCTCCTCCCTTATTACATTTGCGTTTGCCTCAAACCAACTGTGGGGTGAATTTCCAAATGATTTCGCCCTTAAGCTCCCGAATATGCTGTTATTTCATTCTTGCTTCAACAAATTCACCGGTGCAATTCCACAATCGCTGAACAATCTCACCAAGATCCAAAGTATTAGAATGTCACACAATTTTCATGTCGGGTCAGTCCCTCAAGGACTAGGAAATCTCCCCGAGCTCCGCATGTATAATGTCGGGTTTAATCGGCTTGTCAGCACAGGGGACGATGGCCTAAGTTTCATTACTTCTTTGACAAACAGCACGAAACTTGAATTCCTTGCTTTGGATGAAAATCTTTTCGAGGGAGTGCTTCCAGAGTCTGTTGGGAATCTCGCAAAGGGGCTCACAAAATTTTACATGGGTGGGAATCAGATCTATGGTGATATACCTCCCTCGATAGGCCGTCTGAGCAACTTGGCTCTGCTGAATTTGAGCTATAATTTCTTCTCCGGAGAGCTCCCTAAAGAAATTGGCCAACTTCAGTTACTTCAGATTTTAGATTTGGCCAGAAATGAGATCGCTGGCGTAATTCCGGCATCCCTTGGAAATCTTTCCAATCTGAATGAACTTCAGTTGTTTGGAAATGATTTGGAGGGAGGAATACCCACCAGCTTTGGGAACTACCAAAGTTTACTTTCATTAGATCTATCAAATAACAAGCTCAATGGGACCATACCCAAGGAAGTGCTCAGCCTCACTAGTATGGCCTCTTTTCTCAATTTATCCAAAAACTCTCTCACAGGACCTCTGCCTCAAGAGGTAGGTAAATTGGAACAAGTTGCAGTGATTGACATCTCCAGCAATGGCTTATCAGGAAGCATCCCCAACTCCATTGGAGATTGTAAGAGCTTGCAGGATCTGTTTATGGCCAATAACTTATTCTCAGGCCCTATTCCTCTTACTCTTGGAGGTGTGAAAGGATTACAGAATCTAGACCTCTCCATGAATCAGCTCTCGGGTACAATTCCCAATGATTTTCAGAAACTTCAGGCTCTTCAATCCTTGAACCTCTCCTTCAATAATCTAGAAGGACAAGTTCCGAAAACTGGCATCTTTAGAAATCTATCACAAGTGCATCTTGAAGGCAATTCAAAGCTTTGCGCTTCTTCCATATGTGACAATAGTCGAGTTCCATCCTGTCACGGAAGAAGATCGTGTTGGCACAACAGATCGGTCATACTTCTTATTGTCATCCCAACTGCAGGATTCATCATACTATGTTTTCTTGTTGGCTTGAAATCGGTATTCTTTTCCAAAAGAAAACATGCAACAGAAGTTGCAGAGATGCATGAATCCTTCAAGGGGATGCATCAAATGGTTTCTTATGAAGGACTTCTAATAGCGACGGATTATTTTAGTCAAACAAATCTAGTTGGAAGAGGGAGCTTTGGATCCGTCTACAAAGGAATTCTAAGCAACGGAATGACTGTCGCAGTGAAAGTCCTGGACCTCATAAGAAAGGGAGCGTCCAAGAGCTTTCTTGCAGAATGTGAAGCTCTGAAGAATGTCAGACACTGTAATCTTGTTAAACTGATCACTTCATGCTCGACTATTGACTTCAGAAACATCGATTTCCAGGCTCTGGTATATGAGTTTATGAATAATGGGAGCTTAGACGATTGGGTTCAGCACAGAAGAAGGCATGAAAGTGGATATGGGCTGAGTGTTATGGAGAGACTGAATATCGTCATTGATGTTGCAAGTGCTATGGATTATCTCCACCATGACTGTGAAGCACCTGTGGTACATTGTGATCTTAAGCCTAGCAATGTGCTCTTGAACGAGGAAATGACGGCAAAGGTAGGGGACTTCGGGTTGGCCAAATTGCTGGTAGAAGAAGGGGTTGATCAGCACACATGGTCTCAAGGGGTCCATAGGTTATATACCTCCGGGTAATAGAAACCTTTTCATCATAGCATTAGTAACTTTCCTCTTAGGGGCTGTTTTCATGCAGGTGAAATTTTTGGGCCATGTTTGACAAACATGAATATTTTTTTCGTGGAAGTGAAGAGGGCATGGCTTAGGAGATGGTGGGAAGTGGCTGAAAAATATGGACAAAGGAAACTCAAATTTCGAATTGAGTTTTACTTTTCCCAGTTTTGTTGGCCACTTTTCACCCTCTCCACACCCATGCTGTCTCAGTCCTTTCCCTCTCTCACCCTCCTTGCCTTTCCCAGCACCTGACGGACTCATATTTTATATAAAAAAAAATTCATGGCAGCCAAACATAGCCTAATTGGAAAAAAAAAATTATATGGAAAAGGGATGGAATGCTGGAAAATGGCGTAAAAAAAGTTTCTATGATGCCACACACACACCTACAGCACACAATATTCAACTTTTCTAACCTTATTTGTAAATTGACTTGCTCTCTGTTTCTAACCTTTGGAGTTCCAAACAGAATATGGGATGGGAGGGAAACCGTCAACGAGAGGAGATGTTTACAGTTATGGGGTCATGCTGTTGGAGCTTTTCACTGGGAAAAGCCCAACAGACAATTTTTTCGTTGGAGATCTAAGCTTATACAGATGGGTTTATTCGGCTTTCTCTAATAACATTCTCGATGTACTGGACCCAGAACTTCTGCCCATTGATGATTTCATGTACAAAGGCCAACCGTACACCATAAAACAGCAAGAATACTTGATTTCCATTCTCGGTGTTGGGTTATCTTGTGCCCTCGATTTGCCTGAAGCACGCATTAGTATGAGAGATGTTCTCCAAAAATTGAAGGGAATCAAAGACGCACTCATAAAACGTAATTTAGTGCCTGTAAGCTCAAGCAAGAGTCCTTCAGAGCCCAACTTTAAGAAATGATAAATCGTAGTATATAAACGTTGTATTATAAGTCTGTATGAGTTTCCTTGTGTTTTTACTTCTAGCTACAATCGAAAGTGGTCATGGAATGATCAACATGTTTTCAGAAGTTTAGAGAGGTTAAATATGGAATAAAGATTTGGATCCTTTTGTTGAAATTAAGAAATTGACATCGACAGAGTGTTTAGTAATTTTAAAACAGAGCATTTGTTGGGGTATGGGATTAAGGCCATTTGAATTTGGAATCAAAGCTTTTGTGTCGGTTTGAAACTAGAGGCTCTCTGGTAGGCTCAGTTTAGACCTGGCAAAAAATAATTTTAAAACAGAGCATTTGTTGGGGTATGGAATTAAGGCCATTAGAATTTGGAATCAAAGCTTTTGTGTCGGATTCACACTAGAAGCTCTCGTAGACCTGGCAAACGGGTGGGTCGGGTGAGGAAATGACCCGCATTTTTGCGGGTCAGAATTTAGGTGACCCGCATGGCCCTCGGGTGGGCCGGGTCACCCGCAAATTCAAACAGTTGCTTATTTTGGGAAATGTTATCACTGGATTTTGATGAGGGCGGTATGGCTGGCACCGTGGGATGATCCAAACCGTTCATTAGATGGCCCACAGGCTAAATAGGTGTTGCCCCAAAAATCATTTCAATAGGTTGATCCTAACCCTCTGATCTATAGAGGGTTAGGATCAAGTGATCAACCCTCTAACATTCAAATCGGAGGGTTGGGATCAACCTATGGTGCTAGCCATAACCTATTCAGGCATCAAACCCTTAAAAAAGAGATTAGCATGACAAAATCACCATCCTTGGCATTAGAAAAAAAAGCCATCTAATTAGATTAGCATAACAAAATCACCACCCTTAAAAAAGCGGGTGCCCGCGGATTGACCCGACCCGACCCGTGTTTTTGCGGGTTGGGTCAGCCGCGGCTTAGTTTTGACGGGTCACTAAAACTCAGACCCGTGCCCGCAAATTTGCGGGTGGGTCGGGTCGACCCACGGGCACGGGTTGCGTTTGCCATGTCGACTCTCTGGTAGGCTCAGTTTAGACCTGGCAAAAAGTGACCCGGACCCGCGGGTCCTCCCAGCCGCCCGTAATTTACGGGGTCCGGGTCACTAGTTAGTGACCCGTTTGAAATTTGACCAGGCCGTACGGATCACTTCAAAACTGGGCTGGGCCAGGTGGACCCGCTAGTGCCCGTGGGTGCCCGTTTGTGCACGTAAAAACCCAAATAATTTAGATTTTATATGGTGTAAGCCATTATATCCCGTATTTTTCAAATTGTACTGTATCGACCACATCTTAGGATGATCTAAACTGTTCATGTGATGGAACACAACTCAAATAGGTTGTGCCCCAAAAATCATTTCCTTAGGATGATCCTAGCCCTCCGATCTATAGAGGTTTTCATAAATAATAATATGTGATTCCTACATAGATCAGAGGGCTAGGATCATCTTATGGAAATGATTTTTTGGGCTCAACCTATTTATGTTATTGCCCATCACATGGACGGTTTGGATCATCCTAGTGTGGGAAAAAAACAGCAAAGAAAAAAGAAAAAACGGGTGTCCTGCGGGTCGACCCGGTCGACCCGGCCCTTACGGGTGGGTCCGGGTCCACGATTAGTGACCCGTAAATTTCACGAGTCATTTTTTACCCGACCCGTTTGACCCGGACCGATACGGGTGGGGTCAAACCCGGCCTGGTCCACCCGTTTACCAGGTCTAGCTCAGTTACTGTTCGGAATGGGCTAAAGCGATGAACAGATTTGAAATGAAATGGTGATGGGAGAAATAAATAAGATGATGATCAAATTAAGGGCAAGGTACACCATATGAGGTGTTGTCTTTAAGACGGTAGGTTCATTCACAATTGGATAATACCTAAAAAAAATGCAGGTGCTCTAGGAATCACTGTCCCTATGATATAATGCCCAACACACTCTTATTTAATCAACGGTTGCAATCCGTTGATTTACAATGAATCAATCGCCAAAAATTAACAAGAAAAACAAATAATAGTGGTAGGGGTTAAGTCAACAAGAGCACTTAATGGGAAGCGAATGAGAGAGAAAAATGGCGCTATTTGTAATGAGTGTACTGTTAAAAAGTACACTACCTTTTTCAAGTATTTTTCATTCTATTATAATGGCTTTTTTCCCTCTATTTATAGATTTCTCTAAACGACTCTCTCACCCAACCTTTTTTCCTTTTCCATAGGATGTGTCTTTTAAGAAACAACTTTTCTCCTTTTTCTCCACCGATAGATGTTTCTTCTCTTATTTCATTCAATAGGAAGGATTCTCTCTCCTAATCACCACCATCTAACACAATTAAATTCTATAGGTGTCTTATGTATTTCTGCCTTTCAAATTTGAAATTGAAAGGTTGGTTATTGTTAGCTATAATGTCTTTGGAGAGTATGATTTTCAACCATTGAATGAGTTTTTCCCATCAATGGTTAAGATCAACTCACAATGAAAAGACTTATAACACATAACCTTTGGGAGGATCAATCTCATCCATTGGGTGAGATTTCTCATCAACAATTGATATCATCCCATAGAGGAGATCAATTGCACAAAAAGGCAATGCGCTTGAGACTTGAACCATGACCTATAATATAAAAAATCAAATACTAATCACTATACCCAAATGCCTTTTATGAAAAATCATGCACTGTAATTCAATTTAAAAAGTTTTTTTTTAAAATACTTTAACAATCCCCCACCATTTTAAAAAATTTTGAAAGTATAAATATTACCTTTGAAATAGGGTAAAAATAATGTAGTGTAATGTATACTATTAGGTGAATGAATCTTGAACCTATGGCTGAACATAGCTCACTACATCTATTCGGTTAAGAGGATAAAACCCTGATCTTAATCTTTAGACTATAGATCTACTATATTCAGACTCCACTTGGGCTATTGATTCTTTTAAAGCCACGCTTTATAGGTCTATGCTTATTTTTAGTTTTAGTTAGAGTTTTAGGATTTTAGAGGATAAACCTATAGGAACCAACCATGACTTCTACACTCACAAAGGTGAATTCATCAAGAGTGCTTTCGCTCACTCTAACTTAATAGTCTATGAATTCATTAAGTGAACATAACTTTTCCAAAAGTGAAAAGTGCATATGGCTAGATAGAAATTGGAATTTATTTATAAGCATATGCACTTGAAATGTTGTCTCTCACAACATTTCTATTACTGATGGTTTATTGGCTAAATTTCCTTTGAACTCTAAGCTGAAATTTCAAGAAGAGTAGGCTAGAAGCAATATCATCTCACATCACCGGTAGTAATCCCATATCTCTCGAGGTCCTAAAAATCCTCTCTCCAGATAAAAGTTTAGTAACAGGGTCTACTAGCATTTGATAACTTGTAATATATTCCAACAACACTTTTCCCTTCTTAACTAATTTTCTTATATGATGATACTTAAATGCAATATGTCTTGCATTACTTGTAAACCTTTTATTGGTTGCAGTTTGTATTGCTGCCTTAATATTATAGTACAATTTGATAGGTTGTATTGGTTTGTCTACAAAAGGAATGTGTCTTAGAAATCTTCTCAACCATAATGCTTCTCTACCAGCTAGAGACATAGAAATGTTCTCTGCTTTCATGGTTGATAAGGTTGTACAATGCTTCTTGTTAGCCCAAGGGTTCAACAAGTACTCCCATTGAATTGTTTTGATGATTAACAAGCTCAATTTGTTATAAAAAAAGGTTTTATACACTAATGATTTTCATTGGCAAAGTTATTGTGTTCATAGCTTTAGCATCCTCGAGATTGAACGACAAATGACAAATCATTCAAGCTCAAAGGCATGAAAAAGGCATCACCATCACAAAGGCAAGTCAAAGACAAAAGAAGATCAACACAAAGGCAAGTCAAAAGTATTCAAAGATAAGGTTGAACTCATGCCCAACAATGATGGCAATCAACTCAAAAGTTCAAGCTTGACTCAAGCATCAATGGAGTTGAGTGAAGAGAAGACATATCAAAGCCTCTACAAGGTACCAACAAGATTGAAGACCAAGTAAAATTCGAATGTAAATGCTCCTTCATGTATAGTCTAGGTCTATGGCACAAAGGAGAGTTAAAATCAATCTAAGTAGAACTTAATGGGTTTGTGAATGTTCATAGTGGTGTCCCAACATTGTTGGACACTCATGACATTCCATTTAACTTGATAAAATAAAGTTCCAAAAGCCCAAACAAAATCAACAAAAAAATAAGGAAAAATTGCTGTGCACAGGCTTCTCGGAACTCCGAGAATGGTTCCAGGTTAGCACCGAGAAGACCATTGGGGAGCTTAAAAAAGGCATATTTTCTCCCCTCTATTTATATGAACCTTTGGACTTTTGGGAAACCATCTAAGGAGTTTACAAACTATTCTAAATGCACTAAAAAACATTCATTCTCCTTCTCCTCAAGATTTTCACTCTCCATCTCTCTCTTGTGCCTTTACCTTAGATTATTCTTGAGAGATTTTAGGGTTTTTCATTTGGTGATCTTTTTCTTGTGAGAGTGAGTGAGCTTTACATGTAATTAACCTATCTAGAGGTAAGCAAGCTAAAACCTTTCATCTTCTTTGTATTTGGCACAGAGGGCGCCGTAGAAGACCCTTGGAGCTCAAGGCCTGATTTGTATAAGGCGGAAGGAACGCCGTATTTAAGTTCCTTGGAGAAGATAGTGGAATCCTCAAGGAGAGTAACTTGAGAAGAGTGGAGTAGGTCTTGAGCTAAGACCGAACCACTATAAAAATTCTTGTGTCAAAGCTTCTTTGTCTCTTCACCTCTTCTCTTGTGGTAAGCATTTTACTCTTGCTTTGAATCCTATTTTTAATTTCATATTCAATCTAAAGCTAGTGCAATCAAAGTTTTCAAAATCCTTAAAATTTGAAAAGACACCCAATTCACCCCCTCTTGGGTTGGAATTTCACTTGGTATCAGAGCATAGGCTCTTACATAGGACTTCTCTTTGAAAACGTACAAGGGAAATATCCAAATGGTAACCTTTTCTCATAGCGATGAGGGGTAATCCACTATTAGACCTCCCTTCTTCAATGGCTCAAACTATCCATATTGGAAAGCTAGAATGAAAGTGTTTTTGAAATCTTTAAATTTTGATATTTGGAGAAGCATCCAAAGTGGATATAAAGAACCTAGTACTAATATAGACTTATGGGATGAAAATGAAAGGAAAGAGTCCACTATCAATGCAAAAGCAATGAATGCCTTGATTTGTGCCTATCTTCCGAGGAGTTCAATCGAGTGTCTACTCTTGAAACCGCTACGGAGATTTGGGATATGCTAGAGGTAGCTCATGAAGGGACAAATCAAGTGAAAGAGTCCAAGATGAATCTTCTCTATAGAGAGTATGAACTATTCATGATGGATCATAATGAAACCATTGCTGAAATGCATACTAGGTTCACAAACATTACAAATGATTTTAAATCATTAGGTAAATAATTGTCCATCAAGGAATTAGTTACCAAAATACTTAGGTCTTTACCTAAAGATTGGGATCCCAAGGTCACCGCCATTGAAGAAGCAAAAGACTTATAAAAAATGGGCTTAGAAGACTTAATAGGTTATTTGATAACTTTTGAAATGATTTTAAAAGGAAGAGAAACCCTAAACAAACAAAAGGATGATATAAAAAAGAAAGGAATAGCTTTTATAACAAGAGTTGAGAGTGAAGAAGACATACAGAATGATGATCTTGCTCTCTTCACGAAGAGATTCAAGAAATTTCTTAAATTCAAGAGATGAGGCAACTCTAGCCAAGGAAGAAATAGGCCTTCAAACAAAGAGATGGGATGCTATAAGTGCAACAAGGTTGGTCATATAAGGCCAAATTGCCCACTCATCAACAACAATGACAAGAATAAGACAAATACAAGAAGTGGCAAAAAGACTTTGTGTGCGGCGGCTTGGGAAGAAGGAAGTGCTTCATCCGGAAATGAATCTAACGGAAAGGATGAAGATGACCTTTGCTTCATGGGACTCGTGAATGTGACACAAGACATCTCCGTATCTGAGGTAAATGATGTTGATGATATGTCTCATGAATTATCTAATGATGAACTATTAATTGCTTGTGAAAAACTTCATGAAAATTTAGATTTACAACTTGCCAAAAACAAAACCATGAAAAAATCCTTGCAAGATATAACTAGGGATTTTGGGTTCTTGAAAAAGGAACTTGATTTGCAAACCAACACAAGTGAAAAATTGATTTTGGAAAACAAAGCCTTAAATGAAGAAGTTGACAAATTAATTTTTGAAAACAAGGGCTTGAAAGAGGAAAATGATAAACTCGTTTTGAAATGCAAAGAACTTGATTTAACGTTTAGAAAATTCTCATGTGGAAAAAATAAACTAGATGAAATTCGTGAAAATAAACTTGTCTCTCTAGAAAAAGTTGGTCTTAGATACCAACCCTTTTCTAAAGGAGAAGCCTCATTCAAGAATAAGTTTGTAATGTATTCTTCTTACATGCATGCTAACACTAGTGCATTTGTCCCTACTTGTCACTATTGTGGTAGAGTAGGACACTTAAGGTTTGCATGCAATCTTAAGAAATCAAAAGCATCTAAGTTTATTTGGATTAGAAAAGATGAGCTTTATGATGTTGCTAACCTTGAAGGACCCAAGAAAAAGTGGGTACCTAGAACTTCAACATGCTTTGATTCTTGTACGTGTGCTTGAAAGAAAAACTCTCAAATGACAAGTGGTTCTTGGATAGCGGTTGCTCAAGGCACATGACGGGAGACGCAACCAAGTTCGCCTTCGTCACCATGAGCCATCAAGGAAATGTCACATTTGGGGATGATACAAGAAGCAAAATCATCGGTGAAGGTACCATCAAAATTAAGGATATTAAAGTTGAATATGTTTTGCTTGTTGATGGTTTTTCATTTAATTTGATAATGTAGACACCCCATTTTGACCCGACCCAAGTTCGCTGTGTTTGTGCGAAACCCCATCCAATCACCAAGCTAGGATCTTAAATTACATTACAAGTTAGGTTAGGGTCTCACCAAGGCCCCCACCAAATTTCATCAAAAGCCGACCCGATTTGTCAAATAGGACGAGCTAGGGAAGAGGTGTGGTTTGAATGTAGAAGGGGGGTGAGTTATCTGCAGAGTAGAATATCCAGGTGAGAAGAGGGGTGAATTATCCTGTGATGGGCGTGCCCAAGCCGAATAGGACAAATCTGGCGGGCGCGCCTCATCAATTTCCACGCGCCTCATCACGTGGGGGTACGGATATCAACACTGTTACTTTGATATATAGAAAAAAAAATCAAAAGGAAGGGGCACTGTTCATTCTCGTTGAAAACAGAGAAAAAGAGAGAGCGAGAGCAGAGAGAGATTTGGGTTTTCCTTTTCATTTTCTTCCCTCGCCGATCGTTTTTCTCCGACCGTTTGTCGGAAACCCCACCTCCGATCCGAAATTGTGAGAGATAGAGAGAGGGAGAGAGGTATTTTCATTCTCATAAGAAATTCCAGAGAGAAGGAGAGAAGAGAGAAAACTTAGATCTCAAAAACCTATTTCCCCTTTCCGATCATCTTCTCCGATCACCTCTCTTTTCCGATCATTTCTCCGGCTTAGGCTCCGGCCAGTGTATTCTCCCAATTTTCCTCTTTGATTTTCTTTCACTCATCATCTCCTTCGTAGAAAATCTTAGATCTAAGATCATTGACCAGGATTCAGCTTCTCATAGTCTAGATCTGAAACCCTAGATCTGGTCCTCTACACCTTTGTTTCATGTTTTCTTTTCATAGATCTGGTTAATTTTGGCTCGGAATTGATCTTATATGGTGGAGATATGAGTAATTACTCTAGATCTGAATTCGGAAATCTCAGATTTACGCATTTCAAGCTCGGATCTGTAATTTTCACCTGTAAATCGGAGCATAAATACCAGAGGTAAGAGCATCTTCGTGTTTGTTTATAAATCTTGTGTTAAAATTCCTTGAGGGGTGAGCAGTAATCAGATCTTTCTTATTTACTCAACTTTTGAGATAGTTTAAACCTTTGATTTTAAGCTAATAATTTAAAAAAAAAAGAAAAATTGTAGATCTGCTCATTTATATTCGATTGTGTGTTTTGTAGACACACATCATAATGATCTGCCTGTTGTATATTCATAGATTTATATATATATATATATATATATATATATATATATATATATATTTCTTGTATACCTATTGAGCTTTGTTTTAATGCTAATCTTGAGATTGTCTCGATGTTTACTTCTTATAATCTTGCTCAACTGAATCTTGTTGTTTTTCTAGTTTATGATTGTGACTGAATTGTTCAGGTAGTTCAGTTAGGAGTAACTATTATGTCTAACCTTCCTGTGGTCATGTACACCTTGGTGATGTTATGTGACATGTCTCTTTACTGAAGATCTCGGTCAAGAAAGCTGGTTTTGTATTTTGGAAATAAAATGGAATGTAATGCTGCAGGTGGTTTTCTTAATGCAGGGAGCTTGGGCTCCACTGACTCACCAACCATCACCTCCATAACCTACAGACTTCATTCCAAGGTCCCATCCACAACACGACCTTCCCATCTAACTTGCCCTTACCTTTACCATCTTCAGTCCTTTGTTTTCCCCATTGATTTTAGCCATTACAAGTTTAGGAACTCCTTTCATTTCTTCCATTTTCTGATCCTAATTTGTTGGCCCCCCTCCTCACCATTGATTGTACCATTGATTGCATGAGCATTTGTCCTTGTTCAAGGTTTATTATGATATTTTGATTTGTTCTTCACATTCTTAAGGATTTCCAGGATATCTTTGAGTCCAAAATTCAGCCCTTGTTTTGTTGTCAGTCCATAGCAAAATATTGAAATGTCGTAGGTTTCACAAGTCATACATATCACTTGAATTTTGGAAACATTGACATTTGTTAAAGGGAAATTGGTAGTAAACCTGTTTATGTTGATGAGATTGCTTGCCTCTATTTGAAGCATCATGTTGCTCGATTAAAATAACAGGTTACTCATTCTACTTTAAGGTCTGACCTTTTATTTTCTCAAACACTAATTTCATGAAGTAAGGAATTGTTTCTCAAGCGCTGATTTGTGGGCGCATTTTGCTGTTGTCCTTATAAAGTAAGGAGCTGTTATTGCTAAGATAAAAATTGAACAAATGCCTTGATAATCAGGCTCTGTTCTGCAATGTGTGATTGTCAGATGGATTTGAAATTATGTTTTTGTTCCATACCTGGAATGATTTTTAGAAGCTTTTATTGTGTCTGCATATTGAATGATTTTCAATATACCTGTCGATAGAATTAACAAGTGGTAGTTCATTTTCATCTTGTTGGGCTGAAAATCAGTGTAGTCTCTTTTTACTATGCTAAACTGAAAGTTAGGGTCATTCATTTTCATTTTGCCAAACTACAACTAGTATAGTCTATTTGCTATTGTGGTGGTTTGATGGTTGTAAAGTTCAGATTTATTATCTTTGTGCTGAAATGGAACTCCAATAATTTTCTTTATGAACTGAAGAGATTTGATGTGTTGTCTAGATGCCTAGCTATAGATGCACTGATGTCATTTTTAGATTGTATTGAATATATGTTCACTAGCAGAACTCATGCCTATGTTTTTCTTTTAAAATTTTCTAGAATGAGTATAGTTATTTGATCTCTTAAATTTCCGAGTCACATATGTATGTTGTGGTGGTGTTGCGCTTTAAATATATGTGCTGCCTGTTAAGTTTTGGGGTTAATGTCTTGATTAATTTTGTCCATATTATTTTCTTAACTCATTCATAAGGGCTATTAGAATATTCCATTACATTTGATGACAAGAACAATGTCTTTGTATATTATTGGAAGTAAGGGTGTCTTTCTTTTGATAGTTTATGTGAAATCGACACTATACTTTGCCTTTTTTGTAAGAACATGATGCTAGGGTTGTTTTCTCTTTGATGTGTTTTATCTCTTTTTAAATTTTAGAGGTTTTCGAAGCATATATTCGCATGATATATTTAGTTCTTGGTGTAGATGTTGCTTTGATTTTGCAATTCTTAATGCATATGTTTAAGCAAGCTAATAACAAGGTTTGGTTCCATCTCGTAGTTCTAGGAGATTAAGGGCGATGAAGGCATTAGCCCAAGCCCATCCTTAGGGGACTTGCTCAGTCCAAGTAGAGCTCCCCTCTTTTGTATAGTAGACTTTACTAGTCTTTTAGACACCGATAGAAATTAGACCCCTACTAGGAGACATGCTATGTCTCATTAGGCCGTGCTCCTTTGGAGACAAGCCTCATTTAGAGCCTACCCTCAGGGAGGTTGCCTTGATTTTAACAGATAGTGTACCCATAGGAGGCATGCCTTGCCTCATTTATAGAGCCCCTATTTGGAGACGAGCCTTGTCTCATTTAGAGGGTTTCCATTTTTTAGAAGGCTTACCCAGTCTTATATTAGAGCAGCTCCTTTTAGAGAGTCTTTGACTCATTCCTCCTTTAAGTTGTAGTATTAGAGAGCCTTTGGCTCATTTGTCTTCTTTAGTGTTTTTTAATAGAGAATCGTTGACTCACTCGTCCTTTAGATGGCATTGTTAGAGAGTCGTCGACTCACTCGTCCTTCAGGTAGTGTTGTTAGAGAATCTTTGACTCAGTTGTCTTTAGGTGGTTATTAGAGAGTCTTTGACTCATTTGTCCTTATTAGGGAGTCTTCGACTCAGTTGTCCTGCTTAGCAGTATTATTAGAGAGTCTTTGACTTATTTGTCCTTGTTAGGGAGTCTTTGACTCAGTTGTCTACTTTAGCGATATTAACAGAGAGTCTTTGGCTGATTCATCTTTTTGTGGTATTATTAGATAGCCTTAGACTTTTTTGTTCATCTCCTTGGCATTATTAGTTAGGAGTTTCTCCTTTAAGAGTTGTTACCTCTTATTTATTAGAGAGTGGCATAGTCTCACTAGAGCTTTGTTTGTTTAGAACCTTAGATTGTTTCCGGTGTCTTTAACACTAGCTTATTCGGTTTAGGGGTTTTCCCTGTTGGGCCTAGGGTTTGGCCCTAGAATGTTGCTTTGCATTTTCCCTTAGATCTTTGACCAAAAGGGTGAAATCAGAAATTTAAAATCCAAAAGCTTTGGAAAAGCTTTTAAAATCTAAAAATCATTTGAAACATTTAAAAATCCCAAAAACATGTTAAAATACTTAAAACTCAAAAACATTAGAAATTTAAAACATAAAAAACATTTTAAAACCTTAAAAAAATCTAAAGTGTTAAGTTTTAGTGGTAGTTAGGAGAGTTCGGTTTCGAACTACGTTGGCTTGATCCTCTTCCACGAGGTACGTAGTGCAGCTTGGGATTTATATCCCAAGTCCAGCCAAACTTTGTAAATAGATGCTTTAACCCTTTTTCTTCAAAACCTTGTTTTCAACAAGATCTTCTTCTAGAGTTAGGGGTTTGTCCTAGGTAGAGAGTTTTAGAGTTAGGAGTTTGTCTTTGATTTGTTGTGAGCTTATTTGTGCTTGTTTTAGAGTTAGGGGTTTGTCTTTGAGTTATAGGAGCGCCTCCGTCCGGTCAGTCGGTGATCCACATCGCCGAGTGATGACTAGAGTAGGATACGTTAGTCCACCCTTTGTTTTTCTTAGGAAACACAGCCTAGTTAGACATAGGTTGTAGGAACCACCTGCATTAGCTTAGGGCTAATCTGCATTTAGTTAGGGCATATAGGGTGTGCTAAAATTCACAAATCACTAGAATTTAAATAATCGTACAAGAAACTTTAATAATTGGTCCGGTCTTTTAGATCGAGTCTAGGATAGAGGTCTAGGTGTCTTTGGCATCATAGCTTAGAATAGGCACGAAGAACTACGTGACTCTGATTCTTGTGGAGGCGGAGATACGTAGGCTTCTTTGGATGAACATCAGACCATCCGAAGACTCGGGTAAATCATTTAGAGTCTTAGGATTTGTTGTTTTGTTATTGTATGTTTTGATGTGTTTTCTTACTTTCTTGTACTGATCCTATACCTTTAGCTGTAGTTTGCATGTGATATGTCCACCAGAACTTAGACACCAGTTAGGTATGTCACTCATAACCTATTTGTCATTAGATGACACATCTTTTATCTTACTTTATATGTGCTTATTATTTCATCCCTGAGTCATGTATGATTAGGTAGACGTTCACTCAGGGATATTGTTTCCCATTTCACACGATTTTTACCCAAACTTCTTTGGAGTTAATGAAAATGGCATAAGAAACCAAGTGGTTGCACTCGAACGAATTAGGGGTGCTCTTCAGACCTTCTCCATTCGTAATCAGGCACGAACCCATATATATTTCTGGTTATCCATTGCACAGAGGATTTGATTTTAGGGTTCCATAGCATATTCATGGATGGCGACTCTGAGTTTATTTTAGGTATGTCTGGGTTTCGAGCCTTTGCTCTGGATCAAGACATATCTCTTTTTTTTTATATCGCCACTCATGCTATGCTATGAGGGTGGCATTCGTTTTGAGAATTCCTTGGTAGAGCTCTCCATTCACGTGGATGATCCAGAGGGTGTTAGGGACTCGTTCCCTCATCACCGTCCTCGGATCGGGGTCCACAGGCTGGCGACTCCACTGGGGAGTTCTTGAAACGTTGTCTAACTCTATAAAAATGCCATTTTTACTGACTTTGGAGAAATTGAGTTAAAATCATTTTAAATGAGAATTCTATTGTTAGAATCCAGGGGCACCTGATAGGTACATAATTAAAACAAGGGATTCACACACTGCACATCATATGTTATCATATTGTTTATTCTTTACTCTTTTCATTATTTTTCATTATTCTTGGCTCTACGAAGATAGATACAGTGCATACCAGACTGGGAGGTCATTACCCAGACGGAAGTGCTGGATCTATTTTCAAGCTATGCGCCGGTGCTGCAGTCGTAGACATTGGGCGTACTTTTGTCTACAGCAGCCGATGAGCAATGAAGCATACTATGTATAACATGGGGCGTACTTGTGTTATACATGTTAAGTATGATTCATAAGCATAGTACCCGATAGATTGTGTCCGGAGCCCTACTTTGTTTTATATATTATGTATCTACTTACTGACCTAGTAAAATCCAACTAGGAAGTACCCGTGTTTATATAAGTATATTGCATTCATATAGGGTCGAACATGTGTTGCTTACACATGTAAAGCTTAGAGTTAGGAGCTTTGTCCTACTTGTAGACTAGAGTAGCTCATTTTACATGGCTACAACGCGGTCCTAGTACACACATCATTCTGTCTTGAGTCAAGATTTTCTTGACTTAGCTAGATTAGAATTAGGGCTGGTGCCCCTGGTTAGGATTTGTGTGTATGTATATATACCTATATATACTAATTATATATATATATATTAGGGTCCTCCTCTTAGTTAGAGTTCCTTATCTCGATTCAATCGGTTATATCCATTCCATATTCAGATCTAGATCTAGTCAGTGGCTATTGATTGCCATTACCTTGGCCAGGTTTAGTCCTTGATCTGTTGATTATAGGGTTTGACCCGTTGTTATATGTTCTCACCTTTAGTTAGTCCTTCAGTTGATCACCTTTCTCTGGTAACCATTATTTATATACCTTTGATTGAGCTATGGGGATCCCTTGTATAGCTGTTATGCTGCCGGATTTTATCCAGAATATTTTGAGCATAACCGCTATCTCTTAGAGTTAGGAGAACCATGAGTTTACCTTACCTTGACTTTCTTGTCTAGCGTCGTTATGCTGCCGGATTTTATCCAGAATATTTTTGAGCATGACCGCTACTTCTTGAGTTAGTTAAACCATGAGTTTACCTTACCTTGACTTTCTTGTTTAGCCGTTATGCTGCCGAATTTTTCGCAACACATTTTGAGCATGACTGCTATTCTTTAGAGTCAGTTTACTTAGTCTCGACCTTGACTTCCTCGTATAGCGGTTATGCTGCTGGATTTTATCCAAAACATGTTGAGCATGATTGCTAACCTTTGGAGTAAGTTTACCTTATTTTCATCCCCATGTAAAGCTTTGATAAGTTTAGGACCCACTTTTAGTGAGAGTTTCCGATTTGATCAGTTGTATTTGTATATTTCTAGTTTCACTAGGATAGTGGCCTGTACATATTTTTCTCCTGGTCACAATTTATTTGTTACCCTGTGATTATGTATTCACTTTTTTGTTGTATCATAAATTCATCTTATGTAGACATCGCTCAATAGGATTAGATCCTTGCCTGTTTTGTCTTGAGATCTGGCCGATAGCTCATTTGCTGTCCCTATGACCATGGTCTACCATTTTGATCCTCTTGATCGCATAGTTGATGATATTCATCGCCAGATTTGGATCCGGTTTGCGACCTACTTTTGTCATTTTATGGCCGTGATCTATTGTCTGATCTCTTGGTGATCTCTCATCTTTGATGAAAATTCAATGTCCCATATTGTATCCTTCCTGTATATTTGATTGTCAAGTTTATTCTTATTGTTTACTTAAAGGTTTTCTTCCCTCCCTTATCATCTTGTTCTATCTGAGTGTCAGGTCTGATCATGGCGAACAATTTGTTAGACAAGTAGATAGCCGAGACTATTAAATCTTTTCCACTGAGGTATGAAGAAAGGAGTGTGGCTGAGCGTTTCATCGGTTCATTTACTCATCTGAATAGTCGCGGTATAAATTGGAAGTTTCTTCAAGCAGCTGCTGGATGTTGGGATCCTGTTTTCCATGTCTTTCGATTTGGGTCTTTCCAACTCTGTCCAATATTTGAAGATTGGTGTGCCTTGTTAGAGCTTCCTCCTGAGGGACTTTGGATCCGACCTTCAAGTGTAGACTCCTCTTATGATATTTTTTGCAAACTTTTTGAAAATAAGATCGTGAAAACTCTACCATGCTTAACTGAGAAAAATGTGCAATTTCAAGCCCTCATTGAACTGTTTTCTAAAAACGTCGATCCTATTGACTCCCGTTTTCAGGATTGTCGACGTAATGCCTTAGTATTTGGTGTCTTTGCACGTCATGTTCTTCGCAGAGACTCTAGTGCGGCCCCTTTCACTTTGTTGACAATAATAGATCAGATAAATGAGGGGAGAAATCCTGTCCCTATGATGCTAGCTGAAACCTTTTATGGCTTAGACTTTATTGCTAGTAAAAAGGTGCAGGATAACTTTTTCGGATGTGCCAAGCTGTTATATGTGTGGCTATGTGAGAAACTCACTATCCTTCAGCCACAAAACTGCATTGAGTACACCCTTAAGAGTTTTCATTCCTGGAAGGCAAAGATTAAGCAACCTCAGCTTAATGAATGGCACCATTGGTTGCAGACCATAGGGGAAAACCAAATTCGTTGGGTGAGTCAATCATGTCCATAAATTATAACCAGTACTTGGACCATACTCATTTGTCCATCTTATGGGTTTAGAAAAATCATCTTTCTATGCACCTTTGTGTTTCCCTTCTCAGATTATTGGAATCTTGTGTCCTCCTAAGGTTATCACACCACCTTGTTGTGAAGACCTTACTCCTGATCTCATCGCATCATAGTAGCTGCTTGGATAGACAAAATCACGGAGAGGAGATCTGTTTTCATGGCTAAGCTTCGAAAGGGAGAGAGCCTGCAAACCGAAGAGCTCGAATTAGTGAACCATGAAGATCTTCGGCTCGAGATTGTCATTTCTTTATTGTCTTCATTTCTTTTACTTGAATATAATCAGAGTCAAAGATTGTAAATCTGATCTCATTATAGATGAAAATTTAAAGAAAGAAATTTTACTTGATACATGTTATAGACAGATGGCAATTCAAGGTTCCATCATTTTTCATGTAACCAATCGCTGGCATTGTAACTTGTCAATATAATCAATACAAAGGATGTTTGTTTTTCTTTTCTCTCTATTGGTGCAAACTATCTTATTTCATTTGTCAATCATTTAATCTAGTTTGTTAATTTCCAATCAGGATTCTAAAAGATAGCAACCATCGCTCCCAAAAAGGACTCCCAAGCTAAACCCGCCTGGTCTAGACCTACTTCAGTGTCTAGACTCGTTCGTCACTTTGATTCTCCTGTGTCATCCACAGTATATTTACCTTCTTCACCCGAATCTTCAGGTTCATTTGAAGTGAACCAAATGGCTGATCCAACTGACCTTCTGTTGAGCATGCAAGAGATGATGAAGAATCTCACCCGAGACATGGCAGGGATGAAAGAGGAGATGGCCAACATGAAGACCTAGATAAGTGATAAGACTTCCACATCTAAAGGCCCCATACTTCAGCCTCCTCATGTTCCAGCTCCGGAGTCGCATAGACCCGCTATCTCATCTTTTGAGGTTGATTTAGACGAAGAGCAGTACGCTGCAGAATATTGTGATCCAAGAGTTGATAGAGAAAGGGAAAAGTTTGAAAATTTTGAAAAGGAAATGTCTGAGAAATTTAGCAAGATGGCTCACGAAATGGAGCAGATGAAAGTCCAGGGGCCTAAGAAGTTCGATGTCTCTGAACTGATACTGTCTTCGACAGTTTCTTTGCCTCCAAACTTCAAAGCTCCTGATTATGATAAGTATGACGGAACCGGGTGTCCGCGTAATCACATGAGATGGTTTATCATTCTCGCAGTAGTATGGTTTGAGCCGTGAACAGATGGCCTAGTTATTTCCAATCTCTCTGACAGGAATCGCCAAGAAGTGGTTCTTGAGGCTGAAGCCGGAAGAGGTGAGGACCCTGGAAGACATTTCTGAGAAACTGATAGAGCAGTTCTCGATGGAAAAGGCATTGAGGTCACGAAGAGAGACCTAAAGCAATTAAAGCAAGGTCCTCAGGAGACCTTTACTTTCTTTATCAGGCGTTGGAGATGCAAGTTTGCTAAGCTAAGCCAGAGAATGTCTGAATCAGAGCAGATAAAGCTAGTTCTGAAGAGTTTGTCTCCTCAGTATTTTCATTTTTTGGCACCTCAGCATTATCCGAGTTTTGATCATCTGATCAAGACGGGTACTCAGACAGAGGATGCTATAGCAAAAGGCTTGAGAGCCAAGGTTTCTTCTGAGATCCGTGAAGGGAAAAGGCCTATGGTCCAGCCCAAGGAAGTCCATGCTGTTAGTTACACCAGGCCTGTGGCTAGGGTTACTGCAGAAGCTGCAAGGGCGCCAAGGAGAGGTACCTTTGACAGGAAATTTGATCCTCTTCCATATCCTATAATAATGATATTCAAGAGGCTTATGAAAGACAGGAAGATCCGGCTCCCGGATGTCAAACCTCCACCCAATCCCTTACCCGCATTCTGGAAGATGGATCAGTACTGTGAATATCACAGAGGTCCAGGGCATTTGACTGAGAATTGTCTGGCCTTGAAGCATGCCATTCAAAATATGATTGACAAAAATGAGTTAGCAGTTGAGAGACCAAACGTCACTCAGAACCCACTTCCTAACCACCATGCTATGCCTCCTCCTACTACCAATGCCATATTCACTGATGAACCGTCACTTGACCCATCCACGCTCATTTGTGCCATTACCACAAAAAAAACCTATGTCATGAAGTTTGACGAAGGGGAGCTGGAAGCGGCAGAAAGGAAGAAGCGTTACGTGATTTCCTTTGATGACGACGAATTTGCTGAGTCGTCTTCTTCTCAGTCTTGTGTATTTCAGACTGACAGTGCCGGAAATACAAGGACAGCTCCGTATGTCCTAATAGCTAAAGATTTTGAAGAGAAAGACGGTAGAGAGCCGTATGTTGTCCGCATGGAAGAGGACGGGCTACTATTGTTAGGTGATGAGATACGTCATATGACCCGCGGCGGACGTGTATTCAAACCTCAAGAATTGTGTGTAGAAAATCCTGCAGAAGTTGCAAGGAATGTAGAGAATCTGAGGCAGAATAAGGTCAGCGCAGATGAAGAAGAAGAAAGCTTGCTGAAGCAGTTGAAAATGACTCAGGCCAATATTTCCGTATGGGGTTTACTCATGGCCTCATCCAAGCACAGGAAGTTAGTTCTTCGAGAACTTAACTCAGCACAAGTCTCTGTAGACACTACTCCTGATGAGCTGGTGAGCTTGGTCACCATGACAAAAGTGTCTAAGACCTTGTCTTTCAATGATGATGATCTGCCTTCTGAGGGCCGAGACCACACAAAATCTCTAAAAATCATTGTTGTTTGCAGCAAGAAGAGAGTACTAGAGGTGTTGGTTGACAATGGCTCTGCTCTGAATGTTTGCCCGCTGAGTACTGCGACAACCATTGGATTTGGTCCTGCGGATTTCATCCCATCTGAACAGGGTATTCTGGCATACGATGGTACTCGTCGAGATGTGATCGGAACTCTGGTCACTGAAATACAAATCGGAGGAGAAGACTTCGAAATAGAGTTCCAGGTTTTGGACATCAAAGCCTCATTTCTGTTGTTACTTGGCCGCCCTTGGTTGCACAAGTTCAGGGTTGTTCCATCCTCTCTTCATCAAAAGCTGAAGTTTCTTCACAAAAATAGAGTGATAACTGTAAAGGGAGACCCAGACCTTGAAGTAGGGCTGATTACTCAGGATCTGAATGTGAAAAAGACTGAGGATATTAGTTTGACTGGGTTCTCACTAGAGGTGACTGCCATCACCTTCAAGGAAGCTATGAATGAGGAAATTTGTTTCCTGACCAGCACAAACTCAAATGTCGTCAAGATGATTCGCCGACAGGGGTACATACCAGGTGCAGGGCTGGGTAAATACCATCAGGGTTTGACTGAGTTCCCTGAGTTTAAATCCTTCAATGGCCTATTTGGGCTGGGGTACAAACCCTCAAAGAAAGAGGTCAAAGAGATGAAACAGCTGATGCAAAAATGGGTTGAATGTCGCCGAAGAGGGTTAGAATTACCGATGGCGCCATTTAATTTGACAATGAACGGTCGGTTCAGAAAAGAGGGTGCAGATTTCCCTTTCTGTGGCTTTGCCGAGACTTGGCTGGATGAGAGTACAGGACAGAGGTTGCCGGGCTTTGAAATTTTCTTTGATCCGCAGTTAGAAGACAAGCAGACAGGTGTGCAGACAGAAGTTGAGTCAGAAGCTGATTGGGCAAAACATGTAGAGCCAAGCCTGCTGAGTTCAATGTTTCTTGAAGATTTGCAGAATATTGCCGTGATTGATCGGAGGGCCGTGATTCTGAACCCTACTCATTTAATCACCCCGGCAGAGGAACCATTGACTAACTGGACCTCTCAGGTGATACCTCGGGTTACTTTCCTATACAGTCGTGTTCCTTCAAAAGAGTCAGTTGTCCGTAAGTATGCGTCAGTCTCTGAGTCTGATTCGGAGTCTGTTTATTCTAACAATTCTTTTGATGCAGGTACTATAAAGGTCGAGTCTCCTGAGGTCGATAGTCATTCTTCTTCTTCTAACGGGATTAAGTCAGATGCTGAGTCAGATATTCTTTCAATACATAGTTCAGAGTCAATTGACACAAATGTCAATATATCCGTTGAGTCTGTAAATTTGTTTCAAGATTCTATTGTAAAGCCCGATGTGGGTAATTCATCATTTGATTTATTTGATTCAACATTCAATGAAATAAAAGATTCTTCTGTATACATTCCTGTCTCTACTTTTGTTTCTAATGTTTCTGCTTCAAAATCTGATAATTTTAATAATAACAATAAAGACTCCCCCTCTGATGAGGATGCCGACGACACTCCCCCTGAAATCAAACACATGATTCAACAGGAGGAGAGTCGCCGAGCAAAACCACTTGAAGAGGAAATTGAAACCGTGAATATAGGTGACGAAACCTTGATTCGGGAGATTCGAATTGGCAAAATTTTATCTCCTGAAGAACGCGAGGAATTAATCACCCTACTCAAAGAGTTCAAGTAAGTTTTTGCTTGGTCATATGATGACATGCCAGGATTAAGTGAGGAAATTGTTCAGCATCGATTACCCTTAATCCCTGGTATTAAGCCAAAGAAGCAAAAGCTCCGAAAACTCAAAACTGAATGGGAGTTGAAAGTTTATGAAGAAGTAAAGAAGCTGTTAGAAGTAAAATTCATTCAAGTAGTTGAATATCCAGAATGGCTTGCGAACATTGTACCGGTGCCCAGAAAGGACGGGAAAGTTCGAATGTGTGTCGATTTTCGAGACCTGAACAAGGCAAGTCCTAATGATGACTTTCCTCTTCCAAACATTGATCTCATGGTAGATAATACAGCTAGGCATGCTCTCTTATCTTTTATGGATGGATTCTCAGGCTACAATCAAATTAAGATGGAGCTCAAGGACATGATGAAGACAGCGTTCATTACTCAGTGGGGTACTTACTGCTACAGGGTGATGCTGTTTGGTCTGAAAAATGCTAGTGCTACATATCAGAGGGCTGCTACAACTCTTTTACATGATATGATCCATAAAGAGGTCGAGGTGTATGTCGATGACATGATTGTAAAAGGTAAGACTCGACCTGAACATACAATTGCATTAAGAAATTTTTTTGAAAGAATCAGGAAGTATCAGCTTCGCCTAAACCCGAGTAAGTGCATCTTCGGTGTTACATCAGGAAAGCTCTTAGGGTTTATGGTCAGCGAAAGAGGGATCGAAGTGGACCCACAAAAGATCAAGGCGATTCAAGATATGCAGCCGCCGAAGACAGAAAGGCAGATCCGAGGTTTCCTTGGCAAAGTTTAGTATCTGAGACGGTTCATAACACATCTAACGATGACATGTGAACCTATTTTCAAGCTTCTGAAGAAGAATTCCTCAAAGAAGTGGAATGAAGAATGTCAGGAGGCCTTTGAAAAAGTTAAGCAGTGCTTATCTTTACCTCCTGTCTTATCACCGGTTATTCCAGGCCAGCCGTTGTTGTTGTACTTGTCTATCACAGATACATCGATGGGTTGCATGCTTGCTCAGCAAGATTTAGAGTCTAAAAGGGAGAAGCCCATTTACTACATCAGTAAGAAGATGCTAGAGTACGAGTTAAAGTACACTGTTTTGGAAAAGACAGGTCTAGCATTAGTTTGGGCTACCCAGAGGCTCAGACATTATTTGCTTTCAAGCAAGATCCTTTTGCTTTCACGGATGGATCCGCTAAAATACTTATTTGAGAAACCCGCCCTTATAGGAAGAACCGCAAGGTGGTTGTTGTTATTGTCTGAGTTTGACATCACCTATGTCACTCAGAAATCAGTTAAAGGGTGTGTCGTTGCTGAACAGTTGGCTGATGCACCTGTTGAAGAGAATGCTTTTCTAAAGGCAGAATTTCCTGACGAAGAGATCATGGATATTGAAGAAGAAACTTCGAGTACTAAGTGGCTTATGTACTTTGATGGAACTGTAAACAGTCGAGGACAAGGAGTAGGAGCTGTGCTTATATCCCCTCGGAAGGAGTATATTCCTGTCTCTATCAAGTTGCAGTTTGAGTGCAACAACAATATGGCTGAGTATGAAGCTTGCATCGCCGGGTTAGAGGCAGCCTTAGCTTTGGAGATTCAGGATATTGATGTATTTGGGGATTCTATCTTGATCATTTACCAGATTAATGGGCAATGGAAAACTCGAGAAGATAAATTGATCTCTTATAACACTTATTTGGAATCTTTGGTCAGAAAGTTCAAAAATATTACGTTCACTCACTTGTCAAGGACCAGAAATCATTTTGCTGACACTTTGGCTACTTTGGCTTCGATGTTAGATATTTCTGTATCAATGGAGGTTCAGCCGCTGGTTGTCAGACTTCAATGGGCCCCTTCGCATGTGAATGCAATAGAGATTTTAGCCAGATATTCGGATGGAAAGCCTTGGTACACAGATATCAAGAACCTTATTTCAGGCAAAGGGCATCCTCCAGAAGCTTCAAGCAAAGAGAGGAAGACTCTTCAGAAGTTGGCTGCCAACTTTATTATTTGTGGTGAAGAGCTGTACAGAAGGTCATTTGATGGCATACAGCTTCTCTGTGTTGATGAAAACAAAGCCGCAGAGCTTATTGAGCAGACCCATGAGGGAGTTTGTGGTCCTCATATGAATGGAAAAATGTTGTCAAGAAAGATTTTGAGACTTGGATTCTATTGGCCCACCATGGAAGCAGACTGCTTCGCATTTGTGAAGAAATGCCATAAGTGTCAACTCTATGCAAATCTTATTCATGTTCCTCCTTCGGAGTTGCACTCTATGACTTCTCCATGGCCGTTTTCAGTATGGGGAATTGATATAATTGGAAAGGTTTATCCGAGGTCCTCGAGCGGGCATGAATACATTCTGGTCGCAATTGACTATTTTACGAAATGGATTGAAGCTACTTCGTATACTTCCATCACTTCGAACACAGTTGCGAAGTTCATCCGTACCAACATTATTTGCAGATATGGAGTGCCTCACAAGCTAATTTTAGATAATGGGTCGCATTTCAAGAAAGAGGTGTTACACCTGTCTGAAGAATTTAAAATAAGACATCACAAGTCATCTCCTTACAGACCTCAAACAAACGTGGCTATAGAGGCGGCAAATAAGAATATTAAAGTCATTATTAGCAAGATGACTAAGACTTATAAGGATTGGTCGAATAAGTTTCCATATGCCTTATAGGCTTATCAGACATCGATCAGATCTTCAACAGGTGTAACTCCGTATTCTTTGGTGTACGGAATGGAGGCAGTCCTCCCTGTTGAGCTAAGAATTCCCTCTTTAAGAGTGATGATGGAAGCTGACCTACCAGAGTCTGATTGGGCTAGAGCCAGGTATGATGAGCTGCAGATGATAAATGAGAAGAGGTTGAGAGCCTTGTATCATATCCAGGGATATCAGAGGCGGATCGAGAGAGCTTTCAACAAGAAAGTCCGTATTTGTGATTTGAAGCCTGGAGATCTTGTTTTGAAGTCCTACAGGGCGCCAGTATTTGATCCGAGAGGTAAATTCAGGCCAAACTGGTCTGGTCCTTACATCATTGATGAAGTCCTGCCTGGAAAAGCCGTAAGACTCCTCAATGAAAATTGAGAAAAATTAAATGAACCTACAAACCTGGATCAATTAAAGAAGTATTATGCTTAAATACACCAGGAGGCCGTCTTTGGTCGATTTGAGCTTTGAGCCAACAACCTAAATATTTTAAACTGTTTTGCAAACCCTTTGGGCCTATAAAACAACTTGTTTTCTTCGATAAACCCAAACTAGGGGCATTTTTTTTATATATAAAAAAAAAGTAGTTTGAACTACGTTATGACCTGATCCCTTTTTAAGGGTACGTAGGTAGCCTGTTCAATTTAGGTTTGGTCACGTCTTTGCAGCTTTTTGAAAGAAAATTCCTTGAAGTCCAAATGGGGCGAACTACGCGGACCTGATTCCCATTTTCTTCAGGGATACGTAGGTAGCCTGGAAGGTCCAGATTCGGTCCAATTACATTCAAACACATTTGGGTTTAACCTTTTGCGAATCTAAGCCTACCTGAAAGTCCTTCTGATGTATGTAGGCCCAGGTTTGTAGAGAAACAGAAAAGTAAAGAAAAAACGATGGAGTCTTAGACCCGCTAAGCTGAAAACCCGAAAGGGCAGTTTAGGTAAAAATCAGGGCATTGAGCCTACTGGATGGAAAATCTGCAAGGGCAGACAGTCCAGGCAAAAATTAAGGCATGCGGTCCGCTAAATCAAAAACCCAAAAAGGTGATTTAGTCAGGACTTCATGAAGGACAAAGCTTTTTGGAAGCCAGTTGAACTTTTATTTTCTCTTTGGGTCTTCTCTAATGTCTGAGTAAGTGCCATGAGAGCTTCTTTTATTACTCTTTGAGTTAGGTAGATTGAAACTAAGCAATCTAAAGGGATAATAACCGTAACGGAGATCTTGAAAAGAGGTTAAAACATCTTTAAACATGGTATTTAAAAGACTCTAAGAGTGATGGACTTTTAACAATTTTAAAATATTTATCAGTTTAAGAAGCAGATTTAGTCTCTTTTGGAGTCTTGTTTAAAACTCGTCAAAGTCTCTAGTCATTGTCTGTCAAAGTCAATCAGTTGTTGAGTCAAACTCAATTTTCAGAGTCCTGCTTGGTCAGTATTCCTCCCAAAGTCGGGGTGATAAAAACTCAGAGGCTCAGAGAAGCAGAAAATTTGTGGTTCCTATGGATAATGTAAAGCAGAGCAGTGTTCAAAGGCTGACAAGCTTTTAGCTCAATTCCGGTATCAGCAAATGGCAGAGATGAGAAAATTTTGAATAGAACAAATTTCCCGTACCTATGAAAAGCCTTGTAAACCCAAGTGTTTATCAGAAAAATTTGTTGTAATCTCAAATGTTCAGTAATAAAAGCCTTTGGCCCATTCCCTTTTTGTTGCTCTTTAATGAATTTTGTCATGGAAGTAATCATACTAGGGGCATCTTTTATGACTTATGTCATAAAAAATGTCAAGTAATCATTGATACTTGAGATAAATATTTTCATAAAATAGAGACTAGAGAAGTTCGAACACTCTTTGTATTGAGCTTTTTAGTCAAAGTTATTCTCCTTTGGAGTTGAATTTCTTTGAAAAATCTATATCCCAGCGGAGTCTAGAATCTACTCCAGCGATTTTTAAACTTCAGCCAAATGCTTTGCATCTTTTGAAAATGGGTTGGTACTCTAAAATTCATTCAAGTTACTTGAGTCCGGTCTTTGAGCAAAATCATGCATTTCAATTTCTCTTTGCGAAAAGATGATTGGTTCTTTAATGAAATCATTATGAGTTTCTCAGTTTCCTGTTGTTTTGAAAGATTTTAATAAAGTTAGAAATTGGCAGATTCCGTATTCCACGGTCTAACCTTTTCTTTCGCTATTTTAAAGGTTTTAATAGGGTAAGAAATTGCCGGATTTAGTGTTGCACTATCTGGTTGTTTTTCGATCTTCACTTTGAAAGAAGTTTTTAATAAAGGGAATTCATCAAACCTGTGTTACACGGTTTGATCTTTTTCTTCGTTCATTTTGAAAGGTTTTAATAGAGTAAGAAATTGCCAGATTTAGTGTTGCACTATCTGGTTGTTTTTTTCAATCTTCGTTTTGAAAAAGGTTTTAGAAATGGAAATTACCGAACCTGTGTTACACGGTTTGGTCTTTTTGAAAGATTTTTAACAGAAATGAAATTACTGAACCTGTGTTACACGGTTTGATCTTTTTGAAAGGTTTTTAACAGAAATGAAAATTACCGAACCTGTGTTACATGGTTTGGTCTTTTTGAAAGAGTTTTAACAGAAATGGAAAGTACCGAACCTGTGTTACACGGTTTGGTCTTTTTGAAAGGCTTTTAACAGAAATAGAAATTACCGAACCTGTGTTACACGGTTTGGTATTTTTGAAAGGTTTTTAACAGAGATAGAAATTACCGAACCTGTGTTACACAGTTTGGTCTTTTTGAAAGGTTTTTAATAGAGGAGCTCGCTGAACCTGTGTTACAGGGTTCGTTCTTATCTTTGTTTGTTTTAAAAGGGGAAAAATTATCAAACCTGTGTTGCACGGTTTGGAATTTTCTTCGATCATTTTGAGGGTTGCAGTAAGGAAAATATTTTCGATCCTGTGTACACGGATTGGTCTTTTCTTCCTTCTCCCAGGTATTTAGTACCCTAATGATTAGTAGTGCAATGTCATGTAGTGACTTGCCTAATCATCGTTCCGCAATGTGCAGCTTCCTAACGAGTTAGGAGTCATGCGTATTTGCGAAGGGGTTTGTATGGGACTGTTTAGCAGGACATACGAATTTGGGTTTATGTGGACTGTTTAACAGAACCGCGTAATCCAGAGTGATTCGCTACCTTGAAAGAGAGGAGTCAGAGTTACTCGGATAGTTAAACATATTTATTTTCAGCAATGATCTGTATATCTATCGCCGGGCTTGAGACTTAGATTCGCCTCGGTATTAGATGTTTGAGTTTAGCTCAAATATTCGAGTACCCTAATAAATGGTCGAGTAAGTTTTAGACTGATCGACGCAATTTAAAAAAAAAAACTCTTTGAGTGTTTGGTTTTGAATTTGTTTTGGACGAATTTCAAAATAGTGGTCTTTAGCCTATTTTTGCAGGTTTCTAAAAAGGAAAAACTCTTTGAGTGTTTGGATTTGTGCTTGTCCTGGACAAGTCGCAAGATGGTTTCTAAAAAAAAAAAAAGATGAAAATTCTTTGAATGATTAAGTGATTGGTTTGTTTGTTTGGTTGGCGCTCTTTGAGCAATTGTTATGTTTACTTTGGCTTAGCCTGATAAAAAAAAAATTTGTGTTTGTGTTTTATAATCGTTCGTTCATCTTTGTTAACTAGTTTAGATAGTTGAGTCATGAGTATTAGGGAGAGACTAGCTCTTTGAGATGTCTTAGTTGCCGAGTTAAGAGTCGATGAGAGGCTATCTCCCTATTGTTAGTAGAGTCTTACCCTTGTGAGTGTCGTTCTTAGAACCAAAATCCGAAAAATCTGTTTTGCTTTCGGGTCAATCAAAATGTGTAGTCTGTTCAGCTTTGCCATTCGCGTGACAAGCACGCTCTGCCAAAGAGGGGCATCTGTAGACACCCATTTTGACCGGACCCAAGTTCGCTATGTTTGTGCGAAACCCCATCCAATCACCAAGCTAGGATCCTAAATTGCATTACAAGTTAGGTTAGGGTCTCACTAAGGCCCCCGCCAAATTTCATCGAAAGCTGACCCGATTTGTCAAATAGGACGAGCCAGAGAAGAGGTGTGGTTTGAATGTATAAGGGGGGTGAGTTATCTACAGAGTAGAATATCCAGGTGAGAAGAGGGGTGAATTATCCTGTGATGGGCGCACCCAAGCCGAATAGGACAAATCTGGCGGGTGCGCCTCATCAATTTTCGTGCGCCTCATCAAGTGGAGGTGCGGATATCAACACTGTTACTTTGATATATATATAAAAAAATCAAAAGGAAGGGGCACTGTTCATTCTCATTGAAAACAGAGAAAAAGAGAGAGCGAGAGCAGAGAGAGATTTGGGTTTTCCTTTTCATTTTCTTCCCTCGCCGATCGTTTTTCTCCGACTGTTTGTCAGAAACCCCACCTCCGATCCGAAATTGTGAGAGATAGAGAGAGGGAGAGAGGTATTTTCATTCTCATAAGAAATTCCACAGAGAAGGAGAGAAGAGAGAAAACTTAGATCTCAAAAACCTATTTCCCCTTTCCGATCATCTTCTCCGATCACCTCTCTTTTCCGATCATTTCTCCGGCTTAGGCTCCGGCCAGTGTATTCTCCCAATTTTCCTCTTTGATTTTCTTTGACTCATCATCTCCTTCGTAGAAAATCTTAGATCTAGGATCATTGAACAGGATTCAGCTTCTCCTAGTCTAGATCTGAAACCCTAGTTCTGGTCCTATGCACCTTTGTTTCATGTTTTCTTTTCATAGATCTGGTTAATTTTGGCTCGGAATTGATCTTATATGGTGGAGATCTGAGTAATTACTCTAGATCTGAATTCGGAAATCTCAGATTTACGCATTTCAAGCTCGGATCTATACTTTTCAGCTGTAAATCGGAGCCTAAATACCAGAGGTAAGAGCATCTTCGTGTTTGTTTATAAATCTTGTGTTAAAATTCCTTGAGGGGTGAGCAGTAATCAGATCTTTCTTATTTACTCGACTTTTGAGATAGTTTAAACCTTTGATTTTAAGCTAATAATTAAAAAAAAAAAACTGTAGATCTACTCATTTATATTCGATTGTGTGCTTTGTAGACACACATCATAATGATCTGCCTGTTGTATATTCATAGATTTATATATATATATATATATATGTATACATATATATATATATTTATATATATATTTCTTGTATACCTATTGAGCTTTGTTTTAATGCTAATCTTGAGATTGTCTCGATGTTTACTTCTTATAATCTTGCTCAACTGAATCTTGTTGTTTTTCTGGTTTATGATTGTGACTGAATTGTTCAGGTAGTTCAGTTAGGAGTAACTATTATATCTAATCTTCCTGTGGTCATGTACACCTTGGTGATGTTATGTGACATGTCTCTTTACTGAAGATCTCGGTCAAGAAAGCTGGTTTTGTATTTTGGAAATAAAATGGAATGTAATGCTGCAAGTGGTTTTCTTAATGCAGGGAGCTTGGACTCCACAGACTCACCAACCATCACCTCCATAACCTACATACCTCATTCCAAGCACCCATCCACAACACGACCTTCCCATCTAACTTGCCCTTACCTTTAACATCTTCAGTCCTTTGTTTTCCCCATTGATTTTAGCCATTACAAGTTCAGGAACCCCTTTCATTTCTTCCATTTTCTGATCCTAATTTGTTGCCCCCCCTCCTCACCATTGATTGTACCATTGATTGCATGAGCATTTGTCCTTGTTCAAGGTTTAATATGATATTTTGATTTATTCTTCACATTCTTAAGGATTTCCAGGATAACTTTGAGTCCAAAATTCAGCCCTTGTTTTGTTGTCAGTCCATAACAAAATATTGAAATGTCGTAGGTTTCACAAGTCATACATATCACTTGAATTTTGGAAACATTGACATTTGTTAAAGGGAAATTGGGAGTAAACCTGTTTATGTTGATGAGATTGCTTGCCTCTATTTGAAGCATCATGTTGCTCGATTAAAATAACAGGTTACTCATTCTACTTTAAGGTCTGACCTTTTATTTTCTCAAACACTAATTTCTTGAAGTAAGGAATTGTTTCTCAAGCACTGATTTGTGAGCGCATTTTGCTGTTGTCCTTATAAAGTAAGGAGCTGTTATTGCTAAGATAAAAATTGAACAAATGCCTTGATAATCAGGCTCTGTTCTGCAATGTGTGATTGTCAGATGGATTTGAAATTATGTTTTTGTTCCATACCTTGAATGATTTTTAGAAGCTTTTATTGTGTCTGCATATTGAATGATTTTCAATATACCTGTCGATAGAATTAACAAGAGGTAGTTCATTTTCATCTTGTTGGGCTGAAAATCAGTGGTCTCTTTTTACTATGCTAAACTGAAAGTTAGGGTGATTCATTGTCATTTTGCCACACTACAACTAGTATAGTCTATTTGCTATTGTGGTGGTTTGATGGTTGTAAAGTTCAGATTTATTATCTTTGTGTTGAAATGGAACTCCAATAATTTTCTTTATGAACTGAAGAGATTACACGTGCTGTATAGATGCCTAGCTATAGATGCACTGATGTCATTTTTAGATTGTATTGAATATTTGTTCACTAGCAGAACTCATGCCTATATTTTTCTTTTAAAGTTTTCTAGAATGAGTATAGTTATTTGATCTCTTAAATTTCCGAGTCACATATGTAAGGTGTGGTGGTGTTGCGCTTTAAATATATGTGCTGCCTATTAAGTTTTGGGGTTAATGTCTTGATTAATTTTGTCCATATTATTTTCTTAACTCATTCATAAGGGCTATTAGAATATTCCATTACATTTGATGACAAGAACAATGTCTTTGTATATTATTGGAAGTAATGGTGTCTTTCTTTTGATAGTTTATGTGAAATCGACACTATACTTTGCCTTTTTTGTAAGAACATGATGCTAGGTGATGGGGCACAAATACGGCTATGCTCCCAGATATCGCCACGTGTCATCCATGCACGAGCAGAGCCCAACCATCATGAAGAAGGGTGTTGGAAAACGGCAAAGACCACACATTCTTGACACATGTCGCCCTCTCACCACCTAGGCCTCATCATCACAAATTAGGGAAGGAAATGGCCGCCAAAGCCACGCGCGCCGGCGAAGCAGAGGGACGGCCCAATCCTGCAAAGGAAGTTTTTCTCACCACCCAGGCCTCATCATCACAAATTAGGGAAGGAAATGGCCGCCAAAGCCACGAGCGCCGGCGAGGCAGAGGGACGGCCCAATCCTGGCAAGGAAGTTTTTCCCTCCATAATGATGAAAAGGGCTGCACACCTCCCTTTAAAAGGGGAGGGAAAGGAAGAAGAAAGGGACCTTTTTTCTTTTTGCCCCTGAAAGCAGAGAATTCACCCATCCTCCGCCCCGCAATACCAGAAAAAGAGGCGAGGCAACAACAGAGGAGGCCAGGAATCCCATCCTGCCCTCCCTGCTAGTCCCCTCCGACTCACTCATTTATGCACCCAGAAATGTCCCCGCGCACCGGCCCTGGTAACCCTGATCAAAACCCCCTCCCTTTCTAGCTGTTCTTTATATTGACTGGTCGAAGGATCTGACTTGGGTGTCGAAGTGGTCGTCCGGGACCCACCCCGGACCCCCTGACCCCCTTTTGTTTGTGATTGCAGACCTCGCGGAGGCCCTCTACCGACCGCGCGATCGCAGACCCGGATCCAGACGCCATCATATTGGCGCCATCCATGGGACCTTGTCGAGTAACTGAACGCCTTATGGCGATGAGAAACCATGCCCAACAGCCAGAAACAGGGGTAATAACCAGGAGTCAGGCCCAACGCGCACAAGCCAGCTCCTCAAGCTCCCAAGAGCGAAACTCACCGCCTTCGGACCGACCCCGACCCTCCTCTAGCACGCCGCAGATGGTCCCCACCATGGAGATGTTCAACGAACTTCGCAACGAACTACTCCAGTGTTTGCCTCTTCCGGCTTCGAAAAAGCCCGGGGCGACACAGGACCGGACAGAAGCCTACGACGAAGGCAACGAGGAACACTCAGGGAAACGACATCCCCGGCGAAAGCGAGCGCCGACTCACACAACGCCGTCCCCATCAACAAATAGCCCCTTGCCCCACGCAGCCGGGGGACACGAGCGAGGCAGCGGGAGACAGGTTACTAACAGCCGCGCCCCCCCTGTCCAAGATACCCGTCTCCGGGAACCGCCCTTGGCTCGGGCAGAAGAAGTTGCAACCTCGGCACAACCGCCCAGCCTGGATCCAATAGCGGACCTGCAAAGGCAAATCCGAGAGGTAAAACTAGAAATGAAAAAACCCTACGCCCACGGCATCCTCGATGAGTGGGAAAGGGAAACGGCATCCCCGTTCACCTCAGAGGTCTTAAACACCCCCGCAGAAGCAGGCATAGACCTCTCCCGCTTCGGTCTATACGACGGGAGCACGGACCCCCTCGAGTTCCTCCAGACTTTCAAGAGAGTAATGACGCTTCGAGGCGCGTCGGATGGATTCATGTGCAGAGCCTTTGCATCCCTACTAAGAAAAACCGCCAACGACTGGTACATGAGATTGGAGCCCGACTCCATCGCATCCTTCCACGAATTCGGGCGAAAGTTCAGCACAAGGTTCGCCAACAACCGCCTCCGCCATGATCCTGCGGACGCCCTCCTAGCCCTCCGCCAAGGCAGAAACGAGACCCTAAGAGACTTCATGTTGAAGTTCAACGCCGAATTGGCCCAACTCTCCAACATGGACATCCAGATAGCGGTCGCCACACTAAAGCATGCCACCACCGATCCGAATCTTAAGCTACACCTCACCCTCAAGCCCCCGCGGGACCTACAGGAGCTTGAATCAAAGGCTGATAAGTTCGTTCGAGCAGAAGAAGCCTGCGCTCGAGAACAGAATCAGCCCGGCCCCGACGAGAGAAAAAGCGACGGCCGAAGGGCCATAAGGCCACGAACCGATGAAAGACAGACGGGCCGTAACCCTGTCCCCGTCTTCGAAAGGCTGGGAACCGCCCCGCTAAAGTTCCCCCTCTCCCACGTTCTATCAGCTATTAGGGATCAGGGTCTCCTGACCCCCCCCCCCAAGAAAATGGCCACAGATCCAAAGAAGAGGTCCGCCAGGAAATTCTGCGAATTCCACGGGGACCACGGCCACGAAACTGACCACTGCTTCCACCTCCGCCTCCAGCTGGAAAGGCTGGCCGAAGAAGGACACCTAAACCAGTACCTCAGGAGTCCTGACAAAAGCCCATGCGAGGCCCAACGCCCGCTCGACGAACCCAGAGGTAGGCATCGGTCACCAAACCGCAGCCGGTCCACAAGCCAACACCGATCCCCCAGTAGGCATCACTCACGAAGCCGACGCCGATCCCGCAGCAGACACGACACGAGCCGCCACCAGCGCCCCCGAAAAGGCGAGCCCCCCGAACAGCCACAGGCTCGCGAGCAACCGCCTACCATCATAGGAAAAATAAATATCATCGCAGGCGGGCCCGCGGCGGGAGGGCCGACAACAGCCGGTCGGCGGGCATACGCGGAACGGGTATTCTCCATGGATATACCTTCCAAGAAGGCCCGAACAAATCCACCCCATGAAAACCAGATCATCACTTTTTCCAACAAAGAACTCGATGGGCTACAAGTCCCGCATGACGATGCACTGGTCATCAGGCTAGTCGTCGCCAACTTCGATATAGGAAAAATCTTGGTGGACACAGGAAGCTCCGTCAATGTGCTCCACCTCGAAACTTTCGAAGAAATGAAGCTGGGCAGGGAAAGGCTGGGACCCGCGGAATACTCCATCTACGGTTTCTCCGGGGCATCCGTACAGGTAGACGGCAAGATCGACTTGCCCGTGACTTTCGGAGCGTACCCCTTGCAGAAAACCATCCTGACCACCTTCCTGGTCGTAGACATACTGTTCACCTACAGCGCCATCATTGGGCGCCCTGCTCTCAGAGACTTGGGAGCCGTAGTCTCCACCCCCCATCTCAAGATGAAATTCCCCACTCCGGACGGAGTAGGAGAGGTCAGGGGACAGCAAATGATAGCACGCCAGTGCTACGCGGCAAGCCTGAGAGGAACCAACGCTCCAGCCGAAAACTTCACAATCGGCAGTGAAGACCCTCGGCAGCGGGCTCGCGCAATCAGAGGAGAGCCCGCCGAGGAGCTAGACCCCGGACCCCCTGACCCCCTTTTATTTGTGATTACAGACCTCGCGGAGGCCCTCTACCGACCGCGCGATCGCAGACCCGGATCCAGACGCCATCATATTGGACCGCAACTGGAGAATCCCCTTTTAGCTTAACCTTTGGGACCGAAGCGGTCATTCCGCTAGAAATTGGCCTCCCCAGCTTCCGCACCGCGAATTACGACGAGCAGGGAAATTCTGAACTCCTCCGGAACAACCTCGATCTCGTGCTCAAGAAAAGAGAGCAAGCCCTCTTCCGAACCGCCTCCTACCAGCAAAAGGTGGCACGATACTACAACGCCCGGGTAAAAAAGCGTTAGGTAAAACCCGAAGATCTGGTGCTACGGCGTGCAGAGGTATCAGACCCCCGCAACACGGGTAAGCTCGCACCCAAATGGGAAGGACCGTACAAAGTCGTTCGAGCACTTCGACCCGGGGCCTACCAACTAGAACGCCTCGATGGGACCCCGGTCCCTCGCAGTTGGAGCATGGACAACCTCCGAAAGTTCTATCAGTAAAACGACAGGGTAAGTTCCGTGTCTTTCTTTTAAAAATATGACAAGTGTTTTGGTTTCCTTTTTTGTGTTCTAGAAGCAAAGATGTATTGTCGTCAACAAATTAATGGAAAAACACTTCTACAAAAGCAGCGTACATCTCCACTTTCCGGCCCACGATAAATGAGGGACCCGAAAGAAAACAGGAAGTGAGACAGAGGTAACATCGGGGCCGATCCCCCCGAGAATACCCTAAAACGCTCCCCATGAAAAAAAAAAAAAAAAAAGACCTCCCCCTTTAAGGGCAGGCGGGACCCATTAACCCCGAACTGATCATTCGAGGGGAAGATAGTCCTCCCATAAACAGACGCCCTACGGGGTGCACTAAGAATACCCTCACCAACAAAATTCGCAAAAGCCTGAGGAACATTCGAAAACCTCGCGGCGCATCGTATATATGCAGAGATGTCAATACGGTTACATACCAAACAAAAAAAATAGGTAGTTCAAAAGTTATTACAGACCAAATAACCAGGAACATTAAAAGAAAAGAGCAAGCCCCCCGAGGCATTCACAACATCACTGGGCCCCCTCGAAAGTCTCGGCAACTACGCGATCCACCGGGGCTGCCACCTCCTCTCCTACCGGCTCCACCACTTCCGCCGGTACCAGCAAAGGATCAACCTCAGACTCATGCATCAGTTTATCGAGAGGGAAGGAAGGATCGACCTCTTGAACGCGCCGCCGGCATTCAGCAAACGCATCAATCTCAATATCCACGCTGAACGCAGCCGCAGCCTTAAAAAACTCCGCAGAGTCGCGCCATTCCTCCCGTGCCTTCGCCAATTCCCGGACATGAGTTCGCCGAGCCAGCGCCAACTTGTCCGACTTACGGCTCCTCCCCTCCACAGTTACCCGGAGATCTTCCCACGTAACTGCCGGTTTAGCTCCCCCGCAGCACTTATCTCAGCCTCATCCTCAAGAAGGCACTGCACCATCCTCCTGGCATAACTTTGGGACTGCAAAAGGCAAGTTATCAGAAAACTTCCAACATACAATCTCGAAAACAGCGAGGAGAGAAAAATACCATCAGAAAACCGGCCACCCGTTACTTACGCAGGAAGTTGATTGAAAATACTGAGCCCCCAGGGCCCTACGATCGTAGCCTTTTAGCTCAGCCTCGTCACAAGGAAGGGCAGTTGTCACCCCTAGCTCCACCCCAACCCGAGGATTCGCAAGAACGCTGTCCTCAACACCAATCCTCCAGCCAGGCTTAAACAGTTCCCCTCACACCTGGAAACTCTGCGGGGGAAGCTCCGCCCGCTCCAGAAGAACCTTGGTCATTACCGCCCCCTCCATCCGACTTGGCACGTCCTCCGCAAAGATTGAAGGACACGCCACGCGGCCGGCGACCCTCTTGGCAGGATGCTCAGACCCCAGGGGTGAGGAACTAACTGGCCCCTTCTCTCCAACCGCTCGACCAGAGGGGCTGGAAGGCATAGATGTTGCAAGCCTCGCTTGCGACCGACCTAGCCTGGCCGCGGCCATAAAGTCAGAAGGAATTTTCTTACGGCTCAACAAGCCCGTTGTCACCGTTGCAACCTCCTTCCCCTTACCAACGTCACCAGAAGAAGACATCTCTCCTGCCAAAAACAAGAAAATAACAATCGCTCAAAGCAAAAAAAAAAAAAAAAAGAGAGGAAGAGGGGAGGGGCTCACCACGATAGCTGGCTGAACTCTCCCCCGTTCCCTCGCCCGTGCAACGGACCCTCCTCTCCACAGCTCCCACCAAGCCAAACCTCTTCAGGCTCCTCTCCCACCTAAACTCGGAGACGTCAATAGCCTCCCCAGAGGCGAGCTTCCCCAAGTCAAACTTGCTGTAGTCAGACTCGTCGGGAAGGGACTTCCTCCGCCACTCAACGGAGCGCCTCCAAGAACAAGGAAAATCCCAGCCAGCGCCCGATGGAGGGGTAACAAACACATACTCCTCCTTCCACTTCTTGATGGACGAAAGCAAGTTCGCTGCAATCTTCACCTGAGGACGCTGGGTCAGATAAAGCCAGCTGTCCTCCCCCTTCACCAACGGACTGAGGGCAACGCAGGCCCGGAGCAGCGGAAGGGTGGGCTGAACCTTATGAAGACCCGCCTTGGCCACAAAGGCCAGGAGTGTGCGCCAACTATTAGGCCCCAGTTGGGAAGGAGCCACTTGGTAAAACTCGAGGGCCTCTATTATAATGTCCAAGAGCGGAAACCTAACCCCCGCCCGGAAAGCTTCCACGTAGAAAGCTACCTCTTCCTCCGTGGTACCCTCACACACCCCTTCTACAAAGGAAGGGACTCTAATCCCATAATCGTCGGGGATATGGAACTCCCTCCTAATTTTCTCCGCCGCCCCTTTTTCCAAAGTATTCCTAAAACACGCCACCCGGCCGGGATGAATAACGGCGCCAGGCCGAATGTCCCCAATCTCCGCCCCACGAGCATAAGAAACTCGAGCCGGAGATTCCGAAGCAGCGGCCCCCACCGACGACCCGGAGGCCCCGGAACTATCCCTCAACTCCGTGGGCTGCCGTACATCTTCAGCGACGCCGCCCCCACCCCCTGCAGACAACCGCCTCCTCTTTCTCAACGGAGCCCTCTCCACCACCTCTACCGACGCGGAAGAGGGGCTCTGAGGCACAGTCGCAACAGACATCGTAAGCTATGAAACAAAGACACAGAACTCACCGAACGAAGCGTGGACGACAAGCAACACGTAGAAGAATCGCCGCAGAGAAAAAGCCGTTCTAATCGAGGAAGACGAAGGAATAAAGTAAAAAATGAAATCCCCAAAAAGGCTTTAAAAAGAGCTAGGGTTTTGACACCTGTCGTTCGATCTCCCGCCCTTTCTAAGTCGATGGGATGCGCACACGTGGCGCCGATTGAGAAACCCAAGGGAACCGCCATAAGTCGAAGCGCCATAAGGAAAGGACGTCTCTACCCCTACCCACGACATAACTTCCCCAGCAAGCCATCCATACACCTCCACCAGATGGAAAAAACTGCGTTCATAAAGAAAGGGCTCGGACCCCGTCACAAGGGCCCGGCATACACCTCCACAAGATGGAAAAAAACCACGTTCGATGGCAAAGAGCTCGGAACCCTTCATAAAGGTACGACTAGATACCCCGTACAAAATACCACCGGGCCGAAAATATCGAAAGCAGCGAATAGGGCTCAGAAACGCGCGAGAAAGCATGCATGCAAAAGAAAAGCAAACACGTAAGGAGAAAACACACATCAGAAACAGGAAAAAGAAAGGCGCCATTCATAAACCACTTCCTCCTGGCCCAAAGGCCTACAAAAAGGGGGAGTAAGGACAATAGGCACGCAGGCCCGAAGCCCCCAAGACCCCTAAGACAAAAAAAAGAAAGCGCAAAGACAAGAGGCTTCCTCCAAAAATTCCGAAATCCCACCGCAATTAGCTCAGAGGGACTGGCCGCTGAAAGAGTTTTCCGCATCAGAAAGCTCCTTATCGCTCTGTTCCCCATCCGAAGAGCTTCCCCAACGCCGATTCCCAGCAAAACGGGCTTGGTCATTTAACCAACGCACCCGGTTCCTCAGCAGTTCGTTCTCCGCGCGCAAAGCAGCAATCTCCCTATCCATGTCCCTCATCCGGCTAAAAACCTCCATTCCCCTATGATGGACGCAGGAAAAGAAGGAACGGTTGCGGTGAATAAACGCTTCATGAGACTCCCACTCGTGCGGGGGAGGAGGATGATCCATGTCCCCCTCCGGAAACCCTCGCTGAGGCCCCAGCCCGCCAGAGTTTGCCTCGGGGTTATTCGGACGACTCCCGTCGCGATCAGACCTACGATCGCCGCTCACAAAGAGACCTTGGAAAGGCGACGACATCTCGGTCAAGCCTGAAGGAAGGCCGGAAGAAATAAAAAAGGCAAAGAAGAAACAAAGGGTGATCTTCCTGACTTCAGGAAAGCTCACCCCTTATAGAACCCTTATAGGTAACCCCGGTGTGGAAAAATGAAGCACTTACTACCCGCGTGTTCGTTTCCTGCTGAATAACCAAGCGGCGCCGCGGGAAGGAGCCGCCGGACGGAGCAGAATATCCGCTCGCACCCCAATGCTCCCATAAACGCCTTCACCACATTATCCTTTAACTATGCCAACGGGCCCACTCCCCGAGGCCAATCAATGGACTAAAGGTCATATCACGATAACATACAAAGACGGCGCTATCACCGAAGCATACCACGCGTCGCCCCGAGATCTACATAAAGCCTAACCTTCATAAAGGAAGTAGAGGGTAAAGGGCAAGATCATACGAATTCGACACGCTTCGCTATCCCGACCCCACGCAGGTTCGGGCCAAAAAAAAAAAAAAAAAGAGAGCGCCCGGAAGGGTCGGAGCATCGCAAATCCTTGCAAACACAGAGATTCTCCATCACAAGCGAACAACATTAAGAGATACGGCCCAAATACACATAAACTACCCATTGACATCCTCCTGGCCCATAGGCCTACAAAAATAAAGGGAAACCAAAAAAAAAAAAAAACAGCACAGGGCACGCAGGCCTCAGAAATCCCCGCCAGAGAAGGGGATAGACACGCAGGAAAACATAGAAAGCCAAAGCTTAATCGGAGAACGACTCATCTTCAGAGGAGTTCCCCTCCTCCTCCCAAGAGGTCTCCAGCAGGGGGTCCACCTCGTATTCCAATAGCTGCTCGTTGAGAAGATGAACTTTCTTCTGCAGAACCTCGTTCTCCCGCTTCAAGTCCTCGATCTCCTGACCCATCTTCGAAACACGTCCACCCAGTTCCGTTCCCTGACGATAGGCTCAAGAGAAAAACGACCACTCCCGGGCAACGCGGGACCTGGACAATCTGTCCTTCCTAGGCAGGGAAGAAAGGCGAAGGGAGGGGGGGAGCCCGACGAAGCGCCCGGGCCCCTCTTAGCCTTCTTCCGACGAGCCACGAGATCCTCCCCGGATCGGAAGACAAGTCAGGATCGCTCGACGACTCCTGGAGGAAACAGGCCTTGCCCCTAACTCGTGAAGAAGAGCCAGACATGTTGCTGAAGAATATACGAAAAGAACCCCTACCGAAAAGGAAAGAAGAAGAGCGACGAAGAGCCACAAAAAGGCACTAGGGTAATTCCCCTCTTTTAAACTTGGGAAAGAAATCCTGGTGCCTCAAGACAACGCAGCCTTCCTAACGACGATGCCGCTTCCCAAGGACAGCCGCCGGATAAAACGGCACGTCTCCTCGCACCCCGGAGCCTTCGTAAATATCCTCATCATGACTTAGCTCGAACAAAACGTTACTCCCTTGGCCCATTCAATGGACCAAAGGAGTAAGGGGGAGTTATGATGGGGCACAAATACGGCTACGCTCCCAGATATCGCCACGTGTCATCCATGCACGAGCAGAGCCCAACCATCATGAAGAAGGGTGTTGGAAAACGGCAAAGACCACACATTCATGACACATGTCGCCCTCTCACCACCCAGGCCTCATCATCACAAATTAGGGAAGGAAATGGCCGCCAAAGCCACGCTCGCCAGCGAGGCAGAGGGACGGCCCAATCCCGCAAAGGAAGTTTTTCTCACCACCCAGGCCTCATCATCACAAATTAGGGAAGGAAATGGCCGCCAAAGCCACGCGCGCCGGCGAGGCAGAGGGACGGCCCAATCCTGCCAAGGAATTTTTTCCCTCCATAATGATGAAAAGGGCCGCACACCTCCCTTTAAAAGGGGAGGGAAAGGAAGAAGAAAGGGACCTTTTTTCTTTTTGCCCCTGAAAGCAGAGAATTCACCCATCCTCCACCCCGCAATACCGAAAAAAGAGGCGAGGCAACAACAGAGGAGGCCAGGAATCCCATCCTGCCCTCCCTACTAGTCCCCTCCGACTCACTCATTTATGCACCCAGAAATGTCCCCGCGCACCGGCCCTGGTAACCCTGATCAAAACTCCCTCCCTTTCTAGCTGTTCTTTATATTGACTGGTCGAAGGATCTGACTTGGGTGTCGAAGTGGTCGTCCGGGACCCACCCCGGACCCCCTGACCCCCTTTTGTTTGTGATTGCAGACCTCGCGGAGGCCCTCTACCGACCGCGCGATCGCAGACCCGGATCCAGACGCCATCACTAGGGTTGTTTTCTCTTTGATGTGTTTTATGTCTTTTTAAATTTTAGAGGTTTTCGAAGCATATATTCGCATGATATATTTAGTTCTTGGTGTAGATGTTGCTTTGATTTTGCAATTCTTAATGCGTATGTTTAAGCAAGCTAATAACAAGGTTTGTTTCCATCTCGTAGTTCTAAGAGATTAAGGGCGATGAAGGCGTTAGCCCAAGCCTATCCTTAGGGGACTTGCTTAGTCCAAGTAGAGCTCCCCTCCTTTGTATAGTAGACTTTACTAGTCTTTTAGACACCGATAGAAATTAGACCCCTACTAGGAGACATGCTATGTCTCATTAGGCCGTGCTCCTTTGGAGACAAGCCTCATTTAGAGCCTACCCTCAGGGAGGTTGCTTTGATTTTAACAGATAGTGTACCCATAGGAGGCATGCCTTGCCTCATTTATAGAGCCCCTATTTGGAGACGAGCCTTGTCTCATTTAGAGGGTTTCCATTTTTTAGAAGGCTTACCCAGCCTTATATTAGAGCAGCTCTTTTTAGAGAGTCTTTGACTCATTCCTCCTTTAAGTTGTAGTACTAGAGAGCCTTTGGCTCATTTGTCTTCTTTAGTGTTTTTTATTAGAGAGTCATTGACTCACTCGTCATTTGGATGGCATTATTAGAGAGTCGTCGACTCACTCGTCCTTCAGGAAGTGTTATTAGAGAATCTTTGACTCAGTTGTCTTTAGGAGGTTATTAGAGAGTCTTTGACTCGTTTGTCCTTATTAGGGAGTCTTCGACTCAGTTGTCAGCTTAGCAGTATTATTAGAGAGTCTTTGACTCATTTGTCCTTGTTAGGGAGTCTTTGACTCAGTTGTCTACTTTAGCGATATTATCAAAGAGTCTTTGACTCATTCATCTTCTTGTGGTATTATTAGATAGCCTTAGACTTTTTTGTTCATCTCCTTGGCATTATTAGTTAGGAGTTTCTCCTTTAAGAGTTGTTACCTCTTCTTTATTAGAGACTGGCATAGTCTCATTAGAGCTTTATTTGTTTAGAACCTTAGATTGTTTCCGGTGTCTTTGACACTAGCTTCTTCGGTTTAGGGGTTTTCCCTGTTGGCCCTAGGGTTTGGCCCTAGGGTGTTGCTTTGCATTTTCCTTTAGGTCTTTGACCAAAAGGGTGAAATCAGAAATTTAAAATCCAAAAGCTTTGGAAAAGCTTTTAAAATCTAAAAATCATTTGAAACATTTAAGAATCCCAAAAACATGTTAAAATACTTAAAACTCAAAAACATTAGAAATTTAAAACATCAAAAATATTCAAAAACCTTAAAAAAATCTAAAGTGTTAAGTTTTAGTGGTAGTTAGGAGAGTTCAGTTTCGAACTACGTTGTCTTGATCCTCTTCCACGAGGTAAGTAGTGCAGCTTGGGATTTATATCCCAAGTCCAGCCAAACTTTGTAAATAAATGCTTTAACCCTTTTTCTTCAAAACCTTGTTTTCAATAAGATCTTCCTCTAGAGTTAGGAGTTTGTCCTAGATAGAGAGTTTTAGAGTTAGGAGTTTGTCTTTGATTTGTTGTGTGCTTATTTGTGCTTGTTTTAGAGTTAGGGGTTTGTCCTAGAGTTATAGGAGTGCTTCCGTCCGGTCAGTCGGATATCCACATCGCCGAGTGATGACTAGACTAGGATACGTTAGTCCACCCTTTGTTTTTCTTAGGAAACACAGCCTAGTTACACATAGGTTGTAGGAACCACCTGCATTAGCTTAGGGCTAATCTGCATTTAGTTAGTGCATATAGGGTGTCCTAAAATTCACAATTCACTAGAATTTAAATAATCGTACAAGAAACTTTAATAACTGGTCCGGTCTTTTAGATCGAGTCTAGAATAGAGGTCTAGGTGTCTTAGGCATCATAGCTTAGAATAGGCGCGAAGAACTACGTGACTCTGATTCTTGTGGGGGCGGGGATACGTAGGCTTCTTTGGATGAACATCAGACCATCCGAAGACTCGGGTAAATCATTTAGAGTCTTAGGATTTGTTGTTTTGTTATTGTATGTTTTGATGTGTTTTCTTACTTTCTTGTACTGATCCTATACCTTTAGCTGTAGTTTGCATGTGACATGTCCACCAGAACTTAGACACCAGTTAGGTATGTCACTCATAACCTATTTGTCATTAGGTGACACATCTTTTATCTTACTTTATATGTGCTTATTATTTCATCCCTGAGTCATGCATGATTAGGTAGACGTTCACTCAGGGATATTGTTTCCTATTTCACACGATTTTTACCCAAACTTCTTTGGAGTTAATAAAAATGACATAAGAGACCAAGTGCTTGCACTCGGACGAATTGGGGGTGCTCTTCAGACCTTCTCCATTCGTAATCAGGCACGAACCCATATATATTTCTGGTTATCCATTGCATAGAGGATTTGATTTTAGGCTTCCATGGCATATCCATGGATGGCGACTCTGAGTTTATTTTAGGTATGTCTGGGTTTCGAGCCTTTGCTCCGGATCAAGACATATCTCTTTCTTTTTATATCGCCACTCGTGCTATGCTATGAGGGTGGCATTCGTTTTGAGAGTCCTTGGTAGAGCTCTCCATTCACGTGGATGATCCAGAGGGTGTTAGGGACTCGTTCCCTCATCACCGTCCTTGGATCGAGGTCCACAGATAAGCATTCGTCAACTATGTGATCTTGGTCACAAAGTTTTTTTTGAAAAAGATAGATGTAAGATTTTGAATGCTAAGAATAATGAGGTTGAATTTGTTGCATATATAGATGGTAATATCTATTCATTAGCATTAGAAAATCTTGAAAATCAAAACACCCAATGTCTCTCCACCATGGATGATAACCCTTGGTTATGGCATAGGAGACTTGGTCATGCTCATATGGATTTGATTTAAAGATTGTCTTCTAAGAATCTTGTAAGAGAGTTACCTAAACTCAAATACATTAGAGATAAAGTTTGTAGTGCTTGGATTTATGGAAAACATGCTAAAGACTCTTTTAAACCCATAAGTGTATTATCTACCTCTTGTCCACTACAACTCCTTCACATGGACCTATTTGGTCCCATGAAGACACGTAGTAGAGGAGGAAGTAGATATGTATATGTAATTGTTGATGACTACTCTAGGTTTACTTGGGTGTTGTTTTTAACTAGTAAAGATGAAACCTTCAAGAAATTTTTCAACTTGTGCAAGAGAATTCAAAATTAACAAGGGATTTTCATAAATGAAATTAGAAGTGATCATAGAACCGAGTTTGAGAACATTGAGTTTGATACCTTTTGTAATGAAAATGGAATCAAGCACAATTTCTCGGCTCCAAGAACTCCCTAACAAAATGAGGTAGTTGAAAGGAAAAATATATCACTTATTGAAATGGCTAGAACCATGTTAAATGAGCACAGTGTTCCAAGAAACTTTTGGGCAGAAGCCGTTCACACGGCTTGCTATATTTTAAATAAAGTGCTCATTAGACCTCACCTTAACAAAACACCTTATGAACTATGGAGTGGAACACACCCCAAAGTTAGCTATTTTAAAGTTTTCGGTTGTAAATGTTTTATATTAAACATGAAAGACACCTTGCACAAGTTTGATTCAAAATTCGATGAAGGTATCTTCTTAGGATATTCAACCCATAGTAAACCTTATAGAGTCTATAACAAAAGAACTCAAATTGTTGAAGAATCCATGAATGTCAAAATTGATGAGTCATTTGAACCTCCTAAAGTTATTAATGAAGATGATGATGGTGCCAATCTTCTAGAGCCACATAGTCAAGTAGAATCCATTGTTCAACCCTTAGAAAATCTTGATTTAGAAGGTCAACATATAGAAGAGCTTGGAGTAGAAGATCTTCCCAAACATAATAGAATCATGTCTAGTCACCCTTCTACTCAAATCATAGGTGAAACCTCATAAGGAGTCAAGACAAGATCTCACTATAGGAATGTTATTGCCAACATGGCCTTTATCTCCCAAATAGAACCCAAGTCCATAAAAGAAGCCGAAAAGGATGAATTTTGGATGGTTGCTATGCAAGAGTAACTAAACCAATTTGAGAGAAACATAGTATGGAGGTTAGTTCCTAGGCCTAGTGATCACCCGGTTATTGAGACTAAATGAGTGTTTAGAAACAAACTCGATGAGCATGGAGATATTTAAAGGAATAAGGCTAGATTGGTAGCCCAAGGTTACAACCAAGAGGAAGGTATCGATTATGATGAGACCTTTGCTCCGATTGCTAGATTGGAAGCCATAAGGATGCTACTTGCATTTGCATCCCATAAAAACTTTAAGTTGTATCAAATGGATGTGAAGAGTGCATTCCTAAATGAGTATATTATGGAGGAAGTTTATGTTGAACAACCTCCCGGTTTTGAGGATTTCAAATACCCTAATCACGTATATAGGTTGGACAAAGCCTTGTATTGTCTAAAGCAAGCTCCTAGAGCTTGGTATGAGAGGCTTAGCTCCTTCCTATTAGAGAGTGGCTTTCAAGTGGGCACGGTTGACAAAATCTTGTTCATTAATAGAAAAGGAAAAGATATGCTTATTGTTCAAATCTATGTAGATGATATAATATTTGGTGCTACTAATGATAAGATGTGTGAAGAATTTGCACAATCCATGCAAAAAGAGTTTGAGATGAGTATGATGTGAGAGCTTACCTATTTCCTAGGACTTCAAATCAAACAATGTAAAAATAAAATTTTCATCAACCAAGAGTATACTAGGGAACTCCTTAAGAAATTTAGCATGGATAGCTCACATATCAAGCCAACTCCTATGAGCACTTCCACCAAATTAGGAAATGATGAAATTGGCAAACCAGTTGATGAGAAGGAGTTTAGAGGAATGATAGTTAGTCTATTATATTAGACCGCTAGCGGCCGGATATAATGTTTAGCGTGTGTATTTGTGATAGGTTTCAATCGGCTCCTAAAGAGTCTCATTTGAGTGCCGTTAAGAGGATATTCAAATATCTCAAAGGAACTCCTTCTCTAGGTTTATGGTATGAACGATAGAATGAATTCAACCTAGTAGGATTTTTGGATGCCGACTTTGCCGGTTGAAGAATTGATCAAAAAAGTACAAGTGACACTTGTCAATTTCTAGGAAGGTCTCTAGTGTCTTGGTTTAGCAAGAAACAAAACTCCGTAGCCTTGTCTACTACCGAAGCTGAATATATTGCAGCCGGAACTTTTTGTGCACAAATCCTATGGATGAAGAATACTCTCATGGACTATAATCTTGCATTTAGTAATGTTCCAATCCATTTTGATAATACAAGTGCCATCAACTTGACAAAGAATCTAATTCAACATTCTAGAACCAAGCACATAGAAGTAAGGCATCATTTCTTAAGAGATCATTCTCAAAAAGCGGATATTAAAATTACTTACATCCACAGCAATGAACAATTGGCGGATATCTTCACAAAACCCCTTAATGAAGATAGATTTTATAACCTTAGGAGTGGATTCAACAGTTGGAGTTTGGATCAAGTGAAAGAGTTTGCACATGGAGCATGAATAGAAGACAATATTCTCCTTGTATATATCTATATATATATCTCTTGTTTTGATAGTGACTACATGGTGTAAGATGATCAAACCTTAACTCTAAAACTCACTCAATTGGTGCCCATAGCCCACTTTGTTCAAAAGGGGGAGTCGGTACCGTCACCCTTAATTAAGGCACCTAATCCTTTGGCCCTGTGCCGTCATCTAAGCCTTCGGTAAGTCATATGTGTGTTTCATGCATTGGATCATAGTTTGAATTTGCAAAGTCACCTATATACATATCCATCTATGTGTATGTGTGTATCGTATTATGCATGAGTGTTAAGAGGGACCCTATGTGTATGTGTCTATAATGTTATGAGTAAATGCCTTTGACATGTCACCTATAAGCCTATGTAAATGTTTCACCTATACATTTACATCCATTAAGTGCGTCCTATTAATACACAAAAAAAAAAAAAACTCTCGGAACTCCGAGAAAAGGGGCAGAGGGAACTTGGAAAGGTTCTCAGAACTTTGAGACTTGCGATAGAAGAAAAAAAAAAAAAACATCGTGTTCTTGGAACTCCGAGAATCGGGCCAGGGCCGTTCAAAACCCTGGACCTGGCTCATTTTGTTTATTTTTTTTCTCTCATTTCCCTCTTTCTTCCACCTCTCTTCAAACCCTAACTTTCTTGGTTCCTTTTTTCCTCATTTTTCACCTCACTCTAACCATCATCCACTCTCTTCTCCCTTCCAAATCCTCATTTTTCCATCACCACCTTGTTTCTTCCACCAAAACCCTATTTTCTCCCTTTCAAACTCGTTTTTCACCATCCAAACCCTAGGTTTTTGCCCTTTTTACTATATCCCCATTTTCTCACCACTTTCTCTTCTTCCTTTTACATTTTGTCTCCATGTTTCTCCCTTGCCTTCTCTTTTCCTCTCTTTTGTTTCTCTTCACATATAGGGTTGTTTCACTTCATTTCTTCACTCATCCACCATCCTAGGTTTCCTCTGACCATGCCTCCTAAAACCAAAAATCTCAACATTGGCGGCTCCTCCCAAGTTGCAAATCCCGAATACGTTCCTGAGGACGTTCCCGAGGAAGAAGAGCCTTCACGGAAGAAGGCAAAGGCCAAGGCTGTGGCGGTCGAGGTTGTGCCCAACTTCTATTTTACTAGGGATAAGGCCAAGAAACTCTAGGCCAATGTCGGCACTAGAGGCGTCCTCACCGGTAGGTACATTGATCCCCCTGTCCTTCTCTATTTTGATTTACAAGCCAAGTTTGATGCCCTCTATTGGACGCCCATCCTTCACATCAACGAGCCCATTTACCCTCGTTTGGTGCGTCTCTTCTACGCTAATCTCTCTATTTCCCCTTCCTACTTCAAAATCGAATCCAAGGTAAAAAAAACTCTCATCAAAATCAACTATCACACCTTTGCCATACTTCTTGGGATTAGCCATGAGGGCTTCCAACACTATTTTTGGCCGGAAGATGGGACCCATTCCCTTGATGATATTGATCATGACACTGTCTATGGTCGGATTACACGGCGCTATAAACCTAATATGACCGTGCAAGCTGGCGACCTCATTCCGGTTGCGCGCATGCTCCATAATTTCAGGTACCACATCTTCATCCCTCGTGCTGGGATGCGTGAAGCCCTGAGACCCTTAGAGGCCCATATTATCTACTGCATCTTAGAGGGTCGCCAGCTTTGTCTACCTTATATTATGTTTCGCTATATTTTTCAGACCCCTGGCCGCTACCGCTCTTCCTTGTCCTATGGCATGATTCTCACCCGTGTCTTCTGCCACTTTGGAGTCATCTTCGATGGAGAGATGACCAACTCCTACTGCCCCGTTCGATGATCAAACCTTTAACCGCATGGCCCTTAATCAAGCAGTAGTTGACATTGTCTCTGATGACGCTGGTTCTGACGATGGAGCGGGAGACGACGCCGAGGCCCAGGCTGCACAGGCACCCCCGCCCTCACAGGATACTTCTCAGTTCTGCACTCACCAAGATTTGGCTCACATGCAGGAGGCCATTGAGCGGTCCATGGCCTCACAGTTTGAGCGGCTGTCTACTCTTGTCGACTATGAGATCTCCTCTCGCTTCCAGACTCTTACTACCCATGTTGATGACCAGTGGGCCGCCTATTACCATTACCTCTCTAGTGGCCAGCAGCCGGGCAGTTCTTCTCATCAGCCATCACCTCCTCCGGAGCAGTAGATGGCTTTAGTTCTCTGATACTGGACATCATTTTGATCATACTTCTCTTATCTCTTAGAGTTATCTATATGTTTGTATTTCGCTAGGTTGTATTTGGTTCGTTGGTTGTTCATATGGATCCTATTTAGATGGCTGCTTTGATGATCGGTTGAATTTTTTTTTTGCGCTATATTCAGTTTATAATTCTGTCACTGTTCTGAGGTGTCGTGGATGCTATGTCCGTTGACTGGTTGCATGCACTTCTATGTATGCCATTTCACATCATCTATATATATATATATATATATATATATATATATATATATATATATATATATATATATATCTTTGGTTTGCAGTGCGGTGTGCTTCTCGGTTCTATTTTTAGTTTTTTTGCTCGCATACATTGTCTTGTGACTGCTTTCACTCTTGCACTGTACTTTAGTTGTCTCCTTGGCTCTCACATACCCTCTTTTCTTTTGTTCCACCTTTTTGGTGATGACAAAAGGGGGAGAATATTTGAGCTCCCAAGTCATAATAACATGCATATATTGAGGGGGAGCAAAGCTCCATGCTTATAATTTTATAATCAATTTCCATCATTAAAATTAATGCTTTTAATATTCAATTAAATCAATCTCTTAGGGGGAGCATAAATTGTTCTATTCATCCCTCAAGGGGGAGCTCCTACCCTAAAGCAAATTGTGTTTGTCATCATAAAAAAGGGGGAGATTGTTAACCCAAGGGTTCAATAAGTATTCCCATTGAAATGTTTTGATGATTAAAAAACTCAATTTGTTATAAAAAAAGGTTTTATACACTAATGATTTTCATTGGCAAAGTTATTGTGTTCATAGCTTTAGCATCCTCGAGATTGAACAACAAATGACAAATCATTCAAGCTCAAAGGCATGAAAAAAGGCATCACCATCACAATGGCAAGTCAAAGACAAAAGAAGACCAACACAGAGGCAAGTCAAAAGTATTCAAAGATAAGGTTGAACTCATGCCCAACAATGATGGCAATCAACTCAAAAGTTCAAGCTTGACTCAAGCATCCATGAAGTTGAGTGAAGACATGCCAAAGCCTCTACAAGGTGCCAACAAGATTGAAGACCAAGTAAAATTCGAATGTAAATGATCCTTCATGTATACTCTAGGTCTATGGCACAAAGGGGAGTTAAAATCAATCTAAGTAAAACCTAATGGGTTTGTGAAAGTTCATAGTGGTGTCCCAACATTGTTGGACCCTCATGACATTCCATTTAACTTGATAAAATAAAGTTCCAAAAGCCCAAACAAAAACAGCAAAACCTATAAGGAAAAACTGCTGTGCACAGGCTTCTCGGAACTCCGAGAATGGTTCCAGGTTAAAAAAATAATGAGCCTACGGCCCACTTAGAGCTCCAAGCCCGGACTCTGAGAAGACCGTTGGGGAGCTTAAAAAAGGCATATTTTCTCCCCTCTATTTATATGAACCTTGGGACTTTTGGGGAACCATCTAAGGAGTTTACAAAATATTCTAAGAGCACTAAAAAGCATTCATTCTCCTTTTCCTCAAGATTTTCACTCTCCATCTCTCTCTTGTGCCTTTACCTTAGATTATTCTTGAGAGATTTTAGGGTTTTTCATTTGGTGATCTTTTTCTTGTGAGAGTGAGTGAGCTTTACATGTAATTACCCTATCTAGAGGCAAGCAAGCTAAAACCTTTCATCTTCTTTGTATTTGGCACAAAGGGCGCCGTAGAAGACCCTTGGAGCTCAAAGCTTGATTTGTACAAGGCGGAAGGAACGCCGTATTTAAGTTCCTTGGAGAAGATAGTGGAATCCTCAAGGCAAGCAACTTGAGAAGAGTGGAGTAAGTCTTGAGCTAAGACCGAACCACCATAAAAATCCTTGTGTCAAAGCTTCTTTGTCTCTTCACCTCTTCTATTGTGGTAAGCATTTTATTGTTGCTTTGAATCCTATTTTTAATTTCCTATTCAGTCTAAATCTAGTGCAATCAAAGTTTTTAAAATTCTTAAAATTTGAAAAGACACCCATCTTGGGTTGCTAAGTGGAATTTCACTTCCCTACCAGCTAGAGACAGAGAAATGTACTTTGCTTCCACTGTTGATAATGCTATACAAGTTTGTTTCCTTGACATTCAAGACACAACTCCTCCTCAAAATGTAAACAAACACCCACTTGTAGATAGTGGATTTACTTTTTTGTTTGCCCAGTCTCCATCACTATAACACTCTAACAGAAAAGATATGCCATTATAATGCAATCCATAATCGATAGCATCATTTAAATATCATAGTACTCTAGATGCTTCTCTCCGATGTTCACTACTAGGACATTTATTAAATCTACTTAATTTACTTACAACATAAACAATGTAAGGCCTAGTACAATTTATAGCAAATATTAAACTACCAATCAAACTAATATATCTTTTTTGTGCGATTAGTTTATCATATTTTTTTTTTAATTTATTTTAAGGATCTTTAGGTGTATTCCTAGGCATACAGTCAAAGCAATTGAACTTCTTTAATATTTTCTCAATATAATGTGACTAACTAAGGATAATCTTGTTAGAAGGGTTGTAACCCCCGATCAAAGTTATCACGGGCAGCGGAATACGAAATTGAGTAATACAAAATTTTTCTTAAACTTTCTCGGAGCTCCGAGCCCGGACTCTGAGAAGACCGTTGGGGAGCTTAAAAAAGGCATATTTTCTCCCCTCTATTTATATGAACCTTGGGACTTTTGGGGAACCATCTAAGGAGTTTACAAAATATTCTAAGAGCACTAAAAAGCATTCATTCTCCTTCTCCTCAAGATTTTCACTCTCAATCTCTCTCTTGTGCCTTTACCTTAGATTATTCTTGAGAGATTTTAGGGTTTTTCATTTGGTGATCTTTTTCTTGTGAAAGTGAGTGAGCTTTACATGTAATTAGCCTATCTAGCGGCAAGCAAGCTAAAACCTTTCATCTTCTTTGTATTTGGCACAAAGGGCGCCGTAGAAGACCCTTGGAGCTCAAAACTTGATTTGTACAAGGTGAAAGAAACGCCGTATTTAAGTTCCTTGGAGAAGATTGTGGAATCCTCAAGGCAAGCAACTTGAGAAGAGTGGATTAGGTCTTGAGCTAAGACCGAACCACCATAAAAATCCTTGTGTCAAAGCTTCTTTGTCTCTTCACCTCTTCTCTTGCGGTAAGCATTTTACTCTTGTTTTGAATCCTATTTTTAATTTCCTATTCAGTCTAAATCTAGTGCAATCAAAGTTTTTAAAATCCTTAATATTTGAAAAGACACCCCTCTTGGGTTGCTAAGTGGAATTTCACTTCTCTACCAGCTAGAGACTTTGCTTCCACTGTTGATAATCCTATACAAGTTTTTTTTCCTTGACATTCAAGACTCAACTCCTCCTCAAAATGTAAACAAACACCTACTTGTAGATAGTGGATTTACTTTATTGTTTGCCCAGTCTCCATCACTATAACACTCTAACAGAAAAGATATGCCATTATAATGCAATCCATAATCGATAGTATCGTTTAAATATCATAGTACTCTAGATGCTTCTCTCCGATGTTCACTACTAGGACATTTATTAAATCTACTTAATTTACTTACAACGTAAACAATGTCAGGCCTAGTACAATTTTTAGCAAACATTAAACAACCAATCAAACTAATATATCTTTTTTGTGCGATTAGTTTATCATCTTTTTTTAAAATTTATTTTAAGGATCTTTAGGTGTATTCCTAGGATACAGTCAAAGCAATTGAACTTCTTTAATATTTTCTCAATATAATGTGACTAACTAAGGATAATCTTGTTAGAAGGGTTGTAACCCCCGATCAAAGTTATCACGGGCAACGGAATACGAAATTGCGTAATAAAATTTTTTTCTTAAACTTTGTCCTTATTAACCAAGATTCCTAGGGACTAGGTGATATTATAATGACCAAATAAATACAAAGAAAATATCAAATACCTTATTTGTGATCGCGGAAATGATCGTATGCTTGATCCACTCCTCGAATCGCCGCGAACGCCGCAAGTTGATCCGATGGGATCCTTTCACACAAGGGAATAAGAATAATAATTGTTCTCTTTGATCTACTGATCTAAATCAGTTGTTAAGAGAGCGAATACTTTGTCTTTTATTGGAGCTTTATCGAATGTAACAACTACCTTGAAATTGTAGCTTGAGAACAAGAAGAGGAGAGAGAAGCAATGGATGAAATTCCAGCAACTTCGTTGTAGCCAAGATTGGTCAAACACACATTTATAATGGGAAATTCTATTACTAAAACACCCAATTTTTGTTTCCATGGAAAACCATGCAAAATTAGTAAACCATCTAACTTTTACATATAGCACGCTTGAGGTAATGCTTTCCTTTTGGAAACTCTCCACACAACGTTAGAATTATTTCTCCCATGCAAGGTGTGAATTCCAATAAAGGAATATGGCAAGTTGCCATAAAGAACACTTACTAATTAAATAATATATCCTTCTCACTTTTTCTTACCATGCATATATATATATATATATATATATATACTAGTAAAAAACCCATGCGATGCACGGGCCGACAAAGAATGGTACGGACCACGTCATAGGTTGATCCAAACCGTCCATGTGATGGAACACAACATAAATAGGTTGTGCCCGAAAAATCATTTCCATAGGCTGATCCTAGCCCTCCAATCTATAGATGTTTCCATAATTCCTCTTATCTTAAATCGGATGGTTCAGATCACCCTATAGTTTTTTAATTAAAAAACCATAAAGGAGGGGGGTAAGATCGAAAGTATACGGCTTTAATGGGTGCCTTTGTTAAAAGCATAAAGGAGGGGTAGGATTGAAATTATATGATTCAATGGGTGCCTTTGTTAAAAGCATAAAGGAGGGGGTAGGATTGAAAATATGTGGGTTGAATGGGTGCATTTGTTAAAAAAGTCAAAAAAGTGATGTGTAATTCTCATAGAATTTAAAAAAAATTCAAAAAATTCTCTTCTTTTATATTCTACTATATAGTATATATACTAGTAAAAAACCCCGACAAAGAACTGTACGGACCACGTCATAGGTTGATCCAAACCGTCCATGTGATGGAACACAACATAAATAGGTTGTGCCTCAAAATATCATTTCCATAGGCTGATCCTAGCCCTCCAATCTATAGATGTTTCCATAATTCCTCTTAAATCGGATGGTTAAGATCACCCTATAGATTTTTTATTAAAAAACCAACGGACCACGTCATAGGTTGATCCAAACCGTCCATGTGATGGAACACAACATAAATAGGTTGTGCCCCAAAAACCATTCCATAGGCCGATCCTAGCCCTCCAATTTATAGATGTTTCCATAATTCCTCTTATCTTAAATCGGATGGTCAAGATCACTCTATAGTTTTTTAATTAAAAAACCATAAAGGAGGGAGGTAAGATCGAAATTATATGGCTTTAATGGGTGTCTTTGTTAAAAGCATAAAGGAGGGGGTAGGATTGAAATTATATGATTTAATGGGTGCCTTTGTTAAAAGCATAAGGGGGGGGGGGGGGGGGGGTAGGATTGAAATTATATGAGTTGAATGGGTGCATTTGTTCAAAAAAATTAAAAAATGTGACGTGTAATTCTCATGTGATTTTCAAAAAAATGGAAAAAACTCTCTTCTTTTCATCCCAGCTTATTGTATTATATATATATATATATATATATATATATATATATATATATATACACATTGCCTCTTTCTCATCCGATCCATGCAAAGGCAACACACCTTGTCATTTGTTTGCATTAATAACACCCAAAATGGGCCGGACGTGTATAGATGGGACCCACCCAAATTGTCACAATATTTTATTTACATACAATGTCCATTCTATTACTTTATTAAATAAAGCTCCATTATTTAATTCCCTTTATGTCTTAGTTGACATTTAACTTAACCAAGTATTTACATTAAGTACTTTAGTATATATACATATTACTCATATATCTATGTCTTTCCCTTACTTTCAAATATCACGAACTAAGTTCGCAAGTGCAACTTTATAAATGCGGGACCCGGATTGAATGGATACATATAGGTCATACGAGTAGTGAGTGGGATTGTTGCAGTGGTTCAACGGTAGATCCTGCAGAACCAAATTAGCGGGCTCCACCGCGATATTGCTCCGTAGTCTACGCTACAATCGCATTGAGTCAGTGGCCTCCATCGAGACGTAACTCTGAAGATTAACTGTTAAACCATCCCATCGTCGCACCCACTCTTCTAGCTTAGGGTCAACTACCCGAGTGACTTAGATAATCCACTCCATGACACATGCATGTAGGCTAGATTGGTGTTAGTTTTATACAGGAGAAGATGTCCAATCTTGTCCCCAACTATGAACCTTTAAGGTCTGCAAAGAACCGAAATTCCATATCTCCTTGCTTCTTAAGATCTGTGAATCTCTGAGCATGGCATTCCTACTTTGCTACCTAAGGACAAATATGTGTCAATATTACAAGCACATCTCACATATTTAAATAATAATACCCAATATTGTCATTAAATAAAAACTTTATTGATATTCAATCAATTTACACTAGTTTTTAGGGCACTAACTCTAACAATTTCCCACTTGCCCTCAAAGCCAGTCATGCATATATCTGAGACTCATCCCCTCAACATGCTTGTCAAACACCTTTTGACTAAGGGACTTAGTGAAAGGGTCCGCTCATCTGTCTATAATCTTCCGTATGACATGATACTTTCGGAAGACGTGCTTAGACTTTTGATGAAACCGTGGTTCCTTCGCCTGAGCAATCGCTCCATTGTTGTCACTAAACAGCGTAATAGGTCTCTCGATAGAGGGTACGACTCCAAGGTCGTTCAAGAACTTTCATAACCATACTGCCTCCTTCGCTACCACACTCGCTGCGATGTTTTCTGCCTCAGTTCTAGAATCTGCGATGGTCTCTTGCTTACAACTCCTCAAAGACACTGCCACATTAGCTAAGGTGAACACAAAACCCGAAGAAGACTTCATGTCATCATTGTCAAACTGAAAGTCTGCGCCGGTAAAACCAGAAACGACCAGATCGTCTGCACCATAGACTAAGCAATAATGCTTGGTTCTCCTAAGATACTTGAAAATGGGTTTAACTGTCGTCCAATGTTCAGGTCCTGGGTTTGACTGACATTTGCTAACCACACTCACAGAATGACAGATATCTGGTCTTGTACATAACATGTTGTACATAAGACTTCCCACAGCTGAAGCGTAGGGAACATTGCTCATAGCTTGCTTATCCTCACGTGTCTTAGGAGACATCTTCCTGGATAGCCTCATTCCATGCCTAAAAGTAATTAACCCTTTCTTGGAATCTGTCATATTATATCTTGCCAATATCTTATAAATGTAGGTTTCCTGTGATAGCCCGAGATTCCTATTTTTTCTGTCCCTAAACAATTTAAGTCCTAAAATTTATGAAGCTTCACCCAAATCCATCGTTGCAAATGTTTTAGAAAGCCAGAACTTTGTATTAAATAACATTCCTGCATCATTCCCAATAAGTAGGAGGTCATCTACATACAACACCAAAAATGACACAGCACTCCCAGTGGCTTTCTTGTAAACACAAGCTTTATCTATGTTTTCAGAGAAGCCAAACTCTTTGACTACTTGATCAAAACGATGATTCCAACTATGAGAAGCCTGCTTCAATCCTTAAAGGATCTTTGTAACTTGCACACTTTTCGACTACCTTCTTCAGCAGCCTCAAAACCCTCTGGCTGGAACATATAGATGTCTTCTTGAATGTTTCCATTCAAGAAAGCGGTTTTAACGTCCATCTGTCAGATCTCGTAATCGTAACATGCATCATGGCCAATAAAATCCTGATGGACTTTAACATGGCTAAAGGTGAGAAGGTTTCTTCATAATCTATGCTAGCCTTTTGAATATAACCTTTTGCCACAAGTTGTGCTTTGTAGGTCTCCACCTTCCCATCAGGGCCCTTCTTCCTCTTGAAGATCTATTTGAATCCAATAGGCTTAACGCCTTCCAGTGGATCAACTAGAATCCAGAACTCATTAGAGTACATAGAGTCCATTTCGGATTTCATGGCATCTATCTATTTTCTCGCATAGATGTCCAATATCGCCTCCCTGTAATTTAGGGTACCCGTTTCTTCTAAAATTGAATCATTTGTTTCACCCAAACAGACAAGTCTATCGGGTTGTTCGATCTCCCTAGTACTACGAAGGAGTGCTCAATTTGTGAAAATGCAAGGGTGGTCCCGAATTGGCAACAAATGAGGAGTGAGAAAATTAGGTTTCTAACAAGTTTTAACTCTTTTTAGAACTCAAACCCAATTTTGGAAATTAAGAGATCAACAATAAAATTCAAGCACACAAGTTAAATCTAAAGTGCAAATTCAAATAAAGAGCAAGAGTAAGAGAGATTGCACCCGAGATTTAAAGTGGTTCGGTCCTCAAAACGCGAGGCCTACTCCACTCCACCAACCAAACCCGTTGATGGCTTCACCAGGGATCTTCTTAACTTCGGCGAAGATCAATGCCGATTACATTTCCAACTGCCTTTGACCTTGGTGGCGATCTTCACCACGGAGAGTGGGCTACGCTTCTTCGAACACTCGCCCAATACAAAGTTCTTCACTAAGAAAGAAAGAACAAAAAAATCCCTCACAAGGGTTTACAAGAATTGTAGAAGATGTACAAATTGAGCCTATGATCCAAATCCTAAGCTTTAGAGGATAAGAGGCATAATCAAGTTTGATTCACTCTTTGGATGTTCAAATGGAGTTTAAGAGTGTTATGATTAATTATATGGAGGTTGGGAATACCCATATATATAGAAAAACCCAAATATGACCGTTTGGTGGCATAGTGGTAATTCTGGAGAAAACACCCACGGATATAAATTTGACCGTTATTAGTGTTCTCGGAGTTCCGAGAAAAAATCTCAGAGTTCCGGGAATTCAAACAGAAGTTGAAAAATGTCTACTGGACCAAATCTCGGAGTTCCGAGAAGCCTATGAAGAGCAGATTTTCACTTCTGTTTTTGGGCTTCCAATTTCTCACCATCTTGGGATTGCTATGAGGGTTCCAAGGTGTTGGAACACCACAAGGACAATCTCTTATACATTTACGGTGAGTGTTTATTTACTTAATTATGCCTCTCAAAAATCCTAAACTAGGATTGGATCTTAATATAATCTAATATAACTTAGATCTTCAATGGATTCTTCAAGTTTTCATTTGTCTTGGACTTCGAAGTCTTTGGCCTTCATGATGTGGTCCAATGAGAGTTTCTTTGGCCTTTATCCAAGCAATCTTGACTTAGCACCAATGTGATCTACAACTTAGACAATCAAACACGTGTATTGGAATCATCAAAATAAGATGGGAATGCCAAGGTGGAAACCATTAGGCTTACAATTTGGTACAGTGGGTATTTGCTCAGTCTCCTCATATCTCTCTATTGAATTCTCAGGTTGTTCCTCTAAGGCAACCCTTTCCCTGTTACATGCATTTTGGATGAACTCTTCTTCCAAGAATGCAGTGTTCTGGCTTACATAAGAATTATGTTCGCCAGGGTTATAAAACCAGTAACCCTTCGTTTCCTTAGGGTATCCAATAGAGAGATACCTTTCGGTTCAAGTCTCTAACTTGTCAGAGCCTATTCTCTTGAGATGAGCAGTACAACCCCACATCCTCATATGATTCAATGAGGGATTTCTGTTCATCCATATCTCATATGGTGTCCTAGGTACTGACTTAGTCGGGACTCGATTAAGGATGTAGAGCGTTGCTTCTTAGGTAAACCCCAAAAGAAACAGTGGCGCTCCCGCAAAGCTCATCATGGATCGAACCATGTCTAACAAAGTTTGATTTCTCCTTTTTGTCACACCATTCAACTAGGGTGTCGCAGGTGGAGTCCATTGAGATAATATTCCATGTTCCTTTAGGTAATCCTTAAACTTATCCAAGAGATACTCTTCTCCCCTATCGGAGCAAAGAGTCTTGATCCTCTTGTTTAACTGGTTTTCTACTTCATTCTTGAACTCTTTGAATTTTTCAAAGGTCTCAGACTTTCGTCGCATTAGATATAGGTAGCCATACCTTGAATGGTCATCCATGAAACTCACGAAGTAGATAAACCCTCCTCTCGCAAGATGAGAAAAAGGACCACAAACATCTGTGTGGGTCAATTCCAGCACACTTTCGGCTCTTCCACTTTTGCCTTTGAAAATTTTTTTGGTCAATTTGCCTTGGAGGCATGGTTCACAAGTTGGAAAGGGTTCCACTTTAATAGAATCCAATGGACCATCTTTCACTAACCTTGTGATTCACTCCAGGCCAATATGACCTAATCGGCCAATATGACCTAATCGAAGGTGCCAAAGGTGTGTTGGAATTACTGTGTTCCAAAGCGTCTATTAAATACAAACCATTTGAGGTTTGGAACAGTAATACTTTGAATATTCTCAATATTGCTTACGTTCTCTAAAGCGTCTATTAAATACAAACCATTCGCCATTGTACCTCTCACAATAGTGGAATTTTTCTTTTTAATCAAAATAGAAGTTTTATTGAAATCTACTGAATAACCATCAGTAATAAGTTTAGAAACAGAAATCAAATTCATTCTAATGGAAGGTACATAAAGACAATCTTTTAATAGAATACATCTCCCAGAGAATGCCAAAACACAATCACCTACAGCTTGGACTGCAACCGTTGCATCCGTTCGAACCTGTTGGTAGAGCTCGCCCTCGGTCACCCTAGTGCTTCTCCTAAATGCCTGTAAAATATTGCATATGTGTGAGATTGCACCTGTATCAACACACCAGGAAAAGACAGGAACAATCATATTGGTTTCAACAACAAAAACTTGTAACATACCTTGAGAAGGTTTGTCGCCTTGCTTGCTTGCTAAGTAGGTCCTACCTAGTTGTGTTTCCAATGGCCAGGCTTGCCACTGTAGAAGCACGCATCGTTGCCTTTGGTTGACTTTTTCTTAAATGTTTTATTGTTCTTCAGCACATGAACCTTTTCTAAGAGGTTTGGCCTTTTCTTTTCCCTTTTCCCTTTTCCCTTACCTTTCGTCTTGGGTGATGAAGGTACACTACCTTCTGCAAGGAAAGTACTTTTCTTATTCTTTTTATGCAGGTCCTCTATTGATTGAAGATGATTCAACAGTTCTGTCAACATCATTGACAACTTGTTCATGTGATTGGTCATCACGAACTCGTTGAATGATGAAGAGATGGAGGACATAACAATATCCACCTGCGTTTCAGCATCCAGAATGGCACCTAGGACATCGAGTTCATTAAGGAAGCCCATCATTTTCAAAACCTGATCTCTTACTGGTGTTCCCTCTACCATCTTCGTGGATACTAGGCTTTTGATCGCAATCATTCTATCACTTCGACTGTGCTCTCCAAACATGTCCTTGAGATTTAGCATTATATCAAAGGCAGCAGCCATTCCAACATGTCGTTGTTGCAACACATTAGACATGGAGCCAATATATACCATTTTGCCAATTCATTATCATCAAGCCATTTCTGCTTTCGGTCCCTTTCAGCTTGGGGAGCATCAGGACCAGGCAATTCAGGTTCATCAATGGTCACCAGTATTAAGTTCATTTTCCAGTCTACATAGTTAGGGCCAGTCAACTTATTATCATCAATAATCTTAGCTAATGGGTTGAAGGAAGCCATAGAATCTATAGCAAAAGAAAAATATATATGTAAGCATAACAACCATATCATATTTTATTAATTTCATGACATGTTTCCATCGGATCTGGGTTTTCAATCTATGATGGTGTTTGCTCATTGTGTGTCTCATTCACGGGCCCCTCAACCTCGTGAATCAAGAGAAATCGACGACTTCTCCGCTGGGCATTGGAAACTTATTCATAAAACTTTTGAATAAGTAGATTCTTCTAATACATTATGTCTCACATAATATCCAATTCATTTTTGGCCTCCATGCATCGCGGTATGTTTATCCTGTGAGCATCAATACCCTTTGCTTGGATAAGTTAGACCCATCGCCTCGGAAAACTTATGCAAATCTACAACGGCTTCTGCTTTGACATATGACCACTGCATTTTTTACATTTCCCTTATCCATGTAGGAATCTAATAGTTACTCTAGTCTAAATAATAGAATCAGCTTCTGCTTTGGCATATAACCATTCTACCCTTTAGACTTAGCCAACCATAAGATGGCTATGGAAGGCCATGGAGTTTAATCATTTCAATTCAAGCTCCATTCACAACTTAATATCAATTAAGAGGGCAATTTACTTTGGGAGTGTTAGATTATTACATGCATGTCGTAAATAACAACCATCACATGGGAAAGTAAACATACATCATCCAACATAAAGCAAAGCATCCATCACATGGAAGCATCCAAGCAAACCATGAAACAGTCACAAACACATCCATAAGCTCAATTAGGTATTTTGGATTATAGGGATCCTCCCACTGACCTTATTTGAATAAGGGAATCCCTACAGTGCCATATTACCAAATTGAGGGTGTGAATTTGGGCAAGTTAATGCTTTCTCACAAGGGCAAAGGATTTTCCAAGGGGTATAAGTCTGAAATTTGCCCCAAATAGTAAGGCAAACAACATCAGCAACATCAGCTTGCTATCTCTCCTTGATTGAATCGAACACCGCCTCCATCCGCCAGACCATCTGGAGCATCTTCATGCCACAGTTGATACGATCTATCTGCCATCCCCAAGAGAGTGATATCATCTTTTTATGATCTTCAATAAACATAAAAATAAACTACTCTAGAGTCTTATGCTAGCCTAGGTAATCTATACATCATGATAAAAATCTCCATGGGAAACGAGTCGTTCGCCCAACTGCCCAGAGGGAGAGAATCCATAAAATTAAATTAAATACATTGAGGACTTTAATCATTATGAATCATTAAATATGAAGAGAGAACACATCAACACATCCACAAATAAATAACCCATGACTCTTGTTCATGAATAGAGGTCCAACATCCCTTTTTGCCAAATTCACCAATAGTAATTGATTCTCACTTAAGACACGTTAATCAATTTTAAATTAAAAAGCCATGGCATTCATTTCTATGAAAACATGTTAGAAACCATTTTTAACATCAAATAAATCACCATAAAAATTTTGTACGAAAACAAATCCGTTTGGTTGAAACAAACACAAAAAGTCCTTTACCGGGAACACATCCGAATAACATAACATTCCGAACAACTTTCAGTGGGTTCTAATTGTTCGAGAGACAATAGAAGGTTCTAATCATGCTAGGATCAACCTAAGACAATGTTTGAAAGATCTATACCTGGTTATAGACTTTCCAAACTTGTTTGGGCACTACGGGAAAAACCCGTTGCAATTTTCACATTTAAAAATTAGCAACAAGGTCCAACTTTAGAAATTCATATCTCTCAATCCGCTTGTTGGAATTAGATGATTCTTGATGCGTTGGAATCATATTCGAATGTAGTTTCCAACCATATAAAGAAACCATAAAAAAAATTCCACAGAATGGATCGTTTCTGCTGATTTTTACACATCAGTACCTAAGTCTATTAAGCACACAAAAGCTAGGAGCCTCGGATAGCTGGGATAAACGTCCGGCCTCGCATCGAATATACCGCATGATCTATCTTTGGTTCGTTAGCCTCCTAATCTATTCCCTAGTTAGCTCTGATACCACTTGTTAGAAGGGTTGTAACCCCCGGTCAAAGTGATCACGCGCAGCGGAATACGAAATCGCGTAATACAAAAATTTTCTTAAACTTTGCCCTTATTAAGTAGGATTCCTAAGGACTTGGTGATATTATGATTACCAAATAAATACAAAGATAATATCAAATACCTTATTTGTGATCGCGGAATTGATCGTCTGCTTGATCTACTCCTCAAATTGTTGCGTGCAATCTAATCTCTACAAACGCCGCAAGTTGACCCGGTGGGATCCTTTCGCACAAGGGAATGACAACAACAATTGTTCTCTTTGATCTACTGATCTGAATTAGTTGTTAAGAGAGGGAATACTCTGTCTTTTATTGGAGCTCTATCGAATATAAAAGCTACCTTGAAATTGTAGTCTGAGAACAAGAAGAGGAGAGAGAAGCAATGGATGAATTGTGCTTGGAATTATTTTCCTAAAGAAATTCCAGCAACTTTGGTGCTACCAAGATTCGTCAGACACACCTTTATAAAGTGAAATTCTATTACTAAAAAACCCAATTTTTTGTTTCCATAGAAAACCATGCAAAATTAGTAAACCATCTAACTTTTCCATATAGCATGCATGAGGTAATGATTACCTGTTGGAAACTCTCCACCCAAGATTAGAATTATTTCTCCCATGCTGGGCGTGAATTCCTATAAAGGAATATCGCAAATTGCCATAAAGAACACTTACTAATTAAATAATATATCCTTCTCTCTTTTTCCTACCATGCATATATACACTAGTGGGACACCCGTGCGAAAAAATGCATGTTGGAAATGCAGGTAGGCCTTAAAATATGGAAAAAATAAAGATTAATAGTTACATTAAAACTTAAAATCCAAGGCTACGTATTTTCATACCTTTCACGGGATGGTTTAGCACTTTCCAGGGAGAGTCATATGTAAAATTTGTTCGCACATGTGGCCCTAAAACACCTTCAAAATGGAAATCCATGACATTGGCAACTAGTTCTTGAACAGACTGAAAGTTAATTAAGATTCAGAAAATGCAGTTTTATTAACGACAAAGAAAAAACAAACACGAAGAAAAGATCCTGGGCGATCGAGGCATGATTCATTTGCCCTTTGCCATTGACCAAATTCGTGTGCCCTTTGCCATTGACTGAACAAAACTTGACTGCCCAACGTTGCACAGGAGGTTCTTGCGCAACGCCCTAAAATAAAGAAGAAACAGTGGGTATGGAAATATCAAACATGGGTATGAAAAATATCAGACAACGGAATTGATATTGCCACACCCCCTGCTTTTACTGTATTTTAATGTGTTGTGCAGGAACCTCCTACGCAACGTTGCGTAGCCCAAGTTTTTTCCCATTGACCGGTGTTGGGATGACACCGATCTCTTTTCCACCACCTTCTTGACAGGCCCAACCATGTCGATCTGCTTCCTCCCACTCCCTCTCATACATCCCATTTCTAACCCAAACCAAATCCAATGAATTTGTTGATGGTGCTCCCATGAAGTGGTCAACATAATAGAATGCAGGGGAAGGTGCAGCAAGAGCATTTTTTCAGTCTTGTTTACATGGAGAACAGCAAAAATGTTGTTAAAAGTAACATTGTTTCCAGATGTGAGAAAAACTAAGGATAATCAGCATATTCATGTAAATAATTATGATTTGGATGAGAAAACTAAAATCTCAGAAAACGGAATCAAGAGAAACCTCACCCACCAAAGGAATTGCTAAACCATGGTTCCATCCGAAAGCCTTATTCCGCCCCAACAAAACACTAATTTTCATTAACATCTTCCCACCATCAGACGCCGTGGAGAGTGCAGATTACAACTACAAATAGGTTTACTCAAACATTCTTATTAAAATAGATGTGACTGGATTCTCTTGTTTATTTTACAAATTTCATTTTTCGGGTCCCTCCTTTTGATTGGCTAAACCAGTTTAGAAGGATGAACTTTTGGGGGAGATTTCTAGGCAATCGAAAGCCAAGAAATTGGAGAAAGAAATCTTAGGAATTTGCTTTAGGCTTGGACGTGTAGGTAGGTGTTGGGTGGTTGGAAAATATACAGGGATAAAGTATTGTAAGCCCAATGGTTTTTACCTTGGCATTCCCATCTTGTTTTGATGATTCCAATACTCAAGTGATCATTTATCACTAATGTGTTTGATTGTCTAAGTTGTAGATCATGATAAAGTAAGATCAAGGATGCTTGGATTGAAGGCCAAGAAGCCCACATTGGACCACTAATTGGAAGGCCAAAGTCATCAAGCAAGAAGTCATGAAGACTTGAAGACATGAAGAAATTCATATTGAAGACCATTTTTTGTCTTTTAGAATGTAATTGATCCAAACCTAGATTAGGTTTTTAGAGGCATAATTAAGTTAATCTCACACACCCTAAATAAACAAGTGATTGTATTTGTGGAGTTCCAACACCTTGGAACCCTCATAGCAATCCCATCTTGGTTGAGAATTGGAAGCCCAAAACAGAATTGAAAATCTGCTCTGCATAGGCTTCTCGGAACTCCGAGAGTTTTTATCGGAACTCCGAGAATTATTCTCGGAACTCCGAGAAATGGTCCAGTGGACTTTTTCCAACTTTTGTGTGGCTTCTCGGAACTCCGAGAATTTTTCTCGGAACTCCGAGAATTCTCGGAACTTCGAGAATTATTCTCGGAACTCCGAGAACACTCCAACGGTCTGAAAAAGAGCCGTTTGGAATTTTGCTGGAATTACCTCAATGCCATTGAACGGTCATATTTTGGTTTTCCTATAAATATGGGTGTTCTAAACATACAAACAATCAATCCTAACACTCTTAAACTTCATTTGAATATCCAAGAGTGAATCAAACCTCAATTGTGCCTCTCATCACCATCTTTAGGATTTGGATCATAGGCTCTCAATTGTACATCTTTTGTAACCCTTGTGAAGGGATTTTTTAGTTCTTTCTTTCAACCTTCGAGTGTTGTATTCGGGCGAGTATTCGGAGAAGCAGAGCCCATTCTCCGTGGTGAGGATAGCCACCAAGGTTAAAGCTATTGGGGTGAGGATAGCCACCAAGGTTAAAGCTATTGTAAATTGGCATTCGATCTTCGCCAAGGTTAAGAAGATCAAATAGTGAAGCCATCAACGGGTTTGGTTGGTGGAGTGGAGTAGGCCTCGGATTTGAGGACCGAACCACTTTAAATCTCGGGTGCACTCCTTCTATCTCTTTGCTCTTTTATTTGCATTGCACCATTAGATTTAACTTGTATGCTTAAATATTGTTTTTGATCTCTTAATCGGTTTAAGGTTTTCAAATTGGTAAATTCTAGTTTTCTTAAACAACCGTATTCTCCCTCCTCATTGTGTTGCCATTATAGTATAACTTGGGACCCCCCTACATCGTTTTTTCACTTGGTATCAGAGCATTGGCTCTTAAAAGATTTTAAAATTTTTGTGAAAGTTATTTCAAAATCTAACTAGGGAAAGATTTTATTTGGCAACTTCTAATTGTGAAATGGCACACCAAATTGGAACCGGACTTCCGGAAGGCCATTCCACAACTAGACCTCCTTTCTTCAATGGGTCAAACTATGGACATTGGAAAATAAGGATGCGCATCTATCTTCTTTCGATAGATGTGGAACTTTGGTACATTGTTGAAAATGGATACAATGTACCTTCCAAACCATTTGAAGAATGGAATGTGGTAGAGAAAAGGCAAGCTAATTTGAACTACAAAGCAATAAATTCCTTGTTTTGTGCCTTAGCTACCGAGGAGTTTAATAGAGTTGCTCTTTTTGATTCCGCCAAGACTATTTGGGATACCCTTGCGACTACCCATGAGGGAACATCACAAGTCAAGGATTCCAAAATAAACTTGTTAAAGAGCAAGTATGAAATGTTTAGAATGAGTCCAAACGAGAGTATTTCGGAAATGTATACTCGTTTTTCTATTATTTCTAACGAACTAGCTAATCTTGGTAAATCTTATTCTAATGATGAGCTTGTGAGTAAGTTACTTAGGTCTCTTCCTCCCCATTGGGATCCAAAGGTGACCGCGATTCAAGAGTCAAAAAATCTCAAGACGCTAACCATAGAGGAGCTTGTAGGATCTCTCATCACCCATGAGATGCTCCTTACTAGCCGACAAGAGGAAAAGAAGCCAAAGGAGAAGGAGAGGGAATTTAGATCCCTAGCACTCAAGGCTTCCAAGGAAGACTCATCAAGTGAAGCGGATAGTGACGAAGAAGAAGCTTTACGAAGATTTAAGAGCTTGTGGAGAAAGAAGCATAAGAAAGATAAGAAAAAGAAAGAAGAAAGTGATGTTGATGGAGCCTTAAGATGCTTCAATTGCAAGAAGATTGGACACAAAAGACCGAATTGTCCACTTCTAAAATCAACTTCCTCTAAGTACAAGGGTAAGAAGGATTGGAAGAAGCATAAGGCTCTTGCCACCGGTTGGGATGCGTTAAGCACATCGGGCAAAAGCTCAAGTGAAGGGGAAGAAAATAAAAAAGATGATCTTTGCTTCATGACATTCACCCATGAAGTTGAGGTAAACTCTAACCCCTCATATTCTTCATCTAGTAGTAAAAGTGATAGCATACCTTATGATGAATTATGTGAAACCTTGCACACCCAAATTTCCAAAAACAAGGTTCTTAAAAAATCCATTTTAAAATTAGAAAAAGAACTTGATTTTTTGAAAAGAGATTTATCTTCTTCCATATCTCAAGAACAAGTTAATCTTGCAAATCATAAACTTGAGATTGATACCCTTAAGGGTAGTTTGGATGAGAAAACTTGCCAACTTTTAAAATTTCAAAATATGGCAAGCTCCTCCAATTCTTATGAAGATGAAAGAAATGAGCTTTTAGTTCAAACATCCCATCTTCTTAATGAAAATGAGAGACTTAGATTATATTTACATGGATTTCTAAATGAAAATAAAATTATTGACATAATCCTAAGTAAAACAAGTCTTAGACCTCAACATGCTTATCATGATAGGACTAGTGTATCTAACCCTCTTGTTAGATGCCATTTTTGTGGAATGAATGGTCATTACCAATTCCAATGTGCATCCAAGAGTAGGGCTAGATGTGGGACCAAGAAATCTTGGGTTCCCAAAACCCCCATATGATGTTATTCATATTGTGTAAATTAGGGGTTTTTGAACTTAAAATTGAATATATTTCATTTGTATGGTTTTTTGATAACCCCTCTTGTATTGTAAAATTATTTTAACTAGGGGGAGTTAAAATTGAATTTTTCTTTGAAAAAGGGGGAGCTTTAAAATTGTAAATTTTAAACCCTTTGTTTTTCTTACCCCTTCTTTTTGTTGATGACAAAGGGGGAGAAGAATCTAGAGTAAAGACTCTAGAGTAAGAAAAATGTGAAAAGAGTATATGCTTTGATTTGTAAATCTCTTGTGCTTGTCATCATAAAAAAGGGGGAGATTGTAAGCCCAATGGTTTTTACCTTGGCATTCCCATCTTGTTTTGATGATTCCAATACACAAGTGATCATTTATCACTAATGTGTTTGATTGTCTAAGTTGTAGATCATGATAAAGTAAGATCAAGGATGCTTGGATTGAAGGCCAAGAAGCCCACATTGGACCACTAATTGGAAGGCCAAAGTCATCAAGCAAGAAGTCATGAAGACTTGAAGACATGAAGAAATTCATATTGAAGACCATTTTTTGTCTTTTAGAATGTAATTGATCCAAACCTAGATTAGGTTTTTAGAGGCATAATTAAGTTAATCTCACACACCCTAAATAAACAAGTGATTGTATTTGTGGAGTTCCAACACCTTGGAACCCTCATAGCAATCCCATCTTGGTTGAGAATTGGAAGCCCAAAACAGAATTGAAAATCTGCTCTGCATAAGCTTCTCGGAACTCCGAGAGTTTTTCTCGGAACTCCGAGAATTCTCGGAACTCCGAGAAATGGTCCAGTAGACTTTTTCCAACTTCTGTGTGGCTTCTCGGAACTCCGAGAACACTCCAACGGTCTGAAAAAGAGCCGTTTGGAATTTTGCTGGAATTACCTCAATGCCATTGAACGGTCATATTTTGGTTTTCCTATAAATATGGGTGTTCTAAACATACAAACAATCAATCCTAACACTCTTAAACTTCATTTGAATATCCAAGAGTGTATCAAACCTCAATTGTGCCTCTCATCACCATCTTTAGGATTTGGATCATAGGCTCTCAATTGTACATCTTTTGTAACCCTTGTGAAGGGATTTTTTAGTTCTTTCTTTCAACCTTCGAGTGTTGTATTCGGGCGAGTATTCGGAGAAGCAGAGCCCATTCTCCGTGGTGAGGATAGCCACCAAGGTTAAAGCTATTGTAAATTGGCATTCGATCTTCGCCAAGGTTAAGAAGATCAAATAGTGAAGCCATCAACGGGTTTGGTTGGTGGAGTGGAGTAGGCCTCGGATTTGAGGACCGAACCACTTTAAATCTCGGGTGCACTCCTTCTATCTCTTTGCTCTTTTATTTGCATTGCACCATTAGATTTAACTTGTATGCTTAAATATTGTTTTTGATCTCTTAATCGGTTTAAGGTTTTCAAATTGGTAAATTCTAGTTTTCTTAAACAACCGTATTCTCCCTCCTCATTGTGTTGCCATTAGAGTATAACTTGGGACCCCCCTACATCGTTTTTTCAAGTATTAAGAAGCTTAGTTAATATGAGAGAGATTCTGTAGGACTGTTGAGAAAAATTAGGGAGCACTCTTCTAATTGAAGAAGAAGATGAGAGATTACAGGAAGTATTTAATGAGAATGTTAAGAGGCATGGCTGGGTGGGACACATGAGAGAGATTGTAGGAAGTTAGGATTACTTTTAAGTTGCTATTTTGTAGGGCTGTGATTCTTGCAACAGAGAGGCTATCTCGGTAAAAGATTATATTAGAGTCCAAATTTGATGGCTAACTAAGGATAAGAATCACCAAAATTTTAGGAAAGAAATTTTTTGCTTTTGATCTTTAACAGGATATAAAAGTAGGTGTTAAGTAAACCTTAACACTAATACGGTTTCCAAAAGTCCAAAAGGTTGAGGAAACAAATAAGGTTTCCAAAAAATAAGGCGTATAGACGATTTCTTTAGGATTTGTGCTTTTAAATACTAAGATTTCTTACTTGGGAATTAATGGATTTTAATTTAATGTAGAAAGACTCTTACTCTTTATAGGATTGTACTAATTTGCATGTATTTATTGTTTTACGTGAGTATTGTTAGAGACTTCATATTCTCTCTTTTATTTCCTTTGGATGGGTTGTTACCAAATGATCAAACTGAAAAAAATAACATTGCAAAAGAAAGAGAATGACATTGTGCATGAAATAAATTTTATCAATTATTTGAGTGTGATTAAGAAATTTGGTCATTGAACTTTTAGAGCATCATGTGCCGGCCATGCCAAATGGACATCCCAGCTGCTGGAAAAAGATTTACGAAAATCAATAGTTATTATATATTTGTAGCGAAAGTTGTTGGACAAAAGACCTAAGACCATCAAAACTCCTACGTTGCACCACCACTGTTGTTCTTGTTAAGAATCCCTAAAAGAATAAATAGAAAATAAAATAAAAAATTAAACATAAATGGAAAAAGAAAGAAAATTCCAGAATAATCAAAACTCTTTGGTTGTAACCCACTTATGTTCCTATTAACAATTGCTAAAAGAATAAACATTGAAGAAAATAAAATAAAGAACCATAAATGTAAAGAGAGAAATCCATAACCTAGAACCCTAAATAAGAATCCATTTATGGTATATAAAAATACCATAAATGGGAGGGAAAAGAAAAATACAAAATCCACATCTGCTATCACATTAGGGTGTACTTAAAAACCGTAGACAAATTGTTTTTAGTCAATTTATATCTTCACTAAACCCATATATATGAGATGGTCCCTGTACTAGCTATTAATACACAACCATGGAGTTTTTCCATTGTCCCACTTGCTAGAGCTGCAACCGCATCAATCTGAACAAATAGCTTCACATCACTTGAAATATGCCTTTGAAAGTCAAGACGGGTATAACAGATTCAGAAGCATTCTAAGAATATATGGAAAGAATGGAATCAAGCAAGAAATGTTGTGAAGAGTTCCTTCTATGAAGAGGCAGAGAGACAGAGAGAGAGATGGGGGAGAAGATTTCGCAGTTGTAGCAGAAAACCTGAGACAGAGCGGATCTAGCCTGTTAGAATATGCAGCTTTCACCCATTCTGTAGCCAAAAAAAGTATGAACTCTTCCTTCCTCTCTCCCGTAAGCCAACAATATAAGCCATGATTTTTGGTGTTCATCGGTTGATAGAACAAAACACCACCACATAATTGGAGAGGAAAATTGAGAGGAAAGATGATAGAACTGCAGCTCAACAGATTATAACGGAAGACTCTATGATGGATAATCTGGTGGAATCTCAACAAGAAAAGGCAAGTCATGAGCAGGGGAGAAGAACCAAGCGAACCCCTGTTTTGATGAAGGATTTTATTAGTAAATAATTAGTAGATAATTAGGATAAATCAGTATCAGTGGTCTAATATGTTTTGTAATCTGTCTTTTACAAAGAAGGGGGAAAGCAAGTTGTTACTGTCATCTGACAGAAGAGAATCAATCCGTTAGGGAATGATATTTTATAATCATGTACGAGATCAGGAAAAGGATAAGAAAATAGACAAAATTCCTTTATTCTCTCTTCTTCTTCGTCTTCTTCCTCTTCTTCTTCTTCTAGCTCTGAAACTTCCTCACTATTAGCAGTCCCCAGAGATTTATATCAGAGAAGTGTATCATTGGCGCTTTCATTGAGCCTTCTTCCATGGCGGAAAATACACGTGCTCAACCGACGATCGACGAGCAGCTCCAACACCACCAGCCACAACTCCATGATCTGCGTATTCTCCAATCTCAACAACATGCAAAATTAGTCAATATGATTAAGCAGTTGCAGGTCCGACCTCCACCACCGACCAACCAACAATCGCATAGCGATGCTCACTCTTCTCGTAGTGTGGACGACGCTCCCCTTCTAGTTCCGATGAATTTCCGTAGGGTTATACAGATGGATGTTCCGAAGTTTGATGGATCCGATCCAGTCGGATGGATTTTCAAAGTCGAACAATTCTTCCATTATTACAGCACTCCTGAAGAACAACGGCTGACAATCGCTTCATTTCACCTGGAAGGTCCTGCTCTTTCTTGGTTTCAATGGGCAAAATCACATAATTTGTTGCATTCATGGAAGGGTTTTCTTGATTCCCTTCAATTACGCTTCGGCCCTCTGTTATATGAAGATCACAAAGATCTTGCAAGAGAGTTATTGGTTACACCACCCACCTCTCCCCTACAAGCCTTCTCGTTAGCCCGCCCTTTTGAACAAAACTATGAGGATCTGAGAAAATCATGGAAAAGTCCCCCCGCACAAAACATGGGAGGACCGGGCTTACTCCCTACACCATTAATTAACCCTCTCAGAGCACTGCCTCCACCCCCACTTCAACAAATTCCCTTGCGAACTCGCCAATTAACGAGAGAGGAAATGAAACCCAAAAGGGACAAAGGCCTCTGTTACTATTGCGATGAGAAATTCATTCCTGGGCATGATTGCCGACGACGATTGTACCACCTTTCTGCCATTGAGGAGGACTTCGAACCCATGTTTACAGACACTACAGAACTTGCGATCACTAAATTACCTGACGAATTAGCGGAGGAAAATTCTGTCAAAATTAGTTTCCAAGCTCTGGTAGGACAACAAAATCTCAGCACCATACGCATATCTGGTACATGTGCAACTCAGTCCCTTCATGTGTTGATTGACAGTGGATCAACCCACAATTTTGTGAAGGACAAGGTGGCTACATCTCTAAATTGGCCAATTATACATACTGCTCCAGTCAAGGTGTTGATTAGCAATGGCGAATCTTTGCTCTGTAACAAGAAATGCCTCAATGTCAAGGTGACATTACCATCTCATGAATTTTCATTTGACTTATTCATTCTACCTATCAAGGGGGCTGATTTAGTTTTGGGCATTCAGTGGTTACAAGAATTAGGTCCCATTGTTACAAATTACAAAATTTCCACTATGGAATTCAATTGGAAGGGCCGAAAAAGGAAGCTCACAGGGAAGGCGGCTTTAAACCCTTACCCTCTCAAAGCCAATCATTTAAAGAGTTTGGATAGGACAGATTCAGTTGCCTCTTGTTTTCAATTAGTTTGCATTGCCTCTGAGCAATCCAACCCTTCTGATGTAGCAATCACCCCAACAGCTTTACCACCTGATTTACCCACAGCAATTTCTGAACTTTTGTTACAGATTGCTTCAGTATTTAAGTTACCTACATCTGTACCTCCTCGTAAAGACGTGGACCATCAGATTCACCACCTCCCTGGTTCAAATTCTGATAGAAACCCAATATTCATCAGCAAATTATGGTCCACGCTTTTCAAGTTTAGTGGTACTTCGTTAAACTTATCATCCTCTTATCACCCGCAGACAGATAGCCAATCAGAAGTTCTGAATCGATGTATTGAACAATATTTGAGGGCTTTCTCTCAAGAAAACCCAAAGCACTGGCATCATTATTTACTATGGGCGGAATATTCTTACAATACATCGTTTCACACAGCCAAAAAAAATGACTCCATTTGAAGCAGTTTATGGGAGGCCACCACCATCCTTACCTTGCTACATTTCGGGGTCTTCTTCAATCGAAATAGTGGACACCGAGCTCAAACAGCGAGACATCATTTTACATCAGCTTAAGGCTAATCTTATTCAGGCTCCAGCAAGAATGAAGTGTATGGCTGATCAAAACCGTCTTCACAGACAATTTGAGGTGGGAGATTGGGTATTGTTGAAATTACAACCATATCGGCAACATACAGTTGAAAACTTAGCAAACTTTTTTATGGACCCTACCAAGTCGAATCAAGAGTTGGGAAGGTTGCATATCATCTGAAACTACCAGAGAGTAGTGAAATTCACCTAGTTTTTCACATTTCATTGCTCAAACTTTTTTATGGTCCAGCCCCTCTCACTCCGTGCCCTTTACCAATTCAGAATTTCGATAACGATCCTCTTATTTCACCTCTAGCCATTTTGGACAGGCGAGTTATACTCAAAGATCACATCCCACTTCAACAAGTACTGGTGCAGTGGAGAGGATTACTTCCAGAGGAAAGATCTTGGGAGAACTTACATGACCTGCAATCAGCTTATCCAAATCTGAACCTTGAGGACAAGGTTAGTTTCGAAGGAGTGGGCAATGATAGAACTACAGCTCAACAGATTATAACGGAAGACTCTGTGATGGATAATCTGGTGGAATCTCAACAAGAAAAGGCAAGTCATGAGCAGGGGAGAAGAACCAAGCGAACCCCTGTTTGGATGAAGGATTTTATTAGTAAATAATTAGTAGATAATTAGGATAAATCAGTATTAGTGGTCTAATATGTTTTGTAATCTGTCTTTTACAAAGAAGGGGGAAAGCAAGTTGTTACTGTCATCTGACAGAAGAGAAGCAATCCGTTAGGGAATGATCTTTTATAATCATGTACGAGATCAGGAAATGGATAAGAAAATAGACAAAATTCCTTTATTCTCTCTTCTTCTTCGTCTTCTTCCTCTTCTTCTTCTTCTAGCTCTGAAACTTCCTCACTATTAGCAGTCCCCCTGAGATTTATATCAGAGAAGTGTATCAAAAGATAATATTGTTGGGAGATTAATATTGAGGGGAAAGGAATTTGTTGCTGATTTTAAGGGAATTAGGAGCGGATAGGAAGGGTTGATTGATTTAAGAGATTAAAAGCAAGTTTCCTGATTTTAAGAGATTAAGGGGAGATCGAATAGGAAGGATGACTAAATTTAAGATTAAAGGGACTTGGATTGGAAAGGATTGTAATGTTTGAGAGATCACTTTAGAAAAAGTAGGAAGGGGAAAGGATTGCAACGTTTGGCAAGAGACGTTTTGCAAGAGTTTTTCTTTTGGATTAAATGTTTAATGGGATTCTTTATTTGAATTTAATGAGTGTTTTGGAAATGTTATATATATATATATATATATATATATATATATATAGATTAGTGGGACGACATTTCAGAAGGCATTACTAATATCCGTTCAAAAAGATAGGAAAGAAAAGAGGAAACAAACCCCAAACAATAATCCTATATCTTTATATTTGGCAACATTTTTGTTTTATTTATCTATCATGATATCTTACTTTTTTGTTCTTATCTATCTTTCCATACTCGAATTAAATTGCCTTGATTGGACACATTTTTCTTTACAGTGTCTTCGCATGGGTGTTAAGGAGTTGGTGGTCTTATTATTGCAATACCTCTGTTTTAGGGTATGATGTCTGCACTTTTTATTCACACTTCTCATTGCTTGATGCAAATTTGAACAAATAGCCCTGTTTTAGTATTGTTCATTGATTTGTATAGTCTTTTCCTTTGTTTGGGTGATGAGAATTGGGTCGATATAAGGATGTTTGGGTCATTATCTGACTGCTCTTACAGTTCTGACACTCTTGATTTGGGTGAATCTTGATATCATAAATCTCGGAAATACTTCGGATTACCTTCTACAAACACTTCTCAGCAACTTCGATTTCTCTTGGAAAACTGCATAAGATTGCTCTCTAGGTTGGACATGTTTAAGTATACTACCGAAAGGTGACACGGCCTTGGGTGTGGATATATTGGGTATCATGTTCTCAATATCATTATATAGCCACTTAGGGAGTTATTTCCTTTCATCCACTAATTTGGGTTTCTACTTTGCCTCTATTATACTTGGCAATTTCTTACTCTTGACATTATTGATAGGTAAAGTGATATCCACACTCCTTTGTTTTAATTGGTCACTTTTTATGTTTGGAAATTGATTTTTAAGACAACATATGATCTAATTTCAATATCTTTGGGTGTTCATTTTTTTTTTTGTCATTTAATTGCATTTATTTGGTATCTATATCATTTTCTTTAACTACGATGAGAATTAGTCTCTATATCTTACAATCTGAACTTCTGATTTTTGTATCAAGAATGCCTACTCTTTGGAAATGCAATTCAAATTATATTTCAAGTGCTCTTCTAAGATAGGGAATTTGAAGTTTACGGCATGGGCATGACTTCTTCAATTTGTTCGTACCTTTCAGGAACTGTCATTGTTCACAATTTGCGACACAAGAATTTTGTCGTTGCAATTGCTATTCTCCACCATTGGCCACTTATGCTTTTCTTTTTTGCTAAGTAAACTCATTCCTACTCTATGATCTCAATGTTGTGATACTTCTCTACAAATTTCTAAAGGACATGGCTCAAATCTTCTCATAATATTTGTTAACTTACCATGATTGCCCACTTAAACCTCTTAGACATTGCTCAACTCGTATGTTTTGTTCTTAATCGACTTTCATTCTCTCTCATTGCGATGCTCAACTCATCCGTTTGTTATTTATTCAACTTTTTCGCACGGATTCTTTTAGATAGAAAATGACTTTCACTATTCACAAGGACATGGCAGCCCTCCCCTTCCTCCCTCAAATCTACGTGGCATATAATTTCCAATGTGGCATTGAGAATTTAAAATGAAAAATAAAACATTTCTACCTAAATTCCCATTAAAGCTCATATTTTTTGTTTTTCATTTAATCCTATAATCAGTCAAAATACCCATTTCCATTGGAACAATGGTCTTTGAGACTTTGAGTAATTATAGAATTAAAGCTCATATTTCTGTTTTAGCATTTGGCACCATTTCCATTTAATCCTATGATTACTCAAAAAACCGTTTAAATTATTTTGGAAAGGACCTAATTAACGTCATCAAAGATGTTTAGCATCCTTTAATGTAGAAGTTATTTCATTTGGTATTCCCTAATTGGATCGAGTAGTTTGGGACGGCAGTCCCAAAAATTTGGAGTTGCATTGAGTCGGCTATCAGGATGGAGTATTTTGGTTAAATTTTGAGGATCTCTGGCGTAATTTTCAGGTGTAAAGTTTTTATAGACATTTGCATGCTTTTATTCAATTTTCATTCCCAAAAAAAAATCTGATTTTAGAGTTGGCTTTGTTGTCTTTAGATTTATACGATATTTTTGTAATGGAGAGATTTGGAATTACAAAATACTACTTAAATTTCAGAACAAAACTGAAATTCCAAAATATTGAAGTTGAGCATAGTAAATCCAGTACCATTAATAAAAAAGCATAGAGAAATCCAAAAGAAGAAGTATTTCCTAACTCAATGTGTGCTGAAGTTTTCAGAGAACTAAAACTTGAAATTTGGAAAACGGACATACTTAATTCCTGCTGTCTAAATTAGGAAAAACAGAACATGAAGTATAGAAAACAACCACCGTAGGAACAAAGGATAACGAAAGGCAATGATACATCCGAAATCAACTTTTTTGTAAGGCAACTTGTAAGTTCCTTGGCAAATTTTTTTTCTATAAGTAAATGCAAGGGCCTTTCTCTTGTAAGACAAAACGCCTATGTTTTATATGATGAACATTTATAGAGCATTTTTTTTGCCAAAATTTTAGGCATTTCCTACGTAACCACACCCACAAACTCCATAGCATCAAATTCAGCTATTCAATTACTAAAAAGAAAATTCAAAATTAAAACCCCAGATAGGAAAATAACAAATGGATGTCAACTAATAACTTATCTACGAAGGTGTAGTTCCAACATATCTACGGGTTCATGTAACTCTCTACGGAGATGTAAGGAAATAAATACATCAAATTTAAACATTAGATTAAAAATGATGATCCTCATCCAATTCGGTTTTCCTACGATATGATTTGAACAAAAAAATTAGATTAAATGTGCTATGATAACCACATTTATAGTGGCTTGCTCAGGCTGACCTATAGCTCAGAAACCTTTTCCCTATGTGTGTGTGTGTGTGTGTGTGTGTATATGTATATTATACATACATAGACATATACATATACATATATATATATACACACACACACACATATATATATATATATGTAAGCCGAATGGTTCCCACCTTGGCATTCCCATCTTATTTTGATGATTCCAATACACAAGTGATTTAAGATCACTAATGTGTTTGATTGTCTAAGTTGTAGATCATAATTGTGCTAAAACAAGATTGCTTGGATTGAGGCCAAGAAGGTCTCATTAGACCACATTCGGAAGGCCAAAGACATCGGAGATCCAAGATACATGAAGACTTGAAGCATCGCAATTGAAGATCGAAGTCATTTTAGAATGTATAAGATCTAATCCTAGTTTTGATTTTAAGAGGCATAAATTAAGTTAATCTCACACACCCTAAATGTTTAAGAGATTGTCCTTGTGGTGTTCCAAACACTTTGGAACCCTCATAGCAATCCCAACTTAGTGTAGACTTGGAAGCCCATTGAATAAGAAAACAGAATTGAAAATCTGCTGAAAATAGGCTTCTCGGAACTCCAAGAGAATTCTCGGAGCTCCGAGCTCGGAACTCCGAGACATTCCTCGAAGCTCCGAGATTTGGTCCAGTAGAATTTTTCCATCTTCTATTTGTATTCCTGAAACTCCGAGAGAAATTCTCGGAACTCCGAGACCAATATAACGGGAAGAAATATATCCGTTGGTGACTTTGCCAGATTTACCACTATGCTCCTCAAACGGTCATATTTTGTTTTTCTATATATATGGGCATTCCAAACTTCCCTATTATTAATCCTAACACTGTAAAATCCTATTGGAACATCCTAAGAGTGAACTAAGCTTGTCTATGCCTCTCATCCTCTGAGATTAGGATTTGGATCATTAGGCCAAAATTTGTACATCTTCTACAAATCTTGTAAACCCTTGTAAGGAATTTTTTGTTCTTTCTTTCTTATTCAAGAACATTGTATTAGGGCGAGTGTTCAGAGAAGTGGAGCCCACTCTCCGTGGTGAGGATTGCCACCAAGGTTAAAGCAATTGGAATTGTAATCAGCACCGATCTTCACCGAAGTTAAGAAGATCAATTAGTGAAGCCATCAACGGGCTTGGTTGGCGGAGTGGAGTAGGCCTCGCGTTGGAGGACCGAACCACTTTAAATCTCCGGTGCAATCTCTCTTATCTCTTGCCTTTCTTTTATTTACACTTAGGATTTAACTTGCATGCTTAATTTTCATCTCTGATCTCTTAATCTTCAAATATAGGTTAGAAGTTTTCAAAAGATTAAAACTTGTTAAGCAACCTAAATTTTACCTCCTCATAGTTGCCATTGGGGTAAGTACTCGGGACCACCCTTGGAATTTCAATATATATATATATATATATGTATACATAGATACATATACATATACATATCCATATAAATATATACATACATACTATATATATATAGATACATATACATATATACATACATACATATATATATAGAGAAAACGGTTCCTACACATATGTGTAGATAAGTTATCTACACACTAGCTTAAAATGCATTGGGGGCCACATTATTTGGGTGATCCAAACCATTCATTTTTAAGGCCCTCACATAGATAGGGTGTCCACAAAAAATCAGATCCATAGGATCATCCTAACCATTCGAACTGTGGAGGCAAAAAATGGACTAATTTGTGAAGGTTTAAAGACATCCATTTTACCTCCACAAATCGTAGGGTTGGGATGATCCTATGGATCTGATTTTTTGTAGACACCCTATCTATGTGAGGGCCTTTAAAATGGATGGCTTGGATCACCCAAACAATGTGGGCCCCAACTGTATTTTAAGCTAGTGTGTAGAGAACTCTCTACACATATGTGTAGGAACCGTTTTCTCATATATATATATATATATATACATACATACATACATACATATATTTGTATGGGAAAACGGTTTCTCCAGTCGAGCACATATACCATTATCAATGCTTGAGCGTTATGTGAGTTTCAATTGGTTTTTAGAAGTGGGTCCCATAGCATATAACATAATGACGAAGGTGGGAGACTAAAATCCATTGCGATAAAAGATCTCTCAAGCTAAGGCTTTGCCTTCTTTAGCAAACCCCTAGTGCATGAAAGAAAGGAGAAAGGACTTCGCATTCTTCAAAAAACCAGAGAGATCTTTGGGCCAAATCTTCTTCGAGCCCTAGACTTAGCTAGTGTGAAGCCCTAGAAAGGACTTCGCCTTCTTCGAAAAACCAGAGAGATCTTTGGGATTCAAGGTCCGTCTCTCTCTCTCTCTCTCTCTCTCTCTCTCTCTCTCTCTCTCTCTCTCTCTCTCTCGCTCCACAGATTTTTTGGGATTGAACCTTTGCATCTTCCATAAATATTTTGTGATTCAAGGTCAATCTCTCTCTCTCTCTCTCTCTCTCTCTCTCTCTCTCTCTCTCTCAACAGTGAAAGCTACGGTTAATTGAAGCTAAGGTTAGTGAATCTTCTTACACTCATTTTTTTTTGGATTCATTGTTGCATATAGATATTTCATTTTGGGGTTTTTATTTTGTTAGTGTGATACAAGGGGTGCTAAAGAAAATTTAGATGAACCACAAAGATGATGCATTAAAACAATTCAAAAAGTCAAGAAAATAAAATAAACATGTGATATAATTGCATATACATTCTTGAATGCTAACATGAGATTGTTGGAAATGGTCAGTAAGAAACACATACATACATATCCAACACAGATATAATTGGTCAAGATTCCTTTAGTTGGTACAAAAAACTAAAGGAAAATATTGAAACATGATCTTTATTTTGCTTATACCCAAACAAAGCACCAAAGAAAATTGCTTGCTTATGTAAATAACACGATATTAATTTCCCAGCATTCATTCACTTTTAGTACTTTTCCATATCTTCTGTCCAAGGATACTCCCAACAATCAAAGACTACCTGAAACCATTAATCATCCAGTAGATGGGCATTAGAAAACAACTCACTTGCTAGATCTGCACTTAAAAATTGGAATTAGATAAATCAGACATAAATCAACTAAGCCAACGGACCTCTCTCGAAGCAGACTACACCTTTTTGCAATCAGTCTCTCTTCATCCTGGGAGAAACAACTTAGAATCTTGATCGTTCCCTACAAAATAATTAATCACAGGAAAACCACAAAAGGAGAAAAATCAAGTTATGAAAGTATTAATTAGTGAAGAAAAGGGGTTGAAGGGGGGAGAGAGAGAGAGAGATAGAGAGATTAAACACATGAGGATATCAAGGAATACCTAATACTCTGATTTTTAGTCCTATCCCATAAATCACTTCGTGGCGCAGAGGAGGGCCCAAAATTGTGGTTTTGTGAGAAACATGTCGGAGTCATGGCGTGAAGCGGTATCTTTCTTCGTCCTTCTATCTCTCCTACGTATTAGAGTCCCCTGGTGTCAGGGAGAGAAATTTCTTGCCGAAAATAAACTACATAACAAAACAAACCATTAACAAAGCAAACTAAATCTATCTCTGGCACTATACAGAGTATAATCAATCGATCCAAGTCCTCATGGTTTCTTCTGTTTCATTTGTGTAAATTTGTAAGAAATACACGTCAATGGTAGCCTAAGCTGAAATTACATATATGTAACTTGAAATTACTATTCTAGAACATTCTGCAATCCAGTTGTGGTTTTGTGGGACCCGATCCCGCGAGAGGGGTGGGGAGCGCGAGGCGCCGGACTCTCTTTTGATCTCTCGTACCCACGCGATTGGCGTGTGCTTTTTTTTATTATTAATTACCCAACCAAGCCGGCAACAACCAAGCCATAGGGTGCAAACAAACGTGCAACCCAGTACCCACAAGGGCAGGGGTAAGCGGCCGAGCCTAGCAAGGTGTGATTTAATTCATCCTTTCCGTGAACTTGGGATCACTAAAGGAATCCGAATTTCACACAAAAGAGAATGACAGAGTCACCACCTGGTTACGAGAAAATAACCAGAAATCTAGACTCATTACCTGGTTACGAGAATGGAAGGTATGGGGAGTTACCACCACATGCACCATCCTCGCCCGATAATCCGGTCTTCGATTCCAAAAGTTAACTCTCTTGAATTTCTTTTAAATGACCCATTTAACTCTATTGAAGTGCGAACGACGTGACATGCATCGTAAAATCTAATTTTAATGAAATTCCTAAATGTGTATCTTGATTTTCTTAATTTGTTTGATTTCAATCTAAGTCAAAGTTCTCCTAGAATTCTAATTTGGGGGAAATCCTATATATTTAGTTAATTTAATTAAGAATTAAAAAAAACTAATATACAAAACCCCACTACTTATTTGTGGAGCGGACTTGTGATTGGTATGCCATCAAGCATCCAAGCTGTCTACGTACCCAAGCCTCACTGGGATCAGAGTCGACGTAGTTCGGTGCACCTAAACTAAGCTACTTATGCTTAACTCATCTAGGACACCGATCTAGACAAGATTGACTATTTCAACAGTTTAAGAGAGATTATTTAGTTTAAGTTGAAGATTTTATTATCCTATGACTTCATCTAAGATGCAATATGGTCCTAGCTAAGTGCAAGTTGTCCCTTAGACTAATGCAGATTAACCTACATCCTAAGTAACTAGGTTTGTCCTAGGAAAAAATTGGGTGACTAGTGTAACTAGATCTATGGCACGGTTGCTGATGAACACATTTATGTGTGAATGGTAGTGATAAGAAACACGCATATTTTGTCCTTTAAAGCGGTGCTACTAAGGTATTTTCATTGTTTTTGGTGTTTCAGGTTATTTTCTGGATGTCCACAGAAAATACAGCTAATGAGATGGAGTTCTACAAAAAATATCATTTTGCAGCCACATTGGAGTTAGTGGGCCCACTTATATAAATATTTCTTTATCTTGAAATGGACGGTTTAGATCATCATGGATCCGAGTTACTTTTTGCCAGGGGGGGCTCATCCAATTTGTCTTGAAGATGGGCTGTTTGGAATTACAAATTAAAGAGGGGCTGTTGTTATCAATTGCTATCAAGTGGGCTGAAATGGACGGTTTGGATCAACTTACGTTTCAAGAGAGCCATGAAATCTATAATTGGTTACCGAATGGAGGTGGGCTGTTTTTAACATCAAATGGAATTGGGCTATTATTGTCAACTAAAATGGACGGTTTGGATTAATCCCATGATCCCAACTTTCATACTCTTTCTATTTTTTTAAAGTAGGGCTCACTCACACTTGTCCCAAAACGGTGTTGTTGGGGGCAACATATTCACACGTGCCAAGGTGTGTTGTTGAATCGGATTGAGTGAGTTGTAAACATCAATTAAAAATCAGTTGTTGGATATCAATTGAAGAGGTGTGGTGCTAACAAAAATACAAGGTGGAAATATGGGCTGGTCCATCCCTTAACGTGGCAACCATATGCTATTGTTATTGTTAGTACCATTTTATGCCTCTTGATTAATTTTTGGTTATCAAAGAAACATGGAAATAAGTGGCGACATATGGAAGTGAGAGAGGAAAGAAGATGCTAGATTTTTCATCACTGAAATTGGAGATATTTATTACTAAAAAAAAAAAGAGGATCAAACTTGGTGTGATAAAGTGGGACCCACTTACATTCTATACCCAGCAGTTCTGTTCACGTTGGAAAGTTTTGAGCTAGAATGGGAATTACATGCAAATTCACTCTCTATATAGAAGCCACTTCCACGTATTTGAATTGAAAAAAAAAAGTAACTTCTATTTAAGTGTATTGCATACACATGCAATAGAAAGTGGGACCCAATTGCTACTTTTGTCCTCACTTGCTTCAATATATTATATAACACCATGGAAGAAAAGAGTAGCCCTTGCCTCTTATTCCCACGTCAAAAAGAAATGTTGCCAAAGTTGTTGCTAGAAGTTGATGAAAGCATTGCACACCCAAGGTGAAAGTTGCTGAAATTACAAAGACAAGGTGAAAGGTGAAAAAATACAAAGATGCCAAGTTTCTTATTTTTGTGAACCTCTTTGGAGCTGAAAATAGAAGGAGATTTCCTCTATATATTGCAATCAAAGGATGACAAAAGGCTCTCTATTATTCTCTTAAGACTTTTTTTGGCATTCTTCTTTTCTCCCACAGTGGAGTTCGGCTATTTCTCTATTCTCTCTACATCCCTCTTGCTCTCCTCCTCTCACTCTATTCTCTCTACAATTCTCCACCACTCTCAAGCTCTCTCTCTTAGGGTTCTTGTTCTCTTTTTCTTTTTCAAGTTTTTATCTCTTCAACCAAGGATCAACCATCCAAGGCTCCACTCCAAGGTGACATCAAGAGACGAAGAAGGACAAGTTGGCCGTTGCTCGAAGGAGAAAAAGACTAAGTGTTCTTTAATTTCTGTTATTTCTTTCAATCCTAGTTAACTGTATTTTTGTTTAATTTTAATTAAAAGAGAAAATACTTTGTGTTTGATTTTTCTTTTCAAGTTATTAATGGCAAGTCTCTTCTCTATTCTCTCTATTTTCTTTGTTTCTTTCCCCTCCTCCATGAATAACTAAATCCATCTACTTGGGGTTTAGATGAAGCCATGGGGAAGGAGAAAGATGATTAATTAAAACCAGTGGCTTATATAACAACTTATGTAAGGATTTGTATTTGTTGGATCCCAATCATGTATGCCACTGGCTTTCCCCAGTCGTATAAGTGATTGCCGATAAATAAATATAATTTCTTATATAATATCTTTAAATTGAGTAGTATATTTGATAAAACACTCATGGGCAATGACATCAATAGATCTTATTCCCCATAGACTAAATTTATCAAATACACTATCCAATACAGAAATTGGTTTGATTAATAATATAATTCCAAACCCATGATGGATTCTAACGCTAAGTAATCTTTTATATTGAATTAAGGTTTTTATACTATTCCAAATTACTTTTGCAATTTTCCAATTTACTTAAGCCCTTAGAATTTAGTTTTCTAATTAAATTAGATAAGTAGTTAATAGAGACCATTAAAATTTGGTACACTTTGCCTAAATTAGGATTTTAAATAAAAAAGATCTTAGTTAAATTTGATTCTTAGATTGAATAGAATATACGCTTATATATAGTGTTGGCTCCGAGGTCTAAGTCCACGGAAATCCTGAGTCCATTCCAGGCAACATTATATCATAGCTAGTATTCTAATCGGTAAAAGAATAGGATTGATAACTAGATTTCTCTTCCTTGAGTTCGACCCGTATTTACACGATCCGTGCACTTGCGGTTATTTAATTTCTCAAACTAGTTTTTGGCGCCGCTGCCGGGGAAGAGAGTTGCATTAGAATCTTAATTATTCGAAGTGTTAGATTAGTAGTTGTTTTTAGTTTAGTTATATTTTTGGTTTCTTGGCTATCCATCTCTCTTACTTGGTTTTCCTGTGTTTATGAGTGAAGGTTGGGTGCGGAACTCGGCCAATCGACTAGAAAGAGCAAACCGGTTAGAGACGGCGGAAGACATCACACCAAATCCAAATCAAGTAGTCATGGCGGAAGAACAAGAGCCGCCCAAGAGTTTGCGCGATCGCTTCTATCCGGCCCGAACCGCGCAACCTTCTTGCATTAGATTGCCGGTTGCGCAGGGCAATAATTTTGAGCTAAAATCGCAATTTATTTCTTTGCTTCCTCGTTTTCATGGCCTCCCTTCGGAGGATGCTTATTTATTTTTGCGTGAGTTTGAAGATGTATGTGCTTTGATTAAGTTGCAACAACTTACCGATGATGCGGTAAAGTTGCGGTTTATTACGTTTTCACTCAAGGATGGAGCCAAAAAGTGGCTCTATGGCTTACCAACGAACTCCATCACCACTTGGGAGGAGTTCGCCGTCGCTTTCCTAAAAAAGTTTTTTCCATTACATAAAACTAATAAGCTTAGGAACGATATTTTACAATTCAAACAAAAGCCATTAGAGTCATTTTCTAAGTTTATGGAGAGGTTGAAAGACCTACTCCAAGAGTGTCCTCACCATGGAATTGATTTGTGGCACTTATGCCAAATTGTTTATGAGGGCATAGATTACCAAACAAAGCAACTTCTTGAATCCATGTGTCCTAACGGTTTTACATCTTTCACGGATGAGGCTGCGGCATGGAACTTCTTACTTGATTTGGCAGAAAAAACAAGAGAGTGGGAATCCACTCAAGATGGTGAGAGAGCCACTTCAAGTAAGGGATTTCTAATAGAGGGTGCCGTGGCAAAAGAGGCCCATCTTGATAGCCTAATCAAAAGGCTAGAAGCCATAGTTGTCAAAGGACCTTCACAGGTCCATCAAATTGCACATAGTGTTCCTATGTGCAATTGGTGTCAAGCCACGGACCATGTCATGGAAGAGTGCCCAACTCTTGCTAAATTTGGTAATTCTAATGAAAATGCAAGTGCCATGTTTTTAAATAATCCATATAGTAGCACTTATAAGCCGGGATGGAGGAATCATCCCAACTTTTCTTGGAATCAAGGGAATTATCAAGGAGGGCCATCAAATTTCCAAGGTCAAGGCCAATTTGGCCAACCTAGGCCCACCTTCCCTTCTATGAATGTTCGACCACCCCTAACCACACCTCCACCTTTTCACAACCCAATTTTAAATAATGTTTCAAATCAGCAACCATCGGGTTTTCAAAAACAAGGGGAGTCGGCGCGCATAGCTTCCTTAGAAAAGAGCATAGAACTTCTCACTAGCACCTTCATGACAAGCCAACACAATATGGAGAAGCAAATCTCCCAACTTGCCATGGCTTTGCATTCAAGGGAAAAGGGGAAGATGCCAAGTCAACCCATTCCTAATCCAAGGAACGTGAATATGAATGTGAATCAACAGGTACCGCCGAATCAGTTGAATGTCATTCAACCAATTCTGCCGCCGCAAGAGCCCTCCAATGAATGTAATGCCGTATATGCTTTAAGGAGTGGTAAAGATTACCACAAGGAGGAGGTCAGATCTAAACCTTCTATAGATCCACAAGATACATCCAAAGAGGTAAGAAAAGACTCTCCTCCAACAGGGTCGATTGCGGAACCCAAACAGGTAAGTGAAGAGCAGGCAGTTTCTCCACCTGCAAAGGAGTATGTGCCTAAAGCTCCTTTTCCAAGGAGACTTGCTAATAATAAAAAGGTGGATGCCATGGATAAAATATTAAATGTGTTTAAGCAAGTGCAAATTAACATTCCTTTATTAGATGCGATTTCCCAAGTCCCTACTTATGCCAAAGTGTTGAAAGATTTGTGCACACAAAAGCGCACAACTAATGTGCCCAAGAAGGCTTTCTTGGCCGCAAATATAAGTTCCATTTTATCTCAACAGATGGTGGCTAAGTATAAGGATCCGGGATGTCCCACTATTTCTTGCACTATTGGTAACACTAAAATTAAGCATGCTCTTTTAGATTTGGGTGCTAGTGTGAACCTCTTGCCATTCTCTGTATATATGCAATTAGGACTAGGAGACCTCAAACCAACCACCGTCACTCTCCAATTGGCGGATAGATCCATAAAGACACCTAAAGGGATGGTTGAGGATGTTTTAATTAAAGTAGGAGATTTTCTTTTTTCCGTCGATTTTATCGTGTTAGATACGGAACCTGTTGCTAATATCAAGGATCAAATCCCTATCATTCTTGGGAGGCCTTTCCTTGCTACTAGCAATGCTCTCATTAATTGTAGAAATGGCCTAATGAAACTCTCCTTTGGTAATACTTCAGTAGATTTCAATGTGTTTCGCTTAGGTAAGCAACCCAATTTTCATGAAGATATTAATATGTTGCATGCCTTTCCTGAAGATGTTATGACTAATTTTGACATCAATTTTGATGCAGGTTTTCAAGAATGCTTAGATGCACTAGGAGATGATGAAGGATATGATTTCTTTTCCAAACCTTTTGCTATTCAAGACGTAGAGCCCGTGGGACCATTAGCCAAATCGCTTCCAAAGCCTTCCATTGAAGAGGCCCCACAGCTAGACTTGAAGACACTCCCTTCTTCTTTACGTTATGCTTTTCTTGGTGATAATTGTACTTTGCCTGTAATAATTGCTGCGGATCTAACCTCCACTCAAGAGGAGGAACTCATTAAATTGCTAAAAGATAACAAGGAAGCCATAGGGTGGACAATGGCCGACATCAAAGGAATTAGCCCTTCGATTGTGCAACACCACATCAACCTCATTGAGGGTTCCAAACCTTCAAGGGAACCTCAAAGAAGGGCTAATCCTGTGATGAAGGAAGCCATCCAAAAAGAAATTTTAAAATGGTTAGATAACGGGATCATATATCCAATATCGGATAGCCAATGGGTGAGTCCCGTTCAAGTAGTGCCTAAGAAGTCGGGAGTCACAGTTATACAATCCGCCACCAATAAACTCATTCCTACTCGTATTCAAACGGGGTGGCGGGTTTGTATTGACTACCGAAAGCTTAATGCCGCTACTTGGAAGGATCACTTTCCTTTGCCTTTTATTGATCAAATGTTAGAAAGGTTAGCAGGTCGTGAGTATTATTGCTTTCTTGATGGATATTCCGGTTATAACCAAATTCCCATAGCTCTTGAAGATCAAGAGAAAACGACATTCACATGCCCCTTTGGAACGTTTGCTTATAGACGCATGCCTTTTGGGTTATGCAATGCTCCAGCAACTTTCCAAAGATGCATGATGAGTATCTTTTCTGACATGGTGGAGACCTTCTTAGAGGTTTTTATGGATGATTTTTCTATTCATGGCTCCACCTATGCCGAATGTTTACATCACTTAAAATTGGTCTTAGAAAGGAGTAGAGAAAAGAACCTTGTCCTCAATTGGGAAAAGTGTCATTTTATGGTAAAAGAGGGCATCGTTCTAGGACATGTGATTTCTAAAGAGGGAATTAAGGTTGATAGAGCCAAGGTGGATCTCATTGTCCATCTTCCACCGCCCAAAAGTGTGAAGGATATTCGATCATTTTTAGGCCATGCGGGCTTTTACCGGCGTTTTATAAAAGATTTTTCTAAAAATGCTAGGCCTCTAACCAACTTGTTAGCAAAAGATCAAAAATTTGAGCTTTCCAAAGAATGCTTCGATTCTTTTGAGTGTTTAAAAAATGAGTTAACTACGGCTCCCATCATTCAAGCACCAAATTGGGCCGAACCGTTTGAAATTATGTGTGATGCTTCTGACTTTGCCATAGGAGCCGTTTTGGGCCAAAGATTCAATAAATTACCGCATGTCATCTATTATGCAAGTAGGACTCTCAATGATGCACAACTCAACTATACCACTACGGAAAAAGAATTTCTAGCAGTTGTGTTTGCATTAGAAAAATTTAGGTCCTACTTGATTGGATCGCATGTGATAATTTATACCGACCATTCGGCAATCAAGTATCTCGTTGGAAAGAAGGATGCTAAAGCTCGCCTCATTCGGTGGGTTTTACTTCTTCAAGAGTTTGATTTGGAGATTAGAGATAAAAAGGGTACGGAAAACTTGGTTGCCGATCACTTGTCTAGACTTCCTAATGCAAAGAATGACGAAGGTCCAATTAATGAAAACTTCCCTGATGAGCAATTGTTTGCTATTTTTAGTGAGCCATGGTATGCAGATATTGTGAATTACTTGGTTACAGGTGCTACACCGGATCATTAGTCCAACCAAGACAAATACCGGTTTCACTCATAGGTAAAGTATTTCTTTTGGGATGATCCCTATTTGTTCAAAACTTGTTCGGATCAAATTGTCAGACGATGTGTGTCCGATCATGAGTACCAATCGATTCTATCTTTTTGCCATGATCAAGCCTGTGGTGGCCATTTTAGTGCAAAGAAAACCGCACACAAAGTTTTACAATGTGGTTTCTATTGGCCTAGTCTTTTTTGGGATTCTTTTGATTTTTGTAAAGCTTGTAGGTCATGTCAATCCTTAGGAAGAGTTACTAAGCGAAATATGATGTCCCTCAACCCGATCTTAGTGGTAGAAATCTTTGATGTGTGGGGTATCGATTTATGGGCCCGTTTCCAAATTCATTTGGGAATTTGTATATTTTACTTGCAGTAGATTATGTTTCAAAGTGGATTGAAGCAATTGCTTGCAAAACCAATGACCACAAGGTAGTGGTCAAGTTTTTAAAAGAAAACATCCTATCGCGCTTCGGTACTCCTTGTGTGATCATTAGTGATAGGGGTAAACACTTTTGTAATAGACCTTTTGAAGCCCTTATGAAGAAATATGGTATTACTCATAAGTTGGCTACCCCTTATCATCCTCAAACGAGCGGCCAAGTGGAGGTTTCAAATAGGCAAATTAAGCAAATTTTAGAGAAGACAGTGCATCCAATCCGCAAAGATTGGTCCATTAGATTAGTGGATGCCTTGTGGGCTCATAGGACGGCATTCAAGACTGATCTTGGTCAGTCTCCTTACCGCCTTGTGTATGGCAAAGCTTGTCACCTCCCGGTTGAATTGGAACATAAAGCTTTTTGGGCTATTAAGAAACTAAACTTTGATTTGTCTTTTGCAGGTGTTCAAAGGCGATTACAACTTTCTAAATTGGAGGAGTTGCGCAATGAAGCGTACGAGAATGCAAAGATCTATAAAGAGAAGACAAAAGCTTTTCATGACAAACATATTTTGAGAAAATCATTTCAAGAGGGCGAAAAAGTGCTTCTCTACAATTCAAGATTGCATATCTTTCCAGGTAAGTTAAGATCCCGTTGGGATGGACCATATGTGGTTAACAAAGTTTTCTCCCATGGTGCGGTTAAGGTTCTAAATCCAAGCAATGGTGAGATTTTTAAAGTTAATGATCAACGTTTAAAGCCGTTCATTGAGTTGTCACAGCCAAATATGGAAGAAGTCATGGATCTCCATGAACCTTCCTATTCCAATTCTACTTAAGAAAATACAGTACGTACCCTCCTTTCTATTTTTAGTCCTCATATTTTTGTTTCTATTTTTAATGCCTTGAGGACAATGCATAAATCAAGTATGGGGGAGTAGCTTTTGGAAACTTTCCTTTCTAATCTTTTCTATAGTTAAAGTTAGAAATTTTCTTTTCCTTTTGTTTTTGGTATTTTTCTCAAATTAGAAAGAACTTGGTATTTTTTAAAAGAAAGTTGTTTTCCTATTTTAAGAAAGAAAGTTAGTGGATATTTTAATTTTGGAATTTGAAAAATTAGAAAGAATACTTTCCTTTCTTAGTTTTGTTTGCTTTTGGAATCTTTCTTTTAAAAGGATTTGAATAAGAAATAGAAATAGAAACTTGCTTTTTATATGGTATGGATAAAAAGGAAAGAAAGGTTGAAACAAAATAAAGAAAGAATGATTTTTAGAAAGTTTGCTTCTTGATTATAGTTTTGATTTGTAGCCTTTTTGACTTGAGCTATTAAGTCTGAAGGGTTTTTATGCCTAGTTCCTTAAAGCCAACTGGCTTGAGAGCAACTGACTGAAAACTCCATACATGGGTCAATTAGAAAGCTTAATGAATCAAAGCATTGCATATAATCAAAGGTAAAGCTTGAACTCATATGCATCAATGTCTATGACATATGCAAATCAAAGATTTGTCGGACACTGCTTAGTAGCTTGGGTGTCTGGTGCATGCCCTGCATGTCATTCACGCCAAAAGCAGTAGAGGATTACCAAAAAAAATAAAAAATTGAGTTCTATTCTTAGAAACTATGGGAAAAGTTGAAAGAATGGTGGACCATATAAATTTGTAAGTTTTCTACGAAGTTTCCGAATCAAATTTCTTTTATGGTACGATTACATTAGAGGCAAGTTTAAGGGAGCAAAGTACGACAAATTCAAAAGAGGATTCCTTGATTAAAGTATTTTTCTAATTTTTCCAACTTGGGATAGGATGCAAAGTTTAAGTATAGGGGTATTCTTGTTCTTCTATTTTGAGACATTTCTCAAAGAAACAGGATTAGAAATTTTTGGCTTTACTCTATAGTGGGATTTGAAAGAAAGGTTTGTTTTTAGAATTTTGTGTGTTTATTCACTGCAAACACTCACGAGACACAACTCGTCCACTAGGGTAACCTAGGGGTTTAAAGGCTTGTTGCACATGCTAAGTGCAATCGTGATTCCTACGAAAGTGAGTTAGGATTTTATTTTTATTTAGTTTTTGTGTTTGTTTTAGTTTTTCTTTTTGTTTGCTTGAGGACAAGCAAAGCTCAAGTACGGGGGAATTTGATGAACACATTTATGTGTGAATGGTAGTGATAAGAAACACGCATATTTTGTCCTTTAAAGCGGTGCTACTAAGGTATTTTCATTGTTTTTGGTGTTTCAGGTTATTTTCTGGATGTCCACAGAAAATACAGCTAATGAGATGGAGTTCTACAGAAAATATCATTTTGCAGCCACATTGGAGTTAGTGGGCCCACTTATATAAATATTTCTTTATCTTGAAATGGACGGTTTAGATCATCATGGATCCGAGTTACTTTTTGCCAGAGGGGGGCTCATCCAATTTGTCTTGAAGATGGGCTGTTTGGAATTACAAATTAAAGAGGGGCTGTTGTTATCAATTGCTATCAAGTGGGCTGAAATGGACGGTTTGGATCAACTTACGTTTCAAGAGAGCCATGAAATCTATAATTGGTTACCGAATGGAGGTGGGCTGTTTTTAACATCAAATGGAATTGGGCTATTATTGTCAACTAAAATGGACGGATTGGATTAATCCCATGATCCCAACTTTCATACTCTTTCTATTTTTTTAAAGTAGGGCTCACTCACACTTGTCCCAAAACGGTGTTGTTGGGGGCAACATATTCACACGTGCCAAGGTGTGTTGTTGAATCGGATTGAGTGAGTTGTAAACATCAATTAAAAATCAGTTGTTGGATATCAATTGAAGAGGTGTGGTGCTAACAAAAATACAAGGTGGAAATATGGGCTGGTCCATCCCTTAACGTGGCAACCATATGCTATTGTTATTGTTAGTACAATTTTATGCCTCTTGATTAATTTATGGTTATCAAAGAAACATGGAAATAAGTGGCGACATATGGAAGTGAGAGAGGAAAGAAGATGCTAGATTTTTCATCACTGAAATTGGAGATATTTATTACTAAAAAAAAAAAGAGGATCAAACTTGGTGTGATAAAGTGGGACCCACTTACATTCTATACCCAGCAGTTCTGTTCACGTTGGAAAGTTTTGAGCTACAATGGGAATTACATGCAAATTCACTCTCTATATAGAAGCCACTTCCACGTATTTGAATTGAAAAAAAAAAGTAACTTCTATTTAAGTGTATTGCATACACATGCAATAGAAAGTGGGACCCAATTGCTACTTTTGTCCTCACTTGCTTCAATATATTATATAACACCATGGAAGAAAACAGTAGCCCTTGCCTCTTATTCCCACGTCAAAAAGAAATGTTGCCAAAGTTGTTGCTAGAAGTTGATGAAAGCATTGCACACCCAAGGTGAAAGTTGCTGAAATTACAAAGACAAGGTGAAAGGTGAAAAAATACAAAGATGCCAAGTTTCTTATTTTTGTGAACCTCTTTGGAGCTGAAAATAGAAGAAGATTTCCTCTATATATTGCAATCAAAGGATGACAAAAGGCTCTCTATTATTCTCTTAAGACTTTCTTTGGCATTCTTCTTTTCTCCCACAGTGGAGTTCGGCTATCTCTCTATTCTCTCTACATCCCTCTTGCTCTCCTCCTCTCACTCTATTCTCTCTACAATTCTCCACCACTCTCAAGCTCTCTCTCTTAGGGTTCTTGTTCTCTTTTTCTTTTTCAAGTTTTTATCTCTTCAACCAAGGATCAACCATCCAAGGCTCCACTCCAAGGTGACATCAAGAGACGGAGAAGGACAAGTTGGCCGTTGCTCGAAGGAGAAAAAGACTAAGTGTTCTTTAATTTCTGTTATTTCTTTCAATCCTAGTTAACTGTATTTTTGTTTAATTTTAATTAAAAGAGAAAATACTTTGTGTTTGATTTTTCTTTTCAAGTTATTAATGGCAAGTCTCTTCTCTATTCTCTCTATTTTCTTTGTTTCTTTCCCCTCCTCCATGAATAACTAAATCCATCTACTTGGGGTTTAGATGAAGCCATGGGGAAGGAGAAAGATGATTAATTAAAACCAGTGGCTTATATAACAACTTATGTAAGGATTTGTATTTGTTGGATCCCAATCATGTATGCCACTGGCTTTCCCCAGTCGTATAAGTGATTGCCGATAAATAAATATAATTTCTTATATAATATCTTTAAATTGAGTAGTATATTTGATAAAACACTCATGGACAATGACATCAATAGATCTTATTCCCCATAGACTAAATTTATCAAATACACTATCCAATACAGAAATTGGTTTGATTAATAATATAATTCCAAACCCATGATGGATTCTAATCCTAAGTAATCTTTTATATTGAATTAAGGTTTTTAAGCTATTCCAAATTACTTTTGCAATTTTCCAATTTACTTAAGCCCTTAGAATTTAGTTTTCTAATTAAATTAGATAAGTAGTTAATAGAGACCATTAAAATTTGGTACACTTTGCCTAAATTAGGATTTTAAATCAAAAAGATCTTAGTTAAATTTGATTCTTAGATTGAATAGAATATACGCTTATATATAGTGTTGGCTCCGAGGTCTAAGTCCACGGAAATCCTAAGTCCATTCCAGGCAACATTATATCATAGCTAGTATTCTAATCGGTAAAAGAATAGGATTGATAACTAGATTTCTCTTCCTTGAGTTCGACCCGTATTTACACGATCCGTGCACTTGCGGTTATTTAATTTCTCAAACAGTTGCTATCCATAGCAAACGGCCGTGATTGGGCTGGACCTCTAACTCTAGGACTTCCTAAAACCTAGGACACAACGTGACGTAAGTGTTCTTAAGAGGCCCTAAAGATTCCTACAATAGGAGACCGTAATCCAACGGCTCCTAAGACGCGGATCGAGTTAATTCGATTTGTTGAACTTAATGAGTTTTGATTCTTTGAAAGTTTCTAATCCTAAGATCTATGGAATACGAAAGGCTCTAGGGCTTGATTAGTTTCGGCATCGAATCGCATCCATGGAAGGGCATCGTGCTCTCAATCCTTGTATAATTTAACACATAAATTATAGTATATTATTGCCTAGCAAGATTATCAGGATTTTCGTGGACAGTGGACGACAAAGCCAACAACATACTATAATTTACATGCTCAAATTATGCAGGAACGATCACAATTAGTATACGATTATGAATGCGATCTCGGCAGTTAAACCGTCACAGCATAGTCAATTTACAAAAGGAATCTATAACCTCTAAGGCTTCTGTTTCAAAAAAATTTAAGGTTAAATATATGATGACAAATTAGGATTTTCTGAAAATATTCACTGACTTTTGTATTGATTTGCTATTAAGTTGTGATTTATTTACATTAAGACCAGATTGCTAGGATTACACACTAACCCTAAGGAATCAAACTCCAACTTCATTGCAACCTTTTCAGTAACAAGATATGAATGAGTTTAGACTACTGGAAGAGTACCATGAATTTAAAATAAGTTTTGCTATCAATTTCTGAATTTTCAAAATTTAGGTCAGATTGCAAATTAACAAATCAACTCATAGCATACGAAACTCAAATCAAGAAAAACTGTTATAGTATATATAAAATCATGGTATTAGACTATTGTAAAAATTTCAAAGTTGTTCAGTAAGATTTGATGCCAATTAAAATTCACACAAAATTCGGATAAAATCAATGAATAAATTAAAAAGTACAAATTTCATGTAGAAATTTCAGTAGATATAAATAGGCTATATGATTTACTGTCAAAATTTCAAGACCTAATAATTAATGCTCCTCTATAAAACTGATTTTTGAATAAAAAGGGGATTTCGTTTCCTAGGAATTAAAACCCATTTTGTTAAAAGAAAATTGTGAAATCATATTAAACCTTTGTAAAATCTTTTGAAATTTTTCACTAACCTTCTAGTGGCCTAAACTGCTGGTTTGTAGGAAAAATATTTGCAATTTCATTAATTTAATATAAAAAAGAATTACGACACGTATAACGAAGAAGCAATTAGAAAACAAATAAAAAAACCTTTTTTCAAAAAAAAAATTTCATACGAAATTCAATTTATTATTGAACATTAATTCTGGAGAATTTCATCAATTTTTAAAATCTTTTTATATTTATTAAAAATGGCCTAAATTTAAAATAATTTAAAACTGGATTAAAAAAATTCAAACAAATCCGAAAATTTTTGGGTGGTCTGGAAATCAAATAATTGGTTTCGAAATAAGATTTCAAAAATTTTGGACATAGTGTGATATACATTTGGCTTCGTTTATCAAGAAATAACCCCTTTCAGGGTTATTTTTTGAAAAGTAGAATGAAAATTAAAACGGCCAAACCGCGATTGGAAATTTAGTTTCCAGTAGTACTTTATTTTATCAAAATCTCAAAAAAATCAGTTTTTAAAGAAACCCACGTTTTCAAAAACTTGCTTTGATAATCTGATTTAAATCCATATTGAATAAAAAATGAAAGAAAATCATTATTAAATGGAGAAAAATTAATTGTTTGGTGAAATTTTGAATTTTAACAACTTATAATCTATATTATAACATACTGGAATTTCAAGAAAAAATTCATTGATTTGATCTATCAAAAGTAAAATCCTAGCATGCTTTTCTACTTTTGATATTACAAAGATAAAGATCCTATCGTTGATCACGCTCCTTATCTCTAGGGTACGTAGATCCGAGGTATACGCATTGTCGCACCTTTTTATATGATAAAGAAGACCCAAAGAACACCCCAAATATCCTTGATGTGTGATTTGTTGAAGAAGAAAATGGAATTCAAGAATCCCTTTTGTGAATAACCTTTGAGAAAGATGAACACACTTAAAGAGAGAAGAGTTTTTTTTCTTTCTTTTCTTTCTTTTTTTTTGGGGAGGAGAGAGAAAAATGACGAATTTGGATATTTTTTTTAATCTTTCCTAGGATTGTTTGCTTTGATTTTTATACAAAAAAGCTATGGTTAAGAGAGAAATAGTAGTTTCCAATGTGAGAGCTCCCATTTTTTGGCTTTTTCCAATTTTCCCCTCTTGCTTTCTTTCTTTCTTTCTTGTTTCCAAATTGGATTTGATTGCAATCTTAATTTCTTGTCAATCAAGACATGCTATTCTCATTCCACATTGCTTCTTTGGAAGAAAACTTTTTTAAGCAATCATTCCTCTTTTCCTTCTTTCCTTCTTTTCTTTTTTTATTCTTTTTATTTTTTTTAACAAATACGATGTCACCATTGTGACATCATCAAGGTTGGGTGCTCAACTCATGTGGATCAGCCATGTGGGGCGCCCACCATGGTGGTCGACCCATATGGGTGAACCCACATGAGTTCCATCTTTGCGGGCTTTAGCCCAATGGGCCATTTCACACGGGTTTCGGGTTATTCCATAAAAATTCAATAAAATTTTTCTGAATTCAACATGCTATATATGGACCTAACCCATTTGACATTTATGGTGCATTCCTCACACATGATCGGACCATATTTTTTGGGAAAACAATTTTTCGGACCAAAATGCCCCTATTTGACAATTACGCATCCAAATGTGACCAAAATACCCTCAGATTGGTTCACCCCTAAAGGAAAAAATTAAAAATGGAAAGTCTTTGTGGTCAAACTTCAAAAATAGAAACTTTTAAAATTGGGTCCTTTCGGTGAGCAATATTAAACAGGATCATTTGGTATCCCCTGAAAATACCCAAAATGCCCTCAACACTTAGAATTTCCAAATTAAGTGAAACCCCTGAGAAATTCTTAATTTAGTAGGTTTTCCAAAATTTAGGAAATCATTCATAATCTCTCAGACATATTTCGGGGATCAAAAGAATTACACAGGAAAAGGCCAAATTATCCCGAGGTGCTAGAATTTGGCGAGACTAGGGAAAACCTTGAGAAATTTAAAAAATAGCAGATTTTCAAAAATTTATGAACTGACTCAAGATTTCCTAGACACAACTTAGGGACCAAATATGATATGTTGGAAACGTCTAAAATACCCCCGAAGTGCAAGATTAAGAGAAAATCTTGAGAGATCTAAATTTAACAGGTTTCCCAAATCTTACGAAATTACTCCTAATCCATCAGCCGTACCCTCGAGATGGTTTTGGATATATGAGAAATGATTGAAATATCCATAAGATGATAAAAATGTGGAAGCCCCATGAGTTTCTAAAAATAGTAGCTTTTTCAAAATTTGTAAAATCACTCAAGATTTCTCAAATATAACTCGGGGCTCAAACGAGACACATCGGGAATGACCAAAATACCCCTGTAGTGTAAAAATGGGCAAAAATGAGGGAAACCCTAAAAATTCTAAAAATAACAGGTTTTTTTCAGTTGGTTTGAAACTTAAATTTTCATCTTCTAGATACCATTGGAACACCCTAGAAACCTTTAGGATCGCGAATCAACTTCAGAATTCCTTCAACGAGACAAAATCTACCCTAAAATGCACAGAGCTTAATCCTAGGTGGAATACGGACTCGAAACTTGACAAACTACTAAATCTTTTGCTTTTTAAAGTATAGCAAAATGGGGATGTCTACAGGTTCCAAATGCGACTCTTTTCAAATAAATACATTTCTAATGAGATAGTCTCATATCCTTGCTACAACACTAAATTAAGCAAAAGATTTCAATAAAAAGCAAACTATCTCTAGCAGTTTAATGTTACATTTTCATTTTCATTGCATATTGAGACCACTGATTTCAATAAAAAAAAATTAGGATTTGGGTATCCATTTTGAACTCACATGGAAAGAAAGTGTCGTAGGCAACTAAAGCAGAAAATAATCCAAAGAAAACAAATACAAAAACTCAAACATCTGAAAAAGAGCTAATACAAAAAAAGTAGCAGGTTCCACTTACGTTTTTTGAATGAGAATGCCACATAGGATTATAGCTCGATGGGGGTACTGTCCACGTCATCGTTAACAGTGAAACCCCCATCATGCTATATTATAATACATTGCCTTTTTCTCATCCGATCCATGCAAAGGCAACAGACCTTGTCATTAGTGTGCATTAATAACAACACCCAAAATTGGCTGGACGTGTATAGATGGGACCCACCCAAATTGTCACAATATTTTATTTACATAGAATGTCCATTCTATTACTTTATTAAATAAAGCTCCAATATTTAATTCCCTTTATGTATTAGTTGACATTTAACTTAACCAAGTTTTACATTAAATACTTTAGTATATACATATTACTTAGTATATACATATTACTCATATATGTATATCTTTCCCTTACTTTCAACTATCACGAACTAAGTTCGCGCGTGCAACTCTATAAATGAGAGACCCATATCCAATGGATACATATAGGTCATATGAGTAGTGAGTGGGATCATTGCAGGGGTTCAACGATAGGTTCTACAGAACCGATTTAGCAGGCTCCACTGCAATCTTGCTCCGTAGTCTACGCTACAATTGCATTGAGTCAGTACTCAATGGCCTCCATCGAGACGTAACTCTGAAGATTAACTGTCAAACCATCTTATCCCAAACCACATCCAATATGTGCAAGTCCTTTCTCCAATCCTCATCTGCTGAGGTAGGTCCTACGGAGGGTGGACTATGTTTACCCCCTACGCCCACTCTTGGTATACCGTTTAATCATGCAGTTTTGACCCGCAAATGCATTTGTAAAACCTTTGATAAACGTTTTATCAAATCCACCTGGCTAGGTAATATCACGAGTCTACTGCTCTTGACAAAAAACTGTAGATGATCCGCAATAATTTGGGCGGGGAATCCCATGTTGGGTATCCTTATTAATCTCATAGGTTTGTCAAATATTCCTGTACTGCCCTTAAGTGATCCCTAGTGGAACCACTGTTAGATGGACCAAGAAAAAAGACATGCCCCACAAACTAATATGATCCCTCAGGTCGAAGGACATGTAAAGGGTCCTGTCTGGTAGAATAGCCTTACTATCTCCTGTCCATAGGATAATCTAATGTGATCATGTTCAGTGCATGATCCCATCATCGCACCCACTATTCTAGCTTAGGGTCAACTGCCCGAGTGATTGAGATAAACCACTCTATGACACGTGCATGTAGGCTAGATTGGTGTTAGTTGTATACAGGAGAAGATGTCCAATTTTGTCCCCAACTATGAACCTTTAAGGTCTGCAAAGAACCAGAATTCCGTATCTCCTTGCTTCCCGAGATCTATGAATCTCTGAGCATGGCATTCCTATTTTGCTACCTAAGGACAAATATGTGTCAATATTACAAGCACATCTCACATATTTAAATAACAATACCCATTATTGTCATGAAATAAAAACTTTATTGATATTCAATCAATTTACACGGGTTTTTAGGGCGCTAACTCTTACAAAGCTTCCCTTCTTGTCTTATTACTTTTATAACTAAGATTACATCCACAAGACCCATATCTTTTATTTCAAAAGCTTGAGATAGAAAGGCTTGAGTTTCATTTATATATTTAATATTTGATGAAAAGATAAGTAGATGATCAGCATAAACAATAACAACAACATTTGATTTATCATATCCTTTACAAATACACAATTATCTACTTTGTTACTCTTTATTTTACTCTTTATTTTTTTTATGAATAAAAAAAGAGTAACAAAGTAGATAATTGTGTATTTTGTAAAGGATATGGTAAATACCATTACGTCGGTGCTTTCTTAAGACCAAATTATCTACTCTGTTACTACTTTGTAAAGGATATGGTGAATACACAATTATCTACTTTATTACTCTTAAAATCAAATTTCTTTATTGCTTGTTTAAATTTCTTTTGCCATTGCCTAGGTGCTTGTTTAAGACCATATAGTAATTTATTAAGTTTATAAACCTTATTTTCATATCTTTTTTCTATGTAACCTTGAGGTTGATCAATATAAATCTTTTCTTCTAATTCGCAGTATAGAAATGTGGTTTTCACATCCATATAGTGTAGTTCTAAATTATACATAGAAGCTATTGCATACGTTAATCTATTGGAAGTTCATTTTGTCACCAGAGAAAATGTTCTATTTTGTCACCAGAGAAAATGTTCTAAAGTAATCAATTGCTTTCCTTTGTCTGTAACCTTTAATTACTAATCTCGCCTTATATTTATCTATACTTCCATCAAGTTTTAATTTCTTCTGTAATACCCATTTACAACCTAAAGTTTGTGTATTGGGTGGATTGTCTGTTAAAGTCCAAGTATTATTATCTTTTATAGACTTAATTTCATCATCCATAGCTTTCTTCCACATTTTCGCATCAGGTAAAGTCAGAGCCTCGTTTTAATCATTAGATTCTTCTACATTAAAAGAAAACATTTTGGGTCCTAGACTGTTGAAATTAGGTTAGGTAACACAAGAGAGGAGGTGAATTGGTTGTTCTTGGAAATTTAGGGATTTAAAACTTGATTAACTTTAGATTAAGATTAATACTATTCCTTATTACTTTTAGAATGATAACAAAGGTAAAAGGAAGGATCTTACCAAGCACAAGTGAGAAAGGTAGAGAAGAAGAGACTACACAAGATTTTTATAGTGGTTCAACCTTAGTTCACACTAAGGTCTATGCCCACTTGACAAGACCTCATTGTCTACTCCACTAAGTGATCCTCCTTTCTTACAGGACCGGATCAAGGAACCCTCTTACAATGATTCGCATATTTTATCGGGCCGAATCAAATACCCTCTTTACAATGGTTGAAGAAGAAGAATGAATGAACTCTCTTGGCCTCTTAAAGGCTTGATGTACAATAAGTGCTAATTTCGAATGTAAATAAAGTAAAAGAAATCGAAAATAAGCGATAGTTAACCTGATTGGTATTATATGTTACTTACGGAAGATCCAGACATCGCAACTTACTCACAACTCAGGTTAACTTAAATCAAACAAAAAATGACTGTACAGAATGTAAAAAAGAAAGGCAGAGGGATTTATATCATAATCTCAGGGGGCAATTTGAGCACCAGCAGTCCTATGATGTCACCACCTCGTACTTTACCTTGTAATGTAAATTACAAAAAGCTGTAAAATCCTGGAATTAGTAAAAGGCATGTAGAGGGTCTTAACACAAAAAACCTGGGGGCTAGATGAGCCAGAGGCCTTATGATGAAACCCACCCTACAAGTTTCATAAATACGCAACAGAAAGTAAAGCGACAAAAGCACAAGCAAAGATGAAAAGAGGCGATTGTTCACAAATGAAAATATGAGGTTAACTAAGCAAAGAGACCTAACGGGGGTTTGGGGATCACTAGGGTTCCAAAAGATTTCGAGAATGACTTGTAAATGGGCATTTCTTGGGTTTATTTCGCACTCGAGCTCGGTTTTTGGAAATTTCGGGACTCGGATTTTGGGAATTTTATTTGAATTTAGGGATTTAGGGTCCGATCAAAATGGGGTATCTACAGATGCTCCTCTTTGATAGAGTGTGCTTGTCACACGAATGTCAAAACTGACGAGACAACACATTTTTACACGCCCAAAATTGAAACAAATCGAATTTTGAATTTTAGTTTTGTTTAGTTTTTTTAAGTTACGAAAATCAACATGACTCATGGGTAATTTGGTGGAACACTGGACACATAACTCGACAATCAGAACATATTGGTGAAATCGCTTTTCATCAGACACATGACTCGGTAACAGCATCGATAACACAGGTATACCTGACTCCGCACTTGGGTAGCGGTACACTGCAGAACGACGGATCATGACTTGACTTCTCATTACTAACAACAAAATAACTAGTGTAGAAACCCAATTTTGTCGAGGCAGTACTAATGGTAGGTGACGCGAGGAAGAACCTTATGACAAGTCCCAGAGCACCAATTGTGTTTCTCTCAATCTCTCTTTAGGCTAACAAATGGTTTCCAAAAGCCGTTTTAAATGACAGAAAAGCCTGTTTTAACACAGCCCCCACCTTTTTCGGCAAACCGAAAGCCTGTTTTACGCAGCACCCGCCTTTTACGGCATAAACCGGTAAGCCAGTTTGAACACGACATCCCAGTCAATAAGTTAACTTTGGGTCAGAAGCTTTTGATTACATCCAAAGAACACTTCATCGCCCGAACATCTACAATAGTAGATTCATTGGAAAGTTCCTAGAGCAAGGAATCGAACGGATCTGACCGTGTATGAATCAGAGCTCAATCGAAAAAGTTACGGACGATCGAAACTATCAGATAATAAAACGAAAATCACTAAAATCGGAGAAGAAACAAACTATCGCGCGAATCGGGGACAACATCACCCACCTTTATCTGGGTGATGTCATCCCAAAATTTGCCCCAGGCGGGGCGAATTTGGTTCGACCTAGATACTTTTTTACCCCCCACCTATAAATAGGTGGGGGGTAAGGGTTTAGATCACCTTCTCTCTCTCTCCCCCCCCCTTTGTTTTTGGTGTATACACCCTCATTCGGTGTATTTCTAAAACCAAAACCCCTGCAGAAATCCAGAAAAATCCCTAGTTAGTTTACTTTTCTAGAGGAGAGAAAGTAGAGAAACACTAGGTAGCTCCAATTGGACGTCGGCATTCTGCTGAAATTCAGAAGGTTCGGAGCGTCTTTTCTATTTTACGCTGTTGTTCTGCTGAATTTCGCAGAACTACGAGCTGCTTTTCAATAGCAGCGCCGTTGTTCTACAAAAATCTTAGCAAACTCGGAGGCTTTTTTGGCTATACAGAGCTGTACGCCGCTAATTTCTCTGCAACTTCAGAGACTCCTTCACCAACACAGTGCCGCTGCGCCGCCGACTTTCAGAGAACCCAACTCCCTATTTCCAAAATAGCGGCGTTGTTGTGCCGAAATCTCGGCAAACTCTAATTCTCCTCCACAAATACAGTGCAGTTACGTCGCCCAATTCTCCACGGGTAAAGTTACATTCTATACAAGCTTAATGTAATTTCCTTTACAACCTAGGTACGAGGTGGTGACGTCATAAAATCTTGGCCCGAAGGCTGAGCAAATTATGAGGAGAATTTGCAGCTTTTCTGTTACTTTCCGCAATTTATAGCTTTCTGTAATTTTCTTTACAAGGTACGAGGTGGTGAAGTCATAAAATCTTGGCCCGAAGGTTGAGCAAATTATGATATAAATCCCTCCGCCTTACTTTTACTTTATGTACAGTCCTTTTCCATTTGATTTAAGGGGAGGGAGCCTACTTGGGATCAGTTACAGTATTCCTTTGGAGTATGTAACATATGGTCTCAAACAGGATCGAACCGAACCACTTATCTTCTTTATGGATTTTTTCTGTAAATTCATTTCATATACATTCTGGAATTAAGTTCAACCAAAATAAAGGATAAAAAGATAAATTATCCTGATTCAAATCCTTCGAAAATGCCAATCCATGTTAAGAGACCGGATTAATCCGGGCAAGAGGGGTGCTTAACACCTTCCTCGATTGTCACCATAACCCTTACCTAGACATCTGTAAGGACCTTGCCTTAAGAAAACATAACAAAATATAAGGTTCTAGGCCCAGAGCAAAGGAACCGCTGATTACTATTCTTCCAATGAAATTCGAGTCATTACTCATTTCCTTTGAAGAATAGACACGAGTCCTAGGCCCTAACCTAGGTAGCGACTCTGAGTTTTTCTATCATGCGAAGTTAGGACCACGGTCCCGAGTTCGTAAGCAGCGCAAATCAAGTAACACTCCCATAAAAATCCGATGTGGTGATCCCATATCGTCCTGCGCAGCACGGGAAAAAATCGGATACCACAAACTGGCGACTCTGCTGGGAAAAACAGATGTGAAAAACATGATGACCACTCTAAACAAATCTGCTTATCAAAATAAAAAAGGTTATTACTCTGTATAACTGACATGGCATTTTCGAAGAATTCAAATCAAATAATTTTGCTTTTTCTCCTTTATTAAGGTTATCATTAACCCGATGTAGCCTTCAGGGGCATTCGCAAGTTGTTAACATGTCGCAAGTTGCGAACGCTCCAGACGAGCGAAATAAAACAAGTGTTAGACTTACTTTCTAGTACATATGTTTGTACACATCTTCTGCAAGGATTGGTGAGAGCCAATGGTCAAATTTACTGCCAAATTGCCCGAAAATGCCCTGGGAGGCACCTAGGCTTACCCTTTTTTTTTAATTTTCACGCACACACCATGGGAGTTCATCGCCCACTTGCATACCTATTTCACCCAGAGTGACTAGCACTTGGAACGGATTCAGTACCACTTGGGATTTCATCACCCGAAGTGCAGCTAGTCTCATCTCCATTCGATGTGAAAGCACCACCTCTTTCCACGTCACCCTTGTCGTGGCGTTAAAATGATGCTGTATTAACTTCCTGCCGCGTCTGGGCACACTGGGCAAGGAATTGTTTAATCACATTGGCAAGATGAACCATCAAGCCTTCATCCCCTACATAGCCCTGCATATACGAATGTAGATGTTACCATGTCTGCACAGGACAGGTTGAGCTTAGAGTTAGGCAAGCCTACGAGTTACTCTAGAGAGATGTGAGCATCATCCAAAATAGGGATAAACTAAACCTTTGGCCCACCTCGGGCATGTTGAGCGAGTCTAGAAAGGTATCCCCAGGTTGCCTCAATTCTTTCTAGGGATGTCATTACCCTAGCCCGATGCGCAAACGGTCGCAGTTTACTTTTACCCATGATTAAAGGTTACTTTTAACCTTTAGTTTTGTCTAAAGTCGTGTTTGCAAACCCATATCATTACATTCCTTGGATAAGCAACCATTGTACCTAGGAGGAATGACCGTCTTACGGTTAATACGCTTAACCAAAAGACTCTCATTCTGGTCACATCAATCAAAGGTTACTATAATCCCCCAAATCATCTTCTTTTTTCAGACCGTCCTGGTCTCAGCCACGTCAGGCTCAACTGCTTTTCATGCTTCGATCCACCCTGACTATCATTATAGTCAAGGCGGCGAAGCCCTTTTTAAATAACCCTACATTTTCTCTAACCACCTCGGTCATTTCCCCTTTTCAAAAGATATCTCTCCCCAAAGAAATAAACCTTCCTTGACCCCTTTGATGGTCGAGAGCGGCGGAGCTCTGCCCAAACTCAACTCATCTTCTGGTAGGAAGATACCCTTGTCGTGACCATTGTTATGGTCACGGTACCCGAGCTCTGCTCAATACAAGTCAATCCGTTTTGAAAATATAGACTCATCCCATACCTTTGTTATGGTCAATAGCGGCAGAGTTCTTCCCAAAATCAACTCATCTTCTGGTATGAAGATACCCCTGTCATGATCATTGTTATGGTCATAGTACCCGAGCTCTGCTCAATCCAAGTCAATCCTTTCTAAAAAGATAGACTCTTCCCATACCTTTATTATGGTCAGTAGCGGCAGAGCTCTGCCCAAAATCAACTCATCTTCTGGTACGAAGATACCCCTGTCATGGCCATTGTTATGATCACAAGACCTGAGCTCTGCTCAATCAAAGCCAATCCTTTCTGAAAAGATAGACTGGTCCCATACCTTTGTTATGGTCAATAGCGGCAGAGCTCTTCCCAAAATCAACTCATCTTCTGGTACGAAGATACTCCTGTCATGACCCTTGTTACAATCACAGTACCCGATTTCTGCTCCAATCCCAGTAAGTCTTTTAGAAAGATTAGATTTATTCCAACCATCCCGTTGCGGTAAAAACCAGGGCAAACTTTGCCCAAATTTATCATTATCTTCTTCCGAGGGGATATCCTTTTCTAGATTTACCGTGCGTCAAGGCTCTGTTCAAATACATCTATTTTCTCTTGAAAAGGATGTATTCAGCCAAACCTAACCAAAGTATTGAGCTTCCATCCAAGAGTCACCTCAGAGTCAGGGATGTTTAAACCCTATTCAAAGTTAATCCTTCTAGGAGTGTCCTCTCAGTTCTCAGATCGCAGGGGCAGACACTGCTCTCAACCCCTCACTTGTTCAGGATCCGTGCAAAAAAAAATTTAATTACAAAAATACAAAAAAAAAATGTTTTACCAAGCATTTTACAGTTGCTTTATCATGTTTTGGTTCTCTGTAAATAGATCATGGACCATAGGGGAGAATTGAATGATTGGATTCACAACTTCTACAATCTCGAGAGTTTCGATTTTAGTCATTGGTTCACCAATCCTTTCGAGCAGTACTTTCCCTTGTTCTCATCCGTCCAGATTGATTGGAATCTCCCCCGAGCAGCTGCTCAATGCTGGGACAAAGACAATCATGTCTTTTGATTTGGATTAGAAGAAATCTGCCCCACCTATGAGAAATTTTGTACCTTACTAGGGGTACCAGAGGAGGGATCCATCGTCAGGCTTGTTGTCAGGCTGGGTTATGTTGAACGAGTCAAGTAGCATTTCTGCGTCAAAGGTCAAGACCCCTCAAACTTCATGACTTTAGAAGGAGTTCTCCTTAATCAGTTAATTGAGGCTTTTTCTCCCGTTCGAGATATGGACAATCTCGCCTACCAAACTGCTCGTCACAAGGCTCTCTTGTTCTGCGTCTATGCTAAATATCTCACAAGGCAAGAATCTGACGAAGCCTCCTTTCACAATCTTAGTGTACTAGATCAGGTTCTTGACGGAGCCAATCCGGTATCTATCATCCTAGCCGAAACATTTAATGGATTAGACAAAGTTCGAGATGATCCCGATTGTCAGTTTATGGGCTTCCCCATTCTTCTCTACATCTGGCTTTGTTTGAAACTTTACATTGCCACCCCAAGTTCGCGGTTGGATGTCTCGATATACAATTATCATAATTGGTACCATTTCCAACACTTCGAAATAATATCTGGTTGGCGTGCGTCCGTATGGATTAAAAGTTGAGAACCTCTACTGGAAGATACATGGGTACTGCCCCAATGTCCTATCCTTACCAGGATTTTCTTACATTCAACTCTTTGGTCTAGAAAAGACATCGTTCTAGATCCCAAGCCGCATCATATGTTAATACAGAGCCAAGCAAGAAGTCCTTGAACCAATCTCCCCATCTTTCCTCCACAAGAATTCTCCAATGAACTCGCCAAAACCATTGTCGCTAAGTGGAAAAAGAGGAAAACCATATATTCCCATGATCTTTCTATACCACATGCATATGAAGTAGCAATCAACTACTCCTCTTTACTCAGAATGGATGTCCTCCACGAGACGACGTCCATGGGTCGTTGATCGAGCCTGCATAGAAGACAAAGAGCATTTTTTTTCTTTTCTTTTACCGATTTTGCTGTGTAAATAGCCTGTCAAAGGCCTCTGTGTAAAAGAGAAAAGAAATGTGAATAAATAAAAAGTATGTGCATAGGTATTGTGTCAACCTTTTTGTCTGTCTGAAAGTTTCTTTGTTATCATCTATATGGAACAAACCATGTCTGCAGAAATGATGTCCGAATGGATTCAAAGTTACAGCCAACCCGAGAACTTCCGATTGTTTGACCGCAGGTCTTACCATGAACAGTTCTTTCCCCAATATGAGTCCATCCAAATAGATTGAAACCTCCTCAAAGCAGCAACCCAATACTGGGATCCCCGATATCATGTCTTCCGCTTTGGTCTAGAGGAAATGTGTCCTACCTTCGGAGAGGCTTGTACTCTTTTGCAGTACCTGGATGATGAACCTCTTATCTGCCCTGAGCTTAGGTATGGGTCAAACAAATTCCTATGTTATCAACCGCTTTGCATGCCATGGCAAAACCCTAGCGATTTCATAACGCCAGAAGGTATATACTTAGATAGGCTTATCAGGACTTACGCTCCCGTTAGAAACCCGAATGACTTGATGTTTCAATAGTGTCGTCGTGAAGCCTATGTACTCTGTGCATATGCAAAGCACCTTTTGTGTCAAAGGTTCAATACTGCTTCCTTGTCCCTCCTTAGTGTTGTGGACCAGCTACCATTCGATGCCAACCCTATACCCACCATACTGGCTGAAACCTTTAGGGGGGGTTAAACCATGTCTCTAAATATCCTCACCTTCCCTTTTCAGGATGCCCGACCCTATTGTACATTTGGTTGCGCCTAAAACTTCGCATAGCAACCCCTCAACTGCAGACGATTCCTTGCATCTTGAATTTCAGGTCATGGACTTATAACATTCATTTTGATAGCGAGATCGAGTGGTACTGGGAACTCTTACAAATGAAGACATACTTTGGAAACTCTGCGGTCCCGACTCTGCCACCTTGGCTACTTTCAAATCCAATTATGTTCTCATCTTAGGCCTTCAAGATAGTTTTCCTATATTCCTCACCGAATCATGCAGCAATTTGAAGGAAAACAAAGGCCATGGAAACCTCTCCGACGTTTCCGTACATCGGAGGAATTCGATGCAATTGAAGCCGATATTGTATACTCAGCATGGCAAAAGCGCAAGGTAGTCCCCGTTATCAAACTTTTCGTTCCTCGTGAGGAAAGGATACATACGAACTACTCTCAGCACTGATCGCACACATCCCCCAGGAGACCGAGTTGGTGGACTCCTCAGAAGATGTGTAGTTCCTTGCTATTATCCATTCAGCTCAAGACTACCAAACTTTGGACTACTCTTGTACAGAAAATAAAAAGTTTCTTTCTTTTCTTACAAAATCTTGTAAAAAATGTAGGTTAGAAGTCAGGCTAGCAAAGGCCTTGTTGTATCAAAAGTTGTAAAATAATGGTCAAACATATAAATAAATAAAAATCTTTCTTTGTACTCTTCTAAATATCTGCACAACTCTTCCACCTTGCATGGATGAAATATAAATGAAATGTACATTCCCATCTGCAGGTAGAAAGGTTCTATACTTGAAACCATTGCATCAAAGAAGTCAAAAGCGTGGGCCCAAACCGAAGCCCATTTAGAAAGGACTTCAGAACCACCCAGTCCTTCAATTCCTACTTCAGTAACAATTTCAGAACTTTCTAATCCTTCAAACATTCTTACCGTCATTGCAGAACCTTCTGATCAATCCCAGATTATCGAAGACTTGCAACAGGCAGTAGCTGATCTCACTCAGAATCTCCAACGTCTCTCAGAACAAAATGCTGTGTTAAGATCACCTCCTAAGGTCACTGCGGCACCCGCTTTACCTCAAAAGTCTATTCCTCCTGTCCAAGAAACTATACTAGCCCAGCCCACTAACTAGTCTATAGCTCAACCTCCAGATCCATTTTTGGGAGAACAGTATGCTGATGAGAATCACCCTTTTTCTCAAATTCTGAAACAATGGGAAGATAAGTTCACCAAGGTCAGGCAAGACCTCAAACTTATCAAAGTTCTGGGATCAACATGACTCTCTTTTCGAGATGTCTGATTGTCTCCCGATGTACAGCTCCGAGCCAACTTCAAATGGCCTAACATCAACAAATATTACGGGACTGGTTCTCCTCAGAATCATCTCGCAGTGTTTGAAAGTATGTTGTGATCACAGGGTCTATCCCCAGAAAAAATCGCTCTTGTCTTCCAAATGTCTCTGAAAGGCGTTGCACAGAAATGGCTTCTAAGTTTGCCTAAGTTACCAACTCTGGGTTGGGAACAAATTATGAATGAGTTCATCAAGCAGTTCTCTTATGAAGATGGCACTGTAACCTCCCGCAGGGATCTTCAGACCACCAGACAGGAACCCATGGAATCCTTCTCCAACTTTGTGAAGTGTTGGCGTCATAAGACAGCTCAGATGCTCAAGCGGCCCACTGAGGAACGGCAGATCGATATGATGCAGCAGAACCCGACCTGTCATTCCATTGTCCCATGGCCATTCAGAGTTTCACCAGCCTCAAACACTTCATAGATACGAGCAACAAGATCGAGGAATCTTTAGCTCGTGGCTGGCTCAGGAAAGCCTCCTCCGACTCTAGAAACACTCAACCCAAAAAGCCTCTAGTCTCCAAGGAATTTAATGAGACCAAGTTAGACTATCGCGTATAGCGAATTTATGTGGGAGATCTATGAACTCTAAGGTTTCTGTTTCAAACAAGTTGGGGATTAAATTCATGATGTAAAGTTAAGATTTTTTGGGAGGTTTTTACTAACTTTTGTGTTGATTTGCTATTAAATTATGATTTATTAACATTAAGACCAGACTGCTAGGATTACACAGAGACCCTAAGCAATCAAACTCCAAATCAGTTGAAACTTTTCCCATTACAAGATATGGATGATTATGGCTTACTGGAAAAGTTTCATGAATTTTTATTAAGATTTGATATCAATCTCCGATTTGTTAAAATTCAAATGAGTTCATAGGTTAACACAGTAACTTATAGCATATCAATTTCAAAGTAATCCAAACTTTCACAGAATAGAGCCATAGATGATTATAGCATACTAAAAAAAATTTCATGAATTTTCATTAAGATTTGATATCAATTTCTGATTTCTCAAAATTCAAATCAGTGCATAGATTAACACAGTAACTTATAGTATATCAATTTTAAATTAATCCCAACTTTCACCGAATAAAGATATAGTTGATTATAGCTTACTGGAAAATTTTTCAGGAATTATCATTAAAGTTTGATATCAAATTCTGATTTTTCAAAATTCAAATTAGATTATAGATTAACACTGTAACCTATATCATATCAATTTTCAATCGACTCAAACTCTTACAGTATAAAGATGATCCTGAGATTAGACTACTTTATGACTTTCATAAATTTTTATCATAATTTGATGCCAATTGAAATTCACACAAAAATCGAATGAAACCAAAGAATTACTTAAAAAGCAAACCTAATGGTATCCTAAAATCAAATAAAAAACTCGAGTAGATATATAATAAATTATAAAATTTTCTATCAAAATTTTAAAACTTAAAGATTAAATCTCCTCCATAAAATTGATTTTTAAATAGAAAAAGGGAATTGGTTTCCTAGGAATTGAAACCCGTTTATTAAAATAAATTACAAAACCATATTAAAACTTTGCAAAACCAATTGAAAATTTTTCTCTAACATTCTAGTAACCTAAGTTACTGGTTTGTAAAGAAAAATTTTAAAAATTTACTAATTTAATATGAAAAAGAATTACTGCACGTAAACCGAAGAATCAATTAAAAATAGTAAATAAATATTTTTTTTAAAATGTTATTACCTGAAAACTTTAATTTATAATTAAACATGAGTTCTGAAAAGTTTCATCAATTTTTAAAATCGTTTAATATTTATTAAAAATAACCCAAAATTAAAAAAAATTAAAACCGATTAAAAAAAATCAAAGAATTCCGAACATTTTTTGGTGAACTGGAAATCCAAAATTCGGTTTGGAACCAAATTTTCATGAAATTTGGACTTGATTTGACCCGTTTTCCATTTTATTCTTCAAAAAATAATCCTTTGCCAAGTAATCTTTCGAAAAATAAAACGAAAATCGAGGCGGTTAAACCGTGGTCTAAGATTTCACTTTCGAGTAGTTTTGAAATTTTTATTAACCTAAAAAAAATTCATTTTTTGAAAAAGATTTTGTTTTCAAACAATTACCTTGAAAATTGAATTTAAACTCATATTGAAGAATAAATAAAGAAAATTAATATTTATATGGAGGAAAACTAATTTTTTGTTGAAATTTTGGATTTTGAAAGCCTTTAATCTATACTATAACATACTGAATTTCAAAAGAAAACTCATTGATTTGATATTTCAAAAATAAAACCCTAGCATGCTTGTTCTAATTCACAAAGAAGAGAGATCCTTACCGTTGATCGCGATCTTTGTCTCTAGGGTTGGTGATTTGAGATATACACTTTGTCCAACCCTTTTATATGCTCAAAAAGATCTAAAGAACACTCCAATAATCCTTGATTATATGATGCCTTGGAGAAGAAGAAGAAGTTCAAGAACCCCTTTTGTGAATAACACTTGAGAGAGAGATGAACACACTTGAAGAGAGGAATGCATTTTCTAGAGCCAGGCCAAAGGTTGTGCTTACTTTGTTTTTATAGAAAAAGTTAGGGTTAGATTGGATTTGAAAGTTTCGAATGTGAGGACTCCTACCTTTAGTTAGTTTCTAATTCCAACCTATGGCTTGCTTTTCCCTTACCTTCTAAATTGTATTTACTTCTAATATTGATTTCTTGCAAGCCAAGCAATACTAAATTACATAATGGAAATCCTTCAAGATCAATCTAAAAGTCTTCTCACATAGGAAACGAGCTTTTATGAGTGATTTTCGTCCAAAAAGGGATGCCCGACGTTTGCTCATTTTTGACTTATTTAGAGGCTGATTCAAAACAAGTCATAAACTAAAACGTTGTAGATCTTTTCGAGAAGTTCGAAAAAAGTATAATTGCAAATTTCTTAGACAAAAAGGTAAAAAGTTATGGTTGTTTTAGTAACCTGACCATATTTATTATTTTTCTAAAACAAATATGATGTCACCAACCACCTCATCCCATGTTGGACGTTTTTGCATGTGGCATCCTCATGTGAGGCGCCCACTTATGTGGCCGACCCACATGGGTAGGTCCACATGGACCCCACATTGTGGGCTTTAGCCCAATAGGCCTTATGACATGTATTTTGGGATTTTTTCAATGAAAATTCAATAAAATCATTTAAATTCAAAATTTATTTTATGAACCCAACCCATATGATATTTATAGTGCACCCTTAACACGTGATCAAACCATCTTTTTTTGGGAAAATAACTTTTAGGACCAAAATGCCTCTATTTGACCATTACACATCCAAATGAGACCAAAATACCCTCAAATTGGTTCACCCCTAAAGGAAAAAAAAATGGAAGGTCTTTGTGGTCAAACTTCAAAAATAGAAACTTTTAAAGTTTGGTCCTTTCGGTGAGCAATATCAAACAGGATCATTTGGTATCCCCTGAAAATATCCAAAATGCCCTCAACGCTCAGAATTTCCAAATTAAGCGAAACCCCTGAGAAATTCTAAATTTAGCAGGTTTTTTTAAATTCAGAAAATCATTAATAATCTCTCAGACACCTTTCGAGGATCAAAAGAATTACATAGGAAAAGACCAAATTACCCTGAGGTGCAAGAATTTAGCAAGACTAGGGAAAACCCCAAAAATTCTAAAAATAGCAGGTTTTTCACTTGCTTGGAAACTTGAATTTTCATGTTCTAGGTACCATTGGAACACCCTAGAAACCTTTAGGATCGCGAATCAACTTCAGAATTCCTTCAACTAGGCGAAATCTACCCTAAAATGCACAGATGCCTAATCCTAGGTGGAATACGAACTCGAAACTTGACAAACTACCGAATCTATTGCCTTTTTAAAGTGTAGCAAAATGAGGGTGTCTACAGATACCCCCCAGAGGCCTCCTTAAAGGAGAAAAGAGCATTACAGAAATTGACATCCTGATATGTCATTTGTGGAGAAGATCTCTACCACAGATCATTTGATGGAGTCCAACTCCTTGTATTAATGAAGATAGAGCCACATAAATCTTAGAAAATGTTAACTCCGGTGTTTGTGGTCCTCTTATGAACGGCAAGATGTTAGCACGGAAGATCCTCCGCCTTGGTTACTTCTGGACTACCCTTGAAGCAGATTGCTTCTCGTTTGTAAAAACGTGTCACTTATGTTAGATCTATGCTAACCTGATACATGAATGTAAGCCCAATGGTTCCCACCTTGGCAATTCCCATATTCTTTTGATGATTCCAATACACAAGTGATTTTATATTACTGATGTGTTTGATTGTCTAAGTTGTAGATCTTGATTGTATAAAGACAAGATTGCTTGGATTGAGGCCAAGAAGCTCTCATTGGACCGCATTCGGAAGGCCAGAGACATCGGAGATCCAAGACGCATGAAGACTTAAAGCATCGCAATTGAAGATCGAAGTCATTTTAGAATGTATAAGATCCAATCCTAGTTTAGGTGTTTAGAGGCATAAATAAAGTTAATCTCACACACCCCTAAATGTTTAAGTGATTGTCCTTGTGGTGTTCCAACACTTTGGAACCCTCATAACAATCTCAACTTGGTGTAGAGTTGGAAGCCCAAAAACAAGAATTGAAAATCTACTTGACATAAGCTTCTCGGAGCTCCGAGCTCGGAACTCCGAGAGATTCCTCGGAGCTCCGAGAAATGGTCCAGTAGCATTTTTCCAACTTCTGTTTGTATTCCCGGAACTCCGAGATAATTTCTCAGAACTCCGAGAATTTCTCGGAACTCCGAGAACACTATAACGGGAAGATTTTAGCCGTTGGAGATTTTGCCAGATTTACCGCTATGCCCCTCAAACGGTCATATTTGGTTTTTCTATATATATGGGTATTCTCTACTTCCCAATTATCAATCCTAACACTCAAAAACTCTATTTGAACATCCTAAGAGTGATTCAAGCTTGTTTATGTCTCTCATCCTCTAAGATTAGGATTTGGATCATTAGGCTCAAATTTGTACATCTTCTACAAAGTTTGTAAACCCTTGTGAGGGATTTTTTGTTCTTTCTTTCTTTATCAAGAAAATTGTATTCGGGCGAGTGTTCGGAGAAGCAGAGCCCACTCTCTGTGGTGAGGATTGCCACCAAGGTTAAAGGCAATTGGAATTGTAATCGGCACCGATCTTCGCCGAAGTTAAGAAGATCAAATAGTGAAACCATCAAAGGGTTTGGTTGGTGGAGTGAAGACTTAAAGCATCGCAATTGAAGATCGAAGTCATTTTAGAATGTATAAGATCCAATGCTAGTTTAGATTTTAAGAGGCATAAATATGTATTCACACATCCTAAAATGTTTTAGAGATTGTCCTTGTGGTGTTCCAACAATTTGGAACCCTCATAACAATCCCAACTTGGTGTAGAGTAGGAAGCCCATAGACTAGAATTGAAAATCTGCTGCATATAGGCTTGTCGGAACTCCGAGGAATTTCTCGGAACTCCGAAACCACTATAACGGGAAGATTTTATAGCCGTTGGAGATTTTGCCAGATTTACCACTATGCCCCTCAAACGGTCATATTTGGTTTTTTCTATATATATGGGTATTCTAAACTTCCCTATCATCAAATCCTAACACTCAAAAACTCTATTTGAACATCCTACGAGTGATTCAAGCTTGTTTATGCCTCTCATCCTCTAAGATTAGGATTTGGATCATTAGGCTCAAATTTGTACATCTTCTACAAAGTTTGTAAACCCTTGTGAGGAATTTTTTGTTCTTTCTTTCTTTATCAAGAAAATTGTATTCGGGCGAGTGTCGGAGAAGCGGAGCCCACTCTCCGTGGTGAGGATTGCCACCAAGGTTAAAGGCAATTGGAATTGTAATCGGCACCGATCCTCGCCGAAGTTAAGAAGATCAAATAGTGAAGCCATCAACGGGTTTTGTTGGTGGAGTGGAGTAGGCCTCGCATTTGGAGGACCGAACCACTTTAAATCTCAGGTGCACTCTCTCCTATCTCTTGCTTTATATTTGCATTGCACTTAGGATTTAACTTGTGTGCTTAATTTTCATTCTTGATCTCTTAATCTTCAAAATTGGATTAGAAGTTTTCAAAAGGTTAAAACTTGTTAGGAACCTAATTTTACCTCCTCATTAGTTGCCATTAGAGTAATTACTCGGCCCTACCCTTGGATTTTCACTTGGTATCAGAGCTTAGGCTCTTAAAAGATTTTCTTTTCTTAAAATCTTTTATAAATTTTTTTAAATTTTAATCAAGGGAAAGATCATAAGATCATTGGCAATTTTTTAATTGTGAAATGGCAAACATAAATGGAACCGGACTTCCGGAAGGCCATTCCACAACTAGACCTCCTTTCTTTGATGGGTCCAACTATGGACATTGGAAGACAAGGATGCGCATCTATCTTCTTTCGATAGATGTGGAGCTTTGGCATATTGTTGAAAATGGATACACTTTGCCTTTCAAGCCATTTAAAGAATGAAATGTTGTAGAGAAAAGGCATGCAAATTTAAATTACAAAGCTATAAACTCTTTGTTTTGCGCCTTATCTACGGAGGAGTTTAATAGAGTAGCTCTTTTTGATTCCGCCAAGGTTATTTGGGATACTCTTGCCGTTACCCATGAGGGAACATCACAAGTCAAGGATTCCAAAATAAACTTGTTAAAGAGCTAATATGAAATATTTAGAATGGGTCAAAATGAAAGTATTTCCGAAATGTATACCCGATTTTCTAAAATATCAAATGAATTAGCTAATCTTGGTAAATCTTATCCTACTGATGAGCTTGTGGGTAAGTTGCTTAGGTCACTTCCCCAACATTGGGATCCAAAGGTCACCGCTATACAGGAATCAAAGGATCTCAAGACGCTAACTATGGAGGAGCTTGTAGGATCTCTTATCACTCATGAGATGCTCCTCACTAGCCGTCAAGAAGAGAAGAAGCCAAAAGAGAAAGAAAAAGACAATCAATCTCTAGCTCTAAAGGCCTCCATGACGGACTCATCATCCTCAAATGAAGCGGATAGTGATGAGGAATAAGCGTTAAGAAAATTTAAAAGCTTATGGAGAAAGAAGCACAAAAAGGATAAAAAGAAGAAGAAAGAAGATAGTGAAGTAGAAGGAGGAATAAGGTGTTACAATTGCAAGAAGGCGGGACACAAAAGACCGGAGTGTCCACTTCTCAAGTCATCTTCCTCGAAGTACAAGGGAAAGAAGGATTGGAAGAAGAACAAGGGTCTTGTAGCCACTTGGGATGCTTCTAGCACCTTGGGAAAAAGTTCAAGTGACGGGGAAGCTAATAAGGGTGATCTTTGCTTCATGGCACTCACCCATGAAGATGAGGTAAATTCTAACCCCTCTTGTAATTCGTCAAGTAGTGATAGTGGAAACATATCTTATGATGAATTATGCATTACCTTGCATTCTCAAATTTTAAAAAATAAAGTTCTTAAAAAATCTATTTCAAAATTAGAAAATGAACTTGATGTTTTGAACAATGAATCTTCTTCTTCCAAATCTCAAGCTAAAGTAGAAATTGAAAATTTTAAACTTGAGATTGAAAACCTTAAGGGTTGTTTGGATGAGAAATCTTGCCAAATTGTTAAACTTCAAAATGTGGCAAGCTCTTCCAAATCTTATGAAGATGACACTAATGATTTTCTAAATCAAATAACCCATCTTCATAATGAAAATGAAAGGTTAAGATTATGTCTCCATGGATTTCTAAATGGTGATAAAATTATTGACATAATCTTGCAAAAGGCTAGTCATAGACCTAATCATGTATTTTATGATAGGACTAGTCTATCTAACCCTCATGTTAGATGTCATTATTGTGGAATCAATGGTCTTACCAATTCCAATGTGCATCTAGGATTAAGGATTGTGTTGGAACCAAGAAAGCTTGGGTTCCCAAAATCCCCATATGATTCTCTTCATATGTGTTGTTAGATTAGGGGTTAGCATTTAATAATTTGTATATCTTTATCTTTGAATTTTAAAATCTCCTCTTGTATTGAATTTGTTTTCCCAATAGGGGGAGTTCTATGTTTGTCTTTTTCCTTGAAAAAGGGGGAGCCTAAAATTGAAAATTTAATCCCTTTGATTTTTTTTACCCCATCTTTTTTATAGATGCCAAAGGGGGAGAAAAATCTAGTGTAAGTAAATATATGTATGCTTTTATTGAAAAATCTCTTGGTCTTGTCATCATCAAAAAGGGGGAGATTATAAGCCCAATGGTTCCCACCTTGGCAATTCTCATCTTCTTTTGATGATTCCAATACGCAAGTGATTTTATATCACTGATGTGTTTGATTGCCTAAGTTGTAGATCTTGATTGTATAAAAATAAGATTGCTTGGATTGAGGCCAAGAAGCTCTCATTGAACCGCATTCGGAAGGCCAAAGACATCGGAGATCCAAGACGCATGAAGACTTAAAGCATCGCAATTGAAGATCGAAGTCATTTTAGAATGTATAAGATCCAATCCTAGTTTAGGTGTTTAGAGGCATAAATAAAGTTAATCTCACACACCCCTAAATGTTTAAGTGATTGTCCTTGTGGTGTTCCAACACTTTGGAACCCTCATAACAATCCCAACTTGGTGTAGAGTTGGAAGCCCAAAAACAAGAATTGAAAATCTGCTTGACATAGGCTTCTCGGAACTCCGAGAAATGGTCCAGTAACATTTTTCCAACTTCTGATTGTATTCCCAGAACTCCGAGATAATTTCTCGGAACTCCGAGAACACTATAACGGGAAGATTTTATAGCCGTTGGAGATTTTGCCAGATTTACCACTATGCCCCTCAAACGGTCATATTTGGTTTTCCTATATATATGGGTATTCTCTACTTCCCAATTATCAATCCTAACACTCAAAAATTCTATTTGAACATCCTAAGAGTGATTCAAGCTTGTTTATGCCTCTCATCCTCTAAGATTAGGATTTGGATCATTAGGCTCAAATTTGTACATCTTCTACAAAGTTTGTAAACCCTTGTGAGGAATTTTTTGTTCTTTCTTTCTTTATCAAGAAAATTGTATTCGGGCGAGTGTTCGGAGAAGCGAAACCCACTCTCCGTGGTGAGAATTGCTACCAAGGTTAAAGGCAATTGGAATTGTAATCGGCACCGATCTTCGCCGAAGTTAAGAAGATCAAATAGTGAAGCCATCAACGGGTTTTGTTGGTGGAGTGGAGTTGGCCTCGTGTTTTGAGGACCGAACCACTTTAAATCTTGGGTGAACTCTCTCTTATCTCTTGCTCTATATTTGCATTGCACTTAGGATTTAACTTGTGTGCTTAATTGTCATTCTTGATCTCTTAATCTTCAACTTTGGGTTGGAGTTTTCAAAAGACTAAAACTTGTTCGTAACCTAAATTTTACCTCCTCATAAGTTGCCGTTAGATTAAGTACTCGGGCCTACCCTTGGATTTTCAATGTACCACCGTAAGCGCTTCACTCACATCTTCGTGGCCTTTCTCTGTTTGGAGTATTGACATCATTGGTACGATCTCTCCTAAGTCATCCAGTGGGCACGAATACATACTTGTCGTAATCGATTACTTCACCATGTGGATCGAAGCACAATCGTATGCCTCGATATCGTCCGCATCGGTCTCCAAGTTCATCAGGGACAACATCAGCTGTAGATATGGAGTCCCTCACGAGTTGATATAAGACAATGGTTCACATTTCAAGAAAGAAGTAGCGTCATTGTGTGAAGAATTCATAATCAAGCACCATAAGTCGTCTCCGTACCAGCCACAAACAAGTGGCACTATTGAAGCAGCTAACAAGAATATCAAGACTATTCTTCAAAAAATGACTCGATCTTAGAAAGACTGGTCGAGCAAACTCCCGTTCGCACTTTGGGCATATAGAACATCTGTTCGTACATCCACAGGAGCCATTCTTTACTCATGTATGACATGGAAGCTATCCTACCCATCGAGTTAAAAATCATGTCACTCAGAATCCTGATGGAAAGCAGTCTACTAGAATCTGAATGGGCCCACATTCATCATCAAGAGTTGTGTATGATGGATGAGAAAATGTTGAAAGCAGCATACCATGTACAAGGCTATCAACGTAAAATAGAAAGAGCTTTCAACAGGAAAGTCCATATTCAAGAACTTGGAGAGGGGGATATGGTGCTTAGAGAATGTCGAGCTTCTGTCTTCAATATATGGGGAAAGTTTTGACCAAACTGGTCTAGCCCCTACATCTTTGATAAAATCTTGTCCAGAAAAGCCATCAGACTTCTTGACTAAAATAGGGATAGAATTTCTGAACCCACCAACTCGATCAATTAAAAAGATATTACTCTTGAAATATCAAAGGCCCTTTTGTGCCAACCAGAGCCTAAATGACTCACCCTTTCACCATTGTTCCTCAGCAGAAAAGCACGAACTACGCCGACCTGATCCCATCCTGTTTGGGGTACGTAGGCAGCCTTACAAACCTAGGTTCGGTCACCCTTTGGGCAAACTCAAACAAAATACATTACCCTTCGATCATTTTCCCACAGAAAAGCCTCAAATTACGCGGACCTGATCCCAACCTTTTTTTGAGGTATGTAGGCAGCCTGATCAAATCAGGTTCGGCCCTATTCGGCAAAGCCAAACTAACCACTTAGTTTTCCTCAGCAGAAAGCCATGAACTACGTAGACCTGATCCCAACCTTTCCTTGGGGTACGTAGACAACCTGATCCTTTCAGACTAGGTCGCCGTTGGTGAAACCGACAAAACCTTTTCAAGATCCCCACAAGTCTTCTCAATGTCTAGAACAAGAAGATCTGAAGATCCGCTAAGTTGAAAACTAGGCAAAAATTAGGGTCATCATACCTGTAGAAATACAACAGGAACCATGTTTCTAGCAAAGTTAAGGTATAAACGGTCCGTTAAGTTGAAAATCCACAAAGGACAACTTAATTATCGACAGGGCATGCCTTTGGAAAGACCCAACAAGGGATTCTTTGGTCCTAAACAAAATGAGTTAATACATCAAACAATCTAAAGGGTCTTTGGACCATGATTCAAAATCAGAGGCAGGGAACACTGCCTATGCGTAAGAATATTTAAACTCATCTATCTAGGGTTTTGACTTACCTAAATAAATCGAAAGCATTTGTTTCAATAAAATCGAGCCTCCCTCCATTCCTCCCTATCTAGGAATTCAAAAAAGAAAAGCTCATATTCCTCATCTAAGTCATTAACCCAGCAAAGGTAATCATGCAATGAATGAAGACATAGCGAATTCTCCTATCTCAGAAGATCAAGATCCAACTCAGTACTCCGTGTACACAGTTTTAGGAGGTCAAGATCCAACTCAGTGCTCCGTGTACGTGTCTCAGAAGACCAAAATCCAGTCAGGTGCTCCATGCATAGAAAAATGTAACTTCACAGTCAGGGACATCAAAATGTATTTCCCTTTCTTTTGGAAAGAAATTGCTACCTTTGTTTCTTGCCTTGTATTTAGCTTTCTCTTGTCTATGGGAATTAATACACTAGGGCCATTTTGTATTATTAATCATAGAAATATGATTAATAATACAAAATGCTTGATAAAATTATTAGGAAACCCGCAAGGGGCATTTTGCATTATTAGCCTTCGCTAATAATGTAAAATGCTCAAAATCAAGTTAGCCTTCGCTAAATGATGCAAATGCTCAAAATCCAAGTTGTTTAAAGAACTATACTGGGGGAATTTTTGTATAAATATCCATATAGAACAGATGTCTATTTATGTAAAAATACTCTTTATTTTCAATACAACAACAGAAACAATTGCAGATAAAAGCAAACTAGTCAAGACCGATCCGTAAATATGTCTAATCAATACAAAAAAGAAATACATCTCATCCCCAACTGGGGGAAACAAAAAGAGAAACATAAATCACTGCTCGGGCGGGGTTGGATCTCTCAGACCCTGCTCTGGGTCCTGAACAACCCCTGGGGTCGACAAAGTGTCTGCTCCGGGCTAAGAGACTGAAGAATCCCTATGCTCTCGAACCTCAATATGGACGTCATCCAGTAAATGATTTAGCGAGCTAGATGTCATCGTCATACCAGTAGCGAGTAGCCCTCGAATTGAGTCGGGCTCCACTCTAGTAGTTGCGGCTGCTCTGTCGCTAGGGCCAGCCTCTGGCTCTGTAGGATGAGGAGCAAACATGCCTCCGGGACCTACTCCGATCCTCACCCTCTTCGACGGAGGGGCGCTCTGTCTCAATAGTCTCTGGGTCCGCCGTCTCTGCAACGTAGTCCTCGTCGGACTCGTCATCTCTCTCATCAGTGCTATCACGACCCTCTGGTACAGGCATCGTCGGCCAGTACACATCCTCGTCCTGCACCCACAAGTATGTCATGATCTCAAAAATATATAAAGGCATATGTGTAGACACCCCCATTTTGCTACGCTTTAAAAAGTGAAAGATTTAGTTAGTTTGTCAAGTCTCGAGTCCATATTCCACATTAGATTAGGCATACATGCATTTTAGGGTAGATTTCATCTCATTTAGGTGTTTTGAAGTTGATTCGCAATCCTAAAGGTTTCTAGGGTGTTCCAGTGATCCCCAGAAGATGAGAATTTCAGTTTCCAATCAATTGAAAAAACCTGCCATTTTTGGAATTTATCAGGGTTTTCCCTATTTTCACCTATTATGCACCTTGGGGGTAATTTGGTCATTTCCTTTGTGTTTCACTTGACCCTTACAGTGTGTCTAGGGAGTCTTAGATGATTTCATGAGTTTTTGAAAACTTGCTAAATTTAAAAACTCTTAGAGGTTTGACTATCCTAAACATGCTCAGGATTCACAACTCTAAATAAAAAGAAAAGCAAAAGATAACTTGCCTGGACTAGGCATTGACCTTGAACTGTAAGACCGGACTCAACAATTGTACTGATCATGATGACTGACTCAAGATAAAATAGTAAATGACTAAAACTTTAACCGCTGCAACTGTCTAGCTTTGGAGGCTCGGCGAAGGCTGGTTCACATTAGGATAGCAGCTACTAGAACATCTTCACTGTCTGTATCTTCTTCTTCTTCAAAATGATCTGACCCAGACGTTCAGAGGTAGGTTCTAAGGCACAGATAAGAGTGAGAGGATCAAAATTTGGGTCTCCTATGGTTATAGCATTGACAGCAGCAATAGGGTTTGTATGACCAGGTAATGGGTTATTGGTAGCATTGGGTCTTGGCTCGAACACAAGGCCTTTATTGTCGAGCAACCTCTGGATTCTGAATTTTAGGGCAATGCAATTATTAGTGAGATGGCCAAAATTTCTATGGTATTCGCAATGTTGATCTGCTCGCCAATTTGCTGGCAAAGGATTGGGAGGAGCCCTAATGTCGGGTAGGGTTATGCGACCTAAGGCTAGACACTCCTTGAGTATCTCAGATGGTGGAGGAAGGAGAGGGGCAAATTCTTTTTGGGCCTGTGGTCGAGGTGCGGCAGCAGGTTGGGTATAGTCCATCACCATGGGGTTCTGAGGTTTTGGAGGCTGAGGCTTGGAGCGGGAAAGGTTACTAATTTCAGCTGATGGAGGTTTCCTGAATTCTCTGGTATTCGGGTTACTTCAGTTAAATACTCCTTGAGCCATAGCTTCCTCAATCTGTGTGCCTGCTACGATGAAGTGTTTGAAATCCGGATAATATTGGAGAGACATGTGATATTGGAGCTGAGAGGATATATTCTTCATAATCATCTGGACTTGTTCTTCTTCAGAAGGGCGCTCCATCATTTGCGCCGCTAACCTTCTCCATCTTTTCACAAAAGTTAGGAAAGACTCATTCGTATCTTGTTTGGTCCTCTCCAGATCTTTTCTGGTGATCTCGGTGCCATCATCATACTTGTACTGTTTGATAAATTGTTCCCCTATGTCTTTCCATGTCTTATAACGGGTTTTGTCTAATACCATGAACCATTTTGTAGCAACTTTAGTAAGGGAAACATGGAATAGTTGGGCCATTTGCTCGGGATATAGACCTTAAGGCTGACACATGATGGTAAACATCTGCAAGTGAGTGACGGGACAACCAATGCCGTCGTATTTGTCGATCTGGCATCTGGAAGTTTGCCGGGAGACGGATTTCAGGGAACAATGTGAGGTCACTCGGACTGAAAGCTCATTGATCTTGACATTGCATATCTTGAACCTGCTTGGTAAGACTGTCCAATTTTTCCATAACCAACCTATCAACCATCGATTGAGGAAGTTTACTATGATCTTCGTTGTACTGCTTTTTCTCAAACTCTTCTTCAGTTTTATCTGGGATAGGGATGAACGTTGGATGGGCTGGTGCTGCAGAAGTAGCTATATGGTGCATGGGCTCTTTACCTTTAGAACTGGAAGGCGATGGCCCGAGTTTCTCAGCAAGTTGGCCTTTGATGGCCTGATTTTCATCTTTGATCTCTTGTAATTGCTGGAGAACTAAGGCAAGAGGTTCAGCAACAATAGCGAGCAGAGGATTCTCTTGGTTTTCTGCAATGGGTGAGGAGAAAGAAGGGGACGCCGGAGTTCTCACAGAGGGTGATGGAGAGACAGATTTCCTCTCCAACCGTGAAGAAGTCCGAACCCAAGGAGTGGTAGACTTAGCTATGGTGCCAACTTCCTGTCATGGAAACAATGAACACGAGGTATATGAGCTTGACATTCATGGAGTGTTTCTTCTCAATGACTGAAAAAGATTATGGAGTAAGCAAGTAATTGGGACAATAAGATGAATCCTAAAGGACCAAAACATGACAATGACGACAAAATCGTATAAGGAAATGCTCCTAGTTCAAGGATCATGAGAGTGAACTCTGAAGGACTTAGCAAAATATTCTTGAAAAATGTTGCCCTTAGAGTAAGAAGAGACTAAGGGTATAAGTACGATCAGATCATCAAGATTGTACAATCAAATGATTGAGACACAATTCCTGCCAATTGAGAAAGGGAATGAAGACATAATCGAATCCCACAAGAGGCGAATGATAGACACATGATCAAAAGATGAGATTGCATAGGATTGCTTTCAACGGGTAGATCAGGAATGGCTAATCCTAAGGGATCTTAGGAAAGATGGGATTTATATCCTAATCCCAAAGGGAAAGTTTTTTAATCTTCGTACATTTTAACAGTGTTACCTGAAGGCCTCAAACCTTAATCCTAATCTAGCGGAGTGGAGAGAGGATCTCGACTCAAGACTTTGTTAGTGTTCCTAAGAACCGATCGTAGCTATTGGAACATGGACTACGGCCTAATCTAGACACCATTGGATAAGATATCATAATCTAAGCTCACACACGTGATGCACGTGTGTTCATATACTATATGCATGTGTGGGGTAATCTAGGGGTAATGCCAAGAGTTACCTTAGCACGAATCCGTGCTAAATATACTGTACCACTGTCCGGTGTATCAGTACGTGAACAAGAAATCTGTTTACGCACCATAAAGGTACTAGGCTAAGAATAAAATGCTTCTCTAGCACAGAGGCACCAGGTGATTTAATCATAGTCAGCCATGCTAGATAACACTCCGAGTTCCTAAAATATGGCCTGTGTGCATCTGAGATGCAAGGGTTTAGATGAAAGTGATGTAAGTGTGCAATAAGTTTGCGCAATCTATGATGCATTCAGGTTTTGTTAGATTAAATTTGAGTAAAATGTGATGAGAAAATAAAACATACAAACTAATCTAACAAGTATAAGATAAAAGATAGAGTTTTTTATTAGCCAGTTAAAATAAATTCAAACAAATTATCTTTTAAAATTTTAATAAAGTTAGGTGATCCCCAACAGAGTCGCCAAACCGTGGGACCCGATCCCGCGAGAGGGGTGGGGCGCGCGAGGCGCCATACTCTCTTGGTCTCTCGTACCCATGCGAATGGCGTGTGCTTTTTATTATTATTGATTACCCAACCAAGCCGGCAACAACCAAGCCATAGGGTGCAAACAAACGTGCAACCCAGTACCCACAAGAGCAGGGGTAAGCCGCCGAGCCTAGCAAGGTGTGATTTAATTCATCATTTTTGTGAACTTGGGATCATTAAAGGAATTCGAATTTCACACAAAGGAGAATGACAGAGTCGCCACCTAGATGAGGGATCTAGGACCCATAAATAACCAGAAATCTAGACTCATTACCTGGTTACGAGAATGGAAGGTATGGGGAGTTACCACCACCTGCACCATCCTCGCCCGATAATCCGGTCTTCGATTCCAAAAGTTAACTCTCCTGAATTTATTTTAAATGGCTCATTTAATTCTATTGAAGTGCGAACGACGTGACATGCATCCTAAAATCTAATTTTAATGTAATTCCTAAATGTGTATCTTGATTTTCTTAATTTGTTTGATTTCAATCTAAGTGAAAGTTCTCCTAAAATTCTAATTTGGAGGAAATCCTATATATTAATTTAATTTAATTAAGAATTAAAAAAAACTAATATACGAAACCCCACTACTTATGTGTGGAGCCGACTCGTGATTGGTATGCCATCAAGCATCCAAGCTGCCTACATACCCAAGCCTCACTGGGATCAGAGTCGACGTAGTTCGGTGCACCTAAACTAAGCTACTGATGCCTAACTCATCTAGGACACCGATCTAGACTGGATTGACTGTTTCAACAGTTTAAGAGAGATTATTTACTTCAAGTTGAAGATTTTACTATCCTAGGACTTCATCTAAGATGCAATATGGTCCTAGCTAAGTGCAAGTTGTCCCTTAGACTAATACAGGTTAACCTACATCCTAGGTAACTAAGTTTGTCCTAGGAAAAAATTGGGTGACTAGTGTAACTAGATCTATGGCACGGTTGCTATCCATAGCAAATGGCCGTGATGAGGCTGGACTCCTAACTCTAAGACTCCCTAAAACCTAGGACACAATGTGACGTAAGTGTTCCTAAGGGGCCCTAAAGATTCCTACAATAGGAGACCGTAATCCAACGGCTCCTAAGATTCGGATCGAGTTAATTCGATTTGTTGAATTTAATGATTTTTTATTCTTTGAAAGTTTTCGATTCCTAAGGTCTATGGAATACCAAAGGCTCTAGGGCTTGATTAGTTCGGCCTCGAATCGCATCCATGGAAGGGCATCGTGCTCTCAATCCTTGTATAATTTAACACATAAATTATAGTATATTATTGCCTGGCATGATTCTCAGGATTTCCGTGGACAGTGGACGTCGGAGCCAACAACATACTATAATTTACAACATCAAATTATGCAGGAACGATCACAATTAGTATATGATTATGAATGCGATCTCGACAGTTAAGCCGTCACAGCATAGTCAATTTACAAAGGGAATTTATAACCTTTAGGGCTTCTGTTTGAAACAATTTTAAGGTTAAATATATGATGAAAAATTAGGTTTTTCTGAAATTTTTCACTGACTTTTGTGTTGATTTGCTATTAAGTTGTGATTTATTAACATTAAGACTAGATTGCGAGGATTACACAGTAACCCTAAGCAATCGAACTCCAAATTCATTCCAACATTTTCACTAACAAGATATGAATGCGTTTAGACTACTGGAAGAGTTGCATGAATTTAGAATAAGTTTTGCTATCAATTTCTGAATTTCCAAAATTTAGGTCAGATTGCAAATTAACACATCAACTTATAGCATATGAATCTTAAATCAATTAAAAATGTTATCGTATAGATAAAATAATGGTATTAGACTACTGTAAAAATTTCAAAGGTTTTTAGCAAGATTTGATGACAATTAAAATTCACACAAAATTCGGATAAAATCAATGAATCAATTAAAATGTAGATTAAATGGTATCCTAAAATCATGTACAAATTTCAATACATATAAAATAGGCTATACGATTTTCTATCAAAATTTCAAGACTTAATAATTAATGATCCTCCATAAAATTGATTTTGGAAGAAAAAGGGAATTTCGTTTCCTATGAATTAAAACCCGTTTTTTTAAAAGAAAATTGTGAAATCATATTAAACCTTTGTAAAATCTTATGAAAACTTTTCACTAACCTTCTAATGGCCTAAACTACTGGTTTTTAGGAAAAAGAATCGCAATTTCATTAATTTAATATAAAAAAGAATTATGACATGTAAAATGAAAAAGCGATTAGAAAACAAATAAAAAAACCTTTCTTCAAAAACTAAATTTCATGCAAAATTCAATTTATTATTGAAGATTAGTTCTGGAGAGTTTCATCAATTTTTAAAACCTTTTGATATTTATTAAAAATGGCCAAAATTTAAAATAATTTAAAATCGGATTAAACAAATTCAAAAAAATCCGACAATTTTTGGCTCGTCTGAAAATCAAAACATTGGTTTGGAAACAAGATTTCACAAATTTTTGACATGGTTTGATATACTTTTGGCTTCGTTCATCAAGAAATAACCCGTTTGGGGGTTATTTTTTGAAAAATAGAATGAAAATTAAAACGGCCAAACCGCGATTGGAAATTAAGTTTCCAGTAATATTTTATTTTATATAAATCCCATAAAATATCAGTTTTTAAAGAAACCCACGTTTTCAAACACTTGCTGTGATAATCCGATTTAAATCCATATTGAATAAAAAACAAAAGAAATTCATTATTAAATGGTGGAAAATTATTTTTTTGGAGAAACTTTGGATTTTGAATACTTATAATCTATATTATAATATACTAGAATTTCAAGAAAAAATTCATTAATTTGATCTATCAAAAGTAAAACCCTAGCATATTTTTCTACTTTTGATATTACAAAGATAAAGATCCTACCGTTGATCGCGCTCCTTGTCTCTAGGGTGCGTAGATCCGAGGTATACGCTTTGTCGCACCCTTTTATATGATGAAGAAGACCCAAAGAACACCCCAAAGATCCTTGATGTGTGATTTGTTAAAGAAGAAAAGGAAATTCAAGAATCCCTTTTCTGAAGAACCCTTGAGAGAGATGAACACACTTCAAGAGAGAAGAGATTTCTTTCTCTTTCTTTCTTTTTTTTTTCTTGGGAGGAGAGAGAAAAATGACGAATTTGAATTTTTTTTCAATCTTTTCTAGGATTGTTTGCTTTGATTTTTATACAAAAAAGCTAGGGTTAAGAGAGAAATAGTAATTTCCAATGTGAGAGCTCCCTTTTTGGCTTGTTTCCAATTTTCCCCTCTTGCTTTCTTTCTTTCTCGTTTCCAAATTGGATTTGATTCCAATGTTAATTTCTTGTCAATCAAGACATGCTATTCTCATTCCACATTGCTTCTTTGGAAGAAAACATTTTTAAACAATCATTCATCTTTTCCTTCTTTCCTTCTTTTCTTTTTATTTTTCTTTGAACAAATATGATGTCACCATTGTGACATCATCAAGGTTGGGTGCTCAACTCATGTAGGTCAGCCATGTGGGGCGTCTACCATGGTGGTCGACCTGATGGGTGAACCTATATGAGCTCTATCTTTGCGGGCTAAAGTCCACTGGGCCATTTCACACGAGTTTCGGGTTTTTCCGTAAAAAATCAATAAAATCTTTCTAAATTCAACATTCTATATATGGACCCAACCCATTTGACATTTATGGTGCATCCCTCACGTATGATCGGACCATCTTTTTTGGAAAATAACTTTTCGGACCAAAATGCCCTTATTCGACTGTTAGACATCCAAATGTAACCAAAATACTCTCAGATTGGTTCACCCCTAAAGGGAAAAATTAAAAATGGAAAGTCTTTGTAGTCAAACTTCAAAAATAGAAACTTTTAAAATTGGGTCCTTTTGGTGAGCAATATTAAACAGGATCATTTGGTATCTCCTGAAAATACCAAAGATGCCCTCAACACTTAGAATTTCCAAATTAAGCGAAACCCCTGAGAAATTCTAAATTTTGCAGGTTTTCCAAAATTCAGGAAATCATTCATAATCTCTCAGACATATTTCGGGGATCAAAAGAATTACACAGGAAAAGACCAAATTACCCCGAGGTGCTAGAATTTGGCGAGATTAGGGTAAAAAACTGAGAAATTCCAAAAATAGCAGATTTCTGAAAATTTATGAACGGACTCAAGATTTCTTAGACACAACTTAGGAACCAAATATGATATGTTGGAAATGTCTAAAACACCTCTGAAGTGCAAGACTAAAAGAAAATCTTGAGAGATCTAAATTTAGCATGTTTCCCAAATCTTACAAAATTACTCTTAATCCATTACCGTATCCTCAAGATGGTTTTGGATATACGAGAAATGATTGAAATATCAATAAGATGATGAAAATGTGGAAGCCCCGTGAGTTTCTAAAAATAACAGCTTTTTCAAAATTTGTAAAATCACTCAAGATTTCTCAAATATAACTCGGGGGTCAAACGAGACACATCGGGAATGACCAAAATACCCATGTAGTGTAAAAATGGGCAAAAATGAGGGAAAACCCAAAAATTCTAAAAATAACAGGTTTTTTCAGTTGGTTGGAAACTTGACTTTTCATCTTCTAGATACCATTGGAACACCCTAGAAACGTTTAGGATCGCGAATCAACTTCAGAATTTCTTCAACGAGGCAAAATCTACTCTAAAATGCACAAATGCTTAATCCTAGGTGGAATACGGACTCGAAACTTGACAAACTACTAAATCTTTTGCTTTTTAAAGTATAGCAAAATGGGGGTGTCTACAGTAAGAAATTTCAAAATAAAAAAGAGAGCGCCCGAAAAGGCAAGCGACCGCGAAACCCCTGTCGACCGCTTCCATTGGGAAAAATAGTCGTTTGGGCTCAAACGGCTAGTTCTTTGTTGGCTAGTTTATTACAGTTTTGCCCACAAACGGTCATATCATTACTTAAGCTAGTTATACCCTATCCTAGACCAACTAAACAACCTTTTGGAAGATCATTTTCATATATCTTTGAGCGTACACCTTCAAATCTAAGGTTTCTTTCCTGCTTTAATTTTTGCATTTGCATTTATCAAGAGGATCTCCATAGGGCTTTTACTTTGCTATTCTTTTGGAGAGATTGACAGCTTTCATCTTTGTAATCCGCCTATCAAGAGGCTTTGAGAGTTTTTCTTTATTTTGTTCTTCATTGTATTGAGGCTCTCCGATTCGGCCCGTTAAGAAAGGCAAATCAACATTGTGAAGAGGGGCTTTCGCTTCAGCCTTTGAAATGAAAAGCTTGTTTGTAAGAGGGTCTATGATTCGGCTCGGTAACAAAGGAGAATCCTGAGAGAAGAGGGTTTGTTCCCTCGAAGGTGGAGAAGGCGTTTGTAAAGCTTGGAGATTCGGCATGTAGAATCTCAACATTAGTGGAGTACCCAAGGAGCCAAACTTGGAAGAGTGGAGTAGGTCTTGTTGATAGACCGAACCACTATAAATCTTGGTGTATTCATTGTGGTGTGCCTCTTCTTCTCCTCTTCTCTTTGCATTTGGTGATTGGTAACATCTAAACTCATTTTTATTATCTTGATTAATTGAACAAGGGTTAGATATAAATTGCTTATTTGTAAATTGATTTTAACATCACATTTAATTAAGAAAAAAATTTAGTTAGCCAATTTACCCCCCCTCTTGGGTTGCCTACTTGTATTTCATTTGGTATGAGAGCTTAGGCTCTTAAAAAGGTTTTTAATTCAGAATCTACAAGAGAAAAGATCTATGGCAACCCAAATGGTTTTTGAGGAAGGTAGATCCGCTCTTATTCCTCCATTATTTGAAGGAATGAATTATAGAGCTTGGAAAGTGCAAATGTTGGCCTATCTCAAATCCTTAGATTATGATTTTTTGGATATTATTAAAAAGAGATATTCTCAATCAAGGAAATGTAGTAAACTTGATACAAAATTATTTTCCTTAAATTCAAAAGCCGTGATTATATTATGTTGTGGATTATTTTCAGATGCTTTTGGGAAAATTTCTACATGCATAAATGCAAAAGATATTTGGACCACCTTTGAAAATATTTATGAGAAAAATCTTTGTCTCACTGTTATTTTTGGACAAAATGACACTTCTGAAAAATATTTTGCAAATGAAAATTCAATTTCAGATTTGGAAAGTCAAATTGAAAATTTGAAAGTGGAAATTAATGAAAGTTTGAAAAGAAATGAAAAATTAAGTCAACTAAGTAAAGTTTTAATAAACAAAAATGATGACTTAATTCAAAAGTGCATTGTCTTTGAAAAGAAAAACAAAACCTTGGAAAACACAAATATGGAATTAATAGAAAAATACAAATCTGTGTGCGAAAATGAAGAACAATTGAAAGCTAATTCATCTCAACAAATAGATCACCTTGAGAATCAATTAAATGAGATAAAATTAGTAAATAAAGAACTCTCATTGAAAAATCAAAGACTACAAGAAGACAAAGATAAACATGTATGTACTCATTCACTCTCTTGTAGCTCTATTTGCTCTCCATCTACTTTCTCTTCAATTTCATATACATATTGTGGCAGATTTGGACAGTACAAATCTAAATGTAGGTTTAGATTTGTAAAAAGTCACAAGTTTATTTGGACAAGAAAAGATACACTCCCAAAAACAAACTTGATTGGAACCAAAGTAATTTGGGTTCCAAAGTCCTCCACTCAAACTATTCATTGAATATGTTAGATTTAGGGGTTGTGCTTATATTAACATATCTTTTGAAAAATGTTCTCTAGATACTCCACTTATTGTATCTTGTGTATACTTGTGCTTAAAGTTATATCATTTGAAATGAGTCATTTGATACGTGTGCTCATTATTGATTATCTTCATGTATCTATTAGTACTTAATGATCACATCATTTGGAAATTAACTATAGATACAAACATGCTAATCTTGCTTGATCCTTATGTATCTATAAAGTAGTGTTCATACCATTTGTAACATGACTTATCTCATTTGAGTGATCTCATAAACTCAAATTATTGTGCACAATAAATTACACTCTTATTTTGGTATGTTCATGAAGTATGGTCTAAGTGGTTAGTATCTCACTTGAAACGTATTTATGCACTTAGTACCACCCCTTGTATGGTATTAGATGTATGTGCCTTGAATTGATATTTATATACATATATACTATATGCACATCGTTAGGAGGAGCATGTGTTGGTAGGATGTCTCATCATCTCACTTGACATCATTTGGGTATCCTTAGCAAACAGGTAAATGTAGCCCAAGGGTTACTTTTCTATTATTTACATCTCAAACCCTTGGTGACTCTATGTTGGACAGCCCTTTGGATTCATACTTTGTATGAATCTCTAACAAAGGGGGAGCTATATATGTAATATCTGTCATTCTCTGTCTTATCATATGTGTTTGATATGTATATTACATTACATATGATAAGTACACCCGTGTGGAGCCCTATTACTCCATCTGTGTTGTATTTGGGACTTGTCTTATGCTTTCACTTTAAGATCGTTTCTCATTTATGACAAGTACCTTGCCTGAGACTCAATGTTACATCATTTTAGGCTTTAGACTTATCTTGGATGGACTCATATGGTATCATCTTTTCCAATGATAAGTATCTTGTTCTAGAGTTCAATTTTAAAAACTCTCTAGAACTCTCATTCATAGGATAGTGCTTGAGTTGATAATCTCATTGCCTATGAATTCATTCTCTTATCATGTGTTTTTGAAGCTAAGTACATCATTCTTCATGATAAGATCCACTGGCAATGCATTCACAGTCATATCTATAGCCAGTTTGCATTGTCATGCCTTGCCTTATAGGTTTTATCTATGGCCAATGACAAATACTTAGGGGGGAGAGCCTAATTGTCCTATTCTTATCTTTATATCGACTAGAGTGATACACTCACATTGTCCATTGCCCCATTAGTTGTGCTTAAAATGTCAATCTTTTAGATCAAATAAAAAAAACTGCTTATCATGCACTATGCTTGATTTTTCTTCTTAAATCTTTTGATAAGCTTTAGATGAGCTTAAATGTTATATCCTCATTAGTTTCATGGTCCATAGAAGTAGATTCTAGTATTTTGACACTCTTTTTCTATGCCCGTCAACAAACATAAAAGTGTTTCACACTGTCATCCCATATGTGTATGTTTGATTGTTCTTATCATGTATGATTTCACTTTTACAATCTCATATTCATGATAAGTAGCTAGGGGGAGTAATCATGGCACTACAGTTTGAACTTTAACTGTTGTATCCTTCCTTTTTGCAGTCATCAAGAGGGGGAGAATTTTGGAATTGATTAGGCAGTCCATAGTCTATATGCATTGTTGGTTTCTATGGCTATAATACACTTGTGCATATAGTGAGGGGGAGCATTGCTTTATTGTTTATATCATTTAATGCGTATTTATCAATTATGTTGATATCTATCTCCAGCCTCCTAATCAATTTGGTTTGCCATCCTAAAAAAGGGGGAGAATGTTAGCCCAAGGGTTCCCATGGGTTCAACTATTCACCTTTACCTTCTTATTTTGATGCTACCAAGTCTAAATTGATTAGTCTTTATGGACTAATGTGTTGTTTTGTATTGATGTGCCTTAGACCGGAACTTTACATGTCATAAAGCCATTACACAACACAACACAACACATGGCTTGCGGACCAACATGCACAATGAACCAAAGAGCTTGTACATACATTGGAGACATCAACCTTGGAAGATGTTCAAGTCAAGAGCTCAACTCAAGGATCCCACAAGTATGCCTAGCGAAGTGCCAGTAGAAGCTTGTAGTTGAACCAGCATTGGTGACCTTCTCATGCAACATAGAAGATGTTCAAAGAACGGAGAAAGTCACAAGATCCAAAGCAAGTTGAAGAGTTCACTCACAAGTCGAAGATGTCCAAGAAAGTGCTGAGGAACCATGACATGAAGAAGACTCAAGGTTTTATATTTTTAGATTGTATTGGAGTCCTCTTGTTTAAATGTATTTACACTTTCAAAAGGTTTTCAAAATGGTTTTCATAAACAAATTTAACATCTTTGGAAACCCTCTGCACTCCTCAAAATATATTTGAAAACCTTGGAATAAAGCCCAAAGACCATGGCCCAAGTCCCTGAAAATTTTATAATTAAAACTGAAATTTCAAACAGGGCCGGTCGACCGGGGTACCCCGGGCGACCACGGTAAGATGGCTGGAATTCCAGTACCTGTCGAAATTTAGCGGGCCGGTCGACCGGGGCCTCCTGGGCGACCACGAATGTGTTTATGAAAATTCAGAAATAATTCAGCATGGTTGGGCCGGTCGCCCGCCGGGCGACCGCGGATAGCGATCTGAACAAAAATAAAAAGTCCAAGTTGCTCTCGGCGGGTGACCTCGATAGGTTTGGTCGACCGCTGCGGTAAGAAATTTCAAAATAAAAAAGAGAGCAGCCGAAAGGGCGGGCGACCGTGACACCCCGGTCGACAACGCCCGTCGGGAAAAATAGTTGTTGGGGCTCAAACGACTAGTTCTTTCTTCGCTAGTTTATTATGATTTTGCCCCCAAACGGTCATATCTTTACTTAGGCTATTTATACCCTATCCTAGACCAACTAAACAACCTTTTGGAAGATCATTTTCATATATCTTTGAGCTTACACCTTCAAATCTAAGGTTTCTTTCATGCTTTAATTTATGAATTTGCATTTATCAAGAGGATCTCTATAGGGCTTTTACTTTGCTATTCTTTTGGAGAGATTAACAACTTTTATCTTTGTAATCCGCCTATCAAGAGGCTTTGAGAGTTTTTCTTTATTTTGTTTTTCATTGTATTGAGGGTCTCCGATTCGGCCCGTTAAGAAAGGCGAATCAACATTTTGAAGAGGGGCTTTCGCTTCAGCCTTTGAAAGGAGAAGCTTGTTTGTAAGAGGATCTATGATTCGGCCCGGTAACAAAGCAGAATCCGGAGAGAAGAGGGTTTGTTCCCTCGAAGGTGGAGAAGGCGTTTGTAAAGCTTGGAGATTCGGCATGTAGAATCTCAACATTAGTGGAGTACCCAAGGAGCCAAACTTGGAAGAGTGGAGTAGGTCTTGTTGATAGACCGAACCACTATAAATCTTGGTGTATTCATTGTGGTGTGCCTCTTCTTCTCCCCTTCTCTTTGCATTTGGTGATTGGTAACATCTAAACCCATTTTTATTATCTCGATTAATTGAACAAGGGTTAGATATAAATTGCTTAATTTGTAAATTGATTTTAAGATCACATTTAATTAAGACAAAATTTTAATTAGCCAATTCACCCCCCCTCTTGGGTTGCCTACTTGTATTTCAGATCTATATGCTTCGAGCCGCCTCTAGACTTATTGTTCTTGGAAAAGAAAACCGCAGAGGAATTATCATAGAGAAGTTTCAGTAGCCTATCTATAGAATCAATTAAATGAAGCCTTGAAATAAAATTTCGCACCCATAAGGCATGAGCCGAAGCCTCCGAACATGAAATAAACTCTGCTTCCATAGTGGATGAAGCTGTCATTCTCTGCTTGACGCTTCTCCCAGAAATAGGTCCTCCTAAAAACATAAAATTGTAACCAGAAGTGGACCGATGGGTGTCCCAACAACCAACGAAGTCAAAATCAAAATAGCCAATTACCTCAAGGCTATCCGATCTCCTAAATGTGAGCATGTAATTTGAAGTCCCTCGCAGGTAACGCATAACCTTTTTGGCTACCTTCCAGTGATCCAGACTTGGGTCACCTTGGTACCTCCCAAGCATGCCAACTGCAAATGAAATATCTGGACGGGTACAGACTTGAGAATACATGAGACTATCAACAGCGGAAGCATAAGGAATCTGTCTTATCTCATCCCGTTCCAGTGCGTTCCTGGGACATTGTAACTGACTGAATATATCACCCTTAACAATAGGGTTAGCACTAGGGGAGCACCTATCCAAGCTGAATCTCTTAAAGACTTTCTCTATATAGGCCTTCTGAGATAATCCTAGCAATCCTCGAGTCCTGTCTCAATGAATCTCAATTCCTATGACATAGGAGGCTTCACCAAGATCTTTCATTTCAAAATTCCTTGAGAGGAACTGTTTTGTTTCTTTCAGCATGCCTAGCTTACTACTGGCAAGTAATATATCATCAACATATAACACTGGGGTTAGCCCAAGGGTTCCCATGGGTTCAACCATTCACCTTTACCGTCTTGTTTTGATGCTATCAAACTCAAATTGATTAGTCTATATGGACTAATGTGTTGCTTTGTAGTATTTTGCCTTAGACAGGAAAGTCAAATGTCAAGCCAAAGATAGCACAATACAACCCAACACATGGCTTGCGGATCAACATGCAGAAGGAACCAAATGAGCTTGTACATACATTGGAGACATCATCCTTGGAAGATGTTCAAGTCAAGAGCTCAACTCGAAGATCCCACAAGCATACCTTGCAAAGTGCTAAGAGAAGGTTGGAGATGAACTAGCATTGGTGACCACCTCTGTACCATTGAAGATGTTCAAAAAATGGAGGAGTCACGAGAACCAAAGCAAGTTGAAGAGTCCACTCACAATTTGAAGATGTTCAAGAAAGTGCTAAGGAGCCAAGACAATCCAAGAAGACTCAAGGTTTTATTTTTCATAGATTGTATTGGAGTCCTCTTGTCAAAATGTATTTGCACTTTCAAAAGATTTTCAAATGGTTTTCATAAACAAATTTGACATCTTTAGAAACCATCCACACACCCCAAAATGTGTTTGAAAACCTTGGACAAAAGCCCAAAGACCATGGCCCAAAGCCCTAAAGTTTCAATATCTAAAACAAGTCTTCAAAACAGGGCCGGTCGACAGGGGTCTCCCAGGCGACCGCGGAAATTGTGCTGGAACTCCAACAACTACCCAAACTTAAAGGGCCGGTCGACCGAGTCACCCCGGTCGACCACGGATGAGCTTCTGAAAATCTAGAGGCCATCCAGCATGGTTGGGCCGGTCGACTGCCATATGGTTGGACGACCGCGGATAGGGTTCTGGACCAAAAATAAAATGTCCAGATTGCTCACGGAGGGCAACCGCGACACCCCCAGTTGACCGCGGAGGTTTGAATTTTCAAAATAAAAAGTGAGCGCCCAAAAGGTTGGGCAACCGTGACATCCCGGTCGACCGACCTCGTCGAAAAAAGTATTCGTTGGGGCTCGAACGGCTAGTTATTTTCTACTTGGCCTGGTTATTACGGTTTTGCCCCCAAACGGACATATCATTACTTGGGCTATATATACCCTATCATTGACTTTCTAAATAACCTTTTGCAAGATCATTTCACATCCTTGAGAGCTTAAACTTTAAAATCTAAGTTTGCTTCAAAAATCCTCTTTTATGCTTTAATCTGTACATTTACATTCAACAAGAGGATCTCCATAGGGCTTTATATGTGTAATCTTTGGGAGAGATTGGGAGCTTTTCATTGTCTGTTTTAGCCTATCAAGAGGCATTAAGTGAGCTTCATCTTCTTCCTTCCTATTCATTAAAATCGGGGTATACGATTCGGCCCAACAACAAAGGTGAATCCGGCACGAAGAGGAGCTTTTCCCTTTGAGGCGGTTTGCAAAGAGGGATCACTGCCTTGGAGGCGGCTTGCGAATAGTGATTTCCTTGGAGGCAGTTTTGCGATGAGAGATTGTTCGTTGGAGACGGTTCGGGAAGAGAAGTGATTCCCTTGCACGCGGTGTGCGAAGAGGATTGATCTTCTTAGAGTCATTTTTGCAAAGAGGGTTTGTTCCCTTGGAGGCGGTGTTCATTGTAAAGCTTGGGGGATTCGGCATTTGAAGAATCCCATCATAGTGAAGGAAAGACCAAGTACTTGAGTAGTGGAGTAGGTCCGTTTGTGACTGAACCACTATAAATCTTTGTGTAGTCTCCTTGCTCTCATTCTTGCCTCCTTTGGGTGTTTTGGTAATATCTAGCATATCTTTATGTTTATAATTATTTGAACAAGGGTTAGATTTAGTCTTGTGTTGATTTCAAAATCATTTAAATTTGATTAAAAATTTTAATTACCCAATTCAACCCCCCCTCTTGGGTTCCCCTTTGGGATTTCAATTGGTATCAGAGCTAAGGCTCTTACATATGCTTTCATTTGAAAACCACCAAGAGTAAAAGATCTAAGGAAACCAATGGACTCTAGACTTTCCTCATTTGATGGATCCGATTACGGTTCTTGGTCAATCTGTATGAAGGTCTACCTTAAAAGTCTAGAGTTTGGGGTTTGGCAAGCTATTGAAAAATGATTTTTTATTACAAACCCTAAAAAATTAAAAGATAAGGACATTAGATTATCATCCTTAAACACCAAGGCCACAATTGCATTATGGTGTGCTTTGTCCTCTTGCATATTTGATAAAGTAACATCTTGTAAAAATGCTAAGGAAATTTGGACTTGTAGACACCCTCGTTTAGCTACACTTTAACCAACAATAACCTAATATATTGATCCGTGGAATTTCATTGGTAAAGTATGCATCCTCAAATTTTCTGAAAACCAAAATGATAAAGAGATGTACCTGGTGAGATGATTAGATCCGAAAAATTAAAAAATACCCTGATTGGTGAATTTAGTGTGTTAAATCCATCTGAGAGCCCATCTATCATGGATTTATATGTTTTAGGTCATTAATATCTCGATCTGACTTTACGGATCATCAATCGGGACAAAATAAGCTAGGATCACTTCACAGCCCGGGCCCTGATTCTATTCTGAGACCCGATTTCCGTAAATCGCCAGATCGAGGGCAAATCTTGACCTGTGTATCTTTCTTTACCAATAATTTGTGATCATTTAATCAAAATTAGATTGTTCAAGGTTGATTTCAAATCCGGATAAATCGCCAGATCGAGGGCAAATCTTGACCTGGGTATCTTTCTTTACCAATAATTTGTGATCATTTAATCAAAATTAGATTGTTCAAGGTTGATTTCAAATCTGGATTAAACATCAGATCACTTAAGTGAGCAAAAAAAAACCAGTGAAAAGTCACGGATCAAGGTAGGACAAATGAGAACCGTCAAAATTATTCAATTCCATGATCAACAATAGATTTTAAACTCATCAATTGATGGTTTGAAGGCTCGGATCAGCGATCCAAAGTTGATCAAGTTGATTGGTCCAATCGGATCGCCAGTTTGATCAACGGTTGGAAAAACGATCCACTGTTGGAAACCGAAGGCTCCCGTTGGACGAAAAAAATTAATTTTGGAATTTATATGTAAATATTGGGCTTAAAAGAAAGAGAAAAACTCAGGGACTCATAATTGGTAAATATCTCGGAAAAGTACAGACAAAATCTCACAAAAATCCCCAATTTTAAGTTTTCCCTCTCTTTCTTCATTTCCTCTCATTTCTCTCTCACCCTGTACTCCCTTTTGTAAACCACACGTTTTATCCTCCATGGGAAAACGTGTGGTTGCATTTTTCTGGTCCCCCATTTGTTCCTTAGGCCATCCTTAGCTTACTTCCTAAATCTCCAAAAATTGCACTAACTGAAAAGATATATGTGTTGCCTCTTTAAGATCATTTCTAAGAATGAAAAGATCAATTAAATCCCAGCAAATGGCGTTTTCTTTAAGCAAGAAGTGGCTGTAAAAGTTTGTTTCCAAAAGTTAAAAATCCCATTGCAACTTCAAGAGTTATGATTTTAGAAAAGGCATCTTCATTAAAGAAATATTTTCATGTTAAGAGATTTTTTGGATATATGGCAACCATCTTGACCTTTGAAAACTTTTCCAAGTATGACAAAATGATCTCAACCATACACATATATCTTTTGGTTTTAGCAACTTTGGGCCCTCCTCACCTATAAATACCCTACTCTCCCTTCCATGCAAAAAAAAAAAAAAAAAAAAAAAGTCGTCCCCCTTTCCTTTTCCTGGCCGCATGGCCATTAAGGCCCAACCCCTACCTCATAGCCATGCCTCATTAACCAAACACCACAAGCATATCCATATCTCATAGCTTAGCAAGCCCATATCCCATAGCCCAGACTAAGCATCACTCCCCAACAGCCCCCTTCTCACTCCCTTGTACACCCAATAGTACTTACCTTTCAATTCCAAAATCCATCAGCATTACGAAGTTCATCCGAGGATTTTGAGCGAAGAAGGCCGACATCTAAAGCCCATCCATCATCGTCAAAAATTCAGGTAACTCTCATCATCATTCTTAAATCATGAGACAGGGTGGCGAATTTAGTTTTGCGACTCCTCTTTGACAACTAGCAGTTTGGGTTTCTATCACAATATTTCCAAAATCCTAAGGAACGGGTCAGATCCATGATTTCCGTCCCAAGGCCCCAACTGCCAGTTGTTGAAGAAGTTTATCTTCGGATTACATAAATTTAATTCGTCCTGAATTGATATTCGTTCGCCTCCTGCATTCCATTGTAATGATCCGATGCGTAGATTGTGTACAATAGTGGATCTCAACCATTGAAATAAGCACTAACATGTCATTAAGAATGTGTTTATGGTGATTAATGTCTACACATCTATGTATTGATGACTACAAAAGTTTTGCCATTTGTGCGTAATTTGTCAATAATTAATTCATTACAATATCCAAAAGAGAGCACTATAACCAAGTCAGAAGGCATAAAGAAACCCAATAAACCATTGAAGCGCATCCAGCCTAGCCATAACTCGCCCCTAAACACGCACCCCAAGCCGCGCCCTAACCCATACCTTAAGCCGCACCCCTAAGCCGGATCCTTAACCCCAGCTTGACCCTACGAATCTCTACCTCTACACATGCTCCACTTGGCCTTGACCCCAAACCCCATGGATCAAGCGGCCTTGACCCAAACCCTGCAGCCCACTCGGCCCAACTCCCATGGCCCAAGTCTTATTCGGCCTCACCCTCACCCTCACACCCTTCAGCTTCAAATTCCCCATACCATTCGGTCATGCCATGGCCTACACTCATCCGCATATCTCACACATCCCATCCATAGTCACCACCCTATTCCCCATCCCATATCCTATTTCCCACATCTCATCCGACCTCACCTATTTCCATTCATCCCATCAAACCTTTTTCATGCCTATAGCCCATTCACCCATCATACATACCCATAGCCCATAGCATGCTCCCAAAGTGATCTAACAGATCTTCTCTAGATCATTTGACCTCACAATTATCCCACCACCATTCGGTCACAAACTTGGACCCCACCATCATTTGGTTATAAACTAGGCCCACTCAAGAGAATCTAACGGGGCACCCCGAGTTAACCCGAGTCAACCCAAGTCAGCCCGGGTTCAACCTGAGTTCAAATCAAGTCAGCCCGAGCCAACCCGAGTCAACCCGAGCTTCCAATCCAAGTCTCGATTTTCAATCTCAAGTCTCCAATCCAACCGAACTACGTCGACTCTGATCCCAGTGAGGCTTGGGTACGTAGGCAGCTTGGATGTCTGATGGCATAGCAACCGCGAGTCGGCTCCACAACAAATTGTGGGGTTTTGTATATTAATTTTCTTGTAAAATTTAATCACTTAGGACTTTCCATGAAATTAGAATTTTAGAAAAACTTTCACTTAGATTGAATTCAAACAAATTAAGAAATCAAGATACACATTTAGGATCTACATTGAAATTAGATCATAGGATGCATGTCACGTAGTTAGCACACTAACATAGAGTTAAATGAGCCATTTAAACGAAATTCAAAAGAGTTAACTTTTGGAATTGAAGACCGATTATCGGGCAGGAATGGTGCATGTCGTGGATAACTCCCCATACCTTCCATTCTTGTAACCAGGTAACGAGCCTAGATTTCTGGTTAATTATGGGTCCTAGATCCCACATCTAGGTGGCGACTCTGTCACTCTCTTTTGTGTGGAATTCGGATTGCCTTAGTGATCCCAAGTTCATATAAAAGATGAATTAAAATCAATAATAAAAGAGCACACGCCAATCGCGTGGGTACAAGAGACCAAGAGAGAGCGTGGCGGCTCGCGCCCCACCCCTCTCGCGGGATCGGGTCCCACAGTTTGGCGACTCTGGTGGGGACCACCTAACTTCATTAAAACTTCAAAGGATAACTCATTTGAATTTAATTTAACTGGCTCATGAAAACTCTATCTCTTATATACTTATTAGATTAGTTTGTATGTTTCATTTTCTCATCACATTTTACTCAAATTTAATCTAACAAAACTTGAAGGCATCATAGATTGCGCAAACATATTGCACACACTTACATCACTTGCATTGCATCTCACATGCACACACATCCTATTTTAGGAACCCGGAGTGTTATCTAGCATGGTTGACTGGGATTTCATCACCTGGTGCCTCTGTACTAGAGAAGCATTCCACTCTTAGCCTAGTACCTTCATGGTAAGTAAACGGATCTCTTGTTCACGTACTGATACACTGGACACTGGTACAGTATATTGAGCACGGATTCGCGCTAAGGGAACTCTTGGCCTTACCCCTAGATTAACCACACATGCATGTAGTATAGGAACAGACGTGCATCAGGTGTGTGAGCCTAGTTTAGGATATCCTACCCATTTGTGTCTAGATTAGGTTGTGGTCCATCTTCCAATGGCTACGATCGGTCCTTAGGTACACAAACAAAGTCATGAGTTGAGATCCTCTCTCCACTCCGCTAGATTAGGATTAGGATTGATGCCTTCAGGTAACCCTTGTCAAAATGTAAAAGGATTAAAAAAAACTTTTCCTTTAGGGTTAGGATATAAATCCCATCATTTCCAAAGATCTCATAGGATTAGTCATTCCTGATCTACCCGTTGAAAGCAATCCTATGTAATCTCATCTAATCTTTTGATCGTGTGTCTTTCATTCTTCTGTCATACGATTCGATCGTATCTTCATGCCATCCCCTAACTGGCAGGAGCAGAATCTCACAATCTTTCGATTATGCAATCTCATGATCTGATCATACCTGGTCCAGATGATCCAATCTTGTTTATATCATTGGTCTCTTCTTACTCTAGGGGTAACCTGTTACAAGATTATTTCTATAAGCTTCTCAGAGTCTATTCCCATGACCCTTAAACTAGGGGCATCCCCTAATACATTCGTGTCGCCATCATCGTGTCTCAGTCACTATGGGATTCATTCTGTCATTTCTATTGCTTGTTTAACCCATAACCATCTTTCAATCGTCAAGTATAGAGCGCACCTTGAATGTCAAGCATACACTTTATATTCCTTGTTTCCATTCCAGGAACTGTCATAGCCATGTCTAATATTTTTCAGGTCCGGATCAATTCATTATTACAAATGAGGCCTGGCTCTCCACAACCTTCCGTTGTTGATCTAGATTCTGCACCACTTCCTCCGTCAGCTCCTTTGGCTGAAAGCTCGAGAAATACCCAGTCCAATACCACTGCTGATACCTTGGCTCTTATCCTCCAACAATTGCAAGAGCTTAAAGAAGAGAATCGTTGCATCAGAGCTCAATTGAATGAGATATTTGGCTCAGCTGATGTTACCTCTAAAGGCAAAAGCCCTAGCTTCTCCATGGCATATGGGTGTGCTCAAAGTTCCATGGCCACGGGTTCTGAAGGATTGATTCTGAATCTCTCTAGACAAGTGGCTGCCCTCGCGCAGAAGATTCATCAAATGAAGCAACAAATGAAGACCAATTGTTTCCAACCGTAAGACTCCAAGCTCCAAGATGATAGAGAAGGAAGTTTTGTTATATGGAACTCGGCCAGTCAAAGCTCTAAGGAACCACTCAAGTCTCTGACTGATGAGCATGAACACGAAAGACCATCCAAACCAAATCCGATAATCGAGCTCAGTAGTAGTAGTGACGACGACAGTGACGCAGATGCCGGAGGAGATCTAAACATAGTGTTGCCAGAAGGATTCCTTGATCCCCTGTCGCTAGATGATCTCGTTGTTTAGACGACCTATGGTTAACAAAAGAAACAGGTCTAGTTATGAGCCAGCCCTTGCTGAGCCTCCAAAGCCAGATAGTTGCAGCAGTCTTAGTCCTTTTGTTATTTTAATTAAGTCCAGTCATGATGTCAAGTCCAGTTATTAAGTGCAGTCTTCTAAAAGTTTGAATAAATTTCTAGTTCAGTTGAGTCGTTTCTTACTTTTTGAGTCAAGAGTGTGAATTCTGAGTCTGTTCAGAATAAGTCTTATCAGATGTGGTCTTTTTCAATTCAATAAAACTTGCTTTCTCTATACATTCCAGTTTGCGCTTCTGACTTTAATAAACAATGAGAATAATACTCCCTCCTCAAATGAAGACAAAATTGACGAAACTCCACTTGAGTCACAACAATTACTTGAACAAGAGGAGCGCCAATCCCAGCCTTTCAAAGATGAAATTGAAATGATAAACATTGGCACTGAAACTTTGATTCAGTAAATGCCTGTTGGAAATACATTGCCCTCTGAAGAGTGTGAAGAATTGGTAAACCCATTTCGAGGATAAAGAGATGGTCCAGTAAGCGCTACCATTAATGCCAGAAGAAAGACCCAGATAGAAGGTTCAAGAAAGAATGAAGTGAATATCACATGCTATACAAGGGGCATGGATTCGAAACAACTTCCATATCTCCAGTCAATGGCCCTGGTCACAGGTTTCACCAGTGACAATGTAAAACCATCAAATTCAATATGAAAAGTGCAAGAGCAATCATCTCAGAGCGATCATCAAAATATCAAGGGCCACCGATTCAAGGATTAAAGGATGTCCAAAAAACCATTATGCACTCTCAAAGTCAAAGTACATCAATATCCAGAAGGAAGAAGAATCATTATCTCTTACCGGGAAATGCCGTCAAACTCCGTGAAAAAAATAAAAATAAAAATAAATAAATAATTAGTACTAGAGAGACTCTAGATCGATTCCCAATCTGAACATCGGAAGGCTCCTTTGGCCGAATAAATCCCAAAATCATAACCCCGTGTCAAAGAATACCGGTTTGTAAACCCTTCGAGCCTGAATGAAATTTTCTTGAAAACCCATCAAACTAGGGGCATCCGCCCCGAACTACGCGAGACCTGATCCCTACACTGGGGTACGTAGGCAGCTCGATTAAACCGAGTTCGGTCGATTCAAAAAAAAAGAAAAGAAATTCAATTCTTTCAGAAAAAAGAGGGACAAGTTCCAAAAGAAGGGAAGTCAATTATTCCAGAAAGAAAAGAAAAAAGAAAAATCAATTAACCTTCAAATAATTTATCTTCAAACTAGGGACATTCGCCCTGAACTATGCACGACCTGATTCCTAACCTGGGATACGTAGGCAACCTGTTCACAGGTTCGGTCATAATCTTTGTGGAACCTTAAGCCATTCTTTGAAAAATCCTATCCTACCTATAAAGACCTTACAGTGTTCAGAATTAATGATATAGGTCCCGAAACACAAAAAGTGAAAAAGAAAAAGAAAATAGAATGGAGTTTGAAGATCTGCTGATTGAAAACCTGAAAGGGTGGTCTAGACAAAATTTAAGATCATTCCCCTGCTAAGTTGAAAACCCGAAAGGGCGGCTTAGGCAAAAGCTAAGGGGATAGCCTGCTGAGTTGAGAATCCGAAAGGACGATTCAGGCAAAAGTTAAGGCTAACACGGTCCGCCAAGTTAAAAATCCTGAAAAGGTGACTTGGTCACAGTAAGAGAATCATTATAAGAATGCTACAGCAGGTATTAAGACTGAAGATCAAAAAGAAGTTCGAGCAAGCTTAAATGTCATCCAAGAAACTTGGGGGCATTGAAACCAAGCAATCCTAGGAGTGGTAATCAAATTCTAAAAGCATTACTGTTTAATTTTTTTTTTCAGTGCTTATAAATTGAGAAACTACTCTTTGAAAGGCTAGACTTACCAAACAAAACGATAACTAAGTCAGGAGCATCACTGTGTATCAGTCCAGTCAGTCCATTCCTGTTCGTTTTAGCTCATTCTTTCAGAAACTTCCCGTTCATCCAATAATGTCTTTTACCATCTTCCTCTTTTTAGTAGAGTCGATCATTGTCCAGTTAGTCAAATGTTGCAGCTGTCTCGGTAAAAGATGCCTGGTGTAGCTAACCCCCTGCAATTGTTCCAGAGCTAAGTTAATCCGCAGGCAAGGATTTCAGGAGTTAACAAAAAAATCCAGTCTAAGCAAAGTCAGTTCCAGAAGAATCTAGAAGCAGAAAAATCTGAAAAACCAGTTCCCATAAGAAGATCATACCCTAGAAAAGCACCTTGAGCTTGGAAGAGCCTTAGATACAATGGTGGTTGAGCCAGTTTCTCATAAAGATGAACCATTAAGAATCGGAATCTCCTTCCAGTCAGTTGAATATTTGTCTGAATGCTTGTCAAAAGAAGAATCCTCTGTACCAGTGTCCAAATATTCCGAGGTCCCAATTCATATCCCCGGTAAAGAAGATCTTGATCTAAGAAATTTCAAGCCTTATGAGACTTTCTTGTTCATCCCCAGTAAACAATTCAAAATGCTAATAAACTTGTGTAAGAACCAGTTTACTAGTTCATCAATTACCAATTCCTAATTCGCCAGTACCAGTTCACCGATTCCAGTATTCCAGTATTCCAGTTCCAGTTCCAGTATCCAGTACTCTAGTATTCTAGTTCCAATATCCAGTATTCTAGTATTCCAGTTTCAATATCCAGTACTCTAGTATTCCAGTTCCAGTTCCAGTATCCAGTATTCCAATATTTCAGTTCCATTATCCAGTATTCTAGTATTCCAGTTCCAATATCCAGTACTCTAGTATTCCAGTTCCAGCATCCAGCATCCAGTATTCAGTTTCAATTCCAGTATTCCAGTTCCAGCATCCAGCATCCAGTTTCAATTCCAGTATTCCAGTATTCCAGTTCCAGTTCCAGTATCCAGTATTCCAATATTCCAGTTCCAGTATCCAGTATTCTAGTATTCCAGTTCCAATATCCAGTACTCTAGTATTCCAGTTCCAGCATCCAGTATTCAGTTTCAATTCCAGTATTCCAGTTCCAGCATCCAGTATTCAGTTTCAATTCCAGTATTCCAGTTCCAGCATCCAGTATTCAGTTTCAATTCCAGTATTCCAGTATTTCACTATGCCAGTTCTAGTCTCCAGTTCCAGTATCACAGTTCTAGTGTCCAGTATCCCTATCACCAGTATTCCAGTGTTCCATTTTTCAATACTCGTATTCCTGTTCCCAGTATTTCGACACTCCAATTCCAACACCCAGTTCCAGTGTCCGAAAATCCAGTGTTTCAGTACTCTAATTCTAGTATTCGGTATGTCTTCATTCTAGATTCCCGGTTCCCGATGTTTAGATCAAGATTCCAGTTTCCAGTGTCCAGTCCTAACATCCAGTGATCAAATTCCAATCCTAATTGAATCAATCAAAATGTCAATCCAATCTAATCCCCAGTTCACCAATTATCAATTTTTGACTCTCCAGTTTTCCAGTAATCAAGTTCTACAATTCCCAGTGAACTAGCTCTTTAACTTCTCAGCTCTTTAATTCTCTAGTTATCCGACTATTGAGTCCCTTAATCATCCAGTTCTCCAATTTTCAGCTCTGCAAATATCCAGTCCCTAAATTTTCTACTTCTCCAGTTTTTCAATTCTTCAGTTCATCAAATCTTCAATTCTCCAGTTTCAAGTTATCCAGTCTTCCAATTCTCCAGTCCACCCATTGTTTGATTATTCGGTTTCTCAATTCTCCGGTTCTCAAGTCCTTAAGCCTCTAATTCTCCGGTAATCGAGTGCTCCGGTTTTTAAATTGCGATTTCCAGTCTCATTCTCAATTGTCAAATCCGATCTTAAATCCATTAGCCCCCGTCTCACTCGCGAATAGGCTAATTCTCTGATTTCTCTGAGCCCGTTCAGGGAACGGTGCCTCCTTCCGTCGTTGCCCGTTTGAAAATGGCGCCACGTCTAGGTTGCATGATTTTTTACACCCAGATTGAATCCAGTTCTTTATTATTCTGAACCATCAAGTTACGATGTTTAGAGTAAATGATCTTGATTATGTTCTAGGACTTCATCTAGGGTCTTCCATTAGGTTAGGTTGCATTGTCTAGTGAATCCATTGTTGATTAAAGCTACGCAAAACGGTTCTGTCATCTTTTGCATTGACATCTGGTTACTACGTCACCACTGCCAAAGAGGGGCACATGTAGACACCCTCGTTTAGCTACACTTTAACCAACAATAACCTAATATATTGATCCGTGGAATTTCATTGGTAAAGTATGCATCCTCAAATTTTCTGAAAACCAAAATGATAAAGAGATGTACCTGGTGAGATGATTAGATCCGAAAAATTAAAAAATACCCTTATTGGTGACTTTAGTGTGTTAAATCAATGTGAGAGCCCCTCTATCATGGATTTATATGTTTTAGGTCATTAATATCTCGATCTGACTTTACGGATCATCAATCGGGACAAAATAAGCTAGGGTCACTTCACAGCCCGGGCCCTGATTCCATTCCGAGACCTGATTTCCGTAAATCGCCAGATCGAGGGCAAATCTTGACCTCGGTATCTTTCTTTACCAATAATTTGTGATCATTTAATCAAAATTAGATTGTTCAAGGTTGATTTCAAATCCAGATTAAACATCAGATCACTTAAGTGAGCAAAAAAAAACCAGTGAAAAGTCACGAATCAAGGTAGGACAAATGAGAACCGTCAAAAGTATTCAATTCCATGATCAACAATAGATTTTAAACTCATCAATTGATGGTTTGAAGGCTCGGATCAGCGATCCAAAGTTGATCAAGTTGATTGGTCCAATCGGATCGCCAGTTTGATCAACGGTTGGAAAAACGATCCACTGTTGGAAACCGACGGCTCCCGTTGGACGAAAAAAATTAATTTTGGAATTTATATGGAAATATTGGGCTTAAAAGAAAGAGAAAAACTCAGGGACTCATAATTGGTAAATATCTCGGAAAACTACAGACAAAATCTCATCCCCAATTTTAAGTTTTCCCTCTCTTTCTTCATTTCCTCTCATTTCTCTCTCACCCTCTACTCCCTTTTGTAAACCACACGTTTTATCCTCCATGGGCAAACGTGTGGTTGCATTTTTCCGGTCCCCCATTTGTTCCCTAGGCCATCCTTAGCTTACTTCCTAAATCTCCAAAAATTGCACTAACTTAAAAGATATATGTGTTGCCTCTTTAAGATCATTTCTAAGAATAAAAAGATCAATTAAATCCCAGCAAATGGCGTTTTCTTTAAGCAAGAAGTGGCTGTACAAGTTTGTTTCCAAAAGTTGAAAATCCCATTGCAACTTCAAGAGTTATTATTTTAGAAAAGGCATCTTCATTAAAGCAATGTTTTCATGTTAAGAGATTTTTTGGATATATGGCAACCATCTTGACCTTTGAAAACTTTTCCAAGTATGACAAAATGATCTCAACCATACACATATATCTTTTGGTTTTAGCAACTTTGGGCCCTCCTCACCTATAAATACCCTACTCTCCCTTCCATGCCAAAAAAAAATAAAATAAGTCGTCCCCCTTTCCTTTCCCCTGGCCGCATGGCCATTAAGGCCCAACCCCTACCTCATAGCCATGCCTCATTAACCAAACACCACAAGCATATCCATATCTCATAGCTTAGCAAGCCCATATCCCATAGCCCAGACTAAGCATCACTCCCCAACAGCCCCCTTCTCACTCCCTTGTACACCCAATAGTACTTACCTTTCAATTCCAAAATCCATCAGCATTACGAAGTTCATCCGAGGATTTTGAGCGAAGAAGGCCGACATCTAAAGCCCATCCATCATCGTCAAAAATTCAGGTAACTCTCATCATCATTCTTAAATCATGAGACAGGGTGGCGAATTTAGTTTTGCGACTCCTCTTTGACAACTAGCAGTTTGGGTTTCTATCACAATATTTCCAAAATCCTAAGGAACGGGTCAGATCCATGATTTCCGTCCCAAGGCCCCAACTGCCAGTTGTTGAAGAAGTTTATCTTCGGATTACATAAATTTAATTCGTTCCTGAATTGATATTGGTTCGCCTCCTGCATTCCATTGTAATGATCCGATGCGTAGATTGTGTACAATAGTGGATCTCAACCATTGAAATAAGCACTAACATGTCATTAAGAATATGTGGTTATGGTGATTAATGTCTACACATCTATGTTTTGATGACTATAAAAGTTTTGCCATTTGTGCGTAATTTGTCAATAATTAATTCATTACAATATCCAAAAGAGAGCACTATAACCAAGTCAGAAGGCATAAAGAAACCCAATAAACCATTGAAGCCCATCCAGCCTAGCCGTAACCCGCCCCTAAACACGCACCCCAAGCCGCGCCCTAACCCATACCTTAAGCCGCATCCTTAACCCCAGCTTGACCCTACGAATCTCTACCTCTACTCATGCTCCACTTGGCCTTGACCCCAAACCCCATGGATCAAGCGGCCTTGACCCAAACCCTGCAGCCCACTCGGCCCAACTCCCATGGCCCAAGTCTTATTCGGCCTCACCCTCACACCCTTCAGCTTCAAATTCCCCATACCATTCGGTCATACCATGGCCTACACTCATCCGCATATCTCACACATCCCATCCATAGTCACCACCCTATTCCCCATCCCATATCCTATTTCCCACATCTCATCCCGACCTCACCTATTTCCATTCATCCCATCAAACCTTTTTCATGCTTATAGCCCATTCACCCATCATACATACCCATAGCCCATAGCATGCTCCCAAAGTGATCTAACAGATCTTCTCTAGATCATTTGACCTCACAATTATCCCACCACCATTCGGTCACAAACTTGGACCCCACCATCATTTGGTTATAAACTAGGCCCACTCAAGAGAATTTAACGGGGCACCCCGAGTTAACCCGAGTCAACCCAAGTCAGCCCGGGTTCAACATGAGTTCAAATCATGTCAGCCCGAGCCAACCCGAGTCAATCCGAGCTTCCAATCCAAGTCTCGATTTTCAATCTCAAGTCTCCAATCCAACCGAACTACGTCGACTCTGATCCCAGTGAGGCTTGGGTACGTAGGCAGCTTGGATGTCTGATGACATACCAACGGCAAGTCGGCTCCACAACAAATTGTGGGATTTTGTATATTAATTTTCTTGTAAAATTTAATCACTTAGGACTTTCCATGAAATTAGAATTTTAGGAAAACTTTCACTTAGATTGAATTCAAACAAATTAAGAAATCAAGATACACATTTAGGATCTACATTGAAATTAGATCATAGGATGCATGTCACGTAGTTAGCACACTAACATAGAGTTAAATGAGCCATTTAAAAGAAATTCAAAAGAGTTAACTTTTGGAATTGAAGACCGATTATCGGGCAGGAATGGTGCATGTGGTGGATAACTCCCCATACCTTCCATTCTTGTAACCAGGTAACGAGTCTAGATTTCTGGTTAATTATGGGTCCTAGATCCCACAGCTAAGTGGCGACTTTGTCACTCTCTTTTGTATGGAATTCGGATTGCCTTAGTGATCTCAAGTTCATATAAAAGATGAATTAAAATCAATAATAAAAGAGCACACGCCAATCGCGTGGGTACAAGAGACCAAGAGAGAGCGTGGCGGCTCGCGCCCCACCCCTCTCGCGGGATCGGGTCCCACAGGACTATACTTGAAAAGAGCTGCAAAGAAAATATTTGTCTAATGGCTTTAGAAAAATGTAATGAAGAAGATGATGATAATATATGTACATCATATGAAGAACTATATGATACTAGTGAAAAATTTCACGATGCCCTAATGGAACAAGTATCTATAAATGATGTATTCACTAAAGATATGGACAGATTAAAAATTGAATTCGATACACTCTTGTCCAAAGAAGATGACTTAAATAAAGTACGTAAAAATTTAGAAATATAAAACTCTAAATTGATTGAAAACCTTGACATTTTGAGAAAGGAAGAAGAAGAACAATGAAACACTACATCTCTTGAGATAAACAACTTGAGAAATGAAATTAAAGAGATGAAAATGAAAATGAATCACTCTTGCTTGAAGCTCACAAATTACAAGAATGTACTAAACACTCTTTTACTCACATGCATTCTTGTAACTCTATTTGTTGTTCATCCACTAACTATTCTACATTATGCAATTATTGTGGTGGGATTGGACATTACAAATCTAAATGTAAGTTTAGATTTGCAAAAATTAGTAAAGTTGTTTGGGTTAGAAAAGACTCACTTTATAGAACAACTTCACTTGGACCTAAGATGGTTTGGGTTCCAAAACCCCCTACATGAGCCATATCATATGCCTATTAGATTTAGGGATTGTGCTTAAAAGTAATATCTTTTGTAATTTTGCATGCTAGATGCTATACTCCTAAAATAGATTGAATCCCTTCCATCTAGTTGATTGTGTTTCAATGTTTAAATCATTTAAAAATGAGTTAGAGATACATGTGCCTATTCTTAATTATCTTCTTGTATCCAGTTAGTTGTGCTTAAGTTAGTAAAATCATATGAACTCTCGTAGGTACACATGCTTATCTTGCTTGATTTTTATGTATCTATAATTAGTGTTCATACCATTCGTGACATGATACACTATCTTTGATTAATCTTAGGAAGTCATGTCATTGTACATAGATGATTATCCTCACTTATAATGGTATGACCATGTACTTTGGTCTAAGTGTTTTGTACCTCACTTGAAACTTATTCATGCACTTAATACCACCATTGACCCATAGGATTTGCCCAGTTGGTTCAAGATAGGATTCTAGGCTTAGACATATTTGAAACTTGAATTCAAATAGGTCGAAATTAGTAGTTTGCTAGATCCTGAGGTGTTCCCCTAGGCTATCATGTTTTGACTAGCAAAACTAAAACAAAGAATGTGAAACTTGAACTTAAAATAAGAAAAATAAGTAAAAATGGATCTAAACGTAAAACTTGATGAGTTTCCAAACTTTTAGTTAAAACCATAAGAAATTCACAAGTGTAAATTTATGAGTTCATTAGTCCAAGGTGTCTCTCACTAATGAAATACTCTTGAACATCTTTGGATTGCAACATCTCCTTAAACCTAGAGTATCACAATTGTTAAGGAAAGTTGCAAATGCAACTTAGTTCATTGAAGGAATCATGATCCATCTTGATTGAACTAAGTCATATATAGCATGTCCATAAGCTTGACAATTCATCCAAGACATGCAAATCATCTGAGAAAATCACTTGTTGGAAAGAACTTTAAAATGAACTTAAGGCATTCAAACAAGTGAAAATAAATTCATTAGTGTATGTGAAGTGATAGAAATCTTAATCATCTTAAAACCCTTCACACCAAACCTATGTGCATTAGAAAAATAAAAATCTAGTTAAAATCTGAAAGTGTGCACTTAAGAACACATGATCTCTATGGAGTGTACATGATGTTTGGGCATATATATATATATACATATATATATATATATATATATATATAGATGTATTATCCATATGACCTTGATTTGTTCACAAGAATTATTGAACTTGAAAAATAAAATAATTGTGAACTTCAAACTAAAGAGGGATCATTAAATAAGATAATCTCTAAAACTCCCTTAGTTAGAAGCATGTGATCTAAAGTCAGATACTCACATTATGCCTATATACGTGATCTATGGATATCAATATTTGAGTATTCTTAAGATAGATCACCATTAGAGTTTGAGAGATTTTGTACTATGAGAAATCTAAAAACACTCAAACTTGTATCTCATGAGTTCATTGCAAATTATGAACATCATCAAAATCATGAGATTATGCCTAAAAAGCCAAAAGTGTACTTAAAATTGAATTATGTGCATTGGCTTTAAAGGAAAAAAATGAAATAAAATGTGTTTTGCAATTATGCTTAATCATTCAAATAAATTTAAGTCTATCAAAACACATTAAAAAGTCTTGTGAGAGATAGATGAAATTGAACTTAAACCTTGAAAATCTCATATAACTAGATATTCCCTCTACTTAGATGCAAACTAGTCTGCCTCTATAGCACAACTTACTAAATCTAGTTGCATTCACTATGATAGAGTGGCTTGTCCTAAGTTAGCAAGCTTAGATGGTCGAATTTTGAAATAAACAAGAGGGGGCGTGAATTGATTTTAAACACTAAATTATGCCTTTTGAAAATTTAAGTAGTGAACCTAGTTTGAATTTTCTTCTTTAGATTAGATTTTTGGTTAGTGCAAGTAAGATTAAAAACAAAAGAAATACCAAACCAAAAACAAGAATAAAGGTGCAAGAAAAGGAAAGAACACACCGATATATAGTGGTTCGGGCAAAGCCCTACTCCACTCTTCTTAAGATCGTCCTTAAGGTTTTCCACTATTGGAGACCTCCACGATGTCCGTCTCCGAGGCGATTACACTTCCAAGGGATATTAAATAAGGATGCCCTTACACCTTTACACCGACTCTCCTTCTTCGCCGAGTTCTAAGTGATACTCCCTAGGGTATTAAGATAGGATGCCCTAGTCACCTTTACAAGAAATAGAAGTTGAATAGCTTGGCTTCTCTTGAAAGCTTGATGCACTTTGTAGTCCCTTGATTGCTCTTCAATAGTAGTTGCAAGTGAAAGCTCTAAATCCAAACTCAAAAGATTTGCAAGTTGCAAGGCAAGTTTGGGGAAAAATAAATTCTTAAGCTCAAATGGGTTGCAAGTGTGTTTGAAGGCTTAAGGAAGTTTTTCAAATGTTCAAGAGAGAGGAAATGATCCTCTAGTATATGCATATATAGCCTCTTCTCAAAATATGACCGTTTGGGGGTGTTGATATCAAAAATCACAAATTAATTCAAATCCCAACGGCTCTTTTCTAAGCTGTCGCGAGGTTCTCCGAGTTCCGAGAACCATTCTCGGAGCTCCGAGAAATTCTCGGAGTTCCGAGAGAACGACCAGAAGAAGAAAAATTCTACTGGACCATTTCTCGGAGTTCCGAGAAAATGACCAGAGTATGAAAAATACTACTGGACCATTTCTCGGAGTTTCGAGCTCGGAGCTCCGAGAAGCTGAAGAACTACCCGGCGCCTGGTCCCACTGATCACTGGAGATGTAGCAATAATAGGCGGCCCACTAGTCATCAACGTGGGTAGTCAGGGTCTGGAAGCGAGTCGAAATCGCAGAGTCGACATAGGTAGACAACTGTGCAAACTGTGTGGCCATGGATCGCTCAATAGCCTCCTACATGTAAGCCAAATCCTGGCGAGTGCAGAACTGAGATGTATCCTGTGACGGCTGGGGTGCCGGTGCAACCTGGGCCTCAGCTTCGTAGCCGCCTCCATCGTCAGAATCAACGTCAATTGCTGCTTGATTCAGAGCCATGCGGTTAAAGGTCTGATCATCAAACGGGGCAATCGGAGTCATGGTCATTTCTCCATACAAGGTGATGCCAAAGTGACGGAAGACACGGATGAGAACCATGCCATAGGGCAACAAAGAGCGGTAGCGGCCAGGGGTCTGAAACATGTAGTGAAACATGATATATGGCAGACAAAGCTAGCGGCCCTCTAGGATGCTGTAGATAATATAGGCCTCTAAGGGTCTTAGGGCTTCACGCATCCCAGCACGAGGGATGAAGATGTGGTACATGAAGTTATGGAGCATGCGCGCAACCGCAATGAGGTCGGCGGATTGGACGGGCATATTAGAGCGGTAGCGCCGCATAATCCGACCATAGACAGTGTCATGATCAATATCATCAAGTGAATGTGTCCCATCTTCCGGCCAGAAATAGTGTGAGAGGCCATCAGAGCTAATCCCAAGAAGTGTGGCAAAGGTGTGATAGTTGAGTTTGATGACTGTTTTCTTGATTTTGGATTCGATTTTAAAGAAGGAAGGGGAAATGGTGAGATTGGCATAGAAGAGACGCACCAATTGAAGGTATACTGGTTCATTGAGGTGAAGGATGGGTGTCCAATGAAGTGCATCAAATTTGGCCTGTAAATCAAAATGTTGAAGGATAGGGGGATAAATGTACCTGCCGGTGAGGATGCCCCTAGTGCCGACGTCGGCCCAGAGTTTCTTGGCCTTGTCCCCAGTGAAAAATGAGTTAGGCATAACCTCAGTCGCCACAGCCTTCGCCTTCGGCTTCTTCCGAGAAGGCCCTTCTTCCTCGGGAACTTCTTCAGGAACGTATTCGGGGTCTGCAGCTCGGGAGGAGCCTCCAATGTTGAGATTTTTGGTTTTAGGAGGCATTGTGAGAGGAAATGTGAGGGGAGAGAAAAATAAAAAGGAGTAGCCCTAAAATGAAGGAAAATAGGAGAAATAGAGAGAAATAGAGAAGGATAATGGTGTAAAAAAGAGAGAATAGCCCTAGAATGGAGGAAATTAGGAGAAATGGAGAAAGGAAGAAGGAAAGAACGAAAAAGGGGTGAAATCCTAGGGTTTGAAGAAGAAAAAAAAGTTTTTAGGAAGAAGAGAGGGATTTTGAAGGGAGAATAGGGGTGTGGAGGAAGGTGTAGGGAGAAAAGGAGGAAAAACAACGAAAATGGAGGTAGGGTTTGAGGAGAAATGGAAGGAAGAGGGAAAGAAGAGAGAAAAAAAAGAAAAAAAAAGAACCGGGTCCAGGGATTTTAACGCTCCTGGCCCGATTCTCGGAGCTCCGAGAAAAATCTCGAAGTTTCGAGAACACACGCATTTTTTTTTCTACTGGACTTAATCTCGGAGTTCCGAGAAAATTTCTCGGAGCTCAGAGGACCACCTGGACGAACTCTCGGAGTTCCGAGAACCTTTCCAGGTGCCCTCTGTCCCTTTTCTCGGAGTTCCGAGAATTATTTTATTTTATTTTATTTTATTTGAATGGATGGATGACATGATTACCTGATCCAAGGCATGTAAGTTACACATATGACTTATCGATGGTTTAGATGATGGCACATGGCCAAAGAGTTAGGTATCTTGATTAAGGGTGATGGTACCGACTCCCCCTTGACATGAAGTGGGCCATGGGTACCAATTGAGTGAGTTTTAGAGTTAGGGTTGGATCATCTAAAACAATGTAGTCACTATAAAAAATGATATATATATAGATAAATACATGGAGAATTGTGTCTTCTATTCATGCTTCATGTGCAAACTCTTTGACTTGATTCAAGCTCCAAATGTTGAGTCCACTCCTAAGGTCACAAAATCGATCCTCATTAAGGGATTTTGTGAAGATATCCGCCAATTGTTCATTGGTGTGGATGTACTTAATTTCAATATCCCCTTTTTGAGAATGATCTCTTAAGAAATGATGCCTTACCTCTATGTGCTTAGTTCTAGAATGTTGAATTGGATTTTTTGTCAAGTTGATGGCACTTGTATTATCACAATGGATTGGAACATTACAAAATGCAAGATTGTAGTCCATGAGAGTGTTCTTCATCCATAGGATTTGTGCACAACAAGCACCGGTCGCAATGTATTCTGCTTCAGTTGTAGACAAGGCTACCGAGTTTTGGTTTTTGCTAAACTAAGACACTAGAGACCTTCCTAGAAATTGACAAGTGCCACTTGTGCTTTTTCTATCAATTCTACAACCGGCAAAGTCGGCATCCGAAAATCCTACTAGTTTGAATTCATTCGATCGTTCATACCATAAACCTAAAGAAGGAGTTCCTTTGAGATATTTGAATATCCTCTTAACGGCACTCAAATGAGACTCTTTAGGAGCCGATTGAAACCTAGTGCAAATACATACGCAAAATATTATATCCGGCCGACTAGCGGTCAAATATAATAGACTACCTATCATTCCTCTAAACTTTTTCTCATCAACCGGTTTGCCAATTTCATCATTTTCTAATTTGGTGGAAGTACTCATAGGAGTTGGCATGATTTGTGAGCTATCAATGCAAAATTTCTTAAGGAGTTCCTTAGTATACTTCTCTTGGTTGATGAAAATTTCATTTTTACATTGTTTGATTTGAAGTCCTAGGAAATAGGTAAGCTCTCCCATCATACTCATCTCAAACTCTTTTTGCATGGATTGTGTGAATTCTTCACACATCTTATCATTGGTAGCACCAAATATTGTGTCATCTACATAGACTTGAACAATAAGCATATCTTTTCCTTTTCTTTTAATGAACAAGGTTTTGTCAATTGTGCCCATTTGAAAGCCACTCTCTAATAGGAAGGAGCTAAGCCTCTCATACCAAGCTCTAGGAGCTTGCTTTAGACCATACAAGACTTTGTCCAACCTATATACGTGATTAGGGTATTTGAAATCCTCAAAACTGGGAGGTTGTTCAACATAAACTTCCTCCATAATATACCCATTTAGGAATGCACTCTTCACATCCATTTGATACAACTTAAAGTTTTTATGGGATGCAAATGCAAGTAGCATCCTTATGGCTTCCAATCTAGCAACAGGAGCAAAGGTCTCATCATAATCGATACCTTCCTCTTGGTTGTAACCTTGGGCTACTAATCTAGCTTTATTCCTTTGAATATCTCCATGCTCTGATACCAAGTGAAATTCCACTTAGCAACCCAAGAGGGGGTGAATTGGGTATCTTTTCAAATTTTAAGGATTTTGAAAACTTAGATTGCACTAGTTTTAGATTGAATAGGAAATCAAAAATAGTATTTAAAGCAATAGTAAAAAGCTTACCACAAGAGAAGAGGTGAAAAGACAAGGAAGCTTTGACACAAAGATTTTTATAGTGGTTCGGTCTTAGCTCAAAACCTACTCCACTCTTCTCAAGTTACTCTCCTTGAGGATTCCACTATCTTCTCCAAGGAACTTAAATACGGCGTTCCTTCCTCCTTGTACAAATCGAGCTTCACGCTTCAAGGGTCTTCTACGGTGCCCTTTGTGCCATATACAAAGAAGATGAAATGAAAAAGCTTGCTTGCCTCTAGATAGGCTAATTTAAAGTAAAGCTCACTCACTCTCACAAGAACAAGATGAACAAATGAAGGTCCTAAAGTCTCTCAAGAATAATCTAAGGTAAATGGCACAAGAGAGAGATGGAGAGTGAAGATCTTCAAGAGAATGAGAATAAATGCCTTTTAGTGCTCTTGAAATCTTTTGTAAACTCCTTAGGTAATGTTCCAAGAGTCCCATAGTTCCTATTTATAGAGGAGAAAAAATACACAATTTTTAAGCTCCCCAACGGTCTTCTCGGAGTCCGGGCTTGGAGCTCCGAGCGCTATTTTTTTTTAACCTGGAACAATTCTCGGAGCTCCGAGAAACCTAAGACAGCAGATTTTTTCTTATATTTTGGCTGTTTTCGTTTGGGCTTTTGGAACTTTGATTTATCAAGATAATTAGAATGTCATGAGGGTCCAACAATGTTGGGACACCACTATGATCATTCACAAACCTATTAAGTTCTAATTAGATTGATTTTAAATCTCCTTTGTGCCATAGACCTAGATTAAACATGAAGGACCATTTACATTCTAAATTGACTTGGTCTTCAATCTTGTTGGCACCTTGTAGAGGCCTTGACATCTCTTCACTCAACTCCACTGATGCTTGAGCCAAGCTTGAACTTTTGAGATGAATACCATTCTTGTTAGGCTTGAGTTCAACCTTGTCTTTGACTACCTTTGAGATGGTGATGCCTTTGATATCACTTCGAGCTTGAATGAATTGCCATTTGTCATGCACTCTTGAAGATGCTATGCTGTGAACATTATAACTTTGCCAATGGAAATCATTAGTGTATAAAGCCTTTATTTTATAACAAATTGAGTTTGTTAATCATCAAAACATTTCAATGGGAGTACTTGTTGAACCCTTGGGCTAACAATATCAAAAATCACAAATTAATTCAAATCCCAACGGCTCTTTTCTAAGCTGTCGCGAGGTTCTCTGAGTTCCGAGAACCATTCTCGGAGTTCCCAGAGAACGACCAGAAGAAGAAAAATTCTACTGGACTATTTCTCGGAGTTCCGAGAAAATGACCAGAGTATGAAAAATACTACTGGACCATTTCTCGGAGTTCCGAGGGAACTCTCAGAGTTCCGAGCTCGAAGCTCTGAGAAAAATCTCGGAGTTCCGAGAAGCCTAAAAATCAGCAGACTTTTTATTTTTATTGCTTGTTTGATTTTGGGCTTTTGGAACTCAATTTTTATGATAAATTTGGAATGTTTATGAGGGTCCCAACATGTTGGTCCACCACATAACCATTCACTAAATCATTTCCGTTCTTAAGTGTTTTTGAAAAGTCTTTTGAAAATCTTGCCTTGAACTAATAAATCTAAAGAGAAAGGATGTACAATGATACCTATGTAACCTTCAACTTCTCTTCAGTCTTGGTCTTCAATTGATCTTCCATCTTGTGTATGCTTGCTTGAGAGATGATGTGAGCTCCACTTAGCTCCTTTGACTCTTGTGTTGGTACGTCTTCAAGCATGACCATGTAGTGTGTTGGTTTCTTCAATGATCAATCCTATCTTAAACACAACACTTCAAGGCAAATTGATTAGTATTCAATAACACAATCAATTATGTTTAGAATCATCAAAACAAGATAGGAGAGTAGACCCTTGGGCTTACAATCTCCCCCTTTTTGATGATGACAAACAAAATTGATTATAAGGTGTGTGTGGAGTGACATAGCAGGCAAGTGAATGCTGGAACTCCCCCTCAATATATGCACATAGATAAATGATAACAATTAAAAACATATGGTGCATATAGTCAATTGAATAGATAATCAATTTCAAACTTCTCCCCCCTTTTGTCATCGACAGAAAGGGTGAACTAAAATATACAGCAATTTAGGAGTAAATGAAGATTGAGTTAGGTACTCCCCCTAAATTAATGCTTATGGTATAAAAATATTTAGCCAAGTAATGCACATATACCTGTTCATGATCGAGATGTTGACAAATGTTAAATTGTTAGGTATTTTTAATTAAAGTGAAGGTACCTCTCCATCTTAGAAAACTAAGAAGGCTAAGAGTACCAATTGAGTGATTTTTAAGATTAATATTTGACATCTCATTCATGCAGATACTACCAAACAAGGATGATATATATAAATACTATATAGATAGGCTGGTGAGAGGCACAAAGTATTTATTTGGCAATTTCTTTAACTTGATCCGCACTCCAAATGTTTAAGGAACTTCTGATATAACATATTCTATCATCACTAAGGGGTTTTGTAAAGATATCCGCCAATTCTTCTTCAGTGTTGATATATTTTAAGCGAATATCCCCTTTTTGTGAGTGATCTCTAATGAAGTGCTGCCTAATCTCAATATGTTTTGTTCTAGAGTGTTGTATGTGGTTCTTTGTTAAGCTTATAGCACTAGTATTGTCACATTGGATGAGAATATTTTCCATTTTAATTCCATAGTCCATCAATGTGCTTTTCATCGATAGGACTTGTGCACAGCAAGCTCCAGCTGCCACATATCCAGCTTCTGTTGTGGACAGAGCTACTGAATTTTGTTTCTTGCTAAACCATGAAACAAGTGATTTTCCCAAGAATTGACAAGTCCCACTAGTGCTTTTCTTATCCACTCTACATCCAGCAAAGTCTGCATCTGAATATCCAATGAGAGTGAAGGCAGATGATCTTTAATGCCATAGTCCCAGACTTTGGGTTCCTCTTAAGTACTTGAAGATCTTCTTGACTGCCGATAGGTGAGACTCCTTTGGATCCGATTGAAATCGAGCACAGAGACAGACAGTAAACATAATGTCTGGTCTGCTGGCTGTCAAATAGAGTAAGCTACCTATCATACCCCTATACATCTTCTGGTCCACAGATTTGCCAAATTCATCATTTTCTAGCTTAGTAGTTGTACTCATGGGAATTCTTGATGTCTTACTGCTATCCATGCCATTTTTCTTTAGTAACTCCTTTGTATATTTTTCTTGATTCATAAATATCTCATTTTGGTATTGCTTAATTTGGAGTCCTAAGAAGTAGGTTAACTCACCCATCATGCTCATTTCAAATTCAATTTTCATTAGAGTTGCAAATTCGTCACACATTTTTTGATTAGTTGAGCAACAGATGGTGTCATCTACATAGATTTGTACAAGGAGGATATCTTGATTTTCTCTTTTGATAAATAAAGTTTTATCCACCTTTCCCATTTCAAAACCTTTTTCCACTAGGAAAGTGCAAAGCCTTTCATACCAAGCTCTAGGAGCTTGCTTCAATCCATACAAGGCTTTATCAAGCTTAAAGACATGATTTGGATGTTTGAAGTCTTCAGAGGTTGCTCAACATACACTTCCTCTTCGATATAGCCATTTAGGAAGGCACTTTTGACATCCATTTGATATAGTTTAAATCCTTTATTAGATGCATATGCCAAGAGTATCCTAATAGCTTCCATACAGGCAACAGGAGCAAATGTCTCATCATAGTCTATTCCCTCCTCCTGATTGTACCCTTGGGCTACAAGCCTAGCTTTATTTCTAGTGATAATTCCATTTTCATCCAATTTGTTTCTGTACACCCATCTCGTGCCAATGACTGGATGATCACTAGGTCTAGGCACTAGCCTCCACACCTTGTTCCTTTCGAATTGACTCAACTCTTCTTGCATAGCCATCAATCAATATTCATCATTTTTGGCTTCCTTGATGGATTTTGGTTCTAATTCGGATAGGAACGCCAAGTTGTTACTCACACTACGATAGTATGATCTAGTTCTTACTGGCGATGTGGCATCACCTTAGATTTGGGATTCAGGTTGATCTACTAATATTCTCCTATCCCTAGGTAATGAGTCATCATCTTCATTTTCTGCTTCCGCACTAGGCAATGTATTACTTGTAGATGCACGGGGAGGAGCATTTGACTTAGGTAAGAGGTATTCAATGGGTTCATCCTCATCATGTGGCATTTCTTGAGGTGTTGGCTCTCTCTCATCAAATGTCACATGCATGGATTCTTCTACAACTAGGGTTCTTTTATTAAATACTCTATATGCCTTGCTATGTGTAGAATACCCTAAGAATATCCCATCATCCGACTTCTTATCAAATTTGTGTAGGTTATCTTTAAGGTTCAAGATATAGCATTTACAACCAAACACTCTAAAATAGCTTATATTTGGTTTCAAGTTTTTTCAAAAGCTCATAAGGTGTTTTCTTAGAAATTGGCCTTATATATACCCTATTTATGATATAGCAAGCGGTGCTAACCGCTTCCGCCCAAAAGTATCTAGGGAGATCATTTTCATGCAACATAGTTCTAGCCATTTCTTGGAGGGTTCCGTTCTTTCTTTCTACAACCACATTTTGTTGAGGTGTCCTAGGTGCCGAAAAATTGTGTTTGATGCCATGTTCATTACAGTAAGTGTCAAAATGTACATTTTCAAATTTTGTTCCATGGTCACTCCTAATGTAAGATATGACAATATCTTTTTCATTTTGTATTTGATTACACAATTTAAGGAAATTTTCATAGGTTTCATCTTTATGTGTTAAAAATATGACCCATGTAAATCGTGAGTAGTCATCTACAACTACAAACACGTACCTCTTTCCACCTAGGCTACTAGTTTTCATTGGTCCAAAAAGGTCCATATGAAGTAGTTGCAAGGGGTAGGTGGTTGAAATCATATTTTTGGGGCAAATGAGCTTTTTAATTGTTTGCCTAATTGACAAGTTCTACAAATGTGATCTTTGATGTATTTGAACTTAGGCAAGCCTCTAAAAATGTCTTTTGATGAGAGGGTCGAAATGAGATCCATTCCCGCATGACCCAACCTCCTATGCCACAACCAAGAATCTTCACTAATGGCATTAAGACAAGTCACATTTTGGAGTCTAAGATCATCTAGTCCAATAGTGTAAATGTTATTGTCTTTAGAACCTATGAATTTCACTTTTCCATCTATCTTATTTTTAACAATGCATTTGTCAGGGTTGAAGATTACTTCAAAACCATTGTCACACAATTGACTAATGCTAATAAGATCATGGGACAACTCATCAACATAAAGTACATCATGTATGTGAGATGTAGAGTTACCTATGGTGCCATCTCCTTTGACCTTTCCTTTCTTATCATCTCCAAAGGTAAGGTCTCCACCATCCTTGAGTGATAGGGATGCGAATTGAGTGAGGTCTCCGGTCATGTGTCTAGAGCATCCACTATCAAGGTACCATGCGTTCTTGTTATGGCTTTTAAGACATACCTACATATGAATAGGCAAGTGAGATCCTTTAGGTACCCAAATCTTCTAATCTTGCTAAGTTCATTTGTTTTCACTTTGAAGTTCAATTTAATTTTATCTTGTTTAGCATGCATGCAAGCAACTTTATAATGTCCTTCTAGACCACAATAAAAATAAGTTTTGGTACCACTAGAAGAAGCCTTTACAAGTCTGTTCTTATAGTTGGATATTGTAGTATTCCATTTATGTCCAAGTCCACTTTTATCATTTGACATTCTTTGAATATTAACAAGCCTATCCAATTTCAATGAACTATGTTCAAATTTTTCAAAAAGTTTCTTTAGTTCATCATATTCAAAAGATAGTTTACTATTTTCATGCTTTAGCTTGTTGTTTTCAATAGAGAGTTCTTGTTGATTTTCATTTAAGATTTTGATAGTAGCATTTAAATCATGAATTTGAACTTTATATTTTTCATTTTCATCATCTAGAAATTCATGGTCTTTCTTTAGCCAACCAAATTCTTTTGTCATGTTAGCAAGAGAATTTTCAAGTGATGCATTTTTATCAAATTCAATCTCAAGTTCATCATGTGCATTTTGCAAGGAATCTAGAACTTCTTTTAAAACAATGACATCATTTAAAGTATTTACCTCTTTATTGTCGTTTGTTGAGGCCATGAAGCAAACGTTTTTTGCTAACAAGCAATCTTCTCCATCATTTTGTTCCCCTTCACTTTCAATTTCCTCATCCAATGTGGCGGTTATTCCTTTCTTGCCTCCTCTTCTCTTGAAGCGATTATTTGAGGTAGGCTCATTGTTGAGTGGACAATCCGGGCGAATGTGTCCAAGCTTCTTGCAACCGTAGCATCGGGGTTGAGAAGATCCGTCGCCGAGCTCTTCTTTCGTCTTGAATGGAGGATTGGTTCTTCTATTTTTCATGCCTCCCATGTTCCTTTGCAAGAATTTGATCCTTCTTGTTAGGAGGGCAACTTCATCTTCCATGTCTTCCTTTGCATCTTCATTATCACCTACATTACAAGCAAAAGCAACTCCTTTTCCTTTTTCAATTTTAGTTTCAATTTCGGGTGCTTTTGTTTTGAAAATCATCTCATGGGTTATCAAGGACCCTATTAGTTCATCTAGGTTTAATGTATTCATGTCCTTGGCTTCGGTGATTGCGGAGGTTTTGAATTCCCATGACAAAGGTAGGGATCTAAGGATTTTGGTCACTAAATCTCTATTTGAAAATTGCTTTCCAAGTCCTCTTAGTCCATTTACAAGGTTAGTGAATCTAGTGTACATGTCGGCAATAGTTTCATCGGGTGTCATTTGAAAGAGTTCATATTGCCTAAAAAGATGATTCATTTTAGATTCTTTAACTTGGTTGGTTCCCTCATGGGTGACTTCTAAGGTGTCCCAAATTTCCTTAGCCGAATTCAAATTTGACACTCTATTGAATTCTTCGGGTGATAAAGCACAAATTAGGGAATTCATGGGTTTGGCACTGGACCATTTCTCGGAGTTCCGAGAAAATGACCAGAGTATGAAAAATACTACTCGACCATTTCTCGGAGTTCGGAGGGAACTCTCGGAGTTCCGAGCTCGGAGCTCCGAGAAGCCTAAAAATCAGGAGACTTTTTATTTTTATTGCTTGTTTGATTTTGGGCTTTTGGAACTCAATTTTTATGATAAATTTGGAATGTTTATGAGGGTCCCAACATGTTGGTCCACCACATAACCATTCACTAAACCATTTTAGTTCTTAAGTGTTTTTGAAAATTCTTTTGAAAACCTTGCCTTGAACTAATAAATCTAAAGAGAAAGGATGTACAATGATACCTATGTAACCTTCAACTTATCTTCAGTCTTGGTCTTCAATTGATCTTCCATCTTGTGTATGCTTGCTTGAGAGATGATGTGAGCTCCACTTAGCTCCTTTGACTCTTGTGTTGGTACGTCTTCAAGCATGACCATGTAGTGTGTTGGTTTCTTCAATGATCAATCCTATCTTAAACACAACACTTCAAGGCAAATTGATTAGTATTCAATAACACAATCAATTATGTTTAGAATCATCAAAACAAGATAGGAGAGTAGACCCTTGGGCTTAGAAATTTACTTTCCTAGGTGTGTTGTTTGTAAGATATAAAGTATAGCATTCTATATTTGTAGTATCACCCCTTGATTGATACTATCTGGATAGTAAAGATGCTAAATCATAAAGTTTAAAGCTATTCTATAGGTGCGCATGCCTTCCTTTGAAGGAATGGTACCATCACTTTAATTAATACATCTAATTTGTCTGGCTTCTAGCCAGCATCTTAACCATGATACGTCGTATGTGCTTTGAATTATTTTATATATATATATATATATTATATGTACATAGTTATAGGGAGCATGTATTGCTAGGATGTCTCACCGCCACACTTGATATCATTTGAGTATCCTTAGCAAACATGTAATTACAGCCCAATGGTTGTTTTCAACTAATGACTTCATAAAACCTTGGTGACTTTGTGTTGGACAGCCCTTTGGATTCATACTCTGTATGAGTGACTAACAAAGGGGGAGCTATATATGTAATATCTGTCATTTTCTGTCTTATCATATGTGTTTGATATGGGTATTACATTACATACGATAAGTCCACTCATTTGGAGCCCCATTCCATTTGTGTTGAAGTTGGGACATGTCTTATGCTTTCATTTTGATACCATCTCTTATTTATGACAAGTACCTTAGCTTAAGCCTGAGCTGTAATGTCACATCCTCTTAAGCTTTAGACTTATCTTGGATGAAATTATATGAATATCAGCTCTGCCAATGATAAGTATCTTGTTTCATGTGCCTTATCTTGAAAATTCTCTAGAATTCTCCTTCATAGGTTTCTGCTTCAATTCATCATCTCGTTTCCAATGAATTCATACTCTTATCATGTGCTTTTGAAGCTAAGTACATTATTCTTCATGATAAGATCCACTGGCTATGCACTCACTGTGATACCTATAGTCATTTTGTATTGTCATGCCTTGTCTTATAGGTTTGACCAAAGGCCAATGACAAATATGTAGGGGGAGAGCCAAAGTGTCTCATCTTTATTTTTATATGGACCATAGTGATATGCTCACAATGTCCATTGCCCCACTTGTTGTTCTTAAAATGTAAATCCTCTACATCGAATAAAAAAACTACTTGTCATGCACTTTACTTGCTAAAACTCTATGATAAACATTAGGAGAGCTTAAAATGTTATATCATCATTAGTTTCATGGGCTATAGAAGTAGTTTGTAGTATATATCATTTACCTATGCCCATCCACATAGCTCTACCTGAGACCAAACATAGATATGTTTTACACTGAGTTCTTGTATCTCTATGTTTGATAGTTATTATCATGTATGTTTCACTTGAATTATCTCATATTCACGATAAGTAGATAGGGGGAGTAATGATTGCACTGCTTGGCACTATGTTTTCAACTTTCACTGTTAAAACCTTCATTTTTGCTGCTGCCAAAAGGGGGAGAATTTTGGAATTGACTAGGTAGTCCATGTTCTGTATGCATTTCTAGCTTTACATTGCCATATTTCATTTGTGAATATAGTGAGGGGGAGAAATGCTCCATTGTTTATATCATTTGATGCTTATTTATCTATTCTTTTGATATCTCCTACCTCTTAATCAAGTTGGTTTGCCATCATACAAAAGGGGGAGAATGTTAGCCCAGGGGTTCCCATGGGTTCAACCATTCACCTTTACCGTATTGTTTTGATGCTAACAAACTCAAATTGATTAGTCTTTATGGACTAATGTGTTGCTTTGTAGTATTCTGCCTTAGACAGGAAAGTCAAATGTCAAACCAAAGATAGCACAATACAACTCAACACATGGCTTGCAGATCAATATGCACAAGGAATCGGATGAGCTTGTACATACATTGGAGACATCATCCTTGCAAGATCTTCCAGTAAAGAGCTCAACTCGATCCCACAAGCATGCCTTGCAAAGTGCCAAGAGAAGCTTGGAGATGAACTAGCATTGGTGACCACCTCAAGTACCATTGAAGATGTTCAAAGAATGGAAGAGTCACAAGACCCAAAGTAAGTTGAAGAGTTCACTCACAAGTTGAAGATGTCCAAGAAAGTACTAAGGAGCCAAGACAATCCAAGAAGACTCAACATTTTATTTTTCATAGATTGTATTGGAGTCCTCTTGTCAAAATGTATTTGCACTTTCAAAAGATTTTCAAATGGTTTTCATAAACAAATTTGACATCTTTGGAAACCATCCACACACCCCAAAATGTGTTCGAAAAGCTTAGACAGAAGCCCAAAGACCATGGCCCAAAGCCCTAAAGTTTCAATATGTAAAACAAGCATTTAAAACACGACCGGTCAACCGAGGTCTACCGAGTGACCGCGGGAAGTGTGTTGGAACTCCAGTACCTACCCAAACTTAGAGGGTCGACCGCAGATGAGCTTCTGGAAATCCAAAGGCCATCCAACATGGTTAGGCAGGTTGACCGCCATATGGTCGGGCGACCGTGGATAGGGTTCTTGACTAAAAATAAAATATCCAGATTGCTCACGGCGGGCAACCGTGACACCCCCAGTCGACCGCGAAGGTTCGAATTTTCAAAATAAAAAGTGACAGCCCAAAAAGGCGGGTGACGCGACACCCTAGTCGACCGACCCCTTTTGAAAAGTATCTGTTGGGGCTCGAACGGGTAGTTATTTTCTACCCAGTTTATTACTGTTTTGCCCGCAAACGGTCATATCTTTACTTGGGCTATATATACCCTATCATTGACCTTCTAAATAACCTTTTGCAAGATCATTCCATATCCTTGAGAGCATAAACTTTGAAATCTAAGGTTGCTTCAAAAATCCTCTTCTATGCTTTGATCTGTACATTTACATTCAACAAGAGGATCTCCATAGGGTTTATATGTGTAATCTTTGGGAGAGATTGGGAGCTTCTCATTGTTTGTTTAGCCTATTAAGAGGCATTGAGTGAGCTTCATCTTCTTCCTATTTATTGTAATCGGTGTCTACGATTCGGCCCAACAACAAAGGTGAATCCAGCGTGAAGAGGAGCTTTTCCCTTTGAGGCGGTTTGCAAAGAGGCATCACTACCTTGAGGCAGTTTGCGAAGAGGAGTGATTTTCTTGGAGGCGGTTTTGCGAAGAGGGATTATTCCTTGGAGGCGGTTCGCGAAGAGAAGTGATTCCCTTGCAGGCGGTGTGCAAAGAGGGTTGATCTTCTTAAAGGCGGTTTTGCAAAGAGGGTTTGTTCCTTTGGAGGAAGTGGTCATTGTAAAGCTTGGGGATTCAGCATTTGAAGAATCCCATCATAGTGAACGAAAATCCCAAGGAAAGACCAAGTACTTGGATAGTGGAGTAGGTCCGTTTGTAACCGAACTACTATAAATCTTTGTGTGGTCTCCTTGCTCTCCTTCTTGCCTCCTTTGGGTGTTTTGGTAATATCTAGCATTTCTTTATGTTTTTGATTATTTGAACAAAGGGTTAGATTTAGACTTGTGTTGATTTCGAAACCATTTAAATTTGATTAAAAATTTTAATTACCCAATTCACCCCCATCTTGAGTTGCCCTTTGGGATTTCAACTAGGATGGTGAATCGACTCCCACTAACCTTAAGATATATACATTGATCTACAACATTTTTCTTGAACCCAAAACTAGACACTACCTCATGAAATTTCAGATACCACTGCCGAGAAGCTTGATTAAGTTCGTAAATGGACTTTTTAAGCCTACAGACTAGGTGCTCCTCACCCTCAGCCTTAAAACCTTCAGGCTGAATCATATAGACATCCTCATGAAGATCTGCATTTAAAAATGCAGTCTTCACATCCATCTGGTGTAACTTTAAGTCATAGTGACCCACCAGAGCCATTACTATCCTCAAAGAGTCTTTCCTTGACACTGGAGAGAAAGTCTCTTTGTAGTCTATTCCCTCTTTCTGAGTGAACCCCTTAGCGACTAGTCTGGCCTTATATCTCTCAATGCCGCCCTTGGGGTCTCTTTTGGTCTTGAAGACCAATTTATAGCGTACAAGCTTGACCCCTTTAGGTAACTTGGTGAGTTCCCAGACACGGTTCTTTTCCATCGAGAGCAACTCATCCTTCATGGCTTCGAGCCACTGAGTTGATCGATTACTATTTATTGCCTGACCAAATGAAAGTGGATCATTATCCATTTCACTATCATCGTCACACTTGTTTAGATAGACAACATAGTCATCTGAGATGGCTGACCTCTTCTCTCTCTCTCTGTGTGTGTGATCTACGCACAGGTTGCTCGGCGACAATCGTCGCTGGAGCATCAGGATTGTGGGGCGGAACCACCAATGTGCCATCTGGTGCACCAATATCCTCAAGTGGAGGAATCGACACTACTCTTTCTTAGATTAGCGGTATTGGAACAAATATCCGGTTCTCCTCAAAAGTAAATGGCCAAGGCACAGAACTCCCACTGAGATCACCATCCTGTAAGAATACAGCGTATCTCGTCTCTACGATCCGGGTGCTATGAGTAGAACTATAGAACCTGTAACCCTTAGAGCGTTCAGGGTAACCTACTAATAACAAGAGATGGTCCTAGGGTCTAACTTTCTCAACTGAGGGTTATATATTTTGGCTTCAGCCATACATCCCCAAACATGCAGGTATCCTAGCTTAGGCTTTTTACCGACCCAAAATTCATAAGGAGTCTTAGCCACAGCTTTACTCGGTACACAGTTTAGGATATGCACAGCTGTTTTTAACACTTTTCCCCACAAGGACTAAGGCAATGGTGAATTGCATATCATGCTCCTCACCATATCCATAAGAGTACGGTTTTGTCTCTCAGCAACACCATTTTGCTCAGGTGTACCTGGCATCGTGTACTGAGCGATAATACCATTCTCCTCCAAGTAAAGTGCGAACGCACCTGGACTGCGGCCCGTATCGGAGTATCTGCCATAATACTTCCCTCCTCTATCGGACCTCACAACCTTAATCTTCCGGTCAAGTTGTAACTCAACCTCAGCCTTATACATCTTAAAGGTATCCAGTGCTTCCGGCTTTTCTTTGATGAGATAAACGTAGCTGAAACGTGAAAATTCATCGATAAAGGCAATGAAATATCTCTCGTCACTTAGGGCAGGAGTCGGAAAGGGCCCACAGATATTAGTGTGTATAACTTCTAATAGGCCGGTACTCCTAGTGGCACCCTTCTTACTGGTTTTGGTTTGCTTACCCTAAAGACACTGCCTACAAATCCCAAAATCAGAAAAGTCGAGAGGAGGAAGAACTCAATCCTTAACCAATCTTTCCATTCGACTAATGGAATTGTGGCCTAAACGCTTATGCCACAAATTGGAAGAGTTTTCATCAACTCGACCCCGTTTATTGCCACGGTAACTGATTTCCTCATTCACATGCATGGATAACAGAGAATGTGCAAACGAGCTATCTAAATTAATCATATATAGATTGCCCACAAGAGGACCAGAACCAACAACATTGGAATCATGGAGTAATGTAAAACCTTTATTCCCAAATTTAAATTCAAATCTAGAGGAATCAAGTCTGGATACAGATATAAGGTTTCTGCTCATAGCAGGTACATAAAATGTGTCTTCCAAATACATATTGAAGCCATTATCTAATACAAGACGAAAAATGACAATTGCCTTGACGTCTGCTTCTACTCCATTTCCCATCTTAATGGTTCGCTCCCCTTTCCCAAGTCTCCGTCTCTCTTAGAAGCCTTATAAGGAATTCGAGATGTGAATAGTTGATCCTGTATCTATCTACCAGGTATTTCTAGGAGCATCTACAAGGAAAAATTCATGACAAACAAAAACTGAATGATTACCTTTCTTATGCAGCCACTCTTCATACTTGGAGCGCTCTTTCTTTATGTGACCAAGTTTCTTACAGAAATGGCACCTAATGCGACTTTTCATCCCATCGGTCAAGCCTTGCTGAGCCGAACTATCTGCTACCTTCTTCTTGCCTTCCCAAAGCACTTCCTTTTGGATTTCTTCTTGAAGTGACCCTTAGACGGTCTCTCTGTGTGTAGACAAACCATTTTGATCGGACCCTAAAAGCTCCAAAAATTGAATAAATTTCTAAAACCGAATTTTGAAATTCCAGAAAATTGACATGAGTGGTACCCGAACCCATGTTTGGGGTGTAGGACAAGCTTAAGTTGAAATAGCATAAGAGGGGGGGTCAAATATCATGCGTGAGTGTTGAAATCCAAGTGTAGACTTGGTTTGACAAGCTAGAGGGGGGGTGAATAGGATGTTTATAAAACCTTTACTTTTTAAAAACTTTTCCTAAGATTTCACCTAAGACTTATCCCTTGTTTAATTAAGTTTGAAATAGTTGAACTTAAACAATATTACAAATTAATATAAGTTCAAAACACTTGTTAATTAGCAAACTTAATTAGGTAATTTTAATAGCCTAGTTAGCAAGGTTAAGATATTTAGGTTGATTATCAATGCCAACTACTCACTCAATTCTATACACAAATAATCAAATAAGAGAGTGAGAGGGAGTGAGAGAAATACCAATCACACAAGTGACAGAGATTTATAGTGGTTCGGCAACCGGCCTACTCCACTCTTCTCAAGGTCGCACTTGAGGATTTCCACTATTGAGACCTCCATGACGCCCGGCTCCAAGGCTTTTACAATCCAAGGGAAGTAAATAAGGATGCCCTTCCATCTTTACAATGACTTTCCTTCTACGCCGAGTTCTAAGCGCTTCACTCAAGGGAATAAAAACAACGGATGCCCTTGCCACTGATTGAATAAAGAAGAAGATAACAGCTTTGCCTCTATGTAGGCTACAATGCAAGTTGAAGCTCCAAGGATGCTCTCAAGAATAAACAAGTTTAAGCCTATACCAATCTCAAATGATTTTCCCAAAATCAAGGCACAATGGATTGGTGAGAAGAATTAACCCAAAAATGTTTGCAAATAAGTTTCAAGGGTTTGTTAAGGTTGGAACATGTTCATCAAATCTTTTGAACCCATACAATGGGTATATATAAGTTCCCAACACAATATTACCGTTTTAGGGGCAAAATAGCAATTTTCAGGTCAAACAGTAAACTAGCCGTTGGGCCTCCAACGGCTATAAATTTTTGAGTTCGTAGTGTTCTCGGAGTTCTGAGAACCATTCTCGGAGCTCCGAGACATATTCTCGGAGTTTTGAGAAAATGGCCAGAAAGTGAAATTTCATTCCCTGGACCATTTCTCGGAGTTCCGAGAAAACTCTCGGAGTTCCGAGCTCGAAGCTCCGAGAAGCCTATGAACAACAAGATATTCCTGTTTTTAGAGCTGTTTTGTTTTTGGATTTTGGAACTCAATTTTATCATGTTAAATGGAATGTCATGAGGGTTCCACAATGATGGAACACCACATGGTCAGTCACTAATCCAATTAGGCTCTAAGAGTAACACACTCTCTTTGGAAAACATGATTTTTCACTAGTTTTAGGGGTTTAAAATGTTCCTTGACAAGAGGAAATGCAAGAGAGATAGAAATACATTATACCCTTTCTATCACTCTCTTGAACTCTTCTCTTGAGCTGGGTTCTTCTATGGTTGAGCTTCCATGCTTGACATCTTCAAGTTGTGGTACAAGCTCCTTGGTCTTTTGCATTAGGTTCTTGATCCTCCAGCTTTGGCCTTCATTGATCTTCCTTTGTTTGTTCAATGCTTTGAGATGGTTGTGTGGAACTTCTCCTTGGTTGATCCTCCAAGGTATGGTTTATCCAAGTATGCTCTAGCTCCTTTGTCCTTTATTTGGTTCATCTTCAAGCTTAGGCCATCTGTGTGTGTGTTAGCATGGATTGACCTGTGAATTACTTATCTATAGCTGTGGGACCCGATCCCGCAAGAGCGGTGGGGCGCGAGCCGCCACGCCTTCTCTTGGTCTCTCGTACCCACGCGATTGGCGTGCGCTTTTTAATATTGATTTTAATTCGTCTTTTATGTGAACTTGGGATCACTAAGGCAATCCGAATTCCACACAAAAGAGACTGACAGAGTCGCCACCTAGATGTGGGATCTAAGACCCATGATTAACCAGAAATCTAGACTCGCTACCTGGTTACAAGAATGGAAGGTATGGGGATTTATCCACCACATGCACCATTCCTGCCCGATAATCGGTCTTCGATTCCAAAAGCTAACTCTTTTGAATTTATTTTAAATGGCTCATTCAACTCTCTGTTAATGTGCTAACTACGGGACATACATCCTATGATCTAATTTCATAGAATATCCTAAATGATTTAATTAAGAATGTACAAGAAAATTAATATATAAAAACCCCACAATTTGTTGTGGAGCCGACTCGCGGTTGGTATGCCATCAGACATCCAAGCTGCCTACGTACCCAAGCCTCACTGGGATTAGAGTCGACGTAGTTCGGTGCACCTAAGCTAAGCTACTTATGCCTAACTCAACTAAGACACCGACCTAGACGGGATTGACTGTTTCAACAGTTTTAAGAGAAGTTATTTAATTCAAGTTGAGGATTTTATTATCCTAGGATTTCATCTAAGATGCTATATGATTCTTATCTAAATGCAAGTTGTTCCTTAGACTAATGCAGGTTAGCCTACATCCTAGTTTACTAGGCTTGTCCTAAGGAAAGATTGGATGACTAGTGTAACTAGACCTATGGCACGGTTGCTATCCATAGCAAACGTCCGTGATGAGGCTGGACTCCTAACTCTAAGACTCCCTAAAACCTAAGACTTCCTAAAACCTAGGACACAACCTGACACCAGTGTTCCTAAATTGGGCTCTAATGGTTCTTATATCGGAAACCATAATCCAATGGTTCCGAAAGACTCGAGACAAATCGATTTAAGCTCTTGAAGTTAGTTAATTTCAGATTTCAAGGATTTTCAGTTTCTGAAAATTTAAGGATTACCAATGGCTCTAGGGTTCACCAATTTCGGCCCAGAATAGCATCCAAGGAAGGGAATCGTGCGCTCTTTCCTTGCACAATTTAATACTTAGGTTATAGCATCTTATTGCCTGGCATATCTCAGGATTTCCGTGGACAGTAACCTCGGAGCCAACAACATGCTATAGCTTAAATATTCAAATTGTCAAAAATCGGTTGCAATTGAGATACGATTATGGATGCCCTGGCCATTTTTCCAGGGAAATCTAATGATCCTAAGATTTCTGTTTCAATGGATTAAAGAGTTAATATGTGACAGAGATTTAAGGTTCCTTAGGAGCTTTGTGAAGATATTTAATTAATTTCGAATTTTTTTTATAGATTTTATCAATTTTAAACCATATGAGTGATTTTACAAGTGAAACTGTTGCAAACGAATTCGAAATGAGTTGAAACTTCTACAGCAGTAAGATATGATGAGATGTAGCTTATTAAAAGAGTTTTGCAGATTTTTACATTAAGCTCATATTTAATTTTGATTTAACAATTAAGTGACCAGATTACAAAAATAACACAGAAACTACTAGAAATAGAAATCTAAATTCATTAAAATTTCGACAGAAATAATATATGAGTAAAAATAGCATGCTGTGAAAATTTAATGAATTTTGGAGACTATTTATTACTAATTTCGGATTTTCCAATTTTCAGACCAGATTATGAATTAACACTACATCCCATATGAAACAAGATCTAAATCACTTGAAAATTTTACATAAACTAGAAATATAGAATATAAGATTACTGTGAAAATTTTGGGAATTTTATGTGTGATCTGATATCTGTAAAAATTCCCCCAAAATCTGATAATTTTCAAAGAAAGCATAAAATAATATACCAAAAAAATTCTAAAAATCTTTAAAAATTTATGGTAGAATGCATCAGTATCATATTATTTTTCTAGTAAATTTCATTAATTTTGGAATTCATTTAGTATATATTTTGGTTTTCTTCGTTGAAAAGATATTTTTGAAGAGTTTTCTATTTTTAAAACATGATTTTCGAGAAAATTATGATCCGGAAAACATCCTCCAACCTTGTTCTGATGTGATGAACACAAGAAAATTTTAAAATTTGAATTTCGTAATTACTTAGCCATTATTTTAAATAAAATACCACTCTTCACTCAAATTTTCAAAAACCTTTGATCCAATGTCCGATCCGATCCGATGGTTACTTTACTCTACTTAGATAGAACATTGTATTAAATTTTGGGACGAAACGGATTTGAAACGCTCATGCAGATCATGATTTTAAGCACACATATTTAATATTAAATTAAATTCATTTAAATGCTTAAAAATCATGCAAAAATCTAAAAAAATACCAAATAATTCTGAAAAAATCCGAGAACAGTGTACCAACCTGTGGTGGAGATCCTCGCCCAATCTAAGAGCCGAAAAATCAGAAAAATCCCACCGACGCTCGGTCCGATAATTTTTCTTCTCTTTCTTTCTTTGTCTTTTCTTCTTTGTTTTCCGTACTGCTCTTCCGTGACAATTGGTGTCGATCCTCTTTCCGATGCTACCTTTGTCTTTATGTGCACGCCGATTATCATGGATGCCAGAATTAGGACGAAATTGAATTAATGGAGTTTAGGCCTATTGTATCATGAGCTTCGGACAGGGTAGGTTGAGGTGGGTTTTGGGATTTTCGACTATGAAATTGAGGGTACTTGGTCATGAGAGGGTGGGGATAGGAGATGGGGTTGTGGTTTGGGCCATGGCATGGATGGCTAGGATGTAATAGGTTGAGTTGACTGGGTATCAGTTCAGGTGGGATGTGGTTTGGTTAGCAAGGCATGGTCGAATGAATTAAAGAAGGGATGTATGCACTGTTTGGGATAGGTGATATGGTATGGGGACGTCCAGATGGTTATGGTTGCATGGCCATGGGATAAGGCTACGGTATTGGGGCTGAGGGATTATCTTATGCCAAGGAGAGTGACGATGGGGGCGAGAGGGGTTGATGGGATATACGATCTATGATGGGGTAGAAGGTGAGAAAGATTGTGAGAGAATGAGAGTGTGAGAGGGAGAGAGATAGAGAAACAGACAGCGAGATAGAGAAAGAGAGTGACTAACAGAGAGAAGTAGAGAGGGAGAGGGAGTAACACAGAGGGTGGTGAGAGGAGGAGAGAAAGAGAGAGAGAGAGAGAGAGAGAGAGAGAGAGAGAGAGAGAGAGAGAGAGAGAACGTGGAAAAGCGTGTGCTCTGTTTTTTTTTCACGTTTTTTTTTTTATATTTTTTTTTTTAAAAAAAAGGGAAGGTTAGAGGGAGAGGAGGTTGAGATGGGAGAAGGAGAATACCGAGGCAGATGGAGTAGAGTTCGAGAGCTCTTCTCATTTTTGAGGAAAAACCAGAGCCTCCGCTCTTGTTTCAAAAGTTTTTTTTTTTCTCTTCTTCTTTTTTTTTTGTAATAACAGAGCTCTAGTTTTGGAAAGGTGTAGAGGGATGGGAAGTTGAGGAAGATGTAGAGATGACGGAGAAGGAATGAGAGGAAAGCAGAGGTGGAGGGAAAACGTGACCTTGGAGTGGGGAAGATGAATAAAACCAGAAAAAGCTCCGGTTGGCTGCCGTGGTCTCCTTTTTTCTTTTTTTTTCTTTTTTTTCTTTTTAGCCTCCCATATCTCCTCCCTCTAATACATGATATCCTTCTCTCTTAATTCCAAAAAATCTCTCTTTTATTTTATGCAACTCTCTTCAATTCCATATTCTTCCTTTTGAATCAAAAGAGAAAGATTGCTAAATTGATTCCAACCTCAGCTACTTGCCTTCTTTCCACCGAACCTTTATTATTATTTTTTTAGAAAACCGCTCAAGGCATGTCCCCACAATAGCTTAAGTATGATCATAATCTTCTTTGTATATCCTCTTCCCATGTTGGTATCTTTCTAATATATATATATATATATATATATATAGATTTTTTAATTCCCTACGTGAACACACCTTCCAAATAGCTTTATGCGCCCATAATTTTTTAAATTCAAGCCCTTTTATTAGGGGTGGACCCACTATTCGGCCGAACAAATGTTCCTTAAAGAAATTTGATCTTTTAAACCTCGACCAATCCCATCAACTTGGATACATCCCTAATGCTGGGTGATTGCATATTGAATATTTTACAGGCCCCACCTTCCTACTTGGCCGAATATGCACAGAAATCAGCAAGAAATGGTGGGCCTTTTTGTTTGCTGAAAGGCGATCTAAAAGCGTCCATTTATTGGGTCACTTCTCAAATTAATCACTTCTCATAAGTTATCTTTATAGGATGACCTTTAAAGAAAAGGTAGGCCCCCCCTTACACGGGATCGAAATCGGCTTGAAACTCATTTTTCATTAAAACAACATGCGGGCCCCCCGGTTGATCCGAATTTAAACAAATGTTTAATGCGGGCCCACCAAACGGGTCCAACTTTCAATAAATGCTCAATGCGGGCCCACCGAATGGGTTTGAATTCTCCCCCGGCTTGGATTCTTCTGAATAATCATTCTCAACACTTAGCGAAAAGAAAAATGCGAAACATTGCGGAAATGATCGGAAAGATTGAGAAAGCATAAGGGAAGGACACGGGAATGGAAAACACTGAAAAAGACTGATAGCAAGAACACTAACTTCTTTGTTGATTACAGCAGAGCAAAATGGGGTGTCTACAGATGCCCCTCTTTGGTAAAGATGACGTAGTCATCGAATACCAAAGCAAAAAGTGACAGAACCATTTTGCGTAGCTTTAATCGACAAAGGACTCTCTAGACATAATGCAACTTAATATAATTCAAGACCTTAGATGAAACCCTAGAATTGGAATGTAATAATCAAACAATGGGTGGACCGGAGAATTGGAAGACTAAATGACTTGGAACTGGAGAATTGAAGATTGGATGAACTGAAGAATTGGAAAACTGGAGAAGTAGAAAATTTAGGGACTGGATATTTACAGATCTAAAAATTTGGAGAACTGGATGATTAAGAAACTCAATAGTCAGATTACCGGAGAATCAAAGAACTGAGGAGTTAAGGAGCCAGTTCATTGGGAATTGTAGAACTTGATTACTGGAAAACTGGAGAGTCAAAACTTGATAATTGGTGAACTGGGGATTAGATTAGATTGACATTTTGATTGATCCACTTGGGATTGGAATTTGATCACTGGATGTTAGGACTGAAAACTGGAGACTGGAATCTTAATCTAGACATTGGGAACCAGAACTCTAAAACGAAGACATACCGGATACTAGAATTAGAGTACTGAAACACTGGATTTTCGGACACTGGAACTGGATGTTGGAATTGGAGTGCCGAAATACTGGGAACAGGAATACAAGTACTGGAAAATGGAACACTGGAATATTGGTGATAGAGATACTGGACACTAGAACTATGATACTGGAATATTGGATATTGGAACTGGAGACTAGAACTGGCATAGTGACACACTGGAATACTGGAATTGAAACTGGATAAAGGATGCTGGAACTGGAATACTGGAATTGAGACTGAATACTGGACGTTGGAACTGGAATATTGGAATACTGGAATACTGGATACTGGAATATTGGGATACTGGATACTGGAACTGGAGTTTTGGAATACTGGATACTGGAACTGGAATTGGAATACTGGATACTGGAACTGGAACTGGAATACTGGAATATTGGAATTGAAACTGGTAAACTGGTTTTTGCACAAGTTTATTCGCATTTTGAATTGTTTACTGGGGATGAACAAGAAAGTCTCACAGGGCTTGAAATTTCTTAGATTAAGATTCTCTTTACTGGGGATATAAACTGGGACCTCGAAATATTTGGACATTAGTACAGAGGACTCTTCTTTTGACAAGCATTCAGACAAATATTCAACTGACTAGAAGGAGATTCCGATTTTTAATGGTTCATCTTTATGAGAAACTGGCTCAACCACCATTGCATCTAAGGTTCTTCCAAGCTCAAGGTGCTTTTTTTTTTTTAGGGTATGCTCTTCTTATGGGAACTGGTTTTTTGAATTTTTCTGCTTCCGGATTCTTCTGGAACTCACTTTGCTTAAACTAGATTTTTTTTCTTAACTCCTGAAATCCTTGCCTGCGGATTAACTTAGCTCTGGAACAATTGCAGGGGGCTGACGAGGCCGGGCCTCCTTCACCGAGACAGTTGCATCGTTTGAACGTAAAGACGACGATTGACTCTTTCTAAAGAGAAAACTTAGATAAAAGGCACTGCTCAAAGGACTGAGGAGCTCTGAAGGAGTGAACTTAGAATAACAAAGATTGACTGACTATATTGACAAATAGAGTAATGCTTCTGACTTAGTTAATATTTTATTTGGTAAGTCTATCATTTCGAGGAATGGTTTTTCAGTTGGTAAACACTGGACTTTTTTCTTAAAACAGTAATGCCTCAAGGATTTAATTACGACCCCTAAGATTGCTTAGCTTCAATGCCCCCAGTTTTGATGATGTCATTTGAATTTGCTTGAACTTCAGTTGATCTTCAGTCTTGATACCCGCTATAGCCTTCTTATAATGATTCTCTTACCGTGACCAAGTCACCTCTTCGGGGTTTTTAACTTGGCGGACCGTGCTAGCCTTAACTTTTGCCTGAACCGCCTTTCTAGGTTTTCGATTCAGCAGGCTATCCCCTTAGCTTTGGCCTAAGCCGCCCTTTCGGGTTTTCAACTTAGTAGGGGAATGATCTTAAATTTTGCCTAGACCGCCCTTTCAGGTTTTCAGTCTAGCAGATCTTCAAACTCCGTTCTTTTTCTTATTCATCATTTTTTTTCACTTTTTGTGTTTCGGGACCTAGATCATTAGTTCTGAATACCGGAAGGACTTTATAGGTAGGATAGGACTTTTCAAAGAATGGCTTAAGGCTCAACAAAGATTTCGACCGAACCTGTGAACAGGTTGCCTCCATATCCCCATGTAGGAATCAGGTCGTGTGTAGTTCAGGGCAAATGCCCCTAGTTTGAAGATAAATTGTTTGAAGGTTAATTGATTTTTCTTTTTTTCTTTTCTTTCTGGAATGATTGACTTCTCTTCTTTTAGAACTTGTCCCTCTTTTTTTCTGAAACGATTGAATTTCTTTTTCTTTTTTTTTGAATCGACCGAACTCGGTTCAACCGAGTTGCCTACGTACCCCAGTGTAGGGATCAGGTCTCGCGTAGTTTGGGGGGGATGCCCCTAGTTTGATGGGTTTTCAAGAAAATTTTATTCAGGCTCGAAGGGTTTGGAAACCGGTATTCTTTTGACGTTGGGTTCTGATTTTGGGGTTTATTCGGCCAAAGGAGGCCTTCCGATGTTCAGATTGGGAATCGATATAGGTTACTAGAGTCCCTCTGGTACTGATTATTTTTTGCTTTTTTTTTTTTTTTTTTCACGGAGTTTTGACGGCATTTCCCGGTAAGAGATAATGATTCTTCTTCCTTCTGGATATTGATAAGTAATTTGACTTTGAGGGTGCATACTGGTTTTTGGACATCATTTCATCATTGAATCGGTGGCCCTTGATATTTTGATGATCGCTCTGCGATGATTGCTCTTGCACTTTTCATATTGGAATTGATGGCTTTACATTGTCACCGGTGAAACCTGTGACCGTGGCCATTGACTGGAGATATGGAAGTTGTTTCGAATCCATGCTCCTTATATAGCATGTGATATTCACTTCATTATTTCTTGAACCTTCTATCTGAGTCTTTCTCTTGGGATTAATGGTAGCGCTTACTGGACCATCTCTCTATCCTCCAAATGAGTTTACCAATTCTTCACACTCTTCAGAGGGCAATGTGTTTCCAACAGACATTTACTGGATCAAAGTTTCAGTGCCAATGTTTATCATTTCAATTTCCTCTTTTAGAAGCTGGGCTCGGCGCTCCTTCTCTTGTTTGAGCATAGGCTGCAACTCAAGAGGAGTTTCGTCGGCATCTTCTTCCTCATTTGAGGAGGGAGCATTATTCTTATTGGTTATTAAAGTTAGAAGCACACACTGGAATGTATAGAAAAAGCAAATTTCATTGAATTGAAAGAAAAACCACATCTGATAAGACTTATTCTGAACAGACTCATAATTCACACTCTTGACTCAAAAATAAAAGTAAGAAACGACTCAACTGGATTAGAAATTTATTCAAACTTTTAGAAGACTGCACTTAATGACTGGACTCGACATCCTGACAGGACTTAATTAAAATAACAAAAGGACTAAGACTGCTGCAACTGTCTGGCTTTAGAGGCTCGGCGAAAACTGAATCATCATCATAACAAGTGCCTTTTAACTTCTGGTTCTTCTCTATCACTGCAACTGAACTTGAGCTTCTCAAACCCCAAGTGCCTAAACATCATCCAGCGGCGGTACAACCTGGTTTTGTATAGGACTATCAGCAATATTTGGCGCTTGCTGAAATGGTAGCTTGCACTCATCGATCAACTTCTAGATCACATGCCTCAGAGTTATACACTGATCAGTACTATGCCCCGATCCTCGATGAAAATCACAGTGCTCTTCCGCTCTCCATGTCCTGGGGAGCGGATTAGGAGGTTCCTTAATGCGAGGCAAGTAGATATCGCCGGATTCCAATCCTTGCTGCAATATGACAGATGGTGGAAACATGAGAGGGGTGAATTCCCTATTAGGCTTTTGCTGAGCTGCAATCCCTGATTGAGTATATTTGAATACCATAGAGTTCCGTGACGGGTTAGCCATTGATACATTATCAACCTCAGAGATCTTAGCTAGAGTCTGTGTCTTAACTTCTTTTGAATTGGGGTTTCCTCTATTGTAAACTCCTTGTGCCATTGCTTCCTCAATTTGCATACCAGCATTGATAAATTGTTTAAAATCTGGATAATACTGAAGAGACATGTGATATTGGAGCTGAGAGGATATATTCTTCATAATCATCTGGACTTGCTCCTCTTCTGAGGGACGCTGCATCATTTGAGCCGCTAACCTTCTCCATCTCTTGACGAAAGTTAAGAATGACTCTTTTGAGTCCTGCTTAGTTCTCTCAAGATCCTTCCTAGTGACTTCGGTCCCATCATCATATTTGAACTGCCTGATGAATTGCTCACCGATATCCTTCCATGTCCTATAACGAGTCTTGTCTAGGACCATGAACCATCTCCTAGCAACCTTGGTTAGGGAAACTGGGAACAATTGAGCCATTTGCTCAGGAGATAAGCCTTGAGGCTGACACATGATGGTGAACATTTGCAAATGTGTGATCGGACAACCCACACCATCATATTTGTCGAAATCGGGCATTTGAAAATTGGTAGGAAGGCGGATTTCGGGAAATAGAGTAAGGTCACTTGGATTAAAACCACCCTGGTCTTGAAACTGGATGTCCTGAACTTTCCTGGTAAGACTTTCTAATTTCTTCATAACAGTATTATCAACCATGGACTGAGAAGGCCTACTGCGATCCTCGCTATACTGCTCTTTTTCCAAATCTTCGTCAGCTTTATTAGGGATAGTGATGAACACTGGCTGGGCAGGTGCTGCTGAAGTAGCTGCTTGGTGCATAGGCCCTTTATCCTTGGACAACGATGGTCCCAACTTCTCAGAAAGCTGAGCCTTGATAACTCGGTTCTCTTCTTTGAGTTCTTGAAGCTGCTGGAGAATCAAGGTAAGAGTATCGGTAATAGCAGCAGGTGGAAGGCCATCTTGGTTATCTGCCATTGGTGAGGATGAGAAAGAAGGAGATGCTGGGGTTCTCAGAGAGGGTGGTGAAGAGACAGAATTCCTCTCCAATCGTGAAGAGACCCGAACCCAAGGAGCAATGGGGTTAGCTATGGTGTTTACTGCCCTGTAATATTTGAAAGACATATTTTAAAATCAGAAAGAAGTAGACGATGATGTACGCATAGACCAAGATAATGAGAAAGAAAGATGAACTTTATTGATCAATCATTAAAGCTTGAGTACAGGGTTCATTCTTTCAAAGATGAACGGATAAGATTAAACATGGAACTAAGCATTCTTTCTAGACTTCTTCTTTGGACGACAATCTTGCTCAGCTGACTCTTTTAGAGGTTTGATGATCCTGAGATCCCAAGCAGATGAAACGGCTTTGACAATCTTGGGCTTGAGATCCTCAGGCGGATAAAAATGACGAAGGGGAGGTACAATAGATTGCTCCCTTCCATACTGACGCAGGATCCTGACAGGAATATAAAAGGAAATCTTTTTGAGACCAAGAAGGCGAACGTAGTTAGCTTCTCCAGTGTTGAAGACAGCTTTTTCGATTCCAGGGAGTTGCCAATAAATCTGATCTTCTTGGCGAGAATTTAACCATTCAACCCAATCGTTTTTGTGATCGAAAGAAACATCATGACGCCATTCACTGAAGGTGTACAATGTATGATCGAAATGGACAGGAGCTGCAATTTTTAGCTTGTGGCACAACCACACCTGGAGTAATGCAGGACATCCTGAGAAAGAACCAACGGAGGAGCGGACATAAGAGCCTGGACCTGAGCTGGCACGAAGACGAGCCATATCATCCAATCCATTGAAGGTTTTTGCAAGCATAGTAGGAATTGGATTGGCGCCACGATCCATTTGATCAACGAGGTCCAGAAGAACAGCTGACGCAAAGCGAGAAGGCTGGACAGTGAGGAACCTAGCAAAGGAGCAGAATCTCAAAGCGCGCCGTCGGGCTTTCTGAATATCAACAGCACCAATGTGTCCAACAGGAGGGTAAATGTCAATCAATTGTTGCATTGACACTTCTTGGTCTTTCATGAAAGAGTTCATGGATTCATCTGGATTATTCATCAAGCGAAGGAATAAAGGACGATAATCTGGTACACAGGATGGCTTCACCAGAGGGCCATCCACAGGATATTCCAATAAGGCACACCATTCTTCAAAGGTGGGACACATTTCTTGGTTGCCAAAACGGAAGACATGATGATCGGGATCCCAACACTCTGATGCGGCATAGAGTAATCCCCAATCAAGCTTAATGGTTGCCACGTAGCCGAAGAGATTTTTCTCTTGCTCACTTATGGCATAGATATGGGATTCTCTTAATGTACCACGGATCCAATCAAGAATTGTACGAGTAGACATGATGCCTATAAGCCAACATAAAGAATACAAGAATGATCAGGGTTATATGAACACGAGATTGGGATAAGCTCCTGCTAGTAATAGAAAGTATGAATACATGATCGAATCACATGATGGAAGTTTGACAGACGTACGATCAAGAGATGAGATGAGACAGCATAAGATTGCTTTTAACGGATAGACCATAAATGACTAATCCTATGAGATCTTTGGAAATGATGTGATTTATATCCTAACCCCAAAGGGAAAGTTTTTAATCTTCATACATTTTATCAGTGTTACCTGAAGGCATCAACCCCAATCCTAATCTATCGGAGTGGAGAGAGAATCTCGACTCATGACTTTGTTCGTGTATCTAAGGACCGATCATAGCCATTGGAAGATGGACTACGGCCTAATCTAGACACAAAGGGGTAGGATATCCTAAACTAGGCTCACACACGTGATGCACATGTGTTCGTATCCTACATGCATGTGTGGGTTAATCTAGGGGTAAGGCCAAGAGTTCCCTTAGCGCGAATCCATGTTCGATATAGTGTACCAGTGTCCGGCGTATCAGTACGTGAACAAGAGATCCGTTTACGCACCATAAGGTGCTAGGCCAAGGGTGGAATGCTTCTCTAGCACAGAGGCACCAGGTGATGAAATCCCAGTCAACCATGCTAGATAACACTCCGGGTTCCTAAAATAGGACGTGTGTGCATGTGAGATGCAAGGGTTTAGATGCAAGTAATGTAAGTGTGTGCAATAAGTTTGCGCAATCTATGATCCCTTCAGGTTTTGTTAGATTAAGTTCGAGTAAAATGTGAAAAGAAAATAAAACAAGACAAATTAATCTAACAAGTATAGAGTTTTTATGAGCGAGTTAAATTAAATTCAAATGAATTAGCCTTTGGAATTGTAATGAAGTTAGGTGGTCCCTAGCAGAGTCCACAAACAGTGGGACCCGATCCCGCAAGAGCGGTGGGGCACGAGCCGCCACGCCTTCTCTTGTTCTCTCGTACCCACGCGATTGGCGTGCGCTTTTTAATATTGATTTTAATTCGTCTTTTATGTGAACTTGGGATCACTAAGGCAATCCGAATTCCACACAAAAGAGACTGACAGAGTCGCCACCTAAATGTGGGATCTAAGACCCACGATTAACCAGAAATCTAGACTCGCTACCTGGTTACAAGAATGGAAGGTATGGGGATTTATCCACCACATGCACCATTCCTGCCCGATAATCGGTCTTCGATTCCAAAAGCTAACTCTTTTGAATTTATTTTAAATGGCTCATTCAACTCTCTGTTAATGTGCTAACTACGGGACATACATCCTATGATCTAATTTCATAGAATATCCTAAATGATTTAATTAAGAATGTACAAGAAAATTAATATACAAAAACCCCACAATTTGTTGTGGAGCCGACTCGCGGTTGGTATGCCATCAGACATCCAAGCTGCCTACGTACCCAAGCCTCACTGGGATTAGAGTCGACGTAGTTCGGTGCACCTAAGCTAAGCTACTTATGCCTAACTCAACTAAGACACCGACCTAGACGGGATTGACTGTTTCAACAGTTTTAAGAGAAGTTATTTAATTCAAGTTGAGGATTTTATTATCCTAGGATTTCATCTAAGATGCTATATGATTCTTATCTAAATGCAAGTTGTTCCTTAGACTAATGCAGGTTAGCCTACATCCTAGTTTACTAGGCTTGTCCTAAGGAAAGATTGGATGACTAGTGTAACTAGACCTATGGCACGGTTGCTATCCATAGCAAACGTCCGTGATGAGGCTGGACTCCTAACTCTAAGACTCCCTAAAACCTAAGACTTCCTAAAACCTAGGACACAACCTGACACCAGTGTTCCTAAATTGGGCTCTAATGGTTCTTATATCGGAAACCATAATCCAATGGTTCCGAAAGACTCGAGACAAATCGATTTAAGCTCTTGAAGTTAGTTAATTTCAGATTTCAAGGATTTTCAGTTTCTGGACATTTAAGGATTACCAATGGCTCTAGGGTTCACCAATTTCGGCCCAGAATAGCATCCAAGGAAGGGAATCGTGCGCTCTTTCCTTGCACAATTTAATACTTAGGTTATAGCATCTTATTGCCTGGCATATCTCAGGATTTCCGTGGACAGTAACCTCAGAGCCAACAACATGCTATAGCTTAAATATTCAAATTGTCAAAGATCGGTTGCAATTGAGATACGATTATGGATGCCCTGGCCATTTTTCCAGGGAAATCTAATGATCCTAAGATTTCTGTTTCAATGGATTAAAGAATTAATATGTGACAGAGATTTAAGGTTCCTTAGGAGCTTTGTGAAGATATTTAATTAATTTCGAATTTTTTTTATAGATTTTATCAATTTTAAACCATATGAGTGATTTTACAAGTGAAACTGTTGCAAACGAATTCGAAATGAGTTGAAACTTCTACAGCAGTAAGATATGATGAGATGTAGCTTATTAAAAGAGTTTTGCAGATTTTTACATTAAGCTCATATTTAATTTTGATTTAAAAATTAAGTGACCAGATTGCAAAAATAACACAGAAACTACTAGAAATAGAAATCTAAATTCATTAAAATTTCTACAGAAATAATATATGAGTAAAAATAGCATGCTGTGAAAATTTAATGAATTTTGGAGACTATTTATTACTAATTTCGGATTTTCCAATTTTCAGACCAGATTATGAATTAACACTACATCCCATATGAAACAAGATCTAAATCACTTGAAAATTTTACATAAACTAGAAATATGGAATATAAGATTACTGTGAAAATGTTGGGAATTTTATGTGTGATATGATATCTGTAAAAATTCCCCCAAAATCTGATAATTTTCAAAGAAAGCATAAAATAATATACCAAAAAAATTCTAAAAATCTTTGAAAATTTATGGTAGAATGCATCTGTATCATATTATTGTACCACGAAATTTCAATAATTTTGGAATTCATTTAGTTTATATTTTGGTTTTCTTCGTTGAAAAGGTATTTTTGAAGAGTTTTCTATTTTTAAAACATGATTTTCGAGAAAATTATGATCCGGAAAACATCCTCCAACCTTGTTCTGATGTGATGAACACAAGAAAAATTTAAAATTCCAAAATATAGATCATCCTGAGATGCCTATTTTTTCGAATTTCGTAATTACTCAGCCATTATTTTAAATAAAATACCACTCTTCACTCAAATTTTCAAAAACCTTAGATCCAATGTCCGATCCGATCCGATGGTTACTTTACTCTACTTAGATAGAACATTGTATTAAATTTTGGGATGAAACGGATTTGAAACGCTCATGCAGATCATGATTTTAAGCACACACATTTAATATTAAATTAAATTCATTTAAATGCTTAAAAATCATGCAAAAATCTAAAAAAATACCAAATAATTCTGAAAAAATCCGAGAACAGTGTACCAACCTGTGGTGGAGATCCTCGCCCAATCTAAGAGCCGAAAAATCAGAAAAATCCCACCGACGCTCGGTCCGATAATTTTTCTTCTCTTTCTTTCTTTGTCTTTTCTTCTTTGTTTTCCTTACTGCTCTTCCGTGACAATTGGTGTCGATCCTCTTTCCGATGCTACCTTCGTCTTTATGTGCACGCCGATTATCATGGATGCCAGAATTAGGACGAAATTGAATTAATGGAGTTTAGGCCTATTGTATCATGAGCTTCGGACAGGGTAGGTTGAGGTGGGTTTTGGGATTTTCGACTATGAAATTGAGGGTACTTGGTCATGAGAGGGTGGGGATAGGAGATGGTGTTGTGGTTTGGGCCATGGCATGGATGGTTAGGATGTAATAGGTTGAGTTGACTGGGTATCAGTTCAGGTGGGATGTGGTTTGGTTAGCAAGGCATGGTCGAATGAATTAAAGAAGGGATGTATGCACTGTTTGGGATAGGTGATATGGTATGGGGACGTCCAGATGGTTATGGTTGCATGGCCATGGGATAAGGCTACGGTATTGGGGCTGAGGGATTATCTTATGCCAAGGAGAGTGACGATGGGGGCGAGAGGGGTTGATGGGATATACGATCTATGATGGGGTAGAAGGTGAGAGAGATTGTGAGAGAATGAGAGTGTGAGAGGGAGAGAGATAGAGAAACAGACAGCGAGATAGAGAAAGAGAGTGAGTAACAGAGAGAAGTAGAGAGGGAGAGGGAGTAACACAGAGGGTGGTGAGAGGAGGAGAGAAAGAGAGAGAGAGAGAGAGAGAGAGAGAGAGAACGTGGAAAAGAAAAACAGAGCACACGATGCTCTGTTTTTTTTTCACGTTTTTTTTTTGATATTTTTTTTTTTAAAAAAAAGGGAAGGTTAGAGGGAGAGGAGGTTGAGATGGGAAAAGGAGAATACCGAGGCAGATGGAGTAGAGTTCGAGAGCTCTTCTCCTTTTTGAGGAAAACCCAGAGCCTCGGCTCTTGTTTCAGAAGTTTTTTTTTTTCTCTTCTTCTTTTTTTTTTTGTAATAACAGAGCTCTAGTTTTGGAAAGGTGTAGAGGGATGGGAAGTTGAGGAAGATGTAGAGATGACGGAGAAGGAATGAGAGGAAAGCAGAGGTGGAGGGAAAACGTGACCTTGGAGTGGGGAAGATGAATAAAACCAGAAAAAGCTCCGGTTGGCTGCCGTGGTCTCCTTTTGTTTTTTTTTTCTTTTTTTTTTTTTTAGCCTCCCATATCTCCTCCCTCTAATACATGATATCCTTCTCTCTTAATTCCAAAAAATCTCTCTTTTATTTTGTGCAACTCTCTTCAATTCCATATTCTTCCTTTTGAATCAAAAGAGAAAGATTGCTAAATTGATTCCAACCTCAGCTACTTGCCTTCTTTCCACCGAACCTTTATTATTTTTTTTTTTTAGAAAACCGCTCAAGGCTTGTCCCCACAATAGCTTAACTATGATCATAATCTTCTTTGTATATCCTCTTCCCATGTTGGTATCTTTCTAATATATATATATATATATATATATATATATATATAGATTTTTTAATTCCCTACGTGAACACAACTTCCAAATAGCTTTATGCGCCCATAATTTTTTAAATTCAAGCCCTTTTATTAGGGGTGGACCCACTATTCGGCCGAACAAATGTTCCTTAAAGAAATTTGATCTTTTAAACCTCGACCAATCCCATCAACTTGGATACATCCCTAACGATGGGCGATTGCATATTGAATATTTTACGAGCCCCACCTTCCAACTTGGCCGAATATGCACAGAAATCATCAAGAAATGGTGGGCCTTTTTGTTTGCTGAAAGGCGATCTAAAACCGTCCATTTATTGGGTCACTTCTCAAATTAATCACTTCTCATAAGTTATCTTTATAGGATGACCTTTAAAGAAAAGGTGGGCCCCCCCTTACACCGGATCAGAATCGGCTTGAAACTCATTTTTCATTAAAACAACATGCGGGCCCCCCGGTTGATCCGAATTTAAACAAATGTTTAATGTGGGCCCACCAAACGGGTCCAACTTTCAATAAATGCTCAATGCGGGCCCACCGAATGGGTTTGAATTCTCCCCTGGCTTGGATTCTTTTGAATAACCATTCTCAACACTTAGCGAAAAGAAAAATGCGGAACATTGGGGAAATGATCGGAAAGATTGAGAAAGCATAAGGGAAGGACACGGGAATGGAAAACACTGAAAAAGACTGATAACAAGAACACTAACTTCTTTGTTGATTACAGCAGAGCAAAATGGGGTGTCTACAATAGCACAACACTCAAGGCATTTAATTAGTCCATAAATGACTAATCAATTTGCGTTTGTTAATCATCAAAACAAGGTGATTGAGTGAACCCATGGGGAACCCTTGGGCTAACAAGTGTTTAATACCAATTCCCATTTTCAAAAGAAGAAAGAGCTTATTCTATTCCCCCCTCATTTGCGGAGACACCCCTATTGTGTTAAAAAAAGAGTAGTCATAGATGCACTAAGAGTGGTTATCCATGGTAGAAGGAGGGTGGGATGGATCATTTTCTTTTGAACCCTTTATTTAGGCCACCCCCTTGAAGTAAAAGAGTAATCATAGATTCATTAAGAAGGGTTGTCCAGAGAAAAGATCGGCGAATAAATGAATCATTTTGGTCATTTAAGTGGGCTGTCCATGGGGAGAAATGGAGGCAAAATACGCCTTATGAGGGGCTGTCCAAGGTATAAAAAAAAATGCACAATATATCACTATCATTTTTAAAGCCTCATGTCTAACCTAGACACCCCATGTAGTAAAAAGAGTAGTCATGAATTTACTAGGAGGGGCTGTCCCTAGGCATGAAAAGGGGTCGAATATGTCATTTCTCATAGTGAACAGGAGGGTGGCTTATTGGAAGAAGGTGGTGCCAATATCAATTCTGGTGAGTATTTAATCCAAAAGAAAAAAAAGGCAAGTTGGAAAGGTGCCATTACCAAAGCTTGGGAGTGCTAATTTCAGCACACACACACCCCCTTTAAAAAGGAAACGAATTAGGGTTTTCTTGATTTTTTCTCTCCCAACAAGGAGGCCCTCATTTGCAGCGAAGAGAGAAGGAGATAGAGAGAGGAGAGGGAAGTATAGCCACCTCCACCTTTGCCCCATCTTCTTAGGCCAGCCACAACCTCCTCCATTTATTCCGGCCATCATTCTAGCCTCCACTCACCAATTTGCCTCCACCATTTCCATTTCTCCTATCCTTTTCACTTCCATTTCCACCACTTTCTAATCCAAAACCCACATCTGCTCCTATTCTAACAACACTACCTGATTCCGACCACCAAGACTCCATCCATCTCGGCCATTTTAAAAAACCCACCACCATCTCCACCTTCACTTCCCAAAATTCCAGCAAACCCCATTTATTCCCCTTCTCTATCATCTCCCCGACCGACCATACCCACTTCCTTCTACCTAACATCCACCCAAGCCACCACCTTCATCTTCTTCCCCATTAACCCCTCTTCATTCGATCTCTGCCATTTCCACCACCGCCAGCCTCCACGAAAATCTCCACTTTTCTAATCCAAACCCCCTAACTCCGGTCACCACCCCTCCTAGTCCCCTCCTCCCTCAATTACTTGTCGCCACCACCATTTTTCTTCATCCACCATTACCCAAACAGCAGCTCCAAGGCTCATCACCCCATCACAGTCCACATCCATTACCCAATAACCTAGATCTGATGCCCATCTGCCAAAAGCTGGTAATCAACCCTTCTGCTATGACCATTTTCTAACTCAATCTTCTTACCTTGGTCATCATTTTAACAAACCTTCACCACCATAAATTTTCTCATCCGACTCCATCACGATTACCTTCACCATCATAGAAAACCACAATCACGCCTCTCATGAGAAGCGATTTGTAGAGTAAAATGGGAAGGGGTTTGGTCGTTTGGGGTTTTCAAAGGAGAGTTGTCTGCAAGGGTTTTCAAAGAAGACGAAGAGGGTTTTAAGCCACCTCTCACGGCAACAACTCATTCATTTCAGCAGACAAATGTCTCGATCTCTAGTCTCTGTCAAACCCGTCCTTGCCCTTGATTCCGGCCACCCCTTTATTTCCCCTTGGTCATTGGTTCAGGTAACATTTTTTATGATGAGTTGAGAACTCGTTCATTCTTTTTTTTTATTATTGTTTTGATCTTCGTAGTGGTTAAATGAAGTTGGATGCTTGATTTAAGATTTGATCTGATTTGATGAAACAATGATCTGTAATTACTGACTTCAAATTTTATGTCTAATGATCTTAAAATTGTTTGAAGAGATGCCATGATTACATGCTAGTTGTAATGAGATTATCTAGGCATCTCCTGAATGATGGTTCTTGTTATGGAATACTGTTTGAAGGTGTGTATGATGATCTCTTTTAGTGATTATACTTTTCATTCTCTTCTATCTGTCTCTTTAGTTCATTGATTTTCTTCAAGGACACTTGTGATAATGTTGAGTATGAAATCAAACATGTTTGGGATGCCTTCATTTGTGTGAAAAATTTCTTAACTAAAATGGAGAATCATTTAGCTTTTTTGTGTCATAAGTCTGTTGGTATTAAAATGAGTAGTGAAAGATAGGTATGGTTTCAGGTTTTTAGTGTAAAATAATGGTTTATGATAGGGCTGAAGCGTGTTATGATTGTTGACATTGTAGTGACTTTGGTTTATGATAGAGCTGATGTATGTAATGGTTGAGGTTTATAGATCAAAAGTTGTATCTTGACCTTGAATTGAATCACTATGCCTGGTGCTACTATGCTTCACGTCATGGCTGTGTCGATAGGAAAATGCCAAATGCCTTGCTATTGTGGATGTATGGCTGTAGAGGTAGCTTTTCATGAATATGTCTGTTGATTGTATAAACTTGGCTTGTCCCATTTATCCTCATTATGTTGGAGAAGTTAAGGACAAAGTGAATAGGTTGAAAAGGACAAGCTCTGTCCTAATGTGGAATTGGAGTAGTACCCATGTTGGGAATTCCCTCTCATGGGATTTTCAAATACTTTGAAAGATTACATAATAATGATCTACTATATGTGCTGTTTTGACGTGTATGTTTTTGGTTAGCCTCCATATACTTCAAGTTCCTGAATAAAATGGATTATAGATTATCGTTGCTTGCATAATATACTATTAAATACCTGCTTGTTACCAGTTAATTGTGGGTAGTGTAATGGTTTAAAATGCCTGCAAGGGCTCGAAGTCAAATTGATTCCATGCTGTCCAGCTCTTTGTTTTTTTTTCGGATTTCTAAAGCCCAAAATCAGAAAAAATAAACATCTCAATCTTGTAGACCTTGTCGAGCCGGTCAATTCGACATATGGCGGCCCAAATTTGGCCAAAAGACTTGAGTTATGCCCGTTTAAAGTTTTTTAGAAATTATCGTGTCGAGTAACTTTTGGGCTGCTTCTGGTCGGAATTGTTTGAAACTGCCAACTGGAAAAGTGTTCGTTATAATATTTCTTAAAACTGTCTTATTGAGCAAATGTTTTCATAAATGCTTTTCAATATGTCAAAACCTACTTACAAGCTTCAGTTTTTCTGAAAACAGTCATTTCTGCAACAGCGGTTGTTGGCCATTTTTAGGCTATTTCAGGTTTGTTTCGTCTAAAGCCGTAGAAGGAAAAAAATTTCTTCACAAGATTTTCTAATACTTTGTCTTTGAGTGAAGTTTTCCAGAAATGATGTTTTGAGTGTCAAAACTGAGCCTGAACTTCCAGTTACTAATGTCTTTTAATGGCGATGGATCGGAAGAGGCCATTTTCCGGCCCCTTCTGGCCAGATCCAAACGAAGTGTTCAACTAAGAGAACGTCTCTTATGCTGAGATCTACAATTTTGATTAGTAGAGTTTTTTGTGGTTTTGATGTTTGGAGAGTCCAAAAGTCAGTGCAAAGTTACATTTTTTACACTGTCATAACTGTGCCATTTCTTGAAAATCACCGACAACTTGAGTTCTCTTCAATTTTAATGATTGTTTTGGATGCTTTGAGCTTGGTAGCAAGTTTTAAATCATATATTGAATACTTTTCATGAATTGTTTTGCATTTATACCCTTTTTGGTGAAAATTGCATGTTGGGTGGAAATTTCAACTTTTTTTTTTATTGTTTTGAGCCTATATTGATTCTAATGCTTGTATTGGGATATGATGAGCATGGTAGCAAGTCACAGATCATATATTGATCAATTTTCATGATTTACTTTGTATTTTACAACCTTGTGAAAATTGCATGTTGTGTAGAGTGCTTTCAATATTTTTTTTATGTGAAATTAAAGGAACCCGTGCTACATGTCAACCTAGACATCTAAACTTCTAGAATCACTTCCAAATTATGTCTAGACCTTCCAAATTTCATGAGTCTCATTTTAGGGGACACACTTTGTCTCATTAGGATGTTTTCCTCAATAGGAGACACACTCTATCTCATTAGGCGGTTCTCTCATGGAGACATGCCTTGTTGTTTAGAGTCTATCCCTTAGGGAGTTTGCTTTAGTTTTAGTAGAGAGTTTACCCAAAGGAGGCATGCCTTGCCTCATTTATAGAACCCTCCCTAAGTTGTACCCCAACTTGTACCCTCTACTAGTTGAGGACCAACTTGGTCAATTAATTGCCTCATTTGTAGAGCCCTATTTGGAGACAAGCATTGTCTCATTTAGAGAGTTTTCCCTTTAGGAGGCTTACCCAGCCTCATGTTAGAGCCCCTATTATAGCGAGTCCTTGACTTGATAAGTGTTATTAGAGAGTCCTTGACTCATTTATACTCCCCTTTTAGTTTGGTTAGTTAGGAGTTTCTCCTTTAGAGTTGTTACTTTATCTTGGTTAGAGACTAGCTCATTCTTATTACAGTTTTGCTTGTTTGGGATCTTAGATTGTTCTCACTGTTCTTGGGATGCTTGTTTGCTTGTTGTGGATCGTCTCTTTGAGACATTAGTTGCTTGTTTGGGGTTTCCCCTTTTGATTTAGGGCTTTGCCCTAGCTTGTAGTTGTGCTTACGTGTTCCCTTTAAGAGTGAAAATATTCTAAGATCCGAAAAATATTGAAGAATTTTGCAATCCAAAAGAATTAAAAAAATTTAAAACCCCAAAAATATTTGAAAACATAAAAACCTTAAAAATCTGAAGTGTTGTATTTTTTAGGAGTAGTTTGGAAAGTTCGTTTCCGAACTGCGTTGGCTTGATCCTCTTTCACGAGGTACATAATGCAGCTTGGGATCTTTATCCCAAGTCCAGCCAAACTTTGTAAATAGACTTTGTAAATCTTTCAAAAAATCATTCAAACAACTTTTAAAACTTTGTTTAAAAAAAAAAGATCTTCCTCTAGAGTTAGGAGTTTGTCCTAGTGTAGACACCCAATTTTGCTCTGCTTTAATCAACAAAGAAGTTAGTGTTCTTGTTATCAGTCTTTTTCAGTGTTTTCCATTCCCGTGTCCGCTCCTCTTGTTTTCTCGATCTTTTCGGTTATTTCTGTCATGTTTTGCGTCGTCCTGATAATTGTTGACAGAGGTTGTTCACAAGAATTAAAGCAAGAGAGAATTTGGACCCGTTTGGTGGGCCCGCATTGAACATCTGTTTTGATTTGGATCAAACAGGGGGTCCGCACATTGTTTTAATGAAAAATGAGGGTTGAGCCTACTTCGATCTAATGTATAAATATGTCCATCAGGGGAATGGTCAAAATCTCAGAGACGTCATTCTAACAACAAATTTTGTTGCGACCATCAGTTTGAGCTATTCAGATGATCCTTGGAAATGATTTTTAGGCACAACTTTATAAATTATTGGCTCAGATCATCCCATGAAAAATGATTTGAGGGCCCAACCCATTTGTATTGCGGCTCACTAATTGGGCGAATTGGCGCATCCAATGGCTGATTTGTGGGGTATGACCATCCATGTTGTGACCCATAAATTGGACGGTTGAGATCATCCAATGGAAGGGATTTGAATGCAAGAAGTGCAATGCAAGAAGAGTTGACTCGAGGTGGGGCCCACCATAATTAAGGAAACCAAATGAATTTCAAGAGTATTCGGTTAACACATGTGGGACCCACTAGTTTGGTTAGGGTTGATGCAATCTTGCAAAGTGTTTTCCAAGGGCTGTGATTACCAATTGGGAAGGGCTGTTTTGAATTGCAAATTGAAAGTGAGCTGCTATTATCAATTAGGCTCAAGTAGGTTAAAAAGAGGTGGGCCTACCAATGGTTCCTGTTGAAGGGAGGAGTAGTAATTTGTCTTATTATTTTTGGAAATTGCAGGTAGTCGGCAATATGTATGGCTGAATTGATTTTGGTTGGCAAGTTGCAAATTTTGCAACTTCCTGTTGATTATATCACGTGGGAAAGGGGCATCCATTGGCTGATAGGAATTGCTCACGTCCAATACTGTATTGCTAATAACAACAACTTACAAAGAAAAAGAAACTTTCTTATTAATGAGATCAATCGAATTATATAAGACCATATATAGGGAGGATGCCGATATTAGTGGTCATGTGCATTACAAAAAGGAAAATGGCAACTCTTGCAAAAGAAAGATTCTAAAAAATGTCCCTCTTTTCTATTTAAAAAGAAAATGAATTCTCTTCGATTGGATTTCTTTTCTCTCGGACTCCCCCCCTTGAGAATTTTTCATGGCTCTCTGTTTTTGGTTCAAGAAGAACAGCTCTGTCAAAAAAAAAAAGAAAAGAGAAAGAAGAACCCATTCGACCATCTCAATCCTCTGTTTATCTTCCTCAAACTCCCCTTTGTTACTCTCCTTCTCTCTCGATATCTTTCTCGTTCTCTGCATAGCCCTCTACCTCTGCTCTATCTCATTCTCATACTCCCTCTGTTTTCTGTGTCCATCTCCCTCATCTTCACTCCCTCCAAAAGGTTCTCTGTTCCACGGTTCCCTCTCCCTTCCCACCTTTTGTTAAAAAAAGAAAAAACAAAAAAAAATACATACAAAGAAAAAGAAAAAAACAGAGTATCGGTATTTCACCGATACTCTGTTTCTCTCTTTCTGTTCTTTTACTCTCTCTAGTTTCTCTGTAAAAGGGGGGGATGCATTGGCTCTGTTTGTCTCTCGGAACTGCAGCTTAGCAACAAAAGAAGAGTAGTAGTGAAACAGAGCATCGTTTTTGTTTACCAAGAGCACAGACCGATTCTCTCCCTCTGTTTTTCTCTGTTTTCTCTCATTCTCCTCTCACACCACTCTGTTTTATTCCATCACTTTATCTCTCATGCTTAACCTCTCCCTCTGCTCTCCCTCTCGTAACATCTACGTCAATCTCTCGTCTCTCTCTATTCCTCATCTCTCACAAAAACAGAGCACGCCATTATCTCTCCATCTCTCTGCTGCTTCACTCTCTCAATCTCACGTTCCATATTCTGTTTCACTATTTCTGCATTCACTCTCTAACTCTCACTACCTTTCCGTGTCTCTCTTGGCCTCTAACTCTCACTACCTTTCTAACTCACTTCATCTCTCTCTCTCTATCTCTCTCTATCTCTCTTTCTCTCTCTCTCTCTCTCTCTCCATCTAACTCTCTCTCTTTCTATCGAACCCTCCTTGCCCATCTCCCATCCATCTCTCATTTTAATCTCTCTCTCTATCTGTTTTCTGTAAAAAAATAATAATAAGAAAGAAAGAGAAAGTGGAGCGGATCGAGCGTCGACGGAATTTTTCGGACTCTTCAGCTCTCGGATTCGGCGAGGATCTCCATCACAGGTTGGTGCACTATTCTCGGATTTTTTTTAGAATTATTTGGTATTTTCTACATATTTTTGCATGATTTTAATATTTAGTTGAATTTAATTCCGAATTATATGTGTGTGCTAAAAATCATGATCTGCCTGAGTGTTTCAATTCCGATTCGTCTCGAAATTTAATGCACCGATCTATCTAAGTAGAGTAAGGAAACCATCGGATCGGATCGGACATTGGATCAAAGGATTTCAAAAATTTGAGTGAAGAGTGAAATTTTATTTAAAATAATGGCTGAGAAATTACAAAATTCGAAAAAATAGCTATCTCAGGATGATCTATTTTTGGAATTTTAAATTTTTCTTGTGTTCATCATGTCAGAACAAGATTAAAAGACATTTTCCGGAGTCTTTATTTTCTCGAAAATCGTGTTTAAAAAATAGAAAACTCTTCAAAAATATCTTTTGGACGAAGAAAAATAAAATATATACTAAATGGATTCCAAAATTAATGAAATTTCGTGGGAAAATAATATGGTACTGATATATTCTACCATGAATTTTTAAGAATTTTTGGATTCTGTTTGATATATTATTTAATGCTTTCTTTGAAAATTATCAGTTTTTGTAAGAATTTTTACTGACATCATATCACAATTATAATTCTCAAATTTTTTACAGTAGTCTTATATTTTATATTTCCTGCTGCTGTAAAATTTTCAATTGATTTAGATCTTGTTTCCTAAGGAATGTAGTGTAAATTCATAATCTGGTCATAAAATTGAAATATCTGAAATTGGTAGTAAATTGTCTTTAAAATTCATGAAAATCTGACAGCATGCTATGTTTACTCGTATCTTATTACTGTAGAAATTTTCATGAATTTAGATTTCTATTTCTAGTTGTTTCTGTGTAATTTTTACAATCTGGTCTCGTTATCGTTAAATCAAAATTAAATATGACCATAATGTAAAAATCTGTAAAACTCTTCCAGTAAGCTACATACATTCCCATCTTGCTGTTGTAGAAATTTCAATCCATTTCGAATTCATTTGCAATAATTCTACTTGTAAAATCACTCATGCGGTTTAAAATTGATAAAATCAATCGAGAAATTGAAATTAATTGAAAATCATCACAAAGCTTCTAAAGAATCCTAAAATTTTGTCACATGTTTACTCCTTTATCCATTGAAACAGAAATCTTAGGATCTTTAGATTTTCCTGGAAAAATGACCAGTGCATCCATAATCGTATCCCAATTGCAACTGATTTTTGACAATTTGAATATTTAAGCTATACCACGTTATTGGCTCCGAGGTTTACTGTCCACGAAAATCCTAAGATATGCCAAGCAATAAGGTGCTATAACCTAAGTATTAAATTGCACAAGGAAAGAGCGCACGATTCCCTTCCTTGGATGCTATTCTAGGCCGAAATTGGTAAACCCTAGAACCATTGGTATTCCTTAAAGGTCCAGAAACTGAAAAATCCTTAAAATCTGAAATTCATTAACTTCAAGAACTGAAATTGATTCATCTCGTGTCTCTCGGAACCGTTGGATTATGGTTTCCGTCATAAGAACCATTAGAGCCCAATTTAGGAACACTGGTGTCGTGTCCTAGGTTTTAGGGGGTCTTAGGTTTTAGGGAGTCCTAGAGTTAGGAGTCCAGCCTCATCACGGACGTTTGCTATGGATAGCAACCGTGCCATAGGTTTAGTTACACTAGTCACCCTATCTTTCCCTAGGACAAGCCTAGTAAACTAGGATGTAGGTTAACCTGCATTAGTCTAAGGAACTACTTGCATTTATATAAGAATCATATAGCATCTTAGATGAAATTCTAGGATAATAAAATCCTCAACTTGAATTAAATAACTTCTCTTAAAACTGTTGAAACAGTCAATCCCGTCTAGGTCGGTGTCTTAGTTGAGTTAGGCATAATTAGCTTAGCTTAGGTGCACCGAACTACGTCGACTCTGATCCCAGTGAGGCTTGGGTACGTAGGCAGGTTAGATGCTTGATGGCATACTAATCACGAGTCGGCTCCACAACAAATTGTGGGGTTTTGTATATTAATTTTCTTGTAAATTCTTAATTAAATCATTTAGGACCTTCCATGAAATTAGAATTTTAGAAGAACTTTAACTTAGATTGAACTCAAACAAATAAAGGAATCAAGATACACACTTAGGATCTACATTGAAATTAAATCATAGGATGCATGTAACTTAGTTCGCACATTAACAGAGTGTTGAATGAGCCATTTAAAATAAATTTAAAAGAGTTAGCTTTTAGAATCGAAGACCGATTATCGGGCAGGAATGGTGCATGTGGTGGATAACTCCCCATACCTTCCATTCTTGTAACCAGGTAGTGAGTCTAGATTTCTGGTTAATTATGGGTCCTAGATCCCACATCTAAGTGGCGACTCTGTCAGTCTCTCTTGTGTGGAATTCGGATTACCTTAGTAATACCAAGTTCACATAAAAGATGGATTAAAATCAATACTAAAAGGCACACGCCAATCGCGTGGGTACGAGAGACCAAGAGAGAGCGTGGCGGCTCGCGCCCCACCCCTCTTGCGGGATCGGGTCCCACACCTAGATAGAGCGTTTTAGAGTTCGGAGTTTGTCTTTAATGTGTTGTGTGTTTTGTTTGTATTTGTGTTAGAGTTAGGAGTTTGTTACGCCTCCGTTCGGTCAATGGGCGATTCACATCGCCGACTGATGACTAGGTCTAGGATGCGTTAGTGATCCCATTGTTTTCCTTAGGACACACAACCTAGTTACACATAGGTTGTAGGAACCACCTGCATTAGCTTAGGGCTAACCTGCACATAGTTAGGGCATATAGGGTGTCCTAAAATCCACAATCCACTCAAATTTAAATAATCGCATCAGAAGCTTTAATAATTGGTCCGGTCTTTTAGGTCGAGTCTAAGATAGAGGTCTAGATGTCTTAGGCATCATGGTTTATAATAGGTGCTGAGAACTACGTTGCCTTGATTCTCGTGGAGGCGGGGATACGTAGGCTTCTATGGATGAACATCAGAGCATCTAAAGACTCGGGCTTAAATATTAGAGTCTTAGGGTCTGTTGTTAGCACTTTAGGGCTTGTTTCTGTGTATTGATGATGATTTTTTGCATAGGATCATGATAGAGTGTGTTCATTTCTTGGCTTACTCACATGCTTATTCTTTTATCTGCCCGTATTTCTGTTCGTTCTTTATTTCGTTTACTGTATCTTAATTCATTTCATGATTAACTGCTAGTTTTAGATTTCCCATCCTGTGCAGACCTTATCCCTTTAGCTGTAGCATGCATGTGTTTGCCTATCAGAATTTAGACACCTATTAGGCATGACATTCATAACCTAGCTATTCTTAGGTGACATTTTCTTCAGTTCTTTTATGTGTGCTTATTTTCATCTCCGAGACATGCATGATTAGATAGACGTCTTCTAGGGGATATTTGTTCCTATTTTACATAATTTTCATCCGAAACTTTTCAAGGTTAATAATAAATGGCATAAGAGACCAAGTGCTTGCACTCGGACGAATTGTGGGTGCTCTTCAGACCTTCTCCATTCGTAATCAGGCACGAACCCATATATCTTTCTGGTTATCCATGGTATACAGAGCATATTTGTTTTTGGGGTTCCATGGCCTATCCATGGATGACGACTCTAAGTTTTTTTTAGGTACGTCTTGGTTTGAGGATTTATCCTTGGATCAAGAGGTATCTCATTTATCGCCACTCGTGCTATGCTATGATAGTAGCATTCATTTCGAGAGTGATGGGGCACAAATACGGCTACGCTCCCAGATATCGCCACGTGTCATCCATGCACGAGCAGAGCCCAACCATCATGAAGAAGGGTGTTGGAAAACGGCAAAGACCACACATTCATGACACATGTCGCCCTCTCACCACCCAGGCCTCATCATCACAAATTAGGGAAGGAAATGGCCGCCAAAGCCACGCGCGCCGGCGAGGCAGAAGGACGGCCCAATCCTGCCAAGGAAGTTTTTCCCTCCATAATTATGAAAAGGGCCGCACACCTCCCTTTAAAAAGGGAGGGAAAGGAAGAAGAAGAGGACCTTTTTTCTTTTTGCCCCTGAAAGCAGGGAATTCACCCATCCTCCACCCCGCAATACCGGAAAAAGAGGCGAGGCAACAACAGAGGAGGCCAGGAATCCCATCCCGCCCTCCCTGCTAGTCCCCTCCGACTCACTCATTTATGCACCCAGAAATGTCCCCGCGCACCGGCCCTGGTAACCCTGATCAAAACCCCCTCCCTTTCTAGCTGTTCTTTATATTGACTGGTCGAAGGATCTGACTTGGGTGTCGAAGTGGTCGTCCGGGACCCACCCCGGACCCCCTGACCCCCTTTTGTTTGTGATTGCAGACCCCGCGGAGGCCCTCTACCGACCGCGCGATCGCAGACCCGGATCTAGACGCCATCATATTGGCGCCATCTGTGGGACTCGTCGAGTAACTGAACGCCTTATGGCGATGAGAAACCACACCCAACAGCCAGAAACAGGGGTAATAACCAGGAGTCAGGCCCAGCGCGCACAAGCCAGCTCCTCAAGCTCCCAAGAGCGAAACTCACCGCCTTCGGACCGACCCCGACCCTCCTCTAGCACGCCGCAGATGGTCCCCACCATGGAGATGTTCAATGAACTTCGCAACGAACTACTCCAGCGTTTGCCTCTTCTGGCTTCGGAAAAGCCCCGGACGACACAGGACCGGACAGAAGCCTACGACGAAGGCAACGAGGAACAGTCAGGGGAACGACATCCCCGGCGAAAGCGAGCGCCGACTCGCAGAACGCCGTCCCCATCAACAAATAGCCCCTTGCCTCACGCAGCCGGGGGACACCAGCGAGGCAGCGGGAGACAGGTTACTAATAGCCGCGCCCCCCCTGTCCAAGATACCCGTCTCCGGGAACCGCCCTTGGCTCGGGCAGAAGAAGTTGCAACCTCGGCACAACCGCCCAGCCTGGATCCAATAGCGGACCTGCAAAGGCAAATCCGAGAGGTAAAACTAGAAATGAAAAAACCCTACGCCCACGGCATCCTCGATGAGTGGGAAAGGGAAACGGCATCCCCGTTCACCTCAGAGGTCTTAAAGACCCCCGCAGAAGCAGGCATAGACCTCTCCCGCTTCGGTCTATACGACGGGAGCACGGACCCCCTCGAGTTCCTCCAGACTTTCAAGAGAGTAATGACGCTTCGAGCCACGTCGGATGGATTCATGTGCAGAGGCTTTGCATCCCTGCTAAGAAAAACCGCCAACGACTGGTACATGAGATTGGAGCCCGACTCCATCGCATCCTTCCACGAATTCGGGCGAAAGTTCAGCACAAGGTTCGCCAACAACCGCCTCCGCCATGATCCTGCGGACGCCCTCCTAGCCCTCCGCCAAGGCAGAAACGAGACCCTAAGAGACTTCATGTTGAAGTTCAACGCCGAATTGGCCCAACTCTCCAACATGGACGTCCAGATAGCGGTCGCCACACTAAAGCATGCCACCACCGATCCGAATCTTAAGCTGCACCTCACCCTCAAGCCCCCGCGGGACCTACACGAGCTTGAATCAAACGTTGATAAGTTCGTCCGAGCAGAAGAAGCCTGCGCTCGAGAACAGAATCGGCCCGGCCCCGACGAGAGAAAAAGCGACGGCCGAAGGGCCATAAGGCCACGAACCGATGAAAGACAGACGGGCCGTAACCCTGTCCCCGTCTTCGAAAGGCTGGGAAGCGCCCTGCTAAAGTTCCCCCTCTCCCACGTTCTATCAGCTATTAGGGATCAGGGTCTCCTGACCCCCCCCAAGAAAATGGCCACAGATCCAAAGAAGAGGTCCGCCAGGAAATTCTGCGAATTCCACGGGGACCACGGCCACGAAACTGACCACTGCTTCCACCTCCGCCTCCAGTTGGAAAGGCTGGCCGAAGAAGGACACCTAAACCAGTACCTCAGGAGTCCTGACAAAAGCCCATGAGAGGCCCAACGCCCGCTCGACGAACCCAGAGGTAGGCATCGGTCACCAAACCGCCGCCGGTCCACAAGCCGACACCGATCCCCCGGTAGGCATCACTCACGAAGCCGACGCCGATCCCGCAGCAGACACGACACGAGCCGCCACCAGCGCCCCCGAAAAGGCGAGCCCCCCGAACAGCCACAGGCTCGCGAGCAACCGCCTACCATCATAGGAAAAATCAATATCATCGCAGGCGGGCCCGCGGCGGGACGGCCGACAACAGCCGGTCGGCGGGCATACGCGGAACGGGTATTCTCCATGGATATACCTTCCAAGAAGGCCCGAACAAATCCACCCCATGAAAACCAGATCATCACTTTTTCCAACAAAGACCTCGACGGGCTACAAGTCCCGCATGACGATGCACTGGTCATCAGGCTAGTCGTCGCCAACTTCGATATAGGAAAAATCTTGGTGGACACAGGAAGCTCCGTCAATGTGCTACACCTCGAAACTTTCGAAGAAATGAAGCTGGGCAGGGAAAGGCTGGGACCCGCGGAATACTCCATCTACGGTTTCTCCAGGGCATCCGTACAGGTAGACGACAAGATCGACTTGCCCGTGACTTTTGGAGCGTACCCCTTGCAGAAAACCATCCTGACCACCTTCCTGGTCGTAGACATACCGTTCACCTACAGCGCCATCATTGGGCGCCCTGCTCTCAGAGACTTGGGAGCCATAGTCTCCACCCCCCATCTCAAGATGAAATTCCCCACTCCGGACGGAGTAGGAGAGGTCAGGGGACAGCAAATGATAGCACGCCAGTGCTACGCGGCAAGCCTGAGAGGAACCAACGCCCCAGCCGAAAACTTCACAATCGGCAGTGAAGACCCTCGGCAGCGGGCTCGCGCAATCAGAGGAGAGCCCTCCGAGGAGCTAGACTCCATCCCCCTGACCCAAGATCAGCCGGAGAGACAAGTCCGGATAAGTTCCATGTTAACAGGCCCCCTGCGAGACCAGATGATCAACTTCCTCAGAATAAACAAAGACATGTTCGCATGGTCCGCCAAGGACATGCCCGGGATACCCAAGGAAATGGCCGTCCACAAGTTGAATGTAAACCCCGCCCTTAAACCCGTCCGGCAGAAAAAGAGGAACTTCGCAGTAGAGCGCCAAACTCACATAAAGGCCGAAGTGGAAAAACTGCTACAAGCCGGATTCGTCAGGGAAATCCGGTATCCCGAGTGGCTGTCAAACGTCGTGATGGTCAAGAAAGCTAGCGGAGGATGGCGGGCCTGTATAGACTTCACCGACCTCAACCGGGCCTGCCCAAAAGACCCCTATCCCCTCCCGCGCATTGACCAACTCATCGACGCCACCTCCGGACACGAACTTCTCACCTTCTTAGACGCGTTCTCAGGCTACAATCAGATCAAAATGCACGAGCCAGACATCCCAAAAACAGCGTTTATCACCGATCAGGGCGTCTACTGCTACACTGTCATGCCCTTCGGGTTAAAAAATGCAGGCGCCACCTACCAGCGGCTCGTGAATAAGCTATTCCAAATGCAAATTGGAAGGAACGTAGAGGTGTATGTCGACGATATGCTGGTAAAAAGCCTGGAAGCCGCCAGACACATCTCCGACCTTCAGGAAACTTTCGACACCTTACGACGAGCCCGAATGAAGCTGAACCTCGCGAAATGCGCCTTTGGGGTAACTTCCGGAAAGTTCTTGGGGTTCATGGTCAGCCAAAGAGGAATCGAGGCCAACCCAGAAAAAATCCAGGCCATCCTAGACATGGAACCCCTGACGACAGCAGTAGAAGTACAGAGGCTCGCAGGACGGATCACGGCCCTCGGCCGATTCATGCCCAAATCAGCAGAGAAGTGCCAACCCTTCTTCAAACAATTAAAAAACATACGGGAATTCGAATGGACCCCGGCCTGCCAAGAGGCCTTCGACTCTCTGAAGCAATACCTCCAGACACCGCCCGTACTCGCCAAACCCGAGCCGGGGGAAGAGCTATTTTTATATCTGGCCATCAGCCCCACGGCAGTAAGCGCGGTGTTGGCCAAACAAAGCGACAAAAATGAACACCCTGTGTACTACGTGAGCAAGACTCTCCACGGTGCATAAATCCGATACTCGAACATAGAGAAATTCGCCCTCGCAGTCGTCAGTGCCGCTCGAAAGCTCCGCCCCTACTTCCAGGCCCACCCCATAGTCCTGCTAACCGACCAGCCCCTCAGGCAGATTCTCCAAAAACCAGAGACCTCGGGTAGTGTTCATTTTCTTTAGCTGAGAGGCCATGCCATTCATTCGCATAATGTGCTCTCTCACACCGCTACTACCATTGTACTTCATAGTGATCATCTTCATCATCAATGTACTAGCAAGAGCCTTAAACGATCTCTTAAACTGATCCTCTACTGTCTGTCGGTACTCTATAGCAGTAAACTCCTCATCCTCCTCTGAGTCGGTAATGCCTCCTCGGATAGAGGTGAAGATCGTGCTTTTCATAATCATAAGGCTCATGCGGTTCGATCGCTCCCATTTTTCATAGGTAACTACATCCGCAGACGTACTCTCTTCAGTAGGCATCTTAGGTTTGCAATTCCTAAGTGCATAATCTAGGTCCAAACACCCTAAGATGATGTTAATATGATCCTTCCATTTTCTGAAATTAGTCCCACTCAAAACCTCGATCCCGGACAAATAACTAGAGATAGATCTAGGGTTCAATGTTGTAGAAGAAAAAGACAGACAGTTACAATTTTGCACACATTCTAAGACACCATTAAATCCATAATAGGAGTTTATTCAGTAAAATCCATGATTTAATATAATCCAACTTTAAAATAAATGACTAAAGTAAACAGAAACACAAAATACATAAGTGTGTTCATGGTGGAACACCTGGTGTGTCACCGTGGGACGTCCGTTGGGCCATCCCACGATACACAATTGGTTCCATTCATTAAGGTAACTCATCTTTAGGGAAGTCAGTTGGATTTCCTAGAATCATAGAAACACATAAATGTAATTCTAGGGAGACACCAGCGTATCATCGTAGGTCATCTGTTGGGCCGTGCCACAACACACATTCGGCCGTCCATGAGACTAACTAGGGCCAAATAACCCAATATTTGAGGCGCACATCACCGTTGGGCAGAAGTACAACCCCAAACTAAGTTATCCAGGCCTAGCCCTCTCACACCGCCTATTCGTGCAAAGCAACAGTCATCCGTCAGGCTGAGTGTTGCTCTTGGACAAATAAACCCAACTGAAAGTGGTTTACGGTTCATAAATGTGTTACTATATGTAACACAGTTCTCAAAAATTAACCACAAACCCTAACCGATCTGGTTCCCAAACATAATCGAAATACATTGTTCTTTTGTTTAGTGACTAAACACAATTATAATATTTTTAAGAGTTTGAAACCAGAAATCAAACTCAAACCCAAAGGGGTTTTAAATAATTGAGTTTCAAGCATAAAGCAGAACAAAAACTGTAACAAATAGTGCCCCTAGGCATTGAGTTTGTAACTTTAAGAGTTTGGAAACAAAATCAAACCCAAAACCCAATTTTTAAATCAAAAGATTCAAAATTACACAGTAAGTGTAAAATTCATGCTTCAAGAGCCAAAACCAAAATCATAATTGGGTTCAGAGGGTTGGAAAACATAGGGGTGTGCATTAATCGGTTTAAACTTAAATAACCAACTGAACCGAATTAGATCGATTATTTCGGTTCGGTTAAAAAATATTTCGGTTCGGTTTCAGTTTGCTATCTTCCCAATTTCGGTTATCGGTTTCGGTTTCCAAAGAATTTTTTTCGGTTAACCGAACAACGGGTTAGATGAAAAATTGAAAACCCTTAATTTTCACGACACAGAGAGGAAAAAGCCAATCACATCCTTGTAAAATAAACGAAAGGGGTGTCCTGAGTAATAAAATGGGGTGAATAAATTAAACCTAAAAGGCAAAAGCTAAAACTTAGGGTTTCCTTTTCTTTTCACTTCATCTCACAAAAAAGAGAGCTAGGGTTTTCTTATTTCATCTCTGCAGTCTCTCTTTCTCTCGTCTATGCCGTTTGTCTTTCTCGCCTCCGCGGCTTCGCCTCCCAACTCCGGCCACCTCTCAAGTACTCCGTCCATCTCTTCTCTCCGTCCATCTCTTCGATCTAACCGATTCACACCTTCTTCTTCATTTTCTCTCTTCCTGCAAAGGTGTATTGAGCTAAAAACCCACCCTCTTTTTTTCTCCCTTTTCTTATTCTATTCGATTCAAGTTGGGGTTAGTTTTAGACTTTCTGTATTATACTCTGAGATTTAGGGTTTTTAGACGTTGACCATGGAGTGACAGTGATTTAGGGTTTTAGACCTTTGATTTTAACCCTATCATCATAAAATAGAATCAATACTTTTTCCCTTTCTAATTTTCTAGCTTAGTTTGTACGCTGATCTTTACTTTTTTTGTGATATTTTAGGGCAATGATCTCTTTGCTTTGCCTTTTGTTTTTTTTCTTCTTCTGTATTGTGATGGATTTGACTTTGAGGTTTCATATCTAGGGTTTGTTTGGATGATCTAGGGTTTTTATATTTTCCCCCTCTTTTCTTCTTTTGATTCTGATTTTATGAGTTAAATTAGGCTGTGATGCTTTGGTTTGTATGTGGGGCTGTATGTTTTTTCTATAAATTGTTTGTAAGTGGATTGATTTGTTAGGAGAATATGATGGTTCTGATTGAAACTAATGAGAATAATTATCTGGGTAATCTTGATCTTTGTTATTTTACCCAAGTGGTTTTAATATTTTTGTTTTTGTTGCTGTATTGGTTTTAGCTATTTGCTATGTGATTCATGTTGTTGGTTTGATTTTTCGTAAGTTTTTTCCAATGATATTTTAATCCTTTCTCCATTTTCTGAGTGAGATTCACTAATTCAGGCTTCTTTGAGTTTTTCTTGCTTAATTTTGATTTTATTTACAAATATGTGAAAAATTCATGTCAGGTTATTTATGTGATCCATTGCTGCCATGATGCAATCCATTGGGAAGGAGTTTCATTTTCTAAATATGCCTGATTAAATGACATGTTTGTTTAGATTAAATGTTGTAGGATAATAATTCCTACTTACATGGATTGAATGGTTTGGACTTTGGCGTAGTTGATGGTAATGAGATTGGAGGGGTCTGATGGAATGATAACTTTTGGATATATTGGATTGTTGTCTTTTATTGTTATTTAGAACTGAGAAGTGGTTTATTGTGTCGTTTTCTTTTTCTCCTAAGTTCAAGATGTTGCAAGAACGAGCTTCTACTCCTAATATTAGCGACCAATTTTCAAACCCTACAGACTCAAGCGAGATGATTGCAACCTCACGAAAGAGAAAGACCATGAAGCCAAGGTCAGATGTGTGGGATCACTATACAAAATTTGTTAATGAAGAGGGTAAACATAAGTCTAGGTGTAATTACTGTGAGAAGGAGTTTCATAGTGATCCGCGAAGAAATGGAACTTCCGCACTTACGACTCACATTTCTTCATGCAAGAAGTTCCCCCCAATATAAACACACAGCAGACACAGTTGAATTACCAACCGGTCAAGGATTAAGAGGGGGATGGTAGTGGCACCCTTACTAATTGGATGTTTGATCAAGAGGCTATTAGAAATGCCATAGCCCGTATGGTCATTGTTGATGAACTTTCTTTCAAGTTTGTGGAGAATGAAGGGTTTAGAGATTTGATGTCTGTTACATGCCCTCGATTTCATATTCCATCACGTTCAACAATTACAAGGGATTGGTTTCGGTTCTTCTTAGATGAGAGGTTGAAGTTGAAAAAGATTTTTAAACAATCAAGTCAAAGAGTTTGTCTCACCACAGACACATGGTCCTCATTACAAAGAATTAACTACATGTGTCTCATAGCTCATTATATAGACAATGACTGAAAATTGCACAAAAAAATAATCAACTTTTGTCAAATTTCTAGTCACAAAGGTGAAGCTATTGGTAAAGCAGTTGAGAAGTGTCTACTTGAATGGAGGATTGATAGAGTGTTCACCATTACCGTGGACAATTCTAGTTCAAATTACATAGCGGTTGGATACTTGAGGAGAAGAATAAACAATTGGGGGTCTAGAGCTCCTAAATGCATTTTCGACTTTAATAGGCATTGACGACGATCGAAGCCAATCTTGAGTACATATAAGGGCTTGTACTATCTTAGGAGTCAAAGAGCTCCTAAATGCATCAAGAACACATCCCCTCGTGCTAAATGCGGACTCCGAAGCAATGGTGGAGATGGGAACCGCCAAGACACTCCGAGCCATTTGTGACAAGATAGGAAATCTACGACTATGTAGTTTCCACCACCCTAAAATATCAAACTTGTCACTGTGGACCCCGATCCGAGAGAGGCGGGGGGATGAGCCCCCAGAAAGTCTCTAGATCATCCACGTGAAGGAGAGCTCCACCAAGGAACTCTAGAAAGAGTGCCCCTCACAGCATGAGTGGCGATGTAAAGTGAGATACCTCTCGATTCGGGGACTAGCCCGAATTCGAGGCGTACCTTAAACAAAGAAAGAGTCGCCATCCAAGGAAGTAGGCCCTGGATCCCATGTTGTGCTCTGTCACAACAGATAACCAGAGATACAAAAGGTCCGTGCCTGATGACGAATGGAGAAGGGGTTAGGCGCCCCCAATTCGCCCAAGTGCAAGCACCTGGTCTCTTATGCCATTTATTATTAACTTTGAAGAGTTTTGGGCGAAAATCATGAGAAATGTGAACGAATATCCCCGAGATAACGTATAGCTAATCATGCATGTCTCGGAGATGAATAAGAAGCACACACAAAAGAAATGAGAGACATGGCACCTAAGAATAGCTAGGTTATGAGTGTCATGCCTAATTGGTGTCTAAGTTCTGATGGGCAAACACATGCATGCTAATGCTAAAGGTATAGGGTCTGTACAGGAAAGTGAGTGTAAGCCCAAGGGTCTACTCTCCTATCTTGTTTTGATGATTCTAAACATAATTGATTGTGTTTTTGAATACTAATCAATTTGCTTTGAAGTGTTGTGTTTGAGATAGGATTGATCATTGAAGAAACCAACACACAACATGGTCATGCTTGGAGATATTCCATACAAGAGTCAAAGGAGCTAAGTGAAGCTCACCTCATCTCTCAAGCAAGCATACACAAGATGGAAGATCAATTGAAGACCAAGACTAAAGAGAAGTTGAAAGCTACATAGGTATCATTGTACATCCTTTCTCTTTAGATTTCCAAGTCAAGGCAAAGTGTTTTCAAAATGTTTTTCAAAGAACACTTAAGAACTTAAAATGGATTAGTGAATGGTTATGTGGTGGACCAACATGTTGGGACCCTCATAAACATTCCAAAATAATCATAGGAGTTGAGTTCCAAAAGCTAAAAATCAAATAAGCAATAAAAATCAAAATCTGTGGATTTTTAGGCTTCTCGGAACTCCGAGAATTTTTCTCGGAGCTCCGAGCTCGGAACTCCGAGAGTTCCCTCGGAACTCCGAGAAAAGGTCCAGTAGCATCTGGACATTTTCTCGGAACTCCGAGAAAATTTCTCGGAACTCCGAGAAATGGTCCAGTAGAAATTTTATTTCTTCTGGCCGTTGTCTCGGAACTCCGAGAATTCTCGGAACTCCGAGAATGGTTCTCGGAACTCCGAGAACCTTGCGACAGCTCAAAAAAGAGCCGTTGGGTTTTGAATTAAAATTTATTTTTTGTTATCTACACCCCCAAACGGTCATATTTTGAGGAGAGACTATTTATACAATATCTAGAGGATTATTTCCTCTCTCTTGATCTTTGAAAAACATCCTTAAGCATCAAAAACATTTGCAATCCATTTTAGCTTGAGTTTTTGTTTTTCATCCCAAACTTGCCTTTCACTTGTGAATCTTTTGAGTTTGGATATAGTAGTGCTTTCACTTGCAAATCACCATCTTTGAAGAGCAATCAAGGGTCTACAAAGAGCATCAAGCTTTCAAGAAGAAGCCAAGCTATTCTCTTTCAAATCTTGTATAGGTGGCTAGGGCATTCCCTTTTTAATTCCCTAGAGAGCAACCGCTTAGAACTCGGCGGAGAAGGAGAGTCTTTGTAAAGGTGTAAGGGCATCCTTGTTTAATATCCCTTGGATTTGTAACCGCCTCGGAGCCGGGCATCGTGGAGGTCTCCAATAGTGGAATCCCTCAAGTGCGACCTTGAGTAGAGTGGAGTAGGCCGTTGGCCGAACCACTATATATCGGTGTGTCATTTCTCACTCTTGCATTTCCATTGTTGTTTTGGTTTGGCTTTTCACTTTGTTCTTTCAATTATATTTGCACTAACCAAATATTTAATTAAGTGAAGAAAAATTCCAATTAGGGTTTATAGATAATTTTCAAAAGGCCTAATATTGAGTTAAATTCAATTCACCCCCCCTCTTGAGTATTTCAATTGGTATCAGAGCCTTGTCTCTATTTTTTTGAAAACCCTAACCGGTTTAGAGTAAAGATTCAAAAATGGCAAACTACCCTCAACATCATGAAGGTTATTCAAACACTAGGCCACCCTATTTTGATGGTACAAATTATGGTTTTTGGAAAACTAAAATGAAAATCTTTTTAACTCAAGACTATCGAATGTGGAGAGCAATTAATAATGAATATATCCTACCCACAAGAAATTTAAATGATTGGACCGAAGCCGAACAACAAGCTTCGAATTATAATGCCAAAGCCATGAATTCTCTCATTTGTGCTCTATCTCCCGGAGAATTCAATAGAATATCAAATTTGAATTCGGCTAAGGAAATTTGGGACACTCTAGAAGTCACCCATGAAGGAACCAATCAAGTTAAAGAATCTAAAATGAACCATCTTTTTCGGCAATACGAACTTTTTCAAATGACACCCGATGAAACAATTGCCGACATGTACACTAGATTCACCAATCTTGTAAATGGATTAAGGGGACTTGGAAAACAATTTTCCAATAGAGATTTAGTAACTAAAATTCTTAGGTCCCTACCTTTGTCTTGGGAATCCAAAACCTCCGCAATCACTGAAGCCAAGGACATGAACACTTTGAACCTAGATGAACTTATAGGGTCCTTGATCACACATGAAATGATTTTCAAAACAAAAGCACCCGAAATCGAAACTAAAATCGAAAAAGGAAAAGGAATTGCTTTTGCTTGTAATGTAGGTGAAAGTGAAGATGCAAAGGAAGACATCAAGGATGAAGTAGCTCTCCTAACAAGAAGGATCAAATTCTTGCAAAGAAACATGGGAGGCATGAGAAATAGAAGGACCAATCCTCCATTCAAGAAGAAAGAAGAAGTTGGTGATGGATCTTCTCAACCCCGATGTTACGGTTGCAAGAAGCTTGGACACATTCGCCCGGATTGTCCACTCAACAATGAACCTACTTCAAACAACCGCTTCAACAGAAGAGAAGGCAAGAAAGGAATGTCCGCCACATGGGATGAGGAGATTGAAAGCGAAGGCGAACAAAATGATGGGGAAGATTGCCTATTAGCAAGAAATGTGTGCTTCATGGCCTCAACAAACGACAACAATGAGGTAAACACTTTAAATGATGTCATTATCTTACAAGAAGTTTTAGATTCCTTACAAAGTGCAAATGATGAACTTGAAATTCAATTTGATAAAATTGCATCACTTGAAAATTCTCTTGCTAACATGACAAAAGAATTTGGTTGGTTAAAAAAGGATCATGAATTCTTAGATGATGAAAATGAAAAATGCAAAGTAGAGATTCATGAGCTAAATGCTACCATTAAGACTTTGAATGAAAAGCGACAAAATCTTTCTATTGAAAATAACAAACTAAAGCATGAAAACGGTAAACTATCTTTTGAATATGATGAACTCAAGAAACTCTTTGAAAAATTTGAAAATAGTTCATTAAAATTGGATAAACTTGTAAATCTTCAAAGAATGTCAAGTGACAAAAGTGGACTTGGACATAGATGGAATACCACAATATCTAACTATAAAAACAAACTTGAAAAGACTTCCTCTAGTAGTACCAAAATTTGCTTTTATTGTGGATTGTTAGGTCATTATAAAGTTGTTTGCTTGCATGCTAAACAAGATAAGATCAAATTGAACTCTAAAGTGAAAACAAATGAACATAGCAAGATTAGGAAGATTTGGGTACCTAAGGGATCTCACTTGCCTATTCCTATGTAGGTATGCCTTAAAAGCCACAACAAGAGGAACACATGGTACCTTGATAGTGGATGCTCTAGACACATGACCGGAGATCTCACTCAATTCGCATCCCTATCACTCAAGGATGGTGGAGAGTTAACCTACTTCTTAGGACTCCAAATTAAACAATACAAAAATGGAATATTTTTAAATCAAGAAAAATATACAAAGGAGTTATTAAAGAAGTATGGCATGGATAGCAGTAAGACATCAAGAATTCCCATGAGTACTACTGCTAAGCTAGAAAAAGATGAATTTGGCAAATCTGTGGATCAGAAATTGTATAGGGGTATGATAGGTAGTTTGCTCTATTTGGCAGCCAGCAGACCAGACATTATGTTTACTGTCTGTCTCTGTGCTCGATTTCAATCGGATCCTAAAGAATCCCACCTATCAGCCGTTAAGAAGATCTTCAAGTACTTAAGAGGAACCCAGAGTCTAGGACTGTGGTATGAAAGATCATCTTCCTTCACTCTCATCGGATATTCAGATGCAGACTTTGCTGGATGTAGAGTAGATAGGAAAAGCACTAGTGGAACTTGCCAATTCTTGGGTAAATCACTTGTTTCATGGTTTAGCAAGAAGCAAAATTCAGTAGCTCTGTCCACAACAGAAGCAGAATATGTGGCAGCTGGAGCTTGCTGTGCTCAAGTCCTATGGATGAAAAGCACATTGATGGACTATGCAATCAAAATGGAAAATATTCTCATCCAATGTGACAATACTAGTGCTATAAGCTTAACAAAGAACCCCATACAACACTCAAGAACAAAACACATTGAGATTAGGCACCACTTCATCAGAGATCACTCACAAAAAGGGGATATTTGCTTAAAATATATCAACACTGAAGAACAATTAGCGGATATCTTTACAAAACCCCTTAGTGATGATAGAATTTGCTATATCCGAAGTGCCTTAAACATATGTAGTGCGGATCAAATCAAAGAAATTGCCAAATAAATACTTGGTATCAGCTTATCTATATAGTATTTATATATATAATCTTTGTTTGGTAGTATCTGCATGAATGAGATGTCAAATTTTTAATCTTAAAAATCACTCAATTGATATTCTTAGCCTTCTTAGTTTTTCTAAGTTGGAGAGGTATCTTCACTTTAATTAAAATACCTAACATCTTGACATATGTCAACATCTCGATCATGAACAGGTATATGTACATTACTTGGTTATATATTTTTATACCATAAGCATTGATTTAGGGGGAGTTATCCACTCCTAAATTTTTTTTTACACCCTTTCTGTCGATGACAAAAGGGGGAGAAGTTTGAAATTGATTATCTATTCAATTGACTATATGCACCACTTGCTTATAACTTGTATCATTTATATGTGTGCATATATTGAGGGGGAGTTCTAGTATTCACTTCCCTACTATGTCACTCCACACACACCTCATAATCAATTTTGTTTGTCATCATCAAAAAGGGGGAGATTGTAAGCCCAAGGGTCTACTCTCCTATCTTGTTTTGATGATTCTAAACATAATTGATTGTGTTTTTGAATACTAATCAATTTGCTTTGAAGTGTTGTGTTTGAGATAGGATTGATCATTGAAGAAACCAACACACAACATGGTCATGCTTGGAGATATCCCATACAAGAGTCAAAGGAGCTAAGTGAAGCTCACCTCATCTCTCAAGCAAGCATACACAAGATGGAAGATCAATTGAAGACCAAGACTAAAGAGAAGTTGAAAGCTACATAGGTATCATTGTACATCCTTTCTCTTTAGATTTCCAAGTCAAGGCAAAGTGTTTTCAAAATATTTTTCAAAGAACACTTAAGAACTTAAAATGGATTAGTGAATGGTTATGTGGTGGACCAACATGTTGGGACCCTCATAAACATTCCAAAATAATCATAGGAGTTGAGTTCCAAAAGCTAAAAATCAAATAAGCAATAAAAATCAAAATCTGTGGATTTTTAGGCTTCTCGGAACTCCGAGAATTTTTCTCGGAGCTCCGAGCTCGGAACTCCGAGAGTTCCCTCGGAACTCCGAGAAAAGGTCCAGTAGCATCTGGACATTTTCTCGGAACTCCGAGAAAATTTCTCAGAACTCCGAGAAATGGTCCAGTAGAAATTTTATTTCTTCTGGCCGTTGTCTCGGAACTCCGAGAATATTTCTCGGAACTCCGAGAATGGTTCTCGGAACTCCGAGAACCTTGCGACAGCTCAAAAAAGAGCCGTTGGGTTTTGAATTAAAATTTGTTTTTTGTTATCTACACCCCCAAACGGTCATATTTTGAGGAGAGACTATTTATACAATATCTAGAGGATTATTTCCTCTCTCTTGATCTTTGAAAAACATCCTTAAGCATCAAAAACATTTGCAATCCATTTTAGCTTGAGTTTTTGTTTTTCATCCCAAACTTGCCTTTCACTTGTGAATCTTTTGAGTTTGGATATAGTAGTGCTTTCACTTGCAAATCACCATCTTTGAAGAGCAATCAAGGGTCTACAAAGAGCATCAAGCTTTCAAGAAGAAGCCAAGCTATTCTCTTTCAAATCTTGTATAGGTGGCTAGGGCATTCCCTTTTTAATTCCCTAGAGAGCAACCGCTTAGAACTCGGCGGAGAAGGAGAGTCTTTGTAAAGGTGTAAGGGCATCCTTGTTTAATATCCCTTGGATTTGTAACCGCCTCGGAGCCGGGCATCGTGGAGGTCTCCAATAGTGGAATCCCTCAAGTGCGACCTTGAGTAGAGTGGAGTAGGCCGTTGGCCGAACCACTATATATCGGTGTGTCATTTCTCACTCTTGCATTTCCATTGTTGTTTTGGTTTGGCTTTTCACTTTGTTCTTTCAATTATATTTGCACTAACCAAATATTTAATTAAGTGAAGAAAAATTCCAATTAGGGTTTATAGATAATTTTCAAAAGGCCTAATATTGAGTTAAATTCAATTCACCCCCCCTCTTGAGTATTTCAGTGAGAAAACACAGCAAAACATACAATATGACAAACCCTAGACTCTAATGTGATACTTGACTCGGATCAAGATGGCCATCCATCCTGGCTGCACTACGTATCCTGGCCTCGGGAAGAATCAGAGTCAACATAGTTCGGCGACCTATGCTAAACTACAATGCCTAATCCTCTAGGACCGCTATCCTAGACTCGATCAACTACACCTGACTAGTTTTTAAAGCTTCTTGTGCCATTACTTAAGTTCAAGTGAATGGTAATTTTTAGGACTCCCTATATGCCCTAACTAATGCAAGTGGACCCTACACCCTATGTGTGACTAGGCTGTGCGTCCTAAGGAAAACCATGGGCTATCTAAGTGCGTTCTAGTCTAGCCATTGGATTGACTAAGTGTATAGCCGACCACGACTCGAGGCCTCCTAATTCTGAGGACACTCACACGACAAGACATGGCAAATCCAGAAAATCAGGACAGACTCCTAACTCTAAGACACCCCAAACGCATAGGACAGACTCCTAACTCTATGGGAAGATCTTTTGAAAAAATGAATTGCAAGTTTATTTTGAAGATTGTAGTTTTGGAAGGTTTGAAAAGTTTTGGAGCTTATAGAAGTTTTTGAAGTTGTGACTGAACTCGGGATGCCAGTTGCAAGCCCGAGCTGCCTACGTACCCCTCAGCTAGGGATCAAGCCATCCGTAGTTCGGACCAGATTTTCCTAACTACTTTATGAAAGAAGGACAGAATCCTATATTTTATGAAGGACAGGACAGAATCCTATAACACTATGAAGAAAGGACAGAATCCTAAATATATAGAGGCTAGGACTGACTCCTAAACTCTATAGGGGATAGGGCAGACTCCTAAACTCTATAAGGGTAGGAGAGAATCCCACGACTCTATGAAGGTAGGACAGAATCCCACGACTCTATGAAGGTAGGACAGAATCCCACGACTCTATGAAGGTATAGGACAGACTCCCAAACTCTAGCAGGGTACGACAGAATCCCACGACTCTATGAAGGTAGGACAGAATCCCCCGACTCTATGAAGGTATAAGACAGACTCCCAAACTCTAGCAGGGTAGGACAGAATCCCACGACTCTATGAAGGTATAGGACAAACTCCCAAACTCTATCAGGGTAGGACAGAATCCCACGACTCTATGAAGGTAGGACAGAATCCCCCGACTCTATGAAGGTATAGGACAGACTCCCAAACTCTAGCAGGGTAGGACAGAATCCCACGACTCTATGAAGGTAGGACAGACTCCTACGAATCTATAGAGGGTAGGACAGAATCCAATGACTCTGCAAAGGTAGGACAGACTCCTAACTCTATAGGGGTTGGACAGAATCCTAAACTCTAAAAGAGGTTGGACAGAATCCTAAACTCTAAAAGGGTAGGATAGACTCCTAAACTCTCTATGACTGACTCTAAAGAGGAAGAAATCCCTTAACCTGTGAAGACTCTAAGGCAGGAAGGGAAGGGGTTGGCTCAAGAAGCGTTCCATCATAGCCCAACCGAGGGAATTATTTCCCACTCTCAAGCTATAACCTAAACACCCAGACAAGACTTAAGGGTAAGATAAAGTGAAATCGGAGGAGTGAATTTTGACTCATTTCATTCCAACCTCACCCTTCTTTTTCTTTGACATAACTATAGAGAGAAACCTCCTGTAGAAACACTCTAGAATTCAAAATGAGAAAAACTAAAACGAAGACTAAGCCTTATCCTACTTTGGCAATTACACCCCCTTCTATAATTATTTATTGCAGATGTCATTAATGACATAAATTACTGGAAACTTTATTCAACACCACATATTAAGGAATAGACAAGCCAGTAGAATGCAAATTTTTGCTACACTAATCCCACCTCTAATCAAAGTAAAATAATCGAATTCAGCTCCGACAAATTCCCACCGAGAGCTATGATAAAGAATAATATCATGTCAAACTGCCCATTACTCAAAGAAGTAAAGATCAACTTTCAAAAAATTGAAACATAACCCACAGATATGACTCCATCCTAGAAATGCTCTAAAATTTCAATCATAAAAGAGGTTGTTACCAAATCTCAATTAAAATCATGTCGAAATGTTGAAGTATAACCCCAAGATAAATACCACCTGAATGACACCATTTTGCAAGAGAAGAGCTCCTTATAATCAATTTTATATTTGATTCCCTCATCTACACATCTTAACCCATGCAGCTATGAAAATCAGTTATTGAATACAAACATAACTAGGAAGACAAGTAATACAGTCTATACCAACTAAATGAAGATCAGCATTATCACCTACTGATAGATTTTTCACAAACACACCAGCTCTCTTAATCAGGGCCAACATTGAGAAAATTAATAATTATCAAACTACCAGAAACTTAAAACCATCTCAATAAGAACCAATTATCTCGAATTCTAATCATGGATCAAACACCATGGCACCAGAGGAGAAATTGAACAAGAATAGACACATTGATTTTAAGCAAGCATTTAGAAATATTACCAGAATATTAGAGTAGACAAAAATTCTTCTTCTTCAAGCCCTTCTCCTTCGTCACAATTGTAAGATTCCGGTCAAATTACCGGAAGATATGATGATGCCGATAGAAAATGGAAAAGAAAGGCTGAGGGATTGCTCGATCTAGATCACAAATGACCCGATCCAAGGCAGGGTTAGCCGGATCTAAGCTTGGGTTAGCTAGATCTAGGGTTTTAAAAGAGGGAAATGAGAGGTTTAATAGTGGGAGAGGGATGGCCGCTGGGAGAGGCTTGACGGATTCCGGCCGGAGGTCAGGAATTGCAGAGACGGGTTTAAGGTTGGGGAAAAGGATGGCAATGGTGAATGGGTGGAGGTTTGGTGGTAGAATGGAGGTGGAAATGGCAGGGACGGTGGAGGTGGTGGCTTGATGTGGGTTTAGAGTGAAACAGGGGAAAGATTATAGGTGATAGAATGGGGGAGATGAAGAGGAAAATGGCAGAGGTGGTGGATGAAAGGGGTTTAATGGGGTCCGGTGGTGCCGGCTGAAGTTGGGAGAGGTGGTGGTGGAGGTTGTGGCTCGATTAATGGAGGTGGGTTTGGATAAAACAGGTTTTAGATCTAGGAAAATCAAGGAGATGGGTTCGGTGGCTGGTAGCAAGGGAAAAGGAAATGAAATGGGTTTGTGTGTAGATGGTGGCTGGAGTGGAGGAGAGGGTTTGGATGGGGTTTGAGATGGTTGGTGGTGTAAAATAGAGGGGAAAAAGAAGAAGGTGGAGGTGGTGGGTATAGATGAGATGGGTTTGGTTTGGGTCTAAGAGGGTGACCGGATTCCGGTAGGATTACCGGAATCCATGGAGGTTGGATGAAAGATAGGGAGAAAGGGAAGATGGGTGATGATGGAGAGGTATGGGGGTGACTGTGGAGGTGGGAAAATTGTATGGGAGAAGAAGAGATGAGGGAGGTGGTGGCCGAATCTTGGAGATGGTGGTGGAGGCTCGCCCGGAATCCGGCAAGGTTGTCGGAGAAGGAGGTCGGAGCTCCTTTTTTTCTCCCTATTTTCCCTCCTCTGCTCTCTCTCTCTCTCTCGTTGCAGCTAATGGGGGTTAGAAAATTAGGGCTTCTCTCCCCTCTCTTTGTTATATATAGGTATGTTTTGGGGGAATGATATTGGCACACCCTTTGGTTCTATAGACCACCCCCCTCCTACTTTAGATAAGGGAAATGATATCAGCAAAGCCAAGATTTGATAATCACACCAATTTAGCTTGTCTTGTTTGCCATTTCTCACTCGATTTCCGCAAAATTTTGCGGGCGCATTCCTTGGGGTTATGAAAATCTTTTGGGAGTTTTGCACCAACTAATGAATACAATGGATTGGTAAAAACTCAGGTTCTCTCCTCATTTGGACCCACTTTCTCAAAATTTTATTCAACTTCATGAGTTTTATTCGTCTTTGGGGATTTTAGGGCCTTGTCAAAATGGGGTGTCTTCAGTCACTATCATCTTCGACATCTTCACTTAAATATCTATCTAACTCTGATTTGTTATCCCCACCTCCGGATTCGATCATGTGCTTCTTATACTTTTCCGCTAGCATCTTCCTTACATGTTGTTTCGGTTCTTGGGGTTGTGACTTTTGAGAATTCTCACTTGAACTTGAATCCCCCAATTGAACTTAATTGCCATGGGGTGTGTTCTTATTGTTTAATTCATTGAACATTTCTAATGTGGCATCAAACACTTTTGCCCCCAACTACTTACCCTTTTCATCTCCATACATATCAATAAGAGCAAACTTAACAAAATTCAACTTGTTTCATGGGTCAAGAACAACCACAATATAGATTAACTTGTTCATCTTCTCAATATTGCCTCAATACTTTTCATACTTTTCTTTCATTCTCCTCGCCATCATTACCAACTTAAAATCATCACTCTCACTCCGTTGTTGCAAAAGGCATTGAACCAAACCAATTTCATGAAATAGCGAGTTAGACGTAACATACAATGAGCCCAAAACTCGTATGGTAAACTCATAGAAGTTTTGAAGCAATGTTGTCATCCTCCTAACCGCTTCCCTATCTTCACGGTCGGGCTTCTTAATCCCATCCACATCTCCCGAATCAAGTTCACTACTAAAATAAGGATCTTGATCGTCAAACCGCTCAAATGTCTTTTCAAACTTTTCAGCTGCATTTAACATCAAATAAGTCGAGTTCCATCTTGTAGAAACATCCAAACACAATGAACTCTTGCTTTGAATTATTTCAAACTCAACACACTCTTTGAAGAGCTTCAACCTAGCTGGAGAACCCCTCACATATCTAACCACCGCCCGAACACGATCAATTGAAATCCCCACTTCTTTCAATCCATCAGACACAACTAGACTGATTATGTCTGCAATACACCTCATATGAAGGTATTTGCCTTGCAAAACACTAGACCCACAATTGTTTATTCTTCTCCTCAAGTATCCAACCGCTACGTCATTTGAACTAGCATTGTCTAGGTAATGGTGAACACTCTATCAGTCCCCCATTCAAGAAGACATTTCTCAACTGCTTTACCAATAGCCTCACCTTTGTGACTAGAAATTTGATAAAAGTTGATTTTCTTTTTTGTGCAATTTCCAGCATTGTCTATATAATGAGCTGTGAGACACATGCAGTTAATTCTTTGTAATGAGGACCATGTGTCTGTGGTGAGACAAACTCTTTGACTTGATTGTTTAAAAATCTTTTTCAACTTCAACCTCTCATCTAAGAAGAACCGAAAGCAATCCCTTGTAATTGATGAACGTGATGGAATATGAAATCGAGGGCATGCAACAGACATCAAATCTCTAAACCCTTCATTCTTCACAAACTTGAAAGGAAGTTCATCAACAATGACCATACGGGCTAAGGCATTTCTAATAGCCTCTTGATCAAACTTCCAATTAGTAAGGGTGCCACTACCATCCCCCTCTTGACCCTTGATTGGTTGGTAATTCAATTGTGTCTGCTTTGTGTTTATATTGCTGGGAACTTCTTGCATGAAGAAATGTGAGTCTTAAGTGCGGAAGTTCCATTTCTTTGCAGATCACTATGGAACTCCTTCTCGCAGTAATTACACCTAGACTTCTGTTCACCCTCTTCATTAACAAATTTTGTATAGTGATCCCACACATCTGACATTGGCTTCATGGTCTTTCTCTTACGTGAGGTTGCAATCATCTCGCTTGAGTCTGTAGGGTTTGAAGATTGGTCGCTAACATTAGGAGTACAAGCTCGTTCTTGCGACATCTTGAACTTAGGAGAAAAAGAAAACAACACAATAAACCACTTCTCAGTTCTCAATAACAATAAAAGACAACAACCCAATATATCCAAAAGTTATCATTCCATCAGACCCCTCCAATCTCAATACCATCAACTACTCCAAAGTCCAAACCATTCAATCCATGTAAGTAGGAATTATTATCCTATAACATTTAATCTAAACAAACATGTCATTTAATCAGGCATATTTTGAAAATGAAATTCCTTCTCAATGGATTGCATCATGGCAGCAATGGATCACATAAATAACCTGACATGAATTTTTCGCATATTTGCAAGACTAGATCACATAAATAAAATCAAAATTAATTAAGATAAACTCAAAGAAGCCTGAATTAGTGAATTTCACTCAGAAAATGGAGAAATGATTAAAATATCATTGGAAAAAACTTACGAAAAATCCAAACCGACAACATGAATCACATAGCAAGATAGCTAAAACCAATACAGAAACAAAAACAAAAATATTAAAACCACTTGGGTAAAATAACAAAGATCAAGATTACCCAGATAATTATTTTCATTAGTTATCAGAACCATCATATTCTCCCAAAAAATCAATCCACTTACAAACAATTTATAGAAAAAACATACAGCCCCACATACAAGCCAAAGCATCACAGCCTAATTTAACTCATAAAATCACAATCAAAAGAAGAAAGGCGGGGCAAAAATATAAAAACCCTAGATCATCCAAACAAACCCTAGATCTGAAACCTCAAAGTCAAACCCATCACAATACAGAAGAAAAAAAATAAAAAGGCAAAGCAAATAGATCATTACCCTAAAATATCACAAAAAAAGTAAAGGTCAGCGTACAAACAAAGCTAGAAAATTAGAAAGGGAAAAAGTATTGATTCTATTTTATGATGATAGGGTTAAAATCAAAGGTCTAAAACCCTAAATCACTATCACTCCATGGTCAACGTCTAAAAACCCTAAATCTCAGTATAATACAGAAAGTCTAAAACCCTAAACCCTAACTTGAATCGAATAGAAGAAGAAAAGGGAGAAACAAAGAGGGTGGGTTTTTACCTCAGAACACCTTTGCAGGAAGAGAGAAAATGAAGAAGAAGGTGTGAATGGGTTAGATCGAAGAGATGGGAGGAGAGAAGAGATGGCTGGAGTACTTAAGAGGTGGCCAGAGTTGGGAGGAGAAGCCGCGAAGGCGAGAGAGACAAACAGCAGAGACGAGAGAGAGACGGTCGACTGGACCCCTCCAGCCGACTGACCCTATGGGGTTTTCACTTGCTAGATTTCAACCAAATGAATCCTAGTCGACTGGAGGAATCCAGCTGAATGGACCCAAATGGTTTTCACCTTCTGGATTTCCAGAAAGTGAAAACTAGTTGACTGGCCCAAAAGGGATTTTCATGTTCTGTTAAAAATTTTTTTTTTGTCAAAGCAGCCGACTGGAGCGACATGAGTTTGTTGTTTAAATAAATCCAACAAAGGGCGTTGGCCAGCCAACTAGCCGTACGAGTAGACTGCCAACAGTAACTTTTGTATCCATTACAGGCCATAACGGCTAATTTTTTAAATATTTTTTTTTACATTGTTTTATGAAAAAATTACCCCTAAAATGGTCATTAATCCTTACATTCAAAGCTTCAACAAGTTTTCCAACAACCACATCCAAGGACTTAACTTTGCATTCAATCATTTGACAAGAGGATCTCCTTAGGCTTATTTGTATTTGAAGACACCCAATTTTGTCAAGGCAGTATTAATGATAGGTGTCGCGAGGAAGAACCTTGTGACGAGTTCCAGAGCACCAGCTGTGTTTCTCTCAATCTCTCTTTAGGGTAACAAACAATTTCCAAAAGTCAAGGTAAACCACTGAAAAGCCTGTTTTAACACTGCACCCTCCTTTTTCGGCAAACGAAAGCCCTGTCCACACAGCACCCGCCATTTACGGCATCCGTGGGTAAATCTGTCTGCACATGGCATTCTAAATTAGTAGGTCACCCAAAGGATACCCGGTCTCCTAAAAGCACCCAATTTTTGGTTCACTGGAAAGGCCTGTAAACAAGGAATCCAACGGACCAGACCGCGTGCGAATCGGAGTCCAATCGGAAGAAATATGGACGATCGAAGTTAGCGATAAAAGACGAAAACATTACAGGACAAAACAAAGAAGAGACAAACTATCATGGAGACCGGGGATGACATCACCCCACTTTATGGGGGTGATGTCACCCTCAAATTTGCCCCAGACGAATCTGGATTCGACTGAGATATTTTAAACCCCCTCCCCTATAAACAGGGGAGGGGGTAAGGGTTTTGGATTCCTCTCTTCTCCCTCTCTCTCCTCTCTTTGGATTTTCTCTCCCCCAGTGTGATTGGATATACAACCCTACTTGGGTGTATTTTCAAGGTGAGGCATACAACCCTACTTGGGTGTATTACTGAAGCCCCAAACCCCTGCTGAAATTTAGAAAAAACCCTAGTTAGCTTGCTTTTGTTTAGAAGAGAGAAAGTGGAGAAACACTGGTAGCTCTCACTGGGCGTCGGCACGCTGCCGAAATTTCAAAGGTTCAGAGCAACATCCACTTTTTATGCCGTTGTTCTGCCGAATTTCCCAGTACCACGAGCTACTTTTCAATAGTAGAGCTGTTGCTCTGCCGAAATCTAGACAAACTCGGAGGCGATTCGGCAACAAAGCATCGTTACGCCGCCGATTTCTTTGCAGCCTCGAAGGCCCCTCTCAAACGAGCGCGGTTATGCTGCCCAATTCCCCACTAGTAAGATGTAATTTATTTACTTTCCAGTTGTGTGTTTACAAAATGGGTAGGGTGGGTTTCATCATTCATGATGTCAAGCCCCTCTACCTGCCCCTTTACTACTTCATGCCATTTACTTTCTGTTGTGTATTTACGAAACTGTTAGGGTGGGTTTCATCATCCAGATGTCAAGACCCTCTACCTGCCTTTTACTAATTCCGGCACTTTACAGCTTTCTATACTTTCCTTTCCAAAGTAAGGAATGAGGTGGTGACATCATAATCTCGTTCCGTTCGGCCTAGCTCTTATGACAAAAACCCCTCTGCCTTTCTTTTTTCACTTTCTGTACAATCGCTTTCCGTTTATTTCCATCTTTTTTTCGGCATGTTTTAAAGATATGAAGCGGTATCCTCTGATCGTGGTCAGCTTAGGGGTATCTACGAAATCTCGATGACAGCATAAGATCAGGATCAGAGGAACAATCGCCTCTTTTCATCTTTGCTTGTGCTTTTACCGCTTTACTTTCTGTTGTGTATTTACGAAACTTGTAGAGTGGGTTTCATCATAAGACCTCCGGCTCATCTAGCCCCCAGGTTTTTGGTGTTAAGCCCCTCTACATGCCTTTTACTAATTCCAACACTTTATAGTTTTCTGTACTTTACATTACAAGGTAAGGTACGAGGTGGTGAGATCATAGGACCGCAGGTGCTGAAATTGCCCCCTATGATTTTGATATAAATCCCTTTGCCTTTCTTTTCTACTTTCTGTGCAGTCATTTTTTGTTTGATTTAAGTTAACCCGCGTTGTGAATAATTTGTGATGTCTGGATCTTCCGTAAGCAACATACAATACCAATCAAGTTAACTATCGCTTATTTTCGATTTCTTTCACTTCATTTACATTCAGAATTAAGCATAATCTAACAAGGGAAATAAAATCAAATTATTTCATTTTAAATCCTTCCAAAATGGCAATCTAAGTTAAGAGACCGGATTAATCCGGGCAAGAGGGGTGCCTAATACCTTCCCCAATTATAACCACAACCCTTACCCAGATATCTGTAAGGACCGTGCCTTAAGCAAACAGAGCAAAATATAAGGTTCTAGGCCCAGAGAAAAGGAACCTCTGATTACTATTCTTCCAACGAAATTTGAGTCATTACTCATTTTCTTAGAAGAATAGACCTGGGTCCTAAACCCTAACCTAGGTGGCGACTCTAAGTTTCTCTAACTTGCGAAGTTCGGACTACGGTCCTGAGTTCGCAAGATACGCAGATCAAATAACTCCACCTGAAAATCTGATTGTGGTGATCCCCTGTCATCCTGCGCAAACACGAAAAAAAACCGGCTCCCACAGACTGGCGACTCTGCTGGGGAGACTAATTGAATAACATGATAATCCATCTCAGCAAGTCTGTTATCAAAATGAAAAGGTTGTAGCTCCATATAACTAAGTTGGCATTTTCAACGAATTTAAAATCAACTAATTTGGTTTTTCTCCTTTCTTAAGGTTATTCTTAACTCGATATAACCTTCAGGGGTATTCGCAAGTTGCGAATATATTCACAAGTTGCAAACACTCCTGAGGAGCGAAATAAAACAAGTGTAACGTTTACTTTCCAGTACATATACACTTGCCACACATCTCTCTGCAGGGATTGCTAAGAGCCAATGCTCAAAATTGCCGCAAAAAATTGCCGCCAATTGAGCGAAAATGCCTCGGGAGCCACCTAGGCTACCCCCCTTTATTTTTAATTTTTCCCGCACACACCATGGGAGTTCATCGCCCACTTGCATACCTATATTACTTGGCAGTGAGTAGCCCTTGGAATGGATTCGGTACCACTTGGGATTTCATCACCCGAAGTGCAGCTGATCTCGCATCCATTTGCGGTGAAAGCACCACCTCTTTGCACGTTGCCCTTGTGGTGGCGTTAAAACAATGTTGTACTAGCTTTCCATTGCGTTCGGGTACACTGAACAAGTAATTGCTTATGCACATTGGCAAGAGGGACCTCGAAGCCTTCATCTCCTGCATATTACGTACTTAGATATTACCATGTCCTGTCTAAGGACATGTTGAGCTTAGAGTTAGGTAAGCCTACCAGTTACTCTCGAGAGATGTGAGCGTCATCCAAAATAGGGATACACTAAACCTTTGGCCCAACTTGGGCATGTTGAGCGAGTCTAGAAAGGTATCCCCGGGTTGCCTCAATTTTTGCTAGGGATGTCATTACCCTAGCCTGATGCGCAAACGGTCGCATATTACTTTTACCCAAGATTAGAAGTTACTTTTAACCTTTATTAGTCTTGTCCAGAGTCATGTTTGCAAACCCATACTGTCGAATTTCTTGGATAAGCAACCATTGTACCCTGGAGGGATGTTCATCCTATGGTTAATACGCTTAACCAAAAGACTCTCATTCTGGTCCCATCTTTCAAATATTATTGCAATCCCTCAAATCACCTCCTTATCCAACCTCCTCAGGCTCTACTTTTTATAAAGTTTAGACCCGTCTTGACCATCGTTATGGTCAAAGCGGCGGAGCTCTACTCATATAAATGTTCAGACCGTACTGGTCTCATCCCCATCAGGATCTACTATTTCTTCGAGCCTAGGCTATGTGAAATACACAAGAGGGGGTGGGTGAATTGATTTTAACACTAAATTATGCCTTTTGAAAATTAATTATGAACCTAGTTTGAATTTTCTTCTCTTGATTAGATTTTGGTTAGTTCAAATGAGATAAAAAATAAAATGAAATGCCAAACCAAAATCAAGAATGAAAGTGCAAGAAAAAGAAAGAACACACCGATATATAGTGGTTCGGGCAAAGCCCTACTCCACTCTTCTTAAGATCGTCCTAAAGGTTTTCCACTATGCGAGACCTCCACAATGCCCGGCTCCGAGGCGATTACACTTCCAAGGGATATTAAATGAGGATGCCCTTACACCTTTACACCGACTCTCCTTCTTCGTCGAGTTCTAAGCGATTGCTCTCTAGGGTATTAAAATAGGATGCCCTAGCCACCTTTACAAGAAATAGAAGATGAATAGCTTGGCTTCTCTTGAAAGCTTGATGCACTTTGTAGTCCCTTGATTGCTTCTTGAATAGTAGTTGCAAGTGAAAGCTCTAAATCTAAACTCAATAGATTTGCAAGTGCAAGGCAAGTTTGGGGAGAAAACAAAATCTTAAGCACAAATGGGTTGCAAGTTTGCTTGAATGCTTAAGGAGATTTTTCAAATATTCAAGAGAGAGGAAATAATCCTTTTCAATGTGTATATATAGGTTCTCAAGAAAATATGACCGTTTGGGGGTGTTGATATCAAAATCAAATTTTAATTTAAATCCCAACGGCTATTTTCTAAGCTGTCGCGACGTTCTCGGAGTTCCCAGAGAACGACCAGAGGTAGAAAAAATTCTACTGGACCATTTCTCGGAGTTCTGAAAAAATGACCAGAAGTGAAAAATACTACTGGACCATTTCTCGGAGTTCCGAGGGAACTCTCGGAGTTCCGAGAAAAATCAAGGAGTTCCAAGAAGCCTAAAATAAGCAGATTTTTTAGTTTTTATTGCTTATTTGATTTTGGGCTTTTGGAACTCAACTCCTGTGATAATTTTGGAATGTTTATTAGGGTCCCAACATGTTGGTTCACCACATAACCATTCACTTAACCATTTTAGTTCTTAAGTGGTTTTAGAAACTATTTTGAAAACATTGCCTTGACTTAGAAATCTAAAGAGAAAAGATGTACATTGAATTCTAGGTAAACCTCAACTTCTCTTTTGCCTTGGTCTTCAATTGGTCTTCCATCTTGTGTATGCGTGCTTGAGAGATGATGTGAGCTCCACTTAGCTCATTTGACTCTTGTGTGGTACATCTTCAAGCATGACCATGTAGTGTGTTGGTTTCTTCAATGATCAATCCTATCTTAAACACAACACTTCAAGGCAATTTAATTAGTATTAAAAAACATAATCAATTATGTTTAGAATCATCAAAACAAGATAGGAGAGTAGACCCTTGGGCTTCCAGTCTCCCCCTTTTTTATGATGACAAACAAAATTGATTATGAGGGTGTGTGTGGAGTGACATAGTAGGCAACTGAATGCAGGAACTCCCCCTCAATATATGCACGGTGATAAATGATAACAATTAAAGGCATATGGTGCATATAGGAAACTTGAATAGATAATCAATTTCAAACTTCTCCCCCTTTTGTCATCGACAGAAAGGGTGAACTAAAGTGTAAAGCAATTTAGGAGTGAATGAATATTGAGTTAGGTACTCCCCCTAAATCAATGCTTATGGTATACAATATATAGCCAAGTAATGCACATATACATGTTCATGATTGAGATGTTGACATATTGTCAAATTGTTAGGTATTTTAATTAAGGTTAAGGTACCTCTCCATCTTAGAGAACTAAGAAGGCTAAGAGTACCAATTGAGTGATTTTTAAGATTAATGTTTGACATCCCATTCATGCAGATACTACCAAACAAGGATGATATATATATACTATATAGATAAGCAGGTGAAAGGCACAAAGTATTTATTTGGCAATTTCTTTGACTTGATCCGCACTCCAAATGTTCAAGACACTTCGGATATAACATATTCTATCATCACTAAGGAGTTTTGTAAAGATATCCGCCAATTGATCCTCAGTATTGATATATTTTAAGCAAATATCCCCTTTTTGTGAGTGATCTTTAATGAAGTGGTGCCTAATCTCAATATGTTTTGTTCTTGAGTGTTGTATGGGGTTCTTTGTTAAGCTTATAGCACTAGTACTGTCACATTGAATGAGAATATTTTCTATTTTAATTCCATAGTCCATCAATGTACTTTTCATCAATAGGACTTGTGCACAGCAAGCTCCAGCTGCCACATATTCTGCTTCTATTGTGGATAGAGCTACTGAATTTTGTTTCTTGCTAAACCATGAAACAAGTGATTTGCCCAAGAATTGACAAGTCCCACTAGTGCTTTTCCTATCCACTCTACATCCAGCGAAGTCTGCATACGAATATCCAATGAGAGTGAAGGCAGTAGATCTTTCATACCATAGTCCCAGACTTTGGGTTCCTCTTAAGTACTTGAAGATCTTCTTGACTGCCGATAGGTGAGACTCCTTTGGAACCGATTGAAATCGAGCACAGAGACAGACAGTAAACATAATGTCTGGTCTGCTAACTGTCAAATAGAGTAAGCTATATATCATACCCCTATACATCTTTTGATCTATAGATTTGCCAAATTTATCCTTTTCCAGCTTAGCAGTTGTACTCATGGGAATTCTTGATGTCTTACTGCTATCCATGCCATACTTCTTTAATAACTCCTTCGTATATTTTTCTTGATTTAAAAATATTCCATTTTGGTATTGTTTAATTTGGAGTCCTAAGAAGTAGGTTAACTCACCTATCATGCTCATTTCAAATTCATTTTTCATTAGAGTTGCAAATTCATCACACATTTTTTGATTAGTTGAGCCACAGATGGTGTCATCCACATAAATCTGGACAAGGAGAATATCTTGATTTTCTCTTTTGATAAATAAATTTTTATCCACCTTTCCTATCTCAAATCCTTTTTCAACTAGGAAAGTGCAAAGCCTCTCATACCAAGCTCTAGGAGCTTGCTTTAATCCATATAAACCTTCATCAAGCCTGAAGACATGATTTGGATGTTTGAAGTCTTCAAAACCTAGAGGTTGCTCAACATACACTTCCTCTTGGATATAGCCACTTAGGAAGGCACTTTTGACATCCATTTGATATAGTTTAAATCCTTTATGAGAAGCATATGCCAAGAGTATCCTAATAGCTTCCATACGGGCAACAGGACCAAATGTCTCATTATAGTCTATTCCCTCCTCCTGATTGTACCCTTGGGCTACAAGCGTAGCTTTATTTCTAGTGATAATTCCATTTTCATCAAATTTGTTTCTATACACCCATCTCGTGCCAATGACAGGATGATCACTAGGCCTAGGCACTAGCCTCCACACCTTGTTCCTTTCGAATTGACTCAACTCTTCTTGCATAGCCATCAACCAATATTCATCCTTTTCGGCTTCCTTGATGGACTTAGGCTCTAATTCAGATAGGAACGTCAAGTTGTTACTCACACTACGATAGTATGATCTATTTCTTACTGGCGATGTGGCATCACCTAAGATTTGAGATTCAGGATGATCAACCAATATTCTTCTATCCCTAGGCAATGAGTCATCATCTACATTCTCAACTTCTTTACTAGGTAATGTATTACTTGTAGATGCATGGGGAGAAGCATTTGTCTTAGGTAAGAGATGTTCAGTAGGTTCATCCTCATCAAGTGGCATTTCTTGAGGTGTTGGCTCTCTATCATCGAATGTCACATGCATGGATTCTTCTACAACTAGGGTTCTTCTATTAAATACTTTATATGCCTCGCTATGTGAGGAATACCCTAAGAATATGCCATCATCCGACTTCTTATCAAATTTGTGTAGGTTATCTTTAATGTTCAAGATATAGCATCTACAACCAAACACTCTAAAATAGCTTATATTTGGTTTCAGTTTTTCCAAAGCTCATAAGGTGTTTTCTTAGAAATTGGCCTTATATATACCCTATTTATGATATAGCAAGCGGTGCTAACCGCTTCCGCCCAAAAGTATCTAGGGAGCTCATTTTCATGCAACATAGTTCTAGCCATTGCTTGGAGGGTTCGGTTCTTTCTTTCTACAACCCCATTTTGTTGAGGTGTCCTAGGTGCCGAGAAATTGTGTTTGATGCCATGTTCATTAAGTAAGTGTCAAAATGTACATTTTCAAATTCCGTTCCATGGTCACTCCTAATGTAAGATATAGCAATACCTTTTTCATTTTGTATTTGATTACACAATTTAAGAAAATTTTCATAGGTTTCATCTTTATGTGCTAAAAATATGACCCAAGTAAATCGTGAGTGGTCATCCACAACTACAAACACGTACCTCTTTCCACCTAGGCTACTTGTCTTCATTGGTCCAAAAAGATCCATATGAAGTAGTTGCAAGGGGTAGGAGATTGAAATCATATTTTTAGGGGCAAATGAGCTCTTCAATTGTTTTCCTAATTGACAAGTTCTACAAATGTGATCTTTGGTGTATTTGAACTTAGGCAATCCTCTAACAATTTCTTTTGAGGAGAGGGTCGAAATGAGATCCATTCCGGCATGACCCAACCTCCTATGCCACAACCAAGAATCTTCACTAATGGCATTAAGACAAGTCACATTTTGGAGTCTAAGATCATCTAGTCTAATAGTGTAAATGTTATTGTCTCTAGAACCTATGAATTTCACTTTTCATCTATCTTATTTTTAATAATGCATTTGTCAGGCTTGAAGACTACTTCAAAACCATTGTCACACAATTGACTAATGCTAATAACATTATGGGACAAGCCATCAACATAAAGTACATCATGTATGGGAGATGTAGAGTTACCTATGGTGCCTTCTCCTTTGACCTTTCCTTTCTTATCATCTCCAAAGGTAACGTCTCCACCATCCTTGAGTGATAGGGATGCAAATTGACTGAGATCTCCTGTCATGTGTCTAGAGCATCCACTATCAAGGTACCATGTTTTCTTCTTGTTATGGCTTTTAAGGCATACCTACATATGAATAGGCAAGTGAGATCCTTTAGGTACCCAAATTTTTCTAATCTTGATAAGTTCATTTGTTTTCACTTTGGAGTTCAATTTGATTTTATCTTGTTTAGCATATATGCAAGCAACTTTATAATGTCCTTCTAGACCACAATAAAAACAAGTTTTAGTACCACTAGAAGAAGCCTTTACAAATTTATTTTTATAGTTTGATATTGTAGTATTCCATTTATGTCCAAGTCCACTTTTATCATGTGACATTCTTTGAATATTAACAAGCCTATCCAATTTCAATGAACTATGCTCAAATTTTTCAAAAAGTTTCTTTAGTTCATCATATTCATAAGATAGTTTACTATTTTCATGCTTTAGCTTGTTGTTTTCAATAGATAGTTCTTGTCGATTTTCATTTAAGATTTTGATGGTAGCATTTAAATCATGAATTTCAACTTTATATTTTTCATTTTCATCATCCAAAAATTCATGGTCTTTCTTTAACCAACCAAATTCTTTTGTCATGTTAGAAAGAGAATTTTCAAGTGATGCATTTTTATCAAATTCAATTTCAAGTTCATCATGTGAATTTTGCAAGGAATCTAGAATTTCTTTTAAAATAATGACATCATTTAAAGTATTTACCTCTTGCTTGTTGTTTGTTGAGGCCATGAAGCAAACATTTTTTGCTATCAAGCAATCTTCTCCATCATTTTGTTCGCCTTCACTTTCAATTTCCTCATCCCATGTGGCGGTCATTCCTTTCTTGCCTTCTCTTCTCTTGAAGCAATTATTTGAGGTAGGCTCATTGTTGAGTGGACAATCCAGGCGAATGTGTCCAAGCTTCTTGCAGCCGTAGCATCGAGGTTGAGAAGATCCGTCACCGAGCTCTTCTTTCTTCTTGAATGGAGGATTGGTTCTTCTATTTTTCATGTTTCCCATATTCCTTTGCAAGAACTTGATCCTTCTTGTTAGGAAGGCAACTTCATCTTCCATGTCTTCCTTTGCCTCTTCGTTATCACCTACATTACAAGCAAAAGCAATACCTTTTTCTTTTTCAATTTCGGGTGGTTTTGTTTTGAAGATCATCTCATGGGTTATCAAGGACCCTATTAGTTCATCTAGGTTCAATGTATTCATGTCCTTGGCTTCGGTGATTGCGGAGGTTTTGGATTCTCATGATAAAAGTAGGGATCTAAGGATATTGGTCACTAAATCTCTATTTGAAAATTATTTTCCAAGTCCCCTTAGTCCATTTACAAGGTTAGTGAATCTAGTGTACATGTCGGCAATAGTTTCATCGGGTGTCATTTGAAAGAGTTCATATTGCCTAAATAGATGGTTCATTTTAGATTCTTTAACTTGGTTGGTTCCCTCATGGGTGACTTCTAAGGTGTCCTAAATTTTCTTAGCCGAATTCAAATTTGACACTCTATTGAATTCACCGGGTGACAAAGCAGAAATTAGGGAATTCATGGCTTTGGCATTGTAGTTTGAGGCTTGTTGTTCGGCTTCGGTCCAATCGTTTAGATTTCTAGTGGGTAAAGTATATTCATTATTAATGGCTCTCCACATTTGGTAATCTTGGGTTAAAAAGATTTTCATTTTAGTTTTCTAAAATCCATAATTTGTTCCATCAAAATAGGGTGGCCTAGTGTTTGAGTAATCTTCATGGTGTTGAGGATAGTTTGCCATTTTTAGAATCTTTTCTCTAGACCGGTTAGGGTTTTTAAATAAAGTAGAGACGAGGCTTTGATACCAATTGAAATAAACAAGAGGGGGGGTGAATTGATTTTAACACTAAATTATGCCTTTTGAAAATTAATTATGAACCTAGTTTGAATTTTCTTCTCTTGATTAGATTTTGGTTAGTTCAAATGAGATAAAAAATAAAATGAAATGCCAAACCAAAATCAAGAATGAAAGTGCAAGAAAAAGAAAGAACACACCGATATATAGTGGTTCGGGCAAAGCCCTACTCCACTCTTCATAAGATCGTCCTGAAGGTTTTCCACTATGCGAGACCTCCATGATGCCCGGCTCCGAGGCGATTACACTTCCAAGGGATATTAAATGAGGATGCCCTTACACCTTTACACCGACTCTCCTTCTTCGCCGAGTTTTAAGCGATTGCTCTCTAGGGTATTAAAATAGGATGCCCTAGCCACCTTTACAAGAAATAGAAGATGAATAGCTTGGCTTCTCTTGAAAGCTTGATGCACTTTGTAGTCCCTTGATTGCTTCTTGAATAGTAGTTGCAAGTGAAAGCTCTAAATCCAAACTCAATAGATTTGCAAGTGCAAGGCAAGTTTGGGGAGAAAACAAAATCTTAAGCACAAATGGGTTGCAAGTTTGCTTGAATGCTTAAGGAGATTTTTCAAATATTCAAGAGAGAGGAAATAATCCTTTTCAATGTGTATATATAGCTTCTCAAGAAAATATGACCGTTTGGGGGTGTTGATATCAAAAATTAAATTTTAATTTAAATCCCAACTGCTATTTTCTAAGCTGTCGCGACGTTCTCGGAGTTCCGAGAACCATTCTCGGAGCTCCGAGAAATTCTCGGAATTTCGAGACAAATTCTCGGAGTTCCGAGAGAACGGCCAGAGGTAGAAAAAATTCTACTGGACCATTTCTCGGAGTTTCGAGGGAACTCTCGAAGTTCCGAGAAGCCTAAAATAAGTAGATTTTTTAGTTTTTATTGCTTATTTGATTTTGGGTTTTTGGAACTTAACTCCTATGATAATTTTGGAATGTTTATGAGGGTCCCAACATGTTGGTCCACCACATAACCATTCACTTAACCATTTTAGTTCTTAAGTGGTTTTAGAAACTATTTTGAACATTGCCTTGACTTAGAAATCTAAAGAGAAAAGATGTACATTGAATTCTAGGTAAATCTCAACTTCTCTTTAGCCTTGGTCTTCAATTGGTCTTCCATCTTGTGTATGCTTGCTTGAGAGATGATGTGAGCTCCACTTAGCTCCTTTGACTCTTGTGTGGTACATCTTCAAGCATGACCATGTAGTGTGTTGGTTTCTTCAATGATCAATCCTATCTTAAACACAACACTTCAAGGCAAATTGATTAGTATTCAAAAACATATTCAATTATGTTTAGAATCATCAAAACAAGATAGGAGAGTAGACCCTTGGGCTTACACTATGTCCCGACCATCGTCATGGTCAAGACGGTGAAGCTCTGTCCTAGTTGTTCCGGGTAAACCCCTGTTTAAGTTTGTCTCTCCACACAGACATAGACCTTCCTAGAATTTTCCTAGTTGGGATAACAAAGCTCTGTCCCAATTATCCCAGTTGAATCCCTGTTTGAGTTTATCTCTCCACACAGAAATAGACCTTCATTGACCTCTGATGGTCAATTGCGGCGGAGCTCTGTCTAAACCAACTCATTTTCTGGTACAAAGAAACCTCTGTCATGACCATTGTTATGGCCACAGTACCAGAACTCTTCTCAATCCAAGTCAATCCTTTCTAAAAAGATAGACTCATCCCATACCTTTGTTATGGTCAGCGGCGGCGGAGCTCTGCCCAAATAAACCCATCTTTCAGTACGAAGATAATCTTGTTCTGACCATCATTACGGTCACAGTACCCGAGCTTTGGTCAAATCAAGCCCGCCTTTTTCTGAAAGTATATACCCTTTCCAGGCCTTTGTTACGGTCAGTAGCGGCGGAGCTCTGCCCAAATTTACCCATCTTCTGGTACGAAGATACCCCTGTCATGACCATTGTTATGGTCACAGTACCCGAGCTCTGCTCAAATTCCAGTCAAGTCTTTTCGAAAGGTTAGACTCATCCCGACCAACTGTCATGGTCCAGACAGAGGCAGAGCTCTGCCCGAATTATCTCTATCTTCCTTCAGAAAGATAGACCCCCTTTTCCGACCAGTATCTTGTTCATAATTTGGGAGTCATATCCAGGTCATGTTGTCTTCACTTTTGGAGACAAACCTATCTTGCCTACCTTTTTATGACCAACGTGTTAGAGCTCCGTTATAATAAATATATCTAGCCAAACCTTTGTCGGCCAAAGTGTCGCACCTCTGTCCAATTACCATCTTGAGATCGGGGTTATCTAAATCCTGATCAAATTCAATCTTTCAGGGATGTCCTCCCATTGCTCAGATCGCAGGGGTAGACCTCCCTTTCAGCCTCACATGTCCAGGTTCTGTCAAAATTCTGTCAAAATTTGAGAAAATTTATAAAAAGTATAAAAAAAATAATAAAAAAATACAAAAATACGAAACCAAATGTTTTACCAGGTGTTTTTCCGTGTTTTTGTTCTCTGTTTTCCATGTAGGTAGATCATGAACCAGGAAGAAGAATTGGATAATTGGATCCACAACTTCTATATCGTTGAAAATTTCAATTTCAGCCGGTGTTTCACCAACCCTTTCGAGCACTATTTTCCCTTACTCCCCCTCATCCAAGTCGATTGGAATCTCATTCAAGCAGCTGGTCTTTGTTAGGACAAAGGCAACCATGTCTTTCATTTTGGATTAGAAGAAATATGTTCCAGTTACCTTATTGGGAGTGCCAGAAGAAGGATCAACTATTAAACCTGTCATTTGAGCAAGCTATGTACATCAAGTCAAAAGACTTTTTTGCATCCATGGTCAAAATCCTCTTAGATTCATGACTTCAAAAGGCATACTCTTCGATCATCTGACCGAATCCTTTTCTCCCGTTCAAGATATAAATTATCTCGTTTACCAAATAGCTTGTCACAAGGCTCTTCTATTCTGTGTTTACGCTAGATACCTCACACGGCAAAACCCCGATGAAGCTTCATTTGGTATACTCAGTATAGTAGACCAAGTTCCAGACATAGTTAATCCAGTGACTATCATCCTAGCTGAAACTTTGAATGGATTAGACAGGATTCAAGAAGATCCCGATCATCAGTTTATAGGATTCCCATCCTTCTATACATTTGGCTTTGCTTAAAACTCTACATCGCTACTCCCAGTACCCTGCTAAATGTTTCCATTTTCAATTACCAAAACTGGCACCATTTTGGATGCCTCGAGATAGTCACCGACTGGTATTCATGGATGTCCAGCTTAAAAGCTAATAACATTTATTAGAAAACTCATATGTATTGTCGTGCTATCATGTCCACACCAGGATCTTCTTACGTCTGACTCCTTGGTCTAAAGGTGTAAGCCCAATGGTTCTCACCTTGGCAATCTTCTATGTTTTGATGATTCCAAACACAAGTTGAAATGTGTTGTATTTCTAACGTGTTTGATGTTTAAGTGCATGTATTGAATATTCAAGCATTTCAAACACTTAGATCAAGGAAAACGGCATGGATCGAGGCTTGTACATCCTTGAACACCATTTGTAGCCAAAGGATGATGAAGGCTTGGAGCATTCAAGGAGAGATCTTGAAGAGCCAAAGAAATGGAGGTGATCCATGCAAGAGTTCAAGACTTGAAGATGTGCTTCAAAAGTAGAAGATTTGAAGGCTTAAGTCTTGTGTTAGATTGTACATCTAATCCCTATTAGGTAGCCCACCTTGAGGCATAATGGAGTCACCAAACAACTGACCCTAATTGGAATAACAATCCCATCTGTGTAATTTGGAAGCCCATGAAGCCCAAAAATTATCAGCATAAAAAATCTGGAAAATCTGCTGATTTAGGCTTCTCGGAAGTCCGAGAATATTCTCGAAGCTCCGAGCTCGGAACTCCAAGAAAGTTCTCGGAATTTCGAGAAATGGTCCAGGGACTATTTTTCAACTTATGTTTCGATTCCCGGAACTCTGAGAAAATCTCTCGGAACTCCGAGAACACTGTGTCGGCAAAAATAATTATAGCCGTTGGGAAAATTCACAGAATTACGACTATGCCCCTGTAACGGTCATATTTGGGTTTTCTCTCTATATATATGTGTTCTCTATGCCTTAGAACACATCTCTCTCATTCCTAAACATGTTCTAAACATATTAGAGAGTGGTAATCACCCTTGTGCCTAAATTTGGGATATCTAAAGGGATTAGACCTAGACAAAATGGTATTTCTAAAAGGGGGAAAATAGGGTCCAAATTGCATGCATTAAATAGTAGAGCTTTGATTGCAATTTGTTGCTCGTTGTCTCCCCATGTTTTTTAGAAAATTTCAACATGTAAAGATGTACATGAGATTTGGATTAAACTTGAAGAAATCTTTAAAAATCATACTTGTCATCTTTCATTAGAAGATTCTAAGGTTTCTCATTTACATGGTAGTGTTGTGAATCCTTGTTTAAACACTTTTGATATTAAAAAGGATTTCAACTCCTCAATTTCAAAACTACAAAATGAGATTGAGTCCTTGCACTTGGAAATTGATAATTTCTCGCTCAAGAATGAAGCTTTGAATCAAATAAACAATGATTTGATTAATGTAAACAAACACTTGATTCAAAGATGTAAGTCATTTGCAAAAGAAAATGAAAAATTGGTTTTTGAAAACCAAAATTTGCAAGAAGAAAAGAAAAATGTTGAAAATCTTAAATCTTCTTGTATTGTTACATGTCCATCTACTTGTTGCACAAAATGTCATTTTTGTGGTAGATTAGGACATTTTAAAAATGAATGTGTGCTTAAATCTTTACCTAAGACTAAGATGATTTGAGTTGAAAAGAACACTTTAGGTAAATCTAAACCATTTGGAACCAAATCGATGTGGGTTCCAAAGGCCCCAACCTAGTTTTCTATGCTTTTGCATTAGATTAGGGGCATATGCTTAATTTGAATATCTCTATGAATTTTGGTTCTTTGTGCCCAAGACTTTTACTTAGATTGTTATATCTTTGAAATTCCACTTAGCAACCCAAGAGGGGGTGAATTGGGTTTCTTTTCAAATTTTAAGGATTTTGAAAACTTAGATTGCACTAGTTTTAGATTGAATAGGAAATCAAAAATAGTATTTAAAGCAATAGTAAAAAGCTTACTACAAGAGAAGAGTTGAAGAGACAAAGAAGCTTTGACACAAAGGATTTTTATAGTGGTTTGGTCTTAGCTTAAGACCTACTCCACTCTTCTCAAGTTACTCTCTTTGAGGATTCCACTATCTTCTCCAAGGAACTTAAATACGGCGTTCCTTCCGCCTTGTACAAATCGAGCTTCAAGCTCCAAGGGTCTACTACGGCGTCCTTTGTGCCAAATACAAAGAAGATGAAAGGTTTTAGCTTGCTTGCCTCTAGATAGGTGTGGGACCCGATCCCGCGAGAGGGGTGGTGCGCGAGCCGCCACGCTCTCTCTTGGTCTCTCGTACCCACGCGAATGGCGTGTGCTTTTTATTATTGATTTTAATTACCCAACCAAGCAGGCAGCAACCAAGCCATAGGGTGCAAACAAACGTGCAACCCAGTACCCATAAGGGCAGGGGTAAGCCGCCGAGCTTAGCAAGGTGTGATTTAATTCATCTTTTCTGTGAATTTGGGATCACTAAAGCAATCCGAATTCAACGCAAAAGAGAATGACAGAGTCGCCACCTAGATGAGGGAACTAGGACCCATATTTGACCAGAAATCTAGACTCGTTACCTGGTTATGAGAATGGAAGGTATGGGGAGTTACCACCACATGCACCATTCCTGCCCGATAATCGGTCTTCAATTCCAAAAGTTAACTCTTTCGAATTTCTTTTAAATGGCTCATTTAACTCTATATTAATGTGCGAACTATGTGACATGCATCCTAAGATCTAATTTCAATGTAATTCCTAAATGTGTATCTTGATTTTCTTAATTTGTTTGAATTCAATCTAAGTGAAAGTTCTCCTAAACTTCTAATTTCATGGAAAGTTCTAAGTGATTTAATTACTTTTAATTTAAGGATTAATGTACAAAACCTCACTTATGTGTGGAGCCGACTCGTGATTGGTACGCCATCAAGCATCCAAGCTGCCTACGTACCCAAGCCTCACTGGGATCAGAGTCGACATAGTTCGGTGCACCTGAACTAAGCTACTTATGCCTAACTCATCTAGGACACCGATCTAGACTGGATTGACTGTTTCAACAGTTTTAAGAGAAATTATTTAATTCAAGGTGAAGATTTTATTATCCTAGGACTTCATCTAAGATGCTATATGGTCATATCTGAGTGCAAGACATTCCTTTGACTAATGCAGGTGAACCTACATCCTAGGTAACTAGGCTTGTCCTATGAGAAAAGTGAGGTGACTAGTGTAACTAGATCTATGGCACGGTTGCTATCCATAGCAAACGCCCGTGATGAGGCTGGACTCCTAACTCTAGGACTCCCTAAAACCTAGGACACGACATGACGCAAATGTTCCTAAATAGGGCTCTAATGGTTCTTACGATGGAAACCACAATCCAACAGTTCTGAAAGACATGATGTAAATTGATTTAATTTGCTGAAGTTAATGATTTTCAGATTTCAAGGATTTTCGGTTCCTAAACATCTAAGGAATACCAAAGGCTCTATGGTTCGCAAGTTTCGACCTCGAATCACAACCATGGAAGGGAATCGTGCTCTCAACCCTTGTATAATTTAGCACCTAAATTATAGTATCTTATTGCCTGGCATATTTCTCAGGATTTCCGTGGACAGTGGACCTCGGAGCCAATATCATACTATAATTTACGCACTCCAATTATGCTGGATTGATCGCAATTAGTATACGATTATGGTTACGATCTCGGCAGTTAAATTGTCACAGCATAGCCAATTTACAAAGGCAATCTATGAACCCTAAGGTTTCTGTTTCAAAAAGTTAGGGATTGAATTTATGATGAAAAGTTAAGGTTTTTTGGAGATTTTTACTGACTTTTGTATTGATTTGCTATTAAATTGTGATTTAATATCATTAAGACCAGATTGTTAGGAATACACAGTAACCCTAAGATATGGATAATTGTAGCTTATTGGAAAAATCAGTTAATAAGATATGGATATCATTAAGACCAGATTTGCTATTAAATCGAACTCCAAATCAGTTAACAAGATATGGATAATTGTAGCTTACTGGAAAAATTTCATGAATTATCATTAAGATTTGATATCAATTTCTGATTTTCCAAAATTTAAATCAGATTATAGATTAACACATCAACTTGTAGCATATCAATTTCAAATTAATCCAAACTTTCACAGAATAAATATAATCATGAGATTAGACTACTGTATGACTTTCATGAATTTTTATTACGATTTGATGCCAATTGAAATTCACACAAAAATCGGATGAAACCAAAGAATTACTTAAAAAGAAAACCTAATAGTATCCTAAAATAAAATAAAAAATTTCAGTAGATATATAATAGATTATAAAATTTTCTATCAAAATTTTAAAACTTAAAAATTAAATATCCTCCATAAAATTGATTTTTAAATAGAAAAGGGGAATTTGTTTCCTAGAAATTGAAACCTATTTATTAAAATAAATTACAAAACCATATTAAAACTTTGCAAAACCAATTTTAAATTTTTATCTAACATTCCAGTAACCTAAGTTACTGGTTTGTAAAGAAAAATTTCATAAAATTACTAATTTAATACGAAAAAGAATTACGGCACGTAAAACGAAAAAATGATTAGAAAACAAATAAAAAAACTTTTTTTCAAAAACAAAATCTCATGAAAAATTCAATTTATTATTGGAAATTAATTCTGGAGAGTTTCATTAATTTTTAAAATATTTTGATATTTATTAAAAATGGCCGAAATTTAAAATAATTTAAATCCGGATTAAACAAATTCAAAAAAATCCGAAATTTTTTGCGTATTCTGGAAATCAAAACATTAGTTTTGAAATAAGATTTTATAAATTTTGGACATGGTTTGATATACTTTTGGATTCGTTCATCAAGAAATAACCCCTTTCGGGGTTATTCTTTGAAAATTAGAATAAAAATTAAAACGGCCAAACCGTGATTGAAAATTAAGTTCCCAGTAGTATTTTATTTTATAGAAATCCCAGAAAATATCAGTTTTTAAAGAAACCCACGTTTTCTAACACTTGCTTTGATAATCCGATTTAAATCCATATTGAATAAAAAACAAAAGAAAATCATTATTAAATGGAGGAAATTTAATTTTTGGATCAAATTTTGGATTTTGAAAACTCATAATCTATATTATAACATACTGGAATTTCAAGAAAAAATTCATTGATTTGATCTATCAAAAGTAAAACCCTAGCATGCTTTTCTACTTTTGATATTACAAAGATAAAGATCCTACCGTGATCGCGCTCCTTGTCTCTAGGGTGCGTAGATCCGAGGTATACGCTTTGTCGCACCCTTTTATATGATGAAGAAGACCCAAAGAACACTCCAATAATTCTTGATTGTGTGATGCCTTGGAGAAGAAGAAGGAATTTAAGAATTTTTTTTTGTCAAGAACACTTGAGAGAGAGATCACACTTCAAGAGAAAAGAGATTTTTTTTTTCCTTCTTAGGAGGAGAGAGAAAAAAATGAATTTTTATCTTTTTCCCATCTTTTTTTTTAGGATTGTTTGCTTTGATTTTTATACAAAAAAGCTAAGGTTAAGAGAGAAATAGTAGTTCCCAATGTGAGAGCTCTCATTTTTGGCTTGTTTCCAATTTTCCCCTCTTGCTTGCTTTCTTTCTTGTTTCCAAATTGGATTTGATTCCAATCTTAATTTATTGTCAATCAAGATATGCTATTCTTTATTCCACATTGCTTCTTTAGAAGAAACCCTTTTTTAAGCAATCATTCATCTTTTCCTTCTTTCCTTCTTTTATTTTTTTAATTCTTTTTATTTTTCTTTTAACAAATATGATGTCACCATTGTGACATCATCAAGGCTAGATGCTCAATTCATGTGGGTCAGCCATGTGGGGCGCCCACCATGGTGGTCGACCCATATGGGTGAACCCACATGAGCTCCATCTTTACGGGCTTTAGCCCAATGGGCCATTTCATACGGGTTTCGGGTTTTTCCGTAAAAATTCAATAAAATCTTTCTAAATTCAACATTCTATATATGGACCCAACCCATTTGACATTCATGGTGCATCCCTCACACATGATCGAACCATCTTTTTTGGAAAAATAATTTTTCGGACCAAAATGCCCCTATTTGACAATTACACATCCAAATGTGACCAAAATAACCTTAAATTGGTTCACCCCTAAAGGGAAATGTTAAAAATGGAAAGTCTTTGTGATCAAACTTCAAAAATAGAAACCTTTAAAGTTGGGTCCTTTTGATGAGCAATATCAAACAGGATCATTTGGTACCCCCTGAAAATACCCAAAATGCCCTCAACACTTAGAATTTCCAAATTAAGCGAAACTCCTGAGAAATTCTAAATTTAGCAGGTTTTCTAAAATTCAGGAAATCATTCATAATCTCTCAGACATATTTCGGGGATCAAAAGAATTACACAGGAAAAGACCAAATTACCCCGAGGTGCTAGAATTTGGCGAGACTAGGGAAAACCTTGAGAAATTCTAAAAATAGCAGATTTTCAAAAATTTATGAACGGACTCACAACTTAGGGACTAAATATGATATGTTTGGAAATATCTAAAATACCCCCGAAGTGCAAGACTAAGAGAAAATCTTAAGAGATCTAAATTTAGCAGGTTTCCCAAATCTTACGAAATTACTCTTAATCCATCAGCCATACCCTCGAGATGGTTTTGGACATATGAGAAATGATTGAAATATCCATAAGATGATGAAAATGTGGAAGCCCCATGAGTTTCTAAAAATAACAGCTTTTTCAAAATTTGTAAAATCACTCAAGATTTCTCAAATATAACTCGGGGGTCAAATGAGACACATCGGGAATGACCAACATCCGCCTGCAGTTCAAAATAGGCAAAAATGAGGGAAACCCTGAAAATTCTAAAAATAGCAGGTTTTTTTCATTTGCTTGGAAACTTAAACTTTCATCTTCCAGAGGCCAAAGGAACCCCCTAGAGACCTTCAGGATCGTGAATCAACTTCAAAACTCCCATAATGAGGTGAAATCTACCCTAAAATGCATAGATGCCTAATCTAATGTTGAATATGGACTCAAGACTCGATGATACTACCGAATCTTTCGCTTTTTAAAGCGTAGCAAAATGGGGGTGTCTACAATAGGCTAATTACAAGTAAAGCTCACTCACTATCATAAGAAAAGGATCAACAAATAAAAAACCCAAAAGTCTCTCAAGAATAATCTAAGGTAAAGGCACAAGAGAGAGATGGAGAGTGAAAATCTTGAGGAGAAAGAGAATCAAGCCTTTTAGTGCTCTTAGAATATTTTTTGAACTCCTTTGTTGCTTCCCCAAGAGTCCTAAGGTTTATATTTATAGAGGGGAGAAAATACACATGTTTTAAGCTCCCCAACGGTTTTCTCGGACTCCAGGCTCGGAGCTCCGAGTCCTTATTTTTTTGAACCTGGAACAATTCTCGGAGCTCCGAGAATTTTCTCGGAGTTCCGAGATCAGAGCTCTGAGAATATACTCTCGGAGTTCTGAGAAGCCTATAATCAGCAGAATTTTCTGTTTTTATTGCTGATTTTATTTGGGCTTTTGGAACTCTAATTTATCACGTTAAATGGAATGTCATGAGGGTCCAACAATGTTGGGACACCACTATGAACATTCACAAACCCATTAAGTTCTACTTAGTTTGATTCTTATTCTCCTTTGTGCCATAGACCTAGATTATTCATGAAGGATCATTTACATCTTAATTCTGCTTGGTCTTCAACCTTGTTGGCACCTTCTAGAGGCTTTGACATGTCTTTACTCAACTCCATTAAAGCTTGAGCCAAGCTTGAACTTTTGAGTTGATTGCCATTCTTGTTAGGCTAGAGCTCAACCTTGTCTTTGAATACCTTTGAGATGGTGATGCCTTCTTCATGCCTTTGATATCACTTTGAGCTTGAATGATTTGCCATTTGTCATGCACTCTTGAGGATGCTACGCTATCAACACTATAACTTTGCCAATGGAAATCATTAGTGTATAAAACCTTTATTTTATAACAAATTGAGCTTGTTAATCATCAAAACATTTCAATAGGAGTACTTGTTGAACCCTTGGGCTAACAATCTCCCCCTTTTTTATGATGAGAAACATAATTTGTTTTAGGATAGGAGCTCTCCCTTTAGGGTTGAATAAAACAATTTGTGCTCCCCCTAAGAGTTTGATTTAATTGAACATTTAAGGCATTACTTTTAATGATGGAAATTTGATTGCAAAATTATAATCATGGAGCTTTGCTCCCCCTTAATATATGCATATTATTATGCCTTGGGAGCTCAAATATTCTCCCCCTTTTGTCATCACCAAAAATGTGGAACAAAAGGAAAGAGGGTAGGTGAGAGTAAATGGGACAAGTGAATTGCAATGCAATAGAGAAAGCAGGCATAAGACAAGGTATGCAAGCAAAAAAATGTAACAGAGAAGCACACCGCACACTAAACCAAAGAGATATATATATATAGATGATATGAAATGGCACACATAAAAGTGCATACAACCATTTAAAGGACATAGCATCCATGACACATCATAACAGTGATAGAATTAGATAAACCGAATACGTCCCAAAAAGATCCAACTGATTATAGAAGCATCTAGCTAAATAGGATCCATACAACGAACTTATAATCCAAAGACGACCGAGGCAAATAGAAACATATAGATAAGCCTAATATAAACAGAAGTCTGAGCAAAACGGGATCCATCATCAGAGAACGAGAGCCATCTACTGCTCCGGAGGAGGCGGTGGCTGATGAGAAGAACTGCCCGGCGCCTGACCCCACTGGCCACTGGAGATTTAGCGATAATGGGCGGCCCACTGGTCATCAACGTGGGTAGTCATGGTCTGGAAGCGAGTAGAAATCTCAGTGTCAACATGGGTAGACAACCGCTCAAACTGTGAGACCATGGATCGCTCAATGGCCTCCTGCATGTGAGCCAAATCCTAGCGAGTGCAGAACTGAGATGTATCCTGTGACGGCTGGGGTGCCGGTGCAGCCTGGTCCTCGGCTTCGTAGCCGCCTCCATCGTCAGAATCAATGTCAATCGCTGCTTGATTAAGAGCCATGCGATTAAAGGTCTGATCATCAAACAGGGCAGTCGGAGTCATGGTCATCTCTCCATCCAAGATGATGCCAAAGTGGCGGAAGACACGGGTGAGAATCATGCCATATGGCAAGGAAGAGCGGTAGCGGCCAGGGGTCTGAAACATGTAGTGAAACATGATATAAGGCAAACAAAGCTGGCAGCCCTCTAGGATGCTGTAGATAATATATGTCTCTAAGGGTCTTAGGGCTTCACGCATCCTGGCACGAGGTATTAAGATGTGGTACATGAAGTTATGGAGCATGCGTGCAACCGGAATGAGGTCGGCGGATTGTACTGGCATATTAGGGTGGTAGCGCCGTGTTATCCGACCATAGACAGTGTCATGATCAATATCATCAAGTGAATGTGTCCCATCTTCCGGCCAAAAATAGTGTAAGAGGCCCTCATGGCTAATCCCAAGAAGTGTGGCAAAAGTGTGATAGTTGAGTTTGATGACAGTTTTCTTGATCTTAGATTCGATTTTGAAGAAGGAAGGGAAAATGGTGAGATTGGCATAGAAGAGACGCACCAATCGAGGGTAAACGGGTTCGTTGAGGTGAAGGATGGGTGTCCAATGAAGGGAATCAAATTTGGCCTTTAAATCAAAATTTTGAAGGACGGGGGGATCAATGTACCTACCGATGAGGATGCCCTTAGTGCCGACGTCGGCCCAGAGTTTCTTGGCCTTATCCCCAGTGAAATAGGAGTTGGACACAACCTCGGCCGCCACAGCCTTGGCCTTCGCCTTCTTTCGTGAAGGCCCTTCTTCCTCAGGAACGTCTTCAAGAACGTATCCGGGGTCTTCAACTTGGGAGGAGCCTCCGATGTTGAGATTTTTGGTTTTAGGAGGCATGGTGAGAGGAAATGTGGGTGGAGAGAAAAATAATGTGTTTAAAAAAAAGAAATAGCCCTAAAATGGAGGAAAAACAGGGGAAATAAAGAAAGGAAGAAAGAAAAAATGAAAAAGGGGAGAAATCCTAGGGTTTTATTGGAAAAAAACGGTGTGAGGAAGAAGAGAGGGATTTGGATGGGAGAAGAGGGTTTTGGAGGAAGATGTAAGGGAAAATGAAGATAATGGAGTTAGGGTTTGAAGAGAAATGGAAGGAAGAGGGAAAGAAGAGAAGAGAAATAAAAAAAAAAATGAATCGGATCCAGGGTTATAACGCTCCTGGCCCGATTCTCAGAGCTCCGAGAAAAACTCTCGGAGTTCCGAGAACACACGAATTTTTTTATTTTCTACTGGCCCAAATCTCGGAGTTCCGAAAAATTTTCTCAGAGCTCCGAGGACCACCTGGATGAAATCTCGGAGTTCGAGATATTTTTTCAGAGTTCCGAGAACCTTTCCAGTACCCTCTGCCCCTATTCTCGGAGTTCTGAGACAAAATCTCGGAGTTCCGAGAATTTTATTTATTTTTTATTTTTTTTAAATGTAAGGAGGACATAGTGACACACATACACATAGATGGATATGTATAGGTGACATTGCAAGTACAAACCATGATCCAATGCATGAATTACACCTGACTTACCGAAGGTTTAGATGATGGCACATGGCCAAAGTTTTAGGTATCTTAATTAAGGGTGATGGTACCGACTCCCCCTTGAAATGAAGTGGGCTATGGGTACCAATTGAGTGAGTTTTAGAGTAAGGGTTGGATCATCTAAAACCATGTAGTCACTATCAAAACAAGAGATATATATATATATATATATATATATATATATATATATATATACAATCCAATGCATGAATTACACCTGACTTACCGAAGGTTTAGATGATGGCACATGGCCAAAGTTTTAGGTATCTTAATTAAGGGTGATGGTACCGACTCCCCCTTGAAATAAAGTGGGCTATGGGTACCAATTGAGTGAGTTTTAGAGTTAGGGTTGGATCATCTAAAACCATGTAGTCACTATCAAAACAAGATATATATATATATATATATATATATATATATATATATATATATATATACAAAGAGAATTGTGTCTTCTATTCATGCTTCATGTGCAAATTCTTTGACTTGATCCAAACTCCAAATGTTGAGTCCACTCCTAAGGTCACAAAATCGATCCTCATTAAGGGGTTTTGTGAAGATATCCGCCAATTGTTCATTGGTGTGGAAGTACTTAATTTCAATATCCCCTTTTTGAGAATGATCTCTTAAGAAATGATGCCTTACCTCTATGTGCTTAGTTTTATAATGTTGAATTCGATTTTTTGTCAAGTTGATGGCACTTGTATTATCACAATGGATTGGAACATTACTAAATGCAAGATTGTAGTCCATGAGAGTGTTCTTCATCCATAGGATTTGTGCACAATAAGCGCCGGCCACAATGTATTCTGCTTCAGTAGTAGACAAGGCTACCGAGTTTTGTTTTTTCCTAAACGAAGACACTAGAGACCTTCCTAGAAATTGACAAGTGCCACTTGTGCTTTTTCTATCAATTTTACAACCGGCAAAGTCGGCATTCGAAAATCCTACTAGGTTGAATTCATTCGATCGTTCATACCATAAACCTAAAGAATGAGTTCCTTTGAGATATTTGAATATCCTCTTAACGGCACTCAAATGCGACTCTTTAGGACCCGATTGAAATCTAGCACAAATACACACGCTAAACATTATATCCGGCCGACTAGTGGTCAAATATAATAGACTACCTATCATTCCTCTAAACTTCTTCTCATCAATGGGTTTGCAACTTTCATCCTTTTCTAATTTAGTGGAAGTGCTCATAGGAGTTGGCTTGATTTGTGAGCTATCCATGCCAAATTTTTTAAGGAGTTCCCTAGTATACTTCTCGTGGTTGATGAAAATTCCATTTTTACATTGTTTGATTTGAAGTCCTAGGAAATAGGTAAGCTCTCCCATCATACTCATCTCAAACTCTTTTTGCATGGATTGTGCGAATTCTTCACACATCGTATCATTTGTAGCACCAAATATTATATCATCTACATAAACTTGAACAATAAGCATATCTTTTCCTTTTCTTTTATTGAACAAGGTTTTGTCAACCGTGCCTATTTGAAAGCCACTCTCTAATAGGAAAGAGCTAAGCCTATCATACCAAGCTCTAGGAGCTTGCTTTAGACCATACAAGGCTTTGTCCAACCTATATACGTGATTAGGGTATTTGAAATCCTCAAAACAGGAAGGTTGTTCAACATAAACTTCCTCCATAATATACCCATTTAGGAATGCACTCTTCACATCCATTTGATACAACTTAAAGTTTTTATGGGATGCAAATGCAAGTAGCATCCTTATGGCTTCCAATCTCGCAACCGGAGCAAAGGTCTCATCATAATCGATACCTTCCTCTTGGTTGTAACCTTGGGCTACCAATCTAGCTTTATTCCTTTGAATATCTCCATGGTCATCGAGTTTGTTTCTAAACACCCATTTAGTCCCAATAACCGGGTGATCACTAGGCCTAGGAACTAACCTCCATACTTGGTTTCTCTCAAATTGGTTTAGTTCCTCTTGCATAGCAATCATCCAAAATTCATCATTTTCAGCTTCTTTTATGGACTTGGGTTCTATTTGGGAGATAAAGGCCATGTTGGCACAAACATTCCTATAGTGAGATCTTGTCTTGATTCCTTGTGAGGTTTCACCTATGATTTGAGTAGAAGGGTGACTAGACATGATTCTACTATGTTTGGAAAGACCTTCTACTTCAAGTGCTTCTATAGGTTGACCTTCTAAATCACGATTTTTTAAGGGTTGAACAATGGACTCTACTTGACTATGAGGCTCTAGAAGATTGACACCATCATCATCTTCATTAATGACTTTAGGAGGTTCAAATGACTCATCAAATTTGACATGCACAGATTCTTCCACAATTTGAGTTCTTTTGTTATAGTCTCTATAAGCTTTACTATGGGTTGAATAGCCTAAGAAGATACCTTCATCGGATTTTGAATCAAACTTGTCCAAGGTGTCTTTCATGTTTAATATAAAACATTTACAACCGAAAACTTTGAGATAGCTAACTTTGGGGGGTGTTCCACTCCATAGTTCATAAGGTATTTTGTTAAGGTGAGGTCTAATGAGCACTCTATTTAAAAGATAGCAAGCCGTGTGAACGGCTTCCGCCCAAAAATTTCTTGGAACATTGTGCTCATTTAACATGGTTCTAGCCATTTCAATAAGTGATCTATTTTTCCTTTCAACTACCCCATTTTGTTGGGGAGTTCTTGGAGCTGAGAAATTGTGCTTGATTCCATTTTCATTACAAAAGGTATCAAACTCAAAGTTATCAAACTCGGTTCCATGATCACTTCTAATTTCATTTATGAAAACCCCTCGTTAATTTTGAATTCACTTGCACAAGTTGACAAATTTCTTGAAGGTTTCATCTTTACTAGTTAAGAACAACACCCAAGTGAACCTAGAGTAGTCATCAACAATCACATATACATATCTACTGCCTCCTCTACTACGAGTCTTCATGGGACCAAATAGGTCCATGTGAAGGAGTTGTAGTGAACAAGAGGTAGATAATACACTTATGGTTTTAAAAGAGTCTTTAGCATGTTTTCCATGAATGCAAGCACTACAAACTTTATCTCTAATGTATTTGAGTTTAGGTAACTCTCTCACAAGATTCTTAGAAGATAATCTTGAAATCAAATCCATATGAGCATGACCAAGTCTCCTATGCCATAACCAAGGGTTATCATCCATGACGGAGAGACATTGGATGTTTTGATTTTCAAGGTCTTCTAATGCTAATGAATACATATTGCCATCTCTACATGCAACAAATTCAACTTCATTATTTTTAGCCTTCAAAATTTTACATCTATCTTTTTCAAAAAAAACTTTGTGACCAAGATCATATAGTTGACTAATCCTTATCAAATTAAATGAAAGACCGTCAACGAGCAAAATATGTTCAACTTTAATGTCCTTAATTTCAATGGTACCTTCACCGATGATTTTGCTTCTTGTATCATCCTCAAAGGTAACATTTACTTGATAACTCATGGTGACAAAGGCGAACTTGGTTACGTCTCCCGTCATGTGCCTTGAGCAACCGCTATCCAAGAACCGCTTGTCCTTTGAGGGTTTTCCTTTCAAGCACACCTACAAGAATCAAAGCTCATGTTGAAGTTTTAGGTACCCACTTTTTCTTGGATCCTTCAAGGTTAGCAACATCATAAAGCTCATCTTTTTTAACCCACATAAATTTAGATGCTTTTGATTTCTTAACATTGCATGCAATCCTTAAGTGTCTTATTCTACCATAATAGTGACAAGTAGGAATAAAAGCACTAGCGTTAGCATGGATGTGGGAGGAATTCATTATAAACTTATTTTTGAATGAGGCTTCTCCTTTAGAAAGGGGTTGGTAACCAAGACTATTTTTTTCTTGAGAGACAAGCTTATTTTCAAGAATTTCATCTAGTTTGTTTTTGCCACATGAGAATTTTCTAAACGTTACATCAAGTTCTTTGCATTTCAAAATAAGTTTCTCATTTTTCTCTTTCAAGCTTTTGTTTTCAAAGATTAATTTGTCTACCTCTTTATTCAAAGCTTTGTTTTCCAAAATCAATTTTTCACTTGTATTGGTTTGCAAATCGAATTTCTTTTTCAAGAACCCAAAATCCCTAGTTATATCTTGTAAGGACTTTTTCATTGTTTTGTTTTTGGCAAGTTGTAAATCCAATTTTTCATGAAGTTTTTCACAAGCAAATATTAGTTCATCATTAGAGAATTCATGAGACATATCATCAACATCATTTACCTCGGATACGGAGATATCTTGTGTCACATCGGCGAGTCCCATGAAGCAAAGGTCATCTTCATCCTTTCCGTTGGATTCATTTCCGGATGAAGCACTCCCTTCATCCCAAGCCGCCGCACACAAAGTCTTTTTGACATTTCTTCTATTCTTCTTATCCTTGTTATTGTTGTTGATGAGTGGGCAATTTGGCCTTATATGACCAAACTTGTTTCACTTATAGCATATCATCTTCTCTTTGCTTGAAGGCCTATTTCTTCCTTGGCTAGAATTGCCTCCTCTCTTGAACTTGAGAAATTTCTTGAATCTCTTGGTGAAGAGAGCAAGATCATCTTGTGTGTCTTCTTCACTCTCTTCCTCTTCACTCTCAACTCTTGCTTTAAAAGCTATTCCTTTCCTTTTTTTATCTTCCTTTTGTTTGTTTAAGGTTTCCCTTCCTTTTAAAACCATTTCAAAAGTTATTAAGGAACCTATTAAGTCTTCTAAGCCCATTTTTGATACGTCTTTTGCTTCTTCACTGGCGGTGACCTTGGGATCCCAATCTTTAGGTAATGACCTAAGTATTTTGGTAACTAAGTCCTTGCTAGACAATTGTTTACCTAATGATCTCAACCCATTTGTTATGTTTATGAACCTAGTATGCATTTCGGCAATGGTTTCATTAGGGTCCATCATGAATAGTTCATACTCTCTAAAGAGAAGATTTATCTTGGACTCTTTCACTTGATTTGTCCCTTCATGAGCTATCTCTAACATATCCCAAATCTCCTTAGCGGTTTCAAGAGTAGAAACTCGATTGAACTCCTTGGGAGATAAGGCACAAATCAAGGCATTCATTGCTTTTGCATTGATAATGGACTCTTTTATTTCATTTTCATCCCACAGTTCCATATCAACACTAGGTTCTTTATATCCATTTTGTATACTTCTCCAAACATCAAAATCTAAAGATTTCAAAAACACTTTTATTCTAGTTTGCTACACTTTAAGCCCATTTTGCTACACTTTAAAAAGTAAAAGTTTTTGTAGTTTGTCAAGTTTTGAGTCCGTATTCCACCTAAGATTAAGCATATGTGCATTTTATGGTAGATTTTGCCTCGTTGAAGGAATTCTGAAGTTGATTCGCGATCCTAAAGGTTTCTAGGGTGTTCCAATGGTATCTAGAAGATGAAAATTCAAGTTTCCAACCAACTGAAAAAAACCTGTTATTTTTAGAATTTTTGGGGTTTCCCTCATTTTTACCTATTTTTACACTACAGGGGTATTTTGGTCATTCCCGATGTGTCTCGTTTGAGCCCCGAATTATATTTGAGAAATCTTGAGTGATTTTACAAATTTTGAAAAAGCTGTTATTTTTAGAAACTCATGGGGCTTCCACATTTTCATCATCTTATGGATATTTCAATCATTTCTCATATATCCAAAACCATCTTGAGGGTACGGCTGATGGATTAGAAGAAATTTCGTAAGATTTGGCAAACCTGCTAAATTTAGATCTCTCAAGATTTTCTCTTAGCCTTGCACCTCGGAGGTATTTTAGATGTTTCCAACATATCATATTTCATCCCTAAGTTGTGTCTAAGAAATCTTGAGTCTGTTCATAAATTTTCAAAAATCTGCTATTTTTGGAATTTGTCAGGGTTTTCCCTAGTCTCGCCAAATTCTCGCACCTCGGGGTAATTTGGTCTTTTCCTGTGTAATTTTTTTTATCCCCGAAATATGTCTGAGAAATAATGAATGATTTCCTGAATTTTAGAAAACCTGCTAAATTTAGAATTTCTCAGGGGTTTCGCTTAATTTGGAAATTCTAAGCGTTCAGGGCATTTTGGGTATTTTCAGGGGATACCAAATGATCCTGTTTAATATTGCTTACCGAAATGACCCAATTTTAAAAGTTTCTATTTTTTAACTTTGACGACAAAGACTTTCCATTTTTAATTTTTCCCTTTAGGGGTGAACCAATCTGAGGGTATTTTGGTCACATTTGGATGTGTAATTGTTAAATAGGGGCATTTTGGTCCGAAAAATTATTTTCCCAAAAAAGATGGTCCTATCATGTGTGAGGAATGCACCATAAATGTCAAATGGGTTGGGTCCATATATAGAATGTTGAATTCAGAATGGAACTCATCTGGGTTCACCCATATGGGTCGACCACCATGGTGGGCGCCCCACATGGCTGACCCACATGAGTTGAGCACCCAACCTTGATGATGTCACAATGGTGACATCATATTTGTTAAAAGAAAAATAAAAAAGAATAAAAAAAAAATATTTTCTTCCAAAGAAGCAATGTGGAATGAGAATAGCATGTCTTGATTGACAAAAAATTAAGATTGGAATCAAATCCAATTTGGAAACAAGAAAGAAAGAAAGCAAGAGGGGGAAATTGGAAACAAGCCAAAAATGGGAGCTCTCACAGTGGAAACTACTATTTCTCTCTTAACCCTAGTTGTTTTGTATAAAAATCCAAGCAAACAATCCTAGGAAGGATTCAAAAAAAATCCAAATTCGTCATTTTTCTCTCTCCCAAAAAATTAAAAAAAAAAAAACCTCTTCTTCACAAAGGTCCTTTTTCTCTCTCGAATGTTCTTCACAAAAGGGATTCTTGAATTTCTTTTTCTTCTTCAACAAATCACACATCAAGGATCTTTGTGGTATTCTTTGGGTCATCTTCATCATATAAAAGAGTGCAACCAAGCGTATACCTCGGATCTACGCACCCTAGAGACAAGGAGCGCGATCAACGGTAGGATCTTTTATCTTTGTAATATCAAAAGTAGAAACGCATGCTAGGGTTTTACTTTTGATAGATCAAATCAATGAATTTTTCATTGAAATTGCAGTATCTTATAATATAGATCATAAGTTTTCAAAATCCAAAATTTCACCAAAAAATTAATTTTTCTCCATTTAATAATGATTTTCTTTCGTTTTTTATTCATTGTGGATTTAAATCGGATTACCAAAGCAAGTGTTTGAAAATGTGGGTTTCTTTAAAAACTGATATTTTTTGGGATTTCTATGAAATAAAATACTACTGGAAACTTAATTTCCAATCGCGGTTTGGCCGTTTTAATTTTCATTCTATTTTTCAAAAAAGTTATTTCTTGATGAACGAAGCCAAAAGTATATCAAACCATGTCCAAAATTTGTGAAATCTTGTTTCCAAACCAAGTTTTTGGTTTCCAGACCACCCAAACATTTTTGGATTTTTAAAAATTTTTGTAATCCTGTTTTAAATTATTTTAAATTTCGGCCATTTTTAATAAATATCAAAAGGTTTTAAAAATTGATGAAACTCTCCAGAATTAATGTTCAATAATAAATTGAATTTTTCATGAAATTGGTTTTTCGAAAAAAGGTTTTTTTATTTGTTTTCTATTCGCTTCTTCGTTTTACGTGTCGTAATTCTTTTTTATATTATATTAATGAAATTGGGAATCTTTTTCCTACAAACCAGTAGTTTAGGCCATTAGAAGGTTAGTGAAAAGTTTTCAAAAGATTTTACAAATTTTTAATATGATTTCACAATTTTCTTTTAAAAAAACGGGTGTTAATTCCTAGGAAACGAAATCCCCTTTTTATTCAAAAATCAATTTTATAGAGGAGCATTAATTATTAGGTCTTGAAATTTTTACAGTAAATCATATAGCCTATTTTATATCTACTGAAATTTGTACATGATTTTAGGATACCATTTAATCTACTTTTTAATTGATTCATTGATTTTATCTGAATTGTGTGTGAATTTTAATTGGCATCAAATCTTGCTAAACACCTTTGAAATTTTTACAGTCGTCTAATACCATGATTCTATCTACACTGTAACAGTTTCACTTGATTTAAATTTCGTATACTATGAGTTGATTTGTTAATTTTCAATCTGACCTAAATTTTGAAAATTCAGAAATTGATAGGAAAACTTATTCTAAATTCATGCAGCTCTTTCAGTAGTCTAAGCTCATTCATATCTTATTACGAAAAAAGCTGTAATGAATTTGGAGTTTGATTGCTTAGGTTTACTGTCTAATCCTAGCAATCCGGTCTTAATGTTAATAAATCACAACTTAATAGCAAATCAACACAAAAGTCAGTGAAAACTTTCAGAAAACCCTAATTTTTCATCATATATTTAACCTTAAAATTGTTTGAAACAGAAGCCCTAGAGGTGATAGATTCCATTTGTAAATTGACTATGATGTGACGGTTTAACTGCCGAGATCGCATTCATAATCGTATACTAATTGTGATCGTTCCTGCATAATTTGAGCATGTAAATTATAGTATGTTGTTGGCTCCGACGTCCACTGTCCACGGAAATCCTGAGAATCATGCGAAGCAATAATATACTATAATATATGTGTTAAATTATACAAGGATTGAGAGCACGATGCCCTTCCATGGATGCGATTCGAGGCCGAAACTAATCAAGCCCTAGAGCCTTTGGTATTCCATAGATCTTAGGAATCGAAAACTTTCAAAGAATAAAAAATCATTAAGTTCAACAAATCGAATTAACTCGATTCACGTCTCAGGAGCCGTTGGATTACGTCGACTCTGATCCCAGTGAGGCTTGGGTACTTAGGCAGCTTGGATGCTTGATAACATACCAATCACGAGTCGGCTCCACACATAAGTAGTGGGGTTTTGTATATTAGTTTTCTTTTAATTCTTAATTAAATTAACTAAATATATAGGATTTCCCCCCAATTAGAATTTTATTAGAACTTTCACTTAGATTGAAATCAAACAAATTAAGAAAATCAAGATACATATTTAGGAATTACATTAAAATTAGATTTTAGGATGCATGTCACGTCATTCGCACTTCAATAGAGTTAAATGAGTCATTTAAAAGAAATTCAAGAGAGTTAACTTTTGGAATCAAAGACCGGATTATCGGGCGAGGATGGTGCATGTGGTGGTAACTCCCCATACTCTCTCTCTCTCTCTCTCTCTCTCTCTCTCTCTCTCTCTCTCTCTCTCTCCCCCTTCAACCCCTTTTCTTCACTAATTAATACTTTCATAACTTGATTTTTCTCCTTTTGTGGTTTTCCTGTGATTAATTATTTTGCAGGGAACTGATTGCAAAAAGGTGTAGTCTGCTTCGAGAGAGGTCCGTTGGCTTAGTTGATTTATGTCTGCTTTATCTAATTCCAATTTTTAAGTGCAGATCTAGCAAGTAAGTTGTTTTCTAATGCCCATTTACTAGATGATTAATGGTTTCAGGTAGTCTTTGATTGTTGGGAGTATCCTTGGACAGAAGATATGGAAAAGTAGTGAAAGTGAATGAATGCTGGGAAATTAATATCGTGTTATTTACATAAGCAAGCAATTTTCTTTGGTGCTTTGTTTGGGTATAAGCAAAATCATGTTTCAATATTTTCCTTTAGTTTTTTGTACCAACTAAAGGAATATTGGCCAATTATCTCTGTGTTGGATATGTATGTATGTGTTTCTTACTGCCCATTTCCAACAATCTCATGTTAGCATTCAAGAATGTATATGCAATTATATCACATGTTTATTTTATTTTCTTGACCTTCTGAATTGTTTTAATGCATCATCTTTGTGGTTCATCTAAATTTTCTTTAGCACCCCTTGCATCACACTAACAAAATAAAAACCCCAAAATGAAATATCTATATGCAACCATGAATCCAAAAAAAATGAGGGTAAGAAGATTCACTAACCTTAGCTTCAATTAACCGTAGCTTTCACTGTTGAGAGAGAGAGAGAGAGATTGACATTGAATCGCAAAATATCTATGGAAGATGCAATGGTTCAATCCCAAAAAATCTGTGGAGCGAGAGAGAGAGAGCGGACCTTGAATCCCAAAGATCTCTCTGGTTTTTCGAAGAAGGCGAAGTCCTTTCTAGGGCTTCACACTAGCTAAGTCTAGGGCTCGAAGAAGATTTGGCCCAAAGATCTCTCTAGTTTTTCGAAGAATGCGAAGTCCTTTCTCCTTTCTTTCATGCACTAGGGTTTGCTAAAGAAGGCAAAGCCTTAGCTTGAGAGATCTTTTATCGCAATGGATTTTAGTCTCCCACCTTCGTCATTATGTTATATGCTATGGGACCCACTTATAAAAACCAATTGAAACTCACCTAACGCTCGAGCGTTGATAACGGTATATGTGCTCGAGCGGAGAAACCATTTTCCCATATAGTAGTATGTATATATGTATATGGATCTATGTATATATAGTAGTATGTATATATTTATATGGATATGTATATGTATCTATGTGTATATATATATATATACACACACACACACACACATATATATATATATATATATGTGTGTGTGTGTGTATATATATATGTATGTATGTATATGTATATGTATATGTGTATGTATGTATAATATACATACACACACACACACATAGGGAAAAGGTTTTTGAGCTATAGGTCAACCTGAGCAAGCCACTATAAATGTGGTTATCATAGCACATTTAATCTAATTTTTTAATTCAAATCATATCATAGGAAAACCGAATTGGATGAGGATCATCACATTTAATCTAATGTTTAAATTTGATGTATTTATTTCGTTACATCTCCGTAGAGAGTTACATGAACCCGTAGATATGTTGGAACTACACCTTCGTAGATAAGTTATTAGTTGACATCCATTTGTTATTTTCCTACCTGGGATTTTAATTTTGAATTTTCTTTTTAGTAATTGAATAGCTGAATTTGATGCTATGGAGTTTGTGGGTGTGGATATGTAGGAAATGCCTAAAATTTTGGCAAAAAATATGCTTTATAAATGTTCATCATATAAAACATAGGTGTTTTGTTTTACAAGAGAAAGGTCCTTGCATTTACTTATAGAAAAACAATTTGCCAAGGAACTTACAAGTTGCCTTACAAAAAAGTTGATTTCGGATGTATCATTGCCTTTCATTATCCTTTGTTCCTACGGTGGTTGTTTTCTATACTTCATGTTTAGTTTTTCCTAATTCAGACTGCAGGAATTAAGTATGTCCGTTTTCCAAATTTCAAGTTTTAGTTCTCTAAAAACTTCAGCACACATTGAGTTAGGAAATACTTCTTCTTTTGGATTTCTCTATGCTTTTTTATTAATGGTACTGGATTTTACTATGCTCAACTTCAATATTTTGGAATTTCAATTTTGTTCTGAAATTTAAGTAGTATTTTGTAATTCCAAATCTCTCCATTCCAAAAATATCGTATAAATCTAAAGACAACAAAGCCAACTCTAAAATCAGATTTTTTTTTGGGAATGAAAATTGAATAAAAGCATGCAAATGTCTATAAAAACTTTACACCTAAAAATTACACCAAAGATCCCCAAAATTTAACCAAAATACTCCATCCTGAGAGCCGATTCAATGCAACTCCAAATTTTTGGGACTGTCATCCCAAACTACTCGATCCAATTAGGGAATACCAAATGAAATAACTTCTACATTAAAGGATGCTAAACATCTTTGATGAGGTTAATTAGGTCCTTTCCAAATTAATTTAAACGGAAATGGGTTTTTTGAGTAATCATAGGATTAAATGGAAATGGTGCCAAATGCTAAAACAGAAATATGAGCTTTAATTCTATAATTACTCAAAGTCTCAAAGACCATTGTTCCAATGGAAATGGGTGTTTTGACTGATTATAGGATTAAATGAAAAAGAAGCTACCTACAAAAAAACAAAAAATATGAGCTTTAATGGGAATTTAGGTAGAAATGTTTTATTTTTCATTTTTAATTCTCAATGCCACATTGGAAATTATATGCCACGTAGATTTGAGGGAGGAAGGGGAGGGCTGCCATGTTATTGTGAATAGTGAAAGTCATTTTCTATCTAAAAGAATCCGTGCAAAAAAGTTGAATAAATAACAAACAGATGAGTTGAGCATCGCAATGAGAGAGAATGAAAGTCGATTAAGAACAAAACATATGAGTTGAGTAATGTCTAAGAGGTTTAAGTGGGCCATCATGGTAAGTTAACAAATATTATGAGAAGGTCTGAGCCATGTCCTTTAGAAATTTGTAGAGAAGGATCACAGCATTGAGATCATAGAGTAGGAATGAGTTTACTTAGCAAAAAAGAAAAGCATAACTGGCTAATGGTGGAGAATAGCAATTGCAACGACAAAATTCTTGTGTCGCAAATTGCGAACAATGACAGTTCCTCAAAAGTACGAACAAATTAAAGAAGTCATGCCCATGCCGTAAACTTCAAATTCCCTATCTTAGAAGAGCACTTGAAATATAATTTGAATTTCATTTCCAAAGAGTAGGCATTCTTGATACAAAAATCAGAAGTTTAGATTGTAAGATATAGAGACTAATTCTCATCGTAGTTAAAGAAAATGATATAGATACCAAATAAATGCAATTTAATGACCAAAAAAAAATGAAGACCCAAAGATACTGAAATTAGATCATATCTTGTCTTAAAAATCAATATCCAAACATAAAAAGCCAAACGCAGGTTATTCAAGAGTTGCAGCAAGCATTAGCAGAACTTACCCAAACTCTCCGCCATCTCTCAGAAGAGAATGCCGAGTTGAGGTCACTCCCCTAGGTCACTATGCCACCCGCTGTATTTCAACAACCTCCTCGTCCTCCTGTGCAAGAAATTGCACCAGCAGATCCCGCGAGGGGGGCACGACTCGCCTCCTTCTTGGTCACTCGTACCCACACGAATGGCGTGTGCCTTTTTATTATTGATATAAATCATCTTTTCCGTGAACTTGGGATAACAAAAGAAATCCGAATTTCACACAAAAGAGAATGACCAGAGTCGTCACCTAGGTAAGAGACCTAGGACCCATAAGTGACACTGCAATGATTTGCGATCCCAGAAGTCTAGATTCATTACTTGATTACGAGAATGGAAGCTATGGCGGATTACCATCATATGCACAATTCTTGCCAGATAATCTGGTCTTCAATTCCAACGATTAACTCATTTAAACTCTCTTGATGTACAAACTACGGGACATATATCCTAGACGATCTAATTTCGAGGTGGTTCCTAGATGCATCTCTTTTATTCTCTTGACTTAGTTTGGTTCAATCTATGTGATAGTTCTCCTAAAATCTAATTTGGGAAAGTTCCTAAGTGATTTAATCAATTTAATTTAGGGTTGAAAAAATGATAAAGACATAAATAAAACAACCCTAAAATCCTACTGAGGTGTGTGTAGGGTCGACTCGTGCTTGGAATGCTATCCACGCATCCAAGTTGCCTACGTACCAAAGCCTCACTGGGATCAGAGTTGACGTAGTTCGGTGGCTTAAACTAAGCTACATGCCTAAGACATCTAGGACACCGATCTAGACTTGATGGACTGTTTCAACAGTTTAAGAGAGATCATTTAGTTCAAGTTGAGTAAATTTTATTATCCTAGGACTTCATCTAAGATGCTATATGGTCTTATCTAAGTGTAAAATGATTCCTAGACTAATGCAGGTGGGCCCTACATCCTAGGTTAACTAGGCTTGTCCTATAGGGAAAATGCATCAACTTGTGAAACTATTATAAAGGTCGATTGCTAATAATAGCAACTGGCTGTGATGAGGCTAAACTCCTAACTCTAGGACACCCTAGAAACTTAAAGCACAACGTGACGTAAGTACTCCTAAAGGGACTCTAAAGGTCCCTGCGAGGTGGGGCCGTAATCCAACGGTTCCAAGATCAATTTGAACTTGGGTTTGCCCAACTCAAATTTATTAAGTTAATGATTTTTCTATTCTTTTTAAGGGTTCTTAACTTCTAAAACCTAAGGCTCTAAGGGTTGACCAGTCACATGCTTGGGTTGCATTCATGGAAGAGAATTGTGCTCTCCACTCTTAAACAATTTGGCATTTAAGTTATAACATATTGTTGCTTAGCATATTCTCAGGATTTTCATGGACAACTACCTCGGAGCCAACAACATATTATAATTTAGATACTAAACCATCCAAGGCCGATCGCAAAGAGTAAACAATCATCAATTCAACCCTTGCATTCAAACTAACCTAGAATACGAAGTTTACAAAGGAAATATTAGATTTTTAAGGTTTCTGTTTAAGTGGCTTAAGGATTGGATATATAAAGGAAAATTAGAGTATTCTGGAAATTTTCATGACGCTTTGAATTAAATTGAATTTTTAAATGATTTTATCGAAGTTAGACCAGATTAGTGATTTTACAAAGTATCCTATAGTTATTTAAATTTTCTATTCCATAAACTCAAGTATATGATGTATTCTGAAAAATTACAATTCTCTAAAAATTTTCATGATTTTTAAGAATTAAATTCGATTTTTAATGATTTTTTCCAAAATTAGGTCAGATTGGTGACTTTACAAAGCAACATATAGCAAATGTAAAATGCGATGAAATTCACCCTAAAATGCAAGAATGCTTAACCTAATGCAGAAGACTTGACTTGGGATTTTACAGACCAACTAAACCTTTTTGCTTTCTAAAGCGTAGCAAAATGGGGATGTCTACTGATGCCCCTCTTTTGTAGAGATGACATAGTCATCGAATACTAAAGCAAAAGTGACAGAGTCATTTTGCGTAGCTTTAATCAACAAAAGATTCTCTACTCATAATGCAACCTAAATGCAGATATATGCTAAATGCTTCCTAATGCAAGATCCTAGATGAAGTCCTAGAACATTGACAAATTTGATTATACGGATGATAATCTTTGTCATAGAGGTACTAAGCTTTTTCTCTAAGACAGAAAAAAGAATCTTTTTGGTTTACAGGCTCCCGCGCTTTTACTCTAAATAGAAAGGAAGAAGAATATTTTGATTCGGATGCACTTTTGCTTTTTCTCTGAAAAGAGGAAAAAGGGAAGATGGAATTTTGATCTAGAGGCACTTTCGATTTTTCTCTGAAAAGAAAAGGAAGATGAATTTCGATTCAGAGGCACTTTTGCTTTTTCTCTAAAAGGAAATGGAAGATGAATTTCGATCCAGAGGCACTTCGCTTTTACTCTGAAAGGAAATGGAAGATGAATTTCGATCCAGAGGCACTTTCACTTTTTCTCTCAAAGGAAAAGGAAGATGAATTTCAATCCAGAGGCACCTTCGTTTTTTCTCTGCAAGGAAAAGAAAGATGAATTTCGATCCAGTGGCACTTCGCTTTTTCTATGAAAAGAAAGGAAGATGAATTTTCAATCCAGAGGCACCTTCGCTTTTTCTCTGAAAAGAAAAGAAGAAGAATTTCGATCCAGAGGCACTTTCGATTTTCTCTGAAAATCAAAGGATGATGAATTTCGATCTATAGGGCACTATCGCTTTTTCTCTGAAAAGAAAAGGAAGATGAATTTAGATCTAGAGGCACTCTCGCTTTTTCTCTGAAAGGAAAAGGAAGATGGATTTTCAATCCAAAGGCACTTTCGCTTTTTCTCTGAAAAGAAAAGGAAGATATATTTTCGATCCAGAGGCACTTTTACTTTTTCTATGAAAAAAAAGGAAGATGGATTTTCAATCGATAGGCACTTTGCTTTTTCTCTGAAAAGAAAAGGAAGATAGATTTTTAATCCCGATGCACCTTCGCTTTTTCTCTGAAAAGAAAGGAAAAGGAAATTTCAAAATTTGAACTGAATTCGATTTGATGACTCATAATGACCTTGAATTCGGAAATTAGAATAGACTTCAATTGATGATTTGAAATGAAATCGAATTTGGAGATTTGACATGTACTTGGATTTGATAAATTTGAAAACTAATGAACTATAGATTTGTGAAATTGGATTCAAGGACAATAGAAATTGTGCACGATGAAAATATTGACACAGAGACTTTGACAAATGATGAGTCAACGCACATCAGGAACTAAACGCAGCACCTATTGACATCCCCTAGAGAAGAAACGATGAAGCATGACTTATGGGAATGGGTAAGAATGCTTTAAGGAACCTTTAAAAAGAGTTTATTGCATAGAGACTGTTGTCTTTACTGCTGGAGATTCTTGGTATAGGCAAACTGAAATCTTGATCTAAATACATGAAAACTAGTAATCTAAAACAGTGGCCTTTTCTTCTGACAAGTATTTAGACAAAAATTTCTCGATGGTGATGATATTCAATGGACTGGAAGGAAATTCAGAATTTTAATGATTCATCTTACTGAGAAATCGGTCCAACCATCGTCATTTATGAGACTCTCCCAAACCTATAGTGCCTTCCTGGGACATGGTCTTCTAATGGAAACTGTGCTTTCTGACGTTTTGCTTCTAAATTCTTTCTGAAGTGGCTTTGCTTAAACTGGACCCTTTCACTTCATTTCTGAAGTCCTTTGATGAACACATTTATGTGTGAATGGTAGTAATAGAAAACATGCATATCTTGTCATTTAAAGCAGTGCTACTGAGGTATTTTCTCATTTTTGGTGTTTCAGGGTTATTTATAGATTTTCATAGAAAAATTAAGCTAAAAAGATGAAATTTCAAAGGGAAATTGAAGTATGAGAACAACTGTGGATCATCATTTGTACGGCTCAGATTCTCTCTCTATTTAGTATGGCTCATCAATTGGTTGGTTCGAATAAGCCTTGAAAAATCATTTTAGGAGTGCAACCAATTAAATGATGTGCTATAAAGTGGATGGTTGGGATCATCCAAAGCAGAAAAGTTGGGGTCGATTTATCACTTCCAAAAATTAGAAAGAGCCCAACCGACCGCACTCTTTTTCTCTATTTTTTTCTTTTTCTCTCCTTAACAAACAAATGGAGGGTTTGGATTAACTTTTGGAAATTATTAGGGGTGCAACCAATGTAGAGTACAACCTATCCAATGGACTGTTTGGATCATGCAACAAAAAGGCGCCATCTATATATATTGTGGCCCAATATTTATTTTCCAGCCATCAACTTGAAACGATTTGGATCATCCTTGGAAATGATTTTCGAGGCACAACTTAATAGATGGTTTGGATCACTCAGTGGAAATTATATTTTGGTCACACAACCAATTTACATTGTGGCTAATTAAGTGAACGGTTTAGATCATTTTATAAAATCTAATTCGAATACCATAACATGCACCTTGTATGGTGGGCCCTCTCATGCTATTTATATACTTCGGTTAGGATTTTGAAACCAATTTAGAAATAGCAATTATCAAGAATGAAAGCTTACATCACTTGTTTGGACTATAGTGAAAAAGTGCTATATATACTTAGACATTATATGTATATAGTATTCTTGATTTGGGAAAACATAAACAGTTTATAACTTTGGAGGTGGTGAAATGATTACTTTGGAATTAGCATGCAAATTGCCACGCAATGACCGAATTGCCAGGTAGGTATGGGCTTCCAAATTGAGAAAATTGTTTATTTTTATAATGGGCATAAGTGGAAAGCATCATTAGTTATTAAAATAAGAAAATATTTTAAGTATGGAAGGTCTTGGGTAACAATTGGACGGTTTGGATCGTTCAATAGAAACGATTTGATGGGGTTTAAGAGGGGCTACTATGTTGTGAAAACGTCAAAATATGGTGGAGTATACAAGGGAAAATATATGCTCGGTCAAGTTGAAGGTGGGCCCATTTTGAGTTGGATAGACCTTATCTTATTTTTGGAACGTGACAATAAGGATTTTTGTTTTTATAGAAACTTGCTTTTATTGGTAGCTTGGTTGAAATTTACAAGAGGGGGGTGAATTGATTTTAACAGTAAATTATGCCTTTTGAAAATTTAAGTATTGAACCTAATTTGAATTTTCTTCTCTTGATTAGATTTTGGTTAGTTCAAATGAGATCAACACAAATAAAAATACCAAACCAAAATTAAGAATGAAAGTGCAAGAAAAAGAAAGAAAATACCGATATATAGTGGTTCGGGCAAAGCCCTACTCCACTCTTCTTAAGATCGTTCTTAAGGTTTTCCACTATGTGACACCTCCACGATGCCCGGCTCCGAGGCGATTACACTTCCAAGGGATATTAAATGAGGATGCCCTTACACCTTTACACCGACTCTCGTTCTTCGCCGAGTTCTAAGCGATTGCTCTCTAGGGTATTAAGGTAGGATGCCCTAGCCACCTTTACAACTAAAGAAGATGAATAGCTTGGCTTCTCTTGAAAGCTTGATGCACGTTGTAGTCCCTTGAATGCTTCTCCAAAGTAGGTTGCAAGTTGAAAGCCTAAATCCAAACTCAATAGATTTGCAAGTGCAAGGCAAGTATGGGGAGAAAGACAAATTCTTAAGCTCAAATGGGTTTGCAAGTGTTTGAAAGCTTAAGGATGATTTTCAAATGATTCAAGAGAGGAAAATAATCTTCTTGAATGAGTATATATAGCTTCTCAAGAAAATATGACCGTTTGGGGGTGTTGTTATCAAAAACCAAAATTTAATTCAAATCTAACCGGCTATTTTCTAAGCTGTCGTGAGGTTCTCGGAGTTCCGAGACATATTCTCGGAGTTCCGAGAGAACGGCCAGAAGATGGAAAAATTCTACTGGACCATTTCTCGGAGTTCCGAGAAAATTTCTCGAAGTTCCGAGAAAATGACCAGAGTATGAAAAATACTACTGGACCATTTCTCGGAGTTCCAAGCTCGGAGCTCCGAGAAAAATCTCGGAGTTTCGAAAAGCCTAAAATAAGCAGATTTTTGAGATTTTATTGCTTATTTGATTTTGGGCTTTTGGAACTCAACTCCTATGATAATTTTGGAATGTTTATGAGGGTCCCAACATGTTGGTCCACCACATAACCATTCACTAAACCATTTAAGTTCTTAAGTGTTTTTGAAAAACTCTTTTGAAAACACTTTGCCTTGACTTAGAAATCTAAAGAGAAAGGATGTACATTGAGTTCTAGGTAAACCTCAACTTCTCTTCAGCCTTGGTCTTCAATTGGTCTTCCATCTTGTGTATGCTTGCTTGAGAGATGATGTGAGCTCCACTTAGCTCCTTTGACTCTTGTGTGGTACATCTTCAAGCATGACCATGTAGTGTGTTGGTTTCAATGATCAATCCTATCTTAAACACAACACTTCAAGGCAAATTGATTAGTATTCAATAAAATAATCAATTATGTTTAGAATCATCAAAACAAGATAGGAGAGTAGACCCTTGGGCTTACAATCTCCTCCTTTTTTATGATGACAAACAAAATTGATTATGAGGTGTGTGTGGAGTGACATAATAGGCAAGTGAATGCAGGAACTCCCCCTCAATATATGCACAGTGTTAAATGATAACAATTAAAAGCATATGGTGCATATAGGCAATTGAATAGATAATCAATTTCAAACTTCATCCCCTTTTGTCATCGACAGAAAGGGTGAACTAAAATGTATAGCAATTAGGAGTGTGTGAAGATTGAGTTAGGTACTCCCCCTAAATCAATGCTTATGGTATAAAAATATGTAGTCAAGTAATGCACATATACCTGTTCATGATTGAGATGTTGACATATTGTCAAAATGTTAGGTATTTTAATTAAGGTGAAGGTACCTCTCCATCTTAGAGAACTAAGAAGGCTAAGAGTACCAATTGAGTGATTTTTAAAATTAATATTTGACATCTCATTCATGCAGATACTACCAAACAAGGATGATATATATATTATATAGGTAAGCAGGTGAAAGGCACAAAGTATTTATTTGGCAATTTCTTTGACTTGATCCGCACTCCAAATGTTCAAGGCACTTCGGATATAACATATTCTATCATCACTAAGGGGTTTTGTAAAGATATCCGCCAATTGATCCTCAGTATTGATATATTTTAAGCAAATATCCCCTTTTTGTGAGTGATCTCTAATGAAGTGGTGCCTAATCTCAATATGTTTTGTTCTTGAGTGTTGTATGGGGTTCTTTGTTAAGCTTATAGCACTAGTATTGTCACACTGGATGATAATATTTTCCATTTTAATTCCATAGTCCATCAATGTGCTTTTCATCCATAGGACTTGTGCACAGCAAGCTCCAGCTGCCACATATTCTGCTTCTGTTGTGGACAGAGGTACTGAATTTTGTTTCTTGCTAAACCAAGAAACAAGTGATTTGCCCAAGAATTGACAAGTCCCACTAGTGCTTTTCCTATCCACTCTACATCCAGCAAAGTCTGCATCTGAATATCCAATGAGAGTGAAGGCAGTAGATCTTTCATACCATAGTCCCAGACTTTGGGTTCCTCTTAAGTATTTGAAGATTTTCTTGACTGCCGATAGGTGAGACTCTTTTGGATCCGATTGAAATCGAGCACAGAGACAGACAGTAAACATAATGTCTGGTCTACTGGTTGTCAAATAGAGTAAGCTACCTATCATACCCCTATACATCTTTTGATCTATAGATTTGCCAAATTCATCATTTTCTAGCTTAGCAGTTGTACTCATGGGAATTGTTGATGTCTTACTGCTATCCATGCCATACTTCTTTAATAACTCCTTAGTATATTTTTCTTCGTTTAAAAATATCCCATTTTGGTATTGTTTAATTTGGAGTCCTAAGAAGTAGGTTAACTCACCCATCATGCTCATTTCAAATTCATTTTTCATTAGAGTTGCAAATTCATCACACATTTTTTGATTAGGTGAGCCACAGATGGTGTCATCCACATAAATCTGGACAAGGAGGATATCTTGATTTTCTTTTTTGATAAACAATGTTTTATCCGCCTTTCCCATCTCAAATCCTTTTTCCACTAGGAAAGTGCAAAGCCTCTCATACCAAGCTCTAGGAGCTTGCTTTAATCCATATAAAGCTTTATCAAGCCTGAAGACATGATTTGGATGTTTGTAGTCTTCAAAACCTGGAGGTTGCTCAACATACACTTCCTCTTGAATATAGCTATTTAGGAAGGCACTTTTGACATCCATTTGATATAGTTTAAATCCTTTGTGAGATGCATATGCCAAGAGTATCCTAATGGCTTCCATACGGGCAACATGAGCAAATGCCTCATCATAGTCTATTCCCTCCTCTTGATTGTACCCTTGTGCTACGAGCCTACGTTTATTTCTAGTGATAATTCCATTTTCATCCAATTTGTTTCTATACATCCATCTCGTGCCAATGACTGGATGATCACTAGGCCTAGGTATTAGCCTCCACACCTTGTTCCTTTCGAATTGACTCAACTCTTCTTACATAACCATCAAACAATATTCATCATTTTCGGCTTCCTTGATGGACTTAGGCTATAATTCGGATAGGAACGCCAAGTTGTTACTCACACTACGATAGTATGATCTAGTTCTTACTGGCGATGTGGCATCACCTAAGATTTGGGATTCAGGATAATCTACCTATATTCTCCTATCCCTAGGCAATGAGTCATCATCTACATTCTCAACTTCCTCACTAAGTAATGTATTACTTGTAGATGCATGGGGAGGAGCATTTGTCTTAGGTAAGAGATGTTCAATAGGTTCATCCTCATCATGTGGCATTTCTTGAGGTGTTGGCTCTCTCTCATTAAATGTCACATGTATGGATTCTTCTACAACTAGGGTTCTTCTATTAAATACTCTATATGCCTTGCTATGTGTAGAATACCCTAAGAATATGCCATCATCCGACTTCTTTTCAAATTTATGTAAGTTATCTTTAATGTTCAAGATGTAGCATTTACAACCAAACACTCTAAAGTAGCTTATATTTGGTTTCAAGTTTTTCCAAAGCTCATAAGGTGTTTTCTTAGCAATAGGCCTCATATATACCCTATTTATGATACAGCAAGCGGTGCTAACCGCCTCTGCCCAAAAGTATCTAGGGAGATCATTTTCATGCAACATAGTTCTAGCCATTTCTTCGAGGGTTCGATTCTTTCTTTCTCCAACCCCATTTTGTTGAGGTGTCCTAGGTGCAGAAAAATTGTGTTTGATGCCATGTTCATTACAGTAAGTGTCAAATTGTATGTTTTCAAATTCCGTTCCATGATCACTCCTAATGTAAGATATGGAAATACCTTTTTCATTTTGGACTTGATTACACAATTTAAGAAAATTTTCATAGGTTTCATCTTTATGTGCTAAAAATATGACCCATGTATATCGTGAGTAGTCATCCACAATGACAAAGACGTACCTCTTTCCACCAAGGCTACTTGTCTTCATTGGTCTAAAAAGATCCATATGAAGTAGTTGCAAGGGGTAGGTGGTTGAAATCATATTTTTAGGGGCAAATGAGCCCTTCAATTGTTTCCCTAATTGACAAGTTCTACAAATATGATCTTTGGTGTATTTGAACTTAGGCAATCCTCTAACAATTTCTTTTGAGGAGAGGGTCGAAATGAGATCCATTCCGGCATGACCCAACTTCTTATGCCACAACCAAGAATCTTCACTAATGGCATTTAGACAAGTCACATTTTGGAGTCTAAGATCATCTAGTCCAATAGTGTAAATGTTATTCTCTCTAGAACCTATTAATTTCACTTTTTTATCTATCTTATTTTTAACAATGCATTTGTCAGGGTTGAAGACTACTTCAAAACCATTGTCACACAATTGACTAATGCTAATAAGATTATGAGACAAGCCATCAACATAAAGTACATCATGTATGGAAGAGGTAGAGTTACCTATGGTGCCTTCTCCTTTGACCTTTCCTTTCTTATCATCTCCAAAGGTAACGTGTAATAACCGGTAAAATATATATATATATATATACATACAAATAAATAAAAATGGCCTCATAGGTGGGTAATCATCGGCCATTACTCATTTTTTCCCGAGTTAATCGGGCATGAGGACATCTGGCATAATGGGGCGTACGCGATTCGAACCCAACGCTGAGCGAGGGTTGAACGGCTTCCTACTACTAAACCACCGCCCCAGATGTCAACTAAAAATGAGTAGATACTTACACATATTAAAAATTACCAATAGTCACTATTCATAATTACTAACCACAGTAGTCACTATGCAAGATTACTATGCAGAAATACTACGTAAGATTACTATGCAGAAATACTATGCAAGTTCACTATTGAGATAAACTATTCAAAATTATTATTCACAGTAGGACTCACCGAGTACTATTGACAAGCGGGTCCCACCAAAAGTGGGTCCCACATCAGCGGGCCCCACACAAGCGGGTCCTACCACCAGTCGGACCCACAACAAACAGGACCCACAAATAGCGGGACCCAACGCCAGCGGGACCCATCACTAGTGGGAACCACTACCAGAAGGACACACCGCAACCACTTTCATTAACTCATTGGTTAAGCGGGTCACTCCACAACCACTATCATTAATGAGTAGTTGCGCTTCACCGACGAAAATAATAATTAAATAATATTAATCATCCTGTTACTATTCAAGCAGCCTTTACTATTCATTTATTTATACCTTTACTATTCCTATATTTTTGTAAAAGCATTTAAGAGAGTAGTTGTGAATTTAAGACTTTAGTGGAAAAAAAAATACCTATAAATAGAGGAAGAGAAGAAGAAGAAAAATAAATAAATAAAAAGAGAGAGAGAGAGAAAAGAGAACGAGAGAGAAGAAAGAGTAAGAGAGAGAGGGAAAAAGAGAGAGAGGAGAAGGAAAAGGAAATCCACTTCATCACTACCAAGGTAAGTCTCTCATATAGATAGTTAAAGTATTTATTATGGGTAATATGGTTGGTTCTACCACCTATGTAAATATTAGGATAAAGAATGCATAAGAGGCGATAACTCGCTATAGATTCTGCAAGTTTTATCATCTTATTTGAACGGTGAAATGTTAGCATAGTAACCGTAAAGTAAACTTTAATCAAAGAAAGGCGAACTGCTGAGCATAGTAGCCCATCTTATTTGAACGGTGAAATGCTAGCATAGTAACCGTAAAGTAAACTTTAATCAAAGAAAGGCGAACTGTTGAGCATAGTAGCTAAGAAATAAACTAAATCAAAGAATGGTGAACTGCTGAGCATAGTAACCTGTGGGGTCCACATGTATAGTAACATGTGGGGTCCATATGAATAGTGCATGCTGGGCCCCATGATCTTAAAAATTTAAGAAAAAGAACACTGAACACAGGGAACATTATTTTCGACATAGATGGCATTACCTAGACAGAAAGGACACTGCCTTAAAACATGAATTTGATAAAATTAGAATATATTTATAGGTTAACCACTCCAAGGTGTAAGCTCAAATAAACATGTGACCGGAAAACTATATGTAAGGGTTTTCTTCCATTGATTCTCTTTTGCTATATGTAAGGGATTTCTTCCATTGATTCTCTTTTGCTATATGTAAGGGTTTTCTTCCATTGATTCTCTTTTGCTATATGTAAGGGTTTTCTTCCATTGATTCTCTTTTGCTATATATAAGAGTTTCTATCCTTCTAAGATCCACAACTGGTGAGAATCCAAGGGGGATCCTTTCTTTCAGACCCCATTCCTTTCAGATAAATGATTTTACTGATAAAGCTATAATTCTATTTTGTATCCTCGAAACTTGTTTCCGTGAGATATGTTTATGTTTAGAGTTTATCTTGTGATACCCTAATTCTGAATATGGACTGAGTTACGATATGATGACGGGTGGACGCGTTATAGTCGTCCATGTGCACGTGGGTAAAGACGACTCTAGAGAGTGTAAATCTAGAGGATTATGAGCCGAAGTATGGCTATGAATGGGCCGAGATATGGCTATGAATGAAAGCATCTATGCTTAATGAAGTCTATATATATATTTCTATATATATAATTCTTGATATCAAGTTCTGTAAGTTTTCTCTATACGTTTGGAAAGTATGTTGTGTTTATTCTTTCTTTCCATGTTTATAATGTGAGATATCCGATCTGCATAATATCATGTTCTTATGAGCTTGACAATTCTACATCACTTGTTGTTTATACCCTACTGGGCTATTTGAGCTCAGCCCCTTTTTTTTCTTGTTTTATTGTTCCAACCCCGAGGTGAAGTATAGATGAAAGATGAGGAATGCTAGAGTTGAATGCAGAACTGTTCTAAAGGACAAATATGTTTTAAATATGTATCAACTATGTCTTGAATTAAGATGTAATAAGTTAGACCTAATTTCTATAAACCCTCTAAACGTAGTTGTTGTATTTGAGATCTTGGGAATAATGAAAGTTTTTGAGAAAGATGATGTAATATTTTTCGACGCACCGAGTTGGTATTTCCAAAAATCTGGGGCGTTACATTTGGTATCAAAGCGAAGTTTAGTCGGTTTTAAAAATTAGGATTCAAAAAGATAGGATTAGAATTTACCCTATCTAAATGTTAAGTTAGAATATGTTAACTATACCGCTAGTCGTTGGTTAATATAGAACTTATGTGCTATTTATAACTTCTGTGATACTTCTGTATAGAAATGCTTTTAAATATGACTTATAATTTAGATTACTAATGTGATACTATGATATGAAGATGGCGGAGATTCAGGAACAGATTTTTGCAATCGAGGCTGAGGCAAGGAGGGGACGTGGCAGGCCACGCAGAGAAAGGCAAGCAAGAAACGAACAACCTACATCCAACGCTAGAAACAACAACGCAGGAAATGATGCCATTGCCACTGCATTGGCACAGCTAGCCCAAGCAATGACAGCAAACATGAACCAACAACGAGCCCCATCTGCTCCACTTCAAAACGAAGGAGCTATACTGGAACAGTTTATAAGGCAACATCCTACTGCCTTCTCGGGAACTACAGATCTCTTAGAAGCTGAAAGATGGATTCACTCCATCGAAAAGATCTTTTCGGTGATTGACTGCACCAGCCAACAACGTGTAAGATTGGCGACGTATAGATTGGACGGTGACGCGGATCAGTGGTGGAATTTAGTCCGAAATACAAAAACCGAAGAAGAAATGAACGCAATGTGTTGGAATGAATTCAAAAGAATCTTCCTCGAAAATACTTCCCACAACCACTTAAAGCTCAGCTAGTGAGAGAATTTATTTCATTAAAGCAAGAAGAGGGAGAGACAGTCTCCCAATATGAAGCAAAATTCACAAGACTGGCTCGATATGCAACCCACCTAGTGACTGACGTTCAAAGTAAGGTGGACAAATTCCAATACAGATTAAAACCTAGTGTCAGGCGAGCATTAGCAGCTTTAGATTTTCAAAGCTACGAAGCTGTGGTGAGATGTGCTTTGAATGTGGAAATTGAACATTTGGACTTTCAGCAGTCCAAAAACAAGTTGACCGGCGTAAAGAGAACGAATGAAAGCCAACCAGGAGGATCTGGAACAAAGAGACCTAATGTCAAGGAAGCAGGAGACCAGCAACATTGCTCAAAATGTGGAAAGAAGCATGGAGGTGTCTGTTACGTGGGGACACGAAAATGCTTCCAATGCGGAATGGAAGGACATGTGGCAAAGGACTGCTAGACGGTCCCAAAACGGGAACAAAATCCAACTTTGACTCGGAACAGTCAGCGAACTCTCAAGCAGACTCTGAATGCTCACCCAGACATCAAGTGTTTCAATTGTAACGAAATGGGACACTATTCAAATCAATGCACCAAGCCTAGAGCAGTAGGAGGAGGTCGACAACAACAACAACATCCAAGGGGACAGGCCCGTACTTTTGCTATCACAACTGCTGAAGTGGAGGCAACAAATGATGTGGTGACAGGTACTTTGTCTGTAAGTTCGAAGAATGCACATATATTATTTGATTCTGGCTCTACGCATTCTTTCGTTTCACCAAAGTTTGCCAAGCATTTGAGCATACCACTTCAGAAGTTAGATCTTGAACTTTCTATTAAAACGTCCGGTGGAAATTCTCTAGTTACATCAGGAGTTTATCGAGCATGCTCTGTTGATATTTGTGATAGAAACTTATCGGTAGATCTTATCTCCTCAGGAGTTTATCGAGCATGCTCTGTTGATATTTGTGGTAGAAACTTATCGGTAGATCTTATCTCCTTACCTATTTTAGAATTCGATGTTATATTAGGAATGGATTGGTTGACTTTAAACCATGCCAACATAGACTGTTACAAGAAAGAAGTCAGGTTTACTATTCCTGATCAACCCCAACTTGTATATCAAAGCCTTGACAGAAACAAAACTCCAGCACTAATATCATCGTTGCAGGCAAGACGATTATTAAGACACGGCTGTGAAGGATATCTCGCTCAAGTTCAAGTTGTGGACACGAGTAAAAAGAAGATGAAATTGGAGGACGTGCCTATTGTGCAAAAGTACGTGGATGAATTTCCTGACGATCTACCAGGAGCCCCACCGAATCGAGAACTGGAGTTCTCTATCGAGCTAGTACCGGGAGCAAATCCAATATCCAAAAGACCGTATCGAATGGCGCCAATAGAATTGGAGGAACTAAAGAAGCAACTGCAAGAACTATTAGACAAAGGATTCATCCGGCCCAGTGTATCACCCTGGGGAGCTCCCGTCCTGTTCGTAAAGAAGAAGGATGGATCAATGAGGTTGTGCATTGATTATCGAGAACTGAACAATGTCACAATAAAGAACAAGTACCCGTTGCCCAGAATCGACGACTTGTTCGACCAACTTCAAGGTGCCATGTACTTCTCCAAGATCGATCTCAAATCTGGTTACCACCAACTGAAAGTAAAGAAGGAAGACGTTCCAAAGACGGCGTTCCGCACGCGATACGGACATTATGAGTCATTGTCATGCCATTCGGACTAACGAATGCCCCAGCCGTATTCATGGATCTAATGAACAGAGTATTTCATGACTATCTTGACAAGTTTGTCGTGGTGTTTATCGACGACATTCTTGTCTATTCTAAGAGTCGCGAAGAACATGAGGAACATCTGAAGATTGTTTTACAAACACTTCGACAGAAGAAGCTGTATGCCAAATTCAGTAAATGTGAATTCTGGTTGCAGCAAGTGGCGTTCTTGGGTCACACAGTCACCCGAGAAGGAATTTCTGTGGATCGAGCGAAGACTAAAGCCATTGAAGAATGGCAAAGACCCACGACAGCAACAGAAATTCGGAGTTTCTTGGGACTTGCCGGCTATTATAGAAGGTTCGTGAAAAACTTCGCTCGATTAGCAAATCCATTAACGAAATTAACTCGGAAAGGCGCGAAGTTTATCTGGACCAAAGAATGCGAGGAAAGCTTCCAAACGTTAAAGAAGGGACTCGTCAGCGCACCTGTGCTAGCATTACCAACACCAATCGGAGGATTTGTGATCTACAGTGACGCATCAAAGGAAGGGCTCGGCTGCGTATTAATGCAAAATGATAAAGTTATAGCTTATGCATCACGCCAACTAAAATACCACGAGCAAAACTACCCCACGCATGATATGGAATTGACGGCAGTAATCTTTGCACTGAAGATCTGGCGGCATTATCTCTACGGTGAAAAGTGTGAAATTTATAATGATCATAAGAGTCTCAAATACATATTTTCCCAGAAGGAGCTGAATATGAGACAAAGAAGGTGGCTAGAGTTACTAAAGGATTATGACTGCACCATTCATTATCATCCTGGAAAGGCGAATGTAGTGGCAGATGCATTGAGTGGAAAAACTTCCGGAACCTTGGCAAGAATGCTAACCACTCAAAAGCATTTACCCCAAGATCTGAGAAAACCGGATATGGAAATAGTAGAACCGCGAACCAAGGGCTACATAGCACAGATGGTTGCTCAACCATCACTATTGGAGAAAATCAAGGCCACTCAAGTCGACGATCCTGAATTACAAGGAAAGATCGAAGCAGTTCGGAAAGGCAAACTTTTCGAATTCAATGTTGATAAAGATGACATCTTAAGATTCAACACAAGACTGTGTGTGCCCTCCGATCCAGAACTAAGAAGGAAGTTACTAACTGAGGCACATAGTTCGGCATTCTCCATACACCCAGGGAGTACGAAGATGTATCGAGATCTTCGAACCCATTATTGGTGGAATAATATGAAGAAAGAGATTGCTGAGTTCGTGTCTACATGCTTGGTTTGCCAACAAGTTAAAGCAGAACGACAGCTACTAAAGGGAGCCTTACAACCACTAGAGGTGCCTATATGGAAGTGAGATATCATAGCAATGGATTTCGTTACGGGACTACCGAGGACTACGAAAGGAAATGACACAATATGGGTCATCATTGATCGACTGACGAAGGTAGCTCATTTTATCCCAATACGAGAAATTTTTTCCTTAGATCAATTGGCAAAGCTCTACATCAAAGAAGTAGTCCGTTTACATGGCATACTAGCATCCATTGTGTCTGATCGTGACCCGCGCTTCACATTTAATTTTTCGAGGAGTATACAAAAGCATTGGGGGATAAAGTTGAACTTTAGAACTGCCTTTCATCCTCAAACAGATGGTCAATCCGAACGAACAATTCAGACACTGGAGGATATGCTTAGAGCTTGCATAATAGACTTCCAAGGTAATTGGGACCAACACTTACCATTAGTTGAATTTTCTTATAATAACAGTTATCACTCTAGTATAGAGAGTGCACCCTATGAAGCTCTCTATGATAAGAGGTGTAGAACACCGACGTGTTGGGATGAGGTCGGAGAAAGAAAACTTCTAGGCCCAGAGTTAGTAAAAGAAACTACTGACAAAGTTCGTATGATCCAACAACATATGAGGACGGCTCAAAGCAGACAGAAGAGCTACGCCGATCATCGACGTCGAGACCTGTAGTTTGCAGTGGGTGACCGTGTATTCTTAAAAGTATCACCTTCGAAGGGTGTGATAAGGTTCGGAAAGAAAGGGAAGCTCAGTCCCAGATATATTTGACCATACGAAATACTTGAACGAATTGGACCAGTAGCATACCGTGTAGCTTTGCCACCAGCCTTGTCACATGTTCACAATGTGTTTCACGTCTCACTTTTAAGGAAATACTTGGCGGACCCATCACATGTACTGCAAACAGAACCAATGCAGTTGGAACAAGATTTGTCTTATGAAGAGCAACCAGTACAAATCCTTGATCGAAAGGAACAAATTCTTCGGACAAAAAGAATATCACTGGTGAAGATTCTGTGGAGGAGCCAAGCCACCGAGGAAGCAACATGGGAACCAGAGGAGGAGATGAAACAAAAGTATCCTCATCTATTTACTTCTTAAGGTACGTAAAATTTCGAGGACGAAATTTTTTTTTAGGGGGGTGTGGGACATGATCCCGCGAGAGGGGCGTGGGGCGCGAGCCGCCGCGCGCTCTCTCTTGGTCTCTCGTTCCCACGCGATTGGCGTGTGCATTTTATTTATTGATTTGAATTCGTCTTTCCTGTGGACTTGGGATCACTAAGGCAATCCGAATTCCACACGAAAGAGACTGACAGAGTCGCCACCTAGATGTGGGATCTAGGACCCATAATTAACCAGAAATCTAGACTCGCTACCTGGTTACGAGAATGGAAGGTATGGGGAGTTATCCACCACATGCACCATTCTTGTCCGATAATCGGTCTTCGATTCCAAAAGCTAACTCTTTTAAATTTATTTTAAATGGCTCATTCAACTCTATGTTAATGTGCGAACTACGTGACATGCATCCTAGAATCTAATTTCAATGTGAATCCTAGATGTGTATCTTGATTTATTAATTTGTCTGGATTCATTCTAAGTGAAAGTTCTCCTAGAATTCTAATTTCATGGAAAACCCTAACTGATTTGATTAAGTATTTACAAGAAAATTAATATACAAAACACCACAATTTGTTGTGGTGCCGACTCGCGGGTGGTATGCCGTCAGACATCCAAGCTGCCTACGTACCCAAGCCTCACTGGGATCAGAGTCGACGTAGTTCGGTGCACCTAAGCCAAGCTACTTATGCCTAACTCAACTAGGACACCGACCTAGACAGAATTGACTGTTTCAACAGTTTTGAGAGAAGTTATTTAATTCAAGTTGAGGATTTTATTATCTTAGGATTTCATCTGAGATGCTATATGATTCTTATCTAAATGCAAATTGTTCCTTAGACTAATGCAGGTTTGCCTACATCCTAGGTTACTAGGCTCGTCTTAAGGAAAGATTGGGTGACTAGTGTGACTAGACCTATGGCACGGTTGTTATACATAACAAACGTCCGTGATGAGGCTGGACTCCTAACTCTAGGACTCCCTAAAACTTAGGACACGACACAACACTAGTGTTCCTAAATTGGGCTCTAATGGTTCTTAGATTGGAAACCATAATCCAATGGTTCCGGAAGACTCGAGACAAATCAATTCAAATTCTTGAAGTTAATTAATTTCAGATTTCATGGATTTTCGATTTATGGACACTTGAGGATTACCAATGGTTCTAGGGTTCACCAATTTCGGCCCAGAATAGCATCCAAGGAAGGGAATCGTGCGTTCTTTCCTTGCGCAATTTAATATTTAGGTTATAACATCTTATTGCCTGGCATATCTCAGGATTTCCGTGGACAGTAACCTCGGAGCCAACAACATGCTATAGCTTAAGTATTCAAATTGTCAAAGATCGGTTGCAATTGGGATACGATTATGGATGCACTGACCATTTTTCCAGGGAATTCTAATGATCCTAAGATTTCTGTTTCAATGGATTAAGGAGTTAATGTGTGACAGAGATTTAAGGTTCTTTAGAAATATTCAGATGATTTTCAATTAATTTCGGATTTTCAATGAATTTTATCAATTTTAAACATATGAGTGATTTTACAAGTGAAATTGTAGCAAACGAATTCGAAATGAGTTGAAATTTCTACAGCAGCAAGATATGATGAAATGTAGCTTACGGAAAGAGTTTTACAGATTTTTACATTAAGCTCATATTTAATTTCGATTTAACAATTGATTGACCAGATTGCACAAATAACACAGAAACCACTAGAAATATGAATCTAAATTCAATGAAATTTCTACATTAATAAGATATAAGTAAAAATAACATACTGAGAAATTTTCATGAATTTTGGAAACCATTTACTATCAGTTTCAGATTTTTTAATTTTCAGACCAGATTATGAATTAACCCTACATCCCATATGAAAACAGATCCAAATCACTTGAAACTTTTACAGTAACTAGAAATGTGAGATTGAAGACTACTGTAAAAATTTTAAGAATTTTAGTTGTGATCTGATGTCAGTAACAATTCCTCCAAAAGCTGGTAAATTTCAAAGAAAGCATAAAATAATATACCAAACAAATTCTCAAAATTCTCAAAATTTCATGGTAGAATGTACTGGTATCATATTAGTTTCCCACGAAATTTCATTAATTTTGAAATTCATTTAGTATATATTTTATTTTCGAAACACTCATGGAGATCATGATTTTGAGCATACATATTTAATTTTCAACTAAATCCAATTAAATACTAAAAATCATGCAAATATACCAAATAATTCTAGAAAAATCTAAAAATTAAGTACCTACCTGTGATCGAAATCCTCGCCGAATCCGAGAGCCGAAAAATTCGAAAATCGCACCGCCACTTGATCCGCTTCCGCTTTCTTTCTCTTTTTCTTTGTTTTATTTTCTTTTATATTTTTTTTTTATATGGAACAAGGGAGTGAGATGGGGAGAAACAAATAAGGAGAGAAAGTAGATAATGATAGTGTGAGAGTGAGAGAGTGAGAGATATTGAGGGAGAGAAAGAGAAAACTATCCAAAAACAATGTGTTCCTTTTTTTTTTTTTTTTTCCTCTCATCACCTCTCTTTATATAGTGAAAAACTTAGTGGAGAGGTGGAAATAAACAATGAGAATGGTGGGTGTGGTGGAGAATAATGGAAATAAACAATGAGAATAGTGGGTGTGGTGGAGAATAATGGAATATATAATGGTAATGGTGGGAATTGTGGTGGGGAATAATGGAATATATAATGTGAATGGTGGGTGTGGTGGAGAATAATGGAAATAAACAATGGTAATTGTGGGAATGGTGGTGGGAATAATGGAATATATAATGGTAATGGTGGGAATGGTGGTGGGAATAATGGAATATATAATGGTAATGGTGGGAATGGTGGTGGGAATAATGGAATATATAATGGTAATGGTGGGAATGGTGGTGGGGATAATGGAATATATAATGGTAATGGTGGGAATGGTGGTGGGGATAATGGAATATATAATGGTAATGGTGGGAATGGTGGTGGGGATAATGGAATTTATAATGGTAATGGAGATAATGGTGTTATTTTAAAGGGAAAAATGAAGTTAGTGGAAATGGTAGAGAAAGTTAAGTCATGCTAATGGTGAGTCCCACATCAGCGGGTTCCGCACAAGCGGGTCCCACATCAGCGGGCCCTACACAAGCGGGTCCCACATCAGCGGGTCCCACACAAACGGGTCCCACATCAGCGGGTCCCACACAAACGGGTACAAATTCTCCCTAGTTTAGATTTTTCTGAATAATCCTTCTCAACATTTAGCGGAAAAATGCGAAACACGACGGAAATGACCAAAAATATTTAGAAATGTAACAAACGGATGCGGGAAAGAAAGACATTGGAAAACCGACGGAAAACAAACCCTAATTTCTTTATCGATTAAGGTAGAGCAAAATGGGGTGTCTACAGATGCCCCTCTTTGGTAGAGATGACGTAGTCATCGAATACCAAAGTCAAAATGACAGAGCCATTTTGCGTAGCTTTAATCGACAAAAGACTCTACACAAAACGGAGCCTAGACGCAAACATTTACTACCTAATGCAAGACCCTAAATGAAATCCTAGAATTAGAACATAATAAGAAATCCTGATGCGGTGCCGTTCACAAACGGGCAACGAGAGAATGAGATACCAGTTTCGAATGGATTCCGAAGAGAAAGAACAAAGATCGTTCTCAAGCGGTTTTTTAAAGAAAATGAGACATCTTTCACAAGCGGGCTCAAGGAGGATAAGAGACCATTCACAAATGGACTCAGAAAATGAGGTACCGTTTACAAACGGGCTCAAAGAGAACACGGGACCATTCACAAATGGACTCGAGAAACGAGGCACCGTTCACAAACGGGCTCAAGGAGAACATGAGACCATTCACAAATGGACTCAGAAAATGAGGTACCGTTCACAAACGGGCTTAAGGAGAGGACGAGACCATTCACAAATGGACTCGAGAAACGAGGCACTGTTCACAAACGTGCTCAAGGAGAACATGAGACCATTCACAAATAGACTCAGAAAATGAGGTACCGTTCACAAACGGGCTCAAAGAGAAGACGAGACCATTCACAAATGGACTCGAGAAACGAGGCACCGTTCACAAACGGGTTTAAGGAGAAGACGAGACCATTCACAAATGGACTCGAGAAACGAGGCACCGTTCACAAACGGGCTCAAGGAGAATAAGAGACCATTCACAAATGGACTCAGAAAATGAGGTACCGTTCACAAACGGGCTCAAGGAGAAGACGAGACCATTCACAAATGGACTCGAGAAACGAGGCACCGTTCACAAACGGGCTTAAGGAGAAGACGAGACCATTCACAAATGGACTCGAGAAACGAGGCACCGTTCACAAACGGGCTCAAGGAGAACATGAGACCATTCATAAATGGACTCGAGAAATGAGGCACCGTTCACAAACGGGCTCAAAGAAACAAGATAGCTTCAACAACGAAGAATTTAGAGATTTTTCATAAACTTGAATTTGACGTAGGATTGGATTTGATGAATTTTTGATTTTTCAGAAATAAGGCACCGTCCACAAACGGGCTCAAGGAGGACATGAGATCATTCACAAATGGACTTAGAAAAATGAGACACCGTTCACAAACGGGTTCAAGGAGAAGACGGGACCATTCACAAATGGACTCGAGAAACGAGGCACCGTTCACAAACGGGCTCAAAGAAACAAGATAGCTTTGATTGATGAATTCAACAATGAAGAATTTAGAGTTTTTTCATGAACTTGAATTTGACATAGGATTGGATTTGATGAATTTTTGATTTTTCAGAAATAAGGCACCGTCCACAAACGGGCTCAAGGAGGACATGAGACCATAAATGGACTCAGAAAAATGAGACACCGTTCACAAACGGGTTCAAGGAGAAGATGAGACCATTTAGAAATGGACTCGAGAAAAGAGGCACCGTTCACAAACAGGCTCAAAGAAACAAGATAGCTTTGATTGATGAATTCAACAACGAAGAATTTAGAGATTTTTCATGAACTTGAATTTGACATAGGATTGGATTTGATGAATTTTTGATTTTTTTGAACTTAATGAAATCGAGGATGTTATAGATCGTGCCTGACAAAGATATCGGAAACTAGGACTTTGACGAATGATGAAACGGCAAACCGAAGAACCATTACTAACAAGAATGGATTAGAAACACTTTTATGAAACTTCAACAAGATTTTTCTCAAAGAGACTGCTGGTCTTGTCTTTGGGGATTTGGATGACTGAAACCTTGAACAAGACACTTGAAATTGGTAATCTAGAACAGCGGCTCTCTTGGATATAATCATGGAAAAGTGGGACTTGCCTCTTGATAGGTGTTTAGATAAACATTTCTTGACCAGGAAAGTATTTAACTAACTGGAAGGAAATTCTGAATTTTAACGGTTCATCTTTCTGAGAAATTGGCTCGACCATCATTGCATCTGAGGCTCTTCCAAGTTTAAGATGCCTTTTTGAGGTATGATCTTTTTACGGAAGCTGGGCTTTCTGATGTTTCCACTTCTGAATTTTTCTGAGCTGATCTTTTTTGAAATGAAGTTGTTTGACTAAATTCTCGAGCTCTTTCAGGTACAATTGAAGGGAGCTGCCTAGGCCGGGCCTCCTTCACCAAGACAGTTACATCATTTGGACATAGGAACGACGATTGACTCTTTCTAAAGAGAAAACTTAGATAAAAGACACTACTCAAAGGATTGAGGAGCTCTGAAGGAATGAACATAGAATAACAACGATTGATTAACTACACTGACAGACACAGTAATGCTTCTGACTTAGTTAACGTTTTATTTGGTAAGTCTATCCTTTCAAGGAATTTTTTTTTTTTTTAATTGGTAAACACTGGACTTTTTCCTTAAAATAGTAATGCCTCAATGATTTAATTACAACTCCTAGGATTGCTTAGCTCCAATGCCCCCAGTTTTGAGGATGTCACTTGAATTTGCTTGAACTTCAGTTGATCTTCAGTCCTGATACCGGCTGTAGCCTTCTTACAATGATTCTCTTACCATGACCAAGTCACCTCTTCAGGGTTTTTAACTTGGCGGACCGTGGTGGCCTTAACTTTTGCCTGAACCGCCCTTCTAGGTTTTCGATTCAGCAGGCTATCCCCTTAGCTTTTGCCTAAGCCGCCCTTTCGGGTTTTCAACTTAGCAGGGGAACGATCTTAAATTTTGCCTAGACCGCCCTTTCAGGTTTTCAGTCTAGCAGATCTTCAAACTCCGTTCCTTTTTTTTTTTTTCACTTTTTGTGTTTTCGGTACCTAGATCAATAATTCTGAACACTGGAAGGACTTTATAGGTAGGATAGGGTTTTTCAAAGAATGGCTTAAGGCTCGACAAAGATTTCGACCGAACCTATGAATAGGTTGCATACATATCCCAAGATAGGAATCAGGTCGTGTGTAGTTCAGGGCGAATGCCCCTAGTTTGAAGATAAATTGTTTGAAGGTTAATTGATTTTTTCCTTTTTTTCTTTCTTTCTGGAATGATTGACCTCTCTTCTTTTGGAACTGGTCCCTCTTTTTTTTTTTTTTTTTTTGGAACGATTACATTTCTTTTCTTTTTTGAATCGACCGAACTCAGTTTAACCGAGCTGCCTACGTACCCCAGTGTATGGATCAGGTCTCGCGTAGTTCGGGGCGAATGCCCCTAGTTTGATGGGTTTTCAAGAAAATTTCATTTAGGCTCGAAGGGTTTGCAAACCAGTATTCTTTTGACGTTGGGTTCTGATTTTGGGATTTATTCAGCCAAAGGAGGCCTTCCGATGTTCAGATTGGGAATCGATCTAGGTTACTAGAATCCCTCTGGTACTGATTATTATTTTTTTTTTTCATTTTTTTTTTCGGAGTTTGACGGCATTTCCAGGTAAGAGATAATGGATCTTCTTCTTTCAAGATTCTAATACGTGCTTTCGACTTTCATAGAGCGAAACTTGTTCTTTGACATCGTCCATTTATGGATTTGTAACTCTTGATATCTGATGACCACTTTTCAATACTTGCTCTTGAACTTCTTATCTTGAATTTGTTAGCTTCATGTTATGAATTTGAGAACCAAGGTCATTGATTGGAAATATGAAAGTTGTTTCCACTCCATGCCCTTTGCATAGCATATGATATTCACTTCATTCTTTCTTGAACCTTCTATCTGGGTCTTTCTCTTGGCATTAATGGTAACGCTTACCGGACCATCTTTTTATCCTCAAAATGGGTTTACCAATTCTTCACACTCTTCAGAGGGTAATGTATTTTCAATCGGCATTTACTGGATCAAGGTTTCAGTGCCAGTGTTTACCACTTTAATTTCATCTTTGAAAGGCTGAGATTGGTGCTCCTCCTCTTGTTCAAGTAATCGTTGTGACTCAAGTGGAGTTTCGTCAATTTTGTCCTCATTTGAGGAGGGAGTCTTATTTTAAGATCAGAAGCACACTTAAGAAATAGACACAAGTGAACTATTGGAACTGAAATTTTATTTAAAGAAAAAAATACTACATCTCACAACCTATCCTGAACATGTTCAGGATTCACAACTCTAAAAGAAAAGCAAAAGATAACTTGCCTGGACTAGGCATTAACCTTGAACTGTAGAACCGGACTCAACAATTGTACTGACCATGATGGCTGACTCAAAATAAAATAATAAACGACTAAAACTTTAACTGCCGCAACTGTCTAGCTTCGGAGGCTCGGCGAAAGCTGGCTCATAAATGGTACTTTCAACTTCTGATTCTTTTCATTGCAACCGGACCTGTGCCCCTTTGAACCTTCAGTTATTTAAGCATTGCGAACGGCTGGCGGCAGTACTGCATGATTTGATAATGGGTTATTGGTAGCAACGGGACTTGGCTCAAACACAAGGCTTTTATTGTCGAGCAACCTCTGGATTCTGAATTTTAGGGCAATGCAATTATCAGTGAGATGGCCAGAATTTCTATGGTATTCGCAGTGTTGATCTGTTCGCCAATTTGCTGGTAAAGGATTAGGAAGAGCCCTAATGTCGGGCAGGATTATGCGACCTGAGGCTAGACACTCCTTGAGTATCACAGATGGTGGAAGAGGGAGAGGGGTAAATTCTGTCTGGGCATGTGGCCGAGGTGCGACAGCAGGTTGGGTATAATCCATCACCATGGGGTTCTGAGGTTTTGAAGGCTGAGGCTTGGAGCGGGAAAGGTTATTAATTTCAGCTGATGGAGGCTTCCTGAATTCTTTGGTATTCGGGTTACTTCGGTTGAACACACCTTGAGCCATAGCCTCCTCTATTTGGGTGCCTGCCACGATAAAGTGTTTGAAGTCCGGATAATACTGCAACGACATGTGATACTGGAGCTGGGGGGAAATATTTTTCATGATTATTTGGACCTGCTCTTCCTCAGAAGGGCGCTCCACCATCTGAGCTGCTATTCTCCTCCATCTTTTTACAAAAATCAGAAAAGATTCCCTTGAATCTTGCTTGGTTCTTTCTAAATCCTTTCTGGTGATTTCTGTCCCATCATCATATGTGAATTGCCTGATGAATTGTTCACCGATATCCCTCCATGTCCTATAACGAGTCTTGTCTAGGACCATGAACCATCTCCTAGCAACCTTGGTTAGGGAAACCGGGAACAATTGAGCCATTTGCTCAGGAGATAAGCCTTGAGGCTGACACATGATGGTGAACATCTGCAAATGAGTGATTGGACAACCCACACCATCATATTTGTCGAAATCTGGCATTTGAAAATTGGCAGGGAGACGGATTTCGGGAAACAGTGTGAGGTCACTTGGATTGAAACCCCCCTGGTCCTGAAACTGAATGTCCTGAACCTTCCTGGTAAGACTTTCTAATTTCTCCATAACTACTTTATCAACCATGGACTGAGAAGGCCTGCTGCGATCTTCGCTGTACTGCTCTTTTTCAAAATCTTCTTCAGTTTTGTCAGGGATAGGAATGAACACTGGCTGGGCAGGTGCGGCTGAAGTAACTGTATGGTGCATGGACCCTTTATCTTTGGACAACGATGGCCCCAACTTTTCAGAAAGCTGGGCCTTGATAACTTGGTTCTCTTCTTTGAGTTCTTGAAGCTGCCGGAGAATCAAGGTGAGAGTATCGGTAATAGCAGCGGGTGGAAGACCACTATTCTGGTTTTCTGCCATTGGGGAGGATGAGGATGGGAAAGAAGGAGATGCTGGGGTCCTCAGAGAAGGTGGCGGGGAGACAGATTTCCTCTGCAATCGAGAAGAGATCCGAACCCAAGGAATAGTAGGGTTAGCTATGGTGTTTACTGCCCTGTCATGGAAATAATGAACACGAGGTATATGAGCTTGACATTCATAGAGTGTTTCTTCTCAATGACTGAAAAATATTACACATTTAAGCAAGTAATTGGGACAATAGAATGAATCCAAATGATGAGGGGAATGCCCTTAGTTCAAGGATTATGAGAGTAAACTCTGAAGGATTTAGCAGAAATATTCTTGAAAAAGGTAGCCCCTAGAGGAGGAAGAGATCAAGGGTACAGGCAAGATTGGATCATCAAGATTGCACGATCAAATGATTGAGACACAATTTCCGCCAATGAAGACATAATCGAATCCCACAAGAGACGAATGATAGACACATGATCAAAATGTGAGATTGCATAGGATTACTTTCAACGGGTAGATCAAGAATAACTAATCCTATGAGATCTTTAGAAATGATGGGATTTATATCCTAACCCCAAAGGAAAAGTTTTTAGTCTTCGCACATTTTAACAGTGTTACCTGAAGGCATCAACCCTAATCCTAATCTAGCGGAGTGGAGAGAGGATCTCGACTCATGACTTTGTTTGTGTACCTAGGACCGATCGTAGCCATTGGAAGATGGACTACGGCCTAATCTAGACACAAATGGGTAGGATATCCTAAACTAGGTTCACACATGTGGTGCACATGTGTTCGTATACTGCATGCATGTGTGGGTTAATCTAGGGGTAAGGCCAAGAGTCCCCTTAGCGCGAATCCATGTTCGATATACTGTACCAGTGTCCGGCGTATCAGTACGTGAACAAGAGATCCGTTTACGCACCATAAGGTGCTAGGCTAAGGGTGGAATGCTTCTCTAGCACAGAGGCACCAGGTGATGAAATCCCAGTCAACCATGCTAGATAACACTCCGGGTTCCTAAAATAGGATGTGTGTGCATGTGAAATGCAAGGGTTTAGATGCAAGTGATATAAGTGTGTGCAATAAGTTTACGCAATCTATGATGCCTTCAGGTTTTGTTAGATTGAGTTTAAGTAAAATGTGATGAGAAAATAAAACAAGACAAACTAATCTAACAAGTATAGAGTTTTTATGAGCCAGTTAAATTAAATTCAAATGAATTATCTTTTGGAATTTTAATGAAGTTAGGTGGTCCCCAGCAGAGTCGCCAGACTGTGGGACATGATCCCGCGAGAGGGGCGTGGGGCGCGAGCCGCCGCGCGCTCTCTCTTTTGGTCTCTCGTTCCCACGCGATTGGCGTGTGCATTTTATTTATTGATTTGAATTCGTCTTTCCTGTGGACTTGGGATCACTAAGGCAATCCGAATTCCACACGAAAGAGACTGACAGAGTCGCCACCTAGATGTGGGATCTAGGACCCATAATTAACCAGAAATCTAGACTCGCTACCTGGTTACGAGAATGGAAGGTATGGGGAGTTATCCACCACATGCACCATTCTTGTCCGATAATCGGTCTTCGATTCCAAAAGCTAACTCTTTTAAATTTATTTTAAATGGCTCATTCAACTCTATGTTAATGTGCGAACTACGTGACATGCATCCTAGAATCTAATTTCAATGTGAATCCTAGATGTGTATCTTGATTTATTAATTTGTCTGGATTCATTCTAAGTGAAAGTTCTCCTAGAATTCTAATTTCATGGAAAACCCTAACTGATTTGATTAAGTATTTACAAGAAAATTAATATACAAAACACCACAATTTGTTGTGGTGCCGACTCGCGGGTGGTATGCCGTCAGACATCCAAGCTGCCTACGTACCCAAGCCTCACTGGGATCAGAGTCGACGTAGTTCGGTGCACCTAAGCCAAGCTACTTATGCCTAACTCAACTAGGACACCGACCTAGACAGAATTGACTGTTTCAACAGTTTTGAGAGAAGTTATTTAATTCAAGTTGAGGATTTTATTATCTTAGGATTTCATCTGAGATGCTATATGATTCTTATCTAAATGCAAATTGTTCCTTAGACTAATGCAGGTTTGCCTACATCCTAGGTTACTAGGCTCGTCTTAAGGAAAGATTGGGTGACTAGTGTGACTAGACCTATGGCACGGTTGTTATACATAACAAACGTCCGTGATGAGGCTGGACTCCTAACTCTAGGACTCCCTAAAACTTAGGACACGACACAACACTAGTGTTCCTAAATTGGGCTCTAATGGTTCTTAGATTGGAAACCATAATCCAATGGTTCCGGAAGACTCGAGACAAATCAATTCAAATTCTTGAAGTTAATTAATTTCAGATTTCATGGATTTTCGATTTATGGACACTTGAGGATTACCAATGGTTCTAGGGTTCACCAATTTCGGCCCAGAATAGCATCCAAGGAAGGGAATCGTGCGTTCTTTCCTTGCGCAATTTAATATTTAGGTTATAACATCTTATTGCCTGGCATATCTCAGGATTTCCGTGGACAGTAACCTCGGAGCCAACAACATGCTATAGCTTAAGTATTCAAATTGTCAAAGATCGGTTGCAATTGGGATACGATTATGGATGCACTGACCATTTTTCCAGGGAATTCTAATGATCCTAAGATTTCTGTTTCAATGGATTAAGGAGTTAATGTGTGACAGAGATTTAAGGTTCTTTAGAAATATTCAGATGATTTTCAATTAATTTCGGATTTTCAATGAATTTTATCAATTTTAAACATATGAGTGATTTTACAAGTGAAATTGTAGCAAACGAATTCGAAATGAGTTGAAATTTCTACAGCAGCAAGATATGATGAAATGTAGCTTACGGAAAGAGTTTTACAGATTTTTACATTAAGCTCATATTTAATTTCGATTTAACAATTGATTGACCAGATTGCACAAATAACACAGAAACCACTAGAAATATGAATCTAAATTCAATGAAATTTCTACATTAATAAGATATAAGTAAAAATAACATACTGAGAAATTTTCATGAATTTTGGAAACCATTTACTATCAGTTTCAGATTTTTTAATTTTCAGACCAGATTATGAATTAACCCTACATCCCATATGAAAACAGATCCAAATCACTTGAAACTTTTACAGTAACTAGAAATGTGAGATTGAAGACTACTGTAAAAATTTTAAGAATTTTAGTTGTGATCTGATGTCAGTAACAATTCCTCCAAAAGCTGGTAAATTTCAAAGAAAGCATAAAATAATATACCAAACAAATTCTCAAAATTCTCAAAATTTCATGGTAGAATGTACTGGTATCATATTAGTTTCCCACGAAATTTCATTAATTTTGAAATTCATTTAGTATATATTTTATTTTCGAAACACTCATGGAGATCATGATTTTGAGCATACATATTTAATTTTCAACTAAATCCAATTAAATACTAAAAATCATGCAAATATACCAAATAATTCTAGAAAAATCTAAAAATTAAGTACCTACCTGTGATCGAAATCCTCGCCGAATCCGAGAGCCGAAAAATTCGAAAATCGCACCGCCACTTGATCCGCTTCCGCTTTCTTTCTCTTTTTCTTTGTTTTATTTTCTTTTATATTTTTTTTTTATATGGAACAAGGGAGTGAGATGGGGAGAAACAAATAAGGAGAGAAAGTAGATAATGATAGTGTGAGAGTGAGAGAGTGAGAGATATTGAGGGAGAGAAAGAGAAAACTATCCAAAAACAATGTGTTCCTTTTTTTTTTTTTTTTTCCTCTCATCACCTCTCTTTATATAGTGAAAAACTTAGTGGAGAGGTGGAAATAAACAATGAGAATGGTGGGTGTGGTGGAGAATAATGGAAATAAACAATGAGAATAGTGGGTGTGGTGGAGAATAATGGAATATATAATGGTAATGGTGGGAATTGTGGTGGGGAATAATGGAATATATAATGTGAATGGTGGGTGTGGTGGAGAATAATGGAAATAAACAATGGTAATTGTGGGAATGGTGGTGGGAATAATGGAATATATAATGGTAATGGTGGGAATGGTGGTGGGAATAATGGAATATATAATGGTAATGGTGGGAATGGTGGTGGGAATAATGGAATATATAATGGTAATGGTGGGAATGGTGGTGGGGATAATGGAATATATAATGGTAATGGTGGGAATGGTGGTGGGGATAATGGAATATATAATGGTAATGGTGGGAATGGTGGTGGGGATAATGGAATTTATAATGGTAATGGAGATAATGGTGTTATTTTAAAGGGAAAAATGAAGTTAGTGGAAATGGTAGAGAAAGTTAAGTCATGCTAATGGTGAGTCCCACATCAGCGGGTTCCGCACAAGCGGGTCCCACATCAGCGGGCCCTACACAAGCGGGTCCCACATCAGCGGGTCCCACACAAACGGGTCCCACATCAGCGGGTCCCACACAAACGGGTACAAATTCTCCCTAGTTTAGATTTTTCTGAATAATCCTTCTCAACATTTAGCGGAAAAATGCGAAACACGACGGAAATGACCAAAAATATTTAGAAATGTAACAAACGGATGCGGGAAAGAAAGACATTGGAAAACCGACGGAAAACAAACCCTAATTTCTTTATCGATTAAGGTAGAGCAAAATGGGGTGTCTACAGGGGGTAGAATGTAATAACCGGTAAAATATATATATATATACAAATAAATAAAAATGGCCTCATAGGTGGGTAATCATCGGCCATTACTCATTTTTTCCCGAGTTAATCGGGCATGAGGACATCTGGGATAATGGGGCATACGCGATTCGAACCCAACGCTGAGCGAGGATTGAACGGCTTCCTACTACTAAACCACCGCTCAGATGTCAACTAAAAATGAGTAGATACTTACACATATTAAAAATTACCAATAGTCACTATTCATAATTACTAACCACAGTAGTCACTATGCAAGATTACTATGCAGAAATACTACGTAAGATTACTATGCAGAAATATTATGCAAGTTCACTATTGAGATAAACTATTCAAAATTACTATTCACAGTAGGACTCACCGAGTACTATTGACAAGCGGGTCCCATCAAAAGTGGGTCCCACATCAGCGGGCCCCACACAAGCAGGTCCTACCACCAGTCGGACCCACAACAAGCAGGACCCACAAATAGCGGGACCCAACGCCAGCGGGACCCATCACTAGTGGGAACCACTACCAGAAGGACACACCGCAACCACTTTCATTAACTCATTGGTTAAGCGGGTCACTCCACAACCACTATCACTAATGAGTAGTTGCGCTTCACCGATGAAAATAATAATTAAATAATATTAATCATCCTGTTACTATTCAAGTAGCCTTTACTATTCATTTATTTATACCTTTACTATTCCTATATTTTTGTAAAAGCATTTAAGAGAGTAGTTGTGAATTTAAGACTGTAGTTGAAAAAAAAAATACATATAAATAGAGGAAGAGAAGAAGAAGAAAAATAAATAAAAAAAAAGATAGAGAGAGAGAAAAGAGAACGAGAGAGAAGAAAGAGTAAGAGATAGAGGGAAAAAGAGAGAGAAGAGAAGGAAAAGGAAATCCACTTCATCACTACCAAGGTAAGTCTTTCATATAGATAGTTAAAGTATTTATTATGGGTAATATGGTTGGTTCTACCACTTATGTAAATATTAGGATAAAGCATGCATAAGAGGCGATAACTCGCTATAGAGTATGCAAGTTTTATCATCTAATTTGAACGGTGAAATGCTAGCATAGTAACTGTAAAGTAAACTTTAATCAAAGAAAGGGGAACTGCTGAGCATAGTAGCCCATCTTATTTGAACGGTGAAATGCTAGCATAGTAATCGTAAAGTAAACTTTAATCAAAGAAAGGCGAACTGCTGAGCATAGTAGCCAAGAAATAAACTAAATCAAAGAATGGTGAACTGCTGAGCATAGTAACCTGTGGGGTCCACATGAATAGTAACATGTGGGGTCCATATGAATAGTGCATGCTGGGCCCCATGATCTTAAAAATTTAATAGAAAGAACACTGAACATAGGGAACATTATTTTGGACATAGATGGACATTACCTGGACAAAAAGGACACTGCCTTAAAACATGAATTTGATAAATTTAGAATATATTTACAGGTTATCCACTCCAAGGTGTAAGCTCAAACAAACCTGTGACCGGAAAACTATATGTAAGGGTTTTCTTCCATTGATTCTCTTTTGCTATATGTAAGGGTTTTCTTCCATAGATTCTCATTTGCTATATGTAAGGGTTTTCTTCCATTGATTCTCTTTTGCTATATATAAGAGTTTCTATCCTTCTAAGATCCACAACTGATGAGAATCCAAAGGGGATCCTTTCTTTCAGACCCCATTCCTTTCAGATAAATGATTTTACTGATAAAGCTATAATTCTATTTTGTATCCTCGAAACTTGTTTCCGTGAGATATGTTTATGTTTAGATTTTATCTTGTGATACCCTAATTCTAAATATGGACTGAGTTATGATATGATGACAGGTGGACGCGTTATAGTCCTCCATGTGCACGTGGGTAAAGACGACTCTAGAGAGTGTAAATCTAGAGGATTATGAGCCGAAGTATGACTATGAATGGGCTGAGATATGGCTATGAATGAAAGCATCTATGCTTAATGAAGTCTATATATATATATATATATATATATTTCTATATATATAATTCTTGATATCAAGTTCCGTAAGTTTTCTCTATACGTTTGGAAAGTATGTTGTGTTTATTCTTTCTTTCCATGTTTATAATGTGAGATGTCCTATCTGTAAAATATCATGTTCTTATGAGCTTGACAATTCTACATCACTTGTTGTTTATACCCTACTGGGCTATTTGAGCTCACCCCCTTTTTTTTTCTTATTTTATTGTTCGAACCCTCAGGTGAAGTATAGATGAAAGATGAGGAATGCTAGAGTTGAATGCAGAACTTTTTTATAGGACAAATATGTTTTAAATATGTATTAACTTTGTCTTGAATTAAGATGTAATAAGTTAGACCTAATTTCTGTAAACCCTCTAAACGTAGTTGTTGTATTTGAGATCTTGAGAATAATGAAAGTTTTTGAGAAAGATGATGTAATATTCTTCTACGCACCGAGTTGGTATTTCCAAAAATCCGGGGCGTTACATTTGATATCAAAGCGAAGTTTAATCGGTTTTCAAAATTAGGATTCAAAAAGATAGGATTAGAATTTACCCTATCTAAATGTTAAGTTAGAATATGTTAACTATACCGCTAGTCGTTGGTAAATATAGAACTTATGTGCTATTTATGACTTCTGTGATACTTCTGTATATAAATGCTTTTAAATATGAGTTATAATTTAGATTACTAATGTGATACTATGATATGAAGATGGCGGAGAATCAGGAACATATTTTTGCAATCGAGGCTGAGGCAAGGAAGGGACGTGGCAGGCCACGCAGAGAAAGGCAAGCAAGAAACGAACAACCTACAACCAACGCTAGAAACAACAACGCAGGAAATGATGCCATTGCCACTGCATTGGCGCAGCTAGCCCAAGCAATGACAGCAAACATGAACCAATAACGAGCCCCATCTGCTCCACTTCAAAACGAAGGAGCTATACTGGAACAGTTTATAAGGCAACATCCTACTGCCTTCTCGGGAACTACAGATCCCTTAGAAGCTGAAAGATGGATTCACTCGATCGAAAAGATCTTTTCGGTGATTGACTGCACCAGCCAACAACGTGTAAGATTGGCGACGTATAGATTGGACGGTGACTCGAATCAGTGGTGGAATTTAGTCCGAAATACAAAAACCGAAGAAGAAATGAACGCAATGTGTTGGAATGAATTTAAAAGAATCTTCCTCGAAAAATACTTCCCACAACCACTAAAAGCTCAGCTAGTGAGAGAATTTATTTCATTAAAGCAAGAAGAGGGAGAGACAGTCTCCCAATATGAAGCAAAATTCACAAGACTGGCTCGATATGCAACCCACCTAGTGACTGACGTTCAAAGTAAGGTGGACAAATTCCAATACGGATTAAAACCTAGTGTCAGGCGAGCATTAGCAGCTATAGATTTTCGAAGCTACGAAGCGCCTGGTGAGATGTGCTTTGAAAGTGGAAATTGAACATTTGGACTTTCAGCAGTCCAAAAACAAGTTGACCGGCGTAAAGAGAACGAATGAAAGCCAACCAGGAGGATCTGGAACAAAGAGACCTAATGTCAAGGAAGCAGGAGACCAGCAACATTGCTCAAAATGTGGAAAGAGACATGGAGGTGTCTGTTACGTGGGGACACGAAAATGCTTCCAATGCGGAATGGAAGGACATGTGGCAAAGGACTGCAAGACGGTCCCAAAACGGGAACAAAATCCAACTTTGACTCGGAACAGTCAGCCAACCCTCAAGCAGACTCTGAATGCTCACCCAGACATCAAGTGTTTCAATTGTAACGAAATGGGACACTATTCAAATCAATGCACCAAGCCTAGAGCAGTAGGAGGAGGTCGACAACAACAACAACAGCCAAGGGGACAGGTCCGTACTTTTGCTATCACAACTGCTGAAGTGGAGGCAACGAATGATGTGGTTACAGGTACTTTGTCTGTAAGTTCGAAGAATGCACATATATTATTTGATTCTGGCTCTACGCATTCTTTCGTTTCACCAAAGTTTGCCAAGCATTTGAGCATACCACTTCAGAAGTTAGATATTGAACTTTCTGTTAAAACGCCTGGTGGAAATTCTCTAGTTACATCAGGAGTTTATCGAGCATGCTCTGTTGATATTTGTGGTAGAAACTTATCGGTAGATCTTATCTCCTTACCTATTTTAGAATTCGATGTTATATTAGGAATGGATTGGTTGACTTTAAACCATGCCAACATAGACTGTTACAGGAAAGAAGTCAGGTTTACTATTCCTGATCAACCCCAACTTGTATATCAAAGCCTTGACAGAAACAAAACTCCAGCACTAATATCATCGTTGCAAGCAAGACGATTATTAAGACACGGCTGTGAAGGATATCTCGCTCAAGTTCAAGTTGTGGACACGAGTAAAAAGAAGATGAAATTGGAGGACGTGCCTATTGTGCAAAAGTACAGGGATGTATTCCCTGACGATCTACCAGGAGCCCCACCGAATCGAGAACTGGAGTTCTCTATCGAGCTAGTACCGGGAGCAAATCCAATATCCAAAAGACCGTATCGAATGGCGCCGATAGAATTGGAGGAACTAAAGAAGCAACTGCAAGAACTATTAGACAAAGGATTCATCCGGCCCAGTGTATCACCCTGGGGAGCCCCCGTCCTGTTCGTAAAGAAGAAGGATGGATCAATGAGGTTGTGCATTGATTATCGAGAACTGAACAATGTCACAATAAAGAACAAGTACCCGTTGCCCAGAATCGACGACTTGTTCGACCAACTTCAAGGTGCCATGTACTTCTCCAAGATCGATCTCAGATCTGGTTACCACCAACTGAAAGTAAAGAAGGAAGACGTTCCAAAGACGGCGTTCCGCACGCGATACAGACATTATGAGTTCATTGTCATGCCATTCGGACTAACGAATGCCCCAGCCGTATTCATGGATCTAATGAACAGAGTATTTCACGACTATCTTGACAAGTTTGTCGTGGTGTTTATCGACGACATTCTTGTCTATTCTAAGATTCTCGAAGAACAAGAGGAACATCTGAAGATTGTTTTACAAACACTTCGACAAAAGCAGCTGTATGCCAAATTCAGTAAATGTAAATTCTGGTTGCAGCAAGTGGCATTCTTGGGTCACACAGTCACCCGAGAACGAATTTCTGTGGATCGAGCGAAGACTAAAGCCGTTGAAGAATGGCAAAGACCCACGATAGCAACAGAAATTCGGAGTTTCTTGGGACTTGTCGGCTATTATAGAAGGTTCGTGGAAAACTTCGCTCGATTAGCAAATCCATTAACGAAATTAACTCGGAAAGGCGCGAAGTTTATCTGGACCAAAGAATGCGAGGAAAGCTTCCAAACGTTAAAGAAGAGACTCGTCAGCTCACCTGTGCTAGCATTACCAACACCAATCGGAGGATTTGTGATCTACAGTGACGCATCAAAGGAAGGGCTCGGCTGCGTATTAATGCAAAATGATAAAGTTATAGCTTATGCATCACGCCAACTAAAATACCACGAGCAAAACTACCCAACGCATGATATGGAATTGGCGGCAGTAATCTTTGCACTGAAGATCTGGCGACATTATCTCTACGGGGAAAAGTATGAAATTTATACTGATCACAAGAGTCTCAAATACATATTTTCCCAGAAGGAGCTGAATATGAGACAAAGAAGGTGGCTAGAGTTACTAAAGGATTATGACTGCACCATTCATTATCATCCTGGAAAGGCGAATGTAGTGGCAGATGCATTGAGTAGAAAAACTTCCGGAACCTTGGCAACAATGCTAACCACTCAAAAGCATTTACTCCAAGATTTGAGAAAACTGGATATGGAAATAGTAGAACCGCGAACCAAGGGCTACATAGCACAGATCGTTGCTCAACCATCACTATTGGAGAAAATCAAGGCCACTCAAGTCGACGATCCTGAATTATAAGGAAAGATCGAAGCAGTTCGGAAAGGCAAACTTTTCGAATTCAATGTTGATAAAGATGACATCTTAAGATTCAACACAAGACTGTGTGTGCCCTTCGATCCAAAATTAAGAAGGAAGTTACTAACTGAGGCACATAGTTCGGCATTCTCCATACACCCAGGGAGTACGAAGATGTATCGAGATCTTCAAACCCATTATTGGTGGAATAATATGAAGAGAGAGATTGCTGAGTTCGTGTCTACATGCTTGGTTTGCCAACAAGTTAAAGCAGAACGACAGCTACCAAAGCGAGCCTTACAACCACTAGAGATGCCTATATGGAAGTGGGATATGATAGCAATGGATTTCGTTACGGGACTACCGAGGACTACGAAAGGAAATGACGCAATAAGGGTCATCATTGATCGACTGACGAAGGTAGCTCATTTTATCCCAAGACGAGAAAATTTTTCCTTAGATCAATTGGCGAAGCTCTACATCAAAGAAGTAGTCCGTTTACACGGCATACCAGCATCCATTGTGTCTGATTGTGACCCGCGCTTCACTTCTAATTTTTGGAGGAGTATACAAAAGCATTGGGGGATAAAGTTGAACTTCAGCACTGCCTTTCATCCTCAAACAGATGGTCAATCCGAACGGACAATTCAGACACTGGAGGATATGCTTAGAGCTTGCATAATAGACTTCCAAGGTAATTGGGACCAACACTTACCATTGGTTGAATTTGCTTATAATAACAGTTATCACTCTAGTATAGAGAGTGCACCCTATGAAGCTCTCTATGATAAGAGGTGTAGAACACCGACGTGTTGGGATGAGGTCGGAGAAAGAAAACTTCTAGGCCCAGAGTTAGTAAAAGAAACTACTGACAAAGTACGTATGATCCAACAACATATGAGGACGGCTCAAAGCAAGCAGAAGAGCTACGCCGATCATCGACGTCGAGACCTGGAGTTTGCAGTGGGTGACCGTGTATTCTTAAAAGTATCACCTTGGAAGGGTGTGATAAGGTTCGGAAAGAAAGGGAAGCTCAGTCCCAGATATATTTGACCATACGAAATACTTGAACGAATTGGACCAGTAGCATACCGTGTAGCTTTGCCACCAGCCTTGTCACATGTTCACAATGTGTTTCATGTCTCACTTTTAAGGAAATACTTGGCGGACCCATCACATGTACTGCAAACAGAACCAATGCAGTTGGAACAAGATTTGTCTTATGAAGAGCAACCAGTACAAATCCTTGATCGAAAGGAACAAATTCTTCGGACAAAAAGAATATCACTGGTGAAGATTCTGTGGAGGAGCCAAGCCACCAAGGAAGCAACATGGGAACCGGAGGAGGAGATGAAACAAAAGTATCCTCATCTATTTACTTCTTAAGGTACGTAAAATTTTGAGGACGAAATTTTTTTTTAGGGGGGTAGAATGTAATAACCGGTAAAATATATATATATATATATATATATATATATATATACAAATAAATAAAAATGGCGTCATAGGTGGGTAATCATCGGCCATTACTCATTTTTCCCCGAGTTAATCGGGCATGAGGACATCTGGCATAATGGGGCATACGTGATTCGAACCCAACGCTGAGCGAGGATTGAACGGCTTCCTACTACTAAACCACCGCCCCAGGTTTCAACTAAAAATGAGTAGATACTTACACATATTAAAAATTACCAATAGTCACTATTCATAATTACTATTCACAATAGTCACTATGCAAGATTACTATGTAGAAATACTACGTAAGATTACTATGCAGAAATACTATGCAAGTTCACTATTGAGATAAACTATTCAAAATTACTATTTACAGTAGGACCCACCGGGTACTATTCACAAGTGGGTCCCACTAACAGTGTGTCCCACTAACAGTGGGTCCCACATCAGCGGGCCTCACACAAGCGGGTCCTACCACCAGTCGGACCCACAACAAGCAGGACCCACAAATAGCGGGACCCAACGCCAGCGGGACCCATCACTAGTGGGAACCACTACCAGAAGGACACACCGCAACCACTTTCATTAACTCATTGGTTAAGCGGGTCACTCCACAACCACTATCATTAATGAGTAGTTGCGTTTCGCCGACGAAAATAATAATTAAATAATATTGATCATCCTGTTACTATTCAAGCAGCCTTTACTATTCATTTATTTATACATTTACTATTCCTATATTTTTGTAAAAGAATTTAAGAGAGTAGTTGTGAATTTAAGACTGTAGTTGAAAAAAAATACCTATAAATAGAGGAAGAGAAGAAGAAGAAAAATAAATAAAAAAAAAAGAGAGAGAGAGAAAAGAGAACGAGAGAGAAGAAAGAGTAAGAGAGAGAGGTAAAAAGAGAGAGAGGAGAAGGAAAATGAAATCCACTTCATCACTACCAAGGTAAGTCTTTCATATAGATAGTTAAAGTATTTATTATGGGTAATATGGTTGGTTCTACCACCTATGTAAATATTAGGATAAAGCATGCATAAGAGGCGATAACTCGCTATAGATTATGCAAGTTTTATCATCTTATCTGAATGGTGAAATGCTAGCATAGTAACCGTAAAGTAAACTTTAATCAAAGAAAGGCGAACTGCTGAGCATAGTAGCCCATCTTATTTGAACGGTGAAATGCTAGCATAGTAACCGTAAAGTAAACTTTAATCATAGAAAGGCGAACTGCTGAGCATAGTCGCCAAGAAATAAACTAAATCAAAGAATGGTGAACTCCTGAGCATAGTAACCTGTGGCGTCCACATGAATAGTAACATGTGGGGTCCATATGAATAGTGCATGCTGGGCCCCACGATCTTAAAAATTTAATAGAAAGAACACTGAACACAGGGAACATTATTTTGGACATAGTTGGACATTACCTGGACAGAAAGGACACTGCCTTAAAACATGAATTTGATAAAATTAGAATATATTTATAGGTTATTCACTCCAAGGTGTAAGCTTAAACAAACCTGTGACCGAAAAACTATATGTAAGGGTTTTCTTCCATTGATTCTCTTTTGCTATATGTAAGGGTTTTCTTCCATTGATTCTCTTTTGTTATATGTAAGGGTTTTCTTCCATTGATTCTCTTTTGCTATATGTAAGGGTTTTCTTCCATTGATTCTCTTTTGCTATATGTAAGGGTTTTTTTCCATTGATTCTCTTTTGCTATATGTAAGAGTTTCTATCCTTTTAAGATCCACAACTGATGAGAATCCAAGGGGGATCCTTTCTTTCAGACCCCATTCCTTTCAGATAAATGATTTTACTAATAAAGCTATAATTCTATTTTGTATCCTCGAAACTTGTTTTCGTGAGATATGTTTATGTTTAGAGTTTATCTTGTGATACTCTAATTCTGAATATGGGCTGAGTTATGATATGATGACGGGTGGACGCGTTATAGTCCTCCATGTGCACGTGGGTAAAGACTACTCTAGAGAGTGTAAATCTAGAGGATTATGAGCCGAAGTATGGCTATAAATGGGCCGAGATATGGCTATGAATGAAAGCATCTATGCTTAATGAAGTCTATATATATAATTCTTGATGTCAAGTTCTGTAAGTTTTCTCTATACGTTTGGAAAGTATGTTGTGTTTATTCTTTCTTTCCATGTTTATAATGTCAGATGTCCTATCTGAAAAATATCATATTCTTATGAGCTTGACAATTCTACATCACTTGTTGTTTATACCCTACTGGGCTATTTGAGCTCACCCCTTTTTTTTTCTTGTTTTATTGTTCCAACCCCCAGGTGAAGTATAGATGAAAGGTGAGGAATGCTAGAGTTGAATGCAGAACTGTTCTAAAGGACAAATATGTTTTAAATATGTATCAACTATGTCTTGAATTAAGATGTAATAAGTTAGACCTAATTTCTGTAAACCCTCTAAACGTAGTTGTTGTATTTGAGAGCTTGGGAATAATGAAATTTTTTGAGAAAGATGATGTAATATTCTTTTACGCATCGAGTTGGTATTTTCAAAAATCCGGGGCGTTACATAATGTCTCCACCATCTTTGAGTGATAGGGATGCGAATTGAGTGAGGTCTCCTGTCTTGTGTCTAGAGCATCAACTATCAAGATACCATGTCTTCTTCTTGTTATGGCTTTTAAGGCATACCTACATAAGAATAGGCAAGTGAGATCCTTTAGGTACCCAAATCTTTCTAATCTTGCTAAGTTCATTTGTTTTCACTTTAGAGTTCAATTTGATTTTATCTTGTTTAGCATATATGCAAGTAACTTTATAATGTCCTTCTAGACCACAGTAAAAATAAGTTTTAGTACCAATAGAAGAAGCCTTTACAAATTTATTTTTATAGTTTGACATTGTAGTATTCCATTTATGCCCAAGTCCACTTTTATCATGTGACACTCTTTGAATATCAACAAGCCTATCTAATTTTAGTGAACCGTGTTCGAATTTTTCAAAGAGTTTGTTTAACTCATCATGTTCATGAGATAGTTTACTATTTTCATGCTTTAGCTTGTTGTTTTCAATGGAAAGTTTTTGACGATTTTCATTTAAGATTTTGATAGAAGCATTTAATTCATGAATTTCAACTTTATATTTTTCATTTTCATCCTCTAAAAATTCATGGTCTTATTTTAACCAACCAAATTCTTTTGTCATGTTACAAAGAGAATTTTCAAGTGATGCATTTTTATCAAATTCAATTTCAAGTTCATCATGTGCATTTTGCAAGGAAACTAGAACTTCTTTTAAAACAATGACATCATTTAAAGTATTTACCTCTTGATTGTCGTTTGTTGAGGCCATGAAGCAAATGTTTTTTGCTATCAAGCAATCTTCACCATCATTTTGTTCGCCTTCACTTTCAATTTCCTCATCCCATGTGGCGGTCATTCCTTTCTTGCCTTCTCTTCTCTTGAAGCGATTATTTGAGGTAGGCTCATTGTTGAGTGGACAATCCGGGCGAATATGTCCAAGCTTCTTGCAACCGTAGCATCGGGGTTGAGAAGATCCGTCACCGAGCTCTTCTTTCTTCTTGAATGGAGGATTGGTTCTTCTATTTTTCATGCCTCCCATATTCCTTCGTAAATACTTGATCCTTCTTGTTAAGAGGGCAACTTCATCTTCCATGTCTTCCTTTGTCTCTTCGTTATCACCTACATTACAAGCAAAAGCAATACCTTTTCCTTTTTCAATTTTATTTTCAATTTCGGGTGCTTTTGTTTTGAAGATCATCTCATGGGTTATCAAGGACCCTATTAGTTCATCTAGGTTCAATGTATTCATGTCCTTGGCTTCGGTGATTGCGGAGGTTTTGGATTCCCATGACAAAGGTAGGGATCTAAGGATTTTGGTCACTAAATCTCTATTTGAAAATTATTTTCCAAGTCCCCTTAGTCCATTTACAAGGTTGGTGAATCTAGTGTACATGTCGGCAATAGTTTCATCGGGTGTCATTTGAAAGAGTTCATATTGCCTAAATAGATGGTTCATTTTAGATTCTTTAACTTGGTTGGTTCCCTCATGGGTGACTTCTAAGGTGTCCCAAATTTTCTTAGCCGAATTCAAATTTGACACTATTGAATTCACCGGGTAACAAAGCACAAATTAGGGAATTCATGGCCTTGGCATTGTAATTTGAGGCTTGTTGTTCGGCTTCGGTCCAATCGTTTAGATTTCTAGTGGGTAATGTATATTCATTATTAATGGTTCTCCACATTTGGTAATCTTGGGTTAAAAAGATTTTCATTTTGGTTTTCCAAAATCCATAATTTGTTCCATCAAAATAGGGTGGCCTAGTGTTCTCCACATTTGATGTTGAAGATAATTTGCCATTTTTAGAATCTTTTCTCTAGACCGGTTAGGGTTTTTAAATAAATTAGAGACGAGGCTCTGATACCAATTGAAATTTACAAGAGGGGGGGTGAATTGATTTTAACACTAAATTATGCCTTTTGAAAATTTAAGTATTGAACCTAATTTGAATTTTCTTCTCTTGATTAGATTTTGGTTAGTTCAAATGAGATCAACACAAATAGAAATACCAAACCAAAATTAAGAATGAAAGTGCAAGAAAAAGAAAGAACACACCGATATATAGTGGTTCGGGCAAAGCCCTACTCCACTCTTCGTAAGATCGTCCTTAAGGTTTTCCACTATGTGAGACCTCCACGATGCCCGGCTCTGAGGCAAATACACTTCCAAGGGATATTAAATGAGGATGCCCTTACACCTTTACACCGACTCTCCTTCTTCGCCGAGTTCTAAGCGATTGCTCTCTAGGGTATTAAGGTAGGATGCCCTAGCCACCTTTACAATTAAAGAAGATGAATAGCTTGGCTTCTCTTGAAAGCTTGATGCACGTTGTAGTCCCTTGAATGCTTCTCCAAAGTAGGTTGCAAGTTGAAAGCCTAAATCCAAACTCAATAGATTTGCAAGTGCAAGGTAAGTTTGGGGAGAAAGACAAATTCTTAAGCTCAAATGGGTTTGCAAGTGTTTGAAAGCTTAAGGATGATTTTCAAATGATTCAAGAGAGAAAAATAATCCTCTTGAATGAGTATATATAGCTTCTCAAGAAAATATGACCGTTTGGGGGTGTTGTTATCAAAAACCAAAATTTAATTCAAATCCAAACGGCTATTTTCTAAGCTGTCGCGAGGTTCTCGGAGCTCCGAGAAATTCTCGGAGTTCCGAGAGAACGGCCAGAAGATGGAAAAATTCTACTGGACCATTTCTCGGAGTTTCGAGAGAATGACCAGAGTATGAAAAATACTACTGGACCATTTCTCGGAGTTCCGAGCTCGGAGCTCCGAGAAGCCTAAAATAAGCAGATTTTTGAGATTTTATTGCTTATTTGATTTTGGGCTTTTGGAACTCAACTCCTATGATAATTTTGGAATGTTTATGAGGGTCCCCACATGTTGGTCCACCACATAACCATTCACTAAATCATTTAAGTTCTTAAGTGTTTTTGAAAAAACTTTGCCTTGACTTAGAAATCTAAAGAGAAAGGATGTACATTGAGTTCTAGGTAAACCTCAACTTGTCTTTAGCCTTGGTCTTCAATTGGTCTTCCATCTTGTGTATGTTTGCTTAAGAGATGATGTGATCTCCACTTAGCTCCTTTGACTCTTGTGTGGTACATCTTCAAGCATGACCATGTAGTGTGTTGGTTTCAATGATCAATCATATCTTAAACACAACACTTCAAGGCAAATTGATTAGTATTCAATAACATAATCAATTATGTTTAGAATCATCAAAACAAGATAGGAGAGTAGACCCTTGGGCTTACATTGGTAGAGCCCACTGTGAATGCTAAATATATGAGTTTCCAGGAAGAGAGTAGACGGTTTATCTTGGGAAATTGCCCTTTTCCAATTTTAGTAATGGCAATTGATATTGCAACTCCCCTTAAAAAATATATATTTTTGGCATGATGGAGCTAAGGGAGGAAACCCAGCTTGCTTTATTCCTAACATGTCAACGTTCCATTATAAAAGGGCAAGCATCCCGATTGATCAAACTTATTGGCCGAATCTATTAATGGATGGTTGGATATATGGGGTCCTTATTTTTGGACGAGAAAATTGAATACTTGGGAAGTGTGTTGCTGAAATAGTAGTATCCATGTGGACAAAAAAGCTTTGCTGATTTTGATTTATTAAAAATGGCATTGGTCTATTTCTAATTTTTTGATTTCCATCCTTGATTGCACATGGCATGGTTGCTATTATGCCATGTTCAAAATTGAAAAAAAAGAGGGTGGCAGTATTCTTAGTTGGAAGGAGAAGTTTCCTTAGATGGTGGATGAAAAATCAAGGCAAGTAGGTGACGTTTTTGGAGTCTCTTCTCTTTAAAAAGAAGAAAAAAAATAAAGAGTTGGACCCATCTCGTTTTTTTTTCCTAATAAATTTTGCACCCAACCCTCTTTTGCTTCTCTAATTTTTATTTCTTTCACCCATTAGTCTCTCTCTCCTCATTTTCATTCCCTTCTCTCTTACATACTCTCTCTCCCTTGTCTTCTTGCATTACTTTTTTTCTCACTTAATCATAGTTCGATCCGGCCGTCCAAACTTCGATCCAAGGTGACAGCAAAGAAGAGAAAGAGGGCGATCAAAGATCCAACCACTGCTCGAAGGAGAAAAAGACTAAGTGTTCTTTAATTTTTGTTATTTCTTTCAAACCTATTTCAATGTATTTTTCTTTAATTTCAATTAAAAGAGAAAGTACTTTGTGTTTTATTTTTCTTTTCAAGTTCTTAATGGCAATTATCTTCTCTATTCTCTCTATTTTCTGTGTTTCTTTCCCCTTCTCCATGAGTAGCTAAACCCACTATACTTAGGGTTTAGATGAAGCAATGGGGAAGGAGAAAGAGAAATAATTAAAACAAGTGGCTTATATAACAAATTATGTAGAGTTTTATTTTTTTACAAATCCCAATCATCCATGCCATTGGCTTTTCCCTTTCGTATGGATGATTGGTGATTAACAAAGATTAAATTCTATATAATTAATATAAATTAGAGGATTAATTCGATTAAATACTCATAAAGAATGACATCTTTTAGATCTTATTATTTATTGACTGTTTAGTTAGATTTTCAACCTAATTCAAATGATTGTTTTAATTAATCAATTTTATCCAAACCCATAGTGGATTCTAACCCTAAGTACTCTTTTATATTGAATTAAGGTTTTTACACTATTCCAATTACTTTTGAAATTTTCCAATTAACTTGGGCCCTTAGAATTTTGGTTTTCTAATTAAATTAGATAAGTAGTTAAAGAGATCATTAGAACTTTGGTACAGTTTGCCTAAATTAGAATTTTTTTTTAAAAAAATCTTAGTTGAATTTGATTCTTAGATTGAATAGAATATACGCTTATATATAGTGTTGGCTCCGAGGTCAAGTCCACGAAATCCTTAGATTTTGCCAGGCAACATTATATCATAACTAGTATTCTAATTGGTACAAGAATAGGATTGACAACTAGATTTCTCTTCCCTGAGTTCAACCCGTATCTACACGCAATCCGTGCACTTGCGGTTACTTTTGAAATAACAAACATTCTTCCCTCAAGATTCGTATGGCGCGGGTAAAGTTGCAGATAAGCTAACACCTTACCTCTTTCACCAGACAGTTGCGACCTTTGGACTCAAAGACAATGACCGACTCTATTCAAAGGAAAAATCTTGTAAAAGATACTATTCGAATAATCGAGGATTTCTGAACAAATGACCAAAAAACAATACGAATTGACCGACTAAATGGACACACAGTGATGCTTCTGACTTAGTTAGCGTTTTGTTTGGTAGGTCTGGCCTTTCAAGGAGTAATTTTAAAATTAATAAACACTGGACTTCTTTAAAATAGTAATACTCCAAGGATTTGATTACCACCTCTTAGATCGCTAGGTTTCATGCCCCTAGTTTCGAAGATGCAAAGTGTGCATGGTTGAACTCTTAAATGTTTGATTTTGATACTGGATATAAACTTCTTGGACATTTCCTCTCACCATGACGAAGTTGCCTTTTTCAGGTTTTCAACTTGGCAGACCGTTTGACCTTAACTTTTGCTTGAGTCGCCCTTTCAGGTATTCAACTCAGCAAGTGATTGATCCTAAATTTTGCCTAAACCGTCATTTTGGGTTTTCAGCCTAGCGGATCTTCAAACACCATGTTCTTCTCTTTTATCTCTTTTTTTGTGTTTGTTTTTTGGTCTAGAACCTTAACTTTCAACACTTGAAGGAGTTTGTAGGTTGGATATGGTTAGACAAGAAAAAGGCTAAAAAGGGTTGCAAATTTTGACCGAACCTGTAAACAGGTTGCCTACGTATCCCAGTGTAGGAATCAAGTCACATGTAGTTCAGGGCAGATGCCCCTAGTATCATGGTAAAATGATTTCTTTTTCTTTTTCTCTTTTTTTTTCTTTTTTTTCTTGTGACAGACTTTTCCTTATCTCTTTCTTCTTTTATTTTTTGAAATACCGAACTTTGATTGACTAAGTATAAAGGTAAAATATATATAATTTTTTTTATAGATTAATTTTGACAGCGACTGAACTTGGATTAACCAAGCTGCCTACGTACCCTAGTGTAGGGATCAAGCCGAGTGTAGTTCAGGGCGATGCCCCTAGTGTAATGGGTTTTCAAAGAAAATATTATTTAGGCTCAAAGGGGTTTGCAAAAGGGTATTCTTTTCTTTTTTTTCCTTTTCTTTTTGACAATGGATTATGACTTTGGCAATTGGTTCGGCCAAATGAGGCCTTCTAGTGTTCAAGCTTAGAATTGATCTAGGTTGACAGACTTTTATCTTTGATCATTTTTCTCGGAGTTTGACAACATTTCCAGATGAGAGTTAATGAATCTTTTTCCTTTTGAATCTTGATGTTTAAGATGCGAACCAATCTTTAAATCCCTGAATGTGACATTTGAACTTGAATTTTATTCTGAAAATTTTGCTTGACAGCTCTTGATACTGACATTCGCTTTGCGATGTTTGGTTTTGAACCTTTTTTCGTATTAAGTGTCTCAAATGAATTTGGAAACTAAGGCCAATGATTGAAAATAGAAGAAGGGATTTCCAATCCATGCCCCTAGTATAATAGGTGTGCTTCATGTTTCTTTGAGCCATGCCCCTGGTATCTATGATAATGTTTGCTGAACGATCTCTTCCTTCTCTTGCTAGGTTTATTCATTCCTCACGCTCCTTAGAGGGTAATTCATTTCTCATTCATATTTTCTGAGTTAAAGGTTTAGTTGTAATGTTTATCATATCAATTTTCTCCTTGAAAGGTTGGGCTCGCCGCTCCTCTTCTTGTTTAAGCATTTGCTGTAGTTTCGTCGCATCATCTTCCGAAGAGAGAGTATCATTTTATTTATTAAGATTAGAAGCAATCACTGAAACATTTTTGGGAAGCAAATTTCATTGAATAGAAAGCAACTACTCATGATGACCCATCCTGAACATGCTTAGGATTCACAGTTTTTGGGCTTGAAAATAAATGCAGAAAAGGACTCACCCGGACTAGACGTTGACTCTATAACCTTGTAAGACTAGACTCAATTTCTGAAATAACATAATGTCTAACTAAACATAAAATAGTAAAGGACTAAAACTGCAACTACTGCAACAGTCTGGCTTTTGAGGCTTAGCGAAGGCTGGCTCATGTCTAGTACTTTCAACCTCTGATTCTTCTTCACTGTAACTAGACCTATGCTTCTTTGAGCCCTGGGTTGTCTAAGCATTGGGATTTGCCGGCGGTGGTACTGCATGAGTCGGCATAGGATTATTGACAACGTTCGGCCTCTGTTGATATGCTAATTTTTTTTCATCAATCAGTTACAGTGATATGGCCCGAGCCCTGGTGGTAATCGCAGTGCTCATGTGCTCTCCAACTTCGGAATAAAGGATTGGGAAGTGGTCTAATGGGAGGCAAAATGATGCGACCTAAGGCTAAACATTCTTGTAGGATTTTCGAAGGTAGAACAGGTAGATGATCAAAATCCTTCCTTGGTTCCTGCTGGGGTGCGACCATGGGTTGATCATAATCCATAACTATAGGGTTCTGAGGTCTTGGCGGTTGAGGATTAGCATGAGAGACATTGCTAACCTCTTTGACCTGTGCGGGTGCAGGCTTCTTAAAATCCCAAATATTAGGATTGCTTTGGTTATACACCCATTGTGACATTGCTTCTTCAATTTGTGTGCCAGCATTAATGAGGTGCTCGAAGTCAGGATAATACTGGAGAGACATGTGATAATAGAGCTGAGGGGACATGTTTTTGAGTATCATTTGAACTTACTCTTTCTCAGTGAGACGGTCAATCATCTGTGCTGCCAACCACCTCAATTTTTTCACAAATGCCAAGAAAGACTCCTTTGAATCTTATTTGGTCTTCTCAAAATCTTTCTTAGTGATCTCTACTCTGTCATCATACTTGAATTGCTTCACGAATTCTTCAGCAATGTCTTTCCATGTCCTATAACAGGTCTTGTCCAAACCCAAAAACCACCTTCTGGCAACCTTGGTTAAATAGACAGGGAAAAGCTGAGCCATTTGTTCAGATGATAAGCTCTGAGGTTGGCACATGATAGTGAACATCTGGAGATGGGAAGTAGGACATCCCGTGCCATCATACTTGTCAAAGTCCGGAATCTGAAAAAAATTTGGAAGACGGATTTCCGAGATGAGTGTGGGATCATTTAAGCTAAATGCCCCTTGCTCTTGAATCTTCATATTGTCAACCTTCTTAGTTAATTGTTCCAACTTCTCCATGACCGACTTATCAACTGGCATTGAGACCAGATTGTAGTTCTCATCACCATATTGTTCCTCATCAGTAACATCAAATGGGCCTTGAGGAATGGGGATCACCATAGGCTTAGAAGGAAACTCAGACATGGCAGGGTTCATGTGTTCTTTGCCCTTTGAAGGTAAAGGAAATGATAAACCAAACCTCTCGGCGAATTGGTCTTTTAGAAACTGATTACCTTTTTTGATTTCTCTCATTTGCCCAAGGAGTGCAGCCATCATAACTTCAAGGTTATTGGTCTGAGGATTCTCGACGTGTTCCGCCATGGGTGTAGATGATGGAGAAGTTTCCGAAGGAGATAGTAGAAGTGACCTCCTTACTAACCGAGAGGAGACTCTAACCCAAGAAACTTGAGAAGAATCAATGGTGTATACTCCTTATATGGAAACAATAAGCACAAGGTATAAGATTGTCATTCAGTGTGTATTTCTTCTCAATGATTAGAAATCATTGTGGCTTTTGCAACCGATGGGGGATGACGTTATGAATCCTGAAATGAGTAAGGTATGACAATGGCGACATGATGAGTAAAGGGGAATGCCCCTAGTCTAAGGACTACAGAAATGAACACTTGGGTATAAACAGAGAAGATTTGAATAATACCCTTAGTGCAAAGGAACATAATCCTAGACTAGGAATGCAAGGAGCTCAAACTCGGGTGTCATGGAGTGGACTTTCTTGAATAGAATGAGACCAATGAGTTCTTCAAATACAGCCTTAGGTATGAGAGACGAATGGGCAGACAATTGAGAGGTAATGACAACCATGCCAATTATCCGAGCAGAGACTGGCGAGGATGAGCCTATGAAATGGACTTTCTAAACCTCAAGATGATAAAGATTAAGCAAGAAAAATTTAGAAGATGAAACCAATGAAAGCTATGGGATTAGAGGAATATGGAGATAGAATCACCGTTCTTGATGGATGAATCATAGATGAAGAATGATACAATCGAGATGAGATCGTACATGAGGGATAATCTAAGAAGATAACCTATGAGATCTTGGAAAAATATGAGATTTATATCCTAATCTCAAAAGGAAAGTTTTTTAATCTTCTTATATTTTTTCTGGTGTCACCTGAAGGCATCAATCCTAATCCTAATCTAGCGGAGTGGAGAGAGGATCTCGACTCATGACTGGTTTGTATACCTAAAACCGATCGCAGCCATTGAAAGATGGACTACGGCCTAATTTAGACACAAATGGGTAGGATATCCTAGGCTCAAACACGTAATGTACGCATGTTCATACTATATGCAAGTGTGGGGTAATCTAGGAGTAAGGTAAGGAGTTCCCTTAGCACGAATCCGTGTTCGATATACTCTTCCGGTGTCTAGAGTAGCAGTACGTGAACCAATGGATCTATTTACGCACCATAAAGGTACTGGGCTAAGAGTGGAATGCTTCTCTAACACAGAGGCACCAGGTCATGACCTCCCAGTCAACCATGCTAGATAACACTCCGGGCTCCTAAATAGGACATGTGTGTAAGTGAGATGCAAGGGTTTGAATGCAAGTGATGTAAGTATGTGCAATAAGTTTTCACAATCTATGATGCCTTCAGGTTTTGTCAGATTTAGTTTGCAGTATAGTGTGATACAAAACAGAGCAAAAAAGATAAACTAATCTATCAAGCATATAAGATAAAGTTTTTATGAGCCAATTAAACTAAATTAAATGAGTTATCCTTTAAAATTTTAATGAAGTTAGGTTGTCCCTAACAGAGTCGTCAGTCTGTGGGACCCGATCCAGCGAGAGGGGCGCAACCCACCTCTCTTTTGGTGTCTCGTACCCACGCGAATGGCGTGTGTTTTTTATTCTCGATATAAATCATCTTTTTCGGAACTTGGGATCACAAAAAAATTTGAATTTCACGCAAAAGAGAATGACCAGAGTCGCTACCTAGGTAAAGGACCTAGGACCCATAAGTAACACTGCAATTGTAAGCCCAATGGTTCCCACCTTGGCATTCCCATCTTCTTTTGATGATTCTAAACTCATGTAATTTTATATCACTAATTTGTTTGATTGTCTTAAGTTATAGATCATGATAGTTTAACATCAAAGTTGTTTTGATTGAGGCCAATAAGCTCTCATTGGACTACATTCGGAAGGCCAAAGTTATTGGTGATCCAAGAAGCAAGAAGACTTGAACCAATGCAAGTGAAGACCATATCTTTGAAGTCTTTTTAGATTGTAAAGATCTAATCCTAGTTTAGGTTTTGAGAAGCATAAATAAAGATATGACACACCCCTAAATGGACTAAAATATTTTAGTGATTGTCCTTGTGGTGTTCCAACACTTTGGAACCCTCATAACAATCCCATCTATGTATAGAATTTGAAGTCCTTGAAGCCCATAACAAATCAGCAAATCAATCTTGAAAACCTGCTGGATATAGGCTTCTCGGAACTCCGAGAGAATTCTCAGAGCTCCGAGCTCGAAACTCCGAGAAATGGTCCAGAGACTATTTTCCAACTTTTGTTTCAATTCCCGGAACTTCGAGTGAAATTCTCGGAACTTCGAAAATTTCTCAGATCTCCGAGAAAGTCTCTCCGAACTTCGAGAACACTAAATCGAGACAAAATTATATCCGTTCGGATTTTTGACAGAATTACAACTATGCCCTCAAATGGTCATATTTGGGTTTTTCTATATATATGTGTTCTAAACTTCGCCATAATAAATCCTAACACTCTAAAACAACATTGGAACATCCTAAGAGTGAATCAAGCTTGTTTATGCTTCTCATTCTCTACATTTAGGATTTGGATCATAGGCTCTCATTTGTACATCTTCTTCAAGATTGTAATCCTTTGGAAGGGATTTTTATTTGTTCTTTCTTTCTTGACAATCCTTGTATTTGGGCGAGTGTTCGGAGAAGCGAAGCCCTCTCTCCATGGTGAGGATTGCCACCAAGGTTAAAGCATTTGGACATTGTAATTGGCACCGGTCTTCGCCAAGGTTAAGAAGATCAACACAGTGAAGCCATCAACGTGTTTGGTTGGTGGAGTGGAGTAGGCCTCGTGTATGAGGACCGAACCACTTTAAATCTCGGGTGTACTCCTTCTTGTCTCTTGCTCTTTTATTTGAATTTGCACTTTAGATTTAACTTAGTTGCTTAAATTGTATTTTGGTCTCTTAATCTTTAATTGGGTTAAAAAGTTTTCAAAAGGTTAAATTTTGTTTTTATAAAAACCTAATCTCCCTCCTCCTAAGTTTCCAATAAGAATACTTAGGCCTATCATTGGAATTTCAGCAATGATCTGCGATCCCAGAAATCTAGATTCGTTACCTGATTACGAGAATGGAAGGTATGGCGGATTACCACCATATGCAACACTCTTGCCCGATAATCCGGTCTTCAATTCCAATGGATAACTCATTTAAATTCTTTAAAAGGCTCATTTAAACTCTCTTAATGTGCAAACTACGGGACATGTATCCTAGATGATCTAATTTCAATGTGAATTCCTAAATATGTCTTTTGATTTTCTTGATTTGTTCAGATTCAATCTATGTTAAAGTCCTCCTGCAATTCTAATTTGGGGGAAATCCTAAGTGATTTAATCACTTTAATTTAGGGTTGGAAAATGATAAGGAAATAAAAAAAATCCTGAAAACCTACTAAAATGTGTGTAAGGTCGACTCGTGCTTGGTATGCAATCCAAACATTCAAGTTGCCTACGTACCCAAGCCTCACTGGAATCAGAGTCGACGTAGTTCGGTGACCTAAACTAAGCTACATGCCTAACTCATCTAACACACCGATTTAGACTGGACAGACTATTTCGAAAGTTTATGAGAGAGATTAATTAGTTCAAGTTGATTACTTTTTATTAACCTAGGACTCAATCTAAGATGCTATTTGATCCTATCTAAATGCAAGACACTCCCTAGACTAATACAAGTGGGCCCTACATCCTAGGTTAACTAGGCCTGTCCTATAGGAAAAAGGGGTTAACTAGTGAATCCTAATCTATTGCTTAGTTGCTAATAATAGCTACCGGCTGTGATAATGCTAAATGTTTCTAAAGGAGGCTCTAAAGGCTCGTACGAGGTGGGACCGTGATCCAACGGTTCCAAAGTTGATCTGAATTTAGGTTTGCCCAACCTAAGTTATTAAGTTGATAATTTTTATTTTTAAAGGGTTCCTATTACCTAGAACTCAAGGTATTCTAAGGCTTTAAGGGAAACTTCACCTAGACTAGGATTTTGACCAATTTAGCATGTTGTTAAGACTTTTAATGAGTTTTAACAATTTTTATCCAAGCAACATAAGGATTATGATTTTTCAAGAATTTTATGATGTTCTGGAATTTTTCATGATTTTACGAATTGTTTGTGATTTTTAATGATTTTTACAAACCGAAGCAATTTCTAGGAGTTCTAAAGCAACCTATAGCAAAAGTCATCTCAATCGATCCAAATTAATACGGGAACATTTTCATAATAATAGAAAATCACAAGAGAAATTTCACATCCTATTTCTAGAATTTACTATTTTTAATAGATTTATTTATGTTCTTGCCGAATCAATTAAATATCAATAAAAAATATCAAAACATAGACAAAAATTCCAAAGCATTCAATATATGATTTGTAATTCACTTTATTACAAAATTTAAGCTTCTGAAGAGTTAATTTGGTAACAACTCCTTTGTAAATGTACAAAATATTGGTTTTTCATCAAAAAATTCAAAAAAAACAAATAAACATGAAATCCTTTCAAACTTTCCCAATGATCTTAAAAAATTTAAAAGCTACTGAGAACAAAATTTCGTCAAATTTATAATTATTTTGACATGCAAACGAATTTTTATTCATCAAATATCATTTTTCTAGGTATTTTTTGAACGAATTTTAAAACTATCTAGGTGAACGAATTCCATTAAAGTTTTTAGATTTTTTATGCTTTTTAACTCAAATTAAACTCAGAAAATATAACTTCGCGAAAAACCCTTGGTTTTGAACTAGTTGCTTTGAAAATCGACTTAAAACCCATTTGAAACCCTAATTCGTAGAACATCCTTTTTCTATACGTAAAATGATTTTTCTTCCACTAATTTTGGATTTTCAATGCTCTTTTAACTCAATTAACAGTTAGAAAATATAACTTTGTGAAAAACCCTTGTTTTAAACTAGTTGCTCTGAAAATCGATTCAAAACCCAATTAAATCCCTAATTCATTGAACATCTTATTTTCTTCATGTAAAAATAATTTTCTTACACTAAAATCAATAATAACATGAATTGGCCCATCATGAATCTTAGTATGATTATGCAAAACGAAATCCCTTGAATTTTCCACAAGAAACATGAAATAACAAGAAAGGAATACTCCTAAACATGTTACAAGTTTTTAACCAAAAAAGTTTAAGATACTAACCTTTCATCGCAAATCTAAAGTCACTAGGGCTGGTAATCCGAGATATACGCTTTGTCCAGCCCTTTGATATGCAACAAGAAAATCCAAAGTTGCCGTAGAAAAGAGTCGTTTCACATAACAATTGAAAGAAGATGAACCTTTTTCAAAGAAATATGGCCAACTATTCCACCACAAAAGTTGGACGAATTTTTGGGGAGAGAGGGATGGCTGGACGTTTTTCCAAGAGTGCTAAAAGGGTTGGTTCAATATCTTTTTGTGGAGAAAGCTAGAGCAAAAACTAGTATAGCAACTTCCCATGTGAGAATTTTCATTCTTGTTTTCTTTCCAATTCTCTCAACTAGCTTGCTTTTTCCTCTTGTTACTTAATTGTTTGTGTTTCTAAATTCATTACAAAAAGCTATCTTAATCTCCAAGACATTCAATTTTTGTATTAACGAAGACTTCTCATGGCTTTTCTAGAAACTTCTTCATAAGAAAGCATCTTTTTCAAAGATTCTTTTGGAGATTCCCGTCCAAAAAACACTGCCCAACTTTAAAGCCCGGTTTTTACCCATTTAGCATAAGAATCACGAAAAGTCATAAACTACAAAGTTGTAGCAACGCATATTTACACTTTAAATTTGGCCAATCGATTAAAGAGTTATGACAATTTTAGTGGGCTGGAATTCTTGTCCAAATGGCACTGCCTGATTTTAAAGCTCATTTTTCACTTGTTTCGTGGAAGAATCACGAAAAATTGTAAACTAGAAAGTTATAGCCCTTTTCGAGATGTTTCCAACAAGTACAAATACAAGTACAAGTATGAATTCTTGTCCAAATGGCACTGCCTAAATTCATTAAAATGTTATGGCCGTTTTAGTGATCTGATCATATTAGCCCCTTCTCTTTCTCATCTTTCATGAAATCCAACCCATTTCAAATAATAATTCGAAATTTATAATGGTGGGCCGACACCATGTGATGCACATGGTGGGTCCTACACACATGGCCTAACCTCATTCACTCATTGGAAAAATAATTTTTGCCCAAAATGACCTCGTTTGATCAACACATATAAAAAAGTGACCAAAATGCCCTCGAACCGGAATACCAATTTAAGGGCGAAGTTAAAAATAGCAAGTATGCGAGGGAAACTTTAAAAATAGAAAGTAATAAAGTTCACTTAAGATGATGGATGACATCAAACAGGACCATATGGAATTCCCTGGAAATGCCCAAATTGCCTTTAGAACACAAAATTTTCAAGGAAGATAGAAACCTTAAGAAATTCTAAAAATAGCAGGTTTTTCAAAATATTTGAAATCAATTCAGACAAACTTTTGGGATAATCTGGGACATATAGGAAATGACCAAAATACCCCTAAGATGCAGAAAAGGATAAAAATGGGGAAAACCCTGAGAAATTCTAAAAATAGCAGGTTCTCACACTCGATTAGAGACATAAGATATCATCATCTAGAGACTAATGGAACCCCCTAGAGACCTTCTTGATTATGAACCAACATTAAAACGCTTAAAATGAGATGAAATGCACCCTAAGATGGGCTGCATACGAATTCCAGAAGAATGTGGCATATTTGATTTCCAACTTCTTCCCATCAGCTTTATAACTTGGCTCACCAGCAGTTATAAACTACACCACATTTTCCGGACCTACCTACAAAACATCTCATCAAAAATTACAAACAATATCTCAGCATTCTTCACTACGCCAGATGCATTAACAGATTTAAGGAAAACTACTCCTTTAGGACAGTACACAAAAAAGTTAATTAAAGCACGTTGTTCGGTGTCTGTCCATCCATCTGCCATAATGCTATAACTGTGGACCCCGATCCCGAGGACGGTTGGGCGAGGGACACGAGATCCCCACGCCGATCCTCTAAGATCTCCACAATGTGAAGGAGAGCTCTACCAAGGAACTCTCGAAATGGTGCCACTCACAGCATGGGTGGCGATATAAATGAGATACCTCTCGATTCAAAGACTAGCCCGGAACCAAGATGTACCTATAACAAATAAGAGTCGCCATCCAAGGAAGTAGGCCCTGGATCCCATGAAATACTCTGATGCAACGGATAACCAGAGATGCAAAAGTCCGTGCATGATGACGAATGGGGAAGGTGTTAACCGCCCCCAATTCGCCCAAGTGCAAGCACCTGGTCTCTTATGCCATTTTTAATTAATTTTGAAGAGTTTTGGGCTAAAATCATGTGAAATGGGAACGAGTATCCCCGAGAAAACGTCTATCTAAGCATGCATGACCCGGGGTAACTCACCGCATCTACTCCTAACCCATTCCATCTAGGAAAGCAATAACATCCGCATGCACAGCTACAGCTAAGCAAGTAATAGCAGATATGATAAGCAGAAAATCAGTAAATATCTACAGCTAAGCATGTGAAACTAAACGCACAAGGAATAAGCAAGCTACAAATAAACACACAAGGAACCAAAGACAAACACACGATAAGCTAAAAGATGCGAGGAAATAAATGAATCGGAAAATCAACGGTACATGAGAACCGAGAATGCCAGGGAAAATAAAAGGGAGCGTACGATAGGCTCAGGGAGCGATTCTAATGAATCAAGCTCAGCGATCCTGATCCGCTGAAGATCGGATAAGTCTCACGATCGTCATAGCCTATCGTTGGGCTCAGCGAGGACAATTCCTGTGAAGGGGCCACGCTACGTTGTCGCCCGTCCCAAAACCCGATAAAATGTCGAAAAACCGATAAAAGCGGCAAACCATGATCAAAATCGGAAATGAAATGAAAAGAAGGCTCCGAGTGACCTGCCAATCACCATCCTTGCCCATTTTGATTTTTGCATTTTTGAGAAAAGCTTGAAAGACATTTTTGGATGCTGAAATGATTTTTGTTTCTGAAGGGTTTAAATGATTTTATTGAAAAGTTTGACTGAACTTGGGATGACGATCCCAAGCTGCCTACGTACCCTGTGAAAAGGGATCAAGCCAACGTAGTTCGAAACAGCATTTCGAAATACGCTTTTGTTGTTTTTTGATGTTTTTTTTTAGATTTTTGTTATTTGATTTTTATGTATTTTTATCCATTTTGATAGAAATTGGGTTTTTGGCTCAAGAGGTTGCCGTCCGTCATCGCCTAAACCCGACGAGAGTGCTCCTGTAATCGAGGGAATCCTGAAGCTCGAAAAGGATCTCGAGGAACGTGAGGAGAATGACTCCGAATGGAGAAGAAACCCCAGGAAATGGCCCTATAGCCGAAAGAATCCCGATGCCGGAGTGGGATCCCTAGGAACATGAGGAGAGTAGTCCCGAAAAATAAAGGAAAACCCCTCAAACCCTGTGAAGACCCTAAGCTGGGAAAATGATGGGAAGGGCGAGGGGTTGGCTCAAGAAAAATTTCGTCATCGCCCTGAGACCCGACAGAAAACTTCTGAAATCAATGGACGATATAGGAACCCTGAGATCTAAGGAAAATCCTAAGACTAAGAGAAGCCTCGAAAGGAAAGGAAAGAGAAAGCTAAGGTGGGCTCCGAGTAACCTCATCATAGCCCATAACTCCCTCCTAGGAAATTAAACTGTAAATCGACATTTGATTAATGTTAAATCCAAAGGAACCCAAGCTCCAACTTTGTGTTGCTTGGGTTGCACTTTACAATTCGGCTCAAGCAGAAGTTATCTAAATTTAAACAGATTGATGATGTATGAGAGGGTAATACAATTTATCGTCTATGATGCCACTGCCAAAGAATAAGAAAATGAAACATCATGGCAATGGTGATCATATTCTAGCAAAATTTTCATAACTCACTGCTTATCCAAATCACATCATGACTGAGAGTTCATCCTCTAAATGAAAAGAGGCATAACATGCCAATTGAAATGGGATGAGTCATAAGTATGGCCACTCCCCTGTTTTGATATTCACACCAAACTCATCTCCACCCATGTTACTGCTCATCCATAAAACCCATTTCAATCCCCAGCTAAGCCATAGAAAATTAACAAGTAGCAGCAATATGTGATTCGAAAAGGAAAACCCATCACACCCCATTGGATATAAAACCTGTGAAGCAGCCAGCCATTTACTTGAACAAGAAAGAACATAAAATAAAATATGGATTTGAGTTTGGATCGACTTACAGTAACAAGATATTACTATCCTCTTCTTGAATCCGAGCTGCGAGGTGGAGGGCAGCGGATTTGATGATGAAAGGCGAAGGCCGCGAGCGGCACAGAGGTGACAATGGTGGGACGGTGGCTGAAAATGGAGGAGGGTTTGGTGGTGGCTGTAATGGAGGGTTTTAACGGTGGTTGGGATGGGGATGGGGATGGGTTTTATTAGGTTGTGAAGAAGGAGAGGATGGTGGAAATGTGGAGGTGGCACGGCCGGAGCAAATGGCCGGGAAGAGTGGGGGCCGGAGATGGTGATGGCTTGCCGGAGGAGATGATGGTAGGAAGGGTTTGGAAGTGCAGAAAATGGGATTAGAGGTAGCAATGGCTGAGATGGAGGTGAAGGAGGAGGTGCCTAGGCCGGGTTCTTACCGGATTCCGGCTTGGATGATTTGGGAAGACGACCGAGATGGGTTTGAGAGTGAGGTGGGTTTGCAGAGATGGGGTTTGATAAAAAGGAGTTTGGATTTAATGGTTGTGAGGTTGTGTTGAGAGGGATGGGGGTGAGATGATGAGGGTGGTCGGATTCTGGCAAGCTCGCCGGAATCAATGGAGATGATGGTTTTTTTTAAGATGAGAATGATAGGTGGGGAAGATGGAGGTTAGATGTGGAGGAGGAGAATGATGGGTGCGATGGCTTGAGGGTGGAGATGGAAGACGATCAGCCTCGCTCTCTTTCTCACCTCTCTCTCCCTACTGCTGCTGCTGCTGCCCTAAAAAAAAAGAAAAAAATCCTCTTTTACAAGCCCTAGTTCGATGCCCTTTGGGGAGAGGTGGCTCATTTTGCCACCCCCCCCATTCTTTCTAGGACAGCCCCTTCTAGTGTATTTTGACTACTTTTGCACTACATGAGGTGGTTCTAGGCAAGGAGAGGGGTGAATAAGATATCCACTCCCTTTTTCTTTTCCAAGACAGCCCTTTGAGGAATTAAGGTGATGCATTTGCGCCCCTTATTCTTGTCCTGGATAGCCCCTACTAGTGTGTTGCTCACTCCCTTTGCAAAGTGGGGCGGTCTGTCCCTAGAAATAAAAGGGGGTGAATGTATTATTCTCTTTGAATATAGGGCTTTGATATTGGCACTCTCTATCTCGCTATACCACACCCCTTTTCCTTGTCTAGCTAGAAAAAATGATATTAACACCTCCAAGCTTGGTTTTTGCACAAACTTGACTTGTCTTTTCTTCACTTTGTCATCTCATAAAAGGAATGGAATATTCAAAAGACGAGAGGATGGGTGCTCATATCCAAATATAGTGTGGAAATGAACATCGGGACTCACCTAAAGGGGCATTAATACCAAAGTTCTCGGCATTTTGTAATTTTTCTCAATTTCTTGCAAAAAATGGACAAAACTGAGGTAACTAAATAGGGAGACCTAATGAGGTTTGGGGGGCACTCGGGATTCCAATAGATTTCAAAATGATATGCAAATGGGCATTTTCGGGCTCTTTTGCATTTTAGGACTCGATTCTTTGGGAATTTTTGGGATTCGGTTGGGGACCTCGACTCAACTTCGGGATTGGTTCAAAACTTTTTTTTTTTGGAAATTGGGGCTTGGTCAAAATGGGGTGTCTACAATAACCACTAGTTTTTCATGAATTCTTAACTTTCCCCAGGTAATTATTTACTTCTTCTACAGTTTTCTTCAATATCCCCCTCATAAATCGTGAAAAGAAGGTGCCTTATAACCTGAGCCTACGACATTTATGGCATCAAACAAGTGCTATCAATATGGTGAATTAGCAACATTGAAAGGCAGGTTGGCATCATAGCAAAGCATGCCAACTACCATATTTGCCCGATCAAGTGTTTCTCTTGTTGCCTAAGCACTCTTAATGCTTGGCTGGGATCGAGGGGTTGTTCGTGGTGTTAAGAAATCTCTCAACCCCCCTACAAGACCCTTATTTTCCCTCTTTGCCCCACTCGATTCTACAACAACTGCTTTCCCCTTATTCCTAGGCTGTGGTGGTCCCATCGGTTCGTCCTCATCCCCCTCCCCCTCATCCTCCTCCACATCTTCTTCTTCTGATGTGGAATAAAAATTACCCACCTCTGCCCTTGTTACACTTTTCCTAGCCCTTTCTTTTCTCATTTCGCCTAACATTTGCCCCATTCTCCATTTTACATCAGCATTGACTTTTTTACATGCCGTTACATCGCCAGGAACACCCGCTAGATGTTCTTTAAACTAGGTTATACCTCCACCCTTTATGACTTTTCCACAAAAGGTGCATTTAACACAATTTCGTTGACCCGGAATCACTAGGCCATAAGCCCATGCCAGGTCGTCCGATCTAGCATGTGCAGAACCAATATATGAGGCTCCTCCAAAAGAACTCATATTTTAAGTTGAAATGAAGAGAAAGAGAATAAGGAATGAAAATAAATTAAATCAAATAAAGCTTTAACTTTCCTTACACCTTTTGGATGAGAGATAGTAGAAGCCTTCAAAGAGAATAAGTTGAAGAAGCCTTCAAAGAGAATAAGTTGAAGAAGCCTTAGGTTGTAGAAGATAAGCCCTTGTCTTTGGTATAGTAAACCTTGTTGTTGTAGGAGATAAAAAATAAGCCTTTGATCTTCTTGAGCTTGTAGTGGAATTGGTTAGAATTAGGATTGTAAGCCCAATGGTTCTCACCTTGGCAATCTTCTATGTTTTGATGATTTCAAACACAAGTTGAAATGTGTTGTATTTCTAACATGTTTGATGTTTAAGTGCATGTATTGAAGATTCAAGCATTTCAAACACTTAGATCAAGGAAAACGGCATGGATCGAGGCTTGTACATCCTTGAACACCATTTGAAGCCAAAGGATGATGAAGGCTTGGAGCATTCAAGGATTGATCTTGAAGAGCCAAAGAAATGGAGGTGATCCATGCAAGAGCTCAAGGCTTGAAGATGTGCTTCAAAAGTAGAAGATTTGAAGGCTTAAGTCTTGTGTTAGATTGTACATCTAATCCCTATTAGGTACCCCACCTTGAGGCATAATAGAGTCACCAAACAACTGACCCTAATTGGAATAACAATCCCATCTATGTGTAATTTGGAAGCCCATGAAGCCAAAAAATTATCAGCATAAAAAATCTAGAAAATCTGCTGATTTAGGCTTCTCAAAACTCCGAGAAAGTTCTCGGAATTCCAAGAAATTGTCCAGGGACTATTTTCCAACTTTTGTTTCAATTCCCGGAACTCCGAGAAAATCTTTCGGAACTCCGAGAACACTGTGTCGGCAAAAATAATTATAGTCGTTGGGAAAATTCACAGAATTACGACTATGCCCCTTTAACGGTCATATTTGGGTTTTCTCTATATATATGTGTTCTCTATGCCTTAGAACATATCTCTCTCATTCCTAAATATGTTCTAAACATATTAGAGAGTGGTAATCACCCTTGTGCCTCAATTTGGGATATCTAAAGGGATTAGACCTAGGCTTGAATTTGTACATCATTTCAAAAGTGGAATTTGTGTGAGCTTGAGAGCTATCTAACCTTGAAGAGGGAAGTTGTAATTTTCTATTTTATTTCATTGTACTTGGGCAAGTGTTCGGAGAAGTGTAGCCCTCTCTCCTTGGTGAGGATTGCCACCAAGGTTAAAGCGATTGTAATTGGCACCGGTCTTCGCCAAGGTTAAGAAGATCAACATAGTGAAGCCATCAATGGGTTTGGTTGGTGGAGTGGAGTAGGCCTTGTGTGTTTGAGGACCGAACCACTTTAAATCTTAGGTGCACTCTTTCTTGTCTCCTGCTCCTTTCTTGCATTGCACTTTAGATTTAACTTACTTGCTTAAATTATTTTATGTTTTGATCTCTTAATCCTTCATTAGAGAGTTTAAATAATTGGGTTAAAATTTCAAAAGGTAAATTTTATTTTTATAAACCTAATCTCCTTTTAGATTGCCACTTGGGCCTATCATTGGAATTTCAAGGATAAAAGACTTTGAGATGATCTTTGTAGTTGTAGAAGTAGATGTAGTTATATGTAGTGTAGGAAATAAAATAGTTGTAATTGTAGGAGAAGATTTGAAGAGGAAAAAAGTTGTGAAAAAATAATGGTTCGAGGGCTATTTACAGCTTCTGGGGTGAAAATGACGCTAAATGCCCTCCCAACAGCTATAATTGTCTTTCTGTAATTTTTGGGATTTTCTTTAGTTTTTCAAAATGTTTTGCAAAAAGACGAAAAAATGCCATCTTAACAACTATAAAACGGTCACAAAATAAGGGTCAAATCTGTAAAATACACTCTCCAACAGCCATAAATGAATTTCTGTAATTTTTTGGATTTTATTTTATTTTTTTTTGAATTTTTTTTAAAAAGACAAAAAATGCCCTCCCAACAACTATAAAACAGTCATAAAACAAGGGCAAATCTGTAAAATACACTCCCCAACGGCCTTAATGGCATTTTGGTAATTTTTTAAAATTTTCTACCTTTCCAGACCATTCCTACCGAAACAGTGCTTTCCGCCCGGAATTCCGGTTTCCGCCGGAACCGATCGGAATCCGGACCGGAATGGAAAATACACCCATTCCATTCCGGAACGGAACGGAATTGATAACTAAGGTTTCAGCTGAAAGTTCCCACTCAGTTTTGACACTCAAAACATCGTTTCTGGAAAATTTACAGAAGGATAAAGTTTTAAGAAATCATTCAAGGAACAACTTTGTTTTTTATGGCTCCGGCCAGATCCAGCCGGAAGTGCCCCAAAAATGGAAGACAATCTGTTCTTACAGCAAACAGTTTTTCCAAAAAACTGAAATTTTGAAAGTGATTTTTGACACACCAGACATTGTTTCTGAAAAAATGCACATATTGACAAAGTTTTGGAAAATATCATGAAGAATAACTTTGTCTTCTATGGCTCCGGCCGAATCTGGCCAGAAGTAGCCCAAAAGTTACTCGACGCGATAAATTTTCAAATTGAATAGCTGAAACTTAAAAAGACCATAACTCTCATCCTTTTGCCAAATTAGGCACAAAATATGCCAAATCGAAGATCTCAGAATGCTCTACAAACCTATGTCGTCCATTCCTTTCCGATTTGAACAAAAATTATAAAAAATGATGCAAATACAAATCTGGACAGCATGTATTTCAACATTTTCAACATCTTGCAAGATGATTTCACATCAAAACCCTAGATCTATCATTTATTGAAATTCCAAGGGTAGGCCTGAGTACTTACTCTCACAGCAACTTATGACGAGGTAAAATTAGGTTACTAACAAGTTTTAAGCTTTCGAAAAACTCTATCCCAATTTTGAAGATTAAGAGATCAAGAATGAAAATTAAGCACACAAGTTAAATCCTAAGTGCAATGCAAAATTAAAGCCAGAGATAAGAGAGAGTGCACCCGAGATTAAAGTGGTTCGGTCTTCAAAACGCGAGGCCTACTCTACTCCACCAACCAAACCCGTTGATGGCTTCACTATTTGATCTTCTTAACTTCGGCGAAGATCGGTGCCAATTACAATTCTAATTGCCTTTAACCTTGGTGGTCATCCTCACCACGGAGAGTGGGCTCCGCTTCTCCGAACACTCGCCCGTATACAATTTTCTTGATAAAGAAAGAAAGAACAAAAAATCCCTCACAGGGTTTACAAACTTTGTAGAAGATGTACAAATTTGAGCCTAATGATCCAAATCTTAATCTTAGAGGATGAGAGGCATAAACAAGCTTGAATCACTCTTAGGATATTCAAATAGAGTTTTTGAGTGTTAGGATTGATAATTGGGAAGATTAGAATACCCATATTTATAGAAATAGCCAAATATGACCGTTTGGTGGCATAGTGGTAATTCTTGCAAAAATACCAACGGCTCTTTTTTCTTCCTGAAGTAGTGGTCTCGGAGTTCTGAGAAATTATCTCGGAGTTCCGGGAATACAAACAGAAGTTGGAAAATGCTACTGGACCATCTCTCGGAGCTCCGAGGAATCTCTCGGAGTGCCGAGCTCGGAGCTCCGAGAAGCCTATGTCGAGCAGATTTTCAATTCTTGTTTTTGGGCTTCCAACTCTACACCAAGTTGGGATTGTTATGAGGGTTCCAAAGTGTTGGAACACCACAAGGACAATCACTTAAACATTTAGGGTGTGTGAGATTACTATATTTATGCCTCTAAAAATCTAAGCTAGGATTGGATCAATACAACCTAAAAAAGACTTAAAATGGTCTTCACTTGCAATGCTTCAAGTCTTCTAGAGTCTTGGATTTCTGAAGACTTTGGCCTTCCGAATGTGGTCCAATGAGAGTTTCTTGGCCTCAATCCAAGCAATCTTGTCTTTATACAATCAAGATCTACAACTTAGACACTCAAACACATTAATAAGATGGGAATGCCAAGGTGGGAACCATTGGGCTTACAATCTCCCCATTTTTTTATGATGACAAGCACAAGAGATTTTCCAATAAAAGCACACATATATTTCCTTACACTAGATTTTCTCCTCCTTTGGCATCAATCAAAAAGACTGGGGTAAAGAAAATCAAAGGGTTGAAATTTACAATTTTAAGCTCCCCCTTTTTCAAGGAAAAAGATAAATATAAAACTCCCCCTATTTAGTGTTTTTATTCAACACAAGAGGGGATATTTAAATAACCATAAAAAGATATTCAATTTTAAGTGCAAGCCCCTAATCTAAAACACATATGAAGATAATCATATGGGGGCTTTGGGAACCCAAGCTTTCTTAGTTCCACCATAATCCCTAATCTTAGATGCACATTGGAATTGGTAATGACTATTGATTCCACAAAAATGACATCTAACATGAGGGTTAGATAGACTACTCCTATCATAAAATACATGATTAGGTCTATGACTAGCCTTCATCAAGAATATGTCAATAATTGTATCCCCATTTAGGAATCCATGGAGACATAATCTTAACCTTTCATTTTCATTATGAAGATGGGTTATTTGATTTAGAAAATCATCAGTGTCATCTTCATAAGATTTGGAAGAGCTTGCCACATTTTGGAGTTTACCAATTTGGCAAGATTTCTCATCCAAACAACCCTTAAGGGTTTCAATCTCAAATTTAAAATTTTCAATTTTTACTTTAGCTTGAGATATGGAAGAAGAAGATTCATTTTTCAAAACATCAAGTTCATTTTCTAATTTTGAAATAGATTTTTTAAGAACTTTATTTTTTAAAATTTGATAATGGAAGGTAATGCACAATTCATCATAAGATATGTTTCCACTATCACTACTTGATGAATCACACGAGGGGTTAGAATTTACCTCATCTTCATGGGTGAGTGCCATGAAGCAAAGATCATCCTTATTAGCTTCCCCTTCACTTGAGCTTTTTCCCGAGGTGCTAGAAGCATCCCAAGCGGCTACAAGACTCTTGTTCTTCTTCCAATCCTTCTTTCCCTTGTACTTTGAGGCAGATGACTTGAGAAGTAGACACTCCGGTCTTTTGTGTCCCGTCTTCTTGCAATTGTAACATCTTATTCCTCCTTCTACTTTACTTTCTTCTTTCTTATTCTCTTTATCCTTTTTGTGTTTCTTTCTCCATAAGCTTTTAAATTTTCTTAACGCTTCTTCCTCATCACTATCCGCTTCAATTGAAGATGATGAGTCCGTCTTGGAGGCCTTTAGAGCTAGAGATCGACTTTCTTTTTCTTTCTCTTTCGGCTTCTTCTCTTCTTGACGGCTAGTGAGGAGCATCTCATGAGTGATAAGAGATCCTACAAGCTCCTCCATAGTTAGCGTCTTGAGATCCTTTGATTCTTGTATGGCGGTGACCTTTGGATCCCAATGTGGAGGAAGTGACCTAAGCAACTTACCCACAAGCTCATCAGTAGGATAAGATTTACAAAAATTAGCTAATTCATTTGATATTTTAGAAAATCGGGTATACATTTCGGAAATACTTTCATTTTGACCCATTCTAAACATTTCATATTTGCTCTTTAACAAGTTTATTTTGGAATCTTTGACTTGTGATGTTCTCTCATGGGTAACGACAAGAGTATCACAAATAACCTTGGCGGAATCAAAAAGAGCTACTCTATTAAACTCTTCCATAGATAAGGCGCAAAAGAAAGGGTTTATAGCTTTGTAATTTAAATTTGCATGCCTTTTCTCTACAACATTCCATTCTTCAAATGGTTTGGAAGGCAAAGTGTATCCATTTTCTATAATATGCCAAAGCTCCACATCTATCGAAAGAAGATAGATGCGCATCCTTGTCTTCCAATGTCCATAGTTGGACCCATCAAAGAAAGTAGGTCTAGTTGTAGAATGGCCTTCCGGAAGTCCGGTTCCATTTATGTTTGCCATTTCACAATTAGAAAGTTGCCAAAGATGTTATGATCTTTCCCTTGATTAAAATTTTTTTAAAAAAATTTACCAAAGATTTTAAGAAAAGAAAATCTTTTAAGAGCCTAGGCTCTGATACCAAGTGAAATTCCAAGGGTAGGCCCGAGTACTTACTCTAACGGCAACTTATGAGGAGGTAAAATTAGGTTACTAACAAGTTTTAAGCTTTCGAAAAACTCTAACCTAATTTTGAAGATTAAGAGATCAAGAATTAAAATTAAGCACACAAGTTAAATCCTAAGTGCAATGCAAAATTAAACCCAGAGATAAGAGAGAGTGCACGCGAGATTTAAAGTGGTTCGGTCCTCAAAACGCAAGGCCTACTCCACTCCACCAACCAAACCCGTTGATGGCTTCACTATTTGATCTTCTTAACTTCGGCGAAGATCGGTGCCGATTACAATTCCAATTGCCTTTAACCTTGGTGGCAATCCTCACCACGGAAAGTGGGCTCCGCTTCTCCGAACACTTGCCCATATACAATTTTCTTCATAAAGAAAGAAAGAACAAAGAATCCCTCACAAGGGTTTACAAACTTTGAAGAAGATGTATAAATTTGAGCCTAATGATCCAAATCCTAATCTTAGAGGATGAGAGGCATAAACAGGCTTGAATCACTCTTAGAATGTTCAAATAGAGTTTTTGAGTGTTAGGATTGATAATTGGGAAGATTAGAATACCCATATTTATAGAAAAGCCCAAATATGACCGTTTGGTGGCATAGTGGTAATTCTGGCAAAAATACCAACGGCACTTTTTTCTTCTCGAATTAGTGGTCTCGGAGTTCCGAGAAATTATCTCGGAGTTTCGGGAATACAAAAAGAAGTTGGAAAAATCCTACTGGACAATTTCTCAGAGCTCCGAGGAATCTCTCGGAGTTCCGAGCTCGGAGCGGAGTTTCGAGAAGCCTATGTCAAGCAGATTTTCAATTCTTGTTTTGGGGCTTCCAACTCTACACTAAGTTGGGATTGTTATGAGGGTTCCAAAGTGTTGGAACACCACAAGGACAATCACTTAAACATTTAGGGTGTGTGAGATTACTATATTTATGCCTCTAAAAATCTAAGCTAAGATTGGATCAATAGAAACTAAAAAAGACTTAAAATGGTCTTCACTTGCAATGCTTCAAGTCTTCTAGAGTCTTGGATTTCCGACGACTTTGGCCTTCCGAATGTGGTCCAATGAGAGCTTCTTGGCCTCAATCCAAGCAATCTTGTCTTTATACAATCAATACACATTAGTGATAAAAAATCACTTGTGTATTGGAATCATCAAAATAAGATGGGAATGCCAAGGTTGGAACCATTGGGCTTACATTTATTTCACTTGGTATTCATATTAAACACATATTAACACATATATTTTTTAATTCCAAAGCCTAACACATCAAATCTAAAGATTTTCACAAAAATCATATAACAATTCACCATTTTAACCTAAATTTTCAGCTGAAATCTTAAAATTGGCATAACATCTTCGCTTCTTGGTCAATTTTGGACCATAATATGCCAAATCAAAGATCTCAATGAGATTTACACCTTAGAAGAGAAATTTTTATGAATTTCAACCGTAATTGATGGAAAATGATAAAAATGTGGCTGGACAGCACCTAATTTTGCCATTTTCACATCGAAATTCAACTAGAACTCAAAATCTGAGGTGAATTGCTTTAGATCTTTATATGAGACATGTTTTTAAATATATTTTGGTAAATTTTAGCCCTAGGTTACTAGATCTAACCATTTTAAAGCATTTTCCACTTATATTTCTCATTTTATGCTATATTTTCAAAGAAAACACAAAATAAACTCAAAATCTACTAACCTTGTGCTCCTCTTAGATCTCTCCTTGAAAGCTTCTTTCTCTCTAGATCTCTTACTTTCTCTCTTTAAAACTCTTTCTCACTCTAGAATTCTCTTTCTCTAGAATCTTCTCTCTCTAGAAAACTCTCTTTCTTAAGCGCAAACCCTAGATTTAGAAGAGAGATCCCCAAATGAGGGCCCTTGATTTCCTATTTATAGAAAAAATATTTTAATTTTTTACTCTCATAAGTTTCCCGAAACAACCCTCTTTTATGTATATTTTGCGCTTTGACTAAAAAATGGGTAATTTTAAGTAAAATTCTTCATGGGCGAATTTACAGGGATAATACACCTCCCTTTCTGCTCTAGTGTAAAAACTGGCTGGTTTACAAGATATTTCACTCCCCTCTTGCATTACAGTTCTAATTCGGCTTGTCTTATTAGGCATTTTTCAACGGATTTTGACGAAACTTTAAAGGGAGCTACTTGGGATCATGACCTACCCTAGGGTACAATTTAGGACTCTAAATCATTCATTTATTAGGTTTTTATTCAAAACAAGATGTAAAGGGGTTCACTTAAAATGGGGTGTCTACAGATGCCCCTCTTTGGAAAAGCGTGCTTGTCGCGCGAATGCCAAAGCTGAACAAACATCACATTTTGATCGACCCGAACATGAAATAAAATACATTTTCGGGTTAAAAAAAGGTTCTAAAATGGTATTCACAAAGGTAAAGCCACAAAATGACTCCCAACTAGACTTTAAGACTGCAAGCAATAGGGAGATACCTTCTCACCAACTCTTAACATCGCAACTATGACATCTCAAAGAGATAGCCTCTCTCTAACGCTCACACGTCAACTATCTAAACCAGTCCACAAGGACTCTTATTAAAACAAGCAAGCACAAAACAAGAACATACATTTCTATTCTTAAGCCGAGGCTTTACCAAAGCAAATACAAAACAATCACTCACAAACATACATTTCTACTCTTAAGCCGAGGCTTTACCAAAGCAAATACAAAACAATCACTCGAAGAGTGCAAACCAAACAAGTGCGAACTCAAATAAGTATAAACTAATCACTCATAGAGTTTTTTTTATATGGCGTTTAAACTTTTCTAAAACAGATATGAATCCAAACACTCAAAGAGTTCTCTAATTTTTTTTACTGATGTATTAAAATTTGTCCAAGACAAATGCAAACCAAAACAATCAAAGAGTTTTCTTTTCCCTTTCTTACCATTGTATTGAAACTTAACCAAAACTAATACAAAACTAAGCACTCAAAGAGTTTTTTTTTTTATCGTTGTATGAAAAACTTCACCAAAACAAGTACCAAACCAAACACTCAAAGAGTTTTTTTATTTTTGTATGAAAACCAAACACTCAAAGAGTTTTTTTTATGAGATGTTAAAACTTTTTCCAAAACAAACATAGTGCCGCATAAACCAGCTCAATGTAAATCCAGATTCGTATGGTTCCACATAAACCAGCTCCATATGAACCATTCACAGATATACCAAAACAAGTATAAAACCAAACACTCAAAGAGTTTTTTTTTTTATGTATGAGATGTCACCATACAAATATGGTGCCGCATAAACCAGCGCTATGTAAATCCAGATTCGTATAGTTCCGCATAAAGCAGCTCCATATGAACATTTCGCAGATATACCAAAACAAGCATAAAACCAAACACCCAAAGAGTTTTTTTTAATATATGAGATGTCAAAACTTTTTTCAAAACAAATATGGTGCCGCATAAACCAGCTCCTTGTACATCTAGATTCGTATGGTTCCGTATAAACCAGCTCCATATGAACCCTACGCAGATATACCAAAACAAGCACAAAATCAAACACTCAAAGAGTATTTTTTATATATATGAGATGTTAAAAAATTTTCCAAAACAAATATGGTGCCGCATAAACCAGCTCCTTGTACATCTAGATATGTATGGTTTCGCATAAACCAGCTCCATATGAACTCTTCGCAGATATACCAAAACAAGCACAAAACCAAACACTCAAAGAGTTTTCTTTTTATCTTTTTATTTTCATCAAGCCAGAATTTACTTGGGCAATTATTAGGGTACCCGAATATTTGAGCTAAACTCAAACATCTAATACCAGGGTGATAGCTATACAGACCATTGCTGAAAATCCATCTGTTTAGCTATCCGGGTAACTCTGACTCCTCTCTTTCAAGGTAACAAATCACCCAAGATTTATATGGTGCCGCATAAACCAACTCCATGTAAATCCAGATTCTTATGATTCTGCATAAACCAGCTCCATATGAACCTCTTTGCAGATATGCCTGACACCTAACTTCATTAGGTAGCGGTACATTGCGGAGCGAAGGAAGAAAAGGCTAGACCGTGAAACAAGGAATCTGGTGATTTCTTACTTCTTAAAAACACTCAAAGAGTTTTTTTTACTGAAATTGAACCGAAAACGTATAAACCAAACACTCAAAGAGTCTCCCTTTTTTTTACTAAAACTTTCCAAAGCACGTACAAACCAAACACTCAAAGATCTGTTTTTTTTACTGGAACTTTTCAAAACATGTAGAAACCAAACACTCAAAGAGTCTTTTTGTTATTATATTGAGACTTCACCAAAGCAAGTACAAACTAAACACTCAAAGAGTTTTTTCTCGAAATATAGAAGAAATGATCAAACCGTGCAACATGGAATATAGTAAATACTTCCTTAATAATTTTTCAAAATGATGGAAGAAAAAACTAGACTCCGAAGCACAGAGCTGTCAATTTCTACCTTTATTAAAAACTTCAAAACAGTGGAAGAAAAGATCAGACTCTGAAGTACAGAGTCGTCAATTTCTATCCTTATTAAAAAAAAGTTAAAATGATTAAAGAAAAATTTGCCAACTTTGATTGGATTCACTAATGGATTAGTTATCTCTTGCCGAGAGTAACCTAGAGTACGTGATCTTTGCTGAAAGCAAAACTCAAGTAGATTGATGAGATTTTTAATTATTGACTCTCTTTAATAGGTGAAAAGTATTTTGCTGAGGTTTGAAGACTGGACTGCGAGAGTAGATTCTAGACTCCACTGGGAATCGAAGTTTCTGAAACTTTGGCTCAAAAAGAGACAATTTGATCAAGGAACTCAACTCAAAGAGTGTGTTCAAACTTCTCTAGTTTCTATTTGCTGAGAATAACTATCCCAGTTATCATTGTGTTTGATATCTTTTATGATGCAAGTCATGAAAGATGCCCCTAGTATGATGTACTTCCATGACAAGAGTCTTAAGAAAGCAGAACCAAGGTAAGGAGGAAAATTTAGATTTGTATGGGTTCTATCTTTGGTATAATGGTAAAACCATCTCCACAAAGGCTGAATCTGGGAATTCTTCTTTTTGCTCAATGTTTAAGACTTTGATGACTCAGGCAGGTTTAAAAGATATGCCACTTGCCCTTCTTTGATTCCTAAACCAGGATCTACTCTGGATTTTTCTTTTCACTCTGGAAGGTATACGCCCATTCTTTCCAGTGCCAGACATTTTGGACCTTAAAAGAAAATAAATATGAGTGAGGAATATACTTTCAGGGACTCTTTCAAAGAAGACTTACGATATTCAAGGGACTTGACTCAATTTTGATTCACCCTTAGATCGAATGTGTTATCTTTTTATGGTAAGGCTAACCACCCTCGGAGTAATCTCAAAAACCATGTCAAGAGGTTCTAATTTTCTCTATCAGGATTTCTGTCATGGTTATTACCCCCTTCGGATTGCTCAGTTTGAATGCCCCTAGTTTAAAAGGATATCAAAGTAAACCTCACCAACACTACTAGGATTCCAGGATCATGCCCTATTCAGAAACTACTTCTCCATCTCATCGATTTCTCTCTTTGCAGGAAGTCACAACTAATGTTTCCAAGTTTTCTGTCTTACAGATCACTCATCTCAACTTTCTCCTGAGTTACTTGCACTACTTGAATTTCTGAGTTCTTCATAACTGAGGAACTCCTTCTGCATCTCATCAACTCACTCTTTATGTGAAGTCTTTGCCCTTGACTGGATTCCTTTCTCAGGTTTTTCAATCCTATAAACCGCTACCCTTACTTTTTACATAAGCCAACTCCTTTGGTTGTTAACTTAGCAAATGCATGACTCTAGGCCGCCCTTTAATGTTTTCAACCTAGTGGGTCTTCAGACTCTCGTTCTTTTCTTTTCTTATTTTTGCTTGTCTTGAACCTTTGCTTGTTCCACCAGAAGGACTTTCTAAGTGGGCTTAGGTTCAAAAGGGGTTAGATATCTAAAGTTTAAACAATTTGGACCGAATCTGGTCTTGCCAGATTGCCTACGTACCCAAAAAATGGAGGATCAGATCCACGTAGTTCATTTTTTGGGGATTGACAAAGAATGGTTTAGCTTTAAGCTTCAAAATTTTGAAAGGGGATAACTGGGTTTTTATCCCAAGGTTGACCGAATCTAAATTAATCAGACTGCCTACGTACCCCTAAAGAGTTGGGGATCATGTCATAACATAGTTCAAACTCTAAAAAAATGCCCCTGGTTTATAATGTGGTTAGAAGAAAATAGTTTAATTTGACTTTTTGGCCCAAAGGGTTCACAAAAGGATTTCAAAACGTTAGGATTTTGGCTATAAAGGTTCAAACGTCCAAGGATGGCCTCCTGGTGTATTTGGCGTACAAGGTCTTTTGCATAAGGTTCAAAACTTTGAATGTTTTGTCGAGGAGTCTGGCGGTATTTGCAAGCAAGACTTCAACCACGGTGTTCAACTTGAATGTATACTCATTTCAAAGATCTTGAATTTGTGCTCAAGATTCTACAACTCTCTTTAGTCTCCAAATGCTGAAGACAATTCTCGTATTCAATCTATCTCATTGACTCCATCATTTGGATCTTCGTTACTCCTAAAGAGTTGTCTTAGGAACACATTTCCTTATCTTTCTTATCTCCTCTTACACTTTTCTTTCTTTTGAATATCCTCTCACATTTTTATTTTGTCTTTAAACATTAGGAATATTCTTACTCTTGAAATGTTCTACCTCAAAATCACATTGAAAATATGCAACCAAGTGTGTTTTTTTTAGGGCCCAAATCTATAACTTCATTTTCTGAAAGTCTTTTCTCATTGTTCTCATAAGCTTCACTCGAGGTCTGATGTTTACTTCTCTATCATTTTGCTCTTTGACCTGATGTCTAAAGCAGATGGGGTCTTGCTTTATACAACAATAGGGCATTCACCCGGTTTATCCTTATAGGATCAAGAAAGACTACCTCAAACCCCTCTAAACAGGTTTATCAATTCTTTGCGCTCTTTGGGAGATAAAATTTTGCCAATCCATCTTTCCCGAGTTTCGGATTTTGATACCACTATCGATAGTTTTGATTTCTTCTTTGAGTGGCTATGCTCGATGCTCTTCCTCTCGTCTAACTATCTTTCAAATCCCAAGGGAACTTTCGTCTGCGTTCATCCGAGAAGGGTGACTTTAGTTATTTAAACATCAGATCTAAGAGTGAATCATAGAGTATTAAAGATTAATTGAAAACTGTAAGTACATTGATGATTTTTTACGCGCCTCAATGGGCTCTACATTGAACTTTAACAAAGAGCTAAACACTGACTCTGAACGAAAAAGACTGATTGACATGACATATTTTTTTTACCGAACCTCACAAGGACTAAACATTGACTCAATAAAAAGGACTAACGGACTCAATACACTCAAGACTAATATTGACATAACTTGACTTGCCAACTTTGAAAAGAGAAGTGGCATATATTCAACAAAAGACAGACTCTCAAAACACAGGTATATATTCTTCTAAAGTAATGAACTGGTACTGAAGGTTCACAGGTAGCATGCCTTCGTCCATGACTATAATGACTATAGAGTTCGATCCCAGGTAGGAATCTTAGAAAAGGCAACTCCACAAGGTCTAAGTTAAATGAGGCAACAAAAGGCTAATGTTGACAATGTGGGTGAAGCAATAAACTGCCTAGATCGAATGAGCTTGGGAATGGTCAGTCTTTTGAAAAAATGGTCTTTCACTGGACATAGACTCTTGAATTGAAAGCACACACACTAGATCAATGGTCATGTTATAAAGATTCTTAACAAATCGAGATAAGAGCAATCTTGAGCATATTTATTGGTATTTTGAGTTGGAATGTCAAAAAAGACTGTCTATGAAGGTCAAAGAAAAATAGGCTGTGATAATATGACCTACACCTATAAGAGTATCAAAGAATCCTCAATCCACTCCTTAAGGTCTTCTTTGGATAAAATTGTTCTCTTTTTGGGCACGAAAGAGTTAGGAACGATAAACACCCCTACTCTAAATAGGTTTTGATCTCAGCAATGATCATGCACTCATGGGATAGATGGGCAAGATATAACTAATCCATTAACAATCACGATATAAGAAAGGTAAATCCATGATAGAAAATACAGATCAATTCTATATTCAATAAAATCAAGGAATAGATTATGGACAAAGAACCCATAATCTAATTGTAATCTATAAAATAGATGGGAATAATTGATTAGATTAGGAGAGAACTTAACTAAGAAGTTAACCCTAATCTAATAATGTAGAATATGTATCAATGATATAGTATATAAGTCAAATGTATCATCAAAGGATCAAAGAATAGACTACGGCCATAATGATGGCGAATAGAAGTCACTGACCATATCTAAATCTGAAATAATGATAGATGTAATTGATTGAATTTGATAAAGGAAACCTCACTAAGAAGTAGGCCTTATTTTAATAACCAATAAATATAGATATATATACAAATATATATCCTAACCAGGGGCACCAACCCTAGTCTAATCTAGCGGAGTCAAGAAGGTCTTGACTCATGGCAGACAGGTGAGTATACTAGGACGGTATTTGTAGCCACGCATGGTGAACTACCATAGTCTATAGATAGGACAAGGCCCCTAACTTTAAGCTCCACATGTGTAAGCAACACATGTTTGTCCATATATGCAAACAAAAGGACAAATGCAATATATAGAGGGGGGTAAGGCTGAGGTCCACCTGGCCGGGTGTATAGTTACTTGTATGCCGTGGCTATCGCCCAGCATACGAACTATGTCCGTTTTACACACGAAGTGTCCAAGTGTTTAGTATACTACTAGTGTGGTGGTGCTAGAAGGCGGGTATAGCCCTCAAGGCTCCTACTCATAGTATACCGAGATAGCACATCCACAACAAACCACAGTAGGAAAGTAATCACAAAACAGGATAATATATGCAAGGATGAGACTGGTGTGTGAGCCCTTGTTTTATTACGCACCTATTTGGTGCCCCTGGATTTCAAATGATAAGATTCCCATTTAACTTGGTTTTGGCCCAAATTTCTTCAGAATTAATAAAAATGGCATTTATTACAGAGTTAGGCAATGTTTTAAGAATTACCCAACAGAGTCGCCAGCCTGTGAACGCTAATCCTGAGGAGACGGCGACACTACAACAAAACTGGGTTTTCCCTACGGAAAAATCCGTAAGGAAAAGTACCAAAATCAGTACGTAAAGGTCTTTCCCTACGGATTCCGGTGTGCCCGGCTTCCGTAGGCTAGGTGAGGGTAGGGAAAGCCCTTTCCCTACAGATATCAAGTTCCATAGGGATAGGGCCACATTTCCCTACAGAATAATCCGTAAGGACAAGACTGGACTTTCCCTATGGAAGTTAATAAATACCGTAGGGAAAGCGCTCCTTTCCCTGTGGCATTTCCAAAAAATCCGTAGGGAGAATCTACTTTTCCCTACGAAATTTCCAAAAATGAGTATGTAAAAGGTGTTTTTCCCTACAGAATTTCAAAACATCAGTAGGTAAAAACACCTTTTGCCTACCGAATTTCACAATAATCCGTAGGGAAAAATGTATTTTTTCCCTACGGAATTTCCAAAAAACCATAGGAAAAGGTTCTTTCCCAACCGAATTTAAAGAAAATCAGTAGGATTTCCCTACAAAATTTTAAAAAAGTCAGTAGACAAATGGTTCTTTTTCCTACGGATTTCAACAAATAGTAGGTAAAGGGTTTTGTTCACTTCGGAATTTTCAAAAATTCGTAGGGAGAAGGTACTTTTTCCTACAAAATTACAAAATAAAATCAGTAGGGAAAGCCCTTACAACTTTTTAATTTATTAAATATATTTTTTTGTGACGCATTGTACATTCCAAAAAGAAACTATGTAAAACATCAAAAATTTTACAGTTATAACATCCATTTTTCCCCAACATGTACAAATATAAAAAAAGTTAACTATTTTAATTGAATATATTTAAAATCACAATTAATAAATAACAAAAGTCTTAAAATTGTTCCCTCAACAGAAAACTATATTATTCTACATTCATCATTCAATGATTTTACATAACATCATCTTGATCATCTCCTCTTCATCATCTCCTCGATCCTCATCATCATTTGCGATTTAACATTTTAACCTTCAAACACAAAACATGTATAAATTAATGTTAAATCAACACGTGCATATGAAGTAAAATTACTTTAAGATTAAGGCTATTATATGGTAGTCTTAGAAGATGTAATAACAAACAGATATGATATCAAATACATGTCAAGTAGACGAACTAGGAGAAAAAAAGGAATTGGACGAAGAATTAACTACACGACTTTGGTTTGTAGGAAAGGTCTTTGCACCGAGGAAAGGCTTTCCAGAGAAAGCTTTTCCTTTCCTTTCCAGGGAATTATGAGCACATCACTAAAGTGGCTAACAATAACCAATGGGGCCCACATGAATAGTAACGAGTTACATATAATTTTTTTCAATATAAAAAAGTGTCACAAGCAACCTTATCTGGAAATGTCATTTCCTACAAAATAAATTCAAGTGTCACAAGCAACCTTACAAACATCCATAATTTCTATTTGGACGAAATAGATTTGAGGCAAAAGGACTTCAAAATTTTGGAATAAAGAGAGACTGCATTGATTAGTTCCATCCAGTACCAAGAAATCTAAAACTCTTGTCTATTCCTACGCTTGTTGCCATTGTCTGCCATTGCAAGATTGATTTTCACAAAGACTGCTCAAACTGTCTTTGTAAATCCTTTTTCATTATCATTGATTCATGTTATGTTTCAAAGTGAACTGTCTTTGTAAATCCTTTTTCATTATCATTGACTCATGTTATGTTTCAATGTCTAATTTTTCTTGTATATCATCATCATCTCTGCATCTCTAATTTTTCACGAGATGGGAGAGTCAGATGGTGTGGGGTTGGTGTAATGATACATATCAAACAGTATGCTGGTTTGATACGTTAAGAGGTTGATAACCAACACCAAGTTCATTTAAGCTCATCTGTAACTGTAATTTAATTGATTCTGCTTCACCGTTTAAACCTTCACGGTTGTAATGGAAACTTGGATAAATAAAGAGGAAAAGGCAGACCCATACCTCCAAATGCAGCGCTGTATGCAGAAAACAAGAGGAGCGGAGGAAGTTGTCAACACAAAAAAGAATATACCACAAATCAATATAATGTCATGAACATGTAAAAATCACCCCAGCCCACGAGAGAGAGAGAGAGAGAGAGAGAGTCCATCACTGGGAGTAGGTTATTATTAGGTCATGGAAGATGGTTACATCTCCGTAATGCTCTATTTGGGAAATGACTTTTAGTTTTGATCAAATACATCATTAAAAAGTTCTAAAACATGGAATTGCTCACTTAAATTTTGGGAGTTCTCAAATACAGTCTCATCAACTTTCTCTGCTTTCATGTTGCAATATTTAAGATGGAGCTTATAAATCAAATGGATTTTGAAAGGTTTGAAATCTGTTCCTAAGAAAATAGACAAATTTCTAAAAAATGAGTACTCAAGATTGTCAAAAAGTAATTAGGATCAGGTTTTATTTTGGATGGACCAAGTATCATTTTGGATGATGGAACAAGAAAAGCTCAAGAACCCAAAGCAGGATATACATAGATCGATGGGCTATACTACAATACCCACATAAGATAGCACAAGAACAAACACACTCTCTCTATCGGCAGTTAGTAACATGAAGATAATAGTTAAAATCTGAGTGCAGAAAACTGCTTACAGTTCAGTAACGTTCATAGATGCTGGTGCAGGAGCTTGAGGTGCTGCTGAAGCTGGAATAGAAGGATGTGCCTAAACATAGAACTACCACACCCAAAATTAGCAGGGGCGGGGCTGAAAATGCCAAAAGAAGCATCCCTATGCCAGGACCCAACAAAAAATTCACGAGATTACACCAAAGTAATGCCACAAATACAGTCACGACTCACAAGAGATAATCATTAATAACACTCAGAAAGAAGCTAAGGTTGCAAAGAAAATAGCAAGGGCATAATAAGAAGAAATCATGGTGTATTTTCGAGTCTAGATAAAAAAGACCACAAAAACGACTATTTAAAGCTTCTACTACACCTTTCTCAGCTTTCACTAGTTGGGATTCAGCCTCTTTGCTTGGAATCCACACTGCTCGAAGTATTTTACATCAAGATGCCTCTACCATTGCAGCATTTGCTACACCTTTCTCTTCATAAAATGTGAGTCGGTAGTGAGGTCCATCAGATCAGGGTTCGAACCTAAGTATTGTCAAGGATATGGTGATAAAGGTTATTTAGTCGCAAAGAAAAAAATTTCAGTGCTTGTGAAAGGAAGAAATATTATGCAGGGGCACACATTTAAGCAGACGAGGTTTTGGAGATTGGATGTTAACGAGGATTCAATTTTCATTTAATTTAATATTGGTTCGAAGAAGTGGTGTTTGGTCATCCCTGAGTTGCATGGATTATTTGGCCCTCTATGCCGAATCCATGTCGGCATACCTCCACACTCGAATTGAACATGGATTCGCTAGGACACTCGGATTCTTGTCATAGCCGTGTCCCGCACGAATCCGATTTTTTAGGACGAATAAGACTCATTGGATTTTCTTTTAAAATGTGAATCTTGTATATTTTCCCTTTAATGATGTCTTCTTCTTGACATTTTTTTTATTAAAGCAGAACCTGCCCTCTTTTAATAAAAACCCTAGTGCCTCGACCCTCGACCCCTTCCTCCTTCTCCTTCAACTCTCTAAGTAAAGCGTCGATCCTTCAACACACACACACACACACACACACACACAATTTCTGAAAGATAACGACTTTATTTATATCAAAAGCTAGTACATTAGAGGCACCCAATTTTTGCACCCTAAGTTGTGGCATTGCTATTTAAATGTGACATCACTGCCTAATTCTGTTTTAGCATGTTTGATGGACTACTCTATGTTGATGACTATAATTACATACATATGTAAACAAGTTTCAAGAGAAAATATATTCGCAAACTTGTCCCCTATTACAAGGAATACCATCCCTTCAATCATTCCTTTGCCAATTCAAATTCGAAAAACTAGAGTGTCAATACAAATGTAAGAGGACAAGCAATGTCCTATGGCATCCGTGATGACTTGAGATTTTCCATTCTGTCTTAGCAACTTTGCTTGTTGGGAAGGAACACTCCAGCTGGAAACTAGCCAAGTAGAATTATAAATGCATGTTTGTGTTGAGCAATATCAAGAAAAGAACTACACTTTTTGTATAACTATGAAGACCTTTTTACAGGAAAGTGAATCGTGTTAAAAAAAATGAAAAGCAAGGATATTTTACATGTATATACTACTTATATTTGCTAGAACGCTAATGGTTATAAATTACATACTCATCTTAACACAAGAAGACTATTTGTCAAACATGGCCTAAATATAAGAATTTGACATTCCAAGAAAAAGGAAACAACACATCAACATAGCAACAATCAAACGTCTGATAAAAAAGGAAGGTAGGCGTATAGGTGAAAAACACTTTTCATATTATTCAAACCATAAAAATTGGAACAAATTAGATGGTGAGGATTGTCAACTCTCCTTATGGATTTCTCAGTCACCTCTCTGTTTAATCATCTGCCATGTCCTAGAATAGAAAGCATTAAATCTGGTTCAGTTGTAAGTATTTTCTTTATGTCCAAAGAAAAAGGACATAAAGAAAATGCCAACATAGTTGAGTATGGAATCATGTTCATTTTTACAACATAAAACAAATATTACATCCATTTTTACGTCGAAAGAAACAGAGCCTTAAGGGAAAATGTCAGTCTTTTACCTTGGATAGCTTAGGAAAGACATTCCATATTGATCACAAAAGAAACCATTTAGAAGTTCCTGCATAAAATAAGATTTCTATTATGTTAATACAGAAAATATGCAACACAAACTATATCAAACTAATAGTGGCCAAAGCTAGTTGCAAATGAAACGAAGATTTTGTAAGGTAACTGTATTATGTTAAAGCAAACTAATTAGTGGCAGCATTTGAGAAACTAATAAAAAGCAAGACTCTGAAGTTAGCTCGATATGAGAAGTTCCCATCAGTACATGCCATTAAAGTAACCACTTTAACCATATGGTTAAACTTGTATTTTGCTGAACTGTGAATTTTTTTGAAGTTGCCACCACTACATGCCATTAAAGTAACCACTCTAAACATATGGTTAACCTTGTAGCTTGCTAAACTGTGAACTAAGAACCCTACACTAAAGCCAGCCCTAATCAACTGGTCTTTAGAAAGAATTATGTCTTCAATGGAAGGTGGCCAAAGCTAGATGCAAATGAAACTTCTGTGCTCACTACAATATTGTGGTTGGAAAAAATATGTAAGGGGCTGTAATCGATACCAACGAGTCTCGGTGTTCCGAGAACATTCTCGGAGTTCTGAGAAAATGACCAGAAGCTAGAAAAATACTTCATGGACGATGACCAGAAGCTAGAAAAATACTTCATGGACGATTTCTCGGAACTCCGAGAAATCGTCCAGAGTATAAAATATACTCCCTGAACCATTTTTCGGAGTTCCGAGAAGCCTATATTCAGCAGATTTCTTCTGAATTTATTGTTGATTTATTTTAGGCTTTTGAAACTCAATTTTAACAAGATAAATGGAATGTCATGAGGGTCCAATTATGTTGGTCCACCTCACGAACATTCTCTTAACCATTTAAGTTCTAATACGGGGAGTGTTAATCTTTTTGAAAACATCTTTTTAAAAAGCTTGCCTTGACTTAGAAATCCAAAGAGAAAGGATGTACAACGAGTCTAAGTATAGGTATACTTCTCTTTGGTCTTAGTCTTCATAGATCTTCCATTTGTGTGCTTGCTTGAGATGATGGAGTTGAGCTTCTCCTTGGTTGATCCTTCACGATGTGGTTCTTCCAAGTATGCTCTAGCTCCTTTGCCTTTGTTTCGTTCATCATCAAGCAAGACCAAGTGGTGTGTTAGTTCTTTCCATGACTAACCTATCTTAACACAACACTTCAAGGCAAATTGATTAGTATTCAAAACCATAATCAATTTAGTATAGAATCATCAAAACAAGGTAGGAGGATAGACCCTTGGGCTTACAACAGTTGCACCACGATCCTCAACACTCTAGGAGACTTCCAAATGGGCATGGGCAAGGGGTCCTGAGAGAGAAAATTCATCCACAATACGAGAACGAAGAGAGTGGGATTGACATCATATAAAAAAAGGGGTTTCTCAAATTCTTCAAAAACATCTTTGCAAGCAAGCTATTATTACTCTGAAGGCTAAACAGTGAGATAAAAAAACCGAATTTCACCCTAATTGCCGATTGTCTTCCCCAAATCAACATACATAAATATAGGCAAAACCAAATTGTAGACACCAAGTTATTTTTGCAAATGAAAGCAAAACCCCATCTTTGAAATTCTCTTTTTTAGGAAGCAAAGGCAAAACTAATATTAAGCAAAAACTCATAACAAGAAGTGAAAATCAACCGGAAAAATCATAAAATTACATAAAAAAACCATCTTTGGAACCCTAGAAATTTCTTACATTTTGAGAAACTTATTCTTACAAATTTCAGCAGTAAAATCTAAACCACACCTTTTACAGTGAAACCCCCAAAATTTGATTTTGAGGATGTAATTCCTGCAGCTGTCATCATCGAAATCTAAAACCCCAAATTTCAAATAGAATGCATCAACCATGGCTATTCAGACAGTAAACCAAAGACCCCCATCTTTGAAACCCCCATTACTGCAAATAAGAACTCACCATTCAATTTAAACATACCTCTTCTTTGATGGACGGGCCTTTGTTGCTGGGACAAATTCATGACGAGAGAAGATGCTTCCAAGAGAGCACACTTCGTAGGTTGGGGATTTCACCTCTCTCCATCTTCTTCTTCAACCTGTCTGATCAGTAAAGATGAAAATAATTCTAGAGATCCGATGGATCTCTGTTTTGGGAGAGAGATATAGAGCAAAAGAGGAGCTCTCGTCCTTGGGTTTGGTAGTTTGGGATAGAGATATAGCGGGAGAGGGGCTCTCGACCTAGGGTTGTCGGGTGGGGGAGGAGAGCGAGAGAAAGAGGGCTCTCGATCTACGGTTTGAGCGTTAGATAAGAGAAAGGAACGAGTGGATGGGTTTACCACTTGGGGGTTAACTTCGTCATTTACGCAAATAGTTAGGGACAAAATTGGAAAAAATTATTAATTTCCGTCTTTCATAACGCGCATAATGAGAATGCCGTATGCTTAGCCCCAATCCAAAATGCATAATCAAAAGTTGGATATTCCTAAGAAATTTTTTTTGCTCATCCGTGGGAAAAATTTATTATATCCCTACGGGAAAATACTGGTTCCCTAGGTAATAGAATTCCGTAGCCATATGTATGACAATATCCCTACGGATTACTACACAAACCGTAGGTAAAAAGTATATCCCTACGGATAAATTAACACCCGTAGGGATATGGTGCATTTTGCCTACCGATTCTTAATCCGTAGGAAAAAGGTAAACTTCTCCCTATGGACCCATCAAAAGTCAGCAGGGAAAGCCTAGTTTTGTTGTAGTGCGAGGAACGAGTCCCCCGTCGGTCCTTTAGATCTCCACATGAAGGCGAGCTCTACCAAAGAACTCTCGAAACGGTGCCACCCTCATAGCATAGCACAAGTGGCGAAATATGTGAGATACCTCTTGATCTGAAGCCAAGGCTCGAAACCAAGACGTACCTAAAAATAATAAAGAGTCACCATCCATGGATAGGCCATGGAACCAAAATAAATGCTCTGTTTACAACGGATAACCAGAGAAGAAAGGGTCCGTGCCTGATTACGAGTTGGGAAGGTCCGAAGAGCATCCAACTCACCCGAGCGCACTCAGTCTTTTATGCCATTTATTATTAACTTTGAAAATTTTTGGCAAAATCATGTGAAATGGGAACGAATAACCCTGAGTAAATGTCTACCTAAGTATCGTGACTCAGGGATAAATAAAGAAAAATAAATATCCAAGTCCTAACACAACACATCTAGCCCTAACTCAACACATTTAGAAAGTGATAAACATGCGCATGCATAGCTACAGTTAGGCAAGTAATAGCAAATAAATGAGCAGATATGATGAGATATGATAAGCAACTTAACATGTGATCGAGAGATAATAAACTGAAAAAAATAGTAAAGCAATAAAAGAACTACAACTAAGCAATATAATCAAGAAGGAATAGACTGGTAAGCAGTAAAGAGCTGCTGTTAAGCGTATGATCAGGAGATAATGAGCAAATAGGCGGTAAAGAGCTATAGCTAAACATGAGAATCACCTAAAGAAAATAATCACTGAGTATGTTATCATGTAAGAAATACTACCATACTACAAACCCCTAAAACTCTAACAACAAACACTAAGACTCTAATCTTTTTTTCGGCCCGAATCTTTGAATGGTCTAGTATTCATCAGAAGCTGCCTATATATCCCCACCTCAATGGAATCAAGGCCACGTAGTTCTTACGTGCCTATTCTAAACTATGATGCCTAAGACATCTAAACAACTAAACTAGACTCGACCTAAAAGACAGAACTGATTTTTAAAGCTTCTGGAACATTGTTTAAGTTAAAGTGAATTGGAGATTTTAGGACTCCCTATATTTGAAACGTTTAAATGATTTCTTTTTGAAGGTTTGACTGGAATTGGGACAAAGATCCCAAGCTGCATATGTACCTCGTGGAAGAGGATCAAGCCAAAGTAGTTCGGAAAGAAAATTTCCTAATACGCTCATAAAATCTTTTGACTTTTTAAATATTTCAATATTTTTTATGTTTTAAATTTCAAATGTTTTTGAGTTTAAAATTTCTAATATTTTTGGATTTTAAAGTTTTCAAGTATTTTTTAAATTGTTAAATGTTTCAACCCTTAAAAAAGGAACATGCCAAACAGCACAATAGGGCCAAACCCTAGGGCTAAAGGGAAGACCCCGAAATCAAATAAACTCACTAAAAGTGAAATGATCGCAAAACGAGTATGTTAGCCCAAGGGTTCCCCATGGGTTCACTCAATTACCTTGTTTTGATAATTAATAAACGCAAATTGATTAGTTATTTATGGACAAAATTGGTTGTCTTTAGTGTTGTGCTATAGACAGGTAATTCACAGGCCAATCCATGCTAGCACACACACAGATGGCCTAAGCTTGAAGATGAACCACACAAAGGACAAAGGAGCTAGAGCATACTTGGACAAACCATACCTTGGAGGATCAACCAAGGAGAAGTTCCACACAACCATCTCAAAGCATTTAACAAACAAAGGAAGATCAATGAAGGCCAAAACTTGTGGATCAACAACTTTCAAAGAAGCTTGAACTAAATGGTGGAATCATCCTTGGAAGGTGTCAAGCAAAGAAGCACAACCTTGAAGATCCCAAAGCAAGCTATGCACTCAAAGAGAAGATCAAGCAATGGCTACCTCAAGAGTTCATTCAAGAGAGTGGTAAAAAGGGACATCTTAAAACCCCTAAAAATATATTTTTCAAAGAGACTAACACACCCTTTAAGGCCTTAAATGGATAAGTGAATGTCCATGGTGGTGTACCAACATGTTGGGACCCATATGGCATTCAGCACAAGAATGAACAAAACAGAGTTCCGAAGCAACAACCTTGACCATCAACTAAATCCTATCAAAACTTCTTTAAAGCATTTTCAAGTATTTTTGAAAATATTTTTAACAGATAATTCTCATTTTTCTCATGTCCGTAGAGAATAAGAACATCAAAATCCAATGAGAAACGAAAGAGATATGAATTTCTCAAATGGTACACTGTTTGCTGGAATTCCAGTCTCAGAACTCTGAGAAATGCTCCAGGTTCTTAAAATTAAATCTCTGTTTGGTTTCTCAGAACTCTAAGAATACCCTCGGAGCTCCGAGGTCGGAACTCCGAGCAGTGTATTTGTTCAAACAATTATAGTTGTTGGAGGCCCAACGGCTAGTTGACTGTTTGACCCGAAAATAACCGTTTTGCCCGTAAAACGGTCATATTGAGTTGGGACACCATATATACCCATCTAATGGGTCTAAAACACTTGATGAACATTATCCAACTTCAAAAAATCCTAGAAAATCATTTCTGGACTATTTTTGGGTAATTTCTCTCACCAACCTCTTGTGCCTTGATTTGAGAAAATAATTTGAGATTGGTTTAGGCTTAAACTTGTTTATTCTTGAGAGCATCCTTGGAGCTTCAACTTGCATTGTAGCCTACAGAAAGGCAAAGCTTTTATCTTCTTCTTTATTCGATTGGTGGCAAAGGCATCCGTTGTTTTTAATTCCCTTTGGTGAAGCACTTAGAACTCGGCGCAGAAGGAGAGTCATTGTAAAGATGGAAGGGCATCCTTATTTAATTCCCTTGGATTGTAAAGGCCTTGGAGCCGGGCGTCGTTGAGGTTTCAATAGTGGAAATCCTCAAATACGACCATGAGAAGAGTAGAGTAGGCCATTTGCCGAACCACTATAAATCTTTGTGTCGCTTGTGTGATTGGTATTTCTTTCACTGCCTCTCACTCTATTATTTGATTATTTGTGCTTAGAATTGAGTGAGTAGTTAGCATTGATAATCAACCTAAATATCTTAACCTTGCTAATTAGGTTATTAAAATCACCTAATTAAGTTTGCTAGTCAACAAGGGTTTTGAACTTATATTAATTTGTAATATTGTTTAAGTTCAACTATTTCAAACTTAATTAAACAAGGGATAAATCTTAGGAAAAGTTTTTAAAAGGTAAAGGTTTTATAAGCATCCTATTCACCCCCCTCTAGGTTGCCAAACCAAGTTACTACTTGGATTTCAATTGGTATCAGAGCTTGGGCTCTTGATTAAGACCCTAATCGATTAAGAGTTAAACGATCTAGTTTTTTGGCAACTTAAAAGATGGGATCTAGACTAGCTATTTTGGATGGTTCGGATTATGGATCATGGTTGATACATATGAAGACATACTTAAAAGGTTTAGATAAATATATGGTAAAGATAATTGAAAATGGTTTTGTTTTAAATGTTAAATCTAAAAGATTAAATGATTATGATAAAAAATTATCTTTACTAAATACAAAAGCCCTAATTGCAATATGTTGTGCAATACCACCTAACATTTATGAAAAAGTATCCTCTTGTAAAAATGCTAAAAATATTTTGGACTCTATTGAAAATCTTCAAAATCAAAACATGTACTTAATGGGATTATCTAATGAAGACCCCTTGGATAATGCCGAATTCACATTTGAAGAACTTATTGAAAATGTCCAAGAATTACATAAGAAACTTGAGGATCAACTAGTTAAGAATTCAAACTTGAAAAATAATTTAGCTAGTATTCACAATGAGTTTAGGTCACTAGAAACAGATCATGCACATCTTAGTGAAGAAAATGAAATTTATAAAAAAAGATTTTATTTGACTAAGTGATAACATTGCTTCACTAAGAGAGGAAAATCAACTCCTTAAAGAAGAAGAAGAGAAAATCAAAATGCTTTCATCTCTTGAATTAATAAATTTTAAAACAGAAATCAACGACTTAAACATCAAGAATGAAACAGTAATGTTCAAAAATCATTATTTATAAGAAAGTGCAAAACATAGTTTTCATCATAGTCATTCTTGTAAATCATCCCGTCCATCTACCTACTCATATATGTCTTGTGATTTTTGTGGTAGATTTGGACGTTACAAATTTAAATGTATGTTTAGATTTGTAAAAAGTAATAAGTTTGTTTGAGTTAGAAAAGATATATCAACTAGAACAAACTTGCTTGGAACCAACATGGTTTGGGTTCCAAAATCCCCTACTTGAATCACATCATATGATTCGTAGATTTATGGGTAATGAGCTTAAAATGAAATATCATTTAAAAATGAATTTTTGATACAATATGCTTATAGTTCGTTAACCTTTTTGTTTCAATATTCAATGTGCTTAGTTTGAAAATCTTAAAAAAAAAATGAGTGTATAGATACTATATGCCTATCTCTGTTTGAATAACATGTATCTGTATATCTTCTTGTAATTCAAAGCCTAGATGCTTAAATATAGTTAATATGAGACTTTGATATATTGAGCTTAATTGAATATCATAATTAGAAACATCTCTCTAAGTGCAGACATTATGATTTAGATCTTTTTGCACTTAGTGATCATCCACAAAAGAAAGCCACTCTAGAGAACATTAATGTGAAAACCATAAATTGTGCTTACAGGATATTCAACCACACCTTTGTGCCCATGTGTACAAATTAAAGTTTTAAGTACATCTTTAAAATTTGAACTCATTTTGGTAGTTGCTAGGAGTTAGGTTAAATGATCACATCATTCTAGCAAAACCAAAAGAAAAGAAACCCATAGGTTTAAAGACTTGAATTTAAATAGAAATTTTTGGCAATGAAATAATACTTAAACAAAAATTTGAGAAAATGCCAAAGTATCATTCTTTAAACTCTATTTTTGGACAAATATGGCACTTGCTAGATAATTATGTACTTAAATTATTTTAAAATATCATTTATAGTAAAACTAATGTATTAGATTCCATGACTAAGAAAACAACTCAAGTCCTTTCTTAGACATCTTTTTGTGCCCTAGGTGAACAAACATATTTATTGCTTTGCACCTAGTTGTCCTATCAAACCCATTCTATTACATGCTTAATGATTTTCATCAAATGCTAGAAGAATTATAGATGGGTCAAATCTTATGTATTTCCAAAAGAGCCTTAATTGGATATCTTTTCATGACTTAGATGAACCTTGAAATGTATAGGTAATGGTATTTGTGTTCAAATAGTCATGAAAGTTCATGTCGGAATGTATGTATCCAAACTGGATTTTATCATGTGATATATATATATATATATATATATATTTATATACTATAAAATCCTTGGATATTTTCCTAGAAACACGAAAGGATATAATATGTAGGGAAGTTGAAACATGAATCTAGATTCAATATATGACTTGATATGAAAATATCATAGGAATCTAGAATCATATTTGGGCAGTTACTCACTTGAGTAAAATTGAAATTCACTATGGTGGTTGTATACAGTAGATTGTGGTGGGAACATGTGCCTCCCACACATTTTCGGTTTTCAATGGGCTTATCCACTTTGTGCCTAATGCCTTGTCATTTTACATGTAGTTGTGGATGTAGATGTAATGTTTGGACCATGCACATTATGTGTCATGTCCTTTGTGTCCAAACATGGTAGATTATCCATGAAAACCTTGATGATCATATCTTTCTCATAAAGTATACTCTCACCTTCATGAATCATGGATGTCTCTCTAAGACATGGTATTTTATTGACCATTCTCATTATATCTTAGTCCTATAGAATTGAACTCAAATTGGTATATATATATTCTATAATTATCACCCATTGTTTGATAATATCTACACGTATGAGATGTTAAACCTTAATCTTAAAAGTCACTCAATTGGTGCCCTCAGCCTTCTTAGATTCTAAGAGGGAGATGGTACATTCACCTTAATTAAAATATCTAACAAATTGGCCTTGTACCAACATCTCAAATATGAATAAGTATACATTTATATGTGATCTCCCTAGCTAGTTATGAATGTTACATACTTAGAGAAGTAAAGCGTGAATTTGAAAATATTGTATCACATTTAGGGGGAGCATGAATCAAAAATTGAAAATCTTTTGTGCTATGCCTGTTTATCATGATGAGCTAAACTATGGCCATCATTTTACCATGAAAAATCGACACTTGGAGAGTAAGTGTCATTGTAGCCCAAGGGTTGAGCTAACATGTCATCTTTTGAAAAATATATCCAAAAACCTTTGGAGTCTATGCAAGGACATCCCTTTGGATTCACGCATTGCATGATTCATTTTCAAAGGGGAAGCTTAAAGGTCAATATGTCCTTAGTTACTTATCATATGATTCCTAATGTGGTTATCACCTCACATATGATAAGTGTACTCATTTGGAGCATAATTGCTCCATATGGGTTGTTCGGGCTTGTCTTGTGCTTTTATGTGTGTTTTTTAGTTTAAGACAAGAAGCCCATAACCTAGGTCTTAGTGCCATATTCTTCTAGGCTTTTTGACTTATCTTGGATGGTCTAATATGATTTCATCTATTCCAAGAATGAGTTTTTGTGGCCAAGTATTCTATTATCATATATTTGGCCTATTGTGTCATGTTATGCCTTGTTTCATATGGTTTATATAAGGCCAATGACAAATACCAAAAGGGAGAGCTAATCTTTGCTATCTTTATGTTTATATGGGTCATTGTGAGATGCTCACATTGTCCATTCAAACATATCCCCTCTAATTGTGCTAAAAATTGCATATCTTCTAAAAAAAAAGGAGAAGCTTAAATGAACAATCTTTTTAAACAAGGGCTAAAAATTGAACATTTTTCTAGATATACATTAATAGAAGTAAATCAAACTTGTTTATCTCAATTTCTATGAATTTGAATGCTTACAATGTGTACTTATTCATATACCAATGATAAAGCTCACTGTCATACCATATATCCTAATAGTTAGCCATATTATGATCAAATGTCCATTTCTATGCATGACAATTTAAGGGAATATTTCTAACTTGAAAAATATATATATTATTTCTTATCATGATGAATAACTACACATCACCTCATGATAAGATTCTAATAGGAATTTCAAAAATAAAAAGGGGGCTTATCATGCTAAACTATACACTTGCTTGTTTTCTTTCATTATAAGGAAAATATAAGCTTTAACTTGCTAATCTATTATTATATTACGGGTCATAGGGTAGATTTATATTGGATATATATATATATATACTAAGATACACCCTCAAAATTTTGTGCTAAAATTGAAATGTCTCTTTGTTTTGCCAACATAGGCTTGATTAGTTTTGCGATTATTCATTTCCTACGTTGATTATCTCTTATCATGCAATATATACTTTGGATTATTGTTAGCCTAAGGGTTCCCCATGGGTTCACTCAATCACCTTGTTTTGATAATTAACAAACGCAAATTGATTAGTCATTTATGGACTAATTATTTACCTTGAGTGTTGTGCTATAGACAGGTAATTCATAGGTCAATCCATGCTAGCACACACACAGATGGCCTAAGGTTGAAGATAAACCAAATAAAGGACAAAGGAGCTAGAGCATACTTGGACAAACCATACCTTGGAGGATCAACCAAGGAGAAGTTCCACACAACCATCTCAAAGCATTCAACAAACAAAGGAAGATCAATGAAGGCCAAAGCTTGTGGATCAACAACTTTCAAAGGAGCTTGAACCAAATGGTGGCATCATCCTTGGAAGGTGTCAAGCAAAAACGCTCAGCCTTGAAGATCCCAAACCAAACCAAGCACACCATTGAAGATCAAATGAAGATTGGCTCAAGAGAACAAGAGAGTACTTAGAATGGTAGTATGTATCACCTTTCTCTCTTGTGTTTTCTCTTATCAAGGCACATCTTAAAACCCCTAAAAATATATTTTTCAAAGAGACTAACATACCCTTTAAGGACTTAAATGGATAAGTGAATGGCCATGGTGGTGTACCAACAAGTTGGGACCCATATGACATTCAGCACAAGAATGAACAAACTAGAGTTCCGAAGCAACAACCTGGACCAGTAACTTAATCCTATCAAAACTTCTCTAAAGCATTTTCAAATATTTTTTAAAATATGTTTAACAGATAGCTCTCATTTTTCTCATATCCATAGAGTATAAGAACATCGAAATCCGATGCGAAACGAAGGAGATATGGATTTTTCAAATGAGACACTGTTTGTTGGAAATCCAGTCTTGGAACTCCGAGAAATGATCCAGGTTCTAAAATTAAAAGCTCTGTTTTAATTCTCGGAACTCCGAGAATTGTTTTTGTTCAAAAAAATAGAGCCTTTGTGGTCTAACGGCTAGTTGACTATTTGACCCAGTTTTGACTGTGTTGCCCCCCAAACGGTCACATAGAGTTGGGACTTCATATATACCCATTCAAAGGGTCTAAAACATAACATGAACATTGTCCAACTCTAATAAACCCTAGAAATTCATTTGTGAATCATTTTTGGGTTAATCTCTCACCAATCCTTCATTGTGCCTTGACTTTGGGAAAATCCACTTGAGATTGGTTAGGTTTAAACTTATTTATCTTTGAGAGCATCCTTGGAGCTACAACTTGTAATCAAGCCTAGTAAGAGGCTAATACTTCTTCTTCTTTATTCGATCGGTGGCAAGGGCATCCGTTGTTTTTAATTCCCTTAAGTGAAGCGTTTAGAACTTGGCGGAGAAGGAGAGTCATTGTAAAGGTGGAAGGGCATCCTCATTTAATTCCCTTGGAGTGTAAAAGCCTTGGAGCCAGGCATCGTAGAGGTCTCAATAGTGGAAATCCTCAAGTGCGACCTTGAGTAGAGTAGAGTAGGCCGTTGGCCGAACCACTATAAATTCTTGTGTCGCTTGCGTTGGTATTTCTCGATTTCTCACTCTTTGTCTCTCTCACTCTCTTATTTGTGCTTGTCTTATTATTTAGAATTGAGTGGGTTAGCATTGCCATCCAACGTGAATATCTTTACATTACTAATTAGCTCACTAAATCTGCTAATTAGATGGTTGTTTAAACAAGGGTTTTTAAGCTTATATACATTTGTGAAAATTGGTTAAGTTTAACTGATTCAACTTAATTAACCAAGGGATAAAACTAGTGAAATTAGTAAAAGATTTCAAAAGGCAAAAGCTTTATAAACATCCTATTCACCCCCCTCTAGGTTGCCAAACCAAGTCTCTGTTTGGATTTTAATTGGTATCAGAGCTTGGGCTCTTGATTAAGACCCTAACCGGTTAAGAGTTAAGTGATCTAATTTTTGACAACTATAAAAGATGGGATCTAGACTACCTATTTTGGATAGTTCGGATTATGGATCATGGTTGATCCATATGAAGACATATTTAAAAGGTCTAGATAAAGATATGGTAAAGATAATTGAAAATGGTTTTGTTATAAATGTTAAATCTAAAAGATTAAATGATTATGATAAAAAATTATCTTTACTAAATACAAAATCCCTAATTACAATATGTTGGGCATTACCACCTAACATTTATGAAAAAGTATCCTCTTGTAAAAATGCTAAAAATGTTTTGGACTCTATTGAAAATCTTCAAAATCAAAACATGTGCTTAATGGGATTATCTAATGAAGACCCCTTGGATAATGCCGAATTCACATTTGAAGAACTTGTTGAAAATGTCCAAGAATTACATAAGAAACTTGAGGATCAACTAGCTAAGAATTCAAACTTGAAAAATAATTTAGCTAGTATTCACAAGGAGTTTAGGTTACTAGAAATAGATCATGCACATCTTAGTGAAGAAAATAAATTTTTTAAAAAAGATTTTATTGAACTAAGTGATACTATTGCTTCACTAAGAGAGAAAAATCAACTCCTTAAAAAAGAAGAAGAGAAAATAAAAATGCTTTCATCTCTTGAATTAATAAATTTTAAAATAAAAATTTATGACTTAAACATCAAGAATGAAATATTAATGTTGGAAAATCATTATTTACAAGAAAGTGCAAAACATAGTTTTCATTATAGTCATTCTTGTAAATCATCTTGTCCATCCCGTCCATCTACCTACTCATATATGTCTTGTGATTTTTGTGGTAGATTTGGACATTACAAATCTAAATGTATGTATAGATTTGTAAAAAGTAGTAAGTTTGTTTGGGTTAGAAAAAATACAACAACTAGAACAAACTTGCTTGGAACCAACATGGTTTGAGTTCCAAAATCCCCTACTTGAATCACATCATATGATTAGTAGATTTATGGGTAATGAGCTTAAAATGAAATATCATTTGAAAATGAATTTTTGATACAATATGCTTATAGTTGGTTACCTTTTTGTATCAATATCCAATGTGCTTAATTTGAAAATCTTTTCAAAAAAAAAAAGAGTGTATAGATACTATATGCCTATCTCTGTTTGAATAACATGTATCTATATATCTTCTTGTAATTCAAAGTCTAGATGCTTAAATGTAGTTAATATGAGACTTTGATATATTGAGCTTAATTGAATATCATAATTAGAAATATCTCTCTAAGTGAATACATTATGATTTAGATCTTCTTGTACTTAATGATCATCCACAAAAGAAAGCCACTCTAGAGAACATTAATGTGAAAACCATAAATTGTGCTTACAGGATATTCAACCACACCTTTGTGCCCTTGTGTTCAAATTGTACTCACAAGTATATCATCATATTTGAACATTATTTTGGTAGTTGCAAGAAGCTAGGTTGTACGATCTATCACATCTCTCTAGCAAAACCAAAAAGAGAAGAAACCCATAGGTTTAAAGACTTGAACTTAAATGAAAATTTTTAGCAATCAAATAATACTTACAAAAATTTGAGAAAATGCCAAAGTATCATTCTTTAAACTCTATTTTGGACAAATACGGCACTTGCAAGATAATTATGTACTTGAATTGTTCTAATATATCATTTCTAGCAAAACTAAGGTATTAAATGTCATGTCTAAGAAAACAACTCAAATCCCTTCTTAGACATCTTTTTGTGCCTTAGGTGAACAAACATGTTTATTACTTTGCACCTAGTTGTCCTATCAAAACCCATTCTATTACATGCTTAATGATTTTCATCAAATCTAATAAGAATCATAGATGGGTTAAAATTAGTGTATTTCTAAAGAGCTTTAATTGGATATCTCATGACTAAGATGAACCTTAATATGTATAGATATATTATATGTATTTTGCTCAAGTTGTCATGAAAGTTCATAAATAGAATACATGTGTCCAAGGTAGTTTGCATCATTTGATACATATATATTACAAAATCTTTGGATCTTTTCCTAAGTTCATAAAATGATATATATTATATAGGAAAGTTAAATCATGAATCTAGATTCAATGTATGACTTGAAATGAAAATATCATAGAAATCTAGAATCATATTTGGGCATTTACTCACTCGCGTAAAATTAAAATTCACTAAGGTGGTTGTATACATTAGATTGTGATGGAAACATGTGCCTCCCACACATTTTTGGTTTTCAATGGGCTTATGCACTTTATGCCTAATGCCTTGTCATTTTACATGTGGTTGTCGATGTAGATGTAATGTTTGGACCATGCATATTATGTGTCATGTCCTTTATGTCCAAACATGGTAGATTATCCATGGAAACCTTGATGATCAGATCTTTCTCATAAGGTATACTCTCACCTTCATGAATCATGGATGTCTCTCTAAGACATGGTATTTTATTGACCATTCTCACTATGTCTTAGTCCTATATAATTGAACTCAAATTGGTATATACATATTCTATAGTTATCACCTCTTGTTTGATTATATTTACACATATGAGATGTTAAACCTTAATCTTAAAAGTCACTCAATTGGTGCCCTTAGCCTTTTTAGATTCTAAGAGGGAGACGGTACATTCACCTTAATTAAAATATCTAACAAATTGGCCTTGTGCCAACATCTCAAACATGAATATGTATACATTTATATGTGATCTCCCTAGCTAGTTATGTATATTACATACTTAGGGAAGTAAAGCGTGAATTTGAAAAATATTAAATCACATTTAGGGGGAGCATGAGCCAAAGATTGAAAAAAATTTGTGCTATGCTTGTTTATCATGATGAGCTAGACTATGGCTATCATTTTATCATGATAAAATGACATTTGGAGAGCAAGTGTCATTGTAGCCCAAGGGTTGAGTTTAACTTGGTATCTTTTGGAAAATATATCCAAAAACCTTTGGAGTCTATGCAAGGACATCCCTTTGGATTCGTGCATTGCATAATTCATTTTCAAAGGGGGAGCTTAAAGGTAAATTTGTCCTTAGTTACTTATCATATGATTCCTAATGTGGTTATCACCTCACATATGATAAGTACACTCATTTGGAGCATGATTGCTCCACATGGGTTGTTCGGGCTTGTCTTGTGCTTTTATGTGTGTTTTAGAGTTTAAGACAAGAAGCCCATAGCCTAGGTCTTAGTGATATATTCTTCTAGGCTTTTTGACTTATCTTGGATGATCTAATATGATGTCATCTATTCCGAGAATAATTTTTGGTGGCCAAGTATTCCATTGTCATATCTTTGGCCTATTATGTCATGTCATGCCTTAAATCTTAAGTTTATCTAAGGCCAATGACAAATACTAAGGGGGAGAGCTAATCTTTGCTATTTTTATGTTCACATGGATCATTGTGAGATGCTCACATTGTCCATTCAAATATATCCCAACTAATAGTGCTAAAAATTGCATATCCTTTTAGATATACATTCATAGGAGTAAACTAAAATTGCTAATCTTAATTTCTATGAATTTGAGTGCTTATCATGTGTATTTCTACTTGGCTATCCATGTGTCCATGATAGAGCTAGCCGTCATGCCATATATCCTAATAGTTAACCAAATTAGGATCAAATGTCCATTTATATGCATGACAATTTTAGAAAATATTTTTAACTTGAAAATATATATTCTTGCTTATCATGATGAGTCTATAACTCCACATCACCTCATGATAAGATTCTAATAGGAATTTCAAAAACAAAAGAGGGCTTATCATGCTAAACTAAATACTTGCTTGTTTTCTTTCATGATAAGTAAAATATAAACTTTAACCTGCTAATCTATTATTATATTACGGGTCATAAGGTATATTTATATTGGATTTATATATGAGAAAAGTGTTTCTAGTCCGGCCGACTAGAGATCATTCTCTAGTCCGCCACCCAAAAACACATGGGTCCCACATATTTGGGTGATCTAAAGCATTCATTTGATAGACCTCATCATAGATAGGATGTCCACAAAAATTCAGCTTCATAGGATCTTCTTAACCCTTCGATTTGTGGAGTTAAAAAATGGACAGATTTGTGGCGGTTTATAGCTGTCCATTTTAAGCTCCACAAATCATAGGGTTGGGATGATCCTATGAAGCTAATTTCTTGTGGACACCGTCTCTATGTCAGGGCCCATCAAATGAATGCTTTGCATCACCCAAATATGTGGGACCCATGTGTTTTTAGGTGGCGGACTAGAGAATGATCTCTAGTCGGCCGGACTAGAAACACTTTCTTCTTTATATATATACTAAGATACACCCTAAAAATTTGTGCTAAAATTAAAATGTCTCTTTGTTTTGCCAACATAGGCTTGATTTGTATTGTGATTATTCATTCCCTATGTTGATTGTCTCTTATCATGCCATATATACTTTGGATTATAATTTGATTTTAATTGGTAACTCATGATAAGAAGTTAGGGGGAGCATCATATTCTCATTTAATATCTTTGATGCTTTATGTAATTGTGCTTAAATGCTTAATCCTTCCTTTTTGCTAATGCCAAAAGGGGGAGAATTTGTGTAATTGATTAGATCCATAATCATATGCATTCTTGTACAATAATTTGTTAAATATAACTTATGCATATGTTGAGGGGGAGTAGTCGCACTCATCTTGCACATCTAGTCTTCATAAGAGGATCCTCCCACCTCTCTAATCAATTTGGTTTGACATCAACAAAAAGGGGGAGATTGTTAGCCCAAGGGTTTCTCATGGGTTCACTCAATCACCTTGTTTTGATGATTAACAAACGCAAATTGATTAGTCATTTATGGACTAATTATTTGCCTTGAGTGTTGTGCTATAGACAAGTATTCACAGGTCTATCCATGCTAGCACACACACAGATTGCCTAAGCTTGAAGATGAACCAAATAAAGGACAAAGGAGCTAGAGCATACTTGGACAAACAATACCTTAGAGGATCAACCAAGGAGAAGTTCCACACAACCATCTCAAAGCATTCAACAAACAAAGGAAGATCAATGAAGGCCAAAGCTTGTGGATCAACAACTTTCAAAGGAGCTTGAACCAAATGGTGGCATCATCCTTGGAAGGTGTCAAGCAAACATGCTCAACCTTGAAGATCCCAAAGCAAGCCAAGCACACCGTTGAAGATCAAATGAAGATTGGCTTAAGAGAACAAGAGAGTACTTAGAATGGTAGTATGTATCACCTTTCTCTCTTGTGTTTTCTCTTATCAAGGCACATCTTATAACCCATAAAAATATATTTTTCAAAGAGACTAACACACCCTTTAAGTACTTAAATGGATAAGTGAATGGCCATGGTGGTATACCAACATGTTGGCACCCATATGACATTCAGCACAAGAATGAACAAAACAGAGTTCCGAAGCAACAACCTGGACCAGTAACTAAATCCTATCAAAAATTGTTTAAAACATTTTCAAATATTTTTGAAAATATTTTTAACAAATAGATCTCATTTTTCGCATATCCGTAGAGTATAAGAACATCGAAATCCGATTCGAAACGAAGGAGATATCAATTTTTCAAATGAGACATTATTTGCTGAAAATCCAGTCTTGGTAATTCTTGGAGCTCCGAGAAATGATCCAGGTTCTAAAATTAAAAGCTCTGTTTGAATTCTCGGAACTCCGAGAATTTGCTCGGAACTCCGAGAACTGTTTTTGTTCAAAAAAATAGACCTGTTGTGGTCCAACGGCTAGTTGACTATTTGACCCAGTTTTGACTGTGTTGCCTCCCAAACGGTCACATAGAGTTGGGACTTCATATATACCCATTCAAAGGGTCTAAAACATAACATGAACATTGTCCAACTCTAATAAACCCTAGAAATTCATTTGTGAATCATTTTTGGGTTAATCTCTCACCAATCCTTCATTGTGCCTTGACTTTAGGAAAATCCACTTGAGATTGTTTAGGTTTAAACTTGTTTATCTTTGAGAGCATCCTTGGAGCTACAACTTGTAATCAAGCCTGGTAAGAGGCTAATACTTCTTCTTCTTTATTCGATCGGTGGCAAGGGCATCCGTTGTTTTTAATTCCCTTGGGTGAAGCGCTTAGAACTCGGCGGAGAATGAGAGTCATTGTAAAGGTGGAAGGGCATCCTCATTTAATTCTCTTGGAGTGTAAAAGCCTTGGAGCCGGGCATTGTGGAGGTCTCAATAGTGGAATTCCTCAAGTGCGACCTTGAGTAGAGTGGAGTAGGCCGTTAGCAGAACCACTACAAATCCTTGTGTCGCTTGCGTTGGTATTTCTCGATTTCTCACTCTCTCTCTCACTCTCTTATTTGTGCTTGTCTTATTATTTAGAATTGAGTGAGTTAGCATTGCCATCCAACGTGAATATCTTTACATTACTAATTAGCCCACTAAATCTCCTAATTAAGTTGGTTGTTTAAACAAGGGTTTTTAAGCTTATATACATTTGTAAAAATTGGTTAAGTTTAACTGATTCAACTTAATTAACCAAGGGATAAAACTAGGGTGAAATTAGTAAAAGTTTTCAAAAGGCAAAAGCTTAAAAAACATCCTATTCACCCTCCCTCTAGTTTGCCAAACCAAGTCTCTACTTGGATTTCAATTGTACTTTGATTTTAATTGGTAACTCATGATAAGAAGTTAGGGGGAGCATCATATTCTCATTGAATATCTTTGATGCTTTATGTAATTGTGCTTAAATGCTTAAATGCTAATGCCAAAAGGGGGAGAATTTGTGTAATTGATTAGATCCATAATCATATTCATTATTGTACAATAATTTGTTAAATATAACTTATGCATATGTTGAGGGGGAGTACTCGCACGCATCTTGCTTATCTAATCCTCATAAGAGGATCCTCCCTCCTCTCTAATCAATTTGGTTTGTCATCATAAAAAAACGGAGAGATTGTTAGCCTAAAGGTTCCCATGGGTTCACTCAATCACCTTGTTTTGATGATTAACAAACGCAAATTGATTAGTCATTTATGGACAAATTGTTTGCCTTGAGTGTTGTGCTATAGACAGGTAATTCACAGGTCAATCTATGCTAGCACACACACAGATGGCCTAAGCTTGAAGATGAACCAAACAAAGGACAAAGGAGCTAGAGCATACTTGGACAAACCATACCTTGGAAGATCAACCAATGAGAAGTTCCACACAACCATCTCAAAGCATTGAGCAAACAAAGGAAGATCAATGAAGGCCAAAACTTGTGGATCAACAACTTTCAAAAAAACTTGAACCAAATGGTGGCATCATCCTTGGAAGGTGTCAAGTAAAGAAACTCAACCTTGAAGATCCCAAAGCAAACTATGCACTCAAAGAGAAGATCAAGCAATGGCTACCTCAAGAGTTCATTCAAGAGAGTGGTAAAAAGAGTAGATTGTATCACCTATCTCTCTTGTGTTTTCTCTTATCAAGGTACATCTTAAAACCCCTAAAAATATGTTTTTCAAAGAGGCTAACACACCCTTTAAGTACTTAAATGGATAAGTGAATGGCCATGGTGGTATACCAACATGTTGGGACCCATATGGCATTCAGCACAAGAATGAACAAAATAGAGTTCCGAAGCAACAACTTGACCAACAACTAAATCCTATAAAAAATTCTTTAAAATATTTTCAAATATTTTTAACAGATAACTCTCATTTTGCTCATGTCCGTAGAGTATAAGAATATCGAAATCTGATGAGAAACGAAGGAGATATGAATTTTTCAAATGGGACACTGTTTGCTGGAAATCCAGTCTCGGAACTCCGAGAATTATTCTCAGAGCTCCGAGCTCGGAACTCCGAGAAAATTCTCGGAGCTTCGAGAAATGCTCCAGGTTCTTAAACTTAAATCTCTGTTTGGTTTCTCGGAACTCCGAGAATACCCTCGGAGCTCCGAGCTCGGAACTCCGAAAAAATTCTCGGATCTCCGAGCAGTGTATTTGTTCAAAAAATTATAGCCGTTGGAGGCCCAACGGCTAGTTGACTGTTTGACCCGAAAATAACCGTTTTACCCCTAAAACGGTCATATTGAGTTGGGACACCATATATACCCATCTAATGGGTCTAAAACACTTGATGAACATTGTCTAACTTCAAAAAACCCGACAAAATCATTTGTGAAATATTTTTGGGTAATTTCTCTCACCAACCTCTTGTGCCTTGATTTGATAAAATCATTTGAGATTGGTTTAGGCTTAAACTTGTTTATTCTTGAGAGCATCCTTAGAGCTTCAACTTGCATTGTAGCCTATATAGAGGCAAAACGTTTATCTTCTTTATTTGATCGGTGGCAAGGGCACCTGTTGTTTTTAATTCCCTTGGGTGAAGCGCTTAGAACTCGACAGAGAAGGAGAGTCATTGTAAAGGTGGAAGGGCATCCTTATTTAATTCACTTGGACTGTAAAAGCCTTGGAGCCGGGCGTCGCGGAGGTCTCAATAGTGGAAATCTTCAAGTGCGACCTTGAGAAGGGTGAAGTAGGCCGTTTGCCGGATCACTATAAATCTTTGTGTCACTTGTGTGATTGGTATTTCTCTCACTCCTTCTCACTCTCTTATTTGATTATTTGTGCTTAGAATTGATTGAGTAGTTAGCATTGATAATCAACATAAATATCTTAACATTGCTAACTAGGCTATTAAAATCACCTAATTCGTTTGTTAATCAACACGGGTTTTGAACTTATATTAATTTGTAATATTGTTTAAGTTCAACTATTTCAAACTTAATTAAACAAGGGATAAGTCTTGGGTGAAATCTTAGGAAAAGTTTTTAAAAGGTAAATGTTTTATAAACATCTTATTCACCCTCCCTCTAGGTTGCCAAACCAAGTCACTACTTGGATTTTAGAGTTAACTAGTGTCCCAAGGTAAAAATGAAAAGATCCCAAGTAAGCAAAGCTATAATATGACTGAGATAGTTCTAATAAAGGGAGTGACAACAACACTAAAGGAGAAACTCCTAACTAACAACACTATGGAGGAGTGCAAATAAGTCAAAGACTCTCTAATAATGCTACCATAATGGGGGCAAATAAGTCAAAGACTCTAATAACACTACAAAAAATGAGGGACAGATAAGTCAAATACTCTCTAACAAGAAACATAAGCGGGCTCCAAGTATCCATATCATTGCCCTTGCAATTAGAAATAGGGGATAAAGAGAACTATTAGACCGAGTTGGTCTTAAACTTAATTGGTGGTGCAACTTATAGGGGATTTCTATAATGCTCTGTTTGGTTGCTGGGTTTTTTTTGTTCCCAGGATTTATGTGGGTAAAGGTTTAGTGGTCACATCAGCTTTTTCTTGCTGACATCAGCAAAATCTTGTCTTGAAAAGGGTGCTCTCTCTTTCTCTCTCTACCCTCTCTCTCCACTCATCATAATATCTTTCTTTAATTAATGCTTGTCCCCTCTTTTGTCTCCTACCTTTACCCACATAAATCCCAGGAAAAAAAAAACCCGGCATCCAAACAGAGCTTAAATGAGTCTATTCAAGCCTCTTAAAAGGGATAAACACTCTAAATGAGACAAAGCTTGTCCCCTAAGGGGGCTCTAGATGAATCTTTCATTGCCCTTGCAATGAGAAAGGACTCTAATATCTATAAGTATTTAAATGGCTGGGTTAGTTTACAAAATAAAGAGGTGAGTGTTACTTGGACTGAGCAAGTCCTCTAAGGATAGGTTTGGGCTAATGCCTTCATCACCCTTGACATGATCAGTTCCCTCACGGAGGGGAGAAGACTCAAGAGGACATGATCAAAGTGAAGGATAACTATACCCCCTAAGGGTGGAATCAAATCAAACATGTGAGTACATGTCATATCCCATGAAATGGGAAGAATCATTAAACATGTGAAGTACTTGTAGGCTCCCTCACGGAGAAATGAAACACTAAGCTAGAAAAAAATTCTAGGAATTGATGAGATAGGATGAGAATAAGACAGAGGGTGTCCCAGTAGATGTAATCAAGAAGTGAGTGAATGATGTAAGGCAATCAATGGATGATGTGTGCAAAAGATGTAATCAATGGGCAATAATGCAACCGAGAAGTAAGAGTTGCAAGCAATGTATCTCAAAGACGGAATGAGACATGACATCTCTCCAAGAATGAAACTCGTAAGATCTGGAAGATTTAAACTTGTTTTAGAAGTGATCTTATGAGTTTTAGATGCTAAGTTGTCATTTAGTTCAAGAACCAGAAGAATGGAGCAAGCTTGTTCGTGGTGTGTCTCTAGTAAGGTCCTATCATCTTTTAATGCTTAATTTCAGCTTCTTTTAGATATTTTCAACATTTTTATTCAGGTTTGATCATGATTAAATCATTTATTTGCATACATCATTGATTTCAATTACTTAGCATTGAAAAGGTATTGAAAGCACACAACACAACATGCAAATTTCACTAAAAATACACAAACATTTAAAATAAATTATAAGAATTACTCTATATATGATTAATGATCGGCTAGCATGCTCAACATAATAAAAAATATCCATTTGAATTAATCTAAGCTCAAACCAACCTTAAAAGAAATAAAATTTCCACCAAACATTCAATTTTCAACAAAAAGGGTAAAAATGCCAAACAATTCATGAAAATTATTCAATATATGATTTAAAACTTGTTAGCATGCTCATCATATCAGACTATTGTAGACACCCCCATTTTCCTACGCATTAAAAAGCAAAAGATTCGGTAGTATGATCGAGTTTTGAATCCGTATTCAGCATTAGATTAGGCATCCATGCATTTTAGGGTAGATTTAATTTCATTATGGGAGTTTTGAAGTTGATTCGCGATCCTGAAGGTCTCTAGGGGGTTCCTTTGGCCTCTGAAAGATGAAAGTTCAAGTTTCCAAGCAAATGAAAAAACCTTTGCACTGCAGGGGTATTTTGGTCATTCCCGATGTGTCTCGTTTGACCCCCGAGTTATATTTGAGAAATCTTGAGTGATTTTACAAATTTTAAAAAAGCTGCTATTTTTAGAAACTCATGGGGCTTCCACATTTTCATCATCTTATGGATATTTCAATCATTTCTCATATGTCCAAAACCATCTCGAGGGTACGGCTGATGGATTACGAGTAATTTCGTAAGTTTTGGGAAACCTGCTAAATTTAAATCTCTCAAGATTTTCTCTTAGTCTTGCACTTCGGGGGTATTTTAGACATTTCCAAACATATCATATTTGGTCCCTAAGTTGTGTCTAGGAAATCTTGAGTCCGTTCATAAATTTTTGAAAATCTGCTATTTTTAGAATTTCTCAGGGTTTTCCCTAGTCTCGCCAAATTCTAGCACCTCGGGGTAATTTGGTCTTTTCCTGTGTAATTCTTTTGATCCCCGAAATATGTCTGAGAGATTATGAATGATTTCCTGAATTTTGGAAAACCTGCTAAATTTAGAATTTCTCATGAGTTTCGCTTAATTTGGAAATTCTAAGTGTTGAGGGCATTTTGGGTATTTTTAGAGGGTACAAAATGATCCTGTTTGATATTGCTCATCAAAAAGACCTAACTTTAAAAGTTTCTATTTTTGAAGTTTGATCACAAAGACTTTCCATTTTTAACATTTCCTTTTAGGGGTGAACCAATTTAAGGTTATTTTGGTCACATTTGGATGTGTAATTGTCAAATAGGGGCATTTTGGTCCGAAAAATTATTTTCCCAAAAAAGATGGTTCGATCATGTGTGAGGGATGCACCATAAATGTCAAATGGGTTGGGTCCATATATAGAATGTTGAATTTAGAAAGATTTTATTGAATTTTTATGGAAAAATCCGAAACCCGTGTGAAATGGCCTATTGGGCTAAAGCCCATAAAGATGGATCTCATGTGGGTTCACCCATATGGGTCGACCACTATGGTAGGCGCCCCACATGGCTGACCCACATGAATTGAGCATCCAACTTTGATGATGTCACAATGGTGACATCATATTTGTTAAAAGAAAAATAAAAAGAATAAAAAAAAAAAAAAAGAAGGAAAGAAGGGAAAGAGAAATGATTGCTTAAAAAAAAGGTTTTCTTCCGAAGAAGCAATATGGAATAAAGAATAGCATGTCTTGATTGATAATAAATTAAGATTGTAATCAAATCCAATTTGGAAACAAGAAAGAAAGCAAGCAAGAGGGAAAAATTGGAAACAAGCAAAAAATGAGAGCTCTCACATTGGGAACTACTATTTCTCTCTTAACCCTAGCTTTTTTGTATAAAAATCAAAGCAAACAATCCTAAAAAAGATTGGAAAAAGATCAAAATTCATTTTTTTTCTCTCTCTTCCCAAGAAGAAAAAAAAATTTCTTTTCTCTTGAAGTGTGATCTCTCTCTCAAGTGTTCTTCACAAAAGGAATTCTTGAATTCCTTTTTCTTCTCCAAGGCATCACACAATCAAGAATTATTGGAGTGTTCTTTGGGTCTTCTTCATCATATAAAAGGGTGCGACAAAGCGTATACCTCGGATCTACGCACCCTAGAGACAAGGAGCGCGATCAACGGTAGGATCTTTATCTTTGTAATATCAAAAGTAGAAAAGCATGCTAGGGTTTTACTTTTGATATATCAAATCAATGAATTTTTCTTGAAATTCCAGTATGTTATAATATAGATTATGAGTTTTCAAAATCCAAAATTTGATCCAAAAATTAAATTTTCTCCATTTAATAATGTTTTCTTTTGTTTTTTATTCAATATGGATTTAAATCGGATTATCAAAGCAAGTGTTAGAAAACGTGGGTTTCTTTAAAAACTGATATTTTTTGAGATTTATATAAAATAAAATACTCCTGGAAACTTAATTTTCAATCACGTTTTGGCATTTTAATTTCCATTCTAATTTTCAAACAATAACCCCGAAAGTGGTTATTTCTTGATGAACGAATCCAAAAGTATATCAAACCATGTCTAAAATTTATAAAATCTTATTTCCAAACTAATGTTTTGATTTCCAGAATACCCAAAAAAGTTTAGATTTTTTTGTATTTTTTTAATCCGGTTTTAAATTATTTTAAATTTCGGTCATTTTTAATAAATATCAAAATATTTTAAAAATTAATGAACCTCTCCAGAATGAATTTTCAATAATAAATTGAATTTTTCATGAGATTTTTTTTTTGAAAAAAGGTTTTTTTATTTGTTTTCTAATAGCTTTTTCGTTTTACGGCTGTAATTCTTTTTCGTATTAAATTAGTAAATTTTTGAAATTTTTCTTTACAAACCAGTAACTTAGGTTACTGGAATGTTAGATAAAAATTTTAAATTGGTTTTGAAAAGTTTTAATATGGTTTTGTAATTTATTTTAATAAATGGGTTTCAATTTCTAGGAAATAAATTCCCCTTTTCTATTTAAAAATCGATTTTATGGAGGAGATTTAATTTTTAAGTTTTGAAATTTTGATAGAAAATTTTATAATCTATTATATATCTACTGGAATTTTTTATTTGATTTTAGGATATTATTAAGTTTGCTTTTTACGTAATTATTTGGTTTCATCCGATTTTTGTGTGAATTTCAATTGGCATCAAATCGTAATAAAAATTCATGAAAGTCATACAGTAGTCTAATCTCATGATTATATTTATTCTGTGAAAGTTTGGATTAATTTGAAACTGATATGCTACAAGTTGATGTGTTAATCTATAATCTGATTTAAATTTTAAAAAATCAGAAATTGATATCAAATCTTAATGATAATCCATGAAATGTTTCCAGTCAGCTACAATTATCCATATCTTGTTACTGGAAACGTTTTAACTGATTTATAGTTCGATTGCTTAGGGTTACTGTGTATTCCTAACAATCTGGTCTTAATGATATTAAATCACAATTTAATAGCAAATCAATACAAAAGTCAGTAAAAATCTCCAAAAAACTTTAACTTTTCATCATAAATTCAATCCCTAACTTTTTGAAACAGAAATCTTAGGGTTCATAGATTGCCTTTGTAAATTGGCTATGCTGTGACAATTTAACTGCCGAGATCGTAACCATAATCGTATACTAATTGCGATCGATCCAGCATAATTGGAGTGCGTAAATTATAATATGATATTAGCTCTGAGGTCCACTGTCCACGGAAATCCTGAGAAATATGCCAGGCAATAAGATACTATAATTTACGTGCTAAATTATACAAGGGTTGAGAGCACGATTCCCTTCCATGGTTGTGATTCGAGGTCGAAACTTGCGAACCATAGAGCCTTTGGTATTCCTTAGATGTTTAGGAACCGAAAATCCTTGAAATCTGAAAATCATTAACTTCAGCAAATTGAATCAATTTACATCATGTCTTTCGGAACCGTTGGATTGCGGTTTCCATCGTAAGAACCATTAGAGCCCTATTTAGGAACATTTGCGTCATGTCGTGTCTTAGGTTTTAGAGAGTCCTAGAGTTAGGAGTCCAGCCTTATCACGGGCGTTTGCTATGGATAGCAACCGTACCATAGATCTAGTTAGACTAGTCACCTCACTTTTCTCATAGGACAAGCCTAGTTACCTAGGATGTAGGTTCACCTGCATTAGTCAAAGGGATGTCTTGCACTTAGATAGGACCATATAGCATCTTAGATGAAGTCCTAGGATAATAAAATCTTCAACTTGAATTAAATAATTTCTCTTAAAACTGTTGAAACAGTCAATCCAGTCTAGATCGGTGTCCTAGATGAGTTAGGCATAAGTAACTTAGTTCAGGTGCACCGAACTACGTCGACTCTGATCCCAGTGAGGCTTGGGTACGTAGGCAGCTTGGATGCTTGATGGCATACCAATCACGAGTCGGCTCCACACATAAGTGGGGTTTTGTACTTTAATCTTTAAATTAAAAGTAATTAAATCACTTAGGACTTTTCATGAAATTAGAATTTTAGGAGAACTTTCACTTAGATTGAATTCAAACAAATTAAGAAAATTAAAATACACATTTAGGAATTACATTGAAATTAGATCTTAGGATGCATGTCACATAGTTCGCACATTAATATAGAGTTAAATGAGCCATTTAAAAGAAATTCGAAAGAGTTAACTTTTGGAATTGAAGACCGATTATCGGGCAGGAATGGTGCATGTGGTGGTAACTCCACATACCTTCCATTCTCGTAACCAGGTAAAGAGTCTAGATTTCTGGTCAATTATGGGTCCTAGATCTCTCATCTAGGTGGCGACTCTGTCACTCTCTTTTGCGTGAAATTCGGATTTCCTTAGTGTGCGACCCGATCCCGCAAGAGGAGCGTGGCCTCTCTTGGTCTCTCGTACCCACGCGATTGGCGTGTGCTTCTTTATTATTGATTTAAATTCATCTTTTATGTGAACTTGGGATCACTAAGGCAATCCGAATTCCACACGAAAGAGACTGACAGTGTCGCCACCTAGATGTGGGATCTAGGACCCATAATTAACCAGAAATCTAGACTCGCTACCTGGTTACAAGAATGGAAGGTATGGGGATTTATCCACCACATGCACCATTCCTGCCCGATAATCGGTCTTCGATTCCAAAAGTTAACTCTTTTAAATTTATTTTAAATGGCTCATTCAACTCTCTGTTAATGTGCTAGCTATGTGACATGCATCCTATGATCTAATTTCATTGTAGATCCTAAATGTGTATCTTGATTCCTTAATTTGTTTGAATTCAATCTAGGTGCAAGTTCTCCTAAGATTCTAATTTCATGGAAAATCCTAGGTGATTTAATTAAGCATTTACAAGAAAATTAATATACAAAACACCACAATTTGTTGTGGTGCCGACTCGCGGTTGGTATGCCGTCAGACATCCAAGCTACCTACGTACCCAAGCCTCACTAAGATCAGAGTCGACGTAGTTCGGTGCACCTAAGCTAAGCTACTTATGCCTAACTCAACTAAGACACCGATCTAGACTGATTTGACTGTTTCAACAGTTTTAAGAGGAGTTATTTAATTCAAGTTGAGGATTTTATTATCCTAGGATTTCATCTAAGATGCTATATGATTCTTATCTAAATGCAAGTTGTTCCTTAGACTAATGCAGGTTAGCCTACATCCTAGTTTACTAGGCTTGTCCTAGGGAAAGATTGGGTGACTAGTGTAACTAGACCTATGGCACGGTTGCTATCCATAGCAAACGTACGTGATGAGGCTGGACTCCTAACTCTAGGACTCCTAAAACTTAAGACTCCCTAAAACTTAGGACAAGACACGACACCAGTGTTCCTAAATTGGGCTATAAGGGTTCTTATGACAGAAACCATAATCCAATGGTTCCGAGAGACACGAGATGAATCGATTTCAGTTCTTGAAGTTAATGAATTTCAGATTTTAAGGATTTTCAGTTTATGGACATTTAAGGAATACCAATGGTTCTAGAGTTCACCAATTTCGGCCCAGAATGGCATCCAAGGGAGGGAATCGTGCGCTCTTTCCTTGCGCAATTTAATACTTAGGTTATAACATCTTATTGCCTGGCTTAAATATTCAAATTGTCAAAGATCAAGTGCAATAGGGATACGATTATGGATGCACTGGCCATTTTCCAGGGAAATCTAAAGATCCTAAGATTTCTGTTTCAATAGATTGAGGAGTGAATATGTGACAAAAATGTAAGGTTCTTTAGAAATTTTGAGAATGATTTTTTTATTAATTTCGAATTTTCAATGGAATTTATCAATTTTAAACATGTGAGTGATTTTACAGGTGAAATTGTTGCAAACGAATTCGAAATGAATCGAAATTTCTACAGCAGCAGGATGGGAATGAATGTAGCTTACTGGATGAATTTTGCAGATTTTTACATTAAGCTCATATTTAATTTTGATTTAACAACAATAAGACCAGATTGCAAAATTAACACAGAAACTACTAGAAATAGAAATCCAAATTCAATGAAATTTCTACATTAGTAAGATATAAGTAAACATAGCATGCTATGAGATTTTCATGAATTTTAAAGACTATTTACTACCAGTTTCGGATTTTTCAATTTAAAACCTGATTATGAATTAACACTACATCCCATAGAAAACAAGATCCAAATGACTTGAAAATTTTATAGCAGCAATAAATATGATGAACACAAGAAAAATTTAAAATTCCAAAAAATAGATCATCCTGAGATGGCTATTTTTTCGAATTTCGTAATTTCTCAGCCATTATTTTAAACAAAATTCCGTTCTTCACTCAAATTTTAAAAAACCTTTGATCCAATGTCCGATCCGATCCGATAGTTATTTTACTCTAGTTAAGTAGAACATCGTATTAAATTTCGGGACGAAACGAATTTGAAACACTCATGCAGATCATGATTTTTAGCACACACATATAATATTCATTTAAATTCAATTAAATGTTTAAAAATCATGCAAAAAATATAAAAAAATGCCAAATCATCCGGGAAAAATCTGAGAATAGTGTACTAACTTGTGATGGAAATCCTCCCCGAATCCGAGACCCGAAAAATCCGAGAAATCCCGCCGACACTGCGATCCTACCCGCTCCCTTCTTCTTTTTTTTCTTTGTTTTCTTTGTTTCCGTTACTGCCGAGAGAGAGAGATTGATGGAGAATGAGAGAGAGAGAGGCCAAGAGAGGGAGAGAGAGAGAGAGAGGGAGAGAGAGAGTAACAGAGAGAGAGAGTAACAGAGAGAGAAAGAGAGAGAGAAAATAGTAGAGAGTGAGAAAGAGAGAAAACAGAGTATACGTATACTCTGTTTTCACGTTTTTTTTTTATATATTTTTTTAAGAAAATGAGCGAGCCAGGGAGAGAGCTTGAGGGAGATCGAGAGAAAGAGTGATGGGGAGAGGGCAATGAAGACCGAGAGATGGGGACTGTTGAGAGATTGAGAGAGAGCATGGGAGAGTCACTCGTCTGTTTTTCGAGAGATAAAATGTACGAGAGAGGTTGTGAAGGAGTGAAATGAAAAGATTGAGGATGGAGGAGAGGAAAGAGAGGTTGAGTGGGGTAGTGAGGAATTAACCGAGGTGGTGAGAACAGAACGAGAGGTTAAGGGAGAGGGAGAGAGGTGAGAGTGGGCCGTGAGATGTGTGGAGAGATGAGAGGGGAACACAGAGGGATCCGAAACTCTGCTTTTCAGTTGCTTTGTGAAACAAGAGAAGAATGATAATCTATCTTTCTGTTGGAATAGAGTGAGGGTGGAGAGTTTGGAAGCCACCTTTCGGCTGAAACAGAGAGAATGCCGAGAGTTTGAAAGAAACAGAGGCTCTGCAATTTTACTCGGATGGAGACGGGTCCGAGCGATCCATTCTCTCCCTCCTCTCTCTTCTCCCTTTTCTTTTCTAGGCCCCCGGAGAGAATTGGTATCCTCCCTCAAAATTAGAACCAGCCTTGATAAAAAAAAGAAAATTTCTCTTTTAAGAGCCTCTCCCTGTTATAGTTTTTTCTTCCCTTACCTTTTTAAGCTGCTACTCTTCTTCCTTTTTTTTCTTTTATGTTGAATCCCCTCTTTCCATCTATATCACCTCCTCTAATTACCCGAGACAACCATGATTTTTCCTTTTATCCTGTTTCTTTTTTTAGCTCTTTTCTTAATAATCGATTGAAAATATAGAAAGCTTGGCTGCTGTTTCTTTTTTTTTCAATTTTTTTTTCATCCATTGACATCATAATTGCCATTATACATACATGTATTTATATATATCAAAGGTAATTGTTGCCATGCCGGGTAGGTTATTGCTTCCATGATTTCTATCTTTAGCCAAGACATTCATCCTCTTGACATTAATATAGGAATGGACTCAACTGCTTAGATAAAAAACCCATAACTTAAATGGACGTCCATATCTTCCCCTTTTGGCAATAGTGGGCCCTTCTTCCTTTATTTAATAGATGATCAAAATCGTCCATTTGCCGGGTTACACATATGTGGTTGTCCCTTTAAATCAATTTTGTAGGCTTATCTGAACCTCCTGTTAATGGTTCGCATTGCCCCCAAAAATAACGATCCTCTAGATGATCCAATCCTTCCATTTGATTTGGCCGCAACATAAATGAGTGGCTCCCTTGAAATTATCTCCGTAAGATGATCTGAACTACCTAATTGATGGGTCACAACATGGATGGTCATACCCCACAAATCGACCATTGGATGAGCCAATCCGCCCGATTAGTGGGCCGCAATACCAATGGGTTGGGCCCTCAAAATCATTTTTCATGGGATAACCTGAGCCAATAATTTATAAAGTTATGCCTCAAAGCTATTTCCGAGAGTTATCCGAACAATTCAACTTGATGATCGCAACAAAATTTGTTGTTAAAATGACTTCTCTGGGATCTTGACTGTTCCCCTGATGGTTATCTTTAGGCATTAGATCGAAGTAGGTTCGAAACTCATTTTTCACTAACAATATGCGGGCCCCCTGTTGATCCAAATTTAAACAAATGTTCAATGCGGGCCCACCGACGGGTCGAAGCTCTCCCTTGCTCGGATTCTTGTGAATAACCCCTCTCAACACTTAGCGGAAAAATTCGAAACATGGCAGAAATGATTGAAAAGATCGAGAAAGCATAAAGGACGGACACGGGAACGGAAAACACTGAAAAAGAGATAGCGAGACACTAACTTCTTTGTTGATTAAAAGCGGAGCAAAATGGGGTGTCTACACTTAGTGATCCCAAGTTCACGGAAAAGATGAATTAAATCACATCTTGCTAAGCTCGGCGGCTTACCCCTGCCCTTATGGGTACTGGGTTGCACGTTTGTTTACACCCTATGGCTTGGTTGCTGCCTGTTTGGTTGGGTAATTAAAATCAATAATAAAAAGCACACGCCATTCGCGTGGGTACAAGAGACCAAGAGAGAGCGTGGCGGCTCGCGCCCCACCCCTCTCGCGGGATCGGGTCCCACAACCATAAGCATTAAAAATGATTTAAGCCCAAAATAGCCTTGAAAAGTAATAAAAGGCAAAATCACAACTACAGATGCAATTTTCACACAAATGTCCCAAAAAAGACAAGTAAATCATGGAAAACATACAAAAGATGATTCATGACTTGGTACAAAGCTCAAAAAATCCAAAAAACAACCACTAAAAATTATTAGAGCTCATGCTGCCCATGATTTTCAAGAAATTGGATAGTTGTCATATAGTGTGAAAAATGATACTTTGCATTGAATTTCGGACCCCTCAAACATCAAAACCATAAGAAACCCTACTAACCAAAATTGTAGATCCCAGCATGAGTGACATTCTCTTAGTTGATCACTTCGTTTGGATCCGGCCAGAAGTGGTTGCTTCTGATCCATCGCCATTAAAAGACCTTAGTGTTTCAGCTAAAAGTTCCCGCTCCGCTTTTTTACACTGAAAATATCATTTCTGAAAAATTTGCTCAAGGAAAAAGTTTTAAAAAATCATTCAAGAAATAACTGTCTTCTATGGCTCCGGCCAGATCTAGCCGGAAGTGCCTAAAAAATGGCCGACAATATGCTATTACAGCAAATACAGTTTTACTAGAAAATCAAAATTTGAAAGTGATTTTTGACACACCAGACATTGTTTCTGGAAAAATGCACATATTAACAAAGTTTTAGGAAATCTCATGAAGAACAACTTTGCCTTCTATGGCTCCAGCCGAATCCTGCCAGAAGCAGCCCAGAAGTTACTCGACGCGATAAATTTTAAAAAAACTACAAAAATTGACATTGGATGACTGAAACTTAAAAAGAGCAAAACTCTTATCCTTTGGCCAAATTAGGGCCATAATGTGTCAAATCGAAGATTTGGGAATGCTCTACAACCTTTTTCAGTCCATCCCTTTCAGATTTGACCCAAAATTATAAAAAATGATGCAAATACAAATCTAGACAGTATATATTTCAATATTTTCGTCATCTTGCAAAAGCATTTCACATCAAAATCCTAGATCTATCATGTATTTTAATAGATATTCACATTACACACATATTAACACATTTTTTTAATTCCAAAGGCTAACACATCAGATTTAAAGATTTTCACAAAAATCATCCAAAAATTCACCATTTTAACCCAAATTTTTAGTTGAAATCTTAAAATTGGCATAACTTCTTCATTTCTTAGCCAATTTTGGGCTATAATATGCGAAATCGAAGATTTCAATGAGATCTACACCTTAGGAAGAGAAATATCTACAAATTTCAACCGAAATTGATGAAAAATGGCAGAAATGAGTGGACAACACCTAATTTTGCTATTTTCACATCGAAATTCAACTACAACTCAAAATCTGAAGTGAATTACTTTAGATCTTTATATAAGATATGTTTTTAAATATATTTTGGTAGATTTTAGCCCTAGGTTACTAGATCTAACTATTTTTAAGCATTTTCCACTTAGAGTTTTTATTTTAAGTTAGATTTTCAAAGAAAACTCAAAATCTACTAGCCTTGTGCTCTCTTCTCTTGGATCTCTCATTGAAAGCTTATTCTCATCCTTCTTTCTCTCTCTAGATCTCCTTCTTTCTCTCTCTAAAACTCTTTCTCACTCTAGAATTCTCTCTCTAGAATCTTCTCTCTCTAGAAAGCTTTCTCTCTCTCTCTAGAAAACTCTCTCTCTCTATAAAGTCTCTCTTAAGCACAAACCCTAGATTTAGAAGAAAGATACCCAAATGAGGGCCCTTGATCTCCTATTTATAGAAAAAATATGTTAATTTTTTACCCCCACAAGTTTCCCCAAACAATCATCTTTTATGCATATTTTGTGCTTTGACTAAAAAATGGGTAATTTCAAGTAAAATTCTTCGTGGGAGAATTTACAGGAATAATACACCCCCCTTTCTGCTCTAGTGTAAAAACTGACTGAATTACAAGATATTTCACTTCCCTTTTGTACTACAATTCTAATTCGGCTTGTCTTATTGAGCATTTTTCAACAGATTTTGACAAAATTTTAAAGGGACCTACTTGGGATCGTAACCTACCCTGGGGTACAATTTGAGACTCTAAATCATTCATTTATTAAGTTTTTATTCAAAACAAGATGTAAAGGAGTTCGATCAAAATGGGGTGTTTACAGTACTATGGAGCACGATCTTGCTCCTCGTTCCCTGAGGACTCCCGCCCAATGTCTCTCCCCCGAATATGAGGACGGCGCACCTGTGGATCCCGACCTGGAGGTGGTGGCCCACAAGGGTGTGTGTTTTTATGATGATGATAGCGCATTTGTCCATTGGATTTGAATATGGTTGCTTTTTTCATAAATTTAGGATAAAAGTCCTAACTTCACGAAAGAAGCAACTGACCAGAGTCGCCACCTAGATTAGGGATCTAGGACCCATCATTAGCTCTGTTAATTTGGTCTACGTTTTGAGTTCTGGGTAAGTTACCTAGTTACGAGGTCGAAAAGTGTACCGCACGAAGTGTACCGCACGAAGTGTAAAACACCGACCTTGCCTAACTTTTAAAAGCTTTAATTATTTAGGTTTAACTAAGGGGATGAATGTGAATTTTATTAACCTAAGTGCATTCTAATTGTTTAGCCGTTCACAGTTTAGACTCATGCAGGCGCATCCTACATGCAACTACATGCCTATGTGCCTATGTGGTTGTTTTGAGATTGATGAGCTTTGATTTGAGTTGAATTTGATTAATTGATTTGAGGTGAAGTGACCTACGCTATATGAACCTGATCTAATGCAATGAACCTAAGTTGCATTTTTAGTATTCTTGTGAAGTTTGGACTCTAAAAGTTCTATTGTGAAACATAGAGTGAAATTTCTAAGTTTTAGAACCTAAGGTATTTATGTTTTTGGAATTTAAGATTTTGGAGTAGTGATTTTCCAATGATGTGAGTTCTTAGGTTCTTTTAGATTTTCGATTTCTTTTAGAGTTTCAACATCACAAATAAATAAGCATAGAAACAATTATTCTAACAGAAACAAATAACCTACCATGCGAATTCTAGGCATAACAAGCAATCAACATATTATTTCTAGCATAGGATGAGAACAATTATCAAACAAAGAAATCTAAACATGCAATTACTCATGCGACTAGAATATAAAAAGAAACATCTAGCATGCGAAAAAGTTTAGGGAAAAGGAAATGGTGAAAAGGGGAATGAAAGAGATGAGGAAGGGTGTAAGGGAACGAGAAGATGGAGAAGGGTGCGACTGAACTTGGGAGTGCCAAGTTGCCTACGTACCCCATGGTGGGGATCAAGCCACACATAGTTCCATTGGTTTTACGATTTGAGATTGAAATTTGGGATTGAAAACTCGGGTTTGGATCTGGGAATTGGAAACTTGGATTTGGATTTTGGAACTTCGAATTGGGTTCAGGATTCAAGGTTTAACTTGGTTGAATTAAAAGAGGATGTAAGCCAGTTTGGGTGAAGGGTGCAACTCGGTTTAGGTCCAAAGTGTATGACTCGGTTGGGGTGTAAGGATATGACTCGGCTGAGCTTGGGAAGGATGTAACTCGATTTGGGTCCTAAGGATATGGGCTGGGTTGAGTTTGTTCGGGTCGAGTCAAGACGTGTTGGGTCCGGGTTGGACTAGGGTTGGCTCAGGTTGGCTTGGATTGTACTTGGGTCGGCTCAGGTTAGCTTGGGTTGAACTCGGGTTGATGCCGGTTGGACACGGGCTGACTCGGATTAGCTTGGGTCGGACTCGGGTTGAATCGGGTTGAATCCGGTTCGATCCGGGTTGGCTTGTTTGGACGGGTTGAGTATCTTAGGAACCAATATGGCAAAGTGGCTCTTAGGGGGAATGAATTAATTGGGCCGAGTGGGCCCGATGGCCGGGTTAACTGGGTTGACCGGGTCTAGTGTATGGGTGTATGAGGGTACTGTTGGGTGGATGAATAAAGGGCATGTGGTGTATGATGTGTGGCTATGGTCATGGGGTTTAAGGCTTATGGCTATGGGATGGTGGGGTAGGGTGTGTGAAATATAGATGGGAATGGTATCTGTTACATTGGATTTAACTAGATCAGGTGTAGGGTTTGTTGAGTTGGGTCCGAGTTGGACCGAGTAAGATTGCATACGGCTTGGATGGGAGTGCACACATAAACTCAGCCTGTGTATATGAGGGCTTGAACATAGGGATTCAGCACACGCATGTAGGGGCACTGCTTGAGTGGAACGGCCTCACTCAATACATACAAAGGATTATATGTGCATGTGCCCACAAATGATTGATTAATTAGGTTGCATGGGTTGCGCACATATCATCATATATTTAATGCACTGTTCTAACCATTCAAAAGAGATTTGAATATCTTTTTCTAGGTACAGGTCATGAATGATTTTGGGTGATACACAAACTGCATAGACTCGGTGGTTATAAATTTGGTTGGTTTTGGCTCGGATTTAGTCCGCGTAGAGTGCGTTCGGGTTGGATCCGGTTGGGGCTTAGAATTTTGGCCTATGTCCGGTTAGGTGCCGATTGCATGAACACATGAACCGGTTATGTTCTTTTGGGTTATTAGATAGGTTGGGATAGTAATGGGGAAGCTACTGATATGTTGTGGGATATGGATGTGGTTATGGCGTGGGTTAGGAAATGATGTCCGAATATGTATAGAGGTATGGAGATGTTGGATGGCTATGGGGGCATGGAATAGGTGTGCTGTTGATGTTAGTAGCCGAGTGATTAAAGCAATTAGAAATGAGGCATGCGTAGTGAATTTTTGATGGGGTATGGGTAGGGGTGCGGCTTAGGGTGTGGCTTTAGAGTGAGGGTTGCGGGGCTGATACGGTGTCGGGTTGTGGGCGATTTGTGGGGCTGATTGCGGGTTGGAATAGGTTGCACCGGGTTGGGACAGGTTGAATCGGGTTGGGTCGGGGCGGAACCAGGTTGGGACAGGTTGAACCGGGTTGTGATCGAGTTGCAGGTCCGAGTTGGACCGGGTTGATAGGGTATAGTTCAGGGTTGGACTGGGTTGGGTTAGGTTCGAATTGCAGTCCGAGTTGGATTCGATTTAGGCTTTGGTTAACTTAGTAAGGGTGGGATTCTAAAGGTTCAGGGTTAGGTCAGATGGACGGTAGGGATTTTAGCTTGGGTAGATGAGCCTCGGAACTTTGACCTTGAATGGAAGTATCGCCCTTGGCCATGGGGCCTAATAAGATCTTCGGATTAGATTTGGATATTGTTAGAGTAGATGGGCATGGGAACTAATTCATGGGAATGACATATGTGGATGGAGGTATTGAATATGCGGGAGAGGCATAATTGGTCAAGGTGGATGGGGTACAGCAAGAGAGCATCTTGTTGGGCTTGGGTTAATGGGATGGTAGATCTGATGGTGGTTTATGTTAACGAGTATGATGGTTTTAATTAATGGGATGATGGCTCTGATGGGGGTGGGGGATGATATATGCAGGGTAATTGATCTATGGTTAGATGACAATATTGTTGAAGATGGGGGATATGTGTCATGAATGGGCATGCGAATTACAATTGTGTTGCATGGGTCTGATGAAGTACTTGGACGGGTGGTATTGGGTTGATGGTTGGGCGCAGTTTCAAGTTGAACCGGGTTGAATAGAATTGGGTTCAGATTACGGCTCCGGGCTCGTGATTGGGATTATGGGTGTCGGCACGGATTTAGGATGCGGGTCTGGGCTCAAGTAGGTCCGGATTACAGATTCGGGCTGACTATGGGTTGGGTCCAGTTGGAGCACGGCTCGGGTTGGGTGGAGTTGGGTTCGGATTGGGTCCAGTTGGGTTGGGTTGACTCAGGTTGGGTCAAGCTAGGTTCGGGTTGGGTCGGGTTGTGGGTCCGAGTTGGGGCCGAACCGGTTTAAGGCTGAACCGGGTTGGGTTGGGTTGAACCGGGTTGGGGTCGGGTTGTGGGTCCAAGTTGGGGCTGAACCGGGTTGGGTTTGGGTAGGCTTGGGTTAGGCTGAATCGGGTAGTTCGGGTTGAGTGGAGTTGGGGTGCGGCTTGGGGTTTGGGTGGGGCGAACTAGGTTGGGTGTGTGGCTTGGGGTTGGGCCTGCAACTTGGGTTTGGGGTGCGGCTTTGGGTGTGGGTCTGGGTTGGACCCTCGTCAAACTTGGTTGAGACAAGTTGAACCAGGGGGTTCAAGTGGTTTGGGTTAGGTTTGAGTAGTGATAGAGGATGCAACCAAAAGGTGTGGGAATATGGCTACGTCTAGATGGTTCGGGCATAGGGGAATAGATAGGGTCAGCAGGTATTGTAGTGGGGATTTGATGGATGAGGTATGTATGTTATGCATAGCACCCTGCACATGGGTTTGCAAAAGCTTGGGTGCGGCTTGGCTTGGGTTCATGGGTTGGACCCGAATTGAGATGGGTTGGGACCGGGTTGACTTATGTTGAATTTGGGTTGACTCGGGTTGGCTCAGACTGAATTGGACCGGGCGGGTGCGGTTTGGGTCGAGTTAGAGTCCGAGTTGAATTGGACCGAGTGGGTCCGGTTGCTTGAATTAACTCGGGTTGGACTCAGATTAGCTTGGGCTGACTCGCATTGGCTCGGGTTGGATCCGGGTCGACTTGGGTTGACTCGGGTTAGGTCCGGGTTAACTCGGGTTGATCCCAAGTTGACTCGGGTTGGCTCGAGTTAGCTCGGGCTGAACCCGGGTAGACTCGGGTTGACTTGGGTTGGCTCGGGTGAGCCCGGGCTGACTAGGATTGGGTCCAGGTTGGACCGGGCAGAATCGGGATGATGGATTAGATGAAAGTTATTCTATGTAGGCTAAGGGTATGATAGCTATTGTATGTAAGCTAGGGCTGTGATAGCTATGGTATGTGATATGGAGTGAATTACATGGATGGGGGATGAGCTATATGATAGTCTGATGGGGATGGAATTATGTGAATAGGCATGTGGATGATGATATGTGATCATGGTGATGGGATGCATAACATGTGGTCATTTTGCATATGGTGTATCTAATTCACATAGTACATGGGTTAGGGCGCATGAGCTTTCTAACGGCCATGTTGGCCTAGGCAAATGGGGCATTGTGGGTTCAGGTTATAGGTCCGCGTTGCAGGTCTGGTGTTTTGGTTCGATACGGGCTCACGGGTATAGGCTTGGGTTTAGATTGGGGGGTGCGGGATCGGGGTTAGGGGTCTAGCCGTCTAGGCTCGGGTTCGGATTGGGGTCTTGGTGCGGGTACGAGTTGAATTAGTCTTGAGTTGGGTTGAACCAAAATGGGTTTGGTTTGAGTTAAGGACTGGCTAGGATTTGGTTTCGGGATATGGGTTAGCATCCGGTTGAGGGGTACGCTACAAGAGGTGGTTCCATGGCTGAAGGGCATAGGTAGAGGTGTGGGAATGGGAGTTAAAATTAAAAGAAGGCATGCATGCAAACTAAAACAATTGATCCCTTAAGTACCTACCTTTTCCTGGATGATATGAGTCTATCCACGTAACGCTCCTCAAAGCCCTTCCTTAACCCTCTTGAACGCCGATCGTCGATGGGTGCCACCAATAAGTTGTTGAGGTCGTCGGTTGGATGGCTCTTCCTGGATAGCGGATATCGATCCTCTTTCTTGTGCTCTTGCCAATTGTTGCGGAATGATTAGTATCACCTTGAATGGGTGGCCTAATTGAAATAAATTAGGGCAATATGCTTTGCCAAGGATGAACAAGAGGGATGGGTTGATGGGTTATGGGCTATGGTAGAATAAGGCCAGTTGGGACTCAAATATGGATGGGGTGCAACTTGGGATTATGAACAGAAAAGGGGAAAAGTCTTGTGTATGAATGAATGGTGGGCGTGGGTGTATTTCTATGGAGATGGAATATGGGATGTAGTATAAGAACATGGGCTGTGTGGGCATGGGGTGTGAGGATATGGGTTTAGTGGGGACATGGCTAATGGAGATGGGGATGGGGACATGGCTGAAGAGATGGGGGTTGGGCCATAATGGCCATACGGCTAGGGGGAAAGGAAAGAAGGACAACTTTTTCTTTCAGAGAGGGAAGCTAAGGGCTATTCCGGTCCTGTGAATAGGGGGGAGAGTAGGTATTTATAGATGACCGAGAGGCAAGAGTTGCCAAATTGAAAGGATTTAAATGATTGACCTTGGATGGCTGAGATTAACCACTTATTCTAGGTAATATTTCGACGGACGAGATGGAAGAATAATAGAATATTCCTTTTCTTTATTTTAGCAAGTCTTTGGAACAAAGGAAAATGCTAAACTTGGGCACAAGGGTTGCTATATTTTGGCTCTAGAAAAATAAGGGGTGAGATCAAAAGATCAAAATTGGCTATACATGCAAGGGTGAGATGAAGGCAAACAAGAATGTTCTTTGTTAATAATAGGCAATTCTTGAAGGACAGCAAATCATGCCCAATTTTGTCGCGCAAGCTGAGTTTTAGAAAGCCTTTGATCGTCTCTTTGTATAGAATATGCTAACATTATTAAAATTGGTAATATAGACTTGTTTTCCCTTTTTTCATCCCAATTGGTGGAAACAATTCAAAAATCTCTCAAAATATGTTCAAATCCTAAATATTAGGAAATATTCCAGCAAGACACGTTTTCCCAAGTTGGGAAAACGTGGGTTGATGAGAGAGAGTGAATGGCGAGAGAAAATGAAAGGAAATTGCACATTTTGAGAGATTTTGTAAGATTGGGCAACTATTTCTGAAATTTCCTTCCCCTTTTCCCTGATTTTTCCTTGATATTTTGAGCCCAATATTTTCATAGAAATTCCTGATTTAAATTCTCTGCCAAATGAGAGCCGTCGGTTTTTAACAGCGAATCGTTTTTCCAACCGTTGATCAGATTGGCGATTCGATTGGACCAACTAACTTGATCAATTTTGGATGAATGATCCTAACCTTTGAAATATGAATTTGACAACAATTAAAGTACTGAAAGCATAGTTGTTGATAATTTGGTTAAATTATTTCGACGGCTCTCATTCACCCGCATTGATCCTTGACTTTTCGTTGGGTTTTTGCCCAATTAAGTGATCCGATGTTTAATCCGGATTTGAAATCAACCTTGAACAATCTAATTTGGATTAAATGATCACAAATTATTGGTAAAGAAAGATACCCAGGTCAAGATTTGCCCTCGATCTGGCGATTTACGGAAATCGAGACTCAGAATGGAATCAGGGTTCGGGTTGTGAAGTGACCGTAGCTTATTTTGTCCCGATTGATGATCTGTAAAGTCAGATCGAGATATTAATGCCCTAAAACATATAAATCCATGATAGAGGGACTCTTACATGGATTTAACAATCTAAAGTCACCAATCAGGGCATTTTTTAAATTTTTCGGATCTAATCATCTTACTAGGTACATCTCTTTATCATTATGATTTTCAGGGAATGTGAGGATGCATATTTTACTAGTGAAATTGCATGGATCAACAATTAGGTTATTGTTGGTTAAAGTGTAGCAAAATGAGGGTATCTATAGATGCCTCTTTTTGGCAAATGTTACTTAGTAACCGCATGCCAAAGCTAAAGAGACATTCTCATTTTGCGGAACTTTAATTGACAATAGCCCCATTGAGATGGACGATGTGATATATCAATTTGTATTTCTATGGCAATTTTAATGAAATATTCCAAACAAAACAACCTGATACCCCCCAATGCAATGCAATCCTATGTGCAGACTAATGCAGAAATTTTGTGATTTTTATTATTTTTTCATGCAACATGCTTTTCTATCCTAATGATGCAAGATGGGATGATAGAAGTGTGGCTAGAGATTACGGATGTTTGAAAAAGATGATGATAGGTGCAGGTGGGTGCAACTCAGGTCAGGTTTTGAGGTGCAAGTGGGTGCAACTCAGGTTAGATTTTGAGGTGTAAATGGACGGAGGTGCAACTCATGTCAGATTTTGAGGTACAAATGGGTGATGGGGGCAACTAAGGTCAGATTTTGAGGTGCAGGTGAGTGCGGGTGCAACTCAGGTCAGATTTTGAGGTGCAGGTCAGTGCGGGTGCAACTCAGGTCAAATTTTGAGATGCATGTGGGTACGGATGCAACTCAGGTCAGATTTTGAGGTGCAAATGGGTGATGGGTGCAAAATGAATTAGGGAGATCGGAGCTAAAGAAAATTTGATTTGTCTGCGAAATTGACCTGTCTGCGAAAAAGGCCTGTCTGTTAAAAAGACGAGGGCCAGCGGGACTGGGGGTCAGTGAGACGGGAGCCAAAGGAAATTTGATTTGTCTGTGAAATTGACCTGTCTGTGGAAAAGGCCTGTCTGTTAATGAGACGGGGGCCAGCGGGACTGGGGCTCAGCGAGAAGGGAATCAAAGAGGATTGGCCTAGATGACCAGGTGAAAATAGCTTGTCTGCGAAATTGACCTGTCTGCGGAAAAGGCATGTCTGTTAAAGAGACGGGGGACCAGCGGGACTGGGGGTCAGCGAGACGGGAGCCAAAGGGAATTTGATTTGTCTGCGAAATTGACTTGTCTGCGGAAAAGGCCTGTCTGTTAAAAAAATGAGGGCCAGCGGGACTGGTGGTCAGCGAGACGGGAATCAAAAGGATTGGCATAGATGGCCAAATGAAAATAGCTTAGATGTACTTAATCCTGAAAGATCTTGCAAATGACTTAACTTGACTGATTGTTTCTTATTGCTGAGGAAAAATGCACAAATTGATTTTGCAAAAGTTTTCGAAAGAAACTTGAATTTTATTGAATTTTCTGTCGATGCAAGGGGACATTATTTTCAAGGAAACCACATTTGAAGTTTATTCAGTCCACCGGTAGTATTTCTGGTTCTGCTGAATTGCTTGACTGTGAATTGCCCTGTCTAGATTGGGCTTTGATGGCTTTGCCGATTCTGCTGATTCTGCTTTCATGTATCTGCCCTGTCTGGATTGAGATTTACATGATCGGTTATTCTAATTGCTTTAAAGACTCCCTTTCTTGGGTTTTAATGACTTATTGCATCAACTGGAGAAGATTGGTGCCTTCTTTCTTTTTGCCGCAACTTTGGGAGAAGAAGAATAAGGAAATGTGGAAGTGCACTGAAGATGGATTTTTCAAAATTTTCCACTGGAATGCTAAGAAACGAGACAACAAAGAGAGTGATGATTGGTGCTTTTGTGAATGATTTATATAATTTTATTTGGTAGGTAAAGCCTTTTAAAGAATAATTTATCCACAGATAAATACTTGCACTTCTTTTGCTAGTTCAGTAATACTCCTTGGATTATTACTAACTCCTTTCAGATTGTTTGGTTTTGTTTCCTCTAGTTACGAGAATACAGAGTTGGCTAAGACTCCCTAAAACCTAGGACACGACACGACGTAAGTGTTCCTAAATTGGGCTCTAATGGTTCTTACGACGGAAACCGCGATCCAACGGTTCCGAAAGACACAAGACAAATCGATTTAAATTCTCGAGGTTAATGAATTTCAGATTTCAAGGATTTTCAGTTTCTGAACATTCAAGGATTACCAATGGTTCTAGGGTTCACCAATTTCGGCCCAGAATAGCATCCAAGGAAGGGAATCGTGCGCTCTTTCCTTGTGCAATTTAATACTTAGGTTATAGCACCTTATTGCCTGGCATATCTCAGAATTTCCGTGGACAGTAACCTCGGAGCCAACAACATACTATAGCTTAAATATTCAAATTGTCAAAGATCGAGTGCAATAGGGATACGATTATGGATGCGCTGGCTATTTTTCTAGGGAAATCTAAAAATCTTAAAATTTCTGTTTCGATTGATTAAGGAATTAATATGTGACAGAATTTTAAGGTTCTTTAGAAGCTTTGCGATGATTTTTAATTAATTTCAGATTTTCAATGAATTTCATCAGTTTTATACCATAAAAGTGATTTTACAAGTAAAATTATTGTAAACGAATTCAAAATGAGTTGAAATTTCTACAGCAGCAAGATTAGAATGTATGTAGCTTACTGGATGAGTTTTGCAGATTTTTACATTAAGCTCACATTTAATTTTGATTTAACAATAATAATACCAGATTGCAAAAATAACACAGAACCTACTAGAAATAGAAATCTAAATTTAATGAAATTTCTACAGTGGTAATATATAAGTAAACATAGCATGCTGTAAGATTTTCATGAATTATAAAAACTATTTACTATCAATTTCGGATTTCTCAATTTTTAGACCAGATTATGAATTAACACTGCATCCCATAAGAAAAAGATCCAAATCATTTAAAACTTTTACACCAACAATAAATATGGAATATAAGACTACTGTAAAAATTTTGAGAATTTTATCTGTGATCTGATGTCCGTAAAAATTCTCCCAAAATCTGATAATTTTCAAAAAAGCATAAAATAATATACCAAAAAAAATCCAACAATTCTCAAAAATTCATGGTAGAATGTATCAGTATCATATTTTTGTCCTACGAAATTCCATTAATTTTGGAATCCGTTTAGTATATAATTTATTTTTCTTCGTCAAAAAGATATTTTTGAAGAGTTTTCTATTTTTAAAACATGATTTTCGAGAAAATTACGACTCTGGAAAACGTCCTTTAATCTTGTTCTGATGTGATGAACATAAGAAAATTTTAAAATTCCAAAAAATAGATCATCCTGAGATGGCTATTTTTTCGAATTTCGTAATTTCTCAGCTATTATTTTAAATAAAATTCCATTCTTCACTCAAATTTTCGAAAACCTTTGATCCAATGTCCTATCCGATCCGATGGTTACTTTACTCTACTTAGATAGATCAGTACATTAAATTTCGGGACGAATCGGAATTGAAACTCTCATGCAGATCATGATTTTGAGCGTACATATTTAATATTCAATTAAATCCGATTAAATACTAAAAATCATGCAAAAATACATAAAATATACCAAATAATCCTGGAAAAATCCGAAAATTTAGCACCTACCTGTGATCGAGATCCTCGCCGAATCCGAGAGCCGAAAAATCCGAAAATATCCCGCCGATGTGCGATCCGATCCGATTTTTTCTTCTTTTCTTTTCTTTGTTTTTTTTTGTTTTTTTGTTTTTCCTCAACAGAGAGTGCGAGCGCGAGAGAGAGCGAGATTGAGAGTGAGATAGAGCGAGATTGAGAGTGAGAGAGAGGCCGAGAGAGAGAAGCCAAGAGAGAGTGAGAGTGAGGCCGAGAGAGAGATTGACAGAGGGTATGAGAGTGAGGCCGAGAGAGAGTTGAGAGAGTTAGATGAAGAGAGAGAGATGGAGGGAAAGAGAGGAGGTGATATAAAACGAGAGAGAGGGTGAGATAGATATATATAGAGAGAGGGTGAGATAGATATAGGGAGAGAGAGAGAGAGAGATAGAGAGAGAGAGAGTACGAGAGAAACAAAAACAGAGTATAATATACTCTATTTTTTTTCTTTCCTGTTTTTTTTTTGTTTTGTTTTGTTTTTTTTTTAGAGAAGGTGGGAATGAGAGAGACAAAGAGAGGATGAGAGATCGAGAATGATGGCTACTGTTTGGGGTGGGTGTAGAGGTTGAGAGAGATGTAGAGGGTGGTGAGAGGTTGAGGGAGATGTAGAGGGTGGTGGGGGGATCGTGAAAACAGAGAGAGAGGGGAGATGGAAAAAACAGAGAGCAATGGAGAATTGTTGCTGGGATGATGAAACCGAGGGGGAGAGAACAGAGCAATGGAGAGTTGCTGTTCTTCTTCTCTTTTTTTTTTTCAAAAAACCAGAGCCCCTTTACGCTGCTGTTCTCCTCCCTTTTCCAGATGAGACCCACCGTAACTCCCTTTTTTTTTTTTGAATCCATGCTTGCTTTTTTTTCTTTTTTCTTTTATTATAGAAACTCCCCCTCTTTATGGAGAGTTCGGTTGTCCTCCTTAATGGGATGGCAATTGGTCTAATTATAGAGAGGGTTGCCAAAATTATCTGCAGATTCCCAATAATGGCTGAGTACATTGCCATTAAAAATCCCTTTTTTTAGAATCCGAGAGTTTCCACCATGAGCTGTTTTATAAAAATAAGAGAGAATTCCAAAATAAAAGAATCCGCTGGGTAGGAGGAGAGAGAGAGTCGGTTGGGACTCTTTCCCATCAAATGGATGGTTAGGATCATCCCACGGTGCCGGTTATACAGTTTTTGGCAAATATGGGTGGGGTCCCACCTTGTTTAATGATTAAAAGATGGGGGCACGACTAGGTGGTTCGGATCATTCTATGGTGTAGGTTGCTCAATCTTGTATTTTTTTTTTAAAAGTACTTGTATGCCCACTTCATTGGGTGATCAGAACCGTCTAGTTCATTGGCCACAACCTGAATGGTCGGTGTCTCGAAACCATTTCTATAGGGTACTGTCCATTTGGCGGGTCACAATGTAAATTGGTCACGCCTCCTAAATTGCTTCCACGGGATGATCTGAACCGACCATTAATGGGCCACATCATGAATAGTCATACCCTACCAATCAACCATTGGATGATCTAATCCGCCCACTTAGTGGGCCGCAATACAAATGGGTTGGGCCCACAAATAATTTTTCATGGGATAATCCGAGCCGCTATTGGATTGGCCTAAAACCAAAAATGGGTTATCCCCCAAATCATTTCCTTGGTTTGCTCTGAATTGCTCAACTTTATGGTCGCAACAAAATTGGTTGTTAAAAACGACGCCTCTGAGATCTTGACCTTCCCCCTGATGGACATCTTTATGCATTAGATCGAAGTAGGCTCAACACTCATTTTTCGTTAAAACAATATGCGGGCCCCCTGTTGATCCAAATTTAAACAAATGCTCAATGCGGGCCCCCCAAACGGGTCCAAACTCTCTCAGCTTTAATTCTTGCGAACAACCCCTCTCAACAATTATCAGGACGACGCAAAACATGACAGAAATAACCGAAAAGATCGAGAAAACATACGAGGCGGACACGAGAATAGAAAACACTGAAAAATTGACAGCGAAACCCTAATTTCTTTGTTGATCAAAGCGGAGCAAAATGGGGGTGTCTAAAGACATGTCAAGTTTCTGTCTAAGACACAACACTCAAAGACAACACATTAGTCCATAAAGACTAATCAATTTAGGTTTGCTAGCATCAAAACAACAAGCAAAAGGTGAATGTATGAACCCTTGGAAACCATTAGGTTTACATTCTCCTCCTTTTTTATGATGGCAAACCAAATTGATTATGGGGGTAGGAGATATAAAAAAGATAGACAAATACGCATCAATTGATATAACAATAGAGCATAGCTCTCCCTCACTATATGCACAAGTGTAATATGTAAATGTAAAGCAAGTGAAACATGTAAGATATGGAGATATCTAAAAGATAGACAAATACGCATCAATTGATATAACAATAGAGCATAGCTCCCTCTCACTATATGCATAAGTGTAATATATAAATGTAAAGCAAGTGATGCATATAAGATATGGACTGCCTAATCAATTCTAAAATTCTCCCCCTTTTGACAATAGAAAAAAGACGGATTTTAGCTGTTAAAGTTCAAAACTCTATAGTGCTATGATTACTCCACCTATGTACTTATCATGAATATGAGATGATTAAAGTAAAACATACATGATAACAACAACCAAACATAGAAATATGAACTGAAAGTGTGAAACACGTCTGTGTTTGTGGATTGGCATAGGCAAAGGGTATGTACTACAAAATATTTCTATGACCCATGAAACTAATGAAGATATGGCATTTAAGCTCATCTAATGCTTATCAAAAGATTTGAGAAGCAAAAAAAATCAAGTACAGTGCTTGATAAGCAGATTGTTTTTATTTAATTGAAAAGAATTACATGTAAAGCATAATGAATGGGGCAATAGACATTGTGAGCACATCACTATGGTCCATATAAAGCTAGGAATATGACAATTAGGCTCTCCCCCTAAGTATTTGTCATTGGCCTTAAATGAAACCTATAAGGCAAGGCATGACAATATAAAATGGCTAAGGATATGACAGTGAGAGTATAGCCAAGGAACCTTATCATGAAATTTGAGTGCAAATGACTTATAAAGCACATGGTAAGTGAGAATTCATAGGAAACACGACGACCAACTAGAGCATAATCCTATGAAGGAGAGTTCTAGAGAGTTTTTAAAATTAAACTCTAGAACAAGATACTTATCATTGGAGATGATGATACCATATGAGTTCATCCACGATAAGTCTAAAGCCTATGAGGATATGACACTAAGGCATAGGCTAAAGGTACTTGTCATAAATGAGAATCAATCTCAAAGTGAAAGCATGAGACAAGCCTTAACTACAACATATATGGAGCAATGAAGCTCCGAATGAGTGTACTTATCATATGTAATATAATATACCTATCAAGCAACATGTGATAAGACAGAAAAAGGACAGATATGACATATATGGCTCCCTGTTTGTTAGAAACTCATACAAAGTATGAATCCAAAGGGTTGTCCAACACAGAGTCACCAAGGGTTTAAGAGGTGAATGATTGACAAACAACCCTTGGGCTACTAATGCATGATTGCTAGGGGTAATCAAATGATACCAAATGAGATGATAACCTAGCAGACCATGCTCCCCCTAACTATGTGCATATATGGTATATATATATATATACATATATATATATATAAGTAACACTTCAAAGCTTATCATGGTTAAGATGCTGGCTGGAAGCCAAAGAGATTAGATGTTTTAATTAAAGGTGAGGGTACATTCTCCTTCTCAACAAGTAAGAAGGCTAAGAACACCAATTGAGTAGCTTTTAACTTTAAGTTTATCATGTTTACCATGCACCTAATACAATATAAGGGGTTAAAACTATACATTATATAAATATGCCAATTTAGCTCAAATCTATAAGACTCAAAAAAAAAAAAGACTATAGAGGACTATGTCTGGGAGAGACATCCATGGCTCATGCAAGTGACAACATACCACTATGGGTAATCATGAGCAAGATATGATATTTTAAAGCATTCATGGATATTCTACCATGTTTGGACACAAGGAACATGACACATAGAGTGTATGGTCCAAATATTTGCATTCACATCCACAAACCACATATATAATGGTAAGGCATTAAGCACAAAGTGCATAAGCCCATAGAAAACCAAAATGTGTGGGAGACACATGTTCTCATCACAATGCATTGCATGCCAACCACCATAATGGGTAAATGCCCAACAATGATACTAGATTCCTATGATATTTTTTATTTTACACAAATGATTTTTATACATTGAATCTAGACTCATTTTCAACTTTTCTACATAATATATTCTTATATCAATTTAGAGAATGATCCAAGGACTTAGAAAATATTCATCAAGTGCGAACACCTTGGACACATGTATTCCAAAATAAACTACCATGACTAGATAATTTTATTTAGATTTTAAGGTTCAACTTAGTCATGAGTGGATATCCATTTTAAGTTGGAACACATCTACTTTAACCCATCTCTAATTTCTTATATTGTGGACCCCGATCCGAGAGAGGCAGGGGACGAGCCCCAAAAAAGTCTCTAGATCATCCACGCGTGAAGGAGAGCTCTACCAAGGAACTGTAAAAAAGGTGCCTCTCACAGCATGAGTGGCGATGTAAAGTGAGATACCTCTCGATTCGGGGACTAGCCCGGATTCAAGACGTACCTTACACAAAGAAGAGTCACCATCCAAGGAAGTCGGCCCTAGATCCCATACTATGCTTTGTTGCAATGGATAACCAGAGATACAAAAGGTTCGTGCCTGGTTATGAATTTGGAAGGTCCGAAGAGCACCTCATCCGCCCAAGTGCAAGCACTTGGTCTCTTATGCTAATTATTTATTGATTTTGAAGAGTTTTGGGCGAAAATCATGTGAAATGAGAACATATATCTCCGAGAAGATGTTTATCTAATCATGCATGTCTCGGAGATGAATAATAAGCACACACAAAAGAAATGAAAGGAATGCCACCTAATAATAGCTAGGTTATGGGTGTCATGCCTAATTGGTGTCTAAGTTCTTATGGGCAAACACATGCATGCTACAGCTAAAGATATAAGGTCTGCACAAGATATAACAAATATAATAACCTAGAAAGATAAATGAGCAACAGCTAAGCATATGATCAAGGTAAATAAGAAGGTAAATGCTACAGCTAAACATGCGAATAAGTAAAGAAATGATCACACACTATCATAATCCTATGCAAGAAATCATAATCAATATACAAACACAAGCCCTAAAGTGCTAACAACAGGCCCTAAGACTCTAAAGCCTAAACCCGAGTCTTTGGATGATCTGATGTTCATCTAAAGATGCCTATGTATCCCCGCCTCCACGAGAATCAGAGTCATGTAGTTCTTCGCACCTATTCTAAGATATGATGCCTAAGACATCTAGACCTCTATCATAGACTCGACCTAAATGACGGAACTAATTATTAAAGCTTCTTGTGCGATTATTTAAATTCTAGTGGATTATGGATTTTAGGACACCCTATATGCCCTAACTAAATGCAGGTTAGCCCTAAACTAATGCAGGTGGTTCCTACAACCTATGTGTAACTAGGATGTGTGTTCTAAGAAAAAATAATGGGATCACTAACGCATCCTAGACCTAGTCATCAATCGGCGATGTGAATCGCCAACTGACCGGACGGAGGCGTAACCTACTCCTAGCTAAGACAGACTCCTAACTCTAGAATAAACACAATCAGGACAGACTCCTAATTCTAAAACACCCCAAACATCTAGGATAAACTCCTAACTCTAGGGAAAGATCATTTTGAAAAGGTTTTGAAGAATTTTTGCATTTTTTGAAGGTTTAAAATGTTTATTTTGAAAGATTTGACTGAACTTGGGATAAGAATCCCAAGCTGCTGTGGAAAGGGATCAAGCTAACGTAGTTCGAAACAGACTTTCCTAACTACACTCCTAATAACTCATTGACATTTCAGAAGTTTTTTTTATTTTCAGGTTTCTAAGTGTTTTTTGAGTTTTGACTCAAGAGGATAGAATCCTATCATCATAAGGGTAGGGCGGACTCCTATATGATGCAAAGGTTGGACTGAATCCTATACTTTGCAGGGGTTGGACAAAATTCTATGATTTGGTGAGAGGTAGGACAAAATCCTAACTCCGAAAGGGTTGGACAACATCCTATACCTTATAGGGGTTGGACAAAATGCTATGGCTTTATGAAATGGTGGACAGAATCTTAGCTCCCTATGATGATAAGACAGACTCCTGAAAGACTGACTCTCTAACTAAAAATGGACTCTCGAGCTAAGGACAGACTCATATACGAAAGGACTGACTCTTAGCGCACAACCCTAAGAGGGGAGTGCTAATGTGACTAGGCTAGTCTCCTAAAAGAAGAGATAAAGAAGGGTTCTAGTGAGACTGGGCAAGTCTCTTAAACACCGAGGTGGGCTCCAAGTAACCTTATCATTGCCCCTACAATGTTATATAGGATGAGGTGTCTAATGGACTAAGTTAGTCCTCTACTAGAGGGGTGTTCTACTTAAGGCTAGGCAACCCTCCTATGGGTGCCTCTCTAATGAGACCAAGGTGGCCTCCTAAAGGGAAAACTATCTATTGATACACAACATGTCTCCAAAAAAGGGAGGCTCCGGCTAGCGCCATCATAGCCCTGGCAATGAATGGAGAACCAAAGTTTTAAAGGCACCTACAAGGATGTGAAGTCTCTACCTAAAGAATAGGAAAGAAAAAGGAGAGGGTACTACCATAATCCGGTAAGTCCCTCTAATGGGGGCTTGGCAGGTAAGGGTGAGGAAGATAAAGTTTGAAGATGTAATGGTGGAGAATTTTAGTGGAGATGATGAGGGCAGATGTGGGTTTTGGGTTAGAAATGGTGAAAGGGGAAGTGACCAGAGATGATCTGTTAGAACGAAGGTGAGTGAAATGGGAGTAAAAAATAGGGTCTGAATCTGTTGAGATGCAAATGAATGGGGAGGTTAGAGATGATGGCAATCAAAATGGTTCTGTTTGAAGGTGTTGCTATCAAAAGACCTTTTTGCCAAATAAAGTCACTGGAAGAGGTTTCTAGTTAAGAAGTTCTGTGTGTGACATATGCATCTCAGGCAAGGTGAGATTTTGGAAAGAAATAATGAGAAAAGACTCTGCACTTAACCAAAAATCAGAAACAACACAGATATAATACTTGGGTGGTTGTGGTTCAAATATCGGCACAATGAAAGAAAGCTCCAGAGATTTTCCCCTTGCCAATCACTTGTTTAGGGTAAACTGCTCTGAATGATAGATGTAACTACTGACACTTTCAACACCACACCTCCACAATGAATTAATCTCAACTTGCCTTCAAACTCACGAAGTCAATGAATTATTTTATATTGATTCAAATCTTACATGAACGGTTAAATTGTTAACCACTAGATTACCACTATAAGGGGATTATATAAACAAGCTCAACTGAACTCCATTCATAGGTACAGGACATGAATACCAATATCAGTTTGTGAATTAAACCCTCATTCAATGAATCTGAATTATAAAAACCAAAAATCAGAGTAAAGCTTGAGTTGCGTATACTATAAACCTGAGAATACTGACGCCTTTTCCAAAAGTTCGTAGTTCTATTTTTTTTTAAATACATTTTCTTTGACAATAAAATAAAATAAAAATGTACAGGGACAACCTATACACCCTGAAGCTAACTTAAAGAATTACAACAAGATTTTAAGGAAATCACTATCACTCACTATTCAGTAATTATTTGGAGAGATATGTTATAACCATGGAGAACTACCACAATTCCTTAACTGAATTTGACTAAAACAGAATATACACAATCTAGACACAACCTCATGAAGTATTTCAACTAGACTATACATAATCTCATCCACACACCATCAGATAATCGTTTCAATGGCATATTAGCACAAATTATGTTCAACCATCATCAATACTACAAACGACTACTATCAGATAACCCTCATAGAAAAATTGCTACAAATCATAAGAATGGAATGGAATTTAAGAAGAGGAAGAAGTCCTTACCTTCTCTTTTAGAGTGATAGAGCAAAGAACGAACTCAAGGACACCAGAGATGATGAAATTAGCACTTGCTATGTTGAATTTTACTCACAATCTTCTTCTGTGCTCTCTGATCCAATGCTTCGGATGTAGTAGCTCTCTTCCTCCTCTTCAATTGATCTTCTTTCTAGCAAATTTCGCTCACAGATTCTCTTCTCTACTCTTTATGATCGATTTCTACGGATCTCTCTCTTATACCTCTAATTTTCTACTACTTTGAAAACCCTAAAAAAGAGATCTTCCCCTCTCTTTCCTTTTTCTGCTACAAATTCAAATATGAAAATGAGATTCTTCTCTAGATTTCTACTTTTCTATCAGCTTGCTCAATTTCAGATCTGAGATTTTATTTACTTAGATCTCATTCTACGCTACTATGGTAAGAATCAATGGCAAAAGAGAACACCCGAGAATCAATAGGAGAGAATAGAAAAGAAAGGTTTGTAGCTAATTGTAATGAGGATTCTTCACCAGATTCCAGTGGAATTTGATAAAAAAATGGGTTTGGAGATATATATATATATATATAATCTCCAAAAAAAATAATGAAAAGAGATTGTTTTAATGGTGGAAAAGGTGAAGATGATGATGGAAATAACTGAATCAATGGAGGTCCGGCCGGATTCCGGCGAGAATCCCACTGGAGAAGATGAAAAATGAGTTAGGGTTTTGAGTGAAAATCTAAGGTTCAAGCTAAAAAAATGACAAATGTAGAGGTTAGAATGAAGAAAAGAGATCTGCAAGGATGATGTTGACCGATGGCCGGTCGGATTGTGGCAGGAATCCGGTTAAGTTTGCGGAAGAAGATGGAATTCTGATCGGAGAAAAGGGTTTGGGTTTTTAATATTTGGGGATCTCTCTCTCTCTCTCTCTCTCTCTCTCTCTCTTCTCTAATCTGTTTTCCCCTAAAACGAAAATCCGAAAATGGGAGCCCTAGATGCTTATTTATAGGTGGAGATGGTGGTGGCAATGGGAGTTCCTGTCCCTCTTTCTCAATTTCTCTCTCTGTTCTCAAATCTCGGTTGAGAAAAACTCTCCCCCCTCACGCCCTAACTCGATGGGGTGAAAATAAAGGGAAATGATATTTCGGCGCCCCCTTTTCTTCCTAGCCAGCCCCTTTTGGGTATATTTATGACTACTCTTTTCAGCCAAGGGGTGGCTCGGTCAAGAAAAGGGGTGGGATAAATTCTCTTTTCCCTTTCCTTATTGGATTGATATGGGCACACCTTTTCATTGATTTTGAAATAATAAGGATTGGGGTACGACTCGGGTTAAATTTCTTGGGATTCGGGGATTTTGTTCAATTTTGAAACTAAAAATTTCTGGAATTTTGTTGAATTTCAGGATTATAGGGCCCGGTCAAAATGGGGTGTCTACAGATGCCCCTCTTTGGCAGAGTGTGCTTGTGACGCGAATGACAAAGCTGACAAGACCACATTTTGGCCGACCCGAGATTCCGGGTAAAACAAAAGGGTATAGTGAAAGTGGTTCCAAGAAAAGGGTTATGGATGGCGCTATTCTACCATCCGATTGAAAAGCTTTTGAGGGACATTGCTATGGCACCCCTTGCAAAAAGGTATCGACGTGATCGATTGGCTACGAACGAGCTGGAAATATTGAAAGCACTGTTTTAGCTGCGAGCGAGCTTGGAAATTGAAGAGAAATGGGCTGACTGCGAGCGAGTCGAAGTTGAAAGGTTAGTTTGGTCGCGAGTGAGCCGGGAAGGATATTGGCTTGGTTGCGACTGAACCAGAAGCCAGGTGACTGTGAAGGAGTCAAAGAATCAGGGCTGTTAGCTTGGTTGCGAACGAACCAAAAGATCGGAACACTTACTTGACTGTGAATGAGTCGAAGAGTTGGAAATTGGCTCAGTTCCGAATGAACTAGAAGACCGAATAATTGACTTGACTGCTAATGAGTCATAGAATTAGGAATATTATCTTGGTTGCGAACGAACCAGAAGATCGGACTTGACTACAAATGAGTTGAAGAGTTAGGAATTTGCCCTAGTTGCGAATGAACTAGAAGACCGGATAATTGACTAGACTGCGATTGAGTAAAAAAGTTGAGAATTTTACTTGGTTGCGAACGAACCGAAAAGCAAGGGATTGACTTGACTGTGAAGGAGTCAGAGTCAGGGATATTGGCCTAGTTGCGAATGAACTATGAGACCGTAACGATGAATGCGAATGAGTCGAAAAGTTAGAAATTGGCCTAGTTGCGAATGAACTATGAGACCAGCTAATTGACTTGACTGCGAATGAGTCAGAAAGTCAGAAATTTGATTTTAGCTGCGAATGAGCTAAGAATTGGAAGATTGACTCTACTGCGAAAGAGTCAAAGCCAGGGAGATTACCCTGATTGTGAATGAATCAAGAAATCATCGAGAAACTTGGCAGCGAATGTGCCGAAGAGTCTAAGATTTTGGCCTGGCTGCGAATGAACCAAAAAGGCTGGAATGATGACTTGGTTGCGAATGAACCGAAGTCAAAGAGATTAACTTGTCTGTGAATGAGTTAAGAAATTAGAAAAATGAGTTATGAAATTAGAAAATAGACCTAACTGCAAATGAGCCGAAAAGCCTAAGATTTTGGCCTGGCTGCGAATGAGCGGAAAGCCGAGTGCTTTTCATATGAATTTGACCAGATGTCATTGGGATTTTGATTTGAATAGCTGAGTATTTGTGAGCTTTCCTTGACTGCGAATGAGCAGGAGAGTGAAAGGTATTAACCTGAATGCGAATGAATCAGGAGAAACATGAGAAAAAGGCTGATTTGGTTGCGAATGAACCAAAGAGATAATAGCCTGATAGAATAAGAAGTTGAATGATTGACTCGGTTACAGATTAACCGAAAAGTCGGGAACACTAGCTAAAGTGCGAACGAGTTAAAGGTTATAAGGATCGACCTAGTTGCGAATGAACCAAAAAGGCATGAACGGTGACTTGGTTGCGAATGAACCAGAAAGGTAATAGCCTGATAGAATCAGAAGTTAAAGATTTGACTCGGTTACAGATTAACCGAAAGGTCGGGAACACTAGCTTGACTGCGAATGAGTCAGATGTTCAGAGATCGACTTGGTTATAGACTAACTGAAAAGTCGGGGGATAAAAGCTTGACCGCGAATGAGTTAAAAACTCAAAGGATTAACCCGGTTGCGAATGAACCGAAAGGTCGAGGATATGAGCAAGACTGCGAATGAGTCAAAGACTCAAAGGATTGACCCGGTTGCGAATGAACCGAAAGGTAGAGGATATGAGCGAGACTGCGAATGAGTCAAAAGCTCAAAGGATTAACCTGGTTGCGAATGAACCGAAAGGTCAATAATACGAGCGAGACTGTGAATGAGTCAAAGGCTCAAAGGATTGACCCGATTGCAAATGAACCGAAAGGTCGAGGATATGAGCTAGACTGCGAATGAGTCAAAGCTCAAAGGATTGACCTAGTTGCGAGTGAACTGAAAGGTCGAGGATATGAGCAAGACTGGGAATGAGTCAAAGGCTCAAAGGATTGACCTGGTTGCGAATGAACCGAAAGGTCGAGGATATGAGCGAGACTGTGAATGAGTCAAAGGCTCCAAGGATTGACCTGGTTGCGAATGAACCGAAAGGTTGAAGATACGAGCTAGACTACGAATGAATCAAAGGCTCCAAGGAAATTTTGAGACAGACTCTCAATGGAATGGTGAAACAGACTCTCAATAGAATAATGAGACAGACTCTCAATGAAATGGTGAGACAGACTCTCAATGGGATAATAAGACAGACTCTCGGTGGTATGATGAGACAGACTCTCAAAGGATTGACCTAGTTGCGAATGAAACGAAAGGTCGATGATATGAGCTAAACTCTGAATGAGTCAAAGGCTTAAAGGATTGACCTGGTTGCGAATGAACCCAAAGGTCGAGGATATGAGTGAGACTGCGAATGAGTCAAAGGCTCAAAGGATTAACCTGGTTGCGAATGAACCCAAAGGTCGAAGATACAAGCTAGACTGCGAATGAGTCAAAACTTAATGAAACGATGAGACAGACTCTCAATGGAATAATGAGACAGACTCTCAAATTTAAGGACGAGACAGACTCTCGATGGAATAGTTACCTCTTGCCGAGAACAATGGGAGTGCAAGTTCTTTGCTGAGAACCGGACTCAGATAACTTGTTAGGATTTGGGTATTGACTTTCTTTCTTTTTTACTAAGAGAACTGTATTCTGCTAAGGATTAAAGGCTGTGGGAGCAAATTCTAGACTCCGCTGGGGAAACTGATTTTCTTGGGAAGTTGACTTTTCAAGAGAGTGGACTCGTCGGAGAAGTTTGGAAGTTTGGCTCGAGATATACTTGTGCCTCTCTTATTTCAACTTGCTATAGACATTGGCACTAATTTCATTTCGTGTGCTTGATATCTTTTATGACGCAAGTCATAAAAGATGCCCCTAGTGTGTTGTGATTCCATGACAAGAGTCTTAAGGAAGTGGTACCTTGGTGGCTGAAGAAAAAGTGCTTCGCTCTGTGGAGGCTTAAGGTCGCACAGGTTCTTTTCTTTGATATGGGAAGGAATAAGACAATCGCCATGATGGCTAAGTCTGAGGATCTCTTCTATATTTGCTCACTGCTTGAGGCTTTGATGTCTCTGATAGGTATGAACAAGATGTCTCTTACCCCTTCTTTGATTCCCAACCAGGATTCACTTTGAATTTTCTTCGCATTTTGGAAGGTGTACTCTCGCTCTTCCAATGCCAGACAATTTAGACTTTAGAAGAAAACGAATACGAATGAGGAACAGACTTCTAATGACTTGATCAAAGAAGACTCAGATTATTCAAGGGATTGACTCACTTTTGATTCACCCTTAGATCTGATGTGTTGTTTTTTTTAGTGAGGCTAGTCGCTCTTAGAGTAATCTCGAAGACTATATCAAGAGGTTCTAATTTCCTCCATCAAGATTTCTATTATGGTTATTACCCCCTTCAGATTGTTTAATTTTAATGCCCCTAGTTTAGAAGGGTATCAAAGTAAGTCTCGCCGACACTACTAGGATTCCGGGATCCTGCCCTGTTTGGAGACTGCTTCTCCATCTCATTAACTTCTCTCTTTGTAGGGAATCATAACACTCATGACTATTGCTCTTCCTGGTTTTCGGTCTAGCAGACCACTTGTCTCAACTCTTGTTTGCACTGCTTGCATTCTTGAGTTCTTCATGACTGAGGAACTCCTTCTACAACTCATCAGCTCTTTCTTCATGGGAAGTGAAATAAATAGGAGGGGGGTGAACTAATTATAAAACTTTCTTAAATTAATTATTAAACCTAATTTGATTTTTCTTCTCTTGATTAGATTTTGGTTAGTTCAAAATAAAATAAAAAACAAAATGAATTGTCAAACCAAAATCAAGAATGAAAGTGCAAGACAAGGAAAGAACACACCGATGTATAGTGGTTCGGGCAAAGCACTACTCCACTCTTCTTAAGATCGTCCTTAAGGATTTCCACTATTGTGAGACCTCCACGATGCCCGGCTCCGAGGCTATTACACTTCAAGGGAATTAAATAAGGATGCCCTTCCACCTTTACAATGACTCTCCTTCTCCGCCGAGTTCTAAGCGCTACTCCGTAGGATGTTAAGATAAGATGCCCTAGCCACCTTTACAATAATAGAAGATGAAGATTTTGCTTGGCTTCTCTTGAAAGCTTGATGAACAATGTTGTCCCTTTGATTGCTCTCCAATATAAGTTACAAGTGAAGGCCTAAATCCAAACTTAAAAGATTTGCAAGTTGCAAGGCAAGTTTGGGGAGAAGAAAACAAATTCTCAAGCTCAAAGGATTTGCAAGTGTTTGAATGCTTAAGGATGATTTTCCAAATATTCAAGAGAGGAAAATAATCCTCTTGAATGAGTATTTATAGCCTCTTGACAAAATATGACCGTTTGGGATTATAGAAATCAAAAACCAATTTTTAATTCAAAAACCAACGGCTATATTTTGAGCTGTCGCGAGGTTTCGGAGTTCCGAGAACCATTCTCGGAGCTCCGAGAAAATTTCTCGGAGTTCCGAGAGAACGGCCAGAGAATGGAAAAATTCTACTGGACCATTTCTCGGAGTTCTGAGAAAAATTCTCGGAGTTCCGAGAAAATGGCCAGAAGTGAAAAATACTACTGGACCATTTCTCGGAGTTCTGAGGGAACTCTCGGAGGTCCGAGAAAAATCTCGGAGTTCCGAGAAGCCTAAAATCAGCAGACTTTTTATATTTTTGTTGCTATTTGATTTTGGGCTTTTGGAACTCAATTCCTATGATAATTTGGAATGTTATGAGGGTCCCAACGTGTTGGTCCACCACATAACCATTCACTAAACCATTTAAGTTTTTAAGTGTTTTTTAAAACTCTTTTGAAAAACCCTTGCCTTGACTTATAGATCTAAAGAGAAAAGATGTACAATGAAATCTAGGTAACCTTCAACTTCTCTTTAGCCTTGGTTTTCAATTGGTCTTCCATCTTGTGTATGCTTGCTTGAGAGATGATGTGAGCTCCACTTAGCTCCTTTGACTCTTGTTTGGTACATCTTCATGCATGACCATGTGGAGTGTTGGTTTCTTCAATGATCAACCTATCTTAACACAACACTTCAAGGCAAATTGATTAGTATTCAAGAACATAATCAATTATGTTTAGAATCATCAAAAGAAGATAGGAGAGTAAACCCTTGTGCTTACAATCTCCCCCTTTTTTATGATGACAAACAAAATTGATTATGAGGTGTGTGTGGAGTGACATGATAGGCAAGTGAATGCAAGAACTCCCCCTCAATATATGCACAATGATAAACAATAACAATTAAAAGCGTATAGTGCATATAGGCAAGTGAATAGATAATCAATTTCAAACTTCTCCCCCTTTTGTCATCGACAGAAAGGGCGAACTAAAACGTATAGCAATTTAGGAGTGAATGAGGATTGAGTTAGGTACTCCCCCTAAATCAATGCTTATGGTATAAAATATGTAGCCAAGTAATGCACATATACCTGTTCATGATCGAGATGTTGACACATTGTCAAATTGTTAGATATTTTAATTAGGGTGAAGGTACCTCTCCATCTTAGAGAACTAAGAAGGCTAAGAGTACCAATTGAGTGATTTTTAAGATTAATGTTTGACATCTCATTCATGCAGATACTACCAAACAAGGATGATATATATATACTATATAGATAAGCTGGTGAAAGGCACAGAGTATTTATTTGGCAATTTCTTTGACTTGATCCGCACTCCAAATGTTTAAGGCACTTTGGATATAACATATTCTATCATCACTAAGGGGTTTTGTAAAGATATCGGCCAATTGTTCCTCAGTGTTGATATATTTTAAGCAAATATCCCCTTTTTGTGAGTGATCTCTAATGAAGTGGTGCATTATCTCAATATGTTTTGTTCTAGAGTGTTGTATGGGGTTCTTTGTCAAGCTTATAGCACTAGTATTGTCACATTGGATGAGAATATTTTTCATTTTAATTTCATAGTCCATCAATGTGCTTTTCATTCATAGGACTTGTGCACAGCAAGCTCCAGCTGCCACATATTATGCTTCTGTTGTGGACATAGCTACTGAATTTTGTTTCTTGCTAAACCAAGAAACAAGTGATTTGCCCAAGAATTGACAAGTCCCACTAGTGCTTTACCTATCCACTCTACATCCAGCGAAGTCTGCATCTGAATATCCAATGAGAGTAAAGGCAGTAGATCTTTCATACCATAGTCCCAGACTTTGGGTTCCTCTTAAGTACTTGAAGATCTTCTTGACTGCCGATAGGTGAGACTCCTTTGGATCCGATTGAAATCAAGCACAGAGACAGACAGTAAACATAATGTCTGGTCTGCTGGCTGTCAAATAGAGTAGGCTACCTATCATACCCCTATACATCTTTTGATCCACAGATTTGCCAAATTCATCATTTTCTAGCTTAGCAGTTGTACTCATGGGAATTCTTGATGTCTTACTGCTATCCATGCCATACTTCTTTAATAACTCCTTTGTATATTTTTCTTGATTTATAAATATCCCATTTTGGTATTGTTTAATTTGGAGTCCTAAGAAGTAGGTTAACTCACCCATCATGCTCATTTCAAATTCATTTTTCATTAGAGTTGCAAATTCGTCACACATTTTTTGATTTGTTGAGCCACAGATGGTGTCATCCACATAAATCTGGACAAGGAGGATATCTTGATTTTCTCTTTTGATAAATAATGTTTTATCCACCTTTTCCATCTGAAAACCTTTTTCCACTAGGAATGTGCAAAGCCTCTCATACTAAGCTCTAGGAGCTTGCTTTAATCCATATAAAGCTTTATCAAGCCTGAAGACATGATTTGGATGTTTGTAGTCTTCAAAACCTGGAGGTTGCTCAACATACACTTCCTCTTGGATATAGCTATTTAGGAAGGCACTTTTGACATCCATTTGATATAGTTTAAATCCTTTATGAGATGCGTATGCCAAGAGTATCCTAATAGCTTCCATACGGGCAACAGGAGCAAATGTCTCATCATAGTCTATTCCTTCCTTCTGATTGTATCCTTGGGCTACAAGCCTAGCTTTATTTCTAGTGATAATTCCATTTTCATCCATTTTGTTTCTATACACCCATCTCGTGCCAACGACTGGATGATCACTAGGCCTAGGCACTAGCCTCCATACCTTGTTCCTTTCGAATTGACTCAACTCTTCTTGCATAGCCATCAACCAATATTCATCCTTTTCGGCTTCCTTGATGGACTTAGGTTCTAATTCGGATAGGAATGCCAAGTTATTACTCACACTTCGATAGTATGATCTAGTTCTTACCGGCGATGTGGCATCACCTAAGATTTGAGATTCAGGAGGATCTACCAATATTCTCCTATCCCTAGGCAATGAGTCATCATCTACATTCTCAACTTCCTCACTAGGTAATGTATTACTTGTAGATGCATGGAGAGGAGCATTTGTCTTAGGTAAGAGGTATTCAATAGGTTCATCCTCATCATTTGGCATTTCTTGAGGTGTTGGCTCTCTTTCATCAAATGTAACATGCATGGATTCTTCTACAACTAGGGTTCTTCTATTAAATACTCTATATGCCTTGCTATGTGTAGAATACCCTAAGAATATGCCATCATCCGACTTTTTATCAAATTTGTGTAAGTTATCTTTAATGTTCAAGATGTAGCACTTACAACCAAACACTCTAAAATAGCTTATATTTGGTTTCAAGTTTTTCCAAAGCTCATAAGGTGTTTTCTTATAAATTGGCCTCATATATACCCTATTTATGATATAGCAAGCGGTGCCAACCGCCTCCTCCCAAAAGTATCTAGGGAGATCATTCTCATGCAACATAGTTCTAGCCATTTCTTGGAGGGTTCGGTTCTTCCTTTCTACAACCCCATTTTGTTGAGGTGTCCTAGGTGCAGAAAAATTGTGTTTGATGCCATATTCATTACAGTAATTGTCAAATTATACATTTTCAAATTCCGTTCCATGATCACTCCTAATGTAAGATATGGAAATACCTTTCTCATTTTGAACTTGATTACACAACTTAAGAAAATTTTCATAGATTTAATCTTTATGTGCTAAAAATATGACCCATGTATATCGTGAGTAGTCATCCACAATGACAAACACGTACCTCTTTCCACCTAGGCTACTTGTCTTCATTGGTCCAAAAAGATCCATATGAAGTAGTTGCAAGGGGTAGGTGGTTGAGATCATATTTTTAGGGGTAAATGAGCTCTTCAATTGTTTGCCTAATTGACAAGTTCTACAAATGTGATCTTTGGTGTATTTGAACTTAGGCAATCCTCTAACAATGTCTTTTGAGGAGAGGGTTGAAATGAGATCCATTCCGGCATGACCCAATCTCCTATGTCATAACTAAGAATCTTCACTAATGGCATTAAGACAAGTTACATTTTGGAGTCTAAGATCATCTAGCCCAATAGTGTAAATGTTATTGTCTCTAGAACCTATGAATTTTACTTTTCCATCTATCTTATTTTTAACAATGCATTTGTCGGGATTGAAGACTATTTCAAAACCATTGTCACACAATTGACTAATGCTAATAAGATTATGAGATAAGCTATCAACATAAAGTACATCATGTATGGGAGGGGTAGAGTTACCTATGGTGCCTTCTCCTTTGACTTTTCCTTTCTTATCATCTCCAAAGGTAACATCTCCACCATCCTTGAGTGATAGGGATGCAAATTGAGTGAGATCTCATGTCATGTGTCTAGAGCATCCACTATCAAGGTACCATGTGTTCTTCTTATTATGGCTTTTAGGGCATACCTACATATGAATAGGCAAGTGAGATCCCTTTGGTACCCAAATCTTCCTAATCTTGCTAAATTCATTTATTTTTACTTTAGTGTTCAGCTTGATTTTATCTTGTTTAGCATACATGCAAGCAACCTTATAATGTCCTTCTAGACCACAGTAAAAGCAAGTTTTAGTACCACTAGAAGAAGTCTTTACAAATTTATTTTTATAGTTTGATAATGTAGTATTCCATTTATGTCCAAGTCCACTTTTATCATGTGACAATCTTTGAATACTAACAAGCCTATCCAATTTTAGTGAACCATGTTCAAATTTTTCAAAGAGTTTCTTTAACTCATTATATTCATGAGATAGTTTACTATTTTCATGCATTAGCTTGTTGTTTTCAATAGATAGTTCCTGTCGGTTTTCATTTAAAATCTTGATGGAAGCATTTAGATTATGAATTTCAATTTTATATTTTTCATTTTCATCATCTAAAAATTCATGATCTTTCTTTAACCAATCAAATTCCTTTGTCATGTTAGAAAGAGAATTTTCAAGTGATGCATTTTTATCAAATTTAATTTCAAGTTCATCATGTGCATTTTGTAAGGAATCAAGAACTTCTTTTAAAACAATAACATCATTTAAGGTACTTACCTCTTGATTGTCATTTGTTGAGGCCATGAAGCACACATTTTTTGCTATTAAACAATCTTCTCCATCATTTGGTTCGCCTTCACTTTCATTTTCTTCATCCCATGTGGCGGTCATTCCTTTCTTGCCTTCTCTTTTCCTGAAACGATTGTTTGAGGTAGGCTCATTGTTGAGTGGACAATCCGGGCGAATGTGTCCAGGTTTCTTGCATCCATAGTATTGGGATTGATATGATCCGTCACCGAGCTCTTCTTTCTTCTTGAATGGAGGATTGGTTCTTCTATTTCTCATGCCTCCCATATTCCTTTGCAAGAACTTGATTCTTCTTGTTAGGAGGTAGGGGTGGACATGGTTCCGGTTCGAACCGAGGAACCGAACCGAACCGGCACATATGGTTCGGTTCGGTTCCATATGTATATGGTTCGGTTCCGGTTTAGAAATCCGGGAACCGGCGGAAAATCGGTTCGGTTCTGGGTTTGGGATTCCGGAACCGAGAACCGAACCGAGAACCGACCCTCACCTTTGCCACTCCTCATTTGATAAAATCACCCCTCTCCCATTTTAATTCACCCCCTGTAAGTTATAAGTTTTAACTTAAAACTAAAAAGTAAAAAAACCAAAATATATATATTCACAAATCACACAAATCACAAACAAAAAGAAACCCTAGTTTTTTTTTCTCCACACCACCGCCTCCACTCCCGCCGCTCCCTCCTTCTCTCTGTCTCTCGACTCTCACGTTCTCTCGCTGTCTCCCACCATCTCCCGCCGCTCCTTCTCTCCGATTCTCTCGCTCCGAGTCTCCGACACTCCCGCAAGGTATGATTCTCCTCTCTCTCTATCTCTATTTTCTTCTTTTTTCTAACCCTTTTTCTCTCTTCACTCTCTTTCCTTGTTAAAGAAGATTCGAACTTTCAAAGAAAGAAAGGAAAGAGCGAGAGAGAAGAGGAGTTTTTGGCTTTTCGGCGGCCGGATTTCTCCGATCGAGCTTCGAGTAATTTTTTTCCAGATCTCGGCATCAGAGTGAGTTTAATTTCATCAATTTTCTCCAATTTTTTTATTTATGTTGTTTGGGAAAAACCCTATTTCTATTTTTTGGGGAAAACCCATATTTTATATGTGATATCATATACACTTTTCTTCTTTTATCTTCTATTGCTTGGTTCCAAAATTGTTTTTTTTTCCTTCCTTTCAAAAAAATTTGTTTTTTCAATGTAATTGTTATTTCTTATCTTCATAGATTGATTTAGAACAAGTTTTTTCTCAGCTCCTGGTGAGTGGTGACGATACATCCAAGTTTTTTAGGTGTAGCTGGCTTCAAGCCCCTGTTTTTACAGGGAGAACCTACTTGGAGCTACTACGTTCATATGACATCATTGGATCCTTCTGAAGCACTAGTTTTATTACTGGTTTTTTTAATTTTTACATTCATATGACATCATTGGATCATTCTTGCTTATGAACTAAAAGCTTTAGAGGTTTTTTCACCAGTACTCTTATCTCTTTGCCAATGCCAATGATGATATGTCATTATGATCGATGGTTTTGTAAAATTCTTGCCCCCTGCAATGAAGCTTATTCCATGATTCTTAAATTTTGGAATCAAGCAAAGAAATATGGGTGAGCAGAATCTCTATTCCTGGTTTCCAACAAACAGAGTGGGACCCAGAGTTATTTTCATTCCTAGCTCCACGATACTAGGTTGTGGGGCCTACATGACTGTGATCCTAACTCACTGTTTTGCAGGGCCCACCTTTACCTTGCACAATCATCCAAGCATAGTCCATGTATTTGGAGGTGTAGTAAATCCAAGACCCTGTTTACAGGGTGAACCTACTTGGCCTAGCTACATTTCACTTGACATCAATGGATCTAGGTGATAAGGCAACACCACTATTGCTTAGCTGTTTATGACAAGGTGATAAACCCAAGCTACTTGTATGTAAATTGCAGGTGGACAAAGCCCTGATGGAACTTGCAGGACCCAAACTTGCCCCCTCTTTCTGCTTGTTGAATGGCTGCTCTGTATGTTGCTCATTTTGCTACTCTAAATAGCATTAGCATTGAAATTGAGAATTTACAAGTTATTATATGGTGGGCATGGCCAATTGAATATGGTGAACTTAGTAGCTCTGATTTTCCTGACCGGCCGTTGGGTGAATGAAACATCTATTGTGATATCTTTATTACTATTTCTCATAGTACTCTTCATGGGGCTTATATTAGGTGGCTGGATATTATTGTGGATATTATTGTCTGGTCTGTTTTCCTTCGTGCTTATCTTCACTGGCTGGTTCATTATTGGTTCCTACTTCCTACTGCTTCAAGATCTTGTCTTCCTTCATGCTATCAAAATTTACTAAATTTGATGATTTCTGTGATCCTAGCTTTGCAGCATATAAATGTTATTCTAAAATTCACTATCATTTTGCCTTTGTATTCAAATTTGCAAATTGCTAGATCATTCAAGCCTCATATCCTTAGCATGGTTTTTTGCCAATTTCCACTTCCATAGAATTCAGGATCCATGTCACTGTTTTAGCATATAATTAGTAGGTGATTGAGAATACTCTACATCTTAGAGATGTCAGAATACTCGAAAAGGATCTCTTCACTAGACACATCGAGCGTGAGTTTTATTAACTTGAAAAGGAATTGTTGCAGATGACCTATGAATATTCAATAATGGATCTTGTGTTTCTGGAGGGATGTTGTTACAATGTTACCTATTTGACTTTCAAATTTAATGACTTGTGTGATAAGGTTGAGACTTGAATATGTGCTCATGCATGCAATGTTATTGCATTACAGTACTCTTCTACTGTCTATGATGCACAAGTGGAGCAATTGGTTGAATAGATATATCATATATGTAAACAGAATTTTCTGAGACTTTGGTCCTGGGCAATGGGCATCGTTCAAAAAATAAATACAAAAATTGAGATGGGAGAAGGGCCATTGGTGAAGGTTGGGTAAACCCAGAACCGAACCGAACCGAACCGGTTATATATGGTTCTGGTTCGGTTCGGTTCCATATATATATGGTTCGGTTCTGGTTCCAATTTCAGGGAACCGAATATATATGGTTCGGTTCTGGGTTTAGCCCAAAACCGAACCGAACCGAACCATGTCCACCCCTATTAGGAGGGCTACTTCATCTTCCATGTCTTCCTTTGCCTCTTCATTATCACCTACATTGCAAGCAAAAGCAACACCTTTTCTTTTTCAATTTTATTTTCAATTTCGGGTGCTTTTGTTTTAAAAATCATCTCATGGGTTATCAAGGACCCTATTAGTTCATCTAGGTTCAATGTGTTCATGTCCTTGGCTTTGGTGATTGCGGAGGTTTTGGATTCCCATGATAAAGGTAGGGATAAGGATTTTGGTCACTAAATCTCTATTTGAAAATTGTTTTCCAAGTCCCCTTAGTCCATTTACTAGGTTAGTGAAACTAGTATACATGTCGGCAATAGTTTCATTGGGTGTCATTTAAAAGAGTTCATATTGCCTAAATATATGATTCATTTTAGATTCCTTAACTTGGTTAGTTCCCTCATGTGTAACTTCTAGGGTGTCCCAAATTTCCTTTGCCGAATTCAAATTTGAAACTCTATTGAATTCTCCGGGTGACAAAGCACAAATAAGGGAATTCATGGCTTTGGCATTGTAGTTTGAGGCTTATTGTTCGGCTTCGGTCCAATCATTTAGATTTCTAGTGGGCAATGTATATCCATTAAAAATGGCTCTCCACATTTGGTAATCTTGGGTTAAAAAGATTTTTATTTTGTTTTCCAAAATCCATAGTTGGTTCCATCAAAATAAGGTGGCCTAGTGTTTGAGTATCCTTCATGGTATTGAGGGTAGTTTGCCATTTTATTTAGAATCTTTTCTCTAGACCGGTTAGGGTTCTAAATAAAGTAGAGACGAGGCTTTGATACCAATTGAAATAAACAAGAGGGGGGGTGAATTGGTTTAACCACTAATTATAAAACTTTCTTAAATTAATTATTAAACCTAATTTGATTTTTCTTCTCTTGATTAAATTTTGGTTAGTTCAAAATAAAATAAAAAACAAAATGAGTTGCCAAACCAAAATCAAGAATGAAAGTGCAAGACAAGGAAAGAACTCACCGATGTATAGTGGTTCGGGCAAAGCCCTACTCCACTCTTCTTAAGATCGTCCTTAAGGATTTTCACTATTGTGAGACCTCCACGATGCCCGGCTCCGAGGCAATTACAATCCAAGGGAATTAAATAAGGATGCCATTCCACCTTTACAATGACTCTCCTTTTCCGTCGAGTTCTAAGCGCTACTCCGTAGGGTATTAAGATAGGATGCTCTAGCCACCTTTGCAATAATAGAAGATGAAGATTTTGCTTGGCTTCTCTTGAAAGCTTGATGCACATTGTTGTTCCTTTGATTGCTCTCCAATATAGGTTGCAAGTGAAGGCCTAAATCCAAACTCAAAAGATTTGCAAGTTGCAAGGCAAGTTTGAGGAGAAGAAAACAAATTCTCAAGCTCAAAGGATTTGCAAGTGTTTGAATGCTTAAGGATGATTTTCCAAATATTCAAGAGAGGAAAATAATCCTCTTGAATGAGCATTTATAGCCTCTTGACAAAATATGACCGTTTAAGATTATAAAAATCAAAAACCAATTTTTAATTCAAAAACTAACGGCTATATTTTGAGCTGTCGCGAGGTTCTCGGAGTTCCGAGAACCATTCTCGGAGCTCCGAGAAATTCTTGGAGCTCCGAGAAATTCTCGGAGTTTCGAGAGAATTTCTCGGAGTTCCGAGAGAACGGCCAGAGAATGGAAAAATTCTACTGGACCATTTCTCGGAGTTCCGAGAAAAATTCTTGGAGTTCCGAGAAAATGGCAAGAAGTGAAAAATACTACTAGACCATTTCTCGGAGTTCCGAGAAGCCTAAAATCAACAGACTTTTTATATTTTTTGTTGCTATTTGATTTTGGGCTTTTGGAACTCAATTCCTAAGATAATTTGGAATGTTATGAGGGTCCCAACGTGTTGGTCCACCACATAACCATTCACTAAACCCTTTAAGTTCTTAAGTGTTTTTGAAAACTCTTTTGAAAAACCCTTGCTTTGACTTATAAATCTAAAGAGAAAAGATGTACAATGAAATCTAGGTAACCTTCAACTTTTCTTTAGCCTTGGTCTTCAATTGGTCTTCCATCTTGTGTATGCTTGCTTGAGAGATGATGTGAGCTCCACTTATCTCCTTTGACTCTTGTTTGGTACATCTTCAAGCATGACCATGTGGAGTGTTGGTTTCTTCAATGATCAACCTATCTTAACACAACACTTCAAGGCAAATTGATTAGTATTCAAGAACATAATCAATTATGTTTAGAATCATCAAAACAAGCTAGGAGAGTAGACCCTTGGGCTTACAGGAAGTCTTGCTGCTGACTAGATTACCTTGTTGAGTTTTCAATGTAGCAAACCTCTACCCTTTCTTTGTATAAGCTAACTCTTTGACTTAGCAATTACATGAATCTCTTTCTCTAGGCCACCCTTTTAGCTTTTCAACCTAGCGGGTCTTCAGATTCTCATTCTTTTCTTTTCTTTCTGTTATATTTTTTCTTTTTTTACCTTGAACCTTTGTTTGTTTTACCAGAAGGGCTTTCTAGGTAGGCTTAGGTTCAAAGGGGTAGGATGTTTCTTTAATTCAAACGATTTGGACCGAATCTGGTCTAGCCAGACTTCCTACGTACCTCAAAAATAGAGGATCAAGTCCGCGTAGTTCGTTTTGGGGTTTATCATAGAATGGTTTGGCTTTTTAGCTTTAAAATTTTGAAAGGGGGATGATTTAGCTTTTTTCCTAAAGGCTGACCGAACCTGAATTGATCAGGTTGCCTGCGTACCCCTAAAGAGCTGGGGATCAGTTCATGACGTAGTTCAGGTGCATAAAATGCCCCTGGTTTATAATGTGGTTCAAAGAATTGTTTGGTTTTAAAGTGTTGGCTCAAAGGGCTCACAAAAGGATTTTTTAAACGTTGGGATTTTGGCTATAAAGGGTCAAACGTCCAAGGATGGCCTCCTGGTGTTTTAACATGTAAGCTTTTGAAAAATAAGATTCAACGGCTTTGAATGTTTTTTATCGAGGAGTCTGGCGGTATTTTCAGGCAAGTCTTCAACCACGACGCTCCACTCTCATCTCGAAAATCTCGGATTTTATGTTCAAGATTCTTGAATTATCATTAGTCTCCAAATGCTGAAGACAATTCCATATTCAATTTATCTTATTGACTCCATCATCTGAGTCTTTGATATTCTTAAGAAGCTATCTTAGGGACACATTCCCTTCTCCTTTTTTCTTTCTCTCATACTTTTCTTTTCTTTTGAATATTTTCTTTCTTTGGGACATAAGAACTGTCCGTAATCATGAAATATTCCAACTCGGAATCTCATCAAAGATATGCAACCCAAGTGTTCTTTTGAGGCTCACTCTATGACTTCATTTTTCGAAGAGTTTTCTCTCAATTTCTCATCAGCTCCATTGGATGCCTGATGTTCACTTCTCTCAAATTCTTTCTTTTAGACTTAATGTCTAAAGCTGATGGAGTCTTGCTTTCCATCACGACAGGACATTTACCCGGTTTATCCTTATAGGATCAAGCAGGACTACCTCAAACCTTTCTAAATAGGTTTATCAATTCTTTGCGCTCCTTTGGAGATAAAGTTTTGCCAATCCATCTTTCCCGAGCTTCAGATTTTGATTCCACTATCAAAAGCTTCAATTTCTTCTTTGAGTGGCTATGTTCAACGCTCTTCCTCTCCTTTGATCATTTTTCAGATCTCGAGGGAAATTTCGTCTGCATTCTCATCCGATGAGGGTGTCTTTAGTTTTTTTAAACATTAGATCTAAGAATGAATCATAAGATATTGAAGATACATAATCAAATGCTTTATTGAATTGCCAAGTACATTAATGACTCTTGGAATGCCTCTATGGACTTTACATCTGCTGTGACAGAAGACTGGACTCTGACTCATTGAAAAGACTGACAAACACGACAGACACACACATTTTCTTTTTCTTTTTCTTTTTTTTTGACATTGACACTATGACTCACCAACTTTCAACACAAGAGTTGGTATACATTTGACAGAAACTAAATCTTATAACATGACATTTGGAACATGATACTTGAACAGAGACACTTAGACATGGGCAAGGAATTAGCACTGGAGTTCACGAGTAGTATGCCTTCCTTCATGATGTTGTCAACTAAGGATTTCGACCCTGGTTTAGGAACCTTGGAAGAGGCGGTCCAATATAGTTATGTCGACCTGGCCCAAACTACCCTTGAAAACCAGCTGGTGGCATCATGCTCTCTGCCCTGACATTCTTCGGAGGCTCAAATTCTGACATCTTTTCTTTTCCTTTCGATTCATTTCTCTGCTCTGAGGTGGCATAAGCAGAGGTGGTGGGACATTTGAAAAGTTGAATAGGTCTAACCGGTACAGGATTCACGAAAGCATGGAGTTCGGGAAGAAGGGAAGAGTCTCCGTCTATCTCGTCCTGAATTTTGTGTTTCAATGCCAGGCACTTTTCTGTTGTATGACCAATACCTCCGTGGTACTCGCAATACTGATCTCTTCTCCAGTGTTTGGGGAGTGAGTTAGGAAGAGGCTTCGGATCTAAAAGTGTCAAACGACCTTCACTGACCCATTTCTTCGTGATAACTTCCTGAGAACAAGGTAGGTAAGTGAATTCCCTCCTCAGTCTCTGACCCATCCTTTCTTCCACTTCTATTATTGGCTTCTTAAAGGGTTGACGATAGGGTCCAACATTCTTAACTTCACTGGGAACAATGACAGGCTTTGTCCCACTATGCAAATCAACATATCTGTCAAGAATTAAACTCTGAACTGATGTTTCTTCTGTCATAGTACGCATATCGAGAAACTGCTTAGGAGCTGAATCATATCCGGTGGACAGGTATCGTATATGAGTCTTTATTTCCCTCACTTCTTCAGTTAGCATGGCCATCTGACTAAAAAGTTTAATCATCCAGTTTTTCATTCTGATGAGGGTTGACCTTTCAAAAGATTCCTCTATTGGTTCATCCATAGAGATAGCTCCTACCATCGGTAAAGGGCCAACTGACCTATGCACTGGTTTTCTAGTAGCACTGGGTCCTCCAACAACTACCGTACCATCCTTGATAAGTTTTAGGATCTTATGTATCAAGGCTTGGCAACTGTTGGTTGAATGTCCATGAACTCGATGATATTCACAAGTCTTGTTCATAAAGGTTGCTAGGAAGAGGATTTGGAGGAGGTGAAGGTTCAGGAAGTTCAAGTTTACCCACTTCGACCAATTCTCTCAAAGCTTTTTCAAGATTCTTTAGTAATGGAGGAATCTCTTTATTTGGCTTCTGAATAGGCTTGTTTCCTTTCTGGGCTACCTTCTTGAAAGGTTGACAAGAGGTCTCCACATTGCTGACCTCTTTAGCTGCTACCATACTCCTCTTTCCATCTCTAACATCAGTTGAGGTCCTTGTCTTTAGGCCTTTGGTCAGTGCATCCTCTACTTGGGTTCCAGTTTTGATAAGGTGATTGAAGTCAATGAAATACTGAATGGCCATGTGATGATAGTACTGAGGAGATAAGTTTTTTACAACAATCTTGATTTGATCCTCATCTGACAATCTATGAGTCATCTGAGCTGCTTTCCTTCTCTATCTTCGGATGAAGGAAGTGAAAGTTTCATCATGCCCTTGTTTCAACATTTTCAGATCCCTTTTGGTTACATCGATTCCCTCTTCCATGGAAAATTGTTCCACAAACTTGTTTGCAATATCTTCTAAGGTTCTGATCTCTTCAGACTTTAAGCTCAGGAACCATTTCTTAGCAGTTCGGATTAGAGACCTAGGGAATATGAGGGCAATCTGCTCTGGAGAAAGTCCATGTTGCTGCAGAAGAGGAATGACGGATTTCAAATGACTTGTGGGGCATCCCGTCCCATCATACTTATCAAGATCAGGTACTGTGAACTTCGGAGGTAGAACGACTCCCGGGACTATCATAAAATCGGCCATGTTCAGCTTCTTCGGACCTTGGAATTTCTTACTTTTCACTTCTTGAATTAGCTTCTCTAATTTGTCAACTAACCATTTTTCTTTAAGGCCTGTCAAGGTGGGGGAGGCAATTTTCTTTTGCATATTGCTCCTCATCAAAGTCATCCTCAACTGGGAATACAATAGGCCTAGCTATCACCGGGGGTGGAGGAGATATACTTGGGGGTTGCTGAAGAACATGCTCCTTAGAAGTAGAACCTCTATCACTTTTCAGACGGGCTATTTCTTCACTCATGGTATTCAGTTGCAAGAAGATGGCTTTCATCATCTCATTCATGTCCGGTGTAATATTTTCAGTCTCAGCCATTGGTTTAAGGGTGGGTTGAATAGAAATAGGTATTGCAAATGAGTGAAGCCAACAAGGTCAGACTCCTGCCATGGAATTGACAAACACTAGAGTTCAATATACGGTAATCAAATAAAAATGCCATATGCAAGTTGTGACAAGAGATGATGTGAATATATCTTTCCCATGGATAAAATCTGACAGCATAATATCTATGCAAAGAGATATGGTAAGATAAGCACATAGAGTTTGTCAGCAAGTCTAAAAGGATAACGACCAAACCCAAGGTATTTGGAGAAAATTAGGCAGTATAACGCTATGCAGGGAGAAAGGGTAAGATAAAGCGAGGCTCTCCACAAGAATACATACACTCGAATAAATGTCAGCAAGATAAACTCACAATAAAAATATGGAACATAATCTGATCGTGAACAATCATATGAGAAGGATACAATAGGCAACACTGAATTTTTCATCCATGATTAAAGATGATCAGTAGATCAGAAAGAAGACCACAACCACATAATGACAGAAGTAGGTCATAGACCAGATCTAAATCTGGAAGATGGACGTCAAACTGTATGATCAAAAGATCGACAATGATAGACTATGTCCATAGAGACAGCGGACAAGTTATCGACCATATCTTAGACAAAACAGGTAAAAAATTAGAGTAATACATATGTAATATGAATCTATGACACAACAAAAGAATTGATGAATGAGGTTTGAATTTGAAGGATAATAACAAGCAGAAATTATCATCACTAGATCAAGGAATAAACCACGGCGATAAGTGTGACTAGTAGAAGTCACCAACCGAGTTTAAATCTGAAGGATGAATTTGCATGATTGATTGCTTCAGAATAGGAATCCCCACTAAAAAGTAGGTCCCAATCTTATAATCAAGAAATATATGGACAAATTTTCTATGAATAGATCAAAAGATGGGCCACGACCATGAGAGGGGCAAGTAAAAGCCAATGGTCGGGTCTAGTCCATGAAAATCCTAAGAAACATGCCAGGCAATAATATACTATAACTTATGTGTTAAATTATACAAGAGATGAGAGCAATATTCCCTTCCATGGATACAATCCAAGGCTGAAACTAATCAAGCCCTAGAGCCTTTGGTATTTCATACATCTTAGGAATCAAAAACTTTTGAAGAATTGAAAATCATTAACTTCGGTTCACCTGCATTAGTCTAAGAGATGTCTTGCACTTAGATAGGACCATATAGCATCTTAGATGATGTCATAGGATAATAAAATCTTAAACTTGAACTAAATAATCTCTCTTAAACTGTTGAAACAGTCAATCCAGTCTAGATCGGTGTCCTAAATGAGTTAGGCATAAATAGCTTAGTTTAGGTGCACCGAACTACGTCGACTCTGATCCCAGTGAGGCTTAGGTACGTAGGCAGCTTGGATGCTTGATGGCATACCAATCACGAGTCGGCCCCACACATAAATGGTGGGGTTTTGTATATTAGTTTTTCTAAATTCTTAATAAATTAACTAAATATATAGGATTTCTCCCAAATTAGAATTTTAGGAGAACATTTACTCAGATTTAATCCAAATAAATCAAGAAAAATCAAGATATACAATAAGAAATACATTGAAATTAGATCTTAGGATGCATGTCACCTAGTTCGCACATTAATATATAGTTAAATGAGCCATTTAAAAGCAATTCAAGAGAGTTAACTTTTGGAATTGAAGACCGGATTATCCAGCAAGAATGGTGCTTATGGTGGTAACTCCCCATACCTTCCATTCTCGTAATCAGGTAGCGAATCTAGATTTCCGATCATTTACGGATCCTAGATCCCTCATCTAGGTGGCAACTCTATCATTCTCTTTTACGTGGAGTCTGAATTGCTTTAGTAATTCCAAGTTCACGAAAAAGACGAATTAAATCAATAATAAATGGCACATGCCAACCGCGTGGGTACGAGAGACCAAGAGAGGAAGGCGGCTCGCCGGCCATTCCCCTCTCGCGGGATTGGGTCCCACACCCAAGTGCAAGCACCTGATCTCTTATGCCATTTATTTATTGATTTTGAAGAGCTTTGGGCAAAAATCATGTGAAATGGGAACATATATCTCTGAGAAGACGTTTATCTAATCATGCATGTCTCGGAGATGAATAATAAACACACACAAAAGAAATGAAAGGAATGCCACCTAAGAATAACTAGGTTATGAGTGTCATGCCTAATTGGTGTCTACGTTCTGATGGGCAAACACATGCATGCTACAGCTAAAGGTATAAGGTTTGCACACGATATAACAAATATGATAAGCTAGAAAGATAAATGAGTTACAGCTAAGCATATGATCAAGGTAAATAAGAAGGTAAATGCTACAGCTAAACATGCGAATAAGTAAAGAAATGATCACACACTATCATAATCATATGTAAGAAATCATAATCAATATACAAACACAAGCCCTAAAGTGCTAACAACAGACCCTAAGACACTAAAGCCTAAGAAGCCTACATAATCCCGCCTCCACAAGAATCAGAGTCACGTAGTTCTTTGCACTTATTCTAAGCTATGATGCCTAAGACATCTAGACCTCTATCCTAGACTCGACCTAAAAGACCGGACTAATTATTAAAGCTTCTTGTGCGATTATTTAAATTCTAGTAGATTGTGGATTTTAGGACACCCTATATGCCCTAACAAAATGCAGGTTAGCCTTAAACTAATGTAGGTGGTTCCTACAACCTATGTGTAACTAGGCTGTGTGTCCTAAGAAAAAACAATGGGATCACTAACGCACCCTAGACCTAGTTACCAATCGGCGATGTGAATTGCCAACTGACCGGACGGAAGCGTAACCTACTCCTAGCTAGGACAGACTCCTAACTCTAGAATAAACACAATCAGGACAGACTCCTAATTCTAAAACACTCCAAACATCTAGGATAGACTCCTAACTCTAGGGACAGATCTTTTTGAAAATGTTTTGAAGATTTTTTACATTTTTGGAAGGTTTGAAATGTTTATTTTGAAACATTTGACTGAACTTGGGATAAGAATCCCAAGCTGCCTACGTACCCTGTGGAAAGAGATCAAGCCAACGTAATTCGGAACAGACTTTCCTAACTACACTCCTAATGACTCATTTACATTTTAGATGTTTTTTTTATTTTCAAGTTTCTAAGTGGTTTTTGAGTTACGACTCAAGATGACAGAATCCTATCATCATAAGGGTAGCGGACAGACTCCTATATGATGCAAAGGTTGGATTAAATCCTATACTTTGCAGGACTAAATCCTATACTTTGTAGGGGTTGGACAAAATTTCATGATTTGGTGAGAGGTAAGACAAAATCCTAACTCTGAAAGTGTTGGACAGCATCCTATACCTTACAGGGGTTGGACAGAATCCTATGGCTTTATGAAAGGGTGGATAGAATCCTAGCTCTCTATGATGATAGGACATACTCCTCTAAGACTGACTCTCTAACTAAAAATGGACTCTCGAGCTAAGGACAAACTCATGGACGAAAGGACTAACTCTTAATGCACAACCCTAAGGGGGGAGTGCTAATGAGACTAGGTTAGTCTCCTAAAAGAAGAGGAGATAAAGAAGGGTGCTAGTGAGACTAGGCAAGTTTCTTAAATACCAAGGTGGGCTCCAAGTAACCTTATCATTGCCCCTGCAATGATATATAGGATGAGGTGTCTAATGGACTAAGTTAGTCCTCTACTAGAGGGGTGTTCTACTTGAGACTAGGCAAGCCTCCTATGGGTGCCTCTCTAATGAGACCAAGGTGGCCTCCTAAAGGAAAAACTATCTATTGATACACAACATGTCTCCTAAAAAGGGAGGCTCCAGCTTGCGCCATCATAGCCTTGACAATGAATGGAGAACCAAAGTTTTAAAGGCACCTATAAGGATGTGAAGTCTCTACCTAAAGAATAGGAAAGAAAAAAGAGAGGGTACTACCATAATCCGGTAAGTCCCTCTAAGGGGGCTTGGCAGGTAAGGGTGAGGAAGATAAGGTTTGAAGATGTAATGGTGGAGAATTTTAGTGGAGAAGATGACGACAGATGTGGGTTTGGGGTTAGAAAATGGTGAAGGGGAGATGATGGAGGAAGTGAAGGATCTATTAGAACGAAGGTGAGTGAAATGGGAGTAAAAAACAGGGTCTGAATCTGTTGAGATGCAAATGAATGGGGAGGTTAGAGATGATTGCAATCGAAATGGTTCTGTTTGAAGGTGTTGCTATCAAAAGACCTTTTTGCCAAATAAAGTCACAGGAAGAGCTTTCTAGTTAAGAAGTTATGTGTGTGACATATGCTTCTCAGGCAAGGTGAGATTTTGGAAAGAAATAATGTGAAAAGACTATGCACTCAACCAAAAATCAGAAATAGCACAGATTTAATACCTGGGTGGATGTGGTTCAAATATCGGCACACTGAAAGAAAGCTTCTGAGATTTTCCCCTTGCCAGTCACTTGTTTAGTGTAAACTGCTCTGAATGATAGATGTAACTACTGACACTTTCAACACCACACCTCCACAATGAATTAATCTCAACTTGCCTTCAAACTCACGAAGTCAATGAATTATTTTATATTGATTCAAATCTTACATGAACAGGTAAATTGTTAACCACTAGATTACCACTATAAGGGGATTGTGTAAACAAGCTCAACTGAACTCCATTCATAGGTACAGGACATGAATACCAAAATCAGTTTGTGAATTAAACCATCATTCAATGAATCTATATTATAAAAACCAAAAATCAGAGTAAAGCTTGAGTTGCATATACTGTGAACCTGAGAATATTGACGCCGCCTTTTCCAAAAGTTCATAGTTCTATGTTTTTTAAATACATTTTCTTTGACAATAAAATAAAATAAAAATGTATAGGGGCAACCTATACACCCTGAAGCTAACTTAAAGAATTACAACAAGATTTTAAGGAAATCACTATCACACACTATTCAGTAATTATTAGGAAAGATATGTTATAACCACGAAGAACTACCACAATTCCTGAACTGAATTTGACTAAAATAGAATATACACAATTTAGACACAACCTCATGAAGTATTTCTACTAGACCTATACATAATCTCATCCACACAGCATCAGATAATCATTTCAATGGCATATTAGCACAAATTATGTTCAACCATCATCAATACTACAAACGACTACTATCAAATAACCCTCACAGAAAAATTGCTACAAATCATAAGAATGGAATGGAATTTAAGAAGAGGAAGAAGTCCTTACCTTCTCTTTTAGAGTGATGGAGCAAAGAACTAACTCAAGGACACCAGAGATGATGAAATTAGCACCTGCTATGTTGAATTTTACTCACAATCTTCTTCTCTGCTCTCTGATCCAATGCTTCGGATGTAGTAGCTATCTTCCTCCTCTTCAATTGATCTTCTTTCTCCGCAAATTTCGCTCACAGATTCTCTTCTCTACTCTTTATGATCGATGTCTCTGGATCTCTCTCTTATACCTCTAATTTTCTGCTACTTTGAAACCCTAAAACAGAGATCTTCCGCTCTCTTTCCTTTTTCTGCTGCAAATTCAAATCTGAAAATGAGATTCTTCTCTAGATTTCTAATTTTCTATCAGCTTGCTCAATTTCAGATCTGAGATTTTATTTTCTTAGATCTCATTCTATGCTACTATGGTAAGAATCAATGGCAAAAGAGAACACCAGAGTATCGATAGGAGAGAATAGAAAAGAAAGGTTTGTAGCTAATTGTAATGAGGATTCTTCACCAGATTCCAGTGGAATTTGATAAATAATGGGTTTGGAGAATGATCTCCAAGATCTAATGAAAAGATATGGTTTTAATGGTGGAAAAGGTGAAGATGATGATGGAAATAACTGAATCAATGGAGGTCTGGCTGGATTCCGGCGAGAATCCCACCGAAGAAGATGAAAAATGAGTTAGGGTTTTGAGTGAAAATCTAAGATTTCAAGCTAAGAAAATGACAAATGTAGAGGTTAGAATGAAGAAAAGAGATCTGCAAGGATGATGTTGACCGATGGCCAGTCGGATTGTGGCCGGAATCCGGTTAAGTTTGCCGGAGAAGATGGAATTCCGATCGGAGAAAAAGGGTTTGGGTTTTTTATATTTGGGGATCTCTCTCTCTCTCTCTCTCTCTCTCTCTCTCTTCTCTAATTTGTTTTCCCCCAAAACGAAAATCCAAAAATGAGAGCCCTAGATGCATATTTATAGGTGGAGATGGTGTTGGCAATGGGAGTTCCTCTCCCTCTTTCTCAATTTCTCCGTCTGTTCTCAAATCTCTGTTGAGAAAAACTCCCCCCCCCTCACGCCCTAACTCGATGGGGTCAAAATAAAGGAAAATGATATTTCGGCCCCCCCTTTTCTTCCTTGCCAGCCCCTTTTGGGTGTATTTATGACTACTCTTTTCAGCCAAGGGATGGCTCGGTTAAGAAAAGGGGTGGGATAAATTCTCTTTTCCCTTTCCTTATTGGATTGATATGGGCACACCTTGTCCTGATATTTCATACCCTTTTTCATTGATTTTAAAATAATAAGGATTGTGTAGACACCCTCATTTTGCTACACTTTAACCAACAATAGCATAATATATTAATCTGTGGAATTTCATTGGTAAAGTATGCATCCTCAAATTTTCTAAAAACCGAAATGATAAAGGGATGTACCTGGTGAGATGATTAGATCCGAAAAATTAAAAAATACCCTGATTGGTGAATTTAGTGTGTTAAATCCATGTGAGAGCCCATCTATCATGGATTTATTTGTTTTAGGTCATTAATATCTCGATTTGACTTTACGGATCATCAATCGGGACAAAATAAGCTAGGGTCACTTCACAGCCCGGGACCTGATTCCATTCCGAGACCCGATTTCCGTAAATCGTTAGATCAAGGGCAGATCTTAACCTGGGTGTCTTTCCTTACTAAGAATTTGTGATCATTTAGTCAAAATAGGATCGATCAAGGTTAATCTCAAATTCAGATTAAACATTGTGTCACTTAATTGAGCAAAAACCCAGTGAAAAGTCACGGATCAAGGCGGGATAAGAGAGATCCGTCGAAATTGTCCCGTTAAATCATCAATATCAAAACTTTCTAATGTCTCAACTATTGTCAATATCATGGTTTAATAGTTTTAACCGTTGGCCCAAAGTTGATCGAATCAGTTGGTTCGTTCGGACCACCAATTTGCTCGATCTTTGAAAAAATGATCTACCGACAGAGATCGAAGGCTCGCATTGGTCAAAAATTCTGAAAACAGTTTTCTATGGCAATATTGGGCTTAAATGAACGAGAAAAAATCAGGGATTCCAAAGGCGAAAGAATTATCGGAGTCGGATGCCAAAATCTCCGGAAAACGACATTTTTCCGTTTTCGAGAGAGTTCTCTTTCCTCACCCTCTCTCTCCTCTCACCACACGTTTTCCCATCCCAAGCTTGGGAAAACGTGGCTTGTTTCCTCCTCCCCTATTGCTTAGAGATTTGAAATGATTTTGGGCTAATTTTACAAACTTTGGAAAAGAGGCATGTGTTTCAAGCTTATTGGTCAAAAGGATTGCCTAAAACTAAAAGAGGCAAGTGTCATATTCTAATTGAGTAGGGAATCATGACAAATTTCCAGCATGCACTCCTCTTTTGGACGTTTCTAATTGTTCTTGATTTAATTCTTTATTTGCAAAATTTTGTTGGGACACTTGGGCTCATCTTATTTACTTCCCTTTGCTTCCTAATTTGTGCAAACAATCTCCACCACACAAGCTCCTTCTATTATAGAAGGGGATGTATTTTGGGCATCTAACCCATACGTTTCACAAGTTTGGGAAAGGAATTATCTAGATACTTTGATCTCATCCCTTTAATCCTTTCTAAATTGCCATCTTTTTAATCTCAACCATTGCTCCAACAAAGCAACTCAAGGTAACCTTCACCTATAAATACCCCCTTTATTGCTCCATCTAAAGGGAGAAAAGGAGAGAAAAAAAAAGAAAAACATTCATTCACCCTCTCCATTGCCGAAACCCATCAGCCTTCTCCATTCTTCAATTGCTCGATACTTCGTTTTGGCCATTTCGATTATTATCTCAAATTGGAAATCAATATCAACGAAGGAATCTACTCATTATTGGTGGGATATCATTAAAGGGATCCAAGGCAACAAAGGTTCGACATCAACCTCCGGAAAGAGGTAGGCCAATTTACATGTATTTTTCAAGTTATCATACTGAAATTTACATTTCTTCTTTTTCTTTCCATATCTTTTCTTTTCTCTTGTTGTTCCCGATCCCTCTCTACTCTAAATCCGCATTCGGATATCCCTAAGCTGCACCATAAAGCCGCACTCCAATCCATGCCCTAAGCCACACCCCTAAGCCGCACCCCTAACCTAACCTAAGCCACACCCTTAAGCCGCACCCCAACCCATGTCCTAAGCCGTACCCAAAACCTGTGGCCTGCTTGGCCTTGACCCAAAACCCCGGCTCATTCGGCAACCTAACTCAAGCCTACCCATGTCCAACCCGAGTCAAACTGGATCCAACCCGGACCTAACCCATGTCCAACCCGAGTCAAACCGGATCCAACCTAACTAAACCCGAACCCGAATCATGACCACACCCCATACCACTCAGCCATAAACCAACCCAAAACAGCCCCTCCCTTGTTTTACCGACCAAAACAGCCTCTCTTGTCCCTTGTTTTATCAGCCCAAACAGCTCACTGGATTTTGGATTCCATCCCCAAACAGCCCTCTGGATTTTGGAATCCATCCCCAAACAGCCCACTGGATTTTAGAATCCATCTCCCAAACAGCCCACTGGATTTTGGAATCCATCTCCCAAACAGCCTATTGGATTTTAAGATCCATCCCCAAACAACTACTAAAATATAAAATCCAACCAAAACTTACCCTCACCTCCAGTCTAATCTGACCCCAAGCCATATCCGATTCCAAACCCCACCCAACCTAACCAAACCCAACCCAACCGACCCCTAACCCAAATCCAACCCGCCTTACCCAAGTTCAACCCGAGTCGATCCGAGTCAAACCGAGTCAGCCCAGTCCAAAAGTCGAGTCAACTTGACCCAACCCGTGTCAACCCGGGTCCAGCCCAAGCTAACCCGAGCTCAATCCGAGTCGACCCGAATCAGCCCAAGCCAACCCAAGTCGACCCAGGTTCAACCCGAATCAAGCCAACCCGGACCAAGCCGGTCCAGCTCAATCCGATCGGTCCACCCCGGACCTAACCCGAACCCAAGTTGACCCAAACCTCTCAGCCTACTTGGCTGTAACCCAAACTCACAGCCTACATAACCTTAATCCAAACCCCCATCCCATTAGGCTCAATCCGATTAGACCTGAACCCATGGCCAACTTGGCCTTGACCCAAACCCAAGCCCTTCTGGTTTTGACCCAAACCCGATGGCTCCCTTGGCCTTAACCCCACCCTATTCGGCCTTGCCCAATACCCTGAGCCCAACCCAAGCTGCGCCCAAGCCCAATGTAAGCCGCATCCCTAGCCGCACCCAAGCCCAATGTAAGCCGCATCCCTAGCCGCACCCAAGCCCAACCCAAGCTAGTTGCACCTCTCCATGCTTCCCATCCCAAGTGTGTAACCCATTCGGCCACAATACCTCTCCTCCTCCTAATTCATTCATACCCCATCAGACCTCATAGTTATACCCTCTTGATGCCCATCACCATAGCCCATATCCATACCCCATATCACAACCCCTATACACTGTCTTATTGCAACAGCATACCCGAACCCATATTAGATCTCAACACCCATATATCTATCTAATCACCATACATCCCATGTTCAGATTACCCATCCATAACCCATACCCATCTGACCACTTACACAAATCCAATCACTTGCACACATTCGGCCGCCCATAGTCACCTAAACCAAGTTGACTCACCCTTATAAACCAAACCAAGTCTCACCGAGTCGCATCCCTACATCCAAACAACAGCTTACTCCCCACCCCCTGCATCCAAACCGTACCCATTTACCTTCCCTGCAACCAAACAGCACTCAGGAACCATTTCCAGCAACCAAACAGCAGCTTACTCCCCACCCCTGCATCCAAATAGTACCCAAATACCTTCCCTGCAACCAAACAGCACTCAGGAACCATTTCCAGCAACCAAACAGCACTCAGGAACCATTTCCAGCAACCAAACAGCACCTTTCTCCATCCTTCTCGTTCCCCTACACCCTTCTTTATCCCTTCCATTCCCCTATTCACCCTTTAAACCCTTTTTGCATGTTAGATATTTTCTTTTACTTAGTTGCTTGATTAGTTGCATGTTTAGAACTCTTTAAATTATTCTTATCGTAAGCTTAGAATCACATGCTAGTTGTTTTGCTTTTTAGTATGCTAGTTGCTTTCTTTGCATGATTAGTTGTGTTTGTTAAATTTGGAACTCAAAAGAATTCAAAAATCTTAAAAGAATCTAAGAACTTATAATCGTCTAAGATGAAAAATCCCAATCATAAAATTCTAGGCTCTAAACTTAGAGACCGCACTCTAGATTTTCAAAATAGAATTCTTAGAATCCAAAGTTCACAAATATACTAAGAATGTAACTTAGGTCCATTGCATTAAATCTAGGTTCATATAGCATAGGTCACTCCACTTCAAATCAACCAACCTAATTCAACTCAAATCAAATCTCATCAATCTTAAAACAATCACGTAGGCACATAGGCATGTAGTTGCATGTAGGATGCACTCCTGGCCCGCATGAGTCTAAACTGTGAACGGCTAAAAGAATTAGAATGCATTTAGGTTAATAAAGTTCACATTCACCCCATTTAGGAAATGCATTGAAATTAGATCATAGGATGCATGTCCCGTAGTTAGCACATTAATAGAGAGTTGAATGAGCCATTTAAAATAAATTTAAAAGAGTTAGCTTTTGGAATTGAAGACCGATTATCGGGCAGGAATGGTGCATGTGGTGGATAAATCCCCATACCTTCCATTCTTGCAACCAGGTAGCGAGTCTAGATTTCTGGTTAATCATGGGTCCTAGATCCCACATCTAGGTGGCGACTCTGTCAGTCTCTTTTGTGTGGAATTCGGATTGCCTTAGGTATTCCAAGTTCACATAAAAGACGAATTAAAATCAATATTAAAATGCACACGCCAATCGCGTGGGTACGAGAGACCAAGAGAGGGAGCATGGCGGCTCGCGCCCCACCTCTCTCGCGGGATCGGGTCCCACAGTTTGGCGACTCTGCTGGGGACCACCTAACTTCATTACAATTCCAAAGGATAACTCATTTGAATCTATTTTAACTGGCTCATGAAAACTCTATCTCTTGTATACTTGTTAGATTAGTTTGTATGCTTTATTTTCTCATCACATTCACTCAAACTTAATCTAACAAAACCTGAAGGCATCATAGATTGCGCAAACTTACTGCACACACTTACATCACTTGCATCTAAACCCTTGCATCTCACATGCACACACGTCCTATTTTAGGAACCCGGAGTGTTATCTAGCATGGTTGACTAGGATTTCATCACCTGGTGCCTCTGTGCTAGAGAAGCATTCCACCCTTAGCCTAGCACCTTATGGTGCGTAAACGGATCTCTTGTTCACGTACTGATACGCCGGACACTGGTACAGTATATCGAACATGGATTCGCGCTAAGGGAACTCTTGGCCTTACCCCTAGATTAACCCACACATGCATGTAGAATACGAACACATGTGCATCACGTGTGTAAGCCTAGCTTAGGATATCTTGCCCATTTGTGTCTAGATTAAGCTGTGGTCCATCTTCCAATGGTCACGATCGGTCCTTAGATACACGAACAAAGTCATGAGCCGAGATTCTCTCTCCACTCTGATAGATTAGGATTAGGGTTGATGCCTTCAGGTAACACTGTTAAAATGTGCAAAGATTAAAAAACTTTTCCTTTGGGGTTAGGATATAAATCCCATCATTTCCAAAGATCTCATAGGATTAATCATTCATGATCTATCCGTTGAAAGCAATCTTATGCTATCTCATCTAATCTCTTGATCGTGCGTCTTTCGTTCTTCTGTCATACGATTCGATCGTATCTTCATGCCATCCCCTAAGCGGCAGGAGCAGAATCTCACAATCTTTCGATTATGCAATCTCATGATCTGATCATGCTTGGTCCAGATGATCCAATCTTGCTTGTACCCTTGGTCTCTTCCTCCTCTAGGGGCTACCTTTTTCAAGATTATTTTGCTAAGTCCTTCAGAGTTCACTCCCATAATCCTTGAGCTAGGGGCATTCCCCACGTGCTATCATGTCATCATTGTTGTGTTTATTTGTTTTAAAGAACCATCATTTTACCTCTCATTCCTTAACTAGTCATATCATAATTATCATGTCAATCATAGAAAAAAAAAATTCCCTGAATGTCAAGCTCATATACTGTTCTTATTGTTCCCATGTAAGAACTGTTCACAGCTGAAAATCCAGGAAAGCTTCTTGGGTTCGAATCTATTCGTGGCCAGTGAAGAAGCTAATTCCCCATTTTCTTTGGAAGTCTCTCTATCCGCTTTTTCCTACCTATGGCAGATTCTATGGAAAATTTTCAACTCTTTCATGTCACAGAAACCCTGGCCCAGCTCGTCCAACAGATGAAGGAATTGAAGGAAGAAAATCAATTCGTCAAAGCTCAACTTACTGAGAAATTTGGTCCAACCACTGTTGTTTCTAAGGGCAAAAATTCGAGCCTCTCCATGGTTATGGGTTCGGAAGAACTAATTGTGAACCTCTCTAGACAAATAGCTGCGCTAACAGAAGAAGTTCATCAGATGAAATAACAAATGCAAACCTGGTATTGTCAGTCCCAAGGCTCTGAACATTTCGCTGACAAAAATACCAAAGCCCAAGATGTTGTTACCAGAAACTTTGTCTCTCTGCACCAGCAGGATTCTGTTGGGCCCTTAATTCTTGATTATGACCAAGAGCCACCATCTGAAACTCTTAAAAAAGAATTCACTGATTTGCCTACCCCACGATCTGGTATCCTGAAAGGGTTTAGGGAAAAGGAAAAGGGAGTTAACTGGTCACAGGAGCCTATGGTAATCGAATATGATCAAGCAAGACCTATACCTCAGCAAAAGCCAGGTAGGCAATTCGCCCCCCTCCCGCTTCCACCATCTGTTATATTGCAACAAGGGTTGGCTTCAGGTGATGTCTATTTACCTCGCATTAGGGATCCTCCCAATCCACTCCCCAGGACGTGGAAGGCAGATGAACACTGCGACTTTCACCAAGGATCAGGGCACACCACCGATCGGTGTATAACTCTGAGGCATGTGATCCAGAAGTTGATTGATGAGCGCAAGCTATCATTCCAGCAAACGCCAAATGTTGTGTGGAACCATGCCACACCATCACCGGATAAGGCTTAGACGCATCGAAGTTTGAGAAGCTCAGGTCTAGCTGCAGTAGAACAGGAGGAATCCAAAATTGAAAGTATCAACCATGATGATGATTCAGAACGAACCAGCCTTCGCCGAGCCTTCAACGCCAAACAGTTGCAGCAGTTAAAGTTTTAGTCACTATTTTATGATTGAGTCAGTCATCATGGTCAGTACAATTGTTGAGTCCGGTTTTACAGTTCAAGGATAATGCCTAGTCCAGGCAAGTTATCTTTTGCTTTTCTCTTTATTCAAAGTTGTGAATCCTGAGCATGTTCAAGATAGGTCGGCAGATGTAATAGCTTTTTCTTTAAATAAAAATTTCAATTCCAATAGTTCACTTGTGTCTGTTTCTTAAGTGTGCTTCTGATCTTAAAATAAGACTCCCTCCTCAAATGAGGACAAAATTGACGAAACTTCACTTGAGTTACAGCAACTACTTGAACAAGAGGAGCGCCAATCCCAGCCTTTCAAAGATGAAATTGAAGTGGTAAGCACTGGCACTGAAACTTTGATTCAGTAAATGCCGATTAAAAGTACATTACCCTCTGAAGAGTGTGAAGAATTGATAAACTTATTTCAAGAATAAGAAGATTGTCTAGAAAAGCTACAACCGATACCAGGGGCAAGACATAGATAGAATTCTCAAAGAAGAAAGTGAGAAGATATATGCTATACAAGGGGCATAGAGTAGAAACAACTTTCATATTTCCAATCAATGTCCTTGGTTCTCAAATTCATAACATGAAGCCAACAAATTCAAGATAAGAAGTTCAAGAGCAAGCATTGAAAAGTGACCATCAGATATCAAGAGTTACAAATCCATAGATGGAGGATGTCAAAGAACAGGTTTCGCTCTATGAAAGTCGAAAGCACGTATTAGAATCTTGAAAGAAGAAGATCCATTATCTCTTACCTGGAAATGCCGTCAAACTCCGTGAAGAAAAAGAAAAAGAAATATAATAAATAATCAGTACCAGAGGGACTCTAATAACCTAGATCGATTCCCAATCTGAACATCGGAAGGCCTCCTTTGGCCGAATAAATCCCAAAATCATAACCCAACGTCAAAAGAATACCGGTTTGCAAACCCTTTGAGCCTGAATGAAATTTTCTTGAAAACCTATCAAACTCGGGGCATTCACCCCGAACTACGCGAGACCTGATCCCTATACTGGGGTACGTAGGCAGCTCGGTTAAACCGAGTTCGGTCGATTCAAAAAAAAAAAAAAATTCAATCCTTTCAAAAAAAAAAGAGGGACAAGTTCCAAAAGAAGAGAAGTCAATTATTTCATAAAGAAAAGCAAAAAAAAGAAAAATCAATTAACCTTCAAACAATTTATCTTCAAACTAGGGGCATTCGCCCTGAACTACACACGACCGGATTCCTATCTTGGGATATGTAGGCAACATGTTCACAGGTTCGGTCGAAATCTTTGTTGAGCCTTAAGCCATTCTTTGAAAAGCCCTATCTTACCTATAAAGTCCTTCCGGTGTTCAGAACTAATGAGCTAGGTCCCGAGACACAATATAAAAAAAAAAGAAAAGAAGAGATGAATAAGAAAAAGAGCGGAGTTTGAAGATCTGCTAGACTGAAAACCTGAAAGGGCGGTCTAGGCAAAATTTAAGATCATTCCCCTGCTAAGTTGAAAATCCGAAAGGGCGGCTTAGGCAAAAGCAAAGGGGATAGCCTGCTGGATCGAAAACCTAGAAAGGCGGTTCAGGCAAAAGTTAAGGCTAGCACGGTCCGCCGAGTTAAAAACCTCGAAGAGGAGACTTGGTCACGGTAAGAGAACTATTACAAGAAGGCTACAGCCGGTATCAAGACTGAAGATCAACTGAAGTCAAGAAAACTCAAATGACATCCTCAAAACTGGGGGCATTGAAGCTAAGCAATCTTAGGGGTCGTAATTAAATCCTTGAGGCATTACTGTTTTAAGGAAGAAGTCCAGTGTTTACCGATTGAAAAAAAAAAAAAAACATTCCTTGAAAGGATAGACTTACCAAATAAAACGTTAACTAAGTCAGAAGCATTCCTGTGTCTGTCAGTGTAGTTAGTCTTTGTCATTCTATATTCACTCATTCAGAGTTGCTCAAGCCGTTGAGTAGTGCCTTTTATCTAAGTTTTCTCTTTAGAAAGAGTCAATCGTTATTCTTATGTCCAAATGATGCAATTGTCTTGGTGAAGGAGGCCCGGCCTCGGCAGCTCCCTGCGATCGTATGAAAAAGCTCGGTAATCTAGTCAAGCAGCTTCATTTCAAAGAAGATCAGCTCAGAAAAATTCAGAAGTAGAAACATCAGAAAGCCCAGTTTTCATAAAAAGATCATACCCCAGGAAGGCGCCTTGAGCTTGGAAGAGCCTCAGATGCAATGGTGGTTGAGCCAGTTTCTCAGAAAGATGAACCATTAAAATTTAGAATTCCCTTCTAGTTAGTTAAATACTATCCTGGTCAAGAAATGTTTATCTAAACACCTGTCAAGAGGCAAATCCCACTTGTCCATGATTATATCCAAGAGAGCCGTTGTTCTAGATTACCAATTTCATGTATCTTGTTCAAGGTTTCAGTTATCAAAATCCCCAGAAGACAAGACCAACAGTCTCTTTGAGAAAGATCTTGTTGAAGTTTCATAAAAGTGTCCCTAATCCATTCTTGTTAGTAATGGTTCTTTGTTCCTAAGGTTTGCCGTTTCATCATTCGTCAAAATCGTAGTTTCCAACATCTTTGTCGGGCACGATCTATAATATCTCCGATTTCATTGAGTTCAAAAATCAAAAATTCAAAAAATCCAATCCTACGTCAAATTCAAATTCATGAAAAATCTCTAAATTCTTCGAGCCCGTTTGTGAACGGTGCCTCTTTTCTCGAGGCCATTTGTGAATGGTCTCGTCCTCTCCATCAAATCCAATCCCCGATTCAAATCCAATTCTACGTCAAATTCAAATTCATGAAAAATCTCTAAATTCTTTGAGCCCGTTTGTGAACGGTGCCTTTTTTCTCGAGGCCATTTGTGAATGGTCTCGTCTTCTCCTTGAGCCCGTTTGCGGACGGTACCTCATTTCCCAAAAATAAAAATTCATCAAATCCAAATCCTTAATTCAAAAATCCAATCCTTCGTCAAATTCAAGCTCATGAAAAATCTCTAAATTCTTTGAGCCCGTTTGTGAACGGTGCCTCTTTTTGTGAATGGTCTCGTCTTCTCCTTGAGCCTGTTTGCGGACGGTACCTCATTTCCCAAAAATAAAAATTCATCAAATCCAAATCCTTAATTCAGAAAAATCCAATCCTACGTCAAATTCAAGTTCATGAAAAATCTCGTCTTCTCCTTGAGCCTGTTTGTGAACGGTGCCTCATTTTCTGAGTTCATTTGTGAATGGTCTCATGTCCTCTTCGAGCCCGTTTGTGAACGGTGCCTCATTTCTCGAGTCCATTTGTGAATGGTCTCGTCTTCTCCTTGAGCCCGTTTGAGAACGGTGCCTCTTTTCTTCGAGTCCATACAACTATGGTCTCTTATCCCCTTTGAACATCATACAACTATGATGTCTCATTTCCTTGGAATCCGTACAAATACGGTATTTCATTCTCTTCGAGTCCATACAACTATGGTCTCTTATCCCCTTTGAACATCATACAACTATGATGTCTCATTTCCTTGGAATCCGTACAAATACGGTATTTCATTCTCTTCGAGTCCATACAACTATGGTCTCTTATCCCCTTTGAACATCATACAACTATGATGTCTCATTTCCTTGAAATCCGTACAAATACGGTATTGCATTCTCTTCGAGTCCATACAACTATGGTCTCTTATCCCCTTTGAACATCATCCAACTATGATGTCTCATTTCCTTGGAATCCGTACAAATACGGTATTTCATTCTCTTCGAGTCCATACAACTATGGTCTCTTATCCCCTTTGAACATCATACAACTATGATGTCTCATTTCCTTGGAATCCGTACAAATACGGTATTTCATTCTCTTCGAGTCCATACAACTATGGTCTCTTATCCCCTTTGAACATCATACAACTATGATGTCTCATTTCCTTGCAATCCGTACAAATACGGTATTTCATTCTTTTCGAGTCCATACAACTATGGTCTCTTATTCTCTTTGAACATCATACAACTATGATGTCTCATTTCCTTGGAATCCGTACAAATACGGTATTTCATTCTCTTCGAGTCCATACAACTATGATCTCGTATTCTCCTTGAAGCATCATATAAATATGATGTCTCATTTTCCCTCCGAATATCCATTCGAAAATGATATCTCATTCTCTCGTTGCCCGTTTGTGAGCGGCACCGCAGCGGGATTTTTTTATTGCATTCCAATTCTAAGACTTCGTTTAGGGTCTTGCATTAGGTAGTAAATGTTTGCGTCTAGGTTCTGTTTTGTGTAGAGTCCTTTGTTGATTAAAGCTGCGCAAAATGGTTCTGTCATTTTGACTTTGGTATTCGATGACTACGTCATCTCTACCAAAGAGGGGCATCTGTAGACACCCTCATTTTGCTACACTTTAACCAACAATAGCATAATATATTAATCTGTGGAATTTCATTGGTAAAGTATGCATCCTCAAATTTCTAAAAACCGAAATGATAAAGAGATGTACCTGGTGAGATGATTAGATCCGAAAAATTAAAAAATATCCTGATTGGTGAATTTAGTGTGTTAAATCCATGTGAGAGCCCATCTATCATGGATTTATTTGTTTTAGGTCATTAATATCTCGATCTGACTTTACGGATCATCAATCGGGACAAAATAAGCTAGGGTCACTTCACAGCCCGGGACCTGATTCCATTCCGAGACCCGATTTCCGTAAATCGTTAGATCAAGGGCAGATCTTAACCTGGGTGTCTTTCCTTACTAAGAATTTGTGATCATTTAGTCAAAATAGGATCGATCAAGGTTAATCTCAAATTCAGATTAAACATTGTGTCACTTAATTGAGCAAAAACCCAGTGAAAAGTCACGGATCAAGGCGGGATAAGAGAGATCCGTCGAAATTGTCCCGTTAAATCATCAATATCAAAACTTTCTAATGTCTCAACTATTGTCAATATCATGGTTTAATAGTTTTAACCGTTGGCCCAAAGTTGATCGAATCAGTTGGTTCGTTCGGACCACCAATTTGCTCGATCTTTGAAAAAATGATCTACCGACAGAGATCGAAGGCTCGCATTGGTCAAAAATTCTGAAAACAGTTTTCTATGGCAATATTGGGTTTAAATGAACGAGAAAAAATTAGGGATTCCAAAGGCGAAAGAATTATCGGAGTCGGATGCCAAAATCTCCGGAAAACGACATTTTTCCGTTTTCGAGAGAGTTCTCTTTCCTCACCCTCTCTCTCCTCTCACCACACGTTTTCCCATCCCAAGCTTGGGAAAACGTGGCTTGTTTCCTCCTCCCCTATTGCTTAGAGATTTGAAATGATTTTGGGCTAATTTTACAAACTTTGGAAAAGAGGCATGGTGTTTCAAGCTTATTGGTCAAAAGGATTGCCTAAAACTAAAAGAGGCAAGCGTCATATTCTAATTGAGTAGGGAATTATGACAAATTTCCAGCATGCACTCCTCTTTTGGACGTTTCTAATTGTTCTTGATTTAATTCTTTATTTGCAAAATTTTGTTGGGACAGGCCTCATCTTATTTACTTCCCTTTGCTTCCTAATTTGTGCAAACAATCTCCACCACACAAGCTCCTTCTATTATAGAAGGGGATGTATTTTGGGCATCTAACCCATACGTTTCACAAGTTTGGGAAAGGAATTCTCTAGATACTTTGATCTCATCCCTTTAATCCTTTCTAAATTGCCATCTTTTTAATCTCAACCATTGCTCCAACATAGCAACTCAAGGTAACCTTCACCTATAAATACCCCCTTTATTGCTCCATCTAAAGGGAGAAAAGGAGAGAAAAAAAAAAAAAAAACATTCGTTCACCCTCTCCATTGCCGAAACCCATCAGCCTTCTCCATTCTTCAATTGCTCGATACTTCGTTTTGGCCATTTCGATTATTATCTCAAATTGGAAATCAATATCAACGAAGGAATCTACTCATTATTGGTGGGATATCATTAAAGGGATCCAAGGCAACAAAGGTTCGACATCAACCTCCGGAAAGAGGTAGGCCAATTTACATGTATTTTTCAAGTTATCATACTGAAATTTACATTTTTTCTTTTTCTTTCCATATCTTTTCTTTTCTCTTGTTGTTCCCGATCCCTCTCTACTCTAAATCCGCATTCGGATATCCCTAAGCTGCACCATAAAGCCGCACTCCAATCCATGCCCTAAGCCACACCCCTAAGCCGCACCCCTAACCTAACCTAAGCCACACCCTTAAGCCGCACCCCAACCCATGTCCTAAGCCGTACCCAAAACCTGCGGCCTGCTTGGCCTTGACCCAAAACCCCGGCTCATTCGGCAACCTAACTCAAGCCTACCCATGTCCAACCCGAGTCAAACTGGATCCAACCCGGACCTAACCCATGTCCAACCCGAGTCAAACCGGATCCAACCTAACTAAACCTGAACCCGAATCATGACCACACCCCATACCACTCAACCATAAACCAACCCAAAACAGCCCCTCCCTTGTTTTACCGACCAAAACAGCCTCTCTTGTCCCTTGTTTTATCAGCCCAAACAGCTCACTGGATTTTGGATTCCATCCCCAAACAGCCCACTGGATTTTAGAATCCATCTCCCAAACAGCCCTCTGGATTTTGGAATCCATCCCCAAACAGCCCACTGGATTTTAGAATCCATCTCCCAAACAGCCCACTGGATTTTGGAATCCATCTCCCAAACAGCCTATTGGATTTTAAGATCCATCCCCAAACAACTACTAGAATATAAAATCCAACCAAAACTTACCCTCACCTCCAGTCTAATCTGACCCCAAGCCATATCCGATTCCAAACCCCACCCAACCTAACCTAACCAAACCCAACCCAACCGACCCCTAACCCAAATCCAACCCGCCTTACCCAAGTTCAACCCGAGTCGATCCGAGTCAAACCGAGTCAGCCCAGTCCAAAAGTCGAGTCAACTTGACCCAACCCGTGTCAACCCGGGTCCAGCCCAAGCTAACCCGAGCTCAATCCGAGTCGACCCGAATCAGCCCAAGCCAACCCAAGTCGACCCAGGTTCAACCCGAATCAAGCCAACCCGGACCAAGCCGGTCCAGCTCAATCCGATCGGTCCACCCCGGACCTAACCCGAACCCAAGTTGACCCAAACCTCTCGGCCTACTTGGCTGTAACCCAAACTCGCAGCCTACATAACCTTAATCCAAACCCCCATCCCATTAGGCTCAATCCGATTAGACCTGAACCCATGGCCAACTTGGCCTTGACCCAAACCCAAGCCCTTCTGGTTTTGACCCAAACCCGATGGCTCCCTTGGCCTTAACCCCACCCTATTCGGCCTTGCCCAATACCCTGAGCCCAACCCAAGCTGCGCCCAAGCCCAATGTAAGCCGCATCCCTAGCCGCACCCAAGCCCAACCCAAGCTAGTTGCACCTCTCCATGCTTCCCATCCCAAGTGTGTAACCCATTCGGCCACAATACCTCTCCTCCTCCTAATTCATTCATACCCCATCAGACCTCATAGTTATACCCTCTTGATGCCCATCACCATAGCCCATATCCATACCCCATATCACAACCCCTATACACTGTCTTATTGCAACAGCATACCCGAACCCATATTAGATCTCAACACCCATATATCTATCTAATCACCATACATCCCATGTTCAGATTACCCATCCATAACCCATACCCATCTGACCACTTACACAAATCCAATCACTTGCACACATTCGGCCGCCCATAGTCACCTAAACCAAGTTGACTCACCCTTATAAACCAAACCAAGTCTCACCGAGTCGCATCCCTACATCCAAACAACAGCTTACTCCCCACCCCCTGCATCCAAACCGTACCCATTTACCTTCCCTGCAACCAAACAGCACTCAGGAACCATTTCCAGCAACCAAACAGCAGCTTACTCCCCACCCCTGCATCCAAATAGTACCCAAATACCTTCCCTGCAACCAAACAGCACTCAGGAACCATTTCCAGCAACCAAACAGCACTCAGGAACCATTTCCAGCAACCAAACAGCACCTTTCTCCATCCTTCTCGTTCCCCTACACCCTTCTTTATCCCTTCCATTCCCCTATTCACCCTTTAAACCCTTTTTGCATGTTAGATATTTTCTTTTACTTAGTTGCTTGATTAGTTGCATGTTTAGAACTCTTTAAATTATTCTTATCGTAAGATTAGAATCACATGCTAGTTGTTTTGCTTTTTAGTATGCTAGTTGCTTTCTTTGCATGATTAGTTGTGTTTGTTAAATTTGGAACTCAAAAGAATTCAAAAATCTTAAAAGAATCTAAGAACTTATAATCGTCTAAGATGAAAAATCCCAATCATAAAATTCTAGGCTCTAAACTTAGAGACCGCACTCTAGATTTTCAAAATAGAATTCTTAGAATCCAAAGTTCACAAATATACTAAGAATGTAACTTAGGTCCATTGCATTAAATCTAGGTTCATATAGCATAGGTCACTCCACTTCAAATCAACCAACCTAATTCAACTCAAATCAAATCTCATCAATCTTAAAACAATCACGTAGGCACATAGCCATGTAGTTGCATGTAGGATGCACTCCTGGCCCGCATGAGTCTAAACTGTGAACGGCTAAAAGAATTAGAATGCATTTAGGTTAATAAAGTTCACATTCACCCCATTTAGGAAATGCATTGAAATTAGATCATAGGATGCATGTCCCGTAGTTAGCACATTAATAGAGAGTTGAATGAGCCATTTAAAATAAATTTAAAAGAGTTAGCTTTTGGAATTGAAGACCGATTATCGGGCAGGAATGGTGCATGTGGTGGATAAATCCCCATACCTTCCATTCTTGCAACCAGGTAGCGAGTCTAGATTTCTGGTTAATCATGGGTCCTAGATCCCACATCTAGGTGGCGACTCTGTCAGTCTCTTTTGTGTGGAATTCGGATTGCCTTAGTGATTCCAAGTTCACATAAAAGACGAATTAAAATCAATATTAAAATGCACACGCCAATCGCGTGGGTACGAGAGACCAAGAGAGGGAGCGTGGCGGCTTGCGCCCCACCCCTCTCGCGGGATCGGGTCCCACAGATTGGGGTACAACTCGGGTTAAATTTCCTGGGATTCGGGGATTTTGTTCAATTTCGAAACTCAAATTTCGGGAATTTTGTTGAATTTCAGGATTATAGGGCCCGGTCAAAATGGGGTGTCTATATATACATTTAATGATAAGCATTAAGCACACAAGAGTGGGTATGAAGGACAACTAGGTGCATAGTAATAGATATAATTATTCACCTAGGCACAAGAGATGTGTAAGAAAGGATTTGAGCATATTTTCTTAGACATGACTTTTTACTCCTTAATTTTGCTAGAAATGATATCCTAAACAAGTTAAATACTCTAAGATCTAGCAAATGCCAAATTTGTTCAAGAAGGAGTTCAAATATGACAGAAATGTAGTTGTTAGTTTAAGTTAATCTCATGGGCTAATGGGTGGTTGATTTTCATGTTAGCATCAATATGGTTTTCACATTGAATATTCTATTGTGGATGAGTACTAAGTGCAAGAAGACTTAAAACACAATGTGTGCACTTAGACTAAATATTCTAGAATGATATTCAATTGAGTGCAATATATCAAAGTCTAATTGTAAATAATTTTTAGTATATAGACTTTGAACCTAAATTTTTTTTATCATTTAAGCACATACATAGACTAGATATTGACATGAGACATCTAGAGAACCTTTTCTAATAGAAATAACTATTTAGTGCAAATAAGATACAAGGTGATAAACTTCAAGTACATGTATCTTCTCAACATTTTTGAAAAGATTTGACAATATGAGCATAACTCCTAAATCTACTAAGCATATAAAATGCCTGAAGTAGGGGGTTTTAGAACCAAACCATCTTGAGCCCAACTAAGTTTGTCTGATGTAATGAGTCTTTTATAACCTACACAAACTTAGAACTATTTGCTAGTCTAAATTTACATTTAGATTTGTAATGTCCAATCCTACCATAATAATTACATGAAATTGAAGAGCAAGTAGATGGACTAAAAGAATATAAAGATGAACTACAAGAGCATTTACAAACATATTTAGTATTTTCATCTTGTAGTCTCTCATATTCCAACATGATTTTTTCATTTTCTAATTTCATCTCTTCTATTTTATTTTCAAAATGATCTATTTGATGAGATGAATTAGTTGTTAGTTGTTCTTCATTTTTACATAAAAGTTTATTTTCATTTTTAAAGGCATTACGCTTTTGTATTAAGTCATCATTTTTGCTTATCAAAACTTTGCTTAATTGACTTAATTTTTCATTCATTTTTAAACTTACATCAATTTTCATTTTCAAGTTATCAATTTGATTTTTCAAATTGGAAATTGAATTTTTAACTCCATCTCCATTTGTAAAAAAAATTTGAGATGTCCCATTTTGTCCAATGACAACATTTTTATCAATTGATGTAAAGAGAGAAGAATTTTTCTCATAAATATTTTCAAGTGTAGTCCAAATATCTTTTGCATTTGTACATGAGGAGATTTTCTCAAATGCATTTGGAAATAGTCCACAGCATAATATAACCATGGCTTTTGAGTTTAAGGAAAATAATTTTGTATCACTTTTAATACATTTCCTTAGTAGAGTATAGGCTTTTTCAATGACATTTAAGATGTCACAATCTATCGATTTGAGATAGGGTAACATTTGAACTTTCCAAGCTCTAAAATTCCTTCCATCAAGAAATGAAGGAATAAGAGCAGATTGGCCTAACTCAAAATCCATTTAGGTTGCCATGGATCTTTTCTCTTGTAGATTTTAAATTTAAAAACCTCTTTAAGAGCATATAACTTTGATACCAAATGAAATACAAGTGTGGAAACCCTAGAGGGGGGTGAATTGGTCAATTAAAATTTTGGCATTAATTAGGTGTGGTATTAAAAATAATTTGCTAATTTTAAGATAATGTTGTCAAACCCTTCTTCAAATAATCAAGATGATAAAGTTAGGGTTTAGATATTACAACTGTTTATATTTACTAACCCTTGTTCAATAAAACATAAACATAAGTTAGGGTTAGAGTTTACCAATCACAAAGGGAGAGAGAGATAGAGTGAGGAAGAGACAATAGAGGTACACAATGATTTTATAGTGGTTCAGGACTAAGCCCTATGTCCACTCTTCAAGACCTCCTTCGAGCTTCACTAAGCGATCCTACACTCTTAACCGGTCGGATCAATGAGCCCTCAGTTACAAACGCCTTCTCCACCTCCGAGGGAAAAAACCCTCTTCGCTCCGGATTCTCCTTTCTTAACGGGCCGAATCGGAGACCCTCTTACAATCAAGCTTCTCCTTAAGGCCGAAGCGAAAATCCTCTGCACAAAGTGATTCACCTTTCTTACCGGGCCGAATCGTAGACCCTCTTACAAATGAAGAACAAATAATGAAAAACTCTCAAAGCCTTTAGATAGGCTAATACAAATATGATAGCTCTCACAAACTCTCCAAAAGATAAGCAAATCAAAGCCCTATGGAGTTCCTCTTGATTAAATGTAAATTGCAAAATCAAAGCATAAAGAGGAAAACTAAAAACCTTTAGATTTGAAGGTGTAAGGTCACAAAGATGTTATATGATCTTCCAAAATGTTGATTAGTTGGTCTAGGATAGGGTCTAAATAGCCCATTAAAAGATATAACCGTTTGGGGGTAAAACTGTAATAAACAGGCTTAGAAAAATCTAGCCGTTTGAGCCCCACGGCTACTTTTCGACACTAGCGCGGTCGACCGTGGTGTTGCGGCCTCCCATCCTATCAGGCGTTATTTTTTCTATTTTAAATTTCTTATCGCCACGGTTGACCTAGCTTGTCGCGGTCGCCCTCCGAGAGCAACCTGAACATTTTTATTTTTGTCCAGATCCCTATCCGCAGTCGCCCGGCCCTATGGCGGTCGACCTGACCGACCATGATGGATTGCTTCTGGCTTTCCAGAAACACATCCGCGGTCGCTCGGGAAGCCTCGGTCGACCGGACCACTAAAATCGGGTAGGTGCTGGATTTCCAGCCACCTTACCGCGGTCGCCCCGGGAACCCAGGTCGACTTGCCCTGTTTGAAAATTGAGTTTTAAATATAAAATCCAAGGGACTTTAGGCCATGGTATTTGGGCTTTTGTCCAAGGTTTTTTAACATATTTTGGGGAGTGTTGATGGTTTTCAAAGATGTTAAATTTAATTATGAAAACCATTTGAAAACCTTTGAAAGTGCAAATACATTTAAAACAAGGGGACTCCAAATACAATCTAAAAAGATAAAACCTTGAGTCTTCTTGGATTGCTTGGCTCCTCCGCAGTTTCTTGGACATCTCTGACTTGTGAGTGAACTCATTGACTTGGTTTAGCTCTTGTGACTTCCTCCATTCTTCGAATATCTTCTATGTTGCATGAGGTGGTCACCAAGGCTGGTTCATCTCCAAGCTTCTGCTGGCACTTTGCTAGGCAACTTGTGGGATCTTCAACTTGAGCTCTTTGACTTGAACATCTTCCACGGATGATGTCTCCAATGTATGTGCAAGCTCTTTGGTCCATTGTGCATGTTGATCCTCAAGCCATGTGTTGTGTTGAGTTGTGTAATGGCGATATGACATGTCAAGTTCCTGTCTAAGATGCAAGACTCAAAGACAACACATTAGTCCATAAAGACTAATCAATTTAGGTTTGCTAGCATCAAAACAACAAAGAAAAGGTGAATGTATGAACCCTTGGGAACCCTTGGGCTTACATTCTCCCCCTTTTTTATGATGGCAAACCAAATTGATTATGGAGGTAGGAGATATAAAAAAAATAGACAAATACGCATCAATTGATATAACGATAGAGCATAGCTCTCCCTCAATATATGCACAAGTGTAATATATAAATGTAAAGCAAGTGATGCATATAAGATATGGAGATATCTAAAACATAGACAAATACGCATCAATATATATAACAATAGAGCATAGCTCCCCCTCACTATATGTCCAAGTGTAATATATAATTGTAAAGCAAGTGATGCATATATCAATTCCTAAATTCTCCCCCCTTTTGGCAGCAGCAAAAAGGAAGAATTTTAGCTGTTAAAGTTCAAAACTCTATAGTGCCATGATTACTCACCATATCTACTTATCATGAATATGAGATGATTAAAGTGAAACATACATGATAAGAACAACCAAACATAGAAATAACTGACAGTGTGAAACACTTCTATATTTGTGGACGGGCATAGGCAAAGGGTATGTACTACAAAATATTTCTATGACCCATGAAACTAATGAAGATATGACATTTAAGCTCATCTAATGCTTATCAAAAGATTTGAGAAGCATAAAAAATCAAGTACAGTGCTTGATAAGCAGATTTTTTAAATTTAATCGAAAAGAATTACATGTAAAGCACAATGAATGGGGCAATGGACATTGTGAGCATATCACTATGGTCCATATAAAGATAAGAATATGACCATTTGGCTCTCCCCTTAAGTATTTGTCATTGGCCTTAGATGAAACTGATAAGGAAAGGCATGACAATATAAAATGGATAGGGATATGACAGTGAGAGTATAGATAAGGAAACTTATCATGGAATTTGAGTGCAAATGACTTATAAAGCACATGATAAGTGAGAATTCATAGGAAACTAGATGATCGATTTGAGCATAATCCTATGAAGAGGAGTTCTAGAGAGTTTTCAAAATTGAACTCTAGAACAAGATATCATTGGAGATGATGATACCATATGAGTTCATCCTAGATAAGTCTAAAGCTTATGAGGATATGACATTAAGGCATAGGCTAAAGGTACTTGTCATAAATGAGAATTGATCTCAAAGTGAAAGCATGAGATAAGCCCTAACTACAACACATATGGAGCAATGAAGCTCCAAATGAGTGTACTTACATATGTAATGTAATATACTGTGGGACCCGATCCCGCGAGAGGGGTGGTGGCGCGAGCCGCCACGCACTATCCCTTGGTCTCTCGTACCCACGCGATTGGCGTGTGCCTTTCATTATTGATTTTAATTCGTCTTTTATGTGAACTTGGGATCACTAAGGCAATCCGAATTCCACACAAAAGAGACTGACAGAGTCGCCACCTAGATGTGTGATCTAGGACCCATAATTAACCAGAAATCTAGACTCGCTACCTGGTTACAAGAATGGAAGGTATGGGGATTTATCCACCACATGCACCATTCCTGCCCGATAATCGGTCTTCAATTCCAAAAGTTAACTCTTTTTAAATTCATTTTTAATGGCTCATTCAACTCTCTTGTTAATGTGCTATCTATGTGACATGCATCCTATGATCTAATTTCAATGTGAATCCTAAATGTGTATCTTGATTTCTTAATTGGTTTGGATTCAATCTAAGTGAAAGTTCTCCTAAAATTCTAATTTCATGGAAAATCCTAAGTGATTTGATTGTTTCAACAGTTTTAAAAGTGATTAGCCCGAGTCCTCAGATGGTCTGGTATTCATCCAAAGAAGCCTACGTATCCCCGCCTCCACGAGAATCAAGGCAACGTAGTTCTTCGCGCCTATTCTAAGCTAGGATGCCTAAGACACCTAGACTTCTATCCTAGACTCGATCTAAAAGACCGAACCGGTTATTAAAGTTTCTTGTACGATTATTTAAATTTCAGTGAATTGTGGATTTTATGACACCCTATATGCCCTAACTAAATGCAGATTAGCCCTAAGCTAATGCAGGTGGTTCTTACAACCTATGTGTGACTAGGCTGTATTTCCTAAGGAAAACCAAGGGTGGACTAGCGTATCCTACTCTAGTCATCACTCGGCGATATGGATCGCCGACTGACCGGACGGAGGCGCTCCTATAACTCTAGGACAGACCCCTAACTCTAAAAACAAGCACACAACAAACAAACAATCAAACAACCTATCAAAAGAAAAATCCTAACTCTAAAACTCTCTATCTAGGAGAAACTCCTAACTCTAGAGGAAGATCTTTTGAAAATAAGATTTTAAAGGTTTTTGAAGAAAGTTTTTGATATTATTTACAAAAAAGGTTTGGCTGGACTTGGGATGTAAATCCCAAGCTGCACTACGTACCTCGGAAGAGGATCAAGCCAACGTAGTTCGAAAATCGAACTCGCCTAATACGCTTCTAAAAGAAACACTCAACACTTTAGATTTTTTTTAAGGTTTTTGATGTTTTCAAATGTTTTTTTGAGTTTTAAATTTCTAATGTTTTTGGATTTTATAGCTTTTCCAATGCTCAGGACCTTAAAATATTTTTAATCTTAAAGGGAACACGCAAGTAATACCACAAACTAGGGCAAAGCCCTAAAGCAAAAGGGGAAACCCCGAATAAGCAACTAGCGTCTCAAAGAGACAAACCACAACAAGAAAGATAGCGTCCCAAGAAGAGAGAAAATGGTCCAAGATCCTAAGCAAGCAAAGCTCTAATAAGACTGAGTTAGCCTCTAATCAAAAGCGAAGTAATCAACAACTCTAAAGGAGAAACTCCGAACTAACAACACTAAAGAGGGGAACAAATGAGTCAGAGACTCTCTAATACTACAACTTAGAGGAGGAATGAGTCAAAGACTCCCAAATAACGCCAACAGAAGAACCAATGAGTCAAAGACTTCCTAGTAGTACAACAAAAGAACGAATGAGTCAAAGACTCTCTAAAAGAAATGGAAACATGAGTCAAAGACTCCAATAACACCAACTAAAGGATAGATGAGTCAAAGACTCTCTAAAAGAAAAGGAAACACGAATTTGCACATTTGGCAGAGGTAAAACACCCAGCCGGGCCGGACAGCTACCTAGCCCTAGGGTGCAACAAATGTGCAACCCAATACCCATAAGGGTAGGGGTATGAAGCCAAGCCGAGTATGGTGTTCTCCCAAAACCAAACGGCGCACAAAGAGGACTAACGAGAGAATGAGACCGGGCGGGTCTCCCAAACAAACACAAAGATGGGCTCCAAGTAACCTTATCATTGCCCTTGCAAGGGGGAAGCAAGGCTAAGACAACTAATTGACCAAATTGGTCTCTAATTAACAGAGGCACAAATTGAGGTGCAACCTCAGAGAGGATTCTACAAATGAGGCAAAGCAGACCTTCTTAAGGAATTAAGATGTGACAGAATTTAAGGTCCTTTAGAGATTTTAAGATGATTTTCAATTAATTTCGGATTTTCAATGAATTTTATCAATTTTAATCATATGAGTGATTTTACAAGTGAAGTTGTTGCAAACGAACTCAAAATGAGTTGAAACTTCTCCAGCAACAAGATATGATGAGATGTAACTTACTGGAATATTTTTATAGATTATTACATTAAACTCATATTTAATTTGGATTTAAAAATTAATTGACCAGATTGCAAAAATAACACAGAAACTACTAGAAATAGAAATCTAAATTCCATGAAATTTCTACAGTAGTAAGATATAAGTGAAAATAGCATGCTGTGAGATTTTCATGAATTTAGAAAACTATTTACTATCAGTTTCGGATTTTTCAAATGTCAAACCAGATTATGAATTAAGACTACAGCTCATATGAAACAAGATCAAAATCACTTGAAACTTTTACAGAAGCAAGAAGTATATAATTTAAGACTACTGTAAAAATTTGGAGAATTGAATCTGTGATTTGACATCAGTAACAATTCTCCCAAAATCTGATAATTTTCAAAGAATGCGTAAAATAATATACCAAACAAAATCCAAAAATGCTCACAAATTCATGGTAGAATGTATCATTATCATATTATTTTCCCACGAAATTTCATTATTTTTGGAATCTGTTTAGTATATCTTTTAGTTTTCTTCGTTAAAAATCATACAAAAATCCGAAAATATACCAAATAATTCTAAACAATTCCGAGAACGGTGTACCTACCTGTGATCGAAATCCTCGCCGAATCCGAGAGCCGAAAAACTCGAAAATTCCGCCTCCGTGCGATCGCTTCCGCTTTCTTTCTCTTTTTGCTTCTTTTTTGTTTCTTTTTCTTCTTTTCTTGTTTCTTTTCTTTTTTTTCTTTTCAACCCCTCATAGCAACTTTGTTAGAACACATGATAGAAGAGAAATGAGTTCTTCCTCTCTCTTACTCACCCTCATTGAACCATTTATAGCAAAGGAATGGGAGGGTGGTGGCCACCATTGTGGACTTATTCCATGGTAGGTGGCCACCATTGTGGACATATTCCATGGTAGGTGGCCACCATTGTGGACATTGAATTTTGACATGTGTGTGGCCCCATGCATGTTTTTTAAAGTTCTTTTGAGTAGGTAAAAGATAACCCAAATGGGTCCCCTATGTGACCAAATTCCCAATTGTGCATAAAATCATATGCCCCACTCCAAAGTATGATCGGAACCGTTCATTTGATGGGCGACAATGTGATTTAATTTGTGCTCCGCTAATCAATCCTATGGGCTGATCCAAGCCATCCAATAGATCAAAATGTGAATATGTTACCCCATTTTTAAATCACTCCTATTTGATGATCCGAACCGTCCATTTGATGGGTGACAATTGATGATCTTGACCGTTCAAATAGTGGGCTGCGATGTGATTTAATTTGTGCTCCACTAATCAATCCTATGGGCTGATCCAAACCATCCAATAGATCAAAATGTGAATATGTTACCCCATTTTTTAAATCACTCCCATTTGATGATCCGAACCGTCCATTTGATGGGCGACAATTGATGATCTTGACCGTTCAAATGGTGGGTCGCAATGTAAATTGGTTGTGCCCCCTTAAATCATTCCTCTATGACGATCCAGACCATCCAATTGATGGGTCCCCTACCTAAGTAGGTTGTGTCCTCCTAAATCATTTCAATGGGCTGATCCGAGTAACTCAACCTGATGATCGAAACAAAATTGGTTGTTAAAACGACTTCTCTGAGATCTTGACCGTTCTCTTGATGATCATCTTTAGGTGTTGGATCGAAGTAGGTTCAAAACTCATTTTTCACTAAAACAATGTGCGGGCCACCCTGTTTGATCCAAATCTAAACAAATGCTCAAGACGGGCCCATCAATCGGATCCAAATTCTCTCTTGTTCGGATTCTTGGGAATAATCTCTCTCAACACTTAACGGAAAAGTGCGAAACATGGCGGAAATGATTGAACGGGATTTCGCCCAAGCATAGCGAACTTGGGTCCGGTCAAAATGGGGTGTCTACAGATGCCCCTCTTTGGCAAAGCGTGTGTAACACGCGAATGGCAAAGCTGAACAGACGACACATTTTGACTGACCCGAAAGCAAAGCAAATTTTTGGGTTTTCAGTTTTAAAACGATATTCACAGAGATAAAACTCTACCAACAATAGGGAGATAGCCTCTCACCGACTCTTAACTCGGCAACGACAACTCAAAGAGATAGTCTCTCCCTAATACTCATGACTCAACTGTTTAAATCAATACGCAAAGACTCTATTAAAGCAAACACAAACATACTCTGTTAAAACAAAGCTTTTAAGAAAACGAACCCAATAAAATTACCTCAAAGAAAGCAGACCACTATCAATGCAGACGTAAATCAATCCTTCAAAGAATATCAAATCAAATTACTCAAAGAGTATGTAACACTCATAGAGTCTCAAATCAAACACTCAGAGAGCTTCAAACACATAGAAATCTTTATACTCAAAGAGCCTCAACCACCCGAAGAGTCTGTAACACTCAAAGGGTCTCAACTACTCAAAGAGTCTCAAACACATGCAAAAACCTTTATACTCGAAAGAGTCTCAACTACATAGAGAAACCTTTATACTCAAAGAGCCTCAACTACCCGAAGAGTCTGTAACACTCAAAGGGTCTCAACTACTCAAAGAGTCTCAAACACATCAAAGAAACTATTTATACTCAAAGAGTCTCAACTACCCGAAGAGTCTGTAACACTCAAAGGGTCTCAACTACTCAAAGAGTCTCAAACCAACATAAAACATTTATACTCAAGGAGTCTCAACTACCCGAAGAGTCTATAACACTCAAAGGGTCTCAACTACTCAAAGAGTCTCAAATCAACACAAAAACATTTATACTCAAAGAGTCTCAACTACCCGAAGAGTCTGTAACACTCAAAGGGTCTCAACTACTCAAAGAGTCTCAAATACACACAAAAAACCTTTATACTCAAAAAGTCTCAACTACATAGAGAAACCTTTATACTCAAAGAGCCTCAACTACCCGAAGAGTCTGTAACACTCAAAGGGTCTCAACTACTCAAAGAGTCTCAAATAAATCACAAAAACATTTATACTCAAAGAGTCTCAACTACCCGAAGAGTCTGTAACACTCGAAGGGTCTCAACTACTCAAAGAGTCTCAAATTAACGCAAAAACATTTATACTCAAAGAGTCTCAACTACCCGAAGAGTCTGTAACACTCGAAGGGTCTCAACTACTCAAAGAGTCTCAAATCAACACAAAAAACATTTATACTCAAAGAGCCTCAACTACCCGAAGAGTCTGCAGCACTCGAAGGGTCTCAACTACTCAAAGAGTCTCAAATCAACACAAAACATTTATACTCAAAGAGTCTCAACTACCCGAAGAGTTTGTAACACTCAAAGGGTCTCAACTACTCAAAGAGTCTCAAACGCACACAAAAAACCTTTATACTCAAAGAGTCTCAAATCAACACGAAAATATTTATCGATCTTATATCGAGTTCATTGATAGCATAGCTATCTCCTGCTGAGAATAAATTGGAGTGCATGATCTTTGCTGAAAGCAAAACTCAAGTAGATTGATGAGATTTTTAGGTGCTGACTCTCTTTAACAGATGAAAAGCATTCTAATGAGGTTTGAAGGATGTAGGAGTAGATTATATACCCCGCTGGAAATTGAAGTTTATGAAACTTTGACTCCAAAAGAAACAACTTGATCAAGGAATTCAACTCAAAGAGTATGTTCAAGCTTCTCTGGTTTCTATTTGCTAAGAATAGATATCCCAGTTATCATTGTGTAATATCTTTTATGACGCAAGTCATAAAAGATGCCCCTAGTATGATGTGCTTCCATGACAAGGTTTTAAGAAAGCAGAACCAAGGTAAGTAGGAAAAATTTGAGTTTGCATGGGTTCTTTCTTTGGTATAATGGTAAGACCACCTTCACAAAGGCTGAACGTAAGAGTTCTTCATTTTGCTCAGTGCTTGAGGCTTTGATGTTTCAGGCAGGTCTGAATAACAAATCTCTTGCCCTTCTTTGATTCTTAAACCAGGATCTACTCTAGATTTTTCTTTACATTTCGGAAGGTGTACACCCATTCTCTCCAGTGCCAAACACTTTTGATTCTAAAAGAAAACAATGAGAAACAAGGAACAGACTCCTGAGGACTCTTTCAAAGAAGACTTACAATATTCATGGGACTTGACTAAATTTTGATTCACTCTTAAATCAAATGTGTTATTTTTAAATGGTAAGGTCAGCCACTCTTAGAGTAGTCTCAAAAACCATGCCAAAAGGCTCTAGTTTCCTCCATCAGGACATCCGTCATGGTTATACCCCTTCGGATTGCTCGGTTTTAATGCCCCTAGTTTAAAAAGGTGTCAAAGTAAGCCTTGCTGACACTATTCGGATTCCAGGATCCTGCCCTATAGAGGTTGCTTCTCGGTCTCCTTGATTTGTCTTTTCGGAAGAAGTCAAAATTAATGTCTTCCAAGTTTTCAGTCTAAAAGACCACTTATCTCAACTTTTGCTTTCCAAGCTTTCAGTCTAAAAGACTACTTATCTCAATTTTTGCTTGTACTCAAACTTAGGAATTCTACGTAACTGAGGAACTCCTTCTGCTTCTATTCAACTCAACTTTTCATGGGAAGTATTTGCCTCTGACTAGATTGTCTCTTCAAGTTTTCAATCCAGCATACCACTACCCTTACCTTCTGATAAGTCAATCATTTTGCTTGTTGACTTAGCAAGAAAAACGACTTTCACCTTTCTCTAGGCCGCCCTTTCGGGTTTTCAACCTAGCGGGTCTTCAGACTCTCATTCTTTTCTTTCTGTTTTTCTTTTCATTCGCCTCGAACCTTTACTTGTTTCACCAGAAGGACTTTCTAGGTGGGCTTGGGTTCAAAAGGGTTGAATACCTAAGTTTCTAAGGATTTAGACCGAATCTGGTCTAGCCAGACTACCTACGTACCCCAAAAATGGAGGATCAGGTCCGCGTAGTTCGCTTAAGGATTTTTCAAAGAATGGTTTAGCATTTAGCTTCAAAATTTTGAAAAGGGATTTTATCCCAAGGTTTGACCGAACCTGAATTAATCAAGTTGCCTACGTACCCCTGAAGAAATGGGGATCAGGTCCGACGTAGTTCGGGTGCATAAATGCCCCGGATTTATAATGTGTTTGAAAAGAAACATTGGCTTTAAATTGTTGGCCCAAAGGGTTCTCAAAAGGATTTTAGGATTTTGGCTATTAAGGCTCAAATGTCCAATGATGGCCTCCTGATGTATATGATGTACAAGCTCTTGAATGCTGAGGTTCAAAGACTTAGAATTTTTTTTTTTATCGAGGAGTCTGGCGGTTTTCTGGCAAAACTTCAACCACTGTGCTCCACTCTCATCTCAAAGATCTTGGATTTATGCTCAAGATTCCACAACTCCTTGTCCAAAAATCTTCTCTCAGTATTTCATCAGCTCCACAGGATGTCTGAGACTTATCTCTTTAAAATTGTACTCTTCAACTGGATGCCTAAAGCAGATGAAGTCTTGCTTTGCTCAACGACAGGGCATTCCCCTGGTTTATCCTTATAGGATCAAGCAAGACTACCTCAAACCCCTCTAAACAGGTTTATCAATTCTTTGCGCTCCTTAGGAGATAAAGTTTTTCCAATCCATTTCTCCCGAGTTTCGAATTTCGATACCACTATCAATGGCTTCGATTTCTTCTTCAAGTGGCTATGCTCGACGCTCTTCCTCTCGTTTGACCATCTTTCAAATCTCAAGGGGAATTTCGTCTGCATTCTCATCCGAGAAGGGGGTCTTGTAGTTGTTTTAAACATTTAATCCAAGAGTGAATCATAAAAAATTGAAGATACAGACTCAAATGCTTTATTGAATTGAAATACTTTGAAGTACATAGATGACTTTGAACGCGCTTCAGTAGGCTCTACATTGAATTTAATCAAAAAGCTAAACACCGACTCTGAACGAGAAAGACTGATTGACATGACACATTTTCTTTTCTTTTTTTAACATCAACATAACTGAACTTTTCCAACTTCGAGAGAAGAAAGTTGATGTACACTCAATGAAAGACAAATCTAAAGACACAGGACACTTCTTCAAAGGTAGTGAACCGGCACTGAAAGTTTATAGGTGATACACCTTTCTTCATGATAATGATAATTACAAAGTTCGATCCCGAAGTAGGAATCCCAGAAAAGGCAACTCCACAAGGTCTAGGTTAAATGGGGCAACAAAAGGCTTATGCTGACAATGTGGGTAAAGCAATAGACTGATGTATCGAATGAATTCAGAAATGGTCAGTCTTTTGGAAGAGGGGCTTTTTGTTGAACACAGACTTTTGACTTAGAAGCAATCACACTATCTCAATAGTCATGGGATAAAAATTCTAAACAAATAGAGAAAAGAGTAATCTTGAAATACATCAACGGGTATGTTAATTTGGAAAGAATCCTCAATCTATTCCTTAAGATGTTCTTTGGGTATAACCGTTCTTCTTTTGGGAATGAAAGAGTCAGGAACGATAAACATCCCTAATCAGAATAAGTTTCGATCTCAGCAACGATCATGCACTCAAAGAATACAGGTAAGATCAAACTTTTCCATCAATGATTTCGATATGATCCAAAGGTAAAAGATATATGATAGGTAAACATTGATCAATGAAAAATCAATGGCTCAGATAATAGACCATGGCCATAAGAATGACAAAAGTAGAGTCCAGGGCCAGATCTAAAATCTGAATGATGGATATCAACAACTGTAGATCAATATGATTAGATCAAGATGAGATGAGATAGCATAAGATTGCTTTCAACGGATGGATCATGAATGACTAATCCTATGAGATCTTTGGAAATGAATGGGATTTACATCCTAACCCCAAAGGAAAAGTTTTTTTAATCTTCGCACATTTTATCAGTGTTACCTGAAGGCATCAATCCTAACCCTAATCTAGCGGAGTGGAGAGAGGATCTCGACTCATGACTTTGTTTGTGTACCTAGGACCGATCGTAGCCATTGGAAGATGGACTACGGCTTAATCTAGACACAAATGGGTTGGATATCCTAAACTAGGCTCACACACGTGATGCACATGTGTTCGTATACTACATGCATGTGTGGGTTAATCTAGGGGTAAGGCCGAGAGTTCCCTTAGCGCGAATCCATGTTCGATATACTGTACCAGTGTCCGGTGTATCAGTACGTGAACAAGAGATCCGTTTACGTACCATAAAGGTACTAGGCTAAGGGTGGAATGCTTCTCTAGCACAGAGGCACCAGGTGATGAAATCCCAGTCAACCATGCTAGATAACACTCCGGGTTCCTAAAATAGGACGTGTGTGCATGTGAGATGCAGGGGTTTAGATGAAAGTGATGTAAGTGTGTGCAATAAGTTCGCGCAATCTATGATGCCTTCAGGTTTTGTTAGATTAAGTTTGAGTAAATGTGATGAGAAAATAAAGCATACAAAGTAATCTAACAAGCATAAAAGAGATAGAGTTTTCATGAGCCGGTTGAAATAGATTCAAATGAGTTATCCTTTGGAATTGTAATGAAGTTAGGTTGTCCCCAGCAGAGTCGCCAGTCTGTGGGACCCGATCCCGCGAGAGGGGTGGTGGCGCGAGCCGCCACGCACTATCCCTTGGTCTCTCGTACCCACGCGATTGGCGTGTGCCTTTCATTATTGATTTTAATTCGTCTTTTATGTGAACTTGGGATCACTAAGGCAATCCGAATTCCACACAAAAGAGACTGACAGAGTCGCCACCTAGATGTGTGATCTAGGACCCATAATTAACCAGAAATCTAGACTCGCTACCTGGTTACAAGAATGGAAGGTATGGGGATTTATCCACCACATGCACCATTCCTGCCCGATAATCGGTCTTCAATTCCAAAAGTTAACTCTTTTTAAATTCATTTTTAATGGCTCATTCAACTCTCTTGTTAATGTGCTATCTATGTGACATGCATCCTATGATCTAATTTCAATGTGAATCCTAAATGTGTATCTTGATTTCTTAATTGGTTTGGATTCAATCTAAGTGAAAGTTCTCCTAAAATTCTAATTTCATGGAAAATCCTAAGTGATTTGATTGTTTCAACAGTTTTAAAAGTGATTAGCCCGAGTCCTCAGATGGTCTGGTATTCATCCAAAGAAGCCTACGTATCCCCGCCTCCACGAGAATCAAGGCAACGTAGTTCTTCGCGCCTATTCTAAGCTAGGATGCCTAAGACACCTAGACTTCTATCCTAGACTCGATCTAAAAGACCGAACCGGTTATTAAAGTTTCTTGTACGATTATTTAAATTTCAGTGAATTGTGGATTTTATGACACCCTATATGCCCTAACTAAATGCAGATTAGCCCTAAGCTAATGCAGGTGGTTCTTACAACCTATGTGTGACTAGGCTGTATTTCCTAAGGAAAACCAAGGGTGGACTAGCGTATCCTACTCTAGTCATCACTCGGCGATATGGATCGCCGACTGACCGGACGGAGGCGCTCCTATAACTCTAGGACAGACCCCTAACTCTAAAAACAAGCACACAACAAACAAACAATCAAACAACCTATCAAAAGAAAAATCCTAACTCTAAAACTCTCTATCTAGGAGAAACTCCTAACTCTAGAGGAAGATCTTTTGAAAATAAGATTTTAAAGGTTTTTGAAGAAAGTTTTTGATATTATTTACAAAAAAGGTTTGGCTGGACTTGGGATGTAAATCCCAAGCTGCACTACGTACCTCGGAAGAGGATCAAGCCAACGTAGTTCGAAAATCGAACTCGCCTAATACGCTTCTAAAAGAAACACTCAACACTTTAGATTTTTTTTAAGGTTTTTGATGTTTTCAAATGTTTTTTTGAGTTTTAAATTTCTAATGTTTTTGGATTTTATAGCTTTTCCAATGCTCAGGACCTTAAAATATTTTTAATCTTAAAGGGAACACGCAAGTAATACCACAAACTAGGGCAAAGCCCTAAAGCAAAAGGGGAAACCCCGAATAAGCAACTAGCGTCTCAAAGAGACAAACCACAACAAGAAAGATAGCGTCCCAAGAAGAGAGAAAATGGTCCAAGATCCTAAGCAAGCAAAGCTCTAATAAGACTGAGTTAGCCTCTAATCAAAAGCGAAGTAATCAACAACTCTAAAGGAGAAACTCCGAACTAACAACACTAAAGAGGGGAACAAATGAGTCAGAGACTCTCTAATACTACAACTTAGAGGAGGAATGAGTCAAAGACTCCCAAATAACGCCAACAGAAGAACCAATGAGTCAAAGACTTCCTAGTAGTACAACAAAAGAACGAATGAGTCAAAGACTCTCTAAAAGAAATGGAAACATGAGTCAAAGACTCCAATAACACCAACTAAAGGATAGATGAGTCAAAGACTCTCTAAAAGAAAAGGAAACACGAATTTGCACATTTGGCAGAGGTAAAACACCCAGCCGGGCCGGACAGCTACCTAGCCCTAGGGTGCAACAAATGTGCAACCCAATACCCATAAGGGTAGGGGTATGAAGCCAAGCCGAGTATGGTGTTCTCCCAAAACCAAACGGCGCACAAAGAGGACTAACGAGAGAATGAGACCGGGCGGGTCTCCCAAACAAACACAAAGATGGGCTCCAAGTAACCTTATCATTGCCCTTGCAAGGGGGAAGCAAGGCTAAGACAACTAATTGACCAAATTGGTCTCTAATTAACAGAGGCACAAATTGAGGTGCAACCTCAGAGAGGATTCTACAAATGAGGCAAAGCAGACCTTCTTAAGGAATTAAGATGTGACAGAATTTAAGGTCCTTTAGAGATTTTAAGATGATTTTCAATTAATTTCGGATTTTCAATGAATTTTATCAATTTTAATCATATGAGTGATTTTACAAGTGAAGTTGTTGCAAACGAACTCAAAATGAGTTGAAACTTCTCCAGCAACAAGATATGATGAGATGTAACTTACTGGAATATTTTTATAGATTATTACATTAAACTCATATTTAATTTGGATTTAAAAATTAATTGACCAGATTGCAAAAATAACACAGAAACTACTAGAAATAGAAATCTAAATTCCATGAAATTTCTACAGTAGTAAGATATAAGTGAAAATAGCATGCTGTGAGATTTTCATGAATTTAGAAAACTATTTACTATCAGTTTCGGATTTTTCAAATGTCAAACCAGATTATGAATTAAGACTACAGCTCATATGAAACAAGATCAAAATCACTTGAAACTTTTACAGAAGCAAGAAGTATATAATTTAAGACTACTGTAAAAATTTGGAGAATTGAATCTGTGATTTGACATCAGTAACAATTCTCCCAAAATCTGATAATTTTCAAAGAATGCGTAAAATAATATACCAAACAAAATCCAAAAATGCTCACAAATTCATGGTAGAATGTATCATTATCATATTATTTTCCCACGAAATTTCATTATTTTTGGAATCTGTTTAGTATATCTTTTAGTTTTCTTCGTTAAAAATCATACAAAAATCCGAAAATATACCAAATAATTCTAAACAATTCCGAGAACGGTGTACCTACCTGTGATCGAAATCCTCGCCGAATCCGAGAGCCGAAAAACTCGAAAATTCCGCCTCCGTGCGATCGCTTCCGCTTTCTTTCTCTTTTTGCTTCTTTTTTGTTTCTTTTTCTTCTTTTCTTGTTTCTTTTCTTTTTTTTCTTTTCAACCCCTCATAGCAACTTTGTTAGAACACATGATAGAAGAGAAATGAGTTCTTCCTCTCTCTTACTCACCCTCATTGAACCATTTATAGCAAAGGAATGGGAGGGTGGTGGCCACCATTGTGGACTTATTCCATGGTAGGTGGCCACCATTGTGGACATATTCCATGGTAGGTGGCCACCATTGTGGACATTGAATTTTGACATGTGTGTGGCCCCATGCATGTTTTTTAAAGTTCTTTTGAGTAGGTAAAAGATAACCCAAATGGGTCCCCTATGTGACCAAATTCCCAATTGTGCATAAAATCATATGCCCCACTCCAAAGTATGATCGGAACCGTTCATTTGATGGGCGACAATGTGATTTAATTTGTGCTCCGCTAATCAATCCTATGGGCTGATCCAAGCCATCCAATAGATCAAAATGTGAATATGTTACCCCATTTTTAAATCACTCCTATTTGATGATCCGAACCGTCCATTTGATGGGTGACAATTGATGATCTTGACCGTTCAAATAGTGGGCTGCGATGTGATTTAATTTGTGCTCCACTAATCAATCCTATGGGCTGATCCAAACCATCCAATAGATCAAAATGTGAATATGTTACCCCATTTTTTAAATCACTCCCATTTGATGATCCGAACCGTCCATTTGATGGGCGACAATTGATGATCTTGACCGTTCAAATGGTGGGTCGCAATGTAAATTGGTTGTGCCCCCTTAAATCATTCCTCTATGACGATCCAGACCATCCAATTGATGGGTCCCCTACCTAAGTAGGTTGTGTCCTCCTAAATCATTTCAATGGGCTGATCCGAGTAACTCAACCTGATGATCGAAACAAAATTGGTTGTTAAAACGACTTCTCTGAGATCTTGACCGTTCTCTTGATGATCATCTTTAGGTGTTGGATCGAAGTAGGTTCAAAACTCATTTTTCACTAAAACAATGTGCGGGCCACCCTGTTTGATCCAAATCTAAACAAATGCTCAAGACGGGCCCATCAATCGGATCCAAATTCTCTCTTGTTCGGATTCTTGGGAATAATCTCTCTCAACACTTAACGGAAAAGTGCGAAACATGGCGGAAATGATTGAACGGGATTTCGCCCAAGCATAGCGAACTTGGGTCCGGTCAAAATGGGGTGTCTACATATACCTATCAAGCAACATATGATAAGACAAAAAAATGACAGATATGACATATATAGCTCCCCCTTTGTTAGAGACTCATACAAAGTATGAATCCAAAGGGCTGTCCAACACAGAGTCATCAAGGGTTTAAGAGGTGAATATTGACTAACAACCCTTGGGCTACTAATGCATGATTGCTAGGGGTAATCAAATAATACCAAATGAGACGATAACCTGGCAGACCATGCTCCACCCTAACTATGTGCATATATGGTATATATATATATATATATATATAAGTAACACTTCAAAGCACATATGGCTTATCATGGTTAAGATGTTGGCTAGAAGCCAAAGAGATTAGATGTTTTAATTAAATGTGAGGGTACATCTCCTTCTCAACAAGTAAGAAGGCTAAAAACACCAATTAAGTAGCTTTTAAATTTAAGTTTACCATCTTTATCGAGCTAATACCATATAAGGGGTTAAAACTATAGATTATACAAATATGCCAATTTAGCTCAAATCTATAAGACTCAAACAAAAGAAAAATAGACTATAGAGGACTATGTCTGAGAGAGACATCCATGGCTCATGCAAGTGAGAGAATATCACTATGGGTAATCGTGAGCAAGATATGATATTTTAAAGCATTCATGGATAGTCTACCATGTTTGGATACAAGGAACATGACGCATAGGGTGTATGGTCCAAACATTTGCATTCACATCCACAAACCACATATATAATGGTAAGGCATTAAGCACAAAGTGCATAAGCCCATAAAAAACGAAAATGTGTGGGAGACACAGGTTCTCATCACAACGCATTGCATGCCAACCACCATAATGGGTAAATGTCCAACAATGATACTAGATTCCTATGATATTTTTAATTTTACTCAAATGAGTTTCATACATTGAATCTAGACTCATTTTTACTTTCCTACATAATATATTCTTATATGAATTTAGATAATGATCCAAGGACTTAGAAAATATTCATCAAGTGAGAACACATGTATTCCAAAATGAACTACCTTGACTAGATAATTTCATCTAAATTTCAAGGTTCATATTAGTCATGAGAGGATATCCATTTCAAGCTTTTGGAACATATATACTTTAACCCATCTACAGTTTCTTATACATTTAATGATAACAAATAAGCACACAAGAGTGGGTATGAAGGACAACTAGGTGCATAGTAATAGATATATTTACCCACCTATGACATAAGAGATGTCTAAGAAAGAATTTGAGTGGATTTTCTTAGTCATAACTTTTTTCTCCTTAATTTTGCTAGAAATGATATCTTAAATAAGTTAAATACTCTAAGATCTAGCAAATGCCAAATTTGTCCAAGAGGGAATTCAAATATGACAGAAATGTAGTTGCTAGTTTAAGTTAAACTCATGGGCTAATGGATGGTTTATTTTCATGTAAGCATCAATATGGTTTTCACATTGAATTTTCTATTATGGATGAGTACTAAGTGCAAGAAGACTTAAAACACAATGTGTGCACTTAGACTAAATATTCTATAATGATAGTCAATTGAATGTAATATATCAAAGTCTAATTGTAAATAATTTTTAGCAGATAGACTTTGAACCCAAATTTTTTTTATCATTTAAGCACATACATAAACTAGATTCAACATGGGACATCTAGGTAACCCTTTTCAATAGATATAACTATTAAGTGCAAAAAAGATACAAGGTGATAAACTTCACATACATGTGTATTTTCAACATTTTTCAGAAGATTTGACAATATGAGCACAACCCCTAAATCTACGAAGCATATAAAATGCCTGAAGTAGCGAGTTTTGGAACCAACCCACCTTCAGCCCAACTAAGTTTGTGTGATTTAATGAGTCTTTTCTAACCCACACAAACTTAGAACTATTTATAAGTCTAAATTTGCATTTAGATTTCTAATCTCCAATCCTACCACAATAATTACATGAAATTGAAGAGCAAGTCGATGGACTAAAAGAAAATTAAGATGAACTACAAGAGCAATTGCAAACATGTTTAGTATTTTCATCTTATAGTCTCTTATATTCCAACATGAGTTTTTCATTTTCTAATTTCATCTCTTCTATTTTGTTTTCAAGATGATCTGTTTGATGAGATGAATTAGTTCTTAGTTGTTCTTCATTTTTACATAGAAGTTCGTTTTCTTTTTTAAAGGCATTACACTTTTGTATTAAGTCATTATTTTTGCTTATCAAAACTTTGCTTAATTGACTTAATTTTTCATTCATTTTTAAGCTTTCATCAATTTCCATTTTCAAATTATCAATTTGATTTTTCAAATTGGAAATTGAATTTTTAACTCCATCTCCATCTGCAAAAGATTTTTGAGATGTCTCAGTTTGTCCAATGGCAACATTTTTATCAATTGATGTAAAGAGACAAGAATTTTTCTCATAAATATTTTCAAGTGTAGGCCAAATATCTTTTGCATTTGTGCACGAGGAGATTTTCTCAAAAGCGTTTGGAAATAGTCCTCAACATAATATAATCATGCTATTTGAGTTTAAGGAAAATAATTTTGTATCACTTTTATTACATTCCCTTAGTAAAGTATAGCCTTTTTCAATGACATTTAAGATGTCACAATCTATGGATTTGAGATAGGCTAATGTTTGGACTTTCTAAGCTCTAAAATCTGTTCCATAAAAAAATGGAGGAATTAGAGTGGATCGGCCTAGCTCAAAATCCATTTGGGTTGCCATGGATCTTTTCTCTTGTAGATTTTAAATTTAAAAACCTCTTTAAGAGCCTATAGCTTTGATACCAAATGAAATACAAGTGTGGCAACCAAAGAGGGGGGTGAATTGGTCAATTAAAAATTTGGCTTTAATTAGGTGTGGTATTAAAAACAATTTGCCAATTTTAAGATAATGTTGTCAAACCCTTGTTCAAATAATCAAGATGATAAAGTTAGGGTTTAGATATTACAACTGTTTATATTTACTAACCCTTGTTCAATGAAACATAAACACTAGTTAGGGTTAGCGTTTAGCAATCACCAAAGGAGAGAGAGATAGAGTGATGAAGAGACAATAAAGGTATACAATGAGTTTATAGTGGCTCAGGACTAAGCCCTACATCCACTCTTCAAGACATCCTTGAGGTTCACTAAGCAATCCTCCATCTTAACGGGCCGGATCAATGAGACCTCAGTTACAAACGCCTTCTCTACCTCTGAGGGAAAAAACTCTCTTCGCTCCGGATTCTCCTTTCTTAACGAACCGAATCGGAGACTCTCTTATAATCAAGGTTCTCCTTAAGGCCGAAGCAAAAATCCCTCTTCACAAAGTGATTCACCTTTCTTACCGGGCTGAATCGGAGACCCTCTTACAAATGAAGAACAAATAATGAAAAACTCTCAAAGCCTCTAGATAGACAAATACAAAGATGATTTCTCTCACAAACTCTCCAAGAGATAAGCAAATCAAAGCCCTATGGAGTTCCTCTTGATTGATTGTAAATTGCAAAATCAAAGAATATAGAGGAAAACTAAAAACCCTTAGATTTGAAGGTGTAAGCTCACAAAGATGTTATATGATCTTCCAAAAGGTTGATTAGTTGGTCTAGGATAGGGTAAAAATAGCACATTAAAAGATATGACCATTTGGGGTAAAACTGTAATAAACAAGCTTAGAAAAATCTAGTCGTTTGAGTCCCAACGGCTACTTTTCAATACTGGCGCGGTCGACCGAGGTGTTGCGGTTGCCCGCTCTATCGGGCGCTCTCTCTTTTATTTTGAATTTCTTATCACCGTTGTCGATCAAACTTATCACGGTCACCCGCCGAGAGCAACCTGGACATTTTTATTTTTGTCCAGATCCCTATCCGCGGTCGCCCGGCCCTATGGCGGTCGACCGGACCGACCATGATGGATTGTTTCTGGCTTTCCAGAAACACATCCGCGGTCACCCAGGAAGCCTCGGTCGACCGGCCCACTAAAATTCGGTAGGTGCTGAATTTCCAGCCACCTTACCGTGGTCACCCAGGGAACCCGGGTCGACCGGCCCTGTTTGAAAATTGAGTTTTAAATATAAAATCCAAGGGACTTTGGGCCATGGTCTTTGGGCTTTTGTCCAAGGTTTTGTAACATATTTTGGGGAGTGTTGATGGTTTTCAAAGATGTTAAATTTAATTATGAAAACCATTTGAAAATCTTTGAAAGTGCAAATACATTTAAAACAAGAGGACTCCAAATACAATCTAAAAAGATAAAACCTTGAGTCTTCTTGGATTGCTTGGCTCCTCTGCACTTTCTTGGACATCTCTGACTTGTGAGTGAACTCATTGACTTGGTTTGGCTCTTGTGACTTCCTCCATTCTTCGAACATCTTCTATGTTCCATGAGGTGGTCACCAAGGCTGGTTCATCTCCAAGCTTCTACTGGCACATTGCTAGGCAACTTGTGGGATCTTCAACTTTAGCTCTTTGACTTGAACATCTTCCACGGATGATGTCTCCAATGTATGTGCAAGCTCTTTGGTCCATTGTGCATGTTGATTCTCAAGCCGTGTGTTGTGTTGAGTTGTGTAATGGCGATGACATGTCAAGTTCCTGTCTAAGACGCAACACTCAAAGACAAAACATTAGTCCATAAAGACTAATCAATTTAGGTTTGCTAGCATCAAAACAACAAGAAAAAGGTGAATGTATGAACCCTTGGGAACCCTTGAGCTTACAGAAACTAATTTCTAAGAAATCTAAAGTTTAGAAACTGAAATATAAAAGGGAAAACTGTTTCTGGATTTGATCTGGTTTTGATCATGTTTGAAATTCTGATTCTGATATGATTGAAAACAAAATCCCAAACCTGTATATATACGTTTTTTAGGGAAAATCGTAGGTATGATTTCAAATCGCACCCTGCGATTTTGCCCCAACTCCATGTCAAGTCGGCAGGAAAAATCGCAGGTTGTGATTTGGAATAGCAGCCTGCAATTTTGTCTTTCCAAATCGTAGGTTGTGGATTCCCATATTGCAACCTACGATTTGGAAAATTGCATGGGGTTATTTCTAATATAAAAACCATGTTTTTTGGTTTCTGGGAGGGTGATTCTTGGTTCCTGAAAAACGATTATCAATTTTCGAGAGAGATTCTCGGTCTCAGAAAATCAGTTTCTTTGTTCCAAAAGTTAGTTTTTGGTTCAGTGCCATGTAAAAATGGGGTTTTTGGTGATGCCATGAAGGGCGGGTGCCGTGCAAAGACGAACTTTAGTTTTAACAATTTTTTTGAAACATAAATTCGTTTTAATGAAATATTTTCGCTCTGAAAACTAGAGAGACCAGAGAAGCTCCGGGACTCATCATAGGAAACGTCGTTGCGACAACCTATCATTAGCACGACCTTGACAAAATGAGGTGTTTATAGTGAAGAGTTTGGAAAATGGTTTTTTGCTGCAAAGGGAAAGAGGATTTCCACTATATGAGTCGGGGGTATTGGATCCCTAAATCTTATAGCTACCATTACCTGAATATAAACGTATTGCGGAAAGCGGTAAAGAAACGAAGTACCTAGAAATTGGGAGCTTTGCTATATGACTTGGGGCTACAGGATCTCCTAATCTTATAGCTACCCTCAATCTAGCTTGAACAAAATGTAAATGATGGAATTTCAATGACAGAAAGTAAAGAAACAAGTTCAATTCTCTCCGCTTTTCGATCGCCGTAGGAGCGCAAGGCTCACTTCTCTAGCTCTCACGACCTATGGTGGGTCCTGAAATAGAGTGGCGGGAAAAAGGGAGAGAGAGAAGAACCCCTTTTGTGAAAAATGAAGGGATTTAGGCTATCGGGCTTGGGGCCAAAAGGATCCCCAAACCTCGTAGTAACCCACTACTTGTATTGTAATTGAAATACAGAAAGCTGTAAATGACAAAAAGTAAAGAAATGGGTTCAATTTTCTCTGTCTGTCCAATACCGTAGGAGCGTAAAGCTCACTTCACTTGCTCTCATGACCTAGGTGGGGTCTGAGATAGAGTGGCTGGATAAGGAGAGAGAAAAGTACTTTTTTGTGAAAAAGGAGGGAATTTAGACTATAGGACTTTGGGCCGAAAGGATCCCCAAACCCCGTAGCTACCCAATACCGGTTTGTAATTGAAATACGGAAAGCTATAAATGACATAAATGTAAAGAAATGTGTTCTATTCTCTCCACTTTTCCATCGCCGTAGGAACACAAGCTCACTTCTCTAGCTCTCATGACCTATGGTGGGGCCTGAGATAGAGTGGGTGGACAAGGACAGAGAAAAGAACCATGTTTGTGAAAAAGGAGGTGTGAAAAAGGAGGGGATTAAGGCTATAAGCCTTGGGGCCAAAAGTATGTCCAAACCCCGTAGCTACCTCTACTGGTTTGTAATTGAAATACAGAAAGCTGTAAGGAAAGCGGTAAATCTAACCTAGTGCCTACCGATTTGTAATTGGGTGCCACTCTGATTCCTCAGAATTTCGGCAGAGTGCCGACGTCCCATGATTTGGAAGGGATTCCGACAGAAACTGGGTAGTCGAGTGTGACTATTCCTAGTTTCTGCAGAACCTCGACTAGCTTCCCAAGTTTCTCTTTCTATCTTCTCTCTTTCTATCTTCTCTCTTTCCTTTTCTAGGGTTTCAGGACTAAAACCCTAAAACAAGTGAAAAGGCAAAGGGGGTGAAAAAGGGGTAAAAGGGGGTCTCTTTATCAAAAAGGGGGACATCAGAGAAAACTTAAAAAAAACCAAAGGGTGTGTCTTTATAAAAAAAAGGGGGGATACCAGAGGAAAATTTTAAAAACTAAAGGGGGTGGACCCCTATTTATAGATTTTAGGATCCAAAATCGCAGGCTTCGATTTTGTGGATTCTGAAAATCGGGGGGGCGGGTGTGGAACCCGATCCCGCGAGAGGGGTGGGGCGCGAGCCGCCATGCTCTCTCTTGGTCTCTCGTACCCACGCGATTAGCGTGTGCTCTTTATTATTATTGATTTTAATTCGTCTTTTATGTGAACTTGGGATCACTAAGGTAATCCGAATTCCACACAAAAGAGAGTGACAGAGTCGCCACCTAGATGTGGGATCTAGGACCCATAATTAACCAGAAATCTAGACTCGTTACCTGGTTACAAGAATGGAAGGTATGGGGAGTTATCCACCACATGCACCATTCCTGCCCGATAATCGGTCTTCAATTCCAAAAGTTAACTCTTTTGAATTTCTTTTAAATGGCTCATTTAACTCTATGTTAATGTGCTAACTATGTGACATGCATCCTATGATCTAATTTTAATGTAGATCCTAAATGTGTATCTTGATTTCTTAATTTGTTTGAATTCAATCTAAGTGAATGTTCTCCTAAAATTCTAATTTCATGGAAAGTCCTAAGTGATTTAATTAAGAATTTACAAGAAAATTAATATACAAAACCCCACAATTTGTTGTGGAGCCGACTCGTGATTGGTATGCCATCAGACATCCAAGCTGCCTACGTACCAAAGCCTTACTGGGATCAGAGTCAACGTAGTTCGGTGCACCTGAACTACGCTACTTATGCCTAACTCATCTAGGACACCGATCTAGACTGGATTGACTGTTTCAACAGTTTTAAGAGAAATTATTTAATTCAAGTTGAAGATTTTATTATCCTAGGACTTCATCTAAGATGCTATATGGTCCTATCTAAGTGCAAGACATCCCTTTGACTAATGCAGGTGAACCTACATCCTAACTAGGCTTGTCCTATGAGAAAAGTGAGGTGACTGGTGTAACTAGATCTATGGCACGGTTGCTATCCATAGCAAACGCCCGTGATGAGGCTGGACTCCTAACTCTAGGACTCCCTAAAACCTAGGACACGACATGACGCAAATGTTCCTAAATAGGGCTCTAATGGTTCTTACGATGGAAACCGTAATCCAACGGTTCCGAAAGACATGAGATGAATTGATTCAAGTTCTTGTAGTTAATGAATTTCAGATTTCAAGGATTTTCGATTCCTAAATATTTAAGGAATACCAAAGGCTCTATGGTTCACAAATTTCGACATCGAATCACAACCATGGAAGGGAATCGTGCTCTCAACCCTTGTATAATTTAGCACGTAAATTATAGTATCTTATTGCCGGGCATATTTCTCAGGATTTCCGTGGACACTGGACCTCGGAGCCAATATCATACTATAATTTACGCACTCCAATTATGCTGGATCGATCGCAATTAGTATACGATTATGGTTACGATCTCGGCAGTTAAATTGTCACAGCATAGCCAATTTACAAAGGCAATCTATGAACCCTAAGGTTTCTGTTTCAAAAAGTTAGGGATTGAATTTATGATGAAAATTTAAGGTTTTTTGGATATTTTTACTGACTTTTGTATTGATTTGCTATTAAATTGTGATTTAATATCATTAAGACCAGATTATTAGGAATATACAGTAACCCTAAGCAATCAAACTCCAAATCAGTTAAAACTTTTCCAGTAACAAGATATGGATAATTGTAGCTTACTGGAAATATTTCCTGAATTATCATTAAAATTTGATATCAATTTCTGATTTTCCAAAATTTAAATCAGATTATAGATTAACACAACAACTTGTAGCATATCAATTTCAAATTAATCCAAACTTTCACAGAATAAAGATAATCATGAGATTCGAATACTGTATGACTTTCACGAACGTTTATTAGGATTTGATGCCAATTGAAATTCACACAAAAATCGGATGAAACCAAAGAATTACTTAAAAAGCAAACCTAATAGTATCCTAAAATAAAATAAAAATTCCAATAGATATATAATAGATTATAAAATTTTCTATCAAAATTTCAAAACTCAAAAATTAAATCTCCTCCATAAAATCAATTTTTAAATAGAAAAGGGGAATTTGTTTCCTAGAAATTGAAACCCATTTATTAAAATAAATTACAAAACCATATTAAAACTTTGCAAGACCAATTCAAAATTTTTATCTAACATTCCAGTAACCTAAGTTACTGGTTTGTAAAGAAAAATTTCAAAAATTTACTAATTTAATACGAAAACGAATTACGGCACGTAAAACGAAAAAGCGATTAGAAAACAAATAAAAAAAGCTTTTTCCAAAAAACAAATCTCATGAAAAATTCAATTTATTATTGAAAATTAATTCTGGAGAGTTTCATTAATTTTTAAAATATTTTGATATTTATTAAAAATGGCCGAAATTTAAAATAATTTAAAATCGGATTAGAAAATTTCATAAATATCTGAAAATTTTTGGGTATTCTGGAAATCAAAACATTAGTTTGGAAATAATATTTTATAAATTTTGGACATGGTTTGATATACTTTTGGATTCGTTCATCAAGAAATAACCCCTTTCGGAGTTATTGTTTGAAAATTAGAATGAAAATTAAAACGGCCAAATCGTGATTGAAAATTAAGTTTCCAGTAGTATTTTATTTTATAGAAATCCCAAAAAATATCATTTTTTAAAGAAACCCACGTTTTCTAACACTTGCTTTGATAATCCGATTTAAATCCATACTGAATAAAAAACGAAAGAAAATCATTATTACATGGAGGAAATTTAATTTTTGGATCAAATTTTGGATTTTGAAAACTCATAATCTATATTATAACATAATGGAATTTCAAGAAAAAAATCATTGATTTGATTTATCAAAAGTAAAACCCTAGCATGCTTTTCTACTTTTGATATTACAAAGATAAAGATCCTACCGTTGATCGCGCTCCTTGTCTCTAGGGTGCGTAGATCCGAGGTATACGCTTTGTCGCACCCTTTTATATGATAAAGAAGACCCAAAGAACACTCCAATAATTCTTGATTGTGTGATGCCTTGGAGAAGAAGAAGGAATTCAAGAATTCCTTTTATGAAAAGCCCTTGAGAGAGAGATCACACTTCAAGAGAAAAGAGATTTTTTTTTCTTCTTCTTGGGAGGAGAGAGAAAAAAATGAATTTTGATCTTTTTCCAATCTGTTTTAGGATTGTTTGCTTTGATTTTTATACAAAAAAGCTAGGGTTAAGAGAGAAATTGTAGTTCTCAATGTGAGAGCTCTCATTTTTGGTTTGTTTCCAATTTTCCCCTCTTGCTTGCTTTCTTTCTTATTTCAAAATTGGATTTGATTCCAATCTTAATTTATTGTCAATCAAGACATGCTATTCTCTATTCCACATTGCTTCTTTGGAAGAAAACCTTTTTTAAGCAATCATTCCTCTTTTCCTTCTTTCCTTCTTTTCTTTTTTTTATTCTTTTTATTTTTCTTTTAACAAATATAATGTCACCATTGTGACATCATCAATGTTGGATGCTCAATTCATGTGGGTTAGCCATGTGGGGCGCCCACCATGGTGGTCGACCCATATGGGTGAACCCACATGAGCTCCATCTTTACGGGCTTTAGCCCAATGGGCCATTTCACACGGGTTTCGGGTTTTTCCGTAAAAATTCAATAAAATCTTTCTAAATTCAACATTCTATATATGGACCCAACCTATTTGACATTTATGTTGCATCCCTCACACATGATCGAACCATCTTTTTTGGGAAAATAATTTTTCGGACCAAAATGCCCCTGTTTGACAATTACACATCCAAATGTGACCAAAATAACCTTAAATTGGTTCACCCCTAAAGGGAAATGTTAAAAATGGAAAGTCTTTGTGATCAAACTTCAAAAATAGAAACTTTTAAAGTTGGGTCCTTTTGATGAGCAATATCAAACAGGATCATTTAGTACCCCCTGAAAATACCCAAAATGCCCTCAACACTTAGAATTTCCAAATTAAGCGAAACTCCTGAGAAATTCTAAATTTAGCAGGTTTTCCAAAATTGAGGAAATCATTCATAATCTCTCAGACATATTTCGGGGATTAAAAGAATTACACAGGAAAAGACCAAATTACCCCGAGGTGCTAGAATTTGGCGAGATTAGGGAAAACCTTGAGAAATTCTAAAAATAGCAGATTTTCGAAAATTTATGAATGGACTCACAACTTAGGGACTAAATATGATATGTTTGGAAATGTCTAAAATACCCCCGAAGTGCAAGACTAAGAGAAAATCATGAGAGATCTAAATTTAGCAGGTTTCCCAAATCTTACGAAATTACTCTTAATCAATCAGCCGTACCCTCGAGATGGTTTTGGACATATGAGAAATGATTGAAATATCCATAAGATGATGAAAATGTGGAAGCCCCATGAGTTTCTAAAAATAGCAGCTTTTTCAAAATTTGTAAAATCACTCAAGATTTCTCAAATATAACTCGGGGGTCAAATGAGACACATCGGGAATGACCAACATACCCCTGCAGTTCAAAATAGGCAAAAATGAGGGAAACCCTGAAAATTCTAAAAATAGCAGGTTTTTTTCATTTGCTTGGAAACTTAAACTTTCATCTTCCAGAGGCCAAAGGAACCCCCTAGAGACCTTCAGGATCGCGAATCAACTTCAAACTCCCATAATGAGGTGAAATCTACCCTAAAATGCATAGATGCCTAATCTAATGCTGAATACGGACTCAAGACTCGATGATACTACCGAATCTTTCACTTTTTAAAGCGTAGCAAAATGGGGGTGTCTACAGCGGGGGGGAGGTGGGGTTGTGGTTATGGGTTCCCGGTTTGCGGTCTTGGGTTCCTAGAAGTGGTTTTGGGTTCCCGATTATGGTTCTTAGGTTCCTGGAGAGAGTTATTGGGTTCCCAATTGTGGTTCTTGGGTTCCCAGAAATTGGTTCGGGGTTCCCAATTGTAGTTCTTGGGTTCCCAGAGATAGGTTCTTGGCTCCCAGAAAGCTTATCTAGGTTCCCAAAGAGTGGTTCTGGGTGGAGTTTTCTTAGAGTTTTGGGTCGGATCTTTGGGATCTAGGGTTGCTGTAAAAGGGAGGGTGTCGTGTGCTAACAGGCTAAGGGGATGGATCTCCGGGATCTCGGTTTGACCAACTCAAGACTTGGTGGAAAGGTTTTGGTGAATTCGGATGGTTTTGAATGCGGAATTGGCTGCGGGGGTTACTAGTTTTTCGGTAGTTTTGTAAACCTAGAGAAATATCGAGAGAAGCATCGAGAGAAAGACCAGAGAAGTTTCGGGACTCATCATAGGAATCATCAACGCGGTAACCTTTCATTAGTCCGATCCTGACAAAATGGGGTATCTACAGAAATGTATTAGATCCAAATTCAATTTCAAATCAAATTATAACAAAAAGAAAAAAATATATATAAATGAGAGGGAAAGGACCTTATATAGCCATACTGAAGGAAATGACAAAATGACCCCTACATAAGCTAAAACACTAAAAAGAAAATATAACAACATAGATTGCCTAAACTACGCCTACATTGATGGCGTATGAATCCGGGTCTGCGATCGCGCGGTCGGTAGAGGGCCTCCGCGGGGTCTGCAATCACAAACAAAGGGGGCCAGGGGGTCCAGGGTGGGTCCCGGACGACCACTTCAAGTCGAATCCTTCGACCAATCAATATAAAGGACAGCGAGAAGAGGAAGGGGTTTGATTAGGGTTACCAGGACCAAAACGCGGATTCTTTTCTGGGTGTGTGAATGAGTGGGTCGGAGGGGACTAGCAGGGAGAATAGGATTGAGTTCCTAATCTCCTATGTTGTTGCCTCGCCTCTTTCTCCGGTTGTTCTGCGGGAGCTGAGAATGGGGGAAGTCTTCCTAAAGACGTGGATCCCCTCTCTTCTTCCTTTCCCTTCCTTTTAAAGGGAGGTGTGCGGGCCTTTTCATCATTATGGAGAGAAAACCTTCCTTTGCAGGATTGGGCCGTCCCCCTGCTCTGCCGGCGCGCGTGGCTTTACCGAGTGTTTCCTTCCATAACTCGTGATGATGAGGCATGGACGGTGAGAGGGCAACACGTGTCATGATTGTGTGGTCTTTGCCGTTTTCCCACGCCTTTCTTCATGATGGTTAGACTTTATTTGTGCAGGGGCGACACGTGGCGATATCTGAGAGCGACGCCGTATTTGTGTCCCATCATAACTCCCCCTTACTCCTTTGGTTCATTTGGATGGGCCAAGGGAGTAACGTTTCGTTCGAGCGACGTCATGATGAGGGCATTTATGGGGCCCTCGGAGTACAAGGAGACGTGCCGTTTTATCCGGTGGCCGCCCCCGGGAAGCGGTGGAATCGTTAGCTGGGTTGCCTTGTTTCGAGGCACCAGGATTCCTTTCTTGAGCTTAAAAAGGAAAATTACCCTGGCGCTCTGTTGTAGTAGGCGTTATTTCGTGCCTTCTTTAACAACATGTCTAGTTCTTCTTCGCGAGTCAGGGCAAGGCCTGTCTTCCCCAGGAATCGTCGAGTGACCCCGACTTGTCTTTTGATCCGGAGGAGGACCTTGCGGCTAGTCGGAAGAAGGCTAGGAGGACCTCGAGCCCTTCCTCGGGCTTCCCTCCCCTTCGCCTTTCCTCCCTGGCTAGGGAAGACAAGTCGTCTCGTTCCCGTGTCGCCAGGGAGTGGTCATTTTTCTCCCGAGCCTATCGTCAGGGAACGGAACTGCGTGGCCGTGTTTCGAAGATGGGTAAGGAAATCGAGGATCTGAAGAGGGAGAACGAGGCTTTGCAGAAAAAGGTTCGCTTCCTCAATGAGCAGCTGTTTGAATATGAGGTGGACCCCCTGCTGGAGAGCTCCTGGGAGGAGGAGGGGAACCCTTCAAGAGAGGAGTCTTCTTCCGATTAGTCCCTGACCTTTCTTGTTTTTCTACGTGTTTTTCTTTCTGCCCCTTTCCTATCGGGGATTTTGGGGCCTGCGTGCCCTTGCTTCTGTTCCTTGTTTCCCTTTCTTTTTGTAGGCCTGTGGGCCAGGAGGGTGTGAATGGATGATCTTTATGAATTCGTGCTGTGTCTCTTTGTGTTGCTTTTTCCATCTGTTTGGTATAGATTATCTTTGTTGTGAGGAATTGTGACGCTCTGTCCGAACTTGCGCGGGATTCCGAGCCTTTTCCTAGCGCTTTTAACTTCCTTCGCCTGCTGTGTTCGTGCGCCGTGGCCTTGCGCCGGGGCCTCGGGCCTGAGCTCGCGTTTTTCTTTGGTGGGACTGAGGTCGGGCCCCTCTGCTTGGTTTCCTACCTCCGGGGCCCTCCCTCTCATTCGGTGGGGAGGAATCGGAAGTGCTTTGTGATGGTGGGATTTGGGCGGCGAGGAAGTGACACGTGTCGAATTCATACGATCTTGCCGTTTTCCATCGGCTCCCTTTACGAAGGTTTGGCTGTATGGGTGTACGGGCGACACCTGGCGAAAGCTGAGAGCGGCGCCGTTTTTTATGTCTCATCATAATACTACCTTTGGTCCCTTGACTGGTCCAAGGGAGCAGGCTTGTTTACCTAGTTTAAGGAATATCGTGACGAAAGCATGTATGGGAGCCTTGGGGTACGAGAGGACGTGCCGTTTCGTCCGGTGGCTCCTTCCCGCGGAACTACGGTGTCATTATGCGGTGCCGGTTGGCCATCCAATGGGCAATGGACACGCGTAGGCGAGTCGCTTCGCTCTCCTGCCCGAGAGTCATCCATAGGGTTTATAAGGAGCGAGTTCTTCTGCTTTGTATGCAGATTACCCTTCCGTTCCTTTCCCCTTCTTTGCTTTCTTTCGACCTTTCTTCGGGCTCGTTGGAGATGTCGTCGTCTTTCCAGGGTCTTTCTATAAGTAGCGAGGGGAGAGTTGCTATCGAGGGGAGTCCTCCCAGTAGCCCCGAGATTAACCCTGACGGGTTGGGGCCTAGGTAAACGATTCCTGAGAGGAACCCGCCTCAAGGGCTTTCCCCGCGCTCTCATCTTCCTCCCCTTTATGAGAGGGAGTCCCATGAAGCTTTTGCTCATCGCCACCGCTCGTTCTTCTCTTATGTCCATCATAGGAAAATGGAGGTTTGTAGCCGGATGATCAACATGGATCGAGAGATAGCGGCCTTGCGTGCGGAGAATGATTTGTTGAGGAACCGGGTGCGGTGGTTAAATGACCAGACCCGGTTTGCTGAGAATTGGCGTTGAGGGAGCTCTTCGGAGGAGGAGCACAGTGATAAGGAGCTTTCCGATGCGGAGAACTCTTTCAGCGGCCAGTCGCTCTGAGCTGGGGGCGGTGGGTGAGCGGGATTTAGGAGGAGGCTTTTCCCCTCCTTTTTTGTTGTTGGGGGCCTTGGGGGCCCGGGCCTGCGTGCCCTTATCTTTTTGTTTTCACTTTCCCCTTTTTGTAGGCCTGTGGGCCAGAAGGAAATAGTTATGAATGGCTTTTTTTTCGACTTTTTACGAGTTGTATCTTATGTTTGCTTTCCCTTCGCATGTTTGCTTTCTTGCGCGACGCGAGCCCTTGTCGCTGTGCTTGGTATTTTTTTGCTTGGTGGTATTGTACGTTGGACCCTTGTGACGTGCCCCGAGCCTTTCCCGACCGTACGCGGTATTTTCCATCTTGTGGATTTGTATGCTGGGCCCTTGTGATGGGGTCCCGAGCCTTTCCCGACCGTACGCGGTATTTTTCATCTTGTGGATTTGTATGCCGGGCCCTTGTGATGGGTCCCGAACCTTTTGCCATCGTACGTGGGGAGGGTTTAGGGATGGCTTGCTGGGGAAGTTACTTAGCGGTAGGGGTAGCGATGTCTTTTCAGTATGGCGCTTCGATTTTGGCGGTTCCCTTGAGTTTCCCAATCGGTGCCACATGTGCGCGTCCCATCGGATTAGAAAGGAAGGGAGATTAATCGACGTGTGTTGATTAATCTCGGGTGAAACGGGCCTTCTTCCGCGGCGATTTTTCTACGTATTGCTCTTCACCAACCTTCTTCTGGTGAGTTCTGTGTCTTTTATTTCATCCGACATTTGATAGTTTACGATGTCTGCCGTGACTGTTCCTCAGAGTCCCTCTTCTGAGTCGGTAGAAGTCGTGGAGAGGGCTCCGCCAAGAAAAAGGAGGCGGTTGTTCGTAGAGGGAGGGGGCGGTGACTCTCGAGATGTACAGCAGCCTACGGAGTTGAAAGATAGCTCCGGGGCCTCTGTCATCTGTGGGGGCCGCTCCTTCGGAATCTTTTGCTTGAGTTTCTTCTGCTCATGAAGCGGAGATTAGGGACATTCGGTCTGGTGCCGTTATTCGTCCTAGTAGGGTGGCGTGCTTTAGGAGCACTTTGGGAGAAGGGACGGCGGAGAAGATTAGGAGGGAGTTCCACATTCCCGATGATTATGGGATTAGGGTTCCTTCCTTTGCAGAGGGGGTGTGTGAAGGTACCACGGAGGAAGAGGTAGCTTTCTACGTGGAGGTTTTTCGGGCAGGGGTTAGGTTCCCGCTCTTGGGTATTATAGCAGAGGCCCTTGAGTTTTACCGGGTGACCCCCTCCCAACTGGCACCTAATAGTTTGCGCACTCTTTTGGCCTTTGTGGCCAAGGCGGGTCTTCACAAGGTGCAGCCTACCCTCCCACTGCTCCGGGCCTGTGTTGCCCTTAGCCCTTTGGTGAAGGGGGAGGACAGCTGGTTGTATCTGACCCAGCGTCTGCAGGTAAAGATTGCGGCGAACTTGCCTTCTTCCATTAAGAAGTGGAAGGAGGAGTATGTGTTCATTGTCCCTCCGTTGGACGCTAGTTGGGGCTTTCCTCGTTCATGGAGACACTCCGTTGAGTGGCGAAGGAAGTCCCTCCCTGACGAGTCCGATTGTAGTAAGTTTGACTTGGAGAAACTCGTCTCAGGGGAGGCTATCGATGTTTCCGAGTTCCAGTGGGAGAGGGGTCTGAAGAGGCTCGCCTTGCTGGGAGCCACGGAGAGGAGGCCCCGCTGTACGGGCGAGGGAATGGGGGAGAGTTCCGCCAGCCATCGCGGTGAGCCTTTTTTCCTGTGTTTGTCCATATGCCCCTTAGGCATATATTTTTTTTGAGTTGTTGTCTTCCTTCGCTCTGAGTGGTTGTTGTTCTCCTGTTTTTTGCAGGAGGTATGTCTTCTTCCGGTGATGCTGGTAAGGGGAAGGGGATCGCGGCGGTGACGAAGGGTATGGTGAGCCGCAAGAAGATTCCTTCTGATTTTATGGCCGCGGCCAGGTTGGGCCGGTCGCAAACGAGGCTTCCGGCATCCGTGCCGTCCAGCTCTTCTGGTCGAACGGTCAGAGAAAAGGGGACGGCTAGGTCTTCTCCCCCGGAGTCGGAGCCTTCCGCCAAGAGGGTTGTCCCTTCTGGTGCTCGACAGGGGGATGCTGGCCGTGCGGCGCGTCCTTTTGCCTTTACGAAGGACGTGCCAAGTCGGATGGAGGGGGCGGTTATGACCAAGCTTCTTCTAGAGCGGGTGGAGCTTCCTTCGCAGTGCTTCCAGGCGCGAGGAGAGTTGTTTAAACCTGACTGGAAGACTGTCGTCGAGGATAGCGTTCTTGCGAATCCCCGGGTTGGGGTGGAGCTAGGGGTGACAACCACCCTTCCTGGCGACGAGGCTGAGTTAGAGAGCTTCGATCGTAGGGCCCTGGGGGCTCAGTATTTTCAGTCGACATCTTGCGTAAGTACCGGGTGGCAGGTTTTTCTGATTGTGCTTTTTTCTTTTGTTGTTTTTGAGATCGTAAGTTGGAAATTTTTCGATGGCTTGCTTTTGCAGTCTCAAAGCTATGCCGGGAGGATGGTGCAGTGCCTGCTCGAGGATGAGGCTGAGATAGGTGCTTTTGAGGAGCGAGTCTGGCAGCTGAGTGGGGACTTCGACAACGCCCGGGCGGAGAAAGCGGTGTTTGATGATACTGTTGCTCGACTTCGGGCGGACCTCCGAATAACCATAGAAGGGAGAAGCCATGCGGAGGACAAATTGGCGGTGGCTCGCCGAACGCATGCCAGGGAACTGGCGAAGGTGCGGGAGGAATGGCGCGACTCCGAGGAGTTTCTCAAGGCTGCGGCCGCGTTCAGCGTGGATATTGAGATTGATGCTTTTGCTGAATGCCGGCGGCGGGTTCAAGAGGTCGATCCTTCCTTCCCTCTCAACAAGCTGATGCAGGAGGCCGAGGGAGGCGTTCCGGAGGATCCGGTACCAGTCGAAGCACCGGAGCTAGTCGAGGAGCAGGTGGCTGCCTTGGTAGATCCTGTAGTCACTGAGGCTTCTAAGGGGGCTCAGTGATGCTAGGATGCCTTTTGGATTTTATGTTTCTTCTTTTCTACGTTGGGTCTGTAATAACTTTTTGAATTCTCCTTTTTTTCTTCTCTCCTTCTTTCTCCCCTTTTTTTTGTTTTTTTTTTTACATATACAATGTGCTCCGGGTTATTCGAGCCCTTTTGGTATTTGAACTTCAATTTGATCGCCGAGAATATTTCTGGTGCACCCCGTGGGGCGTCTTGTTTGTGGAAGGACTATCTTCCCCTCGAGTGATCGGTTCGGGGTTAATGGGTCCCGCCTGCCCTTAAAGGGGAGGTCTTTTTTTCATGGGGAGCGTTTTAGGGTATTTTCGGGGGGATCGGCCCCAATGCTACCTCTGTCTCACTCCCTGTCTTTTTCATGGGGAGCGTTTTAGGGTATTCTCGAGGTGGTTGACCCCGATGCTACCTCTGTCTCACTCCCTGTCTTCTTTCGGACCCCTTATTTATCGGGGGCCGGAAAGTGAGATGCACATGGATCAAGTGGAAACGTTATTCCATTGATTTTGTAAAAGGAAATGCACAGCCTTGCTTCTAGTAACCACAAAAAGGAAAGAAACAAAACATTTGTCATATCTTAACAGAAAACACGGACCTTACCCTACCTTTTCACTGGTAAAATTCTCGGAGGTTATCCATGCTCCAACTTCGAGGGACTGGGGTCCCGTCGAGGTGCTCTAGCTGGTAGGCCCCGGGGCGGAGCGCTCGCACGACCCTGTAAGGTCCTTCCCATTTAGGTGCGAGTTTCCTGGCGTTGCGGGGGTCGGATACCTCCGCCCGTTGTAGTACTAGGTCTCCGGGCTTTACCGAGCGCTTTTTTACTCGGGCGTTGTAGTACCGTGCCACCCTTTGCTGGTAAGAGGCGGTTCGGAGGAGGGCTTGCTCTCTTTTCTCGAGTACGAGATCAAGGGTGTTCCAGAGGAGTTCGGAATTTCCTTACTCGTCATAGTTCTCCGTGCGGAAGCTGGAGAGGCCGATTTCTAGCGGAATGACCGCTTCGGCCCCAAAGTTTAAGCTAAAAGGGGATTCCCCAGTTGCGGTCCGTGGCATTGTTCGGTAGGCCCAGAGGACGCTAGGGAGTGCTTCTACCCAGTTTTTTCCAGCTTCTCCTAGTCGTTTCTTGAGGCTATGGAGCAGGGTCCGGTTAGTTACCTCCACCTGGTCGTTGGCCTCCGGGTGCGCTACGGAGGCGAAACGGTGTTCGATGCTTAGGTTATCGCAGAATTTGCCGAACTCTGCGCTGGCGAATTGGGGTCCGTTGTCCGTTACGAGCATTCTTGGAATGCCGAAGCGGCAGACCACGTCGTGATAGAAAAACTTCTCTGTTGCTTTGGAATTGGGCTTGGCTACGGCTTTAACTTCGACCCATTTGGTGAAGTAGTCGATGGCGACGTACAACATCGTGTGTCCCCCAGGGGCTTTTGGGAATGGCCCGAGCAGGTCCATACCCCACATGGCGAAGGGCAGGGGCCCTGCCATTGCAGTGTATGGGGTGGCCGGCTGATGGGGGGTGGTTACATACCTCTGGCACGGGCTGCATTTCTTGATGAATTCCTTGGCGTCAGGCCAAAAGTAGCCGTGTCTCACGATTTTCTGAGCTAGAATCCTGCTGCCTCCGTGGTCTCCGCATATTCCTTCGTGTACTTCCCGTAGTGCGTACTCCGATTCGAGGGTACCAGGCATCGGAGGTACGGCCAGGTGTAGGACCGTTTGTACAGCCTGGGTTCGTGGACCACGTAGTGGGCAGCTCTTGCGGTTAGGCACCGGGCTTCCAGCTTGTCTTCGGGTAGTATTCCATCTTTCAGGTATCGCATGATGGGGTCCATCCAGTTTGGTCCTGGTGGAATTTCTAAGACTTGTACCTCGTCGATGCTGGGGTGGGGCAGTATCTCTGTGAGCACGGTGCCGAAGTCATAGGTTTCTTCCGAGGCCATTTTTGACAACGTATCTGCTCGGTTGTTTATGCCTCGTGGTACCTGGAGGATCTCAATTTCCCTCATTCTTTGTAGCTTTTCTTTTACCTTCTAGAGGTATCGCTTCATCTTGGGGCCCTTGGCTTCGTATATTTCGTTCACTTGGTTGACGACGAGCTAGGAGTCGCTATAGACTTTCAACTTTCCCGCGCTGAGCTCCGTGGCTAGACTTAGCCCTGCTAGCAAGGCTTCGTATTCAACCTCGTTGTTGGAGGCTTTGAAATCGAGCCGGAGGGCGTATTCTAGCGTGAATCCTTCAGGGCCATGGAGGACCACTCCCGCCCCGCGCCCTGTTTGGCCTGCTGAGCCGTCAACGTGCAGGGTCCAGTGCATCTCGTCGCTCTGTTCCGCTGAGTCTGGGGCCATGTCTTCGCGAGTCGTCTGTTCGGTGGGGCCCTCGCCACAATTGCTGGTTCCGTGGCTGGGGCCGTAGATTCTACTATGAAGTCAGCGAGGGCTTGGGATTTAATAGCCGGCCTCGGTCGGACCTGTATGTCGAACTCTCCCAACTCGACGGCCCAACTTACCATCCTGCCCGAGGTCTCTGGTTTTTGGAGAATTTTCCTCAGGGGCTGGTCAGTCAGAAGCACTATGGGGTGGGCTTGGAAGTAGGGGCGGAGCTTTCGGGCGACGCTGACGACTGTGAGGGCAAATTTCTCTATGTTTAGGTATCGGACCTCCGCACCGTGGAGAGTCTTGCTCACATAGTACACCGGGTATTCCTCTTTGTTGCTTTGTTTGGCTACTACCGCACTTACCGTTGGGGGGCTGATGGCCAGATACAGGAATAGTTCTTCTCCCGGCTCAGGTTTGGCGAGTACGGGCGGTGTCTGGAGGTACTGTTTCAAGGCGTCGAATGCTTCTTAGCAGGCCGGGGTCCATTCAAACTCTCTTATATTTTTCAGTTGTTTGAAGAAGGGCTGGCATTTTTCCGCCGACTTGGGCATGAATCGGCCGAGAGCGGTGATTCGCCCGGCGAGCCTCTGTACTTCCACCGTTGTTGTCGGGGGCTCCATGTCTAGGATGGCCTGAATCTTTTCGGGGTTGGCCTCGATCCCTCTCTAGCTAACCATGAACCCTAAGAACTTTCCGAAAGTTACCCCGAAGGCGCATTTTGCGGGGTTCAGCTTCATCCGGGCTCGTCGCAGGGTGTTGTAGACACCCTCATTTTGCTACACTTTAACCAACAATAACCTAATATATTGATCCGTGGAATTTCATTGGTAAAGTATGCATCCTCAAATTTTCAGAAAACCGAAATGATAAAGAGATGTACCTGGTGAGATGATTAGATCCAAAAAATTGAAAAATACCCTGATTGGTGAATTTAGTGCGTTAAATCCATGTGAGAGCTCCTCTATCATGGATTTATATGTTTTAGGTCATTAATATCTCGATCTGACTTTACGGATCATCAATCGGGACAAAATAAGCTACGGTCACTTCACAGCCCGGGACCTAATTCCATTCCGAGACCCGATTTCCGTAAATCATTAGATCAAGGGCAGATCTTAACCTGGGTGTCTTTCCTTACTAAGAATTTGTGATCATTTAGTCAAAATATGATCGATCAAGGTTAATCTCAAATTCAGATTAAACATTGTGTCACTTAATTGAGCAAAAATCCAGTGAAAAATCACAGATCAATGTGGGTGAACAAGAGCCGTCGAAATAATTTAACCAAATTATCAACAACGGTGCTTTCAGTACTTTAATTGTTGTCAAAATTCATATTTCAAAGGTTAGGATCATTCATCAAAAATTGATTAAGTTGGTTGGATCAATCGAATCGTCAATTTGATCAACGGTTGGAAAAACGATTCGCTGTTAAAAACCGACGGCTCGCATTGGTCAAAAATTCTGAAAATAATATTTCTATGGCAACATTGGGCTTAAATGAAAGAGGAAAAATCAACGATTTTAATGGCGAAAGAATTATCGAAATCGGACTTCAAAATCTCCTGAAAACCGCGTTTTTTGATTTTTACATTCAAAATATTTGAAAAATCTTTTACAAGATTCTAGGAGATTTGGAGGCATCATCTCGTCCATTCTTTCGATCGACATTGATCTCAACCACCCAATCTTATTCCATATCATTGCAAAGATTTCAGGATATTTGGAGACCCGATCTCGTCCGTTCTTTCGATCACATGGAGATTGCAGTTAATCGCAACCATCCAAATCGTTGCCATTCTCTACAAAGGCAACCAAATTGGACATTTCCCTTACCTTGAAATTTGCTTCCAAAATCTACAAAGATTCCAAGGACAATGGCATCATCTTGGACCTTGAATTATTTCTAAATCTTTAGTACTTGATCCTGGCCGCATAAGTGCCTGCCATTTTTAACATAGCCATGGCTTAAATGGAAGATGCCAAATAAGAGGGAGAATATTCTAGAAAAATCCGATCTTGGCCATTCTTTCCCCTTCATTTTTCCATCACTCAATCTCCACCCTACACCTCTAAGCCCTAAAGATGGCAACCTGGCTCATCCCTCACCTATAAATACCCATGCTCTCTTCTTTCAAAAAAGGAGAAAAAAAAGAGGAAGAAGACTCAAAGAAAACTACTAGAGAAATCCTCCATATCCCCGCCTTCAAATCTTGTCCTATGCAAAGGATACCCAAAATCTCCATCACAGGTAGGTGCACTATTCTCAGATTTTTCCAGGATTATTTGATATTTTTTTATGTATTTTTGCACGATTTTTAGCATTTAATTGAATTTAATTCAATATTATATGTGTGTGCTCAAAATCACGATCTACATGAGGGTTTCAATTCCGATTCGTCCTGAAATTTAATACGCTGATCTATTTAAATAGACTAAAATAACCATCGGATTGGATCGGACATTGAAGCAAAGGATTTCAAAAATTTGAGTGATGAGTGGAATTTTATTTAAAATAATGGCTGAGAAATTACAAAATTCGAAAAAATAGCCATCTCAGGATGATCTATTTTTTGGAATTTTAAATTTTTCTTGTGTTCACAATATCAGAACAAGATTAAAGGATGTTTTCCGGAGTCTTAATTTCCTCGAAAATCGTGTTTTAAAAATGAAAAACTCTTCAAAAATATCTTTTCGACGAAGAAAAATAAAATATATACTAAATGGATTCCAAAATTTATGAAATTTCGTGGGAAACTAATATGGTACTAATACATTCTACCATGAATTTTAAAGAATTTTTGGATTCTGTTTGATATATTATTTAATGCTTTCTTTGAAAATTATCAGATTTTGTGAGAATTTTTACTGACATCAGATCCCCATTAAAATTCACAAAATTTTACAGTAGTCTTATATTTCATATTTCTTGCTGCTGTAAAAATTTCAATTTATTTGGATCTTGTTTCCTATGGGATGTAGTGTTAATTCATAATCTGGTCTGAAAATTGAAAAATCCGAAATTGATAGTAAATAGTTTCTAAAGTTCATGAAAATCTCACAGCATGCTATTTTTACTTATATCTTACTACTCTAGAAATTTCAATGAATTTAGATTTCTATTTCTAGTAGTTTCTGTGTTATTTTTGTAATCTGGTCTCGTTATTGTTAAATCAAAATTAAATATGAGCTGAATGTAAAAATCTGTAAAAATATTCCAGTAAGCTACATCCCATCATGTCTTGCTGCTGTAGAAGTTTCAATTCATTTCAAATTGATTTTCAATAATTTCACTTGTAAAATCACTCATATAGTTTAAAATTGATAAAATCCATTGAAAATTCGAAATTAATTAAAAATCATCATAAAGTTTCTAAAGAACCTTGAATTTTTGTCATATATTAATTCCTAAATCCATTAAAACAGAAATTTTAGGATCTTTAGATTTCCCTGGAAAAATGGCCAGTGCATCCATAATCATATCCCTATTGCACTCGATTTTTGACAATTTGAACATTTAAGCTATAGCATGTTGTTGGCTCCGAGGTTACTGTCCACGGAAATCCTGAGATATGCCAGGCAATAAGATGCTATAACTTAAGTATTAAATTGCACAAGGAAAGAGCGCACGATTCCCTTCCTTGGATGTTATTCTAGGCGGAAATTGGTGAACCCTAGAGCCATTAGTAATCCTTAAATGTCCAGAAACTGAAAATCTTTGAAATATGAAATTCATTAACTTCAAGAACTTGAATCGATTTGTCTCGAGTCTTTCAGAACCATTGGATAATGGTTTCCGATATAAGAACCATTAGAGCCCAATTTAGGAACACTGGTGTCAGGTCGTGTCCTAGGTTTTAGGGAGTCTTAGGTTTTAAGGAGTCCTAGAGTTAGGAGTCCAGCCTCATCACGGACGCTTGCTATGGATAGCAACCGTACCATAGGTCTAGTTACACTAGTCGCCCAATCTTTCCCTAGGACAAGCCTAGTAAACTAGGATGTAGGCTAACCTGCATTAGTCTAAGGAATAACTTGCATTTAGATAAGAATCATATAGCATCTTAGATGAAATCCTAGGATAATAAAATCCTCAACTTGAATTAAATAACTTCTCCTAAAACTGTTGAAACAGTCAATCCCGTCTAGGTCGGTGTCTTAGTCGAGTTAGGCATAAGTAGCTTAGCTTAAGTGCACTGAACTACGTCGACTCTGATCCCAGTGAGGCTTGGGTACGTAGGTAGCTTGGATGTCTGATGGCATACCAACCGCGAGTCGGCTCCACAACAAATTGTGGGGTTTTGTATATTAATTTTCTTCTAAATTCTTAATTAAATCACTTAGGACTTTCCATGAAATTAGAATTTTAGGAGAACTTTCACTTAGATTGAATCCAGACAAATTAAGAAATCAAGATACACAATTAGGATTCACATTGAAATTAGATTTTAGGATGCATGTCACATAGTTCGCACACTAACATAGAGTTAAATGAGCCATTTAAAAGAAATTCAAAAGAGTTAACTACTGGAATTGAAGACCGATTATCGGGCAGGAATGGTGCATGTGGTGGATAACTCCCCACACCTTCCATTCTCGTAACCAGGTAGCGAGTCTAGATTTTTGGTTAATTATGGGTCCTAGATCTCACATCTAGGTGGCGACTCTGTCAGTCTCTTTTGTGTGGAATCCGGATTGTCTTAGAGATCCCAAGTTCACATAAAAGATGAATTAAAATCAACAATAAAAATGCACACGCCAATCGCGTGGGTACGAGAGACCAAAAGAGAAGGCATGGCGGCTCGCGCCCCACCCCTCTCACGGGATCGGGTCCCACAGGTGTTGAAGGTTTCCTGAAGGTCGGAGATGTGTTTGGAGGCTTCCAAACTTTTCACCAGTATGTCGTCAACATACACTTCTACGTTCCTTCTGATTTGCGCCCGGAATAGCTTATTTACGAGCCGCTGGTAGGTGGCGCCCGCGTTTTTTAACCCGAAGGGCATAACGGTGTAACAGTAGACGCCCTGATCGGTAATGAACGCTGTTTTCGGGATGTCTGGTTCTTGCATTTTTGCCTGATTGTAACCCGAGAAGGCATCCAAAAAGGTGAGGAGCTAGTGCCCGGATGTGGCGTCGATGAGCTGGTCTATACACGGGAGGGGGTAGGGGTCCTTCGGGCAAGCCCGGTTTAGGTCTGTGAAATCTATACAGGCCCGCCAGCCTCCACTAGCTTTTTTGTCCATGACAACGTTGGACAGCCACTCGGGGTACTGGATTTCTCTGATAAACCCGGCTTGTAGTAGCTTCTCTACTTCGGCCTTTATGTGAGTTTAACATTCTACCGCGAAGTTCCTCTTTTCTGCCGGACGGGTTTAAGGGTCGGGTTCACGTTTAACTTGTGAACGGCCAACTCCTTAAGTATCTCGGGCATGTCCTTAGCGGACCATGCGAACATGTCTTTGTTGGCTCTGAGGAAGTCGATCATCTGGCCTCGCAAGGTGCCTTTTAGCAAGGAACTGATCCGGACTTGTCTCTCCGGCTGATCTTGGGTTATGGGGATGGAGTCTAGCTCCTCGGCGGGCTCTCCTCTGATTGTGCGGGGCCCGCTGCCGGGGGTCTTCACTATCGATTGTGAAGTTCTCGGCCGGCGCGTTGGTTCCTCTTAGGCTTGCTGCGTAGCATTGGCGTGCTATCATCTGCTGCCCCGGACTTCCCCTACTCCGGTTGGGGTGGGGAATTTCATCTTTAGGTGGGGGGGTAGAGACTACCTCTCCCAAGTCTCTTAGAGCGGAGCGCCCTATGATGGTGCTGTAGGTGAAAGGTATGTCCACAACCATGAAGGTGGTCAGGATGGTCTTTTGGAGGGGGTATGTCCCGAAAGTCAAGGGTAAGTTGATTTTACCATTGACCCGCACCGATGCCCCGGAGAACTCGTAGATGGAATACTCTGCGGGTCCCAGCCTCTCTTGGCCAAGTTTCATTTCTTCGAAGGTTCCGAGGTGTAACATGTTGACGGAGCTTCCCGTGTCAACCAGGATCTTTCCTATGTCGAAGTTGGCGACAACTAGCCTGACGACCAGCGCGTCGTCGTGCGGGGTTTGTAGTCCGTCGTGGTCTTCGTGGGAGAAAGTGATGACCTGATCTTGATGGGGCGGATCCGCCCGGGCCTTTTTGGATGGCATTTCCATGGAGAACACCCGCTCTACATACACCCGCCGACCAGCTGTTGTCGGCCCTCCCGCCGCCGGCCCGCCCGTGATGATATTGATTTTTCCTATAATGGTAGGCGGCTGTTCGCGGGCCTGCGGTTGCTCGGGGGGCTCTTCTTTCCGGGGGCGCTGGTGGCGGCGCGTGTCGTGTCTGCTGTGGGATCGACGTCTGCTTCGGGAGCAATGCCTGCCCGGGGATCAGTGTTAGCTTGTGGATCGGCGGCAGCTGCTGGACCGGCGCCTACTGGGTGACTGACGCCTGCCTCTGGGGTCGTCGGGCGGATGTTGGACCTCGCGCGAGTTTTTGCCAGGGCTCCTGAGATATTGATTCAGTTGCCCTTCCTCGGCCAGTTTTTCCAGCTGGAGGCAGAGGTGGAAACAATGGTCAGTTTCGTGGCCGTGGTCCCCGTGGAATTCGCAGAACTTTTTGGCGGACCGCTTCTTTAGGTCCGTGGCCATTCTCTTGGGGGGGATCAGGAGACCCTGATCTCTGATAGCTAGTAGGACATGGGAGAGGGGAACCTTCAGTGGGGCGCTTCCCAGTCTTTCAAAGACGGGGACGGGGTTCCAGCCCGCCTGTCTTTCCTCGGCTCGTGGCCTCATGGCCCTTCGGCCGTCGTTGTTTTTTCTTTCATCGGGGCCAAGCTGATTCTGCTCTCGGGCGCAGGCTTCTTCTGCTCGCACGAACTTGTCAGCCTTGGATTCGAGTTCCTGCAGGTCCCGTGGTGGCTTGAGGGTGAGATGCAGCTTGAGATTCGGGTCGGTGGTGGCATGCTTCAGTGTGGCGATCGCTATTTGGACGCCCATGTTAGAAAGCTGGGCCAATTCGGCGTTGAATTTTAACATGAAGTCTCTTAGGGTCTCGTTTCTTCCTTGCCGGAGGGCTAAGAGGGTGTCCGGTGGATCGTGGCGGAGGCGGTTGTTGGCGAACCTTGTGCTGAACTTCCTTCTGAATTCGTGGAAGGATGCAATCGAGTCGGGCTCTAATCTCATGTACCAGTCATTAGCGATTTTTCTCAACAGGGAGGCGAAGGCCCTGCACATGAATCCGTCCGACGCGCCCCGGAGTGTCATCACCCTTTTGAAAGTTTGGAGGAACTCGAGGGGGTCTGTACTTCCATCGTATAGACCGAAATGGGAGAGGTCTATTCCTGCTTCTGCTGGGGTCTTCAAGACCTCCGAGGTGAACGGGGATGCCGTTTCCCTCTCCCATTCGTCGATGATGCCGTGGGTATAAGGCTTCTTCATTTCCAGTTTTACTTCTCGGATTTGCCTTTGCAGGTCGGCTATGGGATCCATGCTGGGTGGTTGCGCTGAGGTTGCTACCTCGTCTGCCCGTGCTGGGGGCGGTTCCTGGAAACAAGCGGTCCGGGCAGGGAGAGCGCGGCTTAGCGTAGCTTGCTTCTCGTCATTTCGCTGGTGTCCCCTAGCTGCGGGGGGCAAAGGGCTATTCGCCGATGGGAACGGTGTCCGGTGAGTCGGTGCTCGCTTTCGCCGGGGACGACGCTCCCCGGGCTGTTCCTCGCCGCCTTCGTCATAGGCTTCCGTCAGGTCCTGCGTTGTCAGGGGCCTCCCAGGGGCCGGAGGGTCCGGCGGAGGCAATCGTTGGAGTAGTTCTCGGCGGAGTTCGTTGAACATTTCCATGGTGGGGACCATCTGCGGTGCGCTGGAGGAGGGCTGGTGTCGGCCCGAGGGCGGTGAATTGGGCTCCCGGGAGCTTGAGGTGTTGGTTTGTGCATGTTGAGCCTGGCTCCTGGTCATCACCCTTATTTCTTGCTGTTGGGTGTGGTTTCTCATCGCCATAAGGCGTTCAGTACTCGACGAGTCCAACGGATGGCGCCAATATGATGGCGTCTGAATCCGGGTCTGCGATCGCGCGGTCGGTAGAGGGCCTCCGCGGGGTCTGCAATCACAAACAAAGGGGGTCAGGGGGTCCGGGGTGGGTCCCGGACGACCACTTCGACACCCAAGTCAGATCCTTCGACCAATCAATATAAAGGACAGCGAGAAGAGGAAGGGGTTTGATCAGGGTTACAAGGACCAAAATGCGGGTTCTTTTCTGGGTGTGTGAATGAGTGGGTCGGAGGGGACTAGCAGGGAGAATAGGATTGAGTTCCTAATCTCCTCTGTTGTTGCCTCGCCTCTTTCTCCCGTTGTTCTGCGGGAGCTGAGAATGGGGGAAGTCTTCCTAAAGACGTGGATCCCCTCTCTTCTTCCTTTCCCTTCCTTTTAAATGCAGGTGTGCGGGCCTTTTCATCATTATGGAGAGAAAACCTTCCTTTGCAGGATTGGGCCGTCCCCCTGCTCCGCCGGCGCGCGTGGCTTTGCCGGGTGTTTCCTTCCATAACTTGTGATGATGAGGCCTGGACGGTGAGAGGGCAACACGTGTCATGATTGTGTAGTCTTTGCCGTTTTCCCACGCCTTTCTTCATGATGGTTAGACTTTATTTGTGCATGGGCGACACGTGGCGATATCTGAGAGCGACGCTGTATTTGTGTCCCATCATACATGTCTAAGGCTCACGAAACAAAAGGGTAAACTACACTACAGAGCAAACACAGGCTGCTGTGAAAGTGCCAAAGGGGATGCTCCTGCCTCAACGATGGAAAACCTTGTAAGTACGCACCCCTTTTACATCTAAAATAGAAATGACGTAAAGGGAAATGGTTGCTCTAAAATGGAAAAGGAAAAGTAGAGAAATTCAATGCAAAAAGTAAGGGTTTCGGTGGAAAACGAAGGAAGCTTCGACTTCCCTTCTCTTTGGAGGAGCTATTCTCTCATCTTTGTGTTATCGCTTGTAACTTCTTGTTGTTGCCGTTATTAAAGAAGAAGAAGCTCATTCCCGTGGACATAGGCCATTGCCGAACCACATAAATATGTTGTCTCTGCTGTGTGGTTTGCTTTTGGTTTCCTTGCTTTTCAAGGAAACCACCCACAATTATTCTCTGCTTTATTATATTAAAAACACCCAAATGTTGATAAAAAAGAGCAAAAGGGAATTCAAATGGTTGTGTTTGTGTTTTACCAAGAATCCAAAATGACGAGTTATTTTTATCTTAAAAAACACAAATGGTGATTAAAAAAAGACTAAAAGGAATGCAAATTGATGGGGCACAAATACGGCTACGCTCCCAGGTATCGCCACGTGTCATCCATGCATGAGCAGAGCCCAACCATCATGAAGAATGGCGTTGGAAAACGGCAAAGACCACACATTCACGACACGTGTCGCCCTCTCGCCGCCCAAGCCTCATCATCACAAGTTATGGAAGGAAATGACCGCCAAAGCCATGCGCGCCGGCAAAGCAGGGGGACAGCCCAATCCTGCGAAAGAAGGTTTTCTCTCCATAATGATGAAAGGGGCCGCGCGCCTCCCTTTAAAAGGGAGGAAAAGGAAGAACAGTGAGAGGCCCTTTCGCTGAAAAGAGGACTTTACCCATTCTCCACTCCGGACACCGGAAAAAGAGGCGAGGCAACAACAGAGGAGGCTAGGAACCCAATCCTACTCTCCCTGCTAGTCCCCTCCGACCCACTCACTCACACACCCAGAAAAGAGCCCGCGTGCTGCCCCTGGTAACCCTGATCGAAACTCCCTTCCCCCTCTCGCTGTTCTTTATATGGATTGGTTGAAGGATCTGACTTGGGTGTCGAAGTGGTCGTCCGGGACCCACCCCGGACCCCCTGATCCCCTTTGTTTGTGATTGCAGACCCCGCGGAGGCCCTCTACCGACCGCGCGATCGCAGACCCGGATTCAGACGCCATCATATTGGCGCCATCCGTGGGACTCGTCGAGTACTGAACGCCTTATGGCGATGAGAAACCACACCCAACAGCAAGAAATAGGGGTAATGACCCGAAGCCAGGCTCAACGCGCACAAACCAGCACCTCAACCTCCCAAGAACCCAACTCACCGCCCTCGGGCCAACACCAACCCTCCTCTAGCACCCCGCAGATGGTCCCCACCATGGAGATGTTCAACGAACTTCGCCGAGAACTACTCCAACGCTTGCCTCCTCCGGCCTCGGAGAGGCCCCCGATAACTCAGGACCAGACAGAGGACTATGACGAAGGCAACGAGGAACAACCAGGGGAATGCCGTCCCCGGTGAAAGCGAGCACCGACTCGCCGGACGCCGTCCCCGTCAGCAAATAGCCCTCTGCCCCCCGCAACTAGGGGATACCAACGGGACAGCGGGAGGCAGGCTACATGTAAGCCCAAGGGTCTACTCTCCTATCTTGTTTTGATGATTCTAAACATAATTGATTGTGTTTTTGAATACTAATCAATTTGCTTTGAAGTGTTGTGTTTGAGATAGGATTGATCATTGAAGAAACCAACACACAACATGGCCATGCTTGGAGATATCCCATACAAGAGTCAAAGGAGCTAAGTGAAGCTCACCTCATCTCTCAAGCAAGCATACACAAGATGGAAGATCAATTGAAGACCAAGACTAAAGAGAAGTTGAAAGCTACATAGGTATCATTGTACATCCTTTCTCTTTAGATTTTCAAGTCAAGGCAAAACGTTTTTCAAAGTGTTTTCAACTTGGTTTTCAAAGAACACTTAAGAACTTAAAATGCATTAGTGAATGGTTATGTGGTGGACCAACATGTTGGGACCCTCATAAACATTCCAAAATAACCATAGGAGTTGAGTTCCAAAAGCTAAAAATCAAACAAGCAATAAAAATCAAAAACTGCGGATTTTTAGGCTTCTCGGAACTCCGAGAATTTTTCTCGGAGCTCCGAGCTCGGAACTCCGAGAGTTCCCTCGGAACTCCGAGAAAAGGTCCAGTAGCATCTGGACATTTTCTCGGAACTCCGAGAAAATTTCTCGGAACTCCAAGAAATGGTCCAGTAGAAATTTTATTTCTTCTGGCCGTTGTCTCGGAACTCCGAGAATATTTCTCGGAACTCCGAGAATGGTTCTCGGAACTCCGAGAACCTTGCGACAGCTCAAAAAAGAGCCGTTGGGTTTTGAATTAAAATTTGATTTTTGTTATCTACACCCCCAAACGGTCATATTTTGAGGAGAGACTATTTATACAATATCTAAAGGATTATTTCCTCTCTCTTGATTTTTGAAAAACCCTCTTAAGCACTCAAGCAAACTTGCAACCCTTTCAAGCTTAAGATTTTTGGTTTTTCCCAAACTTGCCTTTCACTTGTGAACCTATTGAGTTTGGATTTAGAGCTATCACTTGCAATCTTTGTTGAAGAGCAATCAAGGAACTACAAAGGGCATCAAGCTTTCAAGAAGAAGCCAAGCTATCAAATCTTCCATATCTTGTATAGGTGGCTAGGGCATTCCCTTTTTAATTCTCTAGAGAGCAACCGCTTAGAACTCGGCGGAGAAGGAGAGTCTTTGTAAAGGTGTAAGGGCATCCTTGTTTAATATCCCTTGGAATTGTAACCGCCTCGGAGCCGGGCATCGTGGAGGTCTCCAATAGTGGAATCCCTCAAGTGCGACCTTGAGTAGAGTGGAGTAGGCCGTTGGCCGAACCACTATATATCGGTGTGTCATTTCTCACTCTTGCATTTCCATTATTGTTTTGGTTTGGCATTTCACTTTGTTCTTTCAATTATATTTGCACTAACCAAATATTTAATTAAGTGAAGAAAAATTCCAATTAGGGTTTATAGATAATTTTCAAAAGGCCTAATATTGAGTTAAATTCAATTCACCCCCCCTCTTGAGTATTTCAATTGGTATCAGAGCCTCGTCTCTAATTTTTAGAAAACCCTAACCGGTCTAGAGTAAAGATTCTAAAATGGCAAACTACCCTCAACACCATGAAGGTTATTCAAACACTAGGCCACCCTATTTTGATGGAACAAACTATGGTTTTTGGAAAACCAAAATGAAAATCTTTTTAACCCAAGACTATCAAATGTGGAGAGCAATTAATAATGAATACATCTTACCCACAAGAAATTTAAATGATTGGACCGAAGCCGAACAACAAGCTTCGAATTATAATGCCAAAGCCATGAATTCTCTTATTTGTGCTCTATCTCCCGGAGAATTCAATAGAGTATCAAATTTGAATTCGGCTAAGGAAATTTGGGACACTTTAGAAGTCACCCATGAGGGAACCAATCAAGTAAAAGAATCTAAAATGAACCATCTCTTTCGGCAATACGAACTCTTTCAAATGACATCCGATGAAACAATTGCCGACATGTACACTAGATTCACCAATCTTGTAAATGGATTAAGGGGTCTTGGAAAACAATTTTCCAATAGAGATTTAGTGACTAAAATCCTTAGGTCCTTACCTTTGTCTTGGGAATCCAAAACCTCCGCAATCACCGAAGCCAAGGACATGAACACATTGAACCTAGATGAACTAATAGGGTCCTTGATCACCCATGAAATGATTTTCAAAACAAAAGCACCCGAAATTGAAACTAAAATCGAAAAAGGAAAATGAATTGCTTTTGCTTGTAATATAGGTGAAAATGAAGATGCAAAAGAAGACATGGAAGATGAAGTTGCCCTCCTAACAAGAAGGATCAAATTCTTGCAAAGGAACATGGGAGGGATGAGAAATAGAAGGACAAACCCTCCATTCAAGAAGAAAGAAGAACTCGGTGATGGATCTTCTCAACCACGATGTTACGGTTGCAAGAAGCTTGGACACATTCGCCCGGATTGTCCACTCAACAATGAACCCACTTCAAACAACCGCTTCAAGAGAAGAGAAGGCAAGAAAGGAATGACCGCCACGTGGGATGAAGAAATTGAAAGCGAAGGCGAACAAAATGATGGCGAAGATTGCTTGATAGCAAGGAACGTATGCTTCATGGCCTCAACAAACGACAACAATGAGGTAAACACTTTAAATGATGTTATTGTATTAAAAGAAGTTCTTGATTCCCTACAAAATGCAAATGATGAACTTGAAATTCAATTTGATAAAATTGCATCTCTTGAAAATTCTCTTGCTAACATGACAAAAGAATTTGGTTGGTTGAAAAAGGATCATGAATTTTTAGATGATAAGAATGAAAAATACAAAGTAGAAATTCATGAGTTAAATGCTTCTATCAAAATCTTAAATAAAAACCGACAAGAACTCTCAAATGAAAACAACAATCTAAAGCATGAAAATGGTAGATTATCTTTTGAGTATGATGAACTAAAGAAACTTTTTGAAAAATTTGAAAATAGTTCGTTAAAATTGGATAGGCTTGTAAATCTTCAAAGAATGTCAAGTGACAAAAGTGGACTTGGACATAAATGGAACACTACAATATCCAACTATAAAACTAAACTTGAAAAGGTTTCTTCTAGCGGTACCAAAATTTGCTTTTATTGTGGTCTAGAAGGTCATTACAAGGTTGCTTGCTTACATGCTAAACAAGATAAGATTAAGTTGAACTCTAATGTGAAAACAAATGAACATAGCAAGATTAGGAAGATTTGGGTACCTAAGGGATCTCACTTGCCTATTCATATGTAGGTATGCCTTAAAAGCCATAACAAGAAGAACACATGGTACCTTGATAGTGGATGCTCTAGACATATGACCGGAGACCTTACTCAATTCGCATCCCTATCGCTCAAGGATGGTGGAGACGTTACCTTTGGAGATGATAAGAAAGGAAAAGTCAAAGGTGAAGGCACCATAGGTAACTCTACCTCTCCCATACATGATGTACTATTTGTTGATGGCTTGTCCCATAATCTTATTAGCATTAGTCAATTATGTGATAATGGTTTTGAAGTTGTCTTCAATCCCGATAAATGCATTGTTAAAAATAAGATAAATGGAGAAGTAAAATTCATAGGGTCTAGAGACAATAACATTTATACAATTAGACTAGATGATCTTAGACTCCAAAATGTGACTTGTCTAAATGCCATTAGTGAGGATTCTTGGCTATGGCATAGGAGGTTGGGTCATGCCGGAATGGATCTCATTTCGACCCTCTCCTCAAAAGAAAGTGTTAGAGGATTGCCTAAGTTCAAATTCATCAAGGATCACATTTGTAGAACTTGTCAATTAGGAAAACAATTGAAAAGCTCTTTTGCACCTAAAAATATGATTTCAACTTCCTACCCCTTGGAGCTACTTCATATGGATTTTTTTGGATCAATGAAGACTAGTAGCCTAGGTGGAAAGAGGTACGTGTTTGTAGTTGTTGATGACTACTCACGATTCACATGGGTCATATTTCTAGGACATAAAGATGAAACTTATGAAAACTTTCTTACATTGTGCAATCAAATTCAAAATGAAAAAGGTATTGCCATCTCCCACATTAGAAGTGATCATGGAACTGAATTTGAAAATGTACATTTTGACACTTATTGTAATGAACATGGCATAAAACATAATTTTTCCGCACCTAGAACACCTCAACAAAATGGAGTAGTAGAAAGAAAGAATCGAACTCTCCAAGAAATGGCTAGAACTATGTTGCATGAAAATGATCTCCCTAGATATTTTTGGGCGGAAGCGGTTAGCACCGCTTGCTATATCATAAACAGGGTATATCTAAGGCCAATTTCTAAGAAAACACCTTATGAGCTTTGGAAAAACTTGAAACCAAATATAAGCTACTTTAGAGTGTTTGGATGTAAATGCTTTATTTTAAACATCAAAGATAATCTACACAAATTTGATAGGAAATCGGATGATGGAATATTCTTAGGGTATTCTTCTCATAGCAAGGCATATAGAGTATTTAATAGGAGAACCCTAGTAGTAGAAGAATCCATGCATGTGACATTTGATGAAAGAGAGCCAACACCACAAGAAATGCCACATGATGAGGATGAACCCATTGAACATCTTTTTCCAAAATTGAGTGCTCCTCCTCATGCATCAACAAGTCATACATTACCTAGTGAGGAAGTAGAAAATGAAATTGATGACTCATTGCCTAGGGATAGGAGAACATTGGTAGATCATCCTGAATCCCAAATTTTAGGTGATGCCACATTGCCAGTAAGAACTAGATCATACTATCGTAGTGTGAGTAACAATTTGGCGTTCCTATCCGAATTAGAACCAAAATCCATCAAGGAAGCTGAAAAGGATGAATATTGGTTGATGGCCATGCAAGAAGAGCTAAGTCAATTCGAAAGGAACAAAGTGTGGAGGCTAGTACCTAGACCTAGTGATCATCCAGTCATTGGCACGAGATGGGTGTATAGAAATAAATTGGATGAAAATGGAATTATCACTAGGAATAAAGCTAGGCTTGTAGCCCAAGGGTACAATCAGGAGGAAGGGATAGATTATGATGAGACATTTGCTCCTGTTGCCCGTATGGAGGCTATTAGGATACTTTTGGCATATGCATCTCATAAAGGATTTAAACTATATCAAATGGATGTCAAAAGTGCCTTCCTAAATGGCTATATCCAAGAGGAAGTGTATGTTGAGCAACCTCCAGGTTTTGAAGACTTCAAACATCCAAATCATGTCTTCAGGCTTGATAAAGCTTTATATGGATTAAAGCAAGCTCCTAGAGCTTGGTATGAGAGGCTTTGCACTTTCTTAGTTGAAAAGGGATTCGAGATGGGAAAGGTGGATAAAACCTTATTTATCAAAAGAGAAAATCATGATATCCTCCTTGTCCAAATCTATGTGGATGATACCATCTGTGGCTCAACTAATCAAAAATTGTGTGATGAATTTGCAACCTTAATGAAAAATGAATTTGAAATGAGCATGATGGGAGAGTTAACCTACTTCTTAGGACTCCAAATTAAACAATACAAAAATGGAATATTTTTAAATCAAGAAAAATATACAAAGGAGTTATTAAAGAAGTATGGCATGGATAGCAGTAAGACATCAAGAATTCCCATGAGTACTACTGCTAAGCTAGAAAAAGATGAATTTGGCAAATCTGTGGATCAGAAATTGTATAGGGGTATGATAGGTAGTTTGCTCTATTTGACAGCCAGCAGACCAGACATTATGTTTACTGTCTGTCTCTGTGCTCGATTTCAATCGGATCCTAAAGAATCTCACCTATCAGCAGTTAAGAAGATCTTCAAGTACTTAAGAGGAACCCAAAGTCTAGGACTGTGGTATGAAAGATCATCTTCCTTCACTCTCATCGGATATTCAGATGCAGACTTTGCTGGATGTAGAGTAGATAGGAAAAGCACTAGTGGGACTTGCCAATTCTTGGGTAAATCACTTGTTTCATGGTTTAGTAAGAAGCAAAATTCAGTAGCTCTGTCCACAACAGAAGCAGAATATGTGGCAGCTGGAGCTTGCTGTGCTCAAGTCCTATGGATGAAAAGCACATTGATGGACTATGCAATCAAAATGGAAAATATTCTCATCCAATGTGACAATACTAGTGCTATATGCTTAACAAAAAACCCCATACAACACTCAAGAACAAAACACATTGAGATTAGGCACCACTTCATCAGAGATCACTCACAAAAAGGGGATATTTGCTTAAAATATATCAACACTGAAGATCAATTAGCGGATATCTTTACAAAACCCCTTAGTGATGATAGAATTTGTTATATCCGAAGTGCCTTAAACATTTGGAGTGCGGATCAAATTAAAGAAATTGCCAAATAAATACTTTGTGCCTTTAACCAGCTTATTTATATAGTATTTATATATATAATCTTTGTTTGGTAGTATCTGCATGAATGAGATGTCAAACTTTTAATCTTAAAAATCACTCAATTGATATTCTTAGCCTTCTTAGTTTTTCTAAGTTGGAGAGGTATCTTCACTTTAATTAAAATACCTAACATCTTGACATATGTCAACATCTCGATCATGAACAGGTATATGTGCATTACTTGGTTAAATATTTTTATACCATAAGCATTGATTTAGGGGGAGTTATCTACTCCTAAATTTTTTTTTACACCCTTTCTGTCGATGACAAAAGGGGGAGAAGGTTTGAAATTGATTATCTATTCAAATTTACTATATGCACCTCATGCTTATAACTTGTATCATTTATATGTGTGCATATATTGAGGGGGAGTTCTAGTATTCACTTGCCTACTATGTCACTCCACACACACCTCATAATCAATTTTGTTTGTCATCATCAAAAAGGGGGAGATTGTAAGCCCAAGGGTCTACTCTCCTATCTTGTTTTGATGATTCTAAACATAATTGATTGTGTTTTTGAATACTAATCAATTTGCTTTGAAGTGTTGTGTTTGAGATAGGATTGATCATTGAAGAAACCAACACACAACATGGTCATGCTTGGAGATATCCCATACAAGAGTCAAAGGAGCTAAGTGAAGCTCACCTCATCTCTCAAGCAAGCATACACAAGATGGAAGATCAATTGAAGACCAAGACTAAAGAGAAGTTGAAAGCTACATAGGTATCATTGTACATCCTTTCTCTTTAGATTTTCAAGTCAAGGCAAAACGTTTTTCAAAGTGTTTTCAACTTGGTTTTCAAAGAACACTTAAGAACTTAAAATGCATTAGTGAATGGTTATGTGGTGGACCAACATGTTGGGACCCTCATAAACATTCCAAAATAACCATAGGAGTTGAGTTCCAAAAGCTAAAAATCAAACAAGCAATAAAAATCAAAAACTGCGGATTTTTAGGCTTCTCGGAACTCCGAGAGTTCCCTCGGAACTCCGAGAAAAGGTCCAGTAGCATCTGGACATTTTCTCGGAACTCCGAGAAATGGTCCAGTAGAAATTTTATTTCTTCTGGCCGTTGTCTCGGAACTCCGAGAATATTTCTCGGAACTCCGAGAATTCTCGGAACTCCGAGAATGGTTCTCGGAACTCCGAGAACCTTGCGACAGCTCAAAAAAGAGCCGTTGGGTTTTGAATTAAAATTTGATTTTTGTTATCTACACCCCCAAACGGTCATATTTTGAGGAGAGACTATTTATACAATATCTAGAGGATTATTTCCTCTCTCTTGATTTTTGAAAAACCCTCTTAAGCACTCAAGCAAACTTGCAACCCTTTCAAGCTTAAGATTTTTGGTTTTTCCCAAACTTGCCTTTCACTTGTGAACCTATTGAGTTTGGATTTAGAGCTATCACTTGCAATCTTTGTTGAAGAGCAATCAAGGAACTACAAAGGGCATCAAGCTTTCAAGAAGAAGCCAAGCTATCAAATCTTCCATATCTTGTATAGGTGGCTAGGGCATTCCCTTTTTAATTCCCTAGAGAGCAACCGCTTAGAACTCGGCGGAGAAGGAGAGTCTTTGTAAAGGTGTAAGGGCATCCTTGTTTAATATCCCTTGGAATTGTAACCGCCTCGGAGCCGGGCATCGTGGAGGTCTCCAATAGTGGAATCCCTCAAGTGCGACCTTGAGTAGAGTGGAGTAGGCCGTTGGCCGAACCACTATATATCGGTGTGTCATTTCTCACTCTTGCATTTCCATTATTGTTTTGGTTTGGCATTTCACTTTGTTCTTTCAATTATATTTGCACTAACCAAATATTTAATTAAGTGAAGAAAAATTCCAATTAGGGTTTATAGATAATTTTCAAAAGGCCTAATATTGAGTTAAATTCAATTCACCCCCCCTCTTGAGTATTTCACTACAAACAGCCGCGCTCCCCCTATCCAAGCTACCCGCCTCCAGGAACCGCCCCTGGCTCGGGCAGAAGAAGTGGCAACCTCAGCACAACCGCCCGGAGTGGACCCGATAGCTGACCTACAAATACAGATCCGGGAGGTAAAACTAGAAATGAAAAAACCCTATGCCCACGGCATCCTCGATGAGTGGGAAAGGGAGACGGCATCCCCATTCACCTCGGAGGTCTTAAAAACCCCTGCAGAAGCAGGCATAGACCTCTCCTGCTTCAATCTGTACGATGGAAGCACAGACCCCCTCGAGTTCCTCCAAACCTACAAAAGGGTAATGACGCTCCGAGGCGCATCGGACGGATTCATGTGCAGAGCCTTCGCGTCCCTACTGAGAAAAACCGCCAACAACTGGTACATGAGATTGGAGCCCGACTCCATCGCATCCTTCCACGAATTTGGGAGGAAGTTCAACGTAAGGTTCGCCAACAACCGCCTCCACCATGATCCAGCGGATGCCCTCTTAGCCCTCCGACAAGGAAGAAACGAGACCATGAGAGACTTCATGTTGAAGTTCAACGCCGAATTAGCCCAACTTTTTAACATGGACGTCCAAATAGCGGTCGCCACACTAAAGCATGCCACTACCGATCCGAATCTCAAGCTGCATCTCACCCTCAAGCCACCACGGGACCTACAGGAACTTGAATCCAAGGCTGATAAGTTCGTACGAGCAGAAGAAGCCTGCGCTCGAGAACAGAATCAGCCCGGCCCCGATGAAAGGAAAAACGACTGCTGAAGGGCCATAAGGCCACGTGCCGACGAAAGGCAGGCGGGCAGAAACCCCGTCCCCGTCTTCGAGAGACTGGGAACCGCCCCGCTAAAGTTCCCACTCTCCCACGTTCTACTGGCCATCAGGGATCAGGGTCTCCTGACCCCCCCCCTAAGAGAATGGCCACAGACCCAAAGAAGAGGTCCGCCCGAAAATTCTGCGAATTCCACGAGGACCACGGCCACGAAACTGACCATTGCTTCCACCTCCGCCTCCAACTGGAAAAGTTGGCCGAAGAAGGGCACCTAAATCAATATCTCAGGAGTCCTGACGAAAGCTTGCGCGAGGTCCAGCATCCCTCCAACGAGCCCAGAGGTAGGCACCGATCACCCAATGGACGCCGGTCCAACAACCGTCGCTGATCCACAAGCCGACATCGATCCCCTAGCAGGCATCGCTCAAGAAGCAGACGCCGATCCCGAAGCAGACGCGACACGCACCGCCACCAGCGCCCCCGGAAAGAGGAGCCCCCCGAGCAACCGCAGGCCCACGAACAGCCGTCCACCATTATCGGGAAAATCAATATCATCACGGGCGGGCCAGCAGCGGGAGGGCCGACAACCGCCGGCCAGCGGGCATACGCGGAACGAATATTCTCCATGGATATGCCTTCCAAAAAGGCCCGAACGGATCCGACCCCCGCAACACCAGAAAACTCGCACCTAAATGGGAAGGACCCTACAGGTTCGTTCGAGCACTCCGCCCCGGGGCCTACCAGCTAGAACGTCTCGACGGGACCCCAGTCCCTCGAAGTTGGAGCATGGACAACCTCCGAGAATTTTACCAGTAAAAGAACAGGGTAAGCTCCGTGTTTTTCTTTAAAAGCATGACGAATGTTTGTTTGTTTCTTTTTGTGTCTTTATAGGCAAAGATGTATCTTTTCTCCTTAAACGAATCAATGGAATAGCGTTTCTACTTAAAGCATACGTATCTCCACTTTCCGGCCCATGATAAACGAGGGACCCGAAAGAAGACAGGGAGCGAGACAGAGGTAGCATCGGGGCCGATGCCCCGAGAATACCCTAAAACACTCCCCATGAAGAAAAGACCTCCCCCTAAAAGGGCAGGCGGGACCCATTAACCCCGAACTGATCACTCGAGGGGAAGATAGTCCTTCCGCAAAAAAAGACACCCCACGGGGTGCACCAGGAACATTCTCGACGATCAGATTAAAATTCCAAAGGCTCGAATAACCCAGAGCGCACCGTGTATATAAAGAAAAAAAAAGAAGAAAGCAGAAAAGAAGAGAAGAAGAAGGAGAATTCAAAAGTTATTACAGACCCACAAGAAAAGGTAAAATATAAGACCCAAAAAGACATCCTGGCATCACTAAGCCCCCTCAGAGGTCTCGGTAACTACAGGATCCACCAGAGCAGCCACCTCCTCATCGACCAACTCCGGTGCTTCTGCTGGTACCGACGGAGGATCGGCCTCAGCCTCGTGCATCAGTTTGTCCAGGGGAAACGAAGGATCAACCTCGTGGACACGCCGCCGGCATTCAGCAAAAGCATCAATCTCAACATCCACGCTGAACGCAGCCGCAGCCTTAAGAAACTCCTCTGAGCCACGCCACTCCTCCCACACCTTCGCCAGCTCCCGGGTGTGCGTTCGCCAGGCCACCGCCAATTTGTCCGACGCACGACTTCTCCCCTCCATGGTTTTCCGGAGGTCTTCCCGAAGCTGAGCGACAGTATCATCAAAGGTCGCTCTCTCCGCCCGGGCTCTGTCCAAATCCTCACTTAGCCACCGGTTTCGCTCCGCAAAGGCACTTATCTCAGCCTCATCCTCGAGTAGGCACTGCACCATCCTCCTGGCGTAGCTCTGGGACTGCAAAAGCAACCTATCAGAAAATTTCAGACGTGCGTTCGCCAAATGACAAAAAGAGAAACGTACAAACAGAAAACTGGCCGCCCGGTACTTACGCAAGATGTTGATTGAAAATACTGAGCCCCAAGGGCCCTGCGATCATAGCCCTCCAACTCAGCCTCGTCGCCAGGAAGGGCGGTCGTCACCCCCAGCTCCACCCCAACCCGGGGATTTGCAAGAACGCTATCCTCAACACCGATCTTCCAGTCAGGCTTAAATAGCTCTCCTCGCACCTGGAAGCTCTGCGGAGGAAGCACCACTCGTTCCAGAAGAAGTTTGGTCATAACCGCCCCCTCCATTCGACTTGGCACGTCCTCCGCAAAGACAGGAGGACGCGCCACACGAACGACATCCCCCTGTCGAGCGCCAAAAGAGGCCGCCCTCTTGGCGGACGGCTCCGACTCCGAAGGAAAAAGCCTAGCCGCCCCCTTTTCTCCGACCGCTCGAACAGGGGGGCTAGAAGGCACGGATGCCGCAAGTTTTGCCTGTGACCGGCCCAACCTGGCCGCGGCCATGAAATCGGAAGGGATCTTCTTCTGACTCGTCAGACCCTTCGTCACCACCGCTACCCCTTTTCCCTTCCCAGCGTCACCGGAAGAAGACATACCTCCTGCCAACAAAAAAAAAAGGGAAAACAACAACTGCTCAGAACGAGGGAAAGCAACCAAAAAAAAATGGCGAAACAGAGAGAGAGAAAGAGGGGAGGGGCTCACCACGAGGACTGGCGAAACTCTCCCCCATTCCCTCGCCCGTACAATGGGCCCTCTTCTCCACAGCTCCCAGCAAGCCAAGCCTCTTCAGGCTCCTCTCCCATTTGAACTCGGAAACATCGATAGCCTCCCCGGAGGCGAGCTTCCCCAAGTCAAACTTGTTATAGTCAGACTCGTCAGGGAGGGACTTCCTTCGCCACTCAACGGAGCGCCTCCAAGAGCGAGGAAAGCCCCAGCCAGTGTCCAACGGAGGGGTGATGAACACATACTCCTCCTTCCACCCTTTGATGGAGGAAGGCAAATTCGCCGCCATTGTCACCCGAGGACGCTGGGTCAGATATAGCCAGCTGTCCTCCCCCTTCACCAACGGGCTAAGGGCAACACAGGCCTTGAGCAGCGGAAGGGTAGGTTGAACGCTGTGAAGGCCCGCCTTAGCCACAAAGGCCAAGAGAGTACGCCAACTATTAGGCGCCAGTTGGGAGGGAGCCACCCGGTAAAACTCAAGGGCCTCTACTATAATACCCAAGAGCGGGAACCTAACCCCCGCCCGAAAAGCCTCCACGTAGAAAGCTACCTCTTCCTCAGTGGTACCCCCACAAACACTCTCTACAAAGGAAGGAACCCTAATCCCATAATCATCGGGAATGTGGAACTCCCTCCTAATTTTCTCTGCCGCCCCTTCTCCCAAAGTGTTCCTGAAACACGCCACCCGACCGGGGCAAATAACAGCACCAGACCGACTATCCCCAACCTCCGCCTCACGAGCAGAAAAAACTCGAGCCAGAGATTCCGAGGGAGCGGCCCCCACCGATGACCCAGAGGCCCCGGAGCTATCTCTCAACTCCGTGGGCTGCTGTACATCCTCAAAGGCGACGCCCCCACCCTCTAAAGATAACCGCCTCCTTTTTCTTGGCAGAGCCCTCTCCACCACCTCCACCGACTCAGAAGAAGGGCTCTGAGAAACAGTCACAACAGACATCGTAAACTATCAAATCGCAGATGAAATAAAAGATACGGAACCCACCGGAAGAAGTTTGGTGGATAAGCAACGCGTAAAAAAAAAAATCGCCGCGGAGGAAAACCTGTTCACCCGAGGAAGACGAAGCAATAAAGTAAAGAATGAAATCCCCAAAAAGGCTTTAAAAGGGCTAGGGTTTAGACACACGTCGTTTCAACTCCCGCCCTTTCTAAATCCGATGGGACACGAACACGTGGCACCGATTGGGAAACCCCAGGGGAACCACCATAAGTCGAAGCGCCATACGGAAAGGACGTATCTACCCCTACCCACGAAGTAACTTCCCCAGCAAGCCATCCATAGACCCTCGCCACGTTCAATGGCAAAAGGCTCGGAACCCGTCACAAGGGTCCGGCATACATCTCCACAAGATGGAAAAAACCACGTTCATAAGGAAAGGGCTCGGATCCCATCACAAGGGTCCGGCATACATCTCCACAAGATGGAAAAAACCACGTTCGATGATAAAAACACGCAAGAAGAAGGCAAACATAAGATATAAGATTGTAACAGATGGACAAAGGAAACAAAAATAAAGAGAGCCATTCATAAACTACTTCCTTCTGGCTCACGGGCCTACAAGAGAGGGGGGGAATAAAGACATAAGGCACGCAGGCCTGAACTCCCAAGGCCCCTAACAAAAAAAAAGAAAGGAAGAAACTCCCTCCGAAGAGCTCCCCCAGCGGCGATTCTCAGCGAACCGGGCCTGGTCATTTAACCAGCGTACCCGATTCCTCAACAGCTCATTCTCCACCCGCAAGGCCGCAATCTCCCGCTCCATGTCAATCATCCGACTGCAAACCGCCATCTCCCTACGATAGACATGGGAGAAAAAAGACCGGTGGCGATTGACAAAAGCTTCATGTGACTCCCCCTCGTGAAACGGAAGAAGAGGAGAACGCGGGGAAAACCCTGGAGGCGGATTCCTCTCAGGAAATGCCTGCAGGGGCCCCAACCCATCGGGGTTACCCTCGGGACTGCTGGGAGGACTCCCCTCGGTAGCGACTCTCCCCCCACCACTGATGGATAGACCCTGGAAAGACGACGACATCTCTGGCAAAGAAAGGCCGGAAGAAAGCAAAAAAAAAAAATTGGAGGACAAGTCAGGGTCACTCGACGACTCCTGGAGGACACGGGCCTTGCCCCTAACTCGTGAAGAAGAACCGGACATGTTGCTAAAGAAGATACGAAAAAAACCCCTACTGAGAAGGAGAGAAGAAGAACGACGCAGAGCCACGAAAAAAGGCACCAGGATAATTCCCTTCTTTTAAAAACTCGGGTACGAAATCCTGGTGCCTCGAGACAACGCAACCTCCCTAACGACGCTGCCGCTTCCCGAGGACAGCCGCCGGAGAAAACGGCACGTCTCCTCGTACCCCGGAGCCCTCGTTAATATCCTCATCATGACTTCGCTCAAACAAAACGTTACTCCCTTGGCCCATTCAATGGACCAAAGGAGTAAGGGGGAGTTATGATGGACACAAATACGGCTACGCTCCCAGGTATCGCCACGTGTCATCCATGCACGAGCAGAGCCCAACCATCATGAAGAATGGCGTTGGAAAACGGCAAAGACCACACATTCACGACACGTGTCGCCCTTTCGCCGCCCAAGCCTCATCATCACAAATTATGGAAGGAAATGACCGCCAAAGCCATGCGCGCCGGCAAAGCAGGAGGACAGCCCAATCCTGCGAAAGAAGGTTTTCTCTACATAATGATGAAAGGGGCCGCGCGCCTCCCTTTAAAAGGGAGGAAAAGGAAGAACAGTGAGAGGCCCTTTCGCTGAAAAGAGGACTTTACCCATTCTCCACTCCGGACACCGGAAAAAGAGGCGAGGCAACAACAGAGGAGGCTAGGAACCCAATCCTACTCTCCCTGCTAGTCCCCTCCGACCCACTCACTCACACACCCAGAAAAGAGCCCGCGTGCTGCCCCTGGTAACCCTGATTGAAACTCCCTTCCCCCTCTCGCTGTTCTTTATATTGATTGGTCGAAGGATCTGACTTGGGTGTCGAAGTGGTCGTCCGGGACCCACCCCGGACCCCCTGACCCCCTTTGTTTGTGATTGCAGACCCCGCGGAGGCCCTCTACCGACCGCGCGATCGCAGACCCGGATTCAGACGCCATCACAAATGGGTGTGTTTTTATCTTCAAATGGATAAATATAAGCTAAAGATCCAAAAACATGAGTTGTTTTTCTCTTAAAAAACAGCCAAATGGAGATAGAAAGAGTCAAAGGAACTGAAATAGGCGTGTTTGTGTTTTACCACAGATAAATGTATTAGAACAATTTATTTAAAAAAAAAATAAAAAACAGATAAATGTATCAGAGAAATATCCAAATTGATGAGCTGTTTTTCTATTACAAAAACACCCAAATGGAGATAAACAAAGGGGTTTGCTGATCCTCTATAGTGAGGTAGGAAAAAGACCCAAATTGATGTGTAGTTTTTATCTTGTAAAAACCCCACTGAAAATAAAAAGACAAAGGAATTCAAATGGGTGTTTTTTGCGTTTAATCCAAAGTGGGTATATGTTTGGGATTTGCCATTTCGCGGCTCACTTTTGCAGGAGACAACAGCCACACATTCTTACTTTATAGCAGATTTTGTCTTCTTCATTTAATTCATCTATGCTGGCTGTTGTCTCCTGCAAAGTGAACTGGGAAATGTCTTTCCGCAAAATTGTCTAGCAAATACCTCTATTTTTTTATTTTAGTATAGAGACAATCTCTCTCTCCCACTCAAAATAAATAAATGCAAGTGGACTTGTGTGGGTACCTGTAGAATAATAGAGAAATGGGATGGTGTTCAACAGCTTATTTAAGATCCATTGAGTCTAACATTCATTCCAAGTTCAAGACAAGGGTGCATGCATCATAATTCAATTGTCCAGCAGCATCCATGTACGTAAATGGTAACCTAGTCTAAAACCCCTTTGACGATTCCCTCAATCTCCCTAAAATCCTCAACAAATCCATAAAAAAATCCCAAAATCCATAAAATATGCATCAAGCCCATACGCATGCATATTCAAATCCCACTATTGTTAAAATAAAAATAAAATGCTAAAATGAAAGTCACTTTTACCCTCCTTTTCCTAAAAGAGGCTTAGTCTTCGGCCTATTGTACCAAATCAGATCCGTTGATATGGGGAATTCTATGAAGAACACCTTACTTGGATGATCTTAGGCTCTTGATCCATCAACCCATATTTAGATTGCGTCCAGAAAAATCTAACCACTGATTTTGTTAGGGTTTCTGCAAAGATAATCTAAACCGTTGATTTTCTAGTCCTTTGTCTTATCCATAGGATGCCCGTTTGGGATAGCTACCAAGACAATAAGGATCGTCTAATGATGCTCTAGAAGATCAATGGCCTTGATTTTACATACATTTCTCCCCGTGCCCCAAAAATCCTCAACAAATCCTTGGCCCACAAAATCCCCCAAAATCCTCAACAAATCCTCAAAATAATCCCGAATGCCATAAAATATACAGCACGCCCAGAAGCATGAGTATTAAATTTTCACTATTGTTAAAATGGGATTTGCTAGGGGCACAGTGGAAGGCATTTCGTGATTTGGCTGTTGCATGTGAGAGGAGCCACCACATATGAATTAAATGAATAAGACAAAATCTGAGCCAAAGAAAGATTTTTTACTCTGCTTATATTTAGAATGCTACAAATAGAATCTAAAACGTTGATTTTGTTTAGAAATCTTCAAAGTAAATCTATACCTTTGATTTATTTTCTGCTCAACAAGATCAAAGGTCTTGATTCACATACATGTCACCCTATACCGCCCAAAATATTGATCATGAAAGTGACTTTATTTGTAGTTATTCTCTTATCCGCAAAAACCAGCCAAAGAATGCGTCTTTACAAAGGCCTGGATCCTATAAACCCACCCTTGCTGCAGGTTTTTACAAAGTCGTTCTTCTGTTTAGCATTCCTCTTCAAAAATGGGAATAGGATTAGGACACGATAAATTGCTAGTAATTACTGACTAAATACGATTAATTGCATATAAACAAAACCACTACTTAAGAGGCGAGTGTACCAAAACAAAAGCCGTATCCGGTATCTGGTATTGGAGGAAGGGAAAGCGGTTTTGGGACGGATACATTGCACTTTAGAAGAGTGGGCGTAATGCGTCAGAAGAGGACAGCTTTTTAAAGGGCAAAAGCGAAGAATAGAGAGGATAGAAACAGATTCTTCCCCTTTTCTCTCCTCTCTGGGTTCTTTTTTTTCCCTTCTTTAGGGTTTCTTATGAACACCAGAGATCTAATTCTGTGATGCTTTTGGCTTCTGTAGTTTTGGATCTAATATCGGTTTTGCTCCTTCTCACTTTTTTTGCTCTCGAACGAGGGTTTTTTGTTGAGGATCTTTACTGTTTCGAATCCAAGGCTTTTCTTCATCTTTATACATGTCTACGCTCGTCAACTATGGTGGTAAGGTTTTTATCTTTGTGTTTTTCTTTATGGATTTAGGGTTTGTATTAGGTTTTGGTTTTTGTTTCTATGATTTGGTTTTATGGATCTTGTGGAGTTTGGGCTTTGTTTGTAGATCGGAACCGTATTTGAGATTGTAGGTTGGTTTTTAGGGTTTTGGTGATTGTCAGGATTTTGGATAAGAGTGCTTTTCTTTATGGAATTAGGGTTTGTATGATGGTTAGTGGTTTTTATTTGTTGATTCTATGGGTTTTTTTTATGGAAGTTGTGGTGTTTTGGTGTTGTTTGTTGATCGGAACGGTATTTGAGATTGTAGATTGGTTTTTAGGGTTTTGGTGATTGTTTGGATTTCGGATTTTAGTTCTTCCTATATTCGTGTTTTGAATTTTGTGGTTTTATTTTTATTTTATTTTATTTTTTTGCTTATGCAGATCTTCTTTCCGTTAGCGCCTTATATGTATATCTGGTTGGATTAATTTTTTTAATGATTATTATGGTCCTCGTTTATATACCTCTTGTTTCTTATTTGGATTTTCGGGTTCAATATCCGTGTGTTTAGATTGGGGCGGTTTGAGTGGTTGATTTGATGTTCATGGATTTGGATCATATCGTCTTATTTATCTTATATTTGTAAGTCCATGGTTTATTTGTGGATCGGGTGTTATTGGTTTTCTTTTTTTTGTATTGAAGATTTTTATAGGCATCTGATATTTGGCTGGCTGTTGTTTTTGTTTTTGTTTTTTTTTTTTTTTCCTGCTTTTATTTGTGGACCGGTTATTTGGTTTACCCTGGTTCTCAGAGAGAGGTTTGCTCATCTAGTTTGCTTGACTGTATTCATGAGCCTTTTTATTGAGTATTTTTGCCAGATTAGGGTTGATTTTTTAGATCAGGTCTGTGTGAGGCGAATAGGAGACCCTTTTAGGAGCTGTTTATTTAAGATTATGCCAACTGATTTGGAGTGCTACACCGATTATTGGAGTCAAATTTAAACTTAATTTTGACTCCAATAATTGGCTTGGCACTTACAATCGGTTTTCATAATCCTAAGGCTCTGTTCGTTTAAGATTATGCTAACTAATTGTGAGTCCAAAACCCATTATTGGACTCAAATTTACGATTAATTTTGAGTCCAATAATTGGTTTTGGACTCACAATCTGTTAGCATAATCTCAAACAATGAGGGACCAAATGAACAGGGCCTTAACGCTTTGCTGTTGCCGTGGTAAAAGATTATTAGTGTTGCCTTTTCCCCTTACTGAGAGTTTCAGAGGCAAATGGGTTGGAGCTGAATTGGGTTTTGTATATTTCTTTTCAGGTGATGAGGATCTCCTCCCTGCTGGTGCATTATACTCAAATATCAAAGATTCAAGCATCATTTTGTCTCGCAGTCCTCGCGTTGATGTTTACTGCCCTCCTCGCAAGAAATCCCGCATCCATGCCCCATTTGTTTTCCGAGAAAGGGTTGAGCAAGAGAAACAATGCTCCATTGAAGTTCTTCCAGATGAATGCCTCTTTGAGATTTTCAAATGCTTGCCTGGAGGCCAAGAGAGGAGTGCTTGTGCCTGTGTTTCCAAGCGTTGGCTTTTGCTTCAGTGCAGCCTTCGCAGGGCTGAAATCTGTAGTGAAAAACCAACCCTTTCTTTGAAGCAGGATTTTACTGCCATTGAAGAGATCAATTCTGCCTTGGGGAATGAAAAACAGGAATTTGAGAATGATGGGTATCTTACTAGGTGCTTGGAAGGGAACAAAGCAACAGATATGAGACTTGCTGCTATTTCTGTTGGCACTTGTAGCCTTGGTGGATTGGGAAATCTTCTGATCAGAGGAAGCAATTCCACTCGCGGAGTCACCAATTTTGGTCTTTCTGCAATCGCTCGTGGGTGTCCATCTCTTAGGGTTCTTTCACTGTGGAATGTTGCTTCTATCAGCGATGAAGGTCTATCAGAAATCGCAAATGGGTGCCCTTTGTTAGAGAAGCTTGACCTATGCGAATGTCCTTCGATATCTGATAAGGTTCTGCTTGCTATTGCGGAGAAGTGTCCAAATTTGACTGATATATCAATAGAATCTTGCTCAATGATTGGGAATGAAGGTCTGCAGTCTATTGGCGCCGGTTGCCCAAATCTACAATCTGTTTCCATCAAGGACTGCCCTCTTGTGGGGGACCAAGGAGTTTGTAGTCTGGTATCATCTGCCTCTACTGTCCTGAAAAAGATCAACCTTGAGGCCACAAACATCACCGATGTCTCTCTTGCTGTCATAGGACATTATGGATTGGTTGTTACTGATCTTTCTCTCATTGGCCTACAGAACGTGAGTGAACGAGGTTTCTGGGCGCTGGGCACTGGAGTTGGTTTGCAAATGCTGAAGTCCCTTACAGTGACCTCATTCCAGGGTGTGACGGATCTCGCACTCCAAGCTTTGGGATATGGTTGTCCAAACCTGAAACACCTTGTTCTTCGCAGGTGTTCCTTCTTCTCTGACAATGGGCTGAATGTTTTTACTAAATTGGCCATATCCCTCGAAAACCTACATCTGGAGGAATGCAATAGGATCACCCAGTGTGGTGTTCTTAATGCACTTTCAAACTGTGGCATGAAATTGAAGGCGCTTGCTTTGGTAAAATGCACCGGAGTTATAGATACAGTTTTGGGTTTCACTGCCCTCCCTCGTTGCAATTCTCTCCGATCACTGACCATTCGTAGCTGCCCTGGTTTTGGTAGCGCTGGCATAGCGATTGTGGGGAAAATGTGCCCAAATTTACAGCATGTAGACCTTGGTGGTCTTTGCAGGGCCACAGATTCCGGGCTCCTCTCCCTGCTTGAGAGCTGTGAGTCAGAGCTTGAGAGGGTTAACCTTGCTGGATGCATCAATATCTCGGACGCAGTGGTTTTGGCTATGGCCACATTACATGGGGAGACGCTCCAACTTCTGAATCTTGATGGTTGCAGGAAGATCACTGACAAGAGTTTGGCGGCTGTTGCACATAGCTGTGGTTCGCTCGTTGATCTTGATGTATCAACGTCTGCCATCACTGATATGGGTATTGCTTATCTGGCCTGCGCTAAGCAGCTCAACATGCAGACCCTCTCCCTCTCGGGTTGCTCTCTTTTGTCAGACCAAAGCATTCCTTTTTTGCGCAATATGGGCCGATCCCTGGCAGGGTTGAATATCCAACACTGCAATTTAATCAGCAGGAACACAGTGGGATTGCTCGAGGAGCAGCTCTGGAGGTGTGACATCCTTTATTGATCTAGAGGAACTAAAAAGTGGTGATGGAGATGAAAGTAGTAGCAGAAGAAGTATCAATATCCTATACAGTCAGCTTACTTGGTTAGCATTTCAGTTAGGTTTTTTGGACTCATCTCAGTAATGGGCCTTTTCCTTTTCCCATGGCTTGGTTGGTTTTTCAGGGACTTTGGCGTCTCTCCCTTTTTTTGCAGGGTTCCTTATTTAGGGAAACCTGTTTGGTTTTTGGCTCTCATTGATGAGAGCTTCCTTTGATTGCCAATGTTCTTGAGAATAGAGCTACCAAGTCATGGATTTGAAGGTTTCTTTTATTTTATTTTTCTGGTTGAGTACTAGTCGTGCTTTACTTGATGTTTTAGCCAAGCCTCACTGTGGACGTATGCCACTATGCGTAGGTTTAAGCTTTTGCTGTCTTGTAGTCAATGGAGTCTTACTTCCCATGTGATTGAGCCTTGTTCTCTTTCAGTGAAGTAGTGCTGTTGTGTGTCGTCCTGGATGTTGGTTTTATAAAGGGGGTTGCCTCCTCCGTATTTTGTTGCTTTAGGCAGTTCGTTTGGTGCCTGGTGATTTATGGGCTTTGGCAATGGCAGTAGGTTCTTTTCACCCTGCCATGACGATCCTCTTGGGTTGTTTTTTTCTCACCAAGCCCTAGTTTTACAGGCTGCTGTTGTAACTGTACTTAATGCAACTTCTATATATGAAATGGGTACTGTCATTGTGTTGTTTATGAAGTTGTGGAACCTTTATCTCAAATGTTATTCTATTTCTCTATTTCATTCTCCTTTCTGTGCTATAGACGACCAGGATCTGGTGCATCAACCGATCTAGTCATCAAACTCTAAACATGGCAAGCACAAAGTTACAATACCCAGCTGGTATATTTTCTTATTAAAGTCAATCTAAATAGGGTTGGTGAAATATCATATTGAATAATTCACAACAAATCCTGTTTCCCTATCTTTTATTCTGATTGTTAATTGCTCAACTGCAAACCAACTCTAAACAACTTGGCTATGGTTTGGATTTGAACGACCTGATTTCACCCATAGAAACTTGAATAGGGAGTCGGGCCTTTGGGCTTTTCAAAGTTTATGATTGTGGATATCTATCTAATCCATTCATCTGTAGATGGACTCTTCTGTTACAAAGCTCTTCAAAACGATGGTCATCAGAACCCTTCGATTATATAAATGACCACTTTAATGCTAAAAAATCAGGTGCGCGCTCTGATACCGAATTGATGTAGTGGAAGCTTTTATTGTCTAGAGAGAAAGGGAAGGATGGTATTGTAGAGAAAGGGAAGGAGAAGGGCTATGGAAATTTTGAAAAAAGACATGGGGAATTGTTGGGAGAGCAGTTGGAATTGTTGAAGAGGGGTATGGTTTTATTCAGGAAAGGTTCTTGAATCGAAGTTTTGAAGGAAAATTGGTTAGCATAAATAGGTCTCTTGGGTGGTTTTCAAAATTTGGTTGGCTTGTTAATGGGGACAAGAAGGGTGGTCGTAATCCGTTTACAAGAACAAGAAGGTGGTTTGGCAAGGATTCTTAGGTGGTTGCTAAGATTCAAGCGGGTGTTAATAGTTGTGTCTCGGTTGGCTAATATTAGGTGATAAAAATTGGCTGAAATAGGCAAGGATTTATGCGAAGTATTTTGGCTAACATTCAAAGGCTGAAACAAAGTATGAAGGTGGGCTTTCTTCTATGCAAGTTTGTCTCCCCTAAATATTATAGATCTTTCCCATAAATATGGTGGTATTTTGGGTGAGGTTGAAAAGGAAGGAAGGAGGCTATTAGAAGGATGGCTGAGAATCAAGATGGGAGAATGGTGCAAATCACCAAAGGTCGGTGTATTTTGGCGACATTTGGGGATTTTAAAAGATACGGAGGCGAGGGGTGTGTTGCGGTTGATAAAAAAGGGTGAAAGATGGTGTTGGGATGGCCAGCTGTTTGGCAGGAAAGGCTGCGGGGTTGGGTTTTTTGTGTGAAAGCCAAAAGCAACCTGGGGCTGGAAATAGAGGCTGAAATAGAGGTTATTTCAGGGTTGTTATTCTCAGGCTTCGGCTAACATAAAACATGGATAGTGGCTGAGGAAAACAAACCCTGCATGTGGTGAAGTTTGCGGCTGCTTGTAAGAGGTGATCATGGGAGTTTGAAGGAGTTAAAGTGGCAACTTGGTGGATGATGATGAGGTTTTCATTAAAAAAAAACCTAAAAGAGATTTCATTATCACAAGGTCAATCTTGCTTTCAACAAGATGTTGAATAAACATGCATAAAACAAGAAAGACTCTTGATTTTCAAGCAAAAATCATGAATATCATTCCTCCAAAACGAAAAAAGGGTAAGGGAGACTCTTCTCCAAACCTAATTCAAATCATTGATCCATAATTCAAAGCTTGGATTTTCATTACATTTGGGTACATTTATAGACTTTCATGGAAGTCTCGTACTTTAATTAAACTAGTTTTCCATTTTCAACTAAAACTAGGAAATCAAAAAGGAAATAAAAAGCATGTAAAATTTCCCATACAGTTTAACAAACCACATTAATTCTTGTGAATTCAAAGTATCAACGAGGCCTCTGAAGTAAAGAGGATTGTATAAATCCTTCACATCTGAACATTTTCATGGTGATAAAAACACAAGAACTGAAAAACACATTTCCGTATCTTGACTATCATTTGTCATTCGAATTCAATATTTCCATTCTTCTGAAAGTATTCATTGGCAGTGAATTCTTTAAATTCCGCTTTAGTTCAGTAGAAAAAAAACCAGTTGTATGATAAAACAGAGTAGGGATCACAAAAAACAGATACGCAAGTGTCGGATCGGGCATATTTCCTGAAAAAAAATGATTAAGGATTTCCCGATCTGGTCTTGTTATCTGCTAGAAAAATTGTTGTCTTACTATCCAATAGAAGAAATTGTAGGCCATGTTGTTATAAAGGTTTACACCCCCAGGCTAAATCGCTACGCTCAGCGGAACTACGACTCGCGTAGAACAAAAATTTTCTCGTCGATTTCGCCTTTTAACCCAGGATCCTAGGGTTTAGATGATCTAATAGTGATTTAAATAAAACAAAGAGTTAGAATTATTACGTTTGTGAATGACCGTAATATCAGCCTTTGCTGGATCTACTCCTCGAATGACCACGAACGATCCGATTACCGCATACTCGCAAGTTGAACCGATGGATTCCTTCAAATTGCGCGAAGGATAGTTGAAGAACTTTTCTTTAAACATATATACTGATATATATCAGTACCTTTGGATGGGAATTTGAATTTTCTTGATGGAGCTTTAGGTTTTCTGAAGACATCTTAGAATTGAAAAACTAGGAGATAAAGAGAGAAAACTTGACAGGAGAAGAGAGAGATAGTCCGGATGTTTCTCCGAGGAAGTACGAATTCTTTAGCCATTTTTTAGCCTCCAAAACTCTGCTATGATGATTTGTATAGAATTGGTTTCCTACTTTAATAAATTCCTAAAGTTTCTCCCTCAATTTGACTCAAATTGGAAAAACTAGTTAAGTAGAATTTGAATATTGGAAACTAACACAAAGTGGGAAGCTATAGAGGTTTCCTACTATCATTGCGAATGTTCCCAACCTTTTAAAAACGTAGTTTGCTTAGGCTGGGCTTTTTGCATGTGGGGCCCACTTTGATGCAGGTGCATTTCCTCCACAAAGCTAGTGGCCAAAATTCGACTTCATTTTTGGACTATTAGATGGGCAAATTTGGAAAAGTCGTAAACTATAAAGTTGTAGGTCTTTAAAAGTTCTTTGTGCTAGAGTTGGTGCCCTAAAGTCCAGTATATTTCGCATTTTAATCAATAAAATTTTTATTTCATGACAATTTATGGGTACTAAAAGTAAAATATGTGTGACATGCTACTTGTTATTGACACGTATTTGTCCTTAGGTAGCAAAGTAGGAAACCCATGCTCATGGATTCACAGATCCTAGGGAGCAAAGAGATATGTGATTTCGGTTCTTTGCAGACCTTAATAGTTCCTAGTTGGGGTTGAGGTTGGACACCTCCTCCTCCTCTATACGACTAACATCTATCTTGCCAACATGCACGAGATGTGGAGTAACTTATCTCAATCGCTCGGGTAGTGGACCCTAAGCAAGATAGAATGGGTACGACAATGAGATTGTGTACTGAACATGATCACATTAGAATAGCTTGTGAACAGGAGACAGTTGAGCTATTCTACCAGACATGACCCTTTACATGTCCTTTGACCTAAGGGATATTGGTCTATTGGCGAGTCTCATTTTTGGTCTATCTAACTGTGATTCTCTTGGAGTCACCAGAGGGTAATACTGGTGTATTGGACAAACCTTCGAGGTCAATAGTGATATTCGACATGGAATTCTCCTCCTATTTTATAGGATAACATCTACTGTTTCGGTTCGAGCAGTAGGCCTAGAAAAATACCTGGCCAGGTGGATTTGATAAAGTGTATATCAAAAGGATTTCATAAAATAAGTTTTGAAATGGTTTTAGCAAATGCATTTGCAGGCCAACACTGTTTGACTAAAAGGTATACCATGAGTGAGCTTAGGGGATTGATGTCCACCCTCTGTAGGACTCAAGTCAGTAGATGTGGACTTGGAGAAAAGACTTGCACATTTGATGTGATTACGGGTATGATGATTTGACGGTTATCTTCAAGATTACGTCTCGATGGAGGCCACTGACTCAATGCGATTGTAGCATTACCTACGGAGCAATAATCGTAGTGGGGCCACTTGTGGGTTCTACAGGATTTACCGTTGAATCCCTGCTACGATCCCGCTCACTACTTGGTTGACCTATTATAATCTATTAGATAGAGGTCCCGCATTTATTTAGTTGCTTACACGAACTAGTTTCGTGGCATTGGATGCATTGAAAGGATATATACAATGTATATAGTGTATATGCACTATGTGATACATTGGGAATACCAAAATGGTTAAGTATTAACCATAAGGGTATTTTAGAAATATCATAAATTATATTGGAGCTTTAATCCTATTGCATAGGATTGGATTGCATGTGAAATGCAATGGGAATTTGAATTGGATAAGTGGACCCACACAGGAAGAATTTGGGTGGGACCCATTGCCACACGCCCCATGTGGTGTGCCATTATCAATTTGGAATTCAAATAATATTTAGAATATTATTGTTTGATTTGTTTTTTTTTTAATTAAAGCAACACATGTGAAATTGGAAAGAGAGAGACTGTGAAAGAGGAAACAAACCAAATTAGAAACTAAGGGTGTGTTTGGCGCCGTTCTTTTAAAACGTTTTTTCCGTTTTTAGTGTTTATAAAATCAGAAAAATAAAAAAATCATGTTTGACAAGTAAAATCTGACGAAATCGGAATCAGATTTATTGTTTCCTTTTCTGTTTCAAAATCGCTTAAATTGGAGCGAAAAAAGTTCGTTTCTAAATAAAATTGAATCGCAAAATCGTCGGGTTCGTAATGATAGAACCTTGTCCGTTTCTATAGTTATTGTATTTTTGTTGTTATTACTTAGATTATTTAAATGGCGGGAACCCAAAGCAGTGTTGGTATGACTCAGAAGGAAAATACTCAAGAACAAGAGACAGCCAGGTGGACAGAGAAAGAGAGAAAGATATATTAATAGAGATTATGGCAGATCAGGTGAAGAAAGGGACTAGAAATACCTCAACGTTTAATAAGAGGGGCTGGAATGAGATAAAGCAAAAATTTCAACAGAGGACTGGACACAGCTATAATCAATAACAGTTTAGAAATAAATTTAATAAATTACGGCAGGATTATAGAGAATTCAAAAAGCTACTTGAAGTAACTGGTTTTGGTTGGCATCCAGTGACAGAGACGGTGACCGCAGAGGAATTTGTTTGGGACACATATCTTTTGGTAAGTTTGACTTTTAAATTTATAAATGATAGTCTAAACTCCTTGTTAATTTTGTACGTAAATAATTAATTGATTACTTACTACAGGCAAACCCTGTTGCTTCAAAGTTTAAAAAGAATGGATGTCCTCGTTGGCCGGAGCTGCAGCTTGTATTTGGTGATACTACTGCCACGGGTGCACAGGAGCCATGGGAAATGCAGAGGACCCACCTACTAGTGATGATGAGGAAACTAATGTTTATGCAGACCTTGGAGCTGATATTGATGACATGTACCCTGCACACATGACGAAGAACCACATAATAACGACGGAGAAGCACATAATGATTTGGAGTCTCCCCATCACAGGCGTGATAGGACGCCGTCATCTATTCATAGGGGAAAGTCAACAATCAATCATATGGATGATGCATATAAGTCATTTGCAGATTGCTCCAAATCTAGATCTGAATACTATAGCGTGAAATGTTCTTCTATGGCCGGTACAAAACGCATAGAGGAGCTCTTTTCTGTCACCAAATGCATGGAAATCCTGAATACAATGGAAGTATCAGATGAGGAGTTCAAGAGGGGGACAGATATGTTTAAGGATGCGATTCAACGAGAGATTTTCATTATGACTCCACCAGAGAGGAGGATATTGTTTCTAAAGCAATGATCTTAGGCTCTAACAATTTTAGGCTTCTTTTATTTGCTATCTTATTTTAGTTGAAGATGTTGTTCTATTTTCGGATGTTGAACTAACATTTACTTTATTTGTCTATTGTTCATTTTGTAGTTAGTTAATTTTGATTAGATTAATAAATTGACATTGATTCTGGTTACTACATTTTATTAGTTTATGTTTCTTTTTGTGATCAATATTTAAATGTGATTTTAATCTATATTGGGTTGTAATATGATTTGACTATGATTTCGACTATGATTCATTTATTTCAATTTTATTTAGTCATGGTTTGTATTAATAATCATCATGTCATATTAATATAATGATTCTATTGATTTTTTGCAACATCTCAAATGAGATTTACAGGCCAAATGGAGTTGGAAAGGTTCGTAGATGACCATGATGACGACGACAACGATAACATGGATTTTTTTTAACTCGTTTAACAACCAAAGATGCACTCTGTTACATCAATAAACAACCTTGTAGAAATGGGAAACTAACAGGGCCTGAATGGGTAGAAGAGGTGCTCAATGGACACCCAAATATACCAAGTGAAATTCTAAGGGTAGGCCCAAGTGGCAACTTATGAGGAGGTAAAATTTAGGTTACTAACAAGTTTTAATCTTTTGAAAACTCAAAACTCAAACCCAAATTTGAAGATTAAATCCTAAGTGCAGTGCAAATTTAAAGCAAGAGATAAGAAAAAGTGCACCCGAGATTTAAAGTGGTTCGGTCCTCCAACGTGAGGCCTACTCCACTCCACCAACCAAATCCGTTGATGGCTTCACTATGGATTCCTTTAATGGCAAGGAATCAACCCAATTACAATTTGGTTCGGCTCCGCCTCGCAAGACTTGCCACGAATCGGAGAAAGCTCTGCGTCTCCTTGCACTCGCTCTTGGGATGGCTCCGCGTACCTTCGCACTCGCCCTCTTGGGATGGCTCCGCGTCCCTTCGCACTCGCCCAAATTCAATCTTTTGAATAAAGAAAGAAAGAACAAAAAATCTCTCACAAGGGTTTACAAACTTTGTAGAAGATGTACAAATTTTGAGCCTAATGATCCAAATCCTAATCTTAGAGGATGAGAGGCATAAACAAGCTTGATTCACTCTTAAGATATTCCAATAGGATTTTAGAGTGTTAGGATTGATTATTGGGAAGTAGAGAATGCCCATATATATATAGAAAAACCAAATATGACCGTTTGAGGGGCATAGTGGTAAATCTGGCAAACTTCCAAACGGCTATATTTCTTCCCATTATAGTGTTCTCGGAGTTCCGAGAATTTCTCTCGGAGTTCCGGGAATACAAACAGAAGTTGGAAAAAAGCTACTGGACCAAATCTTGGAGCTCCGAGGAATTTCTCGGAGTTCCGAGCTCGGAGCTCCGAGAAGCCTATATGCAGCAGGTTTTCAATTCTGTTTCTTATTTGTTTGGGTTTCCAACTCTACACCAAGTTGGGATTGTTATGAGGGTTCCAAAGTGTTGGAACACCACAAGGACAATCACTTAAACATTTTTAAGGTGTGTGAGTTTAACTTAATTTATGACTCTTAAACTTAAGTTAAGATTGGATCAATACAAACTAAAAAAGACTTAAAATGGTCTTCACTTGCAATGCTTCAAGTCTTCTAGAGTCTTGGATTTCCAACGACTTTTGCCTTCCGAATGTGGTCAAATGAGTGCTTCTTGGCCTCAATCCAAGCAATCTTGTCTTTACACATTCTTGATCTACAACTTAGACAACAAACACATTAGTGATATAAATCACTTGTGTATTGGAATCATCAAAATAAGATGGGAATGCCAAGGTGGGAACCATTGGGCTTACAATCTCCCCCTTTTTTATGATGACAAGCACAAGAGATTTTCCAATAAAAGCACACATATATTTCCTTACACTAGATTTTTCTCCCCCTTTCGCATCTATAAAAAAGATGGGGATAAAAGAAAATCAAAGGGATGAAATTTACAATTTTAAGCTCCCCCTTTTTCAAGGAAAAAGACAAACATAAAACTCCCCTATTTTGAGTTTTTATTCAACACAAGAGGGGATATTTAAATATTCTTTTCCCCAGCGGAATCTAGAATTCATTCTGGCAATCTTTAAACCTTCGCTGAATGTTTCTCACCTTTGAAAAAGGGTTGAAACCCGAAAATTTCTTCAAGTTACTTGAGTCCGGTCTTTGACCAAAATCATGAACTCTCAATTACTCTATGTGAGAGATGACTGGTCCATCATTAAATCGGTAAGAGTTGATCTTTTCTGTCAAACGTTTTGAAAAGTTTTTCAATATAATAATGAAAGGACTCTTTGAGTGTTTGGTTTGTGCATGTTTTGGAAAGTTTCAGTAAAAAAAAAAACTCTTTGAGTGTTTGGTTTTATGCTTGTTTTGGTATATCTGAGAAGAGGTTCATTCAAATCTGGTTTATGCAGAACCATATGAATCTGGATTTGGATGGAGCTGGTTTATGTGGTACCATATTTTGTTTTGAAAAAGGTTTTGCAATCTCATATATAATAAAAAATAAAAACTCTTTGAGTGTTTGATTTTGTACTTGTATGGAGCTGGTTTATGCAGCACCATATAAGTCAAAGATGATTCGCAATGTGTCGCTACCTAACTGGTTATGAGTCAGGCATATCTGCGAAGAGGTTCATATGAAACTGGTTTCTACAGAATCATACGAATCTGGATTTGCATGGAGCTGGTTTATGCGGCACCATATTTGTTTTGGAAAAAGGTTTTGGTACCACATATAAAAAAAACTCTTTGAGTGTTTGGTTTTATGCTTATTTTGGTATATCTGAGAGGAGGTTCATATGGATCTGGTTTGTGCAGAACCATACGAATCTAGATTTATATGGAACTGGTTTATGCGGCACCATATTTGTTTTGGAAAAAGTTTTAACATCTCATAAAAACAAAACTCTTTGAGTGTTTAGTTTTCGTACAGTGATTTAAAAAAAAGACTCTTTGAATGATTAGTTTGTACTTGTATGGAGTGATTCGGTTTGTACTTGTTTGATTTGTACTCTTTGAGTGATTGCTTTGTGTTTGCTTTGGTAAAGCCTTAGTTAAGAATAAAAAAGTGTTTGTGTTTTGTGTTTGTTTGTTTTTAATATTAGTCCTTGTGGACTGGTTTAGATAGTTGAGTCGTAAGTGTTAGTGAGAGGCTATCTCTTTAAGATGTTATGGTTACTACTTTGAGAGTTAGTGAGAGGTGTTTTCCCTATTGTTTTCAGTCTTAGGGTCTTGTTGCAGAGTTGCTTTGTTGTGTACCTTTATGAATATCATTCTTATAACTGAAAACCTAAGAGATTTGTTTTACCTTATTTTCGGGTCGATCAAAATGTGTTGTCTGTTCAGCTTTGGCATTCATGCGACAAGCACGCTCTGCCAAAGAGGGGCATCTGTAGACACCCCATTTTGACCGAACCCTTATACACTTGATTTGATTAAAAACCTTCCAAATTAAGGATCTAGTGTCCCAAATTTCTTCTTAGAATAGGTTAGGGTCTCACTAAGGTCCCTGCAAAATTTTGTCAAAATCCGAGCACGTTTGCCTAGCGAACGAGCGGAGATGGGAAACACAGTGCAACTAGAAGGGGGGTGAATTATGCTGTATAGTGCAAATCCGAAATCTGAATGGGACACGATTCGGTCGTGCGCCCATCATTTTTTCCGTGCAAACCGCGCGCCTCATCCACTTGGAGTGCCAATATCAACACTCATATCATCTATAAATACAAAATCGGGCTTCCTTTCTCATTAATCTAAGTTTTCTTATTTTCCTAATCAAGAGAGAGAGAGAGAGAGAGCTTGATAAAATCCCATTTTCCCTTTTCTTCTTCCTCAAAACCCTAACTCTCGATTCTCCGATCTTCTTCATCTTCTCCAGCTACTCTTATAGGATTCCGGCTGGATCTTTGCTCGATTTTCTTGCTATTCTTCTCACAGTTTCATTCTTTCATCTATCCACCACTAATTCAGGCTTTATAAGACTCAAAATCTGTCATTTAAACCTTAGCATTTTATCTAAAATATCAAGTCATAAATCTCAGCCAATTTAGCTTCAAATCAAAGATCTGCTAAGGGTGATTGAAGCATAAGGAGAATAATAGAAGGAAGAGTGAAAATCTGAACATACTCCAAATCGAGCTGAAAGAAAGAGGAATGCACATCTTCAACAGAGAGGAAAGCTTCGGATTTTTAAGAAGAAAGGATTTTTAAGAATAAAAAAGGAAAAGAGAGGAGTGAGAAAATCTGATCTTCTTCCTTGAGCATCAAAGGAGTGGATCGAGTAAATCAAGAGATCGGCAAGTTTGTGTAAGCCTTAGTAAATGTCAGATGATTCAGCTAAAACTCAGTGAGCTTTGGAGTTCTAATCATACTTTGCTCGAGTAAAGCCTCCATCAATAGCATCCAAATGATCTCTTCATCAGGTATTTTTCCTCTTTATTTCTCTGCAAATCATAGTTTAAATGAGAATTTTGCTAATTATGATAGTGTTAAGCTTTTGATTAGTTCATTACTGTTATGATTTGGAAAATAGTTCACAATAGAATCGATCTGTTTGAATCATCTTTATTTTAGACGGTTGTAAACTTGTTAGAGTGAAAATGAATAGGAACCATTTTGCTGATCTGGCTAGTCTACTTCACTAGTCTGTTTCTTTCGTATGGAAAACCTAAAATCCAGAATTGTATGGTTTAAAATTCTATTCATTGAAGATCATGACATCTGAATTTCTATTTGAGCTGCCTTGATGGATTTCAAAACCTTTATGGATTCTCGGCATGTGAAACTAGGCTCAATCGAGCAGTAGATTGGTGCTAATTAAAAAAAAAGGGCAAATGCTAAGAGGTTAGCTTATTTTCTAATTTTATTGCCTTGCTAGATGATACTTGGATAATGATGATGTTTTCAGGTTATTTGGTCTTAATGAGGTACTTTTGAAGGCAATATGAAGATAATCAACTTTTATAAGTAGAAAAAATTATTTTGATTATCAGAATATACATCCTATTGAATGACCTGTTTGTTTATCAATGCTAACTAAGTGATTATTTGGAGAACTAGTTCAGTTTTTTTTTTTTTTTAATTTTGTTTATTACACGGAGACTTCATTCAGTTATGTGATAGAGGCAAATTTTTGTCTTAGAGCATGATTTTCATATGAAGATAATACTATGTGTCCGACAAGAAGAAGGTAGAGTTGTTACTAAAATCTCTAGTGCTACTGATGTATATGTTGTACGGTTTCATTTATAGTATAAGTACTTGTAAGCCCAATGGTTCCCACCTTGGCATTCCTATCTTATTTTGATGATTCCAATACACAAGTGATTTAAGATCACTAATGTGTTTGCTTGTCTAAGTTGTAAATCTTAATTGTGCTAAGACAAGATTGCTTGGATTGAGGCCAAGAAGCTCTCATTGGACCACATTGTGAAGGCCAAAGACATCGGAGATCCAAGACGCATGAAGACTTGAAGCATTGCAAGTGAAGACCATTTTAAGTCTTTTTTAGAATGTATAAGATCCAATCCTAGCTTTAGATTTTAAGAGGCATAAATTAAGTAAATAAACACACACCCTATATGTTTAAGTGATTGTCCTTGTGGTGTTCCAACTCTTTGGAACCCTCATAACAATCCCAACTTGGTGTAAAGTTGGAAGCCTAAAAACAAGAATTGAAAATCTGCTTGACATAGGCTTCTCGAAACTCCGAGAAATCCTCGGAGTTCCGAGATTTGGTCCAGTAGCTTTTTTCCAACTTCTGTGTGTATTCCCGGAACTCCGAGATAAATTCTCGAAACTCTGAGGAATTTCTCGGAACTCCGAGAACACTATAACCGGAAGAAATTTGTGACCGTTGGGAACTTTGCCAGAATTAGGACTATGCCCCTCAAACGGTCATATTTGGTTTTTCTATATATATGGGTATTCCCACCTTCCCAATTTTCCATCCTAACACTCTAAAACTCTATTTGAACATCTTAAGAGTGATTCAAGCTTGTTTATGCCTCTCATCCTCTAAGATTAGGATTTAGATCATTAGGCTCAAATTGTACATCTTCTACAAACATTGTGTACCCTTGTGAGGGATTTTTTTTTTGTTCTTTCTTTCTTATTCTCAAGATTGTATTTGGGCAAGTGTTCGGAGAGGCAGAGCCCACTCTCTGTGGTGAGGATTGCCACCAAGGTTAAAGCAATTGGAATTGTATTCGGCACCGATCTTCGCCGAAGTTAAGAAGATCATATAGTGAAGCCATCAACGGGTTTGGTTGGTGGAGTGGAGTAGGCCTCGCATTTTGAGGACCGAACCACTTTAAATCTCGGGTGCACTATCTCTTTTCTCATGCTCTTTATTTGCATTGCACTTTAGATTTAACTTGTGTGCTTAATTCTCATTCTTGATCTCTTAATCTTCAAAATTTAGGTTAGAGTTTTCAAAAGTCTAAAACTTGTTAGCAACCTAAATTTTACCTCCTCATAAGTTGCCATACTAGGGACCACCCTTGGAATTTCACTTGGTATTAGAGCCTTGGCTCTTAAAAGATTTTCTTTTCTTAAATTTTTTGGTAAATTTTTTTTAAATTTTCACAAGGGAAAAATCATAAGATCTTTGGCAACTTTCTATTTGTGAAATGGCAAACAAAAATGGAACCGGACTTCCGGAAGGCCATTCCACAACTAGACCTCTTTTCTTTGATGGGTCCAACTATGGACATTGGAAGATAAGGATGCGCATCTAACTTCTTTCGATAGATGTGGAGCTTTGGCACATTGTAGAAAATGGTTACATTTTGCCTTCCAAGCCATTTGAAGAATGGAATGGTGTAGAGAAAAGGCATGCAAATTTAAATTACAAAGCTATAAACTCTTTATTTTGCGCCTTATCTACGGAGGAGTTTAATAGAGTAGCTCTTTTTTATTCGGCCAAGATTATTTGGAATACTCTTGCCGTTACCCATGAGGGAACATCACAAGTCAAGGATTCCAAAATAAACTTGTTAAAGAGTAAATATGAAATGTTTAGAATGGATCAAAATGAAAGTATTTCCGATATGTATACCCGATTTTCTAAAATTTCTAATGAATTAGCTAATCTTGGTAAATCTTATCCTACTGATGAGCTTGTGAGTAAGTTGCTTAGGTCACTTCCTCCTTATTGGGATCCAAAGGTCACCGCCATCCAAGAATCAAAAAATCTCAAGATGCTAACTATGGAGGAGATTGTAGGATCTCTTATCACTCATGAGATGCTCCTCACTAGCCGTCAAGAAGAGAAGAAGCCGAAGAGAAAGAAAGAGAAAGTCGATCTCTAGCTCTAAAGGCCTCCAAGACGGACTCATCATCAAGTGAAGCGGATAGTGATGAGGAAGAAGCGTTAAGAAAATTTAAAAGCTTATGGAGAAAGAAACACAAAAAGGATAAAAAGAAGAAGAAAGAAGAAAATGAAGGAGAATGAGGATTAAGGTGTTACAATTGTAAGAAGACGGGACACAAGAGACCGGAGTGTCCACTTCTCAAGTCATCTTCCTCGAAGTACAAGGGAAAAAAGGATTGGAAGAAGAACAAGGGTCTTGTAGCCGCTTGGGATGCTTCTAGCACCTCGGGAAAGAGCTCAAGTGAAGGGGAAGCTAATAAGGATGATCTTTGCCTCATGGCATTCTCCCATGAAGTTGAGGTAAATTCTAACCCCTCTTGTCATTCATCAAGTAGTGATAGTGAAAGAATATCTTATGATGAATTGTGCACTACCTTGCATTCTCAAATTTCAAAAAATAAAGTTAAAAAAAAATCTATTTCAAAATTAGAAAAAAAACTTGATCTTTTGAAAAATGAATCTTCTTCTTCCATATCACAAGCTAAAGTAAAAATTAAAAATTTTAAACTTGAGATTGAAACCCTTAAGGGTAGTTTGGATGAGAAAACTTGCCAAATTGTTAAACTTCAAAATGTGGCAAGCTCTTCCAAATCTTATGAAGATGAATTTAATGATTTTTTAAATCAAATAACATATCTTCATAATGAAAATGAAAGGTTAAGATTATGTCTCCATGGATTCCTAAATGGTGACAAAATTATTGACATAATCTTGAAGAAGAGTAGTCATAGACCTAATCATACATTTTATGATAGGACTAGTCTATCTAACCCTCATATTAGATGCCATTATTGTGGAATCAATGGTCATTACCAATTCCATTGTGCATCTAAGATTAGGGATTGTGGTTGTGGAACCCGATCCGAGAGAGGCGGGGGGACGTGCCCCCACGCGAGTCTCGGGATCATCCACGTGAAGGAGAGCTCCGCCAAGGAACTCTCGAAAGAGTGCCCCTCACAGCATGAGCGGCGATGTCAAGTGAGATACCTCTCGATTCGGGGACTAGCCCGGATTCGAGACGCACCTTAATCAAAGAAAGAGTCGCCATCCAAGGAAGTGGGCCCTGGATCCCATGCTGTGCTCTGTCGCAACAGATAACCAGAGATATAAAAGGTCCGTGCCTGATGACGAATGGGGAAGGGATTAGGCGCCCCCGATTCGCCCAAGTGCGAGCACCTGGTCTCTTATGCCATTTATTATTAACTTTGAGGAGTTTTGGGCAAAAATCATGTGAAATGGGAACGAATATCCCCGAGATAACGTCTAGCTAATCATGCATATCTCGGAGATGAATAAGAAGCACACACAAAAGAAATGAAAGATATGACACCTAAGGATAGCTAGGTTATGAGTGTCATACCTAATTGGTGTCTATGTTCTGGTGGACAAACACATGCATGCTACAGCTAAAAGTATAGGATCTGTACATGAAAGTAAGAAAACATAGCAAAACACACAACACAACACGACTCCACACGACAAACTCTAAACTCTAATGCGATAATTGACTCGGACCAAGATGGCCATCCATCTTAGCTGCACTACGTATCCCGGCCTCGGGAAGAATCAGAGCCAACGTAGTTCGGCGACCTATGCTAAACTACAATGCCTAACCTTCTAGAACCGCTATCCTAGACTCGATTAACTAGACCCGACTAGTTTTTAAAGCTTCTTGCGACATTACTTAAGTTCAAGTGAATGGTAATTTTTAGGACTCCCTGTATGCCCTAACTAATGCCAGTGAACCCTACACCCTAGGTGTGACTAGGCTGTGTGTCCTAAGGAAAACCGTGGGCTATCTAAGCGCGTTCTAGTCTAGCCATCGGCTCGACTAAGTGTCTAACCGACCACGACCTGAGGCCTCCTAACTCTAGGGACACTCACACGACCGGACATGACAAAGCAACAAATCAGGACAGACTCCTAACTCTAAGACACCCCAAAAGTCTAGGACTGACTCCTAACTCTATGGGAAGATCTTTTGAAAATTGTTGGTAATGTTATTTTGAAGAATTTTTGTAGTTTTGGAAGGTTTTGAAGTTGTGAAAGTTATGAAGTTGGGGGAAATATTTGCAAAATGGTGACTGCACTCAGGATGCCAGCAGCACGCCTGAGCTGCCTACGTACCCCTCAGCTAGGGATCAAGCCATCCGTAGTTCGGAATTGACTACTCCTAATGACTCGAGATTTTGAGATTTTTGATTTTTAGATGTTTTTGAATTTTCAAGTATTTTAAAAATGTTTTTTTTTTTTTGGATTTTTTTTGACACGAGAGGACACAACTCTATTATCATAAGGGTACGACAGACTCCCGATATCCCGCAAAGGTCGGACAGCATCCTATGCTTTGCGGGGAAAATGACAGAAACACGACTCTGCAAGGGTTGGACAGCATCCTATACCTTGCAAGAGCGGATAAAAATCGCTTGAATTGATGAGAGGATGGACATAATCTTAACCCCCATGATGATAGGACAGACTCCTGAAAGGCTGAAGGACTGACTTCTATGCTGAAGACTGACTCTGAAAGATGGAAGGACAGACTCCTAAACTCTCTATGACAGACTCTAAAAAAGGAAGAAATCCCTTAACCTGCGAAAACTCTAAGGCAGGAAGGGAAGGGGTTGGCTCAAGAAGCATTCTGTCATTGCCGAATCGACGGAAACTTCTTGGAATCAGCTGAATTCTAAGACTCGAAGAAGGAAACGGAACACTCTGGGGGATAATGCTGGAAGCAGGGTAAATCTTAAGGAATGATTAACGCCTCGGCATAGGGCAATAGAATTAGAGTTATAGATGAAGGTCAAAGGGATCCTAAGACGAGGAGATGCCAATGCAAGGATGAAATGAAGGATATTTTACCTATCCTGACTGTTTAATTACCCGAGGGATGCTCTAATCAGTTATAATATTTCCATCACTCCACCGAGCATTTGCCAAATAATTGGAAAAGATTAATTAAATGCCAATGCAACAAGTCAGTTCATGCAAATTTCAGTATCATGGCAGTTGCTATTTTTGATACCACCGTTATCACATGCACCTTTGAATTCATATCATTAAGCGACCACAAGGCTGCGCTATGGACCTAATCAGGATACCAGCCCCTTTGAAATCACTCTCTCAGGAGACAGTTACCCAAAAGCCTAGTAATTCTACACAATCTTTCAGGTACATGAATATGCAACTTGTACACCAGACAAGCCAGTGCTAACCTATAAGGGACTAAGGACTTGATAAAATAGATGAAATTGCAGGAGTAATGTTAAATCTAAATGAAGAAAACTGGCATTATAACTCCATACAAAAACCCTTTTCAAAGACTGGCCTTATCACAAAATCCATTTCCAAGAATATTCACTCATCCTTATCTAATCTTTCTCATGGCATATTTATTAGAACCCAAAACCAAAGCAGGCAAGCCAAACCAATCGTCACAGGTGCAATGCAATATTAGAGAGACAAAAAGAATAGAATAAATAAATAAATAAACACAAAATAAATGAATAGATGAGATATTTGAGTTACCTAAGCGAAGAGCAGATGGCGGACAACGAAATGGGGAGATGGGGCCTCGGGGTTGATCGGATAGCGCCCGGAAAGTGGAGCTCGAGCTCCCTTTCGGAAAAAGCCCCTTTTTTTTTTCTTTTTTTTTATTATATTTATATATATTAAAAAAAAAACGAGCTCCTCTCTCTCTCTTTCTCTCTCTCTCTCTCTCTCTCTCTCTCTCTCTTTCTCTCTCTCTTTTTTTTTTTTTTTTGATAAAAATCGCCAACAGCAGAGAGGGAGGTGCGGCGGCTGTGGGGGAGGTAGACGAAATTTGGGTTTTTGAAATGGGTTGGGGAAAAGGGCAGAGGGTGGCCGGTAGTGATGGTGGCCGATGGGGATGAGGGAGGAGAGGAGGGCCGGTGGGTCGGATTCGTGGGTTTGGGTTTTTTTTTTAAAAAAAAATAAAGAAAATAAAAATGGTGGTGGTGGTGCCGAGGGTGGTGGAAGGGAGGAAACGGGGAGGGTTGTGGTGGTGGCTGATGGAGACAAAAAAAGGGGGGGAGGCACGGCCGGAGTGGGTCCTCTTCTTCTTCTTCTTCTTTTTTCTCTCCTCTGTTTCTCAGTTTTTTCTTTGGGTTTTGGATTTGCAGAAAGAATGTGAAATGGTAGAGATTGTGGGGGTGATGGGCGGTTTTAATGGGGGTTGAGGTAGATTTTCGAGATGATGATGGGTGGCTGGGGGTTTGATGGTGGTGGCAGCGGGGGCGGTTTGCCGGAGAAGATGGAGGAGGAGGTGGGTTTTTCGAAAATGGATTTCGGGTTTTGTGAGGGATGTAATGGAGGTTAGAGGTTGGAGAAGGAGAAGAAGGTGGAGGGTTAGGGAAGAAAGTGGGTGGCTGTAGAGGAGGCTCGGCTGGAGGTGGAAGAAGATGGGCTACTGGTTTTTTTTTTTGTTTAAATGGGTTTTGGTAGTGGCTCTGGTTTGCAGAGGTGGAGGTGGCTAGAATCGGTGGGCGGCTGGAGGTGGAGGGTGAAGATGTAGAAAAAGGAGGAGGTGGAGGGTGGCCGGAGTAGGGAGAGGTGGAAGAAGATGGGTGAGAAGAGGAAGGTGAGGGCCGACGGTAGGCTTGCCGGCCGACGGTAGGCTTGCCGAATTCCGGCAAGCTTGCCGGAGAAGATGGGTAGCTTGCTGGGTGTGGGTTTGGTGGTTGTGGTGGTTGAGGGTGGAGGTTGCGGCTGTGGAGGAGGATGGTTTGGGTGGGGTTCGGTGGTGGAGAAAAGAAGAAGAAGATGGTGGACGGCCGGAGATGGAATGGGGGCCGGATTCCGGCACCACTCGCCGGAGAAGAAAGATTTTCTTCTCCCTGCTCCTCTCTCTCTGCTTCTCTCTCTCTCTCTCTGCTTCTTTCTCTCTGTTTTCCCCTCTGCTTCTTTCCCTCCTTTCTTTTTTTAGGGATGAGGGAGATTACAGAGGTTGAAGAGTGAGATGGGTTTCGGTGGTTTGGGCCGGAGGTTGGAGGGTGGAGATGGAATGGGTTGTAGGCTTGCCGGATTCCGGCGGGCTTGCCGGAGAAGAAGATGGTGGCTGTGGGTTCTTCTCCCTCCCTCCTTTTTTTCTTCTTTTTTTTTTTGAATCTCCTCCCTTCATGCAAGAAATCTCTTTGTTTTATACTTAGGGTTGAATCTTTAGCTCTAATCCCAACCATCTATGTGGCATCTTCCTTCCCTTGGGTGATCTCCACCCTTGATCTACTTCATCCACAAGCATTCCTTTCTAGAAACCCTAAAACCCTAAAATGTTCTAACTAATCTAGACCCTACACCTCATCTCTTAATCCAATGGCCCATGCATGTTGCTTGCAAAGAAAGTAATGCCCATTTTATTAAAATACCCCTAGGACAAGGTGATTTTACCCTATTGCCATTATGCCCTACTTGCTTTTATTTCCATCAATGAGCACCCTCACTTGGTTGTTTTCAACCCCCTCTTTCGTAATAAAGAGAGATAGCACCAATACTACCCTGCTTCGATAGCCGCGCTAACCTGTTCCGAATTTTTACACCGATTGACCAATGGGCCGACATGGGCGCACCCTCATTTTGTATTGGACGAGGGGAATGATATGAGCACAGCCAGTTTGGATGATGGCACACACTCGCCCGTCTTGTTCTTCATTTTTCGCCCGATTGCCCTGAAATTTTGCAGGGGGATTCTCGAGAATACTAACAACCTCCTGGGGATTTCTACCCAGAAATATGCGCCATAAGATACTCAAAGACTCAGGCCTTCCCCTCATTCTGGGCCCAGGCCTTCAGGAATTTGGGAATTTCGCTAGATTTTGAAGTTCTTATTTAATTTTTGGGAATTTAAGGCCTTGTCAAAATGGGGTGTCTACAGATGCCCCTCTTTGGCAGAGTGTGCTTGTCGCACGGAAGCCAAAGCCGAGCAGACAACACATTTTGACTGGCCCAAGATTTCGAACGGAAGGGATGCAAGGGGGTGACGAGATGGATCGATGAGACAGATTCTCGTCGAGAGGAAATGATAAGATGGATTGACGCGACGAGACAGATTCTCATCGAGAGGGAATGATAAGATGGATTGACGCGACGAGACGGATTCTCATCGAGAGGGAATGATAAGATGGATTGACGAGACAGAATCTCGAAAAGAAAACTGAGATGGACTCTCAAAGGGGGAGTGAGACAGACTCTCACAAATTGCAAAATGGAATGATTAGACAGCATCTAATTAAGCCACTCAGGGATTTGAAGATTGCAAAGCGGAATGATTAGACAGCATCATGATCAAACCGAAATTAGGATCTGGGACAAGCGAAATGATTAGACGGCATCTTGATCATTCCTGAATTGGGATCTGAGAAGACAGCATCTTAACAGATAAACACAGCGGAATGATTAGACAGCCTCATGATCAAACCTGAATTGGGATCTGAGAAGACAGCACTTGACAGATGAACAAGGCGGAATGATTAGACAGCATCATGATCAAACCTGAATTAGGATCTGAGAAGACAGCATCTTGACAGATGAACAAATCGGAATGATTAGACAGCATCATGATCAAACCTGAATTAGGATCTGAGAAGACAGCATCTTGACAGATGAACAAAGCGGAATGATTAGACAGCATCATGATCAAACCTGAATTGGGATCTGAGAAGACAGCATCTTAACAGATCGACAAGGCGGAATGATTAGACAGCATCATGATCAAACCTGAATTAGGATCTGAGAAGACAGCATCTTGACAGATGAACACAGCGGAATGATTAGACAACATCATGATCAAACCTATAGTAGGATCTGAGAAGACAGCATCTTAACAGATGAACACAGCGGAGTGATTAGACAGCATCATGATCATTCCTGAATTTGGATCTGAGAAGACAGCATCTTGACAGATCAACAGGGGGATCATTCCCAATTTGAAAATTTGATTTGAACGACGTGTTCAAGTTTCTCAAATCTTGATTTGTTAAAGCTGATATCTCAAACATCAATGCATGCTGGGTATCTTTTATGGTCTGACTTTCATCAGGACATAAAAGATGCCCCTAGTAAAATTTCGCTTCCAGCTCGGGAGTCTTAACAAAACTCAAACAGATTCAAGCTTTCTTTTATGAAACTTGGGTTACAAAGATTTTGAAGGTGCAAGAGACTGACCCTTGCTGAAAGGTCTACCACTTTTATGCCAATTGCAGGGGCTCCGGGCCTCAAAGGCTTTCAAAATGCACAAGAGACTGATTCTGCCTGAAATACTTTCAATTTTCTGCCAGCTATCAGAACTTCAGGTTGCAATGGTTTTCAACTTCCAAGCAGACTGATTCTGCTTGACACATCTTCAACCTCCTGCTTGCTGCAGGAATTTCAAATGGGCCTGAGAGCTTGCCGCGCTTCTAGACCATGTAGGTCATCTCGCCATCTGGAGATGCGACTTCATTTTCTGGTATCTGATACCCCAGCTTTTGAAAGGATACTGGACCAAACAGGTCATTTTGGGACACGCTTGACTCGATTGAGTACATGACTTTGACTTGACAAAGAATGACCTTGACAACTGCTTGACAAAGGACTTTTTGGTGAATACGCGACCGAGTTATAAGACTGACTTTCAGGAAAGACTGAATCTGCTTCTCAATTTGATAATTGTTTTAAGATGGTACAGCTTACCACTCTTAGAACTCTTTGAATACCGCGTTTTAAGGTGATTCCGCCTCTTTCTGGTATTACATCATGGTTATTATACCCTTTGGGTTGCTCGGTTTTAACCCCTAGCTTAGAGGAATATCAAAGGAAGCCTTGCCGGCACTATTCAGACCTTGAAGTGATGCCGATACAGGTATGAAAGTCTTGCTAGCTTTTGAAATTTAGTCCCTTACGAGAAGTCACTGCCATGACCAGATTGCCCTTTTGGGTTTTCAATCTGGCGGACCGCTTGCCTTAATTTTTGCCTGGACTGCCTACCCTTGCAGGTTTTCCGTCCAGCAGGCTCCGCACCCTGATTTTTGCCTAAGCCGCCCTTTCGGGTTTTCAGCTTAGCGGGCGAATGACCCTAACTTTTGCCTAGACCGCCCTTTCGGGTTTTCAGTCTAACAGGTCTAAGACTCCATTATTATTATTTTTTTTTTTTCTGTTTCTCCACAAAACTTTGCCTTATCACACCAGGAGGACTTTTAGGTGGGTTAGGGTTTGAAAGAACTGGATCAGGGTGTTTGCATTGACTGGACCGAATCTGGACCCTTCCAGATAGCCTACGTACCTCCAAAGAGTGAGGATCAGGTCCGCGTAGTTCGCCTATTGGGGACTTTGGGTTGAGATTGTTTTGATTTGACTTCTTTTTTTTTTCTTTTTGAAAGTTCTCTCCCTTGTTTTTTTTTTTCAACCGCTTTGAAAGATTTGCTTTCTGCTTTTCTTTTCTTTCCTTTCAGCAATTTTGAAAGATTTGACCGAACCCGACGTTGTCAAGTTGCCTACGTACCCTGTGGAAAGGGATCAGGTCATGGCGTAGTTCAGGCTTTGCGTCTTTTATGGCGTAAGTCATAAAAGATGCCCCTGGTTTGAGGGTGACAAAGAAATTTTGATTTTGCTTATTGGCTCAAAGGGTTTGCAAACGGTCTTTGACTTTTCTCTTTTTTTCAATTGGATTTTTGGACTTGAAGCTCAGATCGACCAAGGGCGGCCTCTGGTGTCTTAGGCATAATACTTTTTAAGTTGATCAAGGTTTGTGGGTTCTGTTAGTTTTTCACCATTTTGATCAAGGAGTCTGACGGCTTTTCCAGGCAGGACTTCATCGACAATGTAAGGACCCGACCAGTTTGGTCTGAACTTCCCTCGGGGATCATGGACCGGTGCCCTGTAGGATTTCAAAACGAGGTCACCTTTCTGGAGATCTCTGATCTTCACCTTCTTGTTAAAGGCTTTCTCAATTCGACGCTGATATCCCTGGACATGATACAGAGCCCTGAGCCTCTTCTCATCAATCATCTGCAACTCCTGATACCGGGCCCTTGCCCATTCTGATTCTGGCAAACCAGCTTCCATCATTACCCTTAACGAAGGAATTCTCAGCTCAACTGGTAGGACCGCTTCCATCCCATACACTAGGGAATATGGCGTAGCTCCCGTAGAGGCCCTGATCGACGTTCTGTAAGCCCACAAAGCATATGGTAGCTTATTTGACCAGTCTCTGTACGTCTCTGTCATCTTGCTGATGATGGTTTTGATGTTCTTGTTTGCAGCTTCGACGGCTCCATTTGTCTGGGGCCTGTATGGTGAGGACTTGTGATGCTTAATCTTGAACTCCTCACATAGTCGTACCACTTCTTTCTTGAAGTGCGATCCATTGTCTGAGATCAGCTCATGCGGTACCCCATATCTGCAGATGATGTTTGTTCAGATGAATTTGGCAACTGAGGCTGAAGTCAGCGATGCGAACGATGCGGCTTCGATCCACTTAGTGAAGTAATCGATGGCTACCAGGATGTACTCATGCCCACTTGAAGATTTCGGAAACACCTTTCCGATAATATCGATTCCCCAGACTGAAAACGGCCACGGCGAAGTCAGAGAATGTAACTCAGAAGGCGGCACATGAATGAGGTTGGCGTAAACCTGACATTTATGACACTTCTTCACAAATGCGAAGCAGTCAGCTTCCATAGTTGGCCAGTAGTACCCAAGTCTCAGGATCTTTCTTGACAACATCTTTCCGTTCATGTGAGGCCCACAGACTCCTTCATGCGTCTGCTCTATCAGATTAGCTGCTCGATCTTCATCTACACAAAGAAGCTGGATTCCATCAAACGACCTCCTGAAGAGCTCATTGCCGCAGATAATGAAGTTAGCCGCCAACTTCTGGAGAGACCTCCGCTCTTTTCCTGACGCTTCCGGGGGGTGCCCTTGGCCTAAAATGAGATTCTTTATATCAATGTACCAGGGCTTTCCATCTGGACATCGAGCTGCTATCTCTATAGCGTTCACATGCGCTGGAGCCCATTGTAACCGCACTGCCAGAGGCTGAACTTCCATTGATGCAGAGATATCCAACATTGAGGCTAGTGTAGCCAAAGCGTCCGCGAAATGATTTCTCGTCCTCGACAGATGAGTAAATGTAACATTCTTGAACCTCCTGACCAGGGAATCCAGGTGCGTGTGATACGGGATCAATCTATCCTCCTTTGTTTTCCATTGACCATTGATCTGACAAATGATCAAGATCGAGTCCCCGAAAACATCTATCTCTTGAATATGCAGAGCCAAGGCTGCTTCAAGACCAGCAATGCAAGCCTCATACTCGGCCTCATTGTTGGTACACTTGAACTGCAATTTGATGGACACGGGGATGTACTCTTTCTTCGGAGATATCAACACTGCCCCAACTCCTTGACCTCGGTTGTTCACAGCGCCATCAAAATACATCAACCATCTGGTGCTTTGGACCTCCTCTTCTACAGCCATGATCTCTTCATCAGGAAAATCTGCCGTCAGAACGGCATTCTCATCTATAGGCGCATCAGCCAACTGCTCAGCTATCACACGCCCTTTAACTGATTTCTGGGTCACATAGGCAATATCAAATTCAGACAATAGCAGCAACCATCTGGATGTTCGCCCGGTGAGAGCGGGCTTCTCGAACAAGTACTTCAACGGATCCATCCGTGAGAGTAAGAGAACCTTGTTTGATAACAGGTAATGCCTAAGCCTCTGAGTTGCCCAAACTAGTGCCAGACAAGTCTTTTCCAAGATAGAATATTTGATTTCGTACTCCAGCATCTTCTTGCTGATATAGTAGATAGGCTTTTCTTTCTTCGACTCAGGATCTTGCTGGGCTAACATGCAACCCATAGCTGTGTCGGTGACAGATAGGTACAGCAACAGTGGCTGACCCGGAATAACTGGCGACAAGACAGGAGGCAAAGTTAGACACTGCTTGACTTTCTCAAATGCTTCCTGACACTCATCATTCCACTTCTTCGGAGAATTTTTCTTTAGCAGCTTGAAGATGGGTTCACACGTCATTGTCAACTGATTTATGAACCTCCTTAGGTACTGAACCTTTCCCAGGAAACTACGGATCTGCCTCTCGGTCCTCGGCGGTTCCATCTCTTGGATTGCTTTGATCTTTTGAGGATCTACCTCGATCCCTCTCTCGCTAACCATGAACCCCAACAACTTCCCTGAAGTGACCCCAAATACACACTTGCTCGGGTTCAAGCGAAGCTTATACTTCCGGATCCTTTCGAAAAACTTCCTCAGGACTACGGCGTGCTCTGGTCGAGTCTTGGATTTAACGATCATGTCATCGACGTAAACCTCGACCTCTTTGTGAATCATGTCATGCAATAAGGTGGTAGCCGCCCTCTGATAGGTTGCTCCTGCATTCTTCAGCCCAAACGGCATCACTTTGTAGCAATATGTTCCCCACGGAGTGGTGAACGCAGTTTTTATCATGTCCTCAGGGGCCATCTTGATCTGATTATATCCGGAAAACCCATCCATAAAGGATAGCAAAGCATGACCAGCTGTATTATCCACCAGGAGATCGATGCTCGGCAAAGGAAAGTCATCCTTGGGACTCGCCTTGTTTAAATCTCTGAAATCCACGCACATTCTGACCTTTCCGTCCTTCTTGGGCACCGGTACTATGTTAGCCAGCCATTCCGGATACTCAACCACTTGAATGAAGCCTGCATCTAACAGCTTCTTGACTTCATCATGGACTTTCAATTCCCATTCTGGTTTTAATTTTCGAAGTTTTTGCTTTTTCGGCTTGGCACCTGGGATTAGGGGAAGACGATGCTGGACAATGTCTTCGCTTAATCCCGGCATGTCATCATAGGACCAAGCAAAAACTTCTTTGTATTCCTTAAGCAAAGTGATTAATTCTTCACGCTCCTCCGGGGATAACGTTTTGCCAATCCGTATTTCCCGGATTAAGGTTTCATCACCTATGTTGACGATTTCAATTTCTTCTTCAAGTGGTTTAGCCCGACGCTGCTCCTCCTGAGTGATCATGTGTTTGATCTCAGGGGGAGTTTCGTCGGCGTCCTCATAAGAGGGGGAGTCTTGATCATTGTTATTAGTTTTATCAATTTGAGAAGCAGAAACAGAGTCAGAGACAGGAAGATACTGAAACGAGTCTTTCATTTCATTCATAGAATCAAAATTTACATCATTGATCAATTGGCCCACAGCAGGCTTTACAGTATGCTCAAAAAGAAAGTTTGTATCGTCAACTGAAATGTTGACACCTGACTCAACTGGACTATGTATGGACTTTGCAGTATATTCTATGACGGACTCATCTTCATAGACAGCATCTATACCGGAGGACTCGCCACCCACACCAGGAATGTCTAAGCTTCCTAAGGTACCTGCATCCAAAGAATTGTTAGAAATAACAGACTTTATACTTGACTCGGAAACAGACACATACTCAGAAACTTTAGACTCTTTTGGAGAAACATGACCACACTGAAGAACTAATTGAGGAATGACCTGAGAAGTCCAGTTATCGAGGGGTACCTCAGCTGGGGTAATTCGGCCCTTAGGGTTCAGGAAGCGCGCATCTTCTCCGATCATAGCAATGACCGGTGCCTCAACCTCGAAGAGGGAGTCTAGAAGCTGCGGCTCTAAGTTCTTAGCCCAATCAGATTCCTGCTTTTCGACAGCTACAATCTGTCCATGGAAGTACTCGTCTGGCAATTCGTCAGCGGAGAAGATTTCAAAACCTGGTAACTCTTTCCCAGACTCATCAAACCACGGCTCAGGGAAACCACAGAATGGGCGATCAGCTCCTTCTTTCCTGAACCTACCATTCATCAACAGGCTGAATGGTCCCATAGGCAGCTCTAGGCCCCGACGACGCAGCTCTGCCCACTTCAGCATGTACTGCTTCCTTTCTCTGATCTCTTTCTTGGTGGGTTCATATCCTAACCCAAACAGATTGTTTGCGACCTTCAGCTCGGGCCACTCAGTTAAACCCTGCAGACTTCTCCCCAGACCAGTTCCAGGAATATACCCATATTTGCGCATTATTCGGGCTACCTGCGCATTTGCACTGGACATAAACAAAATTTCCTCGTTCATAGCTTCTTCCATAGTAATGGTTGAAACTTCAAGTGAAAACCCAGTCAGACTGACATCTATGGTGCTTGAACCGATCTGCTCTTGGGAAATCTGCCCAACCTCTGGTTCTGGGTCCCCTCTAACTGTGATAATTCTGTTATTTTTGACGAACTTGAGCTTCTGATGGACAGTGGAAGGAACCACTCCGACTTTGTGAAGCCAAGGTCGGCCGAGAAGGAGAAAGAAAGAGGTCTTGATATCCAGAACTTGGAATTCTATGTCAAACATTTCACCTCCAATCTCGATTTCGGTGACCAAAGTTCCAATGACATCCCTTCTGGTCCCATCGTAAGCCAATATCCCCTGCTCTGACGGAATGTAGTCATTTGGCCCAAACCCCAAGGCAGTAGCGGTGCTCAAAGGACACACATTCAGAGCTGACCCGTTGTCAACCAAAACCTCTGGCACCTTCTTCTTGTTGCACACGACGGTGATTCTGAGGGATTTCGTATGATTCTTACCTTCTGGAGTCAGATCTTCGTCAGAAAAGGACACGGTCATAGCTGATCTGGCCATAGATACGAGCCCAACCAGCTCATCAGGGGTTATATTCACAGACACCTGTGCTGTATTCAATTCACGAAGTATAACCTGACGATGCTTAGGCGATGACATCAACAGACCCCAGATAGAAACATTAGCTTGGGTCTTCCTAAGCTGCTTCAACAGAATGTCCTCATCTTCCTCAGGACTCAGCCTCTGATTCTGGTTTACAACTGCTCTGGCGATCTCAGCAGGGTTCTCTGCTCTCAACTCAGGGGGCTTAAAGAAACGTCCACCACGGGTAACATGGCGAACCTCATCACAGGGATCATTCAACAGAAGCAAATCCTCATCCTCAAGCTTGAGGACGTATGGGACTTCGCTCTTCTCTTCCTCCCCCTCGAATCTGAGGACATAAGGGCATCCAGAGGATTCCCCAACTTCTTGCGTAGAGGACAAGACATAAGGCTCTTCGCGTTTAACTTCTTCATCATCGGATTCCCATCCCAAGATATACGGCTCATCAGAAATAACGGCACATATACGGGAATAGTCCAGGACAACCTCTTCAGTAAGAATGGCAAAGACGTTCGGAGGAGGCATAGCATGCGTCGGCAATGGATTCCTGGTGACATTAGGAAGAGCTTCCACCGCAATTTCTTTTGCCTCGATCTTATCCTGGATCCTATGCCTTAGTGCCATACATCTGTCAGTCAAATGCCCAACACTCTGGTGAAATTCGCAATACTGATCCCTTCTCCAATATTTCGGGAGAGGATTTGGGGCTTCTCGGGGTTCCAGCAGAGTGATCTTCTTGTCCCTCAACAGCTTTTTGAGAGCCACAGATAGGGAATAGGGTAGAGGGGTGAATTGTCTGGGCTCAGTTCTTTCCGGACGAACTCCTCCGGGACCTTCTCTCCTAACTGGACGAGCAGTATTCACGTTGTTGACTTCCTTCGGAGGCGCCATAGGCCTTTTTCCCTCTCTGACATCTGAGGTGGAGGTCCTAGTTCTCAGGCCGCCCTTAGCTAATATATCTTCGATTCTTGTCCCGGTCTTGATCAGGTGATCGAAGTCATTGAAGTACTGGATTGACATGTGAGGAAAGTAAAAGGGGGAAAGATTCTTGACGGCAATCTTGATAAGATCGTCATCTGGCAACTTGTGGGTCATTTGTGCTGCCTTTCTCCTCCATCGCCGAATGAAGGAAGTAAAGGTCTCATTGGGCCCCTGCTTCAGCGATTTCAGATCCCTTTTTGTCACGTCAATCCCCTCTTCCATGGAGAATTGCTGGACAAATTTGTTGGCTACACCTTCAAGGGTCCTGCTTTCTTCTGGTTTCAGATGCAAAAACCACTTCTTCGCTGTCCCAGTCAAAGTTCTAGGGAACACCAAAGCAATCTGCTCTGGGGATAAACCGTGCTGCTGCAACAGAGGAATGACTGACTTAAGATGGCTACGAGGGCACCCCATTCCGTCGTATTTGTCAAAGTCTGGCATTTTGAACTTGGGCGGAAGTACGACCCCTGGAGCTATCATGAATTCAGACATATCCAAATTTTTGGGACCTTGGCACTTCATGGTTTCCATATCCCGAGTCAGCTTCTCAATTTGGTCAGCCAACTCCTGTGCTTTATCAGGATTTCCCAGGTTAGGAAGACAGTTCTCTGCTGCGTACTGGCCCTCATCAAAGTCTTCGATTTCAGGCAATACAGCTGGCCTGGGAGAAACAAGAGGAACGGAAGGTATAACTGAAGGCTGCTGATTGGCCGGGTCTTTAGAGGTAGAAAGACGATCATTTTTCAGGAGGGCTATATCATCCTTCATGGCACTCAGCTGAAGAAGAATAGCCTTCATCATCTCATTCGTATCAGGACTGTTGTTACCGGTCCCTTCCATTGATTCAGATGCAAGTGAAATGGGTGAAAGAATTTCTGGACGACCAAGGAGAAGCGGCGCAGGAGAAGTAAAGGATTCTGGGGAAAGAGAAAGTCTATTCAGCCTGGAATCTGAAGACTGACGGGACCAGGCCGATTTTGAATTGGCTTTCTTAGGAGCGATGATGTCCCGCTAAGACTCCTAAATGGAAGTTAATAAGTTAGATTGCACATTTGATAATTGAGATGGAACACTTTACATAAATTCAAGACGAGAAAAATAGAAAAGAACACATTTTCATTGATCACAAATCAAACTGTAGTTACGATTGATAAAACATGTCACTTTTAATTACAAGTAGATGGAACAAAATGAGTATAATGAAACTTGAAATTAAAATGACAATTGTAGGAAAATGGTCTTCAATGCTCCATGATCCGAGCTCTCTTTCCCGCAGGCTCTTCTGGTAACTCCTTTCGATGGACTTTAGATGATAGAGCAAATCTCCTAGCGGTAACCTTGTTTCCCCAAGCAGCTACAATAGACTTTATGAGATCGGGAGTAAGCTTTTCGCAAGGAGGAGGGGTTACAAATCCGGGAGGACATGGACTTCCCGTGATCTGGTAAAGCAGACGAGTGGGAGCATAAAAGGTTGACTTTTCCAAACCCATAAGATACACAAATGGGTGTGGGCAGGTGCTAGTGATAACATGTAAGCATGAATGACTCACCCAGTGAAATTGATCCTTCTCCACGTGTTGCAACCAATTACGCCACTCATCAATGGATTGGGGTTTATTGGCCATTGGTTGCCACGAAAGATGATCCTTGAGGGTGTACTGAAGGGAACTCTGTGGCCGAAGGATGGTGAGTTTTTCACAGAGCCATAAATAAAGTAACTTGACGCACCCATGGAAATTATCCTTCACCTCTTGCCGGGCGATAAGATCCAGCCCAGAGAAGGTTTCTGCTAGCATGAGTGGGACAGGATTCCTTCCTTCACTAATTTGATCGACCACACTCAGTAAGGTCACAGGGGCAATACTGGAGTCTTCACGGACAACGTGACGTGCAAGGACACCAAAGATTAAGGCACTGCGTCTACAATTTTGAAAACGGGAATCGATAGGGTCAACGTTTTTAGAAAAACGCTCAATGAGGTCATCGAATTGCACGTACGTGTCTTTGAAATAGGGCATAGCATCAACAGTTTGGTTCTCAAAAAGCTTACAGAAAAGGGAACGAGGAGACGCTATACTCGAAGGTTGGATCCAGAGTCCCTCAGGTGGGAGTTCTAATAAGGCGCACCAATCCTCGAATATAGGACAGATTTCAAAGGGACCAAATTGAAAAACATGAAGAATAGGATCCCAGAGTCTTGCAGCTGCTTGAAGAAATTGCCAATTCACACCGGATGCGCTCAAATTATTAAACGTGCTGATGAACCTGTCGGCCGTACTCCACTGTGCACGCTCGCGCGGGAGAGCTCGAATTGACTCACTTATCCAAACCCTCATCACTTTGTTCGACATGATTTAACCTAATCACAGATAGGATAAGATCAGAAGAGAGGGAAGATAACCCTGAATAACGAAATAATAGGGATAATTTTGACCGATCATATGGGAAGGATACAACTGGTGACAATGATTTTGTTCATCAATAATCATAGACTTTCGAATAGATCAGAAAGGTAGACCACGGCCACAAAATGACAGAAGTAGGTCATAGACTGGATCTCAAATCTGATGATGGACATTGACAACTGTATGATCAAGAGGATCGATAATGATAGATCATGGTCATAGAGACAGCGGACAAGCCATCAACCATATCTAAGACAGAGCATGCAAGTAGCGAAAATCTAACCAATGAGTAATATCCACACACAACACGGATCTATGACACATGAATAGACCATGGCTATGAGAGTGACGAGTATAGACCACTAACCAGGTGACTCTGAAAGAATGTACATATGATTGATTGAACCAGGAATCCCTCACTGGAAAAGAGGGTTCTGATCTAACCAATCGACAAAACAGGACATACCAAAGAGATTTGTACAATCTGAAGACAAAACGACAGATATAGTCTCAACAAAGGTAAAAGAAATACTATCGACTGCATCGAAGGAGTGCAAATAGGATGAATCAGACCTAGAATACCTACTGCAAAAGAAGTCCTGGTCTGAACGATCGACTTGACAAATAGGGTATATGCAAGAGGATGGCGAAACCGTACATCGGCTCAGCGAGTAATATATGTACGAAGGGACAACACCACTGTACACTCGGGGGACAAAACATAGACCATGATCAGGATAAAGACCAGGGAAAACGATTAACCATTTTGAAGACTGGAGAATGAAACTATGTAGCTGATAGTTAGACCAGAAAATTCTATTGGCAGACAGACCCTGGTCTAACAGGTTAGCACAAAGACCGATCAGGAAAATAAGGAATCAAGGACTGGACCATGACCATGAAAGGTGGTGAACAAAACCGTCGGCCATACCCAAACTGAAAGAAGGAATAGACTCTACCCGATGATAATAGAACAGAACAACTCAAACACATGAACCCAAGACACCGGGGTGACCGTATGATAAGAGATCACAGGGTAAATCACGATCTAGCTGACAACCGAGCAAGAGTAAGGGTCATCGATCAGGTCTGAAGGAATGCACGACTGCGACAGATACAGAAACCTAATCTAGGATACAGGTCCTAATCTGAGAATAAATATAACACATACACGTACATATATACATACATATCCTAACCAGGGGCACCAGCCCTAACCTGATCTAGCGGAGCCAAGATAATCTTGACTCAAAAGTGCTTGTGAGTGTACTAGAAAACGCGGCGGGTAACCACGGTGTGACTTACCCTTCTACACTACATGAGTAGGCTGACTTCTATCTTAGGCTCACATATGCTGGTCGCACATGTTCGTCCTATATGAGTACATATATATAGTGTCCTAGCAAGGGTTTCCTAATTTTGGTTCTAAAGGGAGCAACTAATATATACATACATAATATAATGAAATAAAAGTAGGGCCCAGGCATCTCTGCAGGGTACTATGCTTATGACCATACCCTTGATGTATAACGCCAGCACACCCAGCATTATACAAAGTATGTTCATTGCTCATCGGCTGCTGTAGAACACCAGCACACCCAGTGTCTACGGCTGCAGCTCCGGCGCATAGCTCGGAAATAGATACAACGGCTCCCATCTGGTGCGCGTCATATCTATTCCCTGATGCCAATAATGAAAATAATGAAAGAAGTAAAGAATATGACAATGTATGATGTGCAGTGTGTGAATCCCTTGTTTTATTTACGCACCTACTTGGTGCCCCTGGATTTCTAACGATAAAGTTCTCATTTAACTTGGTTTTGACCCAAATTTCTTCAAAATTAATAAAAATGGCATTTTTACAGAGTTAGGCAATGTTTCAAAAACTCCCCAGCAGAGTCGCCAATCTGTGGAACCCGATCCGAGAGAGGCGGGGGGACGTGCCCCCACGCGAGTCTCGGGATCATCCACGTGAAGGAGAGCTCCGCCAAGGAACTCTCGAAAGAGTGCCCCTCACAGCATGAGCGGCGATGTCAAGTGAGATACCTCTCGATTCGGGGACTAGCCCGGATTCGAGACGCACCTTAATCAAAGAAAGAGTCGCCATCCAAGGAAGTGGGCCCTGGATCCCATGCTGTGCTCTGTCGCAACAGATAACCAGAGATATAAAAGGTCCGTGCCTGATGACGAATGGGGAAGGGATTAGGCGCCCCCGATTCGCCCAAGTGCGAGCACCTGGTCTCTTATGCCATTTATTATTAACTTTGAGGAGTTTTGGGCAAAAATCATGTGAAATGGGAACGAATATCCCCGAGATAACGTCTAGCTAATCATGCATATCTCGGAGATGAATAAGAAGCACACACAAAAGAAATGAAAGATATGACACCTAAGGATAGCTAGGTTATGAGTGTCATACCTAATTGGTGTCTATGTTCTGGTGGACAAACACATGCATGCTACAGCTAAAAGTATAGGATCTGTACATGAAAGTAAGAAAACATAGCAAAACACACAACACAACACGACTCCACACGACAAACTCTAAACTCTAATGCGATAATTGACTCGGACCAAGATGGCCATCCATCTTAGCTGCACTACGTATCCCGGCCTCGGGAAGAATCAGAGCCAACGTAGTTCGGCGACCTATGCTAAACTACAATGCCTAACCTTCTAGAACCGCTATCCTAGACTCGATTAACTAGACCCGACTAGTTTTTAAAGCTTCTTGCGACATTACTTAAGTTCAAGTGAATGGTAATTTTTAGGACTCCCTGTATGCCCTAACTAATGCCAGTGAACCCTACACCCTAGGTGTGACTAGGCTGTGTGTCCTAAGGAAAACCGTGGGCTATCTAAGCGCGTTCTAGTCTAGCCATCGGCTCGACTAAGTGTCTAACCGACCACGACCTGAGGCCTCCTAACTCTAGGGACACTCACACGACCGGACATGACAAAGCAACAAATCAGGACAGACTCCTAACTCTAAGACACCCCAAAAGTCTAGGACTGACTCCTAACTCTATGGGAAGATCTTTTGAAAATTGTTGGTAATGTTATTTTGAAGAATTTTTGTAGTTTTGGAAGGTTTTGAAGTTGTGAAAGTTATGAAGTTGGGGGAAATATTTGCAAAATGGTGACTGCACTCAGGATGCCAGCAGCACGCCTGAGCTGCCTACGTACCCCTCAGCTAGGGATCAAGCCATCCGTAGTTCGGAATTGACTACTCCTAATGACTCGAGATTTTGAGATTTTTGATTTTTAGATGTTTTTGAATTTTCAAGTATTTTAAAAATGTTTTTTTTTTTTTGGATTTTTTTTGACACGAGAGGACACAACTCTATTATCATAAGGGTACGACAGACTCCCGATATCCCGCAAAGGTCGGACAGCATCCTATGCTTTGCGGGGAAAATGACAGAAACACGACTCTGCAAGGGTTGGACAGCATCCTATACCTTGCAAGAGCGGATAAAAATCGCTTGAATTGATGAGAGGATGGACATAATCTTAACCCCCATGATGATAGGACAGACTCCTGAAAGGCTGAAGGACTGACTTCTATGCTGAAGACTGACTCTGAAAGATGGAAGGACAGACTCCTAAACTCTCTATGACAGACTCTAAAAAAGGAAGAAATCCCTTAACCTGCGAAAACTCTAAGGCAGGAAGGGAAGGGGTTGGCTCAAGAAGCATTCTGTCATTGCCGAATCGACGGAAACTTCTTGGAATCAGCTGAATTCTAAGACTCGAAGAAGGAAACGGAACACTCTGGGGGATAATGCTGGAAGCAGGGTAAATCTTAAGGAATGATTAACGCCTCGGCATAGGGCAATAGAATTAGAGTTATAGATGAAGGTCAAAGGGATCCTAAGACGAGGAGATGCCAATGCAAGGATGAAATGAAGGATATTTTACCTATCCTGACTGTTTAATTACCCGAGGGATGCTCTAATCAGTTATAATATTTCCATCACTCCACCGAGCATTTGCCAAATAATTGGAAAAGATTAATTAAATGCCAATGCAACAAGTCAGTTCATGCAAATTTCAGTATCATGGCAGTTGCTATTTTTGATACCACCGTTATCACATGCACCTTTGAATTCATATCATTAAGCGACCACAAGGCTGCGCTATGGACCTAATCAGGATACCAGCCCCTTTGAAATCACTCTCTCAGGAGACAGTTACCCAAAAGCCTAGTAATTCTACACAATCTTTCAGGTACATGAATATGCAACTTGTACACCAGACAAGCCAGTGCTAACCTATAAGGGACTAAGGACTTGATAAAATAGATGAAATTGCAGGAGTAATGTTAAATCTAAATGAAGAAAACTGGCATTATAACTCCATACAAAAACCCTTTTCAAAGACTGGCCTTATCACAAAATCCATTTCCAAGAATATTCACTCATCCTTATCTAATCTTTCTCATGGCATATTTATTAGAACCCAAAACCAAAGCAGGCAAGCCAAACCAATCGTCACAGGTGCAATGCAATATTAGAGAGACAAAAAGAATAGAATAAATAAATAAATAAACACAAAATAAATGAATAGATGAGATATTTGAGTTACCTAAGCGAAGAGCAGATGGCGGACAACGAAATGGGGAGATGGGGCCTCGGGGTTGATCGGAGAGCGCCCGGAAAGTGGAGCTCGAGCTCCCTTTCGGAAAAAGCCCCTTTTTTTTTTCTTTTTTTTTATTATATTTATATATATTAAAAAAAAAACGAGCTCCTCTCTCTCTCTTTCTCTCTCTCTCTCTCTCTCTCTCTCTCTCTCTCTCTTTCTCTCTCTCTTTTTTTTTTTTTTTTGATAAAAATCGCCAACAGCAGAGAGGGAGGTGCGGCGGCTGTGGGGGAGGTAGACGAAATTTGGGTTTTTGAAATGGGTTGGGGAAAAGGGCAGAGGGTGGCCGGTAGTGATGGTGGCCGATGGGGATGAGGGAGGAGAGGAGGGCCGGTGGGTCGGATTCGTGGGTTTGGGTTTTTTTTTTAAAAAAAAATAAAGAAAATAAAAATGGTGGTGGTGGTGCCGAGGGTGGTGGAAGGGAGGAAACGGGGAGGGTTGTGGTGGTGGCTGATGGAGACAAAAAAAGGGGGGGAGGCACGGCCGGAGTGGGTCCTCTTCTTCTTCTTCTTCTTTTTTCTCTCCTCTGTTTCTCGGTTTTTTCTTTGGGTTTTGGATTTGCAGAAAGAATGTGAAATGGTAGAGATTGTGGGGGTGATGGGCGGTTTTAATGGGGGTTGAGGTAGATTTTCGAGATGATGATGGGTGGCTGGGGGTTTGATGGTGGTGGCAGCGGGGGCGGTTTGCCGGAGAAGATGGAGGAGGAGGTGGGTTTTTCGAAAATGGATTTCGGGTTTTGTGAGGGATGTAATGGAGGTTAGAGGTTGGAGAAGGAGAAGAAGGTGGAGGGTTAGGGAAGAAAGTGGGTGGCTGTAGAGGAGGCTCGGCTGGAGGTGGAAGAAGATGGGCTACTGGTTTTTTTTTTTGTTTAAATGGGTTTTGGTAGTGGCTCTGGTTTGCAGAGGTGGAGGTGGCTAGAATCGGTGGGCGGCTGGAGGTGGAGGGTGAAGATGTAGAAAAAGGAGGAGGTGGAGGGTGGCCGGAGTAGGGAGAGGTGGAAGAAGATGGGTGAGAAGAGGAAGGTGAGGGCCGACGGTAGGCTTGCCGAATTCCGGCAAGCTTGCCGGAGAAGATGGGTAGCTTGCTGGGTGTGGGTTTGGTGGTTGTGGTGGTTGAGGGTGGAGGTTGCGGCTGTGGAGGAGGATGGTTTGGGTGGGGTTCGGTGGTGGAGAAAAGAAGAAGAAGATGGTGGACGGCCGGAGATGGAATGGGGGCCGGATTCCGGCACCACTCGCCGGAGAAGAAAGATTTTCTTCTCCCTGCTCCTCTCTCTCTGCTTCTCTCTCTCTCTCTCTCTGCTTCTTTCTCTCTGTTTTCCCCTCTGCTTCTTTCCCTCCTTTCTTTTTTTAGGGATGAGGGAGATTACAGAGGTTGAAGAGTGAGATGGGTTTCGGTGGTTTGGGCCGGAGGTTGGAGGGTGGAGATGGAATGGGTTGTAGGCTTGCCGGATTCCGGCGGGCTTGCCGGAGAAGAAGATGGTGGCTGTGGGTTCTTCTCCCTCCCTCCTTTTTTTCTTCTTTTTTTTTTTGAATCTCCTCCCTTCATGCAAGAAATCTCTTTGTTTTATACTTAGGGTTGAATCTTTAGCTCTAATCCCAACCATCTATGTGGCATCTTCCTTCCCTTGGGTGATCTCCACCCTTGATCTACTTCATCCACAAGCATTCCTTTCTAGAAACCCTAAAACCCTAAAATGTTCTAACTAATCTAGACCCTACACCTCATCTCTTAATCCAATGGCCCATGCATGTTGCTTGCAAAGAAAGTAATGCCCATTTTATTAAAATACCCCTAGGACAAGGTGATTTTACCCTATTGCCATTATGCCCTACTTGCTTTTATTTCCATCAATGAGCACCCTCACTTGGTTGTTTTCAACCCCCTCTTTCGTAATAAAGAGAGATAGCACCAATACTACCCTGCTTCGATAGCCGCGCTAACCTGTTCCGAATTTTTACACCGATTGACCAATGGGCCGACATGGGCGCACCCTCATTTTGTATTGGACGAGGGGAATGATATGAGCACAGCCAGTTTGGATGATGGCACACACTCGCCCGTCTTGTTCTTCATTTTTCGCCCGATTGCCCTGAAATTTTGCAGGGGGATTCTCGAGAATACTAACAACCTCCTGGGGATTTCTACCCAGAAATATGCGCCATAAGATACTCAAAGACTCAGGCCTTCCCCTCATTCTGGGCCCAGGCCTTCAGGAATTTGGGAATTTCGCTAGATTTTGAAGTTCTTATTTAATTTTTGGGAATTTAAGGCCTTGTCAAAATGGGGTGTCTACAGTGGTGGAACCAAGAAATCTTGGGTTCCCAAAGCCCCCATATGATTCTCTTCATATGTGCTTAGATTAGGGGCTTGTGCTTAAAATTGAATATCTTTTTATGGTTATTTAAATATCCCCTCTTATGTTGAATAAAAATTCTAAATAGGGGGAGTTTTATGTTTGTCTTTTTCCTTAAAAAATGGGGAGCTTAAAATTGTAAATTTCATCCCCTTGATTTTCTTTTACCCCATCTTTTTTATAGATGCCAAAGGGGGAGAAAAATCTAGTAAGGAAATATATGTGTGCTTTTATTGGAAAATCTCTTGTGCTTGTCATCATCAAAAAGGGGGAGATTGTAAGCCCAATGGTTCCTACCTTGGCATTCCCATCTTACTTTGATGATTCCAATACACAAGTGATTTAAGATCACTAATGTGTTTGCTTGTCTAAGTTGTAGATCTTAATTGTGCTAAGACAAGATTGCTTGGATTGAGGCCAAGAAGCTCTCATTGGACCACATTCGGAAGGCCAAAGACATCGGAGATCCAAGACGCATGAAGACTTGAAGCATTGCAAGTGAAGACCATTTTAAGTCTTCTTTAGAATGTATAAGATCCAATCCTAGCTTTAGATTTTAAGAGGCATAAATTAAGTAAATAAACACACACCCTAAATGTTTAAGTGATTGTCCTTGTGCTTTGGAACCCTCATAACAATCCCAACTTGGTATAAAGTTGGAAGCCTAAAAACAAGCATTGAAAATCTGCTTGACATAGGCTTTTCGGAACTTCGAGAAATCCTCGGAGTTCCGAGATTTGGTCCCAGTTGCTTTTTTCCAACTTCTGTGTGTATTCTCGGAACTCCGAGATAAATTCTCGGAACTCCGAGGAATTCTCAGAACTCCGAGAACACTATAACGGGAAGAAATTTGTGACCGTTGGGAACTTTGCCAGAATTACGACTATACCCCTCAAACGGTCATATTTAGTTTTTCTATATATATGGGTATTCCCACCTTCCCAATTATCCATCCTAACACTCTAAAACTCTATTTGAACATCTTAAGATTGATTCAAGCTTGTTTATGTCACTCATCCTCTAAGATTAGGATTTGGATCATTAGGCTCAAATTGTACATCTTCTACAAACATTGTATACCCTTGTGAGGGATTTTTTGTTTGTTCTTTCTTTCTTATTCTCAATATTGTATTTGGGCGAGTGTTTGGAGAAGCAAAGCCCACTCTCCGTGGTGAGGATTGCCACTAAGGTTAAAGCAATTGGAATTGTATTCGGCACCAATCTTCGCCGAAGTTAAGAAGATCATATAGTGAAGCCATCAACGGGTTTGGTTGGTGGAATGGAGTAGGCCTCGCGTTTTGAGAACCGAACCACTTTAAATCTCAGGTGCACTCTCTCTTTTCCCATGCTCTTTATTTGCATTGCACTTTAGATTTAACTTGTGTGCTTAATTCTCATTCTTGATCTCTTAATCTTCAAAATTTAGGTTAGAGTTTTCAAAAGTCTAAAACTTGTTAGAAACCTAACTTTTACCTCCTCATAAGTTGCCATACTAGGGACCACCCTTGGAATTTCAGTTCTTGAGTCCCTTGATTAGTTGGATTAAAAAGTGTTCATAATATATTATTTTTTATGACCAGGTATATTGAGCTTGTTATGAGTTACTTTCTCAGTGTTTTACAAGAGTTTTCAATTATTATCTTCTGTGTTAAAGTTTCAGTGCATTTATATAATAAGGAGTATTATCAAGTTGTTTCTCTTAGTTGAATTTTATTCTAGTTCTAAGCTATTGGCTAGTACTATTGAATTCTGATGTTGTGCTCAGATGACATGAATTAGGAAAGTATACAAACCATAGCTGGGCTTTATTCCTCTTAAAATGTGTCCATGAACAATACTTCTTCTTAGCCTCAATCAGGTTCAACCCATACCCAAAATTCAGAGCAACTCTAATATTTGTGTCATTTTTTTTATCTTCTACATTGCTGGCCTGCATTCTATCCTTTAAATCTTGCAAAATTTCTTTAAGAACCTGAGTCTTATGCGTGGCCTTCTTTTAAAAGATTCCGCAGTTCTGTTCATGTCAGATATAGTAAATTGTAGGATAAAATTTCATCTTAATAACTGTTGACGCCTGACCTACCCATTTATCTTCTTTTGGATCTAAGTTTCCTCTACCAACAAGCTTCCAGTTATTTTGTGGTTCACTTTCGGTCTTCGCATAATTTCTTCCCATATTCTAAGGGTAATGTATTCTTGGTCAGTAGTTTGAGTGTGATCGTTGTATAAAGAAAACATTTTTATCAGGATGTAACAATGTACATACCCTTACTTTGCATTTGATCTAGTATTATACACGACAAATAGCGGGATAAATTTTGGGTGGTAGTTTATTTTCATAGTGTAAGCCCAAGGGTTCCCATAGGTTAATCATTCATCTTACCTTCTTGTTTTGATGCTAGCAAACCAAATTGATTAGCATTTATGGACTGATGTGATGCTTTGAGGTGTTGTGTTGTATACAGGAATTTCATGTCATAATCGCCATTACACAACTCTTCACAACACATGACTTGTGGATCAAAGATCAATGGAACCAAGAGCTTGTACCTACATTGGAGTCATCCTCATTTGAAGATGCTCAAGTAAAGAAGCTCATCATGAAGATCTCACAAGTTCATAAGCAAGTGTCTAGAAGGAGCTTGGAGTTGAACATGCTATGGTGACACCTCATGTACCTCAACATACATTGAAGATCGGAGGACAAGTCACAAGAGGCAAACAAGGTCAAGCATTTCAGTCACAAGCTGAAGAAGTCCAAGAAAGTGCAAAGGAGCCAAGACATTCCAAGAAGACTCAAGGTTCTTATTTTTAGAATGTATTTGGAGTCCTCTTGATTTTATGTTTAAATGCACTTTCAAAAGGTTTTCAAATGGTTTTTATACTTAACATTTTACATCTTTGAAAATCATACACACACCCAAAAATGTATTTGAAAGCCTTGAACTTAAGCCCAAAGGCCATAGCCCAAAAGCCCCTGGATTTTAAAGTTAAAAATGGAATTTCACTTAGGGTCGGTCGACCGGGTTATGCCGAGCAACTGCGGGATGGAACCTGAAAATATAGGCCATCTCGAATTTTATCGGGCCGGTTGACCGGGATGATCCGAGCGACCGTGGATGCGCTTCTGTTTCTCCAGAAGCAATCCGATTCGGTCTAGGGGCGGGCGACCGCCGTGGGTCGGTCGACCGGGATAGGTTTTTGAGCCAAATTTTCTGAGCAAACAATAAGCCCTCACCGGGCGACCGCCATGTGGCCGGTCGACCGCGACGGTAAGAAATTTGAAAATAGAATAGGGCACCCGATAGGGGAGGACGACCATTGTAACCCGGTCGAGCAAACTAACCGTTGAGGCGTTTTCTACTTAACTTTTTCAAGCCATTTATTTACAGTTTGACCCCAAACGGTCATATTTTCAAATACACTATACATACATCATTAAAACTTGTCTTTATACGCTTTTGAACATTTGAGAAAGATCAAATCTCATTTCTCTTTGAGCTTCAACATTTTATTTCAAAATCTAAAAACCTCTTTGATCTTCAATTTCTACATGTTATCAAGAGGGACTCCATAGGGCTTTACATTTGTATATTCTTCGAGTAAATGTGAGCTTTCAATGTTGTAATCCGCCTATTAAGAGGCAAGAGAGTGTTAATTTTTATTTGTTGTTCATGTGAGGGTCTCCTCTTCGGCCCATAAAGAAAGGTGAAGAAAAGGGTCCGATTCGGCCCGTGAATAAAGGTGAATATGTGCAAGGGTTTGACTCCCTTGTCAAGGCTTCGTACGATGGGCTTCGCTTTGGCCATTGAGAATGGAAAAGCAAGGGTTTGTTCCCTTTGGAGATGAGGAGTCGGGTGTATGGCTTCATCATTTTAGTGGAGATCCCAAGGAGGTAAACTTTGAGGAGTGGAGTAGGTCAAGTTGTGACCGAACCACTATAAATCTTGTGCCTTGTGGATGCTTACTTCTCTCTCTCTCTCTCTCTCTCTCTCTCTCTCTCTCTCTCGCACGTGTGGTGATTGGTAATCTCTAACCTTACTTATGTTTATGCTTTAATTGAAAAAGGGTTAGTGAATGCACCTAAGATAAATGTCTAAACCCTAAATTAGATTATAATATCTGTTTGTGCATGATTAGAAAGTTTAATCCCAAGAGTTTTAATAAGCCTTTGCAATTTTTAAAAATTTTCAATCTCTGAGTCTTTTGTGTATTAAAGAGTATAGAAATCTGAAATTTTCAGAAATTTTGACTTCGTTTTGACTGCGTTTTGACCTTTTGAACTTCACCCTTAAAGGGGTAAAATTCCAAATATCGAATTTACAAAGGTGTTAAAACAGATCCAAAATCAATGAAAATTTAATCATAATAGACTCTTAAGGTTTTGAAACAGTACGAAGTTTTTGAAGAATTTTGGATTTAATTTAAGGGGTTTAAAAATTTATTTAATCCAAGGGCCATTTTTGGAAACAACCAAGTTTCGAAAAATATACAATGTTTTCAGAAGTGAAATTTATATTAGAAGTAACTAAAACCTGATCTAATCTCCAGTAAAGCTTTCAAGATTTTTGGTTGCTGTTAGATATGTCTTATGATTTTTTATGCCAAATTAAGCATGTCATATTAAATCTTAAAAAAAATTTAAATTAAAATAAAAAATTCTGGAAATATTATTTTGAGATTTACTACTGGAATTACATGTTTTCACAAAGTGTGGGTTAATTCGGATTATGTTTACTATGTGTTTCTTTGTAATTTTATAATCTAGATAGGTATCTTTAAAATCGATTACTGATAGTAAATCATCTTAAAAATCCATGAAATTTTTTTCATAATCTTTTCTAGGTAAGAGAAAGCTACGGTAAAAATGTCAACTCATTTAGAGGAGATTTGCTCTAAGTTAATGTGTAAATCTACAATCTGGACATATCTCTTCAACATTGAAAAACTGATAGCAAAACACATTTAAAATTCATGAAAATATTACAGTAACCTTCTCTGGTCAAAATACAGCTACTGTAAAAAATTAAGGTCATTTAGATTAGATTTGCTACAAGTCGGTGTGCAAATCTATACTCTGGACAAACACCTTCAACATTGAAAAACTGATAGTAAATCATATTTAAAATCCATAAAAATTTTACAGTAATATTCTCTGGTCAAGACTAAGCTACTGTAAAAATTTAAACTCATTTGATCAGATTTTCTATAAGTTTATGTGTAAATCTATAATCTGAACTGAAAAGTTTAAAATCCTTAAGAAAATCAATATTTCTAGAGAATTCTAATTCTTCATCATTAAACTATCGAAACAGAAATCTTAGGAATCGCCAAGATTGCATTCATAATCGTATCCTAATTACAATCAATCCTCGACAATATGAGCGTTTAAATTATAGTACGTTATTGGCTCCGAGATCTACTGTCCACAGAAATCCTGAGAAACATGCCAGGCAATAACATACTATAACTTACGTGCCAAATTATGCAAGGGAGGAAAGCACGATTCCCTTCCATGGCTGCAACTCAAGTCTGAAATTTATCAAAACTTAGAGCCTTTGGTATTCCTTAGATGTTTAAGAATAAAAAACCTTTGAAAAATTAAAAATCATTAACTTCACAATTTGGGTTAATCAAACCCATATTTTTGGACCCGTTGGATTGCGGTCTCCCATCGTAGGAACCTTTAGAACCAATTCGGAACACTTACGTCACGTTCTAGGTTTTAGGGTGTCTTAGAGTTAGAAAGTTCAGCCTCATCACTACCGATTGCTATTATTATCAATTGAGTCATAGATCTAGTTACCATTTTTTCCCATAAGACAAGCCTAGTTACCTAGGATGTAGGTTCACCTGCATTAGTCTAAGGGATGTCTTGCACTTAGATAGGATCATATAGCCTCCTAGCTGGAGTCTTAGGATAATAAAATCTACTCAATTTGAATTAAATATTCTCTTGAAAAATGTTGAAACAGTCAATCCAGTCTAGATTGGTGTCCTAGATGTCTTAGGCATATAGCTTAGATTAGGTCACCGAACTACGATTGACTCTGGTTCCAGTGAGGTTTGGATACGTAGGCAGCTTTGGATGCTTTGAATGGCATACCGAGCATGAGTCGGCTCACCACAAATCGTGGGATTTTGTATGTTAGTTTTTTTAATTGAATTAATTAAAATATATAGGATTTCCCACAAATTAGAATTTTAGGAGAATATTCACTTAGATTGAATCCAAACAAATTAAGAAAATTAAAATACACATTAGGAATTACATTGAAATTAGATTTTAGGATGCATGTGACATAGTTCGCATATTAATATAGAGTTAAATGAGGCATTTAAAAGAAATTCAAGTGAGTTAACTTTTGAAATTGAAGATCGGATTATCGGGCAAGAATGACGCATGTGGTGGTAGCTCCCCATACCTTCTATTCTCGTAATCAGGTAACGAATCTAGATTTTTGGTCACTTATGGGTCCTAGATCTCTAATCTAGGTGGCGACTCTATCATTCTCTTTTGTGTGAAATTCGGATTGCTTTAGTGATCCCAAGTTCACAGAAAAGATGATTAAATCAATAGTAAAAAGCACACACCAACCGCGTGGGTACGAGATATCATGAGAGAGGGAGGCGGGTCGCGCCCCCCTCTCGCGAGATCGGGTCCCACATAAACATGAAGGAAACCCACTTCATAGGATGATTCAAACCACTCATTCGTTGGGACACAACATAAATGATTTTGAGGCACAACCTAATTACGTTGTGGCCTGACAAATTAACGGTTTGGAGCATTTGGGTTGTACACAGCATATAAAATCTCAGTTATTGCTACAGTGACATGGGCTGTGCTGGCACGGCACGAAGACGTGGGTTGTGCCGGGCTGAGGGTTTAGGCATGCGGCACGAATCGGCATGGCACGAGAAGCGGCACGGCACGCCCGGCACGACAAAAATCAGTGTAAAAGGGAGTTTATGTGGCTGTTTTCTCGTGCAGGCACGACACGGGCCGCGGGCCATGACGTGCCTAACCTTGTGCTTATTCGTGTCGTGCCGGCCAGTGGCCAAATCGTGTCGTGTCGTGCCTGGCCCGCGAGCCGTGTGGGCCATTAATTTTCGTGTCGTGCCGTACCGTTTGCCAAGTTGAAGTGAAGGGTTCAGATCAATAAAAAAGACGAGACTTCACATTGCTGTATTGGGCCCAACCCAATTGTTTTTCATTGAAGCATTCCTCTTAGAAAGGCTAGGATCAAAATATTTTGGGAGAAAGTTTAATTTTTCAAACTGGTAACTTGAAAAATATAAACGACACAATATCTAGGTTAGCTTTCAGAGCTACTCAAATTATGGCTGCCATAGTCTGCACTTGATGAACCTATAGATGGGTCGATGGGGAAACGATCATACAAACTGAATAATTGTAACCATACATCTTACTGATCCAATCTCCACCGAAGTACAATTATGTATGATTAATTGGAGCCTACCAAAAACTGCACCCCACCGTGAACAAATCTAATCATTCAATAATGATCCAACAACAAATGGGGGTATTTGAAACAACAAAAGATTATATACTCGCAGTCAACAAACAACAGCCCTTTTGATCAAAAGGTAAGGAACGTTTAATTAGTGAAGCTTTTGGTTAGTGAGACATTTAAGATGAGGCCTACAACCTAATCGGTTTTTATCACGGCTTATGTACAGTAGAGATTGAGGCAAAGCCTAGATTTTGGTGTTGGAAAGAATTGCCTCCAATTTATAGAATGGAAAAGAGAAAGCAGATACATGGAATAAAAGCGCGCAAAAAAATTGTGGGGCCTACCTATATGGATAATCTAAACCGTTAATACCACCAAATGAACGGCTTAGATCATCTAAATAGGTGAGCCACATCGTATCATATAAAATCTTCTTATTGGATTGGATGAATTATTTTTTTTAAAAGCTTGGAGTGAAAAATATTTCTAAAATGTACTACTTTTTTTACACACCAAAAAATATAACTTGAACCAACCCTAATCATTTTTATTTACTGTAATCATAATATTTCCCTCTAAAGATGGAAAGAAAAAACTTTCCCTGGCAAAAAAAATTGAGTCATAAATGTTTTTCTTGCAATCCAAGGCCTAAAAGATAACAAAATGAAATGGCTTACCTTGTCAAAAAGAATAATACATCCACTTGCATTGCTTCATTAATGTAAAACTCACACAAAAAAATGAATCTGGTGTTACTTCATTTGTACTTTGATCCTGTATGGATTTAAGTCTCTATGTAAATTTATAGGGAAGAAAAGCAAAAAGCAGAAAGAGAGAGTAGTTACATAGAGTGAAAAAGAGAAAAAAAAAACAAAACAAAACAAAAAGTCACTAACCTTGATTATAAAAAAGAACGAACTCTCCCCTCACCGTGTGATGTTTCCTTGGGAAAAAAAGAGAGAGGAGTTTTATAGTGAATAAGAGTTTTTATGCTATATCTGAGATAGATTCCAATATGGCCTTCAACACAATTCGGTTTGGAGTAGGGCTCAAGCAACGGAAACAGGATTCACAATGGCCTATTGGGTTTTAATGCCTATGTGATTGGCGTTTGCAAAGAGTCTTCCCTCATCAGGAAGTCGTTGAGAGAGAGAAACATGGGATATGTACTACTAGAATGGAGTTGCAAACCCAGATGGGAGGTTCTCCAATAAGAGTGCCTGGAACATCACTCGAATCTCTCATCCAAAAATTCCTTGGGCCTCCACTGTTTGGTTCAAAGGCTCAATCCCAAAGCAGACTTTTATCTCCTGGCAAGCTCTCCTATACAAGCTCAGCACTAGGGACATATTACTTTTTCTTGGATCTTCCAGAGAAACAAGATGCCCTCTGTGCCTGAATGACACTGAAACTCATGATCACTTATTCTTCGGATGTTCTTTCTCCTCATGGATATGGAGATCGATACTGTATGGAGATCGATACTGTGGCGCTTCTCCACCCGAAGGAAACCTCTCAAATCTATCGAAAAGGAGGAGGAATGGATCAGAAAAGAATTCCCAGGTAGGAACATAATTGATACCGCAATGAGAATAGCATTCAACTCTGCTATTCATCACACTTGGCTCGAAAGAAACAACAAAATCTTCGAAGGAAAGAAAAACCATAAGCAAATCATCCTAAGGGAGATCCTAGCTAATATCAGAGTTCGAATCATTCACTTGGGAATGACAGATTCCCCCAACCCCAGAAGCCTCCTGTTTGCAAAGTCTTTCAATCTCAATGTCAGCCCTTCAGACATTCCTGAGAAATTCTCTAAATGGATCCCTCCACCTAAAGGCAGATCCAAAGTGAATATTGATGCCTCTCTCGAAGAAAACAGAGCATCTATTGGAGGCATCATCCGAAATGGAAAAGGTATGGCCTCCATTGCATTTTCTGTTAACACCTCGGAAAAAAGCATCCAGCAGCTTGAAATGGAAGCAATTCATAAAAGAATCCATCTGGCCTCCGATGAAGGAATTGGAAATCTCTGGATTGAATCGGACTCCCTCACTTCAGCTCTAAACATCTTGGGCACAATCAGATGTCACTGGAAGCAGAGACCACTCCTTCATTCAATTCACTCCAAGCTGATTAGTTTCAAATCCTGGGAAATCACTCATGTCTGGAGAGAATCTAATGGTGTTGTTGATTACCTCTCAAAGGTAGAGTGCCCCATCAAAGGAGAAAGACTTCTACCCTCTTCATTCACGATGGATCTTCTCCAAACCATATCCAGTGATGCTCAAGGAACTCTCTACAAACGGCAGAAATGACTCCCATCCTCATCATGTTGTGGGTATTAACAGAAAGAGACCTATTCTCTTGTTGCTTTAGATGGCTCCATTGCCCCCTTTGTCTTGCTCAATCCTTGCCTGAAGTCATGGGAGTTTCTTCTCAGTTGATTATTCATATTTCTTCTAGCTTTCTTTTACTTCTTTTTGATATATCTTTTCTAGCTTGACGCCGATTCAGGCCCCCGTGTATCTCTGTTTTATATTTATTTTAATGAATCTCTGGTCGGGGTCCGCCTAACCCCAGCTTACCGATCAAAAAAAAAAAGAATGGAGTTGCAGTTTGCAAAGAGTCCTCGTTTATCAAAGAATCTGTTACTATTTTATATAGCAGTTTCCAAATCTATTAAAAGACTATTTAAAGACCATAATATTAGAGAAAGAGGGAGAGAGAATTTAGGAGTCCGTTAAATTGAGAGAGAGAGAGAGAGAGAGAGAGAGAGAGAGAGAGAGAGAGAGAGAGAGATATTTTAGAAGGCTAGCTTCCACGCGCAAAGTCATCAAGTTAAGTAATTGCAGAAAATCGAGATTTTTTACCTAAGTCAGCGTGTTTCATTTTTCTTTTCTTTTCTTTTCTTTTTTTTAAAAAAGAGAAACTTTAGGTATAGAAGGGGTGCCACATGGCGCATCCACGTCGCCACATCCACATATGTTGAATTAAACTAGGAGTCCTAGTCTGTTTAGAATTTAGTGTTTATATTTTTTGTTCTCTAGATAAACTTAAAAGAATTTAGTATTTGAGGTAGAATAGGAGTATGGTTTTTGTGGTTGTTTAAGAGTGTGATACTTCTAGCGAGATTTGGTTTTTTTGTTTTGTTTAAAAATAAGGGAGAGGAGCAAAACATGTGAAAAGAAAGTGGTGTAATGCTTTGATTATTTTCAAGAGAAATGTGTAAAGTTTCTCTTCTTAAATTGTTTTCTTTGTGTTTGCTTTGATTTTGTCTTCAACATTATGATGCTCTCTTTTTCACCTAGGGATTCAGCCTAGTTGTCATTCGAAGTCATGGAAAACCTTAATTCAATAAAACTACATCAATTGCCTCAGCCCCTTGAGCAAATTCCGGTCTCCGTCCCTGCATGAAGGCATCCAATGTTCTTACAAGAATTAAAACATGCATGAAGTTGTGGATGCAACTCTCACATGAATACCCTTGAAAGTTTGCATATAATTTTATATCTCTAATCTTATTTCTACATAATTTTATATGTGAATAATAGTTTATATGAGGAATGCAGAACACAGGGGTGCCCTTGCAAAAATGGGGTGAAAGGGCACCCGAATTGGCTGCAGGTCACCATCGTGCATTTAAGATGGCTGCAAGGTCAAAGAGTGTTAATGCACTTTGGTGGCTTGTAACCAATGCAGGCGCCCTTTCAACCCATGTTTTGCAAGGTCGCCCTTGAGTATAGCATGCCTCTAGTTATATTAGTCTTAAATCTATTGTAGTTAATGGCTTCCACACTCTTACGTGGCCTAGTGTCCCATTTGCATGTAAGATTCATTCAAACGAACTGTATTTGAAAAAAAGAAAAAAAAAAGGTAACAATTTGGGTGGCACTCAAAGAGATCCTCTAACTTGGAAAATTTGAATTTTTTTTACCCGTAAACTCAACTCCTATACATATAGGCATACCCATTAGAAGCCTTATTTGTCAGATAATGGCCAATTACGTGCTAAACTGAGATACCAGAACGAAATAGAATGATGGTATATGGCCAGCTAGATCAACGGATCCCATCAGATCCACGTGGCATAGTAAGGCCCACATAGTAACTGTTAGGAATAACGCCTACCAGTTACTGTCTTTTTAGTAAACAAACAACTTACTGTCTTTTGAACTAAGAGGGTACATAAAAGAATAATTGAAAGTCCCAAAATAAGAGTAATTAATTAAGAGCAAGTTTAAAATAAGCATAGTGACAAAAAGCGCATCTCTTTTTCCTACAATTTGCCTTCTCCCAAATTCCCAATAACAGTTGAAAATCTTTAACCACTCCCATTTAAGACTACGAGCAGGAAAAGACCCACTCCAGACCTGACTGCATCAGCACACGTACAGACACGTGGCATCATCTGAACACTCAAAGCAGCCTACAAATTCTCTCCTTGTGAAATGACGAAGTTAACCCATTTTTGGATTGAGCAATCTAAGTTTGAAATTGAAATCTACAGTCCTTGAGTTGAAGTGAAAAAAAGATTTGAAGTTAAAAACAAGAGAATTGATATCCACACTTTTACTTTTGGTAATGACCCCTCCTGTCTAATCTTATCTTTTTTAATTGGCTTTTGGCAGTTTTTTGAAACTGTAATACCCATTGACAACTGTTTACTTAATAAAAGACAAGTTAGTGCAATTACAAAAAAATGTTAGTGACCATATCATTAACCTATTTAAAATCTTATAAATGTAAATGTCTAAATAGATATTAAATAACTTAAATAGCAAAGTATAAGAAGAACATATCTCCTTTTCCTCAGAGGGTAGGTTAGTGAATCTAAAATCAGGGCAGTCCTATTCGATTCAGCTTTGCGAAACCCTAAAAAGTCAGTTCAGTCATTCACAAAAAACCAGAAGTCAGTCTATCAGTTTCCATAAATATATTTTTCTAATGGGTTGCTCCCAACATCTTAGACTCATTTAATACGCGAGCAGAAAACAGTACTAAAAATATGTTCCCTTTTCAGGCCAGCAACCCCACTACTCTGTCTCAATTCTTCCCATCAATTGTCTTACGTCTCAAACACCCTACCCTTTTAAATTCCCATTATAATTCACTTCTTCCTCCATCCCTTATCTCCGCAAACATAACACCACCGAATATAGAATATTATGGCCTTATCAAGAAATTATCCATATTATGGGATGAGAACTACAGTGGTAATCCTCATCTTAACCTTCACGTTTGTACCCTCCAAACCAGGTAAAAAACCATTTCTCAAGTTGAAAACTTTCATGTTTTGTAACTTATATGGGTCATTTTTCAAGTGGAAAAGACTTTCGTGTTTTGTAAGAGAAAGAAAACTCATATGGGTCTTTTCTTGTTTCTGTTTTTGGTTGACAGGAGTTCCACTATTAAAATAGACTAGCTATTATATATACTCTTTCATCTGATTGTTGTTTTTTGTTCTCTGTGTTTGTTTAACAGTTGGGTTGGTTCCTTCTAACTCAGATGAGAGCTTAAAGCAAAGGAAACAAGTGTTGGGTTCAAGACCTCCTCTTTGTATAAACAAGTGCTTTAGTTGCAAGCCTTGCATGGCTACTTTGGTAATTCCTCAGCACCAGAGAAAGAGCCTTACAGCAACTTTACAAGAAGAAGATGAAGGCTATTATCTTCTTTCATGGAAATGCAGATGTGGAAATAGACTCTTTCAACCATGATATCTGTAATAATAATCTTGGTGTGCATATTTTACATATTATATAAATCAATCCTGTCTTTCCCTAGATAAAACTTCGCATGTGACCTCAAGTAGCTATGGAAATAATATTCAAGAAAATTAGTTGATTTCTGTGTAATTGGTTTTCTTTTCCAATGGGAGAGAAACCCATCTCTCTCTCTCTAAATATGTATGTAGGAAATGATATTTCCACCTCTTTTACACCCTTTTAGCTGTCTTTTTCCTGAAAATGACTTTATTGTCAAGAAAAGACAAGCAAAGTGGGTGAAATGTAGTTATTTATAAGAATAAAACAAAAGGGGTGGAAATGCTGAAAAGAGTTGGAACTGCAATCCCTTGTTTTGAGAATGTCACTCCTTAATTAAGCAATTTTTTACTTGACTGTTGATAGCTCTTTGCAAAATTTAACAGCATAAAATTGAGAATACTGAAAATAAAAGTTAATGGCTTCATTTGGTTAGTGGTTGGTCAGTTTTTTCTTAATTCTGACAACTAAGTAGTTTGTTCTACTTTTAGATCTACATTTCTCCAACAATTGTAGTTGGTTTTGGCCTTTTAGATTGGTTTTGGTGTCGTAGTCCTTTTTGTAAAACTCTTGAAGATACAGAGTTGAGTGGAATTTTAGATGAGTTTGGAGTGTTCGTTGGATCTTTTGTTGCCATTTATGCATCGTGAAGTCGTTTTCTATCCAACAGAGGCATCTCTGGTAGCTGAGTTATGGCATAAAGATCACGGTTATCAAATGATCTCAGAGCCTTTTGCCTCAATTAAAATGGGTGTAAATGTGTTTTGCAGCCAACTTTTGCTTTTCACTGACTGTTTTTGTCACCATTCAAGTTGTTAAAGGTTGTTATATTGATGTATTTTTAGGGTGGAATCATATATTCGCCCCCTTTTCTTCCCTGGGCCACCCTGTTTAATGTAAAAAGAGGATTTAATTACCCTACTCCTAGAGGGGGTGGACATTGGAAGTATTTCACCTTCCTGGTTGTGAACTGGCAGCCCCATTAGATGGGCTGTCAGGGTCATCACAAATGCCCACTTGTACGGTCCATATGGACCATGAAAAGAAGACTATTTGGCCTATCTCCACGAGGTCATGTGGAAGGTGATCTGAACCGTTCATCCAAAATATTCTGTATAAAGGACTCAGGTATCTATTGGGATGTGCTAGTAATGCTACCAGGAGGAATGCTTTAGTAGGACTCGAGTACTCGACCTCGTTATATTGCTAGTAATGCTACAAGGAGGAATGCTTTAGTAGGACTCGACCTCGTTATATTGCAATGAGCCGCCTACTACCACATAGTTGGCCCCACTTTTGGTTGTGATCTAAATTGTGTTGTCGATTTCCAAAATAAAAATGGTTTTGAAAATGATTTCTGAAAATAAAAAGGTTTTACTTCGTAAAATAGGTATCTTGAAAGAGGAATGAAAAGGCCTCCGGAAAGGGTAAAACTGCAGTCTCACGTTGAAAGTGAGAAAAGTGGAGAGGAATTGTGTTCTTTAGGGATTTCAACGACTCGTCTAAGAATTCATCCTAATTTTTAGGAATTATTTTATGGAGCGAGAGTTTCTGGCTTCAGGGGATTGGGCGCTGTCTCACAATCTTCCCCTCCATCTACTCTCAACTTTTTTAGTGTGAAATGCGTCCACTCTCCAACTTTTTAGCGTGAACCACATTTTCCACCTCACCTGCCGCACAAATTAGAGAATTTTTAGAGATAATTAAAAATCACAATTTTGACTCCAAAGGACTATAAAGGATAAAGATTAATTCTAATTTTTAGATCGAAAATCTTCAGAACGGTTGAAGAACGCACCATAAGTATCCCTCCACTCTTTCCTCTTGTTTTACATTCAAATTACTATTGCAAATGGTAGACCAACAGGACAATCAGTGCTCACACATGCGGCGTGGGTTGTAGGGTACTATTGAGTAGTGACACTATTTGGCGCACTTTGTACTTGGCACTTCGCATTATCGCTGAGCCATAGATTAGCAATCGATCGCAATCCAATGGCTAGATAACCATTATTGTGGAGGACCGGGGCCATTAATAAAGCCAATAGTCACTCTAAAGCCGATCTTGACAGTAGAATCGTGGTCTAGCACGATCTAACGATCAGATAAGCAGCCTATAATGATTAGGTACCTTGAAATGATGCATTTCAATTTGAAAAGGCGCCAGAATATCTATAAATACACCAGAAACTCACCTTTTGTAAAATAATCCAAGAATTCGTGGGATGGATGTCTAAATTTGGTTTTCCATAGCCTTCTTCACAATATATAGAGATTTCTAAATTCTTTTAATTCCGTTTCTGTTCCTTTATCTCCGGTTGTCTATTTTTGCGGAAGCAGAAACCAGTATCTCACAGACTTGCCAAGTCTAAGGGTGATTTTTATCTGTTTCCGTTTATGTGTAACGTCAGTAAACATCGACAAATGAAGTCATTGGGCTTCATTATATCTTGGATGTAAATTCGCGAATCCTGATACACATCAATTATTCAAGAGGTGGGGGAAAATATAGTCTTAAGGAAATTAAAGACGGCCAATTTTAAACCAACACTACATGTTTTTTTATGGGAATGGTTGGTTCTTAAACGTCGCCATATCAAATAAAAAAATATTTAATACTTTTTCGTTAAACCTATTGGTGATGGATTATGTTTACCATCGTTAATGATTTCTCGAATCGATTACACAATTTTTTTCCACCAGCAGTCCCTGCCATATTTTTAATTTACTGCGACAACATTTAGTAACCATCGCAGTAAAATGCAATTCGTTCCAGCAAGTAACCCTCCCCCCTAAGCATTTTAACTTTGGCGTCAAATTTTACCACCAATAATAACTTTCGAAGCGACGGTATTAAAAACTGATGCAGGTGCATCTCGATGGATCACCCATTCACGAAGATCAACGGTCGAGATTGTCAAAACCTTCATCAGATCGTCCAAGACCCTCGGATCATAAGATATATGACGACATCTCGATCAACAACTCACGTTAAATACTTCTACAACTAAGAGAGTTTTACTTTTATTAGGATTTTTTTGTGAGAAATATTAGGGAGCGTAGAGTTGGACGAATTGCTTAAGTTGGACAAGTTGGACGTCAAGTGTTGAAAATAGTAGAGAAACTTTAGGATTTTAAATTTTGGGGTTTTATTGTGCAACATCCAAAGTAGAGGAGATATTTTAGGAATTTCTTTATTTCCTAGTTTAGTTGGATTGGGGTATTAGTTTGAGTTAGAATAGGAAAGGTCTACAAAATCTATAAATACATAGCCATGTAAACGTTTTTTTATTATCTTTATTGGAATAAAATTTGGTTGCCTTATTTTTGTTGCCTCTTGTTGCTTTGTTGGAGAACATACACAAGAGCCATCTGCTGCTCTTTTGACCCTCCATAATAGAGCCATCTACTACTCTTTTGACCCTCCATAATAGAGCCATCTGCTGCTCTTCAATTGAGCCATCTGCTGCTCATATTTCTTTGCCTCTTGAATCGCTATACGCCCCTGCATTATTTTGGTATCAAAGCGAAGGCTCGCAAGGTTTTTTAACTTTGCAGATCTTGGATTCTATTCTCCACCAAGAGATCTAAAATACAAGTGTGACAATCCAAGATGAGGGGTGGATTGGTCAATTTGAAATTTTAGGCTTAATTAAGGGAGATTAAAATTAATCCATTTAATTAAGCACTAATTAGTCTAACCCTTGTTCAAATAGGTATATCAATAAAATCTAGGGTTTAGACTTTCTAATTATGCACATTTAGCTAACCCTTGTTCAAATAGATATTATAATGCAATTTAGGGTTCAGACATTTAACTTAAGTGCATTCACTAACCCTTGTTCAATTAAAGCATAAACATAAGTAAGGTTAGAGATTACCAATCACTACACGTGCGAGAGAGAGAGAGAGAGAGAGAGAGAGAGAGATAGAGAGAGAGAAGAACAAGCATCCACAAGGCACACGATTTATAGTGGTTCGGTCACAACTTGACCTACTCCACTCTTTCAACTTTACCTCATTGGGATCTTCACTAAAATGATGAAGCCGTACACCCGACTCCTTCATCTCTAAAGGGACCAAACCCTTGCTTTTCCATTCTCAAGTGCCAAAGCGATGCCCCTCGCACGAAGCCTTGGCAAGGGAATCACACCCTCACACATGATTCACCTTTCTTCACGGGCCGAATCGGAGACCATTTTCTTCACCTTTCTTTACGGGCCGAAGAGGAGACCCTCACATGAAGAACAAATAAAATTGAAAACTCTTGCCTCTTAATAGGCGGATTACAACATTGTAAGCTCACAATCACTCCCAAGAAATAGCAAAAGAAAAGCCCTATGGAGTGCCTCTTGGTAACATGTAGAAATGGAAGATCAAAGAGGTTTTTAGCTTTTGAAATAAAAAGTTGAAGCTCAAAGAGAAATGAGATTTGATCTTTCTCAAATGTTTAAAAGCCTCTAGAGATAGGTTTTAATCATGTATATAGTGTATTTAAAAATATGACCGTTTGGGGTAAAACTGTAAATAAATGGCTTGAAAAAGTTAAGAAAAAAATACCTCAACGGCTAGTTTGCTCGACCGCGGCGGTCGACCGGGCTACGTCGGTCGTCCACCCGCATTGGACACCCTATTCTATTTTCAAATTTCTTACCGTCGCGGTCAACCGGCCACATGGTGGTCGTCCGGTGAGGGCTAACTGTTTGCTATAAAAAAATTGGCTCAAAAACCTATCCTGGTCGACCGACCCACGACGGTCGCCCGCCCTAGACCTAAATTGGATTGCTTTTATAGAAACAGAAGCGCATCCGCGGTCGCCCGGATAATCCCGGTCGACTGGCCCGATAAAATTCGAGTTGGCCTGGATTTCCAGGTTCCATCCCGCAGTCGCCCGGCATAGTCCTGTCGACCGGCCTTGAGTGAAATTCCATTTTAACTTTAAAATCCAGGGGCTTTTGGGCTTAAGTTAGGGCTGGCAACGGGGCGGGGCGGGGCCGGATGTTGCATTCCCCATCCCCGTCCCCGCAGGAAGGACCATTCCCCGTCCTCGCTTCGGGGATGGCGGGGAATCCTCGTCCCTGCCCCACGGGGAATGCCTAATCCCCATCCCCGCCTCACACAAAAATCCTCACCTCAAAAAAGCTTTTTAACACCCCAAAAGAAGAAAAAGACAAGCTGTATTTGTGCACTTATCAAAATATGGTAGTGCCAATATCACTAGCATAAAAAATATAATTACTGTTAACTTAAAAAATACTAAAATAAGAGGATATTGATAATAGCTTGCATAGTAAAACGACGTGGGGTAGGGCGGGTCAATCTCCATCCCCATCCCTGCCCTTGTCTCCGCTTCGGGGAATTTTTTAAGTCCCCGTCTCCACCCCATCCCCACTCCAAGTCGGGGAATCCCCGCCCCGTTGGGGCGGGGTGGACCCCAGTTTCACGGGTGAAATTGCGAGCCCTAGTTTAAGTCCAAGGCTTTCAAACACATTTTTGGGTGTGGTTATGATTTTCAAAGATGTAAAATGTTAAGTATAAAAACCATTTGAAAAATCTTTTAAAAGTGCATTTAAGCATAAAATTAAGAGGACTCCAAACACATTCTAAAAATAAAAACCTTGAGCCTTCTTAGAATGTCTTGGCTCCTTTGCACTTTCTTCGACTTCTTTAGCTTGGGTAAACATCTTGTCCTTGTCTTGGATTTTGTGACTTGTCCTCCAATTTTCAATGCATGTTGAGGTACATGAGGTGTCACCATGGCATGTTCAACTCCAACCTTCTTCTTGACACTTGCTTAGGAACTTGTGGGATCTTCATGTTGAGCTACATTACTTGAGCATCTTCAAACGATGATGACTCCAATGTAGGTGCAAGCTCTTGGTTCCTTTGATCCTTGATCCATAAGTCATGTGTTGTGAATGACATGAAATTCCTGTATACAACACAGCACCTCAAAGCCATAAATACTAATCAATTTGGTTTGCTAGTATCAAAACAAGAAGGTAAGATGAATAATTAACCCATGGGAACCCTTGGGCTTACAAGATCTTTCCACGGAGATGAAAGAAGAGCTCAAAGTTATTAATCCCGATCGAAGTGAAAGCTACTTTCTGCCTTCACCACCAAAATTCAAAGATTTTATGAAGGGCGAGCTTTCTGATCAAATCAAATTCCACCGTCCGTTGAAGCATGCCAGAATAATTGCTCGATGGAAATATCTGGTCCGTTGGAAAGGCCTCCAGTTCGAAGTCAGAGCGAGAACCACATCCAACGTACCAATCTTTATTCTCAGCGCCATTATCAACGTCGATCTGAACTCATGGTCGAGTTTTTTTCAAGAAAGGGGGTCTGATGCAGGTGCATCTCGATGGATCACCCATTCACGAAGATCAATGGTCGAGATTGTCAAAACCTTCATCGGATCGTCCAAGACCCTCGGATCATTAGATATATGATGACATCTCGATCAACGGCTCACGTTAAATACTACTGAAATACTCAAGAGGGGGGGTGAATTGAATTTAACTCAATATTAGGCCTTTTGAAAATTACTTATAAACCCTTATTGGAATTTTTTCTTCACTTAATTAAATATTTGGTTAGTGCAAATATAATTGAAAGAATAAAGTGAAATGCCAAGCCAAACAATAATGGAAATGCAAGAGTGAGAAATTGACACACCGATATATAGTGGTTCGGCCAACGGCCTACTCCACTCTACTCAAGGTCGCACTTGAGGGATTCCACTATTGGAGACCTCCACGATGCCCGGCTCCGAGGCGGTTACAATTCCAAGGGATATTAAAACAAGGATGCCCTTACACCTTTACAAAGACTCTCCTTCTCCGCCGAGTTCTAAGCGGTTGCTCTCTAGGGAATTAAAAACCGAATGCCCTAGCCACCTATACAAGATATGAAGATTGAGTAGCTTGGCTTCTTCTTGAAAGCTTGATGCTCTTTGTAGATCCTTGATTGCTCTTCAATGATGGTTGCAAGTGAAAGCTCTAGAATCCCAACTCAAATAGATTTGCAAGTTGCAAGGCAAGTTTGGGGAAAAACAAAATCTCAAGCAATAATAGGTTGCAAGTTTTCTTTGATGCTCAAGGATGTTTTCAAAATGATCAAGAGAGTGAGAAAAACTTCTCTACATATTGTATTTATAGCCTCTCCAAAGAATATGACCGTTTGGGGGTGGAAATATCAAAATACAAGAATTAATTCAAATCCCAACGGCTATATTCTGAGCTGTCGCAGGGTTCTCGGAGTTCCGAGAATCATTCTCGGAGTTCCGAGAATTCTCGGAGTTCCGAGAAATATTCTCGGAGTTCCGAGACAACGGCCAGAAGAAATAAAATTTCTACTGGACCATTTCTCGGAGTTCCGAGAAAATGTCCAGACGCTACTGGACCTTTTCTCGGAGTTCCGAGGGAACTCTCGGAGTTCCGAGCTCGGAGCTCCGAGAAAAATTCTCGGAGTTCCGAGAAGCCTAAAAATCCGCAGATTTTGATTTTTATTGCTTGTTTGATTTTTAGCTTTTGGAACTCAACTCCTATGGTTATTTTGGAATGTTTATGAGGGTCCCAATATGTTGGTCCACCACATAACCATTCACTAATCCATTTTAAGTTCTTAAGTGTTCTTTGAAAAAAACAAATTGAAAACACTTTGAAAACGTTTTGCCTTGACTTGAAAATCTAAAGAGAAAGGATGTACAATGATACCTATGCAATCTTCGATCCCTCTTTAGCTTTGGTCTTCAAATGATCTTCCATCTTTGGATGCTTGCTTGAGTGATGATGTGAGCTACACTTAGCTCCTTTGGCTCTTGTTTGGTACACCTTTAAGCATGACCAAGTTGAGTGTTGGTTTCTTCAATGATCAATCCTATCTTAAACACAACACTTCAAAGCAAATTGATTAGTATTCAAAAACACAATCAATTATATTTAGAATCATCAAAACAAGATAGGAGAGTAGACCCTTGGGCTTACAATCTCCCCATTTTTTATGATGACAAACAAAATTGATTATGAGGTGTGTGTGGAGTGACATAGTAGGCAAGTGAATACTGGAACTCCCCCTTAATATATGCACACATATAAATGATACAAGTTATAAGCAAGTGGTGCATATAGTCAATTGAATAGATAATCAATTTCAAACTTCTCCCCCTTTTGTCATCGACAGAAAAGGGTGTAAAAAAAATTAGGAGTGGATAACTCCCCCTAAATCAATGCTTATGGTATAAAAATATATAACCAAGTAATGCACATATACCTGTTCATGATCGAGATGTTGACATATGTCAAGATGTTAGGTATTTTAATTAAAGTGAAGATACCTCTCCAACTTAGAAAAACTAAGAAGGCTAAGAATATCAATTGAGTGATTTTTAAGATTAAAAATTTGACATCTCATTCATGCAGATACTACCAAACAAAGATTATATAAATAAATACTATATAGATAAGCTGGTTAAAGGCACAAAGTATTTATTTGGCAATTTCTTTGATTTGATCCGCACTCCATATGTTTAAGGCACTTCGGATATAGCAAATTCTATCATCACTAAGGGGTTTTGTAAAGATATCCGCTAATTGTTCTTTAGTGTTGATATATTTTAAGCAAATATCCCCTTTTTGTGAGTGATCTCTAATGAAGTGGTGCCTGATCTCAATATGTTTTGTTCTTGAGTGTTGTATGGGGTTCTTTGTTAAGCTTATAGCACTAGTGTTGTCACATTGGATGAGAATATTGTCAATTTTAATTGCATAGTCCATCAATGTGCTTTTCATCCATAGAACTTGAGCACAGCAAGCTCCAGCTGCCACATATTCTGCTTCTGTTGTGGACAGAGCTACTGAATTTTGCTTCTTGCTAAACCATGAAACAAGTGATTTACCCAAGAATTGGCAAGTCCCACTAGTGCTTTTCCTATCTACTCTACATCCAGCAAAGTCTGCATCTGAATATCCGATGAGAGTGAAGGAAGATGATCTTTCATACCACAGTCCTAGACTTTGGGTTCCTCTTAAGTACTTGAAGATCTTCTTAACTGCTGATAGGTGAGATTCTTTAGGATCCGATTGAAATCGAGCACAGAGACAGACAGTAAACATAATGTCTGGTCTGCTGGCTGTCAAATAGAGCAAACTACCTATCATACCCCTATACAATTTCTGATCCACAGATTTGCCAAATTCATCTTTTTCTAGCTTAGCAGTAGTACTCATGGGAATTCTTGATGTCTTACTGCTATCCATGTCATACTTCTTTAATAACTCCTTTGTATATTTTTCTTGATTTAAAAATATTCCATTTTTGTATTGTTTAATTTGGAGTCCTAAGAAGTAGGTTAACTCTCCCATCATGCTCATTTCAAATTCATTTTTCATTAAGGTTGCAAATTCATCACATAATTTTTGATTAGTTGAGCCACAGATGGTATCATCCACATAGATTTGGACAAGGAGGATATCATGATTTTCTCTTTTGATAAATAAGGTTTTATCCACCTTTCCCATCTCGAATCCCTTTTCAACTAAGAAAGTGCAAAGCCTCTCATACCAAGCTCTAGGAGCTTGCTTTAATCCATATAAAGCTTTATCAAGCCTGAAGACATGACTTGGATGTTTGAAGTCTTCAAAACCTGGAGGTTGCTCAACATACACTTCCTCTTGGATATAGCCATTTAGGAAGGCACTTTTGACATCCATTTGATATAGTTTAAATCCTTTATGAGATGCATATGCCAAAAGTATCCTAATAGCCTCCATACGGGCAACAGGAGCAAATGTCTCATCATAATCTATCCCTTCCTCCTGATTGTACCCTTGGGCTACAAGCCTAGCTTTATTCCTAGTGATAATTCCATTTTCATCCAATTTATTTCTATACACCCATCTCGTGCCAATGACTGGATGATCACTAGGTCTAGGCACTAGCCTCCACACTTTGTTCCTTTCGAATTGACTTAGCTCTTCTTGCATAGCCATCAACCAATATTCATCCTTTTCAGCTTCCTTGATGGATTTTGGTTCTAATTCGGATAGGAACGCCAAATTGTTACTCACACTACGATAGTATGATCTAGTTCTTACTGGCAATGTGGCATCACCTAAAATTTGGGATTCAGGATGATCTACCAATGTTCTCCTATCCCTAGGTAATGAGTCATCATTTTCATTTTCTACTTCCTCACTAGGTAATGTATGACTTGTTGATGCATGAGGAGGAGCACTCAATTTTGGAAAAAGATGTTCAATGGGTTCATCCTCATCATGTGGCATTTCTTGTGATGTTGGCTCTCTTTCATCAAATGTCACATGCATGGATTCTTCTACTACTAGGGTTCTCCTATTAAATACTCTATATGCCTTACTATGAGAAGAATACCCTAAGAATATTCCATCATCCGATTTCCTATCAAATTTGTGTAAATTATCTTTAATGTTCAAAATGAAGCATTTACATCCAAACACTCTAAAATAGCTTATATTTGGTTTCAAGTTTTTCCAAAGCTCATAAGGTGTTTTCTTAGAAATTGGCCTTAAATATACCCTGTTTATAATATAGCAAGCGGTGCTAACCGCTTCCGCCCAAAAATATCTAGGGAGATCATTTTCATGCAACATAGTTCTAGCCATTTCTTGGAGAGTTCGATTCTTTCTTTCTACTACTCCATTTTGTTGAGGTGTTCTAGGTGCGGAAAAATTATGTTTTATGCCATGTTCATTACAATAAGTGTCAAAATGTACATTTTCAAATTCAGTTCCATGATCACTTCTAATGTACGAGATAGCAACACCTTTTTCATTTTGTATTTGATTGCACAATGTAAGGAAGTTTTCATAAGTTTCATCTTTGTGTGCTAGAAATATGACCCATGTGAATCGTGAGTAGTCATCCACAACTACAAACACGTACCTCTTTCCACCTAGGCTACTAGTCTTCATTGGTCCAAAAAGATCCATATGAAGTAGCTCCAAGGGGTAGGAAGTTGAAATCATATTTTTAGGTGCAAATGAGCTTTTCAATTGTTTTCCTAATTGACAAGTTCTACAAATGTGATCCTTGATGAATTTGAACTTAGGCAATCCTCTAACACTTTCTTTTGAGGAGAGGGTCGAAATGAGATCCATTCCGGCATGACCCAACCTCCTATGCCATAGCCAAGAATCCTCACTAATGGCATTTAGACAAGTCACATTTTGGAGTCTAAGATCATCTAATCCAATTGTGTAAATGTTATTGTCTCTAGAACCTATGAATTTTACTTCTCCATTTATCTTATTTTTAACAATGCATTTATCGGGATTGAAGACAACTTCAAAACCATTATCACATAATTGACTAATGCTAATAAGATTATGGGACAAGTCATCAACAAATAGTACATCATGTATGGGAGAGGTAGAGTTACCTATGGTGCCTTCACCTTTGACTTTTCCTTTCTTATCATCTCCAAAGGTAACGTCTCCACCATCCTTGAGCGATAGGGACGCGAATTGAGTAAGGTCTCCGGTCATATGTCTAGAGCATCCACTATCAAGGTACCATGTGTTCTTCTTGTTATGGCTTTTAAGGCATACCTACATATGAATAGGCAAGTGAGATCCCTTAGGTACCCAAATCTTCCTAATCTTGCTATGTTCATTTGTTTTCACATTAGAGTTCAACTTAATCTTATCTTGTTTAGCATGTAAGCAAGCAACCTTGTAATGACCTTCTAGACCACAATAAAAGCAAATTTTGGTACCGCTAGAAGAAACCTTTTCAAGTTTAGTTTTATAGTTGGATATTGTGGTGTTCCATTTATGTCCAAGTCCACTTTTGTCACTTGACATTCTTTGAAGATTTACAAGCCTATCCAATTTTAATGAACTATTTTCAAATTTTTCAAAAAGTTTCTTTAGTTCATCATACTCAAAAGATAATCTACCATTTTCATGCTTTAGATTGTTGTTTTCATTTGAGAGTTCTTGTCGGTTTTTATTTAAGATTTTGATAGAAGCATTTAACTCATGAATTTCTACTTTGTATTTTTCATTCTTATCATCTAAAAATTCATGATCCTTTTTTAACCAACCAAATTCTTTTGTCATGTTAGCAAGAGAATTTTCAAGTGATGCAATTTTATCAAATTGAATTTCAAGTTCATCATTTGCATTTTGTAGGGAATCAAGAACTTCTTTTAAAACAATAACATCATTTAAAGTGTTTACCTCATTGTTGTCGTTTGTTGAGGCCATGAAGCATACGTTCCTTGCTATCAAGCAATCTTCGCCATCATTTTGTTCGCCTTCGCTTTCAATTTTCTCATCCCATGTGGCGGTCATTCCTTTCTTGCCTTCTCTTCTCTTGAAGCGGTTGTTTGAAGTGGGTTCATTGTTGAGTGGACAATCCGGGCGAATGTGTCCAAGCTTCTTGCAACCGTAACATCGTGGTTGAGAAGATCCATTACCGAGTTCTTCTTTCTTCTTGAATGGAGGGTTTGTCCTTCTATTTCTCATCCCTCCCATGTTCCTTTGCAAGAATTTGATCCTTCTTGTTAGGAGGGCAACTTCATCTTCCATGTCTTCTTTTGCATCTTCATTTTCACCTACATTACAAGCAAAAGCAATTCCTTTTCCTTTTTCGATTTTAGTTTCGATTTCGGGTGCTTTTGTTTTGAAAATCATTTCATGGGTGATCAAGGACCCTATTAGTTCATCTAGGTTCAATGTGTTCATGTCCTTGGCTTCGGTGATTGCGGAGGTTTTGGATTCCCAAGACAAAGGTAAGGACCTAAGGATTTTAGTCACTAAATCTCTATTGGAAAATTGTTTTCCAAGACCCCTTAATCCATTTACAAGATTGGTGAATCTAGTGTACATGTCGGCAATTGTTTCATCGGATGTCATTTGAAAGAGTTCGTATTGCCGAAAAAGATGGTTCATTTTAGATTCTTTTACTTGATTGGTTCCCTCATGGGTGACTTCTAAAGTGTCCCAAATTTCCTTAGCCGAATTCAAATTTGATACTCTATTGAATTCTCCGGGAGATAGAGCACAAATAAGAGAATTCATGGCTTTGGCATTATAATTCGAAGCTTGTTGTTCGGCTTCGGTCCAATCATTTAAATTTCTTGTGGGTAAGATGTATTCATTATTAATTGCTCTCCACATTTGATAGTCTTGGGTTAAAAAGATTTTCATTTTGGTTTTCCAAAAACCATAGTTTGTTCCATCAAAATAGGGTGGCCTAGTGTTTGAATAACCTTCATGGTGTTGAGGGTAGTTTGCCATTTTAGAATCTTTACTCTATACCGGTTAGGGTTTTCTAAAAATTAGAGACGAGGCTTTGATACCAATTGAAATACTCAAGAGGGGGGGTGAATTGAATTTAACTCAATATTAGGCCTTTTGAAAATTACTTATAAACCCTTATTGGAATTTTTTCTTCACTTAATTAAATATTTGGTTAGTGCAAATATAATTGAAAGAATAAAGTGAAATGCCAAGCCAAACAATAATGGAAATGCAAGAGTGAGAAATTGACACACCGATATATAGTGGTTCGGCCAACGGCCTACTCCACTCTACTCAAGGTCGCACTTGAGGGATTCCACTATTGGAGACCTCCACGATGCCCGGCTCCGAGGCGGTTACAATTCCAAGGGATATTAAAACAAGGATGCCCTTACACCTTTACAAAGACTCTCCTTCTCCGCCGAGTTCTAAGCGGTTGCTCTCTAGGGAATTAAAAACCGAATGCCCTAGCCACCTATACAAGATATGAAGATTGAGTAGCTTGGCTTCTTCTTGAAAGCTTGATGCTCTTTGTAGATCCTTGATTGCTCTTCAATGATGGTTGCAAGTGAAAGCTCTAGAATCCCAACTCAAATAGATTTGCAAGTTGCAAGGCAAGTTTGGGGAAAAACAAAATCTCAAGCAATAATAGGTTGCAAGTTTTCTTTGATGCTCAAGGATGTTTTCAAAATGATCAAGAGAGTGAGAAAAACTTCTCTACATATTGTATTTATAGCCTCTCCAAAGAATATGACCGTTTGGGGGTGGAAATATCAAAATACAAGAATTAATTCAAATCCCAACGGCTATATTCTGAGCTGTCGCAGGGTTCTCGGAGTTCCGAGAAATATTCTCGGAGTTCCGAGACAACGGCCAGAAGAAATAAAATTTCTACTGGACCATTTCTCGGAGTTCCGAGAAATTTTCTCGGAGTTCCGAGAAAATGTCCAGACGCTACTGGACCTTTTCTCGGAGTTCCGAGGGAACTCTCGGAGTTCCGAGCTCGGAGCTCCGAGAAAAATTCTCGGAGTTCCGAGAAGCCTAAAAATCCGCAGATTTTGATTTTTATTGCTTGTTTGATTTTTAGCTTTTGGAACTCAACTCCTATGGTTATTTTGGAATGTTTATGAGGGTCCCAACATGTTGGTCCACCACATAACCATTCACTAATCCATTTTAAGTTCTTAAGTGTTCTTTGAAAAAAACAAATTCAAAACACTTTGAAAACGTTTTGCCTTGACTTGAAAATCTAAAGAGAAATGATGTACAATGATACCTATGCAATCTTCGATCCCTCTTTAGCTTTGGTCTTCAAATGATCTTCCATCTTTGGATGCTTGCTTGAGTGATGATGTGAGCTACACTTAGCTCCTTTGGCTCTTGTTTGGTACACCTTTAAGCATGACCAAGTTGAGTGTTGGTTTCTTCAATGATCAATCCTATCTTAAACACAACACTTCAAAGCAAATTGATTAGTATTCAAAAACACAATCAATTATGTTTAGAATCATCAAAACAAGATAGGAGAGTAGACCCTTGGGCTTACAACTACATTTAAGAGAGTTTTACTTTTATTAGGATTTTTTTTGTGAGAAATATTAGGGAGTGTAGAGTTGGACGAATCTTGTAGATTTCTTTTAGAGTTTTTTTAGGAATTAGGTTGCACAAGTTGGACGTCAGGTGTAGAAAGTAGTAGAGAAACTTTATGATTTTAAATTTTGGGTTTTTATTGTTCAACGTCCAAAGTAGAGGAGATATTTTAGGAATTTCTTTTATTTCCTAGTGTAGTTGGATTGGGATATTAGTTTGAGTTAGAATAGGAAAGGTCTACAAAGTCTATAAATACATAGCCATGTAAACGTTTTTTTATTATCTTTATTGGAATAAAATTTAGTTGTCTTATTTTTGTTGCCTCTTGTTGCTTAGATGGAAAACGTACACAAGAGCCATTTGCTGCTCTTTTGACCCTCCATAAGGCTCTGTTCACTTGCGTTCCCGGGAAAGCAAATCCTTGGAAAACAACCTCTTTTTTCCTTGACAAGACCTTGACAGGACAAAATTTTGGTGTTCACTTGCTTTCCCGGGAAAATAGAATTACACATGTGGAATTTCTACAATAAGTCAAAAAATGACATGGAAAAGCCCATTTTCCCCCCTTTAGGGATTTCATTTCCAACCAAAAACACTCGAATTTCGTTTCTCGGGAAAACTAGTGCAAAAAGAAGGGCAAGCAGTTTCCCTGGAAACCTTTTCCTGCACAAGTGAACAGTCCAGAAACAGTTCAGGGAAACCTTTTTCCTGCACAGATTCCCTGGATTTCTTTTCCTAATGCCACGTCAGATTCCCGAGAAACATTTTCTTTTCCTTTCCCGGCAAAACAAGTGAACAGAGCCTAATAGAGCCATCTGCTGCTCATATTTCTTTGCCTCTTGAGTAGCTCTACGCCCTTGCGTTAAAAATCCATTGCTATAAAGCTCAATCAACGACGGTTAAAAACTAACGCCAATTATTATTTTTTACTTTAGCACCGAACACGCTGATGATAATAATTACGCTATGAGAATCACGTATTTTTCGGTGTCAGTTTCTGACAACCGTCGCCGATGGTTATCATGATCTTGAAATTGCACTCACTACATTTGTGATAGAGCGATGGAAACAATTGCCTTCACCTAGAGTCATATAATTTAACAAACACGAGGGCTCATTTCTCCGATTGTTCTTATACTCTCTCTCTCTCTCTCTCTCTCTCTCAGCGCAACCAGTTGGCCATTTCTGGTCAAGGTTTTAAATTTCAACTGAAATCCAAAATTTCAGACCGAAATTTCAGGTTTCTGTCAACCTCGAAATTGAAATTGAAGATAACCGAAATTTCAAAAATTATTCGGTTTCCACGAAATTTCGGCCGAAATTTAAGGAATTTCACCCATTTCTTTAATTATTTAATACTTCCCTGAAATTTCCAAAATTTTGGTAATTTCTGCCAAAATTTTCTATGGCAAAAAAAAATTCTTTTATTTAGTTTCATGGATTTTGCCCGAAATTTCAAAATTTCGGATTCGGTGAGGACCGAAACGATTTCCGAAACTGAAATTTAAACCTTCTTCGATCACACCGTATCGCCACCTCTCTCTCTCTAAGAGTTATTCCGGCACGATCCTTTTTGGACACCCTATTCCAGCTTAAAAGAAGCAAGGCGAAGACGAAAAAGATGATGAGGAAGAAAGGCGAGTTTTTATTTGGTTTTAATTTCTCTAATTTTTCTTTTTTCTCCAAATAAATGTGTAGGATTCTTTTATTTTTTTGCTATTTTAACGATCGAAAGAAGAAGGTATTCTTTTATTTTTTTTTTAATTTGTTTTAGATTGAAAATGTTAATGCCCAGGTTGCCTTGCTTTGCCTTTGACAGGCGGGTCGGCTGAGCATGTATTCTTAGTAGTCACGACTCACGACATCCTTGGGAGCCTCAAGGCTAAATGTTTGTTAATGCGATTTAAGGTTACTTTAATTTTGACTCTTATGTCTGAATGTTGATCTAACATAGAATAAGTGCGTTGTTCTCGAGCACCTCAAGACTGCGTTGTTCTCGAGCACCTCAAGACTGAACTCGTCTTCGCCCCAGATGTGAAGTATTGCCCTATAAGCCATAGTTGAAAGGATAGCTCGACATGTAGGACAACTATGTATATGGACTCTGGAAAGATACTAAGGCACCAAGGCAAAAATAAAACAATGCAATACTAAGTGGCTGGCACTTAAATGACCTAGCACATATCCGACGATATAGCGATGACCTAATAGTCAAGATTAACTAATCTAGATTCTTAAGGGAACTTAACCGAAGACTTGGTATCCATTAGACGAGCTATCTAGGACCTACACTTGATGCAAATCAAATCCAACTTTGATATCTCTTTGGTGCAAACCTAGGGTTCGCGGGGCCTTTGGAGAACTTTTAGGAACACAAAGTTGCCAAACTTTCAATTAACACCAGTGTCACCAAAACCAAATCAGATTAAACATCCGAAAATTACATCAAATCTCATATAGGGTTTCAAAAAATATTTAACAAATTTGAAATAATTAGATCATACCAATAAAATGAGATGAATATAAATATAGTAGCAATGTGATGAACAAGTCTACAATATGAAATAATAGGAGGCCAGGGCATAGCATCAGGCTAGGGTAGATGATGTCAATAATAGGGTATGGTGAATGGAGGGCTGATCAATGGTAGATAATAGCAAATAGGGTCGCTAAAAGCTGGGTAAATAAAGGGACATATCTCACTAGCGATAGTGATGAGTGCCTCAACCCTCAGATCCTGTAGAAGAGTGCCCAAGAGATAGAGGAGGGATAGCGTCATCCTCGATCTGTCCAAGTTGCTCAAACTAGTCACCGGGACAGCCAGTAGCAGCTGAAAGAGGGGAGTGATTGCAGGATCTGTTGTAAGGGAGCACAAGACAGCATGGAGAGTGAGAAATCAACTAGGTAACAGAGGGGAGAGGAAAAGGTATAATAGCGGACTGTTCATCTAAAAGAAGGGGAAACTTAAAGAGAGGAAAATAGCCAAACCTGTTGAATTGCAAGCTGCTGTTCAGAAATGGCAGAGGTGAAAAGGGGTGGATAATCAGCCAATAAACTGACCTCATGAAGTGAAGTGAGATGATGGGTTGGCATAAACACAAGAGATGAAGATCTGAAGCCTACCAGCAAGGGGAAAGGAGGGAGATAGGGGAAAAGACGGAAAGAAGGGTTGGGAAAGGTGGGCAACTAGACTAGTGTGCATATTTGATTACCAGCCAGTAGGAGGGAATTTGGTCTTTAAGATGATGATGATAGGGGTAGAAAAAGAGAAGGGAAAGGAAGAAAAGAAGGGAAATATGAGAAGGGGGAGAGGAAAGGAAGGAGCCTGGGTTGCTGCTCTGGGACTGCTATGGAAAAATCTTCATATCAAAAACGGTTTCCAGGACTTTACGCTTTTGGTGTTTATGAGGAGGGTTGAGGGCTTTTAAGTGGTTTGTACGTATTAAAAATAGTAAATCTGTGCATACTATAAATAGGAAATCCATGCTTACTATATGGGCCTTCGATGATGATGTGGACAGCCCCATATCTAGGATAATAATACCAAAAAATGGAAGTAAATCCTAGCTTAAAAATAAAATAAAACCTATCTAAAATGTGTCATGTAATTTTGCTTTTAATAGTTGTGTCTTGTAGTCTATTTATATCCTTCGTGTCCAGTTTGGGTCTTTTGTTAGATTTATTGTGGGATTGGAGAATGGGCAGGGGGCCATGCACCATAAAAGAGATTTTGCAAGTCCTTGGGGGCCATGGCCCCCCTCATGCTATATGTGCCTCCACCCCTGGGGATGGGGTTTGTTTTTCGGTGGATCTATGGGTTGGGGAGTCTCCTTTGTACCATCCATTTCCGAATCTATTCCGTCTAGCGACCAATAGCGAATCTAGAGTTAGTTATTATTTGGTGAGGGGTGAGGAAAATGGGAGGGGTTTTTGGGATATTAGACTTAGAAGACATCTAAAAGATGATGAAATTGCTAGCTTCTCAAAGCTTCTCAAGCCTTCTTGGTCTCTGAAACTCTTGTTATTGTTCCCCTTTTGAGCCCAACCGTAGATTTTGGATCCCTGACTCCCAAGGTGGTTTTTCGGTTAAATCTTCTTTCAACAGCTTGAATGATGGACGCAGGGCTGCCTCACCCGGAGCTAAAATATGGAATTCCATTGCCCCTTCAAGGGTTGTGGCTTTTGCGAGGATTGTTCATAGAAGCATCAACACATGTGATCGCATCAAGAAAAGAAAGTTTAGATTAGCAAGTTGGTCTATGCCGCAGAAGGGAGGAGGAATCCTTAGTTCATCTATTATTGCATTGTCCTTTCTCCTATTACCTTTGGACGGATGTGATAAAACTATTTGGGGTGGCATGGGTATTCCCAAATCTAACTACTATATATAAAGGCGAAATGATGGGTTAATGTGTTCCACCCTTTGCCGTTATTTCCGCTTGTGTCCCACTGCCATAATTCCAATTGTATCACACTTGTAAGGGTGTTTGTGTCATTTGCCGTTATTTTCACCTTTTGATCCACACGTCAGCATTATTCTTTTACCATTAAGCTCTTTCCTGATATCTAACATCTGCCTCTATGAGAAATTATTTGAGGGAGAATCGTAATCTACATACGAAAAGTACCAACACAGGGTGCCTGTCTATGACAATTACGCCAAAAAACTACCAAGAAGAGGCAAAGACATATGACATCTATCTCTATGAAAAATTAAATTTCTTTTCTTTTAACCCCTTTGCTGATATCTAACATCTATCTCTATGAAAAATTATTTCAGGGTAAAATCGTAATCTACATACGAAAAGTACCGACACAGGGTATGGGCCATACTGTACATTTTAATAGAGTGAGGAGTGCGATCATCAAAATACGGTGCGTAGTGCCATTATAAAATATGGTAGTGAGTACATTAGCAATATATATAATTTCAAACCGTCGTTGTTACTTGGATGTTTCCACGTAAGTCAGGTTAAGCTTTTTCGCAAATCGGGTTGGGTTGGGTTGGGAAAAATCAACCCCAATTGGAAATCGGGTTGGGTCTGGTTGGGCCGTTGGGCAACCCGACCCGACCCGACCCGAAACTCGAATTTGGGTTCCATCTGAAGAAGTTCTGTATATTTGTGTTTTTCTTTTTCAACATTGAAATAGTCTCCACAGTCCACAATGGACGGTTTGGATAATCCTATGGTGCGGGCCATACCGTACTTGAATAAAGTGAGGAGTGTGATCATCAAAATATAGTAGTGCGGATAATATTTCCCTTTGTTAATTGTTAGTCCCTGTTTCGTTTGGATTTTGAGAACCGATTGTGAGTTAAAAACTGATTATTGGTGACTCACTATTGGTTCTCAAAATCCAAAACAACTCGGCTTGAGTTGAGGTGGTCAACAATTGGTACCATATCAAATCGGGTCAGCCCAACCCAACCCAACCCAACCCGAATTGGGTCGGATTGACACCCAAGTTGCACCCCTAACGATGACGAAAAAACTACTTTTCCTTATTCACTATGTGCGGGTCAAATTACAGAAATGTTGATATTAGAATGCATGACACCTGTAAAAATATTGACGAATTCTGGGCACCTTAAGAGGAACAACAATCATGGAAACCTCTCTAGATTGGAGGGCTAGGATCAGCCTATGGAAATGATTTTACGGGCACAACCTATTGATGTTGTGTTCCATCACATGGACGGTTTAGATCAACCTATGATGTGGTCTGTACAATTTTAAATGGATAGACGTGCATCGCATGTGCATTTTTACTAGTAATATTAAGAAGGTTTTACTGCACTGGGCAAACAGACTATTTGGTAGCACGTGACAAGCTATGTGGAAGTTGGTTCCTTATGTTCTGACATGGAAGATTTGGAACGAACAAAATAACCAGATCTTTGTAGAAAAGGAGAAGAGGCCTTACCAAATTGCTCTTGATGTCAAACTTGCACTAATTGTTAGGACTAGATAAAAGGTTGGTATTACTTATAGTGTTGGGTAAATTCATAGAAATTGGGATGATGTGATATGGCAAAAGAGAATAAAAGAGAAGATAATCTCCGAAGTGGATGGCTCTCCCGGTGGGTGGGTCAAGTTGAGTTTTGATGGAAACTCAATTGGCAACCCGGGTCATGCCGGCATTGGAGGCTTGATTCGCAATGCAAATGGGGTAGTAGTGATGCATGTCTTTTTTAGGCCCGGCTGGTGTTTGTTATGCAAATGAAGCCGAACCAAACCTAGTGCTTTGCTTTTCGGACTTAGATGGTATGTGACGCACAATATGGGTCCCCTAATTATTGATGGAGACTCGTTGAATGCGTTAGCTTGAGATTCAGGACTTGGTGCGTGTCTTGTCTCAAAATACAACACATGAGAAGGTCGGCCAATTATGGCCCATCGATTGGCTAAGAATAGTGTGGATTTGGCTTCGGTTGATGTCACCCTCGAATGCTCCACTATGGTGTGGAGATAATCTTATGATCGGGGCATTTCGGTCACATTATTCTAGTGGGTGTCATGTTATATATATATATATATATATATATATATATATATATATATATATATATAGAGTTAAGTGAAGCTACACATACGTGTAGCTAACTTAGCTACACTGACGGCTTAAAATATAGTGGGCCCACATTGTTTGGGTGATCCAAACCATTCATTTGATAGGCCCTCATATTGATAGGGTGTGCCCAAAAAATCAGCTCCATCGGATGATCCCAACCCTTCAAACTGTGGAGGCAAAAATGGACAGATTTGTGAAGGCTTTTACACGTCCATTTTTGCCTCCGCAAATCGTAGGGTTGGGATGATCCTATGAAGCTGATTTTCTGGGCACACCCTATCTATGTGAGGGTCCATCAAATGAATGGTTTGCATCACCGAAACAATGTGGGGCCCATTGTATTTTAAGGCATCGGTGTAGCTAAGTTAGCTACACGTATGTGTAGCTACACTTTTCTCTCTCTTTCTCTCTCTCTCTCTCTCTCTCTATATATATATATATATATATATATATATATATATATATATATATATTGGATCGGTAAACTAGGATCGAACCTGAGACCTCAAGGTTGGGAAACAAAGCCTCAACTGCTGAGCTACAGGCCCAACCCTATCATATGTCATTTTGATCTCACTTGATACGCATCTTGCTTTTGGTGACAGCTTCTCCCCTTGGTTGTAATTTTGGTTTACCTTGGAATAAAATTATCTTCCTCATTCTGATCTAGTTCCAGTTGTTGAGACAATTGAAAATGGTGTTTCCTTGTTCCGGTATCCTTTATCTTTGCTTTGAATCATTGGGTTTAGACGTTACTTCGGTGATCCTTGATGGCGTCGGAATCCGGGTCTGCGATCGCGCGGTCGGTAGAGAGCCTCCTCGGGGTCTGCAATCACAAACAAAGGGGGTCAGGAGGGTCCGGGGTGGGTCCCGGACGACCACTTCGACACCCAAGTCAGATTCTTCGACCAGTCAATATAAAGGACATCGAGAAGAGGAGAGGGTTCGATCAGGTTTACCAAGGCTAAGGCGCAGGCTCTTTTCTTGGTGTGTGGGTGGATGGGTCGGAGGGGACTAAGAGAGAGAGTGGGATCAAGTTTCGGGCCTCCTCTGCTGGTGTCTTGCCTCTTTCTTTTCTGATTGTCTGCTGGGAGCTGAAAAAAGGATCCTCTTCTTCTTCCCTTTTCCCCCTTTTAAGGGGTGGCGTGCAGACCTTTTCATCATTATGGGGAGAAAACCTTCCTTTGCAGGATTGGGCCGTTCTCCTGCTTCGACGGCGCACGTGGTTTTGCTGGATAATCCCTTCCATAATTTGTGATGATGAGGTTTAAATGGCGAGAAGGTGACACGTGTCGCAATCGCATGGTCTCGCCGTTTACCAGCACCTTTCCTCATGATGGTTTAGGCTTCGTTGGTGCATGGACGACACGTGGCGATATTTGGGAGCAGTGCCGTATTTATGTCTCATCATAACACCCCCTTACTCCTTTGGTCCATTGAATGGGCCAAGGGAGTAATGTTTGGTCATGTGATGCCATGGTGAGGACATTTATGGGGGCTCCGGAGTACGAGGAGACGTGCTGTTTTATCCAGCGATTATACCATGGAAAAGGTAGCGTCATTATGTGGCTTCCGGCTAGAGACACGTATCGGGTGGGTCGCCTTGTTTCGAGACACAAGGGTTTCTCCCTCGAGCTCTAAAAAGGAAGACCGTCCCGACGTTCTGTCATTGCTCTCCTTTTTTTTCTGGGATAGGTGTTTCTCCGCACCTTTTTCCTTTTTTCGGCAACATGACTGGTTCCCCTTCGCGAGTTAGGGGCAAAGCTCATCTCTCCCAGGAATCGTCGAGTGACCCCGACCTATCTTCCGACTCGGAGGAGGACCTTACGGCCCGCCGGAAAAGGGCTAGGAGGGACTCGGGCCCTTCCTTGGGCTTTCCCCCCTTCGTCTTTCCTCCTTGCCTAAAAAGGACAAGTCGTCTCACTCCCGTGTCGTCAGGGAGTGGTCTTTTTTCTCCCAGGCCTATCACCAGGGGATGGAACTGCGTAGCCGGGTTTCGAAGATGGGTAAGGAGATTGAGGATTTGAAGCAGGAGAACGAGGCATTGCAGAGAAAGGTTCACTCCCTCAATGAGCAACTGCTTGAATATGAGGTGGACCCCTTGCTGGAGAGCTCCTGGGAAGAGGAGGGAAACCCTTCAGGAGAGGAGTCTTCTTCTGATTAGTTTTTGGCTTCTCCTGCTTTCCTTTTTTTTTTCTTTCCCTTTCTTGCCGAGGATTTTGGGGCATGCGTGCCCTATGTTTGATTTCTTATCCTCCCCCCCTTTTTGTAGGCCTGTGGGCCAAGAGGATGTGAATGGATGATTTTTATGAGTTTGTGCTGTGTTTCTTATGCTGCTTTTCCCACCTGTTTGGTTGCTTTTCCACTGTGTTTGGCATATATTTTCCTTGTTGCGAGGAACTGTGACGCTTTGCCCGAACCCGTGCGAGGTTTCGAGCCTTTACCTAGCGCGTTTAGTTTCCTCCGCCTGTTGCGTTCATGTGTCGAGCTCTCGTGCTGTGGCCCTGGGCCCGGGCACGTATCTTTCCTCTAGCGGCTTTGAAGTCAGATTTCTTTTGCTTGGTTTCCCACCTCCGGACCCTTCCTTTTCATTAGGTGGGGAGGAGTTGAAAGTGATTTATGATGATGATGCTTGGACGGTGAGAAAGTGACACATGTCGTAATCGTACGGTCTTGTCGTTTCCCAACGCCTTTTTTCTTGATGGTTAGGCTCTATTGGTGCATGGGCGACACATGGCGAGATTTGAGAGCAGCACAGTATTTACGTCTCATCATGTGTATAACACGGTGGACCAAGGGAGTAAGTTTGTTTATCTGGTCAAAGAATATCGTGACGAGGGCGTTTATGGGAGCTTTGGAATACAAGAGGGCGCGCTATTTCGTTTGGCAGTTCCTTTCCGAGGAATTGTAGTGCCATTACACGGTGCTGGCCGGTCATCCAATAGGAAGTGGACACGCGTAGGGCAAGTCGCTTCATTTTCTTACCCAAGGGTTTCTCATCGGGTTTATAAAGGATGGCTTTTTCCGTCTTTTACACAGATCGCTTTTTTGCTCCTTTCTCCTTCTTTGCTTTCTTTCTGCCTCTCTTCGGGCTCGCCAGAGATGTCGTTGTCTCTCAAGGGTCTCTCTGTAAGTGATGAGGGGAAGGCTGCTACTGAGGGGAGTCCTCCCAGCAGCCATGAAACAAACCCCGACGGGTTGGGGCCTCAACAAACAATTCCTGAGAGGAGCCTGCCTCAAAGGTTTCCCCCCCGCTCTCATCCTCCTCCCCTTTTCGAGAGGGAGTCCCATGAAGCATTTGTTCATCGCAACCGCTCGTTCTTCTCTTATGTTCATCGTAGGGAAATGGAGGTCTGTAGCCGGATGATCGACATGGACCGAGAGATCGCAGCCTTGCGTGCAGAGAATGACTTGTTGAGGAACCGAGTGAGGTGGCTAAACGACCAGACACCGGCGGGCCTGGCGGATCCAGATTGGGGGAGCTCTTCGGAGGAGGAGCATAGCGATAGGGAGCTCTCTGATGCTGAAAACTCTTTCAGCAGCCAGTTGCTTTAGGCTGGAGGCAATGGGATGAGGGGGAGTTTTATTTTTATTTTTATTGGGGGTCTTGGGGGGCCCGGGGCTGCGTGCGCTATCTTTTTTTTTTGTCTTCACTCTCCTCCTTCCTTTTTGTGTAGGCCCGCGGGCCAGAAGAAAATAGTTACGAATAGCTTCTTTTTGTACTTCTGACTTGTATCTTGTGCTTCCTTTCCATCCATGCAGTAGTCGAGTTATTTGGGCGGAGTGGTAGAAGTAATGCCGGACCCTTGTGATGCGACCCGAGCCTTTCCCACTGTGCTCGGCATTTTTTAATCTGGTGGAATTGTACGTCGGACCCTTGTGATGGGTCCCGAGCGTTTCCCCTCTGCACTTGGCATTTTCCATCTGGTGGAATTGTATGCCGGACCCTTGTGATGAGTCCCGAGCCTTTTCCACTGTACTTGGTATTTTCCCTCTCCAGACCCTTCCTTTTTATTAGGTGGGGAGGATATAGGGATGGCTTGCTGGGGAAGTCATTGAGCGGTAGGGGTAGCAACGTCTTTTCAGTCGGGAGGGGAATGGCGCTTCGATTTTTTGCGGTTTCCTCGAATTTCCCAAACGGCGCCACGTGTGTGCGTCCCATCGGATTAGACAGGGAGGGAGATTAATCGACGCGTGTCGAAACCCTAGCTCTTTTTAAGGCCTTTTTTAGGGATTTCATTTTTGTCTTATTTCTTCGTCCTTCTCTGGTGAAGTGGGCTTCCTTCTGCGGCGATTTCTCTGGGCGCTGCTTTTCACCAACCTCTTCTCTGGTTTTCTCCCTTCTTTGTTTATCTGCCCGGTGAGTTCTGTGCTTTTTATTTCGTCTGAGATTTGATTATTTTACAATGCCTGTCGGAACCGGTACTCAGAGTCCGTCTTCTAAGTCAGTAGAAGTAGTGGAGAGGGCTCCGCCAAGGAAAAGGAGGTGGTTGGTAAAAGGCGGGGGCGGCGGCTCTCTAGATGAACAGCCACCCAGGGAGTTGGAAGACAGCTCCGGGGCTTCTAGGTCATCGTTGGGGGCTGCTCCCTTTGACTCTCAGTCCGGTGCCGTTATCCGCCCCGGTCGGGTGGTGTGTTGTAAGAGCTCTTTGGGAGAAGGGGCGGCGGAGAGGATTAGGAGGGAGTTTCACATTCCCGATGATTATGGGATTAGGGTTCCTTCTTTTGGGGATGGGGTGTGGGACGGTGTCACGGAGGAAGAGGTAGCTTTCTACGTGGAGGCTTTTTGGGCGGGGATTAGGTTTCCGCTCTTGGGTATCATAGTAGAGGCCCTCGAGTTTTACTGGGTGGCCCCCTCCCAACTGGCGCCAAATAGTTGGCGTACTCTTTTGGCCTTTGTGGCCAAGGCGGGTCTTCACAAGATTCAGCCTACCCTTCCTCTGCTCCGGAGTTGTGTTGCCCTCAGCCCATTGGTGAAGGGGGAGGATGACTGGTTGTACTTGACCCAGCGTCCTTAGGTGAAGATCGTGGCGAACTTGCCTTCTTCCATTAAGAAGTGGAAAGAGGAGTATGTGTTTATTATTCCTCCGTCGGATGCTGGCTGGGGCTTCCCCCGTTCTTGGAGGCGCTCTGTTGAGTGGCGAAGGAAATCCCTCCCTGACGAGTCCGACTGTGGTAAGTTTGACTTGAAGAAGCTCGCCTCTGGGGAGGCTATTAACGTTTCTGAGTTTAGATGGGAGAGGGGTCTGAGGAGGCTCGGTCTGCTGGGTGCTACGGAGAGGAGGGCCCGCTGTACGGGCGAGGAAGTGGGGGAGAGTTCCGCCAGTCATCGTGGTGAGCCTTTTTCCTTGGGTTTGTCCCCTCTCCCTTCCCTCCCCCCCTTTTTTTAGTTGTCATTTTCTTCGCTCTGAGTTGTTGTTGCTCTTCTGTTTTTGGCAGCAGGTATGTCTTCTTCTGGTGATGTTGGTAGGGGAAAGGGGGTCGCGGCGGCGAACGGTTCGGTTAGCCGTAAGAAGATTCCCTTCAGTTTTATGGCCGCGGCCAGGTTGGACCGGTCGCAAACTATGCTTCCCCCATCTGCGCCGTCTAGCTCATTCGGTCGATCGGTCGGAGAGAGGGGTACGGCTAGGTCTCCTCCCCGGGAGTTGGAGCCTCCTGCCAAGATGGTTGCCCTTTCTGGCACTAAACAGGGGAAAGCCGAGCGTGGGGCCCGTCCTCCTGCTGCATTTGCGGAGGACATGTCGAGTCGGTTGGAAGGGTCGGTTATGACCAAGCTGCTTCTGGAACGAATGGATTTTCCCCCGCAGTGCTACCAGGCGCAAGGAGAAATGTTTAAACCTGACTGGAAGATCGGCGTTGAGGATAGTGTCCTCGGGAATCCCCCGGTCGGGGTGGAGCTTGGTTTGATGACCGCCCTTCCCGGCGATGAAGCTGTGTTAGAAAGCTTCCCCCGCAGGGCTCTGGGGGCTCGGTACCTTCAGTTGATGTCCTGCGTAAGCATCGAGTGGCTGCCTTTTCTGCTTGTGCTTTCCCTTTTTGTTGCCTTTGAGACCTCACGTGGCAATTTTCTAACGGTTTGCTTTTTGCAGGCTCAAAGTTACGCCAGGAAGATGCTGCAGTACATGGTTGAGGACGAGTCCGAGATCGGTGCTTTCGAGGAGCGAGTCCGCAAGCTGAGCGAAGACCTGGAGAAGGCCCAAGCTGAAAAGGCGGCGCTTGACGACACTGTTTCTCAACTTCGGGCGGAACTCCAGCTGGCCGAGGACGGGAGGAACCGTGCGGAAAATAGATTGGTGGTGACCCGACAAACGCACGTTGAGGAGCTGGCGAAGGCGCGGGAGGAATGGCAAGATTCCGAGGAGTTTCTCAAGGCCGCAGCCTCGTTCAGCGTGGATATTGAGATAGATGCTTTCGTTGAATGCCGGCCGCGCGTTCGCGAGGTTGATTCTTCCTTCCCTCTCGAGAAGTTGGTGCACGAGGCCGAGGAAGTCGTTCTGGAGGATCTTTTGCCGGATCCAGTGGATACCCCGAGACCGGTCGAGGATCCGGCGGTTGCCTCGGAAGCTCCTATAGTTACTGAGACCTCTGCGGGGGCTCGGTGAGGCTTGGATGCCTCGGGACTTTTGCTTCTTTTTATGCTTCTACCGATGCGCTGGGTCTGTAATAGCTATTTGAACTCTCTTTTTTTTTTCTCTTTTTTTTTCTTTTATATAGAATGCGCCGGGGGCCATTTGAGCTTTTCTGGTATTTTTCTTCGTGGCGGGTTATTAAATTCTAATTCGGTTGGCGAGAATACTTCTAGTGCGCCCCTGTAGGGCGTCTTGTTCGTGGAAGGACCATCTTCCCCTCGAGTGATCAGCTCGGAGTTAATGGGTCCCGCTTGTCCTTTAAAAAAAAAAAAGAGGAGGTCTTTTTTTTCATGGGAAGCGTTTTAGGGTATTCTCGAGGGGATCGGCCTAGATGCTACCTTTGTCTCACTCCCTGTCTTTTTCCGGCCCTTTATTCATCATAGGCCGGAAAGTAGAGATGCACATGGCTCAGGTAGAAACGGTATTCCATTAATTTGTAAAGGGAAAACCATGGCCTTGCTTCTGGAAATAACAAAAAGAAAACAACAAAACATCCGTCATAACTTAAAAGAAAACACGGACCTTACCCTTCCTTTTTACTGGTAAAATTCTCGGAGGTTATCCATGCTCCAACTTCGAGGGACTGGGGTCCCATCGAGGTGCTCTAGCTGGTAGGCCCCGGGGCGGAGCGCTCAGACGACCCTGTAGGGTCCTTCCCATTTTGGTGCGAGCTTCCCGGTGTTTCGGGGGTCGGATACCTCCGCCCGCCGTAGTACTAGGTCTCCGGGCTTTACCATGCATTTTTTCACTCGGGCGTTGTAGTACCGTGCCACCCTTTGTTGGTAGGAGGCGGTTCGGAGGAGAGCTTGCTCTCTTTTTTCGAGCACGAGATCGAGAGCGTTCCAGAGGAGCTCAGAATTTCCCTGTTCGTCGTAGTTCTCCTTGGGGAAGCTGGAGAGGTCGATTTCCAACGGAATGACCGCTTCGGCTCCGAAAGTCAAACTAAAAGGGGACTCCTCGGTTGTTGACCGTGGCGTCGTCCGGTAGGCCCAGAGGACGCTAGGGAGTGCTTCTACCCAGCTTTTTTCAGCTTCTCCCAATCGCTTCTTGAGTCTTTGGAGCAAGATTCTGTTAGTTACCTCTACTTGTCCGTTAGCCTTAGGGTGTGCTACGGAGGCGAAACGATGTTCGATGCTCAGATTATCACAGAATCTGCCAAATTCAGCGCTCGCGAACTAGGGTCCGTTGTCTGTTATGAGTATCCTCGGGATGCCGAAACGGCAGACCACGTCATGATAGAAAAACTTCTCTGTTGCTTTTGAATTGGGCCTTGCCACGACTTTAACTTCAACCCACTTGGTGAAGTAGTCGATGACGACGTACAACATCATGTGCCCCCGGGGGCTTTTTGGAACGACCCGAGCAGGTCCATGCCCCACATGGCGAAAGACAAGGGTCCTGCCACCGCGGTGTATGGGGTGGCCGGTTGACGGGGGGTGGTGGCGAACTTTTGGCACAGGCTGCATTTTTTGACGAACTCCTTGGCGTCTCTGAGGATTGTAGGCCAAAAGTAGCCGTGCCTTACGATCTTCTGGGCTAGGATCCTGCCTCCTCCGTGGTCTTCGCAGATGCCCTCGTATACCTCCCGTAGTGCGTATTCTGATTCGGAGGGTACCAGGCATCGGAGGTACGGCCATGTGTATGACCGTTTGTACAGCCTAGGTCCGTGGACCACGTAGTGGGCGGCTCTTGCGGTTAGGCGTCGGGCCTCCAGCTTGTCTTTGGGTAGTATCCCGTCTTTTAGATACCGCATGATGAGATCCATCCAGTTTGGTCCTGGTGGAATTTCCAAGACTTGTACCTCATTGATGCTGGGGTGGAGCAGTATTTCTGTGAGCACGGTACCGAAGTCGTGGGTTTCTTCGGAGGCCATTTTCGACAGAGCATCTGCTCGATTGTTCATGTCTTGCGGTACCTGGAGAATCTCAACTTCCCCCATTCTCTGCAGCTTTTCTTTTACCTTCTGGAGGTATCTCTTCATTCTGAGGCCCCTGGCCTCGTATGCCCCGTTTACTTGATTGACGATGAGCTGGGAATCGCTATATACTTTTAACTTTCCTGTGCCGAGCTCCGCGGTTAGGCTTAGCCCTGTCAACAAAATCTCGTATTCAGCCTCGTTGTTGGAGGCTTTGAAATCGAGCCGGAGAGCGTACTCTGTTGTGAATCCGTCAGGGCCGTGGAGGACCACTCCTGCCCTGCGCCCCATTTTACCTGCTGAGCCATCCACGTACAGGGTCCTGTGAATCTCGCCGCTCTGCTCTGTCAAGTCTGGCCCATGTCTTCACAAGCCGTTTGTTCGGTGGGGCCCCTGGCCTTTTCTATTATTGCCGGTTCCGTGGCAGGGGCTGTGGATTCCACTATAAAGTCGCCAAGGGCCTGGGATTTGATGGCCGGCCTCGGTCGGACCTGTATGTCGAACTCTCCCAACTCGACAGCCCAGGTTACCATCCTGCCCGAGGTCTCCGGTTTTTGGAGAATCCTCCTGAGGGGTTGGTCAGTCAAAAGTATTATGGGGTGGGCCACGAAGTAGGGGCGGAGTTTCCGGGTGGCGCTGACGACTGCTAGGGCGAATTTCTCTATGTTCAAGTACCGGACCTCCGCACCGTGGAGGGTCTTGCTTACATAGTACACCGGGTGCTCTCTCTTGTCGCTCTGCTTGGCCAATACCGCGCTTACCGTCGTAGGGCTGATGGCTAGATACAAAAATAATTCTTCCCCCGGCTCAGGCTTGGCTAGTACGGGCGGTGTCTGAAGGTAGTGTTTCAAGGCGTCAAAAGCTTCTTGATAGGCCGGAGTCCATTCGAATTCTCGTATGTTTTTTAGTTGTTTAAAGAATGGCTGACATTTCTCCGCCGACTTGGGCATGAAACGGCCGAGGGCGGTGATTCGTCCTGCGAGCCTCTGTACCTCTACCGCTGTTGTCGGGGGCTCCATGTCCAGGATGGCCAGGATTTTTTCGGGGTTGGCCTCGATGCCTCTCTGGCTAACGATGAACCCTAAGAACTTCCCGGAAGTCACCCCGAAGGCGCATTTTGCAGGGTTCAGCTTCATCCGGGCTCGTCGCAGGGTGTCAAAGGTTTCTTGAAGGTCGGAGATGTGTTTGGAGGCTTCTAAGCTTTTTACCAGCATGTCATCAACATATACCTCCACGTTTGGTCCGATCTGTTCCCGGAATAGCTTGTTTAGGAGCCGCTGGTATGTGGCCCCCGCGTTTTTTAACCCGAAGGGCATGACAGTGTAGCAGTAGACGCCCTGATCGGTGATGAACGCTATTTTCGGGATGTATGGTTCGTGCATTTTCACTTGATTGTAATCGGAGAAGGCATCTAGGAAGGTGAGGAGCTCGTGCCCGGATGTGGCGTCGATGAGCTGGTCTATACGCGGGAGGGGGTAAGGGTCCTTTGTGGGCAGGCTCGGTTTAGGTCTGTGAAGTTTATACAGGCCCGCCAGCCCCCACTGGCTTTCTTGACCATGACCACATTTGACAGCCACTCGGGGTTCCGGATCTCTCTGATAAATCCGGCTTGTAGCAGTTTCTCCACTTCGGCTTTTATGTGAGTTTGGCGCTCTACCGCGAAGTTCCTCTTTTTCTGTCGGACGGGTTTGAGGGTTGGATTCACGTTTAACCTATGAACGGCCAATTCTTTGGGTATCCCGGGCATGTCCTGAGCGGACCGACCATGCGAACACGTCTTTGTTGGCTCTGAGGAAATTGATCATTTGGTCTCGCAAGGTGCCTTTCAGCAGGGACTAATCCGGACTTGTTTCTCCGGTTGATCTTGGGCTATGGGGATGGAGTCTAGCTCCTCGGCGGGCTCTCCTCTGATCGTGCAGGCCCGCTCCCGGGGGTCTTCACTCCCGATCGTGAAGTTTTCGGCCGGGGCGTTGCTTACTCGTAGGCTTGCCGCGTAGCATTGGCGTGCTATCATCTGTTGCGCCCGAACTTCTCCTACCCCGGTTTGAGTAGGGAATTTCATCTTGAGGTGGGGGATGAAGACAACCGCTCCCAAGTCTCTCAGAGCGGAGCGCCCTATGATGGCGCTGTAGGTGAAAGGTATGTCTACGACCATGAAGGTGGTCAAGATGGTCTTTTGGAGGGGGTACGTCCCAAAGGTTACGGGTAAGTCGATTTTGCCATTGACCCGTACCGACGCCTCGGAGAACCCGTAGATGGAGTACTACGCGGGTCCCAGTCTCCCTTCGCCCAGTTTCATCTCTTCGAAGGTTCCGAGGTGTAGCACATTGACAGAGCTCCCCGTGTCAACTAGAATTTTTCCTATGTCGAAGTTGGCGACGACTAGCCTGACGACCAGTGCGTCGTCGTGTGGGACTTGTAGTCCGTTGAGGTCTTCAGAGGAGAAAGTGATGACCTGATCTTCATGGGGAGGTGTGGGACCCGATCCCGCGAGAGGGTAGAGGAGCAAGCCGCCACGCTCTCTCTTGGTCTCTCGTACCCACGCGATTGGCGTGTGCTTTTTATTATTGATTTTAATTACCCAACCAAGCAGGCAGCAACCAAGCCATAGGTTGCAGACAAACGTGCAACCCAGTACCCATAAGGGCAGGGGTAAGCCGCCGAGCCTAACAATGTGTGATTTAATTTATCTTTTCCGTGAACTTGGGATTACTAAGGTAATCTGAATTCCACGCAAAAGAGAGTGACAGAGTCGCCACCTAGATGAGGGATCTAGGACCAATAATTGACCAGAAATCTAGACTCGTTACCTGGTTACGAGAATGGAAAGTATGGGGAGTTACCACCACATGCACCATTCCTGCCCGATAATCGATCTTCAATTCCAAAAGTTAACTCTTTTGAATTTCTTTTAAATGGCTCATTTAACTCTATACTAATGTGCGAACTATGTGACATGCATCCTAAGATCTAATTTCAATGTAATTCCTAAATGTGTATCTTGATTTTCTTAATTTGTTTGAATTCAATCTAAGTGAAAGTTCTCCTAAAATGCTAATTTGAGGGAAATCCTACATATTTTAATTAAGAATTTATAAGAAAACTAATGTACAAAACCCCACCATTTGTGTGTGGGGCCGACTCGTGATTGGTATGCCATCAAGCATCCAAGCTGCCTGTGTACCCAAGCCTCACTGAGATAAGAGTCGACGTAGTTCGGTGCACCTAAACTAAGCTACTTATGCCTAACTCATCTAGGACACCGATCTAGACTGGATTGACTGTTTTAATAGTTTAAGAGAAATTATTTAGTTCAAGTTGAAGATTTTATTATCCTACGACTTCATCTAAGATGCTATATGATCCTATCTAAGTGCAAGTTGTCCCTTAGACTAATGCAGGTTAACCTACATCTTAGGTAACTAGGCTTGTTCTATAGAAAAAAGGGATATGTAGTGTAACTAGATCTATGACTCAATTACTAATAATAGCAATCGGTCGTGATGAGGCTGAACTCCCTAATTCTAGGACACCCTAAAACCTAGAATACAACATGACACAAGTGTTCCTAAATGGGGTTCTAATGGTTCCTACGATGGGAAGTCGTAATCCAACGGTTCCAAAGACATGAAGTGAGCTAGTTCAATTTGTTGAACTTGATGATTTTCGATTTCAAGAATTGTCGATTCCTAAACATCTAAGGAATACCAAAGGCTTTATGGTTCGCAAGTTTCGGCCTCGAATCGCAACCATGGAAGGGAATCATGCTCTCAACCCTTGTATAATTTTAGCACGTAAGTTATAGTATCTTATTGCCTGGCATATTTCTCAGGATTTTCGTGGACAGTGAACCTCGGAGCCAATAACATACTATAATTTACGCACTCCAATTATGCTGGATCGATCTTCATTAGTATACGATTCTAGTTACGATCTCGGCAGCTAAACTATCCTAGCATGTTATTTTTCAAAGGAAATCTATTACTCCTAAGATTTCTGTTTCAGATGGCTTATTGCTTGAATACATTATGAAAAGTTAGAGTTCTCTGAAAATTTTCAAGGTGCTTTGAATTAATTTGGTTTTTCAAATAAAATTATCAGAATTGGATCAGATTAATGATTTTACAAAGAAGCCTATAGCTAATTAAGTTATCTTGTCCAGAAATTTTAGAATATGATGTGCTCGTGAAAAATATAATCTGCTTTAATTTTTCATGATTTTAAAGATTGAAATTCGATTTTTAATTGATTTTCCACTTTCGGGTCAGATTGATGACATTACACTAACAAATATAGCAAATTAATTCCAAATCCAACCAAACTTTTACTACACCATGCTCGGACAAATACAAAAGTATGAGAAAACATTCAAACATTATTTCGATAATTATCTATTTTTAACAGATATATTCATATTTTGGTCAGAGCAATTAAAAATCAATATAAAATATTGAAATATGCCCAAAATTTTCGCGAAATTTACAATATGATTCTGACTGGTCAGTTCATCTTTCTACCAAATGTTAGCTTTTAAGGAGTTCATTTAATTATATGTCCTTCATACACATGAAAATCAGTGATTTTATCAAAACAATTCCAGTAGAAATAATAAATCAACTCCAAATATTTTAAAAAAATTTGTATGATATTTAAACATCAAAAATTTACTGAGGACCAAATTTTAATCAGTTTTGAATTGTTTTGTTATATGAACGATTTTTAGAACCATCAAAATCCTATTTTCGGGTATTATTTAAACGAATTTTCGAGCCATCGAAACAAATGAAATCTACCGGAATATTTAGATTTGTGTAGACACCCCATTTTGCTCTGCTGTAATCAACAAAGAAGTTAGTGTTTCGCTGTCGGTTTTTCAGTGTTTTCTATTCCCCTGTCCGTCCCTTATGCTTTCTCGATCTTTTCAATCTTTTTTTGCCATGTTTCGCAATTTTCCGTTAAGTGTTGAGAGGGTGATATTTGGAGGATACAAGTTGTCCATGCCATGGCCTGTCAAAGTGAACGGTTTAGATCATTCTATTGTGAATTATTGTGGGGGTTAGACAATTTGATTTTTGCCTGTTAATCGGAGAGTTCAGATCATCTCATGGAAATGATTTTTGGGTACAACCATTCTACATCATGGATCTCCAATTAAATGGTTCGGATCATCCAATTGAAATTGTTTGCGGGTGATTAATTCACGGTTTGGATCATTCTCTCGAATGGGTCCCGCCGATTCCGAGAATTTTGATGGATTCGACCACATTTGAAGTTGGACCCACCATTATTTAGAAAGCAAAATAAGTTTCAAAAGGATTCGATTTACAAATTGAGGCCCCCAAATTATATTGTTAACTATGAAATGAATGGCTCGGATCAGCCCACTAAAATGCATGGTTAGATCGTACTATGGAAACCAAGTTGGGGAATTTTGGATGAATGTGGTAGGGGGCAGTTTCGTCAATCGAAAAAAAATGTAATACAAGTTGAGTTGATTTGCTCGTTGGGAAAGAGAGAGAGCCCAACGAATTTCTATTCATGGATAGGATAAGAGGAGTGTTATTTTTAGTAAGAGAGGACAGCTGCTGTAATGGGCAATATCAAATGCTATTAAAACAAGCAATTTACTGATTTACATTAAAAGAGCTTTAGGAAATGTTAGAGATGAAAGAGAAGGCCATTATTCGGATGCACCATAGTGGAAAGTTGGTTTTCCTTTTTAGCCATAACCTTCTTAGGAAATAAGAGGCAGAGTTTTTAGCATCTTGAATAGGCTAGGAAGAATGGAAGGTTTCCATGATACCCTCTTTTGTTTCCTATGTAGTAGGATACTAAATTAGGTGGAAAAGAGGATATTAGGGAAGCTTCCATTCTTTGAAAAAAAAAAGGGGAAAAGAACGGTGGCTGGGGTTTTTTTCGGCAAGGAACAACAGCAGCTCAGGGAAGAAAAAAAAAAGAAAGAGCTCTCGAGAGAAGCTCTGAAAAAAAAAAGAAGAAAGGAGAAGAGGAAAAACAGACAGCTCTCCATCTCTGAATCCCTCGGTGTCTCTCGTCTCTCACCATCTCTGTCTCACTCCTTCTCCCTCTCTATCTCTCTGCGTTGCTTTCTATTTCTCTATCTCAACAGCAACAACTCTCATCTTGTTTCTGGAAAAACAGAGCATCGGCTCTCTCTCTCTCTAAAACGTCCCAACCAAGCCTGAGCTCCATTTCAAAACAAAAACAAAGTATCATTCTGTGTTGCTCTCTCGCTATCTCTCTCTCTCTCTCTACCACTCTGTGTTGCTCTCTCTCACCCCTCCATCGGTTTGTTTCTGTTGTTTATTTCACAAAAAAAAAAAAAAAAAAGAAAAAAACAGAGTCTCGGTTTTTTCCTTCTTCCTCTTGTTCTCATTCTCTCTCTCATTCTCTCACTCTCTCTATATCCCTCTCACCCTCTCTCTGTCTCACTCCCTCACTCTCCCACTCTCTCACTCTCTCGGTCACCCTCCCACTTCCTCTCTGTCTGCCACGCTCACTCTCCTTTATCTATTTCTCTGTTTCTCTTTCACTATCACTCTCTCTCTGTTCTGAAACACTCACTCTCAAACTCTCTATTTACCTCACTATTTCCCTATCTCTGTCCATCTCTTGAACGCTCTCTGTCAATCTCTCATTCACCTTCTTTCTCTCTCTCTCTCGGGGTCTCTCGGTTTTCTGGCTGAAGTGAGAAAAATAAAAAGAGAAAATAAAGGAAAAGAGAAGAAGGAAAAAGAGCGGATCGAGCGGCGGCGCGATTTTTGAATTTTTCGGCTCTCGGATTCGGCGGGGATCTCCACCATAGGTAGGTACACTGTTCTTGATTTTTCCCAAATTATTTGGTATTTTTTTAGATTTTCGCATGATTTTTAAGCATTTAAATGAATTTAATTCAATATTAAATGTGTGTGCTCAAAATCATGATCTGCATAGGAGTTTCAATTCCGTTTCGTACCGAAATTTAATACAATGATCTACTTAAATAGACTAAAATAACTGTCGGATCGGATCAGACATTGAATCAAAGGATTTCAAAAATTTGAGTGAAGAGCGGAATTTTATTTAAAATATTGGCTGAGTAATTACGAAATTCGAAAAAATAGCCATCTCAGGATGACCTATTTTTTGGAATTTTAAATTTTTCTTGTGTTCATTATATCAGAACAAGATTAAAGAACATTTTCCGGAGTCGTAATTTTCTCGAAAATCGTGTTTTAAGAATAGAAAACTCTTCAAAAATATCTTTTTGACGAAGAAAAATAAATTATAAACTAAACGGATTCGAAAATTAATGAAATTTCATGGAAAACTAATATGATACTCGTACATTCTACCATGAATTTTTGAGAATTTTTGGAATTGGTTTGGTATATTATTTTATGCTTTCTTTGAAAATTATCAGATTTTGGGAGAAAAATGGTCAGTGCATCCATTATGCTGCTTCCACTATCTGTTATATTGCAACAAGGGTTGGCTTCAGGTGATGTCTATTTACCTCGCATTAGGGATCCTCCCAATCCACTCCCCAGGACGTGGAAGGCAGATGAACACTGCGACTTTCACCAAGGATCAGGGCACACCACCGATCGGTGTATAACTTTGAGGAGTATGATCCAAAAATTGATTGATGAGCGCAAGCTATCATTCCAGCAAACGCCAAATGTTATGTGGAACCATGCCGCACCATCGCCGGATAAGGCTTAGGCGCATCAAAAGTTTGAGAAGCTCAGGTCTAGCTGCAGTAGAACAGGAAGAATCCAAAATTGAAAGTATCAGCCATAATGATGATTCAGAACGAACCAGCCTTCGCCGAGCCTTCAACGCCAAACAGTTGCAGCAGTTAAAGTTTTAGTCACTTACTATTTTATGTTGAAGTCAGTCATCATGGTCAGTACAATTGTTGAGTCCGGTTTTACAGTTCAAGGTTAATGCCTAGTCCAGGCAAGTTATCTTTTGCTTTTCTCTTTATTCAAAGTTGTGAATCCTGAGCATGTTCAGGGTAGGTCGTCAGATGTAATAGCTTTTTTTTTAAATAAAAATTTCAGTTCCAATAGTTCACTTGTGTCTGTTTCTTAAGTATGCTTCTGATCTTAAAATAAGACTCCCTCCTCAAATGAGGACAAAATTGACGAAACTCCACTTGAGTCACAACAATTACTTGAACAAGAGGAGGAGCGCCAATCCCAGCCTTTCAAAGATGAAATTGAAGTGATAAACACTGGCACTGAAATTTTGATTCAGTGAATGCCGATTGAAAATACATTACCCTCTGAAGAATGTGAGGAATTAATAAACCTATTTCGAGAATAAAGAGATGGTCCAGTAAGCCCTACCATTAATGCCAGGGGCAAGACATAGATAGAAAGCTCAAGAGAATGAAGAAAGTAAAAGACATATGCTATACAAGGGGCATAGAGCGGAAACAACTTTCATATTTCCAATCAATGACCTCGGTTCTCAAATTCATAACATGAAGCCAACAAATTCAAGATAAGAAGTTCAAGAGCAAGTATTGAAAAGTGATCATCAAATATCAAGAGTTACAAATCCATAGATGGAGGGTGTCAAAGAACACGTTTTGCTCTATGAAAGTCGAAAGCACATATTAAAATCTTGAAAGAAGAAGATCCATTATCTCTTACCTGGAAATGCCGTCAAACTCCGTGAAAAAAAAAAACAAAAGTGAAAAAAATAAAAATAAATAATCAGTACCAAAGGGACTCTAGTAACCTAGATCGATTCTCAATCTGAACATCGGAAGGCCTCATTTGGCCGAATAAATCCCAAAATCAGAACCCAATGTCAAAAGAATACCGGTTTGCAAACCCTTCGAACCTGAATAAAATTTTCTTGAAAACCCATCAAACTAGGGGCATTCGCCCCGAACTACGCGAGACCTGATCCCTACACTAGGGTACGTAGGCAGCTCGGTTAAACCGAGTTCAGTCGATTCAAAAAAAGGAAAAAGAAATTCAATCCTTTCAGGAAAAGGGAGGGACAAGTTCCAAAAGAAGAGAAGTCAATTATTCCAGAAAAAAAAGAAAAAAAAATCAATTAACCTTCAAACAATTTATCTTCAAACTAGGGGCACTCACCCTGAACTACACACGACCTGATTCCTAAATGGGGATATGTAGGCAACCTGTTCATAGGTTCGGTCGAAATCTTTGTTGAGCCTTAAGCCATTCTTTGAAAAGCCCTATCTTACCTATAAAGTCCTTCCGGTGTTCAGAACTAATGAGTTAGGTCCCGAAACACAATAAGTGAAAAGAAAAAAATGATGATGAAGAAGAAAAGAACGGAGTTTGAAGATCTGCTAGACTGAAAACCTGAAAGGGCGGTCTAGGCAAAAGTTAAGATCATTCCCCTGCTAAGTTGAAAACCCGAAAGGGCGGCTTAGGCAAAAGCTAAGGGGATAGCCTGCTGGATCAAAAACCTAGAAAGGTGGTTCAGGCAAAAGTTAAGGCTAGCACGGTCCGCCAAGTTAAAACCCTGAAGAGGTAACTTGGTCACGGTAAGAGAACCATTATAAGAAGGCTACCGCTGGTATCAAGACTGAAGATCAACTGAAGTTCAAGCAAATTCAAGTGACATCCTCAAAACTGGGGGCATTGAAGCTAAGCAATCTTAGGGGTCGTAATTAAATCCTTGAGGCATTACTGTTTTAAGGAAAAAGTCTAGTGTTTACCAATTGAAAAAAAAAAAAATATTCCTCGAAAGGATAGACTTACCAAATAAAACGTTAACTAAGTCAGAAGCATTACTGTGTCTGTCAGTGTAGTTAGTCAATCTTTGTCATTCTATGTTCACTCCTTGAGAGCTGCTCAATCCTTTGAGTAGTGCCTTTTATCTAAGTTTTCTCTTTAGAAAGCGTCAATCGTCGTTCTTATGTCCAAATGATGCAACTGTCTTGGTGAAGGAGGCCCGGCCTCGGCAGCTCCCTGCGATCGTATGAAAGATCTCGGTAATCTAGTCAAGCAGCTACATTTCAAAGAAGATCAGCTCAGAAAAATTCAGAAGTAGAAACATCAGAAAGCCCAGCTTCCGTAAAAGATCATACCCCAGGAAGGCACCTTAAGCTTGGAAGAGCCCCAGATGTAATGGTGGTTGAGCAAATTTCTCAGAAAGATGAACCATTAAAATTCAGGATTTCCTTCCAGTTAGTTAAATACTATCCTGGTCAAGAAACGTTTATCTAAGCACCTATCAAGAGGCAAATCCCGCTTTTCCATGTTAATATCCAAGAGAGCCGTTGTTCTAAATTACCAATTTCAAGTCTCTTGTTCAAGGTTTCAGTTATCAAAATATCCAGAAGACAAGACCAGCAGTCTCTTTGAGAAAAATCTTGTTGAAGTTTCGTAAAGGTGTTCCTGATCCATTCTTGTTAGTAATGGTTCTTTGTTCCTAAGGTTTGCCGTTTCATCCCTTGGCAAAATCTTAGTTTCCAATATCTTTATCGGGCACGATCTGTAATGTCCCCGATTTCATAAAGTTCAAAAAAAAAAATCCAAAATTCATCAAATCCAATTCTACGTCAAATTCAAATTCATGAAAAATCTCTAAATTCTTCGAGCCCGTTTGTGAACGGTGCCTCTTTTCTCGAGGCCATTTGTGAATGGTCTCGTCTTCTCCTTGAGCCCGTTTGTGGACGGTGCCTCATTTCCCAAAAATAAAAAATTCATCAAATCCAATCCCCGATTCAAAAAAATCCAATCCTACGTCAAATTCAAGTTCATGAAAAACCTTTAAATTCTTCGTTGTTGAATTCATCAATCAAAGCTATCTTGTTTCTTTGAGCCCGTTTGTGAACGGTGCCTCATTTCTCGAGTCCATTTGTGAATGGTCTCGTCTTCTCCTTGAGCCCGTTTGTGAACGGTGCCTCATTTCTCAAGTCCATTTGTGAATGGTCTCGTCTTCTCCTTGAGCCCGTTTGTAAGCGGTGCCTCATTTCTCGAGTCCATTTGTGAATGGTCTCGTCTTCTCCTTGAGCCCGTTTGTGAACGGTGCCTCATTTTTTGAGTCCATTTGAGAATGGTCTCGTGTCCTCCTTGAGCCCGTTGGTGAACGGTGCCTCATTTCTCGAGTCCATTTGTGAATGGTCTCATGTCCTTCTTGAGCCCGTTTGTGAACGGTGCCTCATTTCTCGAGTCCATTTGTGAATGGTCTCGTCTTCTCCTTGAGCCCGTTTGTGAACGGTGCCTCATTTTCTGAGTCCATTTGTGAATGGTCTCACGTCCTCCTTGAGCCCGTTTCTGGACGGTGCCTCATTTCTCGAATCCATTTGTGAATGGTCTCGTCTTCTCCTTGAGGCCGTTTGTGAACGGTGCCTCATTTTCTGAGTCCATTTGTGAATGGTCTCATGTCCTCCTTGAGCCCGTTTGTGAACGGTGCCTCATTTCTCGAGTCCATTTGTGAATGGTCTCGTCTTCTCCTTGAGCCCGTTTGTGAACGGTGCCTCATTTCTCAAAAAATCAAAAATTCATCAAATCCAATCACCGATTCAAAAAAATCCAATCCTACGTCAAATTCAAGTTCATGAAGAATCTCAAAATTCTTCGTTGTTGAATTCATCAATCAAAGCTATCTTGTTTCTTTGAGCCTGTTTGTGAACGGTGCCTCATTTCTCGAGCCCATTTGTGAATGGCCTCGTCTTCTCCTTGAACCCGTTTGTGAACGGTGTCTCATTTCCTTGAAATCCGTATAGGTACGTCATTTCATTCCCCTGAGTCCATTTGAAAATTGTCTTTTCTCTTGGAACATCATATAAATGTGATGTCTCATTCTTTGGAATTCGTATAAATATGGTATTTCATCCTCTTCAGAATCCATTCGAAAATGATATCTCATTCTCTCGTTGCCCGTTTGTGAGCGGCACCGCAGTGGGATTTTTTATTGCATTCCAATTCTAGGACTTCGTTTAGGGTCTTGCATTAGGTAGTAAATGTTTGCGTCTAGGTTCCGTTTTCGTAGAGTCGTTTGTCGATTAAAGCTACGCAAAATGGTTTTGTCATTTTGACTTTGGCATTCGATGACTACGTCATCTTTACCAAAGAGGGGCATCTGTAGACACCCCATTTTGCTCTGCTGTAATCAACAAAGAAGTTAGTGTTCCGCTATCGGTTTTTCAGTGTTTTCTATTCCCGTGTCCGTCCCTTATGCTTTCTCGATCTTTTCAATCTTTTTTTGCCATGTTTCGCATTTTTCCGTTAAGTGTTGAGAGGGTGATATTTGGAGGATACAAGTTGTCCATGCCATGGCTTGTCAAAGTGAACGGTTTAGATCATTCTATTGTGAATTATTGTGGGGGTTAGACAATTTGATTTTTGCTTGTTAATCGGAGACTTCAGATCATCTCATGGAAATGATTTTTGGGTACAACCATTCTACATCATGGATCTCCAATTAAATGGTTTGGATCATCCAATTGAAATTGTTTGCGGGTGATTAATTCACAGTTTGGATCATTCTCTTGAATGGATCCCACCTATTCCGAGAATTTTGATGGACTCGACCACATTTGAAGTTGGACCCACCATTATTTAGAAAGCAAAATAAGTTTCAAAAGGATTCGATTTACAAATTGAGTCCCCCAAATTATATTGTTAACTATGAAATGAATGGCTCGGATCAGCCCACTAAAATGCATGGTTAGATCGTACTATGGAAACCAAGTTGGGGAATTTTGGATGAATGTGGTAGGGGGCAGTTTCGTCATTCGAAAAAAAAATGTAATACAAGTTGAGTTGATTTGCTCGTTGGGAAAGAGAGAGAGACCAACGAATTTCTATTCATGGATAGGATAAGAGGAGTGTTATTTTTAGTAAGAGAGGACAGCTGCTGTAATGGGCAATATCAAATGCTATTAAAACAAGCAATTTACTGATTTACATTAAAAGAGCTTTAGGAAATGTTAGAGATGAAAGAGAAGGCCATTATTCGGATGCACCATAGTGGAAAGTTGGTTTTCCTTTTTAGCCATAACCTTCTTAGGAAATAAGAGGCAGAGTTTTTAGCATCTTGAATAGGCTAGGAAGAATGGAAGGTTTCCATGATACCCTCTTTTGTTTCCTATGTAGTAGGATACTAAATTAGGTGGAAAAGAGGATATTAGGGAAGCTTTCATTCTTTGAAAAAAAAAAAAAGGGGAAAAGAACGGTGGCTGGGGTTTTTTTCGGCAAGGAACAACAGCAGCTCAGGGAAGAAAAAAAAAGAAAGAGCTCTCGAGAGAAGCTCTGAAAAAAAAAAAGAAGAAAGGAGAAGAGGAAAAACAGACAGCTCTCCATCTCTGAATCCCTCGGTGTCTCTCGTCTCTCACCATCTCTGTCTCACTCCTTCTCCCTCTCTATCTCTCTGCGTTGCTTTCTATTTCTCTATCTCAACAGCAACAACTCTCATCTTGTTTCTGGAAAAACAGAGCATCGGCTCTCTCTCTCTAAAACGTCCCAACCAAGCCTGAGCTCCATTTCAAAACAAAGTATCATTCTGTGTTGCTCTCTCTCACCCCTCCATCGATTTGTTTCTGTTGTTTATTTCACAAAAAAAAAAAAAAGAAAAAAAACAGAGTCTCGTTTTTTTCCTTCTTCCTCTTGTTCTCATTCTCTCTCTCATTCTCTCACTCTCTCTATATCCCTCTCACCCTCTCTCTGTCTCACTCCCTCACTCTCCCACTCTCTCACTCTCTCGGTCACCCTCCCACTTCCTCTCTGTCTGCCACGCTCACTCTCCTTTATCTATTTCTCAGTTTCTCTTTCACTATCACTCTCTCTCTATTCTGAAACACTCACTCTCAAACTCTCTATTTACCTCACTATTTCCCTATCTCTGTCAATTTCTTGAACGCTCTCTGTCAATCTCTCATTCACCTTCTTTCTCTCTCTCTCTCTCTCTCTCTCTCTCTCGGGGTCTCTCGGTTTTCTGGCTGAAGTGAGAAAAATAAAAAGAGAAAATAAAGGAAAAGAGAAGAAGGAAAAGGAGCGGATCAAGCGGCGGCGCGATTTTCAAATTTTTCGGCTCTCAGATTCGGCGGGGATCTCAACCATAGGTAGGTACACTGTTCTTGAATTTTTCCCGAATTATTTGGTATTTTTTTAGATTTTCGCATGATTTTTAAGCATTTAAATGAATTTAATTCAATATTAAATGTGTGTGCTCAAAATCATGATCTGCATGGGAGTTTCAATTCCGTTTCATCCCGAAATTTAATACAATGATCTGCTTAAATAGACTAAAATAACTGTCGGATCGGATCAGACATTGAATCAAAGGATTTCGAAAATTTGAGTGAAGAGCGGAATTTTATTTAAAATATTGGCTGAGTAATTACGAAATTCGAAAAAATTGCCATCTCAGGATGACCTATTTTCTTGTGTTCATCATATCAGAACAAGATTAAAGAACATTTTTCGGAGTCGTAATTTTCTCGAAAATCATGTTTTAAAAATAGAAAACTCTTCAAAAATATCTTTTTGACGAAGAAAAATAAATTATATACTAAACGGATTCGAAAATTAATGAAATTGCATAGGAAACTAATATGATGCTGGTACATTCTACGATGAATTTTTGAGAATTTTTGGAATTGGTTTGGTATATTATTTTATGCTTTCTTTGAAAATTATCAGATTTTGGGAGAATTTTTACAGACATCGGATCACAGATAAAATTCCCAAAATTTTTGCAGTAGTCTTATATTCCATATTTCTAGTTGCTGTAAACTTTTCAAGTGATTTAGATCTTGTTTCATATGGGATGTAGTGTTAATTCATAATCTGATCTGAAAATTGAAAAATCAGAAATTGATAGTAAATAATTTCTAAAATTCATGAAAATCTCACATCATGTTAGTTTTACTTATATCTTACTACTGTCGAAATTTCATTGAATTTAGATTTCTAATTCTAGTAGTTTCTGTGTTATTTTTGCAATCTGGTCAATTAATTGTTAAATCAAAATTAAATATGGGCTTAATGTAAAAATCTGTAACAATCTTCCAGTAAGCTACATCTCATCATATCTTGCTGCTGTAGAAGTTTCAACTCATTTCGAATTCGTTCGCAACAGTTTCACTTGTAAAATCACTCATATGGTTTAAAATTGATAAAATCCATTAAAATATTGAAATTAATTGAAATTCATCTGAAAATCTCTAAAGAACCTTAAATCTCTGTCACATGTTAACTCCTTAATCCATTGAAACAGAAATCTTAGGATCATTAGATTTTCCTGGAAAAATGGCCAGTGCATCCATAATCGTATCTCAATTGCAACCGATCTTTGACAATTTGAATATTTAAGCTATAGCATATTGTTGGCTCCGAGGTTATTGTCCACGGAAATCCTGAGATATGCCAGGCAATAAGATGCTATAACCTAAGAATTAAATTGCACAAGGAAAGAGCGCACGATTCCATTCTTTGGATGCCCTTCTGGGCCGAAATTGGTGAACCCTAGAACCATTGGTATTCCTTAATTGTCCATAAACTGAAAATTCTTAAAATCTGAAATTCATTTACTTCAAGAACTGAAATCGATTCATCTCGTGTCTCTCGGAACTATTGGATTATGGTTTCCGTCGTAAGAACCATTAGAGCCCAATTTAGGAACACTGGTGTCGTGTCGTGTCGTGTCACCCAATATTTCCCTAGGACAAGCCTAGTTACCTAGGATGTAGGTTAACCTGCATTAGTCTAAGGAACCACTTGTATTTAGATAAGAATCATATAGCATCCTAAATGAAATCCTAGGATAATAAAATCCTCAACTTGAATTAAATAACTTCTCTTAAAACTGTTGAAACAGTCAATCCCGTCTAGATCGGTGTCTTAGTTGAGTTAGGCATAAGTAGCTTAGCTTAGGTGCACCGAACTACGTCGACTCTGATCCCAGTGAGGCTTGGGTACATAGGCAGCTTGGATGTCTGAGGGCATACCAACCGCGAGTCGGCTCCACAACAAATTGTGGGGTTTTGTATATTAATTTTCTTGTAAATTCTTAATTAAATCACTTAGGATTTTTCATGAAATTAGAATCTTAGGAGAACTTGCACTTAGATTGAATTCAAACGAATTAAGAAATCAAGATACACATTTAGGATTCATATTGAAATTAGATTTTAGGATGCATGTCACTTAGTTCGCACATTAATAAAGAGTTGAATGAGCCTTTAAAATAAATTTAAGAGAGTTAACTTTTGGAATTGAAGACCGATTATCGGGCAGGAATGGTGCATGTGGTGGATAACTCCCCATACCTTCCATTCTTGTAACCAGGTAGCGAGTCTACATTTCTGGTTAATTATGGGTCCTAGATCCCACATCTAGGTGGCGACTCTGTCAATCTCTTTTGTGTGGAATTCAGATTGCCTTAGTGATCCCAAGTTCACATAAAAGATGAATTAAAACCAATAATAAAATGCACACGCCAATCGCGTGGGTACGAGAGACCAAGAGAGAGCGCGGCGGCTCACGCCCCACCCCCCTCTCGCGGGATCGGGTCCCACAATTTGTGGTGTTATTTTAACCCCATTAAGACTCAGAAAACATAGCTTCACGAAAAACCATTGATTTTAAAACACTCACTTTGTAAAAAACGATTCAAAAGCCATTAGACATCTAAATCAGTTAAACAGCTAATTTTCTCATATAATGATTATTTTTTTACCAAAATCGATAATCAAATAAACTGACCCACCAAAATCATATTAGATCATTCATGGTAACTTTTACGGAAATCATGAAGAAAACAAAGAATAAACGGCCCTAAGCATGCTTTTCTACCTTTGATATTATAAAAATGGAGGAACCTACTGTTGATCGCGCTCCTTGTCTCTAGGGTGCGTAAATCCGAGGTATACGCTTTGTCACACCCTTTTATATGCTTTAGAAAAACCCCTTTGATGAAGTTGTGAACCGAAGCTATGTGCGAAGGCCAGTAAAAAGATGGCTTTGATTTCTAATCCAAAGGCTCAAAATCCTCACTCAAGAAATCCCTTGATGACGTTGCGATCTGAGGTTGACTAAGATTATAAGACGAGAATTCGGCTACACAAAAATCCTCCAAAGAACTTCGGCCTCCAAGAGATTCACACACCAATGAATATCAACCAAAAAGATTTCGGCCAAAGGTAATTCTGCCGCATTTTACCAAAGTGCCGTGAGAAGGCCACTGTTTTCTTTTACCACCAAAGGATGAAAAAAGGACTGGTGGGGATGGGGTGTATCGTTTGGTATCAAAAGATCAAGAGCCAATAAGGAGGAGAAAATTGCACTAGCAAAGAGAGAACGGCTGGTAATCGGATCCGTGGGTGTTAGAAAAATCGTCCTTTTATGAAAAGTCCCCCCCTCAATAAACGTCGAATCCAAAATCTCCCCAGAGACCACACAATTGCCTCCTCCTTTGAATTGAGTAACTTCCCAATTAAATTCGATACCCTATTTTAAGAAAATGAATAAAATAAGAACATGTTTTTAAACAAAATGGATGTGATATTGGGTTGCCAAATAGAGTATGCCAAGTGACAGGGGTTGCCTTTTAAAAATAATGGAGAGAGAGAAAAGATGCTGGTTGCTTGCCATCTTTAATCGGAAAAGAGTGCAAGCTGGCCTTTTTCTTTTACCATCAAAAGAGGGTGATGACTTGCCTTATTACTAAGCAAGAGTGATATGGGTATGCTTCCTAAATGGGGCATATCCCACATCTGCAACCGAACCACAAATTAGGATGACTTGTTGATTGCTATCCAAAAATATCACCAATCACACATCACCACAATCAGCCATATCACTCCCTTCTAAAAGGACATCACATGCTAGCTGGCTATTGATGATATTAGAAAGTCTAGATTTTTCTCCTTTCACCTTATGCCTGTTTTAGCAATACAAGATGCATTCTTCCACATCCGGGCAAAGAATGACAATTAATTACGTGCTAGTTGTTTCTGAAATCACATGGTTACTTGCACATGTGGCACTCTTAACCCTTTCAGCTTCAGCTTTCACAAATAAGTGGGCCTATATGTAAATTGGCTATGACCACCTTCAATTACTCGCATAAGCTGATCTGAACCATTCAATTTGACAGCCTACACATAAATGTGTTGTGCCCCAAAATCATTTCCGTTGGATGATCTAAACTGTCCATTTGATGGGACCCATTTGATGATCTTGACCGTTCAATTGTTGGGCCATCACTCAAGTGGATTGTGTCACACAAGTATTTTTTTTTCTGGGTTGATCCGATCCGTTCATTTGATGGGAGATAATTGATGATCTTGACCGTTCAAATAGTGGGCTGCGATGTGATTTAATTCGTGCTCCGTGAATTAATTCCGTTAGATGATCCAAACTATTCATTGATGGATGACGGATCACGACATAAGTTGGGCATGCCCCGCTGAACCATTTCCAAATGATGATCCAAACCATTCGATTGGTGGGTCACAGCATGAGAAGCCATAAGCTCAGCACTCACATTTAATAAAAACAATGCGGGGTTCACTAACTAGATCCCATTCCAATCAAAATGTTCAATGCGGGCCCACCCAGTGGGTCCAAATTCTCTCTTGTTTTGATTCTTGCGAATAACCCTTCTCAACACTTAGCAAGACAACGTGAAACATGACGGAAATGACCGAAAAGATTTAAAAATGTAAGAGACGGACGCGGAAAGGAAAGACACTAGAAGACCGATAGAAAAACACTAACTTCTTTGTTGATTAAAGCGGAGCAAAATGAGGGTGTCTACAGATGCCCCTCTTTGGTAGAGATGACGTAGTCATTGAATACCAAAGCAAAAGTGACAACACCATTTTGCGCAGCGTTTTGCCAACAAAGGACTCTCTAGACAAAATGCAGCCTAGATGTGAATGCATGCAACCTAACCTAATGCAAGACCCTAAACGAACTCCTAGAATTAGAATGTTATCTAAAATTATTTACTCTAAACACCACGACTTGATAGTTCAAAATAATGGGGAGATGGATCCAATCTGATTGCAAAAATTACGCAACTCAGAATGAACGATAATTATGATGTTATGCCATTTTCGAACGGGCAATGAGGAATTGAGAGATCATTTTCGAATCAATTTGAAAAGAATGAGACCTCGTACTTGTACGGGTTCAAAGGGATAAGAGGCCGTATTTGTACGGACTTGGAAGGAAAAAGCTACCATAATTATATGGGTCCAAAGAGAACAGGACACTGTAGTTGTACAGACCCAGAGGAAACGAGACACCAGAATGAGACACTGTATTTGTACGGTTTCCCAAAGAAAATGAGCAACCATATTTGCATGGATCCCGAAGAGGAATAAGAGACCATTTTTTAATGCACTAAAAAAGGATGAGGTACCGTATTTGTACGATTCCCAAGGAACATGAGATACCATATTTGTATGGATCCCAAAGAGGAATAAGACACCATTTTTGAATGGACTAAAAAAGGATGAGATACCGTATTTGTACGATTCCCAAGGAACATGAGACACCATATTTGTATGGATCCCAAAGAGGAATAAGAGACCATTTTTTAATGGACTCAGAAAGGATGAGATACCGTATTTGTACGATTCCCAAGGAACATGAGATACCATATTTGTATGGATCCCAAAGAGGAATAAGAGACCATTTTCGAATGGTTTGAAGAGAATGGAATATAGTATTTATACGGATTCCATGGAAATGAGACATCATATTTGCATAATGTTCAAAGAGAAGAGACCATTTTCAAATGGACTCGGAGAGAATGAAATATCGTATTTATACGGATTTCAAGGAAATGAGACATCATATTCGTATGATGCTCAAAGAGAATAAAAGACCATTTTCGAATGAACTCGGAGAAAATGGAACACCGTATTTATACAAATTCCAAGGAAATGAGACATCATATTCGCATGATGTTCAAAGAGAAGCGACCATTTCCAAATAGACTAAGAGAGATATGATAATTTGAGTTTTGACAGAGATTATCAGAAAAAAGGAAATCGAAATCTCCATTTAATAACTTTGGAAGCAAAGGATTTAATAACACCATGCAGTAAAGGACTTTCAAGTCTTGAATATGAGATGCCACTTCATTAGCAACCTGCCCCAGTTTGGGGCATTCTAACTTTCTTCTATTCATTGACGAGAGATCATTCTTCAAAGATTTTTCGCCATTCATGACAGTCTTGTCTTTTTCAAGTTTCTCAGAACTTATTAATGAACCTGTTTTCAGAGTGATTGCACCCTATAACAATTCTTAAAACAGAATTCGTAAATTTTTTTTTTAAACAATTAAAAACCACATATACTTGTAATAAAATGATGAAGTAAGAAATATTACTCAAGTAATCCTATGATGCTTCTGACTTATCAGTATTTTCTTTTAGGTTAGGCTAGCCTCTTTTAAAGAATGTTTCTTCATTGATAAACATCAGTAATACTTCATATATCTTTCTATCAACTTTCTGATTGCTAGAAATTAATGCCCCTAGTTTCAGGAATCGTTGTTATTTTTGCCTGACCTACTGTGATTTCAGAGATCGATATAATTCTTCTGGCGTGAACCCAATCTTACCACGACCAAGTTCCCCTTTTGGATTTTTGACTTGGCGGACCGCTTGGCCTTAGCTTTTGCCTGAATCGTCTTTTCAGGTTTTCGACTCAGCAGGCCACCCCCTTAACTTTTGCCTAAGCCGCCCTTTCAGGTTTTCAACTTAGCAGGGGAATGATCCTAAATTTTGCCTAGATAGCCTTTTTAGGTTTTCAATCTAGCGGATCTTCAAGCTCCATTTCTTTTTTCTTTTTTTTTCTTTTTTTTTTACTTGAACACCAAAAGGACTTTATAGGTGAAGTAGGGCTTTTCAAAGAATGGCTTAAGGTTTTGCAAGAATTTTGACCGAACCTGTGAACAGGTTGCCTACGTATCCCAGGGTAGGAATCAGGTCGTGCGTAGTTCAGGGCGAATGCCCCTAGTTTGAAGGTAAATTGATTTTCTTTTCTTTTCAGATTGCATGAATTTTTTTCTTTTATCATGACCGAACTCGTTTTGACCGAGCTGCCTACGTACCCCAGTGTAGGGATCAGGTCTTGCGTAGTTCAGGGCGGATGCCCCTAGTATATTGGGTTTTCGAAGAAAAATGTTACTTAGGCTCAAAAGGGTTCGCAAAAGGTTATATATATATATATTTATTTTGGGCTATGAATTTGGGATTTATTCAGCCAAAAGACGGCCTTCTGGTGTTCAAGCATAGAACCTCTTGAGTTGATCAAGGTTTGTTGGTTCTGGTAATATTTCTCCATTTAAATTACGGAGCTTGACGGCTTTTCTTGGTAAGATTTGGTCCACAATGTATGGTCCTGACCAATTCGGTTTAAACTTGCCCCTTGGGTCCTGACCAATTCGGAGCTTGACGGCACCGAGTGTTATACATAGTATGCTTCATTGCTCATCGGCTGCTGTAAACACAAGTGCACCGAGTGTTTACGGCTGCAGCGCTGGCGCATAGCTTGGAAATAGATTCAACAGCGCCATCAGGGTGTAATAACATCCCAACCGGGCACGCATTAAATCTATCCCGTGGAGCCAATAATGAAAAACAAAGAAAAACAATGAAAGAAAATAAAAAATATGACAATGCATACTGTGCAGTGTGTGAATCCCTTGTTTTAATTACGCACCTATCTGGTGCCCCTGGATTCTAACGATAGAATTCCCATTTAAAATGATTTTAACCCAAATTCCTCCAAAGTTAGTAAAAATGGCATTTTTATAGAGTTAGGCAATGTTTTAAGAACTCCCCAGCAGAGTCGCCAGCCTGTGGACCCCGATCCGAGGACGGCAGTGAGGGAACGGTCCCTAACATCCTCAGGATCTCCACAAAGTGAAGGAGAGCTCTACTAAGGAACTCTCGAAAATGATGCCACCCTCATAGCATAGCATGAGTGGCGATATAAAAAGAAAGAGATACATCCTGATCCGGAGCCAGGACTCGAAACCAAGATATATCTGAAAATAACTCAGAGTCGCCATCCATGGATGAGCCATGGAACCAAAACAAATGCTCTGTTTGCAATGGATAACCAGAGATACAAAAGGTCCGTGCCTGATGACGAATGGAGAAGGTCCGAAGAGCGCCCCCAATTCGCCCGAGTGCGAACACTTGGTCTCTTATGCCATTTATTATTAACCTTGAAGAGTTTTAGGCGAAAATCATGTGAAATGAGAACAATCCTCAGGAGTCGTCTACCTAAGCATGCATTTTCTGAGAATACAAATAATAAGCACACAAAATAAAATAAAAGATGTGTCACCTAATGATTGCTAGGTTATGAGTGACATACCTAACTGGTGTCTAAGTTCTGGTGGACGAACACATGCATGCTACAACTACAGGTATAAGGTCTGCACAAGAAAGTAAGAAAACACAACACAATATACAACATAACAACACAACGAACCCTAAGACTCTAAATGATTTAGCCCGAGTCCTCGGATGGTCTGGTATTCATCCAAAGAAGCCCACGTATCCCCGCCTCCACGAGAATCAAGGCAACGTAGTTCTTCGCGCCTATTCTAAGCTAGGATGCCTAAGACACCTAGACCTCTACCTTAGACTCGATCTAAAAGACCGGACTAGTTATTAAAAGCTTCTTGTACGATTATTTAAATTCCAGTGAATTGTGAATTTTAGGACACCCTATATGCCCTAACTAAATGCTAGTTAGCCCTAAGCTAATGCAGGTGGTTCTTACAACCTATGTGTAACTAGGCTGTGCGTCCTAAGGAAAACAATGGGATCGCTAACGTATCCAAAACCTAGTCATCAGTCGGCGATGTGAATCGCCAACTGACCGGACGGATGCGCTCCTAGATAGGACAAACTCCTAACTCTAAGACAAACACACAACAAGCACACAACAAAAGACAAGTTCCTAACTCTAAAACTCTCTATCTAGGACAAAGTCCTAACTCTAGAGGAAGATCTTTTCGAAAAACAATATTTTGGAAGATTTTTATATTTTTTTAAATGGTTAAAAGATTTATTTACAAAGTTTGGCTGGACTTGGGATAAGAATCCCAAGCTGCACTACGTACCTCGTGGAAGAGGATCAAGCCAACGTAGTTCGAAACGAACTTTCCAACTACGCTACTAAAAACACTCAACACTTTAGATTTTTTTAAGGTTTTTTAATGTTTTTCAAATGTTTTTGATATTTTTAAAGTTTTCAAATGTTTTTGAGTTTCAAATTTCTAATGTTTTTGGATTTTAAAGTTTTTTCAATGCTCTGAACCTTTAAATGTTTTCAATCTTAAAGGGAACACGCAAAAACAACCACAAACTAAGGCAAAGCCCTAAATCCAAAAGGGGAAACCCCGAACAAGCAACTAACGCCTCAAAGAGACGATCCACAACAAGTAACTGGTGCCCCAAGAAAAATGAAAACGATATAAGATCCTTAGCACTGAAGGCTCTAATAAGACTGAGTTAGTCTCAAACGAGGATGAATGACAACAACTCTAAAGGCGGACTCGCTCTAAAAGAGGAGGCCACTCCAACATGAGGCTAGGTAAGCCTCCTAAAGGGGGAACTCTCTATATGAGACAAGGCTTGTCTCCGAGAAACAAATGATGTAAACATCTGATGAGACTGGGCAAGTCTCCTCTATACAAAGGAGGGGTATGCTACTTGGACTGAGCAAGTCCCCTAAGGATGGGCTTGGGCTGGCGCCTTCATCGCCCTTGCAATGAATAGGAAAGGTTAAGGAAACTAACAGACCCTGTAAGGACTCTGATAACCGGGATCCATATATAACATAAAGGAAAAGAATAAACGAGCTACACATCCAAACGCATAGAGGAGTAAATCACTATTATTTTGCAAATGTACCCCATCTCATCAAATTTATCATGGAATCACCATTGACCATCCAACATCAATCAGTATAAACATGAATCTTAAATGCCTCCACAAAAATTTGTTACTCGTATGGAGGTAAGCAGAGACGCACAAAATTAAATGACAACATGGACTCACATACACCATAAAGAAATGATCCCAAACCATATGCCCAAAACACATAAAAGATGAAATCTCAGCTGGTTTGTAAATGACCTTAAACAAAATCAGTCATGAGATTATGACTTCCCATCGAGAGCAAATCAGAGAGAATATGAACTTTAAGGCTTATGAAAACCCCAATGGAAAATCATTACTCATATAGCAATTTTCTACTTGAAACGGTCATGAAGCAGAAGAGAAAATCATTACGCTATCACAGAGATGATAAAAGAGAAGCTAGAACACTATGAAATTGAGGACAAAACACGAATTCGAAGAAAATTAGCTAGCACCACGAAATCAGAGGATAAAGCACAAAATCAAAGAAAGTAAGGTCTACTCACAATGATGAAGGGTAGCGGAATTACAGCCTGGTTGAGATGATGTCCGGGAATGCGGAGACACGGACGGTGGATATGGATTTGCCAGAAAACATCCAGGGCCAAAGCCTTCTCTCTCTCTCTCTCTCTCTCTCTCTCTCTCTGTCTTCTCTAACTCCTCTCTCTGAATTTTTCCAAGGAAAATCCTAACTCCTCTATGAACTCTCTCTTCTCTCTATTGATTTTATGCAAAACCCCCCTTTTTCTCTCCGGTTTCTATGGACAGAAGTGGGTTTGGAAGATAATGAAGAGGGGTTTCGGGGGTTTGAGAGGTAGAGATGGGTCTAACGGTCAGCCATGGGGGTCTCCTGCAGAAACTCCGGCAAACTTACCTGAGAGAAAGGTGGCTGGTCGGATTTGGGTGGAGATTATGGCTGTGGTGGAGCTCGGTTTTAATGGAGGAGGATATGGGGTTGAAGGGGAAGAAAAAGAGAGAAGAGGATCTTTAATGGAGGTGGGTTTTAGGTTGTTATTGATGGCTAAGGAGATGGTTGATGGAGCCGGAGCTCGGATTTAATTGCGGGAGTATTGCAGAAGAGGGTTTTGATGGGCGATTGGGAGTGATGGTGCTCGGATTTAATGGAGGTGGTGGTGGAGTGAAGAAGGTGGAGGAGATGGCTGCCGAAGGTGGATGGAGATGGGGCTAAGATGGGTTTCGGAGCTGCTGGCCGGTTAGACGGGGATGGTGGTCGGAGAAGACGATGATTGGAGGGTATGGTGGTGGCGATTTTGAAGGAGAATGGTGGAGGTGGTGGCCAGCGTGAAAATGAGTTAGAGGTTTGGTGGTGATTCGGATGTGGTTGCAGAGGGGAAGAAGGTGGTCGATGGTGGTGGTGGTGGGTTGTAGAAGGTAGGTGGAGGAGATGGTGTTGGAGCTGAGATTTCCCCTTCCTCTCCTCTGCCTTTTGGACGAAAATGGAAGTAGGTTTTGGGTTCAAAGAGGTTCAAGGAGGTGGAGGAGAATCGGGTAAGGGTGATGGTGGCCGGAGGAGATGGAGGCCGATCGGAGCTCCGACCAGAGATGGGGTTGATGGTGGTCGAGTTGCATCCCCCCCCAACCTCCTCCTCTCTGCGATCTCTTTCTCCCTCTCTGTAAAATCTTCGTTTTTCTTTCTTTTCTTTTTTTTCTTTTTACTCCCCCACCCTTTGCTGCCGTTCTTGCGGCTGCCCCTCTCCCTCCTTTTTAGAAAATGGGGCTCTCCTCTCAAACCCTAATTTGTTTCCCTTTTAAGGGAAATGATATACTCACACACCCCCTCATCTTCCTAGGGACAGCCACCTCCTATGATGTACTTATGACTACTCTTTTTACGCTAAGGGGTCTTGGGTAAGAGCAGGGGTACAAGCCTAACAAAAGAAATGATATATCACACCCCTTTTCTCTCTTGGGACAACCCCCTTCATCGTGTATTTTGACTACTCCTTTATCCTATATGGGGGGTCCATGGAAAACAGGGGGAAAATGAATTGCTTTTTTTCTTTTTTGCTTCCTGCAGGAAAATGATATGGGCACCTCCGCGGGTTGATATTGACACAGACTCAACTTGTCTTTGCTCTTTTCTCTTTGGTTTGCCTGTTGATGAGAAAAATGAGACCCACACACTTAACTTTGGATGATGGCACAAGCTCGCCTCCTTTTTTTCTACCATGCTTCATTCGATTCACTTGAAACCCTGTTGAGACCTACATAGGATCTGGAACTACCCTACAACTGATTTTGGGACACAAATTCAATTATTTTAAGGAGATTTATTCAAACAGGTTTATTTGGGGTTCGATCAAAATGGGGTGTCTACAGATGCCCCTCTTTGGCAGAGCATGTGCAACACGCGAATGGCAAAGCTCAACAGACAACACATTTTGATCGACCCGAAAACAAAGCAAAGCAAATTTTTGGGTTTTGATTTTGAAACACAAAGGTAAACTGGCAAAAAGACTCTTAACAAAACTCTAAAACTGCAAGCAATAGGGAGATAGTCTCTCTCTGACCCTTAACTCTGCAATTGGTACATTCCAATGAGATGGCTTCTCTTGAAACTCTTAACTCAACAAAATATATCATATTGGTGAAACTACTTTCCACCTCAAGCATTCAAAATAATGGGAAAACTGCTTTCGAACAAGCATTCTAAATTAAAAAGGAAACTACCTTTCACACACACAATCAAAACCAAAAGGAAACTACTTTTCCGACAAACATCAAAACACAAGAAACTACTTTTCTCCAAAATCTCTATCTCTGAGAAACTACTTTTCTCCAAAAAACTCTATTCATGAGAAACTACTTTTCTCTAAAAACTCTATTCATGAGAAACTACTTTTCTCTTCCAAAAACTTCAAATAATTGAGAAACTACTTTTCTCTTCCAAAATCTCTATACCTGAGAAACTACTTTTCTCTCCAAAAACTCTGCCTTTGAGAAACTACTTTTCTCTTCCAAAAACTTCAAATAATTGAGAAACTACTTTTCTCTTTAAAACTCTATCTTTGAGAAACTGCTTTTCTCTTAAAAAAAAACTTCAAATCATTTAGAAACTACTTTTCTCTAAAAACTTCTTCAAATCCAAGGGGAAACTACTTTTCGCCCAATTTTTCAATCAACGGGGAAACTAGTTCTCGCCCAATTTTATAATCAACGGGGAAACTACTTTTCGCCCAATTTTATAATCAACGGGGAAACTACTTTTGGCCCAATCTTAAAATCAACGGGGAAACTACTTTTCGCCCAAACTTCCAAATCATGGGGAAACTACTTCTCGCCCAATCTTTCAAATCATAGGGAAACTACTTTTCGCCCAATCTTCCAAACAATGGGGAAACTACTTCTCGCCCAATTTTTCAAACAACGGGGAAACTACTTCTCGCTCGATCTTTCAAATCATGGGGAAACTACTTCTCGCCCGATCTTTCAAACAACGGGGAAACTACTTCTCGCCCGATCTGCCAAACAACGGGGAAACTACTTCTCGCCCGATCTTCCAAACAACGGGGAAACTACTTCTCGCCCGATCTTTCAAATCATGGGGAAACTACTTTTCGCCCAATCTTCCAAACAACGGGGAAACTACTTCTCGCCCGATCTTTCAAATCAAAGGGGAAACTACTTTTCGCCCAAAAAAACACGGTGAAACTACTTTTCACCAGACGATAGCTATACAGACCATTGCTGAAAATCCATCTGTTTAGCTATCCGGGTAACTCTGACTCCTCTCTTTCAAGGTAGCGAATCACCCAAGATTTATATGGTCCTGCTAAACAGTTCCATATAAATCCACGCAGATATACCTGACTCCTAACTCGTTAGGTAGCGGTGCATTGCGAAGCGATGATTAAGCAAGTCACTACTTGACATTTCATTGCTAATCATCAGGGTATTCAAATATTTGAGGAAACTACTTCTCGCCCAAACATTCAATACCAAGGCGAAACTACTTTTCACCAAACAACAATAAACAGGCCACTACTTGGCACCTCACCAAACATAAAATAAACAGGCCACTACTTGGCACCTCACCAAACATAAAAAGATTTCATTTTTTTTTCTGAAAAAATGCCCCTTGTTTGGGTTTAACAAAGAAAAGATTTTTTGAGGCCCAAAGGGCTTGCAAACATGATTGATGGGATTATCGATATTATATCGAGTTCATTGATAGCATAGCTATCTCCCGCCGAGAATAAATGGGAGTGCATGATCATTGCTGAAGACCAGACTCGAAAAACTTGATGGAATTTTTGGATATTGACTCTTTTAAAGAGAAGAAAGAGCATTCTGCTAAGATTTTGAAGATTGCAAAAGTGAATTCTAGACTCCGCTGGGTACTAGATTTTCTGAAACTTTGACTCCTTCAAAGAATGAGTTCAATTAATGAATTTGATTCAAGAGAGCGTTCAAGCTTCTCTTGCTTCTATTTGCTGAAAATATTTATCTCAATTATCTTGTATTTGATATCTTTTATGACGCAAGTCATAAGAGATGCCCCTAGTATGATTACTTCCATGACAGGATTCATTGGAGAGCAAAACCAGGACAGGCAATAAAGCTTGAGCTTGCTGGGTTCTTTCTTTGGTATATAAGCAAAAGGATATCCACACTGGATGAGTCTGAGAAATTATTTTTTTCTTTCATTGCTCACTACTTGAGGCTTTGATGTCTCTGGCAAGTTTGAACAAAATGTCTCTTGCCCTTTCCTTGATTTCTAAACCAGGATCTACTCTGAATTTCTTCACATTTCAAAAGGTATACTCTCGCTCTTCCAGTGCCAAACACTTCGGACATTTAGAGAGAAAAGGATAAAAATAAGAAAAAGACTTCTAAAGACTCAATCAAAGAAGACTCAAATTACTCAAGGGACTTGACTCACTTTTGATTCTCCCTTAGATAAAATGTGTTATTTTATTATGGTAAGGCTAGCCACTCTTAGAGTACTCTCAAAAACCATGTCAAAAGGCTCTAGTTTCCTCCATCGGGACATCCATCATGGTTATTACCCCCTTTGGGTTGCTCAGTCTTAATGCACCTAGTTTAAAAGGATATCAAAGTAAGTCTTGTCGACACTACTTGGATTCCAGGATCCTGCCCTGTGTAGAGGTTGCTTATCCGTCTCCTTGATTTCTCTCTTCAAAAGAAGTCAAAACTAATGCCTACCAATTTTCGGTCTAAGAGACCACTTGTCTCAACCTTTGCTTGTTTCATCAGAAAGACTTTCTAGGAAGGCTTGGGATCAAAAGGGTGGGATATTTAAAGTTCAAACGATTTGGACCGAATCTGGTCTAGCCAGACTACCTACGTACCCCAAAAATGGAGGATCAGATCCGCGTAGTTCGCTTTGGGGTTTTTCAAAGAATGGTTTAGCATTTAGCTTCAAAATTTTGAAAGGGATTTTATCCCAAGGTTTGACCGAACCCAAATTAATTAGGTTGCCTACGTACCCCTGAAGAGTTGGGGATCAGGTCCGTGTAGTTCGGGTGCATAAATGCCCCGGGTTTATAATGTGTTTGAAAAGAAATTGTTTAATTTTGCTTTTGGCCCAAAGGGTTTATAGAAGGATTTTTAAACGTGGGATTTTGGCCATAAAAGCTCAGACGTCCAAGGATGGCCTCCTGATGTATTTGATGTACAAGCTCTTGCGCTTAAGGTTCAAAGGCTTAGAATTTTTTTCGAGTCTGACGGCATGTCAGGCAAAACTTCAACCACTGTGCTCCACTCCCATCTCGAAGATCTTAAATTTATGCTCAAGGTTCCACAACTTCTTGTCTCTTTTTCTCTTCCTTTTTTTTTTCTAGGAAGGCTTAAATTTATCATACAACTTCCTTGCCAGAAAATCTTCTCTCAATATTTCATCAGCTCCACAGGATGTCTGATGTTTCACTCTTTAAAATCTTCACTTTTCAACTGGATGTCTAAAGACAATTGAGTCTTGCTTTGCTCAACGACAGGGTATTCCCCTGGTTTATCCTTATAGGATCAAGCAAGACTACCTCAAACCCCTTTAAACAGGTTTATCAATTCTTTGTGCTCCTCGGGAGATAAAGTTTTGCCACTCCATCTTTCTCGAGTTTCGAATTTTGATACCATTATCAATGGCTTCGATTTCTTCTTCAAGTGGCTATGCTCGACGCTCTTCCTCTCGTTTGACCATCTTTCAAATCTCGAGGTGAATTTCGTCTGCATTCTCATCCGAGAATGGGGTCTTTAGTTGTTTTAAACATTAAATCCAAGAGTGAATCATAAAAATTTGAAGGTACGAAACCAAATGCTTAATTAGATTGAAAATTTTGAAGTACAAGATGACTCACAGACACGCCTCTATGGGCTTTACATTTGATTTGACAGAAAATAAAACACTGACTCTGAATACTAAAGCCTTAGCAAACACGACACACTCTTTTTTTTTGACATTGACACTATAAGACTCACCAACTTTCAATCTAGGAGTTGGTATAAACTTCACAAAGGACAAATCTTGAAACAAGATACTTGACATATGACTCTTCAAACATAACACTTGAACAGGGGCAAGGAATTGGCATTGAAGTTCACAAGTAGCACGCCTTCTTCCATGATAATGCTGGCTAAGGAGTTCGACCCTGGTTCAGAAACCTTGGAAAGGGTGGTCCTCTGAAGTCCTGTTGACTTGGCCCAAATTGTCTTTGAAAACTGGCTGGTGACATCACCTTCTCTGCCTGAACATTCTCAAGATATTCAAACTCTGACATTTTTTCTTTTCCCTTCAACTTATTCTCTGGCTCTGCAGTGACATAAGTGACGGGATCTCTGCGAGGTTGAATGGTTCTTTCAAGTGCCTGGTTCGCAGAAGTATAGATTTCAGCGAGAGCAGAAGAGTCTTTCTCTATCCGGTTCTGGATTGCATGCTTCAAAGCTAAACAATTCTCCGTCAGGTGACCCGGGCCTCTATGATACTCACAGTATTGATCCATCCTCCAATTGTTGGGGAATGGTTCAGGCACAGGTTTAATATCTGGAAGTCTCAAAGAACCTTCACTGACCCATTTCTTCATGATGACTATAAGAGAACATGGCATTTGGGTAAATTCTCTTTCCCATTTCTGACCCATCTTTTCTTCCTCTACCACTGGCTTCTTTAAAGGTTGGCGAGAAGGTCCAACATTCTTAACCTCTCTCGGAGCAATGAGAGGCTTCTTAAGATGTTGGCGAGAAGGTCCAACACTTTTAACTTCCCTTGGAGCAATGCAAGGCTTTTTTCCATTAAGCAAATCAACATATCTATCCAGGATTAAACTCTGAACAGAGGCCTCTTCTGTCATAGTACCCATATCAACAAGCTGCTTTGGAACAGAGTCACATTTAATGGACAAGTGCTGCATCTGAATTTTCATCTCTCTTACTTCCTCAGTTAGCATAGCCATCTGACCAAAGAGCTTGACCATCCAGTTTTCCATTCTGACAAGTGTAGTCCTCTCAACAGATTCTTCTACAGATCGAGTGCTGGATGGGACAAGTGGAGTCTCAGAAATAGGGCGAATGAGGGATGCAGGATCCAAGATTGCTCCTTCAGTAGAAATGATATTTGTCAAAGCTGGTGGAGGGACAGCATGAGCATCGGAAGGCTCTTCAATAGTGAGCTCGTCTTCATCGATCATATCTTGCACTTTATGCTTCAGAGTATAACATTTATCAGTCGTATGACCCGAGCCACGATGATATGCACAAAATAAATCCTTTCTCCAGTTCTTAGGCAGAGGATTAGGGAGAACTATTTGTTCAGGCAATTCAATCTTGTTGTCCTTGATCAATCTCCTGAGAAGGTAGGATAACGAGCAAGGAAGCGGAGTAAATTTTCTTGTTTTCTTTTCTGCTGCCTCTTCCCCTTCCAATACTGTTTTGGCTGGAGTCCTAACATAATTGACATTATGTACCTCCTTTAGCTCGACCATAGGTCTTTTCCCTTCTTTAATATCAGATAAAGTCTTGGACCTCAGGCCTTTTACCAAAGCATCTTCAATTTGAGTTCCCGTCTTTATCAGATGGTCAAAACTTGGGTAGTGCTGAGGTGCCATGAAATGAAAATATTCGGAGGATAGGCTCTTTACTACCAGTTTGATTTGATCTGCCTCTGAGAGTGCTTGACCCAATTGCGCTAACTTTCTTTTTCATCGCCGGATAAAAGAGGTAAAGGTCTCCTGCGGCCCTTGTTTCAACTGCTTCAAATCCCTCTTCGTAACCTCTATTCCGTCCTCCATCGAAAATTGTTCGACAAGTTTGTTTGCAATAGCCTCCATAGTCCTGACTTCTTCGGATTTCAGGCGCAAGAACCACTGTTTTGCGATTCCCACAAGGCACACAGGGAATAGCTGCGCCATCTGCTCGGGGTTGAGTCCATGTTGTTGGGAAAGCTTTATGAACCATCCTACATGACCCCGAGGACACCCAGTCCCATCATATTTATCATAGTCAGGGGTTTTGAATTTGGGTGGCAGAATAGCCTCAGGAGGAATCATAAACTCAGAAATTTCGAACTTCTTTGGCCCCTGAAATTTCATATTCTCTACATCTTGAGCCAAATTTCTGAACTTGTTGTACATCTCCTTCTCCAACTTGTCATACATCTCTTTCTCTTTACTAACCATAGGTACACAATATTCTTCAGCATACTGCCCATCCTCTAAATTGGTTTCAAATGGTGAAATGGTTGGTCTGTTCGAATCTGGAGACGCAACTTGAGGAAATTGGGGCATTGGCTCTCTAGAATTGGGGGCCTTGTCAGTACTTTGAACTTTCAAGTGGGTAATCTCTTCCTTCATGCTCGCCATGTCGCGGGTAAGATTTTTCAGCATCTCTTGAATGGCTATCATAGGATCAACTGGGTCAGCCATTGGACGAACCTCTGGTAATTCAAACAGTTAAGACAAAGAGAGTAAAGGTATTCTCGATGAAGTGGGAGAATCAAATGAGTCTAGATACCGAAGATGGTCTAGACCAAGCAGGTTTCAATTCGTTATCTCTTTTGAGGGTGATAACGATAGTTGCTCACCTTAAGAATCACTGAAATGGAAGTTAAAACACTAGGTTAAATGGATGATAACAGAGATAAAATATCTTGTACAAATAGAGACAAAAACAGTCCTGAACATGTTTGGATTAGAAAACAGGTAAGTCAATCTACGAAGGTCAAAGAAAGGTAGGCATTGATAACATGACCTACACTAACAGGATCTCAAGGAATCTTCAATTTATCCCTTTAAGTCTTTTTGGGATATGGCTGCTCTTTTTTTTTTAGGTATTAAAAAGTTAAGAATGATAAACACCCCTAATCTAAATGAGTTTGGACCTCAACAACAACCATGCACTCGTGACAGATAGGCAAGATTTAGCTAATCCATCAATGATCATGATATAAGAAAGGTAAATCTATGATGGAAAATATGAATCAATTATATGTACAAAAAAGATCAAAAAATAGATTATGACTAAAGTCAAGAATCTGATGATAATCCACAAATGGATAAATAGGAATAAATAAAAAGATCACGATACAACAAACTCATGGTCTATCCCTGACTTTGAAAATAGCAGTTATGCTCAAAATGTTCCAGGTAAAATCCGACAGCATAACGGCTATACAAGAAGATCGAGGTAAGGCAAACTCATGGTTTAACTAACTCTAAAGGATAGCGGTCATGCTCAAAATATTCTGTGAAAAATTCGGCAGCATAACGACTAGACAAGAAAGTCAAGATAAGGTAAACTCATGGTTTAACTAACTCTAAAGGATAGCGGTCATGCTCAAAATATTCTGGATAAAATCCGGCAGCATGACGACGCTAAAAATGATTCTCACAACTCGACCAAAGGTATATGAATACTAGTGGTAAGATAAGCTCGGAATATGGTTACCAGAGAAAGGTGACCAAATGAAGGACCGACCAAAGGTGAGAACATATGACAACGGGTCAAATTCTATAATCAATAGATCAGAGGACAAAACCGGGCCAAGGGAATGGCAAGCAAAAGCCACTAACTAGATCAAGATCTGAACAGAGAATGGATATAACCAACTAAAATGAATAAGGAACTATAACTAAGAGGAGAACCCTAATATATATAATCGGTATATATAGGTATATACACATAAACATATATCCTAACCAGGGGCACCAGCCCTAATTCTAATCTAGCGGAGTCAAGGAAGTCTCGACTCAAGACAGACTGATGAGTGAACTAGGACCGCGTTGTAGCCATGTAAAATGAGCTACCCTAGTCTACAAATGGGACAAAGCTCCTAACTCTAGGCTCCACATGTGTGAGCAACACATGTTCGACCCTATATGAATGCAATATACTTATATAAACACGGGTACTTCCTAGTTGGGTTTCACTAGGTCAGTAAGTATATACATAATATATAAAACAAAGTAGGGCTCCGGACTCAATCTATCGCGTACTATGCGTATGAAACATACTTAATATGTATAACTCAAGTGCACCGAGTGTTATACATAGTATGCTTCATTGCTCATCGGCTGCTGTAAACACAAGTGCACCGAGTGTTTACGGCTGCAGCGCTGGCGTATAGCTTGGAAATAGATTCAACAGCGCCATCAGGGTGTAATAACATCCCAGTCGAACACGCATTAAATCTATCCCGTGGAGCCAATAATGAAAAACAAAGAAAAACAATGAAAGAAAATAAAAAATATGACAATGCATACTGTGCAGTGTGTGAATCCCTTGTTTTAATTACGCACCTATCTGGTGCCCCTGGATTCTAACGATAGAATTCCCATTTAAAATGATTTTAACCCAAATTCCTCCAAAGTTAGTAAAAATGGCATTTTTATAGAGTTAGGCAATGTTTCAAGAACTCCCCAGCAGAGTCGCCAGCCTGTGGACCCCGATCCGAGGACAGCAGTGAGGGAACGGTCCCTAACACCCTCAGGATCTCCACAAAGTGAAGGAGAGCTCTACCAAGGAACTCTCGAAACTGATGCCACCCTCACAGCATAGCATGAGTGGCGATATAAAAAGAAAGAGATACATCCTGATCCAGAGCTAGGACTCGAAACCAAGATATATCTGAAAATAACTCAGAGTCGCCATCCATGGATGAGCCATGGAACCAAAACAAATGCTCTGTTTGCAATGGATAACCAGAGATACAAAAGGTCCGTGCCTGATGACGAATGGAGAAGGTCCGAAGAGCGCCCCCAATTCGCCCGAGTGCGAACACTTGGTCTCTTATGCCATTTATTATTAACCTTGAAGAGTTTTAGGCGGAAATCATGTGAAATGAGAACAATCCTCAGGAGTCGTCTACCTAAGGATGCGTTTTCTGAGAATACAAATAATAAGCACACAAAATAAAATAAAACATGTGTCACCTAATGATTGCTAGGTTATGAGTGACATACCTAACTGGTGTCTAAGTTCTGGTGGATGAACACATGCATGCTACAACTACAGGTATAAGGTCTGCACAAGAAAGTAAGAAAACACAACACAATATACAACATAACAACACAACGAACCCTAAGACTCTAAATGATTTAGCCCGAGTCCTCGGATGGTCTGGTATTCATCCAAAGAAGCCTACGTATCCCCGCCTCCACGAGAATCAAGGCAACGTAGTTCTTCGCGCCTATTCTAAGCTAGGATGCCTAAGACACCTAGACCTCTACCTTAGACTCGATCTAAAAGACCGCTAACTAAATGCTAGTTAGCCCTAAGCTAATGCAGGTGGTTCCTACAACCTATGTGTAACTAGGCTGTGCGTCCTAAGGAAAACAATGGGATCGCTAACGTATCCAAAACCTAGTCATCAGTCGGCGATGTGAATCGCCAACTGACCGGATGGATGCGCTCCTAGCTAGGACAAACTCCTAACTCTAAGACAAACACGCAACAAGCACACAACAAAAGACAAGCTCCTAACTCTAAAACTCTCTATCTAGGACAGAGTCCTAACTCTAGAGGAAGATCTTTTCGAAAAACAATATTTTGAAAGATTTTTATATTCTTTAAAAGGGTTAAAAGATTTATTTACAAAGTTTGGCTGGACTTGGGATAAGAATCCCAAGCTGCACTACGTACCTCGTGGAAGAGGATCAAGCCAACGTAGTTCGAAACGAACTTTCCAACTACGCTACTAAAAACACTCAACACTTTAGATTTTTTAAGGTTTTTTAATGTTTTTCAAATGTTTTTGATATTTTTAAAGTTTTCAAATGTTTTTGAGTTTCAAATTTCTAATGTTTTTGGATTTTAAAGTTTTTTCAATGCTCTGAACCTTTAAATGTTTTCAATCTTAAAGGGAACACGCAAAAACAACAACAAACTAGGGCAAAGCCCTAAATCCAAAAGGGGAAACCCCGAACAAGCAACTAATGCCTCAAAGAGACGATCCACAATAAGTAACTGGTGCCCCAAGAAAAATGAAAACGATATAAGATCCTTAGCACTGAAGGCTCTAATAAGACTGAGTTAGTCTCAAACGAGGATGAATGACAACAACTCTAAAGGCGGACTCGCTCTAAAAGAGGAGGCCACTCCAACATGAGGCTAGGTAAGCCTCCTGAAGGGGGAACTCTCTATATGAGACAAGGCTTGTCTCCGAGACACAAATGATGTAAACATCTGATGAGACTGAGCAAGTCTCCTCTATACAAAGTAGGGGTATGCTACTTGGACTGAGCAAGTCCCCTAAGGATGGGCTTGGGCTGGCGCCTTCATCGCCCTTGCAATGAATAGGAAAGGTTAAGGAAACTAACAGACCCTGTAAGGACTCTGATAACCGGGATCCATATATAACATAAAGGAAAAGAATAAACGAGCTACACATCCAAACGCATAGAGGAGTAAATCACTATTATTTTGCAAATGTACCCCATCTCATCAAATTTATCATGGAATCACCATTGACCATCCAACATCAATCAGTATAAACATGAATCTTAAATGCCTCCACAAAAATTTGTTACTCGTATGGAGGCAAGCAGAGACGCACAAAATTAAATGACAACATGGACTCACATACACCATAAAAAAATGATCCCAAACCATATGCCCAAAACACATAAAAGATGAAATCTCAGCTGGTTTGTAAATGACCTTAAACAAAATCAGTCATGAGATTATCACTTCCCATCGAGAGCAAATCAGAGAGAATATGAACTTTAAGGCTTATGAAACCCCCAATGGAAAATCATTACTCATATAGCAATTTTCTACTTGAAACGGTCATGAAGCAGAAGAGAAAATCATTACGCTATCACAGAGATGATAAAAGAGAAGCTAGAACACTATGAAATTGAGGACAAAACACGAATTCGAAGAAAATTAGCTAGCACCACGAAATCAGAGGATAAAGCACAAAATCAAAGAAAGTAAGGTCTACTCACAATGATGAAGGGTGGTGGAATTACAGCCTGGTTGAGCCGATGTCCGGGAATGCGGAGACACGGACGGTGGATATGGATTTGCCGGAAAACATCCAGGGCCAAAGCCTTCTCTCTCTCTCTCTCTCTCTCTCTCTCTCTCTGTCTTCTCTAACTCCTCTCTCTGAATTTTTCCAAGGAAAATCCTAACTCGTCTATGAACTCTCTCTTCTCTCTATTGATTTTATGCAAAACCCCCCTTTTTCTCTCCGGTTTCTATGGAGAGAAGTGGGTTTGGAAGATAATGAAGAGGGGTTTCGGGGGTTTGAGAGGTAGAGATGGGTCTAACGGTCAGCCATGGGGGTCTCCCGCAGAAACTCCGGCAAACTTACCGGAGAGAAAGGTGGCTGGTCGGATTTGGGTGGAGATTATGGCAGTGGTGGAGCTCGGTTTTAATGGAGGAGGATATGGGGTTGAAGGGGAAGAAAAAAAGAGAAGAGGATCTTTAATGGAGGTGGGTTTTAGGTTGTTATTGATGGCTAAGGAGATGGTTGATGGAGCCGGAGCTCGGATTTAATGGCGGGAGTATTGCAGAAGAGGGTTTTGATGGGCGATTGGGAGTGATGGTGCTCGGATTTAGTGGAGGTGGTGGTGGAGTGAAGAAGGTGGAGGAGATGGCTGCCGAAGGTGGATGGAGATGCGGCTAAGATGGGTTTCAGAGCTGCTGGCCGGTTAGACGGAGATGGTGGTCGGAGAAGACGATGATTGGAGGGTATGGTGGTGGCGATTTTGGAGGAGAATGGTGGAGGTGGTGGCCAGCATGAAAATGGGTTAGAGGTTTGGTGGTAATTCGGATGTAGTTGCAGAGGGGAAGAAGGTGGTCGATGGTGGTGGTGGTGGGTTGTAGAAGGTAGGTGGAGGAGATGGTGTTGGAGCTGAGATTCCCCTTCCTCTCCTCTGCCTTTTGGACAAAAATGGAAGTAGGTTTTGGGTTCAAAGAGGTTCAAGGAGGTGGAGGAGAATCGGGTAAGGGTGATGGTGGCCGGAAGAGATGGAGGCCGATCGGAGCTCCGGCCGGAGATGGGGTTGATGGTGGTCGAGTTGCAGCTCCCCCCAACCTCTTCCTCTCTGCGATCTCTTTCTCCCTCTCTGTAAAATCTTCGTTTTTCTTTCTTTTCTTTTTTTTCTTTTTACTCCCCCACCCTTTGCTGCCGTTCTTGCGGCTGCCCCTCTCCCTCCTTTTTAGAAAATGGGGCTCTCCTCTCAAACCCTAATTTGTTTCCCTTTTAAGGGAAGTGATATACTCACACACCCCCTCATCTTCCTAGGGACAGCCACCTCCTATGATGTACTTATGACTACTCTTTTTACACTACAAGGAGGGGTCTTGGGTAAGAGCAGGGGTACAAGCCTAAAAAAAGAAATGATATATCACACCCCTTTTCTCTCTTGGGACAACCCCCCTCATCGTGTATTTTGACTACTCCTTTATCCTATATGGGGGGTCCATGGAAAACAGGGGGAAAATGAATTGCTTTTTTTCTTTTTTGCTTCCTGCAGGAAAATGATATGGGCACCTCCGCGGGTTGATATTGACACAGACTCAACTTGTCTTTTCTCTTTTCTCTTTGGTTTGCCTGTTGATGAGAAAAATGAGACCCACACACTTAACTTTGGATGATGGCACAAGCTCGCCTCCTTTTTTTCTACCATGCTTCGTTCGATTCACTTGTAACCCTGTTGAGACCTACATAGGATCTGGAACTACCCTACAACTGATTTTGGGACACAAATTCAATTATTTTAAGGAGATTTATTCAAACAGGTTTATTTGGGGTTCGGTCAAAATGGGGTGTCTACAGTACTCGTGACCATTAGACGACTTAGGAGAAATCTTGCCAACAATGTCAATTCCCCACACCGAAAATGGCCAAGGAGAGGTAAGAGAATGCAATTTGGTGGGTGGTACATGGATAAGATTCGCATGTATCTGACATTTATAGCATTTCTTCACAAATGTGTGACAATCTGCTTCCAATGTCGGCCAATAGTACCCGAGACGTAATATCCTCCTTGCCAACATCTTTCCATTCATATGAGGTCCACACACCCCTTCATGAATATCTGCGAGAATTTCTTCTGCTTGATCTTCAGTGACACATAAGAGTTGAATTCCATCGAAAGACTGTCGATATAACTCTCCTCCACAAATGATAAAATTAACTGTCAACCTCTGCAAAGTTCTCATTTCTTTATTCGTGGCCTCGTCGGGATGCCCCTGGCCTGAGATGTAGTCTTTTATGTCCGTATACCATGGCTTACCATCGGGACATCTTGCAGCTATTTCTATAGCATCAACATATGCAAGAGCCCATTGCTCCTGAACCGTGATTGGTCTCATCTTCATATTGTGAGGTATGTCAATCATAGAAGCTAACGTCGCTAAGGCATCGGCGAATCTATTCTTCAACCTTGGTAAATAACTGAAAGTGTTGCACCAGAATTGTTGAACAAGAACGTCCAAGTATTCATGATACGGCTGTAACTTTCCTTCTCTGGTTCTTCACTCTCCCTGAGTTTGGCAAATGATTAACTTTGAATCTCCATATACGTCAAGATTCTCTATGCCTAAGGCCAATGCGGCCTCAAGCCCAACAATGCATGCTTCATACTCTGCCATATTGTTGGTGCAATTAAATTGTAACTTAACGGCAAGGGGAACATGCTCATTTCGGGGTGACACAAGCAATGCCCCTACTCCTTGCCCTGTTTGGTTTGCTGCACCATCAAAATAGAGGGTCCAGCCAGTTTTCGGATATTCATCTTCGACCATCATGATCTCTTCATCTGGGAACATCGGCTTGAAAGACTGACTTTTTTCTCGGGGTGCTTCTGTCAATTGTTCAGCAATGGCTCGACCCTTTACTGATTTTTGGGTTACATGGCTGATGTCAAACTCAGATAACAACAATAACCATCTGGAGGTCCTGCCTGTCAGGGCTGGTTTTTCAAAGAGATACTTTAGAGGATCCATCCTTGACAAAAGCAGAACCTTATGTGATAAAAGATAATGTTTGAGTCGCTGAGTAGCCCAAACCAAGGCTAAGCAGGTTTTTTTCAGGACAGTGTACTTCTGTTCATACTCCAACATCTTCTTGCTAAGATAATATACAGCCTTTTCGTCCTTGGTTTCTGGATCTTGCTGTGCTAACATACAACCCATGGTGGTTTCTGTTACTGACAAGTAAAGCAGCAATGGATGTCCTGGTATTACTGGTGCTACTATTGGTGGTTCAGACAAACTTTGCTTTATCTTCTCAAAGGCCTGTTGACATTCCTCTGTCCATTCTTTGGATGTATTTTTCTTTAAGAGCTTAAAGATAGGTTCGCAAGTTGATGTAAGATGAGTAATGAATCGTCTTAGGAACTGTATCCTTCCTAGGAATCCTTGAATTTCCTTCTCGGTTTTAGGCGGCGGCATCTCCTGGATAGCCTTAATCTTCTGAGGATCTCCCTCTATGCCCCTTTGGCTCACTATGAATCCTAGTAACTTACCAGAGGTAACCCCGAATACACACTTGCTAGGATTCAGGCGAAGCTAGTATTTGAGAATTCTTTCAAAGAACTTCTTAAGGTTCGGGATATGATCCCTCATTTCCTTGGCTTTTACAATCATATCATCGACATAAACTTCGACTTCTCTATGTATCATGTCATGGAGTAAGGCTGTAGCTGCTCTTTGGTATGTCGCACCTGCATTCTTAAGACCAAATGGCATTACCCGATAGCAATAGGTCCCCCATTGTGTAATGAACGAGGTCTTAATCATATCCTCGGGTGCCATCTTAATTTGATTGTAACCGAAGAAACCACCCCTGAAAGATAGTAATTCATGCCCGGCCGTATTGTCTACCAGGATATCGATGTGTGGTAGAGGAAAATCATCTTTTGGACTTGCCTTGTTCAAATCCCTGAAATCTACACACATTCTCACATTTTCATCTTTCTTTGGTACAGGTACTATATTTGCGAGCCATTCTGGGTATTCCACTACTTGCAGAAATCCAGCATTCAACTGCTTAGTAACCTCTTCCTCTATTTTCAAGACCTACTCGGGCTTCATTCTCCTTAGCTTCTGCTTTTTAGGTTTAATTCCTGGTAACAAAGGTAGCTTGTGGTAAACAATGTCTTCGCTCAACCCGGGCATATCTTTGTAGGACCAGGCAAAAACTTCTTTATATTCCCTAAGTAGGTTTATTAATTCATCACGCTCTTCAAGAGATAGAGTATTTCCAATTCGTATTTCCTGTATTAAATCTTCTGTTCCGATGTTTATAATATCAATTTCATCTTTAAGAGGCTGGGCTCGGCGCTCCTCCTCTTGTTTGAGCATATGCTGCAGCTCAAGGGGAGTTCCGTCGATCCCTTCTTCCTCATCTGAGGAGGGAGTATTATTATTATTAAAGTCAGAAGCAAACACAGAGACATACTGAGAATCAGATTTCATTGGATTAAAAGAAATTACATCATCATCATCGGACTCATCCTGAACAGGCTCAGGATTCACATTGAAAATAAAATCAGAAAATGACTCGCCTGGACTAGGCATCGACACAGACTTAACAGATTTGACTGGACTCGACTTAGTAATAAGATAAGTAGGAAAAACATCAGAACTCCAGTTTGAAAGATTTTCTGTTGCAGGTGCAATCTGACTCTGAGGTTCAGTAAAGGTAGCATTGCTCTGAATAACCGCTACTAGCACATCTTTACGGTCTGTCTCTTCTTGTTTTTCAGAATGGTCTAAAACTGGCAACTCATGCCAAGCAACATCAGGCTCAACTTCTTCAAACAAGGACCCCAACATATTTGGCTCAAGGTAGACTAACCAGTCCTCAACAGTTTTCTCAACATAATACACCGGCGGTTCTGTTTCTGGGAGAGCAAGGCCACTAAATATTTCCAAACCAGATATCATGATTCCCGTCAACGAGTCATACTATGGTTCAGAAAACCCATAGTATGGTGAAGTCTCGCCTTCTTTGACAGAGTGACCATTCATCGATAAGAAGTATGGAGCCATCGATAAGAAGTAGGTACATATCCGAGATCGAAAGTTCCATGGTTTGCTTTGATTGGGCGCCAGTGAGACGCCTTGCTTGGATCACGGCCCAAATTCATGCCAGGAAAGTAATTCATTTTTCTCATTATCTTGGCAACCACAGGACTGATGGCAAAAGGTAAACACAACTCCTCCTGAGAGGCCTCTTCATAGGAAATAGCAGCAACGTCGAACGCGAAATCATTCAAGTTGTAGTCTTCTGCTTTTGCAACTGGGAGGATCAGAGTTTCTCCAGTTATTTGTCCTATTTCTGGCTCTTCGTCACCTCTGACAGTGATCAACTTTCCATCTTTGATGAACTTCAATTTTTGATGAAGGGCTGAAGCAACAGCGCCTTCCTTATGCAATCAGGGACGTCCCAGAAGCATATTAAACGAGGCCTTGATGTCAATAACCTGAAACTCAACTTCAAATTCTTGACCACCTACAACAATCTTTGTGGTAAGGACCCCGACTACATTTCTGCGGGTGTTATCATATGCGAGGATTCCAAGGGTTGATTCGGCAAAATCAGTGGGACCGAAATCCAAGTTGTCAACGGACACACATTCAACGCAGATCCATTATCTACTAACACATATGGTACTTTCTTGCCTTCACAGACAATAGTGACATGAAGAGCTCTAGCATGATTCCGACCTTCAGGAGACAGCTCCTGATCTGAGAAACTAATGACTCTGGCGGCCTGGGTTAGAGCAACAACTTCAGCCAGTTGCTCTGGAGGTATTTCTGAGGATACCTGTGTAGTATTCAATTCCTTCAACACGGCTTCCTTATGTTTCTTTGATGCTATCAATAACCCCCAAACAGATATAACAGCCTGAGTTTTCTTCAACTGCTGCACAACCTCATCATCTGGGTCTTTCACATATTGCGGCTCTTCTCCTCGAGCCAATGCCCCTGGATTTTCGACTCTCAGTTCAGCAGGTTTGAAGATCCTTCCTCCCCTAGTAACATGTCTGACCTCATCTAGCTCCGGCTCGTCATAAGTAATAACTTGAGGAACTTGTGGCTCAAAGGTGATCACCAAGGGAGATACAGACTCTCTTAGGTATGACTAGGGCTGGCAACGGGGCGGGTCGGGGCCGGATGTTGGGGTCCCCTACCCCTTCCCCTTTGCGGGGAATTTCCCCCCTCCCCTTCCCCTCCCCTCTGCGGGGATGGTGGGGAACCCCCCTCCCCTCCCCACAGGGAATATCTAATCCCCTTCCCCTCCCCTTCCCCTCCCCGCATCCTTCGGGGACAAAATCCCCGCCCCACCCCGCTCCAACATCACCCCCTCTTTAGTCATTGATACACTGATGATGGGTGTCCCTAATAAACTTGATGCAATTTCAATATATAAAAATGTTATAAACTAACATACTTGTAGACGAAGGAGATATATTTCTTACTCTTCAGAAGATAGCAAAATCCCTTGAAGTACTGACTTGACTCTTGAGTGTCCTCGCAGCAGTCGCACCAACAGGCGTTATAAACCCAAATAGATGCTTGAGCAATGTTTAGAGGCTTGGGAATCACCAAAATGCAAAAAGTGAACTGTGTCCCTAACCTGAGCAATGTTTCTTTCGTGAGAAGGAATTAAGGAAACCCTAAGTCCCTAACCAAAATAAAAATGCAATTTATTATTTTATTTTCGCCACCGATGTTGGCACTACGATTTTTTGATAATGGCATACACTCAGCTTGTCTTTATTATTTCAACATCTGTCAAAAGGTTATTATAGTTCCCAAAATGCTCTCAGAAGCTAATTAAAACGAAAAGACAAGCTAAGTTTATGTTTGGGGGAATCTTGTAGCCGATCCACAAAGTTTCTAGTAGTTTTCCTAAAAAAATAACACTTAAAAATATACAAAAAATGGCATTGATTAACGGGGCGAGCGGGGCGGGGAGGGGACAACTACATCCTCTTCCCCTTCCCCTCCCCGCACCGGGGAATTTTTAAATTCCCCTTCCCCTTCCCCTATCAAATCGGGGAATCCCCGTCCCAAACGGGGCGGGGCGGGGCGGATCCCCTCTTTTTCGGGTGAAATTGCCAGCCCTAGGTATGACTCATCACAAAAGATGATTTGAGGTTCAGAAACAGGTTCTAAGGCACAAATGAGGGTGAGAGGGTCAAACTCAGAATCTCCTATGGTTATGGCATTAACGGCAGCAGGAGGATTGGCATTACCAGGTAGCGGGTTTTGGGTAACATTGGGTCTTGGCTGGAATGCAATGCCTTTCTCATCAATGAGTTTCTGAATTCTAAATTTCAAGGCAATGCAGTTGTCAGTAAGATGACCAGACCCCTGTGATACTCACAGTGTTGGTCAGCTCGCCAATTTGCAGGTAGAGGATTGGGGGGAGGCCGGATGGCAAGTAGGGTTATGTGACCTGAGGCAAGACACTGCTTAAGTACCTTTGAAGATGGAATAGGAAGAGGGGTAAATTCTACCTGGGTTCGTTGTCGAGGTGCAGCCGCGGGTTGGGCATAGTCCATCACTAGAGGTTCCTGGGACCTAGATGACTGAGCATTGGAACGAGAAATATTACTAACTTGGGCTGGGGGAGACTTTTTGAAATCCCTGGTGTTTGGGTTACTACAGTTGAATACACCTTGAGCCATAGCCTCCTCTATTTGGGTGCCTGCCACGATCAAATGTTTGAAATCCGGGTAATACTGTAAAGACATGTGATACTGGAGTTGGGGGGGAATATTCTTCATAATTATTTGGACCTGCTCTTCCTCAGAAGGGCGCTCCATCATTTGCGCTGCTAGCCTCCTCCATCTTTTTACGAAGGTTAGAAAAGATTCCTTTGAGTCTTGCTTGGTTCTCTCCAAACCTTTTCTAGTGATTTCTGTCCCATCATCGTATTTGAACTGCTTAATGAATTGTTCACCAATGTCCTTCCATGTCTTATAACGGGTTTTGTCTAGGACCATGAACCATCTCCTAGCAACTTTAGTAAGTGAAACAGGGAACAGTTGAGCCATCTGCTCAGGAGATAAGCCTTGAGGCTGACACATGATGGTAAACATCTGTAAATGGGTGATTGGACAACCCACACCATCATATTTATCAAAATCCGGCATTTGAAAATTGGCAGGGAGAAGGATTTCTGGAAACAATATAAGATCACTTGGGTTGAAACCACCCTGGTCCTGAAGCTGGATGTCTTGAACTTTCCTGGTAAGATTTTCTAATTTCTCCATAACCGTCTTATCAACCGCGGACTGAGAATGCTTACTGTGATCCTCGTTGTACTGCTCTTTTTCTAAGTCTTCTTCGATTTTATCAGGGATAGGGATGAACACTGGCTGGGCAGGTGCTGCTGAAGTAGCTGTATGGTGCATAGGCCCTTTATCTTTAAAAGACGACGACCCCAACTTCTCAGAAAGCTGAGCCTTGATAACTCGGTTCTCCTCTTTGAGCTCTTGAAGTTGCTGGAGAATTAAGGTGAGAATATCGGTAACAGCAACGGGTGGAGGATTATCTTGGTTTTCTGCCATTGGCGAGGATGAGGGTGAGAAAGAAGCAGATGACGGGGTCCTCAGAGAAGGTGCTGGAGAGACAGATTTCCTCTCCAACCATGAAGAAATTCGAACCCAAGGAGTAGTAGGCTTAGCTATGGTGTTACTGCCCTGAAATATTTGAAAGACATATTTTAAAATCACAGAAGGAAGCAAACAATGATACATACATAGACCAGGATAATGAGAGAGAAAGATGAACTTTATTGATCAATCATTAAAGCTTGAGTACATGGTTCACTCTTATTAAATCACAGATAAACTGACAGGACTAAAAAGACTAAACATTCTTTCTAGATTTTTTCTTCGGATGATAATCTGCCTCAACTGACTCCTTTAAAGGTTTGATGATTTTGACATCCCAAGCAGATGAAACGGCTCTGACGATCTTGGGCTTGAGATCCTCAGGTGGATAAAAATGACGAAGGGGAGGCACAATAGATTGCTCCCTTCCATATTGACGCAGAATCCTGGCAGGAACATAAAAGGAAGTCTTTTTGAGACCAAGAATGCGAACGTAGTTAGCTTCTCCAGTGTTGAAGACAGCTTCTTGGATTCCAGGAATTTGCCAACAAATCTGATCTTGTTGGCGAGAACTTAACCAATCAGCCCAATCGCTTTTATGATCGAAGGAAACATCATAACGCCACTCGCTAAAGGTATACAATGTATGATCAAAATGGACAGGAGCTGCAATTTTTAGCTTGTGGCACAACCACACCTGGAGTAATGCAGGACATCCTGAGAAGGACCCATTGAAAGAGCGCACATAACGACCTAGATCTGAGCTAGCACGAAGGCGAGCCATATCATCTAACCCATTGAAGGTTTCTGCAAGTATAGTAGGAATTGGATTGGCGCCACGATCCATTTGATCAACAAGATCCAAAAGAACAGCTGACGCCAAGCGAGAAGGCTGGACAGTGAGGAACCTAGCAAAGGAGCAGAATCTCAAAGCGCGACATCGGGCCTTTTGAATATCAACAGCACCAATGTGTCCAATAGGAAGGTAAATGTCGATCAGCTGTTGTATGGACACTTCTTGGCCTTTTATGAAAGAGTCCATGGATTCATCTGGATTATTCATTAAGCGAAGAAACAAATGACGATAATCCGGCACACAGGATGGCTTCACCAGAGGGCCATCCACAGGATATTCCAACAAGGCACACCATTCTTCACAAGTGGGACACATTTCTTCGTTGCCAAAACGGAAGACATGATGATCGGGATCCCAACACTCTGATGCGGCATAGAGTAATCCCCAATCGAGCTTAATGGTTGCTATGTAGCCAAAGAAATTTTTCTCTTTCTCACTTATGGTATAGATGTGTGATTCCTTTAATGTACCACGGATCCAATCGAGAATTTTACGAGTAGACATGGTGCCTGTAAGCCAAGAGAATGGATACAAGAAGGATCAAGATTACATAAACATGAAATTGGGACAAGTTCCTGCCAGTTTAAAGAAAGTATGAAGACATGATCGAATCGTATGAATAAAAGACACCTGATCAATAGATTAGATGAGATTATATAAGATTACTTTCAACGGGTAGATCAAGAATAACTAATTCTATGAGATCTTAGGAAAGATGGGATTTATATCCTAACCCCAAAGGGAAAGTTTTTTTTTTTAATCTTTTTATATTTTGACAAGGGTTACCTGAAGGCATCAATCCTAATCCCAATCTAACGGAGTGGAGAGAGGATCTCGACTCATGACTTTGTTTGTGTCCCTAAGGACCGATCGTAGCCATTGGAAGATGGACTACGGCCTAATCTAGACACAAGTGGGTAGGATATCCTAAACTAGGCTCACACACGTGATGCACGTGTGTTCGTATACTACATGCATGTGTGCGTTAATCTAGGGGTAAGGCCAAGAGTTTTCTTAGCGCAAATCCGTGCTCAATATACTGTACCAGTGTCTGGCGTATCAGTACGTGAATAAGAGATCCGTTTACGTACCATAAAGGTACTAGGCTAAGAGTGGAATGCTTCTCTAGCACAAAGGCACTAGGTGATGAAATCCCAGTCAACCATGCTAGATAACACTCTGGGTTCCTAAAATAGGATGTGTGTGCATGTGAGATGCAAGAGTTTAGATGCAAGTGATGTAAGTGTGTGCAATATGTTTGCGCAATCTATGATGCCTTCAGGTTTTGTTAGATTAAGTTTGAGTATTATGTGATGAGAAAGTAAAGCAAACAAACTAATCTACCAAGCATATAAGAGATAGAGTTTTCATGAGCCAGTTAAATTAAATTCAAATGAGTTATCCTTTGAAGTTTTAATGAAGTTAGGTGATCCCCAACAGAGTCGCCAAACTGTGGGACCCGATCCCGCTAGAGGGTCGAGGCGCGAGCCGCCACGCTCTCTCTTGGTCTCTCGTACCCACGCGATTGGCGTGTGCTTTTTATTATCGATTTTAATTACCCAACCAAGCAGGCAGCAACCAAGCCATATGGTGCAAACAAACGTGCAACCCAGTACCCATAAGGACAGGGGTAAGCCGTCGAGCCTAGCAAGGTGTGATTTAATTTATCTTTTTTGTGAACTTGGGATCACTAAGGTAATCCGAATTCCAGGCAAAAGAGAGTGACAGAGTCGCCACCTAGATGAGGGATCTAGGACCCATAATTGACTAGAAATCTAGACTCGTTACCTGGTTACGAGAATGAAAGGTATGGGGAGTTACCACCACATGCACCATTCCTGCCCGATAATCGGTCTTCAGTTCCAAAAGTTAACTCTTTTGAATTTCTTTTAAATGGCTCATTTAACTCTATATTAATGTGCGAACTATGTGACATGCATCCTAAGATCTAATTTCAATGTAATTCTTAAATGTGTATCTTGATTTTCTTAATTTGTTTGAATTCAATCTAAGTGAAAGTTCTCCTAAAATGCTAATTTGAGGGAAATCCTACATATTTTAATTAAGAATTTATAAGAAAACTAATATACAAAACCCCACCATTTGTGTGTGGGGTCGACTCGTGATTGGTATGTCATGAAGCATCCAAGCTGCCTACGTACCCAAGCCTCAATGGGATCAGAGTCGACGTAGTTCGGTGCACCTAAACTAAGCTACTTATGCCTAACTCATCTAGGACACCGATCTAGACTAGATTGACTGTTTTAACAGTTTAAGAGAAATTATTTAGTTCAAGTTGAAGATTTTATTATCCTAGGGCTTCATCTAAGATGCTATATGATCATATCTAAGTGCAAGTTGTCCCTTAGACTACTGCAGGTTAACCTATATCTTAGGTAACTAGGCTTGTCCTAAGGGAAAAAGGGATATGTAGTGTAACTAGATCTATGACTCAATTATTAATAATAGCAATCGGTCGTGATGAGGCTGAACTCCCTAACTCTAGGGCACCCTAAAATCTAGAATATAACATGACACAAGTGTTCCTAAATGGGGCTCTAATGGTTCCTACGATGAGAAGCCGTAATCCAACGGTTCCAAAGACATGAAGTGAGCTAGTTCAATTTGTTGAACTTGATGATTTTCAATTTCAAGAATTGTCGATTCCTAAACATCTAAGGAATACCAAAGGCTTTATGGTTCACAAGTTTCGGCCTCGAATCGCAACCATGGAAGGGAATCATGCTCTCAACCCTTTTATAATTTTAGCACGTAAGTTATAGTATCTTATTGCCTGGCATATTTCTCAGGATTTTCGTGGACAGTGGACCTCGGAGCCAATAACATACTATAATTTACGCACTCCAATTATGCTGGATCGATCGCCATTAGTATACGATTATGGTTACGATCTCGGCAGCTAAACTATCCTAGCATGTTATTTTTCAAAGGAAATCTATTACTCCTAAGATTTCCGTTTGAGATGGCTTATTGATTGAATACATTATGAAAAGTTAGAGTTCTCTGAAAATTTTCAAGTTGCTTTGAATTAAGTTAGGATTTTTAAATGAAATTATCACAATTTGATCAGATTAATGATTTTGCAAAGAAGCCTATAGCTAATTAAGTTATCTGTTCCAGAAATTTTAGGATATGATGTGTTCATGAAAAATATAATCTGCTTCAATTTTTCATGATTTTAAAGATTGAAATTCGATTTTTAATTGATTTTCCACTTTCGGGGTCAGATTGATGACATTACACTAACAAATATAGCAAATTAATTCCAAATCCAACCAAACTTTTACTAGACCATTCTCGGACAAATATATAATTATGAGAAAAAATTCAGACATTATTTCGATAATTATCTATTTTTAACAGATATATTCATATTCTGGTCAGAGCAATTAAAAATCAATATAAAATATTAAAATATGCCCAACATTTTCGAGAAATTCACAATATGATTCTGAGTGGTCAGTTCATCTTTCTACCAAATTTCACCTTTTAAGGAGTTCGTTTAATGACATGTCCTTCATATACATGAAAATCATTGATTTTATCAAAACAATTTCAGTAGAAATAATAAATCAACTCCAAATCTTTTGAAAATTTTGGTATAATATTTAAACATCAAAAATCTACTAAGGACCAAATTTCAATCAGTTTTGAATTGTTTTGTTATATGAACGATTTTTAGAACCATCAAAATCCTATTTTCGGGTATTATTTAAACGAATTTTTGAGCCATCGAAACAAATGAAATCTACCGGAATTTTTAGATTTGTGGTGCTATTTTAACCCCATTAAGACTCAGAAAACATAACTTCATGAAAAACCATTGATTTTAAAACACTCACTTTGTAAAAAACAATTCAAAAGCCATTAGACATTCAAATCAGTTAAACACCCAATTTTCTCATATAATGATTTCTTTTTTACCAAAATCGATAATCAAATAAACCGACCCACCAAAATCATATTAGATCATTCATGGTAACTTTTACGAAAATCATGAAGAAAACAAAGAATAAACGGCCCTAAGCATGCTTTTCTACCTTTGATATTATAAAAATAGAGGAACCTACCGTTGATCGCGCTCCTTGTCTCTAGGGTGCGTAAATTCGAGGTATACGCTTTGTCGCACCCTTTTATATGCTTTAGAAAAACTCCTTTGATGAAGTTGTGAACCGAAGCTATGTGCGAAGGCCCGCAGAAAGATGACTTTGATTTTTAATCCAAAGGCTTATAATCCTCACTCAAGAAATCCCTTGATGACGTTGCGATCTGAGGTTGACTAAGATTATAAGATGAGAATTCGGCTACACAAAAATCCTCCAAAGAACTTCGGCCTCCAAGAGATTCACACACCAATTAATATCAACCAAAAAGATTTCGGCCAAAGGTAATTCTGCCGCATTTTACCAAAGTGCCGTGAGAAGGCCACTGTTTTCTTTTACCACCAAAGGATGAAAAAAGGACTACTGGGGATGGGGTGTATCATTTGGTATCAAAAGATCAAGAGCCAATAAGGAGAGGGAGATGAGAAAATAGCACTAGCAAAGAGAGAACGACTGGTAATCGGATCCGTGGGTGTTAGAAAAATCGTCCTTTTATGAAAAGTCCCCCCCTCAATAAACGTCGAATCCAAAATCTCTCCAGAGACCACACAATTGCCTCCTCCTTTGAATTGAGTAACTTCCCAATTAAATTTGATACCCTATTTTAAGAAAATGAATAAAATAAGAACATGTTTCTAAACAAAATGGATGTGATATTGGGTTGCCAAAGAGAGTATGCCAAGTGACAGGGGTTGCCTTTTAAAAATAATGGAGAGAGAGAAAAGATGCTGGTTGCTTGCCATCTTTAATCGGAAAAGAGTGCAAGCTGGCCTTTTTCTTTTACCATCAGAAGAGGGTGATGGCTTGCCTTATTACCAAGCAAGAGTGATATGGGTATGCTTCCTAAATGGGGCATATCCCACATCTGCAACCGAACCACAAATTAGGATGACTTGTTGATTGCTATCCAAAAATATCACCAATCACACATCACCACAATCAGCCATATCACTCCCTTCTAAAAGGACATCACATGCTAGCTGGCTATTGATGATATTAGAAAGTCTAGATTTTTCTCCTTTCACCTTATGCCTGTTTTAGCAATACAAGATGCATTCTTCCACATCCGGGCAAAGAATGACAATTAATTACGTGCTAGTTGTTTCTGAAATCACATGGTTACTTGCACATGTGGCACTCTTAACCCTTTCAGCTTCAGCTTTCACAAATAAGTGGGCCTATATGTAAATTGGCTATGACCACCTTCAATTACTCGCATAAGCTGATCTGCACCATTCAATTTGACAGCCTACACATAAATGTGTTGTGCCCCAAAATCATTTCCGTTGGATGATCTAAACTGTCCATTTGATGGGACCCATTTGATGATCTTGACCGTTCAATTGTTGGGCCATCACTCAAGTGGATTGTGTCGCACAAGTAATTTTTTTCTGGGCTGATCCGATCCGTTCATTTGATGGGAGATAATTGATGATCTTGACCGTTCAAATAGTGGGCTGCGATGTGATTTAATTCGTGCTCCGTGAATTAATTCCGTTAGATGATCCAAACTATTCATTGATGGATGACGGATCACGACATAAGTTGGGCATGCCCCGCTGAACCATTTCCAAATGATGATCTAAACCATTCGATTGGTGGGTCACAGCATGAGAAGCCATAAGCTCAACACTCACATTTAATAAAAACAATGCGGGGTACTGTAGACACCCCATTTTGACCGAACCCTAAGAACCTAGTTTGATTAGAAAATCTTTCAAATAGATGATCTAATGTCCCATTTTCTACCCCAAGCTGCCCTCTGGCGTAAAAGTGATGGGCTGAAAAGGTGCCAAGGAGGGTTGTCCAAGCAATTCCAAGGGCTGTCCAGGAAAAAGTGTGGGGAATATATCATTTTCCATTTATAAATGGAGGGAATTTGGGCTTGAAGGGAGGCTTGCCTGTTCAGAAAAATCAAAGGTGGGATCCAATCTTTGTTCAAAACAGGGGGAGTGAGCTAGAGGGGCTGTCCATAGTAAAACGAGGGGGTACTAATGTCATCATTTTTTTTCTTTAAATATCGATCGAGCAAGGTCATAGAGAAAGGGGGGGCTTTTCATTTTTGTCAAAAAAAACAGATCTGAGAAAGAGAGGGAGAGAAAGAGAAAAATCTTGTCAAACCCTAACTCCCATCTTCTTCTTCTCCGATCACCTTGCCGAAGGTCCGACCAATTTCCGGTAAAATTTCCTTCTCCGATCATCTTCCCTATTAGATCCGATGGAAATCCGATCATCTTCATTTTTTTTCTCAATCCAAACCCTCAAATCACAGATCCAAGCTACCAAACCCACTTTCATTACATTTAAAGAAGTAGAGAGTAGAAGAGAAGAGAATCTGTTAGCTTCCCCCGGCAAGCTTCTCAGATTCCGGCAACATTCCCTCTTCCTTCTCCGGCTACATCGTCAGAGCTCCGGCCAACTAATTCATTCTGATCTCAGCATTTCTTAACTTCTTTTGTTGATTGAATGTTTAGATCTCTTTAAACCCTATTATAGCTATAGAAACCCTAAAATCTTTAGTTTCTTCTTCTCTGATTACTCTCCGGCCGTGCTCTGGCTATAAAAAATCAAAATCCTTCCTTTGATAAGCCTGAATATTTCGATCGAAGCTTGCAGCTAAGAGATTCTCGGTAGAAGTTGCAGATTTTGCTTTGAAATCAACTTATAAATTTTGGATTTAAGCAAGAATGGTTCAGATCTGAGTATTCTCAGCTTTATACAGAGCATTGAGGGGATTATCCAAGCTTCTTGATCATTTGTGCCACTGATTGTTACTCGGGTAATATCCTCTGGCATTCTAATAACTGGTTTGAGATTTATATACTTTAAGAGTACATTTAAAAAAAAAAATGATATTCAACTTTGAGATTGAGATTTTAGATTGGATTCTATTACAGAGGTTTTCAATTCTGTGTTCATTTTGAATTTTTTTTCTTAAAAATTGAAAGACATGAGTAATATAGTTTCAAGAAGATTTAAAGCAAAATAGCATGCTGATGATAAATGCTTTTATTTATAACCTTGCTGATTTCTGTTGGAATCCATTCCATTTTCTTTATCTTTACAGCTCAGAAGTATCAATTTCTATTTATATCCCAATGTTTTGCTCTATTCTAAATGCTAATTTCTGTGTTTCTTTTTATCTTGTCATGTATTTGAATGTTTCTTTTTATCTTTTTACCTTTCACCCTCTTGTAAATTTATGTTTCTTATCTTGTTTTCATCTTGGATTTTCTTTCTTTGTCTTTATTTAGAAAATTAGAAGAGAAGGGTGTTAAGAGTTTAAATTTTCATAAAGGTTTTGGTAAATCATCCATGAGATTGAATCCAAATAAATTTGTTCAGATTTTTCTTGATCCCATAGTGCTGTATGGAGTTAAATGGTTGTTACAAGTAAAATATTATTGAGTTATTCAAATATCCCATCCTAAAGTGTTTAACATAAGCTCAGTTTCTCTGAACTGATCAGACATTGCTCACAATTGAAGGTTTAATGTTGTTCGATTTTATGTCATAATCCTATCTTCATTTAGCCCGTTTGTTTCAAAATTATTATCAAAGACAGGCATAATTTTAAGCTTTGGGTGCAGAGTAATGGTTGTGATGGAACTGTATGAATATGTGATAACGTGAATAGTGATGTTATTAAAACACAATGATGTGAGCATTAGCCTCTAAATAAAGCCCTGTTCTGTTATTTGTATTTGAATTGCGTCCTTCCCTTTTTTAACATCTATTTTATAAAACTCATAACCCATGCCTGCAATATATAAAATTGTGTTTTTTTTTTAAAGATAAGTTTACCTTATAATATTAATTAAGTAAGATAGTGCTAGCATTTTTGTCTTAAGTGACTGATGCTTGTACTGTTAATTTTAGTATTGGCATTATTATTGTTTATTCCCTACATGTAATGGTTACCTTATATGTTATGAGCATGGTTTTAAATTTCGGTTTCGGTGGAAACCGAAATGAAATTCACTGTGAGTCGGAAAAGTACCAAACTTCGCCGAAACGTTTCGTTTCGGTAAAATTTCGGTGAAATTTCGGAAATTTCGGTGAAGTTTCGGAAATTTCGGTGAAATTTCGGAAATTTCGGTGAAGTTTCGGAAATTTCGGTGAAACGTTTCGGTGAAGTACAAAATTTCAGTGAAATTTCGGAAATTTTGGTGAAACGTTTCGGAAATTTCCGAAATTTCGGTGAAATTTTTACAAGATTTCGTCTGAAATTTCGTACCGAAACCGAATTTCGGTTTCGGTGATGACCGAAACCGAGATTTAAAACCTTGGTTATGAGTATAATCAGTTCTTCAGCTGCTTGCTATTGAGACTTATAATTCTTTTGGTGAGGATTTAATGGATTGATTCTTTTGGAGCAAATGCTCCTTTTACTGAAGTGATACAGGGTGGATTCGTATCTTAGGTTTGATATCTGCTATCACTTTAGCACTCAAACTGTGTATTCTATGGTATTTAGACTATAGGGGTTAGTTTTGTTCGCCAGGGCGATGAAGGAGTCATCCCAAGCCCCTCTTTTAGGAGAAATTATTTAAGTCCTGTAGCATCCATTTCTCTTCATTTTAGAAGGCTTTCCAAGTCTTTCAGATATTCCCTTTAGACATGTTTTATTCGATTGATGTTTCATTTGTTTGTGATCATGCTAGTTTACTTGTTTGTGACCACGCTGGTGTACCTGTTTGTGAGCACGGTTGTTTACTTGTTTGTGAATCACACCTGTTTATTTGTTTGACATCTTTATTTCGGAATAAGTTTCGAACTACGTTGGCTTGATCCTCTTCCATGAGGTACGTAGTGCAGCTTGAGATCCATATCCCAAGTCCAGCCAAACTTTTTGTAAGTAATATTTTAAACCTTCTTCAAAAACATTTAAAACCTTGTTTTCAAAAGATCTTCCTCTAGAGTTAGGAGTTTCTCCTAGATCGAGAGTTTTAGAGTTAGGTTTCTTTTTGATCGGGGTGTTTGATTGTTTGTTTGTTGTGTACTTATTTTAGAGTTAGGGGTCTGTCCTAGAGTTATAGGAGCGCCTCTGTCCGGTCAGTTGGCGATTCACATCGCCGACTGATGACTAGGTCTTGGATACGTTAGTGATCCCATTGTTTTTCTTAGGTAACACAGCCTAGTTACACATAGGTTGTAGGAACCATCTGCAGTAGCCTAGGGCTAATCTGCATTTAGTTAGGGCATATAGGGTGTCCTAAAATTCACAATCCACTGTAATTTAAATAATCGCATAAAAAGATGTAATAACTAGTCCGGTCTTTTAGGTCGTGTCTAGGATAGAGGTTTAGATGTCCTAGGCATCATAACTTAGAATAGGCGCGAAGAACTACGTTGCCTTGATTCTCGTGGAGGCGGGGATACGTAGGCTTCTTTGGATGAACATCAGATCATCTAAGGACTCGGGTTTAAACATTGGAGTCTTAGGGTCTGTTGTTAGCACTTAGGGCTTGTGTTTATATATCGATTCTTACATAGAATCATGATAGTTTGTGTTCATCTCCTTGCTTACTTACGTACTTAGCTATAACATTTACCTGCTTATGTGTTTTACCTAGTTGCTTAGTTGTAGCTCTTACCTGCTTAGCTGTAGTTCTTACGTGTTTAGCTGTAATTCTCTACCATTATTTGGTTATTGATTATTATCTTTTTACTATCATCTACTGACGTTTGCTCATTGCGCAGATTTATCTTCTTAGTTGTGACACTTTATGGTATTACTGCATTTCCTATCTGACATTTAAAATTTTCTAGATGAGATGTGTTAGGATTTTATATTAGGCGCTACGTATTCGCCCCATTGTAGATAGGCGCTATGTGCACGCCATAGGTTTTTATTACTGCATTTCCTATCTGTCATTTAATGTTTTCTAGATGGGATGTGTTAGGATTTTATATTAGGTGCTATGTATTCGCCCCATTGTAGATAGGCGCTATGTGCACGCCATAGGCTTTTATTATTGCAATTGCTATCTGTCATTTACTGCTTTCTAGATGGGATGTGTTAGGATTTTATATTAGGCGCTATGTATTCGCCACATTGTAGATAGGCGCTATGTGTACGCCATATGTTTTTATTATTGTAATTGCTATCTGTCATTTACTGCTTTCTAGATGGGATGTGTTAGGATTTTATATTAGGCGCTATGTATTCGCCACATTGTAGATAGGCGCTATGTGTACGCCATATGTTTTTATTATTGTAATTGCTATCTGTCATTTACTGCTTTCTAGATGGGATGTGTTAGGATTTTATATTAGGCGCTATGTATTCACCAAATTGTAGATAGGCGCTATGTGCACGCCATAGGTTTTTATTATTGCAATTGCTATCTGTCATTTACTGCTTTTTAGATGAGATGTGTTAGGATTTTATATTAGGCGCTATGTATTCGCCCCATTGTAGATAGGCGCTATGTGCACGCCATATGTTTTTATTATTGCAATTGCTATCTGTCATTTACTGCTTTCTAGATGGAATGTGTTAGGATTTTCTATTAGGCGTTATGTATTCGCCAAATTGTAGATAGGCGCTATGTGCACGCCATAGGTTTTTATTATTGCAATTGCTATCTGTCATTTACTGCTTTTTAGATGAGATGTGTTAGGATTTTATATTAGGCGCTATGTATTCGCCCCATTGTAGATAGGCGCTATGTGCATGCCGTAGGTTTTTATTTCATTATTCTGATATTTGCCTGGCATTTTATTTATTCTTTATTTCATTTACTATTCATGATTAACTGTTAATTATAGATTTCCTTTCCTGTATATCCTATACCTTTAGCTGTAGCTTGCATGTGTATGTCCACCAGAACATAGACACCAGTTAGGCATGTCACTCACAACCTAGTTGTCATTAGGAGACCCCTCTTCTATTTTATTTCGTGTGTGTTTATTATTTGATCCCCGAGTCATGCATGATTAGGTAGACATCTTCTCGAGGATATTTTGTTCCCATTTCATATGATTTTCGCCCGAAATTCTTCCAGGTTAATAATAAATGGCATAAGAGACCTTGTGCTTGCACTCGGACGAATTGCGGGTGCTCTTCGGACCTTCTCCATTCGTAATCAGGCACGAACCCATTCATTTCTGGTTATCCATGGTATACAGAGCATATTTTTTTAGGATCCATGGCCGTATACCATGGATGGCGACTTTGAGTTTTGTTTTGTTTCGAGAGTTCCTTGGTAGAGCTCTCCTTCACGCGTGGATGATCCAAGAGGCCGCTGGGGGCTCGTCCCTCACCTCTCTCCCGGATCGGGGTCCACAGGTACACTAACTTGATCCCATTCCAATCAAAATGTTCAATGAGGGCCCACTCAATGGGTCCAAATTCTCTCTTGTTTTGATTCTTGCGAATAACCCTTCTCAACACTTAGCAAGACAATGCGAAACATGACGGAAATGACCGAAAAGATTTAAAAATGTAAGAGACGGACGCGGAAAGGAAAGACACTAGAAGACCGATAGAAAAACACTAACTTCTTTGTTGATTAAAGGGGAGCGAAATGGGGGTGTCTACAGGAGGATCCGTCCGGGTCTTTTTAGAAGGCATTTCCAGGGAAAACACTCGCTCTGCATATGGTCGTCGACCAGCTGTTGTTGGTCTTCCCGCCGCCGGTCCGCCCGCGATGATGTTGATTTTTTCGATAATGGTAGGCGGCTGTTCGCGTGCCTGCGGTCGTTCAGGGGGCTCTTCTTTCTTGGGATGCTGGTGGCGGCGTTTGTCGTGTCTGCTGCGGGATCGGTGCCTGCTCCTAGAGCGATGCCTGCTCGGGGATCGGCGTCTGCTTGTGGATCGGCGACGGCTACTGGACCGGCGCCTGCTACGTGACTGACGCCTGCCTCTGGGTTCGTCGGCGGGGTGATGGGCCTCGTGCTAGTTTTCGCCAGGGCTCCTTAGATATTGATTTAGGTGCCCTACCTCGGCCAGTTTTTCTAATTGGAGCCGGAGGTGGAAGCAATGGTCCGTTTCGTGGCCGTGGTCCCCGTGGAATTCGCAGAACTTTCTTGTGGACCGCTTCTTCGGGTCCGTGGCCATTCTCTTGGGGGGGTCAGGAGACCCTGATCTCAGATAGCTAGCAGGACATGGGAGAGGGGAACCTTCAGGGGGACGCTTCCTAGTCTTTCGAAGACGGGGACGAGGTTCCGGCTTGCCTGTCTTTCCTCGGCCCATGGCCTCATGGCCCTTCGGTCGTCGTTGCTTTTTCTTTCATCGGGGCCGGGCCGGCTCCGCTCTCTCGCGCAGGCTTCTTCTGCCCGTACAAATTTGTCAGCCTTGGATTCAAGCTCCTGCAGGTCCCGTGGTGGCTTGAGGGTAAGATGCAGCTTGAGATTCGGGTCGGTGGTGGCATGCTTCAGTGTTGCGACCGCTATTTGGACGTCCATGTTGGAAACTTGGGCTAGCCCGGCGTTGAATTTCAACATGAAGTCTCTTAGGGTCTCGTTTCTTCCTTGTCGCAGGGCTAAGAGGGCATCCGCTGGATCGTGGCGGAGGCGGTTGTTGGCGAACCTTGCACTGAACTTTCTTCCAAATTCGTGGAAGCATGCGATGGAGTCGGGCTCCAATCTCATGTACCAGTCGTTAGCAGTTTTTCTTAACAGGGAGGCAAAGGCTCTGCACATAAATCCGTCCGACGCGCGCCGGAGCGTCATTACCCTTTTGAAAGTTTGGAGGAACTCAAGAGGGTCTGTGCTCCCATCGTATAGGCAGAAACGGGAGTGGTCTATTTCCTGCTTCCACTGGGGTCTTTAAGACCTCCGAGGTGAACGGAGATGCCGTTTCCCTCTCCCATTCGTCGAGGATGCCGTGGGCGTAAGGCTTTTTCATTTCCAGTTTTACTTCTCGGATTTGCCTCTGTAGGTCAGCTATCGGGTCCATGCTGGGGGGGTTGCACTGAGGTTGCTACCTCCTCTGTCCGAGCTGGGGGTGGTCCTGGAAACGAGCCGTCCGGACAGGGGGGGCGCAGCTTAGCGTAGCTTTCTTCCCGTCGTTTCGCTCGTGCCCCCTAGCTGTGGGAGGCAAAGGGCTATTTGCCGATGGGGAGGGCGTCCGGCGGGCCGGTACTCGCCTTCGTCGGGGATGACGCTCCCCCGGCTGTTCCTCGTCACCTTCGTCATAGGCTTCCGTCTGGTCATGTGTTGTCAGGGCCCTTCCCGGGGCCCGAGGTTCCGACGGAGGCAAGCGTTGGAGCAGCTCTTGGCGGAGTTCGTTGAACATTTCCACGGTGGGGACCATTTGCGGTGCGCTGGAGGAGGGCTGGCGTCGGCCCGAGAGCGGCGAGTTTGGCTCTCGGGAACTTGAGGCGTGGGTCTGCGCGTGTTGGGCCTGGCTCCTGGTCATTACCCCTATTTCTTGTTGTTGGGTGTGGTTTCTCATCGCCGTAAGGCGTTCAATACTCGACGAGTCCCACGGATGACGCCAATATGATGGCGTCGGAATCCGGGTCTGCGATCGCGCGGTCGGTAGAGAGCCTCCGCGGAGTTTGCAATCACAAACAAAGGGGGTCTTTTAGGTCGTGTCTAGGATAGAGGTTTAGATGTCCTAGGCATCATAACTTAGAATAGGCGCGAAGAACTACGTTGCCTTGATTCTCGTGGAGGCGGGGATACGTAGGCTTCTTTAGATGAACATCAGATCATCTAAGGACTCGGGCTTAAACATTGAAGTCTTAGGGTCTGTTGTTAGCACTTAGGGCTTGTGTTTATATATCGATTCTTACATAGAATCATGATAGTTTGTGTTCATCTCCTTGCTTACTTACGTACTTAGCTATAACATTTACCTGCTTATGTGTTTTACCTAGTTGCTTAGTTGTAGCTCTTACCTGCTTAGCTGTAGTTCTTACGTGTTTAGCTGTAATTCTCTACCATTATTTGGTTATTGATTATTATCTTTTTACTATCATCTACTGACGTTTGCTCATTGCGCAGATTTATCTTCTTAGTTGTGAGACTTTATAGTATTACTGCATTTCCTATCTGTCATTTAATATTTTCTAGATGAGATGTGTTAGGATTTTATATTAGGCGCTACGTATTCGCTCCATTGTAGATAGGCGCTCTGTGCACGCCATAGGTTTTATTATTGCAATTGCTATCTGTCATTTACTGCTTTTTAGATGAGATGTGTTAGGATTTTATATTAGGCGCTATGTATTCGCCCCATTGTAGATAGGCGCTATGTGCACGCCATAGGTTTTTATTATTGCAATTGCTATCTGTCATTTACTGCTTTCTAGATGGGATGTGTTAGGGTTTTATATTAGGCGCTATGTATTCGCCACATTGTAGATAGGCGCTATGTGCACGCCATATGTTTTTATTATTGCAATTGCTATCTGTCATTTACTGCTTTCTAGATGGAATGTGTTAGGATTTTATATTAGGCGCTATATATTCGCCAAATTGTAGATAGGCGCTATGTGCACGCCATAGTTTTTTATTATTGCAATTGCTATCTGTCATTTACTGCTTTTTAGATGAGATGTGTTAGGATTTTATATTAGGCGCTATGTATTCGCCCCATTGTAGATAGGCGCTATGTGCATGCCGTAGGTTTTTATTTCATTATTCTGATATTTGCCTGGCATTTTATTTATTCTTTATTTCATTTACTATTCATGATTAACTATTAATTATAGATTTCCTTTCCTGTACATCTTATACCTTTAGCTGTAGCTTGCATGTGTATGTCCACCAGAACATAGACACCAGTTAAGCATGTCACTCACAACCTAGTTGTCATTAGGAGACCCCTCTTCTATTTTATTTCGTGTGTGTTTATTATTTGATCCCCGAGTCATGCATGATTAGGTAGACATCTTCTCGAGGATATTTTGTTCCCATTTTATATGATTTTCGCCCGAAATTCTTCCAGGTTAATAATAAATGGCATAAGAGACCAAGTGCTTGCACTCGGACGAATTGGAAGTGCTCTTCGGACCTTCTCCATTCGTAATCAGGCACGAACCCATTCATTTCTGGTTATCCATGGTATACAGAGCATATTTTTTTAGGATCCATGGTCGTATACCATGGATGGCGACTTTGAGTTTTGTTTTGTTTCGAGAGTTCCTTGGTAGAGCTCTCCTTCACGCGTGGATGATCCAGGAGGCCGCTGGGGGCTCGTCCCTCACCTCTCTCCCGGATCGGGGTCCACAGGTACACTAACTTGATCCCATTCCAATCAAAATGTTCAATGCGGGCCCACCCAATGGGTCCAAATTCTCTCTTGTTTTGATTCTTGCGAATAACCCTTCTCAACACTTAGCAAGACAATGCGAAACATGACAGAAATGACCGAAAAGATTTAAAAATGTAAGAGACAGACGCGGAAAGGAAAGACACTAGAAGACCGATAGAAAAACACTAACTTCTTTGTTGATTAAAGGGGAGCGAAATGGGGGTGTCTACAGGAGGATCCGTCCGGGTCTTTTTGGAAGGCATTTCCAGGGAAAACACCCGCTCTGCATATGCTCGTCGACCAGCTGTTGTTGGTCTTCCCGCCGCCGGTCCGCCCGCGATGATGTTGATTTTTTCGATAATGGTAGGCGCCTGTTCGCGTGCCTGCGGTCGTTGAGGGGGCTCTTCTTTCTTGGGATGCTGGTGGCGACGTTTGTCGTGTCTGCTGCGGGATCGCTGCCTGCTCCGGGAGCGATGCCTGCTCGGGGATCGGCGTCTGCTTGTGGATCGGCGACGGCTACTGGACCGGCGCCTGCTACGTGACTGACGCCTGCCTCTGGGTTCGTCGGCGGGGTGATGGGCCTCGTGCTAGTTTTCGCCAGGGCTCCTTAGATATTGATTTAGGTGCCCTTCCTCGGCCAGTTTTTCTAATTGGAGCCGGAGGTGGAAGCAATGGTCGGTTTCGTGGCCGTGGTCCCCGTGGAATTCGCAGAACTTTCTTGTGGACCGCTTCTTCGGGTCCGTGGCCATTCTCTTGGGGGGGTCAGGAGACCCTGATCTCTGATAGCTAGCAGGACATGGGAGAGGGGAACCTTCAGGGGGGCGCTTCCTAGTCTTTCGAAGACGGGGACGAGGTTCCGGCTTGCCTGTCTTTCCTCGGCCCATGGCCTCATGGCCCTTCGGTCGTCGTTGCTTTTTCTTTCATCGGGGCCGGGCCGGCTCCGCTCTCTCGCGCAGGCTTCTTCTGCCCGTACAAATTTGTCAGCCTTGGATTCAAGCTCCTGCAGGTCCCGTGGTGGCTTGAGGGTAAGATGCAGCTTGAGATTCGGGTCGGTGGTGGCATGCTTCAGTGTTGCGACCGCTATTTGGACGTCCATGTTGGAAAGTTGGGCTAGCTCGGCGTTGAATTTCAACATGAAGTCTCTTAGGGTCTCGTTTCTTCCTTGTCGGAGGGCTAAGAGGGCATCCGCTGGATCGTGGCGGAGGCGGTTGTTGGCGAACCTTGCACTGAACTTTCTTCCAAATTCCTGGAAGCATGCGATGGAGTCGGGCTCCAATCTCATGTACCAGTCGTTAGCGGTTTTTCTTAACAGGGAGGCAAAGGCTCTGCACATAAATCCGTCCGACGCGCGCCCGAGCGTCATTACCCTTTTGAAAGTTTGGAGGAACTCAAGAGGGTCTGTGCTCCCATCGTATAGGCAGAAACGGAAATGGTCTATTCCTGCTTCCACTGGGGTCTTTAAGACCTCCGAGGTGAACGGGGATGCCGTTTCCCTCTCCCATTCGTCGAGGATGCCGTGGGCGTAAGGCTTTTTCATTTCCTGTTTTACTTCTCGGATTTGCCTCTGTAGGTCAGCTATCGGGTCCATGCCGGGGGGTTGCACTGAGGTTGCCACCTCCTCTGTCCGAGCTGGGGGTGGTCCTGGAAACTAGCCGTCCGGACAGGGGGGGCGCGGCTTAGCGTAGCTTTCTTCCCGTCGTTTCGCTCGTGCCCCCTAGCTGTGGGAGGCAAAGGGCTATTTGCCGATGGGGAGGGCGTCCGGCGGGCCGGTACTCGCCTTCGTCAGGGATGACGCTCCCCCGGCTGTTCCTCGTCACCTTCGTCATAGGCTTCCGTCTGGTCATGTGTTGTCAGGGCCCTTCCCGGGGCCCGAGGTTCCGACGAAGGCAAGCGTTGGAGCAGCTCTTGGCGGAGTTCGTTGAACATTTCCACGGTGGGGACCATTTGCGGTGCGCTGGAGGAGGGCTGGCGTCGGCCCGAGAGCGGCGAGTTTGGCTCTCGGGAACTTGAGGCGTGGGTCTGCGCGTGTTGGGCCTGGCTCCTGGTCATTACCCCTATTTCTTGTTGTTGGGTGTGGTTTCTCATCGCCGTAAGGCGTTCAATACTCGACGAGTCCCACGGATGACGCCAATATGATGGCGTCGGAATCCGGGTCTGCGATCGCGCGGTCGGTAGAGAGCCTCCGCGGAGTTTGCAATCACAAACAAAGGGGGTCTTTTAGGTCGTGTCTAGGATAGAGGTTTAGATGTCTTAGGCATCATAACTTAGAATAGGCGCGAAGAACTACGTTGCCTTGATTCTCGTGGAGGCGGGGATACGTAGGCTTCTTTGGATGAACATCAGATCATCTAAGGACTCGGGCTTAAACATTGGAGTCTTAGGGTCTGTTGTTAGCACTTAGGGCTTGTGTTTATATATCGATTCTTACATAGAATCATGATAGTTTGTGTTCATCTCCTTGCTTACTTACGTACTTAGCTATAACATTTACCTGCTTATGTGTTTTACCTAGTTGCTTAGTTGAAGCTCTTACCTGCTTAGCTGTAGTTCTTACGTGTTTAGCTGTAATTCTCTACCATTATTTGGTTATTGATTATTATCTTTTTACTATCATCTACTGACGTTTGCTCATTGCGCAGATTTATCTTCTTAGTTGTGACACTTTATGGTATTACTGTATTTCCTATCTGTCATTTAATATTTTCTAGATGAGATGTGTTAGGATTTTATATTAGGCGCTACGTATTCGCCCCATTGTAGATAGGCGCTCTGTGCACGCCATAGGTTTTTATTACTGCATTTCCTATCTGTCATTTAATGTTTTCTAGATAGGATGTGTTAGGATTTTATATTAGGTGCTATGTATTCGCCCCATTGTAGATAGGCGCTATGTGCACGTTATAGGTTTTTATTATTGCAATTGCTATCTGTCATTTACTGCTTTCTAGATGTGATGTGTTAGGATTTTATATTAGGCGCTATGTATTCGCCACATTGTAGATAGGCGCTATGTGCACGCCATAGGTTTTTATTATTGCAATTGCTATCTGTCATTTACTGCTTTCTAGATGTGATGTGTTAGGATTTTATATTAGGCGCTATGTATTCGCCACATTGTATATAGGCGCTATGTGCACGCCATATGTTTTTATTATTGTAATTGATATCTGTCATTTACTGCTTTCTAGATGGAATGTGTTAGGTTTTCTTTGAATTCGAATTTGCATCTTTCAAAAAAAAAAAAAAAAAAAAAAAATTTGTCTCATACGTGAATGAAGAAAAATAGTCCACAAGTGGGCATCGTCACATCGTTATAGTCACACCATTCTTGCTTTCATGTCAACTATGTTGCATGTAATTGTATATGATGATCATGCTCCTGGCATTTGCTTTTACATAGTGATCAATGATTCCACAAAAATTTACAAGGCTTAATAGTGTACTCTTGTGGTTTATCCCATTTATCATTTGGCATGGGACCCAAAACAGATGGGTAGTCTCATGGGGGTCCACAAGATGAACGGTCCCGATCATACACATATGCCATGTGGGATCAAAAGTTGCTCGTTAGGAGTGAATCCTAACTCGTTAGGAGTGAATCCTAATAGTGCCCGTTAGTTAGGGTAGTTAGTCTCTACCTACAAATGGTCTAGCCAAATGATCTAACAATCAAGAGACCATGGGTGTCAACTCCCTCAAACAATTCAAAAACTTCTTAAGATCTGGAAAATGAAACAACCTTCTTTTTCCTTACACAACAATTTAAATCTCTGCAAATACATTTGTGAATTCATGAACTAATGTGTTTATAGAATAACACAAATCATTTCAAAAGTGATTTCTAAGCTTGCACATTTAAAAAATGCGATGAGAACCTATACAAACCATAGATACATGCAGAAAAGGTCACTGCAGACAATAAGTAGTTTTAGCCAATATTATGTGCCTCATTTCAGTGGTGGATATAGACGAATACTTCAACCAATACAATAATAGAATGATCACCACCACTACACTTGTATATACGGGCGTGTTCTACGAAACACTTACCTAATTACATCATAAGTAGACAACCCATATCAGCAACTCATTGTTCTAAGGAGACCGGATTTTGGGGTTCCCTCAGTTGGTTTCCAGATGATATGCTCAAGTTTACTGCAGAAACTCTTGTAGAACTGTAGAAATCAATTACAGAAGCCACAAGTTAAAATGATAACTGGTAAGCTATGTAACATTTGGTCCTGTTCATTTTGTATTATATGTTGACAATTGATTTTGAGTCAGAAAATGATTATTGGACTCCAAATTGCATTTAATTTTGAGTCCAAACTCAAATTTACTTCTCAAAATTCAAAATGAACAGTGCCTTAATTTATTTTCCTCCTTATTTCCCTGTTTCCCTTTTCCTTCTTGGAAGGCAATAATGGATATTTGATGAAAAGAGATGTGGGGCTGAGATGCCCCCATGAAAGATGTACAACCATGCCTGCTTTTACATAAATAAAGTCAAAAAGTTAAAAAAAAAAACCAAAGGAATTATTTGTTTACTTATTTATTGTTTGTTAGCATTTCTCTTTGTATGGATAAAAGTTTTCCTGTAATATGCTTTGTGATAGTGATATATCCTTCAATAATAACATGACTAAGGCATGTCAGCATGTTCCAATGTCTCTCTCTCTCTCTCTCTCTCTCTCTCTCTCTCTCTATATATATATATATATATATATATATATATATATAGAGAGAGAGAGAGAGAGAGAGAGAGAGAGGAAAATGATTTTGAGCTTGAAGCTCATATAGCTTATATGAGCTTCAGGGCCCAAACAGATGTGGGCCCACATTGTTAGGATGACCAAAGCATTCATTTGAAAGGCCCTTACATAGATAGGGTGTGTACAAAAAATCAGCTTCATAGGATCATCCTAACCCATCCAAAAGTGGAGGGCAAAATGGACAGACATCGTTTGCCACAAATCTGCCCATTTTTGCCGTCCGCTTTTGGAGGGGTTAGGATGATCCAATCGAGATGATTTTTGGTACACACCCTATCTATGATGGGGCCTCGCAAATGAATGGTTTGGATCACCACAAAAAATGTGGGACCCATGTGTTTGGGCCCTCAAGTTCATATAAGCTATATGAGCTTCAAGCTCACAATCATTTTCCTCATATATATATATATATATATATATATTGGTAATGACACCCCCTACTTATTCTCCTACCTTCCAACTATATGCCGCGCAACCAAACACTACTTACTAATCTCCGAGGTAATTCCAGACAAATCAAATGCTTGTCTCCTCCCTTTTGACTTCTTATCCACCAATCTCCAAGCCACCCCGCACAACCAAACATAGAGTAAGAGAAGGTTGAATTTTCAAGGGAATGTGCAAGCTAAAAATACGAAAACATAGTTAACGCCCAAAAGAAAGGCGATTCATGAGCATGAGAAATGCAAGTTGACCTTGTGATATTCGAGTGTCTCCTGCAGCCTTGCGAACATCTACCATGAAAGAGATGGTGCAACTTCGAAAACCTATGAAGTATAAAAATACATACTTAGAAAAGACAGTTTTTTCTTTAGAAGCAAAGCCACTTGACTCAGCAATACAACAGCTATGCAAGCATACGAGGAAGATGCCACTTCACCTCCAAAACAATGGCAAACTGTCCAATCTTATTTGAGGTTATTCCTTCTAGCCTCATCTGCAAAATTACAAATCCTGGAACAATGAAAATGACAGTAGAAAGATGATAAATTACATCAATAAAACCATGAAGAAGCAAAAATAGGCTAGATATGAGAGTAGAGGAAGGGATCTTGGTGCAGAAGAAATAGAATAACATAAGTTTTAAATTTACATTCAAACCAAAACAAAGCCATGCACATACCTCAATCAAAGGCAAGGAGAGCAGAATATGGTGTTGCCTCAAAGAGAAAACAACAGAGAAACAGAAACTCCTTGCATAAACTTCAATTTTCGTAATGCTTACAAAACTAGTCCAATATTTCCTTATATAAACTATATACGTAGCCTATTATGACTTCAAAACATTGCCAAAGGCAGCCTCCTAATCCTAGACATTTCCAACTTTAAAGCAGAACCAAGAGACTAATATTTTAACTTAGATTCTAACTGCAGCTAACAATAGAAACTTCCAACCTAAAACTAGTGCCTAAATATGTCAAACTATAAAATCCACCAAAAAATAAATAAAAATTAAAAATAGCATCTTTATACTTTGGGCTGACATCATCATAACAGCAATAAGACTCATGTTGAACCCTTCTTCTTTTTCTGTTTCTTGGAAGAGACTTCTCCTTAGGTACTAGTTTGGACTGTAAAATGCACCTCAGTGGAGAAGAATTCAGTTTCAACGAATTGGCTTCAACATATCATTAGAAGATAGGTACATCTAGCTTGCACAACTTGTCTTCCATAATATATTTGCTCTAGCATTTAATGAAGAACAGAGTGTAAGATCCTCGTGTCCTTAAGGTCCGAGTGTTAGGGATATCTTCAACTTATTCATTAAACATTTTGAAAGCCACTCCATTCGTTGTTCAATCTTTGTTGGTTGTTATTCATCATGTTCAACATCATCATATACATAGCGTCTGCTGATGACATGGCTGATTTGAGATCATTGAGAAGCTCGAGTAAATAGGCATTTTGGCCCAGTTTCTTCAAAATCATAAATGGTGCAAACTCATTTGCTTGTAATTTGTGATAGGATGCCTGGGGATACAGCTCCTTAAGCATAGACACCAATTCTTGTTCGTCTTCTTCATATCCTTTCACCCTTCGATGCAAATCACAACCCTTCATTTACTAGTCATTGCTTTTTTCTATGACCTGTCATACTTATTCATGAATGTTCTAAACATGGTCGGCATAGACCCACATCATCGCTTGTCCCAACACTCGGAGGTAGCGGTACCAAGTCAAGAATGTATGATGGAGAGAACCTACAATCTGCTTCAAATGGAGATTTAAATTTCGGTTTCGGTTTAAATTTTGAACTTGGCCGAAACAGAAATTTCGGGGGCGAAATCCAGTATAAAAAAAGGAATTAATTAATTTTTACGCAATTTCATAAAAATATTATTTTTTTAAAAAAAAAAAATTTGAACTCGAAATTTCGAAATTCTCAAAAATTTCGGTTTCGGTCCCAACCGAAATCCGAAATCTCGGTCAGACGAAATTTAAAACCATGACTGGAACTATCAGATGAAAATTCTAATTAAGCGAAGATCTTGTCCCACGATCTAACATGCTCTCCGACTTAGTATTCAAATTTCTCGATACTGTCATAAATAGCTTACAAAGTTAATATCATTTCTCGATAATGTCTCATACATAGCTTACAAAGTTAATATCATGGTCAGATGTAATCTAAATCCAAGGAAAAGGCCAGGCAGAAAACCTCTAAGCCTTCTTCCTCATCTCAGGGCAACAACGCCCTAGGAAGCCAAATTCAGCATGCTGAGTTCAAAATAAAGAAACCTAGAAAATGATTTTTCTAATTGGAACCTAGGAGAAGAAAAGGATATCAATGGGTCTGAGTATCCTAGTGAGTTTGTGCGTGACAGATGACCTAGTGGCACAACAAAGTGCGAATTTCTCCGAAAAAACAACTCTGAGATGCAACCCACTACAGCTTCAGGGGTATTATCTAAAGCTAGATTGCAGTAAAGACCAAGAAAAGGTTGTCCTAAAGTTTGAACCAGGGGCTGTCTAGGACAACCCATAAATATTATCTAAAGCTAGATTGCAGTAAAGACAATGAAAAGGTTGTCCTAAAGTTTGAACCAGGGGCAGTCTAGGACAACCTTTTATGGGTTTTTACGACAATCTAGGTTTAGATATACCCCTGTAGCTATAGTGGGTTGCATCTCAATGCTGTTTTTTCGGAGAAATGCCCACTTTGTTGTGCAACTAGGTAGTCTCTGTCGTGAACAAACTGACTAGGTTACTCAAACTCATCGATATAAGTTTCTTCTTTCCAGTTAAAAACCCAATTTCCAGGTTATTTATTCTAAAATCAGCATGCAGAATTTGGTTTCCTAGGGGAATATTGGCCCAAGCGGAAGGAGGCTCAAAGATTTTCTGCTTGGCCTTTTCCTTGGCTCTATCTATAATTTCTCTCTTTTTATTTCTAGAAGATATGGTTGTAAGTCAGCAACAGATATACCAGCTAGTAGATCAGGTATATGTTCAAGGAATCCTAGGGTTTTTCCTGGAGGTCCTCAGGTTTTTGTGGACCGGGTGAGTTATCTTCTCAAGGTATGTATGCAGATCCAGACGGTAATTGTGTCTCTTGGCTTCTTGAATGAGGTTTCGGTTTGTAATCCCAAACTGTGTAATGGTCCTCTCCAATGGTGATTTCCTTGGGATAGCTCTTTTACTTTACTCTTTACTTCAATTATTTTAGAAGCATTCAGTCCAATTAAAGAGTGGATTTTGTGTTTTAGCTCAAGCATCTGGTTTTTCAAATCCCGGTGATCTGATAGACCACATATTGAGAGATCTATTAATCTATTTAAAAGGGATTCTACCACAGAATGTGTTAGACCATGATCTTAATGGTAAGCATCAAGGTTTCTGCTCATATATGGGATGTTTGCCAAGTGATCCATGGCAATTAATTTTTCCTTACACATTGGATACACTTCCCGCTAAAAAATCGGACAGACTCTGATACCAAGTATTAATTTTTCCTTATATATTGGATACACTTGCCTCTATAAAATTGGACAGACTCTGATACCACGTATACATGGGATACTTACTGGTATACCCTGACAACAATTCCTCCTCTGATACCAAGTATAGACAATAACCATGAATGAACAGATGAGTTTACAATCTCCGATAGCCGAGTACTTTTATTCCGGGTGCACGCTACTAACGATATGATCAATCCTCGATTATAGTGAACAAAAAATAATAAGCATAACAATAAAGTTAATTAGATGTTCTTACCAGTCAGGATCCCATCCTTTTATTTGAGGAACATTGTGAAGTGTTTGAAGACTAGATCGAGTAATTGAAAAGCAATAAAGACTGCAAGGGTAACCTTGTTTAATTTTTCATTCTAAAGCTGAAAAAAAATCAAATCAACTCCTTCAGAAAATTGAAAAATCAGATTGTATCAGAAGCATAAACTCATCAGTGTACTTGATAAAGTTTTGAATAGACTTAAAAGTTAGACAGATCATTACCAATTAGAGTATCTGAACCTTTGGAATCCTTTTTCTTTTAGTAATTTCTCTGAATGGTAAATCTTTGAGGAAAATTGGTGTAACAGTTATTTGGCCATTACAAAGTTGGATGGTTACATTTTCATTTCATAAATTGTACATATTCAGTGTTTTACACATGAAAAGTGAATCTGAGTCCTCTGCCATGGTAGGAAGGGGAAATTGCTCCAAGATTAATCTCACAAATGGAAAAAACTTTTCCATAGCAGTTGGATGTCATCTCCATTATAGCTTTCGTTTGGCATGCAAGAGGCAGCTAACACAAGAATGTGAGAGACGGAGATAAGATGGAGGAATAAGGCGAAAGGAGAAAGATTTCAGTATACTCATTTCCTTTTTAAGTTTTTAAACTAAATTTCAATGACAATTATAGAAAGGGACAGGAAGAACTTGTAGGAAGTTCTTTCATGTACCACGTGGCGAGTGGGAATATTTGGATTCCCCGCTCTATCATACTATCGGTTCCCAACCAGAAGTCTATTATATAGCGCTTTATGGCAAAGAAAAATGTCATTTTGACCTGTCAGATACCTCATGTTTTTCTCTAGCTTTATTCTCCCCTAAACATGGTTTTCAATTTCGACCAAAATTTCGACCGGGACAGAAATTTAAAACCAAAACTGAAATTTAAAAATTTCGGCTGAAATTATAAGATTTTCACCAAAATTTCCACCGAAACAGAAATTGCCACCGAAATTTCATTTTCGGCTGAGGCCGAAACCGAAACCAAAACTGAAATTTCAAACCTTGCCCCTATGCAGAGGAAGAATAGTGACTACAGAAATTAAATGAATGAATCCACATAAAGCAAAAACCATGAGCATACAAGCATAAAAAATCTAATTGCAGTTCATTCACATATCTCCACTAAATATGAATCAAACATGAACATTGTAATGGAAAATGATGTGAACACTTAAACTCAACAACAAAATCTAGGAAGCGACATGCATAAAATTCCAGATGAACAATTAGACAGTATCATTAAAAGGAATACCTTATAATTTCGTGAATGGACCTTGAGATTCATGGATTGTGCAACAGCATCAATACTTGATATAATAGCTTTAGCTGGTTTGTGTGATACAAAACGAGTTTGACGTTTTACATAATCCTGCCACCAAAAAATAATGTCAAATTTAGAGCAGATGCTTCCTTGTAAAGGTAATAGACAAACGATGACATAAGCACAAGAAAAGGAGAAATATGGTCGTACGAAAAATATTAAAAGTAAAATGCAAGTAGAAACATATCGTAAATATAAAACCTTGCGATGCCTGCAAGCTATGCGTCTTTTTATGCATTTTTCAAAATACTTGTGATTGACCGATTCTGACCAAGGATAAAATGGCAATTTCCAATAATCATTTGACCATGTTCGACCATAGGACTTAGTATTGTAACATTTACATAAGAATTGCTACTGGGCCTTAAGTAACATTACTGACTGTTAAAATATTACATAATCCTTGTTTAACCTATTTTAATATGTGTCTCCACCAGTCAACATTTTTAATATGCGGCTGAAGTTTTTCTTAGTCCCTAGAGAAAGACTAGTGTCAAAATGTAAGCAAGGATCATGAAGAGACATGGGACTCTCTATCTGGGCATTTGAAGGATCACTTCACTCCTAGTTACATGTTCTAGCTATGAAGAACAAAACCCAAGACTTTTGCTATTTTTCAGCAGAACAAAAGCCTTCCTATTTTGGTCCTATTTTTTCATCTCAATTCTGCAGTTACTTTCAGCTTCATTTTCTACTTGAATGTGTAATTCATCAAAGTGTTAAGGTTTCACTCTTTCGTATTGCAAGCCACTGAATGATGACCGCATCCATTATGGGCTCTCTGTATCCTAGACACGTACTTGAGTAAATGCAAACCAGATCTGTCACGCCCCAACCTGTATCCCAAGGTTCCACACTCATGTGTACCTTGACATACAAGTGGGTGTCACGGTCACTAGTTCAAATGCGGAAACACAAAACAATTATAGATCCTTTAGATCAACACCAAACTATATCTATATAAATATCAAATGTGCATCCAAGGAAGTTCCACATTAATAAGTTCATTATCAGAGTTTTTACATTCCCAAAAACAAATAAAGACAAAAAAAAGTGACAACTAAATTCTTGTATGCGCCTCACTGCAAGTGTCCTTCTTTTGATTCTCTACCAAGTGAATCATGTAAAATAAGAGCCCCCCAAGATTACTGTTACATACAATACATATGAAGATGAGAACGGAGAAGGAGAAGAGACGAAGATGGGAGAAAGCGTTAATTGAGAGAGTTTATCGTACTCCTCTCACGCACTGTAATATATATTATTGTGTATATATACTGAAAAGACACATACACCCCTAACAAGCGTGTGCATATGCATGCCTATACTCAACACTCCCCCTCAAGGTGGAGTATGGATATCATACATTCCCAGCTTGTTACATAACTCACTCAATCTAGCCCTACTCAGTGGTTTTGTAAACATGTCCGCCAGTTGATCATTTGATCTTGTAAACACTGTGCAAATCTACTTTTCTTGAATCCGATGACGAATAAAGTGGCAATCCAACTCTATGTGTTTTGTCCGCTCATGAAAGACTTGATTCATGGCTATATGGATGGCAGACTTGTTGTCTCATTGGAGAGACGCATGTGAAGAGTATGGTAGACCAATCTCTGACATGAATGACCTTAACCAGATTAACTCGCAGCCTGTATAGGCCCATGGCTCTCTACTCAGCTTCTGCACTTGACCGTGATACAACTTTCTGCTCCTTGCTCTTCCAAGACACTAAGTTACCTACAATAAACGTACAGTAGCCATTTGTAGACCTCCTGTCGGCAGGTGACCCTGCCCAGCCTGCATCTGAGTATCCCTCAATCCTCATGGGATTATGTTTTCTGAAAATGAGTCCTTTACCAGGAGCTTTCTTCAGATATTTCACTATCTGAATAATTGCCGACCAATGAGATGTCCGTGGTGCATTCATATACTGACTAGCGACACCAACTGCATAAGCGATATCCGAACAAGTGACAAAGAGGTAAATCAGCCTCCCAACTAAACGTCTATATTTGCATGGACCCTCTAGTAACTCCCCCTGTTCAGGTGAAAGCTTGACATTTGGGTCAATGGGAGTCTCAGCTGGCTTTGCTCCCAGAAGACTAGTCTCTTCTAATATATCCAGTGCGTAGTTCCTCTGTGATAGGGACAACCCTCTATGAGAATATGCTACCTCTATCCCTAGAAGTATCTCAGACGGCTAAGGTCTTTGGTGCGGAATTCCTTCTGAAGAAAATCCTTCAGCTTTTCTTCAGAAAAGCTGAACAGAACAATCATCTACATATACAATAAAAGATCTTACCATCTTTGCCCTGAGAGATGAACACTGAATGATCTACAGCACACTGTCTCATCCCAAAACGTGTCATTGCCTCACTAAATCTACCAAACCAAGAACGAGGGGATTGCTTCTGACCATATATCGCCTTTTGTAACTTGCAGACAAAATACTTCATCTCTCCCTAAGCAACGAACCCAGGCGGTTGCTCCATATAGACTTCTTCTTGCATATCACCATGCAAGAAGGAATTCTTGACATCAAACTGATAGAGAGGCCACGAGCTGTTGACTGCAAGGGATATCAAAACTCAGATGGAAGGAATCTTCGCTACATGAGAGAATGTGTCTGTGTTATCAATGCCGTATGTTTGGGAATATCCCTTTGCAACCAATCGAGCTTTGAACCGTTCTACTGTCCCATCTGGGAGGTATTTCACTGTGAATACCCACTTACAACCAACCACCTGGGCACCTTGTGGAAGAGGGACCAACTACCATGTGTGATTCTCCTTCATAGCCCCCATTTCTACATCCATAGCTGCTCTCCATCCTGGATTAGACAAAGCCTCAACAACAGAGTGAGGAATAGAAACAGAAGATAGGGGTGACAAAAAAGAATGGTAAGGCGGCGAGACATGAGCATAAGAAACCACATTAGATATAGGATGAAGAGTGGTACGAGATCGGGTACGAGATGCAATTGGGGAATCAACAGGAGAATCACTTACCTCAGGAGCAGTGGGTGATCCAGCGAGCAGTGAGGGAGCTGGAAGGCATGAAATGGCATCGGAGCTGGAGGTTGTTGAGGACGACGAGAATAAAATTGCACTTGTTTTGGTTGAACAATAGGAGATGAATGTGAGATTGAGATAGGAACTGGAACAGGTAATGGGACTGCAGGGTCTGTAATCTGTGGAGGAATAGATCCTGCATAATAAGGTATATACTCGAACAAAGAAACATCACCAGAAACAAGGCACGACGAAGCTGAGGACTATAACATCGATATCCCTTTTGAGTGCGAGAATAGCTCAGAAAAATACACTTAATCGACCGTGCATCTGATAGAGAAGGGATATCGATGTTATAATCCTCAGCTTCGTCGTGGCTTGTGAGAACTGCTTCTGCCCAATAATGTTTAGGAACATGCATCTGATAGAGAAGGGTCCGAGCTGTGTCCATAAAATATCGAATTTTCCTCTCTGCAACACCATTTTGCTAAGAGGTATGGGCATAAGACGACTGATGAATAATACCACGTGAAGATAAAAATTCCTGAAAACCATTAGAAACAAAGAAATATTCACGTGCATTATCTGTGCACAAACATTTAATAGAACATGAGGACTGATTAGAGATCATAGCATAAAAAGAACGAATATATTAAAAACTACAAAACGATCTTTTATTACATATAACCAAGTCAGCCGTTTATAATCGTCCACAAAGATAACAAAATACCGATATCCTAATAAAGGAGTCCTACATGGGCCCCAAACGTCACAATGAACCAATTCAAACGGACGAAGGACACGACTAAGTGAACATGACTGATAGGAAACACGATGGTGTTTTCCATACTGACAAGACTCACATTGAAAACGACTAACTGGACCAGACACAACTGAAGAGAACTGCATATGATCAACTGGAGGGTGACCAAGACGGCAGTGCCACATGAATGAATCAACCGAAGTACTGACGCAGTAGGAGCAGTATCACTGTCAAGGTAGTGTAGGCCATCCACTTCACCACCAGAGCCAATCTTCCTCTCAGTTGCCAGATCCAGAAAAGAACAAGAAGGAAAGAATGTCACTGAACAATTAAGACGAGTAAGTTGACTGACAGAAAGAAGATTACAAGGAAAACTAGGGACACATATGATGGAAGAAAGAGATAAATGAGAACTAACAGAAGTGTCCCCTGTAGTAGAAATGGGACACTTTGCCCCATTAGCCAACGTAACCAATGTAGAGGAGTTAGGTTTAAAGGAGCTAAGTAGGCTACGGTTACCAGTCATGTGATGTGAGGCTCCAGAGTCAATGAGCCATGAACTGGAATGACTGAGAGAGCAGGATGGGATACTACCTTTCGTAGCAAGAGTAGCAGGTGGTTGTTTCCCTTTTTTCCTGTAGGCGTCGAAGAGACTCATATTCAGTGCGCAAGACCACGACGGTGTCGGAAGAATTAGTAGAGATAGCAGTAGGAATTTCTGCCAAAGTCCCTGAAACATTATATGCAGCTCTCTAGAGGGGCGGAATTCTGGATGTAAATCATAACAGAAATCAATATTATAACCCTCCATATCACAATGGAAACAATACCGAGATCCATGTCCACTAGTGGTACGGCCTCCCCCTAAATCACGGCCAAAACCACGACCATAACCTCTACGACCACGACCTCTGGTGCCTCGACTGCAACCAGACTCAACGGCAAGGGCAGACTGCGCTGAACTCGAGAGAAAACCTCATCTATGTCTGGTAGAGTACCAAGACCTAGGATCTGGTAACGAATAGGCATAAAATCTCGACCAAGTCCATCCAAAAATATAACCACACGTATGTCATTTTTCTGCTTTTCTAACTCTGCAAGATCAGTGGAGGGAGGATGATAGACATCTATCTGCTCACATAAGCTAACAAAATCAGAATAGCACTCAGACACAAATCTGTCACCCCGCTTCACACTGAAGAAGTCAATGTAAACATCACAGATCCGAGTGAGATTGTTAGTTTCTGAATAAAGAGTCACTGCACGCAGCCAAACTGTACGAGAGGTATTCAGGAATAACATATGACTAGCAATCTTCGGATCCATACTCTGACATAAGAGGGACTGAAGCGGGCATCCTCCTTACTCCACTTGTCGTAGGAGGCATCCTTCGGATTGGGGGGGGCCGATGTAATAAAATTCAACTTGCCCTGCCCACGGAGATAGAGCTGAACAGAACGGCTCTAGGCATAGTAGTTCAAACCATCAAACCTGCTGGACGTCATAGAAGTCACAGGAAAAGAACCCGATGTAGTAAAGGATGTGGAAGGCAGAGCCATATCGAACTCCAAAGTGACTCACAATAATCTGAATTATGTAGCCACCAACAAGAATCAACTAAGAACCATGACAGAAACAACAACCACCCCGTGTAGAACCAACAATAACCTAGGCTCGGACAGCGCTGACAAGCGGCACAATGCAGACAACCTCGTAATAAAAACCGGAACTATCAATCACCAGCAGCCAAACAAACATCAACGACACCGATATATGTGTTAACGCAGTACATCATACAGGTTCCGGGAGAGAACAAACCACCAATCACCATCAGTAAAACAAACCTCCAACACCGCAAGTCAACACAAATAACACAATAAACAAGTCAACAATACCCGGAACCATTCACAAAATGAAAAGAAGGCACAGTTCGGTGTTCAGAACATGAGGAAGTATGAAGAAATAGGTGTATATAGGACTGATGTAGAGGACGGAAGTGATTAGAGTTCGAGAACAAACAAGGGAGGGGCTGTGGCTATGAGAAACAGAAGACGGTTTTAGGGTTTTAAAAAAAAAGAAAAAATATTGTAGAAAAGGGGCGAAAATATTAAGGGTGGTGTGATGTGTATGTATTGAAAGTTTTATATTGATGTGCGGCTAGGGTTAGGGAGAAAAAAAAACCAAAAAAAAAGGATGGTGTAGATGGTGCGATTTAGGGTTAGAGGTGTCGGCTAGGTCTAGGATAAAGAGAAAGTTTGATTTTATTTTTTTTTGGTTAGGGTTGATTTGAATAAAAAAAGATGAGCGTTAGGGTTAGGGTACGGCTGAGGCTCTGATCTTCACGGTGGGTACTTTTGATCTTCAACCTCTTGCTCTGATACCATGTTACATACAATAGATATGAAGATGAAAATGGAGAAGTAAGGAGAAGAGACAGAGATGGGAGAAAGTGTTAATTGAGAGAGTCTATCGTACTCCTCTCACCCACTGTAATATATATTATCATGTATATATGAAAAGACACATATACCCCTAACAAGAGTATGCATATACATGCCTATACTGAACAATTACTAATCTACAAAAGTAGTCATAAAATTTTGAATAAGCTACACAGCTCAGTAGATAACTTAACTACTACTTTAGGAGTTTGGTACACCCTTGAGATGAAGTGAAAATTAGTGTTCAATGAATCAAATCTAGATTTCGTAATGCAATGAGTAAGTAATAGTTCCAATTTCAAATTTACTATCCAATGATTCTATTTAGCAACTAATACGTATGAGTCAAAAGTTTATGTCTAAAGTCTATGTGAAACCCAATGTTTCAAAGTTCATATTCAAAATCTGAAGATTATAGGAAATACTCAAAGGTTTGAAGTTCATGTTCAATATCCACAGGGCCATATTCAATGATCAATAATAAAAAATTCTGACTAAATGTTATGCGGATCGTATTCAATGTTCAAAGGGGATTTATAATTATTATTATTATTTTCATTGAATTAGCTTATGCGTCTTACTTATAGCATACTAAGCATGCAATCAGGCACTTATATAATATTAATTTTTATTGTAATTATAAAAGTAATTTACTTCTGAATTATTTGGATTCTTTAATATAAATCTCTATAAATTTGGTAAGGGTGGATTATGTATTTTAAGGCGGTGTTGATACCATTACACCAACTGCAGTCCAGAGTCATATGCACATAACAAAGGATTCCCACATCAAGGTCAATAGACCCCCAAAACCAAGGCATAGACTTAGGCCATACCTGCGTCCAGATAGACTTAGACACCTAAGTGTCCCACAATATCAAAGGATGATCCCTTGGGATCCATCTACACCCGCTAAGGTGATTCTCCCACTCAAAGCCCATATCAAAATCCCCAATAAAGGGTGCACCTTGCTAAGACGATGAGCCAAGAGTGAGTCATACTTCAAAAGGTATCCTTCCAATCTCATTGTTTTATTAGTGTATTTGTTTCATAGTTTAATGTTCAATTTCCATAGTTCAGATAATCCGTCTTTCAAGTTTTTGTTCCAAAATGAGGTTTGATTTTAAAATATCATATGCTAAATATCTCATGATCTATGCAGAATATTTAATCTTCTATAAATCAGTTACTAATCAGCCAACAATGTTCAAAGGTTTCCTAGTAATGTAATGTTGAAGGAAGACAATTCATAAGTTTCTATTAATTTGTCGAATTTCTTCATGGCATAAAGCCTTGCGCATGAAAATATAATATTTACACATAATATCATGAATATAACCAATTTAAAATTAATAGACTGCTATTTTAATCTGAATTCTTCATTCAATAATTTAAAGTTTCTCTACTCAGTTTATTACCTTCAAACACAATTTTGTAAAATCTGCATATAAAAATGAGGAAAGTGTTTCTAGTCTGCCGACTAGAGATCATTCTCTAGTCCGGCGACCAAAAAACATGGGTCCCACCTTATTTGGGTGATGCAAAGCATTCATTTGATGGGCCCTGACATAGAGAGGGTGTCCACAAAAAATCAGCTCCATAGGATCATCCCAACCCTGTGATTTGTGGAGCTTAAAATGGACGGCTATAAATCGGCACAAATCTGTCCATTTTTTAGCTCCATAGGATCATCCCAACCCTATGAAGCTGATTTTTGTGGACACCCTATCTATGATGGGGCCTATCAAATGAATGCTTTATATCACCACAAAAAATGTGGGACCCAAGTGTTTTTGGTCGCCAGACTAGAGAATGATCTCTAGTTGGCAGACTAGAAACACTTTTCTCTATAAAAATATACAAGTCCAAACATCAGGATTCAAATTTCTAATGAAACTAGATAAACTAAATTAGGATATGACAAATTTTCAATATAAATTCGTTCTACAAAGGTACCAGAATTTTTGGCAACTCAGATCAAAATTCAGGGCCAGGCAGCAAAACAGATTTTGTAACTAAATTTGGATCCAGTCAAAAGTACAGCAAACGATATCAAAAATTCATGAAATTGGTGTCATTTGAAATATATTTTCGTGTAGAATAAAATTCGTGAAGGAATTATTTCCATTTGATAAACACATAAATAGCTATATATGAAATACAAAAAGTAGTCAGATTCGAGATGCCATACGAAGATTTCTAACTACCAGTCACTAAAAGAATTTTCTAGAAAATTTGAGATATCCAAATTCCCTAAATTTACATCCACATACTCTTAACCATATATGAATCCCTAGGAAAAAAGTTGGGACTTTAATTCCTTAGGACCATTTTTTTTTTCTATTTTATAAAACAGTCAAGAAACGAAACTTTTTAGGAACAGATTTTCTATGACGAAAATCCTAGAATTTTCAAGTAAAATGTATTCTAAGTTAGATCCGACCTTCATATCAACCCAAAGGTATTCCAAATACCCTACATAGGTCAAGAAACCTACCTCTATGATTATGTATTCCCTCTGATTCTTCACAAAGCTTTAGCTTCTCTTAGGATTTACTTCCACTTTTCTTCAATCATCCAAGGATTCTCCCCAAGAAATAAAAGGAAAATACTCTGGAGGGTTTATTGAAATAGAGATGATGAGAATAATGACATAAGGAGGCTATGGTCGTGCAAATGGGTGGGCAATATGAAGAAATGCCCTATTTTTAAAAGGCCTTTCGTCTTCATTTATGGGAATATTAACTTCCCTAAGTCATTACATCTTCCCAAAACGCCTGAGCTCAATTTTGGCATAACTTTCCATAAAGAGATTCATGCATACATTATTAAGTTTTTATGATGCAAATGAATTTGCATGGAATATACATTGTGTTTCCAATAGCCATGTGACTATTCATCAAGGTGAAGGGTGTGTACTGTGTATTAATTAAATAAAGTGAACCATCTTTTGGGAGTTTTGAACAACATGAATGGACATTAAATAAAGTGTTTGGGACATCCAAAATACTTACGGTAAGACCTTCTTACCCGTAGAATTTAAATTATATTCATTTGTCCCCATACACTAGAAATTTTACCATGTATGAGACGACCAAGGTTTTAAATTTCGGTTTCGGTGTCGGTGTCGTTTTCGGTCACCACAGAAACCGAAACGGTTCGGTTTCGGGCCGTAATTTTGGCCGAAATCATGTAAAAATATGATTATGATTTGGTTTTTTTCTAATTTCGACCAAAATGTCTAAAATTTTGGTGTAAATTTTGGCGATTTCAGTGGAAATTTTTGCTATTTCGGTGAATATTTCATGAATTTCGGTGGTATTTTTTTAAAATTTTGGTTGATCTAAAAATGGCTAAAAACAAAATTTCAACCGAAATTTCAGTGACATTTCGGCGAAATTTCGGAATTTTGGCGATTCACCTTTGTGAAATTTCGCCGAAATCTTGTAAAGAAACGACTTCATGTAAATTTCGTTTCGGTCGCGGCCGAAACCAAAATATTTCGTTTCCGCCGAAATTTTAAACCATGGAGACGACGACCCATATCCTTTGTAACATAAAAGTTCCTTCATTATTACTTTGTTTCACACATATGAACTCTTATGTGATCAATCATAAGTTGACATAGCTCCTACATAATTATCGATTATCTATTCAACAAGCTTTACTGAGTTTATTCATATCATTCATAGAATTCGATTTTTTTTCCACAAAAATTATTTACCAAAATAAATTCCTAGGTTACTATTAGTATTATTTGATAGAAATCAAACAAAAATTTATGTGAATAATTGTATGTCAGAATAGTTCTTATCATTTCATCCATTTATTATTCTAAAATTTAACTTATGTTAAGGCAAGCTTTTTTCTAAGGCATTACATCATCCCCCTTAAAAGAAATTTCGTCCTCGTAATTTACAAAACAGATTGAAACAAATAGGGATACTTTTCCATAATTTGGTCTTCACTTTCCCATGTGGCCTCTTCAGTTGAGTGGTGTCACCACATTACCTTCACAAGTGAAATTTTCTTTGTGCACAATACTTGTTCCTTGTGATCGATCCAGAATCCATACTGGCTCCTCAAGATATGAAAGGTCTTCTCGGATATGAACATGTTCATTTTCAAGAATATGTATAGGGTCATAGACACACTTCCGAAGCATGGAGACATGAAATACGTTGTGTACATTAGATAGATGTGGCGGTAAAGCCACCCAGTATGCTACTGTGCCAATCCTCTCTAAAACCACAAATGGTTCGATATATCGAGGGCTTAGCTTACCCTTCATGCTAAATCTCATGACTCCTTTAGTTGGTGAGACTAAAGAAAAACGTGATCTCCAGGTTGAAATTCCAAATACCTCCTTCAATTATCCGCATAGCTTTTTTGTCTGCTTTGTGCAGTGAGTAGTCTACTACAAATAGTTCGAACTTTATCTGTTGTTTCTTGAACCAAGTCAGGGCCAAGTAATCTGTGTTCCCCAACTTCATCCCAACATAACTTCTCATGAGTCATGACTCCTTTTGTTGGTGAGACTAAAGAAAAACATGATCTCCAGGTTGAAATTCCAAATACCTCATTTGATTATCCGCATAGCTTTTTTGTCTGCTTTGTGCAGTGAGTAGTCTACAACGAATAGTTCGAACTTTATCAGTTGTTTCTTGAACCAAGTCAGGGCCAAGTAATCTGTGTTCCCCAACTTCATCCCAACATAACGGTGATCTGCAATTCATACCGTAAAGGGCTTCATAAGGTGCCATTTGAATGCTTGCCGGGTAACTGTTATTATAAGCAAACTCGACCAAAGGCAAATGATCATTCCAACTACCTTGGAAGTCTGATGAACATGCACGTAACATATCTTCAATGATCTGGTTTGTTCATTCAGTCTGCCCGTTCGTCTAAGGATGGTAAACAAAACTGAATTCTAACTTCGTTCCTAGAGCATTCTGTAGACTTTTCCAAAAGTTTGATGTGAATCTAGAATCACGATCAGATACGATACACTGATACTCCATGCAATCGTACAATTCCTTAATATATAGCTTTGCCAAACTGTAAAGAGATATTGTGTTTGAATAGCAATGAAATGTGTTGATTTAGTCATACTATCAACAGTAACCCAGATGGTGTCCTTACCACTACGAGTCCTAGGCAATCCGACAATGAAATCCATTGTCACATTATCCCATTTCCATTATGGAATAGGAAGAGGTTGAAGCAATCCAGATGGCCTTTGATGCTCTGCCTTAACCTGTTGACACACCCAGCAACGAAAGACATATTCAGCAATCTCTCTCTCTCTCTCTCTCTTCGTATTTGTTAGAATAAGTATAGTGCATTAGGGCATTATCATCATTGTACATTCTTTACTTATTATATAAATACTTTAGTGAGGGGGAGTCATTCTCCTGACTCACTTTTCTTCTCTTAATCTTTCTCTCAACATGGTATCAGAGCCCTATGGTTTATGATCCCTATGGATCACCTTCAGCCTCCATCCATAAACCCTAACCCTAATCTCTCTCCCTCCCTCATCCCTCTCCCTCACCTCTATCTCTCTACCTAACCCTAACCCTAACCCCCACACAACCCTTCTCCAGCCACCTCCTAGCCCCCCGTCCCACCCCTCCAGCCCCTCCCTCCCTTCGTCCTTCCCCTCCAGCTCCCCTCACCCCCTATCCCACCTCCCACGACCCCCCTGCGCCCCGTTTCTTCCCCTCCACCCTATCCCCCCCGCCCCTTCCAGCCCTCTCCACCCCCCCCCCCCCCCCACATCCATAATACCCTAACCCTAACCCTATTTTGGTCTCTTTTCTTTCTTTTTCTTTCCAAACATTACCTTGACCCTATTTCCCATTTCTTCTCTTCATCTTTCCATCTTCATGTGCTGACCTAGTTCTATTCCTCTCCATTTTCTCTCTTCGCGGCCTCTTCCCGTCTTCACTATGGTCCCAACCATACCCATGTCCTTGTCTCGTGAGGCCGCGCTATTAGTCCTCGTCTTTAGTAGTTGGTTTTCCATCTCTTACCATGTTCTATCCGCTCGTTGTCGCCATTGTTTGTGGGTTCTCTTGTTCTTGGTCGTTCTTATGGATCCCCCGGTCATTGTGGATCCCTCTCTTGGCATGACGACTGAGGTCCGTGCCACCCCACCACCGCTGGCTCCCTCTTCCTCATCTTCTCCTAGCTACGCACCTATGGATGGATCTTACCCACAGTTGAATATTGCGAAGTTTGATGGAACCAACTACTTACCTTGGAAAGTTGTCGTTGAGACATATCTCCTGGGTCGGGGCAAAGTCAGTTTTCTTCGCCAGGACCCCCCGTCTCTCAAGGATCCTTCCTATACTCGGTGGGAGCAGGAAGATGCCTTGATTCGTAGTCTTCTCTGGCTGAGCATGACTCCTGCCATTTCCTCTACTATGATACTCCTCCTGACTGCCAAGGAGATCTGGGATCACAATGCTATCACCTATTCTGGGGTTGAGAACCTCACCCGTATCTGTGCCACTTATTTTGAGTGGATGCGTCTGCAACGTGGTGACATGTTCCTTAAGACTCACTATGGGCAGTTTATCTCGTTATGTCAGCAGCTTGAGATCTTTCTCCCTCTCACTTCTGATGTGAATGTTCTCTGTCGACAACGAGAACAAATTCGAGTGGTGCACTACCTTGAGAGACTGGGTCCAGAGTTTACGCATCTTCGTCATCAAATTCTTGGCTCCGGCACTATTCCGTCGTTACGTGAGGCCTATTCTCGTACTGCATTGCCTTGGTGAGTCACCATCCAGCCTGCCCTCTGATAGTTCAGCTCTTGTGGCCTCTGATTATAGTGGTGGTTCTCAGCCACCCAGAAAAGGCGGCTCCTTCTCCAGAGCCCGTGGCCGTGTTGGCGGTGGACGTGGCCGTCCTTTTTGTACCCACTGCTAGCGTGACGGCCACCAGATCGAGACATGTTATACACTTCATCCAGAGCTTCGGCCAGCCCGATCCGCTCATCTCACCACTGCTGGCCATTCTGATATTGTGGCTTCTGCACCTAGGTCTACTTCAGCCGATGAGTCCTTCATCTTTACGAGGGCCGATTATGAGGAGTTGCAGCGTTTTCGACAGAGCGCTTCCCAGCCCACTGCGGGCTTTGCCCAGCCAGGTAGTTTACCCACGACTTTACTCTCTAGCTCCGGGTCCTGGATTATTGATTCGGGAGCCTCCAATCATATGACTGGTAACTCCTCAACTATCCTCTTTTTGATCTTTTTCCTCTGCCTCTCAAACCATTACCCTCGCTGATGGGTCCACTTCCCCCATCACTGGTATTGGTACAATATGTCCTCCTACTATTTCATTATCATCTGTACTGTGTGTCCCTAAATCTCCATTTAGTTTACTTTCTGTCAGTCAATTAACAAAAAATCTTCAGTGCTCCATCGCATTTTACCCTTCTTATTGTTTGTTTCAGAATCTTTCGACTGGGAAGACGATTGGATCGGGACGTGAGGTGGATGGACTTTAACGCCTTGACTGCAGCCCTTCTCCTACCGTTTTGCATGGCTCTGTTGATGCTTATCAGTGGCACTGCCGCCTTCGTCATCCTTCTCTCCAACGGCTTCAGCAGACTTCCTATGTTCCTTCTTCTGTCTCTTCTTTCCAGTGCAAGTCTAGTGAACTCGGGAAGCACCACCGGGTGTCCTTTCCTTCCCGAGTCATTAGTCGAGTTGATAGTCCTTTCCTTTTAGTTCATTCAGATGCATAGGGGCCCTCTAGGGTCGCGTCAAATAATGGATTCAAGTATTTCATAGTTTTTATTGATGATTATTCGCGTCAAACATGGGTGTATCTGTTGAAAGACCGCTCTCAGGTCTTCTCTGCTTTTCAAAATTTCCATATTATAATAAAGAATCAGTTTAATTGCAATATTAAATGTCTTCGTATTGATAATGCTAGGGAATTTTTCTCGAGTACTAATGGGTTTCAGGATTATCTTTCATCTAATGGGATTCTTCACCAATCCTCTTGTGCCTACACGCCGCAGCAAAATGGTGTAGCTAAAAGAAAAGTACGGTATTTACTTGAGGTTACTCGCACCATCATGTTTCAGATGCAAGTCCCTAAGTCCTTTTGGGGGAGGCGGTCTTAACTTCATGTTTTCTTGCGAATCGCCTTCCATCTTCTGTTTTTCGTGGATCCTCTCCCTTTCAGGTATTATACCCTCAGCAGGATCCATTTCCTCTCACACCTCGAGTTTTTGGGTGTGTCTGCTTCGTCCTTCATCTAGGTCCTGGTAGGGACAAACTCGATCCCAGGTCGGAACGATGTGTCTTTCTGGGTTACCCTCTAACTCAAAAAGGCTATTGTTGTTATGCCCCCCCCCCCCCCCCCCCATTGTTGTTATGCCCCCCCACCCCTCGCGCGCCTACGTCGATGGTTTGTGTCAGCTGATGTTATCTTCTTTGAGTCTGAGGCATTCTTTAGTCCTTCATCTGCAGCTATTTCCAGCCCCTTGGAACCTGGGCATCATTATCTCTTCCCCTGCTTCCTGATGCAGTTCAGATACAGTCACTGCCTCCTACTCTGGATGCTACGCCACCATCCTCTTCCATTTCGGTGGCTCCACCACCTGTTACCAAACAGTATCGGCGGCATCAGCACAAAGATGGACCTCCACCTCCACTCGAATAATCGCCTTCCTCTGTCGAGGTCCCTAACTTGCCTACTCAGGTATCTTCTTTACCCTCTTCTGTCATTACTTCTGACTCTCCTATTGCATCTCGCACTCGTTCCCGTTCTACAGCACATCCTATTTCTCACTTTGTTTCTTATGATCGTCTGACTCCTACTTTCCAAGCCTTTATGTCGTCCTTGCCTTATGTTGTGTTACCACAGTCATTATAGAAGGCGCTACAACATCCAGGCTGGCGCGTTGCTATGGATCTAGAAATGGGTGCACTACAATCTAACCATACGTGGGATCTTGTTCCCCTTCCTGCTGAAGCTCGACCAGTAGGCTGTCATTGGGTGTTCTCCATCAAGTATTTACCTGATGGGACAGTTGAAAGGTTGAAGGCCCGTCTGGTTGCTAAGGGCTATACTCAAACCTTTGGGGTTGACTACACTGAGACATTCTCACCAGTAGCGAAGATCCCTTCAGTGCGAGTTCTCCTCTCCATGGCAATTAATAATGGTTGGACACTACATCAGTTAGACGTCAAGAATGCCTTCTTACATGGCGACCTCCATGAGGAGGTTCATATGGAGCAGCCTCCAAGGTATGCTGCTCAGGGGGAGATGTCCTCCTCAGTTTGCCGCCTTAAGAAATCACTGTATGGCTTGAAACAATCTCCACGAGGGCTTGGTTTGGGAGATTGAGTAAGGCCGTTACGCGCTTTGGGCTTAGACAGTGTGCAGTTGACTATTCGGTATTCAGTCAGTCCCCCTGCAGGGTGCATTCTGTTGATTGTGTACGTTGACGAAATCATCATTACAGGTAGCAACTCAGGGGGAATACAGAGGTTGAAGACCTTCTTACAAAATTTGCTACAAAGGACTTGGGCCGCCTCAGATACTTTCTTAGGATAGAGGTGGTATATTCCTATCATGGGATATCTCTATCACAGAGCAAGTATGGACTTACAAAAAGAAACAGGAAATCTTGGAGTAAAACCTATATCTGCGGCTATGGATCCCAATGTAAAGCTTCTTCCTGGCAGGTATAGAAGACTGGTTGGTAAACTCATATACCTTACAGTCACCCGTCCAGATATATCTTATGCTGTAGGGGCGGTTAGGCAGTACATGAGCTCCCACGCACCTATGGACACCCCATTTTGACTGAACCCCTTTATACACCGTGTTTGATTAAAAACTCTTCATATCATTGAATTAGTGTCCCAAATTTTATCATAGGGTAGTTTAAGGTCCCAAGTAGGTCCCCGTAAAATTTCGTCAAAATCTGCCAAGAATTGCCTAATAAGACGAGCCGAGTTAGATTGTGCAAAAGGGGAGTGAAATATCCTGTAAGCCTTCCAGTTTTTACACTAGAGCATAAAGGGGTGCATTATCCCTATAATGTCGCCCATGAAAAGTTTTACTTGAAATTACCCATTTTTTTAGTTAAAACACAAAATATACATAAAACGGGCCGTCTTTTAAACTTAAGGGGTAAAATATTATGCCTAACATTTGGAATTTATTAGTGTCCCCTACAACTTTCAAATATTCAGCTTCCATTTGGATGGTGTATCATTTTTACTAGTTTTGCCATTTGGATAGATGCACTTCGGCGAGAACCGGCCGAAGTGCATAACTAATCAAATATTCCCTTATGTGTCCCCTACAACTTTGATGTGTATCATTTTTACTAGTTTTGCCATTTGGATAGTGTGATTTTTAATACAAATTTTCAGCTTCCATGTAGAATGCAAATGCATGCTTTTGATGCTTAATTCTTGCTTAGACTAGTTTGTGATAGATGAAATGAAATGCTTTGAATGTTTTGAGTTTAGTTTCTGATATTATACATGTTATAGGCTTTCACTCATGCTTAAGTTAATTGTTTTGAGTCTTGCTATGTTTGGATGCCTTGAATTCCATGCTTTGTGTAATGCTTTGTGATCCAAAAATGTTAAATGCATGCAAGTGGAAATCAAAACTGAAATGAAAGATGTGGAAATGATTAACTAAAAGATATTACGAGGCAAGCCCAGTTACATTAGAAAGTTACTCATAGGAGGCATAATTGGCCTCATTTATAAAACCCTCTCTAAGTTGACCCCAACTTGTACCCCCTACTAGTTGGAGACCAACTTGGTCTGTTAGTTGCTTATCCCTTATTTATCATTGCAAGGGCGATGGTAGGGATACTTGGAGCCAACCTTTGTGTCTAGGAGACTTGCCCAGTCTCACTAGCACCCTTGTTTATCTCTTTTGAGTTAGTATTCATTGTTTGACTCATTTGCACCCACTTTTAGAGTGTGAGACATTCTTTGATACATTTGCACCCACTTTTAGAGTGTGAGACATTCTTTGACTCATTTGCACCCACTTTAGAGTGTGAGACACTCTTTGACTTATTTACCCTCCCCTCTTAGAGTTGGTTGTCTAGGAATCCGTTTAATAGATTTTTAGTTTGTCCTTAGCTTAGGAGTTTGCCTTTTAGAGTTGTTGCCACTCCCCTTGAATAGAGACTTACTCAGTTGTATTAGAGCTAGACTTGGGATCTTATCCCTTTCATGTTCGGGGTTTCCCCTTTTAGCCTTAGGGTTTTGCCCTAGTTTGTTGTTGTGTTTGCATGTTCCCTTTAAGGGTGAAAACATTTAAAAGGCCAAAACATTGGAACATTTTAAAAATCTAAAAACACTTGAACATTTTAAAACTCAAAAAACATCAGAAACTCTTAAAAACTCAAAAACATAAGAAAGTTGAAACTTTAAAACATTGGAAAACTAGAAAATTTCATAGTTTTATGAGTGTAGTTAGGAAGTTTGTTTACGAACTACGTTGGGTTGATCCTCTTCCACGAGGTACGTAGGCAGCTTCGGATCTTTATCCTAAGTCTAGCCAAACTTTGTAAATAAAACTTCGTAAACCTTTAAAAATAAATCATATAAACCATTTTAAAACCTTGTTTTCGAAAAAATCTTCCTCTAGAGTTAGGATTTTATCCTAGATGTGTCGAGTGTTTTTGGTGTTTTGTGTTTGTGTTAGAGTTAGGAGTCTGTCCTAGCTAGGAGTCTGTCTTCGCCTCTGTCCGGTCAGTTGGCGATCAACATTGTTGACTGATGAGTAGAATAGGGTACGTTAGATAGCCCATCGTTTTTCCTAGGGTACAGCCTAGTGCAAATATGATGTAGGGCCCACCTGCATTAGTTTAGGGTTAACTTGCATTAGTGAGGACATATAGGGAGTCTTAAAATCCACAATTCAATTCAACTTAACTAATCGAATGCAAGAAGCTTTAAGAACAGGTCAAGTCTAGGATAGCAGTCCTAGATGTGTTAGGCATCATAGTTTAGAATAAGCGCGCAAAAACTACGTGGCCTTGATTACTAAAAAGGCGGGGATACGTAGGCGGCTTGGATGAACATCAGACTATCCAAAGATTCGGACCCGAAAAACAATTAGAGTCTTAGGATTTATTATCCTAGAGTCATAGGGATTTGTAGTCTGGTACTCTTTTGTATGTTTGATTGTTTTCTCTCTTTTGATATATCTCTTGTTGATTTTGGTTGTGTGACTTGTGGCTTGTTATGATTTCATGTATAGGGATATGTTAGTGTACTTTCCTCTGACATGTTGAGTGATTACTCTCTTTAGGTGATTCATATGCTTAGCTGTAGCATCAACAAGCATATTTTATCTAGCTTACTGCTTATTCCATGCTTAACTGTAGTTCTTTACTGATTTTAGTTTATTATCTCCTGATCACATGCTTAGCTGTAGCTTTTTACTGATTTCAATTTATTATCTCCTGATCACATGCCTACCTGTAGCTCTTTACTATTGCTGATTATTATTTTTGTTATCATCTACTAACATTTGCTCACTGTGCAGGTTTGTCTCTTTAGCTACAACCATGCATGTGTTTGTTTTCTGCTTTCTTAGATGTGATAAGATAGAATTAGATGAAATGTATAGAGACTGATATCAGGGTTATCTATTATCGGATAAACTCTAGTCTTCTCCGCCTCTTTTAGAGACGGTGGATTTTAGTGTTCATTCTAATGACAGATGATACTGTTTCCAACTCTTTTAGGTATGGATGTTAGATGTGATGCATAGAGATAGGTAGCAGGATTACCTGTTGTTGGATGGGCTCTAGTTTTCTTCGCCTCTTTGAGAGATGGCAGATTCTAGTATTCTTTCCAATGTCAGATGGTTCTGATATCAATTCTCTTCAGGATTTGGATGTTTTTTTATTTTTCTTTTGCCCATTCCCGAGTCATGCATGTTTAGGTAGACATTTTCTCGGAGATATTCATTCTCATTTCATATGATTTTCGCCCAAAACTCTTCAAAATTAATAAAATATGGCATAAGAGACGAGTGCGCTCGGGCGAGTTGGATGCCTAACACCTTCCCAACTCGCAATCAGGCACGGACCCTTTCTTCTTTGGTTATCCGTTGCAAGCAGAGCATTTGTTTTGGTTCCATGACCTATCCATGGATGGCGACTATTTCATAGTTTTAGGTACGTCTTGGTTTCAAGCCTTGCCCCCGGATCAAGGGGTATCTCTTATATCGCCATAGGGCATTTTATTTCGAGAGTTCTTTGGTAGAGCTCTCCTTCATGTGGAGATCTAAAGGACGGACGAGGATCTCGTTCCTCGCCGCCTCCTCAGGATCGGGGTCCACAGCACCTCACACTGGAATGCAGTAATTCAGATTCTTAAATACGCAAAAGGTGCACCTCGAAAAGGTCTATTATTCAAGAGACATGGTCATATGCGAATTAAAGGATTCTCTGATGCTGATTGGGCTGGGTCTCCTGCAAACAGGAGATCAACTACCGGGTACTGTACATTTGTACGAGGTAACTTGGTATCGTGGAAGAGCAAAAAGCAGGATGTCATTGCCAAGTCAAGTGCTGAGGGAGAACACAGAACGATGGCACACACGAGTACAGAGATTATCTAGTTGAGATCGCTTTATTTAAGATTGGGGTCGTATTTACTTCTCCTTCACAGTTGTATTGTGATAACAAGGCTGCTATCTACATTGCAATAAGTCCAGTCTTTCATGAACACACCAAACACATTGAAGTATATTGTCACTTCATTCGTCAGAGGATTCAAAAAGGAGATTTGTACTGTGTTTACTCGATCTACAGATCAGTTGGTTGATATGTTCACAAAGCCATTAAGTAAAGCAAAATTGAGTGATATCTGTAACAAGCTAGGAATGTATAATTTATACATTCCAGCTTGAGGGGGAGTGTTAGAATAAGTATAGTGCATTAAGGCATTATCGTCATTTTACATTCTCTACTTATTATAGAAATACTTTAGTGAGGTGGAGTCCTTCTCCTGACTCACTTTTCTTCTCTTAATCTTTCTCTCAACAGTATTATTCCACCAACAATTCCTCTTTAAATTCTAGTACATCTTAGTCCCTCCAGGATGGACTGAGTAGCGGGTCCGGTGTGCTTCATCAAGCAATCTCTCTTTAAGCCTTTCATCATTTGGAACACATAGTCGTCCTCGAAATCGTAAGGTTCCATCTGAAGCAACTTCAAAATCTGATTTTGTCTCATTTGACACAACCTTGAATTTTTCTTTTATCCTGACCTTGCGCTGCTTTAATATGCTGAATTAATTCTGGTATAACATCAACACTAGCCAAAGATGAAACTACCAGATGTATAACAAATCCAGTCGACTTTCGACTAAGGGCATCAGCCACTATATTAGCTTTTCTAGGATGATACTGAATACTAAAGTCATAGTCCTTTAGAAAACTCTATCCAACGCCTCTATCTTAGGTTCAAATCTTTTTGGGTGAAAATGTATTTGAGACTCTCATGATCCGAATATATAACCAATTTCTCCCCATCCAAGTGATGTCTTCAAATTTTCAAGGCAAATATGATTGCGACCAATTCTAAATCATGTGTGGGATAGTTCTTCTCATGATCCTTCAGCTGCCTTGATGCATATGCAATGAATTTACCATGTTGCATTAAAACGCATCCCAATCCAGTGTGAGAGGCATCACTATAGACTTCATAGCCACCATCGGGTGAGGGGAGTGTAAGAATTGGAGCTGTGCATAGTCGTCGCTTCAACTAATCTTCAGTCCAAGCAAACTTGACATTTTTCTTTGTCAATTTTGACAAGGGTGCAGCAATCTTAGAAAATCCTTCAACAAATCACCGATAATACCCTGCTAGTCCTAAGAAACTCCTGATTTCTGTCACCTTTGAAGGTCTTACCCAATTCATAACTACTTCGACCTTTGCTGGGTCAACCGATACACCCTCCTTGGATATAGTGCGCCCAAGAAAACCACTCGATCTAACCAAAATTCACAATTGGAAAATTTGGCGTATAATTGGTTATCTCGAAGTGTTTGCAAGGTGATATTCAAATGTTAATCGGGGAGTATATTAGGATGTCATCCACAAAGACCACAAAAAATTGATCTAAATAAGGCCAAAAATTCTATGCATCATATCCATAAATGCTGCCGGCGCATTAGTCAACCCAAATAATGAGTTCGGAAGGCAGTCTTTGAAATATCTTCTTCACGGATCCTCAACTGGTGATATCCTGTCTGCAAGTCAATCTTTGAGAATACTTGAGCGTCACAGAGTTGGCCAAACAAATCATCTATCCTTAGAGTGGATATTTGTTCTTCATTGGAACCTGATTGAGCTGTCTATAGTCAACACACAGACGAAGAGTCACATCTTTCTTCTTAACAAATAGGACCGGTGCTCCCCAAGGTGAGACGCTAGGTCAAATAAATCCCTGGTCTAGTAATCCCTGAATTTGAACTTTCAGTTCCTCAAGCTCAGTTGGAGCCATTCGATACAAAGCCTTAGAGATGAGTGAATTTCCAAGAATAACATCGATGGTAAACTCCACCATTTTTTTAGGAGGCAATCCCGGTAGTTTATCAGGAAAGACATCTAGATAATCCTTCACTATAGGTATGCTATCTAGATCAGGTGCTACTCCATCAACTTCTGTTATTGTGGCCAATACCACAGATATTCCTTCTAAGGGACACTTAGGCCACCAGAGGAATGTAAACAAATCTCTAACCCCTTCGATGGTCTAAAAATGACAACATTCTTATGACAATCTAGCATAGTGTGATGACGAGCAAGCCAATCCATTCTAAGAATAACGTCGAAAGAAAGCATATCTAATACTAGTAAGTCAGCTAGAAACTCCTGATCACCTATCACCACTGGGCATGATCTATGAATGTAACATGAATGCAAGATGGTTCCACTAGGAGTGGACACATATAAGTCATATTCTAGCATTTCAGGCACTAATTTCAATGAAATAGCAAACTTTGTAGAAACAAATCAATGTGTAGCTCTAGAATCTAATAAAACTTTAGCTTCTTGATGTGAGATAGACAAATACCTCCGATGACTGAGGGTGATGCTTGTGAATCCTGACGAGCAAGTGCATAGACTCGACCTTCAATCATCTATCGTTTCCCATTTTCCCTGTCTTGCTACTCCTTCACTTTAGGACAACCACAAACCATATGCCCTTTCTCTCCACATTTGAAGCATGCTCCTACTACCCATCTGCAATCATTGGTAGGATGATTCTTGCCACACCTTTCACACTTTGCAACAGGATTGGAAGTAGGGGTCTGTGGTGGTTGATTTCCAAACTTTCTCTTCCTACTATGATTCTGCCAGTTTCCTTACTTAATTGATTCAGGTCCAGCCGTAGGAGTCTTCATCTTCTTATCTCCCGCATTCTTATGGAACTCCTCATTTTCACTTTCCAATATCAGCGATCTGGAGTGTTCTGCGTGTAACCAGACAGCTCGCGATGTATCCAGGAACAGCATATGACTAGCAATCTTGGCTCCATACTCTAGCATAAAAGCGACTAAAGAAGTGTGGCCTCCTAACTCCACTTATCATAGGAGGAGTCCTTAGGACTTGGTGGATCCGAAGTGAGATAACTCAGCTTTACCTGGCCACGGAGATAAAGCTTAACAGATCGACTCCACGCAGGGTAGTTTGATCCAGCAAGTTTGATGGATGCCATAGAAGCTACAAAGAAAGAACCACGAACAGTAGAGGAAGTAGTAGGCGTTGTCATCGCAAACACCCACAATAAATCACAAGACCAAAGAACTGTCAATAAGCTGCAACCATGGTTTTAAATTTCGACCGAAATCAGAAATTTCGGATTTCGGTGGGGACCGAAACCGAAATTTGGCGAATTTTCAAATTTCGGCCTTTCCCAAATTTCGGCAGAAATTTCGGAATTTCGGCCGAAATTTCGAGAAAATGCCATTTTTATTTTTATTTTAAAATGTGTTAAAAAAATTTGTCCGAAATTTTGAAGTGAAATACCAAATTTCAGCCCGAAATTTTGGATTTCGGCTCCGAAATTTTGGATTTCGGCTCCGAAATTTCGAACTGAAATACCAAATTTCAGCCCGGATTTCGGTGGGGTCTGAAATCGGTGCCGAAACCGAAATTTAAAACCTTGGCTGCAACAACACTAACAAATGACAATGATCCACCAACAAGTCACCCAATCAACACAATAACATGAACAATCTGACGCGGATCCAATAATATAAATAACATCAACCAACAACATAAATTTTCTCAACAACCAACTCGAATCCAATAACTTCAAGCAACCAACGATCAACAGATTCTCATCCACGATCAGTGCCAAACAACCATCCACCAAACAACAACCACATCCACTAGTAGCACAAACAAATAACCACCTAATCACTGCCAGCAACAACGAGGCAACCAACATCTACCAGTATCAACAAACAATTCTCTCAGACATTTCATCAAAGAGGTGGTGTGCACTTATCAACAGCAACTACAAACCAACAATCTGCCAACAACCATCCAGCATAAATCCACACGAAAGTCACGAATGAGAGAACCAACAAATGCTGTCACATACATCAAGACGTGGTTCCGAGGAAAAAAGAGTCGACACCACAAAAGAAGCGCATCACCAAGAGAGAGGACGCACCAAAAAATCAGCCTGGAACTACCAACGGGATAAAAAATGATAAGAATGGATGTTTAGGACACGAATACGAAGGGACATAAAGGTGTTAAAAGGAAGTTTAGGAACTGATTTGTAGAGTTTAGGATAATAGGGTTAGAGTTTGAATGAAAAATATCGAAGGATAGATGGTTTGGGTGGGGGCGACAATAGGGTATGTGTATGGGAGGATGTCGTTTGAGTTTATGGGGAGAAAATTTTCAAAAATATGGTGTATGGTAGGGTCGGTTAGGATGGGGGATGGGATTGGACAAGAAACTCGAAAGGAGAATGGTAATATGGTACGGCTAGGGTTATGGGGTGAAAAACCCAAAAATAGTTAAGAGTGGTAGGGGCGGCTAGGGTTACAGTCATACTTATAAATTTCGTTTCGTTTCATCCGAAATTTCGGATTTCGTCCGAAATGGACGAAATTTTGAATTTCGTCCGAAATTGGCTATAACGGCTAGTTTGACTGTTTTTTGCAGAAATTACATCAATGCCCCTGTAACGGCTCTTTTGGGTTTTTGACCATTTTAGCCTCTAAATGTGACCGTTTATAGCTGTTGGGAAGGGTATTCTAATCATTTTTACTTGCACAAACAATAAAAAACTCTATAAATAGCATTTCCCCTACCTTCTTCTCCTCCACCTTCACATAAGTGATTCTCCTTCTCTTTTCTACTTTCACTTACACTATCTATTCTTATAAATTTCCTACAAGTCTACACTCTTCTTCAACTCAATCCAAGTCCATTTTGGAGCAAGGGGATGGCCTACCTTCAACTTACAACTACAAGAACTATTTCCTAAGGCTTGCAAATTACAAGTTACACTACAAATTTCGAGTGAAGGCTTACAAGTTACACTACAAATTTCAAGTAAGGGAAGGCTAATATTATCTTATGCTCTTCAAATCAAATTCAACCTCAAGGTTCTCTTTATTTCTTTCAATTTCCTTTCTTTTATTTCTTACTTCATTTGTCCCCTTCTACTTCATTTTTTGTAATTTATTTCAATTTTCTTTCTTCTATTTCATTTTTCCCCTTCTTCTACTTCATTTCAGAATGAGTGGGTCGGGCTCGGACCTTCTGCAGGAGCATCCTCTATTGGTTCGGCACCCGCTAGATCGGATGACCCGGCATGGGCTTACGGTACATTGGTTCCGGGTCAAAAAATAAAGTAACTTGCATATTTTGTGGCAAAGTTATATCGGGTGGAGGTATAACCCGCTTGAAAGAACATTTAGCGGCTGTTCCTGGTTAAGTAGCATCATGCAAAAAAGTGACTGAAGATGTAAAATATCGAATGAAGCAACTTTTAGATGCAAAGAGAAAAGAAAGGGCTAGGATGAGCCTACCCAGAGCAGAGGTTGGAGGTTTTTATGGCACACCAGACGAAGAAGAAGAGCAGGATGAATAAGACATTGGCACACAATTGCCTCAACGAAAAGGTAAGGAAGTTCTTGTAGAACCGAGTGGTACAAAAAGGAAGAAGAAGGGAATCACAGGACGGATCAGGAATTTCTTTGCACCACGAACAACCCCTGGAACCCAGCCACGAATTAAAAGTGCTTTGGCTACCAAAGAAACAATGGATAGAGCAGACATGGCGGTTGGCATGCTTTGCTATGATGCCAATCTCCCTTTCAACGTTGCCAATTCACCTTTCTGGCAACCTATGTTTGATGCTGTGAATGCCGTGGGTTCGGGTTATAAGGCACCTACTTATCATGCTTTAAGGGGTTCCATTTTGAAGAATACAGTGGATGAGGTAAACAACTCCTTGGAGGAGATTAAGATGTCATGGAGATACACTAGCTGTAGCATTATGGCAGATGGATGGACAGACACCAAACAACGTTCCTTAATCAACTTTTTGGTGTACTGCCCTAAAGGAGTCATATTCCTCATATCCGTTGATGCATCTGGCATAGTGAAGAATGCCGATGAATTATACAATATCTTCGAAAAGATTGTCGGAGAGGTGAATCCGAAATATGTGGTGCAATTTGTAACTGACAGTGAGCCAAGTTACAAAGCTGCTGGGAAAAGACTAGAAGCCGCGTTTGGTACATTCTTCTGGACTCCGTGCGCAGCTCATTGCTTAGATCTCATCTTGGAGCATCTGTGCAAACCGACTGTATTTCCTCACATAGCAACCACAATTGAGAGGGCTCGGACGATTACAAAGTTCATCTACAACCATGGAAGCCTCTTGAATTTGATGAGGAAGAAGTTCACAGGTGGGAAGGAGTTGTGCCGCCCTGCTGCAACCAGATTTGCTACAAATTTCATTAGCATACAAAGTCTGGTGTTGAATCGGAAAGCACTTCAGCAGATGTTTGTGTCTGATGAGTATAGTACTAGTAGGTTTGTCCAACACCCACTGAGTGAAGGGGTAGTTAGTATTGTGTTGGATAAATCTTTTTGGGACCAATGCAAGTACATTCTAAACATCAGCGAGCCTTTAGTGAGAGTGCTGCGTTTGGTAGATCGGCAGGACAAACCGGCGATGGGTTACCTATATGAGGCCATGGATAAGGCCAAAGAGAACATCAAGGAGAGGTTGAAGAGAAAATCATATTACATGCCCATCTGGAGGATCATCGACCAAAGATGGGATAGGCAACTCCACAGTCCCCTCCATGCAACAGGATATTTTCTTAACCCTGCTCTCTTTTTCACTCCTACCTTCTCTAGGCACAGTGAAGTAACCAGACTTGTTGGCATGCATCACTCGACTGGTACCTGATGAAGCTACACAAGACCTCATCACCAATCAGATTGAGGATTATCGAGAGGCTAAGGGTATGTTTGGAATGAAGCTTGCAATCTGCAACCGAACGAAGTTGGAACCAGGTATATTTGAGTTGTCTGTTTAATTAAGTATAATTCATTTTAACTTTCACTTTCTCAACAAATAATGCTTTACTATTTGTTACTTTACCGTTGCATGGTGGAATCAATTCGGAGGTGACGTGGAAGAATTACAGACCTTTGCGATCAGAATCCTCAGTCAGACCTGCAGTGCGACTGGGTGTGAAAGGAATTGGAGCACCTTCGAACACATGCACTCTGCAAAGAGAAATAGGTTGGAGCACCAGAGATTAGATGACTTGGTGTTTGTCCATTACAATCTTAAGTTTCGAGAAAGGTATACAACGTAATATAATGTTTTCAACTCTCACCTCATCACTTTAAGCTTTTAAGTTTAACCTTTGACATTAAACTTAATGTTTTCCTTTTCAGGGACTTGTTGAGGAAATCATCTACCACTAGTGACCCTTTGAGCATAGACCATCTGGATGTCATGATAGATTGGGTTGCAGAAGAAGGAGATGTCATATTCACGCCGGAAGACATTGGGTGGGAAAATCTTGAAGCACCTACTGCTGTGGTTGGGGCCGGGGACGACGACGACGACTTTCTCATGCCTTTTGAAGAAGATGTCCCTACTGGTGGTCCAGGTGGTGATGACGACGACGAAGAAGAAGACATTGAGTATGATCATCCGGGTTATGATGACTGAGAGTTGTTGCTACTAGCTATTGTCTATGTTTCACTTTCATGTATCTCTTTTTTTTATGTTTTTCTATGTATCAGACTATCAGTTGGACTTGTGCAAGACTTTATGTGTTTAAGTAATGAATATGCCTTTTGGGACACATATTTTGGACTATTTATTAGTTTTTCATCTTTTTCTATTGATTTTTTATTTTTTTTGGATTTTTCTCATATTTTTTAATATACTTTTTGTGTGAACGAAAAGTTTCGACCGAAATGCACCGAAATGACCGAAATCCCACCAAAATTTCGTTTCGATGGCCAAAACGAAATGGCGACCGAAACGGAATTTACAACTATGGTTACAGTTTGTAAAACTTGAAGAAGATGATGGTGGTATGATGCGGCTAGGGTTAGGGTTTGTAAAACTCGAAGAAGATGATGGTGGTAGGATGCGGCTAGGGTTAGGGTTATGGTTTTGGGATTCTAGTAATCATATCTTCGTCTTCACGGAGGAAATTCTTGATTTTCAACCTGTCGCTCTGATACCATGTTACATTTAATGGAAGAGATGAAAGAGGTAAAGAGAAGAGAGGAGAGAATAGATGGAGAATACGGTGAGAAGAAAGAATTGTTCACTCTCAAACACGAAAATATATGTACATATATAGATATATGTGTTGTGAATAGGGTTACATGAAAGGACAGAAATACCCCTCTACTAAGGAGGTCGTGTAATACGACTAGGGGTGGCAATGGTTCGGTTTAGGTTCGGTTTGACCCCCAAACCGAACCGAACCGAAATTTGAATCGGTTTGGTTTTACCGAACTGAAACCGAATTTTCGGTTCGATTCCGCCAATTTTTCCACCCCTTACTCGTAATCATTGGAAATATTCGGTTTCGGTTCGGTTTGATCCCCAAACCGAAATTTGAATCGGTTTGGTTTAACCAAACCGAAACCGAATTTTCGGTTCGGTTTTGGCTCGGTTCCGGTTCGGTTAGGCCAATTTTGCCACCCCTAAATACGACCACTCTCAACAATTATTTTTCAAGTTTTAAATGCACTCTTTCTTGCATTTCCAAAAAAAAATTGACTAAAAGGAAACCCGTAGGAAGTGACTGCAAAGTGCGCTCTCCTTAAATTTGGGAAGCGAGAACTTAGCTTCCAAAGCGAACTTCCCATCCAACTAGGAAGTTTCAAGTAACTACAGTTCATACAAATTTAAATCTGCTTCTATACAGCATGCCTCCCAGATTGAAAAATCTGAAACTAGGAAGTTTCAAGAACTCCAGTTCATACAGCATGCCTCCCAGATTGAAAAAAAGATGTTCTAGGAGATAGAGTGAGACCTCTATTTCTCCAAAAATATTGAAATCCATAATGTCATACCTGTCGGTCAAACAATGCTGAAAGATTCAACCCTTGGGATAAGGTAATCATCTCAAAAGCATTCATCATTAGTGGACCCCTTTCATTACCTTCGCGCTGCTCTGAAACATATTGATCCTGCAAAATCCATGTGAATGACATAAAATTAATATAATAACTCACATGCCTGAGGACAAGTAGATAAGTGGGCTACTTAAGTGCCATCACATAAAGTAGCTGAAGAGCCATCCGAAACCCATTTCTTGTAATGAGCACTGGCAGACTACAGAGTCGTCATGAGACTCAAGAATGATATAGGAAGCATAGTAAAACCAAACTCATAAATAAAGCACCACCATGTGGGAAAGAAGACTTCACGACAAATTCCTATACAGGGAAATTTCGGATTTCGGCCGGGACCGAAATATAAAACCGAAACTGAAATTTAAAAATTTCGGCCGAAATTTTTAGATTTTCACTGAAATTTCTAACGAATTTTCCACTGAAATTTTGTTTTCAGCTAAGGCCGAAACCGAAATTTCAAACCTTGACAGCAACTACAAGAATAATTGAATAATTTCCAAGGCCAAAACCGAAACCGAAATTTCAAACCTTTTGGTTACCGCTAAGGCTGAAACTGAAACCGAAATTTAAAACCTCGACAGCAACTACAAGAATAATTGAATAATTGCAGCATGGATCACCTACCTCAATGTCATCAAAAACAGCACGCACGTCATCCAAATTAACATCTTCCTCTTCACCATGTCTAACAGCCACATAGTTTTTCCTGAACCATGCATCATTTTTAATACCTTCAATCTGAATACGCTGCATGAACAATGGAACATAACATTACAAATGCTATAAAGGTCAAAGATTAAACTAAAATTGTAAATCTAAACTTCAAAAAAAAAAGTCTAATGATGCACTGCAAGGTAAATCAAGCTAATAGAAACAACCTTGAAGGGTATTACCTCTCATGCTTATGAAAAAATTATATGACATATCCTACTAAGAGTCCTGTTTACAATTGCATTGTGGCTCTTACTGGCATCAGTTATTTTTGAAGAACTTAATTTGGATAGGGCCCACTACACTTAAAAAATGATTTTATGTCCATCACAGTTAGTATTTTGTGATAATTAGGTAGGGCTCCATCATTGGAATATTGGATGACGCTAATGGCATATCTGTAATTGATGTTAAGACAAGCATTATAAATATGATAGACTTGTGGGGTTGGGAGCTAAACCACGAGAATTCTTTCCCTTATCCATTCATTTGTTTTCTTTCTTCTCTTCTCTCTTCTTCCATCACATCTTCTATGTCTCCTACATGTAAAATCAGATTGTCGTGGAGCTATGCTTTAAGATGGTACCAAGGCATGCCTATCACAGTTTCTAAGAAGAAGACTAAGATCTAATTTTCTTTCTGTTATTATTCCTTGTTTCCTACATTTTTATTGCCTTCTTTGCTATCAGAGCCTTGCGGTCAAGGATCTTACCCTCTTTGCTTACAGAGTCATCAAGACCTTCACCATACATCAAGGATCTTATATTGTCCGGTTATAGTCATGGGGACCTAACCCTAGTCCAAAAAGAAACCCTATTCTCCCATGAAGTCATGACGTTTGCCATTAAACCGTCTAGGAGCGCATCCATGCCTCCACATCCACCCACCTGTCTTCAGAAAGCTATTAAGTTCTTTTTTCATCTAACAATAATTCTTCTAGACGGGAACGTTAGCATAGAAATAACTGTTTAGGCAATCGACTAAGATGCCTCCAAAAGGGAAGGGCCAATGTGATGATCTGTAACCAACTCCCTGACCAGCCTTTGAACAATCTCAGCTAGCCTCCTTTCATTTGAAAATCCCACCCACCAACCTGACCATAGAGATGCTTTATGTTCATGACTACATCCACAGAAATTAAGAAACAAATGCAAACATTGTACATGAGAATATGTCACAATTATTTTCTGTTCAAGAGGAGAACATATTCAAGAGTAAAGTTTTTACAGTGGAATATCATATAAATTCGTCATTCATGGAAGAAATGAGCCATTACACTCAAGAGTTTTAATGCCCTGAGGATATTAAAGTTAGCTGGCATAGACCATTGTCATCCCAAACCCTCTTCTCCATAACATTAATTGTACTACCAGTCTACCACCATGGAAGTATTGAAATGAAATCAAAGGATTGACAAGGAATTTCAGTTTCTTCATTTTGCAAATACACATAAATAATAAAAGAACAGACCAAATTGCATGAACAACTCAGAATAAATCCAGAAGGAAACGATTCCTCATACAATTTTAGGATTTGGATCAAGTATTCTACATATCAATGAATTTGCCCCCGGAGAAAACCAAGGTGGAGAGGAAAACTCTGCTGCATTGATCTGCATGTAAACCAGTATAACAATCAGACATTGCATGGGTCATAATATGCAACACATTCCCTTCCCTAGTTTTTTCCCATGCTCCCTTATTTAATAATGGCACTCTGCAATTCCCAAAAGGCAATCAGCAAGCAATAAGGTAAGTGTTTAATAAAGTGAAGTGTCATAATTAAAGCAGAGTACAGACAACATTTCCATATATGCATTATGACAATATTATAGACACAGTTCAGTTCAACTGTAAGCCTTCCAGCAAGCAAAATATTTAATTTGAAGATAACCACAGTATCAAACCAACTATAAAAAGCCCTGAAGGCATTCTGATTCCCAGATCAATGTGTCAGGTTCAAACCACAGAGTGAAATTCAACCATTAGTGTCAAGCCATCAGAGTTCAAGCCAAGGTTTTGAATTTCGGCCGAAATACCGAAATTTCGGAATTCAGTCCGGACCGACACCGAAAGTACATTAATTCGGCCGAAACCGAAATTTTCAGTTGTGGCCGAAACCGACACTGAAACCGACATTTAAAACCTCGGTTCAAGCCGCAGGGCAGTAAACCATATTTTGTACACTATAGCATTTGTTCTCCATGTTAACAAAACTCACGGTGCCCTTATTTGGTATTTCAAGTTATAGGGTGTAACATCCAGAAAAGTCAAAGCTTCTTATCAGAGTTTCTTCCCTAGTTCACTGAGGAAGTTAGTTGACAAAGAATTTGGAAGATAACACTGTGAAAAATGTCAGTTCCAGAGCATGTAAAATAAGAAAATGGGTCATTGTGGTAGTCTCTTATACATCAATTTTCAGAAAGGGAGATAAAGTCACCTTACCTTTCTGTACAATGTCGGAAGATCAGTCTCATTGAAAGGCAGGTATCCAGCCATTAGAACATAAAGGATGACACCACACGACCATACATCTGCAGCAGAACCATCATAACCCTGGCGGCTGAGTACCTAAAATTCCAATTGCTTAGTCTAATATATGGCAGAAAATTGAAGTAAATGCAGTGCTTTATCTACCATGTCATCATGGTTAAAAAAATTCAGAAACCATATAAAATGGATGATGAAATTTGTAGCCATGAAGGAGCACCAAGAATCAAGCATATGCTTGCTGTCAATTTACAACCACTAATCAAAGGAACTTAGAAATATGTGTCCTGTTAGAGATGAAACTGACAAAGACGCTGAAGAATGATGAGTACGCTATACCCATGGTTTTTAATTTCGGCCAAAATACCAAAATTTCGGATTTCGGTCTGGACCGACACCGAAAGTACATAGATTCGGTGTTGGTCCAGATTTCCGCCGAAATTTCGGTAAAATATTCACAAATTTCCTAAATTTGTTTTTTTTTTCCCCAAAATTTTGGCCCAAATCCTTGGCTATAACACAAGGTTAAATCACGTCAGAGTTCCTTGAGAAAAAGAAATGCATGAAGATTAATTTTTCTCAAAGACATTGATTTCATTAAGGATTTAAGCATTGATACTTGGACATTTTAGTTCAAAACTAATTAGTCAATCCTCCAAAATAAATATGAAAAATATAAAGCAATGTATCAAGACTGGAAATCTACTTTTTTACCCAATATTAAAAAAATTCTAAAACTTTCCAATACAAGCTTTAATATTCTAATAAATTTGTTTCAACATGTACAATTATTAAATATTGCCTCACCATGCTCCTTGGAAAAAAATCTGTAACAGTTCAGATCGTGAAAAGGATGCTGGCATAAGTACTGCACAACATATGCCTCAATCAAAGAACTAAATTGGACAATTAAATGGAAAAATCAAAGGGCCAGCAGTAAATCACAAGAAGAAAACGTGGTTTCATTGTCTAGGGAATGAAGTAGATACTTGAGCCTCTCAGATACTTTGAATTGATTGCTCACAGAGGTGTCCCACCGACACCTATGTCCACACGTGTTGACACTCCTTTCGACAGTTGTAAATGTACTGCTAAGAAGTGTTAGACTTAATGTAGGCGTGTCGACACATTTTTGTACTTTGTCAAGTGTGACATTCTATTTTATGATTGAATATTGTGTTTACCTCTTTTATCATTAACTCTTCTTTTAGTTCTTCTTTAACTGATATTTACTGCGATATCTCCTCTCTCAGACCTAAAACCCTAAACAAACTCTTATTCTAATATTATATTCATTGTATTCTATTGGTTTTTCTGTGTCCCTGTTTCTAAATTTTGGGGGCTTGCCGTGTTCGACAATTCATGTCCATGTCAATACGCAACACTCGAGTCAATGTCCACAAATCATAGATCAGCAAGGTGTGCATAAAGAGAGTACCTCGGGCGCTACATAATTTGGTGTTCCACATGTTGTATGGAGAAGTCCAACTCCCTGCATGTACACAGAGCAACAAAAAACAATAGAAATGAATAGTTAATGGCAAAATGGACTAGAACTGTTTCAAGCAACAGAGAAGGAAATCATACTTACTTGCTGGGGCAATGCACTAAGGCCAAAATCTGAAACTTTCAAGTTTCCTCGCGAATCAAGAAGAAGATTTTCGGGCTATAAATAAAATGCAATTCTCAGGATTTGGTAGAACAAGATGATTGGTGTTTATAAAAAAGTCAGAGAAGTCAAGTATCAAAGAGAAGCTGACCTTCAAATCTCTATGGTAAACACCTTTACTATGGCAATAATCCACCGCATCGATAAGCTGTTGAAAGTATCGACGAGATTCATTCTCACGAAGCTTACCTTGGTGAACCTGCTTACTAGGAACAACAAATAAGAAAACAATTTTAAACACAAAAAGATGGAATAAAAAGTTGAAGTTGAATAAAATATATATAACTTAGAGAAGCATAAAAGTCCCAACAAAGAAGTTTATATAAATATCCATACACGTGTGTGTGTGTGTGTGTGTGTGTGTGTGTGTGTGTGTGTGAGAGAGAGAGAGAGAGAGAGAGAGAGAGAGAGAGAGAGAAAGAGAGACATGCAGTCCCTAGAAGGGTTCTACACACTTACGCAGTCCAAGATGACTGTTGGAACTGATCCAAACAATCTATTACGGCATTAAATAATCCCCAAAACAACCCAAAGAAAAGATCTAGAGAACAAAAAAGAGATCAAGCAAGAACAAATTCTCAGACACAGGGCAGAAAAAAATATTAAGCAAGATTAAATTCATACAAAGAACAATATATAAACCCAAAAGAGAGAGAAGAGAATAGATGATTACTTACTTAAAAGGAAATACTTGAACTCCGACCCTAAGCTCGACTCCAAATCCATAAATCGGACTGTGCAGCCAAAAAACAGAGGGTTCTCTATTTGTCAGAAATAAAATAGAACCCAGAAACCGAAAATAAGTGGGAATTGACTCCAGTTTAAACTTTTTTTTTAATGGTACATGGTCACCAACTCCAGTTTAAACTTTTGCACGATGGATTATGAAAAGGCTATCTTACCCCTCACTTAAACCTCCACTCTAACATAAAACCAATGACCCTTATGTCTTCAATAACTCTGAATAAAAGAAAGACTAAAGCTCAATACAAAGAAAGAAGTCTCCTAAAATTACTTGAGGATCATGTGGAGCCTTTAGTGGGCCATGTACCCCATGCAATCCCATCTTTAGGAAATCATGGCTCGCATATGCATCATTCTCCCCAGTTGTAGAATGTTAGAAGTATGTATTGTGTGTGTAGCATGCCTAAGGGCATTTTAGTCTTTGTACCTTTTCCCTTTATATAAATGCGTAAGTGAGGGGGGGCTATCCCCAACTCACTCTCTTTCTCTCATTTCATTCTGTTGTCTACCTTCAATATGGTATCGGAGCCCTAGGGTTGTGGTACCCTAGGGACCACCATTGGAGGCACTCATCCCTTCCATTCTCTTCATCTTCTTCTACCCCCTCAACCGTGAAACCATCCCTACCCTATTTCTATACCCACTCCCTTCATCTTCTTCTTCCCCCTCTCCCAGCCCAGCCCAGCCCAGCCCACCCTATTTCTGCAACCTCTCCCAGCCACGTCCATCCCTAAAACCACCCTCGCTCCCCTCGCCTCTTCCTCCAGACCCACCCCAACCTCTCCCGCCTCCTTCTCCCACCCTTACAGCAGCCCTAAAACCCTATTTCACCTCCCTCCCTCCACACCAGACCCCGCCACCTCCCTCCCTCCACCACCAGACCACGCCACCTCCTCATTTCCCTCTTGCCTCCCCTGTTTCCACCACCAGACCCCACTACCACCTCATCTCCCTCCCTAGTCCCTCCTACACCACCAGACCCCGCCACCTCCCTCCTCCACCACCAGACCCTGCCACCTCCTCCTCTCCCTCCGGCCTCCCATGTTTCTCCATCAGACCTCTCTCCGTCCCTTATTTTTCCTTCCTTTCTCTTCTAATCCAGATTTCCATTCCTCCACCCTTTATCCTCTCTCCTATTTTATTTTTTTTGTTCTTTGGTCTCTTAATCTAAGGACCTCTTCACTCTATTCTTCATTCATGGCCTAAACTCTCCTACTCGTCCCTGTCTCCTCGCTGCTCTGATCTTGCTTGCTAGCCACCATTCATCTGTCGGTTAGTGTTCTTATGACGCTTTATACAATCTCTCTTCTTCGAAGTCGTGGCATCATGCTTGGGCCCGTCATCTTGCCGGAGACAATTGAGGTCTGAACCGGAGTCGACGCATGCAGTGACACGAATCACCTGGTCACCGATCTTCAAGGTGACGAGAACATTACATCTCCCTACCGTTGAATACGTGTGGTCAACTGTGTAATCGAGGAAGCCAACATTGACTGACTTTCATGGTTAAGGTTCGAAAGAAAAAGAACCAACAAGATAGGGCGGTCTGTGACTGTGGTCTTCCGCTCTTTTTCCTCTTATGTGGTGGTTGAGCGTTCTCTTCTATCTTTGTCTCTATTTCCATGACTCTTCATGCCCCACTTATTCCTTGGGGCCACGGTATCTCGCTCGAGTTCAGTTCGTGACTTCTAGTCTTGTCTCTTCTTCTCTTTGTGTTCGTCAGTGTGGTAGAGAGTCTCTCTTTATTTCTGTTATCATGGACCCTCCCATCATTACAGATCCCCCTGACAGCGTCTCCACTCTTCCCACGGCTTCCTCGTGTAGCTACACCCCTTCCACTTATATCTTAGTTGGCACCAGGCTGTTGAGACCTTCTTTCTTGCCAAGGGTAGGATGTCCCTGATTGAGTGAGATCCTCCATCCTCCTCGGACCCGTCATATGATAGATGGCGATAGGATGATGCCATGATCCGCACCCTCTTCTGGCAGAGCATGGTTCCTTCTGTGGCACGACTAATGATGAGCCTGACCTCTGCCAAGGCCATTTGGGATCATACTGCTCTTCGTTACTCTAGGGTTGATAACATCACCCACATTTTTGCTACGTATTCAGAGTGGATTCGCCTTGAGCGTTGGGATGACTCTCTCTCCACCCACTACAGCCGCTTTGTCTCTCTCTGCCAGCAGCTGGATGCATTTATGCCTCTCAACTCTGATCTGACGGTCCTCACTCATCAGCGGGACCAACTTCGGGCTGTTATTACATCCAGTCCTTGGGCCCGGATTTTTTTGCCTTTCACGCAGCAACTGATTGGATCTGGTTTTCTTCCCTCTCTTACAGAGACTTACTCACGAGCCCAGCAGTTCCTACCAGGTGACTCTTCCCCTACTCTTCCTGTCGAGGGATCTGCACTTGCTACATATGATGGAGGTTTCCACTCTGGCCATGGTGGTGGCTCTGTTGGCCGTGCTATAGGCCGCACCGGCCGTGCTGGTAGTGGCCACGATTTGGTGGTGGCAGAGATTCTGGTGGTCGTGGATGCTCATATTGTACTCATTGTCGACAGTGAGAGCCATCATATTGATATTTGCTATACCATTCATCCCGAGCTTAGTCTCTTCTGCTCGGCACACCTCAATGTTGTTGATCCTCTCGATGCTTCGTCGTCCCCCTCCATCCTTGGCAGCGTCCCATCGGCCGCCTTGACTGATACTTTTACCATCTCCAAGGCTGACTATGAGGAGCTATTGTGTCTTCTTCATAGTAGTCGTCCACCCACTGCTGGTTTTGCACAATCAGGTAGTTCTCTTCTTACTCGGTCCAGTCCCTATATTATTGATTCGGGGGCGTCTAACCACCTGACTGGTAACTCTTCGTCACTTAGTTCCTTTCGTCCTTTTCACTCTCTGTCCGAGGCGGTTTCTCTTACAGATGGGACTACGGCTCCCATCTCTGGTGTTGGTACTCTTACACCCCATCGGAGTTCCACTTTATCTTCTGTCATTTGTGTTCCAAAGTCCCCTTTTAATTTGATCTCTGTTAGTCAGATTACCAAAACCCTTAATTGCTGTCTCATTTTTCCCTTCTTACTGTCTGTTTCAGAATCTCTCAACTAGTAGGACAATTGGCTCGGGATGTGAGGTGGACGGTCTCTATCACCTTCAGTACACACCGCCGCCCACAATTTTGCATAGTTCGGTGGACGCCTATCAGTGGCATTGTCGCCTTGGTCATCTTTCTCTTCAGCAACTCCAACGGACCTCTACTGTCTCTTCTCCACTTCAGCCCTTTCAGTGTGAGTCCTGTGAACTCAGGAAACACCATCGTATGTTCTTTCCCCCTCTGGTTGTTAGTCGGGTCTTGAGACCTTTTGAGTTAGTTCATACTGATGCATGGGGTCCCTCGAGGACCACATCACTTGTTGGATATAGATGCTTTATTGTTTTCGTGGATGACTTTTCTCGAATGACATGGTTATTTTTATTAAAGGATCGATCTAAGGTCTTTACTGCTTTTCGCACTTTCTATGCAGAAATTACAACTCAATATTCTTTTCCTCTTAAATGTTTGCACACAGATAATGCTAAGGAGTACACCTCTCATGTGTTTCGGGATTACTTAGCATCTCATGGCATCCTTCATCAATCCTCTTGCGCTTATAGCTCCCAACAGAATGGTGGTGTTGCTGAGAGGAAGTTGAGGTATTTACTAGATATGGCTTGCACCATGCTCTTTCAGATGCGTATTCCCAAATTGTATTGGAGTGATGCTATTCTTACGGCATGTTTCTTAGCTAACCGTTTGCCCTCTTCAGTCCTAGACAACTATTCTCCCTTCTCTATTTTACATCCTCATAGAGACCCCTTCCCCCTTACCCCACGGGGATTTGGTTGTGTTTCCTTTGTTCACAACCTGGCCCCGGGTTTGGATAAATTAGACCCCAGCGTTGTGTCTTTCTAAGCTTCTCTCGTACCCAGAACGGTTACAAGTGTTACAACCCTAGGCTTCGTCGACTCTCTGTCTCCACAGATGTTACCTTTTTTTAGTCTCTTTCCTTCTTCTCTACACCCACTAAACATGCTATCTCTACCTCACGTCTCCCTTTTTCTCTTCCGGTTCTTCTCGATCTGGTTCCACCATCTCTTCCTTCTTTAGAAGTATTTGTACCTCCACCTATCTTGGATCCCCCGTTTACAGGTTTTGGTAGTTCCTCCTCCACCTGCTACTACGAAGGTCTATCAGCAGTGTCGGCATGCAGATCCTATTCCACCTCCTCTCGAGGAGTCGTCTCTTCAGCCGGAGATACTAGATTCTACCTCTCAAGTACCTTCTCCTCCTTCTGATGCATCTGTAGATGCTCCTATTGCCTCACACACTCGTTCATGCACTACTTCACATCCTATTTCATCTTATGTTTCTTATGATCATCTTACCCCATTTCATAGTTTTGTCTCTTCTTTGTCTTCTATTTCCTTGCCTAAGTCTTTGCAGGAGGCTCTTGCTCACCCCATGTGACGTGCTGCTATGAGATGGCCGCTCTTCAAGCCAATCATACTTGGGATATAATTGCTCCTCCTCCTGGTGCTCATCCTGTTGGTTGTAAATGGGTCTGTGCTATCAAATATTTTTCGGGTGGGACAACCTTAAGGCGCGCTTAGTTGCCAAAGGGTACACTCAGACCTAAGGGATTGACTAAACTGAGACCTTCTCTCTTGCTGCCAAAATTCCATCTATGAGTGCTCTTATTTCTCTTGCCGTCAACCATGGATGGTCGTGTATCAGCTCGATGTCAAAAATGCCTTCCTCCATGGAGACTTGGCTGAGGAGGTGTACGTGGAGCAACCTCTTAGCTATGTTTCTCAATGGGAGATGTCCTCCTCAGTATGTCGGTTTCAAAAATCATCGTATGGTCTCAAATAATCCTCTCGAGCTTGGTTTGGAAAGTTCAGCGAGGCTCTCATGAGATATGGCGTGAGGCAGTGTGCAGTTGACCATTCAGTGTTTAGTCATCAGTCAGGTACTTGCCTTGTCCTCCTCATAGTGTATGTGGATGAAATTATTATCACAGGGAGTGACACAGTTGGCATACAACGGTTGAAGGGCTTTCTGCAGAAAGAATTCTTCACAAAAGACCTTGGTTGCCTTCGATACTTTTTGGGGATTAAGGTAGTTTACTCGGGTACTAGCCTCTCCCTCTCACAGAGCAAGTATGTGTTGGATCTTCTAGATGAGACAGGCTCGCTGGGTATGAAACTAGCTACTACTCCCATGGACCCAAATACAAAGCTCCACCCAGAAGAGGTTGACTTGCTACATGACCTTGGTAGATACAAAAGGCTTGTTGGGAAGCTCATATACCTCACAGTTACTCGTCCAGATATTTCTTATGCAGTGTGGGTTATTACCCAGTTCATGAGTGCTCCTCGTACATCCCACTGGGCAGTTGTGAGTCAGATTCTTTGATATTTGAAAGAGCTCCAAGGAAAGGGCTACTTTTCAAAAGACATAACCATCAGAGGGTAGAAGGCTACATTGATGCTGACTGAGTGGGTTCTCCAGCAGATAGGCACTCCACGACTAGCTATTGTACCTTTGTGGGAGGTAACTTAGTGTCATGGCGAAGCAAGAAGCAAAATGTTGTAGCCAAGTCAAGTGCTGAAGCCGAATATCGAGCAATGTCAAATACTAGTAGTGAGCTTATCTGGCTATGTTCACTTTTATTTGATATTGGGTTTTAATCATCATCAACAGCTCAGTTGTACTGTGACAACAAGGCAACGATTCACATTGCAAACAATCTGGTCTTTCATGAGAGTACTACTAAGCACATAGAGGTGGACTGTTATTTCATACGTCACAGAATCCAACAGAGCGATATGCACTACTTTCACTCGATCTGCTGACCAGCTTGCTAATTCTCTCACCAAGCCCCTAAACAAGGCTAGACTAAATGATATCTGTAATAAGCTTGGAATGCTCAATATATACATTCTATATTGAGGGGGTGTTAGAAGTGTGTATTGTGTGTAGCATGCCTAAGAGCATTTTAATCTTTGTATCTTTTCCGTTTATACAAATACATAAGTGAGGGGGAGTTATCCCCAACCCACTCTCTCTCTGATTTCATTCTCTTCTCTACCTGCAACATAGAAGAACTCAACCTTGAGTTCAGCTTCTCTATGACTCCAATCTCCCCACCAGGGCACTTGTACAAGTTTGAAGTGTTGTAGATATTGGAAGTCTCCATATTCTCTAGCAAGTCAATCATTTAAGTGTGGGTCCCAATCTTAACGGGGAAAAGTCCAACCTTTTCTTTGTTGAGTGTGTTGTACATACCCAATAGAAATCATTCCTTGCTCAAATATACCATGAGAGATCCACCTTCCTAAAACTCTTAATGTCTCTTCTGTTTGTCAACTTGACTCTATCTTCTTGCACACTTGCTCATGGATCTCCCTTACGTGTCTCCATCACTTCTGCATCATAACCAAGCTTTGCCATAATCTGCAACAGCATAAGATCAAAAGACAATAGGAATTCCTCCCATTGTCTACCTTGGATGGACAATTCCTTGCAGATTGTTTCCGCAAAGAGTTATTGGTTAACCCTACGTAAGGTAGTGCTAGATCTCACTGTCTCATTGGCTGATAACGATGCTTCTGAGAAGATTAAACAGGCTATGATTCACCACCTTGGTCTGCCCGTCTGTTTGAGGATGTGAATTTACCAAGGCTACAAAAGTTGTCCAAAAGTGATTTAGAAACTTTGTGTCCTGTTCTACTGTAATCATCATGGACAACCCATGTAAATTCACCACCTCCATGAAGCAGAGGTTGGCTACATGTGAAGTATACATTGTCTTCTTAAAAGCAACAAAATGGGCCTGTTTAGAAAATCAATCAACAACCATAAATATTGACTCCGCACCTCGTTGAGTCCATGGAAGCCAATACAAAGTACATACTAGAGTCCTCTCGTGGAGCTATTGGGATTGGCAATGGAGAGCATAGCCCCGTATTATGGCTCCTACCCTTACCTACCTAACATATATGACACCTCCCCACAAGTCGAATTATGTCTGTACGCATCTTTGGCCAATAATACTTCTCCGCCACCAAGGCAACCGTATTTCCCCTATCAAAGTATACAACAACCCCTTCCATGTAGCTCGAACATAATACTGTGTCAAAGAACTATTCGGAATGCATAATCTAGTTCCTTTAAAGAGATACCCATCTTGCATCAGATAGTCGTCAGCTACCCCATCTGGACAATGTGCAAAAGTACAATATATGTGTCCTCTATGTATAACTATGACCATGGTTTTAAATTTCGACCGCAATCCGAAATTTCAGGTTTCGGTCAAGAACAAAACCGAAATCGTTTATACCCGAAACGGTAGTTTATTTCGGCCGAAATCCCTAAATTTCATCCGAAATTTAAGGAATTTCACCCAAAAATCTGTCGAAATGTCGTTGTATTTTATCTGAAAAGTTGCATGTTTCCCATATTTTGACGAGACATTAGTGCTATGATTTAGCCGACACTTTGAATTTATTGCGAAAAACGTGCCATGCCATGTCGTGTCCGACACTGTTGGCCTAGGCAAGTACTGGACGCAGATCGGAGGTTGGCCGCGTGTTCCTAGGCCTTGTGCCAGCAATGCCCCCTGGTCTGGACTCTTAATAAAGATAATGGTAGTGCCTTTCCCATCAGCAATTGCTTTTGGGAGAGTTGGTAAACTCCACGATCCTACAAGTGGTAACAGAGCCAGGTCTCAGGTTCGAGTCCCCCCCGGGGTCATTGTTGGGGGAGGGATTGTTGGCCTAGGCGGGTACTGGACCCAGATCGGAGGTTGGCCGCGTGGTCCTAGGCCTTGTGCCAATGCCCCCGGTCTGGACTCTTAATAAAGATAATGGTAGCGCCTTTCCCTTCAGCAATTGCTTTTGGGAGAGTTGGTAAGCGCCACGATCCTACAGACACGACACCCGTCCGTTTCCACACGTGTCGACACTCCGTTGGCCATTTTTAAATGTATTGCTAGAAGTGTTGGACTTAATGTGGGCATGTGGACACGTTTTTGTATTGTGTCAAGTGTGACATTCTATTTTATTATTAAATATTGTCTTTAACTCTTTTATTATAAACTCTTCTTTTAGCTCTTCTTTAACTAATATTTGCTATTATAACTCCTCCCCTACCTAAAACCATAAACAAAATCTCATTCTAATAGTATATTCATTGTATCATATTTGTCTCCCTTTCTCCTTGTACATTAGAGACTGAGAAGAACTCGATTAAATTGTATGTGTTTGTTTTAGATTATAGTTGATTAATTCTAAGATTTATTATTTTATTAAATGATACCATATTTATATTGTTACAAATTATGATAGTAAAATCAATGATTTTATATGTATCATGTATGTTTGTGTCACCATTTCTAGTTTGGGAGAAAGGTTTAGTTGAGTTGAGTTGAGTATGTATGTGTCACCATTTCTAGACTTTTAGATGTTGCCATGTCAAACAACTCGTATCACTGTCGAAACTCGACACAAGAATCGGTATCCACAAATCATGATTATATATACTTCCTATTTTAGTCATGTCCCCGTTTCTAAATTTTGGGAGTTTGCCGTGTCCCACACTCAGTGTCCGTGTCGACACGCGACACTCGTGTCTGTGTTCGTTTCCACAAATCATAGCATTAATGAAATCTCTAACGCTAGACACAATTCTTCAATTTCTTCAATTCAAGTCTTGATATATTCAAATTATTCTTGATCCATGGATCTCCTTCTTCCTCACCATGCTCCAATTCTTCATGCCTTGATCCATGCTTCTATGTTCCATTTTGTCCAACAACAAGAATTCCCAAACATTTAGTATTATAATCACATATTGTGTTTGGAATCATCAGAACATGATTCAAGAAAGTGACCAAGGAAGAACCCTTGGGCTAACACACGTGCGTGCGGAGAGAGAGCATGCAAAGAGAAAAATATAGGCAAGACAACAAGTCAAAGTTACGAATATCAATAAATCATTCAACTAGCTCCTTTGTACTTATTTTCTTCAAAGCAACTCTAAAACAATGTAAGAATATGTTGCCCCCATTTGAAGAAGCATCAATTTTGCAAATTCCCCATACCCAACATGTTTTCTCCATGCTAAATTCGTATGCTAGAGATTGATGTGAAATGCAATTCATAGTCAATAAATCATTCAACTAGCTTCTTTGTACTTGTTTTCTTCAAAGCAACTCTAAAACAATGGTAGAATATGCTGCCCCCATTTGAAGAAGCATCAATTTTGCAAATTCCCCATACCCAACATGTTTTTTCCATTCTAAATTCGTATACTAGAGATGGATGTGAAATGCAATTCATAGTTGCTCTCCATGCAACTTTAGCAACATATTGTAAATCTATAGACCTAACTTTCTGTATAACATCCTCGTAAAGGCTATAATGGTCTACATACTTCAGAACGATATAACCATACTGATTATTAATGGTTTTCCACAAATGCCCAGGTTGTCACATTGTTGTCATGATATTATTGTCAACTCCATACAACAGTTCCAAGTTACTAGGATAAAAAAATACAAGATTATCAATCCTCAAATTTAACAAACTTGTATTTCTAAAGCCTTACTATTTTATCAAATAGTTCTCCACCTGTGACGAACTCTAAAATGATGTATATCTTTGTCCGGCTGGCCAAAACCTGGATCCTACCAAGTAGTTAGTAATGGTATCAAAGAAAACTTTAATAAAAGAGCACGAAAAATCCATATAAATCAACTAAACCATAATAATTTTGATTCTGGATATAAGATTCATATCCAAAAATACATTAAAGCATAGAGAAACCATACCTCATGCAGCCTGACTATGTTTGGATGCCTGACAATCTTCATAATGGAAATTTCTCTCTTAATCTGAAACGCCAAATCATAATTTAAGTGACATAACACGGATAAGTTACAAAGAGAAAAGAATCATGCATCGAGCTTCACTAAACTTGTCATCCCACTAACATTCTGCTTGAACGTGATATTTCTTGAATATGATCAGTACGCATAAGAAAGTATCTGCTTCATAATTGGAGAAGTTCAATATGGAATAGGTCCCATAAATACGATACCACGAGTGTAAAATGCAAGTGTCCCACTGTTATGTGTATTTTCTTATGTAAGCAAGAGGGAATGCCACATCACAAGCACACTTACCCACTAACAAGACACATCACAAGTAACTAACTCCCACTACCCTAAACAAATTAGCCACAACTAATGGCCATTACACTAAAACACATACCCACTACTATGCACTAACTAACCCCACATACAACATAAGAAAATACACATAACACCCACTAATATTCTGCTTGAACATGATTTGATATGAAAGAAAATTCCTGAATATGATCAGTAGGCATAAAGCAAGCATCTTCTTTACAATTGGAGAAGTTAAATATGGAGTATGTTCCTTAAATTTGATACCACAAATGTGTGAAATGTAAGTGCTGGGCTTACTAAAAATAGATATTAATCTACCATAGTGGAAGCAAAAAGTCCCCTATGGATCATAACTTGTTTGTAGTTAATCAATCTCAAAATGGGCATGCATACAATTTATGAGTAATGTTGGTGCCGAGATCCAATCAAGCTGAAGGAAGAACTGGTAGTCCGCTTCTTGCACGTCCTGCCCTCAACGAACAAAATGATGGAGGCCCAGGAGTTCGGACTCGAGGAAGACCCTCCGACGCTCAAGTCAGGATACGGCTCAATTTTGAGAGCTTAGATACTTCCTAGGGGTCCTTTTATAGAGTTAGGGTCCTCGTCATCTTGGGGAGCTTGCCTTTTTTGGAGACTTTCTCATTGAGCGGCTCCCCTATGGAACCAGTTTCCATGTTTATCCGGGAAATTTGGAAAGTTGCCGTGTGGGGCTCGGTTTCGCCCTTTGGCGCTAACATAGTTTCCCATTTGGATAGGATTGCCAATATTGATACTCAAGGAGGAGGTGTGAAAAGACCTTCCTATCCTCGGTTTCTACTTGAGGAATTCAGCCTTCGAGATTGGATCAGTGCCACATGTCGCGCACTCATTGGTGGATGGAATTTACCCCTAACATAATGCCCCCCACTTCCTCGGGCCATTCCGGGCCGAGGAAGTAGCTCTTGTGGCATGTCAGGGTTTTCTCATCCCCGCGCCGCTCTGTTGATCTCAATCAGTGTTCATCGTCGAGTCGTTGGGGTCGGTCTGGTCAAGCTTCGATATATTCAATGGCTTGGGCCAAGCCGACCTAGGACTTGGCGAAAACCTTAATAATGATGGAGAGTTGGCAGCATCCTCGGGTGTCGAAACGTCTCGCCCGTCGCCATAAATGACGAGGCGTTGCGGAGTAATTATGACAACCGTTCCGTGGGCCAACCAGTGCATGCTACGTGGAGAGCGGTGGCCCAAAGCGCAAGGCGACAGGACATTACGCATGCGATAAGGGAGGCGTTGGCTATATAAAGTGGGAGACTCCCCTGTTCCTCCCCATTACTTATGGAACTACTTTTGAAGAAATCAAATCATTTATACCCGGGGAATGGGAAAAGCCAAAATGACTGGAAAGAAGAAAACAACAAACAACTTAAATTAACGGCTCTCTTATTTTCTTCACTCACTGAGAGAACAAATAAACTTAAAAGCAACCGCATATCACCCACAACAGCCATACGGTTTAGTTTCCATAAAGCAAAAAAAAAGAAAAAAACAACTTCCAACTGCTATGAAACTGCATCCAATTATAACCACAAATGATTCACATAGTTTTGTGCCAAAATCTATTGAAAATACCCACTCCTCTTTTCTCTAAGCAATGTTGGATCCCCAAATCAACCCCCCACCCACAATTGAACCTAGCGTCAAGTGTCGACCCATCACCCTCCCTTACACTTGGCATATTTAATTCCGCGGCACCATTTCTTAAATATACTTCTGTTAGTGATTTTGGATTTTCAAAATCATGTGTTTTGCATGTTTTAGTGTTTTGGAAAATTTTTATCAAAAGCGTTTGGGAAAAAGGAAATATTTTCTTGGAAAAATTTGCTTTTACAAAAGGATGTAGAAGTGTAGTTGAAAAGATAGTCCCGTACCGGATGAGAGAAAAGAAAGAGAAGGGCTTATAAAGCACTACACTTTTCTATTACTTGTTTGATTGCACATTGGGTTGAACCCATGGTTGGACCCGCGGGATGGTGCAACGCACCGTTCGCACTCGCGCGCGCGCGGCGTGGGCAATGCGCTATAGGGCGCATAGTGGTGCTTTATTGGCGCTTTTTTTTGGCGAATTTTGCACTTCGCACGTACGCAACGTCGCGAGGAGCGATTGGAGCCTTTAATTTTTCCAGATTTGATCTGCACCGTTGGATCAAGATGAAGGTGGACCGGTCGAATGAAAGGGTCAAATGATTCGTAGGCCCATCAAGCCGAATGGGTTGGGCGGTTGGGTTGGGCTTCGGTTCGGACCTAATGGTCGGCCCAACGGGCCCATAACTCCAACGGTCAAAGAGTGTGATCAAATGGGTTGTGTCCCTTCCCCCAACGGTCATGTGCCAAGGGGGTGCGATCCACACCATAGATGGTTGATCTAATGATGACTGGGTTGGAGAGAGGTTTTACTCAAACCAACAGTCACATCTAGGATCGATCAGGACCGTTCAATATCAATGGGTGCGATCTAACGGTCAGATTTCAAACATTCTGGAAAGGTGCCCTGTAGAGGTGTTTTTCACACTGAAAAGACACCAGGTGGTCTACAAAATGTGCAGAATTCAGTCATTTCAAATAGAAAACGAATTGGCAATTCTGACAGACTTTACACTCTCTTCTACACTCCTACAAAAATCCCCAAGTATTTCTACATACTGTTTTTCTTTTGTTTACTGTTCTAGATACTGTTTTTCTGCAGAAACAGAATCTAGAGATTTCTCTAAGGCTTGAAATTTCGGAAGGGCATTTCGGGTTTGATTCCGCTAGTGCTACGCGTCATCAAACATTAGTAGGGCTTCCCTACTAAGCTTCATTGTATCTTGGAGGGAATTCGCGGATCCCCTTTGCACACTACTAGTGGGGGCGAATCTTGTCTTGAGGAAAGTGATATCACGCCTTGAAGCAACAAGTTTCTGTTTTCTATCATCAACAGTACCCTCAACATATTTTCCAACAATCTTAAGACAAGATTATCTACTGTTGTTTCAATGGCACTTTATTCGGTTCGTCAAATGACCCAAGACTTTGTCAAACTCGAACGTTTCGACAAAGGAAATTTCAAGCGCTGGCAGAAGAAGTTGCACTTCATTTTGACATCACTCAAAGTGGTCCGGGTTCTCACTACTCTAAAGCCGGCAGCAAATGAAAATGAAACTTTGGCGGAGGCTCGTGCAAGGATGAAGTGGGAACAGGATGACTACATTTGCAAAGGGCACATCCTAAATGCTATGTCAGATACACTATTTGACATATATCAAGACATGGGATCAGCAAGTGAAATCTGGAATGCCCTTGAAGCCAAATACTTGGCGGAAGATGCCAGTAGCAAGAAATTCACTGTGAGTCAATTTTTAAATTTTAAAATGGTAGATGATAAGTCTGTTATTGATCAATTATATGAAATACAACATGTAATTAATCAAATTCATTTGCAAGGCATCATTCTTGATGATTCCTTCATTGTCCCTTCAATTATTGACAAACTTCCACCAACTTGGAAAGACTTTAGAAAAAGTCTAAAACACAAAAAAGAGGAAATGTCTATTGAAGACTTGGCTCAATGCCTCAGGATTGAGGAAGAGTCAAGAATCAAAGACAAGAAAGAAAATGAAACTGTATCCTCTAAGATTCATTTGGTGGAAAATGTCAAGAATTCGAACCAACAAGGAAAAGGCAATTGGAAGAGAAACAAACACCCTGAAAAGAAGACTAATAAGAATAAGAAAAGAAAGGGTGCTTGTTTCAACTGTGGCAAACCAGGCCATTACAAGAGTGAGTGCCGACTTCTTAAGGATAAGAAGTCGGGTGCACCAACAGACAAAGAAAAGTTTGTCGCCATGATTTCAGAGGTAAATATGCTTGAAGATGGCAATGATTGGTGGATTGACTCTGGTGCGACGATGCATGTCTGTAAAGACAGGAACCTGTTTTCAACTTATGAAACAGTTGAAGATGGAAGCGTGTTATACATGGAAAATTCGTCGACAGCAGAAGTCAAAGGCAAGGGCAAGGTGGAACTTGAGTTCACATCCGGCAAGCGACTCACTCTAACCGATGTCTACCATGTACCAGAAGTTAGAAAGAACTTAGTGTCTGGAAGCATTCTCGACAAGAATGGCTTCAAACTTGTATTTGAATCTGACAAGTTCATTCTTTCTAAGGGGGGTACTTTTATTGGGAAGGGATATATGTATGAAGGGATGTTCAAACTTAATATCAATAAAGTGAATGTCTTGGCTTATGTTTTGGATTCTTCTTTATCTTTATGGCATAATCGTTTAGGACATGTAAATACTAGGAAAATGAATGATATGGTTAAGTTAACCTTAATTCCTAAATATGAAAATGACTTAGTAGATAGATGTAAAACATGCATGCAAACCAAGATAATCACTAAGTCATTCCCTAAAGTAGATAGAACTTCTAACTTGTTAGATTTAATACATAGTGATGTATGTGACATACATAGTGTTCCCACAAAGGGAGGTAAAAAGTACTTTGTTAGATTTATTGATGATTATTCTAAGTACTGTTATGTTTATCTACTTAGTCATAAAGATGAGGTTTTAGAAAAATTTAAGATTTATAAAACTGAAGTCGAAAATCAATGTATAACAAGCATTAAATGTCTCAGATCAGATAGAGGTGGTGAATATCACTTTCCTCATTTCTGTGAATCAGTGGGCATAGTCCATGAAACTCTGCCCCTTATACACCACAACAAAATGGTGTAGCAGAAAGGAAGAATAGTACACTTACTGAAATGATTAATGCTATGCTTGTTAATTCTGGTTTAAATAAGAATTTTTGGGGTGAAGCCTTACTTACGGCTTGTCACATTTTAAATAGGGTACCTAGTAAGAAATCTAATATAACCCCTTATGAATTGTGGAAGAAAAGAAAACCAAACTTAAGTTACCTTAAAGTTTGGGGTTGTAGATCTATAGTTAAAGTCCCTAAACCTAAGTTAAGGAAATTAGGTGAAAAGGGTATTGAGTGTATCTTTTTGGGATATGCTAGTCACAGTAAGGCCTATAGGTTCTTAGTTATAGAACCTAATGATTTCATAGATGTCAATACCATAATTGAGTCTAGAGATGCCTTTTTCTATGAAAATAGGTTCACTTCAATTCCTAAGGAAATTGAACCTACAACTTCTGTAGATCATCCTTCAAAATCACAAACAGAAGTTGGTGAACCTAGTAAAATAAGAAGAAGTTCAAGAGATAGAAGGGATAGGAGTTTTGGCCCTGACTTTGTAACCTACCTGGTAGAAGGGACAAGAGAAAAACTCCAAGGTTCTGTCTTGTTAAACTTAAGCATAGAAAGTGACCCTCAAACCTATGGAGAAGCCATAAAGTCACAAGATGCTGCTTTTTGAAAAGAAGCAATTAATGACGAAATGGATTCTATCATGGGTAATAAAACTTGGATTTTGGTTGATCTACCACCTGGGTCTAGACCTATAGGATGTAAATGGATCTTCAAAAAGAAGATCAAAGTATATGGGATCATAGAAAAGTTTAAGGCAAGGTTAGTTGCCAAAGGGTTTACTCAAAAATCCGGTATTTATTACTTTGACACTTATGCACCAGTTGCTAGGATTTCTACCATTAGAGTGTTGATTGCCCTTGCTTCCATATACAAACTTCACATTCACCAGATGGATGTTAAAACCGCATTCTTAAATGGTGAACTTGATGAAGAAGTGTATATGGAACAACCTGAGGGATTTATTCTGCCAGGCCAAGAGCATAAAGTATGTAAGCTTATCAAATCTTTGTGTGGGCTTAAGCAAGCCCCTAAACAATGGCATGAAAGATTTGATAAAGTCTTAGTGTCAAATGGTTATAAGATACATGAGTCAGATAAATGTATATACAGTAAATTTAAGGGTGGCAAAGGTGTTGTTATTTGTTTATATGTTGATGACATGTTAATTTTTAGTACCGATATTGAAAGTATTCAAAGTACTAAATCATTTCTTTCTCAAAACTTTGATATGAAAGATATGGGTAAAGCTGATGTGATTTTGGGTATTAGAATAATAAGACAGGATAATGGTCTTATTCTAACACAATCACATTATATTGAGAAAGTTCTCAAAAAATTTAACCATTTTAAATGTTCACCCATTTCAACACCTTTTGACCCAAATATAAAGTTATATCTTAATACTGGCAGGACTATTTCTCAACTAGGGTATGCTAGTGTAATTGGTAGTCTTATGTATGCTATGACTTGTACTAGGCCAGACATAGCATTTGCTATAGGTAAACTTAGTAGGTTTACCAGTAATCCTAGTTTTTCTCATTGGAATGCAGTCTATAGAGTTTTAAAATATTTAAAGAAAACTATAAACTATGGTTTATGTTATAGTGGGTATCCAACTGTAATAGAAGGATACTCTGATGCTAGTTGGATAACTGAGCGTATAGACCATTTTTCAACCAGTGGGTGGATTTTCACCCTTGGTGGGGGAGCAGTCTCCTAGGCATCTAAGAAACAAACATGCATAACAACTTCAACTATGGAAGCAGAGTTTATAGCTCTGGCAGCATGCTGTAAAGAGGCGGAATGACTTCGAAATTTGTTATTGGAAATTCCGTTATGGTCTAAACCAATGCCATCGGTTTATGTCCATTGTGATAGTCAGGCCACACTATCAAGGGCATATAATCATGTTTATAATGGTAAGTCCAGACATATAGGACTTAGACATAGTACTATAAGAGAGTTACTTACTAATGGAGTAGTAACTATTGATTTTGTGAGATCGAGCCAAAACTTGGCTGATCCATTCACTAAAGCTCTTGCAAGAGATCTGGTGTGTAAAACATCATTAGGGATGGGGTTAAAGCCATTAACCAATAGTCACCAATGATGGAACCTCAACTCAACACTTGAATAAACATCAAGTCTTGAGTTCAATGAGTCCAAGTACATCATATGGAGTGATTGCAAGCACTATAATCTGTATTATTTGCCATCCCAAGGTAAAGTGCTTGGTACCTGTAATGTTTAAAAGGAGAAGGCTGAGTATTTAAACTCTTAATAGGCTTATAACATAGTGTTGGAGTGTTTTAGTTACAGGGGCACTCTTGATAAGCCTACCTATGTGAGTGTGGGAGTGGTGCCGCTTCCTATGAGACCTAGCTAGTCTCTAGAGCGCTCATGAAACCAAGATATAGACACAAGGCCAGTACATGTGTCGGTTTTAGAAATTGCCCAAAGGGGTGAAATCTTATGTGTGAGACGTATCCGGTTAACCAAATAGAATAGCTAGTTCAAAGATACGTCTACTATGCAATTCTGGTTAACTTTGATGTGTCCTCACTAAGTGAAGGTTCAAATCGAGAGATACCTTCATTTATGCATAAGATTTCCAAGCCTGATGAGAAAATTTTCTTTGATTTTGAAAATAGTGGGGGATTGTTAGTGATTTTAGATTTTCAAAATCATGTGTTTTGCATGTTTTAGTGTTTTGGAAAATGTTTTATCAAAAGCGTTTGGGAAAAAGAAAATATTTTCTTGGAAAGATTTGCTTTTACAAAAGGATGTAGAAGTGTAGTTGAAAAGATAGTCCCGTACCGGATGAGAGAAAAGAAAGAGAAGGGCTTATAAAGCACTACACTTTTCTATTACTTGTTTGATTGAATATTGGGTTGAACCCATAGTTGGACCCGCGGGACGGTACAATGCACCGTTCGCACACGCGCGCGCGCGGCGTGGGCAATGCGCTATAGGGCGCATAGTGGCGCTTTATTGGCGCTTTTTTTTTGGCGAATTTTGCACTTCGCACGTACGCAACGTCGTGATGAGCAACTGGAGCCTTTAATTTTTCCAGATTTGATCTGCACCGTTGGATCAAGATGAAGGTGGACCGGTCGGATGGATGGGTCAAATGGTTCGTAGGCCCATCAAGCCGAATGGGTTGGGCGGTTGGGTTGGGCTTCGGTTCGGGCCTAATGGTCGGCCCAACGGGCCCATAACTCCAACGGTCAAAGAGTGTGATCAAATGGGTTGTGTCCCTTCCCCCAACGGTCATGTGCCAAGGGGGTGCGATCCACACCATAGATGGTTGATCTAACGATGACTGGGTTGGAGAGAGGTTTTACTCAAACCAACAGTCACATCTAGGATCGATCAGGACCGTTCAATATCAATGGGTGCGATCTAACGGTCAGATTTCAAACATTCTGGAAAGGTGCCCTGTAGAGGTGTTTTTCACACTGAAAAGACACCAGGTGGTCTACAAAATGTGCAGAATTCAGTCATTTCAAATAGAAAACGAATTGGCAATTCTGACAGACTTTACACTCTCTTCTACACTCCTATAAAAATCCCCAAGTATTTCTACATACTGTTTTTCTTTTGTTTACTGTTCTAGATACTGTTTTTCTGCAGAAACAGAATCTAGAGATTTTTCTAAGGCTTGAAATTTTGGAAGGGCATTTCGGGTTTGATTCCGCTAGTGCTACGCGTCATCAAACATTAGTAGGGCTTCCCTACTAGGCTTCATTGTATCTTGGAGGCAATTCAGGGATCCCCTTTGCACACTACTAGTGGGGGCGAATCTTGTCTTAAGGAAAGTGATATCACGCCTTGAAGCAACAAGTTTCTGTTTTCTATCATCAACAGTACCCTCAACATATTTTCCAACAACTTCTTCATCTATAGAGATGCATAAGTTCCTTTTTCTCTCTTTTTTGGTCTAACATAAAACAGTCTTGCTTGATATTTCTGTTCTAAGAAGAGGTATTTTATCCTATAAATGAGTGTCAAGTTATTAGTCACAGAACACAATTTCACATCTGATTACTGTTAAAGGAAGCACATGCAAATCCATCTTGTTTATCAACATGCAATTTAACAAGTGAATGAAGATTTTCAACAGCTTCTTCCCTTTCTGTGGCGCACTTTCCCTATTCCAAACTAAAAAGTGCAAATTTAAGGGGTTAAAATTTCGATGGAATAAAAAACATTCTGTGTCAAAAGGACCAACAATTTAATTGAATCAATCACTGAAATGCAGCATTGACTATAAATAAAAAGAAAGACAATCAGATAATCTCTAATGGTCAAGAAATTGATAAGGCAGAATAAATAAAAGAGAAAGAGAACTTACTTGGTCAACCATTTTGTGCTTGAGTATGGTACTCTTTGCGAGAACTTTCATGGCCACGCTCTCTCCCGTCTCTGTATTCTGCGCGAATTTAACCTTGGCAAAGTTTCCCTCTCCGATCGTTCTTCCCACCTCATATTTCCCCGCCTTTCTCGTCGACATTTTCACTCTATCTCCTCTGGCTCATTTCCTTATAACATTCCGCCTTTTCCGGATTTTCGAATTGAAGATTACCAAAAAGAAAAAGGGAATAGCATTCGACGTGATGTAGAAGGGGAAAAAAATCCCTAGCTCGAGGACAATTGCTTACCAGATTTGAGATAAAATTTGCATTCGAGAGTTGAGAGAAAGGAAAGGATGAAAGAGACGAGACAATTAGCGTCGGGTTGTGAATACAACGGTGTCAGCCTAAAATTTGATTTTTGTATTCTTTAGAATAAAATATTCAGGGGACAGATATCCGTACCAGCAAGATATTGGGACGAATTACTTTGTTTTACAGTCTACCAAGTGCTCTAGTAGAATTGCACGGCCGCAAATGGACCACGGCGGACAGAGACATGTGCAAGGAGGGGCGAGAAAAACACGGCATGCGGATAAAGATTACAAACTAATACGATTTTCTACTACCTCTGGACTATATGTCACAGATATTCAGGGGACAGATATCCGTACCAGCAAGATATTGGGACGAATTACTTTCTTTTACAGTCTACCAAGTGCTTTAGTAGAATTGCACGGCCGCAAATGGACCACGGCGGACAGAGACATGTGCAAGGAGGGGGCAAGAAAAACACGGCATGCGGATAAAGATTACAAACTAATACGATTTTCGACTACCTCTAGACTATATGTCACAGATAGGACCCAATCATAAAAAAGTTAAGGGAAAAAGACCTTATTGCCTTTTCCGACACCATTAGAACAAGATAGCCTCTCTGTACGAAGTTCATTATTTTTTAAACGCCTGCCCACAAGAACTTCTTGCTCTAGGAGCTCGGCCGTCATTTTTTCTGGATTTGTGGCACGAGATTACACCTCCACTATAGCTCGCCTTTATATGAAACCATTCATAGTGTGGGAAAATGTTGGTTCAACTATTTTAATAAACGATGGTTCAATTGGTGGATATAAAGGTTCCAGTGGAAAAAACATCGGCAGTATATTTAATAATATTGTCGTTTCTTATTGGGGCGATCGACTACCTTAATCAACGATGGTTTGATTAGTGGATATAACGATTCGAGTGGTAAAAATGCCGGCAGTATATGTCACGCCCCGAACCAAAATTACGACCAAGCACGTGACAGTGCCGCAAACCCATGAAATCCAATTCACAGGCATGCAAGGCCGTCCAATCAACCACCACCTCTAAGCTGAGCAACTAAAGTCTTTTCCTTAATTTAAGTCAATAATAAATTTGCAAAACAACTTTCCATGAAATAACTATTGGCAGTTGTTCGTATTATTTAAACATAATCAATACCAATCTCTCTCTATCACATCAAATGGAATAAATGTCTTGGACGACAGTCCTATTTGATGACTCCTCACTTGTTCTGGATTCCCATGGTGCGGTCTAAGGTAATCCTTGCAACTGAAATTTGTAAACCACATAATGAGCACAACAGCCCAGCAGATAAACCAGAACCAATCAGCTAATAAGAAAATCAAGCACACATTTATATAATAACAATGCAAATATTATAAATGACATGCTTTTCATGTTTCCAAACAACAATATTTTTATGAAAAATTATTTGGAAAGCAACTTATAAAGCTAGATGTCACTTGAGGTTTTCGAGTTCGTGACTTTGTTTAAATCATTATCCATAGGTTTACCAGTCTTCTCTGGGCCAATGCCACATTTTTTTAGCAAGTACCCAAACGAACGAGGCCACACCACATTGACCAACGTTCACGGGATCGCAGTCCCAAGTGTGAGCAAATATATAATCAGTCTCCTTACCCCGAAATTCATCAGTGGTGGCCTGCGAAATCCATCGTTATGGGAAAGGACAGTAGTCCTCACCCCGAAATCCATCACTAGTGAAATCCATCGTCTTACGGTAAAGGACACAAAAAGTAACCCAGCGAAATCCATCACTAGGGCCCGAGCTATGTTACGGGCTCCATCTTGACCATGGTCTATGTGATCATGTCCAAAGTATAGACCCGCTGATAGGTGATGGTTACCACGTCAGCGAAACACAATCATACTGACGATTCCATACTAAAACTAAGGTAAATTTTTGTTCGAAGATTATAGTTAATTTTGGAAGATCTTTTAGGTCTCGTGGTTCTTTGAACCCTTTACAAGCGTGTCAAGGTATCTTTCAACCTGACCAAAGTGTTATGTCAGGGTTTCTTTAAACCATTTAGATATAACAAGGGTATATTTCTATTCCAAGAAAACTACACATGTTTAACGTACCTGAAAACTATTATTACTCTTACCCTTAACGTGGGTACATGTGCTATGAGAATTTAGTTAGTGTAATAAATAATTTATTATATGCTTACATGGAGGGGCTGGAAATATATTTTCCCATACAATTAATATCTGCATGTATATATTTATGATAGCGAGTTTCTTTTAGTTTACGAGAGGTTATTTTAATATATCTTAGGCATCGTCGTGTATATTAAAATCAACATGATCTAGTGATTGATTTTACTCATGGGTAAATCTTAAAATCAAATAATTGAGTCTTTAGAAAAGCAACCTTCTAAAGACTCAATTTCAATGGAAATTGAGTCTTTAGAAAAGCAACCTTTTAAAACTTGTAGATCCCTATAGGGTAATCATATTGTATTATTGTGATACACTAGTAGGGTAGAATTCACCTACCGCTTTATGAGATGAAACTTTTATTTTGGTTGACCCGATCACGCTCCCTCCTTTCCATCCTTCGACTAATCTCTCTCTCTCTCTCTCTCTCTCTCTCTCTCTCTCTCTCTCTCTCTCTCTCTCTCTCTCTCTCTCTCTCTCTCTCTCTCTCTCTCTCTCTCTCTCTCTCTCTCTCTCTCTCTGTGTGTGTGTGTGAGATACACACACTTTGATTCTTTCACAACAAAGGGTGAGGGGAGGAGAGGTAATCGACCACGTTATATAGGGAAGGGAAGATGGTCGTGTGACTCGCCCTCTCTTTTATGGTTTCACAACTGTACACCTCCCCCATTAAACTCATTCATTCCCCATAACCTCTCTTTTTCTTATTTACTTTCTTTCCCCAATAAATTTTAGCCAATAAGTTCCCTCTTGCCTTCAATTTTATTGATTGAGTTTAAATCAATGGGCTTTAAACAAGTCACCCTACCCAAAACTAATTTTGGCAACTAATACCACATTTTTCTTGTCTCTTCAAATTCATCCAACTCGTCTTGACTCTCCCTGAACTAAGATTTATAATTTCAAAAAACTACCTTAATGCCACAAACTTTTGCTACTGCCTAGTTCACCCTTAACCTAGGAAAGCATTTCATTGGTTGATTAATGGCCAATGAAAAAAATAAACATTTCCATAGAAATTAATGGCTTGGAAATTGAAAGATGGGGCCGGGGATTACATTCTCCCCTCCTTACGAAAATTTCATCCTCAAAATTTACATAATAAATGCTTTCTCTCTCGAAAGATTACTTTACTAAATAGAAACATAAGACATGGTTTCCCTCCTTAACCCAAATCCTTCCTATAAGCCATTATATTGATTTTACCTCAAGTGAGATAGACATTGGCGTAAAAGAGCCAACGCCACCAAATTCTACTGCGCTCTCTGACCAGTTAAACCTTCTCCTTTATTACTTTTTTTTTAAATATCAGTATTTATAATAAATAACATCAATGTAAAATACACTATATCCAAGAAACCCCGCCACCCACTAACTAATCTTATTGTCTCACATCGGCATAACTAACTCACGTGCTAAACCAAGAGTCCCCGATGCACATGAATCCCTTGTGTGGACTCTTATGAGTGCAATTAACCTATGAGCCAACCGGGCATCCCTGGCACACATGAGTCTATCGTCCCCTTTCCTAATTTTCTCCTTGTCTAATTCTACACAACTTTCAAAGTCCCACTTAGGACCTAAAGTCTAAGCTCTGATACCACTTTCTATTTAACGTATCTAGAAACTATTATTACTCTTACCCTTACTGTGGGTACATGTGCTGTGAGAATTTAGTTACTGTAATAAATAATTTATTATATGCTTACATGGAGAGGGTGGAAATATATTTTCCCATACAATTAATATCTGCATGTATATATATTTATGATAGCGAGTTTCCTTTAGTTTACAAGAGGTTATTTTAATATATCTTAGGCATGGTCGTGTATATTAAAATCAACATAATCTAGTGATTGATTTTACTCAAGGGTAAATCTTAAAATCAAATAATTAAACTCAAGCATTTCAATGGAAATTGAGTCTTTAGAAAAGCAACCTTTTAAAACTTGTAGATCCCTATAGGGTAATCATATTGTATTAATGTGATACACTAGTAGGTTAGAATTCACCTACCGCTTAATGAGATGAAACTTTTCGATTGGTTGACCCGATCACTCTCCCTCTGTTCCATCCTTCTACTAATCTCTGTGTGTGTGTGTGTGTGTGTGTGTGTGTGTGTGTGTGTGTGTGTGTGTGTGTGTGTGTGTGTGACACACTCATACACACTTTGATTCTTTCACAACAAAGGGTGAGGGGAGGAGAGGCAATCAACCTAGTTATATAGAGAAAGGAAGATGCTCGTGTGACTCTACCTCTCTTTTATGGTTTCACAACCGTACACCTCCCCCATTAAACTCATTCATTCCCCATAACCTCTCTTTTTCTTATTTACTTACTTTCCCCAATAAATTTGAGCCAATAAGTTCCCTCTTGCCTTCAATTTCATTGATTGATTTTCAATCAATGGGCTTTAAACAAGTCACCCTACCCAAAACTGATTTTGGCAACGAATACCACATTTTCTTGCCTCTTAAGATTCGTCCAACTCATATTGACTCTCCCTAAACTAAGACTTATAATTTCACAAAATTACCTTGATACCACAAACTTTTGCTAATGCCTAGTTCATCCTTAACCTAGGAAAGCATTTCATTGGTTGATTAATGGCCAATGAAAAAAATAAACATTTCCATAGAAATTAATGTCTTGAAAATTGAAGGATGGGGCCGGGGATTACAATATATTTAATAATGTTGCTATTTCTGTCACACCCCAAATCGTACTCCACAGCATAAGACACGACAGTGCCATATACCTGAAAAGAAATCCTCAAAAGCATACAAGGCTACAAAGCAATAACAAAAACCATTCTTGGCATTACACAACTAAGAATATCAAGATCATATATTAACTGAACTAACGTAATCAAATACAAGTCTCAAATCTCCCAATAAATCAAATAAAAATATAAACGTAGTCTTTAACAAATTGTTCCATATGTACTCACCGTCTCGATAAATCCAAAAGATAAACTAAGATCTCTGAGCAAAACTGTCCAAAAACTATGCCCCTCCAACTCCTCGTTCTCCTTACGAGGGTCAAAATCTTAAAAACGTTGTAACTATAGTCAGTTGAAAGCTCAGTACATAATAACAGACTATTCTAAGTGTCAGTCTAAGTATGCAAGGTTCAATAAGGGTCAATAGATATAGTTAGAACTGAAAGCTGAGGTCTCAAACAGAAAGAGTGCATATAGCAATAATCGAAGATGCATGTCAAAACAGAATACTAAACAAAGGTACAATAGAAACTAAACAGTATCAAAACAGTAGTCAAAACCAAGGGGTGTCTAGAATACAAATCCACTTCGGAGTCATCGACCTAGTCCAAAAGACATTGTATTGCTTACACCAACTGTTCAATGTGTTAGAAGTTGTTCCTCAAAGTTCAGATAACTATTGACAGGGCCAGTGTTCCACTCCCACTAACGGGGCCCAGAAGTCCAGTGTACTACCCCCACGATGGGTATCAGAAATCCAGTGTAATATTCCCACGATGGGTATCAGAAATCCATTGTACTACCCCCATGGTGGGTATCAGAAATAACCCAAGCCTCCCCATAAGTGTCCTGAAACAGATGGTGAATCCATAGTCCATAACAAATAATATCCAAAAGTCTAGATAATGAAACAGAAGTCCACAACTGATAGTACCGGAGGTCCATAAGGTACAGAACATCGCTGATTGAAGACTTCCACAAAAGGGTTCAATGGTTCATATTACGAATAAAGTAAGCAAAGAAATGACTGTACAATAAACAAAGAGGTGGCAAGAACAGAAGTTATATGGATCCATAAGATTGCAAAACAGGCATGCTAGATTGGTTGCTGAGATAATGTAAGGACAAGCAAAGGTACACAAATATACTAGTCAATGGTGCAAATGATCGAATCAAATAGGGCTAACAATTGACCCAAAGTAGTACATTATTACGTACCTCAAATGTTCTCTTTGAACTCTTCCGGACTCAAGAAGATTCACCTAATATCACAATCATTCCATTATTATCAATAGGGAACCACAAAATATAAACCAAAATACGAATACCCAATTCCCGGAACCAAATGAGGTCAAACGGGAGAAGAATGATAATCCAAACTAGGATTCCTCTAAGTATTTCAAAATTAACATCATTATATAGTTTTCAAACACTTTTGGAATCATTTTTAACAGAAAGTACGCGTTTTTGGCATATCCGTAGAGTATAAGAGTGTAAAAAATAGACGAGAAACGAAGAAGTTATGAATTTTTTAAGTTTGAGCTGCTAGGAGAAGAACTGCCGTGCTAGGCGTCCGTCTGAATCTTCCCCGTCTCGGGGTTAATTCGGGCAGAACGTCCGCCATTTTGCCAGACACCCAGTTTTTCCCGAAACATGGTTTTTTTAACTGTTTCGGCACAAAAATGGCTCCAACTTGATCGTTTCTCATTGGATTGAGCGCGTTGACCTTGTTGGAAAGCTTAAAGTGAGGAGCTTCCAAAGAGGCTGAAAACCTCGATGGAACCCCATCAGACGGAGATTGGGAGAGAAAGTCAAAGTCTTGGTCAAAATTGCAAATATTCACTTCTAATGATCAAATATGATCTAAGGTTCGATGGGGATCCAAAAACACGATCAAACCCACAGAACTCTATATCTATCAAAGGGATTCTCTCAAACATGATTTGAAGATCCAAAACCACATCTCTCCATTCGATAGTATTAAAATTTTAAGGTTTTCAAAATTTTAAACTCACTATGGACATGATTCATACCTTGGTTAACGATCTATGGCTTGAGAATCCACTTCTCCTCTCTCTTCCACAAGCACTCCATGTCCAAGGGCTGGAGAAACTTTTTTAGGGTTTGTTTAGCCTCCACAAATCCCATAAAAGGTATTTAAAAGTTTTCTTAAAAGCCTTAATCAAGTAATCTTCCCATAAGACAAAAACACCCCTCACTAAGAGAGTGTGGACCCCGATCCCGAGGACGGCGGGCGAGGGACACGAGATCCCATGCCGATCCTCTAAGATCTCCACAATGTGAAGGAGAGCTCTACCACAGAACTCTCGAAATGGTGCCACTCACAGCATGTGTGGCGATATAAATGAGATACCTCTCGATTCAAGGACTGGCCCGGAACCAAGATATACCTATAACAAAGAAGAGTCGCCATCCAAGGAAGTAGGCCCTGGAACCCATGAAATACTCTGTTGCAACAGATAACCAGAGATACAAAAGTCCGTGCCTGATGACGAATGGGGAAGGTGTTAAGCGCCCCCAATTCGCCCAAGTGCAAGCACCTGGTCTCTTATGCCATTTTTAATTAATTTTGAAGAGTTTTGGGCTAAAATCATGTGAAATGGGAACGAGTATCCTCGAGAAAACGTCTACCTAAGCATGCATGACCCGGGGATGGGCAAAAGAAAATAAACATCCAAATCCTAACCCACCGCATCTACTCCTAACCCATCACATCTAGGAAAGAATAACATCCGCATGCATAGCTACAGCTAAGCAAGTAATAGCAGATATGATAAGCAGAGAAGCAGTAGATATCTACAGCTAAACATGTGAAACTAAACACACAAGGAATGAGCAAGCTGCAAATAAACACACAAGGAACCAAAGACAAACACACGATAAGCTAAAAGATGCGAAGAAAGAAATGAATCGAAAAATCAACGGTACATGAGGACCGAGAATGCCAGGGAAAATAAAAGGGAGCGTACAATAGGCTCAGGGAGCAATTCTAATGAATCAAGCTCAGCGATCCTGATCCGCTGAAGATCGGATAAGTCTCACGATCGTCATAGCCTATCGTTGGGCTCAGCGAGGACAATCCCTGTGAAGGGGCCACGCTACGTCGTCGCCTGTCCCAAAACCCGATAAAACGTCGGAAAACCGATAAAACCGGAAAACCACTATTAAAATCGAAAATGAAAATGGAAAGAAGGCTCCGAGTGACCTGACAATCACCATCCTTGCCCATTTTGGTTTTTGTATTTTTGAGAAATGCTTGAAAGATATTTTTTGATGCTGAAATGATTTTTTTTGAAGGGTTTAAATGATATTATTGAAAAGTTTGACTGAACTTGGGATGACGGTCCCAAGCTGCCTACGTACCCTGTGAAAAGGGATCAAGCCAACGTAGTTCGAACTGCTTTTCGAAATACGCTTTGAGTGTTTTTTGATATTTTTTGGATTTTTGTTATTTGATTTTTATGTATTTTTATCCCTTTTAATCGAAAGGGGGGGTTTTGGCTCAAGAGGTTGCCGTCTGTCATCGCCTAAACCCGACGATGCGTCCCTGTAATCGATGGGATCCCGAAGCTTGAAAAGGATCCCGAGGAATATGAGGAGAGTGAACCCGAGAGGTAGAAGATAGAGTTTGCCCTTCCAGTAGATTATGAAACCTTTACTCATGTATACTCTCAAAAGCAATCACAAAACTAAAACTAGAGTTTTAATGATAGCAAACACAGAGAAAATCTAAACCTCAAATTAGAAATGTAGAAACCCAAATTGAGAGCATTAGAATGAATTGGAAGCCTAACATCACCATGATAAACAAAATTCTCACTCACACCATGAATGACATAGAGAGAGAGAGAGAGAGTTACCTGGAGTTGTCAACAAGGTCAGGTGAGGTCTGTGCAATGGAGGTTCTCGACAAATTTGATGGCTGTAATATCACAAACCTCAGAAATGGTGACCGTGAATTGCAAACATTGCCAGAACCGAACGAGATTGGGGCCCAAATTCGGGGTCATCGCGAGGTGAAAGAATTCACCAGAGAAGATGGAAAGAGCGTCGGATCTGCAGAGATGCGACCAGATCTCTTTACCTTTCCCCTTTTAAACCACTATTGAACGGATTTTCTTTTTTAAAAAAATAAGCCGCTGATTTAGAGCTTTGGAAAATGAAAGTGATGAGAGGGAGATGGTGGGAAAATGAAATCGGTTAGGGTCGGATTCGCATAGATGAAGGTGGAGATGGGATTAAAATGGAGGAGGGTGAAGGGAGAAGAAGGGGGTTTGAAGAAATGGGAAATAGATGATGGCTGTGGATTTGCATGGTGGCTTGAGGAGAGGGAGGCGGCTAGTGGAGGTAGTGATCAGTGGTCGGAGGTGGCACGACGGTTGGTGGTGGCGTGGTGGAGCTCGAGCTCCCTCCCTTTCTCTCTCCCTTTCTCTCTCTCTCTCTCTCTATTGCTCTGTTTTCCTTTTTCTTTTTTCTTTTCTTTTTTAAAGAAAGAAAAAGAGGGTTTGAGGGAGGCCGGTGGTGGTGGCTATGGGTTTTCGAGGTGGGTTTGGGGTAGAAATGGGTTTCGGTTTTGGAGGTTGTGGAAGGTGAAGGTGGAGGATGGTGGAGGATTTTCGAAGGGTGGTGTTGGGGTGGAGATGGAGGTGGAGGATGGTGGTGGTGGGTTTCGGTTTTTGGAGGTGTAGAAAGTGGGTTTTGGCTTTGGGGGTGTAGGAAGGTGAAGGTGGAGGATGGTGGAGGATTTTCGAAGGGTGGTGTTGGGGTGGAGATGGAGGTGGAGAATGTCGGTGGTGGAGAAGGGTGGCGTTGAGTTTGATGGGTTTTGGGTAGGGAAATGTTGTTGGCGGAGGTGGTGGATGTCGGTGGTGGAGAAGGGTGAAGGTGGCGATGGGTTTGATGGGTTTTGGGTAGGGAAATGGTGTTGGCGGAGGTGGTGGATGTCGGTGGTGGAGAAGGGTGGCGATGGGGGCTTCCTTTCTGCCGCTCCCTCTCTTTTTCCCTTTGTGTTGTTGCCCTCTCCCCTCTAAAAAAATGAAGAAGCCCCCCCTTCTCGATGCCCTAGTTCCGTGGGATATAGGGAAATGATATATTCATGCCCCCATTCATTCCTTGGACAACCCTCTTCAAGTGTATTTATGACTACTCTTTTTAACTACGAGGGGTGGTCTGGGTAAAAAATGGGGTTGGTTAACATTTAGCTCTTATTTGTTTACTGCCCATGGAGTTGGTATTAGCACACCCATATTGGATATTTTGGGAAACTTTAAATTTGGTTCCGGACCTTAGGTTTCGGGAACTTGAGACTTGATTCGGGAAGATAGTGAATTCGACTTCGGGACTCAGATTTCGGGATTTATTCAAAATGATTTTTTATTTTTATTTTTTTGGGAAATTGGGGTTAGGTCAAAATGTGTCTATAGAGAGGAGGACGAATTTTCAGGTATTTACATTCTACCCCCTTACAAAAATTTCGTCATCGAAATTTAACCTCTCACTTATCTAAGACACCTAATAAAAATGGATATCTAGCTTTCATTTTCTCCTCTAACTCCAGGTGGCTTCATGTTTTGAGTGATTCTGCCATTGAACTTTAACATTTGGTGCAGTCCGCCACATGAGAACTTGATCCTTACGGTCGACAACATGAATTGGTTTCTCTTCAAATGACAGTTGTTCTCTCAGTTGCAAACGTTCTAACTCAATCACATGGCTCAGATCCGGTACACATTTTTGTAAAATAGACACGTGAAACACATTATGATCTGCATATAAGGGTGGGGGCAAGCAAGTCTGTAAGCTACTTTCCCAACCTTTTCTAATATTTCAAATGGTCCCACAAATCTCAGGCTGAGTTTACCTTTGATCCCAAATTGCATCACGCCCTTAGTGAGCGAAACCTTCAATGTACATTATCCCTAATTTCAAACTTTAGTGCTAACTTATCGAAGAAATGCCTCTATTCGGGAACTAACAACACTGTGTTTTACAAGAGTGGAAAGTAGCTCTAGGCTGTATGTTCACACAATATCTACAGAGTTCGTTCGAGACGATTTCCTTTAATTCTTACATTAAAGCATTCAGTTCTTACTCTCAAGTGTATAGCTTAACCGCACACTTCTATGATTCAAACAAAATGAGGTTCATATTCATATATTCATTATATCTCTGAAGGTGGGGTCCAAAATGTGAACGATCAAAGATCCTACAACGATAGTCTCTCTAGTCTATCGTAAGAAAGTTCGAACATGGTAAAATACTTACAAGGTAAGTTTCTGAGCACAGGACAAAGGATCAAATATGACATGGTCGCATTGCAATAGATTCAGAGGAATCAAACATAAGGCACTTGCCAATGACAGAGGTTCATAATCTGATGAGATTTAAGGTATTCAAACGCGTATCACATGTCGATTGTCGAAGTCCACATAGCTGCATTCTGGTCATATTCTAAAGGGTTTAGTTCTTAACACAGGTCGATTAATCAATATGGTACATATTCATATTCTAAAGGATTTAGAGGCGTCAAATCTCACTATTGAGTTCAAATATCAGGTAGTTCATTTTGAATTACAAATCTGCAAAATTTCTACTCAGAGATAAAATTAGAAGGCCACTAAAGAGTGGAACAAAGTTCAAGCTGAAGTGGCTTTAATCTAGGGCCCAATTTCAAGAATACCTATAGCACTCAACTTTACAGACGTACTAAATTCGTCTCTTCGATGAAAGATATGCCCTCTTACACTAGAGGTTAGCACGAAAACCCTTGTCAGATCTAGACTGAAATGTCATACACAATATTCAGATTATAGTCGATAGTAATGAAATTCAATTCGATTTTTTTTGTTTGGTTTGAATTTACGGAAGTATCAAATATATCTTTTTAATTGGTAGATTGGGGTTGAAGTGAAACTTACTGTGGACCCCGATCCTAGGAGAGAGGTGGGGGATGAGCCCCCAGCGGCCTCTTGGATCATCTACAGAACTCTCGAAACAAAAACAAAACTCAGAGTTGTCATCCATGGTATACGGCCATAGATCCTAAAAAAATATGCTCTGTATACCATGGATAACCAGAAATGAATGGGTTCGTGCCTGATTACGAATGGAGAAGGTCCGAAGAGCGCATCCAATTCGTTCGAGTGCAAGCACTTGGTCTCTTATGCCATTTATTATTAGATCCAAAGAATTTTTGGTAAAATCATATGAAATGGGAACAATCCTCAGGAGTCGTCTACCTAAGTATGCATTTCCTGAGAATAAAAATAATAAGCAAACAAAAGAAAAAAGAAAGAAAGAAGTGTGTCACCTGAGTATAGCTAGATTATGAGTGACATTCCTAATGAGTGTCTAAGTTCTGGTGGACAAATACATGCACACTACAGCTAAAAGTATAAGGATCTGTACATGAAAGTAAGAAAACACAACAAAACACACAACATAATTCAACTCTATACACAGCTTGATAAGACAAATCCTAAAACTCTAATGCAGGACTTGACTCGGACCAAGATGGCCGTCCATCCCAGCTGCTCTACGTATCCCGGCCTCGGGAAGAATCGGAGTCAACGTAGTTCGATGACCTATTCTAAACTACAATGCCTAACCATCTAGAACCGCTATCCTGGACTCGATCCACTAGACTCGACTGATTTTTAAAGCTTTTTGTATCATTGCTTAAGTTCATGTGAATTGTAATTTTTAGGACTCTCTAGATGCCCTAACTAATGCAAGTTGGTTAGCCTTAAGCTAATGCAGGTGGGCCCTATATCCTATGTATATCCAGGTTATGCAACCTAATGAAAACCATGGGCTGACTATATGCTTCCTAGTCTAGCCATCGGTTCGACTAAATATCTAACCGATCGACTCGAGGCCTCCTAACTCTAGGGACACTCACACGACAGGACACATCATATCAATACAAATCAAGACAGCCACCTAACTCTAAAACACCATAAACATCTAGGACATAGTCCTAACTCTAGGGGAAGATCTTTTCGAAAAGGTTTTGAAGAATTTTATATTTTTTGAAGGTTTAAATGTTTATTTTTAAAAGGTTTGGCTGGACCTGAGATATGGATCTTAAGCTGCACTATGTACCCTATGGAAAGGGATCAAGCCAACGTAGTTCGGAACATATTCCGAGATAAAGACATTAAACAAGTACACAAGGGTGATTCACAAACAAGTAAACTAGTGTGCTCACAAACAGGTACACCAGCGTGGTCACAAACAAGTAAACTGGCATAATCACAAACAAATGAAGCATCAATCAGATGAAACATGTCTAAAAGAAATGACATCCTTGAAATCCCAGTTGGGCAACCAAGAGGGGGGTGAATTGGTTGGGTATTAAAATTTCTACTCTTTTAGTATTTCTTTTCAAAAGATTACTAACACTTGTTAATTACTCTTTGGTTAATAAAGGTTAGCAAAAATAAAAGTAGAGGAATGAACAACCACAAAGCAAATAAGAAAAGGGGTTCGGTCTTATAACTCCAAGACCTACTCCACTCTTCCCAAGTTTGTGTCCTTGAGGGAATCCACTAAAAGTATGATTCTTGGTACAACAAAGAAGGCTCCGCGTCTTCAACACTTGCCCACGAAGATGGCTCCGCGTCTCCGAGCACTCGCCAATTTCAAGGGGTTTAATATTGGTGTCCTTTCCACCTTTACAATGAGTTTCAAATTACAATATGTGAATGCCTTCACTTAAGGCAATACATCACTCCAATACAAGAAATCTTCTCCAAATGATTTGCAAGTGAGCTTGATGAGAACTTCTCCAGTGATGGGATTGCAAGTGAGCTTGGGAGATCTTCAAAGATGTTGAAGGCAAGTGAGCTTGAGTGATTCTTCTTCAACTAGATTGCAAGTGAGCTAAAGGAAATCTTCTTCAAGGTAGATTGCAAGATTTTGGACAAAGAAGAAGACTTTTTGTAAAGATTGCTTGAAAACTTAAATCACACTTAGGGTTCTTTTCTCAAGCTTGCAAAAGTCATAGAATGATGAAAATAAACTCATATATATAGCCCCTTAGAAGATATAACCGTTGGAGGACATATTGAGCATTTTTGGGTTTTGAAAAATAAAAAAAAAGAACCAGCCGCAACTCCCAACGGTCATATTTTCCCGATGCCAGACGTCTGGTTACTTCCAGGGATTAACCAGATGATCGGGCAGACCTCTGCCGCAAGGTCTGGTTTGCAAGTTCACTTATCAGATGAATGAGTTTTTCTCTGAATTTTTGTACACATATGTATTGATATTAGGGAAGATTATGTACCAAAATTTAGCTCATTTGAAAACCGTTTGGGTCCCTTTTTGATCCACCAGATGATCGGACCAGACTTCTGCCGCAAGGTCTGGTCTGCAAGTTTGGCTAGTAAATCAATGAGTTTTCTTCCCAAATTTTGTACATATCAAAGTAGGTATGAGATAAAGGTGTGGCCAAAATTTCAGCTCAATCGGAAAACATTTGGGTCCCTTCGTGATAGAAAAGCAAATGGTCTTAATTATGGTTTTCAAAGGATGTTTGGATTTTTGCGTTACAAAATACTTTGGAAACACTTTGAAAATACTTGCAATCTTGTTTTAAAGATGGTCTCCATTTGACCTATTTTTGAATAGTCCTCTTGAGTCCGGTGGTTGAATGAGCATGCTTATCCTTCCTTGTACATGCTTGTTCTTTGGTCTTTAATTTGACTTAGCTCTTAATGACTCCATCTTGATGTTGATTGCTCTTCTCTAAGGTTCAACTTGATTTGTCTTTGTCCTTCTTGGTTGACGGATCTTCACTATGCCTTTGATCACTATGTTCTACCTTGTTGTCGATCTTGGTAATCTAAGTTTCCTGTATGAGCTTATCATGGTAGAATCATTAGTACCAACCTACTTCGATCAATGTGGGTTTGTTGTCATCAAAACAATGAATAGGGCCACACATGGGAACCCTTGGGCTAACAATCCTTAAAACAAATGAGACAAAACCTTTCCCCAAAAGAGAAAGACGAGCAAGATAATGAGACTGAGAGAGCCCTATACTATGATAGAGGGTTGTATAAAAGAGTTAGAGAATCTTCTAAAAGAAAAGAAAATAAAGGGGAAAGCTATATAGACCAAGCTAGTCCCCTAATAATGGGCTTGGGATGACTCCTTCATCGCCCTGGCGATGAATGGAAGGATATAGTGACTTGAGGCTATCTTTATAAAAGACAAAAGGAAGAGGGATACTACATGGACTAAGTAGGTCTCCCTAAAAGATGGGCTTGGGATAACTCCTTCATCGCCCAAGCAATGATAACCCTAAAAAGATACATGGCTTAAGACCTATAACATTTCTAAAACAAAGATAAATGTTGAAAACATAAAGACTTAAGAGATGACTAATCAATATGATATACTAATAGGGAAAGCTAATAATCCAAAAGAAGTTATGACAAAAATAGGTACCATATAATCATCTTATCTTAACAATATTATAGTATCTAGTAATCCAATAAATTACGGCAATATATCTTACCCTAACCATGTACACTATTTGATAATTATGCCTCTCACATTTTCACTATTTTAAAAACCAACACAATAAGCTTATATGAATCATGTTTGCACAAAATTATACCGCAAGCGCACGAGTCAATCGTAGCTACGGGTCGATCACAGGGGAGAGCTATTAAACCTCTTAACTTAGGCAAAGTGAACAATTATCCAAATATTACTACTAAATATCTACTGATTATCTAATCTAGATGATTAAATTAAAGCCAATTTACTAGTCTAACAATTTTCCAATTTATAGAAACAACTTCTCTAATCTAAGGGAAACCTATTCAAGCAATTTTAACTACTAATTTTTTTTTTATAAAATAAATTAAAGGACTGATTTGATTGAGAATTTTAACTACTAATTTAGTCACTAATCTAACACAATAATTATTTAATTTAATGAAAAACTTAAAGAACTATCTAGGTGCAAAGTTGTAAAACTATTAGAATGTTGCCTAAAATTCAAATAAAAAGTCTTAGGGTTAGAATCTACCATAGGTTAGATAAAAATTATTAGTTTGTATATATAGATTCGCTTCGATCTCAATCTTGAATTAGATTGACTTGTATAGATGATCAATCCGATCAATGAAAAATCCAATCAATGGATGAGATTTCCCATTAGTAATTGATCAAGTACACAAACAATTTTCAATATCTATACAAGACTCTATAAATTCTCATCAACGATCACATATACAAGAGATAATCAATGGCATATATGATCTATAATTCGAATTTACAACCCCTTGTATATTAAAATTATATTCACAAAATTGAATCTAGACCGTTAGATCACACAATCTAACAAATTTAATCTACCATTAAGGCTTCATCTAAACCCTAAGATTAAAAATTTAGCTACTCATTATTTATTCAAAACACAAATAATAAAAGATTACCACGATCAATAATCTAAACTAAAAGAAAAAAAAATAAACAATAATTCAAAAGAATAAGAATGCTTCCCCTTTAATTGAATTGTCCAAGTACAAGCATATTCCAAAAGAAAGAAAAGAAAATTTTGACCCTCCTCTTCAAAGCTCCTCTCCAATTCTTCTTGGATCGTTCATGATGATTGAGCCTTCTTGTGAATTTGAGTTCTTGGAATTGGTTGATGGTAGCCAAGGGAGAGAAAAAAAAATTGAATTTCTTTAGTTAACTATCCCCTGGAGAGAAGATAGAGAGCCCCCATAAATAGAAAACGTCCACCTCCTCTTGGTAATTGCCAACTTTCTTAATGCCAGTAGGAATCGTCCACTTCTTTCTTATTTTGGCTCCTTTTGCTTTTGGAAACTCTCCACCAATAGGAAATAAGTGGATTGCTTAAGAAGTAGGGGTGGATATTACTAAAAATAAGATTCCACGTGTTTTTCCTAACCATAATAGTGTGGAAATAACGTCCAAAGAGGGGAGAGAACGTGTATAATTTGGGCTCAAATTTGGCTCAAATTTGGTTTGGTTGGAAGTTACCAATTTTGATCCCTTTTTCTTCTCGCTTACAAAATATAATAAAAGTTGGGTGTACATCTTACCAAATTTGATCCCCTTTTGCTTTCAACTCTAATGTTATACGGTGATTGATGAGTTGTAAGGGGGTGAATTCATCCATTCCACTCAACTTTTTCTGGTGCTTGTGAAACTACCATATTGTCCCTACTCTTCAAAATAATTACACCCATCGCCATAATTATTTGCAAATGGCAAGACTACCCCTCCTTTATATTGTACACAAACACTTGATATTTCTCCTCTCCTTTTCATCTCAAATAAACGATCCAAACCATTCAATTGACGGTCAACTTGTAAATTACTTGCACCACTAAACCGTCCCATTGATGATCTGAACCGTTAAATTTGCAGGCCTCGATATGAATTTTGATCTTACCAATGAGCGCACCTCTTGAATCTTTTTTGTGGGCTGATCTGGACCCTTCAAACGACGGTCAATAAATGTGAATTAATTTCCCCTCGAAGCCCATTTTCCATGGATTTTCTGAAAATAACCTGAAACATAAAAACAAGGAAAAATACCATCATAGCACCGCTTTAATTAAATAATATGCATCCCTAAGTACCTAAAATTCACACATTAATGTGTTCATCAGATTCCCTCATACTTAAGATTTGCTTGTCCTCAAGCAAACAAGAAGAAAAAGAAAACTAAACTAAACTAAAAACAAGTAAAATAAAATTCTAAGTCACTTTCGTAGGAATCACGATTGCACTTAGCACGTGCAACAAGCCTTTAAACCCCTAGGTTACCCTAGTGGACGAGTTGTGTCTCGTGAGTGTTTACAGTGAATTTACACACAAAATTCAAAAATTTTCTAACTTAAATGCAAAGTCGAACTACAAAATAAAATAGAATATAACAATTCCAATGCCTTGATGTTTTACTCAAGAATGAAATCCACCAAGAGTACCCCCATACGTAAATTTTATTATCCCATTTCAAGTTGTGAAATTATCATATATCTTAATCAAGAAACCCTTTCAATGTTTTTCACACTTTTGTCCCTATAGGATAGATCTAAGTATGCCGTCTAGTCTACAAAAGACCTTAGTGCAGAAATTTGATAAAACTATAGACAGTTACATGATTCCATCCTTTCTTTCCACATTCCCAAATATATATATATATATATATATATATATATATATATATTTTTTCAAGGCTTGAACTCATTTATTCCTCTACTGCTGTTGGCGTGAATGACATGCAGGGCATGCACCAGACACCCAGATTACTAAGCAGCGTTGGAATTATTGTTGCATATTTCTCCAAATCATATTTTTCATGAGACTTTAGAAAGTGATGCAGTAGAGTTCAAATAACTTTGATCCGTGCAATATCTCGACCCCTTAAGCTTTCTAGATGACCCTTGAAATGAGCTCTAGGCCAATTACTCTCAAGCCAGTTGGCTTTAAGGAATTAGGTGTAAACACCCCTCGGGCTTACTTACTCGAGCAAAAAAGGCTACAAGTCAAGGCTGAATCAAAGAAATTTTTTTTTCTTTCCACTATTTCATTCCACATTTTTCCTAACCATGTAAAAGTCCAAAGTCTAATCTCGTCTCCTAACTAAGACTTAAGTAAACAAGATTACACATTGGATCGCCCTATAGGTAAAAAGTGTTTTTTTTTTAATTCTCAAATTAAGATATAGTCCAGTTTCCTTCCTTAAACGGAATAATATAAAACAAAAAATTTCTTTTAAAATACAAGAGGGTATCTAGGTCTTTCTTTCCTTTACAAAATATCAAAAAACAAGGAAAAAAGCAATAATCCTACTTTAAACCATAGAAAGAATTTGAAAAATAAGTTAACACCCCCCATATGTAAATCGTGCAGTGTCCTCAATGCATGCAAAAATAAATGAATATAAGGACAATAAAAAGAGAGGGGCGTACCTTATACAATCATGATGGCATAGAGTAAAGAGGCTCATGGAGATCCATGACCTCTTCCAAATTTGTAGAAGGTAGCTCAATGAACGGCTTTAACCGTTGTCCATTCACTTTGAAAATCTCACCATTCTTTTGATTTAAAACTTCAATAGCACCATGTGAGAAAATTTTATGCACTAAGTACGGACCATCCCAACGGGATCTCAACTTACCTGGAAAGATGTGCAATCTTGAATTGTACAAAAGGACTTTTTCACCTTCCTTGAAAGATTTTCTCAAAATATGCTTATCGTGAAAAGCCTTTGTCTTCGCCTTGTAAATTCTGGCATTCTCATAGGCATCATTACGTAATTCCTCTAACTCCACAAGTTGAAGTTTTGTAAGATTTCTTGCCTTAGACAAATCAAAATTTAAATTTTTAATTGCCCAAAAGGCTTTGTGTTCTAACTATAAGACAATATAGTTAGAAAGAAAGAAATAAAATGGGTAAAGCTGACAATCATTACCCGAAAAATGGGTAAAGAAAGAAATAAATCAAATCATTCTGACATCTCTATGTCATTATTCCCCAAGTGGAAATTTACATGTACAGTACACGAATAAGACAATATACCCCTGATTAAAATGACATTCAAATACCTCTAACTCCCTAAACCATATAAGACGCAAGCATTGAACTCTCATGTGAGTAAAATTGTCTATTGATGCCTAACTTGTCCATGATTTTGTTTAAAGAATCAATTCATAACTATTGGATGAATCAATACATTCATGAGTAAAGTAATCATTGATTATATGTGATTCCTTATATCATATAAAATGTAAGCATTTTTTCAAACAAACTCATTCAAAAACAGTAACTGGCTGCTTTATACCATCATAAAGATTCAACTAATTATAAACCAAAGTATGGCAGTCACAAGACCATTAGTTTTTAAAGTTGCAAATTAAATCCATTCTTTTAACTTATTTGAGAAATGCTCAAACCATTCATTTGAAGTTCTCAAGGCTTAACCGCATTATCTTATTGAACCTAGTAATTAAAACACAATGAACTCTCAGCATTACTATCTCATTTGACCCCCGAGTTATATTTGAGAAATCTTGAGTGATTTTACAAATTTTGAAAAAGCTGTTATTTTTAGAAACTCATGGGGCTTCCACATTTTCATCATCTTATGCATATTTCAATCATTTCTCATATGTCCAAAACCATCTCGAGGGTACGGCTGATGGATTAAGAGTAATTTCGTAAGATTTTGGAAACCTGCTAAATTTAGATCTCTCAAGATTTTCTCTTAGTCTTGCACTTCGGGGGTATTTTAGACATTTCCAAACATATCATATTTGGTCCCTAAGTTGTGTCTAAGAAATCTTGAGTCCGTTCATAAATTTTCGAAAATCTGCTATTTTTAGAATTTCTTAGGGTTTTCCCTAGTCTCACCAAATTCTAGCACCTCGGGGTAATTTGGTCTTTTCCTGTGTAATTCTTTTGATCCCCGAATATGTTTGAGAGATTATTAATGATTTCCTGACTTTTGAAAAACCTGCTAAATTTAGAATTTCTCAGGTGTTTCGCTTAATTTGGAAATTCTAAGTGTTGAGGGCATTTTGGGTATTTTCAGGGGATACCAAATGATCATGTTTAATATTGCTCATCGAAAGGACCCAATTTTAAAAGTTTCTATTTTTGAAGTTTGACCACAAAGACTTTCCATTTTTAATTTTTCCCTTTAGGGGTGAATCAATCTGAGGGTATTTTGGTCGCGTTTGGATGTCTAAAGGTCAAATAGGGGCATTTTGGTCCGAAAAGTTATTTTCCAAAAAAGATGGTCCGATCATGTGTGAGGGATGCACCATAAATGTCAAATGGGTTGGGTCCATATATAGAATGTTGAATTTAGAAAGATTTTATTAAGTTTTTATGAAAAAACCTGAAACCCGGAACCCGTGTGAAATGGCACATTGGGCTAAAGCTCGCAAAGATGGAGCTCAAGTGGGTTCACCCATATGGGTCAACCACCATGGTGGGTGGCCCACATGGTTGAACCACATGAGTTGAGCACCCAACCTTGATGATGTCACAATGCTGACATCATATTTGTTAAAAGAAAAATAAAAAGACTAAAAAATGAAAAAAAGGAAAGAAGGAAAAGATGAATGATTGCTTAAAAAAGTTTTCTTCCAAAGAAGTAATGTGGAATGAGAATAGCATGTCTTGATTGACAAGAAATTAAGATTGGAATCAAATCTAATTTGAAAATAAGAAAGAAAGAAAGCAAGAGAGGAAAATTAGAAATAAGCCAAAAAGGGAGCTCTCACATTGGAAATTATTATTTCTCTCTTAACCCTAGCTTTTTTTTTTTGTATAAAAATTAATGCAAACAATGCTAGAAAGGATTGGAAAAAATCCAAATTCGTCCTTTTTCTCTCTCTTCCCAAGAAAAAAAAAAACTTCTTCTCTTTTTAAGTGTGATCTCTCTCAAGTGTTATTCACAGAAGGAATTCAATTCATTCTTCTTCTCCAAGGCATCACACAATCAAGAATTATTGGAGTGTTCTTTCGATCTTTTTTAGCGTATAAAAGGGTTGGACAAAGCGTATATCTTGGATCACCAACCCTAGAGACAAGGATCGCGATCAAGGGTAAGGATTCCTCATCTTTGTGAAGTAGAAAAAGCATGCTAGGGTTTTAATTTTGATGGATCAAATCAACAAATTTTTCTTTGAAATTCCAGTATGTTATAATATAGATTATGAGTTTTCAAAATCCAAAATTTGATCCAAAAATTAATTTTTCTCTATTTAAAAATGATTTTCTTTTATTTTTATTCAATATGGATTTAAATTAGATTATCAAAGCAAGTGTTTGAAAACATGGTTCCTTTTAAAAACTGATATTTTCTGGGTTTTATATAAAATACAAAACTACTGGAAACTTAATTTCCAACCGCGGTTCGGCCGTTTTATTTTTCATTCTATTTTTCAAAGAATAACGCCGAAAAGGGTTATTTCTTGATGAATAGAGCCAAACGTATATCAAATCATGTCCAAATTTAATGAAAGTTTGTTTCCAGTAGTTTTACAAGGTTTTTAGATCACCCAAAAGTTTTCATATTTTTTGGAGTTTGTTTACTAAGATTATTAATTATTTTAAATTTTGGCTATTTTTAATAAATACCAAATAGTTTTACAAATTGATGAAACTTTCCAGAATTAAATATCAATAATAAATGAAGGTTTCTATTGAAAATTATTTTAAAAAAATATGGTTTTTACTGTTTTCTAATCGCTTCCTCGTTTTACGTGCCATAATTCTTTTTCTTATTAAATTAATATATTTTCAAAATTTTTCCTTACAAACCAGTAAATTTGGTTACTGGAATGTTAGAGAAATATTTTCAATTAATTTTGCAAAGATTTGATAAGGTTTTACAATTTATTTTAATAAACGGGATTTAACGCGTAGGAAACAAATTGATCTCTTATATTTAAAAACCAATTTTATGGAGGAAATTTAATTTTTAAGTTTTGAAATTTTGATAAAAAATTTATAATCTATTATATATCTACTGGAAGTTTTTATTTGATTTTAGGATACCATTAGGTTTGCTTTTTAAGTAATTCTTTGGTTTCATCTTATTTTTGTATGAATTTAAATGGGCATCAAATCGTAATAAAAATTCATGAAAGTCATACAGTAGTCTAATCTCATGATTATCTTTAGAATGTAAGAGTTTAGGTTGATTTTAAATTGATATGCTATAGGTTGCTATGTTAATCTATAATCTGATTTGAATTTTGAAAAATCGGCAATTGATATCTAATCTTGATGCTAATTCATGTAAATTTTTCCGTAAGATTTAATCATCTATATATTTATTATGTATAAGTTTGGAGTAATTTAAAGTTTATATGATATAGGTTACTGTGTTAATCTATAATCTGATTTGAATTTTGAAAAATCAGAAATTGATATCAAATGTAAATGATAATTCATGAATTTTTTCCCGTAAGCCACAATCATCCATATCTTGTTACTAGAAAAGTTTCAACTGATTTGGAGTTTGATTTCTTAGGGTTACTGTCTAATCCTAGCAATCTGGTCTTAATGATATTAAATCACAATTTAATAGCAAATCAGTACAAAAGTCAGTAAAAATCTCCAAAAAACCTTAAATTTTCATCATAAATTCAATCCCTAACTTTTTTGAAACAGAAACCTTAGGGTTCATAGATTGCCTTTGTAAATTGGCTATTCTGTGACAATTTAACTGCCGAGATCGCAACCGTAATCGTATACTAATTGCGATTAATCCTGTATAATTGGAGTGCGTAAATTATAGTATGATATTGGCTCCGAGGTCCACTGTCCATGGAAATCCTGAGAAATATGCCAGGCAATAAGATACTATAATTTACGTGCTAAATTATACAAGTGTTGAGAGCACGATTCCCTTCCATGGTTGCGATTCGAGGCCGAAACTTGCGAACCATAGAGCCTTTGGTATTCCTTAGATGTTTAGGAATCGAAGATCCTTGAAATCGAAAGTCATCAACTTCAACAAATTGAACTAACTCACTCCATGTCTTTGGAACCGTTGGATTACGGCTTCCCATCGTAGGAACCATTAGAGCCCCATTTAGGAACACTTGTGTCATGTTGTATTCTAGGTTTTAAGGTGTCCTAGAGTTAAGGAGTTTAGCCTCATCACGACCAATTGCTATTATTAGCAATTGAGTCAGATCTAGTTACACTACTTATCCCTTTTTCCCATAGGACAAGCCTAGTTACTTAGGATGTAGGTTAACCTGCATTAGTCTAAGGGACAACTTGCACATAGATAGGATCATATAGCATCTTAGATGAAGTCTTAGGATAATAAAAGCTTCAACTTGAATTAAATAACTTCTCTTAAAACTGTTGAAACAGTCAATCCAGTTTAGATCGGTGTCTTAGATGAGTTAGGTATAAGTAGCTTAGCTTAGGTGCACCGAACTATGTCGACTTTGATCCCAGTGAGGCTTGGGTACGTAGGCAGCTTGGATGCTTGATGGCATACCAATCATGAGTCGGCCCCACACACAAATGGTGGGGTTTTATATATTAGTTTTCTTATAAATTCTTAATTAAAATATGTAGGATTTTTCTCAAATTAGCATTTTAGGAGAACTTTCATTTAGATTGAATTCAAACAAATTAAGAAAATCAAGATACACATTTACGAATTACATTGAAATTAGATCTTAGGATGCATGTCACATAGTTCGCACATTAATATAGAGTTAAATGAGCCATTTAAAAGAAATTCAAAAGAGTTAACTTTTGGAATTGAAGACCGATTATCGGGCATGAATGGTGCATGTGGTGGTAACTCCCCATACCTTCCATTCTCGTAACCAGGTAACGAGTCTAGATTTCTGGTCAATTATGGGTCCTAGATCTCTCATCTAGGTGGCGACTCTGTCACTCTCTTTTGTGTGGAATTCGGATTGCCTTAGTGATCCCAAGTTCATGGAAAAGATGAATTAAATCACACCTTGCTACGCTCGGCGGCATACCCCTGCCCTTATGGGTATTGGGTTGCACGTTTGTTTGCACCCTATGGCTTGGTTGCTGCCTGCTTGGTTGGGTAATTAAAATCAATAATAAAAAGCACACGCCATTCGCGTGGGTACGAGAGACCAAGAGAGAGCGTGACGCCTCGCGTCATTCCCCTCTCGCGGGATCGGGTCCCACAGCAAGATATGAAATATCCAGGTTCCATAACCAGTAACAGCAGGGGTCAAAAATAAAAAATAAAAAAACTGAGCTTCAGGCTAGGCACTAAAGGATACAAAGCTGAATCAAACTTTCTTCCTGTTTTTTCTTTTCTTTTCTCCCTCCCTTCATAATCATTCTAATGAAAGATGAGGGCTGAACCTCCCTCTATTTAACTCAAGAACAGATAAGGGGATTTATAGTGGAGAAACTACCAATGATATAATTGAATAAGGAATTGAAAATCTGAAATTCTGACCATGGGAATTAATGACCATAACATACTCATTCCATAGTAACTCCATCACATGGAATCTCATTTTTTAAAGTCTTGTACCTAGGCATTAACACACCTAAACTTTCAAGTATTCATAGATGACTGTGTTAATAGATAAATCAGAAATCAGACCATTAGCCATGTTCACACCGAAATACTAGGGAATCATCACCTATCCCTTGAGGACTAATATCATCATGTTCTCATAAACAAGATAAATATGCTATATAAAATACAATAGGTATCATTATACTCTGTAATTCTAAAAGAAAATATCTCACATAACTTTCTTCACATGAACTGAACATCCGATAAAAGAAAATCTCATAAATTTAAAGAGAGACTGAGATAAACTTTATAATATCATTAAATCTGTTACAATTGTCTCTTTAAACCACTATAGGAAAAAAAATCAGCCATCAAACACGCCCATTTACCATCACACTGAAATAATGTTCAAATGAAATCATATGTTTAAACCAATCCAAGTGTAATAGGTTTCAATATGATTGGGCTGAGATTTCAATAGATTGGTCATATTATAATTGAAGCGGCAAAGGTTAAATAGCATATGGGATTGTTCAAGGGTATGGCTGGAGCATGAAACTTTGATTAAAAAATGTAACCATTCAAATAACACTAAAAATGAAGGTAGAATGCAACAGGTGACAAGATCTCACCCAAAATCTTATCTTGAATTCCTTAGCCAAAACAAAGTCTAAGCAATAGCAACAAATCCAAATGATTTTTACATTAAGGCAACCAAAATTGAACAAGTTGAACAACATTATGCTATTATTTTAACTGAGCTAAAGCCAAAACAAGGATGTATTTGTTAAAAAAAATCTAAAACAGAATAGTTTCCATTCAAAGTGACATAAGGAGTAAAATTTGTATTGGTTCTCTTCCAAATTATAGTTACACTTATTTGGCCCTGTACAAAATTTTAAATATAGGATTTCTATTTAGTGTAGAAACATGTTAAGTATACAACTGTATTGAAAGGTTTAATCAAAAATTTATTTATAAAAATCCTATCAAAACAGAGGATTTTTCAAAGAATTGTCCAGAAAAAATAAAAATAAAGTGTATCTTTATACTAAAATCAAATACGTATGTTCCAAAGGAACAATAGTGGAATCCATACTATTTCAGCACAATTGAAGGAAAACATTCCTCATCATAAATCAAAATATGATAATAACAACCAATATAGAACCAAATTTCAGCATGAAAAATTTCAATGAACGCTCAATTAGGCTTAAAATCACATATTCTATGACTTATATGTTAACATAACAGTTTCGATCTATAATGAGCACACATAATAGCTTACGTTAAATCATGAAAAATTCTATCTAACAAGAGACAGAGTTTACATTTAAGCATCAAGCAACTTGAGTTTTAACTCCAAAATGCTAATTAACAGAGACTTGTAGCCAAAGTAACACTCTGAAATAAGCTATAGAGCTAGAGATTAAAAATCTGAATAAATGATAATGAAATTACCTGATGAGAATGAAAATACTTTTAAAACTAAGCTTTTCTTTTCTCCTTTTCCTTGAAATCTCACAGATCCTCTTCGATTTGCTCTTGGAGTGCAAATAAGAATAACTCTTCTCAGATATTGAAGAGATGAACTCAATTTTTGTCTTCCTTCGATAAAAAACTCAGCTATTGAGCGCCGATTTTAAAATTCCCAAAGTAATAAATCTGATCTAGAGTTGATTAACTCAGATCCAAGGTTTTACAAGCTGAAAATTAGGTTTAGAGGTTTAGATCTGAGATTTTATAGCTTGAGCTAGAGGTTGAAATGAAGAACATGAGATTACTAGGGATAAGAGAAAAAAACAAAGGATCAACGATGGCTAGAAATGGAGATCTGTGAGGTGATAAGCCACAATACGGTCGGTCGGAGTTCCGATGAGCTTTGCCGGAAAGATCGGCCGGGGAAGAAAAGCAAAGGGATTAGGGTTCGAAGAATCTCTCTCTCGTTCTCTCTCTCTCTGGATTTAAGAAAAAATAATCAGATCTAGAAAATGAGGGTTAGGTTACTATTTATAGTCTTTTTGGAAATTTGATATTGGCACCCCATTTTGATGGGCGCACAAATGCGCGAATCTGTTTGGATAATGCACTCCCCATTTTTGATATCTGCACAAACTTACCCTGTCCTTAGTGCAATTTTTCATCGGAAATTTCTGAAATTTTGCAGAGAGATTCCTGGGATCCTAATCTGTTGAAAAATGTATCTATGGATACCTAAAGCATTAGTTTGATAAGGATTGTTCTCCAAATACATAGATTTTTAAGCGTACACATAGATTGGATTAGTTCACTTCCCTTACTGCACTACACTATACTACATTATACATTGAACTCGTTCTAAGGGGTAACTCTTATCTGATTCCTCTGATAATTTGTGGTGATCTTAGTGGGACCCTAACCTACCTTGGGGTTAAATTTGGGGCTTTAAAACTATGATTTGGTTGGTTTTTGTACAAACATAGACAACTTAGGGCACGGTCAAAATGGGGTGTCTACACTACGGTCATATTTAGATTATAATGGCACACATTATATTCGAATGTAATTAATAGTAGCTGAATTTCGATTTCTCTATGTCCAAAAGAAAACTCGATGAAATTTATTCAGATACAAGACTAATGATCTTTGATGCCACTAGTTTAGAAAGGCTTCCTAGAAGACAATCTAAACTTCACTACGTAAGGTAAGAAATACATGACAGGATAAGGAATTCATACTGGATTAGTGTTATTATGTACTTATGATAAATCTAGCAACAGTCAATCATCTCTAGGAAAAGATGTGCTCAAGACAGGGCAAAACTATCAAACTCCTTATGATAGAAGAATACAAAATGATCAAAGTGTAAGTTTGTGATTTCAAGCTTTCCTTACCACACAAATCATGCCTATGACAGAATATTTGAACTAAGTTTTGTCTATGATGGAAGAATGCAAAATCAGATTCCTAACTTATTCTCATTCTCTAAGTTTTGTCTCGGAATATTTGAACTAATCATATCTTTTCACGCCATTACACTAACTCGTATATCAAATTAAGGGCTTCTAGTGCACACAAACTCACCACATTATCCCATACCAGCGTGATTAACTTATATGCTAAACCAAATACCCTGAGTCCAAATTAGCTAACTATATTTTCCTATCCCAATACAGACCAACTCTCATGCCGAATTGACCACCCCGATACATACGAGCTCACCATGTTGTCCCAAACCAACACAACTAACTATATGCAAAACTAAAGGCTCCAACTTATGAGAGACCAAGATATCTCACATCAGTACAACAAATCCACATGCTGAACCAAGTGTCCCTGGCGCATATGAAGTCATCATACTATCGCATCTTAATTCTGACATGACTAACCCACATGTTGAACCAAGAGTCCCCGGTGCAAATGAGTCTGTCGAGTGGTCTCTAAATAGAATAATTAACTCATGTGCTAAACCAAGTGTCCCCGGTTCAAACGAGCCCATCGTACCATCCTCCCAACTATTCATCATTGATGTCCAATATTCTCAATTTAAACAATAGTTGTCTTAAAATCCAAATCTCCAGCTTTTACAAAACCATGATCAATAGCTAGTCTATTCACCCATAGTTAGATAAATGTTTCCCATTTTTGGCACTGCTAATTTTTTTTTGATAACATCTTATCTAAATGGATCAATAATTGTACTCTCACCACTTACAGGGTCATCAAGCTAACCCAGATAGTTGGAGGATTCATAACTAAGAGTTATTGGCCCCCAATGTCACAAACCGGTTCCTCAAAATCCCTAAATTCATAGAAGCTCTTAATAGCTCACATGATTGTTAGCCTAAACTCTCACAGTGTATAGAATCAACTCTAGTATTTCACTAGTTTCCATTATCATTATCTGTATTCGAAACTCACTTGCCCATTTGTCGATGTTCCCACAATGCACAAGATTATACCTAAGATTCCCTTGGTTTACAAACTCATCAAATACATCTTAAGTCTCAGAAGGTCACAAATCATTCTCTCAAAATCTGCTAAGAACTTGTATGGTTCTAACATCCAATTTTTTTATTCAATCCTCACTTCTCAAATTTCTAATATCTAGGACCTAAAAGCCTACGCTTTGATACCACTTTTCTGTCACGCTCCAAACCATACCCCACGGCATAGGACATGATATCGTCGTATACCTGCAAAGAAATCTTCATAAGCATACAAAGCTACAAACCAATAACAAAAACCATTCTTGGCATTTGACAACTAAGAATATCAAGATCATATATTAACTGAACTAACGTAATTGTAAGCCCGAGGGTTCCCATGGGTTCAATCATTCACCTTTCCTTGTTGTTTTGATGCTAGCAAACCGAAATTGATTTGCATTTAGGGACTAATGTGTTGCTTTGAGTTATTGTGTTCTATATAGGAATTTCACATGTCATATCTCCATTACACAACTCTTCTCAACACATGGCTTGTGGATCAAGATGCAAAGGAACCAAGAACTTGCACCTACATTGAAGACATCATCATTGGAAGATGTTCAAGTCAAGAAGCTCAAGATGAAGATCCCACAAGTTGCCTAGCCAAGTGTCAAGTAGAATTTTGGAGATGAACCAACAGTGTTGACACCTCATGTACCCCTCAACATATCTTGAAGATTGGAGAATTTACAAGAACCAAGTCAAGTTCAAGATGTTCACTTGGTAGTTGAAGAAGTCCAAGGAAGTGCGAAGGAGCCAAGCAATCCAAGAAGACTCAAGGTTTATATTTTTAGATTGTATTTGGAGTTCTCTTGATTTTATGTTGATGCACTTTCAAAGGTTTTCAAATGGTTTTCTTTAAAAAAAAATTTACATCTTTGGAAACCATACACACACCCAAAAATGTGTTTGAAAACCTAGGACTAAAGCCCACAGACCATGGCCCAAGACCCTTGAATTTTATACGTTAAAATGAATTTTCAAACAAGGCCGGTCGACCGAGGTGTCCCGAGCGACCGCGGAAGCAGTGCTGAAATCCAGCACTTGCATTTCGAAAGCGGGCCGGTCGACCGGGGAGTACCGGGCGACCGCGGAAAGGTTCTATGAAGCAGAAATATTTTCAGCATGGTTTGGACGGGTGACCGCCATGGGGCCGGTCGACCGCGGATAGTGTTTGAGCTTAAAATTTTTAATCAAACAGATTGCCCTCGCCGGGCGACTGTCGTGGCTCGGTCGACCTCGACGGTACGAAATTTGAAAATAAAAAAGCAAGCCTGATAAGGGAGGACGACCGTCATACCTCGGTCGACCGCCACTGTCTGGCAAACTAGCCGTTGGGGCCTGCGCATGTTACTTTTTCTTGACCCAGTATTTACCATATTACCCCCAAACGGTCATATTTTCAAGTGAGCTATATATAGACTATCTAAACCTTTCTAAACAACCTTTTTGGCATTATTTTTCACATCTGCTTGAACCTAAATTTTCATATCAAAGGGTTTCTCCTATTCTATGCCTTAAACTTGTATTTTCATCTATCAAGAGGATCTCCATAGGGCTTTTACATTTATTTTTTCTTTGGAGAGTTTGTGAGCTTAAACTTTTGTATCAAGCCTATCAAGAGGCTAAGAGAGTTCTATTTTTTAGTTCTTCATTGTTCTTGAGGGTCTCCGATTCGGCCCGTTAACAAAGGTGAATCCGGCGTATGAGGGTGTGTCCCCACGAAAGGCTTCGCACGGAAAAGGGTTTGTTCCCTTGGAGTTGAAGAAGGTGCTTGTACCTTTGGAGATTGTAATATCTCATTTTAGTGGAGTACCCAAGGAGGAAAACTTGGAAGCATGGAGTAGGTCTTGTTGATAGATCGAACCACTATAAAAATCGTTTGCTCCTTGTGGATTGCCTCTTCTCCCTTCTTCTTCTTACTTGATGATTGGTAAACTCTAACCCTCACCAATGTTTATGATTTATTGAACTAGGATTAATAAATATAAATGATAAGCAATATTTAAATCCTAATTTTATTATCTTGTTACTTGTACAAGGGTTTGATATAATCCACTTAAAATTGGCAAATTGATTTTAATCTTCCAACTAATTAAGCCAAAAATTTTAATTAACCAATTCCCCACCCTTCTTGGGTTGTCACACTTGTATTTCATTTGATATCAGAGCTTAGGCTCTTAGAAAGGTTTTTAACTTAAAAATCTACTAGAGGAAAGATCTATAACAACCCCAATAGTATTTGAGGAAGGCCGATCCTATCTTGTTCCTCCTATCTTTGATGGAACAAAGTACAGATCTTGAAAAGTTCAAATGATGGCTTACCTCAAATACTTAGACTACGATATCTTGGATATCATTGAAGAGGAATTCACATTACCCAAAAAATGCAATAAACATGCTTTGAAAATGTTTTCTCTAAATTCAAAAGCAATGATTGCATTATGTTGTGGGATATCTCCTAATATATTTGAAAAGATTTCTACATGTTTAAATGCAAAAGATATTTGAACCACACTAGAAAATATTAATGAGAAAAATATTTATCTCTTTTCAATTGATAAAAATATAGTTCTTGAACAAAAAGAAACTTCACAAAAATCTTTTCCAAAGGAAAATGCTTTCAAACATTCGATTTCCAATTTGAAAAATCAAATTGTGAATTTGAAATTGAAAGTCAATGAAAGCTTAAAAAGAAATTAGAAATTAAGTCAATTAAGTAAAAGTTTAATAAATAAAAATGATGACTTAATTCAAAAAATGTAATGCCTTTGGTAAAGAGAACAAAATTTTGGAAAACACAAACATGGAATTAATAAAAAAATATAAACTTGTTTGTGAAAATGAAAAATAATTAAAAACTAATTCATCTTAACAAATAAATTGTTTTAAAAATTAAGGAGATTAAATAGTTAATGAAGAACTCTCTGCAAAGAATCAAAAACTACAAGAAGAAAAAGATAAACATGTATATTCACATTCACATTCTTGTAGCTCTATGTGTTCCTCATCTACCAATTATTATTCTTGCACATATTGTGGTAGATTAGGACATCACAAATCTAAATGTACGTTTAGATTTGTGAAATCAAACAAGTTTGTTTAGATAAGAAAAGACGCACTCCCACAAACAAACTTGAATGGAACCAAATTGATTTGGGTTCCAAAATCCCCCATTCAAACTATTCATTGAATATATTAGTATAATGGGTTGTGCTTTAATTGCTATATCATATATATTCTCTCTAGATACTATATTTCAATGTAGCATTCTTTGTATCTAGATTACATGTGCCTGAAATGATATATCATTTCAGTTGAACTTGGCTACACTTTTTTATTCAAAGTTAGATAAAACGTATCCATGCTCATTAAGCTTAAATGATCATACATCATATTCATTCTATAGTATATGTAGAAAACAAGAAAACTCTTCTCTAGACTATGCTTGTGCTAAAATTGAATATATTCTTGAAAAAAAATCCATCTAAGTGCAAAATCACATCTTTATGCACTTAGCATCCACAAATAGAAGAATCAACATGTCAACACTTTGCTAGAAATAGATCAAACATGTATTACTCTCTTCATCTAGCAAAATCCATCAATGATACATCCAAGAAAAACATTCACATGAGCTAAAATGTTAGAAAAATATAAATAAATTTTTAGATGTCCTCATATGGCCCATAGAACAATTTACAAGTTCATCATAATCCCGTAGAAGAAAGAAAAATAGGAGAAAATTGGATAGACCACAAAATCCCTTGAAAAATATCAAGAAATTGAAAACAGGGGTTGGGCGGTTGACCGAGCTTCGGCGGGCGACCGCAATGGAATAGAATAGCAAAAAAAAAAGGTCCAGGCGGTACGCGGAGGTCGACCGACCTTCGGCAGGCGACCGCGTATGGTTACGAAGCCAAAATTAAAAAGGGACAGGTAGGTGGCGGCGGGCGATCGCGGTACCTCGGACGACTGCGGGTGTCGAAAACTGCTTCTTAAAGTCCTTCCGCGATTCATTTCTTTACCTTTCGCCGTTCTTTCTTCTCGTAGAGTTTTTGCTCCTCTTCGTCCCCAAAGCTATTTTTGATTGAAAAGCTTCCAGATTAGGGTGTTTAGGTGAGTTTCATCCATCTTCCTTTTTTGATTTCTCTTGTTCTCCATCTTATCTATCCATTCTTCATCATCCCTCATCAAAAACCCCAATTTGTTCTTGTTTTCCTTATCTCTCTTAGAAACCCTAACCTAGAATGTCTACCTCAAGGAAAACTACAACGTAAAAGGGCAAGCGGGCTAGGAATGAACCCGAGAAAGAGGTGTTCCCCACTCAACACTTCTTCAACAAGCGAGCAAAGGATCGCTACAAGGTATTCATCAGCCGAGCTATCTTCTCCGGACGAAAAGTCATCTTCAAAGACTGCCAAAAGTACGATTTCACATCGCTCTTTGAATTTCAAGGTTGGACTTTCTTTCTTGAGTATAGCGCTGTGGTTTATCCTGAATTAGTTAGATATTTCTATGCAAACCTTGACATTGCCCATGGTGGAGTTGTGATGAACACCTACATTCAAAGGGAATTTGGCCTAAATTTGAAAGATTTCTGCAGTTGGATTGATGTGCCTAATGATGGTAGAAGGATCTTCTTTTGGGGAACGGATAAAATTGAAGAACACTTTACAAGGAAGGATGTGTATGAAACCTTAGGAACCGTCCCTCCTCCAGAAGTAAACTGAATATCAATACCAACTCGATGAACCCTACGACCCGAGTCATTCACAAAGTAGTAGCCTATAACATCACCCCTAGAGCTTGAATTTTGATGCAGTGAAGGCCTTTGAAGCTCTCCTGATTCATTGCATTATGCAAAAGATTAAGTTGAACCTAGGATTCATTATTCTAGGTTATATGGATGAGGCTGTCAAAAGAGGTCAGAGAGGTCTGCCATATGGGATGCTCATCACTAAGCTTATGAGGCTAAAAAAGGTTAACCTGTCAGATGCATTTGCCAAGAACCCGGATCCTATTCTCAACCACACGACCATTACTCAGATGAGAATCCCTACTCCAGGAGCAGAGAGCAGTGTTCCTAGTGGGGTGGCAGGTGATTAGGTAGACGAGGCCGTGAGAGAAGCTGAAGAAGTGGCCAGGATGCAAGCAGAGGTTCGATCACAGGAGCAGCAATGCCAGGCTCCCACAGCTGGATCATATGAGCAGCTTGTGCATGATATAGGTTTCCTGAGGACAGGTCTCCACTACCTGAATACTAGCTTTGCCACTATTGAGAGTTAGAGAGCTAACCGATCACTCTGAGATGATGGAGTTTCTGAGGGCCGATAGGGGAGCCAGAGATGAGCAACATGTTGAGATGCTACATGCCTATCAGAGGAGCCGAGGCTTCAGATACTATTCCAGGTCTCCACATCGTGACCAGGGTCATCATCAGTGACTTCAGCATTACTCAGCTTCTTCTTGCCCAGGATGGGCTTTTGACTCTAGATGTTTTATATCTTCTTCTTCATGGATGTTGATCATGCCCAGTATGGGCTTTATGTCTGGATGTGTATGCCCTGTATGGGCTTTATGACATGTGGTGTATGGTGCCCAGTGTGGGCTTTATTTCTTGTTGATGGATGCTGATGCCGATGCCCAGTAGGGACTTTTATTTTCATGAAGTTGTGGATGGATATGCCATATGTGGCATGATTATGGATGTATTAGATGTTGCCCATAGGGGCTTTATGTTCTATTTTTGGTTGATCATGTTCAGAGTTTGTATATTCCTATCTGCTGTAGAGGTGATGAGTAGCACCAGGCTCTCACACCCATCTTTGAAACTCTGATGGTTGAAATGATGAGAAGAGGGAGTGTCTCTTCCATCATGGTTCATGTATATGGAGCTTTATTCCTTCTTATCTATCTATATATACATCACCTTTTGTCTGCCATGGATGTGTACTCCTTTCTTTTGATTCTCTTATCCATGTGTTTATTAGACTGTATTTTCTTCAAGTTCATAATCATTTGTCTAATAATCATCCATTCATATTCAAACTGCAATCTTCATTTGAATGAAGCAAATTTGAGTGGTTAAAGGTGTCAAAATTCAAATCTATGGTCCTATGTGCTTTAAAATGTCATAATTAGATAATATGCACATAGTCAGGGGGGGCTCTTACATTTTATAACATAACTCTAAGGGGCAAGCGATTTGCAAACTCAAAAGTTATATTATAGTTCAGAGCATATCCATGCTCTGGAAGAGACTTGTCTGCATTTCGTCAGGAAAACCTCTATATGAAAAGCCCAATGGTTCGTCAATGTAGCCCAAGAGTTCAAATCAATCACCTTTTTCAATCATCTTACCTTGTCATGCCTTATTTTCTAGGTTTCACCTATGGCCAATGAAAAACAGCAAGGGGAAGAGCCCAATGGTATCATTTTTATGTTTATATAGATCATTGTTGTGCCTAATCTTGTAAATCTTTAGAACAAAATTAAAAAAATGGCTTATCATGCATCTTACTTTATTTTTCTTCTTTTAAATCTTCTGATAAGCATTCTATAAGCTTAAATATCATATCATATATCATATAAATAGCTCACATAAGCTATTATTCACTTTGACACTCCACTTGTACTTTCACAGTTATATCCCTTCCTTTTTCTTGTTGCCAAAAGGGGGAGAAGTTTGGAATTGATTAGGCACTCCACATTTTATATGTGTAGACACCCCATTTTGACCGGACCCAAGTTCGCTATGCTTGGGCGAAATCCCGTTCAATCATTTCCGCCATGTTTCGCACTTTTCCGTTAAGTGTTGAGAGAGATTATTCCCAAGAATCCGAACAAGAGAGAATTTGGATCCGATTGATGGGCCCGTCTTGAGCATTTGTTTAGATTTGGATCAAACAGGGTGGCCCGCACATTGTTTTAGTGAAAAATGAGTTTTGAACCTACTTCGATCCAACACCTAAAGATGATCATCAAGAGAACGGTCAAGATCTCAGAGAAGTCGTTTTAACAACCAATTTTGTTTCGATCATCAGGTTGAGTTACTCGGATCAGCCCATTGAAATGATTTAGGAGGACACAACCTACTTAGGTAGGGGACCCATCAATTGGATGGTCTGGATCGTCATAGAGGAATGATTTAAGGGGGCACAACCAATTTACATTGCGACCCACCATTTGAACGGTCAAGATCATCAATTGTCGCCCATCAAATGGACGGTTCGGATCATCAAATAGGAGTGATTTAAAAATGGGGTAACATATTCACATTTTGATCTATTGGATGGCTTGGATCAGCCCATAGGATTGATTAGCGGAGCACAAATTAAATCACATTGTCGCCCATCAAATGAACGGTTCCGATCATACTTTGGAGTGGGGCATATGATTTTATGCACAATTGGGAATTTGGTCACATATGGGACCCATTTGGGTTATCTTTTACCTACTCAAAAGAACTTTAAAAAACATGCATGGGGCCACACACATGTCAAAATTCAATGTCCACAATGGTGGCCACCTACCATGGAATATGTCCACAATGGTGGCCACCTACCATGGAATAAGTCCACAATGGTGGCCACCACCCTCCCATTCCTTTGCTATAAATGGTTCAATGAGGGTGAGTAAGAGGGAGGGAGAACTCATTTCTCTTCTATCATGTGTTCTAACAAAGTTGCTATGAGGGGTTGAAAAGAAAAAAAAAGAAAAGAAACAAGAAAAGAAGAAAAAGAAACAAAAAAAGAAGCAAAAAGAGAAAGAAAGCGGAAGCGATCGCACGGAGGCGGAATTTTCGAGTTTTTCGGCTCTCGGATTCGGCGAGGAACTCATCACAGGTAGGTACACTGTTTTCGGAATTGTTTAGAATTATTTGGTATATTTTCGGATTTTTGTATGATTTTTAACGAAGAAAACTAAAAGATATACTAAACAGATTCCAAAAATAATGAAATTTCGTGGGAAAATAATATGATAATGATACATTCTACCATGAATTTGTGAGCATTTTTGGATTTTGTTTGGTATATTATTTTACGCATTCTTTGAAAATTATCAGATTTTGGGAGAATTGTTACTGATGTCAAATCACAGATACAATTCTCCAAATTTTTACAGTAGTCTTAAATTCTATACTTCTTGCTTCTGTAAAAGTTTCAAGTGATTTTGATCTTGTTTCATATGAGCTGTAGTCTTAATTCATAATCTGGTTTGACATTTGAAAAATCCGAAACTGATAGTAAATAGTTTTCTAAATTCATGAAAATCTCTCAGCATGCTATTTTCACTTATATCTTACTACTGTAGAAATTTCATGGAATTTAGATTTCTATTTCTAGTAGTTTCTGTGTTATTTTTGCAATCTGGTCAATTAATTTTTAAATCCAAATTAAATATGAGTTTAATGTAATAATCTATAAAAATATTCCAGTAAGTTACATCTCATCATATCTTGTTGCTGGAGAAGTTTCAACTCATTTTGAGTTCGTTTGCAACAACTTCACTTGTAAAATCACTCATATGATTAAAATTGATAAAATTCATTGAAAATCCGAAATTAATTGAAAATCATCTTAAAATCTCTAAAGGACCTTAAATTCTGTCACATCTTAATTCCTTAAGAAGGTCTGCTTTGCCTCATTTGTAGAATCCTCTCTGAGGTTGCACCTCAATTTGTGCCTCTGTTAATTAGAGACCAATTTGGTCAATTAGTTGTCTTAGCCTTGCTTCCCCCTTGCAAGGGCAATGATAAGGTTACTTGGAGCCCATCTTTGTGTTTGTTTGGGAGACCCGCCCGGTCTCATTCTCTCGTTAGTCCTCTTTGTGCGCCGTTTGGTTTTGGGAGAACACCATACTCGGCTTGGCTTCATACCCCTACCCTTATGGGTATTGGGTTGCACATTTGTTGCACCCTAGGGCTAGGTAGCTGTCCGGCCCGGCTGGGTGTTTTACCTCTGCCAAATGTTCAAATTCGTGTTTCCTTTTCTCTTAGAGAGTCTTTGACTCATTTATCTTTAGTTGGTGTTAGTGGAGTCTTTGACTCATGTTTCCATTTCTTTTATAGAGTCTTTGACTCATCTATCCTTTAGTGGGTGTTAGTGGAGTCTCTGACTCGTGTTTCCTTTTCTTTTAGAGAGTCTTTGATTCACTTCGTTTTCTTAGTAGGTATTATTAGAGAGTCTTTGACTCATTCGTTCTTTTGTGGTATTACTAGGGAGTCTTTGACTCATTGGTTCTTCTGTTGGCGTTTTTTGGGAGTCTTTGACTCATTCCTCCTCTAAGTTGTAGTATTAGAGAGTCTCTGACTCATTTGTTCCCCTCTTTAGTGTTGTTAGTTCGGAGTTTCTCCTTTAGAGTTGTTGATTACTTCGCTTTGATTAGAGGCTAACTCAGTCTTATTAAAGCTTTGCTTGCTTGGGATCTTGGATCGTTTTCTCTCTTCTTGGGACGCTATCTTTCTTGTTGTGGTTCGTCTCTTTGAGGCGTTAGTTGCTTGTTTGGGGTTTCCCCTTTTTGCTTTAGGGCTTTGCCCTAGTTTATGGTTATGCTTGTTTGTTCTCTGTAAGAGTGAATTCATCTAAAGGTCCTGAGCATTGGAAAAGCTTTAAAATCCAAAAAAACATTAGAAATTTAAAACTCAAAAATATTTGAAAACTTTAAAAATATCAAAAACATTTGAAAATATAAAAAAACCTTAAAAAATCTGAAGTGTGAGTGTTTCTTTTAGAAGCGTAGTTTGAGAGTTCGTTTTCGAACTACGTTGGCTTGATCCTCTTCCGAGGTACGTAGTGCAGCTTGGGATTTATATCCCAAGTCCAGCCAAACTTTTTTTATAAATAAACGTTTTAAACCTTCTTCAAAAACCTTTAAAATATTGTTTTCAAAAGACCTTCCTCTAGAGTTAGGAGTTTCTCCTCGATAGAGAATTTTAGAGTTAGGGTTTTTCTTTTGATAGGTTGTTTGATTGATTGTTTGCTGTGTGCTTGTTTTAGAGTTAGAGGTCTGTCCTAGAGTTATAGGAGCGCCTCCGTCCGGTCAGTTGGCGATCCACATCGCCGAGTGATGACTAGAGTAGGATACGCTAGTCCACCCTTGGTTTTCCTTAGGAAATACAGCCTAGTCACACATAGGTTGTAAGAACCACCTGCATCAGCGTAGGGCTAATCTGCATTTAGTTAGGGCATATAGGGTGTCCTAAAATTCACAATTCACTGGAATTTAAATAATCGTACAATAAACTTTAATAATTGGTCCGGTCTTTTAGATCGAGTTTAGGATAGAGGGCTAGGTGTCTTAGGCATCATAACTTAGAATAGGCGCGAAGAACTACGTTGCCTTGATTCTCGTGGAGGCGGGGATACGTAGGCTTCTTTGGATGAATACCAGACCATCTGAGGACTCGGGCTAATCACTTTTAAAACTGTTGAAACAATCAAATCACTTAGGATTTTCCATGAAATTAGAATTTTAGGAGAACTTTCACTTAGATTGAATCCAAACCAATTAAGAAATCAAGATACACATTTAGGATTCACATTGAAATTAGATCATAGGATGCATGTCACATAGATAGCACATTAACAGAGAGTTGAATGAGCCATTAAAAATGAATTTAAAAGAGTTAACTTTTGGAATTGAAGACCGATTATCGGGCAGGAATGGTGCATGTGGTGGATAAATCCCCATACCTTCCATTCTTGTAACCAGGTAGCGAGTCTAGATTTCTGGTTAATTATGGGTCCTAGATCCCACATCTAGGTGGCGACTCTGTCAGTCTCTTTTGTGTGGAATTCGGATTGCCTTAGTGATTCCAAGTTCACATAAAAGATGAATTAAAATTAATAATAAAAGGCACACGCCAATCGCGTGGGTACGAGAGACCAAGAGATAGTGCGTGGCGGCTCTCGCGCCACGCCCCTCTCGCGGGATCGGGTCCCACAGACTGGCGACTCTGCTGGGGACCACCTAACTTCATTACAATTCCAAAGGATAACTCATTTGAATCTATTTTAACTGGCTCATGAAAACTCTATCTCTTTTATGCTTGTTAGATTAGTTTGTATGCTTTATTTTCTCATCACATTTACTCAAACTTAATCTAACAAAACCTGAAGGCATCATAGATTGCGCGAACTTATTGCACACACTTACATCACTTGCATCTAAACCCTTGCATCTCACATGCACACACGTCCCATTTTAGGAACCCGGAGTGTTATCTAGCATGGTTGACTGGGATTTCATCACCTGGTGCCTCTGTGCTAGAGAAGCATTCCACCCTTAGCCTAGTACCTTTATGGTACGTAAACGGATCTCTTGTTCACGTACTGATACGCCGGACACTGGTACAGTATATCGAACATGGATTCGCGCTAAGGGAACTCTTGGCCTTACCCCTAGATTAACCCACACATGCATGTAGTATACGAACACATGTGCATCACGTGTGTGAGCCTAGTTTAGGATATCTTACCCAATTGTGTGTGTGAGCCTAGTTTAGGATATCCTACCCATTTGTGTCTAGATTAGGCCCATTTGTGTCTAGATTAGGCCGTAGTCCATCTTCCAATGGCTACGATCGGTCCTAGGTACACAAACAAAGTCATGAGTCGAGATCCTCTCTCCACTCCGCTAGATTAGGGTTAGGGTTGATGCCTTCAGGTAACACTGATAAAATGTGCGAAGATTAAAAAACTTTTCCTTTGGGGTTAGGATGTAAATCATATTCATTTCCAAAGATCTCATAGGATTAGTCATTCATGATCCATCCGTTGAAAGCAATCTTATGCTATCTCATCTCATATTGATCGTACAGTTGTTGATATCCATCATTCAGATTTTAGATCTGGTCTTTGACCCTACTTTTGTCATTCTTATGGCAATGGTCTATTATCTGAGCCATTGATTTTTCATTGATCCATGTTTACCTATCATATATCTTTTACCCTTGGATCATATCGAAATCATTAATGGGAAAGTTTGATCTTACCTGTATTCTTTGAGTGCTTGATCATTGCTGAGATCGAAATTTATTTTGATTAGGGATGTTTATCGTTCCTGACTCTTTCATTCCCAAAAAGAAGAGCAGTTATACTCAAATGAGACTTCAAGGTGTGGATTGAGAATTCATTGAAACCCTGTTGATGTAGGTCATAATATCACTGTCTATTTTGCTTTAACCTTCATAGACAGTATCTCTTTGATTTTCAGAATAAAATACCCTGTGGTGTGTTTCAAGATTACTCATATCTCTATTTGTTCAGAATCTTTATCCCATGACTATTGATCTAGTGTGTGCTTCCAAGTCAAGAGTCTATGTTTAGCGAAAGACCATTTTTTCTAAAGACTGACTATTTCTAATCATACTTGATCCAGGCAGTCTATTGTTTTACCCACATTGTCAACATAAGCCTTTTGTTGCCCCATTTAACCTAGACCTTGTGGAGTTGCCTTTTCTGGGATTTCTACTCCCGGATTGAACTTTATAGTTATCATTATCATGAGGAAAGGTGTATCACCTATAAGCTTTCAGTACCAGTTCACTACCTTGGAATAAGTGTCCTGTGTTTTTAGATTTGTCTTTCATTGAGCGTACATCAACTTTCTTCTTTCTAAGTTGAAAAAGTTCAGTTATGTTGATGTTAAAAAAAGAAAAGAAAATGTGTCATGTCAATCAGTCTTTCTCGTTCAGAGTCGGTGTTTAGCTTTTTGATTAAATTCAATGTAGAGCCTACTGAGGCGCGTTCAAAGTCATCTATGTACTTCAAAGTATTTCAATTCAATAAAGCATTTGAGTCTGTATCTTCAATTTTTTATGATTCACTCTTGGATTAAATGTTTAAAACAACTACAAGACCCCCTTCTCGGATGAGAATGCAGACGAAATTCCCCTCGAGATTTGAAAGATGGTCAAACGAGAGGAAGAGCGTCGAGCATAGCCACTTGAAGAAGAAATCGAAGCCATTGATAGTGGTATCGAAATTCGAAACTCGGGAGAAATGGATTGGAAAAACTTTATCTCCTAAGGAGCGCAAAGAATTGATAAACCTGTTTAGAGGGGTTTGAGGTAGTCTTGCTTGATCCTATAAGGATAAACCAGGGGAATGCCCTGTCGTTGAGCAAAGCAAGACTTCATCTGCTTTAGACATCCAGTTGAAGAGTAAAATTTTAAAGAGATAAGCATCAGACATCCTGTGGAGCTGATGAAATACTGAGAGAAGATTTTCGGACAAGGAGTTGTGGAATCTTGAGCATAAATCCAAGATCTTTGAGATGAGAGTGGAGCACAGTGGTTGAAGTTTTGCCAGAAAACCGCCAGACTCCTCGATAAAAAAAAAAAAATTCTAAGTCTTTGAACCTCAGCATTCAAGAGCTTGTACATCATATACATCAGGAGGCCATCATTGGACATTTGAGCCTTAATAGCCAAAATCCTAAAATCCTTTTGAGAACCCTTTGGGCCAACAATTTAAAGCCAATGTTTCTTTTCAAACACATTATAAATCCGGGGCATTTATGCACCCGAACTACGTCGGACCTGATCCCCATTTCTTCAGGGGTACGTAGGCAACTTGATTAATTCAGGTTCGGTCAAACCTTGGGATAAAATCCCTTTTCAAAATTTTGAAGCTAAATGCTAAACCATTCTTTGAAAAATCCTTAAGCGAACTACGCGGACCTGATCCTCCATTTTTGGGGTACGTAGGTAGTCTGGCTAGACCAGATTCGGTCCAAATCCTTAGAACCTTAGGTATTCAACCCTTTTGAACCCGAGCCCACCTAGAAAGTCCTTCTGGTGAAACAAGTAAAGGTTCGAGGCGAATGAAAAGAAAAACAGAAAGAAAAGAATGAGAGTCTGAAGATCCGCTAGGTTGAAAACCCGAAAGGGCGGCCTAGAGAAAGGTGAAAGTCGTTTTTCTTGCTAAGTCAACAAGCAAAATGATTGACTTATCAGAAGGTAAGGGTAGTGGTATGCTGGATTGAAAACTTGAAGAGACAATCTAGTCAGAGGCAAATACTTCCCATGAAAAGTTGAGTTGAATAGAAGCAGAAGGAGTTCCTCAGTTACGTAGAATTCCTAAGTTTGAGTACAAGCAAAAATTGAGATAAGTAGTCTTTTAGACTGAAAGCTTGGAAAGCAAAAGTTGAGATAAGTGGTCTTTTAGACTGAAAACTTGGAAGACATTAATTTTGACTTCTTCCGAAAAGACAAATCAAGGAGACCGAGAAGCAACCTCTATAGGGCAGGATCCTGGAATCCGAATAGTGTCAGCAAGGCTTACTTTGACACCTTTTTAAACTAGGGGCATTAAAACCGAGCAATCCGAAGGGGTATAACCATGACGGATGTCCTGATGGAGGAAACTAGAGCCTTTTGGCATGGTTTTTGAGACTACTCTAAGAGTGGCTGACCTTACCATTTAAAAATAACACATTTGATTTAAGAGTGAATCAAAATTTAGTCAAGTCCCATGAATATTGTAAGTCTTCTTTGAAAGAGTCCTCAGGAGTCTGTTCCTTGTTTCTCATTGTTTTCTTTTAGAATCAAAAGTGTTTGGCACTGGAGAGAATGGGTGTACACCTTCCGAAATGTAAAGAAAAATCTAGAGTAGATCCTGGTTTAAGAATCAAAGAAGGGCAAGAGATTTGTTATTCAGACCTGCCTGAAACATCAAAGCCTCAAGCACTGAGCAAAATGAAGAACTCTTACGTTCAGCCTTTGTGAAGGTGGTCTTACCATTATACCAAAGAATTCTGCTTTCTTAAGACCTTGTCATGGAAGCACATCATACTAGGGGCATCTTTTATGACTTGCGTCATAAAAGATATTACACAATGATAACTGGGATATCTATTCTTAGCAAATAGAAACCAGAGAAGCTTGAACATACTCTTTGAGTTGAATTCCTTGATCAAGTTGTTTCTTTTGGAGTCAAAGTTTCATAAACTTCAATTTCCAGCGGGGTATATAATCTACTCCTACATCCTTCAAACCTCATTAGAATGCTTTTCATCTGTTAAAGAGAGTCAGCACCTAAAAATCTCATCAATCTACTTGAGTTTTGCTTTCAGCAAAGATCATGCACTCCAATTTATTCTCAGCAGGAGATAGCTATGCTATCAATGAACTCGATATAAGATCGATAAATATTTTCGTGTTGATTTGAGACTCTTTGAGTATAAAGGTTTTTTGTGTGTGTTTGAGACTCTTTGAGTAGTTGAGACCCTTTGAGTGTTACAAACTCTTCGGGTAGTTGAGACTCCTTGAGTATAAATGTTTTGTGTTGATTTGAGACTCTTTGAGTAGTTGAGACCCTTCGAGTGCTGCAGACTCTTCGGGTAGTTGAGGCTCTTTGAGTATAAATGTTTTTTGTGTTGATTTGAGACTCTTTGAGTAGTTGAGACCCTTCGAGTGTTACAGACTCTTCGGGTAGTTGAGACTCTTTGAGTATAAATGTTTTTGCGTTAATTTGAGACTCTTTGAGTAGTTGAGACCCTTCGAGTGTTACAGACTCTTCGGGTAGTTGAGACTCTTTGAGTATAAATGTTTTTGTGATGTATTTGAGACTCTTTGAGTAGTTGAGACCCTTTGAGTGTTACAGACTCTTCGGGTAGTTGAGGCTCTTTGAGTATAAAGGTTTCTCTATGTAGTTGAGACTCTTTCGAGTATAAAGGTTTTTGCATGTGTTTGAGACTCTTTGAGTAGTTGAGACCCTTTGAGTGTTACAGACTCTTCGGGTGGTTGAGACTCTTTGAGTATAAATAGATTTTGGTGTATTTGAAACTCTTTGAGTAGTTGAGACCCTTTGAGTGTTACAGACTCTTCGGGTAGTTGAGGCTCTTTGAGTATAAATGTTTCTCTATGTAGTTGAGACTCTTTCGAGTATAAATGGTTTTTGTGTATTTGAGACTCTTTGAGTAGTTGAGACCCTTCGAGTGTTACAGACTCTTCGGGTAATTGAGACTCTTTGAGTATAAATGTTTTTGTGTGCGTTTGAGACTCTTTGAGTAGTTGAGATCCTTTGAGTGTTACAGAGTCTTCGGGTGGTTGAGACTCTTTCGAGTATAAAGATTTTTGCATGTGTTTGAGACTCTTTGAGTAGTTGAGACCCTTTGAATGTTACAGACTCTTCGGGTAGTTGAGGCTCTTTGAGTATAAATATTTTTTGTGTTGATTTGAGACTCTTTGAGTAGTTGAGACCCTTTGAGTGTTACAGACTCTTCGGGTAGTTGAGACTCTTTGAGTATAAATGTTTCGCCATGATTTGAGACTCTTTGAGTAGTTGAGACCCTTCGAGTGTTACAGACTCTTCGGGTAGTTGAGACTTTTTGAGTATAAATGATCTTTGTTGATTTGAGACTCTTTGAGTAGTTGAGATCCTTTGAGTGTTAGTTGAGACTCTTTGAGTATAAATGTTCTTGTGATGTATTTGAGACTCTTTGAGCAGTTGAGATCCTTTGAGTGTTATAGACTCTTCGGGTAGTTGAGACTTTTTGAGTATAAATGATCTTTGTTGATTTAAGACTCTTTGAGTAGTTGAGATCCTTTGAGTATTACAGACTCTTCGGGTAGTTGAGACCTTTTTTTAGTATAAATGTTTTGCGTTAATTTGAGACTCTTTGAGTAGTTAAGGCCCTTTGAGTGTTACAGACTCTTCGGGTAGTTGAGACTTTTTGAGTATAAATGTTTTGCGTTAATTTGAGACTCTTTGAGTAGTTAAGCCCCTTTGAGTGTTACAGACTCTTCGGGTAGTTGAGGCTCTTTGAGTATAAAGATTTCTATGAAGCTCTCTGAGTGTTTGATTTGAGACTCTATGAGTGTTACATACTCTTTGAGTAATTTGATTTGATATTCTTTGAAGGGTTGATTTACGTCTGCATCGATAGTGGTCTACTTTCTTTGAGGTAATTTCATTGGGTTCGTTTTCTTAAAAGCTTTATTTTAACAGAGTATGTTTGTGTTTGCTTTAATAGAGTCTTTGCGTATTGATTTAAATAGTTGAGTTGTGAGTATTAGAGAGAGGCCATCTCATTGAGATGTCGTGATTGCCGAGTTAAGGGTCGGTGAGAGGTCATCTCCCTTTTGCTTCTAGTCTTTCAGTCTCGTAGTGCTATTTTGTTGTTTTACCCTGATGAACATCATTTTAAAAACAAAAAAAAAAAAAAAAAAAACTTGTTTTACTTTGTTTTCGGGCCGGCCAAAATGTGTCGTCTGTTCAGCTTTGCCATTCGTGTGTTACACACGCTTTGCCAAAGAGGGGCATCTGTAGACACCCCATTTTGACCGGACCCAAGTTCGCTATGCTTGGGCGAAATCCCGTTCAATCATTTCCGCCATGTTTCGCACTTTTCCGTTAAGTGTTGAGAGAGATTATTCCCAAGAATCCGAACAAGAGAGAATTTGGATCCGATTGATGGGCCCGTCTTGAGCATTTGTTTAGATTTGGATCAAACAGGGTGGCCCGCACATTGTTTTAGTGAAAAATGAGTTTTGAACCTACTTCGATCCAACACCTAAAGATGATCATCAAGAGAACGGTCAAGATCTCAGAGAAGTCGTTTTAACAACCAATTTTGTTTCGATCATCAGGTTGAGTTACTCGGATCAGCCCATTGAAATGATTTAGGAGGACACAACCTACTTAGGTAGGGGACCCATCAATTGGATGGTCTGGATCGTCATAGAGGAATGATTTAAGGGGGCACAACCAATTTACATTGCGACCCACCATTTGAACGGTCAAGATCATCAATTGTCGCCCATCAAATGGACGGTTCGGATCATCAAATAGGAGTGATTTAAAAATGGGGTAACATATTCACATTTTGATCTATTGGATGGCTTGGATCAGCCCATAGGATTGATTAGCGGAGCACAAATTAAATCACATTGTCGCCCATCAAATGAACGGTTCCGATCATACTTTGGAGTGGGGCATATGATTTTATGCACAATTGGGAATTTGGTCACATATGGGACCCATTTGGGTTATCTTTTACCTACTCAAAAGAACTTTAAAAAACATGCATGGGGCCACACACATGTCAAAATTCAATGTCCACAATGGTGGCCACCTACCATGGAATATGTCCACAATGGTGGCCACCTACCATGGAATAAGTCCACAATGGTGGCCACCACCCTCCCATTCCTTTGCTATAAATGGTTCAATGAGGGTGAGTAAGAGGGAGGGAGAACTCATTTCTCTTCTATCATGTGTTCTAACAAAGTTGCTATGAGGGGTTGAAAAGAAAAAAAAAGAAAAGAAACAAGAAAAGAAGAAAAAGAAACAAAAAAAGAAGCAAAAAGAGAAAGAAAGCGGAAGCGATCGCACGGAGGCGGAATTTTCGAGTTTTTCGGCTCTCGGATTCGGCGAGGAACTCATCACAGGTAGGTACACTGTTTTCGGAATTGTTTAGAATTATTTGGTATATTTTCGGATTTTTGTATGATTTTTAACGAAGAAAACTAAAAGATATACTAAACAGATTCCAAAAATAATGAAATTTCGTGGGAAAATAATATGATAATGATACATTCTACCATGAATTTGTGAGCATTTTTGGATTTTGTTTGGTATATTATTTTACGCATTCTTTGAAAATTATCAGATTTTGGGAGAATTGTTACTGATGTCAAATCACAGATACAATTCTCCAAATTTTTACAGTAGTCTTAAATTCTATACTTCTTGCTTCTGTAAAAGTTTCAAGTGATTTTGATCTTGTTTCATATGAGCTGTAGTCTTAATTCATAATCTGGTTTGACATTTGAAAAATCCGAAACTGATAGTAAATAGTTTTCTAAATTCATGAAAATCTCTCAGCATGCTATTTTCACTTATATCTTACTACTGTAGAAATTTCATGGAATTTAGATTTCTATTTCTAGTAGTTTCTGTGTTATTTTTGCAATCTGGTCAATTAATTTTTAAATCCAAATTAAATATGAGTTTAATGTAATAATCTATAAAAATATTCCAGTAAGTTACATCTCATCATATCTTGTTGCTGGAGAAGTTTCAACTCATTTTGAGTTCGTTTGCAACAACTTCACTTGTAAAATCACTCATATGATTAAAATTGATAAAATTCATTGAAAATCCGAAATTAATTGAAAATCATCTTAAAATCTCTAAAGGACCTTAAATTCTGTCACATCTTAATTCCTTAAGAAGGTCTGCTTTGCCTCATTTGTAGAATCCTCTCTGAGGTTGCACCTCAATTTGTGCCTCTGTTAATTAGAGACCAATTTGGTCAATTAGTTGTCTTAGCCTTGCTTCCCCCTTGCAAGGGCAATGATAAGGTTACTTGGAGCCCATCTTTGTGTTTGTTTGGGAGACCCGCCCGGTCTCATTCTCTCGTTAGTCCTCTTTGTGCGCCGTTTGGTTTTGGGAGAACACCATACTCGGCTTGGCTTCATACCCCTACCCTTATGGGTATTGGGTTGCACATTTGTTGCACCCTAGGGCTAGGTAGCTGTCCGGCCCGGCTGGGTGTTTTACCTCTGCCAAATGTTCAAATTCGTGTTTCCTTTTCTCTTAGAGAGTCTTTGACTCATTTATCTTTAGTTGGTGTTAGTGGAGTCTTTGACTCATGTTTCCATTTCTTTTATAGAGTCTTTGACTCATCTATCCTTTAGTGGGTGTTAGTGGAGTCTCTGACTCGTGTTTCCTTTTCTTTTAGAGAGTCTTTGATTCACTTCGTTTTCTTAGTAGGTATTATTAGAGAGTCTTTGACTCATTCGTTCTTTTGTGGTATTACTAGGGAGTCTTTGACTCATTGGTTCTTCTGTTGGCGTTTTTTGGGAGTCTTTGACTCATTCCTCCTCTAAGTTGTAGTATTAGAGAGTCTCTGACTCATTTGTTCCCCTCTTTAGTGTTGTTAGTTCGGAGTTTCTCCTTTAGAGTTGTTGATTACTTCGCTTTGATTAGAGGCTAACTCAGTCTTATTAAAGCTTTGCTTGCTTGGGATCTTGGATCGTTTTCTCTCTTCTTGGGACGCTATCTTTCTTGTTGTGGTTCGTCTCTTTGAGGCGTTAGTTGCTTGTTTGGGGTTTCCCCTTTTTGCTTTAGGGCTTTGCCCTAGTTTATGGTTATGCTTGTTTGTTCTCTGTAAGAGTGAATTCATCTAAAGGTCCTGAGCATTGGAAAAGCTTTAAAATCCAAAAAAACATTAGAAATTTAAAACTCAAAAATATTTGAAAACTTTAAAAATATCAAAAACATTTGAAAATATAAAAAAACCTTAAAAAATCTGAAGTGTGAGTGTTTCTTTTAGAAGCGTAGTTTGAGAGTTCGTTTTCGAACTACGTTGGCTTGATCCTCTTCCGAGGTACGTAGTGCAGCTTGGGATTTATATCCCAAGTCCAGCCAAACTTTTTTTATAAATAAACGTTTTAAACCTTCTTCAAAAACCTTTAAAATATTGTTTTCAAAAGACCTTCCTCTAGAGTTAGGAGTTTCTCCTCGATAGAGAATTTTAGAGTTAGGGTTTTTCTTTTGATAGGTTGTTTGATTGATTGTTTGCTGTGTGCTTGTTTTAGAGTTAGAGGTCTGTCCTAGAGTTATAGGAGCGCCTCCGTCCGGTCAGTTGGCGATCCACATCGCCGAGTGATGACTAGAGTAGGATACGCTAGTCCACCCTTGGTTTTCCTTAGGAAATACAGCCTAGTCACACATAGGTTGTAAGAACCACCTGCATCAGCGTAGGGCTAATCTGCATTTAGTTAGGGCATATAGGGTGTCCAAAAATTCACAATTCACTGGAATTTAAATAATCGTACAATAAACTTTAATAATTGGTCCGGTCTTTTAGATCGAGTTTAGGATAGAGGGCTAGGTGTCTTAGGCATCATAACTTAGAATAGGCGCGAAGAACTACGTTGCCTTGATTCTCGTGGAGGCGGGGATACGTAGGCTTCTTTGGATGAATACCAGACCATCTGAGGACTCGGGCTAATCACTTTTAAAACTGTTGAAACAATCAAATCACTTAGGATTTTCCATGAAATTAGAATTTTAGGAGAACTTTCACTTAGATTGAATCCAAACCAATTAAGAAATCAAGATACACATTTAGGATTCACATTGAAATTAGATCATAGGATGCATGTCACATAGATAGCACATTAACAGAGAGTTGAATGAGCCATTAAAAATGAATTTAAAAGAGTTAACTTTTGGAATTGAAGACCGATTATCGGGCAGGAATGGTGCATGTGGTGGATAAATCCCCATACCTTCCATTCTTGTAACCAGGTAGCGAGTCTAGATTTCTGGTTAATTATGGGTCCTAGATCCCACATCTAGGTGGCGACTCTGTCAGTCTCTTTTGTGTGGAATTCGGATTGCCTTAGTGATTCCAAGTTCACATAAAAGATGAATTAAAATTAATAATAAAAGGCACACGCCAATCGCGTGGGTACGAGAGACCAAGAGATAGTGCGTGGCGGCTCTCGCGCCACGCCCCTCTCGCGGGATCGGGTCCCACAATATGCACCATATATTTTACACTCATATATTATATTTGTGCATATAGTGAGGGGGATCATTGCTCTACTGTTATTTCTACTTATCTCTTGCCTCCCTAATCAATTTGTTTGCCATCATAAAAAAGGGGGAGAATGTAAGCCCAAGGGTTCCCATGGGTTCAATCATTCACCTTTCCTTGTTGTTTTGATGCTACCAAACCCAAATTGATTAGTATATATGGACTAATGTGTTGGTTTGAGATATTGTATTCTATACAGGAATTTCACATGTCATATCGCCATTACACAACTCTTCTCAACACATGGCTTGCGGATCAAGATACAAAGGAACCAAGAGCTTGCACCTTGTGGGACCCGATCCCGCGAGAGGGGTGGGGCGCGAGCCGCCGCGCACTATCTCTTGGTCTCTCGTACCCACGCGATTGGCGTGTGCCTTTTATTATTAAATTTAATTCATCTTTTATGTGAACTTGGGATCACTAAGGCAATCCGAATTCCACACAAAAGAGACTGACAGAGTCGCCACCTAGATGTGGGATCTAGGACCCATAATTAACCAGAAATCTAGACTCGCTACCTGGTTACAAGAATGGAAGGTATGGGGATTTATCCACCACATGCACCATTCCTGCCCGATAATCGGTCTTCAATTCCAAAAGTTAACTCTTTTAAATTCATTTTTAATGGCTCATTCAACTCTCTGTTAATGTGCTATCTATGTGACACGCATCCTATGATCTAATTTCAATGTGAATCCTAAATGTGTATCTTGATTTCTTAATTGGTTTGGATTCAATCTAAGTGAAAGTTCTCCTAAAATTCTAATTTCATGGAAAATCCTAAGTGATTTGATTGTTTCAACAGTTTTAAAAGTGATTAGCCCGAGTCCTCAGATGATCTGGTATTCATCCAAAGAAGCCTACGTATCCCCGCCTCCACGAGAATCAAGGCAACGTAGTTCTTCGCGCCTATTCTAAGCTAGGATGCCTAAGACACCTAGACTTCTATCCTAGACTCGATCTAAAAGACCGAACCGGTTATTAAAGTTTCTTATACGATTATTTAAATTTCAGTGAATTGTGGATTTTATGACACCCTATATGCCCTAACTAAATGCAGATTAGCCCTAAGCTAATGCAGGTGATTCCTATAACCTATGTGTAACTAGGCTGTATTTCCTAAAGAAAACCAAAGGTGAACTAGCGTATCCTACTCTAGTCATCACTCGGCGATATGGATCGCCGACTGACCGGACGGAGGCGCTCCTATAACTCTAGGACAGACCCCTAACTCTGAAACAAACAAACAAACAATCAAACAACCTATCAAAAGAAAAACCCTAACTCTAAAACTCTCTATCTAGGAGAAACTCCTAACTCTAGAGGAAGATCTTTTGAAAACAAGATTTTAAAGGTTTTTGAAGAAAGTTTAAAATATTATTTACAAAAAAGTTTGGCTGGACTTGGGATATAAATCCCAAGCTGCACTACGTACCTCGGAAGAGGATCAAGCCAACGTAGTTCGAAACGAACTCTCAAACTACGCTTCTAAAAGAAACACTCACACTTCAGATTTTTTAAGGTTTTTTTATATTTTCAAATGTTTTTTGATATTTTTAAAGTTTTCAAATGTTTTTGAGTTTTAAATTTCTAATGTTTTTGGATTTTAAAGCTTTTCCAATGCTCAGGACCTTAAAATATTTTTAATCTTAAAGGGAACACGCAAGTAATACCACAAACTAGGGCAAAGCCCTAAAGCAAAAAGGGGAAACCCCGAATAAGCAATTAGCGTCTCAAAGAGACAAACCACAACAAGAAAGATAGCGTCCCAAGAAGAGAGAAAATAATCCAAGATCCCAAGCAAGCAAAGCTCTAATAAGACTGAGTTAGCCTCTAATCAAAAGCGAAGTAATCAACAACTCTAAAGGAGAAACTCCGAACTAACAACCTTAAAGAGGGGAACAAATGAGTCAGAGACTCTCTAATACTACAACTTAGAGGAGGAATGAGTCAAAGACTCCCAAAAAACGCCAACAGAAGAACCAATGAGTCAAAGACTCCCTAGTAATACCACAAAAGAACGAATGAGTCAAAGACTCTCTAATAATACCTACTAAGAAAACGAAGTGAATCAAAGACTCTCTAAAAGAAAAGGAAACACGAGTCAGAGACTCCACTAACACCCACTAAAGGATAGATGAGTTAAAGACTCTCTAAAAGAAATGGAAACATGAGTCAAAGACTCCACTAACACCAACTAAAGATAAATGAGTCAAAGACTCTCTAAGAGAAAAGGAAACACGAATTTGAACATTTGGCAGAGGTAAAATACCCAGCCGGGCCGGACAGCTACCTAGCCCTAGGGTGCAACAAATGTGCAACCCAATACCCATAAGGGTAGGGGTATGAAGCCAAGCCGAGTAGGGTGTTCTCCCAAAACCAAACGGCGCACAAAGAGGACTAACGAGAGAATGAGACCGGGCGGATCTCCCAAACAAACACAAAGATGGGCTCCAAGTAACCTTATCATTGCCCTTGCAAGGGGGAAGCAAGGCTAAGACAACTAATTGACCAAATTAGTCTCTAATTAACAGAGGCACAAATTGAGGTGCAACCTCAGAGAGGATTCTACAAATGAGGCAAAGCAGACCTTCTTAAGGAATTAAGATGTGACAGAATTTAAGGTCCTTTAGAGATTTTAAGATGATTTTCAATTAATTTCGGATTTTCAATGAATTTTATCAATTTTAATCATATGAGTGATTTTACAAGTGAAGTTGTTGCAAACGAACTCAAAATGAGTTGAAACTTCTCCAGCAACAAGATATGATGAGATGTAACTTACTGGAATATTTTTATAGATTATTACATTAAACTCATATTTAATTTGGATTTAAAAATTAATTGACCAGATTGCAAAAATAACACAGAAACTACTAGAAATAGAAATCTAAATTCCATGAAATTTCTACAGTAGTAAGATATAAGTGAAAATAGCATGCTGTGAGATTTTCATGAATTTAAAAAACTATTTACTATCAGTTTCGGATTTTTCAAATGTCAAACCAGATTATGAATTAAGACTACAACTCATATGAAACAAGATCAAAATCACTTGAAACCTTTACAGAAGCAAGAAGTATAGAATTTAAGACTACTGTAAAAATTTGGAGAATTGTATCTGTGATTTGACATCAGTAACAATTCTCCCAAAATCTGATAATTTTCAAAGAATGCGTAAAATAATATACCAAACAAAATCCAAAAATGCTCACAAATTCATGGTAGAATGTATCATTATCATATTATTTTCCCACGAAATTTCATTATTTTTGGAATCTGTTTAGTATATCTTTTAGTTTTCTTCGTTAAAAATCATACAAAAATCCGAAAATATACCAAATAATTCTAAACAATTCCGAAAACAGTGTACCTACCTGTGATGAGTTCCTCGCCGAATCCGAGAGCCGAAAAACTCGAAAATTCCGCCTCCGTGCGATCGCTTCCGCTTTCTTTCTCTTTTTGCTTCTTTTTTGTTTCTTTTTCTTCTTTTCTTGTTTCTTTTCTTTTTTTTTCTTTTCAACCCCTCATAGCAACTTTGTTAGAACACATGATAGAAGAGAAATGAGTTCTCTCTCCCTCTTACTCACCCTCATTGAACCATTTATAGCAAAGGAATGGGAGGGTGGTGGCCACCATTGTGGACTTATTCCATGGTAGGTGGCCACCATTGTGGACATATTCCATGGTAGGTGGCCACCATTGTGGACATTGAATTTTGACATGTGTGTGGCCCCATGCATGTTTTTTAAAGTCCTTTTGAGTAGGTAAAAGATAATCCAAATGGGTCCCATATGTGACCAAATTCCCAATTGTGCATAAAATCATATGCCCCACTCCAAAGTATGATCGGAACCGTTCATTTGATGGGCGACAATGTGATTTAATTTGTGCTCCGCTAATCAATCCTATGGGCTGATCCAAGCCATCCAATAGATCAAAATGTGAATATGTTACCCCATTTTTAAATCACTCCCATTTGATGATCCGAACCGTCCATTTGATGGGCGACAATTGATGATCTTGACCGTTCGAATGGTGGTTCGCAATGTAAATTGGTTGTGCCCCCTTAAATCATTCCTCTATGACGATCCAGACCATCCAATTGATGGGTCCCCTACCTAAGTAGGTTGTGTCCTCCTAAATCATTTCAATGGGCTGATCCGAGTAACTCAACCTGATGATCGTAACAAAATTGGTTGTTAAAACGACTTCTCTGAGATCTTGACCGTTCTCTTGATGATCATCTTTAGGTGTTGGATCGAAGTAGGTTCAAAACTCATTTTTCACTAAAACAATGCGCGGGCCACCCTGTTTGATCCAAATCTAAACAAATGCTCAAGACGGGCCCATCAATCGGATCCAAATTCTCTCTTGCTCGAATTCTTGGGAATAATCTCTCTCAACACTTAACGGAAAAGTGCGAAACATGGCGGAAATGATTGGATGGGGTTTCGCCCAAGCATAGTGAACTTCGGTCCGATCAAAATGGGGTGTCTACACACCTACATTAAAGACATCATCATTTGAAGATGTTCAAGTCAAGAAGCTCAAGATGAAGATCCCACAAGTTGTCTAGCCAAGTGTCAAGTAGAAGCTTAGAGATGAACCAATAGTGGTGACACCTCATGCACCTCTCAACATATCTTGAAGATTAGAGGAAGTCATAAGAACCAAGTTAAGTTCAAGATGTTCACTCGCAAGTCGAAAAAGTCCAAGGAAGTGCGAAGGAGCCAAGCAATCCATGAAGACTGAAGGTTTACATTTTTAGATTGTATTTAGAGTCCTCTTGATTTTATGTTGATGCACTTTCAAAGGTTTTCAAATAGTTTTCTTTAAACAATTTTTACATCTTTGGAAACTATACACACACCCAAAAATGTGTTTGAAAACCTAGGACTAAAGCCCATAGACTATGGCCCAAGACCCTTGAATTTTATATGTTAAAATGAATTTTCAAATAGGGCCGGTCGACCGTGGTATCCCGGACGACTGCAGAAGCAGTGCTGGAAATCCAGCACTTGCATTTTGAAAGTGGGCTGGTCGACCGGGAGTGCCGGGCTACCGCGGAAAGGTTTCTGTCAAGAAGAAACATTTCCAGCATGGTTTGGGCGAGCGACCGCCAAGGGCCCGGTCGACCGCGGATAGTGTTTGAGCTTAAAATATTTAATCAAACAAATTGCCCTCGCTGGGCGACCGCCATGGCTCGGTCGACCTCGACGGTATGAAATTTCAAAATAAAAAAGCAAGCCCGATAAGGGAGGATGACTGTCGTACTTCGGTTGACCGCCACTTTCTGGTAAACTACCCGTTGGAGCTTGCCTGTGTTACGTTTTCTTGACCCAGTATTTACCATATTGCCCCCAAACGGTCATATTTTCAAGTGAGCTATATATAGACTATCTAAACCTTTCTAAACAATCTTTTTGGCATTATTTTTCACATCTACTTGAACCTACATTTTCACATCAAAGGGTTTCTCCTCTTTTATGCCTTAAACTTGCATTTTCATCTACCAAGAGGATCTCCATAGGGCTTTTACATTTGTATTTTCTTTGGAGAGTGTGTGAGCTTAAACTTTTGTATCAAGCCTATCAAGAGGCTAAGAGAGTTCTATTTTTTAGTTCTTCATTGTTCTTGAGGGTCTCCGATTCGGCCCGTTAACAAAGGTGAATCCGGCGTATGAGAGTGTGTCCTCACGAAAGGCTTCGAGCGGAAAAGGGTTTGTTCCCTTGGAGTTGAAGAAGGTGCTTGTACCTTTGGGGATTGTAATATCTCATTTTAGTGGAGTACCCAAGGAGGAAAACTTGGAAGAGTGGAGTAGGTCTTGTTGATAGACCGAACCACTATAAAAATCGTGTGCTCCTTGTGGATTGCCTCTTCTCCCTTCTTCTTTTTACTTGGTGATTGGTAAACTCTATCGCTCACTAGTGTTTATGATTTATTGAACTAGGGTTAGTAAATATAAATGATAAGCAATATTTAAACCCTAATTTTATTATCTTGTTATTTGTACAAGGATTTGTTATAATCAACTTAAAATTGGCAAATTGATTTTAATCTTCCAACTAATTAAGCAAAAAATTTTAATTAACCAATTCACCCCCCTCTTAGGTTGTCACACTTGTATTTCAGTAATCAAATCCATGTCTCAACTCTCCCCATAAATCAAAATAAAATAACATAAACGTAGTCCTTAACAAACTGTTCCATATGTACTCACTATCAAGATAAACACAAAAGATAAACTAAGATCTCCAAGCTAAACGGTCCAGAAACTATGCCCCTCTAACTCCTCGTTTTCCTAACGAGGATCAAAATCTGAAAGTGTTGTAACCACAGGCAGCTGAAAGCTCAGTACATAATAAGAGACTACTCTAAGTGTCGGTCTAAGCATACGAAGGCCCAATAAGGGTCGATAGATATAGTCAAAACTGCTGAAGTCTCAAACATAAGGTGTGGGTAAAGCAATAATCGAAGATGCATGTCAAAACAAAATACTAAACAGAGATGCAATAAAAACTAACCACAATCAAAATAGTGGTCAAAACCAAAGGGTCTTCAGAATACAAATCCACTTCAGAATCATCGGCTTGGTCCGGAAGACGTGTTATTGCTTACACCGACCGTCCACTGTGTTGGAACTACTTCTTCAAAGTTCAGATACCTGTTGACAGGGCCAGCATTCTACTCCCACTGACGGGATCCAGAAGTTTAGCGTACTACCCCCACGGTGGGTATCATAAATCCAGTGTACAACCCCACAGTGGGTATAAGAAATCCAATGTACAGTCTCCACGGTGGGTATCAAAAAATCCTAAGCCTCCACAGAAGTGTCCAGAAAAAGTTGGTTAATCCAAAGTCCATAACAAATAGTATCCAAAAGTTCAGATAACGAAACAAAAGTCCATAATTGATAGTATCCAAAGGTCCATAAGGTACAGAACATCCCTAATCGAAGATTTCCACAAAAGGGTTCAAAGTTTCATATTATGAATAAAGTAAGCAAAGCAATGACTGTACAATAAAGAAAGAGGTGGCAAGTACAAAAGTTATAGGGATCCATAGGATTACATAATAGGCATGCTAGACCCAATTATTGGTTGCTGAGATAATGTAAGGACAAATCAAAGGTACATAAATATACTAGTCAATGGTGCAAATGATCGACCTCAAATGTTCTATCCAAACTCTTCTGAACTCAAGATCAATCACCTAATATTACAATCATTCCGTGATTTTCATCGGGCGTCTGTCTGAGATCTAACCTCCTTCGGATTGATTCGAGTTGGACATTCTCCATTTTGCTGGATGTCCGACCCTACGCAGACCTAGTTTTTATCGAAACACAATTTTTTTTACTGTTTCTGCACAAAAATGTCTCTATCTTGATCGCTTCTCATTGGAATTGGGCGTGGCCGGGCTCCTTGGAAACTTAAAGTGAGGAGCTTCCAAAGAAGCCGAAAGCCTCTCCAGAATCCCGTTGGACGGCGATTGGGAGAGAAAGTCAAAGTCTTGATGAAAATTGCAAATATTCGTTTCAAATGATCAAGGGTTCGATGGGGATCCAAAGACACAATCAAACCCACGAAACTCTAGATCTATCAAAGGGATTCTCCCAAACACGATTTGAAGATCGAAAATCACATCTTTCCATTCGATAATATTAAAATTTTAAGGTTTTCAGAGATCTAAACTCACTACGGACATGATTCATACCATAGATCGTGGTCTATGGCTTGAGAATCTGCTTCTCCTCTCTCTTCCACTAGCACTCCACATCCAAGGGCTAGAGAAAATGTTTTAGGGTTTGTTTAGCTTCCATAAATCCCATAAAAGGTATCTAAAGGCCTTTTTAAAAATCCCTAATTAAATAATCTTCCCATAAGACAAAAACACCCCTCACTAAGAGAGGGGGACGAATTTGCAGGTATTTACAGTTTCTGATTAGGGCGATCGACCACCTCAATCAACAATGGTTCGATCAATAGATATAATAGTTCATGTATGCTAGCGGTATATTTAATAACGTTGTTGTTTCTGATTAGGGCGATCGATTAATCAACGATGGTTGATCAATGGATATAACGGTTGGAGTCCGAAAAACGCTGGCGGTAAATTTAATAACGTTGTCGTTTCTGATCTACCGACTAACTATCTATCTTAATAACGTTGCCGTTCTTAGTTTAGGGTTTCTGTTGGTTGGCAATGATTGGCCGAGGAATATTCTCGGTATAACTAATAGTGAGCCGTTCTTAATGGTAGGGTTTCCATTGGAGGGTCAATCCTGAAGAGAATCGATGTATATTAAATGCTAGCCGAAAGCGACAGTAAGAAATAATAAAATATTCATAATATGGCCGCGAAGAGAATGATTGAGGTTGGGCTCTGATGGTGTCTGGAAGGGCAAAGGGTCTTTGTACCTCAATTTTCAAGATTTGCGCATGTTTTGAAGTGAAGTCCAAAACTACCTGAAAATCGTATTAGTTTGCAATCTTTATCCGCATGCCTTGTTTTTCTCTAGGATTGGGCATAAGTGAGGAACACCACAACTTATGCTTGGTTGTTATCGAATATTAGGAGGGTTGGAATGTTTCCATAAATAGGGTTTAAGGGCAGAGATTAGTTAGTTTTTGAGTTCTTGAGCTGTAATTTTAGAGAGAGGTTTAAAAGCAAATTAGACAACGAAAGATATTATTGGTCAAGGAAAAACCGTAAAACTTTGCTTGCGAAAATGGTGGTAAATTTTTCCCAAAATGTTCCAACCCCTCTCATAAACCAATGTCCGATTGAGCCTAAAGCTCAATGGTCAAGGCTTTCTTCAAGCGGGGAGGTAGGAGGAGGTAGGAGGTTAATCCTAGCTTACTTACCAAAAAAAAAGAAAGAAAATGACCAAATTATTTCTATCTAATGAAAAAAAAAACCTAAAATGGAAAAGCACCAAGGTATTTAATCTTATAAAATGATAAAAACACTCATATCTAATGAAAAATGACAAAATACCCATATCCCATGAAAAATGGCCAAAGTATTCCTCTCATGCAAGTCTCTCTAGAGTGCATGACCTGTAAGCAGTAGATTTCTAACGTCCCCTTTTGCACAATCAAGTGAGCACTTTCCTTGCAAATATTGGCGCACAGCACAAAGGACACATAAACTTTACAGAATGAGTGAGAGGACCGACTGTCCGCAGGTCGGGTAAATACGATTTGAAGGCTGATGGAAAAATAGGATTCGTTTGAAAAATAAAGGTGAAACCGTATGATGTGACTTGTGACACATGAACAAGACGACAAGAGAGCTAGAATGCCCTACGAAATGCTAAAAACATGGTGGAAATCAAGCTTTAGAATTTCGGTTTCGGTACCGGTTTCGGACCTTGAAAATTTGAAATTTCGACTGAAATTTCAAATTTTCGGTTGAAATCTGGTACAAGAAAAACAATATTTTATTCATTATTAAATTTCAGTCGAAATTTCGGTGAAATTTTAAATTAATATTAAAAAATTAGATTTTTGTGTCAAATTTCGGAAAAACCAAAATTTCGGCCGAAATAAATGACCATTTAGGTTTTGTGTGGTTTCGGTGTCGGTCTCCACCGAAATCCGAAATTTCGGATTTCGGTCAAAATTTAAAACCATGGTGGAAATCATGGTTTAAAATTTCGGTTTCGGAACCGGTTTCGGTCATTTAATTTTCCGAAATTTCGACCGAAATAAAGAAGTGGCGGCTTTTGCTTTCGGTTATAATTTCGACCGAAATTACCAAAATTTTGGTAATTTCGGTTGAAATTTCGTGGTTGAAAAAGGCAATAATAATATTTTAAAGCTCAAAAATTTCGGTTGAAATTTTGACCATTTCGACCGAAATTTCTACCATTTTGACCGAAATTTCGGTTATTTTTCCAAAAATTTCAAAATTTCGGTTGATTTGTCCAAAATATTCGAAATTCCGTCTCAATTTTTGGATTTTCATCCGAAATTTCCAGAATTTCACACCTATATTTGGATGAGATGGATTTAATTCAGTGTTTAGTTTATAAATGTTGCGGATTTCACACTAACCACGTCTCGATTGGAAGAAAAACATTTGTCATGGATTTTTTGTAAAAAAAGGATGTATTAGAAATATTTTCCTTTCTAAACTTTTCCGAAAAATCCTTTCTAAACTTTTCCAAGTAGGGCCTATATTATTTCCAAGATTATTTTTATTGGAAGCCTTTTCTTTATACCTTAAGTTTTTTATGGTGGACTATGAATGTGTGAGGGCCACCATTTTACACTCGGTCTGGGGAGCCCACTATTTTACACCTCATGCCATGATGGGGTGAGCACAACATTTTATAACCATGCTTAGCATGGGTGGAGCCCTCCATTCTACATCTCATGTTTTGATGTGGTGGGCCCATCATCTCCACCCAAACCCATGCATAGGGTGGGGTCTACCATTTAACATCTCATGTTATTGGTGGGATGAGGCCATCGTTTTTCAGCTTATGTTTTTGGGATTTACTAGGGTTCCAAATTTCAGAAATTGTTTTTAAATGTTCGCGATTTCATTCATCGTGGGGATGTCGCGAATTTCATTCACTTGTTAGTTACTTAGTTGGTGCCACCCGAAAATGTTTTTGGAAAAAATTTACCGTACATCCAATCAACCCCATGTGGATTTGGGTTATGTTTCTATCCGACCAATCCTAGCCATTGGATTGGAGGGGGCTTAGTAAATGGACTGTGTGGATCGTGCCAATATCATGTAAGAGGACCCTATCATTGCATACTATGGGCAGTCTCAAGACTCTCAATTAGGGCCAAGTCACAATCATCATCAGTGAAGGAACAAAGTTCAAGGAATTATTTTTTAAAACAAAAGGGTATTTTAGTTATTTACTTGGTGGCACCTGAAATTTCATTTACTTTGTGGGACCCTAAATTGCACCCCGAAATTCGGGTAAAATTCGTAATTTGCCCTATTTTCTTCCTTAGGTAATCCAATCTAGTGAATTTATGAGCCAAAATAAATGTCATTCTTCAAAACTAATTAAATTCGCAAAGTCCATTAATTGCCAGAAAACAAATACAATGTTCATTTACAAAATAAGTAGTACAAATGGGAATGCAAAGACAATTGAGGAGGCGATCAGCTCTATACGGACTCCACGTTGATGTCATTAACTTAATACCCATCGAGTTACGAGGCGGTTCGAATCCATCTTCCCTATCCCGATCTCGGGCATGATGGGCATGATGCATGTGCTGGTGAATCTAGTTTTCAATGAACAAATAGTACTGCTGCCAGGTCATTTGAAGCACGTATGTTTGCTGGTATTGATGGATGTAAAAGTGATACAGAGTGAGCTCCACTTGCATTAGCAATCCCAAACGAGGGTAAGCGGTAGTAGGGTCGGATGATCTCGGTGCTGCTCTGGAAGATGATGCCTCACCATATGCATGTGCGTATGAGTTATATGGCATCCCATACCTATATGATCCGCTTTGGGACTGTGTCTGTGTATCAATGCCATATGGGAAGCCATACCCATACCCATGCCCATAGCCATACTGCCCATATCCATAATAAGTAGTGGAACCCAATCCACTCTCAGCTTCGACCGGTCCATAACCATGACTTTGCGAATTCCCACCTTCAACACTCAAATTCTTGAATGTGTCTGTCAAGCTATCAACACCGTAAAGAGAATGAGCATCTAAGGAGTCCACTTCTTCGTCGTTGGGTCGGTTCCCATGTCGCCGTTGGGATGTATCTGATCGCCAGTGTTGGGTTTGTGCACCATGATCCTGATCCTAAGTAACGTTGTCAAACTCCCGCTCTCATGTGAATGGGCTAAGTCGCCTATAAGGCTCATTTTCCATACTTCTCACACTACCACCTCTACCAGCAGAAGCTCCTATACCTCCTACACTGCCCCCAGCATCTGTATTGTTGTCCAATGGCGACCAACCATCATCAGAACCCACTATTAGAACTGCAACGGGTTCAGGGAGGCCATATGTATCCGGCGATAATGTATCATCATCATTGACTCCCATCTGTTCCGTGATTAAAGCATTTGGTCTACCTCTAGGTGCATCCAGCACCGGCTCTCCAATCTCCTTCACCCACTCATAGAGAGGGTCTTCCTCACCATTTGTGCAGAATACGTCGGATCAGTGTAGGCCTCCCGGCTGCTATCTATCTCTCTGTGCTTCAACCTCAATCGTGTGTTATAATGGACATACACAAGATTGTGCAAGTTTTCATATCCAAGCCTGTTCCTCGGTTTCGAGTGGATGAAGTTGAAGGTGCTCCAATTTCTCTCGCAACCAGAAGAAGATGCTGTCTGAGATAAAAAATTTATGGCTAGCGATCTCAGGTTTGGAGCATCCGTCCCGTATAACACCCACCACTCAGCTGCAAAATAAGATACAAGATTAATCAATTACTTGCTTAATCTATAATTGTGCAATATATACACTTCTTCTAAGCATTTACCTGGTGTTGTGTTAGATCTTCCGGCCACCGCAGATGCAACCCCAAAAGCGCCAACAGCATCTCGAAACGCCTTGATCTACGATGCAGTTAACAATAATACCCATTAGTCTAAAATTAAAATATTCCTCTCATTTATAGGGAAATAGTTCAATGTTCACCTATGATAAAATTGTTGATTATTCATTCGCATCCCGTTCCAACTTCTGGATAACAGTCAGCAAGTTTTTAATAAGATTGGCCAGAGTTCCAAGATACTCGCTGTATTGGTACTTTGGATTGAGATAGTATGCGAATAAAAAAAAATCTTTATTTCTATCATAAATCATGACATAAGAAGAGATAATAAGTCTAGGTTGGTGATTGTGTTCGTACCAGCCGAATGAAGTGGATGAAGTAGCATGTTCTTCCATCTAGTGTCGATGATTTTATGGTAGCCTTGAAAGGATCGTGTAGCCGTCGTTTGTACTGCACCCTTCATCAACTCGATGGCATGATACATAGAACTCATGGTAGGCTTTTTATCCCCATCTACCATCCTCAAAACTCTTACTATGGGCTCTAATATATCAACTATTGTCTTACAATTCTGGTAGAAGGTTGGACTACCGATGAGACCCCCAGCCTTCTGTCCAGCTGCACTCTTGCTCTCTTAGTAATCATTCCACTCTCTGGATGAGAATAATTGCTTTAATCCAACCTTCTTGTCCAGCATACTTTGAAGAGCCACGTAGTTAGTGGCAAACCTAGTAAGCCCATGGCGTACCAAGTCTCCCCTACACTTCTCCCTCATGAGTGACAGTACATATTCATGGTTGTATATGAAGTTAGTCATTGATATGGCCTCAGCGACTACGTTCTTCACGCTCTCTGTTTTCCCAATGTCCTTTAGCATTAGGTCGATGCAATGTGCGGCACACGGGTTCCAAAATATATGATACTTCTCCATAATTTTCTGCCCCGCCTTCTTGTAGTTGCTCCCATTGTCGGTGACAATTTGAACAACATTTTTCTCCCCAATACTTTTTAGGAAGACAGTCTTGCCATCACAGTACACCATAAAGTTGATGATGGACTGTCTTGTGGAACCTGTCCAACCATCGGTCATGATTGTGACTCCGTACTCAGGCCATTGTTGCTTTAACCCATTTATATATTTCTTCAGGTCCTCAACCTCCAAGGGTAAGTACTTATTCATGATTTCGTATGAAGTGGGAGCCTTCACTCCTCTTCCATATTCGCCAGCTACATCAACAAAATGCTGCAAGTATGGGCTGGTTACAGCGTTTGCCGGGATGGCATTGTAGAAGGCAAATTTCGCATATGCTCTCCCAACAGCTTCCCTCGCAGTTCCCCACATACTTTTTAAACTCCTCTGGTTTCCCTTTCTGCACAATGCGGGGTCCTTGCTTCCTACCTCCCTGACGCTTCCCCCACGTGTCAACCCTGGCTGAGTTGGCCTTTGTTCCCTTGTACTACTGCCACCCATCTCATGCGTAGATCGGGCCCAATTCGGCCTGGTGGTGTAGACACCCCATTTTGACCGTACCCTGAGCCTCCCGTGTTTGAGCAAAACCCAACCAAATTAATCAATTAGGGTCCCAAATTTCACCCCAAGCTAGCTTAGGGTCCTACCAAGATCCCCGTAAAATTTCATCGAAATCCGAGCACGTTTCCCTAGCAAACGAGCCGAGAGAAGACCGTAGTGTAAACCGGAAAAGGGGGGTGGATTATCTTGGACGGTGTCGATCCGAATCCGAATAAGACACGCAATTTCGCCCGTCAATCACAAATCCGCGCGCTCATCACATATTCGCGCGCTTTATCAAATTGGAGTGCAGTTATCAATCTCTCAAAATTGCCTATAAATAGCAAATTAACCCTCATTTAAAAAAAAAATTTAGAGAGAGAGAGAAAAAGGAGAGAGAAAGTAGATCTGCGATTTTTTTTTACCATCCCCGATCATCTTCTCCGGCAATTTCACCGGAGTTCCGATCGGTCTCTTCATCTTTTAATATCAGCACAATCATTCCTTCATCCTCCTTTCTTTAGATCCATCACAAGCGAGGATTCTCATTTTTGGAGAAAATTTCAGAGAGTAGAGAACGAGAGAGAGCTTTCCCTTCAACCGAAACCCTATTTTCTCTTCTTCCCCGGCCAGATTCAGGCCAGATCCCGGCCAATCTACCTTCTGCGGCAAGCATAAGTTCCGATCAATGCATCTCTTTTCTTTAATTCACCACCGATCTGTTGTTTTCTCTTTCTTTAAACATAAAACCCTAAGTTTCACCTCTTTCTTTTCCAATCATGTTTTTCCGGTAGATCTCCGGCCGGCTAGCTCCATTTTTCCGGCAAGCTTTGTTTCATTTTGTTTTTGTCCTCCATCTTGCTGCCTTAATGTCCTTCCCTTTTGTTTGCAAATCATACTTTTCTTGATAAAATTCTGGCATTTCTAAATAAAAACTTGAGATTTCCTCATCTCACATCTCAGATCTGTAACTTGAGAGGCTTAATGTCTACTATAATGAGGCTAGCTGTGGGAGATTTGTTTCCTGTGCCGTTCTGATGAATCTGGAACCTGGAACGATGGATAATCTCTGATTTGAATCATGAACCCTATCTCACATGTAGAGGAGATCTAAACAGCATAGCTATGAAGCTGAGGTTGAAGATTTTGGGAGCTAAAAAGAATAAGAAAAAGAAGAGGGTTTAGGATATCAAGCTCACGGCCATCACTCATCACCATCAATTTCAGCTGTCGTCAACGTGAATTTAAGGTTTGTTTGAGGAAAAGCAAAGCAGAAGGTAATATATCTTTACTTTTCTTAAATTATGGTTGATAGTTGTTCTTTCTTACGGTTTGTTGTAATTTTTTTCTTCTTGATTCTCATTTGATGGCGTATGATTTCGAATTCAGTTAGAAGTTGTGGTGATTGTTCAAGAATTGTGAAAATTCTTCTGTGATGACCATTAGTTGAGTTAATTGTGATTTTCTTTGGAATCTGTATTTTACTTTGATCATTATTTGGCAGCATGGAGTGAAGATTTTGTGTGAAATTTTTTACCTGATTCTCTCAAATTTTCAAGGAAATGGCATTAATGCTTCTCTATTTCTACTGTGTGAAAATCGTTGTGTTAGCTTATATAGAGTATAAAACAGGGCATATGTTTTTCATTTTCAGCCTATGAAATAAATATTCATGTTCTAATGGTATAGAAATATGTTTTTCTCAAGTTATCAGGTTTAGTTGATAGCATAAAAGCCTGTTTTTATCATGATATTAGGTTCATCTGGTAGTGTGAAATCTGCCTTTTAAGTGTCATCAGATACCAAGCTCTATATGGATTCGGTGTATTATAAGAAATGCTTATAATGGTCTTGTTGCTTAAGGAGTTGTTGGAATGCTAAAATTAACATGGTTTCTTTGAAATTAAGATACTGTCATTATTGCTTACCCTTATTAGGTTCTTTGCTAGATTGATTTATTTGCAATGTCTTTTATAAAATCATTATTCTAGTAGAAAGTGTATTAAAATGTTAATTATGAGATACATCTGTGGTATTAATATTGCTGAGGGAGTTGATCTCTGTATACATGCATATTAATTATCATTTTGAATTTGCTTGTCAATTTTAAATAATATTTCACTAGTCATTTGTAAAATGCATCCCATTTGACTGATAAAAAGATTGTTAACTCCAACTTTATACAAGAGTTTAATGAAATGCAATTATCATTTCATGTCCTGTTTTGATAAATAAGGATTCATGCTAGGTTGGTTGATAGCATATTACAGTGTTTAAAAAATTCGTTAGTTAACAGACTAGTCTAACCTTTTAGATACCTATAGACACTAGTAGCCCTTTCTTTGCAAAGGGCGATGAAGGCGTTAGCCCAAGCCCATCCTTAGGGGACTTGCTCAGTCCAAGTTGCACTCCCCTCTTTTATTTAAAAGACTTGTCCGGTCTTTTAGATGTACATTCCTTAAATCTTAGGTCCCCATTTATTGCAAGGGCAATGAAAGAGTTATCTACAGCCCTTTTAGGGAGACAAGCTATGTCTCATCATGAATGTCTTACCCTATTAGAAGACAAGCTATGTCTTGTGCAGAAATGTATTACCTTTAGAGAGACATGCTTTGTCTCATAGAATGATTACCTTTAGGGAGACAAGTTATGTGTCAGCATAGAGGTCAAACCTTCTGGAGACAGGCTTTGTCTCTTTGTTCATAGTGTTCTCTCTTCTAGGAGACTTTTCCAGTCTCACTAGCACCCTTCTTTATCTTCATTTCTTTTAGGAGACTAACCTAGTCTCATTAGCACTTCCCTCTTAGGGTTGTGCACTAGGAGTCAGTCCTTTCGTATATGAGTAAGTCTTTAGCTAGAGAGCCTGTCTTTAGTTAGAGAGTCTATCTTTCAGGAGTTGTCCTATCATCATAGGGGTTAGGATTCTGACCTCTCGTCAAGTCATGTGATTTTATCCAGTTCCTTGCAAGGTATAGGATGCTGTCCAACCCTTACAGAGCTGTGATTCTGTTCTTTTCCCCCGCAAAGCATAGGATGCTGTCCAACCTTTGCAAAATATTCAGGAGTTTGTCCTACCCTTATGATGATAGGAATTTGTCCTCTGCACTTGAAAATTCAAAAACATCTAAAAACCAAAAATCTCAAAAATCAAGAGTCATTAGGAGTAGTTAGGAAATTTCGTTCCGAACTATGTTGGCTTTATCTCTTTCACGGGGTACGTAGTGCAGCTTGGGACTCATATACCAAGTCCAGCCAAACTTTTAAAAAATAAACATTTCAAACCTTCCAAAAATACAAAGCTTCTTCAAAACCTTTTCAAAAAGATCTTCCCCTAGAGTTAGGAGTCTGTCCTAGATATTTGGGGTGTTTTAGAGTTAGGACGCTCTCCTGATTTGTATTGATATGGTGTGTCCTGTTGTGTGAGTGTCCCTAGAGTTAGGAGGCCTCAAGGTGATCGGTTAGACACTTAGTCAAACCGATGGCTAGACTAGGAAGCATATAGTCAGCCCATGGTTTTCCTTCGGATGCACATCCTAGTTACACATAGGATGTAGGGCCCACCTGCATTAGCTTAAGGCTAACCAACTTGCATTAGTTAGGGCATATAGAGAGTCCTAAAAATTACAATTCACATGAACTTAAGCAATCGTACAAAAAGCTTTAAAAATCAGTCGAGTCTAGTGGATCGAGTCTAGGATAGTGGTTCTAGATGGTTAGGCATCGTAGTTTAGAATAGGTCATCGAACTACGTTGACTCTGATTCTTCCCGAGGCCGGGATACGTAGAGCAGCTGGGATGGACGGCCATCTTGGTCCGAGTCAAGTCTTACATTAGAGTTTTAGGATTTGTCTTGTCCGGTCATGTATAGAGTTGATTTGTGTTGTGTGTTTTGTTGTGTTTTCTTACTTTCATGTACAGATCCTATACATTTAGCTGTAGCATGCATGTGTTTGCACACCAGAACTCGGACACCAATTAGGTATGACACTCATAACCTAGCTATTCTCAGGAGACACTTATTTAATTTATTTTGTGTGTTTATTATTCATCTCCGAGACGTGCATGATTAGATAGACGTCTTCTCGGAGATATTCGTTCCCATTTCATATGATTTTTGCCCAAAACTCTTCAAAATCAATAAGTAAATGGTATAAGAGACCAGGTGTTTGCACTTGGGCGAATGAGGTGCTCTTCGGACCTTCCAAATTCTTAACCAGGCACGAACCTTCTTTTTTATATCTCTGGTTATCCGTTGCAACAGAGCATAGTATGGGATCCATGGCCCACTTCCTTGGATGGCGACTCTTATTTATTTAAGGTACGCCTCGAATCTGGGCTAGTCCCCGAATCGAGAGGTATCTCACCCTTTGTATCGCCACTCATGCTGTGAGGGGCACTTCTTTCGAGAGTTCCTTGGTAGAGCTCTCCATTCACTTGGATGATCCAGAGACTTCGTGTGGGGCCCGTCCCCCGCCTCTCTCGGATCGGGGTCAACAGGCTGGCGACTCTGCTGGGGAATTCTTGGAACATTGCCTAACTCTGTTAAAATGCCATTTTGTTTTACTAATTTTGAAGAATTTTTGGCTAAAAAATCATTATAAATGGGAATTTAATCGCTTAGAATCCAGGGGCACCAAATAGTTGTTTAAAACAAGGGATTCACACACTACACAGCATACATCATCATGTTTTTTATTTTCTTTTATTGATTTTTATTATTATTGGCTCCACGGGATAGATACAATGCGTGCCACATGGGATGTCATTACCCTGATGGTGCTGTTGTATCTATTTCCAAGCTATGCGCCAGTGCTGCAGTCGTAAACACTCGGTGTACTTGTGTTTACAGCAGCCGGTGAGCAATGAAGCATACTGTATATAACACTCGGTGTACTTGTGTTATACACTTAAAGTATGGATCATATGCATAGTGCCCGATATATTGAGTCCGGAGCTCTACTTTCATTTTACATATATTATGTACATGGATATATTTGTTGATTTAGTAAAACCCAATTAGGAGTTGCATGTGCTTATATATGTATTACATTCATATAGGGACGAACATGTGTTGCTTACACATGTGGAGCCTAGATTTATGAGCCTTGTCCTATCTATAGACTACGGTAGCTTACCTTATGTGGCTACAACGCGGTCCTAGTGCATTCACATGTCTGTCTTGAGTCAAGCGTCTTGACTCTGCTGGATTATATTTAGGGCTGGTGCCCCTGGTTAGGGTGTATATATGTATATATACCTATTTATATTGATTATCAGATTAGGGCCTTCTTATTCAGTGAGGTTTTCTTATCTAATTCGATCAATTCTATCAATCCATCTTCAAGATTTAGACCCGGTCTATGACCTACTTCTGTCATTTTGTAGCCGTGGTCTTCTTTCTGATCTACTGATCATCTTTGATCATGGATGAAAAATTCAGTGTTGCCTATTGTATCCTTCTCCTATGATTGATTCTGATCTGATTATGTTCCACTTGTTTGATTGCGAGTTTATCTTGCTGACATTCATTCAAGTGTGTGTTCTTGCTGAGAGCCTTACTTTATCTTAACCCTGTTAGCATACCCTTTGTGATTAACTGCTTCAGACCCTCTCTATATATCTGTTGTGCTCCAAATGCCTTGAGTTTGGTCACTATCCTTTAGACTCAATGACAAATTTTATGTGTGTATCTTACCCTTTCTCCCTGCATAGCTGTTATGCTGCCGAATTTTCTCCAAATACCTTGGGTTTGGTCGGTATCCTTTTAGACTTGTTGACAAACTCTATGTGCTTATCTTATCATATCTCTTTGCATAGATGTTATGCTGCCGGATTTTATCCATGGGAGGATATATTCTTATCATCTCTTGTCTCAACTTGCATATGAGATTTTCATTTTATTACCCTATATTGAACTATAGTGTTTTTCAATTCCATGGCGGGAGTCTGACCTTGTTGACTTCACTCATTTGCAGTACCTATTTCTATTCAACCCACACTAGAACCTATGGCTGAATCTGGAAATACTCTTGCTGAAATGAATGAATTGATGAAGTCTATGCTCCAATAGATGAATAATATGAGTGAGGAGATAGTCCGTCTGAAAAGTGATAGAGTTTATGCTTCTGAAGGACCTGCACCCCAGCAAATTCCACTTATACCTCCTCCACCCCCGATGGCAACTAGGCCTGTTGTATTCCCAGTTGAGGATGACTTTGATGAGGAGCAGTACGCAGAAGAGAATTGTCTCCCCCATCTGGATAGAACTGATAAAAGCAAAGGGATTGTAGACAGGTTAGATAAGCTAACCCGAGAAATGGAAAGCATGAAGTTCCAAAGCCCTAAGAAGCTGAACATGTCTGACTTCATGATAGCCCCAGGTATTGTTCTTCCTCCTAAGTTCATAGTACCTGATCTTGATAAGTATGATGGGACAGGATGCCCCACAAGTCATCTGAAATCCGTCATTCCTCTTCTGCAACAACATGGACTTTCTCCAGAGCAGATTTCTCTCGTATTCCCTAGGTCACTGGTTGGAACTGTTAAAAAATGGTTTTTGAGCTTAAAATCTGAAGAGATCAGAACTTTAGAATACATTGCCAACAAGTTCGTGGAACAGTTTCCCATGGAAGAGGGAATCGATGTAACCAAAAGGGATTTGAAAATGTTGAAACAAGGACATGATGAAACCTTCACTTCCTTCATCTGCAGATGGAGAAGGAAAGCTACGCAGATGACTCATCGTCTGTCAGATGAGGACCCGATTAAAATTGTGGTGAAGAATCTGTCTCCACAATATTACCATCATATGGCTATCCAATACTTTCTCGATTTCAATCACCTCATCAAGACGGGAACCCAAGTAGAGGATGCACTGGCTAAAGGCTTAAAGACAAGAACCTCAACTGATGTTAGAGACGGAAAGAGGACTATGGTAGCAGCTGAAGATGTCAGCAATGTGGAGACCTCTCGTCAACCTTTCAAGAAGGTGGCTCAGAAAGGAAACAAGCTTATTCAGAAGCCAAATAAAGAGATTCCTTCATTACCAAAGAATCTTGAAAAAGCTTTGAGAGAATTGGTTGGAGTGGGTAAACTTGAACTTCCTGAACCTTCTCCTCCTCCAAATCCTCTTCCTAGCAAATTTTATGAACAAGACTTCTGTAAATATCATCGAGTTCATGGACATTCAACCAACAGTTGCCAAGCCTTGAAACACAAGATCCTAAAACTTATCAAGGATAGTGCGGTAGTTATTGGAGAACCCGGTGCTACCAGAAAACCAGTGCGAAGGTCAGTTGGCCCTTTACCGATGGTAGGAGCTCTCTCTATGGATGAACCATTATTGGATCCTGCATCTCTTATTCGTGCATCTCTTATTCGTCCTATTTCAGATACGCCACCTATTCCATCAAACTTTCGACCAATGGAGGAATCATTTGAAAGGTCGGCCCTCATCAGAATGGAAAACTGGATGGTTAAACTTTTTGGTCAGATGGCCATGCTAACTGAAGAAGTGAGGGAGATGAAAACTCAGATACGATATCTGTCTACCGGATGTGATTCAACTCCTAAGCAGTTTGCCGATATGGGTACTATGACAGAAGAAGCATCAGTTCAGAGTTTAATTCTTGACAGATATGTTGATTTGCGTAGTGGGACAAAGCCTGCCATTGTTTCCAGTGAGGTTAAGAATATTGAACCATCTCACCAACCCCTTAAGAAGCCAACAGAAGTGGAAGAAAGGATGGGTTAGAAACTGAGGAGGGAGTACACTCAACTACCTTGTTATCAGGAAGTCATCATGAAGAAATGGGTCAGTGAAGGTCGTTTGACACTTTTAGATCCGAAACTTCTTCCTAACCCACTCCCCAAACACTGGAGAAGAGACCAGTATTGCGAGTACCACAGAGGTATTGGTCATACAACAGAAAAGTGCCTGGCATTGAAATACAAAATTCAGGACGAGATAGATGAAGACTCTTCCCTTCTTCCTGAACTCTATGCCTTAGTGAATCCTGCACCGGTTAGACCCATTCAACCTTTCAAAGGTTCCACCACCTCTGCTTATACTGCCTCAGAACAGAGAAATGAATCGAAAGGAAAAGGAAAGATGTTAGAATTTGAGCCTCCGAAGAATGTCAGGACAGAGATCATGATGCCACCAGCAGGTTTTCAAGGGCAGTTTGGGCCAGGTCGACAGAACTACATGGGACCACCTCTTCCGAGATTCTTATACCAGGACCGAAACCACTAGCCTACAACATCATGGAGGAAGGTGTGCTACTTGTGAACTTCAGTGTCGAGTCCTTGTCCATGTCTAAGTGTCGTGTTTCAAAAGTCATGTTCCAAGTGTCATATTTCAAGATGTTTCTATCAAGTGTATACCAACTCTTATGTTGAAAGTTGGTGAGTCATAGTATCAAAAAAAAAAGTTTGTCATGTCCGTCAGTCTTTCTCATTTACAGTCAGTGTTTTATTTTCTGTCAAGTCTGATGTAGAGCCCACTGAGGCGTGTTGAGAACTATTGATGTACTTGGAAGTTTTCAATTCAATAAAGCTGTTGATTTCATACCCTTGATATTCTATGATTCACTCTTAGATCTAATGTTTAAAATAAAACTAAAGACACCCTTCTCGGATGAGAATGCAGAAGAAATTTCCCTCGAGATCTGAAAGATGGTCAAACGAGAGGAAGAGCGTCGAGCATAGCCACTCAAAGAAGAAATCGAAGCTATTGATAGTGGTATCGAAATCTGAAACTCGGGAAAAATGGATTGGCAAAACATTATCTCCCGAGGAGCGTAAAGAATTGATAAACTTATTTAGAGGGGTTTGAGGTAGTCTTGCTTGATCCTATAAGGATAAACCGGGTGAATGCCTTGTTGTGATGAAAAGCAAGACTCCATCAGCTTTAGACATTCAGTCAAAAGGCAAAGTTCGAGAGAGATATGAACATCAAGCATTAAGTGAAGCTGATGAAGATATTGAGAGAAAACTTTCAGAAAAGGAAGTCATAGACTTGATCCCCAAAAAGAGCATTTGGGTTGTACATCTTGGTGGGATTTCAAGTCATTGTATTCAGAGAGTAAGGACAGTTCTTATGTCCAAAAGAAAGAGAATATTAAAAAGAAAAGAAAAAAGAAAGGCATGAGAAAAAGACAAAAGGGGAAGGGAATGTGTCCCTAAGACAGCTCCTTAGAAAAATTAAAGACCCAAGTGATGGAGTCTATGAGATAGATTGAATATTAGAATTGTCTCCAACATTTGGAGACTATCGAGAGCTGTATAACCTTGAGCATAAATTCAAGATGTTCGAGAAGCGCATAAGTTCAAATGGAGCACCGTGGTTGAAGTCTTGCTTGCAAATACCGCCAGACTCTTCGACAAAAATATTCAAAGCCGTTGAACCTTATTCCTCAAGAGCTTGTACATCAAAACACCATGAGGCCATCCTTGGACGTTTGAGCCTTTAAATGCCAAAATCCCAATGTCAGAAGAACCGTTTGCAAACCCTTGAGCCAAAAGCTAAAACCAAACAATTCTTTCAAGCACATTATAAACCAGGGGCATTTTATGCACCCAAACTACGCAGACCTGATCCCCAGCTCTTCAGGGGTACGTAGGCAACCTAATCAATTTAGGTTCGATCAAACCTTAGGGATAAAAGCTAAATCATCCCCCTTTCAAAATTTTGAAGCTAAAAAGCTAAACCATTCTTTGTTAAACCCCAAAGCGAACTACGCGGATCTGATCCTCCATTTTTGGGGTACGTAGGTAGTCTGGCTAGACCAGATTCGGTCCAAATCGTTTGAACCAAAGAAACATCCTACCCCTTTGAACCTAAGCCTACTTAGAAAGTCCTTCTGGTAAAGCAAGCAAATGTTCAAGGCGAACAAAAACAGAAACAGAAAGAAAAAAAAGAATGAGAGTCTGAAGACCCACTAGGTTGAAAACCTGAAAAGGCGGCCTAGAGAAAAGAGGTTCATGTATTTGCTAAGTCAAAGAGTTAGCTTATACAAAGAAAGGGTATCGGTTTGCTAGATTGAAAACTCAAGAAGACAATCTAGTCAGCAGCAAGACTTCTCATGAAGAAAGAGCTGATGAGTTGTAAAAGGAGTTCCTGAACCATGAAGAACTCAAGAATGCAAGCAGTGCAAACAAGAGTTGAGACAGATGGTTTGCTAGACCAAAAATTTGGAAGGACATTAGTCATGAGTTCCCACAAGGAGGGAATGGACGAGATGGAGAAGCAGTCTTCAAACAGGGCAGGATCTCGGAATCTGAGTAGTGTCGGCGAGACTTACTTTGATACCCTTCTAAACCAGGGGCATTAAAACTAAGCAATCCGAAGAGGGATAATAACCATGACGGAAATACCGATGGAGGAAATTAATGCCTCTTGACATGGTTTTTGAAATTACTCTGAGAGCGGCTAGCCTTACCCTAAAAAATAATACATTGGATCTAAGGGTGAATCAAAAGTGAGTAAAGCCCCTTGAATAATCTGAGTTTTCTTTCATCGAGTCCTTGGAAGTCAATAGTTGTCTGGCACTGGAAGAGCGAGAGTACACCTTCCAAAATGCGAAGAAAATTCAAACTGAATCCTGGTTAGAAATCAAAGAGGGGCAAGAGACATCTTGTTCAGATCTGCCAGAGACATTAAGGCCTCAAACAGTGAGCAGTGACAGAAGGAATTCTCAAACCCAGCCATTGTAGAGATTGTTCTTCCTATTTCAAAGAAAGAACCCATACAAATTCAAATTTCCCCTACCTATCCTGGTTCCACTTCCTTAAGACTCTTGTCATGGAATCACAACACACTAGGGGCATCTTTTATGACTTGCGTCATAAAAGATATCAAGCACACAAAAGGCAATTAGTGTCAATGTCTTCAGTAAGTTGAGATAAGAGAGGCATGAGTATATCTCGAACTAAACCTCTAAATCCCTCAGACGAGTCCACTCTCTTGAAAAGTCAACTTCCCAAGAAAATCTGTTTCCCCAATGGAGTCTAGAATTTGGTCTCATAGTCTTCAACCCCAGCAAAATACAATTCTCTTGAAAAAAAAGGGTTAATACCCAAAACCCAGCAAGTTATCTGAGTCCGGTCCTAGCAAGGAACCCGCACTCCCATTTTTCTCAGCAAGAGGCGATCAATCTCTCAGTGGAATCAATTGGAATTCTGATGTTTGTGTACCTCCTAGTAGTTAGTATGGGGAGCAGCCTTTCCACAGGTCCATCTAACTGTTATTCTGGTGAAAGCCTTTCCACAGGCCCATCATACCTTTGATTCTCGTACTCTCTCATGTAGACTTCGGCTTGATCAAGGTATCCTTGACTTTTCGGTTCATTCGCAACCAAGTTGATCCTCTGAGCCTTTGACTCATTCGCAGTCTAGCTCGTATCCCCGACTTTTCGCTTCATTCACAACCAGGTCGATCTTTTGAGCCTTTGACTCATTCGCAGTCCAGCTCGTATCCTTGACCTTTCGGTTCATTCGCAATCAGGTCAATCCTTTGAGCCTTTGACTCATTCGCAGTCTAGCTCGTATCCTCGACTTTTCGGTTCATTCGCAACCAAGTCGATCCTTTAGTATTTGACTCATTCGCAGTCAAGCTTCTATCCTTGACTTTTTGGTTAATCTGTAATCGAGTCAATCCTTCAATTTCTGATTCTGTCAGGCTATTACATTTTTTGGTTCATTCGCAACCAAGTCATAATTTCGACCTTTTCGGTTCATTCGCTACCGGGTCAATCCTCGAATTTCTGGTTCATTCGCAACCGAGTCGATCTCTGAGCTTTTTGACTTTCGCAGTCAAGCTTTTCGGTTAATCTGTAACCGAGCTAATTATTTAACTTCTGATTTTGTTAGGTTATTACCTTTCTGGTTCATTCGCAACCAAGCCAAAATCTTAGGCTTCCGACTCATTCGCAGTCAGGTCTATTTTCTAATTTCTTGACTCATTCGCAGTCAAGTTAATCTCTTTGACTTCGGTTCGTTCGCAACTAAGTCATCATTCCGGCCTTTTTGGTTCATTTGCAACCGGGTCAAAATCTTAGACTCTTCGGCACGTTCGCTGCCAAGTTTCTCGCTGATTTCTTGATTCATTCGCAATCAAGCTAATCTCCCCGACTTCGACTCACTCACAGTCGAGTTAATCTTCCAATTCTTAGTTCATTTGCAGCTAAAATCAAATTCCTAAGTTTCTGGTTCATTTGAATACAAGTCAATTATCCGGTCTTCTAGTTCATTCGCAACTGAGCCAATTTCCAACTCTTCGACTTATTCGCAGTCAAGTAAGTGTTCCAATTTTTTGGTTCGTTCGCAACCACGCTTATATCCTTGATTCTTTGACTTCGTCGCAGTCAAGTCAATTCCCCGTCTTCTAGTTCAGTCGCAACCAAACCAATTTCCTTCCCAGCTCTCTCGCAGCCAAATCAACCTTTCAACCTTGACTTGTTCGCAGTCAGCCCATTTCTCTTCAATTTTCAAGCTCGCTCGCAATTAAAACATTGCTTTCAATATTTCTAGATCATTCACAGCCAAATCAATCCTTTAAAGTTTTGCACGAGTGGCTATCTCATCCATATATCCATTGTTGAGTTACGAGTTGGAGAGAGGCTATCTCACCAGCGTTTGCAGACTCAGAGTCCGGTGAAAGGCTATTTCACCGTGTTATCTTTGTAAATATCATTTTCAAAATCAAAAATCAAAATTTGATTTGCTTCTTTTTCGGGTCGGCCAAAATGGTTTGTCTGTTCAGCTTTGACATTTGCGTGACATGCACGCTCTGCCAAAGAGGGGCATCTGTAGACACCCCATTTTGACTGTACCCTGAGCCTCCCGTGTTTGAGCAAAAACCTAACCAAATTAATCACTTAGGGTCCCAAATTTCACCCCAAGCTAGCTTAGGGTCCTACCAAGGTCCCCGTAAAATTTCATTGAAATCCGAGCACGTTTGCCTAGCAAACAAGCCAAGAGAGGACCGTAGTGTAAACCGGAAAAGGGGGGTGGATTATCTTGGATGGTGTTGATCCGAATCCGAATAAGACACGCAATTTCGCCCGTCAATCACAAATCCGAGCGCTCATCACAAATTCGCGCGCTTTATCAAATTGGAGTGCAGTTATCAATCTCTCAAAATTGCCTATAAATAGCAAATTAACCCTCATTTAAAAAAAAAATTAGAGAGAGAGAGAAAAGGGAGAGAGAAAGTAAATCTGAGATTTTTTTTTACCATCTCCGATCATCTTCTCCGGCAATTTCACCAGAGTTCCGATCGGTCTCTTCATCTTTTAATATCAGCACAATCATTCCTTCATCCTCCTTTCTTTAGATCCATCACAAGAGAGGATTCTCATTTTTGGAGAAAATTTTAGAGAGTAGAGAACGAAAGAGAGCTTTCCCTTCAACCGAAACCCTAATTTCTCTTCTTCCTCGGCCAGATTCAGTCCAGATTCAGGCCAGATCCCGGCCAATCTACCTTCTGTGGCAAGCATAAGTTCTGATCAATGCATCTCTTTTCTTTAATTCACCACCGATCTGTTGTTTTCTCTTTCTTTATACATAAAACCCTAAGTTTCACCTATTTCTTTTCCAATCATGTTTTTCCAGTAGATCTCCGGCCGGCTAGCTCCATTTTTCCGGCAAGCTTTGTTTCATTTTGTTTTTCTCCTCCATCTTGCTGCCTTAATGTCCTTCCCTTTTGTTTGCAAATCATACTTTTCTTAATAAAATTCTGGCATTTCTAAATAAAAACTTGAGATTTCCTCATCTCACATCTCAGATCTGTAACTTGAGAGGCTTAATGTCTACTATACTGAGGCTAACTGTGGGAGATTTGTTTCCTGTGCCGTTTTGATGAATCTGGAACCTGGAACGATGGATAATCTCTGATTTGAATCATGAACCCTATCTCACATGTAGAGGAGATCTAAACAGCATAGCTATGAAGCTGAGGTTGTAAGGTTTTGGGAGCTCAAAAGAATAAGAAAAAGAAGAGGGTTTAGGATATCAAGCTCACGGCCATCACTCATCACCATCAATTTCAGCTGTCGTCACCGTGAATTTAAGGTTTGTTTGAAGAAAAGCAAAGCAGAAGATAATATATCTTTACTTTTCTTAAATTATGTTTGATAGTTGTTCTTTTTTACGGTTTGTTGTAATTTTTTTCTTCTTGATTCTCATTTGATGGCGTATGATTTCGAATTCAGTTAGAAGTTGTGGTGATTGTTCAAGAATTGTGAAAATTCTTCTGTGATGACCTTTAGTTGAGTTAATTGTGATTTTCTTTGGAATCTGTATTTTACTTTGATCACCATTTGGCAGCATGGAGTGAAGATTTTGTGTGAAATTTGTTACCTGATTCTCTCAAATTTTCAAGGAAATGGCATTAATGCTTCTCTATTTCTACTGTGTGAAAATCGTTGTGTTAGCTTATATAGAGTTTAAAACAGGGCATATGTTTTTCATTTTCAGCCTATGAAATAAATACTCATGTTCTAATGGTATAGAAATATGTTTTTCTCAAGTTATCAGGTTCAGTTGATAGCGTAAAAGCCTGTTTTTATCATGATATTAGGTTCATCTGGTAGTGTGAAATCTGCCTTTTAAGTGTCATCAGATACCAAGCTCTATATGGATTCGGTGTATTATAAGAAATGCTTATAATGGTCTTGTTGCTTAAAGGAGTTGTTGGAATGCTAAAATTAACATGGTTTCTTTGAAATTAAGATACTGTTATTAATGCTTACCCTTATTAGGTTCTTTGCTAGATTGATTTATTTGCAATGTCTTTTATAAAATCATTATTCTAGTAGAAAGTGTATTAAAATGTTAATTATGAGATACATCTGTGGTATTAATATTGCTTAGAGAGTTGATCTCTGTATACATGCATATTAATTATCATTTTGAATTTGCTTGTCAATTTTAAATAATATTTCACTAGTCATTTGTAAAATGCATCCCATTTGACTGATAAAAAGATTGTTAACTCCAGCTTTATACAAGAGTTTAATGAAATGCAGTTATCATTTCATGTCCTGTTTTAATAAATAAAGATTCATTCTAGGTTGGTTGATAGCATATTACAGTGTTTAAAAAATTCGTTAGTTAACAGACTAGTCTAACCTTTTAGATACCTATAGATACTAGTAGCCCTTTCTTTGCAAAGGGTGATGAAGGCGTTAGCCCAAGCCCATCCTTAGGGGACTTGGTCAGTCCAAGTAGCACTCCCCTCTTTCATTTAAAAGACTTGCCCAGTCTTTAAGATGTACATTCCTTAAATTTTAGGTTCCCATTCATTGCAAGGGCAATGAAAGAGTTATCTAGAGCCCTTTTAGGGAGACAGGCTATGTCTCAGCATGATTGTCTTACCATATTAGAAGACAAGCTATGTCTCGTACAGAAATGTCTTACCTTTAGAGAGACATGCTTTGTCTCATAGAATGATTACCTTTAGGGAGACAAGTTATGTGTCAGCATAGAGGTCAAACCTTCTGGAGACAGGCTTTGTCTCTTTGTTCATAGTGTTCTCTCTTCTAGGAGACTTTTCCAGTCTCACTAGCACCCTTCTTTATCTCCATTTCTTTTAGGAGACTAACCTAGTCTCATTAGCACTTTCCTCTTAGGGTTGTGCACTAGGAGTCAGTCCTTTCGTATATGAGTTAGTCTTTAGCTAGAGAGTTTGTCTTTAGTTAAAGAGTCTATCTTTCAGGAGTCTGTCATTGAAATCCAACCAGAGACTTGGTTTGGCAACCTAGAGGGGGGGTGAATAGGATGTTTATAAAACTTTTACCTTTTGAAAACTTTTACTAATTTCACCTTAGTTTTATCCCTTGGTTAATTAAGTTGAATTAGTTAAGCTTAACCGATTTCCACAAATGTATATAAGCTTAAAAACCCTTGTTTAAACAACCAACTTAATTAGGAGATTTAGTGGGCTAATTAGCAATGTAAAGAGAGTGATAGAGGGAGTGGGAAATAGAGAAATACCAACGCAAGCGACACAAAGATTTATAGTGGTTCGGCCAACGGCCTACTCCACTCTACTCAAGGTCGCACTTGAGGATTTCCACTATTGAGACCTCCACGACGCCCGGTTCTAAGGCTTTTACACTCCAAGGGAATTAAATGAGGATGCCCTTCCACCTTTACAATGACTCTCCTTCTCCGCCGAGTTCTAAGCGCTTCACCCAAGGGAATTAAAAACAAGGGATGCCCTTGCCACCGATTGAATAAAGAAGAAGAAGAAGTATTAGCCTCTTACTAGGCTTGATTACAAGTTGTAGCTCCAAGGATGCTCTCAAAGATAAACAAGTTTAAACCTAACCAATCTCAAGTGGATTTTCCCAAAGTCAAACCACAATGAAGGATTGGTGAGAGATTAACCCAAAAATGATTCACAAATAGATTTTTAGGGTTTATTAGAGTTGGACAATGTTCCTCATGTGTTTTGGACCCTTGAATGGGTATATATAAAGTCCCTACTCCATGTGACCATTTGGGGGGTAAAACAGTCAAAACTGGGTCAAAAATTCAACTACCCGTTGCACCACAATGGCTATATTTTTTTGAAGAAAAATATTTCTCAGAGTTCCGAGAAAATTCTCGGAGTTCCGAGCAAATTCTCGGAGTTCCGAGAATTCAAACAAAGCTTTTAATTTTAGAATCTGGACCATTTCTCGGAGCTCTGAGAATGTTCTTGGAGTTCCGAGCTCGGAGCTCCGAGAATAATTCTCGGAGTTCCGAGACTGGATTTCCAGCAAACACTGTTTTATTTGAAAAATTCATATCTCCCTCATTTCTCATCGGATTTCGATGTTCTTAAACTCTACGGATATGAGAAAAATGAGAGCTATCTGTTAAAAATATTTTCAAAAATATTTGAAAATATTTTAAATAAGTTTATGATAGGATTTAGTTGCTAGTCCAGGTTGTTGCTTCGGAACTCTGTTTTGTTCATTCTTGTGTTGAATGCCATATGGGTCCCAACATGTTGGTACACCACCATGGCCATTCACTTATCCATTTAAGTCCTTAAAGGGTGTGTTATTCTCTTTGAAAAATATAATTTTAGGGGTTTAAACAATGTGCCTTGACAAGAAAATATGCAAGAGAGATAGGAATATATTCTACCATTTCTATCACTCTCTTGAACTCTTCTTTTGAGCTGGGATCTTCTATGGTTGAGCTTCCATGCTTGACATCTTCAAGTTGTGGTACAAACTCCTTGGTCCTTTGTATTAGGTTCTTGATCCTCCAGCTTTGGCCTTCATGAACTTCTCTGTATGTTCAATGCTTGATATGGATGATGTTGAGCTTCTCCTTGGTGGATCCTCCAAGGTGTGATTTGTCCAAGAATGCTCTAGCGCCTCTGTCCATTGGTTGGTTCATCTTCAAGCATAGGCCAACAAGGTGTGTGCTAGTATGATTTGACTTGTGTAGGACCTGTATAAAGCACAACACTCAAGGCAGATGATTAGTCCATAAACGACTAATCAATTTGCGTTTGTTAATAATCATCAAAACAAGGTGATTGAATGAACCCATGGGGAACCCTTGGGCTTACAATCTCCCCCTATTTGATGATGACAAACCAAATTGATTAGATAGGTGGGAGGAACCTCTTATGAGGATTAGATAGACAATTTAATCATTACTACTCCCCCTCAACATATGCATGAATTATTGTGGGACCCAATCCCGCGAGAGGGGTGGGGCGCGAGCCGCCACGCCTTCTCTTGGTCTCTCGTACCCACGCGATTGGCGTGTGCATTTTATTATTGGTTTTAATTCATCTTTTATGTGAACTTGGGATCACTAAGGCAATCCGAATTCCACACAAAAGAGACTGACAGAGTCGCCACCTAGATGTGGGATCTAGGACCCATAATTAACCAGAAATCTAGACTCGCTACCTGGTTACGAGAATGGAAGGTATGGGGAGTTATCCACCACATGCACTATTCCTGCCCGATAATTGGTCTTCGATTCCAAAAGCTAACTCTTTTAAATTTATTTTAAATGGCTCATTCAACTCTATGTTAATGTGCGAACTATGTGACATGCATCCTATGATCTAATTTCAATGTGAATCATAAATGTGTATCTTGATTTCTTAATTTGTCTGGATTCAATCTAAGTGAAAGTTCTCCTAAAATTCTAATTTCATGGAAAATCCTAAGTGATTTGATTAAGCATTTATAAGAAAATTAATATACAAAACCCCACACTTTGTTGTGGAGCCGACTCGTGATTGGTATGCCATCAGACATCCAAGCTGCCTACGTACCCAAGCCTCACTGGGATCAGAGTCAACGTAGTTCGGTGCACCTAAGCTAAGCTACATATGCCTAACTCAACTAAGACACCGACCTAGACGGATTTGACTGTTTCAACAGTTTTAAGAGGAGTTATTTAATTCAAGTTGAGGATTTTATTATCCTAGGATTTCATCTAAGATGCTATATGATTTTTATCTAAATGCAAATTGTTCCTTAGACTAATGCAGGTTAGCCTACATCCTAGTTTACTAGGTTTGTCCTAGGGAAAGATTGGGTGACTAGTGTAACTAGACCTATGGCACGGTTGCTATCCATAGCAAACGTACGTGATGAGGCTGGACTCCTAACTTTAGGACTCCCTAAAACCTAAGACTCCCTAAAACTTAGGACAAGACACGACACCAGTGTTCCTAAATTGGGCTCTAATGGTTCTTATATCGGAAACCATAATCTAATGGTTCTGATCGACACGAGACAAATCGATTTAAGCTCTTGAAGTTAGTTAATTTCAGATTTCAAGGATTTTCGGTTTCTGGACATTTAAGGATTACAAATGGTTCTAGGGTTCACCAATTTCGGCCCAGAATAGCATCCAAGGAAGGGAATCGTGCGCTCTTTCCTTGCGCAATTTAATACTTAGGTTATAGCATCTTATTGCCTGGCATATCTCAGGATTTCTGTGGACAGTGACCTCGGAGCCAACAACATGCTATAGCTTAAATATTCAAATTGTCAAAGATCGAGTGCAATTAGGATACGATTATGGATGCACTGGCCATTTTTCCAGGGAAATCTAAAGATCCTAAAATTTCTGTTTTAATGGATTAAGGAGTTAATGTGTGACAGATATTTAAGGTTCTTTAGAGATTTTCAGGTGATTTTCAATTAATTTCGGATTTTCAATGAATTTTATCAATTTTAAACATATGAGTGATTTTACAAGTGAAACTGTTGCAAACGAATTCAAAATGAGTTTAAACTTCTACAGCAGCAAGATATGATGAAATGTAGCTTACTGGAAGATTTTTACAGATTTTTATATTAAGCTCAAATTTAATTTTGATTTAACAATTAATTGACCAGATTGCAAAAATAATACAAAAACTACTAGAAATAGAAATCTAAATTAAATGAAATTTCTACAGAAATAAGATATGAGTAAATATAGCATGATGTGAGATTTTCATCAATTTTAGAAACTATTTACTATCAGTTTCGGATTTTTCAATTTTCAGACCAGATTATGAATTAACACTACATCCCATATGAAAAAAGATCTAAATCACTTGAAAATTTTACAACAACTAGAAATATGGAATATAAGACTACTGTAAAAAGTTTGGGAATTTTATCTGTGATCTGATATCTGTAACAATTCTCCCAATATCTGATAATTTTTAAAGAAAGCATAAAATAATATACCAAACCACATCCAAAAATTCTCAAAAATTCATGGTAGAATTTACCAGTATCATATTCTATTCCCACGAAATTTCATTAATTTGCGAATCCGTTTAGTATATAATTTATTTTTCTTCGTCAAAAAGATATTTTTGAAGAGTTTTCTATTTTTAAAACACGATTTTCGAGAAAATTACGACTCCGGAAAACCTTCTTTAATCTTGTTCTGATATGATGAACACAATAAAAATTTTAAATTCCAAAAAATAGATCATCCTGAGATGGCTATTTTTTTGAATTTCGCAATTACTCAGCCATTATTTTAAATAAAATTCTATTCTTCACTCAAATTTTAAAAATCCTCTAATTCAATGTCCGATCCAATCCGATGGTTATTTTACTCTAGTTAAATAGATCATTGTATTAAATTTCGGGACGAAACGGAATTGAAACACCCATGCAGATCATGATTTTGAGCGTACATATTTAATATTCAATTAAATCCAATTAAATACTAAAAATCTTGCAAAATACATAAAAAAATGCTAAATAATCCTAAAAAGATCCGAGAACAATGCACCTACCTGTGATAGAGTTCCTCGCCGAGACCAAAAGCCGAAAAGTCCGAGAAATCCCTCCGACGCTCGATCCGCTCCGCCTTCTTCTCTTTCTTTCTTTTTTCTTTTTTTGTTTTTCCTACCGTGGAGAGAGAGAGAGAGAGAGAGAGAGAGAGGTAACTGAGAGAGAGTGAAATTGAGTGAGAGTGATTGAGAGTGAGAGAGATAGAGGGGGAGTGAGAATCCGAGAGTGAGAGAGGTCGAAACAGAGAGGGAGTGATGGAGAGAGTGAGAGCGATAGACAGAGAGGGAGTGAGAGAGACAGAGAAACTGTGAGAATGAGAAACCGAGAGATTGAGATGTAGAGTGAGGGAGACTGAGGGACAAAACTATAGAGTGAGAAGAGGGGAAGAAACAGAAGGTGGTGGGAGGAGGATAGAAAATAGAGTGTCGGCTGGTGTTGGGGAGAAAACAGAGCATGGCGTGGGAGAGATGGAGATAGTTTGAGGGTGATAAAGAGCTTGAGACAGAGTAGATGGAGAGAGACGAGAGGTGATACAGATAGTGGGAAAGTGAAACAGAGACCAAGAGGGAGTGATATACGACTATGCTCTGTTTTTTGAGCGCGAGAGAAAGTGAGATGGAGAGGGAAACCGAGGGGAGTATGAGTGAAACAGAGACAGAGAGATAGTGAGGGGATGAGCTCGAGACAGAGTAGAGATTGAGGGATGACTTGATTTCTCAAAAACTAGAAGTGGGAACGAGAACTCTCTTCTTTGTCTCCTCTTTTTTTTCTTTTTTCTTTTTTTTTGTTTTAAAAAAAAACAGAGCCACACCCTCCACGGTTTTTTTTTTCTTCTTTCTCTTTCTCTTTCAGGCTGCTGTTCAGTGAAGGTTAGAGGGAGATGAGAGGGGAGTTGAGAACGATTCCGCCGGATCCGAAGGGTGATGGGGAGAGGAAGTAGAGGGAGAGGTGATCAGGGAGAGCAAGCTGGTATTATTCCCTCGAAAAACCAAAATACAGAGCCTCCTTTTCTTTCTTTTTTTCCTTTGATTCGTTCTTTTTTTCTTTTTTTAGACGCAAGCCGACCCCTCAATTTAGAACCTTTTTCCTTCTTGCCGAAATTCTCCTTTCCTCCTAATGAAATTGGGACACAATAATAGCAATTTTCCTTCTATGGGAGAAGGAGATTAGGTGTCAAAAAGATTCAATTTTAACATTCCCAAAATTTCCGATTTACATAAAATAGTTTCTACTTTTGAGAATCCTAGATCTATCCACTCCAATTCCAACACTAAAATGATCCGAACCATCTAATCGATGGACCAAGACGTAGAATAGTCGCGCCCAAAAACCATTTCCATGAGATGATCTTAACCATTCAACTAACGGGCCTCAATGCAAATAGATCATACCCTTCAACTAGCCCCCCATATTATTTAATTGGTGCCCCATAAATCTTTTTTTTGATGGAATTAAATATGGACCCAGGAGAATATAATTGAATCACCTTGAGTGGGCCCCACGCATGTTTAGTGGGCCACTCTATTTCGAATCCCAAATGCTAGGCCCATTCCTTGATCGAATTTTCATGAGATCCATTCATAAAATCTTTTTGGTGGGTCCGCCTGATTCAACTTAGCGAACCCCATTCTATGTTAGACGAATTTATTTTTTTCTTGAAAAATTTGATCTTTGAAAACCATAGCGAACCCGATAAATGACTTGAATGTTTCTTACATAAGCCAACCTGCTTGATCCAAATTTAACCAAAATATTCGATGCGGGCCCATCGAATGGATCCAAACTCTCTCTTGCTTCGATTTTTGTGAATAACCCTTCTCAATCACTTAGCGGGAACATGCAAAACTCGACGAAAACGGCCAAAATATTTAGAAATGTAACAGACGAACGCGGAAAGGAAAGACATTGGAAAACCGATAGAAGAACACTAATTTCTTTATCGATTAAGGCAAAGCAAAATGGGGGTGTCTACAATTATATTTAACAAGTTATAATACAAGAATGCATATGATAATGGATCTAATCAATTATACAAATTCTCCCCCATTTGGTATTAGCAAAAAGAAAGGATTAAGCGTTTAAGCACAATTACATAAAGCATAAAAGATATTCAATGAGAATATGATGCTCCTCCTAACAACTTATCATGAGTTACCAATTAAAATCAAAGTATAATCCAAAGTATATTGGCATGATAAGAGCATATCAACATAGAAAACGAATCGACTAAGATAAATCAAGCCTATGTTAGAAAAACAAAGAGACATTCTAATTTTAGTACACATTCTTAGGGTATATCTTAGTATATATATAGATCCAATATAATTCTACCCTATGACCCGTAATATAATAATAGATTAGCAAGTTAAAGCTTATATTTTACTTATCATGCAAGAAAACAAGCAAGTTTAAAGTTTAGCATGATAAGCCCTCTTTTTAAAAATAAAATAAAATAAAATTTAATGATATGCAATTTTTAGCATAATTAGTGGGAAAATGCTTGAATGGATAGTGTAAGCATCTTACAATGATCCATATAAACATAAAGATAGCAATAATTAGCTCTCCCCCTTAGTATTTGTCATTGGCCTTAGATAAACCTAAGATTTAAGGCATGACATGACATAATAGGCCAAAGATATGACAATGGAATACTTGGCCACCAAAACTTACTTTTGGAATAGATGATATCATATTAGACCATCCAAGATAAGTCAAAAAGCCTAGAAGAATATGTCACTAAGGCCTAGGCTATGGCTTCTTGTCTTAAACTCTAAAACACAAATAAAAGCACAAGACAAGCCCGAACACCCCATATGGAGAAATCATGCTCCAAATGAGTGAACGTATCATATGTGAGGTGATAACCACGTTAGGAATCATATGATAAGTAACTAAGGACAAATTTACCTTTAAGCTCCCCCTTTGAAAATGAATCACGCAATGCATGAATCCAAAGCGATGTCCTTGCATAGACTCCAAAGGTTTTTGGATATATTTTCCAAAAGATGACATGTTAGACTCAACCCTTGGGCTACAATGACACTTACTCTCCAAGTGTCGGTTTATCATGATAAAATGATAGCCATAGTTTAGCTCATCATGATAAACATGCATAGCACAAAAGATTTTCAATCTTTGGCTCATGCTCCCTCTAAATGTGATATCATATTTTCAAATTCACGCTTTACTTTCCTAAGTATGTAACATACATAACTAGCTAGGGAGATCACATATAAATGTATACTTATTCATGTTTGAGATGTTGGCACAAGGCCAATTTGTTAGATATTTTAATTAAGGTGAATGTACCATCTCCCTCTTAGAATCTAAGAAGACTAAGGGCACCAATTGAGTGACTTTTAAGATTAAGGTTTAACATCTCATACGTGTAGATATTATCAAACAAGGGGTGATAACTATAGAATATATATATATATATATATATATATATATATATATATATATATATATATATATATATACCAATTTGAGTTCAATTCTATAGGACTAAGACATAGTGAGAATGGTCAATAAAAAAAACAATGTCTTAGAGAGACATCCATGATTCATGAAGGTGAGAGTCTACCTTATGAGAAAGATATGATCATCAAGGTTTCCATGGATAATCTACCATGTTTGGACACAAAGGGCATGACACATAATGTGCATGGTACAAATATTACATCTACATCAACAACCACATGTAAAATGACAAGGCATTAGGCACAAGGTGCATAAGCCCTATTGAAAAATCTAAAATGTGTAGGAGACACATGTTCCCATCACAATCTAATGTATACAACCACCTTAGTGAATTTTAATTTTACTCATGATTCTACATTCCTATGATATTTTCATTTCAAGTCATACATTGAATCTAGATTCATGTTTCAACTTCCCTACATATTATATCATTTTGTGTTTCTAGGGAAAAATCTAAGGAAAATAGAGTTTAAAGAATAATATTTTGGCATATTCACAACTTTCACTCAAAAACTATTTGATTGCCAATAAATTTCAATTTAAGTTCAAGTCTTTAAACCTATGGGTTTCTTTTCTTTTGGTTTTTCTAAAATGATGTGATCAATTAACCTAACTCATAGTAACTACCAAAACAGGTTCAAATTTTAAAGATGTACTTGAAGCTTTAATTTGAACACATGGGCAAGAGATGTTGTTGTATATTCTATAAGGATCAATTTATGATTTTCGCATTGAATGCTTTATTGTGGTTGTCATGTGGATGAATGATATATTCTAAGTGCGATAAGATTTAAGTCATAGTGTGTGCACTTAGCAAAAATACATATATATACATACAAGTCAAATAATATAAGTATATTGTATCTATAGGTTGTTTCGTCACAAATGATGTGATCATGAAGCACATATCAACTAGATATCAAAAATAAAATATCTAGGGAACCTTTTCCAATAGATATAACATTTTAGTGCAAGCTATCAAAGCCTTGGAAAAACTAAGTTTCAAGCATAAAGACTTTGAATTATAACAAAATAATTTCTCATTAAAGCACAAATATGGATACATGTGAATCAAACAAGAATAGCATATGGTATCCAAAGAACATTTTAAAATGATCTAACATTTAAGTACATCCCCTAATCTACTAATCATATGATGTGATTTAAGTAGGGGATTTTGGAACCCAAACCATGTTGGTTCGAAGCAAGTTTGTTCTAGTTTATGTATCTTTTCTAACCCAAACAAACTTACTATTTGTTACAAATCTAAACATGTATTTAGATTTGTAATGTCCAAATCTACCACAAAAATCACAAGACATATATGAGTAGGTAGATGGATGGGATGGACATGATTATCTACAAGAATGGTCATGATGATCTACAAGAATGGTCATGATGGCAATTATGTTTTACACTTTCTTGTAGTTTGTAATTTTCCAACTCAAGTTTCTCATTCTTGATTTTCAAATCATTGATTTCCATTTTGAAGTTATTTGTTTCAAGAGATGAGGAATTCTTGATTTTATCTTCTTCTTCTTTAAGGAGTTGATTTTCTTCTCTTAGTGATGTAATGGTTTCACTTAGTTCGATAAAATTATTTTTAAACATTTCATTTTCTTTACTAAGATGTGCATGGTCTATTTCTAATGACCTAAACTCCTTGTGAATACTAGCTAAATTATTTTTCAAGTTTGAATTCTTAGCTAGTTGATCTTCAAGTTTCTTATTCAAATCTTAAAAAGCACAATGTAGTTCTTCAAATGTGAAATCAATATTTTTCAAAGTATTTTCATTAGATTTCTCAACTATTCCACTTAAGCATAGGATTTCACTTTGACAAGATTTTTCAAGTTTGTTTAAAATCTCTTTAGCATTAGTACATGAGGATACCTTCTCATAAATGTGTGGTGGTAATGCACAACATGTTGCAATTATGGCTTTTGTATTTAGTAAAGATAATTTTTTATTATATTCATTTAATCCTTTAGATTTAGCATTTAAAATAAATCCATTTTCAATTATCTTTATCATATCTTTATCTAGACATTTTAAGTATGTCTTCATATGGATCAACCATGATCCATAATCCGAACCATCTAAAATAAGTAGTCTAGATCCCATCTTTTAAGTTGCCAAAAAATTTGATCTTTTAACTCTTAACCGGTTAAGGTCTTAATCAAGAGCCCAAGCTCTGATACCAATTGAAATCCAACTAGAGACTTAGTTTGGCAACCTAGGGGGGGTGAATAGGATGTTTATAAAACTTTTACCTTTTGAAAAATTTTACTAATTTCACCCTAGTTTTATCCCTTGGTTAATTAAGTTGAATTAGTTAAGCTTAACCGATTTCCACAAATGTATATAAGCTTAAAACCTTGTTTAAACAGCCAACTTAATTAGGAGATTTAGTGGGTTAATTAGCAATGTAAAGATATTCACGTTGGATGGCAATGCTAACTCACTCAATTCTAAATAATAAGACAAGCACAAATAAGAGAGTGAGAAATCGAGAAATACCAACGCAAGCGATACAAGGATTTATAGTGGTTCGGCCAACGGCCTACTCCACTCTACTCAAGGTCGCACTTGAGAATTTCCACTATTGAGACCTCCACGACGCCCAGCTCTAAGGCTTTTACACTCCAAGGGAATTAAATGAGGATGCCCTTCCACCTTTACAATGACTCTCCTTCTCCGCCGAGTTCTAAGCGCTTCACCCAAGGGAATTAAAAACAAGGGATGCCCTTGCCACCGATTGAATAAAGAAGAAGAAGAAGTATTAGCCTCTTACTAGGCTTGATTACAAGTTGTAGCTCCAAGGATGCTCTCAAAGATAAACAAGTTTAAACCTAACCAATCTCAAGTAGATTTTCCCAAAGTCAAGGCACAATGAAGGATTGGTGAGAGATTAACCCAAAAATGATTCACAAATGGATTTCTAGGGTTTATTAGAGTTGGACAATGTTCCTCATGTGTTTTGGACCCTTGAATGGGTATATATAAAGTCCCTACTCCATGTGACCGTTTGGGGGTAAAACAGTCAAAACTGGGTCAAAAATTCAACTAGCCGTTGCACCACAACGGCTATATTTTTTTGAAGAAAAATATTTCTCGGAGTTCTGAGAAATATCTCGGAGTTCCAAGAATTCAACAGAGCTTTTAATTTTAGAATCTGGACCATTTCTCTGAGCTCTGAGAATGTTCTCGGAGTTCCGAGACTGGATTTCCAACAAACACTGTTTTATTTGAAAAATTCATATCTCCCTCATTTTTCGTCGGATTTCGATGTTCTTATACTCTACGGATATGAGAAAAATGAGATCTATCTGTTAAAAATATTTTCAAAAATATTTAAAAAAATTTTAAATAAGTTTTGATAGGATTTAGTTGCTAGTCCAGGTTGTTGCTTCAGAACTCTGTTTTGTTCATTCTTGTGTTGAATGCCATATGGGTCCCAACATGTTGGTACACCACCATGGCCATTCACTTATCCATTTAAGTCCTTAAAGGGTGTGTTAGTCTCTTTGAAAAATATATTTTTAGGGGTTTAAACAATGTGCCTTGACAAGAAAATATGCAAGAGAGATAGGAATACATTCTACCCTTTCTATCACTCTCTTGAACTCTTCTTTTGAGCTGGGATCTTCTATGGTTGAGCTTCCATGCTTGACATCTTCAAGTTGTGGTACAAGCTCCTTGGTCCTTTGCATTAGGTTCTTGGTCCTCCAGCTTTGGCCTTCATGAACTTCTCTGTATGTTCAATGCTTGATATGGATGATGTTGAGCTTCTCCTTGGTGGATCCTCCAAGGTGTGATTTGTCCAAGAATGCTCTACCTCCTTTGTCCATTGGTTGGTTCATCTTCAAGCATAGGCCAACAAGGTGTGTGCTAGTATGATTTGACTTGTGTAGGACCTGTCTAAAGCACAACACTCAAGGCAGATGATTAGTCCATAAACGACTAATCAATTTGTGTTTGTTAATAATCAAAACAAGGTGATTGAATGAACCCATGGGGAACCCTTAGGCTTACAGTCATATCATCATAGGGGTTAGGATTCTGTCTAACCTCTCGTCAAGTCATGTGATTTTATCCAGTTCCTTGCAAGGTATAGGATGCTGCCAACCCTTACAGAGCTGTGATTCTGTTCTTTTCCCCCGCAAAGCATAGGATGATGTCCAACCTTTGTGAGATATTCAGGAGTTTGTCCTACCCTTATGATGATAGGAATTTATCCTCTTGAGTAAAAAACATTTGAAAATTCAAAAACATATAAAAACCAAAAATCTCAAAAATCAAGAGTCATTAGGAGTAGTTAGGAAATTCCGTTCCGAACTACGTTGGCTTGATCCCTTTCACTGGGTACGTAGTGCAGCTTGGGATTCATATCCCAAGTCCAGCCAAACTTTCAAAAAATAAACATTTCAAACCTTCCAAAAATACAAAGCTTCTTCAAAACCTTTTCAAAAAAATCTTCCCCTAGAGTTAGGAGTCTGTCCTAGATATTTGGGGTGTTTTAGAGTTAGGAGGCTGTCCTGATTTGTATTGATATGGTGTGTCCTGTCGTGTGAGTGTCCCTAGAGTTAGGAGGCCTCAAGTTGATCGGTTAGACACTTAGTCAAACCGATGGCTAGACTAGGAAGCATATAGTCAGCCCATGATTTTCCTTAGGATGCACAGCCTAGTTTCACATAGGATGTAAGGCCCACCTGCATTAGCTTAAGGCTAACCAACTTGCATTAGTTAGGGCATATAGAGAGTCCTAAAAATTACAATTCACATGAACTTAAGCAATCGTACAAAAAGCTATAAAAATCAGTCGAGTCTAGTGGATCGAGTCTAGGATAGCGGTTCTAGATGGTTAGGCATCGTAATTTAGAATAGGTCATCGAACTACGTTGACTCTAATTCTTCCCGAGGCCGGGATACGTAGAGCAGTTGGGATGGACGGCCATCTTGGTCTGAGTCAAGTCTTACATTAGAGTTTTAGGATTTGTCTTGCCCGGTCATGTATAGAGTTGATTTGTGTTGTGTGTTTTGTTGTGTTTTCTTACTTTCATGTACAGATCCTATACATTTAGCTGTAGCATGCATGTGTTTGCACACCAAAACTCAGATACCAATTAGGTATGACACTCATAACCTAGCTATTCTCAGGCGACACTTATTTCATTTATTTTGTGTGTTTATTATTCATCTCCGAGACGTGCATGATTAGATAGACGTCTTCTCGGAGATATTCGTTCCCATTTCATATGATTTTCGCCTAAAACTCTTCAAAATCAATAAGTAAATGGCATAAGAGACCAGGTGTTTGTACTTGGGCGGATGAGGTGCTTTTCGGACTTTCCAAATTCGTAACCAGGCACGAACCTTCTTTTTTTTATCTCTGGTTATCCGTTGCAACAGAACATAGTATGGGATCCCTGGCCCACTTCCTTGGATGTCGACTCTTCTTTGTTTAAGGTACGCCTCAAATCTGGGCTAGTCCCCGAATCGAGAGATATCTCACCCTTTGTATCGCCACTCATGCTGTGAGGGGCACTTCTTTCGAGAGTTCCTTGGTAGAGCTCTCCATTCACGTGGATGATCCTGAGACTTCGTGTGGGGCCCGTCCCCCGCCTCTCTCGGATCGGGGTCCACAGGTGGATGCAAATTCGGCCCTCTACCTTCTGTCGTGCTCATCAGCTGGTGACTCTCTCACTGCACGCCCATGTTGCGATCTGGTGTATGCTGTATCGATATCGGATGGGAATGTACTGTCATCATCGTCTTCGTTGCTGTCATCTACATCGTACCTTCCCGATACAGCATCGATGAACTCTTCTCTCATCTTCGCTTTATCCGCCTAATTTCGTCCTGAACCTCCTTAGGGCAATTTCTGCACCCTTTTACATCTCCTCCTCTACCTATCAAGTGGTGTTTCAATCTTGTAATACCGCCGCCGCCTATTTTCTTACCACAATAGTTGCAAATAACCCTCTATGTGCTGTTCCCATCAGGTCGGCAATGTTTCCAACCAATGTCTTCATCTGCATTCTCCTCCCGAGCACGACGCTACCCACGTGCCATATTGATAGCTTGAAGGGGCTGTAAAAAGTAAAAAATAAGACAAAATGATAACACTATTCAGTATTTTGAAAAAAGAATCAAGTCAAAATAACCTACTATTTAGTATTTGTAAATAGAGTAACATGGGAATGGAGAGTTCAAGTGCCACTGTAATGTTGTGATGTTTGAAAAATATTAGAGATTTTTGTTATGCTGTGATGTTTGGGACATATAAAACCTAAATGTATTGGTTTCTCTCACCACAAGGAGATTTGAGTGATTTGAAATATTCTAAGGAATCCCACTCTCTTTGTGACTTATTGTGGGTTTTTCTTTTATGAAAAACACTTTTTTGTGAGTGTGAAAAGGGATGGAAGAGAAATATTAATTTGGATACATAACCATGAGGAGCTCTACTAAAGGCAAGATAAGTTGGAATTTTTTTCTTTTAGTGGAACAGTAGATGAGATAATTTGTCAAGAAAGTTTGTTGATTTGAATATTTACAAGGGGTGGAGACATAGATTCTTCAAGGAGTGGTTTGAGCGAGGGGCGGAGCTAATTATATCATAAGGGGGGCAGCTGCCCCTCTTGAGTTGGGCGAAACCCCTTAATAGGCCCAACTCAATTGGGCCCAGCCCCCTTTAAAATTTGAAACCAGCCCCCCTATGTATAAATCTTGGCTCTGCCACTGGTTTGAGCCATTTGCTTCTATTAGAAGAGGATGCTAGAAATGAGCTTGTCGAATGTCATTTCATAATGAAAGGAAATGAAAATAGAAGTTGATAAATTGATACGGTTTCATCTTAACATTTGAGTCTTTTATAGCCAATGTAACTATACAAACTGATAGTTATATTGATTTATGAGGTTTTAAAATGGGAATTGAAATACTCACCCCCTTTTTTTACTTCAAACTTTCAAAGAGCCCCCTCTAATGTCTTTATCACTACTCCTTTATACTAGAGGGGACTGTCCTGAATAAAATAAGGGGCGCATATAACATTTCCCTTTTTAAAATCTGGCCCATTTATGCGCTTATCTTGTACTAGGTAGACCCCAATATCCATCTCTCTCTCTCTCTCTCTCTCTCTATATATATATATATATATATATATATATATATATATTCTTTCTTATAAGTATTTAAAATGTTTGGGGTATGCATCAGCATTGCATACAGACACAACCATCTATATCTATCTATCTATCTATCTATCTACATACTATGAAGCTAACTTTCCATTTTGTCATTCGTCTTTTCCAGGAAAAGTTATGAATTTTTCAGAAAAGTTTTTCCCGTAGAGTATTTTCCGTCCAAAATGGCATTCGTGTTTTCAGGGCAAACGGGAAAAGTTTTTCCCGGAAATAATTTCCCCAGTAGAAGTCAACAATTGCGGTTGCTTTTGAATGTGAAATTACGAAACGCGGGGGATAATGACATAATACTACTGATTGGGGCGCTTTGCAAAATATTGACTATGTCTAGTTATTTTAATTAATGATTGGGGCACCTTGCAAACAATTGACGAAAACATGGTACTTTTTCTAACATGTGGGATGTGCATGTCATCCTAATGTGCCTCGCCACTTTAAGCTCATGCATAGCACGGGTGGACCCGCCTACCATTTGACATGGGCTTATTGGTTGGATGGGGCCCACCTCTTGCACATCATTTTTAATAGTTTGGGTCTCACCACTTTAGACCTATGCATAGCACGGGTCACCCCCGGGCTCACCGATGCATGGCATGGGCCTGCCATTTTACATGGGCTTCTCCATTGGATGGGGCCCACCTTTTGCACATCATTTTTTATTGTTTGGGTATCACCACTTTAAACCCATGCATAGCATGGGCCCACCATTTTACAGCTCCTGTACCCATGTGATGGGGGCCCATTAGTTTACACCCATGCATAGCATGGGTCCCGCATACTAGTATATGATATACCTACTATATATTAAATTATTTTTCTAAGTAAGATATAACCAAAATCATGCATTTGCTAAATATGGCTCATTTGATTATTAAATATGGTGTAAGCCCTTATAGTCCCTTATTTTTTTAAAAGTACTATGGAGTACAGACCACATCATAGGATGATCCAAACCGTCCATCTGATGGAACACAACTTAAATAGGTTGTTCCCCAAAAACCATTTCCATAGGATCAACCAACCCTCTGATCTATAGAGGTTTCCATAATATGCATTTACTTTATAGATCGGAGGGTTGGAATCCCAATGGTTTCCACCTTGGCATTCCCATCTTATTTTGATGATTCCAATACACAAGTGATTTATGATCACTAATGTGTTTGATTGTCTAAGTTGTAGATCACATTGGTGCTAAGACAACATTGCTTGGATTAAGGCCAAAGAAGATCTCATTGGACCACATTATGAAGGCCAAAGACATCAGAGATCCAAGACGAATGAAGACTTGAAGAATCGTATTGAAGATCGAAGTCAATTTAGATTGTATAGATCCAATCTTAGTTTTAGATTTTAAGAGGCATAATTAAGTTAATCTCACACACCCTAAAAATGGTAAAGAGATTGTCCTTGTGGTGTTCCAACACTTTGGAACCCTCATAACAATCCCAACTTAGTGTAGAGTTGGAAGCCCAAAAATAAAGATTGAAAATCTGCTTGTCATAGGCTTCTCGGAACTCCGAGAGAATTCTCGGAGCTCCGAGCTCGGAACTCCGAGACATTCCTCGGAGCTCCGAGAAATGGTCCTGTAGCCTTTTTTCAATTTCTGTTTGTATTCCCGGAACTCCGAGATTTTTTCTCGGAACTCCGAGAACACTATAACGGCCAGAATTATAGCCGTTGGGAATTTTCGCAGGAATTACCACAATGCCCCTGAACGATCATATTTGGGTTTTTCTATAAATATGGGCATTCCAAACTTTCAAACCATCTATCCTAACACTTTTAAACTCTACTTGAACATCCCAAGAGTGAATCAAACTTGTTTATGCCTCTCATCCTCTAAGATTAGGATTTGGATCATAGGCTTCAATTTGTACATCTTCTACAAAGTGTGTAAACCCTTGTGAGGGATTTTTAGTTCTTTTTTTCTTTATCAAGATTGTATTCGAGCGAGTGTTCAGAGAAGCGTAGCCCACTCTCCGTGGTGAAGATCGCCACTAAGGTTAAAGGCGGTTGGAATTTTATAATCGGCATTGATCATCGCCGAAGTTAAGAAGATCACATAATAAAGCCATCAACGGGTTTTTGTTGGTGGAGTGGAGTAGGCCTCGCATTTTGAGGACCGAACCACTTTAAATCTCGGGTGCACTCTCTCTTGAACTCTAGCTCTTTATTTGCATTGCACCTCTAGATTTAACTTGTGTGCTTGAATTTATTGTTGATCTCTTAATTTCCAAATTAGGTTTGAGTTTTTCAAAAGGTTAAAACTTGCTAGCAACCTAATAATTTTCACTCCTCATAGTTGCCATTTCGGGACCACCCTTGGAATTTCACTTGGTATCAAAGCCTTGGCTCTTAAAAGATTTTCTTATCTTAAAAATCTTTGGTAAATTTTTTTCTTAAATTTCAACAAGGGAAAGGTCATAAGATCTTTGGCAACTTTTCTAATTGTGAAATGGCAAATACAAATGGAACCGAACTTCCGGAGGGCCATTCCACAACTAGACCTCCCTTCTTTAATGGGTCCAACTATGGACATTGGAAGACAAGGATGCGCATCTATCTTCTTTCGATAGATGTGGAGCTTTGGCACATTGTTGAAAATGGATACATGTTGCCTTCCAAACCATTTGAAGAATGGAATGTCGTAGAGAAAAGGCATGCAAATTTAAATTACAAAGCCATAAACTCTTTGTTTTGCGCCCTATCTACGGAGGAGTTTAATAGAGTAGCTCTTTTTTATTCCGCCAAGGTTATTTGGGATACACTTGCCGTTACCCATGAGGGAACATCTCAAGTTAAGGATTCCAAAATAAACTTGTTAAAGAGCAAATATGAAATGTTTAGAATGGGTCAAAATGAAAGCATTTCCGAAATGTATACCCGATTTTCTAAAATTTCTAATGAACTAGCTAATCTTGGTAAATCTTATCCTACTGATGAGCTTGTGAGTAAGTTGCTTAGGTCACTTCCTCCACATTGGGATCCAAAGGTCACCGCAATACAAGAATCAAAGGATCTCAAGGCGCTAACCGTGGAAGAGCTTGTAGGATCTCTCATCACCCATGAGATGCTCCTCACTAGCCGACAAGAGGAGAAGAAGCCAAAAGAGAAGGAAAAAGAAAGCCGATCTCTAGCTCTAAAAGTCTCCAAGATAAAAGCGGACTCATCATCCTCAAGTGAGGCGGATAGTGATGAAGAAGAAGTTTTAAGAAAATTTAAAAGCTTATGGAGAAAGAAACATAAAAAGGATAAAAAGAAGAAGAAAGAAGAAAGTGAAGTTGAGGGAGCTATAAGATGTTACAATTGCAAGGAATTCAGACACAAAAGACTGGAATGCCCTCTTCTCAACTCATCCTCCTCGAAGTACAAGGGTAAGAAGAAGGATTGGAAGAAGCATAAGGATCTTGCCTCCGGTTGGGATGCTTTAAGCACGTCGGGCAAAAGTTCAAGCGAAGGGGAAGATAAAAAAGATGATCTTTGCCTCATGGCACTCTCCCATGAAGTTGAGGTAAACTCTAACCCATCTTGTAATTCATCAAGTAGCGATAGTGAAAAATTATCTTATGATGAATTGTGTAACACCTTGCATTCTCAAATTTCAAAAAACAAAGTTCTTAAAAAATCTATTTCAAAATTAGAAAATGAACTTAATTTTTTGAAAAATGAATCATCTTCTTCCATATCTAAATCTCAAGCACAAATTGAAAATTTTAAACTTGAGATTAAAACCCTTAAGGGTTGTTTGGATGAGAAAACTTGCCAATTAGCACAATTTCAAGATGTGGTAAGCTCTTCCAAATCTTATGAAGATGAATTTAATGATTTTTTAAATCAAATAACCCATCTTCATAATGAAAATGAAAGGTTAAGATTATGTCTCCATGGATTCTTAAATGGTGACAAAATAATTGACATAATCTTAAAGAAAGCTAGTTATAGACCTAATCATGCATTTTATGATAGGACTAGCTTATCTAACCCTCATGTTAGATGCCATTATTGTGGAATAAATGGTCATTATCAATTCCAATGTGCATCTAAGATTAGGGATTGTGGGGGAACCAAGAAATCTTGGGTTCCCAAAGCCCCCATATGATCCTCTTCATATGTGCTTAGATTAGGGGCTTATGCTTAATATTGAATATTTTTTTATGGTTAAATAGACCCTCTTGTATTGAATTTGTTTTCCAAATAGGGGGAGTTCAATGTTTGTCTTTTTCCTTGAAAAAGGGGGAGCTTAAATTGTATATTTCATCCCTTTGTTTCTCTTTTACCCCAATCTTTTTTATTGATGCCAAAGGGGGAGAGAAATCTAGTATAAGGAAATACATGCATGCTTTTATTGGAAAATCTCTTGTGCTTATCATCATAAAAAATGGGGAGATTGTAAGCCCAATGGTTTCCACCTTGGCATTCCCATCTTATTTTGATGATTCCAATACACAAGTGATTTATGATCACTAATGTGTTTGATTGTCTAAGTTGTAGATCACATTGGTGCTAAGACAACATTGCTTGGATTAAGGCCAAAGAAGATCTCATTGGACCACATTATGAAGGCCAAAGACATTGGAGATCCAAGATGAATGAAGACTTGAAGAATCGTATTGAAGATCGAAGTCAATTTAGATCATATAGATCCAATCTTAGTTTTAGATTTTAAGAGGCATAATTAAGTTAATCTCACACACCCTAAAAAAGGTAAAGAGATTGTCCTTGTGGTGTTCCAACACTTTGTAACCCTCATAACAATCCTAACTTAGTGTAGAGTTGGAAGCCCAAAAACAAAGATTGAAAATCTGCTTGTCATAGGCTTCTCGGAACTCCGAGAGAATTCTCCCGAGTTCGGAACTCCGAGACATTCCTCGGAGCTCCGAGAAATGGTCCAGTAGCCTTTTTTCAATTTCTGTTTGTATTCTCGGAACTCCGAGAAATATTCTCGGAACTCCGAGAACACTATAACGGCCAGAATTATAGCCGTTGGGAATTTTCGCAGGAATTACCACAATGCCCCTGAACGGTCATATTTGGGTTTTTCTATAAATATGGGCATTCCAAACTTTCAAACCATCTATCCTAACACTCTTAAACTCTACTTGAACATCCCAAGAGTAAATCAAACTTGTTTATGCCTCTCATCTTCTAAGATTAGGATTTGGATCATAGGCTTCAATTTGTACATCTTCTACAAAGTGTGTAAACCCTTGTGAGGGATTTTTAGTTCTTTCTTTCTTTATCAAGATTGTATTCGGGCGAGTGATCGGAGAAGCGTAGCCCACTCTCCGTGGTGAAGATCGCCACCAAAATTTTTGGTAGTGTTTGGATTTGGTTATGGGTCCACATTATTTGGATGATCCAAAGCGTTCATTTGATGGGTCCTGACATAGATCGGGTGTGCCCAAAAAATCAGCTCCATCGGATCATCCTAACCCTTCAATCTATGGACGAACCTTTAGCTGAGGGGGCAAACCTTAAACAAATTGAAACTACAGGGGTGTATTTGTCACGTTTTAAACTATAGGGGTGGAAGTGGATATGTCAGAAACTAGAGGGGGTGTAAATGTAATTTTCCCTATATAGAATGCCTTCCACCCTTCCCACCCTTCCCACCCTATTTCATTTATACAGAGAGTAAAGACTACATATGGCTCCCTCATTTCAAAAAATTGATTCCCTCTAGCCTCTGCAAAAGTGATGGTACCTTAGTGGCACAAGGTGACAAAAAACTTTCACATGGCAATGAAATCATGACATTGATGCCCTGCCATGTGGCATGTGCCATCACATATTCACAATTTCACATGCCTTGCACACAAGGGGACAAAAAACTTTCACAAGGAAGGCATCTTATGTCAAATCGTCACCCACAAGGTGAAAAACATAAATTATGCACTTGCACAAAATTTGAAAAAAATAAATTCCAGAAATTTCGTTGCAACTTCGGACGAAATTCCTAAAATTTCAGTCCGAAATTAACAAAATTTTGGCGAAATTTTGTAACCACTTTGGATCCACATGGGGAACCGAAATTTCGGTACAAATTCCGAAGTGACGGAAATTTCCGAAATTTCGGTGAAATAATACCCCGTTTCGGGTTTAAGTGATTTCGGTGTCGGTCTGCACCGAAATCCGAAATTCGATCGAAATTTAAAACCATGGTGGAAATGATCAAATCGTTTCTAATAGGGCAATGATATTTTCACCCCTGCAGTAGGCATTCGCCCCCTTATAACTTGATTTGACGTGAAAAAGCATTAAAGTAGCCCACTGTTCACGTTGAAAGGGGGCCAAATGCATACTGTAGAGAAATAGATGCTTTGGAAAGATATTTCCATATCGATGGGAGAAAAAGTTGGAGAAGGGTTTAAATAGCTTTTCCCACTTCTTTCTTTTGTTTAATACACAATGGGCTTTAGCCATTGGGTGGACCAGCGAGACAGTACGTTGCACCGTTCGCACACACGTGGCGTAGGGCGCTAGTGGTGCTTTTTTAGGCGCACTTTGCAATTCATTTTTCTAGATTAGATTTGGATCGTTGGGTTAGTGTATGGGCCGAGTGGTTCGGTCGGGTTGGGCTTTGGGTTTGGACCGAATGGTTGGCCCAGTGCGCTCAAACGACTGGTGTAGAAGCGGGTGCAATCTGGTTCGTCAGATTGTGTGGTAACGGCTACTATGATCAGGTGTGATGATGACCGTTAGATTGTGTCCCATTGTCCCAACCGTCATGAGCTAAGAGGGTGCGATCTGCAGCGTGGATGTTCAATCTAGTGGTTACGAGGCTGGAGGGAGGTTTTACACAAGCCAACTGCCACTCCATGATCGATCTGGACCGTAGAGTCTCGGATGGGCGCGATCTAACGGCCAGAGTCGAATCTGCTCTAAATAGGTGCTCTGTAAGGGTGCAAATCAAACAAAAAATGTACCGGAAACTCTAAAAATAATAGTAGAATCTGTCCATTGCAAATACAACACGAAATACACTTGCAGGACTTCTATTTTTGACAATTTCCAAAGCAATTACTCTTGAAATGCCTTCCTAAACTACTATTTTACAGAAACTTTTCTAGTTTACTGTTTTTTGCAGAAACAACAACTAGGGTCTCAAATACTTATTCCATCCGAAGATGATTCTTGGGTTTGTTTCCGCTTAGTGCAAAGCATCAACAGATATCTTGGTGGAGATTATACAGGGCTTCATTGTATCTTGAAGGCAAATTCGTGGTACCCCTTGCACACTTAATGGTGGGGGCGAATATTGTCTCAAGGGAAGCGACATCGCATCTTGAAGCATCTATTTCTTCTATCTCTCATTTCTGTTTCACCATTACCATAAGCCAAGTTTCCCACACTTACTGCTTACTTGTCATGGCAGAGGATTCCGTTTTCCTAGCAACCCTCTTTTGGAAAATAAGACGAAACCAGATCGCTGCTAGCAAAACGAGATTTAGTTTGAAAAATAAAGACCAAACCCCATGTTGTGACACATGGGCAATAAGATAAGTGAACTCGAATCCCCACGAAATGCTAATACTAGGGCTGCAACTCGAGCCGGGTTTTACCCGACCCGCATCGACCCGACCCGAAAATAGCCTGGGTTGGGTTCAAGTTTCATGGGTTTCGGGTCGAGCCGGGTTGAGCATTCAAAAGCCCGCATGAATCTCGGGTCGAGCCGGGTTTGAAGGAGCCTGACCCGACCCGACCCGACCCGAGTTACATAAGTTATAATATGTACATTTTTTTCTATTGTTAGTTAAAAGTTAAAAGTGAAAACTCACGCACCCACAGTTATTGTATGTGAGTGTAATTTCTGCTTCTATGAGCTGAGTTGATTCAAGTGTTTGATTCAACATTGTTTGATTGTAATTACAACATCGTTTGATTACAGCATTGTTTGATTCAAGTGTAATGTGAGTGTAATTACATCATTGTTTGATTCAAGTGTAATGTGAGTGTAATTTCTGCTTCTATGAGTTGAGTTGCCTTGCCAAACAAGAATTTTCCTTAAAAAATTGCGTTTGTCCACCAGAACATAGACACCAATTAGGCATGACACGCATAACCTAGCCATTCTTAGGTGGCATGCCTTTCATTTCTTTTTTTGTGTGCTTCTTATTCATCTCCGAGACATGCATGATTAGCTAGACGTTATCTCAGGGATATTCGTTCCCATTTCTCATGATTTTTGCCCAAAACTCTTCAAAGTTAATAATAAATGGCATAAGAGACCAGGTGCTTGCACTTGGGCGAATTGGGGGCGCCTAACCCCTTCCCCATTCGTCACCAGGCACGGACCTTCTGTATCTCTGGTTATCTGTTGCGACAGAGCACAGCATGGGATCCAGGGCCTACTTCCTTGGATGACGACTCTTTCTTTGTTCAAGGTGCGGCTCGAATCCGGGCTAGTCCCCGAATCGAGAGGTATCTCACTTTACATCGCCGCTCATGCTGTGAGGGGCACTCTTTCGAGAGTTCCTTGGTGGAGCTCTCATTCACGTGGATGATCCTGAGACTCGTCTGGGGGGGCTCGTCCCCCCCTTCTCTCGGATCGGGGTCCACAACACCCTACAGACAAGGAGCGCGATCAACGGTAGGTTCCTTCATCTTTGTAAGATCAAAAGTAGAAAAGCATGCTTAGGGCCATTTCTTCTTTGTTTTCTTCATGATTTTCGTAAAAGCTACCATGCATGATTTTGATGGGTCAGTTTATTTAATTATCAATTTTGGTAAAAAAAGGAATCGTTATATGAGAAAATTTGGTATTTAACCGATTGGGATATCTAGTGGCTTTTGAATCGTTTTACAAAGTGAGTATTTTAAAACAAAGAGTTTTTCGCGAAGCTATGTTTTCTGATTCTTAATGAGGTTAAAATAACCCTAAAAATCTAAAAATTCCTGTAGATTTCATTTGTTTGGATGGCTTAAAAATTCGTTTAAATAAAACCCGGAAATAGGATTTTGATGGTTCTAAAAATCGTTCATATAACAAAACAATTCAAAACAGATTGAAATTTGGTATTCATTATAATTTTAATGTTTAAATATCATACAAAAAGTTTCAAAAGATTTAGAGTTTATTTATTATTTTTACTGGAGTTGTTTTGATAAAATCACTGATTTTCATGTATATTAAGGACATATCATTAAACGAATTTCTTAAAACCCGAAATTTGGTAGCAAGATGAACTGACCAATCAGAATCATATTGTGAATTTCTCGGAAATTGTAGACATATTTTAATATTTTGTATTGATTTTTAATTGCTCTGACCAGAACATGAATATATCTGTTAAAAATAGACAATTATGAAAATAATGTCTGAATGTTTTCTCATAATTTTATATTTGTCCGAGAATGTGCTAGTAAAAGTTTGGTTGGATTTGGAATTAATTTGCTATATTTGTTAGTGTAATTTCATCAATCTGATCCGAAAGTGAAAAATCAATTAAAAATTGAATTCAATATCTAAAATCCTGAAAAATTCAAGAAGATTATATTTTGAAAGAACACATCATATGCTAAAGTTTCTAGAATAGATAACTTAATTAGCTATAAGCTTCTTTGTAAAATCATTAATCTGATCCAATTGTGATAAATTCATTTAAAAATCCAAATTAATTCAAAGCACCTTGAAAATTTTCAGAGAAATCTAACTTTTCATCATGTATTTAATCACTACGCCATCTGAAATATAAATCTTAGGAGTAATAGATTTCCTTTGTAAAATAACATGCTAGGATAATTTAGATGCCGAGATCGTAACCATAATCGTATACTAATTGCAATCGATCCAGCATAATTGGAGTGCGTAAATTATAGTATGTTATTGGCTCTGAGGTCCACTGTCCACGGAAATCCTGAGAAATATGCCAGGCAATAAGATACTATAACTTACGTGCTAAATTATACAAGGGCTGAGAGCATGATTCCCTTCCATGGTTGCAATTCGAGGCCGAAACTTGCGAACCATAGAGCATTTGGTATTCCTTAGATGTTTAGAATCGAAAATCCTCAAAAATCAAAAATCATTAAGTTCAACAAATCAAATTAACTTGATCCGCGTCTTAGGAGCCGTTGGATTACGGTCTCCTATCGTAGGAACCTTTAGGGCCCCTTAGGAACACTTATGTCATGTTGTGTCCTAAGTTTTAGGGAGTCTTAGAGTTAGGAGTCCAGCCTCATCACGACCGATTGCTATTATTAGCAATTGAGTCATAGATCTAGTTACACTAGTTACCCCACTTTTCCCATAGGACTGACCTAGTTACCTAGGATGTAGGTTAACCTGCATTAGTCTAAGGGACGTCTTGCACTTAGCTAGGACCATATAGCATCTTAGATGAAGTCCTAGGATAATAAAATCATCAACTTGAACTAAATAATTTCTCTTAAAACTGTTGAAACAGTCAATCCAGTCTAGATCGGTGTCCTAGATGAGTTAGACATAAGTAGCTTAGTTTAGGTGCACCGAACTACGATCGACTCTGATTCCAGTGAGGCTGGGATACGTAGGCAACTTGGATACTTGAGTGGCATAACAAGCCCGAGTCGGCTCCACACATAAGTAGTGGGGTTTTGTACATTAATCCTTAAATTAAAAGTAATTAAATCACTTAGGACTTTCCATGAAATTAGAATTTTAGGAGAACTTTCACTTAGATTGAATTCAAACAAATTAAGAAAATCAAGATACACATTTAGGAATTACACTGAAATTAGATCTTAGGATGCATGTCATGTAGTTCGCACATTAATATAGAGTTAAATGAGCCATTTAAAAGAAATTCAAAAGAGTTAACTTTTGGAATTGAAGACCTATTATCGGGCAGGAATGGTGCATGTGGTGGTAACTCCCCATACCTTCCATTCTCGTAACCAGGTAACGAGTCTAGATTTCTGGTCAATTATGGGTCCTAGATCCCTCATCTAGGTGGCGACTCTGTCACTCTCTTTTGCGTGGAATTCAGATTGCCTTAGTGATCCCAAGGTCACGGGAAAGATGAATTAAATCACACCTTGCTAGGCTCGGCGGCTTACCCCTGCCCTTATGGGTACTGGGTTGCACGTTTGTTTGCACCCTATGGCTTGGTTGCTGCCTGCTTGGTTGGGTAATTAAAATCAATAATAAAAAGCACACGCCATTCGCGTGGGTACGAGAGACCAAGAGAGAGTGCCGCGCGCTCGCCACCCTTTCGCGGGATCGAGTCCCACAGTTTGGCGACTCTGCTGGGGACCACCTAACTTCATTAAAATTTCAAAGGATAACTCATTTGAATTTAATTTAACTGGCTCATGAAAACTCTATCTCTTATATGCTTGTTAGATTAGTTTGTATGTTTTATTTTCTCATCACATTTTACTCAAATTTAATCTAACAAAATCTGAAGGCATCATAGATTGCGCAAACTTATTGCACACGCTTACATCACTTGCATCTAAACCCTTGCATCTCACATGCACACACGTCCTATTTTAGGAACCCGGAGTGTTATCCAGCATGGTTGACTGGGATTTCATCACCTGGTGCCTCTATGCTAGAGAAGCATTCCACTCTTAGCCTAGTACCTTTATGGTGCGTAAATGGATCTCTTGTTCACATACTGATACGCCGGACACTGGTACAGTATATTGAGCACGGATTCGCGCTAAGGGAACTCTTGGCCGTACCCCTAGATTACTCCACACATGCATATAGTATACGAACACACGTGCATCACGTGTGTGAGCTTAGATTAGGATATCTTATCCAATGGTGTCTAGATTAGGCCGTAGTCCATATTCCAATGGCTACGATCGGTTCTTAGGAACACTAACAAAGTCTTGAGTCGAGATCCTCTCTCCACTCCGCTAGATTAGGATTAGGGTTTGATGCCTTCAGGTAACACTGTAAAAATGTAGGAATATTAAAAAACTTTTCCTTTGGGATTGGGATATAAATTTCATCTTTCCTAAGATCTCTTAGGATTAGGCATTCCTGATCTACCCGTTGAAAGCATTCCTATGTAATCTCATCTTTTGATCATGTGTCTATCATTCGCCTCTTATGGGATTCGATTATGTCTTCATTCCCTTTCTCAATTGGCAGGAATTGTGTCTCAATAATTTGATTGTACAATCTTGATGGTCTGATCGTACTTGTACCCTTAGTCTCTTCTTACTCTAAGGGCAACATTTTTCAAGAATATTTTGCTAAGTCCTTCAGAGTTCACTCTCATGATCCTTGAACTAGGGGCATTTCCTTATACGATTTTATCATCATTGTCATGTTTTGGTCCTTTAGGATTCATCTTATTGTCCCAATTACTTGCTTACTCCATAATCTTTTTCAGTCATTGAGAAGAAACACTCCATAAATGTCAAGCTCATATACCTCGTGTTCATTGTTTCCATGACAGGAAGTTGGCACCATAGCTAAGTCTACCACTCCTTGGGTTCGGACTTCTTCGCAGTTGGAGAGGAAATCTGTCTCTCCACCACCCTCTGTGAGAACCTCGTCGTCCCCTTCTTTCTCCTCACCCATGGCAGAAAACCAAGAGAATCCTCCGCTCACTACTGTTGCTGAAACTCTTGCCTTAGTTCTCCAGCAATTACAAGAGATCAAAGATGAAAATCAGGCCATCAAAGCCCAACTTGCTGAGAAACTTGGGCCATCGCCTTCCAGTTCTAAAGGTAAAGAGGCCATGCACCATACAGCTACTTCTGCAGCACCAGCCCAGCCAACGTTCATCCCTATCCCAGATAAAACTGAAGAAGAGTTTGAGAAAAAGCAGTACAACGAAGATCACAGTAAACTTCCTCAATCGATGGTTGATAAGACGGTTATGGAGAAATTAGAAAGTCTTACCAGGAAAGTTCAAGACATCCAGCTTCAAGACCAGGGAGGTTTCAACCCAAGAGATCTCACACTCTTCCCTGAAATCCGTCTCCCCGCAAGCTTTCAGACGCCAGATTTTGACAAATATGACGGTGTGGGTTGTCCGATCACACACTTGCAAATGTTCACTATCATGTGCCAGCCTCAAGGTCTATCTGCTGAGCAAATGGCTCAATTGTTCCCGGTTTCTCTGAAAAAGGTCGCTAGAAGGTGGTTCATGGTCCTAGACAAGACTCGTTATAGGACATGGAAGGATATTGGAGAGCAGTTCATCAAGCAATTCAAATATGATGATGGAACCGAGATCACTAGGAAGGATCTTGAGAGAACCAAGCAGGACTCAAAAGAGTCATTCTTAACTTTCGTCAAAAGATGGAGAAGGTTAGCGGCTCAAATGATGCAGCGTCCCTCAGAAGAGGAACATGTCCAGATGATTATGAAGAATATATCCTCTCAGCTCCAATATCACATGTCTCTTCAGCATTATCCAGATTTTAAATACTTCATCAATGCTGGTATGCAAATTGAAGAAGCAATGGAACAGGGAGTTTACAATAGAGGTAACCCAAATTCAAAAGAAGTTAAGACACAGACTCTAGCTAAGATCTCCGAGGTTGATAATGTATCAAGGACTAACCCGTGACAGAACCCTATGGTATTGTAGACACCCCCATTTTGCTCCGCTCTAATCAACAAAGAAATTAATGTTTTGTTATCAGTCTTTTTCTGTGCTTTCTATTCCCGTGTCCATTCCTTATGCTTTCTCGAGCTTTTCAATCATTTCCGACATGTTTCGCATTTTTCTGCTAAGTGTTGAGAAGGGTTGTTCACGAGAATCCGAGCAAGAGAGAATTTGGACCCATTTAGTGGGCCCGCACTGAACATTTGTTTAGAATGGGATCAGGCAGGTGTGCCCCGCATTGATATTCATGAAAAATATGAATTTTTGAGCTTATTGAATCTAAGAGATGAAATCGCTTTCCATGGGTGGACCCTTCAAATCGACTGACCCATTAAATATCTGTGGGCCCTATCAAAGTGATTTTATTTTATCTTATCTTATTATTTTGAGTCCCACTTAAAGATGGGATGTTGTGTGTTGATAATTAGATGAAATTTGTCAAATTTATGTGGGAACCATGAAAAAAAAAAGCATTGAAATTTAATGGAAATGATTTAGGTGGTCACAATCGATCTATGGTTGGCCCATCATTTGGATGGACTAGATCATCAGAGGGAAGTAATTTGCGAGCTATGACCCATTTATGGCTCATTAAATGAACATTTTGGATCATCTTATGGGGATGGTTTGGATCATTCCAAATGGGCTCCATCCCAAATTCGGCCACCATGTGTGGGCCTTATTTATTGTGCAAACCTCCCATCCTAAAGTGGGCCATCATGTGTGGGCCTTATTTAAGAATATTCCCAAGGAAGAGTTAACCGTTTGGGTTGGTTTCTAAATAGAAATTCTCTATTGTGGGAAGGAAAAGGCCAAAATAAGCTCTCACGAAAAATAAGGAATTACCGTTTAAGAAGAAAAAATATTAGAAGGGTACCAACATAGGGAAAGGATATACAAAGAAGTTTCGATTGTGGTTAAGCTACTTTGGAAACATGCCTAGAGCAGTTTTCTAAAAAAAAAATATAGAGGTTGGGTGGAAAGAAAGCAAATAGCTCATGTTGGAATCAATTTAGCAATTCTGCTCTTTTGATTCAAAAGGAAGAATAATAAAGAAAATTGCACAAAATAAAGGGGAGATTTTTAGAAATTCGGTTTATATGCAGTTGCTCTGTTCTTTTTCTTCCGAACAGGAGTGCTATAGTGGAGGACCTCTCTCACCTTGTGTTTTGGCCCCTACCCTCTCTCTCTCGGTTTTCACTTTCCCCACCACCCCATCTGTTTTTCTTCTCCCCCACAGCATCCTATCTCTCATCTCCCTCAATCTCTCCCTCTAAACTCCCATTAACAGCAGCTCACAAAAAAAAAAAAAAAAAACTTTCGAAAGAAAACAGAGGATCGTTTCCTCAGCATTCTTTCTCATCTCCCAGCAACCTCCCCACCCTCTGTTTTATCTGCTCTCACGACCACTCTGCATCTCCCAGCACCTCTCTATATCCCTCCCTCTAAAAACAGAGTGCGGCTGGTTTTTGAAAAGAAAAAGGAAGAGAGAAAAAAACAGAGCTTCCCCTCTCATCACTCAGCCTTTGTTTTCTATCCCCATCACCTATCCCTCTGTTGTTTTATCCCCCATCACTCTCTCTCTATACTCCTCCCCATCTATCTCACTTCTGTTACTCTCCCTCAACCCCTCTGTTTGTCTTCCACCTATTTTCGAACTCTTTTTCTCACTCGGTTTCGCTCTGTCCCTCTCTCACTCTCGGACTCACCATCCTTCTCATTCTCTATCTACCACTCTCACAGTCTCTTATTCTCACACTCTTTACCACTCTCTCTCGCCCTCTCTCTCAGCCTATCTCTCATTCTCTATCTATCATTCTCCCATCAGCAGTGAGAAAGAATAAAAAAAAACAAAGAAAAAAAGAAGAATAAAAGCGGAGCGGAATGCACTTCGGCGAGATTTTTTCAGAATTTTCGGCTTTTGGATTCGGCGAGGAACTCTATCACAGATAGGTGCACTGGTCTCCGATTTTTTCAGAATTATTTGGTATTTTTTATATTTTTGCATGATTTTTAAGCATTTAAATGAATTTAATTCAATATTAAATGTGTGTGCTCAAAATCATGATCTGCATGAGTGTTTCAATTCTGTTTCGTCTCGAAATTTAATACATTGATCTATTTAAATAGACTAAAATAATCATCCGATCGGATTGGACATTGGATCAAAAGATTTCGAAAATTTGAGTGAAGAGTGGAATTTTGTTTAAAATAATGGCTGAGAAATTACAAAATTCGAAAAAATAGCTATCTCAGGATGATTGATTTTGCGGAATTTTAAAATTTTCTTGTGTTCATCACATTAGAACAAGATTAAGGGACGTTTTCCGAAGTCGTAATTTTCTCAAAAATCATGTTTTAAAAATAGAAAACTCTTCAAAAACATATTTTTGACGAAGAAAAATAAAATATATACTAAATAGATTCTAAAATTAATGAAATTTGGTGAAAACATAATATGGTACTGATACATTCTACCATGAATGTTTAAAGATTTTTGGATTTTTTTTGGTATATTATTTGATGCTTTCTTTGAAAATTATCAGATTTTGTGAAAATTTGTACTGACATTAGATCAAAATTAAAATTCTCAAAATTTTTACAGTAGTCTTATATTTTATATTTCTTGATTCTGTAAAATTTTCAATTGATTTGGATCTTTTTTCCTAAGGGTTGTAGTGTAAATTCATAATCTGGTCTGAAAATTGAAAAATCCGAAATTGATAATAAATAGTCTCTAAAATTCATAAAAATCTCACAGCATGCTATGCTTACTTATATCTTAATAGTGTAGAAATTTCAAATGAATTTAGATTTTTATTTCTAGTAGTTTCTGTGTTATTTTTGCAATCTGGTCATATTATTATTAAATCAAAATTAAATAGAAACTTAATGTAAAAATCTGTAAAATTCTTCCAGTAAGCTACATATATTCCCATCTTGTTTCTGTAGAAATTTCAATTCGTTTCGAATTTATTTGCAATAAATTCACTTGTAAAATCACTCATGCGGTTTAAAATTGATAAAATCCACTCAAAATTGAAATTAATTAAAAATCATTAACAAAATTTCTAAAGAACCTTAAATTTTGGTCACATATTAATTCTTTAATCCATTGAAACAGAAATCTTAGGATCCTTAGGTTTTCCTGGTAAAATGGCCAGTGCATCCATAATCGTATCCCAATTGCAACCGATCTTTGACAATTTGAATATTTAAGCTATAGCATGTTGTTGGCTCCGAGGTTACTGTCCACGAAAATTGCACAAGGAAAGAGCGCACGATTCCCTTCCTTGGATGCCATTCGAGGCCGAAATTGGTGAACCCTAGAACCTTTGGTATTCCTTAAATGTCCAGAAATCGAAAATCCTTGAAATCTGAAATTAATTAACTTCAAGAACTTGAATCGATTTGTCTTGAGTCTTTCGGAACCATGGGATTATGGTTTTCGTCGTAAGAACCATTAGAGCCCAATTTAGGAACACTGGTGTCAGGTCGTGTCCTAGGTTTTAGGGAGTCTTAGGTTTTAGAAAGTCCTAGAGTTAGGAGTCCAGCCTCATCACGGACGTTTGCTATGGATAGCAACCGTGCCATAGGTCTAGTTACACTAGTCACCCAATATTTCCCTAGGACAAGCCTAATAAACTAGGATGTAGGCTAACCTGCATTAGTCTAAGGGACAACTTGCATTTAGATAAGAATCATATAGCATCTTAGATGAAGTCCTAGGATAATAAAATCCTCAACTTGAATTAAATAACTTCTCTTAAAACTGTTGAAACAGGTAATCCTGTCTAGGTCGGTGTCTTTGTTGAGTTAAGCATAAGTAGCTTAGCTTAGGTGCACCGAACTACGTCGACTCTGATCCCAGTGAGGCTTGGGTACGTAGGCAGTTTGGATGTCTGAGGGCATACCAACCGCGAGTCGGCTCCACAACAAATTGCGGGGTCTTGTATATTAATTTTCTTGTAAATTCTTAATTTAATCACTTAGGACTTTCCATGAAATTAGAATTTTAGGAGAACTTTCACTTAGATTGAATTCAAACAAATAAAGAAATCAAGATACACACTTAGGATCTACATTGAAATTAGATTTTAGGATGCATGTCACTTAGTTCGCACGTTAATAGAGAGTTGAATGAGCCATTTAAAATAAATTTAAAAGAGTTAGCTTTTGGAATCGAAGACCGATTATCGGGCAGGAATGGTGCATGTGGTGGATAACTCCCCATACCGTCCATTCTCGTAACCAGGTAGCGAGTCTAGATTTCTGGTTAATTTCGTGTCCTAGATCCCACATCTAGGTGGCGACTCTGTCAGTCTCTTTTGTGTGGAATTCGGATTGCCTTAGTGATCCCAAGTTCACAGAAAAGATGAATTAAAATCAATAATAAAAATGCACACGCCAATCGTGTGGGTACGAGAGACCAAGAGAGAACGTGGCGGCTCGCGCCCCACTCCTCTCGCGTGATCGGGTCCCACAGGTATACAAATATAATCAATCAGGGATTGCAGCTCAGCAAAAGCCCAATAGGGAATTCACCCCTCTCCTATTTCCACCATCTGTCATACTACAGCAAGGATTGGAATCCGACAATATCTATTTACCTTGCATTAAGGAACCTCCTAATCCGCTCCCTAGGACATGGAGGGCGGAAGAGCACTGCAATTTTCATCGAGGATTGGGGCATAATACTGATCAGTGTATAACTCTGAGGCATGTGATCCAGAAGTTGATCGATGAGCGCAAGCAACCATTTCAGCAAGCGCCAAATATTGTTGATAATCCTATGCAAAACCATGTTGTACCGCTGCTGGATAATGTTTAGACACTTGGGGTTTGAGAAGCTCAGGTTTAGTTGCAGTGAAAGAGAAGAACCAGAAGTTAAAAGGCACTTGTTATGATGATGATTCAGTTTTCGCCGAGCCTCCAAAACCAAACAGTTGTAGCAGTCTTAGTCCTTTTGTTATTTTAATTAAGTCCAGTCACGATGTCGAGTCCAGTTATCGAGTGCAATCTTCTAAAAGTTTGAATAAATTTCTAGTCCAGTTGAGTCTTTTCTTACTTTTATTTTTGAGTCAAGAATGTAAATTCTGAGTCTGTTCAGGATAAGTCTTATCAGATCTAGTCATTTTCAATGAAACTTGCTTTCTCTATACATTCAAACGTGTGCTTCTAACTTTAATAAACAATGAGAATAATACTCCCACCTCGAATGAGAAAAAACATGCGGACGAAACTCCTCTTGAGTTGTAGCATATGCTCAAACAAGAGGAGGAGCGCCGAGCTCAGCCTCTCAAAGGGAAAATTGAAATGATAAATATTGGCACTAAAACTTTGATTCAGTGAACGCCTATTGAAAATACATTAGAGTGTGAGGAATTAATAAACCCATTTCGAGAATAAAGAGATGGTCCAGTAAGCGCTACCATTAATGCCAGGAGAAAGACCCAGATAGAAGGTTCAAGAAAGAATGAAGTGAATATCACATGCTATACAAGGGGCATGGATTCGAAACAACTTCCATATCTCCAGTCAATGGCCCCCGTCACAGGTTTCACCAGTGACAATGTAAAGCCATCAAATTCAATATGAAAAGTGCAAGAGCAATCATCTCAGAGCGATCATCAAAATATCAAGGGCCACCGATTCAAAGATGAAATGATGTCCAAAAACCAGTATGCAGTCTCAAAGTCAAATTACTTATCAATATCCAGAAGGAAGAAGAATCATTATCTCTTACCGAGAAATGCCGTCAAACTCCGTGAAAAAAAATATAATAAATAAATAATCAGTACCAGAGGGACTCTAGTAATCTAGATCGATTCCCAATCTGAACATCGGAAGGCCTCCTTTGGCCGAATAAATCCCAAAATCATAAAGCGTCAAAAGAATACCGGTTTGCAAACCCTTCGAGCCTGAATGAAATTTCCTTGAAAATCCATCAAACTAGGGGCATCCGTCCGGAACTACACTAAACCTGATCCCTACACTAGGGTACGTAGGCACCTCGGTTAAACCGAGTTCGATCAATTAAAAAAAGAAAAGAAATTCAATCGTTCCAAAAAAAAAGAGGGGCAAGTTCCAAAAGAAGAAAAGTCAATCATTCCAGAAAGAAAGAAGAAAAGAAAAATCAATTAACCTTCAAACAATTTATCTTCAAACTAGGGGCATTCGCCTTGAACTACGCACGACCTGATTCCTACCCCGGGATACGTAGGCAACCTGTTCACAGCTTCGTTCGAAATCTTTGTTGAACCTTAAGCCATTCTTTGAAAAGCCCTATCCTACCTATAAAGTCCTTCCGGTGTTCAGAATTAATGATCTAGATCCCGAAACACAAAAAGTGAAAAAGAAAAAAAAAAGAACTGAGTTTGAAGATCTGTTAGACTGAAAACCTGAAAGGGTGGTCTATGCAAAATTTAAGATCATTCCCCTGCTAAGTTGAAAACCCGAAAGGGCGGCATAGGCAAAAACTAAGGGGATAGCCTGCTGAGTTGAGAATCTGAAAGGACGATTCAGGCAAAAGTTAAGGCTAACACGGTCCGCCAAGTTAAAAATCCTGAACAGGTGACTTGGTCACAGTAAGAGAATCATTATAAGAATGCTACAGCCGGTATTAAGACTGAATATCAAAAATAAGTTCAAGCGAGTTCAAGTGTCATCCTAGAAATTGGGGGCATTGAAACCAAGCAATCGAATGAGTTGTAATCAACTCCTTGAGGCTTTGCCGTTTTAAAGAAGAAGTCCAGTGTTTATCGATTGAGAAACTATTCTTTGAAAGGCTAGACTTACCAAACAAAATGTTAATTAAGTCAGGAGCATCATTCTGTATCAGTCCAGTCAATCCATTCATGTTCGTTTTAGCTCATTCTTTCAGAAACTTCCCGTTCCTCAAATAGTGTCTTTACCATTTTTCCCTTTTGGGTAGAGTTGATCATTGTCCAGTTAGTCAAATGTTGCGACTGTCTTGGTGAAAGAGGCCCGGTGTAGCTAGCTCCCTATAACTACGCCGGAGTCATGTGAATCCTGAGGGAAGGACTTTAGGAATCAAGTGAAAATGATCCAATTTAAGCAAAAATCAATTCAGAAAGAGTCAAGAAGCATAAACATCAGTAAGCCCAGTTCCCATAAGAAGATCTTACCCTAGAAAGGCACCATAAGCTTGGAAGAGCCTTGGATGCAATGGTGGTTGAGCCACTGAGACTTTCTCTATACTTGTCAAAAGAGGAATCCAATCTCCAGTATTCCAATATTCTAGTTCCAGTATCCAGTATTCTAGTATTCCAGTATTCCAGTTCCAGTTCCAGTATCCAGTAATCCAATATTCCAGTTCTAGTATCTAGTATTCTAGTATTCCAGTTCCAATATCCAGTATTCTAGTATTCCAGTTCCAGCATCCAGTATTCAGTTTGAATTCCAGTATTCCAGTTCCAGTTCTAGTATCCAGTATTCCAATATTCCAGTTCCAGTATCCAGAATTCTAGTATTCCAGTTCCAATATCCAGTATTCTAGTATTCCAGTTCCAGCATCCAGTATTCAGTTTCAATTCCAGTATTCCAGTTCCAGCATCCAGTATTCAGTTTCAATTCCAGTATTTCAGTTCCAGCATCCAGTATCCAGTTTCAATTCCAGTATTCCAGTATTTCACTATGCCAGTTCTAGTCTCCAGTTCCAGTATCCAATATTCCAGTATCACAGTTCTAGTGTCCAGTATCCCTATCACCAGTATTCTAGTGTTCCAATTTCCAGTACTCGTATTCCTGTTCCTAGTATTTCGACACTCCAATTCCAACACCCAGTTCCAGTGTTTCTGTACTCTAATTCCAGTATCCGGTATGTCTTCGTTCTAGATTCTCGGTTTCGATGTTTAGATCAAGATTACAGTTTCCAGTTTCCAGTACTAAATCCAGTAATCAAATTCCAATCCCAATTAAATCAATCAAAATGTCAATCCAATCTAATCCCTAGTTCACCAATTATCAATTTTTGACTCTCCAGTTTTCCAGTAATCAAGTTCTACAATTCCCAGTGAACTAGCTCTTTAACTTCTCAGTTCTTTAATTCTCCAGTTATCCGACTATTGAGTCCCTTAATCATCCAGTTCTCCAATTTTTCAGCTCTGCAAATATACAGTCCCTAAATTTTCTACTCTCTAGTTTTCCAATTCTTCAGTTCATCAAATCTTCAATTCTTCAGTTTCAAGTTATCCAGTCTTCCAATTCTCCAGTCCTCCCATTGTTTGATTATTCGGTTTCTCAGTTCTTCGGTTCTCAAGTCCTTAAGCCTCTAATTCTCCGGTAATCGAGTCCTCCAGTTTTTAAATTGTCATTTCCAGTCTCATTCTCAATTGTCAAATCTGATCTTAAATCCATTAGCCCCCGTCTCACTCGTGAATAGGCTAATTCTCTGATTTCTGTTGAGCCTGTTTGAAAGCGGTATTCATTCGAAAATGATCTCTCATTTCCTCATTGTCCGTTTGAAAACGGCGCTGCCTCATAATTATCTTTCATTCTGAATTGCGTGATTTTTGCAAATCAGATTGGATCCATTTCTCCTTTATTCTGAACTACCAAGTCAAAGTGTTTAGAGTAAATGATCTTGATTAAATTCTAGGACTTCATCTAGGGTCTTGTATTAGGTTAGGTTGCATGCATTCGCATCTAGGTTGCATTTTGTCTAGAAAGTCCTTTGTTGACAAAACGCTGCGCAAAATGGTGTTGTCACTTTTGCTTTGGTATTCAATAACTACGTCATCTCTACCAAATAAGGGCATCTGTAGACACCCCCATTTCGCTCTGCTTTAATCAGTAAAGAAATTAGTGTTTTCCTATTGGTTTTCAATGTTTTCCATTTTCATGTCCGTCTCTTATGTTTTCTCGATCTTTTCGGTCATTTTTGCCATATTTTCTTATTTGTCCGCCCGGTGTTGAGAAGGGTTATTCACAAGAATCCAAACATGGGAGAATTTGGACCCATTGGTGCACCATCATTGAACATTTTGGTTAGATTTGGATCAAGCAAGAGGCCTGTGCATTGTTTTAATGAAAAATGAGTTTTGAACCTACTTGGATCTAATACATAAAGATGTCCATCAAGGGAACAGTTAAGATCGTCTTCGGGAAGTCATTTTACGAAAACAACCAATTTTTTTGTTGTGACCATCAAGTTGAACAATTTGGATAACCCTTGGAAATGATTTTTGAGGCACAACTTTATAAATTGGATGGTTTGGATTATTCCATGAAAACGATTTAAAGAGCACAACCAATTTATATTGAGGCCCATTAATTGAGTGGCTCGGATCCTCCCATGAAAAATGATTTGAGGGCCCAACCCATTTGCGTTGCAGCCCACTAATTGGACGGATTGGATCATCCAATGGCTGATTTGTGGAGTACGACCACCCATGTTGTGACCCATCAATTAGGTAGTTCGGATCATCTTATGGTAATTTCGAGGGTGCAACTCATTTACGTTGCGGCCAAATCAAATGGACGGTTTGGATTATCCTATGAAAATGATTAGGTGGGCATGATCATCAGTTGGATGGTCTGAATCATCCCAAAGAGGTGATTTTGGGCGCAACTAACTTATGATATGACCCATCTAAAACCAAGTTGAATTGGTATCTTAAATCTTGATCGTCCATCTACTTTTTGCAATTCTTCTTCATTTTTAGCATCCTTAGCTATTAAAGAGAGTTTCTAATTACGGTGGACATGTGAATATCCTTATTTATGGCATGGAATCCAATGCATGGGAGTTGGGTTAATGCATGGGAATTGGCTTTCTATCTTGCTATAATGACAAAAAAAGGAACGGCCAATATGAGATGGAAACTTGCCATAATGGGATGGCTGAAATGGAAAGCTAAAATATGACGTTTACTTACCCATGCAAATAAAAACTTTGTTGATTTTAGAGTCTATTAAATATGGCATTGAGGTATTTTTGTTATTTGAATTCTCTCTTTTGATATTTATGCCGTGTTCTAAATTTAAACTTGGGCAATAACCTTAATTGCAAATGTGAAGTTTCTGTTCAAAGAAGCTTTCTATTATAAAGAGTATGACCTTGATATATAATGGATTAAGAAAACTGGTTGGGGGAGGACAGTAGTGATGAGCATCTAGAGAGTACTACAAAACAGCACATCTCCACCCTACATGCAGGGGACGAGTCTTCTCTTCCTCTCTCCTCTCACAAGAACGAGCAGCCTTGTCTCTACACCTCTGCAAAATAGTGGATGCTCTCTCTCTCTCTCTCTCTCTCTCTCTCTCTATCTCTCTCTCTCTCTCTCCATCTCATCTCCACCAGCACCCTCCAATATTTTCGTTTCCGTCACCATCTCCACTCTCCCTTGCCTAGCCGAAACCCACAACCCTCTCATCTCTCCCTTGAATTTTCAGCCAACACTCCTCCCCTCTTTTTTTCTTCCATTAAAGCACTTCAAGATTATTCATCCTCTTCTTCCGGCAATATTCCAAGTTACGAATCTCCGGCGATCAAGGTGATCTTGGTGTTACGTAGAGGGTGTGTCAAAGTGAATATCTCAAGGCTACACACCCTACAGACAAGGAGCGCGATCAACGGTAGGTTCCTTCATCTTTGTAAGATCAAAAGTAGAAAAGCAGGCTTAGGGCCATTTCTTCTTTGTTTTCTTCATAATTTTCGTAAAAGCTACCATGCATGATTTTGATGGGTCAGTTTATTTAATTATCATTTTTGGCAAAAAAAGGAATCGTTACATGAGAAAATTGGGTATTTAACCGATTGGGATATCTAGTGGCTTTTGAATCGTTTTACAAAGTGAGTATTTTAAAACAAAGATTTTTTCGCGAAGCTATGTTTTCTGAGTCTTAATGAGGTCAAAATAACCCCAAAAATCTAAAAATTCCTGTAGATTTCATTTGTCTAGATGGCTCAAAAATTCGTTTAAATAAAACCCGGAAATAGGATTTTGATGGTTCTAAAAATCGTTCATATAACAAAACAATTCACAACTGATTGAAATTTGGTGCTCAGTATATTTTTAATGTTTAAATATCATACAAAAAGTTTCAAAAGATTTGGAGTTTATTTGTTATTTTTACTGGAATTGTTTTGATAAAATCACTGATTTTCATGTATATGAAGGACATATCATTAAACGAATTCCTTAAAAGCTGAAATTTGGTAGCAAGATTAACTGACTAGTTAGAACCATATTGTGAATTTTTCAAAAATTTTGGGCATATTTTAATATTTTGTATTGATTTTTAATTGCTCTGACCAGAACATGAATATATCTGTTAAAAATAGACAATTATGGAAATAATGTCTGAATGTTTTCTCATAATTTTCTATTTGTCCGTGAATGTTCTCGTAAAAGTTTGGCTGGATTTGGAATTAATTTGCTATATTTGTTATTCATATTCACGTTCCTTGGATTAGGAACGGGTTGACTTGGCATCTTCCCCTTTTCCCTCTCATGCAACGCCATGGCAAGTTGGGAGATTTCCTTCTCCATGTTGTGTTGGCTTGTCATGAAAGTGCTAGTGAGAAGTTCTATGCTTTTTTCTAAGGAAGCTATGCGTGCCGACTCTCCTTGTTTTTGAAAACCCGGCGGTTGCTGATTTGAAACATTATTAATCATGGGGTTTTGAAAAGTAGGAGGGGAAGGGGATGGCCGAACAAAAGTGGGAGGGAAGGTGGGCCTAGGTTGGCCAAATTGGCCTTGGCCTTGGAAATTAGATGGCCCACTTTGACTCTATGAAAAGTTGGGATGATTTCTCCATCCCGGATTATAAGTGCTAGAATAAGGATTATTAGCATAAAGAGCACTCACATTCTCATTAGAATTACCGAATTTAGCAAGAGTTGGACACTCTTCCATGACATTGTCTGTGGCTTGACACCAATTACACATGGGAACACTATGTGCAATTTCATTGAGTTGTGAGGGTCCTTTGACAACTATTGCTTCTAGCCTTTTGATTAGGCTATCAAGATGGGCCTCTTTAGCCACGGCACCCTCTATGAGAAATTCCTTGCTTGAAGTGGCTCTCTCTCCGTCTTGAGTGGATTCCCACTCTCTTGTTTTTTCCGCCAAATCAAGTAAGAAGTTCCATGCTGCGGCCTCATCCGTGAAAGATGTAAAACCGTTAGGACACATGGACTCAAGAACTTGCTTTGTTTGGTAATCTATGCCCTCGTAAACAATTTGGCATAAGTGCCACAAATCAATTCCATGGTGAGGACACTCTTGGAGTAGGTCTTTGAACCTCTCCATAAACTTAGAAAATGACTCTAATGGCTTTTGTTTGAATTATAAAATATCGTTCCTAAGCTTATTAGTTTTATGTAATGGAAAAAACTTGTTTAGGAAAGCGACGGCGAACTCCTCCCAAGTGGTGATGGAGTTTGTTGGTAAGCCATAGAGCCACTTTTTGGCTCCATCCTTGAGTGAAAACGTAATAAACCACAACTTTACAGCATCATCGGTAAGTTGTTGCAACTTAATCAAAGCACATACATCTTCGAACACACGCAAAAATAAATAAGCATCATCCGAAGGGAGGCCATGAAAATGAGGAAGCAAAGAGATAAATTGCGATTTTAGGTCAAAATTATTGTCCTGCGCAACCGGCAATCGAATGCAAAAAGGTTGCGCGGTTCAGGCCGGATAGAAGCGATCACGCAAACTCTTTGGCGGCTCTTGTTCTTCCGCCATGACTACTTGATTTGGATTTGGTGCGATGTCTTCCGCCGTCTCTAACCGATTTGCTCTTTCTAGTCGATTGGTCGAGTTTCGCACCTAACCTACGGTCATAAACACAAGAAAACCAAGTAAGAGAGATGCATAGGCAAGAAACTAAAAATATAACTAAACTAAAAATAACTACTAATCTAAAACTTCGAATAATTAAGATTATAATGCAACTCTCTTCCCTGGCAACGGCGCCAAAAACTTGTTTGTAATATTAAATAACCGCAAGTGCACGGATCGTGTAAATACAGGTCGAACTCAGGGAAGAGAAATCTAGTTGTCAATCCTATCTTGTACCGATTAGAATACTAGCTATGATATAATGTTGCCTGGCAAAATTCTCAGGATTTCCGTGGATTTGACCTCGGAGCCAACACTATATATAAGCATGCATTCTATTCAATCTAAGAATCGAATTCAACTAAGATCTTTTTTATTTAAAATCCTAATTTAGACAAAGCGTACCAAAATTCTAATGATCTTTATTAACTACTTATCTAATCTAATTATAAAACCAAATTCTATGGGCTTAAGTAAATTGAAAAATTACAAAAGTAATTTGGAATAGTGTAAAAACTTTAATTTAATATAAGAGAACACTTAGGGTTAGAATCCACCATGGGTTTGGATAAAATTGATTAATTAAAACAATCATTTAAATTAGGTTGAAAATCCAACTAAACAGTCAATAAATAATAAGATCTAAAAGATGTCATTATTTATGAGTATTTAATCGAATTAACCCTCTAATTTATATTAATTATATAGAATTTAATCTTTGTCAATCAACAATCATCCATACGAAAGGGGAAAGCCAAAGGCATGGATGATTGGGATTTGAACAAAGACAAAACCCCACACAATTTGTTATATAATCTACTTGTTTTAATTACTTCTCTTTCTCCTTCCCCATGGCTTCATCTAAACCCTAAGTGTAGTGGGTTTAGCTACTCATGGAGAAGAGGAAAGAAACACAGAAAATAGAGAGGGGAATTGGAATTGCCATTAAATAAACAAAGAAAGCTCTACTTTAATTGAATTTGAAACAAAAATACATTGAGCTAATTCTTGGAAGAAAGAACAAAAATGGAAGAACACTTAGTCTTTTCGCAATGATAGAATCCTTGGCCGAGAGATATGACGGTCCCGAAATATAAACTTGAAGAATAATAGTATTGAACCAAATTTCCAAGTGGGAGAGATCTTTGTTGATGAAAATTCCAAGTATTACAAACTAGAGAACCAAAAAAATATGAAAGAGTGATAGAGCTTGAGAGAGGTGGAGAAGTAGAGAGAAAGAAAAGAGTGGAGAGGGAAAGAGAATGGTGGAGAGAGCTAGAGAATGTAGGGGGAGATATAAGAACCAAAAAAAACGAAAAACGGGAGGAATAGAAAATTCGAGCAAGGGAAAGACAGAGTTGCACACCAAAAAAATAAAAATAAAACAAGGGGAAAGAGAGAGATCCAAGAGAGCGGAATTATTGGACAAAAAATATATATAAGAAAAACCAACAACTCAGGGAGAATACGAGGGGACGAAAATTTCCGGAGAGGGAGACCCCAATGTTTTTGGCTTCTTGACAAAATAAGATGAGAGAAGACAGTACTATGTTTCTTTTTAAGGGAGAAGTTCACACGAAATCTTTTTATTGCCGGCCTTACGATAATAAACTAGAGAAAGTTGCCGCAACTACCCTAAAAAAATAGCAAATCTGTTAGTATCCAAGGTTACCAAAATCCAACAGATTCTGAGTCAATCAATCGGTCAAAAAAATATCCAGCTTGCCCTTTTGAGAGAGTGAGGTTGGCCTAAGATGGAAAGCAAGTCTCTCACATGCATCCAAGAGAAAGTTGATATTTATTCTAACGTACTGGGCCTCACTTTTTCTTAACCAAATTAATCGTTGATCTCATTAAATGGATGATTCAGATCATCCCTATGGTGTAGCTGTACAATCTTAAATTTTTCAAAAAGCACATGAACGCCGACTTCATTGGGTGACCAAAACCGTTCAATTAGTGGGCTATAGCAAAAATTAACCGTGCCTCAAATCAATTCCATAGAGTGATTTGCGTCGTCCAATTTATTAGGTTGATCCAAATCGTCCAAATTGTGGACACTTTCATTCGGGTCTTAGATATCACAAACCGATTTCCATTTGTTGTCGTGAATTGATATTGGCACCACCATGTTTAAGCAACTTCTTCAATCTGTGAAAATAGTAACGTGGGACTCACCATTTCATTACCACCTACCTTGCAATTTATAGTATTTTTTTCTTCTTGGTTCAACTCCACTTGGGAAACCATTCATGCCATATCTTTATGCCATGCATATATGTATAGTGGACCCCATCAAGCTACCATAAAAGGCAAGTTTCTATAAAAACAAAACTCCTTGTTGTCACCTTCCCATGCACATGCATGTATGCCTTTTTATAACCCGATCCATGCAAAGAAACAGTAACTTGTTTCTATTATTAACCACAATCAAAATGGGTGGTCGTTCATGCATGGATGTGGTCTTACAGTGCATTGCATCACATGAGGAAAAATTGGCATTGAGGGTTAATGCAAACCATCCAATTTAATGGGCTACCATAATTCGTGCTCCTCTAATCCATTCATACCAGCTGATCCAAGACGTCCATTTAATAGCCCATTATGTAAATTGAGTGCACTCCAAAACTATTTCAATAATATGATCTGGACCATCAAAATTGTGGATTTCAATGTAACTTGGTCGTGGCCTGATCATTTCCATGGGCTGATCTGAACTACCCAATTAGTGGGCTGCAATATAGATAATATGTGTCTTCTTAAATTGACTCCATGGAATATTCCAAACTATTCAAGCGATGGGCCCACCATTGTAAATTAATTGTGTCTCCAAATCATTCGATGAGATGATCCGAACCATTTATGAGCCTTGATGGAATTGGATGTACCCCTCGAATCATTTTCCAAGGTTTATTCGAACCAACCAATTAATGGGCCATACTAAATAGAGAAAGAATCTGAGCCGTACAAATGATGATCCACAATTGTTCTCACACTTCAATTCCCCTTTGAAATTTCATCGTTTTAGCTCTATTTTCTATGAAAATCTATAAATATCCTTGAAACACCAAAAACAAGAAAATACCTTAATAGCACCACTTTAAATGACAAAATATGCATGCTTTTCCTACCTAGAATTCACACATAAATGTGCTCATCAGATTTAATTAATTGTTGAGATTGATTAATGATCGTCAACAGGTATGGTCTGCTACTCACATGGCATATATCGGCCCCGACATCTGGGATGTGCGGGATGAGGCCGATTACAAGGAGGTGATACACTGCCCAACATCTAGGATGTGTGGGATGAGGCCGATCACGAGTTGATTGGCCGCCTCGACATCTGGGATGTGCGACGAGGTAATTGGCCGCCCTGATTCCACATGAGATCAGGATGATTAACCTGTTTAATAACCAGGATGAGGTATTCCCAAGATGAGTCAGATGAGCCTTATAGTCGCTGAGGAATGATCCTGCATGGTGTAACCGTATGACGTTATATCTAGTTCTGAATAGCTGTGTGCTTTCCAGATTTACACCATGGCGTGTGCACTGGGTGCAACACGTGCTTGAGACCACTACCTATAGGTGCAGGGTTATCCCTTTTACCTGGCACCGTGTGTGAGGAGCCGGTTCCGTAGGTAACCCTTGTGCCCTTAGGACCCTTCGCTTTGCTATGAAGTTGAGGTCTGATGCTCGCTACTTTGGCATGCTAACCTACGGTTGTGATTGATTCGACCTACTGGCGCATTGCTGGAAAAGCAGTTAGACTGATACGGAATAGCATTGTGGTTGGGGAAGATCCCGTGAAATTTACATTATAGCTGGGCTATGGCGTGCACTTGTTTCTCTTTATCGGCCGCAGCATTTTTATCGAATTTTATTGTTCATATTGCATATTTTTTCCTAACTATATTTATATAATTAGATATGCTTATTTTGAAAAATGACTTTGCAAAGCATTGGTTTACTCGACAAGTGAACAAGTGCATGCTGACCGTGCTGGTCAGATGGAGATTTGGTACGGTGCACTCGTTGAGGAGATGATTGGTCCCTGAGGTCTCACCTGTTAGGTTTCAGTATTTGAGATCAGGTGTGGATGGTTAAGATTACTATAGGGTTAGTTTTGTGCCGTTGATCTAACTGCCTTCTGGGTTAGGCAGGATGGTAATTATCATTATGCGTTCGGGGTATTTTGGTATTTTAGATCACTAATTGCACGACTGTAATAAAGTCGAAGAATGAGGGTTTTTTGTTTGCTCTTGTGAGTATAGAGATTTTGGGAATTACCAAGTTTCCTTTCTCAATATAAGTGAGCTTTTGGCTCATTCTCTATACACGTAATATTCTCTCCTCCTTCTTCTTCTCCCTCTAGCATCTTTTCATCCACCCTTGATCTCATTCGTCCATCTTCATCGGACTGAGATCTAACGGGTGTACAGTTACAAGTACCCTAGTGGTGTACATACAAACCCCCTCAGGATTCGAAATTGTCTTCTATCTCATCATCATTGGTGGTTTCTTCGTGGCTATCTATGTGATTACGCGCCCGGTTCGAAGATCCTGGAGAGAAAATGTTTGAAGTTCGCTTCTGCATCAAGGAACAGTGGTATCAAAGCTATATGGCTCGTAGTTGTGGGACCCGATCCCGGGAGAGGGACGGCGTGACTCACCTCCCTCTTTTGGTCTCTCATACCCACGAGGTTGGCGTGTGCCATTTATTATTGATTTAATTATTCTTTTCCGTGAACTTGGGATCACTAAAGCAATCCATATTTTACGCAAAAGAGAATGACAGAGTCGCCACTTAGATGAGAGATCTAGGACCCATAAGTGACCAGAAAGCTATATGGCAAATTACCACCACATACACCATTCTTGCCCGATAATCCGGTCTTCAATTTCAAAAGTTAACTCTCTTGAATTTCTTTTAAATTGCTCATTTAACTTTATATTAATGTGCGAACTATGTGGCATGCATCCTAAAATTTAATTTTAATATAATTCTTAATGTATCTCTTGATTTTCTTGATTTGTTTGAATTCAATCTATGTGAGAGTTCTCCTAAATTCCAATTTCAGAATATCCTAAGTATTTTAATTAATCCAATTAAGAGAAGAAATAAGTAAACTACCCTAAAACCCCCACCATGTGAGGAGGGACGACTCGTGCTCAGTATGTCATTCAAAGCATCCAAAGCTGCCTACGTATCCAAGCCTCACTAGAATTAGAGTCGATCGTAGTTCGGTGCCTAAACTACGCTATATGCCTAAACATCTAGGACACCAATCTAGACTGGAAGGACTGTTTCAACAGTTTAAAACATGTTATTTGATTCAAGTTGAATAGCTTTTATTTTCTTAGGACTTCATCTAAGATGCTATATGATCCTATCTAAATGCAAGACACTCCCTTAGACTAATGCAGGTGAACTTATATCCTAGGCAACTAGGCTTGTCATATGGGAAGAAAAAAGGTAACTAGTGTAACTAGATCTATGACTCAATTGCTAATAATAGCAATTGGTCGTGATGAGGCTGAACTCCCTAACTCTAGGACAGCCTAAAACCTAGAACACAACGTGACGTAAGTGTTCCTAATCAGCTCTAAGGGTTCCTACGAGGTGGTATCGTTATCCAACGGTTCCAAAAACATAGGTTTGATTAACCCAGATTGTGAAGTTAATGATTTTTAGTTCTTTAAAGGTTTCTAACTCCTAAAATCTAAGGAATACTAATGGCTTTAAGGCTGACAAGTTTCATCCTTGGGTTGCATCCATTGAAGGGAATCGTGCTTTCCACCCTTGCACAATTTAGCATACAAGTTATAATATATTATTGTCTGGCATGTTTCTCAGGATTTCCGTGGACTACAACCTCAGAACTAACAACATACTATAATTTAACTGCTCAAATTGTCAAGGATTGATCGCAATTAGGATACGATTATGAATGAAACTTGGCATCTAAACTATTCTAGTACTCTAAATTACAAAGGAAATTACTAACATCTATGGTTTATGTTAAAATGATTTAAGGATTACATGCTTACTGAAAATTTAAGTTGTTCTGAAAATTTTCATGATTTTTGGAATTAAAATTGATTTTTAAAGGATTTTATCAATTTCAAGCCAGATTGTTGATTTAGAAAGCAACATATAGTAAATCTATTCCGATGAAGTTCAAATTTTTATAATAACATGATAATCATGAAATGAGCTTAATGTAAAATTTTCATTGATTTTTATTATGAGTTGCTATTAATTTTTCAATTTTAATAGTTGGAGTCCAGGTTGTTGATTTACAAAGCAACCTATAGCAATCAGATTCTAATCAAGTTCAAATTTTTAAAAAAAAATTTCTCATAACCAGAATAGGTTACTGTAAAAATTTCATGAATTTATAAGGTGATTCACTATCAAAATCCGATTTTATTAGATTTAGTCCAGATTGTATGAATTACAAAACAACCCATAGCAAACAGATTACAAATTAATCCAAAATTTTACAGTAATATGAGGATTATAAATAAAGCATACTGTAAAAATTTCATAGATTTTCATCAGATTTTCTATCAATTAATGATCTCACAAAATCGGGTTATTTAGAAAGAAAACCCAAAGTCACATGATTACTGATATTCTAAAATCATGAAAAAACCATAGATGATCTAATATAAATCATAATATTTTCTATCAAAATTTTAGAACTTGAAAATTAATATTCCTCCAAAAACGCAATTTTTAAGAAAAAACTTAATTGTTTTCTTGAAATCCAAACCCGTTTTAATCATGAAAAATTCAAAAACGATATTAAAAATTTATAAAAACTCTTGAAATTTTTTCTCTAACATACCAGTTACATATGTTACTGGTTTGTAAAGAAAATTTTTGAAAATTATCAAGTTTAGTATAAAACAAATCACGGCACGCAAAATGAAGCTTTGATTAGAAAACCTTAAAGAAAACATGTTTTTCAAAATTTTATTTTATGAAAAATTCTATTTATGTCTAAACTTAAGATATGGAAAGTTTCATTAGTTTTCAAATCAGTTTGATATTTATTACAAATAGGCCAATATTCAAATAATTCAAAATAAGACCAAAATAATTCTAAAACTTCTTACAGTTTTTTAGTTATCTAGAAATATTAAAAACCCACAGGAAACCAAATTTCATTCATTTTTTACTTGATTTGATACGTTTTGGATTTTATTAATGGAGAAATAACCCTTTTCGGGGTTATCATTCGAAAAATAAAACCAAAAATCAAATAAGCCAACCATAGCTAGAAATTAAGTTTTTCAGTAGTTTTTTAATCTATTTTAATCTCAGAAAATACTTATTTTAAAAAAAAACTTAAAGATTTACATGACTTGTTTTGAAAACCTAATTTGAACCCATATTGAAGAAAAATCAAAGAAAAATTCATTTTTAATAGAGGAAAATTAATTTTCTAGCAAAAATTTGGATTTTAAAAAATTATGATTTATAATATAACATACTGAAATTCCAATAAAAAACCCATTCTTTTAGACCATATACGAAAATAAAAACCCTAAATATGCTTTTCTAAATCTAATATTACAAAGATGAAGAAAACCTACCGTTGATCGCGCTCCTTGTCTCTAGGGTGCGTAGATCCGGAGTATACGCTTTGACGCACCCTTATAATCACTAGAAAATCCCGTTGATTGATCCAAAGATCTCCAATATCACAAATATAGAAGAAGAATGGAAGAGGTTTAATGGATTTTTGGAGAAGAACAACATATGAGAACAAGATGAACAGGAGCTCTCCAAAAGGGGATGAATTTTTAGAATAGGAAGACCAAGTTGGACTTTTTTTCAGCCATTTCCCAAGGTTGAATTGATTTGCTTTATAGAAAAATCTAGGGTTTGCAAAGAATAGGTAGTTTCCTTTGTGAGGAGTCTCACATTAGCTAGTTTTTTATTTATCTTCCTCATCTTTCCTTCCTTTTAGTTTCCAAATCAACTTAAATTCTAATTGTGATTACTTGCAAATCAAGGCGTTCTATTTTGCATAAGGTAGATCTTTCAAGACTCTTCTAGAAACTCTCACACAATGAAAATAACATATATATATATGAAAGATTCCCGTCCAAAAAGGATTGCCCAACGTTGGAGCTCGTTTTTGACCTATTTAGAGGCAAAATCAAGAAAAGTCGTAAACTAGAAAGTTGTAGATTTTTTCGAGCTGTTTGAAAAAAGTATAATGGCAATTTTTTGGAAAAGTAGGTAAAACGTTATGGCCGTTTTACTAACCTGACCGTACTAGCCCTTTCTAATTATAACTCTTCCTTCTTCTCATTCTTTTTTATTTTTTTCAAAACACATCAAATATGACATCACTATCCCACCTCATCTATGTTGGGTGCCCAACTAAGTGGGCCACCCTTGTGGGGCGCCCAACTAAGTGGGCCACCCTTGTGGGGCGCCCACTTATGTGGGTCAACCCACATTAGTGAGTCTACATGGGTCTCCCATATGGGCTTATATCCAATAGGTATTTTTAAAGTATTTTTTGGACTTTTTTTAACAAAAATTCAATAAAATCTTATTAAATCCAAATTTTTATGAATGAACCCAACCCATCTGACATTCATAGTGCACCCCTCAACTCATGATCGAGCCACCTTTTTTAGAAAAAATAATTTTTCAGACCAAAATGCCCCCATTTGATTGATACACCTAAAGGCGACTTAAAATGTTTTCAAATTAGATTACTCCTAAAGGGGAAAGTTAAAAATAGAAAATTTTCAAAGGAAAACCTTAAAAATAGCAACTTTTTAAGTTCGCTTCTCTTGGTGGACAAGATCAAACAGGATCATTTGGCATTCCCTAAAAATCCCATAATGCCCTCGACACATAAAATTTCCAAGTCAAGTCAAACCCCTGAGAGTTTCTAAATTTAGCAGGTTTTCAAAAACTCATGAAATCATCTAAGACTCCTTAGACATACTCTAAAGGTCAAGTGAAACACATTAGAAATGACCAAATTACCCCCGAGGTGCAAAAGAGGTGAAAATAGGGAAAACCCTGAAAAATTCTAAAAATGGCATATTTTTTCACTTGATTGGAAACTTAAATTCTCATCTTCCAGGGACCATTGGAACACCCTAGAAACCTTTAGGATTGCGAATCAACTTCAAAACACCTAAAATGAGATGAAATATACCCTAAAATGCATGGATGCCTAATCTAATGCGGAATACGGACTCGAGACTTGACAAACCAACTAAATTTTTCGCTTTTTAAAGCAACATAGTAAATATATTTCAATTAAGTTCAATTTTTTACAGTAACATGAGGATCATAAAATAAGCTTACTGTAAAACTTTTATTGATTTTTATTATGATTTACTATTAATTTTCCAATTGTAATTGCTTGAGTCCAGGTTGTTGATTTACAAAGAAACCTATATCAATCGGATTCTTATCAAGTTAAATATTTTACAAAAATATTCTCATAACCAGAGAAGGTTACCGTAAAACTCTCATGAATTAATAAGGTGATTTACTATCCGATTTTATTAGATTTAGTCCAGATTGTATGAATTACAAAACAACCCATAGCAAAAAAATTTCAAATTAATCCAAAATTCTAAGGTATCAAGACAACAGGTTCAGATGTGATTTTTATCTACAGGCTTCGTTAATTTCGCAGCTCTGATCAACATTAGTTAACATCCTCGGTAGTATTGCTTTGAAGGAGGTAGAATTCATTTTGATGATTATACTTTGATGATCCTTGCCTCTTTTCCTAAGATATGTTCTTGATATTATGTGAATTTCAGATTTTTCTCAGGAGTTTTTGACATATGGAATGTTATGAAGTTTCAGTTTTGAGGTTTGGATGTTTATTACATGCATATTGTGTGATTTTGTTTAGAAATTCATGTGATTATTAGATCTGGAGCTTTGTTGTTTCAAAAAAATAAAAATTGAAACGGATAGATTTTTTTAGTGGTGGAAGAGTGACAAAAGCTTCTCTTTTGCCAGATTTTTTTAGTGGTGGAAGAGTGACAAAAGCTTCTCTTTTGCCTGGATCTATATTTACTTTGTTTTGAATTTTAAGATTTTAATCTATGTGGTAGTCTTTCTGTTAATAATAGAGGCTTTTTTTAGTTATACAAACGTTTGTATGACTAGTTCCTTAATTAATCAAGAAAATGTATTGTCTCTTTGAGTTGTATTCACTATAGATTTCTTTACCATGTCAGAAATCTGAGTATTTAGATTATTGATTTTATCCTCTTTGGGTCTGTTTATAATGAAGAAATCTAAAAAGTGATGTCTTCCTTGTTTTGAAGTTAGTTGTACATGATTAGGTATATTGTTTTATCATTACTCATGTTGGAAGCATGTCTTATCAAATTGGAAATCTGAACTTTAGTTTGGGCTAGTCTATAGTAGAAAACTTAAGTCAATACTTGTGCATGTATTGAGTGATGGTGTAACCATTCATGTCTTATTAACTGCACAAAATCAGTGACACCTTGTTTTAATTGCGAAATGTTTCAAATCTTGAAAGGCAAGATGATTTTGGCGCATCCATTAAAAGGGGTAGTGCCCATAGCAATATCTTTACCTACTAATGTTCACCCTATCACATTCACTCACTGATATTCACACATTATATCTAATAATTGCACGAGTTCAGTTTGTCTTCTCTGTTGGAATGATTGCTTGGAAGTTTCTCTTCGAAAACTATAATGATGATTGTATCAATTGTGGGACCTGATCCGACAAGAGGGGCGTGAACCGGCTCCCTCTCTCTTGGTCTCTCGTAGTTTGGTGGCCTAAACTAAGCTACATGCCTAAGAAATCTAGGATACCGATCTAGACTTGACGAACTGTTTCAACAGCTTATGAGGAATTATTTAATTCAAGTTTATGAGAACTCCATCTAAGATGCATATGGTCATATCTAAGTGCAAAACATCCCTTAGACTAATGCAAGTGGGCCCTGCATCCTTAGTTAACTAGGCATGTCCTATAGGGAAAAAGAGGTTAACTAGTGAAATCTAATTTACGGCTCAGTTGCTATCAATAGCAATCGGCCGTGATGAGGCTGAACTCCTAACTCTAGGACATCCTAAGACCTAGAACACAATGTGACGTAACTATTCCTAAAGGGGCTTTAAGGGTTCCTACGGGGTGGGATTGCAATCCAACGTCTCCAAAATCGATTTGAACTTGGGTTCGCCCAACCCAAATTTATTAAGTTAATGATTTTTCTATTTTTAAAGGTTCCTAATACCTAAAATTCAGGGAGAATCTAAGGCTCAAAAGGTTGATTGATTTCATGCTTGGGTTGAATTCATAGAAGGGAATCGTGCTTTCTACTCTTACACTTTTCGGCAAATAAATTATGATATATTGTCGCCTTGCATTTTTTCAGGATTTTCGTGGACAAAAGACCTCAGAGTCAATAATATATTTAACGTAGATGCTAAAAAGTCAAGGGTTGATTGCAAACAGGAAACGATTATGAATTCAACCCTCACATCTAATATAACCTAGAATAGCAAGTTTACAAAGGAAGTTGTTGATTCTTAAGGTTTCTGCTTAAGTAGCTTAAGGATTAGATGTGTTCTGAAAAATTAAGGTATTCTGAAATTTTTTATGATTTTTTTATTTAAAATGGATTTTAAATGATTTTAAATAAATTAGGCCGGATTGTTAACGTTACAAAGCAACATATAGTAAAGATACTCCAATTCGGCTCAAAATTTTACAAAGGCACCACCATAATAGAAGAATGTTACTGTAAAAGTTTCATCAATTTTTACTGTGATTTGCGAACTATTTTTAATCTAACAAAATCTGGCAGATTTGAAAGAGAAATCATAATTAGATAGCTACTGTAATCCCAAAATCATAAAACATTCACAGTAGATAAGATATAAATCATATTATTTTACCTCCAAATTTTAGCCTTAGAAGATCAGTGTATGTTTGAAACCTCAATTTTCATTTAAAAATCAATAGTTTCCCAGAAACGTTAAGCCCAAACACCATAAAAATTTGAAATTCACATCAAAACTTTGTAAAAATTAATCAAAATTTTTCTACATAATTCCAGTAACATAAATAACTGATTTGAAAAGAATTTTTTTTTTAAATTTTAGTTTTAACATAAAAAATCCCACAAACAAAATGATGCTTTGGATATTAAACAATGAAGAAAATTAATTTTTTCCAATTTTATTCTACAAAAAACTTGAAATATATTTAAGATAATGATATGAAAAGTTTCGTAGCTTTTCAAATTTGTTTGGTATTTTAAATGATTTAATCACTTTTAAAATAATTTTTAATGGCATTAAGTTAATCCGAAAATTCACGAAAATTTTTGTGTGATCTAGAAATCAGGAAAAGCTACTGGAGACAAAATTTCGTCCAATTCCAACTTATTTTCCTATATATTTGTTTTTATTCTTCGAAAAATTCTCATTTTCAAAGCAACTGCTCGAAGAACGAAATCAATGTCAAAATAGATCAAACTTGGCTGGAAATTTAGGTTTCCAGAAGTTTTTTAATATGTTTTAATTCAGAAAAAATCAGATTCGAAAAAACCCAACGATTTAAACCACTTGCTTTGAAAAGTGGGTTTTAACCCATACCGTAAGAAAATTGATTTTTGACTAATGAAAACTAATTTCTCAGCAAAAAATTAAATTTTACAACAATATGATTCATATTAGATTTTACAACAATATGATTCATATTACAACCTAGCATGCTTTTTAGTTCCTAGATTACATGAAATGAAAATACTAACCGTTGATCCCTTTCCTTGTCTCTAAGGTGTGTAAATCCAAGATATACGCTTTGACCCACCTGTATACGCAATAGAAAAACCGAAGATCGTTGAAAATAATCCCATACGATTTATGTCGAAGATGAGAAGAAAAAATTAAGATTCCTTGCAAAGCTAGGATTCTAATCTTATTATGCTCAGGAGAGATCTTTCAAGATCCTTCTAGAAGCTCTCACATATGGTAAACACACCCTTTTATGAAAGATTCCCGTCCAAAAAGGATTTTCCAACGTTGGAGCTCATTTGTTACCTATTTAGAGGTAGAATCAGAAAACGTCGTAAACTATAAAGTTTTAGCACTTTGAAAGATCTTTCCGACGCATATTTACACTGTAAATTTAGCGGATCGGTTAAGGAGTTATGACAGTTTTAGTGGGCTGGAATTCCCGTTCAGATGGCACTGCCAGATTTTAAAACTCGTTTTTGACTTATTTTGTGGAATAATCACGAAAAGTTGTAAACTAGAAAGTTGTAGGTCTTCTCGCGATGTTTCCAACAAGTATAGGTACGAATTTTTTGGACAAGTGGTTAAAAAGTTGTGACCATTTTAATGATCTGATCATATTAGCCATTTCTCTTTCTCATCTTTTATGAAATTCAACCCATTTCAAATAATAATTCAAAATTTATAATGGTGGGCCCACTCCATGTGATGCACATGGTGGGTCCTACACACATGGCCTAACCTCATTTATCATCTGAAAAAATCAATTTTGCCCATCATGACCTCGTTTGATCAACACATATAAAAAAGCGACCAAAATGCCTTCAAACCGGAACACCCTAGAGGGAGAAAGTTAAAAATGGAAAGTTTTCAAGAATTTTTTTTTAAAATAGTAAGTTTTGAAGTTCGCTTCTTTTGGTGGGTCATATCAAACATGATCACATGGAATCCCTTAAAAATGCCCAAAATGCCCTTATCTCACAAAATTTCTAAATCAAGTGAAACCCCTGAGAGTTCTAAATTTAGCAGGTTTTTCAAAATTCATAAAATCACTCAAGATTTCTCAGACAGAACTCGGGGATCAAATGAGACATATTGTAAATGACCAAAATACCCATGTGGTGCAAAAATTGATGAAAATAGGGAAAACCCTGAGAAATTCTAAAAATAGGAGGTTTTCTTAAATGATTTAAAACTTGAATTTTCATCTTCCGGAGATCAATGGAACCCCCTAGAGACATTCGGGATGGCGAATCAACACTAAAACACCTAGAATGAGGTGAAATTTACCCTAAAATGCAAGAATGTCTAACCTAATACAGATGACTGACACATACCAAACAAACCTTTCACTTTTTAAATCATAGCAAAATGGGGGTGTCTACACCAATATATATATATATATATATATATATATATATATATATAATAGCTCATTTAGAAGGCCCTTCCTGTTAGAGTTGGTGCCCTAGAACCCAGTATATTTCGCATGTTAATCAATAAAACTTTTTTTTTATGACAATTAATGGGTAACTACAAGTTAACTATGTGTGACATGCTAGTTGTTATTGACACGTATATGTCCTTAGGTAGTAAAGTAGGAAAACCATGCTCATGGATTCACAATCATAGGGAGCAAGGAGATCTGAGATTCCGGTTCTTTGCAAACCTTAATAGTTCCTAGTTGGGATTGAGGTTGGACACCTCCACCTGTATACAACTAGCATCTATTTTGCCAACATGAACGTGTGTGGGACCCGATTCTGTGAGAGGGGAATGGCCCGTGAGCCACCTCCCTCTCTCTTGGTCTCTCGTACCCACACGATTGGCGTGTGCTTTTTATTATTGATTTGATTCATCTTTTTCGTGAACTTGGGATCACTAAAGCAATCCGAATTCCACGCAAAAGAGAATGACAGAGTCGCCACCTAGATAAGAGATCTAGGACCCCTAAATGACCAGAAATCTAGATTCGTTACCTGGTTACGAGAATGAAAGGTATGAGGAGTTACCACCACATCCACCATCCTCGCTTGATAATCTGGTCTTCGATTCCAAAAGTTAACTCTCCTGAATTTATTTTAAATGGCTCATTTAACTCTATTGACATGCGAACTACGTGACATGCATCCTAAAATCTAATTTTAATGTAATTCCTAAATGTGCATTTTGATTTCTTAATTTGTTTGAATTCAATCTAAGTGAATGTTCTCCTAAAATCTAGTTTTATGGAAAATCCTAGGTATCTTAATTAATTTAGTTAAGAATTCATAAGAAAGTAATATAAAAGACCCCACCATTTGTGTGGGGGGGCGACTCGTGATTGGTATGCTATCAAGCATCCAAGCTGCCTACATACCAAAGCCTCACTGGGATCAGAGTCGACGTAGTTCGGTGCACCTAAACTAAGATACTTATGCCTAACTCATCTAGGATACCGATCTAGACTGGATTGACTGTTTCAACAGTTTTAAGAGAAATTATTTAGTTCAAGTTGAAGATTTTATTATTATAGGACTTCATCTAAGATGCTATATGATTCTAGCCAAGTGCAAGACGTCCCTTAGACTAATGCAGGTTAACCTACATCCTAGGTAACTAGGTTTGTCCTAGGGAAAAATTGGGTGACTAGTGTAACTAGATCTATGGCACGATTGCTATCCATAGTAAACGACCGTGATGAGGCTGGACTCCTAACTCTAGGACTCCCTAAAACTTAGGATACAACGTGACATAAGTGTTCCTAAGGGGCCCTACAAGGTTCCTACGATAGGAGACCGCAATCCAACGGCTCCTAAGACTTTGATTAAGTTAATTCAATTTGTTAATATTGATGATTTTTAGATTGACTGATTTTTTATTTTCAAGGATTTTTTATTCCTAAATATCTAAGGGATACCAAAGGTTCTATGGTTTGCTAATTTCGGCATCGAATCGCAACCATGGATGGGAATCGTGCTCTCAACCCTTGTATAATTTAGCACGTAAGTTATAGTATCTTATTACCTGGCATATTTTTCAGGATTTCCGTCGACAGTGGACCTCGGAGCCAATATTATACTATAATTTACGCACTCCAATTATACAGGATTAATCGCAATTAGTATATGATTGGGGTTGCGATCTCGGCAGTTAGACTATCACAGTATAGCAAATTTACATGGGAGATCTATGAACCCTAAGGTTTCTGTTTCAAATAAGTTAGGGATTAAATTCATGATGTAAAGTTAAGATTTTTTGGAGGTTTTTATTGACTTTTGTGTTGATTTGCTATTAAATTATGATTTACTAACATTAAGACCAGATTGCTAGGATTACACAGAAAGCCTAAGTAATCAAACTCCAAATCAGTTGAAACTTTTGCAGTAACAAGATATGGATGATTGTGGCTTATTGAAAAAATTTCATTAATTATCATTAAGATTTGATATCAATGTTTGATTTTTTAAAATTCAAATCAGATTATAGATTAACACAGCAACCTATAACATATCAATTTCAAATTAGTACAAAATTTCATAGAATAAAGATACAGATGATTAACACTTATTGGAAACGTTTCATGAATTATCATTAAGGTTTGATAACAATTTCTAATTTTACAAAATTCAAATCAGATTATAGATTAACACACGAACCTATAACATATCAATTTCAAATTGACTCAAACTCTTACAGTATAAATATAATCATGAAATTAGACTACTGTATGACTTTCATGGATTTTTATTACGATTTGATGCCAATTGAAATTCACACAAAAATCGGATGAAACCAAAGAATTACTTAAAAAGCAAACCTAATGGTATCCTAAAATCAAATAAAAAATTCCAGTAGATATATAATAGATTATAAAATTTTCTATCAAAATATCAAAACTTAAAAATTAAATCTCCTCCATAAAATTGTTTTTTAAATAGAAAAGGGGAATTTGGTTCCTAGGAATTGAAACCCATTTATTAAAATAAATTACAAAACCATATTAAAACTTTGCAAAATCAATTGAAATTTTTTCTCTAACATTCCAGTAACTTAAGCTACTGGTTTGTAAAGAAAATTTTCAAAAAGTTACAAATTTAATACGAAAAAGAATTATTGCACGTAAACCGAAGAATCGATTAGAAAACAGTAAAAAAAACATTTTTTTTCAAAATTTATAATTAAACATGAGTTCTGAAAAGTTTTATCAATTTTTTAAATCGTTTGATATTTTTTAAAAATAACCCAAAATTAAAATAAATTAAAACCGAATTAAAAAAAATCACAAAATTCCACAAATTTGATGGTGAATTGGAAATCCAAAAATCGGTTTGGAAATAAAATTTCATGAATTTTGGACTTGATTGGACCCGTTTTTCATTTTATTCTTCAAGAAATAACCCTTTGTTGGGTTAACTTTCGAAAAATAGAACGGAAACTGAGGCGGTCAAATCATGGTCAAAGATCATGATTTCCAGTAGTTTTAGTGTTAGCCCAAGGGTTCCCCATGGGTTCACTCAATCACCTTGTTTTGATGATTAACAAACGCAAATTGATTAGTCATTTATGAACTAATTGTTTGCCTTGAGTGTTGTGCTATAGACAGGTAATTCACAGGTCAATCCATGCTAGCACACACACAGATGGCCTAAGCTTGAAGATGAACCAAACAAAGGACAAAGGAACTAGAGCATACTTGGACAAACCATACCTTGGAGGATCAACCAAGGAGAAGTTCCACACAACCATCTCAAAGCATTGAACAAACAAAGGAAGATCAATGAAGGCCATAGCTTGTGGATCAACAACTTTCAAAGGAGCTTGAACCAAATGGTGGCATCATCCTTAAAAGGTGTCAAGCAAAGAAGCTCAACTTTAAAGATCCCAAAGCAAGCCAAGCACACCATTGAAGATCAAATGAAGATAGGCTCAAGAGAACAAGAGAGTACTTAGAATGGTAGTATGTATCACCTTTCTCTCTTGTGTTTTCTCTTATCAAGGCACATCTTAAAACCCCTAAAAAATATATTTTTCAAAAAAACTAACACACCCTTTAAGGACTTAAATGGATAAGTGAATGGCCATGGTGGTGCACCAACATGTTTGGACCCATATGGCATTCAACATAAGAATGAACAAAACAGAGTTCCGAAGCAACAACCTGGACCAGCAACTAAATCCTATCAAAAATTATTTAAAACATTTTCAAATATTTTTGAAAATATTTTTAACAGATAGCTCTCATTTTTCTCATATTCGTAGAGTATAAGAACATCGAAATCCGATGCGAAACGAAGGAGATATGAATTTTTCAAATGAGACACTATTTGCTGGAAATCCAGTATCGGAACTCTGAGAAAGCTCCGAGAAATGCTCCAGGTTCTTAAAATTAAATCTCTGTTTGGTTTCTCGGAACTCCGAGAAAACCCTTGGAGCTCCGAGCTCGAAACTCCAAGAAAATTCTCGGAACTCCGAGCAGTGTATTTGTTCAAAAAATTATGGCCGTTGGAGGCCCAACGGTTAGTTGACTCTTTGACCCGAAAATAACTGTTTTGCCCCTAAAACGGTTATATTGAGTTAGGACACCATATATACCCATCTAATGGGTCTAAAACACTAGAGGAACATTGTCCAACTCTAACAAACCCTAGAAAATCATTTGTGAATCATCTTTGGGTAAAAACTCTCACCAAACTCATTGTGCCTTGATTTTGGAAAAATCATTTCAGATTGGTTTAGGCTTTCATTTGCAAATTATTCTTGAGAGAAAGTGTGTGAACTACAACTTGTAATTAAGCCTAGTAAGAGACTAATACTTCTTCTTCTTCATTCGATTGGTGGCAAGGGCATCCGTGTTTAATTCCCTTGGGTGAAGTGCTTAGAACTCGACGGAGAAGGAGAGTCATTGTAAAGGTGGAAGGGCATCCTCATTTAATTCCCTTGAGAGTGTAATCGCCTCGGAGCCGGGCGTCGTGGAGGTCTAAATAGTGGAAATCCTCAAGTGCGACCTTGAGTAGAGTGGAGTAGGCCTTTGGCCGAACCACTATAAATCCTTGTGTCGCTTGCGTTGGTATTTCTCGATTTCTCACTCTCTTATTTGTGCCTGTCTTATTATTTAGAATTGAGTGAGTTAGCATTGCCATCCAACGTGAATATCTTTACATTTCTAATTAGCCCACTAAATCTCCTAATTAAGTTGGTTGTTTAAACAAGGGTTTTTAAGCTTATATACATTTGTGAAAATTGGTTAAGCTTAACTAATTCAACGTAGTTAACCAAGGGATAAAACTATGGTGAAATTAGTAAGAATTTTCAAAAGGTAAAAGTTTTATAAACATCCTATTCAACCCCCCTCTAGGTTGCCAAACCACGTCTCTACTTGGATTTCAATTGGTATCAGAGCTTGGTCTCTTGATTAAGACCATAATCGGTTAAGAGTTAAACGATCTAGTTTTTTAGTAACTTAAAAGATGGGATGTAGACTACCTATTTTGGATGGTTCGGATTATGGATCATGGTTGATCCATATGAAGACATACTTAAAAGGTCTAGATAAAGATATGATAATGATAATTGAAAATGGTTTTGTTTTAAATGTTAAATCTAAAAGATTAAATGATTATGATAAAAAATTATCTTTACTAAATACAAAAGCGCTAATTGCAATATGTTGTGTATTACCCCGTAACATTTATGAAAAAGTATCCTCTTGTAAAAATGCTAAAAATGTTTTGGACTCTATTGAAAATCTTCAAAATCAAAACATGTGCTTAATGGGATTATCTAATTAAAACCCCTTGGATAATGCTGAATTAACATTTGAAGAACTTGTTGAAAATGTCCAAGAATTACATAAGAAACTTAAGGATCAACTAGCTAAGAATTCAAACTTGAAAAATAATTTACCTAGTATTCACAACGAGTTTAGGTCACTAGAAATAGATCATGCACATCTTAGTGAAGAAAATAAAATTTTAAAAAAAGATTTTATTGAACTATGTGATACTATTGCTTCACTAAGAGAGGAAAATCAACTCCTTAAAGAAGAAGAAGAGAAAATCAAAATGCTTTCATCTCTTGAATTAATAAATTTTAAAACGGAAATCAATGACTTAAACATCAAGAATAAAACATTAATGTTGAAAAATCATTATTTACAAGAAAGTGCAAAACATAGTTTTCATCATAGTCATTCTTGTAAATCATCTTGTTCATCCCGTCCATCTACCTACTCATATATGTCTTGTGATTTTTATGGTAGATTTGGACATTACAAATCTAAATGTATGTTTAGATTTATAAAAAGTAATAAGTTTGTTTGGGTTAGAAAAGATACATCAACTAGAACAAACTTGCTTGGAACCAACATGGTTTGGGTTCCAAAATCCCTTTACTTGAATCACATCATATGATTAGTAGATTTAGGGGTAATGAGCTTAAAATAAAATATCATTTGAAAATAAATTTTTGATACAATATGCTTATAGTTGGTTAACCTCTTTGTATCAATATTCAATGTGCTTAATTTGAAAATCTTTTCAAAACAAAAAAATGAGTGTATAGATACTATATGCCTATCTTTGTTTGAATAATATGTATCTATATATCTTCTTGTAATTCAAAGTCTAGATGCTTAAATGTAGTTAATATGAGACTTTGATATATTGAGCTTAATTGAATATCATAATTAGAAACATCTCTCTAAGTGTATACATTATGATTTAGATCTTCTTGCACTTAGTGATCATCCACAAAAGAAAGCCACTCTAGAGAACATTAATGTGAAAACCATAAATTGTGCTTACAGGATATTTAATCACACCTTTGTGCCCATATGTTCAAATTAAAGCTTCAAGTACATCTTTAAAATTTGAACCCATTTTGGTAGTTGCTAAGAGTTAGGTTAAATGATCACATCATTCTAGCAAAACCAAAAGAAAAGAAACACATAGGTTTAAAGACTTGAACTTAAATGGAAATTTTTGGCAATCAAATAATACTTGAACAAAAATTTGAGAAAATGCCAAAGTATCATTCATTAAACTCTATTTTTGGACAAATATGGCACTTGCTAGATAATTATGTACTTAAATTATTTTAAAATATCATTTCTAGTAAAACTAAGATATTAGATTTCATGTCTAAGAAAACAACTCAAATTCCTTCTTAGACATCTTTTTGTGCCCTAGGTGAACAAACATGTTTATTGTTTTGCACCTAGTTGTCCTATCAAACCCATTCTATTATATGCTTAATGATTTTCATCAAATACTAGAAGAATCATAGATGGGTCAAATCTTATGTATTTCCAAAAGAGCTTTGATTGAATATCTTTTCTTGACTTAGATGAACCTTGAAATGTATAAGTAATGTTATATGTATTTTGTTCAGATAGTCATGAAAGTTCATGTTGGAATATGTGTATCCCAGGTGGATTTTATCATGTGATATATATATTTATATACTCTAAAATCCTTGGATCTTTTCCTAAAAACACAAAAGGATATAATATGTAGGGAAGTTGAAACATGAATCTAGATTCAATGTATGACTTGAAATGAAAATATCATAGGAATCTAGAATCATATTTGGGAAATACTCACTTGAGTAAAATTAAAATTCATTAAGGTGCTTGTATACATTAGATTGTGATGGGAACATGTGTCTCCCACACATTTTTAGTTTTTCAATAGGGCTTATCCACCTTGTGCCTAATGCCTTGTCATTGTTTACATGTGGTTGTGGATGTAGATGTAATGTTTGGACCATGCACATTATGTGTCATGCCCTTTGTGTCCAAATATGGTAGATTATCCATGGAAACCTTGATGATCATATCTTCTCATAAGGTATACTCTCACCTTCATGAATCATGGATGTCTCTCTAAGACATGGTATTTTATTGACCATTCTCACTATGTTTTAGTCCTATAGAATTGAACTCAAATTGGTATATACATATTCTATAGTTATCACCCCTTGTTTGATAATATCTACACATATGAGATGTTAAACCTTAATCTTAAAAGCACTCAATTGGTGCCCATAGCCTTCTTAGATTCTAAGAGAGAGATGGTACATTCACATTAATTACAATATCCAACAAATTGGCCTTGTGCCAACATCTCAAACATGAATAGGTATACATTTATATGTGATCTCCCTAGCTAGTTATGTATGTTACATACTTAGGGAAGTACATTTAGGGGGAGCATGAGCCAAAGATTGAAAATCTTTTGTGCTATGCTTGTTTATCATGATGAGCTGGACTATGGCTATCATTTTATCATGATAAACTGACACTTGGAGAGTAAGTGTCATTGTAGTCCAAGGGTTGAGTTTAACTTGGTATCTTTCGGAAAATATATCCTAAAACCTTTAGAGTCTATGCAAGGACATTCCTTTGGATTCATGCATTGCATGACTCATTTTTAAAGGGGGAGCTTAGTAGGATAAGATTTTGTCCTAAATGGCTTATCATATGATATTAAATATGTATATCATTATGCATATTGTTAGGCCTAAAATCGGTAACAGATACGGCAGTGATGTAAAAGCTAAGCTGGAGGACCCGAGGAACCGAAGTGAAGGAGCTGAGTCCTGCACAAGAGCACACGAGGTCAGAAGACCAACCCGGAGTCGTTGCTCCGGACGGGCCCTTTGACACTCAAGTCAGTATGAGCAGGAGTGTAGAGCCAGTAATTTATGATGGGTAGCTTAGAAGTTATTACCCTTTGCTCTGAGCCTTGAGAGGCCTTTTATAGAGGGAGACCTGGGGTGGTTGGATTACCTACTCGCGCTAAGGGAACTCTTGGCCTTACCCCTAGATTAACCCACACATACATGTAGTATACGAACACACGTGCATCACGTGTGTGAGCCTAGTTTAGGATATCCTACCCATTTGTGTCTAGATTAGGCCGTAGTCCATCTTCCAATGGCTACGATCGGTCCTTACGTACATAAACAAAGTCATGAGTCGAGATCCTCTCTCCACTCCGCTAGATTAGGATTAGGGTTTGATGCCTTCAGGTAACACTATTAAAATGTATGAAGATTAAAACAATTTTCCTTTGGGGTTAGGATATAAATCCCATATTTCCTAAGATCTCATATGATTAGTCTATTCTTGATCTATCCGTTGAAAGCAATCCTATGCAATCTCATCTAAGCTTTTGATCGTATGCCTTTCATTTTTCTATCATGTGATTCGATCATGTCTTTATACTTTCTTTAAACTGGCAGGAACTTGTCCCAATCTCATGTTTATGTAATCTTGATCCTTCTTGTATCCCTTCTCTTAGCTTACACGCACCATGTCTACTGGTAAAATTCTCGATTGGATCCGTGGTACATTAAAGGAATCACATATCTATGCCATAGGTGAGCAAGAGAAAAATCTCTTTGGCTACATAGCAACCATTAAGCTCGATTAGGGATTACTCTATGCCGCATCAGAGTGTTGGGATCCTGATCATCATGTCTTCCGTATTGGCCACCAAGAAATGTGTCCCACTTTTGAAGAATGGTGTGTCTTGTTGGAATATCCTGTGAATGGCCCTCTGGTGAAGCCATCCTGTGTGCTGGATTATCGTCCTTTGTTCCTTCGCTTAATGAATAATCCAGATGAATCCATGGACTCTTTCATAAAAGGCCAAGAAGTGTCCATGCAACAGTTGATCGACATCTACCCTCCTATTGGACACATTGGTGGTGTTGATATTCAAAAGGCCCGACGTCGCGCTTTGAGATTCTGCTCCTTTGCTAGGTTCCTCACTGTCCAGCCTTCTCGCTTGGCGTCAGCTGTTCTTTTGGATCTCGTTGATGAAATGGATCATGGCGCCAATCCAATTCCTACTATACTTGCAGAAACCTTCAATGGGTTAGATGATATGGCTCGCTTTCGTGCTAGCTCAGATCCAGGTCGTTATGTTCGCTCTTTCAATGGGTCCTTCTCAAGATGTCCTGCATTACTCCAGGTGTGGTTGTGCCACAAGCTAAAAATTGCAGCTCCTGTCCATTTTGATCATACATTGTATACCTTTAGCGAGTGGCGTCATGATGTTTCCTTCTATCATAAAAGCGATTGGACTGATTGGTTAAGTTCTCACCAACAAGATCAGATTTGTTGGCAAATCCCTGGAATCCAAGAAGCTGTCTTCAACACTGGAGAAGCTAACTAAGTTCGCCTTCTTGGTCTAAAAAAGACTTCCTTTTATGTTCCTGCCAGGATTCTGCGTCAGTATGGAAGGGAGCAATCTATTGTGCCTCCCCTTCGTCATTTTTATCCTCCTGAGGATCTCAAGCCCAAGATTGTCAGAGCGGTTTCATCTGCTTGGGATGTCAAAATCATCAAACCTTTAAAGGAGTCAGTTTTGGAAGGTTATCGTCCAAAGAAGATGTCTAGAAAGAATGCTTAGTTTCATATTTAATCTTATCAGTTTATCTTTGAAAGAGTGAACCATGTACTCAAGCTTTAATGATTGATCAATAAAGTCCATCTTTCTCTTTCATTATCTTCGTCTATGTGTGTATCATTGTCTATTTTTCTCTGTGATTTTAAAATATGTCTTTCAAATATTTCAGGGAAGTAACACCATAGCTAAGCCTACTACTCCTTGGGTTCGGATTTCTTCACGGTTGGAGAGGAAATCTGTCTCTCCACCACCTTCTCTGAGGACCCCGTCATCTGCTTCTTTCTCATCCTTATCCTCACAAATGGCAAAAAACCAAGATAATCTTCCACCCGCTGCTATTACCGATACTTTCACCTTAATTCTCCAACAACTTCAAGAGCTCAAAGAGGAGAACCGAGTTATCAAGGGCCAGCTTTCCGAGAAGTTGGCGCCATCGTTTTCCAAAGATAAAGGGCCTATGCACCATACAGCTACTTCAGCAGCACCTGCCCAGCCAGTGTTCATCCCTATCCCTGATAAAACCGAAGAAGACTTAGAAAAAGAACAGTACAGCGAAGATCGCAGTAAGCCTTCTCAGTCCACGGTTGATAAGACAGTTATGGAGAAACTAGAAACTCTTACCAGGAAAGTTCAAGACATCCAGCTTCAGGACCAAGGTGGTTTCAACCCAAGTGATCTGACATTGTTTCCAGAAATCCGTCTCCCTGCCAATTTTCAAATGCCGAATTTTGATAAATATGATGGTGTGGGTTGTCCAATCACCCATTTACAGATGTTTACCATCATGTGTCAGCCTCAAGGCTTATCTCCTGAGCAGATGGCTCAACTGTTCCCTGTTTCACTTACTAAAGTTGCTAGGAGATGGTTCATGGTCCTAGACAAAACCCATTATAAGACATGGAAGGACATTGGTGAACAATTCATTAAGCAGTTCAAATACGGTGATGGGACAAAAATCACTAGAAAAGATTTGGAGAGAACCAAGCAAGACTCAAAGGAATCTTTTCTAACCTTTGTGAAAAGATGGAGGAGACTAGTAGCGCAAATGATGGAGCGCCCTTCTGAGGAAGAGCAGGTTCAAATAATTATGAAGAATATTCCCCCCCAACTCCAGTATCACATGTCTTTACAGTATTATCCGGATTTCAAACATTTCATCGTGGTAGGCACCCAAATAGAGGAGGCTATGGCTCAAGGTGTATTCAACCGAAGTAACCTGAATACGAGAGAATTCAGGAAGCCTCCATCAGCTGAAATTAATAACCTTTCCCGCTCCAAGCCTCAGCCTCCAAAACCTCATAACCCCATGGTGATGGACTATACCCAACCTGCTGCCGCACCTCGACCACAGGCCCAGACAGAATTTACCCCCTCCCTCTTCCACCATCTGAGATACTCAAGGAGTGTCTAGCCTCAGGTTGCATAACCCTACCCGACATTAGGGCTCCTCCCAATCCTTTGCCAGCAAATTGACGAGCAGATCAACACTGAGAATACCATAGAAATTCTGGCCATCTCACTGATAATTGCATTTGTGAATGGTCTCATGTCCTCCTTGAGCCCGTTTGTGAACAGTGTCTCATTTCCCGAGTCCATTTATGAATGGCCTCATATCCTCTTTGAGCCCGTTTGTGAACGGTGTCTCATTTTCCGAGTCCATTTGTAAATGGTCTCTTATCCTATTTGAGCTCGTTTGTGAACGGTGTCTCATTTTCGAAGTCCATTTGCGAATGGTCTCATGTCCTCCTTAGGCCTGTTTGTGAACGGTGTCTCATTTTCCGAGTCCATTTGTGAATGGTCCCTTATCCTCTTTGAGCCCGTTTGTGAACGGTGTCTCATTTTTCGAGTCCATTTGTGAATGGTATCTTATCCTATTTGAGCCCGTTTGTGAACGGTGTCTCATTTCCGAAGTCCATTTGCGAATGGTCTCATGTCCTCCTTGAGCCTGTTTGTGAACGGTGTCTCATTTTCCGAGTCCATTTGTAAATGGTCTCTTATCCTATTTGAGCTCGTTTGTGAACGGTGTCTCATTTTCGAAGTCCATTTGCGAATGGTCTCATGTCCTCCTTAGGCCTGTTTGTGAACGGTGTCTCATTTTCCGAGTCCATTTGTGAATGGTCCCTTATCCTCTTTGAGCCCGTTTGTGAACGGTGTCTCATTTTTCGAGTCCATTTGTGAATGGTATCTTATCCTATTTGAGCCCGTTTGTGAACGGTGTCTCATTTCCGAAGTCCATTTGCGAATGGTCTCATGTCCTCCTTGAGCCTGTTTGTGAACGGTGTCTCATTTTCCGAGTCCATTTGTGAATGGTCCCTTATCCTCTTTGAGCCCGTTTGTGAACGGTGTCTCATTTTTCGAATCCATTTGTGAATGGTCTCTTATCCTCTTTGAGCCCTTTTGTGAACGGTGTCTCATTTTCGAAGTCCATTTGTGAATGGTCTCATATCCTCCTTGAGCCCGTTTGTGAACGGTGTCTCATTTTCCTAGTCCATTTGTGAATGGCCTCATATCTTCTTTGAGCCCGTTTGTGAACGGTGTCTCGTTTTCCAAGTCCATTTGTGAATGGTCTCTTTTCCTCCTTGAGCCCGCTTGTGAACGGTGTCTCATTTTCTTCTAAAAACCGTTTGAGAATGATCTTTGTTCCTTCTCTTCAGAATCCATTCGAAAATGATATCTCATTCTTTCATTGCCGGTTTGTGAACGGCGCCGCATCGGGATTTTTTATTACATTCCAATTCTAGGACTTCGTTTAGGGTCTTGCATTAGGTAGTATATGTTTGCATCTAGGTTCCATTTTGTCTAGAGTCATTTGTTGATTAAAGCTCCGCAAAATGGCTCTGTCACTTTTGCTTTGGTATTCTTTGACATGAAAATAACCGTTTTGCCCCTAAAACAGTCATATTGAGTTGGGACACCATATATACTCATCTAATGGGTCTAAAACACTAGAGGAACATTGTCCAACTCTAACAAACCCTAGAAAATCATTTGTGAATCATCTTTGGGTAAAAACTCTCACCAAACTCATTGTGCCTTGATTTTGAAAAAATCATTTGAGATTGGTTTACGCTTTCATTTGCAAATTATTCTTGAGAGAAAGTGTGTAAGCTACAACTTATAATCAAGCCTAGTAAGAGACTAATACTTCTTCTTCTTCTTCATTCGATCGGTGGCAAGGGCATCCGTGTTTAATTCCCTTGGGTGAAGCGCTTAGAACTCAGCGGAGAAGGAGAGTCATTGTAAAGGTGGAAGGGCATCCTCATTTAATTCCCTTGAGTATAATCGCCTCAGAGCCGGGCGTCGTGGAGGTCTCAATAGTGGAAATCCTCAAGTGAGACCTTGAGTAGAGTGGAGTAGGCCTTTGGCCGAACCACTATAAATCCTTGTGTCGCTTGCGTTGGTATTTCTCAATTTCTCACTCCCTCTCTCACTCTCTTATTTATGCTTGTCTTATTATTTAGAATTGAGTGAGTTAGCATTGCCATCCAACGTGAATATCTTTAGATTGCTAATTAGCCCACTAAATCTCCTAATTAAGTTGGTTGTTTAAACAAGGGTTTTTAAGCTTATATACATTTGTGAAAATTGGTTAAGCTTAACTAATTCAACTTAATTAATCAAGGGATAAAACTATGGTGAAATTAGAAAAAAATTTCAAAAGGCAAAAGTTTTATAAAATCCTATTCACCCCCCCCTTTAGGTTGCCAAACCAAGTCTCTACTTGGATTTCAATATTTAGAATTTTTAGAACCCTAAAAAAATCATTTTTTAAAAAAGATCTTGTTTTAAACACTTGCTTTGAAAATTCCATTTAAATCCATATTGAAAAAAAAAGAAATTCAAGATTTATTTGGAGGAAAATTAATTTTTGGGCAAAATTTTAGATTTTAAAAGCATATAATCTATGTTATAACATACTAGAATTTTAAAAGAAAACTCATAGATTTGATGTTTGAAAAAAATAAAACCCTAGCATGCTTTTCTAATTCGCAAAGAAGGGAAATTCTTACCGTCGATCGCAATCCGTGTCTCTTGAGATAGTAATCCAAGATATTCGCTTTGTCCAACCCTTTGGTATAATGAAGAAGACCCAAAGAACACCCCAAAGATCCTTAATGTGTGATTTGTTGAAGAAGAAAAGGGAATTCAAGAATCCCTTTTGTGAAGAACCCTTGAGAGAGGACCAACACACTTCAAGAGGTTTTTTTTTTTTTCTTGGGAGGAGAGAGAAGGACGAATTTGGATTTTTTTGGATCCTTCCTAGGATTGTTTGCTTTGATTTTTATACAAAAAAGCTAGGGTTAAGAGAGAAATAGTAGTTTCCAATGTGAGCTATATTTTTGGCTTTTTTAAGCAATCATCTTTTCCTTCTTTCCTTCTTTTATTTTTTTATTCTTTTTATTTTTCTTTTAACAAATATGATGATACCAATGTGACATCATCAAGGTTGGGTGCTCAACTCATGTGGGTCAGCCATGTGGGGCGCCCACCATGGTGGTCGACCCATATGGGTGAACCCACATGAGCTCCATCTTTGCGGGCTTTAGCCCAATCGGCCATTTCACATGGGTTTCAGGTTTTTCCGTAAAAATTCAATAAAATCTTTCTAAATTTAACATTCTATATATGAACCCAACCCATTTGACATTTATGGTGCATCCCTCACACGTGATCGGACCATCTTTTTGGAAAATAACTTTTCGGACCAAAATGCCCCTATTTGACTGTTAGACATCCATACCCTCAGGTTGGTTCACCCCTAAAGGAAAAAATTTAAAATGGAAAGTTTTTGTGGTCAAACTTCAAAAATAGAAACTTTTAAAATTTGGTCCTTTCGGTGAGCAATATTAAACAGGATCATTTGGTATCCCCTGAAAATACCCAAAATACCCTCAACACTCGGAATTTCCAAATTAAGCGAAACCCCTGAGAAATTCTAAATTTAGCGGGTTTTCCAAAATTCAGAAAATCATTCATAATCTCTGACATATTTCGGGGATCAAAAGAATTACACAAGAAAAGACCAAATTACCTTGAGGTGCTAAAATATGGCGAGAGTAGGGAAAACCCTGAGAAATTCCCAAAATAGCAGATTTTCAAAAATTTATGAACGGACTCAAGATTTCTTAGACACAACTCAGGGACCAAATATGATATGTTGAAAATGTCTAAAATACCCCCGAAGTGCAAGACTAAGAGAAAATCTTGAGAGATCTAAATTTAGCAGGTTTTTAAAATCTTACAAAATTACTCCTAATCCATCAGCCGTACCTTCAAGGTGGTTTTGGATATATGAGAAATGATTGAAACATCCATAAGATGATAAAAATGTGGAAGCCTCATGAGTTTCTAAAAATAGCAACTTTTTCAAAATTTGTAAAATCACTCAAGATTTGTCAAATATAACTCGGGGGTCAGACAAGACACATCGGGAATGACCAAAATACCCCTGCAGTGTAAAAAATGGGCAGAAATGAGGGAAACCCCAAAAATTCTAAAAATAACAGGTTTTTCAATTAGTTGGGAACTTAAATTTTCATCATCTAGATGCCATTGGAATACCCTAGAAACCTTTAGGATCGTGAATCAACTTCAGAATTCTTTCAACGAGGCGAAATCTACCATAAAATGCACAGATGCCTAATCCTAGGTGGAATACGGACTCGAAACTTGAGAAACTACCAAATCTTTTGCTTTTTTAAAGTGTAGCAAAATGGGGTGTCTACAAATGCCCCTCTTTGGTAAAGATGACGTAATCATCGAATATCAAAGTAAAAGTGACAGAACCATTTTACGTAGCGTTAATCAACAAAGGATTCACTAGATAATGCAACCTAACCTAATGCAAGACCCTAGATGAAGTCCTAGAACATAATCAAGATCATTTACTCTAAACACCGTGACTTGGTGGATCAGAATAATGGAGAAATGGATCCAATCTGATTTGCAAAAATTACGCAACTCAAAATAAAAGATAATTATGAGGCAGCGCCATTTTCAAACGGGCAATGAGGAAATGAGAGATAAATTTCGAATGGATACTGCTTTGAAATATGCTCAATAGAAATGAGGCACTGTAATTGTACAGGCCAAAGGGAAATAAGAGATAGATAATTTTCGAATGGACTCACAGAGAATGAAATGCCGTGTTTATACAGATTCCACAGAAATAAGACATTATATTTATATGGATCCCAAAGACGAACAAGGGACCATTTTTAAATGGACTCAGATAGAATGAAATACCATATTTTTAGGGATTCCAAGAAAATGAGATATTATATTTGTATGATGTTCAAAGAGAATTAAGAGACCATCTTTGAATGGACTCAGAAGGAAATACCGTATTTTTACAGATTCCAAGGAAATGAGACATCATATTTGTATGATGTTCAAAGAGAATTAAGAGACAATTTTTTAATGGACTCAGATAAAATGAAATACCGTATTTTTATGGATTCCAAGGAAATGAGACATCATATTTGTACGATGTTCAAAGAGAATAAGAGACCATAATTGTATGGATTCGAAGAGAATGAAATATCGTATTTTTACGGATTCCAAGAAAATGAGACATCATATTTGTATGATGTTCAAAGAGAATTTAAGAGACCATTTTTTAATGGACCCAGATAAAATAAAATACCGTATTTTTACGGATTCCAAGAAAATGAGACATCATATTTGTATGATGTTCAAAGAGAATAAGAGACCATAATTGTATGGACTCGAAGATAATGAAATATCATATTTATACGGATTCCAAGGAAATGAGACATCATATTTATATGATGCTCAAAGAGAATTTAAGAGACCATTTTTTTATGGACCCAGATAAAATGAAATACCGTATTTTTACAGATTCCAAGAAAATGAGACATCATATTTGTTCAGCAATGGCTTGGCCCTTTACTGATTTCTAGGTTACATGGCTGATGTCAAACTCAGATAACAACAATAACCATCTGGCAGTCCTGCCTGTCAGGGCAAGTTTTTCAAAGAGATACTTCAGAGGATCCATCCTTGACAAAAGCAGAACCTTATGTGATAAAAGATAATGCCTGAGTCGCTGAGTAGCCCAAACCAAAGCTAAGCAGGTTTTTTCTAGGACAGTGTACTTCTGTTCATACTCCAACATCTTCTTACTAAGATAATACACAACCTTCTCATGCTTGGTTTCTGGATCTTGTTGTGCTAACATACAACCCATGGTGGTTTCGGTTACTGACAAGTAAAGCAGCAATGGATGTCCCGGTATTACTGGTGCTACTATCGGTGGTTCTGACAAACTTTGCTTTATCTTCTCGAAGGCCTGTTGACATTCCTCCGTCCATTCTTTGGAAGTATTTTTCTTTAAGAGCTTAAATATAGGTTCGCAAGTTGACGTAAGATGAGCAATGAATCGCCTTAGGAACCGTATCTTTCCTAGGAATCCTCAAATTTCCTTCTCAGTTTTAGGCGGCGGTATCTCCTGGATAGCCTTAATCTTCTGAGGATCTACCTCTATGCCCCTTTGGCTCACCATGAATCCTAGCAACTTACCAGAGGTAACTCCGAATACACACTTGCTAGGATTCAGGCGAAGCTGATATTTGAGTATTCTTTCAAAGAACTTCTTAAGGTTTGGGATATGATCTCTCCTTTCCTTGGCTTTTACAATCATATCATCGACATAAACTTCGACTTCTCTATGTATCATGTCATGGAGTAAGGCTGTAGCTGCTCTTTGGTATGTCGCACCGGCATTCTTGAGACCAAATGGCATTACCCGATAGCAATAGGTCCCCCATTGTGTAATGAATGAGGTCTTAGTCATGTCCTCGGGTGCCATCTTAATTTGATTGTAGCCCGAGTAACCATCCATGAAAGATAGTAATTCATGCCCGGCCGTATTGTCTACCAGGATATCGATATGTGGTAGAGGGAAATCATCTTTTGGACTTGCCTTGTTCAAATTCTTGAAATCTACGCACAATCTCACCTTTCCATCTTTCTTTGGTACAGGTACTACCTTTGCGAGCCATTCTGGATATTCCACTACTTGCAGAAACCCAGCATTCAACTGCTTAGTAACCTCTTCCTCTACTTTTAAGACCCATTCGGGCTTCATTCTCCTTAGCTTCTGCTTTTTAGGTTTAATTCCTGGTAACAAAGGTAGCTTGTGCTGAACAATGTCTTCGCTCAACCCGGGCATATCTTTGTAGGAACAGGCAAAAACTTCTTTATATTCCCTAAATAGGTTTATTAATTTATCGCGCTCTTTAGGAGATAGAGTATTTCCAATTCGTATTTCCTGTATTAAATCTTCTGTTCCGATGTTTATAATTTTGATTTCATCTTTAAGAGGCTGGGCTCGGCACTCCTCCTCTTGTTTGAGCATATGCTGCAATTCAAGGGGAGTTTCATCGATCCCTTCTTCCTCGTCTGAGGAGGGAGTGTTATCATTATTAAAGTCAGAAGCAAACACAGAGACATACTGAGAATCGGATTTCATTGACTTGAAAGAAATTATATCATCATCATTGGACTCATCCTGAACAGGCTCAGGATTCACATTGAAAATAAAATCAGAAAATGACTCGCCTGGACTAGGCATCGACACAGACTCAACAGACTTGACTGGACTTGACTTAGCAATAAGATAAGTAGGAAAAACATTAGAACACCAGTTTGAAAGATTTTCTGTTGCAGGTGCAATTTGACTTTGAGGTTCAGTAAAGGTAGCATCGCTCTGAATAACCGCTACTAGCATATCTTCATGGTCTATCTCTTCTTGTTCTTCATAATGGTCTAAAATTGGCCACTCCTGCCAAGCAGCATCAGGCTCATCTTCTTCAAACAAGGACCCCAACATATCTGGCTCAAGGTAGACAACCAGTCCTCAACAGTTTTCTCAACATAATATACCGGCGGTTCTGTTTCTGGGAGAGCAAGGTCGCTAAATATTTCAAAACCAGGTATCATGATTCCCGTCACCGAGTCATACCATGGTTCGGAAAACCCATAGTATGGTGAAGTCTCGCCTTCTTTGACAAAGTGACCGTTCATTGATAAGGAATATGGAGCCATTGGGAGTACCCCTCCGGTGCGGCAGATTTCTTCCCTCAATTTCAACAATTCTGCCATGGCTTCTTCCTCTTCCTCAGTAGGTATATATCCAAGACCGACAGTTCCATGGTTCGCTTTGATTGGGTGCCAGGGAGATGCCTTGCTTGGATCACGGCCCAAATTCATACCAGGGAAGTAATTCATTTTTCTCATTATCTTGGCAACCACAGGACTGATGGCAAAAGGTAAACACAACTCTTCCCGAGAAGCCTCTTCATAGGAAATAGCAGCAACATCGAACGCGAAACCATTCAAGTTATAGTCTTCTGCTTTTGCAACTGGAAGGATCAGAGTTTCTCCTGTTATTTGTCCTATTTTTGGCTCTTCGTCACCCCTGACAGTGATCAACTTTCCATTTTTGCTGAACTTCAATTTTTGATGAAGGGTTGAAGCAACAACGCCTTCCTTATGCAACCAGGGACGTCCTAGAAGCATATTAAACGAGGCCTTGATATCAATAACCTGAAACTCAACCTCAAATTCTTGACCACCTACAACAATTTTGGTGGTAAGGACCCCGACCACATTTCTGCGGGTGTTGTCATATGCGAGGATTCCACGAGTTGATTCGGCAAAACCAGTGGGGCCAAAACCCAAGGTAACGGTAGTTCTTAACGGACACACATTCAACGCAGATCCGTTATCCACTAACACAGATGGTACTTTCTTGCCTTCACAAACAATGCTGACATGAAGAGCTCTAGCATGATTTCGACCTTGAGGAGGCAACTCTTGATCTGAGAAGCTAATGACTCTGGCAGCCTGGGTTAGAGCAACAACTTCAGCCAGTTGCTCCGGGGATATTTCTGAGGATACCTGTGTGGTATTCAATTCTTTTAACACGGCTTCTCTGTGTTTCTTTGACACTATCAACAATCCCCAAACAGATATAACGGCCTGAGTTTTCTTCAACTGCTGCACAACCTCATCATCTGGGTCTTTCACATATTGCGGCTCTTCTCCTCGAGCCACTGCCCCTGGATTTTCGACTCTTAATTCAGCAGGTTTGAAAATCCTTCCTCCCCTTCTAACATGTCTAACTTCATCCAATTCTGGCTCATCATAAGTAATAACTTGAGGGACTTGTGGCTAATAGGTGATTACCAAGGGAGATACAGACTCTCTTAGGTATGACTCATCACAAAAGATGATTTGAGGTTTAGAAACGGGTTCAAAGGCACATATGAGGGTGAGAGGGTCAAACTCAAAATCTCCTATGGTTATGGCATTAACGGCAGCAAGAGGATTAGCATGACCAGGTAGTGGGTTTTGGGTAACATTGGGTCTTAGCTGGAATTTAATGACTTTCTCATCAATGAGTTTCTGAATTCTAAATTTTAAGGCAATGCAGTTGTCAGTAAGATGACCAGGACCCCTGTGATACTCATAGTGTTGGTCAGCTCGCCAACTTGCAGGCAGAGGGTTTGGGGGAGGCAGGATGGCAGGTAGGGTTATGCGACCTGAGGCAAGACACTGCTTGAGTACTTCTGAAGATGGAATAGGAAGAGGGGTAAATTCTACCTGGGTTCGTTGCCGAGGTGCAGCCGCGGGTTGGGCATAGTCCATCACTAGAGGTTCTTGGGACCTAGAGGACTGAGCATTGGAACGAGAAATATTATTAACTTGGGCTGGAGGGGACTTTTTGAAATCTCTGGTGTTTGAGTTGCTACGGTTGAATGCACCTTGAGCCATAACCTCCTCTATCTGGGTACCTGCCACGATGAAGTGTTTGAAGTCTGGATAATATTGCAATGACATGTGATACTGGAGTTGGGGGGAAATATTTTTCATGATTATTTGAACCTGCTCTTCCTCAGAAGGGCGCTCCATCATCTGGGCTGCTAGTCTCCTCCATCTTTTCATAAAAATTAGAAAAGATTCCCTCGAGTCTTGCTTGGTTCTCTCTAAATCCTTTCTAGTGATTTCCGTCCCATCATCATATTTGAATTGCCTGATGAATTGTTCACCGATATCCTTCCATGTCCTATAAGGAGTCTTGTCTAGGACCATGAACCACCTTCTAGCGACCTTTGTTAGAGAAACCGGGAACAATTGAGCCATTTGCTCAGCAGATAGACCTTGAGGCTGGCACATGATAGTGAACATTTGCAAGTGTGTGATCGGACAACCCACACCGTCATATTTGTCGAAATCTGGCATTTGAAAATTGGCAGGGAGACGAATTTCGGGAAACAATGTAAGATCACTTAGGTTGAAACCACCCTGGTCTTGAAACTGGATGTCTTGAACTTTCCTGGTAAGACTTTCTAATTTCTCCATAACTGTCTTATCAACCGCGGACTGAGGAGGCTTACTGCAATCCTCGCTGTACTGTTCTTTTTCTAAGTCTTCTTCGGTTTTATCAGGGATAGGGATGAACACTGGCTGGGCAGGTGCTGCTGAAGTAGCCGTATGGTGCATAGGCCCTTTATCTTTGGACGACGACCGCCCCAACTTCTCAGAAAGCTTAGCCTTGATACCTTGGTTCTCTTCTTTGAGCTCTTGAAGTTGCTAGAGAATTAAGGTGAGAGTATCGGTAATAGCACCGGGTGGAAGATTATCTTGGTTTTCTGCCATTGGTGAGGATGAGGATGAGAAAGAAGGAGATGCTGGGGTTCTCAGAGAAGGTGGCGGGGAGACAGATTTCCTCTCCAATTGTGAAGAGATCCGAACCCAAGGAGTAGTAGGACATATTTTAAAATCACAGAAAGAAGCAGACAATGATACATGCATAGACCAGGATAATGAGAGAGAAAGATGAAATTTATTGATCAATCATTAAAACTTGAGTACATGGTTCACTCTTTCAAAGATACTGATAAGATTAAACATGAAACTAAGCATTCTTTCTAGACTTCTTCTTTGGACGATAATCTTCCTCAACTGACTCCTTTAAAGGTTTGATGATTTTGGCATCCCAAGCAGATGAAACGGCTCTGACAATCTTGGGCTTGAGATCTTCAGGCGGATAAAAATGATGAAAGGGAGGTACAATAAATTGCTCCATTCCATACTGACGCAGAATCCTGGCAGGAACATAAAAGGAAGTCTTTTTTAGACCAAGAATACGAACATAGTTAGCTTCTCCAGTGTTGAAGATAGCTTCTTGGATTCCAGGAATTTGCCAACAAATCTGATCTTGTTGGCGAGAGCTTAACCAATCAGCCCAATTGCTTTTATGATCGAAGGAAACATCATGACGCCACTCGCTAAAGGTATACAATGTATGATCAAAATGGACAGGAGCTGCAATTTTTAGCTTGTGGCACAACCACACCTGGAGTAATGCAAGACATCCTGAGAAGGACCCATTGAAAGAGCGAACATAAGAGCTTAGACCTGAGCTAGCACGAAGACGAGCCATATCATCCAATCCATTGAAGGTTTTTGCAAGTATGGTAGGAATTGGATTGGCGCCACGATCCATTTGATCAACGAGGTCCAAAAGAACAGCTGACGCAAAGCGAGAAGGCTGGACAGTGAGGAACCTAGCAAAGGAGCAGAATCTCAAAGTGCGACGTCGGGCCTTTTGAATATCAACAGCACCAATGTGTTCAATAAGAGGGTAAATGTCGATCAGCTGTTGCATGGACACCTCTTGGCCTTTTATGAAAGAGTCCACGGATTCATCTGGATTATTCATTAATTGAAGGAACAAAGGACGATAATCCGGCACACAGGATGGTTTCACCAGAGGGTCATCCACAGGATATTCCAACAAGCCACACCATTCTTCAAAGGTGGGACACATTTCTTGGTTGCCAAAACGGAAGACGTGATGATTAGGATCCCAACACTCTGATGCGACATTGAGTAATCCCCAATCGAGCTTAATGGTTGCCACGTAGCCGAAGATATTTTTCTCTTGCTCACTTATGGCATAGATGTGTGATTCTCTTAATGTACCACGGATCCAATCAAGAATTGTACGAGTAGACATGGTGCCTGTAAGCGAAGAGGAGGGGTACAAGAAGGATCAAGATTACATAAACATGAGATTGGGACAAGTTCCTGCCAGTTTAAAGAAAGTATGAAGGCATGATCGAATCACATGATAGAAGAATGAAAGGCATACGATCAAAAGATTAGATGAGATTGCATAGGATTGCTTTCAACGGATAGATCAAGAATAGACCAATCTTATGAGATCTTGGGAAAGATGGGATTTATATCCTAACCCCAAAGGGAAAGTTTTTTAATCTTTTTATATTTTGACAAGGGTTACCTGAAGGCATCAATCCTAATCCTAATCTAGCGGAGTGGAGAGAGGATCTCGACTAATGACTTTGTTTGTGTACTTAAAGACCGATCATAGCCATTGGAAGATGGACTACGGCCTAATCTAGACAAAAATGGGTAGGATATCCTAAGCTAGGCTCACACACATGATGCACGTGTGTTCGTATACTACATGCGTGTGTGGGTTAATCTAGGGGTAAGGCCAAGAGTTCTTTTAGCACGAATCCGTGCTCAATATACTGTACCAGTGTCCGGCGTATCAGTACGTGAACAATAGATTCGTTTACGTACCATAAAGGTACTAGGCTAAGAGTGGAATGCTTCTCTAGCACAGAGGCACCAGGTGATGAAATCCCAGTCAACCATGCTAGATAACACTCCGGGTTCGTAAAATAGGATGTGTGTACATGTGAGATGCAAGGGTTTAGATGCAAGTGATGTAAGTGTGTGCAATATGTTTGCGCAATCTATGATGCCTTCAGGTTTTGTTAGATTAAGTTTGAGTATTATCTGATGAGAAAATAAAGTAAACAAACTACCTAGCAAGCATAGAGCTTTCATGAGCCAATTAAAATAAATTCAAATGAATTATCTTTTGGAATTTTAATGAAGTTAGGTGATCCCCAGCAGAGTCGCCAAACTGTGGGACACAATCCCGCGATAGAGGTGAGGCACGAGCCGCTACGCTGTCTCTTGGTCTCTCGTACCCACACGAATGGCGTGTGCTTTTTATTATTTTAATTACCCAACCAAGCAGGCAGCAACCAAGCCATAGGGTGCAAATAAACGTGCAACCCAGTACCCATAAGGGCAGTGGTAAGCCGCCGAGCCTAGCAAGGTGTGATTTAATTCATGTTTTCCGTGAATTTGGGATCACTAAGGCAATCCGAATTCCATGCAAAAGAGAGTGACAGAGTTGCCACCTAGATAAGGGATCTAGGACCCATAATTGACCAGGGATCTAGGACCCATAATTGACCAGGAATCTAGACTCATTACATGGTTACAAGAATGGAAGGTATGGGGAGTTACCACCACATGCACCACTCCTGCCCGAAAATCGGTCTTCAATTCCAAAAGTTAACTCTTTTGAATTTCTTTTAAATGGCTCATTTAACTCTATATTAATGTGCGAACTATGTGACATGCATCCTAAGATCTAATTTCAATGTAATTCCTAAATGTGTATCTTGATTTTCTTAATTTGTTTGAATTCAATCTAAGTGAAAGTTCTCATAAAATTCTAATTTCATGAAAAGTCCTAAGTGATTTAACTACTTTTAATTTAAGGATTAATGTACAAAACCCCACCATTTGTGTGTGGAGCCGACTCGTGATTGGTATGCCATCAAACATCCAAGCTGCCTACGTACCCAAGCCTCACTGGGATCAGAGTCGACGTAGTTCGGTGCTCCTAAGCTAAGCTACTTATGCCTAACTCATCTAAGACACCGATCTAGACTGGATTGACTGTTTCAAGAGTTTTAAGAGAAGTTATTTAATTCAAGTTGAAGCTTTTATTATCCTAGGACTCCATCTAAGATGTTATATGATCCTATCTAAGTGCAGGTTGTCCCTTAGACTAATGCAGGTTAACCTACATCATAGGCGACTGGGCTTGTCCTATGAGAAAAGAGGGTAACTAGTGTAACTAGATCTATGGCACGGTTGCTATCCGTAGCAAACGGCCGTGATGAGGCTGGACTCCTAACTCTAGGACTCCCTAAAACTTTAGGACACGACATGACGCAAGTGTTCCTAAATGGGGTTCTAATAGTTTTTATGATGGAAACCGACGGTTCCGAAGACATGAGATAAATTGATTTAATTTGTTGAACTTAATGATTTTCATATTTCAAGGATCTTCGGTTCCTAAACATCTAAGGAATACCAAAGGCTCTATGGTTCACAAGATTCGGCCTTGAATCGCTACCATGGAAGGGAATCGTGCTCTCAACCCTTGTATAATTTTAGCACGTAAGTTATAGTATGTTATTGCCTGGCATATTTCTCAGGATTTCCGTGGACAGTGGACCCTGGAGCCAATAACATACTATAATTTACCTACTCCAATTATGCTAGATCAATCGCAATTAGCATACGATTATGGTTACGATCTCAGCATCTAAATTATCCTAGCATGGCCATTTTACAAAGAAAATCTAAGACTGTTTCAGCGGTTTAAGGAATGAATACATGACAGAAAATTAAACTTCCCTGGAAGTTTTCATAATGATTTTGGTTAATTTCGATTTTTAATAGATTTTATCAATTTCAGATCACATGGATGATTTTACAAATGAACTCATTGTAAACAAACTCGAAATAAGTTGAAATTTCTCTAGTAACAAGATATGAATGAATATAGTCTACTGTGAAAATTTCATGAATTTTAGATACGATTTACTATCAATTTCAGATTTTTAAAGATTCAGATCAGATTATGAATTTATACAGCATCCCCTAGGAAAAAAATTCCAAATCAATTGAACATTTTACAGTAATATGATATTTGTAATATAAGACTACTGTAAAATTGTTGAAAATTTTAATTATGATTTGGTATTAATAAAAAACCTCACAAAATCTGGTTGTTTCAAAAGAAAATATCAAACGATATACCAAATAAAATCTTAAAATCATTAAAAATTCATGGCAGAATATATCAGTATCATATTATTTTACTACAAAATTTCATTAATTTTAGAACTTATTTGGTATATTTTCCATTTTTCTTCTTCAAAAAAATGTCTTTTAAGAGTTTTCTATTTTTTAAACATGATTTTTGAGAAAATTATGACTTTTAAAGATGCCCTTTAACATTGCTCTGATATGATGAACATAAGAAAATTATAATATTCCAAGAAACAGATCATTCTAAGGTAGCCATTTTTTCTAATTTCCTAATATTCCGGTCATTATTTCAAATTAAATTTCAAACTTCATTCAAATTCTTGAAATCCTTAGATCCAACGTTTGATCCAATCCGATAGTTCTTTTAGTCCCATTACATGGATCATTGCATTAAATTTTGAGACGAATCGGACTTTGAAACACTCATGTAAACCTGATTTTGAGACAACCCATATATTATTGAATTAAACAAGCGTAAATACTAAAACCATGCAAAAATACGTAAAAAAATACGGAATAATTCTAGAAAAATCTGAGAAGAGTGCACCTATCTTTGGTATCGATCCGAGCCTAATCTGAAAGCACGAAAATCCGAGGATGATGATTTGATGCCAAAATTCCGAGATTGGATCTGAAAGCCTCTCTCAATGTTGGTTAAAAATAGCCTTTCATTTCCCAAGAGTGTGAACCAAAGGATGATCAAGCCTCAATGGAGAGAGAGAGAGAGAGAGAGAGAGAGAGAGAGAGAGAGAGAGAGTGGTCGGTGGGATGTGTGGATGGCTACGGAGAGGGAACCAAGATTGGGAGGAGAGGGCTGCTGTAAAAAGTCTTGTGGGGTGTGAAGAAGCTGCTGTAAATTATCTTCTAGCGGATCAATAAGGCGAGAGAGAGGAGAGAGATATAGTCTGCCGAACATGGATTGTGGAAGGTTGCTTTTTATAAGTTTAGCACATGTGTCCTTCTCAATCAATAACACTTCCAAGAGAAAGATGAGTCATTTTCAGCCTTTGATCTCTAATCTAGTGATTATAGAAAGCATCATTTTCTTTATTGTAGAGAATTCAAACTGGACCCCACTTGTATGAACAAATAGCTCGGATGATTCAATCACTTTGGGAATATAATAAGAAACTATCCAATCTGCCCTCCTCCTCTAGAACTCCTATATTTAGAAATTTACCCAAGACTAGCAACCATTGTGAAGCCAAATCTGAATCTTGACATAATCAGTGGGCTGCACCAAGATTATCCGAACCTTTGCTTGTGTATAACCTTCTAAAAATAGTCCTCTTCAAATTGTCTTTTATGTAGCAAGCTCCACATGTCAGTTTTCACATATTGCCTCCACACAACCGAACCACATATTTCTTTATAAAGGCTATATTATTTCCACAAGAGAGAGAGAGTAACAAGTGTATGTAATAAAGAAAGAGTGTTGGTAAAGACACTCATCCTCTTGATATGAATAATTAAACTGGGAATGGAAAAAGAAAGTTCACACATTGTAAAGGCAAACTACTAATTTTGGAATGACCTTGGATGGGCCCAACTGTTTTGACCAAAACCCATAATTGTATAAACGTCCATATCTTCCAACTTTGGCAATAGTGGGCCCCACTTTCTTTATTTAAGAGATGATCCAAATTGTCCATTTGTTGGGTTACACATACATGGTCGTCCCTCTTATCCATGGAATGATCCAAACCGTACATTTTAGTGGCTTTTGGGGTAAATGAGCTACGCTTCTCAAATTATTCCTAAAACTTATCTGAACCGTTCACTTCATTGGGCCATAATGACAGTTAACCTTGACCTCTATACAATTTCCATCCGCTGATCCAATCTGTCCAAATAATGGGCCGCAATGTGAATATGCTACACCATCTTTAAATCATTCCCATATGATGATCCGAACTGTTCATTTGATGGGCGACAGTTGATGATCTTGACCGCTCAAATAGTGGGCTGCAAGATGAATTGGTTGACCGCGCCTTAACCTCTTCTATAAGATGATCCTAGCTATTCAATTGATGGGCCGCAACGTAAATTGGCCACCAAAATCATTTCCATTGAGTGATCCGAACTGTCTAAATGATAGGCAATAATGCGAATTGGTTGCATCCCGCAAGTCATTTTGTGGGCTGATCATAACCGTCCAAACAATATGCTGCGATGTAAACTGGTTGTGACTCTTAATTTATTTCCAAGGGATGATCCTAACCTTTCCATTGGAGATCCATGATGTAAATTGATTTACGCCTCACAACCCTCCGCCATAGGTGAATCCGAGCCATTGATCTTGTTAGGCTGCAATATACCTCAAAACCACTTTCAATAAAATGATCTTAAATATTCATCCGACAAGTCAGGAGACAAATTGCTTGCACACCCCAAAGTCATTTCTACAAACAATTCGAATCATTCATTTGTGAGGCCACAACGGGATGTGCACAGAAATTAACCCCATATGATCTGAACCATAGATTCATTAGGATACATCAAAGAAAGTTTCCCCCCATAACTCATTTCTTCACTAAAACACTGTGCGGGTCCATTCGATTGACTCTCCCGAAGGAAAGTATTCCAAAGCTCTCTCTTATTTAGATTCCTGTGAATAACTCTTCTCAACACCTCGGCGGAAATGACCGAAAAGATTGTAAGAGATGGACACGAAAATAAAAACACTAGAAAACCGATAGAAAAATACTAACTTCTTTGTTAATTAAAGCGGAGCAAAATGGGGTGTCTACACAACCCACCTTGTAAAGTAGTCAATCGCAACGAGGATGTACTCGTGACCATTAGACGACTTGGGAGAAATCTTGCCAATAATGTCAATTCCCCACACCGAAAATGGCCAAGGAGAGGTAAGAGAATGCAATTTGGTGGGTGGTACATGGATGAGATTCGCATGTATCTGACATTTATAGCATTTCTTCACAAATGTGTGACAATCTGCTTCCAATGTTGGCCAATAGTACCCCAGACGTAGGATCTTCGTTGCCAACATTTTTCTATTCATATGAGGTCCATACACCCCTTCATGAATATCTGTGAGAATTTATTCTGCTTGATCTTCAGTGACACATAAGAGTTGAATTCCGTCGAAAGACCATCGAAAGACTGTCGATACAACTCCCCTCCACAAATTGCAAAATTAGCTGCCAATCTCTGCAAAGTTCTCCTTCCTTTATTCGAGGCCTCGTCGGGATGCCCCTGGTTTGAGATGTAGTTCTTTATGTCTGTATACCATGGCTTACCATCGGGACATCTTGCAGCAATTTCTATAGCATCAACATATGCAGGAGCCCATTGCTCCTGAACCGTGATGGGTCTCATCTTCATATTGTGAGGTATGTCAATCATAGAAGCTAACATCGCTAAGGCATCGGCGAATCTATTCTTCAACCTTGGTAAATAACTGAAAGTGATGCACCAGAATTGTTGAACAAGAACATCCAAGTATTCATGATACGGCTGTAGCTTTTCTTCTCTGGTTCTCCACTCTCCCTGAGTTTGGCATATGATTAACTTCGAATCTCCATATACGTCAAGATCCTCTATGCCTAAGGCCAATGCGGCCTCAAGTCCAACAATGCATGCTTCATACTCTGCCATATTGTTGGTACAATTAAATTGTAACTTAAAGGCAAGGGGAACATGCTCATTTCGAGGTGACACAAGCAATGCCTCTACTCCTTGCCCTGTTTGGTTTGCTGCACCATCAAAATAGAGGGTCCAACCAGTTTTCAGATATTCATCTTCTATCATCATGATCTCTTCATCTGGGAACATTGGCTTGAAAGGCTGACTTTCTTCTCGGAGTGCTTCTGCCAATTGTTCAGCAATAGCTCGACCCTTTACTGATTTTTGGGTTACATGGGTGATGTCAAACTCAGACAACAATAATAACCATCTGGCGGTCCTGCCTGTCAGGGCTGGTTTTTCAAAGAGATACTTCAAAGGATCCATCCTTGACAAAAGCAGAACCTTATGTGATAATAGATAATGCCTGAATCGCTGAGTAGCCCAAACTAAGGATAAGCAGATTTTTTCTAGGACAATGTTTTTTTGTTCATACTCCAACATCTTCTTGCTAAGATAATACATAGCCTTTTCATTCTTGGTTTCTGGATCTTGTTGTGCTAACATACAACCCATGGTGGTTTCTATGACTGACAAGTAAAGCGGCAATGGGTGCCCCGGTATTACTGGTGCTAATATCGGTGGCTCAGACAAACTTTGCTTTATCTTCTCAAATGCTTGTTCACATTCCGCTATCCATTCTTTGGAAACATTATTCTCTAAGAGCTTAAACATAGGTTCAGAGGTTGATGTAAGATGAGCAATGAATTGTCTTAGGAATTGTATCCTTCCTAGGAATCCTTGAATTTCCTTCTCGGTTTTAGACGGCGACATCTCCTGGATAGCCTTAATCTTCTGAGGATCTACCTCTATGCCCCTTTGGCTCACCATAAACCCCAGCAATTTACCAGATGTAACCCCGAATACACACTTGCTCGGATTCAAACGCAACTGATATTTGAGTGTTCTTTCAAAGAACTTTTTGAGATTCGGGATATGATCGCTCATTTCTTTGGCTTTCACAATCATATCATCGACATAGACTTCAACTTCCCTGTGTATCATGTCATGGAGTAAGGCTGTAGCTACTCTTTGGTATGTCGCACCGGCATTCTTAAGACCAAATGGTAACCCGGTAGCAATAGGTCCCCCATTGTGTAATGAATGAGGTCTTAGTCATGTCCTCGGGTGCCATCTTAATTTGATTGTAACCGGAGAAACCATCCATGAAAGATAGTAATTCATGCCCGGCCGTATTGTCTACCAGGATATCGATATGTGGTAGAGGGAAATCATCTTTTGGACTTGCCTTGTTCAAATCCCTGAAATCTACACACATTCTCACCTTCCCATCTTTCTTTCGTACAGGCACTATGTTTGCAAGCCATTCTGGATATTCCACTACTTGTAGAAACCCAGCAGTAAACTGCTTAGTAATTTCTTCCTCTATTTTCAAGATCCACTCGGGCTTCATTCGCCTTAGTTTCTTCTTTTTAGGTTTAATTCCCGGTAATAAAGGTAGCTTGTGTTGGACGATGTCTTCACTCAACCCGGGCATATCTTTGTAGGACCAAGCAAAAACTTCTTTATATTCCCTAAGTAAGTTTATTAATTCGCCGCGCTCTTCAGGAGATAGAGTATTTCCAATTCGTATTTCCTGTATTAAATCATTTGTTCCGATGTTTATAATTTTGATTTCATCTTTAAGAGGCTGGGCTCGACGCTCCTCCTCTTGTTTGAGAATATGCTGCAACTCAAGGGGAGTTTCGTCGATCCCTTCTTCCTCGTCTGAGGAGGGAGTGTTATCATTATTAAAATCAGAAGCAAACACAGAGACATACTGAGAATCAGATTTTATTGACTTGAAAGAAATTACATCATCATCATTGGACTCATCCTGAACAGGCTCAGGATTCACATTATAAATAAAATCAGAAAATGACTCGCCTGGACTAGGCACTGACACGGACTTAACCGTCTTGACTCGACTCGACTTAGCAGTAAGATAAGTAGGAAAAACATTAGAACTCAGTTTGAAAGATTTTCTGTTGCAGGTGCAATCTGACTCTGAGGTTCAGTAAAGGTATCATCGCTCTGAATAGCTGCTACTAGCACATCTTCACTGTCTGTCTCTTCTTGTTCTTCAGAATGGTCTAAAACTGGCAACTCCTACCAAGCAACATCAGGCTCATCTTCTTCAAACAAGGACTCCAACGTATCTGGCTCAAGGTAGACTAACCAGTCCTCAACAGTTTTCTCAACATAATGCACCAGCGGTTCTGTTTCTGGGAGAGCAAGGCCACTAAATATTTTAAAACCAAGTATCATGAAACCTGTCACCGAGTCATACCATGGTTCAGAAAACCCATAGTATGGTGAAGTCTCGCCTTCCCTGAGAAAGTATCCATTCATCGATAAGGAGTATGGAGCCATTGGGAGTACCCCTCTGGTGCGGCGGATTTCTTCCCTCAATTTCAACAATTCTTCCATGGCTTCTTCCTCTTCCTCAGTAGGTACAAATCCAAGACCAAAAGTTCCATGGTTTGCTTTGATTGGGCGCCAGTGAGACGCCTTGCTTGGATCACGGCCCAAATTCATGCCAGGAAAGTAATTCATTTTTCTCATCATTTTGGCAACAACGGGATTGATGGCAAAAGGTAAACACAACTCCTCACAAGAGGGTACTTCGTAAGAAATAGTAGCAACATCGAATGCAAAGCCATTCCGATTGTAGTCTTCTGTTTTTACGACTGGGAGAATCAGAACTTCCTTAGTTATCTGTCCTATCTCCGGCTCTTCATCACCTCTGACAGTGATCAACTTTCCATCTTTGATGAACATCAATTTTTGATGAAGGGTTGAAGCAACATCACCTTCCTTATGCAACCAGGGACGTCCCAGAAGCATATTAAACGAGGCCTTGATGTCAATAACTTGAAACTCAACTTCAAATTCTTGACCACCTACAACAATCTTGGTGGTAAGGACCCCGACTACATTTCTGCGGGTGTTGTCATATGCGAGGATTCCAAGGGTTGATTCGGCAAAATCAGTGGGACCGAAACCCAAGGTAATGGTAGTTCTCAACGGGCACACATTCAACGCAGATCCGTTATCTACTAACACAGATGGTAATTTCTTGCCTTCACAGACAATGGTGACATGAAGAGCTCTAGCATGATTCCGACCTGGAAGAGGCAGCTCCTGATCTGAGAAACTAATGACTCTGGCAGCCTGGGTTAGAGCAACAACCTCAGCCAATTGTTCTGGAGATATTTCTGAGGATACCTGCGTAGTATTCAATTCTCTTAACACGGCTTCCCTGTGTTTCTTTGACGCTATCAATAATCCCCAAATAGATATAACAGCCTGAGTTTTCTTCAATTGTTGCACAACCTCATCATCTGGGTCTTTCACATATTGCGGCTCTTCTCCTCGAGCCAATGTCCCTGGATTTTCGACTCTTAGTTCAGCAGGTTTGAAGATCCTTCCTCCCCTAGTAACTGTTTGACCTCATCTAGCTCCGGCTCGTCATAAATAATAACTTGAGGAACTTGTGGCTCATAGGTGATCACCAAGGGAGATACAGACTCTCTTAGGTATGACTCATCACAGAAGATGATTTGAGGTTCAGAAATGGGTTCTAAGGCACATATGAGGGTGAGAGGGTCAAACTCAGAATCTCCTATGGTTATCGCATTAATGGCAGCAGGAGGATTGGCATGACCAGGTAGCGGGTTTTGGGTAACATTGGGTCTTGGCTGGAATGCAATACCTTTCTCATCAATGAGTTTCTGAATTCTAAATTTCAAGGCAATGCAGTTGTCAGTAAGATGACCAGGACCCCTGTGATACTCACAGTGTTGGTCAGCTCACCAATTTTCAGGTAGAGGATTGGGGGGAGGCCGGATGGCGGGTAGGATTATGCGACCTGAGGCAAGACACTGCTTAAGTACCTCTGAAAGTGGAATAGGAAGAGGGGTAAATTCTACCTGGGTTCGTTGTCGAGGTGTAGCCGCAAGTTGGGCATAGTCCATCACTAAAGGTTCCTGAGACCTAGATGACTGAGCATTGGAACGAGAAATATTACTAACTTGGGCTGGGGGAGACTTTTTGAAATCCTTGGTGTTTGGGTTACTACGGTTGAATACACCTTGAGCCATAGCCTCTTCTATTTGGGTGCCTGCCACGATGAAATGTTTGAAATCCAGGTAATAGTGTAAAGACATGTTATACTGGAGTTGGGGGGAAATATTCTTCATAATTATTTGGACCTGCTCTTCCTCGGAAGGGCGCTCCATCATTTGCGTTGCTAGTCTCCTCCATCTTTTCACAAAGGTTAGAAAAGATTCCTTCGAGTCTTGCTTGGTTCTCTCTAAATCCTTTCTAGTGATTTCTGTCCCATCATCATATTTGAATTGCTTGATGAATTGTTCACCGATGTCCTTCCATGTCTTATAACGGGTTTTGTCTAGGACCATGAACCATCTCCTAGCAACTTTAGTGAGTGAAACAGGGAATAGTTGGGCCATTTGCTCAGGAGATAAGCCTTGAGGCTGACACATGATGGTAAACATCTGTAAGTGGGTGACTGGACAACCCACACCATCATATTTATCGAAATCCGGCATTTGAAAATTGGCAGGGAGACGGATTTCGGGGAACAATGTAAGATCACTTGGGTTGAAACCACCCTGGTCTTGAAGTTGGATGTCTTGAACTTTCCTGGTAAGACTTTCTAATTTCTCCATAACTGTCTTATCAACCGTGGATTAGAAGGCTTACTGTGATCCTCGATGTACTGTTCTTTTTCCAACTCTTCTTCGGTTTTATCCGGGATAGGGATGAATACTTGCCAGGCAGGTGCTGCTGAAGTAGCTGTATGGTGCATAGGCCCTTTATCTTTGGAAGACGTCGGCCCCAAATTCTCGAAAAGCTGGGCCTTGATAACTTGGTTCTCCTCTTTGAGCTCTTGAAGTTGCTGGAGAATTAAGGCGAGATTATCGGTAACAGCAATGGGTGGAGGATTATCTTGGTTTTCTGCCATTGGTGAGGATGAGGGGAGAAAGAAGTAGATGACGGGGTTCTCAGAGAAGGTGATGGAGAGACATATTTTCTCTCCAACCGTGAAGAAATCCGAACCCAAGGAGTAGTATGCTTAGCTATGGTGTTACTTCCCTGAAATATTTGAAAGACATATTTTAAAATCACAGAGAAAAATAGACGATGATACACACATAGACAAAGATAAATGAAAGAGAAAGATGGACTTTATTGATCAATCATTAAAGCTTCAGTACATGGTTCACTCTTTCAAAGATGAACTGATAAGATTAAACATGAAACTAAACATTCTTTCTAGACTTCTACTTCGGACGATAATCTTCCTCAACTAACTCCTTTAAAGGTTTGATGATTTTGACATCCCAAGCAGATGAAACGGCTCTGACAATCTTGGGCTTGAGATCCTCAGGCGGATAAAAATGACGAAGGGGAGGCACAATAGATTACTCCCCTCCATACTGACGCAAAATCCTGGCAGGAACATAAAAGGGAGTCTTTTTTAGACCCAGAAGGCGAACGTAGTTAGCTTCTCCAGTACAGCTTCTTGGATTTCAGGAATTTGCCAACAAATCTGATCTTGTTGGCGAGAACTTAACCAATCAGCGCAATCGCTTTTATGATCGAAGGAAACATCATGACGCCATTCGCTGAAGGTGTACAACGTATGATCAAAATGTACAGGAGCTGCGATTTTTAGCTTGTGGCATAACCACACCTGGAGTAATGCAGGACATCCTGAGAAGGACCCAACGAAAGAGCGAACGTAAGAGCCTGGACCTGAGCTGGCACGAAGACGAGCCATATCATCCAATCCATTGAAGGTTTCTGCAAGTATAGTAGGAATTGGATTGGCGCCACGATCCATTTGATCAACGAGATCTAAAAGAACAGCTGAAGCGAAGCGAGAAGGCTGGACAGTGAGGAACCTAGCAAAGGAGCAGAATCTCAAAGCGCGACGTCGGGCCTTTTGAATATCAACAGCGCCAATGTGTCCAATAGGAGGGTAAGTGTCGATCAGCTGTTGCATGGACACTTCTTGGCCTTTTATGAAAGAGTCCATGGATTCATCTGGATTATTCATTAAGCGAAGGAACAGAGGACGATAATCCGGCACACATGATGGCTTTACCAGAGGGCCATCCACAGGATATTCCAATAAGGCACACCATTCTTCAAAGTGGGACACATTTCTTGGTTGCCAAAAAGGAAGACATGATGACCGGGGTTCCAACACTCTGATGCGGCATAGAGTAATCCCCAATTGAGCTTAATGATTGCTATGTAGCCGAAGAGATTTTTCTCTTGCTCACCTATGGCGTAGATGTGTGATTCCTTTAATGTACCACAGATCTAATCAAGAATTTTACGAGTAGACATGGTGCCTGTAAGCCAAGAGAAGAGATACAAGAAGGATCAAGATTACATAAACATGAGATTGGGACAAGTTCCTGCCAGTTTAAAGAAAGTATGAAGACATGATCGAATCACATGATAGAAGAATGAAAGGCATATGATCAAAAGATTAGATGAGATTGCATAGGATTGCTTTCAACGGATAGATCAAAAATAGACCAATCCTATGAGATCTTGAGAAAGATGGGATTTATATCCTAATCCCTAAGGAAAGGTTTTTAATCTTTTTACATTTTGACAAGGGTTACCTGAAGGCATCAATCATAATCCTAATCTAACGGAGTGAAGAGAGGATCTCGATTCATGACTTTGTTTGTGTACCTAAGGACCGATTGTAGCCATTGGAAGATGGACTACGGCCTAATCTAGACACAAATGGGTAGGATATCCTAAACTAGGCTCACACATGTGACGAACGTGTGTTCATATACTACATGCATGTGTGGGTTAATCTAGGGATAAGGCCAAGACTTCCCTTAGCGCGAATCCGTACTCAATATACTGTACCAGTGTCCGGCGTATCAGTACGTGAACAATAGATCCGTTTGCCCACCATAAAGGTAATAGGCTAAGAGTGGAATGCTTTTCTAGCACAGAGGCACCAGGTGATAAAATCCCAGTCAACCATGCTAGATAACACTCCGGGTTCCTAAAATAGGATGTGTGTGCATGTGAGATGCAAGGGTTTAGATGCAAGTGATGTAAGTGTATGCAATATGTTTGCGCAATCTATGATGCCTTCAGGTTTTGTTAGATTAAGTTTGAGTATTATGTGATGAGAAAGTAAAGCAAACAAACTAATCTACCAAGCATATAAGAGATAGAGTTTTCATGAGCCAGTTAAATTAAATTCAAATGAGTTATCATTTGAAGTTTTAATGAAGTTAGGTGGTCCTCAGTGGAGTCGCCAATCTGTGGGACCCAATCCCCCTAGAGGGGAATGGCCCGTGAGCCACCTCCCTCTCTCTCGGTCTCTCGTACCCACACGATTGGCGTGTGCTTTTTATTATTGATTTGATTCATCTTTTCGTGAACTTGGGATCACTAAAGCAATCCGAATTCCACGCAAAAGAGAATGACAGTCGCCACCTAGATGAGAGATCTAGGACTCGTAAATGACCAGAAACCTAGATTCGTTACCTGGTTAAGAGAATGGAAGGTATGAGGAGTTACCACCACATCCACCATCCTCGCCCAATAATTCGGTCTTCGATTCCAAAAGTTAACTCTCCTGAATTTCTTGTAAATGGCTCATTTAACTCTATTGACGTGCGAACTGCGTGACATGCATCCTAAAATCTAATTTTAATGTAATTCCTAAATGTGTATCTTGATTTCTTAATTTGTTTGAATTCAATCTAAGTGAATGTTCTCCTAAAATATAGTTTCATGGAAAATCTTATGTATTTTAATTAATTTAGTTAAGAATTCATAAGAAAGTAATATACAAAAACCCACCATTTGTGTGTGGGGCCGACTCGTGATTGGTATGCTATCAAGCATCCAAGCTGCCTACGTACCCAAGCCTCACTAGGATCAGATTCGACGTAGTTCAGTGCACTTAAACTAAGCTACTTATGCCTAACTCATCTAGGATACCGATCTAGACTGGATTGACTGTTTCAACAGTTTTAAGAGAAATTATTTAGTTTAAGTTGAAGATTTTATTATCCTAGGACTTCGTCTAAGATGCTATATGGTCATAGCCAAGTGCAAGACGTCCCTTAGACTAATGCAGGTTAACCTACATCCTAGGTAACTAGATTTGTCCTAGGAGAAAATTGGGTGACTAGTGTAACTAGATCTATGGCACGGTTGCTATCCATAGCAAACGGCCGTGATGAGGCTGGACTCCTAACTCTAGGACTCCCTAAAACCTAGGACACAATGTGACGTAAGTGTTCCTAAGGGGCCCTAAAAGGTTCCTACGATAGGAGACCGCAATCCAACAGCTCATAAGACTTTGATTAAGTTAATTCAATTTGTTGATATTGATGATTTTTAGATTGACTGATTTTTTATTTTCAAGGATTTTCGATTCCTAAATATCTAAGGGATACCAAAGGTTTTATGGTTTGCCAATTTCGGCCTCGAATCGCAACCATGGATGGGAATCGTGCTCTCAACCTTTGTATAATTTAGCACGTAAGTTATAGTATCTTATTGCCTGGCATATTTCTCAGGATTTTCGTGGACAGTGGACCTCAGAGCCAATATCATACTATAATTTACACACTCTAATTATGCAGGATTAATCGCAATTAGTATATGATTGTGGTTACGATCTCGGTAGTTAGACTATCACGGTATAGCAAATTTACATGGGAGATCTATGAACCCTAAGGTTTCTGTTTCAAACAAGTTGGAGATTAAATTCATTATGTAACGTTAAGATTTGTTGGAGGTTTTTATTGACTTTTGTGTTGATTTGCTATTAAATTATGATTTATTAACATTAAGACCAGATTGCTAGAATTATACAGAAACCCTAAGCAATCAAACTCCAAATCAATAGAAACTTTTCTAGTAACAAGATATAGATGATTTTAGCTTACGAAAAAACTTTCATGAATTATCATTAAGATTTGATATCAATTTTTAATTTTTCAAAATTCAAATCAAATTATAGATTAACACAGTAACCTATAGCATATCATATTTAAATTAATCCAAACTTTCAAAGAATAAAGATATAGATGCTTAGATCTTACTGGAAACGTTTTATGAATTATCATTAAGGTTTGATATCAATTTCGGATTTTACAAAATGCAAATCAGATTATAAATTAACACAGTAACCTATAACATATCAATTTCAAATTGACTCAAACTCTTACAGTATAAATATAATCATGAAAGTAGACTATTGTATGACTTTTATGGATTTTTATTACGATTTGATGCCAATTGAAATTCACACAAAAATCGGATGAAACCAAAGAATTACTTAACAAGCAAACCTAATGATATCCTAAAATCAAATACAAAATTCCAGTAGATATATAATAGATTATAAAATTTTCTATCAAAATTTCAAAACTTAAAAATTAAATCTCCTCCTTAAAATCGATTTTTAAATAGAAAAGGGGAATTTTGTTCCTAGAAATTGAAACCCATTTATTAAAATAAATTACAAAATCATATTAAAACTTTGCAAAACCAATTACAAATTTTTCTCTAATATTTCAGCAACCTAAGCTACTGGTTTGTAAAGAAAATTTTCAACAATTTACTAATTTAATACGAAAAAGAATTACGGCACGTAAACCGAAGAATCGATTAGGAAAAAGTAAAGAAAATATTTTTTTTCAAACTTTTATTCCATGAAAAATTCAATTTATAATTAAAAATGAGTTCTGAAAAGTTTCATCAATTTTGAAAATCGTTTGATATTTATTAAAAATAACCCAAAATTAAAATAAATTAAAACCGGATTAAAAAAATCAAACAATTCCACAAATTTGTTGGTGAACTGGAAATCCAAAAATCGGTTTGGAAACAAAATTTCATGAATTTTGGACTTAATTGCACCCGTTTTCCATTTTATTCTTCAAGAAATAACCCTTTGTTGGGTTAACTTTTGAAAAATAGAACGGAAATCGAGGCGGTCAAATCATTGTCAAAGATCATGATTTCCAGTAGTTTTAGAATTTTTAGAACCATAAAAAGTTTTTTTTTTGAAAAAGATCCTTTTTTTAAATACTTGCTTTGAAAATTCCATTTAAATCCATATTGAAAAGAAAAGAAAAAAATTCAAGATTTATGTGGAGAAAAATTAATTTTTGGGCGAAATTTTAGATTTTAAAAGCTTATAATCTATGTTATAACGTACTAGAATTTTAAAAGAAAACTCATAGATTTGATGTTTGAAAAAAAATAAAACCCTAACATGCTTTTCTAATTCGCAAAGAAGGGAAATTCTTACCGTCGATCGCGATCCGTGTCTCTTGGGTTGGTAATCCAAGATATTCGCTTTGTCCAACCCTTTGGTATGATGAAAAAGACCCAAAGAACACCCCAAAGATCCTTGATGTGTGATTTGTTGAAAAAGAAAAGGGAATTCAAGAATCCCTTTTGTGAAGAACCTTTGAGAGAGAGATCAACACGCTTAAAGAGGTTTTTTTTTTCTTAGGAGGAGAGAGAAATAGTAGTTTCCAATGTGAGAGCTCCCTTTTTGGCTTGTTTCCAATTTTCCCCTCTTGCTTTCTTCCTTTCTTGTTTCCAAATTGGATTTGATTCCAATCTTAACTTCTTATCGATCAAGACATGCTATTCTGATTCCACATTGCTTCTTTGGAAGAAAACCTTTTTTAAGCAATCATTCATCTTTCTTTTTTTATCCTTTTTATTTTTCTTTTAACAAATATGATGACACCATTGTGACATCATCAAGGTTGGGTGCTCAACTCATGTAGGTCAGCCATGTAGGGCGCCCACCATGGTGGTCGACCCATATGGGTGAACCCATATGAGCTCCATCTTTGCGGGCTTTAGCCCAATGGGCCATTTTACACTGGTTTCGGGTTTTTCCATAAAAATTCAATAAAATCTTTCTAAATTCAACATTCTATATATGGACCCAACCCATTTGACATTTATCGTGCATCCCTCACACGTGATCAGACCATCTTTTTTGAAAAATAACTTTTCGGACCAAAATGCCCCTACTTGACTGTTAGACATCCATATGCGACCAAAATACCCTCAGGTTGGTTCACCCCTGAAGGGAAAAATAAAAAATGGAAAGTCTTTGTGGTCAAACTTTTAAAATAGAAACATAAAATTGGGTCCTTTCGGTGAGCAATATTAAACAGGATCATTTGATATCCCCTGACAATACCCAAAATACCCTCAACACTCAGAATTTCCAAATTAAGCGAAACCCCTGAGAAATTCTAAATTTAACAGGTTTTTCAAAATTCAGGAAATCATTCATAATCTCTCAGACATATTTCGGGGATCAGAAGAATTACACAGGAAAAGACCAAATTACCCTGAGGTGCTAGAATATGGCGAGACTTGGGAAAACCTTTAGAAATTCCAAAAATAGCACATTTTCAAAAATTTATGAACGGACTCAAGATTTCTTAGACACTACTTAGGGAAAATGTCTAAAATACCCCCGAAGTCTAAGACTAAGAGAAAATCTTGAGAGATCTAAATTTAGCAGGTTTCCCAAATCTTACGAAATTACTCATAATCCATCAGTCGTACCCTCAAGGTGGTTTTGGATATATGAAATATGATTGAAATAGCCATAAGATGATGAAAATGTGGAAGCCCCATGAGTTTCTAAAATAGCAGCTTTTTCAAAATTTGTAAAATCACTCAAGTTTTTTTCTCAAATATAACTCGGGGGTCAGACAAGACACATCGAGAATGACCAAAATACCCCTGTAGTGTAAAAATGGGCAAAAATGAGGGTAACTCTAAAAATTCTAAAAATAATAGGTTTTTTTCAGTTGGTTGGAAACTTGAATTTTCATATTCTAGATACCATTGGAACACCTTAGAAACCTTTAGGATCGCAAATCAACTTCAGAATTCCTTCAACGAGGCGATATCTACTCTAAAATGCACAGATGCCTAATCTTAGGTGGAATACGGACTCGAAACTTGACAAACTACCAATTCTTTTGCTTTTTTAAAGTGTAGCATATTGGGGGTGTCTACAACGTGATGTGGAGTGACTTATCTCATTCACTTGGGTAGTGGACCCTAAGCAAGATAGAATGGGTACAACAATGAGACTACGTACTGAACGGATAACAATAGAATAGCTTGAGGACAGGAGACAATTGAGCTATTCTACCAGACAGGACCCTTTACATGTCATTTGACCTGAGAGGTCATATTGGTATGTTTGCGAGTCTCTCATTCTCTGTCCATCTAACCGTGATTCTCTTGGAGTCACCAGAGGGTAGTACTGGAGTGTTGGACAAACCTTCGAGGTCAATAGTGATACCCGACATGGAATTCTCCACCTGTTTTATAGCATAACATCTACAGTGTTGGTCAGAGCACTAGGCCTAGAAAAATACTTGGCCAGGTGGATTTGATAAAGTATATTTCAAAAGGATTTCAAAATTAAGTTTTGAAATATTTTACGGAATGCATTTAAGGGCCAACATTGCTTGACTGAAAGGTATACCGTGAGTGAGCCCAGGGGTAATTAATGTCCACCCCTATAGGACTCAACTCGGTAGATGTGGACTTGGAGAAAGGACTTGCACATTTGATGTGATTAGGGGTCTGATGATTTGACGGTTATCTTCAGGGTTACGTCTCGATGGAGGCCACTGACTCAATGCGATTGTAGCATTGGCTACGGAGCAATAATCGCAGTGGGGCCCACTTGTGGGTTCTACAGGATCTACCGTTGAATCCTTGCTACGATCTCACTCACTACTCCATTGACCTATTATTATCTATTAGATAGAGGTTCCGCATTTATTTAGTTGCATACACAAACTAGTTTGGTGGCATTGGATGCATTGAAAGGATATATACAATGTATATAGTGTATATGCACTATAGGATACATTGGGAATACCAAAATGGTTAAGTATGAACCATAAGGGTATTTTGGGAATTATAAAAAAACATGGATGGAGCTTTGCTTCCCATTGGATGGGAGGAAATATGTTTATTTAATTAAAAGAATTAAATAAACAATTGTAAGTTTAGCTTATACACTCATTTTACTAAAACAGTCATAACTTACTCATCTCATGTCAAAAATTAATCTCTAAGTAATTGTTTCGAAGCATTTTGAAAGATCTACAACTTTGTAGTTTATGATATTTTCTAATTCTGCCATTTACTTGTCCAGAAATGAGGTCAAAATTTGACCTACAGGCTTATAGTGGGAATGTTGAAAAAGGAAACAATGTGTGAGATATTTTTGGGATCGTTTTTATCCAATAAAGCAACCACATTTTTTACATGGAAAAAACTCAATTTAGGTTTCTAAAAGTCCAAGAATTTCTAAAAACACTCCCACATTGTTTGGTTTCTATTTTGAAAAAGCCAACTAGCTTGTTTCCAAATTAGAGCTTCTAATTGTGGATAATTATCATGTTTTGTGAGATTTCTCTAGAAGCTTTGGGTAGTGTATATGGAAATTGAGAAATCTATAAATACGAGACATATGGCTGGAGTTTTAAAGAGCTCTTCCATAGTTTCATGTGTTGGAAATTGGTGGAGACATCCCAAAGTCTTTCTCTTCTTCTTCTTCTTCAATTCCATCAACTAGTTTTTTCTTTTCTAAGTCAAAGACAAACATCCAACAAAGCTTCATTGATCTAAATACATATTCCCACCTTATAATCTGATTTAGATCAGGTTATAAAGTAAAGAAAGAGTTGTTTACAAGATCCTTTGTGTAAAGAAATGAATCCATCAGTTCAACTTGCGGTTTCGCATCAATTAGATCGTTGGCGAATTTTCGAGGAGTAGATCACGCAGACGTTTTTCTTCTCATCAACAGAATAAGGTGTTTATATTTATGTTTATTAAATCACAATAAAATCAATTAGTCCCTAGGAATCCTGGGTTAGAACAAATTTTTTGTTCAACACGGTTTATTCTTCCGCAACGTATAGCGATTTTGCTCGGGGTTTTGCAACCAATCTAACAAGTGGTATCACAGCTAACTAGGGAATAAATTAGGAGGCTAACGAACCAATGATAGATTATGCAGTGATCCGCTGTGAGTCTGGACGTTTATCCTGGCTATCTGAGATTCCTAGTTTTTGTGTTTTTTAATAAACAAAGGATTGTTCATCAAAAAATAACAAAACTGAACTGTATGGTGGATTTCTAGACTGATTGGCTTTCATGGTTAGAAAGTAAATTGGAATACAAATCCAACGCATCAAGAATCATCAAAATTGGACGAGCGGTTTAGGAGATATGATTTCTCAAAGTTTGGAAAAAATTGATGGAATTCAGAAAATTAATTTCGAAAACTGATTTGGAAATTTGTTTCTCCATCCCAAACGATTTGAAAAGCCTATAACCCAGGCATAGACTTCTCTAATAATGTCTTCGGGTGTTTGTAGCATGATCAGATCCTTGAGAAAGCATTCGGGTAACTATATCTCACTCAAAGTTACTCAAAAGGTCATGTTATCCGGATGGTGTTCCCGGTATGGAACAATTTTGTTTTCACAAATCAAACGATCTTGTTTTCGTGCAAAATTTTGTGCACTAATTTATTAGACCATATAAAAGATTTTATGATATTTCTAATTAAAATCAGGATGGTTGTGTGTTAATCAAAATAGAATTAACTCGGTTTTGTGCGAATTGATCGGTATTGGTGAAAGATGGGCAAAAGGAGATTGGTCATATATTCATGCATGAGATGCATGATCTTTTTATAGATGTTATGATCTGATGTGATAATTTATTTCATAGTTTGTAATATTAATGTCCGCAATGTAATTTAATTATTTCAGTTTTTAATTACTCCCTCTGGGCAGTTGGGCGGACGAATAGTTTCCCATGGAAATTGATTATGATATATAGATTACATAGGCTAGTGTTGGACACTAGGGTAGTTTATAGTTGTTTGTCCAAGACCAATTGAAGATGAGATCATTCTCTTGGTGCTCAATCGATGGATCGTGGATACTGCGGCATGGTGATGCTCCAGATTGACTGGCAGATGGAGGCGGATTCGATCCAACCAAAGAGGGACAAACTTGCTGATGTTGCTGATGCTTTGTGTTTCATATAATGAGGCAAATCAGATTACACTCCTTTGGAAATTTGCTTTGAGGCCAGCGAAGTTCTCCTTGTGCCGTTGCACAAAGTTGCCCATAATTCACCCTCAATTTGGCAAGATGGGGTTGTAGGGATTCCCTTATTCAAATAAGGTTAGTGGGACAATCCCTATGATCCAAGATGCCAAATTGGGTTTCATGGATTGTGTGTTTCTATTTTCATGGTTTGATGGCTTGCTTTTCATGTGATGGATAGCATGGTTTGTTTGTTTGCTTTTTATGTGATGGATGGCATGGTTTGGTTTGTGATGTATGGTTTTCTTTTATACAATAGATGCCTAATCAAACATACACAATGTTTATTGTAACTCCCACATTAAATAACCCTCTTAAAAATATTAAGTTGATAAACGGGGTTAAGTCGAAAGGCCAAGACCTCGTGGCCTTCCATAGCCATCTAACTGTTGGCTAGTCTAAGAAATATCACATGCCAACGCAGAAGCCGATCTTGTTTCTTGACTAGAATAAACTGTTATATTCCTATAAGGATAAGGAGAATATGCAGGATATATTAGTCACATGCCAAAGCAGAAGCCATTGTAGATTGCATAGTTTTTCGAGGCGATGAGTATAACTTAACCAAACAGAGGGTATTGACGCCCAAAGGATATACATACTTCAATGCTTGGAGGCCGAACATAAATCAGATCTCATAGGATTAGTTGAATCCACTTATTCAAAGTTGTTGAATAAGTTTTCGATGCTCATTGGAGAAATTATACATTTCTCTTGATTCACGAGGTTGAGGGGCCCGTGAATGAGATGTGCAATGGGCGGTTTCATCGTAGATCAAAATCCCAGATCTGATGGACATGTCATGAAATTAGCTAAAATGGTAGTTTTCCTAATTATGTCTCTTTCCTTTGCGCATAGATACCATGGCTTCATTTAACCCATTAGCTAAGATCCTAGACGAAAATAAGAAAAGTGCCTTCCTAGCAGAGGGTAACGGACCCTCAACACCTAAGCCGAAAGATAAAGGAAAAGAAAGTGCAAAAGTCCAAGGCTCTAAGAAAAACGTGCCAATAGTAAAGAACAACAAGAATTTTAAGAAGAAGTCAACCAAAGGCAACGACATTTGCTTCCATTATGGAAAGACTAGACATTGGAAGAGGAACTGCAGGAGCTATCTAGCTGCCAAGCAGGGCAACAAGCCTACCTCAGGCATGTTGCAAGTGTTTGTTGCTGAAACCAATATGATTGGTCCTTTATTTTTCTGGTGTGTTGACACAGGTGCGACCTCACACATCTGCAATATTTTCCATGGGTTTAAGAAAATCAAAAGGTTGACTGAGGGCGAGCTCACCCTACAGGTTGGAACTGAAACAACATTTGCTGTCCAAGCTCTAGGAGATTACGTTTTGACATTCTCAGGCGGTTATCTAATATTAAAGGATTGTCTCTATGTACCTTCAATAAGAAGGAATATAATTTCAGTTTCAAAATTATTTGATGATGGATATTCTACTGGTTTTAATCAAAGTTCTGTTTTTATTAAAAAGGAAAATTCCTTAATTATGGAAGGTACAATGAGTCATGGCCTATTCTTAAAAAACGCCTTAGAGAATGTGAGCAATGTTGAGAATATTCTGAGTATTAATGTTCCAAACCTCAAAAATGCAAAGGACACGGTAATTCCAGCACATCTTTGGCATCTTCGATTAGTTCATATTGGCCTAGAACAGATCACAAGGTTAGTGAAAGATGGTCCATTAGATTCAATCCAAGTGGAACCCTTTCCAACTTGTGAGCCATGCCTCCATGGCAAAATGCCTAAAATTCCCTTCAAGGGCAAGAGTGGAAGAAGCAAAAGTGCATTGGAATTGATACATACTGATGTATGTGGTCCTCTTTCCCATCCTGCGAGAGAAGGGTTTGTCTACCTCGCGACTTTCACGGATGATCATTCAAGGTACGGCTACCTGTACCTAATGCGACGTAAGTCTGAGACATTTGAAAAGTTCAAAGAGTTCAAGAATGAAGTAGGAAACCAGCTAAACAAGAAGATTAAGACACTTCACTCCGATAGGGGAGGAGAGTACCTCTCGGATGAGTTTAAGGAATACTTAAAAGAAAACAGAATAGTTCCTCAATGGACTCCACCTGCAACACCAGAGTGAAACGGTGTGTCAGAGAGGAGAAATCGAACATAGTTAAACATGGTTGATCTATGATGAGCTTTGCACAGACACCTTTGATCAGGACACGCCGTAAAAACGGTGCTCTACATCCTTAATCGAGTACCAACTAAATCAGTACCAAGGACTCCATATGAGATATGGATAGGCAAAAAACCCACATTGAATCATATGAGGATACGAGGTTGTCTTGCCCACATAAAAAAGATAGGTGTTGAAAAGTTGGAGGCACGAACTAATATGTGTCTCTTTATTAGATATCCTAGGGAAACAAAGGGTTATATGTTTTATAATCCTGATGAGCAAAACTGTTTTGTGAGCCGAAATGCCACATTCTTAGAAGAAGAGTTCATTCGAGATGCAAGCGGAAAGGATAGGATTGCCTTAGAAGAGCAACCCGAAAATCCAATAGAGAGACATGAGGAAGTTGAGCAAGTACCCACTAAACCTATTCCAACACTCCGACGTAGTAGTAGGGAGGTCAGACAACCCGATAGACTTGTCTACTTGTGTGAGTAAATACAGAAGATACAGATCCCCTTAACTATAAAGAGGCAATGTTAGACATCGATGCGGGAAAATGGATGGACGCTACGAAATGCGAAATGGACTCTATGTATTGCAATAAGGTCTGGACTCTCGTTGATCCACCTGAGGGTATTAAACCCATTGGATGCAAATGGATCTTCAAGAGGAAGAATGGGCCTGATGGAAAGGTGAAGACCTATAAGGCTAGCCTGGTGGTGAAGGGATATAGTCAAAAGGCTGGTATTGACTATGAGGAAACCTTCTCACCGGTAGCCATGCTAAAGCCCATCAGGATTTTACTAGCTATCTCTGCACATTATGATTACGAAATCTGGCAGATGGACGTCAAAACTACCTTCTTGAATGAAAATATTCAGGAAGATATTTATATGGTCCAGCCGGAGGGTTTTGAGGCTGCTAAAGAGGGTAATCAAAAGGTGTGCAAGTTGCAAAGATCCATTTATGGATTGAAGTAAGCTTCGCCTAATTGGATCCTTCATTTTGATCAAGCAGTCAAAGAGTTTGGCTTCTGTCAAAACATAGACGAGGCTTGTGTTTACAAGAAGGTCAATGGGAGTGCGATTATGTTCTTAGTTCTTTATGTAGATGACATCCTACTCATTAGGAATGATATAGGAATGCTATCAAGTACAAAGTTGTGGATTTCAAGCATGTTTGCTCTGAAAGATCTGGGAGAAGCTTCATACATTCTAAGACTTAAATTTTTTAGAGACCGTAAGAATAGGAAGCTTGGGCTATCACAAGAAACTTACATAGATAAGATATTGGCAAGGTACAACCTGACATATTCTAAGAAGGGATTAGTACCTTTCAGGCATGGAATCAGGTTATCTAAGAAGATGTCTCCCAAGACACCTGTGGATAAGCAGGTTATGAACAACATTCCCTACGCTTTGGCTGTGAGAAGTCTTATGTATGCTATGTTATATACAAGGCCAGATATATGTCACTCTGTAAGTGTGGTTAGTAAATATCAGTCGGACCCAGGTCTAGAGCATTGGACCGCAGTTAAAAATATTTTCAAGTATCTTAGGAGAACTAAACAGTATTGTTTAGTTTACGGTACAGACGAGTTGGTCGTTTCTGGTTTTACCGACGCAGACTTTCAGTCTGACGTTGATGACATGAAATCATCATTTGGTTTTGTGTTCACCTTAGCAAATGGGGCAGTGTGATGGAGAAGTTGCAAGCAAGACACTACGGCAGATTCCACAACTGAGGCTGAGTACATCGCTGCGAGTGAAGCAGCGAAAGAGGCGGTATGGCTGAGAAAGTTTTTGGACGACCTTGGAGTCATGCTCTCTATGGAGAGACCCATTATGCTGTACTGTGAAAACAGTGGAGTGATTGCTCAAGCAAAGGAACCGAGGTCTTATAAGAAGTCCAAGCATGTACTTCAAAAGTATCATGTGATACGGGAGATCATTGATAGAGGGGATGTGGCTATTGCAAAGGTTGCCTCAGGGAATAACGTGGAGGACCCTTTTACCAAACCCCTTAGTCAAAAGGTGTTTGACAGGCATGTTGAGGGGATGGGTCTGAGATATATGCATAACTGGCTTTGAGGGCAAGTGGGACTCTGTTAGAGTTGGTGCCCTAAAACCAAGTATTATTTGCATGTTAATAAATAAAAGTTTCTTTTCATGACAATTAATGGATAACTATAAGTTAAATATGTGTGATAAGCTACTTGTTATTTACATGTATTTGTCCTTAAGTAGTAAAGTAGTAAACCCATGCTCATGGATTCACAGATCCTAGGAATCAAGGAGATATGGGATTCCGGTTCTTTGCAGACCTTAATAGTTCCTAGTTGGGGTTGAGGTTGAGGTTGGACACCTCCTCCTGTATACAACTAGCATTTATCTTGCCGACATGCACATGATGTGGAGTGACTTATCTCAATCACTTGGGTAGTGGACCCTAAGCAAGATAGAATGGGTACAACAATGAGATTGTGTACTAAGGGGATAACAATAGAATAGCTTGTGGACAGGAGACAGTTGAGCTATTCTACTAGACAGGACCCTTTACATGTCCTTTGACCTGAGGGGTCATATTGGTCTTTTGGTGAGTCTCTCATTCTCTGTCTATCTAACCGTGATTCTCTTGGAGTCACCAGAGGGTAGTACTGGAGTGTTGGATAAACCTTTGAGGTCAATAGTGATACCCGACATGGAATTCTCCATCTATTTTATAGGATAACATCTACGGTTTTGGTCAGAGCAGTAGGCCTAGAAAAATACCTGGCCAGGTGGATTTGATAAAGTGTATATCAAAAGGATTTCACAAAATAAGTTTTGAAATGTTTTACCAAATGCATTTGAGGGCCAACACTGCTTGACTGAAAGGTATACCGTGAGTGAGCCTAGGGGTAATTAATGTCCACCCCCCCATAGGACTAAACTTGGTAGATGTGGACTTGGAGAAAGGACTTGCACATTAGATGTGATTAGAGGTATGATGATTTGACGGTTATCTTCAGGATTACGTCTCGATTGAGGCCACTAACTCAATGCGATTGTAACATTGGCTATGGAGCAATAATCGAAGTGGGTTTCAATTGTGGGTTCTACAGGATCTACAGTTGAATCCCTGCTACGATCCCACTTACTACTCGACTGACCTATTATTATCTTTTAGATAGAGGTCCCGCATTTATTTAGTTGCATACACGAACTAGTTTCGTGGCATTGGATGCATCGAAACGATATATACAATGTATATAGTGTATATGCACTATGGGATACATTTGGAATACAAAATGGTTAAGTATAAACAATAAGGGTATTTTGAAAATTATATAAAATATGAATGGAGTTTATTTAATTAGAAGAATTAAATAAACAATTGTAAGTTTAGCTTATTGACTCGCTTTACTAAAACAGTCATAACTTACTCATATCTCATCAAACATTAATGTGCAAGTACTCGTTTCGAAAGATTTTGAAAGAGCTACAACTTTGTAGTTTATGATATTTTCTAATTCTGTCATTTTCGTATCCAAAAAGGAGGTCGAAATATTACCTACAGGCTTATAGCGGGAATGTTAAAAAAGGAAATAATGTGAGATATTTTTTGGATTGTTTTTATCCAATAAAGCAACCACATTTTTTACTTGAAAAAAACTCAATTTAGGGATTTCTAAAAGTCTAAGAATTTCTAAAAACACTCCCACATTGTTTGGTTTCTATTTTGAAAAAGTCAACTAGCTTGTTTCCAAATTAGAGCTTCTAATTGTGGCTAGTTTTCATTTTTGTGAGATTTCTTTAGAAGCTTTGGGTAGTGTATATGGAAATTGAGAAATCTATAAATATGAGACATATGGCTAGAGTTTTAAAGAGCTCTTCCATAATTTCATGTGTTGGAAATTGGTAGAGACATCCCAAAGTCTTTCTCTTCTTCTTCTTCTTCAATTCCATCAACTAGTTTTGTCTTTTCTAAGTCAAAGGCAAACATCCAACAAAGCTCCATTGATCTAAATACATATTCCCATATTATAATCTGATTTAGATCAGGTTATAAAGTCAATAAAGAGTTGTTTACAAGATCCTTTATCCAAAGAAAGGAATCCATCAGTTCACCTTGCGGTTTCGCATCGATCAGATAGTTGGCGAATTTTCGAGGAGTAGATCATGCAGATGTTTTTCTTCTCATCAGCAAAGTAAGGTATTTATATTTATGTTTATTAAATCACATTAAAATCAATTAGTCCTTAGGAATCCTAGGTTAGAGCAAAAATTTTGTTCTACATGGTTTATTCTTCCACAACGTGTAGCAATTTTTCTCAGGGTTTTACAGCCAATCTATCACTTCCATGGATAGGGTGTGTACCAAAACACAGCCCTATAGGATCATCCTAACCCTGCCATCTGTTGAGGGAAAAAATGGGCAGAAATATGGACACACATTGTTTGTCCATTTTCCACTCCACCTTTGATTGGGTTAGGATGATCTTATGGAGCTAATTTTTAGTACACACCCTATCCATGGAAGGGCCTTCCAAATGAATGCTTTGGATCCCCCAAAAAATGTGGGGCCACATGTGTTCCTAAGCTATAGCTTAGATGAGCTATAGCTTAGGAAACACACACACACACATATATATATATATATATATATATATATATATAGAGAGAGAGAGAGAGAGAGAGAGAATAGTATTCTTGCGTAGCTGCTCAGATAACTTATCTGAGCAGCTGCTTCAAAAACTCATGTGGCCCACATTTTTGGCGTGATTCAAAGCATTCATTTGAAAGTCCCTTCCATGGATAGGGTGTGTACAAAACATTAGCCCTATAGTATCATCCTAACCCAATCAAAGGTGGAGGGGAAAATGGACAGACACTGTTTCTGACCATTTTTTCCCTCTACAAATGGCAAGGTTAGGATGATCCTAAAGGGCTCATTTTTTGTACACACCCTATACATGGAAGGGCCTTCTAAATGAATGCTTTGAATCACCCAAAAAATGTGAGGCCACATGAGTTTTTGAAGCAGCTGCTCAGATAAGCTATCTGAGCAGCTGTGCAGGAACACTTCTCATATATATATATATATATATATATATATATATATATATATATATATATCTCATTACATGTATGTTCTTAGCTCACTTCTCTTATCTTTTAATTGAGTCCTTTTAGAATTATAGACATCTTTCCGTAGCCATTTAAAAGTTAATAGACAAGCTAAGGCCATGTTCATAATGAAATATGGTTGTGTGGATATTATTTCCTTGCATTTATTAGCTACTCCCAATTAGCCTGGATATCATTCCTCTAATTTGCATGATGTTTTAGTTGGTTGTCACTAATGCTTTGATCTATACAAGATATTTTAACTCTTCCTTCTTCTCTAATAAAGAATGAAACAAAGGATATGTGATTTGCAAAAAGGGCAGTGCATATAATAACCCTTGGGGTGAGTATATTGTCACACCCTTCTTGTATGTCTCATGGGAAATGATATCTGCCCAACTATGTTTTGGTAGTTGCATGATTGTGGTTGGCCTTCCCTTCTTAATTGGCTTGTGAAACCCTCTTAGGTGATTGAAATAACAATTTTGACAAACTTTCAAATATTGGAAGCCAAGCTGCTCCAGTGGAGGTATCAAAGCATGGTAGTGTGGACACCATTTCCCTATTTGGCCCATGATAATTGTCTTTATGAGTACTGTTGGAATTTTGGCAGCCCTTTAAACTTCAAAATACGAGGTGAATTAGTGTGGCTATCAAAACATGGTAGTGTTGATATCATTTTCCTAGTCAGTACAACTATATCTGTAATTTGCATCACTTCGATTTATATTTTCTTCTTTAACCAGCTTGTGAGAATCCTCTTAAAACAGAAAATGAATTTGATAGTTTCCTTGGTTACTATAAAACAAAATGTCTTGGTGGAAATTTTAAAGCATGGTAGTGTTGCTATCACTTCCCCAATCAAGCTAACCATGTCTTGCTACCTATCTAGCCCTAGCTTATCTTTACATTTAGTAGGAAGTCGTATCGGTCTAGCTGTGTATTGGAAATGGCATTTTTTTTATTGTCTTTTGTTTCAATGGACTTGCAAATCTTTTGGAGATTGAAATAACCTTTGGGCAGTTCTACTGACACAAAAAGATAAGATACTTTGGTGTTATTCTACACTCAGTTGTTATTCTTTATGAGAAAACCATCAGAAGGTCACTTAAATACTAAGAGAAGTAGGGGTGAATTAATTTGTTTCATTATGAAAATATAATTTTGCTGATTTTTGTAACATTGGCCTATTGTTTTACATCCAATCTTGTATTCTCGTTTGCACATGGCATATTATAAACAGATTGTGTTGTATATTTCAGAGGCACTTCATTCTTGGGTGATACACTTTTTATTAATCTCCCCATTTTATTTTTAGTGAGTGTTTTTTTTTTCAAATTGAAAATCCAACGGTGGTCCCGAGTACGGCAACAAAGAGGAGTGAAAATTATTAGGTTACTAGTAAGTTTTAACCTTTTGAAAAACTCAAACCTAATTTGGAAATTAAGAGATCAACAATAAAATTCAAGCACACAAAGTTAAATCTAGAGGTGCAATACAAATAAAGAGCTAGAGTTCAAGAGAGAGTGCACCCGAGATTTAAAGTGGTTCGGTCCTCAAAACACGAGGCCTACTCCACTCCACCAACCAAACACGTTGATGGCTTCACTATGTGATTTTCTTAACTTCGGCGAAGATTAATGCCGTTTACAATTCCGACCGCCGTTAACCTTGGTGGCAATCTTCACCACGGAGAGTGGGCTACGCTTCTCCGAACACTCGCCCAATACACGTTTCTTGAATAAGAAAGAAAGAAATAAAAATCCCTCACAAGGGTTTACAACTTTATAGAAGATGTACAAATTGAGCCTACTGATCCAAATCCTAATATTGGATGATGAGAGGCATAAACAAGTATTGATCACTCTTAGGATGTTCAAGTATGTTTTTAGAGTGTTAGGATTGATCGTTTGAAAGTTTGGAATGCCCATATTTATAGAAAAACCCAAATATGACCGTTCAGGGGCATTGTGGTAATTCCTGCGAAAATTCCCAACAGCAATAATTCTGGCCGTTATAGTGTTCTCGGAGTTCCGAGAAAAAATCTCGGAGTTCCGGGAATACAAACAGAGATTAAAAAAAAGCTACTGGACCATTTCTCGGAGCTCCGAGGAATGTCTCGGAGTTCCAAGCTCGGAGCTCCGAGAATTCTCTCGGAGTTCCGAGAAGCCTATGACAAGCAGATTTTCAATTCTTATTTCTGGGCTTCCAACTCAACACTAAGTTGGGATTGTTATGAGGGTTCCAAAGTGTTGGAACACCACAAGGACAATCTCTTATACATTTTAGGGTGTGTGAGATTAACTTAATTATGCCTCTTAAAATCTAAATTAAGATTGGATCTTATACAATCTAAATTGATTTCGATCTTCAATGCGATTCTTCAAGTCTTCATTCGTCTTGGATCTCCGATGTCTTTGGCCTTCATAATGTGGTCCAATGAGATCTTCTTTGGCCTTAATCCAAGCAATGTTGTCTTAGCACCAATGTGATCTACAACTTAGATAATCAAACACATTAGTGATCATAAATCACTTGTGTATTGGAATCATCAAAATAAGATGGGAATGCCAAGGTGGACCATTGGGCTTACAATCTCCCCCTTTTTTATGATGACAAGCGCAAGAGATTTTCCAATAAAAGCATGCTTGTATTTCCTTACACTAGATTTCTCTCCCCCTTTGGCATCAATCAAAAAGATTGAGGTAAAAGAAAAATAAAGGGATAAAATTTTCAAATTTTAAGCTCCCCCTTTTTCAAGGAAAAAGACAAACCTAGAACTCCCCCTATTTGGAAAACAAATTCAATACAAGAGGGGATATTAAATTAACCATAAAAAGATATTCAATACTAAGCATAAGCCCTAATCTAAGCACATATGAAGAGGATCATATGGGGGCTTTGGGAACCCAAGATTTTTTGGTTCCACCACAATCCCTAATTTTAGATGCACATTGGAATTGGTAATGACCATTTATTCCACAATAATGGCATCTAACATGAGGGTTAGATAAGCTAGTCCTATCATAATATGCATGAGGAGGATTACGACTAGTTTTCTTTAAGATTATGTCAATTACTTTGTCACCATTTAGGAACCCATGGAGACATAATCTTAACCTTTCATTTTCATTATGAAGATGTGTTATTTGATTTAAAGATTCATTAAATTCATCTTCATAAGATTTGGAAGAGCTTGCCACATCTTGAAATTGTGCTAACTAGCAAGTTTTCTCATCCAAACAATCCTTAATGCTCTGTTTGGATGCCGGGTTTTTTTTTTACCTGGGATTTATGTGGGTAAAGGTAGGAGACAAAAGAGGGGACAAGCATTAATTAGAGAAAGATATTACGATGAGTGGAGAGAGAGGGTAGAGAGAGAAAGAGAGAACACTATTTTCAAGAGAAGATTTTGCTGATGTCAGCAAGAAAAAGCTGATGTGACCACTAAAACTTTACCCACATAAATCCTGGGAACAAAAAAAACCTAGCATCCAAACAGAGCATAAGGGTTTCAATCTCAAGTTGAAAATTTTCAAGTTGTGCTTGAGATTTGGAAGAAAAATCATTTCTCAAAAAATTAAATTCATTTTCTAATTTTCAAATAGATTTCTTTTAAACTTTATTTTTAGAAATTTGAGAATGCAAGGTTGAGCATAATTCATCATAAGATATTCTTTCACTATCACTACTTGATGAATTACAAGAGGAGTTAGAATTTACCTCAACTTCATGGGAGAGTGCCATGAGGCAAAGATCATCTTTTTTATCTTCCCCTTCGCTTGAACTTTTGCCCGACGTGCTTAAAGCATCCCAACCGGCGGCAAGAGCCTTATGTTTCTTCCAATCCTTCTTCTTACCCTTGTACTTCGAGGAGGATGAGTTGAGAAGAGGGCATTCCGGTCTTTTGTGTCCGGTTTTCTTGCAATTGTAACATCTTATAACTCCCTCAACATCACTTTCTTCTTTCTTCTTCTTTTTATCCTTTTTATGTTTCTTTCTCCATAAGCTTTTAAATTTTCTTAAAGCTTCTTCTTCATCACTATCCGCCTCACTTGAGGATGATGAGTCCGCTTTTACCTTGGAGACCTTTAGAGCTAGAGATCGCCTTTCTTTTTCCTTCTCTTTTGGCTTCTTCTCCTCTTGTCGGCTAGTGAGGAGCATCTCATGGGTGATGAGAGATCCTACAAGCTCTTCCACGGTTAGCGCTTTGAGATCCTTTGATTCTTGTATCGCGGTGACCTTTGGATCCCAATGTGGAGAAAGTGACCTAAGCAACTTACTCACAAGCTCATCAGTAAGATAAGATTTACCAAGATTAGCTAGTTCATTAGAAATTTTAGAAAATTGGGTATACATTTCAGAAATGCTTTCATTTTGACCCATTCTAAACATTTCATATTTGCTCTTTAACAAGTTTATTTTGAAATCCTTAACTTGAGATGTTCCCTCATGGGTAACGACAAGTGTATCCCAAATAACCTTGGCGGAATAAAAAAGAGCTACTCTATTAAACTCCTCCGTAGATAGGGCTTAAAACAAAGAGTTTATGGCTTTGCAATTTAAATTTGCATGCCATTTCTCTACGACATTCCATTCTTCAAATGGTTTGGAAGGCAACATGTATCCATTTTCAACAATGTGCCAAAGCTCCACATCTATCAAAAGAAGATAGATGTGCATCCTTGTCTTCCAATGTCCATAGTTGGACCCATTAAAGAAGGGAGGTCTAGTTGTGGAATGGCCCTCCGGAAGTCCGGTTCCATTTGTATTTGCCATTTCACAATTAGAAAAGTTGCCAAAGATCTTATTATCTTTCCCTTGTTGAAATTTAAGAAAAAATTTACCAAAGATATTAAGATAAGAAAATCTTTTAAGAGCCAAGGCTCTGATACCAAGTGAAAATCCAAGGGTGGTCCCGAGTACGGCAACAAAGAGGAGTGAAAATTATTAGGTTGCTAGTAAGTTTTAACCTTTTGAAAAACTCAAACCTAATTTGGAAATTAAGAGATCAACAATGAAATTCAAGCACACAAGTTAAATCTAGAGGTGCAATACAAATAAAGTGCTAGAGTTCAAGAGAGAGTGCACCCGAGATTTAAAGTGGTTCGGTCCTCAAAACGCGAGGCCTACTCCACTCCACCAACCAAACACGTTGATGGCTTCACTATGTGATCTTCTTAACTTCGGCGAAGATCAATGCCGTTTACAATTCCGACCGCCTTTAACCTTGGTGGCAATCTTCACCACGGAGAGTGGGCTACGCTTCTCCGAACACTCGCCCAATACACGTTTCTTGAATAAGAAAGAAAGAAACAAAAATCCCTCACAAGGGTTTACAACTTTGTAGAAGATGTACAAATTGAGCCTAATGATCCAAATCCTAATATTGGATAATGAGAGGCACAAACAAGTATTGATCACTCTTAGGATGTTCAAGTATGTTTTTAGAGTGTTAGGATTGATAATTGGGAGGTTTTAAAAGCCCATATTTATAGAAAAACCCAAATATGACCGTTCAGGGGCATTGTGGTAATTCCTGCGAAAATTCCCAACGGCTATAATTCTGGCCGTTATAGTGTTCTCGGAGTTCCGAGAAAAAATCTCGGAGTTCCTGGAAGACAAACAGAGATTAAAAAAAAGCTACTGGACCATTTCTCGGAGCTCCGAGGAATGTCTCGGAGTTCCAAGCTCGGAGCTCCGAGAATTCTCTCGGAGTTCCGAGAAGCCTATGACAAGCAGATTTTCAATTCTTGTTTCTGGGCTTCCAACTCAACACTAAGTTGGGATTGTTATGAGGGTTCCAAAGTGTTGGAACACCACAAGGACAATCTCTTATACATTTTAGGGTGTGTGAGATTAACTTAATTATGCCTCTTAAAACCTAAATTAAGATTGGATCTCATACAATCTAAATTGACTTCGATCTTCAATGCGATTCTTCAAGTCTTCATTCGTCTTGGATCTCCGATGTCTTTGGCCTTCATAATGTGGTCCAATGAGATCTTCTTTGGCCTTAATCCAAGCAATGTTGTCTTAGCACCAATGTGATCTACAACTTAGACAATCAAACACATTAGTGATCATAAATCACTTGTGTATTGGAATCATTAAAATAAGATGGGAATGCCAAGGTGGAAACCATTGGGCTTACACATATCTTGCACATTTCAAACCCAAGTGTTTTTTTTTGTATGGCAAAAACTGTTTGTATAAAGTTAGATTGTCCATAGTAGGTCACAAAGAATGAAATGTTGTGATTCTTACAGGACTTGATAAAAGTGTACAGGGTTTGCTCATTAAAATTGTGATAGGACTTATTTTAGATAATTTACTTCTGTATCGGCAAGAAATACACTATAGTTATTATCATTTTTTTATCATTTACGGAATTTGCATGCTGTGATATCTTGAAATACTCTTATTATGGGCGTATGATAGCTTTTGAAAATTAGTATAGGGAAGCAATTTTGTTACACTCTTAGGGTGGGTTAATTAATGACTTTTTCTGAGGATGATGTTGTTTTATTTATCAGCCCTTCTATGATGAATGAAATGTATAAAATCACTTTATCTGAATTTTCATTCTATAGTTGGAGAATTCATTGTCTCTTTAGATTGATTTTAAATTTTTAAACATTATTCCCAGTAGGTATTTGGAATTTGCTTTGGAGTTAGAGGATTCTTTCATGTGTATGAATATCATTGCCAGGACAATGAAGGAGACATCTAGAGCCCATCATTTAGGGGACTTGCTCGGTCCTAGTAGCATTCCCCTCTTTTCTCTCTTCATTTAGGGGACTTGTTTAGTCCCTAGCCATATGTTAGTTATATATGCCTTTCATCATTGCAAGGGCTATGATGGAGATATCCGGAGCCTCCCCCATTTTAAGAGACATGATTTCTCTTATTAGGTTGTCTTCTCTTTTAAGAGACAGACTTCGTCTTATTAGAAGTCATTCATTTAGAAGATCATTTTGGTCTCATTATAAGAGTCACCCTTAGAAGGCTTACCTAGCCTCATCTAGAGAGCATTTCCCCTATAAGTTAAAGACTAATTTAGTATTTTAAATATCCTACCCCTATTTATCATTGCAGGGGCAGTGATAAGGATACTTGGAGCCCCCATAGGAAACATACATTGTCTCATTAATGGTAGTTGTTTCTTCTTCATTTTGGAGACAGGCTTTGTCTCAATAGCTCTGTTTGCTTTCTCTCCTGTGGGAGACAGGCTTTGTCTCATTTGCCCTATTTATCCTCTTCTTTTAGGAGACATGCATTGTCTCATTAGCACTCCTTTTTGTAAAATCTTCTAGCATCAGGAGTCTGTCCTTTGACTTAGATATTTCTCCCTTTTCATAAAGATTAGCTCAGTTTTGTTAGAGTTTTTACCTACTTGGGATCTTATCCATTTCATTCACCTTGGGACACTAGTTCACTTATTTAGGGATACCCTTTAGCTCTAGGGATTCTGTCCTTTAGAGTTGACACTCCGCCATGTGGATCACGGGGTGTGGTCATATAGGTTCCCTTTGGTTAAAAAGGTGAAAATATTTTAAAAACATAAAAACATTTCAAAACAACAAAAACATTGAAAATACCTTAGTAATACAAAAACTACAGAAAATTTAAGAACATCAGAAAAGTCAAAGTCATTAGAGAGCGTATTAGGAAAGTCTGTTTCCGAACTACGTTGGCTTGATCCTCTTCCACGAGGTACGTAGGTAGCTTGGGATCTTCATCCCAAGTCTAGTCAAACTTTTCAAATAAAATTATTCAAACCCTTGTAACAAACATTTTAAACCTTTTAAATAAACAATTTCAAAACCTTTTCAAAAATATTTTCCTCTAGAGTTAGGAGTCTGTCCTAGATGTATAAAGAGTTTTAGAGTTAGGAGAGTCTTAGAGTTAGGAGCCTCTGTACGGTTAGTTTGACAAGACGTCAACTGATGGATAGAATAGGATTCATTTAGATAGCCTATCTTTCCTTATGATACAACTTAGTAACACATAGGGAGTAAGGCCCACCTACATTAGTTTAGGTTAAAAACTTGCATTTAGCTAGGGCATATAGCGAGTCATAAAATTTACAATACACTTCAACTTAACTAATCATTTCATTAAACTTTAATCACAAGTCAAGTCAAGTTTAGGAAGATCAAGTCTAGTTTAGTGGTCTAGGCACAAATAGGCATCGTAGCTTAGAATAGGCCACCAAACTATGATATTCTTGATTCCAACAAGATGCTTGGATACGTAGGCAGCTTGGACGACCATCCAGGTCCAGATCATATTGTTGCAGATTTTTTATTATTTTAGAGTCTTAGGAGTCTGTGGTCTGGTACTTGTCACTATTTATTGCATAGGTGCATGTTAATGTGTTTTGTCTTGAGTGTTTATCATTACCTCTTGTATAGGGACATGCTAGTATATTTTCTTCTTTTATATTGAGTGCTTATTCTCTTTAGATATGTTTCTTATGCAGTTTTATTTGCTCCTTCACATGCTTAGCTGTAGTATTTACATGTTTATCTTATGTTATTTATTTTCTTGTTCAAATGCTTAGCTGGAGTATATACTTATTTAGTATCTCTTGATTATCTGTTTAGTTATAGTTTTTACTCCTCACTTAATTATTATCCTGCTTAGCTGTAGTTCTTTACTTCTTTTCCTGCTTATTTTATCTCATTATATCTGCCATTATCTGCTTAGTTGTAGCTGTGCATGTGGTTGTTTACTGTTTTTCCATATGTGATGAGTTAGGATTAGATGTGTGAGTTAGGACTTTGATGTTTTCCTTTTCTTTGTCTATTCCCGGGTCATGCATGCTTAGGTAGACGTCTTCTTGGGGATGCATATTCCCATTTCACATGATTTTAGCCTAAAATTCTTCAAAAATAATAAATTGGCATAAGAGACCGAGTGCGCTCGGGTGAGTGGGATGCCTAACACCTTCCCCACTCATAACCAGGCACAGACCCATTCTTCTCTGGTTATCCGTTGCAACAGAGTATATTATTGGTTCCAGGGCCTTATTCCCTAGATGACAACTCTTCTTTGTATTTAGGTACGTCTTGGTTCCAGGCTTTGTCTCCGAATCAAGAGGTATCGTATATACCACCATGATTTATGCTGTGAGGGCGCTACATTTTGAGAGGTCCTTGGTAGAGCTCTCCTTCTTATGTGGAGATCAAAGGATGAGAGGGGATCCGTCCTTCGCCGTCCGGAATCGCATGTCCACAGTATCAGGAGGAACAAGAGATGTATCAAAGTATAACCTGAAGAAGGTTGTACAAAGAAGCTGGAGAGGTCATGCCGATGCCAGAAATCAAGCTGACCCTCAATGGTCAATTCTGTAGGGAAGGAGAAGACTTTCCCTACTATGGTTTCCCAGAATGGTCCATACATCCTGTCACTGGAGAGAGGGTTCCTGGGTTCTAGATCTTCTTTGTTGCGGGTGGCCAGGTGAAGAAGATGATATTTGGTGGAGAAAGCAGTACAGACGTGCAGAGACTCTGAAATTTGATTGGGCAGACCACCTAGATCCGGTGCTGATGCGATCAATGTTCCAAGAAGATTCTTTTGTTGTTTGTATGATCAGAAAATTCGTTCCAATGTTCTCCGCTCAGAGTATGATTACCGATGCTGGCAATTCAGAACTCTCCAACTGGTCGGACACCTTTAATCCCACTCCTTACTACAATTATCCCTCCGGATACGGACTTCTTTTCCTCTGAATCATAATCCTTTTTCGATTCTGATTCATCTGTTGATAAAGAGTTAAATGTAATAGAGCTTGAAGAAGGCCCGTCAGTCAGTTCTTCCTCTGATGTATCGTTCGAATCAATCAAAGAACTCTCTGTACTCCCCTCCGTCTCTCGATTCTTTTGAAACAATTATTTCAAATAACATCGAACAACCCTCCTCAGATGAGGACGCAGACGAAACTTCCCTCAAGATTAAAAATTTAGTCAAGAGAGGGGAGCAGTATCGAGCAAAATCTTTAGAAGATGAATTTGAAACTATTAACATATAACTGAATCCCTGCTTTAGGAGATAAAGATTGGCAAAACCTTATCCCCTGAAGAGCGTGCGGAGTTAATCAAATTGTTAAAAGAATTCAAAGAAGTCTTCGCCTGGTCATACGAAGACATGCCAGGATTAAGTGAGGAAATTGTTCAGCACCATATCCCTCTCTACCCAGAAGCTAAGCCGAAGAAGCAAAAGCTCAGAAGGATAAAGCCTGAATGGGTCCTCAAAATCAAAGATGAAGTGGTCAATCAACTGAAAGCAGGCTTTCTAGAGGTTGTCACGTATCCCGAGTGCTTGGCGAACATCGTTCCAGTGCCTAAGAAGGATGGAAGAGTACGGTGTTGTGTTGATTTTAGAGATCTCAATAAAGCCAGTCCAAAGGATGACTTCCCTTTGCCTCACATCGAAATCTTGGTCAATAACACAGCAGGTCATGCTTTACTCTCCTTTATGGATGGTTTTTCTGGGTACAATCAGATAACGATGGCTCCGAAAGACAAGACCAAGACAATGTTCACTACACAGTGGGGAACCAACTGTTATAGGGTAATGCCATTCGGTCTCAAGAATGCCGGTGCAACTTATCAAAGGGCCGCAACTACCCTCTTACATGACTTGATCCACAAGGAAGTAGAAGCATACGTTGATGACATGATTGTCAAAGCCAAAACTCGAGCAGACCATGTTCAAGTTTTAAGAAAATTCTTCAAAAGAATTGCAAAGTACAAGCTCCGGCTTAATCCAAATAAGTACATTTTCGGAGTCATCTCTGAAAAATTACTAGACTTTCTGGTCAGCCATAGAGGAATCGAGGTAGACCTTGCCAAAGTCAAAGCGATCCAGCAGATGCCGTCTCCGCAAACAGAGAAAGAAGTCAGAGGATTCTTGGGAAAAGTTAAGTACTTCAGCCGTTTCATAACACAGCTTACTAGTGCATGCGAGCCAATTTTCAAGCTTCTAAAGAAGAATTCTTCCAAATAGTGGAACCCCAAATGTCAACAAGCTTTTAAGAAGATCAAAGATTGTTTGTCATCACCACCAGTACTAACACCTGCAGTCGTCGGACGACCCTTTCTTTTGTATCTTTCAACCACGGACACGTATCTCATATGTATGCTGGCACAAGAAGATCCAGAAATGAGAAAAGAAATGCCAGTTTATTATCTTAGCAAGAAGATGTTGGAATATGAACTGAATTACACTCAACTGGAGAAAACTTGTTTAGCATTAGTGTGGGTCACTCAAAGGCTCAGGCACTATTTGTTATCACAGAGAATCTTCCTCATATTTTGAATGGATCCGATTAAGTATCTGTTCGAAAAAATAGCCCTGATCGGCATGACCGCTTGTTGGTTACTTCTGTTATCAGAATTTGACATCACATATGTCACCCAAAAGTCTGTCAATGGTAGAATTATCGCAGAGCAGTTAGCTGATGCACCTACTGAAGATACAAAGCTGAGCCGTGAATTTTTAGATGTAAGGATCATGACGATTAGAGATGCACCCAGTAACACTACATTGACTATGTACTTTGACGGAGCATCAAACTCAAGAGGCAGAGGAATTGAAATTGTTCTTGTCTCACCTCGGGACGAGCACATACCAATTTCCATCAAATTAGAATTTGACAACACCAACAATATGGCTGAGTACGAAGCTTGTATAGCTGGTCTGGAAGTAGCCCTGTCATTAGAGGTGCAAGACATCGATGTGTACGGAGACTCTCTGTTAATCATTTGTCAAACAAATAGGTGTAGACACCCCATTTTGCTCTGCTGTAATCAACAAAGAAGTTAGAGTTCTTGTTATTAGTCTTCTTCAGTGTTTCCCATTCCCGTGTCCGTCCCTTATGCTTTCTCAATCTTTTCGATCATTTCCGCAATGTTCCGTATTTTTGTTTTCGCTAAGTGTTGAGAATGGTTATGCAGAAGAATCCAAGCCAGGGGAGAATTCGGACCCATTCGGTGGGCCCGCATTGAGCATTTATTGAACTTGGGCCCGTTCAGTGGGCCCGCACATTGTTTTAATAAAAAAATGAATTTTTAATCTACTTCGATCCAATGCATAAAGATGCCCATCAAGGGAGCAGTCAAGATCTCAGAGAGGTTATTTTAACAACCAATTTAAATTATGATGCATCAATTGGGTGGTTTGGATCAACCCATAAAATCGATTGGAGGGGGAGCAACTGATTCATGTGTTAAGGCTCACTTTACTTGGACGGATCGGAGCAGCCTATGCGTCTAGCCTATGAGTGCACACTCATATTGATCTCTGGTCATTCGGCCAAGCTTGGAGTGGACCCTACTGATTTTGAGAATCATGGGGGAAGATGTAGAATTTAGCTAGTACTGAACGAGTCCATAGATTTGAAGCCAAGAGGCACACGAATTTGTTCAAAATTGAGTGGGACCCGCCATGATAAAAGCTTCTAATAGCGCGCAATAATATGGCATTCATTTTGGGAATTACTCTCTTTTGCATGTTAAAAGAAAAAGGAAATGGAGAATAATATTGAGAAACAGTGGCCTTTAATTTAACATGCCTATGTCTATACCTTCTAATTTTACAACATGCCCGTATGGGTGGAAATATAGGAAGCAGCAATAAAGTGGAAACGCATCCTTGCCATGGTCCTCTCTGTACATTGAAATGATAATGTGCAGCCTTGTAAAAGAAAAAAAAATATAGATTTTGGGCAATGTTCGGTCACCAACTGCAAGAGATCAATTCTATTATATGATTATCCCATATTTTTAGAAGCAGGGTGGCACTTTCTATTGGGTCTACCAATTCTCTTTCTAAAGATGTAGAATTAGCAGGTGGCAATCTCACCGAATTTTGGTAGCCTTTGGTTTTCTATACTAGAGGGGCTAGAAAAAAAAGAAAGAAAAGAAAAAGAGGAAGAGGAGAGTCTGGTTCGACTTCTTTTTCTTTTTTCAAGCCATCTCTCATTCCGAGCATTCGGATCTTCTCTGTTGGAAGGGTGGCATGGTTCTTCTCCTCGACAGCAAGAGTTCGGTGATTAAAAAAAAAAGAAAAAAAGGGAGAAAACAGAGCATCGTGTTCTTCACGTTGCTCATCAGCCAACTCCCTCTCTCGATCTCTGTCTCACACTCCACTCTCTGTTTTTCTCTCAATTTCACACTCTGGTTTTCTCTCTCTCCCTCACTCACTCTGGTTTCTTTCTCTCCCTCACTCACATTCTGTTTTTCCCTCGCCCTCACTCACTCTCGATTTTTCCCTCTCCCTCACCACCACTCTATTTATCCCTCACTCTCACCATCACTCTGTTTCTCTACCTCTCTCTATCCATCTGTGTTTCTCTCTCTCTCACACTCTCTGTTATCACTTGAATCCTCTCACCTCTTATGGTTTTTCTGTCATCTCTCTCTCAACCTCTCTAGCTCTCACTCTCTATCTCCCCGCTCTCTCAATAGCCCTCTTGTTTTTCTATCTCTCTAAAACATCCCCACAAAGCCCAAGCTCTATATTTCTGTAAAACAGAGTATCGGGTTTTGATTGTTCCAAAAAAAAAAGAAAAAAAAAGAAACGGAAAAACAGAGTCTTGTGTTTTTTGAAAAGAATACTCCCTCTCACTCTATCTATCTCTCTCTCTCTCTATCTCACAACTCTCTCTTACTCTCTCCAGTATACTCTCCATTCTCCATACCCTCTCTGTTTTCAAGAAATAAAGAGAAGTAAAGACACTCTCTCCATTCTCCATACTCTCTCCATTTTCCACATTCTCCACACTCTCCACATTCTCCACACTCTCTCTGTTTTCCATTCTCCATTCTCCACACTCTCTCCATACTCTATCTATCTCTATCTCTCTCCCTCTCCCCATCCACAGTGAAGATAAAAAATAATAATAAAGAAAAAAAGCAAAGAAATAAAGAGAAAGAAAGGAGGTCGGACCGCACGTCGGCGGAATTTTCAGAATTTTTGGCTCTTGGACTCGGCAGAGATCTCGCCTACAGGTTAGTACACTATTCTCAGATTTTTCCCAGATGATTTGGCATTTTTTATGAATTTTGCATGGTTTTTAGCATTTAATTAAATTTAATTCAATATTAAATGTGTCAACTAAAAATCATGATCTGCATGAATGTTTCAAATCCGTTTCGTCCCAAAATTTAATACGATGTTCTACTTAAATAGAGTAAAATAACTATCGGATCGGTTCGGACATTGGATCAACGGTTTTTTAGAATTTGAGTGAAGAGTAGAATTTTATTTAAAATATTGGCTGAGAAATTACGAAATTCGAAAAAATAGCCATCTCAGGATGATCTATTTTTTGGAATTTTAAAATTTTATTGTGTTCATCACATCAGAACAAGGTTGGAGGACATTTTCCGGAATCGTAATTTTCTCGAAAATCGTATTTTAAAAATAGAAAACTCTTCAAAAATATCTTTTCGACGAAGAAAAATAAAATATATACTAAATGAATTCTCAAATTAACGAAATTTCGTGAGAAAATAGTATAATGCTGATACATTTTACCATGAATTTTTGAGAATTTTTGGATTTGGTTTGGTATATTATTTGTTGCTTTCTTTGAACATTATCAGATTTTGGGAGACTTTTTACAGACATCAGATCACGGATAAAATTCTCAAAATTTTTACAGTAGTCTTATGTTCCATATTTCTAGTTTCTGTAAAATTTTCAAGTGATTTAGATCTTGTTGCATATGGGATGTAGTGTTAATTCATAATTTGGTCTGAAAATTGAAAAATCCGAAAGTGATAGTAAATAGTTTCTAAAATTCATGAAAATCTCACAGCATGCTATATTTACTCATATCTTATTTATGAAGAAATTTCATTTAATTTAGATTTCTATTTCTAGTAGTTTCTGTATTATTTTTGCAATCTGGTCAATTAATTGTTAAATCAAAATTTAATATGAGCTTAATGTAAATATCTGTAAAAATCTTCCAGTAAGCTACATTTCATCATATCTTGCTGCTGTATAAGTTTCAACTCATTTCGAATTCGTTTGCAACAGTTTCACTTGTAAAATTACTCATATGTTTAAAATTGATAAAATTCATTGAAAATCCGAAATTAATTGAAAATCATCTGAAAGTCTCTAAAGAACCTTAAATCTCTGTCACATATTAACTCCTTAACCCATTAAAATAAAAATTTTAGGATCTTTAGATTTCCCTGGAAAAATGGCCAGTGCATCCATAATCGTATCCCAATTGCAACTTATCTTTGACAATTTGAATATTTAAGCTATAGCATGTTGTTGGCTCCGAGGTTATTGTCCACGGAAATCCTGAGATATGCCAGGCAATAAGATGCTATAACCTAAGTATTAAATTGCGCAAGGAAAGAGCGCACGATTCCCTCCCTTGGATGCCATTCTGGGCCGAAATTGGTGAACCTAGAACCATTGGTATTCCTTAATTGCCCATAAACTGAAAATCCTTAAAATCTGAAATTCATTGACTTCAAGAACTGAAATCGATTTATCTCGTGTCTCTTGGAACCATTGGATTATGGTTTCTGTCATAAGAACCCTTAGAGCCCAATTTAGGAACACCGGTGTCGTGTCTTGTCCTAAGTTTTAGGGAGTCTTAGGTTTTAGGAGTCCTAGAGTTAGGAGTCCAGCCTCATCACGGACATTTGCTATGTATAGCAACCGTGCCCTAGGTCTAGTTACACTAGTCACCCAATCTTTCCCTAGGACAAGCCTAGTAAACTAGGATGTAGGCTAACCTGCATTAGTCTAAGGAACAACTTGCATTTAGATAAGAATCATATAGCATCTTAGATGAAATCCTAAGATAATAAAATCCTCAACTTGAATTAAATAACTTCTCCTAAAACTGTTGAAACAGTCAATCCCGTCTAGGTCGGTGTCTTAGTTGAGTTAGGCATAAGTAGCTTAGCTTAGGTGCACCGAACTACGTCGACTCTGATCCCAGTGAGGCTTGGGTACGTAGGCAGCTTGGATGTCTGATGGCATACCAACCGCGAGTCGGCTCCACAACAAATTGTGGGGTTTTTGTATATTAATTTGCTTGTACATGCTTAATTAAATTATTTAGGATTTTCCATGAAATTAGAATTTTAGGAGAACTTTCACTTAGATTGAATCCAGACAAATTAAGAAATCAAGATACTCATTTAGGATTCACATTGAAATTAGATCATAGGATGCATGTCACATAGCTAGCACATTAATAAAGAGTTGAATGAGCCATTTAAAATGAATTTAAAAGAGTTAACTTTTGGAATTGAAGACCGATTATCGGGCAGGAATGGTGCATGTGGTGGATAACTCCCCATACCTTCCATTCTTGTAACCAGGTAGCGAGTCTAGATTTCTGGTTAATCATGGGTCCTAGATCCCACATCTAGGTGGTGACTCTGTCAGTCTCTTTCGTGTGGAATTCGGATTGTCTTAGTGATCCCAAGTTCACATGAAAGACGAATTAAAATCAATAATAAAAGGGCATAAGCCAATCGTGTGGGTACGAGAGAACAAGAGAGTGCGTGGCGGCTCGCGCCCCACCCCTCTCACTGGGATTGGGTCCCACAGTTTGGTGATTCTGCTGGGGATCACCTAACTTCATTAAAATTTCAAAAGATAACTCATTTGAATTTAATTTAACTGGCTCATAAAAAATCTATCTCTTATATACTTATTAGATTAGTTTGTATGCTTTATTTTCTCATCACATTTTACTCGAACTTAATCTAACAAAACCTGAAGGCATCATAGATTGTGCGAACTTATTGCACACACTTACATCACTTGCTTCTAAACCCTTGCATCTCACATGCACACACATCCTATTTTAGGAACCTGAAGTGTTATCTAGCATGGTTGACTGGGATTTCATCACCTGGTGCCTCTGTGCTAGAGAAGCATTCCACCATTAGCCTAGCACCTTATGGTGCGTAAACGGATCTCTTGTTCACATACTGATACGCCGGACACTGGTACAGTATATCGAACATGGATTCCCTCTAAGGGAACTCTTGGCCTTACCCCTAGATTAACCCACACATGCATGTAGAATACGAACACGTGTGCATCACGTGTGTGAGCCTAGTTTAGGATATCTTACCCATTTGTGTCTAGATTAGGCCGTGGTCCATCTTCCAATGGTCACGATCGGTCCTTAGATACACGAACAAAGTCATGAGTCGAGATTCTCTCTCCACTCCGATAGATTAGGATTAGGGTTGATGCCTTCAGGTAACACTGTTAAAGTGTACGAAGATTAAAAACTTTTCCTTTGGAGTTAGGATATAAATCCCATTCATTTCCAAAGATCTCATAGGATTAGTCATTCATGATCTATCCGTTAAAAGCAATCTTATGCTATCTCATCTCATCTCTTGATCGTACGTCTGTCAATCTTCCATCATGTGATTCGATCAAGTATTCATACTTTCTTTTACTGGCAGGAACTTATCCCAATCTTGTGTTCATGTAATCTTGATCATTCTTGTATCCTTTCTATTGGCTTACAGGCACCATGTCTACTCGTACAATTCTTGATTGGATCCGTGGCACATTAAGAGAATCTCACATCTATGCCATAAGTGAGCAAGAGAAAAATCTCTTCGGCTACGTGGCAACCATTAAGCTCGATTGGGGATTACTTTATGCCGCATCAGAGTGTTGGGATCCCGATCATCATGTCTTCCGTTTTGGCAACCAAGAAATGTGTCCCACCTTTAAATAATGGTGTGCCTTATTGGAATATCCTGTGGATGGCCCTCTAGTGAAGCCATCCTGTGTTCCAGATTATCGTCCTTTGTTCCTTCGCTTAATGAATAATCCAGATGAATCCATGAGCTCTTTTATGAAAGGCCAAGAAGTGTCCATGCAACATCTGATTGACATTTACCCTCCTATTGGACACATTGGTGCTGTTGATATTCAAAAAGCCCGACGGCGCACTTTGAGATTCTGCTCCTTTGCTAGGTTCCTCACTGTCCAGCCTTCTCGCTTTGCGTCAGCTGTTCTTCTGGACCTCGTTGATCAAATGGATCGTGGCGCAAATCCAATTCCTACTATGCTTGCAGAAACCTTCAATGGATTGGATGATATGGCTCGTCTTTGTGCCAGCTCAGGTCCAGGCTCTTATGTTCGCTCCTTCGCTGGTTCTTTCTCAGGATGTCCTGCATTACTCCAGGTGTGGTTATGCCACAAGCTAAAAATTGCAGCTCTTGTCCATTTCGATCATACGTTATACACATTCAGTGAATGGCGTCATGATGTTTCTTTCGATCATAAAAGCGATTGGGTTGAATGGTTAAATTCTCGCCAACAAGATCAAATTTATTGGCAAATTCCTGGAATCCAAGAAGCTGTCTTCAACACTGGAGAAGCTAACTATGTTCGCCTTCTTAGCCTCGAAAAGACTTCCTTTTATGTTCCTGCCAGGATCCTGCGTCAGTATGGAAGGGAGCAATCTATTGTGCCTCCCCTTCGTCATTTCTATCTGCCTGAGGATCTCAAGCCCAAGATTGTCAAAGCCGTTTCATCTGCTTGGGATGTCAGGATCATCAAACCTCTAAAAGAGTCAGCTGAGCATGATTGTCGTCCAAAGAAGAAGTATAAAAAGAATGCTTAGTTTCATGTTTAATCTTATCCGTTTATCTTTGAAAGAATGAACCCTGTATTCAAGCTTCAATGATTGATCAATAAAGTTCATCTTTCTCTCTCATCATCCTAGTCTATGCATACATCATTGTTTACTTCTTTCCATGATTTTAAAATGTGTCTTTCAAATATTACAGGGCAGTAAACACCATAGCTAACCCGACTGCTCCTTGGGTTCGGGTCTCTTCACGGTTGGAGAGGAATTCTGTCTCTCCACCATCCTCTCTGAGAACCCCAGCATCTCCTTCTTTCTCATCCTCACCAATGGCAGATAACCAAGATGGCCTTCCACCTGCTGCTATTACCGATACTCTTACCTTGATTCTCCAGCAACTTCAAGAACTCAAAGAAGAGAACCGAGTTATCAAGGCTCAGCTTTCTGAGAAGTTGGGACCATCGTTGTCCAAGGATAAAGGGCCTATACACCAAGCAGCTACTTCAGCAGCACCTGCCCAGCCAGTGTTCATCACTATCCCTGATAAAGCCGAAGAAGATTTGGAAAAAGAGCAGTATAGCGAGAATCGCAGTACGCCTTCTCAGTCCATGGTTGATAAGACTGTTATGGAGAAATTAGAAAGTCTTACCAGGAAAGTTCAGGACATCCAATTTCAAGACCAGGGTGGTTTTAATCCAAGTGACCTTACTCTATTTCCCGAAATCCGCCTTCCTGCCAATTTTCAAATGCCCGATTTTGAAAAATATGATGGTGTGGGTTGTCCAATCACACATTTGCAAATGTTCACCATCATGTGTCAGCCTCAAGGCTTATCTCCTGAGCAAATGGCTCAAGTGTTCCCGGTTTCCCTAACCAAGGTTGCTAGGAGATGGTTCATGGTCTTGGACAAGACTCGTTACAGGACATGGAAGGATATCGGTGAGCAATTCATCAGGCAGTTCAAGTATGATGATGGGACCGAAGTCACTAGGAAGGATCTTGAGAGAACCAAGCAGGACTCAAAAGAGTCATTCTTAACTTTCGTCAAGAGATAGAGAAGGTTAGCGGCTCAAATGATGCAGCGTCCCTCAGAAGAGGAGCAAGTCCAGATGATTATGAAGAATATATCCTCTCAGCTCCAATATCACATGTCTCTTCAGTATTATCAAGATTTTAAACACTTCATCAATGCTGGTATGCAAATTGAGGAAGCAATGGCACAAGGAGTTTATAATAGAGGAAACCCCAATTCAAAAGAAGTTAAGACACAGACTCTAGCTAAGATCTCTGAGGTTGATAATGTATCAATGGCTAACCCGTCACGGAACTCTATGGTATTCAAATATATTCAATCAGGGATTGCAGCTCAGCAAAAGCTTAATAGGGAATTCACCTCTCTCCTGTTTCCACCATCTGTCATATTGCAGCAAGGATTGGAATCCGGCGATATCTACTTGCCTCGCATTAAGGAACCTCCTAATCCGCTCCCCAGGACATGGAGAGCGGAAGAGCACTGCGATTTTCATCGAGGATCGGGGCATAGTACTGATCAGTGCATAACTCTGAGGCATGTGATCCAGAAGTTGATCGATGAGCGCAAGCTACCATTTCAGCAAGCGCCAAATATTGCTGATAGTCCTATACAAAACCAGGTTGTACCGCCGCTGGATGATGTTTAGGCACTTGGAGTTTGAGAAGCTCAAGTTCAGTTGCAGTGATAGAGAAGAACCAGAAGTTAAAAGGCACTTGTTATGATGATGATTCAGTTTTCGCAGAGCCTCTAAAGCCAGACAGTTGCAGCAGTCTTAGTCCTTTTGTTATTTTAATTAAGTCATGTCAGGATGTCGAGTCCAGTCATTAAGTGCAGTCTTCTAAAAGTTTGAATAAATTTCTAGTCCAGTTGAGTCGTTTCTTACTTTTATTTTTATTTTTATTTTTGAGTCAAGAGTGTGAATTCTGAGTCTGTTCAGAATAAGTCTTATCAGATGTGGTTTTTTTTTTCAATTCAATAAAATTTGCTTTTTCTATACATTCCAGTGTGTGCTTCTAACTTTAATAACCAATAAGAATAATGCTCCCTCCTCAAATGAGGAAGAAGATGCCGACGAAACTCCTCTTGAGTTGCAGCCTATGCTCAAACAAGAGAAGGAGCGCCGAGCCCAGCTTCTAAAGAGGAAATTGAAATGATAAACATTGGCACTGAAACTTTGATCCAGTAAATGTCTGTTGGAAACACATTGCCCTCTGAAGAGTGTGAAGAATTGGTAAACTCATTTGGAGGATAAAGAGAGGGTCCAGTAAGCGCTACCATTAATGCCAAGAGAAAGACTCAGATAGAAGGTTCAAGAACGAATGAAGTGAATATCACATGTTATATAAGGGGCATGGATTCGAAACAACTTCCATATCTCTAGTCAATGGCCACGGTCACAGGTTTCACCGGTGACAATGTAAAGCCATCAATTCCAATATGAAAAGTGCAAGAGCAATCATCATAGAGCGATCATCAAAATATCAAAGGCCACTGATTCAAGGATGAAATGATGTCCAAAAACCAGTATGCACCCTCAAAGTCAAATTACTTATCAATATCCAGAAGGAAGAAGAATCATTATCTCTTATCGGGAAATGCCGTCAAACTCCGTGAAAACAAAAACAAAAACAAAAAAGTAATCAGTACCAGAGGGACTCTAGTAACCTATATCGATTCCCAATATGAACATCGGAAGGCCTCCTTTGGCCGAATAAACCCCAAAATCAGAACCCAACGTCAAAAGAATACCGGTTTGCAAACCCTTCGAGCCTGAATGAAATTTTCTTGAAAACCCATCAAACTAGGGGCATCCCGCCCGAACTACGCGAGACCTGATCCCTATACTGGGGTACGTAGGCAATTCGGTTGAACCGAGTTCGGTCGATTCAAAAAAAAAAAAGAAATTCAATCGTTTCAGAAAAAAAGAGGGACAAGTTCCAAAAGAAGAGAAGTCAATCATTCCAGAAAGAAAAGAAAAAAAGAAAAATCAATTAACCTTCAAACAATTTATCTTCAAACTAGGGGCATTCGCCCTGAACTACACACGACCTGATTCCTACATGGGGATGTGGAGGCAACCTGTTCACAGGTTCGGTCAAAATCTTTGTTAAGCCTTAAGCCATTCTTTGAAAAGTCCTATCCTACCTATAAAGTCCTTCCGGTGTTCAGAACTAATGATCTAGGTCCCGAAACACAAAAAGTGAAAAAAAAATGATGAATAAGAAAAAGAACGGAGTTTGAAGATCTGCTAGACTGAAAACCTGAAAGGGCGGTCTAGGCAAAATTTAAGATCATTCCCCTGCTAAGTTGAAAACCCGAAAGGGCGGCTTAGGCAAAAGCTAAGGGGATAGCCTGCTGAATCGAAAACCTAGAAAGGCGGTTCAGGCAAAAGTTAAGGCTAGCACGATCCGCCAAGTTAAAAACTCCGAAGAGGTGGCTTGGTCATGGTAAGAGAATCATTATAAGAAGGCTACAGCCGGTATCAAGACTGAAGATCAACTGAAGTTCAAACAAATTCAAGTGACATCCTCAAAACTGGGGGCATTGAAGCTAAGCAATCTTAGGGGTCGTAATTAAATCCTTGAGGCATTACTGTTTTAAGGAAAAGGTCCAGTGTTTACCAATTGAAAAAAAAAATATTCCTCGAAAGGATAGACTTACCAAATAAAGCGTTGACTAAGTCAGAAGCATTACTGTGTCTGTCAGTGTAGTTAGTCAATCTTTGTCATTCTATGTTCACTCCCTCAGAGCTCCTCAATCCTTTGAGTAGTGCCTTTTATCTAAGTTTTCTCTTTAGAAAGAGTCAATCGTCGTCCTTGTGTCCAAATGATGCAACTGTCTCGGTGAAGGAGGCCCAGCCTCGTCAGCTCCCTCGATTGTACCTGAAAAAGCTCGAGAATCTAGTCAAATAGCTTCATTTCAAAGAAGATCAGCTCAGGAGAATTCAGGAGTATAAACATCAGAAAGCCCGGTTCTCGTAAGAAGATCATACCCCAGTAAGGCACCTTGAGCTTGAAAGAGCCTTAGATGCAATGGTAGTTGAGCCGGTTTCTCATAAAGATGAACCATTAAAAATCGGAATCTCCTTCCAGTCAGTTGAATATTTGTTTGAATGCTTGTCAAAAGAAGAATCCTCTGTACCAGTTTCCGAATATTCCGAGGTCCCAGTTTATATCCCCAGTAAAGAAGATCTTAATCTAGAAATTTCAAGCCCTGTGAGACTTTCTTGTTCATCCCCAGTAAACAATTCAAAATGCGAATAAACTTGTGTAAAAAACCAGTTTACTAGTTCATCAATTACCAATTCCTGATTTTCCAGTTCCAGTATCCAGTATTCCAGTTCCAGTTCCATTATCCAGTACTCCAGTTCCAGTATCCAGTATCCCAATATTCCAATATCCAGTATTCCGGTATTCCAATATTCAAGTTCCAGTATCCAGTATTCCAGTTCCAACGTCCAGTATTCAGTTTCAATTCCAGTATGCCAGTTCCAGCATCCTGTATCCAGTTTCAATTCCAGTATTCCAGTGTGTCACTATGCCAGTTCTAGTCTCCAGTTCCAATATCCAATATTCCAGTATCATAGTTCTAGTGTCCAGTATCTCTATCACCAATATTCCAGTGTTCCATTTTCCAGTACTTGTATTCCTGTTCCCAGTATTTCGGCACTCCAATTCCAACATCCAGTTCCAGTGTCCGAAAATCCAGTGTTTCAATACTCTAATTCTAGTATCCGGTATGTCTTCGTTCTAGAGTTCCGGTTCCCGATGTCTAGATTAAGATTCCAGTCTCCAGTTTTCAGTCCTAACATCCAGTGGTCAAATTCCAATCCCAAGTGAATCAATCAAAATGTCAATCTAATCTAATCTCCAGTTTTTCAGTAATCAAGTTCTACAATTCCCAGCGAACTGGCTCCTTAACTCTTCAGTTCTTTGATTCTCCGGTTATCTGACTATTGAGTCTCTTAATCATCCAGTTCTCCAAATTTTTAGCTCTGTAAATATCCAGTCCCTAAATTTTCTACTTCTCCAGTTTTCCAATTCTTCAGTTCATCCAATCTTCAATTCTCCAGTTCCAAGTCATCTAGTCTTCCAATTCGCCGGTCCACCCATTGTTTGATTATTCAGTTCTCCAGTTCTCAAGTCCTTAAGCCTCTAATCATCCGATAATCGAGTCCTCCAGTGGTTTAGAATAAAAGATTTTTGATATATGTTCAAGTTCTAGGGTTTCATCTAAGGTCTTGCATTATATTAAGTTGCATTGTGTCTAGAGAGTCCTTTGTCGATTAAAGCCACGCAAAATGGTTCTGACATTTTTGCTTTGATATTCGATGACTACGTCATCTCTACCAAAGAGGGGCATCTGTAGACACCCCATTTTGCTCTGCTGTAATCAACAAAGAAGTTAGTGTTCTTGTTATTAGTCTTCTTCAGTGTTTCCCATTCCGTGTCCGTCCCTTATGCTTTCTCAATCTTTTCGATCATTTCTGCAATGTTCCGTATTTTTCTTTTCGCTAAGTGTTGAGAATGGTTATGCAGAAGAATCCAAGCCAGGGGAGAATTCGGACCCATTCGGTGAGCCCGCATTGAGCATTTATTGAACTTGGGCCCGTTCGGTGGGCCCGCATTGAGCATTTGTTTAGATTTGGATCAAGCAGGAGGCCCGCACATTGTTTTAATAAAAAATGATTTTTTAATCTACTTCGATCCAATGCATAAAGATGCCCATCAAGGGAGCAATCAAGATCTCAGGGAGGTTATTTTATCAACCAATTTAAATTATGATGCATCAATTGGGTGGTTTGGATCAACCCATAAAATCGATTGGAGGGGGAGCAACTGATTCATGTGTTAAGGCTCACATTACTTGGACGGATCGGAGCACCCTATGCGTCTAGCCTATGAGTGCACACTCATATTGATCTCTGGTCATTCGGCCAAGCTTGGAGTGGACCCTACTGATTTTGAGAATCATGGGGGAAGATGTAGAATTTAGCTAGTACTGAACGAGTCCATAGATTTGAAGCCAAGAGGCACACGAATTTGTTCAAAATTGAGTGGGACCCGCCATGATAAAAGCTTCTAATAGCGCGCAATAATATGGCATTCATTTTGGGAATTACTCTCTTTTGCATGTTAAAAGAAAAAGGAAATGGAGAATAATATTGAGAAACAGTGGCCTTTAATTTAACATGCCTATGTTTATACCTTCTAATTTTACAACATGCCCGTATGGGTGAGAATATAGGAAGCAGCAATAAAGTGGAAACGCATCCTTGCCATGGTCCTCTCTGTACATTGAAATGGTAATGTGCAGCCTTGTAAAAGAAAAAAAAATATAGATTTTGGGCAATGTTCGGTCACCAGCTGCAAGAGATTAATTCTATTATATGATTATCCAATATTTTTAGAAGCAGGGTGGCACTTTCTATTGGGTCTACCAATTCTCTTTCTAAAGATGTAGAATTAGCAGGTGGCAATCTCACCGAATTTTGGTAGCCTTTGGTTTTCTATACTAGAGGGGCTAGAAAAAAAAGAAAGAAAAGAAAAAGAGGAAGATGAGAGTCTAGTTCGACTTCTTTTTGTTTTTTCAAGCCATCTCTCATTCCGAGCGTTCGGATCTTCTCTGTTGGAAGGGTGGCACGGTTCTTCTCCCCGACAGCAAGAGTTCGGTGATTAAAAAAAAAGAAAAAAGGGAGAAAACAGAGCATCGTGTTCTTCACATTGCTCATCAGCCAACTCCCTCTCTCGATCTCCGTCTCACACTCCACTCTCTGTTTTTCTCTCAATTTCACACTCTGGTTTTCTCTCTCTCCCTCACTCACTCTGGTTTTCTTTCTCTCCCTCACTCACATTCTGTTTTTCTCTCACCCTCACTCACTCTCGGTTTCTCCCTCTCCCTCACCACCACTCTTTTTATCCCTCACTCTCACCATCACTCTGTTTCTCTACCTCTCTCTATCCATCTGTGTTTCTCTCTCTCTCACACTCTCTGTTATCTCTTGAATCCTCTCACCTCTTATGATTTTTCTGTCATCTCTCTCACAACCTCTCTAGCTCTCACTCTCTATCTCCCCGCTCTCTCAATAGCCCTCTTGTTTTTCTATCTCTCTAAAACATCCCCACAAAGCCCAAGCTCTATATTTCACTAAAACAGAGTATCGGGTTTTGATTGTTCCAAAAAAAAAAAAAAAAAGAAACGGAAAAACAGAGTCTTGTGTTTTTTGAAAAGAATACTCCCTCTCACTCTATCTATCTCTCTCTCTCTCTCTATCTCACAACTCTCTCTTACTCTCTCCAGTATACTCTCCATTCTCCACAACCTCTCTGTTTTCAAGAAATAAAGAGAAGTAAAGACACTCTCTCCATTCTCCATACTCTCTCCACTCTCCACATTCTCCACACTCTCCACACTCTCTCTGTTTTCCATTCTCCATTCTCCACACTCTCTCCATACTCTATCTGTCTCTATCTCTCTCCCTCTCCCCATCCACAGTGAAGATAAAAATAATAATAATAAAGAAAAAAAGCAAAGAGATAAAGAGAAAGAAAGGAGGTCGGACCGCACGTCGGCGGAATTTTCAGAATTTTTGGCTCTTGGACTCGACAGAGATCTCGCCTACAGGTTAGCACACTATTCTCAGATTTTTCCCAGATGATTTGGCATTTTTTATGAATTTTGCATGGTTTTTAGCATTTAATTAAATTTAATTCAATATTAAATGTGTGAACTAAAAATCATGATCTGCATGAATGTTTCAAATCCGTTTCGTCCCAAAATTTAATACGATGTTCTACTTAAATAGAGTAAAATAACTATCGGATCGGATCGGACATTGGATCAACGGTTTTTTAGAATTTGAGTGAAGAGTAGAATTTTATTTAAAATATTGGCTGAGAAAATACGAAATTCGAAAAAATAGTCATCTCAGGATGATCTATTTTTTGGAATTTTAAATTTTTCTTGTGTTCATCACATCAGAACAAGGTTGGAGGACATTTTCCGGAATCGTAATTTTCTCGAAAATCGTGTTTTAAAAATAGAAAACTCTTCAAAAATATCTTTTCGACGAAGAAAAATAAAATATATACTAAATGAATTCCCAAATTAACGACATTTCGTGAGAAAATAGTATAATGCTGATACATTTTACCATGAATTTTTGAGAATTTTTGGATTTGGTTTGGTATATTATTTTTTGCTTTCTTTGAAAATTATCAGATTTTGGGAGACTTTTTACAGACATCAGATCCCGGATAAAATTCTCAACATTTTTACAGTAGACTTATGTTCCATATTTCTAGTTGCTGTAAAATTTTCAAGTGATTTAGAGCTTTTTGCATATGGGATATAGTGTTAATTCATAATCTGGTCTGAAAATTGAAAAATCCGAAAGTGATAGTAAATAATTTCTAAAATTCATGAAAATCTTACAGCATGCTATATTTACTCATATCTTATTTCTGAAGAAATTTCATTGCATTTAGATTTATATTTCTAGTAGTTTCTGTATTATTTTTGCAATATGGTCAATTAATTGTTAAATCAAAATTTAATATGAGCTTAATGTAAAAATCTTCCAGTAAGCTACATTTCATCATATCTTGCTGCTGTATAAGTTTTAACTCATTTCAAATTCGTTTGCAACAGTTTCACTTGTAAAATTACTCATATGTTTAAAATTGATAAAATTCATTGAAAATCCGAAATTAATTGAAAATCATCTGAAAATCTCTAAAGAACCTTAAATCTCTGTCACATATTAACTCCTTAACCCATTAAAACAAAAAATTTAGGATCTTTAGATTTCCCTGGAAAAATGGCCAGTGCATCCATAATCGTATCCCAATTGCAACTTATCTTTGACAATTTGAATATTTAAGCTATAGCATGTTGTTGGCTCCGAGGTTATTGTCCACGAAAATCCTGAGATATGCCAGGCAATAAGATGCTATAACCTAAGTATTAAATTGCGCAAGGAAAGAGCGCACGATTCCCTCCCTTGGATGCCATTCTGGGCCGAAATTGGTGAACCCTAGAACCATTGGTATTCCTTAATTGTCCATAAACTGAAAATCCTTAAAATCTGAAATTCATTAACTTCAAGAATTGAAATCGATTTATCTCGTGTCTCTCGGAACCATTGGATTATGGTTTCTGTCATAAGAACCCTTAGAGCCCAATTTAGGAACACCGGTGTCGTGTCTTGTCCTAAGTTTTAGGGAGTCTTAGGTTTTAGGAGTCCTAGAGTTAGGAGTCCAGCCTCATCACGGACATTTGCTATGTATAGCAACCGTGCCCTAGGTCTAGTTACACTAGTCACCCAATCTTTCCCTAGGACAAGCCTAGTAAACTAGGATGTAGGCTAACCTGCATTAGTCTAAGGAACAATTTGCATTTAGATAAGAATCATATAGCATCTTAGATGAAATCCTAAGATAATAAAATCCTCAACTTGAATTAAATAACTTCTCCTAAAACTGTTGAAACACTCAATCCCGTCTAGGTCGGTGTCTTAGTTGAGTTAGGCATAAGTAGCTTAGCTTAGGTGCACCGAACTACGTCGACTCTGATCCCAATTAGGCTTGGGTACGTAGGCAGCTTGGATGTCTGATGGCATACCAACCGCGAGTCGGCTCCACAACAAATTGTGGGGTTTTTGTATATTAATTTGCTTGTACATGCTTAATTAAATTATTTAGGATTTTCCATGAAATTAGAATTTTAGGAGAACTTTCACTTAGATTGAATCCAGACAAATTAAGAAATCAAGATACACATTTAGGATTCACATTGAAATTAGATCATAGGATGCATGTCACATAGCTAGCACATTAATAAAGAGTTGAATGAGCCATTTAAAATGAATTTAAAAGAGTTAACTTTTGGAATTGAAGACCGATTATCGGGCAGGAATGGTGCATGTGGTGGATAACTCCCCATACCTTCCATTCTTGTAACCAGGTAGCGAGCCTAGATTTCTGGTTAATCATGGGTCTTAGATCCCACATCTAGGTGGCGACTCTGTCAGTCTCTTTCGTGTGGAATTCGGATTGTCTTAGTGATCCCAAGTTCACATGAAAGACGAATTAAAATCAATAATAAAAGAGCACAAGCCAATCGTGTGGGTACGAGAGACCATGAGAGTGCGTGGCGGCTCGCGCCCCACCCCTCTCGCGGGGATCGGGTCCCACAATAGGAAATGGCTCACTAAAGAAGATAAGTTGATTCTGTATCACACTTATCTTACGAGCCTGATGAAAAGTATGCAATATCAGCTTTACATATATCGCTAGATTGAGAAACATGTTCATTGATGCTTTAGCCACACTTGCATCCATGGTTGACATTCCAGTAGGGGTAAAGGTCCGTCCTTTGACAATAAAGCGACATGTTATCCCAGCACATGTACACATGGTTCAGATAGCAGCCAGATGTCCAGATGGAAAACCTTGGTATTTCGATATCAAAAATCTTATCTCTGGCAGGGGACAACCCTCAGAGGCCTCTTTAAATGAGAAGAGAGCATCGTAGAAACTGGCATCTAGGTATGTTATTTGTGGAGGAGACCTCCACTGCAGATCATTCGACAGAGTCCAACTCCTTTCTGTTGATTAAGACAAAGCCGTAGAAATCTTAGAAGATGTTCACTCAGGTGTCTGTGGTTCTCATATGAACGGCAAGATGTTAGCTCGGAAGATCCTTCGTCTTGGTTACTTCTGGACTACTCTCGAAGCGGATTGCTTCACATTTGTCAAGAAGTGTCACTTATGTCAGATTCATGCTAATCTGATACACATGCCGCCTTCAAAACTTCACTCCCTCACGTCTCTGTGGCCTTTCTTGGTTGGGGTATGTAGACACCCCCATTTGCTCCGCCTTAGTCAACAAAGAAGTTAGTATTTTTCTATCGGTTCTTCGGTGTTTTCCATTCCCGTATTCGCCTCCTAAGTTTTCTCGATCTTTTCAATCATTTCTGCCGTGTTTCGCATTTTTCTGTCAAGTGTCGAGAAGAGTTATTCAAAAATCGAAGCACGAAAGAATTAGGACCCGTGCGTGGGCCCGTATTGAGCATTTTGTTGAGATTTTGATCAAACAGGGGGCCCGCATATTGTTTTAATGAAAAATGAGTTTTGAGCTATTCAAATAACCCTTGAAAACGATTCAAGAAGCACAGCGAATTTATATTGAGGTCTATTAATTGAATGGCCCAAGTCATTCCATGAAAAATGATTTGTGGGCCCAACCCATTCGCATTACCGCCCATTAATTGAACCGCTTGGGTCATTCCAAATGGGCTCTATCCCAAATTCGGCCACCATGTGTGGGCCTTGCTGATTGTGTATTTTTCCACCCTAAAATGGGCCACCATGTGTGGGCCTTATTTAAGAAGGGATCCAATGAAGAGTTAACCGTTTGGGAAAGGTTATAAATAGAAATTCTCTGTTGTGGGGAAGAAAGAGGCCAAAATGCTATTAGTATCTTAAGATAATGGACGATTTTCACATTTTTACCCAGTTTCTAATTAATCCCACTGCAAATAGAGGTAATACATGTGGGACCTGCATTGATTTTATATGTTTGAGGTTCCTAGTTGCTGAGAAAGCAACTATTGTCACGAAAAATGGAATTTCTACATTGAGAAAAAGCTATATTCGGTGCAAAGGATGGGTTACCTGATTTAAAAAAAGAAAAATAACAATTACATGGAAAAAAAAAGGAATGGAAGGATTAAAAAAAGAAAGAAAGAGGATATCAAAGGAGCTCTCTCTCGGCAGCACAGGAAAAGGAAGGAAAAATAACAAAAGAAAAAACCGAGAGCAGAAGAGTCTCCCTCTGTTTTTCTTCTCCCCGACCCTCTCTCTCTGTTTTGACGATCCTCCCCATTGCCCTCTGTTCTTCTCACCATCTACCCCCAACCCTCAACAGCCCACATAGAAGAAAAAAAGAGAAGAAAAAAAAAAGATAAAACAGAGCATCTCACGTTCTACCTCTTCCCCATTCACCCTCTGTTTTTGTTTTTGTTTTGCTTTCCCCCATTCTGTCTCATTCTCTCTCTTAGTATCTCTCTCTCTCTCTCGCATGCTATCTGCTTCTTGTTCATCACTTCTCATCCCCTCTACACTCTCCAAACGAGAGCTCTGTAAAATATATATATATATATATATATATATATATATATATATATATATACACATATATATAGACAAAACAGAGCATCGTGTTTTTGCAGAGGGGACCAGCCGATTTTCTCTCTTTATCTCTCTGTTTCACTCTCTCTATATCTCCCTATCACTCCCTCTCTCATTCACTCTCCCTATCACTACCTCTCTAACTCTCACTCTCCTTTACATCTCTCGATCTCTCAAATCTCACTCTCATTTTTACTCTCTCTGCGTCTTTCTCTCCCTCGGATTCTTTCCATCCCTCCCATACTCTATCTCTCTCACTCACACTCTCTACATCTCACTCACACTCTCACTATATCACTCACTCATCTACCTCTCTTGGCCTTTCTCTCTCACTTTCTCTCGTTCTCTATTCATCTCTCTCGTTTTCTCCACAGAGAGAAAAATAAAAAAAAAGAAAAAGAGAAGGAAACGGAGCGGATCGAGCGGCGGCGCGATTTTCGGATTTTTCGGCCTTTGGGTTCGGCGAGGAACTCTATCACAGGTCGGTACCCTATTCTCGGATTCTTCCCGAATCATCTGGTATTTTTATGTATTTTGCATGGTTTTTAGCATTTAAATGATTTTAACTCAATATTAAATGTGTGTGATTAAAATCATGATCTGCATGAGTGTTTCAATTCTGTTTCGTCCCAAAATTTAATACAATGACCTATCTAAATAGAGTAAAATAACTATCGGATCGGATCGGACATTGGATCAAAGGTTTTTTAGAATTTGAGTGAAGAGTAGAATTTTATTTAAAATAATGGCTGAGAAATTACGAAATTCGAAAAAATAGCCATCTCAGGCTGATCTATTTTTTGGAATTTTAAAATTTTTTTGTGTTCATCACATCAGAATAAGGTTGGAGGACGTTTTCCGGAATCGTAATTTTCTCGAAAATCGTGTTTTAAAAATAGAAAACTCTTTAAAAATATCTTTTCGACGAAGAAACATAAAAGATATACTAAACAGATTCCAAAAATAATGAAATTTCGTAGGAAAATAATATGATACTGATACATTCTACCATGAATGTTTGAGAATTTTTTGATTTTTTTTGGTATATTATTTTATGCTTTCTTTGAATATTATCAGATTTTGGGAGAATTTTTACTGACATCAGATCACAGATAAAATTCTCAATATTTTTACAGTAGTCTTATATTTCATATGTCTTGCTGCTGTAAAATTCTCAATTGATTTAGATCTTGTTTCATATGGGATGTAGTGTTAATTCATAATCTGGTCTGAAAATTGAAAAATCTGAAACTGATAGTAAATAGTTTTTATAATTCATGAAAATCTCACAGAAAGCTATTTTTACTTATATCTTACTACTGTAGAAATTTCATTGAATTTAGATTTCTATTTCTTGTAGTTTCTGTGTTATTTTTGCAATCTGGTCTTATTGTTGTTACATCAAACTTAAATATGAGCTTAATGTAAAAATCTGCAAAATTCATCTAGTATGCTACATGCATTCCCATCTTGCTTCTGTAGAAATTTCGATTTATTTCGAGTTCATTTGCAACAATTTCACTTGTAAAATCAATCACATGTTTAAAATTGATAAATTCCATTGAAAATTCGAAATTAATAAAAAATCATAATCAAAATTTCTAAAGAACCTTAAATTTTGTCACATATTCACTCCTCAATCCATTGAAAAAGAAATCTTAGGATCTTTATATTTCCCTGGAAAAATGGTCAGTGCATCCATAATCGTATCCTAATTGCAACCAATCTTTGACAATTTGAATATTTAAGCTATAGCATGTTGTTGGCTCCGAGGTTACTGTCCATGGAAATCCTGAGATATGCCAGGCAATAAGATGCTATAACCTAAGTATTAAATTGCACAAGGAAAGAGAGCACGATTCGCTTCCATGGATGCTGTTCTGGGCCGAAATTGGTGAACCCTAGAACCTCTGGTATTCCTTAAATGTCCAGAAACTGAAAATCCTTGAAAATCTGAAATTAATTAACCTCAAGAACTGAAATCGATTCATCTCGTGCCTCTCGGAACCATTGGATTGTGGTTTTCGTCATAAGAACCATTAGAGCCCAATTTAGGAACACTGGTGTCATGTCGTGTCCTAAGTTTTAGGGAGTCTTAGGTTTTAGGGAGTCCTAGAGTTAGGAGTCCAGCCTCATCACGGACGTTTGCTATGGATAGCAACCGTGCCATAGGTCTAGTTACACTAGTCACCCAATCTTTCCTTAGGACAAGCCTAGTGAACTAGGATGTAGGCTAACCTGCATTAGTCTAAGGAACAATTTGCATTTAGATAAGAATCATATAGCATCTTAGATGAAATCCTAAGATAATAAAATCCTCAACTTAAATTAAATAACTTCTCCTAAAACTGTTGAAACAGTCAATCCCGTCTAGGTCGGTGTCTTAGTTGAGTTAGGCATAAGTAGCTTAGCTTAGGTGCACCGAACTACGTCGACTCTGATCCCAGTGAGGCTTGGGTATGTAGGCAGCTTGGATGTCTAATGGCATACCAACCGCGAGTTGACTCCACAACAAATGTGGGGTTTTGTATGTTTATTTTATTATGCATTCTTAATTAAATCATTTATGATTTTCCATGAAATTAGAATCTTAGGAGAACTTGCACTTAGATTGAATCCAGACAAATTAAGAAATCAAGATACACATTTAGGATTCACATTGAAATTAGATCATAGGATGCATGTCACATAGTTCGCACACTAACAAAGAGTTGAATGAGCCATTTAAAATGAATTTAAAAGAGTTAACTTTTGGAATTGAAGACCGATTATCGGGCAGGAATGGTGCATGTGGTGGATAACTCCCCATACCTTCCATTCTTGTAACCAGGTAGCGAGTCTAGATTTCTGGTTAATCATGGGTCCTAGATCCCACATCTAGGTGGCGACTCTGTCAGTCTCTTTTGTGTGGAATTCGGATTGCCTTAGTGATCCCAAGTTCACATAAAAGACGAATTAAAATCAATATTAAAGAGCACACACCAATCGCGTGGATACGAGAGACCAAGGGAGTGCGTGGCGGCTCGCGCCCCACCCCTCTCGCGGGATCGGGTCCCACAGGGTAATGACATTATCGGCAAAATTTCTCCAAAGTCCTCCAGCGGACACGAGTATATATTTGTCGCAATCGATTACCTCACTAAATGGATCGAAGCTCAGTCATATGCTTCAATTTCATCGCATCAGTTGCCAAGTTTATTATGGCCAACATCATCTGCAACTATAGAGTCCCGCACTAGTTGATTTCAGACAACGGATCCCACTTCAAGAAAGAGGTAGCCTCGTTGTCTGAAGAATTCTGAATCAAGCATCATAAGTCGTCTCCGTACCGGCCTCAGACTAATGGCGTTGTCACATCAGCTAACAAGAATATCAAGACTATTCTTCGAAAGATAACTCGATCCTATAGGGATTGGTCAAATAAGCTGGCATTCGCATTATGGGCATACAGAATGTCTGTCCAAAGGTTGACCCACGAGGGTGTGTGTTATGATGATAGCGCCTTCGTCCATTGATTTTGAATATGATTTATTTTCTCGTAAATTTGGAATGAAAATCCTAATTTATGAGAGAAGCCATGACCAGAGTTACCATTTAGATTAGGGATCTAAGACCCATAATTAACACTATATATTTGGTCTACGATTCACAAATTGGGTAAGCTACCTGGTTACAAGAAAGGAAGGTGTTAGGCACCCTTCTTGTCCGACAAATATCGGTCATCAACTGTAAGCCCAATGGTTTCCACCTTGGCATTCCCATCTTATTTTGATGATTCCAATACACAAGTGATTAATGATCACTAATGTGTTTGATTGTCTAAGTTGTAGATCACATTGGTGCTAAGACAACATTGCTTGGATTGAGACCAAGAAGATCTCATTGGACCACATCATGAAGGTCAAAGACATCGAAGTCCAAGACAAATGAAGACTTGAAGAATCCATTGAAGATCAAAGTTATATTAGATTGTATTAAGATCCAATCCTAGTTTAGGATTTTGAAAGGCATAAAATAAGTTAAACTCACACACCCTAAATATATAAAAGATTGTCCTTGTGGTGTTCCAACACCTTGGAACCCTCATGGCAATCCCATCTTGGTTGAGAATTGGAAGCCCAAAAACAAGAAGTGAAAATCTGTTCAACATAGGCTTCTCGGAACTCCGAGAGAATTCTCGGAGCTCCGAGCTCGGAACTCCGAGACATTCCTTGGAGCTCCGATAAATGGTCCAGTAGACATTTTCCAACTTCTGTTTGTATTCCCGAAACTCCGAGATTTTTTCTCGGAACTCCGAGAAATATTCTCGAAACTCCGAGAACACTAATAACGGTCATATTTATATCCGTTGGTGTTTTTTCCAGAATTACCACTATGCCACCAAACGGTCATATTTGGGTTTTTCTATATATATGGGCATTCTAAACTTCAAGATAATCAATCCTAACACTCTAAAACTTCATTTGAACATCCAAAGAGTGAATCAAACTTGATTATGCCTCTCATCCTCTAAAGATTAGGATTTGGATCATAGGCTCAATTTGTACATCTTCTACAATTCTTGTAAACCCTTGTGAGGGATTTTTTGTTCTTTCTTTCTTAGTCAAGAACTTGTATCGGGCGAGTGTTCGGAGAAGCGTAGCCCACTCTCCGTGGTGAAGATTGCCACCAAGGTTAAAGGTAATCGGAATTTGTAATCGGCACCGATCTTCGTCGAAGTTAAGAAGATCACATAGTGAAGCCATCAACAGGTTTGGTTGGTGGAGTGGAGTAGACCTCGCGTTTGGAGGACCGAACCACTTTAAATCTCGGGTGCAATCTCTCTTACTCTTGCTCTTTATTTGCATTTGCACTTTAGATTTAACTTGTGTGCTTGAATTTCTTTTTGATATCTTAATTTCCAAAATTGGGTTTGAGTTTTCGAAAGAGTTAAAACTTGTTAGTAACCTAATTTTTCCCTCCTCACTTGTTGCCAATTCGGGACCACCCTTGGAATTTCACTTGGTATCAGAGCAAAGGCTCTTAAAAGATTTTCTTTTCTATAAATCTTTGGTAAATTTTTCCTTTAAAAATTTCAAACAAGGGAAAGATCATAAGATCTTTGGGAACTTTCTAATTGTGAAATGGCGGATAGAAATGGAACCGGACTTCCGGAGGGCCATTCCACAACTAGACCTCCCTTCTTTGATGGGTCCAACTATGGACATTGGAAGACAAGGATGTGCATCTATCTTCTTTCGATAGATGTGGAACTTTGGCACATTGTTGAAAATGGATACATGTTGCCTTCCAAACCATTTGAAGAATGGAATGTCGTAGAAAAAAGGCATGCAAATTTAAATTACAAAGCTATAAATTCTTTGTTTTGCGCCCTATCTACGGAGGAGTTTAATCGAGTTGCTCTTTTTTATTCCGCCAAGGTTATTTGGGATACACTTGCTGTTACCCATGAGGGAACATCACAAGTTAAAGATTCCAAAATAAACTTGTTAAAGAACAAATATGAAATGTTTAGAATGGATCAAAACGAAAGCATTTCCGAAATGTACACACGTTTTTCTAAAATTTCTAATGAACTAGCTAATCTTGATAAATCTTATCCTACTGATGAGCTTGTGAGTAAGTTGCTTAGGTCTCTTCCTCCATATTGGGATCCAAAGGTAACCGCCATACAAGAATCAAAGAATCTCAAGACGCTAACCATGGAGGAGCTTGTAGGATCTCTCATCACCCATGAGATGCTCCTCACTAGCCGACAAGAGGAGAAGAAGCCAAAAGAGAAAGAAAAAGAGAGTCGATCTCTAGCTCTAAAAGCCTCCAAAGCGAACTCATCATCCTCTAGCGAGGCGGATAGCGATGAAGAAGAAGCTTTAAGAAAATTTAAAAGCTTATGGAGAAAGAAACAAAAAAAGGATAAAACGAAGAAGAAAGAAGAGAGTGAAGTAGAAGGAGGAATAAGGTGCTATAATTGCAAGAAGACCGAACACAAAAGACCGGATTGTCCACTTCTCAAGTCATCTTCCTCAAAATAGAAGGGAAAGAAGGAATGGAAGAAACATAAGGCTCTTGCCGCCGGATGGGATGCTACTAGCACCTCGGGAAAGAGTTCAAGCGAAGGGGAAGATAAAAAAGATTATCTTTGCTTCATGGCACTCACCCATGAAGATGAGGTAAATTCTAACCCTTCTTGTTATTCATCTAGTAGTGATAGTGAAAAAATATCATATGATGAATTGTGCTCAACCTTGCACTCTCAAATTTCTAAAAATAAAGTTCAAAAGAAATCCATTTCAAAATTAGAAAATGAACTTAATTTCTTGAAAAATGAATCTTCTTCCAAATCTCAAGCACAACTTGAAAATTTTAAACTTGAGATTGAAACCCTTAAGGGTTGTTTGGATGAAAAAACTTGCCAAATTGCAAAACTCCAAGTTGTGGCAAGCTCTTCCAAATCTTATGAAGATGAATTTAATGATTTTCTAAATCAAATAACCCATCTTCATAATAAAAATGAAAGGTTAAGATTATGTCTCCATGGATTCTTAAATGGTGACAAAATTATTGACATAATCTTAAGGAAGACTAGTCAAAGACCTAAACATGCATATGATAGGACTAGCGTATCTAACCCTCATGTTAGATGCCATTATTGTGGAATAAATGGTCATTACCAATTCCAATGTGCATCTAAGATTAGGGATAGTGTTGGAACCAAGAAATCTTGGGTTCCCAAAGCCCCCATATGATTTTCATCATTTATGCTTAGATTAGGGGCTTTTGCTTTAAAATTGAATATCTTTTTCAAAGTTAATTAAATATCCCCTCTTATATTGAATAAAAATTCAAAATAGGGGAAGTTCTAGGTTTGTCTTTTTCCTTGAAAAAGGGGGAGCTTTAAATTGAATATTTCATCCATTTGTTTCTCTTTTACCCCAATCTTTTTTATTGATGCCAAAGGGGGAGAGAATTCTAGTATAAGGAAAATATGTATGCTTTTATTGGAAAATCTCTTGTGCTTGTCATCATAAAAAATGGGGAGATTGTAAGCCCAATGGTTTCCACCTTGGCATTCCCATCTTATTTTGATGATTCCAATACACAAGTGATTAATGATCACTAATGTGTTTGATTGTCTAAGTTGTAGATCACATTGGTGCTAAGACAACATTGCTTGGATTGAGGCCAAGAAGATCTCATTGGACCACATCATGAAGGCCAAAGACATCGAAGTCCAAGACAAATGAAGACTTGAAGAATCCATTGAAGATCAAAGTTATATTAGATTGTATTAAGATCCAATCCTAGTTTAGGATTTTGAAAGGCATAAAATAAGTTAAACTCACACACCCTAAATATATAAAAGATTGTCCTTGTGGTGTTCCAACACCTTGGAACCCTCATAGCAATCCCATCTTGGTTGAGAATTGGAAGCCCAAAAACAAGAAGTGAAAATCTGTTCAACATAGGCTTCTCGGAGGATTTGGATCATAGGCTCATTTTGTACATCTTCTACAATTCTTGTAAACCCTTGTGAGGGATTTTTTGTTCTTTCTTTCTTAGTCAAGAACTTGTATCGGGCGAGTGTTCGGAGAAGCGTAGCCCACTCTCCGTGGTGAAGATTGCCACCAAGGTTAAAGGTAATCGGAATTTGTAATCGGCACCGATCTTCGCCGAAGTTAAGAAGATCACATAGTGAAGCCATCAACAGGTTTGGTTGGTGGAGTGGAGTAGGCCTCGCGTTTGGAGGACCGAACCACTTTAAATCTCGGGTGCAATCTCTCTTACTCTTGCTCTTTATTTGCATTTGCACTTTAGATTTAACTTATGTGCTTGAATTTCTTTTTGATCTCTTAATTTTCAAAATTGGGTTTGAGTTTTCGAAAGAGTTAAAACTTGTTAGTAACCTAATTTTTCCCTCCTCATTTGTTCCCAATTCGGGACCACCCTTGGAATTTCATGAACTTATAAAAGCTTTAATTATTTAAGTTCCAACTAAAAGGGTGTTAGCCCAAGGGTTCCCCATGGGTTTATTCAATCACCTTGTTTTGATGATTAACAAACACAAATTGATTAGTCTTTTATAGACTAATTGTTTGCCTTGAGTGTTGTGCAATGGACAGAAAATTCACAGGTTAATCCATGATATCACCAACACACACGCCATTGATGGCCTATGCTTGAAGATTAACGAAACACATGTCAAAGGAGCTGGAGCATACTTGGATCAATCATGCCTTTGAGGGTCAACCAAGGAGAAGCTCAACATCAACCATCTCAAAGCATTGAACAAACAAAGGAAGATCAATGAAGGCCAAAGCTTGTGGATCAACAACTTGGAAAAGACCTTGAACCAAAAGGTGCCATCATCCTTGGAAGCAAAGAATCTCAACCTGGAAGATCCCGAAGCAAGCCATGTACTCAAAGAGAAGATCAAGCAATGGCTACCTCAAGAGTTCATTCAAGAAAGTGGTCAAAATGGTAGAATGTATTCCTCTCTATTGTGTTTTCTCTTGATCAAGGCACATCTTAAAACCACTTAAAAATATATTTTCCCAAGAGACTAACACAATCTTTAAAGACTTAAATGGATAAGTGAACGGCCATAGTGGTGTACCAACATGTTGGGACCCATATGGCATTCAACACAACATTGAACAAAAAAAAGTTCCGAAGAAACAACCTGGACCGGCAACTAAACCCTATCAAAACTTGTTTAAAATATTTTCAAATATTTTAAAAAATATTTTTAACAGATAGCTCTCATTTTTCTCATATCCGTAGATCATAAAAACGTCGAAATTTCAAAAAAAACGAAGGAGATATGAATTTTTCAATTCGGAATCAGATTGCTAGAAATCCAGTCTCGGAACTCCGAGACATTTCTTGGAGCTCCGACAAAACAACCAGGGACAAAAAATATATAGCCGTTGTGGCCCAACGGCTAGTTGACTGTTTGATCCAGTTTTGACTGTTTTGTCCCCCAAACGGTCATATTGAGTTGGGCCTTCATATATACCCATTCAAAGGGTCTAAAAGAGATAATGAACATGGTTCAACTCTAACAAACCCTTGAAAATTATTTGGCCGGGTTTTTCTCTCCCACGTCTCTTTGTGCCTTGATTTTAAGAAATAATTTGAGAGTGGATTAGGCTATACTTTGTACATCTATTTAAGAGACTTGTAGTAAGCTTCAACTTACATTGTAGCTTACATAGAGGCAAAGCTTTTAACTTCTTCATCGCTGTAAATTTGGCGAAAGGAACGCCGTGTAAGTTCCTTGGAGAGTTTGGAATCGGTGGCAAAGGCATCCGTGTTTAATTCCCTTGGGTGAAGCGCTTAGAACTCGCGAAGTAGAAGAGTCGGTGTAAAGGTGGCAAGGGCATCCTCATTTAATTTCCTTGCGTTGTAAAAGCCTTGGAGCCGGGCGTGGTGGAGACTTCAATAGTGGAAATCCTCAAGTGCGACCTTGAGTAGAGTGGAGTAGGCCGTTGGCCGAACCACTATAAATCTTTGTGTCACTTGTGATGGTATTTCTCTATCTCTCACTCCCTCTCTCACTCTCTTATTTGTGCTTTGCATTACATATTTAGAATTGAGTGAGTTATCATTGGCATTTTACTTAAATACCTCTACATTGCTAATTAAGCCACTAAATCTCCTAATTAAGTGTGTTGTTTAACAAGGATTTTTAAGCTTATTTAAATTTGTGATATTTGATTAAGCTTATTTATTTCAACTTAATTAACAAGACATAAAACTAAGGGATAAAACTAGGGTGATTTTAGTAAGACTTTTCAAAAGGGAAAGTTTTTATAAAGACATCCAATTCACCCCCCTCTTGGGTTGCCTAGTGGGATTTGACTTGGTATCAAAACTAAAGGCTCTTATATAGATTTTTGAACTTTCAAATTTCTTCAAGAGAAAAGATCTATTTTGGCAACTACTATAGATTTTGAGAAAGGCCAATCCTATCTTGCTCCTCCATTCTTTGAGGGGACAAGCTATGGATCATGGAAAGTTAAAATGTTATTATTTCTCAAATCCCTAGATTGTGAAATAATGCATATAATTAAAGAAGACTTCGCCTTTCCTAAAAAATGCAACAAGCTTGCTTTGAAAATATTTTCTTTGAATTCTAAAGTTATGATTGCATTGTGTTGTGGAATTTCTAAAAATATCTTTGTAAAAATATCTTCATGTATTAATGCAAAAGAAATTTGGACTACACTTGAGAACATCTATGAGAAAAATGTTTGTCCTAGTGCATCTATTGATGAAAATGTTATTTGTGGACAAAACAAAGTTTCTCAAAACTCATTTGCAAATGAAAATAATTTCCAAAAGTCAATTTCTGATTTGCAAAATCAAATTTAAAATTAAAAAATGGAAGTTGATAAAACCGTTTTCAAAAATGAAAAATTAGGTCAACTCAACAAAATTTTGATAAACAAAAATGTTGACTTAATTCAAAGATGTAAAGATTTGGAAAATGAAAATATAAAGCTTATTGAAAATTTTAATTATTTGAAGGAAGATGAAGAGGAATTAAGAGCAAATTCATCTCATGAAATTGATCGCTTGGAAGATAAACTTGAGAAGATGAAATTAGAAAAATAAAAACTTGAGTTGGAATATAAGACCCTACAAGAAAAATGTGCTAAACATGTGTGTGATTATAAACATTCTTGTTGTTCATCTAGTCCATCTAGACATGCTTCTATTTGTTGTGATTATTGTGGAAGACTTGGACATTACAAGCCTAAATGCATGTTTCGATTTGTAAAATCAACCAAATTTGTATGGAAAATAAAAGACATATCACATAGAATAAAATTGGTTGGACCCAAAATGGTTTGGGTTCCTAAACCTCCTACTTCAGTCATTTCATGTACTTAGTAGATTTAGGGGATGTGCTTAATTAAAAATCATTTAAAAATTTTCTTGCATAAATACCATTTGCTTATTCTTGTTTTGATTCCATGTATCTATTCATGCTTGTGCTTTAATGATAAATCTCTTTTTGGAATTCAAAGTCTATGTGCTTAAATTTGTTTTACAATAAGACTTTGATACTCTGAGCTTAAAATATAAATATCTTTTAGAGATTTTGATAGAATAGATACCATGTACTTATTTGCTTGAAAATCATGGATCTATATCCTTATGCTTAATTGTCATATCTATTGGAAAAGGTTCCCTAGATATTCTATGCTAATATCTAGTTTATATTATTGCAAAATTGATAAATCTTTTATAATTTTGGATGCTAGATGTTGTATTCCTAAAGTAGATTAATCTCCTTGCATCTAGCCATATGTGCTTCATGTTCACATCCTTTGAGAAGAAACAAATTATAGATACAATAAACCTATCTTGTTTGATTCTTATATATCTATATGTATTATGCTAAGTGCACACACTATGACTTAAATCTTATTGCACTTAGTACTCATCCACATGACAAGCCACAATAGAATACTTAATGTGAAAACCATGATTGATCTTACATGAATATCAACCTCTTCTTTGCCCATGAGTTCAAGTTAAGCCCATGAGTTCAAGTTAAACTCATAAGTGTATATCTTTCATATTTGAACTCTAGTTTGCTAGATTATTTGGTATTTAAAGTGATTTATATATCATTTTTAACAAAACTAAGAAATTAAATGTCATGTCTAGGAAAATGATCACCTCTTAGACATCTTTTATGCTCTAAGTGAGTAAATATAGTTACATATTGCTTAGCACCTAGTTGTCCTTCCAATCCCCACACAAGACTTTCTTATTATGTGCTTAATAGTTATCATTAAAAGTAATAAGAAATCTTTGATAGGTTTAAAGCATTTGTATTTCCGAAAGCTTTAATTGGATATACTCTCATGACTAGTATGAACCTTGAAAGTTAGATGATATTATATATATTTAGTCATGGTCGTTCTCTTTGGAATACATGTGTCCAAGGTGTTATCACTTGATAGGTACATCCTTAGAGTCCTTGGATTCTTCCCTTAAAGTCATATAATATTACATTATGTAGGGAAACTTGACACTGAGTCTAAATTCAATATGTAAAACTCACTTGAGTAAAAATTGAAAATTTCATTTGAAATAGTACTTTATTTGGGCATCTACACACTATGGTGGTTAGTACACTATACTTTGTGATGGGAACACTTGTCTCGCATACACTTTGGTTTTTCATGGGATTATGTACTTTGTGCTTAATGCCTTGTCATTACATAAGTGGTTGTGGATGTAGATGTAGATGTTTGGACCATGTACTTCATTTGTCATGTTCTTATGTCAAACATGGTAGACTATCCATGGATGTGTTTGATATGGATCATGTCTTTCTCATGAGGTATACTCTCACCTTCATGAGCCATGGTTGTCTCTCTAAGACATGGTACTTTATTTACCATTCTTACTATGTCCTAGTCCTATAGAATTGAGCTCAAATTGATTTATATATATTCTATAGTTATCACCCATTGTTTGTTAGTATCTATATTTATGAAATGTCAAACCTTAAGTTAAAAGCCACTCAATCGGTGCTTATGCCCTCTTAAGGGATGGTATCATCATCATAATTAAAATACATAACCATGTGGCCTTGTGCCAACATCTCAAACATGAATAGGTATATATTTATATGTGATCTCCCTAGATAATTATATATGTTACATACTTAGGGGTGTGAGTCCCTTGAGGCAACTGAAATACAAGTGTGACCACCCAAGAGGAGGGGTGAATTGGACAATTAGAAATTTTATGCTTAATTAGGTGGGAGATTAAAAATTAAACCATTTAATTAAGCACTAATTAGTCTAACCCTTGTTCAAATAGGTGTGTTAATAAAAGCTAAGGTTTAGACATTCTAATCATGCACATTTGCTAACCCTTGTTCAAATAGACATTATAATACAATTAGGGTTTAAACATTTCAATCAAGTGCATTTACTAACCCTTGTTCAATTAAAAGCATGAATATAAGCTAGGGTTAGAGTTTACCAATCACCACACGTGCAAGAGAGAGAGAGAGAAGAACAAACATCTACAAGGCACAAGATTTATAGTGGTTCGGTCTATCACAAGACCTACTCCACTCTTCTAAGTTTACCTCCTTGGGATATTCACTAAAATGTTGAAGCCGTACACCTGACCCCTCCATCTCCAAAGGGAACAAACCCTTTTTGCACGAAGCCTTGAGAGGGGACACACCCTCTACCTGATTCACCTTTCTTGACGGGCCGAATCGGAGACCCTTGCCATGTCTTCTCAATTCTTAACGGGCCGAAGAGAAAGCCCTCGTCTTCACAACTCTTAACGGGCCGAAGAGAAGACCCTCATGAAGAACAAAATAAAATAAAAACTCTCATGCCTCTTAATAGGCGGATTACAACTTTATAAGCTCACAATCACTCCAAGAAAATACAAATGTAAAGCCCTATGGAATGCCTCTAAATAAGATGTAGAAATGGAAGATCAAAGAGGTTTTTAGCTTTTGATTAAAAACTTGATGCTCAGAGAAAATGGGATTTGATCTTTCTCAAATGCTCAAAAGCTTGTAGAGATAGGTTTTAATCCATGCATACATAGTGTATGTTAGCCCAAGGGTTCCCCATGGGTTCACTCAATCACCTTGTTTTGATGATTAACAAACGCAAATTGATTAGTCATTTATGGACTAATTGTTTGCCTTGAGTGTTGTGCTATAGACAGGTAATTAACAGGTCAATCCATGCTAGCACACACACAGATGGCCTAAGCTTGAAGATGAACCAAACAAAGGACAAAGGAGCTAGAGCATACTTGGACAAACCATACCTTGGAGGATCAACCAAGGAGAAGTTCCACATAACCATCTCAGAGCATTGAACAAACAAAGGAAGATCAATGAAGGCCAAAGCTTGTGGATCAACAACTTTCAAAGGAGCTTGAACCAAATGGTGGCATCATCCTTGGAAGGTATCAAGCAAAGAAGCTCAACCTTGAAGATCCCAAAGCAAGCCAAGCACACCATTGAAGATCAAATGAAGATTGGCTCAAGAGAACAAGAGAGTACTTAGAATGGTAGTATGTATCACCTTTCTCTCTTGTGTTTTCTCTTATCAAGGCACATCTTAAAACCCCTAAAAATATATTTTTCAAAGAGACTAACACACCCTTTAAGGACTTAAATAGATAAGTGAATTGCCATGGTGGTGTACCAACATATTGGGACCCATATGGCATTCAGCACAAGAATGAACAAAACAGAGTTCCGAAGAAACAACCTGGACCAGCAACTAAATCCTATCAAAACTTATTTAAAATATTTTCAAATATTTTTGAAACTATTTTTAACAGATAGCTCATTTTTCTCATATCCGTAGAGTATAAGAACATCGAAACCCGATGCGAAACGAAGGAGATATGAATTTTTTAAATGAGACACTGTTTGCTGGAAATCCAGTCTCGGAACTCCGAGAATTATTCTCGGAGCTCCGAGCTCAGAACTCCGAGAAATGATCCAGGTTCTAAAATTAAAAGCTCTGTTTGAATTCTCGAAACTCCGATAAGTGTTTTTATTCAAAAAAATATAGCCTTGTGGTCCAACGGTTGACTTTTTGACCCGAAAATAACCGTTTTGCCCCTGAAACGGTCATATTGAGTTGAGACACCATATATACCCATCTAATGGGTCTAAAACATGGGAGGAACATTGTCCAACTCTAACAAACCCTAGAAAATCATTTGTGAATCATTTTTGGGTAAAAACTCTGACCAAACTCATTGTGCCTTGATTTTGAGAAAATCATTTGAGATTGGTTTAGGCTTTCATTTGCAAATTATTCTTGAAAGAAAGTGTGTGAGCTACAAATTGTAATCAAGCCTAGTAAGAGGCTAATACTTCTTCTTCTTCTTCATTTGATCGGTGGTAAGGGCATCCGTTTTTAATTCCCTTGGGAGAAAGCGCTTAGAACTCGGCGGAGAAGGAGAGTCATTGTAAAGGTGGAAGGGCATCCTTATTTAATTCCCTTGGAATGCAAAAGCCTCAGAGCCGGGCGTCGTGGAGGTCTCAATAGTGAAATCCTCAAGTGCGACCTTGAGTAGAGTGGAGTAGGCCGTTTGCTAAACCACTATAAATATTTGTGTCACTTGTGTTGGTATTTCTCTATCGCTCTCTCCCTCTCACTCTCTTATTTATTTGTGCTTGCATTTTTACATATTTGGAATTGAGTGGGTAGTTAGCATTTTGGTTTTGATTGAATATTTGTACCTTGCTAACTAAGCTATAAATCACCTAATTAAGTTTGCTAATCAACAAGGGTTTTTGAACTAATATTAATTTGTAATATTGTTTAAAGTTCAAATATTTCAAACTTAATTAAACAAGGGATAAGTCTTGGGTGAAATTTTAGAAAAAGTTTTCAAAATGCAAAAGTTTTATAAACATTCTATTCACCCCCCCTCTAGGTTGCCAAACCAAGTCACTCATTGGATTTCAATTGGTATCAGAGCTTGGGCTCTTGATTAAGACCCTAACCGGTTAAGAGTTAAATGATCAAATTTTTTGGCAACTTAAAAGATGGGATCTAGACTACCTATTTTGGATGGTTCGGATTATGGATCATGGTTGATCCATATGAAGACATACTTAAAAGGTCTAGATAAAGATATGGTAAAGATAATTGAAAATGGATTTATTTTAAATGCTAAATCTAAAGGATTAAATGAATATAATAAAAAATTATCTTTACTAAATACAAAAGCCCTAATTGCAACATGTTGTGCATTACCACCACACATTTATGAGAAGGTATCCTCATGTACTAATGCTAAAGAGATTTTAAACAAACTTGAAAAATCTAGTCAAAGTGAAATCCTATGCTTAAATGGAATAATTAAGAACTCTAATGAAAATGCATTGAAAAATATTGATTTCATATTTGAAGAACTACATTGTGCTTTTCAAGATTTGAATAAGAATCTTGAGGATCAACTAGCTAAGAATTCAAACTTAAAAAACAATTTAGCTAGTATTAATAAGGAGTTTAGGGAAGTAGAAAAAGATCATGCACATCTTAGTGAAGAAAATGAAATGCTTAAAAATGATTTTATTGAATTAAGTGAAACTATTACTAAGAAAAGAAAACCAACTCCTTAAAGAAGAAGAAGAAATGATAAAAATATTTCCATCTCTTGAATCAATCAACTAGAAAATGAAAATCAATGATTTGATAATCAAGAATGAAACATTAAGGTTGGAAAATCATAAGTTACAAGAGAATGTAAAATTCAATTCCCATCATGATCACTCTTGTAATTCATCATGTTCATCCCGTCCATCTACCTACTCTTATGCATCTTGTGACTATTGTGGTAGAATTGGACATTACAAGTTTAAATGTACATTTAAACTTGTACAAAGTAGTAAGTTTGTTTGAGTTAAAAATGACATATCACCTAGGACAAACTTGCTTGGAACCAAGATGGTTTGGGTTCCAAAACCCCGAACATGATCTGTATTGTGTTTATCTTAGATTAGGGGATGTGCTTTAATTTTATATCATATGAAAATTTGTTTGGATACAATATACTTGTCTTGCTTGAATGCCATGTATCCATATTTTGTGCTTCAAATGATTATCTTTTGAAAATCCAAAGTCTTTTGCCAACATAGGCTTGATTTGTTTTGTAATTATTCATTTCCTATGCTGATTGTCTCTTATCATGCCATATATACTTTGGATTATACTTTGATTTTAATTGGTAACTCATGATAAGAAGTTAGGGAAGCATCATATTCTCATTGAATATCTTTGATGCTTTATGTAATTGTGCTTAAATGTTTAATCCTTCCTTTTTGCTAATGCCAAAAGGGGGAGAATTTGTGTAATTGATTAGATCCACAATCATATGCATTCTTGTATAATAATTTGTTAAATATAACTTATGCATATGTTGAGAGGGGGTAGTAGCACGCATCTTGCTTATCTAATCCTCATAAGAGGATTCTCCCACCTCTCTAATCAATTTGGTTTGTCATCATAAAAAAGGGGGAGATTGTTAGCCTAAGGGTTCCTCATGGGTTCACTCAATCACCTTGTTTTGATTATTAACAAACGCAAATTGATTAGTCATTTATGGACTAATTGTTTGCCTTGAGTGTTGTGCTATAGACAGGTAATTCACAGGTCAATCCATCCTAGCACACACACAGATGGCCTAAGCTTGAAGATGAACCAAACAAAGAACAAAGGAGCTAGAGCGTACTTGGACAAACTTTACCTTGGAGGATCAACCAAGGAGAAGTTCCACACAACCATCTCAAAGCATTGAACAAACAAAGGAAGATCAATGAAAGCCAAAGCTTGTGGATCAACAACTTTCAAAGGAGCTTGAACCAAATGGTGGCATCATCCTTGGAAGGTGTCAAGCAAAGAAGCTCAACCTTGAAGATCCCAAAGCAAGCCAAGCACACCATTGAAGATCAAATGAAGATTGGCTCAAGAGAACAAGAGAGTACTTAGAATGGTAGTATGTATCACCTTTCTCTCTTGTGTTTTCTCTTATCAAGGCACATCTTAAAACTCCTAAAAATATATTTTTCAAAGAAACTAACACACCCTTTAAGGACTTAAATAGATAAGTGAATGGCCATGGTGGTGTACCAACATGTTGGGACCCATATGACATTCAGCACAAGAATGAACAAAACAGAGTTCCGAAGCAACAACCTGGACCAGCAACTAAATCCTATCAAAACTTATTTAAAACATTTTCAAATATTTTTGAAAATATTTTTAGCAAATAGCTCTCATTTTTCTCATATCCGTAGAGTATAAGAACATCGAAATCTGATGTGAAACGAAGGAGATATGAATTTTTCAAATGAGATACTGTTTGCTGAAAATCCAGTCTCGGAACTCCGAGAAATGATCCAGGTTCTAAAATTAAAAGCTCTGTTTGAATTCTCGGAACTCCTTGAATTTGTTCGGAACTCCGAGAATTTGCTCGGAACTCCGAGAAGTGTTTTTGTTCAAAAAAATATAGCCGTTGCGGTCCAACGGCTAGTTGACTGTTTGACCCGAAAATAACCGTTTTGCCCCTGAAACGGTCATATTGAGTTGGGACACCATATATACCCATCTAATGGGTCTAAAACATGGGAGGAACATTGTCCAACTCTAACAAACCCTAGAAAATCATTTGTGAATCATTTTTGGGTAAAAACTCTCACCAAACTCATTGTGCCTTGATTTTGAGAAAATCATTTGAGATTGGTTTAGGTTTTCATTTGCAAATTATTCTTGAGAGAAAGTGTGTGAGCTACAACTTGTAATCAAGCCTAGTAAGAGGCTAATACTTCTTCTTCTTCTTCTTCTTCATTTGATCGGTGGCAAGGGCATCCGTTTTTAATTCCCTTGGGAGAAAGCGCTTAGAACTCGGCGGAGAAGGAGAGTCATTGTAAAGGTGGAAGGGCATCCTTATTTAATTCCCTTAGAGTGTAAAAGCCTCGGAGCCGGGCGTCGTGGATGTCTCAATAGTGGAAATCCTCAAGTGTGACCTTGAGCAGAGTGGAGTAGGCCGTTTGCCGAACCACTATAAATCTTTATGTCACTTGTGTTGGTATTTCTCTATCTCTCTCTCCCTCTCACTCTCTTATTTATTTGTGCTTGCATTTTTACATATTTGGAATTGAGTGAGTAGTTAACAAGGGTTTTTGAACTAATATTAATTTGTAATATTGTTTAAAGTTTAAATATTTCAAACTTAATTAAACAAGGGATTAGTCTTGGGTGAAATTTTAGAAAAAGTTTTCAAAAGGCAAAAGTTTTATAAACATCCTATTCACCCCCCTCTAGGTTGCTAAACCAAGTCACTCCTTGGATTTTAGTGTATTTGAAAATATGACCGTTTGGGGTAAAACTGTAAATAACTGGCTTAAAAAAGTCAAGCAGAAAATGCCCCAACGGCTAGTTAGCTCGACCGCGGCGGTCGACCAGGCTACAGTGCTCGCCCGCCCCTATCGGGCGCCCTTTTATATTTTCAAATTCCTTACCGTCGAGGTCGACCGGCCCATGGCGGTCGTCCAGCGAGGCTACCTGTTCGCACAAAAATTCAGCTCAAAAAGCTATCTCGGTCTACCGACCCACGGCAGTCGCCCGCCCAAACCCATGAAGAATGGTTCTGTTTAAACAGATCCCATTCCGCGGTCGATCGGCTCGACCTGGTCGACCAGCCCAATAATTTTCGAGATGTCCTTGAATTCCAAGTTTCATCCCGCGGTCGACCGGCCCTGTTTAAAATTCCATTTTTAACTTTAAAGTTCAGGGGCTTTGGGCCATGGTCTTTGGGCTTAAGTCCTAGGTTTTCAAAACACATTTTTGGGTATGTGTATGGTTTTCAAAGATGTAAAAAGTTCAGTATGAAAACCATTTGAAAACCTTTTGAAATTGCATTTAAACATAAAATCAAGAGGACTCCAAATACATTCTAAAAATGAATACCATGAGTCTTCTTGGAATGTGTCGGCTCCTTTGCACTTTCTAGGACTTCTTCAGCTTGTGAGTGAACTTCTTGACCTTATTTGGCTCTTCTGACTTGTCCTCCAATCTTCAATGCAAGTTTAAAGGTACATGAGGTGTCGCCATGGCATGTTCAACTCCAAGCTTCCTTCTTGACACTTGCTGGGGAACTTGTGGGATCTTCATGTTGAGCTCCTTGACTTGATCATCTCCAAATGGTGATGACTCTAATGTAGGTGCAAGCTCTTTGTTCCTTTGTCTCTTGATCCACAAGCCATGTGTTGTGAAGAGTTGTGTAATGGCGATTATGACATGAAATTTTTATATACAACACAACACCTCAAAGTAACACTTCAGTCCATAAATGCTAATCAATTTAGTTTCCTAGAATCAAAACAAGAAAGTAAGGTGAATGATTAACCCATGAGAACCCTTGGGCTTACAATCTCTCCATTTTTTATGATGGCAAACAAATTGATTAGGGAGGCAAGAGATATTAAACAAATAGATGAATAAGCATTAAATACAATAAACAATTAAGCAATGCTCCCATCACTATATGTACAAGAGTAATAAATGAATGTAAAGCATGTGGTGCATACAAAATATGGACTACCTAATCAATTTTCAAAAATCTCCCCCTTTTAGCAACAGCAAAAAGGTAGGGATATGCAAGTGAAAGTGCAAGTGGGGTGTCAAGATAAAGAATAACTCATAAGAATTATTCATAGTGTATATGATGTGTCAATGAAGCTCATATGATGCTTATCAAAATAGAAAACAAAGCAAAGAGCATGATAAGCAGTTTTTTTTTATTATTATTTTTATCAAAAGATTTTTAATTTTAGCACAATTATGGGGGCAATAAACCATGTGACCACATCACAATGGTCTATATAAACATGAATAAGAAACCATTTTGCTCTCCCCCTTTTTATTTGTCATTGGCCCTAGGTGAAATCTATGTAATAGGGCATGATAATGAACTGTGGTTAAGAAAGTGATTTATTTGGCTCTTGGACTACATTAAAATTATGGTTGTATTGACAAAATGCAGACAAGTCTCTTCCAGAGTATGAATATACTCTGAACTATAATATAACTCTCAAGTTTGCAAGTCGCTTATCCCTAGAATGCAAGAGCTTCCCCTGACTATGTGCAAGAATACTGAATGTAGTAGTGTAAGGCACATAGGACAATTGATTTGGGCTAACACCTTTAACCATTTATTATTGATCCATTCAAAAGACTTTTACATTTTTAGAATGGGAATGGAGGAATATCAGACAAAAGATATGAAAGTGAGGAAAATAGTCTGATACAAAAATGCGCATGGATATAAGAATAGAAAATTTAAGTCCAAGACTCATCCATGGCAAGGAGAGGTCATGTATACATATGATAGAACAAGATGACGTTCAATTTACATGAACCAAAAATTGAAGAGATTTAACAATTAATGCTCAAGGTATAATACCCTGATTACTCTCCCGAAGAACTTATCATGTGTATGAGATGTCTAAAGTGAAAACACACATGATAAGAGCAATCAAACATAGACATATGGAATGACAATATAAGGAACATCTATGTTTGAGGATGTGCATAGATAAGGTGAGTTACTGTAAAGCACTCCTATGGCCCATGAAACTGCAAAGAATATGCTTAAAGAAAAATAGGTATAATGACTGTTAAGCATATACCTTTGTGGGACCCGATGCCGCGAGAGGGTCAACGCGACCCGCCTCCCTCTCTCTTGGTATCTCGTACCCACGCAATTGGCGTGTGTTTTTTATTAATAATTTTAATTACGCAACCAAGCAGCCAGCAACCAAGCCATAGGGTGCAAACAAACGTGCAACCCAGTACCCATAAGGGCAGGGGTAAGCCGCAGAGCCTAGCAAGGTGTGATTTAATTCATCTTTTTTCGTGAACTTGGGATCACTAAGCCAATCTGAATTTCACGCAAAAGAGAGTGACAGAGTCGCCACCTAAATGAGGGATCTAGCACTCATAATTGACCAGAAATCTAAACTCGTTACCTGGTTACGAGAATGGAAGGTATGGGGATTTACCACCACATGCATCATTCCTGCGAACTACGTGATAATCGGTCTTCAATTCTAAAAGTTAACTCTTTTGAATTTCTTTTAAATGGCTCATTTAACTCTATATTAATGTGCGAACTACGTGACATGCATCCTAAAATCTAATTTCAATGTATTCCCTAATGTGTATCTTGGTTTTCTTAATTTGTTTAAATTCAATCTAAGTAAATATTCTCCTAAAATGCTAATTTGAGGGAAATCCTACATATTTTAATTAAGAATTTAGATAAAACTAATATACAAAACCCCACCATTTGTGTGTGGAGCCGACTCGGGCTTGGTATGCCTCTCAAGTATCCAAGTTGCCTACGTATCCCAGCCTCACTGGAATTAGAGTCGATCGTGGTTCGGTGCACCTAAACTAAGCTAATTATGCCTAACTCATCTAGGATACCGATCTAGACTGGATTGACTGTTTCAACAGTTTTAAGAGAAATTATTTAGTTCAAGTTGAAGATTTTATTATCCTAAGACTTCATCTAAGATGCTATATGGTCCTAGCCAAGTGCAAGACGTCCCTTAGACTAATGCAGGTTAACCTATATCCTAGGTAACTAGGTTTGTCCTAGGAAAAAATTGGGTGACTAGTGTAACTAGATCTATGCACGGTTACTATCCATAGCAAACGGCTGTGATGAGGCTGGACTCCTAACTCTAGGACTCCTTAAAACCTAGGACACAACGTGACGTAAGTGTTCCTAAGGGGCCCTAAAAGGTTCCTACAATAGGAGGCTGCAATCCAACGGCTCCTAAGACTTTGATTAAGTTAATTCAATTTGTTGATATTGATGATTTTTAGATTGACTGATTTTTCATTTTCAAGGATTTTCGATTCCTAAATATCTATGGGATACCAAAGGTTCTATGGTTTGCCAATTTCGGCCTCGAATCACAACCATGGATGGGAATCGTGCTTTCAACCCTTGTATAATTTAGCACGTAAGTTATAGTATCTTATTGCCTGGCATATTTCTTAGGATTTTCGTGGACAGTAGAACTCAGAGCCAATATCATACTATAATTTACGTATGCACTCCAATTATGCAGGATTAATCGCAATTAGTATATGATTGTGGTTGCGATCTTGGCAGTTAGACTATCGCGGTATAGCAAATTTACATGGGAGATCTATGAACCCTAAGGTTTCTGTTTCAAACAAGTTAGGGATTGAATTCATGATGAAAAGTTAGGGTTGTTTGAAGATTTTTACTGATTTTTGTGTTAATATGCTATTAAATTGTGATTTAATATCATTAAGACCAGATTGCTAGGATTACACAGTAGCCCTAAGTAATCGAACTCCAAATTCATTGAAATGTTTCCCGTAACAAGATATGAATGAGTTTAGACACTGGAAGAGTTTCATGAATTTTGAACAAGTTTACTATCAATTTCTGAATTTCCAAAATTTAGTTCAGATTGCAAACTAACAAACCAACTCATAGCATATGAATCTCAAATCAAGTAACACTTTTAAAGTATAGATATAATCATGGTATTAGACTACTGTAAAAATTTCAAAGGTTTTTATTAAGATTTGATGCAAATTAAAAGTCTCACATAATTCGGATAAAATCAATGAATTAATTAAAAGGTAGACTAAATGGTATCCTAAAATCAAATGAAAAAATTTCAGTAGATATATAATAGATTATAAAATTTTCTATATAAATTTCAAAACTTAAAAATTAAATTTCCTCCATAAAATTGATTTTTAAATAGAAAAGGGAAATTTGTTTCCTAGGAATTGAAACCCGTTTATTAAAATAAATTACAAAACCACATTAAAACTTTGCAAAACCAATTGAAATTTTTCTCTAACAATCTAGTAACCTAAGTTACTGGTTTGTAAAATAGATTTTTTGCAAATTCACTAATTTAATACGAAAAAGAACTACGGCATGTAAATCGAATAATCAATTAGAAAACAGTAAAGAAAAAAAAATTTAAATTTTATTCTATAAAAACTTCAATTAATAATTAAACATGAGTTCTGGAAAGTTTCATCAACTTTTAAAATCGTTTGATATTTATTAAAAATAACCCACAATTAAAATAAATTAAAACCAGATTAAAAAATATCAAACAATTCCAAAAAATTTATGGTGAACTGAAAATCCAAAAATCAGTTTGGAACCAAATTTTCATGAAATTGGGATTTGATTTGACCCATTTTCCATTTTATTCTTCAAGAAATAACCCTTTGCCGAGTTATCATTCGAAAAATAGAACGGAAACCGATGCGGTCAAACCATGGTCAAAGATCATAATTTCCAGTAGTTTTATAACTTTTAGAACCCTAAAAAAAATTCATTTTTTGGAAAAGATCTTTTTTTCAAACACTTGCTTTGAAAATTCCATTTAAATCCATATTGAAAAGAAAAGAAAGAAATTCAAAATTTATGTGGAGAAAAATTAATTTTTGGGCGAAGTTTTAGATTTTAAAAGCTTATAATCTATGTTATAACATACTGGAATTTTAAAAGAAAACTAATAGATTTGATGTTTCAAAAAAATAAAACTCTATCATGCTTTTCTAATTCGCAAAGAAGGAAAATTCTTATCGTCTATCGAGATCCGTGTCTCTTGGGTTGGTAATCCAAGATATTCGCTTTGTTCAACCCTTTGGTATGATGAAGAAGACCCAAAGAACACCCCAAAGATTCTTAATGTGTGATTTGTTGAAGAAGAAAAGGGAATTCAAGAATCCCTTTTGTGAAGAACCCTTGAGAGAGAGATGAACACACTTCAAGAGAGAGGAGGTTTTTTTTTCTCTTTTTCTTTTTTTTTTCTTGGGAGGAGAGAGAAAAAGGACAAAGTTGGATTTTTTTTTATCCCCTTTGTGTTGTGTGCTTTGATTTTTATACAAAAAAGCTAGGGTTAAGAGAGAAATAGTAGTTTCCAATGTGAGAGCTCCCATCTTTGGTTTGTTTCCAATTTTCCCCTCTTGCTTTCTTTCTTTCTTGTTTCCAAATTGGATTTGATTCCAATCTTAATTTCTTCTCAAACAAGACATACTATTCCCATTCCACATTGCTTCTTTGGAAAACCCCTTTCAAACAACCATTCCTCTTTTATTTCTTTCCTTCTTTTCTTTTTATTCTTTTTATTTTTCTTTTAACCAATATGATGTCACCACCATGACATCATCTAGGTGGGGCACCCAACTCATGTGGGTCAGCCATGTGGGGCGCCCACCATGGTGGTCGACCCACATGGGCTCCATTCTTGCAGGCTTTAGCCCAATGGGCCATTTCACACGAGTTTCGGGTTTCTTCTGTAAAAATTCAATAAAATCTTTCTAAATTCAACATTTTATATATGGACCCAACCCATTTGACATTTATAGTGCTTTCCTAACACATGATCGAACCATCTTTTTTGGGAAAATAATTTTTCGGACCAAAATGCCCCTATTTGACAATTACACATCCAAATGTGATTAAAATACCCTTAAATTGGTTCACCCTTAAAGGGAAAAGTTAAAAATGGAAAGTCTTTGTGATCAAAGTTCAAAAATAGAAACTTTTAAAGTTTGGTCCTTTTGGTTAGCAATATCAAACAGGATCATTTGGTACCCCCTGAAAATACCCAAAATGCCCTTGACACATAAAATTTCCAAGTCAAGCGAAACCCCTGAGAAACTCTACCAAAATTCATAAAATGATCTACGATTCCTTAGATACACCATAGAGGTCAAATGAAACATATTGGAAATAACCAGATTACCCCCTAGGTACAGAATTTGGTGAAACTAGGAAAAACCCTGAGAAATTCTAAAAATAACAGCTTTTTCAAAATTCATGGAATCGCTCAAGATTTCTCAAACACAACTCGGGGGTCAAACGGGACACATCGGGAATGACCAAAATACCCTTGTAGTGCAAAAATGGGCGAAAATGAAAACCTTAAAAATCCCAAAAATAACAGGTTTTTTCACTTGCTTGAAAACTTGATTTTACATCTTCCGGAGGCCAACGGAACCCCCTAGAGACCTTTAAGATCGCGGATCGACTTCAAAACTCCTATACCGAGATGAAATCTACCCCAAAATGCATGGATGCCTAATCTAATGCGGAATACGGACTCAAGACTCGATGACACTACCAAATCTTTTGATTTTTAAAGCGAAGCAAAATAGGTGTCTACAACCTTGCATGGAAGATTGATACCACATTTCAATTAATATCTTTTGAAATGATAAAAGTGGTATTTGAAAATCTCTCGAACGAAGTACAACCGAATTGTACATTCTTCTTTTCGGAACTCTTCTTCAAATGTTTAGAAGAGCTTAGATCAATGCTTGACCCTTTCTTCCATGTAAGGGCAGCATTTCTAAAAATTCTTCCCGGATTGAGATATTGGGTACTTGTTTTAACTCTTCTCCTTCATCAAAAGGTCATCCTTGAGAGGATGATCATAAAGTGCACATGCCAGCCTTAAGACATGAATCTTCAATTTTCTTAGTCTTTGTTCATCCTTCACAGTAGAAGAATGTAGAGATGGACAGAGAAAAATTGAGTACATCTACTATCTTATTATATCTGGGATAATGGAAGGAGACAAGTACCACAGACAAGCTACGAAGGACATATGATTTGAGTGGAGTCTTCCGAAGCTAGAATCTTAGAAGAGATGATGGGACATGACAAACTCAAAAATATTTTTAAATCATCCCTCTTCTAAGAAATTATCATTGGCCTTTGATAATTCTTATAATATAAGGCCTGACAATATACAATGGCTTATATAAGAATGTAAAAAGCACAACCATTAGACCTTATCATGATAATATATTTTCATTCAAAAATACATGATAAGAGATTACTTCATAGACAATGAGATGATCATCTCAAGCATTGTCCAATGAAGAAGGGTTCTAGAGATTCTTCAAACTCTAGAACAAGATACTTATCATTGGCTGAGATAGAAACATATAAGTCTATCCAAGATAACTATGAGGCCTGAGAAGATATGGCACTGAGGCACAGGCAAAGGAATCTTGTCAAAAGATGAGAGATGATCTCAAATTTACAGAACAGGAGAAGACCCAACAATAACACATATGGAGCAATGTGGCTCCACATGAGTGTACTTATCATATGTGATGCACATCAAACATCATATGATAAGATGGATGGACAAACATTTAGCATGTATAGCTCTTCCTTTGAGGTGACTCATACAGTGTATGAATCCAAAGGGTTGTCCAACCACAGAGACACCAAGGGATTTAAAGGTGGATGATTTTCAACCCACCCTTGGGCCACTAATGCATGATTTGCTAAGGTTGAAGGTATCAACCTAGCATACCATGCTCCCCTTAAATATGTGCATATAATATATATATATATATATATAACACGGCATACATATGGCTAATCATGGTTAAGATGTTTGCTAAAAGACAAAGAAATTAGTATTTTAATTAAAGGTGAGTGTACACTCTCCATCTTACTAGGTAAAAGGACTAAGAGTACCAATTGAGTGATTTTTAAATTTTAGTTTACCATCTTTACCATGTACCCAATAGCATACAAGGGTAAATAACTATAGATTATATAGATTATCAATTAAGCTTAAATATATAGAACTTAGACATTATAAGAGAGATTAATAGAATCACATATCTAAGAGAGACATCCATGGCTCATGCAATGAGAGCATTCATGAATAGTCTACCATGTTTGGACACAAGAATCATGGTCCAAACATCTATGCCTATATCCACAAACCACTATATATATATATATATATATATATATATATATATATAAGATAGGACATTTACGCACAGAGTGCAAAAGGCCCATGAAAAACCAGGATGTGTGGGAAACAAGTGTTCCCATCACAATGTGTTACATGATAACTACTACAATGAGAAACTGCCCAACAATGATACTAGATTCCTATGACATTTTTAATTTTACTCAGTTGAGCTTCATACATTGAATCTAGACTCATTTTTCAATTCTCTACAAAAAAAATATCTTTGCAAGACTGTAGAGAATAATCCAAGGACTTCTAGAGAATGTCAAGTGATAAACACCTTAGACACATTCATTCCAAAATAAACTACTATGACTAGATAGTTTTATCTTAGTCATGAGAGGATATTCATTTTAAGCCTTTTTGGAATACATCAATTTAACCCATCAAGATTTCTTATGCAGTTAATGATAATCATTAAGCACATAAAAATATTTTTTAAAGGACAACCAGGTGCATAGTAATAAATATACTTACTCACTTAGGGGCATAAGAGATATCTAAGAAAGGATTTGAGTGGATTTACTTAGACATGGCTTTTAACACTTAATCTTGTTAGAAATGATATTCTACCAAAGTTAAATATACCAAGATCTAGTAAATGCCAAAATTGTCCTAAATAGAGTTCAAAAATGAAGGGAATGAACTTGAAAGATCAATTTGAACTCAAAGTCAAAGAGGAAGGTTAATTTTCATGAAAGAGCATATATCGTTTTCACATTGAATTTTTTATTGTGGATTTGCTATGTGGATGCTAAGTGCACAAGTAATGTGATTTGCAGTTGATAGGCTTTTCAAATAAAGATATTCAATAAAGCACAAAAAGAAAAAAGTGATCATTTAAGCACAAAGAGTAAAGATACAAACTAATAAGAACATGAATAATGATGAGTATCTAAGATCAAAAATTAAAAAGATATATCATTAAGCTCATGAAAACTAGATACAAAGAGTATTCAGTAAATTAAAGTATCTAGTAAGAATGTGAATGAAATGAACATTTTGCATAGCCCCTAAACTAACTCATTCACTAATTAGATTAGAGGGATTCTTTTGGAACCCAAATCTCTTTGGTTCCATCCAAGTTTGTTTGTGAGAGTGTACATTTTCTTAGCCAAACAAACTTGTTAGATTTCACAATTCTAAGCTTACACTCAGAATTGTGATGTCCAGATCTACCATAATGGGTACAATAGTAATAATTGGTAGATGAGGAGCAACTAGAATCACAAGACATGTTTACATTTTTTAATTGATTCAATGTTTGTGATTTCGTGGGTTTTAATTTCTTTCTCAAAAGCATCTTTGAATTTCAAGACATCTTTGAAATAAGTCAATATTTTTATTTATCAAAAATATGCTCAATTGACTTAATTTTTCATTTCTTTTCAAATTTTCAATTTGAATTTCAAAATTGGAAATTGAATGTTTGAAAGAACTTTCTTTTGCAAAATATTTTTGTGAAGTCTCTTTTTGTTTAGAAATTTATCATTTGAAAAGAGACAAACATTTTTCTCAAAAGTGTTTTCTAATATAGTCCAAATATCTTTTGCATTGATGCAATTTTGAAATATTGTCAAAAATATTTGGAGTTAAACCACAACATAATAAAATCATTGCATTTGACTTCAAGAAAAATAATTTTATTTCATTTTTAGTACATTTTCTTGATAAAGGAAACCTCTCTTCAAAGACATCTAAAATATCATGATCTATAGATTTGAGATAGGCTTGCATTTGTGCTTTCCAAGCTCCATAATTCGTTCCATCAAAAAATGTATGAATTAAGGTGGATCGGCCTTTCTCAAAATCCATTTGGATTGTCATATATCTGTAAGCCCAAGGGCTCATCCTCTTACCTTGTTTTGATGATTAACAAATCCAAATTGATTAGTTCTTTATGGACTAATAGTTTGCCTTGAGTGATGTGCTATGGATAGGAAAGTCACAGGTCAATCCAGGCTAGCACACACACAAAGATGGCCTATGCTTGAAAGATGAACTAACAAATGAACAAACGAGCTAGAACATACTTGGACAAACAATTCCTTTGAGGTACCAAGAAGAAGCTCATCATCATCATCTCAAAGCATCAAGCTAGAAAGGAAAAGATCAAGAAAGGCCAAAGCTGGAGGATCAACAAGCAATGCAAAGGACAAAGGAGCTTGAACCAAATGATGGCATCATCCTTGGAAGGTGTCAAAGAAAGAAGCTTAACTTTGAAGATCCCAAAGCAAGCCAAGCACCACATTGAAGATCAAATGAAGATTGGCTCAAGAGAAGTTCAAGAGAGTACTTAGAATGGTAGTATGTATCACCTTTCTCTCTTGTGTTTCCTCTTGATCAAGGTACATCTTAAAACCCCTAAAACTATATTTTTTAAAGAAACTAACACACCCTTTAAGGACTTAAATGGATAAGTGAATGGTCATGGTGGTGTACCAACATGTTGGGACCCATATGGCACTCAACACAACATTGAACAAAACAGGGTTCCGAAGAAACAACCTGGAGCAGCAACTAAATCCTATCAAAACTTATTTAAAATATTTTCAAATATTTTTAAAAATATTTTTAGCAAATAGCTCTCATTTTTCTCATATCCATAGAGTACAAGAACGTCAAAATCCGACGAGAAATGAGGGAGATATTACAAGTTAGAAGCTAAATGCTAGAAAACCAGTCTTGGAATTCTGAGAATTTTCTCGGAGCTCCGAGAAATGGTCAAAGGAATAAAATCCCACACTCTGTTTGAATTCTTGGAACTCCGAGAAGTGTTTTTGTTCAAAAAAATATAGCTGTTGTGGTCCAACGGCTAGTTGACTGTTTGACCCAAAAATAACCGTTTTGCCCCTGAAACGGTAATATTGAGTTGGGACACCATATATACCCATTAATGGGTCTAAAACACTGGATGAATATTGTCCAACTTCAACAAACCCTAGAAAATCATTTGTGAATCATTTTTGGGTAAAAACTCTCACCAACCTCTTGTGCCTTAATTTGGAGAAAATCATTTGAGATTGGTTTAGGCTTTAAAATTGTGATTGATTTTTTAGAGAATCTTGTTAGAGCTTGAGTGTGCATTTTAGCCTACTTAGAGGCAAAGCTAATCTTCTTCTTCGTTCAATTGATGGCAAGGGCATCCGTGTTTAATTCCCTTGGGTGAAGCGCTTAGAACTCGGCGGAGAAGGAGAGTCATTGTAAAGGTGGAAGGGCATCCTTATTTAATTTCCTTGATTGTAAAAGCCTCGGAGCCGGGCGTCGTGGAGGTCTCAATAGTGGAAATCCTCAAGTGCGACCTTGAGAAGAGTGGAGTAGGCCGTTTGCCGAACCACTATAAATCTTTGTGTCACTTGTTTGATTGGTATTTCTCTCACTCTTTCTCAGTCTCTTATTTGATTGTTTGTGCTTGCATTGTTACTTAGAATTGAGTAAGTAGTTAACATTGATAATCAACCTAAATATCTTAACATTGCTAACTAGGCTATTAAATCACTTAATGAAGTTTGCTAATCAACAAGATTTTTTGAACCTACATTAATTTGTTTTAAGTTCAACCATTTCAAATTTAATTAAACAAGGGATAAAACTATGGTGAAATTGGTAAAAATTTTGTAAACATTCTATTCACCCCCCTCTAGGTTGCCAAACCAAGTCATTCCTTGGATTTGAATTGGTATCAAAGCTTGAGCTCTTGATTAAGACCCTAACCGGTTAAGAGTTAAAAGATCAAATTTTTTGGCAACTTAAAAAATGGGATATAGACTACCTATTTTGGATGGTTCGGATTATGGATCATGGTTGATCCATATAATGACATACTTCAAAGGACTAGATAAAGATATGGTAAAGATAATTGAGAATGGATTTGTTTTAAATGGTAAATCTAAAAGACTAAATGAATATAACAAAAAATTATCTTTACTAAACACACAAGCCCTAATTGCAATATGATGTGCATTACCACCTAATATTTGTGAAACAGTATCCTCTTGCAAAAATGCTAAAAATATTTTGGACTCTATTGAAAATCTTCAAAATCAAACATCTGCTTAATGGGATTATCTAATGAAAACCCCTTGGATAATGCTGAATTCACATTTGAAGAATTAATTGAAAATGTCCAAGAATTACATAAGAAACTTGAGGATCAACTAGCTAAAAATTCAAACTTGAAAAATCATATTGCTAGTATTAAAAAAGAGTTTAGGGTGTTAGAAATAGATCATGCACATCTTAGTGAAGAAAATGAAATACTTAAAAATGATTTTATTGAATTAGGTGAAACCATTACATCACTAAGAGAAGAAAACCAACTCCTTAAAGAAGAAGAAGAGAAAATCAAAATATTTTCATCTCTTGAATCATTGAGTTTTAAAACAGAAATAGATGTTTTAAATTTCAAGAATGAAACATTAGTGTTGAAAAATCTTACACTAGAAGAAAATATAAAACATGATTGTTCTCATATGCATTCTTGTAGTTCATCTTGTTGTTCATCCCGTCCTTCTACCTACTCATATATGTCTTGTGATTTTTGTGGTAGATTTGGACATTACAAATCTAAATGCAAGTTTAGATTTGTAAATAGTAGTAAGTTTGTTTGGGTTAGAAAAGATACTTCAACTAGAACAAACTTGCTTAGAACCTACATGGTTTGGGTTCTAAAATCTCCTACTTTAATCACATCATATGATTAGTAGATTTATGGGTAATGAGCTTAAAATGAAATATCATTTGAAAATAAATTTTTGATACAGTATGCTTATGGTTGTTTAACCTTTTTGTATCAATATTCAATGTGCTTAATTTAAAAATCTTTTCAAAATATAAGTGTATAGATACTATAAGCCTATCTTTGTTTGAATAACATGTATCTATATATCTTCTTATAATTCAAAGTCTATATGCTTAAATGTAATTAATATGAGACTTTGATATGATGAGCCTAATTGAAATTCATTTTGAGTTTCCTAGTCTAAGTGCCCACATATACTTAAAAATCATTATGCACTTAGAATCTGTCATTCATCCAGATGACAACCACAATAGAGCATTCAATGTGAAAACCATAATTTCTGCTAAATAGGAAAATCAACCACATCATTTGCCCTTGTGTTCAAATTGTACTTACAAGTACATCCTTATATTTGAACATTATTTTGGTAGTTGCTAGAAGCTAGGTTGTACGATCTATCACATCTCTCTAGCAAAACCAAAAAGAGAAGAAACCCATAGGTTTAAAGACTTGAACTCAAATAAAAATTTACAGCATCAAATGATATTTGAATTGTGAATATGCCAAAATATTATTCTTTAAACTTTATTTTGGACAAATATGGCACTTGCTAGAAAATTGGGTACCTAAACTTATTTACATTGTCATTTCTAGCAAAACTATGGTATTTAATGCTTTGTCTAAAGAAATCAAATCAAATTCTTTCTTAGACATATTTATGTGCCCTAGGTGAATAAACATGTTTACTGCTTAGCACCTAGTTGTCCCACATATCCATTCTATAACATGCTTTATGTGATTACAAAGTGTAATAGAAAATCATAGATGGGTCAAATCTTCTGTATTTCCAAAAGAGCTTTGATTGGATATCTTTTCATAACTTAGATGAACCTTGAAATGTATAGGTAATGTTATATGTATTTTGTTCAAATAGTCATGAAAGTTCATGTTGAAATGTGTGTATCCAAGTTGGATTTTATCATGTGATATATATATATACTCTAAAACCCTTGGATCTTTTCCTAGAAACACAAAAAGATATAATATGTAGGGAAGTTGAAACATGAATCTAGATTCAATGTATGACTTGAAATGAAAATGTCATAGGAATCTAAAATCATATTTGGGCATTTACTCACTTGAGTAAAATTAAGATTCACTATGGTGGTTGTATACATTAGATTGTGATGGGAACATGTGTCTCCCACACATTTTGGTTTTCAATAGGGCTTACGCACCTTGTGCCTAATGCCTTGTCATTTTACATGTTGTGGATGTAGATGTAATGTTTGGACCTGCACATTATGTGTCATGCCCTTTGTGTCCAAACATGGTAGATTATCCATGAAAATCTTGATGATCATATCTTTCTCATAAGGTATACTCTCACCTTTATGAATCATGGATGTCTATCTAAGACATGGTATTTTATTGAACATTCTCACTATGTCTTAATCCTATAGAATTGAACTCAAACTGGTAGATACATATTGTATAGTTATCACCCCTTGTTTGGTAATATCTACACGTATGAGATGTTAAACCTTAATCTTAAAAGTCACTCAATTGGTGCCCTTGCCTTTCTTAGATTCTAAGAGGGAGATGGTACATTCACATTAATTAAAATATCTAACAAATTGGCCTTGTGCCAACATCTCAAACATGAATAGGTATACATTTATATGTGATCTCCCTAGCTAGTTATGTATGTTACATACTTAGGGAAGTAACGCTTGAATTTGAAAAATATTATATCACATTTAGGGGGAGCATGAGCCAAAGAATCAAAATCTTTTTTACTATGCTTGTTTATCATGATGAGCTAGACTATGGCTATCATTTTATCATGATAAACCGACACTTGGAGAGAAAGCGTCATTGTAGCCCAAGGGTTGAGTTTAACTTGGTATCTTTTGAAAAATATATCCAAAAACCTTTGGAGTTTATGCAAGGACATCCCTTTGGATTCATGCATTGCATGATTTGTTTTCAAAGGGGGAGCTTAAAGGTAAATTTGTCCTTAGTTACTTATCATATGATTCTTAATGTGATTATCACCTCACATATGATAAGTACACTCATTTGGAGCATGGTTGCTCCATATGGGTTGTTCGGGCTTGTCTTGTGCTTTTATGTGTGTTTTCGAGTTTAAGACAAGAAGCCCATAGACTAGGTCTTAATGTCATATTCTTATAGGCTTTTTGACTTATCTTGGATGGTCTAATATGATATCATCTATTCCAAGAATAAGTTTTGGTAGTGTGGGACCCAATCCCGCGAGAGGGTCGCGACGAGAGGCGTCACGCACTCTCTTGGTCTCTCGTACCCACGCGAATGGCGTGTGCTTTTTATTATTGATTTTAATTACCCAACCAAGCAGGCAGCAACCAAGCCATATAATGCAAACAAACGTGCAACCCAGTACCCATAAGGGTAGGGGTAAGCCGCCGAGCCTAGCAAGGTGTGATTTAATTCATCTTTTCCGTGAACTTGGGATTACTAAGGCAATCCGAATTCCACACAAAAGAGAGTAACAGAGTCGCCACCTAGATGAGGGATCTAGGACCCATAATTGACCAGAAATCTAGACTCGTTACCTGGTTACGAGAATGGAAGGTATGGGAGTTACCACCACATGCACCATTCATGCCCGATAATCGGTCTTCAATTCCAAAAGTTAACTCTTTTGAATTTCTTTTAAATGGCTCATTTAACTCTATATTAATGTGCGAACTATGTGACATGCATCCTAAGATCTAATTTCAATGTAATTCCTAAATATGTATCTTGATTTTCTTAATTTGTTTGAATTCAATCTAAGTGAAAGTTCTCCTAAAATGCTAATTTGAGGGAAATCCTATATATTTTAATTAAGAATTTATAAGAAAACTAATATACAAAACCCCACCATTTGTGTGTGGGGCCGACTCGTGATTGGTATGCCATCAAGCATCCAAGCTGCCTACGTACCCAAGCCTCACTGGGATCAGAGTCGACGTAGTTCGGTGCACCTACACTAAGCTAATTATGCCTAACTTATCTAGGACACCGATCTAGACTGATTTTACTGTTTCAACAGTTTTAAGAGAAATTATTTAGTTCAAGTTGAATCTTTTATTATCCTAAGACTTCATCTAAGATGCTATATGATCCTATCTAAGTGCAAGTTGTCCCTTAGACTAATGCAGGTTAACCTACATCCTAGGTAACTAGGCTTGTCTTAAGGGAAAAAGGGATAAGTAGTGTAATTAGATCTATGACTCAATTGCTAATAATAGCAATCGGTCGTGATGAGGCTGGACTCCTAACTCTAGGACACCCTAAAACCTAGAACACAACATGACACAAGTGTTCCTAAATGGGGTTCTAATGGTTCTTACGATGGAAACCGCAATCCAACGGTTCCGAAAGACATGAGGTAAATTGATTCAATTTGTTGAAGTTAATGATTTTCAGATTTCAATGATTTTTGGTTCCTAAACATCTAGGGAATACCAAAGGGTCTATGATTCGCAAGCTTCAGCCTTGAATCGCAACCATGGAAGGGAATCGTGCTCTCAACCCTCGTATAATTTAGCACGTAAGTTATAGTATATTATTGCCTGGCATATTTCTCAGGATTTCCGTAGACAGTGGACCTCGGAGCCAATAACATATTATAATTTACGCACTCCAATTATGCTGGATTGATCGCAATTAGTATACGATTATGGTTACAATCTCGGCATCTAAATTATCCTGGCATGTTATTTTACAAAGGAAATCTATTACTCCTAAGATTTCTGTTTCAGATGGCTTAGTTCTTGAATACATGATGAAAAGTTAGAGTTCTCTGAAAATTTTCAAGGTGCTTTGAATTAATTTGGATTTTTAAATGAATTTATCACAATTGGATCAGATTAATGATTTTACAAAGAAGCCTATCGCTAATTAATTTATCTGTTCCAGAACCTTTAGGATATGATGTTTTCTTGAAAAATATATTCTGCTTGAAGTTTTCATGATTTTAAAGATTGAAATTGGATTTTTAATTGATTTTCCACTTTCGGGTCAGATTGATGACATTACACTAACAAATATAGTAAATTAATTCCAAATCCAACCAAACTTTTATTAGACCATTCTTGGACAAATGTAAAATTATGAGAAAACATTCAGACATTATGTCGACAATTGTCTATTTTTAACAGATATATTCATGTTCTGGTCAGAGCAATTAAAAATCAATAAAAAATATTAAAATATGCCCCAAATTTCAGATCAATTCACAATATGATTCTGACTGGTTAATTCATCTTGCTACCAAATTTCAGCATTTAAGGAGTTCGTTTAATGATATGTCCTTCATATACATGAAAATTAGTGATTTTATCAAAACAATTCCAGTAAAAATAATAAATAAACTCCAAATCTTTTGAAAAATTTTCTATGATATTTAAACATTGAAAATATACTGAGGACCAAATTTCAATCAGTTTTGAATGGTTTTGTTATATGAACGATTTTTAGAACTATCAAAACCCTATTTCCGGGTATTATTTAAACAAATTTTTGAGCCATCAAAACAAATGAAATCTATAGGAATTTTTAGATTTTCGGTGCTATTTTAACCACATCAAGACTCTGAAAATATATCTTCGTGAAAAACCCTTGATTTTAAAACACTCACTTTGTAAAAATAATTCAAAAGCCACTAGATATCCCAATCGGTTAAATACCCAATTTTCTCATATAACGATTCCCTTTTTTACCAAAATTGATAATTAAATAAACTGACCCATCAAAATCATGCATGGTAGCTTTTACGAAAACCATGAAGAAAACAAAGAAGAAATGGCCATAAGCATGCTTTTCTACTTTTGATCTTACAAAGATGAAGGAACTTACCGTTGATCGCGCTCCTCGTCTCTAGGGTACGTAAATCCGAGGTATACGCTTTGTCGCACCCTTTTATACGCAAGAGAAAACCCCTTTGATGACACTTCCCAAGATGATCCGCACCACAAGTTGACAAAAGAGAAGATCGGATACCAATTTTTTGTAGATCATAAAAGGGGATATTGGGTTGTGTATGGGAGGAAGAGAGAATTAGAGAGGATGTTTAGAATATGGGAGTAGATGAAAGAAGAATTGTTGAATCCTTGGTCACTTAAGAGATTGGGAGAAGAAAAGTAGATGGTGGCTTTTAATGGAAAAAAAGAAGTAGCGATTGGCTAAGCTATGAAAAATGGGTGGATCGAATGAGGTGTGATATTAATGAATGGAGAAGGTATATGTATGATGGCGATAGATGAATTGGGTTAAGCAACATGAGGCTCGGCTATGGAATATGGGAGGGGAGAGGTTTTCTTCTTCTTTTTTCTACTACTCAGCTTTTTTTTTCTCTTTTCCAAGAAAAGTCGTCCTCCCTTTATTCACATGCCATAGTATTTGTATCCTCTTTCTCCCCTCCTTCCAGGAAAAGAAATAATAGAAAAATCAATGTCACCTTCTTTTTTTTCCATCAACCCCACATAGCAACTTTCTTTTTATAATATGAGAATGAGAGAGAGTTGCCAACATTATTCAAGGTTGTCCCAAAACTCCCATTTATGTGAATTTTATCAAAACGGCAATCTCAAAAGTCCCTTCCCAACTATAATTCGACTAAGTATAGAAAGCTAAAAGATCTTATGTAATTCTTAAACTCCAAGTGGGACCTACATGGGGAATGGAAAAAGAATGAGAGAGTTGGTCGGTTCCTTTGTGAGAAAGAAAGAGAAAGTTCCCATTCAAACCCACTCTCCTTTCCCGAGTTGTCTTTTATGGCTTCCTATGAGAGAGAAAGTGATCTACCTATAACTCCAATTGTGAGATCATCTTCCTTCTATGATGACCCAACGTCCCTTTTTTATAGATTTAATATATATCTTTCTTTATATAGGATTTGTATAAGAAAGGGGAACTTACAAGGTTGCATCTAATTCAAAGAAAAAGACAACACTCAAGTAGATCCCACATGATATGGCTGAAATCTCAAACCCCATTAAATTCAAATATTTGATAATCGTTATATAGTGGGCCCTACTATGGTATACAGATAAGCATGAGGGAGCGAGAAACATTATACAGTCGGCATCATAGGATGATCCAAACCGTCCAAATAAATGAACCATAGTGCAAATGGGTTATATTCCTAAGCCATTTCTATCGGACAATCCTAACTGTCCAATTGATGGAACACAATGTAAACTAGGTGTGCCCCGCAACCTATCGTTCACAAATGTATTGCTCCCAAAGCCACTTCCATGAGATGATCCTAACTGTCCAATTTAATGGGCCAAACCGTAATTGATTACGCCTCCCTCAAGTATTTCCATAAGTTGAGCCAGACCGTTACTGGGTGAGCCGTACATATGTAGATTGTGCCGCACAAATCCTTTTCCGTTAAATTCCAATGCTTTTAATCATGGGCCCCACACGTCAGATTATGAAGTTCAGAATGATAGTGGCACCACCCATACAAAGAAAATAGTGGGTCCATAGTTGCATAGATTAATGATGGTGGCCCCACCCATGTCCAACACAAATGAAGCTGAGGAGCCCTACTATAAATCATGATGTGCAAAAATTATATGCACTTCTGACTAAAATTATATGGGTCCCATACATGACCGAATTCCCAATTGTGACTAAAACTTGCACTTGCATAAAATCATATGCCCCACTCCATAGTATGACCCGAACCATCCATTTGCTAGGCCACTATGTAAATTGGTTAGACCCAAAATTTGTACTCACATGATATGATCCGAACCTTCCGTTGATGGTCCACAATGAAATCAGTTGTGCCATATAGATTATCTCTAAGGGACGATCTGAATTGCCCATTTGTTGAACCACAAAGCCTTAAGTTGTTCCGCCAAAATCATTCTAAATAAATGATCCAAACCATGGATTAATGGGCTACAACGGATATTTTTCGGATCCAAATAAGTTCAAAACTCATGTTTCCCAAAAAGAAAAAAGCAGGGCACACTTGCTTGATCAAAATGATCAATGCGGGCCCACCAAATGGGTCCAACTTCTCTCTTGTTTAGATTCTTGTAAACAACCCTCCTCAACACTTGGCGAAAAAATACCACACGTAGTGAAAATGACTGAAAAGGTTAAAAAAATGTAAGAGACGGACACGAAAAGGGAAGACAATGGAAAAGACAGATAGAAAAATACTAACTCCTTTGCTGATTAAGGTGGGGCAAAATGGGGGTGTCTACAGGTAGCCAAATATTCCATTGTCATATCTTTAGCCTATTATGCCATGTCATGCCTTAAATCTTAGGTTTATCTAAGGCTAATGACAAATACTAAGGGGAGAGCTAATTGTTGCTATCTTTATGTTTATATGGATCATTATAAAAATGCTTACACTATCCATTCAAACATTTCCCCACTAATTATGCTAAAAATTGCATATCATTAGATTTTTGTTAAAAAAAAGGGGAAGCTTAAATGATCTATCATTTAAACAAAAGCTAAAACTTGCATATCTTTCTAGATCTACATTCATTGGAGAAAATTATTCTTGCTAATCTTAATCTCTATGAATTTGAGTACTTATCATGTGTAATTCCACTTGGCTATCCATATATCCATGATAGAGCTCACTGTCATGCCATATATCCTAATAGTTAGCCATATTATGATCAAATGTCCATTTCTATGCATGACAATTTAAGAGAATATTTTTAACTTGAAATATAAATATATATATATATATATATATATATATATATATATTCTTGCTTATCATGATGCGTCTATAACTACACATCACCTCATGATAAGATTTTAATAGGAATTTTAAAAACAAATGGGCTTATCTTGCTAAACTTTACACTTGCTTATTTTTCTTTCATGATAAGTAAAATATAAGCGTTAACTTGCTAATCAATTATTATATTATGGGTCATAGGGTAGATTAATATTGGATTTATACATATACTAAGATATACCCTAAAAATTTGTACTAAAATTAGAATGTCTCTTTGTTTTTTCAACATAGGCTTGATTTATATTAGTTTATTCGTTTCTTATGTTGATATACCCTAAAAATTTGTACTAAAATTAGAATGTCTCTTGTTTTTTCAACATAGGCTTGATTTATATTAGTTTATTCATTTCTTATGTTGATATGCTCTTATCATGCAACTATACTTTAGATTATACTTTGATTTTAATTGGTAACTCATGATAAGTAGTTAGAGGGAGCATCATATTCTCATCTTGATGCTTTATGTACTGTGCTTAAATGCTTAATCCTTCATTTTTGCTAATAGCGAAAGGGGGAGAATTTGTATGATTGATTAGATCCATTATCATATGAGTTTTTGTACTATAACTTGTTAAATATAACTCATGCATATGTTGAGGGAGAGTAGTCACTATTACCTTGCTTATCTATCCTCATAAGAGGATCCTCCCACCTCTCTAATCAATTTGGTTTGCCATCATCAAAACTAGGGAGATTATAAGCCCAATGGCTCATCCTCTTACCTTGTTTTGATGATTAACAAATCCAAATTGATTAGTTCTTTATGGACTAATAGTTTGTCTTGAGTGGTGTGCTATGGATAGGAAAGTCACAGGTCAATCCAAGCTAGCACACACACAAAGATGGCCTGTGCTTGAAAGATGAACCAACAAATGGACAAACGAGCTAGAACATACTTGGACAACCAATTCCTTGGAGGTACCAAGGAGAAGCTCATCATCATCTCTGTAAGCCCAAGGGTCTACTCTCCTATCTTGTTTTGATGATTCTAAACATAATTGATTGTGTTATTGAATACTAATCAATTTGCCTTGAAGTGTTGTCTTTAAGATAGGATTGATCAATTGAAGAAACCAACACACTACATGGTCATGCTTGAAGACGTACCAACACAAGAGTCAAAGGAGCTAAGTGGAGCTCACATCATCTCTCAAGCAAGCATACAAAAGATGGAAGATCAATTGAAGACCAAGACTAAAGAGAAGTTGAAGGTTACATAGGTATCATTGTACATCCTTTCTCTTTAGATTTCCAAGTCAAGGCAAAGTGTTTTAAAAAGAGTTTTTCAAACACACATAAGAACTTAAAATGGATTAGTGAATGGTTATGTGGTGGACCAACATGTTGGGACCCTCATAAACATTTCAAAATTATCATAGGAGTTGAGTTCCAAAAGCCAAAAATCAAACAAGTAATAAAAACACAAAATCTGCTGATTTTTAGGCTTCTCGGAGCTCCGAGCTCGGAACTCCGAGAGTTCCCTCGGAACTCCAAGAAATGGTCCAGTAGCTTCTGACCATTTTCGGAACTCCGAGAAATGGTCCAGTAGAATATTTTCTTCTTCTGGCCGTTCTCTCGGAACTCCGAGAATTTCTCAGACCTCCGAGAATGGTTCTCGGAGCTCCGAGAACCTCGCGACAGACCAAAAAAGAGCCGTTGGGATTTAAATTAATTTGTGGTTTTTGTTATCTACACCCTCAAACGGTCATATTTTGTAAGGAACCTATATATACAACATCAAGAGGATTATTTCCTCTCTTTTGAACATTTGAAAAACCTCCTTAAGCATTCAAGAATACTTGCAACCCATTTGAGCTTAAGATTTTGTTTTTCTTCCCAAACTTGTCTTGCAACTTGCAAATCTATTGAGTTGGGATTTAGGGCTTTCACTTGCAACCATTATTCAAGAGCAATCAAGGGACTACAAAGTGCATCAAGCTTTCAAGAGAAGCCAAGCTATTTAACTTCCATTTCTTGTAAAGGTGGCTAGGGCATCCTACCTTAATACCATAGGGAGCATCGCTTAGAACTCGGCGAAGAAGGAGAGTCGGTGTAAAGGTGTAAGGCCATCCTTATTTAATATCCCTTGGAAGTGTAATCACCTCGGAGCCGGGCATCGTGGAGGTCTCGTATAGTGGAAAACCTTAAGGACGATCTTAAGAAGAGTGGAGTAGGGCTTTGCCCGAACCACTATATATCGATGTGTTCTTTCCTTTTTCTTGCACCTTCATTCTTGTTTTTGGTTTGGTATTTCTTTTATTTTTAATCTTACTTGCACTAACCAAAAATCTAATCTAAAGAAGAAAATTCAAACTAGGTTCACTACTTAAATTTTTAAAAGGCCTAATTTAGTGTTTAAAATCAATTCACCCCCCCCTCTTGTTTATTTCAATTGGTATCAAAGCCTTGTCTCTAATTTTTTTAAAACCCTAACCGGTCTAGAGTAAAGATTCTAAAAATGGCAAACCATCCTCAACACCATGAAGGTTACTCAAACACTAGGCCACCCTACTTTGATGGAACAAACTATGGATTTTGGAAAACCAAAATGAAAATCCTTTTAACCCAAGATTACCAAATGTGGAGAGCTATTAATAATGAATATATATTACCCACTAGAAATCTAAATGATTGGACCGAAGCCGAACAACAAGCCTCAAACTACAACGCCAAAGCCATGAATTCCCTTATTTGTGCTTTGTCTCCCGGAGAATTCAATAGAGTGTCAAATTTGAATTCGGCTAAGGAAATTTGGGACACCTTAGAAGTCACCCATGAGAGAACCAACCAAGTCAAAGAATCTAAAATGAATCACTTATTTAGGCAATATGAACTCTTTCAAATGACACCCGATGAAACTATTGCCGACATGTACACTAGATTCACGAACCGTGTAAATGGATTAAGGGGACTTGGAAAGCAATTTTCAAATAGAGATTTAGTGACCAAAATCCTTAGATCCCTACCTTTGTCATGGGAATCCAAAACCTCCGCAATCACCGAGGCCAAGGACATGAATACATTGAACCTAGATGAACTAATAGGGTCCTTGATAACCCATGAAATGATTTTCAAAACAAAAGCACCCGAAATTGAAACTAAAATTGAAAAAGGAAAAGGAGTTGTTTTTGCTTGTAATGTAGGTGACAATGAAGATGCAAAGGAAGACATGAAATATGAAGTTGCCCTCCTAACAAGAAGGATCAAATTCTTGCAAAGGACCATGGGAGGCATGAAAAATAGAAGGACCAATCCTCCATTCAAGAAGAAAGAAGAGCTCGGTGATGGATCGTCTCAACCCCGATGCTATGGATGCAAGAAGCTTGGACACATTCGCCCGGATTGTCCACTCAGCAATGAGCCTTCTTCAAACAACCGTTTCAAGAGAAGAGAAGGAAAGAAAGGAATGACCGCCACATGAGATGAGGAAATTGAAAGTGAAGGCGAACAAAACGATGGAGAAGATTGCTTGATTGCAAGAAACGTTTGCTTCATGGCCTCAACAAACGACAATCAGGAGGTAAATACTTTAAATAATGTCATTGTCTTAAAAGAAGTTCTAGATTCCTTGCAAAATGCACATGATGAACTTGAGATTGAATTTGATAAAAATGCATCACTTGAAAATTCTCTCTCTAACATGACAAAAGAATTTGGTTGGTTAAAGAAAGACCATGAATTTTTAGAGGATGAAAATGAAAAATACAAAGTTGAAATTCATGATTTAAATGCTTCTATCAAAATCTTAAATGAAAATCGTCAAAAACTTTCTATTGAAAACAACAAGCTAAAGCATGAAAATAGTAAACTATCTTTTGAATATGATGAACTAAAGAAACTATTTGAAAATTTTGAACATAGTTCATTGAAATTGGATAGGCTTGTTAACATTCAAAGAATGCCACATGATAAAAGTGGACTTAGACACAAATGGAATACTACAATATCCAACTATAAAAACAAACTTGTAAAGGCTTCTTCTAGTAGTACCAAAACTTGCTTTTATTGTGGTTTAGAAGGTCATTATAAAGTTGCTTGCATGCATGCTAAACAAGACAAAATCAAATTGAACTCTAAAGTGAAAATAAATGAACATAGCAAGATTAGGAAGATTTGGGTACCTAAAGGATCTCACTTGCCTATTCATATGTAGGTATGCCTTAAAAGCCATAACAAGAAGAACACATGGTACCTTGATAGTGGATGCTCTAGACATATGACCGGAGACCTCACTCAATTTGCATCCCTATCACTCAAGGATGGTGGAGATGTTACCTTTGGAGATGATAAGAAAGGAAAAGTCAAAGGAGAAGGCACCATAGGTAACTCTACCTCTCCCATACATGATGTGCTTTATGTTGATGGCTTATCCCATAATCTTATTAGCATTAGTCAATTATGTGATAATGGTTTTGAAGTAGTCTTCAACCCCGACAAATGCATTGTTAAAAATAAGATAAATGGAGAAGTGAAACTCATAGGTTCTAGAGACAATAACATTTACACTATTGGACTAGATGATCTTAGACTCCAAAATGTGACTTGTCTGAATGCCATTAGTGAATATTCTTGGTTGTGGCATAGGAGGTTGGGTAATGCTGGAATGGATCTCATTTCGACCCTCTCCTCAAAAGAAATTGTTAGAGGATTGCCTAACTTCAAATACACCAAAGATCATATTTGTAGAACTTGTCAATTAGGAAAACAATTAAAAAGCTCATTTGCCCCTAAAAATATGATTTCAACCACCTACCCCTTGCAACTACTTCATATGGACCTTTTTGGACCAATGAAGACAAGTAGGTTAGGTGGAAAGAGGTACGTGTTTGTCATCGTGGATGACTTCTCAAGATTTACATGGGTCATATTTTTAGCGCATAAAGATGAAACCTATGAAAATTTTCTTAAATTGTGTAATCAAATACAAAATAAAAAAGGTATTGCCATATCTTACATTAGAAGTGACCATGGAACGGAATTTGAAAATGTACATTTTGACACATACTGTAATGAACATGGCATCAAACACAATTTTTCGGCACCTAGGACACCTCAACAAAATGGGGTTGTAGAAAGAAAGAACCGAACCCTCCAAGAAATGGCTAGGACTATGTTGCATGAAAATGATCTCCCTAGATACTTTTGGGCAAAGACGGTTAGCACCACTTGCTATATCATAAATAGGGTATATATAAGGCCAATTTCTAAGAAAACACCTTATGAGCTTTGAAAAAACTTGAAACCAAATATAAGCTATTTTAGAGTGTTTGGTTCTAAATGCTTCATCTTGAACATTAAAGATAATTTACACAAATTTGATAAGAAGTCGGATGATGGCATATTCTTAGGGTATTCTTCACATAGCAAGGCATATAGAGTGTTGAATAGAAGAACTCTAGTTGTAGAAGAATCCATGCATATGACATTTGATGAGAGAGCCAACACCTCAAGAAATGCCACATGATGAGGATGAACCTATTGAACATCTATTACCTAAGACAAATGTTCCTTCCCATGCATCTACAAGTAATACATTGCCTAGTGAGGAAGTAGAAAATGTAGATGATGACTCATTGCCTAGGGATAGGAAAATATTGGTAGATCATCCTGAATCCCAAATCTTAGGTGATGCCACATCGCCGATAAGAACTAGATCATACTATCGTAGTGTGAGCAACAACTTGGCGTTCCTATCCGAATTAGAGCCTAAGTCCATCAAGGAAGCCGAAAAGGATGAATATTGGTTGATGACCATGCAAGAAGAGTTAAGTCAATTCGAAAGGAACAAGGTGTGGAGGCTAGTACCTAGACCTAGTGATCATCCAGTCATTGGCACGAGATGGGTGTATAAAAACAAATTGGATGAAAATGGAATTATCACTAGAAATAAAGCTAGGCTTGTAGCCCAAGGGTACAACCAGGAGGAAGGAAAAGACTACGATGAGACATTTGCTCCTGTTGCCCGTATGGAAGCTATTAGGATACTCTTGGCATATGCATCTCATAAAGGATTTAAACTATATCAAATGGATGTCAAAAGTGCCTTCCTAAATGGCTATATCCAAGAGGAAGTGTATGTTCAGTAACCTCCAGGTTTTGAAGACTTCAAACATCCAAATCATGTCTTCAGGCTTGATAAAGCTTTATATAGATTAAACCAAGCTCCTAGAGCTTGGTATGAGAGGCTTTGCACTTTCCTGGTGGAAAAAGGATTTGAGATGGGAAAGGTGGATAAAACTTTATTTATCAAAAGAGAAAATCAAGATATCCTCCTTGTACAAATCTATGTAGATGACACCATCTGTGGCTCAACTAATCAAAAAATGTGTGATGAATTTGCAACTCTAATGAAAAATGAATTTGAAATGAGCATGATGGGTGAGTTAACCTACTTCTTAGGACTCCAAATTAAACAATACCAAAATGGGATATTTATAAATCAAGAAAAATATACAAAGGAGTTACTAAAGAAGTATGGCATGGATAGCAGTAAGACATCAAGAATTCTCATGAGTACAACTGCTAAGCTAGAAAAGGATGAATTTGGCAAATCTATAGATCAAAAGATGTATAGGGGTATGATAGGTAGCTTACTCTATTTGACAGCCAGCAGACCATACATTATGTTTACTGTCTGTCTCTGTGCTCGATTTCAATCGGATCCAAAGGAGTCTCACCTATCGGCAGTCAAGAAGATCTTCAAGTACTTAAGAGGAACCCAAAGTCTAGGACTATGGTATGAAAGATCATCTGCCTTCACTCTCATTGGATATTCAGATGCAGACTTTGCTGGATGTAAAGTGGATAGGAAAAGCACTAGTGAGACTTGTCAATTTTTAGGAAAATCACTTGTTTCATGGTTTAGCAAGAAACAAAATTCAGTAGCTCTGTCCACAACAGAAGCAGAATATGTGGCAGCTGGACCTTGCTGTGCACAAGTCCTATGGATGAAAAGCACATTGATGGACTATGCAATTAAAATGAAAAATATTCTCATCCAATGTGACAATACTAGTGCTATAAGCTTAACAAAGAACCCCATACAACACTCTAGAACAAAACATATTGAGATTAGGCACCACTTCATTAGAGATCACTCACAAAAAGGGGATATTTGCTTAAAATATATCAACACTGAGGATCAATTGGCGGATATCTTTACAAAACCCCTTAGTGATGATAGAATTTGCTATATCCGAAGTGCCTTAAACATTTGGAGTGCGGATCAAGTCAAAGAAATTGCCAAATAAATACTTTGTGCCTTTCACCAGCTTATCTATATAGTATTTATATATATCATCTTTGTTTGGTAGTATCTGCATGAATGAGATGTCAAATATTAATCTTAAAAATCACTCAATTGGTACTCTTAGCCTTCTTAGTTTTCTAAGTTGGAGAGGTACCTTCACTTTAATTAAAAATACCTAACAATTTGACTTATGTCAACATCTAGATCATGAACAGGTATATGTGCATTACTTGGCTAAATATTTTTTTTATACCATAAGCATTGATTTAGGGGGAGTACCTAACTCAATCTTCATTTATTCCTCAATTGCTTTACATTTTAGTTCACCGTTTCTGTCGATGACAAAAGGGGGAGAAGTTTGAAATTGATTATCTATTCAATTGACTATATGCACCATATGTTTTTAATTGTTATAATTTATCTGTGTGCATATATTGAGGGGGAGTTCCAGCAATCACTTGCCTAGTATGTCACTTCACACACACCTCATAATCAATTTTGTTTGTCATCATAAAAAAGGGAGAGATTGTAAGCCGAAGGGTCTACTCTCCTATCTTGTTTTGATGATTCTAAACATAATTGATTGTGTTATTGAATACTAATCAATTTGCCTTGAAGTATTGTGTTTAAGATAGGATTGATCAATTGAAGAAACCAACACACTACATGGTCATGCTTGAAGACGTACCAACACAAGAGTCAAAGGAGCTAAGTGGAGCTCACATCATCTCTCAAGCAAGCATACAAAAGATGGAAGATCAATTGAAGACCAAGACTAAAGAGAAGTTGAAGGTTACATAAGTATCATTGTACATCCTTTCTCTTTAGATTTCCAAGTCAATGCAAAGTGTTTTAAAAAGAGTTTTTCAAACACACATAAGAACTTAAAATGGATTAGTGAATGGTTATGTGGTGGACCAACATGTTGTTACCCTTATAAACATTCCAAAATTATCATAGGAGTTGAGTTCCAAAAGCCAAAAATCAAACAAGTAATAAAAACACAAAATCTGCTGATTTTTAGGCTTCTCGGAGCTCCGAGAGTTCCCTTGGAACTCCGAGAAATGGTCCAGTAGCTTCTGGCCATTTTCTCGGAACTCCGAGAAATGGTCCAATAGAATATTTTCTTCTTCTGGCCGTTCTCTCGGAACTCCGAGAATATTTCTCGAAACTCTGAGAATTTCTCGGAGCTCCGAGAACCTCGCGACAGACCAAAAAAGAGCCGTTGGGATTTAGATTAATTTGTGATTTTTGTTATTTACACTCCCAAACGGTCATATTTTGTAAGGAAGCTATATATACAACATCAAGAGGATTATTTCCTCTCTCTTGAACATTTGGAAAACCTCCTTAAGCATTCAAGAATACTTGCAACCCATTTGAGCTTAAGATTTTATTTTTCTTCCCAAACTTGCCTTGCAACTTGCAAATCTATTGAGTTGGAATTTAGGGCTTTCACTTGCAACCATTATTCAAGAGCAATCAATGGACTACAAAGTGCATCAAGCTTTCAAGAGAAGCCAAGCTATTCAACTTTCATTTCTTGTAAAGGTGGCTAGGGCATCCTACCTTAATACCATAGGGAGCATCGCTTAGAACTCGGCGAAGAAGGAGAGTCGGTGTAAAGGTGTAAGGGCATCCTTATTTAATATCCCTTAGAAGTGTAATCGCCTCGGAGCCGAGCATCGTGGAGGTCTCGTATAGTGGAAAACCTTAAGGAAGATCTTAAGAAGAGTGGAGTAGGGCTTTGCCCGAACCACTATATATCGGTGTGTTCTTTCCTTTTTCTTGCACCTTCATTCTTGTTTTTGGTTTGGTATTTCTTTTATTTTTAATCTTACATGCACTAACCAAAAATCTAATCTAAAGAAGAAAATTCAAAGTAGGTTCACTACTTAAATTTTTAAAAGGCCTAATTTAGTGTTTAAAATCAATTCACCCCCCCCCTCTTGTTTATTTCAATCTCAAAGGATCAAGCTAGAAAGGAAAAGATCAAGAAAGGCCAAAGCTGGAGGATCAACAAGCAATGCAAAGGACAAAGGAGCTTGAACCAAATGGTGGCATCATCCTTGGAAGGTGTCAAAGAAAGAAGCTTAACTTTGAAGATCCCAAAGCAAGCCAAGCACCACATTGAAGATCAAATGAAGATTGGCTCGAGAGAAGTTCAAGAGAGTATTTAAAATGATAGTATGTATCACCTTTCTCTCTTGTGTTTTCTCTTGATCAAGGCACATCTTAAAACCCCTAAAAATATATTTTTGGAAGAGCCTAACACACCCTTTAAGGACTTAAATGGATAAGTGAATGGCCATGGTGGTGTACCAACATGTTGGGACTCATATGGCATTCAACACAACATTGAACAAAACAGAGTTCCGAAGAAACAACCTGAACCAGCAACTAACTCCTATCAAAAATTGTTTAAAATATTTTCAAATATTAGATAGCTCTCATTTTTTTCATATCCGTAGATTACAAGAACGTCAAAATCCGACGAGAAATTAGGGAGATATGAATTTTACAAGTTAGAAGCTAAATGCTGGAAAACCAGTCTCGGAATTCCGAGAATTATTCTCGGAACTACGAGAATTTTCTCGGGGCTCTGAGAAATGGTCCAGGGAATAAAATCCCATACTCTGTTTGAATTCTCGGAACTCCGAGAAGTGTTTTTGTTCACAAAAATATAGCCGTTGTGGTCCAACGGCTAGTTGACTGTTTGACCCGAAAATAACCGTTTTGCCCCTCAAATGGTCATATTGGGTTGGGACACCATATTGTAGACACCCCATTTTGACCAAACCCTTAACCTGTTATTTTGAATAAAAGCCCTATCAAACTAGTGTTCTGAAGTTCCAAATTGTGACCTAGGTTAGCTTAGGGTCTCACCAGAGTCCCCATAAAATTTTGACAAAATCTGCCAAGATTTGTAAAATAGGACGGGCCAGGAAAGAAGTTTAATATAAATATATAAGAAGGGCGAATTATCCGCAGAGGGAGTTGTCCAGATGAGAAGGGGGTGAATCATCCTGCGATGGGCGCGCCCGGGCTGAATAGGACAAAACTGGCGGGCCCGTCTCATCCTTTCTCGCGCGCCTCATCAATTGGTGGTGCCAATATCGGCATCAATTGTTTTAATATATAAAAAAAACGAATGAAAAATTTGTTGAAACAGAGAAAAGAGAGAGAGAGAGAGAGAGAGAGAGAGAGAGAGAGAGAAATATTTGCCTTCTTCTCCGGCAAATCCGCCGGATCTCCGACTCGCACCATCGCTTTTTCTCCATCTTCATTTTGAATTTGCTGCAAGGCTGCCATTTCTTCTTCATCTTCTTCTTTTCTTAGATTTTGAAACCCTAACCCATTCTCTATTTTTCCGATCCATGGACCATCTTCTCCGATCAGATCCGTCGGATTCCGGCCAATTTCTTCGGTCAGTAGTATTATACTACCATGCTTTCTTCCATTCCATAGATTTCAGAAACCATTGCCTTATTTTGTTCTCCAAAGAGATCTGAAATTTGGAACCCTAACTCGTTTTTTCTAGATCTATACCTTGAGCTTTTCATTCCAAACCCTAGTCTCTTCTTATCTTTTTCTCCGGCAAGGATATCAAAGCTCCGGCCAATCCGAACTAGGAACCCTAACTTTTAGATCTACTTCTTTAAACTGTGATTGACCTATTTTGCATCATGAAATCTTAGTTCAATCTCAGATCCAGACTTTAAAACCTTAAATCCATGAACTATTCTTCACAAAATCTGAGATCTGGTTATTTTCTTTCAGAAGCTATATAAACAAACCTTGATCTGAGTTGTTAAACTTTAGATCTGTCTTTTGATCTCTGCAAATATTCTTGAGTGATCTATTGGTCCTTTAGATGGATTTTTTATGGCCAAATTGCATTGGATCTATCGGACTGTGAAGGATTTTGATAAATTTCTGTGATTTCTATCAATTTCTTTTGGCCATTGCTAAGCTCAGAGAGAAAGGAAAATAAATTCTGCAAAATAGAAGAATCGTTTCAGGTAATATTCTTATACATTTGAATTTTAAGGCAAGGGACATCCTTCAAAAGCTTCAAACAAAGAGAGGAAGACGCTTCAGAAATTGGCTGCCAACTTCGTTATTTGTGGTGAAGAGCTGTACAGAAGGTCATTTGATGTCATACAACTCCTTTGTGTTGATGAAGACAACGCTGCAGAGCTTATTGAGCAGACCCATGAGGGAGTTTGTGGACCTCATATGAATGGTAAGATGTTGTCTAGAAAGATTTTGAGACTTGGATTTTATTGGCCCATAATGGAGGCAGATTGCTTCGCATTTGTGAAGAAATGCCATAAGTGTCAAGTCTATGCAAATCTCATTCATGTTTCTCCTTCGGAGTTGAACTCTCTGACTTTGCCATGGCCGTTTTCAGTCTGGGGGATAGTCATCATTGGGAAGATTTATCTGAAGTCCTCGAGCAGGCATGAATACATTCTGGTAGCCATTGATTACTTTACGAAGTGGATTGAGGTTGCATCATATGCTTACATAACTTCGAACACAGTTGTGACATTCATCCGTGCCAACATTATTTGCAGATATGGAGTGCCTCTTGAGCTGATTTCAGATAATGGGTCGTATTTCAAGAAAGAGGTGTTACACCTGTGTGAAGAATTCAAGATAAGACATCACAAGTCATCTCCTTACAGACTTCAAACAAACGGGGTTGTAGAGGCAGCAAACAAGAATATCAAAGTCATTATTTGTAAGATGACTGAGACTTATAAGGATTGGTCGAATAAACTTCCATATGCCTTATGGGCTTATCGGACATCGATCAGATCTTCAACAAGTGTAACTCCATATTCTTTGGTGTACGGAATGGAGGCAGTTCTCCCTGTTGAGCTAAGGATTCCCTCTTTGAGAGTGATGATGGAAGCTGACTTACCAGAGTTTGAATGGGCTAGAGCCAGATATGATGAGCTGGAGATGATAGATGAGAAGAGACTGAGAGCCTTGTACTATATCCAGGGATATCATAGGTGGATTGAGAGAGCTTTCAACAAGAAAGTCCGAGTCCGAGATTTGAAGCCTGGAGATCTTGTTTTGAAATCCTACAGGGCACCGGTGTTTGATCCTCTAGGTAAATTCAGGCCAAACTAGTCTGGTCCTTATATCGTCGATGAAGTCCTACCGGAAAAAGCTGTGAGACTCCTCAATGAAAATGGAGAAAAAATAAATGAACCTACAAACCTGGATCAATTAAAGAAGTATTATGCTTAAGTACACCAGGATGCAATCCTTGATTGATTTGAGCTTTGAGCCAATAACCTACATGTTTAAAACCGTTTGCAAACCTTTTGGGCCAATAAAAAAAAACTTGTTTTCTTTGATAAACCCGAACTAGGGGTATTTTTTTTTTGTTTTAGTAAAAAAAAAAGTAGTTTGAACTACGTTATGACCTGATCCCTTTCTATAGGGTACGTAGGTAGCCTGATCAATTTAGGTTCGGTCACGTCTTTCGTAACATTTCGAAACCAACAATTCTTGAAACCCAACTCGGCGAACTACGCAAACCTGATTCCCATTTCTTCGGGGACACTCAGGTAGTCTGAAGGGTCCAGATTCGGTTTAATTACACATAAACCAATCAAAGGTTTAGCCTTTTGAACCCAAGCTTACCTGAAAGTCCTTCTGGTGTATTTAGGCCGAGGTTTGTAGAGAAACAGAAAAAAAAAAGAAAAAATGATGGAGTTTTAGACCCGCTAGACTGAAAACCCGCAAGGGCAGTCTAGGCAAAAGTTAGGGTCATTCACCCGCTAAGCTGAAAACCCGAAAGGGCGGTTTAAGCAAAAATCAGGGTGCTGAGCCTGCTGGATGAAAAATCTGCAAGGGTAGACAGTCCAGGCAAAAATTAAGGCATGCGGCCCACTAAATTGAAAACCCAAAAGGGCAATTTAGTCATGGCAGGGATTTCATGGAGGACAGAGCTTTCTTAAAGTCATTTGAACTTTCATTTTCTCTTTGGTTCTTCTTTAATGTCGGAGTAAGTGTCAACAGAGCTTCTTTTGTTACTCTTTGAGTTAGGGCGGTTGAGACTAAGCAATCTAAAAGGCTAATAACCATGACGGAAATCTTGAAAAGAAGTTGAAACATCTTTAAACATGCTATTCAAAGGACTCTAAGAGTGTTGGACCTTTAACTATTTTAAAATGTTTATCAGTTTAAGAAGCAGATTCAGTCTCTTTTGGAGTCTTGTTTAGAACTCGTCAAAGTCTTTGATCATTGTCTGTCAAAGTTTTTCTTTTGTCAAGTCGAGGTAAGTTTTCAGAGTCCTGTTTAGTCAGTATTTCTCCCAAAGCCGGGGTTATAAAAACTCAGAGACTCGGAGAAGCAGAGAATTTGTGGCTCCTGTGGACAATGTAAAGCAGAGCAGTGTTCGGAGGTTGACAAGCTTTTAGCTCAGTTCCATGTATCAGTAAATAGCAGAGATGGAAGAAAAGTTTGAGCAAAACAAGTTTCTTGCACCTGTGAAAAGCCTTGTAAACCAAGTGTTCCTCAGAAAAATTTGTTGTAATCTCAAATGTTCATTAATGAAAGCCTTTGGCCCATTCCATTTGTGTTGCTCTCTAATGAATTTTGCCGTGAAAGTAATCATACTAGGGGCATCTTTTATGACTTACGTCATAAAAGATGCAGGTAATTATTGATACTTGAGATAGATATTTTTATAAAATAGAGACTAGAGAAGTTCGAACACTCTTTGTATTGAGCTTCTTAGTCAAGTTGTTCTCCTTTAGAGTTGAGTTCTTTTGAAAAATCATTATCCCAATGGAGTCTAGAATCTGCTCCAGCGATTTTTAAACTTCAGTCGAATGCTTTGCATCTTTTGAAAAGGAGTTGGTACTCGAAAATTCTTTCAAGTTACTTGAGTCCGGTCTTTGACCAAAATCATGCATGTCAGATACTCTTTGCGAAGAGATGACTATTTCACCTGAGAAATCATTAAGTGTTGATCTCTTATTTCAGTCATTTTGAGTTTCTCATTTCCATTTATTTTGAAGGTTTTTAATAAGGATAGAAATTGACAGATTTTCGTGTTTCACGATCTGGCCTTGTCTCCTGTCATTTTGAAGGATTTTTAATAGAGGAAATCACCGAACCTGCGTTACACGGTTTGGCCTTTTTTCTTCGATCATTTTGAAAAGTTTTAAAAAAGGTAAAAATCATAGAGCCTGTGTTACACGGTTTGGTCTTTTTGAAAGATTTTAACAAAGATGGAAATTACCGAACCTGTGTTACACGGTTTGGTCTTTTTGAAGGATTTTAACAGAGATGGAAATTACCGAACCTGTGTTACACGGTTTGGTCTTTTTGAAAGATTTTAACAGAGATGGAAATTACCGAACCTGTGTTATACGGTTTGGTCTTTTTGAAAGATTTTAACAGAGATGGCAATTACCGAACCTGTGTTACACGGTTTGGTCTTTTTGAAAGATTTTAGCAGAGTAGAAAATTATTGAACCTGTGTTACACGGTTTGGTCTTTTTGAAAGGTTTCAGTAAGAAAAAATCCCCGAACCTGTGTTACACGGTTTGGTCTTTTCTTCGATCATTTTTGAAAAGTTTTAATAGTGAAAAATCATCAAACCTGTGTTACACGGTTTGGTATTTTCTTTGATCATTTTGAAAGGTTTTTAATAGAGGAAATCACCGAACCTGTGTTACACGGTTTGGTGTTTTTCTTCAATCATTTTGAATGATTTTTAATACGGGAAATCTCGAACCTGTGTTGCACGGTTTGGTCTTTTCTTCGATAATTTTGAAAGATTTTTAGTAGGAGAAAAATCACTGATCCTGTGTTGCACAGATTGGTCTTTTCTTTCTTCGCCCGGGTATTTAATACCCAGATGATTAGTAATGCAATGTCAATTAGTGACTTGCCTAATCATCGTTCCGCAATGTGCAGCTTTCTAACGAGTTAGGAGTCATGCATATCTGCGAAGAGGTTTGTGTGGGACTGTTTAGCAGGACATACGAATCTGGGTTTATGTGGAACTGTTTAACAGAACCGCGTAGTCCGGAGTGATTCGCTACCTTGAAAGAGAGGAGTCAGAGTTACTCAGATAGTTAAACAAATGTATTTTCAGCAATGATCTGTATATCTATCGCCTGGCTTGAGACTTAGTTTCGCCTCGGTATTAAATGTTTGAGTTTGGCTCAAATATTCAAGTACCCTAATAAGTGGTCGAGTAAGTTTTGGACTGATCGACAAGATAAAAAAAAAAAGCTCTTTGAGTGTTTGGTTTTGAACTTGTTTTGGACGAGTTTCAATGCAATGGTCCTTGGCCTATTTGATAAATATAAAAGTAATCTTTGAGTGTTTGGAGTTGTACTTGTCTTAGACAAGTTACAATATTGGTTTATATAAAAAAATGAATGAAAGTTTCTAAAAAGGAAAAAAACTCTTTGAGTTTTTGGATTTGTACTTGTCATGGACAAGTGGCAATGTGGTTTCAAAAAAATAAAAAAATGAAAACTCTTTGAGTGATTGAAGTGATTGGTTTGTTTGTTTGGTTTGTGCTCTTTGAGCAATTGTTGTGTGTACTTTGGTCTAGCCTAATAAAAAAAAAGTGTGTTTGTGTTTTATTACTGTTCGTTCATTTTTGCTAACTAGTTCAAATAGTTGAGTCGTGAGCGTTAGAGAGAGGCTATCTCTTTGAGATGTTTTAGTTGCCGAGTTAAGAGTCGGTGAGAAGCTATCTCCCATATGGTTGGTAGAGTCTTACCCTTGTGAATGTCGTTCTTAGAACCAAAAATTTGCTTTGTTTTGTTTTAGGGTTGATCAAAATGTATTGTCTGTTCAGCTTTGGCACTCACGCGTTACACACGCTCTGCTAAAGAGGGGCATCTGTAGACACCCCATTGTGACCAAACCCTTAACCCGTTATTTTGAATAAAAGCCCTATCAAACTAGTGTTCTGAAGCCCCAAATTGTGACCTATGTTAGCTTAGGGTCTCACCAAAGTCCCCATAAAATTTCGGCAAAATCTGCCAAGATTTGTCAAATAGGACAGGCCAGGAAAGAAGTGTAATATAAAAGGAGGGCGAATTATCCGCAGAGGGAGCTGTTCAGATGAGAAGGGGGTGAATCATCCTGCGATGGGCGCGCCCGGGCCGAATAGGACAAAACTGGCTGGCGCGTCTCATCATTTTTCGCGCGCCTCATCAATTGGTGGTGCCAATATCAGCATCAATTGTTTTAATATATAAAAAAACGAATGAAAAAAAATTCATTGAAACAGAGAAGAGAGAGAGAGAGAGAGAGAGAGAAATATTTGCCTTCTTCTTCGGTAAATCCGCCGAATCTCCAACTCGCACCATCGCTTTTTCTCCATCTTCTTTTTGATTTTACTGCAAGGCTGCCATTTCTCCTTCATCTTCTTCTTTTCTTAGATTTTGAAACCCTAACCCATTCTATATTTTTTCGATCCATGGACCATCTTCTCCGATCAGATCCGTCGGATTCCGGCCAATTTCTTAGGTCCGTAGTATTATACTTCCATGCTTTCTTCGATTCCATAGATTTCAGAAACCATTGCCTTATTTTGTTCTCCTAAGAGATCTGAAATTTGGAACCCTAACTCGTTTTTTCTAGATCTATACCTTGAGCTTTTCATTCCAAACCCTAGTCTCTTCTTATTTTTTTCTCCGGCAAGGATATCAAAGCTCCGGCCAATCCAAACTAGGAACCCTAACTTTTAGATCTACTTCTTTAAACTGTGATTGGCCTATTTTGCATCATGAAATCTTAGTTCAATCTCAGATCCAGACTTTAAAACCTTAAATCCATGAACTATTCTTCACAAATCTGAGATCTGGTTATTTTCTTTCAGAAGCTATATAAACAAACCTCGATCTGAGTTGTTAAACTTTAGATCCATCTTTTGATCTATGTAAATATTCTTGTGTGATCGATTGGTCCTTTAGATGGATTTTTTATGGCCAAATTGCATCGGATCTATCGGATTGTGAAGGATTTTGATAAATTTCTGTGATTTCTATCAATTTGTTTTGGCCATTGCTAAGCTCAGAGAGAAAGAAAAAGAAATTCTGCAAAATAGAAGAATCGTTTCAGGTAATATTGTTATACATTTGAATTTTAAGATCTGAAGCTAGTCGTCGGTTTTTGCTTTAATTCTCTGACGTAAGTGATGTTGTTGAATAATTCGATGTTAATGTGTGCTAACTCAGGTTTTAAATACTAGATTGTATGATGATCAGTTGTTTCAGCTAGAACTTTAGGTTATGTTTAAAGAACATGAGGTTCAAGATGGAATGTTTTTTTTAATTTGCTTCAGCTGAAATTTCTTTGGTTTATAAATGTGAATAGAATTTTCTGATTTATCTTGCTAGCCGATCTATCTTGTTTTGTTATTTGGACGATGTGAGATAAGTTGATTGTGATTTGAACTATGAATTGACTCCTTTTGTTCTCTGGAACTTAAATTGGCTATTTACTACTCAATGAATATGAGATGACCTGTATTTCACCCCTACATATTTACTCGGATAATTGTTTTTTCATTCCTGCAATATCTCATTTATTCTGTTGTGAGTGATTTATAATACTTGATGGATGATCATTTCTTTTAACCTTAATCTACTAAAATTCCATAGATTTTTTTTATTGAACTAAAATAACTAGTGTAATGATCATTTTTCTGGGGATATTAGTCCACAAATAATTTTATAGACATTACAGTATTGATTAAATCATGGTAATGGCCTGATGGTCATTGTCTCTCGATTTTGGGCTGGTTGTTGATTTCAGGAGTATCATCTTTGATTTGATGGTAATTTTTTCATTGATTGAGTGATGCGGTTGGCTTGATAGTTGTTCTTTCATTCATTTTTGTCTATTGAAGGTTTCACAAACACTTCAGAAGAAATTAAGTTGTGTTGCAAGTTTTTTTTTTTTATAGTTGTTCTAGCACTGACTTGGGCCTATTGATAATTCTATCTGGGATGCATGTCCAAGTTGTTACCTCAGGTTTTAAGCATTTAGGGATCCATGAGATGTTTTGACATCTTTAAAATATTTCTTGTTCAACTATTTACTCTGCCAAATGAGGTAAGTTAAATAGATGTTGGAGTATAAATATTAGGATATTACTTTACTAAAAGCCTCCGATGGAGTAGGCTCAGGTTGTTGGCTCTTTAGGTAATTAAGGGTCATTTGTTCATCGGTATTGAAAAGTGAAAGAGAACAGAATACTGAATGTTACTTTGTTGTTTGTCAAGTCTTTTGAACCTGTGTTATGATGTTCGTTTCATTTTTTTTATGATAACTGTTTGATTTATTAAATAATCGCAAGTGCACGGATCGCGTGTAGTCACGGGTCGAACTCAGGGAAGAGAAATCTAGTTGTCAATCATATTCTTATACCAATTAGAATACTAGCTATGATATAATGTTGCCTGGCAAAATCTTAGGATTTTCGTGGACTTGACCTCGGAGCCAACACTATATATAAGCGTATATTCTATTCAATCTAAGAATCAAATTCAACTAAGATTTTTTTTTATTTAAAATCCTAATTTAGGCAAAGTGTACCAAATTTTAATGATCTCTATTGACTACTTATCTAATTTAATTAGAAAATCAAATTCTAAGGGCTTAAGTAAATTGAAAAATTGCAAAAGTAATTTGGAAAAGTGTAAAAACTTTAATTCAATATAAAAGATTACTTAGGGTTAGAATCCACCATGGGTTTGGATTAGATTGATTAATTAAAACAACTCTTGAATTGGGTTGAAAATTCGATTAATTAATCAATAAGGAATAAGATCAAAGGGATGTCATTCCTTATAAGTAATAAATCTAATCTACTCTCCAATTTACATTAATTATATAGAACTTTATACTTGTTAATCAACAATCATTCATACAAAAGGGGAAAGCCAATGACATGAATGATTGGGATTTTTCAAACACATAATCCTACACAATTTTTCAATTGAGTAAATTGATTTAATTATAAATATTTTTCCTTCCCCATGGCTTCAACTAAACCCTAAGTAACTAGGATTTAGTTATTCATGAAGAAGTGAAGAAAAACAAAAATAAAAGAGATAGATGGGAGAATAATTGCCATATAGAACTTGAAAGGAAATGAAACAAAAGCAAATTACTTCTTCACTAACTTGAATTGAAACAAAATTACATCAAATTGAACTTAAAATAAATAACAAAAATTAAATAGAACTTAGTATTTTTGTCCTCCAACTTTGGCTGAATCCTCCTCTTCAAGCTTTAATGTCACCTTGGATGAAACGGTGGATGATTGATCCTTGGTTGAGAGTTAAAAAAAAAAGAGGAGCATGAAAAAGAGCAAGATAGAACAAGAAAACCTAAGAGAAAGAGCTTGAGAGTGGTGGAGAAGTAGAGAGAAAGAGAGTGTAGAGAGAGAGTATGTAAGAGAGAAGAGAATGAGAAAGAGTATCTTCTTTGATGTTCTTCACTTCAATTTGAAGAGGAAATCTCTTTCTATTCTCATCTTCCAAGCAATAACTTAGCATCTATGTAATTTCAGCAAATTCCATTTTAAAATTTCTGCCGTTGGAAAGGCCACTATGTCAGCAACAATATATTAACAAGTTACATATAATTCCAGAAGTTTAAGACTATCAAGCTGCAAGTGGGTCCCACATATGTTGCCTCAGAACGTTGAAACTGAAGTGATACATTCATAAATAGTGCTGGACGTCACCCAAGTACGGAATATGGCTTGTTGCCTTCTTTGAAATTTCAAGTTTTCCTTTTATTAGTTGAGAGCAAATAGCTAGTTGCTATTCCAACTACCATGAATAAATAGGAAATGACCCTTTATTGCAATACAAAGAGTGAAGGTCAGTCGGTGGAGAAGTTTCTTAAAGAAATTCGTTGGCAGGCTCCATCCTAAGTTAACCAAAATTTAATTTTCTTCTCTTGATAATGACACTCCTTCTCCTTCTCATGATACTACTATGTGGGCAACATACACTTCCTTCACTTATATCTGTGGACCCCGATCCGGGAGAGAGGTAGGGGACGAGCCCCCAGCGGCCTCTTGGATCATCCACACGTGAAGGAGAGCTCTACCAAGGAACTCTCGAAACAAAAATAAAACTCAGAGTCGCCATCCATGGTATACGGCCATGGATCCCTAAAAAAATATGCTCTGTATACCATGGATAACCAGAAATGAATGGGTTCGTGCCTGATTACGAATGGAGAAGGTCCGAAGAGCGCCTCTAATTCGTCCGAGTGCAAGCACTTGGTCTCTTATGCCATTTTTTATTAGATCCAAAGAATTTTGGGTAAAAATCATATGAAATAGGAACAATTCTCAGGAATCGTCTACCTAAGTATGCATTTCCTGAGGATAAAGAAATAAGCATACACAAAATGAAATGAAAAATGTGTCACCTAAGCAAAGCTAGGTTATGAGTGACATGCCTAATGGGTGTCTAAGTTCTGGTGGACATACACATGCAGGCTACAGCTAAAGGTATAGTATCAGTACAAGAAAGTAAGAAGACACATCAAAACATAAAACACCAATCAATCTTATATATGACAGGACAAAACAAATCCTAACTCTAATGCGACTTGACTCGGACCAAGATGGCCGTCCATCCCAGCTGCTCTACGTATCCCGGCCTCGGGAAGAATCGGAGTCAATGTAGTTCGATGTCCTATTCTAACTACGATGCCTAACTGTCTAGAACCGCTATCCTAGACTCGATCCACTAAACTCGACTGATTTTTAAAGCTTTTTATATCATTGCTTAAGTTCATGTGAATTGTAATTTTTAGGACTCTCTATATGCCATAACTAATGCAAGTTGGTTAACCTTAAGCTAATGCAGGTGGGCCCTACATCCTATGTGTAACTAGGCTGTGCAACCTAATGAAAACCATGGGCTAACTATATGATTCCTAGTCTAGTCATCGGTTCGACTAAATATCTAACCGACCGACCTGAGGCCTCCTAACTCTAGGGACACTCACACGACATGACACAAAATATCAATACAAATCAGGACAACCTCCTAACTCTAAAACACCCTAAACAACTAGGACATACTCCTAACTCTAGGAGAAGACAAAAAGATTTTGAAGAATTTTATATTTTTTTTTTTTGAAGGTTTAAAATGTTTATTTTTTTTTAAAAGGTTTGGCTGGACCTGAGATGTGGATCTCAAGCTGCACTACGTACCCTATGGAAAGGGATCAAGCCAACGTAGTTCGAAAATATATTCCGAGATAAAGACACTAAACAAGTACACAAGGGTGATTCACAAACAAGTAAACTAGCGTGCTCACAAACAGGTACACCAGCGTGGTCACAAACAAGTAAACTAGCATGATCACAAACAAATGAAAAACCAATCAGATAAAACATGTCTAAAGAGAATATCTGAAAGACTTAGAAAATCTTCTAAAAATGAAGAGAAAGGGATGCTACAGGACTTAAACAAGTCCTCCTAAAAGAGAGCTTGGGATGACTCCTTCATCGCCCTTGCAATGAGAAAGATAAATTCCTGAATAAATGAATAATTTCTTAAAAGAAAAGATCTTAGAAACATTAAACAATTGTAAACAACAGACATTCTATAAGAATCCGAAATACTAGAGTGAAGCCCTGTAGATAATGGGAGAATGAAAAGTATCAACGGTCTATTCATATGAAGACAAGTAATATGCTAACAAAAACCTGATATGTTTATCATGTCAACCTTCAAATGATGTCAATTCAAACATTGAGAAACAACTTAAATATAAAAATCATTTATACAAGCCACTAGTTCAAAATTTTATCTTATACCTTCAGGCCTTTAAATACGGAATTCTTAGAAGCACTATTTTCATTTCAGGTACATGCACTAGGTACTACAAAACTTAAATGAAACTCCTTTTTCCTTAATCACTCAAATGCACATTAGTAAGCTAAAGGAGATTCAAATGAAATTAAAGCAAAAACCAAATCCTATTTTGACTTTCTTTTAATACAAACATCAACTTTTAAAGAGCAGTATCATCTTTTCATACAGGGTAAGCAAGGGGAAAAGAGATGATAAACCATCAATTAACAATTTCAATTTCAATCAAAACTTAGCCCTGGTTGATTTAAATAACCCTCTTCTATGAGATGGACAAATGTAACTATCAAACCCTGCTAGTATCCATGTTGACAAAGGGAATGGCTGTTATGGGCATTGCTATGGAGAAGTAGGCAAAAATACATGACAATTACACATCTTGACATTTATGAACCTATCAAAGGGGAAGGATAAAGGACCAGACTATGTAAAATGTATATACAACCAAGGATAATAATCAATCAATCATTGAGAATGAATAGGAGTTAGACAAACTATATCAATATTAACAGATTGGAACTTTATCCCTTACAAGATAACCTATCAACTAAATATCTCTCTCATGTGGAGCATGTTCTTCATTTCAAACAAAACTATTAAACCAAAGCAATACATGAAGTAGCCATCTACTCTCATAAGAAACATATAGAGAGTAGATACTCTATTTGCTTTAACAGAATTCAACTATGTCTCAGTTTGGACAAAACAGAAAATTTCTATTTTAACACCATCATTATCAACAGGTCTCATATATAACAAAAATTACACAAGGTTTATTGACTCAAATAAAATACTCATTTTTATTTTCTAACACCTCATCATTTATCTATATTAGAACCAACTGATGTTGATCCCAACCGAGTAGAACATGCTAATTCTATAACAGGAAATGCTTACAAATAGCACCAAAAAAAAAATTTTAATTCAAAATTGAACTATAAATCATTTTGACCTTTTTCAAAATAAAAACATAACAATCTAGCTGATTTGAACCACATTTCTGTCTCTAAAATAATCCAAAGCTCAAACTTGAGCTGCTCAACCACATTATCATATTTGACCTATATTTATTTTAACAATTAAAACATAGCTGGTTCATATCAATATTAAACATTATGAAAAACCAATGGTCAGCCCACATGGCCTTTGATCTGTTCATTGAAGATCTCGAGTAGGTATATCTACAAAAGAATAAACTCTGAGCCAATATACTTCGTATATAAATGAGAGTGAGTGAGGCTGGTCAAATATAATATTGGTTGTGAGGGCTGCTAACAGCAAGAGTGTGAGGGTTGTCATTACCAACATGGTAAGAGGGCTGCTACAACCAAAGCAAAAAGAGGCTGCCATTACCAAAATGGTAAGAGGGCTGCTACAACCAAAATGAAAAGGGGCTGCTATTATCAAAATGGTGAGAGAGCTTACACATGTCAAAACAAGGTGGGGGTTATACATGTCATCATGAGAAGGCTACACATATCAAAAAGGGTTAGGGGCTGCCATTATCAAAGTAGAAATGGGATTTGCTAGACAGTTTTATGAAAAGCCATTTTGTGGCTCACTTTTGCAAGCAATTCAGCCACTTCATAGCAGATTTTGTAGATAGGCCAAAGGAAAAGACAAACTAAACTAATGTAGCTAATTCAACCCCATGTGAAACCGAACAAATGTTTGAAGAATTCAACAGGTATAATTTTGAGCTAAATTTAAATGAGGAATAGGGAATGGGGAATGGGGAAACTTATATATCCATAATAGCACAGTATACACCCATATTTCTAAGAGTTAGCATCACAAAATCAAGATGAACAGTGTGGGGAAAATTGAATTTAAGAGAGGAGAAAAGAAAAAAAAATCTAGACATATCCTTCTAGTCTCCAATGTATACTCTACAGTCATTGGAAGAATATTTACAAGATAGATCAAAGCACAGACAATGTTGACTAGAAAATATACATTTATCCCTCCATCTACACCATCCAATTACCAACTCCTTTCCATTCTTTTGATATTTTTTCAAACCAAAATACTCTTTGAAAAAAGAAAAAAAAAATGACCTAATGACATGTGACAATATAAACACTTACATAAAAAAAAATTAGATGAATAACAAAAAAAATTAGATGAACTAAATACAAAGTTATCCAAATAGAAACAACAACTCAGATATATATATATAAATTAATTGCAATCTCATTCTACCAGATTCTTGTTGACCATAAATTTACACTATCATATGACAACACTAGCACAATTACAAAACTTATTCTGTATTCTAAAGTAGACTAAAATCAAGCTTCAAGGACTTAAATTCCAAACTCTTCCTTATTAGTATATAATTACATGCCTTTTTACAAACCAGAACATGAAAATCAAGATTCACACAATATACTAAATTTTTTTAAATCATTTATAATCAAATTTCTGCAATAAAATTCAAGAAATTCAATCTGTGTCTTGAAACTCAAAACAAATCAGATCATAATTATTTGATATGTCGATTATTTCCATCCATGAACATAAAAAAAAATAATTAGTGAAATTTCGAGTAAAAACAAAAACAGAGACTCTTACCTGAACAAGAAAAATTTATAACTTGCTGAAGTGAAATTCACCTCAAGCTCTTCAAATCACAGTGCAATCCTCAAATGAAAATCTACAAGCTTGCGACTACTACTCATCTACTGTGCCTTTGCTAATTTTGACAAAAATGAAAACAGAGGAGGAAATTCACCAAATCATGTATAAATTCTCTAAAGTCATGGTATAATCTTTGTGATCTAACATGTATAAGCATAACTCCATGACTTGATAGTTCGGATCTGAAATCGTGAGGTTATATATCTGAGAATGATGTTTTAACAAAAGCTAGGGTTTAAAAACCAAGAAAACAGGTTCTAGATAAGAACAAAAGGTAGATAAGCATTGAGTATATAACAAGGAAGAAGAAGACTTGGCTGGAGAAGAAAAAAAAAGAAAAGTTAGGGTTTCAATGGATGAAGAGAAAGGATTTTATCAAGAAAAATGAAGAAACAAGGCAACAAAATACGGATCTCTGCAAAAGATGAATATAGAATGCCGGTTGGAATCTTGCCGGAGCTTAGACAAGTTCGCCGGAAAAACTACCGAGGAAGGAGAAGATCGAACGGAGGGTTTGGTTTTTCTAAACTCTCTCTCTAATCCTCTGCTAGGGTTTCTAATTTGGGGAAAACTTAATTCCAGTAAAAATGAGAAAGCCTTTTCTATTTATAAATGATGAGGATAATTTTTGGCCACTACAAGTTGACAAAACACCCCCTATTAGTATATTTCTACTTGTTTTTATAAGAAAATGGGTGGTTCAAGGAAATTGTTTTAATGAAAATAAATTCGAGTCCCTTTAATTACAGGGACACCCCCTCTGCTGCAATATACATTGACTGGACTACCCCTAAACTAGATAAACCACACTCCTTCTGCTATCTTATGCTCATACTACATTATCCACCTTGCTTATTAGCTGGGCAAACCCTATCGGATTTTTCTGAAATTTTAGAGGGATCTAAATGGGGTCCTAACCTACCTTGAGGCACAATTTGAGACTCGAGAACACTCGTCCACTAGGGTTTCTAATCAACCAATGCCATTAGGGTTCGGTCAAAATGGGGTGTCTACAATATCATTTGGCAAATTCGATATTGGCACCACCATTTTACACCATGTAATCAATCCGTGTGAAAGTAGTAACGTGGGGCCCACCTTAGAAGAAAACAAAGTATCAAATTCATTACCACCGTCCTTACAATTTATAGTATTTTTCCTTCTTGGTTTAACTCCACCTGGGCAACAATTCATGCCATTTCTATGCCATGCATATATACATATATATATATATATATATATATATATATATATATATATATATATAGTGGGCCCCCATCAAGCTATAAAAAACAAGTTTCTATACAAACAAAAGTCCTTGTTGTCACCTTCCCATGAATATGCATGTTTGCCATTTTATAATCATCTGATCCATGCACAACCCATTTAATAACAGCCCTTGAATTTTGTTCATCCAAACAGCCCATTATGGATGATCCTAACCATTGATTTTGTTAATCCGAACCCCCCATTTGGCAGCTCATCACATGGATGATCCAAACGGTGCAAACTGTGTTGGTTTAGGGGGAGAGAGACAGAGATGAAATAGGGAAAAATAGGGGATTGCCAATATGGAGGAGAGAGAGTACGCAGTGGGCACCTTAGTGTCATCCAAACCATCCAATTTATTTGCAAATACATATGTTGGTGGCTTCTAAAAAAACACGCCCAAATGGGTCCCATGTATGAGCATATGCATGCCCACTTCTTTGGTGATCAAAACCGTCCATTTGTTGGATCAACATGCGAATTAGTTGTGCCCCCAAGAATCATTTTCGTGGGCTAATCCAAGCCATTCACTTGATTGGGCCCATATAAGTTGCATCACAAATTATAATTTCCATTGGTGAGGCCCACTTGGATTTTAATGTTACTATACGATCCTCATCATAGATGATCTAAACATCTTCCGTTTGAATGATCTAAGCGGTTCATAATGACCACCCTCCATTGTACTGACTTTCCAAAAAATAATTCGATTGTTGTTGATATCTACACCCCTTCCAATTCCCACACAAGATTTGATTTGAGATCCCACCACACAATTTCCATCTAATAGTGTGAAAATCCAGAAATATCCTTGAAACACCAAAAACAAGAAAATACCTTAGTAGCACCGCTTTAAATGACAAAATATGCATGCTTTTCCTACCTAGAATTCACACATAAATGTGCTCATCAATAAGTTATCCCTCTAGACTAGCCCATAGGTTGAGAATTTAGGTGTATAAAGGTTCTGTTGAAGGGAGGGCAAGAAGGTTTTCTTATCAGCTCTAGCTCTTTATTTTGATTTGGTTTCCATTTTGTATTTGCTTCATTTGAGTTTTTTGCTTTGCCTTTGATTCTAATGAGAATTAGAACTTTTGGTCGATTCGAGCAGTAGTGGGTTTGCATCCTACTGAAAGCTAAATGTTTCTATAAAAGAAATGGCCAACAGGTTTATATTAATACTCACATCCATTTGATGGCCCGAAGACTGTGCTTATGGAAAGAAAATCACCTGTGCTGATATTATTTTTACTATAGTAATAGTAAGGTGATGAGTTACATTCTCAGGTTCAGAACAATCTGTTCTATAGTTGTCCTGAATTCTTTCTTCAAAAATTGGATCCCAAGTTGTGTCCGGATCACATTCTCAAAATGATTCATGGCATTTATAAGAGGCCTTGCACACTAGGCATGCTTGGGCGAGCAGATCCCGCATCAAGTCGACGGGTCTAGGCATGCTTGGGCGCAGATCCCGCATCGTCTCGTCGCGTCTGGGCGCAAACCCGTCTCGTCTCGTTGCGTCTTCAGAAGTCGTCACTAACAGCACCTTTGGTTGGCACTGGTGGTTAGGCTGGTTGGTTGTGCCTGCCCCTTTAGTCATTCCACTTTGAATTTCCATAGTGTTGTCAAGTAAGTTTTGAGCTTGTGAAATGATTTCTATTGAAAACTTTAGACATGCTCATCTCGAAACCTTTATTGTGACTATTCGTTGAAAGATTTTCATTCCAAACATTGAATAATTAGTCATGGGATACTAAGTATGTTATTAAGAATAATCTTATATTGCTTTAGTAAACAATATAATTGTTATCCATCTTGCTTATAATTTCTGGTGCTTATGACTTATCTTATTAAGTTGATGATATATGTTACCAAAAATATCTCTTGTACCTCAATTGAGTTATGAGTATTAAAGTGCTCTATGAGAATGATTCATAGTGTAATATTCACAGGCGATGCGGTGATCATCAAATACTTACAGCTGATTATTTTTAGTTACATTCGGTGTTTAATTGTTGTTGTTAAGGATATTTTATCCGAGAAAATATAATAGAATATAAGGGTCCAGAATACAAGAAATAAGGATGTGAGGCCCCTGATAGACATATTATCATATCATGATATATGCAGCTTATCCCTTTATACTTTAGTTCCTCTTGTTATAGAGGCGATGAAGGTGCTAGCCCAAGCCCATCCTTAGGGGACATGCTCAGTCCAAGTAGCGTACCCATCCTTTGTATAGTAGACTTGCCTGATCTTTTAGACGCCTTTTAGATATTAGAACCCTTCTCATTGCAAGGGCAATGAAAGAGTTATCTAGAGCCCTCTATTTTAGGAGACCATTATGGTCTAATTAGTGTGTTACTGTAAGCCCAAGGGTCTACTCTCCTATCTTGTTTTGATGATTCTAAACATAATTGATTGTGTTTTTGAATACTAATCAATTTGCTTTGAAGTGTTGTGTTTAAGATATGATTGATCATTGAAGAAACCAACACTCAACTTGGTCATGCTTAAAGGTGTACCAAACAAGAGCCAAAGGAGCTAAGTGTAGCTCACATCATCACTCAAGCAAGCATCCAAAGATGGAAGATCATTTGAAGACCAAAGCTAAAGAGGGATCGAAGATTGCATAGGTATCATTGTACATCCATTCTCTTTAGATTTTCAAGTCAAGGCAAAACGTTTTCAAAGTGTTTTCAATTTGTATTTCAAAGAACACTTAAGAACTTAAAATGGATTAGTGAATGGTTATGTGGTGGACCAACATGTTGGGACCCTCATAAACATTCCAAAATAACCATAGGAGTTGAGTTCCAAAAGCTAAAAATCAAACAAGCAATAAAAATAAAAAACTGCGGATTTTTAGGCTTCTCGGAACTCCGAGCTCGGAACTCCGAGAGTTCCCTCGGAACTCCGAGAAAAGGTCCAGTAGCGTCTGGACATTTTCTCGGAACTCCGAGAAAATTTCTCGGAACTCCGAGAAATGGTCCAGTAGAAATTTTATTTCTTCTGGCCGTTGTCTCGGAACTCCGAGAATATTTCTCGGAACTCCGAGAATTCTCGGAACTCCGAGAATGATTCTCGGAACTCCGAGAACCTTGCGACAACTCAAAAAAGAGCCGTTGGGTTTTGAATTAAAATTTGTTTTTTGTTATCTACACCCCCAAACGGTCATATTTTGAGGAGAGACTATTTATACAATATCTAGAGGATTATTTCTCTCTCTCTTGATTTTTGAAAAACCCTCTTAAGCACTCAAGCAAACTTGCAACCCTTTCAAGCTTAAGATTTTTAGTTTTTTCCAAACTTGCCTTTCACTTGTGAACCTATTGAGTTTGGATTTAGAGCTATCACTTGCAATCTTTGTTGAAGAGCAATCAAGGAACTACAAAGGGCATCAAGCTTTCAAGAAGAAGCCAAGCTATCAAATCTTCCATATCTTGTATAGGTGGCTAGGGCATTCCTTTTTTAATTCCCTAGAGAGCAACCGCTTAGAACTCGGCGGAGAAGGAGAGTCTTTGTAAAGGTGTAAGGGCATCCTTGTTTAATATCCCTTGGAATTGTAACCGCCTCGGAGCCGGGCATCGTGGAGGTCTCCAATAGTGGAATCCCTCAAGTGCGACCTTGAGTAGAGTGGAGTAGGCCGTTGGCCGAACCACTATATATATCGGTGTGTCATTTCTCACTCTTGCATTTCCATTATTGTTTTGGCTTGGCATTTCACTTTGTTCTTTCAATTATATTTGCACTAACCAAATATTTAATTAAGTGAAGAAAAATTCCAATTAGGGTTTATAAATAATTTTCAAAAGGCCTAATATTGAGTTAAATTCAATTCACCCCCCCTCTTGAGTATTTCAGTTACATTAGGAGACACACTCTGTCTCATTAAGGTAGCCTTTCTTCGAAGCAAGCCTTATCATATAGGACCTCTCTCTTTGGAAGTTTGCTTTAATTTGGTAGTGAGTTTACCCATAGGAGGCATTCCTTGCCTCACTTATAGAAACCCCGTATTTTGGTGGCTTTTATTAGAGAGTCTTTGACTCATTCATCTCGTTCTTTCATAGTGATATTAGAGAGTCTTTGACTCATTTCCCCCCTTTCTTTAGTTGTTAATTAGGAGTTTCTCCTTAGTGTTGTCGTTGCTCTTCTTTATTAGAGACTAACATAATCTCATTAGAGCTTTGCCTTTTAGGATCTTAAATCATTTCCTTGTCATTGACTTTGGTTTGCCTGGTTTAGGGGTTTCCCCTATTGATTCTAGGGTTTGGCCTAGGGTGTTGCTTTGTGTATTCCCTTAAGTCTTTGACCAAATGGGTGAAATCAGTTAAAAATTCAGAAAACATCTTAAAACAGTTTAAAATCCAAAAAAATATTGAAATATCTTACAATATCAAAAACATTTGAAAACATCAAAAACCTAAAAATATCTGAAAAGGTTAAAAGTTTTAGGAGCGTAGTAGGAGAGTTCGTTTCGAACTACGTTGGCTTGATCCTCTTCCACGAGGTACGTAGTGCAGCTTGGGATCTTTATCCCAAGTCCAGCCAAACTTTGTAAATAGATTGCATAAAAATCTTTAAAACCTTGTTTTCAAAAAGATCTTCGTCTAGAGTTAGGATTTTGTCCTAGGTAGAGAGTTTTTTTTAGAGATAGGGGTTTGTCCTTGACGTATTGTTTATTTATTGTGTGCTTGTTTTAGAGTTAGGAGTTTGTCCTAGAGTTATAGGAGCGTCTCCGTCCGGTCAGTTGGCGATCCACATCGCCGACTGATGACTAGAATAGGATGCGTTAGTCTGCCCTTTGTTTTCCTTAGAAAACACAGCCTAGTTATACATAGGTTGTAGGAACCACCTGCATTAACTTAGGGCTAACCTACATTTAGTTAGGGCATATAGGGTGTCCTAAAATCTACATTTCATTGGAATTTAAATAATTGTTCATGAAGCTTTAATAACTAGTCCGGTCTTTTAGATCGAATTTAGGATAGAGGTCTAGGTGTCTTAGGCATCATAGCTTAGAATAGGCGCGAAGAACTACGTTGCTTTGATTCTCGTGAAGGCGGGGATACATAGGCTTCTTTAGATGAACATCGGACCATCCAAGGACTCGGGCTCAATCGTTTAGAGTCTTAGGATTTGTTATGTTGTGTGTTTTGCTATATTATCTTACTTCCATGCGCAGCCTTATACCTTTAGCTGTAGCATGTATGTGTCTGCACACCAGAACTTAGACACCCATTAGGCATGTCACTCATAACTTAGCAATGCTTAGGTGACACATCTTTTATTTATGTTGTGTTTGCTTATTATTTCATCCCCGAGTCATGCATGATTAGGTAGACGTCTTCTCGGGGATATTTGTTTCCATTTTACATGATTATGCCCAAAACTCTTTGGAGTTAATAATAAATGGCATAAGAGACCAAATGCTTGCACTCGGACGAATTGGGGGTGCTCTTCAGACCTTCCCCATTCATAATCAGGCACGAGCGCATATATATTTCTGGTTATCCGTTGCATAGAGGATTTGTTTTGGGGTTCCATAGCCTATCCATGGATGGCGACTCTGAGTTATTTTAGGTGCGTCTTGGTTTCGAGCCTTGGCTCCGGATCAAGAGGTATCTCTTTCTTTTTATATCACCACTCGTGCTATGCTATGAGGGTGGCACCGTTTCGAGAGTTCCTTGGTAAAGCTCTCTTTCACGTGGATGATCCAAGAGGCCGTTGGGGGCTCGTCTCTCACCTCTCTCTCAGATCGGGGTCCACACACATATACCCATCTAATGGGTCTAAAACACTGGATGAACATTGTCCAACTTCAACAAACCCTAAACAATCATTTGTGAATTATTTTTGGGTAAAAACTCTCACCAACCTCTTGTGCCTTGATTTGGAGAAAATCATTTGAGATTGGTTTAGGCTTTAAAATTGTGATTGATTTTTGAGAGAATCTTATGGGAGCTTGAGTGTGCATTTTAGCCTACTTAGAGGCAAAGCTAATCTTCTTCTTCGTTCAATTGGTGGCAAGGGCATCCGTGTTTAATTTCCTTGGGTGAAGCGCTTAGAACTCGGCGGAGAAGGAGAGTCATTGTAAAGGTGGAAGGGCATCCTTATTTAATTCCCTTGATTGTAAAAGTCTCGAAGCCGGGCGTCGTGGAGGTCTCAATAGTGGAAATCCTCAAGTGCGACCTTGAGAAGAGTGGAGTAGGCCGTTTGCCGAACTACTATAAATCTTTGTGTCACTTGTGTGATTGGTATTTCTCTCACTCTCTTATTTGATTATTTGTGCTTGCATTGCTACATAGAATTGAGTAAGTAGTTAGCATTGATAATCAACCTAAATATCTTAACCATGCTAACTAGGCTATTAATCACTTAATGAAGTTTGCTAATCAACAAGGTTTTTTGAACTTACATTAATTTATTTTAAGTTCAACCATTTCAAACTTAATTAAACAATGGATAAAACAATGGTGAAATTGGTAAAAGTTTTGTAAACATCCTATTCACCCCCTCTCTAGGTTGCCAAACCAAGTCACTCCTTAGATTTCAAGATCGTTTCTCTTGTAGATTTTTAAAGTTAAAAATCTCTCTAGGAGCATAAGCTTTAATACCAAATGAAATACATGTGTGACAACCCAAGAGGGGGGTTGAATTGGTCAATTATAAATTTTAGTCTTAATTAGGGAAAGATTAAAAATTAATCCATTTCATGAAGCACTAATTAGTCTAACCCTTGTTCAAATAGGTGTGTTAATAAAAGCTAGGGTTTAGAGATTCAAATAATGCACATTTGCTAACCCTTGTTCAAAAAGATAATATAATGCAATTAAGGTTTATATATTTAATTTAAGTGCATTTACTAACCCTTGTTCCATTTAAAACATAATCACAAGTTAGGTTAACCAATCACCACAGTGCATGAGAAGGAAAGGAAGAGAGAGAGAGAGAGAGAGACAATGAACACAAGATTTATAGTGGTTCGGTCTATCACAAGACATACTCCACTCTTCACGTCCATGCGCGAGTTCCACTATCTCAATCCTCCTTCAAGTCCGGATCAATGAGCCATTACATGACCAAGCTTTTTCATTCTCAAGGGCCAATGCGAAGCCCATCTGCACGAAGCCTTCTTTGTGACAACAAACCCTCATATGCCGTCTTCACCTTTCTTAATGGGTCGAAGAGGAGACCCTCATCTTCACGATTCTTAACGGGCCGAAGAGAAGACTCTCAATGAAGAACAAAGAAAATAAAAACTCTCATGCCTCTTGATAGGGGGATTACAACTTTGAAAGCTCACAATCACTCCAAGAAAATACAAATGTAAAGCCATATGGAGTGCCTCTTGATAAAATATAAAAATGGAAGATCAAAGAGGTTTTTAGCTTTTGATTAAAAACTTGAAGCTCAAAGAGAAAATGGGATTTGATTTTTCTCAAATGTTCAAAAGCTTATTTGAATAGGTTTTAATAGCGTATATATAGTGTATTTGAAAATATGACCGTTTGGGGGTAAAACCGTAAAAAACTGGGTTGAAAAAGTCAACATACGAAAGCCCCAACGGCTAGTTTGCCCGACCGTCGCGGTCGATCGAGCCACCGCGGTCGCCCGCCCCTATCAGGCACCTTTTTTTTATTTTCAAATTTCTTATCGTCGCGGTCGACCGACCCCATGGCGGTCGCCAGGCGAGGGCTACCTGTTTGCTCAAAAATTCGGCTAATAAAACCTATCTCGGTCGACCGACCCACGGCGGTCGCCCGCCCAAACCAATGACGGATTGTTCTTGGCGTTCCAGGGACACCTCTGTGGTCGCTCGGCCCAATAAAATTCAGCAAGTGCTGGATTTCCAACTACCTTGCTACGGTAGCCCGGGACACCCCGGTCGACCGACCCTGTGTAAAATTCCATTTTAACTTTAAAAGATCAGGGGCTTGTGGGCCATGGTCTTTGGGCTTAAGTCCTAGGTTTTCAAATACATTTTTGGGTGTGTTGATGGTTTTCAAAGATGTAAAATGTTAAGTGTAAAAACCATTTGAAAACCTTTTGAAAGTGCATTTAAACATAAAATCAAGAGGACTCCAAATACAATCTAAAAGATGTAAACCTTGAGTCTTCGTAGAATGTATAGGCTCATTTGCACTTTCTTGGACTTCTTTTGCTTGGGTGAACATCTTGAACTCTGTCTTGGCTCTTGTGACTTCCTCCAATCTTCAAATCATGTTGAAAGGTGCATGAGGAGTCACCATGGTATGTTCATCTTCAAGCTCCTTCTTGACACTTGTTGGGAACTTGTAGGATCTTCACGTTGAGCTTCTCGACATGGACATCTCCAAATGTTGATGTCTCCAATGTAGGTGCAAGCTCTTGGTTCCTTTGCTTTCTTATTCACAAGCCATGTGTTGAGATGAGTTGTGTGATGGCGATTATGACATGAAAAATCTGTATACAACACAACACCTCAAAGCAACACATCATCCCATAAATGCTAATCAATTTGGTTTGGTAGCATTAAAACAAAAAGGTAAGGTGAATTATTAGACCCATGAGAACCCTTGGATTTACAGACGAAAAATCATGTTTTTCAAAATCAAAAGAGACAAAAAATCACATTTTCCAACCCTTACCGACCAATGTCAGCCAATTTGGATTTCCTCCTGCGAATTTTTTGCAACCTGCGAATTACGTGGTTTGAAACCCTATAAATAAGGGGGTAAGTGTAAAATCAGAATTTAACTTCTCTCTGAAGAATTTTTAAACTTCTAAAATCCCTCTTTTTGGTTTTTCTAGTTCAAAAACCCTTCTGCCTTCCAAAAAATCCTACTTTCTTTGCTTTAGAAGAGAGAAGTAGAGAAATACTTAGGTAGCTCACGCTAGGTGTCTGCATTCTGCCGAATTTTTGAATACTTGAAGTGACATTATCAAAATAACGTTGTTACTCTGCTGAATTTTGTAGAACTACGAGCTATTTTTCCATAATAGCGCCGTTATTCTACCGAAATCTCGGCAAACCCGAAGTCCCTTCATCCAAATAGCGTTGTTACTCTGCTAAATTTTGCAGAACCACGAGCTACTTTTCCATAATAGTGGCGTTGTTCTACCAAAAGCTCGACAAAACCCGAAGTCCCCTTGTCAGCATATCGCCTTTGCACTGCTGAATTTCGGAGAACACAAGGCCCTATTATCTAAATAGCGCCGTTGTTCTACCGAAATCTCTGCAAAACCGAAGCTCCTTCGTCCAAAAAGACCATTGTTCTGCCGAATCTCGGCAAAACCGAAGCTCCTTCGTCCAAAAAGTGCCGTTGTTCTGCCGAAATCTCGGCAAAACCAGAGCCTCCTCATCTGATCAGCGTCGTTAAGCCGCCGATTTCTTAATAAGCCCTCTCGCACCACCAGTACATTTACATTTATTTTTCGGCTTTTTATATTTACTTTACAAAACTCGGTGCAGGGTAGTTACGGGGTTAAGGGCTCCGTTTGCCCTAAATCATGTAATGTCAACCCTTCTCCTCTCTGTAAATAGGGCTACGTTCCCTCTCCTTATCCCGTCACTCTATATCTGGTCCTACCATAGACAAACGAGACAAAGACGAGAGACCTGGCGCTCCATGGTGTTGGACAAACGGAGGGAATCATAAACCCAGAGTTTCTTTTCCTTCCTGTACTGTCTTTTCCGTTTGATTTAAGTTAACATGATTGTGGTCAGCTGTGAGATCTTTCGGGACTCATAAACAGTATACGATCTCAATAAGGATAACTACCGCTTATTTTTGGACTTTTTATAAATTCATTTTATTTACATTCTGGAACTAAGTATAATCCAAATAAAGGATAAAAAGATAAGTTATCCTGATTAAATTCTTCTAAAAATGCCAAATCAAATCAAGAGACTGGATTCATCCGGGCAAGAGGGGTGCTTAACACCTTCCTCGATTGTAACCATGACCCTTAGCCAGATATCTGTAAAGACCATGCTTTAACAAACATAGCAAAATTACAAGGTTCTAGGCCCAGAGCAATAGAACCCCTTGAGTTACTGTTCTCCCAATGAAACTCGGGTACTACTCCCCTTTTCATCGGTAGAACAGGCACGGGTCCTAGGCCCTAACCTAGGTGGCAACTCTAAGTTTCTCTTTCTTGCGAAGTCCGGATCACGGTCCTGAGTTCGCAAGAAACGCAGATCAACTAACACTCCCAGAGAACCCGATGTGGTGATCCCCTACCGTCTTGCGAGCACGGGAAAAAACCGGCTCCCACACTAGGGCATTTTTAAACTTCTTATTCTTTTATAGTACACAACTAGTACTAGTCTTGCCTGCATGCACGTGTCATGAAGTGGCTTGTCTCAGTCACCTAGGCAAGAAGAGTGGGTGCGACGATAGGATTGCGCACTGAACATGATCATATTAGAATAGCCTGTGGACAGGATATAGTAGGGCTATTCTACAAGATAGGACCCTTTTCATGTCCTTCGACCTGAGGGGTCATATTGGTCTATAGGCCCGTCCTTTTTTATTAGTCTATCTAACAGTGATTCTCTTAAGGATCACTTGAGGGTAGTACTTGAATGTTGGACAAACCTACGAGACTAATTGGGTTGCTCGACAAGGAATTCTCTGCCCAAATTATTGGGAAACATCTACAATTTTGGTCAGAGCAGTAGGCCTATAAAATTACATGGCCAGGTAGATTTGATAAAAGGGTTATCAAATGATTTTCTAAAATATATTTTGAAATGATTTTAGCAAATGTATTTGCAAGCCTGAACTACTTAATTGAAAGGTATACCACGGGTGGGCACAGGAGGTAGTCTATGTCCACCCTCCGTAGGACCCAACTCGGTAGATGTGGAAATTGAGAAGGGACTTGCACATATTAGATGCGATCAGGGGTATGATGATTCGGCGGTTATCTTTAGGATTACGTCTCGATGGAGGCTACTGATCCAATGCGATTTTAGTTTTGACTCTGGGGCAAGAATCGCAGTGGGCCCATCTTTGGGTTCTGCAGGATCGACCATTGAATCCCTACAACGATCCCACTCACAACTTGAATGGCCCGTTTATATCTATTTGATAGGGGTCTCGTATTTATTGGATTACATGGAAGAAACTAGTTTCGTCGAAAAGGGAAAGATATATGTAGTTCCTATGGTGTATATGCACTATAGGATACAATTGGAATACCAATTTAGTTAAATGTAAACTAAAGGGTATTTTGGGAATTATAGAAAATATGGATGGAGTTGTTATCCCATTGGATGAGAGGAAATAAGTTTATTTAATTAAAAAATATGGGTGGAGCTGTTATCCCATTGGATGGGAGGAAATAAGTTTATTTAATTAAAAAATTAAATAAACTAATGTAAGTTTAGCTTATAGAATCGTTTTATTAAAACAGGCATAACTTACTGACCTCTTCACCAAAATTAGTGTAGTACTCGTTTCGAACAACTTTGAAAAATCTAAAACTTTGTAGTTTATGATTTTTTTCTGATTCGGCCATTTAATTGTCCAAAATGAAGTCGAAAATTGGCCACCAGCTTTATAGTGGGAAAGTGGAAAAATAGAGAATGTATGAGATTTTTTAGGGATTGTCTTTTATCCAATAAAGTAACCCACATTTTGCAAAGAGCAATAAACACCACACCTGGAATGTGTAAAACGTCCAAAAAGGTTTTAAAAGGAATCCTATTATATTTGCTTTCTAATTTGCACAAGTAGAAAAATTAGTTTTCTAATTACAAAATGATCGTAAGAGAAATTATTGAAAACTTTGAGAATAGAAATCCAACTCTATTTAAACCTCAATAGAGACGTTTTCTAGTCTGTCCATAAGCTGAAAATCACGCCCACTTCTCTCTCCAAAAAATGTCCAAGCATTCTCTACTTCTCTCTTCTTCTAGTTTTTTTTGTTTTTGCTTCTAGTTCTTAGAAAACCCCAAAGCTCCATAAAAAGAATTAATATTCCCTTCCAAAGATCTGATTTGGATCAGAATATAACTGAGAACAAGAGTTGTTCTCGACCCCTTTGTGCAAAACGAAGGAATCCATCGATTCGAGTTGCGGTGCCATAGCAATCAGATCGTTTGAGGCCGTTCGAGGAGTAGATCACGTAGAGGTTCTTCTTCGCAACAACAACTGAGATAAGATTATATTTTATTATTTTATTTACTCACCATCAGATCATCTAGACCCTAAGATTCCTGGGCTTAGGGCAAAATCAATGAAATTTTTTTGTTCTACCCGATTTATTCTTCCGCTGCGTGTAACGATTTTGCCTTGGGGTTACAACCCTTCCAACAATAACTACACGGCTCAAATAGAATGAAAATGAAGAGTCATAGGAGAGGAACCACAATCAGGGTGGCGGATTTTTAAGCCATGAGAACCTAGGGTGGAAGACCTAGGATTAGGGTTATTTACTTATTTTTTGTTTTTTTGTGTTGTTTTTTCTGTGTGTGCGCGTGTGTGTGGGAGAACTAGGGTTAGGGTTTAAGACATAGAGAGCAAGGGAAGAAGGGAGTGTCGTGGGAATGGGAGGGGGGGTGCCGGGGGGGGGGGGGGGGGAGGGATGGGGTGCGTGGTGCCAGGAGGATGGGAGGAGGGGGGTTGCCGCGAGGCAGTGGAGGGAGCTGGGGGTTGCCGCGAGAGAGGGGAGTGGATCAAGTTGCTGGTGGTGCCGCGGGGGTGGGGTTGCAAGTTAGGTTAGGGTTAGGTGATGTGGGGAAGAAGAAGAGAGAAAGGGGTGGCAATGGTGGTCCATAGGGGATCAAAACCTTAGGGCTCTGATACTATGTTAAATGAGAAAATGAGAGAAAGAAGTGAGTTACGAGAGTCCTCCCAACACGCAAGTATTTATATTAAATGAGAGAAAGTACAAAGACAGCTCTGTTTGGTTGCCGGGTTTTTGTATTTCCTGGGATTTATGTGGGAGAAAAAAAAAATCCAAGGAGATTGGTGGGAAAAAAAAGTCCTAGAAGCATCCCGGTAAAATAAAAATCCCATGTTTCTTTGGCCGGACTATGGTGGGAAAGAAAATGCTTTGTTTGGTTGCTTGAACTGTTGGGAAGAAAAAAATTTCTTCTCAAGCTTATTTTTGGTTCCTGGGATTAGTTTGGGCCCACTAACCAAACGTGGGTTTCCTGAGGAAATCCCACAAAAGTCTCAAAAATAAAAAAAATTCCGGCAACCAAACGGAGCCAAGCATTCCACATGTATTCTAACTACAATAATTATGTCTGAAACATGATGGGGAGTCTCCTGAAATTTCAATGCAATATTAGCGACATCAAAATTTGAAATTCCAATAGATGTCGAGTGTTTGTGCAACCAAACACTGCCTAGATTTCATTTTCTAATGGCAGCCGAACAAGGGTGGGTTCCTGCTTTCTTCCAACCAAACTGAGCCGGCCCCCATCTTTAGTCCTAACCGACCAAGGCCTAAAAATTCGGTATATTCCGCCTAGCTCTCCACGCTTGGCCTGCATGTTTGTTATGCTGGCTACTCAGAGAGAGAGAGAGAGAGAGAGGGTAAAATCGCTACGAAATGGCCATTCTCTCTCGTTCAATCCACTCAGCATTTCATTCGCCCCGAATTCTTTTCCCTCCCCCTCTCAGATTTTCATCCTCCCCACTCTCTTCATTTCTTCCTCTTAATCTCCTCCCTTGTTCCTACCTAGGGTTTCCTATTTTGAGAACGCGCCAACGTTCTGGTCTCTATCGTGTCATGAACGCTGGCCCTCCGTCTCCAAAATCCGATGAGCCGTTTGACAAAGATCCCTTGTCGACTATAGGTCAGGATTTAGCATAATTGAGAAATTTTTTTAACAGGAAAGTGCATATTTGGGCTTTCATGTGCCTATAATTTCTAATATAAACGTGCAAACTAAAACCTAGTTTTGTTTATGGTTTGAATGATAGTTCCAATTTTCGTAAATTCGTTGCATTCTTAGTGCTTGAATTCCACGTTCTTCGTCATTTATTGTTTGAATTAGTTCAATTGGACTTGCAGTTATGGTCAATTTATGATTTCACTATGTGTTTTTTCCCTAAAGTGTTTGATTGTATGATTTATTGTATAGAGATATAAAATATGTATCTGATATGGAAAATAGTACAATTTGAATGGATTTTTTTTTGAATGGTACAATTTGAATGGATTTTGAAGCACTGAATCAACAATTTGGATACGCATGAAAATGAAAGCTTCTATAAATATAAACACAGATACACCCAATACTTGGAAACTCATTGTCCATGGATAAAGAAAGACCGTTTAAACATAAAAAAAAATAAAAACTAGAGCAAACATGGGCCTTGGTTCTGTGTGATCTGTCATGTGCTTTTTCCCAAAAGTTTTTGATTGTATGATTTATTGCATAGAGATATAAACTATGTATCTGATCTGTAAATATAGTACAATTTGAATGGATTTTGAAGTGCTGAAAAAGATTGGTATGTCTTAGAGCACGGTTCTTTGACGTTGGAATATGGTATTACTTTCTTATATTCGTTATTATATCATAGGTAATGTTTTGGCCGGTTTGGATACCTCCCATTTTGTATTTGGATTTGGAATTGAGTTTTGAATACAAATTGAATAGATCCGGCAGCTCATGTAGAGGAGACAGAGAGGGAAGGGGGTACTTCCTAGTCGAGGGGAGAGGTTGAGGAGCAAAGAGGGTGAAGGAAACTGCCACATCTGTGGATTTCCAATTTCTTATTTCCACAGCAAATTTAGAAATATGATGTTTTTCACTGTCAGCTGCTGAATTAGAAACCCAAGAATTTGATCCGATCCAAATTACAATGCAAAAAGGGCTGCAAATGTGAGAAATTCAAATCAAAATCTTCTTGGCATCCAAACGGGCCCTTATAGTATTGATGTTAAACTTATAAAATTTTCAATCCGCTGTCATAAACTTTGGCTCCTGAACAGAAATTACCTTCTGCCTTGAGGATATCCCATGACATGATTTGGGTGATGTTGAGGGATAAATTATGAACTCATGCTATACAAAAAGTTTGCTTAGTCTCCAACGGAACAGGAATGCATCATATTTTGTATTTAACAAGTGAAAACTGTTATTGAATGAGGGAAAAAAAGATAAATATGCGTGATCAAATGAACATTTTAAAACTTTACAGCGATGCAACGGCTACACAATGGAGGTAGGAAGAGCTTGTTTCATAATGGGAAAATTAGAGTAATGTGTTGATGAAAGTTTTTTAAATGATAACTATTCAAGAAAAAAAGTTCTTTAATGATTGAAAATTTCATGATTGTTTTTGAATGGTAGATAGCAGTTTCATAATGAACAAAATGATGATGAATTGGAAATCCATTTCAAAACTATATTGTTGATTATACACCTTTGCACCCAGCCTAGCTTTGTATTTATCCATAGAACCACCAATATTTAGTACACCATTTTCACCTTACGACATTCTTAACACGGGAGACGAGCTACAACATCCCAAGTGTCTTTTTATGCAATGCATTCTGAGAAACAACCAATTACTCCAAAATATTAAGCCTTTGGAGATGGCATTATTTAATCTTTTATACTTCAACCCTCTCCCACATGTGGCCCCTCTTTTTAAGGTTGGCCTACACGTGGCACATGTGACCCCTCTTTTAGGTTGGCCATTGCATGTGGATTTTTAATGTCAAGGAGTTTTGAACCCAGGACCTTTGGTCTGATACCATGAGAAACAACTAATTACTCCGAAAGCTTAAGCCGTTGGAGATGGCGTTATTTAATCTTTTATACACACATTCATTTCTCCTTATATAGAATAACCATTTCTCAATTTTCACATCTTCTGTAAAGGAGATGGCTCAATTGATGAAATGACTTGGGTGTTCTAAGCTGGTGTTTGTGCAGACAACTTTAGTAATTTTCACGTGACTGCATAGTACTCGTATTGTCATTTTGTGCAAGCCTAGTCAAAGAAGGGTTGGAAACTGCAGTGGACTCCCCCTTTATCTCAACCAATTTTAAGGGAATCATAAAAGTCAGGCTTTAACATGGCATGAGATTAGAATCTTACAAGAATAAAATGTGGAATCTACACCACCTCGTGTACCCATTGCTGCGACCAACAAATGTGTACATGATGACATTTGGAGAACTTTCTTCAAGTTGTGTAAGATATATGAGCATAACAAAAACAGCCTCATGAGCAAAGAGTATTTGTCAGGCATCTGTCTTTTCTGCATCTAAAGAGGGGCATCTGCCTCGAAATTGTCGATAGCAATATGTTAATGACATGTTGATGTACGTAATGCCTTTGGTAAGAGATGTTGCAGAGCTTAAGAGATGTTGTAGAGCTCCAAATGAAACATTATTGGCAAAACTTCGTTAGTAAAATGCTCGCTCTACGTCTTTGTGACTCCATAATGAAACAAAATACGTGGGACTGACAATTACTGAGATGTGTACTCGCACCATCACTTCTTTGGTGTTTAATACAGTTGCTATAGTGTTCAATACTAATGTGCTGAAGCAAGATAAAGCAGAAAATACATTTATGTATGTTTGAGAAACAATATCCAATTAAAAGGACTAAAATCAGCAACGAGGCTAACATAAAAACATGGTCCAGATAATGATGCAACAATGCTAATACCCTACACGTCAAAATAAATTAAATCAAATGGAAAATTACACAAAATTTTATTGGATGACAAAAAAGGAAGTTCACGATGCGTCTGGAGTTGAATGTAATTGAGAGACTTTTTTTTTGGTAGGTAAGCTGGGATCGAACCTGTGACCTCAAGGTTGAGAAACAAAGCCTCAACCATTGAGCTACAGGCCCAACCCCATTGAGAGACTAAATATTGTAGAATGTGATCATTTGCGTGCCCTAGGTGAGGATGCCAAATTGAAGATGGCAGATAGTGGGGACAAAAAGGTAGAGATTGCCTTAACTGATTCATTTGCAAGGAGTTTACCCGAATGTAAATCCTTCACAAGTAAAGATAAAATAACAATGAAGTTTGAGATGTAAATTGAGAAATTGAAAGAACTTACGTTAAATGTTATGAGTGGTATAAAACTTTGGGTACAGTAAATGAGCTAAATGAAGATTATATGGATTCTAAACCAATGTGTGTGATGGGTAGAGAGGATTGATAATCCGTGACGTTCCTGTGGGAACCAAAATAAGGGATAATACATGAAAAGTACCCCGTTTTAATTACAACATTTTGTGAGCGTCCATATCTAATAACCACACACACTGAGGGATGGAGGGAGGAAGGGCACCTTATAGATGATTTTAAATTTGTTAAGACCAAGGACCAATGTTGCAGAATCTTGGGGTCTATTAATACTATGCCCTCTGATTCTAGTAGTCGAGGACCTCTTCCAAAACCATCACTCGAAGAGCTAATTGTGTGTAATGCCTTAAATGTTTCGTTGTGTGAAGGCTTTTGTGTGAGGGGCTTAACCAACGCTTTTGTAATTGAAAGAAGACCATCATGTTGGATTCATAGTTTTACATTTCCACCAAAACTTACTTGGAACAACCAAAATGTTTTCATTTCCATCCCTGCCAAAACGCATGCCGAAATCGGAACACTGCGAAATCAAAACCGTAAATGTATTATTGGTATGCTATACTAGTATGTATTATATACTTATATTAATACTTATATTTATATGAATTTGATGTTAAAATGTAGTTTATGTATTATGTATGTCTATTTATAAGAATTACTTGTGAAATGTGGTATGTACTGAATTATCATGCATACGCGACAGCACATGTCACTACGCATTTTTTTGTTAAACTATTATGGGTGAATTTTTGGTTATGTGATGATCTTTTAGTATTTATTTGCGCTTATTCTCAAACTTCCTGAAGCTTCATCTTAAATGTCCATCATATGCATATGTTTCCTTAATTTTACATGATTTCGATTGAAATTTCTGTCTGAAACCAAACTGAAATCGAAATTTAAAACCTTGGTCGGACAAGAAGCATACATAATTCAACAAACATGGGGAATGCTGATCAGAAGAGATAAAACATGTGGGTCCTTTTGTTTTCTATTTAGTAGATGGAATAAAAGAGGTTACTTTCTAAAATTGTTTAACCTACACGGAAAGCAAGTGGACCAGAAGCCTAAGTGTCAAAGAGGGCTTAAAAATGAAAACCAACTAAATTGGAACTTGCTTAGTTTACCAATGGCCTTTATCTTAAGGATATGTCTCTAAGGAATTTTCAAATGATTTTAAAAGTATTTTTAACAGATAGTAGGCTCCCTTAGCTTTCCAGAGAGCACAAGATCATCAAAATCGGATAAGAAACGAGAGGGATATGAATTTATGAAGTTTACTGTGCAAATTGGAAAATTCCTGTAGGTTGGCTTCAGCGTGATTATCATCCTTGTGCCTCAATTTGGGAAATCTTGAAGGGATTAGATCGTAGGCTTCAACTTGTACATCCTTTGAGAGATAGATTTGTGGGGAGCAATCTTAATGTATTTGCCTTGTTAGAGGCATTGCATTTTTCATTTTCCTTATTTGTATTTTGGCGAGTGCTTGGAGACACAGAGCCTTCTTCTAAAGCGAATGGTGGGAGCGCAGAGCCATCTTCGACGGCAAGTGGTGGAGACGCAGAGCCATCTCCGTTTAGCAAGTGTTGAGGCGCAATGCTACCTCCGGTCATTGTATTGGTTTGATCTTCACCGTTATGAGGATCGGGTTTTAGTCACCATCAAAGTTTTGGTGGAGTGAATGTAGGCCTCGGTTTAGACCGAACCGCTATAGAAATCCCCGGTGCAATCTTTATCACACTCTATCTTTTCATTTGCACTTAGATTTTTATCTTGCTTGAGTTTATTGGTAGAATTGTTCTTTTGTTATAATTTGGTAATTAAGTTTTCAAAAGGGCAAAGATTTTCGAAAACCCAATTCACCCCCCTCTTGAGTTGCCATCACCTGGGCCTAACATTATTAACAATTAACTTTGCTTTTTTACCATATAAAAGCTATCTATTATCAAGGGTGGAGAGAAGAGAGAAAAGGAGAAGTGAAGAATTTCGTGGGGTTTCCCTTTCATTCTATATATTCTAAAATACAATTCCAATAGCTTTCATGCAATGGAATATAAAGTCGTCAAGCTACCATTAGTGAGATGCATCATAATGCTATGTGTTATTTCAGATATTTGGAGTTGTTGCAGATGTATCATAATACTATGTGTTATTTCAGATATTTGGAGTTGTTTGAGATTGCTAGTCTTCGTTCACCATTCCAATAGCTTACATACTATGTGTTCACTTAAGCACGTGCTCTTTTATGGTATTAATTTGGATGCTTTGGAGTTGTTGGAGATTGTTAAAGTTATGGGTTGCAGGGTAGATTCTCTTCCCATGAGATACTTAAAATTAAAATTAACTTTTGTGTTATTAGAGCTTTTGATTGGGATTTAGTGTAGAAGCTTGAAAACCAAATGCCCATGTGGAAGGGAAGACATCTATCTTTACTGGCTAGAGCGACTTTTGTAAGCCCGTTTTCCTACCTTCTTGTTGTAACATTATATGTTTTGACTTAGTGTGAGGAGTAATTATTTCCTAGTTAGTGAGTAATAATTGCATTGAAGGTCTGGTAAGGGAAAAATTGTCTACATATAGACAATCTATTTCTTAATATGAATTCTACTCTGTACATCTCACAATATTGGGTTTTCCCCTCCCTGATCAATACTATAATTGTTAATTTGTTTTCACAGGAGAAACATAGACTGCTTTGAACATCTACAATTTGATAAGTAATAATCATTCTGCAATAATTTTTAGCTGGTTATCTTATGTTCTATGCTCTCCTCCACCCTGTCCTCCTCCTCCTCCTTTTTTATATCAGGAGAAACTTTATGGTTTCGATCTTTGGAGCGTGGTTTGAACATTTAAACTTTTTTGATCAGTACGAAGAACAGTGACTATCAAACCTACGAGAAGGGAGTTTTTTTTGTCCCTATTCTTTTGAGACATGGATTGTTTTCTTGTAGTCTCTTGGAGCTATATGACAGACGTCAGCACACTGACTTGTGATCTCAGCGTGTCTGATAGCGGTGAAAAGGCTTTTACATATATCCATTGTTTTAAGATTTATGGTTATTTTAATTCCAAGTTTAAGAATCATCAATTTGGACTGTATGGTTAAGAAATTCTTCAAAGATCTGTTTGCAGTTTCAAGCTTTAATGTCAATTAAGGGTTAGAGTCCTATTTTTTCTTTGATTGGAGGCTTGTATGTGTTTCTTATGTCTTTTATTTTATTTTTCTACATGTTACCTTTCTCATTTTGGTTGAATTGGAGCTTTATGGTATTGCTGCTAATGTAACTTGACAACAGGTCTGTGTTCTGATTCTCCGAATGATGTGCTACAAGAACATCATTTTTCAAGGCAACCAACTTGTAAAAATTGAAGTTTCTCCTTTTAGTCTCCGAGTTCTTATGTGGCATTAATGTTTCCCATATTCCTCCTTACTATACTCCTCCCTCCTGCTTGGAAATGCGTTTTTTCTTATACTCTGAAGGTATTATCATTGATGCATGGTTTTAAATTTCGGCCGAAATATTTCGGTTTCGGTGGAAACCAAAACGAAATTCACTGTGAGTCGGAAAAGTACCAAACTTCGCCGAAACGTTTCGGAAATTTCGGCCGAAACGTTTCGTTTCGGTAAAATTTCGGTGAAATTTCGGAAATTTCGGTGAAATTTCGGAAATTTCGGTGAAATTTCGGAAATTTCGGTGAAGTTTCGGAAATCGGTGATGACCGAAACCGAAACCGAAACCGAAACCGAGATTTAAAACCTTGCATGGATGGAATGGATCACTACCTCCTTTTTATTTGAGGATTTTCTCAGTGAGGAATGTGCAGGTTTATGGTTGTTCGTAGCATTGCGGTGGGGCTGTGGAGGTGTTTGAGAAATCTCCTTTCGCCATGTTTTGAAGGTGTCAGTAACTCAGTGGCTCCCTCTTGTATTGGTCTAAAGTCTGGGTAGAGTATTTGTCTCCTCCCTGCTTATGTGATTTTTTGGTTGTACGCCTGGTTGGGGAATCCAGTTTGGAGGAACGTAGCAAGAAATATGCAGGACTTTGTCACCTTCATCATTGCTCTCAGTGGGTTGAGGGTGACTTCTGTTTTCTTTATTTGAGAAGTAAGCTGAGATTGTGCAGTACAATCAAAGTTGTGACGTTTAGAATATTACATTGAGCTGAGGGGATCAACCCCACTTTCCATTGTTATTGTTTTGTTACAAGGATTCAAAACTGACTGGAAGGTAAAAAGGGGGTCACTATGTTGCTTCTAATTGTTGAGGATAGGGCCCACTTTACGATGTTATAGTCATTGGAAAGAAGTTGCTTCTGTTTATTTGATAAAGCCTATTCTGGACGGCCCTAATGGCTTACATGTAATTTTCTTAGATGATTTATTATAAATATGATGAATTCGTGGGGTGGTATCTTCAACCCAATTCTTTCTTCTCCCGCTCTCTTCTTCCCTTCCTTCTCCTCTATCTTCTTCTACTTCCCTTCACTCCAACATAAACGGACAAAGGCTCTTATTGACATCATAGTATCAAATCACTGGATTTGATCTTGGTTCATCTTTTCTTTTGATATCTTCTTTGACCTCCACCTTCATTGAGGATAACATCCAAGAAGAATGATGCATATTGTAGGCCCAATAAGTGGCATATTTGCCCCTTAGAATTTTTAGGATTTTTATTTCTATGTTTTAGTCTTTAGGGATTTTATATTTCATGTTATTTTATTTCCATGCTATTTAAATTGCCTATATATAGGCCTCTTGTATTAGGGTTTTTAGAGATTTTGGATGATGAATGAATGAATGAATGAATGAATGAATGAATTGAGAATAGAGATTCTCCCCTTATCCCTCTTCTTCTTCCTTTTCTCTTTTTCTCTTATCCTTCTTCTCATATTTCTTCCCTCTAATTTCTTGTCTTCTCTCTTCTTTACTAGTGGATTCTAGGGTTCGTCTCTCCTTCCCTCCTATTCTTTTTCTCTTCCCCTTATTCTTCTCTTTTCAACTCTATCTTCTATTTTCTCCCCTGGATCACATCAATTTGGTATCAGAGCCTGGTTCTTTTTCTCTTCTCTATGCATTTTCAATCCCTAAAACCTGTCCTAAATAAACCTATCTGCCCTTACCCTAATCTTATAACCTCCCAAACTGGTTCAACTATACATTCTTGCCAATACAGCAGCAACCATTCTGGCATTTTTTTCTCATGAGGAAGAAGGGTTGAAAGCAACTTTTGTTGTGCGCTTCTCTCCCGAGGGAAAAGAATATGCTTCGTAGGGAACAAGAAAGTGGATCTTCTGCTAATCTCATCCAAGCAAATCTCGCCCAAGATAAGAAAGGAAATCTTTCAGTGTGAAGCTTTCCTTATCCTGCAAACCCAAGATAAGAAAAAGATATCCTTGCCTTGCAAGATAAGCAAGACACTTGTACAACGAAAGAGAGACACGTGAAAGCAAGTTGCCTATTAAACATTCCTTTCTGGTTAATACTTGAGAGGTAAGTTTTCTGGATAGATATTGTTGTACGTGTCAATAGAAAAGGAAACCTGCAATAGCCTTTTATGTTATTTGGTAACCTACAGCAGTAGGTAACAAGTTACAAAAAAAGAGAGAGAAAAGTTGTTGTCAGTGACTTGTGCAGTAAGTAATTTGTGGAGTAAGTTACTATCTAGTTTTGCATAGGTTGAGAGCCACCCAACAATACGATAGTATTGAGGACCACTGATTATTGTAGCCTGTGGCTGAACTAAAGGTGATTAAAAGAGACTATTCTAATGGGAATTTTGCACCGATGTCTTCTGCAAATTTATATGCCAACTCTTCTGCATTGCATCTGAATTATTCAACACTAGCCAAAGGTTAGAAATTGAGCCGATCTGGGCCATCCATTTCGATCTAGGGGTCCTGATGGTCTGATCTATTTGGATTGAACCATACACATCAAATTGTACGTGGCAATCAGATCACTACTACCAGAACACACCACGGAAGAGAAAAAGTCTCCAATTCAAATCATTTGAGCCACCCTTAGATCGAGGATCGATCTCGGCTGTTCGTTCAGATCAAGTGAGAATCTTTATCGTTACTCTCTCTTTACCGGGCCTTTTTAGGTGAGAATTTGTCCATGACGAGTTGTTTGGAACGACGTGACATCCATTCTCTGCAGTCCATGGTTTCAGCCAATCTTCATCATATGTCGATTTTGGTCCGATTGCTAATCTAGGCCATTTGGGAGTTCGATCTGAGATCCGCAAAAGGCATTTTGTTTCTTTCAATATCACGGACAGATCTAACGGCTGATTTACACAGATTCAATTTGGGGGGCCATGCGACATTGATTCGCCCCACAATGACTGCACCACGAGTTCCATATTTCTATGGTTCTGATCAAGGTTGCCAGGGCGGGATTCGAAAACGGGATTCGATTCCGGATTCGAAAGCGGGATTCGAAGGTTCCAGGGATAGTTGGGAGCGGGATTCGATTTTTCGCCAGGGATTCGCCGGGGCGTCGTCGGGGAGTCGCCGGAGAGCGATAAAAATTAATAAATGATAAAATTTAAGGAAAAATACATGAAAATCAAAATCTAAGCATTCAGCTGTACACCATTAAACATAAACACAGTGTTCTAAAAAGCGTTGGGTGGAGCTGGGCGGCTGACTGACCTCCCAGCGCCTAGGCCGCCTAGGCATTTTTAGGCGTTTTTCAGTTTTTTAGATATTAATATATTTTCATAATATCTTGCATTTTTTATATAAAATATAAATACTTAAATACATTTTATGCATAAGCACTAAACATTAAATAATAACAAAAGGTCAAAAACATAATAAGAAATTAAGTATAAAATACTTAATAATTTAAGTATTTAACAATACAACACAAATCTATGACAAAAAAAAAAAGATTAAAATCCAAGCACTTCTTCACTCTTCACCAATCATTGTCCTCTCCCTCCAAGACCAAGACTCTATCTTCATCTGAGTCTTCAAACCCGCCCCGCCTAGGCCCACGTTCCGCGCCCAGGCGCTGCCTCATCGCCTGGGCGGCCGCCAAATAACGCCCAGACGGTGAGACCGCCTTTTTAAACGCCCAGGGCCTAGGCGGTGCGCTTTTTCTGCGCCCAGTGCCTAGGCGGCCTGGGCGGCCGCCTTTTAGAACAGAGCATAAATATGATTCTCCAAATACCAAATTATAACAGTTTTTTCATTCAGGAGCCAGGAGGCCCAGGACTCCACCATTAAACAAAAAATTCAGTTTCAAAAAAGTCAAATATCAAAATTATTACAGAATTTCTCCAGTATTTTTAAATAAAAAGAAATAAAGTTAAGCTTTTCTCTTTCCCTTCGAATAAACAGGATCAGTTCATCCTCTTCCTTCTACATTTTCTGTAAAGGAAAAGTTTAAATAAATGAATTAATATTTATAAGACTATAATATCTTCAACGGGAAATTGAAAGTGTTAAAGATTTTAAATATGTCTCTTCAAATGTGAAATTGTACCTACCCTTGTACGTTCTCCACGCCCCAGGAAACTAGTAATACGACCTTGAGTTTTGGATGATCGTCCAATTTCAGGTTCCGAGTTGCTGACCACTCTTGGAGTCCCAGATCCTGCAGCTTCGTCATTGTCGTCTAAGTCACGAATAGTGAGTGAAGGACTTGAAGGTAATGCCTGAGATGACGCACGAAATGTAGAAGGTCTAAGGAATTCATCATCAAGATCCTGCCATTGCATATCCTTCATTTTGCTAGAGGAGTCATCCATAACTGGGAGCTCTGGGTTGATGTCCCATTTCCTATTTGGTCATTCTTTGTATGCAGCTGCATTATATCTAAATAATAGATTTTAAATTAAATAAATAATCTGACATAAGTAATGAAAAACAATTATTACATGCAAAAACAAAACAAAGAACTTAAACCTGGATAGGAGTTGAAGATTTGAGTGGGATGTACACAAGGGTATCGGTACGATGTGAATTTAAGCGATTACGCTTTACGTTGTAAATGAAGCTATACGTGCACCATATTCTCTTTGCAGAAGATGTGCTGATAGGCTGTGAGAGAATTTTGATGGCCACTGACTGTAACTCCGATACATGACTTCCATGAAAGTTCCACCATTTGGTCACAGACACCTTGGGATCTTTCGCATCCTCCCTGGCAAATTTACTGGAAAACCTTCCAACCCTTCCTATGAAATCATATAATTGACGTCTAATCGTACCACTCATCTCATCATCAGGGGAGAGATCCTTAATGGCTTCATACACAACATCCATGATTTTAGGGTCTTTATCTAAAAATAAAATTGAATAATTGGTCAGTCGGCAACATAAATGAAGATAAATACAATTACATTAGGAAAACTCACAATACGAGAAACAATTATATACCTGGGATGACTCGTTTACCATCGCCTGGTACTGGAATATTGAGATATGAAGGGTCATAATATTTTGGAGTGAGTACATGAGCCAAGGCCTGCATTCGAACATTCATCTTCCCCCATCGTTCCACCACATTACCATGAATATGATTGTACATGTCAGGCACATCTTTCAAGTTATCTTTTATTTGCCGTAACATATTGTCCATGCCTTCGTACACTTCTGATGTTAGACAGCCTTCCTGGTCAGTGAACTTAATCATTTTATAGATGGGCTTCGTAATTAATAATCCCAATCTTATGCTCGTCCAAAAGTCATCAGAGACTATACAGTTAGTTGTTGTCTCACCGCGTTCTATCATCACTCTGTTGGTTCAAGCATTCAACCAATCAAAATTCGTAATCTCTCCACTAACCAAACCTAAATAAAGAAAAAGTTAGGAATAATAATTATCCATAACCAAGCACATCATTCAAGCATTTTTAATAAACCATCTAATACTTACATAAAGAATGACGGAACTTCCCGAGAAGTCAGATCCAGTAGATCGGCGAGCACTATCTAGGCTATCAAAAAGTTCGGCTAAGACAGTAGGAGCTAGATTTTCACCTTTGCGAACTTGATCAACTAAGTCTACAAAATATAGCGGGATCAAGTCCGATAACTCTGATCGGCCCGGAAAGAGAAACATTGGATAAGCACATAGTGCTAAGGCATTTTCACGGCAACGACGATACTCCTTATCCAGTTCTCTACTTGGTGAAAAGACTTGTACTAGCTTGTGCACGAAGATACTACTTGCCTGACGGTAGTGAGCTAGGGACTTCTGTGGCACGCCAATCAGACGGCTCAACGCCTTATCATAGCCCTCCTTAAAGGAAGGCTTGGACAAGGGACGATCAGGAGAAATGCAGAGCATCATGCAAATATCTTCATGAGTCGGAGAAAGCTCTTGCATTCCAAAACGAAACACATGTAAATCTGGATCCCAACAACTGATTGCGGCACGAATCAAACCCCAATCAACACAGACAGAGGCAATATTGCATAAGCTGCATAGGCCCACCGTGCCAAGATTAATGCCTTCCGCTTGCTGCAACCCATGGATCCATGCCAGTAAACCATTGTTGGAGACCATTGTTGGAGACTTGAGACATTCCACTCGCCATCACTCGTACTACTATCGATTGAGAGATGATAAACAATATCTTATTAGCTCAATTTGATAGAGTTCACAATTCACACTACTATGGATATAACACCAAGATCTAGGATTAAAAATACTATTGACATTGGCACTCGCTAGTCGCTACCATGTATCTGATTAAAAATAAGAGACAATTTGCGCATTATTGAAGGTTTATGTGAGAAACAAGCAAGCAGTGAACCATTCTCACACAAACCATTCTCACAGAATGGTTTATGTGAGAAACCATTCACACAGACAAGCAATGAATCATTCTCACACAAACCATGTTCACATAATGGTTTATGTGAGAAACCATTCACACAGAAACCTCAAGCAACGAACCATTCTCTCAGAAGCCTGATTGTGCTTTTTGAGAACTGTAATATCCTCTGACATCCCTTTAAATACTACACGACAAACAAGTGGAGCGCATGTTTATAAAAAACACTTGGAGCAGATATCATTTCCCTTAACAAATATTGGCTAATCAAGCACAAATATAAGTATTTTAAACTAAAAATACTAATCAACAGTGTGTTAATACTAAAAAGAGTAAAGACAAGCTAAATAGAGATTAAGCACAATCATTTTAAGCACAATCAAGCTTCAATATCCCACAAATTAAGCACAATCATTTTATTTGGGCAGTGATATTCCCCCCCCCCCCCCCCCCCTCTGATGGATATTTCCCCACCTCTGAAATAATGGCTTCTTTTTCTTGAAATACAAACAAAAGAAAAAAAAAACAGAAGATTAATGTAAATTTCCAACACAAATCTGTCCATTCATGCAATCACAGAAAAACTAAGCTTTCCATTAACCCAGAAACAAGCAGAATCATAGAAACCATTAACCAAGAAACCATTAACCATTAACCTTAACCATTTAAAGTTTTAAACCAAAAACATTCTCGGTTTCTGTGAGAAACCCTAAGTCCCTAACCCAGAAACCGTTAAAGAGCGGGGGGATTCATCGGTTCATCCTCAAGCAGTGAACCATTCTCACAGAAATCATTCTCTGAGAATGGTTTCTGTGAAAAATGCCCACACAAAAACCGTTAAATGGGGGGGAGGGGGGGGGGGGGGTTCATTTTTGAAAAAAAATTGAAATATGAGATACCTCTGTTGATCTTTCTTCTTCTTCTTCTTGCCGTCGCACGGTCTCCGGCTGGCGGGGTTTTAGAACGGAGGGAGTGAGGGAGGGGCTAGGGTTTCAGAGAAGAGAAACGGTGAAAGAGGGAGAGATTTTCTAGGGTTTCCCAGCTAAAATGTTGTTTTCTACGATTTTTTAGGTTTTATAAAAAATTTACCAAAATGCCCCGACTCAATTTTACCCCCTATTCTTTCAAAAGTTGTTAAAATCTTAATTTCACATCAAAAATGGGAATCGTGATTCCTATAACTAAAAAAAACAGATTCTACTAAATGGGAATCGCGATTTTATATACTGGTAAATCCCGATTCTCATTTTTTACAATCGCGAATTATAATTTCCTGAAACGCGAATTCATAATTTATAAACTGCGATTCCTAATTTGGGATTCGCGTTTCCTATAGAATCGATTTGAGATTCCCCTATTTTGGGGAATCGAATCAAGAATCTGATTCGCGAATCAGGGATTCGCGATTCCCCACTTGTATGAACGAATTATGCTTCCTTGGTTCTGATGCCTACTACTATCCCTATGGAGATTACGATGATGCGTGTCTAAAATGGATCAAGACTCTTGATGCATACCATAAATACTATGGTTATGATCATCAAATGCCATTCGTCTAGTTAGGGATACAGTTTGCAGAGATGCCAAGGTGAAATGGAGACAATTCTTGCGAGAGCGCAGTTACTTAGGCATATCTTGTTTTAGTCGATGGCAAGATGTTCGTGATGATTTCGCGAAGGTTTATGCTCGAAAGGCTTATTATCAATATCATCAGAAGCAAAGACAAGTCCAACCTCGGGGAGCTTTGGAGAAACACACTCAAGCTACTTTGGATCAGCACTCGGACATGATAGCGGGTATGAAAGTAACCATGAGTCGCATTAAGAATTACTACTTTGCGCTTACGGCTCCCATAGAGACCACGACTATCAGGAATTCATGCTCAGCCTACCCATCTCCTTCTTCCCCTGTTGATGAGGCTACATCTCTAGAAGGGAAGGAAGATGCCACGACTGATATTGCCGACTCCCACGACATGCCATGCACAGATGATGCTAGTGGTCTACCAGAGGCCATTGTCTTAGAGCCAGACACAGGTATTTTCAGTGGTCTGTTAGATGATATTGTTGATGAGGCCGACGTCGATGAGCATGATGATTCTGAGATTCTCTCAGGGCCGCCGAGCATCTAGAGAGCGAGCTTGACACTTCCACAGCGGAGGCAAATATTGTGGCTTGGCCACGTGAGGCTGGCCCATCGACAGAGTCGATAGAGCACGGTCGTGAGTAAGAGGCGAGTGTCCTGACCGATGAGCCATTACCAGAGATAGATGATCGAGAGCACATTGTGGAGGATTGCCATATCTTTGAGCAGATTGCAGGAATTTGTGCTAACACAGAGGAGATATTGGTAGATATTATTCATGCGGATATGGTAATGCCTATGGATGTTACATCCAGCACAGGCGAGATCACTTGCATGTTTCAGCAGATGATTGGATTGATTGGGATTACTGTTTCTACATTCTGTTGTACTTGTCAGGATGGATTGCTTATGCCGATCTCTATTAGGCAGATGTATGACACCGATGGTCTTCTATTACTACTGGAGTGGGTCATTTATATATTTGATCCAGGTGCACTAGAACTTGAGGTGAGTTCTTTTCAACAAGGGTAGAATGATGCGTATTGTAGGCCCAATAAGTGGCATATTTGCCCATTAGAATTTTTAAGATTTTTATTTCCATGTTTTAGTCTTTAGAGATTTATTTTTCATGTTATTTTATTTCCATGTTATTTTAATTGCCTATATATAGGCCTCTTGTATTAGGGTTTTTAGAGATTTTGGATGATGAATGAATGACTTGAGAATAAAGATTCTCCCCTTATCCCTCTTCTTCTTTCCCTTCTCTTCTCTTATTCTTCTTCTCATATTTCTTCCCTCTAATTTCTTGTCTTCTCTCTTCTTTCCTAGTGGATTCTAGGGTTCGTCTCTCCTTCCCTCCTTCTATTCTTCTTCTCTTCCCCTTATTCTTCTCTTTTCAACTTTATCTTCTATTTTCTCCCCTGGATCACATCAAAGAACCATTAAATCTGATCGTGCCTTCCCCCTTACTGGGGATCACACCTTTTCTTTTCTTATGTTTTCTGTGTTGGGTTGAAGACTTATATTTGATTATGCATACACCAATATTGAGGATCACGTCCCTATTATGGATCAAAATCTAGATCTGGACCAGATCTGGACTAAGATCATTACCCTCCCTTCAAAACCCTAGATCTTACTTCTACTCACCTCACAACTCTTGACCCTTCCTCTACACCTTTCGAAACCCCAGATCTATTAGATCATATTCTCAACCATTCGAAAGCATGATCTCCCTAAATCTATCTTCTCATCCATTCAACCCTTGATGCCATACCCTAGATTGACACCCTTGATACCCAGATCTATCTCATTGACCCCCAGATCTAATCCCATTCCTTCTCTTAACCCCAGATCCCATTGCTCTGCTCCGAAATAACCCTACCTCTCTTTCTCTCTCATGCCTTGAACACTACTATTTTCCATCCCCCAAACCCCGATCTTTCTCTTCATTTCGAAACCCTAAAACCCACATCCTCAATCTGCAAAATCCCTTTCATTCCTTGTAGGCCCAATCCCTCATGGTTCCCATGGTAATCCATGGTGTTTAAAATAACCATACTCCATTGTGCTACTTGAAGGAGGTTTCTTCACGCCAATTTAATATATAAATTAATAAATCAAAAGGATGATGATGTGACCTGATTTTTAATTCATTCAAGAAGACCGAGTTGTCCCCTTGTTGTGGACTGTTAGGCATATGAATGGATTGATGCATTGTGCCAAATTTGACTGTTAATGAACTGTTGTTATGTAATTAAGGATCATGCTGTTGCTGGATTGTTGTGCCGTAGTGGACTGGTGGTGAATTGTTGTGGCGTAAGAGGCCAGTTGAGGGACTGTTAGTGGACTGCAGTTCCGTTTGTTTCCTGCTGATGATGTGTATGGTCTTACTGTGACCGTGCTGTTTTTTTGGTGCTTGATGCTTTCTTTCTCTTCCCCAGTAGGAATTCTGCGATAGATCCTTTTTCCTTGTGACGACTTTTGTTCTGCTGTCTTGCTGTTCTTAATCCTTGCACAATGAGTTATCGTGTCTTCTCTCATGTGTGACGGTAAACCTTCATTCATGGAACTGTCATAAAACACACTTTTGTAAAGCTAAATGGGTCAAATTACCTTATGTGTGCCCAATCAGTCAAAGTTGCCTTGGCTATGTTGCATCAGTATGGGTACGAGTGTCGGATTCCGACATGAATAACAAGTGTTAGATTCATTAAATATAAAAAAGAAAGATTTGTGGATTCATCGAAATATTTTAATCAATTCTTAAATTTTAAATTTGGTATATAATAATCTATGATTTGTAGAAACGGACATGGGTGTTGCGTGTCAACACTGACATGGAGTTTCAAATATGGAAACCTCCCAAAATGTAGAAATGGGGACACAACGAATAGGAGGGACACGGCTACAGACACACATAATAACAAGCTGATTTTGTGCAATTATTAAAACATGGTAGTGCCAAAATGCAGAAAATTAAGAATAATAGGTCTGGTAGCAGTCATTGCTTAATGTGTTATAGGTTTGTATCCCTTTATATTTAAAACAAGTAAAATAAGTTTTGTAAAAAAATCGCCAAAAAATTCGCCACATAGGTCACTCCAACATATGCCTACTTTCCTTTTTTCAGATTTTTAATAGCTATGATTGATTTCAAGAGCATTGTTGCTGTGTTTTTCTCCTTTTTTTTTTCCTGTTTTGAGTGGGCTTAAAAATATGGAAAATTGCTTGTACGGCAGCCTTGATGTTGACAACTAGCCTTGATGTTGTCAACTTGACACACTTGCAGTTGTAGTAACATATAGGCTTTCAAGAAGTTTAGAGTGCAGTAAATACAGTCGTCAGAACAATCCTTATAGACAATATAAAAGCAAAGCTTGCAATTAAATAAAAAGTTATAACTAAAAGCTCACACCTGACCAATCAGCAGAGCTCTCATCTGACTAATCAGCTGAGTCTCTCTTTTCTGTTGACACATGCAAACTACATGTACACGAACCTAAAAGTAAAGATAAGGTACGTAAAAGATAGGTAGGTTTCTTTTTTTGGTGTAATAGTATAGGATACCTTCGCTTTTTTGCTTAACAGAGTAGGACCACAGTACAAAACTAGCGGACGTGTCGACACGTGTCCATTCCGACATGAGTCGATGGTTAAAAATTGCCGCATCGACTAATCATAGTTAATAATATGATTATAAAAAGTAATATATTGAAAATTTTAATAAGTTAACTATATATACCACTGACAGAAGTATGTTAGAAGAACTGAACGTCTATAAGCCACTGACTATTGATCTTGAAACCTTAAGACAATAGGGAGAGTTATTTTAGGTTGTGAAATTCCTATGTGGACCTGGTCATGATTTCAATTCTATACGTGGACAAATCTTGGCTAGGAATGAGCTTCCTTCCTTGAGTAGTCGGTACTTCCACCTTCAATGTGTTGGCCTCCTTTCCTCATCCAAATTGTCCTTTAGTGAGGAGCTGGCCTTTGCATCCTCAACTAGCTGTGGAGGGTCTGTAGTAGTCATATTTCTAGTGGCTATGGATGTGGTCGAGGCCGTGACTCAGGTGTGGAGGTAGACGAGGTGGTAGGAAGTATACTTGTTGTGGAAGAATGAATCACATGTTTGATATATGTTGGGACAAATTTGCCAAGCCAACCTGGGCTAATCAAGTGTCCTATTCGGAATTCGGAGACAATACTTCTTAACAATGTTCCATCGAGACTAAACCATCGGCACCCATGCTCATGATGTTTCCAGGCTCTTACAAAGATAATGAAGCATTGCTCAGGGGTTCTCTGTTATTTGTCATTACCTCTCCTCATTCTCTGCTACAAAGACTCGCATGCGTAATGCTTGCCTTGTTGCCTCTAAGTGTGGTTCATCTTGGATTATTGATACAAGTGAGAGGGTTTCAAAGTTTTTGATACTAGTAGAACTTAACAAAGTCAAATAGTCCTCTATATTTTTTAATAAAAACACTACTGATGTAAGATGATCTATAAGAGGAATTTAACAGAAAATACCAGAACTGAACTTGTGAGAAAAAACTGATTGTTGGCAGGATTTGGGCACAATAACAGGTTCAGTTTTTAGATGATTTAAGGTTAGGATTAATTTGGACAGCGTAGGTTCTTGGAATCTCTTTTTGAAGGTTGGAAGCATTCAAGAATTATATACTAGGAACATCACTTACTAACTTCCGCAGGAAGTAACAAGAAAAAAGTAGCGGAAAATTCTAAAAATGAATTGTTCGTGTGTGTGGGATCAAAGTGAAGCAGTTTGTGTTTGTAAAACTTTTGAAGCAGTTCATTATTGCTAGAAAACTAAAAACTGGAAATCAATTGTGAGTTGATGATTGGAAGCAAGATGAGAATGAGAACTGAAATTTAAATAGATTTAAATACCTTTTGATAGAAGAAGAAAGGAGTATATATAGCCGGCGACACCAACCAATCCAAGGGTATCACACTTGTGAAACAACCAGTTACTCCAAAAGCTTATGCTGTTGGAGATGGTGTTATTTAATCTTTTATACTTTAACACCCCCCTCACGTGTGTTCCCTCTTTTTAGGGTTGGCCTACACGTGGCACATCTGGTCCCTCTTTTGGGTTTGGCATGTGGATTTTTGCTATCAAGGAGGTTTGAACTCAGGACCTTTGCTCTGATACCATGTGAAACAACCAGTTACTCCAAAAGCTTAAGCTGTTGGATGGTGTTATTTAATCTTTTATACTTTAACAACACTGACTGTATTCCTTAGGCATCATATCAAGAAGAAGGAATATTATGTACATAAGTTGCTTGCAACAAATATAATTTTATTAATAAATCATCATAATCATTTCGGCCAAAGGCCTACATTATCTAGAGTAAACCCCATGAATTGCGTATTTAGTTCTCAAATCTAAAGTGGAAACTCAAAATCCTAGGCAACTTAAAGTTTCAAAAAGACCCGTCCAAAAAGTTCTAATTTTATGACTTTCCCAAAAGAGAGACTACGAAATTGGAAACTACTCTAATTAAAGCACTTAACCAAAATTGGAAATACCTCCAAATTGAAGACTAACTCTAAGCAATAAACTTTCGTCAGTAACTTTAAAGACTCCCAACCAAAATAGAAAAAACGGGCGGCCCAGTGCACGAGGCTTCCGCCATTGCGGGGCCTATGAGAAACAAAACCGAAAGAAAAGTCCTTTTGATAGGTACGACTCTTTGACCTTGGTCAGCCAATCAAAATGACAAAACTTCTAAAACTGGACTTCTAACATCCACTTCTAAATTTGTGTGTAGATGGAAAGAGGACTGGCAGCAACATCACACCTGATCCATGCTTTTACCTTTACCCACTTTTGCATGCGTGAGGGCATCAGTCCACCTCTCGATTCTGTCAAGCTGTATAGTCTTGTCTTCTTTCCTCTAATCCTTCAACCTTTTCAGTTGCTTCTGAATCCATGGGCTGATAAGAGATGACGCGGTGAACTGAAAAATATTTAGTAGGCAGAGGAAAAGAAAGCAAAAGTGACTCTCGTGGTAGCGACAAACTATAGAAAAAACCGAGAAATACCTTCTCAACAAAGATCAAACACAAAATGTCACAAAATGTCAAGTAGAGATGCAAAGAAACACAATCTCACACGAAAGAACATAAGGTTTACGTGGTTTGGCACTGTGCCTACGTCCACAGGATAAGAGCTTTCATTATTTTGGTTTATGGTTACAAACTTTGTCTTCTTGGCCAAGAAAACACAAAGAAAACCTAGCACCCTACAACTCTAACATGTGGCTTATATATCAATGCCAATACATCGAGAAAATTACCGAAATATTCTTTAGCTCGACCTGCGTGTGTGTGTCATGCACATTAGTCCGTCAGGGTCCTGTATAATGTCAGAATACAAGACATATGTACAACAGTCAAGATCTGTCCGTTCATCACTATGATGGTTTTGTGGTTGATGCGAGGGTCCGAGTTGATACGATCATGGCTTTTTGAAGCACTCGGCCCATGTTCTTCCAAGGTTTTAAATCTCGGTTTCGGTTTCGGTACGAAATTTCGGACGAAATCTTGTAAAAATTTCACCGGAAATTTCCGAAACGTTTCACCGAAATTTCCGAAATTTCACCGAAATTTTGTACTTCACCGAAACGTTTCACCGAAATTTCCGAAACTTTTCACCGAAATTTTACCGAAATGAAACGTTTCGGCGAAGTTTGGTACTTTTCCGACTCACAGTGAATTTTTCGTTTCGGCCGAAATTTAAAACCATGTGTTCTTCATGTTCTAACCAGTTCGATCACCAATTTTGATCTTTCGGCCTTCGATCGGCTTAGATTCATCTGTATCAACATCACCCACATCTAGGATAAAAATATAACTAAAAATAAAAATAAATCTTAAAACTAAATAAGTCTCATGAAATAAACAACTAAATAAACTAAAGTATATGGCTACTGGATCACATCAGTTCCCCATTGTGGGGAAGAACTTGACTCTGTTGAGTAAAAGCGTGCAACATGTTGAAATATATCATCTTGAAGTCTCCACACAACTACACTGCATCCAACCATGAACACTCGAGTAGTCCTTCGCCAATGAATGATGTATCTCTATCGAAATCCATGAAGTATTTTTCGTCGTTCGAATATCCATAACATAAACTCCGAAATGTAACATAACGATGAGAATAAGCTCCGACAAATTTCTAAGGTGCTAATGATGACCAGCTCCAATCACGAATCGAAAGTATTGATAGAATGTCGTCGATAAAGCCCCCATGCTGTAGAAGTGCTCTATCTAACATTGATCAGCGCTCTCCACTTTCCCCTCAATACTCAGCTGCAAGCTCTCTAGCACCTCTTGATGTACCTCTTCGATGTAGTGGACAAAGGCGTCGGCCTTGGCAATGCCTTTCCTAGGACAAAATATTGTGATACGATCTCGGATGTTTGGAATAGAAAGACCCCAAATAGTATCAATGAGTTGGGTCCTGGAACTATATTATATAAAGTTATAAACTCTATCATGGATGAAATGAAGTTCCATCGATGATATCCCTGACCAACAAAGCACTTCCATAAATGTTCTAAGTTGTGTCTGATCATTTCTGTCGGTTCATCTGTTGGAGAGTAGTATGTGCTATAAAATTGAAATATAACCCCTATTCTGCTCTATAAAATTCTCCAGAAATGAGATATACATCGGAGAACCTAGCTACACAAATCGTCATGATATGAGATATCAAATAACCTATCAACAATAACAATGATGGACTTGAATCTCCTTGCAGTACTTATTGTAGAAGAATACATGACGGTGTTGGACTTTAACTTTTAATAGACTGACTTACCATGAACTGGGTCACACAAACTGTCCCCTCATAATCCCTATCAATATGGTTTCATCGTGCTGGCCCTCATGATATTGGTCAATCGTCCCCTTATGTGGAGCACTTTCATCATGGGGACCATTTCCTCCCTCAAGGTCAGTTTCATCGTCATCATTTACTGGTTTTGTGTTACGTGGTTAGTAGTCAATAATTAATCCTTGTGGAATAGGACTTTAGTTTTTATTTTCTAAGAGTCCAGTAGAAATAAGTCTTGTGGATAGGTTAGGACTGTGACTTGGTTGAATGATGCCAGTGGCAAGCATCTCGGTAACTAATCTTTCAATTTCTGCTTCTTGGAGATGGGGATACCGATATGGCTTTGCTGAAACCGGTCCCTGTCCTGCCAATAGTGGAATTCTATGATCCTGCGCACGCCTGGGAGGGAGGCCTTTAGGTTCTGCCATTAACTCCTTAAATCTTTTTAGTAGTCATCCCACTTGGGAAGAATTCTGAGAATAATCTGGTTGTGCTCGTGGAATTCCCAAAGAAAATATCTGCAGTAGAGCCCCTCCTTTTTTCTTTCTTGCTGCACGTTCTATAACATGACTAGATACAACCTTGTTCTTAGGAAAAGATAACCGTTGAAGTGCGGCCTCCTTGCCATCCATCTTGAATTTCATCTGTAACTTAGAGAAATCCTATACAATAGGCCCTAGAGTACTCAACCATTGAGTCCCTAAGACTACATCATATCCCTCCAGTGGTAATAAATAAAAGTCAACATAAGTAGGGACCTTTTGTAGATGCAGTTGAACATGGGTGCATTTACCTGAACTCGTAAGCTTGTCGCCTGAAGCCACCATGACCTCAAATGGGCCTCCACATATGGGCTGCAGTCCTGCCTTCTCACCCACACTTGTGAGTACTCCCCGAGTCTTTCAGTACAGTAACGGTTATACCACCGAGCCTGCCATTAACCCTCATTGTTTCAGGTGCACGGATTCCTGCCATGGCATGGAGTGAAATTTCTGGAGTTTCCACTGGTGAATCGTCAGATCCTTCTTCAATCTCCATCTCGACATAATCCTCACTCTCCTCTTGACACGCCTGAATAAGAAATAGTCTTTTACAGCGATGCCCCGGGCCATACTTTTCGTTGCATCTGAAACAAAGTACCTTTCGTCTCCTTTCATCTACTCCTCGGGAGTCAGCTTTTTTTATTGTTGTAGTTGCAGAAGTCATGAGTGTTGAAGTGCGCGGCTGAGGTGTAATTTTAGAAACAGAACTTATTCCCCTACGTTGAGCACTGTTGCACTCTTCATACAAGCGTGCCAACCCAATAGCAGAGGACAATGAAGTGGGTTGTTTGGCTTGCACATCAGCTCGAATAGAGTCTACTAACCCGCTGATGAAGCAGCTGACTTGTCGGGCTTGAGGCAAGGCCCCGACCTTGGCAAGCAATTGCTCAAATTTGGTCTGATATTCACGAACAGATCCAATTTGATGTAGTTTGGTTAACTCGCCAAAGGAGTCATGAAACTGGTTGATACCATATCGCGCATGGAGCCCTTGTTTGAACTCTTCCCAAGTGATAATCACCATCTCCTACTTGAGAATTTGGTACCAAAGTTGTGCCTTGTCTTCCAGGTGAAAGGACGCAACGTCAACACGTTCAGCCATTGGTGTGTCATACAAGTTGAAGAATTGCTCAGCCCTGCACAACCAACTGGTAGGATCTCTTTCGTCAATAAAGCAAGGAAAATCCATCCTCACCTTGTTGGGTGCGTAGGAGTTGTGACATTGGTTGCCGTCATAATGCCCCCCAGTGCCCCTTGGTAGAACTGCAGAATTTTCACCCTCCTCGTGATTGACGGACTGATTGGCGATACTGTCCATCCACGTGGTGAGTTGATTAAACAACTCGGTCATGCGGTTCATCATCTCATCTTGCTTCTTTTCAATCTGCTCCACACGCTGGTCCATAGCCAGGCTCTGATACCACGGTGGTACAGTTCCTTTTCCTATTGTGAAAGTAGATAAAGAAACCAAAATTTAAGAAGAACAGAGGGTTAGTTCGAGGAAACCCAAGCCTCCAAAGCAACACAAAGTGTGAGATAATTCATCGATGTCCTTCATTCATTACTTGAACTCTTTTAAATAGAGTTTTGATTGCAACAGCTAACAAATTGCTAAATAAGAGGAAACAAATATCAGCTACCAAATAAAAAGCGAGAGTAAACTAACTAGCTGCAAAATAGTAGGAAGACCAAGTCCTAACCTATCCACAAGACTTATTTCTACTGGACTCTTAGAAAATAAATACTAAACAGTTCTATTCCACAAGGATTAATTATTGACTACTAACTAGGCACGTAACATTTTGTTTGGTTAATTTTACTGTCGAATGTCCTAACACGGACAATCAGATGATTTGTGACTCGGTTAATCACATTTGAATCTTAAAAGTCCACGATCCATGCTTGTCTCACCTACCGGTGGTCATGGTTTTAAATTATGGCTGAAAGGAAATGAAATAGCTGAAATATTTTGATTTCGTCTCCCACCGAAACAAAATTCACTTAGATTAGGAAATTTATAAGATTTTGCTCAAAGTTTTTGGGATTTCATCCGAAATTTCGGTATTTCATTAAGGGTTTTGTTAACAGGTGCCTGCATTAAGGTGCATTGGGAAAGGAATTTTCCAATCATTTTTCACATTGTTTGAGAATTTTACAAATGTTTTGAGTCATTTTTATCAAAACATGTGTAAAATTCCTTTCCCTATGCACCTTAATGAGTGCCCTAAGGGCCCTCATTAACAAAACCCTTTCATTAATATTTTGGTCGAAAGATGCGAAATATGCAGCTTTTCATACATATAAAAAAAAAAGCAAAGTGACATTGCAACAGAAATGCTGACAAAAATCAACTCCACTCTCAGAAAAGTGAAGGAAAACAACATTCCTTTAAGATATTTATAAAAAGGGACAAAATAAAATGAAAAACCAGCGGCGAAGAATCTTATCTAGATTTTTGCCGTGATTTTGTAACGAAATGTTTCCATGATTTTACAAGATTTCGGCCGAAATTTTGTTCTGTAACCGAAATGTTGCCATTTTGCTAATAACTAAAACCAAAACCGAAATTTTGCCGAACACTTGGAGGGCTGAAATTGAATGAACTCTATAAGTGAGACTACTTAGACTCTACAGGGAATTCGAATGCCTAGAAGGTTTATGGTCATGGAAGTGACAAGAAATCTGAGCTGGTATTTCATGAGCATTAAATGGATCCTAATTAAACGAAACAACAACATGCATTTCCATAACAACATAAACATAAGTAACTGAACAACAAGGATGTTCAAAGAAACACTAAGCTTATGAATTCAACCATCACAAGAAATCCAATCCATCCATTCAGATTCCATAAAATAATCCCACTTGAAGAAAATAGTCCTCCAATGAATAAAATTCAGATCTAAGGTGAATTTGTTCTAGAACATAAGACTTACTAAAAAAACCACCTAAGTATGGCCCAAGCAAGGTTTATTAGGGTAAGATAATAAGTGTGTGAAAATGGGATTAGGGTATGATGTATGGCTGATAATGGTAGAGTTGATTGGGTTAGATCTGGGTGTAAAATTGATGGGAGAAATAGATCAGTATCGGGTATGGCATGCCTAACCTTGAGCATTGATCATCCCCTTCAGGCAGTGTCTGAGAGGGGAAGAGTGCCGGGGGGGGGGGGGGGGGGTGGTGGTGTGTGGAGGGGAGGGAGTTTTGGGGTCCTATGTTGACGCAAGAGGGAGCTTCCCATTTTTTGATTTCACAAAACATGGGTTTGGGAGAGGGTGTGTTATTTTGTTTTTGATTTTTGAAATGGTAAGGTTGTGTTAGGGTTTTATAAGGAGATCTTGCGTAAGTAGTGGACTCCTAATGGAAGCCAATATAAATAAAGAGGGTTGAGTGGTGGGTCCTAAAGGCCAGTAAGATAAAAGGATATATAGCTTGGGTTTAAGTGATGGTTAGCCATGGGTAAAGGGAATAGATGTAATTGATGGAGGGCTAAGGGGAAAGGGAATAGATGGCTCCTGAGTTGGCCATGGGAAAAGAGTAAAAGGTGGTCATATGTGGATGTGGAATCCTCCCCCCTCCAAACCTAGGATAACCATGTACTGAAAATGGAAATAAACAATAGAATAACTAAATAAGTCTCTCATAAAAAAAAAAAACCTAAGTAAACTAAAGTCTATTGCCGATGGATCACATCATTGTGTATCCTCTTCTACTTCTTTTTCTCCTCTCCTTCCTTTCTTTTACCTCTTCCCTTTACTTTTTCTCGTTTCTTGAGAGAGAGACATTTTATGCATCATGCCACCACCAAGTTTATCACGTAGACAACATACCTTTTTTTTTTGGAAAAAAGGTAATATGAGTTCATAACCAAAGATACAAAGTGGTGTCCCAATAAACAGCAATTTGCAAAAAGAGAATACATGTTATCCTAAGGGGAAGAATCGGTTGCTTATAGCTAGATAATATACCATTTACCTAGATTTTGGTTTGGTGGAGCTTTTGAAATTCCTGTTTTTTATGGGTCGCCATCACAATGCTCTGTTCTCTAGGAATCTTTTGCTTTTCACTCTTTCAATTCCAAACAATCACTACTTTTAATGTCCCAATGAACAGCAATTTACAAAAAGAGAATACATGTTATCCTAAGGGGAAGAATCGGTTGCTTATAGCTAGATAATATACCATTGACCTAGATTTCGGTTTGGTGGAGCTTTTGAAATTCCTGTTTTTTATGGGTCGCCATCACAATGCTCTGTTCTCTAGGAACCTTTTGCTTTTCACTCTTTCAATTCCAAACAATCACTACTTTTAATGACAGACCTATATAACTTATAAAGAGACGAGGCTTGAAGTTGATCTTCCTGGACCTCATGTTATTTTTTGTGAAACAGGTCTGGAAGCAAATTTCTATAGGATCCGTGATGGAGCACAGATATTCTTTGCTGTTCTTTTCTGGATGTCTCTGTTCTTCTGGGCTAGTGCATGGGATGGGAGGGACAATGGCAGACCAAACAAGGGATCTCGATTTAGAAGGTGAACCATTTAATGTAAATAGATTTATAGAAAGAATCATAATATACTTGAAAATCAAATGCTCTTATACAGATTAGTCGAAGAGATACGTTGTACTGGTTTGAGATGGAACCGTTGTTACGACTAGTCTATTGCTAAAAATCCAAGTTTATGTATCTAAACACAGATATCAGTAAAACACCTCATTCAGATATCTTATATGTGTTGATGAACATTTGTATGCTTTAATTGTCGGATTTGTATACATTATGTGATAGGATGTTTTTTTTTTTGGGGTAATGAAAATCCTAGTGGATGCTAGTGGTCATTCTTTAGTGTGTGTGTATACTCATCCGGGGCTGATAATAATGGGTCAATTTATTTATGTTATCATTGTCATGGGATCAAAGCTTTTGTTATTAAGCTCGTCAACTGATTTGATCAATTTGTTTATTTATTTATTCATGGCCCCCTTTCTTATTTTGTTTCAATGTTTGCATTGGATCTTTCAATCTATTAGTTTTTGGAAATTGAGCTATGAATCTTAAGGTTCTTTATGCTGAAGGCAAGTTATCATTTACTGGTTTTTATACTGTTTTGCAAAATCTGAAGGGACTTTATATGCTAGTTTTTTAACCTAATCATTGAGAACTAGCAGTACAACAAAGCGTACAACAAAGTAAGTAGTTCCTTTATCCAAATATGGTAGGGTGGATATCAGTCCCCTATATATATATATATATATATATATATAAGAATAGTGTTTTTGAGCTAGAGCTCAGATAAGCTTATCTGAGCTCGAGCTCATAAACAGGCGTGGGCCCACATTGTTGGGGGATCCAAAGCATTCATTTGGAAGCCCTATCATGGATAGGGTGTCCACAAAAAGTCAGCTCCATTGGATCATCCTAACCCTTCCATTTGTGGAGGGAAAAATGGGCAGATTTGTGGAGAAACAATATCTGTCCATTTTTGCCTCCACAAATGGAAGTAATTTTTGGTTCACACCCTATCCATGATAGGGCCTTTTAAATGAATGCTTTGGATCCCCACCAAAACCATGGGCCCACATGAGTTTTTGACGCTCGAGGTTAGATAAGCTATCCGAGCTTGAGCTTAGAAACACTATTCTCTCTCTCTCTCTCTCTCTCTCTCTCTCTATATATATATATATATATATATATATATATATATATATATATATATATATATATATATATACTGATTCCCTTGATCTGGGAGGTGATAAAAGTTCAACTTGCGACCTACGACCATAGAGAAAGCGTCAGCGGTCCCAGAGGTTTGGTTTCTGGAAACCGCTTCGATAGTCAAGTCAGGTCAGATATCGATTCCACAGTTAAAAGACCAAGTAGTGGAGTCATGAATATGGGAGAAGATAGTTAGAAAGAACCTCTCTCTCCATTGAGCGTTGAGCTCTTTATAGGCAAAGGGTTCATTACACTGAGTCCTGGTGTGAGCACTACGTGTCAAAGACTTATTTGTGATCTAAATCATAATTACCCATCATGAGATTTGTTAAAGTATAAAAGATAAATAACGCCTTTCTCCAACAGCTTAAGCTTTTGGAGAAGTTGGTAAGTTAACATGGTATCAGAGCCAAAGGTCTCGAGTTCAAACCTCCCGGACAGCAAAAATCCACATGCGTTGGTCGGCCCAAAGTGGGACCACATGTGCCACGTGTTTGCCAAGTGGGCCACATGTGCGGGGTAGTGTTAAAAGTATAAAAGATAAATAACACCTTTCTCCAACAGCTTAAGCTTTTGGAGAAGTTGGTAAGTTAACAAGATTAATAAATGCGGGTGATGTACAAAGAGGCCTTCTTGGAGGAGGGGATACGTTGTCTAGCACACACGTGTGTGAGTGGGGAGGCGGTAAGGGATTGCTTTGGTCAGAAGGAAGGAAGGGTGATGTGGTGACCATATTGGACCTTATCTGAAGACACTTGTTTCTAAAGAATATCTGAAATCTCGCATCAAGAAATTGATTTTATGCTAATCCCATCATAAGGCCCCCAACTTCCCCGAGCTCTTTTTAAAGGGTCGGGGAAGTAATTTTATCCTCCCTGGGTCAGTGAGTCCTTTGGAGAGAGATTCTTTAGGTGGGAATTTGAACGATCAGGTTCTTTAGGGGTTCATATTTCAAGAAGATGTCCTGACGCCGTTGATATGGGTTGATGCTCCTCGCATTAAATGAGGATGTCACAATAGGGTGATTGAGGTGCCTAGAGGAATAAGACAGCGCCACATGTTTTAGGGTTTCCGCTTCCCAAATTGACGGGATTTCTTGGCAGCGTAATTCCTTTTTTCGGGTATATATGAGTAAAATAAAAAAGAAAAGGGGTTTTAATGTTTTCTTCTTTCCCAAGTAATCTTCATTTCCGCGTTTTTAATCTTTTCTGGCGAGTCTACATATTTTCCGGCTTATCCTTTTCAGGGGTGTTGATGTTTTTCTTCCGGTTTTTCTGACGTGTTTCCTCAGTTTTTCACGCTTTTTAGTGAGTCTTTTATCCTGCGACTATTTTCTTTATTTTTTACTTTTATCTTTCTTTTGTTTGGAATCATGTCGATTACAACCGATTTCCAGAATCCCGCAGAAATAGATGTCTCCGCGGAGTCATCTGATTCCTCGCCGATTCGTAGGGTAATGGAGAGCGAAGGTGAGAGTTCGGTGGAGGAGTCTGGCATTCGTGCAGAGGCGTCAATAGAATCTAGTAATAATAGGGACGACGATGACTCCGAGAGGGTTTCCAATGGTTCCAAGTCGACTTCTTCTCTGAGGAGCAAAGTGTACCGGCTTGAGGGCTTCATGATGTCCGTAAGCCTTTTAACAAAGGAGGATATTAGGAGGGTAAGAAAGGATTATAGAATCCCGGAGGAATATGGGCTTCGTCTTCCCTCGAAAAACGAACGGGTCTGTGCTAGCTCAAAGGAGGGGGAGTTTGCTTTCTATGAGGAGGCCTTCCGGGCAAGGCTTAGGTTTCCAAATGGATGGAGGTATCTACTGGCCTTCATGGCCAAGGTAGAAAAAGGAGGAAATGGGGCTTCATTTTTTGTGCTTTGAATAAGCCGAATGGCGAGGAAGGGTGGTGGTATCTTCCGCATCGTAGGAAGGTTAAGATCAAGGTTTTAAATTTCGATCGAAATCAGAAATTTCGGGTTTCGGTGGAGAACGAAACTGAAATTGGGTAAATCCGAAACCGTACAAAATTTCGAGATCGAAATTTTGTTCCAAATTTCGTTTTTCCGAAAATTTCAGGGAAATCCCAAAATATCTGGAATTGTTATCGTTGTTTAATATTCTCCCGAAATTTTAGGCGAAAGTACCGAAATTTTAGGGCGAGATAAATCTCACTTATTTGATTTCGCCCGAAATTTCGGTTTCGTTGAGGGACGAAATGCATTACGAAACCAAAATTTAAAACCTTGGTTAAGATTTCCTCGGGGGTTCCTTCCTCAATTAAGGGGTGGAAGAATGAATTCTTCTTTGTACGTCCCCCTCGGGATGTGTTATGGTCCTTTCCACCCACATGGAGAACGGTAATAGTAGAGGATCGAGGTCCTTTGCCCGTGCTGGAGGTAGGGGTGTTCGTTTGGTTATAACTGAACCGAATAGACCGAAATTTGATAATCGAAATAATTTCGGTTATCAAATTTCGATAACCGAAACAAAACCGAATAGTGGGAGAAAAAGAGGAAAAAAAGCAAAATCTTGATTTGGATAGGAGGGCTAGGATCATCCTATCGAAATGATTTTTTGAGCACAACCTAATTAAGTTGTGATAAATCAAATGGACAGTTTTGATCATCCTACGGAGTAACCATATGGCATTTTTTTTTGGAAAAATAATGGTTTTTATCCATAATTTTGGTTATTCGGTTAACCGATTTTTTTTTTGCGATAACCGAAACCGAACCCGAATAACCGAATTTCCAAAAAAAAAAACCGAAACCAAATCAAAAAGAAAAAAAAACGAACTGAACCGACCAAACCAATTCGGTTCGGTTATAACCGAATAATGAACACCCCTAGTTGGAGGGGGCTGAAGCAACAATTTTCCATCGTATCTTAAGAGGCGATCGCATAGATTGTAAAGAATTCAGGTTAGAAAGGAATTTGATAAAGTACAAATTGGCAAATGCCCTACTCTGAAGATCATAGCAGGAGGGTCGGTGATAAGAGGGCCACGGAACTTGATGATAAGGCCGAGGAAATTAAAGGTCCCGACGATGACTCCTTTTCGAGGTTTGCTACTAGGCTCGTTTGAGAAATGGTTTACGTTCTATCCTGACATGTTTTTCTTTGGTAGGAATGGCTCCGAAGAAGGTCTCAGCTTCCCCTCGGGATTCTATGGCAATTGCGGAGGTTTGCCCGGATTCGACCGAGGGTACTCCGCGACCGTCTTCAACTTCTTCAAAGGGCGGTTGGGAGCAAAGATAAACGATCGGGTGCGGAGAAAGGATCATCGAAGAAGGTTTCAGGGACAAAAGGGAAGGTTCCTAAGGAGAGTCGTTCCCATAGAGTTGATGGGTGTGAGGATACCCAGATGATTTTTTGCGGCACAAGATTAGAGAAGGAGCTTGTGGAGATGCAACGTGGTTTCTTCCAACCTCAAAGGATGGTCGGAACTGAGGATTCAGCAATTCGGAATCCGTGGGTGGTAGTGGAAATGGGGTTCCAGGGAGGAGCTCCAGGTGACGCTGTCTAATTGGGAAACACTTCTCAGAAAGAGATAGCTATGGGTTATTTTTGGCATATAGAATCTGTAAGTGGTCCTTCGCTTCTTAATTTTTCTTTGGTTGAGAGGTTAATTTTGCTTCCTCTTCTCCAGGCTCAGGCTTATGGGAAAAGGGCCATCACGTCCATGCTAGAGTCGGAAAACGAGCTGAACGTATGGCGAGAGCCAAGGATGGGAAGCATGATGAAATAGTCCAGAATCTCGAGGGAGAGCTAGAAATGGCCAAAGCCTCGATTCATTCTTTGGAGTCTTCTCTTAAGGAGATGAAGGAGACCTTGGAGAGGACAAAAATAACCGTGGCCGAGGCTAGGGCATCCTTTGATAAGAAGCTCCAGCAAGCCATAGATCAATATAAGGGATCATACAAATTCCAAGTAAAAGTGGCTATGGACAATATCCCATTTGAAGCCGACGGTTACGCTAGAGATTTTGCCGAATGCCTGGCCCGGGTATAAGAGATTCAGTTAGACTTCCCGATAGACAGGCTTGTCTCTCCTTCTAGGGTTGGCAGAGGGGTCGGGGTGGAGATGGAGCAAGTGCAGCGGCCCCTCAGAGGGTTGATAATTAGCGGGTTTCTTTGCCTCATGCCTTCCGGCTTTCATTTTGTAGTAATGTTTCTTTTGTTAGGATCTTCAATGTAAACAACTCTGCGAGGCCGATCTTTTATCATATTTTTGACAAGACTGACTTTGTATTTATTATTCATTTTTTGAGATTTGTTCAAATCTTCCCGAAGTTGAGGTGCGGTCTGAGAGTATCTAGGTTCCATAATTTTAACTTTGGGTTGTCGTATCAGCAAGGAGCCGGGGGGTCAAAAGATGGAAAGTCGAAGAATCATGACCTCTTAGGAATTTAAAATGTCGTTTTGGAACGGTTAATGACGTTTTGGGAGGAAGAGTTGTCATACTAATGAGACGTTATTCCCGTTATTTATTCCTGAAGTGCCACGTATTCATGCAGCGCAAATTCCCAATCGAAGGGACTTTTTCGGAAGGGATCAGTTTTTATATTTAAAGAGGCATTCATTGTCTCTTTTTCTCCACATCCTTGGTCATTCTCTGTAGTTTTCTTCCTTTTCTTTATTTTCGCTATTATGTCAAACACTCCGGGTATTATGTCAAACACTCCGGGTCTTCTCAGCCGGCTGGGGAAATCCTGGTGGGGGAAGCGTCGAATAACCCCGTTTCCCCTATCCCATCGGCCGGGGAAATACTGGTAATTTGAGTTGGGCATAGAATTAGAGCAGGTTGGTTAAAGTTATTTATTCCTGAAGCGCCACGTATTCATGCGGCGCAAATTCCCAACCGACGGGACTTTTTCGGAAGGGATCAGTTTTTCTATTTAAAGAGGCATTCGTTGTATCTTTTTCTCCACATCCTTAGTCATTCTCTGTAGTTTTCTTCCTTTTCTTTATTTTCACTATTATGTCAAACACTCCGGGTTCTTCTCAGCCGGCTGGGGAAATGCTGGTGGGGGAAGCGTCGAATCACCCCGGTTCCCCTATCCTATCCGGCCGGGGAAATACCGGTTCAATTCTACATGAGGAAGGAGAGATTGAAGAGGATGTTAACCATAGAATAAGAGCAGGTTGGTTAAAGTGGAAGCTTGCCTCAGGAGTTCTGTGCGATCTTAAAATTCCTACCAAGTTGAAGGGAAAGTTTTATAAGACAGCTGTGAGGCCAGCCATGTTGTATGGCTCAGAATGTTGGGCCACCAAGAAGCAGCATGTACATAAGATGAGTGTAGCGGAGATGCGAATGCTTAGATGGATGTGCGGCCACACAAGGCTAGATAGAATTAAAAATGAAGACATTTGTAAAAAGGTGAGGGTGGCTCCAATTGAAGAGAATATGAGAGAGTACCGCTTAAAATGGTTTGGACATATCCAACGTAGGCCTTTGGATGCTCCGGTGAGAAGAGGCGACTCGTGCCAAATTGATGAAGTAAAAAGAGGTAGGGGCAGACCAAAAACAACTTGGGTAGAAACAATGAGGAAAGACTTGATAGCTAGGAACATAGCAGAGAACATGACCTTGGATAGAATAGAATAGAAGAAAATGATCCACGTAGAAGAACCCAACTAGAACTAGGATTAGAGCCGGGTAGATTCCTTTTACCTTCATGAATTTTTTCTAAAGGATTCATTTAGTCGACCCAACTAGTTTGGGACAAAGGCTTTGTTGAGTTGAGTTGAGTTGAGTTGAGTTGGGCTCTTCCTCTGATATTCCTAGGCCTCCACCAGAACCGGTGGCGAAGAGCACAAGGAGTGGACATGGAGGAGGCACTCCCGGTGCCACTGGTGGTCCTCTTGCGGTATCCTTGGTGAAAACTGTTAGATTGGTTGTAAAACTCCGAGCAAAATCGCTACACGTTGTGGAAGAATAAACCGTGTAGAACAAAAAATTTGCTCTAACCCAAGATTCCTAGGGACTAATTGATTTTAATGTGATTTAATAAACATAAATATAAATACCTTATTTTGCTGATGAGAAGAAAAACGTCTGCGTGATATACTCTTCGAAAATCCGCCAACGATCTAATCGATGCGAAACCGCAAGTTGAACCGATGGATTCCTTTCTTTGCATAAAGGATCTTGTAAACAACTCTTTGTTTACTTTATAACCTGATCTAAATCAGATTATACTGTGGGAATATGTATTTAGATCAATGGAGCTTTATTCGATGTTTGTCTTTGACTTAGAAAAGACAAAACTAGTTGATGGAATTGAAGAAGAAGAGAAAGTCTTTGGGATGTCTCTACCAATTTCCAACACATGGAATTATGGAAGAGCTCTCACAAACTCTATTCATTTGTCTTGTATTTATAGAGTTCTCATTTTCCATATACACAACCCAAAGCTTCTAGAAAAATCTCATAAAACATGAAAATTAGACACAATTAGAAGCTCCAATTTGGAAACAAGCTAGTTGGCTTTTTCAAAATAGAAATCAAACAATGTGGGAGTGTTTTTAGAAATTCTTGAACTTTTAGAAATCCCTAAATTTAGTTTTTTCCAAGTGAAAAAACGTGGGAGAGTGTTTTTAGAAATTTTTTACTAGAGATGAGTAAGTTATGACTATTTAGTAAAACCAGTCTATAAGCTAAACTTACAATTATTTATTTAATTCTTTTAATTAAATAAACATATTTCCTCCCATCCAATGGGATAAAAAGCTTCATCCATATTTTTCTATAATTCCCAAAATACCCTTATGGTTTATACTTAACCATTTTGGTATTCCCAATGTATCCCATAGTGCATATACACTATATACATTGTATATATCCTTTCAATGCATCCAATGCCACGAAACTAGTTCGTGTAAGCAACCAAATAAATGCGGGACCTCTATCTAATAGATAATAATTGGTCAATTGAGTAGTGAGTAGGATCGTAGCAGGGATTCAACGGTAGATCTTGCAGAACCCACAAGTGGGCTCCACTACGATTATTGCTCCGTAGCTAATGCTACAATCGCATTGAGTCAGTGACCTCCATCGAGACGTAACCTTGAAGATAACCGTCAAATCATCATACCTCTAATCACATCAAATGTGCAAGTTCTTTCTCCAAGTTCACATCTACTGAGTTGAGTCCTACGGGGGGTGGACATCAACTACCCCTTGGGCTCACTCACGGTATACCCTTCAGTCAAGCAGTGTTGGCCCACAAATGCATTTGCTGAAAACATTTCAAAACTTATTTTGTGAAATCCTTTTGATAAACATTTTATCAAATACACTTGGCGAGGTATTTTTCTAGGCCTACTGCTCTGACCAAAATCGTAGTTGTTATCCTATAAAATAGGTAGAGAATTTCATGTCGGGTATCACTATTGACCTCAAAGGTTTGTCCAACACTCCAGTACTACCCTCTAGTGACTCCAAGAGAATCACGGTTAGATAGACCAAGAATGAGAGACTCGCCAACAGACCAATATGACCCCTCAGTTCAAAGGACATGTAAAGGGTCCTGTCTGGTAAAATAGCTCAACTGTCTCCTGTCCACAAGCTATTCTAATGTGATCCTGTTTAGTATTCAATCTCATTGGCATACCATTCTATCTTGCTTAGGGTCCACTACCCGAGTGATTGAGATAAGTCACTCCACATCTTGTGCATATTGGCAAGATAGATGCTAGTTGTATACAGAAAGAGGTGTCCAACCTCAACCCCAATTAGGAGCTATTAAGGTCTGCAAATAACTAGAATCCCATATCTCCTTGCTCCCTAGGATCTGTGAATCCATGAGTGTGGATTTCCAACTTTGCTACCTAAGGACAAATACGTGTCAATAACAAGTAGCATGTCACACATATTTAACTTATAGTTACCCATTAATTGTCATGAAAAGAAACTTTTATTGATTAACATGCGAAATATACTGGATTTTAGGGCACCTACTCTAACAAAAGCGAAATCGGTGGAGAGGGGGTTGTCCTCCTCCCGCAAGTGGTTGCGGGCTTCTAGGAATCAAAGGCGTCCGATTTGGGCCATTTCGTTAAGAACTATCGCAAGTTTTTTGCATACGTAATTTCTTCCTATCGTCGTTTTCCTTTTCTGCTTTTGCTTTTTCCCTTGAGCAGCTTTTTCTTCTTGTTTTTCTTTGTTTTAGGGTCAGAACCGGAACATGGCGTTCTATAACCGCATGCTGGAGCTTGGCACCGAGGTGGAGAGCCTCAAGGTCAGGGTGGGCGAGTTGGAAGAGGAGAATTGGACTTTGAGGGTTCAGCTATTGGGTGCTAGTCCAGGTAGCGGGGCACGAGAGGTGTTAGAAGGTAGAGAGCTCTTCGGACGGGTTTGCTGGTTAGTGGGGGCCTTGGCGTATATGCCTTCGGCGATCGTGACAAGTTCCTTCTAGTGCTTGTAACAGACCGGGTGGCAGAAAATGGTTCTGAATGGCGGGGCGTCTTTTATATCTTGTTGTTTCAGTTGTTTAAACGTATCTCCGAACTTTTTATTTTTGTAGTAAAGTATGTGGATGTTTTGGCCTTGGAGGCTGTTTTACCATAATCTTCAATGGAACATTTCTTTTACTCGTCTTATCATTTCATGCAATATATTTGTCCTAATAGTTTTCTTTTGGTATTTGATTTTGAATGGTAGAAAAGATATTGGGGATGACTTTGCAGAAGAGGTCCCTTTTTCCTCCTTCAGAGAGTTTTGATAGCAAGAAATTGCATCTGGGCTGAACCAAGGGTGGCTTTAGCCGAAGATTTGAGGGGTCTAATTGCTTCCCTTGAGGCCCATTCAGGTGGGATTCAGTCATTTTTAATGGTTCTAAAGGCAAATTGCCTTGACATAACGTTATTGACCTTTAGGTGGGACCCGGGTTCCATTGATGTCGTGCCGCAATACCCAACCGTGTAAGGTGGGATCCGGGGCCCTTTGATGTCATCCTCGGTATCTCCGACCATATAAGGTGGGATCCAGGTTCCGTTGATGTCGCGCCGCGGTACCCGACCGTGTAAGGTGGGATCTGAGTTCTTTTGATGTCGTGCCGTGGTACCCAACTGTGTAAGGTGGGATCCGGGGCCCTTTTATATCGTCCTCCATACCTCCGACCATATAAGGTGGTATCCAGGTTCTGTTGATGTCATGCCGTAGTACCCGATCGTGTAAGGTGGGTTCCGGGTTCTGTTGATGTCGTGCCGCGGTACCCGACACCATGTAAAGTGGGATCCGGGGCCCTTTTATTTTGTCCTCGGTATCTCCAACCATATAAGGTGGGATCCTGGTTCCGTTGATATCCTTCTTTGGTACCCGACCGCACAAGGTGGGATCCGGGTTTCGTTGATGTCGTGCTGCGGTACCCAACCATGTAAGGTGAGATCCGGGGCCCTTTGTTGTTGTCCTCGGTATCTCCGACGATATAAGGTGGGACCGGGTTCCGTTGATGTCGTGCTGCGGTACCCGACCGTGTAAGGAGGGATCTAGGGGCCTTTGATGTCGTCCTCGGTATCTCCTACCATATAAGGTGAGATCCGGGTTCCGTTGATGTCGTGCCGCAGTACCTGACCGTGTAAGGTGGTATCCAGGGCCCTTTGATGTCGTCCCCGTTATCTCCGACCGTATAAGGTGGGATCCGGGTTCCGTTGATGTCGCTTTTTATTAAATACGCAGTAGTAGCGAATTCTTGAGGTGAAGGGCCTTCATTCTTTTGATTTTTAATCAATTACATCATGAGATACTTCCTGCACATAGACGAAAGCAAAAAAAGAGGCCAAAAGGGAGAAAATGTAAATTCAAATTCTTAAATTGTCAGATTGTATTTACAATGGAAAAAAAAGCCGTACGGCTCCTATTCTCTGTGCTGCCAGTGTCAGGGGGTTTCAGTTGGTTTTTTAGAGCCATGGGCATGCCTGGAAGACATGGCTGTGACAGACCCTTTACGCTCGTGGGCGCGTTTTGGCAAGTTAGTGGGAGTGGGCGCCCTAGCATAGTTGGTTCCTTTGAGAGTGGTGAAATAGCAAGTGTGAGCCTGACCTTGGTCGCTTCACACCTCACCGATCTCTTCCTTGGTAGGTAATTTCATTTCTATGTGGGAAGTGGAGACAATAGCCTTGAGGTCATTGAGCACTGGTCTTCCAATTATGGCGTTGTAAGCAGAGGAAACACGCACCGCATGGAAGGTCTCCCAGATGGTTCTTTGCAGAGGTTCTTGCTCCCAAAGGTCACATGCAAGTCTATTTTGCCTTCCACTTTTATCGACCCTCCTGCAAATCCATAGATTGACCAATCCACGAGGTTGAGTCTGTCCATCCCTAAGTGCATATGCTTGAATGCATTGTAGTGGAGCACGTTCACCTAGCTACCATTATCGACTAAGATTTTGCTAACATTTTAGTTGGCAATCAAGAGGCAAACTACCACTGCATCATCATCATGGGGGTTAAGGACATCCTTGTAGTCCTTGTCAGAAATTGAGATCACTTGTCCTGTTTTAGGGAGGTCGGGGCAGCTGGCCCTTCAAGGGAATGTATTCGATCGGCATAAGTCTTTCGACTGGTTGTAATTGGACCACCCACAGTGAGTCCCTCGCCCCCCCCGGATATTAGCCTGATATAGCGCGCCTTCCCTGTTGTGGGTCGGCTGAGCGTCAAGGTCGCTCATTCCTCCGTCTTGTCGGAGAGTTGTGACGACTAGGGGATCGTCACCGGGTAGGGGACCTGCGAGCCTCAAGCCTCGGCGGGAGTTGTTTGTTCTGAGAGGGAGGCTGTATATACTTGTTAAGATGGCCAGCCTCAACTAGTCTTTCGATCTCTTGCTCGAGGTGACGGCATCTATCAGTGGTATGCCCATGGTCCCGGTGGTAGTGGCCGGGCCTTCCTCCCTCGTCTCTCAGTCTCTCTCGGCCATTGGAGGAACTCCTCTCCCTGATTTCATAAAGAATATTGGAAATCGTGTTATTCAGAGGGGGAAGGTTGTACATGTCAGGGTTCAGCAGTGGTCCTCGAGGAGGGGGTCGGTTGCTGTGATAGGGCTGCTGATTCCGCCCAGTGGTCGCTCTAGGTTCCTTTCTACACTTCTCTCCAGTTCTGAGACGAGCCTTCTTTTTCTGCAGCGAAGAAATCCTATGAAGCTACATATTGGTTAACGTGCTTCATCAGCGCCTGAATGTTACGTGGGGGATCTACGTTAGCGGACAACTTTAAGTCCCTGTCATGGATATCGGCTTTTAAAGAAGCAACGACCATATCAAAGTTAACATTTTGTATCTGGTAGAGCTCCGTGGTGAATCGGGCCAAGAAGTTTTGCATCCTTCTCCTCGCGCAGGGCTAGGAGTACATCAGCGGGCTTCGTGCGGGGGCAATTGTTGCCAAGGTCGGCTAACTCTCGTCCGAGCTCTTGAAAGGAGGAAATTGAACATAGTTTCAGATGTGTGTACCAGGCACTGGCTCTGTTTTTTAGGAGGGACCATAAGGCCTTGCACATGAAGCCCTCCGAGCCCCCCCGGGAAACTCATTGCGTGTCGGAAGGTTTGAAGGTACTCCAGGGGTTCCGCAATTCCATCGTAGAAGCCGAACCGGTAGAGGTCGATGGCAGGGTCCGCTAGAGCGGCCTCAATGTTTGGTGTGAAAGGAGAATCGGCCTCCTTTTCCCACTCGTCTAGGAGGTTGGTGCCCTGGGGTCTTTTGATATCCTGACGCATTTCTTGCAGCTAGCATTGCAGGTCGAGCATCATAGGATGCGGTGGGGCGGGGTCAGCAACGACTTCTTGGGGGTGGACCTGGGAGGGGTGTACTTCAGCAAACGGTGGACTCCCCCTGCTGATGTCCTGGGTTGAAGCTCGGCGCAGTAGGGCGTGAGGCCGGGCTAGCCACTGATGCAGAGGCCGCATGATCACGTGGCCAGTAATTCCCCTGACATCCACCCTCCGGGTAGTTGGCGCCCGCCTCTGTAAAGTTGGTCATGGGGTTCACTGCTGGAGGGGTGATGTTAGGGGCTACTCCGACTGGAGGAGGGACGCCACAGAAAATTGTTTGGAGTATTCCCTACATAGTGCCCATTTGTTGCACCAACCCATCATACATGTCCCTCACGGGAGCAAGCGGAGAGGCGGTGGACGCAAGAGATCCACCTGCCATCAAAGGCTGGTGGTCGATAAGCAGGTGAGCCTTCTCGGTGACAGAACGTCGATTCAATGTACTTCTTGTAATTCTCTTACTTGGCGGTGGGTTATTGCTCTTAGTCATCTCTGACTAGATTTACAGGTCCCATGGATGATGGCGCCAATTTGATGGCGTTGAAAATTGATTCCCTTGATCTGAGAGGTGATAAAACTTCAACCTGCAACCTACGACCACAGAAAGCGTTAGCGGTCCCGGAGGTTTGGTTCCGGGAAACCACTTGATAGTCAAGTCAGATATCGATTCCACAGTTAAAAGACCAAGTGATTGAATTATGAATAAGGGAGAAGATGGTTCAGAAAGGACCTCTCTCTCCATTGAGCGTTGAGCTCTTTATAGGCAAAGGGTTCGTCACACTGAGGTCTGGTGCGAGCGCTACGTGTCAGACGTATTTGTGAGCTAAATCATAAGTACCCATCATGGGATTAATAAATGCGCATTAAATGCGAGTGATGTACAGAGAGGCCTTCTTGAAGCAGAGGATACATTGTTTAGCACGTGTGTGAGTGGGGAGGCGTAAGGGATTGCTTTGGTCTGAAGGAAGGGAGGCTGCTGCGGTGGCCATATTGGACCTTATTTGAAGACACGTTTTTAAAGAATATCTGAAATCTCGCTTCATGAAATTGATTTTTTGCTAATTCCAATATATATATATATATATATATATATATATATATATATATATATATATATATGAGGAAAATGATTGTGAGCTTGAAGCTCATATAGGTTATATGAGCTTGAGGGCCCAAACACATGGGTCCCACATTTTTTATGGTGATCCAAACTATTCATTTGCAAGACCCCATCATAGATAGGGTGTGTACCAAAAATCAGCTCCATTGGATCATCCTAAACCCTCCAAAAGCGGAGGGCAAAAATGGGCAGATTTGTGGCAAACGGTGTCTGTCCATTTTGCCCTCCAATTTTGGATGGGTTAGGATGATCTTATGGAGCTGATTTCTTGTAAACACCCTATCTATGTAAGGGCCTTTCAAATGAATGCTTTGGATCATCCTAACAATGTGGGCCCACATGTGTTTGGGCCCTCGAGCTCATGTAAGCTATATGAGCTTCAAACTCACAATCATTTTCCTCTCTCTCTCTCTCTCTCTCTCTCTCTCTCTCTCTATATATATATATATATATATATATATATATATATATATATATATATATATATATATATATATATATATGGGAATTATGGGGGCGAGGTTTCTGAGGTATCGCATAGGCTGAGCAACCCACTAAAATACACCATCTCCCATGTTGTTTGACTCATACAACCCATTCATTCCATAGGACCTCGCATAGATAGGGTGTTCCTAAGAAACAATCTCCATACCATCATCCTAACCATTCGATCTATAGAAGCCAACTTCCTAGCCATCCATTCTAAAACTCCACAAATCAACAACTACCATGATCCTATGGAGATGATTTCCTAGGGACATCCTACCTATGGTACGTCCTATAGAATGAATGGATTGGATGACTCAAACAACATGGGAGATGCTGCATTTGCAGTGCTGCTCAGGCTGCGCGATACCTTAGAAACCTTTTCCTGATATATATATATATATATATATATATATATATATATATATATATATATATATATAGAGAGAGAGAGAGAGAGAGAGAGAGAGAGAGAGAACGGTTTCTACACAGTGTAGATAAGTTATCTACACACTAGCTTAAAATACAATGGAGGGCATATTGTTTGGGTGATCCAAACCATTCATTTGATTGGCCCTCACATAGATAGGGTGTCCACAAAAAATCAGCTCCATAGGATAATCCCAACCCTATGATTTGTGGAGGTAAAATGGACGTGTATAAACCTTCACAAATTTGTCCATTTTTTGCCTCCACGGTTCGAAGGGTTAGGATGATCCTATGAAGCTGATTTTTTGGGCACACCCTATCTATGTGAGGGCCATCAAATGAATGCTTTGGATCAGCCAAACAATGTGGGCCCCTGCTGTATTTTAAGCTAGTGTGTAGATAACTTATCTACACTAGTGTGTAGTAACCGTTTCCTCATATATATATATATATATATATATATATATATATATATATATATATATATATATATATATATATACTAGTGAAGAACTGTACGGACCACATCATAGGTTGATCCAAACCGTCCATGTGATGGAACACAACATAAATAGGTTGTGCCCCAAAAATCATTTCCATAGGCTGATCCTAGCCCTCCAATCTATCGAGGTTTCCATAATATGTTGTTCCTCTCAAATCGGATGGTTAAGATCACCCTTTAGATTTTTTATTTAAAAAGCATAAAGGAGGGGGGTAAGATTGAAATTATGTGGCTTTATGGGTTGATCCAAACCGTCCATGTGATGGAACACAACATCAATTGGTTGTACCCGTAAAATCATTTCCATAGGTTGATCCTAGCCCTCCAATCGATATAGGCTGATCCTAGCTCTCCAATCTAGAGGTTTCAATAATTGTTGTTCCTCTTCAGGTGCCCGGAATCCGTCAATATTTTGCAAGTGTCCTTCAGGTGCCCAGAATCCGTCAATATTTTGCAAGTGTCCTGCATGAGTAATATAAAGTACTTATTTCGTCATTGTCATATGTCTTTACCTCTTCCCGGTAGTTTTTTTCCGTAATTGTCATAGACAGGTACCTTGTGTTGGTACTTTTTGTATGTAGATTACGATTTTACCCCCAAATAAGTTCTCATATGTTAGATATCAGCAAAGGGGTTAATGGTAAAAGAGTAATGATGATGGTAGAAGAGTAATGATGACTGCTATATTTCGGGTGAATTAAATGTCTATTTTACCCTCATAGATTGTATGTACAGATAAGTGGGGAGGGCAAAAAAGGGTAAAAATCATGCACACTGACGTGTTAAATTGACAATAATTCTCCAATTTCTCTTCTGCTATATAGTAATATATATATATATATAATATATATATATATATATATATATATATATATATAGAGAGAGAGAGAGAGAGAGAGAGAGAGAGAGAGAAAACGGTTCCTACACATATGTGTAGATAAGTTATCTACACACTACCTTAAAATACAGTGGGGGCCACATTATTTGGGTGATCCAAACCATTCATTTTTAAGGCCCTCACATAGATAGGGTGTCCACAAAAAATCAGATCCATAGGATCATCCTAACCATTCAAACTGTGGAGGCAAAAAATGGACTAATTTGTGAAGGTTTAAAGACATCCATTTTACCTCCACAAATCGTAGGGTTGGGATGATCCTATGGATCTGATTTTTTGTAGACACCCTATCTATGTGAGGGCCTTTAAAATGGATGGCTTGGATCACCCAAACAATGTGGGCCCCCACTGTATTTTAAGCTAGTGTGTAGAGATCTCTCTACACATATGTGTAGGAACCATTTTCTCATATATAGAGAATAGTGTTCTTACGCAGCTGCTCAGATAGCTTATCTGAGCAGCTGCTTCAAAAACTCATGTGGCCCACATTTTTGGGGTGATCCAAAGCGTTCATTTGAAAGGCCCTTCCATGGATAGGGTGTGTAGTTGTGTACAAAAAATCAGCCCTATAGGATCATCCTAACCCAAACAAAGGTGGAGGGGAAAATGGACAGACACTGTTTCTGACCATTTTTTCCCTCCACAAATGACAGGGTTAGGATGATCCTAAAGGGCTCATTTTTGGTACACACCCTATCCATGAAAGGGCCTTCCAAATGAATGCTTTGGATCACCCCAAAAATATGGGGCCACATGAGTTTTTGAAGCAGCTGCTCAGATAAGCTATCTGAGCAGCTGCGCAGGAAAATTTTTTTCTCTCTCTCTCTCTCTCTATATATATATATATATGGGAATTGCTAGCGTCCATCGCAAAAGGCATTTTGCTGCTGGTCTGTCGCACGTCAGACTAGCCGCGAAAAGCCTCTTGTGATGGACCCTAGCAAATCCCTATATATATATATATATATATATAGAGAGAGAGAGAGAGAGAGAGAGAGAGAGAGAGATTTTATACGGTGTAAGCCCTTATAGTCCCTTATTTTTCAAGAAGCACTGTACGGACAACACTACAGGATGATCCAAACCGTCCATGTGATGGGCCATAACGTAAATAGGTTGTGCCCAAAAAATCATTTCCATAGGATGGTCCTAGCACTCCGATCTATAGAGGTTTCCACAATATGCAGTTCATCTATAGATCGGAGGGCTAGGATCATCCTATGGAAGTGATTTTTTGGGCACAACCTATTTACGTTATGGCCCATCACATGGACTGTTTGGATCATCCTGTAGTGTTGTCCGTACAGTACTTCTTGAAAATAAGGGACTACAAGGGCTTACGCCGTATAAAATCTCATACATATATATATATATATATATATATATATATATATATATATATATATATATGAGAAAACGGTTCCTACACATATGTGTAGATAAGTTATCTACACACTAGCTTAAAATGCAGTGGGGGCCACATTATTTGGGTGATCCAAACCATTCATTTTTAAGGCCCTCACATAGATAGGGTGTCCACAAAAAGTCAGACCCATAGGATCATCCTAACCATTCGAACTGTGGAGGCAAAAAATGGACTAATTTGTGAAGGTTTAAAGACATCCATTTTACCTCCACAAATTGTAGGGTTGGGATGATCCTATGGATCTGATTTTTTGTAGACACCCTATCTATGTGAGGGCCTTTAAAATGGACAGCTTGGATCCCCCCAAACAATGTGGGCCCCCACTGTATTTTAAGCTAGTGTGTAGAGAACTCTCTACACATATGTGTAGGAACCGTTTTCTCTCTCTCTCTCTCTCTCTCTCTATATATATATATATATATATATATATAGGGAAAACTGCTCGAGCTCAAACAACTTATATGAGCTCGAGTGTCAAAAACTCATGTGGGCCGACATTTTTTGGGGTGATCCAAAGCATTCATTTGAAAGGCCCTTAGATAGGGTGTGTAGCAAAAATCTTGTCCACAGTATCATCCAAAGCCATCCAAAAGTGGAGGGAAAATGGACAGATGTTTCTCCACAAATCTGCCCATTTTTTCCCTCCACAAATGGAAGGGTTAGGATGATCCTAACCACCTGATTTTTTGTGGACACCCTATCTATGTATGGGCCTTTCAAATGAATGGTTTGGATCACCCAAAAAATGTGGGCCCACACTCTTTTTGTGGACACCCTATCTATGTATAGAGAGCGTGGTTTCTGAACTCTAGCTCAGGCCGAGCTAGAGTTTAAAATACACCATCTCCCATAGTAGTTTGACTCATCCAACCCATTCATTTTATACTACCTCACATAGAGAGGGTGTTCCTAACAAACCAACTCCATACCATAATCTTAACCATCCGATCTATAAGACCATAATTTCTAGCCATCCATTCTAAACCTCCACAAATCATAACCCAAATCATAACCATAACCCTAACCATAACCATAACCCTAAGCATACCCTATAAACTAAATGGGTTGGATGACTCAACCAACTATGGGAGTAGTGGTTTCTGAGCTTAGCTTAGAAACCTTTTCCTATATATATATATATATATATATATATATATATATATATATATATATATAGAGAGAGAGAGAGAGAGAGAGAGAGAGAGAAAGAGAGGAGAGGAAAGTGATCCTGAGCTCGAGCTCAGATAAGCTTATCTGAGCTCGAGGTCAAAAACTCATGTGGGCCCACATTTTTGGGGTAATCCAAAGCATTCATTTGAAAGGCCCTTACATGGATAGGGTGTGTACCAAAAATCAGTTTGTTAGGATCATCCTAACCCATCCAAAAGTGGAGGGAAAATGGACAGATACTGTTTCTCCAATGATTTGCCCAATTTTTCCCTCTACAAATGGAAGGGTTAGGATGATCCTAACCCCCCTGATTTTTTATACACACCCTATCCATGAAAGGGCCTTTCAAATGAATGCTTTGGATCACCCCAAAAATGTGTGACGCCTGAGTTTTTGAGCTCGAGCTCAGATAACCTTATCTGAGCTCGAGCTTAGCAACACTTTTGATGTGACAACTAGAAACACAGTGGCCCCTCATAGATAGGGAAAAGTGAGTATGAGTGGCCCCTCATATAAGCTTATATGAGGTGACGGCTAGAAACACAGTGGGCCCACATTTTTTGGGTGATCCAAACCATTCATTTTATAGGCGCTGACATCGATAGGGTGTGCCCAAAAAAATCAGTTCCATAGGATCATCCCAACCCTTCGAACTGTGGAGGTGAAATGGGCAAATTTATACCCGCCCATTTTCATCTCCACAGTTCGAAGGGTTGGGATGATCCTATGGAGCTGATTTTTTGGGCACATCCTATCGATGTCAAGGCTTACTAGATGAATGGTTTGGATCCACCGCAAAAATGTGGGCCCACCTGTGGATCCCGTCCGAAGGTTGTCTTGTCCCCTTCCGTGACCCACGAGGGTGTGTGTTACGATAGCGCTTTTGTCGATTGATTTTGAATATGATTGCTTGTCTCGTAAAGTTGAGATTAAGATCCTAACTTTACGAAAGAAGCCATGACTAGAGTCGCCACCTAGGTTAAGGCTAGGTCTCATAGTTAACTCTGTAGGTTTAGTCCACGAAGCAAAGTTGGGTAAGTTACCTGATTACAAGAAGGGAAGGTGTTAAGCACCCTTCTTGCCCGACAAATGTCGATCTTTACTTTTAAAAGCTTTAATTGTTTAAGTTCTAACTAAAGGGGATAAAATGGATATTTTTTTTGAATTAACCTAAGGATTTCTAATTATTCACAGTTTAGACTCATGCGGGCCGGGAGGGCATCCTACATGCAACTACATGCCTATTTTTTGACGTTTTATGAGATTGATGACTTAATTTGAGTTGAATTAGATTGATTGAATTGAGTGAGCTACATTACATGCTCCAAAGACTAATGTAATGGTCCTATTGTTGCATATTCAGTCTATTTATGAACTTTGGATTCCAAGAATTCTATTTTGGGGAACCTAGAGTGTGATTTTTAAGTTTCCCTAAATCTAGAACTTTATGTTTTGAAGATTGGGATTTTTCAACTTAAGTGATTACGAGTTCTTGGATTCTTTAAGATTTTCGAATTCTTTTGAGTTCCAAATTTAAACAAATACAACTAATCATGCAAAGAAAATAACTAACATGCAGAGTAACAAAACATGAAAAGAGAAAGCAAACCAAAATAACTAGCAAGATACCTAAATATATGATTTCTAAGCAATTAATACATATAGAAATCTAAACATTCAATTAATCATGCAACTAGGCAAAAAGAAACGTCTAACATGCAAAAAGGTTTAAGGAAAAGGGGAGGGTGAAAAAATGAATAGAAGAGAAGAAGAAGGGTGTGGGGGAACGGAAAGGATGGAGAAATGTGCGACTGAACTTGGTTTTGCCAAGTTGCCTACGTACCCTGTGGTGGGGATCAAGCCACACGTAGTTCCGTGGGTGGTTGAGATCGTTAAAGATGGAATCAGTGTTTGGATTGGGAATTGGGTTTGGCTTTAGCTTTGGATTTAGAGAATTGATCGTTGGATTTGGGGTTTGGATTGGGTCTAGGTTGGACTCGAGTCCGGTTGGATTCGGGTTACGGTTCGGGTCCGAGTTGGACTCGGTTGGGTCGAGATTGGTTAGGAGGGTAGAGTCTCTTGATGCGCTATTAGATTATGGGATGCTGTTGGTTCTTGGTTTTTCAGATACTAAAGGGACCTATAGATTGGATTCTAGAATGGGTATGGTTGAATCGGATATGGATGATAAGTATTTATGGATGGGCTGCTGTTGGATGGCGTAGGTAAAGTATGTGGCTGATGGGCATGTATTAGAAATGGCTGATGGGCATGCATTAGATGGCTGATGGGGTGATGGCTATGTATTGGATGGCATGGGGGCTGATGTGTATGGAATGGCATGGGGGCTGATGTGTATGGAATGGCATGGGTTGAGTTCGGGTTGCGGTTCGTGTATGGATTGGGGTATGGGCTGAATTGTATGGGGTTTGGGCATGAGTATGGGCTGGATCGTATGGGGTTTAGGCATGGATAAATAGAGCGTGGAGGTGGTTATTGGGTGAAAGCGTAGGTGATAGGGGTTAGGATACATGGTATGTATGATATTGATGGTTATATTGGAGATGGGATGTATGGTATACATGGTATATTTATGGATTGAACTAATGCAAAGATGGATTGGATAAAGGTTAGACTCATGTTCTGTTGGAGAACAGAGGTATGGTGTATGGATATGGGGGCTGATATGGGTAAGAGGTTTCATGGTCTGTTGGAATTATGCTATATGAGCATGGTGAATGGGCATATGGGTTTATGAGATGATGACCGAATGGATATGGGATATAATGGGTTCTGTTGGCTATGGGATTTAATGGATGTGGTGGATATAAGATGGATGAAGCTGATGGCTATGAAATGGTATGCTGATCGGGTGGAGCATGGGGATGGGTATGTGAATTTGGTGGGGATTAAATAAGGATGAGGGCTGCTCGGTTGGGGTTGGGATCGGGTTGCGGGTAAGGGGTGTGACTTGGGGGGCGCGGCGTAGGGGTGTGGGTTAGGTGTATGACTTAGGGGCGCGGCTTAGGGGTGCGGGTTAGGGGTATGACTTAGGGGCGCGGCTTAGGGGTGCGGGTTCGGGGTATGACTTAGGGACGCGGCTTAGGGGTGCGGGTAGGTTAAAGAAGAAATGACAAGAGAGATAAGATGAGAGATGAATATTATCTTGGTCATGCAAATTTCTTAAACTTTATTCCTTTCACAATTTTGGAAAGTTCCCTTAGTTGTGAAAAGCCTCTTAACTTGGAATTAAAGTTTCTTTCTTAGAATTTAGCCACTACTTCTTAACAGTTGAAAGATATAGAATTTCCTTCCTAAAATTAAATTGCTCTTCTAAATTTAGGATTTGCTAATGAAATCTTCCAATCTCAAGTTCATATAAATTACCAAATTTGCAAAAAATTTCATTAATTAAAGAAATTTTCTAAACTTAGAATTCTCTAAGATAAAGAAACTTCTAAAATCGATATAATCTTGCAATTTTGGAAACTTTGAAATTTAAGAAATTTTCATGACTTTGAACATTCTTCTTTTAGCATAAGAAAATTATTCGGACTTACCTCTCCGTTGTTTGCTGTCGATCCTCTTTTCTTGATTTTTTTGATTTTCCACAAATTGACGACGGAAATTAGAATAGCCTAACCCGGCCAAATGTTTTCGATGAGCTCGTTCCAAGAGAAAGAAGTGTGCTGCGATATTCGGCCAAGGGTTGGATGGAAGGGTTCGGCTATTAGATTTGATTTTCGGGTTTTGGGCTTTGAGGGTTCGACTATGATAGAGTGTGGCCAAAGTTGGTTGGGCTATAGGTTATGGGGTCTGATGGGGGCATGCTCTGATGAGTAGAAGGGGCAGGTTCGGATGGCTACAGATTAGATGGCTACAGGATGTTGGGTAGAAAATTGGAGTATGAGTTTTGTATACGTATGGTGTATATGGAGATGGGCATAACGATGAATGTGGGAGTAAGGTGAGAGTTTCAGTTAATTGGTGATGAGGGCATGAGCTAAAACTATGGTTAGAGAAGGAGATTGGGTAACCAGTTATGGGGAGAGAGAGAGAGAGAGAGAGAGAGAGAGAGAGATTTCGTAATGGCCCTTCTTCGGTTATTTTTTCTTGTCCTTTGGGGGGAGGGATTGATAGGTATTTATAGAGTTTGGATTGCAAGAATTTCTAAGTTTATGGCTTGCAAGATGTAAGGTCAAGATTAAGAGTTGATATCTTGGAAACAAAAAGGATGGACAAGATTGCAAATGCCCAAAATATTCTTTTCTTACTTTGGAAATCTCTTTATTGGCAAAAGAAAACGTCCATATTGGACGTGAACTTATGGAGAATAGAAAGTATTTGGATGGCAAGGGTTGAGCACCAAAGTATAGAAATAGTTGAAGGATTGTGCCACTTGTCTTGGAAATTTTGCATATTGAGAAACAAATTTGGAGTACAATGGAAACCTCCAACTTGGGTTTTCTTTCTGTAATTTTAGCCACAAATCAGTCCAATTGAATGAGGACATGTGTGCTCTTGAATTTAAAACAATCTTTTTGAACCAATGAGCTCACGCCATCCATTCCTCTTCCAAATTTGCAAATATTCCACAAGAATCTCCAAAATATTCCTAAATCCAAAAACATAGGAATGATATCACGATGGTCACGTTTTCCAATGCATGGGAAAACGTGCACAAGAAGAGAGAGGAAATGGGAACCCAAATTGTAGAAAAGTGGATTTTTGGGAGATTTTGTTGCCAATTTTCAATGATCATTCCCAATTATGAATCCCTGATTTGTCCTTGTTCTTTTAATCCCAATATTGCTATAGATATTTCAAATTTAATTTTTTTCATCCAATGAGAGCTGTCGGTTTTTAACGGCGGATCATTTTTCCAACCGTTATCAAATTGGTGATCCTATTAGACAAACCAACTTGATCAACTTTGGATCGATGATCCGAGCCTTCAAACTACCAATTGATGAGTTAAAATCTGTTGTTGATCATAGGATTGAATACTTTTGACAGCTCTCATTTATTCTCACTGATCCGAGGCTTTTCGCAGGTTTTACACTCAATGAAGGGATCCAACGTTTAATTAGGATTGGGATCGAACTCTATTGATTCAATTTTGACCAAATGACCTTAAATTATTGGCAAAGACACTTACGTTAATCTCAACCCTAGATTTGATGATTTAAGAAAACTTAGATCTCAGAATGGAGTTAGGGCTTGGGTTATGAGGTAACGTTACCTAATTCTACCCTGATTGATGATCCGTAGGGTTGGATTAAGGTTTTGACGGCCTTAAGTATATGAATTCACAAGAGAGGATCCCTCACAATATTTAGTACACCCAAGCCATCAAACAAGGTATTTTCGAACCTTTTGGGCCAACTACTTCTTACCAGGCAAATCCTGCCGTACATTTTAGACCTTGGGAGTGTGAGATTGAGTGATTTAGAGGAAAATTTTCACGGATCAGTATGGGGTTATCGTAGGTTAAAGTGTAGCAAAATGAGAGTCTCTACACCATTGTGTTTCTAGCCGTTACCTCATTTAAGCTTATATGAGGGACTGCTCATACTCACTTTTCCCATATATATATATATATATATATATGAGGAAAGTGTTGGTGAGCTTAAGCACCCCAATCACATGGGTCCCAGATTTTCTGTGGTGATCCAAACCATTCATTTGCAAGGCCCTATCATAGATAGGGTGTGTACCAAAAATCAGCTCCATAGGATCATCCTAACCCCTCCATTTGTGGAGGACAAAAATGGGCAGATTTGTGGACAAATAATGTCTGTCCATTTTGACCTCCACAAATGGATGGGTTAGGATGATCCTATGGAGCTGATTTTTGGTACACACCCCATCTATGTAAGAGCCTTTCAAATGAATGCTTTGGATCATCCTAACAAAGTAGGCCCCAATGTGATTGGGCGCTTAAGCTCACCATAAGTTTGGTGAGCTTAAGCTCACCAACACTTTCCTTTATATATATATATATATATATATATATATATATATATATATATATATATATATATATATATATATATATATATATATATATATATATGAGGGCTAGGTTCTAGCTCAGAATACACCATCTCCCATAGTTGTTTCACTCATCCAACCCATTCATTCTATACAACATCACATAGATAGGGTGTTCCTAACAAACCGTCTCCATACCCTAACCATTCGATCTATAGGAGCCTAATTTCTAGCCATCCATTTTAAATCTCTGCAAATCATAGCCATAACCATAACCGATAATCCTAACCATAACCATAACCGTAATACTAACTATAACCTATAGAATGAATGGGTTGGATAACTCAAACAACTATAGGAGATATGGTTTCTGAGCTCTAGCTCAGGCTGAGCTCGAGCTCAGAAACCTTTTCCTATATATAAGTAAACAGTTCCTGCGCTCGAGCTCAGGCAGCTTATCTGCACTCGAGTGCAGGAAATAAGGGTGGGCCCACATTTTTTGGTAATCCTAAGCATTCATTTGAAAGGCCCATCATGGATGGGGTGTGTACCAAAACTCAGCTCCATTGGATCATCTTAGGATGTCCATTTGTGGGTGAGAAAATGGACAGATACTATTTGTTTTAGAAAATGGACAGATACTGTTTGTTTTACAAATCTGCCCATTTTTTCACCCCACAAATGGAAGGGTTAGGTTGATCCAATGGAGCTTATTTTTCGTACACCCCCCCATACATGATGGGGCCTTTCAAATGAATGCTTAGGATCACCCAAATAATGTGCGCCCACCATGTTTCCTGTGCGCAGATTAGCTTATCCTGTGTGTGTGTAGTCAAAAGTTTTGCCAATTAGACAATCCTTTATCCATTTGTCCAAGGAAAAAATAAGGGAAATGATATTTCCCCCCCTAAAACGGATAAAATCCCCTACCCCTTTTACCGGTTTCTGTGAGAATGGTTCACTGCTTGAGGATAAATTCACCCCCTTTAACATTTTTCTTTGCCTTTAAAACTTATCGAAAAACGTTAAAGGGGGGATTATATCCGTCGGGGAGGGGGGTATCAGTTCCCTAAAATAAACCTCAGATTTCTATCCCTATGACGATCGGACACAAAAATGTCTGGTATTTTCAAGAGAAGGTCCCACTTGGTAGATTGGAGGGGGCTTTGCAAAGCCAAGTATGCTGGGGTCTGAGAATTAGAAGATTGAGAATGGATAATGGATTTGGAGATTTGCGGAAGATCACAATCAACTATGGAGAAGTAATTGCAAATAAAGTACACCAAGGCTTCGGATGATGGGCCTCTTTGGATGATTACAGATTTAGAGGAGCTACAATGTGGAGGGAGATTTTATCTAGATTACATCGGTCAAGGCAACAAGATCAGGTTCTGGCATGACGTGTGGTGTGGGGAAGCGCCTCTTAAGAGGAAGTTCCTAGATTTATTCCTTGTGGTATCAGATAAGGGGCGCCTTGTCAAGGACTCAATCTAGGGGCATGATCGTGGTATTAACTGGAGTGTTCAGTTTCACATGAATTTTTTTGATAGGGAGCTTGATAGGGTGGCTAATTTTGTCGAAATGCTGGACTCGATCATCGTTAAAAGAAATAGAGGACAAGAGGGTGTGGGTGTGTATAGCGTGGCTAATTTCGTGGAAATGTTGGACTCGATCATCGTTAAATGGAATAGAGAGGACAAGATGGTGTGGGTGTGCGGGTGTGAGAACCAAGTGGAGCTTTCTCAGTTCACTCTTTATTTATCCATTCATGTTACCATTTTCGCCTGCCCGCCCGCAAGCAGAGCTTGGAGATGCCATGCTTCTCCTAGAGTATTTTTCACCTAAACTGCGTGCCCCATTAAAATTATTGTTGTGGATCATTTAAGGAGGCGTAGGATGATCATTGTGGATTATTGTGCTCTCTGTCTGGAGGCGAGAGAGACCGTGGACCATCTATCAATTCAGTGCAGGTTTGCTTGGGCAATTTGGTTGTACATGTTAAAGGTTGCTTTGATTCAACTGGCCCCCATTCATTCACGGAGTTTCCAAAGGAATTCATAGCTGCCAAAGGCATATTTTTTTCATTTCTTGTGTGGTGGCCTAGTGTATTGTCGGAATTTAGAGGGTTCATGGAAAACTCCTTTAGAAGATTGTGGCACGAGATTCGGTTAGGCAAACGACAGAAGGATGACTCCTAGATGGTCGCCTCCTCCACCTAGAGTGCTTAACTTGAATTTCGGTGGATACAACCTAGAGAATCCTGGGCCAACAGGAGTTGGCGGGGTTCTACATGAGCAGGACCACGAGGTGGGTGGGATGGAAAATTGCTACTATGATGGAAGTTTTTTTTTTTGAAAGATACTATGATGGAAGTTCAAGCTATTCTATGAGGCATTCGCCTCCTGGATGTGAGAGATTGACCGTGTGATTATGGAGAAAGATTTCAAAATGTCGTTAACTAGTTAGTTAATGGATCAAACTACCATTGGAGGTGTGCAGACACCATTGAAGAAATATTAGCTAGAACGGACGGATCCGCAAATAACGAGGTATGCCACTAAGCTTGCTCTGGAGTTAAAAGAAAATCCGTTGAAGTTTTTGATTTTCTTCCACCCTAAGAGGATAGAGATGTATTGTTTTCTATGTCTCGTATTCTTATTTTTGTTTGTTCATACTGGCCATCTCGATCACCTACCGTTTGGCCTCTTTTTTGATTGAATATAATTATCATTTGAAAAAAGTAAATCATTTCAACACAGGTTTTTAGGGTGGCAACTCTCTGATAGGTTTTTAGGGAGGCAACTCTCTCTTTTTTAGCAGAGGGCTTAGCGAGAAAGGAAATGGTCTATTATACGGTGCTGAGTTCATTCACTGTATGTAGTACAACCCATGTTGGTTGCCCGTATATGCTAAACCCATGGTCCTAAATTCTGCAGTTTCAAATGGGTTCTTTAGTAACCTACCCGAGAGGGTACCAATGGCAAGAGGAAGCCTGGTTTAGTACGAAGTATCAAAGTTGCTAATCTACCCTACTTACACTTGTATCGTGTTTGAAAATGGTCCGCCAGTAAGTTCCACCATTTATGTACAGTTTCACAAATTAGACAATCATATCCATCTGAACCATGAATTTTATTGTAGAAAACTGGTACTTATTGGACAAGTGAAGAAATGCCTCACAGTGAACTGAAAATAGTCGATGCAAACATGTACAAAATGAGACGGGTATCTTTAGGAGATGGATGGTGCAACCCAAACCCATTCATATGGTGGGGCCCACCATTTTACACCCGTGACTGGGCCCACTATCTCCACGCAAGTGCATGCATAGGTTGGTACCCACCATTTTACACCGTGCTTTGATAGGGTGGAATGGTGGATCCCACAAACTCCACTCAAACCCAAGCATTAGTGGGCCTCCACTTTACCTCTTGTTGTGATGCTGTGGGTACCACCCGATCTCCACCCAAATACACTTAGAGGGTGGGGCCACCATTTTACATTTCATGTTATGATGGGGTGGGGCCTATTAGTCTACACTCATGCATAGCATGGACCAAGAATGCTAGTCTCTCTCTCTCTCTCTCTCTCTCTCTCTATATATATATATATATATATATATATATATAGAGAGAGAGAGAGAGAGAGAGAGAGAGAGAAGGGTTGCTGCGCTCGAGTGCAGCTAAGCGAGCATAGAAATAGGGGGGGTGGAGCCATTGGGGAGGTGATCCTAACCATTCATTTGGAGCCTTCATTTGGAGCCTAACAAATATCAGCTCCATTGGATCACCAATGGGTGTCCATTTGTGGGGCCAAAAATGGACAAATACTGTTTGTCCACAAATTTGTCCATTTTTTGCCCAACAAATGGACACCCTAAGATGATCCAATGGAGCTGATTTTTGGTGGACACCCTACCCATGAAAGGGCCCATCAAATGAATGCTTTGGATCCCACCCAAAATGTGCCCCCACCCTGTTTTTGTGCTCGAGCTTAGCTAAGTTTAGCCGCGCTCGAGCGCAACAACTCTATCCTTATATATATATATATATATATATATATATATATATATATATATATATATATGCACGAACCGACAAAGAACTGTACGGACCACATCATAGGTTGATCCAAACCGTCCATGTGATGGAACATAACATCAATAGGTTGTGCCCGTAAAATCATTTCCATAGGCTGATCCTAGCCCTCCAATATATAGATGTTTCCATAATTAAAAAAGCATAAAGGAGGGAGGTATGATTGAAATTATGTGGCTTTAATGGGTGCCTTTGTTAAAAGGCATAAAGGAGGGGGTATGATTGAAAATATGTGGGTTGAATGGGTGCCTTAGTTAAAAAAAGTCAAAAAAAGTGTTGTGTAATTCTCATAGAATTTTGGGAGAAATTCAAATAATTCTCTCATTTTCTCTTTTACTATATATATATTCTAGTAAAAAATCCCGGGCGATACACGGGCCGACAAAGAACTGTACGGACCACATCATAGGTTGATCCAAATCGTCTATGTGATGGAACACAACATCAATAGGTTGTGCTCGTAAAATCATTTCCATAGGCTGACCCTAGCCCTCCAATCTATAGAGATTTTCATAATTAAAAAAGCAAAAGGGTGGGGGTAGGATTGAAATTATGCGGCTTTAATGGGTGCCTTTGTTAAAAAGCATAAATGAGGGAGTAGGATTGAAAAAATATAGGTTGAATGGGTGCCTTTGTTAAAAAAGTAAAAAAAAAAAGTGATGTGTAATTCTCATAGAATTTTGAGAGAAATTCAAATAATTCTCTCATTTTCTCTTCTGCTATATATATATACACACACACACTAGTAAAAAATCCCGTGCGATGCGGGGCCGACAAAGAACTGTACGGACCACATCATAGGTTGATCCAAACCGTCCATGTGATGGAACACAACATCAATAGGTTGTGCCCGTAAAATCATTTCCATAGGCTGATCCTAGCCCTCCAATCTATAGAGGTGTCCATAATTAAAAAAGCATAAAGGACGGGGGTAGGATTGAAATTCTGTGGCTTTAATGGGTGCCTTTGTTAAAAAGCATAAATGAGGGGGTATGATTGAAAATATGTGGGTTGAATGGGTGCCTTTGTTAAAAAAAATAAAAAAAGTGATGTGTAATTCTCATAGAATTTTGGGAGTCATAGGTTGATCCAAACCGTCCATGTGATGGAACACAACATCAATAGGTTGTGCCCGTAAAATCATGTCCATATGCTGATCGTAGCCCTCCAATCTATAGAGGTTTCCATAATATGTTGTTCCTCTGAAGGAGCCCGGAATTTGTAAATATTTTTAAAGGTGTGTCGAATTCGTAATATCCTCTAAAAATAATAAGGAAAAGTAGTTTTTTCGTAATTGTCATATTTTCATACCTCTTCTTTGTAGTTTTTTAAGTAATTGTCATATCTAGGTACCTGTTGTCCGTAATTTTTCTCCCAAACTTTATTATTGCTAGCTTCTTTCTTTACGTATTATTGCTAGCAACCTTTTAAGAAATACGATTTCGGTGCAGTTTTTCATCAATTCTAATAAGACAAATCTCTGAATACATACAATTGTAAAGGATGGGCGAGACGTAGCGTTCGGAGAAGGTGGCTAGCAAATCAAGTTTCAAAATTACCATAGCGACGTGTTAATGCCACAGATTTTGTAAATAATTCCTAACATTCATATCTTTTTTACCCTCACATAGCTAGTATGTACACATATGTGGGGAGGGCAAAAAAACGGTAAAAATCATCCTCATTGACGTGTTAAATGGACAAAATTCTCCCTTTTCTCTTCTGTTATATACTATTAGATATATATATATATATATATATATATATATATATATATATATATATATATATATATAGCGGAAGAGAAAATGAGTGAATTATTGTCCATTTAACACGTCAATGGGGATGATTTTTACCGTTTTTTGCCCTCCCCACATATTTGTACATACTATCTATGTGAGGTTAAAATCGTAATCTACATACGAAAAGTACCGACACAGGGTACATGTCTATGACAATTACGGACCGAGAAGAGGTAAAGACATATGACAATGACGAAAGAACTACTTTATATTACTAATGCAGGACACTTGCAAAATATTGACGGATTCCGGGCACCTGAAGAGGAACAACAATTATGAAAACCTCTATCGATTGGAGGGCTAGGATCAGCTTATATCGATTGGAGGGCTAGGATCAACCTATGGAAATGATTTTACGGGCACAACCAATTGATGTTGTGTTCCATCACATGGGCGGTTTGGATCAACTTATAAAGCCACATAATTTCAATCTTACCCCCCCTCCTTTATGCTTTTTTAATAAAAAATCTATAGGGTGATCTTAACCATCCAATTTAAGAGGAACAACATATTATGGAAACCTCTATAGATTGGGGGGCTAGGATCACCCTATGGAAATGATTTTTGGGGAACAACCTATATATATACTAGTAAAAAACGCATCGGGCCGACAGAGAACTGTACGGACCAAATCATAGATTGATCCAAACCGTCCATGTGATGGAACACAACATCAATAGGTTGTGCCCGTAAAATCATTTACATAGGCTGATCGTAGCCCTCCAATCTATAGAGGTTTCCATAATTAAAAAAGCATAAAGGAGGGGGACTGGATTGAAATTATGTGGCTTTAATGGGTGCCTTTGTTAAAAAGCATAAATGAGGGGTTAGGATTGAAAATATGTGGGTTGAATGGGTGCCTTTGTTAAAAAAAGTGATGTGTAATTCTCATAAAATTTTGGGAGAAATTCAAATAATTCTCTCATTTTCTCTTCTGCTATATAGTATACTAGCAAAAAATCCTGTGCGATGCACGGGCCGACAAAGAATTGTACAAACCACTTCATAGGTTGATCTAAACCATCCATGTGATGGAACACAACATAAATAGGTTGTGCCCGTAAAATAATTTCCATAGGCTGATCCTTGCCCTCCAATCTATAGAGGTTTCGATAATTGTTGTTCCTCTTAAGGTGCCAAGAATTCGTCAATATTTTTACAGGTGTCCTGCATTCTTAATATCTAACTTTCCGTAATTTGACCCGCACATAGTGAATAAGAAAAAGTAGTTCTCGATTTCCAACCTGACTAGGTTCAACCCGACCCAACCCGATTTGCAATTTCATAAACCGACCTAACCTAATTTCCAATTCGGGTTGGGTTGGGTCGGGTTGGGTTGGGTCGGGTTGGGTTGGGTCGGGTTAACCTGATTTGATATGGTACCAATTGTTGACCACCTCAACTCAAGCCGGGTTGTTTTGGATTTTGAGAACCAATAGTGGGTCACCAATCACCAGTTTTTAATTCACAATCGGTTCTCAAAATCCAAACCAAACAGGGACTAACAATTAACAAAGGGAAATGTTATCCGCACTACTATTTTTTGATGATCACACTCCTCACTTTATTAAAGTATGGTATGGCCCGCACCATATGATTATCCAAACCGTCCATTGTGGACTGTGGAGACTATTTCAATATTGAAAAAGAAAAACACATATACAAAACTTCTTCAGATGGAGCCCAAATTCGGGTTTCGGGTCGAGTCGGGTTGCCCGACAGCCCAACCCGACCCGATTTCCAATTCGGGTGATTTTTCCCAACCCAAACGCACCCGATTTGCGAAAAAGCTTAACCCGACCCAACCCAAATTCGAGTTGAACCCTTTGGGTTCGGGTTGAACCCCACCCGCGTGGGAACATCCAAGTAACAACGTTGGTTTCAAATTATATATAGTGCTAATGTCCTCACTACCATATTTTATAATGGCACTACTCACCGTATTTTGATGATCGCACTCCTCACTTTATTAAAATGCACGGTATGGCCCGTACCATAGGATGATCCAAACTGTCCATTAGATGGGCCACTGCCTACATAGGTTGTGCCCCAAAAATAATTTTCATAGGTTGATCTGAACCCTCCGATCTATAGCCGGTTATAGGTTGATCCAAACCGTCCATGTCACAACATCAATCGGTTGTGCCTGTAAAATCATTTCCATAGGTTGATTCTAGCCCTCCAATCGATATAGGCTGATCCTAGCCCTCTAATCGATAGAGGTTTCCATAATTGTTGTTCCTATTCAGGTGCCCGGAATCCGTCAATATTTTGCAAGTGTCCTACATGAGTAATATAAAGTAGTTCTTTCATCATTGTCATATGTCTTTACCTCTTCTTGGTAGTTTTTTTCCGTAATTGTTATAGACAGGTACACTGGCTCGGTACTTTTCGTATGTAGATTACGATTTTACCCTCAAATAATTTCTCATAGAGATAGATGTTAGATATCAGCAAAGGGGTTAATGGTAAAATAGTAATGTTGACGTGTAAATCCCAGATAAAAAGAAAAGAAATTTCTTTTTCCTCCCGCTATATTGTAGTAGATACCAGTAAAAAACCTCGTGATATGCACGGGCTGACAAAGAACTGTTCGGACCACATCATAGGTTGATCCAAACCGTCCATGTGATGGAACACAACATCAATATGTTGTGCTCGTAAAATCATTTCCATAGGCTGATCCTAGCCCTCAAATCTATAGAGGTTTCCATAATTTGTTGTTCGTCTGAAGGTGCCCGAAATTTGTAAATATTTTTACAGGTGTGCGGAATTCGTAATATCCTCAAAAAATTAATAAGGAAAAGTAGTTTTTTTGAAAATTGTCATATTTTGATACCTTTTCTTTGGGTTTTCTCCGTAATTGTCATATCCAGGTACCCGTTGTCTGTAATTTTCCTCCCAAACTTTACTACTAATGATTATTATTGATTATTATTGCTAGCTTCTTTCTTTACGTATTATTGCTAGCAACCTTTCAAGAAATAGTATTTCCGTGCAATTTTTCATCACATCTAATAAGACAAATCTCTGAATACATATAATTGCATAGGATGGGCGAGACATAGCGTTTGGAGAAGGTGGCTAGCAAATCAAGATTTGAAATTACCAGCGAGGTGTTAATGCCACAGATTTTGCAAATAATTCCGAACATTCATACCTTTTTTACCCTCACATAGATAGTATGTACAGATATGTGGGGAGGGCAAAAAACGGTAAAAATCATCCATATTGACATGTTAAATCGACAAAATTCTCTCCTTTTCTCTTCTGCTATATAGTAGCGCGCGCGCGCGCACACATACACACACGTCAAAAACCCCGTGTGATGCACAGGCCGACAAAGAACTGTACAGACCACATCATTGGTTGATCCAAATCGTCTATGTGATGGAACACAACAGAAATAGGTTGTGCCCGTAAAATCATATCCAGAGGCTGATCTTAGCCCTCCAATCTATAGAGGTTTTCGTAATATGTTGTGCCTCTTAAGGTGCCCGGAATACTTCAATATTTTGAAAGGCATCCGAATCCGTAGTATTATGTAATATGTTCACAAAAATCCGTAGTATTATGTAACCTATGTACCCAATCCGTAATAAGTGACTTTGTCCACTTTTTTTTATTACAAAAGCATAAAGGAAGGGAATATGATTGAAATTATGTGGCTTTAATGGGTGCCTTTGTTAAAAAGCATAAAGGAGGGGGTAGGATTGAAAATATGTGGGTTGAATGGGTGCCTTTGTTAAAAAAAGTCAAAAAAAGTGATGTATAATTCTATTAGTATTTTGGGAGAAATTCAAATAATTCTCTAATTTTCTCTTCTACTATATATATATACTAGTAAAACACGATAGGAAAAAAAGGTTTGACTTAATTTGTTTTTTAACAGAAGTATTCAAAAAAGAAAATTGAAGAGGTCAATAACCAAAAAATGAAGTTAAAAAGAGGAAATATTTCTGAAATTAAACCACAACAAATTAAATCCAATCGAAGCTAACTTCTTTTGGTAAGCTATGGTAAACAAAACACCCAGAAAATCTTTTCACTGAGCAAAAAACAAAAGATTCATCAAAATGTACAAAGAAATGTGGTTGAATTGGAAAATCTTAATTTAAGCATGGGATAAAATGTGCTTATGTGAGATGCAGTCCATACCAATTGCTTCATGTGTTCAGTCATATTCATTTTTATTTATTGTTTACTGAATATTGGACTACATTATTATTATTTATAAATGGTTATATTGGACTAAAAATTAAACGTAATATTGAGCCCAATAATCAGCTTTGGACTGAAAATCTAAGGCCGTGTTTGTTGTGGAATTTGAAAATGTGTTGTGAGTCCAAAACTGAATATTGAACTCAACTTATATGTCAATTGGATCATCCTATGGTGTAAGTTGTAAAGTTCATTTTTCTAAAATACAGGGTGAATTCATCCTAGAAGGGGGTGAATTTATCACCTCCCAAAAAACATTGCTGTAGTCAAAGCTAGTTTGAAGCTCCATTAAATGGACGGTTTGGATCATCCTATGGTGCTTTATAAAAAACTGCTCTGAAGGTCCATCATATGGACGGTTTGGATGAATCGTATGGTGCTTTCTCAAAACAACTATTTTTTAAAACACTTGTTTGAAGGCCATCAAATGGGAGGTTTAGATCATCCTGTGGAGTTTCATATAACATTTTTGTTTATCTCGGGATTTCTTAGCCACCTTCTCTAAGGCTACTTCTCGCCCATTCTTTGCAATTGCATATGTTCATGTGATGTTAGCCCATTGTTGTTGACTTGTTAAGAGATTTGTCTTATTATTATTGAAGTGTGGAAACTGCAAAGATTGGCAGAAGTATTTGTGCAGAGGTGGGGTAGCAATAAATCATAATGGGTCGTAAGTGTTATAGACAAATTATGGTCACATGGTACCGAACTAGGAAAATGATGAAAAAAATACCGATAGCTTGTGCCAGAATATGACAATTATGGTAAAAACTACAACACACATGCCACAAGGTATGACAATTACGGACAAAGAGCGAGACGTGGCCTTCGTTTAGCAGTGATAGGGGCGTCATTTTGGAGAGACCATAAGGGCATTCATGCCATTTTTTGAGAAAAATCATTAAAGGTGAAGGTTGGGATGGCAGAAAATGTAAATATTATTGCTGATGTGTAAATCTCAGATAAATAGAAAAGAAATTCCGTTTTTCTCTACCTATATATAAATTACGGTCACATGGTACCAAAGTAGGAAAATGATGAAAAAAATACTGATAGCTTGTGCCAGAATATGACAATTATGGAAAAAACTACAACGCACATGCCACAAACTATGACAATTACGGACAAAGAGCGAGACGTGGCCTTCGTTTAGCAGTGATAGGGGGGTCATTTTGGAGAGACCATAAGGGCATTCATGCCATTTTTGGAGAAAAATCATTAAAGGTGAAGGTTGGGATGGCAGAAAATGTAAATATTATTGCTGCTGTGTAAATCTCAGAAAAACAGAAAAGAAATTCTGTTTTTCTCTAGCTATATATATATATATATATATATATATATATATATATATATATATATATATATATATAGTGTCCCTGCACAGTTGCTCAGATACTGCATCAAAAACTCATGTGGCCCCACATTTTTAGGGTGGTCTAAAGCATTCATTTGGAAGGTCCTTCCATGGATTGGGTGTGTACCAAAAATGAGCCATTTAGGATCACCCTAACCCTGCCATTTGTGGAGGGAAAACATGGTCAGAAACAATGTCTGTCCATTTTCCTCTCCAACTTTGATTTGGTTAGGATGATCCTATAGGGCTGATTTTTGGTATACCCCCTATCCATGGAAGGGCCTTTCAAATGAATGCTTTGGATCATCCCAAAAATGTGGGCCACATGAGTTTTTGAAGCAGCTGCTCAGATAAGCTATATGAGTAGCTGCGTAGGAACACATCTCTCTCTCTCTCTCTACATATATATATATATATATATATAGAGAGAGAGAGAGAGAGAGAAAACGGTTCCTACACATATGTGTAGAGAGTTCTCTACACACTAGCTTAAAATACAGTGGGGGCCCACATTGTTTGGGTGATCCAAGCCATCCATTTTAAAGGCCCTCACATAGATAGGGTGTCTACAAAAAATCAGATCCATAGGATCATCCCAACCCTACGATTTGTGGAGGTAAAATGGATGTCTTTAAACCTTCACAAATTAGTCCATTTTTTGCCTCCACAGTTCGAATGGTTAGGATGATCCTATGGATCTGATTTTTTGTGGACACCCTATCTATGTGAAGGCCTTAAATATGAATGGTTTGGATCACCCAAATAATGTGGCCCCCACTGTATTTTAAGCTAGTGTGTAGATAACTTATCTACACATGTGTAGGAACCGTTTTCTCATATATATATATATATATATATATATATACTATAATTAGCCGGAAGGGTTTTTTACTGTTCCCCGCCACGTGTCGTCGTCCCTTACTCCCCCAGCCTCTTTTTTTGTACTTCTTTCCGGTTGAACCCTCCAACAAATTCTAATTTCCTTCTTTACCACGAGTGTTTTTTGGTATGGGAGATATTTTTGTGGGATTTTTTGAACGCTTCTATAGCAGAAGAGAAAATGATGAATTTTTTTCATTTATTTGAAAACTCTGTGCAATTAACACGTTAAGGTGGTTGATTTTTACCGTTTTAAGGCTCTTCCCGTGTATCTATCCACCCATTTCGTGGGGGTAGTTTTGCCCTTTCAGTAGCCTTATCCTGAAAGGAGAAAACTACTCAATGTATGTAATTTAACACGTCAAGGTTGTTGCAGAGATATTTTTCCTTTTCTATTCAACGTGTCAAGTCATTCTAGAGATATTTTTCATTTTTTTTGTCTCTATTAACACAAGACAAGAAAGAGGCCTTGAGTTCTCCTCTCTCGATGGCTATATAGAAGGGTAAAATCGTACCTCCACTCTCTTTAATATGTGTCCTCCGTTTCTCTCTCTGGAAAGTCAGAGATATTTTCTCCTCAGCAACTTCTATGCTTAACCCAACACGTGTCATTTTCTCTCTTCCATCTGTCCCCAAAAACCCTAATATCCCCACTGTCCTTACTTTCAGAGAAGAAACCAATATATACTGGCCAAGAGATCATGGCCAGTACTTGAGCTCTGAGGATGACTTCTAAACCATGTAAAGGGTTTAGAAAATAGAAATCATGTTTTCCTTTCATTCATTTACTTCCTTGATGAATTAAAGATACTATGCTATATTCTTTTTCCTTTTCTCTGTTCAATTTACGAGCTCTCTGTCTTGCTAGTTTTTTTTTGTTTAGCATTAAATTTTTTCACTTTTTTGTGACTAGACTAGAGATTAATCCTTTATTTGCTTGGCTTTTGGAGGGATTTCAAGTCGTCTATCTGACTAATTTCTTGCCTTTGTTCTTCTTTGCAACGGATAACCATATATCATCAGCTTCTTCTCCATTTCCTGCGAAGAGACGTTTTGGTTGTGCTATCACTCACAATTGTAATGTCCAAAAATCTATTGACCTGGCACTTATGGCAAGCAATTTCTTGGAGGATGGGAGCATCGGGACTGATTCAAGTTGCAGTACTGATGCTACTCTGGTTTTATTGATCTTACCCATCTAGCCAACCAAAATTTGGTTGGTACTATTTTCTAGGCACTTTCTTCTTTTATGAGTTTTTGGATTAATATGTGAATTATTTATATTTCTATTTTGTGGATTTGATTTTACATTTCAGTTGTGTTTTGAGTATAGACATTTTAATTTCACCTGTGTGGATTTATCTCTGCTGCTTTTATCTTTGCTCTGTGTATTACAAAGAGATCCATGGATTATGAACCACTTATACAAAGTCCAGTTACGGATTTGCTTGCATTTTATAAGTTTGTTGGGTCGTTGATGCTTCTTCTTGGATATCAAGAAAAATGCTCAGGCTTTAGCATCTGCTTCTTTGACAAAAAAGTGCAGATTGGTCATTATACATTTTAGTATGGATTTATTAGATGCACGCCACCTATTTGATGGAATGCCTCAAAAAAGATATTGGTACACCGGATTCGATTATTATAGCAAATTTATTCATGCTTTGATCCATTACTTTCTTTCTTTTTTCTTTGTCATTTTTTACAAATTAATTTTTTTATTTGTTTGGTTAAATTTAGCCCATTTTATGGACAAATTGATTTTACAAATTACTCTTTCTTTGTTTTCTTTGCTTTAATTTTGTCCATCTTAGGGACTGTTGAGGATAATTACTTTCAAGAAAGAGATCATCTTATGGAAATGATTTTTGGGGCACAACCGTTGTGGCCCATCAAATGGATGGTTTGGATCATCCTATGGTTTGCCGTATAATACTTTTTGAAAAATACTGAACTATGCAAGGTTACACCAGGTAAAAGCTCTAAAATAAGGGGGTTTGGGAGTATCATAATCCTACCCCTAAAATTCTTGGGGCACAACCTATTTACATTTAGACCATCAAATGATCCTCCATAGGATGATCCTAACCATCCTTTCTATAGTGGTTTCCATAACACCCAGTTCCTTTTTAGATCGAAAGGCTAGGATCATCTTATGGAAATGATTTGTGGGGCGCAACCTATTTATATTGTGTCCTATCAAACGGATGGTTTCGATCATCCTATGGTGTTCAATACAATACTTTTTGAAAAATACTGGGCTGCAAGCTTACACCATATAAAAACTCTAAAAATAATGGGTGTGGGAATATCATAATCCCACCCGTAAAATTCTTATATAAAGGGTAAATTTGTCATTTTTAAATTTAAAATAAAATGTGGAAAGTAGGTTACTGTTTTTAGTGCATAGTAGGTTACTGTTTTTAGCCAAAACTCCTACTTTTGTTAATTTCTTTGGTTAAATTGAGCCCATTTTAGGGTCATTGATTTTATAAATTACTTTTTTCCGCTATTTTCTTTGGTTGAATTTAGTCCATATTAGTGACTGTTGAGGATGATTACTTTCTAGGAAAGGTCATTACCTCATTTATTGTTTCCATGTAAAATTTAATTTTTAAGAAGATTTTAATTATGATTGTTTTTTTCACAGTAGTCTACCAGCCAACCTCTATATTTTCATCCCCCATGCTGCATCTTTGTTTTTTTTTTTTACTAGTATCTACTACAATAAGCTGGGATGAAAAGAGGAGAGTTTTTTGATTTTTTTGAAAATTACATGAGAATTACACATCACATTTTTTGACTTTTTTTAACAAATGCACCCATTCAACTCATATAATTTCAATCCTACCCCCTCCTTTATGCTTTTAACAAAGGCACCCATTAAATCATATAATTTCAATCCTACCCCCTCCTTTATGCTTTTCACAAAGGCACCCATTAAAGCCATATAATTTCAATCTTACCCCCCTCCTTTATGGTTTTTTAATAAAAATCTATAGGGTGATCTTAACCATCCGATTTAAGAGGAATTATGGAAACATCTATAGATTGGAGGGCTAGGATCAGCCTATGGAAATGATTTTTGGGGCACAACCTATTTATGTTGTGTTCCATCACATTTCAATCTTACCCCCCTCCTTTATGGTTTTTTAATAAAAAATCTATAGGGTGATCTTAACCACCGATTTAAGAGGAATTATGGAAACATCTATAGATTGGAGGGCTAGGATCAGCCTATGGAAATGATTTTTGGGGCACAACCTATTTATGTTGTGTTCCATCACATGGACGGTTTGGATCAACCTATGACGTGGTCCGTACAGTTCTTTGTCGGCCGATGCACGGGTTTTTTACTAGTACTATATAGTAGAAGAGAAAAGAAGAGAATTTTTTGAAAATTCTATGAGAATTACACATCACTTTTTTTGACTTTTTTTAACAAATGCACCCATTCAACCCACATATTTTCAATCCTACCCCTTCCTTTCTGCTTTTTAAGAAAAACACCCATTAAAGCCACATAATTTCAATCTTACCCCCCTCCTTTATGCTTTTTTAATAAAAAATCTATACAGTGATCTTAACCATCCGATTGAAGAGGAATTATGGAAACCTCTATAGATTAGAGGGCTAGGATCAGCCTATGGTAATGATTTTTGGGGCACAACCTATTTATGTTGTGTTCCATCACATGGACGGTTTAGATCAACCTATGATGTGGTCTATACAATTCTTTGTCGGCCCGTGCATCGCACGGGATTTTTTGCTAGTGTATATATATATATATATATATATATATATATATATATATATATATATATATATACCTACTCACTTGTGTAGTTAAGTTACCTACACACTAGCTTAAAATACAGTGGGGGCCCACATTGTTTGGGTGATCCAAACCATTCATTTGAATGGTCCTCACATAGATAGGGTGTCCACAAAAAATCAGATCCATAGGATCATCCCAACCATTCAAACTATGGAGGCAAAAAATGGACTAATTTGTGAAGGTTTATACACGTCCATTTTACCTCCACAAATCGTAGGGTTGGGATGATCCTATGGATCTGATTTTTGTGGACACCCTATCTCTGTGAGGACCATTCAAATGAATGGTTTGGATCACCCATTATGTGTAGAGAGTTCTCTACACACTAGCTTAAAATACAGTGGGCGCCCACATTGTTTGGGTGATCCAAGCCATCCATTTTAAAGGCCCTCACATAGATATGCTGTGTACAAAAAATCAGATCCATATGATCATCCCAACCCTACGATTTGTGGAGGTAAAATGGATGTCTTTAAACCTTCACAAATTAGTCCATTTTTTGCCTCCACAGTTCGAATGGTTAGGATGATCCTATGGATCTGATTTTTTGTGGACACCCTATCTATGTGAGGGCCTTAAAAATGAATGGTTTGGATCACCCAAATAATGCGGCCCCCACTGTATTTTAAGCTAGTGTGTAGATAACTTATCTACACATGTGTGTAGGAACCGTTTTCTCATATATATATATATATATATATATATATATATATATAGAGAGAGAGAGAGAGAGAGAGAGAGAGAGAGAGAGAGAGAAAACATTTCCTACCCACTTGTGTAGGTAAGTTACCTACACACTAGCTTAAAATACATTGGGGGCCACATTATTTGGGTGATCCAAACCATTCATTTTTAAGGCCCTCACATAGATAGGGTGTCCACAAAAAATCAGATCCATAGGATCATCCTAAGCATTCGAACTGTGGAGGCAAAAAATGGACTAATTTGTGAAGGTTTAAAGACATCCATTTTACCTCCACAAATCGTAGGGTTGGGATGATCCTATGGATCTGATTTTTTGTAGACACCCTATCTATGTGAGGGCCTTTAAAATGGATGACTTGGATCACCCAAACAATGTGGGCCCCCACTGTATTTTAAGCTAGTGTGTAGAGAACTCTCTACACATGTGTAGGAACCGTTTTCTCATATTATATATATATGTGTGTGTGTGTGTGTGTGTGTGTGTGATGATATTTAACCCTTGATGTGATCAATAAATAGCCATTGTTTCACATTCAACATGATCTGATCAACCTGCTAGCAGTATGTTAAAACAGAAAAGCTAATGGTTCACATGCAAAGGGTAAAATTCCATTGTTGAACAGTTAAGATTGTCTGATCAGTTCATGATGTGGGGGTGGCCCATCTATGGTGGGCTCCACGGATTTTATTACCTTTACTTCTGTCATGTACAGACGATATTAGGCAACCTGACTCTAAATTTTTCCACTGCAAATAATGTCCTTTCTAAATCTCACAGTTGACTTTTTTGGACAGATAATCTCAACATCTCATTGTTAACCATCTTAAAACTAGTTAGGTTATAAGTTAGTGAACTACTAGACTGCAGCTTGTGTGGAAAATATTAGATCCGTGTTTTATACTGGGAAATGTTATCGGCACTACTGTATTTTGATGATCGCACTCGTCACTTTATTAAAAGTACGGTATGGCCTGCATCGTAGGTTAGGATGATCCAAACCATCCATTATATGGGCCACAACCCAACCTAAATAGGTTGTGTCCTAACCCTCCGATATATAGAGGGTTAGGATCAACCCTCTAACATTCAATACCTCTACGGATCGGACGGTTAGGATACGGTTTGGATCATCTTAAGGTGCCGGCCATACCGTACTTTTAATAAAGTGAGGAGTACTGATAGCATTTCCCTTTATATTACTACCTTACAACTGATCTTAATGTCGGATACAGAATTTTCTCTTTCCCTTGGGTCGATCGTTTTTCCGTTACTATCATTACTGGTGGGACCAACCACGGTTTGGAAGCTATTCTATTTAAGATCGGGAAAAAATTAAAAATTAATTAAACAAAATAAATGGGAGAAGCAATGGTATGTGTTAGACCGAAAATCGGTAACAGGTACAGCAGTGGCGTAAGAGCTGAGCTGGATGACCAAAGGAGCTGAGTTCTGAGGAATCGAAGTGAGGGAGCTGAGTTCTGCACAGTAGCAAACGAGGTCAGAAGACCAACCCGGGTGTTACTCCGGACAGGCCCTTCAACACTCAAGTCAGTAATGAGCAGGAGTGCAGAGCTAGTTTAAGAGTTTCGAGGGGAGGAGGTTTTTCATTACCCTTGGTTTGAGCTTTGAACCTCCTTTTATAGAGGGAGGTTGATGACGTGGGGTTGCCCACCCAAGGACAGGTGGTGACCTGCTATAGGCTGGAGTCCACCTACTCCAGGAAAGGTGGTGGCCTGCTAGAGACTGGAGTTCACCTACTCCAGGACAGGTGGCGGTCTGCTAGAGGCTGGAGTTCACCTACTCCAGGACAGGTGGTGGTCTGTGATAGGCTTGAGTTCACCTACTCCAGGATAGGTGGTGGCCTGTGATAGGCTTGATTTCACCTACTCCAGTACAGGTGGTGGCCTGTGATAGGCTTGAGTCCACCTACTCCAGGACACGTGGGGTTGCCCACCCAAGGACAGGTGGAGGCCCGCTATAGGCTGCTGTTTTTACACCCCATCAGTTGCCCCCCAGTTCTCCAAGTCATTGTAGTGACTTGGGGAAGTGTGGTGAATTACATTCCTGAATGGGCGGAATCTGTTCGGAAATTTGCTGGAGACGAGTTCGGAAATGAGTCCGGAAATTTGCTGGAAACTTGCTGGAAATGAGTCCGGAAATGAGTCCGGAAATTTGCTGTAAATGAGTCCGGAAACTTGCTGGAAACGAGTCCGGAAATTTGCTGGAAATGAGTCCGGAAATGAGTCCGGAAACTTGCTGGAAATGAGTCCGGAAATGAGTCCGGAAACTTGCTGGAAATGAGTCCGGCTTGGGCCGGACTGACTTTTGTCGTTTAGCGAACTCGCCATATCCAGTCCGGCTTGGGCCGGACTGACTTTTGTCGTTTAGCGAACGCGCCATATCCAGTTCGGCTTGGGCCGGACTGATGCACGAGCACGTAACGGATGCCCTTAGCTTCTTGGAGATACGCGCGTATTCGCTTACGCCTTCGCCTCGAAGTGCGTGTCGTCATTAATGAAAAACACGCGGCCTTTATACAGTGGCTTTTGAAGTGCGTGCCTTGTATTAAATGCGAACCGCCTCAGCAAAGCTTATAAAATGAGGTTTTTTACCTTTCATTTTTTACTTCTTACTTTTTTCTCGCCTCCTCCTCTCCTCTCTGCCAGTTCGGCTTGCGTAGTGCGTGGCTCTGAGCATTTGTGGATTGGGAGCTTCCTACTCTGCCCGGTATTCTTCTCAGCCTTTCTTTTTTCTGCTTCATGTCCCATAGTAGTTCTAGTTCTGAGTCCGGTTCGGAGTCCGGTTCAGAGTCCTCTTCCAGTAGCTCAGAGTCTAGTCCAGTAATGGCAAGTCCCAATATTAGAGTAGAAATCGTAGATAGCGATAGCGAGGTGAATAAGGAGGAGGTGATTCTTGATCTCAACACGACTCCACTCCCAACGGATAGTTATCTCCAAGCAGGAGGGAGTGTTGGTAGTGACGCCGCGGAGGCGTCCACAACGTTTCTTCCTGGCCAAGCCGTTGAGGTCATAGCTAGGGCCCGGATGGAAGCCAACTCGAAATACAACATACGGGCTCTTGTCGAGGAGAACTATCTTGATGAGTCCATCATGAGGGACATTAGAGACAGATACTGCGTTCTCCCCAGGTTTGGGCTGAGGGAGGCGACAGAGGGAGATAGGGCCTGCAACGAAAGCTCCGACGTCTGCATCTACGATGAGTCATTGAGGGCTAGACTCAGGTTCCCTTTGCACCCGTTCTTCGCCGCGGTGCTTCGATATTACGGACTGCCCCCGGCTCAGGTTGCCCCGAACTCGTGGAGGTTGCTGACGGGCTTCGTCTATCTTGTCCAGGGCCGGCTAGAGAGGAACTTATCTGTGCCGTTATTCCGCGCTTATGCCCACTTAAAGAGGCACAAGGAGGGGGGCTGGATTTACATTAGCCAGCACCCAGAGTTGAAAATAATAACTGGCATTCCTTCTTCCATACACTTGTGGAAGAATAGGTTCTTCTACGTTGATGACAGGGAGTCCAGTGAGCCCTGGCCGGTTTCTCTAACATGGGATGTCCCTGACACAGTAGCACTAAGTCGCAAGCCGCTTCTAGAGGACGAAGATATGAGGACATTCGCCCTAATGCGTGAGGAGCCGGAACGAGGGGGCCTCATTCTTAGTACTGTGACCCCGGCATGTATGTGGCTAGACTTGCTTTAAACTCCCTGTTTGTTTTCTTTTCGCTTCTGACTGTCCTATTCATGTTCACTTGCAGAGATGCGGCAACAATCAACGGTCGAGAGAATAAGGCAAGGGGCTTTTCCAAGGGCTCAGCAGGGGGCTCAGCAAGTGGCCCAGCAGAGCCAGAAAAGAAAAGCAGCTGAGATGGCGAGTCCGGCTCCTACCTGTGGTACCCGATCCCGCGAGAGGGGTGGGGCGCGAGCCGCCGCGCTCTCTCTCTTGGTCTCTCGTATCCACGCGATTGGCGTGTGCATTTTAATATTGATTTGAATTCATCTTTCATGTGAACTTGGGATCACTAAGGCAATCCGAACTCCACACGAAAGAGAATGACAGAGTCGCCACCTAGATGTGGGATCTAGGACCCGAAATTAACCAGAAATCTAGACTCGCTACCTGGTTACGAGAATGGAAGGTATGGGGAGTTATCCACCACATGCACCATTCCTGCCCGATAATCGGTCTTCGATTCCAAAAGCTAACTCTTTTAAATTTATTTTAAATGGCTCATTCAACTCTATGTTAAAGTGCGAACTAAGTGACATGCATCCTAACATCTAATTTCAATGTGAATCCTAAATGTGTATCTTGATTTATTAATTTGTCTGGATTCAATCTAAGTGAAAGTTCTCCTAGAATTCTAATTTCATGGAAAGTCCTAAGTGATTTGATTAAGTATTTACAAGAAAATTAATATACAAAACACCACAATTTGTTGTGGTGCCGACTCGCGGGTGGTATGCCATCAGACATCCAAGCTGCCTACGTACCCAAGCCTCACTGGGATCAGAGTCGACGTAGTTCGGTGCACCTAAGCTAAGTTACATATGCCTAACTCAACTAAGACACCGACCTAGACGGGATTGACTGTTTCAACAGTTTTAGGAGAAGTTATTTAATTCAAGTTGAAGATTTTATTATCTTAGGATTTCATCTAAGATGCTATATGATTCTCATCTAAATGCAAATGGTCCCTTAGACTAATGCAGGTTTGCCTTACATCCTAGTTTACTAGGCTTGTCCTAGGGAAAGATTGGGTGACTAGTGTAACTAGACCTATGGCACGGTTGCTATACATAGCAAGCGTCCGTGATGAGGCCGGACTCCTGACTCTAGGACTCCCTAAAACCTAAGACTCCCTAAAACTTAGGACACGACACGACACGACACCAGTGTTCCTAAATTGGGCTCTAAGGGTTCCTAAAGGAATTTTGAATCCACCGGCTCTTGGGAATCTCGAATTCTTTTGGGTTTGTGGAAACTTTTAGAGTTTTCTTGAAGCTTTTATTATCTGAAGGTATTTAGTGTGTTTGGTAGCTTTTAAAGTTGTTTATTTAGAAGGTTTTAGTTTCATTTGAAATTTTTAGTGGTCTTTTGGTTAATGGCTTTTAACGGATTTTTATCAGTGGATTTTAAATGGGTGAATTTTAGTTTTGTTAATTTTAGGTTGGATGTACTTTAGATTAATGTCTTTCGATTTTGGTTTGGAAAATGACGTTAACACAACCAAGTTTTGACAATTGCACAAATTCGACAAACCATTGACCATTAAAAGATCTGACAAATGCAGCCCACTAAAACTGTCGTAACTCTTTAACCGCTTGGCCAAATTCAACGTACAAACATGCGTTGGAAAGATCTTTTATAGGGCTACAACTTTGTAGTTCTCCATTGTTTGTAAATCTGTGATTTAGAGGTTCGAATTTGTGTTGCAAACAAAAGGACAGCAACATTAAACTGGAAATGCCTAAAGGTGTGCCGCAACCATTTTGGACTTAACTTTTTAACCGCTCGCTGTCTGATCTAGCACGAATACTCGTTGGAAACGGCACGAAAATATCTACGACTTTGTAGTTAACCATTTCCCACGATTCTGTTGATTAGAAGTCGAAAAATCTGTTTAAAGTCTAACAGCTAGCACTATGACGGGAATGATATTGGCACCCCCATGTTTTCTTTTGATAGTTCTTATTTTTTTAGTGATTAAAAGACGGTGAATATGAAAAATGGCTTGAATGGGCCTGAGATTAGATTCAAATGGGATGTTTGAAAAAGGGGTTGTTTTTATCTACTTGGCAAGGTGGGGTATGGATATTGGGTTCTTGAGATTGAGTGGGGGCTGTTGTTATCAATTGAAAGATGGAGGTTTTGTAAGCCAAATTAAATGGGTTTTGATAATTCATGTAAAATTCAAGTTTTCTTTCTTGTAAATGTTCAAAATTTTTAATGAATTGTTTTCCCAAAAGAAATCTAAATTCCCTAACAAGCCAATGATTTCAACATCCCATTGCAAATAGGTTCTAATGACCCTAACACATTAATTATATTTAGCATAAGTGAGAACATGACCAAGGCCAAACTAGTACAAAATTAAACATGACATCAACCAAAATATACGCAAAACAACACTCAATCCTACAAATATAGAAAAGAAAATAAAATTCCAAAAGACATACCTTTTTGTAGACGATATTCCATGCAAACTTATGGAGAAGAGGGATTTGGTCTAGAGAGAGGGCTTGAATTTTCTAAGAGAGGGGTTCTCTCCTCTTTTCTTTTTTTTCCTTCATTCTCTTTGGTGAGATGAGAGGGTATTTATAAGAGAATGGGATAGGAGGTTAGGTGAGGTTAGGTGAGGTTAGGTAAGGTTAGGTGAGGTTAGGTGATGTTAGGTGAGGTTAGGTGAGGTTAGGTGAGGTTTGGATGGTTATGATGGGAGGAGAGGTTAGGTGAGGTTAGGTGAGGTTTGAATGGTTAGGATGAGAGGAGAGGTTAGGTGGTTTTGGATGGTTAGACCCAGGTCATGATCTGCCATTGATCTAACGATTTACGGAAATCGGGTCTCGGAATGGAATCAGGGTCCGGGCTATGAAGTGACCCTAGCTTATTTTGTCCCGATTGATGATCCGTAAAGTCAGATCAAGATATTAATGACCTAAAACATATAAATCAATGATAGAGGGGGTTCTCACATGGATTTAACACACTAATTTATTTGTTGATTAAAACAAAACAAAATGGGGTGTCTACAGATGCCCCTCTTTGGTAGAGATGACGTAGTCATTGAATACCAAAGTTAAAAATGACAGAACCATTTTGCGTAGTTTTAATCGACAAAGGACTCTCTAGATACAACGCACCTTAACATAATGCAAAACCTTAGATGAAACCCTAGAACTTGAATAATAATAAAAACTCGATGCGGCGCCGTTCACAAACGGGCAATTAGAGAATGAGATATCATTTTCGAATGGATTCTGAAGGGAAAGGACAAAGATCGCTCTCAAACAGTTTTTAGAAGGAGATGAGACGCCGCTCACAAGCGGGTTCAACGAGGATAAGAAGCATTCCCAAATGGACTTGGATAATGAGGCACCGTTCACAAACGGCCTCAAGGAGGATAGAAAACCATTCACAAATGGACTCGAGAAAAGAGGCACCGTTCACAAACGGGCTCAAGGAGAAGACAAGACCATTCACAAATGGACTCGAGAAATGAGGCACCGTTCACAAACGGGCTCAAGGAGGAAGATACCATTCACAAATGGATTCGAGAAAAGAGGCACCGTTCACAAACGGGCTCAAGGAGAAGACAAGACCATTCACAAATGGACTCGAGAAATGAGGCACCGTTCACAAACGGGCTCAAGGAGGACGATACCATTCACAAATGGATTCGAGAAAAGAGGCACCATTCACAAACGGGCTCAAGGATAAGACAAGACCATTCACAAATGGACTCGAGAAATGAGGCACCATTCACAAACAGGCTCAAGGAGAAGACGAGACCATTCACAAATGGACTCGAGAAATGAGGCACCGTTCACAAACGGGCTCAAGGAGAAGACGAGACCATTCACAAATGGATTCGAGAAATGAGGCACCGTTCACAAACGGGCTCAAGGAGAAGACAAGACCATTCACAAATGGATTCGAGAAATGAGGCACCGTTCACAAACGGGCTCAAGGAGAAGACAAGACCATTCACAAATGGACTCGAGAAATGAGGCACCGTTCACAAACGGGCTCAAAGAGGACACGAGACCATTCACAAATGGACTCAGAAAATGAGGCACCGTTCACAAACGGGCTCAAGGAGAAGATGAGACCATTCACAAATGGACTCAGAGAATGAGACACCTGTTCACAAACGGGTTCGAAGAGAAGACGAGACCATTCACAAATGGACTCGAGAAATGAGGCACCGTTCACAAACGGGCTCGAAGAATTTAGGGATTTTTTTATGAACTTGAATTTGACGTAGGAATGGATTTTTATTTTTATTTTTTAATTAAGGATTTGGATTTGATAAAATTTTTTATTTTTGGAAAATGAGGTACCGTCCGCAAACGGGCTCAAGGAGAAGATGAGACCATTCACAAATGGCCTCGAGAAAAGAGGCACCGTTCACAAACGGGCTCAAAGAGGACATGAGACCATTCACAAATGGACTCAGAGAAAAGAAACCTGTTCACAAACGGGTTCAAGGAGAAGACGAGACCATCCCCAAATGGCCTCGAGAAAAGAGGCACCGTTCACAAACGGGCTCAAAGAGGGCATGAGATTTTTCATGAACTTGAATTTGACGTAAGATTGGATTTGTTTGAATCGGGGATTGGTTTTGATGAATTTTTTATTTTTGGGAAATGAGGTACCGTCCGCAAACGGGCTCAAGGAGAAGACGAGACCATTCACAAACGGCCTCGAGAAATGAGGCACCTTTCACAGAAGGGCTCAAAGAGGACATGAGATTTTTCATGAACTTGAATTTGACGTAAGATTGGATTTGTTTGAATCGGGGATTGGATTTGATGAATTTTTATTTTTGGGAAATGAGGTACCGTCCGCAAACGGGCTCAAGGAGAAGACGAGACCATTCACAAATGGGCTCGAGAAATGAGGCACCGTTCACAAACGGGCTCGACGACACAAGATAGCTTTGATTGATGAATTCAACAATGAAAAATTTAGAGATTTTTATGAATTTGAATTTGACGTAGGATTGGATTTTTTGAATTGGGGATTGGATTTGATGAATTTTTGATTTTTTGAGAAATGAGGCACCGTCCACAAACGGGCTCAAGGAGGACATGAGACCATTCATAAATGAACTCAGAAAATGAGGCACCGTTCACAAATGGGCTCAAGGAGAAGACGAAACCATTCACAAATGGACTCGAGAGATGAGGCACCGTTCACAAACGGGCTCAAGGAGAAGACGAGGCCATTTGCAAATGGGCTCGAGAAAAGAGGTACCGTTCACAAACGGGCTCGAAGAATTTAGAGATTTTCCATGAACTTGAATTTGACGTAAGATTGGATTTGATGAATTTTTTATTTTTTTGAACTCAATGAAATCGGGGATATTATGGATCGTGCCCGACAAAGATGTTGGAAACTAGGACTTTGACGAATGATGAAACGGCAAACCTTTAGAACGAAGAACCATTACTAGCAAGAATGGATTAGGAACATTTTTATGAAACTTCAACAAGATTTTTCTCAAAGAGACTGCTGGTCTTGTCTTCTGGGGATTTTGATAACTGAAACCTTGAACAAGACATTTGAGATTGGTAATTTAGAACAACGACTCTCTTGGATATTAACATGGAAAAGCGGGATCTGCTTCTTGACAGGTGTTTAGATAAACATTTCTTGACCAGGATAACTAACCGGAAGGGAATTATGAATTTGAATGGTTCATCTTTCTGAGAAATTGGCTCAACCACCATTGCATCTGAGGTTCTTCCAAGCTTAAGGTGCCTTCCTGGGGTATGATCTTTTTACGGAAGCTGGGCTTTCTGATGTTTCTACTTCTGAATTTTTCTGAGCTGATCTTCTTTGAAATGAAGTTGTTTGACTAAATTCTCGAGCTCTTTCAGGTATAATTGCAGGGAGCTGCCTAGGCCTGGCCTCCTTCACCAAGACAGTTACATCATTTGGACATAGGAACGACAATTGACTCTTTCTAAAGAGAAAACTTAGATGAAAGGCACTACTCAAAGGATTGAGCAGCCCTGAAGGAGTGAACTTAGAATAATAAAGATTGACTGACTATACTGACAAACATAGTGATGCTTCTGACTTAGTTAATGTTTTGTTTGGTAAGTCTATCCTTTCAAGGAATAGTTTTTCAATTGGTAAACACCGGACTTCTTCCTCGAAACAGTAATGCCTCAAGAATTTAATTACGACCCCTAAGATTGCTTAGCTTCAATGCCCCCAGTTTTGAGGATATCACTTGAATTTGCTTGAACTTCAGTTGATCTTCAGTCTTGATACCGGCTGTTGCCTTCTTATACTGATTCTCTTACCGTGACCAAGTCACCTCTTCAGGGTTTTTAACTTGGCGGACCGCGCTAGCCTTAACTTTTGCCTGAACCACCTTTCTAGGTTTTCGATCCAGCAGGCTATCCCCTTAGCTTTTGCCTAAGCCGCCCTTTCGGGTTTTCAACTTAGCAGGGAAATGATCTTAAATTTTGCCTAGACCGCCCTTTCAGGTTTTCAGTCTAGCAGATCTTCAAACTCCATTTTTTTTTTATTCATCATCATTTTTTTTTTTTTTTGTTTCGGGACCTAGATCATTAGTTCTGAACACCGGAAGGACTTTATAGGTAGGATAGGGCTTTTCAAAGAATGGCTTAAGGTTCAACAAAGATTTCGACCGAACCTGTGAATAGGTTGCCTACATATCCCAAGGTAGGAATCAGGTCGTGTATAGTTCAGGGGGAATGCCCCTAGTTTGAAGATAAATTGTTCGAAAGTTTATTGATTTTTCTTTTTTTTTCTTCTTTCTGGAATAATTGACTTATCTTCTTTAGGAACTTGTCCCCTTTTTTTTTTTCTGAAAGGATTGAATTTCTTTTTTTTTTGGATTGATTGAATTGCTTTTCTTTTTTGAATTGACCGAACTCAGTTTAACCGAGCTGCCTACGTACCCCAGTGTAGGGATCAGGTCTCGCGTAGTTCGGGGCGAATGCCCCTAGTTTGATGGGTTTTCAAGAAAATTTCATTTAGGCTCGAAGGGTTTGCAAACCAGTATTCTTTTGACGTTGGGTTCTGATTTTGGGATTTATTCAGCCAAAGGAGGCCTTCCGATGTTCAGATTGGGAATCGATCTAGGTTACTAGAGTCCCTCTGGTGCTGATTATTATTTTATTTTTTATTTTTTTTTTCTTCTTTTTTTTTATGGAGTTTGACGGCATTTCCAGGTAAGAGATAATATATCTTCTTCTTTCAAGATTCTAATACGCGCCTTCGACTTTCATAGAGCAAAACTTGTTCTTCGACATCCTCCATCTATGGATTTGTAACTCTTGATATCTGATGATCACTTTTCAATGCTTGCTCTTGAACTTCTTATCTCGAATTTGATGGCTTCATGTTATGAATTTGAGAACCAAGGTCATCGATTGGAAATATGAAAGTTGTTTCTACTCCATGCCCCTTGCATAGCATATGATATTCACTTCATTCATTTTCTTTGAGCTTTCCATCTATGTCTTGCCCCTGGTATCGGTTGTAGCTTTTCTAGACAATCTTCTTATTCTTGAAATAATTTTATCAATTCTTCACACTCTTTAGAGGGTAATGTATTTTCAATCGGCATTCACTGAATCAAAGTTTCAGTGCCAGTGTTTATCATTTCAATTTCATCTTTGAAAGGTTGGGATTGGCGCTCCTCCTCTCGTTCAAGTAATTGCTGTGACTCAAGTGGAGTTTCGTCAATTTTGTCCTCATTTGAAGAGGGAGTCTTATTTTAAGATCAGAAGCACACTTAAGAACAGACACAAGTGAACTTTTTGGAACTGACCGAAATTTTATTTAAAGAAAAGCTATTACATCAGACGACCTATCCTGAACATGCTCAGGATTCACAACTCTAAATAAGAAAGGGAAACAGAAGATAACTTGCCTGGACTAGGCATTGACCTTTAACTGTAAGACCGGACTCAACAATTATACTGACCATGATGACTGACTCAACATAAAATAGTAAGTGACTAAAACTTTAACTGCTGCAACTGTTTGGCGTTGAAGGCTCGGCGAAGGCTGGTTCGTTCTGAACATCATCATGGCTGATACTTTCAATTTTGGACAATGATGACTGATTCGCATAGGGAAATGCCCCTAGCTCAAGGATTCTGAGAGTGAACTCTGAAGGACTTAGCAAAATAATCTTGAAAAAGGTAGCCCCTAGAGGAGGAAGAGATCAAGGGTACAGGCAAGATTGGATCATCAAGATTGCACGATCAAATGATTGAGACACAATTTCCGCCAATGAAGACACAATCGAATCCCACAAAAGACGAATGATAGACACATGATCAAAAGATGAGATTGCATAGGATTACTTTCAACGGATAGATCATGAATGACTAATCCTATGAGATCTTTGGAAATGATGGGATTTATATCCTAACCCCAAAGGGAAAGTTTTTATTCTTCACACATTTTATCAGTGTTACCTGAAGGCATCAACCCTAATCCTAATCTAGCGGAGTGGAGATAGGATCTCAACTCATGACTTTGTTTATGTACCTAGGACCGATCGTAGCCATTGGAAGATGGACTACGGTCTAATCTAGACACAAATGGGTAGGATATCCTAAACTAGGCTCACACATGTGATGCACATGTGTTCGTATACTACATGCATGTGTGGGTTAATCTAGGGGTAAGGCCAAGAGTTCCCTTAGCGCGAATCCATGTTCGATATACTGTACCAGTGTCCGGCGTATCAGTACGTGAACAATAGATCCGTTTACGCACCATAAAGGTACTAGGCTAAGGGTGGAATGCTTCTCTAGCACAGAGGCACCAGGTGATGAAATCCCAGTCAACCATGCTAGATAACACTCCGGGTTCCTAAAATAGGACGTGTGTGAATGTGAGATGCAAGGGTTTAGATGCAAGTGATGTAAGTGTGTGCAATAAGTTCGCGCAATCTATGATGCCTTCAGGTTTTGTTAAATTAAGTTCGAGTAAAATGTGATGAGAGAAAATAAAACAAGACAAACTAATCTAACAAGTATAGAGTTTTTATGAGCCAATTAAATTAAATTCAAATGAATTATCTTTTGAAATTTTAATGAAGTTAGGTGGTCCCCAGCAGAGTCGCCAGACTGTGGTACCCGATCCCGCGAGAGGGGTGGGGCGCGAGCCGCCGCGCTCTCTCTCTTGGTCTCTCGTATCCACGCGATTGGCGTGTGCATTTTAATATTGATTTGAATTCATCTTTCATGTGAACTTGGGATCACTAAGGCAATCCGAACTCCACACGAAAGAGAATGACAGAGTCGCCACCTAGATGTGGGATCTAGGACCCGAAATTAACCAGAAATCTAGACTCGCTACCTGGTTACGAGAATGGAAGGTATGGGGAGTTATCCACCACATGCACCATTCCTGCCCGATAATCGGTCTTCGATTCCAAAAGCTAACTCTTTTAAATTTATTTTAAATGGCTCATTCAACTCTATGTTAAAGTGCGAACTAAGTGACATGCATCCTAACATCTAATTTCAATGTGAATCCTAAATGTGTATCTTGATTTATTAATTTGTCTGGATTCAATCTAAGTGAAAGTTCTCCTAGAATTCTAATTTCATGGAAAGTCCTAAGTGATTTGATTAAGTATTTACAAGAAAATTAATATACAAAACACCACAATTTGTTGTGGTGCCGACTCGCGGGTGGTATGCCATCAGACATCCAAGCTGCCTACGTACCCAAGCCTCACTGGGATCAGAGTCGACGTAGTTCGGTGCACCTAAGCTAAGTTACATATGCCTAACTCAACTAAGACACCGACCTAGACGGGATTGACTGTTTCAACAGTTTTAGGAGAAGTTATTTAATTCAAGTTGAAGATTTTATTATCTTAGGATTTCATCTAAGATGCTATATGATTCTCATCTAAATGCAAATGGTCCCTTAGACTAATGCAGGTTTGCCTTACATCCTAGTTTACTAGGCTTGTCCTAGGGAAAGATTGGGTGACTAGTGTAACTAGACCTATGGCACGGTTGCTATACATAGCAAGCGTCCGTGATGAGGCCGGACTCCTGACTCTAGGACTCCCTAAAACCTAAGACTCCCTAAAACTTAGGACACGACACGACACGACACCAGTGTTCCTAAATTGGGCTCTAAGGGTTCCTAAAGGAATTTTGAATCCACCGGCTCTTGGGAATCTCGAATTCTTTTGGGTTTGTGGAAACTTTTAGAGTTTTCTTGAAGCTTTTATTATCTGAAGGTATTTAGTGTGTTTGGTAGCTTTTAAAGTTGTTTATTTAGAAGGTTTTAGTTTCATTTGAAATTTTTAGTGGTCTTTTGGTTAATGGCTTTTAACGGATTTTTATCAGTGGATTTTAAATGGGTGAATTTTAGTTTTGTTAATTTTAGGTTGGATGTACTTTAGATTAATGTCTTTCGATTTTGGTTTGGAAAATGACGTTAACACAACCAAGTTTTGACAATTGCACAAATTCGACAAACCATTGACCATTAAAAGATCTGACAAATGCAGCCCACTAAAACTGTCGTAACTCTTTAACCGCTTGGCCAAATTCAACGTACAAACATGCGTTGGAAAGATCTTTTATAGGGCTACAACTTTGTAGTTCTCCATTGTTTGTAAATCTGTGATTTAGAGGTTCGAATTTGTGTTGCAAACAAAAGGACAGCAACATTAAACTGGAAATGCCTAAAGGTGTGCCGCAACCATTTTGGACTTAACTTTTTAACCGCTCGCTGTCTGATCTAGCACGAATACTCGTTGGAAACGGCACGAAAATATCTACGACTTTGTAGTTAACCATTTCCCACGATTCTGTTGATTAGAAGTCGAAAAATCTGTTTAAAGTCTAACAGCTAGCACTATGACGGGAATGATATTGGCACCCCCATGTTTTCTTTTGATAGTTCTTATTTTTTTAGTGATTAAAAGACGGTGAATATGAAAAATGGCTTGAATGGGCCTGAGATTAGATTCAAATGGGATGTTTGAAAAAGGGGTTGTTTTTATCTACTTGGCAAGGTGGGGTATGGATATTGGGTTCTTGAGATTGAGTGGGGGCTGTTGTTATCAATTGAAAGATGGAGGTTTTGTAAGCCAAATTAAATGGGTTTTGATAATTCATGTAAAATTCAAGTTTTCTTTCTTGTAAATGTTCAAAATTTTTAATGAATTGTTTTCCCAAAAGAAATCTAAATTCCCTAACAAGCCAATGATTTCAACATCCCATTGCAAATAGGTTCTAATGACCCTAACACATTAATTATATTTAGCATAAGTGAGAACATGACCAAGGCCAAACTAGTACAAAATTAAACATGACATCAACCAAAATATACGCAAAACAACACTCAATCCTACAAATATAGAAAAGAAAATAAAATTCCAAAAGACATACCTTTTTGTAGACGATATTCCATGCAAACTTATGGAGAAGAGGGATTTGGTCTAGAGAGAGGGCTTGAATTTTCTAAGAGAGGGGTTCTCTCCTCTTTTCTTTTTTTTCCTTCATTCTCTTTGGTGAGATGAGAGGGTATTTATAAGAGAATGGGATAGGAGGTTAGGTGAGGTTAGGTGAGGTTAGGTAAGGTTAGGTGAGGTTAGGTGATGTTAGGTGAGGTTAGGTGAGGTTAGGTGAGGTTTGGATGGTTATGATGGGAGGAGAGGTTAGGTGAGGTTAGGTGAGGTTTGAATGGTTAGGATGAGAGGAGAGGTTAGGTGGTTTTGGATGGTTAGACCCAGGTCATGATCTGCCATTGATCTAACGATTTACGGAAATCGGGTCTCGGAATGGAATCAGGGTCCGGGCTATGAAGTGACCCTAGCTTATTTTGTCCCGATTGATGATCCGTAAAGTCAGATCAAGATATTAATGACCTAAAACATATAAATCAATGATAGAGGGGGTTCTCACATGGATTTAACACACTAATTTATTTGTTGATTAAAACAAAACAAAATGGGGTGTCTACACTACCCAAGACACTGCGCCTCCCCCGCCTCCCAAAGGCAGAACCTCGGTGAAACTGGTTGGTGCCTTCGGCCAAGGAGCCTGTTCTTCAAAGTCTAGTGGCACACCCGCAGGAACTGGAGCCCGTCCTCCCCCAGCGAGGGCAGGAGACAATGTTTTTCGGCCCAATTGGGTCGTTCAGAAAAATGATACTAGCCTTGGCGAGAGCCGAGTAGCTGCTGAGATCCTGAGCAAGTGTATCCTCAGCAAAGATAAACAGCAGGTTCTCCATGAACCGCCAGCTACGGCCGAAGAGGCCGTATTCTCTTCACTTTATCAGGTAAGATGGCCAACGAGTATGCTCATTTTCTGTCCGTCTTTTGCTTCGCTTTCCTGTGTTAACACTTGCTTGTCTGCGTCTGTAGATTGGAGTGTACTTCAATGATCTTCAGGGGAAGAGTAAGAAGTTCTCTGAGGCGATCACAAAGTCAGAAGCGGAGAATGGAAAGTTGGCGGAGGAGCTTCAAACGAACATCGGGTGGGTAGAGGCGGAGAAGAAGCTGCTTAGAGAGGAGCTGGCCCATCAGAAGCAGAAGGCAGCCGAAGCCCTCAACTCCCAGAGGGAGAGAGCCAAGGAGAGACAGATAGAGGCCGTGGCGGAAGCCGTCGCGGAGGCCATACAGAAAAAAGAGAACGACCTCTTTAGTTTGTCCAGTGAGGCCTACAAGATTGGATTCTTTGACTGTCTTGAGCAGGTCAAAGCGTCCAATCCAGTCGTGACCCTGACCGGCCTGAATATCCCTGATCCACCGGCGCTTGACGACGAGGAGCCGTTAACCACTGCGGCCGTAGTAGTCCCGGAGACGGACTTACCTCGGGGCAGCAGCCACGGGGTTTTCTTGAGCTCTCTTCTTTTTTCTTTCTGAGCCATCTCATCTGATTCTTTCTGTAATGGTCTTTAGAGACCCAACTTTTGTAACAGGCTTTCGAGGCCTCACCTTTTGTAATGGTCCTTAGAGACCCAACTTCTTCATGAATAGAAATCATATTTTGATGTCTACTTGCTCTCCATTTGTCTGCCTCTGAATAATAATACTGTTTGATTTCTTGTTGTGGGCAGACATTTGAGATGAATTAACTTGCAAGTTTCCAAGTTTTGGTAAACTGGGTTTCCAAGCGTCAGATACCCAGGTTTAGAGAACTAGGTTCCAGATAAATAATAAATACCCAAATTTTAGCGAACTGGGTTTCCAGATAAATAATAAGTACGCAAGTTTTAGCGAACTAGGTTTCCAGATAAATAATAAGTACCCAAGTTTTAGCGAACTGAGTTTCCAGATAAATAATAAGTACCCAAGTTTTAGTGAACTGGGTTTTCAGATAATAAGTACCCGAGTTTTAGCGAACTGGGTTTCCAGATATAAGTACCCGAGTTTTAGTGAACTGGGTTTCCAAGCGGCTTTGGTTTTTGCTGTCCGGGCTGGTTCCGGACTAGGAGTGAGCTCCTGGTCTTTGCGGAGACGAGCCGTGGCGAACCAAGCAGCGAGTACCCTAGTTTTAATGAACTGGGTTTCCAGATATAAGTACACGAGTTTTAGCGAACTGGGTTTCCAGATAATAAGTACCCAAGTTTTATTGAACTGGGTTTCCAAATATAAGTACCCGAGTTTTAGCGAACTGGGTTTCCAAGCGGCTTTGGTTTCTGCTGTCCGGGCTGGTTCCGGACCAGGAGTGAGCTCCCGGTCTTTGCGGAGACGAGCCGTGGCGAACCAAGCAGCGAGTACCCTAGTTTAATGAACTGGGTTTTCAGAAGGTGAGGGGATCTGCAAAAGAATTTCCATATCATTTATATTTAACACGTATTTACATTTACAAAATCACCTTTTACGCCCGACGTTTGGCTACTGATAGTATTTCCTGAGATTCTTGGAGTTCCATGCGTGGGGTAATAGGTGCTCCTCCAGTGTCTCCAGCTTATAACTTCCTAGGCGAATTACTTCTTTCACTCGATACGGTCCCTCCCAGGCCGGGGAGAGTTTTACGAGTTTCGTTGGTTGGGAGATGGCAGCTTTCCTCAGGACTAAATCTCCTGTTCGGAATTCTCTGTTGCGTATCTTTGAATCATGGTAGTTGGATACTTTCTGCTTGTAGGCGGCGACCCTGATTCAGGACTCTTCCCGGGCTTCCTCCAGCAAGTCGAGGTTCGCACGGAGCCCGTCATCATTGAGTTGCTCACTGAAGTTGGTGACTCTGGGAGACGGGACGCCCACATCGACGGGTATTACCGCCTCCGTCCCAAAGGACAAGTTGAATGGTGACTCTCCCGTCGATGTGTGCGGGGTGATTCGATACGCCCACAGGACATGATAAAGCTCATCTGCCCATCGGCCAGCCTTATCATCCAGTCTCTTTTTAATCCCCTGAAGAAGAATTCTATTTGTCACTTCTGTTTGCCCATTCGTCTGAGGGTGCGCCACTGAAGTAAACCTCTGCTCGATCTTCAGGTCAGAGCAGAATTTTCGGAAGTTGCGGCAGTCGAATTGTCTACCATTGTCCGTTATCAAAATGCGAGGAATCCCAAACCTGCAAACTACTGACTTCCAGAAGAAGTTCTGGACGTTTTGCTCTGTGATCTGGGCCAGAGGTTCAGCCTCCACCCACTTGGTAAAATAGTCAATAGCAACTACTACAAACGTGCGCTTCCTGGAGGCCGGTGGAAAGGGGCCTAGGATGTCCATCCCCCATACTGTGAAGGGGAGTGGGCTGATGATCGGGGCCATCGACACAGCAGGCTGGTGGATAGTGGGAGAGAATTTCTGGCATCTCTCGCACCTTTTAACCAGACTCAGTGCGTCTTGCCTTAAGGTAGGCCAGTACAGGCCTCTGAGCAACACTTTGATCGCCAGGGCCTTGCCCCCCCAGATGTTCTCCGCAGATCCCTTCGTGCGTCTCTTGCAGGGCGTAAGCGGTGTCGCCGAGCCGGAGGCACTTTAGGTACGGGAGGGTGTACAATCTTTTGTACAGGCTCTCACCACTGAGGGAAAATCGGGCGGCTCTCTGTATCACTCTGCGGGCTTCTTTCTTGGCTTCAGAAAGTTTACCACTGCGCATGTATTCAATGATTTCGTCCATCCAGCACGACTCATTCTCCACCTGCATTACTTCACCGGCCTCACTTTCGATACTGGATTTCTGTAAGAAGTCCATGCATATACTCCCAAGAGTAGTGTATCCGGAGGCAGCAAGCTTGGACAACACATCTGCTTTTGCATTCTCTGTTTTGGGGATTCTAATGACCTCAAAACTTTTGAACTTGCTGGCTAGCTGGCGGACCTTGGAGAGGTATTTGATCATACGCTCGTCGCGGGCCTCATATACTCCTTGAATCTGGTTTGCAACCAGCTGGGAGTCGCAGTATGCTTTAAGCCTCTGGGCTCTGGTCTGGACTGCGAGATTCATCCCGGCGAGGAGGGCTTCATACTCTGCCTCATTGTTGGACGCGCGAAATCCAAACCTCAAGGCATAATCTGCAGTGAAGTTATCGGGTCCGGTGAGAACCAAACCGGCTCCACAGCCACCCTTGTTCGAAGATCCGTCGACGTATACTTCCCAGTTTGGTTCGACGGTTGATGGATTCTGTTCTGCTGGTGCGGGGATGATTGCTGCTTCAGTCCCATCTTCTGATTGTTCCTTCGTTGTGAATGCCTTTTCCACAACTGGGGTTTGAACAATTTCGGATTCAGTGATCTGTTGGGGGATGGTGCACTCAGCTACGAAGTCTGCCAGCACTTGAGCCTTGATCGCTGGCCTTGGTACGTACTGGATGTCGAATTCGCTCAGCTCCACGGCCCATTTCACGAGTGTAGACACCCCATTTTGACCGAACCCCGGATAACCCTTAAACATCTTGGTTTGAATAATTTTCCTCTAAATAAGTGAATTAGTGTTTCCAAATATGCCCTAACCTGGTTTAGAACCTCAACAATGTGTCCGCCAAATTTCGTCGAAAACCGTCAGGGTTTGCCTAGCAAGCGAGCGTAGTGCAGTATGCATAGTGAAAAGGCAGAAGGGGAGTGGATTGTCCATTCAGAAAGGTGCCCATATCAATCCAGAAAAGAAGAGAAAATGTGCCCTGTTTTCTACTTGGACCACCCCTTGTAGAGTTAAAAAGAGCATTCATAATACACTAGAAGGGGCTCTTAAGAGTAAGAGAAGGAGTGCTAATATATCATTATTTTGTATGGTCATTTTTACCCTAGTCCTCCCCTCGTAGCTAAAAAGAGTAGTCGTGAAATACTAGATGAGTCTGTCCAAGGCAAGAAGAAGGGGACCGAATTTGTCCTTTTGGCTTGTCTTGCAAGCATCGAGCAAGGACCATAGGATTAAAAGGGAAATGGATGGCTGAGATTAGGAGGAGGGTGGCAACCCTAGCTATAAAATCATAAATCTCGTGGGTATAGAAGAGGGATTTTCGTAGAAAATGACAGAGTAGAGAGAAGAGGGAGAGAAAGCAAGAGGAGATCAAGTCCTCTTCTCCGACCGGCCAGCTACCCAACCACCATCCCTCTAACCACCATTCTTCTTCTTCTTCTTCTTCTTCTTCTTCTTCTCAAACCCCATTTAACCCAAAACCCAAATCCGGCAGATCCTCCTCTCAGCCGCACTTCACGCCACCACCATCTTCTCCGGTGGAAAGTCCCCAAATCCGACCGAGAACCCTCTTTACCACTCCCTCTTCAAACCCTCTTCCATCCATTTCAAAACCCATCCACCTTCAACAAAACAGCCAGAAAACCCATTTCATTTTCCCCTAAACCCTCTTTCATTCCTTCAACCTCTAACCACCACCTCCATCCCTGCTCCTCATCTCCAAAACCACCCCCATTTTCATCTTTGCAACTCCGGCCGGCCACCTCTGTCACCTCCGACCACCATTATCAACCCAGCCATCGCAGCCACCCCATCCATCTTTACCTTCATATTCATCTCCATTTTAGAAAATCAGAGAGAGAGAGAGAGAGAGAGAGAGAGAGAGAGAGAGGATTTGGGCTTTCTTCTCCGGCGGTTTTGCCGGTGCCGGCCATCTCCACCTCCATCTTTGCAAATCCGACCATCTCCTTTCTCAAACCCCACCATCATATGCCCTGTTTTCTTCAAAAACCATATCTAAACCACCCCATCTGAAATTCAAAACCCTCTTCTTCTACTTCCATTACCTAGACCTCCATCTCCACCACCATCTTCTCCAAACCCACCTTGAAACCCATTTCATTATCCCCATCTCCACCATTTTCTACCTTCTCTGCTCGAGCCACCACCCTTATATCTCCACCCACGTCCATTTCACCATTTTCCAAAACCCCCAACCTTGTCTTCTTTGGCAGCCCCGTCGGAGCTCCGGCCTCGCACCCCCAATTTTGTGCAAGAGCAGAGAGGAAGAGAAAGAGAGTTTTGGGCTGAGATCCTAAGATTGTCATGAAAAGGTAAGGAGAAAAAGTGAAAAGGACTTCTTGGGGTTCATCTATTTTGGGTTTTGGAAGCTGGGAGGAATGGAGGAGAATGATTTGCAGCCATTTTCTTTGATTAGATCTGTTGCTCCGGCCACTTTTCCCATCTCTGGTAATTATCTTTGATCACCCTCCATCGCTCCATTACTCCCACAATCAGCTCCTTGGCCGTCAACTTCGCTCCGAGAACCATCAATTTCTGTAAATTCTGTAGTCCAGCGAAATTTTCTGGCTATACGCCATACCCGAGCTCCATTTGATCTTCTTCGGCTACGCCAACTCAAATCCGATCACGGCACTCCGGTCTTCATTGCAAACCCCATCTCCATCTCTGCAAATCCCCAAACCGTAGATCTGTTCATTTCTCTTATCATCGCCCTTGTTCGTGGCTGGATGGAAAAGGAGGGCCTAGACGAGAAGAGACTAAACTGAAGCCTTCGGTAACATCAGTAACAGGTAACATTTTTACCATCTTGTATTTTTTTGAAACCTGCAAATTTGTTTGCTCTAATTCTCTCAAAATATGGCGTTGATTCGTGGGTTTGGATGCTAATTTGATCTTTGAATGCAAGATGAAAATACAAGTTTCTATGATGAATGGAGGGTGAAGTGATGTATGCCTAATTGATGTAGGAAATCAGATGATACAACTATCATCTGATTTCACAGGAGACCCCATGTCGAGGGTTTGATTGTGTTCATTATTTGATCTCGTTTCTTTACCTCATATCGAAGGAATAAATGTTTGAATTATCAGATGATAGAGTGTGTTGTCATTTGTATGGTTATTCCCCTGTTAGATCTATCATTTGTATTTTTGTTTTCTTGGAAGATTTAAAAAAATCCATTTGGATATGATATTACTGAAAAAAATATATTTTTGTTTTGGATTTGTAATGGCCTCAGAACATAGTGGGTTGAATGCCTTTTCTTGTGAAAGCTAAAAATAAAAAGCATGTTGTTATCACCAAATGCTGTGAGTGAATGAAAAATGAATCGCATGTTTCCCTTCACTGATTGGTCTATGATTGTTTTCTTTGAAAAATCATAATTTTTCCTGGATATTACTTTATTAAGTTCATCTTGAGGATCGATAGTGATGATGTTGTGATAGTAACTATGCCTGATGGTCTTTAGATCTTACAGTTGTTGAGTATTTTGTTCAAGGCGTGATGGTCATGATCAGTAGTGTATGAGAGTTGTCCCATGGTTACCTTGTCTTCCCAAGCAATTCTCCTTAACTTTCGCAGGAAATAATATCAATCAAACCATCTGTTGTTGAATATATGATTCTGGAATAGGTTTTTTGGGACTAGTTTCATCTTGTTTTTGATCTTTGATCTGTGAGGAGGGGCTTAATTCTTTACTTTAGTTTGGTTTGGATTTGAGGCTCTTAGCCTATATTTGATGGAAATGTCTCTTTTCTTGAAAATTGGTGTCTATATCCCCATGTTTCTATAAGGACATTAGCCCGCGCGCTCAGAGCCCCACTCTTCTCTTCTTCTCCTGCTCTCCCCTCAGGTTTTGTGTTGATATCTGAGTCTCGTTTATGAGCCTCTTCCCGTATGCGTGATTTTCATCAGAGTTTTGGATTGTCTCCAGCATTTGATCTTTCCATGGGTTTTCAAAAATCTCCCTCTCAGATTAGGGCGATAAAGGCGCTAGCCCAAGCCCATCCTTATGGGACTTGCTTAGTCCAAGTAGCATATCCCTCCCTTGTATATAGGAGACTTGCCCAGTCTCATCAGAGCCCTTGCTTACGTCATTTGTGTCTCAGAGACAAGCCTTGTCTCATATAGAGAGTTTCCCCTTTAGGAGGCTTACCTAGCCTCATGTTAGAGCCTTTCTTGCTTGAGATCTTAGATTGTTTTCTCTGTTCTTGGGGCACTATCTTTCTTGTTGTGGTTTGTCTCTTTGAGACGCCAGTTGCTTATTTGGGGTTTCCCCCTTTAGATTTAGAGCTTTGCCCTAGTTTGTGGTGTTACTTGCGTGTTCCCTTTAAGATTGAAAACATTTAAAGGTTCAGAGCATTGGAAAAGCTTTAAAATCCAAAAACATTAGAAATTTGAAACTCAAAAACATTTGAAAACTTCAAAAATATCAAAAACATTTAACAAACAGAAAAATCCAAAATCATCTAAAGTGTTGAGTAGTTTTAGGAGTGTAGTAAGAGAGTTCGATTTTCGAACTACGTTGGCTTGATCCTCTTCCACGAGGTACGTAGTGCAGCTTGAGATTCTTATCTCAGGTCCAGCCAAACTTTGTAAATAAATATATTTTAACCTTTTTTTCTTTAAAACCGTGTTTAACAAAAATCTTCCTCTAGAGTTAGGAGTTTGTCCTAGATAGAGAGTTTTAGAGTTGGGAGTTCGTCTTTGATTTGTTATGTGATCGTTTGTGTTTGTGTTAGAGTTAGGAGTTTGTCCTAGCTAGGAGCGCCTCCGTCCGGTCAGTTGGCGATTCACATCGCCGACTGATGACTAGGTCTAAGATGCGTTAGTGATCCCATTGTTTTTCTTAGGACGCACAGTCTAGTTACACATAGGTTGTAGGAACCACCTGCATTAGCTTAGGGCTAACCTGCATTTAGTTAGGGCATATAGGGTGTCCTAAAATCTACAATTCACTGGAATTTAAATAATCGTTCAAGAAGCTTTAATAATTAGTCCGGTTTTTTAGATCCAGTCTAAGATAGAGGTCTAGGTGTCTTAGGCATCCTAGCTTAGAATAGGCACGAAGAACTATGTTGCCTTGATTCTCGTGGAGGCGGGGATACGTAGGCTTCTTTGGATGAACATCAGACCATCCGAGGACTCGGGCTAAATCGTTTAGAGTATTAGGATTTGTTGTGTTGTGTTATATTGTATATTTTGTTGTGTTTCTTACTTTCTTGTGCTGACTTATACCTTTAGCTGTAGCATGCATGTGTTCGTCCACCAGAACTTAGACACCTGTTAGGCATGTCACTCATAACCTAGTTGTCATTAGGTGACACATCTTTTATCTTACTTTATGTGTGTTTATTATTTCATCCCCGAGTCATGCATGATTAGGTAGACGTCCACTCGGGGATATTTGTTCCCATTTCACATGATTTTCGCCCAAAACTCTTCGAGGTTAATAATAAATGGCATAAGAGACCAAGTGTTCGCACTCGGGCGAATTGGGGGGCTCTTCGGACCTTCTCCATTCGTCACCAGGCACGGACCTTTTGTATCTCTGGTTATCCATTGCAGACAGAGCATTTGTTTTTGGTTCCATGGCGTGTCCATGGATGGCGACTCTGAGTTATTTTAAGATATATCTTGGTTTTGAGCCCTGGCTTCGGATCAGGATGTATCTCTTTCTTTTTATATCGCCACTCATGCTATGCTGTGAGGGTGGCAACAGTTTCGAGAGTTCCTTGGTAGAGCTCTCCTTCACACGTGGATGATCTAGAGAGGGTGTTAGGGACTCGTTCCCTCACTCGCCTATCTCGGATCGGGGTCCACAACGAGTCGTCCCGAGATGTCTAGTCGATGGAGAACTTGCCTGAGTGGCTGATCAGTCAGGACTTTTATAGTGTGGGCTTGAAAATACGGCTTTAACTTCCTGGCTGCCATTACCAGCGCGTAAGCCAATTTCTGGACCCGCTGGTACCTGATTTCGGCGTCATGGAGAACTTTGCTGACATAATAGACAGGCTTTTGCTGGTGGTGCTCTTCACGAACTAGGACGGCAGCTAGAGCCGTGGGGCTTACAGACAGATATAGGAGTAGCTCCTCACCTGGCTCCGGCTTTGACAACAGTGGTGGAGAGGATAAGTACTGCTTTAATTCCTCGAACGCGGTTTGGCACTCTTCTGTCCATGGCGCAGTCTTGAGTCCTTTGACTGCGCTGAAGAAGGGTAGGCACTTCTCTACAGATTTCGAGATGAAGCGCCCCAGTGCGGCCACCATTCCTGTCAGCCGTTGCACTTCTCTGATAGTTTTTGGTGGAGTGAGCTCCACCACGGCCTTAATCTTCTCTGGATTGGCCTCTATCCCTCCCTGGCTTACCATAAACCCCAAGAACTTTCCCGAGCTGACACTGAATGTGCACTTGGTGGGGTTGAGCTTCATGTTGTGCTTCCTCAGGACTTCGAATGTTTCTTTGAGGTCTAAGACATGATCCTGCGCACTTCGGCTCTTGACCAGCATATCGTCAACGTAGACTTCCATGTTACGGCCGATCTGGTTCTGAAAAAGCCTGTTCACGAGCCTTTGATAAGTGGCTCCGGCATTTTTGAGGCCGAAGGGCATGACACGGTAGCAGTACATCCCCTGATCTGTCACAAACGAAGTCTTTGGTATGTCTGACTCATACATTCTGATTTGGTTGTACCCGGAGAAGGCATCCATGAAGCTCAGCAGCTCGTGACCTGCGGTGGCGTCAATGAGCTGGTCAATTTTCGGGAGCGGATAACTGTCCTTGGGACAGGCCTTGTTCAGATCAGTGAAATCAACACAGGTCCTCCACTTCCCATTTGTTTTCTTCACCAGGACTACGTTTACCAACCAGTGCGGGTACTGGATTTCTCGAATGAAGTCAGCCTTTAAAAGCCTCTCCACTTCTTCTCTTATCGCCTGCCGCCTTTCAAGGGCGAAGTGCCTTCTTTTCTGTTTTACGGGCCTGCAGGTTGGGTCAACACCAAGTCTGTGAGTGCTGATCTCCGGGTCTATGCCAGGCATATCAATGGGAGCCCATGCGAAGACGTCTACATTGTCTTGAAGGAACTGGGTGAGGCGGTGCTGGACGCTGCTGCTTAGAGAGGATCCGATCTGGACGACTTTCTCATTATCGTCCTTGCTCAGAGGGATGGAGATGAGATCTTCGGCGGGCTGAGTCCCCTGGGATTTGTCCCTCAGGTCTAGTAGCTCAATTGGCAGTGACTCCACCGCCCTCTTGCCTTTGAGTGCCATGGCATAGCACTCCCTAGACTGGGGCTGGTCTCCCCGGACTTCTCCCACGCCATTTGGCGTTATGAACTTCATCTTCTGGTGATACGCCGAAGCCACCGCGCGAATCAAGTTTTGGCCAGGCCGTCCTAAAATAGCGTTATAGACCGAAGTGGCCCTCACTACCAGGAAATTGACCATGGTGAACGCTTGGCAGGGCGGCTCTCCGACGAGGACTGGGAGTTCAATCTGCCCCTCCACTTTTACGACTTCTCCCGAGAAACCGAAGAGATCTGAGTTTGCCGGCTTCAAACGGTCGTCACCTATCATCATTTTCTTGAAGGCATGATAGTACAGGATATCAGCTGAACTCCTGTTGTCGACGAGAATTTTCTTCACTTCCCAGTTCGCGACGAGCATGGTTAAGACCAAGGCGTCGTCGTGGGGCAGTATCAGGTTGTCCAGGTCTGCGTCTGAAAAGGAGATTTCATTCTCCGTCCTTGTCTTCTTGCTGCATATGTGCACGGCGTTGACTCGGCGTGCATATGCTTTACGAGCAGTAGCTGAGGTGCCCCCCGCGGCCGGTCCGCCCATAATCGTGCCGATGACTCCCCTTGACTGGGGTCGTTGTGCCTCCGGCTGCGAACTAGGCGGCAGAGGAGATCGGTTCCGGACAGGGGGCGGCTGCGACCGTCGAGGGCTGTGGCCCTGAGGACTCTTCTCTCTTCTCTCTGGTCTGCGGCCGTCACTTCGGACATATTTTTTCAAGTAGCCCCGGCCTATCAGCTGCTCAATTTCTTCCTTGAGTTGCCAGCATTTGTCTGTGTCGTGGCCGTGGTCCCTGTGGAACCGACAGTATTTTGATTGGTCTCTTTTGCTCCCTTTGGAGATCATTCTGGTTGGCCACCTCACGAATTCTTCTCCACTGATGGCGGCCAGTATATGTTTCCGGGAGGTGTTGAGGGGCGTGAAATTCTCTTCCCTCCTCTGGGGGACTTCTCTCTTCTGGGGGCCTTATCCTCCCTACGCTGCTTGGTAGGGTTCTTGTCCTCAGAGGTTCTCCTCCGAGTCGAGTCCAGGGCTGCCAACGTTTCCTCCACTGCTATGTACTCCTCAGCTCCAGCCATTAGATCCGCCAGTGAGTGCGGATTTTGGCGAGCCACTGAGCGGCGGAAGTCATTGGATCTGGTGCCCGCGAGGAGCTCGCTCATTGCTGCTGAGGGGTCCAAATTCGGTACTTGGAGTGCCTCCCTGTTGAAGCGGCGGATGAACGCATTGAGAGGTTCGTGATCCTCCTGCCGCAAGGCCATCAGGGATGCTGTTGTTTTCCTTGGCCTGCGGCTGCTCATGAAATGGCGGACCAGATCGTCCCCAAAATCTTCAAAGTTGCCAATGGAGTTCGGTTTAATTCTGGAGTACCAGTCCCGGGCCGCACCAGTCAGTGTTGTCGGGAATGCTCTGCAAAGGAAGCGATCGGATGGGCCGTGGAGAAGCATCATCGCTCTGAACGTCTCTAAGTGATCCATAGGGTCAGTGGTCCCGTCGTATTGCGGGACGGTTGGCATTTTAAATCCTCTGGGTGCTGGGGCACCCATGACGTCGTCGGTGAACGGCGTTCTGCTTGAGAAGGCTCTAGAAGCGGACCGGCTCTGATCCTTTGCTAGCTCTTCTATTCGGTGATCCATTTCTTCCATCCTCCGTAGCATCGGATCAGCTCTGCGGTCCGGCTGGTCCGGTGATCTGTTTCTTTCCACTGACGGGCTCGCCGCAGAGCCGGACTGACTTTCCAGACTCTTTTTATGAGGCCGGAACTTCTCTTGCTGTGTGCGGTTTTCACGAGCTCGGGGCCTTCGCGGAGAGCGGGACCGCGACCTTCGGCGGCAGTGAGGCTCCGTATGCGCATGCTTGGCCCCGGAGTGATGGACTTGCCTTGAGTGGTTAGTCCGGTCTTCATCGTGGCGGTCTGCCTCTCCTCTGTGAAGATTCGACCTTTCCTGTACGGGTCGTGAAGCTTCTGGAGGAGGTTGGGGAGGCGCTTGGAGTAGCTGCTGATATTGGCCGACCAGAGCCGTCATCTGCTGGAAAAGAGCTTGAACTTGGTCCGGAGTGGGCATAGGGTTGAGGTGTTCCGAACGAGCCGGGATCTGTTCAGCTGTTGCAGAGGCTGCCACCACCAGTGAGGCGATTCGCTCACTCTGGGTCCTGCGAGGTAGCACGGTTTGGGTAATCCGTGCGGTTGGTATTCGCGCACTCTTGCGCCCTGCCATTTTTGTAAGAGATTTGAACAGCTTTTAGTTCTGGGGTCCCACGGATGGCGCCAATCTGTTAGACCGAAAATCGGTAACAGGTACACCAGTGGCGTAAGAGCTGAGCTGGATGACCCGAGGAGCTGAGTCCTGAGGAATCGAAGTGAGGGAGCTGAGTTCTGCACAGTAGCAAACGAGGTCAAAAGACCAGCCCGGGTGTTACTCTGGACAGGACCTTCGACACTCAAGTCAGTATATATGAGCAGGAGTGCAGAGCTAGTTTAAGGGTTTCGAGGGGAGGAGGTTTTTCATTACCCTTGGTTTGAGCTTTGAACCTCCTTTTATAGAGGGAGGTTGATGATGTGGGGTTGCCCACCCATGGACAGGTGGCGACCTGCTATAGGCTGGAATCCACCTACTCCAGGACAGGTGGTGGCCTGCTAGAGGCTGGAGTTCACCTACTTGAGTTCATCAAGTGAGCCCCTCAAATGTGCATGGTGTAAAAACAGTATATCGTAACACATTGATATATTGATTGAAGGGTTCTGATCTCTTAGATTGGTGTGATTTGTAACATGCCCACAAAGAAGTTTGACCCTCTCCAATCTTCACCAGAAAAGGACCCACCATTGATGAGTGAAATTAATAAACCAAATGTACCCTATGTTTAGACCTGGCAAACGGGTGGGTCGGGCCGGGTCAACCCGCGGGTGATGCGGGTGCAGGTCCATGGGTCGGGTGAGGAAATGACCCGCATTTTTGCGGGTCAAAATTTCGGTGACCTGTGCGGCCCGCGGTTGGCCCGGGTCAACCCGCAGGTCACCCGCAAATATGGGATTGTAATAATTATTCTGATTTTACAGCATCTGTTTTCCGTAATTGTCATAACATTATATATTTTATTGGTATTTTTTTCGTAATTTTACAATTTTATAACCATTTTTAGGTAATTTTTCATTTAAAACTTTATAAACTTTAGCTTTTTTACTTTTTTGGTGTAATGATTACTTTTTTTCGCTAGCAACATTCGCCGTGGGCTTATCTTTCCGCACTGATGGCCACTTGCCGAGAAATTGCCATAGGAGAAGCTTGGTAGCAAATTCTTATAAAATAAAAATCAGATGGAAATGTTATCAACACTACTGTTTCTTATGAGGGCACTCTCACTTTATTAAAAGTATGATATGGCCCACACCATAGGATGATCCAAACCGTCCATTAGATGGGCCATAGCCTAAATAGGTTATGCTCCAAAAATTATTTCCATAGGATGATCATAACCCTCTAATCTGAATGTTAGAGGGTTGATCCTAACCCTCTATAGATCGGAGGGTTAGAATCAACCAATGAAAATAATTTTGGGGCATAACCTATTTAGGCTATGGCCCATCTAATGGACGGTTTGGATAATCCTATGGTGCAGGCCATACCGTACTTTTTATAAAGTGAGGAGTTCCCTCGTAAAAAACAGTAATGATGATAACATTCTCAGAAAAATTAAAAAATACTGTAAAAATGCGGGTGACCGCTGGTGCCGGCGGGTTGACCCGACCCGACCCGTATTTTTGCGGGTTGGGTCACCCGCGGGTTAGTTTTTGACGGGTCACTAAAACTTAGACCCGTGCCCGCAAATTTGCGGGTGGGTCGGGTCGACCCGCGGGCACGGGTCGCTTTTGCCAGGTCTACCTATGTTTGTTGGTCAATGGAACATATTTGCATACTATTACATAAAGCCCATTGATCGAACGGTTTTTATCCGTTTTATCAATGTGGTTTCACATAACAGCCCACTCAAGATTTCAATCATGTAAAAAGAACAGATTTCAATAGTGTGGTTTTCATCTTCTTACAACGATTTGTGTGGCTGGAAATTTGTTTCTCATGAAGCTTAAGAGAGGAAATATCGCCGGGTTGGAGAGGGAGAGAGATAGGAAACAAAGGGATACTCAGAGAGAGATTACAGGAGAGAGATTTTAGGTTTGAAAAAATAGAAAAAGAGGGTTTGCGCCACCTTATTAGGAAACTTTTCCGATTAGGATAGAATAGTAACCAAATTGCTATTAAATTGTTAATCCCTATTTTATAGAGTCCAAAAAACGGAAAGGAATTAGGAAACTAATTTGGGAAACCAATACGTCTTCCGTCTTTTGTTTGAAGGAGGTTGCCATGTAGATTGAATACAGGATGGGGGGAATGTCCACGTCAGCGTGAACAGTGAAACCCCCATCCTGCTATAATATAATAGAAGATAATGCACGATTGGCTACCATTTTTTTTTTCATGGTAAATCGGTGTCTCCAAGTTGAGATGAGGGTGAAGTGGCTAAAAATCACGCTACCACGAGACACCAATTTATCATGAAAAAAAATTCACGGTAGCCAAGCATGCCCATAGTGTTATGAAAATGTCACGGTTTTTCACTAGCAAGGAGTTTTTATATGCACGCAAATGCAAGTAAAATACAGTGTATGATCAAAACGATTCATTTGGTGGGCCCGACATAAATAGTACTCAGTGCCCCCAAAATTATCTCTGTATGATAATACTAACCATCGGAGGGATAAATCATTTATGTAGATAATTTTTGCAGCACATTCTATTTAAGTCGGGCCCAAACAATGAATGGTTTTGATCATCCATCAATGTTGGCCGCGCTGTATTTTTTTTGTGTACTTGACTTATGATTGTGTTCCCAAGTATCTTGTTTGCTTGTTAGGGCTTCAGGCAATGAAGCCATGGGCGTGTTCCCACCGTATTGACGAAAGAGGGAAAAAAAAATCTACCCCGTGGTTGATTCAGATGTTTGACATTCTTAAACACTCTTATTCTCATTATCATATTCTACTAAAGAAATGAAGTGGTGCAGAATGGGTAATGAGTCCTTCCAAACAATGAGAGGACAGCTTTTTCAAAGGTGTGATGTGAATGAGTGGGACCGTACTCTCATGTCCGCTCAGTTTTGTGGAGGAGGTGAATGTGTTAGACTTGTTCATTGAAGTGGATGGGTTGTATTTGATCTTGGATTTCAGTTAATGATTTTCTGTATCTCTGGTGAAGTTTCTAAGGCTACCATTTGGTTTCACCGAAAGGGTATCTCCTTGCACACCCTTGAGAAACTTCGGTGGTTGAACTCATCTTCCCACTAACTCCAAAAGAACGAAAATTTAAGTGGGCTCAAAAGATTGTTTATTCACGTTAGTGCTAGCTACCTGCTTTTTGGCAGATGGAGATGGGGTATGCTGTTCTTTAGCTTAGTGGGGCATATAGCTTGTAGCTCTCTGCCTTTTTCTAATCATCATTTGGTTCATATTACATTGGGTTTTAATCCCTTATTTGATGAACTATAGAGTATAGATAAACTCCTATGGTTAGTGATGTCCCTGTTAAATTTCACTTTCATTTAGTCAAAATGTTTGTGTACTATATTACGAAAACCAAAAAGAGAAAATATGTAGGGACTCTTAACAAGGTAGAACTCGCCCCTAAAAGCTAGCCGTTAGAGGAGGGTGCCCATCCCCATCCCTTATAAGCAAATCCACATCCATTGACTTTTCCAATTTGGGACTATTTTTGCTTTCACGTGGAACCCCCAACAATCTCCCCCTCCACGTGGAACCAATGTGGACAATCTCGCCCATCCACGCGGGTGCAACGTGGGAACTACGAGATCTACCCCGAGGGATTATTCCGTCCCCGCAGGCATTTTCTAGGTTATTAAGATCTTCCCCGAGCGACATTCCCGCCCTCGGAAGCAAACCGGGGTTATCATACCCTAGCTCTGATACCACTTGTAGGGACTCTTAATTAACAGGGTAGAACTCGCCCTTAAAAGCTAGCCGTTAGAGGGAGGGTGCTCATCCCTTATAACCAAATCCACATCCATTGACTTTTCCGATGTGGGACTATTTTTGCTTCACGTGGAACCCCCAACAAAATCATGGTATGATCTAAATGAAGATTAGAGTTTTCTATTCTCAAGATGCAAGAATTCAAGCAAATACCATCTAATATGTACTTTTTACACAAAATGCAAAAATTACCCAAAATTAATGGAAAATCATCAGAAGGATCTTAAAAATAATTACCCCTCTTTAAAAGGGTTTAAATGCTTATACGTCTCTTTTCAAGTTGGGTTCTGTTGCTCTTCTATTAGAGAAGTAAAATTAGTTGAACTTTTCTGTCAATATCGATACATGCCAATCTAACAAACATCTAGTTATGTTGATCCTCTATTTACACTATACGTACTGCCCTTTTTCCCTTTTTCTTTTTATGTCCACATTACATTGTCCTATCCAAGCTTATATATCATTGTCGTTCAAAGGCATCTGACCCAAAGCGAGTAGTATTCCTTTCTTTTGATGGGCAAATTAGGTTTAGAGTACAGGAAAAAAATTCAGCATATTTATTGTGAAAGAAACAAGTTACCGCCAGATAAATACCTACCTTCAACATCAAATTTTCCTACTTGTGGACTGAATTGGAAATTCTCATTCATTTTTTAATGTGCTGATTTCAGCATGACAACGTGAATGGTATTTTTTACTTAATTGTAGCTTAAAAAACTGTGGAAAAGACATGTTAAAGAGTTGATATTTTCAAATAAATGAGTCCGAAATGTTTTGATACTTAAAGGCCACCATCCATATTTTCTCATGGCCCTGCTACACTTATGCTGCGTAGAATAAGACCTTGTCATGTTTGATTTGAAATACTTAGTTGATGTTGATTTTATGGAATGATGCTCCCGAAATAATAAGAAACAGCTAAAATATCCTTTTTCAATAGGTCTCCATCATACTAAAAGAAAACAAAGAAAAAAAGAAGGCTGAAGGTGATTGTGGATTTTGAAGGGTTTTGTTGGTACGTGACATTATTGTATTTGCGTACATGGTTTGCGATCCTCTTGGTCCAAAAGGTTGCTTCTTGATTGGTTGAAAGCTTTATGTAAGAAACCATTAAAAATCCTATCTTGTATAATGTAACGCAGAACAGCTTGCGTGTGACGGGATGATATTTTATCTGTGGGGTCTGCGGGGTCTGCCTGCTTTGTCCTCTAGCCTTGTTTGTAAGACTGGATTCTTATTCTAGTGTAGTGGTGCATATTTGGGCATCTGGGTCCGGCGTAAAGGTGGCTCACGGCCTAAAAATCTCCTTGATCGGTGAGACACAGTGTGGACCCCGATCTTGAGGAGGCAGCGAGGGAAAGGGTCCCCGTCGATCCTTGGGATCATCCACATGGAGGAGAGCTCTACCAAAGAACTCTCAAAACAGGTGCCACCCTCACAACATAGTATGAGTGACGATAAATGAAAGAGATACATCTTGATTCAGAGCCAGAGCCTGAAACCAAGATGTACCTAAAATAACTCAGAGTCGCCATCCATGAATAGGCTATGGAACCCCAAAAACAAATCCTCTGTGCAATAGATAACCAGAAATATATATGGGTCCGTGCCTGATTACAGATGAGGAAGGTCCGAAGAGTATCTCAATCCGCCCGAGTGCGAGCACCTGATCTCTTATGCCATTTATTTATTAATTTTGAAGAATTTTGGGCGAAAATCAGGTGAAATGGAAACAAATATTCCCGACAAAAAAATGTTTTCCTAAACATGCATGACCCGGAAATAATACGCACATACGAAAATAAATAAAAGAAGTGTCACCTAATTATAACTAAGTTATGAGTGTCATGCCTAATGGGTGTCTAAGTTCTGGTAGACAAACACATGCATGCTACAGCTAAAGGTATAAAGTCTATACAGGAAAGTAAGAAAACACAACAAAACATACAACACGACTCGATACCACACACGACACAACACAACAAACCCTAAGACTCTAAACGTTTTTGCCCGATTCTTCGGATGGTCTGATGTTCATCCGAAGCTGCCTACGTATCCCCACCTCCATGAGAATCAAGGTAACGTAGTTCTTTGCACATATTCTAAACTATGATGCCTAAGACATCTAAACTACTAAACTAGACTCGATTCTAAAAGACCAAACTGATTTTTAAAGCTTCTTGAGCGATATTCAAATTTAAGTGGATTGTGAATTTTAGGACTCCCTATATGTCCTAACTAAATGCAATTTTTTTAACCTTAAGCTAATTCAAGTGGTTCCTACAACCTATGTGTAACTAGGCTGTGTGTCCTAAGAAAAACAGTGGGTTATCTAACGCACCCTACTCTAGTCATCAGTCGGCGATGTGGATTCCCAACTGATCGGACGGAGGCGTTCCTAGCTAAGACAAACTCCTAACTCTAACACAAACACAAACCATACACACAACAATCAAAACACTCTATCTAAAACAAATTCCTAACTCTAGAGGAAGAGCTTTGAAATATTTTTATATTTTTGAATGGTTTAAATGGTTTATTTACAAAGTTTGAAATATTTTTTACAACAGTTTGACTGGACTTGGGATAAAGATCCCAAGCTACCTACGTACCTCGTAGAAGAGGATCAAGCCAACATAGTTCGGAAACAAATTTTCTAACTACCTTAAACTCTAAGCTTTCAGATTTCAATGTTTTTTTTGAGTTTTAAAATGATTTCAAATATTTTTATGATTTTCAAATGATTTCACCATTTTAGTCAAAGACCCAAAGGGAACATACAAAGTAACATCATAGGGCCAAACCCTAGGGCTAACAGAGAAACCCCTAAACCGGGTAAGCCAGTGTCAAAGACAATGAAATGATCTAAGATCCCAAACAAGCAAAGCTCTAATATGACTAAGATAGTCTCTAGCAATAGAGGAGTTGCAACAACACTAAAAGACAAACAGTTATCTAAAAGATAAACTCCAAAAGTAAGGGATAAACTCCTAAACAAGCACATTAAAGAGAGAGTATAAGTATGTTAAAGACACTCTAAAGAAAGAGTAAATGAGTCAAAGACTCCATAATAACTCTAAAAGAGGGTACTATCAAAACATGAATAATAGACATAAAGGACATAACCAAGGCTCTAATTGAGACTGGGCAAGTTTCCTATACACAAAGGACGTAAACAAGAATGCTAGACTAATAACAGACCGAATTGGTCTCCAACTAGCAGGGGGTACAAGTTGGGATACAACTTGGAAATGGTTCTATAAATGGGGATAAGGTAAACTCCCTAAAGGTAGGCTCTAGACAATAAGGCTTGTCTCCAAAGGAGCACGGCCTAATGAGACATAACGTGTCTCTTAGTGATGGCTCTAGATGACTCTTTTATTGCCCTTGTAATGATGGGCTACTAATGTCTAATGTCTAAGCATGTCTAAAAGGTTAGGCTAGCCTACTAAATGAAAGAGGGGAAAGCAGTTAAGACTGGGCAAGTCCCCTAAGGATGGGCTTGGGCTAACACCTTCATCACCCTTGCAATGAAGAAACTAATGTCTAAGGGTATCTAAAAGGCTAAGAAAGTCTACTAAATAAAAGAGGGGAGTGTTACTTGGACTAAGCAAGTCTCCTAAGGATAAACTCTCTATGAGACTAAAGTTTGTCTCATAAAATGGAAAACTAACTATTGAGACAAAACATGTCTCCTAAAACGGAAAACACTCTAATGAGACAAAGTGTGTCTCCTAAAATGAGACTCATGGAATTTGGAAGGTCTAGATATGACTTGGAAGTGATCCTAGAAGTTTAGATGTCTAGGTTGACATGTAGCACTTGTTCCATTCATTTAGCATAATTTTTTTTTTGAAACACTCTATACAACATGCAATTTTCACAAATAAAGCTCTAAAATACAAAATAAATTATGAAAATTGATCAATATATGATTTGTGACTTGCTAGCATGCTCAATATAATCAAAAGCATCCATTTGAATTGATCTAAGCTCAAAACAACCTTAAAAAGGAAGAAAAGATAAAATTTTCACCAAACATGCAATTTTCACCAAAAAGGGTAAAAAATGCGAAACAATTCATGAAAATCATTCATTATATTATTTTAAAATTGTTAGCATGCTCATCGTATCTAACTATAAGCGTTAACAATGATTTTAGCCCAAAATATCCTTGAAAAGCAATAAAATGCAAAATCACAACTAAAGATGTAATTTTCCCGAAAATGACAAAAAATGACAAGTTAATTATGAAAAATATCCAAAAGATGATTCATGACTTGCTACCAAGCTCAAAACATCCAAAAACAACTACTAAAAATGATTAGAGCTCATGTTTTCCATGATTTCTAAGAAATTGCACAGTTATGTCATTTAGATTAGAAAAATTCAACTTTACATTGAATTTCGGACCCATCAAACATCAAAACCATAAAAAATCCTACGGATCAAAATTGTAGATCTCAGCATGAGTGACATTCTCTCAGTTGACCACTTCATCTGGTTCCGACCGGAAGTGGCCGAAAAACGGCAATTTCCGGCTCATCACCATTAAAAAGCACATTAGTGTTTCCGCTGAAAGTTCACGCTCAGTTTTGACACATAACACATCGTTTCTAGAAACTTTGCGCAAGGACAAAGTTTTAGAAAATCATTCAACGACAACTTTGTCTTCTACGGCTCCAGCCAGATTCGGCCAGAAGCGGTCCGAAAGTTACTTGACGCGATAAATTTCCAAAAAACTTAGAAAAATTAACGCAATGAATGACTGAAACTTAAAAAGATCATAGCTCTCTCATCCTTTGGCCAAATTAGGGCCATGATATGCCAAATTGAAGATCTTGAAAAGTTATACAACTTTTATGTGTATTACGTTTGCGAATTCTAACCAGAATTTAGCGAAAAAGTACAAATACAAATCTGGACAGAATGTATTTTTTGAAGTTTTTCAATATTTTACAAGAGCATTTCACATCAGAACCCATGATCTATCATGGATTTCACTAGATATTCACATCACACACATATTAACGCATATATTTTTTAATTCCAAAGCCTAGCACATCAGATCTAAAGGTTTTCACAAAACTCCTCCAAGAATTCACCATTTTAACCTAAATTTTAAGCTGAAATCTTAAAATTGGCATAACTTCTTCATTTCTTGGCCAATTTTAGGCCATTATACGCCAAATCGAAGATCTGAACGAGCTTTACACCTCTTACCAAGAAATTTTCACAAATTCTAACCGAAAATTGATAAAAAATGGTAAAAACGAGGCTAGACAACACTTAGTTTTTTCATTTTCACATCAAAATTGAACTAGAACTCAAAATCTAAGGTGAATTGCTTTAGATCTTTATATGAGACATGTTTTTAAACATATTTTAGTAGATTTTAACCCTAGGTTGCTAGATCTAATCATTTTTAGGCATTCTCCACTTATATTTTCTATTTTAAGCTAGATTTTCAAAGAAAACTCAAAATCTACTAACCTTTGATGCAAAAAAACCAAAAACTCTATCTTTTGATGTGAATTCCATCATCCTTGAGCTTCTCATTTGATTTCCTCCCATGCTAGCTCTTTTTATTCTTCTTTTTCTCTTTTCCTCACTTTCTCTCTCTAGAATTCTTTCTCTTTAAAATCTTCTCTCTCCCTCTATCTAAAATTAGATTAAGAACCCTAATTTTTTTTTGTTGCAAATGAGAGCCCAAATGCTCTATTTATAGAGATTTTCATTAATTTTTCTCCTCATTAGTTTATAGGACAACCTATTTTCAAAAATTTTACTTTGATTTTGGTTGTAAAAGAGTGGCCATTTGGAAAAGCTTGATGAAAAATTAACTAAAAGAAACTTTTCGCCCATTAAGTTACCTTGGACAACTCCCTATTATGTATATTTTGTGTTTTAACTAAAAAAAATGGGTAATTTCAAGTAAAACTTTTCATGGGCGACATTATAGGGATAATGCACCCCCCTTTTCTGCTCTAGTATAAAAACTGGCTGGTTTACAGGTTATTTCACTCCCCTTTTGCGCTCTCTAACTCGGCTAGTCTTATTAGGCAATTCTTGGTGAATTTTGACGAAAGTTTATGGGGACCTAGTTGGGATCTTACACTACTCTCGGGACAAATTTGGGACTCTAGTTCCCCTATTTAATAAGATTTTCAATCAAACATGGTTATTTAGGGTTCGGTCAAAATGGGGTGTCTACAGATGCCCCTCTTTGGCAGAGCGTGCTTGACGCGCGAAAGCCAAAGCTGAACAGACAACACATTTTGATCGACCCGAAAACAAAGCAAAGCAAATTTTTGGATTTTTAGTTCTAAAAATAATATTCACAAAGGTAAAGCCATAAAATGACTATTAACAAAACTCTAAGATTGCAAGCAATAGGGAGATATCCTCTCACCGACTCTTATCATGGCAACCATGACATCCAAATGAGATGGTCTCTCTAACACTCATGACTCAATTATTCACATCAGTTAACAAGGATCTACAAGCAATCATAAAACACAAACACACACTCTCTCTTTTTTTTCAGCAAGGCTAGATCAAAGCAAACACAACAAGTGCTCAAAGAGCACAAACCAAACAGACAAACTAATCACTTCAACAAAAACAAACCAACTACTTAAAGAGTTCTCTTTTTTTATATGGTGATAAACATTTTCCAAAACAAACATAAACCCAAACACTCAAAGAGTTCTCTCTTTTTTATCATTGTTATATTGAAACTTGTTCAAAACAACTATAAACCTAAACACTCAACGAGTTTTTCCTTTTTTCTTTAAACATTGCATTGACACTTGTCAAAGACAACTATAAACTCAAACACTCAAAGAGTTTTTTTTTTTTTAAACACTGCATTGAAACTTGTCCAAAACAAGCTCAAACCCAAACACTCAAAGAGTTTTTTTTTTAAAACATTGCATTGAAACTTGTCTAAAACAAGCTCAAGCCCAAACACTCAAATAGTTTTTTTTTTAAAAAAAAAAACATGACATTGATACTTGTCCAAAACAAACTCAAACACAAATACTCAAAGAGTTTTTTTTTTTTTTTTAACATTGCATTGTTGCATGTCCAAAACAAGCTCAAACCCAAACACTCAAAGAGTTTTTTTTACTGTTACTGTCGATTAGTCCAAAACTATTCGACCAATTATTGGGGTATTCGAATATTTGAGCCAAACTCAAACATCTAATACCAAGGTGAAACCAAATTTCACCAGGCGATAGCTATACAGACCATTGGTGAAAATACATCTGTTTAACTATCCGAGTATCTCTGACTCCTCTTTTCAAAGGTAGCGAATCACTCCCGATTTACATGGTTCTGCTAAAGAGTTCCATATAAATCCAGATTTGCATGTCCTGCTAAACAGTCCCACACAAACCTCTTCGTAGATATGCCTGACTCCTAAACTTATTAGGTAGCAATACATTACGAAACAATGATTAGGCAAGTCACTACTTGACATTGCACTACTAATCATCCGGGTACTTAATACTAGGGCGAAGGATGAAAAGACCAATCCGTGTAATACAGAATCCGGTGATTTCTTACTTCTTTCTATATCTTCCTTAAAGCTTTTCCAAAAAAACCAGACCGTGCAACACGAAGTCCAGTAATTCTCTCTATTAAAACCTTATCAAAATGATTACAGGAAAGACCAGATCGTGTAACACGAAATCCAGTAATTTCCCTCTTATTATCTTTGAAAATGATCGAAGAAAAACCAGATCGTGTAATATGAGATCCGGTAATTTCCTCCTATTAAAACCTTTTAAAATGATCGAAGAAAAGCCAGATCGTGTAACACGAAATCCGGTGATTTACTTCTCTTTAACACATTTTTTTAGCACTTGAAGAAAAGACCAGACCGTGTAACACGTGGTCCAATAATTTCTTATTCTGTTAAAACACTCTTCAAAACACTTGAAGAAAAGACCAGACCGTGTAACGAAGATTCTGGTTATTTCCTCACTCCATTAAACCTTTCCAAATATTGAAGAAAATACCAGGCCGTGCAACATAGGTTTTGGTAATTTCTTACTTTGTTAAAACTTCTTTTCCAAAACAAATGAAGAAAGGACTGGACAATGTAACACGAAGTCTAATAATTTCTTACCTTATTAAAATCTTTTCCAAAATTATTGAAGAAAGAACCATATCGTGCAACACTAAATCCGGTAATTCCTTACTCTATTAAAACCTTTGCAAAATTGATTGAAGAAAGAACGAAATCGTGCAACACTAAATCCAGTAATTTCTCACTTCTTAAAAACACTCAAAGGATTTTTTTTACTGGAATTTTACTAAAACACGTATAAACTAAACACTCAAAGAGTCTCTTTTTTTTACTGAAACTTATCAAGACACGTACAAACCAAATACTCAAAGAGTTCTTTTGTTATTATATCATTGAGACTTGTCCAAAACAAGTACAAAACCAAATACTCAAAGAGTTTTTTTTATATTTATCATTGTATTAAAAACTTTGCCAAAGCAAACAAAAACCAAACACTCAAATATTACAAATCAAACAAGTACACACTAATCACTCAAAGAGTTTTTTTCATAGCTTTATTAAAATTCTGTTAAAACAAGTGTAAAGCAAATGTTTTTTTTACATGACGGAAGAAAGGATCAAACCGTGTAACACAGAATATAGTAATTCCTTCCTTTATTGAAAAATTTCTAAAACCTTGGAAGAAAAACCAACCGTGAAACACGGAACCATAAATTTCTATCCTTATTAAAAACTTTTCAAAATGATGAAAGAAAAGACTGAACTCTAGAGCACAGAGTTGTCAATTTCTATCCTTATTAAAAAAGAAACTGGTTAAAATGATTAAAGAAAATTTTGCCAACTTTGATTGAATTGACTAATGGATTAGTTATCTCTCGCCGAGAGTAACTAGGAGTGCATGATATTTGCTGAAAGCAAAACCGAAGTAGATTGATGAGATTTTTGAGGTATTGACTCTCTTTAACCGGTACAAAGCATTTTGCTGAGGTTTGAAGATTGCAGGAGTAAATTCTAGACTCTGCTGGAAATTGTAGTTTCTGAAACTTTAACTCCAAAATAAACAATTTGATCAGGGAATTTAACTCAAAGAGTGTGTTCAAGCTTCTCTCATTTTTATTTGCTGAGAATAACTATCCCAGTTATCATTGTGTTTGATATCTTTTATGATGCAAGTTATAAAAGGTGCCCTAGTATGATGTGCTTCGATGACAAGAGTCTTAAGAAAGAAAACCATGGTAAGTAGGAAAATTGTGAGTTTGTATGTGTTCTTTCTTCGGTATAGCGGTAATACCATCTCCACAAACTCTGGATCTGAAAATTCTTTCATTTGCTACTCACTGCTTGTGATATCTTTAACAAACCTGAATAAGAAGTTTCTTACCTTTCTTTGATTCCTAAACCAGGATCTACTATGAATTTTTCTTCACATTTCAAAAGGTGTACACCTGTTCTTTCCAGTTCCAAACATTTTGGATTCTAAAAGAAAACAAGGATGAACAAGGAACAGACTCCTAAGGACTCTTTCAAAGAAAGCTTACAATATTCAAGGGACTTGACTAAATTTTGATTCACCCTTAAATCAAATGTATCATTTATAAATGGTAAGGTCAACCACTCTCAGAGTAATCTAAAAAACCATGTCAAGAGGACCTAATTTCCTCCATATGAATTTCCGTCATGGTTATTACCCCCCTTCGGATTCTCAGTATTAATGCCCCTAGTTTAAAAAGATGTCAAAGTAGATCTCACTGACACTACTCGAATTCCATGACCTTGCCCTGTGTAGTGATTGTTTATCTATCTCTTCGAGTCTCCTCATTACAGGAAGTCACAACTAATGTCTTCCAGGCTTTCAGTCTTGCATACTACTTGTCTCAACTTTCACTCACACTACATGCAATCTGGGATTCTTCATAACTAAGAAACTTCTTTTGCATCTCCTCAACTCTTTGTGGGAACTCTTTGCCTGTGACTGGATTGCCTCTTCAAATTTTTAACCCATCAGATCGCTACCCTAATTTTGCATAAGCCGACTCCTTTGGTTATCGACTTAGCAAGTACATGACTTTATCTAGGCCGCCCTCTTGAGTTTTCAACCTAGTGGGTCTTCAAACTCTCGTTCTTTTCTTTTCTTTCTGTTTTTGCTTTCATTTGCGTTGAACCTTTGGTTGTTTCACCAAAAGGATTTTTTAGGTGGGCTCAGGTTCACAAAGGTAGGATGTTTAAAGCTTAAGCGATTTGGACCGGATCTGGTCTTGCCAGATTACCTACATACCCCAAAAATGGAGGATCAGATCTGCTTAGTTTGCTTTTTAGGGTTTAACAAAGAATGGTTTAGCTTTTAGCTTCAAAATATTGAAAGGGGAATGATTTAATTTTTGTCCCCAAGGTTGACCGTACCTGGCAAGTCAGGTTGCCTACGTAGCCCTGAAGAGGTGGGGATCAGGTCATAACGTAGTTCAAATTTCTTAAAAAAATAAAATGCTCTTGGTTTATAATGTGGTTAGAAAGAAATAGTTTGATTTGACTTTTTGGCCCAAAGGGTTTAGAAATGAATTTTAAAATGTTAGGATTTTGGCTATAAAGGCTCAAACGTCCAAGGATGGCCTCCTAGTGTTTTTGATGTACAAGCTCTTTTGCTTAAGGTTCAAAGACTTTGAGTGTGTTTTTTTAGGAGTCTGGCAGTTTTCTAGCAAGACTTCAACCACGGTGCTCCACTCTCACTTCAGGATCTTGAATTTATGCTCAAGATTCTTCAACTCTCATTAGTCTCTAAATGCTGAAGACGATTCCCATATGCAATCCATCTCATTGACTCCATCATCTGGGTCTTTGATGTTTCTAAAGAGTTGTTTTAGGGTCACATTCCCTTCTCATTTTCTTTTTCCTCATATTCTTTTTCGCTTCTTTTTTTGCTCTCAGATATATGAAATGTCCTTACTCTTTAAATGCTCCACTTCATAATCACACTGAAAATATGCAGCCCAAGTGTGATTTTTTTAGAGCTCAAATATATAACTTCATTTTCTGAAAGTCCTCTCCCAACTCCTTATCAGCTCAACTGAATGTCTGATGCTTCTCTCTAAATTGTTTTTACTTTCAGCTTGATATCTAAAGATAATGAAGTCTTGCTTTGCACATCAACAGGGCATTCACCTGGTTTATCCTTATAGGATCAATCAAGACTACCCTGAACCCCTCTAAACAGGTTTATCAATTTTTTGCGCTCCTCAGGAGATAAAATTTTGCCAATCCATCTTTTCGAGTTTCAGATTTCGATACCACTATCTATAGCTTCGATTTCTTCTTCAAGTGGCTATTCTCGACACTCTTCCTCTCGTTTGACCTTTTTCAGGTCTTAAGAGGAATTTCGTCTGCATTCTCATCCGTAAAGGGTGTCTTTATTTGTTTAAACATTAGATCTAAGAGTGAATCATAGAGTATCAATTATACGAAACCAAATGCTTTATTGAATTGAAAACTGTAAATACATTGATGATTTTTGGCGCGCTTCAATGGGCTCTACATTGAATTTTATCAAAGAGCTAAACACTTACTTTGAACGAGAAAGACTGATTGACATGACACATTTTTTTAACGAACCTCACAAGCACTAAACATTGACTCAATGAGAAGGACTAACAGACTCAATACACTCAAGACTAATATTGACATAACTTGACTTGCCAACTTTGAAATGAGAAGTGGCATATACTCAACAAAAGCCAGACTCAAAACACAAGACACTTCTTCAAAAGTAATGAACTGGCACTAAAGGTTCACAAGTAACATGCCTTCCTCCATGACAATAATGACTATAGAGTTCTATCCCGGAGTAGGAATCTCAGAAAAGGCAACTTCATAAGGTCTAAGTTAAATGAGGCAACAAAAGACTAATGTTGACCATGTGCGTGAAGCAATATACTGCTTAGATCGAATGAGTTTGGGAATGGCCAGTCTTTTGGAAAAATGGTCTTTCGCTGAACACAGACTTTTGACTTGGAAGCACTCACACTAGATCAATAGTGAAGGGAAAAAAATTCTAAACAAATAAAGATAAGAGCAAACTTGAGCATATCAATGGGTATTTCGAATTGAAAGGTCAAAGAGAGACTGTCTATGACGGTTAAAGGAAAATAGGCAGTGATAATATGACCAACATCAACAGGGTCTCAAGGAATCCTCAATCTGCTCCTTTAAGTCTTCCCTCGACATGACTATTCTCTTTTGGGGTATGAAAGAGTAGGAAAGATAAACACCCATAAACTAAATAGGTTTAGATCTCAACAATAATCATGCACTCATGAGATAGATGGGCAGGACATAACAAATCCATTAATGGTCATGGTATGATATAAAAAAGGTAAATTCATGATAGAAACAGACTCATGATCAATGAACTAAATGATAGATTATGGCTAATAGCCAATGACCTGATGATATTCCATGAAAAGGATGGATAGGATTAATTAATTAGATTAGGAAAGAAAACCTAACTAGAAGGTAAGCCATAATCTAATAAATAATATGTATACATATAAGTACAAGTATATATATATATACATATATCCTAACCAGGGGCACCAACCCTAGTCTAATCTAGCGGAGTCAAGGAAGTCTTGACTCATGACAGACTGATGAGTGTACTAGGACTGCGTCTGTAGCCACATAAAGTGAGCTACCCTAGTCTATAAATAGGACAAGGCTCCTAACTCTAGGCTCCACATGTGTTAGCAACACATGTTCCTCCCTATATGCAAACAAAAGGACAATGCAGTATATAGAGGGGGTAAGGCTGCGAGGTCCACCTGGCCGGGTGCATAGTTACTTGTACACTGTGACATAGAGTCCAGTGCACGAACTATGTCCGTTTTACACACAAAGTGTCCAGGTGCTGAGTATACTACTAGTGCGGTGGCAGTAGAAGGCTAGTATAGCCCTCACGGCTCCTACTCATAGTATCTCGAATATGTCATCTGATAGTATATCCACAACAAACTACAGCAGGAGAGTAACCACAAAACAGGATAATATATGCAGGGATGAAAGTGGTGTGTGAGCCCTTGTTTTATTTACGCACCACCTATTTGGTGCCCCTGAAATCTAACGTTAATGTTCCCATTAAGAATGATTTTGGCAAAAATTTCTTCAAAATTAAATAAAATTTCATTTTAACAGAGTTAGGCAATATTTCAAGAACTCCCCAACAGAATCGGTAGCCTGTGAACCCCGATCCAGAGGAGGCGGCAAGGGAAAGGGTCCCCTGTCGGTCCTTGGGATCATCCACATGAAGGAGAGCTCTACCAAATAACTCTCAAAACAGGTGCCACCCTCACAGTATAGCACGAGTGACGATAAATGAAAGAGATACCTTTTGATTCGGAGCCAGGGCTCGAAACCAAGACGTACCTAAAATAACTCAGAGTCACCATCCATGGATAGGCCATGGAACCCCAAAAATAAATCCTCTGTGCAATGGATAACCAGAAATATATATGGGTCCGTGATTGATTACGGATGAGGTAGGTCCGAAGAGCATCTCAATCCGCCCGAGTGCGAGCACCTGGTCTCTTATGCCATTATAGACACCCCATTTTGACCGGACCCTAGACCTTCCAATTTTGTGCAAAAACTCATCAAATCAGTGACTTAGGGTCCCACATTTCACCCTAAGCTAAGTTAGGGTCCCACCAAGGTCCCTGCAAAATTTCGTCGAAATCCGAGCTGATTTGCCTAGCAAACGACCCGGGAGAGTGATCGTAATGCAATTGCAGAAGGGGAGCGTTTTATCCAGTTAGGAGGTGTTCTAGTTAGACTATCTCTGCATGAAAGGATGTTGTCCCCGGCAACTTAGAAAGGCCGAATTTATCTCTAATTTTTTCATTAATCATTTTCTTGAGGACCATTTTTTTTTCATCCAAAGCAAGTGAAAGTATAATATAGGGGGTTGTCTGAGACAACTTATGGGGCCAAAAATTAATGAAATTTTCTATAAATAGAGGTCATGACCCTCATTTTACCAGATCTAGTTTTTTTTTTAATTTTCTAGAGAGAGAAGCTCTCGGTTTTCTAAAGAGAGAAATCCGCAAAGCTCGAAACCCTAACCATTACTCTTCTTCTCCGATCATTTTCTGGTGGATTTTCCGGCCATATTCTCATCTCCGACGAACCTTGGCCTAGGCTCTTGCTCATTCAATCACTATAAATCTCTTTCACTTTCATCCTTTTGGCAGATCTTGCTCTTCTCTTTAACTAGACACCTTAACTTTTCACATCAAGATCTTCTTCTCAAACGTTTCTTTGCCAAAATTTAAGTTTCCGATCAACTTTTATGGTTGATTTTCTAATATTCCGACGAATTTTCCATAGATCCAACGATCTATTTCAAGCCTCCATCATTTCTGATTCTTCTTCTTCATTTTTACCCCTTACCTAAAGATCACCCAATTTTTTCCATTTCAGATAGAAATTGAGGGAGAAATCAGAGCGAAAAGAGAGAGAGAGAGAATAATCTTTCTTCACCATTTTTTTATCATCTTCTCCGGTCATACCTCCGACTAGGATCCAGCTGATTTCTACTATTTTCCCCTCCTTTATCGATCATCTTCTTCTTTGGTCGTTTCCCGTTTTGGAGAGATTTCTTCAAAGTTCTACTAAAAAAGGCTTTCGTGAATAATTCTAAAGATCGTCTTCAACAGGTACTATTTTTTTTTAAGAAGATCTTCATATTTTTATGGATAATAATCTTCTTAATTCAGATCTGTGGTGAATTTGTTGATATCTGTTATTTAGAAAATGGATTTTATGCTTGTAATATGATTTCTGAAACTATAATGTTAGTGAAGTGAGGAGTAAGGAAAAAATAAGAAGATTTAACTCATTTTTTCCACTGTTCTACTCCTCAAGCTCTAAATCTACATTTTTTTTATCACTGATGAGTAATTGAAGTGTAAATTATACTCTAATGAGTGAGAAACATTATCATTTGTACAATTGTTACAAGAAAAATGAGAGAGATTCAAAAATTTTGGTTAAATGTATTCTTCAGAAATCTCTTTAGGTGCAGATAACATACACGTTTTTTTAGACATCAGTTCATGATAGCAGTACGAAAAATTCACATGTTATTTGATTAGAATCAGTAATATTTGGTTTAGATTAGTTTATTCAAATTGTCCTAATGGATTTACTTATTTTATTGGTTTATAGATGTCCTCATCTAGGAAGAGATGAAACGATATTTTCTTTATATTCTGAGAGTGAAGATAAGTAGAAATTTATTTTTTGTTAAATACAAAGGTGAATTAGTATCAGGAAAATTTAGGTAGATAAAGCAACTTCCTCTTATTTTGATAAAAACATTTCATAAGGATGGCCTTTAATATTTTACAGCTTTGGTTTGTATGATACTTACTATATTGGCTTGTATAAATTTTTTTTAGTGGACAACTTTATTACATTGTATCCACATCTGCGAGAATTGTTCGCTCAGAGTTGTTTATTTTGCCACATATAACACAGGTGTATAAGCTGATTTGCATTAAAGTCAGTTTGTCTTATGATAGTTGCATTTAGTTGTTCCCAAAAAGTCCAACAAGAAGTGTTTATGCTCAATCAAATGATTGTAGGGGTTGATGTTGTAGAATGTTATGCATATAAAATTTAAAAGGTGTGTGTCATTTGTTTAGTCATCAGATTTCATATTAATAAAAAAATGGTTGCTTAACTGTATGTATTGCATTCATTGATCTGTTACGGATGTACCTACTAAAATGAAAATGGACCTTATGTATAAACAGATGTAATGAAATGATAGGAGCTTTTATATCCACATCTTCTATTGAAAATTTCAATATTTATTATTAATAGGCTAATTGTGAAGGCCGAAATTAATTTCTGTCAATTAATTGTTTACAAACAGTTATGTTGACTATATTATTTAGGAGGGGCAATGTTTATGTTGGTATTGATAATTATTAGTGCTACATTATTATGATGGGATATTTGCATCCAATCAATTTGGCCTTTTTCAAGAAAATGGTATTGTCTATATTATTAAATTTAACGTCTGTAAAGTATCTTGCTATGTAAGAGCTTGTAATATTTTTTAATGAATTGATAGACCTCTATGTAATGTTTGATATGTGTTGGTCTGATTAGGAATCTGGTTCATCTGTAGCGTAAGGTTAGAGGAAAAAATTAAATTAGGACTATAACCTGAATGTATATGTATGATTTCTTAAACTTATGCATTGTCAGACTCATATTAATTAAAATGCCCCTGTAGGTTCTTCATTTCTTGCTTATAATTCTCTAGATATTTTGCACATGATGTCGAAGTGACTTTGCTTGAATTAGCATAGTTCATTGGTTTTATTTCTTGTTCTCTTTGTCCCAAGTTTAGTTTTAAGTATCATATAGTATTCATATTTTGTATACTATTATTATGCATGCATGTTATTTTCTTAGGATATGCTCATTTGTTTATAGAAGCTCTAAGTCAAGGCCATATTTAAGGAAAAAATTTATTCTTATTTTATCTAATTACATAAGCTATATTTTCTTGCTCAGTGTTTTCTCCTGAATATTTCATGAGAGTTGCCATAAGCTGTTGATATTACAGTAATTTATTTCTTTATATTGTTGGGGATTCACATATGATATTATATCATATACTCTTTAATTAAATGCAAATATAAAAACAAGACATTGTTGGCATTTGATGTGTTCCAGTTCATAATTATTTTTCAATTGTTTTGTAGAAGCTTTTCAGGGGTTACGATAGCTCGTAATAATTCATTTTTTAGGATGAGATGATTATAGCTTTGTCCAATTTGTCATGATATTTTAAATACCATAGATATCTTAAATGAATAATTCTCACCTTGGTTGGAATTTTGATTCATTATCTCTTTGGCTGTGCTTTTGAACCAATAGAAAATAAGGGTTCAACTAGCTTCATATTTCCCTTTGTTCTTGGCCATGGGCATTTACAGGGTAGTTGTCCTTCATTTTGTTTGGGCATATAACTTGAGTATCATATTGTTTTATGTAGTATTTGGGTTGAATTGACGAGTGGTTTGATAACAGATTGACTTAATTCTTTTATGTATAACCTGAAAATTGTTCTCTCATGATATGTACAGTTTCAAGTTGTGATCTTGTGGGTATTTATATTACCATTTTGATGGAATATCTGAGTCATGAATATTTTAGAACATAGGTTAGTTATCCTAATTTATTTTTAGTTTAATACTTAAAAAAAAATTTAGGTTTAACAATAGAGAGTGAATTTCACATATTTGAGTTTGTATTATCGAGCCTCTGTTTTGTTGAGGGTTTTATCATGTTGTGTGGGCATTGTGAGGATAATCACTCATACAAACTGCAAACTTTTTCTCACTTAGCTTTAACTCTAAGTTCATTATTTAAGTTTGAGCTGTTGAAAATTAAGGAGTGTGTTGCTCATTTTGTGAAAAATTGTGATGAGATTTTAAGACAGTTTTCAAAGTTGATGTTCATGAGATTTTACTATAATAGGCTGTTGATGTTTTGTGTGCATGAAATTCTAGACATAAAACCTTTACATCTTAACTATTTGTGGTCAGCCTTATTGTGATTGATAAAGTATATCTGGAAGGAGTTTAGATCATAAATTGTAAAACTTATATATTTAAATCAAATTCATGTGTTAGATAGAGCAGGTCCGGCCTGGTCTCCCCAAAATCAGTATTATAATGAGATAAAGATAGAATTAAGTCAAAGACTTAGGATTTTATTTTGATTCACAGGTAAACCTGGCTTTGGTATTTTATAGAAGTGTCTCTAGGGTCAAGAATTTCATTGACTTCAAGGAGTTTGTCTTCTTTATTTCAAGGGCGATGAAGGCGTTAGCCCAAGCCCATCATTAGGGGACTTGCTCAGTCCAAGTAGCACTCCCCTCTTTTATTTAAAAGACTTGCCCAGTCTTTTAGATGTATTTCCTTTAAGACATTAGATTCTTCTTCTCATTGCCCTAGCAATGAAAGAGTCATCTAGAGCCCACCCCTTTTAAAGAGACAAGCTATGTCTCGGTTGAAAAGTCAAATCATTTGGATATAGGCTTTGTCTCATTGGTCATAGTTGTCCTCCCTCTCTTTTAAGAGACATGCTAGCACCTCCTTCTTAGAATTACTAATTTCAGAGTCAGTCTTTTAGCACATGAATCTCTCTTAGCTAGAGAGTCAGTCCTTCAGTTTCAAGAGTCTGTCCTATCATCATAGGGGTTAGGATTCTGTCCAACCTCTCATCAAATCATATGATTTTATCCAATCCTACAAGGTATAGGATGTTGTCCAACCCTTGCAGAGATGTGATTCCATCCGGCCCTCCCCGCAAAGCATAGGATTCTGTCCAACCTTTGCGGGATATCAGGAGTCTGTCCTACCCTTATGATGATAGGATTATGTCCTCTTGAGTCAAAAACATAAAAAACATCTGAAAAATTAAAAATCTCAAAAATCTTGAGTCATTAGGAGTAGTTAGAAAAATGAATTTCAGAACTACGTTGGCTTGATCTCTTTCCACAGGGTACGTAGTGCAGCTTGGGATCTTTATCCCAGGTCCAGCCAAACCTTTCAAAAATAAACATTTCAAACTTTTAAAAAAATACAAATCTTGCAAACCTTTTCAAAAAGATCTCCCTCTAGAGATAGGAGTCTGTCCTATATTTTTGGGGTGTCTTAGAGTTAGGAGTCTGTCCTGGTTATATTGATGCTTTGTGTGTCTTGTCGTGTGAGTGTCCCTAGAGTTAGGAGGCCTCGATTCGTGGTCGGTTAGACACTTAGTCGAGCCGATGGCTAGACTAGGAAATACTTAGTTAATCCATGATTTTTCATAAGACACACTGCCTAGTTACACCCAGGATATAGGAACCACCTGTATTAGCTTAAGGCTAACCAACTTGCATTAGTTAGGGCATATAGAGAGTCCTAAAAATTACAATTCACTTGAACTTAAGCAATCGTGCAAAAAGCTTTAAAAACTAGTCGGGTCTAGTTGATCGAGTCTAGGATAGCAGTCTTAGATGGTTAGGCATCGTAGTTCAGAATAGGTTCAGAATAGGTCACCGAACTACGTCGACTCTGATTCTTTCCGAGGTCGGGATACGTAGAGCAGCCGGGATGGATGGCCATCATGGTCTGAGTCAAGTATCACATTAGAGTCTAGGATTTGTCGTTTCGAGTCGTGTGTGGAGTCAAGTTGTGATGTGTGTTTTCTTGCTTTCATGTACAGACCTTATACCTTTAGCTGTAGCATGCATGTGTTTGCCCATCAGAACATAGACACCAATTAGGCATGACACTCATAACCTAGCTATTCTTAGGTGACATTTCTTTCATTTCTTTTGCATGTGCTTATTATTCATCTCCGGGACATGCATGATTAGATAGACGTATTCTCGGAGATATATGTTCCCATTTCACATGTCTTTGGCCCAAAATTCTTCAAAATCAATAAATAAATAGCATAAGAGACCACGTGCTTGCACTTGGGCGGATGAGGTGCTCTTCGGACCTTCCAAATTCATAACCAGGCACAAACCTTCTTTTATATCTCTGGTTATTCATTGCAACAGAGCATGGTATGGGATCCAAGGCCTACTTCCTTGGATGGCGACTCTTCTTTGTTTAAGGTACGTCTCGAATCCGGGCTAGTCCCCGAATCGAGAGGTATCTCACTTTACATCGCCACTCATGCTGTGAGACGCATTCTTTTTTAGAGTTCCTTGGTAGAGCTCTCTTTCACGTGGATGATCTAGAGACTTTTCGAGGGCTTGTCCCCCGCCTCTCTCGGATCAGGGTCCACAGGCTGGCGACTCTGCTTGGGATTTCTTAAGATATTGCCTAACTTAGTTAAAATGTCATTTTAATTAATTTTGAAGAAATTTGGGCTGAAATTATTATAAATGGGAACTTTTTCGCTTAGAATCCGGGGGCACTAAATAGGTGTTTAAAACAAAGGGATTCACACACTGCACATCATGCATTATCATATTCTTTACTTCTTTCATTGTTTTTTTTATTTCTTTCATTATTTTTCTTTATTGGCTCCATGGGATAGATACAGTGCGTGCCAGATGGGATGTCATTACCCTGATAGTGATGTTGTATCTATTTCCAAGCTATGCGCCAGTGCTGCAGTCGTAAACACTCGGTGTACTTGTGTTTACAGCAGCAGGTGAGCAATGAAGCATACTATGTATAACACTCGGTGTACTTGTGTTATACATCTAAAGTATGGATCATATGCGTAGTGCCTGATTGATTGAGTCAGGAGCTCTACTTTCATTCTACATATATTATGTACATGAATATATTTGCTGATTTAGTAAAACCCAATTAGGAGTCGCATGTGCTTATATATGTATTGCATTCATATAAGGAGGAATATGTGTTGCTTACACATGTGGAGCCTAGATTTATGAGCCCTGTCCTGTCTATAGATTATTGTAGTTCACCTTATGTGGCTACAACGCAGTCCTAGTATACTCACATGTCTGTCTTGAGTCAAGTGTCTTGACTCTGCGAGATTATATTTAGGGCTGGTGCATTTGGTTATGATATATATGTATATATATGTATATATTGATTATCAGATTAGGGCCTACTCATTAGTGAGGCTTCCTTATCTAATCTAATCAATTCCATCAATCCATCTCCGAGATCTAGACCCGACCAGTGGTTCTTATTTACCACTCTCATGGCCGTGATCTATCTTTTGATCTATTCCTGGAAAATCCGTCTGTATACTTCCTTGATTATAAGACCGGGACCTACTTTCTAGTGGGGATTCCTAGTGTGAAGCAATCAATCATATAAATCATCCTTCAGATTTAAACCCGGTTGGTGACTCCTACTAGTCATACTTATAGCCGTGGTTTATTCCTTGATCTAGTGATGATAAATTCTACTTATTATTATCCTTCGAATTCAAACCTCATTCATCCATTCTTTTGTTGTGTCATAGATTCATATTGCATATGTATTACTCAGATTTTTGCTTGTTTTGTCTTAGATATGGTCGATGGCTTGTCCGCTGTCTCTATGGCCATAGTCTATCATTATCGATCTTTTGATCATATAGTTTGACGTCCATCTTCCAGATTTAGACCCGGTCTATGATCTACTTTTGCCATTTTGTGACCGTGGTCTCTTTTCTGAGCTTCTGATCATCAATGGAACATTCGGTGTTGCTAATTGTATCCTTCTTGTGATTGATTGCTAAGATTATCTCTATTCTTTGTTTCTTCCAGGTTATCTTCATTTCCTAATTATCCCATCCTATTCTTTGTGTTTAGGTCAAATCATGGCGAATAATGTGTTGAAAAGCTGGATAAGTGAGACTATTAGTGCTCTTCCGCGGGAACCTTCGGAAAGGAGTATGGCTGATCAGTTCATCTGTACCTTCAATCACTTGAGTGTCTCCGATATAAATTGGAAGTTTCTCCAAGCAGCCGCTGGATTCTGAGATCCTAATCTTCACATTTTTCGATTTGGATCCTTTGAGCTATGTCCTATATTTGAAGATTTGTGTGCTTTATTAGAGCTCCCAACCGAGGAACTTTGGATACGATCTTCGAATATAGATTCCTCTCATTTTCTTTTTTGCAAGCTATTCAAAAATCAAACCGTTGATGCTCTTCCATGCTTAACGGATACGTGTGTGCAAGTTCAAAACCTCATTACACTTTTTTCAGAAAACGTCGATCCTACCAACTCCCAGTTTCAGAGTTGTCGACGTAATGCTTTGATTTTTGGTGTCTTTGTGCGATATGTCATTCGAAAAAACCCTCGTGTTGCCCCGTTAACCTTGTTAGCCGTGGTAAACAAAATTAATGAAGGGAGGAATCTTATACTCACCATGTTAGCAGAGACCTTCTTAGGACTAGACCTTATCGCTATTCAAGAGGTCAAAAATAATTTCTGTGGGTGTGTTAAATTGTTATATGTTTGGCTTGGTGAAAAACTTAGGGTTCTTCAGTGACAAAACCAAAATCCGTATACCCTAAGGAATTTTCGTGTATGGCAACCAATGGCTAATCAACCTCAGTCCATTGATGAATGGCACAATTGGTTGCAGTATGTAGAGGAGAGCCACTTTTGCTGGGTGAGTCATTCATGCTTCCAAGTTTTCACTAGCACCTACCCACATCCGTTTGTTTACCTCATGGGTATCGAGAAATCTTCTTTTTATGCACCCACACAATTTCTCCATCAGGTTACGGGAATTCCATGTCCTCCCGGAGCCATAGTCCCTCCTCTTTGTGAAGATCGCACTCCTGATCTCATTAGATCCATTGTGGCTGCTTGGGGAAACAAAAATATAGAGAGGAGATTTTCTTTAGCAGCTAAAGTCCGACATGAAAAAACATCTAAAGAGCCCGCAAGTCGGAGAGCTCGGAATGAGGGACCTTGAAGATCTCTATCATGTTTTGTTATCTTGATTTCTTCATTTCCCGTTATTGTTAGTTTGCTTATCTAGTTGTGATCACAGATTAGTATTTTTCGTCAATTGTAATCACAGTTTGAATTTCATTAATGAAAGTGTGTTTCTGTTTCTCTTGTCACTATTTGATCAAAATATCTTATCACGATTATCAATGTTTTAATCTAGTGTTTATACTTCCATTTCAGGATTCTTGATTGAGCAGCCATTGCTCCAAAGAAAATTACAATTTCAAAACCAACCTGGTCCCGTCAGACATCTGATTCCAAGCTGAGTCGATATTCTTCTTCACCTACTTCTTTTACCTCTCTTCTGTTACCTATTTCAAATTTTCAGGAAATTCTTTCACCCATTCAACCCACGCCTGAACAAATGGCTGAGTCTGGAACCGCTCTGGCCTAGATGAATGAGTTGATGAAGACTATGGTTCAACAAATGAATAATATGAGTGATGAGATAGTCAGGCTAAAAAATGACAGAGGTTCCACTTCTAAAGAACATGCACCCCAGCAAACCCCGATTATGCCTCCACCTCCTGTGGCGACTAGACCAGCAGTGTTCACTGTTGAGGATGACTTTGATGATGAACAGTATGCAGAAGAGAATTGTCACCCTCATCTGGATAGAGCTGATAAAGGCAAGGTGATAACAGACAGATTAGACAAGCTGACTCAAGAGATGGAGAATATAAAATTCCAAGGCCCGAAGAAGTTAAATATGACTGATTTTATGATATACCCACGGGTCACACTGCCTCTGAGATTCAAAGTGCTAGTATGGATAAGTGTGATGGGACAGGGTGTCCTAGAAGCCATTTAATGTCTGTTCTTCCACTTCTACAGCAGCATGGTCTATCTTCAGAGCAGATTGCTCTCCTATTCCCTCGATCTCTAGTCGGAACCGCAAAGAAATGGTTTTTGAGCCTAAAATCCGAAGAGATCCGAACCTTAGAGAATATTGCCAATAGGTTCGTCGAGCAGTTCTCCATGGAGGAGGGGATTGACGTAACTAAGAGGGATCTGAAAGCATTGAAGCAAGGCCATAATAAAACCTTCACTTCCTTCATCCTAAGATGGAGAAGGAAGGCAGCTCTGATGACCCACCGATTGTCAAATGAAGACCAGATCAAGATTGTCGTCAAGAATCTGTCCCCGCAGTATTTTCATCACATGGTCATCCAATACTTCCTTGATTTCAATCATCTCATTAAGACAGGAACCCAAATAGAGGATGCGTTGTCCAAGGGCCTAAGGTCAAGAACTTCTTCTGATTCAAGAGAAGGGAAAAGACCTATGATAGCACCTAAAGAGGTTCATAATGTGAATACTGCCCCGCCAGTAAGGAGGGTAAACTTTGGTGAAGGTCTCCCAGAGAGGAAGGAACCGAGACGATTCGATCCTTTGCCATATTCCCTTTCAGTGGCATTGAAGAAATTGTTGAGAGACAAGAAGATCGAACTATTAGAAACCAGAGAGGTTCCAAACCCTCTCCCAAGGTACTGGAGGAAGGACTATTATTGTGAATACCATCAGAGTGTCGGACATCTAATTGATAGATGTATGGCATTGAAGCATAAGATTCAAGACATGATTGAGGCGAAGAAATTTTTTGTTGAAGCTCCTAATGTTACTCGCAATCCCTTGCCGACACATGCCATTCCTCCGCCAAATGTTTATGCGATCCTTATAGAAGAAATCGTTTTGGATCATTCCCGTATCTGTGCTGTAATCTCTGAGGAACCATATGTTCTGAGATGGGAAGAGGAAGATGAAGATACCGAAAACGAGAAGCCTTATGTACTGTCTACTCGAGATGGGGGATTTGCAGAATCTGCCGAATGTTCATATGTCCTCAAGTATGGAGAAGAAGAGAGCAAAGAAAAAGTTCCTTATGTTTTAAGGTTGGAGGATGAAGATCTGTTACTTCTGAATGACTCATGTGATGAACTCCGCCATGTTACACATGGTGGACGTGTCTTTAAACCGGCCGAGCTACGAGTCGAGAAGCCTGTCGAAGTAGCAAGGGCATCAGAAAACCAAAAGCAGAAACAGAGTCTGGATGAAGAAGAAGACAATTTGCTGAAGCAATTGAAGAAGACGCAAGCTAATGTTTCCATATGGGGTCTATTAATGGCATCGCCAAAGCATAGACAAGTAGTACTCCATGAGTTGAATGTGTCCCGAGTGTCAGTTGAAATCACCCCTGACGAGTTGGTTAGCTTAGTGGTCGTGGCCAAAGCTTCCAAGGTGTTGTCTTTTACTGACGAAGACCTACCTCCAGAAGGAAGAGACCATACCTGTCCTCTCAGGATTACCATAATTTGCAACAAGAAGAGAGTGCCTGAAGTGCTAGTGGATAACGGGTCAGCCTTGAACGTATGTCCTTTGAGCACCGCCGTTACCTTGGGATTTGGGCCAGATAGTTTCATACCATCTGAACAATGCATATTGGCATATGACGGCACTAGAAGAGATGTGATCGGGATATTAGCCACTGAGATCGAGATTGGAGAAACTTTTGAAGTCGAATTCCAAGTGGTTGATATCAAAACCTCTTTTTTTCTCCTCCTAGGCAGACCATGGCTGCATAAGGTCGGAGTTATTCCTTCAACGCTACATCAAAAACTGAGATTCATCCGGAATAACAAAGTGATTACAATGCGAGGAGATCCAGAATCCAAAATTGGACAGATAACTGGTGAATCAAATGTCGAACATGCCAAGGATGTTAGCCTGACAGGATTCTCACTAGAAGTCTCTACTATTACTATGGAGGACGCCATGAATGAGGAAATCATGTTTTTAACAAGCACCAATGTCCATCTAGCAAGAATAATGCGACGGCATGGGTATGTCCAGGGAGCTAGCCTGGGGAGAAATTTGCAAGGCCTGACGGAATGGCGAGAAATGAAGATGGTGAATGGATATTCGGGTTAGGGTATCAGCCAACTCGAAAAGAAGTCCAGGAAATGAAAGCTTACATGCTAAAATGGGCTGCATGCCGTCGCAGGGGCCTAGAATTTCCGATGGGACCATACAGTCTGGTCATGAACGGCCAATTCAGAAAGGAAGGGGCTGATTGTCCATATTACGGTTTTCCTGAGTCATTGTATAATGAGAATGGGGCAAAATTGCCAGGACTACAGATTTTCTTTACTGATGAGCTACCAGAGGACTTTTTCTTTGAGCAGATTGCAGAGACAGCTGAGCCAGAGATAGATTGGGTTGAGAACTTTGAATCTGAACTCCTAGACTCCTTGTTCCAAGTTGAGGCACCAATCATTGCGATGATTGGAGGAGACACACATTTCATGAACCCAAAGAGCTGCATCACCCCAGCCGTGGGACCTTTGGATAATTTGACCTCACAGGTTATACCCCAAGTAGTCCTTTAGCATAGTCCAGTCCCTTCAAAAGAGTCAGTCGTTTCAAATTTTGTGTCAGTTTCTGAGTCTGACCCAGAGTCTGTCATTTCTAACTTTTCTTTTTATGCAGGTACTGTAGAGGTCGGGTCTACTTCTGGAGTGGGTGACGAGTCTGTCCCTGGTGGCGTCGAGTCCGAGTTCGAGGACGTCTTCATTAATTTTTCATCTGTACATATTTCTAGTTGTGTCGATACTGATGTCGACTTGTCTGTTCGTTCTGTTTCAGAGTCTGTAAAGCCTGCTGTGGGCTATCTTACTGATGTAATCATTGATTCTGATGAAATAAAAGACTCTTTTGTATATATTCCTGTACTTGTCTCTTCTACTGATTCTGCTTCTAAACCTGATCAAGTAACTAATAATAACAATTAAGACTCCCCCTCTAATGAGGAAGCTGACGAAACTCCCCTTGAAATCAAACATATGATTCAACAAGAGGAGAGTCGCAGAGCAAAACCACTCGAAGAGAAAATTGAAACCGTAAATATAGGTGATGAAGCCTTAATTCGGGAGATATGGATTGGCAAACTTTTATCTCCTGAGAAGCGCGAAGAATTAATCACCTTGCTAAAAGAGTTTAAGGAGGTTTTTGCTTGGTGTTACGATGACATGCCAGGATTGAGTGACGACATTGTCCAACACAAATTACCTCTAATCCCTGGCATCAAGCCGAAGAAGCAAAAACTCTAGAAACTTAAAACAAAATGGGAGTTGAAAGTTCATGATGAGGTTAAGAAACTACTAGAAGTGAAATTCATCGAAGTAGTTGAATATCCTGAATGGCTTGCAAATATCATACCGGTGCCCAAGAAGGACGGGAAAGTCAGGATGTGTATTGATTTCAGAGATTTGAACAAGGCAAGTCCGAAAGACGACTTTCCGCTTCCGAACATTGATCTCCTGGTTGACAATACAGCTGTACACGCAGTCTTATCTTTCATGGATGGATTCTCAGGGTACAACCAAATTAAAATGGCGCCTAAGGATATGATGAAGACAGCATTCATTACTCAATGGGGGACATATTACTACATAGTAATGCCATTTGGTCTTAAGAATGCTAGTGCTACCTATCAGGCTATCCAAGAAATGCAACCACCAAAGACGGAAAAACAGATTTGTGGATTCCTTGGCAAAGTGCAATACTTGAGGAGATTCATATCTCATCTAACCATGACATGTGAACCCATCTTCAAGTTATTGAAGAAGAATTCTTCCAAGAAATGGAATGATGAATGTTAAGAAGCATTTGAAAAAGTCACGCAGTGCTTGTCTTTACCTCCTGTCTTATCACCAGTCATTCCTAGTCAACCGCTGTTGTTGTACTTATCTATCACAGATACGGCAATGGGTTGTATGCTTGCTCAGCAGGATGCAGGATCTAAGAAGGAAAAGCCTATCTACTATATCAGTAAGAAAATGCTAGAGTATGAAATCAAGTATACTATTTTGGAAAAGACTTGTCTAGCATTAGTTTGGGCGACGCAAAGGCTTAGACATTACCTATTGTCGAACAAGGTACTTTTGCTCTCACGGATGGATCCGTTGAAGTATTTGTTCGAAAAACCCGCTCTTACTGGAAGAACAGCTAGATGGCTGCTATTGTCGTCTGAATTTGACATCACTTATGTCACTCAGAAATCAATTAAGGGACGAGTCATTGCTGAGCAGTTGGCTGATGCTCCTGTTGAGGAGAATGCTTTTCTAAAGGCAGACTTTCCTAATGAAGTGATCATGGACATTGAAGAAGAGACTCTGAGTACCATGTGGCTTATGTATTTTGACGGAGTTGTTAATAATCATTGTCAAGGAATAGGGGCAGTTTTGGTATCTCCAAAGAAGGAGTATATCCCTATCTCCATCAAGTTGCAGTTTGAATGCACCAATAATATGGCAGAATATGAAGCATGCATCGCAGGACTTGAGGCAGCTTTGGCTTTGCAAATTCAAGACATAGATGTGTTCGGAGATTCAATCTTGATCATTTGTCAAATAAATGGGGATTAGAAAACAAAAGAGGTGAGGTTGATCTCATATCACACATATTTGGAATCTTTGGTCAAGAAGTTTAGGAGTGTCACCTTCACTCATTTGTCGAGGACAAGGAATCATTTTGCTAATGCACTAGCTACTTTGGCTTCAATGTTAGACATTTCTGCGACAATGGAGGTTCAACCTTTAGCTGTGAGGTTATTAAAATTCCAAGGGTGGTCCCGAATTGGCAACAAATGAGGAGGGAAGAATTAAGTTTCTAACAAGTTTTAACTCTTTTGAAAACTAAAACCCAATTTTGGAAATTAAGAGATCAACAGTAAAATTCAAGCACACAAGTTAAATCTAAAGTGCAAATGCAAATAAAGAGCAAGAGTAAGAGAGATTGCACCCAAGATTTAAAGTGGTTCGGTCCTCCAAACGCGAGGCCTACTCCACTCCACCAACCAAACCCGTTGATGGCTTCACTATGTGATCTTCTTAACTTCGGCGAAGATCGGTGCCGATTACAAATTCCGATTACCTTTAACCTTGGTGGCAATCTTCACCACGGAGAGTGGGCTACGCTTCTCCGAACACTTGCCCAATACAAGTTCTTGATAAGAAAGAAAGAACAAAAAATAATCCCTCACAAGGGTTTACAAAGTGTAGAAGATGTACAAATTTAGCCTATGATCCAAATCCTAAGTTTAGAGGATGAGAGGCATAATCAAGTTTGATTCACTCTTTGGATGTTCAAATGGAGTTTTAGAGTGTTATGATTCATCATTGTAATGTTTGGAATGCCCATATATATAGGAAAAACCAAATATGACCGTTCAATGGCATTGTTGTAATTCCTGGAAAATTCGCAACGGCTAAAAATCTGACCATTGTAGTGTTCTCGGAGTTCCGAGAAAAAATCTCGGAGTTCCGGGAATACAAACAAAGTTAGAAAAAAGTCTACTGGACCATTTCTCAGAGTTCCGAGAATTTCTCTCGGAGTTCCGAGAAGCCTATTTCATGCATATTTTCATTTCTTGTTTTTAGGCTTCCAACTTAACACCAAGTTGGGATTGCTATGAGGGTTCCAAGGTGTTGGAACTCCACAAAGTCAATCACTTGTATGTTTAGGGTGTTTGTTTATTTACTTAATTATGCCTCTAAAATCTAAAACTAAGATTGGATCTTTTACAATCTAAATATGACTTTGGTCTTCAATGGATTCTTAAGTCTTCATTTGTCTTGGACTTCGATGTCTTTGGCCTTCATGATGTGGTCCAATGAGATCTTCTTGGCCTCAATCCAAGCAATGTTGTCTTAGCACCAATGTGATCTACAACTTAGACAATCAAACACATTAGTGATCATAAATCACTTGTGTATTGGAATCATCAAAATAAGATGGGAATGCCAAGGTGGAAACCATTGGGCGTACAATCTCCCCCTTTTTGATGATGACAAGCACAAGAGATTTTCCAATTAAAAGCATACATATTTTCTTACACTAGAATTCTCTCCCCCTTTGGCATCAATCAAAAAGATTGGGGTAAAAGAGAAACAAAGGGACGAAATATTCAATTTAAAGCTCCCCCTTTTTCAAGAAAAAAGACAAACCTAGAACTCCCCCTATTTAGAAAACAATTTCAATGCAAGAGGGGATTTTTAACTACCCATAAAAAGATATTCAATCTTAATGCAAAAGCCCCTAATCTAAGCACATATGAAGATAATCATATGGGGGCTTTGGGAACCCAAGATTTCTTGGTTCCAACACTATCCCTAATCTTAGATGCACATTGGAATTGGTAATGACCATTTATTCCACAATAATGGCATCTAACATGAGGGTTAGATACGCTAGTCCTATCATATGCATGTTTAGGTCTTTGACTAGTCTTCTTTAAGATTATGTCAATAATTTTGTCACCATTTAAGAATCCATGGAGACATAATCTTAACCTTTCATTTTCATTATGAAGATGGGTTATTTGATTTAGAAAATCATTAAATTCATCTTCATAAGATTTGGAAGAGCTTCCCACATCTTGGAGTTTTACAATTTGGCAAGTTTTCTCATCCAAACAACTCTTAAGGGTTTCAATCTCAAGTTTAAAATTTTCAAGTTGTGCTTGAGATTTGGAAGAAGATTCATTTTTCAAAAAATTAAGTTCATTTTCTAATTTTGAAATGGATTTCTTTTGAACTTTATTTTAAAAAATTTGAGAGTGCAAGGTTGAGCACAATTCATCATATGATATTTTTTCACTATCACTACTAGATGAATAACACGAGGGGTTAGAGTTTACCTCATCTTCATGGGTGAGTGCCATGAAGCAAAGATCATCTTTCTTTTCTTCCCCTTCGCTTGAACTCTTTCCCGAGGTGCTAGTCGCATCCCATCCGGCGGCAAGAGCCTTATGTTTCTTCCATTCCTTCTTTCCCTTGTATTTTGAGGAAGATGACTTGAGAAGAGGACAATCCGGTCTTTTGTGTCCGGTCTTCTTGCAATTATAGTACCTTATTCCTCCTTCTACTTCATTTTCTTCTTTCTTCTTTGTTTTATCATTTTTATGTTTCTTTCTCCATAAGCTTTTAAATTTTCTTGAAGCTTCTTCTTCATCGCTATCCGCCTCGCTAGAGGATGATGAGTTTGCTTTGGAGGCTTTTAGAGCTAGAGATCGATTCTCTTTTTCTTTCTCTTTCGGTTTCTTCTCCTCTTGTCGGCTAGTGAGGAGCATCTTATGGGTGATGAGAGATCCTACAAGCTCCTCCATGGTTAGCGTCTTGAGATTCTTTGATTCTTGTATGGCAGTTACCTTTGGATCCCAATATGGAGGAAGAGACCTAAGCAACTTACTCACAAGCTCATCAATAGGATAAGATTTACCAAGATTTGCTAATTCATTAGAAATTTTAGAAAAACGGGTATACATTTCGGAAATGCTTTCGTTTTGATCCATTCTAAACATTTCATATTTGCTCTTTAAGAAGTTTATTTTGGAATCCTTAACTTGAGATGTTCCCTCATGGGTAACGGCAAGTGTATCCCAAATAACCTTGGCGGAATCAAAAAGAGCAACTCGATTAAACTCCTCCGTAGATACGGCGCAAAACAAGGAATTTATAGCTTTGTAATTTAAATTTGCATGCATTTTTTCTATGACATTCCATTCTTCAAATGGTTTGGAAGGCAACATGTATCCATTTTCAACAATGTGCCAAAGTTCCACATCTATCGAAAGAAGATAGATGCGCATCCTTGTCTTCCAATGTCCATAATTGGACCCATTAAAGAAGGGAGGTCTAGTTGTGGAATGGCCCTCCGGAAGTCCGGTTCCATTTCTATCCGCCATTTCACAATTAGAAAGTTGCCAAAGATCTTATGATCTTTCCCTTGTTTGAAATTTTTAAAGAAAAATTTACCAAAGATTTATAAAAAAGAAAATCTTTTAAGAGCCTTTGCTCTGATACCAAATGAAATTCCAAGGGTGGTCCCGAATTGGCAACAAATGAGGAGGGAAGAATTAGGTTTCTAACAAGTTTTAACTCTTTTGAAAACTCAAACCCAATTTTGGAAATTAAGAGATCAACAGTAAAATTCAAGCACACAAGTTAAATCTAAAGTGCAAATGCAAATAAAGAGCAAGAGTAAGAGAGATTGCACCCGAGATTTAAAGTGGTTCGGTCCTCCAAACGCGAGGCCTACTCCACTCCACCAACCAAACCCGTTGATGGCTTCACTATGTGATCTTCTTAACTTCGGCGAAGATCGGTGCCGATTACAAATTCCGATTACCTTTAACCTTGGTGGCAATCTTCACCACGGAGAGTGGGCTACGCTTCTCCGAACACTTGCCCAATACAAGTTCTTGATAAGAAAGAAAGAACAAAAACCAATCCCTCACAAGGGTTTACAAAGTGTAGAAGATGTACAAATTTAGCCTATGATCCAAATTCTAAGCTTTAGAGGATGAGAGGCATAATCAAGTTTGATTCACTCTTTGGATGTTCAAATGGAGTTTTAGAGTGTTAGGATTCATCATTGTAATGTTTGGAATGCCCATATATATATGAAAAACCAAATATGACCGTTCAATGGCATTGTTGTAATTCCTGGAAAATTCGCAACGGCTAAAAATCCGACCGTTGTAGTGTTCTCTGAGTTCCGAGAAAAACTCTCGGATTTCCGGGAATACAAACAGAAGTTGGAAAAAAGTCTACTGGACCATTTCTCGGAGTTCCGAGAATTCTCGGAGTTCTGAGAATTTCTCTCGGAGTTCCGAGAAGCCTATTTCATGCAGATTTTCATTTCTTGTTTTTAGGTTTCCAACTTAACACCAAGTTGGGATTGCTATGAGGGTTCCAAGGTGTTGGAACTCCACAAAGTCAATCACTTGTATATTTAGGGTGTTTGTTTATTTACTTAATTATGCCTCTAAAATCTAAAACTAAGATTGGATCTTTTACAATCTAAATACGACTTTGGTCTTCAATGGATTCTTAAGTCTTCATTTGTCTTGGACTTCGATGTCTTTGGCCTTCATGATGTGGTCCAATGAGATCTTCTTGGCCTCAATCCAAGCAATGTTGTCTTAGCACCAATATGATCTACAACTTAGACAATCAAACACATTAGTGATCATAAATCACTTGTGTATTGGAATCATCAAAATAAGATGGGAATGCCAAGGTGGAAACCATTGGGCTTACAGTTACAATGGGCTCCAGCTCATGTGAATGCCATAGAGATATCTGCTAGATGTACGGATGGAAAACCGTGGTACACAGACATTAGAAATCTCATTTCAGGCAAGGGGCATCCTCCTGAGGCTTCCAGCAAGGAGAGAAAAACTCTTTAGAGGTTTGCTGTCAACTTCATCATTTGTGGTGAAGAATTGTACAGAATGTCATTTGATGGGATACAACTTATCTGTGTTGATGAAGATCAGGCTGTAGAGCTCATAGAGCAAACACATGAAGGTGTTTGTGGCCCTCACATGAATGGTAAGATGCTGTCAAGGAAAATCCTAAGACTTGGATTCTATTGGCCCACAATGGAAGCAGACTGCTTCGCATTCGTGAAGAAATGTCATAAATGCCATGTCTATGCGCATTTCATTCAGTGCCTCCATCGGAGTTACATTCTATGACGTCGCCATGGCCATTCTCTGTATGGGGGATTGATATCATTGGCAAAGTTTATCCAAAATTGTCAAGTGGGCATGAGTACATTCTAGTAGCCATTGATTACTTCACGAAGTGGATAGAAGCTGCTTCGTATGCTTCCATAACTTCGCATACAGTTGTGAAGTTCATTCGTGCAAATATCATTTGCAGATACGGAGTACCTCATGAATTGATTTCTGATAATGGATCTCACTACAAGAAAGAGGTAGTGCACCTGTGCGAAGAGTTCAAGATCAAGCATTACAAGTCATCTCCTTATAGACCTCTGATAAACGGGGCTGTAGAGGCAGCGAACAAGAACATCAAGGTCATAATCAGTAAGATGACCGAGACTTATAAGGATTGATCGAACAAACTTCCTTTTGCCTTATGGGCTTACAGGACATCAATTAGATCCTTTACAGGTGTAACTCCATACTCTCTGGTGTATGGAATGGAAGCAGTCCTCCCTCTTGAGCTGAGAATCCCTTCGTTAAGAGTCATGATGGAGGCGAATCTGCCAGAGTATGAGTGGGCCAGAGCCAGACATCAGGAATTACAGATGATAGATGAAAAGAGGCTGAGAGCCTTATACCACATCCAAGGGTATCAAAGAAGAATCGAAAGGGCATTCAACAAGAAAGTCCGAGTCAGATATCTAAAGCCAGGAGATCTTGTTCTAAAATCATACAGGGCACTGGTATTTGATCCCAGAGGAAAGTCCAATCCAAACTGGTCTGGTCCTTACATCGTCGATGAAGTCCTGCCTGGAAAAGTCGTAAGACTCCTCGATGAAAATGGAGAAAAATTAACAGAACCTACAAACCTGGACCAACTAAAGAAGTACTATGCTTAGATATACCAGGAGGCCATTCTTGGTCGATCAGAGCTTAAAAGCCAACAACCTCAAAGTCAAAAACCGTTTACGAACCCTTTGGGCCTAAAAAAAACTCCTTTGACAAATTCAAACCAACGACATCTTTTATGAGTTGCGTCATAAAACATATTGAACCTGATCCCTTTCTACAGGGTACGTAGGCAACCTGATCAATTCGGGTTCGGTCAAATCTTTCAAATCCTTAAAAAATGAAAGAAACAAAGCAAACAATCCTTGAAACCCAAATGTGCGAACTACGCGGACCTGATTCCCATTCTCTTTGGGGATACGTAGGCAGTCTGGAGGGCCAGATTAGGTCAAATACATGAAAACTTACCAAAGGTCAACCTGTTTGAACCCAAGCCTACCTAAAAGTCCTTTTAGTGTATTTAGGCACAGGTTTGTAAAGAAACAGAAAGAAAGAAAAAATGATGGAGTCTTAGACCCGCTAGACTGAAAATCCCGAAGGGTGGTCTAGGCAAAAGTTAGGGTCATTCACTCGCTAAGTTGAAAACCTGAAAGGGCGGCTTAGGCAAAAATTAGGGTGTTGAGCCTGCTGGATGGAAAACCTACAAGGGTAGGCTGTCCAGGCAAAAATTAAGGCATGCGGTCCGCCGAATCAAAAACCTGAAAAGGCAATTTGGTCATGACAGTGACTTTAAAAAGGACAAAGCCTCTGAAAGCCAACAAGACTTTCGTTCCAAAGCCAACAATTGTGGTATTACTCCAAAGTCTGAGTAAGCGCCAATAGAGATTCTTCTGACACTCTCTAAGCTAGAGGGTTAAGACTAAGCAACCCAAAGGGATAATAACCATGATGGAAATACCGAAAAGAGGAATGAAACACCTTTAAATACGGCTTTTAAAAGATTCTAAGAGTGGTAGACTGTACCATCCTAAAACACTTATCAGACTAAGAAGCAGATTCAGTCTCTCTTCGAGTCTAAGTCATTGTGTCCGTCGAAGTCCTCGTTTGTTGATAGTCAAAGTCCTTTCTCTGTCGAGTTAAGGTCAAGCTTCAGTCATGTGTGAGAAGTCCTGTGTAGTCCAATATCCCTCCCAAGATGGGGTAACAAGAAGGCAAAGGTGAAAAATGATGAATGTGTCTCCTCAAGTGTGATACAAAGCAGAACAGAGTTCAGAAGATGACGAACTCTCCAGTACATCTGGCCGGCTTTCAAGCCCATATGAAATGGTAGAGATCATCAGAAATGAAAGGAGGTTCTCAGGCAGATACAGTCTGTTGTAAACCTGAAATCCTTGTAATTTTAAATATTCATGAAATAAAAAAGCCTTTTGTTGTTCCTTGTTACTTTTTGCACTCCTATGAATCTGTCATGGAAGTAAAATCATACTAGGGGCATCTTTTATGACCTATCAGGTCATAAAAGATACCAAGCATGCAATGATAACTGGAATGGTTATTTTTGGTAAATAGTGACAGGAGATTCTCGAACACATTTCTTTTAGCCGAATTCCTCAATTGAAGGCATCCTCAACCCTCAGCAAGGTCTGAACTCAAAAAGTCCTCAGCAATATTTGTTGTCCAAATCCCCAGCGGAGTTTCTACTCACAAACGAAGTTTCTAATCAAACCAAGCATTCAAACCTAACCAGATTCTCCCTGTGAGCATCCACCCCGAGTGAAGAAACAAAATTCTCCCTGTGAGCATCCACCCCGAGTGAAGAAACCATACTCTCCCTGAGAGCATCCACCCCGAGTGAAGAAACCGAATTATCCCAGAAAGCATCCGCCCCGAGCGAAATACCATATTCTCCCTGAGAGCATTCCTCCAAGCGTAGAACCAAAATTCTCCTTGAAAGTATTCACTCCAAGCGTAGAACCAAATTTATCCTTGAAAGCATTCGCTCCAAGCGTAGAACCCATTTTTTTTCTGAAAGCATTCGCTCTAAGCGTAGAACCCAAATTCTCTTTGAGAGCATTCACTCTAAGCGTAGAACCCATTTTTTCCTGAAAGCATTCGCTCCAAGCGTAGAACCCAAATTCTCTTTGAAAGCATTCGCTCCAAGAGTAGAACCCAATTTTTCCCTGAGAACATTCGCCCCGAGTGTAAAATCAAATTTTCCCTGAGAGCATTCGCCCCGAGCGTAGAAACCATTTTCTCCTGAAAAGCATTCGCCCCGAGCATAGAACCAAATTTTTCCCTGAGAGCATTCGCCCCGAGCGTAAAATCAAATTATCCTTCAGAGCATTCGCCCCGAGCATAGAAAGAAGAAAATTTTTTTCCTTGAAATCATTCTCCCCGAGCGTAAAACCAAATCATTCCTGAGCATTCGCTCCGAGCATAGAAAGAACCAAAATCTCTTTGAAAGCACCAAGCAAACAACCAAAGCCTATTCCATCTCAATACCCCTGCGGCACCCATTCTATTTGAAGACTCCTAAGGCACCTATTCCCTTTCCATACACCTGAGGCATCCGTACCATATCACAACCCCTGAGGTATCTGATTCTTCCAAAAGTCCAATTGCAGAAGGGGAGCGTTTTATCCAGTTAGCAGGTGTTCTAGTTAGACTATCTCTGCATGAAAGGATGTTGTCCCAGGCAGCTTAGAAAGGCCGAATTTATCTCTAATTTTTTCATTAATCATTTTCTTGCCGACCATTTTTTTTTCATCCAAAGCAAGTGTAAGTATAATATAGGGGGTTGTCCGAGACAACTTATGGGGCCAAAAATTAATGAAATTTTCTATAAATAGAGGTCACGGCCCTCATTTTAGTAGATCTAGTTTTTTTATTTTCTAGAGAGAGAAGCTCTCGGTTTTCTAGATAGAGAAATCCCCAAAGCTCGAAACCCTAACCATTACTCTTCTTCTCCGATCGTTTTCCGGTGGATTTTCCGGCCGGATTCCCATCTCCGGCGAACCTTGGCCTATGCTCTTGCTCATTCAATCACTATAAATCTTTTTCACTTTCATCCTTTTAGCAGATCTTGCTATTCTCTTTAACTAGAAACCTTAACTTTTCACATCAAGATCTTCTTCTCAGACGTTTCTTTGCCGGAATTTAAGTTTCCGATAAACTTTTATGGCTGATTTTCTAATATTCCGACGAATTTTCCATAGATCCGACGATCTATTTCAAGCCTCCATCATTTCCGATTCTTCTTCTTCATTTTTACCCCTTACCTAAAGATCACCCAATTTTTTCCATTTCAGATAGAAATTGAGGGAGAAATCAGAGCGAAAAGAGAGAGAGAGAGAATAATCTTTCTTCACCATTTTTTTTATCATCTTCTCCGGTCATACCTCCGGCTAGGATCCGGCCGATTTCTACCGTTTTCCCCTCCTTTATCGATCATCTTCTTCTCTGGTCGTTTCCCGTTTTGGAGAGATTTCTTCAAAGTTCTGCTAGAAAAGGCTTTCGTGGATAATTCTAAGGATCGTTTTCAACAGGTACTATTTTTTTTTAAAGAAGATCTTCATATTTTTATGGATAATAATCTTTTTAATTCAGATCTATGGTGAATTTGTTGATATCTGTTATTTAGAAAATGGATTTTATGCTTGTAATATGATTTCTGAAACTATGATGTTAGTGAACTGAGGAGTAAGGCAAAAATAAGAAGAATTATCTCATTTTTTCAACTGTTCTACTCCTCAAGCTCTAAATCTACATTTTTTTTTATCACTGATGAGTAATTGAAGTGTAAATTATACTCTAATGAGTGAGAACATTATCATTTGTACAATTGTTACAAGAAAAATGAAAGAGATTCAAAACTTTTGGTTAAATGTATTCTTCAGAAATCTCCTTGGGCGCAGATAACATGCTTTTTTTTTTAGACATCAGTTCATGATAGTAGTACAAAAAATTCACATGTTATTTGATTAGAATCGGTAATGTTTGGTTTAGATTAGTTTATTCAAATTGTCCTAGTGGATTTACTTATTTTATTGGTTTATAGATGTCCTCATCTAGGAAGAGATGAAACAATATTTTCTTTATACTCTGAGAGTGAAGATAAGTAAAAATTTATTTTTTGTTAAATACAAAGGTGAATTAGTATCAGTAAAATTTAGGTAAATAAAGCAACTTCCTCTTATTTTGATAAAAACATTTCATAAGGATGGCCTTTGATATTTTACAGCTTTGGTTTGTATGATACTTACTATATTGGCTTGTATAATTTTTTTTTAGTGGACAACTTTATTACATAGTATCCACATCTGCGAGAATTGTTCGCTCAGAGTTGTCTATTTTGCCACATGTAACACAGGTGTATAAGCTGATTTGCATTAAATTCAGTTTGTCTTATGATAGTTGCATTTAGTTGTTCCCAAAAAGTCCAACAAGAACTTATCCTAAAAAATGAATTATTACGAGCTATCGTAACCCCTGAAAAGCTTCTACAAAACAATTGAAAAATAATTATGAACTGGAACACATCAAATGCCAACAATGCCTTGTTTTTATATTTGCATTTAATTAAAGAGTATATGACATAATATCATATGTGAATCCCAACAATATAAAGAAATAAATTACTGTAATATCAACAACTCTCATGAAATATTCAGGAGAAAACACTGAGCAAGAAAATATAGCTTATGTAATTAGATAAAATAAGAATAAAATTTTTCCTTAAATATGGCCATGACTCAGAGCTTCTATAAACAAATGAGCATATCCTAAGAAAATAACATGCATGCATAATAATAGTATCCAAAATATGAATACTGTATGATACTTAAAACTAAACTTGGGACAAAGAGAACAAGAAATAAAACCAATGAACTATGCTAATTCAAGCAAAGTCACTTCGACATAATGTGCAAAATATCTAGAGAATTTATAAGCAAGAAATGAAGAATTTACAGGGGCATTTTAATTAATATGAGTCTGACAATGCATAAGTTTAAGAAATCATACATATACATTCAGGTTATAGTCCTAATTTAATTTTTTCCTCTAACCTTACGCTACAGATGAACCAGATTCCTAATCAGACCAACACATCTCAAACCTTACATAGAGGTCTATCAATTCATTAAAAAAAATTTTCAAGCTCTTCAAACATTACATAGCAAGATACTTTACAGACCTTAAATTTAATAATATAGACAATACCATTTTCTTGAAAAAGACCAAATTGATTGGATGCAATTATCCCATCATAATAATGTAGCACGAATAATTATCAATACCAACATAAACCATTGCCCCTCCTAAATAATATAGTTAACATAACTGTTTGTAAACAATTAATTGACAGAAATTAATTTCGGCCTTCACAATCAGCCTATTAATAATAAATATTGAAATTTTCAATAGAAGATGTGGATATAAAAGCTCCTATCATTTCATTACATCAGTTTATACATAAGGTCCATTTTCATTTTAGAAGGTACATCCGTAACAGATCAATGAATGCAATACATACAGTTAGGGAAGCATTTTTTTATTAATATGAAATCTGATGACAAAACAAATGACACACACCTTTTAAATTTTAAATACATAACATTCTACAACATCAACCCCTACAATCATTTGATTGAGCATAAACACTTCTCCAATTTGTCATGACATTTTAAATACCATAGATATCTTAAATGAATAATTCTCACCTTGGTTGGAATTTTGATTCATTATCTCTTTGGCTGTGCTTTTGAACCAATAGAAAATAAAAGTTCAACTAGCTTCATATTTCCCTTTGTTCTTGGCCATGGGCATTTATAGGGTCATTGTCCTTCATTTTGCTTGAGCATATAACTTGAGTATCATATTGTTTTATGTAGTATTTGGGTTGAATTGATGAGTGGTTTGATAACAGATTGACTTAATTCTTTTATGTATAACCTGAAAATTGTTCTCTCATGATATGTACAGTTTCAAGTTGTGATCTTGTGGGTATTTATATTACCATTTTGATGGAATATCTGAGTCATGAATATTTTAGAACATAGGTTGGTTATCCTAAATTTATTTTTAGTTTAATACTTAAATAAAACATCCAGGTTTAACAATAGAGAGTGAATTTCACATATTTGAGTTTGTATTATCGAGCCTCTGTTTTGTTGAGGGTTTTATCATGTTGTGTGGGCATTGTGAGGATAATCACTCATACAAATTGCAAATTTTTTCTCACTTAGCTTTAACTCTAAGTTCATTATTTAAGTTTGAGCTGTTGAAAATTAAGGAGTGTGTTGCTCTTTTGGTGAAAAACTGTGATGAGATTTTAAGACAATTTTCAAAGTTGATGTTCATGAGATTTTACTATAATAGGTTGTTGATGTTTTGTGTGCATGAAATTCTAGACATAAAACCTTTACATCTTAACTATTTGTGGTCAGCCTTATTGTGATTGATAAATTATATCTGGAAGGAGTTTAGATCATAAATTGTAAAACTTATATATTTCGATCAAATTCATGTGTTAGGTAGAGCAGGTTCGGTCTGGTCTCCCCAAAATTAGTATTATAATGAGATAAAGATAGAATTAAGTCAAAGACTTAGGATTTTATTTTGGTTCACAGGTAAACCTGGCTTTGGTATTTTATATATGTGTCTCTAGGGTCAAGAATTTCATTAATTTCAAGGAGTTTGTCTTATTTATTTCAATGGCGATGAAGGCATTAGCCCAAGCCCATCATTAGGGTACTTGCTCAGTCCAAGTAGCACTCCCCTCTTTTATTTAAAAGACTTGCCCAGTCTTTTAGATGTATTTCCTTTATGACATTAGATTCTCCTTCTCATTGCTAGGGCAATGCAAGAGTCATCTAGAGCCCACCCATTTTAAAGAGACAAGCTATGTCTCGGTTGAAAAGTCAAATCATTTGGAGACAGGTTTTGTCTCATTGGTCATAGTTATCCTCCCTCTCTTTTAAGAGACATGCCATGTCTCATTTTCACCTCCTTCTTAGAATTACTAATTTCAGAGTCAGTCTTTTAGCACATGAATCTCTCCTTAGCTAGAGAGTCAGTCCTTCAGTTTCAGGAGTCTGTCCTATCATCATAGGGGTTAGGATTCTGTCTAACCTCTCATCAAATCATGTGATTTTATCCAATCCTGCAAGGTATAGGATAATGTCCAACCCTTGTAGAGATGTGATTCCATCCAAACCTCCCCGTAAAGCATAGGATTCTGTCCAACATTTGCGGGATATCAGGAGTCTGTCCTACCCTTATGATGATATGATTCTGTCCTCTTGAGTAAAAAACATAAAAAATATCTGAAAAATCAAAAATCTCAAAAGTCTTGAGTCATTAGGTAGTAGTTAGGAAAATATATTTCCGAACTATGTTGGCTTGATCCCTTTCCACAGGGTACGTAGTGCAGCTTGGGATCTTTTTCCCAGGTCCAGCCAAACCTTTAAAAAATAAACATTTCAAACTTTAGAAAAAATACAAATCTTACAAACCTTTTCAAAAAGATCTCCTTCTAGTGTTAGGAGTTTGTCCTAGATTTTTGGGGTGTTTTAGAGGTAAGAGTCTGTCCTGATTATGTTGATGCTTTGTGTGTCTTGTCGTGTGAGTGTCCCTAGAGTTAGGAGGCCTCGAGTCGTGGTCGGTTAGACACTTAGTCGAGCAGATGGCTAGACTAGGAAACACTTAGTTAGCCCATGATTTTCCTTAGGACACACAGCCTAGTTACACATAGGATATAAGAATCACCTGCATTAGCTTAAGGCTAATCAACTTGCATTAGTTAGGGCATATAGGGAGTCCTAAAAATTACAATTCATTTGAAGTTAAGCAATCGCACAAGAAGCTTTAAAAACTAGTTAGGTCTAGTTGATCGAGTCTAGGATAGCGGTCTTAGATGGTTAGGCATCGTAGTTCAGAATAGGTCACCGAACTACGTCGACTCTGATTCTTCCCGAGGCCGGGATATGTAGAGCAGCCGGGATGGATGGCCATCTTGGTCCGAGTCAAGTATCACCTTAGAGTCTAGGATTTGTCGTGTCGAGTCGTGTTTGGAGTCAAGTTGTGATGTGTATTTTGTTGTGTTTTCTTACTTTCATGTACAGACCTTATACCTTTAGCTATAGCATGCATGTGTTTGCCCATCAGAACGTAGACACCAATTAGGCATGACACTCATAACCTAGCTATTCTTAGGTGATATTTCTTTCATTTCTTTTGTGTGTGCTTATTATTCATCTCCGAGACATGCATGATTAGATAGACGTCTTCCCGGAGATATATGTTCCCATTTCACATGACTTTCGCCTAAAATTCTTCAAAATCAATAAGTAAATGGCATAAGAGACCAGGTGCTTACACTTGGACGGACGAGGTGCTCTTCGGACTTTCTAAATTCGTAACCAGGCACAAACCTTCTTTTATATCTCTGGTTATCCATTGCAATAGAGCATAGTATTTGATCGAGGGCCTACTTCCTTGGATGACGACTCTTCTTTGTTTAAGGTACAACTCGAATCCGGGCTAGTCCCCGAATCAAGAGGTATCTCACTTTACATCGCCACTCATGCTGTGAGAGGCAGTCTTTTCTAGAGTTCCTTGGTAGAGCTCTCCTTCAAGTGGATGATCTAGAGACTTTTCGGGGGCTCGTCCCCCTCCTCTCTTGGATCTAGGTCCACAACTATTTATTTATTAACTTTGAAGAGTTTTGGGTGAAAATCAGGTGAAATGGGAACACATATCCCCGAGAAAAAAATGTCTACCTAAACATGCATGATCCGGGGATAATACGCACATACAAAAATAAATAAAAGAAGTGTCACCTAATTATAGCTAAGTTATGAGTGTCATGCCTTATGGGTGTCTAAGTTCTAGTGGGTAAACACATGCATGCTACAGCTAAAGGTATAAGGTCCGTACAGAAAAGTAAGAAAGCACAACAAAACATACAACACCATTCGATACCACACACGACACAACACAACAAACCCTAAGACTCTAAATGTTTTCGCCCGATTCTTCGGATGGTCTGATATTCATCCGAAGCCACCTACGTATCCCCGCCTCCACGAGAATCAAGGCAACGTAGTTCTTCGCACATATTCTAAACTATGATGCCAAGACATCTAAACCACTAAACTAGACTCGATCTTAAAAGACCAGACTAATTTTTAAAGCTTCTTGAGCGATATTCAAATTTAAGTGGATTGTGAATTTTAAGACTCCCTATATGCCCTAACTAAATGCAAGTTTTATAACCTTAAGCTAATGCAAGTGGTCTCTATAACCTATGTGTCCTAAGAAAAACAGTGGGCTATCTAACGCACCCTACTCTAGTCATCAATCGGCGATGTGGATCCCCAACTGATCGGACGGAGACGTTCCTAGCTAGGACAAACTCATAACTCTAACACAAACACAAACCATACACACAACAATCAAAACACTCTATCTAAGACAAATTCCTAACTCTAGAGGAAGAGCTTTTTGAAAACAAAGTTTATCGAGAAAGTTTTGAAATATTTTTGTGTTTTTGAAAGGTTTAAATGGTTTATTTACAAAGTTTGAAATATTTTTTACAACAGTTTAGTTGAACTTGGGATAAAGATCCCAAGCTGCCTACGTACCTCGTGGAAGAGGATCAAGCCAACGTAGTTCGAAAACAAATTTCCTAACTACCTTAAACTCTAGGCTTTCAGATTTCAATATTTTTTTGAGTTTTAAAATGATTTCAAATATCTTTTAGATTTTTAAATGATTTCACCCTTTTAGTCAAAGACCCAAAGGAAACACACAAAGCAACATCCTAGGGCTAACAGGGGAAGCCCCTAAGCCGGGTAAGCTAGTGTCAAAGACAATGAAATGATCTAAGATCCCGAACAAGAAAAGCTCTAATATGAGTAAGATAGTCTCTAGGAATGGAGGAGTTGCAACAACACTAAAAGACAAACACTTATCTAAAAGATAAACTCCTAAATAAGCACACTAAAGAGAGTATAAGTATGTCAAAGACACTCTAAAGAAGGAGCAAATGAGTTTGTAGACACCCCATTTTGACTGTGCCCTAAACCTCTGTGAAAATAGAAAACCCTTCCAATCAAGGAATTAGGGCCCCAAATTTTACCCTAGGATAGGTTAGGGTCCCAACTATGTCCCTGCAAAATTTCATCAAAATCCAAGCAAAAATGCCTAATAAAACAAGCCGAATTAGTATTGTAGTGCGAAAGGGGAGTGAAATATCCTGTAAGGCAGCCAGTTTTTACACTAGAGCAGAAAGTGAGATGCATTATCCCTGTAATGTTACTCATGAAGAGTTTTATTTGAAAATACCCCTCATTTAGTTAAAATACAACATACACATGAATAGGGAGTCGTCTAAGGTAACTTAAGGGACGAAAAATTTCTTTTACTTAATTTTTCATTAAACTTTTTTCCAAATGGCCACCATTTTGCAACCAAAACCAAAGCAAATTTTTTGAAAATGGGTTGTCCTATAAACTAATGGGGGACAAAAATTATGGAAAAACTTTATAAATAGAGCATTTGGGCTCTCATTTGAAAGAAATTAGGGCTTTTAATCTAATTTTAGAGAGAGGGAGAGAGATAGCTCTCTAGAGAGAGAGAGAAGATTTTAGAGATATATAGCTTTCTAGAGGGAGAGTGAGAGAGAAGATTCTAGAGAGAGAGAGAATACTAGAGAAAGAAAGAGATCTAAAGAGATCTAGAAGGAGATCTAGAGAGAGAAAGAAGGAGATATAGAAAGAGAAATAAGCTTTCAATGAGAGATCCAAGAGAAGAGCACAAGGTTAGTAGATTTTGAGTTTCATTTTGAGTTTTCTTTGAAAATCTAGCCTAAAATGAAAAATCTAAGTGGAAAATTCTTAAAAATGGTTAAATCTAGCAACCAGGGTTAAAATCTACAAAAATATATTTAAAAACATATCTCATTTGAAGATCTAAAGCAATTCACCTCAAATTTTGAGTTCTAGTTGAATTTCGATGTAAAAATGACAAAATTAAGTGCTGTATAGCCTCGTTTTGCCATTTTTCATCAATTTTAGTTAGAATTTGAAGTAATTTATTATGCGAAGGTGTAGTACTCGTTGAGAGCTTCAATTTGGCTTATAAAAGCCAAAAATTAGCCAAGAAATGAAGAAGTTATGGCTGTTTTAAGATTTTAGCTCAAAATTCGGTGCAAAATGGTGAATCTATGTGTAATTTTGTGAAAATTCCTTGAAGATCTTCAAAACTGAAACTAACATGGTTAGATCTAAGCCTAATCAGCATGAAGTATCATATATTTGTGTCAAATTCTCATAGATCTTGTGTTTGAATGAAGTTTTGATGTGAAATGTCATGAAATTGTGTTGAATTACATGCTATCCAGATTTTATTTTTAAATTTTAACTAAAATACGGTTAGATCTAGCAATAGTGATACACACGAAAGTTGTATATTTTTCCAAAATCTTCGATTTGAGATCTTCCGGGCCTCGTAAAGATGAAAAATGAAAAAAGTTATGCTACTTTTAAGATATCAGCCAAAAACACTACATTTCCAGATTTTGACTTCATCGGAAATGGCAGTTTTCTAGCCACTTCCAGCAATATCAAACCAAACTTGTCAATCGAGAAAAGTTTATTTGATCAATGTTCTAAAACTTTGTAGTTGAACACTGTTCTTGAAAATATTTTTTTGATGCTCTATTTTGCAAAATGAAATCAGAACTTCTGAAAAGTGAAACTGCAGAATTAAAATCTGAAATTTACCCGAAGATGGTCATTTTCCAGCCCCTTCCGGCTAGAGCCGGCCGAAGTGCATAACTAATCAAATTTTTCTTGATGCATCCCCTACAACTTTGATGTGTATAACTTTTGTTAGTTTTACCATTTGGATAGTGTAATTTTAAATACAAATCTTCAGCTTCCATATAGAATGCAAATGTGTGATTTTGATGCTTGATTCATGCTTAGCCTAGTCGGCGATGAAGGTGTTAGCCCAAGCCTATCCTTAGGGGACTTGCTCAGTCCAAATAGCACACCCCTCCTTAATTTGGAAGACTTTTCCAGTCTTCTAGATACCTTTAAATAATTAGATTATCCTTCTCATTGTTAGGGCAATGAAAAAGTTATCTAGAGCGCACCATTTAGAGAGATAAGATATGTCTCAACAGCAAAATCAAACCCTTTTTAGAAGACAAGCTATGTCTTGTGTGAAAATGTCACACCCTTTAGAGAGACATGCTTTCTCTCATAGAAAGTCACACCCTTTAGAGAGACATGCTTTGTCTCATAGAAAGCTTACCCTTTGGAGACATGCCTTGTCTCATTAGTGAGGATGCCATAGGAGACTGTCCAAGTCTCAAATAGAACATCTTCTACTAGTTGAAGACCAACTTGGTCTATTAATTGCCAATTCCATTTATCGTTGAAAGGGCAATGATAAGGCTACTTGGAGCCCTCCATAGGAGACATTCAGTGTCTCATTAGAGTTAGTTGTTCCCCTAGACAGGCTTTGTCTCAATTGTCCCAGTTATCCTTTTCTTCTAGGAGACTAGCCCAGCCTCATTAGCACTCCCTTTATGGTTATGCACTAGCAGTCGGTCTTTTAGTATATGAGTATGTCCATAGCTAGAGAGTCAGTTTTTAGAATAGGAGTCAGTCCTTCAGTTTCAGGAGTCTATCCTATCATCATATGGAGTTAGGATTCTGTCTAACCTTTCGTAAGTCATGTGATTTTGTTAAATCCTTGCAAGGCATAGGATTCTGTCCAACCCTTGCTGAGTCGTGATTCTGTCCACCCCCTCACAAAGTATAGGATTCTGTTCAACCTTTGCAAGATATTAAGAGTCTGTCCTACCCTTATGATGATAGGAATTTGTCCTCTTGAGTCAAAAATATCAAAAATATCTCAAAAGTCTTGAGTCATTAGGAGTAGCTAGGAGAGTCTGTTTTCGAACTACGTTGGCTCGATCCTCTTCCACGAGGTACGTAGGCAGCTTGGGATTCTTATCCCAAGTCCAGTCAAACCTTCAAAAATAAACATTTCAAACCTTCCAAAAATACAAAAGTCCTTCAAAACCTTTTCAAAAAGATCTTCCTCTAGAGTTAGAAGTTTATCCTAGATGTTTGGGGTGTCTTAGAGTTTGAAGTCTGTCCTGATTGTGTTTGTTCTAGAGTTAGGAGTTTGTCCTAGTTAGGAGTATGTTACGCCTCTGTCCGGTCAGTTGGCGATCCACATCACCAACTGATGACTAGACTATGATGCGCTAGTGATCCCATTATTTTCCTTAGGAACACAACTTAGTTATACATAGGATGTATGACCCACCTGCATTAGACTAGGTTAACTTGATCTAGTTAGGGCATACAAGGAGCCCTAAAAATCCATAATTTACTTAAATTTAAATAATCGCAAAAGAAGCTATTAATAACAAGTCAAGTCTTCTAGGTCGAGTCTAGGATAGCAGTCCTAGATGAGTTAGGCATCATTGTTTAGAATAGGGCGAAGAATTACGTTGCCTTGATTCTTGTAAGAGGCGGGGATACGTAGGCCTCTTTGGATTAACATCAAATCATCTAAAAACTCGGACTTAAGCATTAGAGTCTTAGGGTCTGTTGTTAGCACTTTAGGGCTTGTGTTTGTATATTGATGATGATTTTTGCATAGGATCATGATAGTGTGTGCTCATTTCTTTGCTTACTTACATGCTTAGCTACTGGATTTATCTACATATTTGTCTTGATTACATGCTTAGCTGTAGCACTTACCTGCTTTGATTATCAGTTAGCTGTAGTGCTTTATTGCTTTACTGCTTATCATATCTATCATTTAATGCTTTCTAGATGGGATGTGTTAGGATTTTATATTATATTAGGCGCTTGTAGACACCCCCATTTTGCTACGCTTTAAAAAGCAAAAGATTCGGTAGTATCATCGAGTCTTGAGTCTGTATTCAGCATTAGATTAGGCATCTATGTATTTTAGGGTAGATTTCACCTCATTATAGGAGTTTTAAAGTTGATTCGCAATCCTAAAGGTCTCTAGGGGGTTCCTTTGGCCTCTGAAAGATGAAAGTTCAAGTTTCCAAGCAAATGAAAAAACCTGTTATTTTTAGAATTTTCAGGATTTCCCTCATTTTTGCCTATTTTGCACTGCTGGGGTATTTTGGTCATTCCCGATGTGTCTCGTTTGACCCCCGGGTTATATTTGAGAAATCTTGAGTGATTTTACAATTTTTTGAAAAAGCTGCTATTTTTAGAAACTCATGGAGCTTCCACATTTTCATCATCTTATGGATATTTCAATCATTTCTCATATGTCCAAAACCATCTCGAGGGTACGGCTGATGGATTATGAGTAATTTCGTAAGTTTTGAGAAACCTGCTAAATTTAGATCTCTCAAGATTTTCTTTTAGTCTTGCACTTCGGGGGTATTTTAAACATTTTCAAACATATCATATTTGGTCCCTAAGTTGTGTCTAAGAAATCTTGAGTCCGTTCATAAATTTTCGAAAATCTGCTATTTTTAGAATTTCTCAGGGTTTTCCCTAGTCTCGCCAAATTCTAGAACCTCGGGGTAATTTGGTCTTTTCCTGTGTATTTCTTTTGATCACCGAAATATGTCTGAGAGATTATGAAGGATTTCCTGAATTTTGAAAAACCTGCTAAATATAGAATTTCTCAGGAGTTTCACTTAATTTGGAAATTCTAAGTATTGAAGGCATTTTGGGTATTTTCAGGGATACCAAATGATTCTGTTTAATATTGCTCGCCGAAAGGACACAATTTTAAAAGTTTCTATTTTTAAGTTTGACCATAAAGACTTTCCATTTTTAACATTTTCCTTTAGGGATGAACCAATTTAAGGTTATTTTGGTCACATTTGGATGTGTAATTGTCAAATAGGGGCATTTTGGTCAGAAAAATTATTTTCCCAAAAAAAGATGGTTCGATCATGTGTGAGTGATGCACCATAAATGTCAAATGGGTTGGGTCCATTTATAGAATGTTGAATTTAGAAAGATTTTATTGAATTTTTATGGAAAAACCCGAAACCCGTGTGAAATTGCCCATTGGGCTAAAGCCCGTAAAGATGGAGCTCATGTGGGTTCACCCATATGGGTCGACCACCATGGTGGGCGTCCCACATGGCTGACCCACATGAATTGAGCATCCAACCTTGATGATGTCACAATGGTGACATCATATTTGTTAAAAGAAAAATAAAAAAAATAAAAAAAAGAAAAGAAGGAAAGAAGGAAAAGATGAATGATTGCTTAAAAATGGTTTTCTTCCAAAGAAGCAATGTGGAATAAAGAATAGCATGTCTTGATTAACAATAAATTAAGATTGGAATCAAATCCAATTTGAAAACAAGAAAGAAAGCAAGCAAGAGGGGAAAATTGGAAACAAGCCAAAAATGAGAGCTCTCACATTGGGAACTACTATTTCTCTCTTAACCCTAGCTTTTTTGTATAAAAATCAAAGCAAACAATCCTAAAAAAGATTAGAAAAAGATCAAAATTTGTTTTTTCTCTCTCCTCCGAAGAAGAAAAAAAAAATCTCTTTTCTCTTGAAGTGTGATCTCTCTCTCAAGTGTTCTTCACAAAAGGAATTCTTGAATTCCTTCTTCTTCTCCAAGGCATCACACAATCAAGAATTATTTGAGTGTTCTTTGGGTCTTCTTCATCATATAAAAGGGTGCAAAAAAGCGTATACCTCGGATCTACGCACCCTAGAGACAAGGAGCGCGATCAACGGTAGGATCTTTATCATTGTAATATCAAAAGTAGAAAAGCATGCTAGGGTTTTACTTTTGATAGATCAAATCAATGAATTTTTTCTTGAAATTCCAGTATGTTATAATATAGATTATGAGTTTACAAAATCCAAAATTTGATCCAAAAATTAAATTTCCTCCATTTAATAATGATTTTCTTTCGTTTTTTATTCAATATGGATTTAAATCGGATTATCAAAGCAAGTGTTAGAAAAGGTGGGTTTCTTTAAAAAATGATATTTTTTGGGATTTCTATAAAATAAAATACTACTGAAAACTTAATTTTCAATCACGGTTTGGCCGTTTTAATTTTCATTCTAATTTTCAAACAATAACCCCGAAAGGGGTTATTTCTTGATGAACGAATCCAAAAGTATATCAAACTATGTCCAAAATTTATAAAATTTTATTTCCAAACTAATGTTTTGATTTCCAGAATATCAAAAAAATTTCGGATTTTTTAAAATTTTTTTAATTCGGTTTTAAATTATTTTAAATTTCGGCCATTTTTAATAAATATCAAAATAATTTAAAAATTAATGAAACTCTCCAGAATTTATTTTCAATAATAAATTGAATTTTTCATGAGATTTTTTTTTCGAAAAAGAGTTTTTTTATTTGTTTTCTAATCATTTTTTTGTTTTACGTACCGTAATTCTTTTTTGTATTAAATTAGTAAATTTTTGAAATTTTTCTTTACAAACCAGTAACTTAGGTTACTGGAATATTAGGTAAAAATTTTAAATTGGTTTTGCAAACTTTTAATATGGTTTTGTATTTTATTTTAATAAATGGGTTTCAATTTCTAGGAAACAAATTCCCATTTTCTATTTAAAAATCGATTTTGTGGAGGAGATTTAATTTTTAAGTTTTGAAATTTTGATAGAAAATTTTATAATCTATTATATATCTACTGTAATTTTTTATTTGATTTTAGGATACTATTAGGTTTGCTTTTTAATTAATTGTTTGGTTTCATCCGATTTTTGTGTGAATTTCAATTGGCATCAAATCCTAATAAAAGTTCATGAAAGTCATACAGTAGTCTAATCTCATGATTATCTTTATTCAGTGAAAGTTTGGATTAATTTGAAATTGATATGCTACAAGTTGATGTGTTAATCTATAATCTGATTTAAAGTTTGGAAAATCCAAAATTGATATCAAATCTTAATGATAATTCATGAAAAGTTTCCAGTAAGCTACAATTACCCATATCTTGTTACTGGAAAAGTTTTAACTGTTTTGAAGTTCGATTGCTTAGGGTTACTGTTTATTCCTAACAATCTGGTTTTAATGATATTAAATCACAATTTAATAGCAAATCAATACAAAAGTCAGTAAAAATCTCAAAAAAACCTTAACTTTTCATCATAAATTCAATCCCTAACTTTTTGAAACAAAAACCTTAGGGTTCATAGATTGCCTTTGTAAATTGGCTATGCTGTGACAATTTAACTGCCGAGATCGTAACCATAATCGTATACTAATTGCGATCGATCCAGCATAATTGGAGTGCGTAAATTATAGTATGATATTGGCTCTGAGGTCCACTGTCCACGAAAATCCTGAGAAATATGCCAGGCAATAAGATACTATAATTTACGTGCTAAATTATACAAGGGTTGAGAGCACGATTCCCTTCCATGGTTGTGATTCGAGGTCGAAATTTGCGAACCATAGAGCCTTTGGTATTCCTTAGATGTTTAGGAACCAAAAATCCTTGAAATCTGAAAATCATTAACTTTAGCAAATTGAATCAATTTACATCATGTCTTTCGGAACCGTTGGATTGCGGTTTCCATCGTAAGAACCATTAGAGCCCTATTTAGGAACATTTGAGTCATGTCGTGTCCTAGGTTTTAGGGAGTCCTAGAGTTAGGAGTCCAGCCTCATCACGGGCGTTTGCTATGGATAGCAACCGTGCCATAGATCTAGTTACACTAGTCACCTCACTTTTCTTATAGGACAAACCTAGTTACCTAGGATGTAGGTTCACCTGCATTAGTCAAAGGGATGTCTTGCACTTAGATAGGACCATATAGCATCTTAGATGAAGTCCTAGGATAATAAAATCTTCAACTTGAATTAAATAATTTCTCTTCAAACTGTTGAAACAGTCAATCCAGTCTAGATCGGTGTCCTAGATGAGTTAGGCATAAGTAGCTTAGTTCAGGTGCACCGAACTACGTCGACTCTGATCCTAGTGAGGCTTTGATACGTAGGCAGCTTGGATGCTTGATGGCATACCAATCACGAGTCGGCTCCACACATAAGTGGGGTTTTGTACATTATTCCTTAAATTAAAAGCAATTAAATCACTTAAGACTTTCCATGAAATTAGAATTTTATGAGAACTTTCACTTATATTGAATTCAAACAAATTAAGAAAATTAAGATACATATTTAGGAATTACATTGAAATTAGATCTTAGGATGCATGTCACATAGTTCGCACATTAATATAGAGTTAAATGAGCCATTTAAAAGAAATTCAAAAGAGTTAACTTTTGGAATTGAAGACCGATTATTAGGCAGGAATGATGCATGTGGTGGTAACTCCCCATACCTTCCATTCTCGTAACCAGGTAACGAGTCTACATTTCTGGTCAATTATGGGTCCTAGATCCCTCATCTAGGTGGCGACTCTGTCACTCTTTTTTGCGTAGAATTCGGATTGCCTTAGTGATCCCAAGTTCACGGAAAAGATGAATTAAATCACACCTCGCTAGGCTCGGCGGCTTACCCCTGCCCTTATGGGTACTGGGTTGCACGTTTGTTTGCACCCTATGGCTTGGTTGCTGCCTGCCTGGTTGGGTAATTAAAATTAATAGTAAAAAGCACACGCCAATCGCGTGGGTACGAGAGACCAAGAGAGAGCGTGGCGGCTCGCGTCTCACCCCTCCCGCGGGATCGGGTCCCACAGTTTGGCGACTCTGCTGGGGACCACCTAACTTCATTAAAACTTCAAAGGATAACTCATTTGAATTTAATTTAACTGGCTCATGAAAATTCTTTTTCTTATATACTTGTTAGATTAGTTTGTATGTTTTATTTTCTCATCACATTTTACTCAAATTTAATCTAACAAAACCTGAAGGCATCATAGATTGCGCAAACATATTGCTCACACTTACATCACTTGCATCTAAACTCTTGCATCTCACATGCACACACATCCTATTTTAGGTACCCGGAGTGTTATCTAGCATGGTTGACTGAGATTTCATCACCTGGTGCCTCTGTGCTAGAGAAGCATTCCACTCTTAGCCTAGTACCTTTATTGTACGTAAACGGATCTCTTGTTCACGTACTAATACACCGGACACTGGTACAATATATTGAGCACGGATTCGCGCTAAGGGAACTCTTGGCCTTACCCCTAGATTAACCCACACATGCATGTAGTATACGAATACACGTGCATCACGTGTGTGAGCCTAGTTTAGGATATCCTACCCATTTGTGTCTAGATTAGGCCGTGGTCCATCTTCCAATGGCTACGATCTGTCCTTAGGTACACAAACAAAGTCATGAGTCGAGATCCTCTCTCCACTCCGCTAGATTAGGATTAGGGTTTGATGCCTTCAGGTAACACTGTTAAAATGTACGAAGATTAAAAACTTTCCCTTTGGGGTTAGGATATAAATCCCATCATTTCCAAAGATCTCATAGGATTAGTCATTCCTGATCTACCCGTTGAAAGCAATCTTATGTAATCTCATCTAATCTTTTGATCATGTATCTATCATTCGCCTCTTGTGTGATTCGATTATATCTTCATTCCCTTTCTCAATTGGCAAGAATTGTGTTTCAATTCTTGTATCCTTGGTGATCTAATCGTACTTGTACCCTTAGTCTCTTCTTACTCTAAGGGCAACCTGTTTCAAGAATATTTTGCTAAGTCCTTCAGAGTTCACTCTCATGATCTTTGAACTAGGGGCATTTCCTTATACGATTTTGTCATAATTGTCATGTTTTGGTCTTTTAGGATTCATCTTATTGTCCCAATTACTTGCTTACTCCATAATATTTTTCAGTCAATGAGAAGAAACACTCTATGAATGTCAAGCTCATTTACCTCGTGTTCATTATTTCCTTGACAGGAAGTTGGCACCATAGCTAAGCCTACTACTCCTTGGGTTCGAATTTCTTCACAGTTAGAGAGGAAATCTGTCTCTCCGCCACCTTCTCTGAGAACCCCAGCATCTCCTCCTTTCTCATCATCATCCTCGCCAATGGCAAAAAACCAAGATAATCTTCCACCTATTGCTGTTACCGATACTCTCGCCTTAATTCTCCAGCAACTTCAAGAGCTCAAAGAGGAGAACCGAGTTATCAAGGCCCAGCTTTCCGAGAAGTTGGCGCCATCGTCTTCCAAAGATAAAGGGCCTATGCACCATACAGCTACTTCAGCAGCACCTGCCCAGCCAGTGTTCATCCCTATCCCAGATAAAATCGAAGAAGAGTTAGAAAAAGAACAGTACAGCGAAGGTCACAATAAGCCTTCTCAGTCAGCGGTTGATAAGACGGTTATGGAGAAATTAGAAAGTCTTACCAGGAAAGTTCAAGACATCCAGCTTCAGGACCAGGGTGGTTTCAACCCAAGTGATCTTACATTGTTTCCCGAAATCTATCTCCCCGCAAGCTTTCAGATGCCAGATTTTGACAAATATGACGGTGTGGGTTGTCCGATCACACACTTGCAAATGTTCACTATCATGTGCCAGCCTCAAGGTCTATCTGCTGAGCAAATGGCTCAATTGTTCTCGGTTTCTCTGACAAAGGTCGTTAGAAGGTGGTTCATGGTCCTAGACAAGACTCGTTATAGGACATGGAAGGATATTGGAGAGCAGTTCATCAAGCAATTCAAATATGATGATGGAACCGAAATCACTAGGAAGGATCTTGAGAGAACTAAGCAGGATTCAAAAGAGTCATTCTTAACTTTCGTCAAGAGATGGAGAAGGTTAGCGGCTCAAATGATGCAGGGTCCCTCAGAAGAGGAACAAGTCCAAATGATTATGAAGAATATATCCTCTCAGCTCCAATATCACATGTCTCTTCAGTATTATCCAGATTTTAAACACTTCATCAATGCTGGTATGCAAATTGAGGAAGCAATGGCACAAGGAGTTTACAATAGAGGTAACCCCAATTCAAAAGAAGTTAAGACACAAACTCTAGCTAAGATCTCCGAAGTTGATAATGTATCAAGGACTAACCTGTCACAGAACCCTATGATATTCAAATATAATCAATCAGGGATTGCAGCTCAGCAAAAGCCCAATAGGGAATTCACCCCTCTCCTGTTTCCACCATCTGTCATACTACAGCAAGGATTGGAATCCGGCGATATCTATTTACCTCGCATTAAGGAACCTCCTAATCCGCTCCCCAGGACATGGAGGACGGAAGAGCACAACGATTTTCATCGAGGATCGGGGCATAATACTCATCAGTGTATAACTCTGAGGCATGTGATCCAGAAGTTGATCGATGAGCGCAAGCTACCATTTCAGCAAGCGCCAAATATTGTTGATAATCCTATGCAAAACCATGTTGTACCGCCGCTGGATGATGTTTAAACACTTGGGGTTTGAGAAGCTCAGGTTCAGTTGCAGTGATAGAGAAGAACCAGAAGTTAAAAGGCACTTGTTATGATGATAATTAAGTTTTCGCCGAGCCTCCAAAGCCAAACAGTTGTAGCAGTCTTAGTCCTTTTTTTATTTTAATTAAGTCCAGTTACGATGTCGAGTCCAGTTATCGAGTGCAATCTTCTAAAGGTTTGAATAAATTTCTAGTCCAGTTGAGTCTTTTCTTACTTTTATTTTTGAGTCAATAATGTAAATCCTGAGTCTGTTCAGGATAAGTCTTATCAGATGTAGTCATTTTCAATTCAGTGAAACTTGCTTTCTCTATACATTCCAACATGTGCTTCTGACTTTAATAAACAAAGAGAAAAATACTCCCTCCTCGAATGAGAAAGAAGATGCAGACGAAACTCCTCCTGAGTTGCAGCATATGCTCAAACAAGAGGAGGAGCACCGAGCTCAGCCTCTCAAAGAGAAAATTGAAATCGTAAGCACTGGTGTGGACCCCGATCCTGAGAGGGTGTTAGGGGCCTGTGGACCCCTATCCTGAGAGGACGGTGAGGGAACTAGTCCCTAACACCCTCTGGATCATCCACGTGTGAAGGAGAGCTCTACCAAGGAACTCTCGAAACGGATGCCACCCTCATAGCATAGCATGAGTGGCGATATAAAAAGAAAGAGATACATCCTGATCCGGAGCCAGGGCTCGAAACCAAGATGTACCTAGAAATAACTCAGAGTCGCCATCCATGGATGCGCCATGGAACCAAAACAAATGCTCTGTTTGCAATGGATAACCAGAGATACAAAAGGTCCGTGCCTGATGACGAATGGAGAAGGTCCGAAGAGCACCCCCAATTCGCCCGAGTGCGAACACTTGGTCTCTTATGCCATTTATTATTAACTCCAAAGAATTTCGGGTAAAATCATGTGAAATGGGAACAAATATCCCCCGGAAAACGTCTACCTAATCATGCATGACCAGGGGATGAAATAACAAGCACACAATAGTAAGATAAAAGATGTGTCGCCTAATGACAACTAGATTGTGAGTGACATGCCTAACAAGTGTCTAAGTTCTGGTGGACGAACACGTGCATGCTACAGCTAAAGGTATAGGTCTGCATAAGAAAGTAAGAAAACACAACAAGATATACAATATAACAACACAACAAATCCTAAGACTCTAAATGATTTAGCCCGAGTCTTTGGATGGTCTGATGTTCATCCAAAGAAGCCTACGTATCCCCGCCTCCACGAGAATCAAGGCAACGTAGTTCTTCGAACCTATTCTAAACTATGATGCCTAAGACACCTAGACCTCTATCTTAGACTCGATCTAAAAGACCGGACTAATTATTAAAGCTTCTTGAACGATTATTTAAATTCTAGTGGATTGTGGATTTTAGGACACCCTATATGCCCTAGCTATATGCGGGTTAGCCCTAAGCTAATACGGGTGGTTCCTACAACCTATGTGTAACTAGGCTGTGCGTCCTAAGGAAAACAATGGGATCACTAACGCATCTTAGACCTAGTCATCAGTCGGTGATGTGAATCGCCAACTGACCGGACGGAGGCGTAACAGACTCCTAACTCTAACACAAACACAAACACAAACAAAACACACAACAATCAAACAACACACCAAGGACGGAACTCTTAACCCTAAAACAAACGTAAACAAGCACATAACAAATCAAAGACTAAAACCAAACACAAACCCCTAACTCTAAAACTCTCATTCTAGGACAAAGTCCTAACTCTAGAGGAAGATTTTTCGAAAACAGGTTTATAAAATATTTTTGTACTTTTTTAAAGAGTTTGAATGATTTATTTACAAAGGTTTGGCTGGACCTGGGATAAGAATCCCAAGCTGCACTACGTACCTCGTGAAAGAGGATCAAGCCAACGTAGTTCGAAACGAACTCTCATAACTAAAACCTAACACTTCAAATGATTTAACGGTTTTAATGTTTTTCAAATATTTTTGAATTTTAAATTTCTAATGTTTTTGGATTTTAAAATATTCCAATGCTTTTGGATCTTTAGATGCTTTCAATCTCAAAGGGAACACGCAAGTACAACCACAAACTAGGGCAAAGCCCTAAATCAAAAGGAAAAATCCCGCACAAACAACTAAGGTCTCAAAGAGACGAACCACAACAAGTAAACGAGCGTCCCAAGAACAGAGAAAATAATTTAAGATCCCAAGCAGGGAAGGCCCTAATAAGACTGAGTTAGTCTTGAATGGAAATACTCTTAACTAATGACACTAGTCAGGGAGTACAAATGAGTCAGAGACTCTCTAATAACACTACCAAGTCAAAGACTCGCTCTAAAAGAGGAGGCCACTCTAACACGAGGCTAGGTAAGCCTCCTAAAGGAGAAACTCTCTATATGAGACAAGGCTTGTCCCCGAGACACAAACGATGCAAACAAGGGTTTTGATGAGACTGGGCAAGTCTCCTATATACAAAGGAGGGGTATACTACTTGGACTGAGCAAGTCCCCTAAGGATGGGCTTGGGCTAGCGCCTTCATCGCCCTAATCTGAGAGGGAGATTTTTGAAAACCCACGGAAAGATCAAATGCTGGAGACAATTCAAAACTCTGATGAAAATCACGCATACGGGAAGAGGCTCAGAAACGAGACTCAGATATCAACACAAAACCTGAGGGGAGAGCAGGAGAAGAAGAGAAGAGTGGGGCTCTGAGCGCGCGGGCTAATGTCCTTATAGAAATATCGGGATATAGACACCAATTTTCAAGAAAAGAGACATTTCCATCAAATATATGCTAAGAGCCTCAAATCCAAACCAAACTAAAGTAAAGAATTAAGCCCCTCCTCACAGATCAAAGATCAAAAGCAAGATAAAACTAGTCCCAAAAAACCTATTCGAGAATCATATATTCAACAATAGATGGTTTGATTGATATTATTTCCTACGAAAGTTAAGGAGAATTGCTTGGGAAGACAAGGTAACCACGGGACAACTCTCATACACTACTGATCATGACCATCATGCCTTGAACAAAACACTCAACAACTGTAAGATCTAAAGACCATCAGGCATAGTTACTATCACAACATCATCACTATCGATCCTCAAGATGAACTCAATAAAGTAATATCCAGGAAAAATTATGATTTTTCAAAGAAAACAATCATAGACCAATCAGTGAAGGGAAACATGCGATCCATTTTTCATTCACTCACAGCATTTGGTGATAACAACATGCTTTTATTTTTAGCTTTCACAAGAAAAGGCATTCAACCCACTATGTTGTGAGGCCATTACAAATCCAAAACAAAAATATTTTTTTTTTCAGTAATATCATATCCACATGGATTTTTTTTTAAATCTTCCAAGAAAACAAGAATACAAATGATAGATCTAATAGGGGAGTAACCATCCAAATGACAACACACCCTATCATCTGATAATTCAAACATTTATTCCTTCGATATGAGGTAAAGAAACGAGATCAAATAATGAACACAATCAAACCCTCGACATGGGGTCTCCTGTGAAATCAGATGATACTCATACTCATGACATGGAGTAGAGTTATAATCTGATTTCCTACATCAATTAAACCCACAGCCCTCTACCATCCATTCATCACCAAAATAAAAAATTGCCATCTCACATTCAAGAGCCAAATTAGCACTCAATTCATGAATTGCTGCTACAATACCCGAAAAACAAGGTGGATATCTATGCAAAATTCCAGCCATACAAAGGTTTAGAAGAGTTACCTTGCTGGGTTCAGAATAGCACTGCGAATTACCAAAATTGCTAGAAGCCCTCAACGAAGATGACCACCATGATCATAAATGCCGACGAAGCCAACAGAGTAGATTTCAATGCTATGGATAACGATCTGAGCTCTGATTTACCAGAGCAGGGACATTTGGCCAAGAAAAATGACTGGAATCGGATCTCTACCAAACTCGAGGAAGAGAAAAAGCCGAAGCCTCTCTCTGATTTTTGGGAAATGAAAAACCCCCCTCTCTCCTGTTTCGATTCTTGTTCTCTGCCTTCTCACAATCCCACGAAAAGAAGAAGAAACCCACGCCCTTTCGGAACCAGAAGAACTCGAGCAGAAATTTAATTCCTTCTGTTGAAGGTTCTTCACCAACCATGTGCCTCTCCTCTTTCTAAAAAAGGGATTTCGAGTTTCTGTTGGGGCTTTTTCTCACGCTCGAATTCCTTTGGAGCTGAATATGAGAAAGGTTCCAAGTAGGTTTGATAATGGGTTTCAAGTGGCGGTTGGTGACTGTTGGGAAGAGAAATGGAGGTAGGAGAAGAAAATGGTGGAGGAGGTGGTGGAGAAAATGGAGTGGGGTTGAAGAAGGTTTGAAGAATATGGGTTTAGGTGATGGGGTTTGATCGGTTTTAATGGGGTTACCAGATTCCGGTGGGTTATTGCCGGATTTCGGTGGTATGGATTTTAGTGGGTTGTGAAGAAGAAAAGGACAGTGGAAATGGGTTTCAAATGGGAATGGGTTTTGGATAAAACAGAGGATGGGTGTGAGATGGTGGTAGAAGAAGGAGAAAATGGCGAGGATGGGGTGGCTGTGAGGTACCTTAGCCGGATTCCGGCAATCCGGCCTGAGAAGATGGTGGTGCCGGTGAAGGAGGTGGCTCGGCCAGATTTAATGGCAACCGGTGATGGTTAGTGGAGGAGGCGATGGGGGTTTACAGAGATGGGTTTTGGGAGGTAGAAAATGAAGAAAAGATGGGTTTAGATGGGAGATGGTGGTGGTGGCTGGAGGTGGGTTTGGATATTTAGGGAAATGGGTATGGAGGTGGTTTCCTCCTTCTTCTTCTTCCTCCTCTCTCTCTCTTTTTCTCTCTGTGTTTTCCCTCTCTCGCCGGTTTTCTTTTTTCTCTGCTTCGAACGAAAAAAAGAAAATCCTCCCTGTAGCCCTAATTCGTTAGGTGATTATATAGGGTAATAATAAATTCGACCCCCTTTCCTCCAGGACAACCACCCTCTATGCATATTTATGACTACTCCTTTCTCAACAGGGGGGCCCAGGAAAGAAATGGTCCAGAAAAAGATGATATATTCTGCCCCCCCCCCTTCTCTCCTTTGGACAGCCCCCTATCAATGCATTTCGTACATTTCCTAACCTACAAGGGGTCTCGGGCAATGGCGGAGGGGGAAAATTTTATGGAAAATATCTCCCTCCTTTTGATCCTAGCCCTTCAAATCCGCTTTTGTTTAAGGGCTAGGATCAAAGGAAGCCTAATTGCCTAGGATTCCTTCTCTGACTAATTCTAGTCCTTAACTCCCCCCCTTAAGCTAGATTAAGCCCTAAACACTACTTGAAAAGAAAGAAAAGAATCTTTCTTAATTACATAATTGCCCCACTTCTGGATAATGCACCCCTCAATTAAGCTGTACACTAATCCGCATACCCCTGCTTCTGCCTGGACAACCTATTACAGAAAATTTGAACTGGTTTTCTAGATTCCTGCACACCCCCGCTTCTGGCTGAATCGCCACCCTTATTCCTACACTACACTACTCTACAAATGTTGTCCGCTTGCTAGGCAGACCACGATGGATTTTGATGAAATTTTATGGGTATTCTAGTGGGACCCTAACCTGGCTTGGGAACAAATTTGGGACACTAAAACACTAGTTTGATAGGGTCTTCATCCTACCGACGCTTATTAGGGTTCAGTCAAAATGGGGTGTCTACAACTGGCATTGAAACTTTGTTTCAGTGAATGCCGATTGAAAATACATTACCCTCTGAAGAATGTGAGGAATTGATAAACTTATTTCGAGAATAAAGAGATGGTCCAGTAAGCGCTATCATTAATGCCAGGAGAAAGACCCAGATAGAAGGTTCAAGAAAGAATGAAGTAAATGTCACATGCTATATAAGGGACATGGATTCGAAACAACTTCCATATCTCTAGTCAATGGCCCCGGTCACAGGTTTCACCGGTGACAATGTAAAGCCATCAAATTTAATATGAAAAGTGCAAGAGCAATCATCTCAGAGCGATCATCAAAATATCAAGGGCCACCGATTCAAGGATGAAATGATGTCCAAAAATCGGTATGCACCCTCAAGGTCAAATTACTTATCAATATCCAAAAGGAAGAAGAATCATTATCTCTTACCGGGAAATGCCGTCAAACTCCGTGAAAAAAAAAAGAAAAAAAAGAATAAATAATCAGTACCAGAGGGACTCTAGTAACCTATATCGATTCCCAATCTGAACATCGGAAGGCCTCCTTTGGCCGAATAAATTCCAAAATCAGAACCCAACGTCAAAAGAATACCGGTTTGCAAACCCTTCGAGCCTGAATGAAATTTTCTTGAAAACCCATCAAATTAGGGGCATCCGCCCCGAACTACGCGAGACCTGATCCCTACACTGGGGTACGTAGGCAGCTCGGTTAAACCGAGTTCAGTCGATTCAAAAAAAAAAAAAGAAATTCAATCCTTTCAACAAAAAGAGCGACAAGTTCCAAAAGAAGGGAAGTTAATTATTCCAGAAAGAAAAAAAAAGAAAAATCAATTAACCTTCAAACAATTTATCTTCAAACTAGGGGCATTCGCCCTGAACTACGCACGACCTGATTCCTACCCTGGGACACGTAGGCAACCTGTTCACAGGTTCGGTCAAAATCTTTATTGAACCTTAAGCCGTTCTTTGAAAAGCCCTATCCTACCTATAAAGTCCTTCCGGTGTTCAAAATTAATGATCTAGGTCCCGAAACACAAAAAGTGAAAAAAAAAGAATGGAGTTTGAAGATCTGCTAGGTTGAAAACCTGAAAGGGTGGTATAGGCAAAATTTAAGATCATTCCCCTGCTAAGTTGAAAATCCGAAAGGGCGGCTTAGGCAAAAGCTAAGGGGATAGCCTGCTGGATCGAAAACCTAGAAAGGTGGTTCAGGCAAAAGTTAAGGCTAACACGGTCCGCCAAGTTAAAAATTCTAAAAAGGTGACTTGGTCACAATAAGAGAATCATTATAAGAATGCTACAGCCGGTATTAAGACTGAAGATCGAAAATAAGTTCAAGCGAGTTCAAGTGTCATCCTAGAAATTGGGGGCATTGAAACCAAGCAATCGAATGAGTTGTAATCAACTCCTTGAGGCTTTGCCGTTTTAAAGAAGAAGTCCAGTGTTTATCGATTGAGAAACTACTCTTTGAAAGGCTAGACTTACCAAACAAAATGTTAATTAAGTCAGGAGCATCATTCTATATCAGTCCAGTCAATCCATTCATGTTCGTTTTAGCTCATTCTTTCAGAAACTTTCCGTTCCTCAAATAATTTCTTTACCATTTTTCCCTTTTGGGTAGAGTCGATCATTGTCCAGTTAGTCAAATGTTGCAACTGTCTCGGTAAAAGATGCCTGGTGTAGCTAACCCCCTGTAATTGTTCCAGAGCTAAGTTAATCCGCAGGCAAGGATTTCAGGAGTTAAGAAAAAAAATCCAGTCTAAGCAAAGTCAGTTCCAGAAGAATCCAGAAGCAGAAAAATCTGAAAAACCAGTTCCCATAAGAAGATCATACCCTAGAAAAGCACCTTGAGCTTGGAAGAGCCTTAGATACAATGGTGGTTGAGCCAGTTTCTCATAAAGATGAACCATTACGAATCGGAATCTCCTTCCAGTCAGTTGAATATTTGTCTGAATGCTTGTCAAAAGAAGAATCCTCTGTACCAGTGTCCAAATATTCCGAGGTCCCAATTCATATCCCCGGTAAAGAAGATCTTGATCTAAGAAATTTCAAGCCCTGTGAGACTTTCTTGTTCATCCCCAGTAAACAATTCAAAATGCTAATAAACTTGTGTAAGAACCAGTTTACTAGTTCATCAATTACCAATTCCTAATTCGCCAGTACCAGTTCACCGATTCCAGTATTCCAGTATTCCAGTTCCAGTTCCAGTATCCAGTACTCTAGTATTCCAGTTCCAATATCCAGTATTCTAGTATTCCAGTTCCAATATCCAGTACTCTAGTATTCCAGTTCCAGTTCCAGTATCCAGTATTCTAATATTCCAATTTCAGTATCCAGTATTCTAGTATTCCAGTTCCAATATCCAGTACTCTAGTATTCCAGTTCCAGCATCCAGCATCCAGTATTCAGTTTCAATTCCAGTCTTCCAGTTCCAGCATCCAGTATCCAGTTTCAATTCCAGTATTCCAGTATTTCACTATGCCAGTTCTAGTCTCCAGTTCCAGTATCCAATATTCCAGTATCACAGTTCTAGTGTCCAGTATCCCTATCACCAGTATTCCATTGTTCAATTTTCCTTTACTCGTATTCTTGTTCCCAGTATTTCGACTCTCCAATTCCAACACCCAGTTCCAGTGTCCGAAAATCCAGTGTTTCAGTACTCTAATTCTAGTAACCAGTATGTCTTCGTTCTAGATTCCCGGTTCCCGATGTTTAGATCAAGATTCCAGTTTCCAGTTTCCTGTCCTAACATCTAGTGATCAAATTCCAATCCCAATTGAATCAATCAAAATGTCAATCCAATCTAATCCACAGTTCACCAATTATCAATTTTTGACTCTCCAGTTTTCCAGTAATCAAGTTCTACAATTCCCAGTGAACTAGCTCTTTAACTTCTCAGTTCTTTAATTCTTCAGTTATCCGACTATTGAGTCCCTTAATCATCCAGTTCTCCAATTTTCAGCTCTGCAAATATCCAGTCCCTAAATTTTCTACTTCTCCAGTTTTTCAATTCTTCAGTTCATCAAATCTTCAATCCTCCAATTTCAAGTTATCCAATCTTCCAATTCTCCAGTCCACCCATTGTTGGATTATTCGGTTTCTCAATTCTCCGGTTCTCAAGTCCTTAAGCCTCTAATTTTCCGGTAATCGAGTCCTCCAGTTATTAAATTATCATTTCCAGTCTCATTCTCAATTGTCAAATCCGATCTTAAATCCATTAGCCCCCATCTCACTAGCGAATAGGCTAATTCTCTGATTTCTCTGAGCCCGTTCAAGGAACGGTGCCTCCTTCCGTCGTTGCCCGTTTGAAAACGGCGCCACGTCTAGGTTGCATGATTTTTACACCCAGATTGAATCCAGTTCTTTATTAGTCTGAACCATCAAGTTACGATGTTTAGAGTAAATGATCGTGATTATGTTCTAGGACTTCATCTAGGGTCTTGCATTACGTTAGGTTGCATTGCCTAGTGAATCCATTGTTGAATAAAGCTGCGCAAAATGGCTCTGTCACTTTTGCTTTGGTATTCGATGACTACGTCATCTCTACCAAAGAGGGGCATCTGTAGACACCCCCATTTTTCTATGCTTTAAAAAGTGAAAGATTCGGTAGTATCATCGAGTCTTGAGTCCGTATTCAGCATTAGATTAGGCATCTATGCATTTTAGGATAGATTTCACCTCATTATGGGAGTTTTGAAGTTGATTCGCAATCCCGAAGGTCTCTAGGGGGTTCCTTTGGCCTCTGAAAGATGAAAGTTCAAGTTTCCAAGCAAATGAAAAAACCTGCTATTTTTAGAATTTTCAGGGTTTCCCTCATTTTTGCCTATTTTGCACTGCTGGGGTATTTTGGTCATTCCCGATGTGTCTCGTTTGACCCCCGAGTTATATTTGAGAAATCTTGAGTGATTTTACAATTTTTTGAAAAAGCTGCTATTTTTAGAAAATCATGGGGCTTCCACATTTTCATCATCTTATGAATATTTCAATCATTTCTCATATGTCCAAAACCATCTCGAGGGTACGGCTGATGGATTATGAGTAATTTCGTAAGTTTTGAGAAACCTGCTAAATTTAGATCTCTCAAGATTTTCTCTTAGTCTTGCACTTCGGGGGTATTTTAGACATTTCCAAACATATCATATTTGGTCCCTAAGTTGTGTCTAAGAAATCTTGAGTCCGTTCATAAATTTTCGAAAATCTGTTATTTTTAGAATTTCTCAGGGTTTTCCCTAGTCTCGCCAAATTCTAGAACCTCGGGGTAATTTGATCTTTTCCTGTGTATTTCTTTTGATCACCGAAATATGTCTGAGAGATTATGAAGGATTTCCTGAATTTTGAAAAACCTGCTAAATTTAGAATTTATCAGGAGTTTCGCTTAATTTGGAAATTCTAAGTGTTGAGGGCATTTTGAGTATTTTCAGGGGATACCAAATGATTCTGTTTAATATTGCTCACCGAAAGGACCCAATTTTAAAAGTTTCTATTTTTTAAGCTTGACCACAAAGACATTCCATTTTTAACATTTCCCTTTAGGGATGAACCAATTTAAGGTTATTTTGGTCACATTTGGATGTGTAATTGTCAAATAGGGGCATTTTGGTCCGAAAAATTATTTTCCCAAAAAAAGATGGTTCGATCATGTGTGAAGGATGCACCATAAATGTCAAATGGGTTGGGTCCATATATAGAATGTTGAATTTAGAAAGATTTTATTGAATTTTTACGGAAAAACCCGAAACCCGTGTGAAATGGCCCATTGGGCTAAAGCCCGTAAAGATGGAGCTCATGTGGGTTCACCCATATGGGTCGACCACCATGGTGGGCGTCCCACATGGCTGACCCACATGAATTGAGCATCCAACCTTGATGATGTCACAATGGTGACATCATATTTGTTAAAAGAAAAATAAAAAGAATAAAAAAAAAGAAAAGAAGGAAAGAAGGAAAAGATGAATGATTGCTTAAAAATGGTTTTCTTTCAAAGAAGCAATGTGGAATAAAGAATAGCATGTCTTGATTGACAATAAATTAAGATTGGAATCAAATCCAATTTGGAAACAAGAAAGAAAGCAAGCAAGAGGGGAAATTTGGAAACAAGCCAAAAATGAGAGCTCTCACATTGGGAACTACTATTTCTCTCTTAACCCTAGCTTTTTTGTATAAAAATCAAAGCAAACAATCCTAAAAAATATTGGAAAAAGATCAAAATTCATTTTTTCTCTCTCCTCCCAAGAAGTAGAAAAAAAAATCTCTTTTCTCTTGAAGTGTGATCTCTCTCTCAAGTGTTCTTCACAAAAGGAATTCTTGAATTCCTTCTTCTTCTCCAAGGCATCACATAATCAAGAATTATTGGAGTGTTCTTTGGGTCTTCTTCATCATATAAAAGGGTGCGACAAAGCGTATACCTCGGATCTACGCACCCTAGAGACAAGGAGCGCGATCAACGGTAGGATCTTTATCTTTGTAATATCAAAAATAGAAAAGCATGCTACGGTTTTACTTTTGATAGATCAAATCAATGAATTTTTCTTAAAATTCCAAAATTAAATTTGATCCAAAATTTCAAAATCCAAAATTTGATCCAAAAATTAAATTTCCTCCATTTAATAATGATTTTCTTTCGTATTTTATTCAATATGGATTTAAATCAGATTATCAAAGCAAGTGTTAGAAAACGTGGGTTTCTTTAAAAACTGATATTTTTTGGAATTTCTATAAAATAAAATACTACTGGAAACTTAATTTTCAATCACGGTTTGGCTGTTTTAATTTTCATTCTAATTTTCAAACAATAACCCCGAAAGGGGTTATTTCTCAATGAACGAATCCAAAAGTATATCAAACCATGTCCAAAATTTATAAATTTTATTTCCAAACTAATGTTTTGATTTCCAGAATACCCAAACAATTTCGGATTTTTTTGAATTTTTTTAATCCGGTTTTAAATTATTTTAAATTTCGGCCATTTTTAATAAATATCAAAATATTTTAAAAATTAATGAAACTCTCCAGAATTAATTTTCAATAACAAATTGAATTTTTCATGAGATTTGTTTTTTGAAAAAGGGTTTTTTTATTTGTTTTCTAATCATTTTTTCGTTTTACGTGCCGTAATTCTTTTTCGTATTAAATTAGTAAATTTTTGAAATTTCTCTTTACAAACCAGTAACTTAAGTTACTGGAATATCAGATAAAAATTTTAAATTGGTTTTGTAAACTTTTAATATGGTTTTGTAATTTATTTTAATAAATGGGTTTCAATTTCTAGGAAACAAATTCCCCTTTTCTATTTAAAAATCGATTTTATGGAGGAGATTTAATTTTTAAGTTTTGAAATTTTGATAGAAAATTGTATAATCTATTATATATCTACTGGAATTTTTTATTTGATTTTAGGATACTATTAGGTTTGCTTTTTAAGTAATTCTTTGGTTTCATCCGATTTTTGTGTGAATTTCAATTGGCATCAAATCCTAATAAAAGTTCATGAAAGTGATACAATAGTCTAATCTCATGATTATCTTTATTCTGTGAAAGTTTGGATTAATTTGAAATTGATATGCTAAACGTTGATGTGTTACTATAATCTGATTTAAATTTTGGAAAATCCGAAATTGATATCAAATCTTAATGATAATTCATACAAATTTTCCAGTAAGCTACAATTACCCATATCTTGTTACTGGAAAAGTTTTAACTGTTTTGGAGTTTGATTGCTTAGGGTTACTGTGTATTCCTAACAATCTGGTCTTAATGATATTAAATCACAATTTAATAGCAAATCAATACAAAAGTCAGTAAAAATCTCCAAAAAACCTTAACTTTTCATCATAAATTTAATCCCTAACTTTTTGAAACAGAAACTTTAGGGTTCATAGATTGCCTTTGTAAATTGGCTATGCTGTGACAATTTAACTGCCGAGATCGTAACCATAATCGTATACTAATTGCGATCGATCCAGGATAATTGGAGTGCATAAATTATAGTATGATATTGGCTCCGATGTCCACTGTCCACAGAAATCCTGAGAAATATGCCAGGCAATAAGATACTATAATTTACGTGCTAAATTATACAAGGGTTGAGAGCACGATTCCCTTCCATGGTTGTGATTCGAGGTCGAAACTTGCGAACCATAGAGCCTTTGGTATTCCTTAGATGTTTAGGAACCGAAAATCCTTAAAATATGAAAATCATTAACTTCAGCAAATTGAATCAATTTACATCATGTCTTTCGGAACCGTTGGATTGCGGTTTCCATCGTAAGAACCATTAGAGCCCTATTTAGGAACATTTGCGTCATGTCGTGTCCTAGGTTTTAGGGAGTCCTAGAGTTAGGAGTCCAGCCTCATCACGGGCGTTTGCTATGGATAGCAACCGTGCCATAGATCTAGTTACACTAGTCACCTCACTTTTCTCATAGGACAAGCCTAGTTACCTAGGATGTAGGTTCACCTGCATTAGTCAAAGGGATGTCTTGCACTTAGATAGGACCATATAGCATCTTAGATGAAGTCCTAGGATAATAAAATCTTCAACTTGAATTAAATAATTTCTCTTAAAACTGTTGAAACAGTCAATCCAGTCTAGATCCGTGTCCTAGATGAGTTAGGCATAAGTAGCTTAGTTCAGGTGCACCGAACTACATCGACTCTGATCCCAGTGAGGCTTTGGTACGTATGCAGCTTGGATGCTTGATGGCATACCAATCACGAATCGGCTCCACACATAAGTGGGGTTTTGTACATTAATCCTTAAATTAAAAGCAATTAAATCACTTAAGACTTTCCATGAAATTAGAATTTTAGGAGAACTTTCACTTAGATTGAATTCAAACAAATTAAGAAAATTAAGAAACACATTTAGGAATTACATTGAAATTAGATCTTAGGATGCATGTCACATAGTTCGCACATTACTATAGAGTTAAATGAGCTATTTAAAAGAAATTCAAAAGAGTTAACTTTTGGAATTGAAGACCGATTATCGGGTAGGAATGATGCATGTGGTGGTAACTCCCCATACCTTCCATTCTCGTAACCAGGTAACGAGTCTACATTTCTGGTCAATTATGGGTCCTAGATCCCTCATCTAGGTGGCAACTCTGTCACTCTCTATTGCGTGGAATTCGGATTGCCTTAGTGATCCCAAGTTCACGGAAAAGATGAATTAAATCACACCTCGCTAGGCTCGGCGGCTTACCCCTGCCCTTATGGGTACTAGGTTGCACGTTTGTTTGTACCCTATGGCTTGGTTGCTGCCTGCTTGATTGGGTAATTAAAATTAATAGTAAAAAGCACACGCCAATCGCGTGGGTAGGAGAGACAAGAGAGAGCGTGGCGGCTCGCGCCCCACCCCTCTCGCGGGATCAGGTCCCACAACGCTATGTGTTCGCCCTAATGTAGATAGGCGCTATGTGTTAGATTTTTATTTCGTTATTGCTGATCATATCTGTCATTTACTGCTTTCTATATGGGATGTGTTAGGATCTTATATTATATTAGGCGCTATGTGTTCGTCCTAATGTAGATAGACGTTATGTGTTCGCCCTAGGTTTTATTTCATCATTGCATATCTTATTTCTCATTCACTGCTTTCTAGATGGGATGTGTTAGGATCTTATATTATATTAGGCGCTATGTGTTCGCCCTAATGTAGATAAGCGTTGTGTGTTCGCAGGTTTTATTTCATTATTCTTTTATCTGTCTGTCATTTTGTTTTACGTTTACTGTATTCTTAATTCATTTCATGATTAACTGCTAGTTTTAGATTTCTCATCCTGTGCAGACCTTATACCTTTAGTTGTAGAATGCATTTGTTTGCCCATCAGAACTTAGACACCAATTAGGCATAACACTCATAACCTAACTATTCTTAGGTGACATTTCTTTCATTTCTTTTGTGTGTGCTTATTATTCATCTCGGAGACATGCATGATTAGATAAACGTCTTCTCGGAGATATATGTTCCCATTTCACATGATTTTCGCCCAAAACTCTTCAAAATCAATAAATAAATGGCATAAGAGACCAGGTGCTTGCACTTGGGCGGATGAGGTGCTCTTCGGACATTCCAAATTCGTAACCAGGCACGAACCTGGATGGCGACTCTGAGTTATTTTAGGTACGTCTCGGTTCTGGGTTCATCCCTGAATCAAGAAGTATCTCATTTCACATCGCCACTCATGCTATGAGGGGCACTCTTTCGAGAGTTCCTTTGTAGAGATCTCCTTCACATGTGGAGATCTCAAAGGATCAACGTGGATCTCGTGTCCTCGCCACCGTCTTCGGGATCAAGGTCCACAGGCCGGCGACTCTGCTAGGGAGTTCTTGAAACATTGCTTAACTCTGATAAAAATGCCATTTTAATTAATTTCGAAGAAATTTGGGCCAAAATCATCTTAAATGGGAATCTTTTCATTAGAAATCCAGGGGCTGTGCGTAAATAAAGCAAGGGATCACACACTCACTCTCATCCCTATATCCTGTTTTGTGGTTACTTTCTGCTATGGTTTGTTGTGGATGGATATCAAATTGACCTATTTCGGTAAGATACTATGAGTAGGAGCCGTGAGGGCTATACCCGCCTTCTAGTGCCACCGTACCAGTAGTATACTCAGCACCTGGACACTTCGTGTGTAAAACAGACATAGTTCGTGCACTGGACTCTATTTCACAGTGTACAAGTAACTATGCACCCGGCCAGGTGGACCTCGCAGCCTTACCCCCTCCATATATTGCATTGTACTTTTGTTTGCATGTAGAGACGAACATGTGTTGCTTACACATGTGGAGCCTAGAGTTAGGAGCCTTGTCCTATTTATAGACTAGGGTAGTTCACCTTATATGGTTACAAGACGGTTCTAGTACACTCATCAGTCTGTCATAAGTCAAGACCTCCTTGACTTCGCTAGATTAGAGTAGAGCTGGTGTCCCTGGTTAGGATATATATATATCTATGTATATTGATTATTAGATTAGGACCTACTCCTTAATGAGGTTTCCTTATCTAATATAATCTATTAGATCCATTCATTATTCAGATTTAGATCAGGTCAGTGGTTTCTATTTGCCATCCTTATGGCTATGATCTATTCCTTGATCCTTTGTTCATAGATCTGATTCATACTTGTATCATTGATCCATATTCTACATTATTATATTAGGGCTTATCTCTTAGTTAGGTTCTCCCTCTTAATCTAGTCAATTCTTTCTATCTATCCATTATGTGGATTACAATTAGATTATTGGCTCTTTAGTCATAATCTATTCCTTGATCTATTGTACATAAATTGATCCATATTTTCTATCATAGATGTACCACTCTTAAATCGTGGCCACTAGTGGATTAGTTAAATCTTGCCCATCTATCCCATGAGTGCATGATTATTATTACTGAGATCAAAACCCATTTACAATAAGGGTGTTAATTGTTCCTACTCTTTTGTACCTAAAAGAGAACAGTCATGTCCAGGGAAGACTTAAAGGAGTAGATTGAGAATTTCTTTGTTGATGTAGGTCGTATTATCACTGCCTATTTTTCCTTTAATCTTCATAGACAGTCTCTCTTTGACCTTCCAACTCAAAATACCAATAGACATGCTTAAGTTCGCTCTTATCTCGATTTGTTCGGAATTTTATCCCATGACTATGGATCTAGTGTATGTGCTTCAAATTCAAAAGTCTGACTCCAGCAGATGACTATCCATCCAAAAGACTAACCATTTCCAAACACATTTCATCCAGGCAATTTATTGCTTCCCTTACATTGCCAGCATAGCATTTTATTGCCTCACTTAACCTAGGTCTAGTGGGGTTACCTTTTCTTCGATTCCTACTCCAGAATCGAACTCTTTAGTCATCATTATCATAGAGGAAGGCATGCTACCTGTGAACCTTCAGTGCCAATTCATTACCTTTGAAAAAGTGTCCTGTGTTTTTTGAAATTTATCTTTGCTTGAGTATACACCAACCCTGTACTATCAGAGTTGTAAGGTTTAGATATGTCAATGTCAACTCTAGCATGAAGTTTATGTCAGTCTTTCTCATTGAGTCAATTTCCAGTCCTTTGTCAAAATTCAATATAGAGCTCATTGAGACACGTAAAAAAATCATCATCCATGTACTTGAAATTTCTATTGAAATAAACTCTTGGTTCCAGCATCATCAGTATTCTTGTGATTCACTCTTAGATCTAATGTCTAACAAAATAAAGACACCCTTCTCGGATGAGAATGCGGACGAAATTCCCCTCAAGATCTAAAAGATGGTCAAGCGAGAGGAAGAGCGTCATGCATAGCCACTCAAAGAAGAAATCGAAGCTATCGATAGTGGTATCGAAATCCGAAACTCGGGAAAGAATGATTGGCAAAACTTTATCTCCCGAGGAGCGCGAGGAATTGATAAACTTGCTTAGAGGGGTTCAGAGTATTCTTGCTTGATCCTATAAGGATAAACCGGGTGAATGCCCTGTCATTGAGCAAAGCAAGACTCAATCAGCTTTAGACATCAGTCGAAAAGCAAAATTCAAGAGAGTGAAGCATCAGACATCCAGTCGAGCTGATGACAAGTTTAGAGAAGACTTTCAGAAAATGAAGTCATAGATTTGAGCCTTAAAAGAGCACTTGGGCTGCATGTTTTCAATGAGATTTCGAGGTGGAATACTTCAAGAGTAAGAACATTCTTAATGTCTTAAAAAAGAAAAAGAGGAATATGAGAGAAAGACAAGAATGAGAAGGGAATGTGTCCCTAAGACAACTCCTTAAGAATACCAAAGACCCAAATGATGAAGTCAACGAGATAGATAGAATATGAGAATCGTATTCACTATTTGGAGACAAATGAGAGTTGTAGAGTCTTGAACATAATGTCAAGATCTCCGAGACAAGTGTAAATTCAAGGGAAGCATTGTGGTTGAAGTCTTGCCATGCATACCGCCAGACTCCTCGACAAAAATATTCAAAGCCGTTGAACCTTATTCTTCAAAGCTTGTACATTAAAATACCAGGAGGCCATCCTTGGACGTTTGAGCCCTTATAGCCAAAATCTTGACGTCTAAAAATTCGTTTGTAAACCTTTGAGCCGGAAAGTACAACGAAACACTTCTTTCAATCACATTATAAACCGGGGGCATTATGCACCCGAACTACGTCAGACCTGATCCCCAGCTCTTCAGGGGAACGTAGACAGGCTGATCAATTCATGTTCGGTCAACCTTTGGAAAAAAATCAAATTATTCCCTTTCAACATTTGAAGCTAAAAGCTAAACCATTCTTTGACAAACCCCAAAAAGCGAACTATGCGGACCTGATCCTCTATTTTTGGGGTACGTAGGCAATCTGGCAAGACCAAATTCGGTCGAAATCATTTGAACCTAAAAGATATTCTACTCTTTTGAACCCAAGTCTACATAGAAAGTCCTCCTGTTAAAACGTGCAAATGTTCAAGGCAAACAAAAGAAAAAACAGAAAATAAAAGAAAATAAAGAGAGTCTAAAAACCTACTAGGTTGAAAATCCGAAAGGGCGGCCTAGAGAAAAGTGAAAGTCATGTACATGCTAAGTCAATAACCAAAGGGATTGGCTTATGCTATAGTAAGGGTAGCAGTCTACTGGATTGAAAACCTGAGAAGGCAATCTAGTCAGGGGCAAGGACTTCACATGAAGAGTGAGATGATGAGATTTAGAAGGAGTTCTTTAGTCAAGAAGAATTCTAGAGTTTGAGCAGTGCAAAGAGTACAAACAAAAGTTAAGACAAGTGGTTCACTGAACCAGAAACCTGGGAAGCAAGAGTCATGAGTACTTGTAAGGAGCGAACCGATGAGATGGAGAAGTAATCTCTAAGCAAGGCAAGATCCCATAGACAAAAAGTTAATGAGATACAAAAGAAGTTCCTCAGTCATGAAGAACTCAGGAATTCGAGTAGTACAAGTAATCCAGGAGAAAGTTGAGACGAGTAGTCTGCAAGACTGAAAACTTGGGAGATATCAGTTGTGACTTCCTGCAAAGAGAGAAATCAATGAGATGGAGAAGCAGTCTTCTACATAGGGTATAATCTCGGAATCCGAGTAGTGTCAACATGACTTACTTTGATACCTCTCTAAACTAGGGGCATCGAAACTGAGCAATCCAAAGGGGGTAATAACAATGACGAAAATCCCAATGGAAGAAATTAGAGCCTGTTGACATAGTCTTCGATATTACTCCAAGAGCGGCTAGCCTCACCATAAAAAAATAACACATCATATCTAAGGGTGAATCAAAAGTGAGTCAAGTCCCTTGAATCATCTGAGTCTTCTTTGATTGAGTCATTGGAAGTCTGTTCCTCATTCTTATTTGTTTCTTTCATGGTCAAGAGTTGTCTGGCACTAGGAGAGCAGGTATATACCTTCTGAAATGAAAAGAAAAACCCAGAATAGATCCTGGTTCAGCAATTAAAGAGCCAAGAGATATCTTGTTCAGACTTGCCAAAAACATCTGAGCCTCAAGCAGTGAGCAGTAACAGAAGAAAATTTTTAGACTCAGCCATTGTGGTGACTGTCCTACCACCAAACCAAAGAAAAAACCCATGCAAACACAAAAGTTTCCTACATATTCTAGTTCTGCTTTCTTAAGACTTTTGTCATGGAAGTACATCACGCTAGGGGCATCTTTTATGACCTATCAGGTCATAAAAGATACTAAGTACACAAAGATAACTAGATTTCTATTCTCAGCAGATAGAGACAAGAGAAGCTTGAGTACATTACTTTGAGCCAAATTTCTCAATTGAAATCATCCTCAGCAAAGTCAATGTTTAGAAAATCAATTTTTCTAGCGGAGTCTATAATTAGCTCCCACAGTCTTCAAAACCTAAGCAGAATGCTGTTCACCTTCTGAAAAGAGTCAATACTTGAAAACCCGTCAAGTTACATGAATTCTGTTCTCAACATATATCATGCACTCCCAATTATTCTCAGCAAGAGATAGCTATTCAATTGAGAATCTGTCTCACCATTTCATTGAGAATCTGTCTCACCATTTCATTGAGAGTCTGTCTCAACATCCCACTGAGAGTCTGTCTCACAATTCCATTGAGAGTCTGTCTCACCATTCCATTGAGAGTTTGTCTCATCATTCCAGTGAGAGTCTATCTCATCATTCCTACCAAAGTCTCCCTGAGAGCATCCTGCCAATGTCTCCCTGAGAGCACCCAACCAAAGTCTCCTTAAGAGCACCCAAACCAAAGTCTCCCTGAGAGGACCTGCCTCTGAGCAAAAACCAAATTCTCCCTGAGAGCATTCGCCCCGAGCGTAAAACCAAAATTCTCTCTGTGAGCATTCGCCCCGAGCGTAGAACAAAATTCTCCATGAGAGCATTTGCCTCGAGCGTAAAACCAAATTCTCCTTGAGAGCATTCACCACGAGCGTAAAACCAAATTCTACTTGATAACATTCGCCCCGAGCGTAAAACCTTATTCTCCCTGAGAGCATTCGCCCCGAGCGTAGAACAAATTTCTCCTTGAGAGCATTCGCCCCGAGCATAGAACCAAATTTCTTCCTGAGAGCATTCGCCCCGAGCATAAAACCAAATTATCCTTGAGAGCATTCGCCCCGAGAATATAACCAAATTCTCCTTGATAACATTCGCCCCGAGCGTAGAACCAAAGTCTCCCTGAGACCATTCGCCCCGAGCGTAGAACCAAATTCTCCTTGATAACATTCGCTCCGAGCGTAGAGCCAAATTCTCCGTGAGAGCATCTGCCCCGAGGGAAGAACCGAATTCTCCCTGAGAGCATCTGCCCTAAACGAAGAACCAAATTCTCTTTGAGAGCACCTACCCTGAGCAAACAACCAGAGTATCCCTTCCATTCAAGACCCATGAGGCACCCATTCCATTTCAAGACCCTTGAGGCACCCATCCCATTTGAAGACCCCTGAGGCACCCATTCCATTTCAAGACCCCTGAGGCACCCATCCCATTTCAAGACCCTTGAGGCACCCATCCCATTTGAAGACCCCTAAGGCACCAATTCCATTTGAAGACCCCTGAGGCACCTATTCCATTTGAATACACCTGGGGCATCCATTCCATATCAAGACCCCTGAGGTATCTGATCCTTTCAAAAGTTCAATCTATGCAAAATCATTTTCCTTTATTCTTTCTTCCTTAACCAATCTTGGGCCAGTCAAAATGTGATGTCTGTTCAGGTTTGACATTCGCGCGACAAGCACGCTCTACTAAAGAGGGGCATCTGTAGACACCCCATTTTAACCGTGTCCTAAACCTTTTTGTGTAAATAGAAAACCCTTCAAATCAATGAATTAGGGCCCCAACTTTCACCCTAGGATAGGTTAGGGTCCCAACTATGTCGCTGCAAAATTTCACCAAAATCCGAGCAAAAATACGTAATAAGACGAGCCAAATTAGAATTGTAGTGCGAAAAGAGATCGAAATATCCTGTAAGGCAGCCAGTTTTTACACTAGAGTAAAACGGGGGGTGCATTATCCCTGTAATGTCGCCCATGAAGAGTTTTATTTGGAAAATACCGCTCATTTAGTTAAAATACAACATATACATGAATAGGGGGTTATCCAAGGTAACTTAAGGGGCGAAAAATTTCTTTTAGTTAATTTTTCATTAAACTTTTTTCCAAATGCCCACCCTTTTGCAACCAAAACCAAAGGAAAATTTTTAAAAAGGGGTTGTCCTATAAACTAATGGGGGACAAAAATTAAGAAAAAACTTTATAAATAAAGCATTTGGGCTCTCATTTGAAAGAAATTAGGGCTTTTATTCTAATTTTAGAGAGAGAGCTTTCTAGAGAGAGAGAGAGAGCTTTTTAGAGAGAGAGAGAGAGACGATTCTAGAGAGAGAGCTTTCTAGAAAGAGAGAGAGTGAATTCTAGAGAAAGAAGGAGATCTAGAGAGAGAAAGAAAGAGATCCAGAGAGAGAAAGAAGGAGAACCAGAGAGAGAAAGAAGCTTTTAAGAAGAGATCCATGAGAAGAGCTCAAGGTTAGTAGATTTTGAGTTTGATTTTGTGTTTTCTTTGAAAATCTAGCCTAAAATGGAAAATCTAAGTGAAAAATGCTTTAAAATGGTTGGATCTGGCAACCTAGGGTTAAAATCTACCAAAATATGTTTAAAAACATGTCTCATTTGAAGATTTAAAGCAATTCACCTCAAATTTTGAGTTATAGTTGAATTTCGATGTAAAAATGACAAAACTAAGTGTTGTCCAGCCTCATTTTTGCCATCTTTCCTCAATTTTTTGTTGAAATTCATAATAATTTCACAGGTGAAGGTGTAGTACTCGTTGAGATCTTCGATTTGGCGTATAAAGGCCCAAAATTGCCCAAGAAACGAAGAAGTTGTGGCCGTTTTAAGATTTCAGCTCAAAATTCGGTCCAAAATGGTGAATCTATGTGTGTTTTTATAAAAATTCCTTAAAGATCTTCAAAACTAAAACTAACATGGTTAGATCTAAGCCTAATCAGCATGTATTATCATATATATGTGTCAAATTCTCATAGATCTTGTGTTTGAATGAAGTTTTGATGTGAAATGTCATGAAATTGTGTTAAATTATATGCTGTCTAGATTTTATTCTAAAATTTTCACTAAATTACAGGTAGAAAAAAAAAACTGCAGAATTGAAATCTGAAATTTGCCCGGCGATGGTCATTTTCTGGCCCCTTCCTGCGAGAACCGGCCGAAGTGCATAACTAATCAATTTTTTCCTGATATGTCCCCTACAACTTTGATGTGTACCATGTTTGTTAGTTTTGCCATTTGGATGGTTTAATGTTAAATACAAATTTTCAGCTTCCATATAAAATGCAAATGTGTGCTTTTGATGCTTGATTCATGCTTAGCCTAGTCTGCGATGAAGGTGTTAGCCCAAGCCCATCCTTAGGGGACTTGCTCAGTCCAAATAGCACTCCCCTCTTTAATTTGGAAGACTTGCCCAGTCTTTTAGATACATTTAAATAATTAGATTATCCTTCTCATTGTTAGGGCAATGAAAGAGTTATCTAGAGCCCACCATTTAGAGAGATAAGCTTTGTCTCAACAGAAAAATCAAACCCCTTTTAGGAGACAAGCTATGTCTTGTGTAAAAATGTCACACCATTTAGAGAGACATGTTTTGTCTCATAGAAAGTCACACCCTTAAGAGAGACATGCTTTGTCTCATAGAAAGCTTACCCTTTGGAGACATGCCTTGTCTCATTAGTGAGTCTACCCATAGGAGATAGTCCAAGTCTTAAATAGAACATCTTCTACTAGTTGAAGTTGCCAATTCCATTTATCGTTGCAAGGGCAATGATAAAGCTACTTGGAGCCCTCCATAGGAGACATTCAATCTCATTAGAGTTAGTTGTTCCCCCATAGGAGATAGGCTTTGTCTCATTTGTTCCAGTTATCCTTTTCTTCTAGGAGACTAGCCCACCCTCATTAGCACTCCCCTTTAGGTTATGCACTAGGAGTCAGTCCTTTAGTATATGAGTATGTCATTAGCTAGAGAGTCAGTTTTTAGCATAAGAGTTAGTCCTTCAGTTTCAGGAGTCTGTCCAATCATCATAGGGAGTTATGATTCTATCCAACCTTTCATAAGTCATGTGATTTTGTCCAATCCTTGCAAGGCATAGCATTCTGTCCAACCCTTGCAAAGTCGTGATTCTGTCCACCCCCCTCCCCCCCCCCCCCCCCCCCCGCGCAAAGTATAGGATTTTGTCCAACCTTTGCGAGATATTAGGAGTCTGTCCTACCCTTATGATGATAGGAATCTGTCATCTTGAGTCAAAAATATCAAAAATATTTCTAAAATAAAATCCAAAAAATATCTCAAAAGTCTCGAGTCATTAGGAGTAGTTAGGAGAGTCATGTGATTTTGTCCAATCCTTGCAAGGCATAGCATTCTGTCCAACCCTTGCAAAGTCGTGATTCTGTCCACACCCCCCCCCCCCCCCGCAAAGTATAGGATTCTGTCCAACCTTTGCGAGATATTAGGAGTCTGTCATACCCTTATGATGATAGGAATCTGTCCTCTTGAGTCAAAAATATCAAAAATATTTCTAAAATAAAATCCAAAAAATATCTCAAAAGTCTCGAGTCATTAGGAGTAGTTAGGAGAGTCTGTTTCCGAACTACATTGGCTTGATTCTCTTCCAGGAGGTACGTAGGCAGCTTGGGATTCTTATCCCAGGTCCAATTAAACCTTCAAAAATAAATATTTCAAACCTTCAAAAATAAACATTTTAAACCTTCCACAAATACAAAAATTCTTCAAAACCTTTTCAAAAAGATCTTCCCCTAGAGTTAGAAGTCTGTCGTAGATGTTTGGGGTGTCTTAGAGTTAGGAGTCTGTCCTGATTGTGTTTGTTCTAGAGTTAGGAGTCTGTCCTAACTAGGAGTATGTTACGCCTCTGTCCGGTCAATTGGCGATCCACATCGCCGACAGATGACTAGACTATGATGCACTAGTGATCCCATTATTTTCCCTAGGGACACAGCCTATTTATACATAAGATGTATGGCCCACCTGCATTAGACTAGGTTAACTTGCATCTAGTTAAGGCCTATAAGAAGTCCTTAAAATTCAAAATTTACTTGAATTTAAATAATCGCAAAAGAAGCTATTAACAACAGGTCAAGTCTTCTTGATCGAGTCTAGGATAGCAATCCTAAATGAGTTAGGCATCATAGTTTAGAATAGGGGGAAGAACTACGTCGTCTTGATTCTTGTAAGAGGTGGGGATACGTAGGCCTCTTTGGATGAACATCAGATCATCTAAAGACTCGGGCTTAAGCATTAGAGTCTTAGGGTCTGTTATTAGCACTTTAGGGCTTGTGTTTGTATATTGATGATGATTTTTGCATAGGATCATGATTCCGTGTGTTCATTTCTTTGCTTACTTACATGCTTAACTATAGCATTTATCTACTTATTTGTCTTGATTACATGCTTAGCTGTAGCACTTACCTGCTTTGATTATCAGTTAACTGTAGCGCTTTACTACTTATCATATCTGTCATTTACTGCTTTCTAGATGGGATGTGTTAGGATTTTATATTATATTAGGCGCTATGTGTTCGCCCTAATGTAGATAGACGCTATGTGTTCACCATAGGTTTTTATTTCATTATTGCTTATCCTATCTGTCATTTACAGCTTTCTAAAATGGGATGTGTTAGGATCTTATATTATATTAGGCGCTATGTGTTCACCGTACTGTAGATAGGTGCTAAGTGTTCGTACTAGGTTTTATTTCATTATTGCTTATCTTATCCTGTCATTTACTGCTTTGTAGATGGGATGTCTTATGATCTTATATTATATTAGGTCCTATGTGTTCGCCTTAGGTTTTATTTCATTATTCTTTTATCTGCCTGTCATTTTGTTTATTCTTTATTTCGTTTACATTCTTAATTCATTTCATGATTAACTGTTAGTTTTAGATTTCTCATCCTGTGCAGACCTTATACCTTTAGTTGTAGCATGCATGTATTTGCCCATCTGAACTTAGACACCAATTAGGCATGACACTCATAACCTAGCTATTCTTAGGTGACATTTCTTTCATTTCTTTTGTGTGTGCTTATTATTCATCTCCGAAACATGCATGATTAGATAGACGTCTTCTCGGAGATATATGTTCCCATTTCACATGATTGTTGCCCAAAACTCTTCAAAATCAATAAATAAATGGCATAAGAGACCAGGTGCTTGCACTTGGGCGGATGAGGTGCTTTTCGGACCTTCCAAATTCGTAACCAGGCACGAACCTTTTATATCTCTGGTTATCCATTGCAACAGAGCATAGTATGGGTTCCAGGGCCAACTTCCCTGGATGGTTACTCTGAGTTATTTTAGGTACGTCTCGATTCCGGGCTCGTCCATGAATCAAGAGTAAAATTCCAAGGGTGGTCCCGAGTACGGCAACTTATGAGGAGTGCGAAATTAGTTTGATAACAAGTTTTAATTCTTTTGAAAACTCAAACCCAATTTTAGAAATTAAGAGATCAACAATTAAATTCAACTACGCAAGTTAAATCTAAAGTGCAAATGCAAAATAAAGAGCAAGAGTAAGAGAGATTGCACCCGAGATTTAAAGTGGTTCGGTCCTCCAAACGTGAGGCCTACTCCACTCCACCAGCCAAACCCGTTGATGGCTTCACTATGTGATCTTCTTAACTTCGGCGAAGATCGATGCCGATTACAAATTCCAACCGCCTTTAACCTTGGTGGCGATCTTCACCACGGAGAGTGGGCTACGCTTCTCCGAACACTCGCCCAATACAAGTTCTTGAAAAGAAAGAAAGAACAAAAACAATCCCTGACAAGGGTTTACAAGATGGTAGAAGATGTACAAATTGAGCCTATGATCCAAATCCTAATCTTTAGATAATGAGAGGCATAAACAAGTTTGATTCACTCTATGGATGTTCAAGAAGGTTTTTAGAGTGTTAGGATTGATAGTCTTGAAGTTTAGAATGCCCATATATATAGAAAAACCAAAATATGACCGTTCAATGGCATTGTGGTAATTCCAGCAAAATTCCCAACGGCTCAAAATATGACCGTTATAGTGTTCTCGGAGTTCCGAGAAAAAATCTCGGAGTTCCGAGAAAAAATCTCGGAGTTCCGGGAATACAAACAGAAGATGAAAAAAAGTCTACTAGACCATTTCTCGGAGTTCCGAGAATATCTCTCGGAGTTCCGAGAAGCCTATGAAGAGCAGATTTTCACTTCATGTTTTTAGGCTTCCAACTTAACACCAAGTTGGGATTGCTATGAGGGTTCCAAGGTGTTGGAACTCCACAAAGACAATCACTTATATATTTAGGGTGTGTGTTTATTTACTTAATTATGCCTTTCAAATCTAAAACTAAGATTGGATCTTAATACAATCTAATATAACTTGATCTTCAATGGATTCTTCAAGTCTTCATTTGTCTTGGATTTTGATGTCTTTGGCCTTCATGAAGTGGTCCAATGAGTGCTTCTTGGCCTCAATCCAAGCAATGTTGTCTTAGCACCAATGTGATCTACAACTTAGATAATCAAACACATTAGTGATCATAAATCACTTGTGTATTGGAATCATCAAAATAAGATGGGAATGCCAAGGTGGAAACCATTGGGCTTACAATCTCCCCATTTTTTATGATGACAAGCACAAGAGATTTTCCAATAAAAAGCACATATATTTTTCCTAATACTAAATTCTCTCCCCCTTTGGCATCAATCAAAAAGATTGGGGTAAAAGAGAAACAAAGGGATGAAATATTCAATTTAATGCTCCCCCTTTTTCAAGGTAAAAGACAAACCTAGAACTCCCCCTATTTAGAATTTTTATTCAACATAAGAGGGGATATTTAATTAACTTTGAAAAAGATATTCAATTTTAGAGCAAGCCCCTAATCTAATCACATATGATGAAAATCATATGGGAGCTCTGGGAACCCAAGATTTTTTGGTTCCAACACTTTCCCTAATCTTAGATGCACATTGGAATTGGTAATGACCATTTATTCCACAATAATGGCATCTAACATGAGGGTTAGATACGTTAGTCCTATCATATGCATGTTTAGGTCTTTGACTAGTCTTCTTTAAGATTATGTCAATAATTTTGTCACCATTTAAGAATCCATGGAGACATAATCTTAACCTTTCATTTTCATTATGAAGATGGGTTATTTGATTTAGAAAATCATTAAATTCATCTTCATACGACTTGGAAGAGCTTGCCACATCTTGGAGTTTTGCAATTTGGCAAGTTTTCTCATCCAAACAACCCTTAAGGGTTTCAATCTCAAGTTTAAAATTTTCAAGTTGTGCTTGAGATTTGGAAGAAAATTCATTTTTTAGAAAATTAAGTTCATTTCCTAATTTTGAAATGGATTTCTTTTGAACTTTATTTTTAGAAATTTGAGAGTGCAAGGTTGAGCACAATTCATCATATGATATTTTTTCACTATCACTACTAGATGAATAACATGAAGGGTTAGAGTTTACCTCGTCTTCATGGGTGAGTACCATGAAGCAAAGATCGTCTTTCTTTTCTTCCCCTTCGCTTGAACTCTTTCCCGAGGTGCTAGTAGCATCCCATTCGGCGGCAAGAGCTTTATGTTTCTTCCATTCCTTCTTTCCCTTGTATTTTGAGGAAGATGACTTGAGAAGTGGACAATCCGGTCTTTTGTGTCCGGCCTTCTTGCAATTATAGCACCTTATTCCTCTTTCTACTTCACTTTCTTCTTTCTTCTTCGTTTTATCCTTTTTATGTTTCTTTCTGTGGTACCCAGATTCCGCTAGAGGGGCGTGGGGCGAGCCGCCGCGCTCTCTCTTCTTGGTCTCTCGTATCCACGTGATTGGCGTGTGCATTTTAATATTGATTTGAATTCATCTTTCATGTGAACTTGGGATCACTAAGGCAATCCGAACTCCACACGAAAGAGAATGACAGAGTCGCCACCTAGATGTGGGATCTAGGACCCGAAATTAACCAGAAATCTAGACTCGCTACCTGGTTACGAGAATGGAAGGTATGGGGAGTTATCCGCCACATGCACCATTCTTGCCCGATAATCGGTCTTCGATTCCAAAAGCTAACTCTTTTAAATTTATTTTAAATGGCTCATTCAACTCTATGTTAATGTGCGAACTAAGTGATATGCATCCTATGATCTAATTTCAATGTGAATCCTAGATGTGTATCTTGATTTATTAATTTGTCTGGATTCATTCTAAGTGAAAGTTCTCCTAGAATTCTAATTTCATGGAAAGCCCTAAATGATTTGATTAAGCATTTACAAGAAAATTAATATCCAAAACACCACAATTTGTTGTGGTGCCGACTCGCGGGTGGTATGCCGTCAGACATCCAAGCTGCCTACGTACCCAAGCCTCACTGGGATCAGAGTCGACGTAGTTCGGTGCACCTAAGCTAAGCTACTTATGCCTAACTCAACTAGGACACCGACCTAGACGGGATTGACTGTTTCAACAGTTTTAGGAGAAGTTATTTAATTCAAGTTGAGGATTTTATTATCTTAGGATTTCATCTAAGATGCTATATGATCCTATCTAAATGCAAGTTGTCCCTTAGACTAATGCAGGTTAGCCTACATCCTAGTTTACTAGGCTTGTCCTAGGGAAAAACTGGATGACTAGTGTAACTAGACCTATGGCACGGTTGCTATACACAGCAAGCGTCCGTGATGAGGCTGGACTCCTAACTCTAGGACTCCCTAAAACCTAAGACTCCCTAAAACTTAGGACACGACACGACACGACACCAGTGTTCCTAAATTGGGCTCTAAGGGTTCCTAAAGGAATTTTGAATCCACCGGCTCTTGGGAATCTCGAATTCTTTTGGGTTTGTGGAAACTTTTAGAGTTTTCTTGAAGCTTTTATTATCTGAAGGTATTTAGTGTGTTTGGTAGCTTTTAAAGTTGTTTATTTAGAAGGTTTTAGTTTCATTTGAAATTTTTAGTGGTCTTTTGGTTAATGGCTTTTAACGGATTTTTATCAGTGGATTTTAAATGGGTGAATTTTAGTTTTGTTAATTTTAGGTTGGATGTACTTTAGATTAATGTCTTTCGATTTTGGTTTGGAAAATGACGTTAACACAACCAAGTTTTGACAATTGCACAAATTCGACAAACCATTGACCATTAAAAGATCTGACAAATGCAGCCCACTAAAACTGTCGTAACTCTTTAACCGCTTGGCCAAATTCAACGTACAAACATGCGTTGGAAAGATCTTTTATAGGGCTACAACTTTGTAGTTCTCCATTGTTTGTAAATCTGTGATTTAGAGGTTCGAATTTGTGTTGCAAACAAAAGGACAGCAACATTAAACTGGAAATGCCTAAAGGTGTGCCGCAACCATTTTGGACTTAACTTTTTAACCGCTCGCTGTCTGATCTAGCACGAATACTCGTTGGAAACGGCACGAAAATATCTACGACTTTGTAGTTAACCATTTCCCACGATTCTGTTGTTTAGAGGTCGAAAAATCTGTTTAAAGTCTAACAGCTAGCACTATGACGGGAATGATATTGGCACCCCCATGTTTTCTTTTGATAGTTCTTATTTTTTTAGTGATTAAAAGACGGTGAATATGAAAAATGGCTTGAATGGGCCTGAGATTAGATTCAAATGGGATGTTTGAAAAAGGGGTTGTTTTTATCTACTTGGCAAGGTGGGGTATGGATATTGGGTTCTTGAGATTGAGTGGGGGCTGTTGTTATCAAATTGGAGTGGGGGCTGTTGTTATCAATTGAAAGATGGAGGTTTTGTAAGCCAAATTAAATGGGTTTTGATAATTCATGTAAAATTCAAGTTTTCTTTCTTGTAAATGTTCAAAATTTTTAATGAATTGTTTTCCCAAAAGAAATCTAAATTCCCTAACAAGCCAATGATTTCAACATCCCATTGCAAATAGGTTCTAATGACCCTAACACATTAATCATATTTAGCATAAGTGAGAACATGACCAAGGCCAAACTAGTACAAAATTAAACATGACATCAACCAAAATATACGCAAAACAACACTCAATCCTACAAATATAGAAAAGAAAATAAAATTCCAAAAGACATACCTTTTTGTAGACGATATTCCATGCAAACTTATGGAGAAGAGGGATTTGGTCTAGAGAGAGGGCTTGAATTTTCTAAGAGAGGGGTTCTCTCCTCTTTTCTTTTTTTTCCTTCCTTTCTTTGGTAAGATGAGAGGGTATTTATAGGAGAATGGGATAGGAGGTTAGGTGAGGTTAGGTGAGGTTAGGTGAGGTTAGGTGAGGTTAGGTGAGGTTTGGATGGTTATGATGGGAGGAGAGGTTAGGTGATTTTGGATGGTTAGACCCAGGTCATGATCTGCCATTGATCTAACGATTTACGGAAATCGGGTCTCGGAATGGAATCAGGGTCCGGGCTATGAAGTGACCCTAGCTTATTTTGTCCCGATTGATGATCCGTAAAGTCAGATCAAGATATTAATGACCTAAAACATATAAATCAATGATAGAGGGGGTTCTCACATGGATTTAACACACTAATTTATTTGTTGATTAAAACAAAACAAAATGGGGTGTCTACAGATGCCCCTCTTTGGTAGAGATGACGTAGTCATTGAATACCAAAGTTAAAAATGACAGAACCATTTTGCGTAGTTTTAATCGACAAAGGACTCTCTAGATACAACGCACCTTAACATAATGCCAAACCTTAGATGAAACCCTAGAACTTGAATAATAATAAAAACTCGATGCGGCGCCGTTCACAAACGGGCAATTAGAGAATGAGATATCATTTTCGAATGGATTCTGAAGGGAAAGGACAAAGATCGCTCTCAAACAGTTTTTAGAAGGAGATGAGACGCCGCTCACAAGCGGGTTCAACGAGGATAAGAAGCATTCCCAAATGGACTTGGATAATGAGGCACCGTTCACAAACGGCCTCAAGGAGGATAGAAAACCATTCACAAATGGACTCGAGAAAAGAGGCAACATTCACAAACGGGCTCAAGGATAAGACAAGACCATTCACAAATGGACTCGAGAAATGAGGCACCGTTCACAAACGGGCTCAAGGAGGACGATACCATTCACAAATGGATTCGAGAAAAGAGGCACCGTTCACAAACGGGCTCAAGGAGAAGACAAGACCATTCACAAATGGACTCGAGAAATGAGGCACCGTTCACAAACGGGCTCAAGGAGGACGATACCATTCACAAATGGATTCGAGAAAAGAGGCACCATTCACAAACGGGCTCAAGGATAAGACAAGACCATTCACAAATGGACTCGAGAAATGAGGCACCATTCACAAACAGGCTCAAGGAGAAGACGAGACCATTCACAAATGGACTCGAGAAATGAGGCACCGTTCACAAACGGGTTCGAAGAGAAGACGAGACCATTCACAAATGGACTCGAGAAATGAGGCACCGTTCACAAACGGGCTCGAAGAATTTAGGGATTTTTTTATGAACTTGAATTTGACGTAGGAATGGATTTTTATTTTTATTTTTTAATTAAGGATTTGGATTTGATAAATTTTTTTATTTTTGGAAAATGAGGTACCGTCCGCAAACGGGCTCAAGGAGAAGATGAGACCATTCACAAATGGCCTCGAGAAAAGAGGCACCGTTCACAAACGGGCTCAAAGAGGACATGAGACCATTCACAAATGGACTCAGAGAATGAGAAACCTGTTCACAAACGGGTTCAAGGAGAAGACGAGACCATCCCCAAATGGACTCAGAAAATGAGGCACCGTTCACAAACGGGCTCAAGGAGAAGACGAGGCCATTTGCAAATGGACTCGAGAGATGAGGCACCGTTCACAAACGGGCTCAAGGAGAAGACGAGGCCATTTGCAAATGGGCTCGAGAAAAGAGGTACCGTTCACAAACGGGCTCGAAGAATTTAGAGATTTTCCATGAACTTGAATTTGACGTAAGATTGGATTTGATGAATTTTTTATTTTTTTGAACTCAATGAAATCGGGGATATTATGGATCGTGCCCGACAAAGATGTTGGAAACTAGGACTTTGACGAATGATGAAACGGCAAACCTTTGGAACGAAGAACCATTACTAGCAAGAATGGATTAGGAACATTTTTATGAAACTTCAACAAGATTTTTCTCAAAGAGACTGCTGGTCTTGTCTTCTGGGGATTTTGATAACTGAAACCTTGAACAAGACATTTGAGATTGGTAATTTAGAACAACGACTCTCATGGAAAAGCGGGATCTGCTTCTTGACAGGTGTTTAGATAAACATTTCTTGACCAGGATAACTAACCGGAAGGGAATTATGAATTTGAATGGTTCATCTTTCTGAGAAATTGGCTCAACCACCATTGCATCTGAGGTTCTTCCAAGCTTAAGGTGCCTTCCTGGGGTATGATCTTTTTACGGAAGCTGGGCTTTCTGATGTTTCTACTTCTGAATTTTTCTGAGCTGATCTTCTTTGAAATGAAGTTGTTTGACTAAATTCTCGAGCTCTTTCAGGTATAATTGCAGGGAGCTGCCTAGGCCTGGCCTCCTTCACCAAGACAGTTACATCATTTGGACATAGGAACGACAATTGACTCTTTCTAAAGAGAAAACTTAGATGAAAGGCACTACTCAAAGGATTGAGCAGCCCTGAAGGAGTGAACTTAGAATAATAAAGATTGACTGACTATACTGACAAACATAGTGATGCTTCTGACTTAGTTAATGTTTTGTTTGGTAAGTCTATCCTTTCAAGGAATAGTTTTTCAATTGGTAAACACCGGACTTCTTCCTCGAAACAGTAATGCCTCAAGAATTTAATTACGACCCCTAAGATTGCTTAGCTTCAATGCCCCCAGTTTTGAGGATATCACTTGAATTTGCTTGAACTTCAGTTGATCTTCAGTCTTGATACCGGCTGTTGCCTTCTTATACTGATTCTCTTACCGTGACCAAGTCACCTCTTCAGGGTTTTTAACTTGGCGGACCGCGCTAGCCTTAACTTTTGCCTGAACCACCTTTCTAGGTTTTCGATCCAGCAGGCTATCCCCTTAGCTTTTGCCTAAGCCGCCCTTTCGGGTTTTCAACTTAGCAGGGGAATGATCTTAAATTTTGCCTAGACCGCCCTTTCAGGTTTTCAGTCTAGCAGATCTTCAAACTCCGTTATTTTTCTTATTCATCATCATTTCATTTTTTTATTGTATCTCAGGACCTAGCTCATTAGTTCTGAACACCAGAAGGACTTTTATAGGTAGGATAGGGCTTTTCAAAGAATGGCTTAAGGCTCAACAAAGATTTCGACCGAACCTGTGAACAGGTCGCCTACATATCCCAAGGTAGGAATCAGGTCGTGTGTAGTTCAGGGCGAATGCCCCTAGTTTGAAGATAAATTGTTTGATTTTTTTTTCCTTTTTTCTTTTCTTTCTGGAACAATTAACTTCTCTTCTTTTGGAACTTGTCCCTCTCTTCTTTTTTTTGAAAGGATTGAATTTCTTTTCCTTTTTGAATCGACCGAACTCGGTTCAACCGAGTTGCCTACGTACCCCAGTATAGGGATCAGGTCTCGCGTAGTTCGGGGGAATGCCCCAAGTTTGATGGGTTTTCAAGAAAATTTGATTTAGGCTCGAAGGGTTTGCAAATCGGTATTCTTTTGACATTGGGTTTTGATTTTGGGATTTAATCGGCCAAAGGAGGCCTTTCGATGTTCAGATTGGGAATCGATCTAGGTTACTAGAGTCTGTCTGGTACTGATTATTTATTTCTTTTTTTTCTCTTTTTTTTTTCACGGAGTTTGACGGCATTTCCAGGTAAGATAATGGATTTTCTTCTTTCAAGATTCTAATGCGTGCTTTCGGCTTTCATAGAGCGAAACTTGTTCCTTGACATCCTCCATCTATGGATTTGTAACTCTTGATATCTGATGACCACTTTTCAATACTTGTTCTTGAACTTCTTATCTTGAATTTGTTGGCTTCATGTTATGAATTTGAGAACCAAGGTCATTGATTGGAAATATGAAAGTTATTTCCACTCTATGCCCCTTGCATAGCATATGATATTCACTTCATTCTTTCTTGAACCTTCTATCTATGTCTTGCCCCTGGTATCGGTTGTAGCTTTTCTAGACAATCTTCTTATTCTTGAAATAATTTTATCAATTCTTCACACTCTTTAGAGGGTAATGTATTTTCAATCGGCATTCACTGAATCAAAGTTTCAGTGCCAGTGTTTATCATTTCAATTTCATCTTTGAAAGGTTGGGATTGGCGCTCCTCCTCTCGTTCAAGTAATTGCTGTGACTCAAGTGGAGTTTCGTCAATTTTGTCCTCATTTGAAGAGGGAGTCTTATTTTAAGATCAGAAGCACACTTAAGAACAGACACAAGTGAACTTTTTGGAACTGACCGAAATTTTATTTAAAGAAAAGCTATTACATCAGACGACCTATCCTGAACATGCTCACGATTCACAACTCTAAATAAGAAAGAGAAACAGAAGATAACTTGCCTGGACTAGGCATTGACCTTTAACTGTAAGACCGGACTCAACAATTATACTGACCATGATGACTGACTCAACATAAAATAGTAAGTGACAAAAACTTTAACTGCTGCAACTGTTTGGCGTTGAAGGCTCGGCGAAGGCTGGTTCGTTCTGAACATCATCATGGCTGATACTTTCAATTTTGGACAATGATGACTGATTCGCATAGGGAAATGCCCCTAGCTCAATGATTCTGAGAGTGAACTCTGAAGGACTTAGCAAAATAATCTTGAAAAAGGTAGCCCCTAGAGGAGGAACAGACCAGGGGTACAAGCAAGATTGGATTATCTGGACCAGGCATGATCAGATCATGAGAACGCATAATCGAAAGATTGTGAGATTCTGCATCTGCCAGTTAGGGGATGGCATGAAGATACGATCGAATCGTATGACAGAAGAACGAAAGACGCACGATCAAAAGATTAGATGAGATAGCATAAGATTGCTTTCAACGGATAGATCATGAATGACTAATCCTATGAGATCTTTGAAAATTATGGGATTTATATCCTAACCCAAAGGGAAATTTTTTTTTTTTTTTTTCACATTTTATCAGTGTTACCTGAAGGCATCAACCCTAATCCTAATCTATCGGAGTGGAGAGAGAATCTCGACTCATGACTTTGTTCGTGTATCTAAGGACCGATCGTGACCATTGGAAGATGGACCACGGCCTAATCTAGACACCAATGGGTAGGATATCCTAAACTAGGCTCACACACATGATGCACATGTGTTCGTATACTACATGCATGTGTGGGTTAATCTAGGGGTAAGGCCAAGAGTTCCCTTAGCGCGAATCCCTGTTCGATATACTGTACCAGTGTCCGGCGTATCAGTACGTGAACAAGAGATCCGTTTACGTACCATAAAGGTACTAGGCTAAGGGTGGAATGCTTCTCTAGCACAGAGGCACCAGGTGATGAAATCCCAGTCAACCATGCTAGATAACACTCCGGGTTCCTAAAATAGGACGTGTGTGCACGTGAGATGCAAGAGTTTAGATGCAAGTGATGTAAGTGTGTGCAATATGTTTGCGCAATCTATGATGCCCTCAGGTTTTGTTAGGTTAAGTTCGAGTAAAATGTGATGAGAAAATAAAACAAGACAAACTAATCTAACAAGTATAGAGTTTTTATGAGCCATTTAAAATTAAATTCAAATGAATTATCTTTTGAAGTTTTAATGAAGTTAGGTGATCCCCAGCAGAGTCGCCAGACTGTGGTACCCAGATTCCGCTAGAGGGGCGTGGGGCGAGCCGCCGCGCTCTCTCTTCTTGGTCTCTCGTATCCACGTGATTGGCGTGTGCATTTTAATATTGATTTGAATTCATCTTTCATGTGAACTTGGGATCACTAAGGCAATCCGAACTCCACACGAAAGAGAATGACAGAGTCGCCACCTAGATGTGGGATCTAGGACCCGAAATTAACCAGAAATCTAGACTCGCTACCTGGTTACGAGAATGGAAGGTATGGGGAGTTATCCGCCACATGCACCATTCTTGCCCGATAATCGGTCTTCGATTCCAAAAGCTAACTCTTTTAAATTTATTTTAAATGGCTCATTCAACTCTATGTTAATGTGCGAACTAAGTGATATGCATCCTATGATCTAATTTCAATGTGAATCCTAGATGTGTATCTTGATTTATTAATTTGTCTGGATTCATTCTAAGTGAAAGTTCTCCTAGAATTCTAATTTCATGGAAAGCCCTAAATGATTTGATTAAGCATTTACAAGAAAATTAATATCCAAAACACCACAATTTGTTGTGGTGCCGACTCGCGGGTGGTATGCCGTCAGACATCCAAGCTGCCTACGTACCCAAGCCTCACTGGGATCAGAGTCGACGTAGTTCGGTGCACCTAAGCTAAGCTACTTATGCCTAACTCAACTAGGACACCGACCTAGACGGGATTGACTGTTTCAACAGTTTTAGGAGAAGTTATTTAATTCAAGTTGAGGATTTTATTATCTTAGGATTTCATCTAAGATGCTATATGATCCTATCTAAATGCAAGTTGTCCCTTAGACTAATGCAGGTTAGCCTACATCCTAGTTTACTAGGCTTGTCCTAGGGAAAAACTGGATGACTAGTGTAACTAGACCTATGGCACGGTTGCTATACACAGCAAGCGTCCGTGATGAGGCTGGACTCCTAACTCTAGGACTCCCTAAAACCTAAGACTCCCTAAAACTTAGGACACGACACGACACGACACCAGTGTTCCTAAATTGGGCTCTAAGGGTTCCTAAAGGAATTTTGAATCCACCGGCTCTTGGGAATCTCGAATTCTTTTGGGTTTGTGGAAACTTTTAGAGTTTTCTTGAAGCTTTTATTATCTGAAGGTATTTAGTGTGTTTGGTAGCTTTTAAAGTTGTTTATTTAGAAGGTTTTAGTTTCATTTGAAATTTTTAGTGGTCTTTTGGTTAATGGCTTTTAACGGATTTTTATCAGTGGATTTTAAATGGGTGAATTTTAGTTTTGTTAATTTTAGGTTGGATGTACTTTAGATTAATGTCTTTCGATTTTGGTTTGGAAAATGACGTTAACACAACCAAGTTTTGACAATTGCACAAATTCGACAAACCATTGACCATTAAAAGATCTGACAAATGCAGCCCACTAAAACTGTCGTAACTCTTTAACCGCTTGGCCAAATTCAACGTACAAACATGCGTTGGAAAGATCTTTTATAGGGCTACAACTTTGTAGTTCTCCATTGTTTGTAAATCTGTGATTTAGAGGTTCGAATTTGTGTTGCAAACAAAAGGACAGCAACATTAAACTGGAAATGCCTAAAGGTGTGCCGCAACCATTTTGGACTTAACTTTTTAACCGCTCGCTGTCTGATCTAGCACGAATACTCGTTGGAAACGGCACGAAAATATCTACGACTTTGTAGTTAACCATTTCCCACGATTCTGTTGTTTAGAGGTCGAAAAATCTGTTTAAAGTCTAACAGCTAGCACTATGACGGGAATGATATTGGCACCCCCATGTTTTCTTTTGATAGTTCTTATTTTTTTAGTGATTAAAAGACGGTGAATATGAAAAATGGCTTGAATGGGCCTGAGATTAGATTCAAATGGGATGTTTGAAAAAGGGGTTGTTTTTATCTACTTGGCAAGGTGGGGTATGGATATTGGGTTCTTGAGATTGAGTGGGGGCTGTTGTTATCAAATTGGAGTGGGGGCTGTTGTTATCAATTGAAAGATGGAGGTTTTGTAAGCCAAATTAAATGGGTTTTGATAATTCATGTAAAATTCAAGTTTTCTTTCTTGTAAATGTTCAAAATTTTTAATGAATTGTTTTCCCAAAAGAAATCTAAATTCCCTAACAAGCCAATGATTTCAACATCCCATTGCAAATAGGTTCTAATGACCCTAACACATTAATCATATTTAGCATAAGTGAGAACATGACCAAGGCCAAACTAGTACAAAATTAAACATGACATCAACCAAAATATACGCAAAACAACACTCAATCCTACAAATATAGAAAAGAAAATAAAATTCCAAAAGACATACCTTTTTGTAGACGATATTCCATGCAAACTTATGGAGAAGAGGGATTTGGTCTAGAGAGAGGGCTTGAATTTTCTAAGAGAGGGGTTCTCTCCTCTTTTCTTTTTTTTCCTTCCTTTCTTTGGTAAGATGAGAGGGTATTTATAGGAGAATGGGATAGGAGGTTAGGTGAGGTTAGGTGAGGTTAGGTGAGGTTAGGTGAGGTTAGGTGAGGTTTGGATGGTTATGATGGGAGGAGAGGTTAGGTGATTTTGGATGGTTAGACCCAGGTCATGATCTGCCATTGATCTAACGATTTACGGAAATCGGGTCTCGGAATGGAATCAGGGTCCGGGCTATGAAGTGACCCTAGCTTATTTTGTCCCGATTGATGATCCGTAAAGTCAGATCAAGATATTAATGACCTAAAACATATAAATCAATGATAGAGGGGGTTCTCACATGGATTTAACACACTAATTTATTTGTTGATTAAAACAAAACAAAATGGGGTGTCTACACTTTCTCCATAAGCTTTTAAATTTCCTTAAGGCTTCTTCTTCATCGCTATCCGCCTCGCTAGAGGATGATGAGTTTGCTTTGAAGGCTTTTAGAGCTAGAGATTGACTCTCTTTCTCTTTCTCTTTCGGCTTCTTCTCCTCTTGTCGGCTAGTGAGGAGCATCTCATGGGTGATGAGAGATCCTACAAGCTCCTCCATGGTTAGCGTCTTGAGATTCTTTGATTCTTGTATGGCGGTTACCTTTGGATCCCAATATGGAGGAAGAGACCTAAGCAACTTACTCACAAGCTCATCAGTAGGATAAGATTTACCAAGATTTGCTAATTCATTAGAAATTTTAGAAAAACGGGTATACATTTCGGAAATGCTTTCGTTTTGATCCATTCTAAACATTTCATATTTGCTCTTTAACAAGTTTATTTTGGAATCCTTGACTTGTGATGTTCCTTCATGGGTGATGGCAAGTGTATCCCAAATAATCTTGGCGGAATCAAAAAGAGCAACTCGATTAAACTCCTCCGTAGATAAGGCGCAAAACAAAGAATTTATAGCTTTGTAATTTAAATTTGCATGCCTTTTTTCTACCGTATTCCATTCTTCAAATGGTGTGGAACGCAAAATGTATCCATTTTCAACAATATGCCAAAGTTCCACATCTATCGAAAGCAGATATCTTTTAATGTCCATAGTTGAACCCATTAAAGAAGGGAGGTCTAGTTGTGGAATGGCCTTCCGAAAGTCCGGTTCCATTTCTATCCGCCATTTCACAATTAGAAAGTTGCCAAAGATCTTATGATCTTTCCCTTGTTGAAAATTTTAAAGAGAAAAAATTTACCAAAGATTTATAGAAAAGAAAATCTTTTAAGAGCCTTTGCTCTGATACCAAGTGAAATTCCAAGGGTGGTCCAGAGTACGGCAACTTATGAGGAGTGCGAAATTAGGTTGATAACAAGTTTTAATTCTTTTGAAAACTCAAACCCAATTTTAGAAATTAAGAGATCAACAATTAAATTCAAGTACGCAAGTTAAATCTAAAGTGCAAATGCAAAATAAAGAGCAAGAGTAAGAGAGATTGCACCCGAGATTTAAAGTGGTTCGGTCCTCCAAACGTGAGGCCTACTCCACTCCACCAGCCAAACCCGTTGATGGCTTCACTATGTGATCTTCTTAACTTCGGCGAAGATCGGTGCCGATTACAAATTCCAACCGCCTTTAACCTTGGTGGCGATCTTCACCACGGAGAGTGGGCTACGCTTCTCCGAACACTCGCCCAATACAAGTTCTTGAAAAGAAAGAAAGAACAAAAACAATCCCTGACAAGGGTTTACAAGATGGTAGAAGATGTACAAATTGAGCCTATGATCCAAATCCTAATCTTTAGATAATGAGAGGCATAAACAAGTTTGATTCACTCTATGGATGTTCAAGAAGGTTTTTAGAGTATTAGGATTGATAGTCTTGAAGTTTAGAATGCCCATATATATAGAAAAACCAAAATATGACCGTTCAATGGCATTGTGGTAATTCCAGCAAAATTCCCAACGGCTCAAAATATGACCGTTATAGTGTTCTCGGAGTTCCGAGAAAAAATCTCGGAGTTCCAGGAATACAAACAGAAGATGAAAAAAAGTCTACTAGACCATTTCTCGGAGTTCCGAGAATATTTTTCGGAGTTCCGAGAATTTCTCTCGGAGTTCCGAGAAGCCTATGAAGAGCAGATTTTCACTTCATGTTTTTAGGCTTCCAACTTAACACCAAGTTGGGATTGCTATGAGGGTTCCAAGGTGTTGGAACTCCACAAAGACAATCACTTATATATTTAGAGTGTGTGTTTATTTACTTAATTATGCCTTTCAAATCTAAAACTAAGATTGGATCTTAATACAATCTAATATAACTTGATCTTCAATGGATTCTTCAAGTCTTTATTTGTCTTGGATTTTGATGTCTTTGGCCTTCATGAAGTGGTCCAATGAGTGCTTCTTGGCCTCAATCCAGGCAATGTTGTCTTAGCACCAATGTGATCTACAACTTAGATAATCAAACACATTAGTGATCATAAATCACTTGTGTATTGGAATCATCAAAATAAGATGGGAATGCCAAGGTGGAAACCATTGGGCTTACAAAGAGGTATCTCATTTTACATCACCACTCATGCTGTAAGGGGCACTCTTTCGAGAGTTCCTTGGTAGAGCTCTCCTTCACGTGTGGTGATCTCACAGAATCGATGTGGATCTCGTGTCCTCGCCACCGTCCTCGGGATCGGGGTCCACAGAGTCAAACACTACATAATAACTCTAAAAGATGGTACTATCAAAACATGAATAATAGACATAAAGGACATTACCAGGGCTCTAAATGAGACTGGGCAAGTCTTCTATATACAAAGGACGTAAACAAGAGTGCTAGACTGCTAACAGACCGAGTTGGTCTCCAACTAACAGGGGGTACAAGTTGGGATACAACTTGGAAAGGGTTCTATAAATGGGGATAAGGTAAACTCCCTAAGGGTAGGCTCTAGACAACAAGGCTTGTCTCCAAAGGAGCATGGCCTAATGGGACATAGTCTGCTCCTAGTGAGAGCTCTGGATGACTCTTTTACTGCCCTTGTAATGATGGGTTACTAATGTCTAATGTCTAAGCATGTCTAAAAGGTTAGGCTAGCCTAAATGAAAGAGGGGAAAGTTATTATGACTGGGCAATTCCCCTAAGGATGGGCTTGGGCTAACACCTTCATCGCCCTTGCAATGAAGAAACTAATGTCTAAGGGTATCTAAAAGACTAAGAAAGTCTACTAAATAAAAGTGGGGAGTGTTACTTGGACTAAGCAAGTTCCCTAAGGATAAACTCTCTATGAGACTAAGGTTTGTCTCCTAAAATGGAAAACTAACAATTGAGACAAAACATGTCTCCTAAAACGGAAAACACTCTAATGAGACAAAGTGTGTCTCCTAAAATGAGACTCATGGAATTTGGAAAGTTTAGACATGACTTGGAAGTGATCCTAGAAGTTTAAATGTCTAGGTTGACATGTAGCACTGGTTCTATTCATTTAGCAAAAAAAAAATTTAAAACACTCTATACAACATGCAATTTTCACAAATAAGGCTCTAAAATACAAAGTAAATCATGAAAATTGATCAATATATGATTTGTGACTTGCTAGCATTTTCAACATAATCAAAAGGATCCATTTGAATTGATCTAAGCTCAAAACAATCTTAAAAAGGAAGAAAAGGCAAAATTTCCACCAAACATGCAATTTTCACCAAAAAGGGTAAAAATGCCAAACAATTCATGAAAATCATACAACATATGATTTAAAACTTATTAGCATGCTCATCATATCTAACTATAAGCGTTAACAATGATTTTAGCCCAAAATATCCTTGAAAAGCAATAAAAGGCAAAATCACAACTAAAGATACAATTTTTACAAAAATGACCCAAAATGACAAGTAAATTATGAAAAACATCCAAAAGATGATTCATGACTTGCTACCAAACTCAAAACAACTACTAAAAATGATTAGAGCTCATGTTATCCATGATTTTTAAGAAATTGCACAGTTATGTCATATAGTGTGGAAAAATACAACTTTGCATTGAATTTCGGACCCCTCAAACATCAAAACCATCAAAAATCCTACTAATCAAAATTGTAGATCTCAGCATGAGTGACATTCTCTCAGTTGACCACTTCGTCTGGTTCCGGCCGAAAATAGCCGGAAAACGGCTATTTCCGGGTCATCGCCATTAAAAAGCACATTAGTGTTTCAGTTAAAAGTTCTCGCTCAGTTCTGATATTCAAAACATCGTTTCTGGAAAATTTGCTCAAGGACAAAGTTTTAGAAAATCATTTAAGGAACAACTTTGTCTTCTACAGCTCCGCCAGATCCGGCTAGAAGCGGTCCGGAAGTTACTTTACGCGATAAATTTTTAAAAGCTCTATAACTTTTATGTGTATCACTTTTGCGAATTCTAGCCGAACTTTAGCGAAAAAGTACAAATACAAGTCTGGAATGCATGTATTTTTGAAGTTTTTCAACATTTTACAAGAACATTTCATATCAAAACCCTAGATCTATCATGGACTTCACTAGATATTCACATCACATACATATTAACACATAAATTTTTGAATTCCAAAGCCTAACACATCAAATCTAAAGATTTTCACAAAAATCATCCAAGAATTCACCATTTTAACCTAAATTTTCAGCTGAAATCTTAAAATTGGCATAATTTCTTCATTTCTTGGCCAATTTTGGGCCATTATACGCCAAATCGAAGATCTCAACTAGCTTTACACTTTTATGCATGAAATATCCACCAATTTTGACCAAAAATTGATGAAAATGTTAAAAACCAGGCTAAAATGATCAAACATTTTCACCTCGTAATTCAACTAGAACTCAAAATCTAAGGTGAATTACTTTAGATCTTTATATGAGACATGTTTTTAAACATATTTTGGTAGATTTTAGCCCTATGTTGCTAGATCTAACCATTTTAAGGCATTTTCCACTTAGATTTTCTATTTTAAGCTAGATTTTCAATGAAAACTCAAAATCTACTAACCTTTTATGCAAAAAAAAACTAAAAACTCAATCTTTTTATGTGAATTCCATCAACCTTGAGCTTCTCATTTGATTTCCTCCCATGCTAGCTCTTCTTCTTCTTCTTTTTCTCGCTTTTCCTCACTTTCTCTCTCTAGAATTCTCTCTCTAGAATTCTCTCTCTCTCTAGAATCTTCTCTCTCCCTCTCTCTAAAATTAAGAACCCTAATTATTATTTTTTGCAAATGAGAGCCCAAATGCTCTATTTATAAAGATTTCATTAATTTTCCCCCCATTAGTTTATAGGACAACCCTTTCTCAAAAATTTTGCTTTGATTTTGGTTGCAAAATTGTGGCTATTTGGGAAAAGCTTAATGAAAAATTAACTAAAAGAAACTTTTCGCCCTTTAAGTTACCTTGTCCCTATTCATGTATATTTTGTGTTTTAACTAAAAAAATAATGGGTAATTCCAAGTAATACTTTTCATGGGCGACATTAAATGGATAATGCACCCCCCTTTCTGCTCTAGTGCAAAAACTGGCTGGCTTACAGGATATTTCACTCCCCTTTTACGCTCTCTAACTCGGCTCGTCTCATTAGGCAATTCTTGGCGAATTTTGACGAAATTTTACGGGGTCCTAATTGGGATCCTAAACTAATCTAGGGACAAATTTGGGACTCTAGTTCACCTATTTAATAAGATTTTCAATCAAACATGGTTATTTAGGGTTCGGTCAAAATTGGGTGTCTACACATAGGTGTAAAACCCTTATCGGTCGGATCAGGTTCATAGTGTTCTTCGAAATATACTTCCCATGTCTCAGTCACGATCCATTTCAAATCGAACCATCCATCAGAGTGTCCTAGTAGGTCCTACTTACGTTATACACAAAACAAATCCTCAACAGGGGGCGAGGGCAAGTTACAGCCACAACAACGTATCGGATTAGAGACTTAAAGTCAATGGTTAGAGAAGGAAAAGAAGAGGCTAACTCAAGACTTAAGACAGATGAATGACAAAATACTGAAACTAGAAATCGCTTGAAAATTAAATATGGCTTATTTTTACTACCCTTGAAATAAAACTTAATGTCAAAAAATGAATCGTATTTTGGTATAAAAATATAATAATATCGGATTTAGGACTGTCTCACAGGCTTTTATTAGTTGTCTAGTTTCGATTGGTAATTATTTTGGATCCGAGATCCAAAATATTCCATGAATCCTAGTAGTGTGTCTATGTCCTTCCATTTAACTTTGGATTTGGGTAGTCCATCGGATTGTCTGGATCCATTGACACCCTTAGTGAGACAAACGCCATTTAACCAATGGCCAACTATTTTAGGGGCCTTTTGGATACATGGATTTTATAATCGAGGATTGTAAAATCCTCGATTTTAAATGCTAAAATGTGGATTTTATAATCCTGATTTTAGCATGTAGAATCCATGTATCCAAACGGGTCTGAGATTCAACACCATTGGTCTGATAGCAAATCTCTCGGACCTGTTTGATTTTTATTTTGAGTCTAAAACCGATTAAATTTAGCAATTTGTTTGTGGTAAATAATCGATTTTAAACTCAAATTGATTCTGCATCCCGGCAGTATATGTTTTTGTTAGGATGCAGAAACGAATTGAGTCAAAAATTCTACAACTGGGAACCAAACACTCCAAATAGATTTCCAAAATCCAAAACAAACAGGGCCATAGAAAAGCGTGGCATTTGTATGATCTTGAGCTTTCTTTGTGGGGCCTATCATCTGTCTCTAGATAACAATTGCAGAGACTCAAATGTTTTTTATATCAACCACACTAATCAGTTACACGTTCATTCGATGGGCCCATTTAGGTGATATCATTTTTTTGAAAGATGACAGATTTCATTAATATTCAAATAGTGATCGGGACCAGGGGTCCCAGCCTGCAATTACAAAATATTAATGTGAATTAGGACGGGCATATCTGAAGCCAATTCAAAAGCAAAAAGAAGATATTACAAAACTCAACTATTCCCTTCCTCTATTGTAAAGCATGTAGCCCTGTACCTATACATAATCTATTGTATACGTAATCCTTTCGTTTATACATTGTTCATTCATTTTCTCAACTCTTTAACCTGTGTTTTTTTTAACCGCATGAAATTTTAATCTTTATAAGTAAATGCTTCTTGAGATTATACGAGATCGCAATTCGTGAACCACCAGTGATTCAAGATTCTAAATCAAAACTCGAACCATCTGTAAATCTGAGGCTCATTTTTTATCCTTTTCAAGAGAGTCAACTGGAATGGCGCATTCAAACTGTATAACCTTAGCGAAAGAACGAATCTCTCAAGCTTTGGCTATTGGAGATAATCTCTTGGATGGAGACCAGCATCACATTAAATTTAAGCAAAGCAAACCCCGAGTGGAATTGAGGGGAGTACTCCCTATTCTCCTAAAACCCAGATCCTATAGCTTCAACTAAGCTCGCCGGAATAACACAATTCTGCACTTACTTCTCAAGCACTATATGCAGGGGAACACCCACGCCCAATTCACAAATTAACCTATTTACATCTACTCTAGACTTGTTTTAAACAACTACTCTAGGCTTTTTCAGAATTCTTTAGCCCTGGCCTTTTGTTCTTCCTTATCTCTTTCCTTTATTGCAAGGAACATTTATTTTGTTGCCCCCAAATCTTCCTTATATGTAATCCCGAAAACATCCCCTACCAATAATAGGTCATTAAAATCTTCCAAACATGATCCCCTACTTCTTGAGTCATCAGAACTATGATCAACCTGCACTACCTTACCTCTAGAGTCCTTAGGGACCTGGGATTCCCCACCTTGCGGATCTTCAATCCGCCCTGAATTTTACAGAGTCAAGGTAGATCGATTGGTTTCCAGGTTTTTTACAGCCGTTTTTCTTTTCTCCTCCCAAAGACGCCACCGAGTACGTCTTTCCTTTTCTAGAACCTTACTGAATATGGGGAGATCAAGGAGAGGAACATGCAGTTCTTTATCACTAGCCGATTCTGAAGCAGGATCCAGATAATTGATGGCAAATGAGCTTTCCTTTAGCTGAGCCCATCGCTTTTTTACCGGACTAAGAGAAATCTCATAGGCATGGATATAACAGTCCCTTGATCTTCCGATTGGAGAACGTTTGAGGCTTCAAATAGCAGGTTAAGAAAACATCAATGATAAAAAATTTATCATTCTAATGGTTAAGATTCAATTAATGACTTTTGGGTTACGACACATCTGCAGTAAAACCTGTCTAAGTTAATACCATAGGGACCAGTGCGAAGTAGCCCATGGATCTTTGCTATTTGAGGCTGAAAAGGAAACAATTCCAGAAAACATAGCAAGCAGCACGTCTCTTGCATGTTGAGTAATTCGAAGAAAGATAAAGAATCTAAATATTTCTAAATACTACAAGTCCTTTACATTTTTATGGTTTGCTTTATACGAAGCATCAAAATATACTTCTATTTGCTCTTTGTTAAGAGTTTTAGAATTAATATAGTAAAATCTAATGTGCTTAGGAGTTTAGGTGTTACGTATGGTTCTGGAGATTGTTTAAGGTAGGGAAGTTATAGGTTATTTAAAAGCCTACCGTCCAAGGGTTGTTTGACGGCTTCTAGATTATTTTTCTTTTGAATTTATAGATAGTTCATTCCTTTCTTCTTGAGAGGAGTGGATTTATCTTAAGTTGCGTGTTGTGGATTCGTCAAGCACGCTTCATGGATTTGAAGACTTATAGATCAGAGGTCGACAACCGTTCGATCCCGACTCGTTCTTCGCGCTTCTGGCTACACCAGGTGGTATCAAAGCCCTACTACGTTCCATGGCTTCCCACGGAGAACAAGAAAATCCAAAAATCATGATAGTGGAGATGTTCAACACTCTTCAGGCTACCGTTAGTCAAATAGCGGAGCAATTGGCACGGTTTAGTTCCATTGAGAGCAAGCAACCCCATATCGACAACGGTGGTTAGCGACGGCCAATCAAGCTCTACCTCTAGTTCTACGCCTCAGCCCTACAGTTTTGTATCTTCCAGAGAACGAGTATTCTAATGAGGAATTCAAAGACATCATCCATTCGAGATATACCTGTGGTCACGTTCCGCAAGCTGAGCCTCATGATCACTATTATCATATTAAGGTGGATTTGAGTGATTTTTCGACTACATGGAAGTACCGGAGGAGAAGAAGACAAAAATCGTGGCTATCAAGCTTAAAGGAGGAGCTTCGTCATGGTGGGAGGAGCTTTGTGAAGATTTTTACCCTTCGATTATGAGCAGATGCTTTTCCAACAATATCAAAATTGTCGCCAAGGTAGCAGATCAATGCTGGATTACACCAAAGAGTTCTACCGGCTATCATCTAGGAATAATATTGCAGAGACTGAGACACAATGCGTAACGCGCTACATCGACGATCTTTGTCAAGAAGTCTATGATTGGGTAACTTCTCACTCGATTTAGACATTATCTAAAGCCATGAAGATGGTTGAGAGAGTAGATATTATGCTCAACCGTCCATCCCAAAAGACTTCTTACGTAAGTCAAGGTGTAGTAGAGACACCACAAACGATGAATCTGATGACAAGAGAGAAGACAGTTCTCAATCCTCTTACTGGGGTAAGCAAGTCTGCCCAAGCGTTCCCGATGCAAGGAAAAGGATGTGGAGATATGCCATCTAATTCAACAATGACTCTAGTTCCATGGTGTGATCCGTACCAGTCACAGTTTGAGCAGCGGATCGTATGCTACAAGTGCAACCAATTGAGTCATGAACATGAAGAAGACGAAGAAGAGCATGAAGATGAACAAAATATAGAAGATCACATTCCTACTACTTGTGCTCCTGGGCGATCTTTGGTGATGCATCTTGTTATGTGCACATTAAAAGTAGAGGAGTTCATACAATGCAACAATCTCTTCATGTGCAAGTGCATGGTCAAAAAATGAGTTTGCAACATCATCATTGATGTAGGTGGCATGGAGAATTTCACATCAAAGGCCATGGTGAAGAAACTCAAGTTAAATACAGAGAAGCACCCTACTCCTACAAGCTCGGCTTAATTTCATAGTGTAACAAAAAAAAGGTAACTGAACGTTGTTGAAACCCTGAAATTGGTGCCTTTAAAGATGTAGTTCTTTATGACGTCATCAATATGGATACATGCAATCTTTTGTTGGTGAGGCCTTGGCAATTTGATAGGGATTCAATTCATAAGGGAAGAGATAATGTCTTCGTTGTTCATCAAAACAACATGAGTTATGCACTTCAATATTTGACCAATGAGAAGGACTCCGAAGCTTATCAAGTGGAGAGGCAATCATGTTTGACTATAAAGTAATATATTGCCAAATTTAAAAAGAATAAGCAAATACACAAAGGCATCGAAAGGAAGCAAACAAAGTTGATTGAAGCTACTGCTAAGTACAATGATGAAAAGACCAAGTATCGGCGTAACAAAGTCTTCAATGTTGGAGGTGCTAAGATGATATCGTCACTGAACTCGAGAACAAGTTATCTTCAAGTGGAGGGGACTGACGTAGTCCACAGATATTGCCATTTGAGGCTGAGGAAGCAAATCCAAGAAACATAGCAAGCATCACGTCTCTTGCATGTTGAGTAGTTCTAAGAAAGATAAAGAACCAAATATTTCTAAATACTACACGTCCTTTACATTTTTATAATTTGGTTTATAGGAAGAGTCCAAATATATTTTTATTTGTTGTTTGTTAAGAGTTCTAGAATATAGTAAAGTCTAATGTGGTTAGGAGTTCAGGTGTTGCATATGGTAATGGGCTTTGTTTAAGGTAGGGAAGTTATATGTTATTTAAAAGCCTGCTATGCAAGGGTTGTTTGAGGGCTTTTAGAATGTTTTTCTTTTGAAATCAAAGAAAGTTCTTTCCTTTGTTTTTTAGAGAAGAGTGGTTTTATCTTGCGCGTTGTGGATTTGACAAGCACCCTTTGTGGATTCAAAGGCTTATCGATCGGAGGTCAACGGTGTTCCAACCCCGATTTGTTCTTCGCACTTCAGGCTACGATACAATGGGCCAATATTAATATAGAGAAGTTAATTAACTTCTTTTGAGAGGAATTCCTAATCCTGTCCATTTTAGATTTTGACAACCGATTGTGAGTTCAAAACTGATTATTGGACTCAAAATTAAATGTGATTTATAGTGAAATGATCAGTTTTGGACTCACAATCGGTTGTCAAAATCTAAACAAACATGTTCTAAAGGTTAATGATTATTAATAAGTTAATGATCTTTTATACTTTCAAAAAGAATAAGTTAATGAACTTCTTAATTAAAAGTTTAACAACAACTCTATAATTTAAAGGAGGTACTTATGGTTATTTTGTTGAGGCATGCAAAGATTATATAATTTAATGAGGAACAACTTAGGGGAATCCAACAATAATATCTTTTAATTAAATTAGGGAAATGATTTTAGCACTCCACCTTTGATATGTCGTGAAAGCTTCTTGTCGTTTTGTTTTCAATTAGCATTGCCAAAGCTTTTGGGGAACTGTAAATAACCTTTTGACAACTCTTTTATCACTAAAAGACAAGAAGCTTTCACCACATATCAATAGAGTGGAGTGCTAAAATCATTTCCCTTAAATTATTTTTTGTTATTCTATGAAAGGGAAATTATGTATTCCCCGGTTTCTCCCCGGGCCACCCCTTGTAATGTAAAAAGAGTTCACATAAACGAGTTTTTATATGGTGGCCGACCGTCAAACAAGAAGGGCAGAGAGAGGAAAAACCCTCTCCCTTGATTTTTGATCCAGGTCAGAGTGCCTTTTTTTAGTTTTACCTTTATAAAAAATCAACGTGGTTGATTTTTTCTCTCTCCGCCCTTTATATGTAAAGGGCAGCCACCATATAATTTCTCCACAAGTCCACATAAACACACCAAAGAAGGGAGTTGCTCGGGGAAGAAAGGGGGGTGAATATATCAGTTACCCATATAAAAACATTAGGACGAGGTAAATATTGAAAAAAAAAATATTAAATATTAGCTTAGACAGTACTTTGGCTGAAGTCCCAAGTTGAGACCAATTGATGTGGACGAAAAGTAGGCATGGAAAGAGTGCCATGGAGGGATTTCTCCAATGGATGCGGTTGCATCACCAATAAAATTTCTTTCGAGAAAGAGTAACTAAAACAGGTTTTAGTATACATACGTGCATGCTTGGAATGTGCTCAACTAAAACAAGATTTCAAATAATGTGTGATAATGAATACTCTTGTGGGTAAGGGATTGTGTGATGCATAGTCTTTTTTTTAAAGTAGGGGTGGACCCTACCTTACCATAGCTCACCTTACCAACATGATTTAGAGTGTTACAATTTTGCGCCAGGTACCCAAATGGGCTTGTAAAAATGGACCTATGGTTTGATGGGTTTTTCTGCTTAGAACTTGAATTGGTAACATGTACATATTTTGTTAACCATGACCATTGATCTTATGCGGCACGCCGTTCAGTTGGTGATAGTATGCCGAGGTTTAATTTTCTTCGACATACTTGCTATCCTTCATTCACGTCAATCCTCCTTTTGGGATATAATATTACCGGAACAAAAGGGAAGTAATATATGTGCCCCTTTTGATTACTTGGGACACCCTGTAGCAGTGTACATGGCAATCAGCCCCATTGAATCCCTCTATGTGAAGTACATCAGCCCCTCTGCAGTCATTCATACACTGCTCCTGGGTGTCCCAAGTAATCAAAAGGGGCGCATATATCACTTCCCGAACAAAATTGGAGAACAATTGACAAGATAAGACAAAGAGGAATGATAAATGCACGGTCAAATTTTGATAATGTGACGAGTCACCTTGTTTTATCCTTTATTTTTAACTAGCTGTCAAAAGCTATGACAATTTGAAACAAGCTTTCGCCTACCAATTTGAGAAAGGTGAAGCAAGGTGATCCAATTATCAAAAAAAAAAATTTATGACATAGGTATCCCCACCCCATTTTTATGGCAGAACTATGCCCTACATATGCTCACAATCACATGTAAACCATGCCCATCCGGTAAGCCCAGAGGGAGTTGAGTTGCACTCGATCGCATCAGTGGGGAGCAAACCCACAATGCCAGCCAACATGCCAATCCTGTGCGGGTTTAATTATCAAAACATTATCCCAGAGATATCAGTCCTCTAAATTTATCTAAGTAGGAAAGCTGATCCCAAGGATAACTTATCCAAGTTTTTTACGCCATGTTGAATATCCCATAAGTCCGAACTTGTTCCCTTGTGAAATAGAGAGTGTTAAATAGAAAATGGGCACAATTCCAAGAAGCACCTTCTGGAATGGGTACTCGCTGGGCATCCGTTTTTGGGTATGGGTTATTTCTTGCTGACTAGCGCAGGATCCACCCAACTAGGAGTGCAAGTTTGGCCATGTCGGTCATGACTCGCCCTGACCTGCCCTGAGCCCGAACAGGGTCTGGGCTGGATTTTCCAACCCTGAGGGCGGATCAGGGTTCATGTTTTAGGCCCTGACTCAGGGTCGGGTCGGGTTCTGGGTTAATGCCTCGGTTTCTATTATAGAATTGAACCATCTGTGCATGTTTCTTTTGTTTCTATTATATTGGGTTGATGTTTCTTTAGATTATTATTGTTAATTGTCTATGTTGCCCTTCATGTTGGTGAATTCGTATTGTCTTATTTTGTTCTCCATTTTGTTTATATGATATGTGGTTGCATTATTTTTGGCACTCTTAACAGGTATTTTCACTAGGGTCAATCAGGGCCAGCCCGGCCCGGCCCTACGCAATCAGGGCCAATCAAGGCGGGCTAGGGCCGCCCTGAGCCTTGTAGGGCGGGCAATGGGTTGAGGTTTTTCGTCCCTAACTCAGGGTCAGGGAGGGTCAGGGCCGAGATAATGGGATCTAGGGTTGGGCTAGGGTTTTGGAAAACCCGACCCTATTGCAGCCCTACACCCAACTATAAGGAGGCATGGTTGTAAAATGTCAAAATTCTGAGGTCTTTCGTAACAAAATAAAATATTTTCACCCCACTGCAGTACGCGCCGCACTTCTAACGTGATCTGACGTCAAAGAGGATTAAAGTTGGCAAAAAGTACGGAAACAGGCGTAAGTTTCAAGGAATTACGGATATCAAGTACTTTTAAAACTAGCATAAAAAACGAGTGATTCTTCAAAATCGGGTGGTAAAAAGACCCTAATACCCTTCTGATATCAACATAAATCTCCTTTTTTATTACTGCCAATTAAAGTGGTGCGCTTCACTAGGCTTCTTTTGGTTCATCTGAATGTGTATTTGAACCGACACAACCTTGGGTTAGTTTCTATCTTGGCCGTTGGAAATCTAGAGACGGGTGGATGCTTGACACGTGTCACAAAACTTTTTGGAACGCTGGCGCTATTATATGGAATGATGGCGTCTTCTAATAATACCACTTCTTTGTATGAGATTCCGCCGGCGTACCCATTATTTTCTCTTACACCCTATTTTCGGCGGCGTGCCCCTTGATATTCCGGTGGCGTACTTCTTAATCCGGCGACATACTGTAGAATCCGGCGGCATATTCGATATTTCGGTGGCATACTCGATACGTTTGAAACACGTGTTTGAGCACAGAAAATCCGGCAGCGTACTCAATATTCCGGCGGCGTACTCTAGAATCCGCCGGCGTACCCTAGAATCCGTCGCGTACTCATTATTTCCGCCGGCGTACCCCATTATTTCTGTCAGCGTACCCCTGAATTTCTGTCGGCGTACACCCTATTTCCGCCTACACCCTATTTCCGTTAGCGTACCCCTTAATATTCTGGCGGCGTTCTCAGCCAAAAGAGGCATGCGAAATAATAAAATATTCAATAGCGTCGCCGTTCTAAGCCAATAACGTTACTGTTATAAGCCATAAGAGAAGTGAGGACCAAAGAGAAGTGAAAAGATTCTAAGCCAAAAGAGACGTATTCAATAACGTTACCGTCCTAAGCCAAAAGAGAAGTGAGAAAAGATTCTAATCCAAATGACACGTATTCAATAACGTTACCGTTCTAAGTAAAAGAGAAGTGAGGACCAAAAGAGAAGTGAAAAGATTCTAAGCCAAAAGAGAAGTGAAAAGATTATAAGCCAAAAGAGACGTATTCAATAACGTTACCGTTCTAAGCCAAAAAAGAAGTGAGAAAAGATTTTAATCCAAAAGACACATATTCAATAACGTTACCGTTCTAAGCCAAAAGAGAAGTGAGGACCAAAAAAGAAGTGAAAAGATTCTAAGCCAAAAGAGACGTATTCAATAACGTTACCGTTCTAAGCCAAAAGAGAAGTGAGAAAAGATAATGATTGCCTTTGGGTTGCAAGCGTTCCAAAAAGTTTTTCAACACGTGTCAAGCATCCATCCGTCTATAGTTATTTCCGACGGCCAAGATAGAAACGAACCCAAGGTTCCGTCGGTTCAAATACACATTCAAACGAAAACCAAAAGAAGTCTCGTGAAGCGTGCTAATTTAATAGGCAGTAATGAAAAGGAGGAATATGTCAATGTTAAAAGAGTATCAGGGTCTTTTTACCGTCTGATTTTGAAGAATCACCGGTCTTTGATGCTAGTTTTAAGCAGTACCCGAAATCCGTAATTCCTAGAAACATGTGGCCACATTCCGTACTTTTCTCTTAAAGTTGCCCACTGTTCACGTTATAAGGGGGCCGAATTCGTACTGCCGCCGCGTGGGGGGGCGGGGCGGGGCGGGGGGTGGTGGTGTGAAAATATCATGGCCCAATAGAAAATCACAGAAAAATCTAACCTTCTCGCTTGCCCGCAAAGATTTTGCCGGGCTGTTTTTGTCAGGTAATGGGACGCTCACGTGGTAGAGCGAATTTGGACCGTCAAAGTGGAAGTAAGAGACAAATCAACAGGTAAGAGTGGCCCACGTCACTTGACGCATTGTCTCTTTGGGTCAACAGTATGTTTATAAAACGTGTTTCTCAACCAAAGAAATAATGCCACGTGGGAAATTAAAATCAACGGCTGATATGCCCTCTTCTTAGTATAAATAAGCTCCAATGGTTTCTCTCTTTCTCAAGGGGGAAACTGTTTGGGTTTCTCTCTGCTTACCAAAAAAAACTGTTTGGGTTTAAGGGCTTGGAGGTTAAGGGGTTTTAGATTATTTTTGTAGGCTTTGAAGAACTGGGATTTGGGTTCTAGAGGTGTTTTCCTAGTTGATTGATATTCTCAAACTCTTTAGTGCTTTTTGAGTAACTGGGTGGGAATTTCAGAATTTCTTACTCAGAATTAGATATCTAAAAGCGGTATTTGGTTTTCTATCAGGTTTCTTTCCTTCCTCAAATGAAGAAAACAAATGAACGCAGTCTTACAGTTTAAACGAATTGGGTTGTGGTAGACGAGCGATTGGTGTTTTAGAAGCTTTCTGAAGAAGTGATTTTTCTCTGCAAAATGCTTCTCCGAAGTGCTTCAACTCCAATCCTAAATTCATGGGTTCCAGTCTCAAAGGAACCCTCTCCAGAACCCGATATGCTTCCTCCTTTACAGAAAACTCTATCGATCACCCATCTCTCTCCTTCTATTTCATTAACAGCTTCATCAAATTCTCCCTCTCCTGTTAGTGAAGTATCTTCAATTTCATCTAAAAAGATGATGAGAGCCCATTCAGAAAACGATCTTAAGCGTAAGCAATTTGCAAGGAACCTGACGTCAATTTCTGTGGAAGAAGATGAAGAAGAAGGAGGATTCGATTCTAGCTCGTCATCTCTCGAACGGATTTTTTCGAGTTCGGGTTTGGATGAATCAGTAGAGGGTATGAAAGGGTGTTGTGATGTGGGTGATGGAGCTTTTTCTGGTTGTGGGTTTGGTGGATGTGGTGGAAGAGGAGGAGGAGGAGAAGGAGGAGGACGAGGTGGTGGTGGTGGTGGTGGAGATGGATTAGAAGATGATGGGTCTGATTTTTCTGATTCGAATAATTGGAATTATAGTACTGATGCTTATTATCAGAAGATGATCGAAGCAAATCCTGGAAATGCCCTTCTTCTAGGCAATTATGCGAGGTTTTTGAAGGAGGTAATCTTTTAGACATTTTCAACTCATTACTGTTTTATTCATTTCTATGCCATCTTACATGAATTCTTCTAAATGGGTGAAGAATTTGTCATCTTGGATTCAAATACTTCAGGATTCTTTTAGACACTTCTAGATATTTTTTAATCCGTTTTTTCTACTTTAACACTGTCACAACTTTACAATATTTTGAGTTTAACCCACACTACTAGTAAGTTTTGTAAATAGAAGAAATAAAATGCTATATGTACTTAACCGATTAAATGTTTCAATATATTTCTTGTTATAAACTTATTATTATGTAACAAAACAAAATTTGAAAATTGATTAAAATATTTTAGTGAATCTACCAATTATTCTTTTTGAGGTTTGCCGAATCCTACACTCTCGATACCCGTGTTGGATTCAGACACTCTGATGCAACATAGTTTCTATATTTTGAATTCTTGCTTGTTTATCCTGTCTCTCCAACCATACAGAATATGTATTATTTTCTAGATATTTTTTTATTAGATGATTAACCTGGAATAAAATCAATAATCTCATTTGAATTATGGGATATGCAGGTTCGTGGGGATTTTGTGAAAGCTGAAGAGTACTGTGGACGGGCAATCTTAGAAAATCCAAGCAATGGAGAAATTCTATCCCTCTACGCAGATCTGATATGGCAGACGCAGAAAGATGCCCCACGTGCCGAGAGCTATTTTAATCAAGCTATCCAAACCGCTCCAGATGATTGGTAAGAACCATCGAATTGAGAAGTAGGCTTTTCATTTGCATTCTTATGATTTCTCCCATCATGTATCTCTCTCCAAATTTAGCACTTTCAAGTCAAAAATTCTGTAAATGGTTCCTTTTTATCCCAAATTTACCAGAAATCAAATGAGATTTTATTTATCTTTTCTTTGTTACTTTGCAGTTATCTGATGGCCTCATATGCTCACTTTCTATGGGATGCTGAGGAAGAGGAAGAAGAAAACGAGGAGGATAAAGGAGACATGACACCTGCTTTCTTCCATGAATCATCTCAGCCCCAGCCCCTGGGTGCCGTTTCTTGAGTCTATCTTTCTCTCTCCTTTGTAAATTTAACTTGTAAAATATTTTTCGAGAGTAGTATTAGTGAGGAAAAACTAGTTTACTGTCATTCTCTTTGCACAGGTTTGTTTTTTTTTCTGTTTTCTTGTTTGCGGAGGGACATGAAAAGTATCTGTGAGATATTTTATAATCTGTCGAATGAGAAAATTACTTGCATCGGGGTAAATCTGACTCCTTCCCCTTTTCCCACGTACGTATATGGTATAACCCTTTTAAGAAATAAAGTTTTTGATCGTAATAGAAACCATACCCGCTACAATAGGATTATTGTATATAAATGGACCATTTGTCCAAAAAAAGCTCTGTTTGGATGCCAATTGCAAGGGATCCTAAAGCAATCCCTAAGCAAAAAATTGCATGTTTTGGATTACTTTGTGTTTGTTTGCCAAAGTAACATCCAAATCCTTAGAAATTACCAAATAACAAAAATGTGTAATAATTGTATGTCCAGTGATGTGGCATTATTTCTTTTTTCATATGAAATATCTCAAAAAAAAAAATCATAGGTAATTATCCTCTCCTCTACTCTCCTCTCCTCTCTCTAAATTCTTCTCTTTCTCTCTCTCTATTTCTCCCTCATTAGCTTGCATCCAAATAGAATACTCTCATGGTTTCCCCAAGGTTTACATGACATCCAAAATAATGCCCTTGTCCATAGACTTTACTGCCCTAAAGAATGCTTAAGCATTCAAACATAGCAACGGGTCTATTTGGATGCTCGATGCATAGCATTGACTGGAAGAGTCGTGAAATGACTAGTCAACAGGGAAGAGACGAGCATTGGATTTGTCATGAATTACCTTGGAGAATAGTGCAGTAGTGTTTGGTTACGCGGCATAGACTCAAGAATAGGGGAAGTATAGGGGGCGTCATTACCAATATACATAGAGAGAGAGAGAGAGAGAGAACACAATACCCAAGATTTTTCGAGTAAAATTCTATTTTTTTGTGTAATTTGGTTTGAAAGTTGTAAAGAGGGTACAAGAATGCCATCCTTTGTGACATGCAATAATTACCCATGAGACATTCCAGGGAGTCTCCCAAGAGTTCAATGCAACATTAGCAACCAAACGAGGAATGACATCCAATATCCAAACAAAATCCCGTCGGCTGCTAGAATTTTGTGCAGTGTTTGGTTGCATCTTTTGGACTACCTGTCCTATCTTTCCCTTGTCTAACTATGTAGCATGACTTTTGTTCTCCTCCAAACTACGTAAAAAAAAATAGAAGGATTTTTGTTGTTAGGCAAGATTTAGCAATCTTCTCTCTTTCTATCTTTTCTCTCTATTGTAATGACACCCTATGGCCCCCTTATTTAGGTAATGAGACTCCGTACCAAGAAACTACTTTAGTTGATAACCAAACACTAGTACTCTACAAGGAGTAGGGTTGTTCATTCGGTTAAACTCGAACCGAATTATTTCGGTTAGTGGGAGAAGGGCACCGAAACCAAACCGAAATTCATTGTAACCGAACTTTATCCGAAACTGAAAAAAATCGGTTCTTCGGTTAGTTCGGTTAAAGAAAATAATAGATAAAAGAATAAAGAGGGGAAGAAGAAGATATAATTACCCTCTCTGATTTTCTTCTTACAATTCTAAAAAAATATCATTCTCTGTGTTCCTCCTTGAAACCCTAATAGAACCTCTCAAAAAACTTTCTCTTTCAGTCTACCTCATCCAAACCCTATTTCTCTTTCAAATGAACCAGAAGTTGTTGGCCATGGAGATGGGGTGCCGGAGTTGGAGTCTTTGAGAGGCGGAGGCCGCGGAGATGGGGTTGCCGGAGTTGGAATCTTGGAGAAGCGGCGGACAAACCCTAAACCAAGAGTAAAGAGAACTAGATAAGAAAAGAAAAAAATGGCTTTGTTTGTGTGACCTAGGTCACGAAAGTGAAATAGGAATTTTAATTTAATATTACTTAGTAATATATTCACTCTTAAGTTTACACGGGACAGCCTCTTGTAACTGTGTATTCTTTTTAGTATAGCGGGGGCTTTCCCAAGTAAAAAAAGGGGTGGATATATCAATTCACTTAGGGAGTCAGGGTTGTTCAGATGAATGCAATTAAATATATTGACCTGTTGTGGTCCACTCACTACTCTTTTGTTCACTTGCAATTAATATTCACATGTCCTATCTTATATGTCACACTATCTGCTTTTTATGGCCACTGGCACAAAAGTCCCCTCACGCCTTGAAAATATTAGAGAAACTAATGCAAGTGGACAACAATAGTGATAAATATTGTTTTCGGTTTTTCGGTTAACCGTATTTATTTATGTTGGAAACCGAAACCGAAAACCGATTAATACCAAGTTTCAAAACCGAAACCGAACCGATTTTACAGGTAACCGAACCGGAACCTAAAATCCTAATCGGTTCGGTCGGTTAATTCGGTGTTAACCGAATAGTGCACACCCCTAACAAGGAGATCACTTCACTGCCATTACAATTTTTTATGAAGATAACAGTCATTTTATTAAAGCTAAAAAGCAAGATACAGCAGCCAAACCATGCAGGGGCGAGACATCCTGTGCATGATTAATACCAAGATGATACAGGCCTCACAACAGTTCGCCATGATACATAGATCAGCTTCAAGCCTTAACACCATACTGGTTTGGATGCACCTATAAACTATCCAAACCATCGAATGTGCTCCTCTGCCCAAACCATCAAATGTGCTCCCCTGCCCCCTTAATAAGGCCTGCTATAGCCAGAGAATATTTTTTCACCCTTGATTATGGGGGAAGCCTTCACACTCCAGACATCATTTATATTATCAGCTGATTGGATGTTGACCTGTCCCCTTTCTGCGCCTTCCTTTACAAGCTTACTAGCCTCTTCGTTCGAAGATATGTGCATTTGTCGGAACTTTGGCGCCATTGATGCTGCAAGAGGGTCCTATCACCTTCGAATTAGATGAGCCTCTTCGATAATCAAGTGACCCGATCCATTGGCTACAAATTATTTCTATCCCCATAGGAGTGCTCTTGCTTCCACTTCATTTGCATCCATAGACCCCTGTCGGACCAGAGAAAGATAAGAAAAGGCAACCATCGGATCGAGTCTCAAAAAATTCCTCCAGTACCCATTGGGCCTGGATTTAATTTGAGCTTCCCTCAAATTTGAATTTAATCCACGCATTTGATATCGGACACCACCTTGGCGTATCCTTTGCTTTTTATTTTTCTCAGAGGTTATAGCCTTCAATTCTTTAGAATTTGCCCCACGCTGTAGCTAGGGCTTCCTTACTACTTTTAACCCACGCTATGAGGTCGGATTTGGTGTCAAACACTAATCTCCCCTAGTTGCACGTTTTTTCTATGAAGATGCAATTGTTCCTCAGCAACAACTATTGAGACGTGAAAGATGGAGTTCTAGGCTACTAATTACTCTATCTTTCAAGTTACACCTAAACCTAAGGTTCTAAAACACCCTCTCCACCCCCTCTCTCCCTCCCTCCCTCGCACCTAGTAGTCACCCACTCTAACTTCCCCAGTTGTCGCCCCTAGGAATAGGCTCGGAAATGCATGGCACAACACTTGTAACCCAAAACCTTATCCCCCCTGCTACAAACCTAACATAGGGTTTAGATACAGACCTGGATTGACATATAGACTACCATGCATCCAAGCCCTTGCCTAAAGATGTGTCTCTACTCTCCCAATCCCCCCAACCTGCCCCATATCTATCCCCAACCAATTGATGCCACAATGAAGACTTCCTTCCCCAAATCTCCATGGCCATTTTTCTAATAAAACCTTGTTTCTCATTTTTATGTTGCCAATCCCTAGCCCACACTACTTCTTCAACAGATTTACCTTTCTCCAATTCATTAAATGCTTGAGCTTTCTCTTATTCTCCCCTTTCCATAGAAAATCTCTTTGAAGCATTTCCATTTTCTTGCTCACTTTGGCCGGCACTTTATAAAGTGATAAGAAGTATACAAGAAGGTTGGCAATGCCACTTTAATTAGAGTAATTATTCTGCCAAACTACAAGTATCTTCTCTTCCAAGCCGCAAGTTTCCTCTTCATCCTTTCAGTTACTGTGACCCATAATGTAGCTTTAGGTATCCCAAACCCCAATTTTAGCCCAAGATGAGTAATAAGAAAACCTTCTACTCTACACTCCATTATAGATGCAAAGGCCACCACTTCCTTCTGATGCATATTGATATTTACAATGGAGCTCTTTGAGAAATTGATCTTTAATCCATAGCACATCTCAAACCATTTAAATGCTCTCTTTAGATTATTCACATATTCTTGCTCGTCTGATTAAAAAAAATAATGTGCCATCAGGATTTATTTTTTTTGAAAGTTGACAAAATATATTTATTTATACTATGAGAATTACATTGGGGACTAGAGGTCCCAACTTGCATTTACATAGCATAATTGGTCAAGAGCATACTCCTGATTCTAGAGGTGAAACAAAATAGAAACTACTCTTAATTACAACATGATGAGGATCACTAATTCATCCAGCTAGATCTAACACAGCAACTTTGAACACACGGGTCTATGACCAAGCCAACTTCCGAATCCACCTAATTTTCTTCACTCCCAAATTTCTTAGGACAAGTACAGGCTCTAAGGAAGGACATCACCCGAAGCAAATGACCAAAAAGTCTATCAAGCTAAAGGGAATCAACTTCCAAGCGTATGCTCCACAAAATCCAAGTAAAGATCAATGCCTAAAACAGCCAAAGATATTGAAGCATGGTGAAGATCTACATCATCTCATTCGCTCATGTACTTCCTTTGGAGTAATGAAATCCACCCTCTTAAGAAACAAAACACCCTGTAAATTAAGCAACCACCCTCTCACCGACCACAACCATCACATCCTCCTTACAAAAACACTCTGAAGATACCACCACCTATTGAACATAACCTTCATACAAAAAGATAGCACTTCAACAACTACAATCCCACTCGATCTGAGAACGAACCTCTAATCACCGATAGTAATAAAGTCTTAGCACCACGGCCGCGGCCACTTCGCTAACTATCTGTATCCAAGCATGGCAAAACCCACCTATTCCGAAGAACACAAAACAAGAAAAACCTAACACAAACACACAAACAACCTAAAAACGAACTATTTACAAGAGAGGGCCCGGACAACAGTTTCTTCAGGGTTCTCGACCCTTGGCCCCCCCTTTTCTCAACCCGCTTCCCGGTATCCTTATCATTATGCTTCTCCCTTTTTTCCTTCAAATCCCTTGTCACCATAGCCACAAACATCTTTTTTGTAGTATCAAAGTCATCGTCATAGCCTATCCCAAATACGTCTCCTATTGCCATCATTTCATCAAATTCATCAGAGAAATAACCGCTTTCCTCTGCAACCCCTGAACTTTCCTCGACCATTTTTCCTTTATCTTTAACTTCTTCTCCCTTTCCTAAGCACTCTTGAACCTCCTGGCTTGCTTCCATATCCAACGAATCACGAGACTCCTTAGATTCCACTACCGGACTTACCACTAGTTCTTCTAGCCTTTCTATCTCTGCCGCCCTCTCCTCCTCCCAGCGCTGACGACAGATCATCCTTTCCACTTCTAAAGCGTCCTTGAAATGAGGGAGCTTATAGACGGGAATGAACGCATTCTTGACATTTCTTTTCCCAGTTAAACTAAAAAACTCTTCCATGTTATCCCTTGCATCTTTTTTGAATTGTTTCCATTGTCTTTTCAAAAGCCCCATTAATATTTCCCTCGGAGTGGGAAACTTCTCCGATGCCATTTGCTCGTCATACTCCAACTCCTTTAGCAGCTCAAGATCCCCAACTTCAAAAGAGCTTTCCTGATTACCATTCCTTTTCCTAGTATGGGGTCCTTCCTCTTCAAACATGGTGGGAGAGGACAGTTTGTCAAAGTCTTTCAAAAAATTGTTTACTTCAGAGAGAAAATCTTTCTTACTATTGTCTTCTTTTTTAGGACGGCCTTGAAGCTATCTTTTAAACAGAGAGAGACCGCCTTTAGTAGCCAATAGATGTGCCTCGACACGCGTGACCGTCCTTTCCAACACGGGGACGCTTCTTTATCTGGGAAAGATTGACATGGACCTCATGATCCTGACATTTATTAGATTTCGACCCCCTCGATCTTCCTTTGTTCTTTTTGTTCCCATTAAAGAATCTATTTTTTAACTTGACAGCCTTTTCGTCTACCGCCGATTGCAGATCAAAATTGTCAACAATATCCTTTCGGATAGCCTTCCCCATGAAACCGCGTGCCTCAGCATTTAAGGATTTTTGGTTCGCTCCTTTTCCATGTCTATCTATCATCCCTCACAATGATGATTTCTTGCTCTCTGATTTCCCTGACGGCTTTTCAATACCCAAAGCAAAAGGCGGTTCAAAAAACTTTGAGGGCCCATCTAATGGCTCCCTAGCATTGCCAATTTTGCCCTCAGAATTTTCCAGTGGATTTCGTATCTTTTCCGGAGAAATGTCTTTCTCTGACAACTTTCCACTGGAGACATGAATTTCAGGCCCCTCATGAGAAATTGAATTATCCTTGGCACTGGAATCCCCTACCACCGACAAGTCCACATTATTAATAAACTCCTCAGCTTGCATTATCTCCCACCGGATAGATATTGGAATCTACCTTAAGATTGATAAATGGGGCAAGGATTTCCACATCGATGTGAGGAGCTTAACAGATGCAAAAGCCAAACAATGATCATGGTTGCCAGAGAGCTTGGTCTCTAGGACATGACCAAAATGCTGAGCCAAGGCCTCCACAGTGAAGACTGACAAGGCATGAAGAGGGATATCGTAGAATCTAAGTCTAATAGTCATCGCACCAGTATTGAGAGCGGGGAACCAGGGTTGAAGAGATACTATCCACCCAAAGCATCACCACCGCCCATCAGGATTGATTTGGCATGGGATTCATATTCAAAACAAAACAAAATAGCCGAAGGGCTAATAAAGAATGGTTTTTTAAGCAGAGGAAGGGCCCAGAATCGTTTGGCCCATCCCCAAACCTCCTCCAAGAGCCAAGCATTATTTTTTAAACTACCAACAAGATAGCATTTAAGGGTCCACTTTCGTTCCTTCACTAGATCCAACGGTATATTGATTACCGGAGAACCATCCTTCTTTTCAGCACAAGGGGGTTGATTAACCTTGGGAACCCAGACCTTTGCCACCTCAATTTTCTCTTTTAGCCCAGAGCATTTCCTACAAACACTGCGCGATCCGAAGTTTTTATATCTACAATTCAAACACATCCGGTCGCTGCCATGTTGATGCGAGGGAACATTATTTTTTAAACTACCAACAAGATAGCATTTAAGGGTCCACTTTCGTTCCTTCACTAGATCCAACGGTATATTGATTACCGGAGAACCATCCTTCTTTTCAGCACAAGGGGGTTGATTAACCTTGGGAACCCAGACCTTTGCCACCTCAATTTTCTCTTTTAGCCCAGAGCATTTCCTACAAACACTGCGCGATCCGAAGTTTTTATATCTACAATTCAAACACATCCGGTCGCTGCCATGTTGATGCGAGGGAACATTCCTATTAAATTTTGTATCCCATCTTCCAGGGAATTTTCTAGTTCCGAATTCAAATCTTCTCGCCAGAGTATCCATGTCCTCAATGCTCCCCAAGGACCGGGAATGGGATCTGGGGGAGGCCCCATGGGGTCCCACAAGGCTACCCCCTTGACCCAGCAAGATCAAGGATCTACGACAGCAGAGGTTGAAAATTCCAAGTGAATGAAATACTTCCAGAGCAGAGTATCCACATTCATCAAAGGCTAGAAAAGACTCGGCCAACTGCTCAAAGATTGAAACCGCAACTACAAATTACCATACTAGGTGCATTGTCTAAGCTTTGGCCAACTGCTCAAAGATTGAAACGGCAACTATAAATTACAATACTAGGTGCATTGTCTAAGCAAAAAGCCACCGTGGGACTATCTCGGCGATGACTATAGTATGTTAAAGATTTTTCAAAATCAAGTGTTTTTGGTCAAAACAATTTTTGGAAAATATTTTCTTCAAGTGTGTTTTGGAAAAAGAAAAACTTTTCTTTGGAAATAGTTGCTTTTTGCAAGAGAAAGAGAATAGTGTAATGTAGTTGAAAAGATAGTCCCAAATCGGATGAGAGAAAAGAAAGAGAAGGGCTTATAAAGCACTACACTTTTCTATTACTTGTTTGATTGCACATTGGGTTGAACCCATGGTTGGACCCGCGGGACGGTGCAACGCACCGTTCGCGCACGCGCACGCGCACACGCACGCGCGGCGTGGGCAATGGGCTATAGGGCGCATAGTGGCGCTTTATTGGCGCTTTTTTAGGCGCACTTTGCACTTCGCACGCCGCATCGTAGCGAGGAGCGATTGGAGCCTTTAATTTTTCCAGATCTGATCTGGACCGTTGGATCTAGACGATTGTGGATCGGTCTAGTGGGTGGGCCGAATAGTTCAAAGGCCCATCAAGCCCAAGCCCAGTGTCGAATAGTTCGATTGGGTTGGGCTTTGATTCGAGCACAACGGTCGGCCCAGCGGGCCCAGTGCTCCAACGGTCAGTGGGTGCGATCCATTGGGTTGTGTCCCTTCCCAACGGTCAAGGATCTAAGGGGTGCGATCTGTACCATAGATGGATCATCTAACGGTTAGATGGGAGGACGGGAATTTAAATATCCCAACAGACTCTCTAGGATTGATCTGGTTCGTTGAATCGCGTATGGGCGCGATCTAACGGCCAGAATTCAAACCGATCTGGAAAGACTCTATACAGGGGTGCTTTTCACACTGAAAAGACACCAGAGGCTCTATAAAAGTTGCAGAACCCAACCATTTCAAAGGACAATCGAATTTACCCATTTCTGGATAAATTCTTAAGACTTCTAGTGCATTATACTCTCTTTCTTGCTCCCACCAAAATTTGTTTTACTAAACTATTTTCTTATTGTTTATCTAATTACTGTTATACTGCAGTAACAGAAATTAGACTGATTCTCTCAGGCTTGTAAGATTCTAAGGGCATTTCGGATTTGACTCCGCTTGTGCATAGCGTCGTCAAATTAGTAGGACATTCCTACTGGCTTCATTGTATCTTGGAGGCAGTTCGCGGATCCCCTTTGCACACTTCTAGTGGGGGCGAAATCTGTCTTAAGGAAAGCGATTTCGCGCCTTGAAGCAAACTGGTTACTGCTTTTTCTTTCCAACAGATACAGAATTATTTCTCTAACATAGTATTCCCTAATGGTCATCCCGTCATCAACAATTTTCAAGTGCGTTAGCATCCATCGTCACCAAAATGGCTCCATGCCTTTAGTGCATCCTTTCTCCTCTGCCTTTTCCAATAGTAGGCTAAGGGCTTTCGCCACCATAACGAATAAGCATGGAGAGATTGGATCTCCTTCCCTTCGACCGTAGTAATCCCAGAGAACCCTACCGGGGATCCATTAAGGAGAATCGAGAACGAAGCTGAGAATATGTATTCTTTGATCCATCCCCTCCATCGATCTCCAAAACCAATTCTTCTTTGGATATGTTCCGGAAACTTTCAATCGACACGGTTTTATAATTTTTCTATACAGATTTTGCATAATATTCCCTTTTTACCATGTAGTTTTTGCTTGAATACACCACCTCATATGCAATAAGCATGCCATCTAGAATTTTTCTGTCTTCCACAAATACTCCTTGAAATTTAGATATGATATTTCCCATTACCGCCTTCACCCTTCTTGAAAGAACTTTGGCCAAGATTTTATGAATACTACGAACCAAGCTTCTAGGTCTGAAATCCTTGAACTCAATTACTGTCTCCTTTTTTGAGATTAGAGTAATGAAGGTAGTGTTGCTTTCTTTCCCAGCCTTCCTCTTTGATGGAACTCCTCCATGAAGGCCATCACATCCTTTCTTATGACCACCCTACCTTTGAAAGAAAGTACATACTTTTTCATTTAGCGACTAGTGCCCTCAAGGCCATCACTTGAGGGCACTAGTAATAGGCTCGCAGTTATAATATTGCCCAATAATATATTTCATTTCGCTACTATTTTTTGAAAGGAAAGTAAACTAACATAGCATGTAACTGCTCACTGATCAGACTGCAATTCTGCAATACGCTTCATTCCTAGCTTAGCAAAAAATTTTGCTATGAACCTTTAATCACCGTCTGCAAAACACAACTCCCAGCTTTACTCTAATGTCTACTTACACACCAAAAAAAAAAAAACACGTTAATGTATACCAACAGCTCTGTAGTCAGGTTACAAGAAAAAAAAGGAATGAGAATAGCAAATGTACTTCAAAATTAAATACAGGGGAGAGTTTCAATCACAAATACTAACACACAAGAGTGGCAGCTATGAACATAAAACATCACAACAACCCATAATACAAATCTTCTTCAAGCCTTCATCAGTCTATCAAAAGTACGTCTACAGTCTTATTGGCGACTTCCTCCTTTATTATAGAAAAACGACATCGATGGCTCTGTGAATACACCACACCCTTTTCAATGCTGCTCTGTGGAAGGCTCACAGGACACAGCTTCTTCAATAACGGGTTCCTTCTCAACATGATTTGGTTGCTCTTCAAATGCAGATGGCTCATCTAGTTCGAACTCGGCCGGGCTGGGTTCAGCTTTTGGAGCCGACTGGGATTCTAATTTGTGTTGTTCTGGCAGTTTTGCAGGAGTTTCCTCATCTGGATTTGACAGTGCAGATTTTTCAGAAGGCAATTTGGGGAGAGACTTTCGATGTTGCTTCTTAAAATGTGGGGAGGATTCTTTGGTGGGACCATTCCGGGAGGTTCTCTCGTCGAGGCTCAGCCGGGCTGATCCATGGGTGTGGTTGTCATTTCCTTCGCCATCGGTTGATGGAGAACCCTTATGGCGGCCAAGCTTTGGAGATTTAGCCCTTGTTGGTGGTATCTGCATCACAAAACACAATAACAATCAAAAGAAGTTCAAGATATAGAGCTCTTGATTGCTAAAGAAAGGCAGACTGAACTATGAGGTTCAAAAACTTTATAGAGCTCTTGATTGCTAAAGAAATGCAGATTGAACTATAATGTTCAAAAAACTTGACTCGAATTGGGAATTCTCTGACTAGATGCAGTTTGGCCAGTCCCTGTAGAATCTAAACACTGATTTTATTAAAACTTATACAAGTTGGGGTCACTAACTCTGTCAAGTCAAAGACAGAAATAAGAATGATCTTGCCTGTGATAATGAACGTTTATTCGACCTAGGGCATGTTTTGCAACCATGAAAAAAAATTATGGAATATTTGTGAGCCCAAGGTGAGAGAAGGGTAGACTCCGTACTAAGAAACCACTTCAGTTGACAGCCAAACACTACTAGTCTACAAGGAGACTATTTCACTGCCATTATATTTTATTTTATTTTGTGAAAGATAACAGTCATTTTATTAAAGCTAAAAAGATAAATACAGCAACCAAACCATGCAGGGGTGAGGCATCCCGCACATGATTAATACCAAGATGATACGCCGCTTACAACCGTTCACCACAATACATAGATCACCCTAGAAACTGGTTTAAGTGGTAACACTACAATGACGAAATAGAACTACACATTCTATTATATATTGCACATCAATAGATCACATCATAATATAGGTAATGCTAAATGCATCACCTCACTTTCATGCATGTGTGGACCGTTCCCGCCAATGGGAAGAAGTGATACGGTCGCACCCTTCACGGCCTGGGGTGAATGAATGATAATTACAGACCCGCTTCTGTCAATGGGAAGTGATATGTTGGTAACATGTGCGGCCGGGGTGAGAAATATTGGCATAGCCGCTCCTGCCAATGGGAAGGATACATTGGTACCCCTGGCGGCTGAGGTCAGTTATAAATGATACATTAGCATGAGTGTAGTATATGTGAAGCTGAAAGTGAGTGAGCATGCATGAAAGTGAGGTGATGCATTTTATGTTGTTGAACATTACCTATATTATGATGTGATATATTGATGCACGATACATAATAGAATGTGTAGTTCTATTTCATCATTGTAGTGTTACCACTTAAACCAATTTCTACTTCTTCAATTGAGCAACAAATACGGGATTGATTTTCAATTTTAACAAAACATATTGATAAGTAAGAGAATAGTTATAATTAAAGTTTATTCTGCACTTATTTAGAAAGGAAATTTATTTATAAAAGGATAGTAGTTACTTAATACCAAGCAAAAGCACACCAAAGCGAGGCCTAGAAAAACGAAAGAAATGAACAAGAACTATTGGGACTGAGTGGCTGACTGATTGGAGGCCTGATTGGTTGCCTAAACCGCCTGAGTGACTGCCTGAGCCACAGCAGAAGGAGCGCAACATCAGAGGTCCGTCTTGCAACTTGGCTTTTGGTTTTTAGCCATCACCACTGTGAGCAAGGTAAGGAGCAATCAGAGAATCAGGAAGACCAATTTCTTCATCTTCCAAATCATTCAGAGATGAAATTGCAAACTCGTGTAAACTTGAACGACTCTGGTCACCGTTTTATAACCGAGAATTTAAACGAGATTAATTGACGTTGATACAAAGGACCCATAATAATTGAATCATTTTCACTTAAATGACCCCTACAATATAAAGGTGCTTTTATTAATATTTTACTTGAAATAGAAATAGAACTTAATGGGTTACAAACCTATAGGGCAAAATCCTAGGCAGGTGAGATTAAAAAAAGGTAAAAGAAGTCTAAAGGGAGAGTTAGTGGATGACGCTTTGGGTTTGAGAAGAATAGAAAATAAAAAAAGTGGCACGCGAGTACGGAGAGAAGAGTAAGACATGTGTATTGGGAAGACAGAAAGAAAAGAAACTGGAACAAAGTGGCTGCGAACACACCCATTGTTTTTATGCCACCAAGGGCACCTGCAATACTGATCCGATTACTTTATAGTTATAAAGAAAGGATAATAATAACAACACAACCATACCTTAATAATTGCACAGACCCAACTTTTCATTTTCTATTTAATTGCCTTCTGAAAGCTTTTGGGGAAATGTAATAACCTGTTGCCAGGTTTTTGAGCTATTATCATTTCCCTAGGAAATTTACTGATGCAGTGCCAACATGGCAGCCAAGTCATGCCTAGGTGGTTTTGGTGGAGTTCCAAGGTGCATTCCCGCATTAATGTTGCTGGACCGTTTTGAACCTGATTTTTGGGATTTTAAATAGAAGAATCATGGAAAGTGGTATACTACAAAGTTGTAGGTCTCTTTGAGATCTTTCCAACAAGTATTTGTACTCAAAAATTGGCCTAGTGGTTAGAAAGTTGTGGCAGTTTTAGTGGACTGTGTCTGTGGGTTCCCAAAACAGTCAAAGTCAGTGAGTTCCAATGCCATTTATGTAAGTCCCTAAGCTAGCTAATGGAGGAGCTTGAACGAATTTGCTTTGGTTTTATTTTATTTAAATAGTTAGAAACCATCTTTAGAGGGGATTTTGGATGTTAATTAACTTATGTAATTGATGGAATATCAATTGGGCTGAGCATTGCTCCCATTTTCTTGTTCTTCTCTAAGTTGTGTTCTTGAGTTCTATATTTTCTTCTTCTTCCCTTTTAAGCACCCGCATTATTTACACAAATATTTAATAATTATACTGAACTTAACACGTACTAGGCATGTACATTTCCCTTTTTAAATAAATTTTGTGTTATACTCTTTTACTTGTATAATTCCACAAACTCAGCTTGTCTTTTTTGCATTAAGTGGCTTAAGTGATAAAATGAGTTCGTGCAATTATTCAAACATGGTAATGCCATTATCAGTAGCCAAATTTTTTAGCAATATAATTGAATATTTTCGGATTTAATATGATTTCCCGTTTCTTTTGAAAGTGTAGACTTATGAAAGTTTGTGTGCATGCAGGTATATCCCCAAGATGAGTGGGTAAAAGTACAAGTGGAGCCTATTTGTTCAGTGATCTAAACCATTTATCTATTAGGTCATTCGTTGGGTGGCACTTAAATGGATGGTGGGAAAACAAATTGTGTCCACAACAGCAAATTGGTGAGCCAGAATTGTTCGAACCGTGTGAATTTTCTTGTATGGCCCATCCATAGCTAGGCCAAACAACTTAGTGGTTTGGATGATCAAAGAATTGGGCCCCACTTATAATTCAAACATTGTTCGATCTGTGTGAATTTTTTTTCCAACTCCGTTAAGCTGGACCCATTTGTATGCCTGCTTCCTAACAATTTTAAGCTACTCATCATCAGCACAATCAGCACGATCATGACCCTTTAGTTGAGTGATCCTATGATCCTATCACAATTATTATATGTCCGATCAAGGGCTAGTTGATAGTAAACATAAAATACAATACCCTAACCAATCGTTGGAGTTGTCCATACATGACCTAAATTCACTAACTAGTTTCTATAATGGATGGTCGAGCGTTTAATTTTCTAATCAAAATGTCTGAACCCCCGGATTCGATTCATTTTTTCCTTCTAATTGTTTTGACCTGATCAATACATAACAAAAGTTTTAGAGTCGTCAAATGGTAAAGATTTCTAAGCCATAGATTAAGCCTACCATATGAATGAAATAGATCATTAACAAGTCATTAACCACCTGCATGTTCTCATGTTAAGCACTAATCCTATTATTTTAAGAAAAAATAGGTCATCTTATGCGCTACTCATCCAATAACAAGCATATGATTCTCATTTGCATTTGCCTCCTTTCCCAACAGCACCCTCCTTGCCTCCCTTCCCATAGATTAAGCCCACCATATGAATGATATAGATCATTAACAAGTCATTAATCACCTGCATGTTCTCATGTTAAGCACTAATCCTGTTATTTTATGAAAAAATAGGTCATCTTATGCGCTACTCATTCGATAACAAGCATATGATTCTCATTTGCATTTGCCTCCTTTCCCAACAACACCCTCCTTGTCTATCTTCCCCAAAACCCTCTCCAATTCTCTCCAACCCTAATCCAACAACTCTCTTCACCTCTACCATCTCCACCTCCATTCCTAACCCTCTCTCCTACAATCCTAGTCTACTAAAGCCCTAAACCTCTCTCTTAACACTCCTTCCGTAGACCCCTGTTGTTCCTTTCTCTTCCTCAAACCTTCTTCATGACCTAAATTATCTCACCCCTATTTCTCCTCTGTCTCCGTTTGAAATGCAAGTGTGGCAACCCAAGAGGGGGGTGAATTGGTTAATTAAAATTTTTAGCTTAATTAGTTTGAGAGATTAAAATCAATTTGCCAATTTTAAGTTAATTATATTAAACCCTAGTTCAAATATTAAGATAATAAAATTAGAGTTTGAATATTACTATCATGCATTCACTAACCCTTGTTCAATTAAAACATAAACACATAAGGGGGTTGGAGGCATGGTTTTAAATTTTAAATTTCGGATTTCGGTCCGAAATTTTGATAATTTCAGTAATTTCGGTCCGAAATTTCGTTTAAATGCCATTATTTATTTTTATAAAAAAGCGTTAAAAAAACTTCGGCCGAAATTTCAAAAATTCGGTGTGGAATTTCGAACCAAATTACCAAATTTCATACCGAAATTTCGGTTCTCGGTGGGGTCCGAAACGGTTACCGAAACTAAAATTTTAAACCATGGTTAGAGGTTACCAATAACCAAGTGAGAAGAAAGGAGAGAGGAGGATTCACACCACAATGAGGAGACACGATTTTTATAGTGGTTCGGTCTATCAAAATGACCTACTCCACTCTTCCAAGTTTAGCTCCTTGGGTACTCCGCTAATTGTGAGATTTTAAGCCTAATCTCCAAGCTTTACAACTCCTTCACCTCCGAAGGGACAAACCCTCTACGCTCCGGATTCTCCTTTGTTAACAGGCCGAATCCTAGACCCCCAATACAATCAAGCTTCTTCTTCAAAGGCCGAAGAGGAAACCCCTCTTCACGACTCCAAGATTCACCTTTCTTATCGGGTCGAATCGGAGACCCTCTTACAAACGAAGAACAAATAAAAGAAAAACTCTCGAGCCTCTTGATAGGCGGATTACAAAGATTCAAGCTCACAAAAACTCTCTAAGAAAATAAGCAAGTGAAAGCCCTATGGAGATCCTCTTGTTGAATGTAGATTGCAAAATCAAAGCATAGAAGAAGAATAACTAAAAACCTTATATTTTAAAGTGTAAGCTCAAAAGGATTTGAAAATGATCTTCCAAAAGGTTGCTTAGTTGGTCTTGGATAGGGTATAAATAGCCCATTTGAAAATATGACCGTTTAGGGGTAAACCGTAAAAAACTGGGTTGAAAAAGTCAAGCTGCGCAGGCCCCAACGGCTACTTTTTTGAACAGGCGCGGTCGACCGAGGCATCGCGGTCGCCACTCTATCAGGCGCTCACTTTATAATTTGAAATTTCTTATCATTGCGGTCGACCAAGGTACGGCGGTCGTCCGACGTGAGCAACCTGGACTTTCTTATTTTTGTCGAGATCCCTAACCGCGGTCGCCCAGCCCAATGGCAGTCGACCGGCCCGACCATGATGGAGTGTTTCTAGATTTCCAGGAACACCTCCGCGGTCGTCTGGGAAGCCCCGGTCGACCGGCCCACTAAATTCTGGTAGGGGCTGGACTTCCAACCACCTTACCGCGGTCGCCCAGGGAACCCCGGTCGACCAGCCCTGTTTGAAAATTCATTTTTAATCCGAGGGACTGTGGGCCATGGTCTTTGGTCTTTGGTCTTTGGTCTTTTGTCTAAGGTTTTCAAAGATGTTTTGGGGAGTGTATGGTTTTCAAGGATGTAAAAATTGTTTTATTAAAACCATTTGAAAACCTTTGTAAGTGCAATTTACAGAAATCAAGAGGACTCTAAATACAATCTAAAAGTGTATACCATGAGTCTTCTTGGAATGTCTTCGCTCCTTTGCACTTTCTTGGACTACCTTGACTTGTGACTGAACATCTTCAACTCGACTTGGTTCTTGTGACTCCCTCCAATCTTCAAGACATGTTGAGAGGTACATGAGGTGTCACCATGTTGGTTCATCTCCAAGCTTCTTCTTGATTCTTGCTAGGTATGCTTGAGGGATCTTTATCTTGAGCTTCTTGACTTGAACATCTTCAAATGATGATATCTTCACTGTAAGTGCAAGCTCTTGATCATTATGTGTGTGGATCCGCAAGCCATGTGTTGTGTTAAGTTGTGTAATGACGATATGACATATCAAATTCCTGTATAGAGCACAATAGCTCAAAGCAACACATTAGTCCATAAATGCTAATCAATTTGGGTTTGCTAGCAATAAAACAAGAAGGTAAAGGTGAATGTTTGAACCCATGGGAACCCTTGGGCTTACACCGTTGCTCCGTTCTCCTTGGATTATCTCTATACTCATTCTGGGTGGTGCTATTATGCACTACTTTCACTCGATCTGTGGATCAGTTCGCTGATGTGTTTACCAAGTCATTGAGTAAAGCAAAGCTAAATGAACAGTTAGTTGTTCTTCAATTGAGCAATAAATACGGGATTGATTTTTTATTTTAACAAAACATTTTGGTAAGAGAATAGTTATAATTAAAGTTTATTATGTACTAATTTAGAAAGGAATTTTATTTATAAAAGGATAGTAGTTACATAATACAAAGCAAAAGCACACCAAAGAGAGGCCTAGAAAAACGAAAGACATGAACCGCCTGAGTGACTGCTTGAGCCACAGCCGGAGTGCAACATCGGGGGTCCGTCTTGCAGCATGGCTTTTGGTTTTTAGCCATCACCATTGTGAGCAAGGTAAGAAGCCACAAGAGAATCACGAAGACCGATTTCTTCATCTTCAAAATCGTTCAGAGATGACATTGCAAACTTGTGTAAACTTGAACAACTCTGGTCATCGTTTTATAACCGATAATTGAAACAAGGTTAATTGACGTTGATACAAAGGACCCATAATAATTGAATCATTTTCACTTAAATGACCCCTACAATATAAAAGTGCTTTATTAATATTTTAATTGAATAGAAATAGAACTTAATGGGTTACATACCTATGGGGTGGAATCCTAAGCAGCTGAGATTAGAAAAAAGTAAAAGTCTATAGGGAGAATTAGTGGATGCTTTGGGTGTGCAAAGAATGGAAAATAAAAAAAGCGCACGAGTACGGAGAGAAGAGTACGACAGGTGCATTGGGAATATAGAAAGAAAATAGACTGGAAAAAGTGGCTGCGAACACATCCTTTGTTTTTACGACACCAAGGGCATCTACAACACTAATTCGATTACTTTTTTTTTATGGTTGGGCCTCCTTTCTTTTTTAGGCCACCCTTTCTCCTTTTTTAGGGTGTTTCTTTGGCGTCCTTTCTTTTTTAAGGCCCCCCTTTTTCTAGGGTTATTTTTTTAGGACTCCTTTCATTTTTTAGGCCCCCTTTCTTTTTTTAGGCCTTCTTTATTTTTGAATTGCTGGAATCAGGTTGTCTTTAAAGTTCTTGTTAAGTTTGAACTTTCTATATTTCTTAACCTTTTGTTTTGTGCATTAAACAACTTTGTTAACACTTTCGGATGAGTACTAGCTAAGTATTAGGACTTCAGTTTTCTTTCAGCTTGCAACACCGAGTACTAGCTAAAAGGGGGCCTATAAAAAGAAAAGAGGCCCAAAAAATACCTTGAAAAAAAGAAGAGAAAAAGGGGCCTAAAATAGAAAGGAGGCGAAAAAAAACCCTGAAAAAAAAGAGAAAATGGGGGGCTAAAAAAAGCAAGGAGGCCCAAAAAAATACCATAAAAAAGAAAGCAATCGGATCAGTATTGCAAGTGCCCTTGGTGGCATAAAAACGACTGTGTTTGCATCCACTTTTTCCAGTTTCTTTTCTTTTTATCTTCCCAATACACCCGTCACACTCTTTTCTCCGTACTCGCGCGCTTTTTTTTATTTTTCATTCTTCGCAAACCCAAAGCGTCCACTAACTCTCCCTATAGACTTCTTTTACTTTTTATTTAATCTCATCTGCCTAGGATTCCACCCTATAGGTATGTAACCCATTAAGTTCTATTTCTATTTCAAGTAAAATATTAATAAAAGCAATGTTATATTGTAGGGGTCATTTGAGTGAAGGATTCAATTATTATCGGTCATTTGTATCAACGTTAATTAACCTGGTTTCAATTCTCGGTTATAAAATGGTGACCGGAGTCGTTCAAGTTTACACAAGTTTGTAACTTCATCTCTGAACAATTTGGAAGATGAAGAAATCGATCTTCGTGATTCTCTTGTGGCTCCTTACCTTGCTCACAATGGTGATGGCTAAGAACTAAAAACCATGCTGCAAGACGGGCCCCCGATGTTGCACTCCGGTCGTGGCTCGTGCAGTCACTCAAGCAGTCCAGGTGGCCACTCAGGCCCCAATCAGCCAGCCACTCAGGCCCCGTAGTTCTTGTTCATGTCTTTCATTTTCCTAGGCCTCGCTTTGGTGTGCTTTTGCTTGGTATTATGTAACTACTATCATTTATAAATAAATTTCCTTTCTAAATAAGTGCAAAATAAACTTTCATTATAACTATTCTCGTACTTACCAATATGTTTTGGTAAAATCGAAAATCAATCCCGAATTTATTGCTCAATTGAAGTAGAAACCGGTTTATATAGAGCTCTTGATTGCTAAAGAAAGGCAGACTGAACTATAAGGTTCAAAAACTTTATAGAGCTCTTGTTTGCTAAAGAAATGTAGATTGAACTATACTGTTCAAAAAACATGACTCGAATTGGGGATTCTCTGACTAGACGCGGTTTGGCCAGTCCCTGTAAAATCTAAACACTGATTTTATTAAAACTTATACATGTTGGAGTCACTAACTCTACCATGTCAAACACAGAAATAGGAATGATCTAGCCTGTGATAATGAACATTGATTCGACCTAGGGCATGTTTGGCAACCATGAAAAAATATTATGGAATATTTGTGTCCAAGGTGAGAGAAGGGTAGAGAGTGCTAGTGAGAGAGAGATTGGAGAGGGCTGTGACCTATGAAGCATGGGTACTCTCCGGAAGACTGCGCACCCGTGTCGAGTGCGTATTGGGTGCAGATGCGCCCAGGTACTCCTTGGGTGAGTACCCAAACATCATCGAGAGGATGAGGATGTACTCGGGCGCATCCGCACTTCAATCTTTAAAAAACATTCTAAAGAGAGAAGAATACATTCTAAAAAAACTTAAAAAGCACTTCATTCTTCTCTTGAACTTCAAGACTTCAAGTCAACTTCACTTCTTAGATCTTCCTAGTTTTGGCACTCTAAATGCTTTCCAATTAAGCTTGTATGCCTCGATCCAAGCTTCTTTGAATGCAAACTAATGGGATCTGTTAGGCCTAAAATCGGTAACAGTTACGGCAGTGAGGTGTGAGCTGAGCTGGCAGACCTGAGGGGCTGAAGTGAAGGAACTAAGTCTTGCACAAGAGTGCACAAGGTCAGAAGACCAACCCGGAGTCGTTGCTCCGGACGGGCCCTTCGACACTCAAGTCAGTATGAGCAGGAGTGCAGAGCCAAAAGTTTTAGGAGTGGTGGTTCAGAAGTTCCCCCTTGCTTTGAGCCTTGAGAGGCCTTTTATAGCGAGAGCCCTGGGTGGTTGGATTACCTACCCTAAGACAGGTGTCGGCCCTTTTGTGGGTTTAGGTTTACCTGCTCTTGGCAGATTTACCAGACTGCCCCTGGCAGGTGTCGAGTTCGTGGTAGGCCCTTCTGGGGCCACGTGTCGACAGCTCATTAGTTGTTGTTTGTCATACCCCATCAGTTGCCCCCCAGTTCTCCAAGTCATTATAATGATTTGGGGAAATGCGATGAGTTATGTTCCTGAACGGTAGAGTGAGCTGGTGTTCGGGATGGCACGATGAAATGAAGTAAGAGGTTCGGTTGGAACTAACCGGCCAAGCCGTCTGTCCGGCCTGTGACGGCCAGAGGTTGAAGTGTAAAATCTGTCCGGTCAAGCCGTTTGTCCGGCCTGTGACGGCCAGAAGTTGAAGTGTAAGATCTGTTCGGCCAAGCTGTCTGTCCGGCCTGGGACGGCCAGAAGTTGAAGTGTAAAATCTTTCCGGCCAAGCCGTCTGTCCGGCCTGTGACAGCCAGAGGTTGAAGTGTAAAATCTGTCCGGCCTGTGACGGCCAGAAGTTGAAGTGTAAAATCTCTCCGGACAAACCGTCTGTCCGGCTTATGACGGCCAGAAGTTGAAGTGTAAAATCTGTCCGGTCAAGCCGTCTGTCCGGCCTGTGATGGCCAGAAGTTGAAGTGTAAAATCTGTCCGGCCAAGCCGTCTGTCCGGCCTATGACGGCCAGAGGTTGAAGTGTAAAATCTGTTCGGCCAAGCCGTCTGTCCGGCCTGGGACGGCCAGAAGTTGAGGTGTAAACTCTGTCCGGCCAAGCCGTCTGCCCGGCCTATGACGGCCAGAAGTTGAAGTGTAAAATCTATTCGGCCAAGCCATCTGTCCGGCCTAGGACGGCCAGAGGTTGAAATGTAAAATATGTTCGGCTAAGCCGTCTGGCCGGCTTGGGACGAACACATTTTTTGTCGTTTAGTGAATGCGTCATATTCTGGCCGGCTTGGGATGGACACATTTTTGTCGTTTAGCGAATGCGTCATATTCTGGCCGGCTTGGGACAATATCCCGCACTCCAGCACTTCGTAGATAACCCTCAATCACTTGGAAGGATTTTTTTATTTTTCACTGTACGTGAGTAGTCTATACGTGCGCATTTACTCGCCCCTTGCCTCGAAGTGTGTGCCCTCCATTAATGAGTGACACGTGGCGCTACCTGATTCATGAATGCGAACCGCCTCAAGCCTAGAGGCTATAAGAAGAGGTTTTCACCCTTCATTTTTCACTTTTTACTTTCGCCTCTTTGCTTTTTCTCTCTTTTTGCTCTGCCTGTTCGGCTCGGGTAGCTTGTGGTTGTGGTCGTCTACGAATTATGAGCATTTCTCTTCAGACCGGTAATCTTCTTTCAGCGTGTCTTTATTTGATTCTTTTCCTGTGTCCCTTATGTCCGGTAGTACCTCTAGCTCTGAGTCCGGTTCTGGGTCGTCTTCACGGGAGTCCGCGTCCTCGGGCAGTTCGGTGTCTAGTTCGTCGGAGAGGACCCAAACGAATCCGCCCAGGGTTCCCGGCCCGTATATGGTGAGTCCTAGTGTTAGTGTAGAGGTTGTAGATAGTGGGGACGAGGTGATTTCGGATTTAAATACCACCCCGCTTCCAACGGATAGCTACTTCCGAGCAGAGGCGAGTGCAGATAGTGATGCTGCCGAGGCGTCCACCACATTCCTTCCGGGCCGGGCCGTCGAGGTCACTGCTAGGGCTCGGATGGACACCGATCCCAAATATAATATTTAGGCTCTTTACGAGGAGAATATCTTTGATGAGTCCAGACTAGGGGACATTAGAGATAGGTATTGTATTCCCCAAAGGTTCAGGCTGAGGGCCACGATAGAGGGAGATAGGGCCTGCAACGACAGTACCCACATCTGTATATATGATGAGTCGTTAAGAGCCGGGCTCAGGTTCCCTTTGCATCCATTCTTCGCCGCAGTCCTTCAATATTACGGCCTGGCTCCGGCTCAGGTCGCGCCGAACTCATGGAGGACGCTGGTCAGGTTCATATACCTCGTCCAGGGCCGGCTCCAAAGGAGCTTGTCCATACCGTTGTTCCGGATGTGTGCGCACCTGAAGAGGCATAAGGATGGAGGTTGGATTTACATCAGCCAACGCCCTGAGGTGAAAATGATTATTGGCATTCCATCCTCCTTACACCTATGGAAGAACAGGTTCTTCTATGTCGAGGACGGCGAGCCCACTGAGCCCTGGTCGGTTCCTTTGAAGTGGGACACCCCGAATACACTTGCGTTGAGCCGCAAGCCGCTCTTGGAGGGCGAGGATATGAGAACGTTTACTCTAGTCTGTGAGGAGTTGCATCGGGAGGGCCTGATTCATTGTGCGGACTTTTCTAGGGAAGAGGTCCTGGTCGGGCTCGGCATTAGTACTGCGACCCCGGCACGTATGTTGCTAGTCTTGCTTTTGAGCTCCTCTTTTCTTTCTTTGTCTCTGACCGGTTTTTATTTGTCCTGTTGAATTTCAGAAATGCAGACGCAGTCAAAGCTGGAGAAGGTGAGGCAGGGGGCCTTTGGTAGGGGCCAGGGCCAGCAAGGCCAGAAGAGGAAAGCCCCTGAGATTTCAAGTCCCGCGCCGACTAAGGACGCACCGCCCCCCAAAGGCAAGCCCACAGTAAAGTTGGTCGGCTCCTACGGCCGGGGAGCGGGGACCTCTAAGTCAGGGGACGCAGCTACCGGAGCCCGCCCCACCCCCGCGAGGTCCAGGGACAACGTCTTCCGGCCTAACTGGGCCGTTCAGAAGAGCGACACCGGCCTGGGTGACAGCCGGGTGGCTATGGAGATCATCACCAAAGGCCTACTGAACCAGGATCAGCTCCGGGTTTTGAACGAGCCTCCAGATGCGGCCGATGAGGCCATTTTCTCCTCGCTTTATCAGATCGGATTGTATTATCACGACTTTCGCGAGAAGAGTCGGAAGTTCTCTGCCGCGATCACTCAGTCCGAGGAGGAGAACGGCAAGCTGATGCAGGAGGCTGCCGAGCCCCATAGGTCCATCGGGGAGAGGGATGAGGAGATAAAGAGGCTCAAGGCAGAGATGGCCGCCCAGAAGCAGAAGGCCACCGAAGCCCTCAATGCACAGAGGGAGAGAGCCCGGGAGAGGCAGATAGGGGCCGTGGCAGAGGCCGAGCAGAAGAAATAGGACGAACTCATCAGTTTGTCCACCGAATCTTACAAACTAGGATTCATGGATTGCCTTGAGCAGGTCAAGGGATCCAACCCGAATGTCGCTCTGACGGGCATCGTCCTTCCCGATCCGCCGGTGGCCAGGGATGATGACGAGCAGGACACCCCTGCAGCAGCTGACGCCCCAGGGGATGGGGGTCACGGGGTGTCTTGAGCTTACCACTTTTCCCTTTGCATCGTTTCAAAATTCTCTTCGTAATGGCCCTTGGAGGCCCCACTTTTTGTAATGGTCTTTGGAGACCCAACTTTTTGTAATGGCCCTTGAGGCCCAACTTTTTATGAATAGAAGTTACATTTTGCTGTCTACTGTTTCCGCTTGTGTGCCTTTGACTAGTATCGATTAACTCAACACTGTGTGCCTTTGCCAGGGCCCGTTCCTGACCAGGAGTGCGCTCCCAGTCTTTGTGGAGACAAGCCGGGGCGAACCAAGCAGCAAGTACCCAAGTTTCGGAGGCGGTTTGGTTTTTCTGCCCGAGCCCGTTCCTGACCAGGAGTGCGCTCCCGGTCTTTGTGGAGACGAGCCGGGGCGAACCAAGCGGCGAGTACCTAAGTTTTAGTGAACTGGGTTTCGGAGGCGGTTTGGTTTTTCTGCCCGGGCCCGTTCCTGACCAGGAGTGCACTGCCAGTCTTTGTGGAGACGAGCTGGGGCGAACCAAGCAGCGAGTACCCAAGTTTTAGTGAACTGGGCTTCTGAAACGATTTGGTTTTTCTGCCCGGGCCCGTTCCTGACTAGGAGTGAGCTCCCGGTCTTCGTGGAGACGAGCCGGGGCGAACCAAGCAACAAGTACCCAAGTTTTAATGAACTGGGTTTCTGAGCAGGTTTGGTTTTTCTGCCCGGGCCCGTTCCTGATAAGGAGTGCGCTCTCAATCTTTGTGGAAACGAGCCGGGGCGAACCAAGCAGCGAGTACACAAGTTTTAGTGAACTGGGTTTCTGAGACGGAGTGCTCGGAGATTTACAAAGAAACAATATCCTCTTTATCATTCACATTCGAGCGTACTCACAACGGCATTGGCTTTTGCGCCAAGTGGCCAGCTATTGATAGTATTTTCGGAGGTTCTTTGAATTCCAGGCGTGGGGTAGTTGGTGCTCCCCAAGTGTCTCCAGCTTGTAACTCCCCGGGTGAATTATCTCTTTCACTCGGTACGGCCCCTCCCAGGTCGGGGAGAGTTTGCCTACCTTCTTCGGTTGGGAGATAGCAACCTTTCTCAGGACTAGGTCCCCTGCTCGGAATTCTCTTGGGCGTATCTTCAAGTCGTGATAGTTGGACACTTTCTGTTTGTAGGCCGCGACCGTGATTCGGGATTCTTCTCGGGCTTCCTCTAGCAAGTTGAGGTTTGTGCGGAGCCCATCTCCATTGATCTGCTCATTGAAGTTGGTGACTCTAGGAGACGGGACGCCAACATCGACGGGTATTACGGCCTCAGTTCCAAAAGACAAGTTGAATGGCGATTCCCCCGTAGCGGTGCGCGGGGTGGTACGATACGCCCAGAGGACGTGATAAAGTTCGTCTGCCCATCGGCCTGCCTTCTCGTCCAGCCTCTTTTTGATTCCCTGGAGTAGGATTCTGTTCATTACTTCGGTCTGCCCATTCGTCTGAGGGTGCGCCACTGAAGTGAATCTCTGTTCGATCTTCAAGTCAGAGCAGAATTTTCGAAAGTTCCGGCAGTCGAACTGTCTGCCGTTATCCGTTATCAAGACGCGGGGTATCCCGAATCTGCAAACGACTGACTTCCAGAAGAAGGTCTGCACGTTCTGCTCTGTGATCTGGGCCAGAGGTTCAGCCTCCACCCACTTGGTAAAATAGTCAATGGCTACCACGACGAACTCATGTCTCCCGAAGGCTGGCGGAAAGGAGCCCAAGATGTCCATCCCCCATACTGCGAAAGGCAGCGGGCTGATGATCAGGGCTATGGACACAGCAGGTTGATAGATGGTGGGAGAGAACTTTTGGCATCTCTCGCACCTTTTGACCAGGTCCAGAGCATCTTGCCTCAAGGTTGGCCAGTACAGGCCTCTCAAAAGTACTTTGATGGCCAGGGCCTTGCCCCCCAGGTGTTCCCCGCAAATTCCTCCGTGCGTCTCTTGCAGAGCGTATGCGGCGTTGCTTGGCCGGAGGCAATTTAGGTATGGAAGGGTGTACGACCTTTTGTACAGGCTCTCATCATCGAGGAAAAATCGGGCTGCTCTCTGTATCACTTTGCGGGCTTCCTTCTTGGCTTCGGACCCGCTACGTAGGTACTCAATGATTTCGTCCATCCAGAACGGCTCGTGCTCGACCTGCATTACTTCGACCCCCTCATTTTCGATACTAGATTTCTGCAGAAATTCCATACATATACTCCCAAGAGTGGTGTAACCGGATGCAGCCAGCTTAGACAGCACATCCGCTTTTGCATTTTCCGTTCTAGGGATTCTAATGACCTCGAAGTTTTTGAACTTGCTGGCTAACTGGCGGACCTTGGAGAGGTACTTGATCATGCGCTCGTCGCAGGCCTCATAGACTCCTTGGATTTGGTTTGCGACCAGCTGGGAATCGCAATACGCCTTCAGCCTTTGGGCGCTGGTCTGGACTGCTAGGTTCATTCTGGCGATGAGAGCCTCATATTCTGCCTCATTGTTGGACGCATGGAATCCGAACCTTAGCGCACAATCCTGAACAAAGTTATCGAGCCCAGTGAGAATCAAACCGGCTCCACAACCAACCTTGTTTGAAGATCCGTCCACATATACTTCCCAGAGCGGCTCGTCGGACAATGGGTTCTGTTCTGCCGGTACAGGGATGTCTTATGTTCTTCCTGGTTCAGTCTCAGCTTCCGTTCGCTCCCCAGTTGTAATTGCATTCTCTGCAACCGGGGTTTGGACGACTTCGGATTCGATGCTTTGCTGGTGGATGGTGCACTCGACCACGAAGTTTGCCAGCACTTGGGCTTTTATCGCCGGCCTAGGCAGGTACTGGTTATCAAATTCGCTTAGCTCCACAGCCCATTTCACAAGTCGCCCTGAGGTGTCTGGTCTGTAGAGAACCTATCTGAGCGGCTGATCAGTCAGGACCTTTATTGTGTGAGCTTGAAAATACGGCCTCAGTTTTCTGGCCGCCATGATCAGGGCGTATGCCAATTTCTCAACCCGCTGGTACCTGATTTCAGCGTCATGTAGGACTTCGCTGACATAGTACATCGGTTTTTGCTGGTTGTGCTCTTCTCAGATTAGCACAGCTGCCAGTTCCTGGGGGCTTACGGATAAGTACAAAAGCAGCTCCTCCCCCGGCTCTGGCTTTGTCAACAGCAATGGAGAGGACAAATACTGTTTTAACTCTTCGAATGCGACTTGGCACTCCTATGTTCATGGTGCCGTTTTAATTCCTTTGACAATGTTGAAGAAAGGCAGGCATCTCTCTGCGGACTTTGAGATGAAGCGCCCCAGTGCGGCTACCATTCCGGTTAGCCGCTGTACTTCTCTAATGGTCCTCGGTAGAGTGAGCTCCACCACGGCTTTGATCTTTTCCGGATTGGCCTCTATCCCTCTTCAGCTGACCATGAATCCTAAGAATTTTCTCGAACTGACACCGAAGGTGCACTTCGTGGGGTTGAGCTTCATGTTACGCTACCTTAGGACTTGGAATGTCTCTTACAGGTCGGAGACATGATCTTGTGCACTTTGGGTTTTGACTGGCATATCATCTACATAGACTTCCATGTTACGGCCGATCTGTTTCTCAAAGAGCTTGTTCACGAGCCTCTGATATGTGGCCCCGGCATTCTTTAGGCCGAAAGGCATGACGCAGTAGCAATACGTCCCCTGGTCTGTTATGAAGGAAGTCTTTGGTATGTCTAATTCGTACATTCTGATCTAGTTGTACCCGGAGAAGGCGTCCATGAAGCTCAGCAGTTCGTGACCTGCGGTGGCATCTATCAGCTGGTCGATTTTTGGGAGCGGATAGCTGTCCTTGGGACAAGCCTTGTTCAAGTTGGTGAAGTTGACGCAGGTCCTCCACTTCCCATTGGCTTTCTTCACTAGGACCACGTTCGCCAGCCAGTCCGGATATTGAATTTCTCAAATGAAGTCAGCCCTCAAGAGCCTCTCCACTTCTTCCTTGATCGCCTGCCGCCTTTCCAGGGCAAAATGTCTCCTTTTTTGTTTCACCGGTCTACAAGTGAGATCAACACCGAGTCTGTGCGTGCTGACCTCCGGATCTATGCCGGGCATGTCTGCGGGAGCCCATGCAAAGACGTATGCATTGTCTTGAAGAAACTGGGTGAGGTTCTGCCGGATGTTACTGTCCAGAGAGGAGCCGATTTGGACGACCTTCTCACTATCGCCTTCGCACAGAGGAATAGAGATGAAGTCTTCGGTAGGCTGATTCACCTGGGCTTCATCTCTCAGATCAAGTAGCTCAATCGGCAGCGACTGAGGCGTTTTTGCCTTTGAGTGCCATGGCATAGCACTCCCTGGACTGTGGTTGATCTCCTCTGACTTCACCAACGCCGTTTGGTGTTATAAACTTCATTTCTGGTGATATGCTGAGGCGACGGCGCGGATGAGGTTCTGGCCGGGTCGTCCCAAGATAACGTTGTAGACCGAGGTGGCCCTCACTACCAGGAAGTTGACCATCGCGAAGGCTTGACAGGGCGGCTCCTCGACGAGGACTGGGAGTTCAATCTGTCCTTCTACTTTTACGATCTCTCCCGAGAAACTGAACAGGTCGGAGTTTGCTGGCCTCAAGCGGTCGTCTCCTATCATCATTTGCTTAAAAGCATGATAGTACAGGATATCAGCCGAACTCCCGTTGTCGACAAGGATTTTCTTCAACTCCCAGTTCGCGACGAGCATGGTTAAGACTAGTGCGTCGTCGTGAGGTAGTATCAAGTTGTTGAGATCGGCATCTGAAAAGGTGATTTCGTTCTCCGTCTTCATCTTTTTGCTGCATGTGTGCACGGCATTAACTCGGCGTGCGTAGGCTTTTCGAGCAACAGATGATGTGCCCCCGGCGGTCGGTCCGCCCATAATTGTATTGATGACTCCCTTGGGCTGGGATCGGTGTATCTCCGGCTGTGGACTCGATGGTGGGGGAGATTGATTCCGCGCAGGGGGCGGTTGTGACCGCTGAGGGCTCTGGCCCTGGAGCCTCTTCTCCTTGCACTCTCTCCTGTGGCCATCATCTTTGACATATTTTTTCAAGTATCCCCGACTGATCAGCAACTCGATTTCTTCCTTGAGCTGCCAGCACTCGTCTGTGTCGTGCCCGTGGTCCCTGTGGAGCAGACAATACTTCGACTTGTCTCTCTTGTTTCCCTTGGAGATCATCCTGGTCGGCCACCTTAAGAATTCTTCTCCTCTAATCGCGGCCAATATGTGTCTCCGGGAGGTGTTGAGAGGGGTAAAATTTTCCTCCCTCCTCTGGGGGAACCTCTCTCTTCTGGGGGCCTATCATCCCTACGCTGCTTGGTAGGGTTCTTTTCCTCGGAGGTTCTCCTCCGGTTTGAGTCTAAGGATGGCAGAGTCTCCTCCACGGCTATGTATTCCTCGGCTCCGGCCATCAGATCCGCCAATGAGGGCGGGTTCTGGCGAGCTACTAATCGGCGGAAGTCGATGGATTTGGCGCCTGCGAGGAGTGCGTTCATGGCGGCTGAAGGATCCAAATTTGGCACTTTGAGAGCCTCCCTGTTGAAACGGCTGACGAATGTTTTCAGAGGTTCATTATCCTCCTGCCGCAAGGCCATCAGGGATGCTATTGTTTTCCTCGGTTTCAAGCTGCTCATAAAATGGCGGACCAGATCGTCCCCAAAGTCCTCAAAGTTGTTGATGGAGTTCGGCTTGATCCTCGAGTACCAATCCCGGGCTGCACCGGTCAGCGTAGTCGGGAATGCTCTGCAGAGGAATCCGTCAAAGGCGCCGTGGAGGAGCATCATAGTCATGAACGTCTCCAGGTGGTCTACAGGGTCGGTGGTTCCGTCATATTGCGGAACTGTCGGCATTTTGAACCCTTTGGGTGCTGGCGCGTTCATAACATTATCGGTGAACGGAGGTCCGCTCGAGTACGTCTTCGCAGCGGGCCGGACTTTATCCTTTGCCAGCTCTTCTATACGGTGGTCTATCTCTTCTATCCTCCGTAGCATTGGATCAGCCCTCTGGTCTGCTCGGCCCAATGATTTGTTTTTCTCTACTGAGGGACTCGCGGTAGAGCCGGAATAACTTTTCGGACTCCTTCGATGATCCCGGGATCTTTCCCGCGGCGCACGGTCTTCCTTGGCTTGGTGCTTTTGCGCGGAGCGAGATCGTGACCTCTGGCGGCGGCGAGGCTCTGTGTGGGCATGCCCGGTTCTGGAATGATGGACTCGCCTTGTGGAGTGGTGGGTCCGATTTCCACTAGGGCGCGCTGTCTCTTCCTTATGCGCACTCGACCTTTCCTGTACAGGTCGTGGGGCCTCTGGGGGATACTAGGGAGGCGCTTGGATCAGATGTTGGTATTGACCGACAAGAGCGGTCATCTGTCGAAAGAGAGCTTGAACTTGATCCGGAGTGGGAGTGGGATTGAGATGTTCCGAATGAGCCGGGCTCTGCTCTGCTGTTGCAGAGGGAGCTACTACCTGCTAGGCGATTCGGTCACTTCGAACCCCGCGAGGTACCACAGTGCGGGTAGCTCGGGCAGTTGGTACTCAAGTACTCTTCCGCCCTGCCATTTTGTATAGGGGATTTGAACAGCTTTTAGTTCAGGGTCCCACGGATGGCGCCAATCTGTTAGGCCTAAAATCGGTAACAGTTACGGCAGTGACGTGTGAGCTGAGCTGGCGGACCTGAGGGGCTGAAGTGAAGGAACCGAGTCCTGCACAAGAGCGCACGAGGTCAGAAGACCAACCCGGAGTCGTTGCTCCGGACGGGCCCTTCGACACTCAAGTCAGTATGAGCACAAGTGCAGAGCCAAAAGTTTTAGGAGTGGTGGTTCAGAAGTTCCCCCTTGCTTTGAGCCTTGAGAGGCCTTTTATAGCGAGAGCCCTGGGGTGGTTGGGTTACCTACCCTAGGACAGGTGTCGGCCCTTTTGTGGGTTTAGGTTTACCTGCTCTTGGCAGATTTACCAGACTGCCCCTGGGCAGGTGTCGAGTTCGTGGTGGGCCCTTCTGGGGCCACGTGTCGACAGCTCATTAGTTGTTGTTTTTCATACCCCATCAAGATCTACAACTAAAGATAATCAAACTCATTAGTGATACAAAATCACTTGAGATTGGAATCATCAAAACAAGAATGAGATGCCAAGGGTGGGAACCATTGAGCTTACATTCTCCCTCTTTTCAATGATGACAACCACAAGGGATTTTCCAATAAAAGCATATACATTTCTCTCCCCCTTTGGAATCAACAAACAGTTGGGGCAAGAGACAAATAAAGAGCATAAAGTTTTCAATTATTAAGCTCCCCCTAAATCAAGGAAATTTTGAAAAACAACAACTCTCCCTATTAGATTGACAAATATAATAGATGAGGGATTGACAAAAAGATATACAAAATAAGTTAAAGCTCTCCCCTTTTGTGAAAATAACTCCCCCTATCAAGGATAAAAACTCAGAACAAGAGGGAAACACCCTTTTTTTTTTTGATAAAAAATAAACATGCCAAGGTAAGCAAATAACCAAGAATATATTTGAACCTTGGGCTTTAACTCACAAACTATGAAGGATATTCAAGATTTAGCACAAGCCCCTAAACTAAACCAATTTCAAAATGAAATCAAGTTAGGGCTTTGGGAGTCCAAGCTTTCTTGGTCCCACATCTATCCCTACTTAGCTTAGATGCCCATTGAAATTGATAATGTCCATGAAGGCCACAATAATGACATCTAACTAAGGGGTTAGCAAGAGTAGTTCGATTATGATAGACGTGTTGAGGTCTTGAACTAGCCTTTTCGATGATTATGTCTATAATTTTGTCTCCATTCATAAAACCATATAAACACATCCTTAGCCTCTCATTTTCATTTTGAAGATGATTTATTTGAAGATTAAAAATTCAAATTTTTCATCTTCAAATGACTTGGATGAACTTATCATATTTTGAAAGCTCAAAACATGAGTCAAGTTCACTCAAGCGACCCTTAAGGGTCTCATTTTCAAGCTTTAAGTCATTTTTCATTTTGGCATGGGCTTGAAATCTAGAAGAAAAGTCTTGATTTAAAACTTCAAGTTCTTCTTGAATTTGAGAAAGATTTTTCTTTAAAACTTTACTTTTAGACATTTGCAAATCCAAGGTTTGGCAAACTTCATTATAAGACATTTCATTATCACTAGAACTTGAACTAGAAGATGGATGGGAACATACCTCATTTTCATTCTCTTCGGTGATGGCCATGAGACATACGGTCGGATCAATATGGGCCGAGATACAAAAGTTTGATTTTTCTTCCTTGGAGCTCTTACTTGATGAAGAACTACTCCTGTCACTAAGCCAGTCCCAATTTGCCACATGTGCTCTAAACTTCTTCTTCCCAAATTTCTTCTTTTTGTTCTTGAGGAGAGGGCAATCCGGCTTTATGTATCCGGATTTGCCACATTCAAAACATCTTATAGGGTCCTCTTTCTTTTCTTTCCTTTTCTTTTCTTCCTTTTTCTTCTTCTCTTTTCTTCCCTTCTTCTTCTTCCACATTTTCTTAAACTTCTTGAAAACTTCCAATTCATCGCTATCGGAACTTGAGAAAGAAGATAACGATTTGGCGGTAAAGGCAATGGATTTTCCTTTGTCTTTCTCCTTGAGCCTTGATGCTTCGGCTTGTTGGTTCTCCCTTCTCTTCATCTTCATTTCATGAGTAATGAGGAATCCAACTAACTCATCTAACTTCACATTATCAAGATCCTTAGATTCTTCAATCGTCGTGACCTTGGGGTCCTAACTAAATGGAAGACACCGGAGAAGCCTCGTCACCAATTCCAAATTTGTATAAGTTTTACCTAAACCTTCAAGCTCATTAACAATATTAGTAAAACGAGAATACATTTCTGAAATTGATTCATTTTCATTCATTTTAAATGCTCCAAGCTCACTAACAAGAAGACTAACTTTAGACTTCTTGACTTGTGAAGTCTTCGCATGAGTGGTTTCAATGAGTGTCCATATTTCCTTAGTCGTTTTACAAGTAGAAACCCGATTGAATTCTTAGGGAGATAGAGCACAAAAGATTGTGTTCACTCCTTTAGCATTCAATGTGGCTCTCTTCTTTTGAGCGGCTGTCCACTCACTTCTATCACTTGTGGGAGCTATGTATCCATCTTCAATTAATTCCCACATTTCATAATCTAAAGATGTAAAAAGAAATCCATCCGGGTCTTCCAATACCCGTAATTTGAACCATTAAAGTATGGGGGTCTAGAAGCAGATTGTCCTCCAACATATCCGGATGGGATTGCCATTATCTTTTTCTTTTCTATTTTTGAAATTTTCAAAAACCTAAATAAGAGCCTTCTGCTCTGATACCAAATGAAATCCCAGGGGTGATGGCAACCCAAGAGGAGGGTGAATTGGGTTTAAAAACTTTTGTCAAATAAAATGCGGAAACTAAAAACAATGGCAAATTAAAACCTTTAAGCGCACAAATGAAAACAAATCACAAATGCACAAAGAGATAAAGAGAGATAGAAAGAGTGCACCCGAGATTTATAGTAGTTCGGTCACAACCAAGGACCTACTCCACTTCACCAAGACTTCTTAATGATTTCACTACGGATTCCCTTAATGGTGGGGAATCAACCCAATTACAAAGATGGTTCGGCTACGCCTCGCAAGACTCGCCACGAACCGAAGAAAGCTACACGTCTCCAACACTTGCTCTTGAGATGGCTCCGTGTCTTTTCGCACTCGCCAAATATACAATTGATCTTTGAAGAAAGAAAACTAAAATCCCTTCAAGAGGGTTACAAAAGATGGATGAAAGAAGTACAAATATAAGCCTAATTCCACTTCTTTGCTTAGAGATGAGAGAGGCACTAAAAAACTTTGATTTGAGCTTTTAGATATTCAAGATAATGCAAAAAGATGTTTAAGAAAGATTTGGATAGAGTATGTATAGCCCATTTGAAAATATGACCGTTTAGAGGTAAAACTGTAATAATCTGGGTTGAAAAAGTCAAGCCTCGCAGTCCCCAACGGCTTTTTTGCCAGACCGGCGCGGTCGACCGATCCACGACAGTCGTCCGCCCCTATCGGGCAAACCTTTAATATTTCAAATTTCAAACTGTCGCAGTCGACCGACCCTATGGCAGTCGCCCGGCGAGGACTACCTGTTTGATAAAAACCTTTCCGCGGTAGACCGGACCTATGGCGGTCGACCGGCCAGAACATGCTGGAGTGTTTCTGGATTTCCAAAAACACCTCCGCGGACGCCTGGGAAGCCCCGGTCGACCGGCCCGCTATTTTTCGACAAGTGCTGAATTTCTAGCTACCTTGTTGCGGTCGCCCGGGGAACCCCGGTCGACCGGCCCTGTGTTAAATTCCATTTTAACATATAAAATTCAGAGGCTTTGGGCCATGGTCTTTTGGGCTTTAATCCTACATTTTCAAATACATTTTCAAGTTCATTTTAAACCTATGTTAAGTGTCTGACATCTCTAAAAACAAAGGCGAGGATAATACATTCTAAAAAGACTTGAAAAGCACTTCAATCTTCTCTTGAACTTCAAGGCTTCAAGTCAACTTCACTTCTTGGATCTTCCTAGTTTTTGGCACCCCAAATGCTTTCCAATTAAGTTTGTAGGCCTCGATCCAAGCTTCCTTGAATGCAAACTAATGGGATCTACAACTAAAGACAATCAAACTCATTAGTGATACAAAATCACTTGAGATTGGAATCATCAAAACAAGAATGAGATGCCTAGGGTGGGAACTATTGGGCTTACAATATATTATATTCAGTGCCCCCAACGTACCCGTATCCTTTTTTTTTTTAAATCACGTATCCACGTACCCGTGTAGTGTCCGTTCCCATATCCATGCTTCATAGGCTGTGACTGAGGACAACGAAACAAAGAAAAAAAAATTCCCTTTTTAAAATAGATTTTTGTTTTCCCTGTTTTCCATCCCCATCTCATGCTAAAAATATATTATATTCAGCGTACTCCCAATGCACCCGTATCCTTTTTTTTTTCTTTTAAAAAGCACGTATCCCATCTACCCGTATCGTGTCGTACCCGCACCCCGTACTCATATCCGTGCTTCATAGGCTGTGACTGAGGACAGCATGTGATGTGGTTGGTAAGCAAAGAAAAAAAATTCCCTTTTTAAAATAGAATTTTTATTTTGCCTGTTTTACATCCCCATCCCATGCTCTCCTCACTAACCACCCGTCAAATCTCTCCTCCTCTTCCGCCTCTTTGCCCCTGTCTACTATGTAAACAAATATTACATGAAATTTTATTATCATGGTTGTCAAACATGCCCGTAGAGCCAATAAGAAATGGGAGAATGCCCTGTGAATTAGATGAATTCCCAATTCAACTATAATAAATAACATACAAATACAACCAAATGGAAAAAGTTATGTAACCAGCCAGTTGTAGAAAAATGAAACCCAAAGAACTGACTGTAGCTACAGAAGTGGCAGAAAGTCCCTGAGGGAGAAAAGTAAGAAGTCGAAAATAAGCCATTTATGATGTGAAGCATCTAGCGTTCCCTTGAGTTTGGCACTGGGCTGCACCCGAAGTACAAGTGTGCAAATACACGACAAAGATGCAAAGGGACGAGAGAACTGAATGATAGATGTGAGTTTCCTTGAAATCTGCAGCCTGACATAGGTTTTAAATTTCTAAAAATATTTGCATGGAAGCAGCCTAATTTAATCAACATCGCATACCATAAACAACAGGTCAATAAAAACTAGCAAGTGTGGAGATATAATATAATAGCATCCAATTCCAATATGGTCTGCATGTTGTTTGGACCTAAGGACTACTAGGCTGTGTCAGGGCACTACTAGCATGGTTTCCAACACAGTGCATCCTAACAAGATTTTATAGTGAAAAATTGCTAATGTTACTGAGAAAATTTTGGACATTGTTGGGGTGCATGACACGGATTTTCAGCATATTTTTGTTAATGACATAGGGTATCCCCAACCCATTTTAGGGCGGGACTAATCCCAATGGATGCACGCAATCACCCATAAACCACCCGCATCATGTTTACTACAGGGGGATTCGAACTCTCGTCACTGGGGAGTATACCCATGAGTCCATGACTTTAAGCCAAAGAGCCACACCCATCCGGGTTAAATTTTCAGCATATTTTCCACTTGCACAACAATGAGGCAGATCATTTAGCATGATCTGGGCCTGAGTGTGCGCCTATAAAGATTTTCGAGTATCTTTCTCCTTGAACGTGTTCTATTTTGCTCATTCCTCTTTGTTTTTTGTGTATTATGCCCATCTCGGTCATGGAGGCTTCCTCCTTTCTTTTTATAATAAATTCCCCACCATTAAAAAAACACTTTTTTTTTAATGGTACCATTAAAAAAACACTATGAAATAAAAAAATGCATGACAAACAAGAAATGGGAAGCGATATAAAAGATAATTGAAAACATTCATGAAATATCTAATGTCCAGCGCAATAGAAACCAAAAATGCATGACAAACAAGAAATGAGAAGAGAAATCATATTAACTATTATTTGTGGACACGGACACAAGTGTCGCTTGTCGACACGGACACAGAGTGTCGGACACGGCGAACTCCGAAAATTTATAAACGGGGACACACCTAAAATAGAAAGTAAATATAATCATGATTTCTGGATATGGATTCATGTGCCGAGTTTCGACATGGATATGAAGTATCTAACATGGCAACCCCTAAAAATCTAGAAATAGTGTCACACTCATACATATGCATACATATAAAGTTACTGACACTTATAGCAGTACACTTACAAGTGTCTAAAGGAGTGTCGACACGTGTGGACACAGGAGTCGTGTCGGACACGACACGACACGTGTCAGTAATAAATTCAAAGTGTCGGCCAAATCATAGCTTATTATTGTTCTTTTGTACTTTGAGGAAAATTAGCAGTTCAGCACTCATTTAGGAGGACAAACGTTCTGAATCTCATCTCGCTCATGCAATCAACTTCTAATACCGTAATCTAGCCATTGGTGCAATGACTTTAATGCCATGTCTTTGGCTACTTAGCGATACGATGTCCTAACTCCAATCTGTCTTCAATCACTATTCTTCTTCTATACAAGCATAGAATCTTCTCTACCCCCCAATCTATTCACTCCTTGTTAAAATTCGTGCACTTACAATCATGTGGGTTGTTGATTTCATTCAATTAGTTTCAATCGATTGATCATTGCCATTGATCAAACGGTCAGATCTGCGTAAGACTATGGTACTTTTTTAGACCAAAGTCGACCAACCAGAATTAAATTTCAGCCTGATCCAATGGTTATATTGTGGTCTATGAAAGGTTTCTGATCTAAAAACGAAAATCCTATAGTTTTTGAAAAATCACACATATTTGAGTTTTTGTGATCAGATTGATCTCAAATTTTTATACTAGTATTCTAAGGTAATTTCCTATCCCATTCTAAAGTTTCAAAGAGATCCAACGGTCAGATCATTGTCAACCCAACAGGCCAGTTTCTGTTATTTAAAAAGGTGTCACTCTTTTGCAGCTTGATGATGAGACTCTGTCAAGAACCCTGCTAGATTGATGAGATACTCTTCTGGATGGATTTAAACATGAGCTTTGGTAAAGATGGCAACGCAAGATAATAAGATCTCTATGAAAATGTTCACTATTAAACAAATGAAAGAATTACTCAGAGCTCTCAATACAGCGATGATGATGGATCAGATCCTCCACTAGATGAAGTTAAGTCATTTCAAGCCGGGGAAAAAAGAAGGGGAACAGCCTTCATGAAAAACATATGGGAGTTTAAATCATAGTTACTAGAAACTTCCTAGTGGGATGGGCAGCCCGCTTCCCCGGAAACTCGCTTTGGAAGCTAAGTTCTTCTTGCTTCCAAATTTAGGGGAAGCGCGCTTCCGAGATGCTCCCTACGTTTTTCTTCCTAATTAAGAGTGTACTTCAGATTAAGGTGATTATTTCTTCCTAAAAGAATATTCTCCTTTCGATAATGTTGAAGGAACTTATTGACAAAAACATATATTTAAAACTTGGAAACTCGTCTTAAGTTTCGAATGTAAATTAAGTGGAACTTTTCCCAAAAAAAAAAAATTTTTGAATGATAACTTTTTCCAAATTCTTAAATACTAGATAGATATGAATAAAACCTATGAAACTGTAAATTCATAAAACTAGTAATTCTAATTAGTGACAAAGTCTTCTTTTCTTCTTGTAATCCTTACTTATATTAACCCATGCTCCCTAATCTACAACAATCCTACTCTTCCTATGTACTTATTTGCTTCCAATGAAGCTTATTATATGCTTCATGTTGACTTTCAATGACGCTTCCTTGTTTAAAACTTTTCGCTTCCCGCTTTTTCACTTTTCTAAACCTCTCGCTTCCCACATCGCTTCTCGTACTCACTTCCTAATCTGGCACTATGGTGTAAATGTGTCCAGAGTGTTGTTGAACTGGCCTTTTTTTTTATCTTGTGTATTTTAATTTTATTGTGTCCATGTAACCTTGTAATTATGCATTATAATTTGGTATGAGTGTTACGAACTCTCATTAAAGGAGAACAACGTGTAGTTATATACATCTCTCATCTTCTCTTGTCATGTGTCCAACTTCATTAAAGGATAGCATCAAAGTAGTTGTACCCATCTCTCATCTTCTCTTAAAAGAGAATGTGTTGTACAATGGCAAGAGCACTATGTGTCCAACTCTCATTAAAGGAGAACACCCAAGTACATTATTTTCAATGATAGATAAAGAAAATAAGGATTTAAGCTTTTGCTTACCTGGATGTCACTTAATTACTCTTAGGAGTGATGCTCATATCTAGTCATTGATGTGATGCCTTTGTTGCCCATTAGCTAGTTAGTGGTGCAATGCCCTAACTCCTACCATTTCTTAAGTGAGTTCTATTTTCTCCTCAATCACTATTCTTCTTTTATTCAAGCATATATTCTTCTCTAACCTCCTATCTATGCATTCTTTCTTGTTAAAAATCACGAACTTACGATCATGAATATTGTTGATTTCATAATCAGTTGCAATCAATTGATCATTTTCGTTGATATAATGGTCAAATCTGCATAAAACAATAGGGTTTTCTTAAGTCGACAAAACATATTTTAATTTCAGCCTGATCCAATGGTCGGACTGCGATCTATGATTGATTTCAAATCTAAAAATGAAAATCCTACAGTTTTTGAAAAACCACAAAGAATTGAGTTTTTAATAAAATTGATCTCAGATTTCTAATATTGTCATTAGAAGGTAGTATTTAAATTTCAGCCTGATCCAATGGTCGGATTGCGATCTATGATTGGTTTCAAATCTAAGAAATCCTACAGTTTTTGAAAAACCACAAAGATTTGAGATTTGTAATCAGATTGATCTCAGATTTTTAATATTGTCATTCGAAGGTAATTTCCTAATACATTCTAAAGTTTCAAACAAATCCAACAGTCAGATCATTGCCGATCTATCGGGCCAATTTCTAAAATTAGTTCTTTTCCTTAATCCAAAAAATTTCAAAGTGGTTTTTTCTTGAAATATGCAGGGATCGGATTCATTCTATTTTACTAGAACTCAATCGCCGCCCATTCCAAAACTTGAGCCTTTTCTTCACTAGAAAGGCCATGCATCACCCCCTAAAGCTGATATGTTACTTCTGAGTTAGCTTGCTACCAAGTCGAAGTGGCAATCAGCGGTAAGCCCTTTTGTAACTATATCTACAACCTGAAATTTGCTATAGACAAGGGAGGACTTTCATTACTATCAACCTTCTCTCAAATAAAATGATAATCAATCTCAAAGCACTTTGCTTGGCGTGAAAAATGGATTTTTAGTTGCATGATTACAATTTGCGTATGACAATCTAAGATATGAGAATCAAATCTCAAATTTATCTCCTATTAGAGATGGCTCCGTCAAAGCATAGTAGCTTTGAGGAAAAAGAAGACAAGAGAAGGGAGAAAGAAGTAAACAACCTGATGAGAGTTTAGGACTTCCCCTCAATAATCAGTTACAAGCTCTCTAGCACCTCTCGATGTACCTCCTCAATATAGTGGACAAAGGCATCAATATAGCGGACAGAGGCATCAGCCCTGGCAATGCCTTTCGTAGGAAAAAAAAATAGAGGTACGATCTAGGAGATGTGGAATGTGAAGATCACAAATGGTATCTAAGGAACGTGTAATGTCATGGATACAATGAAATTTCATCGATATGGAGGTTTGGAGAGGAACAATCGCATTTGTGGGTAAAGGTGATTGGGAGTAAATATGGTTGCAAACCGGGGAAGTGGGAATCGATTAACCTTTTTAATAATCCAGGATTGACCGTGTGGCATGATATATTGAAAATGTCTCACTCATTTAATATGAGTATTAGGTTTGGGGTCTATTCTAGGGATCGTATTAAATTTTGAGTGATGTGTGGTGTGCTTCTGAGCCTCTTATGAATTTGTTCTCGGATTTATTTATTGTTGCTACTGAGAAAGAGGCTTTTGTTTGTGACTGCTTCATTCGTAGCCATGGTAGCTTAGTTTGGTCTCCAAGGTTTAGGAGAAATTTCTTTGATAGGGAGTTGGATTCAGCATAGGGATAGACCCAACAAGTTGCTAGCACTTTCACAGGAAAAGTATTTTGATACAGTACTAAAGCGTTATGCAATGGGAGGGGCAAAGCCTATGGACACCGCCTATATCAAGGGCGGAAAGACTTAGTAATGAGTTTTGTGCTAAAACTCCTGAACAAAAAACCGAGATGGAAAAAGTTCCTTATGCCTCGGCTGTGGGAAGCTTGATGTACGCAATGTTATGCACGCGACCTGACCTCTGTTTTGCAGTGGGAATGCTTGGTAGGTACCAGCAAAACCCAGGACCGTTGCACTGGAAAGCTGCAAAACGTGTACTTAGATACCTCAAATGTACTAAGGAATATTCTCTTGTTTACAAAGGAACAGAATTAAAGCTACTGGGATACTCCGACGCGGATTGGCAAGGAAACTTGGATGAAAGGAAGTCTACTACCGGATACGTCTTCACGTTGGGTGGAACGGCAATATCTTGGTGTAGTAACAAACAATCCTCAGTGGCTCAATCGTCTATAGAAGCTGAGTACATAGCGGCTGCAGAATTAGCAAAAGAAGCAGTATGGTTAAAAACGTTCCTGATGGAATTAAAGGTCGTGGAATCTGCAGTGGAACCAGTTACACTATATTGTGACAATCAGGCGGCTATATATATCACTAAAGACCCGAAGTTTCATAAGAAAGCCAAGCACATAGAAGGGAAGCATCACTACATTCGTCGGGAAGTAAACGAGACGAGGAATATCCAAATAAAGTTTGTACCTACTCGACTCATGTTGGCGGATCCCCTGAGCAAGGCTATTGGAACAGAAGCATTTGAAATGCATGTTCAGAATATGGGTCTTAGGAAGTTAGAGTAAATTGGTCTTTCAGGCCAAGTGGGAGATGTTAGGATTTTATGACTTTTATTGTAGCCTTTCAAGACAATTTAGTCATTAATCTAATTTGTCCTTTAATACTCTTGTGTACATCATGTGTATGATGGAATATGGAAAATCCCCTTAACCGGTTAAGACCTATATTTCTACGGTGAGTGTGGTGTCAGGAATGTGTACTGGCCCAGTTAGTCCAGAGACAAGACCACCGAATACATCATGCAGTGGTGATAGGACCATGGGACCTGCCGATGGAATATAGCCCTTGAACGTGATACTTGGAATGTACCGCTAGGGTCTTTCTGAAGGGATCGGCTATAAAGACTGGTGGCCCTATGTGTTTGAGGAAACACGTGGATCGTGTGATAGTGTGTCTCACACTGGAAAGTAATCATTCACAACATGTGGAAATACACGCGTCTGCGATGGATCGTAAAGTAATTCAACGGAATTGGGCTAATGTACGTTTTTCCAGAATACATTGAATTACGTGCACTGATATGACGGAGTGAATGCAGTACACTTAACTAGAGAAGCTGTTGTGGTGAAATCTTTGGGAAGGGACATAGTGCACTATATTGTAAAGAGTGACGAATGCCCATGTTGGGACTCATTGCAACGCGCCAATCGAAGTTGAGGAATTAACTGTGGAATTTCCTGATTAAATTATATTTAATTATATTTCACTTAAGTGTGTTTAGAGCGCTCAACAAATACATGAAAATTAAATATAATTACCTTAATGATACTTGATTCTTTGGTCAAGCCAAATTGGATTTTATTGGAATGTCTTTGACGAAAAATAAGCGACGTAATTTTTCCAAACTTATTTTGAAATAATTATGTTGCGAGAATTTATAAAACGATTAACAATTTGGCTTATCAAAATCGAGGAACACTTTGACTTGAGGAAATCCGGAAATATGCGAAAAATTGGAAAAACGGAAATGTCCCTTGATTTTACTCGATTCAAGGTAGGGGGTTTAATAAGTATAATCGATCAGGAAATTGTCTGAGGGTGTGCACACTTGGCTTTGTGGAAATTATTGATGGATGATGGTTAAATCGGTAATTGTGGCACTTGTTTAAGGAGAAGACCAATTTGCCCCTCACAAATTGGGAAATGCCAAACCTAACCCTAGACCAAGGGTTTTAGGGAACGTCTATAAAAGCCAGAAAGATTCAATTTTCTTAAGCTTTTAGATGAGTGCTATATTAAGAGGAATGGGTTGGATAAGAGAGTATGGATTGCGGAATCTTCAGATATTTTCTCTGTTAAATCTTTCTATTCTCTCTTGGTGCCTTGCGGTGCATTCTCTATCTCTGCCAAGGTATGGAATATTCCTTGCCCGCCTAGAGTTCATATCTTCGGGTGGGCAGTATGTCGCGATCGGATTCAAACGATTAAGTTCCTTCGAAATCGTGGTATGATGCTTCTTGACCATTGTCCCCTATGCTTGGAAGATGGTGAATCTGTAAAAGGAAGTTAATATTGGTTTGTTAAAAACAAAAACCAATCCCATATTAAATGTTTCATTAAACAAAAAGATAGAAACGGGATATATTGGTAATCCCAGTTGATGAAGATAATGTGGACCAATAGGGGTGTCCTTACGGCTGTTTTTTGCAAAGATGCCCTTCAGTTTATCATTCCTTATATATGAGGAAAAGGATCGTGCGCTCAAGCACACCAAGCTTAGGTGCGCTCAAGTGCCCCAAACTCATGTGGGCCCACTTTGTTAGGATGATCCAAAGCATTCATTTGAAAGGCCCTTACATAGATGGGGTATGTTCCAAAAATTAACTCTATAGGAACATCCTAACCCATCCATTTGTGGAGGTCAAAATGGACAGACTCTGTTTCTCCACAAATCTGCCCATTTTTCCCCTCCACTTTTGGAGGGGTTAGGATGATTCAATGGACCTGATTTTTGGTACACACCCTATCTATGATGGGGCCTTGCAAATGAATGGTTTGGATCAGCACAAAAAATGTGGGACCCATGTGATTTGGCACTCGAGCGCACCTAAGCTTAGGTGCGCTCTATGTTGCATGGATTCTTTGCCCTCCTCTGCCGAATCCGTGTCGACACGTCTCCGCATCCGAATCGAACATGTATTCGCTTTGAACACACCCGGATTCTTGTCGTAGCCGTGTCCCGCAGAATCATGTCTTTTTTCGGGCGAATCCGATTCATCTTGTCTCTTTTGAAATGCGAATCCTATATATTTTCCCTTTAAACGTATTCTCAACTCTCTTTTTTTCTATGAAAGCACAACCTGTACTCTTTTGACAAAAACCCGAGCTCCTTGACCCTCGAACATTGACCCCCTTCTTACACTCTCTTAATACAAAACTTGCCCCAACCCTCTACCCTCAAAATTTTCATGAATATATATGCGCGCGCGCACACACTCACACACGCACACAGATATATATATTTTTTTTTTATTTTTTTATTTTTTTTATATATATATTAAATTTTGAAATTTTTATTTCATTTAAAAATTACTAAATCTAAATCCTACTTTTGGGGGTTTGCCAAATCCGACACCTCGAATCCCTGTCGGATCCCGACACGTGAATCTGAATTCATGTAATACTGGGTGCGCTCAAGCGCACAATCCTTTTCCTCTCTCTCTCTCTCTCTCTCTCTCTCTCTCTCTCTCTCTCTCTCTCTCTCTATATATATATATATATATATATATATATATATATATATATATGTGCGCGCGTGTGTATCCTTATGTGCCTTTAGAATACAAGCATCAGACCAAAATACCCCCATACAATACAACATATTCTAACACTCCATCTCAAGCTGGAGAATATGTCAAATAATCCCATGCTTGGAAGAAATAAAGTCAACAAATCCTCGAATCAAGAACATAGAAAATAAATCAGCTAGGTGATCTTCAAGCTTCACAAAAAGGAGTAGATACATCTCTCAAACTAATAACTTCTCTCCCATAAAATAACAGTCCGCTTCAATATGCTTGGCACATTCATGAAACACTGGATTAGAAGCAATATGCACAGTAGTCTGATTACCAAAACACAACTATATAGGTAGACCTGGCAAAAGTGACCCGTGCCCGCGGGTTGACCCGGCCCACCCGCAAATTTGCGGGCACGGGTCTAAGTTTTCGTGACCCGTGAAAAATCAACCCGCGGGTGACCCAACCCACAAAAACACGGGTCGGGTGGGGTCAACCCGCGGGCACCCGCATTTTTACAGTATGTTTAAATTTTTGTGAGAATGTTATCGTCACTCACGCTGTTTGTTTTTTTATGAGGGAACTCCTCACTTTATAAAAAGTACGGTATGTCCGGCACCCTAGGATTATCCAAACCGTCCATTAGATGGGCCGTACCCTAAATAGGTTATGCTCCAAAATTATTTCCATCGGTTGATTCTAACCCTCCAATCTATAGAGGGTTAGGATCAACCCTCTAACATCAAGATTGGAGGGATAGGATCATCCTATGGAAATGATTTTTGGAGCATAACCTATTTAGGCTATGGCCCATCTAATGGACGGTTTGGATCATCCTATGGTGTGGGCCATACCATACTTTTAATAAAGTGAGAGTGCCCAGTAGTGTTGTTAACATTTCAATGTGATTTTTATTTTATTATAATTTGCTATCAAGCTTCTCTTTTGGTAATTTCTCGGCAAGTGGGCATTGTGGGTGCACATATACGCTCATCAAAAATGTTGGTAGCAAATGTAAAAAGTAAAAAAAAGTAATCATTACACCAGAAAAAAGTGAAATAGCGAAACTATAAAGTGTTAAATGAAAAATTACTTAGAAATGGTGATAGATTGTAAAATTACCAAAAAAATACAAATAACCTGTAGAATGTTATGACAATTACAGGAAAATTATATGCTGTCAAATCAAAATAGTGATTACAATCCCATATTTGCGGGTGCCCGCGGGTGACCCGCGGGCCGCGCGGGTCACAAGAATTTTGACCCGCAAAAATGCGGGTCATTTGATAACCCGACCCGTATGACCCGCACCCGCATCACCTGCGGGTTGACCCGGCCCGGCCCACCCGTTTGCCAGGTCTATATATAGGGTAGCTTCAATGGAAATCCCAAATCCTTTTTTTTTTTTAATGGTAGAAATTCCAAATCCTATAACAAACAAATGCTTCAACAAAACCAACTCACAGACCATAGCTCGATAATCAACTTCAACACTAGAATGGGGAGAAACACTTGCTTCTCACTATTCCACGTCAACAAATTATCACCTAAAAATTATATGTACCCAACAGGTTTATACACAAAACCACTTTTAGGGGCTCCTTTGACATATCGTTAAACTCATATTACAGCTTTCCACTGTGGAGCTTTAGGAGACTCCATAAACTGACTCAATTTACTAATTGGAAATGAGATGTCTGGTCTAGTAATAATAGTAAAGTAATTCAACTTCCCTAGTAAATGACGACATCTACCCAGATCCCCAAGCAACTCTCCCTGATAGAAAATATGAATCGTCTTTGGAACCATTTGAGCCTCAACAGACCTTGATCCAATAATCATGTCTCCTCCAGCAAGTCTGAATCATACTTCCGTTAGATCAGGCAACCTCAATATCAAGAAAATATCGCAGCTTTACCAAGTCTTTGGTGTTAAACCTATGTGGAAGGAATGCCTTCAATTCTTCCATACCTTTAGTATAATTGTCGGTGATGATGAAGTCATCCATATACCACTAGAATAATCCTTCTACACCCTAATCATGACAAACAGAAAGTGATCAGATTGGCGCCTCTTCATTCCAAATTATAATACAGCATCGCTAAACTTGCCAAAACAGGCATGAGAAGACTTTTTAAGGAGATTGCTTAAGGCCATATATCGTCTTCAACCTACACATTCCAATGCCTCCCCTAAGCAATAAACTCAACAGGTTGCTCTGTATACACCTTCTCTTGTAAATTATCGTAAAATAAGGCATTCTTCACATCAAGCATTTCGGTGGAAATCCTGTAAAATCTAGGAAACGTATTGTTAAAGTATAAAAGATAAATAACGCCTTTCTCCAACAGCTTAAGCTATTGGAGAAGTTGGTAAGTTAGCATGGTATCAGAGCCAAAGGTCTCGAGTTCAAACCTCCGGGATAGGAAAAATCCACAAGCGATGGTCGGCCCAAAGTGGGACCACATGCGCCACGTGTTTGCCAAGTGGGCCACACATGCAAGGGAGTGTTAAAGTATAAAAGATAAATAAATAATGCCTTTCTCCAACAGCTTAAGCTATTGGAGAAGTTGGTAAGTTAACACGTATGAAAAAAATGCAAATGATAGAATTTAACGATGAAACTTCAGGAAGGATACAATAAACACTAATACACACATAGAAATCATCATATAAGCAAGACAACCATCCATGATTTTTTAAAAACATCAAACACCTAATGGCATGCACTGTCGCGCATGTCAAACAATTTAGTACCTACCAAATTTCACTTGTAATTCATATAAATATTTATAAATAATGTATGCACCACATTTTGCAGTCACTTCGTATAAATATAATTATATGACACATCCTAATATATTATACAACTATTACAATTACGATTTTGATTTTGATTTATGCATTTTGGTTTCGGTGGGGATGGAAACGGAAACATTTCATGTCTTTTTCGGTGGAAATTTAAAACCATGGTGGGTACAGAGGATGATGGAGATTAGCAACAAGAGAAATAATAGCACGCACAAATGAACTCTTAGCCACAAGAGAAAAAGTTTCAGCAAAATCAATACCATAGATCTATGCATACCCCTCTGCAATAAGACGTGCCTTCAATCATTCAATGGAGCCGTCTGGGTAAAATTTAATAGTAGAAGCCCAATGGCAACCAACCACATTTTGCAGTCACTTCGTAGAAATATAATTATATGATACATCCTAATATAGTATACAACTATTACACTTACGATTTTGTTTATGCATTTCGGTCATTTTGGTTTCGGTGGGGATGGAAACGGAAACATTTCATGTCTGTTTCGGTGGAAATTTAAAACCATGGTGGGTACAGAGGATGATGGAGATTAGCAACAAGAGAAATAATAGCACGCACAGATGCACTCTTAGCCACAAGAGAAAAAGTTTCAGCAAAATCAATACCATAGATCTATGCATACCCCTCTGCAATAAGACGTGCCTTCAATCATTCAATGGAGCCGTCTGGGTAAAATTTAATAGTAGAAGCCCAATGGCAACCAACAATCAATTTCCGAGGAAATAGATTCCAAGTCACATTACTGTGTAGAGTATTCATCTCATCTTCACTGCTGGTTTCCAAAGACTAAATGGTGTGCGAAAACAAAAGGTGGCGTTAAGATCGATAGTTGCTTCAAATATTTAGAGAAATTCCAACAATCAATTTCCCAATAAATAGATTTCAAGTGCCATTACTGTGTAGAGTATTCATCTCATCTTCACTACCAGTTTCCAAAGACTAAATTGTGTGTGAACACAAAAGTGGCTTTAAGATCGATAGTTGATTCAAATTGTTAGCCAAAGGGTTCAACCCTACATATATTTTGATGATCAACAAACCCAAATTGATTAAGTTATCTACTAATGGCTTTGCTAGATGTTGTGTATTAGACAGGTTCATTTGAATTCAACATCTTGCACAAAGGCCAAGAGTCAAAGCTTGAAGATGAACCAATGTTGGTGACCTACCCATGCATTTCAAAGTGAAGATCTTTGAAATGGTGGAGCCACATGGACCAATCCAAGCCAAGTGCTCATTCGAACCAAATCAAGCTTCACAAGACCCTTGAAGGCCAATGCAATCCAAAAATCAAGTTTTCTTTCCTTAGATTGTATTGGTGATCAACCTCAAAGTGGTTTTGGCATTTTCAAAGTGATGTCAAATCGATTTTCAAAACAACCCATAGCCTTAGAGTTTTTCATTAAAACCCACTTCAAAGAGGTCAATAGGTCTTGCACAAACCCTAAGAATAGCCGTGGAAAGTACCAAGAATTTGGACCACAAAAGACAAGTTTTGGAAAATCAAACACTGGTAGAAGGAATCGCAGACGTCTGGATATGCTTCTATTTTTCATCAGAATGCAAAAATCATTCTGGTCCGAGGTAGACGCCTGCCCCAATAGGAATATAGCCGTTGGGCTACAACAGCTAGTTCATTTTTAAATCTTTTTGAGTTGTAAAAAGAACATTATGCCCCCAAACAGTCATATCTTGGTTTGGGCTGTAAATATAAGTCCTCTTAAGGCATTTATGATCTTTTGGAACTCTTGAAAACCATTTTTGAGCTGATCTTTTTAAATTCAAAAAGATCTTTTGAATATCCTCCATTCACTTGAAATTTGCAAATCTACTTGATGAAGATCTCCCTAGGCATTCTTGTATTCTTTCTTTTGGAGAGTATTGTGAGCTATCATCATTATATCAAGCCTACTAAAGAGGCCAAGAGTGTTTTCATTACTTTATTCTTTGTATTGGAAGATTATGGGAAGAGGGGATTGTATCCCTATTTGGAAGATTGTAGGAAGAGGGGATTGTATCTCTAGTAGGAAGATTGTAGGACACCCTCGATCCGGGCTTAGTGTGGTGTCAGATTTAGTGAAGAAAATCCCAAGGAGAACAACATGGGGAATGGAGTAGGTCTCTCTGTGGAGGACCAAACCATGATAAATCGTGGCACCTTCTCTCTATTTGCTCTGTTCCCTTCTTACATATCTTGTGGTGATTGGTAATATCACAACTTTTCTATTCTCAATTTCTCAATTAAAATAAGGGTTAGATAATCTTTGCAAAATCCTAATTTGATTTCAAAATTGTAATTACCCAATCCCCCCTCCCTCCCCCCCCCCCCCCCCCCCCCCCCTACTACAACGTGTAGTTGAGCTGGGACAAGAAATCCTGCCACCAAGCCTGCTTTGGTGTGAGCTTTTTCTAAGTATTGGGTGGGATAACCCAATTCATTGACTACTCTAGATAATTCTTAGCGCGGTAGGTCTGTAATTGACAGAAACCCAATCTTTTGAGCATCAAGGCTCGATTCCTAGCCAATATTTGATTCCCTTGGCATATCGGTGGGTGGTCGTGATGATGACCTATTCCCCCCTATGGGTTTGCCTTTGGGATTTCAAAAATATTTAAAGAAATTCATAAATTAAATAAGGGAAATGATATCTGCGCCAAGGTGTTTCAATAAACAAGCGCTCCACTTGTTTGTCGTGTAGTATTTAAAGGGATTTCAGAGAATATTACGGTTCTCAAAAAGCTCTTTAAACCCTTTAAATACTACACGACAAACAAGTGGAGCCATGTTTATTGAAACACTTCGTGCAGATATCATTTCCCTTAAATAAATGGAGAAACAAAGCCTCATGATATCATGTCGGTGGGTACAAATTTTTGGCAGTTGATCCAATGTTATCTAAGGGTCAATTCCTTAATGAAAGTACTTTATTGATTGATTTTAACAAAGGACACCTATGGGCTATATTTATAAAGCAATGAGCAAATTGAAACGATGAAAAAGAACCTCGGCAATGTGAACAAATGATATCTAGTTATCTACCCATATTATTGGTGAGCGTCCAAATAAACAACTTCACATACCCTTTCATGCAATTGGTTATTCATTGAATCTATGTTTTAAGTATGATGAATGCTTTGTAGAAAATATATAGATCAAGCACACATCGTCGGAATGCATTGAAAGAATGGTTCGAAGTTTAAGAGATTGGGTTAAGGCCGATGAATAAGTGGAGTTGGTAAAAAAAAGGCAAATAATTTATACGGGAGAGAAATGACACAACTAACAATTAAAGGTAACAAAACTAGTAGGTAATTCTTCTCGTATTACGGCTGTTTATTTTAATGTTGTATTTTAACCACGATTCCATGGTATGTATATTGCAAACATAGGTCTACAATGAACTCTGGAGCTATATTAGTTATGGGTTTTGTTAACGAGGTGCATTGAAAATGTAAATCTACAATAAATTTACATAGGGATTAAGAGTTTTACATGGCTTTTGAGTCTTTTTTTCTCAAACAATGTGTAGATTTACATTCTCAAACAATGGCTTTTGAGTCTTTTATTCACATCTTAAGTCTCATGTTAAATTCTGATGGTAGTTTGTGTAAATGGACCACATTTGAGCATGTAAATTTGAATTACTATTCAACGACTTCACATAAAAAATTAAATATCTTAGTTTCTTGAACATGCTAGTTGGACTTTAAAGTCTTAAATACCTTAATATTTGAGTTAATCACAGTTGAAGAGGAAGAAAATACAAGTGCCATTTAAAAAAAAAAAGAGGAAGAAAATAAAAGTTCATATTGGAGATTTAAGATATAAATTTCGCAAAAAAATAGGTCTATGATGGGCTATTGGAGCTATAGAATTTGGGTATTCATATCTTAACTCTTATGTTCAATTCTACAAATAGTGAGTGCAAATGGACCACATTTAAGCAGGTAAATTTTAATTACAAATACATGACTTCAGATAACAAGCTAAATTTCTTAGTTGATTGATGCCTTGATCATGCTAGTTGTACTTTAAATACCTTAATGTTTGTGTTAATCAAACGGGGGGAGAGGAACTAATGCAGCGGATCAAACGGGAATCGTAACCGAAGCGTACGATCCAAACAAAAATCGCAGCCGAAGCGTACGATCCGAAATTGTCCTAGAATCCACTAGGAAAGAAGAGAGATAGAGAGAGACACAACGTCTTTGATATTATTCCATTGTTCATTCTCACTCACAATTTACAAACTCTTATATAAAAGAAATGCAATACCTAAATGATTAAACTTCTCCTAAAAGAAAGATATAGAATCCTAACAAATAAAGAAAGTGACTAAATTAGAACACCTATAATTAGAAGGGTAATCCTACTACACTTAGGAAACAAAATCTTAATAAATGAAGAAACATATCACCTACTTTCTAAAATGATAAAATCCAAATAATTAGCAACTAGTGTCCTACATCGAGAACATACACAAACAAAAGAGGACATGACGTATACATAAATTGCAACCTTTTTTAGTACACCGCAAGAGGAAGGGAGAATAAGGGATTGATCCAAATTGAAAATACAACAAGATGATGAGTGGATAACCCAAGAAGGAAGATTGGATGTTCACAATGATACGACATGGATGGACATGGATGACACCTTTGTAGAATAATTTGTATAATTAATTTTTACTTCTACCAATTAAGAAGGATCATACAATCCAAAACATTAGAATCAAATGGTATGTCTTACATTTTACTAGTCATACATGCATGTAGCTAATGGTATCAGTTTCTGAACATCAATCTCTGTCAATATCCATAGGAAACTCAATAAATGGAAGAAAGATAAGAACCACGAGGAGATTTTCAAAAAAAAAAGATAAGAACCACGAGGAGAAAGAACAAGGAAATGTTTCCTCATCAAAATCTAGGACAAAAAGGGAGCAGCATTGCATATGCCTAGGAAGACAGCAAGGACATAGATGATGACACAAAGATTCATGATGTCTGATGCTTTCACATGGAGATGTTTTATGAATTCTAGTTGTATAGAAATCTTCTTCTAAATTGTTGCCAAAAACATATGAAAAATCTAGCAATTCAATGCTATCTGACTCAGTACCACCCATAGTGAAATCTACTATTCATTTCTCACCTTGAGAATATTGTGTCTAATTATTCTTGCATGTCACATTCCTAACACCATATCTATACCTGTGAAACATGGATTCTCTGTCCACAAGGAAAAGATAAAACATATACATAATGGTGAATAAAAGAGATGAAAATAACTGCAGACGAAGCAACAAATTACCAATGGAGAATACATGAAATTACTTCAAAACCGCTCAAAGGTAAACTCTATAATCTATCAAGAAGAGAGTATCCGGTACTGGATGATGACCTAAAAAAACACAGATACCAACTAAAGTTTGCAGTAAAGAAGACACTCAATCAGACAACACTAAATGGGAAATAGGATACAAGAAAACCCCTAACCTTTAGAGAACATAGTTCTAAAAAAACATTCCGAATCTCAATTGGCTATGAAACAAGATCCAAGAGCATATGACAGGTAAATTGAGGTGCAGACAAGAGGAGAATCAGTAGTTACCCATCAATGGGTGCTAGAACATATTATGTTACTCATCATGCTTCCACATTTCCTAGCCTTCCCTTAATATCAAGATAACTTTCTCCTACGTATTATATCACAGAAAACTTTCAACAGAAAAATCCACCTGATAAGAAGCTGAAAAGATTATTGTGATGTCCTAGAATGATATTACGCACAGATCTCCCAAATGGGAAGTAGAATGGTTTCGTGCAAGGAAGCAGGAATCGGACCCTGCATCGGGGAATCGCCTCGGAACGTGATTCCGAATTGGGAATCTCGACGCTTACCCAAAAACTGGGAATCGCGCTTCCCCAAAATGGGAACATGCTTCCCCGTCGCTTCCCATCGTTTTAACTTTATGGGAATCACAAAAAAGGGGATACACGCTTCCCCGTCGTGCTTTCCCGGCACTTCCCTCCGCACTTCACCCTTCACACTTCCCGCTTCCCACCACCCCGGGAGCCTTCGCTTCCCGCTCTGGCAACTTGGGTTTGTGTCCTTCCATATCAGGCAAAAGAAAAAAAACAGTCTATGCCATACCATATTATATGACATCATACTTGTATCTATTCGGAATACAAAACTCTATGACATGCATAAATATTACATATTGCATACACATAAACACTAGAAACGGTGTATCATAAATGAATATGGAACACAAACCACTAAAATATAAATTGAAAAAATAAAAGAAAATGGCATCTGACTATGTGTGTCATCTACCAAGTGCACTATGCCAGACAAAATTAATGAAAACACCACAAAACTGACCTTCTTTAACTCCATCTTGGGAGGTGCAGGTTCTTGATAAAAACTGGGCATGGGTGTTGCTTTAAAAGTTAAACTCTTTCTGAGCAGTTTAATCTCTGCCTCTTGGGTTTCCTGTACCAAGATAAGAGATAAAACCATAAAAATCAAAATCAGAAACAACTGTTCACCTCATAAAGATGGAGATATAAAGTTAATACCTTAGATTTTGCCTGCATTGAAGTTTTTTCCACTTCCTTTGCATGGATCTTTTCTTCAAGCTTAGAGAAGTACTGGACAAATTAATAGAAACCACTTTCAGACTTTCAGTTGATTCATTGCAAATGCTGGTGGAAATAACAGAATCCTAGAAGTACGCATAAGACTAACCTCTCTTCTTTTCTCAGCTCGTTCATCACATTTAAAACTGAAGCTATAACTAGGAGTAGTGCCTATTCTTCGGGGCTTGGAACCTGCTGCCGTGGGACTTCTGAAAAGTTATTAAGGATAAACCATGCCTTCAATTAGATGACATGGATACAAAATAAGTATAACAACTCAAAAGACAGTTTATAGCTGTAATGGATACGAAGAAGCAGAAAGGGAGTGTTCAACTTTGTCGAGAGTTCCTTGTTTCAGAGGCTTCAGGGTTTTTATCTGCTCCCTGCATTAGTATAGCCGACTTGTCAAATAGGATGATAAGTTTGTGCAATCAAGTGGAATAATATTCAGAATTTACAAAATTCATGACGAAGAACATTGGGTTCTATACATTGGAGACAATGGTGAAATGTGTACAATAACATCTAGAAAGAAAAGCAATGTCTGAGGAGCTTAGATCAGAGGCAAAAGCCATAAACCATGATTGCAGAGAAAACATACTTCAGGCCTTCAGACTGTGAGGCATTGGAGGTCGAAGATGCCGATCCAGATTTTCCAGACTGCAGTTCAAAGTAAATATGAAGTGCTTACCATGACATACTGGTGATGATGACATTACAAAGACAAAATTAATAAATAAAAAATGACATCGGCTTTACCACATTACTAAGCTATCCTTGCGAGAAACTCAACTTCCAGCAACTTTACCTTGGAATTCTGAGTAGAACTCGGTGCAGATGTTGATCTTGTAGGCCTGCCTGAATCAACACTGTCATTTCTATCGACACTTTGCCTGCCGTTAAATGAAACCCTGTTGATTGAAAGGGAAAAAGGCTGCTTTGAGCGTGAAGTTGAAGTCAGTGAACCATTTGAAACATGAGAAGTCGCATCTGCTTGTTTCCCATCTTTGGTCTTTTTCACCCAAGTAGTTACAACATGTTTGGGGCTTGAAGGCATTTCTGTCCCAGAAGATGAGTTCTTGATCTTCACTTGACCCTTCTGTGATCTGGAATGGTTTGCACGAACAGGATCCTTCGTCACAGATGCCTAGAGAAAAAGAAAGGCTCTAAGTTGCAATTCAATCAAATATATGAATGCTATTTCAAAAGATTCAAAAGCAGCCCACCATAGAAATGGTTGAACTTTTGTTGTCCATGCGAAGAAATGATCCACCTTCAACTTCCCCTATGGACGATTGAGCTGTTTCACTCTCTTCCAACTGGGTTATACTTTCTGAAGTAACATCTCGTTGGACTGTCTCTATACAACTATCAAGAGTCCCATTTACCTTGTCCATAGAAAAACCATCCACGACAGGAGAAGGGAGTTGCTGAACACCATTTGCAACATCCGTTGTGTTCCCGTTATCAGTTACAAGTATATCAGCATCCATTGCATGCTAGAATACAGCAGCTCCAAAATCGATATCTTATACTTTCCAATCAAATCTTTAGAAAAGAGCACATACCATGCATAAATTAGCAGCTTCACCTTTTTGAGTACTCTCATAAACACACACACACACACACACACACACACAAAGAGAAAAAGAGAGAGCCCTAAAGGAATTCCAATGGCCAACAGCAACAACCAAAAAGAGAAATTCCTAATCCAATTTCAGGCATCAGCATGAAATATTTCGGTAAAAATTTGAATTCAGCTATTTGTTAGGCATAAAATCTTTTTGACAATAATGAGAAATTTTCTTGGATCAATCCAAATCACTTACTAGAAAAGGTAATAGAAGGAAAATTATGACATTTCACAAAGGAAGATCAATGCAAATGCCACAGAAATTGCCTTCCTAAGAAAAACAAAGGCGATTCCGAAGCTACAATAACTAGGAAAACATACTTTTAAAAAAAAATGGAAAGCAAATGGTAACATCATTATTGCATTATTCGATTTTAAATGTAATGCGAGATCCAATCCAGAGGATCAGCAAAAAAAAAAAACCATTTCACTAAACATCATTAAGGACTAAAAGGGAGGATATTAATATTGCAAACTTGTCAGATATTTAGTAACAGATTTGAATTCCTGGCAGCTTCAACTGAACTACAAAGATTTATATTATATTTATCAATTAATATGCAAGATTAGGTCAAATTCAAAAGATATATGATTATATAGAGCAAAAATTCAAACGCTAGGGCACCAAAGAGGATCTATTCAAACGCTATAGTAAATTGCATATTCGTTTAGGTCAATCAGTAAAATTAATACTATTCTAGGGCATAAAGTCCTGTTTTCCAGCCTTTTACAACCTCCTAGTTTAAATAAAAAAGCAAAACCCATTAAAAGTAGAGAGTAAATCAATCGACAGAAGAGATCTTCTACTCTGATAAGGATTGCATTATTCTGATTTCAAAAACTTCGAACTCAAATAGACGAGAAATCTCAAGAACAATTTGAAAAACAGTCAGTTCAAATGGATCGATTCGAATCTTACGACATTCAAGCTGCTCAATTTCAGAGAGAAGAATCACCGTATGAGCATTATTCTCACCTCTATCTAGGGATTCGAGCAATAAAATGCCATTAAAGCTTCAGATTTGAGGAAGAATACCACGGAATCTGATCGGAAGAGGTTTGAGAGTAGAGAAAAAGGGTCCGAGATTTGATTTCTGCAAAGATGAGAGACCGATAGCAAAAGGTTTATAAGATTGCAGAGTCAGATATCTTGTACACCATTGTTGTACGGATTCTCCAAGTAGAGATCGAGGTTGGGGGAAAATGATTATCTGTTTTTTTTTTTTTCCTTTTCTTTTCGGAAGATCCCACGAGACTTCTTTTCTCTCCAAGCGCCTTTGAATCCCAGGCCAGACAGAAGGAGAGGGACGGTTAGACGGGTAAATAAATACGTAAAAACATAGAAATACGGTTTTTCTTCTCCTCTCACACTGTTATTTTTGTTGTGACTTTTTATCCTAGTAGTCGTATTATTAAAAATGAATAAATTATTTTTCGAAAAGAAAATGAAAATTTTCATTTAAATATTTGGGAAAATTACATTTACACCCCTCCAGTATCTAACACATTCAACTCTAACTTTCAAAACGTGACAAGTACACCCTTGAAGTTTTTTTAACGTGACCGAGTAGACGGCGAGTTGGAAATGACCAAAATACTTTCAAAACGTGACAAGTACACCCCTTCAAGTTTTTTTAACGTGACGGAGTAGACGGCGAGTTGGAAATGAACAAAATACTCTCGTCTTCCCCAACTGAAAATTAGGGTTTTCAAACTTGAAAACTGAAAATTGGGGTTTGATTCAAACCCTTGTTTATTTATCAACATAAACCCTCGATTTTTTTGTTTTATTTGTCTTCATTCAAACCATTATCATGATTTGCACATAAACGCTAATATTTTAGGGTTCTTTTTTTATTTTTATCAATGTTTTTTCATGAAATGTCAGTTTGATGTAGCCATGGGTGGGGTTTCATCGTCTATGGTGGAGGTGACAGCGGTGACCGAATATGGCGACGGCTGCGGTGGCCGAAGGTGGCGACGACAGCGGTGGTCGAAGGTGCGACGGCGGCAGTGGGAAATGGCGTAACCCTAATCCCTCTACAAATGAGGGTATTTCTGTCCTCAAAATATTAACCATGGTTAGTTTCAGTCCTTCCGTCAGGTTAAACTGACGGACCATTGACGGAGGGGGTGTACTTGTCACGTTTTGAAAGTCAGGGTTAGAGTTGAATGTGCCAGAAGCTAGAGGGGGTGTAAATGTAATTTACACATTAATATTATATGGATCTATAGACATTGGGGAATGATGCATTGATGTTGTTCTATCCAAGTATCCAACCCATGAGACAGTAACACAAATAAACAAAATAAAAAGGAAGAATAAGGAAGATGATGGTTGATTCGAGGCAACCAGGACCTCCTAACGGCTCGATTCGAGAGGAGCTATTACTCTTCTAGAAACGTAGTCTGTATTTTGCTGTCAAATCTCTTCCCTTTATTAATGATAAACCTGCCATTTTAGTACAGCACTTCCCCACGTTTTAAATATACGTGGACAATAGCAAAACTAAAAGATAAAGCAGAAATGAGAGAAATCAGGAAACTAACAATAATCACAATTCTAACCGCAACCATAACTACGATAAAATAATTTAAAAAGCCTAAAAAGTTAGGGATTTATTTGTGGGAAGATGTGCACGCATCATTCTCCCCCCTGAAACAACCTTGTCCTCAAGGTTTAATTCCTCACTAAAGAAAATACTTCAAAAATCCTATTGGGCATAGTTTTGTTGAAAAACATTGGCTTTTCATGATCTTCAAAAATGGCGGTCACGATCATTCGAACCCCTGTGATCGAGGTTGGAAAGGAATATGATTTTTCAATAAGCCGCATCAAAATGAAAGAAGAATCAAATAGTTGAACAAACTCAATATGCTCTTTGTCACTGTGTTCAACTAGCCCATCCTTGTCGTCATCTACTCGAATAACAACGTTTTCAAGATTCTATTCTTCTTTGTCTTTGCACATTTCCTCGATTAGTATGTTGATTTTGCCCAAGCCTTCTTCAAATCGTTGTTGCTCTTCTATCCTTTTCGAAAAAGACACTTTGAGCTTCTGAAAATCTTCATGCACGGAATCCAAACTCTCGTGGAATATAGCCATGGCGCAGGACCGATGGCTCTGATACCACTTGTTACGTGCCTAATCGGCCGTGACACAAATAAACAAAATAAAAAGGAATAATAGGTAAGAGGATGGTTGATTCGAGGCAACCGGGACCTCCTAACGGCTCGGTTCGAGAGGGGCCATTACTCTCCTAGAAACGTAGTCTCTATTTTGTTGTAAAATCTCTTCCCTTTATTAATGATAAAGATGCCATTTTAGTACAGCACTTCCCAAACGTTTTACGTATACGTGGACAATAGCAAAACTAAAAGATAAAGCAGAAATGAAAGAAATTAGGAAATTGCCAACAATCATAATTCTAACCACAACCACAACTAAAATAAAATAATTAAAAAGCCTAAAAAGTAGGAATTTATTCGTGAGAAGAGGTGCACAACCGACTGCTCTGATACCAATTATTACGAACCTAAATCAGTCCGCAATGGATTTGATCTTGCTAGAGGGAAGATCAACCTCTTGATCCACTTCGAGGGAAGGATTGATCCTCCTTTGTGCACTAGACACAATTTCTGAAACAATTTTCTTCATTTATCTTTCAAGAAAGGCTACGTACAAGTTATTTGTAGAGAATCCCTAATCTAGATAACCCTTATCACAAAGAGTCCTAGCAATACCAAACAACTAAGAAAGCAAGCTACAAAAGCAACAAAATCTAAACTAATTTATTTCATCCAAGTGGGACCCATCTATGCACGTAACACTATATGTTTGTGGTTTGGGATTTGCTAGGGACCATCACAGAAGGCATTTCAAGGATGGGCTGTTGCATGGGAGAGGAGCTGGCTCGGATGAAATAAATGAATAAGACGAAAAGTGAGTGTGGCTACTATCTTATGCAACAGACCGTTCGTGAAATACCATCTGGGATGGTCCCTAGCATATCCCATGTGGTCAGTGGTTATACACGAAACATTCTTCAATCCCTTTAGTAAAATTTGTTTGCTGTGTTTGCAAGCGCAATGGACTAGCAGTAGCGGCGACATTAATGGTAGATGCGTATAGGTCAACAATACTAGTATTTGTAACAGGAGGTTGTTGGGTTTTTTTCTTACCAGTCAAACATGTATAAAACTTGGTGCACCTGAAATTAGGGGCAAGAAAGTGTCACGTGACTAGGAGTGAAGGGGAAGGTGGTCATGTACAACACCTACAATACCTATATGATAACGAACACACTCTAATAACTTATACAAAATGTGGTCACCGACTGTATTGATTATTAGAGCCCTTGGGGCAGTTTCCTTTTTTAGTAAGAGCAAAACCTTGACTTGTTTCTCTTCTCAGACTCTCAAGGGCGAAAATAAAAGTAGAAAACCCTAGAAAGCAAAAGAGAAACATGTAAAGGGAGAAAAAAATAGATATTTTTTAGGGGAGAGGGAGAAAAAACAAAAGAGAAACGTGTAGACGTTTCTTTCACTTCATTACACTGACACTTTCTCATCACTGCGGTGGGACCCACAATCCATGCATCATTATGATATTTCTCTCTCTCTCTTACACAGTTTTTATGTATATATACCATACATAGTTTTGTCTCTCTCTCCCTCTCTCTCTCTCTCTTACATAGTTTTTATGTATATATACCATACACAGTTTTGTATGCTATACATAAAAATTATCGGTTTTCGGTTTAACCGAAATTTTTAAATAGGAAAACCGAAACCGAAACCGAAAATCGAAATTCTGATTTTTTTAAAACCGAAACTGAACCGCAATCCCTACAAACCGAACTGAAATAACCGACCGACTTCGGTTCGGTCGGTTATTTCGATTATAACCGATTTTTGCACACCCCTAATCGCCCCCGTCTGGCAAAGTAGCCGTTGGGGCTTGCGCGACTCACTTTTTCTTGTCCAGTTATTTACCATTATGCCCCCAAACGGTCATAAATTTACTTGGGCTATATATACCCTATCAAAGACCTTCTAAAGAACCTTTTGAATCATCATTCTACAAACCCTAAAGCTTTTACTCTTGAAAATCAAAAGGATTCTTCTTCTTCCTCTTGACCATTTAATCTTACATTTACTTATGGTCAAGAGGCACTCCATAGAGCATTGATTTGTAATCATTAGGAGTGATTATGAGCCTTGAGTGTACTATATTTGCCTTTAAAGAGGCTTAGGAGTTTTCATTTTTTTGTTGTATTTGAGAAGAAGAGTTGTACCCTTTGAGGCAGTGTTGGAAGAGGGTTGGCTTCCTTGGAGGCGGTTCTTGCAAAGAGGGTTTGTTCCCTTCGAGGCAGAGTTGATTGTAAAGCCCGGAGATTCGGCATGTGGAATCTCTCAATAGTAAAGAAAAATCCAAGGAAAGACAAAGTACTTCGGTAGTGGAGTAGGTCCGTTTGTGACCGAACCACTATAAATCGTTGTGTGGTCTCCTCACTCTTCATTCCCTCTTTGTGGTGTTTGGTAATCTCTTTCTTTTATTTACAATATTGATTGAACAAGGCTTAGAATAATATAGGATTGTAGACACCCCCATTTTGCTATACTTCAAAAAGCAAAAGATTTGGTAATTTGTCAAGTTTCGAGTCCATATTCCACCTAGGATTAAGCATCTGTGCATTTTAGGGTAGATTTTGCCTCGTTGAAGGAATTATGAAGTTGATTCGCGATCCTAAAGGTTTCTAGGGTATTCCAATGGTATCTAGAAGATGAAAATTCAAGTTTTCAACCAAATGAAAAAAACCTGTTATTTTTAGAAATTTTGGGTTTTCCCTCATTTTTGCCCATTTTTACACTACAGGAGTATTTTGGTCATTCACGATGTGTCTCGTTTGACCCCCGAGTTATATTTGAGAAATCTTGAGTGATTTTACAAATTTTGAAAAAGCTGCTATTTTTAGAAACTCATGGGGCTTCCACATTTTCATCATCTTATGGATATTTCAATCATTTCTCATATATCCAAAACCATCTCGAGGGTACGGCTGATGGATTAGGCGTAATTTCGTAAGATTTGGGAAACCTGCTAAATTTAGATCTCTCAAGATTTTCTCTTAGTCTTGCACTTCGGGGGTATTTTAGACTTTTCCAACATATCATATTTGGTCCCTAAGTTGTGTCTAAGAAATCTTAAGTCCGTCCATAAATTTTCAAAAATCTGCTATTTTTTTAATTTCTCAGGGTTTTCCCTAGTCTCGCCAAATTCTAGCACCTCGGGGTAATTTGGTCTTTTCCTCTGTAATTCTTTTGATCCCCGATATACGTCTGAGAGATTATGAATGATTTCCTGAATTTTGGAAAACCTGCTAAATTTAGAATTTCTCAGGGGTTTCGCTTAATTTAGAAATTCTGAGTGTTGAGGGCATTTTGGGTATTTTCAGGGGATACCAAATGATCCTGTTTAATATTGCTCACCTAAAGGACCCAATTTTAAAAGTTTCTATTTTTGAAGTTTGACCACAAACACTTTCTATTTTTAATTTTTCCCTTTAGGGGTGAACCAATCTGAGGATATTTTGGTCGCATTTGGATGTCTAACAGTCAAATAGGGGCATTTTGATCCGAAAAGTTATTTTCCAAAAACGATGGTCCGATCATGTGTGAGGGATGTACCATAAATATCAAATGGGTTGGGTCCATATATAGAATGTTGAATTTAGAAAGATTTTATTGAATTTTTACGAAAAAACCCGAAACCTGTGGGAAATGGCCCATTGGGCTAAAGCCCGCAAAGATGGAGCTCATGTGGGTTCACCCATATGGGTCAACCACCATAGTGGGCGCCCCACATGGCTGACCCACATGAGTTGAGCACCCAACCTTGATGATGTCACAATGGTGACATCATATTTGTTAAAAGAAAAATAAAAAGAATAAAAAAAGAAAATAAGGAAATAAGGAAAAGAGGAATGATTGCTTAAAAATGTTTTCTTCCAAAGAAGCAATGTGGAATCAGAATAGCATGTCTTGATTGACAAGAAATTAATATTGGAATCAAATCCAATTTGAAAACGAGAAAGAAAGAAAGCAAGAGGGGAAAATTGGAAACAAGCCAAAAATGGGAGCTCTCACATTGGAAACTACTATTTCTCTCTTAACCCTAGCTTTTTTGTATAAAAATCAAAGCAAACAATCTTAGGAAGGATAAAAAAACAATCAAAATTCGTTTTTTTCTCTCTCCTCCCAAAAAACAAAAAAAAAAGTAAAAAACCTCTTCTCTCTTGAAGTGTGTTCATCTCTCTCAAAGGTTCTTCACAAAAGGGATTCTTGAATTCCCTTTTCTTCTTCAACAAATCACACATCAAGGATCTTTGGGGTGTTCTTTGGGTCTTCTTCATCATATAAAAGGGTGCGACAAAGCATATACCTCGGATCTACGCACCCTAGAGACAAAGAGCGCGATCAACGGTAGGATCTTTATCTTTGTAATATCAAAAGTAGAAAAGCATGCTAGGGTTTTACTTTTGATAGATCAAATCAATAAACTTTCCTTGAAATTTCAGTATGTTATAATATAGATTATAAGTTTTCAAAATCCAAAATTTCACCAAAAAATTAATTTTCCTCCATTTAATAATGATTTTCTTTCATTTTTTATTCAATATGGATTTAAATCGGATTATCAAAGCAAGTGTTTGAAAACGTGGGTTTCTTTAAAAACTGATATTTTTTAGGATTTCTATAAAATAAAATACTACTAGAAACTTAATTTTCAATCGCGATTATTTTGCATCAAATCTTGATAAACACCTTTGAAATTTTTAGAGTAGTCTAATACCATGGATCTATCTATACTGTAACAGTTTTACTTGATTTGCAGTTCATATGCTATGAGTTGATTTGTTAATTTGCAATCTGACCTATATTTTGGAAATTTCGAAATTGATAGCAAACCTTATTCCAAATTCATGAAACTCTTCCAGTAGTCTAAACTCATTCATATCTTGTTACTGAAAAAGTTGCAATAAATTTAGAGTTTGATTGCTTAGGGTTACTGTGTAATCCTAGCAATCTGGTCTTAATGTTAATAAATTACAACTTAATAGCAAATCAACACAAAAGTCAGTGAAAACTTCTAGAAAACCCTAATTTTTCATCATATATTTAACCTTAAAATTGTTTGAAACAGAAACCCTAGAGGTTATAGATTCCCTTTGTAAATTGACTATGCTGTGACAGTTTAACTGCCGAGATCGCATTCATAATCGTATACTAATTGTGATCGTTCCTGCATAATTTGAGCATTTAAATTATAGTATGTTGTTGGCTCCGAGGTCCACTGTCCACGAAAATCCTGAGAATCATGCCAGGCAATAATATACTATAATGTATGTGTTAAATTATACAAAGATTGAGAGCACGATGCCCTTCCATGGATGCAACTCGAGGCCGAAACTGGTAAACCATAGAGCCTTTGGTATTCCTTAGATGCTAGGAATCGAAAATCTTTGAAAAATTGAAAATTATTTACTTAATAAATTAAGATCATTTGATCAATGCTTTTGGAACCGTTGGATAACGGTATCTCTTCGTAAGGACATTTACAACCAATTAGAAACACTTACCTCGCATTGTGTCCTAGGTTTTAGGGTGTCCCAGAGTTAGGGAGTTCAATTATTAGCAATTGAGTCATAGATCTAGTTACACTAATTACCCATTTTTCCAATAGGAGAAGCCTAGTTACGTAGGATGTAGGTTCACCTGCATTAATCTAAGGGATGTCTTGCACTTAAATAGGACCATATAACATCTTAGATGGAGTCCTAGGATAATAAAATCTACTCAACTTGAACTAAATAATCTCTCTTAAACTGTTGAAACAGTCCTTCCAGTCTAGATTGGTGTCCTAGATGTCTTAGGCACGTAGCTTAGTTCAGGCACCGAACTACGTCGACTCTGATTCTAGTGAGGCTTGGGTACGTAGGCAGCTTGGATGCTTGATGACATACCAATCACGAGTCGGCTCCACACATAAGTAGTGGGGTTTTGTATATTAGTTTTTTTTTAATTCTTAATTAAATTAACTAAATATATAAGATTTTCCCCAAATTAGAATTTTAAGAGAACTTTCACTTACATTGAATTCAAACAAATTAAGAAAATTAAGATACACATTTAGGAATTACATTGAAATTAGATCTTAGGATGCATGTCACGTAGTTCGCACATTAATATAGAGTTAAATGAGCCATTTAAAAGAAATTCAAAAGAGTTAACTTTTGGAATTGAAGACCGATTATCGGGCAGGAATGGTGCATGTGGTGGTAACTCCCCATACCTTCCATTCTCGTAACCAGGTAACGAGTCTAGATTTCTAGTCAGTTATGGGTCCTAGATCCCTCATCTAGGTGGCGATTCTGTCACTCTCTTTTGCGTGGAATTCGGATTGCCTTAGTGATCCTAAGTTCACGAAAAAGATGAATTAAATCACACCTTGCTAGGCTTGGCGGCTTACCCCTGCCCTTATTGGTATTGGGTTGCATATTTGTTTGCACCATATGGCTTGGTTGCTGCCTGCTTGGTTGGGTAATTAAAATCAATAATAAAAAGCACACGCCATTCGCGTGGGTACGAGAGACCAAGAGAGAGTGTAGCTCCTCGCGCGCTGTCGCCCCTCTCGCCGATCAGGTCCCACAAGGATTTATTTCACACTCCCTTGTAGTTTAAGAAAAAATTAACTTACCCAATTCACTCCCCTCTTGGATTGCCCTTTGGGATTTCAGACTATCATAAGTAATTAAGACCATTTGATGCACGTGGATGTATAACAGGAAGCGATGACCTAATAGAAAGATAGGCCATTCAAGGCAAGGCTAGTGGTGAAAACTTATAATAAAAAAACTAAAATTTGTTACTAAGAAACTTTCACTTATGTGTCCATGCAAAATTCCATAAGGCCACGTTTGGATACCTCATGTTTTTGTATTTGGATTTGGATTTGAGTTCTGAATACAAAATACATCAATCATGCTCATGATCATGTTGTACAAGAGAGAGGGAGGGAGGGAAGGAGGGATGTCTGGCTGCTGCTGCAGCAAGGTCGAGGTGTTAGAGTTATTGCCCTAAAAGCCAGTACATTTCGTATATCTTGTCACATTAAAATAATAAAGGAAATATTTCATGACAATTATTGGGTATTATCAGATTGAATATGTGTGATGTGCTTATTATTATCTGGCACATATTCTTCCTTAGGTAGCGATGTAGGAATACCATGCTCAATGATTCACAGATCCTACGGAGCAGGGAGATATGGTATCTCAGTTCTTTGCGGACCTTAAAAGTTCATGGTTGGGGTCGAGATTGGACATCTCCTCATGTACACAACCAACACCAGTCTTGTCTACATGCACGTGTCGTGGAGTGGCTTATCTCAGTCACTTGGGTAGTAGACCCTAGGCAAGAAGAGTGGGTACATCAATAGGGTTGCGCACTGAACACGATCACACTAGAATAGCCTGTGGACAGGAGTTAGTAAGGCTATTCTACTAGACAGGACCCTTTACATGTCCTTAGACCTGAGGGGTCATATTGGTCTGTGGGCTCAGCCTTGATTCTTGGTCCATCTAACCGTGGTCCTTCTAGGGGTCACCAGAGGGTAGTACCGGAGTCTTGGACAAACCCACGAGGCTAATAGTGATACCCGACATGGAATTTTCTGCCCCAACTATGGGGAAATAATCTACAGTTTCCATCAGAGCACTGAGCCTATAAAATAGCTTGGCCAAGTGTTTGATAAATGGTTTATCAAAGGTTTTACTAAAACACTTGATTGTTTTTTAAATGATTTTGTAAATGCATTTGCGGGCCCTAACTGCTTGACTAGAAGGTGTACCATGAGTGGGTCTAGGAGATATTAGATGCCCACCCCTCGTAGGACCCAACTCAGTAGATTAAGAATGGAGAAAGGACTTGCACATATTAAATGTAATTAGAGGTACGATGAGTTGGCGGTCATCTTCAAGGTTACGTCTCGATGGAGGCCATTGATCCAATGCGATTGTAGTTATTGACTACCGAGCAAAGTCGCAGTGGGGCCCATGATTGGGTTCTACAGGATCGACCGTCGGATCCTGAAACGATCCCACTCATAACTCGGATGACTTGATCCTTTTGATAAGGGTTCCGCCTTTACTAGATTGCACGGACGGACTAGATTCATCACATTTGATGAGAGGGAAAAGATTCATGTAGTTCCTTTGCTGTATACATACTGTAGGACGCATTTGGAATACCCAAAGAGTTAATTGTTAATTTAGGGGTATTTTGGGAATTATAGAAAAATATGGATGGAGCTTTTATCCCATTGGATGGGAGGAAATATGTTTATTTAATTAGAAAAATTAAATAACAAGTCTGTCTTTAGCTTATAGACTCATTTTACTAAAACAGTGATAACTTTCTAACGTTTTGGCCCAAATGAGAGTGTAAGTACTCGTTTAGCCTCTCTGACCTTGGCCTTGACTATCATATCATCTATGTAGACCTCGACTTCCTTGTGAATCATAAGCATTTTTTAAACCAAATGGCATGACCCGATAATAGTAAGTTCCCCATTGGGTGATGAAGGATGTTTTGATCATGTCGTCGGGTGCCATTTTGATCTGGTTATATCCTGAAAATCCATCCATGAATGACAATAAGGCATAGCCTGCTGTGTTGTCAACAAGGATGTATAGGTGTGGTAGAGGGAAGTCATCCTTAGGGCTTGCTTTATTTAGATCCTTAAAGTCGACACAGATTCGGATTTTTCCATCCTTTTTAGGTACTGGCATGATGTTTGCGAGCCATTCCGGGTATTCTACAACTTGCAAAAACCTTGAGTCTAGCTGCTTCGTGACTTCGTATTTAATTTCCAGGACCCACTATGGTTTCATCCTTCTCAGCTTCTGTCTTTTAGGCCTTGCTCATGGTACTAATGGGAGTTTATGCTGGACAATTTCTTCGCTGATTCCAGGCATATGATAAGACCAGGTGAAGACTTCTTTGAATTCTCTTAGCAGGTTTACTAATTCTTCCCTTTCTTCGGAAGATAGGATTCTTCCGATTCGTATTTCTTGAATTAGAGACTCTGTACCTACGCTTATTATTTTAATTTCTTCTTCGAGGGGCCTGGCCTGGCGCTCCTCCTCTTGTTTAAGCATTTGCTTTAACTCAAGGGGAGGTTCATCAGCCTCCTCATCCGAGGAATGATGTTCAATTAAATTATCGTAATTTTTATCAAAAGCACACACAGAAGAGTACTGGGAAGGGGAGTTCATTGATTCGAATGTGATTACATCGTTATTGGAAATATCTACATTATTTGGAATAGAAGTAAGTGCAGAATTTTCAACGACAAATGAGTGGGGTAGGGGAATGGAATTCCAATTGAATAATCCTCCTTCGGCTGCAACTATGAGTCTGGGAGAGCTGGCGACATTGTCTCCGACTGTAGCAACCATGAGAAAACCTTCCAGAAAAAGAGTACCAAGAATATCGGGAACTAAATAATCCTGACAGTCATCTTCTGGCCTTGCTTTGACTGAGAAGAGAGAGTCTAGGAGACCCGGGGTGAGGTAATGTGTGTGGCTTCGAAAACTTTCGAGCCCGGGAAGTATTTTGCCGGACTTTGGTTCCAGCCAAGTCTCTAAAAAACTATTGTACAGCTCTTTTGATCCTTCCTTGACAAAATACCCACTGAGTGACCATGAGTATGGGAGCATTGGTATTACGCCCTCGTTTCTGCTGATTCCGTTCCTTTCTCTAATCAACTGTTCCATTGCATCTCTTTCTTCTTCTGTGGGTTTGTACCCCAAACCAAATGTGCCTTTCTTTTCCTGAATTTCTGGTCATGCTGTGATGCCTTGCTGATATCGCCCCAATCCCATTCTGGGAAGAATCCTTGTTCTCTCATCATTCTGGTGACCGCCGGATTTAGCATACAGATGATTATAGGAAATTTCTCCTCTACTGCTTCAGCCCATGAAATTTGAGTGATTTCCAGCGAGAAACCATTGAGGGGGACATCTAACTCAGCTGCTGGAAATGTGACTCCTCCTGAGATATTTGAGTGACTTCTGAATCTTCATCACCCCTAACTGTGACTATTTTTTGTTTTTAGATGAACTTCAATTTTCCGGTGGAGTGTGGACGCTACCACTCCTTCATGGTGTAACCATGGGCGTTCCAACAACAAGTTAAAAGATGTTTTGATGTCTAATACCTGAAAGTCCACTGTGAATTTTTCTCCCCCAAGGATAATTTCTGTAGTGAGGATCCCGATGACGTTTCTCCTGGTGTTGTCGTATGAAAGGATCCCCTGTTGGGAGGGTGTGAAACTTTCAAGCCTAAAGCCCAATATGGTGGCAATTTTGAGAGGGCAGACATTGAGGGCCGACCCGTTGTCAATAAGAACAGATAAAATTTGCATCCCTTGGCAGAGAATTGTGACATGAAGCGGCCGAACATGATTTTGGCCTTGTGGTGGTAACTACGAATCTATGAACATGAGACTTTTAGTGGCGCTGACCATTGCTAGTAGATCGGACAACTGTTCTGGTGTCGTATCAATCTCTGTGCTTCTGAGAGGCTATGAGAAGGCCCCATACTAAAACTTGGGCCTTGTTTTTCTTCAACTGATGAATAATTGCATCATCTTCTTCGTCTATTCTTTTCTGGACATTCTCTTCACTTCAACACACAATTCCATAGGCTTAAATACCCTGTGCCCTGGTGACATGCCTGACTTCGTCACATCGGGCTTCAAAGGGGTCCAAGTATTTGTCTTCGTACTTGAAGACACAAGGGGTGGAAGGTTCGGTTTGGAGAACTTCTTTTTATTCTACTTCCTCCCATTGAAAGCAATAGGGGGAGGCACTAATGGTGCAAATAAAAGGGAGGGATCAAACTGTGGGTTATTAAGAGAAATCATATCGACTTGGGCTGGTGGTGGGGTTGCATGATTGGGGAGAGGGTTATTGGTGATATGAGGCCTGGGAGGGAAAACAAGCTCATCCTTCTCGAGGAGGTCCTGAATGGTGTGTTTTAGACCCATGCAGCGGTCCGTAGTATGGCCTAGACCCTGGTAATAGTCACAATATTCACACGCATTGTAGGTTCTTGGGAGCGGATTTGGAGGAGGCTGAGAGGGAGGCAATGTGACTTTCTTTCTAGCCAAGCATTGTTTTAGGTCTGCGGAGGGGGAAACATGGAGGGGAGTGAATTCTCTTTTGGGTTTTTGTGGGGGTTTGGGAGGCTCTTGATTGAAGTCGAAGACAAATGGTTTTCGAGGTTGGCTAGAAGAGGCTACACTATTTACCTCTCTAGCAGGAGGAGATGGTTTCTTGAAATCTCTCGAGGGGACACCATTCTTGGATACTATCCCTTTTGACATAGCGTCTTCGATCTGGGTTCCAACATTTTTGAACAGATTGATGGTTGGATGATAGTTTATTGACATGAGCTGAAGGAGCTGGGATGACAGATTATTCAACATGATATTTACTTGTTCTTGTTCCTCAGGACGAGCCATCATGTGGGCTGCTTTCTTCCTCCACCTTTTTATCAAGGGGAGGAACGTCACGTTATGTTCCTGTTTGGTTGCTTACAGGTCTCGGATCGTGCCCTCTGACCCATCGTCGTAAGTGAAATGCTTTACAAATTGCTTTGCAATTTCCTTCCAGGTCCACAGTCTTGATCTATCCAACTCATGGAACCATTTCCGTGCTATGCCTACTAAAGATAGATGGAACAACTGGGCCAGTTGCTTGACATTTAACCCCTGAGAGTGCTGCCTGATAATGTACATCTGTAGATGGGTGGTAAGACACCCGGTTCCGTTATACTTATCGAAATCTGGCATCATATAGTTGGCGGAAGGCGAACTTCAGGAAATAATGTGAGGTTGTCAGGATTGAAACCACCTTGCTCGTGGTTTTTTTATGTCCTTTACTTCTAGGTCCAACTGCTCAAAATTTTCAGCCAAAGACCGATCTTCTCGGGCACAATTCTCTTCAACATACTGCTCGTCAGAAGAAAGGGTGGATCTTTGATATGGCTTTGGTTGAGGGTGGATCTTGATGTGGTTTCGTATGCATGGCCAGAAGAAAGGGTGCCAAACTTTTTTGCCCACTACTTTTTCATTGTGTCATTGTCTTCCCGAATCTGGTTCATCTGTTGAGGAGGTAACTCTGCACATCCTCAATCCGAGGGGATTGGGCTATCTCTTGAAGATCGTCTACTGAGTCATGATTGGAGATGGAAGGGGTGACTTCCTCACCAGGCAGGAGGAGACTCTGACCCAAGTGGCTTGTGATCGATCAATGATGGGGATGGCTACCACATGAGTGAAAGGTTTTTAGATTTCCCTTTTTCTTTTTCTTTTATATTATTTATGAACCTTGCATTGAAAACAAAATCGTTAGAATAGAAAAGGAAAACAAATGAGAGAGACTACACCTATCATCACTCGATATCATCATCCCCTAGGAACCAAATGTAGTATACTCAGGGCTTCTGCAGTGTCGTGACAACCCTATTCTCCCAGGCTTCGGCGAAGGCTTTAGCGGCTTCTTTGGAATACCAAAAAGGTCGGAAGATGGATGAGAGTCTGAAGACGACCTCTTAACGGAGACCGTACTGGTGACTGATGATATAATGAATGTGGTAAGATGAGGTTGTTAATCCCAGCAACGCGATGGAATCTACGTTTCTAGTGCGCAGGATGGCCTTCGTGATTGACCGGGTGTCCTATCGAATGCCCCCTTCATGAATACAGCTTATCCAAAAATCCCAAACCGCCTATATTTTCAAAGCTGACCTCATGATGACATCTCATTGGGAATGCATAAATGGTTATGTTGTCGTGGACACGCGTTCAGAGGATTCTCGTCTTCTGACACAGCCATATATATAGGAGAACAGGACTGCCGGTGAATGGTGCTGTGGGAGTATGACACGCTGCATCTAGCCAATATAATCTCTCGGTGTGGGGGCTAGTTTTTTCCCGTGTGGCGTAGGACAGCAGGGGATCACCACATCGGGTTCTCAAGGTAGTGTGTATTTGATCTACGCTACTTGCGGACTCGGGACCGTGGTCCTAACTTCGTAAATTAGAGAAACTCAGACTTGCCACCTAGGTTAGGACCTAGGACCCATGCCTGTTCTTCTAATGAAATGAGTAGCTATACTCGAATTTCATTGGAAGAACAGTAACCAAAGGGGTTCTTTTGCTCTGGGCCTTTGAACCTTATATTTTGCTCTGCTTGCTTAAGGCATGGTCCTTACAGATATCTGGGTGGTTACAATAGGGGAAAGTGTTAAGCACCCTCTTGCCCGGACGAATCCGGTCTCTTAATTAGATTTGTATTTTTTGAAGAATTTGAACCAGGATAACTTATCTTTTTATCCTTTACGTAGGTTATGCTTAATTCCAGTAAATAAAGATGAATTTACAAAAAAGACCAAAAATAAGTGATAGTTATCCTCATCGATGTTGTAAGTTGTGTACGGCTCTCGAAAGAACTCCCAACTACTCATGATCAGGTTAACTTCAAATAAAAAGAACAAGACAATGCAGAAAGTAAAAGAAAGGCATAGGGGTTTATATCATAAGATCTGAGGGTCGCAGGAGCCGGAGATCTTATGTCACCACCTCGTACCTTACTTTGAAAAGGAAATTGCGAAAATGCAGAGGGGTTTATATCATAAGATCTGACGGCTTATGTCACCACCTCGTACCTTCCTTTGTAAAGGAAATTGCAGAAAGCAAAGGAAATTGCGAAAAGTAAAGGAAAGCTAGAGGGGTTTATATCATTAGATCTGAGGGCAACGTGATGTCACCACCTCATACCTTTGTAAAGAAAATTACATTTATGCAGTTAAATAAATGTAACTTTAACAGTAGATGATCGGGCAGCGTAACCGCGCTGTTTCGGAAAGAGGAGCTCCGAAGTTGTAGAGAAATTGGAGGCGTAACGGTGCTGTGTTGACAAGGAGATTTTGGGTTTGCCGAGATTTAGGCAGAACAACAGCGCTATTTAGATAATAGGGCCTTGGGTTCTCCGAAATTCGGCAGCGCAACGGCGCTGTGTTGGTAAAGGGGCTTTGGGTTTGCAAAGAAATCGGAGGCGTAACGACGCTATATGGCTGAAAGAACTCCGGAGTTGTCAGAATTTTGGCAGAACAACGGCGCTACTATTGAAAAGTAGCTCGTAGTTGTGCGAAATTTGGCAAAACAACGACGTAAAAGGAAGGATGTCGCTCTGAACCTTTGGAATTTCGACAGAGTGCCGACGCCCGGTGTGAGCTACCTAGGGTTTATCTACTTTATGTCTTCTAGAAAACAAAGAAACCAGTGTTTTTTTTGTAATTCAGCAGGGGTTCGGGATAATAAAAAAGGGGGGGGGTGAAAATATCACAAAAAGGTGGGGTGCGAGAACAAAAAACAAAGCGGGGAGAGAGAGAGAGAGAGGTGTGTAAAACAGTTTCCCCCTTCTATTTATAGCTTCGGAGGGGGGGGGGATATGGCTTGGGGATCACTCCAAATTTCGCCCTGGGTGAAATTGGTGATGTCATCTGGATGACATCATCCCCTGGCTTTCGTCTCTTATGTTGTTCCTTTTTAAAACACCCATAACATTTTCGTTTGAACTCCGATTTACATGTAGTCGGGTGCGTTGGATTCCTCGTTCCGAGACTTTCCAATGAACCTAATATCGCTTGCTTTGAGAAACAAAGTGTCATTTGGGTTTCCGTAAAAAGGCGGGTGTTGTGTAAAACAGGCTTTTTGGTTGCCAAAAAAGGTGGGAGCTATATAAAAACTGGGTTTCTGGTTGCTTTTGAGAGATAACAAGTTTTTGGAAATCATTTCCTTTTGCAAATACCCTAAAGAGAGATTGAGAGAAACTGAACTGGTGCTCTAGGACTCATCATAAGGTTCTTCCTCGTGACACATATCATTAGTACCGCCTTGACAAAATTAGGTGTCTACAGATGCCCCTCTTTGGTAGAGGGTGCAAGGCACCTGAATGTCAAAGTAAGGACACAACAAAATTTTGTCACTGGAGACTAATGACAGGCTTGCAAGACTCACATCAGATCCTAAGGCATACAGCCCTCACCGAGGAATCTTGCTGTCAGGTCATCGAGTTGAAACCTCTCGCCGATGATTTTTTCGGTTTTGAAAATACGACCATTAGCACGAGCCTTGGGTGGACGCCGTTACTAACAGCCGAGAGGGTGATCAGTAGGGGTGCTCATTATTCGGTGGTAACGGACCGAACCGAATTATTTTCCGGTTTCAGTTTCGGTTATTTATTATTTGGGTTCGATTTCAGTTTCCAAAAGATATGTTCTTCGGTTATCGGTTCCGATTTCGGTTCAAACCATAGTATTTTTGGTCAAACCGATTAGCTGAATTATAATTTTTTTGTTCTTCAAAAATCGCTTTTGTTGCTTTGGACAGCACCCCACGATTAGAAATTTAAAATAAAATACTATACTAAAATACAACCCATGATTAGAAATTTATAATCTGAAGGCAAAATGATGGGTTAAGTTCTTCCACCCTTTGCCGTTATTTCCGCTTGTGTCCCACTACCATATTTCCAATTGTATGCCACATGTAAGGGCATTTGTGTCATTTGCCGTTATGTCCGCTTGTGTCCCACCTTTCGATCCACACGTCAGCATTACTCTTTTACCAATAACCACTTTGCTGATATCTAACATATGTCTCTATGAGAAATTATTTGAGGGTAAAATCGTAATCTACATAGGAAAAGTACCGACACAGGGTACCTGTCTATACCAATTACGGCAAAAAACTACCAAGAAGAGGTAAAGACATATGACAATGAGGAAAGAACTACTTTATATTACTCATGTAGGACACTTGGAAAATATTGATGAATTTCGGGCACCTGAAGAGGAACAACAATTATGGAAACCCCTATCGATTGGAGGGCTAGGATCAACCTATGGAAATGGTTTTACGGGCACAACCGATTGATGTTGTGTTCCATCACATGGACGGTTTAGATCAACCTATAACCATCTATAGATCGGAGGGTTCGGATCAACCTATGAAAATTATTTTTGGGGCACAACCTATGTAGGAAGTGGCCAATCCAAAAGAAATTTCTTTTCTTTTTTATTTGGGATTTACACGTCAGCATTACTCGTTTTCCATTAACCCCTTTGCTGATATCTAAGATCTATCTCTATGAGAAATTATTTCATGGTCAAATCGTAATCTACATATGAAAAGTACCGGCACAGGGTACGGGCCATACTGTACATTTTAATACAGTGAGGAGTGCGATCATCAAAATACAGTGAGTAATGCCATTATAAAATATGGTAGTGAGGACATTAGCACTATATATAATGTCAAACCGTCGTTGTTACTTGGATGTTCCCACGCAGGTCGGGTTCAACCCGAATTTGGGTTCGGTCAGGTTAAGCTTTTTCGTAAATCGGGTTGGGTTGGGTTGGGAAAAATCAACCCCAATTGGAAATCGGGTTGGGCTGTCGAGCAACCCGACCCGACCTTAAACCCGAATTTGGGTTCCATTTGAAGAAGTTTTGTATATTTGTGTTTTTCTTTTTCAACATTGAAATAGTCTCCACAGTCCACAATGGACGGTTTGGATAATCCTATGGTGCGGGCCATACCGTACTTGAATAAAGTGAGGAGTGTGATCATCAAAATATAGTACTGCAGATAATATTTCCCTTTGTTAATTGTTAGTCCCTGTTTGGTTTGGATTTTGAGAACCGATTGTGAGTTAAAAACTGATTATTGGTGACTCACTATTGGTTCTCAAAATCCAAAACAGTCCAGCTTGAGTTGAGGTGGTCAACAATTGGTACCATATCAAATCGGGTCAGTACAACCCAACCCAACCCGAATTGGGTCGGGTTGACACCCAAGTTGCACCCCTAATGATGATGAAAAAACTACTTTTCCTTATTCACTATATGCGGGTCAAATTAAAGAAATGTTGATATTATGAATGCAGGACACCTGTAAAAATATTAACGAATTCTGGGCACCTTAAGAGGAACAACAATCATGGAAACCTCTATAGATTGGAGGGCTAGGAGCAGCCTATGGAAATGATTTTACGGGCACAACCTATTGATGTTGTATTCCATCACATGGACGGTTTAGATCAACCTATGATGTGGTCTGTACAAATTTAAATGGATAGCACGTGCATCGCACGTGCATTTTTACTAGTAAACTACTAAAAGACAACCCATGATTAGAAATTTATAATAAAATACTAAAAGACAACCCACGATTAGAAATTTATAATAAAATACTATACTAAAAGATAACCCATGATTAGAAATTTATAATAATCTACTAAAAGACAACCCACGATTGAAATTTATAATAAAATACTAAAAGACTACCCTGACAAAGACACAAGTGTCAATTCTAATTTATAACTTCTCATTTCTCATCTCTCACTCTCAGCAAGCAAACTGCAAACCTAGGGTTTCTTTCTTCATTTCTACAGCAACGCTATTGAGGAACGATGCCATCTAGCGAGTCACCCACTCTATTACTCTCTCGAGTCTCTCACTGACTCACTCTCTCTCACAAACAAACGGCACGAGCCGATGCGGCCATGAGTCGTATTCTCTCTCGAGTCAAATTTTTTGTGAGGGTTTTCCAAGTTCCATCTCCGGCTCCAAGTCTCCAACTCCGGCCAAGACTCTGAGGTGATTTATGATTTGTGATTTTAGCCTTTTAGTTTTAGGGTTTGTATGCCTTTTAGGGTTTTGGATGTGGATTGTTATTTAGGGTTTTGGTTTTGATGAGTTGGTGTGCACTCATTCGGTTACAACCGAACTAACCGATTAACCAAACTAAAAATTCGGTTTCGGTTCGGTTCGGTTATAAACAATTTCGGTTACAGTTATCAAAATAAGCTAACCGAATTTAATTCGGTTAGTAATTTTTGGGTAATTTGGTTCGGTTATAACCGAATGAACACCCCTAGTCATCGGAAGTTAGGTTTGGAGCTGACTTGGGGAGGGACCTCAAGGGATGTCATTTTGACATCCAGTGCGGCCACTGACAACAGAAATGCCGAAGTGGCACCTGGTGATTGATACGATGGATGGTATGCATGCTTTTGATATGATACTAGGATTTAACATTATTTGAAAAAAAAGTTCCTTTGACATCTAGGATTGATTTGATTGAATGTAGTACCTTGTACAAACGGATTTACTCGGGTTTCGAGGGTTATGTCTGAATATTGACTTGGTTACGAGTGAACCAAAACGTCAGGAATTGGCCTGGCGAGCGAGTGAGCCTAAAGCCAATTGATTAGGCGAGCGAATGAGCCTATCTTGATCAAGGATTGGTCTGGCGAGCGAATGAGCCAGGGCTAATGGAATCAACCAGGCAAGCAAGTGAGCATGGGTCGATCAGGGATTGGCCTAGCGAGCGAGTGAGCCAGGGCCAATGGATTCGACCAGGCAATCGAGTGAGCCTTGGTCAATCAGGGATTGGCCTGGCACGTGAGTGAGCCAGGGCTAATGAAATCAACTAGACAAGCGACTGAGCCTATCAGGGATTGGCTTGGCGTTCGAGTGTGCCTATAGCCAAAGGAATCGACTAGGCAAACGAGTGAGCCTATGTCGATCGGGGATTGGCCTGGCGAGCGAATGAGCCAGGGCCAATGGAATTGATCAGGTGAGCGAGTGAGCCTGGATCGATTAGGGATTGCTTGGTGCGCGATTGTGCCTAGAGCTAATGGAATTGACTAGGCAAGGGAGTGAGCCTATGTCGATAGGGGATTGGCCTGGCGAGCGAAGAGCTAGTGCCAGTGGAATCGACCAGGTGAGCGAGTGAGCCTGGGTCGATCAGGGATTGGCTTGGCGCGCGAGTGTGCCTAGAGCCAATGGAATCGACTAGGCAAGCGAGTGAGCCTATGTGGATAGGGGATTGGCCTGGTGTAGACACCCAATTTTGTCAAAAGGGTACCCCAGTGTAGGGATCAGGTCTCGCCTAGTTCAGGGCAGATGTCCCTAGTTCGATGGGTTTTTTAAAGGAATTTTATTCAAGCTCAAAGGGGTTTGCAAACAGGTATTCTTTTTTACACTGGATCATGAATTTGGGATTCGTTCAGCCAACGGAGGCCTTCCAATGTTCAGGTTTGAAATTGATCTAGGTCAATAAATTCTCTTTATTATTATTATTTTTTTCACGGAGTTTGACGGCATTTCCAGGTAAGAGATGATGGATATTCTTCTTTCAAGATTCTGATATATGTTTTCGACTTTTGATAGAGCGAAACTTGTTCTTTGACATCCATCATCTATGAACCGGTAACTCTTGATATTTGACGATCGCTTTTCGATGCTTGCTTCTGAACTTTCCTACCTTGAATTTATCAGTTTCACATTGTCACATGACGAATTTGGGAACCAAAGACATCGACTGGACACATGAAAGGTGTTTCCAACCCATGCCACTTGTATAGCATGTGTCGCTCACTTCCTTTATTCTTTTAAGCTTTCTATCTAGGTCTTGCCCCTGGTATCAGTTGTAATGCTTCTAGACAATCCTCATGTCCTCAAAATGGTTTTATTAATTCTTCATAATCTTTTGGAAGGTAATGCATTTCCAATCGGCATTTACTGGATTAAAATTTTAGTGTCAATATTTATCATTTGAAAGGTTGGGATCGACGTCACTTCTCTTGTTCAAACAATTGTTGTGACTCAAGTGAAGTTTCATTGATTTCTTCCTCATTTGAAGAGGGAGTCTTATTTTTATTTTTATTAAAATCATAAGCATACACTGGAACATATTGGGAGGCAAATTTTATTGAATTGAAAGCAACTACATTTGATGACTCATCCTGAACAGGCTCTGGATTCACATTGTCTGACATGAAAATAAATGTAGAAAAATATTCACCTAAACAATGCATTTATTTAAACTTTATAAGACTGGACTAGATAATTGGGCTAAACATAATGACTTGACTTAATAAAAAAAGCAAAGGACTAAAATCGTAACTTCAACTGCTGCACCTGCCTGGCTTTAGAGGCTTGGCAAAAGCTGGCTCATATCTGGAATATCATCTTACCTGTTACTTTTAAATTCCGCTTCTTCTTCATTGCAACTGGACTTGTGCTTCTCAAACCTAGGACCTTCTGTGCATTGAGATTGGCATGCGGTACAACATGGTTCTGCATGGGATTATCAACAATATCTGGCGCTTGATGGAATTCTAGCTTACGCTCATCAATCAATTTTTGGATTACATGCCTCAAAGTTATACAATGATCAGTGCTATGCCCGTGTCCTTGGTGAAAATCACAGTGATCCTGTGCCCTCCATGTCCTGGGGAGTGGATTAGGAGGTTTAATGGGAGGTAAATAGATATTGCCTGAAGCCAATTCTTGTTGCAATATGAAAGATGGTGGAAACAGGAGAGGGTTAAATTCCTTATTAGGCATCTGCTGAGGTGCAACCCCTGATTGATCGTATTTGAATACCATAGGGTTCTGCCACTGGTTTGTCCTTGATACATTGTCAACCTCGCCGATCTTAGCAGGGGTTTGTTTCTTCACTTCTTTTTAGCCTGAGTTACTTCTATTATAAACTCCATGTGCCATTGCTTCCTCAATTTGCATACCAGCATTGATGAAGTATTTGAAGTCTGGATAGTATTGGAGAGACATGTGATACTGGAGCTGAGAAGAGATATTCTTCATGATTATCTGGACTTGTTCTTCCTCAGAAGGCCGCTCCATCATCTGTGCCGCTAGTCTTCTCCATCTTTTTATAAATGTCAGGAAAGATACCCTGGTGTCTTGCTTAGTTATTTCTAAGTCTTTTCTGGTGATCTCTATGCCATCATCATACTTGAGCCATGTCTGTCTAGGACTATGAGCCATCTTCTAGCAACTTTTGTGTGTGAAACCGGAAACAACTGAGCCATTTGCTCGGGAGATAAACCTTGTGGCTGACACATGATGGTGAACATTTGTAAGTGTGTGATTGGACAACCCACGGCATCGTATTTATCAAAATCTGGTATTTGGAAGTTTGCTGGGAGACAGATTTCACGGAAGAGTGTAAGATCACTTGGATTGAAAGCCCCTGATCTTGAAGCTGAATATCTTGAACTTTCTTTGTAAGACTGTCTAATTTCTCCATGACCATTTTATCAATCATTGCCTGAGCAGGTATGATGTTATCCTCGCTATATGGTTCTTTTTTCAAAATCTTCCTCGGTCTTATGAGGAATAGAAACATACACAGGCTAGATGGGCGCTTCTGAAGTAGCAGCATGGTGCATAGGCCCCTTACATTTGGAGATAGAAGATGATGGTCCAAACCTCTCAGAAAGCTGGGCCTTGAGGACTCGGTTCTCTTTTTTGACTTCTTGTAATTGCTTGAGAACTAATGTGAGAGTATCGGCAACAGTGATAGGTGAAGGATTATCTGAGTTTTCTGCCATTAGTGAGGTCGAAGAAGAAAGAGAAGATACTGGGTTATCACAGAGGATGTGGAGAAATAGGTCTTCTCTACAACCCCGAAGAAATCCGAACCCAAGGAGTAGTGGGCTTATCTATGGTGCCAACTTCCTGTCATGGAAATAATGAACACGAGGTATATGAGCTTGACATTCATGGAGTGTTTCTTCTCAATGACTGAAAACGATTATGGAGTAAACATGTAATGGAGATGATAGGATGAATTCTAAAAGACCAAGACATAATAATGATGACAGAACCGTGGAGGGGAATGCCCCTCGTTTAAGGACTATCAGAATGAACTCTGAAGGGCCTAACAGATGATCTTGAACAGGGTTGCCCCTAGGATAAGAAGGAATTGTCCTTAAACGAGGGATGCAATGAATCCAAGAGAATGATAACCTAAGCTGAACGACCGAGAAGGGAAATCCTATCCTAAGTTACTGAAATGGTTTAGGAAAACTCTAAGATACCGGATGCATGACCTATAATGATAGGAAAAGGAGAATTAAATCACACATAGAATAGGGTCTAGAAGATAAAGACTGGATGGATGACGTTAAGGTTCCACGAGGAAAACTAGATATCCCAAGAAATGGATTTTCCTAGCCTAGGCTATTGATATTAGACAAATTGGGATTGCCTAAGACTAAGAATGGTGGAACACATTGATAGGGAATGACATGTCTAAATGAAAGAAGGAATTTATAGAATTTGAGAATTATGGAATTGAATGAGAAGGAATTTTAAAATGATGGGAATGAACAGGAATAGATGAGGGCGGACACGGGTATGGCTAGACCATTAGGAGAGAAACCACAATTTATGATCGAATGATTTGGCAAGATCGCGCATGATCGATGTTGAATGATAGATCAAGAAGAGACTAACCTATGAGATCTTGGGAATGATGGAATTTATATCCTAATTCCAAAGGGAAAGCTTTTAATCTTCTTACATTTTATTTGGTGTTACCTGAAGGCATCAACCCTAATCCTAATCTGGCAGAGTGGAGAAAGGATCTCGACTCATGACTTTGTTTGTGTTCCTAAAAACCAATCGTAGCCACTGGAAGATGGACTACGGCCTAATCTAGACACAAATGGGTAGAATATCCTAATCTAGGCTCACACACGTGATGCATGCGTGCTTGTACTATATACATGTGTGGGGTAATCTAGGGGTAAGGCCAAGGGCTCCCTTAGCACGAATCAGTGTTCGATATACTGTACCAGTATCCGGAGTATCAGTACGTGAACAAGCGGATCCAGTTACGCACCATAAATGTACTAGGCTAAGAGTGGAATGCTTCTCTAACAAAGAGGCACCAAGTAATGAAATCACAGTCAACCATGCTAGATAAACAGTCTGGGTTCCTAAATAGGACCTGTGTGTAAGTGAGATGCAGGGGTTTGGATGCAAGTGATGTAAGTGTGCGAAATAAGTTTGCGCAATCTACGATGCCTTCAGGTTTTGTTAGATTTAGTCTACAATGTAATCTGATAAGAAAATAAAGCATAGCATACAAACAAATCTAGCAAAGAGCAACACAAGCATAAAAGATAGAGTTTTTTATGAGCCAATTAAATTAAATTCAAATGAGTTATCCTTTGAAATTTTAATGAAGTTAGGTGGTCCCCAGCGGAGTCGTCAGTCTATGGGACTCGATCCCGCGAGAGGGGAGCGACCCGTCTCCCTCTTGGTCTCTCGTACCCACTCGAATGGCGTGTGCTTTTTATTATTGATACAAATCATCTTTTCCATAAACTTGGGATCACAAAAGAAATATGAATTTCACACAAAAGTGGATGATCAGAGTCGCCACCTAGGTAAGGGACCTAGGACCCATAAGTGACACTGCAACGATTTACGATCCCAGAAGTCTAGATTCGTTACCTGATTACTAGAATGGAAGGTATGAAGGATTGCCACCATATGCACCATTCTTGCCCGATAATCCGATCTTCAATTTCAAAGATTAACTCACTTAAATCTCTTTTAAAATGCTCATTTAAACTCTCTTGATGTGCAAACTACGGAACATGTATCCTAGATGATCTAATTCCAATGTGATTCTTAGGTGTATCTCTTAATTCTCTTGATTTGTTTGGATTCAATCTATGTGAAAGTTCTTGTAAAATCTAATTTTGGAAAAAATCCTAAGTGATTTAATCAATTTAATTTAGGGTTCGAAAAAAATGATAAAGAAATAAACGAAATAAAATCTTAAAACCCTACTGAAATGTGTAGGGTCGACTCGTGCAAGGAATGTCATCCAAACATCCAAGCTAACTACGTACCCAAGCTTCACTGGGATCAGAGTCGACGTAGTTCGGTGGCCTAAACTAAGCTATATGCCTAACTCATCTAGGACACCGATCTATACTGGACAGACTGTTTCAACCGTTTTAGAGAGATTATTTAATTCAAGTTGATTACATTTTATTATCCTAGGACTCCATCTAAGATGTTATATGATTCTATCTAAGTGTAAAACGCTCCCTAGACTAATGCAGGTGGGCCCTACATCCTAGGTTAACTAGGCATGTCCTATAGGGAAAAATAGGTTAACTAGTGAATCCTAATCTATGGCTCAGTTGCTATCAATAGCAATTGGCCGTGATGAGGCTTACTGGACTTGACTCCCTAAGACTTAGGACTCGACTCAACCTAAGAATTCCAAAGAGGGCTCTATAGGTTACCATGAAGTGGGACCATGATCCAATGGCTCCAAAATATAAGGCTCTAAGGGTTCTTAGACTAGTTAGGGTTCTTGGGTGTTTTTAAAGAGTATGAAGACTTTTATCGAATTTTAAGAGTTTTCATTGGAATTAATTAAGCATTATGATTGTTCTATTGTGTTATGGTATTTGTGATTTTTCTGGAATTTTGGGATTTTTTATCTATTTTTAATGATTTTTATTATTTTAACCAATTTAGCAATGTTCCTTGTCTTCTTTACTAATTCTCTTCCCAATTGGTTCCAATCAGTAGAATTACATGTTTATATCATTAAAATTTAACAGGAAAAAATTTGTAATTTTTACTTGAGTTTCCTATCTTTAGTAATTTTTTTAAAATTCATACCAATTTAAACAGAAATTACTAAAAATAGTAAAACATGTCCAATAATTATAAAAAATTCAAAACATGCATACCATGAGTTAGCATATGACATTCCAGAAGATGGATTTCAGAAACAATCGATTGATCACAGAACATACGCACACATGGAAACTGCTTATTTAAACAGAAAATACTAAAAATAGTAAAACATGTCCAATAATTCCGAAAAATTCAAAACATGCATAACATGGGTTAGCATAGGACATTCTAGAAGATCGATTCCAGAAACAATCGTTTGATCATAGAACATACGCACACATGGAAATTGCCTGTATTGATTTTTACATTAAAAGATTCCTAGAAAATAGGTTTTTTCTAAAATTTGAATTTTCTTTTCCTATTTCTTCTGAAAATAATGATAATAAGATATTTGTTCCTGAGAAAACAGATTTCGTGGTGTTTTATTTTTTTTATAGATTTTATAAACAAGATACATTTTTTCGATAAATCAACAAAAATACTAAAACACTACGAAATCAATGGACAAAATTTTTCTAGTCTTGAAACATTGAATAACTATTGGAAACCAAGTCTCGTTAACTTTCGAAATTATTTGATGTATTTTCCAATTTTTCTCTTGAAAAAGGCGTCTTTTAAGGGTTTTCTATTTTTTAAACTTGATTTTAAGAAAATTATGAGTTTGAAAAATGTTTTCCAACATTGCTCTGATGTGTTGAACATGAAAAAAATATAATATTTTGAGGAAAAGATCATCCGAAGATAGCTATTTTTCGCAATTTCCGAATAACTAGCCCATTAATTTCAATTTAACCTCAAACTTTATTCAAATCCCACGAACCCTTAGATCTAACGTCCGATCAAATCCGGTAGTTCTTTTAGATCAACTAAATATAACCTTGTATGAAATTTTGAGACGAATCGGACGTAAAACACCCATGTAAAACATAATTATAAGCCAACCAATTCAATATTGAATTAAATACGCATATTTCTATTAAATACTAAAATTATGGAAAAAATATGGGAATAGAATACCTACCTTTGGTGACGATCCGATCCGAGACCGAGAGCACGAGAGTCTGAAAGAATCGGCCGAGGTTGAATGATGGTGTATATAGATATGTAAGCGCCACTCAAAAAACCCCAAGAGAGAGTTGGGAATCCAATTAAAGTGGAACAGAGTAAAGATTGTAACCACTCACCACCTTGGAGAGAGAGAAAGTGGTCGGTGCTTTTTCTCAACGAGAGAGAGAGAGAGAGAGAGAGAGAGAGAGAGAGAGAGAGAGAGAGAGAGGGGGGGGGAAGAAGTCAAATCTTTTAGGAAGTAATTCAATCCTCAACAAAAATCAAATTCTTTAAATTTTCCAACCCCTTGTCATAGAACCGGATAGGCTTTTATAGAGTTTAGCTAGATGTCCTTGCTTGAAACGAATTCTCATAGAGTTGGCATGAGAAAGGGCTGCTATGAGAGGTAGTTTTGCCAAAACATGAAACGACGGGGAGAAAATCTAGTCTGCCGAATGGAGATAATTGAGGGTTTTTTTATCAATTTACCGTTCACGACCACGGAGAGAGAGAAAGTGTTCGTGCTTTTTCTCAATGAGAGAGGGAGAGGAAAGAGAGAGAGAGAGAGAAAAGAGGGGGCAGAAGTCAAATCTTTTAGAAAGTAATTCAATCCTCATCAAAAATCAAATTCTCTAAATTTTACAACCCCTTGTCATAGAACCGGATAGGCTTTTTATAGAGTTTAGCTAGATGTCCTTCCTTGAAACGAATTCTCGTAGAGTTGGCATGAGAAAGGGCTGTTATGAGAGGTAGTTTTGCCAAAACTTGAAACGAGGCAATTTTCTATGGGAGGACTCAAAGAACAAATGCTTTCCAAATATTAGAGTGAAAGAGAGATAGGTTTCTATACGAGAAAGTCACACTCGAAAATATCTCCACCGAATCATGGCTTTGTGAGTCTTCTATATATTTTTGCCAAAAGTGTCCTTCATTCCAAACTCCTCAAAGAGATATAATTATACTTAGAAAATGACTCTCATAGATTTTTGAGTTCTAATCCAACTAAAAGTGGGTCCCATCTAAAATAGTGAAATCCCACTCAAATTAATAACTTCAATCCTCTTCTTTGAGTGCAATTCAAAGACTCATACTATAAGGTAAAAAAAATGACCGAATCATCACTTTAAAAAACTTTTGAATTTTCTAAAAATGGGCTCACTACAAAGGAATGGTTAGATGTGCAAGTTTCTACAAATTTTGGGTTTCAAAGTGTCATGACCGAACCATGCAAATATTATGGGAGGGCAAACCATACATGAGGCGCATGGTATAATGCATAGGTTGCATCCCGAATTCATTTTTATGGGAGGATCCTGATTGTTCATTTCATGAGCCACAATGAGAATAGGCTGCACCCGAAAAAGCAACTCCATATGATCAGATCTCTTCCATTTGGATGATCTAAACCGTCCAATTGATAGCCATACAATAAATGGGCGCTTCCCTGAACCATTTCCATAGGATGATCAGAACCGTCCATTGAGTGGGCTACAATGTAAATTGGCCACACCCCTCAAATCATTTCCATGGGATGATCTGAACCTTCGATTTGAATGGGCTATGGCAAAATTTTGTCGCACCTCCAAAAAATAATGTTTATAAAACGATCAAACCATCCAAATGGTGGGTGTAGACACCCCATTTTGATTCGCTTTAATCAACAAAGAAGTTAGTGTTTCGCTGTCAGTTTGTCAGTATTCTCCATTTCGGTGTCCGTCCCCTATGTTTTCTCGATCTTTTCAGTTATTTCTGTCATGTTTTGCGTCGTCCTGATAATTGTTGAGAGGGGTTGTTCGCAAGAATTAAAGCAGAGAGAATTTGGACCCATTCGGTGGGCCCGCATTGAGCATTTTGTTTAGACTTGGGTCAAACAACGAAACCATACATTTTTCCATGGAAAATGCACTTCGGCTTTATTTGGAATCAACACTGAAACATTAATTTCTATGAGGAGGTGCCCATGTGTTTTAAGCCATGGGATGGGGTCCATCATGTGCCCAACGTGGTGTGGACCTATCACCAGATCTGTAAAACATTCAAACAAATTGGAATGGGGCCGCCATGATAAAAAGTTTTAACACTGGTAGGGTCATTATCATTGTGGGGCCTACTATGGATGGTCCATAATTTTCCCCGGCTCATGCACCCAGCATGTGCGGACCCGCTCCTGTTCTTCCCCTCTTCCCCTCAGATTCGGTTTTTTCTCTCTCTGAAAAAGAAATATATGGAGTGTAATCTTTTCTTGCCCACGTTGAAGGGTCTTTTAATGGCAATTTCTAGAAAGGACAATAGCAATGACACTCTAATTGTGGCAGCCCTCTCTAATTACGGCAATGGCCAGCCCAGTAGAGAAGATAATCCAATTCTCCACAGAAAAGAGGGGAGGAAAAAAGAGAGGATTCTCGACGGTTCTGGGTGAGGTCCGAGGACGATCGGTTTTTTTCTCTCCTCAGCGGGCAGCCCACCCCGGCTCTCTCTCTCTAAGATCTCTGTTATAAGAAGGAAACCAGAAATACAATGGCGTGAGGGGGTTTTTTTCGAAAAAAACAGCAGCTCAAAAAAAAAGAAAAAAGAAAGAAAGAGAGAAAGCTCGGTTGGGAGATTAGACCGTGGGAAGAGGCCCTCGCTCGGTTCTCTCTCGACTACCACTCTCCACAGATCTCTCTCAACTCTACAACCCTCTCCAAAGGCTCTCTCTACACACAGCAGACGGCATTCTCTTCGGAAGGAAGGGAGGGAGTAGCAGCTTGTTTTTTTGTTTTTTTTATTTCAAAGAAGAGAGAAAAGCAGAGTATTGTCTCTTTTGGTGAAAGGTTCTCCATTTTCTCTTAAAAATCTCTCCCATCTCTCCAAACAGAGCATTCTCCATCTCTCGGTTCCATACTCACCTTAACTTTGAAAACAGAGTATCTCTTCGCTCTCATTCCCATTATTTTAAAAAACAGAGCATCGTTTTTTTTCGTTTTTTTATTATTTTACCCGTATATCCTTACAGCCCACCACAGATTCCTTTCACTCCCACTCCCTCTTTGTCTCTCTCACTCTCATTCCCTTTGTATATGTCTCAACTCCTTGTCTATCTTATTTTCTATCATTCTCTATCTCACTGTGTTTCTCTCGATCTCATTCACCATCACTCTCTGATACTCTCTCTCAATTTCTCTATATCTCTCATTCTCTCTATCCCTCCCTCTCTATCTCTCATTCTCTCTATCCCTCCCTCTCTTACTCTCACTCTCTCTCGGCCTCTCCCTCATTCTCCATCTATCTCTTTCTCTCGGCAGTAAAAAAAAAAAAAGAGAAAAAAAGAAAAAAACAAAGAAAAAGAAGAAGGAAGCGGAGCGGATCGAGCGACAGCGGGATTTTTTGGATTTTTTGGCTCTCGGATTCGGCGAGGATCTCCATCGCAGGTTAGTACACTATTCTCAGATTTTTCTCGGATGATTTGGTATTTCTCTAGATTTTTGCATGATTTTTAAACATTTAATTGAATTTAATTGAATATTAAATGTGGGTGCTTAAAATCATGATCTGCATGAGCGTTTCAAATCCGATTCGTCCCAAAATTTAATACAACGATCTATCTAAATAGAGTAAAATAACTGTCGGATCGGATCGGACGTTGGATCAAAGGTTTTTGAAAATTTGAATGAAGAGTGGTATTTTATTTAAAATAATGGCTGAGTAATTACGAAATTCGAAAAAATAGCCATCTCAGGATGATCTATTTTTTGGAATTTTAAAATTTTCTTGTGTTCATCACATCAGAACAAGGTTGGAGGACGTTTTCCGGAATCATAATTTTCTCAAAAATCGTGTTTTAAAAATAGAAAACTCTTCAAAAATATCTTTTCCACGAAGAAAAATAAAATATATACTAAACAAATTCCAAAATTAATGAAATTTCGTAGGAAAATAATATAATGCTGATACAATCTACCATAAAATTTTGACACTTTTTGGATTTGGTTTGGTATATTATTTTATGCTTTCTTTGAAAATTATCAGATTTTGGGAGAATTTTTATAGACACCAGATCACAGATATAATTTCCAAAATTTTAACAGTAGTTTTATATTCTATATTTCTAGTTTCTGTAAAATTTTCAAGTGATTTAGATCTTGGTTCATATGGGATGTAGTGTTAATTCATAATCTGGTCTAAATATTGAAAAATCCGAAACTAATAGTAAATAGTTTCTAAAATTCATGAAAATATCACAGCATGTTATATTTACTCATATCTTATTTCTGTAGAAATTTCATTGAATTTAGATTTCTATTTCTGGTAGTTTCTGTGTTATTTTTGCAATCTGATCAATTAATTGTTAAATCAAAATTAAATATGAGCTTAATGTAAAAATCTGTAAAAAACTTTCAGTAAGCTACATTTCATCATATCTTGCTGCTGTAGAAGTTTCAACTCATTTCGAATTCGTTTGGAACAGTTTCACTTGTAAAATCACTCATATGTTTAAAATTGATAAAATTCATTGAAAATTCGAAATTAATTGAAAATCATCTGAAAATCTCTAAAGAACCTTAAATCTCTGTCACATATTAACTCATTAATCCATTTAAATAGAAATCTTAGGATCTTTAGATTTCCCTGGAAAAATGGCCAGTGCATCCATAATCGTATCCCTATTGCACTCGATCTTTGACAATTTGAATATTTAAGCTATAGCATGTTGTTGGCTCCGAGGTTACTGTCCACAGAAATCCTGAGATATGCCAGGCAATAAGATGCTATAACCTAAGTATTAAATTGCACGAGGAAAGAGCGCACGATTTCCTCCCTTGGATGCCATTAAAGGCCGAAATTGGTGAACCCTAGAACCATTGGTAATCCTTGAATGTCCAGAAACCGAAAATCCTTGAAATCTGAAATTAATTAACTTCAAGAGCTTGAATCGATCTGTCTCGATTTTTTCGGAACCATTGGATTATGGTTTCCGATATAAGAACCATTAGAGCCCAAATTAGGAACACTGGTGTCGTGTCTTGTCTTAAGTTTTAGGGAGTCCTAGGTTTTAGGGTGTCCTAAAGTTAGGAGTCCAGCCTTATCACGGACGTTTGCTATAGATAGCAACCGTGCCATAGGTCTAGTTACACTAGTCACTCAATCTTTCCCTAGGACAAGCCTAGTAAACTAGGATGTAGGCTAACCTGCATTAGTCTAAGGAACAATTTGCATTTAGATATTATCATATAGCATCCTAGATGAAATCCTAAGATAATAAAATCCTCAACTTGAATTAAATAACTTCTCTTAAAACTGTTGAAACAGTCAATCCCGTCTAGGTCGGTGTCTTAGTTGAGTTAGGCATAAGTAGCTTAGCTTAGGTGCACCGAACTACGTCGACTCTGATCCCAGTGAGGCTTGGGTACGTAGGCAGCTTGGATGTCTGATGGCATACCAACCGCGAGTCGGCTCCACAACAAATTGTGGGGTTTTTGTATATTAATTTGCTTATACATGCTTAATTAAATTATTTAGGATTTTCCATGAAATTAGAATTTTAGGAGAACTTTCACTTAGATTGAATCCAGATAAATTAAGAAATCAAGATACACATTTAGGATTCACATTGAAATTAGATCATAGGATGCATGTCACATAGCTAGCACATTAATAAAGAGTTGAATGAGCCATTTAAAATGAATTTAAAAGAGTTAACTTTTGGAATTGAAGACCGATTATCGGGCAGGAATGGTGCATGTGGTGGATAACTCCCCATACCTTCCATTCTTGTAACCAGGTAGCGAGTCTAGATTTCTGGTTAATCATGGGTCCTAGATCCCACATCTAGGTGGCGACTCTGTCAGTCTCTTTTGTGTGGAATTCGGATTGCCTTAGTGATTCCAAGTTCACATAAAAGACGAATTAAAATCAATATTAAAATGCACACGCCAATCGCGTGGGTACGAGAGACCAAGAGAGGGAGCGTGGCGGCTCGCGCCCCACCCCTCTCGTGGGATCGGGTCCCACAGTGGGCTGTAATGAAATTAGTTGTACCCCTAAATAATCTTCATGGGATGATCCAAACAGTTTATTGGATGGGGCCGCGGCGTAAATTGGGCGTGCCTTGAAATCTTCGTAGGGTGATATGAATCGTCCAAATGATGGGTCGCGAAATAAATTGGACATGCCCCCCAAATCATTTCTCTAGGCTGATCCGAGCCATCCATTTTATTGGATCGTGACGTAAACGGGTTGTACCTCTGTCCATAGGATGATTCCCACCGCCCCATCGATGGCCCATGGCACATATTGATTGTTCCTTCGAGATTGCTTTCATAAGATAATCCGAACCATCTAATTGGTGAGCTACCATAGGTGGGGCTCCTAAAATCACTTTCATTGGATGATCCAAACTGTCCAACTTATGACCTATCGAGTGAGTGGCTTAGATCATCATAATATGGGCCCCATTCCATGTTGAGCGAACCATAGTGAACTCCACAGATGACTTGAATGTTTCTTATATGGGCCAACTTGCTTGATCCAAATCTAATAAAAATGCTTAATGCGGGCCCACCAAATGGGTCCAAATTCTCTCTTGTTTGGATTCTTGTGAACAACCGTCCTCAACACTTAGCGGGAAAATGCAAAACATGGACAGAACGATCGAAAAGATCGAAAAAATATAAGAAACAGACATGGAAATGGAAGACACCAGAAAAACAGATAGAAAAATACTAACCTCTTTGCTGATTAAAGCGGAGCAAAATGGGGGTGACTAAAGAGTCAAACTCAGGTCATGTTGTTTTATCTTTAGAAGACAATCCTATCCCGACCATTTTTCATATTCAAAGCGTCAGGGCTCTGTTCAAATGAATATGTCTTCTCGCGTGAAGATATACCCAGCCAAACCTTTGTCATCCAAAGTGTTGGACCTCTGCCCAATTGTCACTTCAAAATCAGGGTGGTCTCAGGTCTCAATTCTAATCTTTCTAAGGATGTTTTCCCAGTCAATGACCGTAGAGACGGACCTCGCTTTCAGCTCCTCGAATGTCCAAATTCTGTCAAAATCCTATCAAAATTTGAAAAAATTGTAAAAATTACAAAAAATTAATTACAAAAGAAAAACAACTTTGTATGGCTTTTCTTCCTTGCATGAAAAAGATCTGAAACTAGTGTATGAATATTTTCATTTGCAGGCAGCAAGTTCTTACAATTGAAACCATTGCACCCGAGAAATCAAAAGCATGGTCCCGTATCAACTCTCGTCTAGAAAGAACCTTGGATTTATCGAGTCCTTCAATTCCTACTCACTCGGTAGAAATTTCAAAACCTTCCAGTCCATCAACTTCTCTTGCCATCATGGCAGAACCTATAGACCAGTCTCAGGCTATCCAAGAACTGCAACAGGCAGTAGCTGAACTCACTCAGAGTTTCCGTCACCTCTCGGAAGAGAATGCCGCATTGAGATCACCTCCCCAGGTTACCGCGGCACCTCCCACACCTCAACTGCTTATTCCTCCTGGCTAGGAAACCATACTGGCTCAGCCCACTAACCAATCTACGGCTCAGCCTTTGAACCCATTCCTGGAGGAGCAATACGCCGATGAGAATCATCCCCCTGCACAGATAGTTAAGCAGTGGGAAGATAAATTTGCCAAGGTTAACCAGGACCTCAAGGTCATTAAAATTTAGGGGTCATTAGGACTCATCATGCAGAAAGCATCCGTGTTCCTCGATGTACAACTTCCCACCAGCTCCAAGTGGCCAGATATCAACAAGTACGATGGAACTGGCTGTCCTCGTATGCATCTCGCGTCGTTTGAAGGCATGCTCTAATCGCAAAAACTATCTCTAGAACAGTTAACATTAGTCTTTCAGATGTCTCTGGAAGATGTGGCGCAGAAGTGGCTTCTCAAGTTACCTGAGTTACCGACAATGGGCTGGGACTGTATAACGAGTGAATTTATCAAACAATTCTCTCATGAGGACGGAACATAAACTTCTCGCCAGGATCTCCAGTTAACTAGGCAAGAACCTAAGGAGTCTTTCTCAAACTTCATAAAATGTTGGCATCAAAAGGCAGCTCAGATGCTCAAACGACCATCTGAGGAAGATCAGATAGACATGATGCAACAAAACCTAACCATCTTCTTCCAGCGTCCTATGGCCGCCCAAAGTTTCTCAAGTCTCAAACATTTCATTAACACGGGCAACAAGATAGATGATTCCATGGCCAAAAGATGGATTCCAAGATCGGTATCAGAGTCGAGGCGTGCATACTCCAAGAATCTTGAGTTTGGGACAGAAATAAACAACACTTCAGCCAAAGTGGGAAAACTTGCAGAAAAACCGTCACCATGGCCCCACAAAGAATTCTCCGCATTACCATCTGACCTGGTCACGGTCATGAGGGTACTTATCAAGAACAATAAGCTCACTGCTTGTACACCTAGCCCTCCCCCAGATCCACTACCGATAAACTACGGTGAGTGGGAATTCTGTAAATATCATCAAGGAAAGGGCCACCCGACTAAGAAATGTGTCTCCTTGAAGCACGCCATCCAAAAACTCATCGACAAGGGTGACTTCATCATCCCATCAGGGGAGGATGTTGCCCTCTAAAGGTCGTAGCTCCAAGCAGGAAAGCATGAGCATTTGCGTTTTCCCCCACAAAATATGATTATCGATGCTGGCAACGCAGAACTCTCCAACTGGTCGAATACTTTTATCACACTCCTTATCCCTCCGGATACAGACTTCTCGTCTTCTGAGTCAGACTCCTTTTTCAGTTGTGACTCATCTTTTGAAAAAAGCGTCAAATGTAACCGAGCCTAAATAAGGCACGTCAGTTAGTTCTTCTTCAGATGTATCTTGCAAATCAATAAAAGAACTTTCTCTGAACTTACTTTTGTCTCTCGATTCCTCTGAAGTAAATGCTTTAAAATGAACAACCCTCCTCAAAAGATGATGCAGATGAAACTCCCCTCAAGGTTAAGTAATTAATCAAACGAGAGGAGGAGCATCGAGCAAAACCTTTAGAAGATGAGTTTGAAATTATTAACATAAGCACTGAATCCCTGCTTCAGGAAATTAAGATTGACAAAACCTTATTCCCTGAAGAGCGTGCGGAATTAATCAAATTATTAAAAGAATTCAAAGAGGTCTTTTACTTTGTCATACAAAGATATGAAATGATTAAGTGAGAAAATTGTCCAGCACTATATTCCTCTCTTCCCAGAAGCCAAGAAAAAGAAGCAAAAGCTCAGAAGAATGAGACCAGAATGGTTTCTCGAAGATCAAGCAGCTAAAAGCAGGATTTCTAAAAAGTGTTCAGGTATCCTGTGTGTTTAGCAAACGTCGTTCCATTACCCAAGAAAGATGAAAATGTTCGATATTATGTCAATTTCAGGAATCTCAACAAATCTTGTCCAAAGGACGACTATCCAAACAGTGGAACATTGAATATCAAGAAGCCTTCAAAAGATCGATGGATGTTTGTCATCTCCCCTAATGTTTTCACCAGCTATCGCCTAACAACCATTCGTCAAAATTCAACATCATGAACACTACTCTAAAGTTTGTCAAAAACAAAGTTGTCACAAAACAGTTAATTGATGCACCTACTGAAGATGCAAAGCTAATCCGTCAACTTTCAGAGAGAGGGATGTGGTGTTTAGATAATACCGGATTCATGTCTTCGATCCTAGGGCAAAGTTTAGACCAAACTGGTATGGTCCCTATATCATTGATGAAATCCTGTCCGGAAAAGCCGTCAGACTTCTTGACCAAAATGGAGATAGAATTTCCAAACCTACCAACCTCGATCAAATCAAAAGATATTCAAAGGCCTCCATGCGCCGATCAGAGCCCAAAATGACTCACCTACAAAATGCAAAAACCCTTTGAAGATGCCTTCAAGCCACAAACTACGCGGACCTGATTCCAACCTCTTTGGGGTACGTAGGCAGCCTGGCAAAACTCAGGTTCGGTCATTCTTTTTGGCAAAGCCAACATTAATCATCCCCCTTTGATCCTTTTCCCCACAGAAAGCCTTGAACTATGCAGACCTGATCCCAATCCCTCTTTGGGGTACGTAGGTAGCCTAATCATCTCAGGTTCGATCACATTTGGCGAAGCTAAACACCCAACTAGTTCCCTCGTAGAAAGCCTCGAACTACGCGGACCTGATCCAACCTTTCTTTGGGGTACGTAGGCAACCTGTTCATTTCAGGTTCGGTCACCATTGGTGAAACCAACAAACCTTTTTTAGGATCCCCACAAGTCTTCCCAATGTCCAAAACAAGAAGATCTGAAGATCCGCTAAGTTGAAAACCTGAAAGGGCGACTTAGGCAAAATTTATAGTCATCATACCTGTAGAAACACAACAAGAAACATGTTTCTAGCAAAAGTTAAAGTACAAACGATCGGTTAAGTTGAAAATCCGCAAAGGACAACTTGATTGTTGGCGAGGCATAACTTCAAAAATGACCAGATGAAGAATTCTTTGGTCAAAAACAAGATGAGTTAATACTTCAAACAATCTAAAGGGTCTCTGGACCACGATTGAAAACCAGAGGCGGGGAACACTGCCTATGCATAAAAACATTTAAACTCATCTATCTAGGGTTCGACTTACCTAAATAAATCAAAAGCATTTGTTTCAGTAAACTCGAGTCTCATCTCTTTCCTCCCTATATGGGAATCCATAAAGAAAAGTTCCTTTCCCTCAGCTGAGTCAATTACTGTAAGCCCAATGGTTCTCACCTTGGCATTCCCATCTTATTTTGATGATTCTAATACACAAGTGATTTAAGATCACTAATGTGTTTGAATGTCTAAGTTGTAGATCATATTGGTGTTAAGACAAGATTGCTTGGATTGAGGCCAAGAAGCTCTCATTGAACCACATTCGGAAGGCTAAAGACATCGAAGATCCAAGACAATTGAAGACTTGAAGAATCTATTAAAGATCGAAGTCTAATAGAATGTATAAGATCCAATCTTAGTATTAGATTTTAAGAGGCATAAATTAAGTTAATCTCACACACCCTAAATGTCTAAGAGATTGTCTTTGTGGTGTTCCAACACTTTGGAACCCTCATAACAATCCCAACTTGGTGTAAAGATGGAAGCCCAAAAACAGAAATTGAAAATCTGGTTGACATAGGCTTCTCTGAACTCCGAGAGAATTCTCGGAGCTCCAAGCTCGGAACTCCGAGAGATTCCTCGGAGCTCCGAGAAATGGTCCAGTAGAAATTTTTCATCTTCTGTTTGTATTCCCGGAACTCCGAGAGAAATTCTCGGAACTCCGAGAACACTATAACAGTAAGAAAAATAGCCGTTGGTAATTTTCCCAGAATTAAACGGTCATATTTGGTTTTTCTATATATATGGACTTTCCAATCTTCCCAACCATCAATCCTAACACTCTTAAACTCTACTTGAATATCCCAAGAGTGAATCAAAGCTCATTTATGCCTCTCATTCTCTAAGATTAGGATTTGGATCATAGGCTCAAATTTGTACATCTTATTCAAAGTTGTAAACCCTTGTGAGGGATTTTTTAGTTCTTTCTTTCCTATTCTAAGATTGTATTTGGGCGAGTGCGAAAGGGACGCGGAGCCATCCCTAGAGGGCTAGTGCGAAGGGGACACGGAGCCATCCCAAGAGCGAGTGCGAGGAGACGCGGAGCTTTCTCCGGTTCGTGGCAAGTCTTGCGAGGCGGAGCCGAACCAAATTGTAATTGGGTTGATTCCTCGCCATTAAAGGAATCCTTAGTGAAGCCATCAACGGGTTTGGTTGGTGGAGTGGAGTAGGCCTCGCGTTTTGAGGACCGAACCACTTTAAATCTCGGGTGCACTCTCTCTTATCTTTTGCTCTAAATTTGCATTGCACTTAGGATTTAACTTGTTTGCTCAATATTCATTCCTTGATCCCTTGATCTACAAAATTAGGTTAGAGGTTTTCAAAAGATTAAAACTTGTTAGGAACCTAAATTTTTGTCTCCTCATTTGTTGCCATTTCGAGACCACCCTTGGATTTTCAGTTACCCAGCAAAGGTAATCATACGTTGAAGGAAAACAATGTGAATTCTCCTATCTTAGAAGGTCAAGCTCAATACTTCAAGTACAGGTCTCAAAAAAGTTAAGATCCAGCTCAAAAAAATTAAGTACTTCAAGTACTTGATTTTTTTTATTTCTCAAAACAATCAAGTACAGATCCCAGAAACTCAAGATCCAGTTTGGTACTCCGTGTACAGAAAAAGAATGTTCAGAAAGACATAACGTCGTGATCAGGAGTGCTCAGAAAGAACCCTCTTACCATTGTAAAAAAATTGCTCTCTTGTTTCTTACCTTGTATTGACTTTCTCTTGTCTATGAGAATAAATACACTAGGGGTATTTTGTATTATTAGTCATAGAAATATGATTAATAACACAAAATGCATGATCAAATCATTAGGAAAATGACACAAGGAGCATTTTGTATTATTAGCCGTCGCTAAGAATGCAAAATGTTCAAAATCAAGATTAGCCTTTGCTAATAATGTAAAATGCTCAAATCAAGTAGTTCAAAGAACTAAACTAGGGACATTTTTGTGTAAACTATCCACTTAGAATGGGTGTCTATTTATACAAAAATACACTTTATTTCAAAAACAAACAACACAAACAAAGGCACCAAATCCCCAGCGGACTTTGTACCCAAACCCCCAGCGGCATTTGTAACCAAATCCCTAGCGGACTTTGTACCCAAAGCCCCAACGTCCTTTGCAATCAAATCTCCAGCGAACTTTGTACCCAAACCCCCAACGACATTTGCAACCAAATCCCAAGTGGACTTTGCACCCAAACCCCCAAGCGGCGTTTGCAACCAAATCCCGAGCGGACTTTGTACCCAAATCCTCAGCGGTGTTTGCAACCAAATCCCCAGCGGACTTTGTACCCAAATCCCTAGCGGTGTTTGCAACCAAATCCCCAGCGGACTTTGTACCTAAATCCCAAGCGGAGTGCAACCAAATCCCCAGCGGACTTTGTACCCAAATCCCCAGCGGAGTTTGTAACCAATCCCCAGTGAATACATTCGCAACCAAGTCAATCTTCAGGCATAACCCTCGAAACCCGAGTAAAACTATTTGTACACAATACTACATTCAAGCAAATAAATCCTAGAAATCAAGGGAATATCTTTTCAAATATCAAAACACTATTAAAATACAATATCATATTAAAATCATGCATACGATCTGACGTATCAATCAGCCAGGCGCCAATTTGGCATTCCTGTTATCAGTGTCCGCACTAGATGTCAAAATGACATCCCCCGAGGTCCCTCCCCAAATCAGTTGTCCTTAACCTGACCCAGAGGTCCCTCCCCAGGTCAGGTGTCCTAAATCTTACTTCTGATGACCCTCCCGGCTGTTAGTGATGACGTCCATCCCAGGGCTCATTCTAACGGTCGTATTTCCAAAAACCGTCGACGAGAGGTTTCCACTCATTGACCTGACGGCAAGGTTGCTCGATGAGGGTTGTACGCCTCAAGACCCAATGTGAGTCTTGCAAGCCTATCATTAGTCTCCAGTGACAAAATTTTATTGTCTCCTTACTTTGGAATTCAGGTGCCTTGCACCCTCTACCAAAGAGGGGCATCTGTAGACACCCAATTTTGTCAAGGCGGTAATAATGATAGGTGTCGCGAGGAAGAACCTTATGACGAGTCCCATAGCACCAGTTGTATTTCTCTCAATCTCCCTTTAGGGTATTTTACAAAAAGAAATGATTTTTGAAAAACCTTGTTATCACGTAGAAACAACCAGAAAGTTTGCTTTTATGGCACCCGCCTTTTCGGCAATCAGAAAGCATGTTTTTACATAGCACTCGCATTTTTCTACAATTCAAAGGACACTTTGTCTCCCAAAACCAAGCAATATTAGGTTCATTGGAAAGTATGTAGAATGGGGAATCCAACGCACCTGACCGCGCGTAAATCCAAGTTCAAACGAAAAAGTTATGCGCGTTTTAAAACGAACAACATAAGAAACAAAAACCACTACGGAACAAAACAGTGAAGAGACAAACTATCGCGGAGGCCGGGGATGACATCTGTAGACACACCCATTTTGCTACACTTTAAAAAGCAAAATGTTTGATTGGCCTATTAAATCCCAAGTCAGTCTTTTGCATTAGGTTAAGCATTCTCGCATTTTAGGGTAAATTTCATCTCATTTTAAGTATGTTGATTCGCAATCCCGAAGGTCCCTAGGGGGTTCCATTAGTCTCCAGATGATGATATATTGTGTTTCCAATCAAGTGTGAAAACCTGCTATTTTTTTAATTTCTCAGGGTTTTACCCGATTTTATCATTTTCTGCATCTTAGGGGTATTTTGGTCATTTATGATGTGTCCCAAATTATCCTGAAAGTTTGTCTGAGAAATCATGAATGATTTCGAGTATTTTTGAAAACCTGCTATTTTAGAATTTCCCAGGGTGTCTATCTCTTTTGGAAATTTTGTTTCCTAGGGGTATTTTGAGTATTTCCAGGGTAGTCCGAATGGTCTTGGTTGATGTTATCCTTCGTCTCAAGTGAGTTTTAATACTATCTATGTTTAAAAATTCCCATCACTTGCCCCTTTTTACTTTACCCTTAAGGGGCATTCCGGTTTGACGGCATTTTGGTCACTTTTTCATGTGTGTTGATCAAACGAGGTCATTTTGATTAAAAACGATTTTTTCAAGAGAGGAGAGAGGTTCGGTCATGTGTGTGAGACTCACCCATATTTGCAACACATAGTGTGGGCCCGCTCTCATCTCTTTAATTCGACCACAATGGTTGGGGGACCACTATTTTTATGTTTAAAGTGAAATACCTCACTTATAAAGATAGACTTAACAGGCTCAGCTCACTAAAATGACCATAACTTTTTAACCACTTATCTAAAAAATTTCTGACTTTACTTATTGGAAACATCTCGAGAAGGGCTATAACTTTCTAGTTTACAATTTTTTGTGATTCTTCTACGAAATAAGTAAAAAACGAGCTTTAAAATCAGGCAGTGTCATTTGGACGGGAATTCCAGCCCACTAAAATTGTCATAACTCTTTAACTGATTTTTCAAATTTAACGTGTAAATATGCGTTGGAAAGATCTTTCAAAGGGCTACAACTTTGTAGTTTATAACTTTTCATGATTCTTACGTTAAATAGGTCATAAATGAGCTTTAAAGTTGGGCAGTGCTTTTTGGATGGGAATCCCCAAGATATCTTGCATTGCTTATTTTTATTTTGGAAACTACAATATTTAGAAAAGCAAAGTATAGCAATTTGCCTAATTAGCGAAAGATATTTGTAGTCTTTCTTTTAAAAAAATGCAGCACAATTAGGAAAGAAGAAGGAAAAGCGAGCCAATAGAGAGAATTAGAAAGAAAGCTAGAATGACAATTCTCTCATGGAAAATTGTTATTCTTGCTTTTTGCCCTAGCTTTCTCCACAAATATGGATCAAGCCAACCTTTTTGGCACTCTTTGAAATTCGTCCAGCCCATTCTTTCCCCAAAAAATTCGTTCACTCTTTTTTGTGGAAGAAGTGTTCATATTTCTTTAAAAGAAACTCATCTTCATCATCTTCTTTTGGCTATTATTCGAAGCGGTTAATCTTTTCAGCAATTTGGTTTTCTCTTAGCGTATCAAAAGGCTTGACAAATCTATGATTATAAGGCTTAGAGACTTGGATTAGCGATCAAAGGTTAGTACTCAAACCCTTTTAGAATAGAACTAGTAACATGTTTATGGGTGTTTTTTCTTGTTTTTTCATATTTTTTGTAGAAAATTCATGAGATATTATTTTATATGAACTTACTATGATATATGATGGGCCAATTCATATGGTTACTGATTTTGGTGGAAGAAAAGCCGTTTTATACGAAGAAAAAAGGATGTTCAATGAATTAGGATTTCAATTGGTTTTTTAGTCAATTTAATATTTTTGTGCACGATTTAATATTTTTAGTGAATTGTATTCGAAAAGGCCAGAATATAAATAAATCCATTAAAAATAGTAAATTCCATAAAAAATATGCGAAATTTCTACGGTAATTTACTATTACTACGGGAATATTCCAGTATTAATATGGATCGAATTGGGTAATAGTTTCTATAAGTTGCTTCAGAACTCCAATGAATTGCCTAAATTTATAAAAATCATTTAAAATTACTTAAAATTCATAAAATGATGAAAATTTTCAGAACATTAAAATATTCTAGAAAAATCATAATCCTTAAGTTGTTGAAGTAAAAATTGTTAAAAATCACTAAGAGTTCTCACAACCTGCTAAATTTGTCAAAACATTAGCCTAGATGAATTTACCCTTAGAGCCTTAGAATACCATGATATCTAGGTGACAGGAACCACTAAAAAATTGAAATTACCAACTTAATAAATCGGGTTGGTCAAACCCATGTGCAAAATCAATTCTGGAACCGTTGGATTACGGCCACGTCTCGTAGGAGCCCTTTAGAGCCCCCTTTAGGAACACTTACGTCTTGTCGAATTCTAGGTCATAGGGAGTCCTAGAGTTAGGAGTTCAGTATTCCTCATCACAGCTAGTTGCTATTTTTAGTAACTGAGCTTTAGGTTAGGTTTCACGTAGTTAACCCTTTTCCCCTATAGGATATGCCTAGTTAACCTAGGATGTAGGGCCCACCTGCATTAGTTTAGGGAGTGTTTTGTATTTAGACAGGATCATATAAAATCTTAGATGGAGTCCTAAGTTAATAAAACTTAATCTACTTGAATTAATTAATCTCTCATAAGCTGTTGAAATAGTGAGTCCAGTTTAGATTGACGTCCTATATGAGTTAGGCATGTAGCTTAGTTTAGGTTACCGAACTACGTCGACTTTGATCACAGTGAGGCTTGGGTACGTAGGCAACTTGGATGGCATTCCAAGCTCAAGTCAACCCTACACACACTTTAGTAGGGCTTTAGGGTTGTTATTTATTTCTTTGTCATTTTTCAAACCCTAAATTAACTAACATAAATTGATTAAATCACTTTAGATTTTTTCCAAATTAGATTTTAGAACTTTCACATAGATTGAATCAAACCAAATTGAGAGAATTAAAAGATGCATATAGGAGGAAACACATTGAAATTAGATCATTTAAGGTGCATGTCCCATAGATCACATCAAGAGAGTTTAAATGAGCATCTTGAAAGAAATTTAAGTGAGTTAATCTTTGGAATTGATGACCAGATTATCGGGCGAGAATGGTGTATCTGGTGATAATCAATCATACATTGCATTCATGTAATCTGGTAACGGATCTAGACTTCTAGAATCGCAGATCATTACAGTGTCACTTATGGGTCCTAGGCCCCTTACCTAGGTGGTGATTCTGATCATTCACTCTTGCGTGAAATTCAGATTTCTTTAGGGATCCCAAGTTCACAGAAAAGATGATACATATGAATAATCATGTAGACACCCCCATTTTGCTATACTTTAAAAAGTAAAAGATTTGGTAGTTTGTCAAGTTTCGAGTTTGTATTCCAGATAGGATTAGGCATCTGTGCATTTTAGGATAGATTTCACCTTGTTGAAGGAATTCTGAAGTTAATTCGCGATCCTAAAGGTTTATAGGGTGTTCCAATGGTATCTAGAAGATAAAAATTCAAGTTTCCAACCAACTGAAAAAATCTGTTATTTTTAGAATTTTTGAGGTTTCCCTCATTTTTTCCCATTTTTACACTACAGGGGTATTTTGGTCATTCCCGATGTGTCTCGTCTGACCCTCGAGTTATATTTGAGAAATCTTGAGTGATTTTATAAATTTTGAAAAAGCTGTTATTTTTAGAAACTCATGGGGCTTCCACATTTCCATCATCTTATTGATATTTCAATCATTTCTCATATATCCAAAACCATCTTGAGGGTACGGCTGATGGATTAGGAGTAATTTCGTAAGATTTGGGAAACCTGCTAAATTTAGATCTCTTAAGATTTTCTCTTAGTCTTGCACTTCGGGGGTACTTTAGACATTTCCAACATATCATATTAGGTCCCTAAATTGTGTCTAAGAAATCTTGAGTCCGTTCATAAATTTTCAGAAATCTGCTATTTTTGAAATTTCTCAGGGTTTTCCCTAGTCTCGCCAAATTCTAGCACCTCGGGGTAATTTGGTCTTTTCCTGTGTAATTCTTTTGATCCCCGAAATATGTCTGAGAGATTATGAATGATTTCCTGAATTTTGGAAAACCTGTAAATTTAGAATTTCTCAGGGGTTTCGCTTAATTTGGAAATTTTGAGTGTTGAGGGCATTTTGGGTATTTTCAGGGGATACCAAATGATCCTATTTAATATTGCTCATTGAAAGGACCTAATTGTAAAAGTTTCTATTTTTGAAGTTTGACCACAAAGACTTTCCATTTTTAATTTTTCCTTTTATGGGTGAACCAATCTGAGGGTATTTTGGTCGCATTTGGATGTCTAATAGTCAAATATGGGCATTTTGATCCGAAAAGTTGTTTTCCAAAAAAGATGGTGTGAAATAGCCCATTGGGCTAAAGCCCGCAAAGATGGAGCTCATGTGGGTTCACCCATATGGGTCAACCACCATGGTGGACACTCCACATGGCTGACCCACATGAGTTGAACACCCAACCTTGACATCATATTTGTTAAAAGAAAAATAAAAAGAATAAAAAGAAAAGAAGGAAAAGATGAATGATTGCTTAAAAAGGTTTTCTTCTAAAAAAGCAATGTAGAATGAGAATAACATGTCTTGATTGAAAAGAAATTAAGATTGGAATCAAATCCAATTTCTAAACAAGAAAGAAATAAAGCAAGAGGGAAAAATTGGAAACAAGCCAAAAATGGGGTTGGAAATTACTATTTCTCTCTTAACCCTAGCTTTTTTGTATAAAAATCAAAGCAAACAATCCTAGGAAGGATCCAAAAATATCCAAATTCATCATTTTTCTCTCTCCTCCCAAGAAAAAAAAAGAAAAAAGAAAAAAAACCTCTTCTCTGTTGAAGTGTGTTCATCTCTCTCAAGGGTTCTTCACAAAAGGGATTCTTGAATTCCCTGTTCTTCCTCAACAAATCACACATCAAGGATCTTTAGGGTATTCTTTGGGTATTCTTCATCATACCAAAGGGTTGGACAAAGCGAATGTCTCGGATTACCAACCTAAGAGAAACTGATCGCGATCGACAGTAAGAATTTCCCTTCTTTGCGAATTAGAAAAGCATGCTAGGGTTTTATTTTTTTGAAACACCAGATCTATGAGTTTTCTTTTAAAATTCCATTATGTTATAACATAGATTATAGGCTTTTAAAATCTAAAATTTCACCCAAAAATTAATTCTCCACATAAATCTTGAATTTCTTTCTTTTCTTTTCAATATGGATTTAAATGGAATTTCCAAAGCAAGTGTTTGAAAAAAGATATTTTTCAAAAAAAAAAAAATTAGGGTTCTAAAAATTCTAAAACTACTGGAAATCATGATCTTTGACCATGGTTTCACTGCCTCGGTTTCCGTTCTATTTTTCGAAAGTTAACCCAACAACGGGTTATTTCTTGAAGAATAAAATGGAAAATGGGTCCAATCAAATCCAAAATTCATGAAATTCAGTTTCCAAACCGATTTTTGGATTTCCAATCCACCATTAAATTTTTGGAATTTTTGGATTTTTTTAATCCGGTTTTAATTTATTTTAATTTTGGGTTATTTTTAATAAATATTAGTGTGTAAATTATAGTATGATATTGGTTCTGAGGTCCACTGTCCACAGAAATCCTGAGAAACATGCCACGCAATAAGATACTATAACTTACGTGCTAAATTATACAGGGTTGAGAGCACGATTCTCATCCATAGTTGCGATTCGAGGCCGAAATTGGTAAACCATAGAACCTTTGGTATCCCTTAGATATTTAGGAATCGAAAATCCTTGAAAATAAAAAAATCAGTTAATCTAAAAATCACCAATATCAACAAATTGAATTAATTTAATCAAAGTCTTAAGAGTCGGATTGCGGTCTCCTATCGTAGGAACCTTTTAAGGCCCCTTAAGAACACTTACATCACGTTCTGTCCTAGGTTTTAGGGAGTCCTAGAGTTAGGGAGTCCAGCCTCATCACGACCGATTGCTATTATTAGCAATTGAGTCATAGATCTAGTTACACTAGTCACCCAATTTTTTCTTAGGACAAACCTAGTTACCTAGGATGTAGGTTAACATGCATTACTCTATGGGACGACTTGCACTTAGATAGGACCATATAGCATCTCGGATGAAGTCCTTGTATAATAAAATCTTCAACTTGAACTAAATAATTTCTCTTAAACTGTTAAAATAGTCGATCCAGTCTAGATCGGTGTCCTAGATGAGTTAGGCATAAGTAGCTTAGTTCAGGTGCACCAAACTACGATCGACTCTGATTCCAGTGAGGCTATGATACGTAGGCAACTTGGATACTTGAGTAGCATACCAAGCCCGAGTCGGCTCCACACATAAGTGGTGGGGTTTTGTTTATTAACCCTTAAATTAAAAATAATTAAATCACTTAGGACTTTCCATAAAATTAGAATTTTAGGAGAACTTTCACTTAGATTGAATTTAAACAAATTAAGAAAATCAAGACACACATTTAGAAATTATATTAAAATTAGATTTTAAGATGCATGTCATATAGTTCACACTTCAATAGAGTTAAATGAGCCATTTAAAGGAAATTCAAGAGAGTTAACTTTTGGAATTGAAGACCGGATTATCAGGCAAGAATGGTGCTTGTGGTGGTAACTCCCCATACCTTCCATTCTCGTAATCAGGTAGCGAATCTAGATTTCTTGTCATTTACGGGTCTTAGATCTCTTATCTAGGTGGTGACTCTGTCATTCTCTTTTGCGTGAAGTTCGGATTGCTTTAGTGATCCCAAGTTCACTGAAATGATGAATTAAATCAATAATAAACAGCACACGCCAACCGTGTGGGTACGAGAGACCAAGAGAGAAGGAGGTGACTAGTGGGCCATTCCCCTCTCGTGGGATCGGGTCCCACAGTTTGGCGACTCTGCTGGGGATCACCTAACTTCATTAAAATTTCAAAAGATAATTCGTTTGAATTTATTTTAACTGACTAATAAAAAACTCTATCTTATATCTTATACTTGTTAGATTAGTTTGTATGTTTTATTTTCTCATCAGATTTTACTCAAATTTAATCTAACAAAACCTGAAGGCATCATAGATTGTGCAACCTTATTGCACACACTTACATCACTTGCATCTAAACCCTTGCATCTCACATGCACACACTTCCTATTTTAGGAACCCGGAGTGTTATCTAGCATGGTTGACTGGGATTTCATCACCTGGTGCCTCTATGCTAGAGAAGCATTCCACTCGTAGCCTAGTACCTTTATGGTGCGTAAATGAATCTCTTGTTCACTTACTGATACGTCGGACACTAGTACAGTATATTGAGCACGGATTCGCGCTAAGGGAACTCTTGGCCTTACCCCTAGATTATCCCACACATGCATATAGTATACGAACACACGTGCATCACGTGTGTGAGCTTAGATTAGGATATCTTATCCAATGGTGTCTAGATTAGGCCGTAGTCCATGTTCCAATGGCTACGATCGGTTCTTAGGAACACTAACGAAGTCTTGAGTCGAGATCCTCTCTCCACTCCGCTAGATTAGGATTAGGGTTTGATGCCTTCAGGTAACACTGTTAAAATGTACGAAGATTAAAAAAATTCCCTTTGGGATTAGGATATAAATCCCATCTTTCCTAAGATCTCTTAGGATTAGCCATTCCTGATCTACCCGTTGAAAGCAATCCTATGCAATCTCATCTTTTGATCATGTGTCTATCATTCGCCTCTTGTGGGATTCGATTATGTCTTCATTCCCTTTCTCAATTGGCAGGAATTGTGTCTCAATCATTTGATTGTGCAATCTTGATGATCTGATCGTACTTGTACCCTTAGTCTCTTCTTACTCTAAGGGCAACCTTTTTCAAGAATATTTTGCTAAGTCCTTCAGAGTTCACTCTCATGATCCTTGAACTAGGGGCATTTCCTTATACGATTTTGTCATCATTATCATGTTTTGGTCTTTTAGGATTCATCTTATTGTTTCCATGACAGGAAGTTGGTACCATAGCTAAGTCTACCACTTCTTAGGTTCGGACTTCTTCACGGTTGGAGAGGAAATCTGTCTCTCCACCACCCTCTATGAGAACTCCGGCATCCCCTTCTTTCTCCTTACCCATGGCAGAAAACCAAGAGAATCCTCCGCTCGCTACTGTTGCTGAAACTCTTGCCTTAGTTCTCCAGCAATTACAAGAGATCAAAGATGAAAATTAGGCCATCAAAGCCCAACTTGCTGAGAAACTCGGGCCATCTCCTTCCAGTTCTAAAGGTAAAGAGTCCATGCACCATACAGCTACTTCTGCAGCACTAGCCCAGCCAACGTTCATCCCTATCCCAGATAAAACTGAAGAAGAGTTTGAGAAAAAGCAGTACAACGAAGATCACAGTAAACTTCCTCAATCGATGGTTGATAGGTCGGTTATGAAAAAATTGGACAGTCTTACCAAGCAGGTTCAAGATATGCAATCTCAAGATCAAGGAGGTTTCAATCCGAGTGACCTCACATTGTTCCCTGAAATCCGTCTCCCGGCAAACTTCCAGATGCCAGACTTCGACAAATACGACGGCATTGGTTGTCCCGTCACTCACTTGCAGATGTTTACCATCATGTCTCAGCCTCAAGTGCTATCTCCCGAGCAAATGGCCCAACTATTCCCTGTTTCCCTCACTAAAGTTGCTAGAAGATGGTTCATGGTCTTAGGCAAAACCCGTTAGAAGACATGGAAAGACATAGGGGAACAATTTATCAAACAGTTCAAGTATGATGATGGCACTGGGATCGCCAAAAAAGATCTGGAGAGGACCAAACAAGATACGAAGGAGTCTTTCCTACCTTTTGTGAGAAGATGGAGAAGTGTAAGCCAAATGGTTCCCACCTTGGCATTCCCATCTTATTTTGATGATTCCAATACACAAGTGATTTAAGATCACTAATGTGTTTGAATGTCTAAGTTGTAGATCATATTGGTGTTAAGACAAGATTGCTTGGATTGAGGCCAAGAAGCTCTCATTGAACCACATTCGGAAGGCCAAAGACATCGAAGATCCAAGACAATTAAAGACTTGAAGAATCTATTGAAGATCGAAGTCTAATAGAATGTATAAGATCCAATCTTAGTATTAGATTTTAAGAGGCATAAATTAAGTTAATCTCACACACCCTAAATGTCTAAGAGATTGTCTTTGTGGTGTTCCAACACTTTGGAACTCTCATAACAATCCCAACTTGGTGTAAAGATGGAAGCCCAAAAACAGAAATTGAAAATCTGCTTGACATAGGCTTCTTAGAACTCCGAGAGAATTCTCGGACCTCCGAGCTCGGAACTCCGAGAGATACCTCGGAGATCCGAGAAATGGTCCAGTAGAAATTTTCCATCTTCTGTTTGTATTCCCGGAACTCCGAGAACACTACAACGGTAAGAAAAATAGCCATTGGTAATTTTCCCAGAATTACCACTATGCCCCTCAAACTGTCATATTTGGTTTTTCTATATATATGGGCATTCCAAACTTTCCAACTATCAATCCTAACACTCTTAAACTCTACTTGAATATCCCAAGAGTGAATCAAAGCTTATTTATGCCTCTCATCCTCTAAGATTAGGATTTGGATCATAGGCTCAAATTTGTACATCTTATTCAAAGTTATAAACCCTTGTGAGGGATTTTTTAGTTCTTTCTTTCCTATTCTAAGATTGTATTTGGGCGAGTGCGAAAGGGACGCGGAGCCATCCCTAGAGGGCTAGTGCGAAGGGGACGCGGAGCCATCCCAAGAGCGAGTGCGAGGAGACGCGGAGCTTTCTCCGGTTCGTGGCAAGTCTTGCGAGGCGGAGCCGAACCAAATTGTAATTGGGTTGATTCCTCGCAATTAAAGGAATCCTTAATGAAGCCATCAACGGGTTTGGTTGGTTGAGTGGAGTAGGCCTCGCGTTTTGTGGACCGAACCACTTAAATCTCGGGTGCACTCTCTCTTATCTTTTGCTCTATATTTGCATTGCACTTAGGATTTAACTTGTGTGCTTAATATTCATTCTTTGATCCCTTGATCTACAAAATTAGGTTAGAGGTTTTCAAAAGATTAAAACTTGCTAGGAACCTAAATTTTTGTCTCCTCATTTGTAGCCATATAGGGACCACCCTTGGATTTTCACTTGGTATCAGAGCCTTGGCTCTTAAAAGATTTTCTTTTCTAAAAATCTTTGGAAATTTTTTGTTTTGAACAAGGGAAAGATCATTAGATCTTTGGCAACTTTCTATTTGTGAAATGGCAGATAAAAATGGAACCGGACTTCCCGAAGGCCATTCCACAACTAGACCTCCTTTCTTTGATGGGTCCAACTATGGACATTGGAAGACAAGGATGCGCATCTATCTTCTTTCGATAGATGTGGAACTTTGGCACATTGTTGAAAATGGATACATTTTGCCTTCCAAACCATTTGAAGAATGGAGTGTCGTAGAGAAAAGGCACGCAAATTTAAATTACAAAGCTATAAATTCTTTGTTTTGCGCCTTATCTACGGAGGAGTTTAATCGAGTTGCTCTTTTTTATTCCGCCAAGGTTATTTGGGATACACTTGCCGTTACCCATGAGGGAACATCACAAGTTAAAGATTCCAAAATAAACTTGTTAAAGAACAAATATGAAATGTTTAGAATGGATCAAAACGAAAGCATTTCCGAAATGTATACACGTTTTTCTAAAATTTCTAATGAACTAGCTAATCTTGATAAATCTTATCCTACTGATGAGCTTGTGAGTAAGTTGCTTAGGTCTCTTCCTCCATATTGGGATCCAAAAGTAACCGCCATACAAGAATCAAAGAATCTCAAGACGCTAACCATGGAGGAGCTTGTAGGATCTCTCATCACCCATGAGATGCTCCTCACTAGCCGACAAGAGGAGAAGAAGCCAAAAGAGAAAGCCGATCTCTAGCTCTAAAGGCCTCCAAGACGGACTCATCATCAAGTGATGTGGATAGCGATGAGGAAGAAGCTTTAAGGAAATTTAAAAGCTTATGGAGAAAGCAACACAAAAAGGATAAAAAGAAGAAGAAAGTAAAGTAGAAGGAGGAATTGGGTGCTATAATTGTAAGAAGACGGGACATATAAAACCGGAGTATCCACTTCTCAAGTCATCTTCCTCAAGATATAAGGGAAAGAAGGATTGGAAGAAACACAAGGCTCTTGCAGCGGGTTGGGATGGGAAAAGCACGTCGGGCAAGAGTTCAAGCGAAGGGGAAGATAAAAAAGATGATCTTTGCCTCATGGCACTCTCCCATTATGTTAAGGTAAATTCTAACCCCTCTTGCTATTTATCAAGTAGTGATAGTGAAAACATATCTTATGATGAATTATGCTCAACCTTGCATTCTCAAATTTCTAAAAATAAGGTTTTTAAAAAATCTATTTCAAAATTAGAAAATGAACTTGGTTTTTTGAAAAATGAGTCATCATCTTCTATATCCAAATCTCAAGCACAACTTGAAAATGTTAAACTTGAGATTAAAACACTTAAGGGTTGTTTGGATGAGAAAACTTGCCAAATTGTCAAACTTTAAGATATGGCAAGCTCTTCCAAAACTTATGAAGATGCCAATAATGATTTTCTAAATCAAATAATCCATCTTCATAATGAAAATAAAATGTTAAGATTATGTCTCCATGGTTTTTTAAATGGTGATAAAATTATAGACCTAATCATGCACATTATGATAGGACTAGTCACTACAACAGTAAAGGTCTTTAGATGCGGTCATGTCCGCCTCTGGATAGTACCCTTTCCGCCCCTATAACTTACAGAGGCGGTTTACGCACCGCCTCTGTCTTGACAGTCGATGTTTTCTATAGAGGCGGTAATAACTGCCGCAATAGATTGTTTATTATAGAGGCGGTTTAAATAGCCTCAATAGATTTTACTATATAGAGGCAGTCAAAACTGCCACAATAGAGTTTAGTTTATAAAGGCAGTCATGATTGCCACTATAGTATCTCTGCATTGACTCAATACATCGTTGGTAAGATGATGCTTGGAAAGATACAGAGGCGACAATAGCCACCTCAATAGATTTCCATTTACAGAGGCAGCTAGGACTGCCTCTATATCTCTTAATTTTATTTTATTTTAATTTCAGTAATAATGAAAATGGTTACAAATTTACCCATACATTCAATTGACATTCAGTACATCTGATTCAGGTTACATACACCATGAAAATTAGAAAACCATAACCACATGATCGATTGAATTCAAGCTTACATACACTTCATTCAAATTATAAAAGCACACCCACATTAATTGAATTCAAGTCTACATACACTTCATTCAAATTATAAACCCACACCCACATTGAATTCAAGTTTACATACACTATAAACAACACCCACACCCACATTTTGAATTCAAATTTACATACACTATAAAACCACATACACTACATGTTACATGTTCGCACTTACTATCCCAAGATGCCCAATATCAGTACAATTTTCCTATATCGAGTTGACAATTGGAGAGATGCCTGAAATCGATAGTTGCTCAGTGTATATGGACCAAATCATTGCAAACTGGATATTTGTGTGTCTTTCTGGTGATGCCAATGCCATCTGTGATAATAGAAATAGTATTCTCGAGCAAAAAGTAGTACGTGGAATAGATTTGCGAGTAGCTTCCATCTTACTTGTATACCCTTTATACATAAACACATTCTGGGATGTTATTCTATACATTCATGAACTCCACAGGATACACTTCTGCAACGTTGTTTCTTTGTATTACCTGCAAATGGAATATCCGCTAATTAGCAATGCTTATTTGGGGAGATCCAAGGACATAAAGGATTAGCAGATCTAAGAAATATGTAACATGGCTGCCACAAGTAATAATGCACTATCAAATTTGTCCATACGATTGAACAAAAAAATTAAGTTATGGTATATTTCACCAAAAAGAGTAGGACGACTAAATTGACTAGAAGTAATAATGCGGTATCAAATTTGTCCATATGATTAAACAAAAAAAAAATTAAGTTATGGTATATTTCACCAAAAAGAGTAGGAAGACCGTGTGCCCTCTTGTCCCAAACAGGGCCTTGAGCTCTCCCAAGAAGAGCTTAAGTGTCGATTTTTGTATCTGACGGTGTGCCCTCTTGTCCCCAAGTTTCCTAGCATATTCTTCTCCGGCGAAAGCCAGAAAAGACCGGCAACTTCTCAAGGGTCCAAGCCCTTAAACTTTGTTTCTCCTCCAGTAATTACTCCTAGCCTCCAGTCATGAATCCATCGGATCCTAAACCTCTTGATCCAGATATTCGTTTCGGCAGCTCAGAATCTGAACCCTCTTGGCCAACCCAATCCCACCCTGAAAAAAGCTTCTTTGACCACATCAAAACCCTAGATAAAGACTCGCCCCCAGGTTCCAGAGAAGCAATCCAAACCGCAAAGTTTTACTGGCCGGAAGAATCCTTCCCATCCCTTTTCTTCCCTCAGCTCTTTCTCCACCTTATCCCCACCCATTTCATCTCATTCTAATCTAGATAATCTGATCTTGGACCCATCCACTCACTACAAAAGGGGCACCAGAACGCACAAAATATTCAGTAAACCCCCCATTTCGGGTACCCAATCAAACAAGCTAAAACCTTACCAATGCCCACCTGAAAGGCGATCAATGCCCTACCCTACAGTTGATAGAGATACTATCCTCCGATACAAACCCCCCCCCCCCCCCTCCCCTTCTCTCAACCATTTGTTTAACCTAGTATCCTCTCCCAATACTGGTGAATCCCAAGTGCTGGCCTCTCCTACCAGACCAGAGGCTCGCCCTCTAGCTCCCCCTACTCCTTCACTAAACCCCTCCATTGAAGTTGCAACAGTTTCCCATTTAGGAATCCCCGGAGTGGCTGAAGCTACCACTGAGTCATTTGTTCAGAGTAGCAGGATACTCCCCTCTCCACTCAGTGAGCCATCCAGTGAGCCTCTGACTTGCCCTGCCTAACCCCAGCTGTCAATCCTCAACTATTTAGGGCGGGAAAAGTTGAAACCATGTCTAAAATCAGAAATGGGAGGCAACATAGCTTACTGAACCTGGTAGGAAATTTTCAAATATTACTTTCCCACCAAGAAGGGAAAACCCAATCGGATAAGCCTCTTGCCTCTTCCCGAGACGCTGCCACAGTGGACCAATCCTCTAAATTAAGTAATAAACTTCCCATCTTATGCAACCCATCAGCCTCACCATCCCTCAGCCACCCAAATTCAAAATTGCCTGAAAATTTTCCCGCCCTTGAGCCCTCCATCCCTCGCCTTAATCCCATCTCCCCTTTAAGACCCACATCTGTCCCTCTTTGGTTATCACTGACAAGCCTTCTCCTTTAAACGTTGCTGCTGCTGTCAACTTTGGTTGTAAATTTCTTCCTCTTGCTGAATCTCAGAAATGGAGCAGGTGGGAGCCCCCAGATATGGATGAGCTCAAAGTCAATGTTGATGCATCTCTGGAGGACTCAAGTGGAGGCATTGGAGACTTAATTCGTTCCAACTCAGGAGATTGTCTGGCAATGTTCTCTATTCTTACAGATACAAACCCTATCTACGCGCTGGAAATTAAAGCCATCGACCATGGAATGCTTCTTGCAATCTCTGTAGGGGCTTACTAATATCTAGGTAGAATCAGACTCCATGCTAGCTGTAGAGATTCTAAACAATAAATCAGAAACTTCTTGGAAGCAACTAAGTTGTGTGGAAAACATATTTATCTTAATGAAGAAATTCAAATCTTGCCGCATCACACATATCTTGCGGGAATCTAATGCGGCTGCAGATATCCTGTCCAAGAGAAGTTACCCAACCAAAGTCTCTAATTTGAATCCGACTGTTGCTACCCCCAATCTGGTAGCCATATTTTCAGATGATTTCCAAGGGAAAATGTATCCGAGATTGTAAACTTCTAGTTGTAGCTTACCACTCTTCAGTGGTTGCTCTTTTTTCTCTTTCTATAGGCCTTTTGGTCCTCTTATGTTGCTCTATCTGTTTTTCTAATAAATCTGGTCGGGGTCTCGCCTAACCCTATCTTAATCATAAAAAAAAGAGTAGGAAGACTAAATTGAGTAATGGTATATAACATTGGCATCACTAGTACTGTTTCTTAAGATACAATTTCCAAATACAATTACCCCAAATGGTGAATTTAGATACCAAATATTGTTAACATGAAGGACAGTTAAAAAGGGGATGGAACATGTGCAACACTATCATCAACCATACTTAAACTTAATTACAATGTAGAGTGGAGACATGTTTTCCAAGCTGTAAATGACACACACCCCAAGTTCCAATAAGAGAGGGAATACACCAAGAAATTGGAAGGCCTCTAAACAACCAGTATCAATATAAAGGATAGTGTTCACAACCTCATTGAATATAAAAAAACAATAAAAAATAGTTCAGACAATAGTTATAATAACATCCTGAATTGAATTTCATGCCTATGTAAACCTACTAAACCATGAATATCTGTTCCATGTACCAAACATTAACTTGCATCGGGATCTATTAATCATAATAAACAGTCTCCCGTCGATATAAATCATGAGGAACATACCCAATTGCCACAGCCTTGTCCATGCACAAAATGGACTGCCAAGCAAGCAACTTTTTTCTCGCATACTTAACAAGTTCAAATACATCAAATGCTTCAGGCACAACCACATGATTGTCGCTGCACAGACTTGACAGTGCCAAACCTGCGAAAGTGAGATGCAATAGATATAATGACTGTTTCACAGAAGTGAAGCAATGGATTTCAAGTAGATGAGATTTTTACAGACCTAGCACACTCTAACCATATATCTTCCAATGTCTCTTCCAGTTCAGGTTCAGATAGTAACAAAGATTCCTGCAGGTTGAACCAAATCCAATCAACCCAGAATTATTCGTTGGAAGCCAACCCATGTAAAGATCAAAAAATGCAAAGTCTAACTCTATAGGGATAAATTGAACCCTACCACATTTTTAAGCTTCGACTTGCATGGGCTTTTCAAGTAGTGGTTTTTCATGCTCAGGAATACCATAAAAAAGGAAACTTTTTCCATTTGAGTTGTAATAAAAAATACTCTGTATTTTATATCACTTAAAGAATAAACAATGGATGGGATAAATACCTTTACAAGCTCATCAAGAAAAGCTTAAACTACAGTTAAGATCCTTCCATCCAACTTCATCCCATTCAGGCCAGCGCATGCCTTCAGAGTAATTGAATGGTCTACATACTGAAAGAAAATAGTATGCCTTCCAATAATACTTCCAATTGCTATTATATGAAATTATGATGCCTGCCTCACTAATAGAAGAAAGCTAATTAATATTAAAAACCACAATATAATTGATCAAAATATATTTCAAGTTCCATATATAATCAGCAAGCTACTTAATACCAAAAAAACCAAACATTCAAGAAGCTATTTAACATCCTTTCAAGTAACAGAGAAGCGAGACAAAAAAAAAACATACAAAGTCAAGTGCTCGGAGTGAACAAAAGAGCACATCCAAAAAGATGGAAAGAGAACAAAAGAGCACAACTCAAGTGATCAGAGCGAATTTAACCTGCAAACAGAAACAATAAACAATAAAGACACAAATTAGAAAACTTTAATTAATGTAATATTGTGCACCAACAAGAGGACAACTCCTTTACTATACCAAGAACAACGGCCATGCGACAGTAGCTCTGATGGCATCCATGATAGTTCTGACATGTCCAGATTGTCGTACCGATGATTCATTTAGCACCATCCGAACATCGATGGAGACCTCGACGAATCCCTGCCCCATTCGTGTACCATCAACTACTGCTGTCGGATCCTGACTCATAATGACACCTCGTGCCACTTCAACATCAGGTTCTCTAATGCTCGTAAGGATAACCTTGCAAACAGATATTCTTAGTTAACATAATGACTTATAAGTCAAATACTGACATTATTTAGATGAAAAACAAACAATGTTTTTACCTCAGTGGAGGATGGAACTGCACGACTCGATGAGGATGATGGGGCATGTGGCTGTGACGGAGTCGCGCTGGACGGAGCCTAACATAAAATAACACATGTACACTATCTAAAACGAAATTTCAGAAATATAACTTAATCGATATGTATTTAATTAAGATATAACCTGACTGGCCAAGTAATCATTGAACCGCTGAGTAAGCTCGTCCAACCTTGTCTCGAGCGTCGCATTTTCTCATTTGCTTCTATAACCTGTCTCCGGCTCTCCACGCGGTCAGATGATGTTCCAAAAAGATCAGTCGAGGTGGCTCCTAACCCATATGTCCGCACTCGCCCACGTCTTTCTGGTCCAACAATTTTGGAGAAGGTGTCATCTTAAATACCCGTGTTGCCTATGGTGCACTCAGGATGCAGACTTTCATACTCTTCAAATCGAGCCTGAAGAGACAACGAAAATAAAATGACAAGAAGCCTAATGTCATACTTCTCCGATTTCAAATGACAACGTACGAAATTTAAAGGAAAAAACATTGACGTACAATCAGTGCCCCTGCGGCATCTTTTGCGGGCTGCCCATTCTTTTTTGAATGGGAAAGCTTGAACATCTGCACATGAATGAGCTCCACCCCGCCCCTTTCAGTTTTCTGTCCCAACAATGCTTAGGCAATGACTATCAGTATATAGTGACTAAATGAATTCAAAAGGTCACAAATTACCTTTGCCTTGCGTATTCGAGCAAAGCTTTTTGTCCCAGCCCTGTGAAAGATCTTTTGCTTGGCCCGATTAGCCTTGTTTCTTTTACTGCGTTCCTGCAATGTGCAATCAATATATTCAGAATTAGAGCTATGTCTTCAAATTAATTAAAGAGTCAAAAAGAAAATTTAATAAGCCATTTGTATCTTACCTGCCCCTCTTCTGAGTCCCAAAATTCGCATAGCTTTTCATATTGTGACTGTAATGCCCTGTCATCCGTGCATGGAAGTTTTTTTGTCGTAAAACCGACCCTTCAATGAACATTTCCAATCTTTCCATTTTTTTGCAAGGGACGTAAGCACCCAGCCCTTACCCGAGATGTTGAATTCATATCTCTCCTGCAATGTATGTTAAAAAAAGTAAGAGATGAACATGACATAATAACAAGGAAGTGAAAAAAAGGTAAACATATATGTATATAAATTGTAGTATTATACCTGGACAACACCCCACATGTCATCTTTGTTGGTTTGACTCATCTCCCTCCAACCAACCACATCTATTGGCAATTTCTCTCCCCGTCTAGGTATCGTGCCCGAAAAACTCGTAAGACTTTTTCCATTATCATCGTCAGGCTGCCCCAACTCATTACATTCAACCTTCCGCTTCTTTCCTTCACGATTGGCCCAAAGTTCTTTCATGCAAGTACGGCCTCTAGTCCTCTTAGTGCCTCTAGATGAGGATGCTACATTGTGGCCATGGGACTGGGCCTCTTCTGATAGGGCATGAGCGTCTATAACATCGGTCAGTGCATGGCTCTGAGACTGAACCTGGGCATGAGCATGGGAATCAGTGGGTGGTGGATGGGGCTGCCCGAGCTGGGACTCTTGGGACTGTGATGGAACTTTAGTCCTTCTCGTCATATAGGAATTACGTTGAAGTTAACCTAAAAATGATTAACAGGTGAATTTATCAGATTAATCTAATAGGCATGCATTAATAAACAGACTAGAAAATTTAGTCTAAAATTATATCAGATTAATTACATGGCAAACTAGCACTAATGTGAAAAACATATATTTATCAGAGTTGAAATTTAAATTGAACTTGTTCCAATATGTATGCATCAATAAACAAAATAATAATATACAATTCACATTTATCATAGATGAAATTGAAATTGAAGTTACAGCATATGCATTTCACATTTATAATTGATCGATATCATCTGTATCAATATCAACCGAGTGATTGTCATCTTTATCCTCGTCGTCTGACTTGGAATCACATTCTTCTGTATCAACATCAACTAACTGATTGGCATCTTCATCATCGTCATCCGACTCTGTATCACATTCTTCGTCTTCTTGTATTTGCTGAGTCAACATTTCCAATGGTTCATCAATTTCCGTCCCAGCTATATCTGCTCGTTCCCAGCTATCAATGTCTTCCAAATTTTGTATTTCTGCTACCTCAGCCTGGACATATTCCTCCTCATTGTCCCCATGCACGTCAAACAAGTTCCTAGGTTTCGTCTTCACAACCACATGCCAATCTTTGTTGCCAATCCGCTCCTGCACGTGGAATACCTGCTCGGCTTGAGATGCGAAGATGAAAGGCTCATCTTTATAAATATGGCGTGACATATTAACAACTGTAAAACCGAACTCATCTATTTTTATTCCCATGTCCGGTGTGAGAACATCAAACCAATCACATTTGAACAACAACGCCCTCAGGTATCCGTAATAGTCAAGTTCAATGATATCTGTCAAAACACCATAATAATGAACCTCTCCTGCTATTGGATTTCGATCCTTGGCACTTGAAAAAATACTTGTAGTTGCAGTGACAACAACTCCACTATTTTGAGTTTTCCTTCTCTGTTCTCGTTCCTTTGTGCGAAAGCGGAAACCTGTAATAAGGAAACCTTTATATTTTGTAGCGACAGTCGATGGACCGTCGACTAGCCATCTAAGTTTCTCAGAGAGGTGCTCACTTCTTGAACGATGCAACTCTTGAATCTATTCAAAATATAAGAATGATTAGTAGAGAGCAACGTGTCTACTATATAAACTTGAAGAGTGGATTAAGGTTCGTATCAAACTTACATGTGTCATAAACCAATTTGGAAAATCTTTAGTGTGAATTTGTTCTATATCCATTAATCTAGCACGAGGATGTAGATTCCGAATATGCCTAATGTGTTTTCTGTGTATGAACTAATGTAAGAGAAAAGATCTTTCAAAGTATTAACTAATAGACTAGATCAAAAAATAACTTAATAGACTTACTCACGAAACGGGGTGATTGCATGACAGTTGAAGAGAATATATCAATGTGCCTGTTCAATCGTAGTTCGATCTAGGGTGCACGTCTTAGCATTGCCTATATGGCGTCATGTTGATGAGAACATAGTGAATCCTTCTTCCATTTCACATGGAATGTCTTTGTCATTCCTTGGTGGTCGATTCAACTTTGATTCAACACCTTCTAGATATCTCGAGCAAAACGTCAAACATTCTTCTGCCAAGTATCCGTCTGCAATAGATACCTCGACACGACTTCTATTGCGCACATATGACTTTAATGAGAGAAGGTATCTGCATAGACGTTACTTGTAGTACATTTAATAATAAAAATATGTACAAACCCTGAGAGGTGTAATAAATTTTGAATAATTTCACATACCGCTCGATAGGGACATCTATCGGTATTGTACTGGTTCAACTAGCCTTGCCTCGTCAGCTAAATGAATAGGCAAATGCACCATAATATGAAAAAACGTCGGCGGGAATATCTTTTCCATATGGCAAAGTGTCAGTATGATCCTATCTTTCAGTTTCTTGAGGTCGTTGCCATTGAGGACTTTAGAACATAACTCCCTGAAGAAGTTGCATAGTTCAATCAATACTGAGCTTACCTTCCTAGGCAATAATGAGCGTACAGCTAAGGGAAGTAGTTGTTGCATTCATTAAAACATGACAATCATGGCTCTTCAAGCCTGAATTTTTTCGCTCCCGAAGATTTACACGTCGTGAGATATTAGAGAAAAATCCATCTGGAACTTTGACGTCCTTCAGGATATTGCAAAAAGCATCTTTTTCCTTTGTAGACATTGTGAAGCATGCTGGAGGCAAGTATGTTTTGTTCTTTCCATTAGTCATTGGATGAAGTGCTCTCCTTATTCCCATCTGTTGTAGATCTAGCCGCGCTTTTAAACTATCCTTTGTTTTTCCTTCAATGTTCAGTAGTGTCCCAATTACGTTATCACATACATTCTTCTCAATATGCATCACATCTAGATTGTGACGCAATAGGAGTGATTCCCAATACCGTAGACTAAAGAATATACTTTTTTTTCTTCCAATTATGTTCCTTAGTAGGCTTATTCTTGGCAGCGGAATAGGAACTATTCAAAGGATTCTCCTCACATCCCATGGGATTCTCCTCACGTGGCCTCTTCTGCCCACGGGTATCTGACTTCTTCGCACTCTTGTCTTGTTTCTTGCCAAATGTGATGTTAATGCTTTTTAATTGGTCTAGTACTTGACGCCCTGTCAATGGAATGGGAGCTAACCTTTCTTCCACTGTGCCATCAAAACTCCACCTTTCAAATCGAAATCTGTGATTGGTTGCTAAGAATCGTCGGTGACCCATGTAACATTCTTTTTTTCCATGCTTCAAACGACGAGAACATGTGTCCTTATTGCAAGAAGGACAAGCCAGTTTTCCTTTGGTGCTCCATCCTGACAAGTTAGCATATGCAGGGAAGTCACTAATGGTCCACAATACCACTGGATGCATTCGAAATGTCTCATTCCTCGATGCGTCGTAAGTTTGCAAACCATCCTCCCATAATTCCTTCAACTCTTCTATCAAAGGTTGCAGATACACATCTATGTCATTTCTAGGTGCAGATGGGCCAGGAATAAACAACGAGAGCATCATATATGGTTGCTTCATGCACATCCATGGGGGTAAGTTGTAAGGCATGAGAATTACTGGCCACGTGCTGTGTGCAATACTCATCGTCCTAAACGGATTGAAGCCATCACTTGCTAACCCAAGTCTAACATTACGTGGCTCTGAAGAAAACACAGGGTATTTGTAGTCCAATGTTTTCCATGCAGTGGAGTCTGCAGGATACCTTAATAACCCGTCTTTGGTACGACTGACATCATGCCAGGTCATGAAAGAACTGTTTTCTTTGACATGTATAGCCTCTGCAACCTTGGTTTCAATGGGAAGTGGCGCAAAATCTTGGCCGAAACTTTGTGTACTCTAGTAGATGAATGACTTCTGTCATCGTTTGAATTTTGCGCAGTCGATTTCCACCTAGAAGCCCCACATATGCGACATGCCGAATCATTAGCTGCTTCTTTCCAGTACAATATACAGTCGTTGGGGCATGCATCTATTTTATTGTAATGGAGGCCTAAATCCCTAATAATCTTCCTTGTTTCATAAAAAGAGTTTGGTAATGATTCCCCCTCAGGAAGTGCCTCTTTCAACAACTCGAGTAACGTGGTGAATGATTTGTTGCTCCATCCATTGAGGCACTTTATGTGAAATAGCCGAACAACGAAGTTTAATTTTGTGAACTTGCTGTCGGGATACAAATCGTGCTCGGCGTCCTGTAATAATCTGTAAATTTTCTGTGCATTTGCACCAGGACCCTCTCCAGTTGCAACTTCTGGACCAACCTCATCATCTTCTGGATCAAACTCATCATCTACTAGCTCAACCTCATCATCATGACTCAACCCTCGAAATCTATCGTGCAACAAATCATGCATACCATCTTGTCTACTTGGTTCATCATGATGGGGGCGATTGCCCTCACTCGCGGCACTTGAAGACCCTTCCCCATGGAAATACCATCTAGTGTATCCTTTAAGCATCCCATTCCATAATAAATGTTCCTCTGCCTCTGTCTGATCGACGACCCTAACAAGGACACATTTATTACATGGTCATATTATCTTGTTCCCACGGGGTGTATTGGCAAATGCTAACTTTATAAATTCTTTAACCCCTTCCTCGTACACTAGGTCATCCCTATTTCATCCAAATGAGAACACATGTGACACATCTTAAAATAATGTATCAATTGAATCCATGTACCTTTGGAAAAATATCTACTTAGATCCGTACCTGTCCAGTTGAATCCAACTTCAATCCATTACTATATTCCAGATTTGTTCGAGATCAATGTGATATTGAGTGAAACAAACTTGTTCAACTGAAAAATGCCCACATCACGTAGATCACTAATGGTCCCCAATAAAAAGCCAAGGATGCATTAAATATGTGTGCCTCCTTATATTGCAATGAGGCTACAGCTCATTCCTTTATGTCAATAAACACTAGTGGTAGCATAGTGCACATATATTAATATGTGCTATAAAGAACTCATCTAAAAAAGAGATAATAGAAACAACACCGAAAAATAAACTGAGGAATTGAAAGCCAGAGGCAATCAGGAAAAAAAAACTTCCAACCCAGAAGGAGAAGAACATCAATGGGCTTTAGAGGATCAAACATACATGTTGAATTGGTGAAACCCTTCATCTATTGTTCAGCAGATATGTATGGAATAGAGCTTTCAAGCAATCTCCATTGAATATAATATAGCCTTTGATAATAACAGACTCACACAATAGTGCTTGAACAAAATCCTTAGGGGTGCGTTTGGATTGGTGGAATCAGGAATCGGTATGGACAGCCTATTCCAATGCTATTCCAATTCCCTCCGTAAACAAAATGGCTATTCCGATTCTCGTGTTTGGGTAAGCATTAGAATTCAACAAGGGAATCAGTCATGATTCCGATTCTGGCGTTTCGTAACGTTCGGACCAATGTCGGAATGGAATCAAATTTTTAATAAATTTTCCATTATATCAACAATCAATAACTTAATTTTTCTTTTTTACTTTAATTTTTCTTTTTGCTAAGAATCAATAAGACTTCACTTATTAAACTCCAAACAATATTACTAAAATTTGAAAGCTCTGCATAAGGGAAACTTGGATATAAGCTATACAGAAAGAAAGGAAAAAAATGATGGGATCTATGGAAGCTAAAATCAAGCTAGACATAAAAATGCATCAGCTATTATCAAAACCATGAACTAATTTCTCATTTTCTTTTCATAAGTTGAATCTTAAGCTGCAAGTGTATAAATAAACCAAAAGACCAAGAAACCCAAAAAATGTGTTGCCAACATCTCAAGCATCCTATATATCTAATCAGACAACGGCTTGAACTGAAGGTGTTCCATTTCTTCGTCTGTGCTAATTGATTCTTGATCTCTACCATGATTTGTAAGTCCCCCAATCATGGTAATCCAAGATATCAGATCTCTTTCATACATCCTACAAAACAATTGGTTCGCTTATTCAATACTTCCACTTTTTGCATAAGTTTTTTATCAAGGCATTACATACATATGTCTTTTGCATAAGCACATTCTTATCTACATAGAAATGAATCCATTTGCATAATTCCATAGCTCCCAGCTACGCACAGACTGGCAAAACAGCAATGATGCCGATCTCATCAAGTTCCATGCCCCGAGATGAATCTGATGGAGAACCTCCAAGGCATTAGAGTAGCAACCAGTTCATAAATATACATAAATCAATGTGATCCAAGAGACAATTGTTTTCTTTGGCAATGAGTTGAAAATTGCTTTGCCTTTTTCATCTTGATGGTTTCAATTCCTTTAATAAAGCTTTAGTCATGTAGCAAGGAAGAAGATAAATGCAAGCAGATGCAAGAAAATTAGCATTAAAAGATACCAACAGAGAATGAACATATTAACTGAATTTTCTTGACATTAGATATGAATAACAAATAACATTTCAGTACATTGACATAGGCGGGTTGACCTCAGAAATCCAAACGCGGATTTCAAAGATTTGTTACAATGATTTAGAAGACAAAAATGCTCAAAGTTTCAAAATTACTAATAGAACAAAATTAGCAACGTTGGGATGTTTTGTAATAGTAGTATTTAAATCTTTCCTTGCAAAATTTGACCCTCATTTACAAGACCAGATTTTCATTTCCCTGTATGAACTCCAGTTTTTCTGTCTATGAGTATTTCTCCAAAAAAATTTATTGGAAGTAATGAAATTCTTGTTGATACTAATTTGAAAAATAAAATGCATATAACAATAAAAGAAAATAAGAAAAATGGCTACTATAGTGGTAAAAAGATTAAACTTCAATTAAACAACCTATCAAAGTTTGAGAGCATATTTAATTGCTCATCACTTCCTACAAAGGTTTATGGATTTCCTTCCTAATGAGGATCTGTCACATCTCCAACGGTTTCATCACCTCCATCCTTCTTCAAGAACACTACTACTAAGAAACGGATGGTATTCTCTATGGATATCTTATCGCAGAAGCCACATGATATATCAATAAATCACATTATAGACTCTAATTTGATGACTGATAGCTTCAATAGCATACACAAGATATATAAAATAAACAAAATACAAGATGGGCGAGAGAAAATTACAGGAAAAAAGGCACAGTACTCAAAACAATAAATAATCCCTTAAAGAAACTTGGTCTATGCATCTGAAAGCAAAACTTCATGAAAATTATACCATAGAAAATGCCCTAATCTTAACCCACTCTTGCTGTGGGACGAAACTAAAAACACAATTAAGAAAAAATTAAAATAAAAAATGTATAGATCATATAGGATTTACAGGCCATGAGTAGAAACAACTTTAAAAGAAGAAGAAGAAGAAGAAGAGAAATAATGCAATAATTGACCCAAATAAGAAGAGGAAAACCCACAAATATATAACAACTTATAGTAACAGAACAAATAAAGAGAAAATTAAGAAAACAAATAGAATACCCCAAAAATACCTCAGTGTTTTTCGTTCTTCTCCTCTTCTTCTTCCAGACACTGAACATAGAAAAAAATTATAAGAGAGAGAGAGTGAGAGGGAGAAACATAACCTTTCTTCTTCAAACCAAAAAAATTTAGGGATTTCGAATCAAAAGGTTTAGCATGCAATTGAAGAAATCAAACACTGAAAGAAACAAAAAATAGGGATTAGGTGAAGAATCAAATACTGAAAGAAACAAAATAAAAATAAGAAGAAAAATTGCAAATCTCTAATGGAAGAGCTTGCCATGAACAAGAAAACCCTAATTCGTTTCTCCCACTCTCTCCATCCTCTTTCTCCCACTGAACACCAATAGAAATTTCTATTAGGGTTTCGAATGGCCAAACTTACTAAGAGAAAACCCTAATTTGTAGCTTCTTCCTCCTCAAAAAACTCAAGACTCAACGAAGACACGGGTGGAAGATGAAATTAGGGCTCAACGAAGAAATCGAATGGGAATCGAAGAAGAAATCGAATGGGCTCCGTTTGGGGTTGTATTAGCTTTGTGCGGTCTTTTTTGGGGAAGTCTTTTAACAATATGTAAAGGCGGGCACTAGCTATAGAAAACCGGGAAACTAATTTGGGCTTCACGCACTCTTATTTTTGGGCGTATGTAGAGGCAGTTTAGACTGCCCCTATAGTTATAAGTATTTGACTGCCTCTATTATTGCACGTATAGGGGCTGTTTTAATGACCGCCTCACCATGTCTGCCTCTATAAACCAACTTTCCTGTAGTGAGTTTATCTAACCCTCATGTTAGATGCCATTATTGTGAAATTAATGGTCATTACCAATTCCAATGTGCATTTAAGATTAGGGATTATGGTGGAACCAAGAAATCTTGCGTTCCCAAAGCCCCCATATGATTCTCTTCATATGTTCTTAGATTAGGGGCTTATGCTTAAAATTGAATATCTTTTTATGGTTAATTAAATATCCCCTTTTATGTTGAATAAAAATTCTAAATAGAAAGAGTTTTATGTGTCTTTTTCCTTGAAAAAGGGGGAGCCTAAAATTGTAAATTTTATCCCTTTAATTTTTCTTTTACCCCATCTTTTTTATAGATGCCAAAGGGGGAGAGGAATCTAATGTAAGGAAATATATGCATGCTTTTATTGAAAATCTCTTGTGCTTGTCATCATAAAAAATGGGGAGATTGTAAGCCCAATGGTTCCCACCTTGGCATTCCCATCTTATTTTGATGATTCCAATACACAAGTGATTGAAGATCACTAATGTGTTTGAATGTCTAAGTTGTAGATCATATTGGTGTTAAGACAAGATTGCTTGGATTGAGGTCAAGAAGCTCTCATTGAACCACATTCGGAAGGCCAAAGACATCAAAGATCCAAGACAATTGAAGACTTGAAGAATCTGTTGAAGATCGAAGTCTAATAGAATGTATAAGATCCAATCTTAGTATTAGATTTTAAGAGGCATAAATTAAGTTAATCTCGCACACCCTAAATGTCTAAGAGATTGTCAATGTGGTGTTCCAACACTTTGGAACCCTCATAACAATCCCAACTTGGTGTAAAGATGGAAGCCCAAAAACAGAAATTGAAAATCTGCTTGACATAGGCTTCTCGGAACTCCGAGAGAATTCTCGAAGCCCCGAGCTCGGAACTCCGAGAGATTCCTCGGAGCTCCGAGAAATGGTCCAGTAGAAATTTTCCATCTTCTGTTTGTATTCCCGAAACTCCGAGTGAAATTCTCGGAATTCCGAGAACACTATAACGGTAAGAAAAATAGCCGTTGGTAATTTTCCCAAAATTACCACCATGCCCCTCAAACTGTCATATTTGGTTTTTCTATATATATGGGCATTTCAAACTTCCCAACTATTAATCCTAACACTCTTAAACTCTACTTGAATATCCCAAGAGTGAATCAAAGCTTATTTATGCCTCTCATCCTCTAAGATTAGGATTTGGATCATAGGCTCAAATTTGTACATCTTATTCAAAGTTGTAAACCCTTGTGAGAGATTTTTTAGTTCTTTCTTTCCAATTCTAAGATTGTATTTGGGCGAGTGCGAAAGGGATGCGGAGCCATCCCTAGAAGGCTAGTGCGAAGGGGACGCGGAGCCATCCCAAGAGCAATTACGAGGAGACGCAGAGCTTTCTCCGGTTCGTGGCAAGTCTTGCAAGGCGGAGCCGAACCAAATTGTAATTGGGTTGATTCCTCGCCATTAAAGGAATCCTTAGTGAAGCCATCAACGTGTTTGGTTGGTGGAGTGGAGTAGGCCTCGTGTTTTGAAGACCGAACCACTTTAAATCTCGGGTGCACTCTCTCTTATCTTTTGCTCTATATTTGCATTGCACTTAGGATTTAACTTGTGTGCTTAATATTCATTCCTTGATCCATTGATCTACAAAATTAGGTTAGAGGTTTTCAAAAGATTAAAACTTGCTAGGAACCTAAATTTTTGTCTCCTCATTTGTTGCCATATCGGGACCACCCTTGGATTTTCAAGAAGGTTGGCGGCGCAGATGATGGAGCGCCTTTCTGAAGAAGAACATGTCCAGATGATTATGAAGAATATATCCTCTCAGCTCCAATATCACATGTCTCTCAAATATTATCCGGATTTCAAACACTTCATCGTAGCAGGCACACAGATTGAGGAAGTTATGGCTCAAGGAGTATTTAACCGAAGTAACCCGAATACCAGAGAATTCAGGAAGCCTCCACCAGCTGAAATTAATAACCTTTCCCGCTCCAAGCTGCAGCCTCCAAAACCTCAGAATCCCATGGTGATGGACTACACCCAACCTGCTGTCGCACCTCGACCACAGGCCCAGACAGAATTTACCCCGCTCCCTCTTCCACCATCTGAGATACTCAAGGAGTGTCTAGCCTCAGGTCGCATAACCCTACCCGACATTAGGGCTCCTCCCAATCCTTTGCTAGTAAATTGGCGAGCAGATCAACATTGCGAATACCATAGAAATTCCGGCCATCTCACTGATAATTGCATTGCCCTAAAATTCAGAATCCAGAGGCTGCTCGACAATAGAGGCCTTGTGTTCGAGCCAAGACCCAATGCTACCAATAACCCATTACCTGGTCATGCAGACCCTGTTGCTGCTGTCAATGCTATAACCATAGGAGACCCAAATTTTGATCCTCTCACTCTTATCTGTGCCTTAGAACCTACCACTGAACATCTAGGTCAGATCCTTTTGAAAAAGAAGAAGATACAGACAGTGAAGATATTCTAGTAGCTGCTATCCTGATGTGAAACAGCCTTCGTCGAGTCTCCAAAGCTAAATAGTTGAAGCGGTTAAAGTTTTAGTCATTTACTATTTTATGTTGAGTCAGTCATAATGGTCAGTACAATTGTTGCGTCCGATCTTACAGTTCAAAGTCAATGCCTAGTCCAGGCAAGTTATCTTTTGCTTTTCTTTTTATTTAGAGTTGTGAATCCTGAGCATATTCATGATAGGTCGTCAGATGTAATAGCTTTTTCTTTAAATAAAATTTCAGTCCCAATAGTTCATTTGTGTCTGTTTCTTAAGTATGCTTCTGATCTTAAAGTAAGACTCCCTCCTCAAATGAGGACACAATTGACGAAACTCCACTTGAGTCACAGCAATTACTTGAACAAGAGGATGAGCGTCAATCCCAACCTTTCAAAGATGAAATTGAAGTGATAAACATTGGCACTGAAATTTTGATTCAGTGAATGCCGATTGAAAATACATTACCCTCTGAAGAGTGTGAGGAATTGATAAACCTATTTCGAGAATAAAGATATGGTCCAGTAAGTGCTACCATTAATGCCAAGAGAAAGACCTAGCTAGAAGGTTCAAGAAAGAATGAAGAAAGTGATTGTCACATCCTATACAAGGGGGATGGATTAGAAACAACTTTCATATCTCCAGTCAATGGCCCTGGTCACTAGTTTCACCAGTAGTAGTGTAGATCCATCGAATTCAATATGAAAAGTGCAAGATCAATCATCTCAGAGCGATCATCAAAATATCAAGAGTCACCAATTCAATGATGAAAGGATGTCTAAAAACCAGTATGCACTCTCAAAGTCAAAGTACTTATCAATATCCAGAAGGAAGAAGAATCATCATCTCTTACCGAAAAATGCCGTGAAACTCCGAAAAAAAAAGTACTAGAGGGACTTTAGTAACCTAGAACGATTCCCAATCTTAACATCGGGAGGCCTCCTTTGGCCGAATAAATCCCAAAATCATAACCTAGTGTCAAAAGAATACCGGTTTGCAAACCCTTTGAGCCTGAATGAAATTTCCTTGAAAACCTATCAAACTAGGAGCATCTGCCCCGAACTACGCGAGACCTGATCCCTACACTGGGGTACGTAGGCAGCTCGGTTAAACCGAGTTCGGTCTATTTAAAAAAAAGAAAAGAAATTCAATCGTTCCAGAAAAAAAGAGGGACAAGTTCCAAAAGAAGAGAAGTCAATCATTCCAGAAAGAAAGAAAAAAAGAAAAATCAATTAACCTTCAGGTTTTGATTTTAGGATACCATTAGGTTTGCATTTTATGTAATTCTTTGGTTTCATCTGATTTTTGTATTAATTTCAATTGGCATCAAATCGTAATAAAAATCCATGATAGTCATACGGTAGTCTAATCTCATGATTATCTTTTTACTGTAAGAGTTTGAGTTGATTTGAAATTGATATGCTATAGGTTGCTGTGTTAATTTATAAGCTAATTTGAATTTTGCAAAATCGGAAATTGATATCAAACCTTAATGATAATTCATGAAAAATTTTCAGTAAGCTCTAATCATCTATATATTTATTCTTTGAAAGTTTGGACTAATTTCAAATTGATATGCTATATGTTGCTGTGTTAATCTATAATCTGATTTGAATTTTGAAAAATCAAATATTGATATCAAATCTTAATGATAATTCATGAAATTGTTTTATTAAGCCACGATCATCCATATCTTGTTACTGGAAAAGTTGCAACTGATTTGGAGTTTGATTGCTTAGGGTTTCTGTGTAATCCTAATAATCTGGTCTTAATGATATTAAATCACAATTTAATAGCATATTAACACAAATATCAGTAAAAATCTACACAAAATCCTAACTTTCCATCATGAATTCAATTCCTAGCTTGTTTGAAATAGAAGCCTTAGGATTCATAGACCCCCCTTTGAAAATTCGCTATCGCGTGATAATTTACTAGCCGAGATCGCAACCATAATCGTATACTGATTGCGATCGATCCTGCATAATTGCAGTGTGTAAATTATAGTATGATATTGGTTTCGAGGTCCACTGTCCACGTAAATCCTGTGAAACATGCCACGCAATAAGATACTATAACTTACGTGCTAAATTATACAATAGTTGAGAGCACGATTCCCATCCATGGTTGCGATTCAAGGCCGAAATTGGTAAACCATAGAACCTTTGGTATCCCTTAGATATTTAGGAATCGAAAATCCTTAAAAATAAAAAATCAGTAAATCTAAAAATCACTAATATCAACAAATTGAATTAATTTAATCAAGGTCTTAAGAGTCGTTGGATTGCGGTCTCATATCGTAGAAACCTTTTAGGGCCCCTTAAGAACACTTACATCACGTTCTGTCCTAGGTTTTAGGGAGTCCTAGAGTTAGGGAGTTCAGCCTCATCACAACCGATTGCTATTATTAGCAATTGAGTCATAGATCTAGTTACACTAGTCACCCAATTTTTTCCTAGAACAAACCTAGTTACCTAGGATGTAGGTTAATCTGCATTAGTCTAAGGGACGACTTGTACTTAGATAGGACCATATAGCTTCTTGGATGAAGTCCTAGGATAATAAAATCTTCAACTTGAACTCAATAATTTCTCTTAAACTATTAAAACAGTCAATTCAGTCTAGATCGGTGTCCTAGATGAGTTAGGCAAAAGTAGCTTAGTTCAGGTGCACCGAACTACGACTCTGATTCCAGTGAGACTGGGATACGTAGGCAACTTGGATACTTGAGTGGCATACCAAGCCCAAGTCGGCTCCGCACATAAGTGGTGGGGTTTTGTTTATTAGCCCTTAAATTAAAAATAATTAAATCACTTCGGACTTTCCATAAAATTAGAATTTTAGGAGAACTTTCACTTAGATTGAATTTAAACAAATTAAGAAAATCAAGACACACATTTAGGAATTATATTAAAATTAGATTTTAGGATGCATGTCATATAGTTCGCACTTCAATAGAGTTAAATGAGCCATTTAAAGGAAATTCAAGAGAGTTAACTTTTGGAATCGAAGACCGGATTATCGGGCAAAAATGGTGCTTGTGGTGGTAACTCCCCATACTTTCCATTCTCGTAATCAGGTAGCGAATCTAGATTTCTGATCATTTACGGGTCCTAGATCTCTTATCTAGGTGGTGACTCTGTCTCTCGTGCACACGCCAACCGTGTGGGTACGAGAGACCAAGAGAGAGGGAGGCGGCTCGTGGGCCATTCCCCTCTTGCAGACTGGCGACTCTGCTAGGACCACCTAACTTCAGTTAAATTTCAAAGGATAACTTATTTGAATTTAATTTATTTGGCTCATAAAAACTCTATCTTCTATGTTTGTGTTGTTATTGATAGATTAGTTTGTATGCTTTATTTTGTATCACACTATACTACAGACTAAATTTAACAAAACCTGAAGGCATCATAGATTCGAAAACTTATTGCACACACTTACATCACTTGCATCCAAACCCATGCATTTCACATACACACACGCCTTATTTAGCAACACAGGGTGATTTTTAGCATGGTTGGCTAGGAGGTCATTACCTAGTGCTCCTGTGTTAGAGAAACATTCCACCCTTAGCCTAGTACCTTTATGGTGAGTAAACGGATCCGTTGCTTCACATTCTGCTACCCGGACACCGGTAGAGTATATAGGACATGGATTCGCGCTAAGGGAACTCTTGGCCTTACCCCTAGATTAACCCACACTTGCATACAGTACGAATACGCGTGTATCACGCGTGTGAGCCTAGATTAGGATATCGTACCCATTTGTGTCTAGATTAGTCTGTAGTCCATCTTACCATGGCTACGATCGGTTTTAAGTAAACAAACAAAGTCATTAGTCCAGATCCTTTCTCCACTCCGCTAGATTAGGATTAGGATGTAATGCCTTTAGGTAACACCAAATAAAATGTAAGAAGATTAAAAAACTTTTCCTTTGAGATTAGGATATAAATCTCATCTTTCCCAAGATCTCATAGGCTAGTCTTTTCTTAATCTATCCTTCAAATCAATCTTGCACAATCTCGCCAAATCATTCGATCCTAAATCTTGATCGTCCTCCTAATGGTCTAGTCATTCTTGTATCTTTTCTCATTTCTTCCTGCTCATTCACTTCCATAATTTTCAGATTCTAAAAATTCCTTCTCTCATTTAGTCATGTCATTCCCTATTTTGTATTCCACCATTCTTGGTCTTATGCAATCCCAATTTGTCTAATCTCTATCATTAGCCTAGGCTAGGAAAATCCATTTCTTAGGGTACTTAGTTTTTCTCATAGATGGTTACCTTCATTGTCCTCCCTTTGGTCTTCATTTTGTGAGTCTTTGTTTATGTCTCATTTTGTGCATCACTTGGTACTCATTTTTCTATCATTATAGGTCATGCGTCATGTAGCTTAGAGTTTTCCTAAGCTATTTCATTTATCTAGGATAAGGTTTCCATTCTCAGTCATTTAGCCTAGGTCATCTTTCTCTTAGAATCATTATGCCCCTAATCTAAGGACAAATTCTTCCTACTCTAGGGGCAACCCTTTTCAAGATCATCTGCTAAGCCCTTTAGAGTTCATTCTGATAGTCCTTAAACTAGGGGCATCCCCCTGCACAGTCGTGTCTTCATCATCGTATTTCAGTCATTTTAGGATTCATCATGTCATATCCCATCGCTTGCTTAGTCCGTGATCATGTTCAATCATTGAAAAGAAAAATCTTTTCTGAATATCAAGCTTATACCTCGAGTTCATTGTTTCCATGACAGGAACATTCACCATAGATAAGTCTCAAGCTTCTTGGGTTCGAGTTTCTTCGCGGTTAGAAAGGAGACCTGTCTCTCCACCACCCTCTATGATCATTCCAACATCTTCCTTCTCCTCCGTCCACACCAATGGCGAAAGTCCCGGATAATCCTCAGTCCAACACCGTTGCTCATACTTTGGCCTTGGTTCTCAAGCAACTGCATGAGATCAAGGAAGAGAACCGGATTATCAAGGCCCATCTTTCTGAAAAGTTTGGACCATCATCTTCCAATTCCAAAGACAAGGAGCCTATGTACCATGCTACTACTTCAGAAGTGCCCGTCCAGCCTGTGTTTGTTTCTATTCCTGATAAGATCGAGGAAGATTTTGAGAAAGAACAATACATTGAGGATAAGAGCAAACCGTCTCACTCAATGGTTAATGAAACAGTCATGGAGAAGCTAGACAGCCTCACCAAGAAAGCTCAGGATATCCAGCTTCAAGATCAGGGGAGCTGTAATCCAAGTGATCTCACTTTGTTTCCTGAAATCCGTCTTCAAGCAAACTTTGAGATGCCAGACTTTGACAAGTACGATGGCGGTGGTTGCCCGATCACACATTTGGAGATGTTCACTATCATGTGTCAACCTCAAGGTCTATCCCTTGAGCAAATGGCTCAGTTATTCCTTGTTTCTTTGATAAAGGTTGCTAGAATGTGGTTCATGGTTTTAGACAAGACTAGTTATAGGACATGGAAGGATAGGTGAATAGTTCATAAAGTAGTTTAAGTATGATGATGGCTTACTAGGAAGGATCTGGAAAGAACTAAACAAGACACGAAGGAATCTTTCTTAACATTTGTGAAAAGATGGAGAAGGTTAGCAGCGCAGATGATAGAGCGCCCTTCCGAAGAAGAGCAAGTCCAGATAATCATGAAGAATATCTCCCCTCAGCTCCAATATCACATGTCTCTCCAATACTATCCAGACTTCAAATACTTCATTAATGCTGGTATGCAAATCGAGGAAGCAATGGCACATGAAGTTTAAAATAGAAGCAACCTAGGTTAAAAAGAGGTCAAGAAACAAACCCCAGCTCAGATCAGCGAGGTTGACAATGTATCAAGGACTAATCAGTCGCAGAACCCTATGGTATTCAAATACGATCAATCGCAGGCTTCACCTCAGCAAAAGCCCAATAACGAATTTGCCCCTCTCCCGTTTTCACCATCTGTCATATTGCAACAAGAATTAGTTATAGGCAATATCTATTTACCTCTAATTAAAGCTCCTGCTAATCCACTCCTTAGGACATGGAGGGTGCAGGATTACTGTGATTTTCACCGAGGACAAGGGTATAGCACTGATCAGTGCATAACTTTGAGACATGTAATCCAGAAGTTGATTGATGAGCGTAAGCTAGCATTCCAACAAGCACTGAATATTGTTGATAATCCCATGCAGAACTAGGCCGTACCACCTTCCAATCTCAATGCTTAGAGGGCCCTAGGTTTTAGGAGCATAAGTCCAGTTGCAATGAAGAAGTGAAAATTAAAAATACCAGTTATTATGATATTCCAGACATGAATCAGCCTTCGCCGAGCCTCCAAAGCCAAGTGGTTGCAGCAATCAAAGTTTTAGTCCCTTACCATTTGTTATTGAGTCCAGTCATTATGTGTAGTCCAGTTATCTAGTCTAGTCTTATAAAGTTTGAATAAATGCCTTGTCTAGGTGAGTTTTTTTCTATATTTATTTTCAAGTCAGAAAATGTGAATCCTGAGCCTGTTCAGGATGAGTCATTAGATGTAATTGCTTTCAATTCAATCAAATTTGCTTCCGGATATGTTCCAGTATGCTTCTGATCTTAATAACAATAAAAATAAGACTCCCTCCTCAAATGAGGAAGAGATCGACGGAGCTCCACTTGAGTTACAGCAAATGCTTAAACAAGAGAAGGAGTGCCGATCCTAACCTTTCAAGGAAAAAATTAAAATGATAAACATTGGCACCAAAGTCTTTAATTCAATAAATGTCAATTGGAAATACATTACCCTCCTAAGGAGCGTGAAGAATTAATAAACCCATTTCAAGGATAAGAAGATTGTTTAGAAGCACTACAACCGATAGCAGGGGCAAGACCTAAATGGGAAGCCCAGAAGAATAAAGGAAGTGAGCGATACATGTTATACAAGGAGCATGGGTTGGAAATAACTTTCATATCTTCCGTCGATGACCTTGGTTCCCAAATCCATCATGTGATAATGTGATGCTAATAAATTCAAGATAAGAAAGTTCAAGAGCAACCATCGAAAAGCGATCATCAAATTTCAAGAGTTATTGATTCATAGATGGAGGATGTCAAAGAACAAGTTTTGCTCATTCAAAGTCGAAAGCACATATCAGAATCTTGAAAGAAGAAGACCCACTATCTCTTACCTGGAAATGCCGTTAAACTCTGTGAAAAAAATATAAGTAATAATAATAATAAAGAGAATTTATCAATCTTGACAATTCCAAATCTGAATATTGGAATGCCTCATTTGGCCGAACAAATCCCAAATTCATGACCCAATGTTAAAAAGAACACCCGTTTGCAAACCCTTTGAGCCTGAATATAATTTCTTTGAAAACCCATCAAACTAGGGGCATCTGCCCCGAACTACGTGATACCTGATCCCTACACTGGGGTACGTAGGCAGCTCGGTCAAACCGAGTTCGGTCGTTTCAAAAGAAAAAATTCAATCGTTCCGAAAAAAACGAGTCAAACAATCAGAGAAAAAGAAGTTAATCGAAAAAAGAGTCAATCAATCAGAGAAAAAAAGAAGTCAATAAAAAAAAGAAGAAAAGGGAGTCAATTAATAAAAAAAGAAAAATCAATTTACCTTCAAACTATGGGCGTCCGCCTTGAATTACGCGCGACCTGACTCCTACACAGGGATACCTAGGCAACCTGTTTACAGGTTCAGTCGAAATCTTTGCAAAGTGTGGGACCCGATCCCACGAGAGGGGCGGCGTGACCCGCCTTCCTCTCTCTTGGTCACTCGTACCCACGCGGTTGGCGTGCGCTTTTTATTATTGATTTAATCATCTTTTCTGTAAATTTGGGATCACTAAAGCAATCTGAATTTCAAACAAAAGAGAATGACAGAGCCGCCACCTAGATGAGAGATCTAGGACTCATAAGTGACCAGAAATCTAGATTCGTTACCTGATTACGAGAATGGAAGGTATGGGGAATTACCACCACATGCACCATTCTTGGCCGATAATCCGGTCTTCAATTTCAAAAGTTAGCTCTCTTGAATTTCTTTTAAATGGATCATTTAACTCTATATTAATGTGCGAACTATGTGACATACATCCTAAAATTTAATTTCAATGTATTCCCTAATGTATATCTTGATTTTCGTAATTTGTTTGGATTCAATCTAAGTTAATGTTCTCCTAAAATTCTAATTTGAGGGAAATCCTATATATTTTAATTAATTTAGTTAAGAATTTAGAAAAACTAATATACAAACACCACCATTTGTGGTGGGCCGACTCATGCTCCGTATGCCATTTAAAGCATCCAAAGCTGCCTACGTATCCAAGCCTCACTGGAATCAGAATCGATCGTAGTTCGGTGACCTAAACTAAGCTACATACCTAAGACATCTAGGACACCAATCTAGACTAGAAGGACTGTTTCAACAGTTTAAGCGAGATTATTTAGTTCAAGTTGAGTAGATTTTACTATCCTAGGACTCCATCTAAGATGCTATATGATCCTATCTAAGTGCAAGACATCCCTTAAACTAATACAGGTGAACCTACATCTTAGGTAACTAGGCTTGTTCTATGAGAAAAAGGGGTAACTAATGTAACTAGATCTGTGACTCAATTGCTAATAATAGCAATTGGTCGTGATGAGGCCGGACTCCCTAACTCTAGGACATCCTAAAACCTAGAATGTGACATAAGTGTTCCTAATTGGTTCTAAAGGTCCCTACGAAGAGATACCGTTATCCAATGGTTCCAAAAGCATGGATCCAATGATCTTAATTTATTAAGTTAATGATTTTTAATTTTTCAAAGAATTTCGATTCCTATCATCTAAGGAATACCAAAGGTTCTAGGGCTTGACGAATTTCAGCCTTGAGTTGCATTCATGAAAGGGAATCGTGCTTTCCACCCTTATATAATTTGGCATGTAAGTTATAGTATGTTATTGCATGGCATAGTTCTCAGGATTTCCGTGGACATTAGACGTCGGAGCCAACAACATACGATAATTTTCAAATTATTAAGGATTGATCGCAAATTGGATACGATTATGAACACAATTTGGGCGATTAAACTATCATAGCATTGCAAATTAGCAAAAGAAATCAATGACTTCTAAGGTTTCTATTTCGATAGTTTAAAGATTGAACATATGATAGAATTCTCTGAAAATTTTTATAACAATTTGAATTTATTATGATTTTCTTAAGTATTTTTAAAAAAATTCAGTTCAGATTATCTACAAATGCCCCTCTTTGGTAAAAATGACGTAGTCATCGAATACGAAAGCAAAAGTGACATAACTATTTTCCGTAGCGTTAATCAACGAAGGATTCACTTGACAATGCAACCTAACCTAATGCAAGACCCTAGACGAAGTCTTAGAATTTGAATGTTATCAAAAATTATTTACTCTAAACACCGTGACTTGGTGGTTCGCAATTCAGAATGAAAGATAACTATGAGGTAGCGCCGTTTTCAAACGGGCAATGGGGAAATTAGAGATAGATCATTTTCGAATGGACTCACAGAGAATGAAATGCCGTATTTATACAGATTCCAAGAAAATAAGACATCATATTTATATGGATCCCAAAGAGGAAAAAGAGACCATTTTTAAATGGACTCAGATAGAATAAAATACCGTATTTTTACGGATTCTAAAGAAATAAGATATCATATTTGTAAGATGTTTAAAGAGAATTAAGAGATCATTTTTTTAATGGACTCAGATAAAATGAAATACCGTATTTTTACGGATTCCAACGACATGAGACATCATAGTTGTAAGATGTTCAAAGATAATTAAGAGACCATTTTTTAATGCACTCAGATAAAATGAAATACTGTATTTTTACGGATTCCATGAAAATAAGACATCACATTTGTATGATGTTCAAAGAGAATTAAGAAACCATTTTTAAATGGACTCAGAGAGAATGAAATACTGTATTTGTACAGATCCCAAGAAAATGAGACATCATATTCATATGATACCCAAAGAGAATAAGAGACCATTTTTAAATGGATTTAGAAATAATAAAACACAGTATTTATACGGATTTTAAGGAAATGAGACATCATATTTGTATGATGCTCAAAGAGAATTAAGAGACCATTTTTGAAATCCAAGTAGAGACTTGGTTTGGCAACCTAGAGGGGCGTGAATAGGATGTTTATAAAACTTTTGCCTTTTGAAAACTTTTACTAATTTCACCCTAGTTTTATCCCTTGGTTAATTAAGTTGAATTAGTTAAGCTTAACCAATTTTCACAAATGTATATAAGCTTAAAAACCCTTGTTTAAACAACCAACTTAATTAGGAGATTTAGTGGGATAATTAGCAATGTAAAGATATCCATGTTGGATGGCAATGCTAACTCACTCAATTCTAAATAATAAGACAAGCACAAATAAGAGAGTGAGAAATCGAGAAATACCAATGCAAGCGACACAAGGATTTATAGTGGTTCGGCCAAAGGCCTACTCCACTCTACACAAGGTCGTACTTGAGGATTCCCACTATTGAGACCTCCACGACGCCCGACTCCAAGGCTTTTACACTCCAAGGAAATTAAATGAGGATGCCCTTCCACCTTTACAATGACTCTCCTTCTCCGCCGAGTTCTAAGCGCTTCACCCAAGGGAATTAAAAATAACGGATGCCCTTACCACCGATCGAATAAAGAAGAAAAAGTATTAGCCTCTTACTAGGCTTGATTACAAGTTGTAGCTCCAAGGATGCTCTCAAAGATGAACAAGTTTAAACCTAACCAATCTCAAGTAGATTTTTCTAAAGTCAAGGCACAATGAAGGATTGGTGAGAGATTAACCCAAAAATGATTCACAAATGAATTTTTAGGGTTTATTAGAGTTGGACAATGTTCCTCTAGTGTTTTGGACCCTTTGAATGGGTATATATGAAGTCCCAACTCCATATGACCGTTTGGGGGGCAAAACAGTCAAAACTGGGTCAAATAGTCAACTAGCCGTTGGACCACAACGACTATATTTTTTTGAACAAAAATATTTCTCGGAGTTCCGAGAATTAAAACAGAGCTTTTAATTTTAGAACCTTGATCATTTCTCGGAGCTCCGAGAATGTTCTCGGAGTTCCAAGACTGGATTTCCAACAAACAGTGTCCCATTTGAAAAATTCATATCTCATTCGTTTCTCATCGGATTTCGATGTTCTTATACTCTACAGATATGAGACAAATGAGAGCTATCTGTTAAAAATATTTTCAAAAATATTTGAAAATGTTTTAAACAAGTTTTGATATGATTTAGTTGCTGGTCCAGGTTGTTGCTTCAGAACTCTGTTTTGTTCATTCTTGTGCTGAATGTCATATGGGTCCCAACATGTTGGTAAACCACCATGGCCATTCACTTATCCATTTAAGTCCTTAAAGGGTGTATTAGTCTCTTTGAAAAAAATATTTTTAGGGATTTAAACAATGTGCCTTGACAAGAGAAAATGCAAGAGAGATAGGAATACATTCTACCATTTCTATCACTCTCTTGAACTCTTCTCTTGAGCTGTGATCTTCTATGGTTGAGCTTCCATGCTTGACATCTTCAAGTTGTGGTACAAGCTCCTTCGTCCTCCAGCTTTGGCCTTCATGATCTTCTCTGTCTGTTCAATGCTTGATATGGATGATGTTGAGCTTCTCCTTGGTAGATCCTCTAAGGTGTGGTTTGTCCAAGAATGCTCTAGCTCCTTTATCCATTGGTTGGTTTATCTTCAACCATAGGCCAACAAGGTGTGTGCTAATATGATTTGACTTGTGTAGAACCTGTCTAAAGCACAACACTCAAGGCAAATGATCAGTCCATAAACGACTAATCAATTTGCGTTTGTTAATCATCAAAACAAGATGATTGAATGAACCCTTGGGGAACCCTTGGGCTTACAATCTCCCCCTTTTTTATGATGACAAATTAAATTGATTAGATAGGTGGGAGGAACCTCTTATGAGGATTAGATAGACAATTTAATCATTGCTACTCCCCCTCAACATATGCATGAGTTATATTTAACAAGTTATAATACAAGAATGCATATGATAATGGATTTAATCAATTATACAAATTCTCCCCCTTTTGGCATTAGCAAAAAGGAATGATTAAGCATTTAAGCACAATTACATAAAGCATCAAAGATATTCAATGAGAATATGATGCTCCCCCTAACTTCTTATCATGAGTTACCAATTAAAATCAAAGTATTATCCAAAGTATATATATGGCATGATAAGAGACAATCAACATAGGAAATGAATAATCACAAAGCAAATCAAGCCTATGTTGGCAAAACAAAGAGACATTTCAATTTTAGCACAAATTGTTAGGGTGTATCTTTGTGTATATATATATATATATATATAAATTCAATATAAATCTACCCTATGACCCGTAATATAATAATAGATTAGCAAGTTAAAGCTTATATTTTACTTATCCTGAAAGAAAACAAGTGTATAGTTTAGCATGATTAGCCCCCTTTTATTTTTGAAATTCCTATTAGAACCTTATCATGAGGTGATGTGGAGTTATAGACTCATTATGATAAGCAAGTATATATTTTCAAGTTAAAAATATTTTCTTAAATTGTCATGCATATAAATGGACATTTGATCCTAATATGGTTAACTATTAAGATATATGACATGACGGCTAGCTCTATCATGGACACAGGGATAGCCAAGTAGAAATACACATGATATGCACTCAAATTCATAGAAACTAAGATTAGCAATTTTAGTTTACTCCTATGAATGTATTTCTAGAAGGATATGCAATTTTTAGCACTATTAGTTGGGATATATTTGAATGGACAATGTGAGCATCTCACAATGATCAATGTGAACATAAAAATAGCAACGATTAGCTCTCCCCCTTAGTATTTGTCATTAGCCTTAGATAAACTTAAGATTTAAGGCATGACATGACAGAATAGGCCAAAGATATAACAATGAAATACTTGGCCACCAAAACTTATTCTCGGAATAGATGACATCATATTAGATCATCTAAGATAAGTCAAAAAGCCTAGAAGAATATGTCACTAAGACCTAGGCTATGAGCTTCTTGTCTTAAACTCTAAAACACACATAAAAGCACAAGACAAGCTCGAACAACCCATGTGGAGCAATCATGCTCCAAATGAGTGTACTTATCATATGTGAGGTGATAACCACATTAGGAATCATATGATAAGTAACTAAGGACAAATTTACCTTTAAGCTCCATCTTTGAAAATGAATCATGCAATGCATGAATCCAAAGGGATGTCCTTGCATAGATTCCAAAGGTTTTTGGATATATTTTTCAAAAGATACCAAGTTAAACTCAACCCTTGGGCTACAATGACACTTACTCTCCAAGTGTCAGTTTATCATGATAAAATGATAGCCATAGTCTAGCTCATCATGATAAACAAGCATAGCACAAAAGATTTTCAATATTTGGCTCATGCTCCCCCTAAATGTGATATAAATTTTTTCAAATTCAAGCTTTACTTCCCTAAGTATGTAACATACATAACTAGCTGGGGAGATCACATATAAATGTATACCTATTCATGTTTGAGATGTTGGCACAAGGCCAATTTGTTAGATATTTTAATTAATGTGATGTACCATCTCCCTCTTAGAATCTAAGAAGGCTAAGGGCACCAATTGAGTGACTTTTAAGATTAAGGTTTAACATCTCATACGTGTAGATATAATCAAACAAGTGGTGATAACTATAGAATATGTATATACCAATTTGAGTTCAATTCTATAGGACTAAGACATAGTGAGAATGGTCAATAAAATACCATGTCTTAGAGAGACATCCACGATTCATGAAGGTGAGAGTATACCTTATGAGAAAGATATGATCATCAAGGTTTCCATGGATAATCTATAATATTTGGACACAAAGGGCATGACAATAATGTGCATGGTTCAAACATTACATCTATATCCACAACCACATGTAAAATGGCAAGGCATTAGGTATCTTAGTTTTGCTAGAAATGATATTTTAAAACAATTTAAGCACATAATTATCTAGCAAGTGCCATATTTGTCCTAAGATAGAGTTTAAAGAATGATACTTTGGCTTTTTCTCAAATTTTTATTCAAGTACAATTTCGATTGCCAAAAATTTTCATTTATGTTCAAGTCTTTAAATCTATGGGTTTCTTTTCTTTTGGTTTTGCTAGAATGGTGTGATCATTTAACCTAACTCATGGCAACTACCAAAAAAAAGGTTCAAGTTTTGAAGATGTACTTGAAGCTTTAATTTGAATACATGGGCAAGAGGTGTTGTGGACCCCGATCTGAGAACGACGATGAGGGGACGGGCCCCCCACACCATCCTCTAGATCTCCACATGTGAAGGAGAGCTCTGCCAAGGAACTCTCGAAACAAGATGCCACCCTCACAGCATAGCATGAGTGGCGATATAAAAAGAAAGAGATACATCCTGATCAGGAGCCAGGGCTCGAAACTGAGATGCATCTAAAAATATAACTCAGAGTCGCCATCCATGGACACGCCATGGAACCAAAAACAAATGCTCTGTTTGCAATGGATAACCAGAGATACAAAAGGTCCGTGCCTGATGACGAATGGGGAAGGTCCGAAGAGCGCCCCCAATTCGCCCGAGTGCGAACACTTGGTCTCTTATGCCATTTATTATTAACCTCGAAGAGTTTTGGGCGAAAATCATGTTAAATGGGAACACGCATCTCCGAGAAAACGTCTATCTAATCATGCATGTCTCGGAGATAAAAAAATAAGCACACACAAAAGAACCGAAATGAATGTCACCTATGAATAGCTAGGTTATGAGTGACATGCCTAACTGGTGTCTAAGTTCTGGTGGGCAAACACATGCATGCTACAGCTAAAGGTATAAGGTCTGCGCATGAAAGTAAGAAAACATAGCAAAATACACAACATAACAAAACAACAAATCCTATGACTCTAAACGATTTAGCCCGAGTCCTCGGATGGTCTGATGTTCATCCAAAGAAGCCTACGTATCCCCGCCTCCACGAGAATCAAGGCAACGTAGTTCTTCGCACCTATTCTAAACTAGGATGCCTAAGACACCTAGACCTCTATCTTAGACTCGATCTAAAAGACCGGACTAATTACTAAAGCTTCTTGAACGATTATTTAAATTCGAGTGAATTGTAGATTTTAGGACTCCCTATATGCCCTAACTAAATGCTAGTTAGCCCTAAGCTAATGCAGGTGGTTCCTACAACCTATGTGTAACTAGGCTGTGCCCTAAGGAAAACAATAGGATTGCTAACGTATCCAAGACCTAGTCATCAGTCGACGATGTGAATCGCCAACTAACCGGACGGAGGCACTCCTAGCTAGGACAAACCCCTAACTCTAACACAAACACACAACAAGCACAAAACAAAAGACAAACTCCTAACTCTAAAACAACACAAACAAGCACACAACAAATAAAAGACAAACTCCTAACTCTAAAACTCTCTATCTAGGACAAACTCCTAACTCTAGAGGAAGATCTTGTTGAAAACAAGGTTTTAAAGAAAAAAAAAGGTTAAAACATTTATTTACAAAGTTTGGCTGGACTTGGGATATAAATCCTAAGCTGCACTACGTACCTCGTGGAAGAGGATCAAGCCAACGTAGTTCGAAACGAACTCTCAAACTACGCTATAAACTCAACACTTTAGATTTTTTAAAGGTTTTTGATGTTTTCGCCCTTTTGGTCAAAGACCGGAGGGAAAATACAAAGCAACATCCTAGGGACGAACCCTAGAGCTAAAAAGAGAAACTAGGCTATAATAATACCATTATAAGAGCAAATGAGTCCAAGACTCTCTAATGGCAGCAACTGACGAATAAATGAGTCAAAGACTCTCTAATAAGAGCAACTGAAGGATAAAAGAGTCAAAGACTCTTCAAAAGAGGGCAAATGAGGGATACAAGAGTCAAAGACTCTTCAAAGAGAGCAACTGGGAGATACAAGAGTCAAAGACTCTTCAAAAAGAGCAAACGAGAGATACAAGAGTCAAAGACTCTTCAAAAGAGATGGAAACATGAGTCAAAGACTCCACTGACAACAACACAAGTCAAAGACTCCACTGATAACAACATCACACAAACAAATGAGTCAAAGACTCTCTTAAACAAAAGGAAACACGAGTCAAAGACTCCACTAACACCAACTAAAGAATAGACGAGTCAAAGACTCTAAAAAAAAGGAAACACGAGTCAAAGACTCCACTAACACCAACTAAAGGATAGATGAGTCAAAGACTCTCTAAAAGAAATGAAAACACGAGTCAAAGACTCCACTAACACCAACTAAAGAATAGACGAGTCAAAGACTCTCTAAAAGAGAATGAAACACGAGTCAAAGACTCCACTAATACCAACTAAAGGATAGACGAGTCAAAGACTCTCTAAAAGAGAATGAAACACGAGTCAAAGACTCCACTAATACCAACTAAAGGATAGATGAGTCAAAGACTCTCTAAAAGAAAAGGAAACACGAGTCAAAGACTCCACTAACACCAACTAAAAGATAGATGAGTCAAAAACTCTCTAAAAGAAAAGGAACATGAGTCAAAGACTCCACTATCACCAACTAAAAGATAAATGAGTCAAAGACTCTCTAGAGAAACCAATAAGAGAAAGATTGAGTCAAAAACTCTTTAATAACACTACCTGAAAGACAAATGAGTCAAAGACTCTCCTATAACACCACCGAAAAGGCGAATGAGTCAAAGACTCTCTAATAACACTATCTAAAGGATGAATGAGTCAAAGACTCTCTAATCAAAGGCTGACTCCTATGCGAATGGACTATCGACTAAGGAGAAGCTTACAAGCAAAAGGAATAAGAAACCTTGTGCATATTTGGCAAAGGTAAAACACCCAGCCGGGCCGGACAACTACCTAGCCCTAGGGTGCAACAAATGTGCGCCCAGTACCCCATAAGGGTTGGGGTATGAAGCCAAGCCGAGTAGGGTGTTCTCCCAAAACCAAACGATGCACAAAGAGGAGGTTTAGCAAGAGAATGAGACCGGGCGGGTCTCCTAAACACACACAAAGATGGGCTCCAAGTAACCTTATCATTGCCCTCGCAAGGGAGAAGCGAGGCTAAGACAACTAATTGACCAAATTGGTCTCTAATTAACAGAGGAACAAAATGAGGTGCAACCTCAGAGAGGATTCTACAAATGAGGCTTGCCTCCAAAGGAGAATTGCCTAACGAGACAGAGTATGTCTCCTAGTACAGGCTCTGCTATCTAAAGAAGTCTAGAAGACTGCGCTAGTCTATCCAAAGAGAGAGGAAAAAGGATACCAGATAATCTCAAATTTTCAATCAATTACTATAAAAACAAAACAAATATCCGCAAAGTATGATTTACAACTAAAGAGTGCACAATCTGTAAGAATATCAATCATAAATGGTAAACAACATTAATTAGTCCAGACCAGCCGCTGGATAGCCTAATAAAGCAAGAAACAACATTAAACACTTCTATGCCCAACCACAAGTACCACTGCCCCAATATGGGGGTGAAATCAGATGATGCTAAAGTAATCATCTGATATCACAAATACACAGGATAATATTTCTAAGCCCGCCTTGAGATCAGACAGTACTCATGTCGATAATATCGAATAGAGTAGTCATCTGATCTCCTTCTTTCCTAAAACAATTTATTTAAATAAAAGACAAGTTTATGAACCTTGAGAGTCTCACCTGAGCAGTCCATTTATTATCATCTTCAAAACCTAACTCAAAGATTAGTACAAGAGAAGAATATAAAAAAATATCAAAAGATTATGATAATTCCAATTTATTAAAAATTTCAGTGCATACAGGGGACATCAACTTGTGCAGATCCAAGTGTGAAGCGGTGAGCCATAAAACATAAAGACGGGCTCCAAGTAACCTTATCATTGCCCAGATAAGGGTTCTTTTTAAAAAAAATGGTTAAAAGAAATCCAAAAGGTTGGGTAGGCCTACTAAACAAAAGAGGGGAGCGCTACTTAGATTGAGCGAGTCCCCTAAAGATGGGCTTGGGCTATCGCCTTCATCGCCCTTTTCAAGAGAAAGAGCCATCTAAGATTTAAAGGTACCTGAAAGGAGAAGAAGAGAGAAAAAGATACTACCACAACCAGGTAAGTCCCTCTAATGATGGGCTTGGGCTAACGCCTTCATCGCCCCTGCCTTGCAATGACAGGGAATCTAACGCCTAAAAGAGATGTCTAAAAGACTTAGAGAGTCTCCTAAAATGAAGAAAGAGAAATGGGTAAAGGTTAAGATCCAGGTGAGGAATGACACATTGCTCCTATCTTCCCAAGTTGTAAGATATTTGCATCTAATATTCATCAAGTGTGATGCGCTTGATCAACAATAAGTTGCCAAATAAAATCCAATTTGGGTTTGGGGTCTAGGGAAATCAAGTACACAGTTGGGAAATTCAGAAACCTATTTAATTCACAAAACAAGTACAAAGCTTTTGGGTAAATAACAGGTCCGGTATGTCATCTGAACCAGTCATGGGTAATACCAAATCAAAGGTGCTTAAAGCTAGAGGAATTGCTCATGCACCACAAAATTATCTTGACTGTGAATTTACACCAACTAGGCATTTTACATGTCTTGGCATTAGTGAGAAGAACACGGGGACCATATGCCCACACAGCACAAGGAGGATTCCTAGATTAAAGATATTGCCTGGACCTGCTCCTGGACGACCCGAACTGCAATTTTGCCTTGGTCTGGGGTGGTTCGGGATTAATCCTCATCCATTTTAATAAACCCAACCTAGATTAATTCAACAGCAACCCTTCCATAAAAATACATTTTTATTGATTGGTTTTAAAGCAAGAAAACCATGAAGATCACTGTCACCTATCCCCAATAAAAACCAACCTCTTTGTTTATCAAAAATCAATAAAAAATGCACAATCATACAAGCACATAATTCATTAAGAGCAAACCATTATGACCAAATCCCTCTTTGGAGATAAAATGAATCGCGGACCAATAGATTAGCAAAGGAAGCCATAAGAGACCTCAATGTTACCTGCATCTGTCGATGAGGGCAGACAGCTTTTGTAGTGGTGATTGGAAATGGTTGTCGGGCAGAGAAGATTATAGAGGTGATGGGGATTGTTGGCTGCAAGTAGAATAAAGTGGAGGTAGAGCTTGAGATGGGTTTGTAGGGAGGGTGAGTAAAATGAAGTGGGTTTGGTCGAGCGGTGGCTGGCCGGAGTTAGGGCGAGGTTGCCGCGGTGGTGGAGATGGTAGCTGGCGGTATGGAGAGGGTTTTGGATTAGAGGGGGATAAATCTGGGTGGGAAGGAGTTGGTCGGCACCTATGGCCGTAGGCTCGTCGGATTTGGGGGGGTTTAATGGATAGGGTTTTGGAAAGGGAGTCGACGGTGGAGGCGAATGGTAAGGAGGTGGTGGTGGTTTACAGAAATGGTGGGAAAATGAAGGGGGTTTGGGTGATGGTAGAAAAGGGAGATGGAGGTCGGAAGTGATGATGCTTGCCGGATTCCGACGAGGATCGTCGGGGAAGATGAATGAAATGGGTTTGAGAGTGGTGGCTTCAGAAATGGAGATGGTTGAGGATGGTGGCGCAGAGAGGGTGGAGAAGAAAGGAAGAAGGGTTTGGGAAGAGGGTTCGGCAGGTAGATGGTGGTCAGAGAAGGTGGGAGTGGCCGGATTCCGGTGGGGTTTGCCGGAGATTGGGTTTTGGGTAAGGGCTCGAAGTGGGTTTGGCGGTGGTTCGGATGGGGATGGTTTTGGAGATTCGGCAAGGGCGAAGGTGATGGTGGAGGTGTGTGGAGATAGAGGTGGCGGCGGCAATGGAGCTGTAAATCCCTCCCTTCTCCCTCGATCTCTCTTTCTCTCTCTGTCATTTCTCTCCCTCTGTTTCTCCCTCTATTTCTCTCTTGGTCATCTCTTTCCCTCTGTTTCTCCCTCTATTTCTCTCTTGGTGGCTGCAAGGTGAGGTCCCCTGTTGGGGAGAACGAAAATGAAGAAGAACCTCCCTCCTGCCCTAATTCGGTTTTGGGTTTTAAATACGAGAATGATAAAATTCGCCCCCCCCCACTCCTCCCTTGCACAGCCCATACATAGTATATTGGTAACTATTTTTTTTTTTTCAACATAGGGGGTGGCTTAGGAAAGAACATGGATCAGCATTTGGGCCCTGCTTCATTGTATACGATGTTAATAATGGCACACCCTAGCCGGGCAATTCACCTCTCTTTTGCATTTCTTTGTATTATGGACAACTTGAACCCAATACATGGGTTGGGGTGCGACCCGAGTCAATTTACGGGGTTCGGATCCTTCAGAAATTTGGGCTTCGATTCATGGATTTTCACAGTCAGGGCACAGTTTCAGGGTTCAAGAATTGATTTCGGGACTTTGACTCAACTTTGGGGACTATGCTCAATTTCAAAAATTTATTCGATTTCGCGGAAAAGGGGCCGGTCAAAATGGGGTGTCTACAGGTGTGGTTGAATATTCTATAAGCACAATTTATGGTTTTTACATTGAATGCTTTATTGTGGTTGTCATGTGGATGAATGACATATTCTAAGTGCATGATGATTTTTAAGTATATGTGGGCACTTAAACTAGGAAACTCAAAATGATATTCAATTAGGCTCATCATATCAAAGTCTCAAATTAATTACATTTAAGCATATAGACTTTGAATTTTAAGGTGATATATAGATATATGTTAAGCAAATATGAGCATATGATATTTATATACACATGTTTTGAAAATGATTTTCAATTTTAGGCACAACATGTATTGATAAAAAAAATTAAACAAGAACAAGCACATTGTATCAACAAATATATTTTCAAATGATATTCAATTAAAGCATATCCCCTAATCTAAAATAAACACAATATAGATCATGTTAGGGGTTTTGGAACCCAGACCATCTTGGTTCCAAGCAAGTTTGTCCTAGGTGATAAGTCCTTTTTAACCCAAACAAACTTACTACTTTTTACAAGTTTAAATGTACATTTAAACTTGTAATGTCCAAATCTACCACAATAGTCACAAGATGCATAAGAGTAGGTAGATGGACGGGATGAACATGATGAATTACAAGATTGATCATGATGGTAATTGAATTTTACATTTTCTTGTAATTTATGATTTTCCAACCTTAATGTTTCATTCTTAATTATCAAATCATTGATTTTCATTTTGTAGTTGATTGATTCAAGAGATGAAACATTTTTATCTTTTCTTCTTCTTCTTTAAGGAGTTGGTTTTATTCTCTTAGTGATACAATAGTTTCACTTAATTCAATAAAATTATTTTTAAGCATTTCATTTTCTTCACTAAGATGTGCATGATCTTTTTCTACTTCCCTAAACTCCTTATTAATACTAGCTAAATTATTTTTCAAGTTTGAATTCTTAGCTAGTTGATCATCAAGTTTCTTATTCAAATCTTGAAAAGCACAATGTAGTTCTTCAAATGTGAAATCAATATTTTTCAATGCATTTTCATTAGACTTCTCAATTATTCCATTTAAGCATAGGATTTCACTTTGACAAGATTTTTCAAGTTTGTTTAAAATCTCTTTAGCATTAGTACATGAGGATACCTTCCCATAAATGTGTGGTGGTAATGCACAACATGTTGCAATTAGGGCTTTTGTATTTAGTAAAGATAATTTTTTATTATATTCATTTAATCCTTTAGATTTAACATTTAAAATAAATCCATTTTCAATTATCTTTACCATATCTTTATCTAGACCTTTCAAGTATGTCTTCATATGGATCAATCATGATTCATAATCCGAACCATCCAAAATAGGTAGTCTAGATCCCATCTTTTAAATTACCAAAAAAATTGATCTTTTTACTCTTAACCGGTTAGGGTCTTAATCAAGAGCCCAAGCTTTGATACCAATTGAAATCCAAGTAGAGACTTGGTTTGGCAACCTAGAGGGGCGTGAATAGGATGTTTATAAAACTTTTGCCTTTTGAAAACTTTTACTAATTTCACCCTAGTTTTATCCCTTGGTTAATTAAGTTGAATTAGTTAAGCTTAACCAATTTTCACAAATGTATATAAGCTAAAAAACCCTTGTTTAAACAACCAACTTAATTAGGAGATTTAGTGGGATAATTAGCAATGTAAAGATATTCATGTTGGATGTCAATGCTAACTCACTCAATTCTAAATAATAAGACAAGCACAAATAAGAGAGTGAGAGAGGGAGTGAGAAATCGAGAAATACCAACGCAAGCGACACAAGAATTTATAGTGGTTCGGCCAAAGGCCTACTCCACTCTACACAAGGTCGCACTTGAGGATTCCCACTATTGAGACCTCCACGACGCCTGGCTCCAAGGCTTTTACACTCTAAGGAAATTAAATGAGGATGCCCTTCCACCTTTACAATGACTCTCCTTCTCCGCCGAGTTCTAAGCGCTTCACCCAAGGGAATTAAAAATAACGGATGCCCTTACCACCGATCGAATAAAGAAGAAGAAGTATTAGCCTCTTACTAGGCTTGATTACAAGTTGTAGCTCCAAGGATGCTCTCAAAGATAAACAAGTTTAAACCTAACCAATCTCAAGTAGATTTTTCCAAAGTCAAGGCACAATGAAGGATTGGTGAGAGATTAACCTAAAAATGATTCACAAATGAATTTCTAGGGTTTATTAGAGTTGGACAATGTTCCTCTAGTGTTTTGGACCCTTTGAATGGGTATATATGAAGTCCCAACTCCATATGACCGTTTGGGGGGCAAAACAGTCAAAACTGGGTCAAATAGTCAACTAGCCGTTCGACCACAACGGCTATATTTTTTTGAACAAAAACATTTCTCAGAGTTCCGAGCAAATTTTCGGAGTTCCGAGAATTAAAACAGAGCTTTTAATTTTAGAACCTGGATCATTTCTCGGAGCTCCGAGAATGTTCTCGGAGTTCCGAAACTGGATTTCCAGCAAACAGTGTCCCATTTGAAAAATTCATATCTCCTTTGTTTCTCATCGGATTTCGATGTTCTTATACTCTACGGATATGAGAAAAATGAGAGCTATCTTGTTAAAAATATTTTCAAAAATATTTGAAAATGTTTTAAACAAGTTTTGATATGAGTTAGTTGCTGGTCCACGTTGTTGCTTCGGAACTCTGTTTTGTTCATTCTTGTGCTGAATGTCATATGGGTCCCAACATGTTGGTAAACCACCATGGCCATTCACTTATCCATTTAAGTCCTTAAAGGGTGTATTAGTCTCTTTGAAAAAAATATTTTTAGGGATTTAAACAATGTGCCTTGACAAGAGAGATAGGAATACATTCTACCCTTTCTATCACTCTCTTGAACTCTTCTCTTGAGCTGTGATCTCCTATGGTTGAGCTTCCATGCTTGACATCTTCAAGTTGTGGTACAAGCTCCTTCGTCCTCCAGCTTTGGCCTTCATGATCTTCTCTGTCTGTTCAATGCTTGATATGGATGATGTTGAGCTCTCCTTGGTAGATCATCTAAGGTGTGGTTTGTCCAAGAATGCTCTAGCTCCTTTATCCATTGGTTGATTTATCTTCAAGCATAGGCCAACAAGGTGTGTGCTAGTATGATTTGACTTGTGTAGGATCTGTCTAAAGCACAACACTCAAGGCAAATGATCAGTCCATAAACGACTAATCAATTTGCATTTGTTAATCATCAAAACAAGATGATTGAATGAACCCATGGGGAACCCTTGGGCTTACAATTTTCGAATGGACTTAGAGAGAACGAAATACCGTATTTATACGGATTCCAAGGAAATAAGACATCATATTTGTATGATGCTCAAAGAGAATAAAAGACCACAGTTGTATGGACTCGGAGAGAATGAAATACCCTATTTATACGGATTCCAAGAAAATGAGACATCACATTTGTATGATGCTCAGAGAGAATAGGAGACCACAGTTGTATGGACTTGAAGAAAACGAGATACCTTAGTTGTACGAGCTCAGAGAGATTTAACTTGTTTGCGAGCGAGACAGGAGATCGGAAGGATCTAGCTTGTCTGCGAGCGAGACTCATGGTTAAAGGATTGCAATGGCTACGAACGTGCCTGGGATCGAGAATATTGACCTGTCTGAGAGTCAGACGGAAGGATGAAAGGAATTAGCTTGTCTGCGAATAAGATGAAAACATAAGGGATTGAGATAGCTGCGAGCGAGCCTGGGTCATGATGATTGACCTGTCTGCGAGCAAGATAGAAGATCAAAAGGAATTAACTTGTCTACGAACGAGACGGAAAGCTAAGGGATTGACCTGGCTGCGAGCGAGCCTGGGGTCAAGATGATTGACCTGTCTGCAAGCGAGATAGGAGATCAAATTCAGATTGCTTGATTGATCAATTATTGATTAATTGATGACTTTGACGATGGAGAATTTGGAGATTTTTCATGAACTTGAATTCGATACGAAGTTGAAGTTGATGAACTTTAGTTTCTTGAAATCAATGAATGGTGAAATCGGAGACAATAGAGATAGTGCCCGATGAAGATATTGGAAACTAAGACTTTGACGAATGACGAGGCGACAAACCTTAGGAATGAAGAAGCATGACTAACGAGAATGGTTTAGGAACGCTTTAAGGAAGCTTTTAACAAGATTTTTCGCAAAGAGACTGTTGGTCTTTTACTCTGGGAATTTTGATAACTAAAACCTTGATCTAAATACCTGGGATTGGTAATCTAGAACAATGGCTCTCTTGGATACTGAAAATTGGGAAGTGAGATTTTTCCTTTGATAAGTGTCTAGATAAATATTTCTTGACCAGGATAGTATTCAACTACCAGGAAGGAAATTAAAAATTTTAAAGGTTCATTTTTCTTTGAAACTGGCCCAATCATCGTCACATATGAAATCCTCCAAGCCTCAGGGGCCTTTCTGGGTCATGGTCGTCTTATGGAAACTCCGCTTCCCGATGTTTCTACTTCGGAATGCTTCTGAGATGATCTTCTTTAAAATGAAGCTCTTTAACTAGATTCTTGAGATCTTTCCTTCAGGATTAACTTGGCGCAAGTACAATCGTAGGGAGCTGACGACACCGGGCCTCTTTCACAGAGACAATTGCATCATTTGGGCACAAGGACGACGATTGACTCTTCCTAAAGAGGAAATTTGGATAAAAAAACACTACTCAAATTTGCATGGATTTTAAAGATGATTTACTATCAATTTTTTTATTTTAAAGATTTCTGTCCAGATTCTGAAATTATAAAGCAACACATAGTAAAAATAATCCAAATTAACCCAAACTTTGTGAAAACATGTAATTCCAGCAGTAAATCTCAATAAAATACTTTCAGAATTTTTCATTGCAGTTTGCTATTTTGTTTCGGATTTAATATTGCATGCTTGATTTTGCATAAAAATCATAAACAAATATCTAACAGCAACCAAAAATCTTGAACAATTCACAAGAGATTAGATCAGGTCTTAGTTACTTATTATCCAAATTTCATCTCTGGAAACCCTATATATTTCTAAAAAATATGTTTTTTCCAAAAATGCCCCTAGAATTAAATAAATTTTTAAACCCCTTAAGGAAAATCCAAAATTCTTCAAAAAATTCTTATTGTTCCAAAACCTTAAAATTCTGTTATGTTTTAATTTTAATTTTCAAAATTTCTTAAAATTCCAGATTTCTATGCTTTTTATTACACAAAAGACTCAGAGATTGAAAAATTCAAGAAATTTCAAAGGCTTATTAAATTTGCTTTGTAAAATAGTTTTAAACCCTCTTAATTTCAAATTTTGGATTTTAATATAAAAAATAGATTTTTCAAGAAAAAATTTTAGATTATGAAATAACCTAAACCTGATCTTATCTCTTCAAAATTTCACATGCAAATACTCTCATCTTCGTAGCTTTTAAAAAAAAATCACAAATTCATTCCTAGCATGCTTCTAGTTTAAACTAAATGAAAGAGAGTTTTGAAAGATCAACCTTGCTAGCTCTTCTTGTCTCTAGGGTAAGGAATCATTGGATATACGCCTTGACTTACCTTTTTAATCGCAAGAGAAATCCCAAAGAATAATGAACTAGCCTCCAATATATTGAATATATTGAATATGTGAAAGCACTTTGTGAAGAACCAGGTGGAAGAGACGAACACCAAGCACAAAAACCAAAAATGGAATTCTAAGAGGGAGGAGAGAGAGAGAGAGGGACGAAAATTTTAGCCTTTTGCTAAGGTTGTTTTCTCTTATTTTTATACAAAAAGCTAGGGTTAAGAGAGAAATACTAATTTCCCATGTGAGAACTCCCATCTTTGGCTTGTTTCCAATTTTCCCCTCTTGCTTTCTTTCTTTCTTGTTTCCAAATTGGATTTGATTCCAATCTTAATTTCTTGTCAATCAAGACAAGCTATTCCCATTCCACATTGCTTCTTTGGAAAAAACCTTTTTAAGCAACCATTCATCTTTTCCTTCTTTCCTTCTTTAACCCCATTCTTTTCTGATGCCTTATACACCACTTTATGTGGCTTTACTAGAGGATCTGCACACTCCTCTCTAACTTTACAAAGTCGAGTGTTATTGTCCCTCATCTGCTTTACCAACTTATGCCTTAGGTAGACATGCCCCTTTTGCCATTTAAGGTCTTACATTTGGCCTTGGCTAAAGCATTTTTGGCAGTCACTATATAAAATTACCGAGAAAACTGGTCTTGGCCATAACAGCCCATCTGCCATAAAACATAGCGTGAGCCATTTGGCTCCACCTCCTGCTAGGGATAAGACTATAATCTTGCTATCATAGTGTGACTTTTACAATACATTTGTTTAACTGATTTTGTGAAATCGCTCCACCACTTAAGATGAATAAGTACCCACTGGTATACCTGGACTCTCTTAATTAGAGATCCAATTAGCATAACATATCCTTCTTGAGTAGTAGGACCCCCACAATTTGAACAATTACCTCTCAATTCTGAGTTTCCAGGTACAATCCATCCCAATCTGATGTACACATGTACCTATCAGGCAACAAACAATAAGTGAGTACATGGAATTTACATTTTAAGTTGCCATACTCCAAAACATTATGGTTAGCCTCCCAACCAAGAATTTAGAGTCATGTCCATACAATACATGCATAATTACATATGCAATTGCATTCAATAGTCTTGTCTTTATATAAGTATTTTTATGGGCTTACTTTCTGCAGCCTACAAAATATGTATCTAATAGGCACATAATGCATATAATGTTCAAATTGTGTTCTAATATGCCAAATCTACTTATTTTTTTAAAAAATACAAAAAATTAGAATGACATTTTAACATGCATTATATGTGAATGAGATTCATCAACTTATGAGGAGGGTGGTCCCGAGTACGACAACTTATGAGGAGGGAAGAATTAGGTTTCTAACAAGTTTTAATTCTTTTAAAAACTCAAACTCACTTTTGGAAATTAAGAGATCAACAATAAAATTCAAGCACACAAGTTAAATCTAAAGTGCAAATGCAAAATAAAGAGCAAGAGTAAGAGAGATTGCACCCGAGATTTAAAGTGGTTCGGTCCTCCAAACGCGAGGCCTACTCCACTCCACCAACCAAACCCGTTGATGGCTTCACTATGTGATCTTCTTAACTTCGGCGAAGATCGGTGCCGATTACAAATTCCGATTACCTTTAACCTTGGTGGCAATCTTCACCACGGAGAGTGGGCTACGCTTCTCCGAACACTCGCCCGATACAACGTTCTTGATAAGAAAGAAAAAACAAAAAATCCCTCACAAGGATTTACAAGAATTGCAGAAGATGTACAAATTTGAGCCTATGATCCAAATCCTAAGCTTTAGAGGATGAGAGGCATAATCAAGTTTGATTCACTCTTTGGCCTTCATGATGTGGCCAATGAGATCTTCTTGGCCTCAATCCAAGCAATGTTGTCTTAGCACCAATGTGATCTACAACTTAGACAATCAAACACATTAGTGATCATAAATCACTTGTGTATTGGAATCATCAAAATAAGATGTGAATGCCAAGGTGAAAACCATTGGGCTTACAATCTCCCTATTTTTGATGATGACAAGCACAAGAGATTTTTCAATTAAAAGCATACATATTTTCCTTACACTAGAATTCTCTCCCCCTTTGGCATCAATAAAAAAGATTGGGGTAAAAGAGAAACGAAGGGATGAAATATTCAATTTAAAGCTCCCCCTTTTTCAAGGAAAAAGACAAACCTAGAACTCCCCCTATTTAGAATTTTTATTCAACATAAGAGGGGATATTTTAATTATCCATAGAAAGATATTCAATTTTAGAGCAAGCCCCTAATCTAAGCACATGTGATGAAAATCATATGGGGGCTTTGGGAACCCAAGATTTCTTGGTTCCAACACTATCCCTAATCTTAGATGCACATTGGAATTGGTAATGACCATTTATTCCACAATAATGGCATCTAACATGAGGGTTAGATACGCTAGTCCTATCATATGCACGTTTAGGTCTTTGACTAGTCTCCTTTAAGATTATGTCAATAATTTTGTCACCATTTAAGAATCCATGGAGACATAATCTTAACCTTTCATTTTCATTATGAAGATGGGTTATTTGATTTAGAAAATTATTAAATTCTTCTTCATAAGATTTGGAAGAGCTTGCCACATCTTGGAGTTTTGCAATTTGGCAAGTTTTCTCATCCAAACAACCCTTAAGGGTTTTAATCTCAAGTTTAAAATTTTCAAGTTGTGCTTGAGATTTTGATATGGAAGAGGATGATTCATGTTTCAAAAAGTCAAGTTCATTTTCTAATTTTGAAAGAGATTTTTTAAGAACTTTATTTTTTGAAATTTGACAATGCAAGGTATTGCACAATTCATCATAAGATATTTTTTCACTATCACTACTTGATAAATTATAAGAGGGGTTTGAATTTACCTCATCTTCATGGGTGAGTGCCATGAAGCAAAGATCATCCTTTTTATTTTCTTCCCCTTCGCTTGAGCTTTTGCCCGAGGTGCTCAAAGCATCCCAACCGGCGGCAAGAGCCTTGTGCTTCTTCCATTCCTTCTTTCCCTTGTATTTTGAGGAAGATGACTTGAGAAGTGGACAATCCGGTCTTTTGTGTCCAATCTTCTTGTAATTGAAGCATCTTAAGGCTCCCTCAACATCACTTTCTTCTTTCTTCTTCTTTTTATCCTTTTTATGCTTCTTTCTCCATAAGCTTTTAAATTTTCTTAAAGCTTCTTCTTCATCGCTATCCGCCTCGCTAGAGGATGATGAGTTCGCTTTGGAGGCTTTTAGAGCTAGAGATCGACTCTCTTTTTCTTTCTCTTTCGGCTTCTTCTCCTCTTGTCGGCTAGTGAGGAGCATCTCATGGGTAATGAGAGATCCTACAAGCTCCTCCATGGTTAGCGTCTTGAGATTCTTTGATTCTTGTATGGCGGTTACCTTTGGATCCCAATATGGAGGAAGAGACCTAAGCAACTTACTCACAAGCTCATCAGTAGGATAAGATTTACCAAGATTTGCTAGTTCATTAGAAATTTTAGAAAAACGGGTATACATTTCGGAAATGCTTTCGTTTTGATCCATTCTAAACATTTCATATTTGCTCTTTAACAAGTTTATTTTGGAATCCTTAATTTGAGATGTTCCCTCATGGGTAACGGCAAGTGTATCCCAAATAACCTTGGCGGAATAAAAAAGAGCAACTCGATTAAACTCCTCCGTAGATAGGGCGCAAAACAAAGAATTTATAGGTTTGTAATTCAAATTTGCATGCCTTTTCTCTACGACATTCCATTCTTCAAATGGTTTGGAAGGCAACATGTATCCATTTTCAACAATGTGCCAAAGCTCCACATCTATCGAAAGAAGATAGATGCGCATCCTTGTCTTCCAATGTCCATAATTGGATCCATTAAAGAAGGGAGGTCTAGTTATGGAATGGCCATCCGGAAGTCCGGTTCCATTTCTATCCGTCATTTCACAATTAGAAAGTTGCCAAAGATCTTATGATCTTTCCCTTGATGAAATTTTTAAAGAAAAATTTACCAAAGATTTATAGAAAAGAAAATCTTTTAAGAGCCTTTGCTTTGATACCAAGTGAAATTCCAAGGGTGGTCCCGAGTACGGCAACTTATGAGGAGGGAAGAATTAGGTTTCTAACAAGTTTTAATTCTTTTAAAAACTCAAACCCACTTTTGGAAATTAAGAGATCAACAATAAAGTTCAAGCACACAAGTTAAATCTAAAGTGCAAATGCAAAATAAAGAGCAAGAGTAAGAGAGATTGCACCCGAGATTTAAAGTGGTTCGTTCCTCCAAACGCGAGGCCTACTCCACTCCACCAACCAAACCCGTTGATGGCTTCACTATGTGATCTTCTTAACTTCGGCGAAGATCGGTGCCGATTACAAATTCCGATTACCTTTAACCTTGGTGACAATCTTCACCACGGAGAGTGGGCTACGCTTCTCCGAACACTCGCCCGATACAACGTTCTTGATAAGAAAGAAAGAACAAAAAATCCCTCACAAGGGTTTACAAGAATTGCAGAAGATGTACAAATTTGAGCCTATGATCCAAATCCTAAGCTTTAGAGGATGAGAGGCATAATCAAGTTTGATTCACTCTTTGGCCTTCATGATGTGGTCCAATGAGATCTTCTTGGCCTCAATCCAAGCAATGTTGTCTTAGCACCAATGTGATCTACAACTTAGACAATCAAACACATTAGTGATCATAAATCACTTGTGTATTGGAATCATCAAAATAAGATGGGAATGCCAAGGTGAAAACCATTGGGCTTACAGTTCAAATTGTGTTCTAATATGCCAAATCTACTTATTTTTTTTAAAAATACAGAAAATTAGAATGACATTTTAACATGCATTATATGTGAATGAGATTCATCAATTCTTCTTCAGATGGAATGAACTAGTTTGGGTAATGTCAAACTCAATTTGCCTATTAGAGTTCCCATGCCATGGTACATATAAAACATCATTTCCAATACATGATGGTAATATACCACGTTCCATAATAAGAACACAAACTTTAAATTTTGATTGCGTATGAACTATATAGCATTCACATTCAAATAATGCAGATATTTTCTCATTGGAAACAAATCATTACTCATGTTGCCATTAGATTCATTTGCAAGCATTTAATAAGACATATTTATCTCTTAAAGGCATTTTGCAAACACTTGACAAGTATCATTTTTGACCCATTTACCATTATCAAAACAAATGAGTGTCAAAATATTTATCTAGATAAATGGGTGTTGATATCAAACATAGGCTTTTTATTTTATGAGCCACCATAAAACGGTCCAAATATAAAGCCCCTATGATCAACCATGAATTCCCTTTTCTTTTATCAACAAACCATCAAAATTCCTTAAAGACAAAATTTTAACATGTTGAAACAGTAAGGAAATCCATCATCAAAGCCAAACAAGTATAATATATTAGTTTGGCTGCCAATAACAATATTGGGTCCTAAGGTACTCAACCTTTTAATTTGTCCAACCAAATAAGAGATGGGGTTTTACACTAATTTAAAAACAAAGTGTTTCGCAAACCTCATCCATGTGATCCATTAATTTCAGTTCTAAACATCAAAAGAGTCTTAACCAAATGATGAAAACAGCATCATATGAATTTCAACCAAGCATGTGAAATTCCAAAACTGTAATTAAAATAAATTATGGAATTGTTCATGTTTCTAAGAGCAAACAGAAATGGATCAACAATCAACATCATAACGTGTGGCTAAAACCATTAGAATGTTCTATTTTCTTGTGAGAAATCTAAACCTATCTTTTGATTTCGTTTGCACCAAAAATTGGTTTTCTTAGAAAGCCATAGATCATAGATCAATAACAACTCTGATCCTTATAAGAGAAGTAGTAAATCTAATATATTACGATTCTGAAGATTGTTGGAAATTATGGACGGATCAGATTTCTACAGATCTTATAAACAAATAATGAAGAAATGATATATGGCTTAGTTGAAACTAAAACAGAAAGTCGAAGTGAAAACAAGTTATTTGAACCCAAAAAAGGTTACTTGAATGGAAAACATGTTACTCGACCTCAAAATAGTGCAACTCGAAGCCAAAATCAATGTACTGTAAATCAAACCACAATTGAAATAAAACATGGAAAACATATTGCACTTATCTCTTTTGATGAAAACCGTTTGAAAAAAACCAAATTCGAAGAGAGAAGGCTGAGTCGTGCCACATGGTCACTCTCCTTAAGAATTGTATCCGCCCCCTACTGGTGCAGCCGGGATCCGCGAATCGACGCTGCAAGATAAAACAGCCAAATATGGCTCCAGTCCACATGCGCTAGTTGACCGGTCCACCGAGAGCCACCTTAGAACTGTGCTCAGACACGGAAGGAACGGATAGAAGGAGATGAAGCAAAACTAGAAAAATAGAACCCTTTTTCTATCTAAATCTCTGTCTTTTTCTGTTGGCAAAAGCCACCCCAAAACGTTTGTCCAGATTACACCCAAATCGTCTTCTCTTCTCCCTTTTATAGACTCAAAAGTGTCTGTTGGAAAGAGCCACCATTTATGGGTATGACTGTTGAGAAAAGCCACCATTCAGAGCCTTGGACGTTTCTCTTCCAACAGTCACAATTGTGACCGTTGGAGATGAAACGGTTTTGCAACTTCAATGGGTGTTATTATCACAACCGATTTGGGGTGCCAATATAAAAAATGCGGGGATAAAAACAAAGCGGCCTTTTGCAATAAAAGGATCCTTTTCTTTTTTATTTAAACCCGAACACGGACCACGGCCACGGCCCGGCGCGCGCGTGTGGTTTTAGCCCATGGGCTTGTGTTCAATAAAACCCACGGATCCAACAAATTCCATGCCCCTTGAAGGCGCAAGCCTTTTCTCAACTCTACACTGTATAAAGGTGAGAACCACTTTCTCCATGAGCAATGTGGGACTATTTATTTTGCCTTGTTTTAGAGAACACAACAAGCACACTCTAAGGTTTACACACACTCCAAGGGTCCTGGGTTCAAGTCCCCAAAAAAGCACTCAAAAGTCACTAGCTTTTTAAACAAGAGGGAAACCAAATTTTGAATCTTTCGATCCAAATCTTAAAGACAAGGCAAAAGGCAATTTTGACTTTTTAAACTCTTTAAAATTTCCATCACTCAGTCCACTGCTCCCTCAGATATATGAATAAACAGACAAATCTCTTATGTATCATGCTCGTCAAGCTTACTTTGTACTTTTTGGTTATGCTTCTTGCCCCTGCTTCAAGCTTTTTTTGATGACTGAAGTTTCAAAGTTGTTATATCTGCTTCCTAGTGGGCGATTGGGATACAATGTTCAATATTAATCGAAGATACCTATCAATTTCAGTTCCTGCTACAATTTCCAGAAAAAAAAAACGGGTTAATGAAGACGGTGAAGAATTCATTTATCGCTGACATTGAATCTTCCCAAGTTAGGCAATCATCTGGGTCTCAGATTGAAAATGAGAATAAAACCATGCTGAATGAAATTAAACTGGAAAAGTTCTAAGCATATGGTGTCTAACATGTCCTCGGCTATCTAATCCCTATCCAATCATCAGTAACCAGTTTTATATGTTTCCAATTGACCCAAAATGACTGAATGAGTGGAGATCAAGTCATCAACAAGACCCAAAACCTCTGAGAATCAGGTCAAATTACAGTAATATGAAGTAATATTTTTAAAATTTAATTGTGGCCACCATTACAATGAAGAAAAGAAAGATCTAGACCGTACAGTACAAAAGGAATACGGTGATTATGGTTGTGGCAGAATCTATACTTCCATCTCATGACAAAAGAAGGAATAATCTGTCATGTATAATGAACATGCTTGGAATTTTGTTGTACATTGTCATGAGAATCAAGCAGGAATTCTTTATCTCTCTGTCTCTCTCATTAACAGAAGTAACGAGAATTTGGATAGTATCTGTTTCACCTCTTTATTCGTATCTCATGGAAATTTTTGTTCCTCTCTAGCAGTAGCACTCGAAAATGGTTGATTGGTAATAAGTAGATAAAGTCTCAATATGATAAGTTAGAAAATAAAGCTCTGTCATAAGGTGTCTCTTTCTTCATGTCTGCCAGATGAAATTCCGCACACAGAGAAAAGAAAATGTAAATTAGTCTAGATAAGCAGGTCCTTATGGTGAGAAGTCACGAAACTTAAATGATCCAGAACCAGCCAAGAACCGATCCTCCGACTAATCCAATTCCTAAAAACAAGGCCATCACAACACCAGCAGTTTCTGCCTCCACCGTGGGTACTGATTTTGGAGCAAGGATCATGAGCACACTTGTCAGATACCCATTTGTCACTCCAAGAACACTAGTGAGAAATATCACTGGAACCTCTGTTCGGAAGGCCTTCGGCCCGTGTAGACAAGTTGCAAAGAGTGGGTATAACAAAAGGCGTGTGATGCAAGCCCACGTAGCCTTCTTAGTGCTTTTTAAAACATATAATGCTGTCAAGCACTTCCCCACCAAATCAGATACATTGTATGTTGTTATGAGCAAGATGGCATACCAGTCCCGAAGAAGCTTTGATTGCACATTCTCAGTTAAGTATCCCGGGAATATGGAGAGAGTTACAACGTAAGTCACGAGAATTCCAAAAGCCAACCACTGGATTCTTTTCCATACATCCCAAAATTTTGGCTGCATCATAGGCTGACTACCATTACAAAGCATGTCGACAGTACTTGATTGTGGGTCTTCTAGAGAGAGGGAGCCATGGTTTGTTTGAACTGAAGTTTTCTTGTTTCTGTAATGCTGAATGATTGGCAACCTGTCTAGGATGTTATAACTGACAATGCATACAAGAAGAAGAAGGATGCTGACTATGAAGTAGATGTGTGCACTTGCTCGTAGACCTTGTGGAGTATTGGGAAGCGATGCTTTTATTACTATCCTCAAGAAGGAAAGGAGAACGCCTGCACCCAAAAGATTGGGTTGAATTAGGAGAGGAATTGAGCTGGGATACAATGGGGGGTTGTAATTCAAATTCTCACTGCATGGTGATTTAAGAAGATGATCAGTCATGCGTTCAATCACTGAGTTGCCGGAGCTGAATAAACATTTCACTGAGCCAATAATTCACTATGTTTTACCTTGGCTGATTTCTAGTCCAAGTCCAAATTTTAAAACACTAGGAAAGACAGGTGTTCCCATATCACTGATGTTTCCGTGCCTCAATATTCAACTCAAATCTTATGAACCGATTAGAATATCATGCAAAATGATTCACGATTCAACTTGAGTTCTATTGTGCCAAAAATAATACATGACTCATAGGATTCATTACGAAATAGAATAGTGTGGGATTTTATTATCGTTAATTGAGTTACTTCAATGTAATGGTTTGGTAGGGACCAAATGGGATGAAATTTTACAAATAAAGATCGGCTTTTTTCTTGTATGATTAAACTGAATGCTCTGTATAATCCAATACAGAATATAGAAATACCATGGAATTTTGTAAATTAGTTAAAACTTACTTAATATAGGTTGTTGGTCATATCTTTTAGCTATTATGTATCTTAAATATATTTGTACTTGTATTAATTTTCTTAAACATTCATAAAAGCTTAAAGTTTATGGAAACATTCTATTTGGATCTCTAGGATATAGTGGGTGAGTGTTTATCTCCCTCGAATTCAGGATACCTTTGGCATCTACAAATTCAATAAAATCGCAATTTCTTTAGACCATGTCTAATTTGCAAACCAATGGTAGCTCCAAAACAATTTTGTTATCTGATGAACGCTGACTAGTTATTTTTAGATCAATTTAACCATGGATATTGTTGAGAAATCAAAGGTTTAATTGGTGAAAATAATCAAATTGGAAGACATATATGGAAGTGGGTCTCAGATTTTATTCTCCAAAAGATTTCAAGCTGGGTTTCAAAGTCAATGTTCTTTTACCCTTTTTTCCCTGTCAGGGACGTCGAAGTTTGAACCCCTGATCTCAGAGATACACATTTGAGGGATTACCATCTAACTCTCAACTTCAAATCAAAGCTTCAAAACTCAAACCTTCACTCAAACTCAATAAAGGGATCGAATTGAGCCTTTTGGATGTCAATAAAAAAAATTCTTGTATTTATAATGCTTCTTTCAAAATGTCCTTCCATATTTTCAATTGAATTATCTTGACTTTTAGGCCATGCGTGGCAGCCAGGAATTGTTTTTTCATGATAAATCGGTTTCTTCAAGTGGTGAGAGGAGTAGGGCAGTGGGAGAAGGAGAGAGATTTGAGATGGCATGATTGAGATGAGCCTGAGAAGTGGTTAAAAATCTAGAAAAAGTCGATCGTGTTTTGAGTTGAGTTTTTTGTTTTCTGAATTTTAGCCACTTCTTAACACTTGGAGACACTAGTTTCCTGATTTTTAGCCACTCCACCTGCCCTACCCCTCTCTCACTACTTGGAGACACTAGTATATCATTGAAAAAAAAATCATTGTAACCAAACATGGTGAGAAGTGGCTAAAAATCAAGAAAAAGTCGATCATATTTTGAACGGAGTTTTTGTTACCTGGTTTTTAGCCACTTCTCAACACTTGGAGACACTAGTTCCTGTTTCTTGTTTCCTGATTTTTTAGCCACTCCACCCACGCTACCCCTCTCTCACCACTTGGAAACACTAGTCTATAATGAAAAAAGAATTCATGGTAGCCAAACGTGCTCTTAGACACCCGAGTCTAAATTGGGCGGCGAAGGTTACCTGAACATGCAGTTCCAGCAAATACTGCTTGCATATACCGTTTGGGCAGCTCTCCGACAGATCCAATCAAGCTTCCTCCTACCAATCCATCAGCGAGGCCACATAGAGCCACCGCTGCAACCGTCATTGTGTAGGCTCCATTCGCACTCCGCGAACCTCTGATATAAGCCCAGCCTATAATGGGCATTGTCAGAAGAGAAAGAACAAAGAGTGAAAGACCGAAGTTTATCCTCAGTCTAACATTTGGCCTTCTTTTCCACTTACTCCATGTCATCAGAACAATAAGAACAGGAAGTGAAGAACCCATGTAAGCTACAGAAAATGCCTTGTTCACATGCTCATCTGGGTAAAGATATCCAAAATAATCCACAGCTGTTATTAGAGCATTCCATGGCAGCAAATTTCCTGCTCCAAGCATGAAGTGGATGATATATGCGAGATTGTAACTGTCGTTAGGCTCAATTTCCATCTTGGGTACCTTCCCTCCTTCCATTCCAACTGCTTCAACGTGGTTTATGGGCATTTTATTGGTTCTCTACAGTGCTCAAAACAGTGATCAATATCATTTAAATATCATCTACAAAGTGGGTTTCAGATCTTTCTATGGGTTGGAGATCAGAATCAATGGTGTTTCTGTGAGGACAGCTATTGGTGGTCTAGGACGCTAATTTTATTCTGCTACTATAGCTGAATCGGATTCACTATTGCAAATGTCAAAGAAATTCACAAAATCTTGTTGGAAATTGGAATATCAACTCACAAGCAGTTTCAGTATACAAGGATTCCCTGAAATCTTGTCAGAAAATCAAATCACGAGGGCAGTTACCATAACTTTTGTCGACATTTGCCGGAATCACTTTGGAGAATGACATTTTGGCAGTGTCTCCTTTGAATGGCTGGTGTTCGATCTCTCTCCCTCTTAAATCATGCAACCCTCATGTGGGAGGGAGATTGTTTGGCCGTTGTGGCAACTGGGCCGTTTTGTTTTTGAATTTCTCAGATTGCCCTTGACGTTTAACCAAATTACAGAAAAAAACGAAACTAAACTATCTTGTAATTTAACATGTGGCCTAGTTAGGATTTTTTTTGGTAGGTAAGCTGGGGTTTGACATGGGTCTAGTTAGTTTTTTACTAGTTTCGCATTGTGGGTAGTGCTGTAATTCTGTTTTTAAGAAAATTACTAGCCTTGATGCTTGTTGAGTTCGATTAGTGAGTAAAATCTGCTTTGTTCCAAATGGAGGCTAAGCTAATTTTTGAAATATCTAAACATTTATCATGGGACTTGTGGTTTGAGTTTCTGATTGTTGAATTACAATCTGGTTTAGGTCAATTAGAGAGAGAAATGATTGCATTAAGTTGTTCTAATTATTCGGAATTCCAATCCCAGTTCATTACAAAGTTAAGAGAAGGAAAAAGGATCAAAATGGGATTATTTACTCTATCCATCGCTCTGTTAAATTATGGGAAATGATATCACCACTACCGTATTTTGAAGATCGCACTCCTCACTTTATTAAAAACTACGATATGGCCTGCACCATAGGATAATCCAAACCTTCCATTAGATGGGCCACAACATAAATAGGTTGTGCCCTCTATTGATCGGAGGGTTAGGATCAACCTATGGAAATGATTTTTGGATCAACCTATGCAAATGATTTTTGGGCCACTGTTGTGGCCCCCATACCGTACTTTTTAATAATGTTTGGAGTGGGATAACCAAAATACGGTAGTGGTAATATCATTTCCCTAAATTAATCGAGTAGATAAAGTAGGTGTTGTGGTCATTCGATGTCAAAAGTGTTATTATTGTAAATAATTTTAGTTCAAGGGGTGCTTTGGGTAATTTCGATTAGGAAACGAAATGAAAGGAAGGGGTCTTTCGCGTGACGAGAGGCATTTACGGGTGTGGAACTTATTCTACTTTGGCGAAGGGGTATCTTCAATCGTGTCGTGACGGAGCGTCTGTATTGAGACACGTACCTTGTCCGATCTGGCTTTCACTTATTCCTCTTCCAACGTTTCCATCTAAAAAGTGATTCTCATCTGCTGTTTGGGAAGTGATTCTCTAAATTCGCCCTTTTTGTTTACTTGGGAAAGCTCTCACCAGTGTCTTTATGACTGCTCTTCTACACTAGTGTGGTTGTCCCCAGTAAAACTGGGGCTAAATATCATTTTCCTCCTGTTTTATTGATGATATTCTTTCTTTTGTTTTTTTCTTTTTTTATGATCTCTAATTAGACTTGGCAAACGGGTAACCCGTACGGGTATGGGTACAACCCGTGCGGGTACGGGTACCGGCGGGCACGGGTAAGAAATACCGGCGCGGGTACAGGTGGCCTTTCATGAACCCGGAACCCATCCGGGCAGGTACGGGTATACCTGTAGGTAACGTGGCATATATATATATATATATATATATATATATATATATATATATATATATATATATATATATATATATGAGGAAAGTGTTTCTACTCGGTCCCCTAGATAAGCTTATCTACTCCTCCCTTTAAAAAAATACAGTGGGCCCACGCTGTTTGGATGATCCAAAGCATTCATTTGATAGGTCTTAACATAGATAGGGTGTGCCCAAAAAATCAGCACCAAAGGGTCATCCTAGCCCTTCGTTTTGTAGTGCCTTGTGGTGCCCAGAATGGACACATATAAACGTCCACGTTTATATGCGTCCATTTTGGACACGGTGTGCCCAACAAAACGAAGGGCTAGGATGACCCTTTGGTGCTGATTTTTTGGGCACACCCTATCTATGTTAAGACCTATCAAATGAATGCTTTGGATCATCCAAACAGCGTGGGCCCACTGTATTTTTTTAAAGGGAGGAGTAGATAAGCTTATCTAGGGGACCGAGTAGAAACACTTTCCTCTATATATATATATATATATATAGGGAAAGGTGAGCGTACTCGGTCGAGTAGATAAGCTTATCTACTCGGTCGGGTTAAAAACAGTGGGCGGCCACATTTTTTGGGTGATCCAAACCGTTCATTTGAAAGGCCCTTACCTAGATAGGGTGTCCACAAAATATCAGCCCCATAGGATCATCCTAACCCATCCAAATGTGGAGGGAAAATGGGGAAAGATGGACAAACATAGCTTGTCCACAAATCTGCCAATTTTCCCCTCCACTGTTGGATGGGTTAGGATGATCCTATGGGGCTGATTTTTTGTGGGCACCCTATCTAGGTAAAGGCCTTTCAAATGAATGGTTTGGATCACCCCAAAAATGTGGGCCCCAACTGTTTTTAACCTGACTGAGTAGATAAGCTTATCTACTCGACTGAGTACGCACACATTTCCCATATATATATATATATATATATATATATATATATATATATATATACCAAAAGAAATTATATGATGAATGGGTGTATGAACACATAAAGGTGGTACGATGGATGTACAAGCCTTGATATTTGGTCCAACAGCAGCTTCTTAACAAAGCTTCTTAACAAGTCAGCTATTGTTGGATCAAATATCAAGGATGGGATGATGAGTACATGTTTATACGCCCATTCATCATACAATTTTTCATTTACTTTAACGAGTGTTTGTTTTGGTACAACCAAAGATTCATAGTCTGATTGCTTTGACTTGTTTTGTTGGCCCACCCTCACAGTCTATTTTTTACTGTTTAGTGTTTAGGCCTTAAGAATAAAAAAGTTGAAAACCGAATAGCAGGTAACCCGCCGGCACCTGCGGGCACCAACGCCCGACCCAGACCCACCCGCGGGTCACGGATACAGGTTGGGTGCAGGTATTTTTTTTCGCGGGTAATGAAATTGGTACCCGTACCCCTGCGGGTCGGGTGTACCCGCTAGTACGGGTCCTATTTTGCCAGGTCTATCTCTAATGTACGAGAAAAGTACAGAATGAGGCATTAATTACTGAAAATATGGGATGTAGGTACCACTTAAAGTACTTATGAAACTCGGGTGATTCTTCAAAAACCGGTGGAAAAAAGACCCCAATACCCTTCTGACATTATCACAGTCCAACGTCAATCATTATCTTTAAAGTTAGATTTGAATATTTTATTATTTCTCACGTCTCTTTCTAACCACCTTTCTTATATTTTAGTATTATCATTGAGAGAAACTAGGGTAGCATTTAATGCATTTGACCTTAGCTGTCATCATTTTGTTCGTTTGAACATGTGTTTGAACCCAAAAAGTCTTCGGTTTGTTTTAATCTTTGCCATCTGCAATATGCAGAGACCGTTGGATGCTTGACTGGTGGAAATATTTTTATCTACTCCACATATTCCAGCGGCATACTCCAGAATCCGGCGATGTACTCGATATGTTTGGAATGCATATGTTCGAACCCAGAAAATCCAGCAGCATACTTGATATTCCGGCGGTGTTCTTGATATTCCGGCGTTGTACTCTAGAATCCGGAGGCGTATTTGAGATTTCGGTGGTGTACTCGATACGTTTGGAACAGATGTTTGAACCCAGAAAATTCGGCAGTGTACTTGATATTCCAGCGGCGTACTCGATATTCCGGCGACGTATTCTAGAATCCGGCCGTGTACTTGATATCTTTGAAAGATGGGTGTTTCTTGATACGATGGGCGAATGAACGTTAACAGTATATCTCATAACGTAGTCGTTCTTAGCCAAAAGAGATGTAGGAAATAATAAAATATTCAATAACATTGCTATTTTAAGCCAAAAGAGATGTGAGAAATAATTAAATATTCAATAATGTTGCCGTTCTCAACCAAAAGAGATGTGTAAATAATAAAATATTCAATAACATAGCCATTCTCAGCCATAGAGAAGTGATAAATAATAAAATATTGCTTTCAAGATAATGATTGATGTTGGGCTGTGAATGTGTCAGGAAGGGCAACACACGAGGGCTCTGATATTTTTCTACCCCTTTTTGAAGAATCACCCGAGTTTCATAATTACTTTAACTGGTGTGGACCCCGATCCGAGGACGAGTGAGGGAACGGATCCCCCAACACCCTCTGGATCATCCACGTGTGAAGGAGAGCTCTGCCAAGGAACTCTCAAAACGGATGCCGCCCTCATAGCATAGCACGAGTGGCGATATAAAAAGAAAGAGATATGTCTCGATCCGGAGCCAAGGCTCGAAACCAAGACATACCTGAAATAAACTCAGAGTCGCCATCCATGGATATGCCATGGAACCCTAAAATCAAATCCTCTGTGCAATGGATAACCAGAAATATATATGGGTTTGTGCCTGGTTACGAATGGGGAAGGTCTGAGAGCACCCCCGATTCGTCCGAGTGCAAGCACTTGGTCTCTTATGCCATTTATTATTAACTCCAAAGAAGTTTGGGTAAAAATCATGTGAAATGGGAACAATCCTCAGGAGTCGTCTACCTAAGCATGCATTTCCTGAGGATAAAAATAATAAACACATATAAAATAAAATGAAAGATGTGTCACCTAAGCATAGCTAGGTTATGAGTGACATGCCTAATGGGTGTCTAAGTTCTAATGTGCAAACACATGCAAGCTATAGCTAAAGGTATAGGATCAGTACAAAAAAAGTAAGAAAACACATCAAAACATACGATGACTACACAACAAATCCTAAGACTCTAAATTATTAGCCCGAGTCCTCGGATGGTCTGGTATTCATCCAAAGAAGCCTACGTATCCCCGCCTCCACGAGAATCAAGGCAACGTAGTTCTTCGCGCCTATTCTGAGCTAGGATGCCTAAGACACCTAGCCCTCTATCATAGACTCGATCTAAAAGACCGGACCAATTATTAAAGTTTATTGTACGATTATTTAAATTCTAGTGAATTGTGGATTTTAGGACACCCTATATGCCCTAACTAAATGCAGATTAGCCCTAAGCTAATGCAGGTGGTTCCTACAACATATGTGTAACTAGGCTGTGTGTCCTAAGGAAAATAATAGGATCACTAACGCATCCTAGACCTAGTCATCAGTCGGCGATGTGAATCGCCAACTGACCGGACGGAGGCGCTCCTATAACTCTAGGACAAACCCCTAACTCTAAAACAAACACAAACAAGCACACAACAAATCCAAGACAAACTCCTAACTCTAAAACTCTCTATCTAGGACAAACTCCTAACTCTAGAGGAAGATCTTGTTGAAAACAAGGTTTTGAAGAAAAAAGGTTAAAGCATTTATTTACAAAGTTTGGCTGGACTTGGGATATGTATCCCAAGCTGCACTACGTACCTCGTGGAAGAGGATCAAGCCAACGTAGTTCGAAAATCGAACTCTCCTAACTAAAACCTAACACTTCAAATGATTTAAGGATTTTAATATTTTTCAAATATTTTTGATATTTTTAAAGTTTTCAAATATTTTTGAGTTTCAAATTTCTAATGTCACCCTTTTGGTCAAAGACCTAAGGGAACACACAAAACAAAACCCTATGGCTAAACCTTAGGGCAAACAGGGGAAAACCCCTAAACCAGGTAAACTAATGTCAAAGACGAGGGAATGATCTAAGATCAAAAATAAGAAAAACTCTAATGAGACTGTACTAGTCTCCGACAAAGAAGAACGACAATAACACTAAAGAGAAAAACCCAACTAAAAAAAACATTACCAAAAGCGAAGGTAAATGAGTCAAAGACTCTCGAATAACACTCCTAAAAGGACAAATGAGTCAAGGACTCTCTAATAATACCACAAAGGACAAGTGAGTCAAAGACTCTCTGAAAGAAAAGGAATATGAGTCAAAGACTCTGACAATACCAACTAAAAGGATAAATGAGTCAAGGACTCTCTAAAAGAAATGGAAACACGAGTCAAAGACTCCAATAACACCAACTAAAGGATAAATGAGTCAAAGACTCTCTAAAAGAAATGGAAACACGAGTCAAAGACTCCACTAACACCAACTAAAGAACAGACGAGTTAAAGACTCTCTAAAAGAAATGAAAACATGAGTCAAAGACTCCAATAACACCAACTAAAGAATAGACGAGTCAAAGACTCTCTAAAAGAGAAAGAAACATGAGTCAAAGACTCCACTAATACCAACTAAAGGATAGATGAGTCAAAGACTCTCTAAAAGAAAAGGAACAAGAATTTGCACATTTGGCAGAGGTAAAACACCCAGTCGGGTCGGACAGCTACTTAGCCCTAGGGTGCAACAAATGTACGCCCAGTACCCCATAAGGGTAGGAGTATGAAGCCAAGCCGAGTAGGGTGTTCTCCCAAAAACTAAACGACGCACAAAGAGGAGAACTAGCGAGAGAATGAGACCGGGCGGGTCTCCCAAACACACACAAAGATGGGCTCCAAGTAACCTTATCATTGCTCTTGCAAGGGGTAAGCAAGGCTAAGACAACTAATTGACCAAATTGGTCTCTAATTAACAGAGGAACAAATTGAGTTGCAACCTCAGAGAGGATTCTACAAATGAGGCCAAGCAGGCCTTCTAAAGGCTAATTACTTACAAAGCCAAGACAGATGACTCCCTAATAACATCAATAAAGATCAAATGAGTCAAAGACTCCCCCGATAACATCACCACACAAACGAATGATTCAAAGGCTCTCTAAATGAGGCAAGACATGCCTCCTATGGGTACACCATTTATCAAAATCAAAGCAACCTCTTTGAGGTTAAGCTAAAAATGAGGCTTGCCTCCAAAGGAGGATTTCCTAATGAGACAGAATATGCCTCCTAGTACAGGTTCTAATATCTAAAGAAGTCTAGAAGACTGCGTTAGTCCACCAAGAGAGCAGAAAAGAGCTACTAGGCAATCTCAAATTTCCATTCAATTCTTATATAAACAAATCAAGTACTAAGCAAAGAAAGACTTATAACTAAAGAGTACACAACCTGTAATAATAGCAATCATAGCATGATAAACAAAATTAATTAGCCCAGACCAGCCGCTGGGTAGCCTAATGAAATAAAAAAATGATATTAAACACTTCAAAGCCAACCACAAACCCTAATACAGGGACTCCAATGAAATCAGATGATGCCAAAGTAATCATCTGATTTCCTACACGTATAATATTTCTACAAACCGCCTTGAAATCAGACGATATTCGTGTCAAGGACATCGAATAGTGCAAATCATCTGATTTCCTTCTTCAATTAAACAATTTATTTAAAATAAAATTAATAAGTATGATAAGCTTTCAAGATAGTCTCACCTGAACAGTCCATTCATCTTCAGAACCTAACTCAAAACTTAACATAAAAGAAGAATCTTAAATTTTCAACAAATTATACAAATGCATGCAATGATATTTCTGATTTTTATAAATTTTGGTGCATAACAGGGGGCATCAACTTGTGCAGATTCAAGTGCAAAAGACGGTGAGCCACAAAACACAAAGACGGGCTCCAAGTAACCTTATCATTGCCCTTGCAATGACGAAGAGATGAACTACCATCTAATGGTGTCTAAAAGACTAAGTAAGTCTACTAGTTAAAAGAGGGGAGCTCTATAGAGACACAAATTGTCTCTCTAAAGGGGAGGCTCCGACTATCGCCTCGCCATTATAGCCCGTCCAATTATCCAGTGAATTTGAAACCGGGAGGTCATTAACAAGCCAAGGTAAATATCTTTTGACCAACGAATATGATTAAAAGTTGGGAGGAATAAATCCAATTCTCAAATTATATAACCTTACAGTAAGCTCATTTCCCGCTCTCACACTACAAATATTCATGAGATCTCTACGGAATAAGCATCAAAATACAAGAGGGTGAAATCTGCTTCCTAATTGAATTAGAGAAAAACATTCAGACCGAAGTGTCAAAACACATTATCTCGCATACTCCTTCAAAAGGAACCAGGGCAAACTATATAACCTCTCAAAGCATGATTGATATGGCCTTATTCCGCATACGCCCAAAGGGGAGAAGCTATATAAGATGCATACATAATAAAGCATAACCATTCCAAAATCATTTCACATATGTCCACAGGAAACGAACCAAATAGGCCATATACCTATCCAGTTAAGTTATGCCTCTTTCAAATGCATTCCACCTGATACTACCTCTCATACATCCCTCAATAGGCTGGCTGGATATAGGAAACTCTCATTAAGACACAATCCATTTGAGATCATATTTCAAATATTGACCAGCAAATGAATAAAGCGCGAATATATCAAAACTTATTCGACCTGATATCAGCAGTGCCAACAGCAGAATTATGAATTCCCATTCTTAACATTTTTAAGAAGCTTACAGCACAACCGCTGGCCTGAATTAAAATTAGGAGCTCAAGATCATGATGACATGATAGCTTAGTGTAACTATCGGACTATCGTAATGCTATCATCAACGATCAACAACTAAGACTCACACCTAATCATAATTCTCATGACTGATGGTGACAATATTCTTCAATTTAGACCTATCTATACATATACAAATCTTAGTTAGAATCAAAGAGAATTATTAGCTAATAGCTATCTCCATTCAGCCTGGCTGAATTCAATCAATTCAATTTTCAATATGATTAAGTGAAAACAGGGAATAAAATATCTACTTATCAGTGACTCCAATGAAATTGAAAGAATATAATGCAATATCCGGGCACCTAGGGAGGTTCAATAAGCGGCCATGATTACGATAGGTTGAAATGGAATTTGACCCAATACTCGAAACTCCAACCACACAAGCTTACCAATGCATTTCGTGGAATTCTAAAGTCATGAATAGAACAACCCTGCACAAACAAGGCATGCATGGCTGAGACAAGGACTGAAACAGAGACTACTATTATGCAGAAACTGGGCTGAAAAATGGGACTAAAACATGGGCGAAATGTGCTTAAAACAAAGCTGAAATGTGTAGGAAATCGTGGCCAAATGAGGGGCTGCATTGTGCTGAAATTAGAGATTAAATCAGGGACAGATTTATGTGCATGAATCTGTGCTAAACAGAGACAGATTCCTGTGCATGTATTATGCTAAACATAGGCAGATTTTTATGTGCACACCATGCTAAACATAGGCAGATTTGTATATTGTGGCAAATGTGACAGATTTGTGACAGATATGAAAACAAGAGAGGCATTGCTCAGGTTTATATCCAGTGCAGTTTCAACAGCCGCCTGTACAATTCTCATAAAGTAACCCCTCCATGACATTCTGACACTAGGTTGCAATGTGCTAAAAATAAGGGCTGAACTTATGCTTCAAAACAAAGATGAAATATGCTAAAAATGAGCTGAACATAAGCTTGAAATGCGCATAAAACAGGAACTGGAATGATGGACAGGATTACACCTCAAACAGGGGCCAAACACTGACGGAGTTTACGTGAAAACAAGGAGTATCGCCATGAACTGTATTGTGCTAAAACAGGGCTGATTCATGGGTGAAAACTGTACTCAAACAAAGGCTGAAGTGAGGTTGGATTTGTGTTGAAATAGGGAACACTATCACTCATAGAATTGCCAAAACAAGGGCAACAATGGGCTGAAACTGTGAAAATGGTAAAATAGAAAGTTGTAACCATTCGAGCTCCGCTTCTAACGGGTATCCCCACTTGTAATTTGACCCAATGATTAGGGAGTAATGGCCATTTTCAGTGGGCTGCATCTATTAGTTTGTAAGGCTCAAAGGGCAGTCGAATAGTCTTAACAGCTCTCACAAGCTACATGGGGAAATGATCGCCACACCAATAGATCTTGATATTTTCTATAAATTATCCAAATGCTATTATAATTCACAAAGGATCCTCATAAGTTGATGAAAGAGGAAAAGACAGACCATGACATGCAACAGTTAAAACAAGTTTGAACTACTATTATTCTTTACACTAAATGAATAAGAAGAGACAATGTGGAATTGAGCACATAATGAAATTTAGTTATGCTAAAGCCATCAGCCAAGGAAATTGAACGAGGGGAGGGCAAATTAAACACAACAGAATCACATCAAGAATCTTAAACTAACTTGATAGTGTATTTCTTATTCAACACATAACTAAATGATGAGTGGAAAATTTCATGAACTGTAATGTGGAAATGAGTAACAAATCAGAGTGTCATGTGCAGTGAACAAATGTTAGAAGCATTTCCTATGAGGATCCACAATTGAAAATGACATGCGTAGCTGAGCCAAATTCATGATAAAAGGTAATGTAAGCACAACCAATGCCCTTCAAACCCCCACACAAACATCAAACATTCGAATAAAATAAAATAAAAACAAGTAAATTATACCCCAAGCATTATAAGCACAACAAATTGAAGAACAAGATCTATAGATAAGCATTATTCAGCCCCAAAGAATCACATCATACTTGAAAAGAATCAGATCAAAGTAGCGAGGTACCTTGAATCTGCTCCGATCTCCCTTTTCTTCCTCTGTATTATGCTTAGATCTATGCTCTTCGCATTCGGATCTCTGATCGGTTACCTCTTCTAGTCGAAAACAGATGATATATTTGATCTTATGTTTTCTTCAATTTTCAACTCCAATCACCAAAAATAATTCCAGATCCAATGCTTGCAAGGTAATAGAAAGGCAAATCGTAAGTTTCTACAACCGGATCTAGAATTTTAGACAATAGAAAAGATGAATATGAACCAGATCTAACCTCGGTTGATCAGATCTAGGGTTTCAAAACAAAATAAGCAAAACAAGTTTCGGATCTGAGGTAAAAATTCATGTAAACAGAAAAAAGAGAGGTAGAAATTAGATTTCTAAGGTAGAAATCAAGAAATAGAAGAGAGAGAACAGACAGACCTAAACGAAATAGAGCTAGGGTTTAAAATCTGGAATAAATTGAATTTTTGGCTTAGATCTAAGGCACATGCACAGATCTATAGGAAGAGATGGTCAGAAACCATGGAACTTGGTCAGAATTTCAGTCGGAACGGAGAAAATGGCCGGAGAAGATGAGATCGCCGATCGAATAATTGCTGGGAAAAAAAAAGAAAAAGCAATGGATTTCTCCCAAATTTCCTTCTCTCTCTCTCTCTCTGATTTTTGCTTCGGATCGGAGGCAAGCTTTCCAGCAACGATCGGAGAAAAAGATCAGCAAGGAAGAAAACGAAAAGGGAAAAACCCAACTCTCGCTCTCCGATTTCTGTTTTTTTTTTTTTTACGAAAATGAACAGTGCCTCCTTCATCTTTTTTTATTTTTGTTTTTTTTATATATAAAAAAAAAATTGATATTCGCACCTCCATTTGATGAGGCGCACGAATCTGGATGAGTCGCGCCCGCCATTTTTGTCTTATTTGGCCTGGGCGCGACCATCACAGGATAATTCGCCCCTCTTCTCACCTGGACAACCTCTTCAGCAGATAATTCACCCCCCTTTGGATTTGTACTATACCCTCTCTCGACTCGTCCTATTTGCCAAATTGGCTCGGAATTTGATGAAATTTGGCGGGAGTCTCGGTGAGACCCCAATCTATCTTATAATACAATCCAGGATCCTAGCTTGGTGATTAAATGGGGCTTCGCCCAAGCATAGCGAACTTGGGTCCGGTCAAAATGGGGTGTCTACAACTGGTACCCGCAATCCATCCCCATTGGTACTTTTCTCTATAATGTAATACCCGGCCGACGGGCCATGTTAATTTTTGGGCACCCATAAATTTGCCCCCTGCGAGAACCTGTTTGCATTTTTTTACGAGGTTGCAAGCCTACAACCGGTATAGCCAGTGTAATTGCATGTCGTCAATTTCTCTTTCTCCTAACACACAGACAGTAGATGTTAACATCTCTCTCGGGCCCAATAACTAAATGATACGGATTGGGAAATGACATATTTGCCTCTTTTTGGTTGGGACAGCCCCTCTAGTGTGTTTATGACTTCTATTTTACACTAGATGGGGTTGCCCCAAGTAAAGAAAAGGGTGAATATATAACTTACCTTTAGGCTCTGTTCACTTGCGTTCCTGGGAAAGCAAATCTCTAGAAAATAGCCTCTTTTTTCCTTGACAAGACCTTGACAAGATAGAATTCTGGTGTTCACTTGCTTTCCTGAGAAAGTAACAAGCCTAGGTGGAAAATGTCAAATAATGACATGGAAATTGCCAAAAATGATGTGGAAATGTCTCTTTTCTCACAAGTGTGGGAAACCAAATCCCACTATTTTGGTCGGATTTGCTCTCCCGGGAAAACTAGTGAAAAAAGGTGGGCAAGCAGTTTCTTGGGAAGCCTTTTCCTGCACAGTTCCTGCGCACGTTAAAAGGCGGGGGAAACCTTTTCCTAACAGTTTCTCTGGATTTCTTTTCCTAATGCCACGTCAGATTCCCGGGAAACCTTTTCTTTTCATTTCATGGGAAAACAAGTGAACAAAGCCTTAGATCTTCGAAGAGGTGGACCAATGGCAGTTTAAAAATAAATAAATTAATAACTAGAATCTACATGCCGACACCATAGAGTTGGGCCCACTTTATTCGAAATCCAAACCATTCATTTGTTGGGCCAATGTAATTAGGCCTTGCCCATATAATGCTTTCCATAAGGTGATTCTAAGCCTCCAATTAATCTATTGGACCGGGCCAAAGAAATGAACGTTTGGATCTTTGAACAAGGTGGGTCCCAATGAATTTTATAATAAAAATGCAATATGGACGATGGTAGTACTTTCATATGGTACCCGAAAAATTCTATTAAAAAAGATACGTAGGTGCACATATTTTTAAAAAAAAGAGTGTGGCCTACCTTATTCAAATATTTAAACAATTCTGTATTTTGGCGTAGGGTGATGATATTTTCACCCGCTGCAGTACTTTCACACCTCTGATCGTGATTTGACATAAAGTTGTCTACTTTTCATGTCAAATCAGGTTATAAGGGGTGTGCACGTAATGCGGGGGGTGAAAATATCATCTCTGGGCGTATTGAAATGTTTTTTTGAGGAAAGGCCTATTTATATGGTGCTCCAATGAAGTTTCTAATAAATGAATGTCTTAAATCTTCGAACAAGGTGAAGGGGTATCTTCAATCGTGTCGTGACAGAGCGTCTATATCGTGACACGTATCCCGTACTATCTGTCATTCACTCATTCCGCTTCCAACGTTTTCCATCTAAATAGTGATATCCCCGTCTGTTTATTGGTAGGACTGTCAATCGAGATGGGCAAGCTCGAAGCCCGCTCGTTCGGCCCGCTAAAAGCCCGCCCATAATTAAAATAGAACAAGCCAAACCAAGCTTGGTCAAAAGTTGAAGCCCGAACTCTAATTTGGGCTGAGCTTGATCAAGGGTCGTCCAGCCCGTTATAGGCCCGAGCCCGATAATATATTTACTATATAATTTTTCAGGAATTTTTATTCCCATAAAAATAACAGTAGATATTAATTAAATAGGTACTTAAACATTCTCTGTTACTCTTTGTGATATTAAATGATTTTCTAATTCAACACTTAAATAGGAATACGTTCAACAGGTTTTTTTTGGATGGAATGTTTAACAGGTTTTTGGTTGTTAACATGCCTTTGAGCTGCTACCTGGTCTCCTTATTCTATGCTTGCCTTATAGTCTTTTTTTGTGCAGAAAATAAGAGGTGATGGGCAAGCCCGAGCTCAACTCGAAGCCCGTTGTGGAGTTTAGGCAAGGAAATTTTCTAATTTAGTCAGGCCCGAACTCGGCTCGTAGTCCGTTGTATAAACATGGGCTGAGCTTGAGCACCCCAGGCCCGCCCAAGCTCGGCCCGATTGACAGTCCTACTCTTTGGGAAGTGATTCTCTAAATTCACCCTTTATCTTTACTTGGGAAAGCTCCCACCAGTGTATTTCTGGAGATTTTATACGGTGTAAGCCCTTATAGTCCCTTATTTTTCAAAAAGTAAATGTACGGACCACACCATAAGATGATCCAAACCGTCCATATGATGGGCCATAACGTAAATAGGTTGTGCGCAAAAAAAACATTTCTACAAGATGATCCTAACCCTCTGATCCATAGATGAACTTCATATTATGGAAACCTCTATTGATCGGAGGGCTAGGATCATCCTATGGAAATGATTTTATGGGCACAACCTATTTACGTTATGGCCCATCACATGGACGGTTGGATCATTCTATTAGACAATCGGTTCTCAAATCCAAAAGAAATTGGGCGTTAACATCCCACTGGTAGATATGATTAACTTCAAATTATCCTACTTGCAGATGAGGCAATATTTACTGATTGAATGGTTGGCATTTATGGATCCTAATTGTAAGAGATATATGAAACTCTATGAATACATAAGATATAAGAGATATAACAACGTAGAACGAGAATTTTTCATTAATTTTTTTGTAAATACATAAGATATAAGAGATATATTGTTGGCATTTATAGATTGCAAATTACCATTTCAAAAAAGAAAGAAAAAATATAGATTTTAAGTTTTTGTTCATATCTCTCTAGCTTGTGTATCTATCTTGCTCATATACAAAGAAAAAATCAGGGTTGATTGTAAAAATCCCATGAGTTTTCTTTGCAGCATGAGCTTTATAAGAAATGTGAATATTTTTTAAGATTAAAAGCAAATTGTATTGAAATTTGTGTAACAATTTGAATTTTTGTTTTTATAATAATTTATCGGTTACGATAAAACAATCCTTCTTTGCCACCTCTAGAGCAAATTTCTGGCTCCGCCCCTGCTTACATATCCCATTCGGATCAGATCCACCTGTCTTGGTCATGATTGTTTTGGACCCTTATCTACAAGAAACAAGCTCTTTAGTGGCAAAAAAAATCATCACTAAATATCTTTAAATCACCACTACAAGGTTTTAGTGACGACAAATTCGTTGCCACTGAGTCGCCATTATAACTGTGTCACTAAAAATAATAGTGATGACTTTAAAATATCGCTACTAAATATCTTTTAGTGATGACATGATTGTCGTCACTAAAAGCATATAAATAGTGACAAGATTTGTCGCCACAAAATTATGAAGAAGTCATCACTAAAAGGCCTCTAGTCGCCACAAAGAAATGGTTGAAGAATCTTAGAACTCGTTTTTAGTAGCGACAATTGTCGTCACTAATTATATACTATCAGTGACAAGAATGGTCGCCACAAAATTCTAACGTAGTCGTCATTAAAAGTCATACACTCGCCACTAAAAGAATAGTTTAAGAATCAAAACCATGTATTTAGTGACAACATTTGTTGTCACAAATTATTCAGTATTAATGACAACTTAAAGTTTGCCACTAATATTTAAAATTTTAGTGGCTACTGGAGTTTCTGTTCCAACACTTTAGTGACGATTATTTCTAGGAAAAATTGTCAACTGGTGACAGAAAAATACGAAAATAGTGAATGGGTGACACCCTTTTGAAAGTTGGTGAACGGAGGTCGAAACACCTTTTTCTGACATGGCCTTTTACCCAAATACCCCTCATGGCAAAAAGAACACGTTATACTAGATTTTTCTCTCTGTTACTTTTCACCGACCAAAGTTTACCGCCTACCTCTTGCAAATTTCTCCATTAACGCCTGAAACCCACGAAGTGTAAGTGAATGTTAGTAGCTTATCTACTCTCTTAGGATTAGTGCTTCCATTAATGCGTTTGAACCCTGTCTGTATTGTGTGTGATAACCCTATCTTTATTGTGATTGATAACCCTATCTTATAACCCTTTTAAAATGGTGACTTAGGACTTCTGCTTCTATTATCTCTGAAACTGTTCTTATAGAGTTGGTACCCTACTAATAAAGTTGGTATTAATGTTTGATGACCCGAATATAGATGGTTTATGTAAACCCTTTTGTACATGAATCACAATTTTTTGCACTTGATAATCCCTTATTTGCTGTTGGTAAGTCCTATATATTTACCTGATAAACTTGTTTTGACACTTGATACACCTCGGAGAGGCTTGGTAACCCCCTTGGAGAGTGTTGAAAAGCCCTTGTACATTGTTGGTAACTCCCCTTCTATGTACTTGGTAATCCCTTTAGAAACTTGAAAACCCCCTTGTGTAGAGAGTTGAAAACCCCTAATTTGCAACTTGATTACCCTTTACAGAAGCCTCCGTACGGACTTGAATCCCCCATTAGGTAGCTGATAATCTCTTAGAACACCTTGTGGACTGACTTTCAAACCCCCATTGAGGTAGTAAAACCCCATTTAGAGTCCATAACCCCACTTATGAACTTGGTAACCCATTGTGTACACTTGAATACCCCTCAAGAAGATATGAAGATCCCCTTTTAGTAACAACTCTGTTTAGAACCCCTATTAGAATTTTATAAAAATGTCCGAAACAATGGTTTCTCTTCTTTTACACTATGATGGAGATTTGAAGGATGATGTTTCTTGGGAATACGTCGGAGGGAAGAAGACATTGTTATCTGTCAGCCGTGGAATCAATTTCGACGAATTTGAAGCTGCAATCCGAAGAAGGATTGGTGTTATAGAAAGGCAGGTTTTACTATCGATAAAATGTCAATATGTTGTGGATCCATATATAGTCACTTTAATCGACGTCGATGATGATGATGTCCTCCAAACAATGTTAAGGATGTTTGACAGATACATGTTCAATTCTGTGATGATATACATAACTAAGAGCATAAATGACAAATGTATTAATTCCTTGAATTCGTCAATGCTTCCCCCAAACAAACTCTGCACTAGGAGACCCTCTCTTAATCGTAGCATTCCTTCTACTTCGATTCCGTCCCAAAAACGTCTTCGTTTTGAAGTGGACTTGCAAAAAGACTACGAAAGTGAATTTGATGGGAGATATGTTAGTGAAGAGATCAGAGGTGCTCCAGCAGAACCTGTCATAAGGTATTGTAGTTCTTTGGCAATGTTTGAATACTTCCATATTTCAATTTATAATTCATATGGATCCAACTTGATTATATATTGCCAAACTATGCAGGTCTGAAATTGACTTAAATGAAACATTGGCAAGTGATTTGTATGGCAACCATGTTTGTAGAGGTATTGATGACTTCCAAAATATGGGAGATCTTGAAGTGGACTTCAGTAATGTTTTTGAAGACGGTTTCTGTGTGAGGGGTTTAGATTTAGAAGAAGAAAGAAATGATGATGATAATGACGATGGTAGTGATGATGATGATGAGGAGGAGGAGGATGATGATGATGACGATTATGGAAATATCGGTGTTAGTCCATGCGCTCAGCCTTTCAGTGCGGATTCTCCTATCAGAGGGGGTTCTCCTATCAGAGAGGGATCTCAACCGGTTCCGACTAACAGTAGTCGGCCAATGAAAGCATATGGGATGTTTGTTGGGGCCCATGATGTAGATACTAATAATCTTCAGTTTGAGCAGTTAACGGTTGGGGCAATATTTTCTAATATGCAACACTTCAAAAAGGTTGTCAAAGAGTACGCTATTCGGGAGAGGTTTATGTTCGTGAGGTCAAAGTCAACACCGAAGAAGTATGCCGTTCGATGCAAGGTAGAGGGTTACAAATGGCGTATAACGGGTACTAATCATATGACCTGTGTGTTAGTGAAGTCGTTTGTCCCCGACCATACGTGTAGAACTAAATTAAGGGGCAATGATCACCCTCTTGTCACAGCAACTTGGGTTGCTCGGACATGTTTACGCTTATTTGCTTGCCCAGATGATGTGAGGACGAGGATCATACGAGAATATATCAAGATGCATTGGGGTATAATTATAAGCTATTGGAAAGCGTACAACGCGATGAACATCATACTTGAGATTAAGTGTGGGAATGTGGAGGACTCTTATCGAATATTGCCTGCACTTACAGTTCAGATGATGAGAAGAAATCCCGGCAGCTATATGCGTGTTTTCAGAGCCAGAGATTTACGACCTAGGGGAGATGATAGATTTGTTCGCTTATTTTGGACATTTGGTCCTAGCATACGGTCTTTTTATCGAACACTCAGGTCTATAATTTTGGTTGATGGGACACATCTGCGAGGGAAGTATCTAGGAATCTTATTGATTGCAATCGGGGTCGATGGTAACAACGGTTTATATCCATTAGCATTTGGGGTTGTTGAGACGGAGAACGAAGATAGTTGGAAGTGGTTTTTTATGTTGCTGAGGCAGTACGTATTGGCAGCGGAGATGAACATATTCACCATATGCTCCGATCGACAGAAGGGGTTGTTGCAGGCAGTGCCTAATATATTTCCCAATTCTCATCATAGTTATTGCATGCGTCACCTCGCCGCCAATTTGCGATCCGAGTTCAAAGATGTTCTACTTGAGAGATTGTTTTGGAAAGCCGCACGGACTTTGAGAGAGAGTGTGTTCAGAGAAACAATGGAGAAGATTAAGGTGAGGAATGAACGTGCACACAAGTGGATAAGTGACATTGCGAACGAACACTGGGCTAGTTTTTATTTTAAGGGGGATAGGTATGACGTATTGACTACAAATAGATCGGAGTGTTTCAATGCTGTCCTGAAGGATGCGAGAAGATTGCCGATTGCATCATTGGTAGAGCACAGTAGACATCAGACTACAGACTTCATTCAAAAGCGTCAGAAATTGGGTCATAGTTGGCAAACAAAGTTGACTCATTACGCAGAAGAACGTATAACATTAGCGAGGGAAGAGAGCCGCCAGTATACAGCTTATCGAGTTGGGGTTCATGAATATGAAGTACGATCGCTTGAACATACAGATGGCGTAAACTTGGAACTTTGCACGTGCAGTTGTCGTGCATTCCAAACAGTTGGACTCCCGTGTGGACATGCGATGGCAGCCATTGGCATCACAGATTTTGATGCATACGATTACTGCGATAAATGGTTTCATGTAGAGAGATATCGGGATACGTACGCTGGAGTTTTGCACCCGACACTAGACAGGACCCAATGGGAATTAAATCCCGAATCCTTGATGACAATATTACCGCCGATTGCAAAGCGACCACCGGGAAGGCCGCGTACGAGAAGAACTGATCGCGAATTGAAAGGTGGATTACATTACAAATGCACCCGATGTCGACAACTTGGCCACAATAGAAGAAGTTGCAAAGAACCACCCGTGGTAAGACAACAAGTTGACCAAACTGCTATTGGGCCTTCTGCACTCATACTCAGTAGGTCGGGCGTACCTTGCCAAGCTCCCTTCTTTGTGTAAGGGTGTAATTGAATTTTTTGAATGTTCTCAGATATTGTGATGACTTCTTTTTTGTTATTTTGTAAAGAATTGTTGTAATTGGAACATCAATACATAAACAATTTTTTTGGATATAGATATGCTATTTGTTCTCTATTTAGTTGTCGCTCTCCTACATCTAAACCATGAAAAAGGACTTATCAACAGTCAGAATTGGATTACCGGCACAAACAATAGGATTATCAACCAATTCCCTAGGTTATCAACCAAAATCTAGGTTATCGACTCCCCAAAAATAGGTCATCAACCAATCGGAAGTGAGGTTATCAACACTCAAAATTGGATCATCAACCCATTCCCTTGGTTGATAAAGCTACTGGAATTCAAAATCCAGGTTATCGACTCCCTCAAAACGAAGTTACCAACATTCGAAAGTGGGTGATCGACCGAAAAATTAAGGTTACCAACCTCCCATTTTTTGGGTCATTGACCTTGGAATGTGGGTTACCAACCCAGAAAGAGGGTCACCAACCATTTTTCCAGCCGAGTAAAGCTGCTGGAATTGGAACTTAAGGTTACCAACCTCCCTTTTTTTAGGTTATTGACCTTGGAATGTGGGTTATCAACCCAGAAAGAGGGTCACCAACCATTTTTCCAGCCGAGTAAAGCTGCTGGAATTGGAACTTAAGTTTACCAACCTCCCTTTTTTTGGGTTATTAACCTTGGAATGTGGGTTATCAACTCAGAAAGAGGGTCACCAACTATTTTTCCAGCCGAGTAAAGCTGCTGGAATTGGAACTTAAGGTTACCAACCTCCCTTTTTTTGAGTTATTAACCTTGGAATGTGGGTTATCAACCCAGAAAGAGGGTCACCAACCATTTTTCCAGCCGAGTAAAGCTGCTGGAATTGGAACTTAAGGTTACCAACCTCCCTTTTTTTGGGTTATTAACATTGGAATGTGGGTTATCAACCCAGAAAGAGGGTCATCAACCATTTTTCCAGCCGAGTAAAGCTGCTGGAATTGGAACTTAAGGTTACCAACCCAGAAAAATTTGGGTTATTAACCTTGGAATGTGGGTTATCAACCCAGAAAAAGGGGGGTCAGCTTTTCCAGGGGAGTAAAGCTGCTGGAATTGAAAATGTCTAAAACCTGTTTAAACACAAACACAAACACACTTCATATTCTGTTCACAAACACAAACACACATCATATTATGTTTTAATTTATAACTTCCCTACTCATTCAGAAACACAAACACACATGTCTAAAACCTGTTTAAATTTACAAGTTCCAATATTCAAATTGAAACACAAACACAAATACACTTCCATAAAACCTGCTTACATTTACAACTTCTCCACATTCATAAACAAGTTCACAATTCCATAAAACCTGCTTACATTTACAACTTCTCCACATTCATAAACAAGTTCACAATTCCATAAAACCTGCTTACATTTACAACTCCACATTCATAAACAAGTTGACAATTCCATAAAACCTGTTTTACCAACCAAGTTCTCCACCCATTCACAAACACAAACACACTTCCATTAAACCTATTTCAATTTACAAGTTCTCCACCCATTCACAAACAAAAACACAGACCATAACAACTTCCCTTGCCATTTAACAAATCCCCTGCCAATCTCCATTAAAAAAATAAAGTTTGATCATCAGAAAAAATAAACATCCATCAACATTAGAAGGTGTTCCTATATAAGTGTGCAGTCTCCAAACTCTCCTCGTAAAAATCTCTCACAGAGTTGTAGCCGAAATTCAGGAATGTCTGTCGGCCCAAAGTTCAGTGGTTGACCATGGTAGAGATGCTCAATCGCTTTTAGGACAAAAGCGCCGCAATCAACCCTGTATAAAAGCATGCATTGAATGGAGTTACTTTTAAGCTAACTACGAATGAGATAGGAATACTAACAAAAATTCGAAAGTTTTAAGTTTGAACCCACCCATTGTTCTGCTTTCGGAAGCCATCCATCTGTGAATATGGAAAGTCATCAATGTTGCAACCCCGGCCCTTCAAATATTCCTTCATTAATGCTACCTGAATTTAAGACAACGAAGGAATATTGAGTGTTATACATATGAAAGTAACTTTAAATGTTACGGAAGATGTTAATTTACTTACAGTGGGAGATGCTCGCTCCTGAAATGAGTCCCCTTCCATTGAGTTGAACTCGACCATCTTTTTATTCACCATATCAACAAGCACAAGAGCCCAATGAAAGTCTTGACAGCATGGGATTAAAAGCATCCCAATATCTTCTGACGGGATATGGTCAAGTGTACAATGCAATAGCTCGTTCGCCAACCGATCGGAGTCCAACACAGGGGGTTCTCAACACAGGAAATGGGGATTATCAACCTCCCTTGAGGGGGGTTTTCAACACTGGAGAAGGGGGATTATCAACCTCAGGAGGGGGTTCTCAACACTGGACAATGAGGATTATCAACCTCAACAGGGGGTTCTCAACAGAAGAGAAGGGGGATTATCAACCACAGGGGGTTCTCAACACACGAGAATGTGGATTATCAACCTCAACAGGGGGTTCCCAACACTGGCAATAGGGATTATCAACCTCCCTTCAAGGGTTTTGAACACTGGAAAAGGGGGATTATCAACCTCAATAGGGGGTTTTTAACAGTGGAGAAGGGGGATTATCAATGTACCTAGAAATGATTCTCAACACTGAAAGTTGGGGATTATCAGCCTGAAAAGGGGTTCCCAACACTGCAAATGGGACATTATGAACTACCTAGAGGGGGTTCTCAACACTGGCAATGGGGGATTATCAACATCCTAGAGAGGGTTACTAACACTGGAAATGAGGGGATTCTCAACACTGGCAATGAGGGATTATCAATCTACCTGGAGGGGGTCATCAACACTTAAATTGAGGGATTATGAACCACAAAAGGAGGTCCCAACACTGGATATAAAGCATCCCAACACTGGAAAAGGGGGGTCCCAACACTGGAAATGGGTTCTCAACACTGAAAAAAGGGATATTATGAATCTCAAAAGGGGATTCTCAACACCGAGAATGAGAGATTATCAAAAGGGTGTTCTCCACAGTCAAAATCAAACAAAATAGGGAACCAAATTTTTTTTTAAAACCCTAGACGTGTAAAGACTTCCAAATACTGACAATGAAACAATACACCACAAAGGTAACTTAATAGAACGAAAAAAAAAGTAAAAAAATATGAAATACGACACCCTAACATACCTGCACGATGGGGATGGGGGAAAAATGAAGCCCTCGCCGGAGAAAAATGAAGCCCTCGCCGGAATACACTTGATAACAGAGGAGAGAGGTTCGGAATAATGCAGGCAACCGCCCCACTCCAGAGAAAAATGAGAGATCTTCACGCCGGTCACACCTCACGCCGGAGAAGATGGGTTTCAGGTGGTTCAAATGAAAATGGAATAAAAGTAAAAAAAAAACCCTATGTACAGTTAAAAACGAAGAGAAAAAGAGCCTCTCTATAGTTAAAAAAAAAAGCCTCTGTACATTTTCGTTCTCAAGGGTATTTACGTAAAAGGCCATGTCAGAAAACGTGTTTCGACCTCCGTTCACCAACTTTCAAAAGGGTGTCACCCATTCACTATTTTCGTATTTTTCTGTCACCAGTTCACAATTTTTCCTTATTTCTATGCCACTAAAGCCTTTAATAATAATAATTGCTCAATATTTATTAAATAAATTTTTTAAAACCAGTGAAATATTTGTTACGCAACTAAAATATGCATAAGTCTTTGATCATAATCACAGATAATTCAAAGCAGAACTAGGTATGAATTGATATTAAAATACGTCTTCACATAAACATAAATATTCATTAAATGAAACAAGCTTTCATATACCTAAACAAAAAAACAAAGTTCATACTTTTAACCAAAAATCTAAAACTAAAATAAAATAGAAGTTCAAATTGCATGTAGTGCATCTCCACACTCAATGAAACGATTTTAACTTAGGGACAAAGTCGCTCTATCTACTCCGTCAGACTAATTTCAACAAGCACTTCATTGGCATCCTCTTGAAATTCTGGTTCAGCTATATACACAACACTTCAAGAGCAGCATATTTTCCTTCACTCATCTGTCACCAAATAAAAAATAATATCATTAACAAATGGATAATCAATAGTATTACATACATTATAAGAGTGATGTATGAAATGAAGTAAATAGCACTGAAGTATAAAAAATCACTCAAACATATCCTAAGATCAATGAAGCAATGAATCAGAATGATTTTTTAAGTGCTCTTGACAACATAATCGTATTTGGCAAACTCACAACTAAGAATCAGTTTACCTATTTTTTTTAGGAGAATGACATTAGGCTTGTGATAAGAAAAAAAGACTTCTGGATTAACTGCAGTTTTGGGATTTATTTATCATAACTCCTTAAGAATTCCTTGACAGCTTAGAGCAAGAATTAAGCATATAGTCAACATCTCTTTAGAGCTGCAAAGGCATTCAAATGTAACTAGCATGCTTTAAACATAATTTTGCAATCTCTAAAAGAACTAGCATCCATCCAAAATATCTTCCATGCTCACATCAATTTATTACAACTTGTAAATCTGTTGTACAAAATTGTTATAGATCTAGAACCATTGGCCTCCAATATTTATACAGTTATTTGGTCTAGGTGACCATCAACTTAATCATAGAACTTACTAAAGCATGATGTAGGTTATAAGCGCAGAAGCTCTGATACCAAAAAAGATGCATGTTGACTGTCACACCAGGTCAGGCTAGGGCATGGATACCAAGTGAAATTTGTGTGTGGATGTCAATTTCTACAACCCAAGTATTAGTATGTTGTTTGTTGTGAATGGCACCCAAAAAGTTATGGAAACTAGAGTCTCAGATGCCTCTTTACAGTAAGCTCCAAAGGCTGTAAGTTTAGGGAAATATACCCAAAGTCTAGATCTAATAATCAGGCTCCATTCCATACAAGAAATTTAGATTAATAGCACTAAAAGGTGCCAAATATGCATGAACCGGCTGAGACTAGTCCAATTTCAAACCAAAATTGCAGCCACAAAACATATAGCCACTAGCTTAGAGTTGAATTTGTATCTTATTCCTTGAAACTTGATAATTGGTGGTGAATTCCAAATGATGGAATTCTAAAAGTTGTCAGAGACTTTTCCTCATACACCAAATATGCATGAACTTACTTAAACTGGCATCAACAATAACATGACTCAAAGCATTAAACCCGATTGGGAAGTTTTATCTCAGGAAGGAGCTTGAAATTTTCCAAGTCTAGTAGTAACTAAAACCCTCCATGAAGATGAATTTTACAGGGAGACCAGCTACCATATGTGAAAGGAAAAGCCCATCACTTCATTGGCATGGAGAATCCATTCAGGTGCTTTATAAAAGAAGGTAGGAATCTGGTGTATGACTTTAACTAAAAAAACATATCGCATGAGTTCCAAACAGCATGCACGGTAGGGTTAGATCAACTCCAATGTAGAAGATTACAATGGTGGCCGAGCAAGGGTTAGGTCAAAGGATTTGAACAAATAGACCGATTACTCACTTTCCAAACTTATAGCATAAATAAATTAATCTCCATAAACTTGCAATTTAACAGAGGTAAACATTGCATTTCCTTCATGAAAGATACAAACAGAGCACATGAAGAACTCATGCAATTGCAATCGGATGAGATATACTATGAGCCATCTTAATTCCTAATTTCAACAACTAGGGTTTAAATTCCAGTTGACGGGGCAACCAGATCTTACCGAGATCATCAAGACATGTAAATGCCTGCTTGCAACAGGAAAAATAAGAAACAAGTCCTCAGGTAGGAGGTCACGGTTCCTTTCAGATCCTCCTCCAAAACCCTGAAATTCCCCTCTAAGGATAGAGGTCTGTTCTCCTCGTGAAGAAGAGTGGCCCAAGGAAATTCCCAGTTGCCTAATTTTCCCAAAAATTCCAACAGTTTCCCTCAAATGACAAGAAATCATTATTTATCTAATCCTAACTATCTTCAAGGACAAGAATGCCCTTCATATGAATTATTACATTGAGTACACTACAAACCCCTTCACTCAAGAACGAAATAAAACTACAATTATCCTAGGTTAAGTGTTGCCCATTTCCTTTGGCCGAGACCTGCTCTACATCAAAGCATCATGCCAAACAATAAATTACAATGCAAGGAAATCAAAGATGTTCTTGTCTCAGAATAGGTAATGAATCCAATGTAAACAAAACAGAGAATAAATATAGAAATCAGAAACAAAATGGCTCAGCTCAGAAGCACATTGCCACTTTCATCAATACAAATAGAAAAGACCAGCCCAATGGCTCAATCCTCTCCAAGGTCCCTTTCAAACTTAAAATCCCAGCATTTCATATTTGTATTCCAAACTTTATATTGAATTCAGCTCAAGATAACCCTCAAAAACTTTTGATTTATCGTATTACTATAAATTGTGATTCCAAAACTCCCCAAGCTACTACTTTGCTTCAATGGAAGGCCTCATCTCAAGCGCCATTAGGAAGCTCTTGTAGTTGTAACCACATGAAATCAAGATAATCAGATCAAATAGAGAACCACATGACATCTATTCCTTCAAAATCCTTTCAGCCTCTCCAACAACCCTAAGAAAGAAAAACATGATACCCCAAATCGACTAACCAATCACATAAACCCTCATATTAATGATATCATATGATTTTCTTAACGGGAGGAGGAGTCGGCTACAATCATTATGTGGGGAAAGGGATCTCGATAAATATGAGAGCAAAAAGTTTTATCACTTTCCCAAAACAAAAAAATTAAATAGCATTTAACTCACCGTGAAAGAGGTGCAGACAAGAGGCCCCCAGTGCACAATTGTTCCATTAATTTTCTCATAAGATTATCCTCCAATGCATTTTGAGATACCTCCATCGCATTTTGTGATGCTCGAAATTCATCCCTCATCTCTTGCATGTCCCTTTTCTGAGCATTGAGTTGCTCAGCCAACTCATTGACCCGTTGCTCGGCTTGCTCAGCTCTCCTCCTAGCCTCCTCCAGCTCTGCTCTGTTCTGCGTGTATGAGGATGACCCTAGGCTTCGGGCCAACGCCGCGGCCACGTATGTAACCAGACCTACTTCCAAGAATTTCAGCGTAAATTTCCTCCTCACTATTCTCTGTTTGAGACCGAAGCTCCACCATTCCCTCCTATAGTGAAAAAGCAATTTAATATATAATTAAAATAATACAATTTGACATAAAATTAATAGCATTAAAAGAACAAAAATAATTGTATTACAAACTTACATAATTTTTTTGAATGCTTTCTCTAGCCTACGATTGTTTGTAAGCCCAAGGGTTCCCATGGGTTAATTATTCACCTTACCTTCTTGTTTTGAATCTAGTAAACTAAATTGGTTAGCTTTTATGGACTAATGTGTTGCTTTGAAGTGTTGTGTCATATACAGGAATTTAATGTCATAATCGCCATTACACAACTCAACTCAACACATGGCTTGTGGGTACACTCACACATGATCAAAGAGCTTGCACCTACATCGGAGTCATCACCATTCGAAGATGATCAAGTTAAGAAGCTCAAGATAAAGATCCCTCAAGCTACCTAGCAAGTGTCAAGAAGAAGCTTGGAGTTGAACAAACCATTGGTGACTTCTCATGCACCTCTTAACATGCAGTGAAGATTGGAGAAAGTCACAAGAGCCAAGACAAAGTTCAAGATGTTCTTTCAAGCTGAAGAAGTCCTAGGAAGTACAAGGAGCAAAGACATTTCAAGAAGACTCAATGGTATTAACTTTAGAATGTAGTTTGGAGTCCTCTTGATTTTATGTTTAAATGCACTTTCAATAGGTTTTCAAATGGTTTTCATACCTAAGTTTTTATGTCTTTGAAAATCATTCACACCCAAATATGTGTTTGAAAACCTAACACCAAAGCCCAAAGACCAAATCCCAAAGCCCCTAGATTTTAAAGTTAAAAATGGAATTTTACTCAGGGCCGGTCCACTGGGCTATGCCGGGAGACCGCGAGTTGCTACCTGGAATGCCAGGGCATCTCGAAATTCAAAAAACATCCAGGTTCGGCTTGGCGGATGACCGCGATAGTGTTTTTTAGCCGAATTTTTATTCAAACAGATTGCCCTCGCCGGGTGACCGCCATAGGGCTTGTCGACCTCACCGATATGAAATTTGAAATTAAAAAAGAGACCCAGATAAGGGCGGGTGATCGTCGTGCCTCGGTCGACCGCCGCGACCTGAAAATAGAGCCGTTGGGGCTTGCGCAGGTTGTTGACTTTTTCAACCTTGTATTTTTTAATTTTACCTCCAAACAATCATATTTCCTTCTGGGCTATATATACACCATCAAAACCTTTCTAAATAATATCTTGAACCTTTTGCAAGATCAAATCCTATCATCTTGAACCTAAACTTTTATATGGAAGGTTAAACCTCTTTGAACTTATATTTTTACATTCTTTCAAGAGGAACTCCATAGGCTTTACATTTGTATCTCTTCCTTGGAGTATTTGTGAGCTTTGAAAGTTGTAATAATCAGCCTATCTAAGAGGCAAAGAGAGTTCTTAACTTTTATTTCTTCATTTGTACTTGAGGGTCACCGATTCGGCCAGTTAAGAAAGGTGAATCATTATAAGAGGGAGTGTGCCCTCGTAAGGCTTCGTGCGAAAAGGGTGTGATCCCTTTGAAAAAGGAGTTGGTGTACGGCTTTAAGATTCGCCCATTGAAGAATCTTATGTTTTAGTGGAAATCCCAAGGAGGTAAACTTGGAAGAGTGGAGTAGGTCTTGTGATAGACCGAACACTATAAATTATGTGTTCCTTGTGGTTGCCTCTCTTCTCTTCTTCTTGCACTTGGTAATTGGTAATCTCTACCCTTGATTTACTTCTATGTGTTAATCGAACAAGGGTTAGAGTATATAAGTCTAAAGTAACATCTAAGCCATAGCTTCCAAAATCTTGATTATTTGAACAAGGGTTAGACCATATTTGCTTAATTAGAAAATTAATTTTATTGATCCACCTAATTAATCCTAGAATTTTTAATTGACCAACTCACCCCCCTCTTGGGTTGTCACACCTGAATTTCAATGTTTCTTCTTACTATAATAAGTTGTCTCATAGATCTGAATCGGGCCAGGCTCTTTTCCATCATTGACCTGCTGCATCAGTCCATATGCATAAATCATTTTGTATATTATACACCATAAGAAAATAATAACACCTTACCATTTCAAAGCCAATTCTGGCAAATGACTTAGTCCCAACAATGTGTGGTGTATCCTGCTTCGCTCGATTTTTAGCGTTCCGTTCACTCATATTCTACATTGAAAGATAATTAATATGTTCCTCAATGAATAAGGATTTAATAATAAGGGAAAAAATAATTTGAATTAGTATTTAATTTATAGAAAAACCTTGTACTCTTCAAAGGAAAAGTAGCCGTAGAGATAACTCCAATCTTCCTCTGATAAACCTGGTGGTCGGTGTTGTAGTGCCACTTCCACTGTTGGGTGAGGCTTGAAATACTTCTTGTGGAGCATATGGTGAAAATTTCTATAGGATCTGTTCATTTGAGCATGTGTAATGTTTGAAACATGTTGAGAATCATCAACTTGGAAGTTATCCTGCAAAAGAATGTCTAAGCTTTTAAAATGACATGTAAAATAAATTTCATGATCTTAGATTCTTAACCAAAAAAGAATAGAGAGAAGTTCCTTGTTCTGATGTCCAAGATTTATTTTTCAGAAGGATTTACTCATACAAAATTGAATAATAGCAGCAAGTACAAAGTCATATATGCAGCAAGTCCCATTTCATTTCATTTTCCAATGAAACAAGTACTTACCCCGAGCATTTGAAATAAACTGTTGCGATCCCTCTCGTCAATCTTGGACCATTTTTTGACTTGCAGATTTGCATACTTCCAAACAAGACACCCTAACTCAGTGATAAGAGGATGGCAGTCCAAGCCTACTATTCTCCCACAATCCACTGGCATCTGAATTGAAAGCCTCTCTCCTGCTTGCTTCTTCTTGGCGAGTGCAATATTTTGGGACGGTCCTCGTTACTTCCTTACGCGTGAACTCATCTGTAAGTGGCGGTGTCCAACCACCAGCATTAGTATTCGTGCGGTGCTCATCTGGTCGTGCTAAAACCAGAGGTTGCGATGATGAGTCCCATCCACTTCGTCGAGCAGCTGCACGTGTCCCTGGTGCCATCTGGAAGCAAGCGGAATCAAGTGCTTTTTGTACGTCCCTTTCCTAGTCATGCAAGCAAGTCACTTATGACATTTTTATAGAAGATCGAGTGGGTATCTCCTTAGCATATATTTACGAATAAAATTTGACCCAAAAATATTGTAATCTTACAATGATAACAAGCTAATGGAAGCACAAAATATACCCATCACATTTCACATCTTAGCCCAAAAAAAAGGCCCTGAAGAGCATAAGATGATGAGAGAACCAAATAGAAATAACGATCTTACTCAATTCAGAAGGATTCCCACTTTTTTTTTAAAAAGAACAAAATGAACTAGGAAGGAAAAAAGATTTACCTAGTATGGGTATACTTGCCCAAACTTCAGTAGGAACTTAAATGTGTTTTGGACCAGAAGACCAGCAACAACACCCTACAAAACCAATTTACACGAGCATTAAACCAAAGCACTAGATGAAAAAAATACAGCAACAACAAATCAACAATCTATAATATATAGGATTCCAAAATGTCATTCGTCTTTTCCAAGAAAAACTTTTCTGAGAAACATTTTCGTGCCCCAAAATTTGAGTTTGCCACCCAAGAAAATGGAATTTGCCAACAATTCCGGTTTGCCACCCAAATTTTGAGTGGCCTACCGTTATGTTTGTAAAATTAATTTCATTGATTTGTTTTGTTTCTCTCTGTCTCCCTGTTGGTGTAATGTGGAGTTGTGTGGGGATTGCGAAAGAAAATTTTTGAGTGGTTTGTAATCTCTTTAAACTCATGAGTGATTCCTACTTCTCCCGAATGTTTTTTTTTGTACATTGCGGAAGCTCTGATTTCAAAAATATTTGCCCATTGAATCGCTAAACCGGACAGGTAATCACGCCAAAGCCGCAATCAAAACCACAATCTGACGGGATGGAAGAAGATCGGAAAACCCTAGGGGGTTTGTACGTACACCACGAGGGAATTTGTAACTGTACACCCGTTAGATCTCAGTCCTAAAAAAATGGACAGGAGAGAACGAGGGTGGATAGAAAAGGTGCTAGAGGGGGAAGAAGAAGAGGGAGGAGAGAATTGTACATTTGTGTAGAGAATGAGCCATAAGCTCACTTATTTAGAAATAGGAAATTTGGTAATTCCCAAATTACCCCCAAAATCTCTACACTTCCAAGAGCAAACAAAAAACCCTCCTTCGACTTTATTACAGCCGTGCCATTACTGATCTAAAATACGAAAATACCCTCAAGGCATAATGATAATTACCAACCTGCCTAATCCAAAAGGTAGTCAGATCAACGGCACAAAACTAACCCTTTAGCAATCCTAACCATCCACACCTGATCACAAATACTGAAACCTAACAAGTGAGACCTCAGGGAACAATCATCTCCTCAAAGAGAGCACCGTACCAAATCTCCATCTAATCAGAACGGCAACATCACTTGTTCATTTGTTAAGCAAACTGATGTTCTGCAAAATTATTTTTCAAAATAAACATATTTAACTATATAAATAGATTTAAAAAACAATTCGCAAAACGATCGATAAAACCAGAAAAAGATGCCGCGGCCGATAAAGATAAACAAGTGCACGCCATAGCCCAGCCATAGTATAAATATCATGGGATCTTCTCCAACCACATGTGCTATTCCGTATCAATCCAACTGCTTTCCTAGCAATGCGCCAGTAGGTCGAATCGATCAACACCACAGGTTAGCATGCCAAAGTAGCGAGCATTAGACTTCAACTTCTTCGCAAAGTGAAGGGTACCTAAGGGCACAAGGGTTACCGACGGAATCGGCTTCTCACACTCAGTGCTAGGTAAAAAATGGATTAATCCCGCACCTATAGGTAGCGGTCTCTAGCACGTGTAGCACCCAATGCGCACGCCATGGTGTAAATCTAGAAAGCACATAGCAATCCAGAACTAGATATATCGTCAAGCGGTTACACCATTCAGGATCAGTCCTCAATGACTAGAACGCCCATCCTAGTAATCTCAGGAATGCCTCATCCTGGCTCTAAAACAGGTCAATCGTCCTGATCTCCTGTGGAATCAGGGCGGCCAATCACTTCCTCTGACATCCCAGATGTCAATGCGATCAGCCTCATCTCACACATCCCAGATGTCGGGGTCGGTCTTTGCCGTGTGAGTAGCAGACCGTACCTGTTGACGATCATTAATTAATTTCATCGATTAATTAAATCCATCTAGTTAATTAACATGCATCCACATAAGCATGAGCATAAATGCAAAAATAAGGTTATCTTAAATAGCGAATAATAACCATCACATGTGCTAAATATGAGCATCCACATAAGATAAATGTAAATGAAATAAAATGCTGAAAGGCCACACAAAATTCCTACAGCTCCCTCTTGACCTGAAGCCATATCACACAGAGCGCAGTCCCATGCCTCTAGTATGACGCGCAAATGTCTCACCAACTAAAGGCTTAGTGATAGGGTCAGCCAACATCTCTTCAGTGAGAACATAACTGATGTCAACATCTTTGTCAACTACGGCCTTACGAACATAGTGGTACTTCCTCCTAATGTGCTTCGACTTTCTGTGAAATTTGGGGTCCTTCACAAGAGCAATGGCAGAAGTATTATCGCATGACAATGAAATAGGATCTCTGGCACTGGCAATAATCTCTAAGCTCTCCAAAGCTTACGGAGCCACACAGCCTCCATAGCCGCTGCCGAACATGCAACATACTCTGCCTCCATGGTGGACATGGCAATGCAATCCTGTTTCTTGCTTGCCGAAGAAACAGATCCGCCTCCTAGCATGGAGATGTATCTTGAAGTAGACTTGCTCCCGTCTATATCACCACCAAAGTCTGCATCTGTCAAACCTTGTACACACAGGTCTGAACACACAGGCCTGTCAGTGGAGCATACCTGGACTACTCTGATAATGACTAATGAGACTAACTGCATAACAGATGTCGGGTCGAGTGCATAACATAGTGTACATAAGGCTACCAACCGCATGTGCATAAGGGACCTTACTCATCTTAGCCTTCTCCTGATCTGACTTAGGACACATCTCTACACTCAATTTAGTCCTTTCTGAACCGGTGTGTCTATGGCCTTGCAGTTCGACATATTGAAACGATCTAGAATCTTATCAATATATGTCTCTTGAGATAGACCCAAAAGTTTCCTAGATCGATCACGAACGATTTTAACTCCCTGATATAGCTAGCTTCACCCATGTCTTTCATCTCAAAATTTGAAGAAAGCCAAGTCTTCGTTGCCTCTATCAAGTCCATATCATTCCCTGCTAGGAGAATGTCATCGACATACAAAGACAATATAAGGAATGAACGTGTACACCGCTTAATGTATATGCAGTGGTCCTCTTCACTCATTTTAAACCCAAATGATGTAACTGCATCATGGAATTTCATGTACCACTGCCTTGAAGATTGCTTCAGACCATAAATAGATTTAATGAGCTTGCAAACCTTACTTTCTTGACCCTTTAATTCATATCCTTGAAGTTGCTTCATATAAATCTCTTCTTCTAGGTCTCCATTTAGAAAAGCAGTCTTAACGTCCATAGTCTTAAAGTCCATTTGATATAGCTCTAAGTCTAAGTATACGACTATGGACAAGATTAGGCGAATAGAGGTGAACTTTGCCACAGGGAAAAAAGTTTCCTCATAATAGACGCCTTCAATTTGAGTGAACCCTTTTGCCACGAGTCTAGCCTTAAATTTGTCAATGGTTCCATCTGCTTTTCACTTAATTTTTCGTACCCACTTGTTTCCTATTGCCCTCCTACTAGGGGGCAAATCAACAAGTTCCTATACTTTACTTTTCATCATGGAACTTATCTCTTCATTCATAGCTAAGACTCATTCCTTAGAGTTAGGCGATTTCAATGCCTCTACAAATGATCATGGTTCGTCCTCATCGACAGAAACACGGGTGAATGCCTCTCCATCATGCCCATAGAATAACCATGGTCATCTAATGCGCGTCCCTCTTCTAACGACAGGAATGACTGGTGAGTCACTAACAACTTTGGGCTCGACTCCACTAACCACGGGCTGGTCACGCCCACTATCCTCGATGACCGGTGGACTCCCTACAACCATAGGTGTGGGTGACTCCCACTGTCCAAAGGATTTGGCATTTGACTCCCACTGTCTAATAGTTGACTCCCACTAAGGGCATCTCATGAAAATCCATATCCAACCTGAGTCTCTTCCTACTGGGAAAAGAATCCTCTAAGAATGTGACATCTCTAGACTGAATCTCAACAGAGTCGTGGCGAAGTACGTAACCCTTTGAGTGTTCAGGATATCAAATGAATATACACTCCCGGGTCCTCTTCTCCATCTTTCCACCTCAATTCTGATGAGGTATAAGGGCATGTGCCAAACATCCCCATGCTTTCAACTCTTTCAGGTCAGGCTTTCGGCTTGTCCACAATTCATAGGGGGACATAGGCACAGGCTTAGAAGAAACCCTATTTAAAATATAGACAGCCGATAAAGTGCATCACCCCAACAAGAAGGGGTGAGTTTTGCATGGGCCAACATGGATCTCACCATATCAAGAAGGGTCCTATTCTACCTCTCTGCCACACCATTTTGTTGGGGTGTGTACGGTATGGATGATTGGTGGACGATCCCATTATCCATACAAAACTGATCAAACAAATCAGACGTATATTCTCCACCCCTATCGGTTCTTAAGATTTTAATCTTTCTCTCTAATTAGTTCTCTACCTCTAACTTATACTGCTTGAACATTTCTAAAGCTTCACGCTTATGGGTTATAAGATAGACATAACCGAATCTGGAGAAATCGTCTATAAAAGTGATGAAATAATGGGAACTGTTCCTAGCCCTTACACTCATAGGACCACAAATGTCAGAGTGGATTATTTCTAATAAATTTCCAATTCTCTTAGATTTAGGGAAGGGTTTTCTAGTTGCTTTTCCTGACACACAAAACTCACAGGTGGGATAATCAATGGCATTTAATCGTCCAAGGTAACCGTCCTTAGCTAACCTAAACATACGATCCTTACTAATGTGTCCTAATCTTGCATGCCACAATTTGGAAGCATCAACAATATTAAATGATTCATTCGCACATATAATATTCAAATCCATGCATTGATTAGAACAGATAGAATCCAATCGAAATAAATTATCACAAATAAAACCCCAACCATATAAAGTATTATGTTTACGAATAGAAACCCTATCGCTTAAAAACTTCAATTCAAATCCATCTCTAACTAGACCTAAAACAGAAATCAAATTCCTCTGCATGCCAGGAGAGTAAAGAGTATCATTAAGAACTAAGGTCAGGCCAATGCGTGTCTGAAGGTGGTAAGTGCCGACTCCAAGCACGTCCTCGGCCGCATTATTCCCCATGTATAAATGATGAACTCCCTTGACGATCGGATGAAAATGTACGAATCCCCTCCTGAATCCAAAAACCAATCAGGACAAGATTGGTCAGCAACCAAAACCTCTGAGCAAACTAAAGCACTCGCATTAAGGAGGGACCATTATGGCTATCACCGATGCATATCGAGCCTTAAGGGCATCCCACATTCCCTTGGCAGTATCATGGATCTCGAAGGCAGTGACAAGGTCATCATGCATAGCACGAAGTAATGTGTACCTAGCGGTTGTGTCATCCTCACGCCATTTCTCATATGTGGCATCAGCCACAGGCTCACCCTTGTCTAAGACGGGTTGAATCACAGTTCTACTCAGAGTATAGGAGACCTTTTGTTCATGCAAAACGTAGGTCATCTTACGGCTCCACATATCATAGTTTGTACCATCAAGTTTCTCTCCCTTGTTGAGTTCAGAAATCACACCCTTCGAAGTCATTCTGTACCACTAAAAAATAGCAAATAATTTCATACACAAATTTTATGTGGATAGCTCGATGGTTATAATCACATAATCAGGATCTATCATATACACCATCAAAGAGCATTTTTCAGATCAATTACCATAACGTTGAACCAAATTTACCCAAACTTGCAAAGTGAGGAGAAAATATCAAATTCAACATCTATAGTAAAATGATCGAAAAATAAACCTCGATGTTATACGATAATTACGGCATCTAGAATCAATGCCGCTCAACTCAATTCAAAATAATTCCCGTACAAAATTTTGAATAGGAGTGGAAATCAATTCCAGTTACAAATTGCACAATTGTGGTAGGGTAAGATAAATTCTAGTTAACAATTAAGGGGTGGGAGGAATTTCTTAAAATTCTTTAATCCCTTAATCTTAACACCATTATGTATTAATTATCCAAACCATAATTTCACTAAAATAACACTTGTAAAAAGGGGGCCCATCACAACAATACTTCGGCTACTTAAAAGAGTGCCGAGAGTGGAACCGATTGTGCAATGTAACAAATCCCCACATGCCACATGGCATGGGAGGATCGTTTTTCATTTTCATAGATAAAAGGCCAAAAACATGGGATAGATAGCTAATCTGTTTAGAGGGTATATGTTCGGTTCAACTCTTGGTTACCAAAACACTTACCATGTCATTATTTTTTAAAATAAATAACAATGTATAAATTAATGGTTGGGGCTACAAAAATAATGACATGGTAAGTGTTAATTTGTAGCCCGATAATGATTGTGAGGGTATATGTTCGGTTCAACTCTCGGCTCGTTAGTTTCAAAATTGGGCTCAGCTCGGGCTCACATTAGGCTCGAGCTCGGTTCGGCTCGGCCAGCCTCGCGAGCGGCTCACGAGCCTTACCGAGCTCATTAACAGGGACGAATTGGACTTTTTCTTGATCTTTCCTGTGCAAATTTTATCAAAGAATTATGGGGTAATGGGGGTGGCAAAACCAACCCATCAATCTATGTTGAAATATGTCATAATCTTACACCAAATCAAGTACTAAGCTGGAAGGAACATAATCAAAATTGTAAAGAAAAAACCCAACTCATCAAGAGCAATTTTTATCCCTACAAGCTACAAATTAACACCCATCATAATCAATTTCATGGGTGTAATTGCATTCTAAACAAGAAATGAGACAATACAAATACGTTGTCCCCACACTAAAACACTGGAATCTGCAGAGATTTTACCAATTAGTCTTCAAAGCTTACAGGCTATATCAAGTGATAAAAAAGCCCTTCCCAACCTGTCTAATACCAATTACACTTCACAATCCCCATAAACAAGCATAAATATTGTTCAATTATAACTTCAAAACAAAAATCACTATGCATGCATAGAAAATCACTACATATGCTTTCAACATAACCAATACTTTAGAGGTTCACATAGGCCATAACCAAAAGCCCCACCACCTACAAAACAAATAGAGAAAAATTGTTAACGAAACAACATTATGCAATTAAAGTGGCACCTCTAAAATAACAAAGGCCAATGCAACAACATTATGCAAATAAAGTGTCACACCTAAAATAACAAAGGCCACAAATGCTCATTTCATTACAAACCCATTCTTCCAGAGGCATCACCCACTCCATAGAAGGTTGCATGAGCATTGAGAGAAAACCCACCACAAATAACCAAAAAAAATAAATCATGTTCCTGCAAAAAATAGATAGATGTGGGTATATGATCAACTTTAAGACAAATAGCCCACCACAAAAATGAATGATTACCTGAAAATAACAACAATACAACACAACCTGAATAGATAATTAGACCTACAAAAATAACAACATACCACAACTTATTCTGCACCATCTGGAATAACAACTCTTGTATCTTCCTCCTTGACATAATCACTGCAAAGTTTAGTGTTATATAAGCAAGTCATATATAATAAAATAATGAAACAAAAAAATTGCAAGTTATGATATGACACTTACCGAAGGGGGAGAGATGGCCTTCTGAGTAGCTCTAAGCCAACTACCTGAGCAAATCAAAGTATCTACTGTCTTTGGAGCTAGAGAACTTCTATACTGGTCAAATACCCTTCCTCCCGCACTAAATGCAGACTCAGAAGTAACTGTAGTGATTGGTCTAGTGAGTATGTCCCTTGCCATTCTTGAAAGGGTAGGAAACTTGAGTGTATTCATTTTTCACCACTCCAAAACATCAAAAAATATTTTGTCACATTTAAAATGAATTTCCTCCAAATAAGTGTCCATCTCTGACTTGGAAGATCTAACGGTCTCCGTAGATTGGCAAAATTCTTCAAATTCATCAACTCTTTATAAACTTTGAAATGATTGTGAATTTTGCTCAACGGTAGATTCGCGCTCGTACTCGACTGCATAAATATCATACAACTCATACAACGAGTCCCGAACTATTTTGATGTGAGTTTCATAATCGAAGTCTGAATAGATTTTGTGGAAACAAACTCAATTAGTTTCATCTTGTACCTAGGATCAAGGATGCTGGAAATAGCCATAAACAAATTGCAATCGCCCCAATACTTATTAAAATTTTCACCCATAATCTTTGCCATCTGTACCATATACTCATCATCAGAAAGTAAGTGGGTAGTCAACTCCTATTTAATTCTACACACTTCAGAAAGAAAAACATTTGCACTGGGATAAGATGTTCCTGAGAATAATTTTGTCACTCCATTGAAAACCCCCAAAAACTAGCAAATTTTTTCTGCCTTGCTCCAAACAAGTGGAGTGGGAAGCCACTTGTAATTTGCATCCCTAGCAGCATATTGACCAAAAACATGCTTATATGTGAAGGCATGGTCAAGCATCAAATAAGTAGAGTTCCAACGAGTGGGAACATCTATGCGCAACCCTTTAGAAGTAGAAACTTCTAGTTGTCTTGCAATATCCCCAAACTTGAAAAGACAAGATGGAGATTTCTTTAAATATTTCACACTTTCCCTTATCTTTTGAACGATTGAATCAATTTCCTTAAGACCATCCTGCACCATTAAGTTAAGAATATGGGGACAACATCTAATGTGAAAATCTTTCCCTTGTGGTGCAACTTATTCCTTGACTGGAAATTGATCTGCAACTGATTGGCAGCCACATCATTATTCCGTGCATTATCCAATGTGATGGATTGCACCATATCCTGAATTTCTCACTCCGTTAGACATGCAGAAATGACATCACTTATGACAACTCCAAAATGGGGTGGCTCCAAATCACAAAAGCTAATGATGAGCCTCTGTAACTTCCAATCCGAATCAACAAAATGAGCAGTTAAACACATGTATCCAATAGTTTGGTTTAATGTCCAACAATCGGATGTAAGGGAAATTATACCAGTACCCTTGAATTTTTTTTTCAACTTCTCCTTCTCAGTTTCATAAACCTTCATGCACTCTACTTTAATTGTGTTCCTTGACATCTTCTCATAGATAGGATTTAAAAACTTACATAAGATGTTGAACCATGTGTGTTCAACCATCTTAAACGGGTGCTCATGCACAATGATCATCTTGGTAATAATTTTCCTAATCTTCATTTGGTCATAGGAAGTTATAGCCAAACCTCCAAATTCAATCCCACAGCCATCAGCAGGTGGAAAAGAAATTGTAGTTTGTTTGGGTCTTTTCCAACTCAAAGCTTTACATGAACTCATATGCCTTCTAAGGGTACATGTGGTACCACATCTCATCTTAGTAAATGTTGATCGACAACCCTTGCATTGATGTTTTGTAACCGTCTTTCCATTCTCCGTAAGTTATGTATCCTCAAAATAAACTCAAGCATCAGATTTTTTTTCCTCTTTTTGTCTACATTTGTGTCAATCTCTTGAGTCGTCTCATTCTCCCAGTCAAAAACCTGCAGATTATCATCCTCATTCACATTCTCACTAGACACTGCTTCTTCAAGATTTGGGGAATTAGTTTCATTCACGGATTGTTGAGATGATGGCAAAGAAGACATCTGATTAAAAAATAAGACACATAATAACTTCAAGACATATAATAAGTTTCATTTAAAGATTTTTCCCATAATAGCTGCAATTTGCTACTGGAATTTTCAGGGGTGCAACTTGGGTTGAGCTTTTACCATAAAATGGGCTCAGGTTCAGGTTGATTCCAATTCAAATTTTAGCAAAAGCTCAATCTAACCCGACCCAAGTTGCACCCTTGCTGATTTTTATCTTGAGGGAGGATCGAATGAAATTTATCTTGAGGGAAAGTGATCGAATAATGCAAAAAAAAAACAACTCTGATGGGTTGATTTCTTGCAATCTAAAGGCCCCATTTGGATTACAAGAAAAACATTTAGATTTAGTGTTTTCATAAAAAAACCAACTTCAATAGCCTAAATAGAAACCCTAAATAAACACAGATTCTGAAAATGGAGTTTTTATATGGTGTAAGGCCTTACAATGATACGGTAGGATATTTCCCCCCACTGTAATGGATATTCCCCTTCCCCCAAAACAGAAATCGTTAACTTTTAGTCCCCCTCAAAACCCTCAAAACAGAAATCATTAACTTTCAGGCCTTTTGTATATCCTAACAATATCTGATGGGGGGGGGGGGGGGGGGAGAAGAGGGTGAAGAAGAGAAAACCCTAATATATGCCCCCAATCCCCATAGAAAACCCACAGAAAACCATAAAAAGATTCTAAAAATGAAAAAAAAAATTGTGAACAAAAATAACTAACCTTGCTTCGAAAGGCGAGGAGGAGAAGAGGGCGACGAAGAGCACCGACGGGGAGCGAAGACTTGGAGAGCACCGACGGGGGTGAGATTTTCTCCTTCTAGACTTCTAGGGTTCCGTCAAAAGAGAGAAAGCGAGAAAGGAGATAGGGATTTCGAGTAATGAGGAGTTGTAAACGACGTATTTTGACTTTTGATTATTTGCGTTTAGGTAAAAAGCTTAAGTGGAGGGCCCTCTTCTTAACAGCCAATGAGAGGCTTCATAACAAATTAATAAAATCCTAGGGGTGATGGCAACCCAAGAGGGGGGTGAATTGGGTTTAAAAACTTTTGCTAAATAAAATGCGGAAACTAAAAACAATGGCAAATTAAAACCTTTAAGCACATAAATGAAAAACAAATCACAAATGCACAAAGAGGTAGAGAGAGATAGAAAGTGTGCACCCAAGATTTATAGTGGTTCGGTCACTACCATGGACCTACTCCACTCCACCAAGACTTCTTGATGATTTCATTATGGATTCCCTTGATGGTGGGGAATCAACCCAATTACAAAGATGATTCGGCTACGCCTCGCAAGACTCGCCACGAACCGGAGAAAGCTCCGCGTCTCCAACACTCGCTCTTGAGATGGCTACGCGTATCTTCGTACTCGCCTAATTACAAAGATATTCTTTGAATAAAAAAACAAAATCCCTTCAAAAGGGTTACAAAGGATGGAAGAAAGATGTACAAATATAAGCCTCAATCCACTTCCTTGCTTAGAGATGAGAGAGGCACTAAAACACTTTGGTTTGATCTTGTAGATGTTCAAGATAATGCAAAAAGATATTTAAGAAAGGTTTGGATAGTGTATATATAACCCACTTGAAAATTTGACCGTTTGAGGGTAAAACTGTAATAATCTGGGTTGAAAAATCAAGCATCGCAGTTCCCAACGGCACTTTTGCTAGACCGGCGCGGTCAACCGAGCCACGACGGCCGTCCGCCCCTATCGGGCAAACCTTTTTAATTTCAAATTTCAAACCGTCGCGGTCGACCAGCCCCATGGCGGTCGCCCGGCGAGGGCTACTTGTTTGATAAAAAATTAAGCTCAAAAACCTTTCCATGGTCGACCGCTTAGACCATGCTGGAGTGTTTCTGAATTTCCAGAAACACCTCCCCAGTCGCCCGGTCGACCGGCCCACTATTTTTCGACAAGTGATGGATTTCCACCTACCTTGCCGCGGTCGCCCGGGGAACCCTGGTCGACCGGCCCTGTGTTAAATTCCATTTTAACATATAAAGTTCAGGGGCTTTGGGCTATAGTCTTTGGGCTTAAGTCCTATATTTTCAAATATTTTTTCAACTTAGTTTTAAAACATGGTTAAGTGCCTTTGACATCTCTAAAAACAAAGAAGAGGAGAATACATTCTAAAAAGACTTGAAAAGCACTTGAATCTTCACTTGAACTTCAAGGCTTCAAGTCAACTTCACTTCTTGCATCTTCCAAGCTTTGGCACTTTAAATGCTTTCTAATTAAGCTTCTAGGCCTCGATCCAAGCTTGCTTGAATGCAAACAAATGGGATCTACAACTAAAGACAATCAAACTCATTAGTGATACAAAATCACTTGAGATTTGAATCATCAAAACAAGAATGAGATGCCAAGGGTGGAAACCATTGGGCTTACAATTAACAATCCTAATATATAAATATTATAATATATATATATATATATTTAAATATATCAAATTCTTAACGAGCCTACGAGAAGAGCCGAGCCGAGCCTGGCCTATTTCGGGCTCGGCTCGTTAACGATTCGAGCTGAGCTCGGGCCGAGCCCATGCTGAGCCGAGCCCGAGCGAGCTTCCGAGCCCGAGCCCAAACTGACACCCCTAAGTTAAGATAAAATCTAGGATTGTTGTATTTATCAACAATGGAATGCTTATCCAACTAAAGAGAGTTCCGTTACAATTCCCTTTTACGCAAGAGTTATGACATGTGTCTTTATCAATAAAGGAATATTAATCCAATTAAAGAGAGTCCTTATCCTTGCTGGCTTCTCCTTCAACCTTGCGACAAACTAGTGATAAACCCATATGGTGTGATACGTGACCAAACCATCTCCGTAAAAATAGGGGTGGATAGAGATCAGAGATTTCGTTTTGGGCACGCATACCACCCACCACATGACGCCGTAACAATTGCTAACCCCGGAAAAAGAAAAACTTTGGCAAGTTCTTTGTTGCAGCCCTTTCTCGGCCAGCTCTCCAAAGCGACAAAGCCGCCGGATCAATCACGCCCAACCGATAAGGCCAAGCTCTGGTATAAATGAAACTGCATCTGCCGAGAGCAGAATGTGTGTGTTTCTCTTTATTATTATTTCTTTATTTTCTTTGTTTATCCTCGTTGATGATGCCGTCACCGCAAAACCACCGAAAAATTGCCCCGATCCAATCTGACTGGATGTGTGGGCGCCCTTCCTAATTAAATCCAGGCACATGCCGTTCTTGTGTAGGAAAACTTGCGGTGACACATCCGGCAAGCAAAAACGAGGAAAAATAAAGCCGAACTAGCTTCTAAAATCTATTATAAAAACTTTTAGCAGATTCTTGCAATCCGAACTAGCCCCTAGTATGTAAATAAAATTAACATACTGATTACGAAGATGATCTTTTCTCGAAGCGAGAATACGGGAATATCGATTTAGACCTTGATTTGCGAACTACGCGTCAACTGTGGCTCTAATACCACTGTACGCTGTGAAAGCTCTGATTTCAAAAATATTCGCCCGTTGAATTGCTAAACCGGACAAGTTATCACGCCAAAGCCACAATCGAAACCACAATCTGACGGGATGGAAGATGATCGGAAAACCCTGAGGGGGTTTGTACGTACACCACGAGGGAGTTTGTAACTATACACCCGTTAGATCTCAGTCGTAAAAAGAGAGAACGAGGGTGGATAGAAAAGGTGCTAGAGGGAGGAGAAGAAGAAGAGGGAGGATAGAATTTTACGTGTGTAGAAAATGAGCCATAAGATCACTTATACAGAAATAGGAAATTAGGTAATTCCCAAATTACCCCCAAAATCTCTACACTTTCAAGAGCAAACAAAAAACCCTCCTTCGACTTTATTACAGCCCGTACCATTACTGATCTAAAATACCCTCAAGGCATAGTGATAATTACTAACTTGCCTAATCCAAAAGGCAGTCAGATCAACGGCACAAAACTAACCCTTTAGCAATCCTAACCATCCACACCTGATCTCAAATACTGAAACCTAACAAGTGAGACCTCAGGGAACAATTATCTCCTCAACGAGAGCACCGTACCAAATCTCCATCTGACCTGAACGACAACATCACAATCCCATCTAGCCTGCCCTAGACCCACACGATATATATACACCGAGATGAACTACTCTAATTCCAAAGAGCCCCCTTCCACCTCAACATGCACTTGTTCATTTGTTAAGCAAACTGATGTTCTGCAAAATTACTTTCCAAAATAAACATATTTAACTATATAAATAGATTTAAAAAACAACTCGCAAAACGATCGATAAAACCCGATAAAAATGCACCGGCCGATAAAGATAAACAAGTGCACGCCATAGCCCAGCCATAGTGTAAATATCATGGGATCTTCCCCAACCACATATGTTATTCCGTATCACAATCCAACTGCTTTCCCAGCAATGCGCCAGTAGGTCGAATCAATTACAACCGCAGGTTAGCATGCCAAAGTAGCGAGCATTAGACTTCAACTTCTTAGCAAAGTGAAGGGTACTTAAGGGCACAAGGATTACCTACGGAACAGGCTCCTCACACTCGGTGCTAGGTAAAAAAGTGATTTATCCTGCACCTGTAGGTAGCGGTCTCTAGCACGTGTCGCACCCGGTGCACATGCCATGGTGTGAATCTAGAAAGCATATAGCAATCCAGAACTAGATATATCGTCATGCGGTTACACCATGCAGGATCAGTCATCAATGACTATAAGGCCCATCCGACTAATCTCGGGAATGCCTCATCCTGGCTCTAAAACAGGTCAATCGTCCTGATCTCCTGTGGAATCAAGGCAGCCAATCACTTCCTCAGACAACCCAGATGTCAATGCGATCAGCCTCATCCCACACATCCCAGATGTCGGGGTCGGTCTTTGCCGTGTGAGTAGCAGACCGTACCTGTTGACGATCATTAATCAATTTCATCGATTAATTAAATCCATCTAGTCAATTAACATGCATCCACATAAGCATGAGCATAAATGCAAAAACAAGGCTATCTTAAATAACGAATAATAACCATCACATGTGCGGAATATGAGCATCCACATAAGATAAATGTAAATGAAATAAAATGCTGAAAGGCCACACAAAATTCCTACATTTTTAACATTGAATGAATTTGTGAACCATTCAAACAAGTATTGCAATCAATAGCACACATGAACTGTGTGTTTCCTTAGTTTGAAGTCAATGTACTCTTCAACACAGTGGCTCCCAAAGTCTTGTAGATGGACGAGAGAGAACTGGCTACAGAGAGGCTTCTCACTCTCACAAGGACTGTAGAGAGCTTCTTCAGAGCAGCCGAGTAGGGTGCCTTGACAGCAGGTCGACAACCCCATGTGTGCTACCTGTTCTGAGGCATGTATGGAACCCCATCTGTGCTACCGGTTCCGAGGCATATCTCTTATGGGTTCTTGCTGCGATATCCATCCATGCTATCTGTTCTAAAATGGAATCCTACCAGGGTGGTCTATGTGTATCTGATGGTGAGTGCCTTGCGTAGGTTTCATATGTTATTGAAGTAGATTTGTGCCAAAGATGTAAGAAGTTTCTTTCTTAATTCCTTTTGACTGATTTTAATCTCCAAAGACTGTTATTTTATAAATTAGGCCGAGTTACCAACAACACAAAAAGATTAGACACTGCTTCATTTGTTGAAATACAGCTAACAATGCATTGTGCAGGAAATGCATTGTAATCTAAGCCTTATGAATCCATGTCCAAAACTGCTCTATAACCGTACATAAATCTTCCAATAACAGTCCAGGTGGAAAAATTCTACTCAGATTAGAGGCAGAATCCTATTCATCAGTAGAATATTTCCCTTCGAATGCAAGGAATCTGAACTAATGTAGTTGTTGTCTGATGAATCTGTGAGCAGAAAACAATATCTGAAAGCTTGAAAGATGTCAAAGATGAGATCAAATCCTTATGGATATGTCACCATGAGCAGAAACTTGAATTGCTATGGGCTGTAATGGACGTATGGGATAGTAGCTTGAAGCAGTTTCTGTGAGCAAACAAAGTCTGTTTGGAGCAAAAAACTCCGGGTGTGTATCTCAGGTTGACAGTTGTTCAAAAGACAAACTAAATTTGGCAGAACGGCACTTCTGTGTAATTAAGCCTAGGCACTTCAAATACCTGCATGTACTGGAATAGGAGAGGGGATAAACGACGAAAAGGAGCAAAATAAGAAATGGAATCGTCTCCTCTAAGCCCCCTGGAGCTGTGATTCAAACCAAGCTTCAGCATTTTATACCTTATAAATCTGAAGAGGGAGATCTGAGAAACAGAGTTTTGGAAAAAGATATTGACGAAGCTCAGAATGTATGGGAGAACTGTTTGGTGGGGTACTTCCTTGGGAGGAGACCCTACTATTTGCACTGCACAGCGGTTTCTTCCTATTCAAATTCAGCAATGAGGAGGATTGCTCTATGGTCCTAGAATCCCCTTCTCTAACCTATGGAGGTAGAATCCTTATTTTACAAAGGTGGAACCCTGAAGCTCAGCTGGAAAGAATGAAACTCAAAACTATTCCTTTATGGGTTAAATTCCCAGGATTTCACCTAAAGTTCTGGACCAACACTGGGATAAGCAAGCTGGCGAGCATCATAGGTAAAACACTGTATATGGACTCCAATACAGCCGAAGCATCCAGGCTCAGCTTTGCTAGAGTGTGTGTCGAAATCGCTGCAGGGAATGCTCTTCCAGACATTATAAAGATTGATACCCCAACAGGAGTGAACTCTCAACCTGTAGAGTATGATTGGAAACCAGCTGTTTGCAAATGCTGTGAAGATTTCAATCACAGTTCCGAGAGATGTCCTCTGTTGACCCTCCACACAAAAAAAAACTGGAATCCCAAAACAAATTTGGAGGTTGAAAAAGGCTGAGTAATTAAGGGAGGGAAAGGAACAAGCAGAAAACCAAAAGAAGTTTGAGGAATCAATGGGAGAGGTAAGAACAGAGGCAACTCGGATCAAGCCATTAATCACCAACAAAATGGATGTAAAGGAGTTAAACAAGCAGAAAGGAGTCCTCTATTAACAAATCCTTTTGGTATCCTTTTGGATATTGATAATTCTGAGATAGATTAAAAAAAGGAAACACCTAGCAAAAAAAAGGTTAATGAAAGAAATGACAGAATTCTGGAGTATACTGAAGGGAGCAGTTCAAGCATCATAGAGGTAGGCGTGCAAAGTAAACAACTTCAAGGACAGGATCTGTTACAATCGAATTGGCTATCCCAAAACCTGGACACGAAAAGCATAAATCATGTGAAACATTATGGAAATCTTTCAGCTGGACAGGAACCCTCAGAGGATGATGATGGGTCAGAAGATGACTCAGGGGATAAAGATGGGTCTGAAGAAGACTCAGGGGATTGATGCAGCCCAACACCAAGATCAACAAACCAAGGCTAAGTAAAGAGCAAGGAGACAAAGCAAGAACACTTTTGTGTTTATCAAATCTCACGTAACCCTCTGTCAACCGTGAGAGTAACTTTTATTCCACTTCTCTCTACAGAATACTCACTTTCCTATTCTCTTATTACATTTACTAAAGATGCCCAAAAAAAACAAAATAGCTAATATGATATGAAAAGGTAAATTACCAACCTACAAAAAGCAACTATATAAAAAAGTCTATAATGTTTCTTTTGTAATGGGAAGATTTAAAGGCCTTTATGGGAAGCAGCAACGTTGCCAAATCTTGGTCCTTCCAAATAGGACAAAGCATGTGATATTGCAGCTTCCAATAGTGCATGTTTCAAGGCACATTCCAACTTAATCACGAAAACGGGCTGGTTTCCGAACTTGGCGTTTCGGGAGCTTTTGGTAATATGTATCTTCAAGATCCTGGGCAAGATCTTGGGTGACATCAGTCACCCCCTGTTGAGAAGAATTCGTCCCTGAATTCGCCACATCATCTTCCGACGAATTTCCATGGTATGGCACTAAATGCTTGACATTGAACACATCTAAGATGCGAAGATGACTGGGTAACTTGAGGCGATAAGCATTGTCATTTATACATTCAACGATTTCGTAGGGCCCAATCTTCCTTCGATGGAGTTTGTTATAAGCACCCGGAGGGAACCGATCCTTTGTCAACATGGTCCACACAAAATCTCCTATATCAAAAACAACCTTTCGCTTATGCTTGTCAGCCGCCTCTTTATACTTAGCTGTGATAGACTCGAGTGTTTCCCGGACTTGTTCATGCACAAGTTTCATTTGGTTAATAATATCCTCCGCCTTGCCACTAACGCGGTTAGAGAGTGGTAACGGAGCGAGCTCAAGTGCACTCCGAGGATTCCGTCCATACACCACTTGAAATGGAGAAAGAGCAGTACTACGATTACGAGACCGATTGTATGCAAATTCAGCCTGGTAAAGATGTTGATCCCATGTTCCTGATATCTCGCCTACTAAACTCCTCAATAAGTTTCCCAAACTCCTGTTGACGACCTCGGTTTGCCCATCCGTCTGTGGGTGATAAGCTGAACTGTAATTGAGGGTCGTCGTCAACATCTTCCATAAACTTCGCCAAAAGTGGCCCACGAACTTACAATCACGATCAGATGTTATGGATTGGGGAAGACCATGCGCGCGATAAATCTCTCGGAGAAAAAGATATGCAATACGACTAGCGTCCATGGTCTTACGGCAAGCTATGAATCACGCCATCTTGGAAAATCTATCCACGACAACAAATACACTGTCCATGCCATTGGATGTCCATGGCAGTCCTAGCACGAAGTCCATGCTGATGTCCTCCCATGGTGCATTTGGTATGGGCAAAGGCATATAGAGTCCCGCATTCGTGGCCGAACCCTTAGCATTCTGACAAATATGGCAACGATCAACAAATCGAACAACATCCCGTTTTTGCCGTGGACAGTAATAATTTTCTGAAACAAGTGCAAGAGTCTTGTCTCTCCCAAAGTGTCCGTCATTGTGCAACTCTTGAATAATAAGAAGGCGTAGAGAGCAATTTGGAACACAAAGCTTGGACCCCTTAAATAAATATCCATCATGTAAAAAAGAATCTTTTTTATCTCCCATAGCCACGTCGCGCATGATTGTACCAAAATACTCATCCTCTACAGTCATCTCACGAAAAACATCAAATCCTTGGACCTTCACGTTCATAGTAGATAACAAAGATGACCTGCGGCTCAATGCATCCGCCACTCGATTTTGTGCTCCTGCCTTGTGTTTGAGGGTGAACGTGAACTCTTGAAGATAGCTCACCCACTTAGCGTGTCTGCTATTCAACTTACTCTTACCATTCAAGTATTTCAAGGCTTCATGATCAGAATACAATATGAACTCGCGCTGAACAAGGTAGTGGCGCCATTGCCGGAGAGCCTGCACTACTGCATAGAATTCAACATCGTAAGTAGAATAATTACATTTAGCACCATTTAGTTTCTCACTAAAGTAGGCTACTGGCCGCTTTCCTTGGCTCAACACAGCATCGATGCCCACTTTTGACGCATCACATTCTACTTCAAGTAATTGCTCAAAGTCGGGTAGTGCAAGTAGAGGAGCTGTCGAAAGTTTGGCCTTGATCACTTGGAAGCTTTGTTCGGCTCCAAGTGTCCAAATAAAAGAACCACGCCGTTTCATGCAATCAGTGATTGGGCCATTATGCTGCTGAAGTCTCGTATGAATCGCCGATAAAAAGAAGCTAAACCGTGAAAGCTTCGCACCTCTCCAATAGTGGTAGGAGTGGACCAATCGACAATAGCACGAACTTTGGATTCGTCCATCCGAACTCCATCGCCAGACACCTCATAGCCCAAGAATATGACCCGATCTTGACCATAACATGCACTTCTTCAAGTTAGCAAATAGCTTTTCCCTGCGCAAAGTACACAAAATCTCGCGCAAATGTTGGGAGTGAGTATCAAAACAAGGGCTATAAATGAGAATGTCGTTGAAGTAAACGACAACGAAGTTAGCGATGTAGGGTTTTAGCACATGGTTCATGAACCGCATAAAAGTACTTGGGGCATTAGAAAGCCCAAATGGCATCACCATCCATTCGTACAACCCTTCCCTTGTCTTGAATGCCGTTTTCCATTCATCACCTGGTCGGATTCGTATTTGATGATACCCACTTTTGAGATCAATTTTAGAGAACACTCTAGCACCCGCTAACTGGTCAAGAAGATCATCTAGTCGGGGTATAGGAAAACGATATTTAATTGTGATCTTATTGATAGCCCGACTGTCTACACACATTCGCCACGTTCCATCCTTTTTTGGAACGAGTAAGGCAGGAACGGCGCAAGGACTCATGCTTTCTCGGATGTATCCCTTCTCGATCAACTCTTGGACTTGCCTCATGAGTTCCTCATGTTCTCTCGGACTCATCCGATAGTGAGCCTTGTTGGGCAGACTAGCACCAGGTGCCAAATCGATATGATGTTGTATCTCTCTAAGGGGTGGTAATTCTGACGGTAGATCGTCAGGAAATACATCGCTAAACTCTTCCAATACGGGTTTCATTTGATCAGGAATAGGAGCACCCCCGTGGATCCTCTTTGCCAAGCAAAACATACACAACTCCTGACTCTTTCATTTCACTGGTGAATTGCGACATGGATAGGAGGCTAGGATTCCCTTCCGATTTAGGTTTGGCGCTGACTTCACCCGTTGGAATAAGCACGATCTTTAAATCATCTTTCCAAAGGGTGCAAGTGTTTTTACGCCCATCATGCACAACACTCCGATCGTATTGCCACGGACGACCCAATAAGATATGGCATATATCCATACGTACCACGTCACACCAAACGCTATCACAATAGCGTTTACCAATTGAAAAATTCACAAGGCAGCGTTTAGAAACATTTACCTCGCTTCCTCGTTTCAACCATGAGAGCTTGTAGGGATTTGGATGGTCTGTGACGTCGATTTGTAACTTGGCCGCCGCAGACTCCAATAGGATGTTCTCACAACTCCCACTATCTATTACCAACGAACAAATTTTCCCTGCCACCGTACAAGTAGTGTGGAAAATATTGTTTCTGAGCCAGTCATCATAATTGTCTCGAGGTGAAATCATGGCCTACCGAATAACCAAGGCTTCTCCAACATCGCCTTGTAGTTCTACAACTTCTTCCTCATCCTCGTACTCATCATAGATGGGATCATCTTGGTCTTCTTCTTTCGTGTCGATAAGTAACTGCTTTCCCTCTCGGCCTCCTTTTCGACAGTCTGATGCCTTATGACCGGATTCCCCACACTTGAAGCATCGAATTGACGTAGAGGAACCTAATAGAGTTTTAGCATGTTCAACCCCTTCGTGTGGCTTCCACTCTGATTGGGTTCGTTCCATAGGCACCGGTGCAATTGGATTAGGGCGTGGATTGAGAGTACTCTTCACAGTGTTTCGCCCTTGTTGCCTTTCAAGAACCAACACCTTCTGGTGTACTTCGGATACTGACTAAAAGTTATGTAGATTTGGAACATCTCGCATTTGGGGTTTCAATCCGCCGATATATTTCGCCACCATTTGCTCTTCGCTTTCTGCCCATTCGTTACGGACGATGAGCTCATAGAATTCATTAGTGTATTCGTCCATCTGTTGCCCTACCTCAGATCTTGTAGCCGTTGGTAAAAATCTTGGAGGTAATTAAACGGGAGGAAAGCTTCCCGCATTTTCTTCTTCATCTTCTCCCAGGTATTAATTTTGGACTCTCCACGACGGGATCGTGTCAGTTCCAGTTGCGTCCACCACGCCGAGGCTCGTCCCCTCAGCTTCAAAGCCACAAGTTGGACTTGCTTGTGGTTTGGAACCCCTTTAAACTCGAATATTCTTTCCACCGTGCATAGCCAATCCAAGAACTCTTCTGCAGACAATCCACCAGGAAACTCGGGCATCTCTATTTTCAATCCGAATTCCCAACCACGGTTGTCTCTTTCTCGCAGATTCATTGGAGCCTCCATTCGCACCCGGTCATGGAAAGGGTTCAGGCGGGTTTCATCTTCCTCTTCGGATTCTTCTTCTTGTCCCGATGGCTCCAAGTGAAGAATCCGGGTTGTCAAGTCTTCGACTTGTCTTCGAAGCGTGGCTAGTTCATCTCATGTCTCGACCTCCGCCATCGGAACGGTGCGAGCGCCTCTTCTTCTCGGTGGCATGATTGATCTGTCGCCAACCGCAGGAACAAAGCCGCTCTGATACCAATCTGATGCAGCCCAACACCAAGATCAACAAACCAAGGCTAACTAAAGAGCAACGAGACAAAGCAAGAACACTTTTGTGTTTATCAAATCCCACGTAACCCTCTGTCAACCGTGAGAGTAACTTTTATTCCACTTCTCTCTACAGAATACTCACTTTCCTATTCTCTTATTACATTTACTAAAGATGCCCAAAAAAACAAAATAGCTAATATGATATGAAAAGGTAAGATAGCAACCTTCAAAAAGCAACTAAATAAAAAAGTCTATAATGTTTCTTTTGTAATGGGAAGATTTAAAGGCCTTTATGGGAAGCAGCAACGTTGCCAAATCTTGGTCCTTCCAAATAGGACAAAGCATGTGATATTGTAGCTTCCAATAGTGCATGTTTCAAGGCACATTCCAACTTAATCACGAAAACGGGCTGGTTTCCGAACTTGGCGTTTCGGGAGCTTTTGGTAATATGTATCTTCAAGATCCTGGGCAAGATCTTGGGTGACATCAGGGATGAAGATGGGTCAGAAGTCTGATCCTCCTGCAATGAAAGAGCTGAATCAGAAAATCAAAGCCAATGAAGATGATCAACTCCCTGTAGAGAAGCTTTTTCTATAGGTTACCAAGAATCCTCCTGGCTGCAATGCTATTTTTCTTTTTTGGCAAGGTTTTTGGCTCTCGGCATGCTACTCATGCTCCTCGTGATAGATCAGTTTGAAGGCATTTTCCAATTCGGTGTTCCATGTTTTATTTCTCGTTGCTTTTTATGCCTTCTTCTTGTTCTTCTTGTTTGGCTCTTTGAAGTCCTCCTCCTTGTAACCTTGATACATTTCTTTTTCTAATGAATTCTGGTAGGGGTCCGCCTAACCCCAGCTTACCCATCAAAAAAAAAAAAAACCTGGGCACTTCAATTAAGGCCACTAACAACTGGTTGTTTCCTTTGTAACAATTTTATTGCAGGAATTGTAGCACCGTGACTGATGTCTTTAACTAAACTAAAAGTGCATGATATGCCAACAAATCATCATTCCACCATCAAGAATATGAACTACCATAACAGTTTTCTGCTCCCAAGAGAAGTCAACGAACTAAGTTGAAATGAATATATCAAACACAGAGTACACAGGATAGGCCTCTGAACTATAACATATGCTGAGAGAATTGACAAGTGCAGAATTCTGCAATATACAAGTGTGGACTGTTGGTTCAGAATAGTAGTGCTTGACCACACTTTGATGCAGATACACTTGATGCAAGTAGTTGAAACGAAGGACCAATTTGGTTCAGCAACCTGTGCCTTTTAATTTCAACAAAAAGGAATCCAATTTTTTTTTTTTTAAGTTCCAACAACACAGCAGCTCCAGTTCTTTATTTGATTCTTAGAGACTTGTGTTCAAATTACAGAAACGAACATACAGCTAACAGATCTAGTTCGTTGTTCTCTGACTCTTGATGCTCCAAGCCGAGAACAGAGAAGATACTAGATTTCAACTATGTGGCTCTTAATTTCTGGAACAGATCGCACCCGTTTATTTTTTTTTGGAAGTTTTTTTTTTCTTGCCGAAAATTCAAAATGCAAGGAGATTACTTACAGAGATTGCTTGGGGGAGAATTCGTCTACAAAATACACAAGAAAATGCAGGTTTTCCAGCAACTAGGGCATTAGGAACAGAAACAGAGTCTGTTCTTACAAGATCTTCAAAATGAGAGACATTGTATCCCCAAAATTAAAGCCAAGCTCATTGTTTTGGTTGGTGAAAGAAAGCATGCCAAAAAAGCTAAAGACCTATTCAAAAAGGGAAAAAAAACTAGGACCATAAAAGGCAAGAGGAAGAAAACATCCTAATCAGCATGCTTATCGAAAAAAAAATCCAATTGCATTGGTTGCAAAATAGATTAACAAAAGATGAAAAATTGAAAGATTATTAGAATGTGTCATCATTAATAGAATCACGCCATTTAGTCAGAGTCACATTCTTCATCAATGATTGTTTCATCTCTGTCTATATCATCATCACAACAAGAAGCTTCCTCGATATCACCATCATCAATGAAGTCATCATCCTCATATACCCTATTCACTGACTTTTCACGGTGTATAGTTTCCTTTTCACGCTGTACAGTTTCTGCATCAATACGGTCTAATGGCACACAATCATCCCTTCTCAACGAATAAATTTCATCAACTTCCATTATATCCAAAACCACATCGGGCACATCTTCCTGGTACGGCTCCTCAACATCAATTGATCCTTCCTCTTCTTTTTCTGGAACATAAAAAAAACTGCGAGGTTTTACCCTCTCCACGACATGCCAATTATTGCCTAACTTCATGTCATTAATATAAAATACTTGTTGTGCCTGAGATGCTAGAACATATGGTTGGTCCTTGTACCATGTCCTTGACATATTCATACTTGTGACATTCCAATCCCTATCTGTTTGGATTCCTGAATTGTCCATCACGTTCCACCAATCACACTTGAACAACAATACATGCTTTTGTCCCAATAAATATTCCAGTTCTATAATATCTGTGATCACGCCATAGAAGTCAATTATTTTCCCATATGCTCTCCCGGCACGACCACACCACTATTTTGTGTTTTCCTATTCATCTCACGATCTTGAGTGTGGAATCTGAACCCATTCACATTGCAACCGCTATAGTGTTTCACTCGGTTATCAGGGCCTTTTGTCAAGGATAAAAAAATCTTTGCTGAAATGCCCTTCACCGTACAAAGATTTGACCTATTCATATATATGAAAGAAAATCAGTACATCCCTAGCTAGAAAATCAAGTATATACAATTAGGATAATAATAATTTAGTTTAATGATATAGATCGTTAGACTGCAGTTACGCATTTTTCGAACCAGTTAGGGAACTGTGAGTCATGCCTCTGGTCTACAGTCCTCGCACTCTCAGCATTTAGTTTTTCCTTGTGTTCTCTATAAATAAGGTGCATATCGTTATGATCCACATAAAAATGCTCCAACAATACATATGCAAACACAAATACTTATAGAATTTGGCTTACGTTATGTAGATTTGAACCTCTTCACAATTATTTAATACATAAATGCGAGCCTTCTCCCAATCCAAATCATCCAACAGGCCATAAGTTGGCCCTCCAAATGCATGGCCATTATATGAAAATACTGACAACTCCCCCAACTGTACACCTTGATGGCGTCGGAATCCGGGTCTGCGATCGCGCGGTCGGTAGAGGGCCTCCGCGGGGTCTGCAATCACAAACAAAGGGGGTCAGGGGGGTCCGGGGTGGGTCTCGGACGACCACTTCGACACCCAAGTTAGATTTAATACATAAATACGAGCCTTCTCCCAATCCAAATCATCCAACAGGCCATAAGTTGGCCCTCCAAATGCATGGCCATTATATGAAAATACTGACAACTCCCCCAACTGTACACCTTGATGGCGTCGGAATCCGGGTCTGCGATCGCGCGGTCGGTAGAGGGCCTCCGCGGGGTCTGCAATCACAAACAAAGGGGGTCAGGGGGGGTCCGGGGTGGGTCCCGGACGACCACTTCGACACCCAAGTTAGATTCTTCGACCAGTCAATATAAAGGACAGCGAGAAGAGGAGAGGGTTTGATCAAGTTTACCAAGGCCAAGGCGCAAGTTCTTTTCTTGGTGTGTGGGTGGATGGGTCAGAGGGGACTAACAGAGAGAGTGGGGTCAAGTTCCCGGCCTCCTTTGTTATTGCCTCGCCTCTTTCTTTTCCGGTTGTCTTCTGGGAGCTGAGAAAAAATGATCCTCTTCTTCTTCCTTTCTCCCCCTTTTAAGGGGAGGTGTGCGGACTTTTTCATCATTACGGAGAGAAAACCTTCATTTCAAGGATTGGGCCGTTCTCCTGCTTCGTCAACGCGCGTGGCTTTGCTGGATAATCCCTTTCATAATTTGTGATGATGGGGTTTGGGCTGCGAGAAGGTGACACGTGTCGCAATCGCATGGTCTCGCCGCTTATCAGCACCTTTCCTCATGATGGCTTAGGCTTCGCTGGTGCATGGACGACGCGTGGCGAGATTTGGGAGCAACACCGTATTTATGTCTCATCATAACACCCCCTTACTCCTTTGGTCCATTGAATGGGCCAAGAGAGTAATGTCTGGTCAAGCGTTGCCATGGTGAGGACATTTATGGGGGCTCCGGAGTACGAGGAGACGTGCCGTTTTATCCGGCAGTTTTTCCCGGGAAATGATAGCGTCATTATGTGGCTTCCGGTCGGAGACACGTGTTGAGTGGGTCGCCTTGTTTCGAGGCACAAGGGTTTCTTCCTCGAGCTCTAAAAAGGAAGATCGTCCCGGCGTTCTGTCTATGCCTTTCTTCCTGGGATAGGTGTTTCTCCGCGCCTTTTCCCTTTCTTCGGCAATATGTCTGGTTCCCCTTCGCGGCTTAGGGGCAAAGCTCCTTCCTCCCAGGAATCGTCGAGTGACCCTGACCTGTCTTCCGACTCGGAGGAGGACCTTACGGTCCGCTGGAAAAGGGCTAGGAGGGACTCGGGCCCTTCCTCGGGCTTTCCCCCTCTTCGGCTTTCCTCCTTGCCCAGGAAGGACAAGTCGTCTCGCTCCCGCGTCGTCAGGGAGTGGTCTTTTTTCTCCCGGGCCTATCACCAGGGGATGGAACTGCGTAGCCGGGTTTCGAAGATGGGTAAGGAGATTGAGGATTTGAAGCGGGAGAACGAGGCATTGCAGAGAAAGGTTTACTCCCTCAACGAGCAGCTGCTTGAATATGAGGTGGACCCCTTGCTAGAGAGCTCCTGGGAAGAGGAGGGGAACCCTTCGGGGGAGGAGTCTTCTTCTTATTAGTTTCTGGCTTCTCCTGTTTTCCTGTTTTTTTTCTTCTTCCCCTTTCTTGCCGGGGATTTTGGGGCCTGCGTGCCTTATTTTTGGTTTCTTATCCTCCCTCCCTTTTTGTAGGCCTGTGGGCCAAGAGGATGTGAACGGATGATTTTTATGAGTTTGTGCCGTGTTGCTTATGCTGCTCTTCCCATCTGTTTGGTTGCTTTTCCATTGTGTTTGGCATATATTTTCTTTGTTGCGGGGAATTGTGACGCTTTGCCCGAACCTGTGCGGGGCTCCGAGCCTTTCCCTAGAGCGTTTAGTTTCCTCCGCCTGTTGCGTTCGTGTGTCGAGCTCTCGTGTCGTGGCTCTGGGCTCGGGCGCGTATTTTTCCTCTAGCGGCTTTGAAGTCGGGTTTCTTTGCTTGGTTTCCCACCTTCGGACTCTTCCTTTTCATTAGGTGGGGAGGGGTTGAAAGTGATTTCTGATGATGAGGTCTGGACGGCGAGAGTGTGACACGTGTCGTGATTGTACGGTCTTGCCGTTTCCCAACGCCTTTCTTCATGACGGTTAGGCTCTATTGGTGCATGGACGACGCGTGGCGAGATTTGAGAGCAGCGCCGTATTTACGTCCTATGGACCAAGGGAGTAAGTTTGTTTATCTGGTCAAAGAATATCGTGACGAGGGCGTTTATGGGAGCCTTGGAATACGAGAGGGTGCGCTGCTTTGTTCGGCGGTTCCTTCCCGAGGAATTGTAGTGCCATTACGCGATGCTGGCCGGGCATCCAATAGGAAGTGGACACGCGTAGGGCAAGTCGCTTCGTTTTCTTACCCAAGGGTTTCTCATCGGGTTTATAAAGGATGGCTTTTTCCGTCTTTTACACAGATCGCTTTTTCGCTCCTTTCTCCTTCTTTGCTTTCTTTCTACCTTTCTTCGGGCTTGCCAGAGATGTCGTTGTCTCTCAAGGGTCTCTCTGTGAGTAATGAGGGCAACGCTGCCACCGAGGGGAGTCCTCCAAGCAGCCCTGAAACAAACCCTGGCGGGTTGGGGCCTCAGCAACCAATTTCTGAGAGTAGCCCGCCTCAAGGGCTTCCCCCACGCTTTCATTCTTCTCTCCTTTAAGAGAGGGAGTCCAATGAAGCCTTTGTTCATCGCAACCGCTCGTTCTTCTCTTATGTTCATCGTAGGAAAATGGAGGTCTGCAGGCGGATGATCGACATGGATCGAGAGATAGCAGCCTTGCGCGCAGAGAACGACTTGTTGAGGAACCGGGTGAGGTGGTTAAATGACCGGACCCGACTTGTTGAGGATCCAGGTTGGGGGAGCTCTTCGGAGGAGGAGCGTAGTGATAAGGAGCTCTCTGATGCGGAAAACTCTTTCAATGGCCAGTCGCTTTAGGCTGGAGGCAATGGGATGAAGGGGACTTTGGAGGGGCTCTTTCCCTTTTTTATTATTGTTTTTTTTGTTGGGGGTCTTGGGGGCCCAGGCCTGCGTGCCCTACCTTCTTTGTCTTTACTCTCCTTTCCCCCCTTTTTGTAGGCCCGCAGGCCAGAAGAAAATAACTTCTTTTTATACTTCTGACTTGTATCTTGTGCTTCCTTTGCATCCATGCAGTAGTCGAGTTATTTGGGCGGAGCGGTAGAAGTAAGACCGGGCTTTTGTTATGCGACCCGAGCCTTTCCCATTGTGCTCGTTATTTTTTATCTGGTGGAATGGTACGTCGTACCCTTGTGATGGGTCCGAGCCTTTTTCCTCTGCACTTGGCATTTTCCATCTTGTGGCATTTGTATGTCGGACCCTTGTGATTGGTCCCGAGCCTTTTTCCACCGTACTTGGTATTTTCTAATGGGTGGAATTGTATGCCGGACCCTTGAGGTGGGTCCCGAGCCTTTTTCCACCGTACTTGGTATTTTCCATTGCGTGGAATTGTATGCCGGACCTCTGTGATGGGTCCGAGCCTTTTTCCACCGTACTTGGTATTTTCCATTGGGTGGAATTGTATGCCGGACCCTTGAGGTAGGTCCCGAGCCTTTTTCCACCATACTTGGTATTTTCCATCTGGACCCTTCCTTCCCCTTAGGTGGGGAGGATATAGGGATGGCTTGCTGGGGAAGTCACCTAGCGGTAGGGGTAGCAACGTCTTTTCAGTCGGGGGCATGGCGCTTCGATTTTTGGCGGTTCACTCGAATTTCCCAATCGGCGCCACGTGTGCGCGTCCCATCGGATTAGACGGAAAGGGAGATTAATCGACGCGTGTTGAAACCCTAGCTCTTTTTAAAGCCTTTTTGGGGATTTCATTCTTGTCTTATTTCTTCGTCTTCCTCGGGTGAAGTGGGCTTCCTTCTGCGGCGATTTCTCTAGGTGCTGCTCTTCACCAACTTTCCTCTGGTTTTTACCATTCCTCGTTTGTCTGCCTCGGTGAGTTCTGTGCTTTTTATTTCGTCCGACATTTGATTATTTTACGATGTCTATCGCAACCGGTTCTCAGAGTCCGTCTTCTGAGTCAGTAGAGGTAGTGGAGAGGGCTCCACCAAGGAAAAGGAGGCGGTTGGTAAAGGGCGGGGGCGGCGATTCTCGAGATGTATAGCTGCCCAGGGAGTTGGAAGATAGCTCCGGGGCTTCTGGATCGTCGTTGGGGGCCGCTCCCTTTGAATCTCCCGCTCGAGTCTCTTCTGCTCGTGAGGCGGAGATTAAGGACATTCGGTCTGGTGCCGTTATCCGCCCTGGTCGGGTGGCGTGTTATAGGAGTACTTTGGAAGAAGGGGCGGCGGAGAGGATTAGGAGGGAGTTTCACATTCCCGATGATTATGAGATTAGGGTTCCTTCCTTTGGGGAGGGGGTGTGTGAGGGCGTTACGGAGGAAGAGGTAGCCTTCTACGTGGAGGCTTTCCGGGCAAGAATTAGGTTTCCACTCTTGGGTATTATAGTAGAGGCCCTCGAGTTTTATCGGGTGGCCCCCTCCCAACTGGCGCCTAATAGTTGGCGTACTCTCTTGGCCTTTGTGGCCAAGGCGGGTCTTCACAAGATTCAGCCTACCCTCCCTGTGCTCCGGAGTTGTGTTGCCCTTAGCCCGTTGGTGAAGGGGAGGACAGTTGGTTGTATCTGACCCACCGTCCTCAGGTGAAAATCGCGGCGAACTTGCCGTCTTCCATTAAGAAGTGGAAGGAGGAGTACGTGTTTATTATTCCTCCGTCGGACGCTGGTTGGGGCTTCCCCCGTTCTTGGAGGCGCTCCGTCGAGTGGCGAAGGAAGTCCCTCCCCGACGAGTCTGACTGTAGTAAGTTTGACTTGGGGAAGCTCGCCTCTAGGGAGGCTATTGATGTTTCTGATTTTAGATGGGAGAGGGGTCTGAGGAGGCTCGGTTTGCTGGGTGTTGCGGAGAGGAGGGCCCGCTGCACGGGCGAGGAAGTGGGGGAGAGTTCCGCCAGTCATCGTGGTGAGCCTTTTTCCCTGGATTTGTCCATATGCACCTCAAGCATTTTTTAATTTTTTTTCTGAGTTGTTGCTCTTCTATTTTTAGCAGCAGGTATGTCTTCTTCCGGTGATGCTGGTAGGGGAAAGGGGGTTGCGGCGGCGGCGACGAAGGGTCCGGTGAGCCGTAAGAAGATCCCCTCTGGTTTCATGGCCGCGGCCAGGTTGGACCGGTCGCAAACTAGGCTTCCCGTATCCGCGCCATCTAGCTCCTCTGGTCGATCGGTCGGAGAGAAGGGTACGGCTAGGTCTCCTCCCCGGGAGTTGGAGCCTCATGCTAAGAGGGTTGCCCCTTCTGGCACTAAACAGGGGAAAGCCGGCCGTGGGGCCCGTCCCACTGCTGCCTTTGCGGAGGATATGTCGAGTCGGTTGGAAGGGTCGGTTATGACCAAGCTGCTTCTGGACCGAATGGACTTTTCCCCGGAGTGCTACCGGGTGCAAGGGGAAATGTTTAAGCCCGACTGGAAGATCGGTGTTGAAGATGGTGTCCTCGCGAATCCCCGGGTTGGGGTGGAGCTTGGGTTGGTGACAGCCCTTCTTGGCGATGAAGCTGAGTTAGAAAGCTTCCCCCGCAGGGCTCTGGGGGCTCGGTACTTTCAGTCGATGTCCTGCGTAAGTATCGAGTGGCTGGCTTTTCTGCTTGTGCTTTTCCTTTTTTTTGTTGCCTTTGAGACCGTACGTGGCAGTTCTCTAATGGTTTGCTTGTGGCGGGGACTTTTGTAGGCCCAAAGTTACGCTAGGAAGATGCTGCAGTACATGGTCGAGGATGAGTCCGAGATCGGTGCTTTCGAGGAGCGAGTCCGCAAGCTGAGCAAGGACCTGGAGAAGGCCCAAGCTGAAAAGGCGGCGCTTGAGGATAACGTTTCTCAACTTCGGGCGGAGCTCCAGCTGGCCGAGGATGGGAGGAACCGAGCGGAAAATAAATTGGTGTTGTCCCGACAAACGCACGCTGAGGAGCTGGCGAAGGCGCGGGAGGAATGGCGAGATTCCGAGGAGTTTCTCAAGGCCGCAGCCTCGTTCAGTGTGGATATTGAGATAGATGCTTTCGTTGAGTGCCGGCAGCGCGTTCGCGAGGTTGATTCTTCCTTTCCTCTTGAGAAGTTAGTGCACGAGGCCGAGGAAGTCGTTCCGGAGGATCTTTTGCCGGAATCAGTAGATATGCCGAGACCGGTCGAGGATCCGGCGGTTGCCTTGGAAGCTCCTATAGTTACTGAGACCTCTGCGGAGGCTCGGTGAGGTTTGGATGCCTTGGGACTTTTGCTTGTTTTTATACTTCCACCGATGTGTTGGGTCTGTAATAGCTATTTGAACTCTTTTTTTTCTCTTTTTGTTCTTTTTGTTCTTTTTTTTTTGTGAGGACCTGGAAAGGAAGGCTCGCTTGCTTCCTACACATTTTATGTGACACTGTAGAGGGTGGTTGAGCCCTTTTGCAGGTTTCTTCTTGATGAAATGTTGTTGACTTCTAATTTCGTCGGCAAGAATACCTCTATTGCGCCTTCGCGGGGCGTAATTTTAGGGTATCTTGTTTGTGGAAGGGTCATCTTCCTCTCGAGTGATCAGCTCGAAGTTGATGGGCCCTGCCTGTCCCCCTTTTTTTTTCATGGGGAGCGTTTTAGGGAATTCTCGGGGGGATCAGCCTAGATGTTACCTCTGTCCCACTCCCTGTCTTTTTCCGGACCTTTATTCATCATGGGCCGGAAAGTAGAGATGCACACGGCTCAGGTAGAAACGCTATTCCATTAATTTGTAAAGGGGAAAACATGGCTTTGCTTCTGGAAATAACAAAAAGAAAACAAACAAAACATCTGTTATAACTTAAAAGAAAAACACGGACCTTACCCTTTCTTTTACTGGTAAAACTTTCGGAGGTTATCCATGCTCCAACTTCGAGGGACTAGGGTCCCGTCGAGGTGCTCTAGCTGGTAGGCCCCGGGGCGGAGCGCTCGGACGACCCTGTAGGGTCTTTCCCATTTTGGTGCGAGCTTCCCAGTGTTTCGGGGGTCGGATACCTCCGCCCGCTGTAGTACTAGGTCTCCGGGCTTTACCATGCATTTTTTCACTCGGGCGTTGTAGTACCGTGCCACCCTTTGATGGTAGGAGGCGGTTCGGAGGAGGGTTTGCTCTCTTTTTTCAAGCACGAGATCGAGAGCATTCCGGAGGAGCTCAGAATTTCCCTGTTCGTCGTAGTTCTTCGTGCGGAAGCTAGAGAGGCCGATTTCCAATGGAATGACCGCTTTGGCTCCGAAAGTCAAACTAAAAAGGGATTCCCCGGTTGCGGTCCGTGGCGTCATCCGGTAGGCCCAGAGGACGCTAGGGAGTGCTTCTACCCAGCTTTTTCCAGCTTCTCCCAGTCGCTTCTTGAGGCTTTGGAGCAAGATTCTGTTAGTTACCTCTACTTGTTTGTTGGCCTGCGGGTGTGCTACGGAGGCGAAACGGTGTTCGATGCTCAGATTGTCACAGAATCTGCCGAATTCAACGCTTGCGAACTGGGGTCCGTTATCTGTTACGAGTATCCTTGGGATGCTGAAACAGTAGACCACGTCATGATAGAAAAACTTCACTATTGCTTTTGAATTGGGCCTTGCCACGGCTTTAACTTCGACCCACTTGGTGAAGTAGTCGATGGCGACGTACAGCATCGTCTGCCCCCCGGGGGCCTTTGGGAACGGCTCGAGCAGGTCCATGCCCCACATGGCGAAAGGCAGGGGTCCTGCTACGGCGGTGTATGGGGTGGCCGGTTGATGGGGAGTGGTGGCGAACCTTTGGCACAGGCTGCATTTTTTGACGAACTCCTTGGCGTCTCTGAGGATTGTAGGCCAAAAGTAGTCGTGCCTCACGATCTTCTGAGCTAGGATCCTGCCTCCTCCGTGGTCTCCGCAGATGCCCTCGTGTACCTTCCGTAGTGCGTATTCTGATTCAAAGGGTACCAGGCATCGGAGGTATGGCCATGTGTATGATCATTTGTACAGCCTAGGTCCGTGGACCACGTAGCGGGCGGCTCTTGCGGTTAGGCGTCGGGCCTCCAGCTTGTCTTCGGGTAGTATCCCGTCCTTTAGATACCGCATGATGAGATCCATCCAGTTTGGTCCTGGTGGAATTTCCAAGACTTGTACTTCATTGATGCTGGGGTGGAGCAGTACTTCTGTGAGCACGGTACCAAAGTCATGGGTTTCTTCAGAGGCCATTTTCGGCAATGCGTCCGCTCGATTGTTCATGTCTCGTGGTACCTGGAGAATCTCAACTTCCCCCATTCTCTGCAGCTTTTCTTTTACCTTCTGGAGGTATCTCTTCATTCTGAGGCCCCTGGCCTCGTATGCCCCGTTTACTTGATTGACGACGAGCTGGGAATCGCTATAGACTTTTAACTTTCCTGTGCCGAGCTCCGTGGTTAGGCTCAGCCCTGCTAACAAGGCCTCGTATTCATCCTCGTTGTTGGAGGCTTTGAAATCTAGCCGGAGGGCGTATTCTAATGTGAATCCTTCGGAGCCGTGGAGGACCACTCCCGCCCCACGCCCCGTTTTACCTGCTGAGCCATCAACGTGCAGGGTCCAGTGAATCTCACCGCTTTGTTCCGCCGAGTATGGCCTCATGTCTTCGCAAGCCGTTTGTTCGGTGGGGCCCCTGGCATTTTCCATTATTGTCAGTTCCGTGGCAGGGGCTGTGGATTCCACTATAAAGTCGGCAAGGGCCAGGGATTTAATGGCTGGCCTCGGTCGGACCTGTATGTCGAACTCTCCTAACTCGACAGCCCAGCTTACCATCTTGCCCGAGGTCTCCTTTTTTTGGAGAATTCTCCTGAAGGGTTGGTCAGTCAAAAGTATTATGGGGTGGGCCTGGAAGTAGGGGAGGAGTTTCCAGGCGGCGCTGACAACTGCGAGGGCGAATTTCCCTATGTTTAAGTATCGGACCTCCGCACCGTGGAGGGTCTTGCTTACATAATACACCGGGTGTTCCTTCTTGTCGCTTTGTTTGGCCAATACCGCACTTACTGCCGTAGGGCTGATGGCCAGATACAAAAGTAGTTCTTCCCCCGGCTCAGGTTTGGCTAGTACGGGCGGTGTCTGAAGGTACTGTTTCAAGGCTTTGAAGGCTTCTTGGCAGGCCGGGGTCCATTCGAATTCTCGTATGTTTTTTACCTGTTTGAAGAAGGGCTGACATTTCTCCGCCGACTTGGGCATGAAACGGCCGAGGGCGGTGATTCGCCCTGCGAGCCTCTGCACCTCTACCGCTGTTGTCGGGGGCTCCATGTCCAGGATGGCTTCGATTTTTTCGGGGTTGGCCTCGATGCCTCTCTGGCTAACCATGAACCCTAAGAACTTCCCGGAAGTAACCCCGAAGGCGCATTTTGCGAGGTTCAGCTTCATCCGAGCTCGTCGCAGGGTATCAAAGGTTTCTTGAAGGTCGGAGATGTGTTTGGAGGCTTCTAAGCTTTTCATCAGCATGTCATCAACATACACCTCCACGTTCCTTCCGATCTGTTCCCGGAATAGCTTGTTTACGAGCTGCTGGTATGTGGCCCCCGCGTTTTTTAACCCGAAGGGCATGACGATGTAGCAGTAGACGCCCTGATCGGTGATGAACATTGTTTTCGGGATGTCTGGTTCGTGCATTTTACCTGATTGTAACCGGAGAAGGCATCTAGGAAGGTGAGGAGCTCGTGCCCGGATGTGGCGTCGATGACCTGGTCTATACGCGGGAGGGGGTAAGGGTCCTTTGGGCAGGCTCGGTTTAGGTCTGTGAAATCTATACAGGCCCGCCAGCCCCCACTGGCTTTCTTGACCATGACCACATTTGACAGCCACTCGGGGTACCGGATCTCTCTGATAAATCCGGCTTGTAGCAGTTTCTCCACTTCGGCTTTTATGTAAGTTTGGCGCTCTACCGCGAAGTTCCTCTTTTTCTGTCGGACGGGTTTGAGGGTTGGATTCACGTTTAACCTGTGAACGGGCAATTCCTTGGGTATCCCGGGCATGTCCTTAGCGGACCATGCGAACACGTCTTTGTTGGCTCTGAGGAAATCGATCATTTGGTCTCGCAAGGTGCCTTTCAGCAGGGAACTAATCCGGACTTGTTTCTCCGGTTGATCTTGGGCGATGGGGATGGAGTCTAGCTCCTCGGCGGGCTCTCCTCTGATCGTGCGGGCCCGCTCCCGGGGGTCTTCACTCCCGATCATGAAGTTTTCGGCCGGGGCGTTGCTTCCTCTTAGGCTTGCCCCGTAGCATTGGCGTGCTATCATCTGCTGCCCCCGAACTTCCCCTACGCCAGTTTGAGTGGGGAATTTCATCTTGAGGTGGGGGGTGGAGACTACGGCTCCCAAGTCTCTCAGAGCGGGGCGCCCTATGATGGCGCTGTAGGTGAAAGGTATGTCTACGACCATGAAGGTGGTCAAGATGGTCTTTTGGAGGGGGTACGTCTCAAAGGTTACGGGTAAGTCGATTTTGCCATTGACCCGTACCGACGCCCCGGAGAACCCGTAGATGGAATACTCCGCGGGTCCTAGTCTCCCTTCGCCCAGTTTCATCTCTTTGAAGGTTCCGAGGTGTAGCACATTGACGGAACTTCCCGTGTCAACCAGAATTTTTCCTATGTCGAAGTTGGCGACGACTAGCCTGACAACCAGTGCGTCGTCGTGTGGAACTTGTAGTCCGTTGAGGTCTTCGGGGGAGAAAGTGATGACCTAATCTTCATGGGGAGGATCCGTCCGGGCCTTTTTGGAAGGCATTTCCAGGGAAAACACCCGCTCTGCATACGCTTGCCGACCAGCTGTTGTTGGTCCTCCCGCCGCCGGTCCGCCCGTGATGATGTTTATTTTTCCGATAATGGTAGGCGGTTGTTCGCGGGCCTGCGGCTGTTCAGGGGGCTCTTTTTTCTTGGGGCGCCGGTGGCGGCGTGTGTCGTGTCTGCTGCGGGATCGGTGTCTGCTTCGGGAGCGATGCCTGCTCGGGGATCAGTGTCGGCTTGTGGATCGGCGACGGCTACTGGACCGGCGCCTGCTGCGTGACTGACGCCTGCCTCGGGGCTCGTCGGCGGGGTGATGGGCCTTGTGCGAGTTTTCGCCAAGGCTCCTGAGATATTGATTTAGGTGCCCTTCCTCGGCCAATTTTTCTAGCTGGAGCCGGAGGTGGAAACAATGGTCGGTTTCGTGGCCGTGGTCCCTGTGGAATTCACATAACTTTCTTGTGGACCGCTTCTTCGGGTCCGTGGCCATTCTCTTGGGGGGAGGGTCAGGAGACCCTGATCTCTGATAGCTAGTAGGACATGGGAGAGGGGAACCTTCAGTGGGGCGCTTCCCAGTCTTTCGAAGACGGGGACGGGGTTCCGGCTCGCCTGTCTTTCTTCGGCCCGTGGCCTCATGGCCCTTCGGCCGTCGTTGCTTTTTCTTTCATCGGGGCCAGGCCGGCTCTGCTCTCGGGCGCAGGCTTCTTCTGCCCGTACAAATTTGTCAGCCTTGGATTCAAGCTCCTGTAGGTCCCGTGGTGGCTTGAGGGTAAGATGCAGCTTGAGATTCGGGTCGGTGGTGGCATGTTTCAGTGTTGCGACCGCTATTTGGACGTCCATGTTGGAAAGCTGGGCTAGCTCGGTGTTGAATTTCAACATGAAGTCTCTTAGGGTCTCATTTCTTCCTTGTCGGAGGGCTAAGAGGGCATTCGCCGGATCGTGGCGGAGGCGGTTGTTCGCGAATCTTGCGCTGAACTTCCTTCTGAATTCATGGAAGGATGCGATGGAGTCGGGCTCCAATCTCATGTACCAGTCGTTAGCGGTCTTTCTTAACAGGGAAGCAAAGGCTCTGCACATAAATCCGTCTGACGCACCCCGGAGCGTCATTACCCTTTTGAAAGTTTGGAGGAACTCGAGAGGGTCTGTGCTCCCATCGTACAGACCGAAACGGGAGAGATCTATTCCTGCTTCCACTGGGGTCTTTAAGACCTCCGAGGTGAACGGGGATGCTGTTTCCCTCTCCCATTCGTCGAGGATGCCGTGGGCGCAAGGCTTTTTCATTTCCAGTTTTACTTCTCGGATTTGCCTCTGTAGGTCGGCTATCGGGTCCATGCCGCGGGGTTGCGCTGAAGTCGCTACCTCCTCTGTCCGAGCTGGGGGTGGTCCCTGGAAATGAGCCGTCCGGATAGGGGGGTCGCGGCTTAGCGTAGCTTGCTTCCCGTCGTTTTGCTGGTGCCCCCTAGCTGTGGGAGGCAAAGAGCTATTTGCCGATGGGGAGGGCGTCCGGCGGGCCGGTACTCGCCTTCGTCGGGGATGACGCTCCCCCGGCTGTTCCTCGTCACCTTTGTCATAGGCTTCCGTCTGGTCATGTGTTGTCAGGGGCCTCTCCGGAGCCGGAGGTTCCGGCGGAGGCAATCGTTGGAGCAGCTCTTGGCGGAGTTCGTTGAACATTTCCATGGTGGGGACCATTTGCGGTGCGCTGGAGGAAGGCTGTCGTCGGCCCGAGAGCGGCGAGTTTTGCTCCCGGGAGCTTGAGGCGTGGGTCTGCGCGTGTTGGGCCTGGCTCCGGGTCATTCTTGCTGTTGGGTGTGGTTTCTCATCGCCGTAAGGCGTTCAATACTCGATGAGTCCCACGGATGGCGCCAATATGATGGCGTCGGAATCCGGGTCTGCGATCGCGCGGTCGGTAGAGGGCCTCCGCGGGGTCTGCAATCACAAACAAAGGGGGTCAGGGGGGGTCCGGGGTGGGTCCCGGACGACCACTTCGACACCCAAGTTAGATTCTTCGACCAGTCAATATAAAGGACAGCGAGAAGAGGAGAGGGTTTGATCAAGTTTACCAAGGCCAAGGCGCAGGTTCTTTTCTTGGTGTGTGGGTGGATGGGTCGGAGGGGACTAATAGGGAGAGTGGGGTCAAGTTCCCGACCTCCTCTGTTGTTGCCTCGCCTCTTTCTTTTCCGGTTGTCTTCTAGGAGCTGAGAAAAAAAGGATCCTCTTCTTCTTCCTTTCTCCCCCTTTTAAGGGGAGGTGTGCGGACTTTTTCATTATTATGGAGAGAAAACCTTCGTTTGCAGGATTGGGCCGTTCTCCTGCTTCGTCGGCGCCCGTGGCTTTGCTGGATAATCCCTTCCATAATTTGTGATGATGGTGTTTGGGCGGCGAGAAGGTGACACGTGTCGCAATCGCATGGTCTCGCCGCTTATCAGCACCTTTCCTCATGATGGCTTAGGCTTCGCTGGTGCATGGACGACGCGTGGCGAGATTTGGGAGCAACGCCGTATTTATGTCTCATCACACCTGCATCATAATTCCTTTCGTCTTGATTGAATCTTGTCTCAACATTATGCAAGTACATAGAGCAAAAAGTTAGACATTCCTTGTCAATGTAACGTTCAGCAATAGACCACTCTGGCCGAGCCCTATTAAGCACATAGCCCATTAGCGTACCCATCTGCCTGTTGATAAAAATAATCAACTGATTAAACATAAAAAAATCAAGGTCTTATCATGACTGATGCATAACTAGCACTTTACTCAATAATTGTACATCACCTTTCGAATGGAAACATCCACCGGTATTGCACTGGTCCAGCAACCTTGCCTTCGGTAGCTAGGTGAACCGTTAAGTGTACCATGACATCAAAGAATGCAGGAGAAAATATTCGTTCGAGTTTGCATAGTGTTAAAACAACCTGCCTTTCAAGCTTCTCAAACATGTCCAAATATAACGTTCTCGAACATAACTGCTTATAGAAACTGCTTAGCTCAACTAATGGCAGGCACACTTCCTTACGCAATTGTCCACGTATTGCCAATGGGAGTATGCGTTATAAGAAAACATGAGAGTCGTGACTCTTCATATTGGTGATACGACACTCTTTTGCCTTCACACATCGAGATATATTTGAGGCAAAGCCGTCTAGAAACTTGATTAAAACCAAGAATTCGCATAATCTTTTCTTCTCATCATGCGACAAGGTATAGCATGCAGAGGGCATTAAAAATGAATCACCTTGACAACGTAGGTGTAATTCAGGCCTGAACTTCATTTCAATCAAATCCATACGAGTCCTCCAGTTGTCCTTAGTTTTTCCATCAATGTTCATCGATGTCCCAAGCACATTATCACATACATTTTTCTCTATGTGCATGATGTCCAGGTTGTGTCACAGCTTGAGAGTTTTCCAGTATGGCAATTGGAAGAAAATGCTCCTCTTTGTCCAATTCAAATCACTTTCTTCATGCTTTCTCTTCTTCTTCCCAGGTGGCTTATCAAACTCAACTGGTTCAATGTTATCCAATTGTTTCAATATGTCATCCCCAGACAATGGTACAATCGGATCCCTAATGTTTGTCTTACCATCAAATGCATTTGTTTCCTTTCGCCATCTATGATTTTTCGGCAAATCTCGACAATGTCCCATGTAGCAGCACTTATGTCCATGTTCCAAGCGCAAAGAAGTGTCATTCATGCAAACTGGACATGCCTTATAACCTTTGGTACTCCATCCGGATATATTAGCATAAGCAGGGAAGCCATTAATCGTCCATAACAGCGCTGCATGCAAGCGAAAGTTCTGTTGAGCGTGGGCATCATATGCCTCGATGCCATCTCCCCACAAATCCTTCAAGTCATCAATCAATGGTTGTAGATATACATCGATGTCATTTCCCGGTTCATTTGGTCCAGGAATAAGCATTGACATCATGAGAAAAGGATCCTTCATACATCTCCAGGGAGGCAAGTTATATGGCACAATAAACACAGGCCAGATGCTATAACTAGGGGTGTTCGTTCGGCTATAACCGAACCGAATAGACCGAAATTTGATAACCGAAATAATTTCGGTTATCAAATTTTGATTACCGAAACAGAACCGAATTTTAAAAAAGCCGAACCAAAACTGAACCGATTAAAAATTTGGTTATTCGGTTATAACCGAATAACCGAATAGTGGGAGAAAAAGAGGGAAAAAAGCAAAATCTCGGTTTCGATTGGAGGGCTAGGATCATCCTATCGAAATGATTTTTTGAGCACAACTTAATTAAGTTGTGATCAATCAAATGGACGTTTTTTATCATCCTACGGAGTGCCCATATAGCACTTTCTTTTGAAAAAATAATGGTTTTTATCCATAATTTCAGTTATTCGGTTAACCGAATTTTTTTTTGAGATAACCGAACCTGAACCGAAATAACCGAATTTCCAAAAAAATAACCGAAACCGAACCGAACCGACCAAACCAATTCGGTTCAGTTATTCGGTTATAACCGAATAATCAGCACCCCTAGCTATAACTACTACTCATCATGTTAAAAGGATTAAATCCGTCGCTAGCTACGCCTAGCCTAATATTGCGAGGATCCTGGGCAAAGGATTCATGCTTCTTATCAAACTCTTTCCAATTTTCAGAATCGGCTGGATGCCTCAATATATTAACATCATCAATGTCTTTGTTTACAAATAACCTTTGTAATCTCGGCTTTAATGGGAAATACCGCAAGACCTTTTGAGGTACCTTCTTAGATCCTTCAAACTTCCATCTCGACGTTTTACATTTTGGACACACATCCCAATCTACTCCTTCTATAATAGTGCACAATCATATAAGCAAGCATGTATCTTTACATAGTCAAGTCCCAAGTCACGAATGGTCTTTTTAGCCTTGTTATAGGAACTAGGACACAACTTAGCAATAGGAAAGGCATCCCTCAAAAATTCAACCAACATGTCAAATGCTTTATTGCTCAAGTTGCCTATTCCGGCATTGGTCCATAGTGACCCTTTTCATGCCCATTCCGGCATTGGTCCATAGTGACCCATCTCTTGCCCATTCCGGCATTGGTCTATGTCACCAATTCTTACTCACCCATTGAGGCTTGAGTATCATCTAGTCCTATTGAGGCTATGATTTATTTGCTTTTAAGCCTTCTTCGTGACTCATCAACAAGCGGCATCTTCTTCGACAACCATCATCAATGATCATTAGCAGCAACGTCACTCTTCATCAACGTATCTTCATCATAGACTTTTGGAAGTGTGCATCAAATCGGTTGATTTTGATTACATTTGTAATTTGGGGAATTATATTATATTGGGAATTTTTTTCATTATTGTCAAACGTATATCGATTTTCAATCCATATACGTTAGAGGGGGCATGTTAGAATATGTGGGATCCAACGGTTGGATTGGGTTAAGATCTTACCGTTGGATCATGATGTTCATCCAAAGAAGCCTACGTATCCCCGCCTCCCCAAGAATCAGAGCCACGTAGTTCTTCGCACCTATTCTAAACTATGATGCCTAAGACATCTAGACCTCTATCCTAGACTCGATCTAAAAGACCGGACTAGTTATTAAAGCTTCTTGTGCGATTATTTAAATTCTAATGGATTGTAAATTTTAGGACAACCTATATGCCCTAACTAAATGCAACTTAGCCCTAAGCTAATGCAGGTGATTCCAACAACCTATGTATAACTAGGCTGTGTTTCCTAAGGAAAACAAAGGGCGGACTAACGCATCATATTCTAGTCATCAGTCGGCGATGTGGATCGCCAACTGACCGGACGGAGGCGTTCCTATAACTCTAGGACAAACCCCTAACTCTAAAAAACTCTCTACCTAGGACAAAGTCCTAACTCTAGAGGAAGAACTTTTTCGAAAATAGAGCTTAGAAGATTTTTATGCTTTCAAACGGTTTGAAAAGTTTTTTTATTTACAAAGTTTGGCTGGACTTGGGATAACGATCCCAAGCTGCACTACGTACCCCGTGGAAGAGGATCAAGCCAACGTAGTTCGAAACGAACTCTCCTAACTACCACTAAAACCATCAACACTTTAGATTTTTTTAAGGTTTTCAAATGTTTTTGATGTGTTAAATTTCTAAAGGTTTTGAGTTTTAAATGATTCAATATTTTTTTAGACTTTAAAGCTTTTCCAATGTTTTTTGGATTTTTAAAATGTTTTAGATGTTTTCTGAATTTTTAACTGTTTTCACCCTCTTTGTCAAAGACCTAAGGGAATACACAAAGCAACACCCTAGGGCCAAACCCTAGGGTCAATAGGGGAACCCCTAAATCAGGTAAACCAATGTCAAAGACAAGGAAATGATTTAAGATCCCAAAAGGCAAAGCTCTAATGAGACTTCGCTAGTCTCTAATAAAGAAGAGTGACAACAACTTAAAGGAGAAACTCCTAACTAATAATACTAAAGAAGGGGGGGTAAATGAGTCAAAGACTCTCTAATAGCACTATTAGAAATGGAAGTAAATGAGTCAAAGACTCTCTAATAACACTACCAAAGCGATAAATGAGTCAAAGACTCTAATGATCCTACCAAAATAGGGGCTAACGAGACAAAGTATGTCTCTTATGGGGAAAACATCTAACACTAACGAGACAAAGCATGTCTCCTATGGGGCTTCGAATATCCCTATCATTGCCCTTGCAATAATAAACAAAGGTACAGGCAACTAAATAGACTAAGTTGGTCTTCAACTTATAGGAGGACAAGTTGGGATACAACCTGGAAAAGGTTCTATACATGAGGCAAGTTATGCCTCCTAAGGGTAAATTCTATAAATAAGGCTTGCCTCCAGAGGAGGAATGCCTAACGAGACAAAGCATGTCTTCTAGTGTAACTCACTAATGAGACCACAATGGTCTCCTAAATGGAGGGCTCTAGATAACTCTTTCATTGCCCTTTCAATGATAAGGGTTCTACTATCTAAAAGGTGTCCAAAAGATTGTGTTAGTCTACTAAATAAAGAGGGGAGCACTACTTGGACTGAGCAAGCCCCCTAAGGCTGGGCTTGGGCTAGCACCTTCATCGCCCATAAGATGAAGAAGCACATTAAAAAAAAAATGGCTGCAGAAATTACAACAATGCCGAAGAATCAACATTCTTTAAACTTAAATGTAATCTAAAGCGATTTTTCCCATCCTCCAAAAAATCCAGCTTCTCCTTGCCACCATTTCGGAGATAATGTGGAGCCCACTCTCTCGGAATTGGCAAAAAAAATTTCAGACCACAGCTGAGCGTGGCTAGATAATAGTAACGCAGCATATCCTACAACTACGAGCTTTGGAGCTTCTAGTTTTGTTTGAAGGTCGACATGAAACAAAGTAAACAAAAGATTCTGCTGGGGTGCCAAAATGGGAGGGAGGTATATTTTAATCTCATCATGGTAACAAGCCATCCTAGTACCAATAACAACTTGTGTTCGAGCCCATTTCTAAAGTAGGGGAAGCTGAGTCCCATTTCTTTGAGATTGTCACAGCCGATTGAGAGTCCTGTACCAATTATTGAGTTCAAAATTGAATGTAATTTTGAATCCGATTACCATTTTGGGCCTCCCAATTGGTTCTTATAATTTCAAATAAACATGGCATGGGCTAAAATATAATTCTATTCATATTTTATGCCATAAGAATGACAAGGCAAAAGCAAAGAAGGCAATAATAGGTGCTCTGTTATCTAACAACACCACCAATTCCAAAACCATTTTGCTTTACCCTAATACCCGGCTTCTTTTATGAAATGACCTTTAATTTCAGCTTGATCAGAGAAATATGCACACTCCAAGCTTAATCATGAACATGGCAATTTATCCTAAAAATATTGAAGAAGAAGAAAACCAGTTGATCTTCTACCATGACAACGAGTTGTAATCTCATGAATTAAAACTTCTTGTCACTGGAAATCCCATAACCTCCATTAAGAATTAATTCAGAGCAAAGATTTAAGAATGTTAAACTATTCTGATAATCCAAAAGAGAGGGTGTGCAATTACCTGCAAAAATGAAAATGATATGCTCAATAGGAGAAGACGATCTGAGTGATAAATGTTAACGGAGAACACTGGAATTTAAATCGATGAAAATGTGGAAATCCAACTGAAATGTAACTTCAAATGCCGGATTCCGGGCTTGCTGGCGAGATTTGGTTGGCCGAAAAACTCAGGATGTTGCTGGAATTACAGAATCTGAAGAATTTCAGCCAATATGTTTCTTGATTCAATTCCTCTCAGGCATAGCAAGATCTTCACCCTCTCTCTCTGAAACCTTGTCAATCTTCTTCTTCAGCTCTTCGGAAATACTTAAAATAAGAAATCTCCATCTCAAAAAAATCTGAAACAAATGATGGTGAAAGCAATGCAGAGAGACTCGAAGATAACAGGGGTGAAATTTCCGACCGGAATTAACCGATCCTTACCGGATTCCGGCAGATCTTGCCGGAGTCAGTGGAGTTAGGGTTAACTCTAAGGAAAGAAAAATGAATCTAGAGCTGATTGCCACGTTTCAAAGAAGAAATAAAATAAATCTAATGTACTAGAAGAGAAGAAAGTGAAAATAAGAGCTTTGGACGGATTCCGACCGGGAACCGGCAAGATCACCGGAGAAGAAGGGCTGGAAAAGGGAAAATGAGTTAGGGTTTGGGGAAAGAAAGGAAGACAGGTTTGTAGAGGCTGTTGTCGTAGTGGATGCCAAGATGATGATGGAAACCATGAAATTGATGGAGATTCAGGCCGGATTCAAGCGAAATCCCGCCGGAGAAGATGAAGAAATCTTGGAATCGAGATCCCCTTTCTCCCTCTACTATCGCCCCTCTCTTTCTTGCATTTCTCTCTCACTCTCTCTGTTCGGTTTTTACGAAAATTAAAAAGCCCCTTTAAAAAAACCAACGGATTAAGCGTGTCAGTTAAGCTTAACGAGCCGAGCCCGAGTTAGGCCAGGCTCGGCTCGGCTCGGCTCGTTAAGAATTTAATATATTTAAATATATATATTATATATTAATATATACACTAAAAGGGTTGTCTAGGGAGTGAAAGGGGGAGGCAAAATATGTCACTTCTTTTTTGGAACCCCTTTTGTTACTTGGACCACCCCCTAGTGTAAAAAGAGTAGTAAAAAAACACTAGATAGGGCTGTCCAGGGAAGATGAGGGGTGTAAAATTAATATAATTCGAGCTCAATAAGGCTCACGAGCCTGACCGAGCCGAGCTTTTGAGCTTAACGAGCCGAGCCCAAGCCAAGCTCGGCTCGGCTCGTTTACACAAGCCTGACTGAGCCGAGCCGAGCCGAGCCCGAGCCAAGCTTTTGAGCTTAACAAGCCGAGCCTGGCCAAGCTCGGCTCGTACAACGGATGAAGGCTTATATGGAAAAATGATAAATTCAACCCCCCCCCCCTCTATTCTTATTCTTATGGACAACCCTCCTAATATGTTTTCAATTACACATTGCTGCACAAGGGTGTGTCCCAGGTAAGTGAAGGGATAAAAAGGAAAATGATATATTTGCTCCTCCCTATACTTTACTTGGACAACCCTCTCAATTTCTAATTCAACCCCCTTTTCTAGCTAAATATGTTTAGTAATTTAATGAAGACACCCTCTTGCTTTTGGTAAAGGCACTCCTCATTTGGCTTCTTCTCCCTAACAATTGATATATGGAAATTGGTATGGGCACACTCTTGTTGGAATCCCACCCTCCATTGGGATTGACATATTTAGGCCCGCCTTCTTCCGTTGGACGGCCCACTCTTGTACAACTTGCCCAGTTCTTTTTTTTTTCACTACAGGGGTAGTTCAGGTAGGTGAAGAGAAGGAGTAAAATTATACTCAAGAAATGGTACTAGCACACCCTCACCTTGATGGTTCCGCCTCTCTTTTGTTCTATGGGCACACCCCAGGCTAGACAAATCACACCCCTTATTCTTGCACTACACTATACTACAAACCTTACTCGCTAAGCAAACGTCCACGGATTTCAACGAAATATGGAGACCTAACTGAGACCCTAACCTACACTAGGACTAATTTTGGGACCCTAGAACACTAGTTTGTTAGGGTTTCTACTCAAACCAAGCTATTTAGGGTTCGGTCAAAATGGAGTGTCTACAGATGCCCCTTTTTGGCAGAACATGCTTGACATGCGAATGCCAAAGCTGAACAGACAACACATTTTGATTGACCCGAAAAGAATGCAAAGCGAAATTTCTTTTTTCGGTTCTAAGAATGATATTAAGAAGGGTAAAGCAACAAAATGACATTTCAAGACTCAAAGACTCAAAAACTGCAAGCAATAGGGAGATAGCCTCTCACTGACTCTTTACATGCCAACTATAACATCTCAAAGAGATAGGCTCTCTCTAATACTCTTGACTTAACTATTCACACCAGGTAACAAAGACTTACGAGCAATCATGAAACACAAACACACTTCTCTTTTTTTTAACAAGGCTAAACCAAAGTATACACCACAACTGTTCAAAGAGCACAAACCAAACAAACCAACTAATCACTTCAACATGAACCAATCGAGCACTCAAAGAATTCTCCTTTTTATAGACACTCTTTAGAAACTACATTATAACTTGTCTAAGACAAGTAAAAATCCAAACACTCAAAGAGGGTTTTTTTTTTTTTTTTAGAAACCACAATATAACTCGTCTAAGACAAGCACACATCTAAACACTCAAAGAGTTTTTTTTTTCTTCTTTTTTTATATTTTGTCGATCAGTCCAAAACTTACTCGACCACTTATTAGGATACTCGAATATTTGAGCCAAACTCAAACATCTAATAACGGGGCGAAACCAAATTCCGCCAGGCGATAGCTATACAGACCATTGCTGAAAATACATCTGTTTAACTATCCGAGTAACTCTGACTCCTCTTTCCAAAGGTAGCAAATCACCTTGATTTACATGGCTCTGCTAAACAGTACCATATAAACCCAGATTCGTATGTCCTGCTAGACAGTCCCACATGAACCTCTTCATAGATATGCCTGACTCCTAAATTCTTTAGGTAGCGACACATTACGGGATGATGATTAGGCAAGTCACTACTTGACATTGCACTACTAATCATCTGGGTATTAAATACCCGGGCGAAGGAAGAAAAGACCAATCCGTGTAACACAGAATTCGGTGATTTCTTACTTCTTATTAAAACCTTTCAAAATGATCGAAGAAAAGACCAAACCGTGTAACACAGGTTTGATAATTTTTCCCCTTTTAAAACCTTTCAAAATGATCGAAGAAAAGACCAAACCGTGTAACACAGGTTTGACGATCTTTCCCCTTTTAAAACCTTTCAAAATGATCGAAGAAAAGACCAAACCGTGTAACACAGGTTTGATGATTCTTTTCCTTTTAAAACCTCTTCAAAATGATTGAAGAAAATACCAAAGCGTGTAACACAGGTTTGATGATTTTTCCACTTTTAAAACCTCTTCCAAATGATCGAAGAAAAGACCAAACCGTGTAACACAGGTTCGGTGATTTTCCCTATTAAAACCTGTCAAAATGTTCGAAGAAAAAGACCAAACTGTGTAACACAGGTTCAGTGATTTTTCCAATTAAAAGCTTTCAAAATGTTCAGAGGAAAAGACCAAACCGTATAACACAAGTTATGATTATTTGCTCACTTCATTAAACCCTTTTCCAAAAATTGGAGAGAAAACCAGGCCGTGCAACAAAGGTTCTAGTAATTTCTTACTCTGTTAAAACTTCTTTTTCAAAATTAATGAAGAAAGGACCAAACCGTGTAACACGAAGTCCAGTAATTTCTTACCTTATTAAAATCTTTCAAAACAACGGAATAAAAAGCCAGACCGTGTAACACGGAACCTGTCAATTCCTATCCTTGTTAAAATCTTTCAAAATAACAGACGAAAAAAGGGCAGACCGTGGAACACGGAATCTGTCAATTCTTATCCTTATTTAAATCTTTCAAAACAATAGGAGAAAAGGCCAGACCGTGGAACGCGGAATCTGTCAATTTCTATCCTTATTAAAACTTTTCAAAACAACGGAAGAAAAGGTCAGACCGTGGAACACTGAATCTGTCAATTTTTAACCTTATTAAAACCTTTCAAAACAATGGAAGAAAATGTCAGACCGTGTAACACAGGATCTGTCAATTTCTATCCTTATTAAAACCCTAAAGAAATGATGGATAAAAAGGTCAGACTCTGAAGCATAGAGCTATCTATTTCTATCCTTATTAAAAAAACCTTCAAAAGGAATGAAGAATTTACCATCTCTGATCGATTTCACTAATGGGTCAGTCATCTTTTACTGAGAATAACTAGGAGTGCATGATCTTTGCTGAAAGCAAAACTCAAGTAGATTGATAAGATTTTCAGGTGTTGACTCTCTTTAACAGGTGAAAAGCATTTTGCTGAGGTTTGACGATTGCAAGAGTAGACTTTAGACTCTGCTGAGAATTAAAGTTTCTGAAACTTTGACTCCAAAAGAGATAATTTGATTAAGGAATTAAACTCGAAGAGTGTGTTTGAGCTTCTCGAGTGTCTATTTGCTGAGAATAGCTATCCCAAGTTATCATCGTGTTTAATATCTTTTATGACGTAAGTCATAAAAGATGCCCCTAGTATAATGTGCTTCTATGACAAAAGTCTTAAGAAAGCAGAACCAAGATAAATAGGAAAAAATTTGAGTTTGTATGGGTTCTTTCTTTGGTATAATGGTAAAACCATCTCCATAAAGGCTGAATCTGGAAATTCTCTATATCCTTGCTCTGTAATTGAGGCTTTTGATGTTTCAAGCAGGTCTGAATAAGAAGTTTCTTGCCTTTCTTTTATTCCTAAACCAGGATCTACTTCGGATTTTACTTTTCACTTTGGAAGGTGTACACTCATTCTTTCCAGTGCCAAACACTTTGGACTTCAAAAAGAGAACAAATATTGACAAGGAACAGACTCATAAAGATTCTTTCAAAGAAAACTTACGATATTCAAAGGACTTGACTCAATTTTTATTCACCCTTAGATCAAATGTGTCATTTTTTATGGTAAGGTTAGCCACCCTCGGAGTAATCTCGAAAACCATGTCAAGAGATTCTAATTTCCTCCGTCAGGACTTTTGTTATGGCTATTACTCTCTTCGGATTGCTCAGCTTTCATGCCCTTAGTTTAGAAAGATATCAAAGTAGATCTCACTGATTCTACTCGGATTCCAAGATCATGCCCAGTCTAGTGATTGTTCTTCTATCTCTTCGAGTCTCCTCTTTGTAGAAAGTCATAACTAATGTCTTCCAGGTTTTTTGTCTTCTGAAACACTTGTCTTAACTCTTTGCCAGGATTTACTTGCAACTCATACTTTGAAATTCTTCATGATAGAGGAACTCTGTATCTATATCCCTTCAACTCATTCTTTAAGGTAAGTCTTTGCCACTGACTGGATTGCCTTTTCAAGCTTTCAACCCATCAAACCGCTACCCTTATTTTGTATAAGCCGACTCCTTTGGTTATCGACTTAGCAAGCACATGACTTTATCTAGGCCACCCTTTCGGGTTTTCAACCTAGTGGGTCTTCAGACTGTCGTTCTTTTCATTTCTTTCTGTTTTTGTTTCATTTGCCTCAAACCTTCGCTTATTTCACTAGAAGGACTTTCTAGGTAGGCTTGGGTTCAAAACGGATAGATATCTAAAGTTCAAACGATCTAGACCGAATCTAGTCTAGCCAGACTACCGTACCCCAAAAATGGAGGATCAGGTCCGCGTAGTTCGCTCTTTTGGGGTTTGTCAAAGAATGGTTTAGCTTTAAGCTTCAAAAAGATTGAAAAGAAATTTTATCCCGAGGTTGACCGAATCTGAATTAATTAGACGCCTACGTACCCCTGAAGAGGTGGGGATCAGGTCATAACGTAGTTCAAATTGAACTTTTTCTTTAAAAAAAAAAATGCCTCTGGTTTATAATATGGTTAGAAGGAAATGGTTTTATTTGACTTTTTGGCCCAAAGGGTTCACAAAAGGATTTTTAAACATAAGGATTTTAGCTGTAAAGGTTCAAACGTCCAAGGATGGCCTCCTGGTGTATTGACGTACAAACTCTTTTGCTTAAGGTTCAAAGACTTTGAATATATATTTTTTGAGTAGTCTGGCGGTTTCTGCAGGCAAGACTTCAATCTCAATGCTCAACTCAAACTTATACTCATCTCACAAATCTTGACATTATGTTCAAGACTCTATAACTCTCAATAATCTCCAAATGCTGAAGACAATTCTCATATTCAATCTATCTCATTGACTCCATCATCTGGGTCTTTGATATTCTCAAGGAATTGTCTTTAGGAACACATTCCCTTCTCCTCTTCTTCCTCTTTTTTTTTTGTCTTCCTCTCATGCTTTCTTTCTTTTGGATATCCACTTTCTTTTGGACATAAAAATTGTCCCTATTCTTTGAATGCTTTATCTTGAAACTTCATAGCCCATGTGTTCTCACTAGCTTCACTTGATTTCTGATGTTGCAATCTCTAGAATTCTCTCTTTCAACTTGATGTCTAAAACTGATGGAGTCTTACTTCGCACAATGACGGACCATTCACCTACTTTATCCTTATAAGATCAGCAAGACTGCCCTGAACCCCTCTAAGTAGGTTTATCAATTCTTTGCGCTACTCGGGAGATAAAGTTTTGCTAATCCATCTTTTTCAAGTTTTGGATTTCGATACCACTATCGATAGCTTCAATTTATCCTTTGAGTGGCTATGCTAAATGCTCTTCCTCTCATTTAATAATCTTTCAGATCTCGAGGGGAATTTCGTCTGCATTCTCATCCGAGAAGTGTCTTTATTTTATTTAAACATTAAATCTAAGAGTGAATCCTAGAATATCAAAGATATGAAACTAACAACTTTATTAAATTGAAGACTCTTAAGTACATCAGTAACTCTATTTTTTTACGCGCCTCAATTGGCTCTACATTGAATTTTAACAAAGAGCTAAACACTGACTCTGGATGAGAAAGACTGATTAACATGACACATATTTTTTTACGAGCCTTAAAAGGACTTAACATTGATTCAATGAAAAGGATTAATAGACACAATACACACAATACTAATATTGACATAACTAGACTTGCCAACTTTGAAATGAGAACTGACATATACTCAACAAAAGACAGACTCTCAAAACCCAAGGCACTTCTTTTAAAGTAATGAACTGGCACTAAAGGTTCACAGGTAGTATGCCTTCCTCCATGATAATGATAACTATAGAGTTCGATTCTGGAGTAGGAATTTTAGAAAAAAGAACTCCACAAGGTCTAGGTTAAATGAGGCAACAAAAGGCTAATGTTGACAATGTGGGTGAGGTAATAGATTGCCTTGATCGAATGAGTTCCAAAAAGATCAGTCTTTTAGAAGAATGGTCTTTTACTGAACACAGACTTTTGACTTAGAAGCATTCACACCAGATCAATAGTCATGGGATAAAGATTCTAAACAAATATAGACAAGAGTAAGTTTGAACACATCAACGGGTATTTTAATCTAGAATGGTAGAAAATGTCTATCTATGAAGGTCAGAGGAAAATAGACAGTGATAACATGACCTACACTTATAGGGTTTCAAGGAATCCTCAATCACTCTTTTAAATCTTCTTTGGATAAAAATGCTCTCTTTTGGGAATGAAAAAGTTATGAACGATAAGCATCCCTAATCTAAATAGATTTTGATCTCAACAATAATCATGCACTCGTAAGATAGATAGGCAAGGTATAACCAATTCATTATTGATCACGATACAACAAACTCATGGTTTATCCCTGACTTTGAAGAATAGCAATCATACTCAAAATGTCTTAGATAAAATCCTGACAGCATAACAACGCTACAAAAGGGTAATGTCAAGATAGACTCATGATTTACCTAACTCTAAAGAACAGTGGTCATGCTCAAAATGTTCTAGGTGAAATCCGACAGCATGACGGCGCTACGCAAGGGATCCCAAAACTCAACATAAATGTATAGGAATAAGTACTCAGTAATACATGACTCTCAACAAGGATACTCTCACTCAATGGGGTAGTGGCAAGACAATCAAACTATCAGAAAATGAAATATGATCACCGGGAAAAAATAACCAAATGAAGGACTGACCATAGATGAGAATATATGACAATGGGTCAGATCTGATGATCGAAAGATCGAAGGATAGATCATGGCCATGATAACAGTAAGTAAGAGCCACAAACCAGATCCGGATCTGAATAACGAACGGATACATTTGATTGAATTAGGTAAGAAACCCTAACTAAGAAGAGAGCCATATTCTAATAATCAATATATATATATATATATATATATACATATACATATATCCTAACCATGGGCACCAACCCTAGTCTAATCTAGTGGAGTCAAGACACTTGACTCAAGACTGATATGTGAGTGTACTAGACAGCGCGGCAGGTAACCACAGCTTGACTTACCCTTCTACACTATATGGGTAGGCTGACTTCTATCCTAGGCTCACATGTGTTTCCATCGCACATGTATGTCATATATGAATGCGATATATGTATATATATAAACACATGCATTTCCTAGTTGGGCTTCACTAACTCAACAAATATATTTATGTACATAAGATATATGAAATAAAGTAGGGCCCCAGACTCAATCTATCGGGCACTATGCATATGATCCATACTTTAGATGTATAACACAAGTGCACCGAGTGTTTACGGTTGCAGTACTGGCGCATAGTTTGGAAATAGATACAACAGCACCATCAGGGTAATGACATCCCATCTGGTAAGCATTGAATCTATTCCGTGGAACCAATAATAATGAAAAACAATGAAAGAAATAAAGAATATAATAATGCATGATATGCAGTGTGTGAATCACTTGTTTTAATTACGCACCTATCTGGTGCCCTCAGATTCTAACGATAAAGTTCCCATTTAACTTGATTTTGGCCCAAATTTCTTCAAAATTAGTAGAAATGGCATTTTTAAAGAGTTAGGCAATGTTTCAAGAACTCCCCAGTAGAGTCGCAAGCCTGTGGACCCCGATCCGAGAGAGAGGTGGGGGACGAGCCCCCAGCGGCCTCTGGATCATCCACGTGTGAAGGAGAGCTCTACCAAGGAACTCTCGAAACGGATGCCACCCTCATAGCATAGCACGAGTGGCAATAAAAATGAATGAGATATCTCTTGATCCAGGGATAAATTTCCGAACCAAGACGTACCTAAAACAAACTCAGAGTCGCCATCCATGGATAGGCCATGGAACCCGAAAAATAAATATGCTCTGTATACAATAGATAACAAGAAATATATATGGGCTCATGCTTGATTACGGATGTAGAAGGTCCGAAGAGCACCCCCAATTCGTCCGAGTGAAAGTACTTGGTCTCTTATGCCATTTATTATTAACCTTGAAAAGTTTTGGACGAAAATCATGTAAAATAGGAACAAATATCCTAGAGTGTGTCACTTAAGCATAGTTAGGTTATGAGTGACATGCATGGCTCGGGGATGGAATAATAAGCGCACGCAAAATAATGAAAGAAGTGTCACTTAAGCATAGTTAGGTTATGAGTGACATGCCTAATTAGTGTCTAAGTTCTGATAGACAAGCACATGCATACTACAGCTAAAGGTATAAGGTCTGTACAAGAAAGTAAGAAAACACAACAAAACATACAATATGACTCGATACCACACACGACGCAACACAACAAATCCTAAGACTCTAATGATTAAACCCGAGTCTTTGGATGGTCTGATGTTCATCCAAAGAAGCCTACGTATCCCCGCATCCATAAGAATCAGAGTCACGTAGTTCTTCGCACCTATTCTAAACTATGATGCCTAAGACATCTAAACCTCTATCCTAGACTCGATCTAAAAGACCGGACAACTTATTAAAGCTTCTTGTGCGATTATTTAAATTCTAATAGATTGTGGATTTTAGGACACCCTATATGCCCTAACTAAATTCAGGTTAGCCCTAAGCAAATATAGGTGGTTCCTATAACCTATGTATAACTAGGTTGTGTTTCCTAAGGAAAACAAAGGGCGGACTAACGCATTCTATTCTAGTCATCAATCGGCGATGTGGATCACCAACTGACCGGATGGAGGCATTCCTATAACTCTAGGACAAACCCCTAACTCTAAAACAAGCACACAACAAACAAACAATGCATCAAGGACAAACTCCTAACTCTAAAAAACTCTCTACCTAGGACAAAGTCCTAACTCTAGAGGAAGATCTTTTCGAAATAAAGCTTAGAAGATTTTTATGCTTTCAAAAGGTTTCAAAAGTTTTTTTATTTACAAAGTTTGCCTGGACTTGGGATAAAGATCCCAAGCTGCACTACGTACCTCGTGGAAGAGGATCAAGCCAACGTAGTTCGAAACAAACTCTCCTAACTACCACTAAAACCATCAACACTTTAGATTCTTTTAAGGTTTTCAAACTTTTTTGATGTTTTAAATTTCAAATTTTTTTGAGTTTTAAATGTTTCAATATTGTTTTAGATTTTAAAGTTTTTCCAATGTTTTTTGGATTTTTAAAATATTTTAGATGTTTTCTGAATTTTTAACTGTTTTCACCATTTTGGTCAAAGACCTAAGGGAATACACAAAGCAACACCCTAGGGCCAAACCCTAAGGTCAATAGGGGAAACCCCTAAATCAGGTAAACCAATGTCAAAGACAAGAAAATGATTTAAGATCCCAAAATGCAAAGCTCTAATAAGATCATGCTAGTCTCTAATAAAGAAGAGTGACAACAACTTCAAGGAGAAACTCCTAACTAATAATATTAAAGAAGGGGGGGTAAATGAGTCAAAGAGTCTCTAATAGCACTATTAGAAATGGAAGTAAATGAGTCAAAGACTCTAATAACACTACCAAAGAGATAAATGAGTCAAAAACTCTAATGATCCTACCAAAATAGTGCCTAACGAGACAAAGTATGTCTCTTATGGGGAAAACATCTAACACTAACGAGACAAAGCATGTCTCCTATGGGGCTTCAAATATACCTATCATTGCCCTTGCAATAATAAACAAAGGTACAGGCAACTAAATAGACCAAGTTGGTCTTCAACTTATAGGAGGACAAGTTGGGATACAACCTGGAAAAGGTTCTATACATGAGGCAAATTATGCCTCCTAAGGGTAAATTCTCTAAATAAGGCTTGCCTCCAGAGGAGGAATGCCTAACGAGACAAAGTATGTCTTCTAGTGTAACTCACTAATGAGACCACAATGGTCTTCTAAATGGAGGGCTCTAGATAACTCTTTCATTGCCCTTTCAATGATAAGGGTTCTACTATCTAAAAGGTGTCTAAAAGACTGTGTTAGTCTACTAAATAAAGAGGGGAGCACTACTTGGACTGAGCAAGTCCCCTAAGGATGGGCTTGGACTAGCGCCTTCATCACCCATAAGATGAAGAATTCATGAAAAGTCTTAAGCGATTTAATTACTTTAATTTAAGGATTAATATACAAAACCCCACCACTAATGTGTGAAGCCGACTCGGGCTTGGTATGCCACTCAAGTATCCAATATGCCTACGTATCCCAGCCTCACTGGAATCAGAGTCGATCGTAGTTCGGTGCACCTAAGCTAAGCTACTTATGCCTAACTCATCTAAGACACCGATCTAGACTGGATTTACTGTTTAACAATTTAAGATAAATTATTTGGTTCAAGTTGAAGATTTTATTATCCTAGGACTTCATCTAAGATGCTATATGGTCATATCTAAGTGCAAGACACCCTTTAGACTAATGCAGGTGAACCTACATCCTAGGTAACTAGGCTTGTCCTATGAGAAAAGTGAGGTGACTAGTGTAACTAGATCTATGGCACGGTTGCTATCCATAGCAAACGGCCGTGATGAGGCTGTACTCCTAACTCTAGGACTCCCTAAAACCTAGGACACAACGAGACGTAAGTTTTCCTAAGGGGCCCTAAAGGTTCCTACGATAGGAGACCGTAATCCAACGGCTCCTAAGACACGGATCGAGTTAATTCGATTTGTTAAACTTAATGATTTTCGATTTTTGAGAATTTTCGATTCCTAAACATCTAAGGAATACCAAAGGCTCTATGGTTCACAAGTTTCGGCCTCGAATCGCAACCATGGAAGGGAATCGTGCTCTCAACACTTGTATAATTTAGCACGTAAGTTATAGTATAGTATTGCCTAGCATATTTCTCAGGATTTCCGTGGACAGTGGACCTCGGAGCCAATAACATACTATAATTTACGCACTCCAATTATGCTAGATCAATCGCAATTAGTATACGATTATGGTTATGATCTCGGCATCTAAATTATCCTAGCATGTTATTTTACAAAGGAAATCTATTACTCATAAGATTTCTGTTTCAAATAGCTTAGTGATTGAATACATTATGAAAAGTTAGAGTTCTCTGAAACTTTTCAAGGTGCTTTGAATTAATTTGGATTTTTAAATGAATTTATCACAATTGGATCAGATTAATGATTTTAGAAAGAAGCCTATAGCTAATTAAGTTATCTGTTCCAGAAATTTTAGGATATGATGTATTCTTGAAAAATATATTCTGTTTTAATTCTTCATGATTTTAAAGATTGAAATTCGATTTTTAATTGATTTTCCACTTTCGGATCAGATTGATGACATTACACTAACAAATATAACAAATTAATTCCAAATCCAACCAACCTTTTACTAGACCATTCTCGGACAAATAGAAAATTATGAGAAAACATGCAGACATTATTTCGATAATTGTCTATTTTTAATAGATATATTCATGTTCTGATAAGAGCAATTACAAATCAATAAAAAATACTAAAATATGCCCAGAATTTCTGAGAAATTGTCAACATGATTCTGACTGAGCAGTTCATCTTGCTACCAAATTTCAGCTTTTAAGGAGTTCGTTTAATGATATGTCTTTCATATACATGAAAATCAGTGATTTTATCAAAATAATTCCAGTAAAAATAATAAATAAACTCCAAATCTTTTGAAACTTTTTATATGATATTTGAACATTAAAAATCTATTGATGACCAAATTTCAATCAGTTTTGAATGGTTTTGTTATATGAACAATTTTTAGAACCATTAAAATCCTATTTCAAGGTATTATTTAAACGAATTTTTGAGCCATCAAAACAAATGAAATCTACAGGAATTTTTTGATTTTCGGTGCTATTTTAAGTATATTAAAACTCAGAAAATATAGCTTCACAAAAAACCCTTGGTTTCAAAACACTCATTTCGTAAAAACGATTCAAAAATCACTAGATATCCCAATCGGTTAAACGCCCAATTTTCTTATATAACGATTCCTTTTTTTTACCAAAATTGATAATCGAATAAATTGACCCACCACAATCATATTAGATCATGCATGGTAGCTTTTACGATAGTCATGAAGAAAACAAAGAAGAAACGGCTCTAAGCATGCTTTTCTACCTTTGATATTATAAAAATGGAGGAACCTACCGTTGATCGCGCTCATTGTCTGTAGGGTGTGTAGCCTTGAGATATTCACTTTGACACACCCTCTACGTAACACCAAGATCGCCGGAGATTCGTAACTTGGAATATTGCTGGAAGAAGAGGATGAATAATCTTGAAGTGCTTTAATGGAAGAAAAAAGAGGGGAGGAGTGTTGGCTGAAAATTCAAGGGAGAGATGAGAGGGTTGTGGGTTTCGGCTAGGCAAGGGAGAGGAGACACTAGTCCAAGAAACGTGAGATGGGAGAGAGGACTGTTGTGGACCCCGATCCGAGAGAGGTGGGGAACGAGCCCCACTTTAGTCTCAGGTTCATCCACGTGAATGGAGAGTTCTACCAAGGAACTCTCGAAAGAAGTGCCTCTCACAGCATGAGTGGCGATAAAAGGTGAGATATCTCTCGATTCAAGGACTAGCCCAGATTCGAGGCGTACCTTAAACAAAAAAGAGTCGCCATCCAAGGACGTGGGCCATGGATCCCATATTATGCTCTGTTGCAATGGATAACCAGTGATATAAAAGAAGCTTCGTGCCTGATTACAAATTTGGAAGGTCCGAAGAGCACCTCATCCGCTCAAGTTCAGACACATGGTCTCTTATGCCATTTACTTAATAATTTTGAAGAGTTTTGGGCGAAAGTCATATGAAATGGGAACGAATATCTCCGAGAAGACATCTATCTAATCATGCATGTCTCGGAGATGAATAATAAGCACACATAAAAGATATGAAAGAAGTGTTGCCTAAGAATAGCTAGGTTATGGATGTCATACCTAATTGATGTCTAAATTCTGGTGTGCAAGCACATGCATGCTACAGCTAAAGGTATAGGATCTGTACATGAAAGTAAGAAAACACAGCAAAACACACAACACAAATCAATTCTATATATAACCGGACAAGACAAATCCTAAAACTCTAATGCAAGACTTGACTTGGACCAAGATGGCCGTCCATCCTAGCTGCTCTACGTATCCCGGCCTCGGGAAGAATCGGAGTCAACGTAGTTCGATGACCTATTCTAAACTACAATGCCTAACCATCTAGAACCGCTATCCTAGACTCGATCCACTAGACTCGACTGATTTTTAAAGCTTTTTGTACGATTGCTTAAGTTCATGTGAATTATAATTTTTAAGACTCTATATATGCCCTAACTAATGCAGGTGGGCCCTACATCCTATGTGTAACTAGGCTGTGCATCCTAAAGAAAACCACGGGCTGACTATATGCTTCCTAGTCTAGCCATCGGTTTGACTAAATGTCTAACCGACCAACTCGAGGCCTCCTAACTCTAGGGACACCCACACGACAGGACACACCATATCAATACAAATCAGGACAGCCTCCTAACTCTAAAACACCCCAAATATCTAGGACAGACTCCTAAGCCTAAGGGAAGATCTTTTGAAAAAAGGTTTTGAATATATTTTTTTTATATTTTTGGAGGGTTTGAAATGTTTTTTTTAAAGGTTTGGCTGGACTTGGGATATGAATCACAAGCTGCACTACGTACCTCGTGAAAGAGGATCAAGCCAACGTAGTTCGGAAAAGAAATTCATAACTACACTTCTAATGACTCAAGATTTTTGAGATTTTTGATTTTTCAGATGTTTTTTGAAGTTTTGACTTAAGAGGACAGCATCCTATCATCATAAGGGTAGGACAGACTCCTGATATCCCGCAAAGGTTGGACAGCATCCTATGCTTTGTGGGGGAATTAGACAGAATCACGACTTTGCAAGGGTTGGACATCATCCTATACCTTGCAAGATTGGATAAAATCACATGACTGGATGAGAGGTTGGATAGAATCCTAACCCCCTATGATGATAGGACTGACTCTCTAGGTAAAGACAAACTCCTATCCTATTGGATTGACTCCTAAACTGGTAACTTTAGAGGGCGTGCTAACGAGACAAGGCATATCTCCTAAAAGAAGAAGAGATGAAGAAGGATACTAGTGAGACCAGGCAAATCTCCTAGACACAGAGGTGAGCTCCAAGTATCCTTATCATTGCCCCTGCAATGATGAAAGGATTAGGATAACTACCAGACCAAGTCGGTCTTCAACTAAGAAGGGAGTTTCTAATGATGAGGCTAAGCAAGCCTCCTACGTGCGACTCACTAATGAGACAAAGCTTATCTCCAAAAGGTTTGATTTTCTACCGAGACATAGCCTATCTCCTAAAAGAGGGCTCTAGATGACTCTTTCATCGCCCTTGCAATGAAGGGAGCTAATATTTAAAAGTGCCTAAAAGGGGAAGAGATCTCTACCTAAAGAAAAGAAAAGAAAAGGGAGGAGAGCACTACCATGCCCAGGTAGGTTCCTCAAAAGGATGGGCTTGGGCTGCCTTCATCGCCCTTTGGCAATGAATGGGTTTTTACAATCTAAGATACCTGAAAGGAGGAGAGGTCTCTACCTAAAGAAAGAGGGAATAAGAGGGAAGAGGGTACTATCACGACCGGGTAAGTCCCTCCAATGATGAGCTTGGGCTAACGCCTTCATCGCCCCTGCACTGATAAGCTAATTTTTCTTAAATTAAAAAAAAAACAATATAAAGCATGGACTGAATCTCAAATATATGATATGCTTTTATGGCGCACAGATCATGAAGTGAATCTTAAATGGATGAGCAAACTAGACATGAACCAAATATTGCGTAGATGTGCTGACTTTATAAATACATAGACCCTGCATTGAACTTTGTATAATTTGTAATGCCAAATGTGAAGAGAATTACTGAGATTGTGCAACTTGTTATATCAAATGGCAAGTAGAAAGTTGGATCTGTGCATTATCTGTTGGTGTAAACAATCATGAGAAGAACTAAACTATAAATGGACCAGAGATTATACAAGACTAAATTATGTACACAAGTAACAACTTATATAAGAACTAAACCATAAGTAAGCAAGGAGTAGCACAAAACTGAACTATGAACCCTACTCTTTTGAATACAGATCTTGTACTTTTTAAAATAAAAAATAAATAAATGCAACTAATAGAGCCTTCTTGTTGAAAGAATTTTAAGAATAACCGAGCTGCTACTAAGTGAAGGTTCAATTATCTACTATCCCTATCCCTATCTATATCTATAGACTTGATGCTAAAATGGAAATGCAATGTGACAAGTCTCTAGCTAGGAATGTGAGCTATGCTCCTGAAAGACAAAATGACAGGGAGAACTACTGACATTTATTACATTATGTCTACTTAGGCAACCACCTGATCCAAGGTACTATCAACCTTAAGGCTATGAGCTTCCTACAAACTTCCTTCCTGAAATCAGATATACATGGCATAGCACAATTCCAATCGTCCCCTGCCATATCTCTCACAATAAGAAAAACATCGAATCTACCAAAGTCCAAGGTATCATTTGTGGCCCTCACCCAAGCACTGTAAGAAATTTCAAGGAGAAAATTGACAAGAAGACCAATACCCACACCCACCAAATTTAGGCCAACATTAAACTCAACTACACATTCATAGAGAGATACAAAGCATAATGACACTCATCAAAAAAATTCTTTTAGTACCAAAATCAATAACTTTCACAACAATGCATCTTAATCTCCATTCCATATACATAGCTTCAAACTCAAGATAATCAAAATCTAGACTCTTGGGTCTATTTCACATCTACAGACCCTAACTCAAACCCTCCTTTTTACCAAATCAAAGCTGATCATTCAACCACAAAACAGAGAAAAACAGATTCATAGAACTGAAATGGAGATGATATTGCAGCCAGAAGTGGATAGAAAAAATGATTAAATGATTAGAAACTATGGTGCTTGCTAGAATCAATAATACTTAGTTGGAATAAATGGCGAAACCATCGGAACAAAGGCGAGGTGATCAGGATTCAAAAGAATGGCGACAAAACTTTACAGATCTGATCCGAGGTAGGAGTGTTCGTCGGATATCCAACGTATTCACACAAAATCAACAAATTTGGGGGAAAATGACAGAGAATTACCTCAATTGCAGGTTTCAGACAGATTTTGCAAAGAACTTACTAAAATTTAAGAACCTCCATCTACAAATGGAGACCACAAGCTTCGAAGCTTCTTCCCTTTTTTTTAACTCTTCTCTTTCTCTCATCGCTATGCTTTCAGCTTTAATTTCTTTCAGATCCATATGAGATCTATGAAATCCCTAAGAAAAATCAGCTCCTCTCTCTATTCACTTGATTCTCCTTCCATCTTTCTGATTGCAATAGTGATTTAAGGATGAAACGGCAAGGGAATTTGAAAATCTGAGGGTTAGAGCTTCCCTTGACCGGCTGGAGCTCCGGCGAAGCCTTCTCGGAGAAGATGATCGGTCGAGAAATTCCTCTTTCTCTCTACAATTAGGGTTTCTAGGTTAGAATATGGAGGCTAGCAGGGGAGGTGACCGGATTTCCAAAGTTCACCGGAGGTTGCACCGATCGGAATCGCAGAATGAGGATTTTCTAAACCTAGATGAAGATGAGCTATGGCCAAGGATTTTTAAGGTGAAAACAAACTGGATCTATAGTTCCCGCCGGCAAAAAATGGTTGAAATCCGGCTAGATCTGCTGATGGAGAGGATGGCCGGATTTCATGGAGATCCGCCGGATTTCGACGAGTATCACAGAGAAGATGAAGAACTAGGGTTAGATTTAGGGCTTAAGAAGGTAGATCTAGGGTTATAGGATGTAGATCCAAGGTTATGGTGAATGTAGAAGTGAAGAAGATGTGATAGACATGGCAATGGCTTGTGGTGGCCGGATTCCGGCACAACTCGCCGGAGGAGAAGATGAAGATGGACAGAAAAATGAGGAACGAAATAGGGTTTGGGTTTTGAGCTTTTTTCTCCTCTCTTGTGCTTCTCTGATTTTTAGATTAGGAAACCCCTCTTTCTCAAAAATGACGCTTTGAATGAGTATTTAAAGGCATTATTGGGGATTGATATTTGCACTATCAGTTGTTGGGCGCACCATTGGGCGGAAAATTTGATAAGCGCACATTGAAATCGTGTCTTATTCGAAATCTGCTCTGCACCGTTCCAGGATAATTCACCCCCCTCTTCTGTTTTACACTACGGACATTCTCCCCTCTCGTTCGCTAGGCAAACGCGCTCGGAATTCGACGAAATTTTGTAGGGACCTAGATGGGATCCTAAGCTAGCTTAGTATGCAATTTGAGGCACTACCTCATTGATTTGATGGGGTTTTGCACAAAATTGGAAGGCTTAGGGCACGGTCAAAATGGGGTGTCTACAGCTGCCAGCATCAAAAAATCAATCCCGAGCCTCTTTGTTATTGGATTTTTTATAGGAGAAGTACTCCTCTTTCATACGAAAAAGAAGAAGAAGAAGGTTCCTTTTCTAAAAGAAATAACCACCCATCCCCGTTGCAGAGTTTCTTTTTTCTTTTTCTTTTATTTTTTTGAACCATCTAAAAGAAGAAAGGACAGCAGCTCTAAAGGAAATTTATCAAATTTAAAAGATTAGCACTGTAACTCTGCCATTTTTGAGAGATGGGGTGAGTTGCCATTTGGAAGAAAAGTCATTGGAATTGCCAAACGTGTGCTTTCCCTCTTTTTCTTTTATAAAAGGATTGTCATTTTAAGAGTGAAGATGTGGCTGCCCAAGAAAACCCAAACGTGACATCTCTTTCCATTTTTAACGTATCTTAAAACAACCCCATGTAGCACTGCCATTTTAGCATTTTCTAGAATTCGTACCCATCTTGGTTTCACTCGGTGAAGCTGAAATTATTATACCCAATAAAGATGAAACAGCCACTCTCCATCTATTCCTTCATGGCTTATTAAATGTGCAATATAAATGGTAAGCTGCCACCCTTAATCAATAGCTTGCCATCCAAAACATATTAAGGAATGGCATTAACTCCTCCAAATCTCAGAGGGCAATAAGATAAGGAAAGCAATGGCACGTATACTTTCTCTTCTAAATGGCTACACTTGTAGCTTTCTAAAAGAAATCCAACGCTTGCTATTAATCTTGAATTTTGAGTCAACTTCGGGTAGGTCCCACCTTTGGAAGAATTTGCAACCTTCAAAAGAGTCTGAATCCACATTGGTGGGTCTTACCTGCAGGAAAGAACACACACATGGGTCCCTAATCGTTTCCATAGATTGATCAAGCTGTTCAACTTGTGGGCCTCAATTTGTAAACTAGACACGCCCCCTAAATCTCCTCCACTGGATGATCTAAACCGTTAAACCCATGTGTCACAGTAAGTCACTCTCCAAATGATTCCCATTAGATAATCCTAACTACTAATTTAGTAAGCTTCCTCATGATTAGGTTGTACCCAAAATCCCTTCGATTGGGTGATTCGACCCTTCATTTGTTAAGCTACTGCGCAATAATTTGCCCCAAATCACTTTCACTTTGGTCGATCCGAACCATCCAATTGATGGGCTATCACACAAATTGATTTCACTCCCAAAATCATTTCAAAATAATGATCCGAACCATCTAATCAATGGACAACAATGAAATCAGTTGTGCCATGAAAATTATTCCTAAGGGACAATCCAAACCATTCAATTAGTGGGTCACAGCGTAAATTAGTTGTTCCTCTAAATCCTCTCCACTAGGTGATCAAAACCATCAATTTGATAATCCAAAGAGCAAGTAGATGGCGCCCTAGAACCACTTTCATTGGATGATCCAAACCGTTCATTTGATGGGCGTCAATTTGTAAATATGTTGCGCTGCCAAAATCAATTCCATAGGACCATCCAAACCATCCAATTAGTTACACCCCGCAACCGACCACCATAGGACGATCCGAGCTGTCCATTAACGGGTCATGGTGCAAACGGGTTGTGCCTCCAAACCTCTTCTATAGGAGGGCTGCGGCATAAATGGATTGTGCTCCACCAAATCATTTTTGTGGGCTGATCCGAGCCATCCAACTTATGGCCTATCGAGTGAGTGACTTAGATCATCATAATGTGGGCCCCATTCCATGCTAGGCGAACTTATTTTTTTTCGTAAAATTTGATCTTTGAAATCTATAGTGAACTATATAGATGACTCGAATATTCTTTAGTTGGGCCAACTTACTCTGTCCAAATCTAATCAAAATGCATAATGCGGCCCCACCAAATGGGTCCAAATTCTCTCTGGTTTGGATTCTTCTGAATAACCATTCTCAACACTTGGCAAAAAAATGCAGAACATTGCGGAAATGACCGCAAAGATTGAGAAAAGGTAAGAGACGGACACGAAAATGGAAAATGGTAGAAAACCGATAGAAAAATACTAACTTCTTTATTGATTAAAGCGGAGCAAAATGGGGGTGTATATAGTTACCTTGGACGATTAAATGCCACTGACTACGCTACCTGTGTGTCTTGTGTGTCAGGACAAGCGACTAGAAAACCCCTTCCGTAAAGCTAAGAGAACTGAACATTTATTAGAAATAATCCCCTCTGACATTTGTGGTCCTATGAGTGTAAGGGCTAGGAACGGTTCCCATTATTTCATCACTTTTATAGACAATTTCTCTAGATATGGTTATGTCTAACTTATAACAAATAAGCATGAAGCTTTAGAAATGTTCAAGCGGTATAAGTCAGAGGTAGAGAACCAATTAGAGAGAAGGAATCGATACAGGTGGAGAATATACGTCTGATTTGTTTGAACAGTTTCGCATAGATATTGGGATCGTCCAACAAACATCCATGCCATACACACCCCAACAAAATGGTGTGGATGAGAGGAGGAATAAGGCCCTTCTTGATATGGTGAGATCCATGATGGCCCATGCAAATCTCACCCATTCTTTTTGGGGTGATGCACTTTTATCGGCTGTCTATATTTTAAATAGGGTTCCTTCTAAGTCCGTGCCAATGTCCCCCTATGAATTGTGGACAGATCGAAAGCCTGACCTGAAAGAATTGAAAGCATGGGGATGTCTGGCACATGCCCTGATACGTCATCAGAATCGAGGTGGAAAGATGGAGAAGAGAACTCGAGAGTGTATTTTTATTCTATATCCTGAACACTCAAAGGGTTACGAACTTCTCCATGACTCTGTTGAGATTGAGTCCAGCGATGTCACATTCTTAGAGGATTGTTTTCCCAATAGGAAGAAACCCAGGATGGATATGGATTTTCATGAGATGCCCTTAGATAGTGGGAGTCAAATTCCGGTCCCTTTGGACAGTGGGACTCAGCCACCTACACCTATGGTTGTAGGGAGTCCACCAGTCGTCGAGGATAGTGGGAGTGACCAGCCCGTGGTTAGTCGAGTCGAGCCTATAGTTGTTAGTGACTCACCAGTCATTCCTGCCGTTAGAAGAGGAACGCTCATTAGACGACAAAGGTTATTCTATGGGCATGATGGAGAGGCATTCACTTATGTTTCTGTCGATGAGGACGAACCAGGATCACCTGTAGAGGCATTGAAATCGCCTAACTCTAAGGAATGGGTCTTAGCTATGAATGAAGAGATAAGTTCCATGATGAAAAGTTAAGTATGGGAACTTGTTGATTTGCCCCCTGTGGACCCCGATCTGAGGAAGCGGTGAGGGATGAGTCCCCGTCGGTCCTTTAGATCTCCACATGAAGGAGAGCTCTACCAAGGAACTCTCGAAACAAAACACCTTATGGCAATAAATGAGATACCTCTTGATCCGGAGACAAAAGCCTCAAAACCAAGACGTACCTAAAACTATGAAAGAGTCGCAATCCATGGATAGGCCATGGAACAAAACATAAATGCTCTGTTTGCAACAGATAACCAGAGAAAAGAGGGTCCGTGCCTGATTACGAGTTGGGAAGGTGTTAGGCATCCAACTCGCCCGAGCGCACTCGGTCTCTTATGCCATCTTTTATAATTTTCATAGACTTTTGGGCAAAAATCATGTGAAGTGGGAACAAATATCCCCAAGAAAACGTCTACCTAAGCACGCATGACCCGGGATGGGCAAAAGAAAATAAACATCCAGATCCAAACTCATCACATCTAATCCTAACTCATCACATCTAGGAAAGCAGTAAACATACACATTCATAACTACATCTAAGCAGATAATGACAGATATAATGAGATATGATAAGCTAAAATAAGCAGGAACGCAGTAAAAGAGCTACAGCTAAACAGATAAATAAAATAAGCAAGTAAATAAATGCTACAACTAAACATGTGAGTAAACTATAAAGAACTATAACAAAGTAAAGCAATATATGACAGTAAGAAAACAATTAACAGCTACAGCTAAGCAGGTGATCAAGAGATAATACTCTAGTAAGCAGTAAAGAAATACAACTAAACGTGTGAATAAACTAGTAAGCTATAACTAAACGTGCATTAAAGTTATAAAGACAAGCAATGCTACCACTAAACACATAAAGCTGTGCAAGAAATAAAGGTAATCAAAACAAAGAAGTAAACACAATATCATGATCCTATGCAAGAAACAATGCTAAATAACAGACTCAGATCCCAAACTGCTAACAACAAATCCTAAGAGAGTGCCCAAAGAGTTGATTGATCTATCGCTGAAAGATTCTGGGAATCCACGGATGAAACATCAGTGAAACGAGCTGAAAATGGCGGGAGTTCCGGGACTCATTGATTTGATAGTGAGCTTACTAGAGTACCACCATGGAGAGAGGCCAGCTGAGGGATCTCGAGAGTCAGTGAAGTCTTTAGTTTCCAAGCTGAGAGTAGACCCGTCGTCCGCCCTAGATGTAGTCCAGGATCTTCAGGAGCAAGGTTTGACAGACCCTACTAATGAACAATGACTTTGGATTCCCCCAGTTGGGGATGAGATATATTTATCTTCTGGATTGATCAGACATACATTTAATATATGGATCAGTTTTTGTTTGTTTGCTTTTACCTGCAGTTGTTTGTGTTGTTTGTATTGAAATAAAGAGTATTTTTGTATAAATAGACATCTGTTGTAGACGGGATTTATACACAAATGCCCATAGTATAGTTCTTTAAACAACTTTGGTTGAAAGCATTTTGCATTATTAGCGAAGGCTAATCTTGAGTTTGAGCATTTTGCATTTATTAGCAAAGGCTAATCTTGATTTTGAGCATTTTGCATTATTAACAAAGGCTAATCTTGATTTTGGGCATTTTGCTTTATTAGCGAAGGCTAATAATTCAAAATGCCTGTGTCATGGTTTCTTTAATGATTTGATCAAGCATTTTGTGTTATTAGTCATATTTCTATGACTAATAATACAAAATGCTCCTAGTGTATTTATTCCCATACATAAGAGAAAGCTAATACAAGGTAAGAAACGAGGATAGCAATTTTGATGTAATGAAAAGAGGGTTATTTCTGAGCGCTCCTGATCACGAGGTTACGTCTTTCTGAACATTCTTTTTTTGTACACGGAGTACCAAACTGGATCTTGACCTTCTGAAACCTGTACATGGAGGACTGAGCTAGATCTTGATTTTCTGTACTTGGAGTACTGAGCTGGACCTTCTGAGATAGGAGACTTCGCTTTGTTTTCCTTTGAAGTATGATTACCTTCGCTGGGCAAATGACTTGGCTGAGGAAAATGAGCTTTTCTTTTCTAAATTCCCATGTAGGGAGGAAAGGAGGAAGACTCAATTTTACTGAAACAAATGCTTTTGATTTATTTAGGTAAGTCAAACCCTAGATAGATGAGTTTAAATGTTCTTACGCATAGGTAGTGTTCCTTACCTCTGGTTTTCAATCATGGTCCAAAGACCCTTTTGAAAATCCGATATAGGGGGTCCCAAGTTATAATAGAAATGGCAACTATGAGGAGGGAGAATACGGTTGTTGAAGAAAACTAGAATTTACCAATTTGAAAAACTTAAACCGATTAAGAGATCAAAAACAATTTGCTTTAAGCATACAAGTTAAATCTAATGGTGCAATGCAAATGAAAGAGCAAAGAGATAGAAAGAGTGCACCCGAGATTTAAAGTGGTTCGGTCCTCAAACCCGAGGCCTACTCCACTCCACCAACCAAACCCGTTGATGGCTTCACTATTTGATCTTCTTAACCTTGGCGAAGATCGGTGCCAATTACAATTGCTTTAACCTTGGTGGCAATCCTCACCACGGAGAAAAAAGGGCTCCGCTTCTCCGAATACTCGCCCGAATACAAATCTTGAAAGATGAAAGAAAGAACTAAAAAATCCCTTCACAAGGGTTACAAAAGATGTACAATTGAGAGCCTATGATCCAAATCCTAGAGTTGGTGATGAGAGGCACAATTGAAGCTTGATTCACTCTTGGGTATTCAAATGAAGTTTAAGAGTGTTAGGATTGATAGTTTGTATGTTTAGAACACCCATATTTATAGGAAAAACAAAATATGACCGTTCAGTGGCATTACGGTAATTCCAGCAAAATTCCAAACGGCTCTTTTTCAGACCGTTGGAGTGTTCTCGGAGTTCCGAGAATAATTCTCGGAGTTCCGAGAAAAAATCTCGGAGTTCCGAGAAGCCTCACAGAAGTTGGAAAAAGTCTACTGGACCATTTCTCGAAGTTCCGAGAAAAACTCTCGGAGTTTCGAGAAGCCTATGCAGAGCAGATTTTCAATTCTGTTTTTGGGCTTCCAGTTCTCAACCAAGATGGGATTGCTATGAGGGTTCCAAGGTGTTGGAACTCCACAAATACAATCACTTGTTTATTTAGGGTGTGTGAGATTACTTTAATTATGCCTCTAAAAACCTAATCTAGGTTTGGATCAATTACATTAAGAAATTGTCTTCAATATTAATTTCTTCATGTCTTCAAGTCTTCATGACTTCTTGCTTGATGACTTTGGCCTTCCAATTAGTGGTCCAATGTGGGCTTCTTGGCCTTCAATCCAAGCATCCTTGATCTTACTTTATCAAGATCTACAACTTAGACAAACAAACACATTAGTGATAAATGATCACTTGTGTATTGGAATCATCAAAACAAGATGGGAATGCCAAGGTAAAAACCATTGGGCTTACAATCTCCCCCTTTTTGATGATGACAAGCACAAGAGATTTACAAATCAAAGCATATACTCTTTTCACATTTTTCTTACACTAGAGACTTTACTCTAGATTCTTCTCCCCCTTTGTCATCAACAAAAAGAAGGGGTAAGAAAAACAAGGGTTTAAAATTTACAATTTTAAAGCTCCCCCTTTTTCAAAGAAAAATTCAATTTTAACTCCCCCTAGTTAAAATAATTTTACAATACAAGAGAGGTTATAAAAAAAACATACAAATGAAATATATTCAATTTTAAGTTCAAAAACCCCTAATCTACACAATATGAATATCATCATATGGGGGTTTTGGGAACCCAAGATTTCTTGGTCCCACATCTAGCCCTACTCTTGGATGCACATTGGAATTGGTAATGACCATTCATTCCACAAAAATGGCATCTAACAAGAGGGTTAGATACACTAGTCCTATCATGATAAGCATGTTGAGGTCTAAGACTAGTTTTACTTAGGATTATGTCAATAATTTTATTTCCATTTAGAAATCCATGTAAACATAATCTAAGTCTTTCATTTTCATTATGAAGATGGGATGTTTGAACTAAAAGCTCATTTCTTTCATCTTCATAAGAATTGGAGGAGCTTGCCATATTTTGAAATTTTAAAAGTTGGCAAGTTTTCTCATCCAAACTACCCTTAAGGGTATTAATCTCAAGTTTATGATTTTCAAGTGTAACTTGTTCTTGAGATATGGAAGAAGATAAATCACTTTTCAAAAATTCAAGTTCTTTTTCTAACTTTAAAATGGATTTTTTAAGAACTTTGTTTTTGGAAATCTGGGTATGCAAGGTTTCACATAATTCATCATAAGGTATGCTATCACTTTTACTACTAGATGAAGAATATGAGGGGTTAGAGTTTACCTCAACTTCATGGGTGAATGTCATGAAGCAAAGATCATCTTTTTTATTTTCTTCCCCTTCACTTGAGCTTTTGCCCGATGTGCTTAACGCATCCCAACCGGCGGCAAGAGCCTTATGCTTCTTCCAATCCTTCTTACCCTTGTACTTAGAGGAAGTTGATTTTAGAAGTGGACAATCCGGTCTTTTGTGTCCTATCTTCTTGCAATTGAAGCATCTTAAGGCTCCATCAACATCACTTTCTTCTTTCTTTTTCTTATCTTTCTTATGCTTCTTTCTCCACAAGCTCTTGAATCTTCGTAAAGCTTCTTCTTCGTCACTATCCGCTTCACTTGATGAGTCTTCCTTGGAAGCCTTGAGTGCTAGGGATCTAAATTCCCTCTCCTTTTCCTTTGGCTTCTTTTCCTCTTGTCGGCTAGTAAGGAGCATCTCATGGGTGATGAGAGATCCTACGAGCTCCTCTATGGTTAGCGTCTTGAGATTTTTTGACTCTTGAATCGCGGTCACCTTTGGATCCCAATGGGGAGGAAGAGACCTAAGTAACTTACTCACAAGCTCATCGTTAGGATAAGATTTACCAAGATTAGCTAGTTCGTTAGAAATAATAGAAAAACGAGTATACATTTCCGAAATACTCTCGTTTGGACTCATTCTAAACATTTCATACTTGCTCTTTAACAAGTTTATTTTGGAATCCTTGACTTGTGATGTTCCCTCATGGGTAGTTGCAAGGGTATCCCAAATAGTCTTGGTGGAATCAAAAAGAGCAACTCTATTAAACTCCTCGGTAGCTAAGGCACAAAACAAGGAATTTATTGCTTTGTAGTTCAAATTAGCTTGCCTTTTTTCTACCATATTCCATTCTTCAAAAGGATTGGAAGGTACATTGTATCCATTTTCAACAATGTACCAAAGTTCCACATCTATCGAAAGAAGATAGATGCGCATCCTTGTTTTCCAATGTCCATAGTTTGACCCATTGAAGAAAGGAGGTCTAGTTGTGGAATGGCCTTCCGGAAGTCCGGTTCCAATTTGGTGTGCCATTTCACAATTAAAAGTTGCCAAATAAAATCTTTCCCTAGTTAGATTTTGAAATAACTTTCACAAAAATTTTAAAATCATTCAAGAGCCAAGGCTTTGATACCAAGTGAAAATCCGATATAGGGGGTCCCAAGTTATAATAGAAATGGCAACTATGAGGAGGGAGAATACGGTTGTTGAAGAAAACTAGAATTTACCAATTTGAAAAACTTAAACCGATTAAGAGATCAAAAACAATTTGCTTTAAGCATACAAGTTAAATCTAATGGTGCAATGCAAATGAAAGAGCAAAGAGATAGAAAGAGTGCACCCGAGATTTAAAGTGGTTCGGTCCTCAAACCCGAGGCCTACTCCACTCCACCAACCAAACCCGTTGATGGCTTCACTATTTGATCTTCTTAACCTTGGCGAAGATCGGTGCCAATTACAATTGCTTTAACCTTGGTGGCAATCCTCACCACGGAGAAAAAAGGGCTCCGCTTCTCCGAATACTCGCCCGAATACAAATCTTGAAAGATGAAAGAAAGAACTAAAAAATCCCTTCACAAGGGTTACAAAAGATGTACAATTGAGAGCCTATGATCCAAATCCTAGAGTTGGTGATGAGAGGCACAATTGAAGCTTGATTCACTCTTGGGTATTCAAATGAAGTTTAAGAGTGTTAGGATTGATAGTTTGTATGTTTAGAACACCCATATTTATAGGAAAAACAAAATATGACCGTTCAGTGGCATTACGGTAATTCCAGCAAAATTCCAAACGGCTCTTTTTTCAGACCGTTGGAGTGTTCTCGGAGTTCCGAGAATTCTCGGAGTTCCGAGAATTCTCGGAGTTCCGAGAAAAAATCTCGGAGTTCCGAGAAGCCTCACAGAAGTTGGAAAAAGTCTACTGGACCATTTCTCGGAGTTCCGAGAATAATTCTCGGAGTTCCGAGAATTCTCGGAGTTCCGAGAAAAACTCTCGGAGTTCCGAGAAAAACTCTCGGAGTTCCGAGAAGCCTATGCAGAGCAGAGTTTCAATTCTGTTTTTGGGCTTCCAGTTCTCAACCAAGATGGGATTGCTATGAGGGTTCCAAGGTGTTGGAACTCCACAAATACAATCACTTGTTTATTTAGGGTGTGTGAGATTACTTTAATTATGCCTCTAAAAACCTAATCTAGGTTTGGATCAATTACATTAAGAAATGGTCTTCAATATTAATTTCTTCATGTCTTCAAGTCTTCATGACTTCTTGCTTGATGACTTTGGCCTTCCAATTAGTGGTCCAATGTGGGCTTCTTGGCCTTCAATCCAAGCATCCTTGATCTTACTTTATCAAGATCTACAATTTAGACAAACAAACACATTAGTGATAAATTATCACTTGTGTATTGGAATCATCAAAACAAGATGGGAATGCCAAGGTAAAAACCATTGGGCTTACACCTTTAGATTGTTTGAAGTATTAACTCATCTTGTTTTGGACCAAAGAATTCTTCATCTGGTCATTTCGAAGGTATGCCTTGCCAAAAATTAAGTTGTCATTTGCGAATTTTCAACTTAATGGACCGTTTGTACCTTAACTTTTGCTAGAAACATGAAATTCCAATGGTAGGCCCAAGTACTATTCTAATAGTAACTTATGAGGAGGGAAAATTAGGTTACTAACAAGTTTTAAGCTTTTGAAAACTCTAACCCAAGTTTGAAGATTTAAGAGATCAAAAAGGCAATCAAGCATACAAGTTAAATTCTAAGTGCAATGCAAATGTAAAGCAAGAGATAAGAGAGAGTGCACCCAAGATTTAAAGTGGTTCGGTCCTCCAAACGTGAGGCCTACTCCACTCCACCAACCAAACCCGTTGATGGCTTTACTATATTGACCTTCTTAACTTCGGCAAAGATCGGTGCCAATTACAATTCCAATTGCCTTTAACCTTGGTGGCAATCCTCACCATGGAGAGAGGGCTTTGCTTCTCCGAACACTCGCCCGAATACAATTGTTTGAAGAAGAAAGAAAGAACAAAAAATCCCTTACAAGGGTTTACAAAGTTTGAAGAAGATGTACTAATTGAAGCCTATGATCCAAATCCTAATTCTAGAGGATGAGAGGCATAAAGAAGCTTAATACACTCTTAGGATATTCCAATAGGTTTTTAGAGTGTTATGATTGATGGTTGGGAAGTTTAGAACCTACATATATATAGAAAACCCAAATATGACCGTTTGAGGGGCATAGTGGTAATTATGACAAAACCCCAACGACTATAATTTTGTTCCCGACATAGTGGTCTCGGAGTTCCGGGAATACAAACAGAAGTTGGAAAAATGTTACTGGACCATGTCTCGGAGCTCCAAGAACTTTCTCGGAGTTCCGAGCTCGGAGCTCCGAGAAGCCTAATTCCAGCTGGTTTTCAAATATGTTTTGCTGTTTGTTTTGGGCTTCAAGACTTTCACATTTTATACAAGGTTGGGATTGTTATGAGGGTTCCAAAGGCTTGGAACACCACAAGGACAATCACTTAAACATGCTAGTCCATTAGGGGTGTGTGATTACTTTATTTATGCCTCTTAAAATCTAAACTAGAATTGGATCTTATACAATCTAAACGACTTCGATCTTCAATTGCGATGCTTCAAGTCTTCATGCGTCTTGGATCTCCGATGTCTTTGGCCTTCCTAATGCGGTCCAATGAGAGCTTCTTGGCCTCAATCCAAGAAATCTTGTCTTAACACACTCATGATCTACAACTTAGACAATCAAACACATTAGTGATATAAAATCACTTGTGTATTGGAATCATCAAAAGAAGATGGGAATGCCAAGGTGGGAACCATTGGGCTTACAAAACATAATTTTAGTTTTATTCGGTGAGATGATCCTAATTTTTGCCTAAGCCGCCCTTTCAGGTTTTCGACTTAGCGGATCTTTAGATTTTCTTGTTCTGGACATTTGGAAAGACATGTGGGGATCCTGAAAAAAGTTCGTTGGTTTTACCAACGGTGACCGAACCTGAAATGATCAGGTTGCCTACGTACCCCAAAGAAGGATTGGGATCAGGTCCGCATAGTTCAAGGCTTTCTGCGGCGGGAACTAGTTGGGTGTTTGGCTTTGCCAAATGTTACCGAACCTGAGATGATCAGGCTACCTACTACCCCAAAGAGGGACTGGGATCAGGTCCGCGTAGTTTGAGGCTTTTCTGTGGGGAAAAGGATCGAAGGGGGATGATTTCTGTTGGCTTTGCTAAAAATGGGTGACCGAACCAGAGTTTCGTCAGGTTGCCTACGTTCCTCAAAGAGGTTGGGATCAGGTCCGCGTAGTTCATGGCTCGAAGGCATCTTCAAAGTAGTTTTAAAATTTTGTAGGTCAGTCATTTTGGCTCTGGACGGCGCATGGAGGTCTTTGAATATCTTTTGATTTGATCGAGGTTGGTAGGTTTGGAAATTCTATCTCCATTTCGGTCAAGAAATCTGACGGCTTTTCCGGACAGGATTTTATCAACGATGTAGGGGTCATACCAGTTTAGTCTAAACTTCCCATAAGATCGAAGACATGAGTTCGGTTATATCTAAACACCACATCCCTCTCTAGAAGTTCACGGCTTAGCTCTGCATCTTCAAATGGTGCATCAGTCAACTGTTCTGTGACGAATTTGTCTTTGACAAACTTTAGAGTATTGTTCATGACGTCGAATTCTGACGAATGGTTGTCAGGGGACAGCTGGTGACAACTTTAGGAGACATGACAAACAACCCTTGATTTCTTTGAAGGCTTCTTGACATTTAGTGTTCCACTGTTTGGATAGTCGTCCTTTGGACAAGCTTTGTTGAGATTCCTGAAATTGAGATAACATCAAACATTTCCATCTTTCTTGGGTACTGGAATGATGTTTGCTAAACACTCAGGATACCTTAAAACATCGTTAGAAATCCTGCCTTAAGAGGCTTGATCTTTGAATTTCGAGAAACTATTATGGTCTGATTCTTCTGAGTTTTTTGCTTCTTTGTCTTGGCTTCCGGGAAGAGAGAGATATGGTGCTGGATAATTTCCTTACTTAATCCTTACATATCTTTGTATGTGTTAGCCCAAGGGTTCCCCATGGGTTCACTCAATCACCTTGTTTTGATGACTAACAAACGCAAATTGATTAGTCATTTATGGACTAATTATTTGCCTTGAGTGTTGTGCTATAGACAGGTAATTCACAGGTCAATCCATGCTAGAACACATACAGATGGCCTAAGCTTGAAGATGAACCAAATAAAGGACAAAGGAGCTAGAGCATACTTGGACAAACCATACCTTGGAGGATCAACCAAGGAGAAGTTCCACAGAACCATCTCAAAGCATTGAATAAACAAAAGAAGATCAATGAAGGCCAAAGCTTGTGGATCAACAACTTTCAAAGGAGCTTGAACCAAATGGTGGCATCATCCTTGGAAGGTGTCAAGCAAAAACGCTCAACCTTGAAGATCCCAAAGCAAGCCAAGCATACCATTGAAGATCAAATGAAGATTGGCTCAAGAGAACAAGAGAGTACTTAGAATGGTAGTATGTATCACCTTTCTCTCTTGCGTTTTCTCTTATCAAGGCATATCTTAAAACTCCTAAAAATATATTTTTCAAAGAGACTAACACACCCTTTAAGGACTTAAATGGATAAGTGAATGGCCATGGTGGTGTACCAACATGTTGGGACCCATATGACATTCAGCACAAGAATGAACAAAACAGAGTTCCGAAGCAACAACCTGGACCAGCAACTAAATCCTATCAAAACTTATTTAAAAAATTTTCAAATATTTTTGAAAATATTTTTAACAGATAGCTCTCATTTTTCTCATATCCGTAGAGTATAAGAACATCAAAATCCGATGCGAAACGAAGGAGATATGAATTTTTCAAATGAGACACTGTTTGCTGGAAATTCAGTCTCGGAACTCCGAGAAATGATCCAGGTTCTAAAATTAAAAGCTCTGTTTGAATTCTCGGAACTCCGAGAAATGTTTTGGTTCAAAAAAATATAGCCGTTGTGGTCCAACGGCTAGTTGACTGTTTAACCCGAAAATAACCGTTTTGCCCCTGAAACGGTCATATTGAGTTGGGATACCATATATACTCATCTAGTGGGTCTAAAACATGTGATGAACATTGTCCAACTTAAAAAAATCCTAGAAAATCATTTGTAAATAATTTTTGGTTAATTTCTCTCACCAATCTCTTGTTCCTTGATTTTGGAAAAATCATTTGAGATTGGTTTAGGCATTCATTTGTAAATTATTCTCGAGAGAAAGTGTGTGAGCTACAACTTGTAATCAAGCCTAGTAAGAGGCTAATACTTCTTCTTCTTCTTCATTTGATCGGTGGCAAGGGCATCCGTTTTTAATTCCCTTGGGAGAAAGCGCTTAGAACTCGGCGGAGAAGGAGAGTCATTGTAAAGGTGGAAGGGCATCCTTATTTAATTCCCTTTGAGTGTAAAAACCTCGGAGCCGAGCGTCGTGGAGGTTTCAATAGTGGAAATCTTCAAGTGTGACATTGAGTAGAGTGCAGTAGGCCGTTTGCCGAACCACTATAAATCTTTGTGTCACTTGTGTTGGTATTTCTCTATCTCTCTCTCCCTCTCACTCTCTTATTTATTTGTGCTTGCATTTTTACATATTTGGAATTGAGTGAGTGGTTAGCATTTTGGTTTTGACTGGATATTTGTACATTGCTAACTAGGCTATAAATCACCTAATTAAGTTTGCTAATCAACAAGGGTTTTTGAACTAATATTAATTTGTAATATTGTTTAAAGTTCAAATATTTCAAACTTAATTAAACAAGGGATAAGTCTTGGGTGAAATTTTAGAAAAAGTTTCTAAAAGACAAAAGTTTTATAAACATCCTATTCACCCCTCCTCTAGGTAGCCAAACCAAGTCACTCCTTGGATTTCAATTGGTATCAAAGCTTGGGCTCTTGATTAAGATCCTAACCGGTTAAGAGTTAAAAGATCAAATTTTTTGGCAACTTAAAAGATGGGATCTAGACTACCTATTTTGGATGCTTTGGATTATGGGTCATGGTTGATCCATATGAAGACATACTTAAAAGGTCTAGATAAAGCTATGGTAAAGATAATTGAAAATAGATTTATTTTAAATGCTAAATCTAAAGGATTAAATGAATATAATAAAAAAATATCTTTACTAAATATAAAAGCCCTAATTGCAACATGTTGTGCATTAACACCACACATTTATGAGAAGGTATCCTCATGTACTAATGCTAAAGAGATTTTAAACAAACTTGAAAAATCTAGTCAAAGTGAAATCTTATGCTTAAATGGAATAATTGAGAAGTCTAATGAAAATGCATTGAAAAATATTGATTTCACATTTGAAAAACTACATTGTGCTTTTCAAGATTTGAATAAGAAACTTGAGGATCAACTAGCTAAGAATTCAAACTTGAAAAATAATTTAGCTAGTATTACTAAGGAGTTTAGGGAAGTAGAAAAAGATCATGCACATCTTAGTGAAGAAAATGAAATGCTTAAAAATAATTTTATTGAATTAAAAATAGTTATCACCCCTTGTTTGATAATATCTACACATATGAGATGTTAAACCTTAATCTTAAAACTCACTCAATTGGTACCCTTAGCCTTCTTAGATTCTAAGAGGGAGATGGTAGATTCACATTAATTAAAATATCTAACAAATTGGCCTTGTGCCAACATCTCAAACATGAATAGGTATACATTTATATGTGATCTCCTTAGCTAGTTATGTATATTACATACTTAGGGAAGTAAAGCGTGAATTTGAAAAATATTAAATCACATTTAGGGGGAGCATGAGCCAAAGATTGAATTTTTTTTGTGCTATGCTTGTTTATCATGATGAGCTAGACTATGGCTATCATTTTATCATGATAAACTGACACTTGGAGAGCAAGTATCATTGTAGCACAAGGGTTGAGTTTAACTTGGTATCTTTTGAAAAATATATCCAAAAACCTTTAGAGTCTATGCAAGGACATCCCTTTGGATTCATGCATTGCATGATTCATTTTCAAAGGGGCAGCTTAAAGGTAAATTTATCTTTAGTTACTTATCATATGATTCCTAATGTGGTTATCACCTCACATATGATAAGTACACTCATTTGGAGCATGATTGCTCCACATGGGTTGTTCGGGCTTGTCTTGTGCTTTTATGTGTGTTTTAGAGTTTAAGACAAGAAGCCCATAGCCTAGGTCTTAGTGAGATATTCTTCTAGGCTTTTTGACTTATCTTGGATGATCTAATATGATGTCATCTATTCCGAGAATAAGTTTTGGTGGCCAAGTATTCCATTGTCATATCTTTGGCCTATTATGTCATGTCATGCCTTAAATCTTAAATTTATCTAAGGCCAATGATAAATACTAAGGGGGAGAGCCAATCTTTGCTATTTTTATGTTCACATGGATCATTGTGAGATGCTCACATTGTTCATTCAAATATATCCCAACTAATAGTGCTAAAAATTACATATCCTTCTAGATATACATTCATAGGAGTAAACTAAAATTGCTAATCTTAGTTTCTATGAATTTGAGTGCTTATCATGTGTATTTCTACTTGGCTATCCTTGTGTCCATGATAGAGCTAGCCGTCATGCCATATATCCTAATAGTTAACCATATTAGGATCAAATGTCCATTTATATGCATGACAATTTAAGAAAATATTTTTAACTTGAAAATATATATTCTTGCTTATCATGATGAGTCTATAACTCCACATCACCTCATGATAAGATTCTAATAGGAATTTAAAAAATAAAAGGGGGCTTATCATGGTAAACTATACACTTGCTTGTTTTCTTTCATGATAAGTAAAATATAAGCTTTAACTTGCTAATCTATTATTATATTACGGGTAATATGGTAGATTTATATTGGATTTCAATTGGTATCAGAGCTTTGAGATGGTTGTGTGGAACTTCTCCTTGGTTGATCCTCCTGATGAGCACATTTATGTGTGAATTGCAGGTAGGAAAAACATGCATTTTTCTCATTTTAAGCGGTGCTACTAAGGTATTTTCCTTGTTTTTGGTGTTTCAGGATTCTAATTGGTGTTTTGAAGGAATTGAAGCTAAAAAGATAAAAAGGGCAACGGTTTAGTCGAAACTTAAGAAGTTGGGACAGTTCTGTCACAATGTTGCTAGTCAGTTTTTCAACCACATTTTTACGGTATTAAATGGTAGAATTAAGGAAAGTGGTAAACTACAAAGTTTTAGGTCTTCTCAAGATCTTTCCAACAAGTACTTACAGCCAAGATTTGGAGCAGCGGTTAAAAAGTTATTACTGATTTAGTAAGCTGTGTCTGTGTACAATTATTGGACGGTTCGATTACTCTACGAGAATGATTTAGGGGCGCAATTGATTCATGGTCCACTAATTAGACGGCTGAGATCATCGTATCATGTATGCCATACAACGACCTTCTCTTTCTTCTCTTGTTCACTAAAAATGAGCTTACTAATTTGAGTGGGTCCGCAATCATTGGAATGTGAATTTGTGTAACTTGGATTGGGCCCACTATGAACAATATAAATTTTGGGAGAGAGAGACAAGTTCGGTTAAGCTTGAAGGAAGGGACCTACCCTTGGATTTAAAAATTCAATTTTCTAATCTCAGAATGGGTTGTACTCTTTCTTTTGGATGGTTTGGATTTATTCTTGATGAGCAATTTTGTATTATGTACCAATAAACCCATACAGTAACAAAGAGAGCACAAGGCTTGCATGGATTTGATGACATCAATATGCATGGAAATAGTGTAACCGAGCATGCAAGGCAAGAAAAAAGAATAACCTACTATACTTGCATGGGGTGGATAACATGCATATGCATACAAGTGGCAGCATGGACATTTGATAATAGAAGGTTGATTTTTTTTAATAACAAATGTGGGTCCCACTTGCTATTTTGTCTCTTTAGAAAACGTGGGGTCCACTATGATGAGAAATTTGGAAAGAGGTTTTCATGGGCAGCAGCTCTTCACTTTAGGAATTGTTGAAATTGGCAACCAAAACGTGTAAGCATGCAATGGCAACTGAATTGGGGTGTTGCCAATTTATAAATTCTACTAATGGCAACGGGCTAAGAAACAGTAGTTTCTAAATGGACAAGCAGACACGTTTTCAACAAAGTGGGACCCACTTGGAAGCTGGAAATGGAATTGTTGCTGAAATTTCCGAGAGCAAGTTGTAGAAATGGCTGAATTTAGAAGTTGCTGGAATTCAAAGAATGCTGAATTAGTAATGATGTGGCGTTTTTCTTTGGAATGTAAAGATACATTCGATAGTTTTCTTATTTTAAAGGAATTGGGGAAGAAGAGACAATCAAAATAGTAGGATGTACAACCCACCATGGTATGTGGCTGCCAGGTGTCGAATATTTTTGGAAAAAAATAAGGGATGGTCGGTTGCTAAAAAATTTCACCAAGTTATTTGACCTCCTTGTTACTATTTTCAAGGATATAGGATGAGTGGCAATTGATATTTTGAGGATAACCAAAAACATATAAATTCAAGAGTGTCAACCAACTCTTCTCTCTCTCTCTCTCTCTCTCTCTCTCTCCAGCCCTCTTGAATTTTTCGTCCCATTCTTTTCCTCTCCCTCTCTAATTTTCGTTATTTTTTTCTTCCCATTGGCTTTGAAATTTTCACCCACTTCTTTCTCACTCCTTTCATTCTCTTACATACTCTCTCCCTCTCAACTTTCTTACAATTAGATTTCTTTTACCCTATTCTCTCATATCTTCTTTTGATTCTTTTCATCCGATCATACGATCCGACCGTCCACAATTCGATCCAAGGTGACACCAAGGCTTGAAGGAAAGCGATCAAGGATTCAACTATTGCGAAGAGGAGAAAAAGACTAAGTGTTCTTTAATTTTTGTTATTTCTTTCAAATTTAGTTCAATGTATTTTTGTTTACTTTCAATTAAAAGAGAAAGTTCTTTGTGTTTTATTTTACTTTTCAAGTTTTTAATGACAATTCTCTTCTCTATTCTCTCTATTTTCTATGTGTCTGTCCCCTTCTCAATGAGTAGTTAAACTCACTATACTTAGGGTTTAGATGAAGCCATGGGGAAGGAGAAAGATAAGTAATTAAAACATGTGGTTCATATAACAAATTATGTAGGATTTTGTTTTTGTACAAATCTTAATCATCCATGCCATTGGCTTCTCCCTTTCGTATGGATGATTGTTGATTAACAAAGATTAAATTCTATATAATTAATATAAATTAGAGGGTTAATTCGATTAAATACTCATAAATAATGACATCTTTTAGATCTTATTATTTATTGACTGTTTAGTTGGATTTTTAACCTAATTCAAATGATTGTTTTAATTAATCAATTTTATTTAAACCCATGGTGGATTCTAACCCTAAGTACTCTTTTATATTGAATTAAGGATTTTACATTATTCCAAATTACTTTTGCAATTTCTCAATTCACTTAAGCCCTTAGAATTTGGTTTTCTAATTAAATTAGATAAGTAGTTAATAGAGATCATTAAAATTTGGTACACTTTGCCTAAATTAGGATTTTAAATAAAAAAAATCTTAGTTGAATTTGATTCTCAGATTGAATAGAATATACGTTTATATATAGTGTTGGCTCCGAGGTCTAAGTCCACGAAAATCCTGAGTCAATTCCAGGCAACATTATATCATAGCTAGTATTCTAATTGGTAAAAGAATATGATTGACAACTAGATTTCTCTTCCCTGAGTTTGACCCGTATTTACACGATCCGTGCACTTGCGGTTATTTAATTTCTCAAAAATAAGGTATGGTTTGTCCAAGTATGCTCTAGCTCCTTTGTTCTTTATTTGGTTCATCTTCAAGCTTAGGCCATCTGCGTGTGTGCTAGCATGGATTGACCTGTGAATTACCTGTCTATAACACAATACTCAAGGTAAATAATTAGTCCATAAATGACTAATCAATTTGCGTTTGTTAATCATCAAAACAAGGTGATTGAGTTAACCCATGGGAAACCCTTGGGCTAACAATCTACCCCTTTTTGATGATGACAAACCAAATTGATTAGAGAGGTGGGAGGATCCTCTTATGAGGATTAGATAAGCAAGATGAGTGCGACTACTCCCCCTCAACATATGCATAAGTTATATTTAACAAATTATTGTACAAGAATACATATGATTATGGATCTAATCAATTACACAAATTTGGTATCAGAGCATTCTTGTACAAATTTTTAGGGTGTATCTTAGTATTTTTAGGGTGTATCTTCGAAAGTTGTTGATCCACAAGCTTTGGCCTTCATTGATCTTCCTTTGTTTGTTCAATGCTTTGAGATGGTTGTGTGGAACTTCTCCTTGGTTGATCCTCCAAGGTATGGTTTGTCCAAGTATGCTCTAGCTCCTTTGTCCTTTATTTGGTTCATCTTCAAGCTTAGGCCATCTGCGTGTGTGCTAGCATGGATTGACCTGTGAATTACCTGTCTATAGCACAACACTCAAGGCAAATAATTAGTCCATAAATGACTTATCAATTTGCGTTTGTTAATCATCAAAACAAGGTGATTGAGTTAACCCATGGGGAACCCTTGGGCTAACAGTCTCTCCCTTTTTGATGATGACAAACCAAATTGATTAGAGAGGTGGGAGGATCCTCTTATGAGGATTAGATAAGCAAGATGAGTGCGACTACTCCCCCTCAACATATGCATAAGTTATATTTAACAAATTATTGTACAAGAATACATATGATTATGGATCTAATCAATTACACAAATTTGGTATCAGAGCATTCTTGTACAAATTTTTAGGGTGTATCTTAGTATTTTTAGGGTGTATCTTTGAAAGTTGTTGATCTACAAGCTTTGGCATTCATTGATCTTCCTTTGTTTGTTCAATGCTTTGAGATGGTTGTGTGGAACTTCTTCTTGGTTGATCCTCCAAGGTATGGTTTGTCCAAGTATGCTCTAGCTCCTTTGTTCTTTATTTGGTTCATCTTCAAGCTTAGGCCATCTGTGTGTGTGCTACCATGGATTGACCTGTGAATTACCTGTCTATAGCACAACACTCAAGGCAAATAATTAGTCCATAAATGACTAATCAATTTGCGTTTGTTAATCATCAAAACAAGGTGATTGAGTGAACCCATGGGGAACCCTTGGGCTAACAATCTCCCCCTTTTTGATGATGACAAACCAAATTGATTAGAGAGGTGGGAGGATCCTCTTATGAGGATTAGATAAGCAAGATGAGTGCGACTACTCCCCTCAACATATACATAAGTTATATTTAACAAATTATTGTACAGGAATGCATATGATTATGGATCTAATCAATTACACAAATTCTCCCCCTTTTGCCATTAGCAAAAAGGAAGGATTAAGCATTTAAGCACAATTACATAAAGCATCAAAGATATTCAATGAGAATATGATGCTCCCCCTAACTTCTTATCATGAGTTACCAATTAAAATCAAAGTATAATCCAAAGTATATATGGCATGATAAGAGACAATCAACATAGGAAATGAATAATCACAAAACAAATCAAGCCTATGTTGGCAAAACAAAGAGACATTTCAATTTTAGCACAAATTTTTAGGGTGTATCTTAGTATATATGCATTCTTGTACAAGAATGCTCTAATACCAAATTTGTAGGGTGTATCTTAGTATCTTAGTATATATGCATTCTTGTACAAGGATTAAGGATCAACAACTTTCAAAGGAGCTTGAACCAAATGGTGGCATCATCCTTGGAAGGTGTCAAGCAAAAATGCTCAACCTTGAAGATCCCAAAGCAAGCCAAGCATACCATTGAAGATCAAATGAAGATTAGCTCAAGAGAACAAGAGAGTACTTAGAATGGTAGTATGTACCACCTTTCTCTCTTGCGTTTTCTCTTATCAAGGCATATCTTAAAACCCCTAAAAATATGTTTTTCAAAGAGACTAACACACCCTTTAAGGACTTAAATAGATAAGTGAATGGCCATGGTGGTGTACCAACATGTTGGGACCCATATGACATTCAGCACAATAATGAACAAAACAGAGTTCCGAAGGAACAACCTGGACCAGCAACTAAATCCTATCAAAACTTATTTAAAACATTTTCAAATATTTTTGAAAATACTTTTAACAGATAGCATTCATTTTTCTCATATCCGTAGAGTATAAGAACATCGAAATCCGATGCGAAACGAAGGAGATATGAATTTTTCAAATGAGACACTGTTTGCTGGAAATCCAGTCTCGGAACTCCGAGAAAAGATCCAGGTTCTAAAAATTAAAAGCTCTGTTTGAATTCTCGGAACTCCGAGAATTTGCTCGGAACTCCCAGAAGTGTTTTTGTTCAAAAAAATATAGCCGCTGTGGTCCAACGGCTAGTTGACTGTTTAACCCGAAAATAACTGTTTTGCCCCTGAAACGGTCATATTGAGTTGGGACACCATATATACTCATCTAGTGGGTCTAAAACATGTGATGAACATTGTCCAACTTCAAAAAATCCTAGAAAATCATTTGTAAATAATTTTTGGGTAATTTCTCTCACCAATCTCTTGTGCCTTGATTTTGGAAAAATCATTTGAGATTGGTTTAGGCTTTCATTTGCAAATTATTCTTGAGAGAAAGTGTGTGAGCTACAACTTATAATCAAGCCTAGTAAGAGGCTAATACTTCTTCTTCTTCTTCATTTGATCGGTGGCAAGGGCATCCGTTTTTAATTCCCTTGGGAGAAAGCGCTTAGAATTCGGCGGAGAAGGAGAGTCATTGTAAAGGTGGAAGGGCATCCTTATTTAATTCCCTTGGAGTGTAAAAGCCTCGGAGCCGGGCGTCGTGGAGGTTTCAATAGTGGAAATCCTCAAGTGCGACATTGAGTAGAGTGTAGTAGGCCGTTTGCCGAACCACTATAAATCTTTGTGTCACTTGTGTTGGTATTTCTCTATCTCTCTCTCTTATTTATTTGTGCTTGCATTTTTACATATTTGGAATTGAGTGAGTAGTTAGCATTTTGGTTTTGATTGAATATTTGTACCTTGCTAACTAGGCTATAAATAACCTAATTAAGTTTGCTAATCAACAAGGGTTTTTGAACTAATATTAATTTGTAATATTGCTTAAAGTTCAAATATTTCAAACTTAATTAAACAAGTGATAAGTCTAGGGTGAAATTTTAGAAAAAGTTTCTAAAAGACAAGTTTTATAAACATCCTATTCACCCCCCCTCTAGATTGCCAAACCAAGTCACTCCTTGGATTTCAGTAAGACTAGATGAAGGCTTCTTTGAATTCTTTTAACAATTTGATTAATTTGACACGCTCTTCAGGGGATAAGGTTTTTCCAATCTTAATCTCCTGAACCAGGGATTCCATACCAGTGTTAATAGTTTCAAACTCATCTTCTAAAGGTTTTGCTCGCTCCTCCTCTCGTTTGATTAATTACTTAACCTCGAGGGGAGTTTCATCTGCATCCTCGTTTGAGGAGGGTTGTTCATTATAATTTAAAGCATTTACTTCGAAAGAATCGAGAGACAAAAGTGAATACAGAGAAAGTTTTTTTATTGATCTGCATAATATATCAGAAGAAGAACTGACTGACGCGCCGTTGTCGGGCTCTTTTACATTTGATGCTTTTTCGAAAGATGAGTCAGAATTGGAAAAGGAGTCTGACTCAGAAGATAAGAAGTCTGTATCCGGAGGAGTAAGGAGTGGGATAAAAGTATCTGACCAGTTGGAGGGTTCAGCCTTGCCAGCATCAGTAATCATACTCTATGGGGAAAAATGTAAATGCTCATACTTTCCTGCTTGGAGCTATGACCTTTAGAGGGCAACGTCCTCCCCTGATGGGATGATGAAGTCACCCTTGTTGATGAGTTTTTGGATGCCGTGCTTCAAGGAGACACATTTCTCAGTCGGGTGGCCCTTTCCTTGATCATATTCATAGAATTCCCGCTTGCAGTAGTTTATCGGTAGGGGATCTAGGGGAGGGCTAGGTGTACGAGCAGTGAGCTTGTTGTTCTTGATCAAAAACCTCATAACCGAGACCAGGTTAGATGGTAATGCGGAGAATTCCATGTAGGACCGTGGCGACGGTTTTTCATCCAGTTTTCTTTTCTTGGCTGAAGCGTCTATCCCTGATTCAGGATTCTTGGAGTATGCATGCTTTAGGTTGGAATCATATTCTGATTTAGAGTTTGGCTCAGAAGAGAGGACAAACTGTTTTTTCTCGATAAGGTTTTGGATAGCATTTTTCAAAGCGAGACATTTATCGGTCAGGTGTCCCCTACCTTGATGGTATTCACAGTACTCTCCATTGTTCCAAGTCCTTGGAAAAGGGATAGGAGGCGGACGAGGTACGAGCAAGAACAACTTATTTTCCTGGAGAAGTACCCTCATGACGGTAGAAGGATTGGCAGGTAAGGGAGAAAATTCCCTTCGAGGTTTTTTATGAAGCTAAGCCCTCGGGGTGCCTTGCTGTGTTGCTTGATAACCGGTGTTTCAGAAGCTTTTGCGATTTCCTTTACCGTGTTAACTTCTTGGAGGGGAAGGAGTTTCTGAATAATAGCCTCCGAAAAAAATTGGGCATCATCAATCCATCTACGAACTATGTGGGCCTCTATTTTGCTCTCAGTGTCTATGAAGCACTTTAGACTTGCGAAGCAATGAACGTCCATGTCACGCAGGGGGAGGGGAGTGAGGTTTTGTTGCCTTATCCCAATTCTCTCTTGCAGAAAGAGATCCAACATTGGTGTTATCGGCTGTTGCCTATACCGAATGTCCTGGAACAGGTCCGAAGGTTCTGCCATGATGGCGAGAAGAGTTGGAAGATCATAAGATTTTGAAATTTCTACCTAAGGAGTGGGTATTGGAGAACTAGGTAGATCCAAGGTTTTCTCCAGATGAGCTTGGGTACGGGACCATGCTTTTGACTTCTCGGGTGTAATTGTTTCAAGTGTATGAATTTTCTACCTGCAGATGAGAATATACATACACTAGTTTTAGAACTTTTCCATGCGAGGAAAGAAGAGTTATGCAAATAATCAGATGATTACAAACAAAATTTCATTTTATTTATATGTCTGATCAATTTTTTACAATTTGTTCAGCAAGGCAAGTGCTAGCCTGACTTCTAACGATATTTTTACAAAATAATTGGGAAAATTACACTTACACCCCTTGTAGTTTCTGACACATACACTTCTAACCTTGCATTTCAAAACGTGACAAGTACACCCCCTGAAGTTTTAATTTGATTTAACGACACCCCTTCCGTCAAAGAGGCGTCTGTTTAGCCCGACGGAATTACAAAAACTAACCATGGTTGGTAGTTTGATGCCGGAAAGACCCTCGTCTCTGCGTTGAAGAGTTGAAACATATGAGGGTTTTTACTATAAGCATGAAAACTCGCTGAAATGTCCTCCTCTGTGCATTGAAGAGATCAAAGCTTTTTTTTTTTGAAAAATCAGTACCTCCGTTCGCCGGATTAGGGTAGGATTAGGTTATGGTTTCTATTTTTTCTAACTTTGTTTCTTCATTCGAAGAGGCATTTGGGCATTTGTTTAGGATTAGGGTTTCCATTTTCCCCAACTTCGTTTCTTCCTTCCAACAATGGCATCCAGAGGCTCCTCTTGGTCAATTTAGCCGATTACAAACTGTCATTGCGGTCAAAGAGCACCCCTCAAAACGTCATGGACGAGCAATAATTTTGGGAGAAGGTTTTTGGGGCGCTCTGGGTTTGAGGTGATGAAAGTTGTTATTGGTTTTTTTTTCATCTTTTTCTTTGTCATCCCTAAATGTTCTACTATGTTTTCAGATGGATGATTGTAAGCCAATGGTTTCCACCTTGGCATTCCCATCTTATTTTGATGATTCCAATACACAAGTGATTTATGATCACTAATGTGTTTGATTGTCTAAGTTGTAGATCACATTGGTGCTAAGACAACATTGCTTGGATTGAGGCCAAGAAGATCTCATTGGACCACATCATGAAGGCCAAAGACATCGAAGTCCAAGACAAATGAAGACTTGAAGAATCCATTGAAGACCAAAGTCATATTTAGATTGTAAAAGATCCAATCTTAGTTTTAGATTTTAGAGGCATAATTAAGTAAATAAACAAACACCCTAAATATATAAGTGATTGACTTTGTGGAGTTCCAACACCTTGGAACCCTCATAGCAATCCCAACTTGGTGTTAAGTTGGAAGCCTAAAAACAAGAAATGAAAATCTGCATGAAATAGGCTTCTCGGAACTCCGAAAGAAATTCTCGAAACTCCGAGAATTCTCGGAACTCCGAGAAATATTCTCGGAACTCCGAGAAATGGTCCAGTAGACTTTTTTCCAACTTCTGTTTGTATTCCCGGAACCCCGAGATTTTTTCTCGGAACTCTGAGAAATATTCTCGGAACTCTGAGAACACTACAACGGTTGGATTTTTAGCCGTTGCGAATTTTCCAGGAATTACAACAATGCCATTGAACGGTCATATTTGGTTTTTCCTATATATATGGGCATTCCAAACATTCCAATAATCAATCCTAACACTCTAAAACTCCATTTGAACATCCAAAGAGTGAATCAAACTTGATTATGCCTCTCATCCTCTAAAGATTAGGATTTGGATCATAGGCTCAATTTGTACATCTTCTGCAATTCTTGTAAACCCTTGTGAGAGATTTTTATTCTTTCTTTCTTACTCAAAGAACTTATATCGGGCGAGTGTTCGGAGAAGCGTAGCCCACTCTCCGTGGCGAAGATTGCCACCAAGGTTAAAGGTAATCGGAATTTGTAATCGGCACCGATCTTCGCCGAAGTTAAGAAGATCACATAGTGAAGCCATCAACGGGTTTGGTTGGTGGAGTGGAGTAGGCCTCGCGTTTGGAGGACCGAACCACTTTAAATCTCGGGTGCAATCTCTCTTACTCTTGCTCTTTATTTTGCATTTGCACTTTAGATTTAACTTGTGTGCTTGAATTTTACTGTTGATCTCTTAATTTCCAAAATTGAGTTTGAGTTTTCAAAAGAGTTAAAACTTGTTAGAAACCTAATTTTTCCCTCCTCATTTGTTGTCAATTCGGGACCACCCTTGGAATTTCACTTGGTATCAGAGCAAAGGCTCTTAAAAGATTTTCTTTTTTATAAATCTTTGGTAAATTTTTTCTTTAAAAATTTCAAACAAGGGAAAGATCATAAGATCTTTGGCAACTTTCTAATTGTGAAATAGCGGATAGAAATGGAACCGGACTTCCGGAGGGCTATTCCACAACTAGACCTCCCTTCTTTGATGGGTCCAACTATGGACATTGGAAGACAAGGATGCGCATCTATCTTCTTTCGATAGATGTGGAACTTTGGCACATTGTTGAAAATGGATACATGTTGCCTTCCAAACCATTTGAAGAATGGAATGTCGTAGAAAAAAGGCATGCAAATTTAAATTACAAAGCTATAAATTCTTTGTTTTGCGCCCTATCTACGGAGGAGTTTAATCGAGTTGCTCTTTTTGATTCCGCCAAGGTTATTTGGGATACACTTGCCGTTACCCATGAGGGAACATCTCAAGTTAAGGATTCCAAAATAAACTTGTTAAAGAGCAAATATGAAATGTTTAGAATGGATCAAAACGAAAGTATTTCCAAAATGTATACTCGATTTTCTAAAATTTCAAATGAATTAACCAATCTTGATAAATCTTATCCTACTGATGAGCTTGTGAGTAAGTTGCTTAGGTCTCCTCTTCCTCCATATTGGGATCCAAAGGTAACCGCCATACAAGAATCAAAGAATCTCAAGACGCTAACCATGGAGGAGCTTGTAGGATCTCTCATCACCCATGAGATGCTCCCCACTAGCCGACAAGAGGAGAAGAAGCAGAAAGAGAAAGAAAAAGAGAGTCGATCTCTAGCTCTAAAAGCCTCCAAAGCGAACTCATCATCCTCTAGCGAGGCGGATAGCGATGAAGAAGAAGCTTTAAGAAAATTTAAAAGCTTATGGAGAAAGAAACATAAAAAGGATAAAACGAAGAAGAAAGAAGAAAGTGAAGTAGAAGGAGGAATAAGGTGCTATAATTGCAAGAAGACCGGACACAAAAGACCGGATTGTCCTCTTCTCAAGTCATCTTCCTCAAAATACAAGGGAAAGAAGGAATGGAAGAAACATAAGGCTCTTGCCGCCGGATGGGATGCTACTAGCACCTCGGGAAAGAGTTCAAGCGAAGGGGAAGAAAAGAAAGATGATCTTTGCTTCATGGTACTCACCCATGAAGATGAGGTAAACTCTAACCCCTCGTGTTATTCATCTAGTAGTGATAGTGAAAAAATATCATATGATGAATTGTGCTCAACCTTGCACTATCAAATTTCTAAAAATAAAGTTCAAAAGAAATCCATTTCAAAATTAGAAAATGAACTTAATTTTTTGAAAAATGAATCTTCTTCCAAATCTCAAGCACAACTTGAAAATTTTAAACTTGAGATTGAAACCCTTAAGGGTTGTTTGGATGAGAAAACTTGCCAAATTCCAAAACTCCAAGATGTGGCAAGCTCTTCCAAATCTTATGAAGATGAATTTAATGATTTTCTAAATCAAATAACCCATCTTCATAATGAAAATGAAAGGTTAAGATTATGTCTCCATTGATTCTTAAATGGTGACAAAATTATTGACATAATCTTAAAGAAGACTAGTCAAAGACCTAAACATGCATATGATAGGACTAGTTTATCTAACCCTCATGTTAGATGCCATTATTGTGGAATTAATGGTCATTACCAATTCCAATGTGCATCTAAGATTAGGGATAATGGTGGAACCAAGAAATCTTGGGTTCTCAAAGCCCCCATATGATTATCTTCATATGTGCTTAGATTAGGGGCGTTTGCTCTAAAAATTGAATATCTTTCTATGGGTAAATTAAAATATCCCCTCTTATGTTGAATAAAAATTTTAAATAGGGGAGTTCTAGGTTTGTCTTTTTCCTTGAAAAAGGGGGAGCTTTAAATTGAATATTTCATCCCTTTGTTTCTCTTTTACCCCAATCTTTTTGATTGATGCCAAAGGGGGAGAGAATTCTAGTGTAAGGAAAATATGTATGCTTTTATTGGAAAATCTCTTGTGCTTGTCATCATAAAAAAGGGGGAGATTGTAAGCCCAATGGTTTCTACCTTGGCATTCCCATCTTATTTTGATGATTCCAATACACAAGTGATTTATGATCACTAATGTGTTTGATTGTCTAAGTTGTAGATCACATTGGTGCTAAGACAACATTGCTTGGATTGAGGACAAGAAGATCTCATTGGACCACATCATGAAGGCCAAAGACATCGAAGTCCAAGACAAATGAAGACTTGAAGAATCCATTGAAGACCAAAGTCATATTTAGATTGTAAAAGATCCAATCTTAGTTTTAGATTTTAGAGGCATAATTAAGTAAATAAACAAACACCCTAAATATATAAGTGATTGACTTTGTGGAGTTCCAACACCTTGGAACCCTCATAGCAATCCCAACTTGGTGTTAAGTTGGAAGCTTAAAAACAAGAAATGAAAATCTGCATGAAATAGGCTTCTCGGAACTCCGAGAAATGGTCTAGTAGACTTTTTTCCAACTTCTGTATGTATTCCCGGAACTCCGAGATTTTTTCTCGGAACTCCGAGAACACTACAATGGTCGGATTTTTAGCCGTTGCGAATTTTCCAGGAATTACAACAATGCCATTGAACGGTCATATTTGGTTTTTCCTATATATATGGGCATTCCAAACATTCCAATAATCAATCCTAACACTCTAAAACTCCATTTGAACATCCAAAGAGTGAATCAAACTTGATTATGCCTCTCATCCTCTAAAGATTAGGATTTGGATCATAGGCTCAATTTGTACATCTTATGCAATTCTTATAAACCCTTGTGAGGGATTTTTGTTCTTTCTTTCTTACTCAAAGAACTTATATCGGGCGAGTGTTCGGAGAAGCGTAGCCCACTCTCCGTGGTGAAGATTGCCACCAAAGTTAAAGGTAATCGGAATTTGTAATCGGCACCGATCTTCGCCGAAGTTAAGAAGATCACATAGTGAAGCCATCAACGGGTTTGGTTGGTGGAGTGGAGTAGGCCTCGCGTTTGGAGTACCGAATCACTTTAAATCTCGGGTGCAATCTCTCTTAGTCTTGCTCTTTATTTTGCATTTGCACTTTAGATTTAACTTGTGTGCTTGAATTTTATTGTTGATCTCTTAATTTCCAAAATTGGGTTTGAGTTTTCAAAAGAGTTAAAACTTGTTAGAAACCTAATTTTTCCCTCCTCATTTGTTGCCAATTCGGGACCACCCTTGGAATTTCAATGATTCATGCGGGTTCTTCTAATGGGTCGATCCGCGAATTTTTCTTCATGGACGAGCTGTTGTTCCGAAGATTATGGAGAGATTTTCAAAATTGATGGAGAAGATTGAAAGGTTGGAGAAGGTTGACGCCGATGTTGCGATGTATCGTCGACGAGAGAAGTTTTTGCGGACCTTACTTGCAGTTTCATGGGGTGGAGCTGTCCTCTTTGCTGTTTCCCTAGTGGTTGCAATTTATGAGATGTAGGAAAATGGTAGTGATGTTAGGAACATTTTGTGATCTGACCTAATGTAAGAAATCTGAACTGGAAGTGATGAAATTGATGTACTTTTGTAACCTGCTACAATTGTTCTGTTTGAGGGGGCAATTGTAGTGCATTTTGAATTATGGGAGTTATGTTATTATTAGTCTACAATTCTTATGTTTATGACATTTGATTTGCTATGTGATGATAGTTTAAGTATATCAGGATGCAATAGGGGAGAATTTTTAGAAAGGGATTTGTAGATGGGTAAATGGCAATTGGGGAGAATTTGTACAAACCCATGCACTACATTGAATAACCCATGCATTACATTGAAAGGGATTGGTAGATGGGTAAATGGAAATTGGGGAGAATTTTTACAAACCCATGCACTACATTGAATAAGCAGTGTGAATAATGGCAATTCAGTTGGGGACCATATTTTACAAACCCATTGTGATTACAAACTCAGTGTGAATTACAAACTGTTTGAATACAAGTAGTGTGAATTACAAGCAATATGGTCCCCAACTGAATTACAATTCAGTTGGGGACCATATTTTACAAACCTAGTGTGGAATACAACATGTTTGAATACAACCATCTGGGATTACACACCCATGACAACCTGTTTGAATAGAACCATCTGGGGTCCATTTTCAACCTGTTTGAATACAACCATCTGGGATTACACACCCATTACAAAACCTGTTTGAATACAACAATCTGGAGTCCATTTTCAACCTGTTTGAATACAACTATCTGGGATTACACACCCATTTCAAAACCTATTTGAATACAACCATCTGGGGTCCATTTTCAACCTATTTGAATACAACCATCTGGGATTACACACCCATTACAAAACCTGTTTGAATACAACCATCTGGGGTCCATTTTCAACCTGTTTGAATACAACCATCTGGGATTACACACCCATTACAAAACCTGAGTGAATAAACATGCAAATGAACATACAACCTGTTTTGAATACAACTTGTTTCAACCCACTAATGAGCCTGCAAAATGATAAGCATTTGAAACTGAACCTACAAAATGAACTTGCAACTGAAACTTGAAGACTCAACCACATTCATTACATCCACCATTCATTACATCCAAGATTCATTACATAACATCCAAGATTCATTGCAACCACAATCTTTACAACCACATTCATTGCATCCCACATTCTTTACATAACAGTTGTATTGTTTCAACCCACTGATCAAAGGTTTGCTGACTGTTATTTGTTCCAAGCCGTGTAAACTTCGAAAGAAAAAAAACCATGAAATTGTTTCATTACAACCCACTGATCAAAAGCATGAAGACCACTCTATACATCATTCAAAATAGAAATTTCATTGTTCCAAAAAAGCAATTGTGAACAAAAAGGACCAAATAAGCACCAAAGCAAACAACTCTAACTCCAATCACCTCCTGATCCCACAACCAAGCAGCTCCAACACAAAAGGGTCTCCAAATAACACAATCATTTGGCACTAGGAGCTGCGTATTGCTGAGTCCCAACATATGGTGCCCCTACTTGAACACCAGAAGTACTTCCCACGCACGAAGTACTAGCACCTTGTGTTCCACTAGATTTCTGGGTGACTACACATGTTCCAAAAAAAACAAGTTAGGTGATATAGTATAATTGATAGAGTAAGGTTAGATAATAACTAAAAAGTTTATGAATTACTTGTCTAGTTGGATACGAGAAATAGTGCCCTTGATATATGCCAACCCCAAAGGGTCCACCTCTGCCACCTCTCCGTCCTCTTCGTTCTCTTCCCCCACCTCTAGTAAGGTCTGCTCCACCTCTCCCACGTCTTCCTCTAATATCAACATTAGCCTGTGTAATATTGAAACAAAAACCATTAGCTAAACAAATAATAGTAAATATTCTAAAGAATCACCAACCATGTATTTGGTTGAAGTAATAGTACCTGTTCTGTGACACAATAGTAATCGTATTGCTAGAACATGTAACAATGACACAATAGTAATTGTTCTAAAGAAGCACCAAACATGTATTGCTAGAACTAATAGTACATGGTCTGTGCTACCCCCAACCCCTATGCCACCTCTTCCTCCTTTACCCCTGATACTAGGTTCTTTGCCTCTACGATGTCCAACATCAACGGAAGTAGGTGTCCTTGTCCCTCTATAAGGAGCCTTTCTTTTCTCTTTGATTGGCCCCTTACAAGTGCGGGTGTTGTGGCCAAATTGACCACACTTACCACATTTTAGGGAGCAATTCCTTCTTACCAACTTGAAAGGATTAGCACATCTTCAGGGATCATCTGCATCCCTCCTCCTCAACTTCTTTGCCCTTCCTGGAGGCCTTCTCACTGGAGGTGGCTGAACAACTTCCATGTCTACTAGAGGCCACTGCTCTATACTCGGCATAGGGTGAATTATTTCTCTGTAACTCCTTCTAAAGGCATCAGTATGGTAATATGGGTGGACAAAATTTTCAACTGGTTCCTTCTGGTAAAAGATGGCAGCAATGGCATGTATGCATGGAAGGCGTGTCAAATCCCAACAAGTTTTTGCTAAATTAACAACATATTGCTTTCCATGCCTCTGGACCTCATATTCTTCCCCACTCGACCACTCAACATGGCAATCACATGCTCCCATCTTCAATTTCTCCAACTTCTCCTGAATTTTAGGGCAAATTGGGCCTTCATACTTATCCATCGTAGACCTCTGCTTTTGAAACCTCCCCATTAGAAGCCTTCTGATAGTTTCCAACAATGTCAGAATAGGCTTGTCCCTAGCAGGTAGGATGAAGCCATTGAATGTCTCAGACAAGTTGTTGACAAGAAGGTTGCACTTCGGCTTCGGGTTGAATGCCGATCGTGACCACAAAGTAGGATTAATTTTTTGCAAATATGCATGTGCCTTCTTATCTAGCTTCTCCATCTCTTCCACTTTCTTCTGAAACTCAATAGGAGTGGTAGGATAGGCTGCTGACCACATTGTGTCTTTTAGAAGTTTGCCTTTGAACTCGGCCTTGAAGTTGTTGTACATATGCCTCACACAAAATCTATGATCGGCATTTGGTAATATTTCCTCAAAGGTTTCAACCAATCCCTACAAAAGAAAGTGATAAGGAACAATTAGATAATAGCTAGAGTGTCACATAACTATTGTAAACTGTAAATTAATGAGTTATACCTTTTGTCTATCGAAAATAAACGTCCATCCATAAGTCTCAACTGACCCAATATCATCGAGGAGTGTCCTTAGAAACCAAGTCCAAGACTCTTTCAATTCAGCCTCAACCACTGCATAGGCTATAGGGAACATTTGTTCATTTACGTCCTTCCCAACTGCACTTAAAATTTGTCTCCCCCAGGGTCCTTTCAAATGACACCCATCCAAACCAATGAAGGGCTTGCAACTGGCCAAGAACCCCTGCCTCATAGCATGAAGACTAACATAAAGGCTCTGGAAGGTTGGCATCACATCTAAAGTTGGCCTTTCGACCTTCAGCTTAACACAACTACCTAGGTTTCTAGAGCTAATAAGGTCACAATAGTCCCAGACTCTAGCATACTGCTCAACATAACCACCCTCAATGCATACCATAGCCTTCCTCTTTGCCCTATATATCTTTGAGTTGGACACATCAACTTTGAAATCCCTTTTCACACTCTTTTTGATTGCATGTATATTTCAATTGGGGTCATCCCTGATCTTCACAAGATACCTAGAAGACAACCAAGAAGAAGTCACCTGGTGGTTCTGATATGATCTAGGGCACTGATGAGTGGGCACATGTGGGACCCGATCCCGCGAGAGGGTAATGGGCGCGGGAGGCGCCATACTCTCTCTTGGTCTCTCGTACCCACACGAATGGCGTGTGCTTTTTATTATTGATTTTAATTACCCAACCAAGCAGGCAGCAACCAAGCTATAGGGTACAAACAAACCTGCAACCCAGTACCCATAAGGGCAGGGGTAAGCTGCCGAGCCTAGCAAGGTGTGATTTAATTCATATTTTCCGTGAACTTGGGATCACTAAGGCAATCCGAATTCCACGCAAAAGAGAGTGATAGAGTTGCCACCTAGATGAGGGATCTAGGACCCATAATTGACCAGAAATCTAGACTCGTTATCTGGTTACGAGAATGGAAGGTATGGGGACTTACCACCACATGCACCATTCCTGCCCGATAATCGGTCTTCAATTCCAAAAGTTAACTCTTTTGAATTTCTTTTAAATGGCTCATTTAACTCTATATTAATGTGCGAACTACGTGACATGCATCCTAAGATCTAATTTCAATGTATTTTCTAATGTGTATCTTGATTTTCTTAATTTGTTTGAATTCAATCTAAGTGAAAGTTCTCCTAAAATTCTAATTTTATGGAAAGTCCTAAGTGATTTAATTACTTTTAATTTAAGGATTAATATACAAAACCCCACCACTTACGTGTGGAACCGACTCGGGCTTGGTATGGCACTCAAGTATCCAAGCTGCCTACGTATCCCAGCCTCACTGGAATCAAAGTCGATCGTAGTTCAGTGCACCTAAACTAAGCTACTTATGCCTAACTCATCTAAGACACCGATCTAGACTGGATTGACTGTTTCAACAGTTGTAAGAGAAATTATTTAGTTGAAGTTGAAGATTTAATTATCCTAGGACTTCATCTAAGATGCTACATGGTCCTAGCTAAGTGCAAGACGTCCCTTTGACTAATGCATGTTAACCTATATCCTAGGTAACTAGGCCCGTCTTATGAGAAAATTGGGTTACTAGTGTAACTAGATCTATGGCACGGTTCTATCCATAGCAAGCGGCAGTGATGAGGCTGGATTCCTAACTCTAGGACTCCCTAAAACCTAGGACATGACGTGACGTAAGTGTTCCTAAGGGGCTCTAAAGGTTCCTACGATAGGAGACCGCAATCCAACGGTTCCAAAGACATGGATCGAGTTAACTCAATTTGTTGGATTTAATGATTTTCAATTTTTCAAAGTATTTTCGATTCCTAAAGATCTAAGGAATACCAAAGGCTCTATGGTTCGCAAGTTTCAGCCTTGAGTTGCATCCATGGAAGGGCATCGTGCTCTCAATCCTTGTATAATTCAACACATAAATTATAGTATATTATTGCCTGACATGATTCTCAGGATTTTCGTAGACAGTGGACCTCGGAGCCAACAACATACTATAATTTACATGCTCAAATTATGCAGGAATGATCACAATTAGTATACGATTATGAATGCGATCTCGGCAGTTAAACCGTCATAGCATAGTCAATTTACAAAGGGAATCTATAACATCTACGGTTTATGTTTCAAACAATTTTAAGGTTAAATATATGATGAAAAAATAGGATTTTCTGAAAGTTTTCACTGACTTTTGTGTTGATTTGCTATTAAGTTGTGATTTATTAACATTAAGACTAGATTGCTAGGATTACACAGTAACCCTATGCAATCGAACTTCAAATCAGTTGAAATCTTTCCAGTAACAAGCTATGGATGATTATGGCTTATGGAAAAAATTTCATGAATTATCATTAAGATTTGATATCAATTCCCAATTTTTCAAAATTCAAATCAGATTATAGATTAACATAGCAACCTATATCATATCAATTTTAAATTACTCCAAACGTTCACAGAATAAAGATATAGATGATTAAAGATTACTGGAAAATTGGCATGTATTATCATTAAGATTTGATATCAATTACTGATTTTTCAAAATTCAAATCAGATTATAGATTAACACAGCAACCTATATCATATCAATTTCAAATTACTCAAAACTTTCACAGAATAAATATATAAATGGTTAGAGCTTACAGAAAACTTTTCATGAATTATCATTATGGTTTATTATCAATTTCTGATTTTTCAAAATTCAAATCAGATTATAGATTAACCCACCAACCTATAGCATATCAATTTCAAATCAACTCAAACTCTTACATTATAAATATAATCATGAGCTTAGACTATTTTATGACTTTCATGGGTTTTTAGAATGATTTGATACCAATTGAAATTCAGACAAAAATTGGATGAAACTAAAGAATTACTTAAAAAGCAAACCTAATGGTATTCTAAAATCAAATTAAAAATTCCAGTAGATATATAATAGATTATAAAAGTTTCTACCAAAATTTTAAAACTTAAAAATTAAATCTCCTCCATAAGAAACGGGGAATTTGTTTCCTAGGAATTGAAACCCATTTATTAAAATAAATTACAAAACCATATTAAAAATTTGTAAAACCAATTGAAAATTTTTCTCTAACATTCCAGTAATCTAAGTTACTGGTTTGTAAAGAAAAATTTCAAAAATTTACTAATTTAATACAAAAAAGAATCATGGCACGTAAACCGAAGAATCGATTAGAAAATAGTAAAGAAAACATTTTTTTCAAAATTTTATTCCATGAAAACTTCAACTTATAATTAAACATGAGTTCTCTAAAGTTTCATTAATTTTTGAAATCATTTGATATTTATTAAAAATGGCTGTAATTTAAAATAATTTAAAACCGGATTAAAAAAGTTCAAACAATTCCGAAAATTTTTGGATGGTCTGCAATCAAAACATTGGTTTGGAAACAAGATTTCACAAATTTTGGACTTGTTTGGATATACTTTTGGCTTCGTTCATCAAGAAATAACCCCTTTCGGGGTTGTTTTTTCAAAAATAATATGAAAATTAAAACGGCTAAACCGTGATTGGAAATTAAATTTCCAGTAGTATTTTATTTTATAGAAATCCCAAAAAATATCAGTTTTTAAAGAAACCCACGTTTTCAAACACTTGCTTTGGTAATCCGATTTAAATCCATATTGAATAAAAAATGAAAGAAAATAATTATTAAATGGAGGAAAATTAATTTTTTGGTGAAATTTTGGGTTTTGAAAACTTATAATCTATATTATAACATACTGGAATTTCAAAGAAAAATTCATTGATTTGATCTATCAAAAGTAAAACCCTAGCATGCTTTTCTACTTTTGATATTACAAAGATAAAGATCCTACCGTTGATCGCGCTCCTTGTCTCTAGGGTGCGTAGATCTGAGGTATACGCTTTGTCGCACCCTTTTATATGATGAAGAAGACCCAAAGAGCACCCCAAAGATCCTTGATGTGTGATTTGTTGAAGAAGAAAAGGAAATTCAAGAATCCCTTTTGTGAAGAACCCTGAGAGAGATGAACACACTTCAAGAGAGAAGAGGTTTTTTTTTTTTTTTTTTCAAGAATCCCTTTTTCTTTATACTGTAAGAGTTATAAGTTGATTTGAAATTGATATTCTATAGGTTGCTGTGTTAATCTATAATTTGATTTGAATATTAAAAAATCAAAAATTGATATCTAATCTTAATGATAATTCATGAAAATTTTTCAGTAAGCTTTAATCATCTATATCTTTATTCTGTGAACGTTTGGAGTAATTTAAAATTGATATGATATAGGTTGCTGTGTTAATCTATAATCTGATTTGAATTTTAAAAAATCAAAAATGGATATCAAATCTTAATGATAATTCATGAAAATTTTCCAGTAAGCCACAATCATCCATATCGTGTTACTGGAAAAGTTTCAATTGCTTTGGAGTTTGATTACTTAGGGTTACTGTGTAATCCTAGCAATCTGGTCTTAATGATATTAAATCACAATTTAATAGCAAATCAATACAAAAGTTAGTAAAAATCTCCAAAAAACCTTAACTTTTCATCATAAATTCAATCCCTAACTTTTTTGAAACAGAAACCTTAGGATTCATAGATTGCCTTTGTAAATTGGCTATGCTGTGACAATTTAACTGCCGAGATCGTAACCATAATCGTATACTAATTGCGATCGATCCAGCATAATTGGAGTGCGTAAATTATAGTATTTTATTGGCTCCGAGGTCCACTGTCCACGGAAATCCTGAGAAACATGCCAGTCAATAAGATACTATAACTTACGTGCTAAATTATACAAGGGTTGAGAGCACGATTTCCTTCCATGGTTGCGATTCGAGGCCGAAACTTGCAAACCATAGAGCCTTTGGAATTCCTTAGATGTTTACGAATCGAAAATTCTCAAAAATAAAAAATCATTAAGTTCAACAAATCGAATTAATTCGATCCGCGTCTTAGGAGCCGTTGGATTACGGTCTCCTAACGTGGGAACCTTTAGGGCCCCTTAGGAACACTTACGTCACGTTGTGTCCTAAGTTTTAGGGAGTCCTAGAGTTAGGAGTCCAGCCTCATCACGGGCGTTTGCTATGTATAGTAACCGTGGCATAGATAGCAACCGTGCCATAGATCTAGTTACACTAGTCACCCAATTTTTCCCTAGGACAAACCTAGTTACCTAGGATGTAGGTTAACCTGCATTAGTCTAAGGGACGTCTTGCACTTAAATAGGACCATATAACATCTTAGATGAAGTATTAGGATAATAAAATCTTCAACTTGAATTAAATAATTTCTCTTAAACTGTTAAAACAGTCAATCCAGTCTAGGTCGGTGTCCTAGATGAGTTAGGCATAAGTAGCTTAGTTCAGGTGCACCGAACTACGATCGACTCTGATTCCAGTGAGGCTGGGATACGTAGTTAACTTGAATACTTGAGTGGCATACCAAGCCTGAGTCGGCTCCACACATAAGTGGTTGGGTTTTGTATATTAATCCTTAAATTAAAAGTAATTAAATCACTTAGGACTTTCCATGAAATTAGAATTTTAGGAGAATTTTCACTTAGATTGAATTCAAACAAATTAAGAAAACTAAGATAAACATTAGAGAATATATTGAAATTAGATCTTAGGATGCATGTCATGTGGTTTGCACATTAATATAGAGTTAAATGAGCTATTTAAAAGAAATTCAAAAGAGTTAACTTTTGGAATTGAAGACCGATTCTCGGGCAGGAATGGTGCATGTGGTGGTAACTCCCCATACCTTCCATTCTCGTAACCAGGTAATGAGTCTAGATTTCTGGTCAATTATGGGTCCTAGATCCCTCATCTAGGTGGCGACTATGTCACTCTCTTTTGCGTGGAATTCGGATTGCCTTAGTGATCCCAAGTTCACAGAAAAGATGAATTAAATCACACCTTCCTAGGCTCGGCGGCTTACCCCTGCCCTTTTGGGTACTGGGTTGAACGTTTGTTTGTACCCTATGGCTTGGTTGCTGCTTGCTTGGTTGGGTAATTAAAATCAATAATAAAAAGCACACGTCATTCGCGTGGGTACGAGAGACCAAGAGAGAGTGTAGCGCCTCGCGCGCTCGCCATTTCCCTCTCGTGGGATTGGGTCCCACAAGCTTTTATTATCTTAGGACTTCATCTAAGATGCTATATAACCTTATTTAAATGCAAGACACTCCCTTAGACTAATGCAGGTGAACCTATATCCTAGACAACTACGCTTATCAAATGAGAAGAAAAAAGGTAACAAGTGTAACTAGATCTATGACTCAATTGCTAATAATAGCAATTGGTTGTGATGAGGTTGAACTTCCTAACTCTAGGACACCCTAAAACCTAGAACACAACGTGACATAAGTGTTCCTAATATGCTCTAAGGGTTCCTACTAGGTGGTACCGTTATCCAACGGTACCAAAAACATATGTTTGATTAACCTAGATTGTGAAGTTAATAATTTTCAGTTCTTTAAAGGTTTCTAACTACTAAAATCTAAGGAATACTAATGGCTCTAAGGCTGACAAGTTTCATCCTTAGGTTGCATCCATGGAAAGGAATCGTGCTTTCCACCCTTGCACAGTTTAGCATATAAATTATAGTATATTATTACCTGGCATGTTTCTCAGGATTTTCGTGGACTACAACCTCGGAGCCAACAACATACTATAATTTAAATGCTCAAATTGTTAAGTATTGATCACAATTAGGATAATGAATGCAACCTTGGCATCTAAACTATCCTAGTACTCTAAATTACAAAGAAAATTACTAACATTTATAGTTTATGTTAAAATGTTAAAATGATTTAAGGATTACATGGTTACTGAAAAGTTAAGATGTTCTGAAAATTTTCATGATTTTTGGAATTAAAATTAATTTTTTAATGATTTTATCAATCTTAAGCCAGATTGTTGATTTACAAGCAACACATAGCAAATCTATTCCGATTAAGTTAAAATTTTTACAATAACATCATAATCATGAAATGAGCTTACTTTAAAAATTTTATTGATTTTTGTTATGATTTACTATTAAATTTCAAATTTTTATAGTTTGAGTCCAAGTTGTTGATTTACAAAGCAACCTATAGCAATCGCATTCTAATCAAGTTCAAATTGTTTACAAAAACTTCCTCATAACTAGAGAATGTTACTGTAAAAATTTCATGAATTTATAAGGTGATTTACTATCAGAATCCGATTTTATTAGATTTAGTCCAGATTGTATGAATTACAAAACAACCCATAGCAAACAAATTCCAAATTAATCCAAAATTTTACATTAACATGAGAATCATGAATAAAGCAAACTGTAAAAATTTCATAGAATTTCATCACGATTTGCTATTAATTAATGATCTCACTAAATCGGGCTAGTTTGAAAGAAAAACCAAAATCACATGATTACTGACATCCTAAAATCATCAAAAGTCCATAGATGATCTAATATGAATCATAATATTTTCTATCAAAAGTTCAGAACTTGAAGAAAACCTATCGTTGATTGTGTCCCTTGTCTCTAGGGTGCATAGATCCGAGGTATACGCTTTGACGCACCCATATAATCGCAAGAAAATCTCGTTGATTGATCCAAAGATCTCTAATATCCCAAATATAGAAGAAGAATGGAAGATGTTTAATGGGTTTTTGGAGAAGAACACCATATGACAAGAAGATGAACAAGAGCTCTCCAAAGGGGATGAATATTTAGAGTAGGAAGACCAAGTTGGATGCTTTTCCAGCCCTTTCCTAAGGTTGAATTGATTTGCTTTATAGAAAAATCTAGAGTTTGTAAAGAATAGGTAGTTTCCTTTATGAGGAGTCTCACATTAGCTAGTTTCTTATTTCTCTTCCTTATATTTCCTTCCTTTTAGTTTTCAAACCAACTTGAATTCTAATTGTGATTACTTGCAAACCAAAGCATACTATTTTACATAAGGTAGATATTTCAAGACTCTTCTAAAAGCTCTCACACAATGGAAATAACATATATATGAAAGATTCTCGTCCAAAAAGGACTGCCCAACGTTAGAGCTCATTTTTGACCTATTTAGGGGCAGAATCAAGAAAAGTGGTAAACTAAAAAGTTTTAGATTTGTTCGAGCCGTTTGAAACAAGTATAATCACAAGTTTTTTGAACTCGTAGGTAAAAAGTTATGGCCATTTTACTAACCTGACCATACTAGCCCTTTCTAATTATAACTCTTCCTAATTTTCATTTTTTTTTTCAAAACACATCAAATATGATATCACCATCACACCTCATCCATGTTGGGCACCCAACTAAGTGGACCACCCATGTTGGGCGCCCACTTATGTGGGCCAACCCACATGAGTGAGTCCACAGGGGTCTCCCATATGGGCTGATGTCTAATGTCTTAAAGTGTTTTTTGGACTTTTTTAACAAAAACTCAATAAAATCTCATTAAATCCAAATTTTAATGAATGAACCCAACCCATTTGACATTCATGGTGTACCCCTTAACTCATGATTGAGCTACCATTTTTAGAAAAAATAATTTTCGGGACCAAAATGCCCCCATTTGATAGATACACCTAAAAGCGACTAAAACTGTTTTCAAATTGGATTAAAAATAGAAACTTTTCAAGGAAAACCTTAAAAATTGCAACTTTTTAATTTCGCTTCTCTTGGTGGACAAGATCAAACAGGATCATTTGGCATTCCCTAAAAATCCCTGTAACGCCCTCGACACATAAAATTTTCAACTCAAGTCAAACCCCTAAGAGTTTCTAAATTTAGCAGGTTTTCAAAAAGTCATGAAATCATCTACGACTCCTTACGCACACTCTAAAGGTCAAGTGAAACACATTGGAAATGATCAAATTACCCCCGAGGTGCAAAATAGGTGAAAATAGGAAAAATCCTGAGAAATTCCAAAAATGGCAGGTTTTTTCACTTGATTGGAAACTTAAATTTTCATATTCCGGAAACCATTGGAACACCCTAGAAACTTTTAGGATTGCGAATCAACTTCAAAACACCTAAAATGAGATGAAATCTACACTAAAATGCATGGATGCCTAACTGATGAGGAATACAGACTCGAGACTTGAGAAACCAACTAAATCTTTCACTTTTTAGAGTGTAGCAAAATGGGGGTGTCTACAGATGCCCCTCTTTAGTAGAGATGACGTAGTCATCGAATACTAAAGCAAAAGTGACAGAACCATTCCGCGTAGCTTTAATCAACGAAAGATTCACCACACACAATGTAATCTTAAATGCTAAAAATCCTAGATGAAGTCCTAGAATCAAATGTAATCAAAATCATTTAGTCTTTACTCCATGAACTGGTAGTTCAGAATAATGAAGAACTGAATTCAATCTAAGAGCCAGAATCACGCGACTTAGAATGAGAGATAATCATAATGTTGCGCCGTTCCCAAACAGGCAACAAGGGATGAAATATCATTTTCAAGTAGATTTCGAAAAGAAAGGAGCAAACTCCATTCCCAAATGGATTTTAAAGAAGATGAGACACCGTAGCCAAACGGGCTCAAAGGATTGAGACATCATATTCATATGGAAAACTATGAATAGATTTGGAGAAAATGAGATACCATTTTTCTCTTGGAAGAGGTTAAGAGACCATTCCCAAATGGACTCGGAAAGTGTGACACCGTTCCAAAATGGGCTCGAAGAAGATAAGAGACCATTCCCAGATGGACTCGGAAAATGAGACATCGTTCCCAAACAGGCTCAGATAAGATAAGAGACCATTCCCGAATGGACTCGGAAAATGAGACATCGTTCCCAAACGGGCTCGAAGAAGATAAGAGACAATTCCCAAATGGACACGGAAAATGAGACACTGTTCCTAAACATGCTCAAAGAAGGTAAGAGACCATTCCCAAATAGACTCGGAAAATAAGACACGGTTCCCAAACGGGCTCGAAGAAGGATAAGAGACCATTCCCAAATGGACTTAGAAAATGAGACACTGCTCCCAAACGGGCTCGAAGAAGATAAGAGACCATTCCCAAATGAACTCGGAAAATGAGACACCGTTCCTAAACGGGCTCGAAGAAGATAAGATACCATTCCCAAATGGACTCAGAAAATGAGACACCATTCCCAAACGGGCTCGAAGAAGATAAGAGACCATTTTCGAATGGACTCGAAAAATGAGACACCGTTCCCAAACGGGCTCGAAGAAGATAAGAGACCATTCCCAAATGGACTCGGAAAATGAGACACCATTCCCAAACAGGCTCGAAGGGGATAAGAGAAAATTTCCAAATGGACACGAAAAATGAGGCACTGTTCCCAAACAGGCTAAAAAAAGGTAAGAGAACTTTCCAAAATGAACTCGAAAAATGAGACAATGTTCCCGAACGGGCTCGAAGAAGATACGAGACCATTACCAAATGGACTCGAAAAATGAGACACTGTTCCCAAACGGGCTCGAAGAAGATGAGATAGCTTCGATTGATGAATTCAACAACGAAGAATTTGAAGATTTTTCATCAATTTGAATTTGACGTAATGTTGGATCGATGAATTTCAGATTTTTTGAAATCAGGGATAACATTGAAACTAAGAATTTAACAAATGACAAGCAGTCAAACATTAAGAATGATGAAGCAAGACTAAGAAAACGGTTTAGGAACGCTTTCAGGAAGCTTCAACAAAAGAAACTGTTGGTCTGGCTGGGGATTTTGATAACTGAAACGTTGATCTAAATACCTGAAACTAATAATCTAGAATGACAGCTCTCTTAGATTGGAAAGTGCAATTTTTCCTTTGGCAGGTGTTTAGACAAGCATGTCTTGACCAGGATAGTTTTCAGTTAATTGGAAGGAATTCAGAATTTTAATGATTCATCTTTTCGAGAAACTGGCTCAACTACCATTACCTCCAGGGCTCTTGCAAGTATTTGGGTACTTTTTTGGGGCATGGTCTTCTTATGGAAACTGCACTTTCCGACGTCTCTACTTCTGAATGCTTCTGAGCTGATCTTCTTTCAAATGAAGCTCCTTGACTAGATTCTCGAAGTATGTCCTTCAGGATTAACTTGGCTTAGGTATCATCGCAGGGAGCTGACGACACCGGGCCTCTTTCACTAAGACAGTTGTATCATTTGGACACAAGGACGATGATTGACTCTTCCTAAAGAGAAAATTTGGATAAAAGACACTACTCAAAGAATTAAGGAGCTCTGAAAGAGTGAACTTAGAATAACAAAGATTGACTGACTACACTGACAAACATAGTGATGCTTCTGACTTAGTTAATATTTTATTTGGTAAGTCTATCATTTCAAGGAATAGTTTCTCAATTGGTAAATATTGGACTTCTTCCTTAAAACAGTAATGCCTCAAGGATTTTATTACTACTCCTAAGATTGCTTAGTTATAATGCCCACAATTTCTAGGATGACACTTGAGCATGCTTGAATTTCTTCTTGATTTTCAGTCTTGATGCCGGCTGTAGCTTTCTTATAATGATTCTCTTACCATGACCAAGTCACCTCTTCAGGGGTTTTTAACTTGACGGTCCGTGCTCGCCTTAACTTTTGCCTGAGTCACCCTTTCAGGTTTTCAACTCAGCAGGCTATCCCCTTAACTTTTGCCTAAGTCGCCCTTTCGGGTTTTCAACTTAGCAGGAGAATGATCTTAAATTTTGCCTGGACCACCCTTTCAGGTTTTCAGTCTAGCAGATATTCAAACTCCGTTCTTTTCTTTATTCTTCTTCTGTTTTGGATCTAGATCATTGATTCTAAACACCAGAAGAACTTTATAGGTGGGGTAGGGCTTTTCAAAGAATGGCTTACGGCTTTGAAAAGATTTTGACCGAACCTGTGAACAGGTTGCCTACGTATCACAGTGTAAGAATCAGGTCTCGCGTAGTTCAGGGCAGATGCCCCTAGTTTGAAGGTAAATTGATTATTCCTTTTGTTCTTTCTTTGATTGACTCAATTTTTTTCTTCTTGGAACAATTGAACTTTTTCTTTGATTATTTGACTTCATTTTTTTTTTGAACGATTGAGTTTTTTATATTTTTATTGACTTTCTTTTTTTCTTCTTTTTGAAACGATTGAATGTTTTCTTCTGAAATGACCGAACTCAGTTTGACCGAGCTGCCTACGTGCCCCAGTGTAAGGATCAGGTCGGCGTCGTTCAGCGCAAATGCCCCTAGTTTAATGGATTTTCGAAGGAATTTTATTCAGGCTCAAAAGGTTTGCAAACGGATATTCTTCTATACACTAGGACATGAATTTGGAATTGGTTCGGCTTGATGAATTCTCTTTATTATTTATTATTTTTTCTGTTTTTATAGAGTTTGACAGCATTTCTAGGTAAGAGATAACGGGTCACCTTATTTCAAGATTCTGTTATGTGCTTTTGACTTTGATGGACCGAAACTAGTTCTTTGACATCTTCCATTTATGAATTGGTAACTCTTGATACTTGATGATCGCTCTTTGATGCTTGCTTCTAAACTTTCTTATCTTCACATTGTCACATGATGAATTTGGGAACCAAAGACATAGACTGGAGATATGAAAGTTGTTTCCAATCCATGCCCCTCGTATAGCACTTGTCGCTCACTTACTTTATTGTTTTGAGATTTTCATCCAGGCCTTGCCCCTGGTATCGGTTTTATTGTTTCTACACAATCTTCTTGTCCTCGAAATGGGTTTATTAATTCTTCGCACTCTTTAGGAGAATAATGTATTTCCAATTGGTATTTACTGAATTAAATTTCTTAGTGCCAATGTTTATTATTTCGATTTCTTCCTTGAAAGGTTGAGATCGGCGCTCGTCATTTTGTTCAAACAATTGGTGTGACTCAAGTAGAGTTTCGTCAATTTCGAGGGAGTCTTACTTTTTTTATTAAGATCAGAAGCATACTTAAGAAACAGACACAAATGAACTATTGTGACTGAAATTTTATTTAAAGAAAAAGCTATTACATCTGATGACCTATCCTGACCATGCTCAGGATTCACAACTCTCAAATAAAAAGAAAAGCAAAAGATAAATTGCATGGACTATGCATTGACCTTGAACTGTAAGACCGGATTCAACAACTGTACTGACCATAATGACTGACTCAACATAAAATAGTAAATGACTAAAACTTTAACCGCTGCAACTGTCTCGTTTTGGAGGCTCGGCGAAGGCTGGTTCACATCAGGATAGCAGCTATTAGAACATCTTCACTGTCTGTATCTTCTTCTTCTTCAAAAGGATCTGACCCAGACAACTCCTGGAGGTTCATAGGTAAGTTCTAAGGCAAACATGACCAGGTAATGGGTTATTGGTATAGCATGGAGTCTTGGCTCGAATACAAGGCCTTTATTGTCGAGCAACCTTTGGATTCTGAATTTTTGGGCAATGCAATTATCAGTGAAATGGCCGGGATTTCTATGGTATTTGCAGTGTTGATCTGCTCGCCAATTTGCTGGCAAAGGATTGGGAGGAGCCCTAGTGTCGGGTAGGGTTATGCGACCTGAGGCTAGACACGCCTTAAGTATCTCAGATGGTGGAAGAGGGAGAGGAGTAAATTCTGTCTAGGGCTATGGTCGAGGTGCGGCAGTGGGTTGGGTATAATCCATCACCAACGGATTTTGGGATCTTGATGATTAAGCATTGTCACGGGAAAGGTTACTGACTTCGGCTGATGGTGACTTTTTGAATTCTCTGGTATTCGGGTTACTGCGGTTAAATACTCCTTGGGCCATAGCTTCCTCAATCTGTGTGCCCGCTACAATGAAGTGTTTAAAGTCCGGATAATATTGGAGAGATAAGTGATATTGGAGTTGATGGGAAATGTTCTTCATAATTATTTGGACCTGTTCTTCTTCAGAAGGGCGCTCCATCATTTATGCTGCTAAACTTCTCCATCTTTTCACAATGGTTAAGAAAGACTCCTTCGAGTCCTGTTTAGTTCTCTCAAGATCCTTCTTGGTGATCTCCGTGCCATTATCATATTCGAACTGTTTTATGAATTTCTCACCTACGTCCTTCCATGTCCTATAACGAGTCTTGTGTAGGACCTCAGGACTATGAACCACCTTCTAGCAACCTTTGTCATAGAAACCGAGAACAATTGAGCCATTTGCTCTAGAGATACACTTTGAGGCTGGCACATGATGGTGAACATTTGCAAGTGTGTGATCGGACAACCCACACCATCATATTTGTCAAAATCTGGCATCTGAAAGCTTGCTGGGAGACGGATTTCAGGGAATAGTGTGAGATCACTTGGATTGAAACCTCCCTGCTCTTGAAGCTGAATATCTTGAACTTTCTTAGTAAGATTGTCTAGTTTCTCCATGAGCATTTTTTCAACCATTGTCTGAGAAGGTTTGCTGTTGTCCTCGCTATACTGTTCTTTCTCAAAATTTTCCTCGGTCTTGTCAGGAATACGAACAAACACAGGCTGGATAGGCGCTCCTGAAGTAGTAACATGGTGCATAGGCCCCTTGTCTTTGGAATTAGAATATGATGGCCCCAACTTTTCAGAAAGTTGGGCCTTGATGACTCGGTTCTCTTCTTTAATTTCTTGAAGTTGCTTGAGAACCAAAGCTAAAGTATCAGCAACGGAGGTAAGTGGAGGATTATCTGAGTTTTCTGTCATTGGTGAGGACGGAAAAGAAGGTCAAGATGCTAGGGTTACCACAGAAGGTGGCGGAGAAACAAAATCTCCTCTCCAACCGCGAAGAAACTCGAACCCAATGAGTGGTAAGCTATCTATGGTGATAACTTCCTGAAATGAAAACAATGAACACGGGGTGTAAGTTTGACATTCAAAGAGTGTTTTCTAATCAATGACTGAAAAATGATTGTGGGCTATGCATGCTATGGGGATGATAGGATGAATCCTAAAAGACCATGACATAACAATGATGATAGAACCGTACAGAGGAATGCCCCTAGTTTAAGGATCATGAGAATAAACTATGAAGGGTTTAGCAAAATAATCTCGATAAAGGTTGCCCTTAGAGTAAGAAGAGACTAGGGATGCAAGTATGATTAGATTATTAAGATCAAGTATGATCAGATAATCATGATTGCATAATCAAAAGGATTGAGACTATGTTCCTGCCAGTTAAGGGAAGGGATGAAGACATGATCGAATCACACAAGAGGAGAATGATAGACACATGATTAAAAGATTAGATGAGATCGCCCAAGGTTGCTTTGAAGGATAGATCATGAATAGACTAATCCTATGAGATCTTGGAAAAGATGGGATTTATATCCTAATCCCAAAGAGAAACCTATTAATCTTCTTACATCTTATCTGGTGTTACCTGAAGGCATCAAATCCTAATGCTAATCTAGCGGAGTGGAGAAAGGATCTCGACTCATGACTTTGTTTGTGTACCTAAAACCGATCGTAGCAATTGAGAAATGGACTACGGCCTAATCTAGACACAAATGGGTAGGATATTATAATCTAGGCTCACACACGTGATGCACGCGTGTTCGTACTATATGCATGTGTGGGGCAATCTAGGGGTAAGGCCAATGGCTACCTTAGCACGAATCCATGCTCAATATACTGTACCAGTGTCCAATGTAGCAGTACGTGAACCAACGGATCCGTTTACGCTCCATAAAGGTACGAGGCTAAGAGTGGAATGCTTCTCTAGCACAGAGGCACTAGGTGATGAAATCCCAGTCAACCATGCTAGATAACACTCTGGGTTCCCAAATAAGACGTGTGTGCATATGAGATGCAAGGGTTTGGATGCAAGTGATGTTAGTGTGTGCAATAAATTGTCGCGATTCTATGATGCCTTTAGGTTTTGTTAGATTAAGTTTGCGGTATAATGTGATGAGAAATCAAAGGAAAACAGACAAACTAATCTATCAAGCATATAAGACATAAGATAGAGTTTTCATGAGAAATTAAAATAAATTCAAATGAGTTATCCTTTGAAATTATAATAAAGTTAGGTGGTCCCGAGCAGAGTCCCCAATATGTGGGACCCGATTCAGCGAGAGGGGCGGCACGACCCGCTTCCCTCTTTTGGTCTCTCATACCCATGCGGTTGGCGTGTGCCATTTATTATTGACTTAATTAATCTTTTCCGTGAACTTGGGATTACTAAAGCAATCCGAATTTCACGTAAAAAAGAGTGGCAAAGTCACCACCTAGATGAGAGATCTATGACCCATAAGTAACCACAAGTTTAGATTCGTTACCTGATTACAAGAATGGAAGGTATGGGGAATTACCACCACATGCACCATTCTTGCCCGATAATCCGGTCTTCAATTTTAAAAGTTAACTCTCTTGAATTTCTTTTAAATGGCTCATTTAACTCTATATTAATGTGGGAACTATGTGACATGCATCCTAAAATCTAATTTCAATATAATCCTTAATGTATCTCTTGATTTTCTTGCTTGGTTTGAATTCAATCTATGTGAGAGTTCTCCTAAATTCTAATTTCAGAATATCCTAAGTATTTTAATTAATTCAATTAAGAGAAGAAATAAGTAAACTATCCTAAAATCCCCCCACCATGTGAGGAAGGCCGACTCGTGCTCGGTATGCCATTCAAAGCATCCAAAGCTGCCTACGTATCCAAGCCTCACTGGAATCAGAGTCGATCGTAGTTCGATGCCTAAACTAAGCTATATTCCTATAAGCCCAATGGTTCCCACCTTGGCATTCCCATCTTCTTTTGATGATTCCAATACACAAGTGATTTTATATCACTAATGTGTTTGAATGTCTAAGTTGTAGATCATGATTGTATTAAGACAAGATTGCTTGGATTAAGGCCAAGAAGCTCTCATTGGACCACATTCGGAAGGCCAAGACATCGAAGATCCAAGATGCATGAAGACTTGAAGCATCGCAATTGAAGATCGAAGTCGTTTTAGAATGTAAATATCCAATCCTAGTTTAGGTGTTTAGAGGCATAAATAAAGTAATCTCACACACCCTAAATGTTTAAGAGATTGTCCTTGTGGTGTTCCAACACTTTGGAACCCTCATAACAATCCCAACTTGGTGTAGAGTTGGAAGCCCAAATGAATAAAGAAACAAGAATTGAAAATCTGCTGGAAATAGGCTTCTCGGAACTCCGAGAGAATTCTCGGAGCTCTGAGATTTGGTCCAGTAACATTTTCCATGTTCTGTTTCAATTCCCGAAACTCCGAGATAAATTCTCGGAACTCCGAGAAAAATTCTCGGAACTCCGAGAAAATCTCTCGGAACTCCGAGACCACTAGTTTGGGAACAAATTATAACCATTGGGGATTTTGCCAGATTTACCACTATGCCCCTCAAACGGTCATATTTGGTTTTTCTATATATATGGGTATTCTAAACTTCCCAATTATCAATCATAACATTCTAAAAACCTATTGGAATATCCTAAAAGCGTATTATGCTTGTTTATGCCTCTCATCCTCTAGAATTAGGATTTGGATCATTAGGCTCAAATTTGTACATCTTCTACAGACCTTGTAAACCCTTGTGAGGGATTTTTTGTTCTTTCTTTCTTGTTCAAACGATTGTATTCGGGCGAGTGTTCGGAGAAGGGGAGCCCACTCTCCGTGGTGAGGATTGCCACCAAGGTTAAAGGCAATTGGAATTGTAATTGGCACCGATCTTCGCCGAAGTTAAGAAGATCAACATAGTGAAGCCATCAACGGGTTTGGTTGGTGGAGTGGAGTAGGCCTCGCGTTTTGAGGACCGAACCACTTTAAATCTCGGGTGCATTCTTTCTTATCTCTTTCTTTATATTTGCATTGCACTTATGATTTAACTTGTGTGGTTAATTGCCTTTTTTATCTCTTAAATCTTAAAAATTGGGATAGAGTTTTTAAAAGCTTAAAACTTGTTAGTAACCTAATTTTACCTCTTCATAAGTTGCCATTAGAATAGTACTCGGGCCTACCCTTGGAATTTCAATGCCTAAACATCTAGGACACCAATCTAGACTGGAATGACTGTTTCAACAATTTAAAACATGTTATTTGATGCAAGTTGAGTAGCTTTTATAATCTTCGGACTTAATCGAAGATGCTATATGGTTCTATCTAAATGCAAGACACTCCCTTAGACTAATGCAGGTGAACCTACATCATAGGCAACTAGGCTTGTCATATGGAAAGAAAAAAGGTAACTAGTGTAACTAGATCTATGATTCAATTGCTAATAATAGTAATTTGTCGTGATGAGTATGAACTTCCCAACTCTAGGACTCCCTCAAACCTAGAATACAACGTGACGTAGGTGTTCTTAATCAGCTCTAATCGTTCCTACGAGGTGGTATCGTTATCCAACGGTTCCAAAAACATGGGTTTGATTAACCTAGATTGTGAAGTTAATGATTTTCATTTCTTTAAAGGTTTCTAAATCCTAAAATCGAAGGAATACTAATGGCTCTAAGGCTGACAAGTTTCATCCTTGGGTTGCATCCATGGAAGGGAATCGTGCTTTCCACCATTGTACAATTTAACATATAAGTTATAGTATATTATTGCCAGGCATGTTTCTTAGGATTTCCGTGGACTACAACTTCGGAGCCAACAACATACTATAATTTAAACGCTCAAATTGTCAAGGATTGATCGCAATTAGGATACGATTATGAATGCAACCTTGGCATCTAAACTATCCTACTACTCTAAATTACAAAGAAAATTACTAACATCTATGGTTTCTGTTAAAATGATTTAAGGATTACATGCTTACTGAAAAGTTAAGATGTTCTGAAAATTGTCATGATTTTTGAAATTAAAATTTATTTTTGAATGATTTTATCAATTTCAGGCCAGATTGTTGATTTACAAAGCAACACCTAGCAAATGTATTCCGATTAAGTTTAAATTTTTACAATAATATGATAATCATGAAATACGCTTACTATAAAAATTTCATTGATTTTTATTATGATTTACGATTAAGTTTCCAATTTTAATAGTTTGAGTCCAGGTTGTTGATTTACAAAGCAACCTATAGCAATCGGATTCTAATCAAGTTCAAATTTTTTACAAAACCTTCTTCATAACTAAATAAGGTTAGTATTAAATTTTCATTAATTTATAAGGTGATCTACTATCAGAATCCGATTTTATTAGATTTAGTAAAGATTGTATGAATTACAAAACAACCAATAGCAAACAAATTTTAAATTAATTCAAAATTTGGTAGTAACATGAGAATCATGAACAAAGTATACTGTAAAAATTTCATGAATTTTCATCACGATTGTCTATCCATTAATGATCTCACAAAATCGGGCTATTTTGAAAGCAAAACCAAAAGCACACGATTACTGACATCCTAAAATCATGAAAAAATCATAGAAGATTGAATATGACTCATAATAGTTTCTATCAAAATTTGAGAACTTGAAAATTAATATTCCTCCAAAAATTAATTTTTAAGGAAAACATTAATTGTTTTCTTGAAATCCAAACCCGTTTTAATCATAAAAAATTCAAAAACCTTATTAAAACTTTATAAAAACTTATGAAATTTTTTTATAACATATATTACTGGTTTGTGAAGAAAAAGTTTGAAAATTATCAAGTTGAGTATAAAAAACAATTTTGGCATGCAAAACGAGTCTTTGATTAGAAAACTATAAAGAAATGTTATTTTTTAAATTTAGTTTTATGAAAAATTCTATTTATGTCTAAACTTATGATCTGAAAAGTTTCATTAGTTTTCAAATTAGTTTGATATTTATTAAAAATAGGCAAATATTAAAATAATTCAAAATAATACGAAAATAATTCGAAAAATTCTGAATTTTCTTGAGTTATCTAGAAATATTAAAAACCCACTAGAAACCAAATTTCATTCATGTTTTACTTGATTTGATAGTTTTTGATTTTATACATCAAGAAATAACCCTTTTCGGGGTTACGATTCGAAAAATTAAACTAAAAATCAAATAAGCCAATCATGGCTGAAAATTATGTTTTCCAGTAGTTTTTTATTCTATTTTAATCTCAGAAAATACTTATTTTAAAAAAAGTCAAAGATTTACATAACTTGCTTTGAAAACCTAATTTGAATCCATATTGAAGAAAAATCAAAGAAAAATTCATTTTTGATGGAGGAAAATTAATTTTCAAGCAAAAATTTGGATTTTTTAAAATTATGATTCATATTATAACATATTGAAATTTCAATAAAAAACCCATTCGTTTAGACCATATACGAAAATAAAAACCCTAAACATGCTATTTCTAAATTTAATATTACAAAGATGAAGAAAACCTACCGTTGATCGCACTCCTTGTCTCTACGGTGCGTAGATCCAAAGTATACGCTTTGACGTAGCCTTATAATCCCTAAAAAATGCCGTTGATTGATATAAAGATCTCCAATATCACAAATAGAGAATAAGAATGGAAGAGGTTTAATGGATTTTTGGAGAAGAACACCATATGAGAAGAAGATGAACAAGAGCTCTCCAAAAGGGGATGAATTTTTAGAATAGGAAGACCAAGTTGGACATTTTTCCATCCCTCTCCCAAGGTTGAATTCATTTTCTTTATAGAAAAAGCTAGGGTTTGCAAAGAGTAGGTAGTTTCCTTTATGAGGAGTCTCACATTAGCTAGTTTCTTATTTCTCTTCCTTATCTTTCATTCTTTTTAGTTTTCAAATCAACTTGAATTCTAATTGTGATTACTTGCAAAGCAAGGCATACTATTTTGCATAAAGTATATCTTTCAAGACTCTTCTAGAAGCCCTCACGCAATGGAAATAACATATATATGAAAGATTCCCGACAAAAAGGGCTGCCCAATGTTGGAGATCATTTTTGACCTTCTTAGGGAAAGAATCAAGAAAAGTCGTAAACTAAAAAGTTGTATAATTTTTTTGGGCCATTCGAAACAAGTATAATTGCAAATTTTTTGGACAAGTAGATAAAACGTTATGACTGTTTTACTAACCTGACCATACTAGCCATTTCTAATTATAACTCTTCCTTCTTTTCATTCTTTTTTTTTTCAAAACACATCAGATATGACATCACCATCCCACCTCATGCATGTTGGTGTAGACACCCCCATTTTGTTCCGCTTTAATCAATGAAGAGGTTAGTGTTTTTCTATCGGTTTTCTAGTGTTTTTCATTTTTCGTGTCCTTCTGTTATGTTTTCTCGATCTCTTCGATTATTTCCGCCGTGTTTTGCATTTTTTCGCCGGGTGTTGAGAAGGGTGATCCACAGGAATCTAAATAAGAGAGAGCTTTGGGATAAGTTGGTTCGGTCAAGATCATCAAGTGGCCCCATCAAATGGACTATTTAGATCATGCTATGGAGATGGTTCATGGGGCATAATCAATTCGAGTCGTGGTTAATGAATTGGGCGGTTCGGATCAGCCCGCCAAAATGATTTGGTGGAACACAATTCATTATGCCGTGGCCCATCATTTGGACGGTTTGGATCGTCCCAAGGTGCTGATTTCTAGAGCTGCAGCATATTCATATTAAGGGTCATCACTTGTACGGTTGAGATCATCCTAAGAGGAGGATTTGAGGAGTACGAATTGTTTTCATTGCGGCCTATTATTCGGACGGATCGGATCAGCCCATGGAATTGATCTAAGGGGGCGCAACCCAATTTCTCTTCTAGCCCATCAATCAACGATTTGGATGATCTTATAGGATTGATTTAGATGCACGACCAATTTACACTATGGCCCATTAAATTGGATGGCTTGGACGATCCTATGATGCCAAATCTTCTCTCTCTCCTCATGTTAGCTTTTTCACTAAATTTGGCAATCTTCTCTCTTTCTACTCAATAATTATCAAGTCACAAATTCCTATAAAATAAATATTCTATTGTTGACAAGAAGAGAGTAGAAATAGCAACAAAGTTACTAAAGTAGGCAAGCCATGGGATGAGTGTGATAGGAAATAAGATTGTTTGCTGATTTCCCTCTTAATGATGACTACTTGCTGGAAATGTATTTGAGGAGAACGGTTATAGTAAGATGACTACTCTTAAAATTTGACGTGGGCCAAAGGAAATATAAAAAAAAAAAAGATTTTCGTTGCCATTTTGGACTAATTGAAATAGCATCTCTCTACACTAAAATTGGGTATACTATTTCCTTCCTTTATAAAAATAAAGAGAAACGGTGCAACCTGGGCATGTTTTAAATTCTTTCCAACTTTCTCTTTTCTTGAATAAAGCAAGTAGGTTGAGTTGAGGAATGATCGATGACATATTTTATGGAGAAGGAAAGACTCGAGGTAAGAAAAAAGGTAAGAGGGCAGGCTATTAAAAAAAGAGAGATGGCAACTCTTTGGGGGGGCTGAAAAAGAAAAAATAAAAGAAAAAAAGAGGATTCGGTCAAGGAGTTGGGGGGGGGGGGTTGTTCCTAAATCCCATGAGCATACATCCATTATCCCATCAGCCCATACATTCATCCCATACCTCTCCACACCATATACCCATCAAACCACCTCCGGAAAGTGGCAGAGTTTGACGGAACTGATCTCAAAGTACAGCAGCACTAAAGGCCATCGTCTTCATAGATCTCAACAAAGGAGTACAAGGAGATTTCTTTACTTTGCTAGGCCTTTCTGCATCCTTTCCAATATGGTTAGCGTAAAAAAAATCATTTGTATGGCTTCGGATCATGATGTTCTGTCCTGTGTAGTTATGTTTTGAAAATTGGTCCCATAAGTAATATGGTTCATGCTCAAAAAAAAAAAGGGAAAAAAGATCCAACGAAAGTCTGGTCTCTTTTCTCTCTAAAAAACAAGCTCTCTTTCTCAATCTCTCATTCTCACCCTCTCTACAGCCCTCTCTCATTCTCACCCTCACTCGGTTCTCTCTCAAAATCTCTCACTCTCACCATCGATCTTGCTTCTCAATCTCTCTCTCTCTCTCTCTCCATTGAAGTTTGATCATCCGTTGGTTCACACACTTGGGAAAGGAAATGTTATTTTTCACAAACATTGGGAGAGGCTTTCGGATTCAATCTCGGAATTTCAGCATCAAATCATCATCCGCGGACTCTCGTGCTTTCGGATTAGGCTCGGATCGATACCAAAGGTAGGTTCATTCTTCTCAGATTTTTCTAGAATTATTCCGTATTTTTTACGTGTTTTTGCATGGTTTTAGTATTTACGCTCATTTAATTCAATAATATATGGGTTGGCTCAAAATCGGGTTTACATGAGTGTTTCGAAGTCCGATTCGTCTCAAAATTTAATGCAATGATCTATTTAATGGGACTAAAAGAACTATCGGATTGGATCATACATTGAATCTAAGGATTTCCAGAATTTGAATGAAGATTGAAATTAATTTGAATTAATGACCGAGATATTAAGAAATTGAAAAAAACAGCTATCTTAGGATGATCTATTTCTTGGAATATTATAATTTTCTTGTGTTCATCATATCAGAGCAATGTTAAAGGACATCTTTCAAAGTCATAATTTTCTCAAAAATCATGTTTAAAAAATAGAAAACTCTTAAAAGACATTTTTTTGAAGAAGAAAAATGGAAAATATACCAAATAAGTTCTTAAATTAATGGAATTTTGTAGTAAAATAATATGATGTTGATATAGCCTGCCATGAATTTTTAATGATTTTAGGATTCTATTTGGTATATCGTTTGATATTCTCTTTTGAAAATACCAGATTTTGTGAGGTTTTTTATTAATATCAAATCATGATTAAAATTTTCAAAAAATTTACACTAGTCTCATATTATGAATACTATATTACTCTAAAAGTTTCAATTGATTTGGAATTTGTTTCCTAGGGGATGCTGTGTAAATTCATAATCTGATTTGAATCTTTAAATATCTGAAATTGGTAGTAAATCGTATCGAAAATTTATGAAATTTTCACAGCAGATTATATTCATTTATATCTTGTTACTTTAGAAATTTCAATTTATTTTGAGTTTTTTTGCAATGAGTTCATTTGTAAAATCATTCATATGAACTGAAATTGATAAAATCTATTAAAAATTGAAATTAACCAAAATCATTATGAAAAATTCCAGGGAACTTTAAATTTATGTCACGTATTCATTCCTTAAGCCGATGAAATAAAAATCTTAGGAGTCTTAGATTTTCTTTGTAAAATGACCCTACTAGGATAATTTAGATGCCGAGATCGTAACCATAATCGTATGCTAATTGCGATCAATCCAGCATAATTAGAGTGTGTAAATGATAGTATGTTATTGACTCCGAGGTCCACTGTCCACGGAAATCCTGAGAAATATGCCAGGCAATAAGATACCATAACTTACACGCTAAATTATACGAGGGTTGAGAGCACGATTCCCTTCCATGGTTGTGATTCAAGGTTGAAGCTTGCGAACCATAGAGGCTTTGGTATCCCTTAGATGTTTAGGAATAAAAAATCCTTGAAATCGAAAATCATCAAGTTCGAGAAATTGAACTAACTCACTCCATGTCTTTGGAACCGTTGGATTACGGCTTTCCCTCGTAAGAACCATTAGAGCCATATTTAGGAACACTTACGTCATGTCGTGTCCTAGGTTTTAGGGAGTCCTAGAGTTAGGAGTCCATCCTCATCACGGGCGTTTTCTACGGATTGCAACCGTGCCATAGATCTAGTTAGACTAGTTACCCTCTTTTCCCTAGGACAAGCCTAGTTACCTAGGATGTAGGTTAACCTACATTAGTCTAAGGGACAACTTGCACTTAGATAGGATCATATAGCATCTTAGATGAAGTCATAGGATAATAAAATCTTCAACTTGAATTAAATAACTTCTCTTAAAACTGTTGAAACAGTCAATCCAGTATAGATCGGTGTCTTAGATGAGTTAGGCATAAGTAGCTTAGCTTAGGTGCACCGAACTACGTCGACTCTGTTCCCAGTGAGGCTTGGGTACGTAGGCGGCTTGGATGCTTGATGGCATACCAGTCACGAGTCGGCCCCACACGTAAGTGGTGGGGTTTTGTATATTAGTTTTCTTATAAATTCTTAATTAAAATATGTGGGATTTCCCTCAAATTAGCATTTTAGGAGAATTTTCACTTAGATTGAATTCAAATAAATTAAAAAATTAAAATACACATTTAGAAATTACATTGAAATTAGATCTTAGGATGAATGTCACATAGTTCGTACATTAATATAGAGTTAAATGAGCCATTTAAAAGAAATTCAAAAGAGTTAACTTTTTGAAATTGAAGACCGATTATCGGGCAGGAATGGTGCATGTGGTGGTAACTCCCCATACCTTCCATTCTCGTAACCAGGTAACGAGTCTAGATTTCTGGTCAATTATGGGTCCTAGATTCCCCATCTAGGTGGCGACTCTGTCACTCTCTTTTGTGTGAAATTCGGATTGCCTTAGTGATCCCAAGTTCACGGAAAAAGATGAATTAAATCACACCTTGTTAGGCTCGGCGGCTTACCCCTGCCCTTATGGGTATTGGGTTGCACGTTTGTTTGCACCCTATGGCTTGGTTGCTGCCTGCTTGGTTGGGTAATTAAAATCAATAATAAAAAACACACGCCATTCGCGTGGGTACGAGAGACCAAGAGAGAGCGTGACGCCTCGCGTCATTTCCCTCTCGAGGAATCGGGTCCCACAGTTTGGTGACTCTGCTGGGGACCACCCAACTTCATTAAAATTTCAAAAGATAATTCATTTGATTTTATTTTAATTGGCTCATGAAAACTCTATGCTTACTAGGTAGTTTGTTTACTTTAATTTGTCATCACATCATACTCAAACTTAATCTAACAAAACCTGAAGGCATCATAGATTGCGCAAACATATTGCACACACTTACATCACTTGCATCTAAACTCTTGCATCTCACATGCACACACATCCTATTTTAGAAACCCAGAGTGTTATCTAGCATGGTTGACTGGGATTTCATCACCTGGTGCCTCTGTGCTAGAGAAGCATTCCACTCTTAGCCTAGTACCTTTATGGTACATAAACGGATCTCTTGTTCACTTACTGATACGCCGGACACTGGTACAGTATATTGAGCACGGATTCGCGCTAAGGGAACTCTTAGCCTTACCCCTAGATTAACCCACACATGCATGTAGTATACGAACACACGTGCATCACGTGTGTGAGCCCATCTTAGGATATCCTACCAATTTGTGTCTAGATTAGGCCGTAATCCATCTTCCAATGGCTACGATTGGTCCTTAGGTACACAAACAAAGTCATGAGTCGAGATTCTCTCTCCACTCCGCTAGATTAGGATTAGGGTTTGATGCCTTTAGGTAACACTGTTAAAATGTACGAAGATTAAAAAACTTTCCCTTTGGGGTTAGGAAATAAATCCTGTCTTTCCTAAGATCGCATAGGATTAGTTATTCTTGATCTACCCGTGGAAAGTAACCTTATGTAATCTATCTAATCTTTTGATCATGTGTCTATCATTCGCCTCTTGTGTGATTCAATTATATCTTCATTCCCTTTCTCAATTGGCAGGAATTGTGTCCCAATCATTTGATTATGCAATCTTGATGATCTGATCGTACTTGTACCCTTAGTCTTTTCTTACTCTAAGGGCAACCTTTTTCAAGACTATTTTGCTAAGTCCTTCAGAGTTCACTCTCATAATCCTTGAATTAGGGGCATTTCCTTATACGATTTTGTCATCATTGTCATGTTTTGGTCCTTTAGGATTCATTCTATTGTCCCAATTACTTGCTTAAATGTGTAATCTTTTTTTCAGTCATTGAGAATGAACACTCCTTGAATGTCAAGCTCATATACCGTTCTTATCGTTTTCATGTCAGGACTGTTCAGAACTGAAAATCCAGGAAAGCTTCTTGGGTTTGAATCTATTCGCGGTCAGTGAGGAAGCTAATTCCCCAGTTTCTTTGGAAGCGTCCCTAATCCTCTCCTTCCATACTCATGGCAGACTCAATGAAAAATTCACAGCTCTCTTACATCATGGAAGCCTTGACCCAGCTCGTCCAACAGACGAAGGAATTGAAGGAAGAAAATCGATTCATCAAAGCTCAACTTACTGAGGAATTTGGTCCAACCACTGTTGTTTCTAAAGGCGAAGGTCCGAGCCTCTCCATGGTTATGGGTTCGGAAGAACTAATTGTGAATCTCTCTAGACAAATGGCTGCGCTAACAGAAGAAGTTCATCAGATGAAGCAACAAATGCAAACCTGGTATTGTCAGTCCCAAAGTTCTGAACATTTCGCTGACAAAAATACCAAATTCCAGGATGTTGTTACCAGGAACTCTGTCTCTCAGCACCAGCAGGATTCTGTTGGGCCCTTAGTTCTTGAATATGACCAAGAACCACCATCTGAGATTCCTGAAAAAGAATTCACCGACTTGCCGATCTCGCGACCTGATGCTTTGAAATGGTTGCTCAAGGAAAGAATGATAACACTATTGGGACCAGAGCCTGTTCCTAATCCTCTTCCCAGTCCCAGGACCTTCCAAATGAAAGAATTTTGTGATTACCATTTACGTCCTGGTCAAGCTACTGATAAATGCCTCAGTTTGAAATATGATATTCAAAACCTTATAGACATGGAGCTCCTCGACCCTCAAAATCTTTTGTCAAGCGGTGAAACTCCATCCTTTCCTGATGACCGCAAACCATGGTTTGAGCAAATGAAGAGAAAGTCTCACGATAATCACGACCAGCAATGTACAATGATGGGTAGAAATATGTTGAGCCCGGTCTCCATAGGTCAGGAAATCAAAGTGGCTCAACACATGGGGCTTATAACAGAGGCAATTTTACTTCAAAAAAAATCAAGGAGCTACAAAATCCTATGGTATTCAAATACAATCAGTTAACGGCTACACCTAAGCAAGCGCTTAAGAAGGAATTTACCCCTCTCTCGTTTACACCATCAGTCATTTTGCAGCAAGGGTTAGCTGCAGGTCACATTACCCTACCGGCATTAGGGCTCCTCCTAATCCTTTACCAACAAATTGGAGAATGGACCAGTATTGTTACATCTAATTGCATTGCCTTAAAATTTAGGATCCAAAAGTTGATTGATGAAAGAAATTAGCCTACCCGAATCATGCAGTACTGCCGCCAGCCGATCGCAATGCTTAGATAACTGAGGGTTCAAAGAAGCACAGGTTTGGTTGCAATGAAAAGAATCAGAAGTCGAAGGTACCATTTATGAGCCAGCTTTCGCTGAGCCTCCAAAGCTAGACAGTTGCAGCAGTTAAAGTTTTAGTCATGTACTATTTTATGTTGAGCCAGGCATCATGGTCAGTACAATTGTTGAGTCCGGTCTTACAGTTCAAGGTCAATGCTTAGTCCAGGCAAGTTATCTTTTGCTTTTCCTTTTATTTAGAGTTGTGAATCCTGAGCATGTTCAGGATAGGTCGTCAGATGTAATAGCTTTCTCTTTAAATAAAATTTCAGTCATAATAGTTCATTTGTGTCTGTTTCTTAAGTATGCTTATGATCTTAAAGTAAGGCTCCCTCCTCAAATGAGGACAAAATTGACGAAACTCCACTTGAGTCACAACAATTACTTGAACAAGAGGAGGAGCGCCAATCCCAGCCTTTCAAAGATGAAATTAAAGTGGTAAACACTAGCATTGAAACTTTGATTTAGTGAATGCCGATTGAAAATACATTACCCTCTGAAGAATGTGAGGAATTGATAAACTTATTTCGAGAATAAAGAGATGGTCCAGTAAGCGCTACCATTAATCCCAGGAGAAATACCCAGATAGAAGGTTCAAGAAAGAATGAAGTGGATATCATATGCTATACAAGGGGCATAGAGTGGAAACAACTTTCATATTTCCAATCAATGACCTTGGTTCTCAAAATTCATAACATGAAGCCAACAAATTCAAGATAAGAAGTTCAAGAGCAAGAGTTACAAATCCATAGATGGAGGATGTCAAAGAACAAGTTTCGCTCTATGAAAGTCGAAAGCACATATTAGAATCTTGAAAGAAGAAGATCCATTATCTCTTACCTGGAAATGCCGTCAAACTCCGAAAAAAAAAGAAAAGAAATAATAATAAAGAGAACTCTTCAACTTAGATCAATTCCAAACCTGAACATTGGAAGGCCTCCTTTGGCCGAACAAATCCCAGAATCATAACCCAATGTAAAAAAAAATACCGGTTTGCAAATCCTTTGAGCCTGAATGAAATTTTCTTGAAAACCCATCAAACTAGGGGCATTCGCCCCGAACTACGCGAGACCTGATCCCTACACTGGGGTATGTAGGCAGTTCGGTTAAACCGAGTTCGGTCGATTCAAAAAAGGAAAAGAAATTCAATCGTTCCAGAAAAAAAAAAAGAGGACAAGTTCCAAAAGAAGAGAAGTCAATCATTCCAGAAAGAAAGAAAAAAAGAAAAATCAATTAACCTTCAAACAATTTATCTTCAAACTAGGGGCATTCGCCCTGAACTACGCACGACCTGATTCCTACCCTGGGATACGTAGGCAACCTGTTCACAGGTTCGGTCGAAATCTTTGTTGAACCTTAAGCCATTCTTTGAAAAGCCCTATCCTACCTATAAAGTCCTTCCGGTGTTCAGAATTAATGATCTAGGTCCCGAAACACAAAAAAGTGAAAAAGAAAAAAAACAGAACAGAGTTTGAAGATCTGCTAGACTGAAAACCTGAAAGGGTGGTCTAGGCAAAATTTAAGATCATTCCCCTGCTAAGTTGAAAACCCGAAAGGGCGGCTTAGGCAAAAGCTAAGGAGATAGCCTGCTGGAACGAAAACCTAGAAGGGTGGTTCAGGCAAAAGTTAAGGCTAACACGGTCCGCCAAATTAAAAACCCCGAAGAGGTGACTTGGTCACGGTAAGAGAATCATTATAAGAAGGCTACAGCCGGCATCAAGACTGAAGATCAACAGAAGTTCAGGCAAATTCAAGTGCCATCGTCAAAACTGGGGGCATTGAAGCTAAGCAATCTTAAGAGTCGTACTTAAATCCTTGAGGCATTACTATTTTAAGGAAAAAGTCCAGTGTTTACCAATTGAGAAACTATTCCTCGAAAGGATAGACTTACCAAACAAAATATTAACTAAGTCAGAAGCATCGCTCTATTTGTCAGTATAGTCAGTCAATCTTTGTTATTCTAAGCTCACTCCTTCAGAGCTCCTCAATCCTTTGAGTAGTGCCTTTTATCTAAGTTTTCTCTTTAGAAAGAGTCAATCGTCGTCCTTATGTCCAAATGATGCAACTGTCTCGGTGAAGGAGGCCCGGCCTCGTCAGCTCCCTGCAATTGTATGAAAGAGCTCGAGAATCTAGTCAAACAGCTACATTTCAAAGAAGATCAACTCAGAAGAATTCAGAAGTAGAAACATCAGAAAACCCAGTTCCCGTAAGAAGATCATACCCCGGGAAGGCACCTTAAGCTTGGAAGAACCTCAGATGCAATGGTGGTTGAGCCAATTTCTCAGAAAGATGAACCATTAAAATTCAAAATTTTCTTCCAGTTACTTAAATACTATCCTGGTCAAGAAATGTTTATCTAAACACCTGTCAAGAGGCAAATCCCACTTTTTCATGTTACTATCCAAGAGAGCCGTTGTTCTAGATTACCAATTTCAAGTATTTAGATCAAGGTTTCAGTTATCAAAATCCCGAGAAGACAAGACCAATAGTCTCTTTGCGAAAAATCTTGTTGAAGCTTCATGAAAGTATTCCTAAACCATTCTCGTTAGTCATGCTTCTTCGTTCCTAAGGTTTGTCGTCTCATCATTCGTCAAAGTCTTAGTTTTCAATATCTTTATCGGGCATGATCTCTATTATCCCTGATTTCATTGAGTTCAAAAAATCTAAAATTCATCAAATCCAATCTTACGTCAAATTCAAATTCATGAAAAATCTCTAAATTCTTCGTTGTTGAATTCATCAATTGAAGCTATCTCGTTTCTTTGAGCCCGTTTGGTAATGGTGTCTCATTTTCCGAGTCTGTTTGAGAATGGTCTCTTATCTTCTTCGAACCCATTTGGGAACGGTGCCTCATTTTTCGAATCCATTTGGGAATAGTTTCTTATTTTCTTCGAGCCCGTTTGGGAATGGTGTCTCATCTTCCGAGTCCATTTGGGAATGGTCTGTAATCTTCTCTGAGCTCGTTTAGGAACGGTGTCTCATTTTCCGAGTCCAGTTGGGAATGGTCTCTTAAAATTCTTCGAGCCTGTTTGTGAACGGTATCACATTTTTCGAATCCATTTGGGAATGGTCTCTTATTTTCGAGCCCGTTTGGGAACGATGTCTAATTTTTCGAGTCCATTTGGGAATGGTCTCTTATCTTCTACCCGCCCGTTTGTGAACGGTATCTCATTCTCCGAGTCCATTTGTGAATGGTCTCTTGTCCTCCTTGAGCCCGTTTTGAACGGTGTCTCATTTCCCGAGTCCATTTGTGAATGATCTCTTATCCTCTTTGAGTCCGTTTGTGAACGGTGTCTCATTCTCCGAGTCCATTTGTGAATGGTCTCTTGTCCTCCTTGAGCCCGTTTGTGAACGGTATCTCATTTTCTGAGTCCATTTGTGAATGGTCTCATATCCTCTTTGAGCCCGTTTGTGAACGGTATCTCTTTTTCTGAGTCCATTTGTGAATGGTTTCATGTCATCCTTAGGCCCGTTTGTGAACGGTGTCTCATTTTCCAAATCCATTTGTGAATGGTCTCTTATCCTCTTTGAGCCCGTTTGTGAACGGTGTCTCATTCTCCGAGTCAATTTGTGAATGGTCTCATATCCTCTTTAAGCCCGTTTGTGAACGGTATCTCTTTTTCTGAGTCCATTTGTGAATGGTCTCATGCATCCTTAGGCCCGTTTGTGAACGGTGTCTCATTTTCCGAATCCATTTGTGAATGGTCTCTTATCCTCTTTGAGCCCTTTTGTGAACGGTGTCTCATTTTCAAAGTCCATTTGTGAATGGTCTCATATCCTCCTTGAACCCGTTTGTGAACGGTGTCTCATTTTTCGAGTCAATTTGTGAATGGCCTCATGTCCTCTTTGAGCCCGTTTGTGAACGATATCTCTTTTTCTGAGTTCATTTGTGAATGGTCTCATGTCCTCCTCGAGCCCATTTGTGAACGGTGTATCATTTCTTGAGTCCATTTGTGAATGGTCTCTTATCCTTTTTGAGCCCGTTTGTGAACGGTGTCTCATTCTCCGAGTCCATTTATGAATGATCTCTTATCCTCTTTGAGCCTGTTTGTGAACGGTGTCTCATTTTCTGAGTCCATTTGTGAATGGTCTCATGTCCTCTTTGAGCCCGTTTGTGAACGGTGTCTTATTTTATGAGTCCATTTGTGAATGGTCTCATGTTCTCCTTGAGCCCGCTTGTGAACGGTGTCTCATTTTCTTCTAAAAACCGTTTGAGAACGATCTTTGTCCCTTCTCTTCAGAATCTATTCGAAAATAATATCTCATTCTCTCATTGCCCGTTTGTGAACGGTGCTGCATCATAATTATCTTTCATTCTGAGTTGCGTAATTTTTGCAAATCAGATTGAATCCATTTCTCCATTATTCTGAACCACCAAGTCATGGTGTTTAGAGTAATTGATCTTGATTATGTTTTACGACTTCATCTAGGGTCTTGCATTAGGTTAGGTCACATGCATTCGCATTAAGATTGCATTTTGTCCAGAGAGTCCTTTGCTGGCAAAACGCTGCGCAAAATGGTGTTGTCACTTTTGCTTTGGTATTCAATGACTACGTCATCTATACCAAAGAGGGGCATCTGTAGACACCCCCATTTTGTTCCGCTTTAATCAATGAAGAGGTTAGTGTTTTTCTATCGGTTTTCTAGTGTTTTTCATTTTTTGTGTCATTCTGTTATGTTTTCTCGATCTCTTCGATTACTTCCGCCGTGTTTCGCATTTTTCCGTCGGGTGTTGAGAAGGGTGATCCATAGGAATCTAAATAAGAGAGAGAGTTTTGGGATAAGTTGCTTCGGTCAAGATCATCAAGTGGCCCCATCAAATGGACTATTTAGATCATGCTATGGAGATGGTTCATGGGGCATAATCAATTCGAGTCGTGGTTAATGAATTGGGCGGTTCGGATCAGCCCGCCAAAATGATTTGGTGGAACACAATTCATTATGCCGTGGCCCATCATTTGGACGGTTTGGATCGTCCCAAGGTGCTGATTTCTAGAGCTGCAGCATATTCATATTAAGGGTCATCACTTGTACGGTTGAGATCATCCTACGAGGAGGATTTGAGGAGTACGAATTGTTTTCATTGCGGCCTATTATTCGGACGGATCGGATCAGCCCATGGAATTGATCTAAGGGGGCGCAACCCAATTTCTCTTCTAGCCCATCAATCAACGATTTGGATGATCTTATAGGATTGATTTAGATGCACGACCAATTTACACTATGGCCCATTAAATTGGATGGCTTGGACGATCCTATGATGCCAAATCTTCTCTCTCTCCTCATGTTAGCTTTTTCACTAAATTTGGCAATCTTCTCTCTTTCTACTCAATAATTATCAAGTCACAAATTCTCCTAAAATAAATATTCTATTGTTGACAAGAAGAGAGTAGAAATAGCAACAAAGTTACTAAAGTAGGCAAGCCATGGGATGAGTGTGATAGGAAATAAGATTGTTTGCTGATTTCCCTCTTAATGATGACTACTTGCTGGAAATGTATTTGAGGAGAACGGTTATAGTAAGATGACTACTCTTAAAATTTGACGTGGGCCAAAGGAAATATAAAAAAAAAAAAAGATTTTCGTTGCCATTTTGGACTAATTGAAATAGCATCTCTCTACACTAAAATTGGGTATACTATTTCCTTCCTTTATAAAAATAAAGAGAAACGGTGCAACCTGGGCATGTTTTAAATTCTTTCCAACTTTCTCTTTTCTTGAATAAAGCAAGTAGGTTGAGTTGAGGAATGATCGATGACATATTTTATGGAGAAGGAAAGACTCGAGGTAAGAAAAAAGGTAAGAGGGCAGGCTATTAAAAAAAGAGAGATGGCAACTCTTTGGGGGGGCTGAAAAAGAAAAAAGAAAAGAAAAAAAGAGGATTCGGTCAAGGAGTTGGGGGGGTTGTTCCTAAATCCCATGAGCATACATCCATTATCCCATCAGTCCATACATTCATTCCATACCTCTCCACACCATATACCCATCAAACCACCTCCGGAAAGTGGCAGAGTTTGACGGAACTGATCTCAAAGTACAGCAGCACTAAAGGCCATCGTCTTCATAAATCTCAACAAAGGAGTACAAGGAGATTTCTTTACTTTGCTAGGCCTTTCTGCATCCTTTCCAATATGGTTAGCGTAAAAAAATCATTTGCATGGCTTCGGATCATGATGTTCTATCCTGTGTAGTTATGTTTTGAAAATTGGTCCCATAAATAATATGGTTCATGCTAAAAAAAAAAGGGAAAAAAGACCCAACGAAAGTCTGGTCTCTTTTCTCTCTAAAAAACAAGCTCTCTTTCTCAATCTCTCATTCTCACCCTCTCTACAGCCCTCTCTCATTCTCACCCTCACTCGGTTCTCTCTCAAAATCTCTCACTCTCACCATCCATCTTGCTTCTCAATCTCTCTCTCTCTCTACTGAAGTTTGATCATCCGTTGGTTCACACACTTGGGAAAGGAAAGGTTATTGTTCACAAACATTGGGAGGGGCTTTCGGATTCAATCTCGGAATTTCGGCATCAAATCATCATCCGCGGACTCTCGTGCTTTCAGATTAGGCTCGGATCGATACCAAAGGTAGGTTCATTCTTCTCAGATTTTTCTAGAATTATTCCGTATTTTTTTATGTGTTTTTGCATGGTTTTAGTATTTACGCTCATTTAATTCAATAATATATGAGTTGGCTCAAAATCAGGTTTACATGAGTGTTTCGAAGTCCGATTCGTCTCAAAATTTAATGCAATGATCTATTTAATGGGACTAAAAGAACTATCGGATTAGATCAGACATTGGATCTAAGGATTTCCAGAATTTGAATGAAGATTGAAATTTAATTTGAATTAATGACCGAGATATTAAGAAATTGAAAAAAACAGCTATCTTAGGATGATCTATTTCTTAGAATATTATAATTTTCTTGTGTTCATCATATCAGAGCAATGTTAAAGGATATCTTTCAAAGTCATAATTTTCTCAAAAATCATATTTAAAAAATAGAAAACTCTTAAAAGACATCTTTTTGAAGAAGAAAAATGGAAAATATACCAAATAAGTTATAAAATTAATTAAATTTCGTAGTAAAATAATATGATGTTGATATAGTCTTTCATGAATTTTTAATGATTTTAGGATTCTATTTGGTATATTGTTTGATATTCTCTATTGAAACAACCAGATTTTGTGAGGTTTTTTACTAATATCAAATCATAATTAAAATTTTCAAAAATTTTACAGTAGTCTCATATTACAAATACGATATTACTGTAAACGTTTCAATTGATTTGGAATTTTTTCCTAGGAGATGCTGTGTAAATTCATAATCTGATCTGAATCTTTAAAAATTTGAAATTGGTAGTAAATCGTATCGAAAATTCATGAAATTTTCACAGTAGACTATATTCATTCATATCTTATTACTGTAGAACTTTTAATTTATTTTGAGTTTATTTACAGTGAGTTCATTTGTAAAATCATTCATGTGAGCTGAAATTGATAAAATCTATTAAAAATTGAAATTAACCAAAATCATCATGAAAACTTCCAAGAAACTTTAAATTTCTGTCACGTATTCATTCCTTAAGCCGATGAAACAAAAATCTTAGGAGTCTTAGATTTCCTTTGTAAAATGGCCCTACTAGGATAATTTAGATGCCGAGATCGTAACCATAATCGTATGCTAATTGTGATCAATCAAGCATAATTAGAGTGTGTAAATTATAGTATGTTATTGACTCCGTGGTCCACTGTCCACGGAAATCCTGAGAAATATGCCAGGCAATAAGATACCATAACTTACATGCTAAATTATATAAGGGTTGAGAGCACGATTCCCTTCCATAGTTGCGATTCAAGGTTGAAGCTTGCGAACCATAGAGCCTTTGGTATCCCTTAGATGTTTAGGAATCAAAAATCCTTGAAATCGAAAATCATCAAGTTCAAGAAATTAAACTAACTCACTCCATGTCTTTGGAACCGTTGGATTACGGCTTTCCATCGTAAGAACCATTAGAGCCATATTTAGGAACACTTACGTCATGTTGTGTCCTAGGTTTTAGGGAGTCCTAGAGTTAGGAGTCCAGCCTCATCACGGGCGTTTGCTAAGGATAGCAACCGTGCCATAGATCTAGTTACACTAGTTACCCTCTTTTTCCTAGGACAAGCATAGTTACCTAGGATGTAGGTTAACCTGTATTAGTCTAAGGGACAACTTGCACTTAGATAGGATCATATATCATCTTAGATGAAGTCCTAGGATAATAAAATCTTCAACTTGAATTAAATAACTTCTCTTAAAACTGTTGAAACAGTCAATCCAGTCTAGATCAGTGTCTTAGATGAGTTAGGCATAAGTAGCTTAGCTTAGATGCACCGAACTACGTCGACTCTGATCCTAGTGAGGCTTGGGTACGTAGGCAGTTTGGATGCTTGATGGCATACCAATCACGAGTCGGCCCCATACATAAGTGGTGGGGTTTTGTATATTAGTTTTCTTATAAATTCTTAATTAAAATATATAGGATTTCTCTCAAATTAGCATTTTAGGAGAATTTTCACTTAGATTGAATTCAAACAAATTAAAAAATCAAAATACACATTTAGGAATTACATTGAAATTAGATCTTAGGATGGATGTCACATAGTTCGCATATTAATATAGAGTTAAATGAGTCATTTAAAAGAAATTCAAAAGAGTTAACTTTTTGAAATTGAAGACCGATTATCGGGCAGGAATGGTGCATGTGGTGGTAACTCCCCATACCTTCCATTCTCGTAACCAGGTAACGAGTCTAGATTTCTAGTCAATTATGGGTCCTAGATTCCTCATCTAGGTGGCGACTCTGTCACTCTCTTTTGTGTGGAATTCGGATTGCCTTAGTGATCCCAAGTTCACGGAAAGAGATGAATTAAATCACACCTTGTTAGGCTCGGCGGCATACCCCTGCCCTTATGGGTATTGGGTTGCACGTTTGTTTGCACCCTATGGCTTGGTTGCTGCCTGCTTGGTTGGGTAATTAAAATCAATAATAAATAACACACGCCATTCGCGTAGGTACGAGAGACCAAGAGAGAACGTGACGCCTCGCTTCATTCCCCTCTAGTTTGCTCGACCCCGGTGGTCGATCGAGCTACAACGGTCGCCCACCTCTATCGGGTGCCCTATTCTATTTTCAAATTTCTTACCGTCGCGGTCGACCGGCCACATGGCGGTCGACTGGTTAGGGCTTACTATTTGCTCAAAAAATTTGGCACAAAAACTTATCTCGGTCGACCGACCCACTGCGGTCGCCCGCCCTAAACCAAATTAGATTGTTCTGTTTGAAGATGAAGGAGTCGGGTGTACGGCTTCATCATTTTAGTGGAGATCCCAATGAGGTAAACTTGGAAGAGTAGAGTAGGTCAAATTGTGACCGAACCACTATAAATCTTGTGCCTTGTGGATGCTTGCTCTTCTCTCTCTCTCGCATGTGTGGTGATTGGTAATCTCTAACCTTACTTATGTTTATGCTTTAATTGAACAAGGGTTAGTGAATGCACTTAAGATAAATGTCTAAAACCTAAATTGCATTATAATATCTTTTTGAACAAGGGTTAGCTAAATGTGCATGATTAGAAAGTTTAATCCCTAGAGTTTATTGATATACCTATTTGAGCAAGGGTTAAACTAATTAGTGCTTAATTAAATGGATTAATTTCTAATCTCCTTTAATTAAGCCTAAAATTTCTAATTGACCAATTCACCCCGCCTCTTGGATTGTCACACCTGTATTTCAAAAACCTATCCGCAGTCGACCTAGCCAGGGGCGGTCGACCGCCAAGACCTTTATGGATTGTTCCAATAAATCCAGGAGGGTATCCGCAGTCGACCGAATTGGCCTCGGTTGACCGGTCCGCTTTTGAAAGGTAATTGCTGGAATTCAAGCAACCCTTCCGCAGTCGACCTAGGTACTCCGGTCGACCGGCCCTGCTTTGAAATGTAGTTTTACAATTTAGGAGTATGAGGCAATCGGCTAAGGTCTTTGGCTTTTGTCCTATGTTTTCAAATACTTTTATAAGTTTATCAAAATATGTTTTAAAGGGTTTTGAAAACATAAATCCATGCAAATGACTCCATGTCAAGAGGACTCTATTACACACTACATAAACCTTGAGTCTTCTTGAGTCTTTGTCTTCTAGGCACTTGCATGAGATGTTCACTTGGGAGAGTCTTCTATCTTGCTTTTGTGCATATGGTTTCTTTGAGTCTTCAATGCTAGTAGGATGACCACCAAGGCTTGACTTGCTCCAAGAGGAGCCCTTCTTCTCTTTGCTTCTAGTGATGACTTCAATGATTTCTGTCTTGATCACAACACTAGAGCAACTATTAGTAACCTACGATCAATTTGGGTTTGTTGATCATCAAAATATGAATGTGTTGCACCCTTGGGCTTACATTTTCCCCCTTTTTTATGATGATAAACTCAAATTGATTATGGGGTGGAGGCTCCCCCTAAATATAATACATATGTAATTTTATGCCTCCCCCTCATTATATGTTTATCATAAATGATGATTATATTTGCATGTATTTCAATTAGAGCACAAAATAAGCATAGGTAGACAATTCAAGCATAGAGGAATTATAAATATGGTTCATGATCCAAATAATCAAATCAATGCATAGCCATGAACATACTAACCATAATCAAGATATCCTATTTCTTCCCCTTTTGTTACATAAAAAAGAGTGAGGAGAGAGAGTCTCCATAGATAGCACAAGATTCTCCCCCTTTTTTGTGTGTTATGAGTTCACTTTTAACTCCTCCTATCTAACTATGGATATGCCTATACATATATCAAAATAGCATCCAAATAGGCATGTCCATGAACTAGATGTAGTCATTTGCCAAAATTTTAAGTGTCTTAATTAGAGATGATAGTACCGTCTTTCTCTTAGGAACTAAGAAGGCTAAGGGCACCAATTGAGTGAATTTTATGTTAAGGTTTGACATCTAGTCATGCATCCGATAGCAAACACACAATCAAGTACATATAGTAGATATATATAATCATATAAGTACCATGTCAGTCAAATTCTTTCACTTGATCAAGTGTCCACATATTTAGTATAGGATTCCGTCTTTGGGTCTAGGATTCTGTCCTTTAGTTTAGGATTTTATCCCTTAGTCTAGGAATTTGTCTCCCTCCATCATTGCAGGGGCAATAATAAGGTCACTTGGAGCCCATCCTTTCCTTTTCCCCTTATCTTTCCAAGACTTAGTCTCATCAATGTTCTTTCTTATCATTGCAGGGGGCAATGATAAGGTCACTTGGAGCCCAGCCTTTCCTTCTTCCCTTGTCTTTACAAGACTTAGTCTCATCAGTTTTCTTTCCTATCATTGCATGGGCAATGATGAGGATACTCGAGGCCTACTGTCTCTCATTTTCTTTAGAGACTAGTTCAGTTTAATTAGATTCTATCTTATTCTTTCTTCTTGGCATCATTCTTAGCAACATATATGAACTCTTATTCGTTTGTTTTCAGGATTTTCCTTAGCTCTCGGGATTCTGTCCTTCAGTGTCGACATTCCGCAATACTGTGGTGATTATACAGTCTCTTGTATGTTCCCTTTAGCTGAAAGGGTGAAAACACATAAAAATTACAAAATGCACTTTAAAAATTTTTAAAAATCACGAGACTTAAAAAAGACAAAAAATGTATTTCGAAAATGCTGTTTCTAAACTACATTGGCTTGATCCCTTTCCGCAGGGTATGTAGGTAGCTTGGGTCCACCCGAGTCTAGTAAAACCTTTTCAAAAAATAATAAAATGGTTTTCGAAAACCTAAAGGTAAAAACAGTTTTGAACCAAAAACAAAAAAGGAAAGGCTTTTCTCCCCCTGGTCAACAGCGTAATGAGATCGACACCTTTCAGGAGTTGATTTCATCGGACCTAGGCGATAGGTAATGATGATTGCCCTCTCTAGCCTATCGTGCCTTTACCCCTTTCCTTTTGTTCACTTTCATTTGTAGATGATTTCTTTATTCATTGATTGCTTGCATGTCTGTTGCTTGCTTACTTAGTTGATTATCTCTCTTGCACATGATAGATTATTGTTCTTTATATAGCTTTACTTAGATCACATGCCTATCCATGCTTAGTTGTAGTATTACTTGCTTATCTGCTTGCACATGATACTTGCTATTGATTTCATATCAATATTTCATGATATTTGTTCATTACTTGCTTAGCTGTAGCACATGATTGTTTACTGCTTTCATTATTATATCTGCTTAGCTATGGTGGAGACATGTATTAGGGTCACACAACATTGGAGTTGCACTAGCCTTTCCCGCCTCCCCATGAGAGATGTGAGGTTTATTGATTCATTATGTATCATATGGTCTGTATATTTGAGAGGGGGAGACGGTGGACTCTAGTGTTCCTTCCAAGGTTGGGTGAAACTGATATCAACCCTCCTTATTTTGTGGATAGTTTTCCTTTTCTTTGTGGTAGTGATTGCTCATCCCCGAACTATGTATGTTGTAGATTTATTCATATAATAGAGTTCATTTATGGGTTCCAGGCCTTCATCCTGGATGCAACTCTAGTCCTTATTTCTCATCAGATCTTTGGATCTGTGTGGGGACATTATTTAGGTACGACTTGGTTTCAGGTCCTTCGATCCCAAATCAAGTGGTATCACACTCCATTACTCATACTGTGAGGGCAGCATCGAGAGCCACACGGAGGTCTCCATATTGTGGAGATCGGGGAACGGGGTTTTATCCAGCAGTGACCTCGTGGGTCCCACACTACTGTATGTCCAAATGTTCCCCTTATCCTTATATGAATCTAATGGTTGCTCTAATCTAGAAAATAGCATTAGCTTATGCTTTGGCATATGACCGTCCCATTCCCTAAACTAGCCAACAATTAGATGGCTATGGAAGGCCACGAGGCTTAATTCTTTTTATTAAAACCCCGTCTTACAACTTAATAATTTTTTAGAGGGTTATTACATGTGGGAGTGCAATTTTCTTTATGCATGTTTAATAACAAACAACCATCACATGGAAAATAAAACATACATAGTAAACAAGCAACCATGACATCCATCACATGAAAAGCTAACATCCAAACCATGGAAATAATTTAAACACCATCCATGAATCCCAATTTGTCATCTTGGATTAAAGGGGTTCTCACCCTAACCTTATTTGAATAAGGGAATCCCTACAACGCTATATTGCCAAATTGAGGGTGACCTATGGGCAACCATGGTTTTAAATTTCGACCGGATTTCGGTGGAGACCGACACCGAAACCACCCAAAACCGAAATGGTCATTTATTTTGGCCGAAATTTAAGAATTTCGGTAGAAATTTCGGATTTTCCGAAATTTGACCCAAAAAATCTGTTTCTTTTAATTAATTTAATATTTCACCGAAATTTAATATTGAATAAAATATTGGTTTCGATTTTTGTACCAGATTTCGATCGAAATTTTGAAATTTCAAGGTCCAAAATCAGTACCGAAACCGAAATTTTAAACCTTGTGTGCAACTACGTGCAATAGCACAAGGGAAAGTCCGATGGCCTAAAAGTGAATTTTTCAAAGGAGTGGAACCTGATATGCCTCATCATATGAAGAATAGAATGTCAACAACATCAGTAACTTTGTCCCTCCTTGGTTGAATCGAATTCTGCCTTCTTCCGCCAAACAATTTGGAGGATCACCATGCCGTGGCTCCTACGATCCATCCGTTGAGCTCCAAGAGAGCGATCTCATCCTCAATTGGTCTTGGACAAACATAAACAAACTAATCTAGTATCCAATACTATCCAAGATAAGTTATACAAGATGATCACTCTCTATGGGAAACTAGTCGTCCGCCCAACTGCCCAGGAATACATAAATGGAATAATAAACTGGAAATTAAATTACACTGCTGACTTTAATAATACAAACCAAATATGAAATAAATCTGATCAACAACATCATAATATCCACAATAAAAATAAATCCATGCATCATATGCAGGAATTGAGGTCCAAATCCTTTTTTGCCCATTTTTCACCAAAAGCGATAAATTCGCAGTAAATCTTGGTTAATTAATTTTTAATTAACATACAACTATTCTGATTTCTTTAGAGCCATCATAAAACATTTTTATACGATCTAAGAAATCACCATAAAAAAATTTGTGCGAAAACAAGATCATTTGTTTGGAAAAACAAAATATTGTCCTGTACTGAGGACACTATCCAGATAGCATGACCTTTCACAGAATTTTGAGTGGGATATAATTTTCCTAAAGACCTTTTAAGGTGCTAATCATGCTACTAACTCCTGAAGACATTGTTTAAGCAATCTATGCTTGGTTCATAGACCTTTTAAACTTGTTTGGGGTGAAAATAAAAATCCATTTTAATTTTCGCACTAAAATTCCAGCAATATACATGCAACCTCGAAAAATTATATCTCCCAATCCGCCTGTCAGATTTTGATGATTCTTGATGCATTGGATTCGTATTGATTTTACTATCCAACCATGTAAAGTGATCATAAAAAAATACAGCAAACAAATCAGATCTGTTATTTTCTCAAAACTGTCCTATGTCTATTGAAATCAGACACAAAGATTAAGAACCTCGGAAAGCTGGGATAAACGCCTGGGCTCACAGCGGGTCACCAAATGCTCTATCTTTGGTTCATTAGCCTCCTAATCTATTCCCTAGTTTTCTCTGATACAACTTTTTGGAAAGGGTTATAAACCCCCTGGAAAAATCGCTACGCGGAGCGGAATAAAATCATGTAGAACAAAAATTTTCCAACTATTTTCCCCTTTCCCCAGGAATTCTAGGATTCTAGATTTTCTGATGGTGATCAACAATAAGATGATAGAGCTTTGCTTGTTCAATGCCTTCTGAGTTCAAAACCATTGAAAACAAAGAGAGAGAGAGATGGACAAATTAAGGAGTCTCAATATTAATTCCAGCAGCTTGGCCAACCTAATTCGTCCACTTTTTTGGTTTAATTAATGTTCTGTGTTGCTTTTTACAATTCCCAAAAGTTGCTTTCACTAGTACCCAAAAATTAGAAACTAGTCATTGTTAGAAAAGTCAACAATGGAAACATCTAAGCTAAATATATGGCAACCCAAGAAATGTGGCTTATTTCCAAATTCTCTTGGGTTTCCATTTTATATTAATTTTTTTTACAAAACTTTTGGACAAAGATTCCATTTCTCTCTCTTTCCATTCATACAAGCTTTTTCTTTCTTTCTCTTTAATCTAACAAAGATATCGACCAAGATATTATTTTATTTAAATAATAAGATTTACTGGACGAAATTCCATTTTAGGGAACTTAGTCTAACAACTTCATGAGTTGGCTTCACAACGAGGAGCTCTTATGGAGATTGTGGACTGATTTCATCCTAAAAGCTTTGAACATATACTCAAGAGATTTATTATCATGTCCCCCCTCTTCTTTTCGTTTAGCAATTCAATATCAAGAGACCCAATGCCTTTTGTTCTCATTCTCAGTTTCTTCTCACCAGATGTTTGCTAGCAAGGAGTTCATTCTTTTCAAGACTTGCTTTGGTGGGATGAGGGCAGATAAAGTGAATATTGGAATGCTATCGAGGATGCGATTGATTAGTGTAAGCTTACCACGATATGATTTTACCAACCAAATTGTCCAAAAATACCACTTCAACCCTTGCTAAGAATAAAGGGTTGCCTCACGTAATGGGAGATGATGGGGTATAAAAAGCAACCCCAATTAGTAGTCGACAAGTGGCGCTAGATAGGCCCGCAGACTCGTCACCCAATAAGGGGCCGAATAGTCATTACAGCTAAAAGAAGGAAAGATTAAGTGTAAATTTCACCGAACCACAATCCTCCACCTATCAAGGGTAGGAAAAAAAAGGTGAAATTTGATCCATCCATAAGCTGACACCTATCCTCAAGGGTAGGGTAATTCCATACCCAAAGCCCTCACTATAAATAGCCTTCATAAAGGGAAAGGTAAGGGACCGAATCCCAAAAAATTACTATTCATAGCTTTGGTTTCCATATTTGTGCCCATTACTGACTTAAGTTCAGAGCTACCACTCCAGATTGGTCGTCTGACCGGTTGTTCCTCTATGCAGGACGTAGCCCCATAACCACTTCAGCCACTAGTACTCGCCAGATCAGCTCTTTCGTCACTGCCTTATCTGTTACCAATTTTGACCGTAAGAGATTGGCGCCATCCGTGGGACTCGAACTAAAAGTCGTTTTAAGTCTCAAGAAAAATGGCAGGATGGAAGAGTGCTTGAGTAACCTCAGGTCAAGCAGTTCAACCAGAATCACGTCGCATAACTCAAAGTGGACGAATCGCTTCACAAGTAGTTGTCCTCCCGACAACAGCAGAACGAAGTCCAGCTTGCTTAGAGCACCCAACTCCCGCTTCAGCTCCTACACCTAAGCTAATCCAAACCATTTTCCAGCAGATGACAACACTCGTATCACTACATGAACTTGATCCAACAAGTGCCTCAGCAACATCCTCCAGAAGTTTCCCGACCTCCTCAAGAAAGGTTGAGCCCCACCGGGGAAAGAGCCTGCACCTCTCCATCGTGATCAGACCCACCACTCCTCATCAAGACGGATCCATCACTCTAGAGCAAGACATGCGCGAACAGAACCTCGTCACCGTCACCGGTCCCGGTCTCACTCAGTACACAGATACCGACCTAGGGATGACCGTGCTGACCAAACAAGATCTCGACACCATCGGAAAAGTTTGGAATGTCATTCGAGTTTAGTAACCAGTCCCACTGTGGAAAGAAAGAATAGACCAGTTAGCCGAATGGAGAAAATGGCTGATCCAATGTTGCGGAGATTCGAAGAAATCGATCATCGGATTGAAGAACTGGCAAAAGATCATAGTCAGCCAATTATAAGGCCGTTCTCAAGCAGACCTCCCTTCACGGATAAAGTATTGCATGCACCAACACCCAGAGGGTTCAAAATGTTGCATATCCCGTAATATGATGGAATCACAGACCCAATAGACTATTTGGAGATGTTCAGAACCATGATGCTCCTTCACGGCACTTCGGATGGCTTCCTTTGCAGAGCTTTTCCAACCACCCTAACAGGAGGCCACGGAAGACTGCGACGTCATTAATGGCTCTAAGACAAGAAGACGACGAGTCCCTTGAAACATTCGTGAGCCGATTTAATAGGGAGGCCCTCCAGGTACCGAACCTAGATCCCTCAGCCGCCCTGAACGCACTCCTTGCTGGAGCCAAATCTAACGAGTTCCGGCAAGCGGTATCTCAGCGAAATCTACACTCCCTGGCAGATCTCATGGCTGGTGCTGAGGAGTATATCTATGTAGAAGAGACACTGGCCACCCTGGATTCAAACCGGAGGAGAACCTCTGAAGAAGACAAAAATCCTACGAGGCAACGTAGGGACGACAAGCCTCCAAGAAAGGAAAGGAGCCCTCTGAGGAGGGAGGAGAACTACACACCTCTTAATTCATCTAAAATTCTCATAGTGGCAATGATCAAAGAAGAAGACTTTGTCAGATGGCCGGCCAAAATGCTTTCTGAGGGAAACGAAGAGGGACAAATCAAAGTATTGCTGATTCCATAAAGACCATGGGCATGGCACAGATGAGTGCAGATTTCCTAAAGAAGAAATTGAGCTGCTAATCAAGACGGGATACCTCAAGAAATACGTTTAGGAGGACGGTGGCAGGAGAGAACACCAGGAGAGAAGTCCCCAAAGCAGAAGAAGTCCTCGGTGGCCTCAGTCGCCCCAGGGGTGTCATGAATCTCCTGCCCCTCTTAAGCCTAGGCGCAAAAATGCGAGGATCCCAACCTGCTGGGGTTATAAACACAATCATCGGTGGGCTGGCGGCGGGTGGAACTTCATCGGTAGCCCACAAAGCTTATGCTCGACAGGTCAACGCCATCCACACTTGCAACTAGAAAATGAAAGTAGAAAATGAGATCTCATTCCCAGACGATGATGCTTTAGTCATCACCATGCTTGTCGCCAATTGGGAGTTAAAGAAGATCTTAGTGGACAACAGGAGTTTCGCAGACATTCTCTACTATCATGCCTTCAAGCAGACGATGATAGGGAATGACCACTTAAAGCCCGTGAACTCAGATCTGTTCGAATTCTTTGGAGAGATAGTTAAGGGCGGGGGACAAATTGAACTCCCTGTCCTTGTAGGAGAACCCCCTCATCAGGCCTTCACAATGGTCAATTTTCTGCTAGTGAGGGCCACCTCGGCCTATAATGCTATCTTGGGAAGACCCGGACAAAACCTCGCATCAGCTTATCGCCAAAATATGAAATTCGTAACTCTAAACGGCGTGGGGGAAGTTAAAGGAGACCAAACGCAATCAAGAGAATGCTATGCTACCGCACTCAAAGGAAAGAACGCGTCTGAAGCGTTACCAATCGAGTTGCTCGATTTGAGGGATGAGACCCAGGTCACGGTCAATGAACCAACTGAGGACCTCGTTTCAATCCTGTTGTACGAAGACAACGAAGAGAAATTGGTTAGAATTGGTTCATCCCTAAGCGATAGTGTTCGTCAAGAGCTCATTCAATTTTTAAGGAGAAATGCAGATGTCTTCACGTGGACACCCGCTAATATGCCCGGGATAGATCCTGAGGTTAGCGTGCACAAACTCAGTGTGGATCCCACTTGCAAACTAATAAAGCATAAGAGAAGGCATTTCGCCCCAGAGAGACAACAAGCAATCAAAGAAGAGGTCGAAAGCTGTTGACGACTGATTTCATTCAGGAGATCAAGTACACCGATTGGCTGACAAATGTCGTTATGGTGAAAAAGGCCAATGGGAAGTGGAGGATCTGCATAGACTTCACTGTCCTGAACAAAGCTTGCCCGAAGGACAGTTATCCACTCCCAAAGATCAACCAGCTGATAGATGCCACCTTGGGCCATAAACTATTAAGCTTTATGGATGCCTTTTCTGGATAAAACCAAGTCTGGATGTACGCGGCAGACATTCCTAAGACCTCCTTTATAACAGACCAGGGAGTGTACTGTTACCGCGTGATGCCCTTCAGTCTGAAAAATGCTGGGGCAACATACCAAAGACTTGTTAACAAGCTTTTTAGAGAACAGATTGGACGCAATATGGAAGTTTATGTAGATGATATGTTAGTTAAGGGCAAGGAAGCCTTGAATCACATACCTAACTTGGAGGAAACATTTCAGATCTTGAGGAAGCATAGCATGAAACTCAATCCTACAAAATGCACGTTCGGTGCCGTTGCAGGAAAATTCTTGGGGTTTATGGTTAGCCAAAGGGGGATAGAAGCAAACCCGGAGAAGATTCAGGCAATGGTGGATTTGAATCCGCCAACCACCATAAGAGAGATACAGAGGCTTACTGGCATGGTGGCCGCACTGGAATGTTTCATCTCGAAATCTATGGAAAGATGCCTTCCCTTCTTTAATGCAATCAAGGGGATTAAAACGGCCCCCCGGACACCGGAATGTCAAATAGCGTTTGAAGAGCTAAAGCATCACCTGTCTTCCTCATTGTTGCTGACCAAACCCGAGCCCGGGGAGGAATTAGTGTTGTACCTCTCAGTGAGTTAGGTAGCATTGGCGGCGATACTAATTCGGGAAGAGCACAACCAACAGAAGCCATCAATTACGTCAGCAAAGTTCTATACGAGGCTGAAACCAGGTTTCAAAGAGTGGAGAAGTTGGCGTACGCTCTCCTCATGGCTGCCAGAAAACTGAGGCCATATTTCTAGGCGCACACAATCAAAGTCATCCACAAACCGGACGACTCGTGAGATGGGCGGTAGAACTCAATGAGTTCGATATCCAGTACTTACCAAGGCCAGCAATAAAAGCCCAAGCACTAGCAGACTTCATAGTCGAATGCACCGTACCCGTGCAAAGTGCTGCCTCCAAAGCAAAAGAAGCAATCCAACCTCCGGGTGGAGGGGACACAACTACACCAGGGGGCAGATCCAAGTAGAAACGAATCAACCTTAGGGTGCAGAAGCTGCAAATACACCCGTGGGGCAAGGCCATGAAGGAACAACTCAAGCCCAGAGTGGAGAAGTTGGGACTACACCAGTGGGCAATGAAGGAGGAGAGACACACCCAAATGTGGATGAACTAATGGAAGCTGAGAAGTAGGATCCTGTGGGACTCGATCCCGCGAGAGGGGGGCGACCCGCCCCTTTCCTTGTCTCTTGATACCCACGCGAGCGGCGTGTGCTTTTGATTATTGATATGAATCATCTTTTCTGTGAACTTGGGATCCCTAAAGAAATCTGAATTTTACGCAAAAGAGAATGACCAGAGTCGCCACCTAGGTAAGGGACCTAGGACCCATAAGTGACCCTGGAATATCTATGATTCCAGAGTCTAGATCCATTACCTGATTACCAGAATGTAAGGTGTTAGGCACCATTCTCGCCCGGTAAACCGGTCTTCAATTTCAAAGATTAAATCACTTAAATATCTTTTTAAAAGGCTCATTTAAACTCTCTTAATGCGGCCTACTGGACATGCACCCTAAAAATCTAATCTCGATGTGGTTCCTAGATACATCTTTTGATTCTCTTAATTTGGTTTGATTGAATATATGTGAAAGTTCTCCTAAAATCTAATTTGGGGGAAATCCTAAGTGATTTAATCGATTTATGTATTATTTAATTTGGGGTTTGAAAATTATCAGGAAATAAATAAAACACAACCCTAAAACCCTACTGGAGTGTGTAAGGTCGACCTGAGCTTGGAGTGTCATCTTAGTTGCCAACGTACCCACACCTCACTGGGATCAAGGTCGACGTAGTTTGGTGACCTAAACTAAACTGCATATGCCTAACTCATTTAGGACACCGATTTAGACTGGACTCAACTGTTTCAACAATGTATGAGAGATTAATTAATTCAAGTTGATTACGTTTTCTTATCTTATGACTCCATCTAAGATGCTATTCCTTTATAATCCTAACTAAATGCAAAGATTTTTCTAAACTAATGCAGGTGGGCCCTACATCTTAGGCTAATAGGCATGTCCTATAGGGAGACGGTTAACTATGTGAAACTTAGTCTAAGGCTGTGATTGAGGCTTATCGGACTCTTAACTCTAGGACTCCCTAAGATCTAAAACTCGACGTGACTTAAGTGCTCCTAAAGGGGGCTCTAAAGGTTCCTACGGGGTGGGATCGTGATCCAATGGTTCCAGAATTGATCTGACCTTGGGTTTGACCAACCCAAAATAGAGAATTAAGTTATTTCAGTTCTTTTGAGATCCCCTAATATCTAAAGATCCATGATAATCTAGAGCTCTAAGAGTCCTTAACCAAGCTAAGGATTATGACCATTTTATGGATAAGATAATTTTTAACCCATTTTAGATGATTTTAACTTTAAACATTTACACATTATGCATATTCTGATATTCTAGAATTTTCTAATTTTTTTTGAATTTTTACCAATTTTTAATGATTTTTAGTATTTTAACCAATTTAGCAATGTTCCATGTCTTATTTATTAAATCTCATCCAAATTAGTCAAATCAGTAGAATTACTTTTTTATATCATTAAAGTTTAACAGGAAAATTTCGTAATTTTTTACTCGAATTTTCTATTTTTATTAATTTCTTAAGATTCATGCTGATTTAAACAGAAATTACTAAAAATAGTATAACATGTTCAATAATTCCGAAAAATTCAAATATGCATATCATAGATGAAAGTATGACATTCTAGAAGATGAATTTTAGAAACAATCGTTTGATCACAGAACATATGCACACATGGAAATTGAATATATTGATTTTTTACATTAACAAATTCCTATAAAATAGGTTTTTTCCAAAATATGAATTTTCTTTGCATATTTCTTCTGGAAATAATGATAATGAGAGATTTGGTTATGAGAAGACGAACGAATTTCGTGGTGTTTTATTATTTTTTATTGATTTTGTAAATAAAATACCTTGTTCTAATAAATGAACAAAAAAGACCAAAATACTAAGTAATCACTGCAGAACATTTTTCCAGTATTGAAACATCGATTAACTACTGGAAACCAAGTCTCCTTAATTTTCAAATTTATTCGATATATTTTCCAATTTTTCTCTTGAAAAATGTGTCTTTTAGGGGTTTTCTATTTTTTAAACCTGAGTTTTGGAAAAATTATGACTTTGAAATATGTTTTCCAACATTGTTGCGATGTGATGAACACGGAAAAAATATAATATTATGAGAAAAATATCATCCTAAGATAGCTATTTTTCACAATTTCCGAATTTCTAGCCCATTAATTTCAATTAAATCTCAAACTTCATCGTAATTTCCCGAACTCTTAAATCTAACGTCTGATCCGATCCGATAGTTCTTTTAGGCTAACTAAATAGAACCTTCTATTAAATTTTGAGATGAAACGGACGTAAAACACCCATGTAAAACATAATTTTAAGCCTGCCTATGCAATATTGAATTAAATACTAAAATTATGCTAAAAAAATATGGAAAAAATACAGAAAAATTCCAGAAAAATTCCAGAAAAATCTGAGAACTGAGCACCTACCTTCAGTGACGATCCGATCCGAAACCGAGAGCCTGAGAATCTGAGAGTGTTCACCGGTATAGAATCTAAGCGTTGTCCAATACTTTTTCCCCTCTTTTTTATTCACCAACGTGGAGAGAAGATGATGGAGAGATGACCGCTTTTCTCAACGCCAGATTCAATGGTTTTCAATAGCCCAAAAAGTCTCAAAGAGATGACCTGACTACTGCTATTATGTAATATGAGAGAGAGAGAGAGAGAGCTCTTTCTTTAAAGAAGATAATGTTGCTGTTGTTGCCTCTCACGCCCTACAACGTCAACAGCACACACATAAATATTTGCCTCAACCGACTATCTACTTAGAAACCCATATGTATTCAAATTCCTTTCAACCACAACACCTCATGATTCTAAATAGATCCCACATAAATTCCTAGGAAATAACTTTAGATAAAACAACACAACTCAAAGATTGTGAACCGACTCAACTCTAATGCCGACTCTCCGTCCTAGGTCCCACCAAGTAGTAATCAAATTTCTAGTTTTTTTTTTTTTTTTTTTGTTAGCGTGAGATGGACGAATGCTGCCGAATTCTCCTTCTTATATAATTTTAGAAGTGTTATTATTCCATTCAACTTCTCACAGAGTTTGCTGAGAAAAGAACTAAAGGTCTTGTTTACTTATTAAAACATGATAGAGTTCAAGTGGGTCCCACCCAATGTGTACTAGCTCTAAGAATGGAGAGAGAAAGAGAGTTGCATCAGCCAAGGAAAGAATGTATTATCTAGAATTACATGCATGTATTCTATTTCCTTTCAACTCCCTTCCATAAGCTAGAATTTACTTTAGAAAACAATTCCCACAGAGTTCCATTGACTCTTAAACTAAGATGACTTTAAGTAGGTCCCACATGGTATGGGCAAATTCTTATTTTAATACAACTCTATGAGTTTGTGATAAGATCATGTTACCCAAATTTGTGTTCCTCTTCATGTTGACCGAACTCTCACTCCTCATAAAAAATGGTGGCGCCCCATCAATGTTAACCGATTATGCATCTCCTAAAAATCCTTGTGTATTCATAGTGGGTCCCATTTAATAGTTGACCGTACATGTATCCCCATTAAATTCAAATAAGAATTTAATGGGCCTCATCCATGTTTTTCCGAATTCCCATCTTCCATCATAGTTTTCGACCATAGTAGGTCCCACTTGTGTTAGCAATTTGAAAACCCAAAAATGATAATCCCACTCTCCGGCCGAATTCGTCCCTCTCAATTTCATGAAAAATAAAATCCTCAGAGAAAACGAATGGAAATGGAACAGAAAATAGATGGAAAGTTGAGGAAATTGTGGAATCGAAAATGAAATTCACTACAACAAAAAGGCTTTTAGCAGTGGGAAATAAATGTTGCGTCGCTATATATTATAGCAGCGGTTGTTACCGCTGCCAAATAGACCGCTTGTGTATAAAACTATTAGCAGCGGTCCAAAACGCTACTACATATCTAACTATGGATTGGGTTTAACATATAGCAGCGGTCTTAACCGCTGCTGAAGCTGTTACATACACTAGCGGTACCCATAACAGCGGTGAAGACTGCTACTAAATATCTAACTATGGATTGGCTTTAGCAACTTATAGCAGCGGTCTTAACCGCTGCCGACGTTGTTACATAGCGGTACGAGTAGCAGCGGTGAGGACCGCTACTAAATATCTAACAATGGATTGGGAAGTTACAGTTTTTTTTTTTTTTTTGGAATTTAATTTGCAGCAGATCCCAAAACACGGGAATAACAAATTTGTTTGATACATAACCTGTTTTACAATTAGAACATGTTATATACACATCACATTTATAAAAACCAAAAACTATACTATTTCAATCGATCAATGTTCACATCAACATTAAAAAAAAAATGTGTTTACATCACTGGAGTTTTCGCCTTCATTCATTCTTGTTGATTACTGTAAAGTCAAATTAGGATACATAGAATCGACACCCAACCAAGACAACACTGTCAAATTTCATTTCCACATGTGATATAGTATGATGCACTGTATTCAGCCTGAATTCCTTTTCCCCCATCCTTGGGCAAAGAGTTATTCACAAACAGCATCCCTGCAAGAAACAAACACATTTGCCTATGAGTACATTTGAACAACTAGTGGGACACCCGTGCGATGCACAGGGCGACCAATAAAAGAATGCTTTATAACTTCTTTTTTTAAAGAAAGAAAGTACATTCGTAAGGAGAGAAATTCTAGAATGAAGGGAGCCCTTGAAAAAAAGAGGTGAAAGGGCTCCCCCATTGGTTGCACATCACCATTGGTTGCCTATCATTGTTAAAGTTGAATAGTATTTAGGGGTTTTAGATGGTTTTTTAGTTAAGTTGGGTCTCCTTAAAAGTATAGACAGGTTAGATTAAATCAAGTATAGACTAGGGTTTGGAGGGATGCATTGCTCTTTTGAAGTATTGTAGAAGCTTTTCTTATATTGGAATGAAATTTATTCTTCCTGTTTGTGTGATACTTGAGGTTCTTCTCTTTGAGTAAGTCTAGAAGGTCATGTGATTGATGGCATAATATTAGGTGATTTCTTTTGTTCTTGGGTTAACTAATAAAATTGCTCAGTCAAATATTTTGGGATCTTCAAGTGCAGTTTCTGCTGAATTTTTGTGTGAGAATTTGAGAGGTAAACTTTGGGAGAAAAGGGAAATTTTGGATGTATGTTGAATATAATGTGAAGAATTTTCCTCGTGTTATAAAGGTTAAGCAGAAAAGCAAAGCAATGAATGTATATTCACATGCATTTGTGCACCACTATAGATAACCAACATGAAATAACATCTCAGGGCAATAGGCCAAAGCAATAGATTATGTAGGCATGGTTTCCATAACTTTCTAATCCCCTTTGTATAATTGTTGGCGATTGCATTCCCAATCGATTATCCAGAGACAGGGTTTTCTATTACGGAGACAAGTATTTTATATTTATATTTGAAATTTATGATGCTACTAGTAAGAAAAGATGTTTTCCCCCTTTGACCGCTTTGTTTACCAAATTTTAATTTTTTGTAACTGAGAGAATGGAAGAACAGGCTGTAAGCCTGTAAAGCTGCAAAATCAAATAAAAGAATGAGAGACCAGGACTTGCCTCCAAAGTTGCAAATGACTCCTTAATTCCTGAGACTTCCTCTTGAAGAGAACAGATGAAAAGCAATGCATCCATCCATTTGAACGCAAAAGGAATATCCACCAAGATCTTTAGGAACCTCTCTGCAGGGCCAAGACGGGACAGCTCACCGCTATATAGCCTGAGCTTCAGTTCTTCTTCTGTACTTGGTGCCATCTTCAACAGCGTTTGGAGGAGCTCCGTAGGAATCTCATTTCCTGTTTGGACAAACAATTTTAGAACATGAGGGGGTGATGAGTAAAACCTTATATACCAATAACCTTTTCAATATCAAGTCACAAGCAATTATAGTCCTAAACATGAAAAAGAAAAATGGATATATTATTATTTTTATTTTTTTTTCTAAAATGGATATATTATTGTATGTGCATATGTGATACATATAATATAAAAATACATGTGAGACATATTTTTGTGACAACTCACGCCCCACCATAATCAGCAGTACCAATATAAAGAAGAGAAAGGCACGTCCCAGAGATGGGACAATAGCAGAGACTAACCCACTTCAAGTGTTCACTACTTGTCTAAAATATGGCCTCAGATTTACATGACAAAAAGTAAAAATAAGAACAGGCATATTTCCAATAGTTTTATCGCAAGTTTTTTTTCCTTCTCCATAAAAAAGAAGAAAACTCACCCCCGAGAAGTGCATCACAGACTTCTTCTATTGTCACATTCAATGCCTTCAAAAGTATTGCTAAATTCTGTGATTTTTTGGGATCAAGAATCTGAATATATTGGGTTGAAGGGTCATACGATGAAGATTCTTTCTTGTGCTCATTTTTGGATTTATCAACAGAGTTATACCCAAAGAGACTCTCTATCATCTCTTCACTGAACCTGTCAATTCAGAATCAATTGTTTGTGTCTTAGATGGCCAATCTTATTTCAGTCTCCATAAACAGAAAAAAAAATGAGTTAAATATAGGCCTTACTGGAATGATCCTGAACTAATCTGATTCCAGACCATTGACTGATCAGGGTTTGCAAGAACTTTATCCCAGAAGAATGGCTTCAACTTAGTTTTTGGCGCCTCAGCTCCAATCTTTGCTCCAGATTCCAGGGCAGAAGCACTTTTTACCTTATTGTTTGGTCCAAGAGGTGGGGGTTGAGTCACTTTTGAAGACGAATTAAATTGGGGAGGACGAGGAGGAGGAAAAGCAACCTTTGGTGGCTGAGGTGGGCCTGGGCCAGGATTCCAGTAGGTATGGGTGGTGGAGGTGGTGGACCAGGAGGATGTGGTGGGCCAGGAGGACGTGGCGGACCAGGAGGGGGAGGGGGAGGACTAGCCCTAATGGGAGGAGTGTGGGACATGATCCCGCGAGAGGGGCGTGGGGCGCGAGCCGCCGCGCTCTCTCTTGGTCTCTCGTACCCACGCGATTGGCGTGTGCATTTTTAATTGTTGATTTTAATTCGTCTTTCCTGTGGACTTGGGATCACTAGGGCAATCCGAATTCCACACGAAAGAGACTGACAGAGTCGCCACCTAGATGTGGGATCTAGGACCCGAATTAACCAGAAATCTAGACTCGCTACCTGGTTACGAGAATGGAAGGTATGGGGAGTTATCCGCCACATGCACCATTCCTGCCCGATAATCGGTCTTCGATTCCAAAAGCTAACTCTTTTAAATTTATTTTAAATGGCTCATTCAACTCTATGTTAATGTGCGAACTACGTGACATGCATCCTATGATCTAATTTCAATGTGAATCCTAAATGTGTATCTTGATTTATTAATTTGTCTGGATTCATTCTAAATGAAAGTTCTCCTAGAATTCTAATTTCAAGGAAAGCCCTAAATGATTTGATTAAGCATTTACAAGAAAATTAATATCCAAAACACCACAATTTGTTGTGGTGCCGACTCGCGGGTGGTATGCCATCAGACATCCAAGCTGCCTACGTACCCAAGCCTCATTGGGATCAGAGTCGACGTAGTTCGGTGCACCTAAGCTAAGCTACATATGCCTAACTCAACTAGGACACCGACTTAGACGGATTTGACTGTTTCAACAGTTTTAAGAGGAATTATTTAATTCAAGTTGAGGATTTTATTATCTTAGGATTTCATCTAAGATACTATATGATTCTTATCTGAATGCAAGTTGTCCCTTAGACTAATGCAGGTTTTGCCTACATCCTAGTTTACTAGGCTTGTCCTAGGGAAAGATCGGGTGACTAGTGTAACTAGACCTATGGTACGGTTGCTATTCATAGCAAGCGTCCGTGATGAGGCTGGACTCCTAACTCTAGGACTCCCTAAAACCTAGGACGCGGCACGACACCAGTGTTCCTAAATTGGGCTCTAATGGTTCTTAGATTGGAAACCATAATCCAATGGTTCCGAAAGACACAAGATAAATCGATTTAAGTTCTCGAGGTTAATGAGTTTCAGATTTCGAAGATTTTCAGTTTCTAGACATTTAAGGATTACCAATGGTTCTAGGGTTCACCAATTTCGGCCTTGAATGGCATCCAAAGGAGGGAATCGTGCGCTCTTTCCTTGTGCAATTTAATACTTAGGTTATAGCATCTTATTGCCTGGCAGAATCTCAGGATTTCCGTGGACACCAACCTCGGAGCCAACAACATGCTATAACTTAAATATTCAAATTGTCAAAGATCAAGTTGCAATTGGGATACGATTATGGATGCACTGGCCATTTTTCCAGGAAAATCTAAAGATCCTAAAATTTCTGTTTCAATGGATTAAGGAGTGAACATGTGACAGAATTTTAAAGTTCTTTAGGAATTTTTATATGATTTTCAATTAATTTCGAATTTTCCATGGATTTTATCAATTTTAAGCATATGAGCGGTTTTACAAGTGAAATTGTAGCAAACGAATTCGAAATGAGTTGAAATTTCTACAGCAGCAAGATATGATGAAATGTAGCTTACGGAAAGAGTTTTTACAGATTTTTACATTAAGCTCATATTTAATTTCGATTTAACAATTGATTGACCAGATTGCACAAATAACACAGAAACCACTAGAAATATGAATCTAAATTCAATGAAATTTCTACATGAATAAGATATAAGTAAAAATAACATACTGAGAAATTTTCATGAATTTTGGAAACCATTTACTATCAGTTTCAGATTTTTTAATTTTCAGACCAGATTATGAATTAACCCTACATCCCATATGAAAACAGATCCAAATCACTTGAAACTTTTACAGTAACTAGAAATGTGAGATTGAAGACTACTGTAAAAATTTTAAGAATTTTAGTTGTGATCTGATGTCAGTAACAATTCCTCCAAAAGCTGGTAAATTTCAAAGAAAGCATAAAATAATATACCAAACAAATTCTCAAAATTCTCCAAATTTCATGGTAGAATGTACTGGTATCATATTAGTTTCCCACGAAATTTCATTAATTTTGGAATTCATTTAGTATATATTTTATTTTCGAAACACTCATGGAGATCATGATTTTGAGCATACATATTTAATTTTCAACTAAATCCAATTAAATACTAAAAATCATGCAAATATACCAAATAATTCTAGAAAAATCTAAAAATTAAGTACCTACCTGTGATCGAAATCCTCGCCGAATCCGAGAGCCGAAAAATTCGAAAATCGCACCGCCGCTTGATCCGCTTCCGCTTTCTTTCTCTTTTTCTTTGTTTTATTTTCTTTTATATTTTTTTTTATATGGAACAAGGGAGAGAGATGGGGAGAAACAAATAAGGAGAGAAAGTAGATAATGATAGTGTGAGAGTGAGAGAGTGAGAGATATTGAGGGAGAGAAAGAGAAAACTATCCAAAAACAATGTGTTGTTTTTTTTTCTCCTCCTCTCATCACCTCTCTTTATATAGTGAAAAACTTAGTGGAGAGGTGGAAATAAACAATGAGAATGGTGGGTGTGGTGGAGAATAATGGAAATAAACAATGAGAATGGTGGGTGTGGTGGAGAATAATGGAATATATAATGGTAATGGTGGGAATTGTGGTGGGGAATAATGGAATATATAATGTGAATGGTGGGTGTGGTGGAGAATAATGGAAATAAACAATGGTAATTGTGGGAATGGTGGTGGGAATAATGGAATATATAATGGTAATGGTGGGAATGGTGGTGGGAATAATGGAATATATAATGGTAATGGTGGGAATGGTGGTGGGGATAATGGAATATATAATGGTAATGGTGGGAATGGTGGTGGGAATAATGGAATATATAATGGTAATGGTGGGAATGGTGGTGGGGATAATGGAATATATAATGGTAATGGTGGGAATGGTGGTGGGGATAATGGAATATATAATGGTAATGGAGATAATGGTGTTATTTTAAAGGGAAAAATGAAGTTAGTGGAAATGGTAGAGAAAGTTAAGTCATGCTAATGGTGAGTCCCACATCAGCGGGTTCCGCACAAGCGGGTCCCACATCAGCGGCCCTACACAAGCGGGTCCCACATCAGCGGGTCCCACACAAACGGGTCCCACATCAGCGGGTCCCACACAAACGGGTCCCACACTAGCAGGTCCCACACTAGCAGGTCCCACACCAGCGGGTCCCACACAAACGGGTCCTACACTAGCAGGTCCCACACTAGCAGGTCCCACACCAGCGGGTCCCACACAAACGGGTACAAATTCTCCCTAGTTTAGATTTTTCTGAATAATCCTTCTCAACATTTAGCGGGAAAATGCGAAACACGACGGAAATGACCAAAAATATTTAGAAATGTAACAAACGGATGCGGGAAAGAAAGACATTGGAAAACCGACGGAAAACAAACCCTAATTTCTTTATCGATTAAGGTAGAGCAAAATGGGGTGTCTACAGATGCCCCTCTTTGGTAGAGATGACGTAGTCATCGAATACCAAAGTCAAAATGACAGAGCCATTTTGCGTAGCTTTAATCGACAAAAGACTCTACACAAAACGGAGCCTAGACGCAAACATTTACTACCTAATGCAAGACCCTAAATGAAATCCTAGAATTAGAACATAATAAGAAATCCTGATGCGGTGCCGTTCACAAACGGGCAACGAGAGAATGAGATACCAGTTTCGAATGGATTCCGAAGAGAAAGAACAAAGATCGTTCTCAAGCGGTTTTTAAAAGAAAATGAGACATCTTTCACAAGCGGGCTCAAGGAGGATAAGAGACCATTCACAAATGGACTCAGAAAATGAGGTACCGTTTACAAACGGGCTCAAAGAGAACACGGGACCATTCACAAATGGACTCGAGAAACGAGGCACCGTTCACAAACGGGCTCAAGGAGAACATGAGACCATTCACAAATGGACTCAGAAAATGAGGTACCGTTCACAGACGGGCTTAAGGAGAGGACGAGACCATTCACAAATGGACTCGAGAAACGAGGCACTGTTCACAAACGTGCTCAAGGAGAACATGAGACCATTCACAAATAGACTCAGAAAATGAGGTACCGTTCACAAACGGGCTCAAAGAGAAGACGAGACCATTCACAAATGGACTCGAGAAACGAGGCACCGTTCACAAACGGGTTTAAGGAGAAGACGAGACCATTCACAAATGGACTCGAGAAACGAGGCACCGTTCACAAACGGGCTCAAGGAGAAGACGAGACCATTCACAAATGGACTCGAGAAACGAGGCACCGTTCACAAACGGGCTCAAGGAGAATAAGAGACCATTCACAAATGGACTCAGAAAATGAGGTACCGTTCACAAACGGGCTCAAGGAGAAGACGAGACCATTCACAAATGGACTCGAGAAACGAGGCACCGTTCACAAACGGGCTCAAGGAGAACATGAGACCATTCATAAATGGACTCGAGAAATGAGGCACCGTTCACAAACGGGCTCAAAGAAACAAGATAGCTTCAACAACGAAGAATTTAGAGATTTTTCATAAACTTGAATTTGACGTAGGATTGGATTTGATGAATTTTTGATTTTTCAGAAATAAGGCACCGTCCACAAACGGGCTCAAGGAGGACATGAGATCATTCACAAATGGACTCAGAAAAATGAGACACCGTTCACAAACGGGTTCAAGGAGAAGACGGGACCATTCACAAATGGACTCGAGAAACGAGGCACCGTTCACAAACGGGCTCAAAGAAACAAGATAGCTTTGATTGATGAATTCAACAATGAAGAATTTAGAGTTTTTTCATGAACTTGAATTTGACATAGGATTGGATTTGATGAATTTTTGATTTTTCAGAAATAAGGCACCGTCCACAAACGGGCTCAAGGAGGACATGAGACCATAAATGGACTCAGAAAAATGAGACACCGTTCACAAACGGGTTCAAGGAGAAGATGAGACCATTTAGAAATGGACTCGAGAAAAGAGGCACCGTTCACAAACAGGCTCAAAGAAACAAGATAGCTTTGATTGATGAATTCAACAACGAAGAATTTAGAGATTTTTCATGAACTTGAATTTGACATAGGATTGGATTTGATGAATTTTTGATTTTTTGAACTTAATGAAATCGGGGATGTTACAGATCGTGCTTGACAAAGATATCGGAAACTAGGACTTTGACGAATGATGAAACGGCAAACCGTGACGAATGATGAAACGGTAAACCAAAGAACCATTACTAACAAGAATGGATTAGAAACACTTTTATGAAACTTCAACAAGATTTTTCTCAAAGAGACTGCTGGTCTTGTCTTTGGGGATTTGGATGACTGAAACCTTGAACAAGACACTTGAAATTGGTAATCTAGAACAACGGCTCTCTTGGATATAATCATGGAAAAGTGGGACTTGCCTCTTGATAGGTGTTTAGATAAACATTTCTTGACCAAGATAGTATTTAACTAACTGGAAGGAAATTCTGAATTTTAACGGTTCATCTTTCTGAGAAATTGGCTCGACCATCATTGCATCTGAGGCTCTTCCAAGCTTAAGATGCCTTCCTGGAGTATGATCTTTTTACGGAAACTGGGCTTTCTGATGTTTCTACTTCTGAATTCTTCTGGGTTGATCATCTTTGAAATGAAGCTGTTTGACTGGATTCTCAAGCTCTTTCAGGTACAATCGCAGGGAGCTGACGAAGCCGGGCCTCCTTCACCGAGACAGTTGCATCATTTTGGACACAAGGACGACGATTGACTCTTTTTAAAGAGAAAACTTAGATAAAAGACACTACTCAAAGGATTGAGGAGCTCTGAAGGAATGAACATAGAATAACAACGATTGATTAACTATACTGACAGACACAGTAATGCTTCTGACTTAGTTAACGTTTTATTTGGTAAGTCTATCCTTTCAAGGAATATTTTTTTCAATTGGTAAACACTGGACTTTTTCCTTAAAACAGTAATGCCTCAATGATTTAATTACAACTCCTAGGATTGCTTAGCTCCAATGCCCCCCAGTTTTGAGGATGTCACTTGAATTTGCTTGAACTTCAGTTGATCTTCAGTCCTGATACCGGCTGTAGCCTTCTTACAATGATTCTCTTACCATGACCAAGTCACCTCTTCAGGGTTTTTAACTTGGCGGACCGTGGTAGCCTTAACTTTTGCCTGAACCGCCCTTCTAGGTTTTCGATTCAGCAGGCTATCCCCTTAGCTTTTGCCTGAACCGCCCTTCTAGGTTTTCGATTCAGCAGGCTATCCCCTTAGCTTTTGCCTAAGCCGCCCTTTCGCGTTTTCAACTTAGCAGGGAATGATCTTAAATTTTGCCTAAACCGCCCTTTCAGGTTTTCAGTCTAGCAGATCTTCAAACTCCATTTTTTTTTATTCATCATCATTTTTTTTTTTTTCGGGACCTAGATCATTAGTTCTGAACACCGGAAGGACTTTATAGGTAGGATAGGGCTTTTCAAAGAATGGCTTAAGGTTCAACAAAGATTTCGACAGAACCTGTGAATAGGTTGCCTACATATCCCAAGGTAGGAATCAGGTCGTGTATAGTTCAGGGCGAATGCCCCTAGTTTGAAGATAAATTGTTCGAAAGTTTATTGATTTTTCTTTTTTTTTTCTTTTTTCTGGAATAATTGACTTCTCTTCTTTAGGAACTTGTCCCCTTTTTTTTTTTCTGAAAGGATTGAATTTCTTTTTTTTTTTTTGGATTGATTGAATTGCTTTTCTTTTTTGAATTGACCGAACTCAGTTTAACCGAGCTGCCTACGTACCCTAGTGTAGGGATCAGGTCTCGCGTAGTTCGGGGCGAATGCCCCTAGTTTGAAGATAAATTGTTCGAAGGTTAATTGATTTTTTCCTTTTTTTCTTTCTTTCTGGAATGATTGACCTCTCTTCTTTTGGAACTGGTCCCTCTTTTTTTTTTTTTTTTTTTTTTGGAACGATTACATTTCTTTTCCTTTTTTCTTTTTTTTTGAATCGACCGAACTCGGTTTAACCGAGCTGCCTACGTACCCCAGTGTAGGGATCAGGTCTCGCGTAGTTCGGGGCGAATGCCCCTAGTTTGATGGGTTTTCAAGAAAATTTCATTTAGGCTCGAAGGGTTTGCAAACCAGTATTCTTTTGACGTTGGGTTCTGATTTTGGGATTTATTCAGCCAAAGGAGGCCTTCCGATGTTCAGATTGGGAATCGATCTAGGTTACTAGAGTCCCTCTGGTACTGATTATTATTTTTTTTTTCATTTTTTTTTTCGGAGTTTGACGGCATTTCCAGGTAAGAGATAATGGATCTTCTTCTTTCAAGATTCTAATACGTGCTTTCGACTTTCATAGAGCGAAACTTGTTCTTTGACATCGTCCATTTATGGATTTGTAACTCTTGATATCTGATGACCACTTTTCAATACTTGCTCTTGAACTTCTTATCTTGAATTTGTTAGCTTCATGTTATGAATTTGAGAACCAAGGTCATTGATTGGAAATATGAAAGTTGTTTCCACTCCATGCCCTTTGCATAGCATATGATATTCACTTCATTCTTTCTTGAACCTTCTATCTGGGTCTTTCTCTTGGCATTAATGGTAACGCTTACCGGACCATCTTTTTATCCTCAAAATGGGTTTACCAATTCTTCACACTCTTCAGAGGGTAATGTATTTTCAATCGGCATTTACTGGATCAAGGTTTCAGTGCCAGTGTTTACCACTTCAATTTCATCTTTGAAAAGCTGGGATTGGCGCTCCTCCTCTTATTCAAGTAATTGCTGTGACTCAAGTGGAGTTTCGTCAATTTTGTCCTCATTTGAGGAGGGAGTCTTACTTTAAGATCAGAAGCAAACTTAAGAAACAGACACAAGTGAATTATTGGACACGACCTATCCTGAACATGCTCAGGATTCACAACTCTAAATAAAAAAGAGAGATGAGTTACCTGGACTAGGCATTGACCTTGAAATGTAAGACCGGACTCAACAATTGTACTGACCATGATGACTGATTCGCATAGGGGAATGCCCCTAGTTCAAGGATTATGATAGTGAACTCTGAAGGACTTAGCAAAATATTCTTGAAAAAGGTAGCCCCTAGAGGAGGAAGAGATCAAGGGTACAGGCAAGATTGGATCATCAAGATTGCACGATCAAATGATTGAGACACAATTTCCGCCAATGAAGACACAATCGAATCCCACAAGAGACGAATGATAGACACATGATCAAAATGTGAGATTGCATAGGATTACTTTCAACGGGTAGATCAAGAATAACTAATCCTATGAGATCTTTGGAAATGATGGGATTTATATCCTAACCCCAAAGGAAAAGTTTTTAGTCTTCGCACATTTTAACAGTGTTACCTGAAGGCATCAACCTTACTCCTAATCTAGCGGAGTGGAGAGAGGATCTCGACTCATGACTTTGTTCGTGTATCTAAGGACCGATCGTAGCCATTGGAAAATGGACTACGGCCTAATCTAGACACAAATGGGTAAGATATCCTAAACTAGGCTCACACATGTGGTGCACATGTGTTCGTATACTGCATGCATGTGTGGGTTAATCTAGGGGTAAGGCCAAGAGTCCCCTTAGCGCGAATCCCTGTTCGATATACTGTACCAGTGTCCGGCGTATCAGTACGTGAACAAGAGATCCGTTTACGTACCATAAAGGTACTAGGCTAAGGGTGGAATGCTTCTCTAGCACAGAGGCACCAGGTGATGAAATCCCAGTCAACCATGCTAGATAACACTCCGGGTTCCTAAAATAGGACGTGTGTGCATGTGAGATGCAGGGGTTTAGATGAAAGTGATGTAAGTGTGTGCAATAAGTTCGCGCAATCTATGATGCCTTCAGGTTTTGTTAGATTAAGTTTGAGTATATGTGATGAGAAAATAAAGCATACAAACTAATCTAACAAGCATAAAAAAGATAGAGTTTTCATGAGCCAGTTAAAATAGATTCAAATGAGTTATCCTTTGGAATTGTAATGAAGTTAGGTGGTCCCCAGCAGAGTCGCCAGACTGTGGGACATGATCCCGCGAGAGGGGCGTGGGGCGCGAGCCGCCGCGCTCTCTCTTGGTCTCTCGTACCCACGCGATTGGCGTGTGCATTTTTAATTGTTGATTTTAATTCGTCTTTCCTGTGGACTTGGGATCACTAGGGCAATCCGAATTCCACACGAAAGAGACTGACAGAGTCGCCACCTAGATGTGGGATCTAGGACCCGAATTAACCAGAAATCTAGACTCGCTACCTGGTTACGAGAATGGAAGGTATGGGGAGTTATCCGCCACATGCACCATTCCTGCCCGATAATCGGTCTTCGATTCCAAAAGCTAACTCTTTTAAATTTATTTTAAATGGCTCATTCAACTCTATGTTAATGTGCGAACTACGTGACATGCATCCTATGATCTAATTTCAATGTGAATCCTAAATGTGTATCTTGATTTATTAATTTGTCTGGATTCATTCTAAATGAAAGTTCTCCTAGAATTCTAATTTCAAGGAAAGCCCTAAATGATTTGATTAAGCATTTACAAGAAAATTAATATCCAAAACACCACAATTTGTTGTGGTGCCGACTCGCGGGTGGTATGCCATCAGACATCCAAGCTGCCTACGTACCCAAGCCTCATTGGGATCAGAGTCGACGTAGTTCGGTGCACCTAAGCTAAGCTACATATGCCTAACTCAACTAGGACACCGACTTAGACGGATTTGACTGTTTCAACAGTTTTAAGAGGAATTATTTAATTCAAGTTGAGGATTTTATTATCTTAGGATTTCATCTAAGATACTATATGATTCTTATCTGAATGCAAGTTGTCCCTTAGACTAATGCAGGTTTTGCCTACATCCTAGTTTACTAGGCTTGTCCTAGGGAAAGATCGGGTGACTAGTGTAACTAGACCTATGGTACGGTTGCTATTCATAGCAAGCGTCCGTGATGAGGCTGGACTCCTAACTCTAGGACTCCCTAAAACCTAGGACGCGGCACGACACCAGTGTTCCTAAATTGGGCTCTAATGGTTCTTAGATTGGAAACCATAATCCAATGGTTCCGAAAGACACAAGATAAATCGATTTAAGTTCTCGAGGTTAATGAGTTTCAGATTTCGAAGATTTTCAGTTTCTAGACATTTAAGGATTACCAATGGTTCTAGGGTTCACCAATTTCGGCCTTGAATGGCATCCAAAGGAGGGAATCGTGCGCTCTTTCCTTGTGCAATTTAATACTTAGGTTATAGCATCTTATTGCCTGGCAGAATCTCAGGATTTCCGTGGACACCAACCTCGGAGCCAACAACATGCTATAACTTAAATATTCAAATTGTCAAAGATCAAGTTGCAATTGGGATACGATTATGGATGCACTGGCCATTTTTCCAGGAAAATCTAAAGATCCTAAAATTTCTGTTTCAATGGATTAAGGAGTGAACATGTGACAGAATTTTAAAGTTCTTTAGGAATTTTTATATGATTTTCAATTAATTTCGAATTTTCCATGGATTTTATCAATTTTAAGCATATGAGCGGTTTTACAAGTGAAATTGTAGCAAACGAATTCGAAATGAGTTGAAATTTCTACAGCAGCAAGATATGATGAAATGTAGCTTACGGAAAGAGTTTTTACAGATTTTTACATTAAGCTCATATTTAATTTCGATTTAACAATTGATTGACCAGATTGCACAAATAACACAGAAACCACTAGAAATATGAATCTAAATTCAATGAAATTTCTACATTAATAAGATATAAGTAAAAATAACATACTGAGAAATTTTCATGAATTTTGGAAACCATTTACTATCAGTTTCAGATTTTTTAATTTTCAGACCAGATTATGAATTAACCCTACATCCCATATGAAAACAGATCCAAATCACTTGAAACTTTTACAGTAACTAGAAATGTGAGATTGAAGACTACTGTAAAAATTTTAAGAATTTTAGTTGTGATCTGATGTCAGTAACAATTCCTCCAAAAGCTGGTAAATTTCAAAGAAAGCATAAAATAATATACCAAACAAATTCTCAAAATTCTCCAAATTTCATGGTAGAATGTACTGGTATCATATTAGTTTCCCACGAAATTTCATTAATTTTGGAATTCATTTAGTATATATTTTATTTTCGAAACACTCATGGAGATCATGATTTTGAGCATACATATTTAATTTTCAACTAAATCCAATTAAATACTAAAAATCATGCAAATATACCAAATAATTCTAGAAAAATCTAAAAATTAAGTACCTACCTGTGATCGAAATCCTCGCCGAATCCGAGAGCCGAAAAATTCGAAAATCGCACCGCCGCTTGATCCGCTTCCGCTTTCTTTCTCTTTTTCTTTGTTTTATTTTCTTTTATATTTTTTTTTATATGGAACAAGGGAGAGAGATGGGGAGAAACAAATAAGGAGAGAAAGTAGATAATGATAGTGTGAGAGTGAGAGAGTGAGAGATATTGAGGGAGAGAAAGAGAAAACTATCCAAAAACAATGTGTTGTTTTTTTTTCTCCTCCTCTCATCACCTCTCTTTATATAGTGAAAAACTTAGTGGAGAGGTGGAAATAAACAATGAGAATGGTGGGTGTGGTGGAGAATAATGGAAATAAACAATGAGAATGGTGGGTGTGGTGGAGAATAATGGAATATATAATGGTAATGGTGGGAATTGTGGTGGGGAATAATGGAATATATAATGTGAATGGTGGGTGTGGTGGAGAATAATGGAAATAAACAATGGTAATTGTGGGAATGGTGGTGGGAATAATGGAATATATAATGGTAATGGTGGGAATGGTGGTGGGAATAATGGAATATATAATGGTAATGGTGGGAATGGTGGTGGGGATAATGGAATATATAATGGTAATGGTGGGAATGGTGGTGGGAATAATGGAATATATAATGGTAATGGTGGGAATGGTGGTGGGGATAATGGAATATATAATGGTAATGGTGGGAATGGTGGTGGGGATAATGGAATATATAATGGTAATGGAGATAATGGTGTTATTTTAAAGGGAAAAATGAAGTTAGTGGAAATGGTAGAGAAAGTTAAGTCATGCTAATGGTGAGTCCCACATCAGCGGGTTCCGCACAAGCGGGTCCCACATCAGCGGCCCTACACAAGCGGGTCCCACATCAGCGGGTCCCACACAAACGGGTCCCACATCAGCGGGTCCCACACAAACGGGTCCCACACTAGCAGGTCCCACACTAGCAGGTCCCACACCAGCGGGTCCCACACAAACGGGTCCTACACTAGCAGGTCCCACACTAGCAGGTCCCACACCAGCGGGTCCCACACAAACGGGTACAAATTCTCCCTAGTTTAGATTTTTCTGAATAATCCTTCTCAACATTTAGCGGGAAAATGCGAAACACGACGGAAATGACCAAAAATATTTAGAAATGTAACAAACGGATGCGGGAAAGAAAGACATTGGAAAACCGACAGAAAACAAACCCTAATTTCTTTATCGATTAAGGTAGAGCAAAATGGGGTGTCTACAAGGAGACTTCATTCCTGGAGGAAGCGGAAGCGGTGGATGGGTATCACTAGTAACATGGGTATCAGCCGAGGAGGAATTGGCAACATTAGGGTCTACCGGTATAGAATTAAACTCCAAAGAAGAAGCATGTCTATTTAGGGTTGGGTTAATTTTAAACGATGAAGTTTCAAACTTCTCTTTGTAAATCGAGTTTCGTAAACCAAATGACTTCTCTGAAGAACCTGAAAGTTCAAATTTTAAAAAATATAATAAATCAGAACCTCATTTATAGAAGTTTATAATAACATGATTTGATCAGAAGTATCCCATACCAATAGAAAAATCGCTTATGCTTAAGGAGAGAAGGGGCCTCTCATCCTTTTGTCCATCTCCCGAGCTGTTGTTTTTGCAACATTTATGATAGCAATAGAAGAGTAGGGCAGCAAAAAGAAATGTCCCGGCTGCAATTGAAATAATGGCGACTGCAACTGTCCTTTTGCTGCTGCTGCTGCTGCTGCTGCTATTCGTCTCCGATGGTAGAAATGAAGGTCGCGTACTTGAGCCATGTGGACCTGGAGGATAAAATGACGGTCCCGGGGCCTCAACAGGGGATGGTGCCTGAACGCTGGCAGGTGCTATATCAGGTGATGGTATTGGACTGTGGCTAGGTGGTTCAAATACAGGGGCAGGGGCAGGGGCTGGGGTTGGTACTATGTTCTGAACTGATTGTCCAGCTAGATGCCGTCTATTGGACGGTTGCCAACCAAATAGGGATACAAGATACAAATCATACCAATTTCTAGACCCAACCTCTTTTCCGGAAAGGGGGGAATTTTGCTTGCTTAGACAAACCAAAAGGGTGTGCTTCATTTGTGGAGGCAGGACAGAGATGGCTTTCTGTAGGCTGCATTTTGTCAATGACCTTGCTTTCAAATTTATATTTGTAGAGTCGGAAGCAATATCCTCATGAAGGAAAATATCGGAATTTTTGACCGCTTCCTTGATCTTCATCAAATCTAGCCTGCAATAAATCCACAATTGCTCCGCCTGTAGTCATAGGATTTCACTATTCGTCAGTGTTTAAAAGGAAACAAAACAATATTAAAACATTGAAGGATGTCATGAGTTTTGGCATGAACACAAGTGTAGCCAGTGTTTAAAAAGAAACAAAACAATATCAACATCACCTCCTTCAACAATCCACCATCAGCCTCCTCTCCTCCATCTCAACATCACCTCCTTCAACAATCCACCATCAGCCCTCTCTCCAATACATCCCAACAACCATCATCTCTATACCTTATAAAGTTCCCATTTGGAATAGACAACACAGAGACATTAAGTAGCTTAAATTTGTACGAATTGTACATCAAAATACCTTACATAAAAATAACATAATGTGACAAAATACACTACATGTGTAGATTGACTGTAATGATGCACTACTTCAAACTTAGAAATGAAATATAAAGGTTCATACATCAACCATAGAAATGGAATAAGACAAAGGGACTGAAGTGCTTTGTGTTTGGTTAAGTACATCAAAACCCCATACAAAAAGTTACCAAAATCCATGCATGTACTAAAGATCAGAAATAGAAAAGACACAAGACACTGGCTTAAGTGCATCCTGTTCGTTTGACCTGCAAAAAAAATAAATTAGAATAAGTGACAGATTCAACAAAGTCGAAATAAATTTATTAATAAATAAAAGTATCATATACTTACAAAGGAAGAAACCCATGGCACATGTCCTCCTGCGGCGTCTCTAATAGTTTTGCGTCGTCCTGATGGTCTTATTAGAGGTTCAGTACCCACCATTGCAACCCTGATACTAACCAGAGAGAATCCATCTCCCATTGGTTTGCCATCAACTAGAGTCATCGGATCATCACTCATAAGAAGTCCCTTGGCCACTTCAAGCCCCGGTTCTTTCATGCTCATCAAAATAACCTTAGCAACATTAAAGAAATGAAGCCAAGTACATTTATACTCCAAAATTATAATAGTAAAGAAAATACATGATTAATTGGATGAAAACGTAAAATCCATTTATACCTCAGGGCGGGAGCGATCTATGTTGATACTAGAGGGGGACGAAGCATCCATTCGTGTAGGTGTCCCCTCAGCGGGAGCCTTAAATATTTTAAGGTAGATCCATCATTCAAAAGCATCATATCACAGATTTATAACTAACTCCTAACGAACAAAATTCAAATTTTACCTGGCTGCGCATGTAAGTCGATATGAAATCATCAGTCTTTTGGGTAATAGCCTCCTTAAACTGGCTATTCTCCTCCCTAAGTTGTTCAATTACATCTCTTTGTTGTTCGATCTGTGTACAGTAATTCATGCGACTTGAGGATGACCCAAATGTGTTACTCAAGTTTGCACCATATCCCATCATCCGTACTCGGCCACGCCTTTCTGATCCCACACACTGGGCAAAGCCGTCGTCCCTAGCAACAATGTCGGTAGTGGTAGCCTCTGGATGCTGTGTCTCATACTCTTTAAATTTGTTCTGAAAGTAAAATAAAGATAACTTATAAGAAAACTACCCAGTTAAACCAAGAAATATATAAATATAACATTTTATACCCTAACATACCATCAGTTCCTCTGAGGCTGGATCAACAGGCTTCCCATTCTTCTTGGTATGAGTACGCTTAAACATTTCGATGCGGCTAAGATTCCCACCCGCCTCACTATGTATCATTGCGAAACTCTTACTTCCTGCAGTATGCATACTTTTTTGTTTGGACCTATTAGCCTTATTGGTTTTACTCAGCTCCTGCAATTTAGAATTAATATAATATAAATTATAAATCTTTGAATGAAATCACAGAAAAACCAAAACAATAATATCACATCTTACCTGACCTAGCGGGGAACGCCAATGGATGCAAAGTTTCGTCCACTGCGATTGTTCTACTCTCGACTCTGTGCATGGCATATTTTCATCGAAGTACTGTTTTTTGATCTTACACTTCCAATTTTTCCATTTCAGACCGATATTACCAATCACCCAACTCTTATGTATCTCATGAACATCGTAAGTTTGCTAAAAGGCCATATAAAATGTTAATAATATGATGGAATTAAAATGAATGCAATAAGAAAATCTAACATAAATTTCATTTTCATCGTACCTGAACAATATCCCACACATCTTCTTTTTTTCATTCGGCATTTGTCTCCAATCAAGATAGTCAATGGGCAACTTAGGACCAATTCTCGCAACAGAGCCTAGGAAACTCGTGAATTTTTTCCCTGTTTTACCTATAGGTTGGCTCAGCTCATTGAACTTCACTCTCTTCTTCGGGCCTTGTTTTCCCCACGTATCTTTGCAATAAGTCGAACCCCGAGTCCTCCTCGACGAGGAGGGAACATCTTGTGTCTCTGAGGGCTGGGAGTGTGGCAGCTCATCCAAGTGCTGAGCCAGGTCATCTTGGTAGTGATCCTGAGCATCATCAGATGAATCTTGATCCGGTAACTGTGACGCTGGCCTCAAGAGATTTTGTCGTGTCATCTCTAATTACCTGCACAAGATTATCAATTGAGATTAGTATTTAAATTAAAAAACATACAACTAGTGTAAAAAAAGATAACAATTTCACAATTTAAAAGTGGGTCAAATAACAATGAGAGAACAAAATTATAGAAATAACAACAATGAATAATAATTTAAAATTTTGATGGTATGAATAATAATTTAACAAGTCCCTAGCTTAATGCATCAAATAAACAAACTAACCTACTAGTGAGGCTAATGCATCAAATGAAAAAAAATACTACAATAATAAGCATGAAAGGGCCAATTGTAGATATTCTAGTGGATGCTCCTTCATGAAACTAACAGCGTTTCGTGCCAATTGAAAATAATAATTTACAGTTTTGCCAAATAAATAAAATTGATTTAAGAGTGTAGTGACCATACTCTAGATCATCCATGTCAACATTAGCATCGTCAGTATCATCTTCGTCACTACCATCCGATTCACTATCACATTCTTCGTCATCATCTTGAATTTTCTGGGTCAAGGTTTCCAACGGTTCATCAAATATTGTCCCAACTATATCTGTCCGTTCCCATCTACCAATGTCTTCCAAATTTTGGATTTCCACTGCCTCGGTCTGGACATATGCTTCCTCATTTTCCCCACCCACGTCATACAAGTCCCTAGGTTTCGTCTTCACAACCACGTGCCAATCTTTTTTGCTGGGGTGATCTTGCACGTAGAATACCTGCTCAGCTTGAGATGCAAATACAAAAGGCTCATCTTTATAAATTTGTCGTGCCATATTTACAACCGTATAGCCGAACTCATCTATTTTCATTCCCCTGTCCGGTGTTAGAACATCAAACCAATCACACTTGAAAAGTAATGCCTTCAGTCTTCCATAATAGTTAAGTTCCAAGATATCTGTCAAAACACCGTAATAACTAACATCTCCTGCCATTGGATTCCGATCCCTAGAGCTTGAAAAACTTCTTGTACTTGCAGTGACAACAACCCCGCTATTTTATGTTTTTCTTAACCGTTCGCGACTTTTCGTGTGAAAGCGGAAACCTTTACTAATAAACCCTTTGTATTTTGTAACGACGGTCGATGGACCTCCGGCTAACCATCTAAGCTTTTCTGATAGCGGCTCACTTCTTGAACGATGCAACTCTTGAACCTATTTAGAATTTGATCGTTCAATTACAAAGATCAACATTTTTGCTAAATAAACTTGAAGATTTGCGTATGGTTCGCAACAAACTTACATGTGTGCGGAACCAAGTTGGAAAATTTTTGTTGTGAATATTTTCTATAACCCTTGGTCTAGCACGAGGATGTTGCGTTTGAATATGTTTAAGGTGTTCTCTACATAGAAATTAATGTTTGTTAGAGAAAAGAGCTTTAACGTATTTGCTCAATAAATGATTAGACAATTTAATTGACTTACTCAATAAATGGTTCAACTACAGGGCAGTTGAAGAGAACATATCGATGTGCTTGATCAACAATGAGTTAATCTAAGGCACACGTCTTAGCGTTGCCTATAGGGCGTCCTGCTACGGAAAAAATAGCGAATCCTTCTTCTATTTCACTCGGAATATCCTCATCATTTCTAACTGGTCGATTCAACTTTGATTCAACACCTTCAAAATATCTCGAGCAAAATGTCATACATTCTTCTGCCAAGTACCCCTCTGCAATAGATCCCTCGGGACGACTTCTATTGCGCACATATGACTTTAATGTGAGCAGGTACCTAAACGAAAACAACTTTTCATTACTTTCACTAATACGAATAAATTTTCAAGTATGAAAAACAATTTCATGAACTATGCATACCTCTCTATGGGGTACATCCATCGGTACTGTATCGGTCCAGCCAACATTGCCTCGTCTGCTAAATGTATAGGTAGGTGCACCATGATATCAAAAAAGGCAGGAGGGAAGATCTTTTCCATATGACAAAGTGTTAGTGCAATCCGATCTTGGAGTTGGAGGAGGTCACTTACATTAAGGACTTTTAAACATAACTCTCGGACAAAGTTACATAGTTCAATCAATACCGAGCTGACATTCTTAGGCAATGATGAGCGTACAGCTAACGGAAGCAGTTGCTGCATCAAAACATGACAGTCATGGCTCTTTAACCCGGAAAGCTTGCGCTCTCGAACATTCACACATCGCGAGATATTAGACGAATAGCCATCTGGAACTTTGATGTCTTTCAGGATGTTGCAAAGAACTTCTTTCTCCTTTGGAGACATTGTGAAACATGCTGGGGGCAAGTATGTTTTGTTCCTTTCATTATTCATCTGGTGAAGTGTTCTTCTTAGTTTCATTTCTTGCAAATCTAGCCGCGCTTTTACAGTGTCCTTTGTTTTTCCTTCAATATTCAGTAATGTCCCAATTACACAGTCACATACATTCTTCTCAATATGCATCACATCTAGGTTGTGGCGCAGTAGGAGTGTTTCCCAGTACGGCAGACTGAAAAATATATTTTTCTTCTTCCAATTGTGTTCCTTGGGATGCTTCTCTTTTTTCTTAGATGCAGAATTAGAACTTCCTTGGTCCAATGTATTCTCCTCAGTTCCACTTTTTTTCCGACGAGTGCTTTTCTTCTTCGGATCGGTATCTTTCTTTTTGCCAAATGTTGTGTTAATACTTTGTAATTGATGCAATACCTGTGTCTCTGACAGGCGAATCAGAGCTGACCTCTTTTCTACAGTGCCATCAAAAGCAAACTTTTCAAACCTAAATTTGTGGTTCTCTTCTAAGAAACACAGGTGACCCATGTAACAAAATTTTCTTCCATGCTTCAAACGAAGAGAACAGGTGTCCTTACTGCAAGAAGGACATGCAAGTTTTCCTTTGGTGCTCCATCCCGACAAGTTAGCATATGCAGGAAAGTCACTAATCGTCCACAAAGTGCTGCATGCATTTGAAAATTCTCTTTCTTCGATGCATCATAGGTCTGCAAACCTGTCTCCCATAGTTCCTTCAACTCTTCAACCAAGGGTTGTAAGTAGACATCAATATCATTTCCTGGACTAGATGGGCCAGGAATTAGCAACGACATCATTATATATGGTTGCTTCATGCACATCCATGGTGGCAAGTTATATGGAATGAGCACAACAGGCCATGTGCTATGAGCAATACTCATCATCCTAAATGGATTGAATCCGTCGCTTGCTAACCCAAGTCTGATATTGCGAGGCTCTGAGGAAAATCACTGGTGAATGTAGTCAAAAGTTTGCCATGCCGAAGAGTCTGCAGGATGCCTTAATATATCATCTTTAGTACGGTTGTCATGATGCCATGTCATGAAAGAAGCCGTTTTGGTAGACATGTATAGCCTCTGCAACCTTGGCTTTAAAGGAAAATGAGGCAGAATCTTTGCAGGAACTTTTGGGTATCTAGAGGATGAATGAGTTCCTTGATCTTCCGAATACCATTCAGTTGTTTTCCACCTTGAAGCCCCACACATGCGACATGTCTCCTCGTTGGAGGCTTCCTTCCAGTATAGCATGCAGTCATTAGGGCATGCATCGATTTTATCGTAATGGAGGCCCAAATCCCCAACAATCTTCTTCGTTTCATAAAAGGATTTCGGCAGTGCAGCACCCTTGGGAAGTACCTCTTTCAACAGTTCAAGCAACATGGTGAATGACTTGTTACTCCACCCATTCAGACACTTTATGTGAAACAACCGAACCACGAAAGATAATTTTGTGAACTTGCTTCCAGGGTATAATTCATGCTCGGCATCTTGTAATAATTTATAAAACTTCTCCGCATCTCCACCAGGCCCGTCCCTACTTGCATTTGCTAGCTCAACGTCCTCATCTGCTTGTCCATCATCATCGTGGTTCGACCTTGGATATAAATCATGTAACACTTCATGCATTTCATCTTCTATAATTGGTTCATCGACCACTCAATTAGCATTATCATCCCTAGCACGAGATGACCTTTCCCCATGATAAATCCATCTAGTGTAGCCCGACAACATCCCATGCCATATCAAATGTGCCATGGCGTCATCTTTATCAACCCTTCTAATGTTGCCACATTTCGTACACAGGCAGAATATCTTTCCTTCAAGAGCTCCATGAGCAAATGCGAAGTTAAGAAATTGAACAACACCTTCCTCGTACGCCGGGTCATTCCTATTTTATTCAAATCCAGACACACATTAGACATCATAAAATAATGCATCTCCTTTCTAATTTATACTATATTTGGAAAACTAAAGCTTCAGGTGGCCATACCTTAGAAGTTGAATCCAACTTCTATCCATGATTGTTTTTCTAATTTTCTCCAAAACAGAACGAAAATGATGGGAAGAAACGCGTACAACTGAAACCACCACGAAGATCCGGTCGGATGGTCAACCCGGATATGATTGTCCCTAATATCATGGGTATTCACTGAAGAAGTAAATGATTGTCTCTAAGAATAATTAACTTGTTGGAATTTTGTGATCCAAAGCACATGTATGAACTCAAGGGGAAATAAAAATGAGATTTAAAAACTTCTTTATGCATCATACGAACAACAAAATGCACCACAACCAATGCTTCTACAGTCCAACCGTATTCCAACTAAGAAGAAAAATCATATATACAATTCCCTCTTTATATAATCAAGTAAAGTCAAGACTAAGATGCTTCCTTCTATACATAATAACTACGTCTTAGATATGTGAGAATTGACTTTGGTACCTCCATGCTGGGTCAACTCTGTTTTATCAAAAATGGGAACATGCGTGAGGCTTATAAATTAAGATAACGAATTGGTTAAATCCAAATTTAATAAACTAACCCTACGTTATGAGGGTCGTACCTTGGAAGTTGCATCCAACTTTTATCCATGACTACTCTCCTGCTTTACTCAAGAATAGAATGATAATTATTGGAACGAATGTGTACGAATGAAGAAAAACAAAGTGTCATTGAGGTCAAACACACTTGTTAAAATAAAGAATCCCAGTTTAGATGCGAAATTGGAGTCTATATTCTTGGTTGAGATGAGGAACGACTTCAACAATAATGATATCCTAGCTTGGTAATCCATGCTTATAAATGGGTATGTGGGCAAGGATTGTCTGATTAGAACAATCTTGGGTCAATGGGTAATCCAAAGTGGAGCCCACCTGATGGGAGTATGATGCCAACAGTTCGGCTAAAATCCAACTACTGCATTCACGTATGCACACGAACATTTATACTTACTTGCATATAAACTTATAGTTGCATTCATACACACATACATAAATAGAGCATGTGTAATGTAAGATATATACCCTCTTCAGAATAAACTCAGCACCTTCAAAGGAGAACAAAAGGAAAACAAAGCTTTATTCTTTAAGGAAAAATATTCAAAGTTGGAGGTCTAAATTCCAAGTTCTCTGCGAACACGAATTCTTAAAACATTAAAACAATGATCTTGTCCTTAAAGATAGAAAAATAGGGCATGAGCGGTTTCACCATCCATATCCAAAATGATGAACGGGTAAGTTGACAAGAGAGATGTTAATGGTTTGATGATTAATTGGCTAGTGAAAGCCCATGTGTTTCACTCCATGGGCCATCCTTTAAGGGATGGTTTCCCATAACACCTAGCTTTCCTCTCTAAGAAGAACAAATTACTTAATAAAATCCACCCAAATCCCTTTCCAGAACCCTGATTCCGAGACACACATACACCAAAAAAAAAAATTGCGTTTCGTAGAGAAAAAATGCAAACATGGGTAGAAATTAACTTAGGCTAGTTTGAGATTTTAGATGAAACTTAGAAACTGAGATAAGAAATATAACACAGATGATATTAAGAACAAAAAGACCATCAAGGAGTATAATAACACGGATGTATCAAGTAAAAATATTAAAGAGAAACAAGCATTTGCTAGATGCAATGGCCAAACATGATAGAAGTTTAGAAAACCAAACAAACACCTCATGTGTGGCAATGGAAAAGAAGAGCTAGGTCAAAGAAATCAACCAAAAACAAAAGAAGAATTAGAGAGGTTCATTAGCACCTTTAAAATCAAAGGGAGTGTGGACAACTCAATAGAAGGGAACTCTATCAAATCGGAGTTAATGCTATGAAATGCCTCACCTGTAGAAATAACATAAGAATGGTTAATAACTTCAGTGATACACATAACATCCACACACAATATTATCCAAACCATAATGGCAGCAAAATGAAAAAAACCAAGCATGCCAGTTACCATAAATAATATACCTATGGCACGGTCAATCCTAGGCCATTCCTTGCAACAATTGAATTTGTTGCATTAACGAGGGTCTGTTCAGGCAAAAGCATGCAGGGATGCACCTTTGGGTTTCTTTTTTGGGGATCTTAAGCCTGCGGTGATTTATAGCGTTGGTATATGTTGGAATGCTCAGTTATGTATGAAAAAGGGAGCTAGATTAATGGCAAAAAGATTATTATCAAAGATAGAGGGTCAAGTAGATGTATTTCTATCTAGTGGAATGGTGCAACTGTTTCTTTTTAAAATAAATACATAAATAAAATACTGTTTACCAAGAAGCCACTTTTGGTTTACGACATCAATCATGTAGGCACTAGAGCTGTCAATGTTATTAGATTATACAGTTATTGGGAAGGCGCTAATGGAGTTTCTTGTATAATGATAGATGAAGTAAATGAGATTATACCAATCAAATAAAAAAGTAAATGAGATCTTGCGATCATGGAGTAGGTCTATAGAAGTATGTGACACTGGTCCTAGGTGAGATGGAGAATGTGTATGTGCTCCCATGATGCATATTTTAAATTTCTGTCAACCAGGTAGGAGATCCCAATGACTTCAAAGTAAGAAGTTTTTTCTATGTACCCTACACTCAAAGGTTTTAATATTTTTTATTGATGAAATTTTATTTAAAAAGAAGGGCAACCCAGTGACAATGGTCGTTAGAAACAAATCAGTAATTCAAAAACAGAAAGACGATTGAGTAAAAAACAACGAGCGATAGCACCAGGAAAATCGAATGCCACTCATAAACTTAAGAGGTCCCTAAGTCAATCAACATGGTCAAATCATCTGGATCGACCATCTACACACCTCTGAACATAGTAGGGCATCTACCATTCGAAAATAAATAAATAAAAACATAGTAGGGCATCAGCCTCTGAGTTAGCTGACTGCCAAATGTATATAATCTCAACATTATGGCTCTCCATAATATCCTATATCTCCTGGATGGCATCTACTAATCTCCACGTGTGACTGCTCGCAAGTCTCAATCACCAGATCATGTTGAGAGAATCTCCGTCTATAATCATTTTGTCTAACTGTGAATGATTTATGATCTTAACTCTATGAAGAACTGCACTACCTTTGCCGCATTAGTCTTTAATTTTGATTGGGCCAAAGAATGCCCACAACATTGCACCGTTCTCCTTTCTCAGGAGTCCTCCATGTTGGATCCGGGTTTTCCTAAACTTGAGCTATCAAAATTAGGTTCAATTTCCCTGGAGGGGGTGGTTTCCACCTTAGCCGTGGGCCCTCTTGGAGGCATATTCCTGACTTGGTTTTCTTCAATGTCCTGTAGGAGACTAGCATTCCTCTGAAGGAAGGAAGATTTGATGCCCCCATTGTCCACTAAATTTAGGTAGTGGAATTAGCTGTCATTTATGTCGGATCAAATATGAATCCATATAGAGTTATCCACGAATTTTAGTGAGTGGAATAGCATGCATGGCATTGCTTATGGTGCATCTCGCAATATAAGTGATCTCAATCTATGATCTAAAGGTATTTTGACAGACAACACGGGGAAAAAAAAGGATTTTGACAGACACGTCACAGAATGTATAGGTGAGCACTCCAAGGAGTTCAATGTTTAGAAGAACAATGAAAAACAAAGTAACTGATGAAAATGGTTAGAGATTAACAAGAAGTTAATATGACATGACATCAGATCTTCGTTCATAGACAGAGGTTCTGAGTTCATGTGAGTGGTTCTAGTTCACAGCAAGAGGTCGAGTTGACAATTGAGGTTGTAGCAATAGGGACTGGCAAGAGTAGGACATAGAATGCAAAAAAATGTTTTGGCGGGATCTCATCAGTGATATTAGTGGTGAGGTGGATCCACACAGGATTGAGTTTAAGGATCGCATATGGTTGCAGAAAATGCTAGAGATGAGGTCACAAGCGTTTAATGAGTGGAAAATGATAATTGAAAACAAAGGAAAAAAAATAGATACACGGGTAATCAATGAGCACAAGCATAATGGCATTCAGATTTCATTCTCTGAGCTTCCTCTTCAATAGAACAATAGGATCTATTTCCAAGATCTGATCCAAGAAAAGTCAAACCGAATTCTTCACAAGTTGACATAATGCGCCATGTTGAATTCTTCACACACACACACAAGTGGGACAATTATAATTGCGTTACGCAAGTGGGAGAATCAATTCCTATATATTGCGCTACTTAGAAAATAATGCTCGAAGTCAATTCCTAAATACCACAAACTACCCATATGTAAAGGATGAAATGTAAATACCGTTGAGGCTTCCTTTCAAAACCAAAAATACCGTTGAGACTTGTAACAAATAATAAAGTAAATATAATATAGCAGCCGCTCTTTATGTTATCATATTTAGTTTAACATTGACAATATATGAAATGACACATGAACAACATGAAAAGAATTTCAAGAAGAAAAAACCATCTGAACATCTGAAGTGTTAAGGTTGCAATTGATCTTTCTTCTTAATAGGAAAATGAAGCAGACCATGTTTTTGTTTCTTTCTTAATATGTGGGCGAGCTTGTATATAACGTGTGACCTAAATAGTGCAACTTTGCATCTTAATTGTGTTCCATTTTTGCTAATCATACAACAATATATATAGCCCTTCACCCATTTCTCATTTAACATGTCGCACCCAACACCATGTGTATAATCAATCCTCTTCAGATGTGACCTTTCATTTCTGATAAACGCAATAGCTGCTTTCAACTTATTAAAACAGAAAAAAATTATAAACTGGCACTCCATGCTTTTGAAAGGCTTTGCTTTGTTATTTATTGTAGGAGATTCAGGATCTTCATTGACAGGATTTTTTGTACTTTCATATTGCAGGCTAGTTTCTTTACCGCCTAATTTGAACTTCATGATCTTCAACCACCGCGGCAAGGTATTCCCCACAAAAATTGACACAAAGCTGAAACCATAAGCATCGAGCGACATTGAGCTAATCAGGTATTCTGATCAATCTGATGTAATATGAGTACTTTGTGTTCTAGGAGTACCCAAATTGCAAAAATTTGGGAAATTGAGAAGAGGCTTCCTTGTAGATAGATTACTGATGCTTTTCTTGAAGTTTTCAGCAATTTAGTCTTTGTTTTGAAGCCAGATCTCTCTCTCTCTCTCTCTCTCTCTCTCTCACCGGAAAGCCTTGTTGGGGTCCGATTGGATGCATGCAATATTAGAAGGAAATGGATTCTCATTTCCTAACTCTACCTTTTCTCCAGTTGAGAGGAAAGTCAAACATTGCAAAATGGCTTGTTTTTTTAAGTTTTACAGCTGACATTGGCTGACAGGCAGAATTTAGTATAGAAAAATCATATATATTAGCCTAACAGGTCAAGCCGAACAGGTTATGTAATACGTAGTATCTAGCGGAGTATTTCTATAGGAGCAAGAAAAAGGTAGTAGAAAGGCTAATATATATGTCATTTGGAAATCATATATATTACACGCAAGGGTGTGAGACAACGAGAAAGATTAGCTCCTCAGTATCAAGTTGCCATTACATGACTAAGAATGCATGTAAAGGGAAAAATCATCTACTAAGCATGGATGTAAAAGGAAAAATCATCTACTAAGCCATGTAGCTCTCTTGTACCAAGTATAGCAACAAATATGGAAATCCAAGCAAGGAGAGAAGTACCATTTACTTGTGATGTTCCGGATGTCTCCTGAGTCTCTGCCGTTGGATGGGGTGCACTCTCCAGACCTATAGAATAAGGCAATCTCATACATGATTTTATAAATAAATCAGACTGAGCAAGAGGTAGATACTAATACAGGGGTAGATACTAATACATGATTTTATAAATAAACCACATTGAGCATTAAAATCACAATATCAGATATTTCCTTATGAGAAAAACGAAACCCTATCAAAACCCCAAACCCCATCTTTCACATAAAAGAGCTGAGAACCCCTAGATCTATTACACTGAACCATATCAAAAACCCAAACCACATCAAAAACCATATCAAAATCCCTAGCTATTACACTAAAACCACATAAAAAAACAGCATCTATTACACTGAAAACACATCAAAAAAACACAAACCAAAACTCAAATGGAAACGAAAATCCAAAATCGAAACTGAAAATCCGATATAGGGGGTCCCAAGTTATAATAGAAATGGCAACTATGAGGAGGGAGAATACGGTTGTTTAAGAAAACTAGAATTTACCAATTTTGAAAAACTTAAACCGATTAAGAGATCAAAAACAATATTTTAAGCATACAAGTTAAATCTAATGGTGCAATGCAAATGAAAGAGCAAAGAGATAGAAAGAGTGCACCCGAGATTTAAAGTGGTTCGGTCCTCAAACCCGAGGCCTACTCCACTCCACCAACCAAACCCGTTGATGGCTTCACTATTTGATCTTCTTAACCTTGGCGAAGATCGGTGCCAATTACAATTGCTTTAACCTTGGTGGCAATCCTCACCACGGAGAAAAAAGGGCTCCGCTTCTCCGAATACTCGCTCGAATACAAATCTTGAAAGATGAAAGAAAGAACTAAAAAATCCCTTCAATAGGGTTGCAAAAGATGTACAATTGAGAGCTTATGATCCAAATCCTAGAGTTGGTGATGAGAGGCACAATTGAAGCTTGATTCACTCTTGGGTATTCAAATGAAGTTTAAGAGTGTTAGGATTGATGGTTTGTATGTTTAGAACACCCATATTTATAGGAAAAACAAAATATGACCGTTCAGTGGCATTACGGTAATTCCAGCAAAATTCCAAACGGCTCTTTTTCAGACCGTTGGAGTGTTCTCGGAGTTCCGAGAATTCTCGGAGTTCCAAGAATTCTCGGAGTTCCGAGAAAAAATCTCGGAGTTCCGAGAAGCCTCACAGAAGTTGGAAAAAGTCTACTGGACCATTTCTCGGAGTTCCGAGAATAATTCTCGGAGTTCCGAGAATTCTCGAAGTTCCGAGAAAAACTCTCGGAGTTCCGAGAAGCCTATGCAGAGCAGATTTTCAATTCTGTTTTTGGGCTTCCAGTTCTCAACCAAGATGGGATTGCTATGAGGGTTCCAAGGTGTTGGAACTCCACAAATACAATCACTTGTTTATTTAGGGTGTGTGAGATTACTTTAATTATGCCTCTAAAAACCTAATCTAGGTTTGGATCAATTACATTCTAAAGGACAAGAAATGGTCTTCAATATTAATTTCTTCATGTCTTCAAGTCTTCATGACTTCTTGCTTGATGACTTTGGCCTTCCAATTAGTGGTCCAATGTGGGCTTCTTGGCCTTCAATCCAAGCATCCTTGATCTTACTTTATCAAGATCTACAACTTAGACAAACAAACACATTAGTGATAAATGATCACTTGTGTATTGGAATCATCAAAACAAGATGGGAATGCCAAGGTAAAAACCATTGGGCTTACAATCTCCCCCTTTTTGATGATGACAAGCACAAGAGATTTACAAATCAAAGCATATACTTTTTTCACATTTTTCTTACACTAGAGACTTTACTCTAGATTCTTCTCCCCCTTTGTCATCAACAAAAAGGAGGGGTAAGAAAAACAAGGGTTTAAAATTTACAATTTTAAAGCTCCCCCTTTTTCAAAGAAAAATTCAATTTTAACCCCCCCTAGTTAAAATAATTTTACAATACAAGAGGGGTTATAAAAAAAACATACAAATGAAATATATTCAATTTTAAGTTCAAAAACCCCTAATCTACACAATATGAATATCATCATATGGGGGTTTTGGGAACCCAAGATTTCTTGGTCCCACATCTAGCCCTACTCTTGGATGCACATTGGAATTGGTAATGACCATTCATTCCACAAAAATGGCATCTAACAAGAGGGTTAGATACACTAGTCCTATCATGATAAGCATGTTGAGGTCTAAGACTAGTTTTACTTAGGATTATGTCAATAATTTTATTTCCATTTAGAAATCCATGTAAACATAATCTAAGTCTTTCATTTTCATTATGAAGATGGGATGTTTGAACTAAAAGCTCATTTCTTTCATCTTCATAAGAATTGGAGGAGCTTGCCATATTTTGAAATTTTAAAAGTTGGCAAGTTTTCTCATCCAAACTACCCTTAAGGGTATTAATCTCAAGTTTATGATTTTCAAGTGTAACTTGTTCTTGAGATATGGAAGAAGATAAATCACTTTTCAAAAATTCAAGTTCTTTTTCTAACTTTAAAATGGATTTTTTAAGAACTTTGTTTTTGGAAATTTGGGTATGCAAGGTTTCACATAATTCATCATAAGGTATGCTATCACTTTTACTACTAGATGAAGAATATGAGGGGTTAGAGTTTACCTCAACTTCATGGGTGAATGTCATGAAGCAAAGATCATCTTTTTTATTTTCTTCCCCTTCACTTGAGCTTTTGCCCGATGTGCTTAACGCATCCCAACCGGCGGCAAGAGCCTTATGCTTCTTCCAATCCTTCTTACCCTTGTACTTAGAGGAAGTTGATTTTAGAAGTGGACAATCCGGTCTTTTGTGTCCTATCTTCTTGCAATTGAAGCATCTTAAGGCTCCATCAACATCACTTTCTTCTTTCTTTTTCTTATCTTTCTTATGCTTCTTTCTCCACAAGCTCTTGAATCTTCGTAAAGCTTCTTCTTCGTCACTATCCGCTTCACTTGATGAGTCTTCCTTGGAAGCCTTGAGTGCTAGGGATCTAAATTCCCTCTCCTTCTCCTTTGGCTTCTTTTCCTCTTGTCGGCTAGTAAGGAGCATCTCATGGGTGATGAGAGATCCTACAAGCTCCTCTATGGTTAGCGTCTTGAGATTTTTTGACTCTTGAATCACGGTCACCTTTGGATCCCAATGGGGAGGAAGAGACCTAAGTAACTTACTCACAAGCTCATCGTTAGGATAATATTTACCAAGATTAGCTAGTTCGTTAGAAATAATAGAAAAACGAGTATACATTTCCGAAATACTCTCGTTTGGACTCATTCTAAACATTTCATACTTGCTCTTTAACAAGTTTATTTTGGAATCCTTGACTTGTGATGTTCCCTCATGGGTAGTTGCAAGGGTATCCCAAATAGTCTTGGCGGAATCAAAAAGAGCAACTCTATTAAACTCCTCGGTAGCTAAGGCACAAAACAAGGAATTTATTGCTTTGTAGTTCAAATTTGCTTGCCTTTTCTCTACCACATTCCATTCTTCAAAAGGATTGGAAGGTACATTGTATCCATTTTCAACAATGTACCAAAGTTCCACATCTATCGAAAGAAGATAGATGCGCATCCTTGTTTTCCAATGTCCATAGTTTGACCCATTGAAGAAAGGAGGTCTAGTTGTGGAATGGCCTTCCGGAAGTCCGGTTCCAATTTGGTGTGCCATTTCACAATTAGAAGTTGCCACATAAAATCTTTCCCTAGTTAGATTTTGAAATAACTTTCACAAAAATTTTAAAATCTTTTAAGAGCCAAGGCTCTGATACCAAGTGAAAATCCGATATAGGGGGTCCCAAGTTATAATAGAAATGACAACTATGAGGAGGGAGAATACGGTTGTTTAAGAAAACTAGAATTTACCAATTTTGAAAAACTTAAACCGATTAAGAGATCAAAAACAATATTTTAAGCATACAAGTTAAATCTAATGGTGCAATGCAAATGAAAGAGCAAAGAGATAGAAAGAGTGCACCCGAGATTTAAAGTGGTTCGGTCCTCAAACCCGAGGCCTACTCCACTCCACCAACCAAACCCGTTGATGGCTTCACTATTTGATCTTCTTAACCTTGGCGAAGATCGGTGCCAATTACAATTGCTTTAACCTTGGTGGCAATCCTCACCACGGAGAAAAAAGGGCTCCGCTTCTCCGAATACTCGCCCGAATACAAATCTTGAAAGATGAAAGAAAGAACTAAAAAATCCCTTCAATAGGGTTGCAAAAGATGTACAATTGAGAGCCTATGATCCAAATCCTAGAGTTGGTGATGAGAGGCACAATTGAAGCTTGATTCACTCTTGGGTATTCAAATGAAGTTTAAGAGTGTTAGGATTGATGGTTTGTATGTTTAGAACACCCATATTTATAGGAAAAACAAAATATGACCGTTCAGTGGCATTACGGTAATTCCAGCAAAATTCCAAACGGCTCTTTTTCAGACCGTTGGAGTGTTCTCGGAGTTCCGAGAATAATTCTCGGAGTTCCGAGAATTCTCGGAGTTCCGAGAAGCCTCACAGAAGTTGGAAAAAGTCTACTGGACCATTTCTCGGAGTTCCGAGAATAATTCTCGGAGTTCCGAGAATAATTCTCGGAGTTCCGAGAATTCTCGGAGTTCCGAGAAAAACTCTCGGAGTTCCGAGAAGCCTATGCAGAGCAGATTTTCAATTCTGTTTTTGGGCTTCCAGTTCTCAACCAAGATGGGATTGCTATGAGGGTTCCAAGGTGTTGGAACTCCACAAATACAATCACTTGTTTATTTAGGGTGTGTGAGATTACTTTAATTATGCCTCTAAAAACCTAATCTAGGTTTGGATCAATTACATTCTAAAGGACAAGAAATGGTCTTCAATATTAATTTCTTCATGTCTTCAAGTCTTCATGACTTCTTGCTTGATGACTTTGGCCTTCCAATTAGTGGTCCAATGTGGGCTTCTTGGCCTTCAATCCAAGCATCCTTGATCTTACTTTATCAAGATCTACAACTTAGACAAACAAACACATTAGTGATAAATGATCACTTGTGTATTGGAATCATCAAAACAAGATGGGAATGCCAAGGTAAAAACCATTGGGCTTATAGAAACCCCAAGCTCAGTCAATGAAATCAAAACCCTATATACATCCAGGGATTTCGGTGAAGAGAGATAGAAAGAGAGAAACCCCGATGAAACCCTGATGAAATGATGAATCGTTTTAGAAGAAAAGAGAAATCCTAGATGTAAAACGAAAGTACCTTCTCCTCTTCTTCGTTTTCCACCCAAATCTCTGGATTTAGTTTAAATTGAAAGGGTCTGAGAAAGGGAAAAGGTTAAAATGAGAACCCTAGATAGATTGGGGAAGATAAAACGGCTAGGATTTCTCCACTCGAAGAGGCAAAAATAGAGGTTTTCGCGCGAAAAGGAAAAAAATGAAAATAGGGTTTCCTGCGGGTTTGAGTAGGGATTTAACAGGGGAAAATGGGTTTGGGTGGTTCGGTTGATGCTGGGAAGGGAGAAGAGATGAAACGTTCTCGAAAGAAATGGGGAAAAACAGTAACGCGGGACGGAGAAAATACTCGCACGGGACGGAGAAAATTTTCGCGCCCAACTTGCTCGTATATACGAGCGGTCATATTTCATGTTTAGTAGTGGTCATGACCGCTGCTGAGTTTAGTCCTTCGAGGGACATTCAACAGTGGTCTAGACCACTGGCGAATCCACAATTAGTGGCGGTTTTCGTGACCGCTCCTAAATGTCACGTTTGTTGTAGTGAAATCTCGAAAATGCAATGCTATAGAGAAAATTACCTGGACTGGGGAAATTACAGGGAATGACTCGGTAAGTGGAAAAATGGTCTAATATGATGAAAACTAATGAATCCTTTTGTTGACTAAAGTGGAGCAAAATGGGGGTGTCTACAGATCCGTGGGATAAGGAACCGCTCTGGGAATTATATGTAGACGGATCCTTGAGGTCACAAGGAAGCGGGGCAGGCCTGATTCTCATGGGAACTGAGAACTTCGTCATGGATTACGCAGTGAGGTTTGGCTTCCATGCCTCTAATAACGAAGATGAGTACGAGGCCCTCATAACCGGAATGAATTTGGTGATCCAAACTCGTGCCCAGAGACTGAAGGCTTATAGCGATCCCCAACTGGTCGTCAACCAGGTACAAGGGACATATGAAGCGCACCATGAGCGAATGAGCAAGTACTTGACCAAAGTTCGCTGTCTCACTGGCAAGTTCAGAAGTTTCGCGATGGTCCGAATCCCTAGAACAAAGAACAAAAAGGCAGACGTACTGTCCAGACTAGCAGCTTCCGGATACACCACCCTGGGGAGCATATATATGGAATTTTTGAAGAAATCCAGCATAGAAAGCGAGACCGTAGAGGTAATGCAAATCAATCGCGAGCCGTGCTGGATGGACGAAATCATCGATTACCTGTGTAATGGAAGGCTCCCTAAAGTGAAGAGAGAAGCCCGAAAGGTAATTCATAGATCAACCAGGTTTTCCCTCGATGGTGAGAACCTGTATAAGAGGTCATACACCCTCCCGTATTTGAAATGCCTTCGACCGACTGATGCTGCATACACACTACAAGAGACACATGAAGGAATTTCCGGTGAGCACCTGGGTGGCAAGGCCCTGGCCATAAAAATATTGCTGAGAGGTTTATATTGGAAAACCTTGAGACAAGAAGCCCTAGGTCTTGAGAGAAGATGCAAAAAATGTCAAAGATTCTCTCCCGCTAATCATCAACCAGTTGTACCAATGACATCCATCATCAGTCCACTTGCGTTTGCAGTGTGGGGAATGGACATCCTGGGGCCCTTCCCCCAGGCCCCCGGAGGGCGTGAGTTTGTCGTCGTCTCCATAGACTACTTCACGAAATGGGTGGAAGCCGAACCCCTCGCTAAGATCACGTAGCAGAACATACAAACGTTCTTTTGGAAATCAGTGATTTGCCGATTCGGGATCCCCCGCGTTTTGATAACCGACAATGGGAAGCAATTTGACAGTAAGAGCTTCCGGAAATTTTGTTCAGATCTCAAGATTGAACAGCGGTTCACCTCTGTAGCTCACCCTCCGACGAATGGGCAAACAGAAGTTACAAATAGGATCCTCCTCCAGGGGATCAAAAAGAGACTGGATGAGAAGGGGGACGATGAGTCGATGAATTGTACCACGTCCTATGGGCGTACGGCACCAGCCCACGTACCACAACTGGGGAATCTCCCTTCAACTTAACATTTGGAACAGAAGCAGTGATCCCTGTGGACATCGGCGTCCCCTCTCCTCGGGTAACCAACTTCAATGAACAGCTTAATGGAGAGGGGCTCGTATAAACTTGGACCTGGTAGAAGAAATTCACAAAGAATCCCATATTCGAGTTGCACCTTACAAACAGAAGGTGTCCAACTATCATGATACTAAGATCCGCCCAAGAGAACACCATGTGGGTGATCTGGTCTTGAGGAAGGCGGCTATTTCTCAACTAAGAAAGGTAGGCTAAATCTCTCCAACTTGGGAGGGGCCATACTGAGTAAAAGAAATCATATGACCAGGCAGCTACAAATTGGAGACCATCGACGAACACCAGCTCCCCCATGCGTGGAATTCGAAGAATTTAAAGAGATACTACCAGTAGCCTGCTACTCCTCTACAAAACTCTGTAAATAAAAAAAGGGTTGTATCTGAAACCACAGTAAGAAGGAAGAATTAGCATCAGTGTAATCCCCCAAGGCTTCATGACTAATAGAAAAGGTCACAATGATTTGCAATCTCACTGTTCAAATAAACCTAAGTCTTCCAACTCGGGTTGAAGTGATCTGGTTCACTTCAGCCTTTCCCAATGAGATCGGAAGTACACTTCTGGCCGGGAATAAGCCGGAGTAGAAAACCAACATTCTAAACGAAAACCCAAGTCTTCCAGCTCGGGTTGAAATGATTTGGTTCACTAGGCCGTTCCCAATGAGACCAGAAGTACACTTCTGGCCGGGAATAAGCCGGAGTAGAAAACCAACATTCTAAACGAAAAACCCAAGTCTTCCAGCTCGGGTTGAAATGATCTGGTTCGCTTCGGCCGTTCCCAATGAGACTAGAAGTACACTTGTACTTCTAGCCAGGAATAAGCCATTGTAGAAACCAACATTCTAAATGAAAAACCAAGTCTTCCAGCTCGGGTTGAAATGATATGGTTCACTTTGGTCGTTCCCAATGAGACCGGAAGTACACTTCTGGCTGGGAATAAGCCGGAGTAGAAAACCATCATTCTAAACGAAAACCCAAGTCTTCCAGCTCGGGTTGAAATGATCTGGTTCGCTTCGGCAGTTCCCAATGAGACCGGAAGTACACTTCTGGCCGAGAATAAGCCGTTGTAGAGACCAACATTCTAAATGAAAACCCAAGTCTTCCCAGCTTGGGTTGAAATGATCTGGTTCACTTCGGCCGTTGCCAATGCCAAAAGTACAGTTCTGGCCGGGAATAAGCCGGAGTAGAAAACCAACATTCTAAATGAAAACCCAAGTCTTGCAGCTCGGGTTGAAATGATCTTGTTCACTTCGGTCGTTCCCAATGAGACCGGAAGTACACTTCTCGCCGGGAATAAACCGGAGTAGAAAACCAACATTCTAAACGAAAACTGAAGTCTTTCAGCTCGGGTTGAAATGATCTAGTTCACTTCGGCCATTCCCAGTGAGACCGGAAGTGCACTTCTGGTCGAGAATAAGCCGGAGTAGATAACCAACATTCGAAATGAAAAACCAACTCTTCCGGCTCGGGTCAAAAAGATCTGGTTCACTTCGGCCGTCCCCAATGAGACCAGATACACATTTCTGGCCAGGAATAAACCGGAGTGGATAGCAACATCCCAAAATGAAAACTGGAAACATTCTTCTCATCAAAGCAAGCCTAACAGGCACGAATATAGGTAATAACAACAACTAGGCGAACTCAAGCACTTGACAGAATATTAAAATGTCTCCATTTCATTCAAAAAGCCTTGAAAAGCAGCATACAAAAAGATGGCCACCATAGCCAAAGTAATGATCACAAAAAGATAACATTCAAAGATTAAAAAAAAACAGAAAATGGCCAGAGGAAGTCGAGGTTCAGGGGTTAGCATCAACGGCCTCCCGATCACAACTTGTGTAGAAGGACTCTGGGCAAGAAGATCCACATTTAAGATCGGAGCAGGAGGAGACATGCGTCGCTCACCTTCCTAATCGTCTTCAGCCGGTACGGGAAGGAGCACATCATCAAGGTCCAGGTCTTGATACTTCTCCCGGACACGAGATTTGCACTCGTAGAAACAGTCCCAGAACGATACGGCGACAAGGTCAATAAGCTCGTCCTCCTTACCCTTCACTGCAGTATCCAGCATTGCCTGGAACCTTTCCCTCTGCCAATCAGTGGTACCAACCGCTTTGCTCGTTAGTTCCTTCTGCGCCCTAAGCTCTTCGTTCAGGCGCTCGATCTCGGACAGCCTTTCTACGATTATCTTATCCAGACCGGCCTTGTCTTTTTCCAACTTTGCAATCTGCTGATTGGATGTTGTCACTGCCCTTCAAAAGTAGGCGCATTTGTTCGACAAATCGGTTGAATAGTAGCCGAGCTGAAATATCATCCAAAATTGAGTGAATTATCCAATCTTAGTTCAGAAGCAATAAACGGACAGATTCTCTACAAGAAAGGATACCTGGTAGAGGAGACCAAAGGAGGCCGTCTCAGCCGTCTCGTGATTTTCATGAAGAATGCACAGCTGGTCACTGCGTAAACGGCTCTTTGTGATGATCTCACGAGCCACCCAATTATCGTCAAAGCCGTTGTCATCCTATTTCACCCCCTAGTTCGGGTGAAAAGTAGTTTCTGCTCCTTGCCGCACAGAGGGTGCTACTTCCAAGCCAGTAGGCATGCCACCCCTCCCAGTGCGTCCAGCCTTGCCGGCTGGAGACCTTTCAATGACCTTGGCAGACTAAGAGACTTTACCGCCCTTGTCAACCTGGACGGACTTCCCCTTCTCCAGAGCGGAATGGGCTGTGGACTCCCTTCTCTTTTGGCCACCCTTCTCGAAGACAGCCTGGGGCACCCTTTCCAGAGCTGATTGCTTCTGCATTTCTACAAATCAAGAAAAAGAGACAAGGTAGAGAGATCGGCAAATGCTATAAGAGCACGACAAACAAGCAAACCAGCTCATAAGTCTCGAGGTAGTTATGAACATCCTAAGACACCTACGTGCTCGACTTGTGGCACTAATCCCGATCTCGACCAAAATATCCTCCTTCGAGAACTCCAAGCAGTGAATGAGGCCTTTTTGCCGGATCTCATCACAGATCATCCCAAAAGTCACCTCATCCTCACCCTCCAAGGTCGGTTTGGGACTCATGGCTTTGGTATTCACAAAGGACCAGTTAGTGGATAGCGGCCACCCCTCTTCGGAATCAGCAACACTTGCATAAAAGAATTTATTCTTCCAACCATGAATCGAGGTCGGAATGCCAGTAATCATCTTGACCTCGGAACGTTGGGTAATATAGATGCAACCTCCTAACCGTTGCCTTTTCAAGTACGTACACCTCCGGAAGAGAGTTAGACGTCAATTCCATTGCAGACGGAACCGTACCAGATAAACAAAGCCAGCCAGAGTCTTCCATGAGTTCGGTGCCACTTGAGAAGAGGTGGAGAGACTCCTAAGAGCTGACTTCATCCGAGAAATCCAATACCCGGACTGGCTGGCAAAGGTAGTCCTGGTGAAAAAGGCCAATGGGAAATGGAGAACCTGCGTCGACTTCACGGATTTGAATAAAGCCTGTCCAAAGGACAGCTACCCGCTCCCAAAAATCGATCAGCTCATCGATGCCACCGCAGGTCACGAAGTGCTCAGTTTCATGGACGCCTTCTCTGGATATAACCAGATCAGAATGTATGAGTCAGATATCCCGAAGACCTCCTTCGTAACGGATCAGGGGACTTACTGCTACCGTGTCATGCCCTTTGGCCTGAAGAATGCTGGGGCCACGTATCAGAGGCTTGTAAACAAACTCTTCCGGAATCAGATTGGCCGCAACATGGAAGTATACGTCGACGACATGCTGGTGAAAAGCCTAAGCTCGCAAGATCATGTCTCCGATCTAGAAGAAACGTTTCAAGTCCTGAGAGACAATAAGATGAAACTCAATCCTACCAAGTGCACTTTTGGGGTCAGCTCGAGGAAGTTTCTGGGGTTTATGGTCAGCCAGAGAGGGATAGAGGCCAATCCAGAAAAAATCAAGGCCGTGGTGGAGCTCGCTCCGCCGAAAACCATCAGAGAAGTGCAGCGACTGACAGGGATGATAGCCGCGCTGGGGCGCTTCGTCTCAAAATCTGCAGAGAGGTGTCTCCCTTTTTTCAACGCAGTCAAAGGCCTCAAAACCTCGCCCTGGATAGAGGAATGCCAAACCTCCTTCGAGGAGCGGAAGCAATATTTGTCCTCTCCACCGCTATTGACAAAACCGGAGCCCGGTGAGGAGCTAATCTTGTATCTATCTATAAGCCCCCTGGCTCTGGCTGTGGTCCTAGTTCGTGAAGAGCGCAGCCAACAAAAACCGGTCTACTACGTTAGCAAAGCCTTGCACGATGCCGAAATAAGGTACCAGCGGGTCGAGAAATTGGCTTACGCGCTGGTAATGGCGGCCAGGAAGTTGAGACCGTATTTCCAAGCTCACACGATAAAGGTCCTAACTGACCAGCCGCTTAGACAAGTCCTCCACAAGCCAGATACTTCAGGACGATTGGTTAAATGGGCCGTAGAATTGAGTGAATTTGACATCCGGTACATGCCCAGGCCCGCGATCAAGGCTCAAGTATTGGCAGATTTCGTAGCTGAGTGCTCCATCCCCCAGCAGATCGCCGAACCTGAAATCGCCCAAGCCCCAGTAGCGAAAGGTGCTACTACAGCTGGAGAACCAGCAGAAGATGGAGCCAGAGCAGGAACCATCCCCCTGCCACCGGTTGAGCATGATCCTTCAATCGCCGAAGCACTTTGGGAAGTGCACGTGGACGGATCCTCAAACAAGGCTGGTTGCGGAGCCGGTCTGGTTTTAACCGGGCCGGACGGTTTCACACTAGACTACGCCATGAGGTTCGGCTTTCGCGCTTCCAACAATGAGGCTGAGTATGAAGCACTCCTTGCCGGAATGAATCTTGCAGTCCAGACCGGAGCCCAGAGATTGAAAGCTTACTGTGACTCCCAGTTGGTCGCCAACCAAATCCAAGGTATATACGAAGCCCGCGACGAGCGAATGATTAAATACCTCTCCCAGGTCCGGCAACTATCCTCCAAGTTCAGAAGTTTTGAGGTTGTCAGAATCCCCAGAACGGACAACACAAAGGCAGATGTACTGTCCAAGCTGGCCGCATCCGGATACACGACTCTCGGGAATATATGCATGGAGTTCCTACAGGCCTCCAGTATCGAAAGAAAGGCTGCTGAGATAATGCAGGTGGAACACGAGCCCTGCTGGATGGATGAGATCGTCGACTACCTGCGTAGTGGGAAACTGCCTGAGGCCAAGAGAGAAGCGCGCAAGGTGATCCAAAGAGCAGCCCGTTTTTCACTTGATGGCGAGAACTTGTTCAAAAGATCCTATACTCTCCCATACTTAAAGTGTCTCCGGCCCAGCGACGCCACGTATGCCCTGCAGGAGACACACGAAGGTATTTGCGGGGAGCACTTGGGGGGCAAAGCCCTGGTTATCAAAGTCCTCCTTAGAGGTCTGTACTGGCCGACGTTGAGACAAGACGTGCTGACCCTGGTAAAGAGATGCGAGAAATGCCAAAAGTTCTCCCCCACCATTCATCAGCCCGCCGTATCTATGGCCCCAATTGTCAGCCCGCTACCCTTCGCTATTTGGGGAATGGATATCTTGGGCCCCTTCCCACCGGCCTCCGGAAGGCGCACCTTCGTAGTGGTGGCTATTGATTACTTTACCAAATGGGTGGAGGCTGAACCTCTAGCCCAGATCACCGAACAGAATGTGCAGAACTTCTTCTGGAAATCAGTAGTCTGTAGATTCGGGATTCCTCGCGCCCTAATAACAGACAACGGCAAACAGTTCAACTGCCGAAACTTTCGGAAGTTTTGCTCCGACCTGAAAATTGAGCAGAGGTTCACCTCCGTAGCACACCCACAGACCAACGGGCAGACAGAAGTCACAAACCGAATCCTGCTGCAAGGGATCAAGAAAAGACTGGACGAAAAAGTTGGTCGATGGGCAGATGAGCTGTATCACGTCCTATGGGCCTATCGCACCACCCCGCGCACACCAACGGGTGAGTCCCCATTCAACCTGTCCTTCGGAACAGAGGCGGTAATACCTGTCGATGTAGGCACCCCGTCCGCTAGAATTTCCAACTTCAACGAACAGCTCAACGGTGACGGGCTCCGCGCGAATCTTGACTTATTAGAGGAGGCCAGAGTAGAATCCCGAATAAGAGTCGCCGCCTACAAGCAGAAAGTATCTCGCTACCATGACTCGAAGATACGCCCTAGAGAGTTTCGAGTTAGAGATCTTGTCTTAAGGAAAGCTGCTATCTCCCAACCCAAGAAGGCTGGAAAGCTTTCCCTAACCTGGGAAGGGCCTTACCGAGTAAAAGAGGTGATTCGCCCGGGAAGTTATAGACTGGAAACACTCGAGGAACAACTATTACCACATGCCTGGAACTTGAAGAACCTTCGCAAATATCATCAGTAGCAAAGTAGCCGACACACACAAAAAAAAAACTTTGTAAATATCTCCTGAATGTGAATGAAAGAACCTTTTCTTTTTGCAAATGCCTTCGTGTCCGTCAGATTTCGAAACCCAATTCACTAAAACTAGGGTACTCAACGTTTGGTTCGCCACGGCTCGTCTCCGCAAAGACCGGGAGCCCACTCCTGGTCCGGAACCAGCCCGGATGCAAAAACCAAAGCTCCTTCGAAACCTAGTTCACTAAAACTAGGGTACTCAACGTTTGGTTCGCCACGGCTCGTCTCCGCAAAGACCGGGAGCCCACTCCTGGTCCGGAACCAGCCCGGATGCAAAAACCAAAGCTCCTTCGAAACCCAGTTCACTAAAACTAGGGTACTCAACGTTTGGTTCGCCACGGCTCGTCTCCGCAAAGACCGGGAGCCCACTCCTGGTCCGGAACCAGCCCGGATGCAAAAACCAAAGCTCCTTCGAAACCCAGTTCACTAAAACTAGGGTACTCAACGTTTGGTTCGCCACGGCTCGTCTCCGCAAAGACCGGGAACCCACTCCTGGTCCGGAACCAGCCCGGATGCAAAAAACCAAAGCTCCTTCGAAACCCAGTTCACTAAAACTAGGGTACTCGACGTTTGGTTCGCCATGGTTCGTCTCCGCAAAGAATCGGGAGTCCACTCCTAAGTCCATGACTCCTACCTGGAGCGATAGTTACGCATCATACAAAAAAGCAGTATAAACTAGAGACGGACAAGCATTGAAGAGTTAGACAAACAAAAGTTCTTTCCATTCATATGTTGGGGCCTCAGAGGACCATTACAAAAGGGAGTTGGGCCTCCAAGGGGCCATTACAAAAAGGAATCAAGAAATCGCCAAAAAGGGGAGAAAAAGAACTCAGGGCGCCTCATCGCCCCCATCCCGCGCTGGATCTGCCCCCGGGGGCAAGAGTGCGTCAGCTGCGGCCGGCTCCTCGCCAGTGAGCATCGGTGGATCAGGTATAACCATCCTCGACAGGTCAACGCCCGGATTGGAATCCTTGACCTGCCCAAGGCAGTCAAAGAACCCTATCTTGTAGGCCTCACTAGATAGAAGAAGGAGTTCGTCCTCCTTCTCCTGAACGGCAGTCGCCTGCCTCGATAGGGCTCTCTCCCTCTGAGCGTTGAGGGCTTCCGTCGCTTCCTCCTTCTGCGCGGCCAGCTGAGCGGCAAACTCTTCTCTCAGCCGCTTGATCTCTTCGGCAGATTTTTCTACGGACTTCTTCAGCTCCTTCGCCTCCTTTTTCAGCTTCCCATTCTCCTCCTCAGACTTAGTTATAGCATCAGAGAATTTCTTACTCTTCCCCCGCAGATCATTGAAGTACACTCCGATCTGTAAAAATACAGAGGAGCAAGTGTTAACACAAGCAAACAAAGCAGAAGGCGAGCAAAGAGTAAGCGTACTCGTCAGCCATCTTACCTGATAAAGAGAAGAGAATACGGCCTCTTCGGCCGTAGCTGGCGGCTCGTGGAGAACCTGTTGCTTGTCTTTGTCAAGAATACATTTAGTTTGAATCTCTACAGCCACCCGGCTCTCTCCAAGGCCGGAATCAGTCTTTTGGACGGCCCAGTTCGGCCGAAAAACGTTATCACCGTGCCTCGTCGGGGGCGGAAGGGTGCCAGCAGACGTCGCCACGGTCCTCGAGGACCCTGCGCCCCGGCCGGATGAACTCACCAGTTTCACCGAACTCTTGGCCTTGGGCTGGGGCGGTGCGTCCTGAGTCGGAGCCGGACTCGCCGTCTCTGGGGCCTTCCTTTTCTGGCCCTGACGGACCGTCCCGAAGGCCCCCTTCCTCATCTTATCCACTAACAACTGCTGCTGCATCTCTGAAAGATAGACGAAAACGAAACCAGTCAGAGACAAAAAATATAAAAAAAAGGGTGGAGAGACGAATTTTAAAGGAGGCTATCTACGTACGTGCCTGGGTCGCAGTACTAAGGCCCAACCCAACCAAAACCTCTTCCCCTTGGAAGTCTGAACAATCAACAGGCCCCTCCCGGTCCAGCACCTCCCGAAGTAGAGCGAGGGTTCTCGTATCTTCACCCTCGAAAAAAGGTTTGCGACTCATCGCGACTGTATTCGGGGTTCCCCATTTCAAAGGGACCGGCCAAGGCTCGCTGGACTCCGTGTCCTCGACATAAAAGAACCTGTTCCTCCACAGGTGTATGGAGGTGGGAATGCCAGTGATCATTTTTATCTCCGGACGCTGGCTAATGTAAATCCAACCCCCACCCTTGTGCTTCTTCAATTGCGCACACGCGCGGAACAACGGTACTGACAAGTCCCTTCGAAGCCGGCCCCGAATGAGGTATACAAACCCCGTGAGCAGCCTCCACGAGTTCGGCGCCACTTGGGCCGGAGCTAGCCCGTAATGCTGAAGCACCGAAGCGAAGAAGGGGTGTAGAGGAAATCGGAGTCGGGCCCTCAGTGACTCGTCATATATGCAAATATCAGAGCTTTCGTTACAGACTCTATCTCCCTCCGTCGCCTCCCTCAGTCCAAACCTGGATGGGATACAGTACTTATCCCTAATCACTGCCATGGCGGACTCATCCAGGTAGTTCTCCTCATTGAGAGCCTGTATGTTGTAGGTAGGGTTGGCATCCATACAGGCCCGTGCTACGACCTCAACGGCCCGGCCTGGGTGAAACGTTGTGGACGCCTCGCCGGCGTCACTACCAACACTCCCCCCTTGTGGGACGTAACTATCTGTTAGAAGCGGAGCGGTGTTCAGGTCTAATATCGCCTCGTCCTCCCCCTCCTCATCACTACCTATAACAGTCACACTCGCCGTTTTCGGGGCCGGTGACCAAGTAGGCCTATCCTCGATCCTAATCAACGATCTAGACCCTGAACTACTAGAAGATGACTCCCCCGAACCGGACTCAGAACTAGAGCTACTAGACATGAAAGCAGGAAAAGAAATGAATGAGACGCGCTCAAGAAAAATTACCGGATCACACTGAATGCTCCCGAATCCACCGCCGTTCACAAAAACTACACGGCCCGAACTGACCTTCGCCGAACTGGGCTTCGCCGAACCGACAGAGGAAAAAGAGGGGGAGAAGGAGGAGAAGTAAAAAGTGAAAGTGAGAAGGCAAAACCCACTCTTATATAGATTTCTCTGAGGCGGTGTGCATTAAATGAAGGGCGCACGTCTCGAGGACGCCCGAGGGGTGCCACATGTCTTGTATTAATGGCGGGCACAAACTTCGAGACGAGTTCCAAGCAGTCTGGCCCAAGCCAGACTGGGTCGCAAAACTACAAAAGGCAGCCCGGCCCAAGCCGGACTGGATATGACGCGTTTCGCTAAACGACAAAGGCAGTCCGGCCCAAGCCAGACTAGATATGACGCGTTTCGCAAAACGACAAAAAACAGTCCGGCCCAAGCCGGACTGGGTCGCTAAACGACAAAAGGCAGCCCGGCCCAAGCCGGACTGGATATGACGCGTTTCGCAAAACGACAAAAAGCAGTCCGGCCCAAGCCGGACTGGATATGACGCGTTTCGCAAAACGACAAAAGGCAGTCCGGCCCAAGCCGGACTGGATATGACGCGTTTCGCAAAACGACAAAAGGCAGTCCGGCCCAAGCCGGACTGGATATGACGCATTTCGCAAAACGACAAAAAACAGTCCGGCCCAAGCCGGACTGGGTCGCTAAACGACAAAAGGCAGTCCGGCCCAAGCCGGACTGGATACGACGCGTTTCGCAAAACGACAAAAATCAGTCCGGCCCAAGCCGGACTGGGTCGCTAAACGACAAAGATTAGTCCGGCCAAAGCCGGATTGACCAAAATCCGAACTGCCACAGATTCCGGACTGCCTCCAAAATCCGGACTGCCCCAATTTCCGGACTGCCCCAATTTCCGGACTGCTTCAGACTCCGGACTGCCTCCAGATTCCGGACTGCCACCAGATTCCGGACTGCCTCCAAAATCCGGACTGCCCCAATTTCCGGACTGCCCCAATTTCCGGACTGCTTCAGACTCCGGACTGCCTCCAGATTCCGGACTGCCACCAGATTCCGGACTGCCTCCAAAATCCGGACTGCCCCAATTTTCGGACTGCCACCAGATTCCGGACTGCCTCCAAAATCCGGACTGCCCCAATTTCCGGACTGCCACCAGATTCCGGACTGCCTCCAAAATCCGGACTGCCTCCGATTTCCGGACTGCTTCAGATTCCGGACTGCCTCCAGATTCCGGACTGCCTCCGATTTCCGGACTGCCTCCGATTTCCGGACTGCTTCAGATTCCGGACTGCCTCCAGATTCCGGACTGCCACCAGATTCCGGACTGCCTCCAAAATCCGGACTGCCTCCGATTTCCGGACTGCTTCAGATTCCGGACTGCCTCCAGATTCCGGACTGCCTCCGATTTCCGGACTGTCCCAATTTCCGGACTGCTCTTGAATCCGGACTGCCCCCAGATTCCGGGCTGCTCCAAAATCCAGACTGCCACAGATTCCGGACTGCTCCAGATTCAGGACTGCCACAGGACAAGCCTCGACCACTTCCAATCGGAAGCGTACCCCACCATATTTCCCCAAGTCACCATAATAACTTGGAGAACTGGGGGGCAACTGATGGGGTACGACAACGCAACAGCCTGTTAGCTTCCAACACGTGGCTAGAGGAGGGCCCACCGCAGGACCCTCGCCAGCAGGGGTAGTTTGGTAATTCCCTCGGGGTAGGTGAACCCGAACCTATAGCTGGTCGACACCTGCCTTGGAGGCATTAAGTCCCTACCTACCCCAAACTTTCCTTATAAAAAGGCTTCCAAAGCTCATAAATCGGGTATTGAATTCTCACCCACCACTCTTAAAGCACCCTCTTCACTCCGGCTCATACTGACTTGAGTGTCGAAGGGCCTGTCCGGAGTACACTCCGGGTCGGTCATTCTGACCTCGTTTGCTCTTGTGCAGAACACAGCTCATCCGGACTCTACTTCCCTCCAGCTCGGCTCTTACGTCACTGCCATATCTGTTAACCGATTTTGGGCCTAACACTTGTCAAGAACTACATTTATTGTTCATTAATTCTATATATGTCAAATGCCTTCTCCATAATTTTCTCTTCCCTTATTAAATGCACTTTCTTAAGATGGACCAATGGGGGTGCCCTTGTAACTGGTTTTTGCAAAGGGCGCCCTTCAGTCTGTCACTCCTCAATTTTGTTATATTAATTTGTATGAGATATGAATGCAGTCCTATTAATGTGCGTGGGATGTGAATGTTATTGAAAAAATCAAAGGTACGGCAACAAAAAATGACATGTACCCAAATAAGACATGAATGTTAACAGAAAAATTGACAGATATCTGTCAAAGAGATGTGGATGTTTATACGTATGAAATGTAAATGATAGGTACCTCAAGAGGAAAAGTTGAAAAAAAATTAAAGGTAATCTTGGTCATGATGCTCAAATTGTGCTTGTCCCTCAATATGGATTGAGACCTTGGGGTGAAGAATGAGGAGGAGGATTTCTCTATGCCATGATGCTCAAATTCTCAAATGAAAGTTGTGATTCATTTCAGAGGAGGATTTTTCTCATGCCATGTTGCTCACATTCTCAAATGGGAGATTTATGAGGAGGATTTCTCTCTTGCCATGATGCTCAAATTCTCAAACGAAAGTTGAAATTCATTTGACCCTATTTTTTCTCTATCAGATGATCCTAATCCTCCATTCCATGGAGGTTTCTATCATACATAGGGTTAGGATCATCCTATGGAGAAGATTTTAGAAACAACCGAAGGGGGGGAAATTTTACAGCGGAAAGTCGTCGAGATTTTACATGGATAGGTAGGCTGCAAGGTCGGGCTGGGTAGTGGAGAAATTTTCGGAAATGAGAATCATGAAGATTTTATCTACATTTTCAAACATAGAGAGAGAGAGAGAGAGAGAGAGAGAGAGAGTTTTGCAAGTGCACGTATATCTCAAGCACGAAATCTATTGAAATAGATAAACTAAATTAAGGTGCTGCTTTTTTATGAATTTAAAAAGGTATTAAATCTATTGAAACCAAGAAACTTAATGAAGGTGCTTATTTTTTGTCAATAGATTTGGTAGAGAGAGATAAAATAGCATATGAGACCAATACGGTAAATAGAATTTTTAAGGGTTTCATTTGCGTTTTATGTAGGGGGATGCCACGTAGGATCCCAAGTCGGATGGGGGAGCTGTCCACGTGGGCGTGAACAGTGAAACCCCCATCCTGCTATATTATAATACTAGTAAAAAACCCTCTGCGATGCACGGGCCCACAAAGAACTGTACGGACCACATCATAGGCTGATCCACATCGCCCATGTGATGGAACATAACATCAATAGGTTGTGCCCGTAAAATCATTTCCATAGGCTAATCCTAGCCCTCCAATCTATAGAGGTTTCCATAATTAAAAAAGCATAAAGGAGGGGGGTAGGAATTAATTATGTGGCTTTAATGGGTGCCTTTGTTAAAAACCATATAGGAGGGGGAAGGATTGAAAATATGTGGGTTGAATGGGTGCTTTTGTTAAAAAAGGTCAAAAAACGTTTCGGCCAAAATTTTAGTAATTTCGGCCAAAATTGGCCGAAATTTTATATCCAATAAAATATTCTTTTATTTGTGGTATCGGATTTCGACCGAAATTTCGAAATTTCAGTGGTCCGAAACCAGTACTGAAACCGAAATTTTAAACCATGCTTACCACCGTATTTTGATAATGGCACGGAATCATATACTGGTTCCATTGCCTGACTGTGGCAATCCAAATAAAGGCATAAATCATTTTGTATTTCTTGAATAGCGTGGGAACATCCAAGTAACACTGATGGTTTCAAATTATATATAGTGTGGTCCGAAACCAGTACCGAAATTGAAATTTTAAACCATGGTCATTACCATATTTTGATAATGGCACGGAATCACATACTGGTTCCATTGCCTGACTATGGCAATCCAAACAAAGGCATATATCATTTTGTATTTCTTGAATAGCCTAGGAACATCCAAGTAACATCGATGATTTCAAATTATATATAGTGCTAATGTCCTCAGTACAATATTTTATAATGGCACTACTCACCGTACTTTTATGATCTCACTCCTCACTTTTTAAAAATGTACGGTATGGCCCGTACCATAGGATGATCCAAACCGTCCATTAGATATGCCACTGCCTAAATAGGTTGTGCCCCAAAAAGAATTTTCATAGGTTGATCCTAACCCTCCGATCTATAGAGGGTTATAGGTTGATCCGAACCGTCCATGTGATAGAACACAACATTAATCGGTTGTGCCCGTAAAATCATTTCCATAGGCTGATCCTAGCCCTCCAATCGATAAAGGTTTCCATACTCTTCAGGTGCCCAGAATCTGTCAATATTTTGCAAGTTGTCCGAAATGCGAAATATCAAGTAGTTTTGTCGTCATTGTAATATGTCTATACCTATTGTTGGTAGTTTTTTCCGTAATTGTCATAGACAGGTACCCTATGTCGGTACTTTTCGTATGAATAAGACAAAGAAATTGTGAGAAAAGCATAGGCATCTAATAGAGACGTAAAATATCAGGAACGTATTGACGATTTTACCCTCAAATAATTTCTCACAGACATAGATGTTAGATAGCAGCAAAGGGGTTAATGGTAAAAGAGTAATGCTGACGTGTAAATCTCAGATAAAAAGAAAAGAAATTTCTTTTTCCTCCCACTATATATATATAGACACACATACATATGTGTGTATATACATATATATACACACATATGTATACACACACACACACACACACACATATATATATATACATATACGTATATATATATACATATACGTATATATATACATACATACACAGACACATATTTATATATGTGGGAAAAGTGAGTATGAGCGGCCCCTCATATAAACTTATATGAGGTTAATGCTAGAAACACGATGGGCCCACATTTTTGGGGTGATCCAAACCATTCATTTGATAGGCTTGACATAGAAAGGGTGTGCCCAGAAAATCAGCTCTACAGGATCACCCAACCCTTTGAACAGTGCAAGTGAAAATGGGCAAATTTGGGCAAATTTATACCCGCTTATTTTCAGCTCGACAGTTCGAAGGGTTGGGAGAACCTATAAAGCTGATTTTTTGGGCACACTCTATCTATGTCAGGGCCTACCAAATGAATGGTTTGGATCACCTCAAAAATGTGAGCCCACGTTACCTAGCTCATATAAGCTTCTATGAGGGGCCGCTCATATTCACTTTTCCCATATATATATATATATATATATATATATATATATATATATATATATATATATAAGAAAAGAGTTTCTACACAGTAGTGTAGATAAGAGTTTCTACACACTACTCCAATGGTAGCCCCTAGGAGTCGAGGAACCGTATTAGAGTTTGGTAAAAACGATCCGCACGTGGCTCATCTTCTCATCAAAACGCCCTACCATCACCAGGATCTACTACTCTATTGAATTTCAAATCCAACTTTACCGCTCCGTGGGCCCCAGTGCAAAGGAGTACTCATAATTAAGAATTTGAATTGCTTGGAAATGGAATTGAATTCCTTTGCTTCACTTGTGTTCGGGAATCGAAGTGATTAGAACAGAAATTAGAGTAGGGAATGAAGAAGCAACTGACAACGGACAATTGACCGAAGACTAATGCCACCATGTGTATACTACATTCTCATTTTCAATAGACAAGATCAGATCATAGAATAGAGAAGGATTTGTTGCCGCGACTGAATCAGAAGTAGCTACTTAGGTTGCATATATCAGAATAGGAGTTGTGCGGCCCTACCCTAATTGAGATGGGGGTGGGGAATATCCCGAGTCTCATGTAAGACAACTACATGCACCTCGAGGTGCAGCCCGGGGGGGACCTTCTTGAGCACATGATAGGCAATTGAGAGAAAGAGTAGCCTATTCGTGAGCCCTCTCGCCTTCTTAAAGACTGAAATAGGTGGGGGCCGGTCTTGAATACGTTGGCTACTGCTGCACAATTTATGTGGTTGTAGACACCCCATTTTGACAGAACCCTTTTAGCATCATTAGGATAGAAACCCTATCAAACTAGTGTTTTAGTGTCTCCAATTTATTCCTAGAATAGGTTAGGGTCTCATTTATGTCTCCATAAAATTTCATCAGGATCCGTCACGGTTTGCCTAGCAAACGGACGGCGTTTGTAGTGTAGCGTAGTGTAGGAATAAGGGTGGTGATTTAGCCAGAAATAGGGGTCCGCTAGACCTGGAAAACCAGTTCTAATTTTTCGTAATGGGTTGTCCAAGGAGATATAGGGGTATGCGGATTAGTGTGTAACAAAATTAGGGGGTGTATTATCCTGAACCAGGGCAATTTCGTAAATAGTAAAGATGCTTTTCTTCCCCTCCAAGTCACCATTAGGCCCTAAGCTAGGTTAGTGAAAGGGTTAGGATTAGAATTAGTTAGGAGGGAATCTTAGGAAGCTTCCTTGAAGCATCCTAGGTGGTTAAAAAGGCTCCAAATCCTCACCTTTGATTCTTAAAGGGGATTTGGAGGGTTGAGATCATTTCTAAAGGAGATATTTTCATAAAATTTTCCCTCTTGGTTTTTTGTTTACTTAGTCTCCCTGTTAGCATAAAAAGAGTGGTTAAAATACTTTGGGGAGGCTGTCCAAGTGGGATGGCAGGGGGTCAAATATATCATTTTCCTTTGGGTTTTCTTTACCTGGCCACCCCCTGCTAGCATGGAGGAGTTTTAAAAATACACTGGAAGTGGCTGTTCCTGAAAAGAAGGGGGGTCAAATATATATATATATATATATATATATATATATATATATATATATATATATATCATTTGCCCTTTATAACCCATCGAAATAGGGTTTGGAAAAAGAGGGGCGATCTGATTTTTCTTAAGAAAATTGCAGAGAGCAAGAGAGGGTGAGAACCCATCTTCTCCGGCCATTCCTGTCGCAATCCGGCCGTCGGCCATCGTATCCCCATCACCTCCATACACCATTTTCAGCCACCTCCACCATAATCACTAGATTCCATCATCACCATTATCTCCTCCCTCAAGATCCCGTTTAATTTGTTCCAAAACCCTAACCATAGCAGATCCGGCCCATCTCCACCCCTGTCTTGGCGGATTTCTGTTGATTCCGATTATCAAAGCCCATTTCTACCTTTTTCTTTTTCACTTCTCTTTCATCATCCCCCCCAAAATCCGAAACCCCATCTTCTCCGGTGGGTTTGTCGGAATCCGGCAAAGCCATCGCAGCTACCTTCATCCCCTACCACTAAAACCCAACGACCAAAACCCCATTTCCATCTCCATTTTTGCAATCTCCCATCACCAAACCCTATTTTCCATTAAAATCCCAATCCACCTCTTCTTCTTCCTCAAATCCGACACCACCATCTCCCTTGTGCAGCCATTAAACCTGCAAAAACCTTACCTCCCCATCATCGTCTTCTCCGACCACTCCATCTTCCAAACCCATCTCAGCCATTTTCTCCAAACCCCACTCCGACCGGAATTCGACCACTCTTCTCCGACCACCATACCCCTCACCTCCACCACCAATCCTCATCTTCTCCTCCCTATCACTGTCAAACCCATTTTCACGAACCCCGTTTCCCAGCCACCTCCACCATCACTACAATACTCCTCAACAGATCTTTCACTTCATCTTTAAAACCCATTTCAAAACCCATCAAACCCTATTTTGTTTTTCCCCAACCCCTAATCACTTTTTCCCTGTGATTCTTTTTCTCCGGCGATATTGCTGACCGGATTCCGATTACACTCCGGTCATATCTGACCATCAAATCCCCATTCCAGTTGCCATTATCATTTTTTTTAATCTCTCTATCCCTATCTAAAACCCTAGAACCTAACCTCTTCAAACCTTAACTAACCTTGGTTAGCTCTCATCCGGGTCTTGACAAGTTAGTCTCAGATTCATCGCTTCCGAGCCTCGATCTGAACGTCTTCGCCGATATCAACAGTAGCAGGATCTTTCCCTTCTTCGTAATTTTTATAAACTCAGGTAATCTTCCTAGCTTTGCTCATATGGCTGAAATTTGCATGATTATTTATATTGTTTTCCAGCACTATGGCACTGATTCATGGGTTTGGGGGTTAATGTGATCCTTGTATGCAATCTGATTTTCTGTGTTGGATGAATTATGGACCAATATGTGTTGAATGTGGAATGTGAATCAGGCTCCATGTCATGAGCCGTATGATTATGCGATTCATTTGGTGGAGTATGATTATCACCTATTGTTTTAGATCTAAAGCAGTTCTTTAATATGAGTTCTCTTTTTCACCTGCTGAATGTTCAGCTAGTAGTATATGATCATAGCTTGATGATAATTCTGCATGGTTTGTGTCAATATTCCTTTGTGATGTTCCTTGGGTATCAATAGCACTTCTAGTATCATAATAATTCCGTTCCAATAATTGTTTGTGGGCTTATGGTCGAAACTTTGTTTAGACATTAGAGTAGTCCTCGTGATTCATTATAATTCCTCTCTAATGATCACCAGATGGTATATGGTTGTGCTTTTGTTTGGGTTACCTCTTTCATATAATTGATGACTATGCCTTTGTTTAATCGTGGGTAATGCTTGTAACAAATTGTCATTCTTCTTATTGATCACTTGAATGTAGTCATTATTGGAGGGTGTTTATGTGTTGTGGATTATAATTGAATTAGCATTTTAGCTTTCATAACCATCACGGTATATCCCAAGTTTTAATTATGCATGCAACTGTGGTCATTGAGCATAAATTGTTCGGAAGTAAATGAAATATTGTGCCATTGGGCACTGGGCTGGAATTATAAGCGATGGGCGAGGGTGAAGCTCATATAGATTTAATTGTAAGGGTGTGTAGGGTGAAATCTATGTGAGTCATGATATTGATGTGGATTTGATGGAATTCATATAATTAACTTTCAGTGGATTAGCTAGCATGGCAGTGTCATTATTATTTGTTATCCCTGTCATGTCTTTTCAAGACTAGTTAAGCCTCATTAGATTCTAACCATTGCAGCAAAATGAAGGTGTCATTTGTTTTATATTCTATTTCCCTTGATGGTCTTTCACTATTGAAAATGGCATTCTGTTTCCTTGAGTTGTTCTTGAATACTCTAAATTGGTGGCAGATTACTCTAGTTTCCTTAAATGATATCTTAACACAACGAGTTTTTGCAAAGTCTTGAAGATTTTGAAACAAATGATTGAAAACTCCATTTTCTTGTGGGTTCTATCTGTTAATGTTTGGAATTTTATTTGTTGCGTCTGTTGGCGAGGTTTTCATTACAATACTTGCTTCAAATTCTTGTGGTTCATTACAGTCATTAATTCTATGGTCCTTGTTATCCTAAGTTGTTCTCATATACTAATTCAGTAGAGACAAAGCAAACACAAGTACATTCTTTTAGTTTAATTTGGCTCATTTCCATTTAAAATCCCAACCTGATTCATACTCCTTATGTCTGTATTCAAAGAGAGAATAGACCTCATCTGATTTTGTTCATAAGCACAGGTGATTCCTTTTATTATTCAATGGTCAATAGTTTGAATCAGTTTATGAGGTTATACATGTTTCAGAAGAGTGAAGTGTTCATGCGATAATCAAAGGACTTGGAACCTACCTTGAATCAAATTCATATGTTCAGCATTCAATAAGTTACAGATTGTGGTCCAATGCATCACATATAGTTTTGAAATTCCTTCATTGATTTGGAACATATGTGTTCATTCCTTCTAGCCCTCAAGACACTGATACTTGACTTGTGCATATTTTTCTTCACTTTGGGTCATTCATATTTACACTGTCATAAGGTGATGATAAGATTGATTCCTCCTTTTCTATTATTCAAGTGGCTGACCAAAGTAATGTGCTAGTCCTGAGCTAGCGATTTCTTGCCTAGAATAGGATTCCAGGAGTCTAGAAAAATGAGCTTAAGATGGATGGGAGAGAGTATTAAGAGAGTAATTTGTGCTAAAATGGGAAATGAGATTGCAGTGTTGACCTTGGGGGTGCAATGGTTGGGTCCAGAGATTAAACTCTTCTTCATTTCCCACACTATAGAAGAGGTCATCTTATTCCAGTAACATGTCATAAATCATATATTAGACAATTTCCATGATTTACTTTGTGCTCTTGGGCTTGTTTTGTGAAAATCTCATGTTGTTTGAAATTTTAGCCATGCTACTCTTCTCAAATGATTTAACATGTCGCATGAGTAGATTGTGGACTTGCCTATCCTTTTAAGTACTTTAGTTTTAGATATAAGTTTCCCTTCATTGCCTTGGAGGCGATGAAGGCGCTACCCCAACCTCATCCTCTTAGGGAGACAAGCTATGTCTCAGTAGAGAGGTCAAACCTTTAGGAGACTATCGCGGTCTCATTAGAGGAGTCCACCCTTACGAGATAAGCTTTGTCTCATTTACAGAGTTCACTCTTTTAGGAGGCTTGCCTAGCCTCATTTGTGGAGCCTACCTTTGTGTCTCATTAGAGGAGTCCGTCCTTAGGTAGCATAGTAGAAATGCCATGCTCAAAGGATTCACAGATCCAAAGAAGCAAGGAAATATGGCATCTCAGTTCTATGCAAGCCTTAATAGTTCCTAGTTGGGAAAGAGAGTGGACATCTCTTTCTGTATACAGCTAGCACCAATCTTGCCTACATGCACGTGTCGTGAGGTGACTTATCTCGGTCATCTGGGTAGTGGACCCTAAGCAAGAAGAGCGGGTGCGACGATTGGATCACGCAACCGAACCGGATCAAATAAAGAATAAGAAAGTATAAAGTTGTTCTTCCAGACTGGACCCTTCACAAGTCCTTAGACCTGAGGGATCTTATTAGTTTGTCGAACCCTTATAGGGTCTTAGTCTATCTCATAGTGATTCTATTTTAGAGTCACAATCGGATGAAGCTATATCCTAGAGCAAACCCTCGAGACCAATAGTGATACTCAACAACGAATTCTTCGCCCTAAAATTTACAGATCGACATCTACAATTTTTTCAGAGCAGTAAGCCTAATAAATAGCCTGGCCATGCGGATTTGATAAAATGTTTATTGAAAAGTTTTATGAAACATTGAATTATTTTTAAAGGATTTTACAAATGAATTTGGAGGCCGAACACCACTTAACCAAGATGGTATACCAAGACTGGGCCAAGGGGGTAAATGGTGTCCACCTTCGGTATGACTCAACTCAGTAGATGTGCTTACGAAGAAAGGACTTGCACATACATGATGTGAATAGGGTAAGATGATCTGACGGTCATCTTCAGGGTTACATCCCGATAGACGCCACTAACCTAATGCGAGTGTAGTTTAACTCCAGAGCGACATCGCAGTGGGGCCCACCATAGGGTTCTGCAGGATCGACCATCGGATCCCTGCGACGATCCCACTTATAACTCGAATGACCTGGTTACATCCAAATGGATCAGGGTTCCGCATTTTATGTAATTGCACAGATGGATATGATCCGTTAGATTAATGTGGATATTAATTATATATATATATATATGTTGATATATGTATATATACATGTCTTTGTTAAGTAAGTAACAAAAGGCAGTAAGTGAATTTTTTAAAGACAAATTGGGGCCGAAATAACTCCCATGGATGTGAGTTGTTAATTAATTATTTAATTATTATAAAATATTATGTATTATTATTTTGATTAGTAATAAGCATAATAATGTATAATCCAAATGAGGATAGTTATCCTCAAACCGTATTTGCAACAGTTGTAGAATTGAAACGAAATTGGGAATTGGGATAGGACTACACATTTGGATAAGGTTTGTGGGGCCCACAACACTCCTAAATCAGTTGGAGAGCTGGGAAAAAGAGTCTGAATTGCTCAAGGACTCTGAGTTGCAGTCAAACTCCTTGTTGGATAAGAATTGCTAAATTGTAGGGTCTACAAAGCAAGCAATTTGTTTCCAACACCAACTCTTATGAAATAAGGCCACAAGGACTGGAGAGAGGCATCCATGCACGTTCTCCCGTGTATCTTGAATGTCTTCACACAGCCTTGGAGGTTTCAGAGAGTCTCATTCACTCGGGGAGTATCAATTCAAGTTGGTTTCTCAAGGATAGGAATTGAGAGAGAGAAACAAAGATTTATCAAACGAAAACTCTACTTTATATAAAGGAGAGAGGGATGAACGAAATTGGAAGTGTGAAATACTCAAAAACTCATTCTCCCTTGCTTCCCTCTTTGGAAAAATCGTTTTCCATCTCTCTCTCTCTCTCTCTTCCAATTGAAATAGTTTCAAAGAGAAAAGCTTCCAATCAATTTATCTATTATCTATAACAAAGATACTGATTAGATCAGACCTTAAAGAGGTAAATAAGAGTTATTAACATCCACAATAGTCCGAGCAAAGAAAAGCAATCCATTTGTTCGCAGCGTTTAGAACGATCGCAACAGTTCGAGGAGTAGATCAAGCAGTGTGGTTCCTTGATTTATTCTTCAAAGAGGTATTCTTTTATGTTTAATTAACATAATTAATTAATCTAGACTCTAGGATCTTGGGCAATCGCAAGATCGAAAAGTTTCTGAGGTATCGCTCAGCCTGAGCAACCCTCTAAATTCAGCATCTCCCATGTTGTTTGACTCATCCAACCCATTCATTCTATAAGAGCTAACATAGGTAGGGTGTCCCTAAGAAATCATCTCCATAGGATCATGGTAGCTGTTGATTTGTGGAGGTTTAGAAAGGACGGCTAGAAAATGGGCTTCTACAGATCAAATGGTTACGATGATTGTATGGAGATGTTTCTTAGGAACACCCTATCTATGTGAGGTGCTATAGAATGAATGCGTTGGAAGAGTCAAACAACATGGGAGATGGTGTATTTTATTGGGTTGCTCAGCCAGTACGATACCTCAGAAACCTCGCCCCCTATATATATATATATATATATATATATATATATATATATATATATATATATATATATATATATATATATACTAGTATGCTGGACCCATGCTATGAATGGGTGTAAAATAGGAGACCCCACCCTATCAAACGGAGGTGTCAAATGGTGGGTTCCACCCCTGTGCATAGGTTCATGTGGGTACAGATGGTTGCCTCACCTATTCGTAACATTAGAGGTAAAATTATAGGCCCCTCCAATGCTAGGAATGGTTATAAAATTCATGTGGTGAGACCCCACCGATCAAAAAAGATGTGCAAAAGGTGGGCCCCGAGCTAACCTATTCATAACATTATAGGTAAAATTGTGGGCCCCTCCCACTAGGAATGGTGATACAATTCAAGTGGTAAGACCCAAACTATAAAAAATGATGTGCAAAAGGTGGGCCCTATCCAATCAAAGAAGCCCATTGCAAATGGTAGGCCCAAGCTATGAATTACGAACAAACGGCTACGAAGTAGACAAAGTACCAAGAAAAGTACGAAGAAAATGTACCTTTCAATGACAACTATGGAAAGAACTACAAAGAAAATGCATCAACATATGACAATTACGTGAATTCTTAAATTGATTTTTCCCCAAAACAAACAAAGGCATTAAATGCTAAAAGATAGAGCCATCATGAGTGGTGGCGGAAAAACTTTTCCAAAATCACTTTCCTGGAAAGAGCAAATGACATTTTGGAAAGTTAGCTGCATAGTATATATATATATATGAGAAAATGGTTCCTACACATATGTGTAGAGAGTTCTCTACACACTAGCTTAAAATACAGTTGGGGCCCACATTGTTTGGGTGATCCAAGCCATCCATTTTAAAGGCCCTCACATAGATAGGGTGTCTACAAAAAATCAGATCCATAGGATCATCCCAACCCTACGATTTGTGGAGGTAAAATGGATGTCTTTAAACCTTCACAAATTAGTCCATTTTTAACCTCCAAAAATCAAAGGGTTAGGATGATCCTATGGAGCTGATTTTTTGGGCACACCCTATCTATGAGAGGGCCTTAAAAATGAATGGTTTGGATCACCCAAATAATGTGGCCCCCACTGTATTTTAAGCTAGTGTGTAGATAACTTATCTACACATGTGTGTAGGAACCGTTCTCTCTCTCTCTCTTTATATATATATATATGAGGAAAATGTTCCTAAGCTATAGCTTAGATAAGCTCAGATAAGTTATAGCTCAAAAACACATGTGGCCCCATATTTTTTGGGGGATCCAAAGCATTCATTTGGAAGGCCCTTCCACGGATAGGGTGTGTACCAAAAATTAGCCCTGTAAGATCATCCTAGCCCAATCAAAGGTGGAGGGGAAAATGGACAGACAAAGTGTGTCCATGTTTCTGCCCATTTTTTCCCTCCACAAATGGCAGGGTTAGGATGATCCTATAGGGCTGATTTTTTCTACACACCCTATCCATGGAAGGGCCTTCCAAATGAATGCTTTGGATGCCCCCCGAAAATGTGGGGCCACTTGTGGTTTTGATCTATAGCTCAGATAAGCTTATCTTATCTTATCTAAGCTATAGCTCAGGAACACTTTCCTATATATATATATATATATATGAAATATACAAGAGGGGGTGAATTGATTTTAACACTAAATTAGCCCTTTTGAAAATTAATTATGAACCCTAATTTGAATTTTCTTCTCTAGATTAAATTTTTGGTTAGTTCAAATGAGATTAGAAACAAATGGAATTCCAAACCAAGAACAATAATGAAAGTGCTAGAAAAGGAAAGAACACACCGATATATAATGGTTCGGGCAAAGCCCTACGCCACTCTTCTTAAGATTGTCCTTAAGGTTTTCCACTATGCGAGACCTCCACGATGCCCGGCTCCGAGGCGGTTACACTTCCAAGGGATATTAAATAAGAATGCCCTTACACCTTTACAACGACTCTCCTTCTTCGCCGAGTTCTAAGCGATTGCTCTCTAGGGAATTGAGATAGGATGCCCTTACACCTTTACAAGAAATGGAAGTTGAATAGCTTAGCTTCTTCTTGAAAGCTTGATGCTCTTTGAAGTCCCTTGATTGCTCTTCAATGATGGTTACAAGTGAAAGCTCTAAACCCAAACTTAATAGATTTGCAAGTGCAAGGCAAGTTTGGAAAAATCAAAATCTTAAGCTTGGAAGGGTTGGAAGTTTGCTTGAATGCTTAAGGAAGTTTTTCAAATGATCAAGAGAGAGGAAATAATCCTCTAGATGTTGTATAAATAGTCTCTCCTCAAAATATGACCGTTTGGGGGTGGGAATAACAAAAACCACAAATTAATTCAAATCCCAACGGCTATATTTTGGTCTGTCGCGAGGTTCTCAGAGTTCCGAGAACCATTCTCGGAGTTCCGAGAAATATTCTAGGAGTTCCGAGAGAACGGCCAGAAGAAGAAAATATTCTACTGGAGCATTTCTCAGAGTTCCGAGAAATGGCCAGAAGCTACTGGACCATTTCTCGGAGTTCCGAGCTCAGAGCTCCGAGAAAAATCTCGGAGTTCCGAGATGCCTAAAAATCAGCATATTTTGAGATTTTATTGCTTGTTTGATTTTTGGCTTTTGGAACTCAACTCCTATGATAATTTTGGAATGTTTATGGGGGTCCCAACATGTTGGTCCACCACATAACCATTCACTAAACCTTTAAAGTTCTTTAAGTGTTTTTGAAAACTATTTTTAAAACACTTTGCCTTGACTTGAAAATCTAAAGAGAAGGGATGTACAATGATACCTATGCAACCTTCAATTTCTCTTTAGTCTTGGTCTTCAATTGATCTTCCATTTTGTGTATGCTTGCTTGAGAGATGATGTGAGCTTCACTTAGCTCCTTTGACTCTTGTTGGGTACATCTTCAAGCATGACCATGTAGTGTGTTGGTTTCATCAATGATCAATCCTATCTTAAACACAACACTTCAGAGCAAATTGATTAGTATTCAATAACACAATCAAGTATGTTTAGAATCATCAAAACAAGTAGGAGAGTAGACCCTTGGGCTTACAATCTCCCCCTTTTTTATGATGACAAACAAAATTGATTATGAGGTGTGTGTGTGGAGTGACATAGTAGGCAAGTGAAAGCTGGAACTCCCCCTCAAAATATGCACATAGATAAATTATAACAATTAAAAGCATATGGTGCGTATAGGCAATTGAATAGATAATCAATTTCAAACTTCTCCCCCTTTTGTCATCGACAGAAAGGGTGTACTAGAGAGTAAAGCAATTTAGGAGTAGATGAAGATTGAGTTAGTTACTCCCCCTAAATCAATGCTTATGGTATAAAAATATATAACCAAGTAATGCACATATACTTGTTCATGATCGAGATGTTGACAAATGTCAAATTGTTAGGTATTTTTAATTAAAGTGAAGGTACCTCTCCAACTTATAAAACTAAGAAGGCTAAGAGTACCAATTGAGTGATTTTTAAGATTAATATTTGACATCTCATTCATGCAGATACTACCAAACACAGATGATATATATAAATACTATATAGATAAGCTGGTGAAAGGCACAAAGTATTTATTTGGCAATTTCTTTGACTTGATCCGCACTCCAAATGTTTAAGGCACTTTGGATATAACAAATTCTATCATCACTAAGGGGTTTTGTAAAGATATCCGGCAATTGATCTTCAGTGTTGATATATTTTAAGCAAATATCCCCTTTTTGTGAGTGATCTCTAATAAAGTGATGCCTAATCTCAATATGTTTTGTTCTAGAGTGTTGTATGGGGTTCTTTGTCAAACTTATAGCACTAGTATTGTCACATTGGATGAGAATATTTTCCATTTTAATTGCATAGTCCATCAATGTGCTTTTCATCCATAGGACTTGTGCACAACAAGCTATAGCTGCCACATATTCTGCTTCTGTTGTGGACAAAGCTACTGAATTTTATTTCTTGCTAAACTATGAAACAAGTGATTTTCCCAAGAATTGACAAGTCCCACTAGTGCTTTTCCTATCCACTCTACATCCAGCAAAGTCTGCATCTGAATATCCAATTAGAGTGAAGGCAGATGATCTTTCATACCATAGTCCTAAACTTTGGGTTCCTCTTAAGTACTTGAAGATCTTCTTGACTGCCGATAGGTGAGACTCCTTTGGATCCGATTGAAATCGAGCACAGAGACAGACAGTAAACATAATGTCTGGTCTGCTGGTTGTCAAATAGAGTAAGCTACCTATCATACCCCTATACATCTTTTGATCTATAGATTTGCCAAATTCATCATTTTCTAGCTTAGCAGTTGTACTCATGGAAATTCTTGATGTCTTACTGCTATCCATCCCATACTTCTTTAATAACTCCTTTGTATATTTTTCTTGATTTAAAAATATCCCAGTTTGGTATTGCTTAATTTGGAGTCCTAAGAAGTAGGTTAACTCACCCATCATGCTCATTTTAAATTCATTTTTCATTAGAGTTGCAAATTCATCACACATTTTTTGATTAGTTGAGCCACAGATGGTGTCATCAACATAAATCTGGACAAGGAGGATATCTTGATTTTCTCTTTTGATAAATAATGTTTTATCCACCTTTCCCATCTCAAATTCTTTTTCCATTAGGAAAGTGCAAAGCCTCTCATACCAAGCTCTAGGAGCTTGCTTTAATCCATATAAAGCTTTATCAAGCCTGAAGACATGATTTGGATGTTTGTAGTCCTCAAAACCTGGAGGTTGCTCAACATACACTTCCTCTTGGATATAGCCATTTAGGAAGGCACTTTTGACATCCATTTGATAGAGTTTAAATCTTTTGTGAGATGCATATGCCAAGAGTATCCTAATGGCTTCCATACGGGCAACAGAAGCAAATGTCTCATCATAGTCTATTCCCTCCTCCTGATTGTACCCTTGGGCTACAAGCCTAGCTTTGTTTCTAGTGATAATTTCATTTTCATCCAACTTGTTTCTATACACCCATCTCGTGCCAATGACTGGATGATCACTAGGTCTAGGCACTAGCCTCCACACCTTGTTCCTTTCGAATTGACTCAACTCTTCTTGCATAGCCATCAACCAATATTCATCCTTTTCGGCTTCCTTGATGGTTTTAAGTTCTAATTCGGATAGGAACGCCAAATTGTTACTCACACTACGATAGTATGATCTAGTTCTTACCGGTGATGTGGCATCACCTAAGATTTGGGATTTATGATGATCTACCAATATTCTCCTATCCCTAGGCAATGAGTCATCAACTACATTTTCTACTTCCTCACTAGGTAATGTATCACTTGTAGATGCATGGGAAGGAATATTTGTCTTAGGTAATAGATGTTCAATAGGTTCATCCTCATCATGTGGCATTTCTTGAGGTGTTGGCTCTCTCTCATCAAATATCACATGCATGGATTCTTTTACAACTAGAGTTCTTCTATTAAATACTCTATATGCCTTGCTATGTGAAGAATATCCTAAGAATATGCCATCATCCGACTTCTTATCAAATTTGTGTAAATTATCTTTAATGTTTAAGATGAAGCATTTACAACCAAACACTCTAAAATAGCTTATATTTGGTTTCAAGTTTTTCCAAAGCTCATAAGGTGTTTTCTTAGAAATTGGCCTTATATATACCCTATTTATGATATAACAAGCGGTGTTAACCACTTCCGCCCAAAAGTATCTAGGGAGATCATTTTCATGCAACATAGTTCTAGCCATTTCTTGGAGGGTTCGGTTCTTTCTTTCTACAACCCCATTTTGTTGAGGTGTTCTAGGTGCGGAAAAATTGTGTTTGATGCCATGTTCATTACAGTAAGTATCAAAGTGTACAATTTCAAATTTCGTTCCATGGTCACTTCTAATGTAAGATATGACAATACATTTTTCATTTTGTATTTGATTACACAATTTAAGGAAGTTTTCATAAGTTTCATCTTTATGTGCTAAAAATATGACCCAAGTAAATCGTGAGTAGTCATCCACGATGACAAACACGTACCTCTTTCCACCTAAGCTACTTGTCTTCATTGGTCCAAAAAGGTCCATATAAAGTAGTTGTAGGGGTAGGTGGTTGAAATCATATTTTTAGGGGCAAATGAGCTTTTTAATTATTTTCCTAATTGACAAGTTCTACAAATGTGATCTTTGGTGTATTTGAACTTAGGCAATCCTCTAACAATTTCTTTTGAGGAGAGGGTCGAAATGAGATCCATTCCGGCATGACCCAACCTCCTATGCCACAACCAAGAGTCTTCACTAATGGCATTAAGACAAGTCACATTTTGGAATCTAAGATCATCTAGTCCAATAGTGTAAATGTTATTGTCTCTAGAACCTATGAATTTCACTTTTTCATCTATCTTATTTTTAACAATGCATTTGTCGAGGTTGAAGACTACTTCAAACCCATTATCACATAATTGACTAATGCTAATAAGATTATGGGATAAGCCATCAACATAAAGGACATCATGTATAGGAGAGGTAGAGTTACCTATGGTGCCTTCTCCTTTGACTTTTCCTTTCTTGTCATCTCCAAAGGTAACATCTCCACCATCCTTGAGTGATAGGGATGCAAATTGAGTGAGGTCTCCGGTCATATGTCTAGAGCATCCACTATCAAGGTACCATGTGTTCTTCTTGTTATGGCTTTTAAGGCATACCTACATATGAATAGGCAAGTGAGATCCTTTAGGTACCCAAATCTTCCTAATCTTGCTATGTTCATTTATTTTCACTTTAGAGTTCAATTTGATTTTATCTTGTTTAGCATGCATGCAAGCAACTTTATAATGACCTTCTAACCCACAATAAAAGCAAGTTTTAGAATTACTAGAAGAGGCCTTTACAAGTTTGTTTTTATAGTTGGATATTGTAGTATTCCATTTGTGTCCAAGTCCACTTTTATCATGTGGCATTATTTGAATGTTAACAAGTCTATCCAATTTCAATGAACTATGTTCAAAATTTTCAAATAGTTTCTTTAGTTCATCATATTCAAAAGATAGTTTACTATTTTCATGCTTTAGCTTGTTGTTTTCAATAGAAAGTTCTTGACGATTTTCATTTATAATTTAATAGAAGCATTTAAATCATGAATTTCAATTTTGTATTTTTCATTTTCATCCTCTAAAAATTCATGATCTTTCTTTAACCAACCAAATTCTTTTGTCATGTTAGAGAGAGAATTTTCAAGTGATGCATTTTTATCAAATTCCATCTCAAGTTCATCATGTGCATTTTGCAAGGAATCTAGAACTTCTTTTAAAACAATGACATTATTTAAAGTGTTTACCTCTTGATTGTCGTTTGTTGAGGCCATGAAGCAAACGTTTCTTGCAATCAAGCAATCTTCGCCATCATTTTGTTCGCCTTCACTTTCAATCTCCTCATTCCATGTGGCGGTCATTCCTTTTTTGCCTTCTCTTCTCTTGAAACGGTTGTTTGAAGAAGGCTCATTGTTGAGTGGATAATCCGGGCGAATGTGTCCAAGCTTCTTGCATCCATAGCATCAGGGTTGAGACGATCCATCACCGAGCTCTTCTTTCTTCTTGAATGGAGGATTGGTCCTTCTATTTTTCATGCCTCCCATGTTCCTTTGCAAGAATTTGATCATTCTTGTTAGGAGGGCAACTTCATCTTCCATATCTTCCTTTGCATCTTCATTGTCACCTATATTACAAGCAAAAGCAACTCCTTTTCCTTTTTCAATTTTAGTTTCAATTTCGGGTGCTTTTGTTTTGAAAATCATCTCATGGGTTAGCAAGGACCCTATTAGTTCATCTAGGTTCAATGTATTCATGTCCTTGGCTTCGGTGATTGCGGAGGTTTTGGATTCCCATGACAAAGGTAAGGATCTAAGGATTTTGGTCACTAAATCTCTATTTGAAAATTGCTTTCCAAGTCCCCTTAATCCATTTACAAGGTTCGTGAATCTAGTGTACATGTCGGCAATAATTTCATCGGGTGTCATTTGAAAGAGTTCATATTGCCTAAATAAGTGATTCATTTTAGATTCTTTGACTTGGTTGGTTCCCTCATGGGTGACTTCTAAGGTGTCCCAAATTTCCTTAGCCCAATTCAAATTTGACACTCTATTGAATTCTCCGGGAGACAAAGCACAAATTAGGGAATTCATGGCTTTGGCGTTGTAGTTTGAGGCTTGTTGTTCAGCTTCAGTCCAATCATTTAGATTTCTAGTGGGTAATATATATTCATTATTAATTGCTCTCCACATTTGGTAATCTTGGGTTAAAAAGATTTTTATTTTAGTTTTCCAAAATTCATAGTTTGTTCCATCAAAGTAGGGTGGCCTAGTGTTTGAGTAACCTTCATGGTGTTGAGGATGATTTGCCATTTTTAGAATCTTGACTCTAGACCGGTTAGGGTTTTAAAAATTAGAGACGAGGCTTTGATACCAATTGAAATATACAAGAGGGGGGTGAATTGATTTTAACACTAAATTAGCCCTTTTGAAAATTAATTATGAACCCTAATTTGAATTTTCTTCTCTAGATTAAATTTTTGGTTAGTTCAAATGAGATTAGAAACAAATGGAATTCCAAACCAAGAACAATAATGAAAGTGCTAGAAAAGGAAAGAACACACCGATATATAGTGGTTCGGGCAAAGCCCTACTCCACTCTTCTTAAGATCGTCCTTAAGGTTTTCCACTATGCGAGACCTCCACGATGCCCGGCTCCGAGGCGGTTACACTTCCAAGGGATATTAAATATGGATGCCCTTACACCTTTACAACGATTCTCCTTCTTCGTCGAGTTCTAAGCGATTGCTCTCTAGGGAATTGAGATAGGATGCCCTTACACCTTTACAAGAAATGGAAGTTGAATAGCTTAGCTTCTTCCTGAAAGCTTGATGCTCTTTGAAGTCCCTTGATTGCTCTTCAATGATGGTTGCAAGTTAAAGCTCTAAACCCAAACTTAATAGATTTGCAAGTGCAAGGCTAGTTTGGAAAAATCAAAATCTTAAGCTTGAAAGGGTTGCAAGTTTGCTTGAATGCTTAAGGAAGTTTTTCAAATGATCAAGAGAGAGGAAATAATCCTCTAGATGTTGTATAAATAGTCTCTCCTCAAAATATGACCGTTTGGGGGTGGGAATAACAAAAACCACAAATTAATTCAAATCCCAACGGCTATATTTTGGTCTGTCGCGAGGTTCTCGGAGCTCCGAGAAATTCTCAGAGTTCCGAGAGAACGGCCAGAAGAAGAAAATATTCTACTGGACCATTTCTCGGAGTTCCGAGCTCGGAGCTCCGAGAAAAATCTCGGAGTTCCGAGATGCCTAAAAATCAGCATATTTTGAGATTTTATTGCTTGTTTGATTTTTGGCTTTTGGAACTCAACTCCTATGATAATTTTGGAATGTTTATGAGGGTCCCAACATGTTGGTCCACCACATAACCATTCACTAAACCTTTAAAGTTCTTTAAGTGTTTTTGAAAACTATTTTTAAAACATTTTGCCTTGACTTGAAAATCTAAAGAGAAGGGATGTACAATGATACCTACGCAACCTTCAATTTCTCTTTAGTCTTGGTCTTCAATTGATCTTCCATTTTGTGTATGCTTGCTTGAGAGATGATGTGAGCTTCACTTAGATTCTTTGACTCTTGTTGGGTACATCTTCAAGCATGACCATGTAGTGTGTTGGTTTCATCAATGATCAATCCTATCTTAAACACAACACTTCAGAGCAAATTGATTAGTATTCAATAACACAATCAATTATGTTTAGAATCATCAAACCAAGTAGGAGAGTAGACCCTTGGGCTTACAATATATATTTATATATATATATATATATGTAGTAGTTGCACGGGAACGAAAAAAAGAAAAAAAAACAGAAGCGAAAAATCAAATGGGATTTAGAGAGAGAGAGAGAGAGAGAGGACCTTAGCTATGAGCGAATTATGATGAAGCCTGATTCGGATGTAATCCCTTTTTTGTAATCTGTTTTATGGACCTCAAACCCAGATAAGATTCATAGAACTCATCCAAAAAATCCATCTTATGGCAATTAATGAGGGAGGGAGTGGAAGAAAAGGGAATATGAGAAGATAGGAGATGAACTTTATTATCGTTTCAGAAGGAAGAGTGTAAAGAGGGGAGCGATGTACGGTTTGAAAGAATTTAAGATTTAAAAGAAAACGAAACTTTATTAAGAGGCAAAATAGATGTGTGGAGCAATTGTCTGAGTTTAGCAGAGCAGCCACATAGGCACATAATTTGTCCTATACAGCCCACCCGCGAAATGCCTTCGGCGCTGGTCCCTAGCAAATCCCTTTGTTTCCATACATTTTTAACGAAAAAAAACTATTTTTTTGCGTTGAGGAAAGTAACTTATAGAAACGAATGGACCCTAAAAATTCATAAAGGCCTTGATGAATTACACAGACGAAAAGGGCATTGGCATGGCATACCATTAAGTCAACCTTCAAACCAATGTTTCTTTGCCTCAAAATCTTGGAGAGAGAAAATTATATCAGTATTAGAAAATAGGAGAGTAAATGTATCTGTGATTTAAATTTTAATCCTGCTTAATGAATATGACACCCGAGTTAGTCACAAACATATAAAATCACAATGAGAAGTTATATATCAAGAACATTAATATTATCTTGTGAGATGATATCTTACGGAAGGGTAAATAGCAAAAGGGCTATATTGTCAAACCAACAGCTCTAGACGTCAAACCAACCGCGGCTGCAACAGATCCTATCAGTCCACCCTGTATTTCATCGTTAATTGAAAGAGGAATTCAATTACATAAAAGCAGATATCCTAATTTTCATATCATATATGTTTGTATATGAACAAATGGGTACATTGATTAAGAGCATCAAATATATACAGCCCATGAAACCAAGATACTGATCATGACGCCAAAGCATCATGACTGTTTGATAAATCAAAAATAAATTCACAGATTTTAACAAAAGAAGAGGAAAAATGGTAAACTTGATGTGTACAAAAGAAGACACGCGATGCTTCCAAGCAAATGAACACGCGATGCTTCCAAGAAAATGAGCAGCAAGCTTTGGCCATCTGGACATGCAAAATAAAATAAAAAAGATCAAAAGCTTTTAGTTATTGTAACAATTATTAGAATAACCCAAATAGAATACAGACTACTAGGTCTAAAACTTTTAGTAAATTTGACAAATACGGTGAGAAAGGAATGCAAGAAAACAAAGTAAACAAAACAAATTATAGGTGATGGGGTTAAATACGTCATGACTGTAGGATCTCGCCACGTGTCATCTTTCTATCTCCAAAATCTCAGCCATAATCACTCATCATTATGATTATAAGGAAGCTCACACGCAAGATTAGTAAGCTATGCACGCCACTAAACGATCATAGTGCGGCCCAATCTAAGAAAGGAAGGCCTTTTCTCCAAAATGATTAAAAGAGTCCACGTGGCATGAGATGAAGGGGAATTGCATGCAAAGGGGACAAGATATATACGTAACCAGGTATCCTAAAAGGGGAGGATGGTTGGCATGGAGAGGGATCTGCTCTCGCCAAGAGAGAGAGGAACCAGGCAAAGATTCACCATTAAAGGAAACCTTTAATTGCCATTTAAGGGGAGAGAGGGAGGGAAGGATGTGGAACATCGCCCCCTTTTCCCTCCGGACCTCACACTCGATTCGACTACCCAAAACAACATAAAAAGCCCAAGTTCGATTCTGGTAACCTAGCCATCCATTTCATTAATCATACTGTTTAATTATATGATTCAGTTGAGATCTGACTTGGGTGTCAAAGTGGCCGTCCGGGACCCACCCCGGACCCCCTGACCCCGTTTATCTGTACTTGACGGAAGCTCTCTACCCACTGCACGATCAAAGCGAAGAGTCTTTATTCTTTTATTTAACTGATTCTCTACTTCATTCTTGAACTGTTTGAACTTTTCAAAGGTCTCAGACTTATGTCGCATAAGGTACAAATATCCATACCTTGAATGGTCATCCGTAAAAGTCACAAAATGTATCAGCCCTTCTCTTGCCGGATGAGAAATGGGACCGCATACGTCACTGTGTATAATCTCCAATAAATCTTGGGATCTTCCACTCTTGCCCTTGAAGGGAATTTAGGTCATTTTACCTTGAAGGCATGGTTCAGAAGTTGGAAAAGGTTCCACTTGGATAGAATCCAATGGACCGTCTTTTACCAATCTTGTAATCCTATCTAGGTTAATATGGCCTAATCGAAGATGCCATATGTCACGCCCTGACCCCACTGTGTAGATATTTTTTGGTTCTGGGTCATCTACCCTCTCAGTTTTGTTTTCCAGCAGCACTAATAGTGCCCGACCCACTCCGTGGAGACCGCCCCTTAGAGATGCTAAAAACGCGACTACAAAGGGAGAGGAGAAATCCACATATATAGCGCAGTAACTTTTCCTCCCTTTACGATGTGGGATCTTCCAATCCACCCCCCTTAGGGCCCAACGTCCTTGCTGACACACCGTACTAGATGAGAGGTCCCGCTCTGATACCATTATGTCATGCCCCGACCCCACTGTGTAGATATTGTCCGGTTCTGGGTCATCTACCCTCCCTGGTTTTGTTTTCCAGCAGCACTAATCGTGCCCGACCCACTCCGCGGGGCCCGCCCCTTGGAGATGCTGAAAATGCGTCTACATAGGGAGAGGAGAAATCCACAAGTATAGCCCAGTAACTTTTCCTTCCTTTCCGATGTGGGATCTTTCACCATAGATGTCTGGGATTGGTCGTATTCCTTACCCTTTTAAGGTTTGGTAGAAATATTCTCTATGTTACTTGCATTTTCTAAAGCATTTACTATAAATAATCCGTCAACTAATGTACCTTCTATGATCAAGGAATTACCATGTTTGATAAAAATACTACTTTTATTAAAACTTGTTGAATAACAATCAATCATTAGTTTAAAAACTGAAATCAAATTCTTTCTAATGGAAGGTACATAAAGACAATTATTTAAATGTAAATATCCTCCTAAAAATTCTCGTAGTAGATCATCTACAGCTTGGACTGGAACCATTGTATCCGTTCCAACCTGTAGGTAGAGTTCACACTTAGTCAACCTTTCCATAATGGAAGCAAGCATCATTGGTGTTGGTTGACTTCTTAAAAATTTTCTTATTCTTGACTTTGAAAATATTTTTCTTAGAACCCTGGCCTTTACCCTTTCTTTTTCCCTTGCCTTTTGGTTTGGGAGTTGAAACTACATTAGCTTCAACTAAGAAAGAGGATTTTTTATTCTTTTTCTGAATATCCTCAATAGATGAAAGATGATTCAACAATTTTGTCAACATCATTGACAGTTTGTTCATATGGTAATTCATGACAAAGTCACTGAATGATGGTGGTAGGGATGCTAACACCATGTCGACTTGCGACTCACCATCTAACATGGCTCCTAAAACTTTGAGTTCATTTAGATAGCTTATCATCTTCAACATGTGATCTCTAGCTGGGGTTCCTTCCATCATTTTAGTGGAAACCAGGCCCTTAATTGCTATTTGTCTCTCACTGCAATTTTGTTGTCCAAACATCTCCCTAAGATTGTGCATATTATCCATGGACGAAGCTATTCTGACATTTTGTTGTTGCAACACATTCGACATCGACCCAAGGATATAGCACTTAACCATTTGGTCATCTTCATACCATTTTGTGGCTTTGTCCCTGACATCCTGGGGAGCATCGTTACCAGGTAACTCAGGTGCCTCAGTAGTCAAGACCCAATAAACTTTCGCTACTGTGAGCACTAGGGTTAAGTTCCTCTTCCAGTCCACGTAATTTGGACCAGTAAGTTTGTTGTCCTCAAGAATCCTATTTAATGGATTGGAGGATGCCATATCTAATGCAAACGAAAGGAGGCATAAAGTAAGCATGACTAACCATTTTAGATTTATCATGACATGTAACCATTAGATCTGGGTTTTCGATCTGCAATGGTATTGCCCATATCTTGTCTCATTTATGTGCCCCTCAAACACATAAATCAAGAGAAATAGCATGATTTCTCCAATGGGCATCAGATGCTCATAAACAACAACTTTGTTAAGTACGAGTAGATTCATATAATCCATCATATTATTACTATGATATCCAATTTGATTTTGGCCTCCAAGCATCGCAGTGTATCTATCCTTTGGGCATCAACACTCTTTGCTTGGTTAAGCTAACACCCACTGCCTCGGAATCAATTTACAAAACATACTAGCTTCTGCTTTGGCATATGACTAATGTATTTTGCAAATATCCCTTCTCCTTATAGGAATCCATTAGTTACACTAGATAGAAAATAAAGATCGGCTTCTGCTTTGGCATATGACCGTCTTATTCTCTAAACTAGCAATAGATGACTATAGAAGGCCGTGGAGATTAATCATTTCGATTTAAATCCCCATTTACAACTTAATATTTTATAAAGAGGGTTTCTTTTAAGTGGGAAAAACTTATTCATATGCATACATCTAAAACAAACCATCCAATAGAATTACATACATAAGGAGAGGAAAATGCAATCATCCATCACACATCCAAATCAGGAAAAAGTAAAACAACCATATCCATAAGCTAAATTTTGGCATCTTGGATTTATAGGGATTCTCCTACTAACTATTTTAGAATTATCTAACTATTTTAGTGTTAGTTAATCCCCATAATTCCATATTACCAAAATTAAGGGTTGAAATTTGGGCAACTATTCGCTATTAGCAATAGGAAAAATCCGCTGACCTCAAGGCGATTTTTCAAAGGTACTGGTACTTATATACTTCATCATATGAAGTATTTTAGATCAGTAGAAATCATGAAGAATGCGTCCGCCCTCCATTGAATTGACAGAATCGAGGTTCGCCATCATCTATAGCCTTCTTGAAGCATCGCCATGTCCAAGTTTTTCTTTGATTCTTCGATTGACCATCTCAAGAGCGATTCTCTTTCTTCATTACTTCTGATATAACAAGAAAATAAACTACCCTAGTGTCCTACACTAGCCTAAATAATATATACATCAAAAGAAATTTTCCATGGGAAACCAGTTAAACCCCACAACTGCCCAGATGGAATACATAAACCAATAAAATGATTAATTATTACATTGCGGAATTTTAATTGCTACATTCCAGCAATATCAAACAATATAAATAAATAAAAAAAATCAACAAATATTATCCATATGCACCTTATGCATGGATAGAGGGCGAATAATCATTTTTGCTCAATTTTCACCAATAGAGATCAACTCATGCTGAAATTAAATTAAATAATTTTTAATTCTGCCATAAACTACTGACATAAAAAAAAAACTTGATATAATCAATCATTATGATGTCAGAAGTCACCACACAAAATTTTGCGCAAAAACAAAATCGTTAGAGCGAGAAAAACTCAAAATAGTGGTTTTCGGGAACCCTTTCAAGATAGAATAATTTCCGAATATTTTGAGTGGGAGAAAAATTATTCGGACTACCATATTAGTTTCTGATTATGCTTAGAATATACCCAAATAATGTTTGAAAAATTTAATCTTAGCCTATAAATTTTTCTCACAACTTTGGGGCCATTCTGAAATAAAACATGTAATTTCCGAAATAAAAGTCAACAAAAGACTGTACTTTTAGCCTAACTTGTAAAAATCATAACTCCCAATCCGTTGATCAGATTTTGATGATCCTTGATGCGTTGGACTCATATTCGAGTCTACTTTTTAACCATCAAGGTTGATCAGATCAAAAATTGCATTGAGTAGATCAAAATTACTGATCTCTACACAACAATCCATATGTTGATTAATTAACACTACAGACTAACAACCTCAGATAGCCAGGTTAGAAAGTCTGGACTCACAGCGGATATATCGCATGATCTATATTTGGTTAATTTGATCCCTTAATCTGAGCCTTTGTTGGTTATCCCCTTCCGGCAAGATCGCTATGCGCAGCGGAATAAAAATCGTACAGAACTTTAAATTTTTCTTTTTGATCTTGCAATTGCCCAAGATCCTAGAGTCTAGATTAGTTAATTATGTTAATCAAACACAAATAACTACCTCTTTAAAGAAGAAATAAAGGAATCACCCTGCTTGGTCTACTCCTCGAACAGTTGCGATCGTTCTAAACGCCGTGAACCCTGCAAGTTGAACCGAATGATTCTTTTTCTTTGCTTGGACTATTGTGGATGTGAATAAATATTATTCACCTCTTTATGGTCTGATCTAATCAGTACCTTTGTTGTAGAGAATAGAGAAATTGATTGGAAGCCTTTCTCTTTGAAACTATTTCAATTGGAAAAGAGATAGAGAGAGATGGAAAGCTATTTTTTCAAAGGAGGAAGCAAGGGAGAATGAATTTTTGAGTATTCTACACTCTTAATTTCGTTCAGCCCTCTCTCCTTAATATAAAGTAGAGTTTTAGTTTGATAAATCATTGTTTCTCTCTCCCAATTCCTATCCAATTGAGAAACCAACTTGAATTGAGATTCCCTGAGTGAATGGGACTCTCCCAAACCTCCAAGGCTGTGTGGGGACACTCAAGATATATGGGAGAACGTGTATGGTGCCTCTCCCCTGCCCTTGTGTCCTTATCTCATAAGAGTTGGTGTTGGAAACAAAGTGCTTGCTTTGTAGATCCTACAATTAAGCAATTCTCTTTCAACAAGGAGTTTGAGTGCAACTCAAAGTCCTTGAGCAATTGGGATTCTTTTTTCCAGCTCTCTAATTGATTTAGGAGTATTGTGGGCCCCACAAACCTTATCCAAATGTGTAGTCCTATCCCAATTCCCAATTTCCTTCCCAGTCTGCAACTTTTACGAAATTGGTTTGAGAATAACTATCCTGATTTGGACTACACATTATTATGCTTATTATTAATCAAATTAATAATACATAATAATATATAATAATTAAATAATTAATTAACAATTTAATTAATTAATAACTCACATCCAATGGGAGCTATTTCGGCTCCAATTGTCTTCGAAAACTTCTCTTACTGTCGCTTGTTACTTACTTAACAAAGACATATATATATATAGATATATATAATTAATATCCACATTAATCTAACGGATCATATCCGTCCATACAATTACAGAAAATGCGGAACCCTGATCCGTTTGGATGTTACCCGGTCATTCGAGTTATGAGTTGGATCGTCGCAGGGATCCAACGGTCAATCCTGCAGAAACCTATGGTGGGCCCCACTGCGATCTCGCTTTGTTGTTAAACTCCACTCGCATTAGGTCAGTGGCCTCCATCGAGACGTGAGCTTGAAGATGATCTTCAGATCATCTTACCCCTAATCACATCATGCATGTGTAAGTCTTTTCTTCGTAACTACATCTACTGAGTTGAGATATAAGGGAGGTGGACACCATTTACCCCCTTGGCCCACTCTTGGTATACCTTTTTTGTCAAGCGGTGTTCGGCCTCCAAATGCATTTGTAAAATCAATTAAAAATAATTCAATGTTTCATAAAACTTTTCAATAAATATTTTATTAAATCCACCTGGCCAGCCTATTTAATAGGCCTACCGCTCTGATAAAATTGTAGATTTCAATCCCTAAATTTTAGGGCGAAGAATCCCTTGTTGAGTATCACTATTAGTCTTGAGGGTTTGCTATAGGATACAGCTCTATCCGAATGTGACTCTTAAATAGAATCAATATAAGATAGACTAACACCGAAGACCAATAAGATCCCTCAGGTCTAAGGACATGTGAAGGGTCCTGTTTAAAAGAACATCTTTATACTTTCTTGTCCATAAGTTGTTCTTTATTTGATCTGGTTTGGTTACACGATCCAATTGTCGCACCACTCTTCTTGCTTAGGGTCCACTACCCAGATGACCGAGATAGGTCACCTCACAACACAGACATGTAGGCAAGACTGTGCTAGTTGTATACAGAAAGAGATATCCAGTCTCTTTCCCAACTAGGAACTATTACCGAGATGCCATATCTCATTGCTCTCTTGGATCTGTGAATCCTTTGAGCATGGCATTTCTACAATGCTACCTAAGGATGAACATATGTCAATAATCAAGCACATCACACATATTCATTAATATAATTACCCATTCATGTCACGAAATAAGCCTTTATTAATTAAAGGGCATATACTCTAACATAGGAATCCTGGGTTAGAGCAAAAAATTTGTTCTACATAGTTTTTTCTTCCGCTACGTGTAGCGATTTTGCTCGGGATTTTTCAACCTTTCTAACACATCTAATATGTGCAATTCCTTTCTCCATTCCAGATCTACTGAGTTGAGTCTTGCTGGGGGTGGACATTCAGTACCCCCTAGACCCACTCGTGGTATACCTTCCAGTCAAGCAGTTAGGGCCCGCAAATGTATTTGCAAAATCATTTAAAAAATATATTTTAATGAAATATTTGATAAAGCATTTATGAAATATGCTTGGCCAAGCTATTTTATAGGCCTACTTCTCTGACCAAAACTGTAGATGATATCCCCGTAGTTGGGGCAGAGATTTCCTTGTCAGGTATCACTATTAGCCTCATGAGTTTGTCTAAGACTCCAGTTCTACCCTCTGGTGATCTCAAGAAGCACCACGGTTAGAAACACCAAGAATCAAGGCCCGGCCCACTGACCAATATGATCCCTCAGGTCTAAGGACATGTAAAAGGTTCGGTCTGGTAGAATAGCCTAACAAACTCCTATCCACTTCCTATTCTATTGTTATCCTATTTAGTACGTGATCCTATCTCACACTCACTCTTCTTGCTTAGGGTCCACTACCTAAGTGAATGAGATAAGCCACTCCACGACACGTGCATGTAGGCAAGACTAGTACTGGTTTTGTACAGGAGGAGACGTCCAATCTCGACCCTAACCAGGAACGTTTAAGGTCTGCAAAGAACTGGGATACCATATCTCCCTGCTCCTTAAGATTTGTGAATCCTTGAGGATGGTATTCCTACTTTGCTACCTAAGGACGAATATGTGACGAATAACAAGCACATCACACATATTCAATCATATATTACCCATTTGATGTCATGAAATTAAACCCTTATTAATATTAATGTGACAAGATATATGAAATGTACTGGCTTTTAGGGCACTAACTCTAACATCTTTGACATGAGCTTTTGAATTGAACATATTTCAAGGATGATGTCTCCAATGTATGTACAAGCTTGTTTGGTCATTTATGCATGTTGATCGGCAAGCCATGTGTTGAGTTGTATTGTGCTAGATACGCTAACTTTGGATTGACATGTGAATTTCCTGTCTAAGTCACAATACTACAAAGCAACACATTAGTCCATAAAGACTAATCAATTTGGATTTGCTATCATCAAAACAACAAGGAGAAGGTGATTAGTTGAACCCATGAGAAACCTTTGGCTAACACATAAACTGACTCTTAAAGCTCGCATCATAATTGAGGTTCAGTCCCAAAATAGTTCAGGTTCTCATATCTACCTATTATGTATTGTTAATACCCAAAATTGTTGAGAGATTCCTCATCATTAGCAGATGAATGATGATTATACTCCAATGGAGTGTCTTTCGGGTCAAGATTACATATCCTTGAGAGTAGGTCATGGGGTTTTCCATGATTTTTAGAGTGAATGTTCACAATTACCTATACAATTAACAAATTGTCCTTGCCATTAAAAAAAAAACCAATTTGTAACCTCCAGGGTTGAATTCTTACTAATTTGTAGAAAACCAATTTGTGTTACAGTAGAAAACCAATTTGTAACCTCTAGGGATGAATTTTTGTGTTACAATATAAAACCAATTTGTAAATCTTTCTAAACTATCTTGACTCTTAAAACTCCCCCTTCAAGTTGAAGAGTAGATGTTATCATGCTCAACATGGAATATATACTTCCAAATTAATTGGGAGCAAGGGTTATCATGCTCGTTTTTTGGACCTCATTTGCTAATATGAAGGCCTAATCATGAGAAATCAACAAAACCCCAAAGCACATATACAAGCCTATGCATGAGAATTGCATGCCTAAATAGTATAACATAAGCTAAGGGAACCATTTGCATTACCAAATTTTCACAAGAAGCCCAATGTAAATTCATAGATAATAGTAGCAGACAAGTGACTTCATTGATAGCTAACATGAACAACCTATGGGCCGAATCTAATGACAATGTTCTCATCATTTATCTTTTAAGATGACGAGGAAGAAAATTATAAAGGAACTGAACATAAGAAATATGATTAAATAGATAATCCTAATAAGATGCTTGTCAATGTAAAATTGATGATTGATGCGCCCTCTTGGCCTAAGTATTACATTATCTTTAGCTTCGTCATCTTCTGCCACTCCTCCATGCTTTTTTATGTGCCACTCCTCCATGCTTTTCGTCAACCCATTTGAAAACCCGCAACCATGTTCCCCTAAAATACAACCCATGTAAATATAAGAAAAAAACTAGATAGATAATAAGAAATGTATATAAAATACACTTATGTTCCAGTTTCAGAATTTGTAAAAAGGCCTTCCTGGATTGGTGGTTGTCCTTGAGTAGTATACGTCCATCACACCGCACACTCTCGGACAAAATGCTTGCAGTATTGGCTGATTACTACCAGTAAAGGAAGACATATTGGAACCTAATAAGAAGAGAAATAAAGAAGAACAACAATCGATGATTTCAAAGGGAAAGAAATTGTCAACCCAATAAGATTACCATCAACAAAGTAAAAAACAATACAGAAAATGCCATACACCCCCAGAGAGATGAACAAATAATAGTCCTCTACAAAATTTAGCTCTAGACAACACCAGCATCACTATATTCCACCCCATTAAGGCCCTGTTTGTTTAAGATTATGACAACCGACTGTGACTTCAAAACTAATTATTGGACTGAAATTTAAACGTAAGATTGAGTCAAGAGAGGCTTGAAATTTAAAAGGTACCAATGACTAAGCTTAAGAGTAGTCAGGACCTTTAGGTGAAAATCTATTCAGTTTCTTAAAGGAATGATAAATCACGAATCCTTACGTAATATCAAGCGAGGTTTGTAAAAAAATGAAAAGAAAAAACCAACCCTTCTTTCAGAAATACAAGAAATAAACCCTAGCTTTAGAAATACAAAAAAAAAAACCCTAGATCCAGAAATACAAGAAATAATCCCATCAAGAAATAAACCCAATACCTAGATTCAAGAAATACATAGATTTAGAAATAGAAGAAATAAACCCTAGCTTGTATTCACTAATAGCAAAGTGAAATTTCTTGATAGCACAAAAATTTCTGAATGGGATTATTTCTTGTCGGTGTCCTTCGTAAAAATGAAAATAAAAAACGAACTCTAGATTCAGAAATACAAGAAATAAACCCTAGCTTTACAAATACAGGAAAAACAAACCCTAACTTTTCAAGCTCTCTCTTTTTCTTCTTCGGAGTCCACGAGGAGATCGAGCAAGGTGGAGATCGAGCGAGTTTTGTTTCGGTGGAGTAGATCAAGAGAGAAGATCTCTGCTAGGGAAGAAAGATCAAGCCAAGAGATATTCTTCTTCTTCTTGTTGGTTCTCTCGTTAGGGTTCACTCGTTAGGGTTCTCTCGCTAGGGTTAGCGTATGAAATCCCAATAGGCAAGCCAAGAGGGGGGCTGAATTAGGTCTAATTCAAAATTTTGAGTTGCAATGTGATTAAACCCTAGAAATTAAAATGTGCAACTAGCCCTTGTTAATTTGATAGAGATAACGAGTAAAAGATATTACCACGAGTTTGCACAAAGGAGAGAAGAAGCAAAAGTCAAGGAACACAAGATTTTAAGTGGTTCGGGTCTTGGATCCAACACCAAGTCGTACATCCACTCTCCACTTCCACGCGGGGGTTCCAATATGTCGATCCCCAGAAGGCCAGATCAATGAGCCGAGTACAATCAATCTTCTCCTTTCTTGGGCCGAAGCGTCAAACCCTCTTACAAGTGTCTTCTCCTTTTTTAAGGGCCGAAGATTAAAACCCTTTCTACAAGCATCTTCTCCTTTCTTAAGGGCCGAAGAGTAAAACCCTCTCTACAAACAAGCTTCTTCTTCTTTAGGGTTGAAGCATAAAGCCCTCTTTACAATGAATGATAAAGAACAACGAACAACACTTAGCTTCTTGAATAGGCTTGATTACAACAATGAAAACTCACAATAACTCCAATAAGAAAGACAATAAAGCCTAAGGAGATCTTCTTCAAGTGTAGTGATAAATGCCCAAGTTTAAAGTGCTTTTGAAGAAGTTAAAGAGATATTGAGAATTTGAAAGTTCTAGCTCAAGAATGAATTTGATCTTGAAATTCTCGTTTTTGAATGTCTACAATGACCTATATATAGCCAAAAACAGGATATGACTATTAGGGGCAAAACTATAAATGTTTGGGCAAGAAACACAATGTTACACCCAACGGCTATATTTTTCCCATACCAGACGTCTGGTCCATCGTCTGGTTGCATCCAGGGAGCAACCAGATGATTGACCAGAAGTCTGGTCCACGATCTGGTTACACTTTTTCCTATGCTATGGAATGAATTGTATTCTCAAATTTTGTGTGTATAATGGTTGATTATAGAGAAGGCTGCATACCAAATTTGAGATCATTTGAAGATCATTTGACCCCTCTTCTAAGGGATATACTAGTCTTAGAAGGTAGGGCAGAAGTCTGGTCCAACATCTAGTTGGCCAAAACACCAACCTCCCGGATGAGTTTTCTTCCCAAATTTTGTAAGAATATCATTTGATATTAGGGGAAGGCTCATACCAAATTTCAGCTCATTTGGAGTTCATTAGGGTATTCAACTGGTAGGCATACCTTTGAAACACATTAGGAAAAAGACTTTGAAATTTAGCTTTGAAATTTGATATAGAAATCTAAGTAGTGACTTGGTTTGGCAATCTAGAGGGGGGTGAATAGGATGTTTACAAAAACCTTTTGCCTATTAAAAACTTTTACCAATTTCACCCTAGTTCTATCCCTTGTTTAATTAAGTTTGAAATGGTTGAACTTAAAACAATATTATAAATATATATAAGTTCAAAAATCCTTTTGATTTAGCAAACTTAATTAGGTGATTAATAGCCTAGTTAGCAAGGTACAAATATTGAATCAAAACCAAGGTGCTAACTACTCACTCAATTCTAACTAACAATGCAAGCACAAATAATCAAATAAGAGAGTGAGAGGGAGTGAGAGAAATACCAATCACACAAGTGACACAAAGATTTATAGTGGTTCGGCAAACGGCCTACTCCACTCTTCTCAAGGTCGCACTTGAGGATTTCCACTATTGAGACCTCCACGACGCCAGGCTCCGAGGCTTTTACAATCCAAGGGAATTAAATAAGGATGTCCTTCCACCTTTACAATAACTCTCCTTCTCCGCCGAGTTCTAAGCGCTTCACCCAAGGGAATTAAAAATGGATGCCCTTGCCACCGATTGAACGAAGAAGAAGAAGAAGAAAGCTTTGCCTCTAAGTAGGATACAATGCAAAATAAAGCTCCTAATATACTCTTAAGGATAAACAAGTTTAAGCCTAAGCCAATCTCAAATGACTTTCTCAAATCATGGCACAATGAGTTTGGTTTGTGAGAGAAATTAACCCAAAAATGGTTCACAAATAATTTTCTAGGGTTTGTTGAAGTTGGACAATGTTCATCAAGTGTTTTAGACCCATTAGATGGGTATATATGGTGTCCCAACTCAATATGACCGTTTTAGGGACAAAATGGTTATTTTCAGGTCAAATAGTCAACTAGCCGTTGGGCCTCCAACGGCTTTATTTTTTTGAGTTTGTAGTGTTCTCGGAACTCCGAGAACATTTCTCGGAGTTCCAAGAAAAGCTCTTTGAGTTTCAAGAAAACGGTCAGAATATAAATTTTACTACCTGGACCATTTCTCGGAGTTCCGAGAAAATGTCCAGAGTATAATTTATATTCCCTGGAACATTTGTCGGAGTGCCAATGGAACTCTCGGAGTTCCGAGCTTAGAGCTCCGAGAAAAATCTCGGAGTTCCGAGAAGCCTAAATTCAGCAGATTTTTTATTATTCAGTGTTGATTTTTCTTTGGCTTTTGGAACTCAATTTTATCATGTTAAATGGAATGTCATGAGGGTTCCATAATGATGGAACACCAAATGGTCATTTACTAATCCAATTAGGCTCTAAGGGTGTGTTGTAGTTTCTTTGGAAAATATTATTTTTCACTAGTTTTAGGGGTTTAAACAATGTGCCTTGACAAGAGAAAATGCAAGAGAGATAGGAATACATTCTACCATTTCTATCACTCTCTTGAACTCTTCTCTTGAGCTGGGATCTTCTATGATTAAGCTTACATGCTTGACATCTTCAAGTTGTGGTACAAGCTCCTTGATCTTTTGCATTGGTTCTTGATCTTCTAGCTTTGGTCTTTATGATCTTCTCTGTATGTTCAATGCTTTGAGATGATTGTTAAGCTTCTCCTTAGTAGATCATCCAAGGTGTGGTTTGTCCAAGTATGCTCTAGCTCCTTTGTCCATTGGTTGGTTCATCTTCAAGCATAGGCCAACAGGGTGTGTGCTAGAATGATTTGACTTGTGTACGACCTGTCCAAAGCACAACACTGAAGGCAAATGATCAGTCCATAAGCGACTAATCAATTTGCATTTGTTAATCATCAAAACAAGGTGATTGATGAACCCATGGGGAACCCTTGGGCTTACAATCTTCCCATTTTTTATGATGACAAACCAAATTGATTAGATAGGTGGGAGGAACCTCTTATGAGGATTAAATAGACAATTTAATCATTACTACTCTCCCTCAACATATGCATGAGTTATATTTAATAAGTTATAATACAAGAATGCATATGATAATGGATCTAATCAATTATACAAATTCTCCCCCTTTTGGCATAAGCAAAAAAGAAGGATTAAGTATTTAAGCACAATTACATAAAGCATCAAGGATATTAAATGAGAATGTGATGCTCTCCCTAGCTTGTTATCATGATTAGCCAATGAAATCAATTATATATGGCATGATAAGAGATAATCAACATAGGAAACGAATACACTAATACAAATCAAGCCTATGTTGGAAAAATAAAGAGACATTCGAATTTTAGCACAAAGTTTTAGGGTATATCATAGTATATGAATAAAACCAATATTAATCTACCCTTATGACACGTAATACAATAATAGATTAGCAAGTTAAAGCTTATAGTTTACTTATCATGAAATAAAAATAAGCAAGTTTAAAGTTTAGCATGATAAGCCCCCTTTTGTTTTTAAAATTCCTCGTAGAATCTTATCATGAGATGATGTGTGGTTATAGACTCATCATGATAGGTAAGAATATATATATTTTTCAAGTTAAAAATATTCTTTTGAATTATCATGCATAGAAACGGACATTTGATCATAATATGGCTAACTATTAGGATATATGACATGACAATGAGCTATATCATGGATATATGGATAGCCATGTGGAAATACACAGATAAGCAATCAAATTCATAGAGATTAAGATTAGCAAGTATAAGTTTCTCCTATGACTGTAGCTTTAAAAGGATTTGCAAGTTTTAGCTCTTGTTTAAAAAGGATAAATCATTTAAGCTTTTTTTTTTTAAGATAATCAAATTTTTAGCACAATTAGTGGGGAAATATTTGAATGGATAGTGTAAGCACCTTACAATGATCCATATAAACATGAAGATGGCAAAGATTTGCTCTCCCCTTTGTATTTGTCATTGGCCTTATATAAACATGTGAAACAAGACATGACATTACACAATAGGCCAAAGATATGACAATTGAATACTTTGCCAACAAAACTCATTCTTTGAATAGATGATATCATATTAGATCACCGAAGATAAGTGAAAAGCCTAAGAGATATGACACTGAGTTCTAGGCTACGGGTTTCTTGTCTATACAAAAAGGAAATGATACCAAAATAAGAAAAAAAGACAAGTCCAAAACAACACACATATGGAGCAACCATGCTCCATATGTGAGGTGATAACCACATTAGGATCATATGATAAGTAATTAAAGACAAATTTACCTTTAAGCTCCCCCTTTGAAAATGAATCATGCAATGCATGAATCCAAAGGGATGTCCTTGTATAGGCTCCAAGGGTTTTTGGATATATTTTCCAAAGGATGACATGTTAGACTCAACCCTTGGGCTACAATGACACTTACTCTCCAAGTGTCGGTTTATCATGATAAAATGATAGCTATATTGTAGTTTATCATGATAAACAAGCATAGCACAAAAGATTTGTAATCTTTTGCTCATGCTCCCCCTAAGTGTGATATTAATGTTTACAATTTTAAATTTTACTTCTCCTAAGTGTATATCATATAAACTAAATAGGGAGATCACACACATATATCTATTCATGTTTGAGATGTTGGCACAAGGGCAAATGGTTAAGTATTTTAATTAAGATGAATGCACCGTCTCCCCTTTAGAAACTAAGAAGGCTAAGGGTACCCATTGAGTGACTTTTAAGATAAAGGTTTAACATCTCATACGTGTAGATATTATCAAACAAGGGGTGATAACTATAGAATATGTAAAAACCAATTTTAGTTCAATTCTATAGGACTAAGATATAGTGAGAATGGTCAATAAAATACCATGACTTAGAGAGACTTCCATGACTCATGAAGGTGAGAGTATACCTTATGAGAAAGATATGATCCATATCCAGGGCTCCATGGATAGTCTATCATGTTTGGACAAGGTGAACATCACAAATTGAAGTACAAGGTCCAAACATCTTTCTACATCCTTAAACCACATATAATGACAAGGCATTAAGCACAAAGTGCATAAGCCCATGGAAAACCAAAATGGGAGACACATGTTCCCATCACAAGGTATAGGGTATCAACCACTAAAGTGAAATATGCCCAAATAAGATACTAGATTCACAAGATATTTTCAATTTTACTTAAATGCATTGAATATAGACCATTTTTAATTTTCCCTACACAATATATTCTTTAAGAATCTAGGGAATAGACCAAGGATTTTTAGAATATATATATCACATGATAGAATCCACTTTTGACACATGTATTCCAATATGAGCTTTCACGACTATTTGAAGTGAATTACATATAAAATACCTATACATATTAAGGTTCATCTTAGTCATGAGATTATCCAATTAAAGCTCTTTGAAAATACACTAATTTTTTACCCATCTATGATTCTTATTACATTTGATGAAAATCATTAAGCATGTAATAGAATGGGTTTGATAGGACAACTAGGTGCAAAGTAATAAACATGTTTGTTCACCTAGGATACAAAAAAGATGTCTAAGAAGGAATTCTAAGTGATTTCTTAGACATAGCATCTAATATCTTAGTTTTGCTAGAAATAATATTTTAAAACAATTTAAGTACCCAATTATCTAGCAAGTGCCATATTTGTCCAAAATAGAGTTTAAAGAATAATATTTTGGCATATTCACAAATTTTACTCAAATACTATTTGATGCCATAAATTTTCATTTGAGTTCAAGTCTTTAAACCTACGGGTTTCTTCTCTTTTTGGTTTCGCTAGAGAGATGTGGTAGATCGTATAACCTAGCTTCTAGCAACTACCAAATAATATCCAAATTTGAGGATGTACTTGTGAGTACAATTTGAACACATGGGCAAGTGATGTGGTTGCATATTCTATAAGGATCAATTTATAATTTTCACATTAGGTTCTAGTATGGCATGTTATGTAGATAGATACTAAGTGCAATAAGATCTAAGTCATAGTGTGTACACTTAGCCAAAAATCTATTCATACCAAAGAGTATAGTTTACTTCTACTCGGCATAATGACATGAGATTACAAATTAGACAATCCCAGTATCTCATGTCACATATGGTATGAGTAGCCTATCATAGATACATGGGGATCAAACATGATAAGTCTAGTGCATCTAAATTTTATTTCTTTACAAAGATGTGATCATTAAGCACAACCATAAACTAGATATCAACATGGGATATCTAGGGAACCTTTTCAATTGATATTACAATTAGTGAAATGTGTCAAAGTCTAATACAAATCAAATTTTAAGCATATAGACTTTGGATTCTAAAAATAGATTTATCATTTAAGCATCAAGCATGCATAGATACATGGAATCAAAACAAGAATAAGCACATGGTATCTATACAATCAAATTTATCAAATGATATTTAAATTAAAGCTCATACTCCTAAATCTACTAATCATATGATGTGATTCAAGTAGGAGATTTTGGAACCCAAACCATGTTGGTTCCAAGCAAGCTTGTTCTAGTTGATGTATCTTTTCTAACCCAAACAAACTTACTATTTTTTACAAATCTAAACATGCATTTAGATTTGTAATGTCCAAATATACCACAAAAATCACAAGACATATATGAGTAGGTAGATGGACGGGATGAACAAGATGATTTACAAGAATGACTATAATGAAAACTACGTTTTGCACTTTCTTGTAAATAATGATTTTTCAACATTAATGTTTCATTCTTGATGTTTAAGTCATTGATTTCCATTTTAAAATTTATTAATTCAAGAGATGAAGACATTTTGATTTTCTCTTCTTCTTCTTTAAGGAGTTGATTTTCCTCTCCTAGTGAAGCAATGGCATCACTTAGTTCAATAAAATTATTTTTAAAAATTTTATTTTCTTCACTATGATGTGCATGATTTATTTCTAGTGACCTAAATTCCTTGTGAATACTAGCTAAATTATTTTTCAAGTTCGAATTCTTAATTAGTTGATCCTCAAGTTTCCTATGTAATTCTTGGACATTTTCAACAAGTTCTTCAAATGTGAATTCAGCATTATCCAATGGGTCTTCATTAGTTAATCCCATTAAGCACATGTTTTGATTTTGAAGATTTTCAATAGAGTCCCAAATATTTTTAGCATTTTTGCAAGAGGATACTTTTTCATAAATGTTAGGTGGTAATGCACAACATATTGCAATTAGGGCTTTTATATTTAGCAAAGATAATTTTTTATTATATTCATTTAATCCTTTAGATTTAGCATTTAAAACAAATCAATTTCCACTATATCTTTATCTAGACCTTTTAAATATGTCTTCATATGGATGAACCATGATCCATAATCCGAACCATCCAAACTTGGTAGTCTAGATCCTATCTTTTAGTTGCCAAAAATTTGATCTTTTAACTCTTAACCGATTAGGGTCTTAATCAAGAGCCCAAGCTCTGATACCAACTGAAATCGAAGTAGTGACTTTGTTTGGCAACCTAGAGGGGGGGTGAATACGATGTTTACAAAAAACTTTTGCCTTTTAAAAACTTTTACCAATTTCACCCTAGTTCTATCCCTTGTTTAATTAAGTTTGAAATGGTTGAACTTAAAACAATATTATAAATTTATTTAAGTTCAAAAATCCATTTGAATTAGCAAACTTAATTAGGTGATTAATAGCCTACTTAGCAAGGTATAAATATTGAATCAAAACCAAGGTGCTAACTACTCACTCAATTCTAACTAACAATGCAAGCACAAATAATCAAATAAGAGAGTAAGAGGGAGTGAGAGAAATATCAATCACACAAGTGACACAAAGATTTATAGTGGTTCGGCAAACGGCCTACTCTACTCTTCTCAAGGTCGCACATGAGGATTTTCACTATTGAGACCTCCACGACGCCCGGCTCCGAGGCTTTTACAATCTAAGGGAATTAAATAAGAATGCCCTTTCAACTTTACAATGACTCTCCTTCTCCGCCGAGTTCTAAGCGCTTCACCCAAGGGAATTAAACACGGATGCCCTTGCCACCGATTGAACGAAGAAGAAGAATAAAGCTTTGCCTCTAAGTAGGCTACAATGCACAATGAAGCTCCTAATATACTCTCAAGGATAAACAAGTTTAAGCCTAAGCCAATCTCAAATGATTTTCTCAAATGATTTTCTCAAATCAAGGCACAATGAGTTTGGTTGGTGAGAGAAATTAACAAAAAAATGGTTCACAAATAATTTTCTAGGGTTTTTTGAAGTTGGACAATGTTCATCAAGTGTTTTAGACCCATTAGATGGGTATATTTGGTGTCCCAACTTAATATGACCGTTTTAGGAGTAAACCAGTTATTTTCGGGTCAAACAGTCAACTAGCCGTTGGGCCTCCAACGGCTATATTTTTTTGAGTTCGTAGTGTTCTCGGAGTTTCGAGAAAATGGCCAGAATATAAATTTTACTACTTGGACCATTTCTCGGAGTTCCGAGAAAATGTCAAGAGTATAATTTATACTTCCTGGAACATTTCTTAGAGTTTCGAGGGAACTCTCTGAGTTCCGAGCTCGGAGTTCTGAGAAGCCTAAATTTAGTAGATTTTCTATTTTTCAGTGGTAATTTTTTTTTTGCTTTTAGAACTCAATTTTATCATGTTAAATGGAATGTCATGAGGGTTCCATAATGATGGAACACCACATGGTCGTTCACTAATCGAAGTAGGCTCTAAGAGTGTGTTGTAGTCTCTTTGGAAAATATTATTTTTCACTAGTTTTAGGGGTTTAAACAATGTGCCTTGACAAGAGAAAATGCAAGACAAATAGGAATACATTCTACCATTTCTATCACTCTCTTGAACTCTTCTCTTGAGCTGGGATCTTCTATGGTTGAGCTTACATGCTTGACATCTTCAAATTGTGGTACAAGCTCCTTGATCCTTTGCATTGGTTCTTGATCCTCCAGCTTTGGCCTTTATGATCTTCTCTGTATGTTCAATGCTTTGAGATGATTGTTGAGCTTCTCCTTGGTAGATCCTCCAAGGTGTGGTTTGTCCAAGTATGCTCTAGCTCCTTTGTCCATTGGTTAGTTCATCTTCAAGCATAGGCCAACAGGGCGTGTGCTAGAATGATTTGACTTGTGTACGACCTGTCTAAAGCACAACACTCAAGGCAAATGATCAGTCCATAAGCGACTAATGAATTTGCGTTTGTTAATCATCAAAATAAGGTGATTGATGAACCCATGGGGAACCCTTGGGCTTACAGATATTACTTTTTGAATTCACAAAGAAGGTTTGTATGATCATTTAAAACTTCTCTAGATGTTGAAATTCAACTTCAAATGAGTTTTTGAAAATCACTTTGAAAAACCCCTTGAAAATCCTTTGAAAATGTGCAAAAATAACTTGAGATGATCTCCAATACAATTTAAGCATAAATCTTGTCATCTTGGGATTGTAATGGCTTCAGCATCGTCAAAGACTTGGCTTGGCTTGGCGTTGGATGGTCCATGTAGCACCTTCACTTGAATTGGTTAATTTGCATGTGTGTTGAAGGGATCACCACCTTTGGGTCTTCTCTAAGCTTGTGGCCAATCCGCATGTGCAAGTGAACTCTTGAGTTTGCTTTGGTCTATGTGACTTGTATCAATCTTGATCAACCAACAATTTGAGTCCATGAATGAGTCACCATGTGTAGTTCACCTCCAAGCCTCCATTTAGCTCCTAGTGTTGATTTTGATAAAACCTAGCTAAACAATAACACTAGCAAAACCATTAGCCTCATATAATCAATTTGAGTTTGCGGATCATCAAAACATTGATAGGGTTGAACCCTTGGGCTTACAATCTCCTCCTTTTTTATGATGACAAATCAAATTGATTATAAGGTGGAAGCTCCCCCTTAGGTATTGAAAAATATAAATCTAGCTCTCCCTCAATCTATGCTTATAATAAACATTGTAAATGATGATACTAAGCATGTTTAGCAAGTTTATAACACTAAAGCACAATAAGCATAGAATATACATGCTATGTGATCACAAAAGGGACATATGAGAAATATGAGTAAAGGTAGTCCAAATATCAATTTACTCTTGCTTCTCCCCCTTTTGTCACGTCAAAAAGATGGGGAAATGATATAACCATTTAAGTAGTTGTCTCCCCAAGTTTTTTTTTAAAAAACTAGAATGATTAACATTATGAGCACAACTAGAGGGATAATGAACAATGTGAGTACACTACAATGGTCCATATAATTATGAGAAAAGAGACTCTTAAGCTTTCCCTCTAAGGATTTTTCATTGGCCTTAGATAACACATTAAAGGCAAGGCATGACAAGCAAGATGCTAGAGATATGACAGTGATCGCTCCTCTTGGACAAACTTATCATGGAGATAGGTGTATATAGCTTTAAAAGCACATGATAAGGATAAAAATTCATAGGATATAGGATTAATCATATGAGATAGGATCCTATGCGTATATTTCTAAAGATTTGCAGGATAAGGCTAAAAAACTGGAAACTTATCAATGGCAAAAGTGATTCATCACGAGGCCATTTAAGATAAGTTTGAGACCTAAGAAGGATATGAAATTGAAGCACAATCTCAGGGCTTTTATAAAAGAAAAAAGAGATATTCTCAAAATAAGAGCATAAGGACAAGCAAGCCCAATATAAAGGAAGAAATGATGCTCCAAATGACGGTACTTATGATATGACAGAGTGAAAACACATAAGCGTAGATATGCTAAGACCACAATTATGAATGGATTTAACAATGAAGCTCTAAACAAAAGTATTTATCATAGGTGAATAATTAACACATGAGGTACCATATGATAAGTATGAAACTTTGAAGAAGATGAAGTGTGGAAGATGATCTCCACAACTCAATCAAGATGAGACATTTTCCCAAGAAGGAGGCCAAGTTTGACATTTTTTCGAGCTCACCATCTAGGGTTTGGTGTGTTGTTTATATATAAAATCAAGAGTTTGAATTGAATAAGAAGTATAGAATTGTTTTATAAATAGGTGTGGGACCCGATACCGCGAGAGGGGTGGGACGCGAGCCGCCACACACCCTCTTGGTCTCTCGTACCCACGCGATTGGCGTGTGCATTTTTATTATTGATTTTAATTCATCTTTTATGTGAACTTGGGATCACTAAGGCAATCCGAATTCCACACAAAAGAGATTGACAGAGTCGCCACCTAGATGTGAGATCTAGGACCCATAACTAACCAGAAATCTAGACTCGCTACCTGGTTACGAGAATGGAAGGTATGGGGAGTTATCCACCACATGCACCATTCCTGCCCGATAATCGATCTTCGATTTCAAAAGCTAACTCTTTTAAATTTATTTTAAATGGCTCATTCAATTCTCTGTTAATGTGCGAACTACGTGACATGCATCCTAAAATCTAATTTCAATGTAGATCCTAAGTGTGTAACTTGATTTCTTTATTTGTTTGAATTCAATCTAAGTAAGAGTTCTCCTAAAATTCTAATTTCATGGAAAAAATCCTAAGTGATTTAATTAAGCATTTACAAGAAAATTAATATATAAAACCCCACAATTTGTTGTGGAGCCGACTCGTGGTTGGTATGCCATCAGACATCCAAGCTGCCTACGTACCCAAGCCTCACTAGGATCAGAGTCGACGTAGTTCGGTGCACCTAAGCTAAGCTACTTATGCCTAACTCAACTAAGACACCGACCTAGACGGGATTGACTGTTTCAACAGTTTTAAGAGAAGTTATTTTAATTCAAGTTGAGGATTTTATTATCCTAGGATTTCATCTAAGATGCTATATGATTCTTATCTAAATGCAAGTTCTTCCTTAGACTAATGCAGGTTAGCCTACATCCTAGTTGACTAGGCTTGTCCTAGGGAAAGTATGGCACGGTTGCTATCTATAGCAAACGTACGTGATGAGGCTGGACTCCTAACTCTAGGACTCCCTAAAACCTAAGACTCCCTAAAACTTAGGACAAGACACGACACCAGTGTTCCTAAATTGGGCTCTAAGGGTTCTTATGACGGAAACCATAATCCAATGGTTCCGAGAGACACGAGATGAATCGATTTCAGTTCTTGAAGTTAATGAATTTCAGATTTTAAGGATTTTCAGTTTCTGGACATTTAAGGATTACCAATGGCTCTAGGGTTCACCAATTTCGGCCTAGAATAACATCCAAGGAAGGGAATCGTGCGCTCTTTCCTTGTGCAATTTAATACTTAAGTTATAGCATCTTATTGCCTGGCATATCTCAGGATTTCCGTGGACAGTAACCTCGGAGCCAACAACATGCTATAGCTTAAATGTTCAAATTGTCAAAGATCGAGTGCAATAGGGATACGATTATGGATGCACTGGCCATTTTTCTAGGAAAATCTAAAGATCCTAAAATTTCTGTTTCAATGGATTTAGGAATTAATATGTGACAAAAATTCAAGGTCCTTTAGAAACTTTATGATGATTTTTAATTAATTTCGAATTTTCAATGGATTTTATCAATTTTAAACCATATGAGTGATTTTACAAGTGAAATTAATGCAAATGAATTCGAAATGAATTGAAACTTCTACAGCAGAAAGACATGATGGGATGTAGCTTACTGGAAGATTTTTGCAGATTTTTACATTCAGCTCATATTAAATTGTGATTTAACAATAACGAGACCAGATTGCAAAAATAACACAGAAACTACTAGAAATAGAAATCTAAATTTATTTAAATTTCTACAGTAGTAAGATATAAGTAAAAATAGCATGTTGTGAGATTTCCATGAGTTTTAGAAACTATTTACTATCAATTTCGGATTTTTCAATTTTCAGACCAGATTATGAATTAGCACTACATCCCATAGGAAACAAGATTCAAATAAATTGAAAATTGTACAGCAGTAAGAAATATGAAATATAAGACTACTGTAAAAAATTTCAGAATTTTAATGGTGATCTGATGTCAGTAACAATTCTCACAAAATCTGATAATTTTCAAAGAAAGCATGAAATAATATATCAAAAAGAATCCAAAAATTCTCAAAAATTCATGGTAGAATGTATCAGTATCATATTATTTTCCCACAAAATTGAATTAATTTTGGAATCCATTTAATATATATTTTATTTTTCTTCGTCGAAAAGATATTTTTGAAGAGTTTTCCATTTTTAAAACACGATTTTCTAGGAAATTACGACTCCGAAAAACGTCCTTTAATCTTGTTCTGATATGATGAACACAAGAAAAATTTTAAATTCCAAAAAATAGATCATCCTGAGATGGCTATTTTTTTGAATATTGTAATTTCTCAGCCATTATTTTAAATAAAATTCCACTCATAACTCAAATTTTCGGAATCCTTTGATTCAATGTCCGATCCAATCCGATGGTTATTTTAGTCTATTTAAATAGATCAGTGTATTAAATTTCGGGACGAATCGAAATTGAAACACTCATGTAGATCGTGATTTTGAGCACACACATATAATATTGAATTAAATTCAATTAAATGCTAAAAATCGTGCAAAAATACATAAAAAATATCAAATAATCATGGAAAAATCTGAGAATAGTGCACCTACCTGTGATGGAGATTTTGGGTATCCTTTGAATAGGACAAGATTTGAAGGCGGGGATATGGAGGATTTCTCTAGTAGTTTTCTTTGAGTCTTCTTCCTCTTTTTTTCTCCTTTTTTGAAAGAAGAGAGCATGGGTATTTATAGGTGAGGGATGAGCCAGGTTGCCATGTTTAGGGCCTAGAGGTGTAGGGTGGAGATTGAGTGATGGAAAAAGGAAGGGAAAAGAATGGCCAAGATCGAATTTTTCTAGAATATTCTCCCTCTTCTTTGGCATCTTCCATTTAAGCCATGGCTATGTTCAAAATGGCAGGCACTTATGCGGCCAGGATCAAGTACTAAAGATTTAGGAACAATTCAAGGTCCAAGATGATGCCATTTGTCCTTGGAATCTTTGTAGATTTTGGAAGCAAATTTCAAGGCAAAGGAAAAGTCCAATTTGGTTGCCTTTGTAGAGAATGGCAACGATTTGGATGGTTGCGATTAACTGCAATCTCCATGCGATCGAAAGAACGGGCGAGATCGGGTCTCCAAATATCCTGAAATCTTTGCAATGATATGGAATAAGATTGGGTGGTTGAGATCAATTTCGATCGAAAGAATGGACGAGATGATGCCGCCAAATCTCCTAGAATCTTGTAAAAGATTTTTCAAATATTTTGAATGTAAAAATTGAAAAATGCGGTTTTCAGGAGATTTTGAAGTCCGATTTCGATGGATAAATCTACGCAAAATGATGTTGTCATTTTTGCTTTGGTATTCGATGACTTTGTCATCTCTACCAAAGAAGGAAATCTGTAGACACCCCCATTTTGCTACGCTTTAAAAAGTGAAAGGTTTGTTCGGTCTGTGTCAGTCATCTGCATTAGGTTAGGCATTCTTGCATTTCAAGGTGAATTTCACGTCATTTAAGGTGTTTTAAAGTTGATTCGCAATCACGAACGTCTCTAAGGGGTTCTATTGATCTTCGTAAGATAAAAACTCAAGTTTCCAATCAAGTGAGAAAACCTGCTATTTTTGGAGTTTCTCAAGGTTTCCTCTATTTTTGCACCTTAGGGGTATTTTGGTCATTTCCCATGTGTTTGAGATTATCCCGAAAGTATGTTTAAGAAATTGTGAATGATTTCAAGTGTTTTAAGAAACCTGTTATTTTTGGAATTTCAGAGGGTTTTCCTTAAATTCGTCAATTTTTGCACCTCAAGGGTAATTTGGTCAGTTTCAATGTGTCACATTTGACCCCAGGGTTGACTCTGATAAATCTTAAGTTATTTCATTAATTTTGAAAAACCTGCTAAATTTAGAATTTCTCAGGAGTTTTACTTGTTTTGGAAATTTCGTGTGTCGAGGGCATTTTGGGTATTTTCAGGAGATTCTACGTAATCCTGTTTGATATCACCCACCAAAAGAAGCGAACTTAAAAATTTTCTATTTTTGAAGTTTTCCCATGAAAACTTTTCATTTTTAATTTTTCCCTTAAGGGTGATCCAATTTGAGGGTATTTTGGTCGCTTTTAGGTGCGTATTGGTCAAATAAGGGTATTTTGGTCCAAAAAGTTATTTTTTATAAAGAGCGTGGTTCAACCATGTGTTGGGGATGCACCATAATGTCATATGGACTGGGCCCAATAATAAAAAATTCGAATTTGATTGGAAAGAGGGTTCATTCTTTTGAAAATGTCCATAAAACGCATCCTAAAAAGCCCATGAACCTAAAGAGCCAATAAACCAAAAAGCCCATGGATTAAAGCCCATGTGGGAACCACATGTGTGGTTCGGCCACATGGGTTGGGCGTCCAAACATGTGGTCCACACATGTTGGGCATCCAAAATTTGGAAGAGATTTGATTGGATTTGGGTTCTAAAAATAGAAGAAAGGGCTAATATGGTCAGGTTAGTAAAACAACCATAACTTTTTACCTACTTGTCTAAAAAATTTGTACTTAGATTTGTTAGAAAGATCTTTCAAAGGGCTACAACTTTCTAGTTAACAACTTTTCTGGAATCTACCTCTAAATAGGTAAAAAGTCAGCTCCAACGTTGGGCAGTCCATTTTGGATGGGAATCTTTCATAAAAGGAATGTTCCCAATATGAGTGAGCTTCTACAATAATCTCTCTTATGCATAATAGCATTCCTTGCTTTGCAAGTAATCAAAATTAAAAGCTAATCTAATTTAGAAATAAAAGAAAAAGAAAGCTAAGGGAGAAAAATTAGAAACAAGCTAAAGTAGGACGTCTCACATTGGAAACTTCTAATACACATGCAACCCTAACTTTTTCTATAAATCAAACACAAGCAAACCCTTGGCTCTTTCTGAAAAAATTCATCCCACTCTTCTCTCTCCCAAGAAAATTTGTTTTCCCCTTTGTGAGTGCTTTGGTTCTTCTTCCCCAAGTGTTCTACACAACGTGCTATTGGATTTCTCCTCTTCTTCTTCAACACACAACATATTGGAGATTATTCAATCAATCTTTGAGGTTTTCTAAGGTGTATTAAGGGCTGGTCAAAACGTATATCTTGGATTACAAGCTCTAGAGACATGATAAAGCGATCAACGGTTAGTATTCGTCTCCCTTGAAAACTAGGAACTAGAAAAAGCATTCTAGGTTAGGTTTTTGGATTTTCTTTCATAGATGATGCATATGGATGTATTTTTGAATGGAATTTTGACATGATCTAATATGAATCATATTCTTTTTAAATCTAGATTTTTTCTCAAAAATTAATTTTTTATGATTTAAAAATTAATTTTCTTTCAAAGCTCTTTCGATATGAGTTTAAATCCGATTTTCAAAGCAAGTGATTTGAATCAATAGTTTTCTTTAAATATGATTCTTTCTGATTAAAACATAATTAAAAACTTCCGAAAACCTAAATTTTCAGCCAAGATTAGCTCGTTTTGACGTCGATATCGCTTTTCAAACAATTGCCCCAGAAAAGAGTGATTTTTCAATGAAAAAATCAAATCTATAGCAAATATTTTGGAATTGGCTGAAATTTTGGCTCTGATAGGTTTTTACTATTTTTAGATCACTCAAAAATTTTCATAATTTTTTGAATTTATTTAATATGAGTTTTAATTGATTTAAGGTCTGTTTTAATTCGAATAAATATTAAATGAGTTTATAAAATTAAGAAACTTTTCAGAATAATATCTTATAAATATTTAAGAGTTTTTGTGGAAGAAACTTTTGATTTTCCGAATAAAGTGGCTATTGTTCAATAAAATTTGATTTTTTTCGATTAAATTCTGATCCTCTGAAGCTGAAATTAGGAAAATAAATAATATGACTTATATTTTATCTTTTTTGAATTTTTCACGATTTAAGGATTTGAATTGATATGTGTTTTCAGTTTTTCTTTCAAAATTTATAGATTTTGTCCGATTTTTAATTGGTGCTAAATCATATTAAAAATCGATGAACGTTTTACAGTAGGCTTATGATATTAATATCTTATTACTGTAAAATTTTTGATATAATTGGAATAGGATTTATATATGTTGCTTTGTAAGTTTACCACCTGGTTGGATTTAGAAAAAATGTTATAAAAGATTTATTTTAATCCCAAAAATTATTAAATGTTCCGTAATGTCCTATTTTATCATTATTAAATTTTTATTAAAGTTTGAATTGAATTGGAATGGAATTGGTATGTGTTGCTTTGTAAAATCACAATTTGGTCTGAAATTGATAAATCCATTTAAAATCCAATTTAAATCCAAAAGTTACAAAAATTTCAATATGCATCTAATTCTTAAGGTACTTAAACATAAACCTTAAAAGTCTACAACTTCTTTTGAAAATTTGCTTTTGTATGTCTTTTAGGTGCATGGGTTGTACTCATCATCGTTTACCAATTGCGATCTATCTTGTACGGTTTTAGTATCTAAGTTATAATAAGTTGTTGGCTCCGAAGTCGTTGTCCACGGAAATCCTGAGAACGTGCCAGGCAATAAGATATTATAACTTATATGCCAAATTGTATAAGTGTAGAAAGCACAATTTCCTTCCATGAGTGCAACCTAAGCAAGAAACTTGTTAACCCTTAAAGCCTTAGGTTTTCCTTAAATTTTAGACATTAGGAACCATTAAGAGAACCAAAAATCATTAACTTAATAAATTGAGTTGATTAATCAATGTTTAAGTCATTTTGGAACCGTTGGATCACGGTATCATCTCGTATGAACCTTTAGAGTCCTCTTTAGGAATCCTTACGTCATGATCTAGGTTTTAGGGTGTTCTAGAGTTAGGAGTCCAGCTTCCTCACGGCCGATTGTTATTGATAGCAATTTAGCTATAGAGTTAGTTACACTCGTTAACCCTTTTCCCATAGGACAAGTGAAATCCCACTAGGCAACCCAAGAGGGGGGTGAATTGGGTGTCTTTAAAAAAATTTATCCTCTTTAACCTTTTGTCAAACACTTGTTAGATGGCTTTTGAAAACCCTAGTTGATTATTCTCTTTTTAATATTTCTGTGAAAATACTTGGTGGTTGATTAAAGATTGTAAATCCCACAACAAGGTAAAGGAATTAGATGAATGGTTTCTTTTAGGCCTTTTATCAAACACTTGGTGGAAGGCTCATGCAAACTTAATTAACAAGATTAAATGGGCTAATTACCAAGGTACTAGATAAGCAAGTTAAATATCATTGCTAACTACTCACTCAATTCGAAGTGTATAAATGCAAGCACAAATAAGAGTGAGGGTGAGAGAGATAAATACCACACAAGAGACGTGAAGATTTATAGTGGTTCGGTCTTAACCCCAAGACCTACTCCACTCTTCTCAAGTTTTGTCTCCTTGAGGAATCCACTATCTTCCAAGGAACTTAAATACGGCGTTCATTTTGCCTTGTACAATCCGAGCGTCCAAGCTCCAAGGGTCTTAAGTACGGCGCCCTTTGTTGCCAAGTTTACAATGAAGAAGAAAATTGAAGCACACTCTTTAGCCTCTTGAAGGCTTGATACAATCTAAAGCTCACAAGAGTCTCTCAAAGATAATTATAAAAAAAGCCTAGGTCTAATCCCTTTAGATATTCACAAATTGAGGCACAAGGGTGTTTTCCATTCTCTAATATGTTTACAATAAGTTTAGGAATGGGAGAGATTGGTTCACATGCTTAGGGAACCCATATATATAGAGAAAACCCAAAACTAGCCGTTACAAGGGCATTTCTGTAATTCTGGGCAACTTCCCAACGGATCTATTTCAGGGCATTTTTGACATTTTCTAGATTTCAGACTCGATTTTGTAAAATTCATATCTCACTCGTTTCTCGTCGGATTTCGACGTTCTTATTCTCGATTTGAACGGAAATGATGAGCGCTTTCTGTTAAAAATATTTTTTAAAATATTTAAAATTGTTTAGGATCAGGTATGATAGGATTTATGACCTGATCTCAAAATTCAAGTGCTAAGTGTGCCAATTTGAATCTTTTGCCATTCTAAGCTATCTATGGCACTAGGGCTTTGGTCCGCGGGTCTTTTTCTTATATTCTAATATTGTTTGAGACCTTATTAGTGACTTGATTATGCCTCAACAAGGGATACCGAAGTGGGATTAAATTATATAATCTAACACAAGACTCATTACTCACATCTTCAACTTTAAAGCTCATCTTCAAGTCTTGGTCTCTTGCATGGATCACTCTTTCAAGTTGGTTCAAGCTCCTTGACAAGTTGTTGATCTCCAACCTTTGGCCTTCATCGATCTTTCTTTGTTTGTTCAATGCTTTGAGATGACTAATGTTAAGCTTCTCCTTGGTTGATCCTCCAAGGTATGATTGATCATTTGTATGCTCTAGCTTATTTGACACGTGTTTGGTTCATCTTCAAGCATAGGCCATCAATGGTGTGTGCTAGCATGGATTAACCTGTGAATTTCCTGTCCATAGCACAACACTCAAGGCAAACAATTAGTCCATAAAAGACTAATCAATTTGCGTTTGTTAATCATCAAAATAAGGTGATTGAATGAACCCATGTGGAACCCTTGGGCTAACAATCTCCCCCTTTTTGATGATGACAAACCAAATTGATTAGAGAGGTGGGAGGATCCTCTTATGAGGATTAGATAAGAAAGATGAGTGTAACTACTCCCCCTCAACATATGTATAAGATAAATTTAACAAGTTTTAGCATACATGCATATGGATTATGGACAATCTAATCAATTTCATACTTCTCCCCCTTTTGGCATAAGCAAAAAGGAAGGATACACAATTAAGTATAAAAGTAATGCATCAAAGATTTTTAATCAAACTAGATGCTTCCCTAGCTTCTTATCATGATTTACCAATTAAAATCAAAGTACATATGGCATGATAAGAGCATAACAACATAAGAGATGAATAAACTAATACAAATCAAGCTCATGTTAGAAAAACAAAGAGACATACCAATTTAGCACAAATTTTAGGATATATCTTGGAATATATATAAATCCAATATAAATCTACCCTATGACCCATAATACAATATTAGATTAGCAAGTTAAGGCTTATATTTTACTTATCATGAAAGAAAAATAACAAGATTTAGATCTAGCATGATAAGCCCCTGAATTTTTTGAATTCCTATTAGAATCTTATCATGAAGAGATGGAATGAAATAATGTTGAACCCATCATGATATGCAAGAATAGATATTTTCAAGTTAAAAACGTTCTCTGAATTTGACATGCATAGAAATGAGCATTTGATCCTAATATAGCATGACAGACAAACTTATCATGGAGTGCAATGACACATGATAAGCAATCAAATCCATAGGAACTAAGATTAGCAATTTCAGTTCACTCCTATGAATGAATATCTAAAATGATATGCAGTTCTTAGCTCAATTAGAGGGGATATGTTTGAATAGACAATGTGAGCATCTCATAATGACCCATATAAACATGAAGAGAGCAAAGATTAGCTCTCCCCCTAGGTCGATGTCATTGGCCTTAGGTGAAACCTATATGGTAAGGCATGATATGACACAATTGGCCAAAGGAATGAAAGTGAGTACATGGCCAACAAAACTTATCCTTGGAATAGATGATAGCACATTCGATTATCCACAATAAGTATGAAGCCTAATAGGATATGACCTTAAAATCTAGGCAATGGGCTTACTTTTCTTAAACTCAAAATACATATACAAGCACAAGATAATGCCAAAACAACTCATATGTAGCAACCATGCTCCAAATGAGTGCACTTATCATATGTAATGAAGTATACATATTAAACAACATATGATAAGATGAGAAGGACATATGTAATTACCCCCTTTGTTAGAGACTCATACAAAGTATGAATCCAAAGGGCTGTTCAATACATAGTTACCCAAGGGTTTTTGGATATATTTTTCAAAAGATACCAAGTTAGACTCAACCCTTGGGCTACAATGACACTTACTCTCTAAGTGTCGGTTTATCATGATCAGAATGATAGCCATAGTCTAGCTCATCATGATAAACAAGCATAGCACAAAAGATTTGCAATTTTGGCTCATTCTCCCCCTAAGTGTGATATTATTTTCTACAATTTCAAATTTTCTTCCCTAAGTATATAGCATGCAAACAAGTTAGGGAGATCACACAAATACATATACCTATTCATGATTGAGATGGTGGCACAAGGCCAATTGATTAAGTATTTTAATTATTGTGAAGGTACTGACTCCCCCTTTGGTCAAAGTGGGCTATGGGCTCCAATTGAGTAGCTTTTAAGGTTAAGGTTTGACATCTCAATTATGTAGATACTACCAACCAGGGGTGATAACTATAGATTATTTAAATATACCAATTTGGATCAATTCTATAGGATTTAGACATAAAAGAATGGACAATAAAGTACAATGTCTAAGAGAGACATCCATGGCTCATGAGTGAGAGTATACCACTATGGGTAATCATGAGGAAGATATAATTTATATCAAAACATCCATGGATAGTCTACCATGTTTGGACATAAAGAATATGACATATAAGGTGCATGGTCCAAATATTTGCATTTACATCCACAAACCACCAATATAAAGACAAGGCATTAGGCACAAAGTGCATAAGCCTATAGGAAAACCAAAATGCGTGGGAGACACATGTTCCCATCACAAGGTATAGGGTATCAACCACCAAGGTGAAATATGCCAAAATAAGATACTAGATTCACAAGATGTTTTCAATTTTAATTAAATACATTGAATCTAGACCATTTTTAATTTTCCCTATTAAATATATTCTATAAGATTCTAGGGATGGATCCAAGGACTCTAAGGATAAATATCAAGTTAATACCTTGGACATATGGATTCCAAAAAGAATTTTCAAGACTGTTGAATAATATATATTACTTGTAAAGAGCAAGATTCACATTAGTCATGAAAAAATATTCAATTAAAACCTTTGGAAATACATATACTTACAACTTATCAAAGACTTTACATATAATGATAACCATTTAGGTATAAGAGGAAAATCCAGTGATAGTGTAAAGGATAACTAGGTGCACAAAGATTTTCAAATACATTTTCTCACCTAGGGCATAAAAAGTTGTCTAAGAAAGGATTTGAAATAATTTTCCTAGACATGACATTTAACCACATAATTTTGCTAGAAGAAATAAATAAATCAATTCCAGTATATACTAATCTAGAAAATGCCATTTTTATCCAAATTAGAGTTCAAATATGAAAGATTTACTCTTATGAGTTTAACTTTAACTCATGGGCAATGAAGATGTTGATATTCATATAAGATCAATCATGATTTTCACATTAACTGCTCTGTTGTGGTTTTACATGTGGATGACTACTACGTGAAAAAGGATCTAAGTCTTAGTGAGTGCACTTAGAGTAGTATATATAGATACACAAGAATCAAACAATATAAGTCTAATGTATCTATAAGTTGTTTCTTTAAAAAAAATGTGATCTTTAAAACACATATGAAGCTAGATGCAATAAAATATTAATGTGACATCTAGTACCCAAATAAACTCAAGGGATATGGCATTTAAGCTCAAGATTAACTAGATACATGGGAATGAAGCATATTGTATCTAGAAGTATACATTCCATGGGATTTACGTCACAAGGTATCTAAAAGTATACACCTCGAATTTTATTGTGCAGAAAGCTGTAAATTGCAGAAAGGAAAGAGCAAGTCGGAGGGATTTATGTCACAAGGTATCGGCCGTATCAGAACGACTCTTGTGACATCTCAATCTCGTACCTTACTTGCGTAGAAAGCTGTAAAGTGCTGAAAATAGTAAAAGGCATATAGAGTGGCTTGACACCACGAATGATGAAACCCACCCTATAAGTTTCATTAATACACAACAGTAAAGTAAAGGGATTATATTTTTTTAGGTTTGTATCGTAAGTTGCTTGCGGCAAAGCCTGATTTCGTAACTTACTTTACAACAGAAAAGTAACTGGATTACCCTTGTTTTAGATTTGTATCGTAAGTTGCTTGCGGCAGAGCCTGATTTCGCAACTTACTTTACAACAGAAAAAATGAATGGATTACCCTTGTTTTAGGTTTGTACCGTAAGTTGCTTGCGGCAGAGACTGATTTCACAACTTACTTTACAACAGAAAAAGTGAATGTATTACTTTTATTTTAGGTTTGTATCGTAAGTTGCTTGCGGCAGAGCTTGATTTCGCAACTTACTTTACAACCCTGCTTTGTAAACACACAACTGGAAAATAAATAATTTACATCTTACCAGTGAAAATTGGGCAGCGTAACCGCACTTGTTTGACAAGAACCTCCAAGGCTGCAGAGAAATCAGCGGTGTAATGACGCTGTGTTACCGAATCGCCTCCGAGTTTGTCGAGATTTCAACAGAACAACAGCGCTGAAATCCAAGTAGTGACTTGGTTTGGCAACCTAGAGGGGGGGTGAATAGGATGTTTATAAAATCTTTACCTTTTAAAAACTTTTCCTAAGATTTCACCAAAGACTTATCCCTTGTTTAATTAAGTTTGAAATAGTTGAACTTAAACAATATTACAAATTAATATAAGTTCAAAACCCTTGTTGATTAGCAAACTTAATTAGGTAATTTTGATATAGCCTAGTTAGCAAGGTTAAGATATTTAGGTTGATTATCAATGCTAACTACTCACTCAATTCTAAGCACAAATAATCAAATAAGAGAGTGAGAGGGAGTGAGAGAAATACCAATCACACAAGTGACACAAAGATTTATAGTGGTTCGGCAAACGGCCTACTCCACTCTTCTCAAGGTCGCACTTGAGGATTTCCACTATTGAGACCTCCACGACGCCCGGCTCCGAGGCTTTTACACTCCAAGGGAATTAAATAAGGATGCCCTTCCACCTTTACAATGACTCTCCTTCTCCGCCGAGTTCTAAGCGGTTCACCCAAGGGAATTAAAAACAACGGATGCCCTTGCCACCGATCGAATAAAGAAGAAGATAAAAGCTTTGCCTCTATGTAGGCTACAATGCAAGTTGAAGCTCCAATGATGCTCTCAAGAATAAACAAGTTTAAGCCTAAACCAATCTCAAAAGATTTTCCTCAAATCAAGGCACAAAGAGTTTGGTTGGTGAGAGAATTTAACCCAAAAATAGTTCACAAATGTTTTTCTATGGTTTCTTGAAGTTGGACAATGTTCCTCTAGTGTTTTGGACCCTTGAATGGGTATATATAAAGTCCCAACTCCATGTGACCGTTTGGGGGGTAAAACAGTCAAAACTGGGTCAAAAAATCAACTAGCCGTTGCACCCCAACGGCTATATTTTTTTTGAAAAAAAACATTTCTCGGAGTTCCGAGAAAAATGCTCGGAGTTCCGAGCGAAATTCTCGGAGTTCCGAGCAAATTCTCGGAGTTCCGAGAATTCAAACAGAACCTTTAAGTTTAGAATCTGGTGCATTTCTCGGAGCTCCGAGAATGTTCTCGGAGTTCCGAGCTCGGAGTTCCGAGACTGGATTTCCAGCAAACAGTGTCTCACTTGTAAAATTCATATCTCCCTCATTTCTCGTCGGATTTTGATGTTTCTATACTCTACGGATATGAGAAAAATGAGAGCTATCTGTTAAAAATATTTTCAAAAATATTTGAAAATGTTTTAAATAAGTTTTGATAGGATTTAGTTGCTGGTCCAGGTTGTTGCTTCGGAACTCTGTTTTGTTCATTCTTGTGTTGAATGCCATATGGGTCCCAACATGTTGGTACACCACCATGGCCATTCACTTATCCATTGAAGTCCTTAAAGGGTGTGTTAGTCTCTTTGAAAAACATATTTTTAGGGGTTTAAACAATGTGCCTTGATCAAGAGAAAACACAAGAGAGAAAGGTGATACATACTACCCTTTTGAACACTCTCTTGAATGAACTCTTGAGCCAATCTTCATTTGATCTTCAATGTGGTTCTTGGATTGCTTGTGGGATCTTCACTTGAGCTCCTTGCTTTAACATCTTCCAAGGATGATGCCACCAATGTGTTCAAGCTCCTTTGCATGTTGATCCTCAAGCATGTGTTGTGTTGCATTGTGTAATGGCGATATGACATGTCAAGCATGTCAAGTTCCTGTCTAAGACACAACACTCAAGGCAACTGATCAGTCTATAAACGACTAATCAATTTGTATTTGTTAATCATCAAAACAAGGTGATTGAATAAACCCATGGGGAACCCTTGGGCTTACAATCTCCCCCTTTTTGATGATGACAAACCAAATTGATTAGATAGGTGGGAGGAACCTCTTATGAGGATTAGATGGACAACTTAATCATGACTACTCCCCCTCAACATATGCATGAGATATATTCAACAAGGTATAATACAAGAATGCATATGATAATGGATCTAATCAATTATACAAATTCTCCCCCTTTTGGCATAAGCAAAAAGGAAGAATTAAGCACTTAAGCACAATACATAAAGCATCAAGATATACAATGAGAATATGATGCTCCCCCTAGTTTCTTGTCATGATTTACCAATTAAATTAATGTATATATGGCATGATAAGAGATAATCAACATAGGAAATGAATGACACAAAACAAATCAAGCCTATGTTGGAAAAAACAAAGAGACATTCCAAATTTAGCACAACTTTTTAGGGTATATCTTAGTATATATATAATTCCAATATAAATCTACCCTATGACCCATAATATAGTAATAGATTAGCAAGTTAAAGCTTATATTTTACTTATCATGAAAGAAATTAAGCAAGTTTTAGACTTAGCATGATAAGCCCCCTTTTGTTTTTAAAATTCCTATTAGAATCTTATCATGAGGTGATGTGTAAGTATAGACTCATCATGATAAGCAAGAATATATATATTTCAAGTTAAAAATATATTCTTAAATTGTCATGCATAGAAATGGACATTTGATCCTAATATGGCTAACTATTAGGATATATGGCATGACAGTGAAACTTATCATGAAAATACAAATTTTCAAGTGAAAGTACACATGATAAGCAATCAAATTCATAGAGATTAAGATTACAAAGTATAATTTTCTCCTATGAATGGGAAACAAGAAAGATATTCAAGATTGAGCACAAAATTCAAAAAGATGAACATTTAAGCCTTTTTTTGTTTTTTTTTTGTTGTTAAAGTATGAACATATAAGCACATATAGGTGGGGAATGAAAAAATGAACTATATAAGCAAGTCATTATAGTCATTTTAAACATGAATATAGCAAAGGTAATCTCTCCCCTTTGTATTTGTCATTTGCCTTATATAAAAACAAGGTATGACATTACACAATAGGCCAAAGATATGACAATTGAATGCTTGGCCATCAAAACTTATTCTTGGAATAGATGATACCAATCTAGATCATCCAAGATAAGTCTAAAAGCCTAAAAGATATGACTTTAAGTCCTAGGCTATGGGCTTTTTGTCTTAAAACAGTCACATGCTAGATGATACCAATTTAGGAGCATAAGACAAGCCCGAACTAACCACATATGGAGCAATCATGGCTCATAATGGGTGTACTTATCATAATCCAAATGATATATACATTGAGTATCATATGATAAGCCACTAAGGACAAATCTTGACCTTTAAGCTCCCCCTTTGAAAGAGAGTCATGCAATGCATGAATCCAAAGGGATATCCTTGCATAGACTCCAAAGGTTTTTGGATATATTTTCTAAAAGATACCAAGTTAAACTCAACCCTTGGGCTACAATGACACTTACTCTCCAAGTGTCAGTTTATCATGATAAAATGATAGCCATAGTCTAGCTCATCATGATAAACAAGCATAGCACAAAAGATTTTCAATCTTTGGCTCATGCTCCCCCTAAATGTGATATAATATTTTAAATTCAAGCTTTACTTCCCTAAGTATGTAATATACATAACTAGATAGGGAGATCACATATAAATGTATACCTATTCATGTTTGAGATGTTGGCACAAGGCCAATTTGTTAGATATTTTAATTAATGTGAATGTACCATCTCCCTCTTAGAATCTAAGAAGGCTAAGGGCACCAATTGAGTGACTTTTAAGATTAAGGTTTAACATCTCATATGTGTAGATATTATCAAACAAGGGGTTGATAACTATAGAATATGTATAAACCAATTTTAGTTCAATTCTATAGGACCAAGACATAGTGAGCATGGTCGATAAAGTACCATGTCATAGAGAGACATCCATAATTCATGAAGGTGAGAGTATACCTTATGAGAAAGATATGATCATCAAGGTTTCCATGGATAATCTACCATGTTTGGACACAAAGGACATGACACATAATGTGCATGGTCCAAACATTACATCTACATCCACAACCACATGTAAAATGACAAGGCATTAGGCACAAGGTGCATAAGTCTTATTGAAAACCAAAAAATATGTGGGAGGCTCATGTTCCCATCACAATCTAATACATACAACCACCTTAGTGAATTTTAATTTTACTCAAGTGAGTAAATGCCCAAATATGATTCTAGATTTCTATGATATTTTCATTTCAAGTCATACATTGAATCTAGATTCATGATTTAACTTTCCTATATAATATATATCCTTTTATGAACTTAGGGAAAGATCCAAGGATTTTATAATATATATGTATCAAATGATGCAAACTACCTTGGACACATGTATTCCATTTATGAACTTTCATGACTACTTGAACAAAATACATATAGCATATCTGTACATATTAAGGTTCATCTTAGTCATGAGATTATCCAATTAAAGCTCTTTGGAAATACACTAATTTTTAACCCATCTATGATTCTTATTAGATTTGATGAAAATCATTAAGCATGTAATAGAATGGATTTTGATAGGACAACTAGGTGCATGTTCGTTCACCTAGGGCACAAAAAGTTGTCTAAGAAGGGATTTGAATTGAATTCTTAGACATAGCATCTAATACCTTAGTTTTGCTAGAAATGATATATTAAAACAATTAAATACTCAATTGTCTAGCAAGTGCCATGTTTGTCCAAAATAAAGTTCAAAGAATAGTACTTTGGCATTTTCTCAATTTTTGCTCAAATACTATTTGATTGCCAAAAATAATTTCATTTAAGTTCTAGCCTTAAAACCTATGGGTTTCTTTTCTTTTGGTTTTTCTAGAATGATGTGATCAATTAGCCTAACTCATAGCAACTACCAAAACGGGTTCAAATTTTAAAGATGTACTTGAAGCTTTTAATTTGAACACATGGGCAAGAGATGTTGTTGTATATTCTATAAGGATCAATTTATGGTTTTCACATTGAATGCTCTATTGTGGTTGTCATGTGGATGAATGACATATTTTAAGTGCATGGTGATTTTTAAGTATATGTGGGCACTTAAACTAGGAAACTCAAAATGATATTCAATTAGGCTCATCATATCAAAGTCTCAAATTAATTACATTTAATCATATAGAGCTTGAATTTTAAGGTGATATATATATAGATATATGTTAAGCAAATATGAGCATATGATATCTATATACACATGTTTTTGAAATGAATTTCAATTTTAGGCACAACATGTATTGATACAAAAAAAAATTAAACAAGAACAAGCACATTGTATCAACAAATATATTTTCAAATGATATTCAATTAAAGCACATCCCCTAATCTAAAATAAACACAATATAGATCATGTTAGGGGTTTTGGAACCCAAACCATCTTGGTTCTAAGCAAGTTTGTCCTAGGTGATAAGTCCTTTTTAACCCAAACAAACTTACTACTTTTTACAAGTTTAAAAGTACACTTAAACTTGTAATGTCCAAATCTACCACAATAGTCACAAGATGCATAAGAGTAGGTAGATGGACGGGATGAACATGATGAATTACAAGAGTGATCATGATGGTAATTGAATTTTACATTCTCTTGTAACTTATGATTTTCCAACCTTAATGTTTCATTCTTTATGTTTAAGTCATTGATTTTCGTTTTAAAATTTATTAATTCAAGAGATGAAAGCATTTTAATTTTCTCTTCTTCTTCTTTAAGGAGTTGATTTTCCTCTCTTAGTGAAGCAATGGTATCACTTAGTTCAATAAAATCTTTTTCAAAAATTTCATTTTCTTCACTAAGATGTGCATGATCTATTTCTAGTGACCTAAACTCCTTGTGAATACTAGCTAAATTGTTTTTCAAGTTTGAATTCTTAGCTAGTTGATCCTCAAGTTTCTTATGTAATTCTTGGACATTTTCAACAAGTTCTTCAAGTGTGAATTCGGCATTATCCAAGGGGTCTACATTAGATAATCCCATTAAGCACATGTTTTGATTTTGAAGATTTTCAATAGAGTCCAAAATATTTTTAGCATTTTTACAAGAGGATACTTTCTCATAAATGTGTGGTGGTAATGCACCACATGTTGCAATTAGGGCTTTTGTATTTAGTAAAGATAATTTTTTATTATATTCATTTAATCCTTTAGATTTAGCATTTAACATAAATCCATTTTCAATTATCTTTACCATATCTTTATCTAGACCTTTTAAGTATGTCTTCATATGGATCAACCATGATCCATAATCCGAATCATCTAAAATAGGTAGTCTAGATCCCATCTTTTAAGTTGCCAAAAAGTTTGATCTTTTAACTCTTAACCGGTTAGGGTCTTAATCAAGAGCCCAAGCTCTGATACCAATTGAAATCCAAGTAGTGACTTGGTTTGGCAACCTAGAGGGGGGGTGAATAGGATGTTTATAAAATCTTTACCTTTTAAAAACTTTTCCTAAGATTTCACCAAAGACTTATCCCTTGTTTAATTAAGTTTGAAATAGTTGAACTTAAACAATATTACAAATTAATATAAGTTCAAAACCCTTGTTGATTAGCAAACTTAATTAGGTAATTTTGATATAGCCTAGTTAGCAAGGTTAAGATATTTAGGTTGATTATCAATGCTAACTACTCACTCAATTCTAAGCACAAATAATCAAATAAGAGAGTGAGAGGGAGTGAGAGAAATACCAATCACACAAGTGACACAAAGATTTATAGTGGTTCGGCAAACGGCCTACTCCACTCTTCTCAAGGTCGCACTTGAGGATTTCCACTATTGAGACCTCCACGACGCCCGGCTCCGAGGCTTTTACACTCCAAGGGAATTAAATTAGGATGCCCTTCCACCTTTACAATGACTCTCCTTCTCCGCCGAGTTCTAAGCGGTTCACCCAAGGGAATTAAAAACAACGGATGCCCTTGCCACCGATCGAATAAAGAAGAAGATAAAAGCTTTGCCTCTATGTAGGCTACAATGCAAGTTGAAGCTCCAATGATGCTCTCAAGAATAAACAAGTTTAAGCCTAAACCAATCTCAAAAGATTTTCCTCAAATCAAGGCACAAAGAGTTTGGTTGGTGAGAGAATTTAACCCAAAAATAGTTCACAAATGTTTTTCTATGGTTTCTTGAAGTTGGACAATGTTCCTCTAGTGTTTTGGACCCTTGAATGGGTATATATAAAGTCCCAACTCCATGTGACCGTTTGGGGGGTAAAACAGTCAAAACTGGGTCAAAAAATCAACTAGCCGTTGCACCCCAACGGCTATATTTTTTTTGAAGAAAAACATTTCTCGGAGTTCCGAGAAAAATGCTCGGAGTTCCGAGCGAAATTCTCGGAGTTCCGAGCAAATTCTCGGAGTTCCGAGAATTCAAACAGAACCTTTAAGTTTAGAATCTGGTGCATTTCTCGGAGCTCCGAGAATGTTCTCGGAGTTCCGAGCTCGGAGCTCCGAGAATGTTCTCGGAGTTCCGAGCTCGGAGCTCCGAGAATATTCTCGGAGTTCCGAGACCGGATTTCCAGCAAACAGTGTCTCACTTGTAAAATTCATATCTCCCTCATTTCTCGTCGGATTTTGACGTTTCTATACTCTACGGATATGAGAAAAATGAGAGATATCTGTTAAAAATATTTTCAAAAATATTTGAAAATGTTTTAAATAAGTTTTGATAGGATTTAGTTGCTGGTCCAGGTTGTTGCTTCGGAACTCTGTTTTGTTCATTCTTGTGTTGAATGCCATATGGGTCCCAACATGTTGGTACACCACCATGGCCATTCACTTATCCATTGAAGTCCTTAAAGGGTGTGTTAGTCTCTTTGAAAAACATATTTTTAGGGGTTTAAACAATGTGCCTTGATCAAGAGAAAACACAAGAGAGAAAGGTGATACATACTACCCTTTTGAACACTCTCTTGAATGAACTCTTGAGCCAATCTTCATTTGATCTTCAATGTGGTTCTTGGATTGCTTGTGGGATCTTCACTTGAGCTCCTTGCTTTAACATCTTCCAAGGATGATGCCACCAATGTGTTCAAGCTCCTTTGCATGTTGATCCTCAAGCATGTGTTGTGTTGCATTGTGTAATGGCGATATGACATGTCAAGCATGTCAAGTTCCTGTCTAAGACACAACACTCAAGGCAACTGATCAGTCTATAAACGACTAATCAATTTGTGTTTGTTAATCATCAAAACAAGGTGATTGAATAAACCCATGGGGAACCCTTGGGCTTACAAGCGCTACTATTGAAATGTAGCTCGTAGTTTTGCAAAATTTGGTAAAACAACGGCGTAAAAAGGAAAAGACGCTCTGAACCTTCTGAAATTTGGAGGAATGCCGACGTCCGAAAAGAGCTACCTAGTGTTCCTCTACTTTCTCTCTACTAGAGCAAGCTAACTAGGGTTTTTTCTGATTTTCTACAGGGATTTGAGGATTGAAAAGGGAGAGAAATACACCGAAACAAGGTGTATACACCAGAGAGGGAGAGTGAGAGAGAGAAGAATGAGACAAAGGGAGGAGAAGGAATGAAAAACCCTTACTCCCCCTCTCCTATTTATAGGGGAGGGGGGTTAAAAATATCTAATTTCGGCCAAAATTCATCCCAGACGAATTGGAATTCGTCTGGGACGAATTTGTTGGGTGGTTCACTCTTGGTTCCCGCGTTGTTTTGTTTTATATGGTTTCGCCTTTTATCGGTAGTTTAAAACGCGCATAACTTCTTCGTTTGAACTTCGATTTATGTACGGTCAGGTGCTTTGGATTCGTCATTTCGCGTACTTTCAAATGAACGTTGCTTAGTTTTGGGAAAGAAAATTTTCTTCGGTTTGACCAAAAAATGCGGGTGTTATGTAGAAACAGGTGTTTTGGTTGCCGAAAAAGGCAGGTGTTATAAAAAATAATCTTTCCAGTTGTTTCTACAGGACAACAAGGTTTGTTGAAAACTATTTTGTTTTGTAAATACCCTAAAGAGAGATTGAGAGAAACACTACTGGTGCTCTAGGACTCGTCATAATTTTCTTCCTCGCGACACCAATTACTAATACTGCCTTGACAAAATTGGGTGTCTATAGATGCCCCTCTTTGGTAGAGGGTGCAAGGAACCTGAATGCCAAAGGTGACAACAAAATTTTATCAATGGAGACTAATGATAGGCTTGCAAGACTCACAACGGATCCTAGGGCATGCAGCCCTGACCGAGGAACCTTGCTGTCAGGTCATTGAGTGGAAACCTCTCGCCTACGGTTTTTAAAAATACGACCGTTAGAATGAGCCCTGGGATGGACGTCGTTACTCACAGTCGGGAGGGTCATCAAAAGTCAGATTTAGGACACCTAACTTGGGGAGGAACCTCTAGGTCAGGTTAAGGACACCTGATTTGGGGAGGGACCTCGAGAGATGTCATTTTGACATCCAGTGTGGACACTGATGACAAGATGCCAACTTCGCACCTGGTGATTGATGTGATAGATCGTACGCATGATCTTGAATTGAGACTGTTTTTTAAACAATGCTTGATCTCGAGGTGATACATTGTGTACAAATGGACTTGCTCAGGCTTTGATTTGAATTGCAGGATCACTGCATGGATTTGATTTATCTTGAATTAGATGGTCACCGAGGTGAAACAGACTTATCCTGAAGGGTGAACACGTCCCAGTGGATTCGCTCATATTAGATACCTTGTTCTGACAGATTTACTCTGGTATGAAAGGGTTAACGTGTTCAGACGGACTTACCCTGGAGAGCTAACGTGTCATAACGGGTTTGCTCATATTTATATACCATGTTCTAACTTATTTACTTTGGTTTAAAAGGGCTACTGTGTTCAAACAGACTTGCCCTGGAGAGCTGACGCGTCATAACGGGTTCGCTTAGGTTAGATACCATGTTCTGATGGATTTACTCTGGTTTGAAAAGGCTACCATGTTCAGACGGACTTGCCCTGGAGAGCTAACGCGTCGTAAGGGTTTACTCAGATTAAATACCATGTTCTGACGGATTTACTTTGGTTTGAAAAGGCTACCATGTTCAGACGGACTTGCCCTGGATAGCTAATGCGTAGTAACGGGTTCGCTCAGGTTAGATACCATGTTCTGACGGATTTACTCTGGTTTGAAAAGGCTACCGTGTTCAGATGGACTTGCCTTGGAAATCTAACGCGTTCTAACAGGTTCGCTCGGGTTAGATACCATGTTCTGACGGATTTACACTTATTTGAAAAGGCTACCGTGTTCAGACGGTCTAGCTCTGGATAGCTAATGCGTAGTAACGGGTTCGCTCAGGTTAGATACCATGTTCTGACGGATTTACTTTGGTTTGAAAAGGCTACCATGTTCAGACAGACTTGCCCTGGATAACTTATGCGTAGTAACGGGTTCGCTCAGGTTAGATACTATGTTCTGACGGATTTACTCTGGTTAGAAAAGGTTATCGTGTTCAGACGGACTTGCCCTGGAAAGCTAACGTGTCGTAACGAGTTTGCTCAAGTTAGATACCATTTTCTGATGGATTTACTCTGGTTTGAAAAGGCTACCATGTTCAGACGGACTTGCCTTGGAAAGCTAATGCATCGTAATAGTCTTGCTCAGGTTAGATACCATGTTCTGACAGATTTACTCTGGTTTGAAAAGGCTACCGTGTTCAGATGGACTTGCCTTGGAGAGCTAACGCGTCGTAACGGGTTTGCTCCGATAAGATACCATGTGCTGACGGATTTACTCTGGTTTGGAAAGGCTACCGCGTTCAGACGAACTTGCCCTGAAGAGCTAATACGTCGTAATGGGTTCGCTCAGATTAGATACCATGTTCTGACGGATTTACTCTGGTTTTGAAAGTATTTTGAAAGACTCTTGCTGGGGTTGATGCCTCATGGGGCTTTTGCTAGTTTTGAATGCCCGATTTGGTCACAAACTCTGTTGTGGACGTAGGTACAAACTTTGCTGGGGATTTGGTTGCAAACTCCGCTGGGGATTTGGGTACAAAGTCCGCTGAGGATTTGGGTACAAAGTCTGCTAGGGATTTGGTTGCAAACTCCGCTGGGGATTTTGGTTGTAAACGCCACTAGGGATTTGGGTACAAAGTCCGCTGGGGATTTGGTTGTAAACGCCGCTGGGGATTTGGGTACAAAGTCCGCTTGGGACTTGGTTGCAAACGCCGCTTGGGGGTTTGGGTACAAAGTCCGCTTGGGATTTGGTTGCAAATGACGTTGGGGTTTTGGGTAAAAAGTCCACTGAGGATTTGATTTCAAATGCCGTTGGGGGTTTGGGTACAAAGTCTGCTGAGGATTTGGTTGTAAATGCCGCTGGGTATATTAGGTTGGAGAATCGGGAACATACATCTTTTGTTAAAAGACTAGGTTCGAATGACTCTCTGGGGATGTGGGGTGTTGGTGATAGTAGGATATATGATAGCATGTTGCCACAACACTGGTGAGGAAGTCCGTTTGAGCTATCAGAGCTAGTAAGGTTCCTTGGATGCCGTAAATTGGCTGAGAGTTAATCGGGATTGATTCTGATGATGGTGATCCTGACTATGTCAAGGGAGCCGATGTTATACTGACTGATTAGAGAATTGACTCTGAAGGGGATGTAAACATCCATCAATCAGTGTCGAAATCAGTCGTGTTCGACCATGATTTGATGAATCTGTTGACAGACAAATTGCTCGAGCAAGGGTATTCCATTCAGGGAGAATCTGACAAAAGTTTGCTTATCTTGACTCCACTGGGAAGAAGGGCTTTGGTATTTGACGTTGCGAGAGATAATCCAGGGTTTACCAATCTTTTGGGTTAATGTCACGATGACGAGGACACTTATGAGGGTATCTAAGTGACATTGGAGTGTAAACCGGGCTCTGTCAGAGAGGTTTCAGATGGCAGACCATTGCCTTGGAATGTTTCCAATGGGGAGTGAATGCTTATATACTCAGCTGGGGAGAAATCGAGACGATTTCGCGCCCCGGGTTGACATGGTATGACACTTTCTTGGAGTGATTGGCCCTTGAGGAAGTAATGCAAGATACACTGGATTGTCTCCAAGGATCTCGGAATTCCAGTGGAAAAGATTTTTGGGGGCATTGGTTGCCTTGAGCATGCTTTATACATACCCTTGGTCTGCGGGGAAAGATGTATGAATCCTTGGTTATTCCCAAGCAAAACAACTCAATTATGTTGGGAGGACCCCAAATAAATGTGCTTAGAAGACTTCAGGGAGTGCCCAAAGAGTTGATTGATCTATCGCTGAAAGATTCTGGGAATCCACGGATGAAACATCAGCGAAACGAGCTGAAAATGGCGGGAATTCCAAGACTCATTGATTTGATAGTGAGCTTGCTAGAGCACCACTATTGAGAGAGGCCAGCTGAGGGATCTCGAAAGTTAAGGAAGTCTTCGGTTTCTAAGCTGAGAGTAGACCCATCGTCCGCCTCAGACGTAGTCTAGGATCTTTAGGAGCACGGTCGGACAGATCCTACTGATGAACAATGATTTTTTATTCCCCAAGTTGGGGATGAGATGTATTTTACCTTCTTGATTGATCAGACATACATTTGATATATGGATCAGTTTTTGTTGTTTGCTTTTATCGGCAGTTGTTTGTGTTGTTTGTATTGAAATAAAGAGTTTTTCTGTATAAATAGACATCTGTTCTAGATGGGTATTTATACAAAAATGCCCCTAGTATAGTTCTTTAAACAACTTGGATTTTTGAGTATTTTGCATTATTAGAGAAGGCTAATCTTATTTTTGAGCAATTTGCATTATTAGCAAAGGCTAATAATGCAAAATGCCCCTGGCATGGTTTTTTTAATGATTTGATCATGCATTTTATGTTATTAGTCATATTTTTATGACTAATAATATGAAATGGCCCTAGTGTCTTTATTCCCATAGACAAGAGAAAGCTAATACAAGGTAAGAAACGAGGATAAAAATTTTGATGTAATGAAAAGAGGGTTCTTTCTTAGCGCTCCTGATCACGATGTTATGTCTTTCTGAACATTCTTTTCCTGTACACGGAGTACCAAACTGGATCTTGACCTTCTGAGACCTGTACACGGAGGACTGAGCTGGATATTGGTTTTCTGAGACCTGTACTTGGAGTACTGGGCTTGACCTTCTGAGATAGGAGAATTCATTGTCTTTTCCTTCAACGTATGATTACCTTTGCTGGGTAAATGACTTGGCCGAGGAAAATGAGCTTTTCTTTTCTGAATTCCCATATAGGGAGGAAAGGAGGGAGACTCAATTTTACTGAAACAAATGCTTTTGATTTATTTAGGTAAATCGAACCCTAGATAGATGAATTTAAATGTTCTTATGCATAAGTAGTGTTCCCTACCTCTGGTTTTTAATCATGGTCTAGAGACCATTTAGATTGTTTGAAGTATTAACTCATTTTGTTTTGGACCAAAGAATTCTTCATCTGGTCATTTAGAAGGTATGCTTTGCCAACAATTAAGTTGTCCTTTATGGATTTTCAACTTAATGGACCGTCTGCACCTTTATTTTTGCTACAAACATGTTTTTGGTTTTGTTTCTACAGGTGAGATGATCCTAATTTTTGCCTAAGTCAGCTTTTCAGGTTTTCGACTTAGCGGATCTTCAGATCTTCTTGTTCTTGACATTAGGAAGACTTGTGGGGATCCTGAGAAGGTTTGTTGGCTTTACCAACGACGACCGAACCTGAAATGATCAGGTTGCCTACGTACTCCAAAGAAGGATTGGGATCAGGTCCGCGTAGTTCGAGGCTTTCTGCTGAGGAACTAATTGGGTGTTTGGCGGTGTTTGGCTTCCCCAAATGTGACCGAACCTGAAATGATCAGGCTACCTACGTACCCCAAAGAAGGTTTGGGATTAGGTCCACATAGTACGAGGCTTTTCTATGGGGAAAAGGATCGAAGTGGATGGTTTCTGTTGGCTTTGCCAAAATAGGTGATCGAACCTGAGTTTCGCCAGGCTACCTACGTACCCCAAAGAGGCTGGGATCGGGTCCGCGTAGTTCATGGCTTGAAGGCATCTTCAAATGGGTCTTTGAATTTTGTAGGTGAGTCAATTTGGGCTCTGATCGGCGCATGGAGGCCTTTGATATCTTTTGATTTGAACGAGGTTAGTAAGTTGGAAATTCTATCTCCATTTTGGTCAAGAAGTCTGACGGCTTTTCCGGACAGGATTTTATCAACGATGTAGGGGTCCTACTGGTTTAGTCTAAACTTTCCCTTAGGATCGAGGACAAGTTCGGTATTATCTAAACACCATATCCCCCTCTCTGGAAGTTCACGGCTTAGCTCCGCATCTTCAGTAGGTGCATGAGTCAACTATTCTTGCGACAACTTTGTCTTTGACACAATTTTTTTTAGAGTAATGTTCATGACATCGAATTTGACGAATAGTTGTCAGGCGACGGTTGGTGACAACATTAGGGGAGATGACAAACAACCCTTGATCTTTTGAAGGTTTCTTGATATTCAGTGTTCCACTGTTTGGATAGTCGTCCATTGGAAGAGCTTTGTTGAGATTCTTGAAATTGACATAACATCGAACATTTTCATCTTTTTTAGTATTGGAATGATGTCTGCTAACCACTCAGGATACCTGAACACTTTTTAGAAATCCTGCTTTTAGCTACTTGATCTTTGATCTTTTGAGAAACCATTCTGGTCTCATTCTTCTGAGCTTTTGCTTCTTTGTCTTGGCTTTTGGGAAGAGAGGGATATGGTGCTGGACAATTTCCTCATTTGATCCTTGCATATCTTTGTATGATCAAGCAAAAGACTTCTTTGAATTCTTTTAACAATTTGATTAATTCCGTACGCTCTTCATGGAATAAGGTTTTGCCAATCTTAATCCCCAAAACCAGCGATTCAGTGCTTATGTTAATAGTTTCAAACTCATCTTCTAAAGGTTTCGCTTGGTTAATTACTTCACCTTAAGGGGAGTTTCATCTGCATCCTCATTTAAAGAGGGCTGTTCATTATATTTTAAAGCATTTACTTCAGAACAATCGAGAGAGAAAAGCGAGTACGGAGAAACTTCTTTCATTGATTTACAAACTAGATACATCAGAAGAAGAACTGACTGACGCGTCCTTGTCGGGCTCTTTCACATTTGATGTTTTTTCAAAAGATGAGTCAGAATCAGACAAGGAGTCTGACTTAGAAGACAAGAAGTCTGTATCCAGAGGAGTAAGGAGTGGGATAAAAGTATCCAACTAGTTGGAGAGGTCTGCGTTGCTAGCATCAGTAATCATACTTTGTGGGGGGAAACACAAATGCTCATGCTTTTATGCTTTTAGCCATGACCTTTAGAAGGTCATATGGGATGATAAAGTCACCTTTGTCGATGAGTTTTTGAATGGCGTGCTTCAAGGAGACACATTTCTCAGTTGGGTGGCCCTTTCCTTGATGACATTCACAGAATTCCCACTCACCGTAGTTTATCGGGAGTTGATTTGGGGGAGGGCTAGGTGTATGAGCAGTGAGCTTGTTGTTCTTGATCAGAAATCTCATAACCGAGACCAGGACAGATGGTAATGCGGAGAATTCCCTGTCGGACTGTAGCGACAGCTTTTCATTCAGTTTTCTTTTCTTGGCTGAAGCGTTGTTTACTTCTGTCCCTGATTCAGGATTCTTGGAGTATGCATACTTAAGGTTGGAATCGTAATCTGATTCAAATTTTCACTCAGACGAGAGGACAAATTATTTCTTCTCGATAAGTCTTGGATAGCATTTTTCAAAGCGAGACATTTATCAGTCAAGTGTCCCCTACCTTGATGGTAATCACAGTACTCTCCGTTGTTCCAAGTCCTTGGCAAAGGGTTAGGAGGCAGACGAGGTGTGAGCAAGAACAACTTCTTTTCCCGGAGAAGTACCCTCATGATGGTAGAAGGATTAGCAGGTAAGGGAGAAAATTCCCTTCGAGGTTTTTTTTATGAAGGTAAGCCCTCGGGGTGCCTTGCTGTGTTGCTAGGTGACCGATGTTTCAGAAGCTTTTGCGATTTTCTTTACCGTGTTAACTGCTTCGAGTGGAAGGGGTTTCTGAATAATAGCCTATGAAAATAGTTGAGCATCATCAATCCATCTATGAACCATGTGGGCCTCAATTTTGCTTTCAGTGTCTTTGAAGAACTTTAGACTTGCAAAGCAATGAACGGACATGTCACGCAGGGGGAGAGAAGTGAGGTTCTGCTGCCTTATCCCAATCCTTTTTTGCAGAATGAGATCCAACATCGGCGTTTTTGGCTGTTGCAGATCCTGATTGTCTTGGGACAAGTACTTGGGTTCTACCATGATGGTGTGAAGATTTGAAGGACCAGAAGATTCTGAAATTTCTACCAACGGAGTGGGAAATAGAGAACTAGATAGATCCGAGGTTTTCTCCTGACGAGTTTCGGTACGGGACCAGGCTTTTTATATCTCGGGTGTAATGGTTTCACGTGTACGAATTTTCTACCTGCAGATGGGAATATGCATACACTAGTTTCAGAGCTTTTTCACGCAAGGAGGGAAAAGTTATGCAAACAATCAGAAGATTACAAACAAAAATTTTGTTTTATTTATATGTCTGATCAATTTTTACAATTTGTACAACAAAGCCCATGCTAGCCTGACTTCTAACGACAATTTTACAAAACTTATGCCAAAAGGGAAAGAACAACTTGATATCTTCTGTACAGAAGCAGCCCATACGCTGGTGGTTGTGAGCCAAGCGGACGGTAGCAGGGTACCAAATGGCTTCTGGAGGGTTTTTATCCTAAAGGATCTGTGACGGGAGTGACGAGTAGTAATCTGAATATATCCTGTCAGAGGATTGTCCTAGGACGAGGGATAGCTATGCGAAGCTTTAGACGAAGCCAAATGTAAAGAAGAGTTGGATATCCTCTGAAGGGGGGATGAGGGTCCCAACAGACGCTATCTAAGCCCTTGAAGGTTTCGGCAAGCATGGAGGGTGTTGGGTTAGCATCTAATAACAGTTGGTCCAAAATTCTGAGCAGGGCGAGAGAGGCTACAATAGATTCCTGACATAGAAGATACTTTGCGTACACACAAAGTATATAGGCTTTTTAACGTTGTTGCTGGAATGCTATGTCTTCTAGGTCTCCTTCTAGGATATAGGCATCAATAAGCCTATATATGTAAAGACCGTTTGAGCGTCCCCCAGGTCTTATTCTAGCATGCAAAGCAGCCGAAGATATGTGAATTTGCTGATTCTAAACCAAGTTCGGGATAGATGATGGGTCTGCCTCACAGGTACTGCATAAAAAGGGTACATCATCTTTCAAAAGTGGAACACACTTCCTGAAGACCAGAGCGAAAGACGTAATACCGGGGGTCCCAGTATTAAGTATTAAGCTGTTGCTTTGAGGAGATTCCAATGTAATGGGGTGAACTCATGGAAAGGAAAAGTTTGCTCATGTTAGGTGAGATGACTGCACCATAAGTGGCTTCTTGACTCACGATAACTTTGCATCCATCCAGAAGATAACAAGAAAATTTTCAGACAAACAAAAAGATTGATGCACATACTTTTTATTTATTCACATTTCCTTTTTCTTTTACACAAGGCCTTTAACAGGCTATTTACAAAACAAAAGACGGTAACAAAAAAGAAAAATGGCGTTCTCTGTCTTCTACATAGGCTGGATCAACGAACGATGGACGTGGTTCGTTCGAGAAGATCTGTTTCAAGTACAAAGTAGTAATTGGCTGCTACTTCGTGCGCGATTGTAGCAACTAGATCAGGCGTGATCGTATCCTCTCTAGAATTCCATGCAAAGGCAATAGATTTGGCGAGATCGTTTGAAAATTCCCGAGGGGGACGGAAGCAAATGATTGGTTCAACGATCCCTTGTTTGGCTCCATATTGACGCATGATGCGGCTCGGGATATAGAATGAAGTTTTTTCCACACCAAGGAGTTGGATGTAAGAAGATTCTAGTGTGGACACGATAGCACGACAGTACATATGAGTTCTTCAATAAATGTTACCAGCTTTTAAGCTGGACATCCACGAAAACCATTCGGTGACTGTCTCGAGGCATTCAAAATGGTGCCAGTTTTGGTAATTGAAAATGGAAACACCTAGCAGGGTACCGGGAGTAGCAATGTGGAGTTTTAAGCAAAGCCAAATGTAGAGAATGATGGGGAATCCTGTAAATTGATGATCAGGATCTTCTTGAATCCTGTCTAATCCATTCAAAGTTTCGGCTAGGATGATAGACACTGGATTAGCTTCATCTGGAACTTGGTCTACTATACTGAGTATACCAAATGAAGCTTCACCGGGGTTTTGCCTTGTGAGGTATCTAGCGTAAACGCAGAACAGAAGAGCCTTGTGCTGAGCCTCTTGATAGATGAGATCATCTATATTTTGAATAGGAGAAAAGGCTACGATCAGCTGATCAACGAGTACACCTTTCGAGGTCATGAAACTAAGAGGATCTTGACTGCGTATGCAGAAAATTTGTTTGACTTGATGTACCTAATTTGTCCTGATGACAGGTCTGACAGCTGACCCTTCCTCTAGCACTCCTAGTAAGGTACAAAATTCCTCATAGGCGGGACACATTTCTTCCAATCCAAAACGAAAGACATGGTTGTCTTTGCCCCAACACTGAGCGGCTGCTTAGAGAAGACTCTAATCGACTTGGATGAAAGGGAGTAAGGGAAAGTACTGCTCGAAGGGGTTGGTGAAACACCTGCTGAAATCAGAATTTTCAACGATATAGAAGTTGTGAATCCATTCATCCAATTCTTCCTTGCGGTCCATGATCTACCTATACGGAAGACAGAGAACAAAAACACAGTTAAACGTTTGGTAAAACATTTGCTTTTGTATTTTTGTATTTTCATTTTTTTTTAAATTTTTACAAATTTTCTCAAATTTTAACAGAATTTTGACAAAATCTGGACATTCGAGGAGCTGAAAGCAAGGTTTGCCTCACAGTCACTGACTGGGAAAATATCATTGGAAAGATTAGAATTGAGACCTGAGACCACCCTGATCTTGAGACGATAAATGGACAGAGATTCGACACTTTGGATGACAAAATGGTCGGGATAGGATTGTCTCCAAAAGTGAATACAACATGACCTGAGTATGACTCCTGACTTCATGAACAAAACACTGGTCAGAAAAAGACCATCTACCGAGGGGAAGATGAAAACAATTTGGGCAGAGTTCTATCGCTATCTTGACCTTAATGGGTGGTTGGGATGAGTCTAACCTTTCAGAAAGACTGACTTGAATTTGAGCAGAGCTCGGGTACTGTGATCATAACAATGGTCATGACAGGATTGTCTTCGTACATGAAGATGGGTTGATTTAGGCAGAGCTTCGCCACCACAGACTAAAGCAAATGGTTTCGAAATGAGTCTAATCTTTCAGAAAGATGGATTGGATTTGAGCAGAGCTCGGGTACTGTGACCATAACAAATGGTTATGACAAGGTCATCTTCGTACCAGAAGATGACTTGATTTGGGCAGAGCTTCGCCGCCACATACCATAACAAATGATTTGCAAAAGAGGGTCAAACATTTCGGAAAGACGGATTGGAATTTGAGCGGAGCTCGGGTACTATGACCATAACAAATGGTCATGACAGGGATTATCTTCGTATGAGAAGATGGGTTAGTTTGGGCAGAGCTTCGCCGCCACGAACACAACAAATGGTTAGGAAATGGGTCTAACTTTTTGACAAGACTGATTGGAATTTGACCAGAGCTTGGGTACTGTGACCATGACAAATGGTCATGAAAGGGTTATCTTCGTACCAGAAGATGGGTTAAGTTGGGCAGAGCTCTGCCGCTATTGACCATAACAGAGGTCAGGAAATGAGTCTAACATTTCGGAAAGACTGTTTGGATTGAACAGAGCTCGGGTACTGTGACCATAACAATGGTCATGACAGTATCATCTTTGTACAAGAAGACATATTTATTTGGGCAGAGCTCCGCCGCTCTTGACCGTAAAAAGAGATCAAGGAAGGTTTATCTCTGTGTGGAGAGATGACTCCAAAAGGATTTGACCAGGGTGATCTGGGCAGGTCTATGGACAGATGGACATTATTTGGACAGAGCCTTGCTGTCTTGACTATAATGATAGTCAGGACTGATCAAGACTTGAAAAGCAGTAGAGCCGGACGAGGCTGAGACCAAGACGGTTTGGATAGGGAGATGATTGAGGGATTGCAATAATTTTTGAAAGATGGGACCAGAATGAGGGCGTCTTTTGGCTAAGCGCATTAACCATAAGACTGATATTCTTCCAGGGTACAATGGTTTGCTTATCTAAAGAATGTGATAGTATGGTTTTGTAAACATGACTCTGGACAAAACCAAAGTTTAGACATAACCTCTAATTTTGGGTAATGGTAAGTTGCAACCGTTTGCGCATCGGGCTAGGGTAATGACATCCCTAACAAGAATTGAGGCAACTAGGGGATAAACTCGCTCAACATGCTCGAGGTGGGCTGGGGGTTTAATGTATCCCTATTTAGATGATGCTCACATCTCTCGAGAGTAACTGGTAGGCTTACCTAACTTTAAGCACAACATGTCCTTAGACAGGATATGGTAATATCTAAGTGAACAATATGCTGGGCTATGCAGGGGATGAAAGCTTCAAGGTCCCTCTTGCCAATGTGCATAACAACACTTGCCGGAGGTAATCGAGCTCAGCGTGAAGCTAATACATCGTCGTTTTAATGCCGCCACAAGGGCGACGTGTAAAGAGGTAGTGCTTTCACCTCAAATGGATGCGAGACCAGCAGATTCGGGTGATGAAATCCCAAATATTTTCGAATCTATTCCAAGGGCTAGTCACTCCCGGGTAAATAGGTATGCAAGTGGACGATGAACTCCCATGGTGTGTGCGTGAAAAATAAAAATAAGGGGGTAGCCTAGGTGCCTCCCGGGGCGTTTTCGTGTAATTTAATTATGAGCATTGGCTCAAACAATTTCTTACGATAATTGCGAGCCTTGGCTCTTAGCAATTGGTGGCAAGCAATCCCTGTAGAAAAGGCGCAACAAGTATATATGTACTTGAAAGTTAATCTAACACTTGTTTTATCTTTGCTCTTCTAGAGCGTTCGCAACTTGCAAAAAAGTTCGCAGCTTGCGAATACCCCTAAAGGCTACATCGGGTTAAGGATAACCCAAGAAAGGAGAAAAAAACAAATTAGTTGATTTGAAATTCTTGAAAAATGCCAATTTAGTTATATAGACCTATAACCTTTTAAATTTGATAACAGGCTCTGCTGAGAGGGATTATCATGTTTAAGTTTTCCCCAGCAGAGTCCCCATCTGTGGGAGCCATTTTTTTCCCGTGTTTACGCAGGACGACAGGGGATTACCACAATCGGATTCTATATAGGGGGTGCTATTTGATCTGCGTATCTTACGAACTCGAGACGGAGGTCCAAACTTCGCAAGGTAAATAGAATTCAGAGTCGCCACCTAGGTTAGGGCCCATGACCCGTGTCTGTTCTTCAAAGGGAATGAGCAACGAGGCTCAAATTCCATTAGAAGAATAGTAACCAAATGGGTTCTTTTGCTCTGGGCCTGTGAAACCTTATATTTTACTTTGTTTGTTTAAGGCATGGTCCTTACAAATATCCTGGTAAGGGTTGTGGTTACAATTGGGAAAGGTTTTAGGTACCCCTCTTGCCCGGCTTAATCCGGTCTCTTAACTTAGATTGGCATTTTGGAAGGATTTAAAATAAAATGATTTGATCTTATTTTCCTTGTTAGATTATGCTTAATTCTGAATGTAAATGCAGTGAATTTACAAAAGAAAATGAAAATAAGCGATAAGTAACTTGATCGGTGTTGTAAATTGTTTACGGCTCGAATGGAACTCGCAACTACTCACGATCAGGTTAGCTCTAATCAAACAGAAAATGACTGTACAGAAAGTAAAAGTAAAGCAGAGGGGTTTATAAAATAAGTTCAGGGTGCAATTTGTGCGCCCGAGATCCTATGATGTCACCACCTCGTATTTTACTGTGCAAAAAGCTGTAAATTGCAGAAAGTAAAGAGCAGGTCAGAGGGATTTACGTCAAAAGGTATCGACCGTATCGGAACGATTCTTGTGACATCTCAACCTCGTACCTTACTTGTGCAGAAAGCTGTAAAGTACTGTAATTAGTAAAAGGCATATTGAAATTCCAAGGGTGGTCCCGAGTAGGGCAACTTAAGAGGAGTGAAAATTAGGATCCTAACAAGTTTTAACCTTTTGAAAACTTCTAACCTAATTATGAAGATTAAGAGATCAAGAATTAAAAATAAGCACACCAGTTAAATCCTAAGTGCAATGCAAATAAAGAGCAAGAGTTTAAGAGAGAGTGCACCCGAGATTTAAAGTGGTTCGGTCCTCAAAACGCGAGGCCTACTCCACTCCACCAACCAAACCCGTTGATGGCTTCACTATTTGATCTTCTTAACTTCTGCGAAGATCAATGTCGATTACAATTCCGATCGCCTTTAACCTTGGTGGCAATCCTCACCACGGAGAGTGGGCTCCGCTTCTCCGAACACTCGCCCAAATACAATCTGATAAAGAAAGAAAGAAGTAAAGACAATCCCTCACAAGGGTTTACAAGATTTGTAGAAGATGTACAACTCTGAGCCTAATGATCCAAATCCTAATCTTAGAGGATGAGAGGCACAAACAAGCTTTGATTCACTCTTAGGATATTCAAGTAGAGTTTTTGGGTGTTAGGATTGATGATTGGGAAGGTGGGAATACCCATATATATAGAAAAACCCAAATATGACCGTTTGGTGGCATTGTCGTAAATCTGGCAAAGTTACCAACGTCTCTATTTCTTTCCGTTATAGTGGTCTCGGAGTTTCGAGATATTTTAAATCTCGGAGTTCCGGGAATACAAACAGAAATTGGAAAAAAGCTACTGGACCATTTCTCGGAGCTCCGAGGAATCTCTCGGAGTTCCGAGAAGCCTATGTCAAGCAGATTTTCAATTCATGTTTTTGGGCTTCCAACTTTACACGAAGTTGGGATTGTTATGAGGGTTCCAAAGTGTTGGAACACCACAAGGACAATCACTTAAGCATTTAGGGAGTGTGAGATTAACTTAATTTATGCCTCTTAAAATCTAAACTAAGATTGGATCTTTACATTCTACATAGACTTCGATCTTCAATGCGATGCTTCAAGTCTTCATTCGTCTTGGATCTCCGATATCTTTGGCCTTCCGTATGTGGTCCAATGAGAGCTTCTTCGCCTCAATCCAAGCAATCTTGTCTTAGCACAATTATAATCTACAACTTAGACAATCAAACACATTAGTGATCTTAAATCACTTGTGTATTGGAATCATCAAAAGAAGATGGGAATGCCAAGGTGGGAACCATTGGGCTTACACATATAGAGGGGCTTGACCCCACGAATGATGAAACCCACCCTATAAGTTTCATAAATAAACAACTCTAAAAAGTAAAGGGATTACATTTCCATAGGTTTGTATCGTAAGTTGCTTCCAACAGAGCCTGATTTTCCAACTTACTTTACATTAGAAAAGTAACTGGATTGCCCTTGTTTTAGATTTGTACTGTAAGTTGCTTGCAGCAGAGCCTAATTTCGCAACTTACTTTACAACAGAAAAAGTGAATGGATTACCCTTGTTTTAGGTTTGTATCGTAAGTTGCTTGCGGCAGAGCGTGATTTCGTAACTTACGTTACAACAGAAGAAGTGAATAGATTACCCTTGTTTTAGGTTTGTATCGTAAGTTGCTTGCGGCAGAGCCTGATTTTGCATCTTACTTTACAATAGAAAAAGTGAATGGATTACCCTTGTTTTAGGTTTGTATTGTAAGTTGCTTGCGGCAAAGCCTGATTTCACAACTTACTTTACAACCCCGCTTTGTAAACACACAACTGAAAAATAAATAAATTACATCTTACCAGTGAAAATTGGGCAGCGTAACCACACTTGTTTGAGAAGAACCTCCGAAGCTGCGGAGAAAATCGGCAGCGTAAGGGCGCTGTGTTACCGAATCGCCTCCGAGTTTGTTGAGATTTCAGCAGAACAACGGTGCTATTATTGAAAAGTAGCTCGTAGATCTGCGAAATTTGGCAGAACAACGGCACAAAAAGGAAAAGACATTTTGATCCTTCGAAAATTCGGCGGAATGCCGACGTCCGAAAAGAGCTACCTAGTGTTCCTCTAATTTCTCTCTACTAATGCAAGCTAACTAGGGTTTTTCTGATTTTCTGCAGGTGTTTGAGGCTTGAAAAGGGGGAGAAATACACCGAATCAAGGTGTATACACCAGAGAGGGAGAGTGAGAGAGAGAGTAGAATGAGAGACGGAGGAGAAGGAATGAAAAACCCTTACCCCCTCTCTTATTTATGGGGGAAGGGGGTTAAAAATGTCTAATTTTGGCCAAAATTCGTCTCAAACAAATTGGAATTCGTCTGGGACGAATTTGGTTGCTGGTTCCACTCTCGTTTCCCGCGATGTTTTGTTTTATATGGTTTTGTCTTTTATCGGTAGTTTAAAATGCGCATAACTTCTTCGTTTCAACTCCGATTTACGCGCGGTCAGGTGCGTTGGATTCATCGTTTCGCATACTTTCCAATGAACCTAATGTTCTTTGGTTTTGGTGAAGAAAATTTTCTTTGGTTTGCCGAAAAAGGCGGGTGCTGTGTAGAAATAGGCGTTTTGGTTGCCGAAAAAGGCAGGTGTTATAAAAAACAATCTTGCCTGTTGTTTCTACAAGATAACAAGGTTTTTTGAAAACTATTTCCTTTTGTAAAAACCCTAAAGAGAGATTGAGAGAAACATTACTGGTGCTCTGGGACTCATCATAAGGTTCTTCCTCGCGACACCTATCACTAATACTGCCTTGACAAAATTGGGTGTCTACACCCAGATGATGGAGTCAATGAGATAGATTGAATATGAGAATTGTCTTCAGCATTTGGAGACTAAAGAGAGTTGTAGAATCTTGAGCTCAAATTCAAGATCTTTCAAATGAGTTTACATTCAAGTTGAACACCATGGTAGAAGTCATGCTAGAAAACCACCAGACTACTCGACCAAAACATTCAAAGCCATTTAACCTTAAGCATTGAAGAGCTTGCACATTAAGACACCAGGTGGCCATCCTTGGACTTTTGAGCCGTTATAGCCAAAATCCTAACGTTTGAAAAATCTGTTTGTAAACACTTTGACCCAAAAAGTCAAATTAAACCATTACTTTCAACCACATTATAAACCCGGGGCATTATGCACTTGAACTATGCGGACCTGATCCCCACCTCTTCAGGGGTACGTAGGAAGCTTGGTATGCCAGATTCGGTCAACCTTTGGGATAAAGAAAAATGATTCCCTCACAATCTTTTTGAAGCTTAAAGCTAAACCATTCTTTGCTAAACCCCAAAAGGGCGAACTACGCAGACCTGATCCTCCATTTTTGAGGTATGTAGGCAGTCTGTCAAGACCAGATTCGGTCCAAATCATTTGAACCAAATAAACATCCTACCCTTTTGAACCTAAGCCCACATAGAAAGTCCTTCTGGTAAAACAAACAAAGCTTCAAGGTGAATGAAACAAAAACATAAAGAAACGAAAATAACGAGAGTCTGAAGGCCCACTAGGTTGAATACCCGAAAGTGCAGCCTAGATAAAGTCATGTTGAGTTAGCTTAAATGTTTTAGTAAGGAAGAATTTTGAAAAGTATTTCACGGTTTGGTTTCTTCTTCCATCATTTTGAAAAGTTTTAGTAAGGAAGAATTTACTATATTCCGTGTTGCACGGTTTGATCATTTCTTCCATCTTTTGAAAAAATAACTTTTTGTTTACATTTGTTTTGACAAAATTTCAATATAGCTAAAAAAACTCTTTCAGTGATTATTGTACTTGTTTGATTTGTGCTCTTTGAGTATTTGGTTTGTGTTTACTTTAGTAAAGCTTCAATCTATAAAAAAATAACTCTTTCACTGTTTAGTTTGTATTCGTTATTGTTTTAACAAGAAAAAAAAGTGACTCTTTGAGTGTTACAGACTCTTTGAGTGTTACATGTTGAGTTAGTTTAAATGTTGCAATACCCTAAGTACCAAGTTGAGAAGGTGATCCGCATGTGACGCTACCTAACGAGTTAGGAGTTAGGCATATCTGCGAAGAGGTTTGTATGGAACCGTGTTGCATGACGGGCATACAAATCTGGTCGATATGGGACAATTTACCAGTACCATAAGGATCCGAGGTGACTCGCCAGCTTGAAAGAGATGAGTCAGAGTTATCCGGATAGCTAAACAGATGAATTTTCAGCAATGGTCTGTATAGCTTTCGCCCTGGTATTAGATGTTTGTGTTTTTCTCAGATATACCAATACCCAAATTATTAGTTGAATGGTCTTTGGCCTAATTGATAGTAAAAAAAAACATTTTGAGTGTTTGATTTGGCAAAGTTTTTAATACAATGATAACAAAAAAACTTTTTGAGTGTTTCGGTTTGGACTAGTTTTGTTAAAGTTTCAATACAATAATGATAAAAAAAATATACTTTTTGAATGTTTTGGTTTGTATTTGCTTTGATGAAGTCTCAACGATAAAAAAAGACTCTTTGAGTGTTACATGTTGAGTTAGCTTAAATGTTGCACTACCATAAGTACCAAGTTGAGAGGGTGATGCGCAATGTGTCGCTACCTAAAGAGTTAGGAATCAGGCATATCTGCGAAGAGGTTTGTATGGAACCGTGTTGCATGGACGGCATACAAATCTAGATCGATATGGGACAATTCAGCAGTATCATATGGATCTGGGGTGACTCGCTACCTTGAAAGAGAGGAGTCGGAGTTATCCGGATAGCTAAACAAATGGATTTTCAGTAATGGTCTGTATAGCTATCGCCCTGGTAATAGATGTTTGAGTTTTGACCAAATATACCAATTCCCAAATAATTAGTCGAATTGACTTTGGCCTAATTGACAGTAAAAAAATAAAACTCTTTGAGTGTTTGGTTTTTGTTTGCTTTGGCAAAGTTTTAATACAATGATAAAAAAAACTTTTTGAGTGTTTTGGTTTGGACTAGTTTTGTTAAAGTTTCAATACAACAATGATAAAAAAGTATATATACTTTTTGAATGTTTTGGTTTGTACTTGTTTTGTTGAAGTCTCAATGATAAAAAAAGACTCTTTGAGTGTTACATGTTGAGTTAGCTTAAATGTTGCATTACCCTGAAGAACCAAGTTGAGAGCATGGTCCGCAATGTGTCGCTACCTAACGGGTTAGGAGTGAAGCATATCTGCGAAGAGGTTTGTATGGATTCGTGTTGCATGACGGGAATACAAATCTTGATTTATATGGGACAATTTAGCAGTGCCACATGAATCTTCCGCAATGTGTCGCTACCCAACGGGTTATGAGTTAAGCATATCTGCGAAGAGGTTTGTATGGATTCGTGTTGCCTGATGGGCATATAAATCCGGATTTATATGGGACAATTTAGCAGTGCCATATGAATCTTCTGCAATATGTCGCTACGTAACATGTTAGGAGTCAGGCATATCTGCGAAGAGGTTTGTATGGATCCGTGTTGCATGATGGGCATACAAATCTGGGTTTATATGGGACAATTTAGCAGTGCCATATGAATCTGAGGTGACTCGCTACCTTGAAAGAGAGGATTCTGAGTTACTCGAATAGCTAAACAGATGAATTTCGAGCAATGGTCTGTATAGCTATCGCCTGGTGAAACTTCTTTTCACCTTGGTATTAGAAATTTGAATTTCGCATCAAATATTCGAATACCGCAATTAAGAACTGAATAAATTCTGCATAAGCAAAAAAAAGTAATTGATTTGGGACTCTTTGAGTGTTACAGACTCTTTGAGTGATTGATTTGAGACTCTTTGAGTGTTACAGACTCTTTGAGTGATTAGTTTGAGACTCTTTGAGTGTTGCAGACTCTGAGTGATTGATTTGAGACTCTTTGAGTGTTATAAACTCTTTGAGGGATTGATGTTTTCTTGTTTGAATAGTTAATTGATTTTGTTTGGTTTGTGCTTTTTGAGCGATTGTTGTGTTTAATTGGGTATATCCTTGGTTTTTTTTTTAATGTATGTTTTCTGATTTGTGTTTGCTTGTCTTAATACTAGTCTTTGTGGACTGGTTTCGATAGTTGAGTCATGAGCGTTAGAGAGAGGCTACCTCTTTGAGTTGTCATAGTTGCAATGTTAAGAGTCAGTGAGAGGCTATTTCCCTATTGGTTGCGGTCTTAGAGTCTAGTTGAGAGTCATTTTGTGGCTTTACCTTTGTGAATACTGTTTTAGAACCATTTTAAAATCAAAAATTTATTTTATTTCATTTTCGGGTCGATCAAAATGTGTTGTCTGTTCGGCTTTGGCATTCACGGGATATGCACGCTCTGCCAAAGAGGGGCATCTGTAGACACCCCATTTTGACCGAACCCCTTTACATCTTGTTTTGAATAAAAACTTAATAAATAAATGATTTAGAGTCCCAAATTGTGCCGTAGGGTAGGTTATGATCCCAAGTAGGTCCCTTTAAAATTTTGTCAAAATCCGTTGAATTAGAATTGTAGTGCAAAAGGGGAGTGAAATTGTGGATCCTGCCCGGAGGGGTTGGCCCACGAGGGTGTGTTTTTATGATGATGATAGAGCCTTTGTCCATTGGATTTGAATATGGTTGCTTTTTTCATAAATTTAGGATAAAAGTCCTAACTTCACGAAAGAAGCAACTGACCAGAGTCGCCACTTAGATTAGGGATCTAGGACCCATGATTAACTCTGTTAATTTGGTCTACGTTTTAAGTTCTGGGTAAGTTACCTGGTTACGAGGTCGGAAGGTGTACCGCACGAAGTGTACAGCACCGACCTTGCCTAACTTTTAAAAGCTTTAATTATTTAGGTTTAACTAAGGGGGTGAATGTGAATTTTATTAACCTAAGTGCATTCTAATTGTTTAGCCGTTCACAGTTTAGACTCATGCGGGCTAGGAGTGCATCCTACATGCAACTGCATGCCTATGTGCCTATGTGATTGTTTTGAGATTGATGAGATTTGACTTGAGTTGAATTTGATTAATTGATTTGAGGTGAAGTGACCTACGCTATATGAACCTAGATATAATGCAATGAACCTAAGTTGCATTTTTAGTATACTTGTGAAGTTTGGGCTCTAAAAGTTCTATTGTGAAACCTAGAGTGAAATTTCTAAGTTTTAGAACCTAAGGTATTTATGTTCTTGGAATTTAAGATTTTGGAGTAGTGATTTTCCAATGATATGAGTTCTTAGGTTCTTTTAGATTTGTGATTTCTTTTAGAGTTTCAACAGCACAAATAACTAAGCATACAAACAGTTATTCTAACAGAAACAAATAACCTAGCATGCGAATTCTAAGCATAACAAGCAAGCAACATATTATTTCTAGCATAGGATGAGAACAATTATCAAACAAAGAAATCTAAACATGCAATTACTCATGCGACTAGAATATAAAAAGAAACATCTAGCATGCAAAAAGGTTTAGGGAAAAGGAAAGGGTGAAAAGGGGAATAAAAGAGATGAGGAAGGATGCAGGGGAACAAGAAGGATGGAAAAAGGTGCGACTGAACTTGGGAGTGCCAAGTTGCCTACGTACCCCATGGTGGGGATCAAGCCACACGTAGTTCCATTGGTTTTAGGATTTGAGATTGAAATTTGGGATTGGAAACTCGGAATTGGAAACTTGGATTTGGATTTTGGAACTTCGAATTGGGTTCAGGATTCAAGGCTTAAATTGGTTGAATTGAAAGAGGATGCAAGCCAGTTTGGGTGAGGGGTGCAACTTGGTTTAGGTCCTAAGTGTATGACTCGGTTGGGGTCTAAGGATATGACTCGGCTGAGCTTGGGAAGGGTGTAACTCGATTTGGGTCTTAATGATATGACTCGATTAGGGTCTAAGGGAAGAGTGACTTGGTTGAGTCAAAATGGGGTGTCTCAGTTAGGGTGTAGGAGGTAAATATAGGTTGAGCTATGGACATATGAATAAAGATACAGTGGATGGGATGGTCTGATGGTGCTAGGGTATGGGTTGATGGAGCTAATTATGGTGGTCGGATGGCGCTACGGGTTTGGGGTGTGATGACATGGAGTTAAGGCTCTATGGGATGTGGTGTTACTAATGTAGGTTATGATGATGGGGTGTTATGTATGAGGTCAATGCTTAATGAGATGTGGGGATATGGTGTACATGCTGTAAGGAGGAGGTGCTCTGTTGGGATTGGATTGGACCCTATTGGATTAGGTCAGGTCGAGTGTGGTAGTTCCGGGTCCGTTTGGGTTGGATCGGGTTAAATCAAGCTGAAGTAGGTGGGATGATTGGTTTGGACTACGACAAATGGGGGGCCACCGTACAGGGTACGGATACGATTATGCACGTACATGGTACTTAGGCAATACACACACAGGGCATCCAAGCTTAACTTGGTTATACACAATGCATCAATTGAAATACACAGTGCATGGGCTCAGCTTTTCTTGAATGCGCACATCACATATGACAAGGTGGTTTAGATGCATGGGATTGCTAAGGTCTGGATATGCACGTCATATACTGAAATGCGTATGGATTATGGATGGGAGATAGTGCTGTAGGTAGATGACCATGGGATGTGGGTTATGTAATATGGGATGGATGTTATGATGAGGTCTGATAATTAATGGGGTTTATAGATGGGGATATGGTCTTATGATGTGAAGTATATGGGGTGACGGCTTAGGTGGCATGGTGGGAGAAGGGCTATGACTTATATGACTTGGGTGTCATGATGGTCATGCGGTGGTGGGGTGCGGGCTGCAAATCCGGGTTCAGGTCACAGGGTCGGGTCGCGGAGTTTGAGTTGCACCTTGGAACGGGTGGGCCGCTAGGTTGGATGGACCATTAGACTGCTTGAAATCTCCTAGGCCGAGTGGGCCTTAGTGTCGGGTTTAGGTTGACTCGGGTAGGACTCGGGATTGCTTGGGCTGACTCGGATTGACTCGGATTGAACCTGGGCTGACTCGAGTTAGCTTGGGTTGACTTGAGTTGAACCCGAGGTGGTTCCAAGTTCACTCGGGTCAGGTTGAACCGAGTGAATCCGGTTTGCGGGTCCGATTTGATGAACCGGTTGGGCGGGACTCGGTGGAACGGTTTGGATTAGGATCTGTTGGGGGAAGGTTCGGTTGGGTTTGGGGTTTTATTCCGATGGAGAATAAATGGAGGTTTGGGTATAATTTGATGGCGTGTAATCCATACATGGGTAAAGGCCTGATAGGATTATGGGAAATAAATGAGGTATGATGGGGTGTAAGAAATAGGATATTGGATGGGATATAGGTTCGATGGGGAATGGGAGTATGGTCATGTGGCCATGGCCATGATGGGGTTGATGGGCCATGGTGAGAGAGAATGCTTTGAGACCGAGGAATGATCTTAAGGGCTATGGGTGTTGGCATGGTTATGTTTAATTGATTTGGTGGGGTCCGGTTAATCGGTTAGGGTGAGTCCGGATTGGGATGAGCTTGGGAGGAGTGCGGCTTTTGGTGCGAGGTGCGGCTTGGGTTGGGCTTGGGGCGCGACTTAGGTTGGACACGGGTCGGCTTGGGTTGGAGTCGGAATTGCATCAGTTTGGTCCAGGTAGAGTCGGGTTGAGTTGGGTTGGGTCAAGTTGGGCTCGGGTTAGGTCAAGTTTGGTTGAATACGGGTTTGGGTTCGTGGTGCGTGTGCAGGTTTTGGTTTCGAGTTGCAGGTTAGGGTGCGGGTAGGCGCAGGGGTTTGGGTACGAGTTAAGGTGCAGGTTAGGATAATTTGGTTAGATTAGAATGCGGCCAAAACTGGGTACGGCCCCGGCAAAATTGGGTATAAATATGGGCGCGTGCACTGGGCATACTCGGCTGTTTTGGACGTGTTTTGGGTGAAATTCAGAGGGTTGTTTTGGACATGCTTTGGATAAAGTATAGGGTGCTGTTTCGAATAATGAATGAAGGGTTAGATTGAGTTTGGTTTGGGATTGAGCCAGGTTAGATAGAATTGAGTTGTATTTGAAATTGGATTATTTGAGATTGGATTGAGTCAGATTTGGGATTGGGTTGGATCAGGCATTAGGGGTTGGGTTGGGTTGGGTGTGGAGTGGGTCAAGGGTTAGGGGTTGGGTTAGGTTGGGCGTGGGGTGGGTCAAGGGTTAGGGGTTGGGTTAGGTTGAGCGTGGGATGGGTCAGGGGTTAGGGTTGGGTTAGGTTGGGCTTGGGATGGGTCAGGGGTTAGGGGTTGGGTTAGGTTGGGCGTGGGATGGGTCAGGGGTTGGATTTCAGGTGGGGGTTATGGGTTCGAGTTGCGGGTCGGGGTGTGGGTAGGGGTGCGGCTTAGGGTACGGTTTTAGGGTGTGAATTGCAGGGCTGATCCAGGGTCGGGGTTAGGTTCGGGATGGACCAGTTGGATCGAGCTGGACCGGGTTGAATGGGTTGAACCTTGTGGAATCGGGTAGAGTTTAGATTGAACCGAATCGAGTCGGGCTGAGTCCGAGTTGAACCAGGGTTGGACCGGATTGAATCGGGTCACGTTGGTTTGGGTTGACTCAGTTTAGGTCCGGGTTGGACCGGGTTGAGTCGGGTTGGCTTGCGTTCGACCCGGATTGACTCGGGTTAGCTTGGGTTGGACGCAGGCTGATTCAGGTTAGCTTGGGTTGGATCCGGGTTGGGGTTAGGTGAGGTCGATTGGGAGTATGGATAACGTACTATAGGGTAGGGATGGGCTATATGGCTGTAGAATACATGGCTATGGGTGATACGGTGTGGTATGATGGTATGGGAGAATGGTTATGGTCAATAGGCTGCTGGATGGGAAGGCGGGCATGGCTTTCTTTGATTATGATGAAATTAAAGGAGGCAGGGGTAATGTATGGTGGGTTTGAATATATGGGGATAGTGGTAGATGGGATATTAGATAGGAGGTGATGAGATGGCTATGAGAGACTAAGGTGATGATAGATGGGGTTATGGCTATAAGGAGGTTGGTTGAGCATGCTGTCGGAATATGGGGTATATTGTTTGGAAACAAGAGGGTGGTGATATGGTATTGATTTATGGTAACTGCTATGGGGGTGAGGATGTGGATATGGTCATGGAGATGTAATCATGGGTATGGTAGAGCTTAGATGGGGAATTATGGCTTAGACAAAGGCTATGGAATGGGCTGCCGAGTGGGATCAACTTAGGGAAAGAGATGATGTAACCGAGTAGGCCCCTTGGAGTGGGTTTGAATGACCGAATGGCCTTAAGCTTGGGTCTCGATTTCTTCGGCCGTGTGGACTACAGGATTTGAACTTTGGTTTTCTAATAGGCCATGTGGGTCCCATGGTGGATGCATTTTCTTTACTTGATTCTCATCTTCTCCAGGCATTAATTTATTTTATTTAATCTATTGGATCTAATCAATGGAAGTAATATTGAAAACTACCGATTCTATTTGGTCCACTCAAAGAGTGCAAGACCAAAAATCAAACCGATAATTTTATCCGGAATAGAAAACCTCTAATTCTATTAGATCCAATGAACAGAAAATGGTACTTTTATCACATTCTTGAAGAGGATAAAAAATAAAACAAAAGACTACACACCTTTGATGCGATAGAACTTGAACTTGAGAGAAGCTTTGCCAAATATCCACTCTAACTTTGACCTTGGGGAAGAGGGAGTGTTGGACGAATTCCTTTGGAGAGGGGGAAAGGGGGAGAGAGAGAGAGCTAAGAATCCTCTTGGGAAGGACGGATGAGAGGGTACTTATAGGTGTTGAGAGCCCAAAGCTGCTTAAATAAAGAGAGACACATGTGTGGTTGAGATCACTTTTTCGTATTTAGCAATGTTTTGGATGGTTGGATGGTTGACACATATCAAAAAGATCTTTTAATATCCCATATTGCTTTAATAATCAATTTGTTTTCATAATAGCAACTCCTAAAGATGCAAAGTGATCTTTTTTTATTTTAGCAACAAATTTTTACCGCATTTTCTTACTAAAAAGAACTTGGTTTGCTCATCTTAATTGATTTTATTTTATTTTTAGGAAGACCGGAAAAAAGGCAACAATATCTCTCAATTTGTGCAACTTATGCTTTTTTAGAGAACAACCGAGTGACATGGAAACAATAGGGGGCTGTAAAAAATGCAAACACACATTTTCCCGTAGGGGGAAACGTGTGTTCCAATTGGGTGGAGAGAGAAAGAGAGGAGAGAGAAAGAGAGGAGAGGGAAAGCTTGGGAAAACACAGAAATGCTGTTTTCTGGAGATTTTGGCGTCCGTTTTCGATAATTTTTTCGAATGTGGAATCCTCGATTTTTCCTCTCTCTTTTGAGCCCAATATTGCCATAGAAATACTGATTTTAGAATTTCCAATCAATGAGAGCCACCGATCATCATCGGCAGATAGGTTTTCCAAAGATTGGGCAAATCGGTGATCCAAACGAACCAACCGACTCGATCAATCTTGGGTCAACGGTTAAAACCATTAAACCATGATATTGACAATGATTGAGACATCAAAGAGTTCTGTTGTCAATGATTTAATGGGATGATTTCGACGGATCTCGCTTATCCCGCCTTGATCCGTGACTTTTCATTAATTTTTTGCTTAGTTAAGTAACCCAATGTTTAATCCGGATTTGAGAATAACCTTGATTGATATTATTTTGACTAAATGATCACAAATCCTTGGTAAAGAAAGACACCCAGGTCAAGATCTGCCCTTGATCTGACGATTTACGGAAATTGGGTCTCGGAATGGAATCAGGGCCCGGGTTGTGAAGTGACCCTAGCCTATTTTATTCCGATTGATGATCCGTAAAGTCAAATCGAAGTATTAATGGCCTAATATATAAATTTCATGATAGAGGGGATCTTCTCATGGATTCTAGGAAATGTGAGAATGCTTATTTTACCAGTGAAACTTCACGGATCAATACATTAGGCTATTGTTGGTTAAAATGTAGCAAAATGAGGGTGTCTACAAAAAATTCCTGTAAGCCAGCCAGTTTTTACACTAGAGCAGAAAGGGCGGTATATTATCCCTGTAAATTCACTCATGAAGAATTTTACTTGAAATTACCTATTTTTTTAGTCAAAGTATAAAATATAAATAAAAGAGGGTTGTTTGGGGAAACTTATAGGGGTAAAAAATTAACAATTTTTTTCTATAAATAGGAGATCAAGGGCCCTCATTTGGGGATCTCTCTTCTAAATTTGCGATTTGTGCTTAAGAGAGATAGCTTTCTAGAGAGAGTTTTCTAGAGGGAGAGAGAGAATTCTAGAGTGATAAAGAGTTTTAGAGAGAGAAAGCAGGAGATCTAGAGATAGAAAGAAGGATGAGAATAAGCTTTCAAGGAGAGATCCAAGACAAGAGCACACGGTTAGTAGATTTGGTGATTTCTTTAAAAATCTTGCCTAAAATGAGAAATCTAAGTGAAAAATGCTTAAAATAATTAGATCTAGCAACCTAGGGCTAAAGTATACCAAAATATGTTTAAAAACATGTCTCATTTAAAGATCTAAAACAATTCACCGTAGATTTTGAGTTCTAGTTGAATTTCGATGGGAAAATACCAAAATTAGGTGTTGTCCAGCATCGTTTTTACCATTTTCATCAATTTTTGGTTGGAATTCGTGGAAAATTTTCACGTTGAGGTGTAGAGGTCGTTGAGATCTTCTATTTGGCATATTATGGCCTAAGATTGGCCAAGAAACGAAGAAGTTATGCAAATTTTTAGATTTCAACTGAAAATTTGAGTTAAAATGTTCAATTCTTAGATGATTTTTTTTGAAAATCTTTAAATATGATGTGTTAGACTTTGGAATTCAAAAATATGTGTTAATATGTGTATAATGTGAATATCTACTGAAATACATTATAGATCTAGGGTTTTGATGTGAAATGCTCTTGCAAGATGTTGAAAATGTTGAAATACATGCTGTCCAGATTTGTATTTGCATCATTTTTAGTATTTTTTGGTCAAACCTGAAAGAAATGGACTATATAAGGTTGTAGAGCGGTCTGAGATCTTCAATTTGGCATATTATGGCCCTAATTTGGCCAAAGGATGAGAGAGTTATGCACTTTGTAAGTTTCAGCCAATCAATGTGAAGTTTTTTGAAAATGTTTCGAGTCGAGTAACTTCTGGGATGCTTCTGGCCGGATTTGGTCAGAACTATAGAAGACAAAGTTGTTCGTCATGAGATTTACTAAAACTTTGTCAATATGTACATTTTTCCAGAAACAATGTCTGGCATGTCAAAAATCACATTCAAAATTTCAGTTTTCTGACAAAATTGTGTTTGCTGTAATACCAGATTGTGGGCTATTTTTGGGGCGCTTCCAGCAGGATCTTGCCAGAGCCGCAGAAGACAAAGTTGTTCCTTGAATGATATCCTAAAACTTTTATCTTGAGAAAATTTTCTAAAAATGATGTTTTGATTGTCAAAACGGAGCGCGAACTTTAAGCTAAAACACTAATATATCTTTTAATGGCGATGGATCGGACGCGGCCATTTTCCGGTCACTTCCGACAGGAACCAAGCAAAGTGATTAATTGGGAGAATGTCACTCATGCTGAGATCTACAATTTTGATTAGTAGGGTTTTTGATGGTTTTGATATTTGACATTTTTGTGAAAATTGCCTCTTTAGTTGTGATTTTGCCTTTATTGCTTTTCAAGGCTATTTTGGGCTAAATAATTTTTAATACTTATAGTTGGATATGATGAGAGTGCTAACAAGTTTTAGATCATTTATTTTATAATTTTCATAAATTGTTTGGCATTTTGACCATTTTTTGTGAAAATTGTATGTTTTGTGGAAAATTTGTTTTTTTTAAGGTTTTTTTAGCTTAGTTTAATTCAAATGGATGCTTTTGATTATGTTGAGAATGCTAGCAGATTATAAATCATAAGTAGAATAATTCTTGTGATTTAAAAATTTATGCATTTTTAGTTAAATTTGCATATTGTGTGCTTTCAATACCTTTTCAATGCTAAGTGATTGAAATCAATGATGTATGTAAACAAATGATTTAATCATGATCAAACCTAAATAAAACATGCTGAAAATATCTAAAAGGAGATAAAATTAAGCATTAAAAGATGCTAGGACCTTACTAGAGACATACCATGAGGACGCTTGTTCCATTCTTCCAGTTTTTGAACTAAATGACAACTTAGCATCTAAAACTCATAGGATCACTTCTAAAACATGTTTAAACCTTCCAAATCTTGCGAGTTTTATTCTTCGAGATATGCCATGTCTCATTCCGTTTTTGAGATCCATTGCTTGCATCTCTTGCCTCTCCGTTGCATTATTGCCCATTGGTTACATCTTTTGCACACATTATCCATTGATTGCCTTACATCATTCACTCACTTCTTGATTACATCTAATGGGACACCCTCTGCTTTAGGCTCATCCTTTCTCATCAATTCCTAGAATTCTTTTCTAGCTTAGTGTGTCTTTTCTCCTTGAGGGAGCTTACATGTGCTTCACATGTTTGGTGATTCTTCTCATTTCATGGGATATGACATGTACTCACATGTTTTCTTTGATTCCACTCTTAGGGGGTACAGTTATCATTCATTTTGATCATGTCCTCTTGAGTCTTCTCCCGTCCGTGAGGGAACCGATCATGTCAAGGGCGATGAAAGCATTAGCCTAAGCCCATCATTAGGGGGACTTACTAGTATATGGTAGTGTGGGACCCAATCCCGCGAGAGGGGTGGGGCGCGAGCCGCCACGCTCTCTCTTGGTCTCTCGTACCCACGTGATTGGCGTGTGCATTTTATTATTGATTTTAATTCATCTTTTATGTGAACTTGGGATCACTAAGGCAATCTAAATTCCACACAAAAGAGACTGACAGAGTCGCCACCTAGATGTGTGATCTAGGACCCATAATTAACCAGAAATCTAGACTCGCTACCTGGATACGAGAATGAAAGGTATGGGGATTTATCCACCACATGCACAATTCCTGCCCGATAATCGGTCTTCAATTCCAAAAGTTAACTCTTTTAAATTTACTTTAAATGGCTCATTCAACTCTTTGTTAATGTGCTATCTATGTGACATGCATCTTAAAATCTAATTTCAATGTGAATCCTAAATGTGTATCTTGATTTCTTAATTTGTTTGAATTCAATCTAAGTGGAAGTTCTCCTAAAATTCTAATTTCAAGGAAATCCTACATATTTTAATTAAGAATTAATAATAAAATAAATATACAAAACCCCACATTTGTTGTGAAGCCGACTCGCAATTGGTATGTCATCAGACATCCAAGCTGCCTACGTACCCAAGCCTCACTGGGATCAGAGTCGACGTAGTTCGGTGCACCTAAGCTAAGCTACTTATGCCTAACTCAACTAAGACACCGACCTAGACGGGATTGACTGTTTTAACAGTTTTAGGAGAAGTTATTTAATTCAAGTTGAGGATTTTATTATCCTGGGATTTCATCTAAGATGCTATATAATTCTTATCTAAATGCAAGTGGTTCCTTATACTAATGCAGGTTAACCTACATCCTAGTTTTACTAGGCTTGTCCTAGGAAAAGATTGGGTGACTAGTGTAACTAGACCTATGGCACGGTTGCTATCCATAGCAAACGTACGTGATGAGGCTGGACTCCTAACTCTAGGACTCCTTAAAACCTAAGACTCCCTAAAACCTAGGACACGACCTGACATAAGTGTTCCTAAATTGGGCTCTAATGGTTCCTATGACGGAAACCGTGATCCAACGGTTCCGACAGACACGAGATGAATCGATTTCAGTTCTTGAAGTTAATGAATTTCAGATTTTAAGGATTTTCAGTTTCTGGACATTTAAGGAATACCAATGGCTCTAGGGTTCACCAATTTCGGCCCAGAATGGCATCCAAGGGAGGGAATCGTGCGCTCTTTCCTTGTGCAATTTAATACTTAGATTATAGCACCTTATTGCCTGGCATATCTCAGGATTTCCGTGGACAGTAACCTCGGAGCCAAAAACATGCTATAGCTTAAATATTCAAATTGTCAAAGATCGAGTGCAATTAGGATATGATTATGGATGCACTGGCCATTTTCCAGGAAAATCTAAAGATCCTAAGATTTCTGTTTCAATGGATTAAAGAATTAATATGTGACAGAATTTTAAGGTTCTTTAGAAACTTTGTGATGATTTTTAATTAATTTCAATATTTTAATGGATTTTATCAATTTTAAAAGCATATGAGTGATTTTACAAGTGAAACTGTTGCAAACGAATTCAAAATGAGTTGAAACTTCTACAGAAGCAAAATATGATGAGATGTAGCTTACTGGAAGATTTTTACAGATTTTTACATTAAGGTCATATTTAATTTTGATTTAACAATTAATTGACTAGATTGCAAAAATAACACAGAAACTAGTAGAAATAGAAATCTAAATTCATTAAAATTTCTAAAATAAAAAGATATAAGTAAACATAGCATGTTGTGAGATTTTCATGAAAGTTAGAAACTATTTACTATCAATTTCAGATTTTTCAATTTTCAGACCAGATTATGAATTAACACTACATCCCATAGGAAACAAGATCCAAATGAATTGAAAAGTTTACAGAAGCAAGAAATATAAAATATAAGACTACAGTAAAAATGTTGTGAATTTTAATGGTGATCTAATGTCAGTAAAAATTCTCACAAAATCTGATAATTTTCAAAGAAAGCATAAAATAATATAACAAACAAAATCCAAAAATTCGCAAAAATTCAAGGTAGAATATATCAGCATCATATTATTTTCCCACGAAATTTCATTATTTGTGGAATCCGTTTAGTATATATTTTATTTTTCTTCGTCGAAAAGATATTTTTGAAGAGTTTTTCATTTTTAAAACACGATTTTCGAGTAAATTACGACTCCGGAAAATGTCCTTTAATCTTGTTCTGATATGATGAACACAAGAAAATTTTAAAATTCCAAAAAATAGATCATCCTGAGATGGCTATTTTTTTGAATTTTGTAATTTCTCAGCCATTATTTTAAATAAAATTCCACTCTTCACTCAAATTTTTGAAACCCTTTGATTCAATGTCCGATCCGATCCAATGGTTATTTTACTCTATTTAGATAGACCAGTGCATTAAATTTCGGGACGAATCGGAATTGAAACACTCATGTAGATCGTGATTTTGAGCACACACATATAATATTGAATTAAATTCAATTAAATGCTAAAAATCGTGCAAAAATACATAAAAAAAATATCAAATAATCCTGGAAAAATCTGAGAATAGTGCACCTACCTGTGATGGAGATTTTGGGTATCCTTTGAATAGGAGAAGATTTGAAGGCGGGAGGATATGGAGGATTTCTCTAGTAGTTTTCTTTGAGTCTTCTTCCTCTTTTTTTCTCCCCGTTTTGAAAGAAGAGAGCATGGGTATTTATAGGTGAGGGATGAGCCATGTTGCCATCTTTAGGGCCTAGAGGTGTAGGGTGGAGATTGAGTGATGAAAAAAGGAAGGGGAAAGAATGGCCAAGATCGGATTTTTCTAGAATATTCTCCCTCTTCTTTGGCATCTTCCATTTAAGCCATGGCTATGTTAGAAATGGCAGGCACTTATGCGGCCAGGATCAAGTACTAAAGATTTAGGAACAACTCAAGGTCCAAGATGATGCCATTTGTCCTTGGAATCTTTGTAGATTTTGAAAGCAAATTTCAAGGTAAGGGAAATGTCCAATTTGGTTGCCTTTGTAGAGAATGGCAACGATTTGGATGGTTGCGATTAACTGCAATCTCCATGTGATCGAAAGAACGGGCGAGATCGGGTCTCCAAATATCCTGAAATCTTTGCAATGATATGGAATAAGATTGGGTGGTTGAGATCAACTTCAATCGAAAGAATGGACGAGATGATGCCTCCAAATCTCCTATAATCTTGTAAAAGATTTTTCAAATATTTTGAATGTAAAAATCGAAAAACGCAGTTTTCAGGAGATTTTGAAGTCCGATTTTGATAATTCTTTCGCCATTAAAATCGTTGATTTTTCCTCTTTCATTTAAGCCCAATGTTGCCATAGAAATATTATTTTCAGAATTTTTGACCAATGCAAGCCGTCGGTTTTTAACAGCGAATCGTTTTTCCAACCGTTGATCAAATTGACGATTCGATTGATCCAACCAACTTAATCATTTTTTGATGAATGATCCTAACCTTTGAAATATGAATTTTGACAACAATTAAAGTACTGAAAGCACTGTTGTTGATAATTTGGTTAAATTATTTCGACGGCTCTCGCTCACCCACATTGATCCGTGATTTTTCACTGGGTTTTTGCTCAATTAAGTGACACAATGTTTAATCTGAATTTGAGATTAATCTTGATCGATCCTATTTTGACTAAATGATCACAAATTCTTAGTAAGGAAAGACACCCAGGTTAAGATCTGCCCTTGATCTAACGATTTACGGAAATCGGGTCTCGGAATGGAATCAGGTCTCGGGCTGTGAAGTGACCCTAGCTTATTTTGTCCCGATTGATGATCCATAAAGTCAGATCAAGATATTAATGACCTAAAACATATAAATCCATGATAGAGGGGCTCTCACATGAATTTAACACACTAAATTCACCAATCAGGGTATTTTTCAATTTTTCGGATCTAATCATCTCACCAGGTACATCTCTTTATCATTTCGGTTTTCAGAAAATTTGAGGATGCATACTTTACCAATGAAATTCCACGGATCAATATATTAGGTTATTGTTGGTTAAAGTGTAGCAAAATGAGGGTGTTTAGAGATGCCCCTCTTTGGTAGAGATGACGTAGTCATCGAATACCAAAGTAAAAGTGACAGAGCCATTTTGCGTAGCTTTAATCGACAAATGACTCCCTAGACACAATGCAACCTACTATAATGCAAGACCCTAGATAAAATCCTAGAATTTGAACATATATCAAACATCTTTTACTCTAAACACCATGAGATGGCAGTTTAGAAACATGGAGAATTAGATTTACCCGGGGTGTACAAATCTTGCAATCCAGAACAAAAATGATTATGATGCGGCGCCGTTCAGAAACAGGCAACGAGAGAATGAGATATCATTTTCGAATGGATTCTGAAGAGAATGAACAAAGATCGTTCTCAAACGGTTTTTAGAAGAAAATGAGACACCGTTCACAAACGGTTCAAGGAAGATATGAGATATTCCCAAATGTACTTAGAAAATGAGGCACCGTTCACAAACGGCCTCAAGGAGGATAGGAGACCATTCACAAATGGACTCAGAAAATAAGACACCGTTCACAAACGGGTTTAAGGAGAAGACGAGACCATTCACAAATGGACTCGAGAAATGAGGCACTGTTCACAAACGGGCTCAAGGAGGACATGAGACCATTCACAAATGGACTCAGAAAATGAGACACCGTTCAAAACGGGTTCAAGGAGAAGACGAGACCATTCACAAATGGACTCGAGAAATGAGGCACCGTTCACAAACGGGCTTAAGGAGGACATGAGACCATTCACAAATGGACTCAGAAAATGAGACACCGTTCACAAACGGGTTCAAGGAGAAGAAGAGACCATTCACAAATGGAATTGAGAAATGAGGCACCGTTCACAAACGGGCTTAAGGAGGACATGAGGCCATTCACAAATGGACTCAGAAAATGAGACACCGTTCACAAACGGGTTCAAGGAGAAGACGAAACCATTCACAAATGGACTCGAGAAATGAGGCACCGTTCACAAACGGGCTCAAGGAGAACAAGACCATTCACAAATGGACTAGAGAAATGAGGCACCGTTCACAAACGGGCTCAAGGAGAAGACGAGACCATTCACAAATGGACTCGAGAAATGAGGCACCGTTCACAAACGGGCTCAAGGAAACAAGATAGCTTTGATTGATGAATTCAACAACGAAGAATTTAGAGATTTTTCATGAACTTGAATTTGACGTAGGATTGGATTTTTTTTAATCGGGGATTGGATTTGATGAATTTTTGATTTTTGAGAAATGAGGCACCGTTCACAAACGGGCTCAAGGAGAACATGAGACCATTCATGAAATGGACTCAGAAAATGAGACACCGTTCACAAACAGGTTCAAGGAGAAGACGAGACCATTCACAAATGGATTCGAGAAATGAGGCACCGTTCACAAACGGGCTCAAGGAGGACGAGACCATTCACAAATGGACTCGAGAAATGAGGCACCGTTCACAAACGGGCTTAAGGAGGACATGAGACCATTCACAAATGGACTCAGAAAATGAGACACCGTTCACAAACGGGTTCAAGGAGAAGAAGAGACCATTCACAAATGGAATTGAGAAATGAGGCACCGTTCACAAACGGGCTTAAGGAGGACATGAGACCATTCACAAATGGACTCAGAAAATGAGACACCGTTCACAAACGGGTTCAAGGAGAAGACGAAACCATTCACAAATGGACTCGAGAAATGAGGCACCGTTCACAAACGGGCTCAAGGAGAACAAGACCATTCACAAATGGACTAGAGAAATGAGGCACCGTTCACAAACGGGCTCAAGGAGAAGACGAGACCATTCACAAATGGACTCGAGAAATGAGGCACCGTTCACAAACGGGCTCAAGGAAACAAGATAGCTTTGATTGATGAATTCAACAACGAAGAATTTAGAGATTTTTCATGAACTTGAATTTGACGTAGGATTGGATTTTTTTTAATCGGGGATTGGATTTGATGAATTTTTGATTTTTGAGAAATGAGGCACCGTTCACAAACGGGCTCAAGGAGAACATGAGACCATTCATGAAATGGACTCAGAAAATGAGACACCGTTCACAAACAGGTTCAAGGAGAAGACGAGACCATTCACAAATGGATTCGAGAAATGAGGCACCGTTCACAAACGGGCTCAAGGAGGACGAGACCATTCACAAATGGACTCGAGAAATGAGGCACCGTTCATAAACGGGCTCAAAGAGAAGACGAGACCATTCACAAATGGACTCGAGAAATGAGGCACCGTTCACAAACGGGCTCAAGGAGGACACGAGACCATTCACAAATGGACTCAAGAAATGAGGCACCGTTCACAAACGGGCTCAAAGAGAAGACGAGACCATTCACAAATGGACTCGAGAAATGAGGCACCGTTCACAAACGGGCTCAAGGAGAAGACGAGACCATTCACAAATGGACTCGAGAACTGAGGCACCGCTGACAAACGGGCTCAAGGAGGACACGAGACCATTCACAACAGGACTCAGAAAATGAGACATCGTTCACAAACGGGTTCAAGGAGAAGACGAGACCATTCACAAATGGACTCGAGAAATGAGGCACCGTTCACAAACGGGCTCGAAGAATATAAGAAACTATTCCCAAATGGATTTAAAAAAATGATGCACCGCTCCCAAACGGGTTAGAAGAAGATAACAGGCCATTCCCAAATGAACCCGGAAGATGAGACACCGTTCACAAACGGGTTCAAAGAAACGAGATAGCTTCGATTGATGAATTCAACAACGAAGAATTTAGAGATTTTTCATGAATTTGAATTTGACGTAAGATTGGATTTGATGAAATTTTGATTTTTTGAACTCAATGGAATCGGGGATATTATGGATCATGCCCGACAAAGAGGTTGGAAACTACGATTTTGACGAATGATGAAACGGCAAACCTTAGGAACGAAGAACCATTACTAACAAGAATGGATTAGGGACACTTTTATGAAACTTCAACAAGATCTTTCTCAAAGAGACTGCTTGTCTTGTGTAAGCCCAATGGTTTCCACCTTGGCATTCCCATCTTATTTTGATGATTCAAATACACAAGTGATTTATGATCACTAATGTGTTTGATTGTCTAAGCTGTAGATCACATTGGTGCTAAGACAACATTGCTTGGATTGAGGCCAAGAAGCACTCATTGGACCACTTCATGAAGGCCAAAGACATCAAAATCCAAGACAAATGAAGACTTGAAGAATCCATTGAAGATCAAGTTATATTAGATTGTATTAAGATCCAATCTTAGTTTTAGATTTGAAAGGCATAATTAAGTAAATAAACAAACACCCTAAAAATATAAGTGATTGTATTTGTGGAGTTCCAACACCTTGGAACCCTCATAGCAATCCCATCTTGGTGTTAAGTTGGAAGCCAAAAAACAGAAATGAAAATCTGCTCAGACATAGGCTTCTCGGAACTCCGAGAGTTTTTCTCGGAACTCCGAGAAATGGTCCAGTGACATTTTTTCATCTTCTGTTTGAATTCCCGGAACTCCGAGATTTTTTCTCGGAACTCCGAGAACACTACAACGGTCGGAAAAATGGCCGTTGGGAATTTTGCTGGAATTACCACAATGCCATTGAACGGTCATATTTTGGTTTTCCTATATATATGGGCATTCCAAACATTACAACGATCAATCCTAACACTCTAAAAACCTACTTGAACATCCTTAGAGTGAATCAAACTTGTTTATGCCTCTCATCATCTAAGATTAGGATTCGGATCTATAGGCTATAATTGTACATCTTCTGCAAAGTTGTAAACCCTTGTGAGGGATTTTTGTTCTTTCTTTCTTATTCAAGAAATTGTATTCGGGCGAGTGTTCGGAGAAGCGTAGCCCACTCTCCGTGGTGAAGATTGCCACCAAGGTTAAAGGTAATCGGAATTGGTAATCGGCACCGATCTTCGCCGAAGTTAAGAAGATCACTTAGTGAAGCCATCAACGGGTCTTTGTTGGTGGAGTGGAGTAGGCCTCGCGTTTTGAGGACCGAACCACTTTAAATCTCGGGTGCACTCTCTCTTGAACTCTAGCTCTTTATTTTGCATTGCACCTCTAGATTTAACTTGTGTGCTTGAATTTCATTTTGATCTCTTAATTTCCAATTTAGGTTTGAGTTTTCAAAAGATTAAAACTTGTTAGAAACCTAATTAATTCTCACTCCTCATAGTTGCCGTACTAGGGACCACCCTTGGAATTTCATCTTGTCTTCTGGGGATTTTGATAACTGAAACCTTGAACAAGATACTTGAAATTGGTAATCTAGAACAACGGCTCTCTTGGATATAATCATGGAAAAGTGGGATTTGCATCTTGACAGGTGTTTAGATAAACATTTTTTGACCAGGATAGTATTTAACTAACTGGAAGGAGATTCTGAATTTTAATGGTTCATCTCTTTGAGAAATTGGCTCAACCACCATTGCATCTGAGGCTTTTCCAAGCTTATGGTGCCTTCCTGGGGTATGATCTTTTTACCGAAGCTGGGCTTTCTGATGTTTCTACTTCTGAATTTTTCTGAGTTGATCTTCTTTGAAATGAAGCTGCTTGACTAGATTACCGAGCTCTTTCATACAATCGCAGGGAGCTGCCGAGGCCGGGCCTCCTTCACCAAGACAGTTGCATCATTTGGACATAAGAACGACGATTGACTCTTTCTAAAGAGAAAACTTAGATAAAAGGCACTACTCAAAGGATTGAGCAGCCCTGAAGGAGTGAACATAGAATGACAAAGATTGACTAAGTACACTGACAGACACAGTAATGCTTCTGACTTAGTTAACGTTTTATTTGGTAAGTCTATCCTTTCAAGAAATGGTTTTTCAATTGGTAAACACTGGACTTTTTCCTTAAAACAGTAATGCCTCAAGGATTTAATTACGCCCCCTAAGATTGCTTAGCTTCAATGCCCCCAGTTTTGAGGATGTCACTTGAATTTACTTAAACTTCAGTTGATCTTCAGTCTTGATACCGGCTGCAGCCTTCTTATAATGATTCTCTTACCGTGACCAAGTCACCTCTTCGGGGTTTTTAACTTGGCGGACCGTGCTAGCCTTAACTTTTGCCTGAACCACCTTTCTAGGTTTTTGATCCAGCAGGCTATCCCCTTAGCTTTTGCCTAAGCCGCCCTTTCGGGTTTTCAACTTAGCAGGGGAATGATCTTAAATTTTGCCTAGACCGCCCTTTCAGGTTTTCAGTCTAGCAGATCTTCAAACTCCGTTTTTTTTTTTTTTTTTGGGATTAATTCTGAAGACCGGAAGGACTTTATAGGTAGGATAGAGCTTTTCAAATAATGGCTTAAGGTTCAACAAAGATTTCGACCGAACCTGTGAACAGGTTGCCTACGTATCCCAGGGTAGGAATCAGGTCGTGTGTAGTTCAGGGCGGATGCCCCTAGTTTGAAGATAAATTGTTTGAAGGTTAATTGATTTTTCTTTTCTTCTTTCTTTCTGAAATGATTGACTTTTCATCTTTTGGAACTTGTCAATCTCTTCTTTTTCTGAAAGGATTGAATTTCTTTTCTTTTTCCTTTGAATTGACCGAACTCGGTTTAACCGAGCTGCCTACGTACCCCAATGTAGGGATCAGGTCACGCGTAGTTCGGGGGAATGCCCCTAGTTTGATGGGTTTTCAAGAAAATTTTATTCAGGCTCAAAGGGTTTGCAAACAGGTATTTCTTTTGACATTGGGTTATGATTCTGGGATTTGTTCGGCCAAGGAAGGCCTTCCGATGTTCAGATTGGGACTCGATATAAGTTACTAGAGTCCCCCTGGTACTAATTATTTATTATTATTAATTTTTTTCTCTTTTTTTTTCACGGAGTTTGACGGCATTTCCAGGTAAGAGATAATGGATCTTCTTCTTTCAAGATTCTAATATGTGTTTTCGACTTTCATAGAGCGAAACTTGTTCTTTGACATCCTCCATCTATGGATTTGTAACTCTTGATATCTGATGATCACTTTTCAATGCTTTCTCTTGAACTTCTTATCTTGAATTTGTTGGCTTCATGTTATGAATTTGAGAACCAAGGTCATTGATTGGAAATATGAAAGTTGTTTCCACTCTATGCCCCTTGTATATCATATGTCTCCCACTTTCTTCATTCTCTTGAGCTTTCTATCTATGTCTTGCCCCTGGTATCGGTTGTAGCTTTTCTAGACAATCTTCTTATTCCTGAAATAAGTTTATCAATTCTTCACACTCTTCAGAGGGTAATGTACTTTTAATCGGCATTCACTGAATCAAAGTTTCTGTGCCAATGTTTACCACTTCAATTTCATCTTTGAAAGGCTGGGATTGGCGCTCCTCCTCTTGTTCAAGTAATTGTTGTGACTCAAGTGAAGTTTCGTCAATTTTGTCCTCATTTGAGGAGGGAGTCTTACTTTAAGATCAGAAGCATACTTAAGAAACAGACACAAGTGAACTATTGGAACTGAAATTTTTATTTAAAGAAAAAGCTATTACATCTGACGACCTATCCTGAACATGCTCAGGATTCACAACTATGAATAAAGAGAAAAGCAAAAGATAACTTGCGTGGACTAGGCATAAACCTTGAACTGTAAGACCGGACTCAACAATTGTACTGACCATGATGACTGACTTCAACATAAAATAGTAAACGACTAAAACTTTAACTGCTGCAACTGTCTAGCTTCGGAGGCTCGGCGAAGGCTGGTTCATATCAGGATAGCAGCTACTAGAACATCTTCACTGTCTGTATCTTCTTCTTCTTCAAAAGGTTCCGACCCAGACGGTAGGTTCTAAGGCACAGATAAGAGTGAGATGATCAAATTTCGGGTCCCCCATGGTTATAGCACTGACAGCAGCAGCAGGATTTGCATGACCAGGTAATGGGTTATCGGGTTTTGGCTCGAACACAAGATCTTTGTTGTCGAGCAACCTCTGGATCCTGAATTTTAGGGCAATGCAATTATCAGTGAGATGGCCGGAATTTCTATGGTATTCGCAGTGTTGATCTGTTCGCCAATTTGCTGGTAAAGGATTAGGAAGAGCCCTAATGTCGGGCAGGATTATGCGACCTGAGGCTAGACACTCCTTGAGTATCTCAGATGGTGGAAAAGGGAGAGGGGTAAATTCTGTCTCGGCCTGTGGCCTAGGTGCGACAACAGGTTGGGTATAATCCATCACCATGGGGTTCTGAGGTTTTGAAGGCTGAGGCTTGGAGCGAGAAAGGTTATTAATTCAGCTGATGGAGACTTCCTGAATTCTCTGGTATTCGGGTTACTTCGGTTGAATACACCTTGAGCCATAGCCTCCTCTATTTGGGTGCCTGCCACGATAAAGTGTTTGAAGTCCTGATAATACTGCAACGACATGTGATACTGGAGTTGGGGGGAAATATTTTTCATGATTATCTGGACCTGCTCTTCCTCAGAAGGGCACTCCATCATCTGAGCTGCTAGTCTTCTCCATCTTTTCACAAAAATCAGAAAGGATTCCTTTGAGTCTTGCTTTGTTCTCTCTAAATCCTTTCTGGTGATTTCTGTCCCATCATCATATTTGAACTGCTTGATGAATTGCTCGCCGATATCCTTCCATGTCCTGTAATGAGTCTTGTCCAAGACCATGAACCATCTCCTAGCAACCTTGGTTAGGGAAACTGGGAACAATTGAGCCATTTGCTCAGGAGATAAGCCTTGAGGCTGACACATGATGGTGAACATTTGCAAATGTGTGATTGGACAACCCACACCATCATATTTGTCGAAATCTGGCATTTGAAAATTAGCAGGAAGACGGATTTCGGGATACAGTGTGAGGTCACTGGGATTGAAGCCGCCCTGGTCCTGAAACTGGATGTCCTGAACCTTCCTGGTAAGAGTTTCTAATTTTTCCATAACTGCCTTGTCTACCGCGGACTGAGGAGGCTTACTGCGATCCTCGCTGTACTGCTCATTTTTTAAGTCTTCTTCAGCTTTATCAGGGATAGTGATGAACACTGGTTGGGCAGGTGCTGCTGAAGTAGCTGCTTGGTGCATGGGCCCTTTATCCTTGGACAACGACGGTCCCAGCTTCTCAGAAAGCTGAGCCTTGATAACTCGGTTCTCTTCTTTGAGCTCTTGAAGTTGCTGGAGAATCAAGGTGAGGGTATCGGTAATAGCAGCAGGTGGAAGGCCATCTTGGTTATCTGCCATTGGTGAGGATGAGAAAGGAGGAGATGCTGGGGTTCTCAGAGAGGGTGGTGGAGAGACAAAATTCCTCTCCAATCGTGAAGAGACCCGAACCCAAGGAGCAATGGGGTTAGCTATGGTGTTTTACTGCCTTGAAATATTTGAAAGACATATTTTAAAATCAGAAACAAGTAGACAATGATGCACGCATAGACCAAGATGATGAGAGAGAAAGATGAACTTTATTGATCAATCATTGAAGCTTGAGTACAGGGTTCATTCTTTCAAAGATAAACGGATAAGATTAAATATGAAACTAAGCATTCTTTTTAGACTTCTTCTTCGGGCGACAATCTTCCTCAGCTGACTTTTTTAAAGGTTTGATGATTCTGACATCCCAAGCGGATGAAACAGCTTTGACAATCTTGGGCTTGAGATCCTCAGGCGGATAGAAATGACGAAGGGGAGGTGCAATAGATTGCTCCCTTCCATACTGATGCAGAATCCTGGCAGGAACATAAAAGGAAGTCTTTTCGAGGCCAAGAAGGCGAACATAGTTAGCTCCTCCAGTGTTGAAGACAGCTTCTTGGATTCCAGGAATTTGCCAATAAATTTGATCTTGTTGGCGAGAATTTAACCATTCAACCCAATCGCTCTTATGATCGAAGGAAACATCATGACGCCATTCGCTGAAGGTGTATAATGTATGATCGAAATGCACAGGAGCTGCAATTTTTAGCTTGTGGCATAACCACACCTGAAGTAATGCAGGACATCTTGAGAAAGAACCAACGAAGGAGCGAACATAAGAGCCTGGACCTGAGCTGGCACGAAGACGAGCCATATCATCCAATCCATTGAAGGTTTCTGCAAGCATAGTAGGAATTGGATTGGCGCCACGATCCATTTGATCCACGAGGTCCAAAAGAACAGCTGACGCAAAGCGAGAAGGCTGGATAGTGAGGAACCTAGCAAAGGAGCAGAATCTCAAAGTGCGCCGTCGGGCTTTTTGAATATCAACAGCACCAATGTGTCCAATAGGAGGGTAAATGTCAATCAGATGTTGCATTGACACTTCTTGGCCTTTCATGAAAGAGTTCATGGATTCATCTGGATTATTCATTAAGCAAAGGAACAAAGGACGATAATCTGGAACACAGTATGACTTCACTAGAGGGCCATCCACAGGATATTCCAATAAGGCACACCATTCTTCAAAGGTTGGACACATTTCTTGGTTGCCAAAATGGAAGACATGATGATCGGGATCCCAACACTCTGATGCGGTATAGAGTAATCTCCAATCGAGCTTAATGGTCGCCACATAGCCGAAGAGATTTTTCTCTTGCTCACTTATGGCATAGATATAGGATTCTCTTAATGTACCACGGATCCAATCAAGAATTGTACGAGTAGACATGATGCCTGTAAGCCAAGAGAAAGAATACAAGAATGATCAGGGTTATATGAACACGAGATTGGGATAAGCTCCTGCCAGTAAAAGAAAGTATGAATACATGATCGAATCACATGATCGAATCACATGATGGAAGTTTGACAGACGTACGATCAAGAGATGAGATGAGATAGCATAAGATTGCTTTCAACGGATAGATCATGAATGACTAATCCTATGAGATCTTTGGAAATGATGGGATTTATATCCTAACCCCAAAAGGAAAGTTTTTCAATCTTTGCACATTTTAACAGTGTTACCTGAAGGCATCAACCCTAATCCTAATCTATCGGAGTGGAGAGAGAATCTCGACTCATGACTTTGTTCGTGTATCTAAGGACCGATCGTGACCATTGGAAGATGGACCACGGCCTAATCTAGACACAAATGGGTAAGATATCCTAAACTAGGCTCACACACGTGATGCACATGTGTTCGTATACTACATGCATGTGTGGGTTAATCTAGGGGTAAGGCCAAGAGTTCCCTTAGCGCGAATCCATGTTCGATATCCGGTACCAGTGTCCGGCGTATCAGTACGTGAACAAGAGATCCGTTTACGCACCCTAAGGTGCTAGGCTAAGGGTGGAATGCTTCTCTAGCACAGAGGCGCCATGTGATGAAATCCTAGTCAACCATGCTAGATAACACTCCGGGTTCCTAAAATAGGACGTGTGTGCATGTGAGATGCAAGGGTTTAGATGCAAGTGATGTAAGTGTGTGCAATAAGTTCGCGCAATCTATGATGCCTTCAGGTTTTGTTAGATTAAGTTCAAGTAAAATGTGATGAGAAGATAAAACAAGACAAACTAATCTAACAAGTATAGAGTTTTTATGAGCCAGTTAAATTAAATTCAAATGAATTATCTTTTGGAATCGTAATGAATTTAGGTGGTCCTTAGCAGAGTCGCCAAACTGTGGGATTCGATCCCGCGAGAGGGGTGGGGCGCGAGCCGCCACGCTCCCTCTTGGTCTCTAATACCCACGTGATTGGAGTGTGCATTTTTATTATTGATTTTAATTCGTCTTTTATGTGAACTTGGGATCACTAAGGCAATCTAAATTCCACACAAAAGAGACTGACAGAGTCGCCACCTAGATGTGAGATCTAGGACCCATAATTAACCAGAAATCTAGACTCACTACCTGGTTACGAGAATGGAAGGTATGGGGATTTATCCACCACATGCACCATTCCTGCCCGATAATCGGTCTTCAATTCCAAAAGTTAACTCTTTTAAATTTACTTTAAATGGCTCATTCAACTCTTTGTTAATGTGCTATCTATGTGACATGCATCTTAAAATCTAATTTCAATGTGAATCCTAAATGTGTATCTTGATTTCTTAATTTGTTTGAATTCAATCTAAGTGGAAGTTCTCCTAAAATTCTAATCTCAAGGAAATCCTACATATTTTAATTAAGAATTAATAATAAAATAAATATACAAAATCCCATATTTGTTGTGGAGCCGACTCGCGGTTGGTATGCCATCAGACATCCAAGTTGCCTACGTACCCAACCCTCACTAGGATCAGAGTCGACGTAGTTCGGTGCACCTAAGCTAAGCTACTTATGCCTAACTCAACTAAGACACCGACCTAGACGGGATTGACTGTTTCAACAGTTTTAGGAGAAGTTATTTAATTCAAGTTGAGGATTTTATTATCCTGGGATTTCATCTAAGATGCTATATGATTCTTATCTAAATGCAAGTGGTTCCTTATACTAATGCAGGTTAACCTACATCCTAGTTTTACTAGGCTTGTCCTAGGGAAAGATTGGGTGACTAGTGTAACTAGACATATGGCACGGTTGCTATCCATAGCAAATGTACGTGATGAGGCTGGACTCCTAACTCTAGGACTCCCTAAAACCTAAGACTCCCTAAAACTTAGGACACGACCTGACATAAGTGTTCCTAAATTAGGCTCTAATGGTTCCTATGACGGAAACCGTGATCCAACGGTTCCGACAGACACGAGATGAATCGATTTCAGTTCTTGAAGTTAATGAATTTCAGATTTTAAGGATTTTCAGTTTCTGGACATTTAAGGAATACCAATGGCTCTAGGGTTCACCAATTTCGGCCCAGAATGGCATCCAAGGGAGGGAATCGTGCGCTCTTTCCTTGTGCAATTTAATACTTAGGTTATAGCACCTTATTGCCTGGCATATCTCAGGATTTCCGTGGACAGTAACCTCGGAGCCAACAACATGCTATAGCTTAAATATTCAAATTGTCAAAGATCGAGTACAATTGGGATACGATTATGGATGCACTGGCCATTTTTCCAGGGAAATCTAAAGATCCTAAGATTTCTGTTTCAATGGATTAAGGAATTAATATATGATAGAATTTTAAGGTTCTTTAGAAACTTTGTGATGATTTTTAATTAATTTCAATATTTTAATGGATTTTATCAATTTTAAACCATATGAGTGATTTTACAAATGAAACTGTTCCAAACGAATTCAAAATGAGTTAAAACTTCTACAGAAGCAAGATATGATGAGATGTAGCTTACTGGAAGATTTTTACATTAAGCTCATATTTAATTTTGATTTAACAATTAATTGACCAGATTGCAAAAATAACACAGAAACTACTAGAAATAGAAATCTAAATTCATTGAAATTTCTAAAATAGAAAGATATAAGTAAACATAGCATTCTGTGAGATTTCTGTGAATTTTTGAAACTATTTACTATCAATTTCGAATTTTTCAATTTTCAGACCAGATTATGAATTAACACTACATCCCATAGAAAACAAGATCTAAATGAATTGAAAAATTTACAGAAGCAAGAAATATAAAATATAAGACTACTTTAAAAATTTTGTGAATTTTAATGGTGATCTGATTTCAGTAAAAATTCTCAAAAAATCTGATAATTTTCAAAGAAAGCATAAAATAATATACCAAAAAAAATCCAACAATTTTCACAAATTGAAGGTAGAATGTATCTGCATCATATTATTTTTCCACGAAATTTCATTATTTTTGGAATCTGTTTAGTATATATTTTATTTTTCTTCGTCGAAAAGATATTTTTGAAGAGTTTTCCATTTTTAAAACACGATTTTCGAGTAAATTACGACTCCGGAAAACTTCCTTTACTCTTGTTCTGATATGATGAACACAAGAAAATTTTAAAATTCCAAAAAATAGATCATCCTGAGATGGCTATTTTTTTGAATTTTATAATTTCTCAGCCATTATTTTAAATAAAATTCCACTCTTCACTCAAATTTTTGAAACCCTTTGATTCAATGTCCGATCCAATCCGATGGTTATTTTACTCTATTTAGATAGATCAGTGTATTAAATTACGGGACGAATCGGAATTGAAACACTCATGTAGATCGTGATTTTGAGCACACACATATAATATTGAATTAAATTCAATTAAATGCTAAAAATCGTGCAAAAAAACATAAAAAAAATATCAAATAATCCTGGAAAAATCTGAGAATAGTGCACCTACCTGTGATGGAGATTTTGGGTATCCTTTGAATAGGACAAGATTTGAAGGCGGGGGATATGGAGGATTTCTCTGGTAGTTTTCTTTGAGTCTTCTTCCTCTTTTTTTCTCCCCCTTTTGAAAAAAGAGAGCATGGGTATTTATAGGTGAGAGATGAGCCAGGTTGCCATCTTTAGGGCCTAGAGGTGTAGGGTGGAGATTGAGTGATGAAAAAAGGAAGGGGAAAGATTGGATTTTTCTAGAATATTCTCCCTCTTCTTTGGCATCTTCCATTTAAGCCATGGCTATGTTAAAAATGGCAGGCACTTATGCGGCCGGATCAAGTACTAAAGATTTATGAACAACTCAAGGTCCAAGATGATGCCATTTGTCCTTGGAATCTTTGTAGATTTTGAAAGCAAATTTCAAGGTAAGGGAAATGTCCAATTTGGTTGCCTTTGTAGAGAATGGTAACGATTTGGATGGTTGCGATTAACTACAATCTCCATGTGATCGAAAGAACGGGCGAGATCGGGTCTCCAAATATCCTAAAATCTTTGCAATGATATGGAATAAGATTGGGTGGTTGAGATCAACATCGATCGAAAGAATGGACGAGATGATGCCTCCAAATCTCCTATAATCTTGTAAAAGATTTTTCAAATATTTTGAATGTAAAAATCAAAAAATGCGGTTTTCAGGAGATTTTTAAGTCCGATTTCGATAATTCTTTCGCCATTAAAATCGTTGATTTTTCTTCTTTCATTTAAGCCCAATGTTGCCATAGAAATATTATTTTCAGAATTTTTGACGAATGCGAGCCGTCGATTTTTAACAGCGAATCGTTTTTCCAACCGTTGATCAAATTGACGATTCGATTGATCCAACCAACTTAATCAATTTTTTATGAATGATCCTAACCTTTGAAATATGAATTTTGACAACAATTAAAGTACTGAAAGCACTGTTGTTAATAATTTGGTTAAATTATTTCGACGGCTCTCGTTCACCTACATTGATCCGTGATTTTTCACTGGGTTTTTGCTCAATTAAGTGACACAATGTTTAATCTGAATTTGAGATTAATCTTGATTGATCCTATTTTGACTAAATGATCACAAATTCTTAGTAAGGAAAGACACCCAGGTTAAGATCTGCCCTTGATCTAACGATTTACGGAAATCGGGTCTCGGAATGGAATCAGGTCTCGGGCTGTGAAGTGACCCTAGCTTATTTTGTCCCGATTGATGATCCGTAAAGTCAGATCGAGATATTAATGACCTAAAACATATAAATCCATGATAGAGGGGCTCTCACATGGATTTAACATACTAAATTCACCAATCAGGGTATTATTCAATTTTTCGGATCTAATCATCTCACCAGGTACATCTCTTTATCATTTCGGTTTTCAGAAAATTTGAGGATGCATACTTTACCAATGAAATTCCACGGATCAATATATTAGGTTATTGTTGGTTAAAGTGTAGCAAAATGAGGGTGTCTACAGGTAGTACCCCCGGTCTTCTTCTTCCCTCTTCTTTAGGTAGAGAGCGTTCATTCTTTTAGATATCTTTTAAATCTTAGATAGCCCTTCTTTTTTAAGGGCAATGAAGGTGTTAGCCCAAGTCCATCAATAGGGAGACTTACTAGGATATGGTAGTACCCCCTGTCTTCTTCTTTCCTCTTCTTTAGGTAGAGAGTGTTCATTTTTTCAGATGTCTTTTGAATCTTAGATAGCCCTTCCTTTTTAAGGGACAATAAAGGTGTCACCCAAGGCCATTCTTAGGGGACTTGCTCAGTCCAAGTAGTACTCCCATCTTTTATTTAGCAGACTTTCCAAGTCTTTTAGATACCCTTAGATATTTGTTTCCCTCATTGCAAGGGTAATGAAGGTGTCAACCCAAGCCCATCTTTAGGGGACTTGCCAAGTCCTTGTAGTCCCCTCTTTCTCTTTTCGTTAGAGACTTGTTTAGTAATGTTAGAGCTTTGCTTATTTAGGATCTTAGCTTTCATAGTGGGATATTAGTTTACTCATTTTGGAATCATGTCACTTTTAGTGAGTTTAGTTGTTTAGGGGTTTCTCTTTTTAGCTTAAGGTTTGGCCCTAGTGAGCTGTTTTATTTGGATGAAAAAAATATTTCTTTTCAAAATTCAAAAACATTGAAACATTTTAAAAATCCAAAAAACATTGAATCTTTTTTAAACTCAAAAAAATTGAAACATTCATTTGAAAAATTGAAAAGTTTTAGGAGCGTATTAGAAAAGTTTGTTTCCGAACTACATTGGCTTGATCCTCTTCCACGAGGTACGTAGGCAGCTTGGGATTCTTATCCCAAGTCCAGTCAAACCTTTCAAAATAAGCATTTCAAACTTTGTAAATAAAAACTTTTCAAACCTTTTAACAAAAAACATAAAAATCTTCCAAAACATTATTTTCGAAAAGATCTTCCTTTAGAGTTGTGAGTTTGTTCTTGACATGTTGTGTGTTTGGTTTGTGTAGGAGTCTGTCCTAGCTAGGAGTTTGTTACGCCTCTGTCCTGTCAGTTGGCGATCCACATCGTCGACTGATGACTAGAATAGGGTGCGTTAGTGAACCCATTATTTTTCTTAGGACACACAACCTAGTTGCACATAGGATGTAAGCCCCACCTTCATTAGTCTAGGACTAACTTGCATTTAGTTAGGGCATATAGGGTGTCCTAAAATCTACAATCTACTTGAACTTAAATATCGCTCAAGAAGCTTTAAAAAGCAGTCTGGTCTTTTAGGTCGAGTCTAGTTTAGTGGTCTAGATGTCTTAAGCATCATAGTTTAGAATAGGCAAGCAAGAACTACGTAGCTTTGATTCCTGTTAGAGGCGGGGATACGTAGGCGGCTTGGATGAACACTAGACCATCCAAGATTCGGGCGAAAACGTTTAGAATTTTAGGATTTGTTGTTAGCATTTTTGGAGTTGAGTCTGTTATTCAGCATTGTTTCATTGCATATGTACATGTAGTGTGTTTACTCCTTTCTTCTTGTTATCTTTATTTTCTTAAACAGCGTCCATGTTTACATACACTTAGCTGTAGTGTTGAGTTGTTTTCTTTATTGCTCTTCACATGTTTAGATGTAGTGATCTTATTCTTTTACCGTTTCTCTTATTGATATTCACATGTTTAGTTATAGCTCTTTACTGTTTTCTTTATTGCTATATCACATGCTTAGATGTAGTCTTTTACTGCTTTTCCAGTTTATTATATCTCATCATATCTATTCATTTATCACCTTTTTAGCTGTAGCTATGCATGTGTATGTTTACCGCTTTCTTAGATGTGTTGAGTTACAATTAGATGTGATGAAGTGGGACTTAGTTGTTTATTTTCTTTTACCCATCCCTGGATCGCCACTTGTGCTATCCTATGAGGGTGTCACCATTTTGAGAGTTCCTTGGTAGGGCTCTCCTTCATGTGGAAGATCTTAAAGGACCGACGGGGACTCATTCCTTGCCGCCTCCTACGGATCGGGGTCCACACTCGGATGTATGTTGGTACAAGAAGATCTAGAATCAAGGAAAGAAATGTCAGTTTATTATCTCAGTAAGAAAATGTTGGAATATGAACTGAATTACACTCAGTTGGAGAAAACCTGTCTAGCATTAATATGGGCCACCCAAAGGCTCTGGCACTATTTGTTATCACAAAGGATCTTCCTCATATCTCGTATGGATTTGATGAAGTATCTGTTTGAGAAACCAGCCCTGATTGGCAGAACCACTCGTTAGTTGTTGTTGTTGTCAGAGTTTGATATCAGGTATGTCACTCAGAAGTATGTCAAAGGTAGAATTATCGTAGAACAGTTAGCTGATGTACTTACTGAACATACAGAGCTGAGCCATGAATTTCTAGATGAAGGAATCATGACAATCAAAGATGCACCCAATGACACTACATGGACTATGTACTTTGACGGAGTGTCAAACTCAAGAGGCAGAGGAGTTGGTATCGTCCTTATCTCACCTCGAGATGAGCACATACTAATCTCTATCAAATTAGAATTCGTCTACACCAACAATATGGCTGAGTACGAAGCTTACATAGCCGGTTTTGAAGCAACCCTGTTATTCGAGGTACAAGACCTCGATGTGTACGGAGATTCCCTATTAATCATCTGCCAAACAAATGAAAAATGGCTCACCAAAGAAGATAGGTTGATCCCGTATCACACCTACCTTACGAGCCTAACAAAGAGTTTCCACAACATTAGTTTCACTTACATCTCCATATTGAGAAACAGATTCGCTGATGCTTTGGTGATAAAGCGACACGTCATCCCAGCGCACGTACACATGGTTCAGATAGCAACCAGATGTTCAGACGGGAAACCTTGGTATTTCGATATCAAAAATCTTATCTCCGGCAGGGGACACCCCCCAGAGGCCTCATTAAAGGAGAAAAGAGCATTACAGAAACTGACATCTAGGTATGTCATTTCTGGAGGAGACCTCTACCGTAGATCATTTGACGGAGTCCAGCTCCTTTGTGTCAATGCAGATAGAGCTGCAGAAATCTTAGAAGATGCTCACTCCGGTGTCTGTGATCTTCACATGAACGGAAAGATGTTTGCACGGAAGGTCCTTCGTCTTGGTTACTTCTGGACTTCCCTTGAAGCAGACTGCTTCTCTTTTGTCATGACGTGCCACTTATGTCAGCTTCATGCAAACCTGATACATGTGCTACCATCAGAACTTTACTCACTCACATCTCCGTGGCCTTTCTCAGTCTGGGGTAATGACATCATTGGCAAAATCTCCCCTGAGTCCTCCAGTGGACATGAGTACATACTTATTGAAATTGATTACTTCACCAAGTGGATCGAAGCACAATCGTACGCTTCGATATCTTATCAGGGCCAACATCATCTATAGATATGGAGTCCCTCACGTGTTGATATCAGACAATGGTTCCCACTTCAACAAAGAAGTAGCCTCGTTGTGTGAAGAATTCAGAATCAAGCATCATAAATCATCTCCTTATCGACCTCAGACTAATAGCGATGTTGAAGCAGCTAACAAGAATATCCAGACTATTCTTCGAAAAATGACTCGATCCTACAGGGATTGGTCAAGCAAACTTCCGTTCGCACTTTGGGCATACATAACGTATGTCCGTACATCCACAGGAGCCACTTTGTACTCACTAACATATGGTATGGAAGCTTTCCTGCCGATAGAGTTGAAAATCCTGTCGTTCAGAATCTTGATGGAAAGCAATCTGCCAAAATTTGAATGGGCCTGCATTCGTCATCAAGAACTATGCATGATGGATGAGAAAAGGTTGAAAGCAGCTGTAGACACCCCATTTTGACTGAACCTCTTTTTTACGTTTTGTTTTAAATAATTACCCTAATAAACTAGTGTTCTGAAGTCCCAAATCATGCCCTAGGTTAGCTTAGGGTCCCACCGAGGTCCCTGCAAATATTTGTTGAAATCCGAGCTGATTTACCCAGCGAGCGAACCCCGGAAAGTGTCGTGGTGCAAGTTCAGAAGGGTGGCGGTTTAGCCTGACAAGGGGTGTGCTGGAATCTGGAAAACCAGTTTAAAATTTCCATTATGGGCTGTCCAGGAGGATATATGGGTGCACAGATTAGTGTACAACATAATTGAGGGGTGCATTATCTTAGGCCAGGGTAATTTTGTAAATAGTAAAGATGTTTTTCTTCCCCTTCAAGTCACCATTAGGCCCTAATCTAGATTACTAAGGGGTTAGGGGCTAGGATTAGTTAGGAGGCATCTTAGGAAGCTTCCTAGATATTTTTAGGGTTTTGATCCTAGCCATCCAATATAAGAGGTAAAATGAAGGCCTAGGATTTGTGGAGAAGAAAAGAAAATATTTGCCCCTGCTTTCTGTTTGACCCCCCTGCTAGTATGAAGAATTATTGAAATTCATTATAGAGGGTTGTCCAAAAGGGGGAAATGGGGGGGGGGGGGGTAGAAAACATCATTTTTCTTTTCTTTCTTCTCTATAAATCCAACGAACTAGGGTTTGTAGAGGAGGAGAGTTTTTTTTTTACCAGAGAGCAGAGAGAGAGGAAGAAAAGAGAAACCCCTTAAAATCCAAACCCATCTTCCCCATCCCCTTGATCCACCACCATCAAACCCATCTCCTCCTTTACCATTAAAACCCACTTCAAATCCCTAATCTTCGTGAGAAGCAGAGAGGAGGGAAGACACAGAGCTAAGAGAGAAGGATAGAGGGTAAGAGAGATTCGGCCCACCTCCGGCCATCTCCCTCATCTCTCCGGCCGACCACCATCTCCTTCTTCTTCTTCGTTTATTCTTTTCTTCTCAAAACCCACATCCCAAATCCACAACCACCATTATCACCACCATCTTCTTCTCCGGCCTCATTTTCGGCCGGAATCTGGCAAGCCCTCCTCCATTATCCACCAAACTCTCTTTCCCCACCACCACCACTAGGTATCTTCTCCACCACAACCCTTACCAATTCCCTCAAACCCATTTAATTAGACCCCTTCACCAAGCCCTCCTCCATTGTCAGCTACCATCCCACCATTTCCTCAACCTTAACCCATTTCCACCGTCCTCTTCTTCTTCACAACCCACTAAAATCCGGTAACCCCATTAAAACCGACCAAACCCCATCTCTCCGCCAAAACTCCATTAAATCTTTCCGGCCACCTCCCTCAAAGCCAAACCAAACCCACTTCCATCTCATCTCCATTTAGCCATGAATTTCAACCCTAAACCCATCTCCAATACCCAAATCCCCATCGCTGCCACCATCATCTTCCTCCCCCTTTTACCTATAATCCAAACCCATTTCATATCCACCACCATTTCAGCCTAATCCCACCATTATTTGCAGCCACCTCCTTTGATTCCGGCGAGAATCCCACCGGAATCCGACCGTACTTACCTCATCCAAATCCACCTCAAACCACTTGGTTCTTCTATTCAAAGTTGCAGAGAGAAGCAAAGAGAGGGAATCCCATTTTGGGTTGAAAACAGAGAAGGGGATTTTGATTTTTAGAGCAAGAAAAGCAAACGAGAGTGTGGGACCCGATCCCGCGAGAGGGGTGGGGCACGAGCCGCCACGCTCTCTCTTGGTCTCTCGTACCCACGCGATTGGCGTGTGCATTTTTATTATTGATTTTAATTCGTTTTTTATGTGAACTTGGGATCCCTAAGGCAATCCGAATTCCACACAAAAGAGAGTGACAGAGTCGCCACCTAGATGTGGGATCTAGGACCCATAATTAACCAGAAATCTAGACTCGCTACCTGGTTACGAGAATGGAAGGTATGGGGAGTTATCCACCACATGTACCATTCCTGCCCGATAATCGGTCTTCGATTCCAAAAGCTAACTCTTTTAAATTTATTTTAAATGGCTCATTCAACTCTCTGTTAATGTGCGAACTATGTGACATGCATCCTATGATCTAATTTCAATGTAGATCCTAAGTGTGTATCTTAATTTCTTAATTTGTCTGGATTCAATCTAAGTGACAGTTCTCCTAAAATTCTAATTTCATGGAAAATCCTAAGTGATTTGATTAAGCATTTACAAGAAAATTAATATACAAAACACCACAATTTGTTGTAGTGCCGACTCGCGGTTGGTATGCCATCAGACATCCAAGCTGCCTACGTACCCAAGCCTCACTGGGATCAGAGTCGACGTAGTTCGGTGCACCTAAGCTAAGCTACTTATGCCTAACTCAACTAAGACACCGACCTAGACGGGATTGACTGTTTCAACAGTTTTGAGAAAGGTTATTTAATTCAAGTTGAGGATTTTATTATCCTAGGATTTCATCTAAGATGCTATATGATTCTTATCTAAATGCAAGTTGTTCCTTAGACTAATGCAGGTTAGCCTACATCTTAGTTTACTAGGCTTGTCCTAGGGAAATGTTGGGTGACTAGTGTAACTAGACCTAGGGCACGGTTGCTATCCATAGCAAACGTACGTGATGAGGCTGGACTCCTAACTCTAGAACTCCCTAAAACCTAAGACTCCCTAAAACCTAAGACACGACACGACACCAGTGTTCCTAAATTAGGCTCTAAGGGTTCTTATGACAGAAACCTTAATCCAACGGTTCCGAAAGGACACGAGATGAATCGATTTCAGTTCTCGAAGTTAATTAATTTCAGATTTCAAGGATTTTCGGTTTCTGGACATTTAAGGAATACCAATGGTTCTAGGGTTCACCAATTTCGGCCCAGAATGGCATCCAGGGAAGGGAATCGTGCGCTCTTTCCTTGTGCAATTTAATACTTAGGTTATAGCATCTTATTGCCTGGCATATCTCAGGATTTCCGTGGACAGTAACCTCGGAGCCAACAGCATGCTATAGCTTAAATATTCAAATTGTCAAAGATCGAGTGCAATTGGGATACGATTATGGATGCACTGGCAATTTTTCCAGGGAAATCTATAGATCCTAAAATTTATGTTTCAATGGATTAAGGAGTGAACGTGTGATAGAATTTTAAGGTTCTTAAGAAGCTTTATGATGATTTTTAATTAATTTCTGTTTTTCAGTGGATTTTATCAATTTTAAACCATATGAGTGATTTTACAAGTGAAATTGTTGCAAACAAATTCGAAATGATTTAAAATTTCTGCAGTAATAGGATGTGATAGAATGTAGCTAATTGAAAGAGTTTTGCAGATTTTTACATTAAGCTCATATTTAATTTTGATTTAACAATAATAAGACCAGATTGCAAAAATAACACAGAAACTACTAGAAATAGAAATCTAAATTCATTGAAATTTCTACAGTTACAAGATATAAGTAAAAATAGCATGCTGTGAGATTTACAGGAATTTTAGAAACTATGTACTATCAATTTCGGATTTTTCAATTTTCAGACCAAATTATGAATTAACACTACACCCCATACGAAACAAGATTTAAATCACTTGAAACTTTTACAGAAGTAATAAATATGAAATATAAGGCTACTATAAAAATTTTGTGAATTTTAAAGGTGATCTGATGTCAGTAAAAATTTTTACAAAATCTATAAAATTTTCAAAGAAAGCATTAAATAATATACCAAAAAAAATCCAAAAATTCTCAAAAATTCAAAGTAGAATGTATCAACATCATATTATTTCTCCAGAAAAGGTCATTATTTTTAGGATCTGTTTAGTATATAATTTATTTTTCTTTGTCGAAAAGATATTTTTGAAGAATTTTCCATTTTTAAAACACGATTTTCGAGAAAATTACGACTCCGGAAAATGTTCTTTAATCTTGTTCTGATATGATGAACACAAAAAAAATTTAAAATTCTAAAAAATAGATCATCCTGAGATGGCTAGTTTTTCGAATTTCGTAATTTCTCAGCCATTATTTTAAATAAAATTCCACTCTTCACGCAAATTTTAAAAATTCTTTTATCCAATGTCGGGACGAAACGGATTTGAAACACTCATGCAGATCATGATTTTTAGCACACACATATAATATTCAATTAAATTCAATTAAATGTTTAAAAATCATGCAAAAATATAAAAAAATGCCAAATCATCCGGGAAATATCTGAGAATAGTGTACTAACCTGTGATGGAAATCATCGCCGAATCCGAGAGCCTCAGAGTCCGAAAATCCCGCAGACGCACTGTCCGACCTCCCGTTTTGTTTCTTTCTTTCTTCGTTTTTCTTTTTTTTTTTTTTTTTTTGTTTCACAGCCGAGAGAGAGTGATATGGATGAGAGAGAGGCCGAGAGGGAGTAAGAGAGGCCAAGGGAGAGTGAGAGGGTAAGAGAGAGAGAGAGAGAGAGAGAGAGAGAGAGAGAGAGAGAGAGAGAGAGAGAGAGAGAGATGAGAGAGAAAAACAGAGTGTGAGACACTCTGTTTTTTTTCTCGTTCTCTTCTTCTCTTTTTTTTTGTTTTTTTTTTAAACAAGGATTAGGAGAGAGATAGGGATGAGTATATAGAAAGAGTGATGGGGAGATGGAGAGTGGCAAGGAGAGTGTGAGATTAAAAGGGATATAGAAAGAGTGAGAGTAAGAGAAAGGGAGTGGGATGACAAAAGGAGTGTGGGAGATAGAGTGTGACAGAGAGAGTGTGGGAGATAGAGTGTGCCGTCGGGATCCTCTGTTTTTTAGAGAGATCGAGAGGGAATGGGAGAGTAATAGAGAGAGAGAGAGAGAGAGTAAGAGAGAGGAACAGAGAGAGAGAGAGAGGAAAAACCGATCCTCTGTTTTCTGTTTCTTTTCTTTCTTTTTCTTTTCTTTTTTGTTTTGCAGAGCTCCCACCTTAAAACAAGAATCCTCTACCTTCCTCCTAGCAAGAGAGAATACGCTCCTTTTCTCTTTTTTTTTCTTCTCTCACAGAGCTATTCTTCTGTTTTTTTTCAAAACAGAGCCCCCTCCTCCTCGGTTTTTCTTTTTTCTTTTTCCGGCTCCCTCTAACGAAACAGAATCTCCCCTCTCCTATGGCTTCTCCTCCTTTTTAGCCATTAGCCGAGAGGTTTCCTTTTTTTTTTTTTAGAGCTTGCCTTCCTTTTCTTTCTTTTTTTAGAATCCCGCTCTCACAGAGAGCCGTATCTTCCTATATTTATCGAGTCTAGGAGAAAGTTGCCAACTGATATCTCTTGTAAAACAAGAAATCGATTCTTTTTTTTCTAGAAACTGCCGAGGTTGTCTTGCCTTTTTTCCTTTCAAACGTTAAGAATATAATGGGCTGCCAATATTATTTCCAGAGTGTTCTCTTTTATTTTTAGATGTAGGCATAGAAAATTCCTCTTTAGAGCCAACTTCCCTTTTTGCTATACCGAACCGCAAATAGAAGCATTCCATGGGCTTTCATCCATTTTGGAATAAGTCTAAGTGGGTCCCACTCCATAAGGTAATCTGAACCATCCGATTAACAAGTCATTGATGGGATATGCTCGATAAATCATTTCTTATAGATCGTTCATAGGATGATCCGAACCATCCATTTCAATGGGCTACCGAATAAATGATTTGTTTTTCTAATTCATTGCCGCAAGCTGATCTTGGCCGTCCAATTGATAGGCTGCCATGTGGATCAGTTACACCACCTCTTAAATCGCTCCATATTGTTTAATTGGTGGCCCACAAATCTTTTCTGTTAGATTTCAATACGGACCCCGAAGAATAAGATTGAATTACCTTGGGTGGACCCCATGCATATTTAGCGGGCTACTCCATTTTAAATCCCTCAACCAAACGCCAGGCCTATTCCTTGGCCGAATTTTCCATGAGATCCATTCATAAAAAATTTAGGCGGGTCCGCTTGCTTCAACTTAGTGAACTCCACTCCATGTTGGGCGCAATTATTCCCATAAAATTTGATCGTTAACATCTATGATAAACTCCACAGATAACTTGGATGTTTCTTATATGGGCCGACTTTCTCGATCCAAATTTAATTCAAATGCTCAATGCGGCCCCACCAAATGGGTCCAAACTCTCTCTGGTTTGGGATTCTTCCGAACAACCCTTCTCAATCACTTAGCGGGAACATGCAAAACACGACGAAAACGACCAAAATATTTAGAAATGTAACAGACGGACGCGGAAAGGAAAGACATTGGAAAACCGATAGAAAAACACTAATTTCTTTATCGATTAAGGCAGAGCAAAATGGGGGTGTCTACAGAGAGGAGAGCTTGCAGAGAGTGGGAGAGAAAGGGAGAGTCTCCTTCTTCTCCGATCCATTAGCCGGAGCTCCGGCGAATCCTATCTCCCCACCACCGGTCAACACCTCCATCTCTTCATCTTCTCTGGTGGCCATCACCGAATCTGGCCACCTTATCCCAATCTCCGATCACCTCTTTCATCACCTTCACTATAAACCCATTTCAAAACCTCTCTCTAAATTTATCTTGGAAACCCAATTCAAAACATCCATTCCACCATCCATTTCCACCATTTTAAACCATAACCCACCTCCATTCCACCCTCTTCTCATCTCAGCCACCATGATCTCCTCCACTTGAATTCTCCCCCATTTGCAGCTACTAAAACCCAACATCACCTTCATCTCTAACCCACCTTCATCAGCAAACCCCATTGGACTCTCCTTCAGCCACTGGAATCTGAGCTATACCATCATCTCACCTTCTCCGATCATCAGTCTCATCGGTATTACAATTGTTCTTCGGTCATTTCTTTGTTGGTTTCTACCTTCGACAAGCTCAGGTAATATTCCTAATTCTCTTCTCTACTGCCGAATTATGTGTAGCTATTTACTTCGTTTACTGGTAGTATATCATTCGTTCATGGGCTTAATGTCAATTTGCTTATTGGATTTGATTTGAATTTCAATTTCTGTGGTGAATAAATTACGAGATCACTTGTGTTGAGTTAAGGATGGAAATTAGATGATAATTTTGCCTTATGTCATGGGCATAAGAGCCACCTGATTTCATTGATTGTTCTTCATTATCCCTGCATGATGAGAGTGAATTGATTGACGGATTCACTTAGCCTTTTGAATAATTCATATTCTCTATGCTAATATGCATTAGGCCTGCGATCATTTTTCGGTTCACCTGCTTTGATTTTGGTTTTAATAGATATGCCATGAGAAGAATTAGATAGTGGTGAATGAGTATTCTTTGAAATGGGTTTTGTTATGAGGCCAGCTCTTTAAAATGGGTTTATCCCTATTCTGTTGAGTCATTATGCAATGCGGGTCCATCTTTTGGGTCGACAAAAGGTTCGTAGAAGAGAGTCCCTTTGTCATTCCTGTTGATGAGAAAAATCAACATCATGTTTTGGTGCGCACACACTTGCAGCTTGCCTTCTTTTATTCATCTGGCTTGCAAGGACTTTCATAGGAAACTGTAAAGAACCTTTGACAACCCTTTGGAAATTAAAGACAAGTTAGTGCAAGTCTTCAAATAAGATCATGTTGATTTCATTTTTTTTAAGATAATTATAGTGGTTCGATAACCATTACCCAGCTTTGGTAATGGCATTACCTTTATTTTCTTCCTTACTAACTGATTTTTAAAGGCCGTTCCAATATATGTGATATGCTATTTGTCTGGTCTGTATGTGGTATAATGATTGTGAAGCTAAGTGGTAGTGCCATCGCTAAAAGAGTGTAATGTAGATATCAGCTGTTAGTTGATGATGTTGACACTATCATGTTTGATGATTGCACAGCTCCACCTTGCATTTTTCTGTTCAATTGGGTGGTGAATGTCTTGGAAATGATTATAACATTTTGTTAGGTTTGTAAACGTTAAGAGGTGAGATGCCTTAGGAAAAATGAAAAAATGGCATAATATTTCTATTACTTCCCCACCTCGGTCTGTGAGTATTCGTTCTTGAGAATGATAGGGAGCATTTGACGCCCCTTTGAATGCTTAAAGACAAGTTGAGTTTGTACAATCTTAGGGATAAGGCCATGGTGATACTATTCCAATCTTTCGGCATCAGTTCTTTAACATGATTCTCGCATGGACATAACTTGCCTTTCCTCTTTAATTTTCTTGTGATAACCTTTTGGGAATGTCAATGACCTTTCAGTAGTACAACCATGCTTTGATTGTTGCTATATGTCCTAGCTTGCTTGCTCTCTTTAGTTGGATTGTGACAACTGTTAGAGTAAGAGGCTTTCTTCTAAATACTTGCGTGTTCAGGAGTAATGTTAGAATGTAATCATTTAACCTGCTGAATGTTGAGATTTTCATCATATCATTTTGAGTAGTGTGGATGTGTTCGTAACTTGCATAGATTATCTCATTTCAGGCTATGGATTTGTTCTTTATCTTGTTTAGACTATCAGCTAGATCCATTTCCTTGTTTATTTCAATGAACGACTAGAGTTATTTTTAGCTGTGCTGAGTTGTTGAGATAAGCTAAAGGGTTGAAGCAAGTGGTGTAGGGTTTATCATTCAAATCTAGCTAGGGCGGAATGTTTCTAGAGCCCACCCTTTTAGGAGTTAGGTTATGCCTCATGTAGAAAGAGTTATACCTTTTTAAGACATGCTTTGTCTCATTCAGGAGTCACTCATAGAAGATTACCCAAGTCTCATTGTCAGTACACCCCCTACTAGTTGAAGACCGGCTCGGTCTGTTAGTCGCCTAATCCTTCCATCATTTCAAGGTTGATGATAGGGATACTTGGAACCCACCTTTGTGTATAGGAGGCATGCCTTGCCTCATTTATAGAGCCCCTATTCGGAGACAAATCTTATCTCATACAGAGAGTTTCCCCTTTAGGAGGCTTACCTAGCCTCAGGTTAAAGCCCCCCTATCTTTTATAGAGTCCTTGACTCATTCTCATTTTGGTAGTGTTATTAGAGAGTCATTGACTCATTTGCCTTTTTTTTTTAGCATGGTTAGCTAGGCGTTTCTCCTTTAGAGTTGCCATCATTCTTCTCTACTCGAGACTAACTCAGTCTTATTAGAGCTTTTCCGCTTAGGATCTTAAATTTGTTTTCACTGTTCTTGGGATATTGTTTACTTGTTGTGGTTCGTCTCTTTGAGACGCTAATTGCTTATTCGGGGTTTTCCCTTTTGCTTTAGGGCTTTGCCCTAATTTGTGGTTATGCTTGCGTATTCCCTTTGAGGGCGAAAGCGTTTTAAAGGTCCAAAAACATTGGAATATTTGAAAACTCAAAAACATTAGAAATTTAAAATATCAAAAACATTCGAAAACATTTGAAAACCTTAAAAAATCTAAAGTGTTGAGTGTTTTAGAAGTAGTAATTATGAGAGTTCGTTTCGAACTACGTTGGCTTGATCCTCTTCCACGAGGTACGTAGTGCAGCTTGGGATCCATATCCCAAGTCCAGCCAAACTTTTGTAAATAGCATTTTAAACCTTTTTGAATAAACAACTTTAAAATCTTGTTTTCAAAAAGCTCTTCGTCTAGAGTTAGGATTTCGTTCTAGAGTTAGGTGTTTGGCCTTTAATTTGTTGTGTGCTTGTTTGTGCTTGTTTTAGAGTTAGGGGTTTGTCCTAATGTTATAGGAGCACCTCCGTCCGGTCAGTTGGCGATCCACATCGCCGACTGATGACTAGAATAGGATGCGTTAGTGATCCCAATGTTTTCCTTAGGACACGCAGCCTAGTTACACATAGGTTGTAGGAACCAACTGCATTAGCTTAGGGCTAACCTGTATTTAGTTAGGGCATATAGAGTGTTCTAAAATCCACAATTCACTGGAATTTAAATAATCACACAAGAAGCTTTAATAACTAGTCTGGTCTTTTAGATCGAGTATAGGATAGAGGTCTAGGTGTCTTAGGCATCCTAGCTTAGAATAGGCGCGAAGAACTACGTTGCCTTGATTCTCGTGGAGGCGGGGATACGTAGGCTTCTTTGGATGAACATCAGATCATCTAAAGACTCGGGCTTAAACATTAGAGTCTTAGGGTCTGTTGTTAGCACTTAGGGCTTGTTTGTATATCGATTTTTACATAAGATCATGATAATTTGTGTTCATTTCCTTGCTTACTTACGTACTTAGCTATAGCATTTACCTTCTTATGTGTTTTACCTAGTTGCTTAGTGTAGACACCCCATTTTGCTCTGCTTTAATCAACAAAGAAGTTAGTGTTCTTGTTATCAGTCTTTTTCAGTGTTTTCCATTCACGTGTCCGCTCCTCTTGTTTTCTCAATCTTTCCGATCATTTTCGTAATGTTCTGCATCCTTCCTTTCGCCAAGTGTTGAAAAGGGTTATTCAGAAAAATCCAAACAAGGGAGAACTTGGACCCGTCGGTAGGCCCACATTGAAAATTTGTTTAGATTTGGATCAAACAGGGGGCCCGCATACAGTCTTAATGAAAAATGAGTTTCAAGCCTACTTCGATCCAGTACATGAAAGTGCCCATCAGGGGAATAATCAGGATTTCAGGGAGGTTATTTTAACAACCAAATTTTGTTGCGATCATCAAGTTGAAATTGTTCGGATAGCTCTCGGAAATAACTTTGAGGCATAACTTTATAAATTAATGGCTCGGATTATCCCATGAAAAATAATTTGTGGGCCCAACCCATGTGTATTGCGGCCCGTTAATTGGGTGGATTGGCCCATCCAATGGATGATTTGTGGGGTATGACCATCTGTGTTGTGACCTATTAATTAGGTAGTTCGGATCATCTTATGGAGATAATTTTGAGGGTGCAACTCATGTATGTTGCGGCCAAATTAAATGGATGGTTTGGATCATCTAATGAAGAAGATCTGGAGGGCATGGTTAATCAACTGGATGGCTTGGATCAGCCCATAGAATTAACTAGGGGAGCACGATTAATTCGCATTTGAGGCCCACAATTTGGATGATGTGGATCAGCCCAATGAATTGGATGGTTTGGATCATCTTCCATGAGTTGCTCGTTCCCACATATGGACCTTGCATGTTGGAATTTCTTAAAAATTTTGGATGAGGGAATGTCATGTGAGTATAGCGCAATTACTAATTTAATAACCTGCTTTTCTCACCTAAAGAAAAACTTATTCATTGCTAAAATACATGGGAATTCGTATGAGGTGTCCTTTTAATATTTAGAAGGCAGCTGGTATGGGGCGTTTTTCTACCTCTGTAATTATGGGAAGAAGCAGATGTTTCTAAGAACACTTGCTAGGCTAATTAGAAAGGAAGGAATATAGATAGAAGGAGGAATCGATATTGGGTAACGGGCGGCAGACAGATAAAAGGGGGTTTTTCCTCTCTGACGAAGAAAAAAAGAAAGAAAAGCGAGAACAGAAAGGAAGAGAGGGAGATAGCAAGAGAAAGCCTCGGTTTTTTGGAGGCAGACAAAAGATGATTCCCTTCATCTTCTCTCTCTTAGGCAGACTCTGTTTTTCGGCAACTCGGTGAAAAAAAGGAGGAGAAGCGATAGAAAAACTCACCCTCTGTTTTTCGTGGGAGGAGAGAACAACAGCTCTCTCGATCACTCTCTCCCTCTCCACCCTTTGTTTTCCCTCACTCCCTCCATCTCCCTACTCCTCCATAACCTCTCTCTATCTCTCCCTCTAACTTAACCCTCAACAGCCCGAAGAAAAAAAGAAGAAAAAACGAACGTGAAAAGAAAGAAAAAACCGAGTATTCATGTACTCTGTTTTTTTTCTTTTTTCTCTCTATCCCACTCTCTCTCTCTCTCTCTCTCTCTCTCTCTCCCTCATTCTTCCCTCTCCCTCTACTTCTTCCTCCGTTTGTTCTTTTTTAGTTTTTTAGTTTTTTTTTGCTTTTCCTCTCTCATCACTCTGTTTCTCGGTTACTCTCTCAACCTTTCAATCCCTCCCTCTATCAACAACCAACTCATTCCCTCTCCATCTCTCTCAACCTTCTACCTCTTGTCTCTCATCCCTCTAACGAGAAAATTCTACCTATTATCTCTCTCTCTCTGTTTGTACCTCCCCTCTCTTTGTTTTCTTATTCTCATTCGAACCATCTGTTTTTCACTCTCTATCACTCCTTACCTCTCTATCCCTCTATACTTCTCACTCTCTATCCCTCCCTCTCTTACTCTCACCCTATATCTCTCTCTCTCTCCCTCTCTCTCTCTCTCATTCACTGTGAGAAAACAAAAAAAAAAAAAAAGAAGAAAGAGAAAGAAAGGAAGACGGATCGCAGCGTCGGCGGGATTTTCAGATTTTTCGACTCTCGGATTCGGCGTGGAACTCTATCATAGGTAGGTGCACTGTTCTCGGATTTTTTCAGAATTATTTGGTATTTTTTTAATATTTTTGCATGATTTTTAAGCAATTAAATGAATTTAATTGAATATTATATGTGTGTGCTCAAAATCATGATCTGCATGGGTGTTTCAATTCCGTTTCGTCTCGAAATTTAATACAATGATCTACTTAAATAGACTAAAATAACTATCGGATCGGATCGGACATTGGTCAAAGGGTTTTTAGAATTTGAGTGAAGAGTGGAATTTTATTTAAAATAATGGCTGAGAAATTACGAAATTCGAAAAAATAGCCATCTCAGGATGATCTATTTTTTGGAATTTAAAATTTTTCTTGTGTTCATCATATCAGAACAAGGTTGGAGGACATTTTCCGGAGTCGTAATTTTCTCGAAAATCGTGTTTTAAAAATAGAAAACTACTCAAAAACATTTTTTTGACGAAGAAAAATAAAATATATACTAAATAGATTTCAAAATTAATGAAATTTCGTGAAACAATAATATGGTACTAATAAATTCTACCATAAATATTTGAAAATTTTTGGATTTATGTTGGTATATTATTTTATGCTTTCTTTGAAAATTATCAGATTTTGTGAGAATTGTTACTGACATCAGATCTCAATTAAAATTCACAAAAGTTTTACAGTAGTCTTATATTTTATATTTCTTGTTTCTGTAAAATTTTCAATTCATCTGGATCTTGTTTGATATGGGATGTAGTGTAAATTTATAATCTAGTCTCAAAATTGGAAAATCCGAAATTGGTAGTAAATAGTTTCTAAAATTCATGAAAATCTCACAGCATGCTATTTTTACTTATATCTTACTACTGTAGAAATTTCAATGAATTTTAATTTCTATTTCTAGTAGTTTCTGTGTTAATTTTGCAATCTGGTCTCATTATTGTTAAATCAAAATTAAATATGAGCTTAATGTAAAAATCTGCAAAACTCATCCAGTGAGCTACATACATCTCCATCTTGCTGTTGTCGAAATTTCAACTCATTTTGAATTTGTTTACAATAATTTCACTTTTAAAATCACTCTTATGCTATAAAACTGATAAAATTCATTGAAAATCCGAAATTAATTAAAAATCATCACAAAGTTTCTAAAGAACCTTAAAATTCTGTCACACGTTCACTCTTATGGTATAAAACTGATAACAATCGTCCACCAAAACTTAGTCACCTATTAGGCATGTCACTCATAACCTAGTTATTTTTAGGTGACATTTATTTCGGTCCTTTTGTGTGTGCTTATTTTCATCTCCGAGACATGCATGATTAGATAGACATTTTCTCGGAGATGCGTGTTCCCATCTCTCTGTTTCTTTCTTGGGATGAGGAAGAAGATGGGGCTTCTTGTAGGTGACGGTGGTTGGTGGTGATGGAGGTTTAGGGTTCTAAATAAATGAAAAATGGTGGTGGTGCCGACGGTGGTGGAGGGTTGGATCGGAGCTGGGTGGGAAGATGGTCGGATTCAAGGTTGGAGCGGAGGCGGTGGTTGGGCGAATGGTAGATGTGGGTTTTCGAAAATGGATTTTGGGGAAAATGGTAGAGGTGGTGGATGAAAGGGGTTTAATGGGTGGCTGTGGAGTGGTCGGAGGTGGAGTTGGTGGTAGTGGGGTACGGTGGCTTGTCGGAGGAGTGGCCGGAGGTGGAAGAAGGTGGGCGGCTGTGTAGTTGCAGAGGTTGGATGAAAGGGGAAGATGGTGGCTTGCCGGTGGGAAGGTGGTGGCGAGGTGGAGATGGAGGTGGGCGGCTGGAGATGGGTTTTGGTGGAGAAAACCGAAGTGGGTTTTGACAAAAATAGCAGAGGCCGTGGATGGGGATCGGAGATGGAGGTGGGTGGTGCATTAAAGAGGGTAGATGGAGGAGATGATGAGGGCAAGGTGGAGGCACGGCCGGAATCCGGCAAGCTTGCCGGAGAAGATGAAATGGGGCTTCTCTGCTTCTCTCTCGCTCTCTGTTTTCTCCCTCTCAACTTTTTCTTCCAACGAAAATGAGACCTCCCTTCTTCTTCTTTTTTTGTTTTTTATAACTAGGGTTAGGGACCTAGTTCTAATCTTTACCATCCATCTCCTTTGATGGCCTAGATCACTTCTCTTTGTGCTAAAATCAGAAACCCTAAACATGTGCTTTCCATCATGGCCCTACACTTGTCCTTCTTTTGATCTTAGGGTCCTTGCTCACTGCTTATAGAGGAAGCAATGAGAACATCCAAGAATACCCTTAAAGATGGGTTGATTTCCTTCTTGCCCAACACCTCTATTTTGATTTTTTTATTAGAGAAGAATGATATACCGGAGCCACCCCCTGTAAAGAGAAGAGTAGTTAAAATGCACAAAATGGGGTGTCTACAGATGCCCCTCTTTGGCAGAGTGTGCTTGTTGCACGAAAGCCAGATTCGAACAGACAACACATTTTGACTGGCCCAAGGCTTTAAACAAAAGGGATGCAAGGGGATAACAAGGTTGACTGACGAGACAGATTCTCATCGGATCAAACAAGAAAGAAATGATAAGATGAATTGACGAGACGGATTCTCGTAAAGAAAAGTGAGATGCTGAAATATTGAGACAGACTCGCAATGGAATGGTGAGACAGACTCTCACAAATTGCAGAATGGGATGATTAGACAGCCTCTAATTAAGCCACTCAGGGATTTGGAGATTACAAAGCGGAATGATTAGACAATCATCCTGATCAAACCACTCTAGGATCTGAGAAGACGGCATCTTGACAGATGAACAAAGCGGATGATTAGACAATTATCATGATCAAACCTAAATTAGGATCTGAGAAGATAGCATCTTGACAGATCGACAAAGCGTAATGATTAGACAATCATCATGATCAAACCTAAATTAGGATCTGAGAAGACAACATCTTGACAGATCGACAAATCGGAATGATTAGACAATCATCATGATCAAACCTAAATTAGGATTTGAGAAGACGGCATCTTGACAGATCGACAAAGCAGAACGATTAGACAATCATCATGATCAAACCTAAATTAGGATCTGAGAAGACAGGATCTTGACAGATCGACAAAGCGGAATGATTAGACAATCATCATGATCAAACCTAAATTAGGATCTGAGAAGACGTCATCTTGACAGATCGACAAAGCGGAATGATTAGACAATTATCATGATCAAACCTAAATTAGGATCTGAGAAGACAGCATCTTGACAGATCAACAAAGCGAAATGATTAAACAGTTATCATGATCAAACCTAAATTAGGATCTGAGAAGACGGCATCTTGACAGATCGACAAAGCGGAATGATTAGACAATTATCATGATCAAACCTAAATTAGGATTTAAGAAGACAGCATCTTGACAGATCGACAAAGCGGAATGATTAGACAATCATCATGATCATTCCGAAATTAGGATCTGAGAAGACGGCATCTTGACAGATCAACAAAGCGGAATGATTAGACAATCATCATGATCATTCCCAATTTGAAAATTTGATTTGAAAGACGCGCTCAAGTTTCTCAAGTCTTGATTTGCTAAGACTGCTATCTCAACTATCATCGCATGCTAGGTATCTTTTATGGTCTGACTTTCATCAGGACATAAAAGATGCCCCTAGTATAATTTCGCATCCAATACAGGAGTCTTAACAAAACTCGAAGAGATTCAAGCTTTCTTGCATGAAATTTGGATTACTATGATTTTTTTTTAAAGTTTTTCTTTTTCTTTTCAACAGCTTTGAAAGATTTTTTTTTTGAAAGTTTTTTCTTTTTCTTTTCAACAGCTTTGAAAGATTTTCTTTTGCTTTTTACCATACCACAAATTGCAATGATAAGACAGTTGCTCATCATACAACCACTGAAGTTTGTGAGACAGTCTCTCACCAAGCACACACTACAATTGTGAGACAGTCTCTCACTAAACAAATCAATGACACGCAACTCAAGAAGGAACAGCTTTGATTCAAGAAACTGAGATTTTGATCGATTCCATTATAGGATTGATTGTCTCTTGTCGAGAACTTTAGGAGTGCACAATCTCTGTTGAGAACCAGACACAAGTAACTTGCTGATGCTTTGAGTATTGACCATTTTTTTGAGAGAACTGAATTCTGCAGGGGATTGAAGGCTGCGCGAGCAAATTCTAGACTCCACTAGGGAAACTGATTTTCTTGGAGAATTGACTCTTCTGAAGAGTGGACTTAACGGGGGAGTTTAGAAGTTTGGCTTGAGATGTGCTTGTACCCCTCTTATCTTAACTTGCTGGAGACATTATTACTGATTGCCTTTGTGTGCTTGACATCTTTTATGACGCAAGTCATAAAAGATGCCCCTAGTATATTGTGTTTCCATGACAAGAGTTTTAAGGAGGCAGGACAATGATGGTTGAAGAAAAGATGCATCGCTTCATGAAGGCTTGAGGTTGCATAGTTTTTTTTTTGTATGGAGAGAGTAGGACAATCACCATGATGGCTGAGTCTGAGAATCCCTTCTTCCGCATTGCTCACTTTTGGAGGCTTAAGATCTCTGGTAGGTTTGAACAAGATCTCTCTCACCCCTTCTGATACCTAAACTAGGATTTACTCTGAATTTTCTTTGCATTTTGGAGGACACACTCCCATTCTTCCAGCACCCGACAGTTTGGACTTTGCAAGGAAAGAGAACTCAAATATTAAGGAGGAACAGATTTCCAAGGACTCAATCAAAGAAGATTCTTATTGTTCGAAGGACTCGACTCGCTTTCGACTCACTCTTGGATCCGATGTGTTATTTTTCAAGGGTATGGCTTACCCACTCTTAGAGTATTTCAAAGACCGTGTCAAGAGGCACTACTCTCCTCTTTCGGTGTTTATGTCATGGTTATTATCCCTTTCGGATTGCTCGGTTTCAATGCCCCTAGTTTAGAGGAATGTTAAAGTAAGCTTGCTGGCACTACTTGGACTCCGAGATTTTACCCTGGTTGAAGACTGTTTCTCCATCACAATGATTCACTTTTTTTTGTTGGAAGTCATTGCCATTGACCAGATTGCCTTTTCAGGTTTTCAATCTGACGGACCGCTTGCCCTAACTTTTGCCTGGTTCGCCCTTTCAGGTTTTTCAATCCAGCGGGCTTGATACCATAACTTTTGCCTAAGCAGACTTTTCAGTTGTCAACTTAGCAGGTGAATGACCCTAAATTTTTCCTAGACCGCCCTCTCGTGTTTTCAGCCTAGCGGGTCTCCAGACTCCATCGGTTTTTCTTCTTGACTTTGAACCTCTGCTTGTTCACCAGAAGGACTTTCTAGGCGGGCTTGGGTTCAAAAGGGTTGAGATATTTCTTTTGGATTTCCAAGTTGCAATCGAACCTGGATTAGCCAGGTTGCCTAAGTACCCCAAAAATGGAGGATCAGGTCCGCGTAGTTCGCTGGGGTTTAGAACAGAATGATTTGGCTTTAAGCTCAAAGGTTGAAAGGGAATAATTGGACTTTTATTCCAAAGGTTGACCGAACCTGAATTGATCAGGTTGCCTATGTACCCTGTAGAAAGGGATCAGGTCAGACGTAGTTCGGAACGAAATGCCCCTGATTTGCGGGTGTTTGAAAAGAATGTTTGATTTTGTTGAGGCTCGAAGGTGTTTGCAAAAGGATTTTTTTAAACTTGGGATTTTGGCATTTAAGGCTCAGGCATCCAGGGATGGCCTTCTGATGTTTTGGCATACAAACTTCTTGAATGGCTAAGGTTCAATGGCTTGAACTTTTTTTTTTCTCTTTTTCTTTTTTTTAGGAGTCTGGCGGCATTTCCTGGCAAGACTTCATCTGCACTGTGCATGCAAGCTAGACTAATTGAATTCCCACTTTGTCTTTGGGATCTTGCACAGATATTCAGGATTCTACGACTCTGGGTCTTCTCTGAATGCTGAAGATGATTTTGAAATTTTCAATCTATTTATCGACTCCGCTTCCTGCGATTCTGACGCTCTTGAGGAGTTGACGTGGGGCATGCTCCCTTCTCCTTTCTTCTCTGGATTCTACCTTTTTCTTCTTCTTTTTTTCATACTTCTTTTTTTTTCACTTGAAATCCGGGAATGCCCTTACTCTTTGATTACTTTGACTTGAAATATCATCAAAATGTATAGCCCAAGTATTCTCTTTTTTTTTTTTTGGGTTCATGCTCTATGCTCATGCCTTTGTTGTCCGAAAGTCTTCTCTCAATTTTTCATTAACTTCACTTGATGTCTGGTATTCTTCGTTTGAAATTTTCTCTTTTTCAACCTGATGTCTGAAGCTGAGGGTGACTTACGTTGAACAGTGCCAAGGCACGCTTCCGGCTTATCCTCATAGGACCAAGCAACACTTCTTTAAACCCTCTAAATAGGTTTATCGATTCTTTGCGCTCTTAGGGCGATAAAATTTTACTAATCCTTATTTCTCGAGGTTCGGATTTCGATACCACTATCCATGGTATCGATTTCATCTTCAAGTGGCTTTGCTCGACACTCTTCCTCTCGTTTTATCATCTTTCAAATCTCGAGGAGAATTTCATCGGCATCCTCGTCCGAGGAGGGTGTCTTAATTTGTTTATTAACATTAGATCCAAGAGTGAACATATACAAGAATATTGACGACACTGGAATCAAATGTTCATTGCATTGAATGTTTGAAGTAGATACAATAATTTTTTGACGCGCCACGATAGGCTCTCCATCAAATTCAACAAAAGATTGGACATTGGCTCACAATGAGAGAGACCAATAAACACAACATACTTAGAATTGATATTGACATGGTTAGACTCACCAACTTTGACAAGAGGGTTGGTTACACACTTCAAAATAAATTTCAAAGATGAGACACTCCATCGAAGGCAACGGATTGGCGCTGAAAGTTCAAGGGCAACGTGCCTTCCTTAATGATGATAATGATCGGAGAGATCGACCCTGGAGTTAGAATCTCAGAAAGGGCAATCCTATAATGTCTTATCAACTTTGGCTCAAATTGATCCATTGGCATTGGTGGGATTTTCTCTGGCATGGTGATATCTCATGAATTTCAGGTTCTGGCATCTTTCATTTTCCCTATGCAATCAATCTACTTCCTAGCCCCAGGGTGGTACAGGTAAAGGTAGTAAGATATATGAAGGGTTGAATGGGTGAAATGGTTCCCATGGTGGGTGTAGGAGGTGCAACACGGTTAGGTGTAGGGTTCTTAGAAGCACTTGAGTTCAAGAGTAATGAGGGGATCCCTGTCTATCAGGTCATGGATATCATCATCATCTCTTTCATTTCTGTCAAGACGAGATTTTCAATATACTCAGCCATCTGGGCAATGTGAGAGGAAATAGGTACAACGGACTAGCTAGACCAAGCAAGTTCAGAGATGAAAGCTCTTTTGGGGTTGATGGTAGACGAGTGACTAAGACTCCTGTCATGGACACCATAAACACTAGGCTCAATGAGAATTAATCGCATGATAATGTAATGTGCAAGTTGAAACAAAAGGTAGCACAAACACATCCTTCCCTTGGATAAAATTCGACAGCATAACAGTTGTACATGAAGATGTGGTACGGCAAGTACATAGTTTGTCAACAAGCCTAAAAGGATGATGACCACACTCAAGGTATTTGGAGAAAATTCGGCAGCATAACGACTATACTAGGAGATGTGGTAAGGTAAGCACATGGTTTGTCAACGAACCCAAAAGGATAATGATTACGCTCAAGGGTTCTGAAAAAAAATCGACAGCATAACAGCTATACTAGGAGGATCTCACCAACCAAACATGAAGAGTATGCCGTCATGGTCAAGATAAAGCAGGGCTCTCAGCAAGAACACACACTCCGATAATGATAATGGCAAGATAGACTCATAATCGACATGCGGAGTACATCTGATCAGGATCAATCAAATGATCAAGCTCATGGGAGATAGATCATGGCTAAAAGAGCCAAGCATTTGATGATAATCCACAGAATGGATAGAGAGGAATAATTGATTAGATTATGAAGGAAAACTTAACTAGGAAGTAAACTCTAATCTAATAACAAATATGTATACATATATACATATACCCATATATACATATATCCTAACCAAGGGCACCAGCCCTAACCTGATCTAGCGAAGTCAAGAAGATCCCGACTCAAGACAGACTGATAAGTGTACTAGGACAGTGATGTAGCCATATAAAATGAGCTACCCTAGTCTACAAAGGGGACAAGGCTCCTGACTCTAAGCTTTACATGTGTAAGCAACAAGTGCTCGACCCTATATGAATGCAATATAGATGTATATAAACACGGGTACTTCCTTGGTGAGTTTCACTAAGTCAGTAAGTATATACATAATATATAAAACAAAGTAGGGCTCTGAACTCAATCTATCGGGTACTATGCGTATGAACCATACTTAATATGTATAACACTAGTACGTCCCATGTTATACATAGTATGCTTCATTGCTCATCGGCTGCTGTAGACAAAAGTATGCCTAATGTCTACGGCTGCAGCACCGGCGCATAGCTTGGAAATAGATTCAACAGTACCATCAGGGTGTAATAACATCCCAGTCGAGCACGCATTGAATCTATCCCGTGGAGCCAATAATGAAAAACAATGAAAGACAATGAAAGAAATAAAAAAATATGACAATGCATACTGTGCAGTGTGTGAATCCCTTGTTTTAATTGCGCATCTATCTGGTGCCCCTGGATTCTAATGATATAATTTTTATTTAAAATGATTTTAGCTCAAATTTCACCAAAGTTAATAAAAATGGCATTTTTAAAGAGTTAGGCAATGTTTCAAGAAATCCCCAGCAGAGTCGCCATCCTGTGGACCCCGATCCGAGAGAGGCGGGGGGATGGGTCCTCCTGAAAGTCTCTAGATCATCCGCGTGAAGGAGAGCTCCACCAAGGAACTCTTGAAAGAGTGCCCCTCACAGCATGAGTGGCGATGTAAAGTGAGATACCTCTCGACTCGGGGACTAGCCCAGATTCGAGACGCACCTTAAACAAAGAAAGAGTCGTCATCCAAGGAAGTGGGCCCTGGATCCCATGCTGTGCTCTGTCGCAACAGATAACCAGAGATACAAAAAGGTACGTGCCTGATGACGAATGGGGAAGGGGTTAGGCGCCCCCAATTCGCCCAAGTGCAAGCACCTGGTCTCTTATGCCATTTATTATTAACCTTGAAGAGTTTTGGGCGAAAATCATGCGAAATGGGAACAAATATCCTCGAGATAACGTCTATCTAATCATGCATGTCTCGGAGATGAATAATAAGCACACACAAAAGAAATGAAAGACATGTCACCTAAGAATAGCTAGGTTATGAGTGCCATGCCTAATTGGTGTCTAAGTTCTGATGGGCAAACGCATGCATGCTAAAGCTAAAGGTATAGGGCCTGTACATGAAAGTAAGAAAACACAGCAAAACATACAATATGACAAACCCTAAACTCTAATGCGATACTTGACTCGGACCAAGATGGCCATCCATCCTGGCTGCACTACGTATCCCGGCCTCGGGAAGAATCAGAGTCAACGTAGTTCGGCGACCTATGTTAAACTACAATGCCTAACCCTCTAGGACTGCGATCCTAGACTCGATCAACTAGACTCGACTAGTTTTTAAAGCTTCTTGCTATTATTTAAGTTCAAGTGAATTGTAAATTTTAGGGCTCCCTATATGTCCCAGCTAATGCAAGTGGGCCCTACACCCTATGTGTGACTAGGCTGTGGGTCCTAAGGAAAACAAGGGGGCTATTTAAGCGCATCCTAGTCTAGCCATTGTATCGACTAAGTGTCTAACCGACCACAACTTGAGGCCTCCTAACTCTGAGGACACTCACACGACAAGACTTGGCAAATCAACACAATCAGGACAGACTCCTAACTCTAAGACACCTCAAACGCCTAGGACAGACTCCTAACTCTATGGGAAGATCTTTTGAAAATGGTTTGCAAGGTTATTTTGAAGAATTTTTGTATTTCTGGAAGGTTTGAAAGGTTTTGAAGCTATGAAAGTTTTTGAAGCTGTGAAAGTTGTGAAATTTGTGACTGAACTCAGGATGCCAGCTGCACGCCTGAGCTGCCTACGAACCCCTCAGCTAGGGATCAAGCCATCCGTAGTTCGGACTAGATTTTCCTAACTACACTCTTAATGACTCAAGATTTTTGAGATTTTTGATGTTTTGAAGTGTTTTTGTTGTTTTTGACACAAGAGGACAGAATCCTATCATCATAAGGGTAGGACAGACTCCTGATATCCCGTAAAGGTTGGACGGCATCCTATGCTTTGCGGGGGGTTGGATAGCATAACAACTCTACGAGGGTTGGACAACATTCTATACCTTGCGAGAGCGGATAAAAATCACATGACTTGATATGAGGATGGACAGAATCCTAACCCCAATGATGATAGGACAGACTCCTGAAAGATTGACTCTCAAAGATGGAAGGACGGAATCCTAAACTCTACAAGCTAGGACGGACTCCTTTACTCTATAAGGGCAGGACAAAATCCTACGATTCTATGACGGTAGGACAGAATCCAATAACTCTGCAAAGGTAGGACAAACTCCTATCTCTGTGACGGTAGGACAAAATCTATGATTCTATTAGAAGTACACAAAGAAAGCCCAATTAGCAGGGAGAAGAAAGATGGTCTTAGGGTGTCACCACACAACCAGCTAGTCAAACAAAATGACCAAGAATTATTGATGCCCTGAGTGAATATATCAATATTAGTCAAGAGCATCTGAAGGGAAGAATACCCCATAGGCCAACTGGATAGTCGAATCTATTGAGAATCATAAGCCTGCTATCATTAACAGGTGGCATGGATAATCACAAAGCATTACAACTAAATTCAGTTTGTAAGCACAGAGGTATCCAAAACAAGTTAGAATTGCAGAGTGCAATAAAAGACAAAGATCAACTTGTGAGGACCGAGCAATTCCAAATTGGTTTGTAATCAAAGTATATTACAACTGAAATTTATTTGCAAACCCCGATCATAGCCCAATCAATCTGTAATTTTAGGACATTCAAATATATATATCAAAGCCACAACTACAGAGGACCGACTATCACAAAATTACCCAATGCTCAGGGCCAAAATAGATTCTCCTATTGAAACCAAATCATGCAATAGACACCATTAAATCGAAAGAAATGAAGCAAGAATAAACATTCTAGTGCAATCATCATTAGAAATAAATGGAAATGTTACCAGTATCTGCTTCTCAAGATAGGGTCAAACGATGGTGTCAAAGCGGAATGGAGTTTGCGCGAGATAGACCGGCGGCGATTGCGAGGTTCGGACAATGCTCAGATCATCGGCGCACAAGCCCCAATCTCCCCCTCTTCTTCTTTCAGATTATATACCAAGAGCGATGGGGTTACTGATGTGGATTGCCAGAATTATAGAGAAGAGGGTCACTGGAATATACAAAATCATGGGATATTGTTGTAAATTGTTGGATCTGATGGTGACTTGGATGACATTGCAAAGGCTGCGGTGGAACTCTTCTTCCTCCCTGGGTCCCCTCTAATAAACCCTAGCAAGAACCTCTCAAACCCCTTTTTTTACTGCCCTCATCTCTCTCTCTCTCTCTCTACCTCTGTTTTCTAATGAAAATGAAACCCCCAAAATCCGAGATAAACAAGAGATGGATGGTGATGGGTTTCAAGGGAAGAGAGAAGAGGTTCGGGTTGGCCGGATTCCAGCACAGTTTGCCGGAGAAGAGGGGTCTCTCTCTCTCTCTCTCACTCTCTCTCTCTCTCTCTGTTTCTTTCTTGGGATGAGGAAGAAGATGGGGCTTCTTGGAGGTGACGGTGGTTGGTGGTGATGGAGGTTTAGGGTTCTAAAAAAATGGAAAATGGTGGTGGTGCTGACGGTGGTGGAGGGTTGGATCGGAGATGGGGTGGGAAGATGGTCGGATTCAAGGTGGGAGTGGAGGCGGTGGTTCGGCGAATGGTAGATGTGGGTTTTCGAAAATGGGATTTGGCAAAAATGGTAGAGGTGGTGGATGAAAGGGGTTTAATGGGTGGCTGTGGATTGGTCGGAGGTGGAGTTGGTAGTAGTGGGGTACGGTGGCTTGCCGGAGGAGTGGCCGGAGGTGGAAGAAGGTGGGTGGCTGTGTAGTTGCAGAGGTTGGATGAAAGGGGAAGATGGTGGCTTGCCGGTGGGAAGGTGGTGGCGAGGTGGAGATGGAGGTGGGCGGCTGGAGATGGGTTTTGGTCGAGAAAACCGAAGTGGGTTTTGACAAAAATAGCAGAGGACGTGGATGGGGATCGGAGATGGAGGTGGCTGGTGTAGTAAAGAGGGTAGATGGAGGAGATGATGAGTGCAAGGTGGAGGCACGGCCGAAATCCGGCAAGCTTGCCGAAGAAGATGAAATGGGGCTTCTCTGCTTCTCTCTCGCTCTCTGTTTTCTCCCTCTCTGCTTTTTCTTCCAACGAAAATGAGACCTCCCTTCTTCTTCTTTTTTTTTTGTTTTTTATAACTAGGGTTAGGGACCTAGTTCTAATCTTCACCATCCATCTCCTTTGATGGCCTAGATCACTTCTCCTTGTGCTAAAATCAGAAACCCTAAACATGTGCTTTCCATCATGGCCCTACACTTGTCCTTCTTTTGATCTTAGGGCCCTTGCTCATTGCTTATAGAGGAAGCAATGAGAACATCCAAGAATACCCTTAAAGATGGGTTGATTTCCTTCTTGGCGAACACCTCTATTTTGATTTTTTTATTAGAGAAGAATGATATACACGAGCCACTCCTTGTAAAGAAAAGAGTAGTTAAATTGCACAAAATGGGGTGTCTACAGATTTTCGCCTAAAACTCTTCGAAGTTAATAAATAAATGGCATAAGAGACCAAGTGTTCGCACTCGAGCGAATTGGGGGTGCTCTTCGGACCTTCTCCATTCGTCATCAGGCACGGGCCTTCTGTATCTCTGGTTATCTGTTGCAAGCAGAGCATTTTTTTTGGGGGTTTCATGGCCTATCCATGGATGGCGACTCTGAGTTTGTCAGGTACGTCTTGGTTTCCAGCCCTGGCTCCGGATCGAGATGTATCTATCTCATTCATTTTGTATCGCCACTCATGCTGTGCTGTGAGGGTGGCATTCGTTTCGAGAGTTCCTTGGCAGAGCTCTCCTTCACATTGTGGAGATCTCAGAGGATTGCAGGGGGATCTCGCATCCCTCGGCACCTGTCCTCTCAGATCGGGGTCCACAGCAGCGTACCACGTACAAGGCTGAAATTCCAAAGGGCAACGAATAAGAGGGAGGTGAATAAAAATTTTCTATTTGAAAAGCTAGGGCAAGTGAGATTAGCCTAATTAGTCTTAACCCCTGTTCAAGTTATATTCAAAATAGAAGGGAAAGAGATTACCAACACCACAAGAGAGAGGAGAAAGAGTAAGGAGACCACACAATGATTTATAGTGGTTCGGTCACAACTTGACCTACTCCACTACACAAGTACTTCGCCTTTTCTTGGGATTTTCTCTACTATGATGAGACTCCTTGACGCCGCCTCACAAAGCGTATACAACATTCACTACCTCAACAAGGGGACACACCCTTGTATTACAAATCCACCTCCAAGGATGTTCTTCTTCGTTGCACTCCGGCCTTAAAGTAAGAAACTCCTCTTTGCAATCTCAAATACAAATGAAAGAAGGATGAAGAAAAATGAAACACACTCAAGTGTAGGCGTATACAACTCTCAAAGCTCACAAGACTCCTAATGATTGAAAGTAAAAGCTTTGGGAGAACCTCTTGGCAAGAAATGAATGCAAGTTTGAATGCACAAGAGATTTGAAGAAGAATCATTTTGATTTCAAAGAGTAAAGCTTTAGGGTTTGATAAATGCTCAAAAGGTGTAGAGTGAGATTTTTCTTCATATTTAATTACCCATAGTTGATTTAGAAAACCTCAATGGCAAAACCGTAATAAAACTGGGTAGGTGGGGTAGTTACGCCTACCACTATCAGGCTCAAACGGCTCTTTCGGGCGCGGTCGACAGAGCCACCGCGGTCACTCACCCTCATCGGGTGCCTCATTTTTATTTTCAAAATTTTTATCACCGCGGTTGACCGGAGTCACCTAGGTCGCCCGCCGAGGGCTACCCGTTCAAAAAATATTTTGGCTCGAAAACAATATCGCGGTCGACCGAGGGGGTCACGGTCGACTGAGGGGGTCGCGGTCGTCCGCCAAGACCAACCTGGATGATTTCTCAAAATTGAGAAATCATCCTGCGGTCGACCGAGTTGGCCCTGTCGACCGGACCGATAAATTTCGAGATGCCCTGGAATTCCAGGTAGCATCCTGTAGACACCCCATTTTAACCGGACCCTAAAACCCCAAAGTCGAATAAATTTATGAAATCGAATAAATTCTCGAAGTTGAGTCGAAGTCCCAAAGAGCTGAATCCCCAAATCTTTGAAGAACCAAGCCCCGAGTAAAAAACAAATCGAAAAAAGCCTATTTGCAAATTATTTTGAAATCTTTGCAAAGCCTGAGCGACCCCAGAACCCCATTAGAAACCTTCATTTTGATGTCCCATTCTTTTCTCTCGGTTTCCTCAGAAATTAGAAAAATTACAAAATACCCCAGAGTTCTTGGTATTGGCACCCCTTTTTACAAATCTCTCAAGTGCGGATGATGCCGACTCGACCCCACTTTGATAATTTCAATAACTTACCTTGTCTTTTAGTGTTTAAACTGCGATCAAACGCTTATTGGGATTTCAAGTTAAAATCGAACAAAAGACAAGCTGAATTTGTGCCCTGATCAAAACATGGACGTGTTGATATCAATCGCAAATCAATTAAGAGAAAAGACAATTGGGTGGTGTCATTATCAAAGCCCATAAGAGTTTTAACATAGAAAAGACAAGATAAGGGAGTGTGTGTGTAAAAAACAAGAGTGTGTAAATGTCACAGGAGGGAAGGTAAAAAGGAGAGGGAGTGAATTGAAATGAGGGAACTGTGCCAATACCAAGGTCCCATGTACAAAAGGAAGGATACTTTCACCTTTTTCCTTACTTGGACAACCCCCTATAGTGCATAAAATGAGTACAAAATACAAATACATCACCAGAGTGGGTTATCCATGAGAAAAGAGGTGAATTGAATACATCATTTTAGGGGTCCTTTGCTAACTTGGACCACCACCCCTTTGTATAAAAAAGAGTGCTCACAAAATACACTAAGAGGTGGTTGTCCCTGGGAAGACGAGGGGGGTATGATATATCATTTCTCTCTTAAAAACCCATCGATTAGGGCTTTTTAGGGGACTTCTTGAATTTTCTTCTCCCAACAGGGGAGCCCCATTTTGGCAGCTGCAAGAGAGAAATTAGAGGGGATATATCCATTTTCATTGAAAAAGATCAGAGGAGGGAGAACACAAGGAGAGGGAGGAAGAGAAGGAGCTCGCCCCATCATCATCTTCCCCAACCGTGTAGCCACCATACCCCCATCTTCATCATCTTCATCTTCTTCCCATATAACTCAACCCTCCCTAGCAGCCACCACCAACTCCATCACCACCATCAGTTCCATCAGTTAGTGGTTACCTCATTTCCCTTTGATTTTGTCTAACTCCCTATCCCCATTTTCTAAGATCTATCGAACCCTTTCAAAAACCATCTTCTTCTCCACCGAATCTAGAACTCATCCACCGAACCCTTTTCCATTTGCCTAAGCACCCAACTCCATATCTGCTCTCTCTGCAAACCCATCTTCAAATTCCAGCCCAAACCCACATACAAACCCTCCTCATTTCCTTCCTAAACCCTAGATTCAAAATTTTCTTACCTTATAAGCCTAAAATCCGAGGCTATGTACTCAGATTTGAGTAATTGGAGAGAAATTATTGGCGTTTGCAAAGAAGAAAACTTAGAGGCATTGATATTTGGTGATTTCTAACTTAGTTCCTTGTTTTCTTCATCATATGCCATGATTTTAGAAGATGAAATTTTGGTTCTCTTATGGATTCATTTTCCTTTTATTTCTCATGAAGATCTTTGGATTTCCATGGTTTTGCTTTGATGTGCACGCTGTAATCTTTCCTTTTGAAGCCATTAAAGCCATGTATGCTTCCTGTTGGAATTATCTTCTTTGGAAATTTGTCTCAGGAGAAATGCAAATTAGATGATAATTTCACTCCATGTTGTGGTCATAAGGATCATCTGATTTCATTTGCCCCATGTCATGGGTATAAATAGATAATTCATTGGATTTCATGTTAATATTCTCATAGGCTTGACCCTGTTATATGTTGTTCTCTGTCGAATTAATTGACTGTCCTCTTTTTTTTATGGGGAATCGGTGTATGTTAAACAAATGCTGGAAATTAGATGGTTTTCTACCCCATGTTGAGGGTGTAAGTGTTTGAATTATCAGATGGCATGATTTTCTACCGATCCTAAAATGCTCAGGATTTATTGAAGTTAATATTTCTACATTTCTATTGGTCCTACTCTTGTTAAAAGCACTATCTATCTTTATTCACGGAAATAAAGGTTTGAGTCATACAGTTGGATTTGTTTCACTCATCTTTATGAATTAGGCCTCATTTTCATTATGAATTGTCCATTTGAAGTATCTGACAGAGGGCCTAAATTATATGGTATTATTGTTTGGATTGACCATCTCATTGTTCCCATTCTAATCTGCTTGCTTGGATTTTTGAATAAGGTTTTGAATTATGCAATGTCATTTGTTTGGCATAGCTTGCTGAGTCGGATTTAGGCTTGGGAAAGACGTTCATAGTTTAAAACACTCTGCAAAAAAGATTTCATGAAATGTTGTCTCGATTAATTGTAGATGCATAATTGGAATAATTTCATACAATTATTTGGGAAAAATAGGGAGTCGATCTGTGTGCTCCTTATTGAAAATTCTCATAAAGAAATCCTATCATTTTGGTTATATTATCGAAATCTTGCTAATCGTTAGGAAGTTTTCGGACACATGGGTACCAAGTGATTTTCATCAGTGTTGAGTAGTTGTCCTATGTCCCTTGTGCATTTCTTGAATATCCTACCTCTAGAACCCAATTGTAACTAAATGATTTTCATCAGGGCTAAATTTTTGGTCATTGTCTTTTGAACATTGTAGGGATATTCTGTGTTTAAAATGCAATTACAATTTCATGATTCTCTCCAGCTTCAATTATTTGTTCATTACCTTAAAGGAATTTTCACTTTAAGCATAGGAATGCTTATTGGATCATTTGATTATATGCTTGCAAAAGATTGCTGGAATAAAGTGTTCACCTTACCATTGGTACACGTTTACTTCACTTTCGTCACTATATGTATTGGTGACTAACGAATGTGTTCAGAATCGTTATGAAACAGGGGAATGTGTCTAATATTCTAATCTTTGGGTATAAGGTCACATTAATATGCTTCACATTAAAATCATGGTTTGAAGGGTGTAGTGTGCTGGTATGGCCTAGTTGCATTTGAAAAAAATCAAATGACGAAAATTTTTACAAGTTGTCAAGTAATATAGGTCTACCTAGTTGATTGCTAGGTGTGAAAATTATCATGCTTAATCATCAGATACGTATATTTATTTAGGTTGCCTTTCTACATATGTTTTCACACAAAGCATGGTCACTATAATAATTGAAGGAGCGATCCTGAAATCATTCTTAAGGTTGAATATTTTATTTGTATGGAGATAACTTCCTCATCTGGCTGTACGCTTCAAAGGGGGTGCAAGTACCCATGGCAGTAGTCATGTTGGTTGATATGAATGCTAGTAGAGTATGGTAGTTGTATTTGCTCAGCTTATCTCTGGTCTGTTGATAGAGCTAAAATTATACTTGGGTGTTTCAATGATTGCTGAGTGTCTGATAGTAGGGAAAGTTGTCATTTGGAGTTATTGTAGCTCATTATTGCACAACAACAGGGAATCAAATGGGTTGGATTTAACTTTTAGATAAGGTCATACTCCTGTTAATATAAGCAAAACTGGCAAGAGGCAATATGAATTTTTTTTATCAACATATGATGGTGTTTGTAGTGTTTATGAATTGGTTGAATGACCAGTTGGACATCGTCTTGTATGATCTCCCAAGAGGTGGTGGTAGCATAATCATATTTTGTTAAGTGCACTGTCCAGTTTTACTTGTGGTTTGAACATTCATTTGGACAGTATCGTCGGGCTTGAAACGTTCTACATTCTGGATGAATTCATAGATGACTGCCGAGTGCTGATATGAATTTTTTATTCAGGACAATTGTGTCTTGATATGAGCATTAAGGTCAAGACTTAGTGGTGTTATGTTATTTTTTTTATCCTGATCATTCTTGGATAATTTTATGATTCCATCTCTTCCTTCATCATATTCAAGGCGAAGTAGTCTTTTCTTCTCTTCTCTTTACCTTTTGTGGGACTCGATCCCCCGAAAGGGGCGCAGCGCGTGACCTGCCTCTCTTGGTCTCTCGAACCCACGCGAATGGCGTGTGCCGTTTTTTATTATTGATTTAATTCATCTTTTTTGTGAACTTGGGATCACTAAAGCAATCCGAACTTAACGGAAAAAGAGAATGACAGAGTCGCCACCTAGATAAGAGATCTAGGACCCGTAAATGACCAGAAATCTAGATTCACTACCTGATTACGAGAATGGAAGGTATGGAAAATTACCACCACAAGCACCATTCTTGCCCGATAATTCGGTCTTCAATTCCAAAAGTTAACTCTCTTGAATTTCTTTTAAATGGCTCATTTAACTCTTCATTAATATGCAAAGTATGTGACATGCATCCTAAAATCTAATTTCAATGTAATCCCTAATGTGTATCTTGATTTTCTTAATTTATTTGGATTAAATCTAAGTGAAAGTTCTCATAAAATTCTAATTTGGGAAAAAGTCGTAAGTGAATTAATCAATTTTAATTTAAGATATTAAATGATGAAAGAAAATAGAAACTACCCTAAAAAAAACCCCATTGATTGTGTGTGGGGTCGACTCGTGATTGGAATGCCATCAAGCATCCAAGCTGCCTACGTACCCAAGCCTCACTGGGATCAGAGTCGACGTAGTTCGGTGCTTGAACTAAGCTACATGCCTAAGACATCTTGGACACCAATCTAGACAGGAATAACTGTTTCAACAGTTTAAGAGAGATTATTTAGTTCAAGTTTAGTAGATTTTATTATCCTAGGAGTCCATCTAAGATGCTATATGGTCCTATCTAAGTGTAAGACATCCCTTAGACTAATGCAGGTGAACCTACATCCTAGGTAACTAGGCTTGTCCTATGGAAAAAAGGGATAATTAGTGTAACTAGATCTATGACTCAATTGCTAATAATAGCAATCGGTCGTGATGAGGCTGAACTCCCTAACTCTAGGACACCCTAAAACGTAGGACACAACGTGATGTAAGTGTTCCTAATTGGTTCTAAAGGTTCCTACGAAGAGATACCGTTATCCAACGGTGCCAAAAGCATTGATCAAATGATCTTAATTTATTAAGTAAATGATTTTCAATTTTTTAAAGATTTTCGATTCCTAAGATCTAAGGAATACCAAAGGCTCTATAGTTGGCAATTTTCAGCCTTAAGTTGCATCCATGGGAGGGTATCGTACTCTCAATCCTTGTATAATTTAACACATAAGTTAGAGTATATTATTGCCTGACATGTTTCTCAGGATTTCTGTGGACAGTGGACCTCGCATCCAACAACATACTATAATTTACATGCTCAAATTATGCAGGAACGATCACAATAAGTATACGATTATGAATGAGATCTCGGCAGTTAAACCGTCACAACATAGTCAATTTACAAAGGAAATCTATGACCTCTTGGGTTTCTGTTTCAAACAATTTTAAGGTTAAATATATGTTGAAAAATTAGGATTTTCTGAAAGTTTTCACTGACTTTTGTGTTGCTTTGCTATTAAGTTGTGATTTAATAACACTAAGACCAGATTGCTAGGATTACACAGAAACCCTTAGTAATCGAACTCTAAATCAATTAAAACTTTTCTAGTAACAAGATATGGATGATTTTAGCTTACTGGAAACATTGTATGAATTTTCATCAAGATATACTACCAATTTTTTATTTTTCAAAATTCAAGTCAGATTGTAGATTAACACAGCAACTTATAGCATATCAATTTCAAATTCATCCAAACTTTAGAAGTAAAAATCTCATTGTGAGAGTAAGCGACTGTAAAAATTTCATAGATTTCTATTACGATGTGATATTAATTAAAAATCACACAACAATATGATGAATTCAAAGAATCAATTAAAAGTTGAACTTAATTGTATCCTAAAATAAAGAAAAACTTACAGTAGATATCAAATAAATTATAAGATTTTCTATCAAAATTTCAGAACCTAAAAATTAAAGATCCTCCATAAAATCAATTTTTAAATGAAAAAGATCAATTTGCTTTCTAGGAATCAAAACCCGTTTATTAAAATAAATTGTAAAACTATATCAAAATATTATAAAACCCTTTCAAAAAATTACTCTAACATTCCAGTAACCTAAGTTATTGGTTTGTAAAGAAAAATTTAAAAAATTCATTAGTTTGATATGAAAAAGAATTACGGCACGCAAAACGGAGAATCGATTAGAAAATAGTGAAGAAAATATCTTTTTTGAAAATTGTTTTTATTTAAAAATTCAATTTATAATTAAACTTGAAGTCTGGAAAGTTTCATCAATTTTCAAAATCGTTTAATATTTATTAAAAATAGCTCAAAATTAAAATAATTTAAAACCGAATTAAAAAACGTCAACAAAATCTGAAACTTTTTGGGTGGTCTGTAAATCCAAAAATTGGTTTCGAAACAAGATTTCACGAATTTTGGATATGGGTTGATATACTTTTGGCTTCATTCATCAAGAAATAACCCCTTTCGGGGTTATTTTTTTTAAAAATAGAATAAAAAATAAAACGGCAAAACTGCAAATGGAAATTAAGTTTCCAGTAGTATTTTATTTTATATAAAACCCCAAAAATATCAGTTTTTAAAGAAACCCACGTTTTCAAACACTTGCTTTGATAATCCGATTTAAATCCATATTGAATAAAAAAGGAAAGAAAATCATTATTAAATAGAGGAGAATTAATTTTTTGATGAAAATTTGGATTTTGAAAACTTATAATCTATATTATAACATACTGGAATTTTAAGGAAAAAATCAATTTGATCTATCAAAAGTAAAACCCTAGCATGTTTTTCTACTTTTGATATTACGAAGATAAAGATCATACTATTGATCGCGCTCCTTGTCTCTAGGGTGCGTAGATCCGAGATATACGCATTGTCGCACTCTTTTATACGCTCTAGAAACCCCAAAGAATCATAAACTAGCCTCCAATATGTTGAATGTATTGAATATGTGAAAGCATTTTGTGAAGAACCAAGTGGAAGAGATGAACACAAAAGCAACAAAAGAGAGGAATGAATTCCAACGAGGACAAGAGAGATGGATGAATTTTCTAAAGAAAGGCCAAAGGTTGTGCTTACTTTGTTTTTATAGAAAAAGTTAGGGATAGATTGGATTTGAAAGTTTCCAATGTGAGAACTTCTACCGTTAGTTAGTTTCCAATTCTCACCTAAGGCTTGCTTTTCCCTTACCTTCTAAATTGGATTAACTTCTAATATTTATTTCTAGCAAGCCAAGCTATGCTAAATTATACAATGGTGATCCTTTAAGATCAATCTAGATGCCTTCTCACATAGGAAACTAGCTTTTATGAATAATTTTCGTCCAAAAAGGGTTGTCCGACGTTTTAGCTCATTTTGAGCTCATTTTGACCTATTTAGAGGCTGATTCAGGAAAAGTCTTAAACTATAAAGTTGTAGATCTTTTTGAGATAGTCGAAACAAGTATAAAAGCAAAAAAATTTGGACGAGAAGGTAAAAATTTATGCCATTTTAGTAACCTGACCATACAAGCCCTTTTCTAAAACTCTTCATTTCTTTATTATTTTTTTAAAACAAATATGATGTCACCAATCACCTCATCCCATGTTGGACGTTTTTGCATGTGGCCTCCTCATGTGGGGAGTCCACTTATCTGGTCGACCCACATGGGTGGGTTCACATGGACCCCCACCTTGTGGGCTTTAGCCCAAGGGGCCTTCTCACATGAGTTTTGGGTTTTTTTCATAAAAACTTAATAATTTTTTTTTAAATTCAATATTTTATTGATGGACCTAACCCGGTGCACCCCTAACATATGGTTGAACCATCCCCTTTAAAGAAACAAATTTTTTGGACCAAAACACCCCTATTTGACCATTACCAACCAAAATGCGACCAAAATACCCTCAAATTGGTTCATTTTTTAAAGGGGAAAGTTAAAAATGAAAAATTTTCGTGGTCAAACCTCAAAAATAGAAAGTTTTTAAGTTTGCTTCTTTCGGTGGGTAATATCAAACAGGATCATTTGGCATTCCCTGAAAATGCGCAAAATGCCCTCAACACTCAAAATTTCCAAATCAAGCGAAACCCCTGAGAGGTCTAAATTTAGCAGGTTTTTCAAAATTCATGGAATCACTCAAGATTTTTCAGACACAACCCGGGGGTCAAATGAAACATATTGGAAATTACCAAATTACCCCTGTGGTGCAAAAATTGATAAAATTAGGAAAAACCCTGAGAAATTCTAAAAATAACAGGTTTTCTTACTTGATTGAAAACTTGAATTCTCATATTCCGGAGACTAATAGAACCTCCTAGAGACCTTCATGATTACGAATCAACTTTAAAACACCTTAAATGAGTTGAAATTCACCCTAAAATGCAAGAATGCCTAACCTAATGCAGATGACTGACACAGACCAAATAAACCTTTCGCCTTTTAAAGCGTAGCAAAATGGAGGTGTCTACACCTTTCTAGCTTAGGAGTATGCAACCTTCCCAGTTCTTGGATTAGGTCTTATCCTTTGAAATTCCTCTAATGAGAGAGATTTCATCAATCTAGGATTCCGTCTATTAGACCGTGTAGCCGTATATTAGTTCATAGAGTCATAGGAGTCTGTCCTATAGTAATCGAGTCATATGAGTCTGTTCTATCGTCATAGAGTTTAGGATTCCGTCCTTCCTTCTTTTAGAGTCAGTCTCTGAATGTTCTTAGGGACCGACATCCCAAGTCCAATCAAACGTTTCTCAAAATTTTTCAAACCTTTTAAATAAAACCTTTTCAAACCTTTCAAAACAATAAAAAAACTAAAAAAATTCAAAAACTAAAAAATGGGCAAGGATGGCGATTGCCAGGTCACACGGAGCACTCTTTTCATTTCATTTTCGATTTTGATCGTGGTTTTCCGATTTTATCGATTTTATGACGTTTTATCAGGTTTTGGGACGGGCGATGATGTAGCGTGACCCTTTCACAGGGATTGTCCTCACTGAGCCCAACAATAGGTTATGACGATCGGGAGACTCATCCGATCTTTAGCAGATTAGGACCGCTGGGCTTGATTCCTTTAGAATTGCTCCCTGAGCCCATCGTATGTCCCCTTTTCTTTTCCCTGGCATTTTTTGTCCTCGTATACCATTGATTTTTCGATTCTTTTCTTTCCATGCATCTTTTAACTCATTGTGTGTTTGTCTTTGGTTTCTTATGTGTTACTTTTAGATTGCTTACTTTTCTAGCATATGATTGATTACTATTTTCTTAGTATTATCTCTTGCATAGGCTCGCATGCTAGTGTATTTATTCTACTACTTTGGTTGTTTACTGCTGTGCTTATCTAACTATTCACATGCTTAGCTGTAACATTTATTTATTCATCTTATCTTGATTATCTGCTTAGTTGTAGCTGTGCATGTGGTTATTTACTGCTTTCTATGATGTGTTGAGTTAGGATTAAATGTAATGAGCTACGACTTGTTTGTTTTATTTGCCCATCCCTGGGTCATGCATGCTTAGGTAGACGTTTTCTCAGGGATGCCTGTTTCCATTTCACATGATTGTTGCCCAAAATTCTTTGAAGTTAATAAAAATGGCATGAGAGACCAGGTGCTCGCACTTGAGTGAATTAGGGGCGCCTAACACCTTCCCCATTCGTCATCAGGCACGGACTTTTGTATATCTGGTTATCTGTTGCAACAGAATATTTCATGGGATCCAGGGCCGACTTCCTTGGATGGCGACTCTTCATATTTTAGGTATGTCTTGGTTTCGAAACTTCGGTCTCCAGATCAAGAGGTATCTCACTTATATCGCTACCCATGCTGTGAGTGGCATCATTTCAAGACTTCCTTGGTAGAGCTCTCCTTCATATGTGGAGATCTTAGAGGATTGACGGGGATCTCGTATCCTCGCCACTTGTCTCCCCTAGTCTTAACCAAATGGCCGAGTCAAATGAGACGTTGGCTGAAATGAGAGATATGATGAGGAACCTTACAAGAGAGGTATCTACCCTAAAGGAAGAAGTTACTCAGTTGAAAAGTGAGAAAGCCGCTACCTCGAAAGAACCTGTCGTCCAAAATCCTCCAAATGTAATTCCAGGCTTTGTTCGGTCTGTCATCTCCCTGAAGATGATTTCTATGACGAGCAATATGCAGAGGAGAACTGCCTCCCGCAATCAGTTAAGCCAAGCAAAGAGAAAGAATTGGTCGATGAAGTTGAAAAATTGACCCAACAAGTTCAAAGCGTGCAAGTTAAGGATCCAAAGAAGATCAATATGTCTGAGTTTTTCCTTTTGATAAATATGATGGGACGGGGTGCCCGTGGAGTCATCTAAGGTCGTTCATTTCAAATCTAGAAGAGTGTGGACTTTCTCTAGAGCAAATAACCAATGTCTCTGACAGGAGTAGCTAAGAAGTGGTTCCTTCATTTGAAATCCAAAGAACTCGGAACCTTAGAAGAAATTGCTAACAAGTTTGTTGAGCAATTTTCGATGAAAGAAGGAATAGAAGTTACGAAGAGGGATCTGAAAGCAATAAAGCAAGGACCTCAGGAAACGTTTACCTCTTTTGTAAGAAGATGGAGGAGAAAAGCGGCCAAGATAACTAATCGCCCTCCTGAAGAAGATCAGATCAAAATTGTGGTCAAGAACTTGTCTCCGCAGTATTACCACTTCATGACGACGCAGTATTATTCTGATTTCAATCACTTGACCAAGACAGGAACCATAATTGAGGATGCCTTGTTGAAGGGTTCTCTGGCGAAGTCATCTTTTGATCCAAGGAATGGAAAGAAACCATTAGTAGCATCAAAGCCCGAAGTTAACAATGTGAATACTGCACGCCTTGTAAGAAGAGTTGTGGCAGCGACTGAACAGCCAATGAAGAAAGTGCCAAGGCATTTTGATCCGCTACCTTACCCCTTATTTGTCGCTCTCAAGAAGTTACTAAGAGACAAAAAGATCACTCTCTTCGAACCGAGACCTCCACCACCGGCTCTCCCTAGACATTGGCAGGAAGATCAGTATTGCGCATATCATCAAGGCACAGGGCACTTAACAGATAACCGCATGGCCTTGAAGCATAAAATTCAGGATATGATAGAAGTGAAAAACATTACTGTATCTATGCCAAACATTACCCGGAATCAATTACCAACTAATGCTGTGCGACCTCCACCTACAGTTGGGGCGGTTTTTACTGAAGAGCCTATTCTTGACCCTGCTTCCCTGAAGATTAATTCTGCTGGGAGGACACCGAATAAATGAAATTGGAAGACCTGGAGAATGCCAAGAGAGTTGATTTGATTTAGAATCGAAAGATTCTAGAAATTCGCGGACGAATCACAATGAAACGGGCCGAAATAGTGACGCGAAGGAGACAAAATCGGAGGAATATTCCCCCAATTTCGCCCCAGGCAAAATCCAATTTCGAGTGGGGCGAAATTGGTAGTCGTCGTACGGATATAAATATCCGTACGACGTTCATTTCGTTCATTTTCAACTCATTCGAGTCATTTTTGCTTTGAGATTTTGAGTTTTCCTTCGCGCCTTCTATGCGTTTCGAGTTTTTTTCGATTCTCAGCTGCTATGGCACGCCGGCCCCACCTTCGAGGGAGGTGGGACGCAAGGAGAGAGCCCTCCGGAGACGAGGAGCAGGATCACGCTTTTTGGTATCAGGGTATGCTTCTGTCGCGTACAGTGGATCATGTTTTGCGGCTCCTTCGCAATGGAGAGGTCTACAGAAAGATTCCTAATAGCATGGTGACGATCTTGTGTTAGAAGATTGGGCTCCCCTCCATTTGAGAATTTCACTCCCCTTATTTCTTCCGCATGTTGTTTTGCTACTGAATCAACCGTAGATTTCATGGATTCCATCACTCTATGTTTAGTGCACACAAGGTGGTGATATCCCTGTTGAGAGACTGAGAGAGTCATGGGAGCCTTCAGTTTCTCAGCCCAGAGCAGACCCTGTTGAGAGACTGAGAGAGTCATGGGAGCCTTCAGTTTCTCAGCCCAGAGTAGACGTGTCGTCCACCCCAGGGGTAGTCCAGGATCCTCCGGAGCAGAGTCCGAGAGATCCTTTGCCTGAGCAGTGATTTTGTTTTGGTTCCCCCAGTTGGGTTGATCAGACATATATTGATATATGGATCATTTTGACTTGTTTGCTTTTATCTGCAATTTTTGGGTTGTTGTTTTTCAAATAAAGTGCATTTTTCGTATAAATACACACTTATTCTAGGTGGATATTTATACAAAAATGCCCCTAGCTTAGTTCTTTGAACAACTTGGATTTTGAGCATTTTGCATCATTAGCGAAGGCTAACTTAATTTGAGGCTAATAATGCAAAATGCCCCTTGCATAGTCTCTTAAATGATTTGATCATGCATTTTGTGTTATTAGTCATATTTCTATGACTAATAATACAAAATGCCCCCAGTGTATTATTCCCATAGACAAGAGAAAATTAATACAAGGTAAGAAAGAAAAGTAGCAATTTCATTGCAAGGCAAATGGAGGCACATTCTGAGCGTCCTTGACCGAGAAGTTACATTCATCTAAACATTCTTGTCATGTACATGGAGTACTGAGTTGGATCTTAACCTTCTAAGACAGGAGAGAAACCCGCTGTGTTATCTTTCAACGTATGATTACATATGTTGGGTAACGACTTAGCTGAGGAAAAGCAGCTTTTTCTTTTCTGAATTCCCATGTAGGGAGGAAAGGAAGAAAAGAGACTCGATTTTACTAAAATCAACACTTTTGATTTGATTAAGGTAAGTTAAACCTAGAGAGATGATTTTGAAGGTATTCGTTCATGGGCAGTGTTCCCCACCCCTGATTTTTCAATCATGGTCCAAATACCCTTTAAATTGTTTGAAGTATTAAAACATTTTATTTTAGATTAAAGAGGGCTTCGCTTGATGTTTCCAAAGGCATGCCTTGACAACAATTAACTTGTAATTTGTGGATTTTCAACTTAACGGACCTCTTGTACCTTAATTTTTGCTAGAAGTTGCTTTGTTTCTATAGGTACGGTGACTCTAAATTTTGCCTAAGTCACCCTTTCACGTTTTCGACTTAGCGGATCTTCAGATCTTCTTGTTCTGGACATTGAGAAGACTTGTGGAGATTCTGAACAAGGTTTGTTGGCTTTGCCAATGGTGACTGAACCTGAGATGATCAGGTTGCCTACGTATCCCAAAGAAGGATTGGGATCAGGTCTGCGTAGTTCGTGGCTTTCTACTGAGGAACAATTGGGTAGTTTAGCTTTGCCAAATGGGACCGAACCTGAAGTGATCAGGTTGCCTACATACCCCAAAGAAGGGTTGGGATCAAGTCTACGTAGTTTGAGGCTTTTCTGTGGGAAAAAGGATCGAAAGGGGGCAACCAGAAAGGTTTTGTTGGCTTCGCCAAAGGGTGACCGTACCTGAAATGATTAGGCTGCCTACATATCCCAAGGAGGTTGGGATCAGGTCCGCGTAGTTCGAGACTTGAAGGCATCTTCAAAAAAGAGGTTTTTAAAAAAATTTATAGGTGGGTCATTTTAGGCCTTGGTTGGCTCAAGGTGACCTTCGAATTTTAGGAGTAATATCGTTTTAATTGATCGAAGTTGGGTATGTGAAAGAAGTTTTTCTATCAGATTTTTGTTTGTCTCCTCTTAAGAAATTTGCATGTGATTCCTTTCATAGAGCTGTAGTGAATAATTTACCATTTGGTTAGTGATGGTTGTAGCAAAGTAGGTGATTTTGTGTGATTGTTTTTAGAAATTGCTTTTTTGAGGTTTTGAGGAATAGCTGTGTTGATACAAAAAGAGATAGGGTCATGAAAATAGTAATTGATATGGTATAATAGACATTTGTTTTGGAGTGCTAGAACTAATTCTGGAGTGTCCAAATTAATGCATCAGGATTACTTTAGTTCAAAATATTCAACTGTATGGCAATTACAGCTGTGAATCTCTTTAGTCCATAGCTCTAACTTCTGTCGGATAGGGGGTTACTCAGTGCTTCCGTAATCTGTTCTGGGGAATTTCTTTCACTTGGCTTTTGCAATGTTTTGAGTGGGTATTGATGAATAAGTGATATGGTGATTTGAAAGTTCTAAAATGCTATAGGAAAGAATCACGTTATTCTTATTAGTTTGGACTTGGAACTATCATATCAACTTTTTGGCTTAGCTCTAATGTTTCTTTGCCCTGCGATAGCAATGTGATGAATAGAAGATTTCTAAAGAACATAATGATATGCATTCACTTTATACTGTTCACAAAACAAAATACCATGATTAACATAGGAAATTGTGGAGGGATTTCTGTGGAGGGATTTTTGCTTGCTCTGAGATGGTGGGCCCCTCATGTCACGTGAATAGCCTCTTCGATATTATCGACGCTCTTTCTCCATGTCCTTCTAAAAAGTCGGATTTGACCCCGTCTCGGGAACCAGCTCTTCAAATATCTACCAGAGTGCCTTGGGAGTTGGGTCCTTTGCCAGCTGCAGCAGCGTCTGGGTATTGGGCTGAGGCCCATGTAAATGAAGCTGGGCTCTGTGGATCCAGTAGTAATGGGCCTGGTTTAAAAAGTAGCAATAACGAACGATCAGCCTCAATCTCTGCTGTTTGCTTTGCAAGCTTGGAAAAATCTCGATCAAAATCATTCAGTTTCAGGAGGGATTTTCTGGAAGTAGGGGAAGAGGATAGGGTCTCCTCTTCTTGCTCTCCGTCCTCATTGGAAGAGAGATCTGTGAGACTAGACTGTCCTTCTGAAGGTTGGAGCTCGGCGGCTGGGGTTTCACGAGCTGTCTTGGCAGACGTCGCTTCGCATCTGATCTTTGATATGGATATTGAGGAAGATAGCATCGTGGAGGTAGATAAGAGTAGCAACCGGAAAAGATCTCAAGAGGATGGGGGCTCGTCTGTGGAAGTATCCTCGTAGGTTGGGGATCAGGCTCCCCAGGATGGGATGTCTTTTTCTATGCGATCTGGAGCGATGGGCTTCGTCATCGAGGGGGTTTGAGGAATGATCAGCAATCAGGGAAACTAGTGATGGTTATTCGAGTGGATTGTCTAGGTCTTTATGAGATGGAGAAATTTCGTATGCCCTCCGTTCTTAAATTGTCCCTTGAATCGAAGGAGAGATTGATCTGTCCTACTGATAATATGAAGTTAAAGGGTTTTGGAAAAGAATTTAAGAAAAAATCCCCCAAATATCTTAGTCTGAAGAAGATATGGCAGGGGGATTCTTCTTGTTGCCCGGAAGTATTGACTAAGGAAGTTCATTCGGATATAGTAGATACGGGTTTGAGACCCATCGGGGCTTCTTTGGAAATAGAAAGTGAGTCTCGGAAAGATTCGATAGAAGGCAAATTTATTGAGGACCTTGTTGGTCATACCCTGGGGGTTAGTAAGATTTTGGGTGTTGTTTATGCCGGTCCTGAGGAAGATTACATTTCTGAAATCCGATCAGCTGAGATGAGAGATTCAGTGTCGAAAGAGTCTCTGCGCAAAGGGGCTGGCAAGGGGGCCGGCGAGTCTTCAAGTAGGAAAGATAGAGAATTACAAAAGCTAAGGATCGATCTAAACTACAAGTCTGAAGCGGCAATAGATGGGGAATCCGTGGATTTGTCGAGAAGAAATACCAGTGTTAGGAGGGGAAAGCGGTCTACAATATCGGGTGTGTGATGAAAATACTATCATGGAATGTTAATGACCTGAATCATCAAGAGAAGAGAATTCACGTTAAGGAGTTGGTTCGAAAGTTCAAACTGGATCTTATATGTTTACAGGAAACAAAAATGGAGGTTGTAAATCGACGAATTGTACAAGGTTTGGGAGTACAAGGGGTCTGGGATTTTTCTGTTGTGGGATCGTCTGGAGCCTCGGGTGGGATCTTAGTAACATGGAATGAAAATGTCTGGCGGCTTCAGGATGTATGGAGGGGTAGGTTTTCTCTGTCGGTGGTCTTAAAAAAGGAGGATCATTCGATGTGGCTGTTTTCAAGGGTTTATGGGCCGGTTCTGAGAGCGGAAAAAAGTCTGTTGTGGGAAGAATTAGAGAAGGTTAGGGATTTCTGGTCTATTCCTTGGTGTATTGGGGGGGACTTCAATGAGGTTAAAGAGGTGGGAGAAAGAATGGGCTGTGCGAGATCTAACTCTCACATAAAAGCGTTTGCCGAGCTCATTGCAAAATTTGAACTAATTGATATATCTATGTCGGGCGCTTATTTTACTTGGGATAGGGGCTCTAGCAGAAGTAGGTTGGATAGATTCCTTGTAAGTACCGAATGGTTGGGTCTGGCTCCTAAGAGTTTTTTCAGAGCTCTGGTGCATTCAGTATCGGATCATTGCCCTCTCCTTCTTGACCCGCGATTAGAGTCGTGGGGTCCTCCTCCTTTTAGATTTAAAATGGCCTGGCTTCAATTTCCAAAAATGGAGGATCAATTGGGGAGTTGGTGGTCCTCATGTAATGTGGAGGGGCCTGCAGATGTGGTGATAGGGAAAAAACTTAGATTTGTGAAGCACAACTTAAAAGTTTGGTCTAAGCAACAAAATCATCTAAATCAAGGTAGGAAGGTGTGGTTGGAGAATCGCCTTAAAGAATTGATAGCATTGGAGGAATGTGGTTTAAGCTCAGAGGTGGATTGGGCAGAGATGGGAAAAGCCAAACAGGAACATAAAGAGTTGCTGCTGCGGGAAGAAATTTCATGGAGGCAAAGATCAAGGGTGAGATGGCTGAAGGAGGGAGATAAGAACTCGGCTTTCTTTCACACGATGGCTAGTGTTAGAAGAAGAACGAATAGAATTGAGTCTTTATCAGTGAATGGACTTAGGAGGAATACTAAAGAAGAGGTGTCCTCAGCTATCGTAGACTTTTATACTAAGTTATATGCTTCTGAAGGATCTTTACGTCCTATTCCGGAGGGTGTGGAGTTTAATAGCTTAAATTTGGAAGCCAGTTCGAGTTTGTTCTCAATCCCCAAAGACAAAGCGCCTGGTCCGGATGGTTTCTGCTTAGCTTTCTTTCAATCCTGTTGGTCGGTAGTTAAAAGGGATATCTTTCGCTTCTTCAAGGAGTTCTTTGAAGGTATGAGTCTTGATAGGAGCACAGGGGCTACCTTTATAACATTAATCCCCAAAATCAAAGGTGCATCCAGGGTGTCTGATTTTCGTCCAATCAGCCTGGTTGGCTGCCTCTATAAGGTGTTAGCCAAGGTATTAGCAGACAGGATTAAAATAGTGCTTCCATTTGTTATCTCAGATACGCAGAGTGCCTTTGTTAGTAAAAGGCAAATATTGGATTGTTCTTTAATTGCGAACGAAGTTATTGACTCATATTCAAGAAGTGGCTCCGGGGGAGTTCTATGCAAGCTCGACATGGAGAGAGCCTATGATAGAGTGGACTGAGAGTGTCTGGATTATCTTCTAGGGAGAATGGGTTTTGGAAACCGTTGGAGAAGCTGGATGAGACAATGCATTTCCTCGGCATGGTTCTCTGTCCTGGTAAACGGGTCGCCAAAAGGCTTTTTTAAGTCATCTAGCGGGCTAAGGCAGGGGGAGCCATTATCTCCGTTTCTTTTTCTAATTATTGCGGAGTCTCTCAATAGGTTGATGGTAAAAGGAAGTAGTAGGGGTCTGTTGGAGGGCTTCATCATTGGTCGTGACAGAGTTGAAATGTCGCTCCTGCAATTCGCTAATGATACCTTATTGTTCTGTGCCCCTGTCAGAGAGAAGATTTTAAATTTGAAGGCTTTGCTAAGATGCTATGAGATGATTACTAGGCAAAGATCAAATTTTCAGAAATCCAGCTTGTTTGCTATAAATATTCCTTCATCAGTAGCTATCGATTTTGCAGATGTGATGGGATGCAGGTTGGAGACTTTTCCTTCATCGTATATTGGTCTCCCATTGGGGGTGGGAAGGCCGGGAAAAGAGATATGGAATCCTATTGTAGAGAGAATTGAAAGAAGGTTGGAAACCTGGAAAAGAAACCTTATGTCGAAAGGTGGCAGATTAGTTTTAATCAAAGTAGTTTTGGCTAACATTCCTATATACTATCTGTCACTATTCAGCTGCCCGGTGAGTGTTATCTTGAAAATTGAAATGCTTCAAAGAAGATTTTTGTGGGGTGGGTCTTCTTCGAAAGGAGGAATCCCTTTAGTAAAATGGGATAAGATTTGTCATTAACATCCCGGAAATATTCCGCCATGGTTAGGGCAGTTAAACCAACTCTCATACGAGGTATTCCCATAAAGAGTGGAGGGTTGGGAATCCGGCATTTAAAAGAGTTCAATCATGCCCTTTTGGGCAAATGGCTCTGGCGATTCGGTGTGGAACAATCGTCACTATGGGTGAAAGTTGTCGGGAGCAAGTATGGATTGTTACAAGGCAGCTGGTGTTCGGATGATAAGTATGGTAAGAAAGGAAGGACCATTTGGCGTAATATTTTGAGGCTGAAGCAAAATTTTGAGGCCGGAATCAGGTTTAAAGTATACTCAGCTGATCGGATTAAATTTTGGTCGGACTCTTGGTGCTCATCCGATCCTTTGGCAGTGTTGTTCCCTGGATTGTTCTCAGTGGCCTCGATCAAATACGTGAAGGTTGCTGATTGCTTTGAAAGAATTCACAATCGGGTAATATGGTTCCCTTCTTTCAGAAGAAATTTTTTTGAGCGAGAATTGGCGGATATCTCTCAGTTGCTTCATCTCATTGAGGGGTGCTATATTAAAAAAAGTGGGGTGGATAAACGGATCTGGATTTGGAACCCTTCTAGAGTTTTTTCCGTGAAATCCTTTTACTATTGGTTGTTGCCTGCTCCTGGATCCCCTAGTTTTGCTGCGGTCTGGAAGTTTCTGAGCCCTCGTTCGGTATCTTTCTTTAGTTGGGCGGTGTGTAATGGGAGGATTCAGACCATCGATTTTTTACGAAAGCGAGGTATGTGCTTGGTGGATCATTGCCCGCTTTGTCTGGAGGATGGGGAATCGATTGACCATCTATTTATCCATTGCAAGATATCGAGGTTGATCTGGGCTTTAATTCTGGGCAGGTTTGGGATTTGTTGGGTCTTCCCCAAGTCCTTAGCAGATCTCTTCTCGAGCTGGGATTATGTCCCTTGGAAGAAAAAAGGTAAGATGCTTTGGAGGTTATGTTTGGTCGCACTATGGTGGGTCATTTGGAAGGAACGAAACTCGAGAGTTTTCGAAGGATCTGCAAAGTCATCATATTGGTTATATAATAAAATCATAGCGCTGGTCATTTTTTGGGTAAAAAGCATTCCTTTGTTTAAGTTCGTCTCAGCTTTCGATCTTTGGGAGGGATGGCGCTCGGTGTGCTCTGAAGGTATGAGTCGTCAAAAGAGAAGTCTGAAATGGGAAGCTCCCCCTGAAGGTTTTATTAAATTAAATTTTGATGCGTCATATTTTGGAAATCCGGGTCCAGTTGGGATTGGGGGTCTACTTAGGGACTCCTGAGGGGGAGTTTTGTGGGCTTTCACAGGTCCAGTTGGAATAACTGATTCGTCTGAAGCGGAAGTAAGGGCGGCATATCAGGGGATTAAGCGTCTAAGTGTTGATTCCTATGATAGGACAATTGTGGAAGGAGACTCTTCTAATGTAATCGGTTGGTTATCGGGCAGAGTGGTTCCTCCGTGGCGCTTTTTAAGCTATTTTGAGGAAATTCATGACCTTATTTCAGGATCCGATCTGGTTTGTAAGCATGTTAGGCGCGAAGCAAATGGAGAGGCGAATTCCCTCGCTAAATCTGGTGTTGCAAGAGAAGGGCTGGAGTGGTTCGACTTCCTTCCTCTGTGAGAAGAGGGGGCTGTTTCTTTGATGTTTCTTTTCCTGTTTTTCTTGTATTAATATTCTAGTTTTCTCTTTGTATCTCTGGTGGTCCATCTCGGATCCCTTTTTTATATATTATCATTTCAAAAAAAAAAAAACATAGGAAATTGTATATGGCCTCTATTCCAGTTAATATAGTACAGGTTATAAAGAGAATATATTTTTTTTTGAGAAGTAAACTGTGGCTATCATGATAGAAATAAAGTGGATTATTGCAGGCCATAAGTATAGTAGTGCTAAAAGGATTTGAATTACATTGTTTTTACTATAATTGTTTGGAAAATTGTACCTTGTTACTGTTGATTAATACTAGCTATAAGACAAATGAATTTGATCTTCCTGAGAAATGGTAAAGATATTATACCTTGATTAGGTGTGTTTGTTCTAATTGGAATACATATAGTTTGATAGGATTATTTTTGGTTATTTGATAATTAGAAGGTGGAGTTTTTTACAGTTGCTCGATTTTTGTTTATGTGACTCTATTGATTGTCACCATATGAAATTCTTTGCACCTATAATTGATATTAACTATACTATTTTGGCAGGCGATGAAGGTGTTAGCTCAAGCCCACCTTTAGGGGACTTGCTCAGTCCAAGTAGCGCTCCCCTCCTTTGTATAGTAGACTTACTTAGTCTTTTGAAGACCCTCAAACCTTAGGTTCCCTTCCTCATTGTAAGGGCAATGAAAGAGCCATCTAGAGCCCCTTTTAGGAGACATACTTTGTCTCATTTTGTATCTTCATTTAGGAGACCATTGTGGTCTCATTAGAAAGTTACACTAGGAGACACACTTTGTCTCGTGAGGTGATTCTCCTTTGGAGACAAACCTCATTTAGAACTTACCCTTAGGAAGTATTCCTTGATTTCATTAGAAAAGTTACTCTTAAGAGGCTTGCTTGGCCTCATTTGTAGAATCCTCTCTAAGTTGCACCCCAACTTGTTTTCCCTACTAATTGGAGACCATCTTGGTCTATTAGTTGTTTCATTCCTCTTAATCGTTGTAAGGGTAATGATAAAGATACTTGGAGCCCACCTTTGTGTCCAGGAGACTTGCTTAGTTTCATTAGCAGCCCCCATTTTTGGTAGTGTTATTAGAGAGTTTTTGACTCATTCGTCCTTTAGATAGTATTTTATAGAGTCTTTGACTCATTCGCCCTTTAGGTGGTATTATTAGAGAGTTTTTGACTCATTCGTCCTTTAGGTGGTATTATTAGAGAGTCTTTGACTCATTCGTCCTTTAAGTGGTATTATTAGAGAGTCTTTGACTCATTCGTCCTTTTGGTAGTGTTACTATATAGTCTTTGACTTATTTGTTCATCTCCTTTGTGTTGTTAGTTAGGAGTTTCTACTTAGTGTTGTCGTCGCTTTTCTATGTTAGGGACTATCTCAGTCTTATTAGAGCTTTGTTTGCTTGGGATCTTAGATCGTTTTCAGTGCTCTTGGGATGCTAGCTTACCCGGTCTAGGGGTTTCCCCTGTTAGCCCTAGGGTATTGCTTTGTGTATTCCCTTAAGTCTTTGACCAAAAGGGTGAAAATATTTAAAAATCCAAAAACATCTAAAATATTTTAAAATTCCAAAAAACACTGGAAAAGCTTTAAAATCTAAAAAAACATTGGAATATTTGAAAACTTAAAAACATCAGAAATTTAAAACATCAAAAATATTTGAAAACCAAAAAGTTAAAAATTTTAAAAATTGAAAAAAGTTTTAGTGGTAGTTAGGAAAGTTAGTTTTCGAACTACGTTGCCTTGATCCTCCTTCACGAGGTACGTAGTGCAGCTTGGGATCTTTTTCCCAAGTCCAACCAAACTTTGTAATAGAATTTATAAATCTCTCAAAAATTATTTAAACAACTTTAAAACCTTGTTTTAAAAAAGATCTTCTTCTAGAGTTAGGAGTTCGTCCTAGATAAAGAGTTATAGAGTTAGGAGTTTATCTTTGATGTGTTGTGTGTTTTGCTTGTGTTTATGTTAGAGTTAGGAGTTTGTTACGCCTCCGTCCGGTCCATTGGCGATTCACATCGCCGACTGATGACTAGGTCTAGGATACGTTAGTGATCCCATTATTTTTCTTAGGACACACAGCCAATAGCTTAGGGCTAACCTGCATTAGCTTAAGGCATATAGGGTGTCTTAAAATCCACAATCCACTGGAATATAAATAATCATACAAGAAGCTTTAATAACTAGTCCGGTCTTTTAGGTCGAGTCTAGGATAGAGGTCTAGATGTCTTAGGCATCATAGTTTAGAATTGGTGCGAAGAACTACGTAACTCTAATTCTCGTGGAGGCAGAGATACGTAGGCGGCTTGGATGAAAAACAGACCATCCAAGAGTCGAGGAGTACGTTTAGAGTTTAGGATTTGTCTTGTTGTATCATATGTGATGTCGAGTTATGTTATATGTTATGTTTTGTTTTCTTACTTTTCTGTACAGACCTTATACCTTTAGCTGTAGTATGCATGTGCTTATCCATCAGAACTTAGACACCAATTAGGCATGACACTTATAACCTAGCTATGCTTAAGTGACACTTATCTTTTTCATTATTTTGTGTGCGCTTATTCTTCCATCCCCGAGTCATGTATGTTTTGGTAGACGTCCACTCGGGAATATTTGTTCCCATTTCACATGATTTTCGCTCAAAACTCTTCAAAGTTAATAATAAATGGCATAGGACACCAAGTGCATGCACTCGGATGAATTGGGAGTGCTCTTCGGACTTCTCCATTCGTAATCAGGCATGAGCCCATATATATTTATTGTTATCCATGGTATACAGAGCATATTAGTTTTTGGGGTTCCATGGCCTATCCATGGATGGCGACTTTGAGTTATTTTAGGTACGTCTTGGTTTCGAGCCTTAGCTCAGGATCAAGAGGTATCTCATTCATTTATCGCCACCCGTGCTATGCTATGAGGGTGGCATCTGTTTCGAGAGTTCCTTGGTAGAGCTCTCCTTCACACGTGGATGATCCAGAGGCCGTTGGGGGCTCGTCCCCCACCTCTCCCTCCGGATCGGGGTCCACAACTGTCTTTTTCTGTTAGTTTAGTTAATCAGATTGGGATCAGTTGTGAGATCTTTCGGGACTTATTCTACAACATACGGTCCCAATCAGGATAACTACAACTTATTTTCGGTCTTTTTGTAAATTCATCTTTATTTACATCTTGGAAATTAACATAAACTAAGTAAAGGATAAGAAGTAAGTTATCTTGGTTTAAATTCTTCAAAAAATGCCAATCTAAGTTAAGAGATTGGATTCATCCGGGCAAGAGGGGTGCCTAACACCTTCCCTGATTTTAAGCATAACCCTTACCCATATATCAGTAAAGACCTGGCTTTAAGCAAACAGAGCAAAATATAAGGTTCTAGGCCCAGAGCAAAAGAACCCCTTTGGTTATCATTCTTCTAACGAAATTCAAGTTTCATTACTCATTTCCATGGAAGAACAGGCACGGGTCCAAAGCCCTAACCTAGGTGGTGACTCTGAGTTTCTTTTTCTTGTGAAGTTAGGATTTTGGTCCCGAGTTCGCAAGAACGCAGATCAAATAAACACTCCCTCGAAAATCCAATGTGGTTATCCCTTGCCGTCGTGCGCGAGAGGGAATTAACCAGCTCCCACACCTATGTTCAATATGAAGGGTTCAAGATAATCAAAGTTTCATAGTGTTTCACAACATCTTCTCTTCTTAGTGTGTTTTATTCATCTTTGTGTTCTTCAAACAACAAAGGAAATATGTCATAGATGAATGATCATATTAAAGCTCATAGACATGATTTATTCATCTTATATGATTTAACTCTTAAAGCATAACATGGATAAATGAAGATGATAGAAAATGGACACATGTATCATATTGCCTTTTTCAAAGGATTTAACAAATCAAGTAAAACCATGAGTACAAATAGTGTAAGCCCAAGGGTTCCCATGGGTTCAACTAATCACCCTGTTTTGATGATCAATAAACTTAAATTGATTAGTCTTTTATGGACTGATATGTTGCCTTGTGTGTTGTGCTATAGACAGGTAATTCACATGTCAATCCACGCTAGCACACACCATTGATGGCCTATGCTTAAAGATGAACCAAACACATGTCAAAGGAGCTGGAGCATACTTGGATCAATCATGCCTAGGAGGGTCAACCAAGGAGAAACTCAACATCAACCATCTCAAAGCATTGAACAAACAAAAGAAGATCAATAAAGGCCAAAGCTTGTGGATCAACAATTTGCAAAAGGAGCTTGAACCAAATGGTGGCATCATCCTTGGAAGGTGTCCAGCAAAGAAGCTCAACCTTGAAGATCCCAAAGCAAGCCATGAACTCAAAGAAAAGATCAAGTAATGGCTACCTCAAGAGTTCATTCATGAGAGTGGCCAAAATGGTAGAATGTATTCCTCTCTCTTGTGTTTTATCCAGATCAAGGCACTCTTAAAAACTCCTTAAAATTATATTTTTCAAAGAGACCAACAAGCTTAAAAAGCACTTAAATGTATAAGTGAATGGTCATGGTGGTGTACCAACATATTGGGACCCATTTGGCATTCCATTACATAGTATAAAAACAAGTTCTTATGGGCAAACCAGGATCAATACCTAAATCCTATCATAACTGGTACAAAATATTTTCAAATATATTTTTAAATATTTTTAACAGAAAGATCTCATTGTTTCCATTCAATTCTACTGTACGAACGTCAAAATTTGACGAGAAACAAAGGAGCTATGAATTTTACAAGATAGATGCTGAATCATGAAAATCCAGTACGGAACTCCGTAGGATTCCACAGAGCTCCATGCACAGAACTCCGTGGATCCTAACGGAGCTCCGTGGCATAACCTGTCCGAAAATGATAAAGCCTCAACAGCTATGACGGAGCTCCATGCAGTGCCTCCGTACTAGCCGTTAGAGACCCCCAAACGGTCATATTGAGTTGGAACTCTATATATACCCATTGTATTAGTCTAAAACATGATGATGAACATGTTCCAACCTTAAGAAATCCTAAAAATCCATTTGTAACTATTTTTGGGTAAAATCTATCACCAACCTCATTGTACCTTGATTAGGGAATCTTTTAAGACTGGTTTAGGCTTTATTTGTATTCATCTTTGAGAGTATCTTAGGAGCTTTAACTTGCATTCTAGCCTACTTAGAGGCAAAGCTATTTTCTTCTTCTTCATTTGTATCGATGGCAAGGGTATCCGTTTTTAATTCTCTTCGGTTGATTGGTGAAAATGGCATCCGTATTAAATTCCCTTTGGATTGTAAAGGTGGCAAGGGCATCTTATATTAATTCCCTTCGGTTGTAAAGAGCCATAGAGCCGGGCGAGGTGTGGTCTTCATTAGTGGAAATGTAAGCCCAATGGTTCCCACCTTGGCAATTCCCATCTTCTTTTGATGATTCGAATACACAAGTGATTTTATATCACTGATGTGTTTGATTGTCTAAGTTGTAGATCTTGATTGTGTAAAGACAAGATTGCTTGGATTAAGGGCAAGAAGCTCTCATTGGACCGCATTCGGAAGGCCAAAGACATCGGAGATCCAAGGCGCACGAAGACTTGAAGCATCGCAATTGAAGATCGAAGTCATTTTGGAATGTAAAGATCCAATCCTTGTTTAGGTGTTTGGAGGCATACATAAAGTAATCTCACACACCTTAAATGTTTAAGAGATTGTCCTTGTGGTGGTCCAACACTTTGGAACCCTCATAACAATCCCAACTTGGTGTAGAGTTGGAAGCCCATAAACAGAATTGAAAATCTACTGGAAATAGGCTTCTCGGAACTCCGAGAGATTCCTCGGAGCTCCGAGAAATGGTCCAGTAACATTTTCTCAACTTCTGTTTCAATTCCCAGAACTCCGGGAAAATCTCTCGGAACTCCGAGAAAACTATAACGGGAAGAAATTATAGCCGTTGGAGATTTTGCCAGATTTACCACTATGCCCCTCAAACGGTCATATTTGGTTTTTCTATATATATGGGCACTCTAAACTTCCAAACCATCAATCCTAACACTCTAAAAACCTATTGGAATATCGTAAGAGTGAATCAAGCTTGTTTATGCCTCTCATCCTCTAGATTTAGGATTTGGATCATAGGCTCAAATTTGTACATCTTATTCAAAGTTTGTAAACCCTTGTGAGAGATTTTTTGTTCTTTCTTTCTTTATCAAGAAGATTGTATTTGGGCGAGTGTTCCGAGAAGCGGATCCCACTCTCCGTGGTGAGGATTGCCACCAAGGTTAAAGGCAATTGGAATTGTAATCGGCACCGATCTTCGCCGAAGTTAAGAAGATCAAATAGTGAAGCCATCAACGGGTTTGGTTGGTGGAGTGGATTAGGCCTCGCGTTGGAGGACCGAACCACTTTAAATCTCGAGTGCACTCTCTCCTATCTCTCGCTTTACATTTGCATTGCACTTAGGATTTAACTTGTGTGCTTAATTTTCATCTTTGATCTCTTAATCTTCAAAATTGGGTTAGAAGCTTTCAAAAAGTTAAAACTTAATAGGAACCTAATTTTACCTCCTCATTAGTTGCCCTAATTTTATCATGCAATACAAAAGCAAGCTTTGATAAATAAAAAACTTAACAATTTACTTGATTCTATTTCTAAAGAGTTTGAAAATCTTCAAAAAGACTTTAATGATTTATTGTTTAAAGAAAAGAATTTGATTGAAGAAAATGAAAAATTGAAAAAGGATAACTTGATTTTGATTGAGAAATTCAGATTCTTAAAAGTAGAAGAAAAGTTTAAGACGAGGTCATCTCATGAGATTGAAAATTTTAAAAATAATATTGAAGAGATGAAAGTTAAAAATAAAAATCTTGAGTTGGAAAATTATAATTTACAAGAATATGCAAAACATGTTTGCCATCATATTCATTCTTGTAGATCATCTTATTCATCTTGTCCTTATACCTATTCATATGCTTCTTGTGATTATTGTGGTAGATATGGACATTACAAATCTAGATGTAGGTTTAGATTTGTAAAAAGTAGCAAGTTTGTTTGGGTTAGAAAAGACTTATTTTATAGAACAAACTTGAGTGGAACCAACATGGTTTGGGTTCTGAAACCCGCAACATGAATATATCTTGCTTATCTTAGATTTAGGGGTATGTGATTTAATTTGAAATTTTTTTTTTAAATGTAGTATAGATACCATTAGCTTATCTTTGATTGATTCCCATGTATCTAAATGTATATTAGCTTAATTGATGAATATCTTTTTGAAAATTTCAAAGTCTATATGCTTAAAACTTGTTTACAATAAGACTTTGATGCATTGCACGAAATTGAATATCATTATGGAATCTTTGTGTCTAAGTGCTCACATTTATTATAAAATCATCTTGCACTTAGTACACATTCATATGATAACCACAAATAAGAATTCATTGTGAAAACCATGATTGTGTCCTCTTGAAAAATCAATCACTTCATTGCCCATGAGTTCCAGTTAAACCAATATGTACATTTCTTTCATATTTGAACTCTCTTTTGGACAAACTTGATTTTTGCTAGATTATAAAGTACTTAAATTGCTTTGTATATCTTTTCTTGCAAAATTAAGGAATTAAATGCCATGTCTAGAAAAACTTATTCAAATCCTTTTTTAGACATCTCTTTTGCCCTAGGTGAGCTAATATGTTTACAAATTATTATGCACCTAGTTGTCTTTCAAACCCATTGACAAGACTTTCCTATTATGTGCTAAATGATTATCATTAAATGTAATAAGAAATCTTAATGAGTTAAATTAGATGTGTTCCAAAAGCTTAAGGTAGATATCCTCTCATGACTAATATGAACCTTGAAATTTAGATGAAATTATTTATTCATGGTAGTTCATCTTGGAATACATGTGTCCAAGATGTTATCTCTTGATGAATATTCTCTAAGTCCTTAGATCATTCCCTAAATTCATATAAGAATATATTAGGTAGGAAAGTTGAAAATGAGTATAGGTTCAATATATGAGACTTACTTGACTCAAATTGAAAATATCATGTGAAATGAAAATTGTTGAATCTAGAATTGAATTTGGGCATTTAAGTCACTATGGTGGTTGGTACACTATACATTGTGTTGGGAACACTTGTCTCCCATGCATTTTGGTTTTAAATGGGCTTATGCACTTTGTGCTTAATGCCTCATCATTTTGTTTCTGGTAATGGATGTACATGTAAATGTTTGGACTATATACCTTATGTGTCATGTTCTTTGTGTCCAAACATAGTAGACTATCCATGGATGTTTTGATATGGATCATCTTATTTTTCTATCATTAATATCCATGTGATCTACATGATGTTCACATAGAATGTTTAAACTTGAAAAATGCAAGTATATGTGGACCTATAATTAAAGAAAGAACATTAAAAGTAATACTCATTAAAACTCTTTAATTAAAGGCATTTGGATCTAATTGACATATTCCTTGCCTATTATGTATATTTGATCTATGTATATCATATTAAAATCCTCTTAAGATAGATCACTATACATATTTTATGAGTTTGACTAATTTAAAACTTTGAACATATCTAAAAACTCTCAAACTTGTATCTTATGAGATCATTTGATTTAAATTGAAAATTTCATCTAAAATCATGAGATTATGGTCAGATAGCCCAAGCTATGCTTAAAAGTAAAGATATATAGCTTAAGAATGTTTAAGTGACTTTAAATTAAAACTTTATACCTTGGGCTAGGATGTGTTTTGTTGACACAAACTTTTAAATTTAAAATTCATCAAAACACAAAATGAACATTAGTCTTATCATACTTATACAATAATGATGTAATGTATAAGACTAAATGACTTAATATTGTGAGGGTAATAAAACTAAAACTTAAAACTTGAAAGCGTTTGACTATTCCCTCCATGTATAACTAGTTTGCTTCTATAGAAAATTTAAAAATGACTAGTTACTTTCACACTATGATAAAGTTGCTTACTCTAGGTATGCTCCTTAAAATATAATATCTATCATCCTAAGTAAGCTTGTTATTTGAGTCTATTATTTTGATCTCTATTCATATAGTGTATCACCCCCGTTTATTAGTATCTACATGTTTGAGATGTCAAATCTTAATGTTAAATGCTATTCAATCGGTAATTATACCCTCTTGAGGGAACGGTACCTTCCCATTAATTAAAATACTTAATCATTTGGCCTTGTGTCAACATCTCAATCATGAATAGGTATATGTATTTGTGTGATCTTCCTAACTTGTTTGTATGTTATATGCTTAGGGAAGTAAATTTGAAATTGTAGAAAATGATATCACACTTAGGGAGAGCATGAACCAAAATTTGCCTATCTTTTTTGCTATGCTTGTTTATCATGTAGAGGTAGACTATGGTTATTATTTTAATCATGATAAACCGTTACTTAGAGTGCAAGTGTCATTGTAGCCCAAAGGTTGATCTTAAATTGTTCATTTGAAGATCTTTGGAGTCTATGTATGGACAACCCTTTGGACTCATGCACTGCATAATTCTTTTTCAAAGGAGGAGATTAAAGTAAAATTTGTCCATTGTTGCTTATCATATGATTCCCAATGTGTATCATTGCACATATGAGAAGTACACTCATTTGGAGCCTGCTTACTCCATATGTGTTTTATTTCGTGCTTATCTTATGGTTCTTATCTTGAGATCATCTGTCATATTTGATATAAGACAAAAAGCCTATAGCCTAGACCCTAGTGTCATATCCTTTTAGGCTTTAGACTTATCGTGGATGGTCTAATATGTTATCATCTATTCCAAAGAAAGATAAGTTTTATTGGTCAAGCATTTATTGCCATATCTTTGGCCTATTATGCCTTGTCATGCCTTGCTCCATAGGTTTTATCCAAAGCCAATGACAAATACTTAGGGGGAGAGCTAATTCGTCTTATCTTTATGTTTATATGGATCATTGTAAGATACCTACATTGTCCATTCTAACATTTTCTCCCCAATTGTGCTTTATGTTGCATATCTTAAGAAAAAAAATTGGGAGCTTAAATGATCTATCTTTTTAATATTTTCTAACAAGAGCTAAAGCATGCACATCATTCTAGATCTACATTCATAGGAGTGAATTGAATTGCTAATCTTAATTCCTATGGATTTGAGTGATTATCATGTGCATCTCCACTTGTCTAGCTATATATTCATCATAGGAGTCAAAGTCAGGCCATGGTAGATCCAAAAGTTCATTTTATGCATGATTAAAATAGGGGAACTTTATAACTTGAAAAATATATATTCTTGCTTATCATGATGGGTTCAACATTGTATTTACTCATCAACTCATGATAAGATTCTAAAAAGAATTCAAAAAAAAAGTGGGGGGCTTATCATGCTATATCAAGAACTTGCTTATTTTCTCTCATGAGAAGTATATAATGAGCTTTAACTTGCAATATTACTCTAGTTTTATGGGTCATAGGGTTGCTTATCATTAGGTGCATTCATATACACCCGAAATTGTGCCAAAATAGAATGTCTCTTTGTTTTCTCAACATATGCTTGATTTGTCTTAGTTTATCCTTTTCCTATGTTGGTAGACTCTTATCATGTCATTAATAATTTGATTATCTAGTATTCATGATAAGTAGATAGGGGGAGTGCTTATTGAATATCTTTTGTGATTTAAAAATTGCTTAACTATTTATCCTTCCTTTTTGTCGACGCCAAAATGGGGAGAATTTGTGAAATTGATTAGATGTCCATAATTCATATGCATTTTATACTATAATTCGTTAAATCTAACTTATGAATATGTTGAGAGGGAGTGAAAATGATTATCTTGTATATCTAATCCTCATAAGAGGTTCCTCCTACCTATCTAATCAATTTGGTTTGTCATCATAAGAAAGGGGGAGATTGTAAGCCCAAGGGTTCCACTAATCACCTTGTTATTATGATCAACAAACTCAAATTGATTAGCTTTTATGAACAGATATGTTGCCTTGAGTGTTGTGCTATAGACAGGTAATTCACAGGTCAATCCATGCTAGCACACACCATTGATGGCCTATGCTTGAAGATGAACCAAACACATGTCAAAGGAGCTGGAGCATACTTGGATCAATCATGCCTTGGAGGGTCAACCAATGAGAAGCTCAACATCAACCATCTCAAAGCATTGAACAAACAAAAGAAGATCAATGAAGGCCAAAGCTTGTGGATCAACAACTTGCAAAAGGAGCTTGAACCAAATGGTGGCATCATCCTTGGAAGGTGTCCAGCAGAGAAGCTCAACCTTGAAGATCTCAAAGCAAGCCATTCACTTAAAGAGAAGATCAAGCAATGGCTACCTCAAGAGTTCATTCGAGAGAGTGGTCAAAATGGTAGAATGTATTCCTCTCTCTCTCTCTCTCCAGTGTTTTCTCTTGATCAAGGCACACTTAAAAACATCTTAAAAATATATTTTTCAAAGTGACCAACAAGCTTAAAAATTGACTTAAATGGATAAGTGAATGGCCATGGTGCTGAACTAATATGTTGGGACCCATATGGCATTTCATTATATAGTATAAAAACAAGTTCTAAGGGTCAAACCTGGATCAACAACTTCATCCTATCATGACTAGTCCAAAATATTTTCAAATATTTTTTTTTAAAATTTTAACAGAAAGATCTTATCATTTCCATTCCAATCGAGTACAATAACATCAAAATCCGACAAGAAACAAAGGAGATATGAATTTTTCAAGATAGGTGCTGAATCATGAAAATCCAGTACGAAACTCTGTGGATCTTCACGGAGCTCCGTCGCATAACCTGTCCGAAAATCAAAAAAGCCTCAACGGCTATGACAGAGCTCCGTGCAGTGCCTCCGTACTAGCCGTTAGAGACCCCTCAAACGGTCATATTGAGTTGGAACTCTATATATACCCATTGTATGAGTCTAAAACATGATGATGAACATGTTCCAACCTTAAGAAATCCTAGAAATTCATTTACAACTAGTTTTGGATAAAATCTCTCACCAACCTCATTGTGCCTTGATTAGGAAAAATCTTTTAAGATTGGTTTAGGCTTTATTTGTATTCATCTTTGAGAGTATCTTAGGAGCTTCAACTTGCATTATAACCTACTTAGAGACAAAGCTATTTTGCTCTTCTTCATTTATATCGGTGGCAAGAGCATCCGTTTTTAATTACCTTCGATTGATTAGTGGAAAGGGCATCCGTATTTAATTTCCTTTAGATTGTAAAGGTGGCAAGGGCATCTTACATTAATTTCCTTTGGTTGTAAAGAGCCTTGGAGCCGGGCATGGTGTGGTCTTCATTAGTGGAAATCCTCAAGTGCGACCTTGAGAAGAGTGGAGTAGGTCTAGGGCTTAAGACCGAACCACTTAAAAATCCTTATGTCACTTGTGTTGGTACATATCTCTCACTCCCTCTCTCTCTCTCTCTCACTTATTTGTGCTTGCATTTTCATATCTTGTCTTGTGAGAGTAATTAGTATTGGCATTAAACCTAAATATCTTAACCTTACTAATTAAGCCATCAAGCTTGTTAATTAAGTTTGTTAAATAACTTGTGTTTTGAGCTTGGAAAATTGGAATTTGTTTTTAGCTCAACTAATTGAACTTAATTAAGAAGGGATAAAACTAGGGTGATTTTGGTAAAAGTTTTTAAAAGACAAAAGTTTTCTAAACAACTTATTCATCCCCTCTAGGTTGCCAAACCGAGACTCATATCGGATTTCAAATAGATATGCACAATTAGGCACATGTATCTAAAGTTTGTTTTCAAATGATATTACAGTGAAGCACACCCTACAAAATAAATATTCAAGTCTTGATTTTAGGTGTGAAATTCCAAGGGTGGTCCCTAGTACGGCAACTATGAGGAGTGAGAATTAATTAGGTTTCTAATAAGTTTTAATCTTTTGAAAACTCAAACCTAAATTGGAAATGAAGAGATCAAAATGAAATTCAAGCACACAAGTTAAATCTAGAGGTGCAATGCAAAATAAAGAGCTAGAGTTCAAGAGAGAGTGCACCCGAGATTTAAAGTGGTTCGGTCCTCAAAACGCGAGGCCTACTCCACTCCACCAACAAAGACCCGTTAATGGCTTCACTAAGTGATCTTCTTAACTTCGGCGAAGATCGGTGCCGATTACAAATTTCGATTACCTTTAACCTTGGTGGCAATCTTCACCACGGAGAGTGGGCTACGCTTCTCCGAACACTCGCCCGAATACAATTTCTTGAATAAGAAAGAAAGAACAAAAATCCCTCACAAGGGTTTACAGCTTTGCAGAAGATGTACAAATATAGCCTATAGATCTGAATCCTAATCTTAGATGATGAGAGGCATAAACAAGTTTGATTCACTCTAAGGATGTTCAAGTAGGTTTTTAGAGTGTTAGGATTGATGGTCTTGAAGTTTAGAATGCCCATATATATAGAAAAACCAAAATATGACCGTTCAATGGCATTGTGGTAATTCCAGTAAAATTCCCAACGGCTCAAAATATGACCGTTATAGTGTTCTCGGAGTTCCGAGAATATTTCTCGGAGTTCCGAGAAAAAATTTCGGAGTTCCGGGAATCCAAACAGAAGATAAAAAAATGTCACTGGACCATTTCTCGGAGTTCCGAGAATAATTCTCGGAGTTCCGAGAATTCTCGGAGTTCCGAGAAAAACTCTCGGAGTTCCGAGAAGCCTATGTCTGAGCAGATTTTCATTTCTGTTTTTGGGCTTCCAACTTAACACCAAGATGGGATTGCTATGAGGGTTCCAAGGTGTTGGAACTCCACAAATACAATCACTTATATTTTTAGGGTGTGTGTTTATTTACTTAATTATGCCTTTCAAATCTAAAACTAAGATTGGATCTTAATACAATCTAATATAACTTGATCTTCAATGGATTCTTCAAGTCTTCATTTGTCTTGGATTTTGATGTCTTTGGCCTTCATGAAGTGGTCCAATGAGTGCTTCTTGGCCTCAATCCAAGCAATGTTGTCTTAGCACCAATGTGATCTACAACTTAGACAATCAAACACATTAGTGATCATAAATCACTTGTGTATTGGAATCATCAAAATAAGATGGGAATGCCAAGGTGGAAACCATTGGGCTTACAATCTCCCCCTTTTTTATGATGACAAGCACAAGAGATTTTCCAATAAAAAGCACATATATTTTCCTTACTCAAGAATTCTCTCCCCCTTTGGCATCAATAAAAAAGATTGGGGTAAAAGAGAAACAAATGGATGAAATATTCAATTTAAAGCTCCCCCTTTTTCAAGGAAAAAGACAAAGCTAGAACTCCCCCTATTTAGAATTTTTATTCAATATAAGAGGGGATATTTAATTAATTTTGAAAAAGATATTCAATTTTAGAGCAAGCCCCTAATCTAAACACATATGATGAAAATCATATGGGGACTTTGGGAACCCAAGATTTCTTGGTTCCAACACTTTCCCTAATCTTAGATGCACATTGGAATTGGTAATGACCATTTATTCCACAATAATGGCATCTAACATGAGGGTTAGATACGCTAGTCCTATCATATGCATGTTTAGGTCTTTGACTAGTCTTCTTTAAGATTATGTCAATAATTTTGTCACCATTTAAGAATCCATGGAGACATAATCTTAACCTTTCATTTTCATTATGAAGATGGGTTATTTGATTTAGAAAATCATTAAATTCATCTTCATAAGACTTGGAAGAGCTTGCCACATCTTGGAGTTTTGCAATTTGGCAAGTTTTCTCATCCAAACAACCCTTAAGGGTTTCAATCTCAAGTTTAAAATTTTCAAGTTGTGCTTGAGATTTAGAAGAAAATTCATTTTTCAGAAAATTAAGTTCATTTTCTAATTTTGAAATGGATTTCTTTTGAACTTTATTTTTAGAAATTTGAGAGTGCAAGGTTGAGCACAATTCATCATATGATATTTTTTCACTATCACTACTAGATGAATAACATGAAGGGTTAGAGTTTACCTCGTCTTCATGGGTGAGTGCCATGAAGCAAAGATCGTCTTTCTTTTCTTCCCCTTCGCTTGAACTCTTTCCCGAGGTGCTAGTAGCATCCCATCCGGCGGCAAGAGCTTTATGTTTCTTCCATTCCTTCTTTCCCTTGTATTTAGAAGAAGATGACTTGAGAAGTGGACAATCCGGTCTTTTCTGTCCGGCCTTCATGCAATTATAGCACCTTATTCCTCCTTCTACTTCACTTTCTTCTTTCTTCTTCATTTTATCCTTTTTATGTTTCTTTCTCCATAAGCTTTTAAATTTCCTTAAAGCTTCTTCTTCATCGCTATCCCCCTCGCTAGAGGATGATGAGTTTGCTTTGAAGGCTTTTAGAGCTAGAGATCGACTCTCTTTCTCTTTCTCTTTCGGCTTCTTCTCCTCTTTTTGGCTAGTGAGGAGCATCTCATGGGTGATGAGAGATCCTACAAGCTCCTCCATGGTTAGCGTCTTGAGATTCTTTGATTCTTGTATGGCGGTTACCTTTGGATCCCAATATGGAGGAAGAGACCTAAGCAACTTACTCACAAGCTCATCAGTAGGATAAGATTTACCAAGATTTGCTAATTCATTAGAAATTTTAGAAAAACGGGTATACATTTCGGAAATGCTTTCGTTTTGATCAATTCTAAACATTTCATATTTGCTCTTTAACAAGTTTATTTTGGAATCTTTAACTTGTGATGTTCCCTCATGGGTAACGGCAAGTGTATCCCAAATAATCTTGGCGGAATAAAAAAGAGCAACTCGATTAAACTCCTCCGTAGATAAGGCGCAAAACAAAGAATTTATAGCTTTGTAATTTAAATTTGCATGCCTTTTTTCTACCGTATTCCATTCTTCAAATGGTGTGAAAGGCAAAATGTATCCATTTTCAACAATATGCCAAAGTTCCACATCTATCGAAAGAAGATAGATGCGCATCCTTGTTTTCCAATGTCCATAGTTGGACCCATTAAAGAAGGGAGGTCTAGTTGTGGAATGGTCCTCAGGAAGTCCGGTTCCATTTCTATCCGCCATTTCACAATTAGAAAGTTGCCAAAGATCTTATGATCTTTCCCTTGTTGAAATTTTTAAAGAAAAATTTTCCAAAGATTTATAGAAAAGAAAATCTTTTAAGAGCCTTTGCTCTGATACCAAGTGAAATTCCAAGGGTGGTCCCTAGTACGGCAACTATGAGGAGTGAGAATTAATTAGGTTTCTAACAAGTTTTAATCTTTTGAAAACTCAAACCTAAATTGGAAATTAAGAGATCAAAATGAAATTCAAGCACACAAGTTAAATCTACAGGTGCAATGCAAAATAAAGAGCTAGAGTTCAAGAGAGAGTGCACCCGAGATTTAAAGTGGTTCGGTCCTCAAAACGCGAGGCCTACTCCACTCCACCAACAAAGACCCGTTGATGGCTTCACTAAGTGATCTTCTTAACTTCGGCGAAGATCGGTGCCGATTACAAATTCCGATTACCTTTAACCTTGGTGGCAATCTTCACCACGGAGAGTGGGCTACGCTTCTCCGAACACTCGCCCGAATACAATTTCTTGAATAAGAAAGAAAGAACAAAAATCCCTCACAAGGGTTTACAGCTTTGCAGAAGATGTACAAATATAGCCTATAGATCTGAATCCTAATCTTAGATGATGAGAGGCATAAACAAGTTTGATTCACTCTAAGGATGTTCAAGTAGGTTTTTAGAGTGTTAGGATTGATGGTCTAGAAGTTTAGAATGCCCATATATATAGAAAAACCAAAATATGACCGTTCAATGGCATTGTGGTAATTCCAGCAAAATTCCCAACGGCTCAAAATATGACCGTTATAGTGTTCTCGGAGTTCCGAGAAAAAATTTCGGAGTTCCGGGAATCCAAACAGAAGATAAAAAAATGTCACTGGACCATTTCTCGGAGTTCCGAGAAAAACTCTCGGAGTTCCGAGAAGCCTATGTCTGAGCAGATTTTCATTTCTGTTTTTGGGCTTCCAACTTAACACCAAGATGGGATTGCTATGAGGGTTCCAAGGTGTTGGAACTCCACAAATACAATCACTTATATTTTTAGGGTGTGTGTTTATTTACTTAATTATGCCTTTCAAATCTAAAACTAAGATTGGATCTTAATACAATCTAATATAACTTGATCTTCAATGGATTCTTCAAGTCTTCATTTGTCTTGGATTTTGATGTCTTTGGCCTTCATGAAGTGGTCCAATGAGTGCTTCTTGGCCTCAATCCAAGCAATGTTGTCTTAGCACCAATGTGATCTACAACTTAGACAATCAAACACATTAGTGATCATAAATCACTTGTGTATTGGAATCATCAAAATAAGATGGGAATGCCAAGGTGGAAACCATTGGGCTTACAAGGTGTCCAAACCTTTTTGGGTCCATCAATGTTAGTTTCACAAGACTTGGCCTTTCTCACCTAAACATGATGAAAGGATCTTCTAAATCTGCATGCATAGTTATAATGATCAAGCAATCCACAATAATGACATGTAGGAATGAAGGAACTTGTGCTAGCATAAATATGGACATGAGAATGGCTATGAAATACATGTGTGACAATCCAAGAAGGAGGGTGAATTGGTTAATTAGAAAATTTAGGCTTAATTAAGGGAGATTAAAAATTAATCTTCTAATTAAGCACTAATAGTCTAACCCTTGTTAAAATATGTATATCAATAAAAGCTAGGCCTTAGACTTTCTAATCATGCACATTTACTAACCCTTATTCAAATGGATATCATAATGCAATTAGGGTTTATAATATTTAACACAAGTGCATTTACTAACCCCTGTTCAATTAAAGCATAAACACAAGTAAGGTTAGAGATTACCAATCACTACACGTGCAAGAGAAGGAAAGGAAGAGAGAGAGAGAGAGAGGCAATGCACACCACAATGAGACACCAAGATTTTATAGTGGTTCGGTCACAACTTGACCTACTCCACTCTTCCAAGTTTGGCTCCTTGGGTACTCCACTATGGTAAGATTTTAAGCCTAATCTCGAAGCTCTTACAATAAGCTTTTCCATTCTCAAGGGCCAAAGTGGGATTTGATCTTTCTCTAATGTTTAAAAGCTTATGGAGATAAGTTTTAATCATGTATATATAGTGTATTTGAAAATATGACCGTTTGGGGTAAAACTGTAAATAAATGGCTTGAAAAAGTCCAGTAGAAAACACCCCAACGGCTACTTTGGTCGACCGCGGCGGTCGACCGAGCTACAACGGTCGTCCGCCCCTATCGGGCGCCCTATTATATTTTCAAATTTCTTACCATTGCGGTCGACCGGCCACATGGTGGTCGCCCGACGAGGGCTTACTGTTTGCTCAGAAAATTTGGCTCAAAAACCTATCCCGGTCGGCCGACCCACCGCGGTCGCTCGCCCTAGACCAAATTGGATTGTTCTGTTTGAAACAGAAGCGCATCTGCAGTCGCCCGGCTTAACCCAGTCAACCAGCCCAATAAAATTCAAGATTGCCTGGATTTCCAGGTTCCATCCCACGGTCGACCGGGCTATCCCGGGGTCACCAGGCATAGCCCGGTCGACCGACCCTGAGTGAAATTCCATTTTAACTTTAAAATCCGGGGGCTTTTGGGCAATGGTCTTTGGGCTTAAGTCCAAGGTTTTCAAACACATTTTTGGGTGTGTTGATGGTTCTCAAATATGTAAAATGTTTAGTGTAAAAACCATTTGAAAACCTTTTGAAAGTGCATTTAAACATAAAATCAAGGGACTCCAAATACATTCTAAAAATGAATACCATGAGTCTTCTTGGAATGTCTTGGCTCCTTTGCACTTTCTTGGACTTCTTCGGCTTGGGTGAACATCTTATCCATGTCTTGGCTCTTGTGACTTGTCCTCCAATCTTCAATGCATGTCGAGATGTTACCATGGCATGTTCAACTCCAAGCTCCTTCTTGACACTTGCTTAGGATCTTCTGGGATCTTAATGTTGAGCTACTTTACTTAAGCATCTTCAAATGAGGATGACTCCAATGTAGGTGCAAGCTCTTGGTTCCTTTGATACTTGATCCACAAGTCATGTGTTGTGAAGCGTTGTGTAATGGCGATTATGACATGAAATTCTTGTATACAACACAACACCTCAAAGCAACACATCAATCTTGCTAACATCAAAACAAGAAGGTAAGATAAATGATTAACCCATGGGAACCCTTAGGCTTACATTCTCCCCCTTTTTGATGATGATAAACAAATTGATTGGGGAGGTAGGAGATATTAAACAATATATGAATGAGCATTTAAATTCAATAAACAATTTAAGCAAGCTCCCATTCACTATATGCACAAGTATAATAAATGAATATAAAGCATGTGGTGCATATAAAATTGGATAACCTAATCAATTCCCAAAATTCTCCCCCTTTTGGCAACAGCAAAAAGGTGGGGATAAGTGAAAGTGCAAGTGGGGTGTCAAGATGAAGAAGTTCTCATAAGAGTTATTCAAAGTGTTTATGATATGTTAATGAAGCTCATATGATGCTTATCAAAAAAGAAAACAAAGTAAAGAGTATGATAAGCAGATTTTTTTTTTCAAAAGATATGTAAGTTAAGCACAATTGTGGGGGCAATGGTCTATATAATCACGAAAAAGCAACCATTTAGCTCTCCCCTTATTTATTTATCATTGGCCCTAGGTGAAACCTATGTGAAAGGGCATGACAAGACAAAATGGTTTAAAAGGTGAGTGATTTAAACACTTGGGCTTCATTTGCAACTTGCAAGAAGATGAGTCTCTACCTAAACAAGAATATGCTCAAATTGATAACATAACCAATTAGGTTCACAAGTTGCATGAATGGGGGTTTTCTTGTCATAGGGCAGATAAGTCTCTTCCTGAGCATGAACATGCTCAGAACTATAAAATAACTTTTGAGTTTCAATTGCTTGCCCTTAGAGAATTGTAAATTTGCAAGTGAAAGCTCTCCCTGACTATGTGCATCTAATTTAAATGTAATAGATCAAAGCACATAGAACCCATGATTTAATTAATCACCTTTACCCATTCAGATTGCTCCATTCATAAACCAATCACACTTTGAATATGAATGGACGATTATTAGACAGAGGATATGACTTTAAGGCAGATGGTCTAATAAACACATGGATAAGAGAATGAAATCAATGAGGTACATATCCATGGCAATCAAAAGATCAAGTATAAATAGATGAGAAGCATAAAGCTCAATATACATGATCAAAATAGAAGATTAATACCACATTTCTTTTATCACTTCAAGAAATGATAAAAGTAGTATTTGGAAATCTCTAGGAAGAAGTAAAACTGAACTTCTTTTATTCTATCCGGCATTCTTGTACTGATGAATGTTTAGAAGAGCTTAGATCAATGCTTGACCATTTCTTCCATGTAAGGGAGCATCTTTAAAAGTTCTTTCCAGATTGAGAGATTTGGTACTTGTTTTAACTCTTTTCCTTCATCAAAGGGTCATCCTTGAGAGGATGATCATGAAGTGCACATGCCAGCCTTTAGACAAAGTCTTCAATTTCATTAGTCTCTGTTCATTCTTCACTGTTGAAGAATGTAGAGATGGACAGAGGAAAATTGAGTACATCTACCATCTTATTACATCTGGCACGATGGAAGGAGACAACTACCATAGACAAGCTGTGAAGGACATATGATCTGAGTGGGGTCCTCCGAAGCTAAAATCTTGAAAGAGATGATGGGACATCACAAACTCAAAAATATTTTTAAATCATCCCTCTTCCAAGAGATTGTCATTGGCCTTTGATAATTCTTATAATGTAAGGCCTGACAATACACAATGGCTATAGATAAGAATGTAAAAGCACAACCATTGGAACTTATCATAATTAAAGATGTTCTTAGGATTAAGAGCACATGATAAGAGATTACTTCATAGACAATGAGATGATTATCTCAAGCATTGTCCAGTGAAGAACTAGAGATTTTTCAAACTCTAGAACAAGATACTTATCATTGGCAGAGATAGAAATAGATAAGTCTATCCAAGATAAGTATAAGGTCAGAGAAGATATGGCACTAAAGCACAGGCAAAGGGATCTTGTCGAAAGATGAGAGATGATCTCAAATTTAAAGAATAGGACAAGACCCAACTACAACACACATGGAGCAATGTGGCTCCACATGAGTGTACTTATCATATGTGATCCACATCACACATCATATGATAAGGTGGATGGACAGACATTGAGCATGTATAGCTCTCCCTTTGTAAGTGACTCATACAATGTATGAATCCAAAGGACTGTTCAACCACATAGACACCAAGGGATTTAAAGGTGAATGATTTTCAAACCACCCTTGGGCCACTAACGCATGATTGCTATAAGAAGTCATAGGATACCAAAAGAGGTGACAACCTAGCAAACCATGCTCCCCCTAAATATGTGCAAATAATATATATGTATATATAACACATAAGGCACATATGGCTTATTATGGTTAAGATGCTGGCTAAAAGCCAAAGTAATTAGATGTTTTAATTAAAAGTGAGGGTACACTCTCCATCTTACAGGGTAAGAGGACTAAGAGTACTAATTGAGTGATTTTTAAATTTAAGTTTATCATCTTTACCATTTACCCAGTAGCATAAAAGGGGAAAACTATAGAATATATATACTATCAATTAAGCACAATTCTATAGGACTCAGACATTATAAGAGGGATAAATAGAATCCCATGTCTAAGAGAGACATCCATGTCTCATTTAATAAGAGCATTCATATATAGTCTACCATGTTTGGACACACGAATCATGGTCCAAACATCTATGCCTATATCCACAAACCACCATATAAAAATAGGGCATTTAAGCACCAAGTGCAAAAGGCCCATGGAAAACCAAGATGTGTGGAAAACAAGTGTTCCCAACACAATGTGTTACATGATAACCATAAAAGTGAGAAACTGCCCAACAATGGTACTAGATTCCTATGACATTTTTAATTTTACTCAATTGAGTTTCATACATTGAATCTAGACACATTTTCAATTCTCTACACAAACAAAAATATTCATGCAGGACTGTAGAGAATAATCCAAAGAATTCAAAATAATATCAAGTGATAACCACCTTGGACACATGCATTCCAAAATGAACTACTATGACTAGATAGTTTTATCTTAGTCATGAGAGGATATTCATTTTAAGCAATTTTGGAATACATCAATTTAACCCATAAAAATTTCTTATGCATTTAATAATAGTCATTAAGCACATAAGAATGGGTTAGAAGGACAACTAGGTGCATAGTAATAAACATACTTACTCACCTAGGGCAAAAGAGATGTCTAAGAACGAATTTGAGTGAATTTCCTTAGACATGGCTTTTAACACTCAATTTTGCTAGAAATGATATTCTTCCTGAGTTGAGTATACAGAGATCTAGCAAATGCCAAAATTGTCCTAAAAAGAGTTCAAGAATGCAGGGAATGAACTTGAAAGATCAATTTGAAGTCAAGGGCAAAAATGATGGTTAATTTTCATGAAAGCACATATATGGTTTTCACATTGAATTTTCTATTGTGGATTTTCTTGTGGATGCTAAGTGCACAAGTAATGTGATTTGCACTTAGAAAGGCTTAATCAAGAAAGATATTCAATAAAGCACAATAATAAGAAAGATGTGATCATTTAAGCTCAAAATTAAAAAGATATATCATTAAGCTCAAGGAAACTAGATACAAAATATATTCAATGAATTTAAAGTATCTAGCATTAATGTGAATGATATAAGAGTTAAACATAGCCTCTAAACTAACTCATTCACTAATTAAATTAGAGGGATTCTCTTGGAAACCAAATCCCTTTGGTTCCATCCAAGTTTGTTTATGAGAGTGTACCTTTTCTTATCCAAACAAACTTGTTAGATTTTACAATTCCAAGCTTACACTCAGAATTGTGATGCTCAACTTTACCACAATAATTATGATTGGTAGATGAGGAGCAATTAGAATCATAAGACTTTGAAGTATGTTTATCTTTTTCTTCATGAAGTCTTTGATTCTTATTAGAGAGTTCTTTATTCATTTGTTTTTCATTTTCACAAACATGTTTATATTTTTCAACAAGTTCAATATTTGTGATTTCAAAGCTTTTAATTTCTTTCTCAAATGCATTGCATCTTTTAAATAAGTCTACATTTTTATTTATCAAAAATTTGCTCAATTGACTTAATTTTTCATTTCTTTTCAAACATTCATTTATTTCCAATTTCAAATTTTCAAATAAGAAATTAAATATTGGAAAGAAACTTCATTTGCAAAAGAATTTTCTGAAATCTCTTTTTATCTAGAAATTGTATCATTTGAAAAGAGACAAACACTTTTCTCAAAAGTGTTTTCTAATGAAGTCCAAATATCTTTTGCATTAATGCAATTTGAAATATTATTAATAATGTTTAGAGTTAAACCACAACACAATAAAATCATAGCCTTTGAGTTCAAGAAAAATAATTTCATATCACCTTTAGTGCATTTCTTTGAAAAAAAAATTTCCTCTTTAATGACATCTAAAATACCATAATCTATAGATTTGAGATATGCTTGCATTTGTGCTTTCCAAGCTCCATAATTTGTTCCATCAAAGAATGGAGGAATTAGGGTGGATCGGCCTTTCTCAAAATCCATAGGGATTATCACAGATCTTTTCTCTTGTAGATTTATAAAATTAAAAATATTTTTAAGAGCTTAAACTTTGATACCAAATGAAATACAGGTATGACAATCTAAGAGGGGGGGTGAATTGGTCAATTAGAAATTTTAGGCTTAATTAAGGGAGATTAAAAATTAATCTTCTAATTAAGCACTAATTAGTTTAACCCTTGTTAAAATATGTATATCAATAAAAGCTAGGATTTAGACTTTCTAATCATGCACATTTACTAACCCTTGTTCAAATGGATATCATAATGCAATTAGGGTTTATAACATTAAACACAAGTGCATTTACTAACCCTTGTTCAATTAAAGCATAAACACAAGTAAGGTTAGAGATTACCAATCATTACACGTGCAAGAGAAGGAAAGGAAGAGAGAGAGAGAGAGACAATGAACACCACAATGAGGACACCAAGATTTTATAGTGGTTCGGTCACAACTTGACCTACTCCACTCTTCCAAGTTTGGCTCCTTAGGTACTCCACTATGGTAAGATTTTAAGCCTAATCTCGAAGCTCTTACAATACGCTTTTCCATTCTCAAGGGCCAAAGCGAAGCCCATCGCACGAAGCCTTGGCAAGGGAATCAAACCCTCACACATGATTCACTTTTCTTCACGGGCCGAATTTCAAACCCTTTTCTTCACCTTTCTTTACAGGCCGAAGAGGAGACCCTCACATGAAGAACAAATAAAAAGAAAAACTCTCTTGCCTCTTATTAGGCTGATTACAACTTTGTAAGCTCACATTCACTCCAAGAAATAAACAAATAAAAGCCTTATGGAGTGCCTCTTGATAACATGTAAAAATGGAAGATCAAAGAGGTTTTTTGCTTTTGAAATAAAAGGTTGAAGCTTAAAGAGAAATGGAATTTGATATTTCTCTAATGTTCAAAAGCTTATGGAGATAGGTTTTAATCATGTATATATAGTGTATCTGAAAATATGACCGTTAAGGGTAAAACAGTAAATAAATAGCTTGAAAAAATCAAGTAGAAAATGCCCCAACGGCTAGTTTGCTCGACCGCGGCGGTCGACCGGGCTACAGCGGTCGTCCGCCCCTATCGGACGCCCTATTCTATTTTCAAATCTCTTACTGTCGCGGTCAACCGGCCAGGGCTTACTGTTTGGTCAAAAAATTTGGCTCAAAAACCTATCCATGTCGACCGACCCACGGTGGTTGCTTGCCCTAGACCAAATTGGATTGTTCTGTTTGAAAGAGAAGCGCATCCGCGGTCGCTCAGCTTAACCCGATCGACCGGCCCAATAAAATTCGAGATGGCCTGGATTTCCAGGTTCCATTTCACGATCGCCTGGCATAGCTCGGTCAACCGGCCTTGAGTGAAATTCCATTTTAACTTTAAAATCCAGGGGCTTTTGGGCAATGGTCTTTGGGCTTAAGTCCAAGATTTTCAAACACATTTTTGGGTGTGTTGATGGTTTTCAAAGATGTAAAATGTTAAGTGTAAAAACTATTTGAAAATCTTTTGAAAGTGCATTTAAACATAAAATCAAGAGGACTCCAAATACATTCTAAAAATGAATACCATGAGTCTTCTTGGAATGTCTTGCTCCTTTGCACTTTCTTGGACTTCTTCGGCTTGGGTGAACATCTTGTCTTTGTCTTGGCTCTTGTGACTTGTCCTCCAATCTTCAATGCATGTTGAGGTGTCACCATGACATGTTCAACTCCAAGCTCCTTCTTGACACTTGCTTAGGAACTTCTAGGACATGTTGAGCTACTTTACTTAAGCATCTTCAAATGAGGATGACTCCAATGTAGGTGCAAGCTCTTAGTTCCTTTGATCATTGATCCACAAGTCATGTGTTGTGAAAAGTTGTGTAATGGCGATTATGACATGAAATTCTTGTATACAACACTACACCTCAAAGCAACACATCAGTCCATAAATGCTAATCAATTTAGTTTGCTAGCATCAAAACAAGAAGGTAAGATGAATGATTAACCCATGGGAACCCTTGGGCTTACAGGCTAGTATAGGAAGCTTTGACCAAGACCACTCTTTCCAAAAGGAATCTTGCTTTCCAATATCTCATCAAGTTTATTTTTTCCACAAGAATGTTTGAGAACAAGCTTATCATAATCACATTTCAAGCCCTTGTTCTCCGAACATAGCTTGTCAATGTAAATACAAAGTTTTTCATTTTCTTCTTTCAAATTATCATATTTACAAGTAACATTTTCACATTTTCACATTTTCCACTTAATAAATTATTTTCCATAAGTAATTTATCATTTTAGGAGATTTTCAAACTAAGCTCATTCTTCAAATTTCCAAAGTCCTTGGTTATTTTTTCAAAAGACTTTTTGAGTTTTTGGCTTTTGGAAACTTCCAGAAGCAATGCTTCTTTAACTTTTTCACAAGTTTCAATTAATTCTTCCATAGTAGGTTTTTCTACATCACTATCATTTTCACTACCACTATCACTATCACTTTCAAGAGAAAATTCTAAAATTTGACTTACAATGAGTTGGGAAGGATCACTTTCCATGCAACATACATAGTTGGACTTCTCATCCTCACTTGAGTCGCTATCGGATAACTCACTCAAGCCATCCCAATTTGCACTAAAGCTCTTCTTCTTCTTGTCATCTTTTCCTTTTCTTCTATCATTTTCCTTCTTTAGCAAAGGGCACTCCGGGCTAATGTGTTCGGCTTTCCAACATTCATAGCATCAGATGGGAATATCATCTTTATCTATTCTTTTTTCTATCATTCTCACTTCTTGGGGATTTGCTCCTTCTAGCACTTCTATTCTTGTGGTTGAATCTCCCAAGCTTGTTTATCCTTTTGGTGAGGAGAGCCATTTCCATAGTCAAGTCCTCAAGACTTAACTCTCTGTCACTCTCATCTTCCTCACTATCAAGCTTGGCCTTAAAGGCCACATCCTTCTTTGTTTCTTCCTTCTTTCTTTTTCTCTTGGCTTCCCTCTTTTTCATCTTCATCTCATGGGTGATGAGGTTGCCCATGAGGTCATCAAGTCTTAGGGTATCCAAGTCCTTTGATTGTTCAATTGCCATGATCATTTGATCTCAATTGTCCAGGAAGCACTAAAGAAGCCTTTGAACCAACTCATAATTTGTGTAAGTTTTCCCTAATGCACTCAACTCATTAACAATGTTAGTAAATCGAGTAAACATGTCGGAAATAGATTCATTTTCAAGCATTTCAAAAGCTTCAAAATCATTAATTAACATATTAACTTTGTATTTCTCAACTTGAGTTGTCCTTTCATGAGTTGTCTCAAGAGTGGTCCATATCTCTCTTGCCATCGTACAATTTGAGACTCTATTGAATTCCTCGGAAGATAGTGCACAAAAAAGTTGTGTCACTTCCTTAGCATCCAATGTAGCCTTCTTTTTCTCCGTGGCACTCTAAGTCTTCCTTTCCGTTGTGGGTTCAACATATCCTTCTTCAATTAGCTCCCATATTTCAAAATCAATGTACTTAAGATAGAATGTCATTCGAATCGTCCAATAACCATGGTTAAGTATGTTAAAGTATGGAGGTCTATTTGAAGCTTGGCCTTTGGCATAGTTGGAGGAAGCTACCGGAAAGGGGTTGGATGTAGAGGGAATACTGGTTGCCATGGATCTTCTCTTGCAGATTTTTGGATAAAATATCTGAAATTAACAAGAGGGGGGGTGAATTGAATTTTAGCACTAAATTATCCCTTTTGACAATTACTTGTGAACCTAGTTAGAATTTTTCTTCTTTAAATTAGGTTTTTGGTTAGTGCAAGTAAGATTGAAAACAAAAGATATACTAAACCAAAAACAAGATTGAAAGTACAAAAATGAGACATGACACACCGATATATAGTGGTTCGGGCAAAGCCCTACTCCACTCTTCTTAAGATCGTCCTTAAGGATTTCCACTATTGGAGACCTCCACGATGCCCGGCTCCGAGGCGATTACACTTCCAAGAGATATTAAATAAGGATGCCCTTACACCTTTAGAAAAGACTCTCCTTCTCCGCCGAGTTCTAAGCGGTGCTCCCTAGGGTATTAAGGTAGGATGCCCTAGGCACCTTTGTAAGAAATGAAGATTGAATAGCTTGGCTTCTTCTTGAAAGCTTGATGCTCTTGTAGACCCTTGATTGCTCTTCAATGATGGTAGTTGCAAGTGAAAGCTCTAAATATCCCAACTCAAGAAATTTGCTAGTGCAAGGCAAGTTTGGGAAGAAAACAAAGTCTTTAGCACAAATGGATTGCAAGTTTTCTTTAATGCTCAAGGAGGTTTTCAAATCATTAAGAGAGAGGAGATGAATCCTCTACATGTTATATATATAGCCTCTCCAAAGATTATGACCGTTTGGGGGTGGGAATATCAAAAACCACAAAATAATTCAAATCCCAACGGCTATTTTTTGAGCTGTCGCGAGGTTCTCGGAGTTCCGAGAACCATTCTTAGAGCTCCGAGAAATTCTCGGAGTTCCAAGAAATATTCTCGGAGTTCCGAGAGAGCGGCCAGAAGAAATAAAATTTCTACTGGACCATTTCTCGGAGTTCCGAGAAATTTCTCGGAGTTCTGAGGGAACTCTCGGAGTTCCGAGAAGCCTAAAAAATCAGCAAATTTGAGATTTTATTGCTTGTTTGATTTTTGGCTTTTGGAACTCAACTCCTATGATAATTATGGAATGTTTATGAGGGTCTCAACATGTTGGTCCACCACATAATCATTCACTAAACCTTTAAAGTTCTTTAAGTGTTCTTTGAAAAATATTTTGAAAATACTTTGCCTTGACTTGAAAATCTAAAGAGAGGAGATGTACAATGATACCTATGCAACCTTCAATTTCTTTTTAGCTTTGGTCTTCAAGTTGATCTTCCATCTTTGTATGCTTGCTTGAGAGATGATGTGAGCTCCACTTAGCTCCTTTGACTCTTGTTGGGTACATCTTCAAGCATGACCATGTTGTGTGTTGGTTTCTTCAATGATCAATCCTATCTTAAACACAACACTTCAAAGCAAATTGATTAGTATTCAAAAACACAATCAATTATGTTTAGAATCATCAAAACAAGATAGGAGAGTAGACCCTTGGGCTTACAATCTCCTCCTTTTTTATGATGACAAACAAAATTGATTATGACGTGTGTGTGGAGTGACATAGTAGGCAAGTAAATACTGGAACTCCCCCTCAATATATGCACACAGATAAATGATAACAATTAAAAGCATATGGTGCATAAAGGCAATTGAATAGATAATCAATTTCAAACTTCTCCCCCTTTTGTCATCGACAGAAAAGGGTGTAAAAGATAAAGCAATTTAGGAGTAGATAAAGATTGAGTTAGGTACTCCCTCTAAATCAATGCTTATGGTATAAAAATATATATAACCAAGTAATGCACATATACCTGTTCATGATCGAGATGTTGACATATGTCAAAATGTTAGGTATTTTAATTAAAGTGAAAGTACCTCTCCAACTTAGAAAACTAAGAAGGCTAAGAGTACCAATTGAGTGATTTTTAAGATTAATATTTGACATCTCATTCATGCAGATACTACCAAACAAAGATGATATATATAAATACTATATAGATAAGCTGGTGAAAGGCACAAAGTATTTATTTGGCAATTTCTTTGACTTGATCCGCACTCCAAATGTTTAAGGCACTTCGGATATAACAAATTCTATCGTCACTAAGGGGTTTTGTAAAGATATCCGCTAATTGATCTTCAGTGTTGATATACTTTAAGCAAATATCCCCTTTTTGTGAGCGATCTCTAATGAAGTGGTGCCTAATCTCAATGTGTTTTGTTCTTGAGTGCTGTATGGGGTTCTTTGTTGAGCTTATAGCACTAGTGTTGTCACATTGGATGAGAATATTTTCCATTTTAATGCAATAGTCCTTCAATGTGCTTCTCATCCATAGGACTTGAGCACAACAAGCTCCAGCTGCCACATATTATGCTTCTGTTGTGGACAGAGATACTGAATTTTGCTTCTTGCTAGACCATGAAACAAGTGATTTACCCAAGAATTGGCAAGTCCCACTAGTGCTTTTCCTATCTACTCTACATCCGGCGAAGTCTGCATCTGAATATCCAATGAGAGTAAAGGAAGATGATCTTTCATACCATAGTCCTAGACTTTGTGGTCCTCTTAAATACTTGAAGATCTTCTTGACTGCTGATAGGTGAGACTCTTTTGGATCCGATTGAAATCGAGCATAGAGACAGACAGTAAACATAATGTCTGGTCTGCTGGCTATCAAATAGAGTAAACTACCTATCATACCCCTATACATCTTCTGGTCCACAGATTTGCCAAATTCATCATTTTCTAGCTTAGCAGTAGTACTCATGGGAATTCTTGATGTCTTACTGCTATCCATGCCATACTTCTTTAATAACTCCTTTGTATATTTTTCTTGATTTAAAAATATTCTATTTTTGTATTGTTTAATTTGGAGTCCTAAGAAATAGGTTAACTCACCCATCATGCTCATTTCAAATTCATTTTTTATTAAAGTTGCAAATTCATCACATAATTTTTGATTAGTTGAGCCACATATGGTATCATCTACATATATCTGGACGAGGAGGATGTCTTGATTTTCTCTTTTGATAAATAATGTTTTATCCACCTTTCCCATCTCAAATCCTTTTTCAACCAAGAAAGTGCAAAGCCTCTCATACCAAGCTCTAGGAACTTGCTTTAACCCATACAAAGCTTTATCAAGCCTGAAGACATGATTTGGATGTTTGAAGTCTTCAAAAACTGGAGGTTGCTCAACATACACTTCCTCTTGGATATAGCCATTTAGGAAGGCACTTTTGACATCCATTTGATATAATTTAAATCCTTTATAAGATGCATATGCCAAGAGTATCCTAATAGCCTCCATACGGGCAACAGGAGCAAATGTCTCATCATAGTCTATTCCCTCCTCCTGATTGTACCCTTGGGCTACCAGCCTAGCTTTATTTCTAGTGATAATTTCATTTTCATCCAATTTATTTCTATACACCCATCTCGTGCCAATGACTGGATGATCACTAGGTCTAGGCACTAGCCTCCACACCTTGTTCCTTTCGAATTGACTTAACTCTTCTTGCGTAGCCATCAACCAATATTCATCATTTTCAGCTTCTTTGATGGATTTAGGTTCTAATTCGGATAGGAACGCCAAATTGTTACTCACACTACGATAGTATGATCTAGTTCTCACTGGCGATGTGGCATCACCTAAAATTTGGGATTCAGGATGATCTACCAATGTTCTCCTATCCCTAGGTGGTGAGTTATCATTTTCATTTTCTACTTCCTCACTGGGTAGTGTATGACTTGTAGATGCATGAGGAGGAGCACTTAATTTAGGAAAAAGATGTTCAATGGGTTCATCCTCATCATGTGGCATTTCTTGAGGTGTTAGCTCTCTCTCATCAAATGTCACATGCATGGATTCTTCGACAACTAGGGTTCTTTTATTAAATACTCTATATGCCTTGCTATGTGAAGAGTACCCTAAGAATATTCCATCATCCGACTTCTTATCAAATTTGTGTAAATTATCTTTAATGTTTAAAATGAAGCATTTACATCCAAACACTCTAAAATAGCTTATATTTGGTTTCAAGTTTTTCCAAAGCTCATAAGGTGTTTTCTTAGAAATTGGCCTTAAATATACCCTGTTTATGATATAGCAAGCGGTGCTAACCGCTTCCGCCCAAAAATATCTAGGGAGATCATTTTCATGCAACATAGTTCTAGCCATTTCTTGGAGAGTTCGATTCTTTCTTTCTACAACTCCATTTTGTTGAGGTGTTCTAGGTGCATAAAAATTATGTTTTATGCCATGTTCATTACAGTAAGTGTCAAAATGTACATATTCAAATTCCGTTCCATGATCACTTCTAATGTAAGAGATAGCAACACCTTTTCATTTTGTATTTGATTGCACAATATAAGGAATTTTTCATAAGTTTCATCTTTGTGTGCTAGAAATATGACCCATGTAAATCGTGAGTAGTCATCTACAACTACAAACACGTACCTCTTTCCACCTAGGCTACTTGTCTTCATTGGTCCAAAAAGATCCATATGAAGTAGCTCCAAGGGGTAGGAAGTTGAAATCATATTTTTAGGTGCAAATGAGCTCTTCAATTGTTTTCCTAATTGACAAGTTCTACAAATGTGATCTTTGGTGTATTTGAACTTAGGCAATCCTCTAACAATTTCTTTTGAGGAGAGGGTCGAAATGAGTTCCATTCCGGCATGACCCAACCTCCTATGCCATAGCCAAAAATCCTCACTAATGGCATTAAGACAAGTCACATTTTGGAGTCTAAGACCATCTAATCCAATTGTGTAAATGTTATTGTCTTTAGAACCTATGAATTTTACTTTTCCATCTATCTTATTTTTAACAATGCATTTGTCGGGATTGAAGACTACTTCAAACCCATTATCACATAATTGACTAATGCTAATAAGATTATGGGACAAGCCATCAATAAATAGTACATCATGTATGGGAGAGGTAGAGTTGCCTATGGTGCCTTCACCTTTGACTTTTCCTTTCTTATCATCTCCAAAGGTAACGTCTCCACCATCCTTGATTGATAGGGATGCGAATTGAGTAAGGTCTCCTGTCATGTGTCTAAAGCATCCACTATCAAGGTACCATGTGTTCTTCTTGTTATGGCTTTTAAGGCATACCTACATATGAATAGGCAAGTGAGATCCCTTGGTACCCAAATCTTCCTAATCTTGCTATGTTCATTTATTTTCACTTTAGAGTTCAATTTGATTTTATCTTGTTTAGCATGCAAGCAAGAAACCATGTAATGACCTTCTAGACCACAATAAAAACAAATCTTGGTACTACTAGAAGAAGCCTTTTCAAGTTTGTTTTTATAGTTAGATATTGTAGTATTCCATTTATGTCCAAGTCCACTTTTGTCACTTGACATTCTTTGTATATTAACAAGCTTATCCAATTTCAATGAACTATTTTCAAATTTTTCAAAAAGTTTCTTTAGTTCATCATATTCAAAAGATAGTTTACCATTTTCATGATTTAGCTTATTGTTTTCATTAGAAAGTTCTTGTCGTTTTTCATTTAAGATTTTGATAGAAGCATTTAACTCATGAATTTCTACTTTGTATTTTTCATTTTTATCATCTAAAAATTCATGATCTTTCTTTAACCAACCAAATTCTTTTGTCATGTTAGCAAGAGAATTTTCAAGTGATGCAATTTTATCAAATTGAATTTCAAGTTCACCATTTGCATTTTGTAAGGAATCTAGAACTTATTTTAAAACAATGACATCATTTAAAGTGTTTACCTCGTTATTGTCGTTTGTTGAGGCCATGAAGCACACGTTCCTTGCTATCAAGTAATCTTTGCCATCATTTTGTTCGCCTTCGCTTTCAATTTCCTCATCCCAAGTGGCGGTCATTCCTTTCTTGCCTTCTCTTCTCTTGAAGCGGTTGGTTGAAGAAGGCTCATTGTTGAGTGGACAATCCGGGCGAATGTGTCCAAGCTTCTTGCAACCGTAGCATCGGGGTTGAGAAGATCCATCACCAAGTTCTTCTTTCTTCTTGAATGGAGGATTGGTCCTTCTATTTCTCATGCCTCCCATATTCCTTTGCAAGAATTTGATCCTTCTTGTTAGGAGGGCAACTTCATCTTCCATGTCTTCCTTTGCATCTTCATTTTCACCTACATTACAAGCAAAAGCAATTCCTTTTCATTTTTCAATTTTAGTTTCAATTTCGGGTGCTTTTGTTTTGAAAATTATCTCATGGGTGATCAAGGACCCTATTAGTTCATCTAGGTTTAATGTATTCATGTCCTTGGCTTCCGTGATTGCGGAGGTTTTGGATTCCCATGACAAAGGTAGGGACCTAAGGATTTTGGTCACTAAATCTCTATTACAAAATTGTTTTCCAAGACCCCTTAGTCCATTTAAAAGATTGGTGAATCTAGTGTACATGTCGGCAATTGTTTCATCGGGTGTCATTTGAAAGAGTTCATATTGCCGAAAAAGATGATTCATTTTAGATTCTTTGACTTGATTGGTTCCTTCATGGGTGACCTCTAAGGTATCCCAAATTTCCTTAGCCGAATTCAAATTTGATACTCTATTGAATTCTCCGGGAGATAGAGCACAAATAAGGGAATTCATAGCTTTGGCATTATAATTTGAAGCTTGTTGTTCGGCTTCGGTCCAATCATTTAGATTTCTTGTGGGTAATGTGTATTCATTATTAATTGCTCTCCACATTTGATAATCTTGGGTTAAAAAGATTTTCATTTTAGTTTTCCAAAAACCATAGTTTGTTCCATCAAAATAGGGTGGCCTAGTGTTTGAGTAACCTTCATGGTGTTGAGGATGGTTTGCCATATTAGAATCTTTACTCTAGACCGGTTAGAGTTTTAAAAAATTAGAGACGAGGCTTTGATACCAATTGAAATTAACAAGAGGGGGGGTGAATTGAATTTTAACACTAAATTATCCCTTTTGACAATTACTTGTGAACCTAGTTAGAATTTTTCTTCTTTAAATTAGGTTTTTGGTTAGTGCAAGTAAGATTGAAAACAAAATATATACTAAACCAAAAACAAGAATGAAAGTACAAAAATGAGAGATGACACACCGATATATAGTGGTTCGGGCAAAGCCCTACTCCACTCTTCTTAAGATCGTCCTTAAGGATTTCCACTATTGGAGACCTCCACGATGCCCGGCTCCGAGGCGATTACACTTCCAAGAGATATTAAATAAGGATGCCCTTACACCTTTACAAAAGACTCTCCTTCTCCGCCGAGTTCTAAGCGGTGCTCCCTAGGGTATTAAGGTAGGATGCCCTAGCCACCTTTGCAAGAAATGAAGATTGAATAGCTTGGCTTCTTCTTGAAATCTTGATGCTCTTTGTAGACCCTTGATTGCTCTTCAATGATGGTAGTTGCAAGTGAAAGCTCTAAATATCCCAACTCAAGAAATTTGCAAGTGCAAGGCAAGTTTGGGAAGAAAACAAAGTCTTTAGCACAAATGGATTGCAAGTTTTCTTTAATGCTCAAGGAGGTTTTCAAATCATCAAGAGAGAGGAGATGAATCCTCTACATGTTATATATATAGCCTCTCCAAAGAATATGACCGTCTGGGGGTGGGAATATCAAAAACCACAAAATAATTCAAATCCCAACGGCTATTTTTTGAGCTCTCGCGAGGTTCTCGGAGCTCTGAGAAATTCTCGGAGTTCCGAGAGAACGGCCAGAAGAAATAAAATTTCTACTGGACCATTTCTCGGAGTTCCGAGAAAATGTCCAGAAGCTACTGGACCTTTTCTCGGAGCTCCGAGAAAAATCTCGGAGTTCCGAGAAGCCTAAAAAATCAGCAAATTTGAGACTTTATTGCTTGTTTGATTTTTGGCTTTTGGAACTCAACTCCTATGATAATTATGGAATGTTTATGAGGGTCCCAACATGTTGGTCCACCACATAATCATTCACTAAACCTTTAAAGTTCTTTAAGTGTTCTTTGAAAAACATTTAGAAAATACTTTGCTTTGACTTGAAAATCTAAATAGAGGAGATGTACAATGATACCTATGCAACCTTCAATTTCTCTTTAACTTTGGTCTTCAAGTTGATCTTCCATCTTTGTATGCTTGCTTGAGAGATGATGTGAGCTCCACTTAGCTCCTTTGACTCTTGTTGGGTACATCTTCAAGCATGACCATGTTGTGTGTTGGTTTCTTCAATGATCAATCATATCTTAAACACAACACTTCAAAGCAAATTGATTAGTATTCAAAAACACAATCAATTATGTTTAGAATCTTCAAAATAAGATAGGAGAGTAGACCCTTGGGCTTACAATATCTCTATAAGAGCCTTTGCTCTGATATCAAATGAAATCCCAATAGGCAAACCAAGATGGGGGGTGAATTGGGTCTAATTCAAAAATTTGAGTTCGCAATATGATTAAACCCTAGAAATTAAAATGTGCAACTACCCCTTGTTAATTTGATAGAGATAATGAGTAAAAGATATTACCACAAGTTTGCACAAAGGAGAGAAGAAGCAAAAGACAAGGAATACAAGATTTTAAGTGGTTCGGGTCTTGGACCAACACCAAGCCGTACATCCACTCTCCAAGTCCACGTGCAGGTTCCAATATGTCGATCCTCCACAAGGCCGGATCAATGAGACGTGTACAATCAAGCTTTTCCTTTCTTGGGCTGAAGCGTCAAACCCTGTTACAAGTATCTTCTCCTTTCTTAAGGGCCGAAGAGTAAAACCCTCTCTACAAGCGTATTCTCCTTTCGTAAGGGCCGAACAGCAAAACCCTCTATACAAACAAGCTTCTTCTTCTTTAGGGTTGAAGCGTAAAACCCTCTTTACAATGAATGGTGAAGAACAAAGAATAAAACATAGCCTCTTGAATAGGCATGATTACAACAATGAAAAGCTGACAATAACTCCAATAAGAAAGACAATAAAGCCTAAGGAGATGTTCTTCAAGTGTAGTGATAAATGCACAAGTTTAAAGAGCTTTTGAAGAAGTTAAAGAGATATTCAGAATTTGAAAGTTCTACCTCAAGAATGAAAGATTTGATCTTGAAATTCTCATTTTAAAGGTCTAAAATGACCTATATATAGCCACAAACAAGATATGATCCTTAATTGTAAAACTGTAAATGTTTGGGCAAGAAACACAACTAGCTGTTACACCCAATGGCTATTTTTTTCCAGACCAGACGTCTGGTTGCATCTAGGGAGAAACCAGATGATCGACCTGAAGTTTTGTCCACGGTCTGGTTTGGCTTTTTCCTATGCTATTTAATGAATTTTCTTCTCAAATTTTGTGTGTACAGTGGTTGATTAGGGAGAAGGTTGCATACCAAATTTGAGTTTATTTGGAGATCATTTGACCCCTCTTCTAAGGGATATACTAGTCTTAGAAGGTAGGCCAAAAGTTTGGTCGAAGATCTGGTTGGCTAAAACACCAACCTCCTGGATCATTTTTCTTCCTGAATTTTGTATGAATATCATTTGATATTATGGGAAGGCTCATACAAAATTTCAGCTCATTTGGACTTCATTTGGGTATTCAATTGATAGGCAGACCTTCGAAACACATTAGGGAAAAGGCTTTGAAATTTGATATAAATTTTTGGATTCACGAAAAGAGTTTGTATGCTCATTTAAAACTTGTCTTGATGTTGAAATTCAAGTTCAAATGAGTTTTTGAAAATCACTTTGAAAAACCTATTGAAAATCCCTTGAAAATGTGCAAAAATAACTTGAGATGATCTAAATTACAATCTAAGCATAAAACTCATCATCTTGGGATTGTAATCGCTTCAACATATTCAAAGACTTGGCTTGGCTTGGCTTTGGATGGTTGAAATAAGGGTCTATAGAACCAAGAGGGGGGTGAATTGGTTTTATTAAAAATTTATACCATTTTAAAATCAAGTATTAAACCTAATTTGATTTTTTCTTTTCTTGATTAGATTTTGGTTAGTTCAAATAATATAAAATTAAAAGGAAATGCCAAACCAAACAAAAATGAAAGTGTAAGACAAGGAAGGAACACACCGATGTATAGTGGTTCGGGCAAAGCCCTACTCCACTCTTCTTGAGATCGTCCTCAAGGATTTCTACTATGTGAGACCTCCACGATGCCCGGCTCCGAGGCGATTACACTCCCAAGGGGTATTAAATGAGGATGCCCTTGACACCTTTACACCGACTCTCCTTCTACGCCTAGTTCTAAGCGTTACTCCTTAGGATATTAAAAACAGGATGCCCTAGCCACCTTTACAATGAATAGAAGATGAAGATTGCTTGGCTTCTCTTGAAAGCTTGATGCACAATGAAGTCCCCTTGAGTGCTCTCCACAATAGGTTGCAAATGAAAGCCTTAAATCCAAACTCCAATGATTTGCAAGTGCAAGGCAAGTTTAGTGGAGAAGAAAAGCAAAGTCTCAAGCTAAAAGGGATTTGCAAGTTCTTTGAATGCTTAAGGATGTTTTTCAAATTTGTTCAAGAGAGGAAGATAATCCTCTTGAATGAGTATTTATAGCTCTTTGAGAAGATATGACCGTTTGGGGGTGTGAGTATCAAAAGACACCAAAAAATCAATTTTTAATATGAAACCCAATGGCTCTTTTTTGTGCTGTCGAGACGTTCTTGGAGTTCCGAGAACCATTCTCGGAGCTCCAAGAAACTCTCGGAGTTCCGAGAGAATGGCCAGAAGTTGGAAAATAATACTGGACCATTTCTCGGAGTTCCGAGACAAATTCTCGGAGTTCCGAGAGAATAGCCAGAAGTTGGAAAATACTACTGGACCATTTATCGGAGTTCCGAGCTCGGAGCTCCGAGAAAAATCTCGGAGTTCCGAGCTCGGAGCTCCGAGAAAAATCTCGGAGTTCCGAGAAAAATCTCGGAGTTCCGAGAAGCCTAAAATCAGCAGACTTTTCTGTTTTTGTTGCTATTTGACTTTGGGCTTTTTGAACTTAAATCTTATGATAATTTGGAATGTTATGAGGGTCCCAACATGTTGGTCCACCACATAACCATTCACTTAACCAATTAATTTTAATAAGGGGAGTGTGGTTAGTTTTGAAAAATACATTTGAAAGATTTTGCCTTGACTTAGAAATCAAAGAGAGAGGACGTACAACAAGTCTAAATATGGTTACGCTCCTCTTTAGTCTTGGTCTTCATAGATCTTCTATGGTGTGCTTGCATTGCTTGAGTGTGTTGAGGTGAGCTCCACATTGATTGTTCTTTCAAGGTGAGTTGTCTCATGTGGTCTCTAGCTCCTTTGACTCTTGTGTGGTACATTTTCAAGCATGACCAAGTGATGTGATGGTTCATTCTATGATCACCCTACCTTATCACAACACTTCAAGGCAAATTGATTAGTATTCAAGAACATAATCAATTATATTTAGAATCATCAAAACAAGATAGGAGAGTAGACCCTTGGGCTTACAATCTCCCCCTTTTTTATGATGACAAACAAAATTGATTATGAGGTGTGTGTGGAGTGACATAATAGGCAAGTGAATGCAGGAACTCCCCCTCAATATATGCACAATGATAAATGATAACAAGTAAAAGCATATAGTGCATATAGGTAAGTGAATAGATAATCAATTTCCAGACTTCTCCCCCTTTTGTCATCGACAGAAAGGGCGAACTTAATCAAGGTTTAAGTGCATACATGAACAAAGTGATATTCGAGAAGTATTTCATGTTGATTAGTTATAAAACTCCCCCTTAAACTTTCAAATGAGGCAAACTAAGATGTATAGCAAATAGGACTGAATGAAGATTGAGTTAGGTACTCCCCCTAAATCAATGCTTATGGTATAAAATATGTAGCCAAGTAATGCACATATACCTGTTCATGATCGAGATGTTGACATTACTGTCAAATTGTTAGGTATTTTAATTAAGGTGAAGGTACCTCTCCATCTTAGAGAACTAAGAAGGCTAAGAGTACCAATTGAGTGATTTTTAAGATTAATGTTTGACATCTCATTCATGCAGATACTACCAAACAGGAATGATATATATATATACTATATAGATAAGCTGGTGAAGGGCACAAAGTATTTATCTGGCAATTTCTTTGACTTGATCCGCACTCCAAATGTTCAAGGCACTTCGGATATAACATATTCTATCATCACTAAGGGGTTTTGTAAAGATATCAGCCAATTGTTTCTCAGTTTTGATATATTTTAAGCAAATGTCCTCTTTTTGTGAGTGATCTCTAATGAAGTGGTGCCTAATCTCAATATATTTGGTTCTAGAGTGTTGTATGTGGTTCTTTGTCAAGTTTATAGCACTAGTATTGTCACATTGGATGGGAATATTTTCTAATTTAATTCCATAGTCCATCAATGTGATTTTCATCCATAGGACTTGTACACAGCAAGCTCCAGCTGCCACATATTCTGCTTCTGTTGTGGATAGAGCTACTGAATTTTGTTTCTTGCTAAACCATGAAACAAGTGATTTGCCCAAGAATTGACAAGTCCCACTAGTGCTTTTCCTATCCACTCTACATCCAGCAAAGTCTGCATCTAAATATCTAATGAGAGTGAAGGCAGTAGATCTTTCATACCATAGTCCCAGACTTTGGGTTCCTCTTAAGTACTTGAAGATTTTCTTGACAGCAGATAGGTGAGACTCCTTTGGATCCGATTGAAATCGAGCACAGAGATACACAGTAAACATAATGTCTGGTCTGCTGGCTGTCAAATAGAGTAGGCTACCTATCATACCCCTATACATCTTTTGGTCCACAGATTTGCCAAATTCATCCTTTTCTAACTTAGCAGTTGTACTCATGGGAATTCTTGATGTCTTGCTGCTATCCATATCATACTTCTTTAATAACTCCTTTGTATATTTTTCTTGATTTATAAATATTCCATTTTGGTATTGTTTGATTTGGAGTCCTAAGAAGTAGGTTAACTCACCCATCATGCTCATTTCAAATTCATTTTTCATTTGAGTTGCAAATTCATCACACATTTTTTGATTAGTCGAGCCACAGTTGGTGTCATCCACATAAATCTAGACAAGGAGGATATCTTGATTTTCTCTTTTGATAAATAATATTTTATCCACCTTTTCCATCTCAAAACCTTTTTCTACTAGGAAGGTGCAAAGCCTCTCATACCAAGCTCTAGGAGTTTGCTTCAACCCATATAAAGCCTTATCAAGCTTGAAGACATGATTTGGATGTTTGTAGTCTTCAAAACTTGGAGGTTGCTCAACATACACTTCCTCTTGGATATAGCCATTTAGGAAGGCACTTTTGACATCCATTTGATATAATTTAAATCCTTTATGAGATGCATATGCCAAGAGTATCCTAATAGCTTCCATACGGGCAACAGGAGCAAATGTCTCATCATAGTCTATTCCTTCCTCTTGATTGTACCCTTGGGCTACAAGCCTATCTTTATTTCTAGTGATAATTTCATTTTCATCCATTTTATTTCTATACACCCATCTTGTGCCAATGACTGGATGATCACTAGGCCTAGGCACTAGCCTCCACACCTTGCTCCTTTCGAATTGACTCAACTCTTCTTGCATAGCCATCAACCAATATTCGTCCTTTTCGGCTTCCTTGATGGATTTAGGTTCTAATTCGGATAGAAACGCCAAGTTGTTACTCACACTTCGATAGTATGATCTAGTTCTTACCGGCGATGTGGCATCACCTAAGATTTGGGATTCATGATGATCTACCAATATTCTCCTATCCTTAGGTAATGAGTCATCATCTACGCTCTCAACTTCCTCACTAGGTAATGTATTATTTGTAGATGCATGGGGATGAGCATTTGTCTTAGGTAAGAGGTGTTCAATAGGTTCATCCTCATCATGTGGCATTTCTTGAGGTGTTGGCTCTCTCTCATCAAATGTTACATGCATGGATTCTTCTGAACTAGGGTTCTTCTATTAAATACTCTATATGCCTTGCTATGTGTAGAATACCCTAAGAATATGCCATCATCCGACTTCTTATCAAATTTATGTAAGTTATCTTTGATATTCAAGATGTAGCATCTACAACCAAACACTCTAAAGTAGCTTATATTTGGTTTCAAGTTTTTCCAAAGCTCATAAGGTGTTTTCTTAGAAATTTGCCTCATATACACCCTATTTATGATACAGCAAGCGGTGCTAACCGCCTCCGCCCAAAAATATCTAGGGAGATCATTCTCATTTAACATGGTTCTAGCCATTTCTTGGAGGATTCGGTTCTTTCTTTCTACAACCCCATTTTGTTGAGGTGTACTAGGTGCCGAGAAGTTGTGTTTGATGTCATGTTCATTACAATAAGGGTCAAAGTGCTATTTTCAAATTCTGTTCCATAGTCACTCCTAATGTAAGATATGGCAATACCTTTCTCATTCTGGACTTGATTACACAACTTAAGAAAATTTTTATAGGTTTCATCTTTATGTGCTAAAAATATGACCCAAGTATATCGTAAGTAGTCATCCACAACAACAAACACGTACCTCTTTCCACCTAGGCTACTTGTCTTCATTGGTCCAAAAAGATCCATATGAAGTAGTTGCAAGGGGTAAGTGGTTGAGATCATATTTTTAGGGGCAAATGAGCTCTTCCATTATTTGTCTAATTGACAAGTTCTACAAATGTGATATTTGGTGTACTTGAACTTAGGCAACCCTCTAACAATGTCTTTTGAGGAGAGGGTTGAAATGAGATCCATTCCGGCATGACCCAACCTCCTATGCCATAACCAAGAATCTTCACTAATGGCATTAAGACAAGTTATATTTTGGAGTCTAAGATCATCTAGCCCAATAGTGTAAATGTTGTTGTCTCTAGAACCTATGAATTGCACTTTTCCAACTATCTTATTCTTAACAGTGCATTTGTCGGGGTTGAAGACTACTTCAAAACCATTGTCACACAATTGACTAATGCTAATAAGATTATGAGATAAGCCATCAACATAAAGTACATCATGTATGGGAGAGGTAGAGTTACCTATGGTGCCTTCTCCTTTAACTTTTCCTTTCTTATCATCTCCACCATCCTTGAGTGATAGGGATGCAAATTAAGTGAGGTCTCCGGTCATGTGTCTAGAGCATTCACTATGAAGGTATCATGTGTTCTTCTTGTTATGGCTTTTAAGGCATACCTCTTGATTGTCATTTATTGAAGCCATGAAGCATACATTTTTTGCTATCGAGCAATCTTCTCCATCATTCGGTTCACCTTCACTTTCATTGTCCTCATCCCATGTGGCGGTCATTCCTTTCTTGCCTTCTCTTCTCTTGAAACGATTGTTTGGAGTAGGCTCATTGTTGAGTGGACAATCCGGACGAATGTGTCCAAGTTTCTTGCATCTGTAGCATCGGGGTTGAGATGATCCGTCACCGAGCTCTTCTTTCTTCTTGAATGGAGGATTGGCCCTTCTATTTCTCATGCCTCCCATATTTCTTTGTAAGAACTTGATCCTTCTTGTTAGGAGGGCTACCTCATCTTCCATGTCTCCCTTTGCCTCTTCATCATCACCTATATTGCAAGCAAAAGCAACACCTTTTCCTTTTTCAATTTTATTTTAAATTTCGAGTGCATTTGTTTTGAAAATCATCTCATGGGTTATCAAGGACCCTATTAGTTCATCTAGGTTTAATGTGTTCATGTCCTTGGCTTCGGTGATTGCGGAGGTTTTGGATTCCCATGATAAAGGTGGGGATCTAAGGATTTTGGTTACTAAATCTCTATTTGAAAATTATTTTCCAAGTCCCCTTAGTCCATTTACTAGGTTAGTGAATCTAGTGTACATGTCGGCAATGGTTTCATCGAATGTCATTTGAAAAGGTTCATATTGCCTAAATAGATGATTCATTTTAGATTCCTTAACTTGGTTAGTTCCCTCATGGGTAACTTCTAAGGTGTCCCAAATTTTCGTAGCCGAATTTAAGTTTGAAACTCTATTGAATTCTCCGGGTGACAAAGCATAAATTAAAGAATTCATGGCTTTGGCATTGTAGTTTGAGGCTTGTTGTTCGGCTTCGGTCCATTCATTTAGATTTGTAGTGGGTAAGGTATATCCATTATGAATGGCTCTCCACATTTGATAATCTTGGGTTAAAAAGATTTTCATTTTGGTTTTTCAAAATCCATAATTTGTTACATCAAAATAATGTAGCCTAGTGTTTGAGTATCCTTCATGGTGTTGAGGGTAGTTTGCCATTTTTAGAATCTTTTCTCTAAACCGGTTAGGGTTTTAAACAAAGTAGAGACGAGGCTCTGATACCAATTGAAATAAGGGTCTATAGAACCAAGAGGGGGCTGAATTGGTTTTATCAAAAATTATACCATTTTAAAATCAAGTATTAAACCTAATTTGATTTTTTCTTGTCTTGATTAGATTTTGGTTAGTTCAAATAATATAAAATCAAAAGAAAATGCCAAACCAAACAAAAATGAAAGTGCAAGACAAGGAAGGAACACACCGATGTATAGTGGTTCGGACAAAGCCCTACTCCACTCTTCTTCAGATTGTCCTCAAGAATTTCCACTATGTGAGACCTCCACGATGCCCAGCTCCGAGGCGATTACACTCACGAGGGTATTAAATGAGGATGCCCTTGACACCTTTACACCGACTCTCCTTCTACGCCGAGTTCTAAGCGTTACTCCTTAGGGTATTAAAAACAGGATGCCCTAGCCACCTTTACAATGAATAGAAGATGAAGATTGCTTGGCTTCTCTTGAAAGCTTGATGCACAATGAAGTCCCCTTGAGCGCTCTCCACAATAGGTTGCAAATGAAAGCCCTAAATCCAAACTCTAATGATTTGCAAGTGCAAGGCAAGTTTGGTGGAGAAGAAAAACAAAGTCTCAAGCTAAAAGAGATTTGCAAGTTCTTTGAATGCTTAAGGATGTTTTTCAAATTTGTTCAAGAGAGGAAAGTAATCCTCTTGAATGAGTATTTATTGCTCTTTGAGAAGATATGACCGTTTGGGGGTGTGAGTATCAAAAGACACCAAAAAATCAAATTTTAATTTGAAACCCAACGGCTCTTTTTTGTGCTGTCGCGACGTTCTCGGAGTTCCTAGAACCATTCTCGGAGCTCCGAGAAACTCTCGGAGTTCCGAGAGAATGGCCAGAAGTTGGAAAATACTACTGGACCATTTCTCGGAGTTCCGAGACAAATTCTCAGAGTTCCGAGAGAATAGCTAGATGTTGGAAAATACTACTGGACCAGTTCTCGGAGTTCCGAGCTCGGAGCTCCGAGAAAAATCTCAGAGTTCCGAGAAGCCTAAAATCAGCAGACTTTTCTGTTTTTGTTGCTATTTGACTTTGGGCTTTTGGAACTCAAATCTTATGATAATTTGGAATGTTATGAGGGTCCCAACATGTTGGTCCACCACATAACCATTCACTTAACCAATTAATTTTAATACGGGGAGTGTAGTTAGTTTTGAAAAATACATTTGAAAGATTTTGCCTTGACTTAGAAATCAAAGAGAGAGGATGTACAACAAGTCTAAATATGGTTACGCTCCTCTTTGGTCTTGGTCTTCATAGATCTTCTATGGTGTGCTTACATTGCTTGAGTGTGTTGAGGTGAGCTCCACATTGATTGTTCTTCCAAGGTGAGTTGTCTCATGTGGTCTCTAGCTCATTTGACTCTTGTGTGGTACATTTTCAAGCATGACCAAGTGGTGTATTGGTTCATTCTATGATCACCCTACCTTATCACAACACTTCAAGGCAAATTGATTAGTATTCAATAACATAATCAATTATGTTTAGAATCATCCAAACAAGATAGGAGAGTAGACCCTTGGGCTTACAATGGTCCATGTGGCACCTTCACTTGAATTGGCTACTTTGTATGTGCTTTGAAAGGATCACCACAATTGGTTCTTCTCTAAGCCTGTGGCCAATCTGCATGTGCAAGGGAACTCTTGAGTTTGCTTTGGTCTATGTGACTTGTATCAATCTTGATCAACCAACAATTTGAGTCCATGAATGAGTAACCATGTGTAGTTCACCTTCAAGCCTCCATTTAGCTCCTAGTGTTTATTTTGATAAAACCTAGCTAAACAATAACACTAGCAAAACCATTACCATCATATAATCAATTTGAGTTTACGGATCATCAAAACATTGATAGGGTTGAGGGGACCCACCGTAAGACCCATTAGGAGCTGATTTAAGAAATCGAGCACATATAACTTCCCTATAATTGAGCGCACAAACAATTTATCATATATATATATATATATATATATATATATATATATATATATATATATATATATATATGAGAAAATGGTTTCTACACACTAGTGTAGATAAGTTATCTACACACTAGCTTACAATACAATGGGGGCCCACATTGTTTGGGTGATCCAAAGCATTCATTTGATGGGCACTCACAGAGATAGGGTGTAACCAAAAAATCAGCTTAGTAAGATCATCCTAACCCTTCGAACCGTGGAGCCAAAAAATGGACAGATTTATGAAGGTTTATACACGTCCATTTTACCTCCACAAATCGTAGGGTTGGGATGATCCTATGGAGCTGATTTTTTGTGGACACCTTATCTATGTTAGGGCCAATCAAATGAATGGTTTGGATCACCCAAACAATATGCCCTCCACTGTATTTTAAGCTACTGTGTAGATAACTTATCTACACTTCTGTTTAGAAACCGTTTTCTATATATATATATATATATATATGAGGAAATGGAATCTGCGCTCGAGCACAGAAATACGGTGGGGCCACATTTTGGGTGGGATCCAAAGCATTCTTTTGATGGGCCCTTTCATGGGTAGGGTGTCCACCAAAAATCAGCTCCATTGGATCACCTTAGGGTGTCCATTTGTGAGGCAAAAAATGGACAGATTTGTGGACAAACAGTATCTGTCCATTTTTTGCCCCACAAATGGACACCCATTGGTGATCCAATGGAGCTGATTTTTGGTAGGCCCCCCCATCCATGATGGGGCCTTCTAAATGAATGCTTTGGATCACCCCCAATGGCCCCATCCCCCTGTTTCTGTGCTCGAGCGCAGAAACCCTTTACTCATATATATATGGGAAAACTGTTTCTGAGCTCGAGCTCAGATAGCTTATCTTAGCTCGAGCCTCAAAAGCCCATATGGGTCCACCGTTTTGGAGTGATCCAAAGCATTTATTTGAAAGGCCCTTACATAGATGGCTTGTCCACAAAAAATTAGGTTTTTAGGATTATCCTAACCCTTCCATTTGTGGAGGGAAATGGGTAGATGTTGTTTCTTCACGAATGGAAGGGATAGGATGATCCTAAACAACTAATTGTTTTTTGACACCCTATCTATGTAAGGGCCTTTCAAATGAATGCTTTGGATCACTCCAAAAAGATGGGCCCATACAATTTTTGAGCTAGAGCTCAAATAAGCTTCTCTAAGCTCGAGCTCAAAAATAGTTTTCCTTATATATATATATATATATATATATATATATATATATATATATATATGAGGAAAAAGATTATACGGTTGAGCGTTTCAAACATGGGTACGCTTGAGTTGTTAGAACACATGGTATTGGGTGTTTGAATGGGCCCCACATGGTTATGTCGATGAAAAGAAAAAACCCAAAAACGAGTATACGTTACTCTCTTCTCCCGTCTCTGGAAACGGAAAACCCAACCGAAGATGAAGCTCTCTCTCTCTCTCTCTCTCTCTCTCTCTCCAACTCTGCTCTCTCCCTCCGACTAAATCCTCCGTCGCCGACGTCGCTCCGCCACTCCCTCTTCCGACGAGCGCAACCTTCTTCTCCACAGGTATGTGATTTTCTTTTCTTTTTGGGGAAAAAACCTATCTAGGGTTTCGGTTTTTTTTCTTCTTTGGATTAAATGGGTGCCACCTCCTTCTCTGACGGGCGCCACTTCCTTCTCCGACGAGCGCGACCTCCTTCAACTAATAGGTATGTGTTTTCAATTTTTCTTTTGGGTACAATGCTATTCTAGGGTTTCTTTTTTTGTTTATTTATGGATTAAAGGGGTTTGGATTCAAGAGATGGAGTTAGGGTTTGTATTTTTGTTTGGATTCAAGACATAGAGTTAGGGTTTGTATTTTTGTTTGGATTCAAGACATGGAGTTAGGGTATCTTTTTCTTAAAATTTAGGGTTTCTTTTTCTTAAACTAATATTCCATGAAAAAAAATGTCACGGTTGCTAAACATGGCCTAGACATGATTTAATTTGGGCACAGAAAATTCAACCATGATGTTATTTTCGTATTTGGGTAATGAAAAGTTAATCCATGATGGAAAGATATTTCGATGCCATTGCATGAGAACAAGAAGAATATCAGTAGTGGGTGATTACTCTTTCCCTCTCTAGTTGTCCCTTAGTTTTTATTAAATTGCTGCTGTGTGATGATGTGCCCATATGTGGGCTTGTAGTATCAATTGATGGACTTTGGGTCCCCCTGTTTTTAGCTAACCATTAAGTTAGAGGGTGGCATTTTCATTTGACCATATAGAATCAAAACACAAGACTGGTTTGTGAGGCCTTTTTCCATGGCTGATATCAGTAGGATATGACCTAGAGAGCTTTCCTAGATCCCTCTATTAATATAAGATCTGTGGCCGGTGGAAAAAAACCTTTGTTTTTGGAAAACCCTTCGTTACCATTTTCTGATTTAGGGTTTTCTTTGAAAAAAAACCTTCGTTTCTGATTATGGTTGGATTGCTTTCTTTTGATTTGGATTGATGTTTAGGCTTTAGGCTTGGAGGTGCTTTCATTTTTTTTTACCAGACCCACAATGTTATGTCATGATGATGCACTTGTTAATTGATGAATTAATTGATCCAATGTTTTCTGAACAACGTAGTTATTTGACTTGCATTATCTTATTTTGCATGTAAGAGAAACTATCTCAATGGCTTCCTCAAGCAGCAACAATGGTAATTCATCTGGTCTACAAGCAACGACCAAGAACTGTCTATGTGAGCAGCCAGCGGTGTTGAAGATTACAAAATGTAATGCAAACAGAAATAGAGGCCGCCCATACTACAGTTGCAATATGCCCTAGGTCAGTAAACATTCAATTTATGTAATGTAGTCTTCTTTTATGCAACTTGTGGGAATTCTAACGTGTAACCAATGTTCAGCCGCAAGTGTGGAAATTTTCGTTGGGCTGATGCTGATTCATACGGGACCAAGGTTGGCAAGGTGTTAAGGCCTTACAATGGAAGAGAAGGAAATGCCAAGAATAGGACGATCAAAGACCGCGTGAACGCATTGGAAAATGAAAATATCATGTTAAAGAATGAAAATACAATGTTGAAGAATGAAATTTGGATGCATCAATGAAATGCAAGTGTGGCAACCCAAGAGGGGGGGTGAATTTCTCAATTAGAAATTTTGGCTTAATTAGGTGTGAAGGTTAAAATCAATTTGCCAATTTTAAGCTATTTATATCAAACCCTAGTTCAAGTAATCAAGATAACACAATTAGGGTTTAGATATTTCTTATCATTTATATTTTCTAACCCTTGTTCAATAAAAACATAAACACAAGAAAGGTTAAGAGAAAAGGAAGGAGACCACAGAAAGATTTATAGTGGTTCGGTTACTAATGGACCTACTCCACTACCCAAGTACTTGGTATTTCCTTGGGATTTCTCCACTAATGCTGAAAGCTTTACACACGCCTTCACCACCTCCTAGGGGACAAACCCTCTAGCTCTAGATTCACCTTTCTTAACAGGCCGAATCGAAGACCCTCTTACAATCAAGCTTCTCCTTAAGGCCGAAGCGGAAACCCCTCTCACAACTTCTAGATTCACCTTTCTTATAAGGCCGAATCGGAGACCCTCAATACAAAGAAGAACAAATAAAGAAAAACTCTCTTTAGCCTCTTGATAGGCTAGATACAAAGATAATAGCTCTCAAAACTCTCCAAAAGAAAACACAAATGAAAGCCCTATAGAGATCTTCTTCAAAATGAAATATACTAGTTCAAAGCTCTTTGAAGAAATTAATGGATTTGAAGGTTTAAGCTCAATTAAAGTTTTCAATAAGTCCAAAAGTCTCTTAATCCATTATAGAACAACATATTTATAACCCACAATGATTCATGACCGTTTGGGAGTAGTTTGAGCAAGAAAAGACAAAAAACGGGTCAAAAAAGCAACTAGCCGTTATGCCCCAACGGCTAGTTTCTTGCGCCGTGGCGGTCGACCGGGGTAGGGCGGTCGACCTCCGAGGGACATCTGAAATTTTTAAAAAATTGAAAATTGACTGCCCAGGTTGACCGAGGGTGCGGCAGTCGACCGGGCCGGTCGACCGCGGCTGCAAACACAGTTTCTGGCCGCGATCTTCTAAAATTCATATCTCACTCGTTTCTCGTCAACTTTTAAAGTTCTTATACACTACGGATATGAGAAAAATGAGAGATATCTGTTAAAAGTATTTTCATAAATATTTGAAAATGTTTTGGACCCATTAAATCAGGTTTAAGCTGTTGTTTTCATCATTCAAGTGCTAATGTCATTCCTTTTCATTTGTAAACTTTGGTTAGCACTTATGGTTTCGTTCTTGGGCTATGGACTTTTGTGTTCATAACATTTAAGACCTTTGAAAATGATTTTACGTGAAATAAAAATAGGTTTTAAGGTTGGTTTTGAAAGAGGATTGAAAACACTTTAAAATGCAAAACCACTTGAAAAAAATCTCCAATACAATCTATAAAGTTAAACTACTTAGCACCTTGATCGTATTGGATTCAAGGGTCTTCCTTAGGCTTTTAGCTTGTAAGTGAACACTTGAGAATGCTTTGGTACATGTGACGTCTATTCTTGAATGAATCTTCACTTTTGAGGTATGAGAAGGTCACCAACACTTTGTTCAACTTCAAGCTCCTCTTAGCATATGCTAGGCATGCTTGTGGGATCCTCAACTTGAGCTCTATGCTCGGACATCTTCTAAAGATGATCTCTTCCATGTGTGTATAAGCTCTTTGGTCCATTGTGCATGTTGATCCACAAGCCATGTGTTGTGTTGAGTTGTGTAATGGCGAAATTACATGTCAAGTTCTTGTCTAAGGCACAACACTCAAAGAGAACACATTTGTCAATAAAAACTAATCAATTTGGGTTTGCTAGCATCAAAACAAGAAGGAAAAGGTGAATGATTGAACCCATGGAAACCATTGGGCTTACATTCTCCCCCTTTTTTATGATGGCAAACAAAAATTGATTAGGAGGCAGGAGATATCAAAATGATAAATAAATAGACATCAATTGATTTAACAATAGAGCATAGCTCCCGCTCACTATATGTACAAGTGTAATATATTAATGTAAAGCAAGTGATGCAGATAAGTTATGGATTGCCTCCAAAAATTCTCCCCCTTTTGGCAGCAACAAAAAGGAAAGTTTCAACAGTGAAAGCGCTAACTAATATGCCAAGATGTGCAATAAGCACTCCCCCTATCTACTTATCATGAATATGATGTGCTCAAAGAGAATAATGCATAATAAGAATGAAGAATCATAGGTAAGTAAGATATCCACCCCTTTTTTTTGAGCTATGGAAGTATAGACAACTTAAACTCAACTAAAGGGTGTTGAGCAATATAACCATTCAAAACACAACCCTATGAAGTATATGAACACAAAAGATTTGACAGTTAAGCACTCCCCCTAAATTTTGCTATGCATGAACATAGATCAATCAAGGCATGGCATAACAAGTGAAGTGAATGAGAAGATATGATATTTGAAGGTTCTTAATAAGAAACTATCATGACTATAATGTAATCAACTTGAATACACATGATAGGGATAGGGACAAGCAAAAAACATAGAGATATGATTGGAATTTGTAAGATAGTTCTATGTTTGGTCCTATGTAGAGTTATGCAGGATGGGCACAAGAAAAAGGTAACAACAAAGTAACCTTGTAGCCCATGAAATATGAATGATATAACATTTTGAGCTCACCTAATGCTTATCATAAAAGATTTAGCAAGAAGCATTGAATACATAGGACATTGTGAGCACATCACTATGGTCCATATAAAGATGAGAATAAGACAATTTAACTCTCCCCCTAAGTATTTGTCATTGGCCTTAGATGAAACGTATAAGGCAAGGCATCATAATACAAAATGGCTAAAGATATGACAATGAGGACATAGCCAAGGAAACTTATCATGAAGATTGGGTATAAATGACTTATAATGCACATGATAAGTAAGAATTCATAAGAAACAAGATGATCAATTTGAGCACAATCCTATGAAGAAGAGTTCTAGAGAGTTTTCAAACTCTAGAACAACGTACTTATCATTGGAAGTGATGATACCATATGAGTTCATCCAAGATAAGTCTAAAGCCTAAAAGGATATGACACTGACGCTTAGGCTAAGGTTCTTATCATAACTGAAAGATGATCTCAGAATGAAAGCATAAGACAAGACCCAACTACACCACAAATGGAGCAATGAGGCTCCAAATGAGTGCTCTTATCATATGGAATGTTATAACCATATCAACCCACATATGATAAGATGGAAGAATGACATATATGACATGTAAAGCTCCCCTTTTGTTAAAGACTCATATAGTGTATGAATCTAAAGGGCTGTCCAAACTGAGTTACCAAGGGATTTGGAAGTGAATGATTGAAAAATAACTCTTGGGCTACTAATGCATGCTTGCTAGGTGTAATCAGGTGATACCAAATGAGATGAGAACCTAGCAGACCATGATCCCTCTAACTATGTGCATATATTGTGTATATATATACAAATAACACATCAAATCACATATGGCTAATAATGGTTAAGATGTTGGCTGGAAGCCAAAAAGATTAGGTGTTTTAATTAAAAGGTGAGGGTACACTCTCCAACTTACTAAGTAAGAAGAGTAAGAGTACCGATTGAGTAGCTTTTAACTTTAGAGTTTAACATCTTACCATGTAGCTAATACCACACAAAAGAAATATATATATATATATAGAGAGAGAGAGTGTGTGCGCTATAAATAAGCTAATATAAGCATACCAGGGATAGCAAATGATGACAAGTGATTAAAAATCTATTCTAGGATAAGCAACTCTATTTTATTGTGAAGGAAACTAGTTCATTGAGATTTCCTACAAAGGCAAACTAGTTTTCAACTATTTAGCGAATGTACATGTAAGCCCAAGGGTCTACTCTCCTATCTTGTTTTGATGATTTATAACATAATTGATTGTGTTATTGAATATTAATCAATTTGTCTTGAAGTGTTGTGTTTAAGATAGGATTGATCATTGAAGAAACCAACACACCACATGGTCATGCTTGAAGATGTACCAACATAAGAGTCAAATGAGCTAAGTGGAGCTCACATCATCTCTCAAGCAAGCATACACAAGATGGAAGATCAATTGAAGATCAAGACTGAAGAGAAGTTGAAGGTTACATAGGTATCATTGTACATCCTTTCTCTTTAGATTTATTAGTTCAAGGCAAGATTTTCAAAAGAGTTTTCAAAAACACTTAAGAACTAAAATGGTTTAGTGAATGGTTATGTGGTGGACCAACATGTTGGGACCCTCATAAACATTCCAAATTTATCATAAAAATTGAGTTCCAAAAGCCCAAAATCAAAGAAGCAATAAAAATAAAAAGTCTGCTAATTTTTAGGCTTCTCGGAACTCCGAGATTTTTCTCGGAGCTCCGAGCTCGGAATACCGAGAGTTCCCTCGGAACTCCGAGAAATGGTCCAGTAGTATTTTTCATACTCTGGTCATTTTCTCGGAACTCCGAGAAATGGTCGAGTAGAATTTTTCTTCTTCTGGCCGTTCTCTCGGAACTCCGAGAATTTTTCTCAGAACTCCGAGAATTTCTCGGACCTCCAAGAATGGTTCTCGGAACTCCGAAAACCTCGCGACAGCTTAGAAAAGAGCCGTTGGGATTTGAATTAATTTGTGATTTTTGATATCAACACCCCCAAATGGTCATATTTTGAGAAGCGGCTATATATACATATACTAGAGGATCATTTCCTCTCTCTTGAACATTTTGAAAAACTTCCTTAAGCCTTCAAACACACTTGCAACCCATTTGAGCTTAATAATTTGTTTTTCTCCAAACTTGCCTTGCAACTTGCAAATCTTTTGAGTTTGGATTTAGAGCTTTCACTTGTTACTACTATTGAAGAGCAATCAAGGGACTACAAAGTGCATCAAGCTTTCAAGAGAAGCCAAGCTATTCAAACTTCTATTTCTTGTAAAGGTGGCTAGGGCATCCTACCTTAATACCCTAGGGAGTATCGCTTAGAACTCGGCGAAGAAGGAGAGTCGGTGTAAAGGTGTAAGGGCATCCTTATTTAATATCCCCTGGAAGTGTAATCGCCTCGGAGCCGGGCATCGTGGAGGTCTCCAATAGTGGAAAACCTTAAGGACGATCTTAAGAAGAGTGGAGTAGGGCTTTGCCCGAACCACTATATATCGGTGTGCTCTTTCCTTTTCTTGCACCTTTATTCTTGTTTTTGGTTTGGTATTTATTTTGTTTTTAATCTTACTTGCACTAACCAAAAATCTAATCTAAAGAAGAAAATTCAAACTAGGTTCACTACTTAAATTTTTAAAAGGCATAATTTAGTGTTTAAAATCAACTCACCCCCCCTCTTGTTTATTTCAATTGGTATCAGAGCCTCGTTTTTATTTTTATTTTTAAACCCTAACCGGTCTAGAGTAAAGATTCTAAAAATGGCAAACTACCCTCAACACCATAAAGGTTACTCAAACACTAGGCCACCCTACTTTGATGGAGCAAATTATGGATTTTGGAAAACGAAAATGAAAATCTTTTTAACCCAAGATTACCAAATGTGGAGAGCCATTAATAATAAATATATATTACCCACTAGAAATCTAAATGATTGGACCGAAGCCGAACAACAAGCCTCAAACTACAATCCCAAAGCCATGAATTCCCTAATTTGTGCTTTATCACCCGGAGAATTAAATAGAGTGTCAAATTTGAATTAGGGTAAGGAAATTTGGGACACCTTAGAAGTCACCCATGAGGGAACCAACCAAGTTAAAGAATCTAAAATGAATCATCTTTTAGGCAATATGAACTCTTTCAAATGACACCCGATGAAACTATTGCCGACATGTACACTAGATTCACTAACCTTGTAAATGGACTAAGGGGACTTGGAAAGCAATTTTCAAATAGAGATTTAGTGACTAAATCCTTAGATCCCTACCTTTGTTATGGGAATCCAAAACCTCCGCAATCACCGAAGCCAAGGACATGAATACATTAAACCTAGATGAACTAATAGGGTCCTTGATAGCCCATGAGATGATTTTCAAAACAAAAGCACTCGAAATTGAAACTAAAATTGAAAAAGGAAAAGGAGTTGCTTTTGCTTGTGATGTAGGTGATAATGAAGATGCAAAGGAAGACATGGAAGATGAAGTTGCCCTCCTAACAAGAAGGATCAAATTCTTGCAAAGGAACATGGGAGGCATGAAAAATAGAAGAACCAATCCTACATTTAAGAAGAAAGAAGAGCTCGGTGACGGATCTTCTCAACCCCGATGCTACGGTTGCAAGAAGCTTGGACACATTCGCCCGGATTGTCCACTCAACAATGAGCCTACCTCAAATAATCGCTTCAAGAGAAGAGAAGGTAAGAAAGGAATGACTGCCACATGGGATGAGGAAATTGAAAGTGAAGGCGAACAAAATGATGGAAAAGATTGCTTGTTAGCAAAAAACGTTTGCTTCATGGCCTCAACAAACGACAATAAAGAGGTAAATACTTTAAATGATGTCATTGTTTTAAAAGAAGTTCTAGATTCCTTGCAAAATGCACATGATGAACTTGAGATTGAATTTGATAAAAATGCATCACTTGAAAATTCTCTTGCTAACATGATAAAAGAATTTGGTTGGTTAAAGAAAGACCATGAATTTTTAGATGATGAAAATGAAAAATATAAAGTTGAAATTCATGATTTAAATGCTACCATCAAAATCTTAAATGAAAATCGACAAGAGCTATCTATTGAAAACAACAAGCTAAAGCATGAAAATAGTAAACTATCTTTGGAATTTGATGAACTAAAGAAACTCTTGGAAAAATTTGAACATAGTTCACTAAAATTGGATAAGCTTGTTAATATTCAAAGATTGTCACATGATAAATGTGGACTTGGACATAAATGGAATACTACAATATCCAACTATAAAAATAAACTTGAAAAGGCTTCTTCTAGTAGTAACAAAACTTGTTTTTATTGTAGTTTAGAAGGTCATTATAAAATTGCTTGCATGCATGCTAAACAAGATAAAATCAAATTGAACTCTAAAGTGAAAATAAATGAACATAGCAAGATTAGGAAGATTTGGGTACCTAAGGGATCTCACTTGCCTATTCATCTGTAGGTATGCCTTAAAAGCCATAACAAGAAGAACACATGGTACCTTGATAGTGGATGCTCTAGACACATGACAGGAGACCTCACTCAATTCGCATCCCTATCACTCAAGGATGGTGGAGACGTTACCTTTGGAGATGGTAAGAAAGAAAAAGTCAAAGGAGAAGGCACCATAGGTAACTCTACCTCCCCCATACATGATGTACTTTATGTTGATGGCTTATCCCATAATCTTATTAGCATTAGTCAATTATGTGATAATGGTTTTGAAGTAGTCTTCAACCCCGACAAATGCATTGTTAAAAATAAGATAGATGGAGAAGTGAAATTCATAGGTTCTAGAGACAATAACATTTACACTATTGGACTAGATGATCTTAGACTCCAAAATGTGACTTGTCTTAATGCCATTAATGAAGATTCTTGGTTGTGGCATAAGAGGTTGGGTCATGCCGGAATGGATCTCATTTCGATCCTCTCCTCAAAAGACATTGTTAGAGGATTGCCTAAGTTCAAATACATCAAAGATCACATTTGTAGAACTTGTCAATTAGGCAAACAATTAAAAAGCTCATTTGCCCCAAAAATATGATTTCAACCACCTACCCCTTGCAACTACTTCATATGGACCTTTTTGGACCAATGAAAACTAGTAGCCTAGGTGGAAAGAGGTATGTGTTTGTAGTTGTGGATGACTACTCACGATTTACATGGGTCATATTTTTAGCACATAAAGATGAAACCTATGAAAATTTTCGTAAATTGTGTAATCAAATACAAAATGAAAAAGGTATTGTCATATCTTACATTAGGAGTGACCATGGAACAGAATTTGAAAATGTACATTTTGACACTTACTGTAATGAACATGGCATCAAACACAATTTATAAAATGGGGTTGTAGAAAGAAAGAACCGAACCCTCCAAGAAATGGCTAGAACTATGTTGCATGGAAATGATCTCCCTAGATACTTTTGGGCGGAAGCGGTTAGCACCGCTTGCTATATCATAAATAGGGTATATATAAGGCCAATTTCTAAGAAAACACCTTATGAGCTTTGGAAAAACTTGAAACCAAATATAAGCTATTTTAGAGTGTTTGGTTGTAAATGCTTCATCTTAAACATTAAAGATAATTTACACAAATTTGATAAGAAGTCGGATGATGGCATATTCTTAGGGTATTCTTCGCATAGCAAGGCATATAGAGTATTTCATAGAAGAACCCTAGTTGTAGAATAATCCATGCATGTGACATTTGATGAGAGATAGCCAACACCTCAAGAAATGCTATATGATGAGGATGAAACTATTGAATACCTCTTACCTAAGTCAAATGCTCCTCCCCATGCATCTACAAGTAATACTTTACCTAGTGAGGAAGTAGAAAATGACATTAATGACTCATTACCTAGGGATAGGAGAATATTGGTAGATCATCCTGAATCCCAAATCTTAGGTGGTGCCACATCGCCAATAAGAACTAGATCATACTATCGTAGTGTGAGTAACAACTTGGCGTTCTTATCCGAATTAGAACCTAAGTCCATCAAGGAAGCCGAAAAGGATGAATATTGGTTGATGGCCATGCAAGAAGAGTTAAGTCAATTCGAAAGGAATAAGGTGTGGAGGCTAGTGCCTAGGCCTAGTGATCATCCAGTCATTGACACGAGATGGGTATATAGAAACAAATTGGATGAAAATGGAATTATCACTAGAAATAAAGCTAGGCTTGTAGCCCAAGGGTACAATCAGGAGGAGGGAATAGACTATGATGAGACATTTGCTCCTGTTGCCCGTATGGAAGCTATTAGGATACTCTTGGCATATGCATCTCATAAAGGATTTAAACTATATCAAATAGATGTCAAAAGTGCCTTCCTAAATGGCTATATCCAAGAGGAAGTGTATGTTGAGCAACCTCCAGGTTTTGAAGACTTCAAACATCCAAATCATGTCTTCAGGCTTGATAAAGCTTTATATGGATTGAAGCAAGCTCCTAGAGCTTGGTATGAGAGGCTTTGCACTTTCCTAGTGGAAAAAGGTTTTGAAATGGGAAAGGTGGATAAAACTTTATTTATCAAAAGAGAAAATCAAGATATCCTCCTTGTCCAAATCTATGTGGATGACACCATCTGTGGCTCAACTAATCAAAAAATGTGTGATGAATTTGCAACTCTAATGAAAAATGAATTTGAAATGACCATGATGGGTGAGTTAACCTACTTCTTAGGACTCCAAATTAAACAATACCAAAATGGGATATTTTTAAATCCAGAAAAATATACAAAGGAGTTATTAAAGAAGTATGGCATGGATAGCAGTAAGACATCAAGAATTCCCATGAGTACAACTGCTAAGTTAGAAAATGATGAATTTGGCAAATCTGTGGACCAAAAGATGTATAGGGGTATGATAGGTAGCTTACTCTATTTGACAGCCAGCAGACCAGACATTATGTTTACTGTCTGTCTCTGTGCTTGATTTCAATCGGATCCAAAGGAGTCTCACCTATCGGTAGTAAAGAAGATCTTCAAGTACTTAAGATGAACCCAAAGTCTGGGACTATGATATGAAAGATCACCTATCTTCACTCTCATTGGATATTCAGATGCAGACTTTGCTGGATGTAGAGTGGATAGGAAAAGCACTAGTGGGACTTGTCAATTCTTGGGAAAATCACTTGTTTCATGGTTTAGCAAGAAACAAAACTCAGTAACTCTGTCCACAACAGAAGCAGAATATGTGGCAGCTGGAGCTTGCTGTGCACAAGTCCTATGGATGAAAAGTACATTGATGGACTATGGAATTAAAATGAAAAATATTCTCATCCAATGTGACAATACTAGTGCTATAAGCTTAACAAAGAACCCCATACAACACTCTAGAACAAAACATATTGAGATTAGGCACCACTTCATTAGAGATCACTCACAAAAAGGGGATATTTGCTTAAAATATATCAACACTGACAAACAATTTGCGGATATCTTTACAAAACCCCTTAGTGATGATAGAATATGTTATATCAGAAGTGCCTTAAACATTTGGAGTGCGGATCAAGTTAAAGAAATTGCCAAATAAATACTTTGTGCCTTTCACCAGCCTATCTATATAGTATTTATATAAATCATCCTTGTTTGGTAGTATCTGCATGAATGAGATGTCAAATATTAATCTTAAAAATCACTCAATTGGTACTCTTAGCCTTCTTAGTTTTCTAAGATGGAGAGGTACCTTCACTTTAATTAAAAATACCTAACAATTTGACATTTGTCAACATCTCGATTATGAACAGGTATATGTGCATTACTTGGCTAAATATTTTTATACCATAAGCATTAATTTAGGGGGAGTACGTAACTCAATCTTCATTTACTCCTAAATTGCTGTATATTTTAGTTCACCCTTTCTGTCGATGACAAAAGGGGGAGAAGTTTGAAATTGATTATCTATTCAATTGACTATATGCACCATATGTTTTTAATATCTGTGTGCATATATTGAGGGGGAGTTCCAGCATTCACTTGCCTATTATGTCACTCCACACACACCCCATAATCAATTTTTTTTGTCATCATAAAAAAGGGGGAGATTGTAAGCCCAAGGGTCTACTCTCCTATCTTGTTTTGATGATTCTAAACATAATTGATTGTGTTATTGAATATTAATCAATTTGCCTTGAAGTTTTGTGTTTAAGATAGGATTGATCATTAAAGAAACTAACACACTACATGGTCATGCTTGAAGACGTACCAACACAAGAGTCAAAGGAGCTAAATGGAGCTCACATCATCTCTCAAGCAAGCATACACAAGATGGAAGATAAATTGAAGACCAAGACTAAAGAGAAGTTGAAGGTTACATAGGTATCATTGTACATCCTTTCTCTTTAGATTTATTAGTTCAAGGCAAGGTTTTCAAAAGAGTTTTCAAAAACACTTAAGAACTAAAATGGTTTAGTGAATGGTTATGTGGTGGACCAACATGTTGGGACCGTCATAAACATTCCAAATTTATCATAAAAATTGAGTTCCAAAAGCCCAAAATCAAACAAGCAATAAAAATAAAAAGTCTGCTGATTTTTAGGCTTCTCGGAACTCCGGGATTTTTCTCGGAACTCCGAGAAATGGTCCAGTAGTATTTTTCATACTCTGGTCATTTTCTCGGAACTCTGAGAAATCTTCTCGGAACTCCGAGAAATGGTCCAGTAGAATTTTTCTTCTTCTGGCCGTTCTCTCGGAACTCCGAGAACCTCGCGACAGCTTAGAAAAGAGCCGTTGGGATTTGAATTAATTTGTGATTTTTTATATCAACACCCCCAAACGGTCATATTTTGAGAAGAGGCTATATATACATATACTAGAGGATCATTTCCTCTCTCTTGAACATTTTGAAAAACTTCCTTAAGCCTTCAAACACACTTGCAACCCATTTGAGCTTAAGAATTTGTTTTTCTCCAAACTTGCCTTGCAACTTGCAAATCTTTTGAGTTTGGATTTAGAGCTTTCACTTGTTACTACTATTGAAGAGCAATCAAGGGACTACAAAGTGCATCAAGCTTTCAAGAGAAGCCAAGCTATTCAAACTTCTATTTCTTGTAAAGGTGGCTAGGGCATCCTACCTTAATACCCTAGGGAGTATCGCTTAGAACTCGGCGAAGAAGGAGAGTCGGTGTAAAGGTGTAAGGGCATCCTTATTTAATATCCCCTGGAAGTGTAATCGCCTCGGAGTCGGGCATCGTGGAGGTCTCCAATAGTGGAAAACCTTAAGGACAATCTTAAGAAGAGTGGAGTAGGGCTTTGCCCGAACCACTATATATCGGTGTGCTCTTTCCTTTTCTTGCACCTTTATTCTTATTTTTGGTTTGGTATTTATTTTGTTTTTAATCTTACTTGCACTAACCAAAAATCTAATCTAAAGAAGAAAATTCAAACTAGGTTCACTACTTAAATTTTCAAAAGGCATAATTTAGTGTTTAAAATCAATTCACCTCCCCTCTTGTTTATTTCAGTATATTTTTATTTTTATTTTCATGTTCCCTATTAGCTTATAAGATGTGTTTTGATGGATTAAATTTAAGTAAATAATTAAGTGTGATTATCAAAACACATTTCGTTTTAATTTTTCCTTTCAAAGCCAATTATGCACATAATTCAATTTTAAGCATACTTTTAGCTTTTTAGGCATAATCTCATGATTTTATAATTTTTACAATTTGAAATGAACTCATGAGATATAAATTTGAGTGACTTACGATTTCTCATATTATTGAATCACTCAAACTTTATAATGATCTATCTCAAGAATACTCAAGTGTTGATATCCATAGATCACATATAATAGGAAAAATATTTATCAATTCTAATCATATGCCTTTCATTGAGTGAATTTTAATGATCATAACATTTTAATGATTCCACTTTAGTTTTGAAGCTCATAAGAATAGAATGTTTCAAGTTCAATTATTTTGTGAACTCAACAATGTCATATAGATAATATATATAGATGATAAATATCAAACATACTCCATAATGACAATGTGATCCAATGTGCACACTTATGTAGATTTTAACTAGATTTTCTTTTTTCTAGTGCACATAAGATTGGTGTGAAGGATTTAAGATAATCAAGGTTCCTAAGTACTTCACATTCTTTAATCAAATTTCACTTGTTTGATGTTTTAACTTAATTTTGGAGTTCTTTTCAACAAATTTATCAATTGATATTCAAATTAAAGCACACATAAAAACTAGATATCAACGTGGGACATCTAGGGAGCCTTCTCCAATAGATATGACAATCAAGCACAATTGACTAGATACAATGATTTCTTTATATCATTATTAAGATGTAGTATATAGGAAACAAGATCAAAAGATATAACTTTTAAGCACAAGCAATTTTTAAAAGAATTTCAATTTTAGCACATACCCCTAAATCTACTAAGCATACAAAATGCCTCAAGAAGGGGGTTTTGGAACCCAAACCATCTTAGGCCGATTCAAGTTTGTTTTATATAATGAATTCTTTTTTATCCATACAAACTTGGAACATTTTACAAATTTAAACTTACATCGAGATTTGTAATGTCCAAATCTACCACAGTAATCACAAGATATAAGAGAATATGTAGATGAACAACAAGAATGATCACATATATGTTTACCTCTTTCTTCTTGTGACTTGTGGTTATTTTGGGAGAGTTCTTCATTTTTAATTTTCATCTCATTAATTTCTTCTTTTAGAGCATTTAATTCATGAGATGAGATTGTTCTAAGTTTTTTTCTTTTAATTTCCATTCCTCTATTTCTTTCTACAATTTTTTATTATTTTCAATTAACTGATTTTCTTCATCTAATAAGTCTTGATAGTCTTTTTTCGATTCTAATAATTCATTAGAAATAAAGGTAAGAGAGTGTTTTAGTTTTTCATTTTTAGAAAGTTCAACATTTAAAGCATTCTTCAATTCTTCACATTTATCAATAAGTTATTTAACGTTTGGAGTTTTATTAGATATGCTATCATTTGAATTCTCCAAAACAATGAGACATGTTGAATCAAAATTATTTTCAAGTTTAGACCATATTTCATTAGCATTTTTACAAGTAGAAATGCTATTAAAAAAATATGCCGGTAAAGCACAACATATGACACTCATAGCTTTAGAATTTAAGGAAAATAATTTTTTGTTATATTCATTTACTCACTTAGATTTATATAGGTTGAATCCATTTTCAATTACTTTTAATAAATCTCCATCTAGACCTTTAAGATACGACTTCATACGGATCGACCAAGATCCATAATCAGTTCCATCAAAGCAAGGTAGTCTAGATGCCATTAGGTTGCCTTAAATATTTTCTTTTGTAGATTTTTAGATTAAAGAAATCTCTTTAAGAGCCTAAGCTCTGATACCAAATGAAATGCAAGTGTGGTAACCCAAGAGGGGGGTGAATTGGTCAATTAGAAATTTTGGCTTAATTAGGTGTGAAAGTTAAAATCAATTTGCCAATTTTAAGCTGTTTATATCAAACCCTAGTTCAAGTAATCAAGATAATGGAATTAGGGTTTAGATATTTCTTATCATTTATATTTTCTAACCCTTGTTCAATAAAAACATAAACCGAAGAAAGGTTAGAATTTACTAATCACCACAAAGAGGTAAGAGAAATGGAAGAAGGAGACCAGACAAAGATTTATAGTGGTTCGGTAACTAATGGACCTACTCCACTACCCAAGTACTTGGTCTTTCCTTGGAATTTCTCCACTAATGTTGAAAGCTTTACACACGCCTTCTCCACCTCCTAGGGGACAAACCCTCTAGCTCTGGATTCACCTTTCTTAATGGGCCGAATCGAAGACCCTCTTGCAATTAAGCTTCTCCTTAAGGCCGAAGCGGAAACCCCTCTTACAACTCCTAGATTCACCTTTCTTATCGGGCCGAATCGGAGACCCTCAATACAAAGAAGAACAAATAAAGAAAAACTCTCTTTAGCCTCTTGATAGGCTTGATACAAAGATAATAGCTCTCAAAACTCTCCAAAAGATAACACAAATGAAAGCCCTATGGAGATCTTCTTTAAAATGAAATACGCAAGTTCAAAGTTCTTTGAAGAAATTAATGGATTTGAAGGTTTAAGCTCAAGTAAGGTTTTCAATATGTCCAAAAGTCTCTTAATCCATTATACAACAATATATTTATAGCCCACAATGATTCATGACCGTTTGGGGGTAGTTTGGGCAAGAAAAGACAAAAAACGGGTCAAAAAACCAACTAGCCGTTATGCCCCAACGGCTAGTTTCTCGCGCAGTGGCGGTCGACCGGGGTAGGGCGGTCGACCTCCGAGGATCATCTGGAATTTTATAAAAATGAAAATTGACTACCCCGGTCGACCGGGGATGCGGCGGTCGACCGGCGACTGCTAAAACAGTTTTTGGCCGCAATCTTCTAGAATTTATATCTCACTCGTTTCTCGTCGGATTTTGAAGTTCTTATACACTACGGATATGAGAAAAATGAGAGCTATCTGTTAAAAATATTTCCATAAATATTGGAAAAAAATTTGTACCCATTAAATCAGGTTTAAGCTGCTATTTTCATCATTCAAGTGCTAATGTCATTCCTTTTTATTTGTAAACTTTCGTTAGCACTTATGCTTTCGTTCTTGGGTTATGGACTTTTATTTTAATAATATTTAGGACCTTTGAAAATAATTTTACATGAAATACAAATAGGTTTCAAGGTTGGTTTTGAAAGAGGATTGAAAAACACTTTAAATGCAAAACCCCTTGAAAAAGATCTCCAATACAATCTATAAAGTTAAACTACTTAGCACCTTGATCATATTGGCTTCAAAGGTCTTCCTTAGGCTTTTGGCTTGTAAATGAATACTTGAGAATGCTTTGGTACATGTGACTTCTCTTCTTGAATGAATCTTCACTTTTGAGGCATGAGAAGGTCACCAACACTTTGTTCAACTTCAAGCTCCTCTTAGCATATGCTAGGCATGCTTGTCGGATCCTCAACTTGAGCTCTATGCTCGGACATCTTCCACATATGATCTCTTCCATGTGTGTACAAGCTCTTTGGTCCATTGTGCATGTTGATCCACAAGCCATGTGTTGTGTTGAGTTGTGTAATGGCGATATGACATGTCAAGTTCCTGTCTAAGGCACAATACTCAAAGACAACACATTAGTCCATAAAGACTAATCAATATGGGTTTGTTAGTATCAAAACAAGAAGGAAAAGGTGAATGATTGAACCCATGGGAACCATTGGGCTTACAATAAAGTATTAGGAATTGTAGGTTTTTTTTCCTTTTTTTTCTGAAAATCAAAGTCATAAATTAGGTTGAAACATTATGGGGGTGTTGGCAATGTAATTACTTTTATGGACGAAGAAACATGATGGTGGTGTTGGCAATGTAATTATTTTTATGGACGAAGAAACATGATGGTGGCGTTGGCAATGTACTTATTTTCATGCTTTGAATGTGAATTACTGATCTTTTTGCCAACTTGTCTCATTTAATTGCTCTTGCTAATCTTGGAGAGGTGATGGAACATTAACCTATTGAAAACATTCCAAAAAAATATTGAAAACATGTATGCAAGTCCTGTATATAAAATAGGAGCATATTGAAAGTTGCATTTTTTTAAAAAATTCATATTGAAAGTTGTATGAATGGTATTACAAATGCCACTCTTTGGTGCAAGATTTGTATAAGATTGAAACCGAATTTGGCAAGCTGAAGTACAACATCATTCCTTTCCTTCTCTCCTTCATACACTGAGATGAAATACCAGTGTTTTCAAGAGGGCAAATTTTCATACATCTGGTCATTGAACTCAAGATTAAACACAAAGACCCTATTTATTTTGTACTAGTTTCAATTCAAAAATTGGTTATTAACTAAAAATTCAAAATGAGCCGAGCCTAAAATTCAGATGTTCCATCAAATACAAAATTGGTTATTGACTCGACTTAGTACTAGATGTTCCTGGGGATTTCATTTTAAAATCTCAGTTTTCTATACATGTAGTTGAGGATATAGGTTGCTCCATTGTGAACTGGTGCAATATCTCATACAACTAACCTGTTGGCAGACTATTCCTCCAAATTGTGAATGTGTAAGAGGTCAACAACCAATTTAGAAAACAAATGCTCTCATATCACATTTCAGACCGCAATGGGTTGTCTGTGCCAATAAACTTTCATACTTAGGATCGAACCCAAATTAAAGTTTACTTCTACCTTACTGAGTTGCCTAATAAACAAGACATCCTTAAAAATTAAAGGTAGTAAGACATCAATGACAGAATTCAATCAGAGAGCAGCTTCACACCAACAGGATGGAACTCCATGAAGGAAACTTCAAAAGTCCTTGGAACAGAGTATATGAGGTTCATATACTAGGAACAGAGTAGATGAAGTTCCAAGCTCCAAAATCTCCTTCGTTTTGGATGATCCAACAACTTCAAGAAAGAACTAAAAATGGTGCACGACAAATTGGTGAAATGACAAATGGAATTCAGCAAGCAAATATGACTTTAAATTGGTGCATGACAAATTGGTGAAATGACAAATGGATATAAGTACTTCCATCAAATACAAAGATATAAGTACTTCACATTTGGTGAACTCCAACAAAATCCACAAGCTTTGACTTCCATCAAATACAAAGATATAAGTACTTCACATTTGGCCCAAGACAAAGATATAAATACTTCACACAATGCCAACAGTTGCCATCAATTACAAAGATATAAGCACTTCACACAATGCCAACGAAAAAAAGTGTCCTAATAAAACAAAAGCAATTGCAGCAGTAGGTTCCTCTTCATTAGTAATGCAACATCAGCCATCAACACCCAAAAAATACACCAGCAGCCGGTTCTTACAAGTCTTCTCCATCCCAAATTGCCTGCAAGGATGGAAAAAGACAGAAATATGATCAGCAGGAAAAAAAATTCTGACAGGATATTCACAAAAGAAGATAATAGTGATTGTTGGAATGGAACATCCATGTACTTATGATACTGATAACATCAGAACTCGAAAAAAAAAAACACAGACTAACCTGCTCGGCGTCTACTCTTCCACCTGCTCATCTTCCTCTTCCTCCTCCTCTCCCTCTTCTTTCCCTAGTCGCTTTCTTTTTAGTTTCTATTACAAAAAACAAGAACAAATTTTTATTAAGGAATAGTTTAAGGAGTAGAAGGGCCTTATTATTGTAAGGCCTTGCACCATATAATTTCTTTGGTTTAAGAAACTTATAACTTAAAAAAGCACCATGTACAGACCTTGGAGTTCTTTTTACAAGTCAACGCATAATTTCCTTGTCCCCACAAGATTTGCACATCCTCTTCTTTGGTTAGGTTGCAGAGGTCTCTATGTTAGATTTCAAACGTGTAGCATTCTTCGGTCGGCCCTTTGTCTTCGCAATTGGGGGTCTCGAATTGTAATTTCAAGCATTTGACTGACACAAATGTTAGACTGGACTTGGCTACCAATGACGGGTAACTCACTTTGCACCAACTCATCTTTCTTCCTTTCTTCTTCTTCAGCCCAAAGTGCACTACAAAAATCTTCCATCCTTTTCATTATATTTCCCTCTTACCTGGTCCGTCTATAAGTCATTGCCATGTTGAGATTAGGCACCACCTCCTAAACGGATTCATGCCATTACTCCCTTGTGTGCTTGTAGGTAATATACCCCCCCCCGATATCTTGCCTCAATAGACCACCTCCTTAACATGTAACGCTCAGGGATCTTTCTCAATTGTTGAAGGTCACAAATACGAAAGATATGTTGACATAATATCCCTTCCATCTTAAACATAGCGCACTCACATGTCGCGGTCACTCCGTCATAATCGTCATACTGTACCCTGCACCATCTACTCTTCTGATCATTTCTGAGACCTACAGAATACTCCTCCACTATCCCTCCACTGCTCAAATAATCATGCCAATAGTTGGTACCACCCTTCAACTCATCCTGAAATTTGTTAAAGATAATACTCAAATAGAATTTACTGGCCTCTTCTTCCAGTGGGCTATTCGTTTGCATCTCAGGAATCGAATATTTTGACTTGAAATCTTCATCGGCTTCGATTTTACTGCGTTGAACAAGTGCCCTTTCATAGGCATTCAAGAACTCATGTAAGCCAGTGTTGTTGTTCACATATCCGTCGAAGAAGAAATTCATGCTTTTGCTGCGCTGACTTGATTTTATGCCTGCAGTGAAAGTGGTTCTCCAATATGCCCACATCCAATGCTCTCGCTGCTCCCACATCCTACACAACCATTCATTACCACCAATTTCATATTTGACCACCAATTGTTGCCATTTGTCCTCACACTCTATTTTTTCAAATGAAAACACTGATTATAATGACGGTAAAAATCACTATTAATATCCCGCATTTCTACAACTTTCTCAAGTAGATGCTTCCATATGTGCCACTCGCAAAACCTATGGCGTGTATCTGAAAAAACTCTTTTAATTGCATTTTTCATAGCCAATTCCATATCGGTTATTATTGCACCCGGAGCTTTACCATGCATGCACGTCAACCACTGCTCAAATACGCAACAAAATGTCTCATCCGTCTCATCGGCTAGCAGTGCAGATCCGAAAAGGGTCGTCTGTCTGTGGTGGTTCACTCTTGTAAATGGTGCAAATGGTAGAGAGAGTTTATTTGTTTTGTAGGTAACATAAAAATAATGACATCATTGAATGTCATGTACGCATCCCTCGCCCTAACGTCAGCCCAGAACATGGATCGGAAGGTCACATCCATGTCTAACTCCATCGAGAAAAAAATGTTTGAGTCTTCCGATTATTTTTTTTGCAGATGGTTGACCACTAAGACTGCTTCTTGCCCCAAATTGTTCTTCCTTTTTGCTCTCAAATGGGCAATAACTTGATTTGTTGAGAGCCCACCTATTACTCCATCATGGAAATTTGCCTATGAGTTTTAAAAGAAGTTTGGCCTTTGCGATCCTAGATTTAGCCATTTGTGTCTCATTGAAACAATCGAAGCATTTTGGTTTTTAGTGGGGAGGTCAGCTCATGAGAATGGATGTCTTCAAAAGTATTTACAACCCACTTCTCATTTCTAAGTTCGATGATCATCCTATCTTGCCTTTATCCCTGTTCACCCCCTCTCTGTCACATACAAACGTCCTCGATATGACCACCTTTGTCTTCATGGAAGATGATGTACTCCACTTCCATACCCCAAACCCAGTGGCCAGCCCATAAGTATTGTAAAACTCATAGGCAAATTCCCATCTATCAAATGCTTGTCCCACAAAAGGCATATTCACAACACCCTTCTCACCATCAACCCTTTTGGGTGTACTAAATGTACCACTGCCAACCTTATCTCTGTCATTCACATCTGTCTCATCCCATTCTCCAATATCGTCATCCAGATTAGCACCATCATCAACTATTAGTAAACCATGAGCATCAACTTCTTCAATAGCTAAGCCGCATGCTTGCGAGAAAGCGTCGTCAACCAAACCATAGGGTCTACCATCAACTCCTTCAATAGGTACCCCATATGGTTGCGAAGAATTTGGATCCATTTTGGTTACCTAAAAAAATGGAAATTTGAGAAATATATCCACCAAACAAAATGAAAGAAACAAGTTTGAGAAAACCTAAATACAAAAAAAAACAAAATGTGTAGATTTCAGATTCTTCCGGAAAATCACCAAATACAAACAATATAACAGAAAAGGAAATAAATGATCTATTAAAACAAAATAACATAACAAAAATTGGTAAAAAAAAGAAAGCATATTTAGCATTGAAAAAATGCAAAATAGGGTCTCAGATTCTTCTGAATTGCGAAAAAAACCCTATTCTTCTTATGCTAAATGGGATTGATGTGTTATTCTTCCGATGGAAAAAAAAAGCAACAAAAATCAGATTATAGGAGACATTTTTGCTCTCATGCATCATTAACAGAAATCAGAAATAAAACCGTATAAACATACAAAAATAAGATAAAAGGAGACATTTTTTCTCCAATCCATACAAAAAAAGCCTAAACATACAAAAATCTTTGAGTAACTATTGCAGAAACCCTAAACATTGACAAAAAAGTCATATAGGGTATTACAAGAATGATAAATAGGGTGTGACATCCACACATAAGAAACCCTTGAAGAAACCCTACTTCGTAGATAGCCGTTTAATCCAAAGAAAAAAAAAACTGAAACCCTAGATAGGCTTTTTTCCCAAAAAAAAAATAGCAAATCGCATACCTGTGGAGAAGAAGGTGGCGCCCATTGGAAGAGGGAGTGGGGGAGCGACGTCGGCAACGGAGGATTTAATCGGAGGGAGAGAGCAGAGTCGGAGAAAGAGATCTTCGTCTTCGGTTGGGTTTTCACTTTCCAGAGACGAGAAAAGAGAGTAACGTATACTCAGTTTTGGGTTTTTTCTTTTCATCAACATAACCATGTGCGGCCCATTCAAACACCCAATACCATGTGTTTTAACAACTCAAGCATACCCATGTTTGAAATGCTCAACCGTATAATCTTTTTTCTCTATATAAATATATATATGAGTAAATATATATAAAAATCATCTCCCATATATATATACCACTATATATATATATATATATATATATATATAGAGAGAGAGTAAAAGGTTTCTGCTCTCGAGTGCAGAAACAGGGGTGGGCCCACATTGTTGGGGGGATCCAAAGCATTCATTTGGAAGGACCTTTCATGGATAGAGTGTCCACCAAAAATCAGCTCATTGGATCATCTTTGGGTGTCCGTTTGTGGGGTGAAAAAATGGGCAGATTAGTGGACATACAATATCTCTCCATTTTCACCGACACAAATGGACACCCTATGACTATCCAATAAAGCTGATTTTTGGTACACAGCCCATCCATGGTGGGGCCTTACAAATGAATGCTTAGGATCACCCCAACAATGTGGCCCACCCTTGTTTCCTGCACTCGAGCGTAGGAACCCTTCTATATCTGTCTCTCTCTCTCTCTCTCTCTATATATATATATATATATATATATATATGTATATATATATATATGTGTGTGTGTGTGTGTGTGTGTGTGAGGAAAGGGTTCCCGCTAACGTTAGCAGGTAAGCTTACCTGCTAACATTACCGTAAAACAAGGTGGGCCCACATTGTTGAGGGGATCCAAAGCATTCATTTGGAAGGCCTTTCATGGATAGGGTGTCCACAAAAAATCAGCTCCATTGGATCATCTTAAGGTGTCCATTTGTGGGGTGAAAAATAGGCAGATTAGTGAACAAACAGTATCTGTCCATTTTCACCCCCACAAATGGACATCCTATGATGATCCAGTGAAACTGATTTTTGGTACACACCACATCCATGATGGGGCCTTTAATATGAATGCTTAGGATCAACCGAACAATGTGGCCCACCATTGTTTTACGCTAACGTTAGCGGCTAAGCTAGCTGCTAACGTTAGCAGGAATCCTCTCTCTCTCTCTCTCTCTCTCTCTCTCTCTCTCTATATATATATATATATATATATATATATATATATATATATAAAAGTGACTCTAGTAGGTCGACTAGAGAACCTTTACTAGTCCGCCAACCAAAAACACAGTGGGCTTGCATCATTTGGATAATCTAAAACATTAATTTGATAGGCCTTGGCATAGATAGGGTGTGCCCAAAAATCAGCTCCATAGGATCATCCTAACCCTTCGATCTGTGGAGTTAAAATTGGACAGATTTGTGGAGTTTATACGCATCCATTTTAACCTCCACAAATCGAATGGTAGGAGGATCCTATGGAGATGAACTTTTGGGCAGATCCTATCTATGTTAGGGCCCATCAAATGAATGCTTCGGATCATCCCAACAACGTGGGCTCATTATGGTTTTAACCACCACTGTCCATTTTTAACCTCCACAAATCGAAGGGTTAGGATGATCCTATGGAGCTGATTTTTTGGGCACACCCTATCTATGTCGGGCCTATCAAGTGAATTCTTTGGATAATCCAAATAATGTGGGCCTGGGCCCACTATGTTTTTGGTCGGCGGACTAGAGAAGGTTCTCTAGTCAACTGAGTAGACACTTTTCTATATATATATATATATATATATATATATAGGGGAGTGATAAATTGACTCCCAAATGTGATAAATCGACTCCCCATGTCTCTTTCTCTCTCCTCTGGGTTAGAGAGAGAAAGAGGAGAGAGATAGACACATGGGGAGTCGATTTATCATTTTGGGGGGTCGATTTATCTCGGCCCTATATATATATGAAGATAATATATGGTATTTGAGCTCAAGCTCATATAGGTTTTTTGAGCTAGAGTTTTTAAATAGGGTGCGTCCCTATGTTGTTGGGGTTACGTTAGATATTGATTCTATAGGACCTAACATAGATAGGGTGTCCCTAAGAAATCACCTCTATAGGATCATGGGAAGCATTGATTTGTGGAGGTTTAAAATGGACGTCTAGAAAATGGTCAATTGTGTGCCTATATAGATCGAACGGTTAGGATAATTGTATGGAGATGGTTTGTTAGGAACAACCTATCTATGCCAGGTTCTATGGAATGAATGGGTTGGATGACTCAAACAACATGGGAGATGCCCTATTTAAAAACTCTACCTCAAAAATTCTATCTGAGATACAGCGCCCCCGTATATATATATATATACGGGGGCGCTGTATATATATATATATATATATATATATATATATACTCAGCACTTCGATGTTTTGATATCCACGATCCCCTTTTTTGTCTTTTAGTATTTAATGGGCATGTGACAGGTTTTTGGGAACTATAATAACCTGTTGACAGCCTCTTAAATACTAAAAGACAAGCTAGTGGAACTTGATATCAAAACATTGAAGTGTTGATATCATTTTCCTATATATATATATATATATATATATATATATATATATATATAAGAAAACTGTTTCTAGCCGACTAGATAAATTTATCTACTCGGCTGCTAGAAATAGGGTGGGTCAATCTTGTTTGGCTGATGTAAACCATTCATTTGATGGGCCATGACATCTATACGGTGTCCAAAAAATCATCTCCATAGGATCATCCTAACCTTTTGATTTCTGGAGGTTAAAATGGATGGGTGTAAATCTCCTTAAATCTGTCCATTTTTAACCTCCACAAATCGAAGGGTTGGGATGATCCTATGGAGCTAATTTTCGGGCACACCCTATCTATGTCACGGCCTATCAAATGAATGCTTTGGGTCATTAAAACAGTGGGCCTTCTGTGTTTTTGGTTGGCGGACTAAATAATGTTAGCTAATCGGCCGACTAGAAATTCTGAGCTCAAGCTAAGGCAAGCTTATCTAAGCTCGAGCTCAGAAATTGATGTGGGCCCACATTTATGGGGTGATCAAAAGCATTCATTTGAAAGGCCCTATCATAGACAGGGTGTGTACAAAAAATCAAATGGTTAGGGTCATCCTAACGCTTCCATTTGTAGAGGGAAAAATTGGGCAGATCCGTGGAGAAACAGTATATAATGAAGGAATATGCTGCAGACCATCACAGAAGGTATTTCGAAGAGTCTTGTTGCATGAGAGAGAGCAGCCTCCTCAGATGAATTAAATCAATAAGACAAAATCTAAGCCTTTCTGGCTGCTCTCTTATGCAACAGATGCTCCCAAAATCCCTTATGCAATGGTCCCTAGCAAATCCCATATATGAATTAAAAAAATATTTGAGTGGTATATGACAATCGCAATTTACAATGGTAACGGAACACTCCATTATTAAAATTAAATTTTCATAAAAAAAGAATTTTGTCATGTGTGACAAACATTTCCAGCACCATAAATTTGTTTTTTTTCAACGGGTTTGATTTTAGTGACTGAATTTTTCGGTCGCCTTAAAACATAAATCTTATGTTTTAGAAGAATAGAAAAAAACTTCATAAGATAAAAGGCGACGGCGGAGTAATCATCAGAACCAAGGTTTTAAATTTCAGTTTCGAGATGCGTTTCGGTCCTCACGGAAACCGAAATTTCAGACGAAATCTATCGAAATCAGATGGGGTCATATTTTACACCATACCAAATTTGGACGAAATCCCCTAAATTTCTCTAAATTTCTATAATTTCGGCTGAAATTTCAGGATAATATTAAATTTCAAACAAAATCCATATTTTTTTGTGATAGAAAACGAAATTTAAAATTTCGGTCGAAAATATTTAACGTTTCGACTTTATGCAATTTCAATTTCACTTTTGACTGAAACCCGAAATTTTGGATTTTGGTCGAAATTTAAAACCTTGATCAGAACAACCGTCACTAAAACCCTTTTTGGACGCCTCTCTTTGGCCCCGACACTTTTCCATCCCCAAAGTGTTTTAGCAATGAAGTTGGGGCTTTTCCGTCGCTAATGACTATGATTTTTGTAGTAGTGTTGATTCCGACAATTCAAACGCACCATGAAATAATTTCATGTAAAAATTATTGTTGAAACTTTCAATGTTTTTCTTTTGGGAAAGGGTTTTTAACTGCAATATTTTTCTCCTAAAAATGGCCACCAATTCTTCAAAAAATCATTTACATGGAAAAAATTACGAAGATAGTTTAATTGAAACCAAACATGGGGAAACTTTGCAAGATTATGGGATTTACTTGGGCATTTCCTCTCCAACATAAGGAAAAAGATGACTAATTGCAATCTTTGTCTAAAGTACGTAGCCATAAAAAATCATTATAGTACTCAATTCACAGCCTTTAATTTTGCAACAATGCCCCAAAATTTGTTGGAATCTGCGTACATCTTGGTCGCCCCTTCATTAATTGAGAATACCAAAACATTTACTGCAAAAAAGAAAAATGAAATGAGATTACCGGTCAGTATACCACTTGTCACTTCATGGAGATGGAAGTAACATTAAATGGATGAAATAATTGTACTTTCATTTTACTCCTTATCCAAATTAAAATAAATGACAATATATTCATGTTAGATAAAAAAAGGTTTTAAATTTCAGTCACGGGGCCGAAACCAAAATTTCACCCGAAAATTTGAAATTTCGGACAAAATTTATCGAAATCATCAGATGGGGTCATATTTTACACCATACCAAATTTAGACGAAATCCTCGAAATTTGGGCTGAAATTTCCAGATAATATTAAATATCATACAAAATCTAGATTTGTTTAGTGATATGCCTTAAATTTCAGTGAATTTCAATTTCGCTTTAGACCGAAACCTGACATTTCGGACCAAAATTTCCGATTTCGGTCGAAATTTAAAACCTTGGTTAGATATACCCCACATAGAAACCAATACATAAAATAAGGTATTGTCAATAACCAAAGAACAAAACAATTAAGAAACAAAAAGTATATATCATTTGAAGAAAATGGCAAGTTATAAAGAAGAAAAGATTAAACCTTTTTACCATAAGCAAAAAATAGGGTTGGAGATAATAGAAATTGCCTGAGCTATATATATTATATATATGTATATAGAATGAAAACGTTTATTATTTCAGACATGGAAAAGGACCAGACCAAAACAACCACGTTTAGCCCGCTCAACAGGCAGGCCAAGCTGACACACCAGAGATCTGATAATCTATTGCCTCTCCCTTTTTCCCTCTTTTTTTAACCTTTCTTGTGCTTTTATGGTGTTTGTCCTTTTCGATATCTTTAAGTGCAATTCAAAGCAACAAAGAAAAAGAGAGAAGGAAATTAAAAAAAAAAAAAAAAAAAAACCAAGAAAGTCTATGTTTTTCTGTTTGTTCTAAGTATTTAATAGTTATATTTCTCAATTCATTTTTATTTGCGCCCCCCTCGTCCGCCTTGGTAATAGGGGGACCTGCCGCACTCATTTATTCATCATAACCTCATATTAAGCTGTATGCGAATACAGCCAAAACCACCTCGGAAAACACAGCTTTTCATCCAACCCAATAACTGCTCCCTTCTCCCTATTTTCTCATGGTCCCCACTTATCCTCGCATGCTCGGATGTAACACAGTTCATTTCCAAAAAGAAACCAGCGTATTTCAAAAAATAACCGTTGGAATAAACACATTTCGGTACGATATTCTGTTTTACTTAATTAAAAAGGTTTATGTGGATTTCTTTTGTCATAATATTAGTCAGGGAAAATTACATTTACACCCATCTAGTTTCTGACACATTCTACTCTAACCCTAACTTTCTAAATGTGACAAGTACATCCCTTGAGGTTTCAAAACATGACAAGTACACCTCCTCTGTCAACGGTCCGTCAATTTAATATGACGGAAAGACTGAAACTAACCATGGTTAATATTTTGAGGACAGAAATACCCTCATTTGCAGAGGGATTAGGGTTACGATATTTCCCACCACAACCGTCGCACCTCCGGCCACCGCCACCGCCGCCGTCGCCATCTTCTGCCACCGCTGCCATCGCCACCACAGACAATAAAACCCCATCCCTGGGCTACATCAAACCCACATTTCAAGAAAAACACATTCATAAAAGCCAAAAAAAAAAGCTCTAAAATATTAGGATTTATGTGCAAATCATGATAATGGTGTGAATGAAGGCAAATAAAACTCCTAAATCGAGGGTTTATCTTGATAAATAAACTAATTTTCAGTTTTCAAATCAGAAAACCCTAATTTTCAGTTGAGGAAGACGAGGGTATTTTGGTCATTTCCACCTCGCCGTCTACTCCGTCACGTTAAAAAAACGTCAGGGGGTGTACTTGTCACATTTTGAAAGTCAGAGTTAGAGTTGAAAGAGGGTGTATTTGTATTTTTCCCTATTTGTTAAGAGAGGGGTTTTTCAATTGATGGTCTAGTGTAGACGTATTTCTGTAAAACATTTCTTTGAGAAGGAACCTTTTGAGAAGATAAATTATTATTTTTTATACGAAGTAGGAAAGCTTGGTGTCAAATCACAGCACTTTCATAGCCCTGAGACACTTTGATTGCATATCCTAGCAAATCAAGTGTGGAGGTGATTATCTAACTGAATATCTTGGTCAATGATTGGACTGTTGATCAATTGACTACGAGAATTTAGTCACACTAGTTTGTGTGGCCACTATTTGCATAAACCCTTTTTCTAAAGGGAGATGATTTTTCGCCCCCCCCCCCCCCCCCCTTAGGATTATGTGCCCCCCTTTTAACGGAGTTGTGGGCTGACTTTATGCTCTGTTTGGTTGCTCGGGGTGGCTCGGAAAGTAGTGGAATATGAAGTCAATGGAAGTCAAACGGGAGGAGACAAGCATTTTGATTTGTCTAGAATACTTTGAAAAATAGTGAAGCAGTGTTTGGTTGCATCACATTGTTAGAGTTAGTGCCCTAAAAGCCAGTACATTTCGTATATCTAGTAACAATAATATTAATAAAGATTTAATTTCATGACATCTAATGGGTAATATATGATTGAATATGTGTGATGTGCTTATTATTCGTCACATATTCGTCCTTGGGTAGCAAACTAGGAATATCATGGTCAAGGATTCACAGATCATAGGGACCAGGGAGATATGATATCCCAATTCTCTGTAGACCTTAAAGGATCCTTGTTGGGGTCGAAATTGGACACCTCCTCATGTACACAACAAGCACCAGTCTTGCCTACACGCACGTGTCATGGAGTGGCTTATCTCAGTCACTTGGGTAGTGGACCCTAAGCAAGAAGTGTGGGTGCGATGATAAGATCACGCACTGATTATAATCAAACTAGAACAGCCTGTGGATAGGAGTTAGTAAGGCTATTTTACAAGACAGGACCCTTTACATGTCCGTAGATCTGAGGGGTCATGTTGGTCTGTGGGCCCGGCCAAGATTCTTGGTCTATCTAACTATGGTCCTTCTATGGGTCATCAGAGGGTTGTACTAGAGTCTTGAACTAATGCACGAGACTGATAGTGATACCCGACATGGAATTCTCTTCTCCTATTTAAGGAGATATCATCTACAGTTTGGTCAGAGCAATAGGCCTATAGCATAGTTTGGCCAAGCAGATTTGATAAATGATTTATCAAATATTTTATTAAAACATATTTTTGAAATGATTTTGCAAATGCATTTGCGGGCCCTAACTGCTTGACTGGAAGATATACTACGAGTGAGTCTCTCATAAGACTCAACTCCATAGATGCGGAATGGAGAAATGACTTGCACATATTAGATGTGATTAGGGGTATGATGATTTGATGGTTATTTCAGGGTTACGTCTCGATGGAGGCCACTGATCCAATGCGATTGTAGTTATTGACTACCCAACAAAATCCCAGTGGGGCCCATGATTGGGTTTTGTAGGATCGACCGTCAGATCCCTGCAACGATCCGACTCATAACTCGAGTGGCTTCTTTATATCCTTTGGATAAGGGTCCCACATTTACTAGATTGTATGGACTAACTAGATTCATCGCATTTGATGCGAGGGAAAAGATGTATGTAGTTCCTTCAGTGTATACAAACCGTAGGACTTATTCAGAATACTCAAAGAGTTAATTGTTAACTTAGGGGTATTTTTGTAAATTATGGAATATTATAGGTGGAGCTTTTATCCATTGGATGGGAGGAAATAAGTTTATTTAATTAGAAAAATTAAATAACGAACTTATAAACTTGTTTTACTAAAACAGTCATAGCTCTCTCATCTCATAGTCAAAATGAGTGTGTAACTACTCATTTCGAAGAACCTTGAAAGATCTACACCTTTGTGATTTATGATTTATTCTAAACCGGTTATTTAGTAGTCCAAAAATGGAGTCGAAAATTGGCCAGCAAGTTTGTAGCGGGAAAGTAGAAAAGTAGGAGATTTTTTAGGGATTGGTTTTGAACCAATAAAGCAACCGCATTTTTGAAATTGGAAAACGCCCATGTTGGATATTAAAAATGTCCAAAAAGTTTTTAAAATATTCTCCACCTTATCTGTTTCCTATTTGGAAAAGTAAAGTGAGCTAGTCTTTCTATTTTCAAGGGATTTGGGGAGAGACTCTTAGGAAACTTTAAAAGAGGAAAGCAAAACTATATAAACACATATGAGAATATTTTCTATAGATTTTTGGCTAGTAAAAATGTTCTCCCCTCCTTGGGAGAACGTCCAAAATTTCTCCTCTCTTCTCTTTCTTTTAGTTCTTTGTTTTTAGTTTAATATCTTTGAGAAATCAAAGCTTCATCAAAGTAAAATTTGATTTTCCATCCAAGAATGCTGATTGGATCAGGTTATATGATTGAACAAGGGTTGTTCAATTTCCCTTCATGCATTTCGAAGGAATCCATCAATTCAACATGCGGGTCAGCGACGATCAGATCGTGGCCGTTTGAGGAGTAGATCAAGCAGAGGCTGATATTAAGGTCAGTCACAAAGGTATTTTTATATTTTATATTTTTATTTGAATCACCATCAGATCATCTAGACCCATGGATCCTGGGTTAACGGACAGAAAATTTTTGTTCTACGTGATTTCTAATTCCGCTACGCGTAGCGATTTCGCCCGAGGGTGAAGACCCTTCCAACAAGTGGTATCAGAGCTAACTATGGAATATTTTAAGAGAACGAACCAAAGATAGATGATGTGGTTACTCGCTGTGAGCTCGAACGTTTATCCTGGATATCCGAGATTCCTAGCTTTTGTGTGATTTAATAGACATAAGGACTATTGTTCAAAGATCAGCGGAAACGATCTGCTTGTCGAAATTTTCGTGTTGATTTAGTTATATGGTTGGAAAGTAGACTTGAATATGATTCCAGCACATCAAGAATCATTGAAATCCAACAAGCGGATTGTGAGAAATGAATTTTTTAAGTTGTGCAAGAAATGTAGTTTTCACTATTGGAATTAACAGATATTTTTCGTTTGATTCCAAAATGGTTTGGAAAGTTTATAACCTAGGTATAAACCTTCCAAACTCTAATTTGGCTTATTTGTAGCATGGTCAGACCCTTGGTTGGTCATCCGAATAATTAATTCCTACTTAGGTTATTCGGATAATCATGCTATCTGGATTAGTCGCTGATATAGAACTATTTTGAGTTTTTCACAACCAAAGGATTTTATTTTCAAACTAAATTTTGTGTACTGATTTGAATCATATTAAAAATTATATTATTAATTTTTTCTTGAAAATCAGTAACTTGGGATGTTGGTTATTAAATAACTAGCTTCAATTTTGTGCAATTCAATTGTTATGGATGAAAAATGGGCAAAAATGATGTTAGACCTCAAATCATGCATGACATATTCATGGTGAATGGTTCTGATATTTATTTTTGTAATTTATGATATTGCTGGTCTGTAATTATTTAAGTCCACAAATGTAATAATTTCATTTTCTATTTGATTGATGTACTCTATCTGAGCTGTTGTGCGGACGGCTGGTTTCCTATGGAGATTATTTCTTATGTATGTAATACATAGGCTAGAGTATGACACTAAGATAAATTATTTTATATTGTCCATGAATATTTGTTGATGAGATCGCTCTCTTGGAGAACGACGGATGGATTGTGGGAACCGTAGCATGGCGATGCTCCAAACTATCTGGCGGATGGCGGCTGAATTTGATCCAACTGAAGACGGACATGCACACTGATATTACAAACCTTATTAGCTTCATTTGATGAAGTAAAACATAGATAAATCCCTTCGAAAAATTTGCTTTGAGGCTGGTGGATTTTCCCTAGTGCGAAAGCACTTAATTGCCCATAGTTCACCCTCAATTTGGTAATCTAGGGATTTCCTTATTAAAATAAGGTCAGTGGGAGAATCCCTATAATCCAAGATACCAAATTGGGTTCATGGATGTGTTTGTGTATGTTTTCATGGTGGATTTGTATTTTCATTTGATTGATGGTTTTTTTATTTTTCCATGTGACAGATGGTTGGTTTTATGATTGCCTATGTATGTTTTTATTTTTCCATGGGATGATAGTTTAAAAACATGGTCAATATAATTTGATACTCCCACATGTAAATCCCTCTTAATTAATATTAAGTTGATAAATGGGGAATCAATCAAAAGGATTGAACCTCATGGGTTTCCATAGCAATCTGACGTTTGCAAGTTCATAAAATGGGACGGTCATATGCCAAAACAGAAGGCGATCATATTTCTTTGGCTAGAGTAACCGTCAGATTCTTAATTGGATAAGGAAAGTATATGAAATTGCAGAGGTCATATGCCAAAGTGAAAGCCATTGTAGTTTCGTATACGTTTCTAAGGCGGTGGGTTTATCCTAACCAAGCAAAGGGTGTTGATGCCCAAATGATAGACACACTGCGATGCTTGGAGGCCAAATTAAATAGGATGTTGTGTTGGACATGACGGATTAGATGAATCCGCTTATTCAAGGGAAAAATGGTCTATGGCCAAAGCCTATGGCTATGGTTGCATGAATGGGTTTCTGATGCCCATTGGAGAAATCTTTGCATTACTCTTGATTCACGAAGTTGAGGGGCCCGTGAATGAGACGTATAATTGGCAGTACCATCGTAGATCGGAAACTCAGATCCAATGAATTTATGGCATGAAATTTATAAAACTAAAAATGTGGATACTTGCTTAAGTTAGCTTCGTTTTCCTTTGCATACGATTTCCTTCGACACTTAAGCTAGATGACCCAATAAGGTAGTAGAATGTGATTCATACATTGGATAAGGAATTTAGCTACAATTATCACAGCATGATAAGGGTCAACTACATTCTAACCATAGAGGTGCCGAGAGTGCCAGGTCCAAATGCAACTAATAAGAAGTATTTTGTGAAGCGGCATGTTGGAAAAGACATGCCAAGTGTTATACCTTCATAGTCAATGATCCGCATGCTGTGAAAACAGTATTACAGATCAATGACAAGAGTAGATACACTAGACAATGTCTAGGATATGTCTTGGAGGATGGAGTCATACTTCTAGGAAGTTGGCAATGAATGACTCCAAGATACATGATCCGATTATAGTAATGAACAATGGCGATAGTCGCCTAATAGCAATGAAAAGTGTTTTCATTGTGGAAGCCAATATGATAGGCCCGACTCTTATTTAGTATGGATACTTGTGTAATCACACACATTTGCAAGTGTTGCAGGTTTATAATGTTGATCAAAGGGAAGCTCTTCCTACAAGTCAGAATGACGCAACGGTTGCAGTCAAGACTATAGGATTGTATAAGTTAACTTATTTTAGAAGTAGGGAATTGTTATAGATGAGATGACATTTATCGGTAGCCTCAAAAATGAGAAATAGGATTTTTATTTTTCAAAAATTTTTATTTGAATACAAGGTTGTTTTTTATAAAACAAATTGTTATTATACAACAAAGAAAATTTTAAAGGTGAGGGGTACTTTGATAAATGGTCCAACCTTACTCAAATAAAGTTAACATTACTGAGAGCATAGCAGTTAAACAGTGTATGTTGCCTTGAAAGGACAAGAGACGCTGTAAACCTAACTTATCATTGATACCTTCGATTGAGGTCTTAGTATTCTAGAACGGATCACTAATTGGTTTTGGAGGTTCCATTGGATCTAATCTATGTGGAACTCTATCCAATATGTGAATCATGTCTAAAGGTTAAGATGACAATGATTCCCTTTTAGGGCAAAAGTGGAAGGACAAAGGATTTGTTGGGATAGATTCACACTGACTTGTGTGGACTCTTCTTCTTATCCGTCTAGAGGTGGGTTTGTCTACTTCGTCTTAGTTAATGATTATTCTAGGTATAGCTTGCTATGCTTGAAGCGACGCAAGTTGGAGATCTTTGAATAGTTCAAAGAACTTAGGAACGAAGTAGAGAACCAGGTTGGTAAGTAAAGTAAGGATCTTCCTCTCATTAAGAAGGAGAATACCTCACGGATAAGTTTAGGGACTACTTAAGGACGGGTGGAATCCTTTATCTTGGTGGATTCAATTTGCAATGTCATGGGATGACAGTGTTGCAAAAGGGAGAAATCGAACCTTATTGGACATAGTTCGATGATGAGCTTCGCCAAAGCACACTTATTTCTTTGGAGCTACACCTTAGAAACGATGCTCTATGTATTCTTAACCGAGTCTCATTCGGATCAGTACGAAGGGTTCTATATTAGATATCAACGGGCAAGAAATTCTCATTGAATCGTCTAGAGGATATGGGATTTTTCCAGCCCAAGTGGAAAAGTAAGGTACTAAAAATTGGAGACGATAATCGAATGGTATGTATTTATTGGATATCCCAAGGGGATAAAGGGTTAAAAACCCTAGTGTGCAAAATTGTTTTGCAAGCCGCAATGGTGCATCATTGAAAGAACTTATCTTCTTAAATGCATTCAAATGGGAAAGGTGTGCGATAATTGACCAAACCTAAAAGTCCAATATACAAGAGATGTAAGGATAGTGAGCATAAAAGTACTTAACCTATTTTAACACTCTTATGTGGTTATAGGTAGATCAGTCTACTTGATAGATGTGTCTATCTATAGACACCCCATTTTGACCGATCAGTCTGCTTGATAGATTTGTCTATCTATAGACACCCCATTTTGACCGATCAGTCTGCTTGATAGATGTGTCTATCTGTAGACACCCCATTTTGACCGAACCCTAAATAGGTGTGTGTGAATAAAATCCCTTCAAATTAGTGAATTAGTGTTCCAAAATTTACCCTAGAATAGTTTAGAATCCCAAGTAGGTCCATGTAAAATTTTGTCAAAATCCGATCAAAGTTACCTAACAAGACGAGTATAGTTAGAATAATAGTGTTGGAGAGGGGAGTGTATTATTCAGACTAGGGGGTGGCCTGAGAGAAGAAAAGTGAACAAGTTGCAAAAAGGGGGTTGTCCTTGGGAAACTACAGAGGAATAAAAGTATGCTAATTTCTCATTAAAACTTTTTCCACAAATCACCCATTTAATTAAAAACAAAGCAAAATACACAAAAAGGGGGTGTATCACTAAAGTTACGGAGTACCTATATCAATTCATATACTAGTCAGTGTAGAGGAGGCAAAACAAGTTGGTGTAAATAGTAAAACATAGTTGTACTAATAACATTTCCTTTTCAAGAGGGGTGAATTAACTGTAGAGGGGCTATACCTGTGGGACCCGATCCCACGAGGGGGCCACGACCCCCCCCTCTTGGTCTCTCGTACCCACGCGAATGCCATGTGCTTTTTATTATTGATATAAATCATCTTTTTCGTGAACTTGTGATCAAAAAAGAAATCCGAATTTCACGTAAAAGAGAATGCCAGAGTTGCCACCTAGGTAAAGGGCCTAGCACCCATAAGTGACACTGCAATGATCTGCGATCCCAGAAGTCTAGATTCGTTACCTGATTAGGAGAATGGAAGGTATGGCGGATTACCACCATATGCACCATTCTTGTCCGATAATCCGGTCTTTAATTCTAAAGATTAACTCATTTAAATTTCTTTTAAAAGGCACATTTAAACTCTCTTGATGTGCTAACTATGGGACATGTATCCTAGATGATGTAATTTCAATGTGGTTCCTAGATGCATCTTTTGATTCTCTTGATTTGGTTTGGTTCAATCTATGTGAGAGTTATCCTAAAATCTAATTTTGGGAAAATTCTAAGTGTTTTAATCAATTTAATTTAGGGTTTGAAAATGATCAAGAAACAAATAAAATAAATTCCTAAAACCCTACAGGAGTGTGTGTAGGGTCGACTTGAGCTTGGAATGCCATCCAAGTATCCAAGTTGCATATGTACCCAAGCCTCACTAGGATCAGAGTCGACGTAGTTCGGTGGCCTAAACTAAGATACATGCCTAACTTAACTAGGACACCAATCTAGACTGCACTGACTGTTTCAACAGTTTAAGAGAGATTATTTAATTCAAGTTGAGTATATTTTATTATCCTAGGACGTCATCTATGATGCTATATAGCCCTATCTAGGTGCAAGACGTTCCCTAAACTAATGCAGGTAGGCCCTACATCCTAGATTAACTAGGCTTATCCTGTAGGGAAAAAAGGGTTATCTAGTGAACTTAAATCGCCTCGGAGCCCAGCATCGTGGAGGTCTCACATAGTGGAAATCCTTGAGGACGATTTCAAGAAGAGTGGAGTAGGGCTTTGCCCGAACCACTATATATCGGTGTGTTCCTTCCTTGTCTTGCACTTTCATTTTTGTTTGGTTTGGCATTTCCTTTTGATTTGATATTATTTGAACTAACCAAAATCTAATCAAAGAAGAAAAAATCAAATTAGGTTTAATACTTGAATTTAAAATGGTATAAATTTTTGATAAAACCAATTCAGCCCCCTCTTGGTTCTATAGACCCTTATTTCAATTGGTATCAAAGCCTTGTCTCTACTTTGTTTAAAACCCTAACCGGTCTGGAGAAAAAGATTCTAAAAATGGCAAACTACCCTCAACACCAAGAAGGATACTCAAACACTAGGCCACCTTATTTTGATGGAACAAATTATGGATTGTGGAGAGCCATTCATAATGGATATACCTTGCCCACTAGAAATCTAAATGAATGGACCGAAGCCGAACAACAAGCCTCAAACTACAATGACAAAGCCATGAATTCTTTAATTTGTGCTTTGTCACCCGGAGAATTCAATAGAGTTTCAAACTTGAATTCGGCTAAGAAAATTTGGGACACCTTAGAAGTTACCCATGAGGGAACTAACCAAGTTAAGGAATCTAAAATGAATAATCTATTTAGGCAATATGAACTTTTTCAAATGACACCCGATGAAACCATTGCCGACATGTACACTAGATTCACTAACCTAGTAAATGGACTAAGGGGACTTGGAAAACAATTTTCAAATAGAGATTTAGTGACCAAAATCCTTAGATTCCTACCTTTATCATGGGAATCCAAAACCTCCGCAATCACCGAAGCCAAGGACATGAACACATTAAACCTAGATGAACTAATAGGGTCCTTAATAACCCATGAGATGATTTTCAAAACAAAAGCACCCGAAATTGAAAATAAAATTGAAAAAGGAAAAGGCGTTGCTTTTGCTTGCAATATAGGTGATGATGAAGAGGGAAATGGAGACATGGAAGATGAGGTAGCCCTCCTAACAAGAATGATCAAGTTCTTGCAAAGGAATATGGGAGGCATGAGAAATAGAAGGGCCAATCCTCCATTCAAGAAGAAAGAAGAGCTCGGTGACGGATCATCTCAACCCCGATGCTACGGATTTAAGAAACTTGGACACATTCACCCGGATTGTCCACTCAACAATGAGCCTACTCCAAACAATCGTTTCAAAAGAAGAGAAGGCAAGAAAAGAATGACCGCCACATGGGATGAGAACAATGAAAGTGAAGGTGAACCAAATGATGGAGAAGATTGCTTGATAGTAAAAAATGTATGCCTCATGGCTTCAACAAATGACAATCAAGAGGTAAGTACTTTAAATGATGTCATTATTTTAAAAGAAGTTCTTGATTCTTTGCAAAGTGCACATGATGAACTTGAAATTGAACTTGATAAAAATGCATCTCTTGAAAATTCTCTTTCTAGCATAACAAAAGAATTTGGCTGGTTAAAGAAAGATCATGAGTTTTTAGATGATGAAAATGAAAAATGTAAAGTTGAAATTCATGATTTAAATGCCTACCATCAAGATTTTAAATGAAAATCGACAAGAACTATCTATTGAAAACAACAAACTAAAGCATGAAAATAGTAAACTATCTCATGAATATGATGAGTTAAAGAAACTTTTTGAAAAATTTGAAAATAGTTCACTAAAATTGGATAGGCTTGTTAATATTCAAAGATTGTCACATGATAAGAGTGGACTGGACATAAATGGGATACTACAATGTCAAACTATAAGAACAAATTTGTGAAGGCTTCTTCTAGTGGTACTAAAACTTATTTTTATTGTGGTCTAGAAGGACATTACAAGGTTGCTTGCATGTATGCTAAACAAGATAAAATCAAATTGAACGCTAAAGTAAAAATAAATGAATTTAGCAAGATTAGGAAGATTTGGGTACCTAAGGGATCTCACTTGCCTATTCATATGTAGGTATGCCTTAAAAGCCATAACAAGAAGAACACATGGTACCTTGATAGTGGATGCTCTAGACACATGACCGGAGACCTCACTCAATTTGCATCCCTATCACTCAAGGATGGTGGAGATGTTACCTTTGGAGATGATAAGAAAGGAAAAGTTAAAGGAGAAGGCACCATAGGTAACTCTACCTCTCCCATACATGATGTACTTTATATTGATGGCTTATCTCATAATCTTATTAGCATTAGTCAATTGTGTGACAATGGTTTTGAAGTAGTCTTCAACCCCGACAAATGCATTGTTAAGAATAAGATAGATGAAAAAGTGCAATTCATAGGTTCTAGACACAATAACATTTACACTATTGGGCTAGATGATCTTAGACTCCAAAATGTAACTTGTCTTAATGCCATTAGTGAAGATTCTTGGTTATGGCATAGGAGGTTGGGTCATGCCGGAATGGATCTCATTTCAACCCTCTCCTCAAAATACATTGTTAGAGGGTTGCCTAAGTTCAAGTACACCAAAGATCACATTTGTAGAACTTGTCAATTAGGCAAACAATTGAAGAGCACATTTGCCCCTAAAAATATGATCTCAACCACTTACCCCTTGCAACTACTTCATATGGATCTTTTTGGACCAATGAAGACAAGTAGCCTAGGTGGAAAGAGGTACGTGTTTGTTGTTGTGGGTGACTACTCACGATTTACGTGGGTCATATTTTTAGCACATAAAGATAAAACCTATGAAAATTTTCTTAAGTTATATAATCAAGTCCAAAATGAGAAAGGTATTGTCATATCTTACATTAGGAGTGACCATGGAACGGAATTTGAAAATATACACTTTGACACTTATTGTAATGAACATGGCATCAAACACAATTTTTCGGCACCTAGGGCACCTCAACAAAATGGGGTTGTAGAAAGAAAGAACCGAACCCTCCAAGAAATGGCTAGAACTATGTTGCATGAAAATGATCTCCCTAAATACTTTTGGGCGGAGGCGGTTAGCACCGCTTGCTATATCATAAATAGGGTGTATATGAGGTAAATTTCTAAGAAAACACCTTATGAGCTTTGAAAAAACTTGAAATCAAATATAAGCTACTTTAGAGTGTTTGGTTGTAGATGCTACATGTTGAATATCAAAGATAACTTACATAAATTTGATAAGAAGTCGGATGATGGCATATTCTTAGGGTATTCTACACATAGTAAGGCATATAGAGTATTTAATAGAAGAACCCTAATTGTAGAAGAATCCATGCATGTTGCATTTGATGAGAGAGTCAACCTAGATGGCCGAGCTAACTTCGAACAAAAAGCTATCCGTGGCTGAAATGTGGGAAATAATACATTCTTGGAATAAAGAAATAACTCCTATGAAAGACGAAGCTAAGGAAAAACCTATAGCTCCTGAGGACTCTGTAGTCCAAAATCATCCTTCTGTGACCCTTGATCCTATCAAGGCCATGATAACACATATTGGTGATTCTGAAGAAGAACAACTTATTAAAGAGAAGTGATTTACACCTCCTACTGTCGTAGGAAAGGAGAAAGAATTTGCTGACGAGGTTGAGAAGCTGTCTCCTATGATCCCTATTCCTGTCTCGGTCCCAGTATCGCATATTGATAATTCCAAGGGCAAGCAACATGTCGAAGAGAAGTGTCTCTCATCTCTCATTTCAGTAGGAAAGGTGAAGGAGCGTGTTAAAGAAATTGAAGAATTGACCATTGATCACCAAAGTGTGAAGAATCCAAGGAACGATAGCAAATCAGTTGTCGATTCTAAGAAGATCAATATTATTGAGTCATCTCATCAAGCACCTCAACCTGTCATGCAGAGGTCTGGTCCAGGAGATGAGAACCCAACACAGAAGCCTAAGAAGAAGTTCACTCCATTACCGAAACCTCCAGCGGTCATTTTTCGAAACCTTGTTAAGGATGGACAGTTAAAACTCATGGCTCAGAAGCCACCTCCTAAGGTTCTTCCAAGGTTTTACAACAAGGATGAATACTGTGAATATCACCAAGGCCCTGGTCACATCACCAATCGTTGTCGCTCCCTCAGATTTGCGATTCAGGACCTCATAGATAGGGACCGTTCCATTTGGCCTGGGTTTAATGCTAATCAGAATCCTTCACCTAGACGTGTTGATATTCCTCTAACTATTGCTCAAGCTAACTCGATGGTTGAGCCTTTTAAAGATCCAATTATCATCACCCATCCCACTTTTGAGTCAGAGAATTCTTCATCTTCAAACTTGGGAGTGTTAGAGCTTGAAATGCCAGGAGGTGGTTATATGCCAAGAAAAATATTGTCGATGTCAGTTATTGAAGATCAGCTGAAGCCGGGTCAACAGGACCTACACAAGCGTTGAACCCCTAATTATGGAGATCATGGAGGAAGGAGTGCCACCCATAACCTTTCAATGCCAGTTCATTTACCATCGAAGAAGTGTCGCGTGTTATTTGTCTGTCGTTGAGTGTACACCAACTTTCTTCTCTCAAAGTTGGTAAGTCTTATTGTGTCGATGTAAAAAAAAAATGTGTGTCATGTTTGTTAGTCGTGTTCATTCATAGTTTGTTGTTTCCATCCTTTGTCAAGTCCAATGTAGAGCCCATTGAGGCGCGTTAAAAAAAAGAAAAAGAAGAGAGTTACTGATGTACTTAAGTGTCTTCAATTCAATAAAGTTGTTCATTTTATATCTTTGATGTTATAAGATTCACTTTTAGATCTAATGTTTAAACTAAAACTAAAGACACCCTTCTCGAATGAGAATGCAGACGAAATTTCCCTCAAGATCTGAAAGATGGTCAAACGAGAGGAAGAGCGTCGAGCATAGCCACTCAAAGAAGAAATCAAAGCTATTGATAGTGGTATCGAAATCTGAAACTCGGGAAAGATGGATTGGCAAAACTTTATCTCCCGAGGAGCGCAAAGAATTGATAAACCTATTTAGAGGGGGTTTGAGGTAGTCTTGCTTGATCCTATAAGGATAAACCGGGTGAATGCCCTACTGTTGTGCAAAGCAAGACTCCTTCCGCTTTAGACACTTAGTCGAAAATCAAGAATTTGAGAGAGATGAACATCATACATCCAATGGAGCTGATGAGAAATTGAGAAAAAACTTTCCAGTAAATGAAGTCATAGAATGAGCCTTAAAAGAACACTTGGGTTGCATATCTTTGACGAGATTCCAAGTTGGAATATTTCATGATTACGGACAATTCTTATGTCCAAAAGAAACAAGAGCATGAAAAGATACGAAGGAGAAGGGAATGTGTCCCTAAGACAACTCCTTAGAAAAATCAAAGACCCAAGTGATGGAGTCTATGAGATAGATTGAATATCAGAATTGTCTCCAACATTTGGAGACTATCGAGAGCTGTATAACCTTGAGCATAAATTCAAGATATTCGAGAAGCGCATCAGTTTAAGTAGAGCACCGTGGTTGAAGTCTTGCTTGCAAATACCGCCAGACTCCTCGACAAAAATATTCAAAGCTGTTGAACCTTATTTCTCAAAAGCTTGTACATCAAAACACCAGGAGGCCATCATTGGACGTTTTAGCCTCTATAGCCAAAATCCCAACATTTAAAAAAATCCTTTTGTGAGGCCTTTGAGCCAACATTTTAAAACCAAACAATTCTTTCAACCACATTATAAACCGGGGGCAATATGCACCCGAACTACGCGGACCTGATCCCCAACTCTTCGGGGGTACGTAGGCAACCTGATCAACTCAGGTTCGGTCAAAACCTTGGGGATATGCTAAATCATTCCCCTTCCAAAATTTTGAAGCTAAAAAGCTAAACCATTCTTTGTAAACCCCAAAGCGAACTATGCGGATCTGATCCTCCATTTTTGGGGTACGTAGGAAGTCTGGCAAGACCAAATTCGGTCCAAATCGTTTGAACTTTTGATATCTAACCTTTTTGAACCCGAGCCTACCTATAAAGTTCTTCTGGTGAAACGAGCAAAGTTTCAAGGCAATTCAAAACAAAAACAGAAAAAATGAAAAGAACGAGAGTCTGAAGACCCACTAGGTTGAAAACCTGAAAGGGCAGCCTAGATAAAGTCATGTATTTGCTAAGTCGATAACCAAAGGCGCCGGCTTATGCAAAATGAGGGTAGCGGTCTACTGGATTGAAAACTTGAAGAGGCAATCCAGTCAGAGGCAAAGACTTTCCAGAAAGTGAGCTGATAAGCATGGAAGGAGTTCCTCGATTATGGAGAACTCTGAAATTTGAGTAGTGGAGAATTCCAGGCAAAAGCTGAGGCAAATGGTTTGCTAGACCAGGAACCTGGAATGCAATAATCATGAGTTCTCACCAGAGGAAACTCGAAGAGAAGAAGAAACAATCACTACATAGGACAGGATCTTAGAATCCAAGTAGTGTCAGTGAGTTTTACTTTGACACCTTTCTAAACTAGGGGCATTAAGACTGAGCAATTCAAAGGGGTAATAACCATGACAGAAATCCTGATGGAGGAAATTAGTGTCTCTTGACATGGTTTTCGAAATTATTTTAAGAGTGGCTAACCTTACCATAAAAAACAAACACATCAGGTCTAAGGGTGAATCAAAAGTGAGTCGAGTCCCTCGAATAATGTACGTCTTCTTTGATAGAGTCCTTGAAAGTCTGTTCCTCATTCATATTTATTTTCCTTCAAGATCGAAGTCGTCTAGCACTGGAAGAATGGGTGTATACATTCTGAAGTGATAAAAAATGAATAGACCTTGGTTTAGGTATTAGAGAAAGGCAAGAAATATCATGTTCTGACGTGATGAAGATGACAAATTTCAAGCAGTAGGTGGTGGAAAGAGTGAACCTCAAATAATGGTCAATGGAATAAGAATTTTTTCTTGCTCAGACATCATCCTATCTTGATTCCAAAGAAAAAACCCATGCAAACCCAAATTTTCTTACCTATCCTGGTTCTACTTTCCTTAGGACTCTTGTCATGGAAGTATAATACATTAGGGGCATCTTTTATGACTTGCGTCATAAAAGATATCAAGCACACAAAGGCAATCAGTGCAAATGTTTATAACAAATTGAGATAAGAGAGATGCGAGCACATCTAAAGCCAAATCTCTAAACTCCTCAAATGAGCCCTCTTTCTAAAAGAGTTAATTTTCAAAGAAAATCAATTTCCCTAGCGGAGTCTAGAATTTGCTCTCACAACCTTCAAAACCTCAGCAGAATGCTTTTCACCTGTCAAAGAAGGGCCAATATCCAAATCCCTACAAGTTATTTGAGTCCAATTCTCAGCAGGGATCTCGTACTCCCAATTTCCTCGGCAAGAGGCGATCAAACTAAAAAAAAAATCATTCAAAATCAATCAATTCTCAGCAATACTCATTGGTTTCCAAGGCTCTTCGTGGTCTACTATTCAGGTATACCATGGACCCTTACTTCCTGAGTGGCTCTTCGTGATCTGTCTTCTACGCTGTATCATGGACCCACTATCCTTGTCCTTTCTTGGCTCTTCATGGTCTACCATTCAGGTACACTATGGACCCTTGCCTCCTTAGTGGCTCTTCGTGATGTGTCCTTTCAGATATATCATGGACCCATTATTCATAATCATTCCATTCATATCTTTTACATGTCATTGTTTCTGCATGCTGGGCTCTTTGTGGCTTATTGCCATGGAACCTAGATTCAATACTGGACTCTTTATGGCTTATTGCCATGGACCCCAGATTCAATACTTGGCTCTTCACGGGGTACTGCCGTGGACCCTTGATTCTTTTCTACTGGGCTCTTCGTGGCTTATTGCCATGGACCCCAGATTCAATGCTTGGCTCTTCATGGTTTCTCACCATGGACCCTCGATTACTTCTTGGCTCTTCATAGCTTATGGCTATGGACCCTTGATTCCCAGTTTTTAACCCACCAACCACCTCATATCTTTCTGCTGGGCTCTTCGTGGCTTATTGCCATGGACCCCAGATTCAATGCTTGGCTCTTCATGGTTTCTTGCCATGGACCCTAGATTCATTGCGTGGCTCTTCACGGTTTACCACCTTGGACCTTCGTTCTCTGCAAGGCTCTTCATGGCTTATTACCATGGACCCCTGATTAAAATTTTCATTAAACTGTCGATCTTTCTTGTCTAGTTTGGTGAAAAGCTGGACCGCAACTCTATCTAGTTATTTTGTTGTTAGCAATGAAAAGTCAGGTCATGATCCGTCGTTCCACAGTGTACCGGCACCCAAGTGCGGAGTCAGGAATACCTGTGTTATCGATGTGTTACTCGAGTTATATGTCTGGTGGGAGGCTATCTCACCAATATGTTTTGAATGCTGAGTTATGCGTCTAGCATTTCACCAAATTAATTTTAAGTCATGATTGAATGTGAAATTTTAAAATCAAATTCTCCTTGAGAGCATTCGCCCCGAACGTAGAAAGACCCAAAGTCTCTCTGAGAGCATCAAGCAAATAACCAAAATCCTTTCCATTCAAGACCCCCGAGGCATCACTTCCTTCCAACAATTCGATCTTTTCAAAATCATTTTCTTTATTCCTTTCTTCAATTTTGGGCCAATCAAAATGTGTTGTCAGTTCAGCTTTGACATTCGCGCGACAAGCACGCTTTGGCAAAGAGGGGCATCTGTAGACACCGCATTTTGACTGTACCCTAATCCTCACTTGTTTGAGCAAAACCCCATCAAATCAGTAAGATAAAACCCCAAATTTCACCCTAAGCTAGCTTAGAGTCCCAGCTAGGTCCCCATAAAATTTCGTCAAAATCCGAGAGCGTTTACCCAGCAAACTGTGGACCCCGATCCGAGAGAGAGGCGGGGAACGGGCCCCACGCTAAGTCTCAGGATCATCCACGTGAATGGAGAGCTCTACCAAGGAACTCTCGAAAGAAAATGCCTCTCACAGCATGAGTGGCGATACAAAGGTGAGATATCTCTCGATTCGGGGACTAGCCCAGATTCGAGGCGTACCTTAAACAAAGAAGAGTCGCCATCCAAGGAAGTGGGCCAAGGATCCCATACTATGCTCTGTTGCAACGGATAACCAGAGATATAAAAGAAGGTTCGTGCCTGGTTACGAATTTGGAAGGTCTAAAGAGCACCTCATCCGCCCAAGTGCAAGCACCTGGTCTCTAATGCCATTTATTTAATAATTTTGAAGAGTTTTGGGCGAAAATCATATGAAATGGGAACTAATATCTCCGAGAAGACGTCTGTCTAATCATGCATGTCTCGGAGATGAATAATTAGCACACATAAAAGAAATGAAAGAAGTGTCTCCTAATAATAGCTAGGTTATGAGTGTCATACCTAATTGGTTTCTGAGTTCTGGTGTGCAAACACATGCAGGCTACAGCTAAAGGTATAGGATCTGTACATGAAAGTAAGAAAACACAGCAAAACACACAACACAATTCAATTCTATACATGACTGGACAAAATGAGTCCCAACTCTAATGCGACTTGACTCGGACCAAGATGGCCGTCCATCCCAGCTGCTCTACGTATCCCGGCCTCGGGAAGAATCGGAGTCAACGTAGTTCGATGCCTTATTCTAAACTATTATGCCTAACCATCTAGAACCGCTATCCTAGACTCGATCCACTAGACTCGACTGATTTTTAAAGCTTTTTGTACGATTACTTAAATTCAAGTGAATTGTAATTTTTAGGACTCTCTATATGCCCTAACTAATGCAAGTTGGTTAGCCTTAAGCTAATGCAGGTGGGCCCTACATCCTATGTGTAACTAGGCTGTGCAACCTAAGGAAAACCATGGGCTGACTATATGTTTCCTAGTCTAGCCATCGGTTCGACTACATGTCTAACCGATCGACTCGAGGCCTCCTAACTCTAGGGACACTCACACGACAGGACACACCATATCAACAAATCAGGACAGACTCCTAACTCTAAAACACCCTAAATAGCTAGGACAGACTCCTAACTCTAGGGGAAGATCTTTTTGAAAAAGGGTTTGAATATTTTTGTAATTTTGAAAGGTTTGAAATGTTTATTTTTAAAGGTTTGAAATGTTTATTTTTAAAGGTTTGGCTGGACTTGGGATGTGGATCCCAAGCTGCACTACGTACCCTGTTGAAAGGGATCAAGCCAACGTAGTTCGGAAACAGAATTCCATAACTACTCCTGAAAGACTCAAAATTTTTGAGATTTTTTGGTTTTTTATATGTTTTTGATATTTTGATTGTTTTATAGTGTTTTTTTTGAGTTTTTGACACAAGAGGATTGGATCCTATCACATTAGGGGAGGACAGACTCCGGATATCTCGCAAAGGTTGGACAGCATCCTATGCTTTGCGGGGGAAAAGAACAGAAACACAGCTCTGCAAGGGTTGGATAGCATCCTATACCTTGCAAGAGTGGATAGAAAAACACATGATTTGATAAGAGGTAGAATAGAATCTTAACCCCTATGATGATAGGACTGACTCCCTAGACTAAGGACGGATTCCTATGCTAGTGGACTGTCAAACTAAGATAAAGCTGACAAATAGTAAGGAAAAAAAGAGACCTTGTGCATATTTGACAAAGGTAAAACACCCAGCCGGGCCGAACAGCTACCTAGCCTTAGGGTGCAACAAATGTGCGACCCAATACCCATAAGGGTAGGGGTATGATGCCAAGCCTAGTAGGGTGTTCTCCCAAAACCAAAAGACGCACCAAAGAGGAGGTTTAGCAAGAAAATGAGACTGGGTAAGTCGCTTAGACACAGAGGTAAGATAGAGAAAAATGCTAACAAGGAAAAAGAGATCTTGTGCATATTTGGCAAAGGTAAAACACCCAGCCGGGCCGGACAGCTACCTAGCCCTAGGGTGCAACAAATGTGCAACCCAATACCCATAAGGGTAGGGGAATGATGCCAAGCCGAGTAAGGTATTCTCCCAAAAGCAGAAGACGCACAAAGAGGAGGTTTAGCAAGAAAATGAGACTGGATAAGTCTCTTAGACATAGAGGTAGGATAAAGAAAAATGCTAGCAAGACTGGGCAAGTCTCCTAGGATGGGCTTGGGCTATCACTTTCATCGCCCTTGCAACGAGAGGGAATTCTAATATCTAAAGAATTTAACAAAAATCTAAAAGACTGTGTTAGTCTATCAAAGAGAGAAGGAAAGTCTACCAGATAATCACAAATTCCATTCTATTCTTATAAAAATAAATCAAGAACTAAACAAAGAAAAATTTTCAATAAAACAATACACGATCTATAGCAATTATAAAATGATAAACAACATTAATTAGTCCAGACCAGCCGCTGGATAGCCTAATAAAGTAAAAACAATATCAAACACTTCAAAACCAACCACAAACCCCAATACGGGGACTCCAATGAAATCAGATGATGCCAAAGTAATCATCTGATATCAAATACACATGATAATATTTCTAATCCCGCCTTGAGATCAGACAGTACTCATGTCGATAATATCGAATAGAGTAGTCATCTGATCTCCTTCTTCCTATTAAACAATTTATTTAAATTCAAACTACTAAACACCCATTAAAAATCATCATAATTTAATCACAATTACAAACAGTGACCGAGTCAAAGGGGATAGCAACCATTTTTGGGCATTCACTAAAACATGGTCATATTAAGATCAACCATAAAAAAAAATCAGGAAGGAAAAACAAATCTCTCACTAATCCATATCTAGAATTTTAGAGATTAGATAAAGTAGAATCCAAATTCTTAAATCCTCTTAGTTGAACTATACAGGGGGATAATGAATCAAACATTTGTATCAATCAACAACAATTATAAGCAATCACAAAATACCTCATTATTTCAACCAGCAATGTAAACCTCAAAATTAAACTTAATATGCAAATAGTCCTAAATTACAAAATGAAATACTAATCAAAAGAGTATTTTAAAAGGCAGTCAAAACATGAATAGTTTACAAACAAGTTGCCTTTCAGGTATGACAACTGAAATAACTAAAGTAATCGTCATTTCCTGGAGCAGCTAAAATGTGAACAACCGAACATGATCCATATGACCTGCAACTTTATTTTACTATAATATTTCTCATAAAATAGTTTGTGCTTAAATCCACTTTGGGGTCGAAATTACCATCTTAACAAAACAATGCACATACAGACTTTTATTATTATTTAGGACCCGGAGGAATAAATGACTCCAAAACACAACTAAAATGTATAGAGCTGATTGATCCAACCTACTAATTAACTCAACAGACATGAGATCAAGTAAACAAAAGAAGAACATAATCCATAGGTTCTGAAACCACTCAAATGAAAGAAAGAATATTTCTAAATCAACTATTAGTCATAGCTGACCCCCCTAATTTCTTTAAAATGACATTGACAAAGCATTAAAAAGTTTAGTTTGGGTAGATAGTAGAGCAAGAAAATTAATAAATAATAATAAAAATGATCAAGTTAATTATAATAAACTTATACAAAAATTCTAACAAGCAAGGGAGTATCTTTCTATTCTTTCCTTTTGCTCTTTTCAGTCTAAAATATATTTTTCTCATTACTCAGCCATCTATTTCTAAAAAATTTTCAAAAATAACGATGAAGAGATTTTCAAAAGTAACGATGAAGAGATAAGAAGAATAAGGATTGGATCTAGAATTTTTCAAATCAATGGCTGCCATAAAAATGGTTTACATATATCAAAGCCAAATGAAGGCTGCTACTGTTGAAAGGACCAAGTTTTGGGTTTAGAAATTTATCCTAAGTGATTTAGAGAGTGATGAAGTGAGATTAGTGTTTATTAATTATTGAAAGATATGGGGGTAGTTTGGTAACTATACCAGGCGATACAAGTGTAATTAGTAAAAAGGGTAAGGGGGTATTTTCGTAACTTCACAAGGGGACACAAGAGTAATTAATAAAAGGCTAAGTGTAATGTTCAAGGACACTTTGGGTATTAAATGTTAGCATGGCTTGGGAAGAGAGAAGAGTGACACTTGGAAATCCAAGTGTCATATCTCTCTCATGCACTCTCATGCAAGCATACAAATCAAGATTAATTCATTTTAATGGTGAAAAATTGAAGAAAAATTCGTGCAAAATAATGGAGAGATACATATAATGTGATTTGTGGTCTGGAAGAGTTTGCAAGCAAAGTTTGATTTCAATAAAGTGGAAATAGAGAAGAAATTTCATCAAATTGTAAGTTTATTCTCATCTGCCGAGATTATTTTTATTCCTGTGAATTATACACTTCGTTTTAGGAATTGTGATTAACTACAAAGTTGTATACCTTTTTCTTCTAGTATGATTGCATATAAATTTTTCTTGATTTGGTTTTGAATGGAGAAAGTTATAGCAGTTTTACTAAACTGCAGTTTAGAAAGACATGAAATGGTGATTTTTATCTTTTTGGGTTACTTCCAGAAAGATTTAGCCGGAGTGATTAACATAAAAGTTTCTGGAAAAATTATTTAGAAGATGTTTTATGTTTATAACTTATTCTAGTTTTGAGTGTACAAATAGATATATGGATTTTAAGATTTCAGTTTTAATTGAAACCCTATTTCAAATATCAGGTAGGAAAAGTTACTTTTCCGGCAAGAATTGGCCAGAGCTGTTAACATGAAAGTTTTTGGAAATATTGTAAACAAAATCTTTTATGTTTTATGATAAGACCAGTTCTAAATGGTTCAAGAGTTATACTCATTATAAGAGTTCAGTTTTGAAGGAAAAAGACAGATTTTGTGCAGTTTGATGTTTTACCTTTTACGGCCATTTGCTGTGTAATTTGACCGTCGTTATATACTAAACAAATGTTCTTTGGTCTATATTCTACAAGTTCTAAGTTTACAAGTTTTAAAAATTCATCCATTTGATTGGAGTTTTTGAGGGTGCAAAATAGGGGTAATATGAACTTTTGTTTAAAAGTATGTTTTAGGTTTGAATCGTAGTTCTCCCACCACATATGACTTGTGCTGGATGTTTAAGACCAGAGAAAGGTATTGATTTAGAAAATCCTAATGCTGTAGGATTTGAAGAAGAAAAAGAGAAAGAGGAGAGAAAGCGAAAGCGAAAGGGCAAGGATAAAGTGATTTCCTGTAAGTGATGTGGTACCTGTCAGTATGCATTACTTGTTATGCAAACCAACAAAGCAAAATGCCTGTGATGTGAATAAGAAGAATTAATATTATATATATATATATGTCCTTGTTTGAATACTTTTGGTTTGTTTGACTGGTTTGTCTGACTATTATATGTCCTTGTTTGAATGCTTTTGGTTTGTTTGACTGGTTTGTCTGACTATTCTTCTTACTTGATAAGTTAGAAGCTGATGCAATGTGTTTAGATCCGCTCTGGTATAGTTATTTGACATACATCAAATTTGAAACTCTGCATCTGCACATTATAACATGGTCCCTCCAGTGGTGTATCTGGACATGGTCCCGCCAGTGGTGTATCTGGACATATGGTCCCGCCAGTGGTGTATCTGGACATTATAGTATGGTCCCACCAGTGGTGTATCTGGACATCATATTCATTTTTAATCCGAATCAGCATTTGAGTTTGAATTTGAAATTACACTTGAAGTTGTACTTGAGAATGAGCATGACTAAGATATATTTCTGTCAAGATAAACAAGTTATATTCAGTCTACTTTGATCTATACTGGAAAATGCTATATAATATCCTGCTCAGTAGCAGTTAGTGATATACTGCTAGATTACTATATTACTTACTAGCCCTGTGCTAATGTGCGTGATGTTGCACACTTCAGACTCCGAGGTATTTCCTGTCTTCGACCCGTCTGTTCCGAGGCCAGAGTACCGAGGTTGAGTTCAAGAGAACGTGGCTATACAAGAGTGAGTAGGGCAATGTATTTTGGTTTTGTTGTTATGTATATGTAAAGAGACCCTGTGAGGCTTGTATAAATGAAAGAAAGTTTCTTTCATTTCGTTGTCTTCTAGTTATTTGTGGATATTATGTTTATATTTGGAGGCCTTGCACATTTGCCGGGTTCGCCTAGTGAGTGTGCGGCGCCTGTCTCGTGCCCCGAGAGTTCCCGGGTCGGGGGCGTGACAACTGTTTTACATGTTTAGACAACAAAATGGGGGCTGCTATAAGCTTTATCATTATCAAGATAATATTGGCTGTAATGATCAAGTAGGTGTTGCTGACATTATCAAAATGAGAAGGTTTGATTGCCACAACCAAGTAAAGGTTACACAAGTTAAAGCCAAATGAAGGAACTCATGCCATCATTCAAAATAAATATTACTGTAATTGACACATTATATCATGGATGATGGGTACACTATAATATAAAACAAAACTATTTATACCAATAAGAGAAAATTTGATACCTTTGGACCACCATGGTAAAGTAGATAAAATTTGAGCTATCTACTTCATTTTCCTCAACTCAGCATAAAACGTGTTAGTAATTTGCCCCTTTTTTTTATAGCATTGTTGGGATTAGAAGATGACCAAAGATTAAGGAATTTAAACTGTGTGTGAAGACAGTGAATGAAGCCATTTAGGTGTTCTTACATTTCCATGTAAAATATCTTAAACCAATTTGCAGGAAAGGGATAAAGTGCTAGTTTTGTACAATTCACAACAAAGCAAATAATCAACAATAAACATAAAACCCATTCTTCACAACTTATTCTGTTAGTGTAAAAGAATTAACATTTTAAAACTGATACTCAAAGAGTCATGCACAATGCAAAATAAAATAAAATTATGAACTTACAAATGTATAAAAAATGTGCCAAAATCATTGATATGTGGACAAAATATTTGATGTAAAACCCGGTAGTAGATTTCTACGAAGATAGTACAGATGAGCTTAATGATCATGACAACATGATTTATGAACTTCCATTAAAAGGTTATCATATATGCGAGGGTAACAATGAAGAGTTGAGAATGTTCCCAAGGCATGTCATACTAGTGAACTTATAAATCTCTCAGCCAATAAAAATTGAAACTAGGAAACATAAAAAAATAAATAGATTTAATAATAATTTTAACGCAACATATTAGAATTATAGGATGCTGTCCAATGATATAAATATGAGATGAAGCTTGTAGTGAGAATGATATACACAGATTCAAATTTTAAAATGGACAAGGCAAGTACAACATCATTACACATATTCAAAACCACAAATTCTGGATTCCCATGGAAATACAATTTCAAATAAAGTTATATGGTTCATTCTACAGCTCAAGAAACCATGAGGTTAAAACATCTATCTCTATGGAGACAATTCATGGGCAAAATGATGAAATTTAAATGTGAATATCATAAGCCCAAAATGTATTAATACAAGTACCGTCCTGTATTGGTATTATACTGCTTTTGACATATTTCTTACCATTCATGGAAAGTATCCACACAAATAGAAATTTTTTTCATTCAATCCAAATAACAGACATAGGAGAACATGCTGAGGAGTTGACTAAGATAAACTAATTGAAGGAGACAAATATGGACAGATTATTTTACTAAAGACCTAACTATTGGAACTTGTGCATGCTAAAAAAAAAAATTCTACTTATTTTATAGCCATCAAACTGTAAATAAACTCTCTTTTGCAATTCTAGACTTGTTTACAAAATGAAATCATCTCAAGGAATAGTAACAATCTACTCATCAAAGATACAATTTCATCGACTCAGGTCTTCGCAATTACCTCAACAACAATCAAAACTAATAGACTATTTTTAAGAGAAAACAATATGAAGACATGATTCAAACATTCTTAAAAAAAAATGTACAAATGAAGCAAGCAGAAACACACATCCAGCAACCTTCTGCTCAATTCATCGATCATGATTTCAACATAAACTTTCTTTCACGCATATAAAGAATTGAATTAATTCAAGCAAGTGAAGATTTTCCACATACCTCTAAAAATGTCTAATTTAGAAGCTCACTGTAGCTAAAACCTTGCTGGAATTCTGATGAGATAAGAAATTACACTTCCAGACCTCTTCTCTTTCTTTCTTTTATTTTGAACACTCCAGATCTTGCTTTTTCCTTTTAATTGATTATGATATTGAAATGATATTTGAAGTTTTCAACTTGAGCTAAGGTTTTGAATATGAGAAAACAATGGATCTAGAGCTTTATAGTGCAAATTTAGGGTTAGAAATCATAGATCTAAGGTTTAGAGGTTCTAAACTCAGGGTTTAAACTGAACAAAATAGATCAGATCTGATTTTTAAAAAGAAGTTGGGGTTTCTATCTGTAAATCAAGGATTTGAACAAACAATAGGGAAGAAAAACGAAGATCGTAACAACTAATAGTAACTGAGACTCTTTAATAGATGATTTAAAGAGAGAAATCTAACCGGAACTACGGCAATGTTGCCGGAAAAGTAATCGGAGAAGAAAAGAAAAGAAAAAGCTTAGGTTAGGATCGGTTTTTCAGACGGAAACTGAGATATGATGCGAAGAAACGAAGAAAAAATGGAAACAGATTTAAGAAGAATAATGGCTGAAGCTTTGCCGAAGATCTGCCGACGAAGATGATCGGAGAACTAGGGTTTAGAAAACGAGATCTGGTTTCTCTCTCAAGTTTTTCTCGCTCTTTCTCTCTCTAAAAGGGATTTTTTCTTTTTTCTTTTTTAAAACAGAGAAAACATGATATTTATAATAAAAAAATGAGCATTGATATTGGCACTCCCAGATTTTATGAGCGCGCGGTTGTGCGGAAATTGATAGGCGCACGATTGAATCGTGTCCTATTTGGAAGCCGCTTGGTACCGTTCCAGGATAATTCACCCCCCTTCTGTGAACTTGTACTACGACTTTGCTTGACCCGTTCACTAGGCAAACACGCTCGGATTTTGACAAAATTTTGCGGGGAGCCAGATGGGATCCTAACCTAGCTTAGGGTGAAGTTTGGGACCCTAATGCTGAGATTCGGATGGATTTGGCACGAGCCGGGAAGGTTTAGGGCTTAGTCAAAATGGGGTGTCTACAGATGCCCCTCTTTGGCAGAGCGTGCTTGTCACGCGAATGTCAAAGCTGAACAGACAACACATTTTGACTGGCCCAAGATTAGAGAGCTTTAAAATTTTGGATTTTTGGAATTTTGAAAATGATATTTACAAAGATAACACAGTGAAATAGCCTTTCACCGGACTCTGACTCTGCAAACACTGGTGAGATAGCCTTTCTCCAACTCGTAACTCAACAATGGATATATGGATGAGATAACCTCTCTTACAAACTTTAAAGGATTGATTTGATTGTGAATGATCTTGAAATTTGAAAATAAAAAAGAATCTGGATGCCATGTGAAAATGGTTTTGAATGCCGTGTGAAAACGGACTTTGAATGCCGTGTGAAAACGGACTTAGAGTACCATGGTGAAAACATTTTTTTTTTAAAAAAAATCTTTCAAATGGTGAAAGAAATGACCAAACTCCAAATCGCAGAGCCATTGGCGAAAACAGCTTTTAAAATCTTTCAAATGGTGAAAGAAAGGACCAAACTCCAAATCACGGAGCCATTGGCGAAAACAGCTTTTAAAATCTTTCAAATGGTGAAAGAAATGACCAAACTCCAAATTGCGGAGCCATTGGCGAAAACAACTTTTAAAATCTTTCAAATGGTGAAAGAAAAGACCAAACTCCAAATCGCGGAGCCATTGGCGAAAACAGCTTTTAAAATCTTTCAAATGGTGAAAGAAAAGACCAAACTCCAAATCACGGAGCCATTGGCGAAAATAGTTTTTAAAATCTTTCAAATGGTGAAAGAAAGGACCAAACTCCAAATCACGGAGCCATTGGCGAAAACAGCTTTTAAAATCTTTCAAATGGTGAAAGAAAAGACCAAACTCCAAATCGCGGAGCCAAAGGCAGAAATATTTTTTTTTTTTTAAATGAAAGGAAAATTCATTGAAATGATTGAAGAAATGACCAACTTTGATCGATTTCACAAGGTGAATAAGTCATTCTTTGCCAAGAATGATTGAAAATGCATGATCTTTGCTGAAGATAAAACTCAAGAAACTTGAATAAAATTTCAGGTATTAACCCTTTTAAAACGAGTGAAAAGCATTTTGCTGAGTGTTTGACGATTGCAGGAGCAAATTCTAAACTCCGCTAGGGATAAGATTTTCTGAAAACTAGACTTCAAAAGAAAACAATTTGATTGAAGAGACTGACTCAAAGATTGTGCTCAAGCTTCTCTGGTTTTCATTTGCTGAGAATAGTTATCCCAGTTATCATCACGTTTGATATCTTTTATGACGTAAGTCATAAAAGATGCCCCTAGTATGAAATACTTCCATGACAGATTCGTAAGAGAGCAAAACACAAGGAAATGGTCAAAAATTTTCATTTCATTGAATACTTGAGGTTACAAAGCTTTCAGGTTTACAACAGGCTGTATCTGCCCGACAACCGCCTTTCATTTCTGATGATCTCTGCCATTTCATATGGGCTTGAAAGTCTACCATACAGACTTGAGAATCTACCATCTTTTGAACTTCGCTCTGCTGTGTATTACCTTTGAGGAGACACGCCCTTATCATTATTTTATCACCCCAGCCTTGGGAGGAATACTAACCACACAGGACTCTGACTCTGGAGTCTGACCTTGACTCGACATAGAAAAGACCTGGAATACCAGCAAATGAGGACTTCGACGGGCAAAATGACTTAAACTCTAAGAGAGACTGAATCCGCTTCTTAGTCTGATAAGTATTTTTTTTTTAAATGGTACAGTATACCACTCTTAGAATCTTTTGAAAACCGTATTTAAAGGTGTTTCATTCCTCTTTCTGGTATTTCCATCATGGTTATTATCCCTTTGGATTGCTTAGTCTTAACTTCCTTAGCTTAGAAAGCGTCAGAAGAATTTCCGCTGGTGCTTACTCAGACTTTAGAGTAGTGCCACTGAAGAAATGAAAGTCTTGCTGGCTTTCAGAGGTTCTGTCCTTTATGAAGTCACTGCCATGACCAAATTGCCTTTTCAGGTTTTCGATTTGGCGGACCGTATGCCTTAATTTTTGTAAGCCCAATGGTTTTTACCTTGGCATTCCCATCTTGTTTTGATGATTCCAATACACAAGTGATCATTTATCACTAATGTGTTTGTTTGTCTAAGTTGTAGATCTTGATAAAGTAAGATCAATGATGCTTGGATTGAAGGCCAAGAAGCCCACATTGGACCACTAATTGGAAGGCCAAAGTCATCAAGCAAGAAGTCATGAAGACTTGAAGACATGAAGAAATTAATATTGAAGACCATTTTTTAAATGTAATTGATCCAAACCTAGATTAGGTTTTTAGAGGCATAATTAAGGTAATCTCACACACCCTAAATAAACAAGTGATTGTATTTGTGGAGTTCCAACACCTTGGAACCCTCATAGCAATCCCATCTTGGTTGAGAACTGGAAGCCCAAAAACAGAATTGAAAATCTGCTCTGCATAGGCTTCTCGGAACTCCGAGAGTTTTTCTCGGAACTCCGAGAATTATTCTCAGAACTCCGAGAACACTCCAACGGTCTGAAAAAGAGCCGTTTGGAATTTTGCTGGAATTACCGTAATGCCACTGAACGGTCATATTTTGTTTTTCCTATAAATATGGGTGTTCTAAACATACAAACTATCCATCCTAACACTCTTAAACTTCATTTGAATACCCAAGAGTGAATCAAGCTTCAATTGTGCCTCTCATCACCAACTCTAGGATTTGGATCATAGGCTCTCAATTGTACATCTTTTGTAACCCTTGTGAAGGGATTTTTTAGTTCTTTCTTTCATCTTTCAAGATTTGTATTCGGGCGAGTATTCGGAGAAGCGGAGCCCTTTTTCTCCGTGGTGAGGATTGCCACCAAGGTTAAAGCAATTGTAATTGGCACCGATCTTCGCCAAGGTTAAGAAGATCATATAGTGAAGCCATCAACGGGTTTGGTTGGTGGAGTGGAGTAGGCCTCGGGTTTGAGGACCGAATCACTTTAAATCTCGGGTGCACTCTTTCTATCTCTTTGCTCTTTCATTTGCATTGCACCATTAGATTTAACTTGTATGCTTAAAATATTGTTTTTGATCTCTTAATCGGTTTAAGTTTTTCAAATTGGTAAATTCTAGTTTTCTTAAACAACCGTATTCTCCCTCCTCATAGTTTCCATTTCTATTATAACTTGGGACCCCCTATATCGGATTTTCAATTTTTTTGCCTGGACTGTCTGCCCTTGCAGATTTTTCATCCAGCAGGTTCAGCACCCTAATTTTTGCCTAAGCCGCCCTTTCAGGTTTTCAGCTTAGCGGGTGAAATGACCCTAACTTTTGCCTAAACTGCCCTTGCGGGTTTCCAGTCTAGCGGGTCTAAGACTCCATCATTTTTATTTTCTTTCTATTTCTCTACAAACCCGGGCCTAAGTACACCAGAAGGACTTTTAGGTAGGCTTGGGTTCAAACAGGTTAACATTTGGTAAGTTTTCATGTATTTTCGACCGAATCTGACCCTCCAGACTGCCTACGTATCCCCAAAGAAATGGGAATCAGGTCCGCGTAGTTCGCCCATTTGGGTTTCAAAAATTGTTTATTTTGTTCTTTCTTTCCTTCTTTTTTTAAGGATTTGAAAGGTTTGAAGGATTTGACCGAACCCGAATTAATCAGGCTACCTACGTACCCTGTAGAGAGGGATCAGGTCATGACGTAGTTCAGGTTATTATCTTTTATGACGCAAGTCATAAAAGATGCTCCTGGTTTGAGTTTATCAAAGAATGAAAGTTTTTTTTTATTTAGGCCCAAAGTGTTTGCAAATGGTTTTTGACTTTGAGGTTGTTGGCTTTTGAGCTCTGATCGATCAAAGACGGCCTCCTGGTGTATCTAAGCATAGTACTTTTTTAGTTGGTCCAGGTTTGTAGGTTCTGTTAATTTTTCTCCATTTTCATTGAGGAGTCTTACGGCTTTTCCAGGCAGGACTTCATCAACAATGTAAGGACCAGACCAATTTGGCCTGAACTTTCCTCTGGGATCAAATACGGGTGCTCGGTAAGACTTCAAGACAAGGTCTCCTGGTCTTAACTCTCGGACCTTAACTTTCTTGTTGAATGCCCTTTCGATTCTTCTCTGATACCCTTGGATGTGATACAAGGCTCTCAACCTCTTTTCATCAATCATCTGCAATTCCTGATGTCTGGCTTTGGCCCACTCAGACTCTGACAGATTTGCTTCCATCATAACTCTTAGAGACGGGATTCTCACTTCAACAGGGAGGACTGCTTCCATTCCATACACTAGAGAGTATGGAGTTACATCTGTAGAGGATGTGATCGATGTCCTATAAGCCCACAAAGCAAAAGGAAGTTTGTTCGACCAATCTTTGTAAGTCTCGGTCATCTTACTGATTATGACCTTGATGTTTTTATTTGCTGCCTCTACAGCCCCGTTTGTCTGAGGTCTGTAAGGAGATGACTTGTGATGCTTGATTTTGAATTCTTCACACAGGTGCACTACCTCTTTCTTGAAGTGAGATCCATTGTCAGAAATCAACTCATGAGGTACTCCATATCTACAAATGATGTTTGCACGGATGAACTTCGCAACTGTATTGGAAGTTATGGAAGCATATGAAGCAGCTTCTATCCACTTCGTGAAATAATCAATGGCCACCAAGATGTACTCGTGTCCACTTGACGATTTAGGATAGACTTTGCCAATGATATCAATTCCCCATACTGAGAATGGCCATGGCGAGGTCATAGAATGCAGCTCTGACGGAGGCACATGAATAAGATTCGCATAGACTTGGCATTTATGACATTTCTTCACAAATGCGAAACAATCTGTTTCCATTGAGGGCCAATAGAAACCAAGTCTAAGGATTTTCCTTGATAGCATTTTACCATTCATGTGAGGACCACAAACACCTTCATGTGTTTGTTCTATGAGCTCTGCAGCCTGATCTTCATCAACACACAGAAGCTGTATCCCATCAAATGACCTTCTGTACAACTCTTCACCACAGATGATGAAGTTGGCAGCGAACCTCTGAAGAGTTTTCCTCTCTTTGCTGGAAGCTTCAGGCGGATGCCCCTTGTCTGAAATGAAATTTCTGATATCTGTATACCATGGGTTTCCATCCGGACACCTGGCAGATATCTCGATGGCATTTACATGTGCTGGAGCCCATTGTAACCTTACAGCTAAAGGTTGAACCTCCATTGTCGCAGAAATATCCAACATTGAAGCCAGAGTGGCTAGAGCGTCAGCAAAATAATTTCTTGTTCTTGACAGATGAGTGAAAGTGACATTCCTGAACTTCTCGACTAGAGATGCAAGATAAGTATGATATGAGATCAACCTTGCCTCTTTCGTTTTCCAATCCCCATTTATTTGACAAATGATTAGGATTGAATCTCCGAATACGTCAATGTCTTGAATTCGCAAAGCCAAAGCTGCTTCAAGTCCTGCGATGCATGCTTCATATTCTGCCATATTGTTGGTACATTCGAACTGCAACTTGATAGATATCGGGATGTACTCCTTCTTTGGAGATACCAAAACTGCCCCTATTCCTTGACCATGATTATTGACAGCTCCGTCAAAGTACATAAGCCACTTGGAACTCAGAGTCTCTTCTTCAATGTCCATGATCTCCTCATCAGGAAAATCAGCTTTCAGAAAAGCATTCTCCTCAACAGGAGCATCAGCCAACTGCTCAGCGATGCCCGGTCCCTTAATTGATTTTTGAGTAACATAAGTGATGTCAAACTCAGACAATAATAGCAACCATCTGGCTGTTCTTCCAGTAAGAGCGGGTTTTTCGAACAAATACTTTAACGGATCCATCCGTGAGAGCAAAAATATCTTGTTCGACAGAAGATAATGTCTAAGCCTTTGAGTCGCCCAGACCAATGCTAAACACGTCTTTTCCAAGACAGTGTACTTGATTTCATACTCCAACATTTTCTTACTGATGTAGTAGATGGGCTTTTCTTCCTTAGACCCTGCCTCCTGCTGAGCAAGCATACAACCCATTGCTGTATCCGTGATGGACAAATACATCAACAACGGTTGACCAGGAATGACTGGGGATAAGACAGGAGGCAAAGACAAACACTGCTTGACCTTTTCGAATGCTTCCTGACATTCTTCATTCCATTTCTTAGAGGAATTCTTTTTCAACAACTTGAAGATGGGTTCACACGTCATAGTTAAATGAGATATGAATCTCCTCAAGTATTGCACTTTGCCAAGGAATCCACGAATCTGCTTTTCTGTCTTTGGTGGTTGCATTTCTTGGATAGCCTTAATCTTCTGAGGATCCACTTCAATTCCTCTCTCGCTGACCATGAATTCGAGCAACTTTCCTGATGTGACCCCAAATACACATTTATTTGGGTTCAAGCGAAGTTGAAACTTCTGGATTCGCTCGAAGAACTTTCTCAAAGCGATTGTATGCTCTGGTCGAGTCCTGCCTTTGACAATCATGTCATCTACATAGACCTCGACCTCCTTATGAATCATGTCATGAAGAAGAGTAGTCGCAGCTCTCTGATAGGTGGCACCAGCATTCTTGAGACCGAACGGCATCACTCTGTAGCAATATGTCCCCCACTGAGTAATGAATGCCGTCTTCATCATATCCTCAGGCGCCATTTTGATTTGATTATACCCTGAGAATCCATCCATAAAGGATAAGAGTGCATGTCCAGCGGTATTGTCAACCAAGAGATCAATGTTCGGAAGCGGGAAATCATCTTTCGGACTTGCCTTGTTAAGATCTCTGAAATCGACACACATCCTGACTTTTCCGTCTTTCTTGGGCACCGGTACAATATTTGCAAGCCATTCGGGGTATTCAACTACTTCAATGAATTTCACTTCAAGTAGCTTCTTAACCTCATCATGAACTTTCAACTCCCATTCTGTTTTAAGTTTTCGAAGTTTTTGCTTCTTCGGCTTGATGCCCGGGATTAAAGGTAATTTGTGTTGGACAATGTCCTCACTCAATCCTGGCATGTCATCGTAAGACCAAGCAAAAACCTCCTTAAACTCTTTTAGCAAGGTGATTAATTCTTCACGCTCCTCAGGAGATAAAATTTTGCCAATTCGTATTTCCCGAATTAAGGTTTCATCACCTATATTTACGGTTTCAATTTCTTCTTCAAGTGGTTTAGCTCGGTGACTATCCTCTTGTTGAATCATATGTTTGATTTCAAGGGGAGTATCATCGGCTTCCTCTTTAGAGGGGGAGTCTTGATTGTTATTATTAGTTACTTGATCAAGTTCAGAAGCAGAATCAGCAGAAGAGACAAGTACAGGAATATAAGCAAAAGAGTCTTTTATTTCATCAGAATCAATGATTACATCAGATGACTCGCCCACATCAGGCGTTACAGACTCTAAAACAGGATGAAAAAATAAGTCGACATCAGTATCGACACAACTAGAAACATGTACAGCCAAAGAATCAATGAATACGCCCTCAGACTCGGACTCAACGCCACCAGGAACAGACTCGTCACCCACTCCAGAGGTAGACACGACCTCTACAGTACCTGCATCAAAAGAAAAGTTAGAAATGACAGACTCTGGGACGGACTCAGAAACTGACACAATTTTTGAAACAATTGACTCTTTTGAAGGGACTGGAATATACTGAAGGACTACTTGGGGTATAACCTGTGAGGTCCAGTTATCCAGAGGTCCCTCGGCTGGGGTGATATAGTCCTCTGGGTTCACGAAAGGTGCGTCTCTTCCAATCATAGCAATGACTGGTGCCTCGGTCTGAATAGGGAATTCAGGAGTTCCGGTTCGAAGTTCTCAACCCAGTCTAAGTCTGATTCCTCTGTCACAACCGACTCTGCAATCTGCTTACTGTAAAATTCTGCTGGCAGCTCATCTGCAAAGAAAATCTCAAAACCCGGCAGCTTGGTCCCATTCTCATCATACCATGGCTCTGAGAAACCATAATAAGGGCAATCAGCTCCCTCTTTTCGGAATCTACCATTCATGACTTTGCTGAAAGGTCCCATTGGAAACTCTAAGCCTCTACGGCGACATTCTGCCCATTTAAACATGTAGGCTCTCATTTCCTGCACCTCCTTGTGAGTCGGCTTGTATCCCAACCGAAACAATCCGTCAGATGCTTTCAACTCGGGCCGCTCAGTCGGACCCTGCATATTCTTTCCCAAACCTGCCCCTGGGAGATACCCAAATCGGCGCATCATCTTGACTACCTGAGTATTGGTGCTAGAGAGAAACATAATTTCTTCACTCATAGCTTCTTTCATGGTGATAGCCAAAACTTCCACTGAAAATCCTGTCAGACTGATATCTCTTGTGTTTTCAGTAACAAGCTCTTGAGATATTTGTCCAACTTCTGGCTCGGGATCTCCTTTGACTGTGATCACCCGATTGTTTCGAATGAATTTCAGTTTTTGATGAAGTGTGGAAGGGATAATTCAAACCTTGTGCAGCCAAGGTCGACCAAGCAATAGACAAAAAGAAGTCTTGATATCCAACACCTGAAATTCAATGTCAAAGGTTTCTCCTCCAATGACAATCTCAGTAGCCAATGTTCCAATAACATCCCTTCGAGTACCATCATATGCCAGTATACCCTGCTCAGACGGAATGAAGTCTTCAGGCCCAAACCCCAGAGTAGTGGCAGTGCTCAAGGGACACACGTTCAAAGCTGACCCATTGTCTACCAGTACTTCTGATACTTTCTTCTGGTTGCAAAGCAGGGTAATTTTGAGAGGACGAGTATGATCCTTTCCTTCTGAAGGCAAGTCCTCATCTGAGAAAGATAAGGCTTTTGAAGCCTTGGTCATGGCCACCAAACCGACCAGCTCGTCAGGAGTGATCTCAACTGATACCTGGGACGAGTTCAATTCACGAAGTACAACCTGTCTGTGCTTCGGCGATGCCATCAGTAAACCCCAGATAGAAACATTAGCTTGTGTCTTCTTGAGCTGATTCAACAAATTGTCTTCTTCTTCCTCAAGCCTCTGTTTCTGTTTCTGATTGTCAACCCCTCTTGCAACCTCAGCTGGATTATCAACTCTGAGTTCAGCTGGCTTGAAGACTCGTCCACCCCGTGTGACGTGGCGGAGTTCATCACATTGATCGTTCAGGAGCAACAAATCTTCATCTTCTATCTTAAGGATGTATGGGGTTTTTATCTCTTCTTCCTCATCATCACTCACCCTTAAGACGTACAGAGCTTCATTTTCTCGCTTCTCATCTTCACACTGGAGAACGTATGATTGGTTTGATGGCCCAGCCACATCAGGGTTATTCCAGGATAAGACATATGGCCTTTCGGATTCTGCCCACTGATCTTCTTCTTCAAATTTCCAGACATAGGCCCCTTCAGATTCAATAGCGAATATGAAGGAAGCAGGATCAATGACAGACTCTTCAGCACAAATGACATTGACTGAAGGCGGAGGCGGCATTGCATGTGTTGGAAGAGGGTTTCTAGTTACGTTTGGTAACTCGATTGACAGCTCCTTCCTATCGATCATGTTTTGAATTTGGTGTTTCAAAGCTAAACACCTATCAGTAATATGGCCTGTGTTACGATGATAATCACAGAACTGGTCCTCTCTTCAGGATCTCGGCAACGGGTTGGGAGGAGGCTTAATATCAGGCAGCTTGATCTTTCTGTCCTTCAACAGCTTCTTCAAAGCTACGGACAAAGAATATGGAAGGGGATCAAAATGACGAGGAGGTTTCTGCTCCATCGGCGGCCTTCTCACTTCAGTGACTACCCTGGGTGGAGGTCTGACATAATTGACATTATGTACTTCCTTTGGCGCCATCACAGGTCGCTTCCCTTCTCTGACATCAGATGACACTCTTGATCTCAAGCCCTTAGCCAATGCATCTTCTATCTGGGTCCCACTTTTAATGAGATGATTGAAATCGAGGAAATACTGAATAGCCATATGATGATAATATTGCGGCGACAGATTTTTCACCACAATCTTGATTTGCTCTTCATCTGAAAGACGATGAGTCATTTGCGCTGCTTTCCTTCTCCATCTGCGGATGAAGGAAGTAAAGGTTTCATTGTGGCCCTGCTTTAGTGCTTTGAGATCTCTTTTGGTTACATCGATCCCCTCTTCCATAGAGAATTGTTCGACGAACCTATTTGCAATATTCTCTAGAGTTCGGATCTCCTCTGATTTCAAACTCAGGAACCACTTCTTAGCTGTCCCAACAAGGGATCTAGGAAATAGAAGAGCAACTTGCTCTGGAGATAAACCATGCTGCTGAAGAAGCGGAAGGACAGACATTAGATGGCTTCTAGGACACCCGGTCCCGTCATATTTATCCATGTCCGGAACTTTGAATCTAGGGGGCAATGTGACTCCTCGATACAACATAAAATCAGCCATGTTCAACTTTTTCGGGCCTTGAAATTTTATGTTTTCCATCTCTCGGGCTAACATATCCATTCTGTCCGCCATCGCTCTGTCCTCATTGGCTCTATTCAGATTAGGATGATAATTCTCTTCTGCATACTGTCCATCTTCGAAATCGTCTTTGACATTCAAAACTGCAGGCCTGGCCATTGCAGGGGGTGGAGGAGGTATAACTGAAGGGTGTTGGGGTGCATGCTCCTTAGAAGTAGACTCTCTGTCATTTTTCAAACGAGCTATCTCCTCACTCATGTTATTCATTTGTTGGAGCATAGTTTTCATTAACTCATTCATCTCAACCAAAGCACTTCCAGATTCAGCCATCTGTGCAATAGGAAATTGGACGGGCGAAGGGATTTCCTGGAGATTGGAGAAAGGTAACGCAGGAGAGGTAAAAGAAATTGGTGAGGAAGAAAAACGACTCAGCCTGGAATCAGCGGACTGACGGGACCAGGTTGATTTTGAAACAAGGATTTTCTTAGGAGCAATGGTTGCTCAATCAAGAATCCTGAAATGGAAGTATAATCACTAGATTAAAATTTTGATAATCGAGATAAACTATTTTGATCAAACAATGACAAAAGAAACAAAAACACACTTTCATTAATAAGATTCAAATTGTGATTACAACGGATGAAAAATATTAATCTCTAATCACAACTGGATAAACAGACTGACAAAAAAGGGAAATGCAGAAATCAGAATAACAAAACATGATATGGATCTTCAAGGCTCCTCAATCCGAGCTCTCTTGCTTACGGGCTTTTCTGGTAACTCTTTCCGCTGGACTTTAGATGATAGAGCAAATCTTTTATATGTAACTTTGTTTCCCCAAGCAGCTACAATGGACTTTATGAGATCGGGAGTAAGCTTTTCACAAGGAGGAGGAGTTACAAATCCGGGAGGACATGGATTTCCCGTGATCTGGTAAAGCAGACGAGTGGGAGCATAAAAGGTTGACTTTTCCAAACCCATAAGGTATACAAATGGATGCGGGTAAGTGCTAGTGATAACGTGTAAACATGAATGACTCACCCAATGGAATTGATCATTCTCCACGTGTTGCAACCAATTATGCCAATCATCATTGGATTGAGGTTTATTAGCCATGGGTTGCCACGAAAGGTGATCCTTGAGGGTGTACTGAAGGGAGCTCCGTGGCCGAAGGATGGTGAGTTTTTCACAAAGCCACAAATAAAGCAATTTGACACATCCATGGAAATTATCTTTAACTTCTCGCCGAGCAATAAGGTCTAGCCCAGAGAAGGTTTCTGCTAGCATGATTGGGACAGGATTTCTTCCTTCATTAATTTGATCAACTACACTCAGTAAGGTCACAGGGGCAATACTGGAGTCTTCACGGATAACGTGATGTGCAAGGACACCAAAGATTAAAGCACTGCGCCGACAATTTTGAAAACGGTAATCGGTAGGGTCAATGCTTTTAGAAAAACGCTCAATGAGGTCATCGAATTGCACGTACGTGTCCTTGAAATAGGGCATAACATCAACAGTTTTGTTCTCGAAAAGCTTACAGAAAAGGGAACGAGGAGACGCTATACTCGAAGGCTGGATCCAGAGTCCCTCAGGTGGGAGTTCTAATAAGGCGCACCAATCCTCGAATATAGGATAGATTTCAAAGGGACCAAATTGAAAAACATGAAGAATAGGATCCCAGAGTCTTGCAGCTGCTTGAAGAAATTGCCAGTTCACACCGGATGCGCTCAAATTATTAAATGTGCTAATGAATCTGTCGGCCACACTCCACTCTGCACGCTCGCGCGGAAGAGCTTGAATTGACTCACTTATCCAGTTCCTCATAACCTTGTTCGACATGATTTAACCTAATCACAGATAGGATAAGATCAAAAAAGAGTGAAGATGATCCTGAATAACAAAATAATAGGGATAAATTTGACCGATCATATGGGAAGGATACAACTGGTGACACTGATTTTGTTCATCCATAATCATAGACTTTCGAATAGATCAGAAAGGTAGACCACGGCCACAAAATGACAGAAGTAGGTCATAGACTGGATCTCAAATCTGATGATGAACACTGACAACTATATGATCAAGAGGATCGATAATGATAGATCATGGTCACAGAGATAGCGAACAAGCTATCAACCACATCTAGAACAGAGCATGTAACCAATAAAATCTAACCCAATGGATAATATCCATACACAACATGGATCTATGACACATCAAAAGAATAAGTACATAGTTGAAGGGTAATATACATATATGACATGGATCTGTGTACACAACACGAATGAACTCACGATCAAAGGAAATAAATAAATCATGGCCACAAGAGTGACGAGTATAGACCACTTATTAGGTGACTCTGAAAGAATGCATATATGATTGATTAAACCAGGAATCCCTCACTGAAAAAGAGGGTTCTAATCTAACCAACCAACAAAACTGAATATATAGAAGAGATTCGTACAATCTAAAGACAACATGACAGATATAGTCCCAACAAAGGTGGAAGAAATACTATCGATTGCATCAAAGGAGTGATGAATCAGACCTGGAATACCTACTGCAAAAGGGGCCTGATCTGAACGACCGACTCGACAAATAGGGTATGTACAAGAAGATGGCAAAACCGTATATCAACTCAGCGAGTAACACATGTACAAAGGAACAACACCACTGTACATTCAGGAGGCAAAGCATAGACCATGATCAAAATAAAGACCAGAGAAAATGATTAACCATTTCGAAGACTGGAGAATGAAACTATGTAGCTGATAGTTAGACCAGAAAATTCTATTGACAGACAGATCCTGGTCTAACAGATTAGCACAAAGACCGATCAGGACAATATGGAATCAAGGATTGGATCATGGCCATAAAAGGTGATGAAAGAAAGTCATTGGTCAAACCCACAACTGAAAGAACAAGCAAGCTCTAACTGATGATAATAGATCAAGAAATCTCCTGGACATAAACCTAAGATATTGGAATAATCATATGATAAAAAATCACAGGATAGATCACGACCCAAGTGACGACCAAGTAAAAGCAATGTCACCGATCAGGTCTGAAGGAATACACGCCTTGCGATAGATACGGAAACCTAATCTAGGAGACAGGTCCTAAACTACAAATAGATATAATACATGCACGTACATATATACATACATACCCTAACCAGGGGCACCAGCCCTAACCTGATCTAGCAGAGCCAAGAAAATCTTGACTCAAAAGTGTCTGTGAGTGTATTAGATAACGCGGTGGGTAATCACGGTGTGACTTGCCCTTCTACACTACATGGGTAGGCTGACTTCTATCCTAGGCTCACATATGCTGGTCGCACATGTTCGTCCTATATGAGTACATATGTATAGTGTCCTAGCAAGGGTTCCCTAATTTTGGTTCTAAAGGGATCAACTAATATATATATACATAATATAATGAAATAAAAGTAGGGCCCAGGCATTTCTGCAGGGTACTATGCTTATGACCATACCCTTGATGTATAACGCCAGCACACCCAGCATTATACAGAGTAAGTTCATTGCTCATCGGCTACTGTAGAACACCAGCACACCCAGTGTCTACGTCTGCAGCTCTGGCGCATAGCTTGGAAATAGATACAATAGCACCAGCAGGGTAATGACATCCCATCTGGCACGCACTGTATCTATCCCGTGGAGCCCATAATAATAAAATCAATAAAAGAAAAATGAAAATAAAATGATGCATGTGGTGCAGTGTGTGATTCCATTGTTTTAAACACCTATTTGGTGCCCCTGGATTCTAAGCGATTGAATTCCCATTTATAATGATTTTAGCCCAAAATTCTTCAAAGTTAGTAACAAATGGCATTTTAACAGAGTTAGGCAATATCTCAAAAGAATTTCCCCAGCAGAGTCGCCAGCCTGTGGACCCCGATCCGAGAGAGAGGCGGGGAACGGGCCCCACGCTAAGTCTCAGGATCATCCACGTGAATGGAGAGCTCTACCAAGGAACTCTCGAAAGAAAATGCCTCTCACAGCATGAGTGGCGATACAAAGGTGAGATACCTCTCCATTCGGGGACTAGCCCAGATTCGAGGCGTACCTTAAACAAAGAAGAGTCGCCATCCAAGGAAGTGGGCCAAGGATCCCATACTATGCTCTGTTGCAACGGATAACTAGAGATATAAAAGAAGGTTCGTGCCTGGTTATGAATTTGGAAGGTCTAAAGAGCACCTCATCCGCCCAAGTGCAAGCACCTGGTCTCTAATGCCATTTATTTAATAATTTTGAAGAGTTTTGGGCGAAAATCATATGAAATGGGAACTAATATCTCCGAGAAGACGTCTGTCTAATCATGCATGTCTCGGAGATGAATAATTAGCACACATAAAAGAAATGAAAGAAGTGTCTCCTAATAATAGCTAGGTTATGAGTGTCATACCTAATTGGTTTCTGAGTTCTGGTGTGCAAACACATGCAGGCTACAGCTAAAGGTATAGGATCTGTACATGAAAGTAAGAAAACACAGCAAAACACACAACACAATTCAATTCTATACATGACTGGACAAAATGAGTCCTAACTCTAATGCGACCTGACTCGGACCAAGATGGCCGTCCATCCCAGCTGCTCTACGTATCCCGGCCTCGGGAAGAATCGGAGTCAACGTAGTTCGATGCCTTATTCTAAACTATTATGCCTAACCATCTAGAACCGCTATCCTAGACTCGATCCACTAGACTCGACTGATTTTTAAAGCTTTTTGTACGATTACTTAAATTCAAGTGAATTGTAATTTTTAGGACTCTCTATATGCCCTAACTAATGCAAGTTGGTTAGCCTTAAGCTAATGCAGGTGGGCCCTACATCCTATGTGTAACTAGGCTGTGCAACCTAAGGAAAATCATGGGCTGACTATATGTTTCCTAGTCTAGCCATCGGTTCGACTACATGTCTAACCGATCGACTCGAGGCCTCCTAACTCTAGGGACACTCACACGACAGGACACACCATATCAACAAATCAGGACAGACTCCTAACTCTAAAACACCCTAAATAGCTAGGACAGACTCCTAACTCTAGGGGAAGATCTTTTTGAAAAAGGGTTTGAATATTTTTGTAATTTTGAAAGGTTTGAAATGTTTATTTTTAAAGGTTTGAAATGTTTATTTTTAAAGGTTTGGCTGGACTTGGGATGTGGATCCCAAGCTGCACTACGTACCCTGTTGAAAGGGATCAAGCCAACGTAGTTCGGAAACAGAATTCCCTAACTACTCCTGAAAGACTCAAAATTTTTGAGATTATTTTGGTTTTTTATATGTTTTTGATATTTTGATTGTTTTATAGTGTTTTTTTTGAGTTTTTGACACAAGAGGATTGGATCCTATCATCATAAGGGGAGGACAGACTCCGGATATCTCGCAAAGGTTGGACAACATCCTATGCTTTGCGGGGGAAAAGAACATAAACACAGCTCTGCAAGGGTTGGATAGCATCCTATACCTTGCAAGAGTGGATAGAAAAACACATGATTTGATAAGAGGTAGAATAGAATCCTAACCCCTATGATGATAGGACTGACTCCCTAGACTAAGGACGGATTCCTATGCTAGTGGACTGTCAAACTAAGATAAAGCTCACAAATAGTAAGGAAAAAAAGAGACCTTGTGCATATTTGATAAAGGTAAAACACCCAGCCGGGCCGAACAGCTACCTAGCCCTAGGGTGCAACAAATGTGCGACCCAATACCCATAAGGGTAGGGGTATGATGCCAAGCCTAGCAGGGTGTTCTCCCAAAACCAAAACACGCACCAAAGAGGAGGTTTAGCAAGAAAATGAGACTGGGTAAGTCTCTTAGACACAGAGGTAAGATAGAGAAAATGCTAACAAGGAAAAAGAGATCTTGTGCATATTTGGCAAAGGTAAAACACCCAGCCGGGCCGGACAGCTACCTAGCCCTAGGGTGCAACAAATGTGCAACCCAATACCCATAAGGGTAGGGGTATGATGCCAAGCCGAGTAAGGTGTTCTCCCAAAACCAGAAGATGCACAAAGAGGAGGTTTAGCAAGAAAATGAGACTGGATAAGTCTCTTAGACATAGAGGTAGGATAAAGAAAAATGCTAGCAAGACTGGGCAAGTCTCCTAGGATGGGCTTGGGCTATCACTTTCATCGCCCTTGCAACGAGAGGGAATTCTAATATCTAAAGAATTTAACAAAAATCTAAAAGGCTGTGTTAGTCTATCAAAGAGAGAAGGAAAGTCTCACTAATCCATATCTAGAATTTTAGAGATTAGATAAAGTAGAATCCAAATTCTTAAATCCTCTTAGTTGAACTATACAGGGGGATAATGAATCAAACATTTGTATCAATCAACAACAATTATAAGCAATCACAAAATACCTCATTATTTCAACCAGCAATGTAAACCTCAAAATTAAACTTAATATGCAAATAGTCCTAAATTACAAAATGAAATACTAATCAAAAGAGTATTTTAAAAGGCAGTCAAAACATGAATAGTTTACAAACAAGTTGCCTTTCAGGTATGACAACTGAAATAACTAAAGTAATCGTCATTTCCTGGAGCAGCTAAAATGTGAACAACCGAACATGATCCATATGACCTGCAACTTTATTTTACTGTAATATTTCTCATAAAATAGTTTATGCTTAAATCCACTTTGGGGTCGAAATTACCATCTTAACAAAACAATGCACATACAGACTTTTATTATTATTTAGGACCCGGAGGAATAAATGACTCCAAAACACAACTAAAATGTATAGAGCTGATTGATCCAACCTACTAATTAACTCAACAGACATGAGATCAAGTAAACAAAAGAAGAACATAATCCATAGGTTCTGAAACCACTCAAATGAAAGAAAGACTATTTCTAAATCAACTATTAGTCATAGCTGACCCCCCTAATTTCTTTAAAATGATATTGACAAAGCATTAAAAAGTTTAGTTTGGGTAGATAGTAGAGCAAGAAAATTAATAAATAATAATAAAAATGATCAAGTTAATTATAATAAACTTATACAAAAATTCTAACAAGCAAGGGAGTATCTTTCTATTCTTTCCTTTTGCTCTTTTCAGTCTAAAATATATTTTTCTCATTACTCAGCCATCTATTTCTAATAAATTTTTAAAAATAACGATGAAGAGATTTTCAAAAGTAACGATGAAGAGATAAGAAGAATAAGGATTGGATCTAGAATTTTTCAAATCAATGGCTGCCATAAAAATGGTTTACATATATCAAAGCCAAATGAAGGCTGCTACTGTTTTACATGTTTAGACAACAAAATGGGGGCTGCTATAAGCTTTATCATTATCAAGATAATATTGGCTGTAATGATCAAGTAGGTGTTGCTGACATTATCAAAATGAGAAGGTTTGATTGCCACAACCAAGTAAAGGTTACACAAGTTAAAGCCAAATGAAGGAACACATGCCATCATTCAAAATAAATATTACTGTAATTGACACATTATATCATGGATGATGGGTACACTATAATATAAAACAAAACTATTTATACCAATAAGAGAAAATTTGATACCTTTGGACCACCATGGTAAAGTAGATAAAATTTGAGCTATCTACTTCATTTTCCTCAACTCAGCATAAAACGTGTTAGTAATTTGCCCCTTTTTTTTTATAGCATTGTTGGGATTAGAAGATGACCAAAGATTAAGGAATTTAAACTTAACTCAAAAAATGATAGAACTGAAAGGAATTTTGGAATTTCTAGTGGCTGAAATAAATGGGAAAGACAAAGGGGTTGAAGGTGATAATGGCGGGAAAAAGCGTTTGGGGATGATATTAATTGGATTGTAAATGCGAGGTCTGATGTGTAAATGCAAGGTCTGATGGCGAAGGGATGAAACTAAAAAATAGTGCTGAAGGTTTTGAAGAAGATTTACAAGGTAATTGATGTTGGCGAAGTCAACAATAGCAGAGAAGAATAAGATGATAAAGTGGCTGATTTCAAAGGTATGATGGTGGTTAAGCTATCATTGAGGTAATAAGAGTAAGCTAGAAATGTCTTAAATAAGAAACAAATTTGGTGTGTTCATCAGGACAGGGTAATGCCAATACCATCATTCGACAACCAACATTCACACTACTATATTTGACAAAAGCTATTATAACTCAAATATGATGAAGCAATGATTGAGGCAGAGAAGGGAAACTAATGCAATGCGGTCATTAGAATGAGAACAACACATGTGTGTGAAGACAATGAATGAAGCCATTTAGGTGTTCTTACATTTCCATGTAAAATATCTTAAACCAATTTGCAGGAAAGGGATAAAGTGCTAGTTTTGTACAATTCACAACAAAGCAAATAATCAACAATAAACATAAAACCCATTCTTCGCAACTTATTCTGTTAGTGTAAAAGAATTAACATTTTAAAACTGATACTCAAAGAGTCATGCACAATGCAAAATAAAATAAAATTATGAACTTACAAATGTATAAAAATGTGCCAAAATCATTGATATGTGGACAAAATATTTGATGTGAAACCCGGTAGTAGATTTCTACGAAGATAGTACAGATGAGCTTAATGATCATGACAACATGATTTATGAACTTCCATTAAAAGGTTATCATATATGCGAGGGTAACAATGAAGAGTTGAGAATGTTCCCAAGGCATGTCATACTAGTGAACTTATAAATCTCTCAGCCAATAAAAATTGAAACCAGGAAACATAAAAAAATAAATAGATTTAATAATAATTTTAACGCAACATATTAGAATTATAGGATGCTGTCCAATGATATAAATCTGAGATGAAGCTTGTAGTGAGAATGATATACACAGATTCAAATTTTAAAATGGACAAGGCAAGTACAACATCATTACACATATTCAAAACCACAAATTCTGGATTCCCATGGAAATACAATTTCAAATAAAGTTATATGGTTCATTCTACAGCTCAAGAAACCATGAGGTTAAAACATCTATCTCTATGGAGACAATTCATGGGCAAAATGATGAAATTTAAATGTGAATATCATAAGCCCAAAAGGTATTAATACAAGTACCGTCCTGTATTGGTATTATACTGCTTTTGACATATTTCTTACCATTCATGGAAAGTATCCACACAAATAGAAATTTTTTTCATTCAATCCAAATAACAGACATAGGAGAACATGTTGAGGAGTTGACTAAGATAAACTAATTGAAGGAGACAAATATGGACAGATTATTTTACTAAAGACCTAACTATTGGAACCTGTGCATGCTAAAAAAAAAAATTCTACTTATTTTATAGCCATCAAACTGTAAATAAACTCTCTTTTGCAATTCTAGACTTGTTTACAAAATGAAATCATCTCAAGGAATAGTAACAATCTACTCATCAAAGATACAATTTCATCGACTCAGGTCTTCGCAATTACCTCAACAACAATCAAAACTAATAGACTATTTTTAAGAGAAAACAATATGAAGACATGATTCAAACATTCTTAAAAAAAAAATGTACAAATGAAGCAAGCAGAAACACACATCCAGCAACCTTATGCTCAATTCATCGATCATGATTTCAACATAAACTTTCTTTCACGCATATAAAGAATTGAATTAATTCAAACAAGTGAAGATTTTCCACATACCTCTGAAAATGACTAATTTAGAAGCTCACTGTAGCTAAAACCTTGCTGGAATTCTGATGAGATAAGAAATTACACTTCCAGACCTCTTCTCTTTCTTTCTTTTATTTTGAACACTCCAGATCTTGCTTTTTCCTTTTAATTGATTATGATATTGAAATGATATTTGAAGTTTTCAACTTGAGCTAAGGTTTTGAATATGAGAAAACAATGGATCTAGAGCTTTATAGTGCAAATTTAGGGTTAGAAATCATAGATCTAAGGTTTAGAGGTTCTAAACTCAGGGTTTAAACTGAACAAAATAGATCAGATCTAATTTTTAAAAAGAAGTTGGGGTTTCTATCTGTAAATCAAGGATTTGAACAAACAATAGGGAAGAAAAACGAAGATCGTAACAACTAATAGTAACTGAGACTCTTTAATAGATTATTTAAAGAGAGAAATCTAACCGGAACTACGGCAATGTTGCCGGAAAAGTAATCGGAGAAGAAAAGAAAAGAAAAAGCTAAGGTTAGGATCGGTTTTTTAGACGGAAACTGAGATATGATGCGAAGAAACAAAGAAAAAATGGAAACAGATTTAAGAAGAATAATGGCTGAAGCTTTGCCGAAGATCTGCCGACGAAGATGATCGGAGAACTAGGGTTTAGAAAACGAGATCTGGTTTCTCTCTCAAGTTTTTCTCACTCTTTCTCTCTCTAAAAGGGATTTTTTCTTTTTTTTTTAAAAACAGAGAAAACATGATATTTATAATAAAAAAAATGAGCATTGATATTGGCACTCCCAGATTTTATGAGTGCGCGGTTGCGCGGAAATTGATAGGCGCACGATTGAATCGTGTCCTATTTGGAAGCCGCTTGGTACCGTTCCAGGATAATTCACCCCCCTTCTGTGAACTTGTACTACGACTTTGCTTGACCCGTTCACTAGGCAAACACGCTCGGATTTTGACGAAATTTTGCGGGGAGCCAGATGGGATCCTAACCTAGCTTAGGGTGATGTTTGGGACCCAAATGCTGAGATTCGGATGGATTTGGCACGAGCCGGGAAGGTTTAGGGCTTAGTCAAAATGGGGTGTCTACACAAACGAACCAAAGAGGTGTTCGTAGTGTAAATCAGAAAGGGGGGTGAGTTTATCCTAAGAGGGGGCGAATTTATTCCAGAAATGACGAATCTGAGCCGAAGAGGACGCAGATTGCGCGCGCGTGTTTATCAATTTCCGCGCGCTCATCAAGTTAGTAGTGCCAATATCCCTTCCTTCTTAATCTATAAAAAATCGAGAAAAAACCCATTTTTGCAGAATAGAGGATTTTCCCCAAATCTGAGAGAGAGAAACAAAGAGAGAGAGAGAGAGAGCTAGGGTTTCATCTCCTCCTTCTTCTTCTCCGGCAAGGCTCCGATCCTCTTCTCCGGCAAGTCCTTGCCGGATTCCGGTTATATTCCGATCAATCTTTATTCACAACAAGCTTTTCTCCTTCCTCCTCTACTATTTTTCTTCTCCGGTGAATCCACCGGCGGATTCGAGCTCCGGCTGATCTACCTCCCTCAATCTCTTCAAGCTTCGACCGGCCTTATCCACATCTGCCTCCTCTGTACATTTTAGATCCACACTCTTCTCCATTAGATCCAGCCGTTGATCCCTAATTTTCCAAACCCTAATCCCCTTGCTTATCTTCTCCGACGGGATTCCAGTAGGAATCCGGTTATTTTCTCCAAGTTTTCCGGCTGGTTTCTTCTTTATACTATCGTTTTCTTTTTTAGGATTAACCTCTGTTTTCATCTGATTTGAGCTGAGATCTGTTTTCATAGCCTCAAATCCCAAGATTAGATAGCTTTTTCAATTCTTTCCCCTAGATTTGAGATCGAATTTGTGTTTTGTCTTGAGGATCATAGATTGAAGTCATTGCTCTAATTTCAAGTTCTGTTAGAGAGTTCTTCATTTTTAGAAAAAGTTTTTAGTGAATTGAAGAAAGAGAGAAAGAGATATTCCAATTACCTCATCTTCCTCGGCAATTTTTGCCAGAATTCTCAGGGCCGATCCTCAAGATCTGTTGTATTTAATAGAAAATTTCATATTTGCTGATCGTTAATCCAACAAGTTCTCTGGAATTGGCAAAGATTTCGGGAAAACATAAAGAGCTGATCAAGCTCAGCTCAAATTTCTATAGTTCCAAAGATTTCTAGAAAGTAGAGGTAAGTGAAGAATGCAAAATGTTTCATTTCTTTCACTTTCTTTACTGTTTTAACCCTTGGTTTGGCATTTGAATCTTATTCTTTTGATTGAATTGTTGCTTTGATGCTTATGTTGGAATGAGGATGTGTGTCTGTGTTTATTATGAAAAGATGATGAATTAATAAGATGGTTCTAATGTTCCAGTCTAAGCCCATAATGTTAGAATAAATTTTTTTTATATTGGTTATACCTGGTAAGTGATTTTCTTCTGTGAAGTCAGTTTTTATTGTAGCATCATTTAGAAAATGTGCATTTTAACATTTGCAATTGCATGAGTCTATGGTTAGTTTTTCATTATAGGTTGCGTAAATTTAGACAAGCTTGAGTTGATTCATTCACCCTAGATGGTTCATTTCTTGGACCTAATGGACAGATGTTTGTAGATCATGCATGTTTTGATTGCCTCTAAGTAGTTCTTTTGAATTTACATTATTTCTATAAAAAAAAATTTTGTATTTGCGTGCTAGATTTATTTTCGGGGTTTTATTTGTTTGGACAATGTTCATCAAATTGGTCATTACATAGTCTTAAAGAAATGTTTTTGAGAAAAGTTAATTAACCAATACAAGTTATATATATATATATATATATATATATATATATATATATTATTTTATTTTATTTTATTTTAAATCTTCTTTCTATTATTCATTCAAATGAGGATTATTGTTTTCTTTTTAGCGCATGTTCTGTTTATTTATTCTCGAGAGGAGAATATTGCTCTGTTGTGGCAATGGCTTAGTTATTAAAAAAAAAACTGATTTTTCTATGTCCCACCTTTTACATATTGTTGAACATTTAAGGATGGTTCACATACAGACAAAAGCTATTTCATTCATTCACATAATCCATGCTTTCATTTTCTAACAGATAAGTATAGAACAATATGAGTATCAACCTTTGCCGAGAACAATGGTGTGAATATCATATGAGATGATATTATTGATATTACTTAGTCTTAATAAATACACTAAATGTTCCCCTCCTTTTATTAGAAGACTCTCTTAGTCTTTCAGGCATGTACCGTAGATATGAGTCGTATTCATCGTCAGGGCGATGAAGGCGTTAGCCCAAGCCCATCTTTAGGGGACTTGCTCGGTCCAAGTAGCACTCCCCTCTTCTTTTCAAAAGACTTGACCAAGTCTTTTGTATGTGTATGCCCTAGGCATTAGGTTTCCCTCCATCATTGCAAAGGGCGATGTAAGAGTCATCTAGAGCCCTCTTTTAGGAGACAAGCTGTGTCTCAGAAAAGTCAAACCTCTCATAGGAGACTATCCAAGTCTCACAAAATCAAACCCTTTAGGGAGACAAGCTATGTCTCAGCAGAAAAGTCAAACTTTTGGAGACAGGATTTGTCTCTTTGGTCATAGTGTCCTCTCTTTTAGGAGACTTGCCTAGTCTCATTAGCACCTTTCCTTGTTTTCCCTTTCTCTAAAGAGACATGCTTTGTCTAGATAGCACCCTGTCATATAATTACTAGTTTAGAAAGTCTTTCCATTCGCATTAGAGTCTATCCTTAGCTAGAGAGTCAGTCCTTCAGTTTCCGGAGTCAGTCCTATCATCATAGGGGTTAGGATTCTTTCCAACCTCTTATCAAATCATGTGATTTTATCCACTCCTGCAAGGTATAGGATGCTGTCCAACCCTTGTAGAGTTGTTATTCTGTTCATTCCCCCGCAAAGCATAGGATGTTGTCCAACCTTTGCGGGATATCAGGAGTTTGTCCTCCCCTTATGATGATAGGATTCTGTCCTCTTGAGTCAAAACTCAAAAACATTTCAAAAACATCTGAAAAATCTAAAAAATCTTAAGTCATTAGGAGTAGTTAGGAAAGTCGATTTCTGAACTACGTTGGCTTGATCCTCTTCCACAAGGTACGTAGTGCAGCTTGGGATCCACATCCCAAATCCAGCCAAACCTTTAAAAATAAACATCTTAAATCTTTCAAAATTACAAAAATATTCAAACCCTTTTTTTCAAAAAAGATCTTCCTTTAGAGTTAGGAGTCTGTCCTAGATATTTGGGGTGTTTTAGAGTTAGGATGTTGTCCTGATTTGTTTGATATGGTGTGTCCTGTCGCGTGAGTGTCCCTAGAGTTAGGAGGCCTCGAGTCGATCGGTTAGACATTTAGTCGAACCGATGGCTAGACTAGGAAGCATATAGTCAACCCATGGTTTTCTTTATGATGCACAGCCTAGATACACATAGGATATAGGGCCCACCTGCATTAGTTTAAGGCTAATCAACTTGCATTAGTTAGGGCATATAAAGAGTCCTGAAAATTACAATTCACCTGAACTTAAACAATCGTGGAAAAAACTTTAAAAATCAGTCGAGTCTAGTGGATTGAGTCTAGGATAGCGGTTCTAGATGGTTAGGCATCGTAGTTAGAATAGGTCATCGAACTACGTTGACTCTGATTCTTCCCGAGGCCGGGATACGTAGAGCAACTGGGATGGACGGCCATCTTGGTCTGAGTCAAGTCTTGCATTAGAGTTTTAGGATTCTTCTTGTCCAGTGATGTATAGAGTCGATTTGTGTTGTGTGTTTTGCTGTGTTTTCTTATTTTCATGTACAGATCCTATACCTTTAGCTGTAGCATGCTTGTGTTTGCACACCAGAATTTAGACACCAATTAGGTATGACACTCATAACCTAGCTATTCTTAGGCGACACTTCTTTCATTTCTTTTATGTGTGCTTATTATTCATCTCCGAGACAAGTATGATTAGATAGACGTCTTCTCGGAGATATTCGTTCCCATTTCATATGACATTTGCCCAAAACTCTTCAAAATCAATAAGTAAATGGCATAAGAGACCAGGTGTTTGCACTTGGGCGGATGACGTGCTCTTCGGACCTTCCAAATTTATAACCAGGCACGAACCTTTCTTTTATAATCTCTGGTTATCCGTTACAACAGAGCATAGTATGGGATCCTTGGCCCACTTCCTTGGATGGCAACTCTTCTTTGTTTAAGGTACGCCTCGAATCTGGGCTAGTCCCCGAATCGAGAGGTATCTCACCTTTGTATCACCACTCATGCTGTGAGGGGCACTTCTTTCAAGAGTTCCTTGGTAGAGCTCTCCATTCACGTGGATGATCCTGAGACTGTTAGCGTGGGGGCCCGTCCCCCTGCCTCTCTCGGATCGGGGTCCACATGTGCAAATCATGATAATGGTGTGAATGAAGACAAATAAAACTCCTTAATTGAGGGTTTATGTTGATAAATAAACAAGGGTTTGAATCAAACGCTAATTTTCAGTTTTCAAGTCTAAAAACCCTAATTTTCAGTTGGGGAAGAAGAGGGCATTTTGGTCATTTCTACCTCGCCGTCTACTCCGTCACGTTAAAAAAACCTCAAGGGGTGTACTTGTCACGTTTTGAAAGTCAAGGTTAGAATTGAATGTGTCAGAAACTAGAGGGGGTGTATCTGTATTTTTCCCTTGATTTTAACTTGGAGCTCTGTGATGGCTTGATGATCTAGCATGGATCTAAACCTAACATGTCACTACATGATTTATTTTATTTTAATAAAGCATAAAGGACCATGATTATCATAACTAAAAAACAAGCTAAAATAAAAATGATTAATGACCTCTTGTAAGACCCCAATTGTTTGACAATAAAACTGGGCTGCCTTCCTTGGATGTGAAGAGAGAGAAGAAGATTACGAGAGGTACGGCTAGTGGGCTAGGGTTTGACCTAGGGGATCAAGAGGTTATGGCTAGTGGGTTGGGAGAGAGAGAGAGAGAGAGAGAGAGAGAGAGAGAGAGAGAGAGGGAGCATTGGGTTAATTTTGAGAGAGGGGGTATGTGGCTTTTTTTTATGCGCAATTTGTGGGTTGTTTTAGTTGTGAAAGAAAGGGTGAGGGAGACTCCTATTTATAGGCTAAAATTGTGCCATTTTTGGGATAAGCAAAAGTGGGTTGGGTGGAGGGTTAGGATTGATTTCATTTTGATCTAAGGGCTTAGGTAGGTTGGTGGAAAAGAGATATGAACAACGAAAAGGGTGGAGTCTTGTGGTTGGCTCAGTTTGGATGAGCTTTCAACATAACCCCCATGTGGTTGGTTTTGAATGACTAGGATCATGCCACCATCATATGATCTCTTTTGGGTGGCCTTGATCAAGCCATGCAATGAAGATTGATAGAATTTGCTTTCAACCAACTAGAGATGATACACTCAAATTTCATCCATTGGGGAGGGAAGCTACATGTGCAAAAAAGACAAATTTTGTGCAAAAAGTAACTTGGTGACTCTTTAAAAAATGTACCTTGCTTTTGGGAAGAATGAGGTGTACAATAGGCAAATTTTGGGAGCGAAATGGTGGGAGGAAATCACCCAATTCCATTCACTTTTCTTAGGGAGGTGAGGTGTGCTAAAGACAAAATTTGGGAAAATTTGGGGGTGATGTGGCATTCCCACAAATTAAGAAAAAAGTGAAAAGTTGGGGAGGCCATGGGATCTTTGGGGAGGAAAAATTATGAAAAAGTGATCTAAAAGGAGGTGACTCTGGAGGATTTGGCGGCTGGAAAAAAAAAATGGGTTTTTATTTCGTTTAATAGTCTGTTGTTAAATGAGAGTTGTTGATTTTGACGGCGACCCGATCATCCACCAAATCATCGTATTTTCGAACCGCTCAAAGCGTTTGACTTATACTCATTTCCAGTTGATGATCTAAATCATTAATTTATAGATTTGAATCCTATAAATAGGTAAATCAGTGATGTGGAATCGACCCTTATGATCTCAACAGCTCTCAATGATCCATTGATGCTGCATGGATCTATTCACTTGATTTTTCAGATTCGATCGCACTAGCATTTATTCGGGACACATCCTTGATCCTAAGTGCTTTAGTACTGATCTAAAAACCTTGGTTAACCTCGAAAACAATCATTTTTATCCCTTGATTTGATGTGGTTTCAAAAACCGGGTTTCAATAGGTTATCGGTTGTTTGGCCGAAAAGCAACCCTAAGTAATTTTAACCCGAATAAAGACTATTACGGTCGAATAATTGTTTCGATGACCCAAAGTATTTGAAATTATGTTTGAGGGTCTCCCACATGATTTAGTACACTTAAGTCATCAACTGTCATTTTTTGTCACTTCTTGGGTAAAACTAGGCAATTTTCCACGGATAACACATGGAATATTGTTGGTTAAGGCGTAGAAAAATGAGGGTGTCTACAACTGTGAACTGTTAGCGAATTTGGTGTGGCTTGAACGTTGATGTTATTTGTGGCATGGATTGATTATCAGCCCACTATGCTAATGTGGACTGTCATAGAAAAGTAGTGAATTTGGAATTCCTGGGGACGAGGAATTTTCCCTTGTAGGGAGTGGTGCACAACCAACTCCCATAATTCTATCAGCTATGTAGACTAGCCAGCTCCTATGACAAGGTTGTGAAGCTTACCTTACTGCAATAAGTGATTTAAGTAAGAAAGATCTTCGAATTGAGGTCATTCCTGTACTGAGTGAATTTCCCGAGGAACTCTCGGGATTACCACCAGATAGGGAGGTGAAATTTTCTATTGATTTGGAACTCGGTACGGCACCTATATCTAAGACCCCGTTTCGTATGGCCCCACCGAGATGAAGTAACTGAAGGAACAATTTGAAAAACTATTGGAGAAGGGTTTCGTACGACCCTGTGTGTTGGCCTAGGGAGCACCCGTGTTGTTTGTAAAGAAGAAAGATGGTAGTATAAGGTTGTGTATAGACTACCGAGCTGAATAATGTTGCAACGAAGATCAAGTACCCGCAACCAAGAGTAGACGATCTATTTGATTAGTTGCAGGGGCATGCATATTTTCGAAAATCGATCTTCGTTCTAGGTACCATCAACTCAGAATGAAGTCTGAAGATGTGCTTAAGACTGCTTTCCAGACTCGTACGGACATTATGACTTCCTCGTCATGCCCTTTGGGCTGACGAATGCCTTGACAGGTTTTATAGACCTTACAAACAGAATGTTTAGGCCCTATTTAGGTATGTTTCTAGTCGTCTTTATTGACGACATTCTTGTGTACTCAAAGAGTTGGTCGAACCACGAACAACATTTAAGAATTGTTTTAATAACTTTAAGGCAAGGGAAACTTTTTGGAAAATTGAAAAGGTGTAAATTTTGGTTGGAGACCATTTCATTCCTAGGGCATGTGCTTTCGAAAGATGGGGCTTCTATGTACTCAACGAAAATTGAGGTTGTGGTTCAGTGGGACAGACTAGACAGTGTGGCCGAGAATCATAGCTTCTTGGGTTTGGCAAGTTCTTACTAATGGTTCGTTGAGGATTCCTCACGTATTGCCGCACCCTTGACTAATTTGACAGGAGAAGGAGTTCGGTTCATTTTGACTAATGATTGCGAGAAAAGTTTTCAAAAATCGAAGAACAAGTTAGTTTCGGCTCCTATCCTTGCTCAACGGATTAGTGGGTGTAGACACCCCCATTTTGCTAGACTTTAAAAAAAAAAAAAGATTTGGTAGTTTGTCAAGTTTCGAGTCCGTATTCCACCTAGGATTAGGCATCTGTGCATTTTAAGGTAGATTTCGCTTCATTGAAGGAATTCTGAAGTTGATTCGTGATCCTGAAGGTCTCTAGGGGGTTCCTTTGGCCTCTGAAAGATGAAAGTTCAAGTTTCCAAGCAAATGAAAAACCTGCTACTTTTCAGAATTTTCTGGGTTTCCCTCATTTTTGCCCATTTTACACTGCAGGGGTATTTTGGTCATTCCCGATGTGTCTCTTTTGACCCCCGAGTTATATTTGAGAAATCTTGAGTGATTTCACAAATTTTGAAAAAGCTGCTATATTTAGAAACTCATGGGGCTTCCACATTTTCATCATCTTATGGATATTTCAATCATTTATCATATATACAAAACCATCTTGAGGGTACGGCTGATGGATTAGGAGTAATTTCGTAAGATTTGGGAAACCTGCTAAATTTAGATCTCTCAAGATTTTCTCTTAGTCTTGCACTGGTATTTTAGACATTTCCAAAATATCATATTTGGTCCCTAAGATTGTGTCTAAGAAATCTTGAGTCCGTTCATAAATTTTTAAAAATCTGCTATTTTTGGAATTTCTTAGGGTTTTCCCTAGTCTCGCCAAATTCTAGCACCTCGGGGTAATTTGGTCTTTTCCTGTGTAATTCTTTTGATCCCCGAAATATGTCTGAGAGATTTTGAATGATTTCCTGAATTTTGAAAAACCTGCTAAATTTAGAATTTCTCAGGAGTTTCGCTTAATTTGGAAATTCTAAGTGTTGAGGGCATTTTGGGTATTTTCAGGGGATACCAAATGATTCTGTTTAATATTGCTCATCGAAAGGACCCAATTTTAAAAGTTTCTATTTTTGAAGTTTGACCACAAAGACTTTCCTTTTTTAATTTTTCCCTTTAGGGGTGAACCAATCGAAGGGTATTTTGGTCGCATTTGGATGTCTAACAGTCAAGTAGGGGCATTTTGGTCTGAAAAGTTATTTTTCAAAAAAGATGGTCAGATCATGTGTGAGGGATGCACCATAAATGTCAAACGGGTTGGGTCCATATATAGAATGTTGAATTTAGAAAGATTTTATTGATTTTTTACAGAAAACCCGAAACCCGTGTGAAATGGCCCATTGGGCTAAAGCCCGCAAAGATGGAGCTCATGTGCGTTCACCCATATGGGTCAACCACCATGCTGGGCGGCCCACATGGTTGACCCACATGAGTTGAGCACCCAACCTTGATGATGTCACAATGGTGACATCATATTTGTTAAAAGAAAAATAAAAAGAATAAAAAATGAAAAGAAGGAAAGAAGGAAAAGATGAATGATTGCTTAAAAAGGTTTTCTTCCAAAGAAGCAATGTGGAATGAGAATAACATGTCTTGATTGACAAGAAATTAAGATTGGAATCAAATCCAATTTGGAAACAAGAAAAAAAGAAAGCAAGAAGCGAAAATTGGAAACAAGCCAAAAAAGGAGCTCTCACATTGGAAATTACTATTTCTCTCTTAACCCTAACTTTTTTTGTATAAAAAATCAAAGCAAACAATTCAAAAAAGATGGGAAAAAAATCCAAATTCGTCCATTTTCTCTCTCCACCCAAGAAATTTTTTTTTCTCTCTTGAAGTGTGTTCATATCTCTCAAGTGCTCTTCACAAAAGAAATTCTTGAATTCCTCTTTCTTCTTCAACAAATCACAGATCAAGGATCTTTGGGGTGTTCTTTGGGTCTTCTTCATCATATAAAAGGGTGCGACAAAGTGTATACCTCGGATCTACGCACCCTAGAGACAATGAGCGCGATCAACGGTAGGATCTTTATCTTTGTAATATCAAAAGTAGAAAAGCATGCTAGGGTTTTACTTTTGGTAGATCAAATCAATGAATTTTTCCTTGAAATTTCAGTATGTTATAATATAGATCATGAGTTTTCAAAATTCAAAATTTCACTAAAAAATTAAACTTCCTCCATTTAATAATAATTTTCTTTCGTTTTTTATTCGATATGGATTTCAATCAGATTATCAAAGCAAGTGTTTGAAAATATGGTTATTTTTAAAAGATGATATTTTTTGGGTTTTATATAAAATACAAAACTACTGGAAACTTAATTTCCAACCGCGGTTCTGCCGTTTTATTTTTCATTCTATTTTTCAAAGAATAACCCCGAAAAGGGTTATTTCTTGATGAATGGAGCCAAAAGTATATCAAATCATGTCTAAATTTAGTGAAAAATTCTTCCCATTATTTTTACAAGGTTTTTAGTTCACCCAAATATTTTCATATTTTTTGGAGTTTATTTAGCCGGATTATTAATTATTTTAAATTTCGGCTATTTTTAATAAATACCAAATCATTTTAAAAATTGATGAAACTTTTCAGAATTAAAGCCTAATAATAAATGGAAGTTTCCATTGAAAAATAATTTTTAAAAAATATGTATTTTACTGTTTTCTAATCGCTTCTTCGTTTTACGTGCCATAATTTCTTTTCTTATTAAATTAATATATTTTCAAAATTTTTCTTTACAAACCAGTAACTTTGGTTACTGAAATGTTATAGAAATATTTTCAATTAATTTTGCAAAGATTTGATAAGGTTTTACAATTTATTTTAATAAACGGGTTTTAACGCCTATGAAACAAATTGATCTCTTATATTTAAAAACCAATTTTAAGGAGGAGATTTAAGTTTTAAGTTTTGAAATTTTGGTAATAAATTCTATAATCTATTATATATCTACTGGAATTTATTATTTGATTTTAGGATACCATTATGTTTGCTTTTTAAGTAATTCTTTGGTTTCATCTAATTTTTGTGTGAATTTAAATGAGCATCAAATCGTCATAAAAATCTATGAAAGTCACACAGTAGTCTAATCTCATGATTATATTTATACTGTAAGAGTTTAAGTTGATTTGAAATTGATATACTATAAGTTACTGTGTTAATCTATAATCTGATTTGAATTTTGAAAAATCGGGAATTGATATCAAATCTTAATGATAATTCATGAAAGGTTTCCAGTAAGCTACAATCATCTATATCTTGTTACTGGAAAAGTTTTAACTGATTTAGAGTTTGATTGGTTAGGGTTACTGTGTATTCCTAACAATCTGGTCTTAATGATATTAAATCATAATTTAATAGCAAATCATTACAAAAGTCAGTACAAATCTCCAAAAAATCTTAATTTTTCATCATAAATGCAATCCCTAACTTTTCTGAAACAGAAACCTTAGGGTTCATAGATTGCCTTTGTAAATTGGCTATTCTGTGACAATTTAACTGCCGAGATCGCAACCGTAATCGTATACTAATTGCGATTAATCCTGCATAATTGGAGTGCGTAAATTATAGTATGATATTGGCTTTGAGGTCCACTGTCCACAGAAATCCTGAGAAATATGCCAGGCAATAAGATACTATAATTTACGTGCTAAATTATACAAGTGTTGAGAGCACGATTCCTTTCCATGGTTGTGATTCAAGGCCGAAGCTTGCGAACCATAGAGCCTTTGGTATTCCTTAGATGTTTAGGAGCTGAAAATCCTTGAAATATGAAAATCATTAATTCTAACAAATTGAATCAATTTACCTCATGTCTTCGGAGCCGTTGGATTGCGGTTTCCATCGTAAGAACCATTAGAGTCCTATGTAGGAATACTTACGTCATGTCGTGTCCTAGGTTTTAGGGAGTCCTCGAGTTAGGAGTCCAGCCTCATCACGGGCGTTTGCTATGGATAGCAACCGTCCCATAGATCTAGTTACACTAGTTGAAATTCCAAGGGTGGTCCCTAGTACGGCAACTATGAGGAGTGAGAATTAATTAGGTTTCTAACAAGTTTTAATCTTTTGAAAACTCAAACCTAAATTGGAAATTAAAAGATCAAAATAAAATTCAAGCACACAAGTTAAATCTAGAGGTGCAATGCAAAATAAAGAGCTAGAGTTCAAGAGAGAGTGCACCCGAGATTTAAAGTGGTTCGGTCCTCAAAATGCGAGGCCTACTCCACTCCACCAACAAAGACCCGTTGATGGCTTCACTAAGTGATCTTCATAACTTCGGCGAAGATCGGTGCCGATTACAAATTCCGATTAACTTTAACCTTGGTGGCAATCTTCACCACGGAGAGTGGGCTACGCTTCTCCGAACACTCGCCCGAATACAATTTCTTGAATAAGAAAGAAAGAACAAAAATCCCTCACAAGGGTTTACAACTTTGCAGAAGATGTACAAATATAGCATATAGATCCGAATCCTAATCTTAAATGATGAGAGGCATAAACAAGTTTGATTCACTCTAAGGATGTTCAAGTAGGTTTTTAGAGTGTTAGGATTGATCGTTGTAATGTTTGGAATGCCCATATATATAGGAAAACCAAAATATGACCGTTCAATGGCATTGTGGTAATTCCAGCAAAATTCCCAAAGGCCATTTTTCTGACCGTTGTAGTGTTCTCGGAGTTCCGAGAAAAAATCTCGGAGTTCCAGGAATTCACACAGAAGATGAAAAAATGTCAGTGGACCATTTCTCGGAGTTCCGAGAAGCCTATGTCTAAGCAGATTTTCATTTCTGTTTTTGGGCTTCCAACTTAACACCAAGATGGGATTGCTATGAGGGTTCCAAGGTATTGGAACTCCACAAATACAATCACTTATATTTTTAGGGTGTGTGTTTATTTACTTAATTATGCCTTTCAAATCTAAAACTAAGATTGGATCTTAATACAATCTAATATAACTTGATCTTCAATGGATTCTTCAAGTCTTCATTTGTCTTGGATTTTGATGTCTTTGGCCTTCATGAAGTGGTCCAATGAGTGCTTCTTGGCCTCAATCCAAGGAATGTTGTCTTAGCACCAATGTGATCTACAACTTAAACAATCAAACACATCAGTGATCATAAATCACTTGTGTATTGGAATCATCAAAATAAGATGGGAATGCCAAGGTGGAAACCATTGGGCTTACACTAGTCATCCAATTTTTCCCTAGGACAAGCCTAGTTACCTAGGATGTAGGTTAACCTGCATTAGTCTAAGGGACAACTTGCACTTAGATAGGATCATACAGCATCTTAGATGAAGTCCTAGGATAATAAAATATTCAACTTGAATTAAATAACTTCTCTTAAAATTGTTGAAACAGTCAATGTTGCTTTAATTTGAAAAACAAATCAAGCAATAATATTCTAATATTATTTGAATTCCAAAATAATAATGGCACACCACATGGGGCGTGTGTCCATGGGTCCCACCCAAATTCTTCTCATGTGGGTCCACTTATCCAATTCATATTCCAATTGCATATTAATTTAATTCCCAATTAAATTATTGCAATCCAATCCTATCTAATAGGATTAAAGCTCCAATATAATTTATGATATTCTCAAAATACCCTTATGCTTAATACTTAACCATTTTGGTATTCCCAATGTATCCCAGAGTGCATATACACTATATACATTGCGTATATCCTTTCAATGCATCCAATGCCACGAAACTAGTTCGTGTAAGCAACTAAATAAATGCGGAACCTCTATCTAATAGATTATAATAGGTCAATCTAGTAGTGAGTGGGATCGTAGCATGGATTGAATGGTAGATTCTGCAGAACCCACAAGTGGGCCCCACTACGATTATTGCTCCGTAGCTACCGCTACAATTGCATTGAGTCAGTGGCCTCCATCAAGACGTAATACTGAAGATAATCGTCAAATCATCATACCCCTAATCACATCAAATGTGCAAATCCTTTCTCCAACTCCACATCTACCGAGTTGAGTCATACGGGGGGTGGACATCAACTACCTCATAGGCTCACTCATGGTATACCTTTCCGTCAAGCAGTGTTGGCCCACAAATGCATTTGCTAAAACCATTTCAAAACTTATTTTGTGAAATCTTTTTGATAAACACTTTATCAAATCCACCTGGCCAGGTATTTTTCTAGGCCTAGTGCTTTGACCAAAACTGTAGATGTTATCCTATAAAATAGGTGGAGAATTCCATGTCGGGTATCACTATTGACCTCGAAGGTTTGTCCAACACTCCAGTACTACCCTCTGGTGACTCTAAGAGAAACACAGTTAGATAGATAAAAAATGAGAGACTCGCCAACAGACCAATATGACCCCTCAGGTCAAAGGACATATAAAGGGTCCTGTCTGGTAGAATGAGTGGGATCGTCACAGGGATCTGACGGTCGATCCTTTAGATCCTTATGGTGGGCCCCACTGCGATCTCGCTATGTGGTTAAACTACACTCGCATTAAGTCAGTAGCCTCCATCGAGACGTAACCCTCAAGATGACTGAAATACAAGTGTGGCAACCCAAGAGGGGGGTGAATTGGTTAATTAAAACTTTTGGATTAATTAGATGTGGTATTAAAAATTAATTCATCAATTAAGCACTAATTAATCTAACCCTTGTTAACTAAGGAAGACAATGAAATTAGGGTTTAGACTTTACCAATCATTTATATTCTCTAACCCTTGTTAATATAGATTAAAGATAAATGCAAGGGAAAGAAGTTACCAATCACCAAAGAAGAAGGGGAGAAGAAGAGGCACACCACAATGAGGACACCAAGATTTATAGTGGTTCGGTCTATCAACAAGACCTACTCCACTCTTCCAAGTTTGGCTCCTTGGGTACTCCACTAATGTTGAGATTTTATACGCCTAATCTCCAAGCGTTACAAACGTCTTCTTCGCCTTCGAGGGTAGAAACCCTCTTTTCTCCAGATTCACCTTTCTTAACGGGCCAAATCGGAGACCCTCTTACAAATAAGCTTCTCCTTCAAAGGCCGAAGCAAAAATCCCTCCCCACAATGTTGATTCACCTTTCTTACAGGGCTGAATCGGAGACCCTCAAAACAATGAAGAATTAAAAGATAAGAACTCTCAATACCTCTAGATTAGGCGGATTACAACTTTGAAATCTCACAACTCTCCAAGGATTGGATACAAATGTAAAGCCTATGGAAATCCTCTTGAAATAATGTAAAAATACAAGTTCAAAGATGTTTAATCTTTCATGTAAAGTTTAAGTTCAAGAAGATAGGATTTGATCTTACAAAAGGTTCAAAAGGTTATTTAGAAAAGTTTTGATAGTGTACATATAGCCCACAAGGAAATATGACCGTTTAGGGGTAAAACTGTAAAATACAGGGTTGAAAAAGTCAACTTGCGCAAGCCCCAACGGCTTTATTTTCAGGTCGTGGCGGTCGACCGAGGCACGACGGTCGCCCGCCCTTATCGGGCTCTCTTTTGTAAATTCAAATTTCATATCGGCGTGGTCGACCGGCCCTATGGCGTTCGTCTGGCGAAGGCAATCTGTTTGAATAAAAATTCGGCTCAAAAACACTATCGCGGTCGACCGGACCCATGGTGGCGTCCGCCAAGCCCAACCTAGATGTTTTCTGGATTTCTAGAAAACAAATCCGCGGACGCCCGGCTCACCCAGGTCGACCAACCCGATAAATTTGGAGATGCCCTGGAATTCTAGGTATCATCCCGCGGTTGCCCGGCATAGCCCGGTCGACCGGCCTTGAGTAAAATTCCATTTTTAACTCTAAGATCTTGGGGCTTTGGGCTTTGGGCTTTGGTCTTTGGGCTTAAGTCCTAGGTTTTCAAACACATATTTGGGTGTGCGTATGGTTTTCAAAGATGTAAAAAGTTGAGTATTAAAATCATTTGAAAACCTTTTGAAAGTGCATTTAAACATAAAATCAAGAGGACTCCAAACTACATTCTAAAGTGTATACCATTGAGTCTTCTTGGAATGTCTTTGCTCTTTGCACTTCCTTGGACTTCTTCTGCTTGAGTGAACATCTTGAACTTTGTCTTCGCCCTTGTGACTTCCTCCAATCTTCAATGCATGTTGGAAGGTGCATGAGGTATCACCAATGGCTTGTTCAACTCCAAGCCTCTTCTTGACACTTGCTAGGTAGCTTGAGGTATCTTTATCTTGAGCTTCTTAACTTGATCATCTCCAAATGGTGATGACTCCGATGTAGGTGCAAGCCCTTTGATCATGCATGAGTGTATCCACAAGCCATGTGTTCAGATGAGTTGTCTAATGGCGATTGATGAACACATTTATGTGTGAATGGTAGTAGTAGGATGCATGCATATTTTATGTTTTAAGCGGTGCTACTAAAGTGTTTTTGTTGTTTTTGTTGTTTCAGGGTTTTTATTGGAATTATGACGAAAATGGAGCTTAACATATGAAAATAGTGAAGAAATGACCAATTGCCATGAGAATCCAAAGTTCCAAGATGCTTTAGTTGGCCGAATTGGCATGATGCTTTAGTATGATCAAATTGATAATGCCACACCCCCTTACTTTGCTTTGAAAGATGAAATTTCAAGGATGGATGATGAAAAACAAGAGAAGAGAAAGGATCTTAATTCTAATGGTTGAGATTGAAATGATCAAGAGAGGAGAAGGGAATTATTAGTTGTTTATGTGCATTACAAAGGAAGGGTAGATTTGCCATTTGCGAAAGTATATGGCATGGTTGCAATTCATTCGAAAGATAGGGACAATTTGGTCATTTCATGCACATATTCCTCAACTTGGAAACTTTCCATTATTTTTCTACCATTTAGAAAGTTGCTTGACAAAATAATTAGAAGCTTTAGACAAACCTTTGGAAAGAAAAAAAATAGGAAACTAACCCATGTGTTTTTTAGAAGAGATATAGAAAGCTCATTCAAGCCTTAATATTGTCCTTTCATTTGTTTCCTAAGATTAGCTTTTCAATTTTCACCTTACATCTTTTTCAATCCCTTAATTTAGCAACCCTTCTCACCCAAAATCTATATATCAATCTCTCTTGAACTCTCTCCCATCCTCTTGAATTTTTAGTCTCGTCTCGTCTCGTCGCGTCTTCAACAGTTTTTTTTATTTTTTTTCTAAAACTTCAACGGACCACAACTTCTTCGTTTTAGCTCCGATTTGTGCGTGGTCGGATCCGTTTGACTCGTATCGACGAGAGGAATTCAATCAAGGCTTGAAGGAGGACAATGATTCAACCATTGAAGGAGAAAAAGAATAAGTTTTTCTTATTTTGCTCTTTATTTTAAATTACAATTTGATGTATTTTTGCTTTCAATTTCAATTATTGAAGAGTTCTTTTTGTTTTCTTTTTCCTTCTCAAATTCTTCATGGCAATTCTCTTCTTTCTACTTTTTATTTTTATTTCTTTGACTTTCTTCATGAGTAACTAAGTCATATATACTTAGGGTTTAGTTGAAGCCATAGCGAAGGAGAAATATTTATAATTAAATCAATCTACTCAGTTGAAAAATTATGTAGGATTTTGTATTTGAAAAATCTCAATCATTCATGCCATTGGCTTTCCCCTTTCGTATGAATGATTGTTGATTAACAAATATAAAGTTATATATAATCAATGTAAATTGGAGAGTGGATTTGATTAATTACTTATAAGGAATGACATCCGTTTGATCTTATTCCTTATTGACTAGTTAATCGAATTTTCAACCCAATTTAAGAGTTGTTTTAATTAATTAATCTAATCCAAACCCATGGTGGATTCTAACCCTGAGTAATCTTTAATATTGAATTAAGGTTTTTACACTATTCCAAATTACTTTTACAATTTTCCAATTAACTTAGGCCCTTAGAATTTTGGTTTTCTAATTAAATTAGATAAGTAGTTAAAAGAGATCATTAGAATCTTGGTACACTTTGCCTAAATTAGGATTTTAAATAAAAAATATCTTAGTTAAATTTGATTCTTAGATTGATTAGAATATACGCTTATATATAGTGTTGGCTCCGAGGTCAAGTCCACGGAAATCCTGAGTCCATTCTAGGCAACATTATATCATAGCTAGTATTCTAATCTGTATAAGAATAGGATTGACAACTAGATTTCTCTTCCCTGAGTTCGACCCGTATTTATACGATCCGTGCACTAGCGGTTATTTAATAAATCTAATAAGTTTTTGGCGCCGTTGCCGGGGAAGAGAGTTGCATTAGAATCTTAATTATTCGAAGTGTTAGATTAGTAGTTATTTTTAGTTTAGTTATATTTTTGATTTCTTGCCTATCCATCTCTCTTACTTGGTTTTCTTGTGTTTATGACCGTAGGTTGGGTGCGGAACTCGACCAATCGATTAGAAAGAGAAAACCGGTTAGAGACGGCAGAAGACATCGAACCAAATCCAAATCAAGTAGTCATGGCGGAAGAACAAGAGCCGCCCAATAGTTTGCGCGATCGCTTCTATCCGGCCCGAACCGCGCAACCTTCTTGCATTAGATTGCCGATTGCGCAGGGCAATAATTTTGAGCTAAAATCATAATTTATTTCTTTGCTTCCTCATTTTCATGGCCTCCCTTCGGAGGATGCTTATTTATTTTTGCATGAGTTTGAAGATGTATGTGCTTTGATTAAGTTGCAACAACTTACCGATGATGCATTGAAGTTGAGGTTTATTATGTTTTCACTCAAAGATGGAGCCAAAAAGTGGCTCTATGGCTTACCAACGAACTCCATCACCACTTGGGAGGAGTTCGCCGTCGCTTTCCTAAAAATATTTTTTCTATTACATAAAACTAATAAGCTTAGGAACGATATTTTACAATTCAAACAAAAGCCATTAGAGTCATTTTCTAAGTTTATGGAGAGGTTCAAAGACCTACTCCAAGAGTGTCCTCACCATGGAATTGATTTGTGGCACGTATGCTAAATTGTTTATGAGGGCATAAATTACCAAACAAAGCAACTTCTTGAGTCCATGTGTCCTAATGGTTTTACATCTTTTACGGATGAGGCCGCGACATGGAACTTCTTACTTGATTTGGCAGAAAAAATAAGAGACTGAGAATCCACTCAAGACGGTGAGAGAGCCACTTCAAGCAAGGGATTTCTAATAGAGGGTGCCGTGGAAAAAGAGGCCCATCTTGATAGCCTAATCAAAAGGCTAGAAGCAATAGTTGTCAAAGGACCTTCACAAGTCGATCAAATTGCACATAATGTTCCCATGTGTAATTGGTGTCAAGCCACAGACCATGTCATGGAAGAGTGTCCAACTCTTGCTAAATTTGGTAATTCTAATGAGAATGTAAGTGCTTTATATTCTAATAATCCTTATTCCAGCACTTATAATCCGGGATGGAGAAATCATCCCAACTTTTCATGGAGTCAAGGTGGGCCATCCAATTTCCAAGGCCAATTCGGCCAACCTAGGCCCACCTTCCCTCCCACTTTTGTTTGGCCATCACCTTCTCCTCCTACTTTTTAAAACCCCATGATTAATAATGTTTCAAATCAGCCCCCTCCGGATTTTCAAAATCAAGGGGAGTCGGCACGAATTGCATCTTTAGAGAAGAACATGGAGCTTTTCATGAGTACCTTCATGACGGGCCAACACAACTTAGAAAAGCAAATTTCTCAACTTGCTATGGCCCTAAGTGAAAGGGAAAAAGGAAAGATGCCAAGTCAACCCATTCCTGACCCAAGGAATGTGGCCATGAATGGGAATCAACAGCCACAGGTGAATCAGTTGAATGCCATGCAATCTAGTTTGTCGCAGCAGGACCTTGCGAATCAATGCAATGCGGTTTATGCTTAGAGGAGTGGAAAAGAATACCACAAAGAGGAGGTCAGCACCGAACCTTCTAAAAATGCGCAAGATCTTCCAAAAGAGGTAAGTGAAGAACCTCCCTCCACAGGCTCAGAAGAGGAGCCCAAACAGGTAAGTACAGAAGAGGTAACTTCTCCCCCTGCACGAGATTTCATTCATAAAGCTCATTTTCCAAGGAGACTTGCTAATAATAAAAAGGTAGATCAAATTGATAAAGTTTTGAATATTTTTAAACAAGTACATGTGAATATTCCTTTGCTTGATGTGATTTCCCAAGTCCCCACATATGCTATAGTTTTGAAAGATCTATGTCCACAAAAGAGAACAACGAATGTACTCAAGAAAGCTTTCTTGGCCGCAAACGTTAGTTCTATTTTGTCCCATCAAATGGTAGCAAAATATAAGGACCTGGCATGTCCCACTATATCATGTACTATTGGAAACACTCAAATTGATCATGCCTTGTTAGATTTGGGAGCTAGTGTAAACCTCATACCGTTTTCGATTTTCAAGCAATTAGGACTAGGTGACCTCAAACCTACCACCGTCACACTTCAATTGGCGGATAGATCAATTAAAACACCAAAAGGTATGGTTGAGGATGTCCTAGTAAAAGTAGGCAATTTCTTATTTCCCGTGGATTTTGTGGTTTTGGATACGTTGCCGGTTGTTAATAACAAGGACCAAATTCCTATCATTCTTGGTAGGCCGTTCCTTGCTACTAGCAATGCTCTCATTAATTGTAGAAATGGATTAATGAAATTGTCTTTTGGAAACACATCGGTTGATTTTAATGTCATTAGATTGGGTAAGCAACCAAATTTTCATGAAGAAATCAATATGTTGCATTCCTTTCCTGACGATATTGTTTCTAATTTTGAAATTGATTTTGATGCAAGATTCCAAGAATGCTTGGTCGAACTAGGAAATGATGGAGATGATTTCTTCTCCAAAGCTTTTGCCATCCAAAACATGGAGCCTATGGGACCATTAGCAACATCTCTTCTAAAGCCATCAATTGAAGAAGCCCCACAGTTGGAGTTGAAGCCATTGCCTTCTCATTTACGTTATGCTTTTTTGGGTGATAATTGTACTTTGCTTGTAATAATTGCTGCGGACCTAACCTCCACTCAAGAGGAGGAACTCATTAAATTGCTAAAACATAACAAGGAAGCCATAGGTTGGACAATGGCCGACATCAAAGGAATTAGCCCTTCGATTGTGCAATATCACATCCATCTCATTGAAGGTTCCAAACCTTCAAGGGAACCTCAAAGAAGGGCTAATCCTGTGATGAAGGAAGCCATACAAAAAGAGATCTTAAAATGGTTAGATAACGGGATCATATATCCCATCTCAGATAGCCAATGGGTGAGTCCCGTCCAAGTAGTGCCTAAGAAGTCGGGAGTCACCCTTATACAATCCGCCACCAATGAACTTATTCATATTCATATTCAAATGGGTTGGCGGGTTTGTATTGACTACCGAAAGCTTAATACCGCTACTTGGAATGATCACTTTCCTTTGCCTTTTATTGATCAAATGTTAGAAAGGTTAGCGGGTCATGAGTATTATTGCTTTCTTGATGGATATTCCAGTTACAACCAAATTCTCATAGCCCCTGAAGATCAAGAGAAAACGGCATTCACATGCCCCTTTGGAACGTTTGCTTATAGACGCATGCCTTTTGGGTTATGCAATGCTCCCGCAACTTTCCAAAGATGCATGATGAGTATCTTTTCTGACATGGTGAAGACCTTCTTAGAGATTTTTATGGATGATTTTTCTATTCATGACTCCACCTATGCCGAATGTTTACATCACTTAAAATTGGTCTTACAAAGGAGTAGAGAAAAGAACCTTATCCTCAATTGGGAAAAGTGTCATTTTATGGTAAAAGAGGGCATAGTTCTAGGTCATGTGATTTCAAAAGAAGGTATTAAGGTTGATAAAGCCAAGGTGGACCTCATTGTCCATCTTCCACCGCCCAAAAGTGTGAAGGATATTCGATCATTTTTGGGTCATGCGGGCTTTTACCGACGCTACATAAAAGATATTTCTAAAATTGCTAGGCCTTCAACCAATTTGTTAGCAAATGATCAAAATTTTGAGTTTTCCAAAGAATGCTTCGATTCTTTTGAGTGTTTGAAAACGGAGTTAACTACGGCTCCCATCATTCAAGCACCCAATTGGACCGAACCGTTTGAAATTATGTGTGATGCTTCCGACTTTGCAATAGGAGCCGTGTTGGGTCAAAAATTCAATAGATTACCGCATGTAATCTATTATGCAAGTAGGACTCTCAATGATGCACAACTCAACTACACCACTACGGAAAAAGAGTTCTTAGCGGTTGTGTTTGCATTAGAGAAGTTTCGGTCCTACTTGATTGGGTCGCATGTGATAATTTATACCGACCATTCGGCAATCAAGTATCTTGTTGGAAAGAATGATGCTAAAGCTCGCCTCATTAGGTGGGTTTTACTTCTTCGAGAGTTTGATTTGGAGATTAGAGATAAAAGGTACGGAAAACTTGGTTGCTGATCACTTGTCTCAACTTCCTAATGCAAAGAATAACGAAGGTCCAATTAATGAAAACTTCCCTGATGAGCAATTATTTGCTATTTCTAGTGAACCATGGTATGCGGATATTGTGAATTACTTGGTTACATGTGCTACACCGGATCATTGGTCCAACCAAGACAAATACCAGTTTCACTCACAGGTAAAGTATTTCTTTTGGGATGATCCTTATCTATTCAAAACTTGTTCGGATCAGATTGTCCGATGATGTGTGCCTGATCATGTGCACCAATCGATTCTATATTTTTGCCATGATCAAGCTTGTGGTGGCCACTTTAGTACAAAGAAAACTGCGCACAAAGTTTTACAATGTGGTTTCTATTGGCCTAATCTCTTTAGGGATTCTTTTGATTTTTGTCAAGCTTGTAGGTCATGTCAATCCTTAGGAAGAGTTACAAAGAGAAATATGATGCCCCTAACCCGATCTTAGTGGTAGAAATCTTCGATGTGGGGTATTGATTTTATGGGTCCGTTTCTCAACTCTTTTGGAAACTTGTATATTTTGTTAGGTGTTGATTACGTGTCAAAATGGATTGAAGCCATTGCTTGCAAATCCAATGACCACAAGGTGGTGGTCAAGTTTCTAAAAGAAAATATCTTTTCGTGCTTCGGTACACCTCGTGCCATCATTAGTGATAGGGGTAAGCACTTTTGTAATAGACCGTTTGAAGCTCTTACGAAGAAATATGATATTACTCATAAGTTGGCCACCCCTTATCATCCTCAAACGAGTGGCCAAGTAGAGGTTTCAAATAGGCAAATAAAGCAAATTTTGGAGAAGACAGCGAATCCAAACCGCAAAGATTGGCCCATTAGATTAGTGGATACTTTGTGGGCTCATAGGATGGCATTCAAGACTGATCTTGGTCAGTCTCCTTACCACCTTGTGTATGGAAAAACTTGTTACCTCTCGGTTGAATTGGTACATAAGCTTTTTGGGCTATTAAGAAACTAAATTTTGATTTGTCTGATGCAGGTAATCATAGAAGACTTCAACTTGCCGAGTTGGAAGAGTTGCGGAATGGTGCCTATGAGAATGCAAAAATCTATAAAGAGAAGACAAAAGCTTTTCATGACTAACATATTTTGAGAAAATCGTTTCAAGAGGGCGAAAAAGTGCTTCTCTACAATTCAAGATTGCATATCTTTCCAGGTAAGTTAAGGTCTCGATGGGATGGACCATACATTGTGCATAAAGTTTTCTCCCATGGTACGGTCGAGGTTCTTAATCCACGCAATGGTGAGTTGTTTAAAGTTAATGGTCAAAGATTAAAGCCGTTTGTTGAGTTGTCAAAGCCGAATATGGAAGAGGTCATGGATCTCCATGAACCTTCCTATTCGAATCATGCCTAAATAAATACGGTACGTACCCTCCTTTCTATTTTTAGTCCTCATGTTTTTATTTCTATTATTACATGCATTGAGGACAATGCATAATTCAAGTATGGGGGGTAGCTTTTAGAAACTTTCCTTTTCTAGTCTCTTATATAATTTAAAGTTAGAAAGTTTCTTTTCTTTTTGTTTTTGGTAATTTTTCTCAAATTGGAAAGAACTTGGTATTCTTAGAAAGAAAGTTGTTTTCCTATTTTAAGAAAGAAAGTTAGTGGATATTTTAATATTAGAATCCGAAAAATTTAGAAATAATACTTTCCTTTCTTAGTTTTGTTTTCTTTTGGAATCTTGCTTTTAAAAGGATTTGAATAAGAAATAGAAGTAGAAACTTGTTTTTTATATGGTACAGTGAAAGTGGAAAGAAAGGTTGAAAAAAAAATGCTATTTTAAGAAAGTTTACCTTTTGATTATAGTTTTGATTTGTAGCCTTTTTTACTTGAGCTATTAAGTCTGAAGGGTTTTTATGCGTAGTTCCTTAAAGCCAACTGGCTTGAGAGCAACTGACTGAAAACTCCATACATGGGTCAATTAGAAAGCTTAATAAATCAAAGCATTGCACGTAATCAAAGGTAAAGCTTGAACTCATATGCATCAATGTCTATGATATATGCAAAATCAAAAGATTAGTCGGACACTGCTAAGTAGCCTGGGTGTCTGGTGCATGCCCTGCATGTCATTCACGCCAAAAGCAGTAGAGGATTACAAAAAGTGAGTTCTATTCTTAGAAAGTAATGGAAAAGTGGAAAGTATGGTGGACCATATAAGATTGCAATTTTTCTATTAAGTTTCGAAATCAAATTTCTTTTATGGTATGATTACATTAGAGGCAAGTTTAAGGGAGCAAAGTAGGACAAATTCAAAATAGGATTCCTTGATTAAAATATTAGTCTAATTTTTCACCTTAGGATGAGATGACAAAATTCAAGTATTGGAGTATCCTAGTTATTCTATTTTGAGTAAAATATTAAAGCAAAGGGAAGAGTTATATTTGGCTTTATTCTATATTTTGAATTTGTAAAAGAAAGTTTTATTTTTAGAAAGTTAAATTTTTAGAATTTTGTGTGTATATTCACTGCAAACACTTACGAGACACAACTCGTCCACTAGGGTAACCTAGGGGTTTAAAGGCTTATTCACATGCTAAGTGCAATCGTGATTCCTGCGAAAATTAGTTAGGATTTTATTTTGTTTCTATTTTTCTTTATTTTCTTCTTATTTGCTTGAGGACAAGCAAAGCTCAAGTATGGGGAATTTGATGAACACATTTATGTGTGAATGGTAGTAGTAGGATGCATGTATATTTTATGTTTTAAGCGATGTACTAAGGTATTTTTGTTGTTTTGTTGTTTCAGGGTTTTTATTAGAATTATGAAGGAAATAGAGCTTAACATATGAAAATAGTGAAGAAATGACCAATTGCCATGAGAATCCAAAGTTCCAAGATGCCTTAGTTGGCTGAATTGGCATGATGCTTTAGTAGGAACAAATTGATAATGCCACACCCCCTTACTTTGCTTTGAAAGATGAAATTTCAAGGATGGATAATGAAAAACAAGAGAAGAGAAAGGATCTTAATTCCAATGGTTGAGATTGAAATGATCAAGAGAGGAGAAAGAAATTATTAGTTGTTTATGTGCATTACAAAGGAAGGGTAGATTTGCCATTTGTGAAAGTATATGGCATGGTTGCAATTCATTCGAAAGATAGGGACAATTTGGTCCTTTCATGCACATATTCCTCAACTTTGAAACTTTCCATTATTTTTCTACTATTTAGAAAGTTGCTTGACAAAATAACTAGAAGGATTTAGACAAACCTTTGGAAAGAAAAAAATAGGAAAGTAACCCATGTGTTTTTTAGAAGAGATATAGAAAGTCCATTCAAGCCTTAATCTTGTCCTTTCATTTGTTTCCTAAGATTAGCTTTTCTATTTCCACCTTACATCTTTTTCAATCCCTTAATTTAGCAACCCTTCTCACCCAAAATCTATATATCAATCTCTCTTGAACTCTCTCCCCTCCTCTTGAATATTTAGTCTCGTCTCGTCTCGTCCCGTCTTCAGCAGTTTTTTTATTTTTTCTAAAACTTCAACGAACCATAACTTCTTCGTCTTAGCTCTGATTCACGCGTGTTCGGATCCGTTGGACTCGTATCGACGAGAGGAATCCGATCAAGGCTTGAAGGAGGACAATGATTTAACCATTGAAGGAGAAAAAGAATAAGTGTTTCTTATTTTGCTCTTTATTTTAAATTACAATTTGATGTATTTTTGCTTTCAATTTCAATTAAAGAAGAGTTCTTTTTGTTTTCTTTTTCCTTCTCAAGTTCTTCATGGCAATTCTCTTCTTTCTACTTTTTATTTTTATTTCTTTGACTTTCTTCATGAGTAACTAAATCCTATATACTTAGGGTTTAGATGAAGCCATGGCGAAGGAGAAATATTTATAATTAAATCAACCTACTCAGTTGAAAAATTGTGTAGGATTTTGTGTTTGAAAAATCCCAATCATTCATGCCATTGGCTTTCCCCTTTCGTATGAATGATTGTTGATTAACAAATATAAAGTTTTATATAATCAATGTAAATTGGAGAGTGGATTTGATTAATTACTTATAAGGAATGACATCCCTTTGATCTTATTCCTTATTGACTAGTTAATCGAATTTTCAACCTAATTCAAGAGTTGTTTTAATTAATCAATCTAATCTAAACCCATGGTGGATTCTAACCCTAAGTAATCTTTAATATTGAATTAAGATTTTTACACTATTCCAAATTACTTTTGCAATTTTCCAATTAACTTAGGCCCTTAGAATTTTGGTTTTCTAATTAAATTAGACAAGTAGTTAAAAGAGATCATTAGAACCTTGGTACACTTTGCCTAAATTAGTATTTTAAATAAAAAAGATCTTAGTTAAATTTGATTCTTAGATTGATTAGAATATACGCTTATATATAGTGTTGGCTCCGAGGTCAAGTCCACGGAAATCCTGAGTCCATTCCAGGCAACATTATCTCATAGCTAGTATTCTAATCGGTACAAGAATAGGATTGACAACTAGATTTCTCTTTCCTGAGTTCGACCCGTATTTCCACAATCCGTGCACTTGCGGTTATTTAATAAATCTAACAGCCATTATGACATGAAATTTATGTATATGACACAAGACCTCAAAGCAACACATTAGTCCATAAAAGCTAATCAATTTGGTTTGCTAGCATCAAAATAAGAAGGTAAGGTGAATGATTAACCCATGGGAACCCTTGGGCTTACAATGACCGTCAGATCATCTTACCCCTAATCACATCATGTATGTACAAGTCCTTTCTTTGTAACTACATCTACTGAGTTGAGTCATACGGGAGGTGGACACCACTCACCCCCTTGACCCACTCTTGGTATACCATTTTGGTCAAGCAGTGTTTAGACTCCAAATGCATTTGTAAAATCCTTTGAAAACAATTCAATATTTCATAAAACTTTCTGATTAACATTTTATCAAATCCGCCTGGCTAGGCTATTTAATAGACCTACCGCTCTGACAAAATTGTAGATGTCAATCCCAAAAATTTAGGGCGAAGAATCCCTTGTTGAGTATCACTATTGGTCTCGAGGGTTTGCTCTAGGATATAGCTCTATCCAAATGTGAATCTAAACTAGAATCACTATGAGATAGACAACACCCTAGAACGGGCCGAATGACCAATAAGATCCCTCAGGTCTAAGGACATGTGAAAGGTTCTGTTTGGAAGAACAACTTAATACTTTCTTGTCCAGAAGTTGTTCTTTATTTGATCTGGTTCGGTTGCGCGATCCAATCGTCGCACCTACTCTTTCTTGCTTAGGGTCCACTACCCAGATGACCGAGATAAGTCACCTCACGACACGTGCATGTAGGCAAGACTGGTAATAGTTGTATACAGAAAAAGATGTCCAGTCTCTTTCTCAACTAGGAACTATTAAGGCTTGCATAGAACCAAGATGCCTCTTGGATCTGTGAATCCTTTGAGCATGGCATTTCTACAATGCTACCTAAGGGCGAATATGTGTCAATAAACAAGCACATCATACACATTCATTAATATAATTACCCATTCATGACATGAAATAAACCTTTATTAATTAATAAATGCCATTCTACTGGCTTTTGAGGGCACATACTCTAACAAGTATTTCATGCAATATTCAAGTATCATGATCCAAAACATGCTCTAGAGATGAGTAGTCATAAAGAATTATCCCTTAAATAAGGAAAGGGAAAAGTTATCAGCACTACTGTACTTTGATGAGGGCACTCCTCACTTTATTAAAAGTACGGTATGGCCCGCACCATAGGATGATCCAAACCATCCATTAGATGAGCCACAACCTAAATAGGTTGTGCCCCAAACATCATTTCCATCGGTTGATCCTAACCCTCTGATCTATAGAGGGTTAGGAGGGTTAGGATCAACATATGGAAATGATTTTTTGGGGCCAATCTATTTAGGCTGTGGCCCATTTAATGAACGATTTGGATCATCCTATGGTGCGGGCCATACCGTACTTTTAATAAAGTGAGGAGTGCCCTGATCAAAATACAGTAGTGCTAAAAACATTTCCCTAAGGAAAATCTATATATCTATATATAGAGAACAAGTTGTAGCCCTATGGAAGGAAACTTTACAGGCAAAATAAGTACTAGCCTTATGGAAGGAAACAGTATAGGTCTGAACAACCATTAACACATAAAAAGTCGTAGCCTTAAAGAAGGAAACCATATAGGCAAAGCATGTACTACCCTTATGGAAGGAAACCATACAGGTTAAAACAAGAATTAGCAAATTCAACAAGTATTTAATAAAGCATATCACAGTAGTCAATCTTGTGTAAATACATAATTTAGTGTGAAGTGGAGGTTGTTATTGTGAATTCATTGTTCATTATCATAAGTCCTTTAAATTGAGGTTTGAGGTGTTTTAATGTTTTAAGTTTTTTAAGTAGATAGCGCTTGATATCATGAGCACCAATTGCAGTCCCTGCAGGCAAAATTTCTCAACCATGATCCCCATGATCAAGTTCAAAAGAAACACGGGATCAAGGAAGAGAATCTCATCAACAATCCCTCGATCAAGTTCAAAAGAAACCATGGGGTCGTGAAAAAGTGGCTTCACACCCGCGCTAAAGTGGACGCAAGCACTACCGGCCAAAACCTATGTAAGCGAGGCATGATCCCCGCGATCGAGTTCGAAAGAACCCCAGGACAATGTAATGATCCAGTAATCTTGCAATAAGAACTAAATCTACAAAGAATATGCTGGATCTAAAAGATCCCATGAAGTCCAATCCTAAATATTCCAATCACATATATTCTAATCCCAACACTCCAATTTCAAGAGAGAAAAATAAAATAGAATTTATCACTAAACTTGATTCTTCTAAAAATTATAGCAAATGACATCCAAAATCTGTAACAGATTTGGGGGACCCCAACTCCTTCGTTTCTCGGCGGAATCAATCAAGATTGGTCCCGTTGGAAAGCTTGGGACGAGAGCTTTCCAAAACGACCAACTCCATTGCCGGAACTTCACCGGACGATGGAAATAGAAGAGACGTCCCGATAAGACCCTAATATGCAATCAAGGAGGTTAACGCATAAACTCATACTCTGAAGTCTAAACGTGTTCCTTACATTGGATTGATCTCTCCGCATCCCAATGATCTCCGATGGCCCTTGTCTTTCTGCTTCAGTCTCTCCTCTTTGGTTTTGTCTTTCTTCTAAAGAATATTTGTGTACGTTTAGTATTTATTCTAAGATTAACAAACTATAAAGTTTAACTTTTATTTTTTACAAAAATACCCCTTTCTCAAAACGAATTTACATGAGGAAGATGTGGGGTATTCGATATTTGATCTCAAATAGGTGGCGCCGCAATTGATATTTGATCAAACAGCAGCCAGTTTTTAAGAGGCTTCTGTTGGATCAAATATTAAGGGTGTCACCCTCGGGCACCATATAACTTTTAGTTGTATTTTAGTCTTTCATTAAACAAATCCTTGTCAAGAATGCAAAACAAGTTTGCGATACATCGGGGATAAAACTTACTTTTAGAAAATCGGCTTTGAGGTCGGTTTTATACAGCCACCAAAGGTATGCGTCTTGGTACGAGCATTACTAAAGCATCATCCGTACACTAGAGAACCCTAATTTATATTATTTCCCCTGGTCAGATTTCAGTCTTCTCGCTTTGGATCCCATCCCTTCATTTCCTCTCTCTCTCTCTCTCCTCCCCCGCCCCGCCCCGCCCCCCCCCTCTATTTATCTCTCTCTCTCTCTATCTCTCTCTCTCTCTCTCTCTCTCTCTCTCTCTCTCTCTCTCTCTCTCTATTTATCTTGCAGAACCGCTTTCTTTTTCTCCCTCCCTTTGCCCCTCTCTCTTTCTCTCTCTCATTTTCTTGTGTAAAAGAAGTTTTTATCCACCCCTAGTCTTGATTTGATCCATAGACATGTCGAGCTGCATCGATGCTGCTTCGGAACAAGTTTGCTACATCCCTTGCAACTTCTGCAATATCATTTTAGCGGTATATGATCAGGACTTCCTTTTCAATGAATTTCTTCTTTCGATTTTCACGGATTTTCAGCACTTAGATTTCAGCACTTAGATCTGATGAAAATCTCCTATGGTTAGATTTTGGGAAGTATTTGTACTTTATTTTCATTATTTGTTGTGGCCATTTTTTAACCCTCATGTCTCCATCGCTTGAACTTTTTTCTTGTTTCTTTTTCTCTCTATGTCAAAGATAAGTCATGCTACATTCTACCACACACACACACGCATACACACAGAGAGAAAGAGAGATCTTTCTGCTAACATGGTTTTCTTTTTATGGGAAGACTAAAAAATGAGAAAAATTGATGATGACATCTTCACTATTGCTGGATTTGTTTCTCTGTTGCACACCTTCTCTTACCAAAAAAAGATAACCTGAACTTTCTAAAGTAGGAACCGTAATGCAAAACAAAATGAATGATTTTCTAAAGAGAGAAGGAAGAAAAATACACTGTAATTTTCTTTCTAATTCTCATCTTAGCAGGGAGTGGAAATACTTCAAAAAACATGAAACTTCTCTCATCTAAAGTATTTTTTATGCAAAACAAAATGATTGATTTGTTTTATGATGTATGTAACCGAATTACCAACTTACGGCAACTGGAAAAAGGATGAAAAGAAAGGAAACAAAGACATTTGGTATTTGCTTCTGTCATAGTAGAAATAAAGGGAAAAAAAATTCTACCTTTCCGACTTTTTTTGTTCTTTTATTTCATTTGCCCATTTGATGGAAACCAAAATGAGAGGATCAAAACAAGAAATTCAACTGATAACTCATGAATTTGGTGGAAAACAAGAGTTTGGTGTTGATGTTGAGGGCTGATTTCCGAAGGAGCAAAAAAGAAAAACAAAAGTTGTTCGATTTTTGTTCTTCCCAACTTCTTAAGAAGAGGAAGAAATGGGTTGTCAACATACCCCAAAAAATAAAAAACATCACACACTAAAGAGTAGTTTTATAATTCCTGAATAAAAAAATAAAGTAAAAGAAGAACCATTAAAATATTGTGGTTTTGACCACATTTCTGATAACCCTTTTTTCTTTTTCATTTGGCTTTCACCTTTTCTTTTTCAGGTGAGCGTTCCATGCAGCAGTATGTTTGATATCGTGACCGTCCGATGTGGACATTGCACCAATCTATGGTCCGTGAACATGGCAGCCGCTTTGCAGTCACTGACATGGCAAGAAATACAGGTGTAGTGAAAGCTAGGGCTTGTTTTCATCTTTTTACGAGATGAATCTATGTCTTAAATCTAGACCTAGCTTTTCTAACCTAGGGTTTCAGTGGGTTTTACTTCTTTTGAGGAGAGAGCGAACTTTCAATTCGGGCTGGAAAATGATTTGAGTTTTTCGATGCCTGTAAACCTAAAAGCCGCCTTCAGAAACCTATTTCTTGTTTTCATTGTGGGAATTTTCGGCTGCAGGTTTTTTTACCGTCAGGTTCTGCTCTGGCCAAGGATAGTATTTTCTAGGGATTTAGTTGCTTTTATCACTTGATTTGATTGATGGGAAATGTGAGCTCGAAGGTTATGTGAGTCTTTCTAATCAGTCTCTGTCCACCTTGGTGAAACACATCTGATAACATGATTTGATTTGAGACTCAACCCTGGAGAGAGGATCTTTTTATCTTTCTTACATCTGTCTATTGTAACTGATTTCATTCATCTCGATTTCTACTCTTTTTATTTTTCTTACAACTGTCCATTGTTACAAGTGAAACAAAGTTATTTACTCTTCAACCACTTCTGGTTTTCTAGGGTTATTGGTTTTGCACCTCTCTCTATATTGTAGTTGTAGGATTTTAGTCGAAGAGTACTTCAGAGAGAATTACCCTCTGCAATTTATTCGGGCCACATTTTATGTTTCTCTTTCCCCTAACACTATTCAGGCATTGTAAGATCACTCCTTCAATATTCTATATATTCAGTATAAAATTTATTCAGGCTTTTGGTAGATCATCCCTCCAGTTATTATATGTTCTTAAGCCTAATAAAATAATTTATGTGAACTATAACTTATTTCCTCTTTGTCGAGTAACAGACCCCAAACATCACCTGCCCGGACTACAGAATAGACCTGGCATCTTCTTCTCGATGCAACAAGGTGACAATGCGAGCATCGACAAATAATGAGGAAAGGATTGTCGTAAATCGCCGTGAGTTTTCTTCTTCTTCTTCTTCATATTGATATCTACCTTTCCGAAGCTCCTATATTTTAATTGCAAGAGCTATTTCAAAGTAGCTGACCACTTCTAGGATTCTTTACCCTTAAGCGGCTTTTATCTTGTTCTAATCCCTCCATGCAGCCCCAGAAAAGAGACAGCGGGTTCCGTCTGCATACAATCAGTTCATAAAGTAATGAGTTTTCTGCCATCCTCTTCAATACTTGTATACATATTTTGACATCAAACGTCTCTAATAAATTACACGTAAATGTGGGGTGCAGAGAAGAGATTCAGAGGATCAAGGCCAATAACCCGGATATAAGTCACAGGGAAGCATTCAGTACTGCAGCGAAGAATGTGTGTAGTTGTATTCTATTAAATAGAAATGTAGGTTTATTTCCATCTACACATGCAATCTTGTATGATGCTTACTTCTCTTTTTTGCATCCTCTCTTTTCTAGTGGGCACACTTCCCTCACATTCATTTCGGATTAATGTTGGAGAGCAACAATCAAGCAAAACTGGACGAGGTAAGTACTTGGCATCCAAATTTTGAAGACTTCTACATTTTGTTACCTTTTTAATACTAATTTTAATCATAGTTTCTTTGGATAATAATTAATTTTTTATGACGGAAGAGACAGTTTTTTACTTCCCCTTAATGTTGTTATTTACTATATGAGGAAAAATGTTTGTCGTAATTTTGCACATGCTCCAAGTGAAAGTATTCAAGTGCATTGACAAAATTAAAATGAATTTTTTTTGTTTTATTGGTACATATGTAATTGATGCTTTTGTTCTTGCATTCAATATGTATTGACCAAAATCACTGTGGGAGGTGACTAATGGGAGTTAATCCAAGATTTTTTTAACAGAAACTAACTAGTTGTAGGTAATATAGAAGTATGTGAGCTTAAACATTAAAATGATTAAAAGCAAAAGCTGTTCTTGCATGCTTGATGCCCATTGAATGAAGTCTATGTTATACATTGGTTTGGAAAAAGATGCGATTGACATGTTATAACATCATCAGTAGCACTATTTTAGAAAAAATCTAACTATTAAAAGGAAAATCATTTCCGTTTATTCGTGAAGATGGTTTAAAGTTTAGGCACTATTGCACAACTGTGAAGAGTAAGGGTAGAATAGGAGAAGACTAAATTTCATGAATTCTATGATGCAATTAACCACTATACCATCAACTCCGTGCCATTTTAATTAACAAAATTAAACATAGCATCTGACTATTATTGTTCAATTGGAGGAAAATCCTATTTCCGTTCATTGATGAAGATGGTTAAAAGTTTAGGCACTCTTACACAAGTGTGAAGGATAAGGGAAGAACAAAATACGACTAAATCACAAGAATTCCATGGTGCAATTCACTATTATACCGTCAACTCGTTGCCATTTTCGCAAAAAATAATGATTAACACCTGACTAAATTATTGTCCAATGTGAGGAAAATCCTATATAGACTTGAAGAAGTCCCACTCGTGGAATCTACTTTACACATGAATTTAATGTGATACATTATATTCAGTCACAACTAGTGATTGAGTTTACACTATCGTTGGTGTTGAAAAGGAAATAATTTTAATTAATCTTCATTGCTCGCTATCAGTCCTAATCATTGCTTATATAGAGCACTAAGGATAAGCATGGGAAGATAATGATTAGGATAAAATCTACTACTTTATTTATTATAACATGCCCCCCTCTAACGTATGTGGATTTAAAATCAATAGATGTTTGATTCAAATAGTAGAGGAAAAACCTATTTCCGTTCATTGATGAAGATGGTTTGATGTTTAGGCACTCTTACACAAGTCTGAAGGATAAGGGAAGAACAAAATACAACTAAATTACAAGAATTCCATGGTGCAATTCACTATTATATCATCAACTCCTTGACATTTTTTGCAAAAAATAATGATAACACCTGACTAAATTTTTGTCCAATGTGAGGAAAATCCTATATAGACTTGAAGAAAGACCCCTCGTGGAATCTACTCTACATGCGAACTGAAATTGATACATTATTTTTAGCAACAACTATGATTGAGTTTACACTATCATTGTTGTTGAAAAGGAAATATTTTTCACTAATCTTTTTTGTTCGCAATCAGTCCTAATCATTGCTTATATAGATATAGAGCACTAAGGAGATAAGCAAGGGAAGATAAAGATAACGATAAAATCTACTACTTTATTTATTCTAAAAAGCCCCCTCGAACGTATGTGGATTTAAAATCAAAATATGTTTGATTCAAATAGTTTTCCCCAATAAGAAATGTAAGTAGAATCTTTCAATTCAACGCGCACAGGAAAATCATGAGATCTTGTTCTGATTTATATTATTGCCAATGATGCTAATCGAGGTGTTGCTTCGAAAATAAGCTGAGTAGAGGATTTACAAAATCAAATGTCTCATAATAGATCATTGCTTCAGGGATGGATGTGCCTTGAACCTCGTTAGGGAACTCATCATGCGTCGATTTTGGATACCAATCCTCATAGAAATGGAACACTATAGACTAGTACCTCAATAGGCAAGAAAGGGCTTCAATTGGTGAGTCATCATGGATTGCTATTGGGTATTCACCCTCATGGAAGCTATAAGTACCCTATAAGACACCCGACTCAAGGAAAACAAGTTGCCTCATCTGGAAAGAGATCAAATTTATAGCATGCAAATCAACTAAAATATACCAAAGAGAAGGGTAGGGTTAAAAAATATGAAAGATCAACAGAAACTTTCCACACATGTTCTTTATGATACCTTTATTCTCTTTTAATATTCTTTTCATAAAATTGCCGATGATTCGGAGACCTTGCCAAGGCTGTGATGACTAGGAGCGATCGAGACAGAGGACAGTACTGGTGTCGTCGAGGGTTTTGTCATGGGAAGCAGTGAGATCAGTGTTCTCACTTTTCTTTGTCTATTGCTATCGCAAGATGATGATCTTTGTGGCGAGCGATTATTGATCAAGATGTATGTTAGTCGGCACAGTTGAAGATGATCAAGTCAAAGAAGCTCGTGGTCACAATGAAGAGACGTCAAGTCATTTCTGTAACCAAGAACCACCTGCTGGAAGCAGGGTTGCCCTTTGATCCATGAAGATGACAGTCAAGATACGACCGCTAATCCAAGTGAAGCACACATATTTACGTCAAAATTGAAATCACATCAATATAATTACGATGAGCATGGTTAGGTTTATAGCCAGGCGAAACCTTGATACCAAGCTACGATGGATAGGGAAACCGAGTACCTAGAGGTATCGAGATGATGGCTGCCATGTGAGATCCAAGAATCAATAAGATAAAATTCATGGCTGGAAATGACATTTTGAGCCCCCTTTTTGTTATCTTTGTCTGCTTCTTCATATGCCATGGTGGATGATCGATCGAAAAATGTTTGGAGTTTTCTTCAAGAAATAGGCGCAATCAGAATGTGATGTGTAGTGGTAAAGAAAGTATTTCCATTTTGTGCCTAAGTTAAAAATGAAATAGGGTCGGGTTGAAGCAAGATTGGTCATCCGCCGTAGAACAAAATCATCGGCGTTGTGATCAGCTCAAGTTCCAATAGACATACATTAATATTATGAAACGAAAATAATTTCTAATAAACTTTGGTGCATGTAATAAACCCTAATTAATGCTCATATATAGCACTTACGGGATAAGCATAGGAAGATAAAGACATGCATAGGGAGAACAATAATCCTAATCTAATCTAGCTGCCTGCATGATCTTTTTAGTTACCTAATTTAGTACTTTATTTTCCAATGATCATGTCTTACAAGCTCTGATTTTTTCTAATCCGTTCCATAAAAAATTGAAAGACAGTTTATGTCTTATTCATTCTTTATTTACCTACTAATTATCATCTAGTGCTTTGTTGAATGTTGATGTCTGTTAATAGCCCCGATACTTTAGCTTTGTATGAGGGAGCAAGAGTATCCTTATTGTATGTAAATTATTAAAAAATATTTTGTATTCGTGTAAAAAATGTATGGATGTCATGATACGAGTGGAAACTCATATCCTTATGTTTGTTGAAACAGTTTTTGTTATTAGGCATATAACAAACATTTTACATTTACATTCTCATGGGCTAGTTCGAACCTTTAAGAGTAATATGTTCTAATTCTGTTATCCATCATAAGTTGGTAAGTAATTAACTTGAGCATCGTGTGCAGGGGTCTGAGAAACATCTGATGACAAAGGCAGCAATCTGGAACAAGTGATTGAATTTATATCATTAGATGACTTCAATCACATCAAAGTCTCGAAAGTCAAGCAAAGCCTTCATTCTATCCACATGTTTAATTTAGTTATATTAGATGAAAACTTTTGTTTATTTTCAACAAATTTATTATGATTCGAACCTGGTGTTGTTCTTTATTTGTATTGATGCGGTTTCCATCTATCATGCTTAACCATCTTGCACTTTCAGAAGAATGAGAAAACTAAAGTAATTCTCGTGAATGGGGATTTAATGCTGAAAATAAGGATCAATTACCAATGGGGGACAAAATTTAGGTGGAATTATCAACAGAACCCTTGCTTTTCAGAAATTATCAACGAGGGACAAAAGAGGTCTTGTCATTAAAAGTTGGACGAAAATGCCCTTTTCTTAAGCAACAGGTTTTGCTTTTCCACTTTTCCCTCTTCTATCTTCTTTCCCTCTTTTTTTTTTACTTTTTCATTTTCAACTTTGTTTTTTTACCTTACCAGTCATCTTCTTCATCATTTAGCCACCATTGGAGGCGGGAAAACTCGAAAATTTGAAACGTGAGTTCATTCCCATCTATCTCTCAATATCTAGGTTTTATTTTTCATTTGTTTTAGCGTTTTGCATTTCTCCTTCTTCCTTTCAATGGAGGATGAGGAAGATGAATCATAGGGTAGAAAGAAAAAAATGTGAAAATGAACGAATCAAAAACAGGAAGTAAAAACGTGTTCATAAGGGACTTGATAAGCCCATTCGGAATTTGGTAACCCCATTTTGATACTAGATCACCCCAACCCCCTAGACTTGAAAAAACCCTTCCAAAACTCCAGTACCCTTGGGCAATTTTAAGGGACTTGATAAGCCCATTCGTAAATTGGTAACCCTATTTTGATACTAGATAACCCCAATCCCAAATACTTGAAAAACCCCTTCCAAAACTCTAGTACCCTCCGCCAATTTTCAGGGACTTGATAAGCCCATTCCGAAATTGGTAACCCTATTTTGATACTTGATAACCCCAATCCCAGAGACTTGAAAATCCCTTCCAAAACTCCAGTACCCTCGGCCAATTTTCAAGGACTTGATAAGCCCATTCAGAAATTGGTAACCCCATTTTTTATAATAGAAAACCCCAATCCCAGAGACTTGAAAACCCCCTTCCAAAACTCTAGTACCCTTGGCCAATTTTCAGGGACTTGATCACCCCATTTGGAAATTGATAAGCCCATTTTTTATACTAGATAACCCTAATCATAGAGACTTGAAAACCTCCTTCCAAAACTTCAGTACCCTCGGCCAATTTTCAAGCACTTGATAAGCCCATTCAAAAATTGGTAACCCTACTTTTGAGAGTTACTAACCCCTTTCAAGAGAGTTGATAAACCCCTTCTACTACAAAACCCCCTTGTCTTCCAAAAAAGTGAGTGAAGCCATCCATGCATTATCTCCAGAACTCACCCTAAAATACAAATCGCTTAAACCCTAAACAAGATAAATCAGAAATAGAGGAATGAAAAATAGTGCAAAATCCTAAAAAAAAAGAAAAACAAAACCTAAATGAGATAGATGGTAAGAACTCAACATTCAAGTTTTCAAGATTTGCCAGCAACAATGGTGGCTGAACAAGGAGGAAGATAACTAGTAGGGTAAAAAATCAAAAAGGTGATAATGGAAAAGTAAAAGAAGAGGGAAGAATGAAAAAACAAGATCAAAATGTGTTGTAAATGCCAAAGGGCATTTTCGTCCAGCTTTTACTGACAATACCTCTTTTGTCCCTCATTGATAATTTTTGAAAAGCATGGGTCCTGTTGATAATTTTGCCTAACGTTTGTCCCCCATTGGTAATTGTTCCCTAAAAATAATTCTCAATTACGATTTGTCCCTATCATTGTTTCTTAATTAGGATTAAAATGCAATCAGAATTTATTGAAGCTTCACTAGGAATTACATTTGCAATGAGGTACTAATTATCAAGGCCCTGTTTGTTAAATAAACGTAAGTTTGGGTACAATATTCAGTTTTGGACTCACGACTGCTTCTCAAAATCAAGGAAAATAAAAAGCAGAGCCTATGTTTGGACCTAACGTCAACAACGTTCAGTTAACGAAACCTCCATTGTATCTATCTCTCGAAGAGACTGGAATCAATCCAATCACTTGGGCCCTATTTGTTTTGGATTTTTGTGAACCAATTTTGAGACTGAAACTGATTATTGGACTAAAATTTAGATATTATTTGAGTCCCATAATAATTTTTGGACTCATAATCACTTTACAAAATCTAAAACAAACAGTGCCTAAGGATACATGATCTATCTGTTAATGTCTTTTAAGCTAAAAAAAACAGTGCCCAAGGATATTTTTTTGTTCTTTAAAAAAAATATAATATACATCCAAGTGGTTGAGGTGGGGGTGTTTTTGTCCCAAGTTGAAAATTGACAGGAGTCATCTTTTGAAGAAAGTCTTTTATTAGGAAACTTGATGGAAGGTAAAAACTTCCTAGTCCAATAAGATTAGGATACACGAAATTTAGGAATTATGGGACTCTTAAAGGAAATCTATAAACTCACGTTAAACACAAAACGTGCAAAACTCTACCCTAAAGAAAAAAACTTTGGAACGTAGAGTTTTGAAGAGAGAAAAAGTGTTCTTCCCCAAAAGCTATGTGAATTAAATTAATTTTCTTGTTTGTATCTTAATAATCTACTTCAAATCAGTAGTTTTAGATTAAATAAATAAACAAAAACAAGATTTATTCTTAGATCGTGGTTAGATTGGGAGAAATAATGGATTTTCGAAAGACCTAATGTTAGTTTATATTAATCTGCCTGGAATCTAGGTCCGAGCTCTGTTACAACTTAAAATAGAAGGTCCTATGATTTGATTTAGGTTTTGATGTGTTCTGTAAAATTTTAGCGTTTCGACTCTTCTTTCAAATGGCTTTGGTTTCGTAATTTTTATATTTCAGATGATTATTCTATGCATATTCTCGTACAGTGCGTCTGAAATCTAAGTCCAAGTTGTGTTACGACTTAAAAACGAAGGTTCTATGATCTGATTTAGGTTTTATAATTTTTGGATTTCATATGAATATTATATAAATATTTTTCTGCTGAGTGTCTAGTATGTAAAAAAAAAAGTGTTCGAAAATCGGGGAGCACCTTTGTGGCGGGATTAAACCTAAAAACTATATTCTAAAAGTTTACAAATCTTCTAAATTATATATTACTTGTATTATAGGTGATTTGAAAGATTGAACTTGGGGGTTTGCAAGGGAATTGGTTGTTCGAACTGTTGGTACGTAACTTGTGAACTTGTGTAGGAGTTTTTCCTTCATATAAAATTTGTTTTAAAAGCCATGTTTGTGAACTGAAGTTATGCATTTGGAGCTGATATCTTTTGGTTATTGAAAGCATATCTTTAGCATAATTAAATACATGAAAATCGGATCAAGTACGCCGTTGTTTGCATGTTTTAATTACACAAAAATCTACAAGTTATTTTAAGGTTTAAAAGGTGTTGGATTTTATTGCATGCAAAATCTCTAAATACTTGATCTCTTGAATGATTATTATTACTCTATGGAACGTTTATGATTGGATCCGAGTGGGCCGGTTGGTGCCTTTTGCACGGTGACTGATGATTGGGTTCGAGTGGGCCGATTTGTGCCTTGTGCAGGGTGACCGGTGATTGGGTCCGAATGGGCCGATTGGTGCTTTGTGCACAGTGACTAGCATAGCTATGAATTAGTATCCCGACCTTAACCAGTTGGAGGGTGATAACTGGTGTGTAGTCACGTAAAGATCGGTATTTTGCGTCCATAGTGAGTGCTTGATAGTGGTAGAGTTTCCGATTTGTTACCTCTGGCAGGTAGTGAGTGCTTGATAGTGGTAGAGTTTCTGATTTGTTACCTCTGGCAGGTAGGAGCTGTAAAACTTGGTCGTGACTACGTGTGGCAGATCGACAACCACACCAGTATGGGATGTGAAGCTGGCAAATTGTGACAGCCATCACTGTGGGGGGTGACTGAGGCCATAGCTATGTATAGTGTGGAATTGTGGACTAGTTGGATTATTTGTATGATGAAACATGTCTGTATTGTTCCAAACTATTACTTATGTTGTTTTCACGTTCTACCTCGTGATATAAACCTGTTTTGAATAAATTGTGCATATATTTTATCAAATATTCGTATATTGTTATGTGTACTTAATCCAACCTATGCAGATTCCTTGTTATGTATTGAGTGTAAACGCTCAACCCACATTGTCTATCATTTTTTTAGATAATGAAGAGTAGCTAGCAGCTCGAGGGGAATGGGAGTGAGGAATGATTCGCTGACGTAGGAGATTTCGCTTCCAAGACACTCATTAGTAGCTAGTAGGAGTTTATTTTGAATAAGCAGACATTTTTTAGCAGTTTGTAGGGATTTATTTGAGTAGTAAACATTTATTTTCGATTGGTATTTGAAATTTTATTTAAATTCTGTAAGGATGTGAGCATTGTTTGGCCTTTGATTTTGAGATCAAATTATCTAGAGCTTTGGTTTAATAAATTTTGTTTCTGCTAGTAGCTCTGTTTATCCTTCTTGTGTGGTGTTTTTATCTTACCTTGCACGTTCTTGTGGTTGTTGGAAAGGGACGTGCGGCATTGTCACAGGGACCTCGATTCGAGGCATGACAGATATACTAATCTATCTTTCTAAACTTCCCTTATATCTTGGTTAACTTCTCTCTTACATAATATTCATGCATTATAATGAAAATAGTTCTTTTGGGCATCTCGAACCAAGAGAGACAAGCAATCTTGTTGAAATCATATGGTATCAGAGCTATGAGCTTCCTCTGCACCGTTTATTTACTCTATTAAAGCACAATAGGAAAGAACAACTCTGCAATTGATTCATAGCATCCTCTCCGTCAAAATACTGCCCTCATCAATTCTTATGACTACATGTAATATCGTTCATTATCTTACTAAATAACACAAACCTTTCGCAATCAAAATTGCACTTTTTATCTTACTTCAGTATTATAATTTCATGGATTTGTGAATCGAAGAAACCGATGTCCTCCAAATCGGATATCCAGATCAGATGGAACCACTACACCGAATCCGGCATTTTTTTCACAGATAAAACATGGCTGACAAACATGGCTGATACAGATTGAAAACTACCAAGAACGTACGGCTTGAAAACTACAACGTATGAAAAAATATGCCTATTTCTTCATCGATTTATATAGATCCATTTTTATTTGATCCTACATTGAAGCCTATAGTAGAGGAGAATGAATTCAAGCATGTTCATGATCAAGAAAATATATTTTCGTCTTTGGGATTTTGCAGCAAGATTTGAACCTTGTGATTTTATGACGATAAAATTTCTTTGACACTTCAAAACTCAGGGATGAGTTTTTCGAACAAGGGGAGAATGATGCAGACAAAAACTACCATAAATGTATGGTTTTGATCAAGTCTCAAATTCGCCATCATAGTTGTGGCCTGCTTTTTAGACATCAAATCTTGCCTACTTGGCTTGATTTTGGTGTCAGTAGAAAGGGTTTTTACTTCCCTATATAACAAGCAAAAGATCAAGCAATTTGGGCATGATTTAACGATGTTATGAACTGTAGATGGTTGTGCTACATGCCTATTACAGGATCTCTATATTAGGTCAATTTATGTTAGTGTATGTGCCATAAAAGCCAGTTGATTAATTGTATTGACATTAATTCATTAATAAAAGGTTTATTTCACGACATCTATCAGATATTTATATTTGAATGTGTGTGATATGCTTAATCTATGACACATGTTCTTCCCTAGGTACCAAAGTAGAAATATCATGCTCATGGATTCACAGATCCTAAGGGGTAGGTAGATATGATATTCCAACACTTTGCAGACCGTAAGTGTTCTTAGTTGGGGTTGAGATTGAACATCTCTTCTTGTACACAAGCAGCATTGCCTTCAAATAGAAATTGAGGTGGCTTATCTCAGCCACTGGGGTAGTGGACCCTAAGCATGCAGAATGGGTGAAATGAATGGTTCATTCACTAAACAGAATCATTATAGAATATCTTGTGGACAGGAATATTGATAAGGCTATTCTGTCCAGATAGGACCCTTTTTATGTCCTTCTACATGAGGGATCATATTGGTCTATGGGCCTACTCTATGGCTTTAGTCTATGTTATAGTTGCTCTAGGTTCAGGGTCACATTCGAGTAGTATAGTAATGGGTCCTAGGGTAAGCCACGACGTCAATAGTGATGTCTGAAAAGGAACGTTTCACCTCCTATAAAGAGGAAAGTCATCTGCAGTTTCAGTCACATCAAGGAATTTGATAAATTGTTTATCAATGATTTTCCAAAATACTTGTATCCATTTTCAAAAGTTTTTTTTCAAAAGTATTTGGGGGCCCAGGCTTAATGACTGGGAGGTATAGCATTGGGTGGGCCTTGGGGATAGTGATCCCCCTATAGGACCCAGCTCGATAGATGAGGATTGGAGGAGGGACATACACATAAGATGTAATTAGGGTATTGAATGATTTGATGGTCATCTTCATGGTTATGTCTAGGTAGGGGGCACTTTCCCAATCCGATTGTAGTGTGACTACAGAGCCAGATCATTGTGGGGATCATATTGGGTTCCACATGAACGAGTGTCAGATCCATGCAATGATCCCACTTACAACTCATTTGACCTGTTACGATCCTTGGAGGATCAAGGTCCCAGAGGCTTGTCCCACATATTTTATCATGTTTTGGGACCCTAATGGACCATGTTTAAGACTTGTTTCAATGGCTCTAAATACATTAGAGCAAGATAGGATTTAGACATTCTGAAAGAAACTTAAAGTGCTAAATCTTCTATGGGCTCCTGAACATACTTGATTTTCCCTGACAGTTCTAAACCTTGACCCTAAGCTCCTTGATTCATGTTGTTGAATGAATGATCTCCTTCACATGCACTAAACCATCAAAAAAATTAGAATTAACAACACAAATCAACTCCTGCTTGGAATCATAAAAACATAGAAGATTGCCAAGGTGTGAACCATTGGGCTACAATCTCCCTCTTTTTTATGATGACAACACACACGGTGATTGCCAATAAAAAGTACAATTCTAAAACTTCTCCCCATAACTGAGATATAAATTCCTCTCCCCCTTTGTCATCAACAAAAAGGAGGGGTGAAAGTTAAACAAGAGGTATAGGACATACAACGAAACGACCCCTAAATCAAGAAATATTTCAATATTATAACCACCCCTATCTAAATGCCAAATATACATGAAGAGGGGTTTTTCAAAACCAGGGGGATACAAGAACTAAAATACAAGTTTAAACCTCCCCCTTTGCAAAAGAAATCTCCCCCTATCAAATACGACAAATCAAAACAAGAGGGGTTTTTCAAAACATAGTTGATGTAAGATACCTATAAAGTCAAAACAAAATTTGAACCTTGGGATTTAAAACTCATTCTAAACAAGGATATTCAATTTTCAAGCTGAAGCCCCTATTCTAAATCACTTTCAAAATGAAATCAAGTTGGGGCTATGGGAACCCAAGCTTTCATGGTCCCATGGCTCTCCCAAATCCACTTTGATGCGCATTGAAATTCATAATAGTCATGAAGCTGACAATAGTGATATCGAATGGATGGGTTAGCAAACTTAGTTCCATTGAAATGCATATGTTTATGTCTAGGACTAGCTTTCTTAAGGATCATGTCTACTATCTTGTAACCATTAATAAATCCACCTAAACAAATCCTTAGCCTCTCATTTTCATTTTGAAGATGATTTAGTTATTTTGCAAACTCAATTCTTTCTTCTTCAAAATTGTTTGAGAAACTTGTCAAATTTTTAAAACTCAAAACTTCGGATTCAAGTTCTCCCAACCGACTCTTAAGAGTCTTATTCTCAAGCAATGAATTTTCCAAATTCTTTTCAATTATAGCATTTGCTTGAGTTTGGGAAGAAGAATCTAATTTCAAATTTTCAAAATTGTTTTCATGTTTTGTATTCTTTTTCTTTTAAAAACTTATATTTGGACATTTTTGAATCTAATGTACTACATACTTCATCATATGACATGCGGACATTACTACTACTAGAAGTAGAACTTGGAGAGTGATGTGAACAGACTTCATTCTCTTCGGTGTGTGCCATTAAGCATAGGCTAGGGTTGAGGTTGGCTGTGTCACACATGTTGGACTTTTCTTCACTCGAGATCTCATCGGATGAGCTTCTACTACTACAACTAAGCCCATCAAATGTTGCCATGTATGCTCTCTTATTCTTTCCAAACTTTTTCTTCTTTTTCTTCAACTTGAGTAGAGGACAATACGGTCTATAATATCCAAGTTTTTTGCATTTATGACACTAGGGTTGATCCTCTTCTTCTTTGTTCGTTTCTTCCTTTCTCTTTTCTTCCTTCTCCTTGTCTTTCTTCCCTTTCTTTTCTATTTTTCTCTACAATTTCATGAATCTTCTAAAAGCCTTTTTCTCATCACTATCGGTGCATGACGACGAAGAGCATGTGGATGAATTGGTTTTGATGGCCAGGGACTTTCCTTTATTTTTCTCTTTCTCCAAGAGCTTCATCTTTTCATCCCTTTTCTTCATCTTCATCTCATGGGTGATGAGAGAGCCAACCAACTCTTCAAGATTCCTGTTGTCAAGGTCCTTTGATTCTTCAACAGCGGTGACTTTGACATCCCAACTCAGAGAAAGAGATCAAAGTAACTTATTCACCAATTCTAGACCTGTATATGTTTTACCTAAACTTTCGAGCTCATTAACAATGTTAGTAAAGCAACTATATATGTCCAAAATATATTCAACATCACGCATGGTAAAATCCTCAAAGTTCCTTCAAGGGTCACTTCTAAAGAGCACAAATAATGGAGTTCATTGCCATATGATTTAGTGCAAACTCGTCCTTTTGTTCACATGTAAATTTATGAAGCTCGATGGTGGGACCCGTATAACCTTTTTGTATCATTCTCTACAAATTGAAGTCTTGGCAAAGATAGATCACCATCCTAGCCTTCCAATATCCATAATAGGTTCCAATTAAGAATGGAGGTCCAGTGGTGGATTGACCCTCAAGAACATCTGAGAAAGAAGTTTCCATGGATCTTACTCTTTGAAATTTTTGGAAGTTCAAAAATCCCTAAACAAGAGACTTGAGGTCTGATACGAAATGAAATCCCAAGTATGGCATCCCAAGAGGGGAGTGAATTGGGTTTTATACAACTTTTGCCCTTGTTAATGAAAATTAAAATTTAATGGCAAAATTAAAACTTTAAATGTGGAAGATAAAAATAACTATGCACAAAGAAGTAGAAATAAGAGAGTATGCACCATTATTTTTTAAGTGTTTCGGTCCTCAACCTTGAGGACTACTCCACTCCACCAAGAACTTCTTGATGGCTTCACTAAACCTATTCTCTTAACGGAGGGAAATTAACCTAATTGCAATCCGGAGAAAGCTCCGCGTCTCCCACACTTGCTCTGAGGAGATGGCTCTGCGTCTCTATCAACACTCTCCCAATTTCAATCTTGAAGATTGAAGAAGAAAACGAAAATCCCTTCTAAGAGGGTTACAATATGTATAAAAGATACACAATGAAAGATCCTACATCCAATCTTTCTCAAATAGTAATGAGAGGAGAAAACAAGTTTAATCGACTCTTAGGTTGTTTAAATAGAGTTCAAGAGTGTTCTAGATGTCTTAGATGGGTTAGGGAACCCATATACATAGTTAGAACTCAAAACTAGCCCTCTAGGAGCATTTTTGTAATTTCTGCAAAGTCCCCAAAACTAACTGTAAGAGCCTAAACAGCAAAAATTTTCAGACAGACCTGATCGACCAGCCCTGGTGGTCGACCACAGTTAAGCAGCTGGACTGTTTGTTATTTTGAACAGAATCCAAGCGGTCATCGACTGGGTAGGGTGGTTAACATTCCCTTCTATTGATGTTTCCATAATATTGATAGGCTAGAACGTAATTAGGTTATGGCCCTGATGAACACATTTATGTGTGAATGGTAGTGGTAGGAAATATGCATATTTTTATCATTTTAAGCGGTACTACTAAGGTATTTGCTTGTTTTTTGTGTTTCAGGGTATCTTATGGAATTCTGTTGAAAAAGAGCGAAAAGATGAAAAGAATGGAAAAAGAATGCATTTCCATTAAAATCCCAAGTTCTAAAGACCTTAGTAGGCCATATTTGCATGATTTCCTAGTGGGCCTAAATTGATATTAACACCCCTTTGCATTGACTTTGAAAATGATGAAAAAGAAGGCTAGAAGAGGAGACGAGATGAAAGAGAGAAAGGGATTCCTCTCGTCGATACGAGTCCAACGGATCTAACCACTTGCTAATCGGAGCTAAAACGAAGAGGTTATGGTCCGTTGAAGTTTTAGAAAAAGAAAAAATAAACTCTGAAGACGAGATGAGACAAGGCGACCTTAAATTGAATGGCTTGGATTGTTCGTTGGAGATCATAGCATTGGAGAAGGATAATATAGTTCTTTTGTGTGAAATACAAAGGAAGGGTAGACTAGGCATTTGCGAAAGTATATGGCACAGTTGCCATTTGTACGAAAAGTGGGAACAAATTGGTCATTTCATGGTGCAAAGCAAGAGAAAAACAAGGAAAATTCCTACGAATTAGCACTCCTCTCCTAAATCGATTTTTCTCTCTCTCCCCTATTTTCTCTCCTAAAACTGATTCACTCTATCTATCTCCTAATTCGTCTCTCTCCCATCTTCCCAACCGACCCAATCAAATGGATGGTTTGGATCACCCCTTCTCTCCCCTAGCCGACTCTCTCTCTTCTATTTTACCTCTCCCATCTCACCATCGAAATAGCAATCTCTCTCTACTCTAACCGACCCTATTTTCTCAACTTTCCTACTTTTTAGCAGCCCAATTCATTCCTATTTCGATGGATATTTCGTAGGCAATTAAATGGACGGTTTGATGTGGGATGTGACTGAATTTTTATGAGGCAATAGCCCATTCGTTAGCAAGTGTAGTTGCTAGTTGCTATATTTTTTTTTTACAAGATGGCTGGCTTTAACTTTTGGAAAGCAAACCACTTGAGGACTTCCTATTCCTATTCTCGTTTCCAACTTTGGGACAACCAATTTACGTGTGGCTTCTTAAATAAACGGTTGGGATGGATCAACATTGCGCAAAGAAAAAAATTCTTTTTAGCTCTCACGATTTCTTTGTGGGATCCAGTGCTTGGATTAGGATGCCAAGGTGATAATACAATCATCATAGAAGATGGTTTTGTACAACCATCAATAGAAGCACGTTTCGGATTTTATGGGTCCAATTTGGAATTTAATCATAATTCAAGAGCAAACAGAACTATTTTGGGGAGTTATTTTTTTATTCTAACCAATTAAAGGGAAGAGGTGAACCCAATTCTATAAAAAACTCAAGCATGCCTATTCGAATGGGATTTCTTTGGGCAATTTTGATCATCATACCTTTTGTCCTTACTTGGAGAGGGTTTTGGATAACTCTGTGTGGGGCCTAATGGGGTTTCTTTTTTTCGTAAAAGTGAATGAAACCTGAGGAGAAGAAGAAAAAAAGCCCATGGTCGGTTGTTTTTAAAACACATATGTATTAAGAAAGAAATCTCATATTTTTTTTGGATGTTTTTTTTTTCAACTTTTTTTTTCTTCTAATAAAGGAAGTGATGACCTTTCTTTTCTGAAAAAGAAAAAAAGAAATTCAATTTTCTTCTCCCTTTGCTACCATCAACCAAATTCAAGAAAGCTCAAGCATCATCGATCATTCAAGAAGCTTTGAAGAGGAGGGTTGAAAATTGTTTTTCTTTCTTTTGGAATATGCTTGTACTTGGACAATTCAATTAAAGGGAAGCACTCTTATTCTTTTGAATTATTGTTTATTTTTATTTCTTTTATTTTAGATTATTGATCATGGTAATCTTTTATTATTTGTGTTTTTAATCAATAATGAGTAACTAAATTTCATCTTAGGGTTTAGATGAAGCCTTAAGGGTAGATTAAATTTGTTAGTTTGTGTGATCTAACTGTCTAGATTCAATTTTGTGAATATAATTTTAATATACAAGGGGTTGTATATTCGAATTATAGATCATATATGCCATTGATTATCTCTTGTATATGTGATCGTTGATGAGAATTTATAGAGTCTTGTTTAGATATTGAAAATTATTTGTGTACTTGATCAATTACTCATGGGAAATCTCATCTGTTGATCAGATTTTCCATTGATCGGATTGATCATATATATACAAGTCAATCTATTTCAAGATTGTGATCGAGGCGAATCCATATATACAAACTAATAATTTTTATCTAACCTATGGTGGATTCTACCCCTAAGACTTTCTATTTGAATTTTAGGCAACAATCTAGTAGTTTTATAACTTTCCACCTAGATAGTTCTTTAAGTTTTTCATTAAATTAAATAATTATTGTGTTAGATTAGTAATTAAATTAGTGATTTAAATTCTCAATCAAATCAATCCTTTAATTTATTTTATTTTAAAAAATTTAATAGTTAAATTGCTTGAATAGGTTTCCCTTAGATTAATAAAGTTGTTTCCGTTAACTGAAAAATTGTTAGACTAGTAAATTGGCTTTAAATTAATCATCTACATTAGATAATCAGTAGATAATTAGGAGTAATATTTGGATAATTGTTCACTTTGCCTAAGTTAAGAGGTTTAATAGCTCTTCCCTGAGTTCGACCCATTTCTGCACACGATCCGTGCACTTGCGGTTATTTAATATCACAAACAGGACCCAAAGCCATTTCCATAAGATGGTCGCAACCATCCGTTCTATTGATGTTTCCATAATATACAGTTCCTCTATAGATCGGCTGGTTGGGATCATGCTAGGGAGGATCATCTTATGGAACTTATTTTTCAGGCACAACCTATTTACGTTGTAGCCATTCAATGGAGGAGAAAAAGAGGGAAAAATCAACATCTCAGTTTGGATCGGAGGGGTAGGATCATCCGATCGAAATGGTTTTTTGAGCACAACCTAATTAAGTTATGATCAATCAAATGGACGGTTTTGATCATCCTACGGAGTGCACATATAAGACTTTTTTTTGGAAAAAAATGGTTTTCATCCGTAATTTCAGTTATTCGGTTAACCGAATTTTTTTTTTAGAATACCGAGACCGAAACCGAATAACCGAATTTTAAAAAAAAAAAACCGAAACCGAACCGAAAAGTAAAAAACCGAACCGAACAGACCAATTCGGTTCGGTTCGGTTATTCGGTTTTAACCAAATAATGCTCACCCCTAATAAAATCTCATAAATTGAAACAAGAGAGTCTGGGAATACCTTCTCCAATCAAAAAATAAAAAAAGCCGAGTAATAAATCGACCCCCAAATATCTTAAATCTACCCTCTATCTTAAATCTAACCAGAGGAGAGGGAAAGGGAGTCGATTTAAGATAATCGGGGGCGATTTATCACTGCCCTTTAAAAAATTGCAACTTAGAGAATACAAGAAAATACTATTAAAACGGCTGGTTTCTAAATGCAGAGAATCTGCAACGTCAATTCATGTTTGTTGGCATTCAAGTCGTTTCACGTTAGTTTGTTTGTTTGCTTTCATTTCATGTCACCTCATATCGCTGAAAGTTAATATTTCTGTCAGTCACTTTTTTGGAAGCTTTAGGTCACTTTACTTTTTGCTGGACACAACGGAAATAAGCCCCCCGCCTCACCCTCTCTCCCCCTCTCTCTCTCTCTCTCTCTCTCTCTCTCTCTCTCTCTCTCTCTCTCTCTCTCTCTCCGCTGTTATCTGTGCAGTATCTGTATTCAGGCAGTAAGAACAGTAAATGCAGATGCATCTCTACTTTAATTTGTATTAGTCGATAAAGCAAGAATTCATTTAATTTTACATTTTGGTGGGTATAATGATACCAGTCACTAGTTGCTTTTTGTGTCTTACCATGCCATTACTGTTTAAAGTAGCTCACGTACAAACGTTAATGGCTACACCCTGTACCTAAGTACATATGCCCTTACACGTCTATGTCTTTATACATAAATACATGCATATATGACTTGCTTGTATGAAGTATTCAACCATCCATCTCTCCAATATCTTGATTTGTAGAAGATACATGTCCACAAACTCCTATTTATTTACAACATTTGTGTTGTCAACGGTTCATCTCCTTGCATCTTGACATGTCATGTCATTTGCCCCCTCATAATACAAAATACGTGACTCCCACAGGCCGTCATAGTGCCTTACGGCGTGCTTGGCAACCATTTTTCCGTGGGCTTCTATGATTTTTGTGGAGATGCGGAAGCATGAAAAAGGGAAATGAAAAATGTGCCCCTTTCATCACACGGGACATCGAACTGCAGTGTACCTGCCAATCAAATCCGTTGAATTTTTCCAACCTGAAGTACAACAGCCCCTCTCCGGTCATTGATACACTGCTGTTGGGTGTCCCGAGTGATGAAAAGGGGCGCATTTATCATTTCCCCATGAAAAATTGGGAATAATCTTGCTCCTGAAGCTGATCTGTTTCCGTTGGTTTTTCTCCATACCCGGTAAAACGGTGCGGGAGAATGAGTTTTAATTAATTTTGATGTGGGCAGGTCCCGGGCAAGGACACTTATGAATGTAGGGTAATGTAGATTGAAAAAAGAAGGGGATATCTAGTCACAAGGACTCATATGAGGTTGAAAATAAGGGCCATGTCTTGGACACGAACATTGGAGATACCACACAAATGAACATTGGAGAGATACACCTTCTTACTATAGTGTGGTACATGTTGACAGGTGGCTTGCCACCTTTGCTAGCAACTGGATGAAAACCTGCAAGGAATGGCACTGTTCTTGTCACGCCCCCAATCCGCACACATAAGACCTGGGATCATGACAACGCCGTACACCTGCAAGGAAACCTTACAAGTATACAAGGCTAACAAAGCGATAACAAAACCATTCATATCATAATATCCATAGAGGTCCACAATTGCATAAATAATACAAGTAGTCAAATATTCAATCTTTCTCTCACTCTTCCCAATAGCCAATAATGAAATAAAATATATAGTCTCAATAATGTCTAAACAATACTGTTAGACCAAGGGTTCCCATGGGTTCATCCATTCACCTTTACCTTGTTGTTTTGATGCTAGCAAACCCAAATTGATTAGTCTTTATGGACTAATGTGTTGCTTTGGAGTATTGTGCCTTAAACAAGAACTTCATATGTCATATCGTCATTACACAATACAACACAACACATGGATTAGGATCGACATATACAATGAACCAAAGAGCTTGTACATACATTGGAGACATCATCCTTGGAAGATGTTCAAGTCAAGAGCTCAAGTCAAAGATCCCACAAGCATGCCTTGCAAGTGTCAGTAGAAGCTTGGAGATGAACCAGCATTGGTGACCTCCTCATGTACCACTCAACATGTTCAGAGAATGGAGGAAGTCACATGACTCGAAGAAAGTTGAAGAGTTCACTCACAAGTCAGAGATGTCCAAGAAAGTGCTAAGGAGCCATGAAAATCTAAGAAGACTCAAGGTTCTATATTTTTAGATTGTAATGAAGTCCTCTGGTTAAAATGTATTTGCACTTTCAAAAGGTTTTCAAAATGGCTTTCATAAACAAACTTGACATCTTTGAAAATCATCCACATACCCCAAAAATGTGTTTGAAAACCTTGGACAAAAGCCCAAAGACCATGGCCCAAAGCCCTAAAATTTTAATATTTAAAACAAAGTTTTTAAACAGGGCTTGTCGACCGGGGTATCCCGGATGACCGAGGGAAGTGTGCTGGAAATCCAGCACATACCCAAACAAAGAGGGCCGGTCGACCACCATAAGGCCGGACGACCGCGGATAAGGTTCTGAACCAAAAATAAAATGCCGAAAAGGCTCATGGCAGGCGACCGCGACAACCTCGGTCAACCGCGGCTGTTCGAAATTTCAAAATAAAAAGTGAGCACCCAAAAGGGCGGGCGACTGCGACACCCCGGTCGACTGACCCCGTCTGGAAAAGTAGGAGTTGGGGCCTGCGCGAATTGATTTTTCTTACCCAGTTTGTTACGATTTTGTCCCCAAACTGTGATACTACTACTTGGGCTATATATACCCTATGCATGACCAACTAAACAACCTTTTGCAAGATTATTTCACATCCTTTTAAGCCTAGACTTTTAAATCCAAGGTTTCTAGTTTATCCTCTTCTATGCTTTGATTTGTGAATCTACATTCAATAAGAGGATCTCCATAGGGCTTTTATTTGCTTATCCTTTTGGAGAGTTTTATGAGCTATTATTATCTTTGTATCAAGCCTAATCAAGAGGCTAAGAGAATTTTTCTTTTATTGTTCTCCATTGTAATTGAGGGTCTCCGATTCGGCCAGGAAAGAAAGGTGAATCTGCTGTATTCGTGAAGAGAAGTGAAACGCTTGGAGGCAGTGTGCGATGATGGTCGATCTTCTTGGAGGCGGTTGTGCAAAGAGGGTTTGTTACCTCAGAGGCAGAGAAGGTGTTCGTACGGCTAGGAGATTCGACTTGTAGAATCTCATGATTAGTGGAGTATCCAAGGAGATAAACTTGAAAGAGTGGAGTAGGTCTTGTTGATAGACTTAACCACTATAAAATCTTATGTTCCTTGTGGTGTGCTTCTTCTCCTCTCTTTTTGCACTTGGTGATTGGTAATATCTAAACCATATTTCTATTGTCTTGCTTAATTAACAAGGGTTAGATATAACTTGTTTAAATTTGTAATTTCTCTTATCTTATTTTCTTCTAAGCATATTTGAACAAAGGAATAGAATAATCTAGGATTAATCCCACACACCCTTTATATTTAGGCAAATATTTTAAATTAACCAATTCACCCCCCTCTTGGGTTGCCCTATTGGGATTTCATTTGGTATCAGAGCTAAGGCTCTTATATAGGCTTTCTATTGAAAACCTTCAGGAGAAAGATCTATTTGGCAACCTAATGGCTTCTAGACTACCCGTATTTGATGGTTCGGATTATGGATCTTGGTCGATCCGTATGATGACTTATCTTAAGAGTCTTGATTTTGGCGTTTAGCAAACAATAGAAAAGGGATATACTTTTTTCATCACCAAAATGCCAAACGAGAAGGAAATAAAAAATTTCACCTCGCACTCTAAAGCCCTCATTACATTGTGTTGTGCCTTAAGCACATTAGTCTATGAAAATGTCATATCTTGCAAAAGTGCTAAGGGATTATGGAACAAATAAGAAGAATTGTACAAGAACAACAACACAAGTAAAATTGCCTCACAAAACACTGAAAATATCATAAATGAAAGTGAGCAATTTAAAATGAAGTGTGAAGAGTTGAATAATGAGTTGATGGAAAGAAACAAGAAGGATTTTGTAATAAAAAATTCTGTTGACTCTATGCTATGTAAGATAAAGACCTTGGAAGAAGAGTTAAAAGAACCCAAGGTCAAAGAAAATAAGTTACTTGAACTAAATGAGGATTTTAAAATTACATACCATGAACTTAATGAAAAATACAAATTTTTGGAGCAAGATGAAAAAGAACTAAGAGCGAATTCATCTTGTGAAATAGATTACTTAGAAGATAAAGTTGAAGAGATGAAGCTCGAAAATGAAAAACTAAAAAATAAAAAATTACAAGAAGAAAAAGATAAACATGGTTGCTCTCATTCACATTCTTGTAGTTCTATTTACTCCTCATCTACTAGTTCTTATACTCGCACATATTGTGTTAGATTAGAGCATCACAAATCTAGATGTAGGCTTAAATTTCTAAAATCAAATAAGTTTCTTTGGATTAGAAAAGATTCATTGCATAAAACAAACTTTGTTGGAACCAAGTTGGTTTGGGTTTGGTTTGGGTTCCAAAATCCCCTACTTGAACAATTTAATATGATTATTAGATTTAGGGGTATGTGCTTAAATGTTATATCTCTTGATCTTATATGCTAGATACTATGTAATTGATTGTGATTCAAAATCTAGTATCACTTGTATCTAGTTGATTGTACTTAGATTGTCAAATCATTTAAAAAAAAACTAATATCTAGTCACCTTATGCTTGATAGTTTATATCTTTTGTAATTTTGTATTCTAGATGCTATACTTTTAAAGTAGATTTATCTCTTTGCATCTAGTTATATGTGCTTCATTGATTATATCATTTAAAAATGAATTATAGATACAAATATCTTGCTTGATCCTTATGTATCTATAAGATAGTATTCATACCATTTGTGACATGACTCATCTTGCACAATTAATCTTATAACTCATGTTATGGTGCATAATAAAAGTACACTCTCTTATAATGGTATGACCATGTACCTTGGTCTAACTGGTTGGTATCTCACTTGACATTTGTTCATACACTTTGTACCTAAATTAACTCATAGGAATAGCTTAGGATGGTTCAAGCTAGGTTCATAAATGTTATCTTGTTTTTGCTAGACTTTTATATTTTAGAGTTGTTGATCATGTCCTTCTAGCAGTCATAAAATAAATAAAGCAAAAATTGAAAATAGAAGAAATGATAGAAAATTAAGAAAAATGCATAAAATGTCTAAGTAAAATAATTGTAAACCAAACCTTAGACTTCTCTATATAAACAATGTTGGGTCAAAACACAAAACTTAGTGAATTTCCAAAACTATTGTTAATATCATGAGAAATTCATAAGTTGATTCATTAGCCTAAGATGTTTGTCATTTATGAGACACTCTTGAATATTCTTGGCTTTTGATATAGTCCCTTTCAACTTAAAATCTTAAAACATTTAAGGGAATTTAAGACTTGGTTCAATGTGAGAAACGCATGTGAGTGATCTTGAATTCTCATTGAACTACTCATGTCAAAGAGCTTCAATATGATCATTGATTTATAGCATACAACTCACTTGTTTTGAAATAAGTCTAAGAAGAATATAAAACTCTCAAACAAGTGAATTTCTTAGTGATTGTGAAGTAGTAAGAAACTTGTGTCATTCCTAACTCTTCACAACAAACCTATGTGCACTAGAAAAATGAAAATATAAGTAAAATCGCAAAGTGTGCACATTGAAACACATGGTCACTATGGAGTGTATATGAAGTGTGTGCAAAATAGCATCTATATGACCTTGATTTATTCACAAGAATTATTGAACTTGAAATATAAAAATACTTGTGAACTTCAAACTAAAGTGGAATCACTTAAAGAAATGATTATCAAAATCCACTTAATGAGAGGCATGTGATCTAAAGTGAGATATACACTCTAGGCCTATATACGTGATCTATGTACATCATAAGTAAAGACTCATAAGATAGATCACCATTAAAGCTTGAGTGATTTGATAATATAAGAAATCTTAAGTCACTCAAACTTACGTCTCATGAGTTCATTGCAAGTTGTGAACATCATTAAATCATGAAATTTTGACTAAAAAGCCAAAAGTATGCTCAAAATTGAGATATGTATATAATTGCCTTTAAAAGAGCAAAACTTGTAATAAAATGTGTTTTGATAATCATACTTAATTATTTAGCTGGAATTAATCCTTCAAAACACATCTAATAAGCAAATAGGGATACGAAAATAAAAATGAAAATAATTATTTCCTAAAAGTTGAAAACTAGTGTGCCTTTATAGAAAATCTTCTAAAACTAGTTGTCTTCAATATGATAGAGTTGCTTATCCTATGATAGATCCTTAAATACTTGTCATCATTGGCTATCCTTGGTATGTGTATAATTGTCTAATTGTAAAGCACTCTATGTATATTGTATCACCCCTTGATTGATATTAGCCGGATGACAAAGATGTTAAACCTCAAGGTTAAAAGCTACTCAATAGGTGCTCATGCCTTCTTTGAAGGAACAATACCATTACTTTAATTAAAACATCTAATCATTTGGCTATAAGCCAGCATCTAAGCTTTGACCAGTCATATGTGCTTTAACTTTGTGTATATGTATATACTTATATATATGCAGTTATTCAGGGAGAGAATGTGTTGCTAGGATGTCTCACCACCTCATATGATATCATTTGAGTATCCTTAGCAAACATGTAATTGTAGCCTAAGGGTCATTTTTCAACTAATCACCTCACAAACCTTTGGTGACTCTGTGTTCGACAACCCTTTGTATTGATACTTTGTATGAGTCTCTAACAAAGGGGGAGCTACATATATGTAATATCTGTCCTTCTTGGTCTTATCATATGTGTTTGATATGGGAATTACATTATATATGATAAGTGCACTCATTTGGAGCCCCATTGCTCCATTTGTGTGGTAATTGAGTCTTGTCTGATGCTTTTAATCTAAGATCACCTCTCATTTCTGTCAAGTACCCTTAGCCTGAGCCTCAGTGTCACATCCTCCTAGGCTTTAGACTTATCTTGGATAGACTCATATGTTAATATCTCTGCCAATGATAAGTATCTTATTCTAGAGTTCAATCTTGAAAACTCTCTAGAACTCTCCTTCATAGAATAGTGCTTGAGTTGATCATCTCATTGCCTATGAATTCATACTCTTATCATGTGCTTTTGAAGTTAATTACATCACTCACCATGATAAGATCCATTGGCTATGTATCACTGTCACATCTATAGCCAGTTTGTATTATCATGCATTGCCTTATAGGTTTTACCAAAAGCCAATGACAAATACTTAGGGGGAGAGCCAAATTGTCTCATTTGTATATTTATATGGACTATTATGATATGCTCACAATGTCCATTGCCCCATTTGTTGTGCTTAACATGTAAATCTTATAGATTGAATAAACAAAAAAGAAACTGCTTATCATGCACCATGCTTGATTTTTCCTTCTCAAATCGTTTGATAAGCATTATATGAGCTTAAATGTCACATCATCATTAGTTTCATAGGCTATAGAAGTATTTTGTAGTATACACTCTTTACCAATGCCCATACACTTACCAAACATAGAAATGTTTCGCATTGAGTTTTTTTTTCTCTACACCATGAGTGAGCCCAGGGGGTAGTTGATGTCCACCCCCGTAGGACTCGACTCGGTAAATGAGTACTTGAAGAAAGGACTTGCACATTTGATGTGACTAGGGGTATGATGATTTGACAGTTATCTTCAGGGTTACATCTCGATGGAGGCCACTGACTTAATGCGATTGTTGCAATAGCTACAGAGCAATAGTCGCAGTGGGGCCCACTTATGAATTCTGCAGAATCTTCCGTTAAATCTCTGCTACAATCCCACTGACTACTCGATTGACCTATTATAATCTACTAGATAGAGGTTTCGCATTTATTTGGTTGCTTACACGAACTAGTTTCATGGCATTGGTTGCGTTGAAAGGATATGCACAATGTATATAGTCTATATGCACTATGGGATACATTGGGAATACCAAAATGGTTAATTATTAACTGTAAGGGTATTTAGGGAATATCATAAATTATATTGGAGCTTTAATCCTATTGGATAGGATTATATTGCATTAATTGAATAGAGAATTAAATGTGAAATGCAATGGGAATTTGAATTGGATAAGTGGACCCACATGGGACGAATAGTGGGACCCATGGCCACACGCCCCATGTGGTGTGTCATTATCAATTGGGAATTCAAGTAATATTTAGAATAATATTGCTTGATTTTTTTCCCAAATTAAAGCAACAAATGTGATGAAATTGAAAAGAGGGATAGAAAGAAAGAATGAACAAATAAAATTGGAAACTTGGGAACTACATGGGGCAACCAAGGGTTGCATGGGCAGCAAGCAATCCCCTTGGGGGATGTCTCATATGGGTTTTCATAAGTGGGGTTTCTTGCTTTGCCAATTAAAGCTTCCAATTGTGGCTACTTTCCATTATTTTTGAGATTTCTCTGGAAGCTTTGGATTGTGCATATGGAAAATTGAAAACTCTATAAATACAAGACATATGGCTGGAGTTTTCAAGAGCTCTTCCATAATTCCATGTGCTGAAAATTGGTAGAGGCATCCCAAAGTCTTTCTCTTCTTCTTCTCCTTCAATTCCATCAACTAGTTTTGTCTTTTCTAAATCAAAGACAAACATCTGACCTAGCTCCATTGATCTAAATACATATTCTTATATTATAATATTATTTAGAACAGATTATAAAGTGAACAAAGAGTTGTACACAAGATCCTTTGTGCAACAAAAGGAATCCATCAATTCAACTTGCGATTTCATGTCAATTAGATCCCGACGAATTTTCGATGAGTAGATCAAGCGGACGAGTTCTTTCCTACCTAAAGGTATTTATATTTCTGTTTATTAAATTACAATAAAATCAATTAATCCCTAGGAACTCAATCAATTAGTCCCTAGGAATCCTGGGTTAGAGCAAAAATTTTGTTCTACACTATTTCTTCTTCCGCTACGTGTAGTAATTTTTAAAACACCTAACCATTTGGCTTCTAGCCAGCATCTGCACCATGACCAGTCTTATGTGATTTAACTTTGTATATATGTATATATACTTATATAAAATATATATATATATATATATATATATATATATATATATATATGCAATTATTCAGGGGAGGATGTCTTGCTAGGTTATCCCATCATTTAATTTCATTTGACTATCCTTAGCAAACATGTGATTGTAGCCCAATGGTTGATCTTCAACTAATCACCCGCAAACCCTTAGCATTTCTAATTCAGGATAGCCCTTTGGATTCATACCATCTCCGAGTAGTTAGCAAAGGATGAGCTCCATGTAAAATCTATCATTTTCTGGATTATCATATTGGAATTCCACTTAGCAACCCAAGAGGGGGGTGAATTGGGTGTCTTTTGAAATTTTAAGGATTTTGAAAAAATTTCTTGCACTAGTTTTAGTTTGATTAAAAAGACTAAGAATAAGATTTAAAGTGAAGAGTTCAAGCACTTACCACAAGAGAGGAAGAAAAGAGACAATGAAGCTTCACACAATTTTTTTTATAGTGGTTCGGTCTTAGACCTACGACCTACTCCACTCTTCCCAAGTTGATCTCTTGAGGAATACACTAAAAATCTTCTCCCAAGGAACTTAAATACGGCGTTCCTTCCGCCAAGTACAATCCGAGCTTGAATGCTCCAACGGTCTTAACTAAGGCACCGCTTTTTCCAACTATAAAGAAAACACGAAAGGATGTAGCTCACTTGCCACTTAACAGGCTGATTACAATGTAAGAACCTTCACACTCACTCGAGAAGAAGATAACATGTAAAATCCTAAGGTCTCTTAAGAATAATCTAAGGTCAAAGGCACAAGAGAGATTAAGAGAGTGATTTCCATGTTAGAATGTAGTAAAAACCCTTATGAATGCTTAAGAAATGTTTGGTGAGCCATTAAGAGTGTTCATTAAGGCCCAAGCAACTCATATATATAAGGAAGTATGAAATATAGCCTTTTAAGACTCCCCAACGGTCATTACGGAATTGTTGCACGGAATTCCGTAATGGTTGTTGCCACTTTTATTTTTTTGCAACATAACATTTCAAGGAATTTCGAGGAAATTCTCAGAATTCTTAGCATGGAATTCCGTGCAAATCCAAGGAATTTTGAGCAGGGCATTTTCAGCAGATTTTCCTTTTTAGTTGCTGAATGTTTTTGGGCCTTCAGAATTCACTTGTAACTTGTTGAATGGAATGTCATATGGGTCCAAATATTGAGGACATCACCATGATGTAGAGACCCCCATTTTGTTACGCTTTAAAAAAGCGAAAGGTTTGGTTGGTCAGCGAAATCCTAAGTTAGTATCTTACATTAAGGTAAGCATTTTTGCATTTTAGGGTAAATTTTATCTCATTTTAAGTGTTTTGAAGTTGATTCGCAATCCTAAAGGTCTCTAGAGGGTTCCATTGATCTCCGGAAGATGAGAATTCAAGTTTCCAATCAAGTGAGAAAACCTGCTATTTTTAGAAACTCATAGGGCTTCCACATTTTCATCATCTTATGGATATTTTGATCATTTCTAATATATCCAAAATCATCTTGAGGGTATGGCTGAGGAATCATGAGTAATTTCATAAGTTTTGGGAGACTTGCTAAATTTAGATTTCTCAGAGTTTCTCTTATTCTAGTACTTCAGGGGTATTTTGGTCTTTTCCTTTATGATTCATTTGATCCCTGGACCGTATCTGAGAAATCTCGAGTCATTTCGTGAATTTTAAGAAACCTGCTATTTTTAAAATTTCTCCGGGTTTTTCCTAGTTTCACCAAATTTTGCACCTCAGGGGTAATTTGGTCATTTCCAATGTGTTTCATTTGACCTCTAGGGTGTATCTAAGGAATCTTAGATGATTTCATGAATTTTGGAAAACCTACTAAATTTAGAATTTCTCAGAGGTTTTACTTGACTTGGAAATTTTATGTGTCAAGGGTATTTTGGGTATTTTCAAGAGATACCAAATGATCCTGTTTGATATTGCTCATAAAAAGGACCCAACTTTAAAAGTTTCTATTTTTAAAGTTTGACCATGTGAGACCCAATCCCGCGAGAGGAGCGGCGCTACCCGCCTCCCTCTCTCTTGGTCTCTTGTACCCACGCGGTTGGCTCATGCCTTTTATTATTGATTTAATTCGTCATTTCCGTGAACTTGGGATCACTAAAGCAATCCGAACTTCATGCAAAAGAAAATGACAGAGTCACCACCTAGATGAGAGATCTAGGACGCATAAGTGACCAGAAATCTAGATTCACTACCTGATTACGAGAATGAAAGGCATGAGGAATTACCACCACAAGCATCATTCTTGCCCGATAATCCGGTCTTCAATTCCAAAAGTTAACTCTCTTGAATTTCTTTTAAATAGCTCTGTAGACACCCCATTTTGACCGTACCCTAAACCTCCCATGTTTGAGCAAAATCCTTTCAAATTAATGATTTAGTGTCCCAAATTTCATCCTAAGGTAGGATAGGAATCCAAGTGGGTCCCTCTAAAATTATGTTGAAATCCGTCGACGTTTGCCCAGTGAGATGAGCGTAGTTCGTAAGATAGTGTAAAATAGTGTAGCAGAAGAGGGGTATTTTATCCGGTTTAGGGGTAAGCCAGGTTAGTGTATCTTGCTGTAGAGGGTTGTCCCTGGGTAACTAAAGGAGCGAATTTATTCCATTATTTTCCATTAGAACTTTTCTTGCGGACTACCCAGTTTCGTGAAAACTCAGTGTTTAATATTCAGAGGGGCTGTCCAGAGCACATTTGGGGGTTGAAAAATTATCGGGAAAAAAATCTATAAATAGCAGTGAGGGCTTTCATTAAAAAACAAAATCTAATTTTTCATTTTCGTAAGAAAAATTAGAGAGAGAAGGAGCGAGAGTTCTAGAGAGAGATAAAGGGGATCTCAAATTCGAAACCCTATTTTCTTTTTTTTTCTTTCTTCTCCGATCGGCTTCTCCGACGAGATTATCGGAGCTTCGGCCGTTTACCTTTTGATTCAAGTCTTTCATCTTCCTTTCCTATTTCTACTCTTGTCATAGAACCTGTTTTTTTTTTAGAGCCTAAAACCCTAAGTTCCTAGCATTTTCTTCTCCGATCTGAAGATCTCTTCTCCGGCCATACTCCGGTAAACTCCGGACATTTCTCCAGTCGACTTTTCTTCTCCTTTGATCATACACATCACAGCCGCTGATTCTTGTCTCTTTCACTCTAAACCTTTGCTTGCCATTCAAACCCTAACTTTCACTTGAATCATAGATCCGAGTTTAGAAAGCTGAAATTAAAGCCTTAAATCTTGGATCTAGGGTTCCTAGCCCTAGTTTTGACCTTAGAAACCTTAGATCCAAACATTAAACCCTAATCTCTAACTCAATTTCAAATTTCTTCTTCTGTTTCGTTTGGAAATTTCGGATCCAGCAGAAAATTGACTTTTTTCTCATTCCAAATCCTAGAGCTAGGGATTCAGAAGATCATAATAAGAAAGAAAAATTACAGAGAGAAGAAGAAGAAGAAGAAGAGGTAGGCTCATTACGTCATTTATTGGACAACGATCCTTGCAAGTTCATCGTCTCGGGTAAGTATTCATGTTTTAGATCTGTAAGATTTTTTTTTTTTTAAGATTAGAGTAATTATCTTGTTATGTTATTGATTTTTTTTATTATTTAGCATATTTAATTGTGTTGATTTATGAGGTATTCTCATCAAAAATTTATTCATGAATTTTTCCTTTATTCTAAATTGTTTTCCGAATGATTTGAATCTCAAATTTTTTGTGAATTGGATTGCATATGCTTTATGCTCTGTAATTTGAATTTTGTTATGTTTCAATTGTATTTTATGTTAATAAACTAGTAGTGTGTGTCTTAGATCTGAGTTATGGCTATTTGATTATGTAAGAAAAATCAGTACGAAATAATATAAATGAGTTTTATGCCAGTTCTGATGAATTTCTGTTCTTGTACTTTGTTTGATTTCATTATCATTGAGCTTATGTATGAAATAGCAGTAAGGTATTTTAGGAATTTAGAGATTGTGCATTACTCTAAGATATTATCAGCAATGTAATAGATGTTTTAGACAAAGTAGAATGATGCTAAGGATTTTTGGGAGGGCAATCGCCACAAATGCTGGCGTCTATGACTTTCTCTTAGAGCCGCCCTTAGTCGTAAATAGTGTAATGATCTTGAAGTTGAGATCGATGATATGATAATTTTCTTCATGATATGATTTTCATGTGTGTTTGTGATACTGCTTTCAAGGATTTGAGATGTGGTAAAGAGAAGGTTTTCTTTCATACAAGCATTGTATAGGCTTTTGAAAAAGAGGCGTTATTTTCATCAAAACTGATCATTGTTTGAGTTCATATATGTATGAGATTAAACTCAAGTTATCATCATTTAATCATGATAACAGATCATATAATAACCCTTGATTGAATGATATGAGGAGAGATATAGAAAACTAGAGAGGTTATAAAGAAACAGGGGTATACGAAGGTCTGTTAATGGATAAGGTCTATGGGCATGTAACAATTTTCTTTTTAAAAGAAAGAAAATAGGTACATGCCATTTATGAGAAATCATTGTCTGATACTTGTTTTTACTAGTCATTCTTCATGATATATTCTTCGAGTATAAGATTGGAATCAAATGGTTCAAGAGAAATGTCAATGTTTTAGTAGGTATGCATATAGCAGTGATAATGTAGCATGTGATGACATGTATAACAGCAGTTTTGATTCATTTTCTTATCTAGTTATTTTGAGTTCATTTTCTGTAGTTACAATGATGCCCTCTCACAGGTAATTTGAATATTTAGAGGACATTTGCTTTATAAAATTGCATATTATGGCATGTCATTTTTTTTAAAAATAAAATAAAATAAAAGATGGCTGGAACAGAAGGGGTGGATCAAACTGAGTTTGTATATTGTGTGGAAATGGTAATGCTTGCAGTAGCTTATTCTTTGGCAGTTGACAAGAGTATTTTCATGGCTTCAGTAATTGTTTTTCATAGTGATAGTTTTAAATAGGGAATGGGCTGGGTGTCATTTGCTTTATATTTTTGGTACAGTTCTTCCCATAATATTTAAGGAGCTATGATAATTTCATGTTATGGTTAGAATGAAGTACTGTAAATGTATTAGTTAGAGTAAGTTGGTATTTGAATTGATTAAGGATAATGAGAAGAGCATGAAAAGAGCATTTATGTGTTTCAAGAATTTGATATGGATGCATTTTTTTTAGACAACAGCATGACTATTGATGTTATAAATTGGTAATAATGAAACTTATGGAGTTAAAAGCTTTGTGTTATGTTAAGCTTATTCTCAAGTTACTAGTTGCTATTCATGGTTGATATTTACATTTAAATATATTATATAGGGTGTGATATCCAGTTGGTGGTGAGTCGCTTAAATTGGACTAGGAATTTCATCAGTTACAAGAGGATGTTTATTATGATAACTCAGGACACAAATATGCCTGGATTGTTATAACCTGTTATAAAGATGGGTGTATGTGTTAATTTGGTGATAGTTTAACTTGAGTATTTGAAGGTTCATATAAATCATTATCTAAGGTAGAGATGTTGTCTGTATGGACGTTTGGTTATGTGCTTATGATAACTTGATTACCTTGGACAAAATGATGATAAAGTGAATTAAATGATGCATGATTAATAAACTGAAATTATGATGTAGTCTATCTTTTTGTGATAAAGGTTATTGTGTGTCACCTATGATATACTTAATTGATTTAGTGTTCTATAGGAAATTGGCATTAGTATTTGTATGTTTTAATGAGGTTCATAAAATGTCTCATTTTATTGCATTGCTCATAGTATATGTTAAGATAAAAGGGGCTTTGGTATATAAATGGATTGTCATAGACATGGGCATGCCTATTACTTAGCTTTTCATAGTGGCATTTGTGTCACAAGCTTTATGATTTAACGAGTTTAGATATATGGGTTCAAGTCATAATAGTACAGACCCAAGGTTTAACCTTTATCAGATTTTACACATTCAAATTTCATCTTCTGATCCTCATATAGTTCAGTTCCTTGTACATTTGAACTGCCATATATTTACAAATTGATTTCATTTTAAAACATTATATAGTGCTTTATGCCTATAAATTAATATTTATTTTATTTTACTGCCTTTTAATTATTCAAGTGACTGATGGTGATTTTGCCTTTTTTATGTATGTTTTTAACAATGGGATGATATGTAATTATGTACAGTGGTGTCAAAAATGTCTCTCCTCATTTATTTTACTAAAAAAAAAACAATAATAATAATTTTTTTTTATATATTTATTTTTATATTTATTTTTTAGTTGTATAGTTTAAAGTCTGCATGTTTTAGAACCCAAATATGCTTTGGTTTAAATTGCGATTTGATATCATGATAAGCAGAATTTCATACTAGATTAAATGGTTGTATTATGTTGAATTGGTACTTTACATTATCTAAATATTCGCACTATTTTATATCGATGGCAACATCGTTTTGATATGGGAAAGTAGTTATGTTGTTCGGTATTCTTTCTTATTGGGTTTGAAGAAATATAGATGAAAGTTTTGGTTAAAACGTAATGTTTTAAGGTAGGGCGATGAAGGCGTTAGCCCAAGCCCATCATCCTTAGGGGACTTGCTCAGTCTAAGCAATGCTCCCTTCTTTATTTAGTAGACTAACACAGTCTTTTAGACACCTTTTAGATAGTAGAGCCCTCATTAGGAGACACACTATGTCTCATTAGGCAGTTCTAATTTTAAGATAATCCTCATTTAAAGCTTACCCTTAGGGAGTGTACCCTGGTTTAATAGAAAGGTACCCATAGTGCATACAGTGTCTCATTTATGGAACCTCCCCTACTTGTACCTCAATTTGTAACCCCTCTTTAGTGTCGCTCGGTTTAGAGGTTTATCCTTAGAGACTAGCTTAGTCTTGTTCGAGTTTGGTTTGTTAGAGATCTTATCCTTTCTCTTTTACTTTGGATTTTAGTTACTTGTTTGTGGTTTAGTTCAAGTGTCTTTGACACTAGTTTGCTTGTTCGGGGTTTCCCCGTAGCTTTAGGGTCTTGCCCTAGTTTGTTTCTTTATGTGTTCTCTTTGGGTCTTTGACCAGAAGAGTGAAAACGTTTTAAAAATCTAAAGAACACTTGAACACTTCAAAATTCAAAACAAAAACATTTGAAATATCTTAAAATTCAAAAACATATGAAAACTTTAAAAAATATCAAAAGCTTTAAATCATTTGAAGTGTTAGGTTTTAGTTAGGAGAGTTCGTTCCGACCTACGTTGGCTTGATCCTCTTTCACGAGGTACGTAGTGGAGCTTGGGATCCACATCCCCAGCCAAACCTTTAAAAATAAATTTGTCAAACCTTAAAAAAAAATACAAAGCTTCTTCAAAACCTTTTCAAAAGATCTTCCCCTAAAGTTAGGAGTCTGTTCTAGCTGTTTGGGGTGGTTTTAGAGTTAAGAGGCTATCCTGATTTGTATTGATATAGTGCGTCCTGTCGTGTGAGTGTCCCTAGAGTTAGGAGGCCTCGAGTCGATTGGTTAGACATTTAGTCGAACCGATGGCTAGACTAGGAAGCATATAGTCAGCCCATGGTTTTCATTAGGTTGCATAGCCTAGATATACATAGGATGTAGGGCTCACCTGCATTAGCTTAAGGCTAACCAACTTGCATTGGTTAGGGCATATAGAGAGTCCTAAAACTTACAATTCACATGAACTTAAGCAATTGTGTAAAAATCTTTAAAAATCAGTCGAGTCTAGTGGATCGAGTCTAGGATAGCAGTTCTAGATGGTTAGGCATCATAGTTTAGAATAGGTCATTGAACTACGTTGACTCCGATTCTTCCCGAGGCCGGGATATGTAGTGCAGCCAGGGTGGATGGCCATTCTGGTCTGAGTCAAGTCCTGCATTAGAGTTTTAGGATTTGTTTTGTCCAGTCATGTATAGAATTGATTTGTGTTTTTTATGTTTTGATGTGTTTTCTTACTTTCTTGTACTGATACTATACCTTTAGCTGTAGCTTGCATGTGCATGTCCACCAGAATTTAGACACCCATTAGGCATGTCACTCATAACCTAGCTTTGCTTAGGTGACACATCTTTTATTTCATTTTGTGTTTTCTTATTTCTTTATCCTCAGGAAATGCATGCTTAGGTAGACGATTCCTGAGAATTGTTTCCTATTTCATATGATTTTCGCACGAAACTCTTCGAGATTAATAATAAATGGCATAAGAGACCAAGGTGCTTGCACTCGGACGAATTGGGGGTGCTCTTCAGACCTTCTCCATTTAATCAGGCACGGACCCGTATATATTTCTGGTTATCCATGATATACAGAGCATATTTTGTTTAAGGATCCATGGCCGTATACCATGGATGGCGACTTTGAGTTTGTTTAGGTACGTTTCGAATCCGGACTTGTTCTCGAATCGAGAGGTATCTCTTTTATATCGCCACTCATGCTATGCTATGAGGGTGGCATCCGTTTCGAGAGTTCCTTGGTAGAGCTCTCCTTCACACGTGGATGATCCTAGAGGCCGCTGGGGGCTCGTCCCCAACCTCTCTCTCGGATCGGGGTCCACAGGCTCATGTGACATGCATCCTAAAATCCAATTTCAATGTAATCCCTAATATGTATCTTGATTTTCTTAATTTATTTAGATTCAATCTAAGTGAATGTTCTCCTAAAATTCTAATTTGAGAAAAATCCTATATATTTAGATTAATTTAGTTAAGAATTTAGAAAAACTAATATATAAAACCCCACCATTTATGGTGGGCCGACTCGTGCTTGGTATGTCACTCAAAGCATCCAAAGCTGCCTGCGTATCCAAGCCTCACTGGAATCAGAGACGATCGTAGTTCGGTGCACCTAAACTAAGCTACTTATGCCTAACTCATTTAGGACACCGATCTAGACTGGATTGACTGTTTCAACAGTTTAAGAGAGATTATTTAGTTCAAGTTGAAGATTTTATTATCCTAGGGCATCATCTAAAATGCTATATGGTCTTATCTAAGTGCAAAACATCCCTTAGACTAATGCAAGTGAACCTACATCCTAGGTAACTAGGGCATGTCTTATGGGAAAATTAGGTTATTAGTGTAACTAGATCTATGGCACAGTTGCTATCCATAGCAAACGGCCGTGATGAGGCTGGACTCCTAACTCTAGGACGCTCTAAAACCTAGGACACAACATGACGTAAGTGTTCCTAAAGGGCCCTAAAGGTTCTTACAATGGGAATCCGTAATCCAATGGTCCCAAGGACAATGATTAAATCAATTCAGTTTGCCGAAGTTAATGATTTTTAATTTTTTAAAAGTTTTCGATTTCTAAGATCTAAGGAATACCAAAGGCTCTAGGGCTTGATTAGTTTCAGCCTTGGATTGCATCCATGGAAGGGAATAGTGCTCTCAACCCTTGTATAATTTAACACATAAGTTATAGTATATTATTGCCTGGCATGTTTCTCAGGATTTTCATGAATAGTGGACCTCGGAACCAACAACATATTATAATTTACATGTTCAAATTATGCAGGATCGATCACAATTAGTATACGATTATGGATGCGATCTCGGCAGTTGAACTATCGCGATATAGCGAATTTACATGGGAGATATATGAACCCTAAAGTTTCAGTTTCAAATAAGTTAGGGATTGAATTCATGATGAAAAGTTAAGATGTTATGGAGATTTTTATTGACTTTTGTGTTGATTTGCTATTAAGTTATGATTTATTAACAATAAGACCAAATTGATAGGATTACACATAAACTCTAAGCAATCGAATTCCAAATCAGTTGAAACTTTTTCAGTAACAAGATATGGATGATTGTAATTTACTGAAAAAGTGTCACGAATTTTAACTAAGTTTTACTATCAATTTCTGAATTTTCAAAATTCAAGTCAGATTATGGATTAACAAAGCAACTTATAGCATATATCTTTCAAATTAGTTTAAAATTTTACAGTATAAAGTTAATCATGATATTAGACTACGGTAAAATTTTTAAAGATTTGTATTACAATTTGATGCCAATTAAAATTCATACACAAATCGGATGAAATTAAAGAATTAATTAAAAGGCAAACCTAATGGTATCCTAAAATCAAAGAAACATTCCAGTAAATATATAATAGATTATAAAATTTTTGATCAAAATTTCTAAACCTAAAAATTAAGACTACTCCATAAAATCGATTTGTAAATAGAAAAGGTGAATTTGTTTTCTAAGAATTGAAACCCGTTTATTAAAATAAATTACAAAACCATATTAAAACTTTGTAAAACCAATTGAAAATTTTTCTCTAACATTCCAGTAACCTAAGTTACTGGCTTGTAAAGAAAATTTTCAAAAATTCATTAATTTAATATGAAAAAGAATTACGGCACGTAAAACGGAGAATCGATTAGAAAACAGTAAAGAAAATATCTTTTTCAAAATTTGTTTCCATGAAAAATTCACTTAATATTTAAACTTTAATTCTGAAAAGTTATATCAATTTTTAAAACCTTTTGGTATTTATTAAAAATAGGCTGCATTTAAAATAATTTAAATTCAGATTAAAAAAATCAAAAAAATCCAATATTTTAGGGTAAACTGGAAATCTGAAAATCAGTTTGGAAATAAATGTTCATAAAATTTGGGCTTGATTTGACCAGTTTTCTATTTTATTCTTCAAGAACTAACCCTTTGTCGGGTTATCTTTCGAAAAGTGAAACTGAAATCGAGGTGGTCAAACCATGGTCCAAGATCTTACTTTCCACCCCAGTTCGTCTCCACAAAAAACGAGGTACTTCCGGTCTTTGTGGAGACGAACCGGGGTGGACCAAGCAGCGAGTACTCGAGTTTTGGTGAACTGGGTTTCTGAGCGAATTTGGTTTTCTACCCGGGCCCGTTCCTGACCAGAAGGGTGCTTCCGGTCTTTGTGGAGACGAACCGGGGTAGACAAAGCAGCAAGTACCCGAGTTCTGGTGAACTGGGTTTCTGAGAGGATTTGGTTTTCTGCCCGGGCCCGTTCCTTATCAGAAGTGTGCTTTCGGTCTTTGTGGAGACGAACCGGGGTGGACTAAGCACCGAGTACTCGAGTTTTGGTGAACTGGGTTTCTGAGCGGATTTGGTTTTCTGCCCGGGCCCGTTCCTGACCAGAAGTGTGCTTTTGGTCCTTGTGGAGACGAACCGGGGTGAACCAAGCAACGAGTACCCGAGTTTTGGTGAACTGGGTTTCTGACCGGATTTGGTTTACTGCCCGGGCCCGTTCCTGACCAGAAGTGTGGTTCCGGTCTTTGTGGAGACGAACCGGGGTGAACCAAGCAGCGAGTACCCGAGTTTTGATGAACTAGGTTTCTGAGCAGATTTGGTTTTCTACTCGGGCTCCTTCCTGACTAGAAGTGTGCTTCCGGTCTTTGTGGAGACGAACCGGGGTGAAGCAAGTAGCGAGTACCCGAGTTTTGGTGAACTGGGTTTCTGAGCGGATTTGGCTTTCTGCCCAGGCCCGTTCCTTACCAGAAGTGTGATTCCGATCTTTGTGGAGACGAACTAGGGTGAACCAAGCAGCGAGTACCCGAGTTTTGGTGAATTGGGTTTCTAAGACCGAGTGAAGATTCACAATTTAACAGTGCCCTTTCTCATTCACATTCAAGCGTACTTACAACGGCATTCGCTTTTGCGACAAGTGGCCGGCTATTGATAGTATTTCCGGAGGTTCTTCGAATTCCAGGCGTGGGGTAGTGGGTGCTCCCCAAGTGTTTCCAGCTTGTAACTCCCTGGGCGAATTACCTCTTTCACCCGGTACGACCCCTCCCAGGTCGGGGAGAGTTTGCCTACCTTCTTCGGTTGGGAGATAGCAGCCTTCCTCAGGATTAGGTCCCCGGCTCGGAACTCTCTTGGGTATATCTTTAGGTCGTGATAGTTGGACACTTTCTGTTTGTAGGCCGCGACCCTGATTCTGGATTCTTCCCGGGCTTCTTCCTACAAGTCAAGGTTTGCGCGGAGCCCGTCTCCATTGAGCTGCTCATTGAAGTTGGTGACTCTGGGATACGAGACGCCAACATCGATGGGTATTACGGCTTTAGTTCCAAAGGACAAGTTGAATGGCAATTCCTCCGTCGTGGTGCGCGGGGTGTTACGATATGCCCATAGGACGTGATAAAGTTTGTCTGCCCATCGGCCTGCTTTTTCGTCCAGCCTCTTTTTGATCCCTTGGAGTAGGATTCTGTTCGTTACTTCAGTCTGCCCATTCGTCTGAGGGTGCGCCACAGAAGTGAATCTTTGTTCGATCTTCAAATCAGAGCAGAATTTTTGAAAATTTCGGCAGTCGAACTGTCTGCCATTGTCCGTTATCAAGACGCGGGGTATCCCGAATCTGCAAACGACTGACTTCCAGAAGAAGGTCAGCACGTTTTGCTCCGTGATCTGGGCTAGAGGTTCAGCCTCCACCCACTTGGTAAAATAGTCAATGGCCACCACGACGAACTCACGTCTTCCTGAGGCTGGTGGAAAAGGGCCCAAGATGTCCATCCCCCAGAGATGAATCAATTTCAGTTCTTGAAGTTAGTTAATTTCAGATTTCAAGGATTTTCAGTTTTTGGACATTTAAGGATTACCAATGGCTCTAGGGTTCACCAATTTCGGCCCAGAATAGCATCCAAGGAAGGGAATCGTGCGCTCTCTCCTTGCGCAATTTAATACTTAGGTTATAGCATCTTATTGCCTGGCATATCTCAGGATTTTCGTGGACAGTAACCTCGGAGCCAACAACATGCTATAGCTTAAGTATTCAAATTGTCAAAGATCGGTCGCAATTGGGATACGATTATGGATGCACTGGCCATTTCTCCAGGGAAATCTAAGGATCCTAAAATTTCTGTTTCAATGAATTGAGGAGTGAACATGTGACAGAATTTTGAGGTTCTTTTAGAAGCTTTAAATTGATTTTTAATTAATTTCGAATTTTCAATGGAATTTATCAATTTTAATCATATGAGTGATTTTACAAATGAAACTGTTGCAAACGAACTCGAAATGAGTTGAAACTTCTAAAGAAACAAGATATGATGAGATGTAGCTTACTGGATGATTTTTCCAGATTTTTACATTAAGCTCATATTTAATTTTGATTTAAAAATTAATTGACCAGATTGCAAAAATAACACAGAAACTACTAGAAATAGGAATTTAAATTCAATGAAATTTCTATAGTACTAAGATATAAGTAAAAATAGCATGATGTGAGATTTTTATGAATTTTAGAAACTATCTACTATTAATTTCGGATTTTTCAATTGTCAGACCAGATAATAAATTCACACTACATTCCATATGAAACAAGATCTAAATCACTTGAAAAGTTTATAGAAACTAGAAATATGGAATATAAGACTACTGTAAAAATGTTGGGAATTTTATCTGTGATCTGATGTCTATAAAAATTCTCCCAAAATCTGATAATTTTCAAAGAAAGCGTAAAATAATATACCAAACCAAACCCAAAAATTCTCAAAAATTCATGGTAGAATGTATCAGCATTATATTATTTTCCCACATAATTTCATTAATTGTGGAATTCGTTTAGTACATATTTTAGTTTTCTTCGTTGAAAAGATATTTTTGAAGAGTTTTCTATTTTTAAAACATGATTTTCGAGAAAATTACGACTTCGGAAAACATCCTTTAATCTTGTTCTGATATGATGAACACAAGAAAAATTTAAAATTCTAAAAAATAGGTCATCCTGAGATGGCTATTTTTTCGAATTTCGTAATTACTCAGCCAATATTTTAAATAAAATTCTACTCTTCACTCAAATTCTAAAAAATCATTGATCCAATGTCCGATCCGATCCGATAGTTATTTTACTCTATTTAAGTAGAACATCGTATTAAATTTTGGAACGAAACAGATTTGAAACACTCTTGCAGATCATGATTTTTATTTCACACATTTAATATTGGATAAAATTAATTAAATGCTAAAAACCATGCAAAATTCATAAAAAATGCCAAATCATCTGGGAAAAATCTGAGAATAGTGTACTAACCTGTAGGTGAGATTTCTGCCGAATCCGAGAGCCGAAAAGTCCGAGGAAGTCCGCCGACGCTGCGATCCGACCCGCTTCCTTCTTCTCTTTTCTCTTTTTTTTTTGTTTTTCTTACTGCTGTGAGAGTGTCGCTCCTCTGTTGAGTGTGAGACCTATGAGAAGTCTAGAGGGGAGTGAGAGAATGAGTGTGAAAAGAGAATTTGTGAGAGAGATAGAGAACTGTTGAGAGGAAGATATTGAGAGATAGGGAGGGTGAGAATGAGAGATAGAGAGGGTGAGAATGAGGGCTGTAGAGACAAGAACTTGTGGAGATGGAGAGGGACGTAGAGATGAGAACTTGTGGAGATGGAGAGGGCGGGAGCTGCTGTAGAGAGGAGAGGGAGAGAGCCGCTGAGGGATGGAGAGTGACAAGCCGTTGAGAGATGGAGAGTGTGAGAGACAATGAGAGACTCTGTTTTTGAGAGAGACAAAGAGTAGGCGAGAATGAGAGAATGAGAGAGGGAGAGAATGAGAGGAAAAACAGAGAGAGAGGCTAACGGAGAGTGAGGAATAGAGAGAGAGAGAGAGAGAGAGAGAGAGAGAGAAAAACAGAGCGCAAGATGCTCTGTTTTTCGTTTTCTTCTTTTTTTTTCTTTTTTTTTTTTTTTTTTTTTTGAGGTGTGAATGAGAGGGAGAGGGAAATGTAGAGGGTGGTGGGGGGATCATGAAAACAGAGAGAGGGGAGATGGATGGCTGTGCAGAGGGATGTGAGAGGATCAGTGAGAGTAAAGCCAAAACTCTGTTTTTCTATTGTTTTAGGAAAACCAATCCAAACCGATGCTCTGCTTTTTTGGCTATTTCAGAGAGAGGAGAGATGAGGTCTAGCAGTTGAGAGAGAGAGCTCGCTGTTTGAGAGAGGGGAGAGATGAGGTCTGTTGAGAGAGGTCTCTCCGAGAGAGCATGGGAGAGCCGTCCAAGAAAAAAACGTGAATCCTTTCCAGGGAAACTTTTTCTTTCTTTTTATAAAAGGATTCCCCTCTTAAGCGTGAAGATCTGCTGCCCAAGACAACCCAAACGTGATATCTCTTTCCATTTTTAACATATCTTAAAATAACCCCATGTAGCACTGCCATTTTAGCATTTTCTAGAATTCATACCCATCTTGGTTCACTTGGTGAGGCTGAGATTAGTATACCCAATAAAGATGAAACAGCCACTCTCCATCTATTCCTTTAGGGCTTATTGAATGTGCAATATAAATGGTAAGCTGCCACCCTTGATCAATAGCTTGCCATCCAAAACGTATTAAGGAATGCCATTAACTCCTCCAAATCTTAGAAGAAAATAAGATAAGGAAAGCCATGGCACGTCTACTTTCTCTTCTAAATGACTACACTTGTAGCTTTCTAAAAGAAATCCAACCCTTGCACTTAATCTTGAATTTTGAGTCAACTTCGGGTAGGTCCCACCTTTGGAAGAATTTGCAACGTAAAAGAGTCCTAATCTACATTGGTGGGTCCTACATGCAGGAAAGAACACACACATGGGTCCCTAACCGTTCCCATAGATTGATCAAGCTGTTCAACTTATGGGCCTCAATTTGTAAACCAGACACGCCCCCTAAATCTCCTCCATTGGATGATCTAAACCGTTGAATTGATGGGCCCACAGAAATTGCATTCCAAAATATTTCCATTGGATGATCTCAGCCGTCCGATTTATGGGTCACGGCCCAAATAGATTACGCGCCCAAATCACTTCCATTGAATGGTCTGAACTGTTCATTTGATGCAACATAATGTAGGTTGGCTGTGCTCCTCTAAGTCATTTCTGTAGGCTTATCCGAATAACTTAACTTGATGATCGTAACAACATTGGTTGTTAAAATAACCTTCCTGAGATCTTGACTGTTCCTTCGATGGGTATCTCTATGCATTGGATCGAAGTAGGTTAAAAACTCATTTTCCATTAAAATGATGCGGGCCCCCCGGTTGATCTAAATTTAAGCAAATGCTCGATGCTGGCCCCCCGAACGGGTCCAAATTCTCCCTTGCTCGGATGCTCGTGAATAACCCTTCTCAGCACTCAGCGGAAAAATGCGAAACATGGCAGAAAATATCGGAAAGATTAAGGAAATATAAGAGACGGACACGGGAATGAAAAATACCGAAGAACCGATAGAGAAACACTAACTTCTCTGTTGACTAAGGCGGAGCAAAATGGGGGTGTCTACAGGTATCTACTTGACTAGGAGGTTCTAAAAGATTGGCATCATCATCCTCATCAATCACTTTAGGAGGTTCAAAGGATTCATCAAATTTTACATGGACGAACTCTTCAACAATTTGAGTTCTCTTATTATACACCCTATAGACCTTGCTATGAGTTGAACACCCTAAGAAGATACCTTCATCGGATTTGGAGTTAAACTTGTGCAAATTATCGTTCATGTTTAATATAAAGCATTTACATCCAAAAACTTTGAAGAAACTAACTTTAGGAGGTGTTCCACTCCATAGTTCATATTGTGTTTTGTTTAGGTGACGTCTAACGGGCACTCTATTTTGAATATAGCAAGTCGTGTGAACGGCTTCCGCCCAAAAGTTTCTTGGTACATTGTGCTCATTCAACATTGTTCTAGCCATTTCAATAAGTGATCTATTTTTTCTTTCGACTACTCCATTTTGTTGAGGTGTTCTTGGAGCCGAGAAATTGTGTTTGCTTCCATTTTCATTACACGAGGTTTCAAACTCAGTTCCATGATCTCTTCTTATCTCATTTATGAAAACCCCTTGTTCATTTTGAATTATTTTGCATAGATTTATAAACTTTTTGAAGGTTTCATCTTTACTTGATAAAAATAAAACCTAAGTAAATCTAGAGTAGTCATCAACAATCACATACACATATCTACTTCTTCTTCTACTACGAGTCTTCATGAAACCAAATAGGTCCATGTGAAGAAGTTGTAGCGGACAAGATGTAGATATCACACTTATGGGTTTGAAAGAGTCATTTGTATGTTTTCTATGCAAGCAAGCACTGCAAACTTTATCTTTTACATATTTGAGCTTAGGTAGCTCTCTTACTAAGTTCTTAGATGACAATCTTGAGATCAAATCCATATGAGCATGACCAAGTTTTCTATGCCATAGCCGAGGGTTGTCTTCAATGGCGGAGTGACATTGGATGTTTTGATTCTCAAGATCCTCTAAGGCCAATGAGTATATGTTTTCATCTCTATATGCAATGAATTCTTCCTCATTGTTCTTAGCATTTAAAAGCTTACATCTATCTTTTTCAAAAAGCACTTTATGACCAAGATCACATAATTGGCTAATCCTAATTAAGTTTAAAGAAAGATCATCAACAAACAAAATATGTTCAACTTTAGTATCTCTAATTTTAATTGTACGTTCACCAATGATTTTGCTTCTTTTGTTATCCCCAAAGATGACACTTCCTTGGTTTCTCATGGTGATGAAGGGGAACTTGGTAACATCTCCCGTCATATGCTTTGACCACCCACTTTCCAAAAATCATTTTTCCTTTGAGGACTTGCCTTTCAAGCATACCTACAAAAAATTAAGACTCATGTTAAAGTTTTAGGTACCCACTTTTTCTTGGGTCATTCTGTAGACACCCAATTTTGTCAAGGCGGTACTAATGATAGGTGTCGCGAGGAAGAACCTTATGATGAGTCCTAAAGCACTAGTTCGGTTTCGCTCAATCTTTCTTTAGGGTATTTTTGAAAACAAACAATTTCCAAAAGCCGTTTTTACATCCGAAATTCCTGTTTTTACACAACACCTGCCTTTTTGGCAACCACAAGCCTATTTTTACATAGCACCCGCCTTTTACGGCATAAACCGGTAAGCCTGTTTGCACACGAGATTTTAATTGGTATGTTAACTTTGAGTCGAAAACTTCTGTTTTCACCCAAAAGACACTTTGTTTCCCAAAAACATGCGATATTAGGTTCATTGGAAAGTCCCCAGAACGAGGAATCCAACAAACCTGACCACGCGTGAACCGAAATTCAATCGGAGAAGTTACGAACATTTGAAACTAACCGATAAAAGACAAAATGGGAGAAAAGACAAAACATCACGCCAACCGAGGATGATATCATCTGGATGATGTCATCCAGATAAACATCAAATTTCGCACAAGACGAAATTTGGTCGAAATTACCTTTTTTTACCCCCCCCCAAAAAAAAAAAACTATAAATAGGGGGGCTAAGGTTAAAGGTAAGTTTTGGCGGGTTTTATCTCTCCTCTCTCTTCTTTTGTCTTATATAGAAAAACCCTCATTTTTTCCCTCCAGACAATCCAAGCCAAAATCTTGCAGAAATTTCAGAAAAAATCCTAGTTTACTTGTTTCTAGAAGAGAGAAAGTAGTGAAACTCCAGGTGGCACACACCGGGCGTCGGCACTCTGCCGAAATTTTGAAGGTTCGAAGCGACATCCTTCATTCAGTGCCGTTGTTCTGCCGAATTTCGCAGAACTACGAGCTACTTTTCAATAGTAGCGCCGTTGTTCTGCCAAAATTTCGACAACTTCGAAACCTCTTTCAGCCGCACAGCGCCATTGCACTGCCGAAATCTGAGCGATTTCGGAGCTCCCACTTCCTCATAGCGCCGTTGTGCTGCCCAAATTCTGGTAAACTTATATTCATTTACCAGTTGTAAGCCCAATGGTTTCCACCTTGGCATTCCCATCTTATTTTGATGATTCCAATACACAAGTGATTTATGATCACTAATGTGTTTGATTGTCTAAGTTGTAGATCACATTGGTGCTAAGACAATATTGCTTGGATTGAGGCCAAGAAGCACTCATTGGACCACTTCATGAAGGCCAAAGACATCAAAATCCAAGACAAATGAAGACTTGAAGAATCCATTGAAGATCAAGTTATATTAGATTGTATTAAGATCCAATCTTAGTTTTAAATTTGAAAGGCATAATTAAGTAAATAAACACACACCTTAAAAATATAAGTGATTGTATTTGTGGAGTTCCAACACCTTGGAACCCTCATAGCAATCCCATCTTGGTGTTAAGTTGGAAGCCCAAAAACAGAAATGAAAATCTGCTCAGACATAGGCTTCTCAGAACTCCGAGAAATGGTCCAGTGACATTTTTTCATCTTCTGTTTGAATTCCCGGTTCTCCGAGATTTTTTCTCGGAACTCCGAGAACACTATAACGGTCATATTTTGAGCCGTTGGGAATTTTGCTGGAATTACCACAATGCCATTGAACGGTCATATTTTGGTTTTTCTATATATATGGGCATTCTAAACTTCAAGACAGTCAATCCTAACACTCTAAAAACCTACTTGAACATCCTTAGAGTGAATCAAACTTGTTTATGCCTCTCATCATCTAAGATTAGGATTCGGATCTATAGGCTATATTTGTACATCTTCTGCAAAGCTGTAAACCCTTGTGAGGGATTTTTGTTCTTTCTTTCTTATTCAATAAATTGTATTCGGGCGAGTGTTCGGAGAAGCGTAGCCCACTCTCCGTGGTGAAGATTGCCACCAAGGTTAAAGGTAATCGGAATTTGTAATCGGCACCGATCTTCGCCGAAGTTAAGAAGATCACTTAGTGAAGCCATCAACGGGTCTTTGTTGGTGGAGTGGAGTAGGCCTCGCGTTTTGAGGACCGAACCACTTTAAATCTTGGGTGCACTCTCTCTTGAACTCTAGCTCTTCATTTTGCATTGCACCTCTAGATTTAACTTCTGTGCTTGAATTTCATTTTGATCTCTTAATTTCCAATTTAGGTTTGAGTTTTCAAAAGATTAAAACTTGTTAGAAACCTAATTAATTCTCACTCCTCATAGTTGCCGTACTAGGGACCACCCTTGGAATTTCACTTGGTATCAGAGCAAAGGCTCTTAAAAGATTTTCTTTTCTATAAATCTTTGGAAAAATTTTCTTTAAAAATTTCAACAAGGGAAAGATCATAAGATCTTTGGCAACTTTCTAATTGTGAAATGGCGGATAGAAATGGAACCGGACTTCCTGAGGGCCATTCCACAACTAGACCTCCCTTCTTTAATGGGTCCAACTATGGACATTGGAAGACAAGGATGCGCATCTATCTTCTTTCGATAGATGTGGAACTTTGGCATATTGTTGAAAATGGATACATTTTGCCTTCCACACCATTTGAAGAATGGAATACGGTAGAAAAAAGGCATGCAAATTTAAATTACAAAGCTATAAATTCTTTGTTTTGCGCCTTATCTACGGAGGAGTTTAATCGAGTTGCTCTTTTTGATTCCGCCAAGATTATTTGGGATACACTTGCCATTACCCATGAAGGGACATCACAAGTCAAGGATTCCAAAATAAACTTGTTAAAGAGCAAATATGAAATGTTTAGAATGGATCAAAATGAAAGCATTTCCGAAATGTATACCCGTTTTTCTAAAATTTCTAATGAATTAGCAAATCTTGGTAAATCTTATCCTACTGATGAGCTTGTGAGTAAGTTGCTTAGGTCTCTTCCTCCATATTGGGATCCAAAGGTAACCGCCATACAAGAATCAAAGAATCTCAAGACGCTAACCATGGAGGAGCTTGTAGGATCTCTCATCACCCATGAGATGCTCCTCACTAGCCGACAAGAGGAGAAGAAGCCGAAAGAGAAAGAGAAAGAGATTCGATCTCTACCTCTAAAAGCCTTCAAAGCAAACTCATCATCCTCTAGCGAGGCGGATAGCGATGAAGAAGAAGCTTTAAGGAAATTTAAAAGCTTATGGAGAAAGAAACATAAAAAGGATAAAACGAAGAAGAAAGAAGAAAGTGAAGTAGAAGGAGGAATAAGGTGCTATAATTGCAAGAAGGCCGGACACAAAAGACCGGATTGTCCACTTCTCAAGTCATCTTCCTCTAAATACAAGGGAAAGAAGGAATGGAAGAAACATAAAGCTCTTGCCGCCGGATGGGATGCTACTAGCACCTCGGGAAAGAGTTCAAGCGAAGGGGAAGAAAAGAAAGACGATCTTTGCTTCATGGCACTCACCCATGAAGACGAGGTAAACTCTAACCCTTCATGTTATTCATCTAGTAGTGATAGTGAAAAAATATCATATGATGAATTGTGCTCAACCTTGCACTCTCAAATTTCTAAAAATAAAGTTCAAAAGAAATCCATTTCAAAATTAGAAAATGAACTTAATTTTCTGAAAAATAAATTTTCTTCCAAATCTCAAGCACAACTTGAAAATTTTAAACTTGAGATTGAAACCCTTAAGGGTTGTTTGGATGAGAAAACTTGCCAAATTGCAAAACTCCAAGATGTGGCAAACTCTTCCAAGTCTTATGAAGATGAATTTAATGATTTTCTAAATCAAATAACCCATCTTCATAATGAAAATGAAAGGTTAAGATTATGTCTCCATGGATTCTTAAATGGTGACAAAATTATTGACATAATCTTAAAGAAGACTAGTCAAAGACCTAAACATGCATATGATAGGACTAGCGTATCTAACCCTCATGTTAGATGCCATTATTGTGGAATAAATGGTCATTACCAATTCCAATGTGCATCTAAGATTAGGGAAAGTGTTGGAACCAAGAAATCTTGGGTTCCCAAAGCCCCCATATGATTTTCATCATATGTGCTTAGATTAGGGGCTTGCTCTAAAATTGAATATCTTTTTCAAAATTAATTAAATATCCCCTCTTATATTGAATAAAAATTCTAAATAGGGGGAGTTCTAGGTTTGCCTTTTTCCTTGAAAAAGGGGGAGCTTTAAATTGAATATTTCATCCCTTTGTTTCTCTTTTACCCCAATCTTTTTTATTGATGCAAAAAGGGGGAGAGAATTCTTGAGTAAGGAAAATATATGTGCTTTTTATTGGAAAATCTCTTGTGCTTGTCATCATCAAAAAGGGGGAGATTGTAAGCCCAATGGTTTCCACCTTGGCATTCCCATCTTATTTTGATGATTCCAATACACAAGTGATTTATGATCACTAATGTGTTTGATTGTCTAAGTTGTAGATCACATTGGTGCTAAGACAATATTGCTTGGATTGAGGCCAAGAAGCACTCATTGGACCACTTCATGAAGGCCAAAGACATCAAAATCCAAGATAAATGAAGACTTGAAGAATCCATTGAAGATCAAGTTATATTAGATTGTATTAAGATCCAATCTTAGTTTTAGATTTGAAAGGCATAATTAAGTAAATAAACACACACCCTAAAAATATAAGTGATTGTATTTGTGGAGTTCCAACACCTTGGAACCCTCATAGCAATCCCATCTTGGTGTTAAGTTGGAAGCCCAAAAACAGAAATGAAAATCTGCTCAGACATAGGCTTCTAGGAACTCCGAGAGTTTTTCTCGGAACTCCCAGAAATGGTCCAGTGACATTTTTTCATCTTCTGTTTGAATTCCCGGATCTCCGAGAATTCTCGGAACTTCGAGAAATATTCTCGGAACTCCGAGAACACTATAACGGTCATATTTTGAGCCGTTGGGAATTTTGCTGGAATTACCACAATGCCATTGAACGGTCATATTTTGGTTTTTCTATATATATGGGCATTCTAAACTTCAAGACAGTCAATCCTAACACTCTAAAAACCTACTTGAACATCCTTAGAGTGAATCAAACTTGTTTATGCCTCTCATCATCTAAGATTAGGATTCGGATCTATAGGCTATATTTGTACATCTTCTGCAAAGCTGTAAACCCTTGTGAGGGATTTTTGTTCTTTCTTTCTTATTCAAGAAATTGTATTCGGGCGAGTGTTCGGAGAAGCGTAGCCCACTCTCCGTGGTGAAGATTTCCACCAAGGTTAAAGGTAATCGGAATTTGTAATCGGCACCGATCTTCGCCGAAGTTAAGAAGATCACTTAGTGAAGCCATCAACGGGTCTTTGTTGGTGGAGTGGAGTAGGCCTCGCGTTTTGAGGACCGAACCACTTTAAATCTCGGGTGCACTCTCTCTTGAACTCTAGCTCTTCATTTTGCATTGCACCTCTAGATTTAATTTGTGTGCTTGAATTTCATTTTGATCTCTTACTTTCCAATTTAGGTTTGAGTTTTCAAAAGATTAAAACTTGTTAGAAACTTAATTAATTCTCACTCCTCATAGTTGCCGTACTAGGGACCACCCTTGGAATTTCACCAGTTTTTCTGCAATTTCCTTTACAAAGTAAGATACGAGGTGGTGACGTTATAAGATACTCAACTAAGAATGCCCGGATCTTATAATATAAATCCATCTACATTTCTTTTATTTTCTATAATTTTCTTTACAAAGTAAGGTACGAGCTGGTGACATTATAAGATACTCGGCTAAGAATGCCTAAATCTTATAATATAAATCCCTCTACCTTTCTTTTACTTTCTACAATTTCCTTTACAAAGTAAGGTACGAGGTGGTGACATTATAAGATACTCAGCTATGAATGCCCGGATTTTATAATATAAATCTCTCCGCCTTTCTTTTACTTTCTGCACTGTCTTTTTCATTTGATTTGGAAACCTAATTGGGGTCAGTTGCGACATATGGTCTCAAACAGGAAACTACTACTTATTTTCAGTTTTCTTTTGTAAATCCACTTTATTTACATCCTGGAATTAAGCATAATCTAAATAAAGGATAAAAAGATAAGCTATCCTGTTTAAATTCTTCAAAAAATGCCAATTCAAGTCAAGAGACCAGATTAAATCGGGCAAGAGGGGTGCCTAACATCTTCCCCGATTGTAACCATAACCCTTACCCAGATATCTGTAAGGACCACGCCTTAAAGCAAACAGAGCAAAATATAAGGTTCTAGGCCCAGAGCAAAAGAACCCCTTCGGTTACTGTTCCTCCAATGAAACTCGGGTAACATTCCCCATTTCATCTGAAGAATAGGTACGTATCCTATGCCTTAACCTAGGTGACACTCTGTGTTTCTCTTTCTTGCAAAGTTAGGACCCTAGTCCTGAGTCCGCAAGAAACGCAGATCAAACTAACACTCCAAGAGAACCCGATGTGGTGATCCCCTACTACCTCACGCGCGCGGGAAAAAACCGGCTCCCATAGACTAGCGACTCTGCTGCGGAACTAATTGATTTCCTTTCATCAAACTTGTTAATTGAAAATAAAAAAGGTTATAGCTCAATTTTGATTTGACTTGGCATTTTAGAAAATATTCATTCAAATAACTTGGCCTTTTCCACCTTTATTAGTGTTATCCTTAACCCGATGTAGCCTTTAGGGGTATCTGCAATTTGCGAATACTTCGCAAGTTACAGATGCACCTAACGTGCGAAATAAAATAAGTGTTAGACTTACTTTCCAGTACCCTATACTTGTTATGCTTGTTATGCTAGGATTGCAAGAGCAAATGCTCAAAATTGCCACTGCCGCCAATTACGTGAAAATGCCCACGGAGGCACCTAGGCTTACCCATTTGTTTTATGCAAACACGCACACACCATTTGGGATTTCATCACCCGCTTGCATACCTATTACCCTCGGGAGTGACTAGCACTTGGAACGGATGGGTTTTATTTGGGATTTTATCATCTGAATCTGCTGATCACGCCATCATTTGATGTGAAAGCACCACCTCTTTACATGTCACCCTTGTGGTGGCGTTAAAATGATGCTATATTAACTTTCCACTGTGATAAGGAACACCTGGCAATGGTTGTTTAATCACTTCGGCGAGAGAAACCTTCAAGCCTTCATCACACTGCATAAGCACAACATACGCACATAGTTGCTACCATGCGCACATGGGCATGCTGAGTTTAGAGTTAGGCAAAGCCTACTAGTTACTCTTGAGAGATGTGAGCGTCTTCCAAAATAGGAATACACTAAACCTTTGGCCCACCTCGGGCAAGTTGAGGGAATCTAGAGAGGTATCCCCGGGTTGCCATTTCTTGCTAGTGTAGACACCCCCATTTTGCTACACTTTAAAAAAGCAAAAGATTCGGTAGTTTGTCAAGTTTCGAGTCCGTATTCCACATAGGATTAGGCATCTGTGCATTTTAGGGTAGATTTTACCTCGTTGAAGGAATTCTGAAGTTGATTCGCGATCCTAAAGGTTTCTAGGGTGTTCCAATGGTATCTAGAAGATGAAAATTCAAGTTTCCAAGCAAGTGAAAAAACCTATTATATTTAGAATTTTTGGGGTTCCCTCATTTTTGCCCATTTTTACACTACAGGGGTATTTTGGTCATTCCCGATGTGTCTCGTCTGACCCCTGAGTTATATTTGAGAAATCTTGAGTAATTTTACAAATTTTGAAAAAGCTGCAATTTTTAGAAACTCATGGGGCTTCCACATTTTCATCATCTTATGGATATTTCAATCATTTGTCATATATCCAAAACCATCTTGAGGGTAAGGCCGATGAATTAGGAGTAATTTCGTAAGATTTGGGAAACCTGCTAAATTTAAATCTCTCATGGTTTTCTCTTAGTATTGCACTTCGGGGGTATTTTAGACATTTCCAACATGCCAGTTTTTTGGTCCCTAAGTTGTGTCTAAGAAATCTTAAGTCCATTCATAAATTTTCGAAAATATGCTATTTTTGAAATTTCTCAGGGTTTTCCCTAGTCTCGCCAAATTCTTGCACCTCGGGGTAATTTGGTCTTTTCCAGTGTAATTATTTTGATCCCCGAAAGGTGTCTGAGAGATTATGAATGATTTTCTGAATTTTGAAAAACCTCCTAAATTTAGAATTTCTCATGGGTTTCTCTTAATTTGGAAATTCTGAGTGTTGAGGGCATTTTGGGGATATTCAGAGGATACCAAATGATCCTGTTTGATATTGCTCACCGAAATGACCCAACTTTTAAAGTTTCTATTTTTGAAGTTTGACCACAATGACTTTTCATTTTTAATTTTTCCCTTTAGGGGTGAACCAATTTGAGGGTATTTTGGTCGCATTTGGATGTCCAACGGTCAAATATGGGCATTTTGGTCCGAAAAGTTGTTTTCCAAAAAAAAATGGTTCGATCACGTGTTTGGGGTGCACTATACATATCATATGGGTTGGGCTCATCAATAAAAATTTTGAATTTAAAGGATTTTATTGAATTTTCATTGAAAAAAACCCAAAATACATGTCATAAGGCCTATTGGGCTAAAGCCCACAAGGTGGGGTCCATGTAGACCCACCCATGTGGGTGGGCCAAATAAGTAAGAGCCCCACATGAGGAGGCCACATGCAAAAACGTCCAACATGAGATGAGGTGGTTGATGACATCATATTTGTTTTAGAAAAATAATAAAGAAATGAAGAGTTATAATTAGAAAGGACTTGTATGGTCAGGTTACTAAAACTGCCATAACTTTTTACTTATTTATCTAAAAACTTTAATTTTATACTTGTTTCGAACGTCTCGAAAATATCTACAACTTTCTAGTTTATGACTTTTCCTGAATCAGACTCTAAATAGGTCACAAATGAGCTCAAACGCCGGGCATCCCTTTTGGGACGAAAATCATTCATAAAACTAGTTTCCTAAGTGACAAGACTTCTAGATTAATCTTGAAGGATCTCCATTGTGTAATTTAGCATTGCTTGGCTTGTAAGAAATCAATATTAGAAGTAAATACAATTTAGAATGTAAGGGAAAAGCAAGCCATAGGTGAGAATTAGAAACTAAAGGTAGGAATCCTCACATTGGAAACTTCCAAATCCAATCTAACCCTAACTTTTTCTATAAAAACATAGCAAGCACAACATTTGGCCTAGCTCTAGAAAATTGATCCATCTCTCTCTTCGTCCTTGGAATTCATTCATCTCTTTTGTTGCTTTGGTGTTCATCTCTTCCACTTGGTTCTTCATAAAGTGCTTTCACATATTCAATACATTCAACATATTGGAGGTTAGTTTATGATTCTTTGGAGTTTCTAGAGCATATAAAATGGTGTGACAAAGCATATACCTCGGATCTACGCACCGTAGAGACAAGGAGCGCGATCAACGGTAGGATCTTTATCTTTATAATATCAAAAGTAGAAAAGCATGCTATGGTTTTACTTTTGATAGATTAAATCAATGAATTTGTTCCTGAAATTCCAGTATGTTACAATATAGATTATAAGTTTTCAAAATCCAAAATTTCAGGAAAAAAATAATCTTCCTCCATTTAATTATGATTTTCTTTTATTTTTTATTCAATATGGATTTAAATTGGATTATCAAAGCAAGTGTTTGAAAACGTGGGTTTCTTAAAAAATTGATATTTTTTGGGTTTTATATAAAATAAAATAATACTGGAAACTTAATTTCCAATCGCGGTTTGGCCGTTTTATTTTTCATTCTATTTTTCAAAAAATAACCCCGAAAGGGGTTATTTCTTGATTAATGAAGCCAAAAGTATATCAAACCATGTCCGAAATTTGTGACATCTTGTTTCCAAACCAATATTTGGATTTTCAGACCACCGAAAACTTTTCGGATTTTTTTGAATTTTTGTAATCTGGTTTTAAATTATTTTAATTTTGGGATATTTTTAATAAATATTAAACGATCTTGAAAATTGATGAAACTTTCCAAAATTCAATTTTAATTATAAATTTATTTTTTCATGGAAAAACATTTTCGAAAAACTTATTTTATTTACTGTTTTCTAATCAATTCTCCATTTTACATGCCGTAATTCTTTTTCATATCAAACTAATGAATTTTTAAAATTTTTCTTTACAAACCAGTAACTTAGGTTACTGGAATGTTAGAGAAAAATTTTCAAAGGCTTTTATAATGTTTTGATATAGTTTTACAATTTATTTTAATAAACGGGTTTTGATTTTTAGAAAGCAAATTGATCTTTTCCATTTAAAAAATGTTTTTATGGAGGATCTTTAATTTTTAGGTTCTGGAATTTTGATAGAAAATCTTATAATTTATTTAATATCGACTGTAATGTTTCCTTTATTTTAGGATACCATTAATTGATTCTTTGAATTCATCTGATTTTGTGTGATTTTTAATTGATATCAAATCATCATAGAAATCCATGAACGTTTTACAGTAGCATACTCTCATGATGATCTTTATACTGTAAGCATTTGGATTAATTTGAAATTCATATGCTATAAGTTGCTATGTTAATCTACAATCTGACTTGAATTTTTAAAAATCCAAAATTGGTAGTAAATCTTGATGAAAATTCATGACATTTTTTCAGTAAGCTACAATCATCTATATCTTGTTACGGGTAAAGTTGTAATTGATTTGGAGTTTGGTTGCTCAGGGCTTCTGTGTAATCCTAGCAATCTGGTCATAATGTTATTAAATCACAACTTAATAGCAAATCAACACAAAATTCAGTAAAAACTTCCAGAAAACCCTAATTTTTCATCATATATTTAACCTTAAAATTGTTTGAAACAGAAACCCTAGAGGTCATAGACTCCCTTTGTAAATTGACTATGCTGTGACGGTTCAGCTGCCGAGATCGCAACCACAATCGTATACTAATTGTGATTAATCCTGCATAATTGGAGTGTGTAAATTATAGTATGATATTGGCTCCGAGGTCTACTGTCCAGGGAAATCCTGAGAAACATGCAGGCAATAAGATACTATAAGTTACGTGCTAAATTATACAAGGATTGAGAGCATGATTCCCATCCATGGTTGCGATTCGAGGCCGAAACTGGCAAACCATAGAACCTTTGGTATCCCTTAGATATTTAGGAATAAAAAATCCTTGAAAATAAAAAATCAGTCAATCTAAAAATCACCAATATCAACAAATTGAATTAACTTAATCAAAGTCTTAGGAGCCGTTGGATTGCGGTCTCCTATCGTAGGAACCTTTTAGCGCCCCTTACGAACACTTATGTCACGTTGTGTCCTAGGTTTTAGGGAGTTCTAAAGTTAGGAGTCCAGTCTCATCACGGCTGTTTGCTACGGATAGCAACCGTGCCATAGATCTAGTTGCACTAGTCACCCAATTTTTCCTAGGACAAACCTAGTTACCTACGATGTAGATTAACCTGCATTAGTCTAAGGGACGACTTGCACTTAGATAGGACCATATAGCATCTTAGATGAAGTCTTAGGATAATAAAATCTTCAACTAGAATTAAATAATTTCTCTTAAACTGTCAAAACAGTCAATCCAGTCTAGATCGGTGTCCTAGATGAGTCAGGCATAAGTAGATTAGTTCAGGTGCACCGAACTACGATCGACTCTGATTCCAGTGAGGCTGGGATACTAGGCATTTTGGATACTTGAGTGGCATACCAAGCCCGAGTCGGCTCTACACATAAGTGGTGGGGTCTTGTATATTAATCCTTAAATGAAAAGTAATTAAATCACTTAGAACTTTCCATGAAATTAGAATTTTAGGAGAACTTTCACTTAGATTGAATTCAAACAAATTAAGAAAATCAAGATACACATTTAGGAATTACTTTAAAATTAGATTTTATGATGCATGTCACGTAGTTCGCACTTCAATAGAGTTAAATGAGCCATTTAAAAGAAATTCAAGAGAGTTAACTTTTGGAATCGAAGACCGGATTATCTGGCGAGGATGGTGCATGTAGTGGCAACTCCTTATACCATCCATTCTCGTAACCAGATAGCGAGTCTAGATTTCTGGTTATTTATGAGTCCTAGATCCCTCATCTAGGTGGCGACTCTGTTATTCTCCTTTGTGTGAAATTCGGATTCTTTTAGTGATCCCAAGTTCACGGAAAGGATGAATTAAATCACACCTTTCTAGGCTCGGCGGCTTACCCCTGCCCTTGTGGGTACTGGGTTGCATGTTTGTTTGCACCCTATGGCTTGGTTGTTGCCGGCTTGGTTGGGTAATCAATAATAAAAAAAGAAGGCACACGCCAATCGCGTGGGTACAAGAGACCAAGAGAGAGTATGGCGCCTCGCGTGCTCGCGACCCTCTCGCTGGATAGGGTCCCACAGCTAGGGATGTCATTACCCTAGCCCGATGCGCAAACGGTTACAGCTCATTTCGCCCAAGATTAGAGGTTATTTCATAACCTTTAGTTTGTCCAGAGTCGTGTTTGCAATCCCATATCATCTCATTCCTTGGATAAGCAACCATTGTACCCTGGAAGGATGTTCGTCTCGCGGTTAACACGCTTAACCAAAAGGCCCTCATTCTGGTCGCATCTTTTGAAGGTTATTGTAATCCCTCAATCATCTTCCTATCCAGACCGTCTTGGTCTTAGCCTCGTTAGGCTCTACTGCTTTTCATGTCTCGATCCGCCCTGACGATCATTATAGTCAAGACGGCGAAGCTCTGCTCAAGCAAAGTCTATATCCCGACCACCCCGGTCATATCTCCTTTGAAGTTGTCTTTCCCACACAGAGATATACCTTCCCGACCCCTATTATTTTCAAAAGTGGCGGAGCTCTGCCCAAATGAACCCATCTTCTTGTACGAAGATAACCTTGTCATGACCATTGTCATAGTCAAAGTACCCGAACTTTGCTCATTCGGAAAGAGATAGACCTTCCCCGACCCCTGTTATGGTCAAAAAGTGGCGGAGCTCTGCCCAAATGAACCTGTCTTCTTATAAGAAGATAACCTTGCCATAACCATTGTTATGGTCACAGTACCCCAGCTCTGCCCAAATAAACCCATCTTCTGGTACAATGATAATCTGGTCATGACCATTTTCATGGTCACAGTACCCGAGCTCTGCTCAATCCAAGTCAGTCTTTCTGAAAGGTTAGACTTATTCTGACCAACTGTCATGGTCAAAATAGTGGCAGAACTCTGCCCAACGTGTCTTTAACCTCCCTTGGAAAGATAGCCCTTTTTCTGACCAATGTCATGGTCACAGCTCAGGAGTCATACTCAGGTCATGCTGTCTTCACTTTTGAAGACAAACCTATCTCGACTACCTTTTTTGGACAAAGCATCCGACTTTGTTAAAATGAATATATTTTCTTGCGAGAAGATATACGCAGTTAAACCTTTGTCATAACTGAAGTGTCGGACCTTTGTCCAGTTGTCACCTAGAGGTCAGGGTAAGATCTTTATCTAAACCCTAATCAAAGTAAATCTTTTTGAGGGTTGTCTTCCACTTTCTCAGACCGCAAGGGCATACTTTGCTCTCAACCCCTTTTTGCTTGTCCAAGATCTGTCCAAAATTTGTAAAACTTACAAAAAAATAACAAAAAATAACAAAAAATGCAAAAACAAATGTTTTACTGAGGTCTTACAATAGTTTTACCGTGTTTTTGTCCTCAGTCGTCCGAATAGTTAGATCATGGACCTAGACAATCTAGTCAAATGGATGCAGCGATTTTACTCTCCGGAAAGTTTCAAGCATGTCGGATGGATGATAGATCCCAATGAAATTTTCATCCCTCTTTTTTACCCACCATTTTGGTAGACATGGATTTCCTTAGGGCGGCCGCTACGTTTTGGGACCCTCAATACCTTATCTTCCATTTTGGCTCAGAAGAAATATGCCCGACTTATGAAGAATTCTATGCATTGTTGAGGGTATCATCTGAGGGACCTATGGTCATTCCTACGGTCATGGGTCGTCGTCGAATGACAGTCTAGCGGTTATTTTGTTGGAATCACTTTGAACCTTCCACGTTTCAACACAATGGTGGCATTATAACCAACACTGTTCTCCGTGCTTTCTCCCTAGATGGAGATTTGGAAGACTCCATCTACCAAATGCATCGTTATAGCGCCCTTCCGTTTTGTGTATGTGTCCAATACCTCACTGTCCAAAATGCGGAGATAGCTTCTCCTATCATCCTCAACCTTGTTGATCAAATCCCAGGCCGAGCCAATCCTATTTCTACTATCTTAGGAGAAACTCTGAACGGTCTAGATGCAGTCTCTGCAGATTCGAGTCTCCCCTTTTCAGGATCTCCTGTCCGGTTGTACATTTGTCTTACCCTCAAACTTGGAGTTTTTATCCCGAGATCCAAAATAAATATCTCCATTTTCAACTTCAGCGCTTCGGCATTTGGTCCGCGTTTTACTACCGAGTCCGAATGAAAAGCTTGGTTAGGTGTTCGCTCTTCAGGAGATATATTTTGGAAGTTAGATGGATATGCGTCTTTTTCCCTAACAACCCATAAATTCAATCATGTCGTGATCCTGGCCTTAGAAAAAACTTCTTTCTATATTCCAGATCGCATCATGCTCCAGTATGGGGCCAGACGGGAAGTTTGTCGTCCCCTTTATCTATTATGTCCTCCAATAAAATTCAACCAACGTACAACAAACAAGGTTGTCGCTAGATGGGAAAAGAGAATTATCTTCTCCAACCACCGTATCTTTGTAGCCAAAGGAGACGAGGTGTCACCTGACTATTACCTCGCCTTACAGAGAGATGTTGCTGGTAGGATGCTGACTCTAGGTCGCTGATCAGCCTATACACGGAAGACAGAGAATAGTGTTTTTCTTTTCTTTTACCGATTTTGTTTTGTGCATAGCTTGTTATAGGCCCCCATGTAAAAGAAAAAGGAAATGTGAATAAATAAAAACATGTGGATAGGTATTGTACTTATCTTTTTGTTTGTCTGAAAATTTTCTTGTTATCTCCTGTATTGAACAAACCATGTCTGAAGAAATGATGTCTGAATGGATACGAAGTTATGGTGAGGCAAGAAGCTACTCATGGTTCAACTACCTTACTCAGCATGAACAAACATTTCCCTTGTATGAGTCCATCCCAACAAATTTGAACCTCCTCAAAGCAGCGACCTAGTGCTGGGATCCCCGGTACCATGTCTTTCGCTTTGGTCTTCAGGAAGTGTGTCCCACTTTCGAAGAATGTTGTACCCTTCTGCAATATTTGCAGAACGGACCCATCATCTGCCCTGAGCTTAGGTATGGGATTAACAAATTCATGTGTATTTGGCTACTTTGTATGCGAGGATAGGACTTCATGTCATCAGACGGTCTTTACTTGGATGGGATCATAGATGCTTACGCCCCAGAGGGAGACTTAGAAGACACGACATTCCAGCAACGTCGCCACGAGTCCTATACACTTTGTGTTTACACAAAATATCATCTATGCCAAGAATCCAATGTAGTTTCCCTCGCCTTTCTTAGTGTTGTGGACCAGTTGTCATTAGATGCCAACCCCATACCCACTATACATGCCGAAACTTTCAGAGGATTGGATAGAGTCTCTCAGTACCCTCACCTTCCTTTTCAGGATGTCCAACCCTTCAGTACATTTGACTGTGTCTAAAGCTTCGCATAGTGATCCCTCACACCAAAGCAATCCCTTACATCTCAAACTTTAGGTTAGGGAGACCATGAGTTCATTTTGATAGTGTACCTGAGTGGCATGACAGGTTAGTGACCCATGCTAGTTATGACATCTCTTGGAGGGCTCCAAGTTCTAACTCTTTCACCATGAATACGGCCAAAACCGAATATGTTTGTATCCTTGGTGTAGAGAATATGTCCTTCTACATTCCTCAGCGGATCATGCGGCAGTTTGGATGAAAACAAGAGCCATGGGAACCTCGTGCTCGTTTCTATCCACCTGTAAAATTTGGTGAGCACATTTATGTGTGAATTATAGGTAGGAAAAACATGCATATTTTATGTTTAGAGCGATACTACTAAGGTATTTTGTTTGTTTTTGGTGTTTCAGGGTTATTCTTGAATTTCCATGGAAAATGGAGCTTAGAAGGTTGAAGATTAAAGAATTTTCCATCATTTTGATGGATAAGATCATCTTATGGCCCACCAATTGGTTGGGTTGGATTGGCCTTTGGAAATGATTGCGAGGTGCAAATACTTTACATTGTTGTCTGTCGATTGAATGGTTTAGATCGGCCTACAAAAATTATTTAAGCGGTGCAAGCATTGGTAAAGCCGAAATATTTACATAAGCCCATTAATTCAACGGTTCGGATCTTCTCATTGGAATGGTTTAGAAGTGCAATTAATTTACATGATGGACCGTCAAATGCATGGCTTGGATCGTTCCTTGGAAAGGATATAGAGGAGAGGCAAATATAATTGTTTATGTGTATTACATGGAGGGGTAGATTAGCCATTTGCAAATAATTGTGGCATTGTTGCAATTTATTCAAAGGGTAGGGATAACTTGGTCATTTCATAATGCAAGCAAGAGGAAAAATAGGAAAGATACCAACGATATAACATGTCTCCCTGAAGATGAGAAGAGACGAGACGAGACGAACACTTCCTATTTCGTCTCCCCATTCTCCACCAAAATAACAATTCTCCCAACCGACCGTATCTCTCTCATCCCTTTATATTTTCATCTCCCCTTTCCCACCAATTTAGCAATTTTCTAATTTTTTCTCTTCCCCTAATTCGTCTCTATCTTTCCTATTTCGTTGGAAATTGATTCCTTATTTTGAATGGTTGAGATGCAATCACAGTAGTCAGATCAATGGCACAAAACTAACCATTTAACAATCCTGACCATCCAAGCCTGATCTCCAAAACAGAAACCTAACAGGTGAGACCTCAAGGACCAATCATCTCCTCAACGAGAGCACCGTACCAAATCTCCATCTAACCAGAATGGCAACATTTCAATCCCATGTAACCTGCCCTAGACCCACACGATATACACCGAGATGAACTGCTCTAATCCCAAAGAGCCCCCATCCATCTCAGCATGCACTTGTCGCACCCAGTGCACACGCCATGGTGTGAATCTAGAAAGCACATAGCAATCCGAAACTAGATATATCCTCATGCTGTTACACCATGCAGGATCAGTCGTCAACGACTCCAAGGCCCATCTGACTCATCTCGGGAATACCTCATCCTGGCTCTGTAACAGGTCAACCATGCTGATCTCTTGAAGAATCAGGGCGGCCAATCACCTCCTCGCACATCCCAAATGTCACGGTGATTGGCCTCATTTTGCACAACCCAGATGTCGGGGTCTGTCTATGCCGTGAGAGTAGCAGACCATACCTGTTGATGATAATTAATCAATCTCTTCAATTAGCCAAATCCATCTACTTACCTAACATGCATTCACATAAGCATTAGTAAAAATGCAAAAACAAAGCTATATCAAATAGCGAATAATAACCATCACATAAGATAAATGTAAATGAAATAAAAATGCTAAAAGGCCACGCAAAACTCCTATAGGTCCCATTTGGCCTAAAGCTATGTCACTCATAGCGCAGTCCCGTGCCTCTAGTATGACGTGCAAATGTCTCACCAAGTAAAGGCTTAGTATAGGGTTAGCCAACATCTCTCCAGTGGGAACCTAACTGATGTCAACATCTTTGTCAACTACGGCCTGACGAACATAGTGGTACTTCCTCCTAATGTGCTTCGACTTCTTGTGAAACTTGGGGTCTTTCACAAGAGCAATGGTAGAAGTATTATCACATGACAATGAAATAGGATCTCTGGCACTAGCAATAATCTCTAAGCTCTCCAAAAGCTTACGGAGCCACACAACCTCCGTAGCCACTGCCGAACATGCAACATACTCTGCCTCTATGGTAGACATGGCTATGCAATCCTGTTTCTTGCTCGCCTAAGAACCAGGTCTACCTTCTAGCATGAAGACATATCCTGCAGTAGACTCGCTCCCGTCTATATCACCACCAGTGTCTGCATCTGTGAAACCTCGTACACGCAGGTCTGAACCCTGATAGCAAAGCATGTATCCCTTGGCCCCCCTCAAGAATTGAAAAATCCTCTTGACGGCCTGCCAGTGGAGCATACCTTGATTACGCTGATAACGACTAATGAGACTAACCGCATAACAGATGTCGGGTCGAGTGCATAACATAGCGTACATAAGGCTACCAACAGCATGTGCATAAGGGACCTTACTCATCTTAGGCTTCTCCTGATCCGACTTAGGAGACATACCTACACTCAATTTTAGTCCTTTGTGAACCGATGTGTCTATGGCCTTGCAGTTCGACATATTGAAACAGTCTAGAATCTTATCAATATTTGTCTCCTGAGATAGACCCAAAAATCTCCTAGATCGGTCACAAACAATTTTTACTCCTAAGATATAGCTAGCTTCTCCTATGTCTTTCATCTCAAAATTGGAAGAAAGCCACTTCTTGGTTGCCTCTATCAATTCCATATCATTCCCTGGTCATCGACATAGAAAGACATTATAAGGAATGAACGATTAGACCTCTTCACTCATTTTAAACCCAAATGATGTAACTGCATCATGAAATTTCATGTACCACTGCCTTGAAGATTGCTTCAGACCATAAATAGATTTAATGAGCTTACAAACCTTACTTTCTTGACCCTTTAATTCATATCCTTGAGGTTGCTTCATATAATCTCTTCTTCTAGGTCTACATTTAGAAAAGCAGTCTTAACATCCATCTGTTATAGCTTTAAGTCTAGGTATGTGATTATGGACAAGATCAGGCGAGTAGAGGTGAACTTCGCCACAGGGGAAAACGTTTCCTCATAATCAACGCCTTCAATTTGAGTGAACCCTTTTGCCACGAGTCTAGCCTTAAGTTTGTCAATGGTTCCATCTGCTTTTCGCTTAATTTTTAGTACCGACTTGTTTCCTATTGCCCTCCTACCAGGGGGTGTAGACACCCCATTTTGACCGAACCCTTTTACATTTTGTTTTGAATAAAAACCTTAGTAAACTAGTGTTTTAGAGTTCCAAATTGTACCCTAATGTAGGTTAGGATCCCAAGTAGGTCCCTCTAAAATTTCATTGAAATCCGTTGCGTAGTAAACGAGCGTAGTAGGTAGTGTAGTGTAAAATAGTGTAGCAGAAGGGTGGGGTTTATCCAGTTTAGGGGTAGTCCAGTTAGCGTGTGTTATAGCAGGGGGGTGTCTTTGGGTAATTAGAAGGGCACGAATTTATCTCTTAATATTTCATTAAAACTTTTACCTATGGGCCACCCATTTTAACAAAAACTAAGTGAAAAAATAAAAGGGGGTGCATAGGCAACTTAAGGGGGTAATGTTTTTTTATAAAATCCTATAAATAGCAGTGAGGGGGTCTCATTTGAGCAATCCCATCTTAGAAGTTAGGGTTTCATTCATCCGTTTGAGAGAAAAAAATTCCCAATTCCAAAACCCTAACCATAACTTTCTCACGAAATTCTTTTTCTCCTAGCATTTTCCAGTGAGATTCCGGTCAAAATTCCGTCTGTTCTTCTCTTTTATCCGATTAGATCTTGTTTCAGTGCAATTTTCTTCTTCTAAATTATATTTTCTTCATTTTTTGACATCTCAGATTTGCTATTCTACATTTAGTTTCAACTCAAATCCTAACTCTACTTCACAAACCCTAGCTAAACCTTGAAATCTCAGATTCAAGCTCTATCATTATTTTTGGCCTACAATCTTAGATCGAACACCTCAAAAACCTTAGCTATTTTCATCTTCTCCGGTGATTCCGATCAAGATCAGTTGAAATTACAACCAGTAACTTTCCTTTTCTGTTACATCTGTTTTCTATCATTTTGTCTGGATTCGTTGTCCTTCATAGAAGAAGCTTTAAATCAGTGTTTTGAACTATAAATTCTAGTTCTTTGTAAAAATAAAAAGGAGTTGGATCGGAGAGATTCAGATCTAAGTTAAGGCATTTTATCTACAAATTGAAGGAGAAGAACAGGGGTGAGTTTCTTCTACAGGTAAGTCTTTTATTTTCAAAAAATTGTTGTGTTTATAGAAGATTCAGGTTAATTTTGTTCACTGATTCTCTCTTAATTAAACTTTAAAGGAAAGAGGTTTGTTTTTTTATCTCCTTATGATCGATACACGTTTAAAAAAAAAATAGGCAAAAAAATTCATTATATTTTGTAATATGTTCCTTTCGACTTTCTGTGATTTTTTTATGTGCAGATTATATTTGCAACTCCTGTTCTGTCAAAATGTTTGAAAGATCTGTTGTTCTTTAGAAAATTTTGTGTTTAAGTAATTCGAAAGTTCTGTTATATAAGAAGTTTATTGTTGTGTTAAGCTATTCCACAAAAATGATGCATGTTGTGTAAACTGCATAATCAAAAGAGTTTTGAAAGCTCAGATTATTTGAAGTCTAGCTTGATTAGCGAATATAGGTAAATTATGAAGACTGGAGGGTGTTTAGATCTGATTGTAAAGATAATCTATAGCTAAAATTGTGATTGTTTTTCTGAAAAATTTGCAATGTAGATGTTATATCTATGGTAATGGAGTGTAATTATAGTGTGAAAACTTTCTTTTCTTTCGTGATTTGTGAAGTCATAGTTTTGATTCAATGTCATATATTATATTCTTTGTTTGTCCTTGTGGTTGGGGGTATTATCTTAGACGACAAGTCTTTGGTAAAAAATTGATGCATGTATTTTACAAATTGTGAAGACATTCATTCTCTGAGTTTTGAATTGTGCACGATTCTAAGATGATATCATTAGTGCGTATATATGCATATGAGTGTATGTGTGTCTATCTATATGCGTATATGTGTCTCTGAATATGTGTGTGAGAGTGTATGTGTGTCTATCTATATGTGTATATGTGTCTGAGAGTGTATGTGTGTCTATTTATATGTGTATATGTGTCTGTGAATATGTGTGTGAGACTGTATGTGTGTATGAGTGTTTGTGAATACAGCTATATGTGTACATGTGTCTGTGAGTGTGTGTGTTTGCGTATGAGTGTATGTGTATTTGTAAATATATCTCTATGTGTGTATGTGTATGTGTGTATATCATACTGTTTTGGGGTTGTGGTATCGGTACTATTACATTTTAAAAGTGACAAGACTGGTGTATTAAAAGTGACGGACAAGTTGAACTTAGTACAGTCATTACATGATAATGACATCTCTTCATTAGGCTTTAGATACATACACCATCCAGATCCAATCCTTATCATTTGGCATAAAATTGACAGCTAGTGTGAGGAAAGCCCAGTTACATGTGGCTGCTTAAATGATAAATGTTTTAAGATTTTATTTTTCAAGTCCTTTGATTGAATCCATGATTAAATTCATTGAAATCTGCTACATTTGGGGTTGATCCGAGCACCTGGCTCTTATTCCAGAAATATTCCTTAAATGGGTGACTACAATTGGGTGTGTTTGATGGCTGACATCTTTTCTTTCCTTATAGTAGCTTAGGGAGACAATTCATGTGTCTTATTGAATCTCAGGTTAAGAATGAAATTGCCTATTGAGTTGCTTATAGAGGTAGAGGAATATATCTTTGTTGATTGAATTATTTTTTGTTAGAAGATTTATTCAAGAATCCCATGGACTAATTTAGAGCTTGTGATATTGCACTTCTATACTATGTTTATTGTAGTAAAAGGTTCCCAGAGTACTCTTGTAGTCATAACCAATCAATGCTTCAATTCATATGAAATTCAAGAGTTAGAAGCGACCATGTAGATTTTGTCAAAATATGATGCTTGGATTATTAACTACATGTTTATTAGATCAGTCCTCAATTCACATGTGTTTAGAGATTATTTCGTGGACCTGGGTTGTTATCAAGAGGTTTATACTTATGCCATCTTGTTTGGGCATTTGTAAAATATTGTATTACTTACCTTGTTATATAGTATATAGTTTGCAGCTTGTTTTGTTTGATAATATGATAATCAATAGTTGATGAGAGGTTAGCGTGTCACTGAACTGATATTTGAAATTACCATCTTTAAATCTTTGCTCAACCATTTGTTATGTAGTTATGATCAGATTTGTGCTGAAGAGGTTATCTTTTGATAATAAACATTCGTTTGTTCCCATAGTTATTTAATTAAAACAAATTCTTTGGATTATAATTGTTATTAACTGATGCAATATGTTAGCTTTGCTGTGTTTAAATGCTCAAAGTTCAGGTGATGCATATTTTTAAATCATTCATTTAATTGTTTATTCTATAACAGATGTTCAGATAAGGTTAGTGAAGTATAAGCCATAAGCTGTATTGAAATAAGTTAGATTAAGATGGAATTTCAATTCTTATCTCGAAAATCCCATTGATGCTATTTTGGTGTGCAACTCTAGTTTTTTTTAGAAACAAGATATGTAAAATGCTCAACAATGCTAAATATCAGTCATGAGGAGTTTGTGAGTTGTATAGTTTCTTTGTCCTAAACTTGGTAGACTAAAGATAAGTTTGTTAATTTCATCACTTCCATTTTGACTTCAATTTTTAATTGGGAAATTACATTGGAAATTTTCTAACTATATAGGAAAGGCCTATAATGTGCTTTTGGAATTCTATTAGGCTTCCATATAGTGCTCTCTGTTCAATATGATGTCATGTTGCTTTTCTCATTAACAACGAGTGTATACATGCTCAGATATTTGTGTAATCATGTGAGTTTGCTTTTTCCTTCTTTTACACTCTTAGCTTGATAGTAGATGGACCTGTTAGTGGGATTTTTTTCTTTCTTTCTTTGGATTTGTTAACAATACAACAACATGTTGATGTCACAACTTATACCTTATAAGTTCATATAAGAAAATTGTTTGTGGAATTTAAAAGAGGTATTTGATTGACAGATTATTAATACCCATTAATTTTAGGGTCAAGATTAGCCTCCTTGCTGGTAATTGCAAGAATTAAGAATGTGAATTGTGATATTAATTGACTATAATAGGAATGTAAAAGAGCCTAATGTAATCATTAGATTTTGATTAGAAAAGATATTTGATTGATACCCTTCATGTTAGCCCAAGGGTTCCCATGGGTACAACTACTCACCTTGTTGTTTAGATGCTAACAAACCCAAATTGATTAGCTTTTACGGACTAATGAATTGCCTTGGAGTGTTGTGCTATAGATAGGTATTTCACAGGTCAATACATGCTAGCACACCACCATACATGGCCTATGCTTGAAGATGAACCAAACACAAGTTCAACATCAAGCATCTCAAGCATTCGAACAAGCAATGGAAGATCATTGAAGGCCAAAGCTTAAGGATCAACATGCAAAGGAGCTTGAACACATTGGTGGCATCATCCTTGGAAGATGTCAAAGCAAGGAGCTCAAGTGAAGATCCCACAAGTAAGCCAAGAACCATATATAAGATCAAATGAAGATTGGCTTAAAAGTTCATTAACGAGAGTGATCAAAATGGTAGAATGTATTCCTCTCTCTCTCTCTCTCTGACTTTCTCTTGATCAAGGCACATCTAAAAATCCCGCAAAAATATCTTTCAAAGAGATTCACAGCCTTAAAAAGGACTTAAATGGATAAGTAAATGACCATGGTGGTGTACCAACATGTTGGAAACCATATGGCATTCCATTACATGGTATAAAAACGAATTCCAAAGGCCAAACTGAGATCCGCACCTAAAACCTATCATAACTGGTCAAAAACATTTTCAAATATTTTTTGAAAATATTTTTAACAGAAATTTCTCATCATTTCCATTCAAATCAAGTATAAGTACGTCGAAATCAGACGAGAAACGAAGGAGATATGAATTTTACAAGATTGGTGCTGAAATTTGGGATCTAGGTACAGAACTCCGTGGGTTCTCACGGAGCTCCGTGATGGAACACCGTGGAATCCCATGGAGCTCCATTGAGCTACTTGTCCAAAAATAAAAAAGGCTCGACGGCTATGACGGAGCTCCGTGCTGTGCCTCCGTACTAGCCGTTAGAGATTCCCAAACGGTCAAATTTGAGTCTCTACTATATATATGATGGTCTAGAGCTCATTTAAGACTTCTAACACATTGCCTAACCTTCTTGGATCATAAGACACACCTTAGCATCATTAAAAGATTCCTAATCACTCTCTCCACTTCATTTGTGCCTTGGTCTTGATTAAATCCTTTTGAGAGTGGATTAAGCTTTACTAGTAATTTTCTTTAAGAGTTTTGTAGTGAGCTTTATTCGTGTAAGTCAAGCCTACAAAGAGGCTAAAGAAGCGTGCTCGATCTTCCTTCCTTCAACCATTGTAAGGAGAGTGTCTACGATTCGGCCAGATAAGAAAGGCGAATCAAGCTTGTAGAGAGAGGGTCTTTGATTCGGCCCGTTAAGAGAGGAGAATCAAGTGTTGTATAGAGGGTCTCTGATTCGGCCTGCTAAAAGAGGTGATTCGTATTGTAAGAGGGTTCATTGATCCGGCCCGGTAAGAAAGGAGGATCGTATAGTGGATTACCTAAAGGAGCCAAACTTGAGAAGAGTGGAGTAGGTCTTGGATTTAAGGCTGAACCACTATAAATCTTGTATGCAATCGTCTTCTACTTCTTGGTGCACTTCTCTGTATCCTTTCTCTTTTCGTTATGCTTACTTTATGATTGGGATTATTTTTTTGAGTGATTTACTTGCACATCTTTGAATTGGGCATATTATAAACATCTTGCAAATAGGCCGAATAGTTTCTTAACCAAGCATTAACTAGGGATTAGATGCTTATAATTGTTATTATCTTAAGTCAATCAATTTATCTTGATTAAGTAAACAACTTGTAACTAGAGAATAACTAGTGTTGAGCGTTAAGTGTTGTTAGTCAACCTAACTCTTTAAAAGCAACATTAGAAATCTAAATAGCAAAAGTTAGCTTTTAAAAAGGGTAAAACATTTAAAGACAACCAATTCACCCTCCTCTTGGGTTGCCTATTGGGATTTCACTTGGTATCAGTGCTTAGGCTCTTATAGAGGCTTTCTATTGAAAACCTACAAGAGAAAGATCATTTGGTAACCTAATGGCATCTAGACTTCCATGTTTTGATGGAACCGACTTTGGATCTTGGTCGATCCAAATGACGTCTTATCTAAAGGGTCTAGATAATGACTTGTTAAAAGTAAATAAAAATGGAATCACACAATGTAAATCTAAACGAATCAATGAATATGACAAAAAATTATTTGCTCTAAACTCTAAGGCTATGAATGCAATATATTGTTCTTTACCTTCTTATTTGTTTGATAAATTATCTACTTGCAAAAATGCCAAAGAAATTTGGACTACACTTGAAAATAACTATAAAGAAAACATTTGTCTTATGGCATTATAAAATGATTTTGATGATGATTTATATGAATTCACTAATGATGAATTGTTAATTGCATGTGAAAAACTTCATGAAACTTGGATTTACAAATATCAAAAAATAAGACTATGAAAATTCTTTGCAAAACATAACTAGGGACTTTGACATTTTAAAAAAAGAATATGATTCACTTTCCTCTACTAATGAAAACATAAACTTGAAAAATAAATCTCTTGGTGATAAAGTAGGAAAACAAGAAATTTAAACAAGAAAAAGAAGAAGAACTAAAGACAAGTTCATCTCTTGAAGTTAGCACATTGAAAGAACAATTTGAAGAGATGAAACTAGAAAAGGATAAACTTGTGTTGGAAAATCATAAGCTATAAGAAGAAAAAGCTAATCATGTTTGTTCTCATAACCATTCTTGTAGTTCATCTTATTCATCTACATATTCTTCTATGACGTGCAACTATTGTGGTAGATGTGGACACTACAAATCTAAGTGTAAATTTAGATTTATAAAGTCTAGTAAGAATGTTTGGGTTAACAAGGATGCATTACATAGAACAAACTTGCTAGAACCCAAGATGGTGTGGGTTCCTAAAGCCCCAACTTGATCTATAACTTGAATATCTTAGATCCAGGGACGAGCTTCAATGTACACATCTTTAGACACCCCCATTTTGCTACACTTTAAAAAAAGCAAAAGATTCGGTAGTTTTGTCAAGTTTCGAGTCCGTATTCCACCTAGGATTAAGCATCTGTGCATTTTAGGATAAATTTTTCCTCGTTGAAGGAATTCTGAAGTTGATTCGCGATCCTAAAGATTTCTAGGGTGTTCCAATGGTATATAGAAGAAGAAAATTCAAGTTTACAAGTAAGTGAAAAAACCTGCTATTTTTAGAATTTTCGGGGTTTCCCTTATTTTTGCCCAGTTTTACACTACAGGGGTATTTTGGTCATTCCCAATGTGTCTCGTCTGAGCCTCGAGTTATATTTGAGAAATCTTGAGTGATTTTACAAAATTTGAAAAAGCTGCTATTTTTAGAAACTCATGTGGCTTCCAAATTTTCATCACCATATGGATGTTTCAATCATTTCTCATATATCCAAAATCATCTTCAGGTTACGGCTGTTGAATTAGGAGTAATTTCGTAATATTTGAAAAACCTGCTAAATTTAGATCTCTTAAGGTTTTCTCTTAGTTTTGCACTTCGGGGGTATTTTAGACATTTTCAACATGTCATATTTGGTCCCTAAGTTGTGTCTTAAAAATCTTGAGTCCGTTCATAAATTTTTAAAATTTTGTTATTTTTGGAATTTCTCAGGGTTTTCCCTAGTCTCGCCAAATTCTTGCACCTCGGGGTAATTTGGTCTTTTCCTGTGTAATTCTTTTGATCCCAGAAAGGTGTCTGAAAGATTATGAATGATTTCCTGAATTTTGAAAAACCTGCTAAATTTAGAATTTCTCAGGGGTTTCGCTTAATTTGGAAATTCTGAGTGTCGAGGGCATTTTGGGTATTTTCAGGGGATACCAAATGATCCTGTTTGATATTGCTCACCGAAAGGACCCAACTTTAAAAGTTTCTATTTTTGAAGTTTGACCACAAAGACTTTCCATTTTTTTATTTTTCCCTTTAGGGGTGAACCAATTTGAGGGTATTTTGGTCGCATTTGGATGTGTAATGGTCAAATAGGGGCATTTTGGTCCGTAAAGTTGTTTTCCCAAAAAAAGATGGTTCGATCATGTGTTAGGGATGCACTATAAATATCATATGCGTTGACTACATCAATAAAAAATTTGAATTTAAAGGATTTTAATGAATTTTCATTGAAAAAAAATCCAAAATACATGTCATAAGGCCTATTAGGCTAAAACGCACAAGGGGGGGTCCATGTGAACCCACCCATGTGGGTCCGCCACATAAGTGGGCACCCCACATGAGGAGGCCACATGAAAAAACGTCCAACATGGGATGAGGTGGTTGATGACATCATATTTGTTTTAGAAAAATAATAAAGAAATGAAGAGTTATAATTAGAAAGGGCTTATATGGTCAGGTTACTAAACCTGCCATAACTTTTTACCTTTTTGGCTAAAAAAATTTTATATTACTTGTTTTGAACGTCTCGAAAAGATCTACAACTTTCTAATTTATAACGTTTCCTGAATCAGCCTCTAAATAGGTCAAAAATGAGCTCAAACGACGGGCAGCCCTTTTTGACGAAAATCATTCATAAAAGCTAGTTTCTTATGTGAGAAGGCTTCTAAATTGATCTTGAAGAATCTCCATTGTGTGATTTAGCATTGGTTGGCTTGCAAGAAATCAATATTAAAAGTATATACAATTTATAAGGTAAAGGAAAAGCAAGCCATAGGTGAGAATTAGAAACTAACTAAAGGTAGGAGTCCTCACATTGGAAACTTCCAAATCCAATCTAACCCTAACTTTTTTCATAAAAACAAAGCAAGCACAACTTTTGGCCTGGCTCTAGAAAATTCATCCCTCTCTCTCTTCATCATTGGAATTCATTCCTCTCTTCAAGTGTGTTCATCTCTCTCTCAAGTGTTCTTCACAAAGTGCATATCTCGGATCACCAACCCTAGAGACAAGGATCACGATCAACGGTAAGGATCTATCTTCTTTGCGAATTAGAACAAGCATGCTAGGATTTTATTTTTGAAATATCAAATCAATGAGTTTTCTTTTGAAATTCCAAAATGTTATAGTATAGATTAAAGACTTTCAAAATCCAAGAATTAGTTTTCGTCCATATAAATATTAAAGATTTTTAATTTTGGGTTATTTTTAATAAATATCAAACGATTTTAAAAATTGATGAACTTTTTGGAACTCATGTTTAATTATTAGTTGAAGTTTTTATGGAATAAAATTTTGAAAAAAATGTTTTCTTTACTGCATTCTAATCGATTCTTCGGTTTACGTGCTGTAATTCTTTTTGCTATTAAATTAGTAAAATTTTGAGATTTTTCTTTTCAAACCAGTAACTTAAGTTACTGGCATGTTAGAGAAAAGTTTTCAATTGGTTTTGCAAAGTTTTATTATGGTTTTATAATTTATTTTAATAAACAGGTTTCAGTTCCTAGTTAATAAATTCCCCTTTCCTATTTAAAAATCGATTTATGGAGGAGATTTAATTTTTAAGTTTTGAAATTTTGATAGAAAATTTTATAATCTATTATATATCTACTGAAATTTTTATTTGATTTTAGGATACTAGTAGGTTTGCTTTTTAAGTAATTCTTTGGGTTCATCCGATTTTTGTGTGAATTTTAATTGGCATCAAATCATAATAAAAATCCATAAAAGTCATACAGTAGTCTAATCTCATGATTATCTTTATACTGTAAGAGTTTGAATTGGTTTGAAATTGATATACTATAGGTTGCTGTGTTAATCTATAATCTGATTTGAATTTTGAGAAATCAGAAATTGATATCAAACCTTAATGATAATTCATAAACATTTTCGAGTAAGCTGTAATCATCTATATATTTATTCTCTGAAAGTTTGGATTAATTAGAAATTTATATGGTATAAGTTACTGTGTTAATCTATGAACTGATTTGAATTTTGAGAAATCAGAAATTGATATCAAATCTTAATGACAATTCATGAACTTTTTCCAGTAAGCTATAATCATCGATATCTCTATTCTATGAAAGTTTGGATTAATTTGAAATTGATATGCTATAAGTTACTGTGTTAACCTAGGAATTCATTTCAATTTCAAAAAAGCAGAGATTTATATCAAATCTTAATGAAAATTCAAGAATTATTTCCAATACGCCACAATAATTCCTATCTTGTTACTGAAAAAGTTTCAACTGACTTGGAGTTCGATTGCTTAGGGTTTCTTTGTAATCCTAGCAATCTGGTCTTAATGTTAATAAATCATAATTTAATAGCAAATCAACACAAAAGTCAGTAAAAACCACCAACAAATCTTCACTTTACATCATGAATTTAATCCCCAACTTGTTCGAAACAAAAATCTTAGGTTTCATAGATCTCCCATGTAAATTCGCTATACCGTGATAGTTTAACTACCAAGATCGCAACCACAATCATATACTAATTGCGATTAATCCTGCATAATTGGAGTGCGTAAATTATAGTATGATATTAGCTCCGAGGTCCACTGTCCACGAAAATCCTGAGAAACATGCCAGGCAATAAGATACTATAACTTACATCATAATTTATACAATGGTTGAGAGTACGATTCCCACCCATGGTTACGATTCGAGGCCCAAACTGGCAAACCATAGAACCTTTGGTATCCCTTAGATATTTAGGAATCAAAAATTCTTGAAAATAAAAAATCAGTCAATCTAAAAACTAATATCAACAAATTGAATTAACTTAATCAAAGTCTTAAGAGCCGTTGGATTATGGTCTTCTATTGTAGGAACCTTTTAGGGCCCCTTAGGAACACTTACGTCATGTGTCATAAGTTTTAGGGAGTCCTAGAGTTAGGAGTCCAGCCTCATCACGGCCGTTTGCTATGGATAGCAACCGTGCCATAGATGTAGTTACACTAGTCACCCAATTTTTCCATAGGACAAACCTAGTTACCTAGGATGTGGGTTAACCTGCATTAGTCTAAGAGACGACTTGCACTTAGATAGGACCATATAGCATTTTAGATGAAGTCCTAGGATAATAAAATTATCAACTTGAATTAAATAATTTCTCTTAAACTGTTAAAACAGTCAATCCAGTCTAGATCGGTGTCCTAGATGAGTCAGGCGTAAGTAGCTTAATTCAGGTGCACCAAACTACGATCGACTCTGATTCCAGTGAGACTGGGATACGTAGGCAACTTGGATACTTGAGTGACATACCAAGCCCGAGTCGGCTCCACACATATGTGGTGGGATTTTGTATATTAATCCTTAAATTAAAAGTAATTAAATCACTTAGAACTTTTCATGAAATTAAAATTTTAGGAGAACTTTCACCTAGATTTAATTCAAACAAATTAAAAAAATCAAGATACACATTTAGGGATTACATTAAGATTAGATTTTAGGATGCATGTCTCGTAGTTCGCACTCCAATAGAGTTAAATGAGCCATTTAAAAAAAATTCAAGAGAGTTAACTTTTGGAGTCGAAGACTGGATTATCAGGCGAGCATGGTGCATGTGGTGGTAACTCCCCATACCTTCCATTATTATAACCAGGTAACGAGTCTAGATTTCTAGTATTTATGGGTCCTAGATCCCTCATCTAGGTGGCGACTCTGTCATTCTCCTTTGTGTGAAATTCGGATTCTTTTAGTGATCTCAAGTTCACGAAAATGATGAATTAAATCACACCTTGCTAGGCTCGGCGGCTTACCTCTGTCCTAGTGGGTACTGGGTTGCACGTTTGTTTCACCCTATGGCTTGGTTGGGTAATCAATAATAAAAAAAAAGCACATGCCAATCGCGTGGGTACGAGAGACCAAGAGAGAGGAAGGCGGCTCAGGCGCCATTCCCCTCTCGCGGGATCGGGTCCCACAGACTGGCGACTCTGCTGGGGACCACCTAACTTCATTAAAATTTCAAAGGATAACTCATTTGAATTTATTTTAATTGACTCATGAAAGCTCTATCTGATATGTTTGCAATATTAGTTTGCAAGTTTTATTTTTTCATCACATCATACTCAAACTTAATCTAACAAAACCTGAAGGCATATTAGATTGCGCAAACATATTGCACACACTTACATCACTTGCATCTAAACCCCTGCATCTCACATGCACACACGTCCTATTAGGAACCCGGAGTGTTATCTAGCATGGTTGACTGGGATTTCATCACCTGGTGCCTCTGTGCTAGAGAAGCATTCCACCCTTAGCCTAGTACCTTTATGGTGCGTAAACGGATTTGTTGGTTCACGTACTGATACGCCGGACACTAGTACAATATATCGAACACGGATTCAGGCTAAGGAAACTCTTGGCCTTACCCCTAGATTAACCCACTCATGCATATAGTATACGAACACACGTGCACCACGTGTGTGAGCCTAGCTTAGGATATCCTACCCATTTGTGTCTAGATTAGGCCGTACTCCACCTTCCAATGGCTACGATCGGTCCTTAGGTACACAAACAAAGTCAAGAGTCGAGATTCTTTCTCCACTCCGCTAGATTAGGATTAGGGTTGATGCCTTCAAGTAATCCTTGGTAAAATGTAAAAAGATTAAAAAACTTTCTCTTCGGGATTAGGATATAAATTCCACCTTTCCAAAGATCTAATAGGATTTGTCATTCCTGATCTACCCGTTAAAAGCAATCATATGAAATCTCATCTAATCTTTTCAAATTAACAAGAGGGGGGGTAAATTGATTAATTCAATAAAATTATGCCTTTTTAAAATCTAAGTAATGAGCCTAGTTTGAATTTTCTTCTCTTGATTAAATTTTGGTTAGTTCCAATGAGATCAAAAATAAAATGAAATGCTAAACTAAAATCAAGAATGAAAGTGCAAGAAGAAGAAAGAACACACCGATATATAGTGGTTCGGGTAAAGCCCTACTCCACTCTTCTTAAGATCGTCCTTAAGGTTTTCCACTATGCGAGACCTCCAGGATGTCCGGCTCCGAGGTGATTACACTTCCAAGGGATATTAAATGACGATGCCCTTACACCTTTACACCGACTCTCCTTCTTCGCCGAGTTCTAAGCGATTGCTCTCTAGGGTATTAAGATAAGATGCCCTAGCCACCTTTACAAGAAATAGAAGATGAATAGCTTGGCTTCTCTTGAAAGCTTGATGCACTTTGTAGTCCCTTGATTGCCCTTCAATAGTGGTTGCAAGTGAAAGCTCTAAATCCAAACTCAAAAGATTTGCAAGTGCATGACAAGTTTGGGGAGAAAAATAAATTCTTAAGCTCAAATGGATTGCAAGTTTGTTTGAATGCTTAAGGAGGTTTTCAAATGATTCAAGAGAGGGGAAATAATCCTCTTGAATGTGTTTTTATAGCACTTGACAAAATATGACCGTTTGGGGGTGTTAATATCAAAAATCAAAATTCAATTTAAATCCCAACGGCTCTTTTCTGTGCTGTCGTGAGGTTCTCAAAGTTCCGAGAACCATTCTCGGAGCTCCGAGAAATTCTCGGAGTTCCGAGACATATTCTCAGAGTTCCGAGAGAACGACCACAAGATGGATAAATTCTACTGGACCATTTCTCGGAGTTTCGAGAAAATGACCAGAAGTGAAAAATACTACTGGACCATTTCTCTGAGTTCCGAGGGAACTCTCGGAGCTCCGAGAAAAATTGCGGAGTTCCGAGAAGCCTAAAATAAGCAGATTTTGTGTTTTTATTGCTTATTTGATTTTGGGCTTTTGGAACTCAATCCCTATGATAATTTTGGAACGTTTATGAGGGTGTCAACATGTTGGTCCACCACATAACCATTCACTAAACCTTTTAAGTTCTTAAGTGATTTTGAAAAACTATTTAAAAACACTTTGCCTTGACTTAGAAATCTAAGGAGAAAAGATGTACATTGAATTCTAGGTAAACCTCAACTTCTCTTTTAGTCTTGATCTTCAATTGGTCTTCCATCTTGTGTATGCTTGCTTGAGAGATGATGTGAGCTCCACTTAGCTCCTTTGACTCTTGTGCGGTACATCTTCAAGCATGACCATGTAGTGTGTTGGTTTCTTCAATGATCAATCCTATCTTAAACACAACACGTCAAGGCAAATTGATTAGTATTCAATAACATAATCAATTATGTTTAGAATCATCAAAACAAGATAGGAGAGTAGACCCTTGGGCTTACAATCTCCCCCTTTTTTATGATGACAAACAAAATTGATTATGAGGAGTGTGTGGAGTGACATAATAGGCAAGTGAATGCAGGAACTCCCCCTCAATATATGCACACTGATAAATGATAAAAAGTAAAAGCATATAGTGCATATAGGCAATTGAATCAATTGAATAAATAATCAATTTCAAACTTCTCCCCCTTTTGTCATCGACAGAAAGGGTGAACTAAAATGTATAGCAATTAAGAGTGAATGAAGATTGAGTTAGGTACTCCCCCTAAATCAATGCTTATGGTATAAAATATGTAGCCAAGTAATGCACATATACTTGTTCATGATCAAGATATTGACATATTGTCAAATTGTTAGGTATTTTAATTAAGGTTAAGGTACCTCTCCATCTTAGAGAACTAAGAAGGCTAAGTGTACCAATTGAGTAATTTTTAAGATTAATGTTTGACATCTCATTCATGCAGATACTACCAAACAAGGATGATATATATGTTTACTTTATAGATAAGCTGTTGAAAGGCACAAAGTATTTATTTGGCAATTTTTTTGACTTGATCCGCAGTCCAAATGTTGAAGGCACTTCGGATATAACAAATTCTATCATCACTAAGGGATTTTGTAAAGATATCCACCAATTGATCCTCAGTGTTGATATATTTTAAGCAAATATCCCCTTTTGTGAGTGATCTCTAATGAAGTGGTGCCTAATCTCAATATGTTTTGTTCTTGAGTCTTTGTTAAGCTTATAGTACTAGTATTGTCACATTGGATGAGAATATTTTTCATTTTAATTCCATAGTCCATCAATGTGCTTTTCATCCATAGGACTTGTGCACAGCAAGCTCCAGCTGTCACATATTCTGCTTCTGTTGTGGAGAGAGCTACTGAATTTTGTTTCTTGCTAAACCATGAAACAAGTGATTTGCCCAAGAATTGACAAGTCCCACTAGTGCTTTTCCTATCCACTCTACATCTAGCAAAGTCTGCATCTGAATATCCAATGAGAGTGAAGGCAGTAGATCTTTCATACCATAGTCTCAGACTTTGGGTTCCTCTTAAGTACTTGAAGATCTTCTTGATTGCCGATAGGTGAGACTCCTTTGGATCCGATTGAAATCGAGCACAGAGACAGACAGTAAACATACTGTCTGGTCTGCTGGCTGTCAAATAGAGTAATCTACCTATCATACCCCTATACATCTTTTGATCTACAGATTTGCCAAATTCATCCTTTTCTAGCTTAGCAGTTGTACTCATGGGAATTCTTGATGTCTTACTGCTATCCATGCCATACTTCTTTAATAACTCGTTTGTATATTTTTCTTGATTTATAAATATCCCATTTTGGTATTGTTTAATTTGGAGTCCTTAGAAGTAGGTTAACTCACTCATCTTGCTCATTTCAAATTCATTTTTCATTAGAGTTGCAAATTCATCACACATTTTTTGATTAGTTGAGCCACAGATGGTGTCATCCACATAAATCTGGACAAGGAGGATATCTTGATTTTCTCTTTTGATAAATAATGTTTTATCCACCTTTCCCATCTCAAATCTTTTTTCCACTAGGAATGTGCAAAGCCTCTCATACCAAGCTCTAGGAGCTTGCTTCAATCCATATAAAGCTTTATCAAGCCTGAAGACATGATTTGGATGTTTGTAGTCTTCAAAATCTGGAGGTTGCTCAACATACACTTTCTCTTGGATATAGCCATTTAGGAAGGCACTTTTGACATCCATTTGATATAGTTTAAATCCTTTATGAGATGCATATACCAAGAGTATCCTAATAGCTTCCATACGGGCAATAGGAGCAAATGTCTCATCATAGTCTATTCCTTCCTCCTGATTGTACCCTTGGGCTACAAGGCTAGCTTTATTTCTAATGATAATTCTATTTTCATCCAATTTGTTTCTATACACCCATCTCGTGCCAATGACTGGATGATCACTAGGCCTAGGCGCTAGCCTCCACACCTTGTTCCTTTCGAATTGACTCAACTCTTCTTGCATAGCCATCAACCAATATTCATCCTTTTAGGCTTCCTTGATAGACTTAGGCTCTAATTCGGATAGGAATGCCAAGTTGTTACTCACACTTCAATAGTATGATCTAGTTCTTACTGGCGATGTGGCATCACCTAAGATTTGGGATTCAGGATGATCTACCAATATTCTCCTATCCTTAGGTAATGAGTCATCATCTTCATTTTCTACTTCCTCACTAGGTAATGTATTACTTGTAGATGCATGGGGAGGAGCATTTGTCTTAGGTGAGAGGTATTCAATAGGTTCATCCTCATCATGTGGCATTTCTTGAGGTGTTGGCTCTCTCTCATCAAATGTAACATGCATGGATTCTTCTACAACTAGTGTTCTTCTATTAAACACTCTATATGCCTTGCTATGTGCAGAATACCCTAAGAATATGCCATCATCCGACTTCTTATAAAATTTGTGTAGGTTATCTTTAATGTTCAAGATATAGCATTTATAACCAAACACTCTAAAATAGCTTATATTTGGTTTCAAGTTTTTTCAAAGCTCATAAGGTGTTTTCTTAGAAATTTGCCTTATATATACCCTATTTATGATATAGCAAGCGGTGCTAACCGCTTCCGCCTAAAAGTATTTAGGGAGATCATTTTCATGCAACATTGTTCTAGCCATTTCTTGGAGGGTTCGGTTCTTTATTTCTACAACCCCATTTTGTTGAGGTGTCCTAGGTGCCGAAAAGTTGTGTTTGATGCCATGTTCATTACAGTATGTGTCAAAGTGAACATTTTCAAATTCTGTTCCATGGTCACTCCTAATGTAAGATATGGCAATACCTTTTTCATTTTGTAGTTGATTACACAACTTAAGAAAATTTTCATAGGTTTCATCTTTATGTGCGAAAAATATGACCCATGTAAATCGTGAGTAGTCATCCACAATTACAAACACGTACCTCTTTCCACCTAGGCTACTTGTCTTCATTGGTCCAAAAAGATCCATATGAAGTAGTTGCAAGGGGTAGGTGGTTGAAATCATATTTTTAGGGGCAAATGAGCTCTTCAATTGTTTCCCTAATTGACAAGTTTTACAAATGTGATCTTTGGTGTATTTGAACTTAGGCAATCCTCTAACAATTTCTTTTGAGGAGAGGGTCGAAATGAGATCCATTCCGGCATGACCCAACCTCCTATGCCACAACCAAGAATCTTCACTAATGGCATTAAGACAAGTCACATTTTGGAGTCTGAGATTATCTAGTCCAATAGTGTAAATGTTATTGTCTCTAGAACCTATAAATTTCACTTTTCTATCTATCTTATTTTTAACAATGCATTTGTCAGGGTTGAAGACTACTTCAAAACCATTGTCACACAATTGACTAATGCTAATAAGATTAAGGGATAAGCCATCAACATAAAGCACATCATGTATGGGAGAGGTAGAGTTACCTATGGTGCCTTCTCCTTTGACTTTTCCTTTCTTATCGTCTCCAAAGGTAACGTCTCCACCATCCTTGAGTGATAAGGATGCAAATTGAGTGAGGTCTCCTGTCATGTGTCTAAAACATCCACTATCAAGGTACCATGTGTTCTTCTTGTTATGGATTTTAAGGCATACCTACATATGAATAGGTAAGTGAGATCCTTTAGGTACCTAAATATTTCTAATCTTGCTAAGTTCATTTGTTTCCACTTTGGAGTTCAATTTGATTTTATCTTGTTTAGCATATATGCAAGCAACTTTATAATGTCTGTAAGCCCAAGGGTCTACTCTCCTATCTTGTTTTGATGATTCTAAACATAATTGATTGTGTTATTGAATACTAATCAATTTGCCTTGAAGTGTTGTGTTTAAAATAGGATTGATCATTGAAGAAACCAACACACTACCTGGTCATGCTTGAAGACGTACCAACACAAGAGTCAATAGAGCTAAGTGGAGCTCACATCATCTCTCAAGCAAGCATACACAAGATGGAAGATCAATTGAAGACCAATACTAAAGAGAAGTTGAAGGTTACATAGGTATCATTGTACATCCTCTCTCTTCAGATTTATAAGTCAAGGCAAGGTTTTTCAAAAGAGTTTTCGAAAACACTTAAGAACTAAAATGGTTTAGTGAATGGTTATGTGGTGGACCAACATGTTGGGACCCTCATAAACATTCCAAATTTGTCATAGGAATTGAGTTCCAAAAGCCCAAAAATCAAACAAGCAATAAAAATAAAGAGTGCTGATTTTTAGGCTTCTCAGAACTCCGAGATTTTTCTCGGAGCTCCGAGAAATGGTCCAGTAGCTTCTGGCCATTTTCTCGGAACTCCGAGAAATGTTCCAGTAGAATTTTTTCTTCTTCTGGCCATTCTCTCGGAACTCCGAGAATTTCTCGGAGCTCCGAGAATGGTTCTCGGAACTCCGAGAACCTCGCGACAGCTGAGAAAAGAGCCGTTGGGATTTGAATTAATTTGTGATTTTTGATATTACCACCCCCAAACGGTCATATTTTGAGGAGAAGCTATATATACTCAATCAAGAGGATTATTTTCCTCTCTTGAACATTTGAAATACTTCCTTAAGCCTTCAAACACACTTGCAACCCATTTGAGCTTAAGAATTTATTTTTCCCCAAACTTGCCTTGCAACTTGCAAATCTTTTGAGTATTGATTTAGAGCTTTCACTTGCAACTACTATTGAAGAGCAATCAAGGGACTACAAAGTGCATCAAGCTTTCAAGAGAAGCCAAGCTATTCAACTTCTATTTCTTCTAAAGGTGGCTAGGGCATCCTACCTTAATACCCTAGGGAACATCGCTTAGAACTCGGCGAAGAAGGAGAGTCGGTGTAAAGGTGTAAGGGCATCCTTATTTAATATCCCTTGGAAGTGTAATCGCCTCGGAGCCGGGCATCGTGGAGGTCTCACAATAGTGGAAAACCTTAAGGACGATCTTAAGAAGAGTGGAGTAGGGCTTTGCCCGAACCACTATATATCGGTGTGTTCTTTCTTGTTCTTGCACTTTCATTTCTTTTTAGTTTGGCATTTCATTTTGTTTAAACTTATTTGCACTAACCAAAAAATCTAATCAAGAGAGGATAAATCAAATTAAGTTCAATTCTTAAATTTTCAAAAGGCATAATTTAGTGTTAAAATCAATTCACCCCCCCTCATGAATATTTCAATGTCCTTCTAGACCACAATAAAAACAAGTTTTAGTACCACTAGAAGAAAGCCTTTACAAATTTATTTTTATAGTTTGATATTGTAGTATTCCATTTATGTCCAAGTTCACTTTTATCATGTGACATTCTTTGAAGATTAACAAGCCTATCCAATTTTAATGAACTATGCTCAAATTTTTCAAAAAGTTTCTTTAGTTCATCATATTCATAAGACATTTTACTATTTTCATGCTTTAACTTGTTGTTTTCAATAGATAGTTCTTGTCGATTTTCATTTAAGATTTTGATGGTAGCATTTAAATCATGAATTTCAACTTTATATTTTTCATTTCATCATCCAAAAATTCCTGGTCTTTTTTTAACCAACCAAATTCTTTTGTCATGTTAGAAATATAATTTTCAAATGATGCATTTTTATCAAATTCAATTTCAAGTTCATCATGTGCATTCTGCAGGGAATCTAAAACTTCTTTTAAAACAATGACATCATTTAAAGTATTTACCTCTTGATTGTCGTTTGTTAAGGCCATGAAGCAAACGTTTTTTGCTATCAAGCAATCTTCTCCATCATTTTGTTCGCCTTCACTTTCAATTTCCTCATCCCATGTGACGGTCATTCGTTTCCAGCCTTCTCTTCTCTTGAAGCGATTATTTGAGGTAGGCTCATTGTTGAGTGGACAATTCGGGCGAATGTGTCCAAGCTTCTTGCAACCGTAGCATCGGGGTTGAGAAGATCCGTCACCGAGCTCTTCTTTCTTCTTGAATGGAGGATTGGTTCTTCTATTTTTCATGCCTCCCATATTCCTTTACAAAAACTTGATCCTTTTTGTTAGGAGGGCAACTTCATCTTCCATGTCTTCCTTTGCCTCTTCGTTATCACCTACATTACAAGCAAAAGCAATACATTTTCCTTTTTCAATTTTATTTTCAATTTCGGGTGCTTTTGTTTTGAAGATCATCTCATGGGTTATCAAGGACCCTATTTGTTCATCTAGGTTCAATGTATTCATGTCCTTGGCTTCGGTGATTGCGGAGGTTTTGGATTCCCATGACAAAGGTAGGGATCTAAGGATTTTGGTCACTAAATCTCTATTTGAAAATTGTTTTCCAAGTCCCCTTAGTCCATTTACAAGGTTAGTGAATCTAGTGTACATGTCAGCAATAGTTTCATCGGGTGTCATTTGAAAGAGTTCATATTGCCTAAATAGATGATTCAATTTAGATTCTTTAACTTGGTTGGTTCCCTCATTGGTGACTTTTAAGGTGTCCCAAATTTCCTTAACCGAATTCAAATTTGACACTCTATTGAATTCACCGGGTGACAAAGCACAAATTAGGGAATTCATGGCTTTGGCATTGCAGTTTGAGGCTTGTTGTTCGGCTTCGGTCCAATCGTTTAGATTTCTAGAGGGTAATGTATATTCATTATTAATGGCTCTCCACATTTGGTAATCTTGGGTTAAAAATATTTTCATTTTGGTTTTCCAAAATCCATAATTTGTTCCATCAAAATAGGGTGGCCTAGTGTTTGAGTAACCTTCATGGTGTTGAGGATAGTTTGCCAATTTTAGAATCTTTTCTCTAGACCGGTTAGGATTTTTAAATAAAGTAGAGACGAGGCTCTGATACCAATTGAAATTAACAAGACGGGGGGTGAATTGATTAATTCAATAAAATTATGCCTTTTTAAAATCTAAGTAATGAACCTAGTTTGAATTTTCTTCTCTTCATTAGATTTTGGTTAGTTCAAATGAGATCAAAAATAAAGTGAAATGCTAAACCAAAATCAAGAATGAAAGTGCAAGAAGAAGAAAGAACATACCGATATATAGTGGTTCGGGCAAAGCCCTACTCCACTCTTCTTAAGATCGTCCTTAAGGTTTTCTACTATGCGAGACCTCCACGATGCCCGGCTCCGAGTCGATTACACTTCCAAGGGATATTAAATGAGGATGCCCTTACACCTTTACACCGACTCTCCTTCTTCGCCGAGTTCTAAGCGATTGCTCTCTAGGGTATTAAGATAGGATGCCCTACCCACCTTTACAAGAAATAGAAGATGAATAGCTTGGCTTCTCTTGATAGCTTGATGCACTTTGTAGTCCCTTGATTGCTCTTCAATAGTGGTTGCAAGTGAAAGCTCTAAATCCAAACTCAAAAGATTTGCAAGTGCAAGGCAAGTTTGGGGAGAAAAACAAATTCTTAAGCTCAAATGGATTGCAAGTTTGTTTGAATGGTTAAGGAGGTTTTCAAATGATTCAAGAGAGGGGAAATAATCCTCTTGAATGTGTTTTTATAGCACTTGACAAAATATGACCGTTTGGGGGTGTTAATATCAAAAATCAAAATTCAATTTAAATCCCAACGGCTCTTTTCTGTGTTGTCGCGAGGTTCCCGGAGTTCCGAGAACCATTCTCGAAGCTCCGAGAAATTCTCGGAGTTCAGAGACACATTCTCGGAGTTCCGAGAGAACGGCCACAAGATGGAAAAATTCTACTGGACCATTTCTCGGAGTTCCGAGAAGCCTAAAATAAGCAGATTTTGTGTTTTTATTGCTTATTTGATTTTGGGCTTTTGGAACTCAATCCCTATGATAATTTTGGAACGTTTATGAGGGTCCCAACATGTTGGTCCACCACATAACCATTCACTAAACCTTTTAAGTTCTTAAGTGATTTTGAAAAACTATTTAAAAACACTTTGCCTTGACTTAGAAATCTAAGGAGAAAAGATGTACATTGAATTCTAGGTAAACCTCAACTTCTCTTTTAGTCTTGGTCTTCAATTGGTCTTCCATCTTGTGTATGCTTGCTTGAGAGATGATGTGAGCTCCACTTAGCTCCTTTGACTCTTGTGTGGTACATCTTCAAGCATGACCACGTAGTGTGTTGGTTTCTTCAATGATCAATCCTATCTTAAACACAACACTTCAAGGCAAATTGATTAGTATTCAATAACATAATCAATTATGTTTAGAATCATCCAAACAAGATAGGAGAGTAGACCCTTGGGCTTACGTCTTTTGATCGTGTCTTTCATACAATTCGATCGTATCTTCATACTATCCCCTAACTGGCAGGAACAGAGTCTCACAATCTTTCGATTATGCAATCTCATGATCTGATCATACTTGGTCCAGATGATCCAATCTTGTTTATATCATTGGTCTCCTCTCACTCTAGGAGTAGCCTATTACAAGATTATTTCGATAAGCCCCTCAGAGTCTATTCCCATGACCCTTAAACTAGGGGCATCCCCTAGTGCATTCGTGTCGCCATCATCATGTCTCAGTCATTATAGGATTCATTCTATCATTTCAATTGCTTGTTTAACCCATAATCATCTTTCAGTCGTCAAGTAAAGAGCACTTCTTGAATATCAAGCTTACATCTTATGTTCATTTTCCATTTCAGAAGCTGTCATAGGCATGTCCATCATTTCTCGGGTTCGGATCAATTCATTATTACAAATGAGGCCTGGCTCTCCACAACCTTCCGTTGTTAATCCAGATTCTGCACCACCTCCTGCGTCAGCTCCAATGGTCGAAAGCTCAAGAAATACCCAGTCCAATACCACTGCTGATCCCTTGGCTCTTATCCTCCAACAATTGCAGGAGCTTAAAGAAGAGAATCGCTTTATCAGGGCTCAATTGAATGGGATATTCGGCTCAGCTGATGTTACCTCTAAAGGCAAAAGCCCTAGCTTCTCCATGGCACATGGGCATTCTCAAAATTTCGCGGCTATGGATTCTGAAAGATTGATTGTGAATCTCTCTAAACAAGTGGCCACCCTCGCACAGGAGATTCATCAAATGAAGCAACAAATGCAAACAAATTATTTCCAACCTCAGGGCTCCAAGAACCAAGCTGATAAAGCACAAAGCTTTGTTATATGGAACTCGGCCAGTCAAAGCTCTAAGGAACCACTCGAGTCTCTGACTCATGAGCACGATCACGGAGGACCATCCAAACCAAATCAATTAATCGAGCTCAGTAGCAGTGACAGTGATAGTGATTTAGATGATGGAGGAGAACCAAAACGTAGTGTTGCCGGAAGGATTCCTTGATCCCCTGTCGCCAACCGATTTTGATGCTTAGATTCAAAAGGGCACAGGTCTAGTTATGATTCAGTTTTCGCCGAGCCTCCAAAGCCAGACAGTTGCAGCAGTCTTAGTCCTTTTGTTATTTTAATTCAGTCAGTCATGATGTCGAGTCCAGTTATTGAGTGCAGTCTTCTAAAAATTTGAATAAATTCCTAGTCGAGTTGAGTCTTTTCTTACTTTTATTTTTGAGTCCAAAATATGAATCCTGAGTCTGTTCAGGATAAGTCTTATCAGATGTAGTCATTTTCAATTCAATGAAATTTACTTTTTCTATGCATTCCAATGTGTGCTTCTAACTTCAATAAACAATGAGAATAATACTCCCTCCTCGAATGAGGAAGAAGATGCCGACGAAACTCCTCTTAAGTTACAGCCTATGCTCAAACAAGAGGAGGAGCGCCGAGCCCAACCTTTAAAAGAGAAAATTGAAATGATAAACATTGGTACTGAAACTTTGATTCAGTAAATGCCTAGTGGAAATACATTGGCCTCTGAAGAGTGTGAAGAATTGGTAAACCCATTTCGAGGATAAAGAGATGGTCCAGTAAGCGCTACCATTAATACCAGGAGAAAGATCTAGATAGAAGGTTCAAGAAAGAATGAAGGAAGTGAATGTCACATGCTATACAAGGGGCATGGATTGGAAACAACTTCCGTATCTACAGTCAATGGCCTTGGTCACTGGTTTCACCAGTGATAATGTAAAGTCATTGAATTCAATATGAAAAGGGCAAGAGCAATCATCTCAGAGCGATCATCAAAATATCAAGAGTCACCGACTCAAGGATGAAAGGATGTCCAAAAACCAGTATGCACTCTCAAAGTCAAAGTACATATCAATATCCAGAAGGAGGAAGAATCATAATCTCTTACCGGGAAATGCCGTCAAACTCCGTGAAAAATATATATATATATATATAATAATAATAATAATAATAAGTATCAGAGGGACTCTAGTAACCTAGATCGATTCCCAATCTGAACATCGGGAGGCCTTCTTTGGCCGAATAAATCCCAAAATAATAACCCAGCATCAAAAGAATACCGGTTTGCAAACCTTTGAGCCTGAATAAAATTTCCTTAAAAACCCATCAAACTAGGGGCATCCTCCCTGAACTACACGAGACCTGATCCCTACGCTGGGGTACGTAGGTAGCTTGGTCAAACCGAGTTCGGTCGTTTCAAAAGAAAAGGTTCAATCGTTCCAAAAAGAAGAAAAACAAAGTCAATCAGTCAGATAAAAAAAGTTCAATTGTTCTGAAAGAAAAAGAAAAGAAGAAATTCAATCAATTAGAGAAGAAAGTTCAATTGTTCCAAAAAGAAAAAAAGAAAAAAATCAATTTACCTTCAAACTAGGGGTATTCGCCCTGAACTACGCACGTCCTGATTCCTACCCTGGGATATGTAGGCAACCTGTTCACAGGTTCGGTCGAAATCTTTGTTGAACCTTAAGCCATTCTTTGAAAAGCCCTATCCTACCTATAAAGTCCTTCCGGTGTTCAGAATTAATGATCTAGGTCTCGAAACACAAAAAGTGAAAAAGAAAAAAAAAAAAAAAAACGGAGTTCAAAGATCTGCTAGACTAAAAACCTGAAAAAACGGTCTAGGCAAAATTTAAAATCATTCTCCCGCTAAGTTGAAAACCCGAAAGGGCGGCTTAGGCAAAAGTCAAGGGGATAGCCTGCTGGATCGAAAACCTAGAAAAGCGGTTCAGGCAAAAGTTACGGCTAACGCGGTCCGCCAAGTTAAAAACCCTGAAGAGGTGACTTGGTCACGGTAAGAGAATCATTATAAGAAGGCTATAGCCGGTATCAAGACTGAAGATCAAAAAGAAGTTAAAGCGAGTTCAAGTGTCATCCTAGAAATTGGGGGCATTGAAACCAAGCAATCCCAGGAATGGTAACCAAATCCTTAAGGCATTACTGTTTTAAGGAAGAAGTACAGTGTTTATCGATGGAGAAACTACTCTTTGAAAGGCCAGACTTACCAAACAAAATATTAACTAAGTCAGAAGCATCACTCTATTTGTCAGTATAGTCAGTCAATCTTTATTATTCTAAGTTTACTCCTTCAGAGCTCCTCATTCCTTTGCGTGGTGCCTTTTATCTAAGTTTTCTCTTTAAAAAGAGTTAATCGTCGTCCTTGTGTCCAAATGATGCGACTATCTCGGTAAAGGAGGCTCAGCCTCGTCAGCTCCCTGCGATTGTACTTGAAAGAGCTCAAGAATCTAGTGAAATAGCTTCATTTCAAATAAGATCAGCTCAGAAGAATTCAGAAATAGAAACATCAGAAAGCCCAGTTCCCGTAAGAAGATCATACCCCAGGAAGGCACCTTAAGCTTGGAAGAGCCTCAGATGCAAGGGTGGTTGAGCCAATTTCTCAGAAAGATAAACCATTAAAATTTAGAATTTCCTTCTAGTTAGTTAAATACTATCATCGTCAAGAAATGTTTATCTAAACACCTGTCAAGAGGCAAATCTCACTTTTCCATGTTAGTATCCAAGAGAGCCGTTGTTCTAGATTACCAATTTCAGGTATTTATATCAAGGTTTCAATTATCAAAATCCCCAGAAGACAAGACCAATAGTCTATTTGCGAACAATCTTATTGAAGCTTCATGAAAGTGTTCCTAAACCATTCTCGTTAGTCATGCTTCTTCATTCCTAAGGTTTGTCGTCTCGTCATTCGTCAAAGTCTTAGTTTTCAATATCTTTATCGAGCACGATCTCTATTATCCCTGATTTCATTGATTTCAAAAAATCTAAAATTCATCAAATCCAATCTTACGTCAAATTCAAATTCACGAAAAATCTCTAAATTCTTCGTTGTTGAATTCATCAATCGAAGCTATCTCGTTTCTTTGAGCCCGTTTAGGAACGGTGTCTCATTTTCCGAGTCCATTTGGGAATGATCTCTTATCTTCTTCGAACCCATTTGGGAACGGTGCCTCATTTTCCGAGTCCCGTTGGGAATGGTCTTAAAATTCTTCGAGCTCGTTTGTGAACGGTATCACATTTTTCGAATCCATTTGGGAATGATCTCTTATCTTCGAGTCCGTTCGGGAACGGTGTCTCATTTTTCGAGTCCATTTGGGAATGGTCTCTTATCTTCTACCAGCCCGTTTGTGAACGGTATCTCATTTTTCAAGTCAAGTTGGGAATGGTCTCTTAAAATTCTTCAAGCCTGTTTGGGAACAGTGTCTCATTTTTCGAGTCCAGTTGGGAATGGTCCCTTAAAATTCTTCGAGCCCATTTGTGAACGATATCTCATTTTTCGAATTCATTTGGGAATTGTCTGTTATCTTCTTCGAGCCCATTTGGGAACGGTGTCTCATTTTTCGAGTCCATTTGGGAATGGTCTCTTATCTTCTTCGAACCCGTTTGTGAACGGTATCTCATTTTTTTGAGTCCATTTGTGAATGGTCTCATATCCTCTTTGATTCCGTTTGTGAACGGTGTCTCATTTTCTAAGTCCATTTGTGAATGGTCTCATATCCTCCTTGAGCCCATGTGTGAACAGTGTCTCATTTTCTAAGTCCATTTGTGAATGGTCTCATATCCTACTTGAGCCTGTCTGTGAACGGTATCTCATTTTCTTAGTCCATTTTTAAATGGTCTCATATCCTCCTTGAGCCCGTTTGTGAACGGTGTCTCATTTTCCGAGTCCATTTGTGAATGGCCTCTTATCCTCTTTGGGCCCGTTTGTGAACAGTGTCTCATTTTCTGAGTCCATTTGTGAATGGTCTCATATCCTCCTTGAGCTCGTTTGTGAAAGGTGTCTCATTTTCCGAGTCCATTTGTGAATTGCCTCATATCCTCTTTGAGCCCGTTTGTGAACGGTGTCTCATTTTCTAAGTCCATTTGTGAATGGTTGTGAATGGTCTCATATCCTCCTTGAGCCCGTTTGTAAACGGTGTCTCATTTTTCGAGTCCATTTGTGAATGGCCTCATATCCTCTTTAAGCCCGTTTGTGAATGGTGTCTCATTTTCTGAGTCCATTTGTGAATATCTCTTATCCTCTTTGAGCCCGTTTGTGAACGGTATCTCATTTTCTGAGCTCAATTCTGAATGGTCTCATGTCCTCCTTGAACCAGTGAACGGTGTCTCATTTTTCGAGTCCATTTGTGAATGATCTCTTATCCTCTTTAAGCCCGTTTGTGAACGGTGTCTCATTGTCGAAGTCCATTTGCGAATGGTCTCATATCCTCCTTAAGGCCATTTGTGAACGGTGTCTCATTTTCCGAGTCCATTTATGAATGGCCCCATATCCTCTTTGAGCCCGTTTGTGAAGGGTGTCTCATTTTCCAAGTCCATTTGTGAATAGTCTCTTATCCTCCTTGAGCCTGCTTGTTAACGGTGTCTCATTTTCTTCTAAAAACTGTGTGAGAACGATCTTCGTTCCATATCTTCAGAATCCATTTGAAAATGATCTCATTCTCTCATTGCCTATTTGTGAACGGCGCCACATCGGGATTATTTTTCATTCTAAGTTGCGTGATTTTTGCTCTTAGATTGAATTCATTTCTCCATTTATTCTGAGCTACCAAACTTAGGGTGTTCAAAGTAATTGATTCTTTAACTTTTTAATTCTAGGACTTCATCTAGAGTCTTGAATTAGGAACCATTTAGGTTGCATAAGGAGTAATGAATATTTTTGTTGATTAAAGCTACGGAAAATGGTTCAGTCACTTTTGCTTTGGCATTTGATGACTACGTCATCTCTACCAAAGTGGGGCATCTGTGGACACCCTCATTTTGCTACACTTTAAAAAAGCAAAAGATTCGGTAGTTTGTCAAGTTTCGAGTCTGTATTCCACCTTAGATTAGGCATCTGTGCATTTTAGGGTAGATTTCGCCTCGTTGAAGGAATTCTGAAGTTGATTCTCGATCCTAAAGGTTTCTAAGGTGTTCCAATGTTATCTAGAAGATAAAAATTCAAGTTTCCAAGCAAGTGAAAAGACTTGCTATTTTTAGAATTTTCGGGGTTTCTCTCATTTTTGCCCATTTTTACACTGCAGGGGTATTTTGGTCATTCCCGATGTGTCTCGTCTGACCCCGAGTTATATTTGAGAAATCCTGAGTGATTTTAAATTTTTTGAAAAAGCTACTATTTTTAGAAACTCATGGGGCTTCCACATTTTCATCACCTTATGGATATTTCAATCATTTCTCATATATCCAAAACCATCTTGAGGGTACAGCTGATGAATTAGGAGTAATTTCGTAATATTTAGAAAACCTGCTAAATTTAGATCTCTTAAGGTTTTCTCTTAGTCTTGCACTTCGGAGGTATTTTAGACATTTTCAACATGACATATTTGGTTCCTAAGTTGTGTCTATGAAATCTTGAGTCCGTTCATAAATTTTTAAAAATTTGCTATTTTTGAAATTTCTCAAGGTTTTCCCTAATCTCGCCAAATTCTTGCACCTCGGGGTAATTTGGTTTTTTCCTGTGTAATTCTTTTGATCCCCGAAAGGTGTTTAAGAGATTATGAATTTCCTGAATTTTGAAAAACCTCTAAATTTAGAATTTCTCAGGGGTTTCGCTTAATTTGGAAATTCTGAGTGTCGAGGGCATTTTGGGTATTTTCAGGGGATACCAAATGATCCTGTTTGATATTGCTCACCGAAAGGACCTAACTTTAAAAGTTTCTATTTTTGAAGTTTGACCACAAAGACTTTCCATTTTTTTATTTTTCCCTTTAGGGGTGAACCAATTTGAGGGTATTTTTGGTCGCATTTGGATGTGTAATGGTCAAATAGGGGCATTTTGGTCTGAAAAGTTATTTTCCTAAAAAAAGATGGTTCGATCACGTGTTAGGTTTGCACTATAAATATCATATGGGTTGGGTTTATCAATAAAAATTTTGAATTTAAAAGATTTTATTGAATTTTCATTGAAAAAAACCCAAATACATGTCATAACGCCTATTGGGCTAAAACTCACAAGGGGGGTCCAGGTGGACCCACCCATGTGGTTCGACCACATAAGTGGGCGCCCCACATGAATAGGCCACATGCAAAAACGTCCAACATGGGATGAGGTGGTTGGTGACTTGATATTTGTTTTAGAAAAATAATAAAGAAATGAAGAGTTATAATTAGAAAGGGCTTGTATGGTCAGGTTACAAAAACTGTCATAACTTTTATCTTTTTGTCTACAAAATTTTCTATTATACTTGTTTCGAATATCTCGAAAAGATCTACAACTTTCTATTTTATGACTTTTCCTGAATCAGCCTTTAACTAGGTCAAAAATGAGCTTAAACGACAAGCAGCCCTTTTTGGACAAATATCATTCATAAAAGCTAGTTTCCTATGTAAGAAGGCTTCTAGATTGATCTTGAATGATCTCCATTGTGTAATTTAGCATTGCTTGGCTTGCAAGAAATCAATATTAGAAGTAAATACAATTTAGAAGGTAAGGGAAAAGCAAGACATAGGTGAGAATTAGAAACTAACTAAAGGTAGGAGTCCTCACATTGGAAACTTCGAAATCCAATCTAACCCTAACTTTTTCCATAAAAACAAAGCAAGAACAACCTTTGGCCTGGCGCTAGAAAATTCATCCCTTTCTCTTCCTCCTTGGAATTCTTTCCTCTCTTCCTGTGTGTTCATCTCTCTCTCAAGTGTTCTTCACAAACGGAGTTCTTGAACTTCTTCTTCTCCAAGGCACCATATAATCAAGGATTATTGGAGTGTTCTTTGGATCTTTTTGAGCGTATAAAAGGGTTGGACAAAGTGTATATCTTGGATCACCAACCCTAGAGACAAGGATCGTGATCAATGGTAATGATCTCTCTTCTTTGCGAATTAGAACAAGCATGCTAGGGTTTTATTTTTGAAATATCAAATCAATGAGTTTTCTTTTGAAATTCCAGTATGTTATAGTATAAGATTAAAGGCTTTCAAAATCCAAAAATTAGTTTTCCTCCATATAAATATTAAAGGCTTTTAATTTTGGGTTATTTTTAATAAATATCAAACGATTTTGAAAAGGAAAATTTGTTAGAAAAATGCAAAGTTTTGGTTAAATTGTCAAGTAAGGGTACGTTCTCCTTTTTTGTGAAATAAGGGCTGTCAGGTGCTTCTAGAAATCCCAAAGGATAAGAATACCCTCCCCCCTCTTATTCCCTTCACCTTTTTAGCTCACTTCCCTATGCATTTTCACCTACCCTATCACCTTTTCCTTCTGACTCGAACTTCCGACCAATGTCCAGTAAAATGACCATTGTATTGGACTTCATTCGGAAGTCCGAAATTTTTTTCGTCCTTCCGACTCCGACTTCCGAACAAGGATTCGGACTTCCGAATGGAGTCCAGTACAATGCCCAGTGTGTTGGACTCTATTCGAAAATTTGAATCTTCGTTCGGACTTCCAAGTAGGGCTACATACACATTGTTGTCCACAGATGGAAGGGTTACGATGATCCGATGGAGCTGATTTTTTGGGCACACCCTATATATGTGAGGGCCCATCAGATGAACGCTTTGGATGATCCAAACAATGTGGGCCCACTGAGTTTTCGGTAGTGTTTAGATTCGGAGGGGTGTATGGGCTCTTCATTAGCATTGATTGTGTTTCAAAGAGGGGGCCTACCGTATACAAATTCAAGCTACAATAATTTAACTCTTCGAACCCCAATGATATTAGAATGTCCCGAACACAACTTCCACTCTTGGAACCAATTTAATACTATTAAAGAGAGAGAGAGAGAGATGTAAACATAAAATCAATGTACAGTTCCGACCAAATAGTGGCTACAATAGCGTTTAATTTCTACCAATTCCGTGTGAGTAAGTATCATTGTAGACACCCCATTTTGCTTTGTTTTAATCAACAAAGAAGTTAATGTTCTTGTTATCAGTCTCTTTCAGTGTTTTCCATTCCCGTGTCCGCTCCTCTTGTTTTCTCGATCCTTTCGGTTATTTTTATCATGTTTTGTGTCGTCCTGATAATTGTTGAGAGGGGCTGTTCGCAAGAATCCGAGCAAGAGAGAATTTGGACCCGGTTGGTGGGCCCGCATTGAACATTTGCTTAAATTTAGACCAACCAGGGGGGCCGCATATGGTTTTAATGAAAAATGAGTGTTGAACTTACTTCGATCCAGTGCAAAAAGATGCCCATCAAGGGAATAGTCAAGATCTCAAGGAGGCCGTGTTAGCAACCAATTTTTGTTGTGATTATCAAATGAAACTATTTGGATGATCCTTGGAAATGATTTTTAGGCACAAGTTTATAAATTAATGGTATGGATTATCTCGCGAGCAAAAATGATTTAGAGGAGCCACAACCAATCTACATTATGTCGCATCAAATGGACAGTCCAAACCATTCTATGGAAGTGATTTGGGGCGCGCAATCTATTTGGGCCGTAGCCCATAAATTGGATCCAATGGAAAGGATTTGAAGGCAAGTAATGTAACGCAAGAAGAATTCACTCGAAGTAGGGCCCGCTATTATTTAGAACGCCAAATGAATTTCAAGAGTACTCGGTTAACGCATGTGGGGCAAACGTTCCCAGCTTTGGATAAAAAATTGTCCATCTAAAGTGGTCCCCACTTGGAGTTGGTCCGCAGCCCAAGAATGAATAGGACAGAGGCTTTATGGGTTTATCATTATGGGTTGTTAATGTGAAAGTGTTTAAGGTTTCATTTTTCTGGGGAGAAGGCGAGCTACATAGCGAATAGTTGGCGACATAGTAGTGTCTTAAAATCCTTATCTTTCTCTACGAAAAGATTGTGGTGTAATTCAGTGGGCAATTTTATTTTATTATAGAAAGGAAAAGGAGAAGGATACCAACATGGGAAAAGACTATACAAAGAAAATTATGATCGTGGTTAATCTGTTTTGGAAACATGCCCGGAGCAGCTTTCTAAAGAAAAAAAAATATAAATAGAAGTTCGGTGGAAGGAAGGTAAGTGGTGCATGATGAAAAGGAGGCAAGTTGCCCAAAATAAGGGGGAGATTGATAGAATTAAGAGGCCAACAGATCGTGTATTACAGGAGAAGGACAGCAACTTAAGAAAGGAGAGAAAAAAAAACAGAAAAAAAGAGAAGAGAAAAGACTGTGGTGGTCTCGGCTGAGGAAGAAAAGAGCAACCTTTTGAAAGAGAAAAACCCGACTCTGTTTCGGCCTCAACCTCTCTCTGCCTTCTTACACCCCTTCAGCGTTCCCATCTCCCCATCTCTTTCACCTCCTCTAACCATCCCTCAACAGAGCTTTGAAAATAGAAGAAGAAAGAAACAAAAAAAAAAAAAAAACAGAGTGCACGGTTCTGTCTCTCCCCTTCCCTCTGTTTTTGCTCCTCCATCAACCTCCATCAACCCTCTGCATCTCCTACACTCTCCCACACCCCTCAACCTCCCCACCTCTCCATCTCTCTCACTCTTTTTAGCCAAAAAAGTACAAAAAAGAAAAACCGAAAAAACAGAGCACGTTTCCTGTGTCTCTCTCTCCCTCTATTTCTTCCTCTGTTTTTCTTGTTTTGTTTTTTTTTTCCTTGCCTCACCATTCTGCTTCTCAATCACTCTCTCAATCCTTCAATCTCACAAGCATTCAACAGTCGTTTACACTCTTCTTCTCTAATTTTTCAAAAACAGAGTATCATTTTTTTGACGAAAGAAAACGAGAAAAAAAGAGAAAAAAGTGCCATATTTCCTCTTATTCTGTTTCTTGGATTTTCTCTTTCCCTGCTATTCTCTCTCTCTCTCTCTCTCTCTCTCTCTCTCTCTCTCTCTCAACCTCTCGTTCTTTTCTTCACCACCCTCTCTGTTTTTTTTATTTTATTTTTATACCACTCTCCCTCTCCCTAAGCCACTCTCTGTCACTCTCTATCCCTCTCTTAGCATCTCTCTCTCACTCTCGGCCTCACTCTCACTCTCCCTTGGCCTCTCTCTCTCGGCCTCTCTTACTCTCTCTCGGCCTCTCTCTCATCTCCCCAACTCTCTCACGTGAGAAAAATAAAAGAAAAAAATAAAGAAAAATAAACGAAGCGGATCGAGCGGCGGCGCGATTTTCAAATTTTTCGGCTCTTGAATTCGGCGAAGAACTCGATCACAGGTTAGTACACTATTCTCAGATTTTTCTCGGATGATTTGGTATATTTTTCGGATTTTTGCATGATTTTTAAGCATTTAAATGAATTTAATGTAATATTAAATATGTATGCTCAAAATCATGATCTGCATGAGTGTTTCAAATCCGTTTCGTCCCAAAATTTAATACGATGTTCTACTTAAATAGAGTAAAATAACTATCGGATCAGATCGGACATTGGATCAACGGTTTTTTAGAATTTGAGTGAAGAGTCGTATTTTATTTAAAATATTGGCTGAGTAATTACGAAATTCGAAAAAATAGCCATCTCAGGATGATCTATTTTTTGGAATTTTAAATTTTTCTTGTGTTCACCACATCAGAACAAGGTTGGAGGATGTTTTTCGGAATCGTAATTTTCTCAAAAATCGTGTTTTAAAAATAGAAAACTCTTCAAAAATATCTTTTCGACGAAGAAAAATAAAATATATACTAAACGAATTCCAAAAATTAATGAAATTTCGTAGGAAAATAATATAATGCTGATATATTCTACCATGAATTTTTGAGAATATTTGGAATTGGTTTGGTGTATTATTTTATGCTTTCTTTGAAAATTATCAGATTTTGGGAGAATTTTTACAGACATCAGATCACAGATAAAATTTTACAGTAGTCTTATATTCCATATTTCTAGTTTCTGTAAAATTTTCAAGTGATTTAGATCTTGTTTCATATGGGATGTATTGTTAATTCATAATCTTGTCTGAACATTAACAAATCTGAAACTGATAGTAAATGGTTTTCAAAATTCATGAAAATCTCGCAGCATGCTATTTTTACTTATATCTGGTTACTGTAGAAATTTTAATGAATTTAGATTCCTATTTCTAGTAGTTTCTGTGTTATTTTTCCAATCTGATCAATTAATCGTTAATTCGAAATTAAATATGAGCTTAATGTAAAATCTGCAAAACTCTTCCAGTAAGCTACATTTCATCATATCTTGCTGCTGTAGAAATTTCAACTCATTTCGAATTCGTTTGCTACAGTTTCACTTGTAAAATCACTCATATGTTTAAAATTGATAAAATTCATTGAAAATTCTAAATTAATTGAAAATCATCTGAAAATCTCTAAAGAACCTTAAAACTCTGTCACATATTAACTCCTTAATCCATTGAAACAGAAATCTTAAGATCTTTAGATTTCCCTGGAAAAATGGCCAGCGCATCCATAATCGTATCCCTATTGCACTCGATCTTTGACAATTTGAATATTTAAGCTATAGTACGTTGTTGGCTTCGAGGTTACTGTCCACGGAAATCCTGAGATATGCCAGGCAATAAGGTACTATAACCTAAGTATTAAATTGCACAAGGAAAGAGCGCACGATTCCCTTCCTTGGATGCTATTCTGGGCCGAAATTGGTGAACCCTAGAACCATTGGTATTCCTTAATTGTCCATAAACTAAAAATCCTTGAAATCTGAAATTAACTAACTTCAAGAGCTGAAATCGATTTGTCTCGAGTCTTCCGGAACCATTGGATTATGGTTTCCGATATAAGAACCCTTAGAGCCCAATTTAGGAACACTGGTGTCGTGTCTTGTCCTAAGTTTTAGGGAGTCTTAGGTTTTAGGGAGTCCTAGAGTTAGGAGTCCAGCCTCATCACGGACGTTTGCTATGGATAGCAACCGTGCCATAGGTCTAGTTACACTAGTCATCCAATATTTTCCTAGGACAAGCCTAGTGAACTAGGATGTAGGCTAACCTGCATTAGTCTAAGGAACAACTTGCATTTAGATAAGAATCATATAGAATCTTAGATGAAATCCTAGGATAATAAAATCCTCAACTTGAATTAAATAACTCATCTTAAAACTGTTGAAACAGTCAAATCAGTTTAGATCGGTGTCTTAGTTGAGTTAGGCATAAGTAGCTTAGCTTAGGTGCATCGAACTACGTCGACTCTGATCCCAGTGAGGCTTGGGTACGTAGGCAGCTTGGATGTCTGATGGCATACCAACCGCGAGTCGGCACCACAACAAATTGTGGTGTTTTGTATATTAATTTTCTTGTAAATGCTTAATCAAATCACTTAGGATTTTCCATGAAATTAGAATTTTAGGAGAACTTTCACTTTAGATTGAATCCAGACAAAATTAATAAATCAAGATACACATTTAGGATTCACATTGAAATTAGATCATAGGATGCATGTCCCGTAGTTAGCACATTAATAAAGAGTTGAATGAGCCATTTAAAATAAATTTAAAAGAGTTAGCTTTTGGAATCGAATACCGATTATCGGGCAGGAATGGTGCATGTGGTGGATAAATCCCCATACCTTCCATTCTTGTAACCAGGTAACGAGTCTAGATTTCTGGTTAATTATGGGTCCTAGATCCCACATCTAGGTGGCGACTCTGTCAGTTTCTTTTGTGTGGAATTCGGATTGCTTCAGTGATCCCAAGTCCACATAAAAGATGAATTAAAATCAATAATAAAAATGCACACGCCAATCGCGTGGGTACGAGAGACCAAGAGGAGGCGTGGTGGCTCGCGCCCCACCCATCTCGAGGGATCGGGTCCCACAGTTTGGCGACTCTGCTGGGGACCACCTAACTTCATTAAAATTTCAAAAAATAACTCATTTGAATTTAATTTAACTGGCTCATAAAAACTCTATCTCTTTTATGCTTGTTAGATTAGTTTGTATGCTTTATTTTCTCATCACATCATACTCAAACTTAATCTAACAAAACCTGAAGGCATCATAGATTGCGTGAACTTATTGCACACACTTACATCACTTGCATCTAAACCCTGCATCTCACATGCACACACGTCCTGTTTTAGGAACCCGGAGTGTTATCTAGCATGGTTGACTGGGATTTCATCACCTGGTGCCTCTGTGCTAGAGAAGCATTCCACCCTTAGCCTAGCACCTTATGGTGCGTAAACGGATCTCTTGTTCACTTACTGATACGCCGGACACTGGTACAGTATATCGAACATGGATTCGCGCTAAGGGAACTCTTGGCCTTACCCTTAGATCAACCCACACATGCATGTAGAATACGAACACATGTACATCACGTGTGTGAGCCTAGCTTAGGACATCCTACCCATTTGTGTCTAGATTAGGCCGTGGTCCATCTTCCAATGGCTACGATCGGTCCTTAAGTACACAAACAAAGTCATGAGTCGAGATCCTATCTCCACTCCGCTAGATTAGGATTAGGGTTGATGCCTTCAGGTAGCACTGTTAAAATGCACAAAGATTAAAAGATTTTCCTTTGGGGTTAGGATATAAATCCCATCTTTCATAAGATCTCATAAGATTAGTCATTCATGATCTATCCATTGAAAGCAATCCTATGCTATCTCATCCCATCTCTTGATCGTACGATTTTCAAACTTCTATTATGTGATTCCATCATGTATCCATACTTTCTTTATACTGGTAGGAACTTATCCCAATCTCGTGTTCATGTAATCCTGATCATTCTTTATCCCTTCTCTTGGCTTGCAGGCACCATGTCTACTCGTGCAATTCTTGATTGGATCCGTGGTATATTAAGAGAATCCCATATCTATGCCATAAGTGAGCAAGAGAAAAATCTCTTCGGCTACGTGGCGACCATCAAGCTCGATTGGGGATTACTCTATGCCGCATCAGAGTGTTGAGATCCCGATCATCATGTCTTCCGTTTTGGCAACCTAGAAATGTGTCCCACCTTTGAAGAATGGTGTGCCTTATTGGAATATCCTGTGGATGGCCCTCTAGTGAAGCCATCCTGTGTTCCAGATTATCGTCCTTTGTTCCTTCGCTTGATGAATAATCCAGATGAATCCATGAACTCTTTCATCAAAGGCCAAGAAGTGTCCATGCAGCAGCTGATTGATATTTATCCTCCTATTGGACACATTGGTGCTGTTGATATTCAAAAAGCCCGACGTCGCGCTTTGAGATTCTCCTCCTTTGCTAGGTTCCTCACTGTCCAGCCTTCTCGCTTTGCGTCAGCTGTTCTCTTGGACCTCGTCGATCAAATGGATCGTGGTGCCAATCCAATTCCTACTATGCTTGCAGAAACCTTCAATGGTTTGGATGATATGGCTCGTCTTCGGGCCAGCTCAGATCCAGACTCTTATGTTCGCTCCTTCGTTGGTTCTTTCTCGGGATGTCCTGCATTACTCCAGGTGTGGTTATGCCACAAGCTAAAAATCACAGCTCCTGTGCATTTCGATCATACGTTATACACCTTCAGTGAATGGCGTCATGATGTTTCCTTTGATCATAAAAGTGATTGGGTTGAATGGTTAAATTCTCGCCAAGAAGATCAGATTTATTGGCAAATTCCTGGAATCCAAGAAGCTGTCTTCAACACCGGAGAAGCTAACTACGTTCGCCTTCTTGGTCTCAAAAAGACTTCCTTTTATATTCCTGCCAGGATCCTGCGTCAGTATGGAAGGGAGCAATCTATTGTGCCTCCCCTTCGTCATTTTTATCCGCCTGAGGATCTCAAGCCCAAGATTGTCAAAGCCATTTCATCTGCTTGGGATGTCAGAATTATCAAACCTTTAAAAGAGTCAGCTGAGGAAGATTGTCGTCCGAAGAAGAAGTCTAGAAAGAATGTTTAGTTCCATGTTTAATCTTATCCGTTTATCTTTGAAAGATTGAACCATGTATTCAAATTTTAATGATTGATCAATAAAGTTCATCTTTCCCTCTCATTATCCTAGTCTATGCATGCGTCATTGTTTACTTCTTTCCGTGATTTTAAAATGTGTCTTTCAAATATTTCAGGACAGTAAAACACCATAGCTAACCCCACTGCTCCTTGGGTTCGGGTCTCTTCACGATTGGAGAGGAATTCTGTCTCTCCACCACCCTCTCTGAGAACCCCAGCATCTCCTTCTTTCTCATCCTCACCAATGGCAGATAACCAAGATAGCCACCTGCTGCTATTACCGATACTCTTACCTTGATTCTCCAACAGCTTCAAGAACTCAAAGAGGAGAACCGAGTTATCAAGGCTCAGCTTTCTGAAAAGTTGGGACCATCGTTGTCCAAGGATAAAGGGCCTATGCACAAAGCAGCTACTTCAACAGCACCTGCCCAACCAGTGTTCATCAATATCCCGGATAAAGCCGAAGAAGACTTAGAAAAAGAGCAGTACAGCGAGGATCGCAGTAGGCCTTCTCAGTTCATGGTTGATAAATCTGTTATGGAGAAATTAGAGACTCTTACCAGGAAAGTTCAAGACATTCAGTTTCAAGACCAGGGTGGTTTCAATCCCAGTGATCTTACTCTATTTCCCGAAATCCGCCTTCCTGCTAATTTTCAAATGCCCGATTTCGACAAATATGATGGTGTGGGTTGTCCAATCACACATTTGCAAATGGTCACCATCATGTGTCAGCCTCAAGGCTTATCTCCTGAGCAAATGGCTCAATTGTCCCCAGTTTCCCTAACCAAGGTTGCTAGGAGATGGTTCATGGTCTTGGACAAAACTCGTTACAGGACATGGAAGGATATCGGCAAGCAATTCATCAGGCAGTTCAAATATGATGATGGGACAGAAATCACTAGGAAGGATTTAGAGAGAACAAAGCAAGACTCGAGGGAATCCTTTTTTATTTTTGTGAAAAGATGGAGGAGAATAGCAGCTCAGATGATGGAGCGCCCGTCTGAAGAAGAGCAGGTTCAAATAATCATGAAAAACATTTCCCCCCAGCTCCAGTAACACATGTCGTTGCAATACTATCCAGACTTCAAACACTTCATTGTGGCAGGCACCCAGATAGAGGAGGCTATGGCTCAAGGTGTATTTAACCGTAGCAACCCAAACCCCAGAGACTTCAAAAAGTCCCCTCCGGCCCAAGTCAGCAGCATCTCTCGTTCCAATGCTCAGTCCTCCAAATCCCAAGAACCTCTAGTAATGGACTATGCTCAACCCGCGACCGCACCTCGGCAACAAACTCGGGTAGAATTTACCCCTCTCCCCATTCCATCTTCAGAGGTGCTTAAGCAGTGTCTGGCTTCAGGTCGCATAACCCTACCTGCCATCCGGCCTCCACCCAATCCTCTACCTGCAAATTGGCGAGCTGACCTACACTGTGAGTACCACAGAGGTCCTGGTCATCATACTGACAACTGCATTGCCTTGAAATATAGAATCCATAAACTCATTGATGAGAAAGTCATTGCCTTCCAGCCAAGACCCAATGTCACTCAAAACCCGCTACCTGGTCATGCAAATCCTCCTGCTGCCGTTAATGCCATAATCATAGGAGATCCTGAGTTTGACCCTCTCACTCTCATATGTGCTTTAGAACCCGTTTTTGAACCCCAAATCATCTTCTGTGATGAATCATACCCAAGAGAGTCAGTACCTCCCTTGGTAATCACCTATGAGCCACAAGTCCCTCAAATTATCACTTATGATGAGCCTGAATTTGATGAAGTCAGACATGTGACAAGGGGCGGAAGAATTTTCAAACCTGCTGAATTAAGAGTCGAAAATCCAGGGGCATTGGCTCGAGGAGAAGAGCCGCAATATGTGAAAGACCCAGATGATGAAGTTGTACAGCAACTGAAGAAAACTCAGGCCGTTATATCTGTTTGGGGATTGTTGATAGCATCAAAGAAACACAGAGAAGCCGTGTTAAAAGAATTGAATACCACACAGGTATCCTCAGAGATATCTCCGGAGCAACTGGCTGAAGTTGTTGCTCTAACCCAAGCCACCAGGGCCATTAGTTTCTCAGATCAGGAGCTGCCTCCTCAAGGTCAGAATCATGCTAGAGCTCTTCATGTCACTATTGTCTATGGAGGCAAGAAAGTACCATCTGTGTTGGTGGATAACGGATCCGCCTTGAATGTGTGTCAATTAAGAACTGCCATTACCTTGGGATTCGGTCCCACTGATTTTGCCGAATCAACCCTAAGTATCCTCGCATATGACAACACCCGCAGAAATGTGGTCGGAGTCCTCACCACCAAGATTGTTATAGGCGGTCAAGAATTTGAGGTTGAGTTTCAAGTTATTGATATCAAAGCCTCGTTCAATATGCTTCTAGGACGTCCCTGGTTGCATAAGGAAGGTGCTGTTGCTTCAACCCTTCACCAAAAACTGAAGTTCATCAAAGATGGGAAGTTGTTCACTGTCAGAGGTGACGAAGAGCCAGAAATAGGGCAGATAACAGGAGAAACCTTGATCCTTCCAGTTGCAAAAGCAGATGACTACAACTTGAATGGTTTCGCATTCGAGGTTGCTGCTATTTCTTATGAGGATGCCTCTCGGGAGGAGTTGTGTTTGCCGTTCGCCATCAGTCCTGTGGTGGCCAAGATGATGAGAAAAATGAACTACTTCCCTGGTATGAATTTGGGCCGTGATCCAAGCAAGGCATCTCACTGGCGCCCAATCAAAGCAAACCATGGAATTTTCGGTCTTGGATATGTACCTACTGAGGAGGAAGAAGAAGCCATGGAAGAATTGTTGAAATTGAAAGAAGAAATCCGCCGCACTGGAAGGGTGCTCCCAATGGCTCTCTATTCCTTATTGATGAATGGTCACTTTATCAAAGAAGGCGAGACTTCTCCGTACTATGGGTTTTCTGAACCATGGTATGACTCAGTGACAGGGATCATGATACCCGGTTTTGAAATATTCAGTGGCCTTGCTCTCCCAGAAACAGAACCGCCGATATATTATGTTGAGAAAGCTGTTGAGGACTGGTTAGTCTACCTTGAGCCAGATGTGCTGGGATCTTTGTTTGAAGAAAATGTGCCAGATGTTGATTACTATTCTGAAGAACAAGCAGAGAAAGATTGTGAAGATGTGCTGGTGGCAGTTATTCAGAGTAATGATACCTTTACTGAACCTCAGAGTCAGATTGCACCTGCAACAGAAAATCTTTCAAACTGGAGTTCTGATGTTTTTCCATCTTATTTTATTGCTAAGTCAAGTCTAGTCAAGTCGATTGAATCAGTGTCAGTGCCTAGTCCAGGCGAGTCATTTTCTGAGTTTATTTACTATGTGAATCCTGAGCCTGTTCAGGATGAGTCCGATAATAATGATGTAATTTCTTTCAATTCAATGAAATCTGATTCTCAGTATGTCTCTGTGTTTGCTTCTGACTTTAATAATAATGATAACACTCCCTCCTCAGACGAGGAAGAAGGGATCGACGAAACTCCCCTTGAATTGCAGCATATGCTCAAACAAGAGGAGCGCCGAGCCCAGCCTCTTAAAGATGAAATCGAAATTATAAACATTGGAACAGAAGATTTAATACAGGAAATAGAATTGGAAATACTCTATCATCTGAAGAGCGCGATGAATTAATAAACCTACTTAAGGAATATAAAGAAGTTTTTGCCTGGTCCTACAAAGATATGCCCGGGCTGAGTGAAGACATTGTTCAGCACAAGCTACCTTTGTTGCCAGAAATTAAACCTAAAAAGCAGAAGCTAAGGAGAATGAAGCCCGAGTGGGTCTTGAAAGTAGAAGAAGATGTTACTAAGCAGTTGAATGCTGGATTTCTACAAGTGGTGGAATATCCAGAATGGCTCGCAAATATAGTACCTGTACCGAAGAAAGATGGAAAGGTGAGAATGTGTGTAGATTTCAGGGATTTGAACAAGGCAAGTCCAAAAGATGATTTCCCTCTACCACATATCGATATCCTGGTAGACAATACGGCCGGGCATGAATTACTATCGTTCATGGATGGTTTCTCGGGCTACAATCAAATTAAGATGGCACCCGAGGACATGGCTAAGACCTCATTCATTACACAATGGGGGACATATTGCTATCGGGTAATGCCATTTAGTCTTAAGAATGCCGGTGCGACATATCAAAGAGCAGCTACAGCCCTACTCCATGACATGATACATAGAGAAGTCGAAGTTTATGTCGATGATATGATTGTAAAGGCCAAGGAAAGGAGAGATCATATCCCAAACCTTAAGAAGTTCTTTGAAAGAATTCTCAAATACCAGCTTCGCCTGAATCCTAGCAAGTGTGTGTTCGGGGTTACCTCCGGTAAGTTGCTTGGATTTATGGTAAGTCAAAGGGGCATAGAGGTAGATCCTCAAAAAATTAAGGCTATCTAGGAGATGCCGCCGCCTAAAACCGAGAAGGAAATTCGGGGATTCCTAGGAAGGATACAGTTCCTAAGGCAATTCATCACTCATCTGACATCAACTTGTGAACCTATCTTTAAGCTCTTAAAGAAAAATACTTCCAAAGTATGGACGGAGGAATGTCAACAGGCCTTCGAGAAGATAAAGCGAAATTTGTCTGAACCGCCAATAGTAGCACCAGTAATACCGGGGCATCCATTGTTGCTTTACTTGTCAGTAACAGAAACCACCATGGGTTGTATGTTAGCACAGCAAGATCCAGAAACCAAGCATGAAAAGGCTGTGTATTATCTCACTAAGAAAATGTTGGAGTATAAACAGAAGTACACTGTCCTAGAAAAAACCTGCTTAGCTCTGGTTTGGGCTACTCAGCGACTCAGGCATTACCTTTTATCACATAAGGTCTTGCTCCTGTCAAGGATGGATCCTCTGAAATATCTCTTTGAAAAACCAGCTTTGACAGGCAGGACTGCCAGATGGTTATTGTTGTTGTCTGAGTTTGACATCACCCATGTAACCCAAAAATCAGTAAAGGGCCGAGTCATTGCTGAGCAATTGGCGGAAGCACCCCGAGAAGAAAATCAGCTTTTCAAGCCGATGTTCCCAGATGAAGAGATCATGATGATAGAAGATGAATATCCAGAAACTGGTTGGACCCTCTATTTTGATGGAGCAGCAAACCAAACAGGGCAAGGAGTAGGGGCATTGCTGGTGTCACCTCGAAATGAGCATGTTCCGCTTGCCGTTAAGTTGCAATTTAATTACACCAACAATATGGCAGAGTATGAAGCATGCATTGTTGGGCTTGAGGCTGCATTGGCCTTAGGCATAGAGAATCTTGACGTATATGGAGATTCGAAGTTAATCATTTGCCAAACTCAAGGAAAATGGAGAACCAAAGAAGAAAAGCTACAACCGTATCATGAATACCTGGATGCTCTCGCTCAACAATTCCAGTGCATCACTTTCAGTTATTTACCAAGGTTGAAGAATAGATTCGCCGATGCATTAGCGACATTAGCTTCTATGATTGACATACCCCACAATATGAAGATGAGACCCATCACGGTTCAAGGGCAATGGGCTCCTGCATATGTTGATGCTATAGAGATAGCTGCAAGATGTCCCGATGGTAAACCATGGTATACGGACATAAAGAACTATATCTCAGGCCAGGGGCATCCCAATGAGGCGTCAAATAAAGAAATAAGGACTTTGCAGAGATTGGCAGCTAATTTTGTCATTTGTGGAGGAGAGTTGTATCGACGGTCTTTCGACGGAATTCAACTCTTATGTGTCACTGAAGATCAGGCAGAAGAAATTCTCGCAGATATTCATGAAGGGGTGTGTGGACCTCATATGAATGGAAAGATGTTGGCAAAGAAGATCCTACGTCTGGGGTACTATTGGCCAACATTGGAAGCAGATTGTCATACATTTGTGAAGAAATGCTATAAATGTCAGATACATGCGAATCTCATCCATGTACCACCCACTGAATTGCATTCTCTTACCTCTCCTTGGCCATTTTCGGTATGGGGAATTGACATCATTGGCAAGATTTCTCCTAGGTCATCTAATGGTCACGAGTACATACTCGTTGCAATTGACTACTCCACCAAGTGGGTCGAGGCCGCTTCCTATGCAAAGCTTACATCCGCATCAGTTGCTAAATTCATACTCACCAACATCATTTGCAGATATGGAATTCCCCATGAACTTATCTCAGATAACGGATCTCATTTCAAGAAAGAAGTAATCACTCTTTGCGAAGAGTTCAAGATTAAGCATCATAAATCCTCACCTTATCGGCCGCAGACAAATGGAGCGGTAGAAGCTGCAAACAAGAATGTCAAGACTATCATAAGTAAAATGTCAGAAACTTATAAGGATTGGTCGAATAAGTTGCCGTACGCCTTGTGGGCCTACAGAACATCAATTAGAGCTTCAACTGGGGCAACCCCTTACTCTCTTGTTTATGGGATGGAAGCAGTGCTACCTGTTGAGATCCGTGTACCTTCGCTCTGGGTATTGACTGAGGTCAAGTTGCCAGAAAATGAATGGGCAGATACCAGATATAAAGAGCTGAGCATGCTAGACGAGAAGAGGTTAAAGGCGCTTTACCATGTGCAGGGTTATCAGCGCAGAATAGCCAGGGCTTTTAATAAAAAGGTTAAAATCAGAGATCTAGAAGAAGGCAATCTTGTTTTGAAAGAAAACCGAGCACCAGTGTTTGACCCAAGAGGCAAGTTCAAGCCAAATTGGTCAAGACCCTACATTGTGGACCAAATCTTACCCGGAAAAGCCGTCAAGCTCCGTAATTTAAATGGAGAAATATTACCGGAACCAACAAATCTTGATCAACTCAAGAGGTTCTATGCTTGAACACCAGAATGCCGTCTTTCGGCCGAATAAATCCCAAATTCATAACCCAAGATTAAAAAAAATATATATATATATATATATAACCTTTTGCAAATCCTTTTGAGCCTAAATAAAATTTTCCTTCAAAACCCAATATACTAGGGGCATTCGCCCTGAACTACGCATGACCTGATCCCTACACTGGGGTACGTAGGCAGCTCGGTCAAACCGAGTTCGGTTGTTCCAAAAGAAGAAAATCAATTATTCCAAACAGAAGTTGAAAAAAAAAGAAAAAAAAATCTATGCAAAAAGAAAAGAAAAATTAAAATACCTTCGAATTTGGGGCATTCGCCCTGAACTACGCATGACCTGATTCCTACATTGGGATACGTAGGCAACCTGTTCACAGGTTCGGTCGAAACTCTTGCAAAACCTTAAGCCATTCTTTGAAAAGCCCTACCCCACCTATAAAGTCCTTTTGGTGTTCAGGTAAAAAGAAAAAGAAAATAAATAAATAAATAAAGAAAAAAGAAAGAAATGAAGCTTGAAGATCCGCTAGATTGAAAACCTGAAAAGGCGATCTAGGTAAAATTTAGGATCATTCCCCTGCTAAGTTGAAAACCTGAAAGGGCGGATTAGGCAAAAGTTAAGGGGGTGGCCTGCTGAGTCGAAAACGTGAAAAGGCGATTCAGGCAAAAGTTAAGGCCGAGTGGTCCGCCAAGTTAAAAATCCAAAAAGGAAGACTTGGTCGTGGTAAGATGGGGTTCACGCCAGAAGAATTACAGCAATCTCTGAAATCACAGTAGGTCAGGCAAAGCTAATAACAACAATTCCTGAAACTATGGACATTAATTCCAAAGCAATCTGAAAGTTGATAGAAAGATATATGAAGTATCACTGTATTAAAAATAAGTGAAGATGTTTATCAATAGAGAAACGTTCTTTAAAAGAGGCTAGTCTAACCCAAAAAGAAAATACTGATAAGTCAGAAGCATCACGAGATTACTAGAGTAATCTCTCTTGTTTTGTCCTTTTATTACAAGTGTCTGTGATTCTATTTTTTAGAAAAAAAATTACGAACTCTATTTTTAGAATTGTTGTAGGGTGCAATCACTCTGAAGGCAGGTTCATTAACAGGTCCTGAGAAACTTGGAAAAGGTGAGAATGTCACGAATGACGAAGATCTTTGAAAGAATATTCTCTGGTCAATGAATAGAAGAGGGTTAGAATGCCTCAAACTAAGGCAGGTTGCTAATGAAGTGGCATCTCATATTCAAGCCGTGAAAGTCCTTTGCTGCATGGTGTTATTAAATCCTTTGCTTCTAAAGTTGTTAATTGAAAATTTCGATTTCTTTCAAAGCTCAAATTATCATATCTCTCTCAATCCATTTGAAAATAATATTTCCTCTTTGAACATCATACAAATGTGATATCTCATTTCCTTGGAATCCGTACAAATACGGTATTCCATTCTCTCCGAATCGATACAACTATGGTCTCTTATTCTCTTTGAGCATCACACAAATGTGATATCTCATTTCCTTGGAATGCGTACAAATACGATATTTCATTCTCTTCGAGTCCATACAACTATGGTCTCTTATACCCTTTGAACATCATACAACTATGATGTCTCATTTTCTTGGAATCCGTACAAATACGGTATTTCATTCTCTTCGAGTCCATACAACTATGGTCTCTTATACCCTTTGAACATGATACAACTATGATGTCTCTTTCTCTTGGAATCCGTACAAATACGGTATTTCATTCTCTTCGAGTCCATACAACTATGGTCTCTTATTCCCTTTGAACATCATACAACTATGATGTCTCATTTCCTTGGAATCCGTACAAATACGGTATTTCATTCTCTTCGAGTCCATACAACTATGGTCTCTTATACCCTTTGAACATTATACAACTATGATGTCTCATTTCCTTGGAATCCGTACAAATACGGTATTTCATTCTCTTCAAGTCCATACAACTATGGTCTCTTATACCCTTTGAACATCATACAACTATGATGTCTCATTTCCTTGGAATCCGTACAAATACGGTATTTCATTCTCTTCGAGTCCATACAACTATGGTCTTTTATTCTCTTTTGAACATCATACAACTATGATGTCTCATTTCCTTGGAATCCATACAAATACGGTATTTCATTCTCTTCGAGTCCATACAACTATGGTCTTTTATTCCCTTTTGAACATCATACAACTATGATGTCTCATTTCCTTGGAATCCGTATAAATACGGTATTTCATTCTCTTCAAGTCCATACAACTATGGTCTTTTATTCCCTTTGAACATCATACAACTATGATGTCTCATTTCCTTGGAATCCGTACAAATACGGTATTTCATTCTCTTCGTGTCCATACAACTATGGTCTCTTATCCCCTTTGAACATCATACAACTATGATGTCTCATTTCCTTGGAATCCGTACAAATACAATATTTCATTCTCTTCGAGTCCATACAACTATGGTCTCTTATCCCCTTTGAACATCATACAACTATGATGTCTCATTTCCTTGGAATCCGTATAAATACGGTATTTCATTTTCTTCGAGTCCATACAACTATGGTCTCTTATCCCCTTTGAACATCATACAACTATGATGTCTCGTTTCCTTGGAATCCGTATAAATACGGTATTTCATTCTCTTCGAGTCCATACAACTATGGTCTCTTATCCCCTTTGAACATCATACAACTATGATGTTTCATTTCCTTGGAATCCGTATAAATACGGTATTTCATTCTCTTCGAGTCCATACAACTATGGTCTCTTATTCTCTTTGAGCATCGCACAAATGTGATATCTCATTTTCTTGGAATCCGTACGAATACGGTATTTCATTCTCTTCTAGTCCATACAACTATGATCTCTTATTCTCTTTGAGCATCACACAAATGTGATGTCTCATTCCTTGGAATCCGTATGAATATGGTATTTCATCCTCTTCAGAATCCATTCGAAAATGGTATCTCATTCTCTCGTTGCCCGTTTGTAAACGGCACCGTAGCGGGTTTTCTTATTACATTCCAATTCTAAGATTTCATCTAGGGTCTTACATTATGTTAAGGTGCGTTGTGTCTAGAGAGTCCTTTGTCGATTAAAGCTACTAAAAATGGTTCTGTCATTTTTGTTTTGGTATTCGATGACTACGTCATCTTTACCAAAGAGGGGCATATGTAGACACCCCATTTTGCTTTATTTTAATCAACAAAGAAGTTAGTGTTCTTGTTATAAGTCTCTTTCAGTGTTTTCCATTCCCGTGTCCGCTCCTCTTGTTTTCTCGATCCTTTCGGTTATTTTTGTCATGTTTTGTGTCGTCCTGATAATTGTTGAGAGGGGCTGTTCGCAAGAATCCGAGCAAGAGAGAATTTGGACCCGGTTGGTGGGCCCGCATTGAACATTTGCTTAAATTTAGACCAACCAGGGGGCCCGCATATGGTTTTAATGAAAAATGAGTGTTGAACTTACTTCGATCCAGTGCAAAAAGATGCCCATCAAGGGAATAGTCAAGATCTCAGGGAGGCCGTGTTAGCAACCAATTTTTGTTGTGATTATCAAATGAAACTATTTGGATGATCCTTGGAAATGATTTTTAGGCACAAGTTTATAAATTAATGGTATGGATCATCCCGCGAGCAGAAATGATTTAGAGGAGCCGCAACCAATCTACATTATGTCGCATCAAATGGACAGTCCAAACCATTCTATGGAAGTGATTTGGGGCGCGCAATCTATTTGGGCCGTAGCCCATAAATTGGACGGCTGAGATCATCCAATGGAAAGGATTTGAAGGCAAGTAATGTAACGCAAGAAGAATTCACTCGAAGTAGGGCCCGCTATTATTTAGAACGCCAAATGAATTTCAAGAGTACTCGGTTAACGCATGTGGGGCGAGCGTTCCCAGCTTTGGATCAAAAATTTGTCCATCTAAAGTGGTCCCCACTTGGAGTTGGTCCGTAGCCCAAGAATGAATAGGACAAAGGCTTTATGGGTTTATCATTATGGGTTGTTAATGTGAAAGTGTTTAAGGTTTCATTTTTCTGGGGAGAAGGCGAGCTACATAGCGAATAGTTGGCGACATAGTAGTGTCTTAAAATCCTTATCTTTCTCTACGAAAAGATTGTGGTGTAATTCATTGGGCAATTTTATTTTATTATAGAAAGGAAAAGGAGAAGGATACCAACATGGGAAAAGACTATACAAAGAAAATTATGATCGTGGTTAATCTGTTTTGGAAACATGCCCGGAGCAGCTTTCTAAAGAAAAAAAAATATAAATAGAAGTTCGGTGGAAGGAAGGTAAGTGGTGCATGATGAAAAGGAGGCAAGTTGCCCAAAATAAGGGGGAGATTGATAGAATTAAGAGGCCAACAGATCGTGTATTAGAGGAGAAGGACAGCAACTTAAGAAAGGAGAGAAAAAAAAACAGAAAAAAAGAGAAGAGAAAAGACTGTGGTGGTCTCGGCTGAGGAAGAAAAGAGCAACCTTTTGAAAGAGAAAAACCCGACTCTGTTTCGGCCTCAACCTCTCTCTGCCTTCTTACACCCCTTCAGCGTTCCCATCTCCCCATCTCTTTCACCTCCTCTAACCATCCCACAACAGAGCTTTGAAAATAGAAGAAGAAAGAAACAAAAAAAAAAAACAGAGTGCACGGTTCTGTCTCTCCCCTTCCCTCTGTTTTTGCTCCTCCATCAACCTCCATCAACCCTCTGCATCTCCTACACTCTCCCACACCCCTCAACCTCCCCACCTCTCCATCTCTCTCACTCTTTTTAGCCAAAAAAAGTACAAAAAAGAAAAACCGAAAAAACAGAGCACGTTTCCTGTGTCTCTCTCTCCCTCTATTTCTTCCTCTGTTTTTCTTGTTTTGTTTTTTTTTTCCTTGCCTCACCATTTTGCTTCTCAATCACTCTCTCAATCCTTCAATCTCACAAGCATTCAACAGTCGTTTACACTCATCTTCTCTAATTTTCAAAAACAGAGTATCATTTTTTTTGACGAAAGAAAACGAGAAAAAAGTGCCATATTTCCCCTTATTCTGTTTCTTGGATTTTCTCTTTCCCTCCTATTCTCTCTCTCTCTCTCTCTCTCTCTCTCTCTCTCAACCTCTCGTTCTTTTCTTCACCACCCTCTCTGTTTTTTTTATTTTATTTTTATACCACTCTCCCTCTCCCTAAGCCACTCTCTGTCACTCTCTATCCCTCTCTTAGCATCTCTCTCTCACTCTTGGCCTCACTCTCACTCTCCCTTGGCCTCTCTCTCTCGGCCTCTCTTACTCTCTCTCGGCCTCTCTCTCATCTCCCTAACTCTCTCACGTGAGAAAAATAAAAGAAAAAAATAAAGAAAAAGAGAAGAAGGAAACGAAGCGGATCGAGCGGCGACGCGATTTTCAAATTTTTCGGCTCTTGGATTCGGCGAAGAACTCGATCACAGGTTAGTACACTATTCTCAGATTTTTCTCGGATGATTTGGTATATTTTCGGATTTTTGCATGATTTTTAAGCATTTAAATGAATGTAATGTAATATTAAATGTGTATGCTCAAAATCATGATCTGCATGAGTGTTTCAAATCCGTTTCGTCCCAAAATTTAATACGATGTTCTACTTAAATAGAGTAAAATAACTATCGGATCGGATCGGACATTGGATCAACGGTTTTTTAGAATTTGAGTGAAGAGTGGTATTTTATTTAAAATATTGGCTCAGTAATTACGAAATTCGAAAAAATAGCCATCTCAGGATGATCTATTTTTTGGAATTTCAAATTTTTCTTGTGTTCACCACATCAGAACAAGGTTGGAGGATGTTTTCCGGAATCGTAATTTTCTCGAAAATCGTGTTTTAAAAATAGAAAACTCTTCAAAAATATCTTTTCGACGAAGAAATATAAAATATATACTAAACGAATCCCAAAAATTAATGACATTTCGTAGGAAAATAATATAATGCTGATACATTCTACCATGAATTTTTGAGAATTTTTGGAATTGGTTTAGTGTATTATTTTATGCTTTCTTTGAAAATTATCAGATTTTGGGAGAATTTTTACAGACATCAAATCACAGATAAAATTCGCAAAATTTTTACAGTAGTCTTATTTTCTATATTTCTAGTTGCTGTAAAATTTTCAAGTGATTTAGATCTTGTTTCATATGGGATGTATTGTTAATTCATAATCTTGTCTGAACATTAACAAATCCGAAACTGATAGTAAATGGTTTTCAAAATTCATGAAAATCTCGCAGCATGCTATTTTTACTTATATCTGGTTACTGTAGAAATTTCAATGAATTTAGATTCCTATTTCTAGTAGTTTCTGTGTTATTTTTGCAATCTGATCAATTAATCGTTAATTCGAAATTAAATATGAGCTTAATGTAAAATCTGTAAAACTCTTCCAGTAAGCTACATTTCATCATATCTTGCTGCTGTAGAAATTTCAACTCATTTCGAATTCGTTTGCTACAGTTTCACTTGTAAAATCTTTCATATGTTTAAAATTGATAAAATTCATTGAAAATCCGAAATTAATTGAAAATCATCTGAAAATCTCTAAAGAACCTTAAAACTCTGTCACATATTAACTCATTAATCCATTGAAACAAAAATCTTAGGATCTTTAGATTTCCCTAGAAAAATGGCCAGCGCATCCATAATCGTATCCCTATTGCACTCGATCTTTGACAATTTGAATATTTAAGCTATAGTACGTTGTTGGCTTCGAGGTTACTGTCCACGGAAATCCTGAGATATGCCAGGCAATAAGGTACTATAACCTAAGTATTAAATTGCACAAGGAAAGAGCGCACGATTCCCTTCCTTGGATGCTATTCTGGGCCGAAATTGGTGAACCCTAGAACCATTGGTATTCCTTAATTGTCCATAAACTAAAAATCCTTGAAATCTGAAATTAACTAACTTCAAGAGCTGAAATCGATTTGTCTCGAGTCTTCTGGAACCATTGGATTATGGTTTCCGATATAAGAACCCTTAGAGCCCAATTTAGGAACACTGGTGTCGTGTCTTGTCCTAAGTTTTAGGGAGTCTTAGGTTTTAGGGAGTCCTAGAGTTAGGAGTCCAGCCTCATCACGGACGTTTGCTATGGATAGCAACCGTGCCATAGGTCTAGTTACACTAGTCATCCAATATTTCCCTAGGACAAGCCTAGTGAACTAGGATGTAGGCTAACCTGCATTAGTCTAAGGAACAACTTGCATTTAGATAAGAATCATATAGAATCTTAGATGAAATCCTAGGATAATAAAATCCTCAACTTGAATTAAATAACTCCTCTTAAAACTGTTGAAACAGTCAAATCAGTCTAGATCGGTGTCTTAGTTGAGTTAGGCATAAGTAGCTTAGCTTAGGTGCACCGAACTACGTCGACTCTGATCCCAGTGAGGCTTGGGTACGTAGGCAGCTTGGATGTCTGATGGCATACCAACCGCGAGTCGGCACCACAACAAATTGTGGTGTTTTGTATATTAATTTTCTTGTAAATGCTTAATCAAATCACTTAGGATTTTCCATGAAATTAGAATTTTAGGAGAACTTTCACTTAGATTGAATCCAGACAAAATTAATAAATCAAGATACACATTTAGGATTCACATTGAAGTTAGATCATAGGATGCATGTCCCGTAGTTAGCACATTAATAAAGAGTTGAATGAGCCATTTAAAATAAATTTAAAAGAGTTAGCTTTTGGAATCGAAGACCGATTATCGGGCAGGAATGATGCATGTGGTGGATAAATCCCCATACCTTCCATTCTTGTAACCAGGTAGCGAGTCTAGATTTCTGGTTAATTATGGGTCCTAGATCCCACATCTAGGTGGCGACTCTGTCAGTCTCTTTTGTGTGGAATTCGGATTGCTTCAGTGATCCCAAGTCCACATAAAAAATGAATTAAAATCAATAATAAAAATGCACACACCAATCGTGTGGGTACGAGAGACCAAGAGGAGGCGTGGCGGCTCGCGCCCCACCCATCTCGAGGGATCGGGTCCCACAATCATGTGCAGTAACAAGTGTCCCAAAATCAATGCCACTTTGTAGAAAAAACCATCAACTCCATTCTCAAGCAAAGAAAGGAGGTGCGAATGACACACCGGACCTACAAGAGAAACTTGCAACAATCAATAAAATAATGGGTTTTATACCCCAGAACCAGTACGGAACCACATTTTATACCCCGGAACCACTATGGAAGCACCATTTATACCTCGGAACCACTAGGGAACCCCATTTACACCCCGGAACCACCAGGGAATTACATTCTATACCTCAGAACCACTAGGGAACCACATTTTATTCCCCGGAACCACTAGGGAACCACATTTTATATCCCGGAACCACTACGGAACCACATTTTATACCTCAGAACCACTACGGATTCACATTTTATACCCCGGAACCACTACGGAACCACATTTTCTACCACAGAACTACTAGGGAACCACATTTTATACCTCGGAACCACTAGGGAACCACAATTTCTACCCCGGAACCACTTGGGAACCACATTTTATACTAGGGAACCACATTTTATACCTCGAAACCACTAGGGAACCACATTTTATACCCTGGAACCACTATGGAACCACCATTTATACCGCGGAACCACTAGGGAACCCCATTTACACCCCGGAACCACTAGGGAATCACATTTTATACCTCAGAACCACTAGGGAACCACATTTTATACCCTAAAATAACTACGGAACCACATTTTCTACTACGGAACCACTAGGGAACCACATTTTATATCTCGGAACTATTAGGGAACCACAATTTCTACCCCGGAACCACTTGGGAACCACATTTTATACTAGGGAACCACCTGGGAACCACATTTTATACCTCAGAACCACTATTAATTAAACCACTTTTACAAAGCATGACCTCCTATTTACTCTCTTGGAAGCACTATTTACACTCTTGGACCCAATAAATTGTGATTCCGAGGTGTTCATAATGGTTCCGATTATAAACATAATGAGTATGACTACCTTAACCACTATCAATACACTCATGATCACTTATAAAGTGGATGGATGTCTATTTACACTCTTGAAACCACTACTTACACTCTTGGAACCACTAAATTATGGTTCCAAGGTGTAAATAATGGTTCCCTGTGTATTAAACCACTTTTACAAAGCATGAACCTCTATTTACTCTTTTGGAACCATACTTTACACTCTAGGAAGCACTATTTACACTCTTGGAACCAATAAATTGTGGTTCCGATGTGTTCATAATGGTTCTTATTATATACATATTGAGTATGAGTAACTTAACCACTATCAATACACTCATGATCACTTATAAAGTGCATGAAAGTCTATTTACACTCTTGGAACCACTACTTACACTCTTGGAACCACTAAATTGTGTTTCCAAGGTCTACATAATGGTTCCAATTGTATAAATTGATTGTGTACATAGAGCAACCAAATGGGATTGATAATGAGATTAATAATGGGTTTGATATTGGATTTATAAACATTGAACCATTTAAAAACTTTACAACCATTGAACCATTGAGAGAGAGAGAGAGGGGTCAAAAGAGTCATCTAAAACCTAAGCAAGAGAGGATGAGAATAAACCAAAAAATCACACAACATGAAAACAACATCTTTAACCTAATCAAGAGAGGACCTACCGGCGCACACGAAGAAATCTCACGTTTGGGGAAGAAGAGGGTGTTCACAATGGAGGTTTTTATCAAAAGCCAATGGAAATGGAGCTTAGAACGTTTGGCAATGGCAAGCTTCCATGGGGTTTCATGGAGTTTCTTACGTTTGGGGAAGAAGAGAGTGAAAAGGTGATAGGGTAGGTGAAAATGCATAGGGAAGTGAGCTAAAAAGGTGAAGGGAAAAGAGAAGGGAGGGTATTCTTGTCCTTCAGGATTTCTAGAAGCACTAACAGCCCCTATTTCACAAAAAAAGAGAACGTACCCTTACTTGACAATTTAACCAAAACTTTGCATTTTTCTAACAATTTTTCCTTTAAAAATTGGTGAAACTTTCCAGAACTCATGTTTAATTATAAATTGAAGTTTTCATGGAATAAAATTTTGAAAAAATATTTTCTTTGCTGTTTTTTAATCGATTCTTCGGTTTACGTGCCGTAATTATTTTTCGTATTAAATTAGTAAATTTTTGAGATTTTCTTTACAAACCAGTAGCTTAGGTTACTCGAATGTTAGAGAAAAAATGTTAATTAGTTTTGCAAACTTTTAATATGGTTTTGTAATTTATTTTAATAAACGGGTTTCAATTTCTAGGAAATAAATTTTCCTTTCCTACTTAAAAATCAATTTTATTGAGGGGATTTAATTTTTAAGTTTCAAAATTTTGATAGAAAATTTTACAATCTATTGTATATCTATTGGAATTTTTTATTTGATTTTAGAATACCATTAGGTTTGCTTTTTAAGTAATTCTTTAGTTTCATCAGATTTTTGTGTGAATTTCAATTGGCATCAAATCGTAATAAAAGTCCATAAAAGTCATACAGTAGTCTAATCTCATGATTATCTTTATACTGTAAGAGTTTGAGTTGGTTTGAAATTGATATACTATAGGTTGCAGTGTTAATCTATAATCTAATTTAAAATTTAAAAAATCAGAACTTTGATATCAAACCTTAATGATAATTCATGAAAATTTTCCAGTAAGCTATAATCATCTATATCTTTATTCTGTGAAAGTTTGGATTAATTGGAAATTGATATGCTATAAGTTACTATGTTAATCTATGAACTGATTTGAATTTTGAGAAATCAGAAATTGATATCAAATCTTAATGACAATTGATGAAAATTTTCTAGTAAGCTATAATCATCTATATCTCTATTCTGTGAAAGTGTGGATTAATTTGAAATTGATATGCTATAAGTTACTGTGTTAACCTATGAATTCATTTGAATTTCAAAACATCGGAGATTGATATCAAATCTTAATGAATCATTTCCAGTAAGCCACAATCATCCATATCTTGTTACTGGAAAGGTTTCAACTGATTTGGAGTTCGATTGCTTAGGGTTTCTGTGTAATCCTAGCAATCTGGTCTTAATGTTAATAAATAATAATTTAATAACAAATCAACACAAAATTCAGTAAAAACCTCCAACAAATCTTAACTTTACATCATGAATTTAATCCCCAACTTGTTAGAAACAGAAACCTTAGGGTTCATAGATCTCCCATGTAAATTTGCTATACCGCGATAGTTTAACTGCCGAGATTGGAACCGCAATCGTTTACTAATTGCGATTAATCCTGCATAATTGGAGTGCGTAAATTGTAGTATAATATTGGCTCCGAGGTCCAATGTCCACGAAAATCCTGAGAAACATGCCAGGCAATAAGATACTATAACTTACATGCTAAATTATACAAGGGTTTGGAGCACGATTCCCATTCATGGTTGCGATTCGAGGCTGAAACTGGCAAACCATAGAACCATTGGTATCCCTTAGATATTTAGGAATAAAAAATCCTTGAAAATAAAAAATCAGTCAATCTAAAAATCACCAATATCAACAAATTGAATTAACTTAATCAAAGTCTCAGGAGGAATTGGATTGAGGTCTCCTATCGTAGGAACCTTTTAGGGCCCCTTAAGAACACTTACGTCACGTTGTGTCCTAGGTTTTAGGGAGTCCTAGAGTTAGGAGTCCAGCCTCATCACGGCCGTTTGCTATGGATAGTAACCGTGCCATAGATCTAGTTACACTAGTCACCCAATTTGTTTCTAGGACAAACCTAGTTACCTAGGATGTTGGTTAACCTGCATCAGTCTAAGGGACGACTTGCACTTAGATGAAGTCCTAGGATAATAAAATCTTCAACTTGAATTAAATAATTTCTCTTAAACTGTTAAAACAGTCAATCCAGTCTAGATCGGTGTCCTAGATGAGCCATGCATAAGTAGCTTAGTTCAGGTGCACCGAACTACCATCGACTCTGATTCCAGTGAGGCTGGGATATGTAGGCAACTTGGATACTTGAGTGGCATACCAAACCCGAGTCGGCTCCACACATAAGTGGTGGGATTTTGTATATTAATCCTTAAACTAAGAGTAATTAAATAACTTAGAACTTTCCATGAAATTAGAATTTTAGGAGAACTTTCGCCTAGATTGAATTCAAACAAATTAAAAAAATCATGATACACATTTAGGAATTACATTAAAATTAGATTTTAGGATGCATGTCACGTAGTTCGCACTTCAATAGAGTTAAATGGGCCATTTAAAAGAAATTCAAGAGAGTTAACTTTTGGAATCGAAGACCAAATTATCGGGCGAGGATGGTGCATGTGGTGGTAACTCCCCATACCTTCCATTCTTGTAATTAGATAACGAGTCTAGATTTCTGGTATTTATGGGTTCTAGATCCTTGATCTAGGTAGCGACTCTGTCATTCTCTTTTGTAAGAAATTTGGATTCTTTTAGTGATCTCAAGTTCACGGAAATGATGAATTGAATCAAACCTTGCTAGGCTCGGCGGCTTACCCTGCCCTTGTGGGTACTGGGTTGCACGTTTGCTTTCACCCTATGGCTTGGTTGTTGCCGGCTTGGTTGGGTAATCAATAATAAAAAAAAGGCACACGCCAATCACGTGGGTACGAGAGACCAAGAGAGAGGAAGGTGCCTCACGCGCCATTCCCCTCTCGCAGGATCGGGTCCCACAACATCATTTGAAATCATGGAAGAATAGATACTATGTGATTATCCATGATTCCTCTTTAAGTATATCTATGATTGTGCTTAAATGCCTATCATTTTCAAACACAAAGTTTATATGCCTCAAGTTGAAAATCGTTTGAACATATAATGTGCTTATTAAACTACCATACTTCATGATTGAGCTTAAACGAACATCCTTTTAAGATACATTTTCTATGTGCTTGAACTTGTCTAACTTTTTAAGATTTTTAAGAAGCATGTGCTTAGTTGAATATCATTATTAGAAACACTATTCTAAGTGCACATATATTTGATTGATTTCTATGAAGTCATGTCTTTGTGCATAATAGATGTTTTTATCTTATAATGGTATGATCTCATTCATACACTAAGTACCCTCAATGAGTCATAGGACTTGCTTAGTTGGTTGAAGAAAGGTTTATAAGTCTATAATCCAAATAGGTTGAATCTAGTGTTTGCTAGATCTTTAGGTATTCACCTAGCCTATCATATATTATCTCGCAAAACAAAAACAAAGATGAGAAATTCAAAAAATGAGTTTATTAGCCCAAGTTATTCTCTTAAAAATCCTTGGCGTTTGAGATAATCCCTCAAAACTAAAGGAAAATTGATATTGGTTCAATGTGAGAAATACATGAGAGTTATCCTATCATCTCATTGAACTACTCATGTCTAAATGCTTTAACATGATCATTCATCTATGACATGTATTTCACTTGTTGTTTGAAGAAAACAAAGAATAAAAAAATAAAAAAAATAAAAAAACTAACAAGTGAAGATGATGCGAAGTGCTAAGAAACCTTGGTTATCTCAAACCCTTCGTAATAAACATAGGTGTACATAGTCTATCGAGTATATTATATGTTTTCATATCTATGATATACATATGATCTATGATGAGTTCACAAAGTTTAAAAAATCTTATGTAATCCAAATTTGTGCGAACTTCAAATTAAAGAAGGAACATCAATTGTTATATTTATTGAATCTCTTTAACTAATGACAAATGATTCAAATTGATATATATATTTTGCCTATTATATATGTGTGATCTATGTGTATAAAAAATTACATCACTTTCAAGCTAGATCACAATATATCATATAAGTTTGAGTTATTTGAGAACTTTAAATAATGAACTCAAACTTGTATTCATGAGACGGTGGTCATATAGCCAACTTGTGCCTAAATATGAGAAAAATTACATATAAATATGTGTTTTAGGCTAAAATGTGTTTTGTTAATACAACTTTATCTCCTAAACTCAAATCCATCAAAACATATTAAACAAATTTATAAGGGAGCAGGTAAATGGAAATGAGCAATCCCTAAAAGATGAAAACTAGTTTATTTCTTTAGAAAAATTGAATACAAGTAGTTGTCTCAGAGTTGCTTGTTCTAGGATAATGGGACTTATCAAAATTTACTTCTTAGCTATCCTTGGAGTGATTATGTGTTGATTATATTATAGCACTCTATTTATATTTACTACCCTTTGATTGGTATTAGCTGCATGGTAAAGATGTTAAACCTTAAAGTTAAAAATTATTCAATAGGTGCTCATGCCTTCTTTTGAAGGAATGGTACCATCACCATAATTAAGACATCTAACTCCTTTGGCTTCTTGCCAGCATCTAAACCATGATCAGTCTTATGTGTTTTGCCTTACTATATGTATACTATATTGACATATTCACGGAGAATATGTTTTGCTTTGTTTTCCCATGATTCTTTTTGGTATTAGCAAACATGCAATTGTAGCATAAGGGTTCACCTTCAACTTTTCACCTAAAGACCCTTGGACACTATATAGGACAGCCCTTTGGATACATACCATGTATGAGTCAATCATAAAGGGAGAGCTTTAAAGTTATATGTGTCCTATCTTGGACTTATCATATGTTTCCTCAACTATATATCTCTTCACATATGATAAGTACTCACATTTGAAGCTGCATAGCTTCATTTACGTTGTTGGACTTGTCTTGTGTCCCTATTCTGAGAACATCTCTCATTTTTAGTATCAACAAAAGCCCTTAACTTGTGCCTTAATTTCATATCTTTCGCAAGTTTTAAACTTATCTTGGATAGCCTCATGATGGTTATCACATTTGCCATTGATAAGTTTCTATTTTTTAGCCTAATTTTAAAAAATCTATTAGAATTCATTCATTGGTTCCTATCTTACTCGATCAATCCTATAACCTATGAATCTTCATGCTTATTATGTGCTTTTGAAGCTATATTCACCCATTCTCCATGATAAGTATCTATGGCCAAGCCCTCATTGTCATATCCTTAGCCATTTTGCCTTGTCATGCCTTGCCTCATAGATTTTACCCAAGGCCTATGACAAATACTTAGAGGGAGAGCCAAAGTGTCATATTTATTTATATGGATCATTGTGATATGCTCACAATGTCCATTCCCCCATTAGTAGTGCTTAAATTACAAATCCTCTAGATCGAATAAAAAAAACAAGTTATCATGAACTTTGTCTGAATTTCCTTGTTGAATCTCTTATGATAAGCATTAGGAGAGCTTAAATTGACATATCATTCATTTTCTCATGGGCCATAGAGTTAGTTTGTAGTATTTCTATATCCGTTGCATGCGCCCATCTTACATAGCTCCATACAGGACCAAATATAGAACTGTCTTGCAAATGCAAATCATATCTCTATGTGCTGCTTGTCTCTATTCCTATCATGTGAATTTTCAGATTGATTATCCTATATTCATGATAGTTTCATAATAGAACCATAAATGTTATATCATCTCAATCATTTTGCTTGTTATGCCATATTTTCTAGTGATCTATTATGTATGCATAACAAAAATTTAGGGGGAGTGCTTAACTATCAAATCTTGTATGATCACAGGCTTCATACGATTGTGTTTAGAATGTTCATACTATTAAACACCCTTTGATTGTGCTTAAACTGCATATCTTTCTCTACATACTCAAAAAACAATTTGGGGCTTGTCATGCTATACATTGAAATTGCATTATTTCTTTCCTGATAAGTATATGATGAGCTTTAACTTGCCACATTACTCTTATTTTATGGGACACAGGGTTATTTAACATTAGATATATTCATATATACCCTAAAACTTTGTCTTAGTTCATCCGATTTCCTATAGTCTTATAATCTTACCATACATATCTTAACTTAATCATCATGTATCCATGATAATTAGATCGGGGGAGTGCATATTGAATATCTCTTATGCCATGAACCTTGCTTAACTGGCGAGTCTGCCCTTTTTGTTGTTGTCAAATGGGAGAGATTTTGTGGAATTTATTAGATGTTCTTATTTTATATGCATTACATGCTTTATATTGTCATTTTAGACTTGTGCATATGTTGAGGGGTAGTGGCAAAGTTTATCTTGTATATCTAATCCTCTTTAGAGGTTCCTCCGACCTATCTAATCAATTTGGTCTGTCATCATCAGAAAGGGGAAGAATGTTAGCCCAAGGGTTCCCATGGGTACAACTAATCACCTTGTTGTTTTGATGCCAACAAACCCAAATTGATTTGCTTTTAAGGACTAATGAGTTGCCATGGAGTGTTGTGGTATAGACAGGTATTTCACAGGTCAATCCAAGCTAGCACACAACCATACACAAGTCAAAGAAGCTGGAGCATACTTGGATCAATCATGCCTTCGAGTGAAAATCAAAGAGAAGCTCAACATCAAGCATCTCAAGCATTTGAACAAGCAAAGAAAGATAATTGAAGGCCAAAGCTTAAGGATCAACATGCAAAGGAGCTTGAACACATTGGTAGTATCATCCTTGGAAGATGTCAAAGCAAGGAGCTCAAGTGAAGATCCCACAAGCAAGCCACGAACCATATTGAAGATCAAATGAAGATTGGCTTAAGAGTTCATTCAAGAGAGTGTTCAAAATGGTAGAATGTATTCCTCTTTTGCTGACTTTCTCTTGATCAAGGCACATGTAAGCCCAAGGGTACATCCCACTCTTGTTTTGATGATCAACAAACCCAAATTGATGGTAGTTTGCTAATGGCTTCTCTAGTGTTGTGTTTTAGACAGATTTTATTCAAGTCAACACTTGAAGTTAGAAGAACTAGGGCTAGTCTTGGAGAAAGTCAAGTATTGGTGGTTAACCTTCAAGCCATATGGTGTATTGAAGAAACAAGGGAACCACAAGCACAAGAACATATTCAAAGACTATCTCAAGACAAAGGAAGACACATGCAAGCACCCAAGAAGGTTGAAGATCAAGAAGACTCAAGGTTCATATGTTTGGAATGCATAGGAGTCCTCTTGGCATTTAATGTCTGCAAGTTTTGATGTTTTCAAATCATATTTAAAACCATTTTTATAAGTGTATTAATGTATTTGAAAACACTTGTTTAAAGCCCAAAGACCAAGGCCCTAAATCCCTCCCACAAGTATTTTAAAACAAGTTTTTAAAGCAGGGCCGGTCGACCTGGATAGGTCGGGCAATCGCGGGATGCTACCTAGAATTCTAGGGCATCTCGAAATATATCGGGCCGGTAAACTGGGGCAACTCGGTCGGCCACGGGATGATTTCTCAATTTTGAGAAATCATCTAGGTTGTGCTATAGACAGGTATTTCACAGGTTGTTTAGATGCTAACAAACCCAAATTGATTGGCTTTTACGGACTAATGAATTGTCTTGAAGTGTTGTGCTATAGACAGGTATTTCACTGGTCAATCCATGCTAGTACACCACCATACATGGCCTATGCTTGAAGATGAACCAAACACAAGTCAAAGAAGCTAGAGCATACTTGGATCAATCATGCCTTGGAGGGAAAATCAAAGAGAAGCTCAACATCAAGCATCTCAAGCATTCGAACAAGCAAAGAAAGATCATTGAAGGCCAAAGCTTAAGGATCAACATGCAAAGGAGCTTGAACACATTGTTGGCATCATCCTTGGAAGATGTCAAAGCAAGGAGCTCAAGTGAAGATCCCACAAGCAAGCCAAGAACCATATTGAAGATCAAATAAAGATTAGCTTAAGAGTTCATTCAAGAGAGTGTTCAAAATGGTAGAATGTATTCCTCTCTCTCTTGGACTTTCTCTTGATCAAGGCACATCTTAAAACCCCCCAAAAATATCTTTCAAAGAGATTCACAACCTTAAAAAGAACTTAAATGGATAAGTGAATGATCATGGTAGTGGACCAACATGTTGGGACCCATATGGCATTCCATTACATTGTATAAAAATGAGTTCCGAAGGCCAAACTAAGATCAGCACCTAAAACCTGTCATAACTAGTCCAAGATTTTTAAATATTTTTAAAAATATTTTTAACAGAAAGATCTCGTCGTTTCCATTCAAATTGAGTACAAGAACGTAGAAATCCGACGAGAAACGAAGAAGATATGAAATTTACAATATTGGTGCTGAAATCTGAAATAAAGGTACGGAGCTCCGTGGGTTCTCACGGGGCTCTGTGATGGAACTCCGTGGAATCCCATGGAACTTCGTGGAGCTACCTGTCTGAAAATAAAAAAAAAGGCCTCGACAGCTATGACGGAGCTCCGTACTGTGCCTCCGTACTAGCCATTAGAGACTCCCAGATGGTCATATTTGAGTCTCCACTTTATATATGATGGTCTAGAGCTCCTTTAAGACTTCTAACACATTGCCTAACCTTCTTGGATCATAAGACACACCTTAGCATCATTAAATGATCCATAATCACTCTCTCCACTTCATTTGTGCCTTGGTCTTGATTAAACCCTTTTGAGAGTTGATTAAGCTTTACTTGTAATTTTCTTTGAAAGTTTTGTGGTGAGCTTTATTCGTGTAAATCAAGCCTACAAAGAGGCTAAAGAAGTGGGTTCAATCTTCCTTCCTTCAACTATTATAATGAGAGGGTCTACGATTTGGCCCGATAAGAAAGGAGAATCAAGCTTGTAGAAAGAGGGTCTTCTATCCGGCCCGTTAAGAGAGGAGAATTAAGGCCTATCCATGGATGGCGACTCGTAATCAAGCACAGACCCTCTTTTCTCTTTTTATCCGTTGCAAACAGAGCATTTGTTTTTGGTTCCATGGCCTATCCATGGATGGCGGCTCTTTCATAGTTTTAGGTACGTCTTTGGTTCAAGGCTTTTGTCTCAAGATCAAGAGATATCTCATATATCGCCATAAGGCGTTTTATTTCGAGAGTTCCTTACAGAACTCTCATTCATGTGGAGATCTAAAGGACCGACGGGGACTCATCCCTCGCCGCCTCCTCAGATCGGGGTCCACAGGCTGGCGACTCTGCTGTGGATCTTTCGAATCTATGCTTAACTTTGTTAAAATGCCATTTTTATTAATTTCGAAGAAACTTGGGCCAAAATCATTTTAAATGGGAACTTTATCGTTAGAAAATCAGGGGCACCAAATATGTGCGTAAATAAAATAAGGGCTCACACACTCACTCTCATCTTTGCATATATTATCTTGTTTTGTGGTTACTTTTCTACTATGGTTTGTTGTGGATTGATATCAGATGACCTATTCGGGGTACTATGAGCAGGAGCCGTGAGGGCTATACCCGCCTTCTAGAACATCACCGCACCAGTACTACACTCAACACTTGGACACTTCGTGTGTAAAACGGACATAGTTCGTATATTAGAGGGAACTCACAGTATACAAGTAACTATGCACCCGACCAAGTGGACCTCAGCCTTACCCCCTCTATATATTGCATTTGTCATTTTGTTTGCAGATAGGGACGAACATGTGTTGCTTACACATGTGGAGCTTAGAGTTAGGAGCCTTGTCCTATCTATAGACTAGGGTAGTTCACCTCGTGTGGCTACAAATACGGTCCTAGTACACTCATCAGTTTATTATGAGTCCAGATCTTCTTGACTCTGCTAGATTAGACCAGGGTTGGTGCCCCTGGTTAGGATATATATTTGTATATATATCTATATTTATTAATTATTAGATTAAGGCCTACTTATTTAGTGATGTTTCCCTATCTAATATAATCAATTCTATCAATCCATCTTTTAGATCTAGACCTGGTTAGTGGCTTCTATTTGCCACCTTCACGGCCATGGTCTATCTTCTGATTCTTTGATTATGTATCCGATTTATACCATGTATCATTGATTCCTATCCTACATGTTATTTACTCGATTAGGGCTTACTTCTTAGTGTGGACCCCGATCCGAGAGGGGCGGGGGGACGTGCCCCCACGCGAGTCTCAGGATCATCCACGTGAAGGAGAGCCCCGCCAAGGAACTCTCGAAAGAGTGCCCCTCACAGCATGAGCGGCGATGTGAAGTGAGATACCTCTCGATTCGGGGACTAGCCCAGATTCGAGACGCACCTTAAACAAAGAAAGAGTCGCCATCCAAGGAAGTGGGCCCTGGATCCCATGCTGTGCTCTGTCGCAACAGATAACCAGAGATATAAAAGGTCCGTGCCTGATGACGAATGGGGAAGGGATTAGGCGCCCCCGATTCGCCCAAGTGCGAGCACCTGGTCTCTTATGCCATTTATTATTAACTTTGAAGAGTTTTGGGTAAAAATCATGTGAAATGGGAACGAATATCTCCGAGATAACGTCTAGCTAATCATGCATATCTCGGAGATGAATAAGAAGCACATACAAAAAGAAATGAAAGATATGACACCTAAGAATAGCTAGGTTATGAGTGTCATGCCTAATTGGTGTCTATGTTCTGGTGGACAAACACATGCATGCTACAACTAAAAGTATAGGATCTGTACATGAAAGTAAGAAGACACAGCAAAACATACAATATGACAAACCCTAGACTCTAATGCGATAATTGACTCGGACCAAGATGGCCATCCATCTTAGCTGCACTACGTATCCCGGCCTCGGGAAGAATCAGAGCCAACGTAGTTCGGCGACCTATGCTAAACTACAATGCCTAACCTTCTAGGACCGCTATCCTAGACTCGATCAACTAGACCTGACTAGTTTTTAAAGCTTCTTGCGCCATTACTTAAGTTCAAGTGAATGGTAATTTTTAGGACTCCCTATATGCCCTAACTAATGCAGGTGGACCTACACCCTAAGTGTGACTAGGCTGCGTGTCCTAAGGAAAACCATGGGCTATCTAAGCGTATTCTAGTCTAGTCATCGGCTCGACTAAGTGTCTAACCGACCACGACTCGAGGCCTCCTAACTCTAGGGACACTCACACGACCAGACACTCAAAGCAACACAGTCAGGACAGACTCCTCACTCTATGACACCCCAAACGCCTAGGACAGCCTCCTAACTCTATGGGAAGATCTTTTGAAAATTGTTTGCAAGGTTATTTTGAAGGATTTTTGTATTTTGAGAAGACTTGAAAGGTCTTGAAGCTTATGGAAGTTTTTGAAATTTGTGAAAGTCAAGGAATTGTGGAAATTGTGACTGAACTCAGGATGCCAGCTGCACGCCTGAGCTGCCTACGTACCCCTCAGCTAGGGATCAAGCCATCCGTAGTTCGGACCTGACTACTCCTAATGACTCGAGATTTTGAGGTTTTTGATTTTTAGATGTTTTTGAGTTTTTGAGTGTTTTTGAAATGCTCTTTTTTTTTGGAATTTTTGACACGAGAAGACAGGACCCTATCATCATAAGGGTACGACAGACTCCCGATATCCCGCAAAGGTTGGACAGCATCCTATGCTTTGCGGGGGGGGATGAACAGAATTACAGCTCCGCAAGGGTTGGACAGCATCCTATACCTTGCAGGAGCGGATAAAATCACATGACTTGATGAGGGGTTCGGCAGAATCCTAACCCCTATGATGATAGGACAGACTCCTAAAAGACTGAAGGGCTGAATCCTATGCTGAAGACTGACTCTGAAAGACGGAAGGACAGACTCCTAAACCCTCTAGGACTGACTCTAAAGAGGAAGAAATCCCTTAACCTGCGAAAACTCTAAGGCAGGAAGGGAAGGGGTTGGCTCAAGATACATTCCGTCATAGCCCGCGCCCGAAAAAGACAAATTCCTAGAAGCAAAGAGTTCTAAAACCCCGAAAAAGACTGATTCATGTTGCCCCTGTACAAGAAATTTTCTCTTTTGCAACAACAATTCAACTGAGACCTTTGTTAATGAGCGATCCGAACCACGAAGAGAACCTGTTTGGGCTTAATCAAAATATTCAACTGAATCGTGAAGACTACTAAAATGTTGTTTGTAGCAAAATTTTATACATGAAAATCTGCTTCACATTATTCCAGTAATCCTTGCTGCTTAATTCATAAGCTGACTAAAAAAATATACATATATATATATATATATATGTATCAGTGTATTAGGAAGGAAATTAAACTTTGCCAGAATACTATTTCCATGGACAATTTGTATCTACAAAGGCCTTGTAGCCACAGAGGCCAAAGAAAAACATATTAATCTCAGGGCATGATCAATGAAAACAAACATAAATTGAGTTCTTGCTATTATTAAACATGGCTGTACTGATATTATCATTTTTTTTTTTAAAGAGAGCTGCACTCGCATATTAATCAAGAGCTAAGAAACTAAACCAAAATTATGAAGGCAGACACTTGATTCTTACGAAACCATATAAATGGGTGCGATCAGGCTCCACACACCAAATTGCCATGAATTGCTTAACACCATTTGAAACATATCTTTAAATAAAAGGGGAAGGTATTACCTATAACAAGATCGGATGATATTGACTCTGGCAATTCCAACTCAATCCCTTCTTCTTCTTCTTCTTTTCCTTTTATACAACCCAAGCCCTAACAAATCAGCCCCTTTCTTTTTCACAGAAGCCCTAGCTTCCAATATCTAAAACATGGAAAATTGGAGGAACTTGGCAAGGCAGAGAACGTGGAAACAAGAACCGAATGGGGTGAAGGTTTGGGTGATCGGAATTTAGATGGTTTTGAAGAAGAAAAGGGTTTCAATCTTGGGGGAGTTGGATATGGTGGTGGTGGTTTGTCGAATTAGAGGTGGTGGGGTACGGCGGTGGAGCTGGAAGAAATGGGGACGACGGTGGCTGGTTTTTGGGTTTTTTTTTTTGTTTTTTTTTTGAAATGGGTTTGGTTCGAAAATGGGTTTTGGGGGTGAGGGAGTTGCAGAAAGTGGGTTCGGCTTTGGGGTGGAGATGGTGGATGGGCGGCAGCTTGGGAGGATTTTCGAAGGGTTTTGGTGGCTGGTGGTGGTGTGGGTGGTGGCGGTCGGCGGTTTTTTCTGAAATGGGTTTGGGTTGTTTCGGTTTTAATGGGGGGTTTGGGTTGGGGATTGGTGGGGGTTGGAGATGGGGGATCGTGGCCGATGGGGGTGGTGGCCGACGGTGGGAAGGTGGTGGCGATTGGTGTCAATGGAGGTGGCGGTGAATGGGTTTTTCTTTTATTTTTCTTTCGAAAAGGGTTTGGGGGTGGAGGAGTTGCAGAGGTGGCTCCGGTGGGAAGGTGGTGGCAATCGGTGAAGAAGGTGGTCGCTGTAATGGTGGAGGTCGGAGGTTGCGGCTGGGGATGGGGAGGAAGGTGGTGGGTTTTGGCACTTTTCGAAGTGGGTTTTGCTGGTTTGATGGTGGATGGATTTGCAGAGGTGGGGGTTGCGGCTGTGGAGGAGGAGGAAGGTGGTGGGTTTCGTAGGTGGTGGCTGAGGGTGGAGGTTGCGGCTGTGGAGGAGGATGGTTTGGGTGGGGTTCGGTGGTGGAGAAAAGAAGAAGAAGATGGTGGACGGCCGGAGATGGAATGGGGGCCGGATTCCGGCACCACTCGCCGGAGAAGAAAGATTTTCTTCTCCCTGCTCCTCTCTCTCTGCTTCTCTCTCTCTCTCTCTGCTTCTTTCTCTCTGTTTTCCCCTCTGCTTCTTTCTCTCCTTTTTTTTTTTTAGGGACGAGGGAGATTACAGAGGTTGAAGAGTGAGATGGGTTTCGGTGGTTTGGGCCGGAGGTTGGAGGGTGGAGATGGAATGGGTTGTAGGCTTGCCGGATTCCGGCGGGCTTGCCGGAGAAGAAGATGGTGGCTGTGGGTTCTTCTCCCTCTCTCCTTTTTTTTTTTTTTTTTTTTGAATCTCCCTCTTTCATGCAAGAAATCTCTTTGTTTTATACTTAGGGTTGAATCCTTAGCTCTAATCCCAACCATCTATGTGGCATCTTCCTTCCCTTGGGTGATCTCCACCCTTGATCTACTTCCTCCACAAGCATTCCTTTCTAGAAACCCTAAAACCCTAAAATGTTCTAACTAATCTAGACCCTACACCTCATCTCTTAATCCAATGGCCCATGCATGTTGCTTGCAAAGAAAGTAATGCCCATTTTATTAAAATACCCATAGGACAAGGTGATTTTACCCTATTGCCATTATGCCCTACTTGCTTTTATTTCCATCAATGAGCACCCTCACTTGGTTGTTTTCAACCCCCTCTTTCGTAATAAAGAGAGATAGCACCAATACTACCCTGCTTCGATAGCCGCGCTAACCTGTTCTGAATTTTTACACCGATTGACCAATGGGCCGACATGGGCGCACCCTCATTTTGTATCGGACGAGGGGAATGATATGAGCACAGCCAGTTTTGATGATGGCACACACTCGCCCGTTTTGTTCTTCATTTTTCGCCCGATTGCCCTGAAATTTTGCAGGGGGATTCTCGAGAATACTAACAACCTCCTGGGGATTTCTACCCAGAAATATGCGCCATAAGATACTCAAAGACTCAGGCCTTCCCCTCATTCTGGGCCCAGGCCTTCAGGAATTTGGGAATTTCGCTAGATTTTGAAGTTCTTATTTAATTTTTGGGAATTTAAGGCCTTGTCAAAATGGGGTGTCTACAGATGCCCCTCTTTGGCAGAGTGTGCTTGTCGCACGGAAGCCAAAGCCGAGCAGACAACACATTTTGACTGGCCCAAGATTTCGAACAGAAGGGATGCAAGGGGGTGACGAGATGGATCGACGAGACAAATTCTCGTCGAGAGGAAATGATAAGATGGATTGACGCGACGAGACAGATTCTCATCGAGAGGGAATGATAAGATGGATTGACGCGACGAGACAGATTCTCATCGAGAGGGAATGATAAGATGGATTGACGAGACAGAATCTTGAAAAGAAAACTGAGATGGACTCTCAAAGGGGGAGTGAGACAGACTCTCACAAATTGCAAAATGGAATGATTAGACAGCATCTAATTAAGCCACTCAGGGATTTGGAGATTGTAAAGCGGAATGATTAGACAGCATCATGATCAAACCGAAATTAGGATCTGGGACAAGCGAAATGATTAGACAGCATCTTGATCATTCCTGAATTGGGATCTGAGAAGACAGCATCTTAACAGATAAACACAGCGGAATGATTAGACAGCCTCATGATCAAACCTGAATTGGGATCTGAGAAGACAGCATCTTGACAGATGAACACAGCGGAATGATTAGACAGCATCATGATCAAACCTGAATCGGGATCTGAAAAGACAGCATCTTGACAGATGAACACAGCGGAATGATTAGACAGCATCATGATCATTCCTAAATTGGGATCTGAAAAGACAGCATCTTGACAGATGAACACAGCGGAATGATTAGACAGCATCATGATCATTCCTGAATTGGGATCTGAAAAGACAGCATCTTGACAGATGAACACAGCGGAATGATTAGACAGCATCATGATCAAACCTGAATTGGGATCTGAGAAGACAGCATCTTGACAGATGAACAAGGCGGAATGATTAGACAGCATCATGATCAAACCTGAATTAGGATCTGAGAAGACAGCATCTCGACAGATCAACACAGCGGAATGATTGGACAGCATCATGATCAAACCTGAATTGGGATCTGAGAAGACAGCATCTTGACAGATGAACAGGGCGGAATGATTAGACAGCATCATGATCATTCCCAAATTGAAAATTTGATTTGAAAAATGAGTTCAAGTTTTCTCAAATCCTGATTCGTTAAAACTGATATCTCAACATCAATGCATGCTAGGTATCTTTTATGGTCTGACTTTCGTCAGGACATAAAAGATGCCCCTAGTAAAATTTCGCTTCCAGTTCAGGAGTCTTTAACAAAACTCAAACAGATTCAAGCTTTCTTTCATGAAACTTGGGTTACAAAGATTTTGAAGGTACAAGAGACTGACTCTTGCTGAAAGGTCTACCACTTTCATGCCAATTGCAGGGGCTCCGGGCCTCAAAGGCTTTCAAAATGCACAAGAGACTGATTCTGCCTGAAATACTTTCAATTTTCTGCCAGCTATCAGAACCTCAGGTTGCAATGGTTTTCAACTTCCAAGCAGACTGATTCTGCTTGACACATCTTCAACCTCCTGCCTGCTGCAAGAATTTCAAATGGGCCTGAGAGCTTGCCGCGCTTCTAGACCATGTATAGGTCATTTCGCCTTCTGGAGATGCGACCTCATTTTCTGGTACCTGTTACCCCAGCTTTTGAAAGGATACTGGGCCAAACAGGTCATTTTGGGACACACTTGACTCGATTGAGTACATGACTTTGACTTGACAAAGAATGACCTTGACAACTGCTTGACAAAGGACTTTTTGGTGAATACGCGACCGAGTTATAAGACTGACTTTCATGAAAGACTGAATCTGCTTCTCAATTTGATAATTGTTTTAAGATGGTACAGCTTACCACTCTTGGAACTCTTTGAATACCATGTTTTAAGGTGATTTCGCCTCTTTCTGGTATTTAGTCATGGTTATTATACCCTTTGGATTGCTCGGTTTTAACCCCTAGCTTAGAGGAATATCAAAGGAAGCCTTGCCGGCACTTTTCAGACCTTGAAGTGATGCCGATACAGGTATGACGTCTTGCTAGCTTCTGAAATTTAGTCCTTTACGAGAAGTCACTGCCATGACCAGACTGCCCTTTTGGGTTTTCAATCTGGCGGACCGCTTGCCTTAATTTTTGCCTGGACTGCCTGCCCTTGCAGGTTTTCCATCCAGCAGGCTCTGCACCCTGATTTTTGCCTAAGCCGCCCTTTCAGGTTTTCAACTTAGCGGGCGAATGACCCTAACTTTTGCTTAGACCGCCCTTTCGGGTTTTCAGTCTAGCGGGTCTAAGACTCCATTATTCTTTTCTTTTCTTTTTCTGTTTTGCCACAAACCTTTGCCTTATCACACCAGGAGGACTTCTAGGTGGGTTAGGGTTTGAAAGAATTGGATTAGGATGTTTGCATTGACTGGACCGAATCTAGACCCTTCTAGATAGCCTACGTACCTCCAAAGAGTGAGGATCAGGTCCGCGTAGTTCGCCTTTTGGGGACTTTGGGTTGATATTGTTTTGATTTGACTTCTCTTTTTTTTTCTTTTTGAAAGTTCTCTCTTTTGTTTTTTTTTTTCTTTTCAACCGTTTTGAAAGATTTGCTTTCTTCTTTTCTTTTCTTTCCTTTCAGCAATTTTGAAAGATTTGACCGAACCCGACGTTGTCAAGTTGCCTACGTACCCTGTGGAAAGGGATCAGGTCATGGCGTAGTTCAGGCTTTGCATCTTTTATGGCGTAAGTCATAAAAGATGCCCCTGGTTTGAGGGTGACAAAGAAATTTTGATTTTGCTTATTGGCTCAAAGGGTTTGCAAGCGATCTTTGACTTTTCTCTTTTGTTTTTCAATTGGATTTTTGGATTTGAAGCTCAAATCGACCAAGGACGGCCTCCTGGTGCCTTAGGCATAATACTTTTTAAGTTGATCAAGGTTTGTAGGTTCTGTTAGTTTTTCACCATTTTGATCAAGGAGTCTGACGGCTTTTCCAGGCAGGACTTCATCGACAATGTAAGGACCCGACCAGTTTGGTCTGAACTTCCCTCGGGGATCATGGACCGGTGCCCTGTAGGATTTCAAAACGAGGTCACCTTTCTGGAGATCTCTGATCTTCACCTTCTTGTTAAAGGCTTTCTCAACTCGAGGCTGATATCCCTGGACATGATACAGAGCTCTGAGCCTCTTCTCATCAATCATCTGCAACTCCTGATACCGGGCCCTTGCCCATTCTGATTCTGGCAAACCAGCTTCCATCATTACCCTTAACGAAGGAATTCTCAGCTCAACTGGTAGGACCGCTTCCATCCCATACACTAGTGAATATGGCGTAGCTCCCGTAGAGGCCCTGATCGACGTTCTGTAAGCCCACAAAGCATATGGTAGCTTATTTGACCAGTCCCTGTACGTCTCTGTCATCTTGCTGATGATGGTTTTGATGTTCTTGTTTGCAGCTTCGACGGCTCCATTTGTCTGGGGTCTGTATGGTGAGGACTTGTGATGCTTAATCTTGAACTCCTCACATAGGCGTACCACTTCTTTCTTGAAGTGCGATCCATTGTCTGAGATCAGCTCATGCGGTACCCCATATCTGCAGATGATGTTCGTTCGAATGAATTTGGCAACTGAGGCTGAAGTCAGCGATGCGAACGACGCGGCTTCGATCCACTTAGTGAAGTAATCGATGGCTACCAGGATGTACTCATGCCCACCTGAAGATTTCGGAAACACCTTTCCGATAATATCGATTCCCCAGACTGAAAACGGCCACGGCGAAGTCAGAGAATGTAACTCAGAAGGCGGCACATGAATGAGGTTGGCGTAAACCTGACATTTATGACACTTCTTCACGAATGCGAAGCAGTCAGCTTCCATGGTTGGCCAGTAGTACCCAAGTCTCAGGATCTTTCTTGACAGCATCTTCCCGTTCATGTGAGGCCCACAGACTCCTTCATGCGTCTGTTCTACGAGATTAGCTGCTCGATCTTCATCTACGCAAAGAAGCTGGATTCCATCAAATGACCTCCTGAAGAGCTCATTGCCGCAGATAATGAAGTTAGCCGCCAACTTCTGGAGAGACCTCCGCTCTTTTCCTGATGCTTCAGGGGGGTGCCCTTGGCCTAGAATGAGATTCTTTATATCAGTGTACCATGGCTTTCCATCTGGACATCGAGCTGCTATCTCTATAGCGTTCACATGCGCTGGAGCCCATTGTAACCGCACTGCTAGAGGCTGAACTTCCATTGATGCAGAGATATCTAACATTGAGGCCAGTGTAGCCAAAGCGTCCGCGAAATGATTTCTTGTCCTCGACAGATGAGTGAATGTAACATTCTTGAATCTCTTGACCAGAGAGTCCAGATGTGTGTGATACGGGATCAATCTATCCTCCTTTGTTTTCCATTGACCATTGATCTGACAAATGATCAAGATTGAGTCTCCGAAAACATCTATCTCTTGAATATGCAAAGCTAAGGCTGCTTCGAGACCAGCAATGCACGCTTCATATTCGGCCTCATTGTTGGTACACTTGAACTGCAATTTGATGGATACGGGGATGTACTCTTTCTTCGGAGATATCAACACTGCCCCAACCCCTTGACCTCGGTTGTTCACAGCACCATCGAAATACATCAACCATCTGGTACTTGGGACCTCATCTTCTATAGCCATGATCTCTTCATCAGGAAAATCTGCCGTCAGAACTGCATTCTCATCTACAGGCGCATCAGCCAACTGCTCAGCTATCACACGCCCTTTAACTGATTTCTGGGTTACATAGGCAATATCAAATTCAGACAATAGCAGCAACCATCTGGATGTTCTCCCGGTGAGGGCGGGCTTCTCGAACAAGTACTTCAACGGATCCATCCGTGAGAGTAAGAGAACCTTGTTCGATAATAGGTAATGCCTAAGCCTCTGAGTTGCCCAAACCAGTGCCAGACAAGTCTTTTCCAAGATAGAATATTTGATTTCGTACTCCAGCATCTTCTTGCTGATGTAGTAGATAGGCTTTTCTTTCTTCGACTCAGGGTCTTGCTGGGCTAACATGCAACCCATAGCTGTGTCAGTGACAGATAGGTACAGCAACAGTGGCTGGTCTGGAATAACTGGTGACAGGACAGGAGGCAAAGTTAGACACTGCTTGACTTTCTCAAATGCTTCCTGACACTCATCATTCCACTTCTTTGGAGAATTTTTCTTCAGCAGCTTGAAGATGGGTTCGCACGTCATTGTCAACTGATTTATGAACCTTCTGAGGTACTGAACCTTTCCCAGGAAACCACGGATCTGCCTCTCGGTCCTCGGTGGCTCCATCTCTTGGATTGCTTTGATCTTTTGAGGATCTACCTCGATCCCTCTTTCGCTAACCATGAACCCCAACAACTTCCCTGAAGTGACCCCAAATACACACTTGCTCGGGTTCAAGCGAAGCTTATACTTCCGGATCCTTTCGAAAAACTTCCTCAGGACTACGGCGTGCTCTGGTCGAGTCTTGGATTTAACGATCATGTCATCGACGTAAACCTCGACCTCTTTGTGAATCATGTCATGCAATAAGGTGGTAGCCGCCCTCTGATAGGTTGCTCCTGCATTCTTCAGCCCAAACGGCATCACTTTGTAGCAATATGTTCCCCATGGAGTGGTGAACGCAGTTTTTATCATGTCCTCAGGGGCCATCTTGATCTGATTATATCCGGAAAACCCATCCATAAAGGATAGCAAAGCATGACCAGCTGTATTATCCACCAGGAGATCGATGCTCGGCAAAGGAAAGTCGTCCTTGGGACTCGCCTTGTTCAAATCTCTGAAATCCACGCACATTCTGACTTTTCCGTCCTTCTTGGGCACCGGTACTATGTTAGCCAGCCATTCCGGATATTCAACCACTTGAATGAAGCCCGCATCTAACAGCTTCTTGAGTTCATCATGGACTTTCAATTCCCATTCTGGTTTTAATTTTCGAAGTTTTTGCTTTTTCGGCTTGGCACCTGGGATTAGGGGAAGACGATGCTGGACAATGTCTTCGCTTAATCCCGGCATGTCATCATAGGACCAAGCAAAAACTTCTTTGTATTCCTTAAGCAAAGTGATTAATTCTTCACGCTCCTCCGGGGATAACGTTTTGCCAATCCGTATTTCCCGGATTAAGGTTTCATCACCAATGTTGACGATTTCAATTTCTTCTTCAAGTGGTTTAGCCCGACGCTGCTCCTCCTGAGTGATCATGTGTTTGATCTCAGGGGGAGTTTCGTCGGCGTCCTCATAAGAGGGGGAGTCTTGATCATTGTTATTAGTTTTATCAATTTGAGAAGCAGAAACAGAGACAGGAAGATACTGAAACGAGTCTTTCATTTCATTCATAGAATCAAAATTTACATCATTGATCAATTGGCCCACAGCAGGCTTTACAGTATGCTCAAAAGAAAAGTTTGTATCGTCAACTGAAATGTTGACACCTGACTCAACTGGACTATGTATGGACTTTGTGGTATATTCTATAACAAACTCATCTTCATAGACAGCATCTATACCGGAGGACTCGCCACCCACACCAGGAATGTCTAAGCTTCCTAAGGTACCTGCATCCAAAGAATTGTTAGAAATAACAGACTTTATATTTGACTCGGAAACAGACACATACTTAGAAACTTTAGACTCTTTTGGAGGAACGTGACTATGCTGAAGGACTAATTGAGGAATGACCTGAGAGGTCCAGTTATCAAGGGGTACCTCAGCTGGGGTAATTTGGCCCTTAGGGTTCAGGATGTGCGCATCTTCTCCGATCATGGCAATGACCGGTGCCTCAACCTCGAAGAGGGAGTCTAGAAGGCGCGGTTCTAAGTTCTCCGCCCAATCAAATTCCTGTTTTTCGACAGCTGTAATCTGCCCATGGAAGTACTCATCTGGCAATTCATCAGCGAAAAAGATCTCAAAACCTGGCAGCTCTTTCCCAGACTCATCCAACCACGGCTCGGGGAAACCACAGAACGGGCGATCAGCTCCTTCTTTCCTGTACCTACCATTCATCAACAGACTGAACGGTCTCATAGGCAGCTCTAGGCCCCGACGACGCAGCTCTGCCCATTTCAGCATGTACTGCTTTCTTTCCCTGATCTCTTTCTTGGTGGGTTCATATCCTAACCCAAACAGATTGTTTGCGACCTTCAGCTCAGGCCACTCAGTTAAACCCTGCAGACTTCTCCCCAGACCAGTTCCAGGAATATACCCATATTTGCGCATTATTCGGGCTACCTGCGCATTTGCACTGGACATAAACAAAATTTCCTCGTTCATAGCTTCTTCCATAGTAATGGTTGAAACTTCAAGTGAAAACCCAGTCAGACTGACATCTATGGTGCTTGAACCGATCTGCTCTTGGGAAATCTGCCCAACCTCTGGTTCTGGGTCCCCTCTAACTGTGATAATTCTGTTATTTTTGACGAACTTGAGCTTCTGATGGACAGTGGAAGGAACCACTCCGACTTTGTGAAGCCAAGGTCGGCCGAGAAGGAGAAAGAAAGAGGTCTTGATATCTAGAACTTGGAATTCCACGTCAAACATTTCACCTCCGATCTCAATTTCGGTGACCAAGGTTCCAATGACATCCCTTCTAGTCCCATCATAAGCCAGTATCCCCTGCTCCGACGGAACATAATCATTCGGCCCAAACCCCAAGGCGGTAGCGGTGCTCAAAGGACACACATTCAGAGCTGACCCGTTGTCAACCAAAACCTCTGGCACCTTCTTCTTGTTGCACACGACGGTGATTCTGAGGGATTTCGTATGATTCTTACCTTCTGGAGTCAGATCTTCGTCAGAAAAGGACACGGTCATAGCTGATCTGGCCATAGATACGAGCCCAACCAGCTCATCAGGGGTTATATTCACAGACACCTGTGCTGTATTCAATTCACGAAGTATAACCTGACGATGCTTAGGCGATGACATCAACAGACCCCAGATAGAAACATTAGCTTGGGTCTTCCTAAGCTGCTTCAACAGAATGTCCTCATCTTCCTCAGGACTCAGCCTCTGATTCTGGTTTACAACTGCTCTGGCGATCTCAGCAGGATTCTCTGCTCTCAACTCAGGGGGCTTAAAGAAACGTCCACCACGGGTAACATGGCGAACCTCATCACAGGGATCATTCAACAGAAGCAAATCCTCATCCTCAAGCTTGAGGACGTATGGGACCTCGCTCTTCTCTTCCTCCCCCTCAAATCTGAGGACATAAGGGCATCCAGAGGATTCCCCAACTTCTTGCGTAGAGGACAAGACATAAGGCTCTTCGCGTTTAACTTCTTCATCATCGGATTCCCACCCCAAGATATACGGCTCATCAGAAATAACGGCACATATACGGGAATAGTCCAGGACAACCTCTTCAGTAAGAATGGCAAAGACGTTCGGAGGAGGCATAGCATGCGTCGGCAATGGATTCCTGGTGACATTAGGAAGAGCTTCCACCGCAATTTCTTTTGCCTCGATCTTATCCTGGATCCTATGCCTTAGTGCCATACATCTGTCAGTCAAATGCCCAACACTCTGGTGAAATTCGCAATACTGATCCCTTCTCCAATATTTCGGGAGAGGATTTGGGGCTTCTCGGGGTTCCAGTAGAGTGATCTTCTTGTCCCTCAACAGCTTTTTGAGAGCCACAGATAGGGAATAGGGTAGAGGGGTGAATTGTCTGGGCTCAGTTCTTTCCGGACGAACTCCTCCGGGACCTTCTCTCCTAACTGGACGAGCAGTATTCACGTTGTTGACTTCCTTCGGAGGTGCCATAGGCCTTTTTCCCTCTCTGACATCTGAGGTGGAGGTCCTAGCTCTCAGGCCGCCCTTAGCTAATATATCTTCGATTCTTGTCCCGGTCTTGATCAGGTGATCGAAGTCATTGAAGTACTGGATTGACATGTGAGGAAAGTAAAAGGGGGAAAGATTCTTGACGGCAATCTTGATAAGATCGTCATCCGGTAACTTGTGGGTCATTTGTGCTGCCTTTCTCCTCCATCGCCGAATGAAGGAAGTAAAGGTCTCATTGGGTCCCTGCTTCAGCGATTTCAAGTCCCTTTTTGTCACGTCAATCCCCTCTTCCATGGAGAATTGCTGGACAAATTTGTTGGCTACACCTTCAAGGGTCCTGCTTTCTTCTGGTTTCAGATGCAAAAACCACTTCTTCGCTGTCCCAGTCAAAGTTCTAGGGAACACCAAAGCGATCTGCTCTGGGGATAAACCGTGCTGCTGCAACAGAGGAATGACTGACTTAAGATGGCTACGAGGGCACCCCATTCCGTCGTATTTGTCAAAGTCTGGCATTTTGAACTTGGGCGGAAGTACGACCCCTGGAGCTATCATGAATTCAGACATATCCAAATTTTTGGGACCTTGGCACTTCATGGTTTCCATATCCCGAGTCAGCTTCTCAATTTGGTCGGCCAAATCCTGTGCTTTATCAGGATTTCCCAAGTCAGGGAGACAGTTCTCTGCTGCATATTGGCCCTCATCAAAGTCTTCGATTCCAGGCAATACAGCTGGCCTGGGAGAAACAAGAGGAACGGAAGGTATAACTGAAGGCTGCTGATTGGCCGGGTCTTTAGAGGTAGAAAGACGATCATTTTTCAGGAGGGCTATATCATCCTTCATGGCACTCAGCTGAAGAAGAATAGCCTTCATCATCTCATTCGTATCAGGACTGTTGTTACCGGTCCCTTCCATTGATTCAGATGCAAGTGAAATGGGTGAAAGAATTTCTGGACGACCAAGGAGAAGCGGCGCAGGAGAAGTAAAGGATTCTGGGGAAAGAGAAAGTCTATTCAGCCTGGAATCTGAAGACTGACGGGACCAGGCCGATTTTGAATTGGCTTTCTTAGGAGCGATGATGTCCCGCTAAGACTCCTGAATGGAAGTTAATAAGTTAGATTGCACATTTGATAATTGAGATGGAACACTTCACGTAAATTCAAGACGAGAAAAATAGAAAAGAACACATTTTCATTGATCACAAATCAAACTGTAGTTACGATTGATAAAACATGTCACTTTTAATTACAAGTAGATGGAACAAAATGAGTATAATGAAACTTGAAATTAAAATGACAATTGTATGAAAATGGTCTTCAATGCTCCATGATCCGAGCTCTCTTTCCCGCAGGCTCTTCTGGTAACTCCTTTCGATGGACTTTAGATGATAGAGCAAATCTCCTAGCGGTAACCTTGTTTCCCCAAGCAGCTACAATAGACTTTATGAGACCTGGAGTAAGCTTTTCGCAAGGAGGAGGGGTTACAAATCCGGGAGGACATGGACTTCCCGTGATCTGGTAAAGCAGACGAGTGGGAGCATAAAAGGTTGACTTTTCCAAACCCATAAGATACACAAATGGGTGTGGGCAGGTGCTAGTGATAACATGTAAGCATGAATGACTCACCCAGTGAAATTGATCCTTCTCCACGTGTTGCAACCAATTACGCCACTCATCAATGGATTGGGGTTTATTGGCCATTGGTTGCCACGAAAGATGATCCTTGAGGGTGTACTGAAGGGAACTCTGTGGCCGAAGGATGGTGAGTTTTTCACAGAGCCATAAATAAAGTAACTTGACGCACCCATGGAAATTATCTTTCACCTCTTGCCGAGCAATAAGATCCAGCCCAGAGAAGGTTTCTGCTAGCATGAGGGGGACAGGATTCCTTCCTTCGCTAATTTGATCAACTACACTCAGTAAGGTCACAGGGGCAATACTGGAGTCTTCACGGACAACGTGACGTGCAAGGACACCAAAGATTAAGGCACTGCGTCGACAATTTTGAAAACGGGAATCGATAGGGTCAACGTTTTCAGAAAAACGCTCAATGAGGTCATCGAATTGCACGTACGTGTCTTTGAAATAGGGCATAGCATCAACAGTTTGGTTCTCAAAAAGCTTACAGAAAAGGGAACGAGGAGACGCTATACTCGAAGGTTGGATCCAGAGTCCCTCAGGTGGGAGTTCTAATAGGGCGCACCAATCCTCGAATATAGGACAGATTTCAAAGGGACCAAATTGAAAAACATGAAGAATAGGATCCCAGAGTCTTGCAGCTGCTTGAAGAAATTGCCAATTCACACCGGATGCGCTCAAATTATTAAACGTGCTGATGAACCTGTCGGCCGTACTCCACTGTGCATGCTCGCGCGGGAGAGCTCGAATTGACTCACTTATCCAAACTCTCATCACTTTGTTCGACATGATTTAACCTAATCACAGATAGGATAAGATCAGAAGAGAGTGAAGATAACCCTGAATAACGAAATAATAGGGATAAATTTGACCGATCATATGGGAAGGATACAACTGGCGACACTGATTTTGTTCATCAATAATCATAGACTTTCGAATAGATCAGAAAGGTAGACCACGGCCACAAAATGACAGAAGTAGGTCATAGACTGGATCTCAAATCTGATGATGGACATTGACAACTGTATGATCAAGAGGATCGATAATGATAGATCATGGTCATAGAGACAGCGGATAAGCCGTCAACCACATCTAAGACAGAGCATGCAAATAGCAAAAATCTAACCCAATGAGTAATATCCACACACAACACGGGTCTATGACACATGAATAGACCACGGCCATGAGAGTGACGAGTATAGACCACTAATCAGGTGACTCCGAAAGAATGTACACCTGATTGGTTAAACCAGGAATCCCCCACTGGAAAAGAGGGTTCTAATCTAACCAACCAACAAAGCTGAATATACAGAAGAGATTCGTACAATCTGAAGACAAAACAACAGGTATAGTCCCAACAATGGTAAAAGAAATACTATCGACTGCATCGAAGGAGCGCAAATAGGATGAATCAGACCTAGAATACCTACTGCAAAAGAGGTCCTGGTCTGAACGATCGACTTGACAAATAGGGTATATGCAAGAGGATGGCGAAACCGTACATCGGCTCAGCGAGTAATATATGTACGAAGGGACAACACCACTGTACACTCGGGGGACAAAACATAGACCATGATCAGGATAAAGACCAGGGAAAACGATTAACCATTTTGAAGACTGGAGAATGAAACTATGTAGCTAATAGTTAGACCAGAAAATTCTATTGGCAGACAGACCCTGGTCTAACAGGTTAGCACAAAGACCGATCAGGAAAATAAGGAATCAAGGACTGGACCATGACCATGAAAGGTGGTGAACAAAACCGTCGGCCAGACCCAAACTGAAAGAAGGAATAGACTCTACCTGATGATAATAGATCAGAACAACTCAAACACATGAACCCAAGACACCGGGGTGACCGTATGATAAGAGATCACAGGGTAAATCATGATCTAGCTGACAACCGAGCAAGAGTAAGGGTCATCGATCAGGTCTGAAGGAATGCACGACTGCGACAGATACCGAAACCTAATCTAGGAGACAGGTCCTAATCTGAGAATAAATATAACACATACACGTACATATATACATACATATCCTAACCAGGGGCACCAGCCCTAACCTGATCTAGCGGAGCCAAGATAATCTTGACTCAAAAGTGCTTGTGAGTGTACTAGAAAACGCGGCGGGTAACCACGGTGTGACTTACCCTTCTACACTACATGGGTAGGCTGACTTCTATCCTAGGCTCACATATGCTGGTCGCACATGTTCGTCCTATATGAGTACATATATATAGTGTCCTAGCAAGGGTTCCCTAATTTTGGTTCTAAAGGGAGCAACTAATATATACATACATAATATAATGAAATAAAAGTAGGGCCCAGGCATCTCTGCAGGGTACTATGCTTATGACCATACCCTTGATGTATAACGCCAGCACACCCAGCATTATACAAAGTATGTTCATTGCTCATCGGCTGCTGTAGAACACCAGCACACCCAGTGTCTACGGCTGCAGCTCCGGCGCATAGCTCGGAAATAGATACAACGGTTCCCAACTGGTACGCGTCATATCTATTCCCTGAGGCCAATAATGAAAATAATGAAAGAAATAAAGAATATGACAATGTATGATGTGCAGTGTGTGAATCCCTTGTTTTAGTTACGCACCTACTTGGTGCCCCTGGATTTCTAACGATAAAGTTCTCATTTAACTTGATTTTGACCCAAATTTCTTCAAAATTAATTAAAATGGCATTTTTACAGAGTTAGGCAATGTTTCAAAAAATCCCCAGCAGAGTCGCCAATCTGTGGACCCCGATCCGAGAGGGGCGGGGGGACGTGCCCCCACGCGAGTCTCAGGATCATCCACGTGAAGGAGAGCCCCGCCAAGGAACTCTCGAAAGAGCGATGTGAAGTGAGATACCTCTCGATTCGGGGACTAGCCCAGATTCGAGACGCACCTTAAACAAAGAAAGAGTCGCCATCCAAGGAAGTGGGCCCTGGATCCCATGCTGTGCTCTGTCGCAACAGATAACCAGAGATATAAAAGGTCCGTGCCTGATGACGAATGGGGAAGGGATTAGGCGCCCCCGATTCGCCCAAGTGCGAGCACCTGGTCTCTTATGCCATTTATTATTAACTTTGAAGAGTTTTGGGTAAAAATCATGTGAAATGGGAACGAATATCTCCGAGATAACGTCTAGCTAATCATGCATATCTCGGAGATGAATAAGAAGCACATACAAAAAGAAATGAAAGATATGACACCTAAGAATAGCTAGGTTATGAGTGTCATGCCTAATTGGTGTCTATGTTCTGGTGGACAAACACATGCATGCTACAACTAAAAGTATAGGATCTGTACATGAAAGTAAGAAGACACAGCAAAACATACAATATGACAAACCCTAGACTCTAATGCGATAATTGACTCGGACCAAGATGGCCATCCATCTTAGCTGCACTACGTATCCCGGCCTCGGGAAGAATCAGAGCCAACGTAGTTCGGCGACCTATGCTAAACTACAATGCCTAACCTTCTAGGACCGCTATCCTAGACTCGATCAACTAGACCTGACTAGTTTTTAAAGCTTCTTGCGCCATTACTTAAGTTCAAGTGAATGGTAATTTTTAGGACTCCCTATATGCCCTAACTAATGCAGGTGGACCTACACCCTAAGTGTGACTAGGCTGCGTGTCCTAAGGAAAACCATGGGCTATCTAAGCGTATTCTAGTCTAGTCATCGGCTCGACTAAGTGTCTAACCGACCACGACTCGAGGCCTCCTAACTCTAGGGACACTCACACGACCAGACACTCAAAGCAACACAGTCAGGACAGACTCCTCACTCTATGACACCCCAAACGCCTAGGACAGCCTCCTAACTCTATGGGAAGATCTTTTGAAAATTGTTTGCAAGGTTATTTTGAAGGATTTTTGTATTTTGAGAAGACTTGAAAGGTCTTGAAGCTTATGGAAGTTTTTGAAATTTGTGAAAGTCAAGGAATTGTGGAAATTGTGACTGAACTCAGGATGCCAGCTGCACGCCTGAGCTGCCTACGTACCCCTCAGCTAGGGATCAAGCCATCCGTAGTTCGGACCTGACTACTCCTAATGACTCGAGATTTTGAGGTTTTTGATTTTTAGATGTTTTTGAGTTTTTGAGTGTTTTTGAAATGCTCTTTTTTTTTGGAATTTTTGACACGAGAAGACAGGACCCTATCATCATAAGGGTACGACAGACTCCCGATATCCCGCAAAGGTTGGACAGCATCCTATGCTTTGCGGGGGGGGGGATGAACAGAATTACAGCTCCGCAAGGGTTGGACAGCATCCTATACCTTGCAGGAGCGGATAAAATCACATGACTTGATGAGGGGTTCGGCAGAATCCTAACCCCTATGATGATAGGACAGACTCCTAAAAGACTGAAGGGCTGAATCCTATGCTGAAGACTGACTCTGAAAGACGGAAGGACAGACTCCTAAACCCTCTAGGACTGACTCTAAAGAGGAAGAAATCCCTTAACCTGCGAAAACTCTAAGGCAGGAAGGGAAGGGGTTGGCTCAAGATACATTCCGTCATAGCCCGCGCCCGAAAAAGACAAATTCCTAGAAGCAAAGAGTTCTAAAACCCCGAAAAAGACTGATTCATGTTGCCCCTGTACAAGAAATTTTCTCTTTTGCAACAACAATTCAACTGAGACCTTTGTTAATGAGCGATCCGAACCACGAAGAGAACCTGTTTGGGCTTAATCAAAATATTCAACTGAATCGTGAAGACTACTAAAATGTTGTTTGTAGCAAAATTTTATACATGAAAATCTGCTTCACATTATTCCAGTAATCCTTGCTGCTTAATTCATAAGCTGACTAAAAAAATATACATATATATATATATATATGTATCAGTGTATTAGGAAGGAAATTAAACTTTGCCAGAATACTATTTCCATGGACAATTTGTATCTACAAAGGCCTTGTAGCCACAGAGGCCAAAGAAAAACATATTAATCTCAGGGCATGATCAATGAAAACAAACATAAATTGAGTTCTTGCTATTATTAAACATGGCTGTACTGATATTATCATTTTTTTTTTTAAAGAGAGCTGCACTCGCATATTAATCAAGAGCTAAGAAACTAAACCAAAATTATGAAGGCAGACACTTGATTCTTACGAAACCATATAAATGGGTGCGATCAGGCTCCACACACCAAATTGCCATGAATTGCTTAACACCATTTGAAACATATCTTTAAATAAAAGGGGAAGGTATTACCTATAACAAGATCGGATGATATTGACTCTGGCAATTCCAACTCAATCCCTTCTTCTTCTTCTTCTTTTCCTTTTATACAACCCAAGCCCTAACAAATCAGCCCCTTTCTTTTTCACAGAAGCCCTAGCTTCCAATATCTAAAACATGGAAAATTGGAGGAACTTGGCAAGGCAGAGAACGTGGAAACAAGAACCGAATGGGGTGAAGGTTTGGGTGATCGGAATTTAGATGGTTTTGAAGAAGAAAAGGGTTTCAATCTTGGGGGAGTTGGATATGGTGGTGGTGGTTTGTCGAATTAGAGGTGGTGGGGTACGGCGGTGGAGCTGGAAGAAATGGGGACGACGGTGGCTGGTTTTTGGGTTTTTTTTTTTGTTTTTTTTTTGAAATGGGTTTGGTTCGAAAATGGGTTTTGGGGGTGAGGGAGTTGCAGAAAGTGGGTTCGGCTTTGGGGTGGAGATGGTGGATGGGCGGCAGCTTGGGAGGATTTTCGAAGGGTTTTGGTGGCTGGTGGTGGTGTGGGTGGTGGCGGTCGGCGGTTTTTTCTGAAATGGGTTTGGGTTGTTTCGGTTTTAATGGGGGGTTTGGGTTGGGGATTGGTGGGGGTTGGAGATGGGGGATCGTGGCCGATGGGGGTGGTGGCCGACGGTGGGAAGGTGGTGGCGATTGGTGTCAATGGAGGTGGCGGTGAATGGGTTTTTCTTTTATTTTTCTTTCGAAAAGGGTTTGGGGGTGGAGGAGTTGCAGAGGTGGCTCCGGTGGGAAGGTGGTGGCAATCGGTGAAGAAGGTGGTCGCTGTAATGGTGGAGGTCGGAGGTTGCGGCTGGGGATGGGGAGGAAGGTGGTGGGTTTTGGCACTTTTCGAAGTGGGTTTTGCTGGTTTGATGGTGGATGGATTTGCAGAGGTGGGGGTTGCGGCTGTGGAGGAGGAGGAAGGTGGTGGGTTTCGTAGGTGGTGGCTGAGGGTGGAGGTTGCGGCTGTGGAGGAGGATGGTTTGGGTGGGGTTCGGTGGTGGAGAAAAGAAGAAGAAGATGGTGGACGGCCGGAGATGGAATGGGGGCCGGATTCCGGCACCACTCGCCGGAGAAGAAAGATTTTCTTCTCCCTGCTCCTCTCTCTCTGCTTCTCTCTCTCTCTCTCTGCTTCTTTCTCTCTGTTTTCCCCTCTGCTTCTTTCTCTCCTTTTTTTTTTTGTTAGGGACGAGGGAGATTACAGAGGTTGAAGAGTGAGATGGGTTTCGGTGGTTTGGGCCGGAGGTTGGAGGGTGGAGATGGAATGGGTTGTAGGCTTGCCGGATTCCGGCGGGCTTGCCGGAGAAGAAGATGGTGGCTGTGGGTTCTTCTCCCTCTCTCCTTTTTTTCTTTTTTTTTTTTTGAATCTCCCTCTTTCATGCAAGAAATCTCTTTGTTTTATACTTAGGGTTGAATCCTTAGCTCTAATCCCAACCATCTATGTGGCATCTTCCTTCCCTTGGGTGATCTCCACCCTTGATCTACTTCCTCCACAAGCATTCCTTTCTAGAAACCCTAAAACCCTAAAATGTTCTAACTAATCTAGACCCTACACCTCATCTCTTAATCCAATGGCCCATGCATGTTGCTTGCAAAGAAAGTAATGCCCATTTTATTAAAATACCCCTAGGACAAGGTGATTTTACCCTATTGCCATTATGCCCTACTTGCTTTTATTTCCATCAATGAGCACCCTCACTTGGTTGTTTTCAACCCCCTCTTTCGTAATAAAGAGAGATAGCACCAATACTACCCTGCTTCGATAGCCGGGCTAACCTGTTCCGAATTTTTACACCGATTGACCAATGGGCCGACATGGGCGCACCCTCATTTTGTATCGGACGAGGGGAATGATATGAGCACAGCCAGTTTTGATGATGGCACACACTCGCCCGTCTTGTTCTTCATTTTTCGCCCGATTGCCCTGAAATTTTGCAGGGGGATTCTCGAGAATACTAACAACCTCCTGGGGATTTCTACCCAGAAATATGCGCCATAAGATACTCAAAGACTCAGGCCTTCCCCTCATTCTGGGCCCAGGCCTTCAGGAATTTGGGAATTTCGCTAGATTTTGAAGTTCTTATTTAATTTTTGGGAATTTAAGGCCTTGTCAAAATGGGGTGTCTACACTTAGTTAGGTTTTTCATCCTAATCTAATCAATTGTTCATATCTATTCATTCTGTGGATTATTATCTGATTATTTGATTGTTAGATAAGGGTTCCCCTCTTAGTTAGGGTTCTTTATCTAATTCAATTCTATTAATCTATTCGTCTTTCAAATTATGATAAGACCAATGGATTTTTAATCATCATTCTAATAGCCATGATCCATCCTTTAATCTTTTGGTTGTAAATCTGACCCATTACCAAATGTTGTTACTCATGGTCAATCCTTCATTTGATTACATCTCCTTGGTGACCATATTCTACTTACCGATTGTGAGTTTATCTTACCATCATTATTTGAGTGCAAGTATCCTTGCTAAGAATTCTACATTACCGAGTTTCTATTCATTTACCCTTACGTTGATTTATGGGGATCTCCTTATATAGCTGTCATGCTGCCGGATTTTACCCAACACATTTTCTGTGTGATTGCTATCCTTTAGGGTTATTGATAAATCATGTGTTTACCTTACCATGACCTTTCTTACAATTGTTATGCTGATGGTTCTTACCCAAGGGAGAGATGTGTTTGTATTATCTCTTGTTTCAACTTGTGTATAACATTTCCATGAGATTGCCTCATACTAAAATTAGTGTTTTTCAATTCCATGACAGGAGTCTGACCTAATTGACCTCACACATCTGCTACACCAGTTTCCTTTTATTTCACCCAGTCAAGTCAACACGACTTATACAAGGGTTGAACTCTCAGTCATACATCATGGAGGAATGGGTACTACCCATAAACTCGTAGTGCCAATGCATTACTATCGAAGAAGTGTCCTGTTTTGCTAGATTTATTTTTCATTGAGTGTACGTCAACTTTCTTCTCTCAAAGTTGGTAAGTCTTACTGTGTCAATGTCAAAAAAAATGTGTCATGTTTGTCAGTCGTGTTCATTCAGAGTCTGTTTCCGTCTATTGTCAAGTCGAATGTAGAGCCCATTGAGGCGCATTGAAGAAAAAAAAGGGTTACTGATGTATGTAAGAGTCTTCAATTCAATAAAATTGTTCATTTCGTATCTTTGATGGTCTATGATTCACTCTTAGATTTAATGTTTAAATGAATGCAGACGAAATTTCTATCGAGATCTGAAAAATGGTAAAGTGAGAGGAAGAGCGTCTAGCATAGCCACTTAAAGAAGAAATTGAAGCTATCGATAGTGATTTCGAAATCCGAAGCTTGAGAAAGAAGGATTGGCAAAACTTTTCCTCCCGAGGAGAGTGAGGAATTGATAAACCTATTTAGAGGGGTTTGAGGTAGTCTTGTTTGATCCTATAAGGATAAACCGAGTGAATGCCCTGTTGTTGTGCAAAGCAAGACTCCATCAGCTTTAGTCATTTGGTCAAAAGCAGAAATCTTAGAGAGATGAACATCAGACAGCCAGTGAAGCTGATGAGAACATTGAGAGAAGACTTTCAAATACAAAGTCGTATTCATAGAACTAGATCCCCAAAAGAACACTTGGGTTGTATATTTGATGGGATTCCAAGTCATAGTATCGAGGGAGTAGGGACAATTCTTATGTCCAAAAGAAAGAGCGAATCCAAAAGAAACAAAAGCATGAGAAAGAGAAAAGAAGGAGAAGGAAATGTGTCCCTAAGACAACTCCTTAAGAATGTCAAGGACCCAAATGATGGAGTCAATAATGTAGAATGAATATGAGAATCGTCTTCAACATTTGGAGACAAATAAGAGTTGTAGAATCTTGAACATAAATTCAAGATTTCCGAGATAAAAATGCAGCATCATTGTTGAAGTCTTGTCTGAAAATACTATCAGACTTCTCGACAAAAGCATTCAAAGCCATTGAACCTTACTCCTTAAGAGCTTGTACGTCAAAACACAATGAGGCAATCCTTGGACGTTTGAGCCTTTATAGCCAAAATCCTAACGTTTTAAAATCCTTTTGTGCACTCTTTGAGCCGAAAAGTAAAATCAAACCATTTTTTATTCGAACACATTATAAACCAAGGGTGTTTTGCACCCGAACTTTGCGGACCTGATCTCCATCTCTTCAGGGGTACGTAGGCAATCTGATTAATTCAGATTCGGTCAACCTTTGGGATAAAAGAAAAATTATTCCCTGTCAATCTTTTGAAGCTTAAAATTAAACCATTCCAAGCCCACTTAGAAAGTCCTTCTGGTGAAATAAGCAAAGGTTCAAGGCAAATGAGAACAAAAATAAAAAGACAAGAAAAGAACGTGAGTCTGAAGACCCACTAGGTTGAAAACCCGAAAGGGCGGCCTAGAGTCATGCATTTGCTAAGACAACAACTAAAGAAGTTGACTTATGCAAAAGTAGGGTAGTGGTCTGCTGGATTAAAAACTTAAAGAGGCAATCAAGTTAGAGGCAAACACTTCCCATATAGAGTGAGTTGATGAGATATAGAAGGAGTTCCTCAGTCATGAAGAATTCCAGAGTTTAAGAAGTGCGAGCAATTCAGGCAAGAGTTAAGACAAGTAGTTTGCTAGACCAGAAAATCTAGAAGGACAATAGGTATGGGTTCTCACCAGAGGAGGCTCGAAGAGATGAAGAAGCAATCACTACACGAGGCAGGATCTTGGAATTCGAATAGTGTCAGTGAGACTTACTTTGACACCTTTATAAACTAGGAGCATTAAGAGTGAGCAATCCGAAGGGGGTAATAACCATGACGAAAATCCCGACGGAGGAAATTAGAGCCTCTTGACATGGTTTTCAAGATTACTCTGAGGGTGGCCAACCTTACCATAGAAAATAACATATTTTATCTAAGCGTGAATCAAAAGTGAGTGGAGTCCCTTGAATAATGTATATCTTCTTTGATAGAGTCCTTGGAAGTCTGTTCCTCATTTGTATTCGTGTTCTTTCAAGGTCCAAATTGTTTGGCATTGGAAGAATGAGTGTATATCTTCTAAAGTGAAAAGAAAAAAATTAGAATCGACCCCAGTTTACGTATCAGAGAAAGGCGAGAAATATCTTGTTCAGAACCGTTGAAGATGTCAAGTTTCAAGCATTGAGTGGTGGAAAGAACTTCAAATAGTGTTCAATGAAAGGAGAAATTTTCAGGCTTAGCCATTATTCAACAAAGAACCCATGCAAATCTAAATTTTCCTCACTTACCCTGGTTCTGCTTTCCTTGGGACTCTTGTCATGGAAGTACAATACAGTAGGGGCATCTTTTATGACTTACGTCATAAAAGATATCAGACACACAAAGGCAATCAGTGCCAATATCTTCAGCAAGTTGAGATAAGAGAGATACGAGCATGTCTCGAGCCAAAATCTCTAAACTTCTCATATGAGTCCACTCTTCAAAAAGTCAATTTTCAAAGAACATCAATTTCCCCAACAGAGTCTAGAATTTGCTTCTGCATTCTTCAAACCTCAACAGAATGCTTTTCACCTGTTAAAGAAGGGTCAATACCTGGAAAACCCCATCAAGTTACTTGAGTTCGATCCTCAGCAAGGAACTCGTACTCCTAATTTTCTCGGCAAGAGAAATCTAATTTTCGAAAAATCTAGAAAATCCAAAAATTGATTCTCCATTCAATAAATAAGTCCTCCGGGTAAGTCTTGTAAATTCTTAGCTCCTCGTGGTCTATGGTTCAGGTATACCATATACCCTTGCTTTCTGAGTGGCTTTTCGTAATCTGCCTTTCAAGTTGTATCATGGACCCACTATCCTAATTCATTCAAGGCTCTTCGTGGTCTACCATTCAGGTATACCATAGACACTTGCTTCCCAAGTGGCTCTTCGTGATCTACCTTTCAAGTTGTATCATGGACCCACTATCCTTATTCATTCAAGGCTCTTCGTGGTCTACCATTCAGGTATACCATGGACCCTTGCTTCTTGAATGGCTCTTCGTGATCTATCTTTTAGGCTATATCATGGACACATTATCCATACTCATTCTATTCATCCCCATTACTTGTCATTGTTCATGTTGGGCTCTTTGTGGCTTATTGTCATGGACCCTATATTCATTGTGTGACTCTTCACGGTTTGTTGTCATGGACCCTCGATTATGGCTTGACTCTTCATAGCTAATGGCTATGGACCATTCATTTTCATTTTTTTTAATAAATCAATCACTCAATGTCTTTTGGTGTGGCTCTTCATGGTTTATTACCATGGATCCTCGATTTCTAGTTTCTTAATTTAAAAAACTTTTCCATGAGACTCTTCATGGCTTATCACCATGGACCCTCGATTCCTGTCTGCTTAGCTCTTCACGGCTTGTCTTTGTGGACCCTTGAGTACTTCTTGGCTCTTCATAGTTATTGCTATGGACCCTCGATATCCAATTTCCTAAAACAAATGACTTTTCTGCGAGGCTCATCGTGGCTTATAGCTATGGACCCTCGATTCCTGCTTACGAGGCTCTTCGTGGCTTATCACCACAGACCCTTGATTCCTGCTTGCGAGGCTCTCCATGGCTTATTACCATGGACCCTCGATTCCTGCTTGCTTGGCTCTTCGCGGTTTATCAGCATGGACCCTCGTTCTTTGCAAGGCTCTTCGTGGCTTGTCGTCATGGAACCTTGATCAAAATTTTCATTTAGCTGTTGTTCTTTCTTGTTTAATTTGGTGAAAAGCTGAACGACCACTTTATCTAGTTATTTTTGTTGTTAGTAATGAAAAAGTTAACCCATGTTTTACATGATTCGTCGTTGCGCAGTATACCGTTGCCCACGTGTGGATTTAGGTTACCGCTACCCACGTGTGGATTTAGGTATACCTGTATTTTTTTTGACATATTACCATGATAAGTCTAGTGAGAGTTTCTCTCACCAACATGTTTTGAATGCCGAGTTATGTGTCCAGTATTTCACCAAATTACTCATAAGTCATGTTAATTGTTGAAATTTTAAAACCAAAATCCATTTTATCCTTGTGAATACGGTTTCAAAACAATAAAAAAAAACTCTTTGAGTGATTGGTTTAAACTCATTTTGGCAAGGTTTTTAATATAACAATACAAAAAAACTCTTTGAGTGTTTGGGTTTGTGTTTGTTTTGGACAAGTTACAATATATCAATAGCAAAAAAAAACTCTTTGAGTGTTTGGGTTTGGACATATTTTGGAAAAAGTTTTAATACAATGATTAAAAAAAAACTTTGAGTGTTTGGGTTTATACTTGTTTTTGAAAAGTTTTGATACAACGGTGAAAAAAAAACTCTTTGAGTTGTTAGTTTGTACTTGTTTGAGTGATTTGGTTTGTACTTGTTTGGTTAGTACTCTTTGAGTGTTTATTTTGTGTTTGCTTTGGTAAAGCCTCAGCTTAAGAATAAAATGTGTGTGTTTTGTGTATGTTTATTTTTAATAAGAGTCCTTGTTGACTGATTTGGATAGTTGAATCATGAGCATTAGAAGAGGCCATCTCATTCAGATATCATGGTTACCATGATAAGAGTCAGTGAGAGTTTTTCTCCCTATTGCTTGTAGATTTTGAGTTTTGTTACAGAGTCACTTTGTTGTGTTACCTTTGTGAATACCATTTTAGAGTCAAAACCCCAAAAAATTATTTTACTTCATTTCGGGTCGGCCAAAATATGTTGTCTGTTTAGCTTTGGCATTCGCGCGACGAGCACAGTCTGCAAAAGAGGGGCATCTGTATACACCCCATTTTGGTCGAACCCTTTTACATTTTGTTTTGAATAAAAACCTTAGTAAACTAGTGTTTTAGAGTCCCAAATTGTACCCTAAGGAAGGTTAGGATCCCAAGTAGGTCCCTCTAAAATTTTATTGAAATCCGTCGAGGTTTGCCTAGTAAACGAGCGTAGTAGGTGGTGTAGTGTAAAATAGTGTAGCAGAAGGAGAGTGGTTTATCTAGTTTAGAGGTAGTCTAGTTAGCGTGTGTTGTAGCAGGGGGTTGTCTCTGGGTAATTAGAAGGGCACAAATTTATCTCTTAATATTTCATTAAAAGTTTTACCTATGGGCCACCCATTTTTAACAAAAACTAAGTGAAAAACTAAAAGTGGGTGACATAGGCAAATTAAGGGGGTCAATTTTTTTTATAAAATCCTACAAATAGCAGTGAGGGGGTCTCATTTGAGCAACCCCATCTTAGAAGTTAGGGTTTCATTCATCCCTTTGAGAGAGAAAAATTCCCAATTCCAAAACCCTAATTTTCATAACCCTATCTTTCGCACGAAATTCTTTTTTCTCTGATCATTTTCCAGTGAAATTCCGATCAAAATTCTGTCGGTTATTCTCTTTTATCCGATTAAATCTTGTTTCAGTGCAATTTTCTTCTTCTAAATTATATTTTCCTCATTTTTGACATCTCAGATTTGCTATTTTACATTTAGTTTCAACTCAAATCCTAACTCTACTTCACAAATCCTAGCTGTAAGCCAAAGGGTTCCCATGGGTCTAATAATTCACCTTACCTATTGTTTTGATGCTAGCAAACTCAAATTGATTAGCATTTATGGACTAATATGTTGCTTTGAGGTGTTGTGTTACCATTACACAACTCTTCTCAATACATGGCATGTGGATCAAGGATCAAAGGAACCAAGAGCTTGCGCCTACATTGGAGACATCATCATTTGAAGATGTTCAAGTCAAGAAGCTCGAAGATGAAGATTCCACAAGTTCCTCGCAAGTGTCAAGAAGGAGCTTTGAGTTGAACATGCCATGGTGACTCCTCATGAACCTCTCAACATGATTTGAAGATTGGAGGAAGTCACAAGAGTCAAGACAAAGTTCAAGATGTTCCCTCAAGCTGAAGTAGTCCAAGGAAGTGCAAAAGAGCTGATACAATACAAGAAGACTCATGATATCCACTTTTAGATTGTATTTAGAGTCCTCTTGATTTATGTAAAATGCACTTTCAAAAGGTTTTCAAATGGTTTTCATACTTAACCTTTTATATCTTAGGAAATCATTAACACACCCAAAAATGTGTTTGAAAACCTAGGACTAAAGCCCAAAGACCGTGGCCCAAAATCCCTGAATTTCTAAAGTTAAAATAGAATTTACACAGGGCTGGTCGACCGGGGGTATCTCGGGCGACCGCGATAAGGTAACTGGAAATCCAGCACTTACAGAAATTTAGCGGTCGGGTGACCGGGGGAAGCCGGACGACCGCAGAAATTGTTCTGTGGAATCAGAACCATTCTGTCATGGGTTTGGGCGGACGATCGCCGTGGGTCGGTCGATCATGATAAGGTTTTGCACTTAAATGTTGAGCGGACAGGTAGCCCTCGCCGGGCCACCGCCATGGGACAGGTCAACCGCGACGGTAAGAAATTTGAAAATAAAAAATGGCGCCCGATAGGGGCGGGCGACCGTGGTGGTTTGGTCGACCGCGACGGTCAGGCAAACTAGTCGTTGGGGCTTTCGCTGGTTGACTTTCTCAAACCAGTTTTTTACAGTTTTACCCCGAAACAGTCATATTTTCAAATACAATATATATACATCATCTAAACCTATCTAAACAAGCTTTTGAACATTTGAGAAAAATCAAATCCCATTTCTTTAAGCTTCAACTTTTAAAATTAAAAACTAAAACCTCTGACCTTGTATTTCTACATTTTATCAAGAGGCACTCCATTGGGCTTTTATTTGCTTATTTCTTTGGAGTGATTGTAAGCTTACAAAGTTATAATCCACCTATTAAGAGGCATTGAGAGATTTTCATTTTCTTTGTTCTTCATTGAGGGTCTTTTCTTCGGCCCGGTAAGAATTGTAAAGACATTGTGAGGATCTCCTCTTCGGCCCATTAAGAAAAGTGAAGACATGGTGAGGGTCTCCTCTTCGGCCCTTTAAGAAAAGTGAAGACATTGTGAGGGTCTCCGATTCGGCCCGGTAAGAAAGGTGAATCATGTAAGAGGGTGTGTCCCCTCGCAAGGCTTCTTGCAGAAAGGGTTTGTTCCCTTTGGAGTTGGAGGGGTTGGGTGTACAGCTTGGAGATTCCCCATTGAAGAATCTCATCTTTAGTAGAGTACCCCAAGGAGAACAACTTGGAAGAGTGGAGTAGGTCTTGTAATAGACCGAACTACTATAAATCTTGTGCCTTGTGGTTGCTTCTTCTTCTCATTCTCTTTGCACGTGTGGTGATTGATAAACTCTAACCCTAAGTTATATTTACGCTTTTAATCGAACAAGGGTTAGTAAATGTGCTTGTTAGTTTATCTACACCCTAGATTTCACTAACATGCCTATTTGAACAAGGGTTAGACTAATTAGTGCTTAATTAATGGATTAATATTTAATCTTCCACCTAATTAAGCCTAAAAATTTTAATTGACCAAGTCAACCCCCTCTTGGGTTGTCACACATGGATTTCATTTGATATCAGAGCTTAGGCTCTTAAAGAGTTCAAACGAATTTTGAAAAGGGCCGATTCATCCTAATTCCTCCATTCTTTGATACAACGAATTATGGAGCTTGGAAAGCATAAATAGATGCCTATCTTAAAACCATAGATCATGACATTTTAGATGTCATTGATGAGGGAATTTATTTTTCAAGAAAATGTATAGAAGGTGATTTAAAATTATTTTACTTGAACTCAAAGGTAATGATTTTATTGTGTTGTGGTTTAACTCCAAACATTTTTGACAATATTTCAAATTGCATCAATGCAAAAGATATTTGGACTTAATTAGAAAATATTTATGAGAAGGACTTCTCAAAAAATCTTTTGCAAAAGAAAGTTCTTTCAAACTTTCAATTTTCGAGTTGGAAATTCAAATTGAAATTTTAAAATAAAAAATAAATGTATGTTTGAAAAGAATGAGAAATTAAGTCAATTGCGCATATTTTTTATAAATAAAAATGTTGACTTATTGCAAAGACGCAATGCCTTTGAGAAAGAAATTAAAAGCCTTGAAAATACAAACATAGAATTAATTGAAAAACATAAATATGTTTGTGAAAATGAAGAACAATTGAAAACTAATTTATCTCTTCAAAAAGAATGTTTTGAAAATCAATTGAATGAGATTAAATTAGAAAAAGTAAAACTCTCTGTAAAGAATCTAAGACTTCAAGAAGAACGGAAAAGCATGATTGCTTGAATTCTAAGTCTTCTGATTCTATTTGTTCCTCATCTACCAATCATTATTATTGTACTCATTGTGGTAGATCTGGACATCACAAATCTGAGTGTAAACTTAGATTTGTGAAATCTAACAAGTTTGTTTGGATAATAAAAGATACACTCCCTCAAACAAACTTGGATGGAACCAAAGGGATTTGGGTTCCAAAGAATCTCATAAACTAATCAGTGAATGAGTTAGTTTAGGGATTGTGCTAAATTGTTATATCATTTACATTCATTCTAGATACCTCAATTCATTAATTTATTCCTTGTATCTAGATTATTTGAGCTTAATTTATATATATTGTTGTCCATGAATATAGATACTCATATGTGTGATGTTTTTTACTTGAATGTATCTATATTCGTATGGAGTTAATGATCACATCTTATACCTGCTATAGTCTAAAAGTAATTAAATGATATATTTGTTTGTAGACTATATTTTGTTCTTTACTGAATATCGTTTTAAAACCCATCTAAGTTCAAAATTACATCACATTTGCACTTAGCATCCACAAGTAGAAAGCCTTGCTTGTCAACCGTGCTAGACATAAATTAGACACATGTCATAGGAATCTAGCATTATTATTGGGCATCTACCCATTATGATAGTTAACATGCAATACATTGTGATGGGAACACATATCTCGCTCACATTTTGGCTTTCTATAGATTCATTCACCTTGTTATTTTAATGGTGATTTGTGGATGAAAACATAGTCGTTTGGACCATGAACCCTATGGGTCATGTCATTTGGGTTCAAACTCTGAAGACTATCCATGAATGCTTAAAATGCCATATCTTGCTCATGATTACCCATAAGTGATAGACTATCACTTGCATGAGCCATGGATGTCTCTCTCAGACATGTTCTCTACAGATTCATTCTTTGTCAGAGTTCTATAGATTTGTGCTTTATAGACATATGTATATATAAAATCTATAGTTATTTTCCCTTTTATTGCATTAGCTACATGTTTTGATGGTAAACCTTAAAGTTAAAATCTACTCAATTGGTGCTTTTAGCCTTCTTACTTGGTAAGAGGGAGATTGTACCTTCATCTTAATTAAAACATATAATTACTTTCGCTTCTAGCCAACATCTTAACCATGATAAGCCATATGTGCCTTATGTGTTATACATACATATATATATATATATATATTATATGCACAAATGTAGGGGGAGCATGGTTTGCTAGGTTATCATCTCTTTTTGTATCATATGACTACCTCCAGCAATCATGCATTTGTAGCCCAAGGGTGGTTTTTTCAATCTTTCACCTTAAATCCCCTGGTGCATGTGTGTTAAGACAGCCCTTTGGATTCATACCATGTATGAGTCTTTAACAAAGGGGGAACTTTACATGAATATCTGTCATTTCCATCTTATCATATGTAGGTTGATATGGGTATCATACTACGTGTGATAAGCTCACCCATATGGAGCTTTATTGTTTCATATGTGTGGTAGTTGGGTCTTGTCTTATACTGTCACTCTGAGGTCATCTCTCATTTATGACAAGTACCCTTAGCCTAACCTTTATAAGCATATCTTTTGCAGCTTCATGGGTCATAGAAGTGCATTACAGTAATTCTCTTCATCTATGTTCATTTTCAAACATAGATGTGCCCGACACTGACATACCACATGTCTATGTTTGATTGTTCTTATCATGTATGATTCACTTTAGACATCTTATATACATGATAAGTTCTTTGGGAGAGAAATCATGATATTATAAATTGAGCTTTAATTGTAAAATCTCTTCCATTTTTTATTCATGTATATAGACCTTTATTTTGCTTTATCTATATATACATGTTCCATTATTTGCCATGGATATAGTATTTACTTATCTATTTTTGTATCCATGTGCATTTTTATATCAGACCATATTCATTTCATTTGGTATATCTTTTGTCTGGTATTCCTTTATTCACATTTTAAATGAAAAATTCTGTTGAACGGATTAATAATGAATGGTTAAAGGTGTAAAATGGCAACTCAATTGCCCTATGTGCTTGAGCTATTACATTTAGTCCATATGCACATAGTCAAGGGGAGCATTAATTTCAAATCTCTAGGGTAAGCAACTTGTGCTTAAAAAGTTATTTTATATGTTCAGAGTATATTCATGCTCTGGAAGAGACTTGTTTGCTCATTACCCAAGAGTTCAAAGTTAAAACCCATCACCTTTCCTACCATTCTACCCTGGCATGCCCTAACATAGGTTTCACCTAAGGCCATGACAAATACATAGGGGGAGAGAAAAATGGTTTCTTATTCATGTTTATGTAGACCATTGTAATGTGCTCACCTGGTTTATTGCCCCCATAGTTGTGCTTAACTTGCAAATCTTTAGTACAAAAATAAAAAATAAAAAAAATCTGCTTATCATGCATTTTACCTTGTTTTATATTTTGATAAGCATCGTATGAGCTTAATTGAGACATCATATACACTTTGAATAACTCTTGTGAGTTATTCTTCATCTTGACACCCCACTTGCACTTTCACTTGCATATCCCTACCTTTGTTAATGCTGCCAAAAAGGGGAGAGTTTTAGGAAATAATTAGGTAGTCCACATAGTATATGTACTACATGCTTTACAATATCATTTTGTACTTGTGCATATAGTGAGGGGGAGCATTGCTTCATGGTTTATAGTTTTTAATGCTTAATCATCTATTTGTTTAATATCTCCTACCTCCGTAATCAATTTGTTTGTCATCATCAAAAACGGAGAGAATGTAAGCCCAAGGGTTCCCATGGGTCTAATCATTCACCTTACCTCTTGTTTTGGTGCTAGCAAACTCAAATTGATTAGCATTTATGGACTAATGTGTTGCTTTGAGGAGTTGTGTTATACACATGAACTTCATCTCATAATCACCATTACACAACTGTTCTCAACACATGGCTTTTGTTTGAAGGATCAAAGGAACCAAGAGCTTGCAACTACATTGGAGACATCATCATTTGAATATGTTCAAGTCAAGAAGCTCGAAGATGAAGATTCCACAAGTTCCTAGCAAGTGTCAAGAAGGAGCTTGGAGTTGAACATGCCATGGTGACTCCTCATGCACCTCTCAACATGATTTGAAAATTCGATGAAGTCACAAGAGCCAAGACAAAGTTCAAGATGTTCACTCAAGCCGAAGTAGTCTAAGGAAGTGTAAAGGAAATGATAGAATCGAAGAAGACTCATGATATACACTTTTAGATTGTATTTAGAGTCATCTTGATTTATGTAAAATGCACTTTCAAAAGATTTTCAAATGGTTTTCATACTTAAATTTTTATATCTTTGGAAATCATTCACACACCCAAAAATGTGTTTGAAAACCTAGGACTAAAGCCTAAAGACCATGGCCCAAAATTCCTGAATTTCTAAAGTTAAAATGAAATTTACACAGGGCTGGTCGACCGGGAGTATCTCGGGCGACCGCGGTAAGGTAGCTAGAAAGCCAGCACTTGCAGAAATTTAGCGGGAAGTCGACAGGGGGAAGCAGGATAACCATGGAAATGGTTCTGTGGAATCAGAACCATTCTGTCATGGGTTTGGGCGGGCGACCACCGTGGCTCGGTCGACCGTGACGGTAAGAAATTTGAAAATAAAAAAGGGCACCCGATAGGGGCGGGCAACAGCGGTGGTTCGGTCGACCATGACAGTCGGGCAAACTAGCCGTTGGGGCTTTCGCAGGTTGACTTTTTAAACCCAGGTTTCAAATACACTATATATACATCATCTAAACCTATCTAAACAAGCTTTTGAATATTTGAGAAAGATCAAATCCCATTTCTTTGTTTAACTTTTAAAATCGAAAGCTAAAACCTCTCTAAGCTTGTATTTCTACATTTTATAAAGAGGCACTCCATAGAGCTTTTATTTGCTTATTTCTTTGGAGTGATTGTGATCTTACAAAGTTGTAATCCTCCTATTAAGAGGTCTTGAGAGTTTTTCATTTTTTTTGTTCTTCGTTGAGGGTCTTCTCTTCGGCCGGGTAAGAATTGTGAAGACATTATGAGGGTCTCTTCTTTGGCCCGTTAAGAAGAGTGAAGACATGGTCAGGGTCTCCTCTTAGGCCCGTTAAGAAAAGTGAAGACAATCTGAGGGTCTCCGATTCAGCCCGGTAAGAAAGGTGAATCATGTAAGAGGGTGTGTCCCCTCGCAATGCTTCGTGCAGAAAGGGTTTGTTTCCTTTAGAGTTGGAGGAGTTGGGTGTACGGCTTAGAGATTTTCCATTGAACAATCTCATCTTTAGTGGAGTACTCCAAGGAGAACAACTTGGAAGAGTGGAGTAGGTCTTGTGATAGACCGAACCACTATAAATCTTGTGTCTTGTGGTTGCTTCTTCTTCTCCTTCTCTTTGCACGTGTGGTGATTGGTAAACTCTAACCCTAACTTGTATTTATGCTTTTAATTGAACAAGGGTTAATAAATGTGCTTGATTAGTTTGTATAAACCCTAGATTTCACTAACATGACTATTTGAAGAAGGGTTGGACTAATTAGTGCTTAATTAAGGGATTAACTTTTAATATTCCACCTAATTAAGCCTAATATTTTTAATTGACCAATTCACCCCCTCTTGGGTTGTCAGATTTGAATTTCGTTTGGTATCACAGCTTAGGCTCTTAAAGAGATTTTTAACTTTAAAAATCTACAAGGAAAAAGATCTGTGACAATCCAAATAGATTTTGAGAAAGGCCAATTCACCATAATTTCTCCATTCTTTGATGGAACGAATTATGGAGCTTGGAAAGCACAAATGCAAGCCTATCTCAAAATCATAGATCATGACATTTTATATGCCATTGAAGAGGGAATTTTTTTTCAAGGAAATGTACTGAAGGTGATTTGAAATTATTTTCGTTGAACTCAAAGGCAATGATTTTAATGTGTTGTGGTTTAACTACAAACATTTTTAACAATATTTTAAATTACATCAATGTAAAAGATATTTGAACTTCATTAGAAAATATTTATGAGAAGAATATTTGTCTCTTTTCAAATGATAAATTTTTTTTAAAAAAAGAAAAGACTTCTCAAAAATCTTTTGCAAAAGAAAGTTCTTTCAAACTTTCATTTCCGAGTTGGAAATTTAAATTGAAAATTTAAAATCGGAAATAAATGTATGTTTGAAAAGAAATGAGAAATTAAGTCAATTGAGCATGTTTTTGATAAATAAAAATGTTGACTTATTTCAAAGATGCAATGCCTTTGAGAAAAAAATTAAAAGCCTTAAAAACACAAACATGGAATTAATTGAAAAACACAAATATGTTTGTGAAAATGAAGAACAATTGAAAACTAATTCATCTCATCAAAAAGAATATTTTGAAAATCAATTGAATAAGATTAAATTAGAAAAAGAAAAACTGTCTGTAAAGAATCCAAGACTTAATGAAGAAAAGGAAAAGCATGATTGCTTGAATTCTAAGTCTTGTGATTCTATTTGTTCCCCATCTACTAATCATTATTATTGTACTCATTGTGGTAGATCTGGACAACACAAATCTGAGTGTAAACTTAGATTTGTGAAATCTAACAAGTTTGTTTGGATAATAAAAGATATACTCCCTCAAACAAACTTGGATGGAACCAAAGAAATTTGGGTTCCAAAGAATCCCATCTAAACTAATAAGTGAATGAGTTAGTTTAAGGATTATGCTAAATTGTTATATCATTCACATTCATTCTAGATACCTCAATTCGTTGATTTATTCTTTGTACCTAGATTATTTGAGCTTAATTGATATATCTTGTTGTCCATGAATGTAAATCTGAATATCCCTTTAAAACCCATCTACAAGTAGAAAGCCTTGCTGGTCAACCTTGCTAGACATAAATTAGACACATGTCATAGGAATCTAGCATCATTATTGGGTATCAACCCATTATGATAGTTAACATGCAATAAAGTGTGATGGGAACACATATCTCCATCACATTTTGGCTTTTTATAGATTCATTCACCTTTGTTATTTTATAGGTGATTTGTACATGAAAACATAGTCGTTTGGACCATGAACCCAATGGGTCATATCATTTGGGTCCAAACTCTGTAGACTATCCTTGAATGCTTAAAATGCCATATCTTGCTCATGATTACCCATAAGTGATAGACTATCACTTGCATGAGCCATGGATGTCTCTCTCGGACATGTTCTCTACAGATTCATTCTTTGTCTGAGTTCTATAAATTTGTGCTTTATAGACATATGTAAATATAAAATCTATAGTTGTTTCCCCTTGTATGGTACTAGCTACATGGTTAGGTGGTAAACCTTAAAGTTAAAAGCTACTCAATTGGTACTTTTAGCCTTCTTACTTGGTAAGAGGGAGATTGTACCTTCATCGTAATTAGAACATCTAATTACTTTGGCTTCTAGCGAACATCTTAACCATGATCAGCCATATGTGCCTTGTGTGTTATACATATATATATTATATGCACATATGTAGGTGGAGCATGGTTTGCTAGGTTGTCATCTCTTTTAGTATCATATGACTACCTCCAGCAATCATGCATTTGTAACCCAAGGGTGGTTTGTCAATCTTTCACCTTAAATCCTCTGGTGCTTGTGTGTTAGGACAGTCCTTTGGATTCATACCATGTATGAGTCTCTAACAAAGGGGAAACTTTACATGAATATCTATCATTTCCATCTTATCATATGTAGGTTGATATGGGTATCATACTACGTGTGATAAGCTCACCCATATGGAGCTTTATTGCTTCATATGTGTGGTAGTTGGGTCTTGTCATGTACTATCACTCTGAGATCACCTCTCATTTATGACAAGTACCCTTAGCCTAAACTTTATATGCATATCCTTTCCAGTTTCACGGATCATAGAAGTGCATTACAGTAATTCTCTTCATCTTTGTCCATTTTCAAACATAGATGTCCCTTACACTGACATACCACATGTCTATGGTTGATTGCTCTTATCATGTATGCTTCACTCTAGACATTTTATATACATGATAAGGTCTTTGGGAGATAAATCACGATATTATAAATTGAGCTTTTATTGTAAAATCTCTTCCATTTTTTGTTCATGTTTATAGAACTCTATTCTGCTTTATCTATATATACTTGTTCCATTATTTGCCATGGATATGGTGTTTACTTATCTATTTGTGTATCCATGTGCATTTTTATATCAGACCATAGTCATTTCATTTGGTATATTTTTTATCTGATATTCCTCCATTCACATTTTAAATGAAAACTTCTGTTGAATGGATTAATAATGAATGGTTAAAGGTGTAAAAAGGCAATTCAATTGCCCTATGTGCTTGAGCTATTACATTTAGTCCATATGCACTTAGTCAGGGAGAGCTTTAATTCAAATCTCTAGGGTATGCAACTTGTGCTTAAAAAGTTATTTTATAAGTTCAGAGTATATCAATGCTCTGGAAGAGACTTGTCTGCTCATTACCCCACAGTTCAAAGTTAAAACCCATCACCTTTCCAACCGTTCTACCCTATCATGCCCTAACATAGGTTTCACATAAGGCCAATGACAAATACATAAGGGAGAGCAAAATGGTTTCTTATTCATGTTTATATAGATCCTTGCAATGTGCTCACATGGTTTATTGCCCCCATAGTTGTGCTTAACTTGCAAATCTTTAGCACAAAAAAAAATTAAAAAAATCTGCTTATCATGCATTTTTCCTTGTTTTATATTTTGATAAGCATCATATGAGCTTCATTGACACATCATATACACTTTGAATAACTCTTATGGGTTATTCTTCATCTTCTTACCCCCCTTGCAGTTTCACTTGCAAATCTCTACCTTTTTGCTGCTGCCAAAAGGGGGAGAGTTTTGGGAATTGATTAGGTAGTCCACATTGTATATGCACCACATGCATTACATTATCATTTTGTAGTTGTGCATATAGTGAGGGGGAGCATTGCTTCATGGTTTATATTATTTAATGCTTATTCATCTATTTGTTTAATATCTCCTACCTCTCTAATCAATTTGTTTGCCATCATAAAAAAGGGGAAGAATGTAAGCCCAAGTGTTCCCATGGGTCTAATCATTCATCTTTCCTCTTGTTTTGATGCTAGCAAACTCAAATTGATTAGCATTTATGGACTAATGTGTTGCTTTGGGGTGTTGTGTTATATACAAGAACTTCATGTCATAATCGCCATTACACAACTCTTCTCAACACTTTGCTTGTGGATCAAGGATCAAAGGAACCAAGAGCTTGCACCTACATTAGAGACATCATCATCTGAAGATGTTCAAGTCAAGAAGCTCGAAGATGAAGATTCCACAAGTTCGTAGCAAGTGTTAAGAAGGAGCTTGGAGTTGAACATGCTATGGTGACTCGTCATGCACCTCTCAACATGATTTGAAGATTGGAGGAAGTCACAAGAGCCAAGACAAAGTTCAAGATGTTCCCTCAAGCCGAAGTAGTCCAAGGAAGTGCAAAGGAGTTGATACAATCCAAGACGACTCATGGTATACACTTTTAAATTGTATTTAGAGTCCTCTTGATTTATGTAAAATGCACTTTCAAAAGGTTTTCAAATGGTTTTCAAACTTAACTTTTTATATCTTTGAAAATCATTAACACACCCTAATTTGTGTTTGAAAACTTAGGACTAAAGCCCAAAGACCATGGCCCCAAATTCCTGAATATTTAAAGTTAAAATGGAATTTTACACAGCTCCGGTCAACCGGGGGTATCCCGGCTGACCTCGGCAAGGTAGCTGGAAATCTAGTACTTGCAGAAATTTAGCGGGCCGGTCGACCAGGGAAAGCCTAGCGACCGCTGAAATGGTTATGTGGAATTAGAACCATTCCGTCATGGGTTTAGGCGGGCGACCTCTGTGGGTCAGGCGACCGCGATAGGTTTTTGCTCTTAAATGTTGAGCGGACAGGTAGCCCTTGCCGGGTGACTGCCAAGAGGCCGGTCGACCGCGACGGTAAGAAATTTAAAAACAAAAAAGGGCACCAAATAGGGGCGAGCGACCACGGTTTCGCGAGTTGATTTTTTCAACCCAGTTTTTTACACTTTTGCCCCCAAACGGTCATATTTTCAAATATACTATATATACATCATCTAAACCTATCTAAACAAACTTTTGAACATTTGAGAAACATCAAATCCCATTTCTTTGAGCTTCAACTTTTAAATTCAAAAGTTAAAACCTCTCTGAGCTTGTATTTCTACATTTTATCAAGAGGCATTCCATAGGGCTTTTGTTTGCTTATTTCTTCGGAGTAATTGTGAGCTTACAAAGTTATAATCCGCCTATTAAGAGGCATTGAGAGTTTTTCTTTGTTCTTCATGGAGGGTCTTCTCTTCGGCCCGATAAGAATTATGAAGATATTGTGAGGGTCTCCTTTTCGGCCCATTAAGAAAAGTGAAGACATGGTGAGGGTCTCCTCTTCGGCATGTTAAGAAAAGTGAAGACATTGTGAGGGTCTCCGATTTGGCCCAGTAAGAAAGGTGAATCATGTAAGAGGGTGTGTCCCCTCGCAAGGCTTCGTACAGAAAAAGTTTGTTCCCTTTGGGTTGGAGGAGTTGGTTGTACGGCTTGGAGATTTGCCATTGAAGAATCTCATCTTTAGTGGAGTACCCCAAGGAGAACAACTTGGAAGAGTGGAGTAGGTCTTGTGATAGACCGAACCACTATAAATCTTGTGCCTTGTGGTTGCTTCTTTTTCTCCTTCTCTTTGCACGTGTGGTGATTGGTAAACTCTAACCCTAACTTGTATTTATGCTTTTAATTCAACAAGGGTAAGTAAACGTGCTTGATTAGTTTGTCTAAACCCTAGATTTCACTAACATGCCTATTTGAACAAGGGTTAGACTAAATAGTGCTTAATTAATGGATTAACTTTTAATCTTCCACCTAATTAAGCCTAAAAATTTTAATTGACCAATTCACCCCCTTCTTACGTTGTCACACTTGGATTTCACTAGCTAAACCTTGAAACCTCAGATACAAGCTCTATGATTATTTTTAGCCTACAATCTTCGATCGAACACCTTAAAAACCATAGCTATTTTCATCTTCTCCAGTGATTCCGATTAAGATCCTGTTGAAATTTCGGCCAGTAACTTTCCTTTGCTGTTACATCTATTTTCTACCATTTTTTCTGGATTCGTTGTCCTTCATAAAAGAAGCTTTAAATCAGTGTTTTGAACTATAAATTCTAGTTCTTTGTAAAAATCAAAAGGAGTTGGGTTGGAGAGATTTAGATCTGAGTTAAGGCATTTTATCTGCAAATTGAAGGAGAAGAATAGGAGTAAGTTTCTTTTACATGTAAGTCTTTTATTTTCAAAAAAATGTTGTGTTTATAGAAGATTCAGGTTAATTTTGTTCACTGATTCGCTCTTAATTAAATTTTAAAGGAAAGAGCTCTGTTTTTTATCTCCTTATGATCGATGACGTTTAAAAAAACACAGGCAGAAAAATTCTTTATATTTTGTAATCTGTTCCTTTGGACTTCTGTGATTTCTTTTTTATGTCCAGATTATATTTGCAACTCATGCTCTGTCAAAATGTTTTAAAAAAATGTTGTTCTTTAGAAATTTTTGTGTTAAAGTATTTCGAAAGTTTTGTTATATAAGAAGTTTATTGTTGTGTTAAGCTATTCCAAAAAAATGATGTTTGTTGTGTAAACTGCATAATCAAAAGAGTTTTGAAAGCTTAGATTATTTGAAGTCTAGCTTGATTAGCGAATATCGGTAAATTATGAAGACTGGAAGGTGTTTAGATCTGATTGTAAAGATAATCTATAGATGAAATTGTGATTGTTTTTCTGAAAAATTTGTAATGTAGATGTTATATCTGTAGTAATTGAGAGTAATTATAGTGTGAAAACTTTCTTTTCTTTAGTAATTTGGGAAGTCATAGTTTTGATGCAATGTCATATATTATGTTCTTTGTTTGTCCTTGTGGTTGGGGTTATTGTCTTAGACGACAAGTCTTTGGTTAAAAATTGATGAATGTATTTTATAAATTGTGAAGACATTCATTCTCTGAGTTTTGAATTGTGCACGATTCTAAGATGATATCATTAGTGCGTATATATGCGTATGAGTGTATGTGTGTCTATCTATATGTGTATGTGTCTTTGAATATGTGTGTGTGACTATATATGTGTCTATCTATATATGTATATGTGTCTGTGAATATGTGTGTGAGAGTATGTGTGTCTATTTATATGTGTCTGTGAATATGTGTGTGAGTGTATGAGTGTTTGTGAATATATCTATATGTGTACATGTGTCTATGAGTGTGTGTGTGTGTGTGTGTGTGTGTGTGTGTGTTTGTAAATATATCTCTATGTGTGTATGTGTGTGTATCATAGTGTTTTGGTATTGGTACTATTACATTTTAAAAGTGACAAGACTAGTGTATTAAAAGTAAAGGACAAGTTGAACTTAGTACATGCATTACATTGTATTGACATCTCTTCATTAGGCTTTAGATACATACACCATCCATATCCAATCCTTCTCATTTGGCAAAAAATTGACAGTTAGTGTGAGACAAGCCTAGTTACATGTGGCTGCATAAATGATACATGTGTTAAGATTTTTTTTTTTCAAGTCCTTTCATTGAATCCATGATCAAATTCATTGAAATCTGCTGCATTTGGGGTTGATCCGAGCACCTGGCTCTTATTCCAGAAATATTCCTTAAATGGGTGACTACAATTGGGTGTGTTTGATGGCTGACACCTTCTCTTTCCTTATAGTAGCTTAGGGAGACAATTCATGTGTCTTATTGAATCTCTGGTTAAGCACGAAATTGCCTATTGAGTTGCATGTAGAGGTAGAGGAATATGACTTTGTTGATTGAAATTTATTTAAAATTTTCTGTTAGAAGATTTATTCAAGAATCCCATGGACTGATTTCGAGCTAGTGTGTAGACACCCCCATTTTGCTACGCTTTAAAAAGCGAAAGATTTAGTTGGTTTGTCAAGTCTCGAGTCTGTATTCCGCATTAGATTAGGCATCCATGCATTTTATGGTAGATTTCATCTTATTTTAGGTGTTTTGAAGTTGATTCGCAATCCTAAAGGTTTCTTAGGTGTTTCAATGGTCTCTGGAAGATGAAAATTTAAGTTTCCAATTAAGTGAAAAACCTGTCATATTTGGAATTTCTCAGGGTTTTCCCTATTTTCACCTATTTTGCACCTCGAGGGTAATTTGGTCATTTTCAATGTGTTTCACTTGACCTTTAGAGTGTGTCTAAGGAGTCTTAGATGATTTCATGAGTTTTTGAAAACCTGTTAAATTTAGAAACTCTTAGGGGTTTGACTTGACTTTGAAATTTTATGTGTTGAGGGCATTATGGGGCCTAGCCCGGTCGACCAACCCTGAGTGAAATTCTATTTTAACTTTAAAATCCAAGGGCTTTTGGGCAATGGTCTTTGGGCTTAAGTCCAAGGTTTTCAAACACAATTTTGGGTGTGTTGATGGTTTTCAAAGATGTAAAATGTTAAGTATAAAAATCATTTGAAAACCTTTTGAAAGTGCATTTAAACATAAAATCTAAAAATAAGAACCTTGAGTCTTCTTGGAATGTCTTGGCTCCTTTGCACTTTCGTGGACTTCTTCAGCTTGTGAATGAACTGCTTGACCTTGTTTGGCTCTTGTGACTTGTCCTCAAATCTTCAATGTATGTTGAGGTACATGAGGTGTCACCATGGCATGTTAAACTCCAAGCTCCTTCTTGACACTTGCTTATGAACTTGTGGGATCTTCATGTTGAGCTACTTTACTTCAGCATCTTCAAATGAAGATGACTCCAATGTAGGTGCAAGCTCTTGGTTCCTTTGATCCTTGATCCACAAGTCATGTGTTGTGAAGAGTTGTGTAATGGCAATTATGACATGAAATTCCTGTATACAACACAACACCTTAAAGCAACACATTAGTCCATAAATGCTAATCAATTTGGTTTGCTAGCATGAAAATAAAAATGTGAGGTGAATGATTAACCCATGAAAGCCCTTGGGCTTACAGTTTTGAATGAAAAAATAAGACAAACAGGAAGCCTCGGAGGGCGACCGCAGCAACCCAGGTCGACCGCGGCGGTTTGAAATTCAAAATTAAAAATGAGCGCCCGATAAGGGCGGGCGACCGCCGTAGTTCAGTCGACCGCCCCGGTCTGGCAAAAGTGGTGTTGGGGCTTGCGCAGTTTACTTTTTCTTGGCCAAATATTTACAGTATTTCCCCCAAACGGTCACAAAAGCACTTGGGGTATTTGAACCTCGTTCAAGACCTTCCAAAGAACCTTTTGAACAATCATTTTGCAAACCCTAGAGCTTGTACTCTCAAAATCAAAATGATTCTTCTTCAACCTCTTGAAAGCATTTAATTTTGCATTTACTCCTAGTCAAGAGGACTCCATAGGACGTTGATTTGCAATCATTTGGAGTTATTGTTAGCTTGAGAGATTTGTATTTGCCTATTTAGAGGCTTGTGAGCTTGATCTTTCCTTTTCTTTCTTGTATTTGCAAAGAGGAGTTGAACCCTTTGAGGCGGTGTGCAAAGAGGGCTGATTCCTTGGAGGCGGTGTTTGCAGAGAGAGTTTGTTCCCTTGGAAGCGAATTTTGTTGTAAAAAAGGCCCAGAGATTCGGCGTGCGGAATCTCAATATAGTGAAAGAAAATCACAAGGAAAAGACCAAGTACCTGGGTAGAGGAGTAGGTCTGTTTATGACCGCACTACTATAAAAATCTCCGTGTGGTCTCTTTACTCTTCTCCTCCTCTCCTTGGTGTTTGGTAATTTCTTTCCTTAACTTGAAATTTTATCTCGAACAAGGGTTAGCATAATCTAGGTTTAAATAATCCAATTCACCCCACTCTTGGGTTGCCCTTTGGGATTTCAAGGAGCATGAGCCAAAACTTTCATATCTTTTGTGCTATGCTTGTTTATCATGTGGAGCTAGACTATGGCTAACATTTAATCATGATAAACCGACACTTAAAGTGTAAGTGTCATTGTAGCCCAAGGGTTGAGTCTAATGTGTTATCTTTTGGTAAATATATCCAAAATCCCTTGGAGTCTATTTGCGGACAACCCTTTGGAGTCATACATTGTATGATTCATTTTCAAAGGAGGAGCTTGGAGTTAAATCTTATCCTCAGGGGCTTATCATATGATGTTTAATGTGTATATCATTTATCATATAATAAGTACACTCATTTGGAGAATGATTGCTCCATATATGTTAGATTGGGCTTGTCTTGTGCTCTTATTCTAGTATCACCTAATATTTTTTATATCATTTACCATTTTCTTTTGGTATAGAGAAAAAGCCCATAGCCTAGGACCTTAGTGCCATATCCTCTTAGGTTTCATACTTATCTTGGATAATCAATCTGGTTAGATCTTAAATTTGGTATCATCTATTCCAAGGATAAGTATTCTCTTCTAGAGAACTACCCAAGATAAGCTCTAGAATCTCTTTCTTAGGACATTCTTATAGTTGTCTATCCTATTCCCTACGAAAAGATCTCCTTATCATGTGCTTGTAAAGTGATTTATTATATATATATTCATGACAAGTTTTATTGGCCATGTATTCACTTTTATATTTTTGGCCTATTATGCCTTGTCATGCCTTACCTCATAGGTTTCACCTAAGGCCAATGACAAATCTTTAGGGGGGGAGCTAATTTTTGATATCTTTATATTCATATGGACTATAAAGATATGTTTGCATTGTCCATTTTGACATTCCCCACTTATTATGCTTAAATTTTCATATCTTAACAAAAAAGGAGGGGCTTATCATGCTAAACTTTATATTTACTCTATTTCCTTCATGATAAGTATAACATGAGCTTTATATTGCCATATTATTCTTGTGAAATTAATTACGGGTCATAAGGTTATTCAATTTTTGGTTTTATTCATATACCCTACAAATTTGAGCTAAAATATAATGTCTCTTTGCTTTTTCTCCAACATAGACTTGATTTATATTTGTTTCTTGTTTCTATGTTGTTATGCTCTTATCATGGCATCTATACGTTGTTTATCTTGTACTCATGATAAGAAGCTAAGGGGAGCATTTATATTCATTGAATATCTTTCATGCTTTGTATTGTGCTTAATTGTTAATCCTTTCTTTTTGCTTATGCCAAAAGGGGGAGAATTATGAAATTAATTAGATGTCCATAATTCATATGCATTCTATACTATATTTTGGTAAATCTAACTTATGCATATGTTGAGGGGGAGTAGTTATGCTTATATTGTTTATCTAATCCTCATAAGAGGTTCCTCCTACCAGTCTAATCAATTTGGTTTGTCATCATACAAAAGGAGAAGATTGTTAGCCCAAGGGTTCTCATGGGTTCATTCAATCACCTTGTTTTGATGATTAATAAACTCAAATTGATTAATTGTTTATGGACTAATTGTTTGCCTTGAGTATTGTGCTTCAGACATGTAATTTATAAGTTAATTCATACTAGCACACACCTCTGTTGGCCTATGCTTGAAGATGAACCAAACAAAGGACAAAGGAGCTAGAGCATTCTCGGACCAATTATGCCTTGGAGGTACAACCAAGGAGTAGCTCAACATTACTCATCATCAAGGCAAGATCAAGTTCAAGCCCAAAAGACGAAAATCAACTCAAAGGCCCAAGTTATGTTCAAGCATCAATGGAGTTTATTAAAGACAATTCAAAGTGCCAACAAGATCGAAGACCAAGCTAAATTTAGAATGTAATGGTCAATCATGTACTAGCTAGGTTAAAGGCACAAAAGAAGAGATAAAACCAACCCTAAATTGAGCTTAAATGGTTAGTGAATGATCATGGTGGTGTCCTCACATATTTGGACCCACATGACATTCCATTTAACATGGTAGATGTGAGTTCCGAAGGCCTAAAGAAAATTAGCAGTTAAAACCTGAAAACATGCTGAAATAGCCTTCTCGGAACTCCGAGAATAATTCTCGGAGCTCCGAGCTCGGAACTCCAAGACAATTTCTCAGAGCTCCCAGAAATGGTCCAGGTTCAAAATTTAACATTTAACGGTCCACTCGGAGTTCTGAGCGCGGATTTCAAGAAGACCGTTGGGGAGTCTAAAAAAGCCATATTTCACTCTCCCCTATATATATGAACTTTGGGGCTTTTGGAAAAATACTCAATGACATAACCTAACATTCATTGAGCATTCAAAAAGGTATTAACTCCATTTAATCAAGGTTTTCACTCTCATCTTCTCTCTTGTGCATTAATCTTTGCTAGCTGTTGAGAGTCCTTAGGAATCCAACTTGTTTATCTTTCCTTGAGTGAGAGTGAGCGTGATTTACTTGTAATCAGCCTACTAAGACACAAGTGTGCTACATCCTTCTTCTCTACATTGTACTTGGCAATAAAGGGCGCCGTATTTAAGACCCTTGGAGCTTGGACGCTCAAATTGTACTTGGCGGAAGGAACGCCGTATTTAAGTTCCTTGGAAGAAGATAGTGGATACCTCAAGGAGACAAACTTGAGAAGAGTGGAGTAGGTCTTGGGCTTAAGATCGAACCACTATAAAAACCTTTATGCCAAGCTTCTAATCTCTTCCTCTCTTCTCTATTGGTAAGTGCCTTAACTCTTGCATTTGAATCTTATTCTCAATCATTTTTAACTAAATTAAAAACTAGTGCAAGCAAAGTCTTAAAATTCATAAAGTTTTAAAAGAAACCCAATTCACCCCCTCTTGAGTTGCCAAGTGGAATTTCAGAGAACCCTTAGGCTACAATATTGTATGCTTGCCATAAACAAAAGAGAATCATAGGATGTTTTGAAAAACACATGCTCCCCCTGGATATGTGCATAACGTATACACCATAAGTCATATGATCATAGTTAAGAGTTAGATGACTTAATAGATTTTACATTTGGGTTTAACATCTAAAACAAATCAAGGGGTACTAAAGAATAGAGTGGATTTACAAAAAACAAATAACCTTATCAAGAATAGCAAATATAGCCATTCCAATAATGAAATGGCCGAGCTTTGGGTTTAACATTAATCCTAAGTATTTTATAGAATAAGAATGATTACGTAATTAAGTGAGATTAATGTTTATTATTTGATCTGTTTAATTATTAAGCCAGAGGCGTATTTTGGTAACTTCACTAAGGGACACAAGTGTAATTGAGAAAAGGCTAAGGGAGTATTTTGGTAAATTTACTAGGGGACACAAGTGTAATTACTAAAGGCTAAGTGTGATAGTTAAGGACATTTTAGGTATTATACATTAGAATGGCTGGGAGAGAGAGGAGAGTGACACTTGGAAATTCAAGTGCCATCTCTCTCTCATGCAAGCTTATAAATCTATATTAATTCATTTTAACTATGGAAAAATGAAGAGAAAATTAGTTTATTTACATTTCATTCAAAATTAAGTAGACATTTTAGTTGATTTCAATACTATATTTGGATTCGACCTCTTGGAAGGTAGATGGTTGGATTATATTTGTGGGACCTTTATGTTCAAATTAATGATTATCTTAGTTGCTCTGTTTACTCATTGTACAGAATGGTGATGCGGAAATGTTTGTCTTCTGTGTCCATGTGGGTGAACCATGGATTCGCGACGCTGTTACGGTCCCCGGTCTCGGGGCGTGATAGTAGTGAGGTCAAATCTGTAATAAGAAGAAAGAGGAGGATGGTGATGTGGCAAGGTGATTGGGGCCACATGGTGTCACATGTGGTATTGGAGAATTGGACATGTGGCAATTGGGGGACCACATATATAACTACCTAAGCCCCTAGAATGATGACAAGTGTCCTAGGGGACCACATGGCACATGGCAGGTGGATGGCCTTAAGCCTGAATGGTGGAAAGTGTCCAAAAGAATCACATGAGCATATTGCAAGTGGACACTTGTCTCTCTCCTATTGGTGGCCAAGAAACATTTACAATCCACTTGACACATATTGATTTGTTGCCTTGATTGCCTACACTCATTCCTACTCTATGAATAAGGGTTGTGGCCTTGATTTTGGGTATTTTGGATTATTGACAAGTGTTTAATTACCATCTTTGACTCATATTGTCACGCCCCCAAACCACACACCCAAGGCCTGGAGACACAACAATGTCTTATACCTGCAAAGGAATCTTCACAAGCATACAAGGCTAACAAAGCAATACCGAAACCATCCATGACAGGTCAAATATAATAACTAAAAGGTCATACATAATCAAATAATTAGATTTTAAACTCTGTCTCATCCATCCCAATTCCCAGAATACTAAAATAGCAATGTTCCAAACAATATCTAATCAATGCTCAATGCCTATAAAACTAGAAGAACCAACTAAAGTTGTCAATCAAGAAGTCACACCTCCGCTCCCTCATCTGCACCATGAGTGTCAAAATTTAAAAATGTTAAACCACAGTCAGCCAAAACCCAGTAAATAATAACGCACTACAAAAGTTGGGTCATGCATGCTACTAACAAGGGAATTAATAAGTGTATAAAGAGGGTACACAGATACACATGAAATAGCTAACATAAGTACAATAAATGAATGAGAAGTAAAATCCACAAGGTTCACACACAATAATTCTGCCCTAGTTCACCTTTCACCTTTGTCGAGTCTGTTGAGTTTCCAACAGAGGCTGTTTCTCCTTTGCACTAACCCTCTTTCCTTCTCATGGAACCCCCTGATCCAGGGATTCAAACAGGCCTGAAATCCCCGTACCAGAAAGATCCAGAAGGATGGCCGATCTAGTATCATCCAGCACCTGGATTCTTCAAACATATTGAGGAACTAAAAAACAATAAACCCTCCATTCAAAACCCTCCTCATGTACCCCATGACTTCGAAAATCCCCCTTTGATAGGAAAAGAGTGCTCGCCCTCTTCTGTCAGCATCTCCTCGTCCCAAGCTCTAGAAACCCTGAATCTTTACTGGCATAATGAAAAACATCAATCATAAATCCCCCCTAGGACCCACACCTCCCTTCTTCTAGAACTCTCCTTGAAATCCAACCCTTTGGATAACCTAGACTTGGATCCTAGTACCCACTTCAAAAGAGGAACCCGCACCCATAAAATCTCCGATAAACCTCAAAAGGTAGCCTCTTTGTCTCCCAAATCAATCACCTCCAGGAGGAAACCTGATTCTCATCCATACATCAAACCCCATATGATGCATTCTCTGGACCCTGAATCAGTAAAACATCTAAACCCCCACCATTAGCAAAACTCTCCTCCTTCTTCAACACCCTACCAAAAGAGCATGTGCAAACCCTGAACTCAGCTCTTCCAAAAAATTAAAAAGCTTATTGTGACTCAGTTGCCATTGTCGAGTCAAACGCCCCCACCAGAGTGAACTCACTAAATCAGCTCAATTTTGAATCCCCTGTCTCCTCGGGCCCAACGCCAAACCAGAACCTTGTGCAGGCGGGAAAATTCAAAATTTTGACGGGCTTACACAATGGGTGCCAAAGCCTATTTGAAAATATAAATGGAATCTTCTCAAAAATCAAAACCCCTCCCTTCCCGCCAAATAAAATCAATCGAGATTCCCTGGATAGGAACCCCCCCCCGCTCAAAATATTAGCCCATCAAAAAGCTCTGCCCTCAACTAGGAACCCCCCCAGGACCAAATATGGCCAGCCTTATTGGCCCCTTCCAACAACAAACCTGAAACCCCTGCTGCTCAAACCCCCTTGCCTACTTCCCCCTCTTACCTCTGTCCCTTCACCACCCCCTTGGAAGGCTCTGTTCTCCTCATCAAAACCGAGAGTAGTCGACACCAAAATAGAGTATCATGCCCCTATTGAACCTGACCAAGGACCCATAAGAGCCCAATGTGGTGAAGCAGACTTTCAAAAAGCTGAATCAATGAGGAGCCACTGCCTTCTAGGATACTTTCTAGGGAGGAGCCACTGCCTCTCTCTAAAAGAGCATCTCCTTCGGAAATGGAAGATCAAAGGAGATTCCAACCTCATGGCTTTACCAAATAGTTTCTTCCTCTTCCGTTTTAGCAATGAAGAAGATTGCACAAAGGTGCTAGAAACACCTACAACCTATGGAGGCAGAACCCTGATCATCCAAAGATGGACCCCAAACTGCGCCTTGGAGAAGAAGAAACTCACTTCTATACCCCTATGGATCAAATTCCCTGGCCTTCACCTGAAGTATTGGACCCAGACTGGATTGGGAAAATTGGCAAGTCTAGTACGGAAGCCCCTCTACATGGACACCCAGATAGCTGAGGGTACCCGTCTCACCTTCGCTAGAGTTTGTGTTGAAGTTTCTGCAGAGGACCCCCTTCCTGAAACCATTCATATCCAAACCCCGACTGGCCTAGAAACTCAAGATGTGGAGTATGACTAGAGGCCCAGGGCATGTCAACTGTGCAAAGATTTCAGTCACCCCCAAGAAAGATGTGCCCAAAATCAACCCCGAGGTATCCCAACCCAAAGGCAAAAATGGATTGCAATAAAACCACCAGAAGAAACCGAGGATCAAAGACCTCAATTGGAGCCTGAAGCCTACACCCCTGCTGAGAAATTGCCCATCTCAAATCCTTTTGACATTCTAGATAAAATTGGAGAAGAATCAGGACCTGAAGAAATCCTGCCCCCTCTAATCCTTCCTCCCTTAGAACTCCCAAGCCCAAAGGAACATGAAAATCTTGCCAAAGAAAAATCACCTGAGCAAAAAACAAATTCCTCTTGCAAAAAAGAAAAGAAAAAGAATCCCAAAAAACCCGCAAACCTCTCAAATCTTCATCCACCCATAGAAAAGGAAGGAGTAACCACGGACTTAACTTCCCCCTCTGCAAACCCAAATCTTCCCCTCGCCATTCCCCCTCTTATAGCCTCTAGTTCAACCCATCCCAACATCTCTACTTCTTTCCCCAATCGACCGGAAGGCCACCCCTTTCCTTTGAACTCAGAAAGCTTAGAAAACCATCCTGAACTAATGATGTTCGACTCTCTTAGAGCCCAAACCTCCAAACCTCTCAACCATCAATGAAAATCTTAAATGCATGGAATATAAGGGGCCTTTGTACAAAAAAAGAGAGGGCGGAAATCAAAGAACTCATGAGAAAATTAAATGCTCCCATATGTTGCTTAATAGAAACAAAAGCAAAAATTCACAAGCTGGCTGAATACTCCTCTCATATATGTGAAGGCTGGCAAGCTCATGGAAAGTACTCTTCAGTCATTAAGGGAAGAATCTGGATTTTGTGGAACCCTCTTATGGTGGATATCACCTTCCTCGAAGAATCTTCTCAGCATGTCCATACAGAGGTAAGAGTCCTGCACTCAAATAAATGCTTCAATCTCACTACTATCTACACGCATAACTATTATATCTCTCGAAGGGCCCTCTGGTCAAACCTGGAGAATTTAGAGCCAAGCATAACCCTCCCCTGGATCCTGGTGGGGGACTTCAATGTGGTTAGATATGCAAATGAGAGAATTGGGAACACAAACCACCATCAAAGTGAAATGGAAGAGTTTAATGAATGTATCTCCAACTGCTCTCTCTCAAATCTTAGATCAAATGGGCAAATCTGGACATGGCACAACAGATCAAAAGATAACAGAAAGCTGGCAAAGCTAGATAGAACCTTGGTCAATTCCCTCTGGCTCCAACATTTCCCTACTTCCTTTGCAGATTTCCTTACTCCTGGAATATCAGACCATTGCCCAATCTCAATCTCCCTAGATACTCTTACAAAACATGGTCCAAATCCTTTCAAATTCATGAACATGTGGGTTGAAGATCTATCAATTTTCCCCATTGTTGAAAAAGCATGGAGTATAAAATTTGATGGAAACCCAATGTACCAACTCTGTAAAAAGCTTAGAGAGGTAAAGACTTATCTGAAAGTGTGGAATAAAGAAGTTTTTGGGCGTATTGATATTCGCACCCCCATAATTCGAAGTAAGCTTGAAGAAACCGAGAAATTGCTTCAAGGAAATCCCCTTGATCCCCCCCCTCATTGCCCTGGAGGATGATCTAAGAACTGAACTCCTCAAAGTTTCCGCCCTTGAAGAATCTATGCTAAAGCAAAAATCTAGAATCCAATGGCTGCAACTAGGGGAGTCCAACTCAAAGTTCTTTCACTCAGGTCTTAAATCCAGAGAAAACCAAAACCACATCTTGGCAATCAATAGAGAGGATGGCACCCAATCTACTGACCCAATGGAGATTTCGGATTCACTCGTGCAGTACTTCAAAAAAATTCTGAATAATGGAAAAGCACAAACCTCAGCAACTCCCACTCCCCACAGAATTCTTACTGAAGAAGAAGCTGCTCTGTTATCTAGACCAGTTACAAAGGAAGATATTAAAAGAGTGGTCCTCAAAACAAAGTGGGAAAAAGCCCCTGGCCCAGATGGTTTTAATGCCTTCTTCTTTCAAACTTTCTGGTACCTGGTGGAAGATAATTTCACCAAAGCAGTGCTGAATTTCTTTGAAAAAGGTACTCTCCTTTCTGAAATCAATTCCACCTTCCTTGCTCTCATTCCCAAATGTCTTGATGCTTCTTCTCCAGACAAATTTAGACCTATCTCACTTTGCAAATTTGTTTATAAAACTATCACTAAAATCCTTGCTGATAGGCTAAAAAAAGTCATGGACTCCCTCATCCACCCAGCACAATCGGCCTTCATAAGAGGCAGACAAATTCAAGATAATATCCTCCTAACCCATGACCTCCTCCATAACTTCCATTCCCCTCGGTCCCCAAATGCAATGTGCTTAAAACTTAACTTGGCAAAAGCATTTGACAATGTAAACAGGAAAGCCCTACTTGAATTCATAAAGCTGCAAGGCTTTGATGACAAATGGATCTGCTAGATTTCTGAATGCATTAACAAGCCCAGATTCTCGTTCCTTATAAATGGCACCCGTCATGGATACTTTACATCCTCAAATGGGCTAAGACAGGGGGATCCTCTGTCCCCACTGCTTTTTTGTATTACAATGGAGATGTTGGCCACTATATTTGAAAAAGCCTCCTCCCAAAACAGACTTAAATCGCCCTTCCACAGAGGAAATGTACGAATCAATCACCTCCTTTTTGCAGACGACCTAATGGTCTTTGCAGAAGGATCCACCTCTTGCGCTAACGAAATTTCAGAATGTATGAGCTATTTTGCGCAGGTGACTGGCTTGGAAGCAAACAAAGGAAAAAGTGAAATTTTCTTTCCTAGCACTGGCCCTAGAATCAGAAGAGAAATCTCAGACTCCTTGAACATAACTGAAGGAAAGCTGCCCATCCGTTATTTGGGTCTGCCCTTAATCTCTTCCAGGCTCTCCGCAAATGATTGCACTCCTCTGGTCTCCAAAGTCAGGAAAAAAATTCATCAAAGGAGCAGCAAATATCTCACCCAATCTGGCAGAATCGAGCTTGTTAAATTAGTTCTCAGCACTTTTCATATCTACTGGGCTGCCTCATTTGCCCTCCCAAAAGGCATCCTCACTTTGTTGGAAATTTTTTTTCAGAGACTTCATTTGGGGAGGATCTGAAGGCTCAAAAAGATTCCACTCAATAAGCTGGGCTGACATGTGCAGAACCAAACCTGAAGGGGGAGTTGGAATCAGAAAGCTAGATGAATTAAGCAAGGCCCTTCAAGTTAAGCAACTATGGCATCTGCTTCAAGGAAAGAATACTATGTCGACAAAGTGGATATACTCCAAATATGTCAAAGATAAGAACATTTGGACTATGCCTATGCCATCTAGGCCATCATGGGGACTTAGGATGATCCTCAGAGCTCAAGAATATGCTAAACCTTTTACCTGCTTTGAAATTGGACTGGAGGAAGAAATTGACCTATGGGACCAACCTTGGCACCCTTCTGGCCCCCATCCTCTCTTATTCTGAGAAGCCTGACTGCCTACTCCCTCAGCTCCCTGAATCTCCTCTCTGAAATCTTCAAAGATGGCACCTAGAACCCCTTGTTAGACAATCCATCTCTCCGTGAAGAAAAAATTATGATAATGGAAGCCATGCTTAGCTCGGATGCTAAAAACACTCCTATTTGGAAGCGACCACTGATGGAGTTTTCACAACAAAGAGTGGGTGGGAAACTTTCAGAATGAAAACTGGTAAGCCCCCTTGGATATCCTCTATTTGGTTTGCTGGCAATAACCCCACCCATGCCCTTACTACGTGGAAGGCTCTAAAACAGAAGCTCAATACAAAAGACAGAATTATAAAAATGGGTGCTATTATTGATCCCACCTGCCCCCTCTGCAAATCGGAAGAAGAATCAATTGATCACCTCTTTTTCAAATGCAGCTATTCAGCCTGGCTTTGGAAATCAATCGTATGGCGGAATGGTCACCATAGAACTAAAAAAAAATCCCTTCTCGCTGAAGAAGAATGGCTCAGACATCACTCAAAAGGAAAAGGGCAAGCCACAGTGGCCTTCAAGCTTTGCTTCTGCGCTCTGATTCATAATATCTGGATGGAAAGAAATAGAAGAATTTTTGAATCCTCTGAGAAGCACAAGAGGCTTGTTCTTAACCAAATCCTCACAGAGATCAGCATCAAGATGAATGGGCTGAAAATTAAAGACAAGAATTCTCCACGAAACACATCTACGGCCACAAATCTAAAATACAGACACATTCCTGAAGATCCTTCCAGCAGATACTACTCTTGGTCTCCACCAAAAGAAGATAAACTGAAATTGAATTCGGACTCATCTTTGGATTCAAACGGAGGAGGTCTGGGGGGCCTTATCAGAGATAATCGGGGTATGATTAAAAATCTCTTCTCTATCAATGTAGACAAAATAGAAATCTATGAGCTGGAATTGCAGGCTATTGAAAGAGGCATCGACCTTGCCCTGTCCATGAACTGTCTGAACTTATGGATCGAATCGGATTCAAAACTCGCAGTGGATATCATCCTTGGAAATGTACCTGTCCCTTGGAAGCATAAACAAACCCTTAGACAAATCAGAAGCTATCTGGAACATCTGAGCTGGCGAATATCCCATTCTTGGAGAGAAAGAAACTGCCCTGCGAATCAACTGTCAAAAGGAACTACCCACATAAAGGCTTTCCTTCCATTGTTTTTTTGGCTACTCAAAGCCTCCTCTCAGCTGTAATTGAAGACAGGAATGGATCATTGTATCTTAGATTGTAAGGGCGGAAGCCCGGCCTGTCGGCCCTTTTGTACTGGCCTCTTGGCCCCCTTTGTTATACTTCTATCTTTTTAATGATATCTGGTAGGGGTCTTCCCTAACCCCAGCTTACCTATAAAAAAAAAAGTAAAATCCACAAGGCCATATATCGAAAGTGCCACAACAAAGAGAGAGTCAATATAGAAGAGAGTCTCAATATATGAGAGTCACAAGTCCTGAAAGATCACTGCAAGCAATCAAGCTGGGAACGATACCACCCCAAGATCATCATCGTCTTAGTCCAAAAAGTGTGTTATTGCTTACACCGACCACTCACGATGTCGAAAATAGTTTCTAATCCACATACATGTCGACAGGGTCAGCGTCTCGACCCACTGACGGGACCCAAAAGCTAACGTCCTAGCCCCATTGGTACGGGCCCTCATAGTCCACATAAACCTAAGCCTCCACAAAAGGTATCCACGTATACACAGGGTCCAAAGAAAGGTACAAAGGTCCAACGATAGTGATTCACATGGGTTTCACAAAGGTTTTCAGTATAGGTTTGTGCACAGCAGCCGAAAAAAGTTTATATATAGGGAGGATCACAAAGGTTTTACAAAAGTCCCATGTCATGGGGCACACATTCAATACGAGTATCATAAGACGCCAATAAGCATAAAGATCAATCAATTTCAAACAATAAAGGCGTGATCATGCAAGACCAAAATCAAAGTTCAAGGGTACATCAAAGGTTCCACATATTCAATGAGTTTAGGGAGTGTTAATCGAGAAATAGCACATCATCGAATGATGAAGCATTTCACTAAAATAGTACGAAATTACGTACCTCAAATGTTCCTCTCTGAACTCTTCTGGACTCAAGAGCAATCAGCTAATATAACAATTATCCCATTGTTATCAATGTGGGACCTAAGGAGATGAATCAAAATACAAAAATTCCATTCTCGGAACACAACAAGGTCAAGTGGGAGAAAAATGGTAAGCCAAAGTAGGGTCTCTCAAATTGTTTTGAAATTAACATCCTTATAGAGTTTTTAAGCGTTTTGCAATCGTTTTTAATAGAAATAATATGTTTCAGAAGTATCCGTAGAGTACAAGAGCGTCGGAAGCGGACGAGAAATGAAGTAATAATTTCTAAAGTTGCACTGACAGGAGGAAAAAAATCGTACCGGACGTCCAGGATTTTTTCTGGACATCCGTCTGTAATCAGACCCGATTCAGGTTGATCTGGACTGGACGTCCACCGTTTCGCCGGTTGTCCACCCCTGCACAGACTCAGTTTTTCTCAAACTATGATTTTTCACAGTTTTGACACAAAATGGCTCTAACTTGGTCGTTTGACATCGGAATAGGGTGCGACTGGGCTCGTTGGAAAGATTAGAGCAAAGAGCTTCCAAAGAGGGTAAAAACCTTGTCGGAATCTCGCCAGACTGCGATTGTAAGAGAAAATCAAAGAATAGGTGAAAATCGCATCTATTCACTTCTAATGATCAAAATATGATGATCTAGGGTTCGATGGGGATCCAAAGACACGATCAAAACCAAAGAACTCTAGATCCATCAAAATGACTGTCTCAAACACGATTGAAGATCCAAATAGTCCATCACAATTCAAGAGCGTTAATCTTTAGGGTTTCTTACCAACAAACTAACTAGGGATGTGGTTCTTACCTTGTTTCGCAATCTATGGCTTGGAAATCCGCTTCTCCTCTCTCCTCCCCACGCACTCCACGTTTGGGGATGTAGAAACGTATAGGTTAAGGTTTTCTCTACACAAAACTAACAAAAGAATGTATTTATAGCCTCTCAAAAGAAGCCATAACTTACGCTTAACTTGAAGGACAAAAAAGCCCTCACTGACTAAGTGGGGAAGACAAAAAGGCTCAGGAGGTATTTTTGGGATATTTCAGTGATTTTTTCAGCCCCATCAGGCATTTGGTGGGATCTTAGAGGAGAAGATGTGGTAGAGAGCTAGGAAAGTCTCCGGATTTTGTAATGGGTCTACTTTCCCTCGCTCTTTCTACTTGCATACAATGTAGGATCATCTTCTATCTCTTTTATGTGGAGTATTCAATACTTCGGATCTTGTTCGAATTTTCCTCATAAACTTCATGAAAATTATTGCTTCTTGCCATAAATTTTTGAAGTTTCATATGTATATATTTTTTTCTTCCGCTGATTCCCTCTAGATCCACATCACCCACGCCATTAAAATATGAGGTCTAAAAAGATGGGCCCCACCCTAAGCGTGGGCTTGGTGGAGATTGTGGGACTCATCAGTAAGAAACACATGCTACTTTTTGACATGTAATGATGTGATTCACCAAGGCTTCGCTGTCACTCGTGGATAGGGGCTAAGATTAGATGGTCCCATTAGATACCTTGTGAATATATGGCTCGCTTCGGCCCACATGTGGGCTTAAAGTATGTGAAATAGGATGTCCTCCCTTTCACCCCCAATTTTAAATTGGTGTAGGTCTCAGCCCATCGTGGTTTAATATTTGAACTCGTACTGCCGAAACCCATGTATGCTCTATATTATCCGCATAGACATCACTTAACTATATACTTTGAAATACTAGACCGAAGTATATATGTTCGAAGTTCTAGCCCAAACCCTTAGATTCTCGCGGATGTGGTGAACTTACGACGTGCTTCTGACAACAAAAAAGCGTATGGTCAATAGATAAATTTGAAAGAGAAAGGACCATAAAGGGTCCCATTTAAGGACCGAGGTTGGCACCATACATGTACTTTTATTTAATCCAGAATTTATCTAGACCTATGGTGGAATCATAAATTTTAATCATTAGGTAAAAAAATACAAGAGGAGACACCCCACCTGACCACGAAACCCAAGAGTGTACTAGAATTACTTTCATCGAATACTTGAAAGAAATAAGTTGTCAAATCTTAACGCAGCCCAGATTTAGTAGAAAGATCTCTCACTCAACAAGTGGGCCGCTACCTTCTTGGACCACCAGTCTACCCATTCATACAATGTGTGCCCCCAGTGTTTAAGAGGAGAAATAATGAACTTAGCACCGGTATGACTCTCTAACAGCCAGTTCCACATCGAGAGGCTTTAGCGAAGATGTGACTTGGGAAGCATAGCACCTCTTTCCCTTTTGATGAGCACGTAATTACTCATTGTAACCAATCCGATGTGCTTACTGTTCGTCCAATGTCTTAGGCATAGAGACAATACATTAGACCAAAATCTGCGTACATAACCACACCATTTTGAGATCCATATATCCTAACCCCTTGAGGGATTGGAGTGGCTGATCAACCATGCACTATTAGATTTATATCACCAGCACAGTTGGTGAAAGATTGAGCAACTGGATTGGCCTCTCATATTGATGAGACATTATTCGCTTCAGTTATAGGACAAGAGAGTGCAATTCCTGCGGAGCAAAATTAATAGGCCAGGAAAGGTCTTTAGGGCAATGATAATTCGCACCCCTGTAGGATAATTCACACCCGTTTAACGTGAATTGACATTAAAAAGCATTCAAATATGCCTCATACCCTCTTCTAAAGGGGTGCGAATTATCCTACAGGGGCTGCAAATTTATCATCACCCTGTCTGTATTGTCATTCAGCATATCAATCATCACCTTGCTGGTTTCTTCAATACAAATGTTCAGCACACCCACAGTTTATATTACCTAACTAAGACCATCAAGCATGCATTTAGCCTGTCCTTGCAAGTTAGTAGCAACATAATGATAGCATGACAAAGTAAAATCCATCTTATCGATACAAATACATGTACTTAATACAGCAAAATTCAATTTTAAGTTGGGTTGAATACACTTCGACTTTTAATTAATAAGGTAAAACTATAGAGTAGTGTGTAGTCTCAGTGGGCTTGGGTTTGAACGAGAGAGAGATTGTGGTAGTGGGGGAACCCAAAAGATGGGTCAATTTTAAAGAAAAACAGAAATTTAAGAAGCTCAGAGAAGACTAAAACAACTAGAACTTGAGAAGAAGTTCTCTCACCCTTTGCTTGATGGATAGAGAACATATGTGTATTGCTACAGTTATAGATTTTACAAAATGATTCAAGCATATTTAGATATCCTATTTGGTATACAATATTCAATCAAGGATCCTCTCTTAGGTAATACTTTTTCTATGATTTATGTGATACAGGGTATATTGCCTTAATAAACAAGGACAGCTTGTGCAAGTCTTGTTGATGCAAGATCTGTTGTCTTAATAAACAAGGACAGCTTCTGCAAGTCTTGATGATGCAAGATCTGTTGCCTTAATCAAAAGGACAACTTGGGCAAGTCTTCTCAAGCAACAATTACATCCTTAATTGTTACCGTGAATCCCAGGATCACATAGGCTACCATTACTTTCCATTTCAGTACCTCCATTATAATCTTGTATATCACTTTCCTTTTTTAGCACCTTGATTATAATCTTCTATACTCCCCCACAAACTGGGCTGGGGTCAACACCACAGACCAAGTTTGGTACGTAGCTTAATGAAGACATCTCGAGATAGAGGCTTTGTAAATATATCGGCTAGTTGATTCTGGGATGGAACAAACTTTGTGACCAAAGAACCGAGGGCTACCTTCTCCCATACAAAGTGGTAGTCGATCTCAATATGCTTGGTGCGAGCATGAAAGACTGGATTAATGGTCATATGAAGAGCACTCGGGTTGTCACAGAAGAGTGTAAACGGCTGAGAGTGAGGGAAGCCGATATCTCGAAGGATGAAGGAAAGCCATGTTAGCTCGGCCGTGGTAGAGGCCGAGGCCATAGCACTATACTCAGCCTCTGCACTAGATAGAACGACGGTAGACTGCTTTTTGGCACACCAAGATATACAATTCGACCAGAGAAAAGTACAAAAACCGGTTGTGGATCTCCTAGTAGTGCGGCAGCCGCCCCAGTCAGCATCAGAGAAGGCATATAAATGTAGGGAACTGTGAGCAAGAATGTGCAACCCGAGATGTAGAGTACCCCGAACATATCTTAAGATTCTTTTGACTAGTTGAAAGTGACCAACTGTTGGGTTGTGCATGTGTTGGTAGGCACTATTAACCGCAAATGATAAGTCTGGTCTAGTCATGGTAAGCTATTGGAGTGCACCAGCAATACTGCGGTATTGAGTGATGTTTGGATGGGGCTCATGAGTACCTCTTGTAGTTGAAAATTTGGCCGCCATAGGTGTAGAGATACTCTTACATGATTTCATCATAGCGCGATCCAGGAGATCAATTGCATACTTAGATTGGGATAAAAAGAGACCATCGGGTGTGTGATGGACTTCAATACCAAGGAAATAATGAAGTGGCCCCAAATCTTTCATTGAGAAAGAGCTTCCCAAAGTGATGATAAGATCATGAAGTAAAGACGGAGTATTTCCAGTCAAGATTATATCATCCACATAAAGAAGAAGAATGATAGTGTCGTCACCGTGTCGATACACAAAGAGAGAGGAATCTGCTACACTACAACAAAACCCGTATCCAAGGAGAAAATCACTAAACCGGTCGAACCATGCCCCGTGGAGCTTGTTTGAGGCCGTAGAGAGCCCGTTTAAGTTTGCATACATAGTGAGGCCGAGCAGGATCAATAAAACCTAGAGGTTGATGCATGTAAACGGGCTGAAGAAGATACCCATGTAAGAAGGCATTTTTAACATCGAGTTGGCGAATGGGCCAGCCTTTGACTGTAGCAAATGTAAGAACCACACAAATACTCCCAAGTTTAATTACGGGGCTGAATGTTTCAATAAAATCCACTCCTTCTTGTTGATTGTAGCCTTTGGAAACAAGCCAAACTTTGAGACACTCAAGCCCACCATCAGCCCGTAACTTGGTCTTGAATACCCATCGACAGCCAACTATATTCATTTGTGAGGTGGGGGGTACAAGATCCCATGTCTGATTATCTGCAAGTGAAACCATCTCTTCCATCATTGCAGTTCGCCATCCTGGGTGTTGAAGAGCAGACTTTGCAGTTTTGGGTTCAATGGGTATGGAGGGAGTCAGAAAGGCATATTTGGGAATGGGTTTGATTATTCCAAGTTTACTACGTGTTTGCATGGGATGGATGTTGTCATTTTGAAAGGGTCACTACAAGAAAAGGGATATTCACCGACGGTCATGACCGTCGGTGTATATACCGATGAATGTCGGTGTAACTTACACCGACACTTTTAGTGAACGTCACTGATGCTACCGTGCCTAAATGTATATACCGAAGTAAAAAAACGTCGGTGATACCATTTATACCGGCGTTTATGAACGTCGTTATAAATAAAAATCAAACGTTGTTGTTAGGTAATCGCCGACGGTTTAAGAAACCATCGGTGTATATAATATTACACCGACGGTCTCGACCGTCGTTAAATCCCAAGTGGGCCTTTGGATATGTATATTTACCGTCGTTTTTGGAGCGTTGGTAAGTACACCGACGGTTACTAACCATTGGTGAATATTCTATTCAGCGACGTTTTTGGAGCGTCGGTGACAAGACTGACACTCACAAAACGTCGTTGAATAGGATATGGCTGCACTTTTATTGTTGAAATCACCGACGGTCTTGACCGTCGGTAAATATAGATAAATTTTTTTTAAAAAAAACAATCCCTTTATTTTGAATATGTCCATCAAATGGAGATACAACCTGTAACCTGTATCAAGCGAGCACAAGGAACTCGTGCTTCCTCTTTGATCTTCTGAACTACTTTCATCAACATCTTGAATCTAAAATAAAATAAATAGAAGTTATAAAATCAATGGCATTATTCCATCTCTACCACAAGCTTATCATGAACGACTCATAGAATCAACAAGGGAAACTTATCAGATTATGATATTAATGAAATCATTTATTTCAAATACCTATGCAGTACAGACCATGAATGAAATGAATAAAGAGAAGAGATTCTCAAATAATCTAAAAAAAACATAAGGTCATTCATTCTAAAGTCTAAACTACTGCATGCCCAATATCTGTATGATCAAATAAGATAGTATTATTTATTTCCAACCGTGTGGAATTGATTAGAAAGAAGAATTAATTAATTTCACACTCAAAGATACATACGTGAGCATTTGATAGACACCACTAAATGATGGATTACGAAAATTAACATCCAACAGCTTATTCAACTATCTCTTTGTTTTTTAAAAACAATCAGCCAAGAAGAACAAATGTCTTAAGAAGAGGGATAACAAGTTGAATCCTTTTTTTTTTTTAAGACAAACTCAAGTAGTCATACTATAGAGGATTGTATGCTATGTAATGGACGTAAAACCAACAAGCATCTCAACCCAATAGAACTTTCACTAAGAACAACTTTATGCTATTTAAAAGGGAAATACTAACCAATTCTATGTTTTGAGCAATACCGTATCATTCCATAAGTAAAAATCAAGCAATTGTTGTAACTAATAAAAGTTTTCGAAAAGAATCCAACAGTTGCATCCACTCAATTTATAAAGAATTGCAAACATTCAGTGTCTTAATAAGTAATTAGCCTCATGAAACAATCTTAATATGTTCAAACTTGTCCCATTGCATTCGCTCACTTTGTCATTAAATGGTTTGGAATTTCTTACTTACAAACCAGTTTCTTAAAGACCTTTATTCTACAGTCTACAGACTCACAAAGGAACTTTTATAACAATTGCAATGAATGGAAATAATTCATTACAGAATTGTATATAGAACATAGCTGGTTGCTATAATTAGTAACCAAGCAGTAGAAACCATTAAAAAAAAAAGAACATAAAAAAAACATACTTACGTATTTTTCCTAAAAAAATGGGCACAAAAACAGGTAAGCTTAAAATATCTGGAGGAGAATCAGATTGGGATCTTTAGAGTGAGAAAAAGTCCAAGAGAAGATTTTCAAGAGCAGATCTAAGAAACAAAACTGAAGACAGATTAATATAAGTCGATCTAGCAAACAAAGCTGAAGATCTATTAAACAAAGCTGAAGATCTATTTTCCTCTATTGCATAATACCATAGTTTTTCAAATCACAAATTTTGGTAAATTATACCCAACACCTAATAGATCTTCAGCTTTGAAAAGAAATAAGCACTTTATTAACTCTTGAACGAACCACCATATTGACAAAAAATCCAAAAGAATCTCAACTTGCAGCTGACTTTCTGGGCCAGGGACACTAAACAGGAAGAACTCTCTTTTTTAAAAAAAAAATGAATTCCACATAACAAGAAAAAAAAAACACTAATGCCTACTTCTCAAAATGGGAGTTCAGACAAAAAATATATAAGTGTCCTTGAAACAAAATTCCAAGACCATTTAAACCATGAAATGAAAGCTTTCAGATTATTTATTAAGGGTCACCACGATCTCCTTCTTCTCCGACGAACCCCCAAGATCCGAAACCCCTTTCTCAGCACTACAAACCCATTCACCTCACTACCCCCTGTTTTTCACTTGAAACCCACTTCTGTGCAAATCTCCCATCAGCCACCTCCATCATTAACCCCTCTTCTCCGGCCGGATTGCCGGAATCCGGCCAATCCCCCATCCTTTTGTTTCAACCTTAAACCCACTCCCATTTTTTCCATTTCCATCATCCTCTGCCATTGCAGCCATCACCTTCACTGCAAACCCAATTCGTTTTGCCGCCATTAATACCCTCTAAAACCCTCACCATCAAGATCAACTTCTGGGTCTTCATATTTGGATCGGATAATTCGGGAAGGAGGATTGAGAAGAGCATAAAGATCCGAGCAGAGAGGGAGAGATTTCGGCTCTTTGTCTCCATCGATTTTGGCAAACCAATTCCGACCACCACTGCTACTACCAAACCCAGTTCATTTTTCTTCACAGCTCAGAGAAACAGAGAGAGGGAGGAAGGAAAATTGCAGAAGGGAGGAGTTCTTCATTTTTCTGGAAAAACTTGCAGAGAGAGAGGGTATCCATCTTCTCCGGTTGCTTAGCCGGAGCCCCGACGAATCCGACCCAACAGCCACCCTCTCCGGTTCCCTCCGATCATCTCCCTCAAACCCATATAATCTCTTCCATTTTTGGTCTTTATATAGCCCATTCATCATCACCAATCTCAGCCGATTGCACCACGGATTGCCGACGGTCATTCAGGAATCACTCAATACAGGTTACTCTCGGAGAGATACTATAAGTAGGAGCCGTGAGGGCTATACCCGCCTTCTAGTGCCACCGCACCATTAGTATCTCAACACCTGGACACCTTGTGTGTAAAACGGACATAGTTCGTATGCTGGGCGATAGTCACAGCATACAAGTCACTATGCACCCGGCCAGGTGGACCTCTCGACATTAAATCTGGTCGCCATCTACAAAAGGATTCTCGTACAAGGATAATTTTGCAGGGAGAGGGATCTTCTTCTCATCTATATCCTCTACCTCTTCTTCTTCAGCTCCTTCAGATTCGGTGTCTTCCTCCATCTCGGTCTCCGCGTGGGTTTCCGATCCAGAATCCGGTGGATTCTCACGGCTCGGTGGTCGGCACATCTTGCAGAGTGGAGGAGGATTTCGTGACAATTATGATCTCCGTCGGGGTGAGAGGTGTTGGGGGAGATCGCCCTAGATGGGCCAGTGGGGCGAATTTGATCCCTCTTGGGGTCAGGCGGATCAACCCCGAAGCAGGCCTTTTGGGCGATTCTGTAGGAGGTTGGAAGAAGTTTGGCTCTGAGCCGGCAGTTGGGTAGAGAAGTTCGCCTCACCGATCTGAAGAGGAGGAGTGGCTACCCGTCCGAAGCAAGAAGGGAAGACGAATGGAGAGTGCCTTCCACAAAAGAAAGAATAGAGAACTGGGAGATTGGAGATGTTGCAGATGTGCTTTCGGGAATTTTCGAAGGAGGGTTAGATGTTGGAAGTGTCATAAAGTCTGGTCCAGTTCGGACTTCAATTTTCCAGGGCACCAAGAACAGTCAGCGGATCCGGTGGCGAGGAGGCGGCTTGTTCCTAAACCAACAGCGCCTCAAGCAGAGAATGTTAGAATGGAGCCGTTGCTTCCTGCAACTTCGGAAGGTGTAGCTTTCAACCTTGAAGTAGTCCCCCTTAAGTCTATTAGTAATGCAGACTTAGGCTTATGGGGGAAGATGAAGGAAGGGTGGGATGGTGATCTGGATGCGCTGGAAGACTGGCTCTCTCGCAATAGCAGACTGAAGCTGTGGTGTATAAAATTGCTCCTTTAGAAATCCAAATTTCCATCCCAGCGGGCGCTAATCGATCTCACTTAATCAGAGATTGGTGCTCTCCATCCCATTCTCCTCTGGAAGATCTACAGAAGTGGGATACAAAATTTCCTAAGGCGGGGAAGCCTTCTTGGTGGAAAATAGAAGGAGTTCCGCCTGAAGCATGGTGCGCCGATAATTTTCAGCGTATAGGGAGGAAAATAGGCCAGGTGGTGGAGGTAGATTTGTCGTGTTATGCGGGTTTCAGATATGAAGTGGGTAGGATGCTGATCATGTCTGAAGGACGCCCCGGAAGTGAACTATCTCTCCAAAGCTCTATCGATGGCACAATTCGTTGGATTCTAGCCTCCCGGGAAAGAGTTGACGACGACCCGAACTCTGCAAAAATCTCCTCTCCTTCTCCGGTGGGGCAGATGGTTTCCGAAGAAGAGTTGGGTCTTCCTTTAAATACTCCTACTGAAGGGGTAAGTGAAGCTGAAGTAGTTCACCACCCCATAACTGCAATCCATGATGTCTTCAATGCCATCAATGAAGCCTCAGCATTGCTGTCTGTGCCGGAGATAAATGCTGGGGTCGTCGGGTTGGTGGAGTCGGAGATTCCTTCACATTCAGCCTATTGTGCGCAGAAAGCGGCACCGGTTAGCAGCATCACACCTGGCAAAAATGTTGAATTTCAAAAAGGGGGTCCCCCACATGCATACAGGTGGTCCAGTGTAGCTGGTCCTATTCAAGACTCATCAGCAACAGCTACTCCTTACTCTAAGGTCAACAGCTTTGAAGATATTATCTCAGCCTTATCCCCTCCGCACCACAGCGACTCTCCTCGAGTAGATGTAATCTACGTGCCCGATTCGGGTCCAATGGAATTTTCTGAAAGAGAAGTTGCTTCAGAGGACCTTTGGGCTTCTCCACTGGTGAGCCCTGGGAACCAGGAGGAGAGCCTCCTCCACGACTCAAGCACAATGGGCGCTACTCGCACGTATTCTGAGACTGAGGAGGAGATCGGTGACAACCGGGTGTGGGGGTATAGTCTGCAACGTCACAAGAGTAGGTGTATCCTTATCTCTCGTGATGACCGTTTCTTCATTCAGTGCCGAGTGGGGCAAAGGAAGGTGATCATTGATTATAGTGGTTTGGGAGGTATGAAGCATTTATTCTCTGGTGAAGTTAGGGAGTGGTCCTTTCGCTCGCTCGTCAGGGTATCGCTTGGAAGTTTCTCCCATCTTTGTCCACTGAGATGGTGTAGCAAGGCGGATTTTCAGCTCCTGCCTTGTGCCTCAGAACTCTCTTATGTCCCTCCACGGAATGACTCGGGCTTGGTTTCTTCCCAACAGGTGCTTGAATTGATGGTGGATCATACCATGCACATTAGTTCTCATCTGGGTCTAATATTTCCGGGTCCCGTTGAGAAATATAGGTCTAGCATAAAGGCGGCAGAACTACGGGAGGTCGCTGGAGTGTCATCTCCAGTCTCCATATCCGAAGTAAACCTGAAACGCACGGAGCGCGAATTGGTGAGACTTCAATCGGATATCAATTATGATTCTGGATCGTATAGCAAAGGTCTCACATCCTAGAAAAAAGGAAGAAAGTATGGTATCAGGGCGGGGAGGAATTCATCGGAATACAGTTGTTAATGAAGATTTTATCCTGGAATATAAACGGCTTGGGCTCTCGGGAGAAAAGAATTCAAATCAAAGCATTAGTTAAACATCGGCGCCCTGAGGTTGTTTGTCTTCAGGAAACAAAGATGGAGCAAATCCTAACATAGATATGAGAAGCATGGGGTTCAATACTGACTGGAATTTTGCTTTCTTAGCATCCAAAGGAGCTTCAGGGGGCATCTTGGTGGCTTGGGATTCAGTCTTGTGGGACAGCACGGATGTTTGGCGTGGAGTTTTCTCTCTCTCCGTTGCTTTCCGAAAATGCAATGATAATTCAGTCTGGTTCTTCTCAGGCGTCTATGGTCCTTTGTCATCCTCTGAGAAGTGTCTTTTTTGGGAAGAATTAAATCAGACGCGACGCCTATGTTCCGCTCCTTGGTGTATCGGGGGGGATTTCAATGAAGTTCTAGGATCAAGAGATCGACTTGGGGGTCAGCGAGTCACTGCGGGCATGAGATCTTTCGCTGATTTCATCGCAATCAACGAGCTCGCAGATTTACCTTTAGGTGGCTCCTCTTTCACCTGGGCCAGAGTTCGACCCGGAGTCGGCTTGACCGATTTCTTCTCTCGGGTGACTGGTTGGCAATTCTTTCTGAAGTCTATCAGCAGGCTTTACCCCATTCAGTTTCCGACCATTGCCCTCTCCTTTTGTCTCCTAAAATGGAGTTCTGGGGCCCGCCCCCCTTCAGATTTGAATTAGCTTGGCTGGAAAATCCCCAAATGGAGGCTCTCTTAGTCCGATGGTGGTCTGAAAGCGTCTTTGAAGGTCCAGGGGACGTAGTTATAGGCAAAAAATTACGCTTCATTAAGGGGAAATTAAAAGAGTGGGATAAGGAGCAGAAAGAAGTGGACCAAGGCAGGAAGAGGATTCTTGAGGACAGATTGATGGAGATAAATACATTGGCAGAGAGTGGTTTGGCCTCGGCGGAGGATTATGAGCAACAAGGAAGATTAATTCAAGAGCATAAAGAGTTGTTGATGCTTAAAGAAATCTCTTGGCGCCAAAGATCTCGAGTCAAGTGGTTGTTGGAGGGAGATAAAAACACAGCCTTCTTCCATGCCATGGCTAGTGCTCGCAGAAGAAGGAACAAAATTGAATCCTTAGAAGTGGAGGGGGAGATTGTATCTGACAAGGAGCGAATTATTGAAGAAATTATTGAATTCTACAGATCTTTATACTCAGCTGATGGGATGTTACGCCCAATTCCTCAAGACATTTGTTTTGCTAGCTTAAGCCTGGAAGCCTCAGCCGGATTGGAAATCCCTTTCTCTGAGGTGGAAATCCGATCAGCACTATTTTCTCTGGCAAAAGATAAAGCCCCTGGACCTGATGGTTTTTGTTTGGCTTTCTTTCAAACTTGCTGGCAAACAGTAAAATCGGACATTCTTCGATTCTTCATAGAATTTTTTGAGGGAGCCATCCTTGACAAAGGGACAGGTGCAACTTTTCTCGTCCTCATTCCAAAAATTGAAGGAGCAACAAAAAGCTCGGATTTTCGCCCGATTAGCTTGGTGGGCAGCCTTTACAAAGTCCTCGCAAAGGTTCTGGCAGATCGTATCAAAGTGGTTCTTCCTTCAATTATATCGGTCTGTCAAAGTGCCTTTATAAGCAACCGGCAAATTCTTGATTGTTCTTTAACAGCCAATGAAGCCATTGACTATTATCGGAGGAAGGGGGAAGGTGGCATTCTATGCAAGCTTGACATGGAGAAGGCATATGACCGAGTGGATTGGGTAGCATTAGATTTTCTCATGGGTCGTATGGGCTTTGGGGGTCGGTGGAGAGGGTGGATCCGGAACTGCTTATCGTCCGCCTGGTTTTCTGTCCTCATCAACGGATCAGCAAAAGGATTCTTCAAATCTTCTAGAGGATTGCGGCAGGGCGATCCTCTCTCTCCTTTTCTTTTCCTGATTGTGGCCGAATCACTGTGCAGACTGCTGAAAAAAGGAAGTGAGTTGGGGCTATATCAAGGGTTCCTTATTGGTGAGAGTAAGGTGGAAGTATCGCTTCTTCAGTTTGCGGATGACACTCTTCTGTTCTGTTCTCTGGTCATATCCCAGATTCTTAACCTTAAAGCTATGCTTCGTTGTTATGAGATGGTTTTGGGTCAAAGATCTAATTTCGCAAAATCTCGGTTGTTCGCGATCAACGTTTCTGAGAGCGATGCATCCTTTTTCGCCGGAATTATGGGGTGTGGTTTAGATGTCTTTCCAGCAACCTATCTGGGTCTTCCTCTTGGTGTGGGTCGACCGAAACACAACTTATGGGCTCCTATTATTCAAAGGATTGAGCGACGTTTGGCCACCTGGAAGCGCCGGTTGGTTTCCAAAGGAGGTAGATTAGTGCTTATAAAGGCCGTTCTATCCAATATGCCGATATATTTTCTATCTCTTTTTCAATGTCCCGCCTCGGTTGCTAAACGCATCGAACAAATTCAGAGACGCTTCCTGTGGGGCGGATCAGGGTCTTCCAAGGGGGTCTCCCTGATTAAATGGAGTATGGTCTGCTTGCCTACTAAAAATAGAGGTTTGGGTATCAGGAGGGTTCAGAGTTTTAACCAGGCCCTTATGGGCAAGTGGCTGTGGAGATTTGGCGAAGAACAATCCTCTTTGTGGGTCCGGGTCATTGGAAGTAAGTATGCTTCAGATCATGGGCATTGGGACTCTGTTGATAATTTTAAACTCAAAGGTCTCACGGTTTGGAGGGACATCTTGAAGTTGAAGTCGTTATTTGCTCCTGGCGTCCGATTCAGAGTATATAGGGGGGATCGGATTCGGTTCTGGCAGGATCCTTGGTGTTCGGACGATCCTCTTCAAGTCATGTTTCCTGACTTATTCATCGTTTCATCTCAAAAACAGGCCTGGGTATCAGAATGTTTTGCAAGGGAACATGGGATGGTGGCTTGGTCTCCTAAGTTTCGCAGAGACTTCTTTGTTAGGAAGTTAAAATCTTACAGCGCCCTCCTCTCCTTATTGGATTCTTGCTTCATCAAGTCTTCGGGCGTAGATCGTCGGATTTGGATTTGGAATCCTTCGAGGATATTTTCAGTCAAATCTTTTTATAACCATCTGATCCCTTCTTTAATGGAGCATGTGTCCTCCTCGGTTTGGAGACAATCTTGCCTTCCGAGAGTTGCTTTCTTTGGGTGGTCGGTTAGCTGGGGCCGCATTCAAACTATGGATTTTTTGAGGAAACGAGGAATGTGGTTGGTAGATCACTGTCCTCTATGTTTATCCGTTGGGGAATCCATTGACCACCTTTTCATACACTGTAAGGTTGCTCGCCATATTTGGGGTCTTATTTTTTCTCGTTTTGGAATCAGTTGGGTCCCCTCCAACTCTATGGCTGAATTCATTCAGAGTTGGGCCTGGACTCCTTGGAAAAGGAAAGGCAGAACGCTGTGGAAGATGTGTCTCCTGGCCTCATGGTGGTTCTTGTGGAAAGAGAGGAATGCTCGTATCTTTGAAGGGAAGGCTAGATCTCCCTATTGGATTTATATTCAGTTGATAGCTGCGGTCATATCCTGGGCTCGAAGCCTTCCTCTGTTTCGTTTTGTTTCAGCTTTCGACCTCTGGGAAGGATGGTCAATCATATGCTTGGAATCGGCTACCAAAGTGAAAATCCTCCCCTCCTGGATTCCTCCTCCTCCGGGGTCCCTGAAACTTAACTTTGACAGATCGTCTATCGGCAATCCAGGAATGGCAGGAGTAGGGGGGTTATGTAGAAACCACAAAGGGGAAGTCCTCTGGGCCTACTCGGGGCCTATCGGAGTGGCAGACTCAAACGAGGCAGAGGTCCGAGCCGTTCATAGCGGGCTTCTCTCGATGCCTCGTCTAGAGTGCGACAAAATTATCGTCGAAGGGGATTCCTTAAATGTTATTCGCTGGCTTTCAGGTAACGCTTCTCCCCCTTGGCGATTTTTGCCTCTCTTAGAGGAAATAGAGGACAGAGCTAAGGGCTCCTCAATAGTTTTTCGCCATGTCAGGAGATCAGCCAATGCGGAAGCAGACACCCTTGCCAAGAAAGGAGTCTTTCGGGCCGCGTTTGAGTGCTTTGACTATTTACCTCCTTGAATTATTGTACTGCTATCTTTGTATTATCTTTGTTCCTTCAGGACCACCTCGGTTCTGTTTTTACATATATATATATATATATATATATATATATTCTGTTGCCCTTCTCAAAAAAAATTAAGGGTCATGATTTCTATGTACAATGCCGTTAATCTCAACTCAAATGTTCATAAAATAAATAATATTTTAAGTGCCTAAATGCAATGGGAAAAGCTCTCAGTTGGATAATAAAAATCTTCTTTTATATGTAAACGAGATAAAAGGCTACTGTTGTCTATAAAAACCTTATTCATATGGAAAGAAGAAAATCAATTTCTGAAGATATTAAGCCCAACATCACATTATTAATCCTACGATATCATATTATCCTCCACTGTTGGAAATACCCTATAAGCCTATAAATTGACTTTGAACCTGTTCATGCTACTATTGTCATAATGACATTACACAATAAAAAATCATCTCCATGGACATGATGAGGCAAACTTAAACCTGTAAATTCCATTCAAAACCTTTGGACTGGCTTCTTATTGTACTCATGAAATTGCATGTTAAGACCCTTAATTCATATGGTTCCAATGACTTTGACCTAATACCCAAATGTTACCTTCAAGTGAGCTGACCATCTATGGGGAGTAATCCAAGACTAATTGACTCAAATAAACTCAAGAATGACAATCAGCTTGAACAAAGTTTGTATGAAATATGTGGCTCAAAAGAATCAATGAGCAGGCTCAAAAAATCCATCCAAGATAGAATATTCAGTAAAAGGAAATCAGAAAAATGATCCTTGTGCATTTAAAAACAAAACAAGAATATTTTCTAAGTCCATTGCCTTCAATTTTGCCTAAAGCTACTACACATCTACTCGTATGGAACTTGAATAGAAATTTGAGTTTTTATACGATGAAGAGCCGTATAAAGCAGTATTGGAGATCCCATCCTTCATATTTGATCCAACAGCAGCTCGCTTTTTGCCTCAAAAAGTGAGCTGCTGTTGGATCAAAATATCAAGGATGGGATCTCCAACGTACTCCAATACTGCTTTATACAGCTCTTCATCATATAAAAACTCAATCCTAAAACATAAATATATGAAAGAAAAAAGCCTCCTCACCTGATCGAAGTCTTTATTGATTGTTCTAAGGTAGTGATCACAAGGGCTCCTCAGTAATGGACATGCGAAGCCATTCAATACTGATTTTATGAATATGTGGGCATAGAGACACTGATTTTAAAGTTAATATTTAAGAGAAATTATATGATGAAGGGCCATATATACAAGTATCCATCATCCCATCCTTGATAACAGCAGCTCACTTTTTTAGGAGCTGCTGTTGGATCAAATATCAAGGGTGGTACTTCCGTCGGACCACCTTTACGTGTTTATACAGCCTTTCATCATATAATTCCTCACTATTTAAATAGGTTCAAAATGTTTGATATCAGTAGCTTTTAAACATTAAAATGACGACATAACTTTGAATTCTATGCCCAGCATTGCATCAACCAAGAATCAAATAGAATGTTGAACATTAATATTATTTTATTTCGAAATTCAAAGTGTTCACAGATTTTAGCACTAACAGCAGGATACTAATGTTGCGCAACCCATGTTTTATACCTAAAATCATATTTGTCCGCATTACTGAAAGTGTCACATAAAACATACAATTTGCCCGAATTGAAATGAATTACACTTTCATGAATGTTAATGGTTTTAATGATAATCTTTTACCATCTATAGCTGGAGATGAGTTTCAACTGTAGGTAAATTAATAAGGTCGGATTCTTGCAAAAATATGACCGGTGGGAATGCTTAAGGTCAGATTCTTGCAAAGCAACACTCCCATGTGCAAATATATGACAGTTGGGAATGGTTAAGGTCGGATTCTTGCAAAGCAACACTCCCATGTTCAAATGGGGACATTGTAGACACATCACCAACCGGACCCATGATCCCTAGCATACAAATTCAAGCACTTTATACCATGCAAATGTTTCAATTACCATATAATTTTAACTGGTTACCTAACAATTTGCCACATGATGGAAAAAGCTTACTTGCTAAAAAATTTGAAGTAAAATGTTAACCGGCCATCATATAAAGTGATAGTAACATACTTGAGACAATTCCTCCAGAAGGAGAGAAGGACTGCACCATACTTTCATGAAAGATATAGAGAACACCATAGGAATAGAAAATTTTAAAAACAAAAACCAAATCATGATGCTAAAATTCAAAATAGATAACAAAAATAGGAGATTTTTGCATACCAATTCGGCAATTCGAAATAAACCCCACCATGCTTAACCCCATGGACGGTTATCTCCCTCAAGGGTCTTTTCTTCATCTTGGCCCCACCCACCACCAGATTATGCATATCATAAATGTAGATGTACAATTAGATAGCATCTTGAGAGCACTTTATAGATGAACAATTACTCAAGAGACAAAAGATCATATCAATAGTGTTGCCACATCCTAATAAATAGAAGGAAAGAGGCAACAAATAACAAAAAGAACTCACGATTTCCATTATGTAGATCCAAATGATCACTTTTCTCTTGATCCGAAGCTCTCCCATGACCTCTAGTACCCTGTGCAAAGCAAAACCCAAATCAAATAAACCATAGAAGCATAGACCCTGTGCAAAACAAAAACCAAATCATGATGCAGCCTTCTCCTGCCACATCCCACCACCTGATGGTGAGCCAAACAACCTAGACGGCGTAGGACCAGGTCCCAGCATGCGCACCCTGCCTCGTTTCTCTGCGCCAAAGACCCGCCCTAAGTCATCATCTGGGGCAATTGAGGACCTAGACTCGAGATGCTGAGTCTGGATGTCCTTTATTTGTGCCTGCAATAAAGAGAATGTGAAATAATCAAGTTTTATATAAATTGTAATATCAAGAGTAATATAGTAGATTAACTACGAATGTTACAAAACTTACTATAATAGGTTTGTAGGTATCATCATAAGGCGTTTTGTCTTTCTTTTGGTGGGTACGTATGAAGATATCTCCACGGCTTTGAGGCCTACCATTCTTGACGGTCTGTGCTCATAGAAAAATATCATTGTTTGTAAGTATCGAAGAGCTGACAAGTAAATCAATTAAAGTCATTATTGAAATTACCTCCTCTTTCCAATACACTGCAATGCTTTTTGTCCCACCGGTGTGTTTTATCATTTGTAAGGCGCGGTTCACTTTGTTTTGAATGCAAAGGTCCTAAATCATGCCATCCAAAAAATATTCAATTTCATTCTTTTGTACGTAGAAGAACCCAAAATGTATTTAACATTCAATCTTACCTTCGATGCTCGTGTACTCCAGTGGTCACACAGAAATCGGTAGTGCGACTCAGTAATTCTATCTAGTGGCGGCGGAAGATCCTCGTCAAAATAGTTTGTCTTCAGGGTACACCTCCATTCCCGCCACTTCCTTCCAATGTTTGCAATAAGCCAACCCTTATGGCTATCACCAAAAGCCCATTTTTCCTACATTACATGTAAAAAAAAGACCGGAATATAATATAATTGGCAATTTGATGATGAAGAAACAAAGACAAATGTCTGTCATTTCAATATACCATAACAATATCCCATGCGTCATCTTTATTTTGCTTCGGCATCTTCCTCCAGTCAAGATAAGTAAGCGGCAATTTATCACCCATTCTCACTACAGACCTGAGGAAATTCGCCAATTTGCAAGCTTTTGGACACTCGGGCTGCCCAAGCTCATTAAATTCCACAATTTTTTTCTCTTTAGAACCCCATGTATCTTTGCAATATGTGGCCCCTCGAGTCCTCTTCGATGAGGAGGGGATGAAATGGGAAGACATGGAGATCCTGTGAAGGTGGGATAAGCTCGTGTGCATCTAAATGTGGGCTCATCTCCTGTATCTCTGAATGTGTGATCGGCTCTTGCCACTCTGAAGGTGGGAGTCTCTCATCTTCCATGTAAGATGGGAGCATCTCAACTGCCATGCAAGGTGCGTGAGGCTCTATCCTCTGGGCAGAGGGGTGTATATGTCTCCTCATAGAGGGTGGTTGTGAGTCATGGGAGGTGGGCATATTCTTCCTCTTTGCCATGACTGAATGATAAAGATATGACCTGTAATATAAAAAAGGGAGATCTACATCAGTGTTTAATAAAACATATGCACTTAGCTGCATGTTAAAAAAGTGAATGGGTTCCACATGCATCCAAATGTTGTTTCAGACATGAGTAACTCAATTGAGGATGATAATTTTTTCTTCCCAGAAATGATGTTACGCAAAGAAAATAAAGAATGAAACCCATCTAAAAGATATTAGAAAGGGGAGGAAGTTAGCATATTCACATGACTGTGTTATATTTTAGTTGTAAAGAAAATTAGTATTAGTACTTGAGCAGTTGAGCCTATTCGTATTTGTCTATGATCATTTTTGCTATTTGGGGCTGTGATTCATCATATTTCGCATATTAGGCAATCTACCCTAGTATGAGATTAATGGAGTTATTTTGCCTCTTTCCACATTAGATGTTATTCAAGATTTGACATGCCTAGGCAGAGCCATTAAAGTAACAATTGAAAATAGAACTCACTTTTGAAAGAGGTTTTGGATTGCGAAAAGTTTTATGATCAACTCGTGCTTCATGTGCTTACCAAGGAAAAACAAGCGAAGAGATTTGCAATGATGAAGCAAGGAGAGAGTTAAAAGGGCCACTGAGAGCTAGGGCCACTGAGAGCTTGAAAAAGATAAAAGCACACAGGCATTATGATTGGTTTTGACACAGGCTTTTGAAACTGAGGGCCACTTTAGATCTGACCAAATTGGTCCTTATCTGCAAATATGATTATTTTAAGCTAATCTTATTTACCAATTGGACATTAATGCCTAGCAAGCCATTAACAAAGATCGATTCATAAGTATAATAAGTAACATTAGCATTCAAGATTGTATCCAAACAAGATTATATGCATATTAAATTATATGCAAATAATTTTTAGGGGCATCAAAAGATGCCTAAGTTCATGGAGGTGTTAGTGCTTCCAAAAGGTTGGTAGTGGAGGTCATATAATGTACTTTTGAATTAAGTAGATACTAATCTCAGAGACAGCAGAAAAGGTAGTGATGTACTTGTATGTTGGTACAGAATAGTACATGCTGTGTAAAACAACTTAGAATCCTAAAGGTGCATCAAAAAGAACTTCCATTAGATTAGCTTTAAAAAGTTTTCTGTGTGCGAAAGTACAAATAGCGTAACCAATTTTTGTCTCTACCTCCTAATGAAATATTTCTTCTTCAACTGAGCTGTATGCCCCATTAACATCCTATGACCATTAATCAAAGGGAAATAGAAAACAATTTCAAATGTCAGTTACGACTGAGGTTCTGCCATGATGCAATCAAAAGTAATATTTAAAAGATACATATTGAGTATCTTGCACAACAACACAAAGAAGCTGATATTAGAATCATACAAGTCATCATGCTCCAAACCTATGGCAGCACAGAACCTTGCCATGCTGATGTAACAAGTAAACAATCAAATACTTGTCTTTGACCTGCAACTAGTTGATGTAAATTCCATCCTAGAAGCAACCAAGTGCAAATACAGATGAAACTTTCGACGCATCATACCAGACAGTTGCCACCTTCCAATTATAAATGGGAAATGGAAAAAAAATGAAATAGACACTGCAAATAATGGTAAAAAAACAAACAACTCATATTCAACAAACCAAAAACCTAAAAAAAACAATCAAAACAAGCTTGGAGACCGTTGCAGATTAAAAACCCATCAGCCAAGTTTACAAAAATCCTTAAAACTGGAAACCCCAAAATTTAAAAGCAAATTACTCAAACTAAATAATGCAAATTCAAGCATCCAAGAAATATGGAGCCTGAATTCAATAACCTAAACACCTACAAATCCAAAATTCAAAACACATAACCAATAACCAAGAACCCAAATTAAATAATCAAACAAAATCAAACAAGTAATAGCAGAACAACTTTTACAGATGACATTCAACATATACTTCCACATTCCATTAAAATAAGTCCACTCACAGGAAAAAAAAATTAAGGCAAAGGCTTGGATTCGCTACCCATGAAAACCCTAGGTCCGATACATACATAGTCCACGAAACCCCAAAATAAAATCTCATGAAAACCCAAAAATACATAATCATATTACCATGAAAAGACCCCCAAAAATCCATGAAAAAAGCCCCAAATATCAAACTGAATCCTCCATGAAATTAATCTATTTATAAAGAAGCGCGTGAGTGTGTGTGTGAGAGAGAGAGAGAGAGAGGGGGTACCGTTTTTACGTAGAGACCTCCAAAACCCTCCCAAAAAATGAGATCTGAGAGATGATGGAGGCTGAGACAATGGAGCTCCTCCTTGATGAATCCTCCCTATTTTTGTTCTTCAAAACGACCATTAATCGAAACCCAAACCCATTCTTATTCTTCCTCTTCAGAAAAGAAACCCTACCTTGAAACCAGTGGCGACGGCGGTTGAGTTTCTCGGCGGCGACGGCAAGAGAAAGGAAGAAGGAAACCCTAGCTTTTGTTCGCGCCAGAGAGGAGAGAGCGAAATAAGGTTTTCCCGCGCGCGAGGGTTTCCTTATCTTTGGGCGCGAGTGGTTAGTCGTGCGGAAAAATCCTTCACCGTCGCTCCTTCGGTGAACGTCGGTGTATGTACTATTATTAGGGACGTTCAACGTCGGTGAATGCCCTTTTTTCTTGTAGTGGGTACAAAATCAAGAGAAGTTGTCGAGGAGGTAGTTAATCTATCTCCTGACTCAACAAAGTTGAGAGAGGATGGAGATGAAGTTGGTTCAATAGGAATGTCAGGAATGAGGGATGTAGATTCAGGAGGGACAAGTGGTACTGATGTGTGCTCTCTTTGGGTTGAATCAGGTTCACTCTCAACGTGTTAAATTATAGAGATCTCATTAAACTTTGATTGCTTTACAAAGAGAATCAATGGTGCTTATATAGAGCACTTACATGATGAAGATAGAAAGAAGATCGTGGTAAACATGGAAAGAGATAATACTAGAATATTCTAATTTAATCTAGTTACTAATTTAATTAAGCGACCTATTCTAGCTACCTTTCATGTTCAACCCACTTGCCTAATCCCATTCAACCCACTTGCCTAATCTACACCAAGATAATCCAACGGTCTGATCTGACAAATCTTAACACGTCCCCTCAAACGTATATTGATTGAAAATCTATATACGTTTGCATACAATGAAAATTCTCAAATTGATTACAATAAAAATTCCCAAACAATTACAATAAAAACACCCCCAACACACTCAAGCAGAATATTGCTGATTCTTCTAGTGTAATACACACCAAGTTGATGACGAAGGTCCATTAACGCTGACTGATGCTTCCTGCCGATGTCCATAGAATTCCGGTTGTCGAAATGAAGTCGCTCGCAAGACGAGCAACGAAGATAGACTCTCAAGGCCTTGATGGGCGAGCCTACATGAAATGGGTAACCATGGACCAGCGAGAATGAGCCTAATGGGCAAGAAAACTATCTCAGGCACGCACTACAAGGGGCCAAGGATTGTACCCTAAAGGACCGAAGTACCTCAACTGAGTAGAGTAGTTATTCCAGGCACGCACCCCAAATAGAGGTACCTCAACTGAAATATTCAAATTGAAAGAAATGAAAAGCAAGGAAAAAATTGAAGGAGAGCGACAACAAGTGGCTGAAGGACAACAATTATTGGCAAACATCAAAGGTCAAACAAAACTTAGGATAGTGTGGACAAAAGGGGGCTGCAAATATCAATTTTTGGGAAAGTATGTTGAATAAAATGAAAAAGGGGTGTTCCAAGGAGAATGGGGGCCACCAAATATAAGGGATAAAAATAGAGAAATCGAACTAAAATGTAACCAAACCAAAAAAGAAAGGGTGACCATAGCAATTTTTTTTGGGTAGTCATAAAAAAGGGAAGATGCAAACATGAAATGGTCCAAATGGATATAGGCTGTCACTATCAATATAAAAGGATGGGTATTTTCCTAAAACCAAAAGAAAGGGTGTTCTCCTTTATGAGTCATAATACCAAAGCCTGAGAAAGTGACAGGTGGTATTAAAGGTTTTGTGAATCTGCCATTTTTTGCTTGCTTCTGACATGCAGCTTGGGATTTTTCCATGTCTCTGTGTTCTTGAAGAAGAAGAAAAATCCGCAGCATGAAATGTCCATAAACCTAGCCAAAGAGAGAAGAACAGAGCCGATGGCCATTGGAGGCGACGATGAAGAAGCTTCGGCAGCCAAAGAGAGAAACAAATAGGAAATTGACACGATAAAGGAAGGGGAAGCGTAAAACCTTATGAACCCTAATAGTGGCTTGTGATGGAAGAGCAATAGGTTTCTTCTTCTTCTTTTTTTCTTTTAGTTGCAGGCCCGGCGGATGGCTAGATCAGCCGTCCACCGGAGAACGAACCTCCTTGAGTTGTGCTCAGGACCACGTTGGATCGTAGTGCTCTGATACCATGTTAAATTATAGAGATCTCAGTAAATTTTGATTGCTTTACAAAGAGAATCAATCGTGCTTATATAGAGCACTTACATGATGAAGATAGAAAGAAGATCGTGGTAAACATGGAAAGAGATAATACTAGAATATTCTAATATAATCTAGTTACTAATTTAATTAAGCGACCTATTCCAGCTACCTTTCCTATTCAACCCACTTGCCTAATCCCATTCAACCCACTTGCCTAATCTACACCAAGATAATCCAACGGTCTGATCTGACAAATCTTAACACAACGAGCCCAGCTAGATCATTTGTCTCCAAAGTAGAGGATGATTCATTTGTCTCTAAAGTAGGTGGTGATTCATTTGTCTCCAAAGTAGGGGGTGTCACCAAGGGCATAGCTAGATCACTCTGATCTTCATCATCACAAGGTGGTACCCAGTCATTGAAGATGGACAACTCTCCTTCCACTTGTTCTGCATAAGACGAGTTAGCAGACATAGTATATGGAAACATATTTTCATTAAACATCACATGTCTCGAAATATAGACTCGACCGGTGGAGGAATGAAGACATTGATACCCTTAATGTTTGTCATATAGCCAAGGAAAGCACAAGGCAATGATCTGGGCTCAAATTTGTTGGTGGTGTAATTCCGAAGATATGGGAAGCATCTGGAATCAAATACTCTCAAGATTGAGTAATCAGGTTGTATTCGAAATAAGATGTTGTAGGGACACTTCATGTTCAATGTAGGCGATGGCAAACGGTTTATTAAGAAAACTACAGTAGAAAATGATTCAACCCAAAACCATTTAGGAATTGTGGCCTGATATATCATAGCCAACCCAAGTTCAACAATATGTCAATTCTTTCTTTCAGCTACACTATTTTGTTCAGGTGTGCCAGGGCAAGAAGATTGATGAACTATCCCACATTCAGCCAAGTGGTTGAGGAATTCCTTAGAAGAGAACTCTCCCCCACCATCTGATTGAAAATATTTAATTTTCTTGCCTAGTTGTCTTTCAACCATCTTCTGAAAGATTACAAAGCATATGAAAAATTCTGATTTTCGTTTCAAAGGATAGAGCCATCTATAACGGGAATAGTCATCAACAAACAATTCATAATATGGAAAATTTTGAATTGAACTAACCGGAGCTTGCTCCCAAAGATCACAATGCACCTTTGTAAGGGTTCAGTAGAGTGATTATTAGAGGCAAAGAAAGGAAGTTTAACATTCTTACTGATTTGACAACTAGTGCATAAATCCAATGATTTTCTAGTAACATAAATAAAACCATTATTCTTAAGAAAATTTAGTACTCTGTCCTGTGGATGACCCAATCTCCTGTGCCATATGTCTTCGGCTGCGGTACGAAAGCGCTTTGAAAAATGTGCCTCTACTTTTGTGCCATCCAATGCGTACAATCCACCTCATCTACTCCCCGATGCCAATATCTGTTTTGTCCTTTGCTCCTTTATCTTGAAACCAGATTCATCAAATTCAAATCAGCAAGGATAGTCAGTGGTAGGTTGAGATACGGAAATTAGATTTTTCTTAATATTTGGAACCATTAAAACATCTCGCAAGGGAATTGTAGTATTATCACCGACTATTTTTCCTTGACCAATATGAGAGATATGCATTTGATTGCCATTACCTACCACGAAGGAATCCAAACCTTTATATAGGGTCAAGTTGGTGAGATTACCTGGATTCTCAATCATATGGGAAGTTGCTCCAATATCAGGAAACCATTCATTGTCTTGCGAGTCTGAAATCTGCATTGCAGCTAAGGCTTTCGGAATTTTTTCTGATTGGTAGCTATTATCCCATCGTTTCCATCAATCTAGAGCTTCATGGCCATTCTTCCTGCAAATCTGGCATTTAACAAGACTGCCTCGATTTTGAAATTGATCATCTTGCTGAGAATTAAACGTTTGAAATTGGCCACCTTGATTAGGTCGGGCATGATTTTGATTTTCACGGTGAGGTGAATTTCCAGTTTGGGGAAATCCCTTGACTTTGGATTTGAAGGACTGGTATCCTCTCCTCTTATTATTATTGTTTCCTCCGTAAGGAGAGCGCTGGCCATAGAAGGCCATTGAAGGGTTCAATGCTTCTCCCATATATTCCTTATTACGTAGTTCATGGCTTTGTAATAAGGGTACTACATCGGAGTAAGTTGGAACTGGATGTTTAAGCATCACCATTGTGAATGATTCATATTCTGGCCCAAGTCCATGCAACATAGTATATACTATATTTGTATCAGGAACAGGCTTTCCTATTGCATTTAATTCACCATAGGTCGATTTGAATTTAAGCAAGTAATCAGATAAGGATAACGTACCCTTAGGAAGTTTCAACTCCTGCAAGAGCTCAAACTCTGTTGCGTGTGAGTCTTGAGCGAAGGCGTTTTCAAGGGCCTGCCACACATCTCTAACGGTAGTCAAGCCTATTGCCAACCCGAGAACTTCCTCTGAGAGTGTTCCGGTGATCCACGCCATGAGTAACCGATCTGTCCGATTCCATGACATCAGGTCTGGATTGGGCCAAGCATATCTTGGCTCTAAATCAATGCCGTGATTTGAGTCTTCCACAGCAAATAGTTTGATTGTTTCAGTTTCAGTGAGAGAAAGTTATTTACATTTAATGAAGATGGGTAAGGATAAGTTGAAGCTGCCATTGGTTAACAAAGGAAAAGGCCGGATTGGATACGGTGGAGAAGGCGGCAAACGGACAGATAGATGGTAATGAGACTAGATAAAAAGAAGAAGCGAGAATCGTGATGGTGGAGGAGACGGCAAAGAAGAAATGTCAATGGTGGCAGCTATGGCTCTGATACCATAAAGAAAAACAGAAATTTAAGATGCTCAGAGAAGACTTAAACAACTAGAACTTGAGAAGAAGTTCTATCACCCTTTTCTTGATGGATAGAGAATGTATGTGTACTGCTACATTTATAGATTTTACAAATTGATTCAAGGATATTTAGATAGCCTATTTAGTATACAATATTCAATCAAGGATCCTCTCTTAGGGAAGACTTTTTCTATGATTTATGTGATACAGGGTATATTGCCTTAATAAACAAGGACAGCTTGTGCAAGTCTTGATGATGCAAGATCTTTTGCCTTAATAAATGATGGGGTCCAAAATCTGCAACCAATCGGCTGTTGACACGTGGCCCTCACAGGGACCACTGCAAAGCCAACACCTGTCCCTGCTAGGTATGACACCTGGACCAATCAGGGACTTCCACCTGCCCCTCCTAGGTATGAGACCTGGTCCATACAGGGGCTACCACCTGTCCTGGACAGGTGGCTCAGAACCACTATAAATAGCCTTCACTTGTGCTAAGGTGAGGGATCTGAAATCAAAACCCTAAGCTTTTTGCTCTGACATTGCTCTGCACTCCTGCTCATACTGACTTGAGTGTCGAAGCGCCCGTCCGGAGCACCACTCCGGGTTGGTCTTCTGACCCTTTGTATCCTTGTCTGTGCCCTTGTGCAGCGCAGGACTCCATTGGCCCTTCAGCTGTGGCTTGCCAGATCAGCCCTTCCGGCCCTACCATAACCTGTTACCAATTTTAGACCTAACAGATTTGGCGCCATCCGTGGGACCCCGGAACAAAAAGTTGTTCGGAACCTCACTCAAGCAATGGTAGGGAAAAACGGAAAGCATGTGCCAACCTCCCGGACGACTCGGGCTACAGCCCCCCGCGAAGGAAGAAGCGAGCGACTGGCCTCGCAGATAGAGGTCGGGGCGGTAGGGGAGCAAAGTCCGACTCGCTCGGACCGCTCAGACCCTACCCCGACCCCAAGGGAGATGCGGGCCCTTTTCTAAGAAATGACTGCTGTGATTGCGCAGTTCAGGAATCCGGCCCCCGCACTCCAGCAGCACCCAGTCGAGGCTTCTCAGCCCACCCAGAGGAGGGGAAGCTCCCGCAGAGAGCACACGCCCCTGCCCCGGGAGCAGACTCGTCACTCCACAAGACGAGATCACCTCTCCCGGGACAAGCATGTGCGCCCCGAGCCTCGCCTACATCACCGGTCACGATCTCCCTCCGTACAAAGGCATGGCAGCAAGAGAGACGCCACGCACGGAGAAGGATCGCGGCACCGGCAAAGGAGTTCGGCCAGTCAGTCCGGCTCTGCTATGAGCCCGCCGGCAAGAAGAGAGAGGCCCGTCCACCGGGCAGAAAAGAGAGACGACCCGATGTTACTAAGGATCCAGCAGATGGACCACCGGATTGAAAAGCTCGCCAGAGAGCAGGGCCGGCCTGCCTCCCAGATCTTCACAAGCGCTCCCCCATTTTCTGACAGAGTGCTCAGCGCGGCAGCCCCCGCGGGCTGGAAGATGCCGCAGATGTCGCAGTATGACGGGACCACCGACCCCGTGGACCACTTGGAGACTTTCAGGACTACAATGCTCCTCCACGGGGCGTCGGATGGATTCCTTTGCCGGGCATTCCCCACCACATTGACTGGAGCCGCGAGGGACTGGTACTCGCGGCTCAAACCCAGGTCCGTGGATAATTTTGATGTCTTTGGGGACGACCTGGCCCGTCACTTTATGAGCAGCAGAAGACCCAGGAAGACGACGGCTTCGCTGATGGCCCTCAGGCAGGGAGATGATGAGGCCTTGAAAGTGTTCGTTGGTCGCTTTAATAGGGAAGCCCTTCAGGTTCCTAACCTGGATCCCTCCGCGGCCACGAATGCCCTTCTGGACGGCGCCCGATCAACTGACTTCAGACGAGCAGTGGCCCGGCGCGATCCGCAGTCCCTCGCAGACCTGATGGCCGGGGCGGAGGAGTACATCTCGGTGGAGGAAACTCTCGCCGCCCTGGACTCTGCTAGCAAGAGAAGGCCTGAGGAGAAGAACCCTACCAAGCAGCGTAGGGATGATAAATCTCAGAAGAAGGAGAGAAGCCCTTCCCGCAAGGAGAGAAGCCCTTCCCGCAAGGAGAGAAGCCCTTCCCGAAAGGGGAGAAGCCCCCACCCGAGAGAGCATTACACGCGGCTGACCGCGTCCATATCACAGATCCTGGCAGCCATTCGGGAAGAGGATTTCATCCGGTGGCCGGAGAGGCAGACCTCATCGGGGAAAAGAAACATGTCCCAGTACTGCAGGTTCCACAAGGACCACGGCCATGACACCAACGCGTGCCTTCATTTGAAGGAGGAAATCGAGCAGCTGATCAGCAGAGGGTACCTCGGCAGGTACTTAAAAAATGATGACAACAGAAGAGAGCGCAAGGACAAGCCGAGGAACAGAGGCAGAAGCCCCCGGGGCGCTCAACCTCTGGGCGACCGCATCCAAGCTCCTGCACCGGCCAGCCCCCCTCCTCAGGTACCTCAACCTCAACCTCATGGTGTTATTGGTACCATTTCAGGAGGGCCGACCGCGGGAGGAACCTCTTCATCAGCCCGCAGGACTTATGCCCGGCAGGTCAACGCCGTCCATACCTGCAGCAAGAAGGCCAGGCTAGAGAACGAGATATCCTTTTCAGATGCAGATCTCGACGGCCTGATCCTCCCGCATGATGATGCCCTGGTCATCACTATGCTGGTGGCGAACTGGGAAATGAAGAAGATCTTGGTCGACAACGGGAGCTCCGCAGACATCCTCTATTATCACGCCTTCGAGCAGATGCTGATCGGAACTGATCGTCTGAAGCCGGCCAACTCTGATCTGTTCGGGTTCTCCAGAGAAGTTGTCAAAGTTGAAGGGCAGATCGAGCTTCCAGTTCTTATCGGGGAGCCGCCCTGCCAGTCCTTCGCCATGGTGAACTTCTTGGTGGTAAGGGCCAAGTCGGCCTACAATGCTATCTTGGGACGCCTCGGCCAGAATCTCCTCCGAGCTGTTCCCTCCGCCTATCATCAGAAGATGAAGTTCACTACACCAGGAGGTGTAGGGGAAATCAAAGGGGATCAGCCCCAGTCGAGGCTGAAAGGGAAGAATGCGTCCGAGTCTCTGCCAATCGAGCTGTTTGATCTAAGGGATGAAGCCCAGATCATAGTAAACGAGCCGGCCGAGGACCTTATATCTATCCCGTTGTACAGCGATGACGACCAGAGGGTTGTCCAGATCGGCTCTGCCCTGTCAGAGGCTGCGCAGCAGGATCTTGCTCAGTTCCTCAGAGCCAATGCAGATGTCTTTGCCTGGGCTCCTTCAGACATGCCCGGCATCGACCCTGCAATTAGCACCTATGAGCTCGGGGTTGATCAGACCTACAAGCCCGTAAAACAGAAGAGGAGGCACTTTGCACCGGAGAGGCGAAGGGCCATCAGAGAAGACGTGGAAAGGCTTCTGAAGGCCGGCTTCATCCGCGAGATCCAGTACCCGGACTGGCTCGCGAATGTGGTGATGGTGAAGAAGTCTAATGGGAAGTGGAGGACCTGCATAGATTTTACAGACCTGAATAAGGCCTGCCCGAAGGACAGCTACCCGCTCCCAAAGATCGATCAGCTCATCGACGCTACTGCAGGTCACGAGCTGCTAAGCTTCATGGACGCCTTCTCAGGATATAATCAGATCAGAATGCATGAGTCCGACATTCCGAAGACATCCTTTGTAACCGATCAGGGAACTTATTGCTATCGGGTTATGCCTTTTGGACTAAAGAACGCAGGGGCCACCTACCAGCGGCTCGTCAACAGGCTGTTCAAGGAGCAAATCGGCCGCAATATGGAAGTATATGTGGACGATATGCTGGTCAAGAGCAGAGCTGCCTGCAATCATGTTGCCGACCTCAAAGAAGCGTTTCAAGTCTTGAGGGAGCACAACATGAAGCTCAATCCGACCAAGTGTACGTTCGGCATCGGAGCAGGCAAGTTTCTGGGCTTCATGGTAAGCCAGAGAGGGATAGAGGCAAATCCTGAGAAAATCAAGGCGGTGATGGAGCTGACTCCGCCCAGAACTATCAGAGAAGTACAGCGACTGACCGGGTTAGTGGCTGCCCTGGGGCGGTTCATCTCTAAGTCCGCGGAAAGATGCCTTCCGTTCTTCAATGCGGTCAAAGGTATAAAAACCGCGCCCTGGACTTGGGAGTGTCAAGCGGCATTTGAAGAGCTGAAGCAGTACTTGTCCTCTCCGCCGTTGCTGTCCAAGCCAGAGCCAGGAGAAGAGCTGATTCTGTATCTCTCAGCGGGACCTTTAGCAGTTGCAGCAGTACTGATCAGAGAGGAGTACCACCAGCAAAAGCCGATCTACTATGTCAGTAAGGTCCTCCATGATGCAGAGACAAGATATCAGCGAGTCGAGAAGCTCGTATACGCCCTCGTTATGGCGGCCAGAAAGTTAAGGCCGTATTTCTAGGCGCATACGATCAAGGTCTTGACGGGACAACCCCTCAGGCAGATCCTCCACCGTCCAGACACTTCAGGCCGACTTGTGAAGTGGGCCGTGGAGCTCAGCGAGTTTGACATCAAATATCTGCCTAGGCCAGCAATCAAAGCTCAGGTTCTTACAGACTTCATAGCTGAATGTACAATGCCAGATTCAGACCCCAAGTCGGAAGCAGCGCCTCCTTCAGAAGCAGAACCGGTTATACCCGAGCAGCAGATCGAAGCCAAAGCGGTTCTGCTTCCCGGGCTTGAGAGTGCAGCTCCACCAAACAGCCCGCTCCCGTGTTCTGAAGAGCCGCTCTGGGAGGTATATGTCGACGGATCTTCAAACAAAAGTGGCAGCGATGCCGGACTAGTTCTCACAGGACCAGAGGACTTTGTCCTGAATTACGCCCTGAGGTTTGGTTTCCGTGCGTCAAACAATGAGGCAGAGTACGAAGCGCTCATCGCCGGAATGAACCTCGCCATTCAGGCCCGCGCTCAGAGACTGAAGGCGTACTACGATTCACAGTTAGTTGTATGCCAGATCTAAGGAGTATATGAGGCCCGTGAAGAGCGAATGATCAAATATCTGCAAAGGGTGCGTAGCCTGGCCAGTAAGTTCAGAAGTTTTGAGGTCATCAGAGTCCCCCGGACTGAAAATGCAAAGGCTGATGTGCTCTCAAAGCTAGCGGCATCGGGCTACACCGCTCTCAGAGAAATTCGTATGGAGTTCCTAAAAACCTCCAGTATTGATGGCTAGCCTGTCGTAGTAATGCAGATCGACGATGAGCAGTGCTGGATGGATGAGATCATCAGATATCTGCGCAGCGGAGAGCTCCCCAGAGAGAAAAAAGAGGCCCGTAAATTCGTACAGCGGGCAGCAAGGTTTTCACTTGATGATGAAACTCTGTACAAGAGATCTTACACCCTCCCGTACTTGAAGTGTCTCCGGCCAACTGATGCCCTGTATGCCCTGCGAGAGACCCATGAAGGGATTTGTGGAGAGCATCTTGGGGGCAAGGCCCTCGCCATCAAAGTCCTTCTAAGAGGCATGTATTGGCCTACACTGAGACAAGATGCTCTGAACCTTGTGAAGAAGTGTGAGAAGTGTCAGAAATTCTCCCCCGCCGTTCACCAGCCTGCCGTGCCAATGCCTCCGATCATCAGCCCTCTCCCTTTTGCTGTCTGGGGAATGGACATTTTAGGTCCTTTTCCGCCGGCCTCCGGAGGCCGCGAGTTCATCGTTGTCGCCATCGACTACTTTACTAAGTGGGTAGAAGCTGAACCTCTGGCCAAGATCACCAAGCAGAATATCCAGAACTTTTTCTGGAAATCAGTGGTGTGCAGATTCGGGATACCCCGGGTCCTCATAACAGACAATGGCAAGCAGTTCGACTCAAGTAACTTCAGAAAGTTTTGCTCAGATCTGAAGATTGAGCAAAGGTTCACTTCCGTGGCACATCTTCAGACAAATGGACAGACCGAAGTGACGAACAGGACTCTGCTGCAGGGGATAAAGAAAAGACTGGATGATAAGGCCGGACACTGGGCTGACGAGCTGTACCATGTGCTCTGGGCGTATCGGACTACTTCACGCACTGCAACGGGTGAGTCGCCTTTCAATCTCTCCTTCGGAACAGAGGCTGTGATTCCGGTTGACATCGGCGTTCCCTCCTCAAGAATTGTTGACTTCAATGAACAGCTCAATGGGGACGGGCTCCGTGTCAACCTCGACTTGCTTGAGGAAGTCCGTGAGGAGTCTCAGATCAAAGCCGCAGCATATAAGCAGAAGGTGTCTAGATACCATGATGCGAAGATCCGACCAAGGGAGTTCCGCACAGGCGACCTAGTTTTGAGGAAAGCGGCCGTCTCCCAGCCAAGAAGGGTGGGCAAACTCTCTCCGACTTGGGAAGGGCCGTACCGAGTCAAAGAGGTCATCCGTCCAAGAAGCTACCGGCTAGAGACACTTGGCGAGCAGCTGCTGCCGCACGCCTGGAATTCCAGAAATCTCCGAATATACTATCAATAGTCTTTTCTCTTGCCTTTGAAGGCTTGTAAAGAATCTCTGTAATTAAATTTCAAAGAGAAATAAAGTTGAGTTGTCACTAAACTGTGTTCCTCACTTTTGAGTCACTAATATATGCCGGCTCCTCCAATCAAAGACCTGCCCGGCCTGGCCGTCCACAGCCTTAGCCGGACAGGATATGGCGCAATCACTAGACGCCAAAAGACTCTAAGTGTTTGCAGACTTAGCTCTCAGCCTAAGTGTTTGCAGACTTAGAGAGCGGCACTGGTGCACTCCGGCGCGTCCAGTTTGGTGTGGAGATCAGTTCCAACCACATGGACCCGCCCTAGTGGAAAACCACCTCAAAGACCTGCCCGGCATGGCCGTCCACAGCCTTAGCCGGACAGGATATGGCGCAATCACTAGACGCCAAAAGACTCTAAGTGTTTTCAGACTTAGCTCTCAGCCTAAGTATTTGGAGACTTAGAGGGCAGAAGTGGTTCACTCCGGCTCGTCCTAATTAGCTTACAGACCAGTTCGGCCAATGACATCCGGACAACGACTCCGGCCCGGCAGAAAGACAAGGAAGAAGCACAGACGTCATAAATACAAAAAGCAAGGCAGCCGTATAGACAGTTGGACAAAATTGAATTTGTATTCATATTACAAAGTGCCCTTTTTGCCGAGCTGGCTTACAAAGAATGAGCCTCATGGGCCATTACAAAAAGTACACAACCAAAAAGAAAGATAGGAGCAAGAGGGCTGCCACTCACGCCTCCTCATCAACCACCTCCTCGGTGATGACCCCTGAAGTAGGGACTGCAACCTGGCCGGCCTCAGTGGTTGGGGCGGTAACCTCGGAAGCCAGAATAACTTCCTGTTCCACCTCGATGGGTTGGGAGGAGTCCGGTTCGTCTTCTCCCTCCTCGTCCTCCTCCTCCTCCGGAGGTGCATACAGGATGGCCAGTCCGTCTAGGGAAATGTCGGGGTGAGTCTTCTTCACCTGCTCGGAGCAGAGAAGGAACCCCTCCTTATAGGCCTGGAGGCCCAGGTTGAAGAACTGTGTGTCCTTCCTCTTCTCAGTTTCCTTCACGGCCTCCCCCACTGCCGTTTTCACGGCCGCCTTAATAGCCGCCTTCTCCCTCTGACCGGCTCTCTCTTGCGCATTTAGGAGATCCTGCACGGCCTGGTTTTTGACCCTCTGCAGCTCCTCCTTCAAGCTGTTGAATTCGGCCTCTTTGATCTGGACGGCTTCGGTAAGCCCGTCCTTGTCCTTCTGGAGCTGGCTCTTCTCGGACTCTATCTGTGTGAGCGTCTCAGAAAAGAGATAACGCTTCTTGGCCATATCCCTCGAATACACCTGGAGTTGATAGAGGGCGGAGGTGATTGCTGCTTCGCAGGTCTCCGGCGCCTCCTTCTTGACTTCCCGCCGGTCGCGTGGGAGGACGCCCTGGTACACAAATTCCGTGGCCACCCGGCTATCCCCCAGGCCGGTGTCCGTTTTCTGCACCGCCCAGTTCGGGCGGAAGACGTTGTCGCCTCTCACCGCCGTGGCGGCAGGGATGCCCAGGACCGGCCCGCCGCGTTGGGGCTCTGTCACCCCTGCAGACCCGGAGCTCTGTCCGGCGAAATTTGCCCGGCTCGACTTGACGGAAAGCTTATGCGTCACCCGGCTGCTTTTAAGAGGCTCGGCCAGTGCGGCCATTGCCGGAGTTGACTCCGGTACCTTTCTTTTCTTGCCCTTGGGTTGGGGCTGCTCCTGCGTTGGGGACGCTTGGGAGGTCTGCCTGATCCTGTCCAGCATGGACATCTGCTTCACCATTTCTGAACGTGAGAACAGAACAGAGTTAGAACTATATATAAAAAAAAAGAGAAAGGAACAGTTCAAAAAATAAAAGCTGGCCTAAAGAGTCTACATACGTGGCGGCGTCGCACGACTGATCCCGAGCGCTACCAGGACGGCCTCCTCGGAGAACTCCGAGCAGTTTATTTGACCGCGCTTCAGCTCTTCTTTGATCAAATCGAAGGTCATGTAGTCGTAACCCTTAAGGGCTGGCTTCTGACTAAGGTTCTGGGTGTCCGGCGTTCTCCATTCCAACGAGAACGGCCAGTGGGAGCCCGGCTCGGTGTCCCTAGCGTAGAAAAACTTGTTCTTCCATGTGTGAATGGAAGTAGGTATGCCAGTGATCATTTTCACTTCGGGCCGTTGGCTGATATAGATCCAGCCGCCCTCCTTGTGCCTCTTCAGGTGCGCACACATCCTGAAGACGGGTATGGTGGGGTTCCTACGGAGACGAACTCCCAAAAAATAAAGGAAGCCGACCAGCGTCCTCCAAGAGTTCGGCACGACCTGTGTAACCGCCAGCCCGTAGTACCTCAGCACATCGACAAAAAACGGATGCAAGGGAAGCCTGAGCCGGCCCGGAAGGCTTCTTCGTATAGGCAGAGATCTGCACTATCGTTGCTGGCCCGGTCCCCTTCGACGGCCGCCCTCAAAGTATACCGATCAGGGATACAGTATTTGTCCCTGACGGCCTGAAGTTTGTCCGGCCCCAGACGGTTCACCTCGCGCAGGGCCCCGATGTTGTACTGCGGATTGGCCTCCATCCGTGCCTCCGCTATCACCTCGACGGGCGCGCGCGGCAAGCGAGGAACTACCGCCTCAACGTCTTCTTCGTCGCCATTGGTTTCTACCCGGTGCGGTCCGTCCCCACGGACCGGGATTGTGTCTAAGTCCACAATCACTTCCTCCCCGCTCTCCTCGTCTACAATTATTATCTCTCCGTCCTCAACACCGGCCTCCGTAGGAGAGGCCGGCCTCGTCCCCTCCGACGCCTCGGACCCCGTACTACTGGTCGAACCAGACTCCTTTGAGCCAGAGTCCGACTCCGAACTAGTGCTAGACATTAAAAGGGAAGAAAAGAAAAGCTAAAAGAAATTACCGAACTGAAGTGTTGACCGAAGATCTCCGGGCTCACTGATCCGAAGCGGGCAGAAATTTGACTAGCCGAGCAGCAGAGGAGGAGAGTAAAATGTGAAAAGTGAAAAATGAGGAGTAAAAACTCCGGTATATATAGGCTGGGAAGAGCGGGAAAAATCCTGCCCTTTTCCCACCAGCCGGAGTGCGCCACGTCACCTACCGCATTAAATGCGCCGTCCGCATGAAATGCGAGGCACAAGTTCCAAAGTGATTAGACGCCAAAAGACCTGCCCGGCGTGGCCGTCCAGCGCATATGGCGCAATCGCTAGAAGCCAAAAGACCTGGCCGTCCAGCGCCTAAGCCGGACAGGATATGGCGCAATCGCTAGACGCCAAAAGACCTGCCCGGCCCGGCCGTCCAGCGCCTAAGCCGGACAGGATATGGCGCAATCGCTAGACGCCAAAAGACCTGCCCGGCCTGGCCGTCCAGCGCCTAAGCCGGACAGGATATGGCGCAATCGCTAGACGCCAAAAGACTCTAAGTGTTTGCAGACTTAGCTCTCAGCCTAAGTGTTTGCAGACTTAGAGAGCGGCACTGGTGCACTCCGGCGCGTCCAGTTTGGTGTGGAGATCAGTTCCAACCACATGGACCCGCCCTAGTGGAAAACCACCTCAAAGACCTGCCCGGCATGGCCGTCCACAGCCTTAGCCGGACAGGATATGGCGCAATCACTAGACGCCAAAAGACTCTAAGTGTTTTCAGACTTAGCTCTCAGCCTAAGTATTTGGAGACTTAGAGGGCAGAAGTGGTTCACTCCGGCTCGTCCTAATTAGCTTACAGACCAGTTCGGCCAATGACATCCGGACAACGACTCCGGCCCGGCAGAAAGACAAGGAAGAAGCACAGACGTCATAAATACAAAAAGCAAGGCAGCCGTATAGACAGTTGGACAAAATTGAATTTGTATTCATATTACAAAGTGCCCTTTTTGCCGAGCTGGCTTACAAAGAATGAGCCTCATGGGCCATTACAAAAAGTACACAACCAAAAAGAAAGATAGGAGCAAGAGGGCTGCCACTCACGCCTCCTCATCAACCACCTCCTCGGTGATGACCCCTGAAGTAGGGACTGCAACCTGGCCGGCCTCAGTGGTTGGGGCGGTAACCTCGGAAGCCAGAATAACTTCCTGTTCCACCTCGATGGGTTGGGAGGAGTCCGGTTCGTCTTCTCCCTCCTCGTCCTCCTCCTCCTCCGGAGGTGCATACAGGACGGCCAGTCCGTCTAGGGAAATGTCGGGGTGAGTCTTCTTCACCTGCTCGGAGCAGAGAAGGAACCCCTCCTTATAGGCCTGGAGGCCCAGGTTGAAGAACTGTGTGTCCTTCCTCTTCTCAGTTTCCTTCACGGCCTCCCCCACTGCCGTTTTCACGGCCGCCTTAATAGCCGCCTTCTCCCTCTGACCGGCTCTCTCTTGCGCATTTAGGAGATCCTGCACGGCCTGGTTTTTGACCCTCTGCAGCTCCTCCTTCAAGCTGTTGAATTCGGCCTCTTTGATCTGGACGGCTTCGGTAAGCCCGTCCTTGTCCTTCTGGAGCTGGCTCTTCTCGGACTCTATCTGTGTGAGCGTCTCAGAAAAGAGATAACGCTTCTTGGCCATATCCCTCGAATACACCTAGAGTTGATAGAGGGCGGAGGTGATTGCTGCTTCGCAGGTCTCCGGCGCCTCCTTCTTGACTTCCCGCCGGTCGCGTGGGAGGACGCCCTGGTACACAAATTCCGTGGCCACCCGGCTATCCCCCAGGCCGGTGTCCGTTTTCTGCACCGCCCAGTTCGGGCGGAAGACGTTGTCGCCTCTCACCGCCGTGGCGGCAGGGATGCCCAGGACCGGCCCGCCGCGTTGGGGCTCTGTCACCCCTGCAGACCCGGAGCTCTGTCCGGCGAAATTTGCCCGGCTCGACTTGACGGAAAGCTTATGCGTCACCCGGCTGCTTTTAAGAGGCTCGGCCAGTGCGGCCATTGCCGGAGTTGACTCCGGTACCTTTCTTTTCTTGCCCTTGGGTTGGGGCTGCTCCTGCGTTGGGGACGCTTGGGAGGTCTGCCTGATCCTGTCCAGCATGGACATCTGCTTCACCATTTCTGAACGTGAGAACAGAACAGAGTTAGAACTATATATAAAAAAAAAGAGAAAGGAACAGTTCAAAAAATAAAAGCTGGCCTAAAGAGTCTACATACGTGGCGGCGTCGCACGACTGATCCCGAGCGCTACCAGGACGGCCTCCTCGGAGAACTCCGAGCAGTTTATTTGACCGCGCTTCAGCTCTTCTTTGATCAAATCGAAGGTCATGTAGTCGTAACCCTTAAGGGCTGGCTTCTGACTAAGGTTCTGGGTGTCCGGCGTTCTCCATTCCAACGAGAACGGCCAGTGGGAGCCCGGCTCGGTGTCCCTAGCGTAGAAAAACTTGTTCTTCCATGTGTGAATGGAAGTAGGTATGCCAGTGATCATTTTCACTTCGGGCCGTTGGCTGATATAGATCCAGCCGCCCTCCTTGTGCCTCTTCAGGTGCGCACACATCCTGAAGACGGGTATGGTGGGGTTCCTACGGAGACGAACTCCCAAAAAATAAAGGAAGCCGACCAGCGTCCTCCAAGAGTTCGGCACGACCTGTGTAACCGCCAGCCCGTAGTACCTCAGCACATCGACAAAAAACGGATGCAAGGGAAGCCTGAGCCGGCCCGGAAGGCTTCTTCGTATAGGCAGAGATCTGCACTATCGTTGCTGGCCCGGTCCCCTTCGACGGCCGCCCTCAAAGTATACCGATCAGGGATACAGTATTTGTCCCTGACGGCCTGAAGTTTGTCCGGCCCCAGACGGTTCACCTCGCGCAGGGCCCCGATGTTGTACTGCGGATTGGCCTCCATCCGTGCCTCCGCTATCACCTCGACGGGCGCGCGCGGCAAGCGAGGAACTACCGCCTCAACGTCTTCTTCGTCGCCATTGGTTTCTACCCGGTGCGGTCCGTCCCCACGGACCGGGATTGTGTCTAAGTCCACAATCACTTCCTCCCCGCTCTCCTCGTCTACAATTATTATCTCTCCGTCCTCAACACCGGCCTCCGTGGGAGAGGCCGGCCTCGTCCCCTCCGACGCCTCGGACCCCGTACTACTGGTCGAACCAGACTCCTTTGAGCCAGAGTCCGACTCCGAACTAGTGCTAGACATTAAAAGGGAAGAAAAGAAAAGCTAAAAGAAATTACCGAACTGAAGTGTTGACCGAAGATCTCCGGGCTCACTGATCCGAAGCGGGCAGAAATTTGACTAGCCGAGCAGCAGAGGAGGAGAGTAAAATGTGAAAAGTGAAAAATGAGGAGTAAAAACTCCGGTATATATAGGCTGGGAAGAGCGGGAAAAATCCTGCCCTTTTCCCACCAGCCGGAGTGCGCCACGTCACCTACCGCATTAAATGCGCCGTCCGCATGAAATGCGAGGCACAAGTTCCAAAGTGATTAGACGCCAAAAGACCTGCCCGGCGTGGCCGTCCAGCGCATATGGCGCAATCGCTAGAAGCCAAAAGACCTGGCCGTCCAGCGCCTAAGCCGGACAGGATATGGCGCAATCGCTAGACGCCAAAAGACCTGCCCGGCCCGGCCGTCCAGCGCCTAAGCTGGACAGGATATGGCGCAATCGCTAGACGCCAAAAGACCTGCCCGGCCTGGCTGTCCAGCGCCTAAGCCGGACAGGATATGGCGCAATCGCTAGACGCCAAAAGACCTGCCCGGCCCTGCCATCCAGCGCCTAAGCCGGACAGGATATGGCGCAATCGCTAGACGCCAAAAGACCTGCCCGGCCTGGCCATCCACAGCCTAAGCCGGACAGGATATGGGGCAATCACTAGGCGACAAAGGATCTGCCCGGCCTAGCCGTGACGCCCAGGAGATCTGCCCGGCCATGACGCCCAGGAGGTTTGGCCGGCCAGACTTCTGGTCCAAATTTTGGCCGGACTGGATAGCCCAGAGGCCCCTGTCCGGCCGTGCTTCTTCAGGCCAAGCTTCAAGGCCGGACCAGGCCGCTTGGAGGCCCCTGTCCGGCCACGGTTTCTTCTGGCCCCGTCTGAGACCGGCCTCAGCTGCCCAGAGGCCTTAAGGCCGGCCGAATGCTGTTTTAACCCTCTATTTGCTTCCCCTAGCCGCTGTCACGACTCGGAGAACCAGGGGGCAACTGATGGGGTCCAAAATCTGCAACCAATCGGCTGTTGACACGTGGCCCTCATAGGGACTACTGCAAAGCCAACAGCTGTCCCTGCTAAGTATGACACCTAGACCAATCGGGGACTTCCACCTGCCCCTCCTAGGTATGAGACCTGGTCCATACAGGGGCTACCACCTGTCCTGGACAGGTGGCTCAGAACCACTATAAATAGCCTTCACTTGTGCTAAGGTGAGGGATCTGAAATCAAAACCCTAAGCTTTTTGCTCTGACATTGCTCTGCACTCCTGCTCATACTGACTTGAGTGTCGAAGCGCCCGTCCGGAGCACCACTCCGGGTTGGTCTTCTGACCCTTTGTATCCTTGTCTGTGCCCTTGTGCAGCGCAGGACTCCATTGGCCCTTCAGCTGTGGCTTGCCAGATCAGCCCTTCCGGCCCTACCATAACCTGTTACCAATTTTAGACCTAACAATAAACAAGGACAGCTTGTGCAAGTCTTGATGATGCAAGTTCTGTTGCCACTTGCCTTAATCAAAAGGACAACTTGGGCAAGTCTTCTCGAGCAACAATTACAACCTTACTTGTTATTGTGATTCCCAGGATCACATAGGCTACAATCACTTTCCTTTTCAGTACCTCCATTATAATCTTGTATATCACTTTCCTTTTTAGCACCTTGATTATAATCTTCTATAAATTTAAGGGTCCAAGTGGGGTGCATCCAGTTTGGACGAAATTCCATTTTTTGGTCTGGCTGAAAAGATGTCTGGCCATAAATGGGTCACTCTCTGACTCTAGTCTGCCAGGCTTTGGCTTGTCTAGATATGGGTCATGCTAAAGTAGACTCATTCATAGGTCACCTCGGTCGGACATGGACCCATAATGTTGAAATGCGAAGGCCACAAGCACCTGGTCCAGACGACAATGATAAGAACCAACCATCATCAGTCCTCCAATTAAAGTAGCTTTTTTTACCCGGAGTGGACCTCTAGATCCAATTAAAGTTGATTATGACAAGCGTAAGTAAATAATGTGTAATTTTCATGCCTATTTTTCTGCACTACATTAGCGGGTCCTTCACTTTGGAGGGCCTTTGAGAACGCATGTAATCATTTTTTGAGTTATTTTCTTCCAAGAGATTATTTAGGATGGAGCCTTAACCTCATTTCTGTGACTACAGAAATCAACTAATTGAGCCATGGCCTCAGCCACATATCATTATTGGCCAAAGCACAAGAAGACCCTAGTAAAAAAGTCACTATCATTTCTTCCTTTACAAAAGAACACTACTAAATGTTCCAAGAGCAACCACCCTTTTTGTATAAGAATAAGAAAGGGTAACAACTTCCAAAAGCTAAGGCTGAGGAAGAAGAGCCATGTCCTCGTCACTCTAAAGCTTACAATTAGGCTAAATTTCTTGTGTATTTTTTTTTGAAAGATGACAATTTTATTGATACTATGGATGTTACATTGGGGACCAGAGGTCCCAACTTGCAATACACAGAATCAATTAAGGATGGCCAGGAGCATACTCCTGGACCAGCTAAAACCAACAAAGAAAATCTACTAATTCATCTGCTACAGTGAGGACCACCCATCCATGCGCTGTCATCCTGCCATCCTACCGAGTAACTAGTTTACTTCCCTACTATCTAGAGTCACAGTCTAAAGTGTCTTCACCAATCCACCAAAATTCCATAGCACTACCCCAAGGCCCCCAAAAGATCAAATCCAACGAAAAGTGTCATATTTGGGGCCTCTCATGCAAGGCTTTCCTCAAAACAGACTTATCATCACCATTTAGATAGCCATTTAGTTTGGTGATCTAGGCAAGCCATCAAAACCAAAAAAGATTCATCCATGCTATGCTGAAACTGGGACTCAAGCAGACATACAACCCCGAAGATCGAGATCAGGACTTCCAGAGGGTCGATGATCGCCTGTCCTTCCTCCACCATACGGCAACTCACCACCTTAATGTGGAGCCGATTTTGTCTCCATCCAACCCATAATCTAATCCCCAAAATCCTGGCGAAATCCCAGAACAAAAGAACGAGGGAAATCTGACTACTAAGGGAAGCTGGTCTTCCCGGATTCTCAAGGGAGGCCATTCCTACTTTGATAAGGATCATTTCTTCAAAACTGGATGAAGAGAGCCTTTTAATATCAAAACCAAGGACTATAGAGCCTTAGAACCTCCATTCCTAGAGAAGAGTGTTATGGGTCTGACAATACACCTCCCTAGCTACCAACAAAAATACAAAAATCAATACGTCCAACTACTTTTAATTGTCATAGCCTTTTTCCACCCCGGGAACCCCAGCTACAGATTTAGCTATAGATAGGGCCAAACCTAGGAAGCCTGGAATAGAACTTTAGGAGCCTAAGCAATCTGCTAAATTTCTTCTTTATACCCGGTTTGGAGCTTAAAATAGTGGTCATTTTATTCATAATGAAATGATCTTGGGAACTTAACCCCCTGACTGGGAAGATTGAATCTTTGTAAGAACCGCCAGGGGCGCGATTAGCAAAATTCTTCCTGGCATATGGAGCATGCTTCCGCCTAAAGTAAGGGGTAGGTTTCTTGGGACTCACCAACAAACCCAAATAATCGTCATTCCTCTTTTCAAGTCCCATCGTGTATTTTTCTAGAATAGCTAACGGCTCAATCTCAGGCCTCTCAGAAGGGAAATTTGAATTTGAATTTGAAATCCCAATGGGGCCCAACGGCTAGCCAGACAAGGGCCTTGAGGTCCCCGGAGCCTGTCCGCCGCTAAGGAGGAACCCGATTCCTGGATGGCAGATTCAGGGGTTTTCTTCGAGAGCTCAACCCAATGGGATAGCACTGATCAAAGATTTTGAGCTTTACACCAGAATTAGAGAAGAGCCATATCTTAGCCGAAACGAAAGTCATACAGTTCTGATGGTTGCTCTCCATCTTGGTTTCTACAACCTTACCAAAGAGGCCCCCTAATGCCTCCACCGTAGAAACAGCTCAGGCATGCAGAGGGATGCCATAAAAACGAACCCAAAGTGCCTTCTCTCCTTGAATAAATTCCTTTTTCTATGGTGAGAGCGAAAGAAGATGGTTGTCCAAGGCCGCAGATCCCTTAGCGAGAATCTGTGAGGCCTGCAATTCTGAATCAAACATCAAAGAACTTCGTCATTTGCAAGTAAAGAAGGGCAAGGCAATGACGGGAATTCCCAGGACACTTGTGCTCATTTCCACAGATCCTGTAAAGTCTCATTATGGTTTTTCTTTTTCCCAATCAAGCAGGATCTAAGGGAACCTAATCGCACATCTACTTCCTTACTGGAAATAGATAAAGTTGGAACCGCTGAGTTTTTGTTTCGATAAATTGTACCCGAGTCAGGCCAAGAGTTATTTTCATCATCCTTGGATTGCGCCCTAGAAGATCGAGGAATCCATTTTAATGATGACCTAGTCGAATGACACCGGCGACAATCAACCCGCCATTTATAGTTTAGGTATTGACAACAGGAGCAAAACCATGTGATGGGACACAAATACGGCGTCGCTCTCAGATATCGCCACGTGTCGTCCATGCACAAGTAAAGCCTAACCATCATGAAGAAAGGCGTTGGAAAACGGCAAAGACCACACAACCATGCCACGTGTCGCTGAAATTCCAAGGGTGGTCCCGAATTGGCAACAAAGAGGAGATAAAAATTATTAGGTTGCTAGCAAGTTTTAACCTTATGAAAAACTCAAACCTAATTTGGAAATTAAGAGATCAACAATGAAATTCAAGCACACAAGTTAAATCTAGAGGTGCAATACAAATAAAGAGCTAGAGTTCAAGAGAGAGTGCACCCGAGATTTAAACTGGTTCTGTCCTCAAAACGCGAGGCCTACTCCACTCCACTAACAAAAACCAGTTGATGGCTTCACTATGTGATCTTCTTAACTTCGGCGAAGATCGATGCCGATTACAAAATTCCAACCGCCTTTAACCTTGGTGGCGATCTTCACCACGGAGAGTGGGCTACGCTTCTCCGAACACTCGCCCGATACAAAGTTCTTGAATAAGAAAGAAAGAACTAAAAATCCCTCACAAGAGCTTACAACTTAGAATAAGATGTACAACTTTGAGCCTAATGATCCAAATCCTAATCTTAGAGGATGAGAGGCATAAATAAGCTTTGATTCACTCTTGGGATATTCAAGTAGAGTTTAAGAGTGTTAGGATTGATTTTCTTGAAGTTTAGAATGCCCATATATATCGGAAAACCAAATATGAACGTTCAAGGGCATAGTGGTAATTCCTGCGAAAATTTCCAACGGCTATAAATCAGACCGTTATAGTGTTCTCGGAGTTCCGAGAAAAAATCTCGGAGTTTCGGGAATACAAACAGAAGTTAGAAAATTTCTACTGGACCATTTCTCGGAGCGCCGAGGAAACTCTCGGAGTTCCGAGCTCGGAGCTCTGAGAATTCTCTAGGAATTCCGAGAAGCCTATCAGCAGCAGATTTTCAACTCTTATTTCTGGGCTTCCAATATTTCACCAACTTGGGATTGTTATGAGGGTTCCAAAGTGTTGGAACACCACAAGGACAATCACTTATACATTTTAGGGGTGTGTGAGATTAACTAATTTATGCCTCTAAAATCTAAATTAAGATTGGATCTTTTACAATCTAAATTGACTTCGATCTTCAATGTGATTCTTCTAGTCTTCATTCATCTTGTACTTCGATGACTTTGGCCTTCTTGATGTGGTCCAATGAGATCTTATTGGCCTCAATCCAAGCAATGTTGTCTTAGCACAATTAAAATCTACAACTTAAACAATCAAACACATTAGTGATCTTAAATCACTTGTGTATTGGAATTATCAAAATAAGATGGGAATTGTCAAGGTGGGAACCATTGGGCTTACAGTCGCCCTCTCACCGTCCAGGCTTCATCATCACAAGTTATGGAAGGAAACATCCGGCAAAGCCACGCGTGCCGGCGGAGCAGGGGGACGGCCCAATCCTGCAAAGGAAGGTTTTCTCTCCCTAATGATGAAAAGGCCCACGCACCTCCCTTTAAAAGGGAGGGAAGGGAAGAAGAGAAAAACCACATTTTTGGGAAGACTTCCCCCATTCTCAGCTCCCGCAAAACAACCGGAGAAAGAGGCGAGGCAACAACAGAGGATATTAGGAACTCAATCCTACTCTCCCTGCTAGTCCCCTCCGACCCACTCATTCCCGCACCTAGAAAAGAACCCGCGTTTTGGTCCTGGTAACCCTGATCAAACCCCTTCCTCTTCTCGCTGTCCTTTATATTGATTGGTCGAAGGATCTGACTTGGGTGTCGAAGTGGTCGTCCGGGACCCACCCCAGACCCCCTGACCTCCTTTGTTTGTGATTGCAGACCCCGCGGAGTCCCTCTACCGACCGCGCGATCGCAGACCCGGATTCAGACGCCATCATATTGGCGCCATCCGTGGGACTCGTCGAGTACTGAACGCCCTATGGCGATGAGAAACCACACCCAACAGCAAGAAACAGGGGTAATGACTAGGAGCCAAGCTCAACGCGCACAAACCCACACCTCAAGCTCCCGGGAGCCCAACTCGCCGCTCTCGGGCCGACACTAGCCCTCCTCCAGCGCACCGCAGATGGTCCCCACCATGGAAATGTTCAACAAACTCCGCCGAGAACTACTCCAACGCTTGCCTCCGCCATACCCTCCGGCCCCGGGGAGGCCCCTGACAATGCAGGACCAAACGGAAACCTATGACGAAGGCGACGAGGACAGCCAGGGGAGAGTCATCCCCAGCAAAAGCGAGCACCGACGCGCCGGTGTAGACACCCCATTTTGACCGGACCCAAGTTCGCTATGCTTGGGCGAAATCCCGTTCAATCATTTCCGCCATGTTTCGCACTTTTCCGTTAAGTGTTGAGAGAGATTATTCCCAAGAATCCGAACAAGAGAGAATTTGGATCCGATTGATGGGCCCGTCTTGAGCATTTGTTTAGATTTGGATCAAACAGGGTGGCCCGCACATTGTTTTAGTGAAAAATGAGTTTTGAACCTACTTCGATCCAACACCTAAAGATGATCATCAAGAGAACGGTCAAGATCTCAGAGAAGTCGTTTTAACAACCAATTTTGTTTCGATCATCAGGTTGAGTTACTCGGATCAGCCCATTGAAATGATTTAGGAGGACACAACCTACTTAGGTAGGGGACCCATCAATTGGATGGTCTGGATCGTCATAGAGGAATGATTTAAGGGGGCACAACCAATTTACATTGCGACCCACCATTTGAACGGTCAAGATCATCAATTGTCGCCCATCAAATGGACGGTTCGGATCATCAAATGGGAGTGATTTAAAAATGGGGTAACATATTCACATTTTGATCTATTGGATGGCTTGGATCAGCCCATAGGATTGATTAGCGGAGCACAAATTAAATCACATTGTCGCCCATCAAATGAACGGTTCCGATTATACTTTGGAGTGGGGCATATGATTTTATGCACAATTGGGAATTTGGTCACATATGGGACCCATTTGGGTTATCTTTTACCTACTCAAAAGAACTTTAAAAAACATGCATGGGGCCACACACATGTCAAAATTCAATGTCCACAATGGTGGCCACCTACCATGGAATATGTCCACAATGGTGGCCACCTACCATGGAATAAGTCCACAATGGTGGCCACCACCCTCCCATTCCTTTGCTATAAATGGTTCAATGAGGGTGAGTAAGAGGAGGGGAGAACTCATTTCTCTTCTATCATGTGTTCTAACAAAGTTGCTATGAGGGGTTGAAAAGAAAAAAAAAGAAAAGAAACAAGAAAAGAAGAAAAAGAAACAAAAAAAGAAGCAAAAAGAGAAAGAAAGCGGAAGCGATCGCACGGAGGCGGAATTTTTGAGTTTTTCGGCTCTCAGATTCGGCGGGGATTTCGATCACAGGTAGGTACACCGTTCTCGGAATTTTTTTTTAGAATTATTTGGTATATTTTCGGATTTTTGCATGATTTTTAACAAAGAAAACTAAACGATATACTAAACAGATTCCAAAAATAATGAAATTTCGTGAGAAAATAATATGATAATGATACATTCTACCATGAATTTGTGAGAATTTTTGGATTTTGTTTGGTATATTATTTTACGCATTCTTTGAAAATTATCAGATTTTGGGAGAATTGTTACTAATGTCAAATCACAGATACAATTCTCCAAATTTTTACAGTAGTCTTAAATTCTATACTTCTTGCTTCTGTAAAAGTTTCAAGTGATTTTGATCTTTTTTCATATGAGCTGTAGTCTTAATTCATAATCTGGTTTGACATTTGAAAAATCCGAAACTGATAGTAAATAGTTTTCTAAATTCATGAAAATCTCACAGCATGCTATTTTCACTTATATCTTACTACTGTAGAAATTTCATGGAATTTAGATTTCTATTTCTAGTAGTTTCTGTGTTATTTTTGCAATCTGGTCAATTAATTTTTAAATCCAAATTAAATATGAGTTTAATGTAATAATCGGTAAAAATATTCCAGTAAGTTACATCTCATCATATCTTGTTTCTGGAGAAGTTTCAACTCATTTCGAGTTCGTTTGCAACAACTTCACTTGTAAAATTACTCATATGATTAAAATTGATAAAATTCATTGAAAATCCGAAATTAATTGAAAATCATCTTAAAATCTTTAAAGGACCTTAAATTCTGTCACATCTTAATTCCTTAAGAAGGTCTGCTTTGCCTCATTTGTAGAATCCTCTCTGAGGTTGCACCTCAATTTGTGCCTCTGTTAATTAGAGACCAATTTGGTCAATTAGTTGTCTTAGCCTTGCTTCCCCCTTGCAAGGGCAATGATAAGGTTACTTGGAGCCCATCTTTGTGTGTGTTTGGGAGACCCGCCAGGTCTCATTCTCTCGTTAGTCCTCTTTGTGCGCCGTTTGGTTTTGGGAGAACACCCTACTCGGCTTGGCTTCATACCCCTACCCTTATGGGTATTGGGTTGCACATTTGTTGCACCCTAGGGCTAGGTAGCTGTCCGGCCCGGCTTGGTGTTTTACCTCTGCCAAATGTGCAAATTCGTGTTTCCTTTTCTTTTAGAGAGTCTTTGACTCATCTATCCTTTAGTTGGTGTTATTGGAGTCTTTGACTCATGTTTCCATTTCTTTTAGAGAGTCTTTGACTCATTCGTTCTTTTGTTGTATTACTAGGAAGTCTTTGACTCATTGGTTCTTCTGTTGGCGTTATTTGGGAGTCTTTGACTCATTCCTCCTCTAAGTTGTAGTATTAGAGAGTCTCTGACTCATTTGTTCCCCTCTTTAGTGTTGTTAGTTCGGAGTTTCTCCTTTAGAGTTGTTGATTACTTTGCTTTTGATTAGAGGCTAACTCAGTCTTATTAGAGCTTTGCTTGCTTGGGATCTTGGATCGTTTTCTCTCTTCTTGGGACGCTATCTTTCTTGTTGTGGTTTGTCTCTTTGAGACGCTAATTGCTTATTCGGGGTTTCCCCTTTTGCTTTAGGGCTTTGCCCTAGTTTGTGGTATTACTTGCGTGTTCCCTTTAAGATTAAAAACATTTTAAGGTCCTGAGCATTGGAAAAGCTTTAAAATCCAAAAACATTAGAAATTTAAAACTCAAAAAACATTTGAAAACATCAAAAACCTTAAAAAAAATCTAAAGTGTTGAGTGTTTCTTTTAGAAGCGTAGTTTGAGAGTTCGTTTCGAACTACGTTGGCTTGATCCTCTTCCGAGGTACGTAGTGCAGCTTGGGATTTACATCCCAAGTCCAGCCAAACTTTTTTGTAAATAACTATTTTAAACCTTCTTAAAAAACCTTTAAAATCTTGTTTTCAAAAGATCTTCTTCTAGAGTTAGGAGTTTCTCCTAGATAGAGAGTTTTAGAGTTAGGGTTTTTCTTTTGATAGGTTATTTGATTGTTTGTTTGTTGTGTGCTTGTTTTAGAGTTAGGGGTCTGTCCTAGAGTTATAGGAGCGCCTCCGTCCGGTCAGTCGGCGATCCACATCGCCGAGTGATGACTAGAGTATGATACGCTAGTCCACCCTTGGTTTTCCTTAAGAAATACAGCCTAGTCACACATAGGTTGTAAGAACCACCTGCATTAGCTTAGGGCTAATCTGCATTTAGTTAGGGCATATAGGGTGTCATAAAATCCACAATTCACTGAAATTTAAATAATCGTACAAGAAACTTTAATAACCGGTTCGGTCTTTTAGATCGAGTCTAGGATAGAAGTCTAGGTGTCTTAGGCATCCTAGCTTAGAATAGGCGCGGAGAACTACGTTGCCTTGATTCTCGTGGAGGCGGGGATACGTAGGCTTCTTTGGATGAATACCAGATCATCTGAGGACTCGGGCTAATCACTTTTAAAACTGTTGAAACAATCAAATCACTTAGGATTTTCCATGAAATTAGAATTTTAGGAGAACTTTCACTTAGATTGAATCCAAACCAATTAAGAAATCAAGATACACATTTAGGATTCACATTGAAATTAGATCATAGGATGCATGTCACATAGATAGCACATTAACAGAGAGTTGAATGAGCCATTAAAAATGAATTTAAAAGAGTTAACTTTTGGAATTGAAGACCGATTATCGGGCAGGAATGGTGCATGTGGTGGATAAATCCCCATACCTTCCATTCTTGTAACCAGGTAGCGAGTCTAGATTTCTGGTTAATTATGGGTCCTAGATCCCACATCTAGGTGGCGACTCTGTCAGTCTCTTTTGTGTGGAATTCGGATTGCCTTAGTGATCCCAAGTTCACATAAAAGATGAATTAAAATTAATAATAAAAGGCACACGCCAATCGCGTGGGTACGAGAGACCAAGAGAAGAGAGCGTGGCGGCGCGCCCCACGCCCCTCTCGCGGGATCGGGTCCCACAGACTGGCGACTCTGCTGGGGACCACCTAACTTCATTACAATTCCAAAGGATAACTCATTTGAATCTATTTTAACTGGCTCATGAAAACTCTATCTCTTTTATGCTTGTTAGATTAGTTTGTATGCTTTATTTTCTCATCACATTTACTCAAACTTAATCTAACAAAACCTGAAGGCATCATAGATTGCGCGAACTTATTGCACACACTTACATCACTTGCATCTAAACCCTTGCATCTCACATGCACACACGTCCCATTTTAGGAACCCGGAGTGTTATCTAGCATGGTTGACTGGGATTTCATCACCTGGTGCCTCTGTGCTAGAGAAGCATTCCACCCTTAGCCTAGTACCTTTATGGTACGTAAACGGATCTCTTGTTCACGTACTGATACGCCGGACACTGGTACAGTATATCGAACATGGATTCGCGCTAAGGGAACTCTTGGCCTTACCCCTAGATTAACCCACACATGCATGTAGTATACGAACACATGTGCATCACGTGTGTGAGCCTAGTTTAGGATATCTTACCCAATTGTGTGTGTGAGCCTAGTTTAGGATATCCTACCCATTTGTGTCTAGATTAGGCCCATTTGTGTCTAGATTAGGCCGTAGTCCATCTTCCAATGGCTACGATCGGTCCTAGGTACACAAACAAAGTCATGAGTCGAGATCCTCTCTCCACTCCGCTAGATTAGGGTTAGGGTTGATGCCTTCAGGTAACACTGATAAAATGTGCGAAGATTAAAAAACTTTTCCTTTGGGGTTAGGATGTAAATCATATTCATTTCCAAAGGTCTCATAGGATTAGTCATTCATGATCCATCCGTTGAAAGCAATCTTATGCTATCTCATCTCATATTGATCGTACAGTTGTTGATATCCATCATTCAGATTTTAGATCTGGTCTTTGACCCTACTTTTGTCATTCTTATGGCAATGGTCTATTATCTGAGCCATTGATTTTTCATTGATCCATGTTTACCTATCATATATCTTTTACCCTTGGATCATATCGAAATCATTAATGGGAAAGTTTGATCTTACCTGTATTCTTTGAGTGCTTGATCATTGCTGAGATCGAAATTTATTTTGATTAGGGATGTTTATCGTTCCTGACTCTTTCATTCCCAAAAAGAAGAGCAGTTATACTCAAATGAGACTTCAAGGTGTGGATTGAGAATTCATTGAAACCCTGTTGATGTAGGTCATAATATCACTGTCTATTTTGCTTTAACCTTCATAGACAGTATCTCTTTGATTTTCAGAATAAAATACCCTGTGGTGTGTTTCAAGATTACTCATATCTCTATTTGTTCAGAATCTTTATCCCATGACTATTGATCTAGTGTGTGCTTCCAAGTCAAGAGTCTATGTTTAGCGAAAGACCATTTTTTCTAAAGACTGACTATTTCTAATCATACTTGATCCAGGCAGTCTATTGTTTTACCCACATTGTCAACATAAGCCTTTTGTTGCCCCATTTAACCTAGACCTTGTGGAGTTGCCTTTTCTGGGATTCCTACTTCGGGATCGAACTTTGTAATTATCATTATCATGAAGAAAGGTGTATCACCTATAAACTTTCAGTGCCGGTTCACTACCTTTGAAGAAGTGTCCTGTGTCTTTAGATTTGTCTTTCATTGAGTGTACATCAACTTTCTTCTCTCGAAGTTGGAAAAGTTCAGTTATGTTGATGTTAAAAAAAGAAAAGAAAATGTGTCATGTCAATCAGTCTTTCTCGTTCAGAGTCGGTGTTTAGCTTTTTGATTAAATTCAATGTAGAGCCTACTGAGGCGCGTTCAAAGTCATCTATGTACTTCAAAGTATTTCAATTCAATAAAGCATTTGAGTCTGTATCTTCAATTTTTTATGATTCACTCTTGGATTAAATGTTTAAAACAACTACAAGACCCCCTTCTCGGATGAGAATGCAGACGAAATTCCCCTCGAGATTTGAAAGATGGTCAAACGAGAGGAAGAGCGTCGAGCATAGCCACTTGAAGAAGAAATCGAAGCCATTGATAGTGGTATCGAAATTCGAAACTCGGGAGAAATGGATTGGAAAAACTTTATCTCCTAAGGAGCGCAAAGAATTGATAAACCTGTTTAGAGGGGTTTGAGGTAGTCTTGCTTGATCCTATAAGGATAAACCAGGGGAATGCCCTGTCGTTGAGCAAAGCAAGACTTCATCTGCTTTAGGCATCCAGTTGAAGAGTACAATTTTAAAGAGATAAGTATCAGATATCCTGTGGAGCTGATGAAGAAGTGAGAGAAGACTTTCTCGAAATGAAGTCATAGATTTGAGCCCTAAAAGAAAAATTGGGCTGTGTATTTTCATTATGATTTCAAGGCAAGATGGGAGTGAAGCACAATGGTTGAAGTTTTGCCAGAAAACCGCCAGACTCCTCGAATAAAAATTTTCAAAGGCTTTGAACCTTAAACAAAAGAGCTTGTACATCAAATACATCAGGAGGCCATCCTTGGGCGTTTGAACTTTTATAGCCAAAATCCTAACGTTTTAAAATCCTTTTGAGAACCCTTTGGGCCAACAATTTAAAGCCAATGTTTCTTTTCAAACACATTATAAACCCGGGGCATTTATGCACCCGAACTACGTCGGACCTGATCCTCATTTCTTCAGGGGTACGTAGGCAACTTGATTAATTCAAGTTCGGTCAAACCTTGGGATAAAATCCCTTTTCAAAATTTTGAAGCTAAATGCTAAACCATTCTTTGAAAAATCCTTAAGCGAACTACGCGGATCTGATCCTCCATTTTTGGGGTACGTAGGTAGTCTGGCTAGACCGGATTCGGTCCAAATCCTTAGAACCCTATGTATTTAACCCTTTTGAACCCAAGCCCACCTAGAAAGTCCTTCTGGTGAAATAAGCAAAGGTTCGAGGCAAATGAAAAGAAAAACAGAAAGAAAAGAATAAGAGTCTGAAGACCCGCTAGGTTGAAAACCCGAAAGGGCGGCCTAGAGAAAGGTGAAAGTCGTTTTTTCTTGCTAAGTCAGCAAGCAAAATGATTGACTTATCAGAAAGTAAGGGTAGTGGTATGCTGGATTGAAAACTTGAAGAGACAATCTAGTCAGAGGCAAATACTTCCCATGAAAAGTTGAGTTGAATAGAAGCAGAAGGAGTTCCTCAGTTACGTAAAATTCCCAAGTTTGAGTACAAGCAAAAATTGAGATAAGTAGTCTTTTAGCCTGAAAGCTTGGAAAGCAAAAGTTGAGATAAGTGGTCTTTTAGACTGAAAACTTGGAAGACATTAATTTTGACTTCTTCCGAAAAGACAAATCAAGGAGACCGAGAAGCAACTCTATAGGGCAGGATCCTGGAATCCGAATAGTGTCAGCAAGGCTTACTTTGACACCTTTTTAAACTAGGGGCATTAAAACCGAGCAATCCGAAGGGGTATAACCATGACGGATGTCCTGATGGAGGAAACTAGAGCCTTTTGGCATGGTTTTTGAGACTACTCTAAGAGTGGCTGACCTTACCATTTAAAAAATGATACATTTGATTTAAGGGTGAATCAAAATTTAGTCAAGTCCCTTGAATATTGTAAGTCTTCTTTTGAAAGAGTCCTTAGGAGTCTGTTCCTTGTTTCTCATTGTTTTCTTTTAGAATCCAAAGTGTTTGGCACTGGAGAGAATGGATGTACACCTTCCGAAATGTAAAGAAAAATCTAGAGTAGATCCTGGTTTAAGAATCAAGGAAGGGGCAAGAAACATTTGGTCCAAACCTACCAGAGACATCAAGCCTCAAGTAATGTTCAGCAATGAAAGGAAGAATCTTAGATCTAGCCTTTGTGAAGTTGGTTTTACCACTATACCAAAGAAAGAACCCATGCAAACTCAAATTTTTCCTACTTACCTTGGTTTTGCTTTCTTAAGACCTTGTCATGGAAGCACATCATACTAGGGGCATCTTTTATGACTTGCGTCATAAAAGATATTACACAATGATAACTGGGATATCTATTCTTAGCAAATAGAAACCAGAGAAGCTTGAACATACTCTTTGAGTTGAATTCCTTGATCAAGTTGTTTCTTTTGGAGTCAAAGTTTCATAAACTTCAATTTCCAGCGGGGTATATAATCTACTCCTACATCCTTCAAACCTCATTAGAATGCTTTTCATCTGTTAAAGAGAGTCAGCACCTAAAAATCTCATCAATCTACTTGAGTTTTGCTTTCAGCAAAGATCATGCACTCCCATTTATTCTCGGCAGGAGATCGCTATGCTATCAATGAACTCGATATAAGATCGATAAATATTTTTGTGTTGATTTGAGACTCTTTGAGTAGTTAAGGCCCTTTGAGTGTTACAGACTCTTCGGGTAGTTGAGACTCTCTGAGTATAAATGTTTTGATTTGTTTTGAGACTCTTTGAGTAGTTGAGACCCTTTGAGTGTTACAGACTCTTCGGGTAGTTGAGACTCTTTGAGTATAAATGTTTTGTGTTGATTTGAGACTCTTTGAGTAGTTGAGACCCTTTGAGTGTTACAGACTCTTCGGGTAGTTGAGACTCTTTGAGTATAAATGTTTTGTGTTGATTTGAGACTCTTTGAGTAGTTGAGACCCTTTGAGTGTTACAGACTCTTCGGGTAGTTGAGACTCTTTGAGTATAAACGTTTTTGTGTTAATTTGAGACTCTTTGAGTAGTTGAGACCCTTTGAGTGTTAGAGACTCTTCGGGTAGTTGAGACTCTTTGAGTATAAATGTTTTGTGTTAATTTGAGACTCTTTGAGTAGTTGAGACCCTTTGAGTATTACAGACTCTTTGGGTAGTTGAGACTCTTTGAGTATAAATATTTTTGTGTTGTATTTGAGACTCTTTGAGTAGTTGAGACCCTTTGAGTGTTACAGACTCTTTGGGTAGTTGAGACTCTTTGAGTATGAATGTTTTGTGTTGATTTGAGACTCTTTGAGTAGTTGAGACCCTTTGAGTGTTACAGACTCTTCGGGTAGTTGAGACTCCTTGAGTATTAAATGTTTTGTGTTGGTTTGAGACTCTTTGAGTAGTTGAGACCCTTTGAGTGTTACAGACTCTTCGGGTAGTTGAGACTCTTTGAGTATAAATAGTTTTTGATGTATTTGAGACTCTTTGAGTAGTTGAGATCCTTTGAGTGTTACAGACTCTTCGGGTAGTTGAGGCTCTTTGAGTATAAAAGTTTCTTTGATGTGTTTGAGACTCTTTGAGTAGTTGAGACCCTTTGAGTGTTACAGACTCTTCGGGTAGTTGAGGCTCTTTGAGTATAAAGGTTCCTCTATGTAGTTGAGACTCTTTCGAGTATAAAGGTTTTGCATGTGTCTGAGACTCTTTGAGTAGTTGAGACCCTTTGAGTGTTACAGACTCTTCGGGTGGTTGAGACTCTTTGGGTATAAATAGATTTTGTGTTGATTTGAGACTCTTTGAGTAGTTGAGACCCTTTGAGTGTTACAGACTCTTCGGGTAGTTGAGACTCCTTGAGTATTAAATGTTTTGTGTTGGTTTGAGACTCTTTGAGTAGTTGAGACCCTTTGAGTGTTACAGACTCTTCGGGTAGTTGAGACTCTTTGAGTATAAATAGTTTTTGATGTATTTGAGACTCTTTGAGTAGTTGAGATCCTTTGAGTGTTACAGACTCTTCGGGTAGTTGAGGCTCTTTGAGTATAAAAGTTTCTTTGATGTGTTTGAGACTCTTTGAGTAGTTGAGACCCTTTGAGTGTTACAGACTCTTCGGGTAGTTGAGGCTCTTTGAGTATAAAGGTTCCTCTATGTAGTTGAGACTCTTTCGAGTATAAAGGTTTTGCATGTGTCTGAGACTCTTTGAGTAGTTGAGACCCTTTGAGTGTTACAGACTCTTCGGGTGGTTGAGACTCTTTGGGTATAAATAGATTTTGGTGTATTTGAGACTCTTTGAGTAGTTGAGACCCTTCGAGTGTTACAGACTCTTCGGGTAATTGAGACTCTTTGAGTATAAATGTTTTTGTGTGCGTTTGAGACTCTTTGAGTAGTTGAGATCCTTTGAGTGTTAGTTGAGACTCTTTGAGTATAAATGTTTTTGTGATGTATTTGAGACTCTTTGAGTAGTTGAGATCCTTTGAGTGTTATAGACTCTTCGGGTAGTTGAGACTTTTTGAGTATAAATGATCTTTGTTGATTTAAGACTCTTTGAGTAGTTGAGATCCTTTGAGTATTACAGACTCTTCGGGTAGTTGAGACCTTTTTTTAGTATAAATGTTTTGCGTTAATTTGAGACTCTTTGAGTAGTTAAGGCCCTTTGAGTATTACAGACTCTTCGGGTAGTTGAGACTTTTTGAGTATAAATGTTTTGCGTTAATTTGAGACTCTTTGAGTAGTTAAGCCCCTTTGAGTGTTACAGACTCTTCGGGTAGTTGAGGCTCTTTGAGTATAAAGATTTCTATGAAGCTCTCTGAGTGTTTGATTTGAGACTCTATGAGTGTTACATACTCTTTGAGTAATTTGATTTGATATTCTTTGAAGGGTTGATTTACGTCTGCATCGATAGTGGTCTGCTTTCTTTGAGGTAATTTCATTGGGTTCGTTTTCTTAAAAGCTTTATTTTAACAGAGTATGTTTGTGTTTGCTTTAATAGAGTCTTTGCGTATTGATTTAAATAGTTGAGTTGTGAGTATTAGAGAGAGGCCATCTCATTGAGATGTCGTGATTGCCGAGTTAAGGGTCGGTGAGAGGTCATCTCCCTTTTGCTTCTAGTCTTTCAGTCTCGTAGTGCTATTTTGTTGTTTTACCCTGATGAACATCATTTTAAAAACAAAAAAAAAAAAAAAACTTGTTTTACTTTGTTTTCGGGCCGGCCAAAATGTGTCGTCTGTTCAGCTTTGCCATTCGTGTGTTACACACGCTTTGCCAAAGAGGGGCATCTGTAGACACCCCATTTTGACCGGACCCAAGTTCGCTATGCTTGGGCGAAATCCCGTTCAATCATTTCCGCCATGTTTCGCACTTTTCCGTTAAGTGTTGAGAGAGATTATTCCCAAGAATCCGAACAAGAGAGAATTTGGATCCGATTGATGGGCCCGTCTTGAGCATTTGTTTAGATTTGGATCAAACAGGGTGGCCCGCACATTGTTTTAGTGAAAAATGAGTTTTGAACCTACTTCGATCCAACACCTAAAGATGATCATCAAGAGAACGGTCAAGATCTCAGAGAAGTCGTTTTAACAACCAATTTTGTTTCGATCATCAGGTTGAGTTACTCGGATCAGCCCATTGAAATGATTTAGGAGGACACAACCTACTTAGGTAGGGGACCCATCAATTGGATGGTCTGGATCGTCATAGAGGAATGATTTAAGGGGGCACAACCAATTTACATTGCGACCCACCATTTGAACGGTCAAGATCATCAATTGTCGCCCATCAAATGGACGGTTCGGATCATCAAATGGGAGTGATTTAAAAATGGGGTAACATATTCACATTTTGATCTATTGGATGGCTTGGATCAGCCCATAGGATTGATTAGCGGAGCACAAATTAAATCACATTGTCGCCCATCAAATGAACGGTTCCGATCATACTTTGGAGTGGGGCATATGATTTTATGCACAATTGGGAATTTGGTCACATATGGGACCCATTTGGGTTATCTTTTACCTACTCAAAAGAACTTTAAAAAACATGCATGGGGCCACACACATGTCAAAATTCAATGTCCACAATGGTGGCCACCTACCATGGAATATGTCCACAATGGTGGCCACCTACCATGGAATAAGTCCACAATGGTGGCCACCACCCTCCCATTCCTTTGCTATAAATGGTTCAATGAGGGTGAGTAAGAGGAGGGGAGAACTCATTTCTCTTCTATCATGTGTTCTAACAAAGTTGCTATGAGGGGTTGAAAAGAAAAAAAAAGAAAAGAAACAAGAAAAGAAGAAAAAGAAACAAAAAAAGAAGCAAAAAGAGAAAGAAAGCGGAAGCGATCGCACGGAGGCGGAATTTTTGAGTTTTTCGGCTCTCAGATTCGGCGGGGATTTCGATCACAGGTAGGTACACCGTTCTCGGAATTTTTTTTTAGAATTATTTGGTATATTTTCGGATTTTTGCATGATTTTTAACAAAGAAAACTAAACGATATACTAAACAGATTCCAAAAATAATGAAATTTCGTGAGAAAATAATATGATAATGATACATTCTACCATGAATTTGTGAGAATTTTTGGATTTTGTTTGGTATATTATTTTACGCATTCTTTGAAAATTATCAGATTTTGGGAGAATTGTTACTAATGTCAAATCACAGATACAATTCTCCAAATTTTTACAGTAGTCTTAAATTCTATACTTCTTGCTTCTGTAAAAGTTTCAAGTGATTTTGATCTTTTTTCATATGAGCTGTAGTCTTAATTCATAATCTGGTTTGACATTTGAAAAATCCGAAACTGATAGTAAATAGTTTTCTAAATTCATGAAAATCTCACAGCATGCTATTTTCACTTATATCTTACTACTGTAGAAATTTCATGGAATTTAGATTTCTATTTCTAGTAGTTTCTGTGTTATTTTTGCAATCTGGTCAATTAATTTTTAAATCCAAATTAAATATGAGTTTAATGTAATAATCGGTAAAAATATTCCAGTAAGTTACATCTCATCATATCTTGTTTCTGGAGAAGTTTCAACTCATTTCGAGTTCGTTTGCAACAACTTCACTTGTAAAATTACTCATATGATTAAAATTGATAAAATTCATTGAAAATCCGAAATTAATTGAAAATCATCTTAAAATCTTTAAAGGACCTTAAATTCTGTCACATCTTAATTCCTTAAGAAGGTCTGCTTTGCCTCATTTGTAGAATCCTCTCTGAGGTTGCACCTCAATTTGTGCCTCTGTTAATTAGAGACCAATTTGGTCAATTAGTTGTCTTAGCCTTGCTTCCCCCTTGCAAGGGCAATGATAAGGTTACTTGGAGCCCATCTTTGTGTGTGTTTGGGAGACCCGCCAGGTCTCATTCTCTCGTTAGTCCTCTTTGTGCGCCGTTTGGTTTTGGGAGAACACCCTACTCGGCTTGGCTTCATACCCCTACCCTTATGGGTATTGGGTTGCACATTTGTTGCACCCTAGGGCTAGGTAGCTGTCCGGCCCGGCTTGGTGTTTTACCTCTGCCAAATGTGCAAATTCGTGTTTCCTTTTCTTTTAGAGAGTCTTTGACTCATCTATCCTTTAGTTGGTGTTATTGGAGTCTTTGACTCATGTTTCCATTTCTTTTAGAGAGTCTTTGACTCATTCGTTCTTTTGTTGTATTACTAGGAAGTCTTTGACTCATTGGTTCTTCTGTTGGCGTTATTTGGGAGTCTTTGACTCATTCCTCCTCTAAGTTGTAGTATTAGAGAGTCTCTGACTCATTTGTTCCCCTCTTTAGTGTTGTTAGTTCGGAGTTTCTCCTTTAGAGTTGTTGATTACTTTGCTTTTGATTAGAGGCTAACTCAGTCTTATTAGAGCTTTGCTTGCTTGGGATCTTGGATCGTTTTCTCTCTTCTTGGGACGCTATCTTTCTTGTTGTGGTTTGTCTCTTTGAGACGCTAATTGCTTATTCGGGGTTTCCCCTTTTGCTTTAGGGCTTTGCCCTAGTTTGTGGTATTACTTGCGTGTTCCCTTTAAGATTAAAAACATTTTAAGGTCCTGAGCATTGGAAAAGCTTTAAAATCCAAAAACATTAGAAATTTAAAACTCAAAAAACATTTGAAAACATCAAAAACCTTAAAAAAAATCTAAAGTGTTGAGTGTTTCTTTTAGAAGCGTAGTTTGAGAGTTCGTTTCGAACTACGTTGGCTTGATCCTCTTCCGAGGTACGTAGTGCAGCTTGGGATTTACATCCCAAGTCCAGCCAAACTTTTTTGTAAATAACTATTTTAAACCTTCTTAAAAAACCTTTAAAATCTTGTTTTCAAAAGATCTTCTTCTAGAGTTAGGAGTTTCTCCTAGATAGAGAGTTTTAGAGTTAGGGTTTTTCTTTTGATAGGTTATTTGATTGTTTGTTTGTTGTGTGCTTGTTTTAGAGTTAGGGGTCTGTCCTAGAGTTATAGGAGCGCCTCCGTCCGGTCAGTCGGCGATCCACATCGCCGAGTGATGACTAGAGTATGATACGCTAGTCCACCCTTGGTTTTCCTTAAGAAATACAGCCTAGTCACACATAGGTTGTAAGAACCACCTGCATTAGCTTAGGGCTAATCTGCATTTAGTTAGGGCATATAGGGTGTCATAAAATCCACAATTCACTGAAATTTAAATAATCGTACAAGAAACTTTAATAACCGGTTCGGTCTTTTAGATCGAGTCTAGGATAGAAGTCTAGGTGTCTTAGGCATCCTAGCTTAGAATAGGCGCGGAGAACTACGTTGCCTTGATTCTCGTGGAGGCGGGGATACGTAGGCTTCTTTGGATGAATACCAGATCATCTGAGGACTCGGGCTAATCACTTTTAAAACTGTTGAAACAATCAAATCACTTAGGATTTTCCATGAAATTAGAATTTTAGGAGAACTTTCACTTAGATTGAATCCAAACCAATTAAGAAATCAAGATACACATTTAGGATTCACATTGAAATTAGATCATAGGATGCATGTCACATAGATAGCACATTAACAGAGAGTTGAATGAGCCATTAAAAATGAATTTAAAAGAGTTAACTTTTGGAATTGAAGACCGATTATCGGGCAGGAATGGTGCATGTGGTGGATAAATCCCCATACCTTCCATTCTTGTAACCAGGTAGCGAGTCTAGATTTCTGGTTAATTATGGGTCCTAGATCCCACATCTAGGTGGCGACTCTGTCAGTCTCTTTTGTGTGGAATTCGGATTGCCTTAGTGATCCCAAGTTCACATAAAAGATGAATTAAAATTAATAATAAAAGGCACACGCCAATCGCGTGGGTACGAGAGACCAAGAGATAGTGCGTGGCGGCTCGCGCCACCACCCCTCTCGCGGGATCGGGTCCCACAGCCGGACACCGTCCCCATCGGCGAATAGCCCTTTGCCCCCCGCAGCTAGGGGACACCAGCGAAATGACGGGAAGCAGGCCACGCTAAGCCGCGCTCCCCCTGCCCGGACCGCTTGCTTCCAGGAACCGCCCCCAGCACGGGCAGAGGAGGTAGCAACCTCAGCGCAACCACCCATCATGGATCCGATAGCCGACCTGCAAAGGCAAATCTGAGAGGTAAAACTGGAAATGAAAAAGCCCTACGCCCACGGCATCCTCGACGAATGGGAGAGGGAAACGGCATCCCCATTCACCTCGGAGGTCTTAAAAAACCCAGCGGAAGCAGGAATAGACCTCTCCTGTTTTGGTCTGTACGACGGAAGTACAGACCCTCTCGAGTTCCTACAAACTTTCAAAAGGGTGATGACACTCCGGGGCGCGTCAGACGGATTCATGTGCAGGGCCTTCGCCTCCCTCTTGAGAAAAACCGCTAACGACTGGTACATGAGATTAGAGCCCGACTCCATTGCATCCTTCCACGAATTCGGAAAGAAGTTCAGCGCAAGGTTCCCCAACAACCGCCTCCGCCACAATCCAGCTGACGCCCTCTTAGCCCTCCGGCAGGGAAGAAACGAGACCCTAAGAAGCTTCATGTTAAAATTCAACGCCGAATTGGCCCAGCTTTCTAACATGGACGTCCAAATAACGGTCCCCACACTGAAGCATGCCACCACTGACCCGAATCTCAAGCTGCATCTCACCCTCAAGCCACCACGGGACCTGCATGAGCTCGAATCCAAGGCAGACAAGTTCGTGCGAGCAGAAGAAGCCTGTGCCTGAGAGCAGAATCAGCCCGGCCCCGATGAAAGAAAAAACAACGACGGCCGAAGGGCCATTAGGCCACGAACCGAGGAAAGACAGGCGGGCCGGAACCCCGTCCCCGTCTTTAAAAGACTGGGAAGCGCCCCACTAAAGGTTCCCCTCTCCCATGTCCTACTAGCTATCAGAGATCAGGGTCTCCTGACCCCCCCCCCCAAGAGAATGGCGACGGACCCAAAGAAGCGGTCCGCCAAAAAGTTCTGCGAATTCCACGGGGACCACGGCCACAAAACTGACCATTGTTTCCACCTCCGCCTCCAGCTGGAAAAGATAGCCGAGGAAGGGCACCAGAATCAATATCTCAGGAGCCCTCGCGAAAACTCGCACCTAAATGGGAAGGACCTTACACAGTCGTTCGAGCACTCCGCCCTGGGGCCTACCAGCTAGAGCGCCTCGACGGGACCCCAGTCCCTCGAAGTTGGAGCATGGATAACCTCCGAGAATTTTACCAGTGAAAAGGTAGGGTAAGTGTAGACACCCCATTTTGACCAGACCCTAAAGTCCCCAAAATAGAATAAGAGCTTCAAAAATCGAATGAAATTCCCAAATTCCAAGTCCTAAAATATTCCGGAATTAATCTCAAAAATTTTTGAAGGACTGGGCCCAAAATGAGAAGCAGGCCTGAGTTTTTTAGCATCTTATTGGGCGTATTCCTAGGTACAAATTCCCCAAGAGGTTATTAGTATTCTCAGGGATACCCCTGCAAAATTTCACGGCAATCGGGCAAAAAATGTAGAATAAGACAGGCGAAGTTTGTGCAATAATCAAAACTGGGTTAGGGCATGAATTATCAAAGCTTGGTTGTGTAGATATCGCCTTCCTTTTTTCATAAAAGGCAAGATATTTTTGTTGGGTAAGATGGTGATTTGCCATCTTTAGAGGGGTGATTTTGGAAATCTGGTATTACTTAAGGTGTAAGCATCCCTTGGCAACCCTTGGATCAAATCAAAGGGTGAGGCTCATTTAGAAAAAGCAGAATTTTTGCCCCATTTTCTACCTAAGGCCCCCCCTGGTAGTATAAGAAGAGCGGTCGAATTACACTAGGTGGCGGCTGTCCATGGAAGACGGGGGGGGAGGAAAAATTCGCCATTTCCCTCTATACATATCGCACTAGGGTTTCTCGAAAAAAAAAAAAAAAAAGGGAGCCTCATTTTTTGCAAGAGAAAAATCGAAACAGAGAGAGGGAGGCAAAAGAAGAGCCGCCGACCATCCACCTTTTCCGGCAACCGACCACCATTGCTAGCCACCTTCTCCATCATTAAACCCAAAACCCATTTGGATACCCTCCCATTTTCAGCCATCACCTTCCTCAAACCCTCCCCACCATTACTCCTCTGCCATTTTTCTTTCCAAACCCACCTCCATTAATCAAGCCATCACCTTCACTACCATCACTCTCCTCCCTTTCCAGCCCTACCACCATCTCCACCTCTCGAAACCCACTTCGATTTTCATCTTCTCTGCCATTAAAGCCCAATCAGCCCAAACCCATTCCGAAAAACCCAAAAATCCTCCACCATCTCTGCCGTTTCCCCTCAAAAACCCATTATCTCAAACCCATATCCACCGAACCCACCTTCTTCTCCGGCAAGCTTGCCGGAATCTGGCAAGCCTATTCCTCCTCCGTCTACCACCTCCACCTTCATCTCCATCTCTCTGCAAACCATCCAAACCCTCTTCATTTCATTTTTACCCCAACTCCGGCCAACCCGAACCAGCTCCGACCCCATCTCCAACCGACTCCACCATTAACGCCACCTCCATTCCCACCTTGAATCCAACCCAAACCCCCATTAAGACCCAATCAGCCCAAACCCATTTCGTTTTCATCTTCATCTCCTTCCCACCCCTTTTTCTGCAAACCCATTTTAAAACCCATCTACCACCATCTCCACCTCACCACTATTTAAAGTTCCAAACCCTTTTTCCATCTTAAAAAAAAAAGAAAAAAAAAAGAAACCAGAGGGTCTCTGTTTTCGTGAGAGAAAAGAGGGAGAGGTGAGACTTACAGAGATAGAGGGAAGGAGAGATAGGTGGGGTTTCAGCCATTTCTCCACCAGGCCTATGCCATTTTCTCTGGCCAAATCTTCATTGCCGAGGAGCTTCTCCGGCCAGCCTCCCTCCACCGACCATCTTCTTCCTCTACTAACCCACTGTTAAAACCCCATTCTCGCCACCCCATTGCTTTTCCCAACTACCTTTAAAATCCATTTTCTTCCCCTCTTGATTTCCACCCAAATCAGCCAGCCCTACTTCCCTCTGCAACCAGACCTTCCCTGTTTCTACTCCTCTTCCACATCCGTCTCCATTACCAATAAACAGAGAGAGCTGAGAGAGAAATGAAATTGGGGTTTTGATTTCCTTCATCAAAGTAGAGAGAGGGAGATCCAAGAGTAGCGAGGGATCGAGAGATCTGAGAGGAAGGATTCGAGAGTCGAGGAAAGAAGGATTCAATTGTTGTTTTCGAGCTCTCTTCCCTGGGGTAATCGTCTCAGAGAGGTTTTAATATAAGGTAATTTTAACTCAACTCATTCCTGATAATTTTTCCTTATGCGCTCTGTGTGAATTTCTGCATTGAGCTACATTTTGTGGATGTGGTTTGATCCTCACTTGATTTCAATTTTAGTTATGAATGCAGTCTTGTTGGTATTTGATCGTAAAATGATTGAGAAATTAGTGTTAGCAATTCGATTTGTTGACCCTATAGGTTTGTAAGTTGATTTTGGCTTCATACTCTGTCGTTGCAAGTTGATTGAGCAATACCCTATGCTTGTAGAGCTGATCATAAGGGCTTTGAGATTTCTTACAAATTTATTTGGTAATGTTCAGTGTTCACAAGTTGATTGCAGTTTTGATGCCTTTTGGCCTATATTTGATTAGTCTCCTTGATATTTTGATTTAAAAAATAATAATAAAAAAAAAGATAAGCTAGTGTAATTGTAAGACTGTAATTTTGGAGGTATCATTTTCATGGACTGATTGCAGGGGATTGATATCCATGCCACTACATTTTGGTAATGGCACTACGGTGTGGTTTCCCATTCGTGCAATTGATTTTCATGGCTGTTTATTCATGTTGCAAATATCAACCCCATGGTTTAAGATATTATCAGTACTATGCTTTAATAGTTCACAAACTAATCTTGTCTGTTAGTAATGTCCATTAAGCGGAAAATTCCTAATAGGTCGAATGAGTAGACAGATGTTGGAGATGTTCAATCTATCTCGTTCCATTCATTTCTTGTATGTTGCGAGTGGCAATTCTAACACCCTTTGTATATAGGACCAAGCATCTAATAGTTCATCCCAACCCAGCAGTTGATATCATTGTCGGGACGTCTATATGGTTGGCATTTTGTCCTATTCTTTCCCTTTAAAGAATGTGTATGGTATGAGTCCCGCAATTTCATTCATAATTTGACCCTATTTCTTGTTTCTTTCACCTTTTGGGATCTTTATAGGGTTCAGGGTTCCCTTTGTTTTCAGGCTCCCCTTCATTTCCAGATTTCCATAGGGCTCAGGCTATGACAGATTGCTTCTTGAGCCAACCCCTTCCCTTCCTGCCTTAGAGTCTTCGCAGGTTAAGGGATTTCTTCCTCTTTAGAGTCAGTCATAGAGAGTTTAGGGGTCTGTCCTACCATCCTAGGGTTTGGGAGTCTGTCCTACCCTTGTAGAGTTTAGGATTCTGTCCTATCCCTTCATAAAGTTTAGGATTCTGTCCTATCCCTTCATAAAGTTTAGGATTCCGTCCTTCTATCTTTCAGAGTCAGTCTTCAGCATAGGAGTCAGTCCTTCAGTCTTTCAGGAGTTTGTCCTATCATCATAGGAGTTAGGATTCGGTCCATCCTCTCATCAAGTCATGTGATTTATATCCGCTCTTGCAAGGTATAGGATGCTGTCCAACCCTTGCAGAGTCATGATTCTGTTTATTTCCCCCGCAAAGTATAGGATGCTGTCCAACCTTTGCGGGTTATCTGGAGTCTATCCTACCCTTATGATGATAGGATTATGTCCTCTTATATCAAAAACACTTGAAAAGCATCTAAAAACCAAAAATCTCAAAATTTTTGAGTCATTAAGTGTAGCTAGGAAAATCTGGTCCGAACTACGGATGCTTGATCCCTAGCTGAGGGGTACGTAGGCAGTTCAGGCTTGCAGCTGGCATCCTGAGTTCAGTCACAACTTTCACAACTTCAAAAACTTTCATAAGCTTCAAAACCTTTCAAATCTTCCCAAAATACAAAAATTCTTCAAAATAACCTTGCAAACCATTTTTAAAAGATCTTCCCATAGAGTTAGGAGTCTGTCCTAGGCGTTTGGAGTGTCTTAGAGTTAGGAGTCTATCCTGTTTGTGTTGATATGCTGAGTCTTGTGGTGTGAGTGTCCTCAGAGTTAGGAGGCCTCGGGTCGTGGTCGGCTAGACACTTAGTCGAACCGATGGCTAGACTAGAATGCGCTTAGATAGCCCATAGTTTTCCTTAGGACACACAGCCTAGTCACACATAGGGTGTAGGGCCCACCTGCATTAGTTAGGGCATATAGAGAGTCCTAAAAATTACCATTCACTTGAACTTAAGTAATAGCAAGAAGCTTTAAAAACTAGTCGAGTCTAGGATAGCGGTCTTAGAGGGTTAGGCATTGTAGTTTAGAATAGGTCGACGAACTACGTTGACTCTGATTCTTCCCGAGGCCGAGATACGTAGTGCAGCCAGGATGGATGGCCATCTTGGTCCGAGTCAAGTATCGCATTAGAGTCTAGGGTTTGTCATATTGAATGTTTTGCTGTGTTTTCTTACTTTCCTGTACAAATCTTATACCTTTAGTTGTAGTGTGCATGTGTTTGCCCATCAGAACTTAGACACCAATTAGGCATGACACTCATAACCTAGCTATTCTTAGGTGGCATGTCTTTCATTTTCTTTTGTGTGTGCTTCTTATTCATCTCCGAGACATGCATGATTAGATAGACGTTATCTCGGGGATATTCGTTCCCATTTCGCATGATTTTCGCCCAAAACTCTTCAAAGTTAATAATAAATGGCATAAGAGACCAGGTGCTTGCACTTGGGCGAATTGGGGGCGCCTAATCCCTTCCCCATTCGTCATCAGGCACGGACCTTTTGTATATCTGGTTATCTGTTGCGACAGAGCACAGCATGGGATCCAGGGCCTACTTCCTTGGATGGCGACTCTTTCTTTGTTTAAGGTACGCCTCGAATCCGGGCTAGTCCCCGAATCGAGAGGTATCTCACTTTTCATCGCCGCTCATGCTGTGAGGGCACTCTTTCGAGTGTTCCTTGGTGGAGCTCTCATTCACGTGGATCATCTAGAGACTTCCTGGGGGGCTCGTCCCCCCGCCTCTCTCGGATCGGGGTCCACAGGCTGGCGACTCTGCTGGGGATTTTCTTGAAACATTGCCCAACTCTGTAAAAATGCCATTTTAATTAATTTTGAAGAAATTTGGGTCAAAACCAAGTTAAATGGGAACTTTATTGTTAGAAATCCAGGGGCACCAAGTAGGTGCGTAAATAAAATGAGGGATTCACACACTGCACATCATACATTGTCATATTCTTTATTTCTTTCATTATTTTCATTCTTGGCCTGAGGGAATAGATATGACGTGTACCAGATGGGTAATTATGACCTTGAGGGAACTGTTGTATCTATTTCCAAGCTATGCGCCGGAGCTGCAGCCGTAGACACCAGGTGTGCTGGTGTTCTACAGTAGCCGATGAGCAATGAACATACTCTGTATAATGCTGGGTGTGCTGGCATTATACATCAAGGGTATGGTCATAAGCATAGTACCCTGCAGAAATGCCTGGAACCTACTTTTATTTCATTATATTATGTATATATATTAGCTGCTCCCTTTAGAACCAAAATTAGGGAACCCTTGCTAGGACACTATATATATATATATGTACTCATATAGGACGAACATGTGCGACCAGCATATGTGAGCCTAGGATAGAAGTCAGCCTACCCACGTAGTGTAGAAGGGTAAGTCACACCGTGATCACCCGCCACATTATCTAGTACACTCACAGACACTTTCGAGTCGAGATTTTCTTGGCTCCGCTAGATCAGGTCAGGGCTGGTGCCCCTGGTTAGGGTGTGTGTGTATATATGTACGTGCATGTATTATATCTATTCTTAGATTAGGGCCTATCTCCTAGATTAGGTTTATCTATCGCAGTCGTGCATTCCTTTAGACCTGATCCATGACCCTTAGTCTTGCTCGGTTGTCAGCTAGATCATGATTTACCCTGTGATCTCTTATCATATGGTTATTCCGGTGTCTTAGGTCCATGTTTGTGAGTTTTTCTGATCTATTATCATCAGGCGGAGTTTTGTTCCTTCTTTCAGTCTTGGGTCTGGCTGATGGTTATGTTCACCACCTTTCATGGCCATGGTCCAATCCTTGATTCCTTATTGTCCTGATCGGTCTTTGTGCTAACCTGTTAGACCAGGGTCTGTCTGTCAATAGAATTTTCTGGCCTAACTATCAGCTACATAGTTTCATCCTCCAGTCTTCAAAATGGTTAATCATTTTCCCTGGTCTTTATCCTGATCATGGTTTATGTTTTGTCTCCTGGGTGTACAGTGGTGTTGTTCCTTTGTACACGTATTACTCGCTGAGTTGATGTACAGTTTTGCCATCTTCTTGTACATACCCTATTTGTCAAGTCGGTCGTTCAGATCAAGACCCCTTTTGTAGTAGGTATTCTAGGTCTGATTCGTCCTATTTGCCTTCCTTCGATGAGGTCGATAGTATTTCTTTTACCATTGTTGGGACTATAATCTATCGTTTTGTCTTCAGATTGTACAAATCTCTTCTGTATATTCAGTTTTGTCAATTGGTTAGGTTAGAACCCTCTTTTCCAGTGAGGGATTCCTGGTTTAATCAATGGTTAGGGATGGATTAAAATCTCCAAATGTAAGTATAATAAAACAATATAGCATTTCTTTCTAGTCATCAAAGATCCATGTTTCATTTCTGAACCAAACAGGAAATACAAGTTCATGTACAGGCTCAAAAGCATATCTTCCCAAACGAATAGAAAGGTATAATTTTACAAAAAATAGACAGAGTGTTTAATGGAAAGGATCACCATCACCACCTCCCCCACCATCAGCATTACCATCACCATCCCCATCACCAAACATATACAAAAACCAAAAAGGTTCTACGACAATAAGATGAGGAAGTGTAATACAATGGATCAAAAAAACTAATTAAGAGCAAGGGAAGCCACAAACATAAGGCGGCTCAAAGAATCCATCCCGGTCTTACCTGAAAACAAATGAAACGCAAAAGTATGGACAAAAATTAGTATACTTGTGAATAAAAATATCATCAACCACCAATAAATTCATGCCTTATATATCATTTACTTACTAGGTGGGATGGCCAAGAGATTGGTGCTCCTACCGCGTCTCCCATACATGTGAAGAATTCAGACGGTCTTACTAGAGCCTCGTCCGGAAGCACTGCGACCGATATCTGGACCTCGGTGAAAAACTCCCCTAATGGCTCATCATCAACTACATGTAATGGATCGACGCTCCTACGAACGCCACGTGCAACTCTGACCCCCGCACGTCGAATGCTCATTAATGTAACGTTAGAAAAAGCCAAATAATCAGAAAAAAATCATATATTATTTAATGAGGACAGTTTTTGCCATATGATATAGATTAAAAGTCACTAAATTTATTCCGGTCTTACCAGAATCTCATCTCCCTGACTGCTAGTGGGGGGTACATGCTGGTGCAGAGGAGTAAGATCGTCAGATGCCTAAGAAAAAAAAACAACATAGATATGTGAAGGAACGATTGAACAAGTAGGTCTATTAAATGAAAAATAAATTATATACATACATTGCTACTTTCAACGCCCTGAAAATGAGAAAGTAGCGTTGCTATCTGTCGCTCCATTTTAGACTACCTCGCACTCATACGCGTCACCTCATCGTTCAGTTGTTCATTGGCCCGCTCAAGTGATGCAGCCTTCTCCTGCCACATCCCACCACCTGATGGCGAGCCAAACAACCTAGACGGCGTAGGACCAGGTCCCAGCATGCGCACCCTGCCTCGTTTCTCTGCGCCAAAGACCCGCCCTAAGTCATCATCTGGGGCAATTGAGGACCTAGACTCGAGATGCTGAGTCTGGATATCCTTTATTTGTGCCTGCAATAAAGAGAAGGTGAAATAATCAAGTTTTATACAAATTGTAATATCAAGAGTAATATAGTAGATTAACTTCGAATGTTACAAAACTTACTATAATAGCTTTGCAGGTATCATCGTAAGGCGTTTTGTCTTTCTTTTGGTGGGTACGTATGAAGATATCTCCACGGCTTTGAGGCCTACCATTCTTGACGGTCTGTGCTCATAGAAAAATATCATTGTTTGTAAGTATCGAAGAGCTGACAAGTAAATCAATTAAAGTCATTATTGAAATTACCTCCTCTTTCCAATACACTGCAATGCTTTTTGTCCCACCGGTGTGTTTTATCATTTGTAAGGCGCGGTTCGCTTTGTTTTGAATGCAAAGGTCCTAAATCATGCCATCCAAAAAATATTCAATTTCATTCTTTTGTACGTAGAAGAACCCAAAATGTATTTAACATTCAATCTTACCTTCGATGCTCGTGTACTCCAGTGGTCACAAAGAAATCGGTAGTGCGACTCAGTAATTCTATCTAGTGGCGGTGGAAGATCCTCGTCAAAATAGTTTGTCTTCAGGGTACACCTCCATTCCCGCCACTTCCTTCCAATGTTTGCAATAAGCCAACCCTTATGGCTATCACCAAAAGCCCATTTTTCCTACATTACATGTAAAAAAAAGACCGGAATATAATATAATTGGCAATTTGATGATGAAGAAACAAAGACAAATGTCTGTCATTTCAATATACCATAACAATATCCCATGCGTCATCTTTATTTTGCTTCGGCATCTTCCTCCAGTCAAGATAAGTAAGTGGCAATTTATCACCCATTCTCACTACAGACCCGAGGAAATTCGCCAATTTGCAAGCTTTTGGACACTCGGGCTGCCCAAACTCATTAAATTCCACAATTTTTTTCTCTTTAGAACCCCATGTATCTTTGCAATATGTGGCCCCTCGAGTCCTCTTCGATGAGGAGGGGATGAAATGGGAAGACATGGAGATCCTGTGAAGGTGGGATAAGCTCGTGTGCATCTAAATGTGGGCTCATCTCCTGTATCTCTGAATGTGTGATCGGCTCTTGCCACTCTGAAGGTGGGGGTGTCTCATCTTCCATGTAAGATGGGAGCATCTCAACTGCCATGCAAGGTGCGTGAGGCTCTATCCTCTGGGCGGGGGGGTGTATATGTCTCCTCATAGAGGGTGGCTGTGAGTCATGGGAGGTGGGCATATTCTTCCTCTTTGCCATGACTGAATGATAAAGATATGACCTGTAATATAAAAAAGGGAGATCTACATCAGTGTTTAATAAAACATATGCACTTAGCTGCATGTTAAAAAAGTGAATGGGTCCCACATGCATCCAAATGTTGTTTCAGACATGAGTAACTCAATTGAGGATGATAATTTTTTCTTCCCAGAAATGATGTTACGCAAAGAAAATAAAGAATGAAACCCATCTAAAAGATATTAGAAAGGGGGAGGAAGTTAGCATATTCACATGACTGTGTTATATTTTAGTTGTAAAGAAAATTAGTATTAGTACTTGAGCAGTTGAGCCTATTCGTATTTGTCTATGATCATTTTTTCTATTTGGGGCTGTGATTCATCATATTTCGCATATTAGGCAATCTACCCTAGTATGAGATTAATGGAGTTATTTTGCCTCTTTCCACATTAGATGTTATTCAAGATTTGACATGCCTAGGCAGAGCCATTAAAGTAACAATTGAAAATAGAACTCACTTTTGAAAGAGGTTTTGGATTGCGAAAAGTTTTATGATCAACTCGTGCTTCATGTGCTTACCAAGGAAAAACAAGCGGAGAGATTTGCAATGATGAAGCAGGGAGAGAGTTAAAAGGGCCACTGAGAGCTTGAAAAAGATAAAAGCACACAGGCATTATGATTGGTTTTGACACAGGCTTTTGAAACTGAGGGCCACTTTAGATCTGACCAAATTGGTCCTTATCTGCAAATATGATTATTTTAAGCTAATCTTATTTACCAATTGGACATTAATGCCTAGCAAGCCATTAACAAAGATCGATTCATAAGTATAATAAGTAACATTAGCATTCAAGATTGTATCCAAACAAGATTATATGCATATTAAATTATATGCAAATAATTTTTAGGGGCATCAAAAGATGCCTAAGTTCATGGAGGTGTTAGTGCTTCCAAAAGGTTGGTAGTGGAGGTCATATAATGTACTTTTGAATTAAGTAGATACTAATCTCAGAGACAGCAGAAAAGGTAGTGATGTACTTGTATGTTGGTACAGAATAGTACATGCTGTGTAAAACAACTTAGAATCCTAAAGGTGCATCAAAAAGAACTTCCATTAGATTAGCTTTAAAAAGTTTTCTGTGTGCGAAAGTACAAATAGCGTAACCAATTTTTGTCTCTACCTCCTAATGAAATATTTCTTCTTCAACTGAGCTGTATGCCCCATTAACATCCTATGACCATTAATCAAAGGGAAATAGAAAACAATTTCAAATGTCAGTTACGACTGAGGTTCTGCCATGATGCAATCAAAAGTAATATTTAAAAGATACATATAGAGTATCTTGCACAACAACACAAAGAAGCTGATATTAGAATCATACAAGTCATCATGCTCCAAACCTATGGCAGCACAGAACCTTGCCATGCTGATGTAACAAGTAAACAATCAACTACTTGTCTTTGACCTGCAACTAGTTGATGTAAATTCCATCCTAGAAGCAACCAAGTGCAAATACAGATGAAACTTTCGACGCATCATACCAGACAGTTGCCACCTTCCAATTATAAATGGGAAATGGAAAAAAAATGAAATAGACACTGCAAAAAATGGTAAAAAAACAAACAACTCATATTCAACAAACCAAAAACCTAAAAAAAACAATCAAAACAAGCTTGGAGACCGTTGCAGATTAAAAACCCATCAGCCAAGTTTACAAAAATCCTTAAAACTGGAAACCCCAAAATTTAAAAGCAAATTACTCAAACCAAATAATGCAAATTCAAGCATCCAAGAAATATGGAGCCTGAATTCAATAACCTAAACACCTACAAATCCAAAATTCAAAACACATAACCAATAACCAAGAACCCAAATTAAATAATCAAACTAAATCAAACAAGTAATAGCAGAACAACTTTTACAGATGACATTCAACATATACTTCCACATTCCATTAAAATAAGTCCACTCACAGGAAAAAAAAATTAAGGCAAAGGCTTGGATTTGCTACCCACGAAAACCCTAGGTCCGATACATACATAGTCCACGAAAACCCCAAAATAAAATCTCATGAAAACCCAAAAATACATAATCATATTACCATGAAAAGACCCCCAAAAATCCATGAAAAAAGCCCCAAATATCAAACTGAATCCTCCATGAAATTAGTCTATTTATAAAGAAGTGTGTGTGTGTGTGTGTGAGAGAGAGAGAGAGAGAGAGAGAGAGAGAGGGTACCGTTTTTACGTAGAGACCTCCAAAACCCTCCCAAAAAATGAGATCTGAGAGATGATGGAGGCTGAGACAATGGAGCTCCTCCTTGATGAATCCTCCCTGTTTTTGTTCTTCAAAACGACCATTAATCGAAACCCAAACCCATTCTTATTCTTCCTCTTCAGAAAAGAAACCCTACCTTGAAACCAGTGGCGACGGCGGTTGAGTTTCTCGGCGGCGACGGCAAGAGAAAGGAAGAAGGAAACCCTAGCTTTTGTTCGCGCCAGAGAGGAGAGAGCGAAATAAGGTTTTCCCGCGCGCGAGGGTTTCCTTATCTTTGGGCGCGAGTAGTTAGTCGTGCGGAAAAATCCTTCACCGTCGCTCCTTCGGTGAACGTCGGTGTATGTACTATTATTAGGGACGTTCAACATCGGTGAATGCCCTTTTTCTTGTAGTGGGTACAAAATCAAGAGAAGTTGTCGAGGAGGTAGTTAATCTATCTCCTGACTCAACAAACTTGAGAGAGGATGGAGATGAAGTTGGTTCAATAGGAATGTCAGGAATGAGGGATGTAGATTCAGGAGGGACAAGTGGTACTGATGTGTGCTCTCTTTGGGTTGAATCAGGTTCACTCTCAACGTGTTAAATTATAGAGATCTCATTAAACTTTGATTGCTTTACAAAGAGAATCAATGGTGCTTATATAGAGCACTTACATGATGAAGATAGAAAGAAGATCGTGGTAAACATGGAAAGAGATAATACTAGAATATTCTAATTTAATCTAGTTACTAATTTAATTAAGCGACCTATTCTAGCTACCTTTCATGTTCAACCCACTTGCCTAATCCCATTCAACCCACTTGCCTAATCTACACCAAGATAATCCAACGGTCTGATCTGACAAATCTTAACACGTCCCCTCAAACGTATATTGATTGAAAATCTATATACGTTTGCATACAATGAAAATTCTCAAATTGATTACAATAAAAATTCCCAAACAATTACAATAAAAACACCCCCAACACACTCAAGCAGAATATTGCTGATTCTTCTAGTGTAATACACACCAAGTTGATGACGAAGGTCCATTAACGCTGACTGATGCTTCCTGCCGATGTCCATAGAATTCCGGTTGTCGAAATGAAGTCGCTCGCAAGACGAGCAACGAAGATAGACTCTCAAGGCCTTGATGGGCGAGCCTACATGAAATGGGTAACCATGGACCAGCGAGAATGAGCCTAATGGGCAAGAAAACTATCTCAGGCACGCACTACAAGGGGCCAAGGATTGTACCCTAAAGGACCGAAGTACCTCAACTGAGTGGAGTAGTTATTCCAGGCACGCACCCCAAATAGAGGTACCTCAACTGAAATATTCAAATTGAAAGAAATGAAAAGCAAGGAAAAAATTGAAGGAGAGCGACAACAAGTGGCTGAAGGACAACAATTATTGGCAAACATCAAAGGTCAAACAAAACTTAGGATAGTGTGGACAAAAGGGGGCTGCAAATATCAATTTTTGGGAAAGTATGTTGAATAAAATGAAAAAGGGGTGTTCCAAGGAGAATGGGGGCCACCAAATATAAGGGATAAAAATAGAGAAATCGAACTAAAATGTAACCAAACCAAAAAAGAAAGGGTGACCATAGCAATTTTTTTTGGGTAGTCATAAAAAAGGGAAGATGCAAACATGAAATGGTCCAAATGGATATAGGCTGTCACTATCAATATAAAAGGATGGGTATTTTCCTAAAACCAAAAGAAAGGGTGTTCTCCTTTATGAGTCATAATACCAAAGCCTGAGGAAGTGACAGGTGGTATTAAAGGTTTTGTGAATCTGCCATTTTTTGCTTGCTTCTGACATGCAGCTTGGGATTTTTCCATGTCTCTGTGTTCTTGAAGAAGAAGAAAAATCCGCAGCATGAAATGTCCATAAACCTAGCCAAAGAGAGAAGAACAGAGCCGATGGCCATTGGAGGCGACGATGAAGAAGCTTCGGCAGCCAAAGAGAGAAACAAATAGGAAATTGACACGATAAAGGAAGGGGAAGCGTAAAACCTTATGAACCCTAATAGTGGCTTGTGATGGAAGAGCAATAGGTTTCTTCTTCTTCTTTTTTTCTTTTAGTTGCAGGCCCGGCGGATGGCTAGATCAGCCGTCCACCGGAGAACGAACCTCCTTGAGTTGTGCTCAGGACCACGTTGGATCGTAGTGCTCTGATACCATGTTAAATTATAGAGATCTCAGTAAATTTTGATTGCTTTACAAAGAGAATCAATCGTGCTTATATAGAGCACTTACATGATGAAGATAGAAAGAAGATCGTGGTAAACATGGAAAGAGATAATACTAGAATATTCTAATTTAATCTAGTTACTAATTTAATTAAGCGACCTATTCCAGCTACCTTTCCTATTCAACCCACTTGCCTAATCCCATTCAACCCACTTGCCTAATCTACACCAAGATAATCCAACGGTCTGATCTGACAAATCTTAACACAACGAGCCCAGCTAGATCATTTGTCTCCAAAGTAGAAGATGATTCATTTGTCTCTAAAGTAGGTGGTGATTCATTTGTCTCCAAAGTAGGGGGTGTCACCAAGGGCATAGCTAGATCACTCTGATCTTCATCATCACAAGGTGGTACCCAGTCATTGAAGATGGACAACTCTCCTTCCACTTGTTCTGCATAAGATGAGTTAGCAGACATAGTATATGGAAACATATTTTCATTAAACATCACATGTCTCGAAATATAGACTCGACCGGTGGAGGAATGAAGACATTGATACCCCTAATGTTTGTCATATAGCCAAGGAAAGCACAAGGCAATGATCTGGGCTCAAATTTGTTGGTGGTGTAATTCCGAAGATATGGGAAGCATCTGGAATCAAATACTCTCAAGATTGAGTAATCAGGTTGTATTCGAAATAAGATGTTGTAGGGACACTTCATGTTCAATGTAGGCGATGGCAAACGGTTTATTAAGAAAACTGCAGTAGAAAATGATTCAACCCAAAACCATTTAGGAATTGTGGCCTGATATATCATAGCCAATCCAAGTTCAACAATATGTCAATTCTTTCTTTCAGCTACACTATTTTGTTCAGGTGTGCCAGGGCAAGAAGATTGATGAACTATCCCACATTCAGCCAAGTGGTTGAGGAATTCCTTAGAAGAGAACTCTCCCCCACCATCTGATTGAAAATTTTTAATTTTCTTGCCTAGTTGTCTTTCAACCATCTTCTGAAAGATTACAAAGCATATGAAAAATTCTGATTTTCGTTTCAAAGGATAGAGCCATCTATAACGGGAATAGTCATCAACAAACAATTCATAATATGGAAAATTTTGAATTGAACTAACCGGAGCTTGTTCCCAAAGATCACAATGCACCTTTGTAAGGGTTCAGTAGAGTGATTATTAGAGGCAAAGAAAGGAAGTTTAACATTCTTACTGATTTGACAACTAGTGCATAAATCCAATGATTTTCTAGTAACATAAATAAAACCATTATTCTTAAGAAAATTTAGTACTCTGTCCTGTGGATGACCCAATCTCCTGTGCCATATGTCTTCGGCTGCGGTACGAAAGCGCTTTGAAAAATGTGCCTCTACTTTTGTGCCATCCAATGCGTACAATCCACCTCATCTACTCCCCGATGCCAATATCTGTTTTGTCCTTTGCTCCTTTATCTTGAAACCAGATTCATCAAATTCAAATCAGCAAGGATAGTCAGTGGTAGGTTGAGATACGGAAATTAGATTTTTCTTAATATTTGGAACCATTAAAACATCTCGCAAGGGAATTGTAGTATTATCACCGACTATTTTTCCTTGACCAATATGAGAGATATGCATTTGATTGCCATTACCTACCACGAAGGAATCCAAACCTTTATATAGGGTCAAGTTGGTGAGATTACCTGGATTCTCAGTCATATGGGAAGTTGCTCCAGTATCAGGGAACCATTCATTGTCTTGCGAGTCTGAAATCTGCATTGCAGCTAAGGCTTTCAGAATTTTTTCTGATTGGTAGCTATTATCCCATCGTTTCCATCAATCTAGAGCTTCATGGCCATTCTTCCTGCAAATCTGGCATTTAACAAGACTGCCTCGATTTTGAAATTGATCATCTTGCTGAGAATTAAACGTTTGAAATTGGCCACCTTGATTAGGTCGGGCATGATTTTGATTTTCACGGTGAGGTGGATTTCCAGTTTGGGGAAATCCCTTGACTTTGCATTTGAAGGACTGGTATCCTCTCCTCTTATTATTATTGTTTCCTCCGTAAGGAGAGCGCTGGCCATAGAAGGCCATTGAAGGGTTCAATGCTTCTCCCATATATTCCTTATTACGTAGTTCATGGCTTTGTAATAAGGGTACTACATCGGAGTAAGTTGGAACTGGAGGTTTAAGCATCACCATGGTGAATGATTCATATTCTGGCCCAAGTACATGCAACATAGTATATACTTTATTTGTATCAGGAACAGGCTTTCCTATTGCATTTAATTCACCATAGGTCGTTTTGAATTTAAGCAAGTAATCAGATAAGGATAACGTACCCTTAGGAAGTTTCAACTCCTGCAAGAGCTCAAACTCTGTTGCGTGTGAGTCTTGAGCGAAGGCGTTTTCAAGGGCCTGCCACACATCTCTAGCGGTAGTCAAGCCTATTGCCAACCCGAGAACTTCCTCTGAGAGTGTTCCGGTGATCCACGCCATGAGTAACCATCTTTAGATGGTAATTTGCCATCTTTAGAGGGGTGATTTTGGAAATCTGGTATTACTTAAGGTGTAAGCATCCCTTGGCAACCCTTGGATCAAATCAAAGGGTGAGGATCATTTAGAGAAAGCAGAATTTTCGCCCCATTTTCTACCTAAGGCACCCCCTGGTAGTATAAAAAGAGCAGTCGAATTACACTAGGTGGTGGCTGTCCATGGAAGACGGGGGGGGAGGAAAAATTCGCCATTTCCCTCTATACATATTGAACTAGGGTTTCTCGAAAAAAAAAAAAAAAAGGGAGCCTCATTTTTTGCAAGAGAAAAATCGAAACAGAGAGAGGGAGGAGAAAGAAGAGCCGCTGGCCATCCACCTTTTCCGGCAACCCACCACCATTGCTAGCCACCTTCTCCATCATTAAACCCAAAACCCATTTGGATACCCTCCCATTTTCAGCCATCACCTTCCTCAAACCCTCCCCACCATTACTCCTCTGCCATTTTTCTTTCCAAACCCACCTCCATTAATCAAGCCATCACCTTCACTACCATCACTCTCCTCCCTTTCCGGCCCTACCACCATCACCACCTCTCGAAACCCACTTCGATTTTCATCTTCTCTGCCATTAAAGCCCAATCAGCCCAAACCCATTCCGAAAAACCCAAAAATCCCCCACCATCTCTGCCGTTTCCCCTCAAAAACCCATTATCTCAAACCCATATCCACCGAACCCACCTTCTTCTCCGGGAAGCTTGCCGGAATCTAGCAAGCCTATTCCACCTCCGTCTACCACCTCCACCTTCATCTCCATCTCTCTGCAAACCATCCAAACCCTCTTCATTTCATTTTTACCCCAACTCCGGCCAACCCGAACCAGCTCCGACCCCATCTCCAACCGACTCCACCATTAACGCCACCTCCATTCCCACCTTGAATCCAACCCAAACCCCCATTAAGACCCAATCAGCCCAAACCCATTTCATTTTCATCTTCATCTCCTTCCCACCCCTTTTTCTGCAAACCCATTTTAAAACCCATCTACCACCATCTCCACCTCACCACTATTTAAAGTTCCAAACCCTTTTTCCATCTTAAAAAAAAAGAAAAAAAAAAGAAACCAGAGGGTCTCTGTTTTCGTGAGAGAAAAGAGGAGGGAGAGGTGAGACTTACAGAGATAGAGGGAAGGAGAGATAGGTGGGGTTTCAACCATTTCTCCACCAGGCCTATGCCATTTTCTCCGGCCAAATCTTCATTGCCGAGGAGCTTCTCCGGCCAGCCTCCCTCCACCGACCATCTTCTTCCTCTACTAACCCACCGTTAAAACCCCATTCTCGCCACCCCATTGCTTTTCCCAACTACCTTTAAAATCCATTTTCTTCCCCTCTTGATTTCCACCCAAATCAGCCACCCCTACTTCCCTCTGCAACCAGACCTTCCCTGTTTCCACTCCTCTTCCACATCCGTCTCCATCACCAATAAACAGAGAGAGCTGAGAGAGAAATGAAATTGGGGTTTTGATTTCCTTCATCAAAGTAGAGAGAGGGAGATCCAAGAGTAGCGAGGGATCGAGAGATCTGAGAGGAAGGCTTCGAGAGTCGAGGAAAGAAGGATTCAATTGTTGTTTTCGAGCTCTCTTCCCTGGGGTAATCATCTCAGAGAGGTTTTAATATAAGGTAATTTTAACTCAACTCATTCCTGATAATTTTTCCTTATGCGCTCTGTGTGAATTTCTGCATTGAGCTACATTTTGTGGATGTGTTTTGATCCTCACTTGATTTCAATTTTAGTCATGAATGCAGTCTTGTTGGTATTTGATCGTAAAATGATTGAGAAATTAGTGTTAGCAATTCGATTTGTTGACCCTATAGGTTTGTAAGTTGATTTTGGCTTCATACTCTGTCGTTGCAAGTTGATTGAGCAATACCCTATGCTTGTAGAGCTGATCTTAAGGGCTTTGAGATTTCTTACAAATTTATTTGGTAATGTCCAGTGTTCACAAGTTGATTTCAGTTTTGATGCCTTTTGGCCTATATTTGATTAGTATCCTTGATATTTTGATTTTAAAAAAAATAATAAAAAAAATAAGATAAGCTAGTGTAATTGTAAGACTGTAATTTTGGAGGTATCATTTCCATGGACTGATTGCAGGGGATTGATATCCATGCCACTACATTTTGGTAATGGCACTACGGTGTGGTTTCCCATTCGTGCAATTGATTTTCATGCCTGTTTATTCATGTTGCAAATATCAACCCCATGTTTTAAGATATTATCAGTACTATGCTTTAATAGTTCACAAACTAATCTTGTCTGTTAGTAATGTCCATTAAGCGGAAAATTCCTAATAGGTCGAATGAGTAGACAGATGTTGGAGATGTTCAATCTATCTCGTTCCATTCATTTCTTGTATGTTGCGAGTGGCAATTCTAACACCCTTTGTATATAGGACCAAGCATCTAATAGTTCATCCCAACCCAGCAGTTGATATCATTGTCGGGACGTCTATATGGTTCGCATTTTGTCGTATTCTTTCCCTTTAAAGAATGTGTATGGTATGAGTCCCGCAATTTCATTCATAATTTCACCCTATTTCTTGTTTCTTTCACCTTTTGGGATCTTTATAGGGTTCAGGGTTCCCTTTGTTTTCAGGCTCCCCTTCATTTCCAGATTTCCATAGGGCTCAGGCTATGACGGAATGCTTCTTGAGCCAACCCCTTCCCTTCCTGCCTTAGAGTCTTCGCAGGTTAAGGGATTTCCTCCTCTTTAGAGTCAGTCATAGAGAGTTTAGGGGTCTATCCTACCATCCTAGGGTTTGGGAGTCTGTCCTACCCTTGTAGAGGTTAGGATTCTGTCCTATCCCTTCATAAAGTTTAGGATTCTGTCCTATCCCTTCATAAAGTTTAGGATTCCGTCCTTCTATCTTTCAGAGTCAGTCTTCAGCATAGGAGTCAGTCCTTCAGTCTTTCAGGAGTTTGTCCTATCATCATAGGAGTTAGGATTCGGTCCATCGTCTCATCAAGTCATGTGATTTATATCCGCTCTTGCAAGGTATAGGATGCTGTCCAACCCTTGCAGAGTCGTGATTCTATTTATTTCCCCCGCAAAGTATAGGATGATGTCCAACCTTTGCGGGTTATCTGGAGTCTATCCTACCCTTATGATGATAGGATTATGTCCTCTTATATCAAAAACACTTGAAAAGCATCTAAAAACCAAAAATCTCAAAAATTTTGAGTCATTAAGTGTAGCTAGGAAAATCTGGTCCGAACTACGGATGGCTTGATCCCTAGCTGAGGGGTACGTAGGCAGTTCAGGCTTGCAGCTGGCATCCTGAGTTCAGTCACAACTTTCACAACTTCAAAAACTTCCATAAGCTTCAAAACCTTTCAAATCTTCCCAAAATACAAAAATTCATCAAAATAACCTTGCAAACCATTTTTAAAAGATCTTCCCACAGAGTTAGGAGTCTGTCCTAGGCGTTTGGAGTGTCTTAGAGTTAGGAGTCTATCCTGTTTGTGTTGATATGCTGAGTCTTGTGGTGTGAGTGTCCTCAGAGTTAGGAGGCCTCGGGTCGTGGTCGGCTAGACACTTAGTCGAACCGATGGCTAGACTAGAATGCGCTTAGATAGCCTATAGTTTTCCTTAGGACGCACAGCCTAGTCACACATAGGGTGTAGGGCCCACCTGCATTAGTTAGGGCATATAGAGAGTCCTAAAAATTACCATTCACTTGAACTTAAGTAATAGCAAGAAGCTTTAAAAACTAGTCGAGTCTAGGATAGCGGTCTTAGAGGGTTAGGCATTGTAGTTTAGCATAGGTCGACGAACTACGTTGACTCTGATTCTTCTCGAGGCCGGGATACGTAGTCCAGCCAGGATGGATGGCCATCTTGGTCCGAGTCAAGTATCGCATTAGAGTCTAGGGTTTGTCATATTGTATGTTTTGCTGTATTTTCTTACTTTCCTGTACAAATCTTATACCTTTAGTTGTAGTGTGCATGTGTTTGCCCATCGGAACTTAGACACCAATTAGGCATGACACTCATAACCTAGCTATTCTTAGGTGGCATGTCTTTCATTTTATTTTGTGTGTGCTTCTTATTCATCTCCGAGACATGCATGATTAGATAGACGTTATCTCGGGGATAGTCGTTCCCATTTTGCATGATTTTCGCCCAAAACTCTTCAAAGTTAATAATAAATGGCATAAGAGACCAGGTGCTTGCACTTGGGCGAATTGGGGGCGCCTAATCCCTTTCCCATTCGTCATCAGGCACAGACCTTTTGTATATCTGGTTATCTGTTGCGACAGAGCACAGCATTGGATCCAGGGCCTACTTCCTTGGATGGCGACTCTTTCTTTGTTTAAGGTACGCCTCGAATCCGGGCTAGTCCCCGAATCGAGAGGTATCTCACTTTTCATCGCCGCTCATGCTGTGAGGGCACTCTTTCGAGTGTTCCTTGGTGGAGCTCTCATTCACGTGGATCATCTAGAGACTTCCTGGGGGGCTCGTCCCCCCGCCTCTCTCGGATCGGGGTCCACAGGCTGGCGACTCTGCTGGGGATTTTCTTGAAACACTGCCCAACTCTGTAAAAATGCCATTTTAATTAATTTTGAAGAAATTTGGGTCAAAACCAAGTTAAATGGGAACTTTATTGTTAGAAATCCAGGGGCACCAAGTAGGTGCGTAAATAAAATGAGGGATGCACACACTGCACATCATACATTGTCATATTCTTTATTTCTTTCATTATTTTCATTCTTGGCCTCAGGGAATAGATATGACGTGTACCAGATGGGTAATTATGACCTTGAGGGAACTGTTGTATCTATTTCCAAGCTATGCACCAGAGCTGCAGCCGTAGACACCAGGTGTGCTGGTGTTCTACAGCAGCCGATGAGCAATGAACATACTCTGTATAATGCTGGGTGTGCTGGCATTATACATCAAGGGTATGGTCATAAGCATAGTACCCTGCAGAAATGCCTGGAACCTACTTTTATTTCATTATATTATGTATATATATTAGTTGCTCCCTTTAGAACCAAAATTAGGGAACCCTTGCTAGGACACTATATATATATGTACTCATATAGGACGAACATGTGCGACCAGCATATGTGAGCCTAGGATAGAAGTCAGCCTACCCACGTAGTGTAGAAGGGTAAGTCACACCGTGATCACCCGCCGCATTATCTAGTACACTCACAGACACTTTCGAGTCGAGATTTTCTTGGCTCCGCTAGATCAGGTCAGGGCTGGTGCCCCTGGTTAGGGTGTGTGTGTGTATATGTACGTGCATGTATTATATCTATTCTTAGATTAGGGCCTATCTCCTAGATTAGGTTTATCTATCTATCGCAGTCGTGCATTCCTTTAGACCTGATCCATGACCCTTAGTCTTGCTCGGTTGTCAGCTAGATCATGATTTACCCTATGATCTCTTATCATATGGTTTTTTCGGTGTCTTAGGTCCATGTTTGTGAGTTTTTCTGATCTATTATCATCAGGCGGAGTTTTGTTCCTTTGTACACGTATTACTCGCTGAGTCGATGTACAGTTTTGCCATCTTCTTGTACATACCCTATTTGTCAAGTCGGTCGTTCAGATCAAGACCCCTTTTGCAGTAGGTATTCCAGGTCTGATTCGTCCTATTTGCCTTCCTTCGATGAGGTCGATAGTATTTCTTTTACCATTGTTGGGACTATAATCTGTCGTTTTGTCTTCAGATTGTACAAATCTCTTCTGTATATTCAGTTTTGTCGATTGGTTAGGTTAGAACCCTCTTTTCCAGTGAGGGATTCCTGGTTTAATCAATCATTTGTACATTCTTTCAGAGTCACCTGATTAGTGGTCTATACTCGTCACCCTCATGACCCCGGTCTATTCATGTTGCGTACATAGATCCTTGCCAAATATGTATATTGGCAATTTCTTCAAGCAGCTACAAGACTTTGGGATCCTATTCTTCATGTTTTTCAATTTGGTCCCTTTGAAATCTGTCCTATATTCGAGGATTGGTGCGCCCTATTAGAACTCCCACTTGAGGGTGGATCCAACCTTCGAGTGTAGCGTCTCCTTGTTTCCTTTTCTGTAAGCTTTTCGAGAACAAAACTGTTGATGCTATGCCCTATTTCAAAGACACGTACGTGCAATTCGATGACCTCATTGAGCGTTTTTCTAAAAACGTTGACCCTGCCGATTTCCGTTTTCAAAGTTGCCGGCGCAGTGCCCTAATCTTTGGTGTCCTTGCACGTCACGTTATCCGTGAAGACTCCAGTATTGCCCCTGTGACCTTACTGAGTGTAGTCGACCAAATTAGAGAAGGAAAGAATCATGTCCCAATCATGTTAGCGGAAACCTTCTCTGGGCTGGATCTTATTGCTTGACGAGAGGTTAAGGATAATTTTCATGGGTGTGTCAAACTGCTTTATTTGTGGCTTTGTGAAAAACTCACCATCCTTCGGCCACAGAGCTCCCTTCAGTACACCCTCAAGGATCACCTTTCATGGCAACCAATGTCCAATAAACCCCAATTCATTGATGAGTGGCATAATTGGTTGCAACACGTGGAGAATGATCAATTTCACTGAGTGAGTCATTCATGCTTACACGTTATCACTATCACCTACCCGCATCCATTTGTGTATCTTATGGGTTTGGAAAAGTCAACCTTTTATGCTCCCACTCGTTTGCTTTGCCAGATCACGGGAAATCCATGTCCTCCAGGATTTGTAACCCCTTCTCCTTGCGAAAAGCTTACTCCCGATCTCATAAAGTCTATTGTAGCTGCTTGGGGAAACAAGGTTACCGATAAGAGATTTGCTCTATCATCTAAAGTCCAACGGAAGGAGTTACCAGAAGAGCCTGCGGGAAAGAGAGCTCGGATCATGGAACATTGAAGACCATTTCCATACAATTGCCATTTTGATTTCAAATTTCATTATGCTCACTGGGTTTCATTTACTTGTAATTAAAAGTGACATGTTTTATCAATCGTAACTGTTGTTTGACTTGTGATCAATGAAAATGTGTTCTATCTATTTCTCTAGTCTTGAAGTTGTGTGAAGTATTCCATCTCAACTATCAAATGTGCAATCTAACTTATTAACTTCCATTCAGGAGTCTTAACTCGCCACAATCGCTCCCAAGAGAGTCAATTCAAAGTCGGCCTGGTCCCGTCAGTCTTCAGATTCCAGGCTGAGTAGATATTCTTCTTCCCCAGAATCCTTTACTTCTCCTGCGCCGCTTCTCCTTGGTCTTCCAGAAATACTTTCACCAATTCAACTTGCATCTGAATTAATGGAAGAAACCGGAAACAACAGTCCTGATACGAATGAGATGATGAAGGCTATTCTTCTTCAGCTGAATGCCATGAAGGACGATATAGCCCTCTTGAAAAATGACCGCCATTCTACCTCTAAAGATCCCGCTCATCAGCAGCCCCCAGTTTTAGCTTTCGTCCCTCTTGTTTCTCCCAGGCCAGCTGTCTTGCCTGAATTCGAAGATTTTGACGAGGACCAGTACGCAGAAGAAAACTGTCTTCCTAACCCGGGAAATCCTGATAAAGCAAAGAAATTGGCTGACCAAATTGAGAAGCTGACCCGGGATATGGAAACCATGAAGTCCCAAGGTCCCAAAAAGCTGGATATGTCTGAATTCATGATAGCTCCAGGGGTCGTACTTCCGCCCAAGTTCAAAATGCCAGACTTCGACAAATACGACGGAATGGGGTGCCCTCGTAACCATCTCAAGTCTGTCCTTCCTCTTTTGCAGCAGCACGGTTTATCCCCAGAGCAGATTGCTCTAGTGTTCCCTAGAACTTTGACTGGTACAACCAAGAAGTGGTTTCTGCATCTGAAGCCAGAAGAAATCAGAACCCTTGAAGGGGTAGCTAACAAATTTGTCCAGCAGTTCACCATGGAAGAGGGGATAAAGGGGTGGCAACGGGGCGGGTCGGGGCCGGATGTTGGGGTCCCCTTCCCCTTCCCCTCTGCGGGGAATTTTCCCCCTCCCCTTCCCCTTCCCCTTCCCCTCCCTGCATCATTCGGGGACAAAATCCCTGCCCCGCCCCCTCTTTGGAACCCAATCAAACCAGCAAACAGAGCTTCTTTCTTCTACGTCCATTACAGACAATATTGTGATGAATGCTATGATTCTATTCATGTGATCAACAAACAGATGGACAAAATCAGAAATGCATGAATGAGACAACAAACATAAATAACAACAGGACCTCATCTTTCAGCAATTTTCTGCATAAATTATGGAATGATAAATAGGAAATGAGCACCAGGATTACCTTCATTAACAGGCAGCCAATGTGCCAAAAAGTAATTATTTCAGTAGTCACAATGAACTTTAAAAGTCCATAAGTAGGCGCTCACACACGCAAAATAATGTTCATTAGTTCATTCTGTATAGCATGTTAACCCCCAGATGAGCATGAGAAATGAGAATGGAGAAGAGAACAAAATCAACAAATGACTTATTTCTTTAACTGCAATTCAGTCTAGTGCTGCATGAAACAAATTTCTAGTAGCTAAATTTTTCTTGTTGAAAATTAAAACCTGCAATCCAACCCTAAAATTTTGTTGGCACTACGATTTTTTGATAATTGCATACACTCAGCGTCTCAGGCTCTCAGCTTGTCTTTATTATTTCAACATCTGTGAAAAGGTTATTATAGTTCCCAAAATGCTCTCAGAAGCTAATTAAAAGGAAAAGACAAGCTAAGTTTATGTTTGGGGGAATCTTGTAGCCGATCCACAGAGTTTCTAGTAGTTTTCCTTAAAAAAAACACTTAAAAATTTACAAAAAAATGGCATTGATTACCGGGGCGGGGCGGGGACAACTCCATCCCCTTCCCCTTCCCCTCCCCGCACTAGGGAATTTTTATAATCCCCTTCCCCTTCGCCTTCCCCTTTAAAATCGGGGAATCCCCTCCCCAAACGGGGCGGGGCGGGGCGGGGCGGATCCCCGCTTTTTCGGGTGAAATTGCCAGCCCTAGGGGGATTGACGTAACAAAGAGGGACCTAAAATCGCTGAAGCAAGGACCCAATGTGACATTTACTTCCTTCATTCGGCGATGGCGGAGAAAGGCAGCGCAAATGACCAACAAGTTACCGGATGAAGATCTGATCAAAATTGCTGTCAAGAATCTTTCCCCTTTTTACTTTCCTCATATGTCAATCCAGTACTTCAATGACTTTGATCACCTGATCAAGACCGGGACGAGAATCGAAGACATATTGGCTAAGGGCGGCCTGAGAACTAGGACCTCCACCTCAGATGTCAGAGAGGGAAAAAGGCCTATGGCGCCTCCGAAGGAAGTTAACAATATGAATGCTGCTCGTCTAGTTAGGAAGGAAGGTCCCGAGGGAGGTCGTCCGGAGAGGAACGAGCCCAGACTATTCACTCCTTTACCATATTCCCTGTATGTAGCTCTCAAAAAGCTGTTGAGGGACAAGAAGATCACTCTGCTAGAACCCCGGAAAGCCCCAAATCCTCTACCGAAATATTGGAGAAAAGATCAGTACTGCGAATATCACCAGAGTGTTGGGCATTTGACTGACAGATGTATGGCGCTAAAGCATAAGATCCAGAATAAGATTGAGGCAAAAGAAATCGCGGTGGAAGCTCTTCCTAATGTCACCAGGAATCCATTGCCAACGCATGCTATGCCTCCTCCGAATGTCTATGCTATTCTTATTGAAGCAGTTGTCCTGGATCATTCTCGTATATGTGCAGTTATTTCTGATGAGCCGTATATCTTGAGATGGGAATCCGATGATGAGGAAGTTGAATGCGAAAAGCCTTATGTCTTGTCCTCTACGGAAGAGGTTGGGGAATCTTCTGAATGTCCTTATATCCTCAGATTCGAGGGGGAGGAAGAGAAAAGCGGAGTCCCATATGTCCTTAAGATTGAGGATGAAGACTTGCTACTGTTGAACGATCCTTGTGATGAGGTTTGCCATGTTACCCGTGGTGGACGTGTCTTTAAGCCTCCCGAGCTGAGAGCAGAGAATCCCTCTGAGATTGCCAGAGCTGTTGAAAACCAGAATCAGAGGTTGAATCCGGACGAAGATGAAGATATTTTGTTAAAGCAGCTTAGGAAGACTTAGGCTAATGTTTCCATCTGGGGTCTGCTAATGTCATCTCCTAAGCACCGTCAAGTCATACTTCGTGAATTGTCCATTGATATAACCCCTGATGAGCTGGTTGGACTCGTATCTATGGCCAGAGCAGCTATGACCGTGTTTTTTTCTGATGAAGATCTAACTCCAGAAGGTAATAATCATACAAAATCTCTCAGAATTATTGTCGTGTGCAATAAGAACAAAGTACCGGAGGTTTTGGTTGACAACGGGTCAGCTCTGAATGTGTGTCCTGTGAGCACCGCTACTGCCTTGGGGTTTGGGCCAAATGACTATATTCCGTCAAAGCAAGGGATACTGGCTTACGACGGGACCAGGAGAGACGTCATCGGAACTCTGGTCACCAAAATTGAGATTGGAGGTGAAATGTTTGACGTAAAATTCCAAGTTCTAGATATCAAGACCTCCTTCTTTCTCCTTCTCGGCCGACTTTGGCTTCACAAAGTTGGAGTGCTTCCTTCCACTGTCCATCAGAAGCTCAAGTTCATCAAGAATAACAGAATTATCACAGTTAGAGGGGATCCAGAACCAGAGGTTGGACAGATTTCCCAAGAGTAGATCGGTTCAAGTACCATAGATGTCAGTCTGACTGGGTTTTCGCTTGAAGTTTCGACCATTACTATGGAAGAAGCTATGAGCGAAGAAATTCTATTTATGTCCAGCGCAAATACGCAGGTAGCACGAATAATGCGCAAATATGGGTATATTCCTGGAACTGGTCTAGGGAGAAATCTGCAAGGTTTAACTGAGTGGCCGGAGCTGAAGGTCGCGAACAATCTGTTTGGGTTAGGATATGAACCCACCCGAAAAGAGATCAGGGAAAGGAAGCAGTACATGCTGAAGTGGGCAGAGCTGCGTCGTCGGGACCTAGAGCTGCCTATGAGACCGTTCAGTCTGATGATGAACGGTAATTACAGGAAAGAAGGAGCTGATCGCCCGTTCTATGGTTTCCCCGAGCCGTGGTTTGATGAGTCTGGGAAAGAGCTACCAGGCTTTGAAATTTTCTTGGCTGATGAATTGCCAGATGAGTACTTCCATGGGCAGATTACCGTTGTCGAAAAGCAGGAATCCGATTGGGCTGAGAACTTAGAGCCGCGGCTTCTAGACTCCCTCTTCGAGGTTGAGGCAGTGATCATTGCCATGATCGGAGAAGATGCGCACATCCTGAACCCTAAGGGCCGAATTACCCCAGCTGAGGTACCCCTTGATAACTGGACCTCTCAGGTCATTCCTCATTCAGTTCTTCAGTATGGTCATGGTCCTCCAAAAGAGTCTAAAGTTTCTAAGTATGTGTCTGTTTCCGAGTCGAATATAAAGTCTGTTATTTCTAACAATTCTTTGGATTCAGGTACCTTAGAAAGCTTAGACATTCCTGGTGTAGACGGCGAGTCCTCCGGTATAGATGTTGTCCATGAAGATGAGTCCGTTATAGAATATACCACAAAGTCTATACATAGTCCAATTGAGTCAGGTGTCAACATTTCAGTTGACGATACAAACATTTCTTTTGAGCATACTGTAGAGCCTGCTGTGGGCCAATTGATCAACGATGTAATTTTTGATTCTATGAATGAAATAAAGGACTCGTTTCAGTATCTTCCTGTCTCTATTTCTGCTTCTCAAATTGATAAAACTAATAACAATGATCAAAACTCCCCCTCTTATGAGGATGCCGACGAAACTCCCCCTGAGATCAAACACATGATTACTCAGGAGGAGCAGCGTCGAGCTAAACCACTTGAAGAAGAAATTGAAACCGTCAACATAGGTGATGAAACCTTAATCCGGGAAATACGGATTGGCAAAACGTTATCCCCAGAGGAGCGTGAAGAATTAATCACTTTGCTTAAGGAATATAAAAGAAGTCTTTGCTTGGTCCTATGATGACATGCCGGGATTAAGCGAAGACATCGTCTAGCATCGTCTTCCCCTAATCCCAGGTGCCAAGCCCAAAAAGCAAAAACTTCAAAAATTAAAACCAGAATGGGAATTGAAAGTCCATGATGAAGTCAAAAAGCTATTAGATGTGGGCTTCATTCAAGTGGTTGAATATCCAGAATGGCTGGCTAACATAGTACCGGTGCCCAAGAAGGACGCAAAAGTCAGAATGTGCGTAGATTTCAGAGATTTGAACAAGGCGAGTCCCAAGGATGACTTTCCTTTGCCAAACATTGATCTCCTGGTGGATAATACTGTTGGTCATGCTTTGTTATCCTTTATGGATGGATTTTCCGGATATAATCAGATCAAGATGGCCCCTGAGGACATGATAAAAACTGCGTTCCCCACTCCATGGGGAACATATTGCTACAAAGTGATGCCGTTTGGGCTGAAGAATGCTGGGGCAACCTATCAAAGGGCGGCTACCACATTATTGCATAACATGATCCACAAAGAGGTCGAAGTTTACGTCGATGACATGATTGTTAAATCTAAGACTCGACCAGAGCACACCGTAGTCCTGAGGAAGTTTTTTGAAAGGATCCGGAAGTATAAGCTTCGCTTGAACCCGAGCAAGTGTGTATTCGGGGTTACTTCAGAGAATTTGTTGGGGTTCATGGTTAGCGAAAGAGGGATCGAGGTAGATCCTCAAAAGATCAAAGCAATCCAAGAGATGGAGCCGCCGATGACCGAAAAGCAGATCCGTGGTTTTCTGGGAAAGGTTCAGTACCTAAGAAGGTTCATAAATCATTTGACAATGACGTGTGAACCCATCTTCAAGCTGCTGAAGAAGAATTCTCCAAAGAAGTGGAATGATGAGTGTCAGGAAGCATTTGAGAAAGTCAAGCAGTGTCTAACTTTGCCTCCTGTCTTGTCACCAGTTATTCCGGACCAGCCACTGTTGCTGTACCTCTCTGTCACTGATACAGCTATGGGTTGCATGTTAGCCCAACAAGACCCTTAGTCGAAGAAAGAAAAGCCTATCTACTACATCAGCAAGAAGATGTTAGAGTACGAAATGAAATATTTTGTTTTGGAAAAGACTTGTCTGGCACTGGTTTGGGCAACTCAGAGGCTTAGGCATTACCTGTTATCGACCAAGGTTCTCTTACTTTCACGGATGGATCCGTTGAAGTACTTGTTCGAGAAGCCTGCCCTCACCGGGAGAACATCCAAATGCTTGCTGCTATTGTCTGAATTCGACATCGCCTATGTGACCCAGAAATCAGTTAAAGGGCGTGTGATAGCTGAGCAGTTGGCTGAAGCGCCTGTAGATGAGAATGCAGTTCTGACGGCAGCTTTTCCCGATGAAGAGATCATGGTTGTAGAAGATGAGGTCCAAAGCACCAGATGGTTGATGTATTTTGATGGTGCTGTGAACAACCGAGGTCAAGGGGTTGGGGCGGTATTGATATCTCCGAAGAAAGAGTACATCCCCGTATCCATCAAATTGCAGTTCAAGTGTACCAACAATGAGGCCGAATATGAGGCTTGCATTGCTGGTCTCGAAGCAGCCTTGGCTTTGCAAATTCAAGATATAGATGTTTTCAGGGATTCAATCTTGATCATTTGTCATGTCAATGGTCAATGGAAAACAAAATAAGATAGATTGATCCCGTATCACACATATCTGGATTCTCTGGTTAAGAGATTCAAGAAGGTTACATTCAGTCATCTGTCGAGGACAAGAAATCATTTCGCGGACGCTTTGGCTACACTAGCCTTAATGTTAGATATCTCTGCATCAATGGAAGTTCAGCCTCTAGCAGTCCGGTTACAATGGGCTACAGCGCATGTGAACGCTATAGAGATAGCAGCCCGATGTCCAGATGGAAAGCCCTGGTACACTGATATAAAGAATCTCATTTTAGGCCAAGGCCACCCCCCTGAAGCGTCAGGAAAAGAGCGGAGGTCTCTCCAGAAGTTGGCGGCTAACTTCATTATCTGCGACAATGAGCTCTTCAGGAGGTCATTTGATGGAATCCAGCTTCTTTGTGTAGATGAAGATCGAGCAGCAAATCTCATAGAGCATACGCATGAAGGAGTCTGTGGGCCTTACATGAACGGAAAGATGCTGTCGAGAAAGATCCTGAGACTTGGGCACTACTGGCCAACCATGGAAGCTGACTGCTTTGCATTCGTGAAGAAGTGTCATAAATGTCAGGTTTATGCCAACCTCATCCATGTGCCGCCTTCTGAGTTACATTCTCTGACTTCGCTGTGGCCGTTTTCAGTCTGGGGAATCGATATTATTGGAAAGGTGTTTTTGAAATCTTCAAGTGGGCATGAGTACCTCCTGGTAGCCATCGATTACTTCACTAAGTGGATCGAAGCTGCATCCTTCGCATCGCTGACTTCAACTTCAGTTGCCAAATTCATTCGAACGAATATCATCTGCAGATATGGGGTACCGCATGAGCTCATCTCAGACAATGGATCACACTTCAAGAAAGAAGTGGTGCACCTATCTGAGGAGTTCAAGATCAAGCATCACAAGTCCTCACCATATAGGCCTCAGACAAATGGAGCCGTTGAAGCTGCAAACAAGAACATCAAAACCATCATCAGCAAGATGACAGAGACGTACAGGGACTGGTCAAATAAGCTACCATATGCTTTGTGGGCTTACAGAACGTCGATCAGGGCCTCTACGGGAGCTACGCCATATTCACTAGTGTATGGGATGGAAGCGGTCCTACCAGTTGAGCTGAGAATTCCTTCGTTAAGGGTGATGATGGAAGCTGATTTGCCAGAATCAGAGTGGGCAAGGGCCCGGTATCAGGAGTTACAGATGATTGATGAGAAGAGGCTCAGAGCTCTGTATCATGTCTAGGGATATCAGCGTCGAATTGAAAGAGCCTTTAACAAGAAGGTGAAGATCATAGATCTCCAGAAGGGAGACCTCATTTTGAAGTCCTACAGGGCACCGGTCTATGATCCCCGAGGGAAGTTCAGACCAAACTGGTCAGGTCCTTACATTGTCGACGAAGTCCTGCCTGGAAAAGCCGTCAGACTCCTTGATCAAAATGGTGAAAAACTAACAGAACCCACAAACCTTGATCAGCTTAAAAAATATTATGCCTAAGACACCAGGAGGCCGTCCTTGGTCGATCTGAGCTTCAAATCCAAAAATCCAAATGACAAAAAAAAGGGAAGAGTCAAAGACCGTTTGCAAACCCTTTGAGCCAATAAGTAAAATCAAAATTTCTTTGTCACCCTCAAACCAGGGGCATCTTTTATGACTTGCGCCATAAAAGATGCAAAGCCTGAACTACGCCATGACCTGATCCCTTTCCACAGGGTACGTAGGCAACCTGACAAAGTCGGGTTCGGTCAAATCTTTCAAAGCTGTTGAAAAGAAAAGAAAAAAAGAAAGCAAATCCTTCAAATCAGCGGAGGAGAGAAAAGAAAAAGTCAAATCAAAAAAATCTCAACCCAAAGTCCCCAATGGGCGAACTACGCGGACCTGATCCTCACTCTTTGGAGGTACGTAGGCTATTTGGAAGGGTCCAGATTCGGTCCAGTCAATGCAAACAACATGATCCAATTCTTTCAAACCCTAAGCCACCTAGAAGTCCTCCTGGTGTGATAAGGCAAAGGTTTGTGGAGAAACAGAAAAAAGAAGAAAAAAATAATGGAGTCTTAGACCTACTAGACTGAAAACCCGAAAGGGCGGTCTAGGCAAAAGTTAGGGTCATTCACCCGCTAAGCTGAAAACCCGAAAGGGCGGCTTAGGCAAAAATCAGGGTGCGGAGCCTGCTGAATGGAAAACCTGCAAGGGCAGGCAGTCCAGGCAAAAATTAAGGCAGACGGTCCGCTAGATTGAAAACCCAAAAGGGCAATCTGGTCATGGCAGCAACTTCTCTCGAATGACTAAATTTCAGAAGCTAGCAAGACTTCATACCTGTATCGGCATCACTTCCAAGGTCTAAATAGTGCCGGCAAGGCTTCCTTTGATCTCCCTCTAAGCTAAGGGTTAAAACCGAGCAATCCAAAGGGTATAATAACCATGACTAAATACCGGAAAGAGGCGGAATCACCTTAAACATGATATTCAAAGAATTCTAAGAGTGGTAAGCTGTACCATCTTAAAACAATTATCAAATTAAGAAGCAGATTCAGTCTTTCCTGAAAGTCAGTCTTGTAACTCAGTTGTGTACTCACCAAAAGTCCTTTGTCAAGCAGTTGTCATGGTCATTCTTTGTCAAGTCAAAGTCATGTACTCAGTCGAGTCAGGTGTGTCCCAAAATGACCTGTTTGGTCCAGTATCCTTTCAAAAGCTGAGGTAATAGGTACCAGAAAATGAAGTCCCATCTCCAGAAGGCGAAATGGCTTATACCCGGTTTAGAAGCGTGGCAAGCTCTCGGGCCCATTTGAAGTTCCTGCAGCAGGCAGGAGGATGTAGATATGTCAAGCAGAATCCGTCTGTTTGGAAGTTGAAAACCATTGTAACCTGAAATTCTGACAGCTGGCAGAAAATTGAAGGTGTTTCAGGCAGAATCAGTCTCTTGTGCATTTTGAAAGCCTTTGAGGCACAAAGCCCTGCTATTGGCATAAAAGTATCAGACATTTCAGTGAGAAGCAGTCTCTGGTGCCTTCAAAATCTTTATAACCCAAATTTCATGAAAGAAAGCTTGAATCCATTCGAGTTTTGTTAAGACTCCTGAATTGGAAGCAAAATTATACTAGGGGCATCTTTTATGTCCTGATGAAAGTCAGACCATAAAAGAACCTAGCATGCATTGATGGTTGAGATATCAGTTTTAACGAATCAGGATTTGAGAAACTTAAACGCATTTTCAAATCAAATTTTCAAATTAGGAATGATCTTGATAATTGTCTAATCATTCCGCTATGTTGATCTGTCAAGATGCCGTCTTCTCAGATCCTAATTTAGGTTTGATCATGATAATTGTCTAATCATTCCGCTTTGTCGATCGGTCAAGATGCTGTCTTCTCAGATCCTAATTTAGGAATGATCATGATAACTATCTAATCATTCCGCTTTGTTGATCTGTCAAGATGCTGTCTTCTCAGATCATAATTTAGGTTTGATCATGATAACTGTCCAATCATTCCGCTTTGTTGATCTGTCAAGATGCTGTCTTCTCATATCCTAATTTAGGTTTGATCATGATAACTGTCTAATCATTCCGCTTTGTTGATCTGTCAAGATGCTGTCTTTTCAGATCCTAATTTAGGAACGATCATGATAGTTGTCTAATCATTCCGCTTTGTTGATCTGTCAAGATGCTGTCTTCTCAGATCCTAATTTAGGTTTGATCATGATAACTGTCTAATCCTTCCGCTTTGTTGATCTGTCAACATGTTGTCTTCTCAGATCCTAATTTAGGTTTGATCATGATAATTGTCTAATCATTCAGCTTTGTCGGTCTGTCAAGATGCTGTCTTCTCATATCCTAATTTAGGAATGATCATGATAGCTGTCTAATCATTCCACTTTGTTGATCTGTCAAGATGCTGTCTTCTCAAATCCTAATTTAGGAATGATCACGATAACTGTCTAATCATTCCGCTTTGTTGATCTGTCAAGATGCTGTCTTCTCAGATCCTAAGTTAGGTTTGATCATGATAATTGTCTAATCATTCCGCTTTGTCGATCTGTCAAGATGTTGTCTTCTCAAATCCTAATTTAGGTTTGATTATGATAATTATCTAATCATTCCGCTTTGTCGATCTGTCAAGATGCTGTCTTCTCATATCCTAGAGTGATTTGATCATAATGATTGTCTAATCATTCCGCTTTGTAATCTACAAATCCTTGAGTGGCTTAATTAAGGGCTGTCTAATCATTCCATTCTGCAATTTGTGAGAGTCCGTCTCACCATTCCATTGAGAGTCTGTCTCAATATTTCAGCATCTCAGTTTTCTTTGCGAGAATCCGTCTCGTAAATTCATCTTATCATTTCTTTCTTGGTTGATCCGATGAGAATCTGTCTCGTCAGTCAACCTTGTTATCTCCTTCCATCCCTTTTGTTTGAAGTCTTGGGCCAGTCAAAATGTGTTGTCTGCTCGGCTTTGGCTTTTGTGCAACAAGCACACTCTGTCAAAGAGGGGCATCTGTAGACACCCCATTTTGACCAGACCCTAAAGTCCTCAAAATAGAATAAGACCTTCAAAAATCGAATGAAATTCCCAAATTCCGAGTCCTAAAATATCCCGGAATTAATCTCAAAATTTTTTGAAGGACTGGGCCCAAAATGAGAAGCAGGCCTGAGTTTTTGAGCATCTTATTGGGCGTATTCCTAGGTACAAATTCCCCAAGAGGTTGTTAGTATTCTCAGGGATAGCCCTGCAAAATTTCACGGCAATCGGGCGAAAAATGTAGAATAAGACAGGCGAAGTTTGTGCAATAATCAAAACTGGGTTAGGGTATGAATTATCAAAGCTTGGTTGTGTAGATATCGCCATCCTTTTTTCATAAAAGGCAAGATATTTTTGTTGGGTAAGATGGTGATTTGCCATCTTTAGAGGGGTGATTTTGAAAATCTGGTATTACTTAAGGTGTAAGCATCCCTTGGCAACCCTTGGATCAAATCAAAGGGTGAGGATCATTTAGAGAAAGCAGAATTTTCGCCCCATTTTCTACCTGAGGCCCCCCTGGTAGTATAAAAAGAGCAATCGAAATACACTAGGTGGCGACTGTCCATGGAAGACGGGGGGCGGAGGAAAAATTCGCCATTTCCCTCTATACATATCGAACTAGGGTTTCTCGAAAAAAAAAAAAAAAAAGGGATCCTCATTTTTTACAAGAGAAAAATCGAAACAGAGAGAGGGAGGAGAAAGAAGAGCCGCCGGCCATCCACCTTTTCCGGCAACCCACCACCATTGCTAGCAACCTTCTCCATCATTAAACCCAAAACCCATTTGGATACCCTCCCATTTTCAGCCATCACCTTCCTCAAACCCTCCCCGCCATTACTCCTCTGCCATTTTTCTTTCCAAACCCACCTCCATTAATAAAGCCATCACCTTCACTACCATCACTCTCCTCCCTTTCTGGCCCTACCACCATCTCCACCTCTCGAAACCCACTTCGATTTTCATCTTCTCTGCCATTAAAACCCAATCAGCCCAAACCCATTCCGAAAAATCCAAAAATCCACCACCATCTCTGCCATTTCCCCTTAAAAACCCATTCTCTCAAACCCATATCCACCGAACCCACCTTCTTCTCCGGCAAGCTTGCCGGAATCTAGCAAGCCTATTCCACCTCCGTCTACCACCTCCACCTTCATCTCCATCTCTCTGCAAACCATCCAAACCCTCTTCATTTCATTTTTACCCCAACTCCGGCCAACCCGAACCAGCTCCAACCCCATCTCCGACCGACTCCACCATTAACGCCACCTCCATTCCCACCTTGAATCCAACCCAAACCCCCATTAAGACCCAATCAGCCCAAATTCATTTCATTTTCATCTTCATCTCCTTCCCACCCCTTTTTCTGCAAACCCATTTTAAAACCCATCTACCACCATCTCCACCTCACCACTATTTAAAGTTCCAAACCCTTTTTCCATCTTAAAAAAAAAAGAAACCAGAGGGTCTCTGTTTTCGTGAGAGAAAAGAGGAGGGAGAGGTGAGACTAGCCGAGATAGAGGGAAGGAGAGATAGGTGGGGTTTCAGCCATTTCTCCACTAGGCCTATGCCATTTTCTCCGGCCAAATCTTTATTGCCAACGAGCTTCTCCGGCCAGCCTCCCTCCACCGACCATCTTCTTCCTCTACTAACCCACCGTTAAAACCCCATTCTCGCCACCCCATTGCTTTTCCCAACTACCTTTAAAACCCATTTTCTTCCCCTCTTGATTTCCACCCAAATCAGCCACCCCTACTTCCCTCTGCAACCAGACCTTCCCTGTTTCCACTCCTCTTCCACATCCGTCTCCATCACCAATAAACAGAGAGAGCTGAGAGAGAAATGAAATTGAGGTTTTGATTTCCTTCATCAAAGTAGAGAGAGGGAGATCCAAGAGTAGCGAGGGATCGAGAGATCTGAGAGGAAGGATTCGAGACTCGAGGAAAGAAGGATTCAATTGTTGTTTTCGAGCTCTCTTCCCTGGGGTAATCGTCTCAGAGAGGTTTTAATATAAGGTAATTTTAACTCAACTCATTCCTGATAATTTTTCCTTATGCGCTCTGTGTGAATTTCTGCATTGAGCTGCATTTTGTGGATGTGGTTTGTTCCACACTTGATTTCAGTTTTAGTCATGAATGCAGTCTTGTTGGTATTTGATCGTAAAATGATTGAGAAATTAGTGTTAGCAATTCGATTTGTTGACCTTATAGGTTTGTAAGTTGATTTTGGCTTCATACTCTGTCGTTGCGAGTTGATTAAGCAATACCCTATGCTTGTAGAGCTGATCTTAAGGGCTTTGAGATTTCTTACAAATTTATTTGGTAATGTTCAGTGTTTACAAGTTGATTTCAGTTTTGATGCCTTTTGGCCTATATTTGATTAGTCTCCTTGATATTTTGATTTAAAAAAATAATAATAAAAAAAATAAGATAAGCTAGTGTAATTGTAAGACTGTAATTTTGGAGGTATCATTTCCATGGACTGATTGCAGGGGATTGATATCCATGCCACTGCATTTTGGTAATGGCACTACGGTGTGGTTTCCCATTCGTGCAATTGATTTTCATGGCTGTTTATTCATGTTGGAAATATCAACCCCCTGTTTTAAGATATTATCAGTACTATGCTTTAATAGTTCACAAACTAATCTTGTCTGTTAGTAATGTCCATTAAGCGGAAAATTCCTAATAGGTCGAATGAGTAGACAGATGTTGGAGATGTTCAATCTATCTCGTTCCATTCATTTCTTGTATGTTGCGAGTGGCAATTCTAACACCCTTTGTATATAGGACCAAGCCTCTAATAGTTCATCCCAACCCAGCAGTTGATATCATTGTCGGGACGTCTATATGGTTGGCATTTTGTCCTATGCTTTCCCTTTAAAGAATTTGTATGGTATGAGTCCCGCAATTTCATTCATAATTTGACCATATTTCTTGTTTCTTTCACCTTCTGGGATCTTTATAGGGTTCAGGGTTCCCTTTGTTTTCAGGCTCCCCTTCATTTCTAGATTTCCATAGGGCTCAGGCTATGACGAAATGCTTCTTGAGCCAACCCCTTCCTTTCCTGCATTAGAGTCTTCGCAGGTTAAGGGATTTCTTCCTCTTTAGAGTCAGTCATAGAGAGTTTAGGGGTCTGTCCTATCATCCTAGGGTTTGGGAGTCTATCCTACCCTTGTAGAGTTTAGGATTCTGTCCTATCCCTTCATAAAGTTTAGGATTCTGTCCTATCTCTTCATAAAGTTTAGGATTCCGTCCTTCCATCTTTCAGAGTCAGTCCTTCAGTCTTTCAGGAGTCTGTCCTATCATCAAAGGAGTTGGGATTCAGTCCATCCTCTCATCAAGTCATGTGATTTTTATCCGCTCCTGCAAGGTATAGGATGTTGTCCAACCCTTACAGAGTTGTGATTCTGTTCATTTCCCCCGCAAAGTATAGGAAGCTGTCCAACCTTTGCGGGATATCTGGAGTCTATCCTACCCTTATGATGATAGGATTATGTCCTCTTATATCAAAAACACTTGAAAAGCATCTAAAAACCAAAAATCTCAAAAATTTTGAGTCATTAAGTGTAGCTAGGAAAATCTGGTCCGAACTACGGATGGCTTGATCCCTAGCTGAGGGGTACGTAGGCAGCTCGGGCTTGCAGCTATCATCCTGAATTCAGTCACAACTTTCACAACTTTCACAACTTCAAAAACTTCCATAAGCTTCAAAACCTTTCAAATCTTCCCAAAATACAAAAATTCTTCAAAATAACCTTGCAAACCATTTTCAAAAGATCTTCCCATAGAGTTAGGAGTCTGTCCTAGGAGTTTGGGGTGTCTTAGAGTTAGGATTCTATCCTATTTGTGTTGATATGCTGAGTCTTGTCGTGTGAGTGTCCTCAGAGTTAGGAGGCCTCGAGTCGTGGTCGGCTAGACACTTAGTCGAGCCGATGGCTAGACTAGAATGCGCTTAGATAGCCCATAGTTTTCCTTATGACGCACAGCCTAGTCACACATAAGGTGTAGGACCCACCGCATTAGTTAGGGCATATAGAGAGTCCTAAAAATTACCATTCACTTGAACTTAAGTAATAGCAAGAAGCTTTAAAAACTAGTCGAGTCTAGTTGATCGAGTCTAGAATAGCGGTCTTAGAGGGTTAGGCATTGTAGTTTAGCATAGGTCGCCGAACTACGTTGACTCGGATTCTTACCGAGGCCGGGATACGTAGTGCAGCCAGGGTGGATGGCCATCTTGGTCCGAGTCAAGTATCGCATTAGAGTCTAGGGTTTGTCATATTGTATGTTTTGCTGTGTTTTCTTACTTTCCTGTACAGACCTTATACCTTTAGTTGTAGTGTGCATGTGTTTGCCCATCGGAACTTAGACACCAATTAGGCATGACACTCATAACCTAGCTATTCTTAGGTGGCATGTCTTTCATTTTATTTTGTGTGTGCTTCTTATTCATCTCCGAGACATGCATGATTAGATAGACGTTATCTCGGGGATATTCGTTCCCATTTCGCATGATTTTCGCCTAAAACTCTTCAAAGTTAATAATAAATGGCATAAGAGACCAGGTGCTTGCACTTGGGCGAATTGGGGGCGCCTAATCCCTTCCCCATTCATCATCAGGCACGGACCTTTTGTATCTCTGGTTATCTGTTGCGACAGAGCACAGCATGAGATCCAGGGCCTACTTCCTTGGATGGCGACTCTTTCTTTGTTTAAGGTACGCCTCGAATCCGGGCTAGTCCCCGAATTGAGAGGTATCTCACTTTTCATCGCCGCTCATGCTGTGAGGGGCACTCTTTCGAGAGTTCCTTGGTGGAGCTCTCCTTCACGTGGATGATCTAGAGACTTCCTGGGGGGCTCGTCCCCCCGCCTCTCTCGGATCGGGGTCCACAGTAAGGTCCGTGTTTTTCTATTAAGATATGACAAATTTTTTTTTTGTTTCCTTTTTGTGGTTACTAGAAGCAAGGCTGTGTATTTCCTTTTACAAAATCAATGGAATAGCGTTTCCACTTGAGCCATGCACATCTCCACTTTCCGGCCCACGATAAATAAGGGGTCCGAAAGAAGACAGGGAGTGAGACAGAGGTAGCATCGGGGTCAACCACACCGAGAATACCCTAAAACGCTCCCCATGAAAAAAGATAGGGAGTGAGACAGAGGTAGCATCGGGGCCGATCCCCCCGAAAATACCCTAAAACGCTCCCCATGAAAAAAAGACCTCCCCTTTAAGGGCAGGCGGGACCCATTAACCCCGAACCGATCACTCGAGGGAAAGATAGTCCTTCCACAAACAAGACGTCCCACAGTGTGCACCAGAAATATTCTCGGCGATCAAATTGAAGTTCAAATACCAAAAGGCTCGAATACCCCGGAGCACATTGTATATGTAAAAAAAAAAAGTTATTACAGACCCAACGTAGAAAAGAAGAAACATAAAATCCAAAGGGCATCCTGACATCACTGAGCCCCCTCAGAAGTCTCAGTGACTACAGGATCTACCAAGGCAGCCACCTGCTCCCCGACCAGCTCCGGTGCTTCCACTGGTACCGGATCCTCCTGAATGCCTCCCTCAGCCTCGTGCATCAGCTTGTCGAAAGGGAAGGAAGGATCGACCTCTTGAACACGCCGCCGGCATTCAGCAAAAGCATCAATCTCAATGTCCACGCTGAACGCGGCCGCAGCCTTGAGAAACTCCCCGGAGTCGCGCCATTCCTCCCGCACCTTCACCAGTTCCCTGGCATGCGTTCGGCGAGCCACTGCCAATTTGTCCTCCGCACAGCTTCTCCCTTCTATGGTTGTTCGGAGGCCCGCCCGAAGTCGAGCAACAGTATCATCAAACGCCGCTTTCTCCGCACGGGCGTTGTCCAAGTCCTCACTCAGCTGCCGGACTCGCTCCTCAAAAGCACCTATCTCAGCCTCATCCTCGAGCAGGCACTGCACCATCCTCCTGGCATAGCTTTGAGACTGCAAAAGCAAGCCATCAGAAAATTTCCAACTTATGATCTCAAAAACAACAAAAAGGGAAAAGCACAAGCAGAAAAACCGGCCACCCGGTACTTACGCAAGATGTCAACTGAAAATACTGAGCCTTCAGGGCCCTACGATCGAAGCCCTCTAACTCAGCTTTGTCGCCAGGAAGGGCGGTCGTCACCCCTAGCTCCACCCCAACCCGGGGATTCGCAAGAACGCTATCCTCAACGCCAATCTTCCAGTCAGGTTTAAACAGCTCTCCTCTCGCCTGGAAGCACTGCGAAGGAAGCTCCACCCGCTCCAGAAGAAGCTTGGTCATAATCGCCCCCTCCATCCGACTTGGCACGCCCTCCGTAAAGGCAGGAGGATGCGCCGCACGGCCAGCATCCCCCTGTCGAGCGACGAAAGGGACAACCCTCTTGGCGGAAGGCTCCGACTCCGGGGGAGAAGGCCTAGCCGCCCCCTTTTCTCCAACCGTTCGACCAGAGGAGCTGGACGGCACGGATGCCGGAAGCCTCGTTTGCGACCGGCCCAACCTGGCCGCGGCCATAAAATCAGAAGGAATCTTCTTGCGGCTCACCAGACCCTTCGTCACCTCCGCGATCCCCTTCCCCTTACCAGCATCAGCGGAAGAAGACATACCTCCTGCCAAAAATAGGAGAACAACAACCACTCAGAACGAAGGAAGACAACAATTCAAAAAAATATATGCCTAAGACGCATATGGACAAACACAGGAAAAAAGGCTCACCGCGATGGCTAGCGGAACTCTCCCCCGTTCCCTCGCCCGTACAGCGGGGCCTCCTCTCCGTGGCTCCCAGCAAGCCAAGCCTCTTCAGACCCCTCTCCCACCGGAACTCGAAAACATCGATAAACATCGATAGCCTCCCCTGAGACGAGCTTCCCCAAGTCAAACTTACTACAATCGGACTCGTCAGGGAGGGACTTCCTTTGCCACTCAACGGAGCGCCTCCATGAATGAGGAAAGCCCCAACCAGCGTCCGACGGAGGGACAATGAACACATACTCCTCCTTCCACTTCTTAATGGAAGAAGGCAAGTTCGCCGCAATCTTCACCTGCGGACGCTGGGTCAGATACAACCAGTTGTCCTCCCCCTTCACCAGAGGACTAAGGGTAACACAGGCCCGGAGCAGCGGGAAGGTAGGCTGAACCTTGTGAAGACCCGCCTTGGCCACAAAGACCAAGAGAGTGCGCCAACTATTAGGCACAAATTGGGAGGGGGCCACCCGCTAAAACTCAAGGGCCTCTACTATAATACCCAAGAGCGGGAACCTAACCCCCGCCCGAAAAGCCTCCACGTAGAAAGCTACCTCTTCCTCCGTGGTACCTTCACACACCCCCTCTGCAAAGGAAGGAACCCTAACCCATAATCATCGGGAATGTGGAACTCCCTACTAATCTTCTCCGCCGCCCCTTCTCCCAAAGTGCTCCTAAAGCACGCCACCCTATCAGGACGAATAACGGCACCAGACCGAATGTCCATAATCTCCACTTCACGAGCAGAAGAAACTCGAGCAAGAGATTCCGAAGGAGCGGCCCCCACCGATGATCCAGAGGCCCCAGAGCTATCTTTCAACTCCATAGGCTGCTGTACATCTCGAGAGTCGCCACCCCCTCCCTCTACGAACAACCGCCTCCTTTTTCTTGGTGGAGCCCTCTCTACTACTTCTACCGACTCAGAAGAGGGACTCTGAGGAACAGTCGCGACAGACATCGTAAACTATCAAATGTCGAATGAAATAAAAGAGACAGAACTCCCCAGAAGAAGGTTTGTGAAGAGCAATACGTAGAAAAATCGCCGCGGAAGAAAGCCTGTTTCACCCGAGGAAGACGAAGAAATAGAACAAAGAATGAAATCCCCAAAATGGCTTTTAAAAGGGCTAGGGTTTTGACACGCGTCGATTGATCTCCCTTCCTTTCTAATCCGATGGGACACGCACACGTGGCACCGATTGAAAAATTCAAGGGAACCGCCAAAATCGAAGCGCCATACTGAAAAGACGTCGCTACCCCTACCGCCAAGTAACTTCCCCAGCAAGCCATCCCTAAACCCTCCCCACGTACGATGGCAAAAGGCTCGGGACCCATCACAAGGGCCCGGCATACAAATCCACAAGATGGAAAATGCCACGTACGATGGCAAAAGGCTCGGGACCCCATCACAAGGGTCCGGCATACAAATTCACAAGATGGAAAATGCCACGTACGATGGCAAAAGGCTCGAGACCCCATCACAAGGGCCGGCATACGAATCCACAAGATGGAAAATACCGCGTACGGTCAGGAAAGGCTCGGGGCATGTCGCAAGGGTCCAACGTACAATACCACCAAGCGAAAAAATACCAAGCACAACGACAATGGCTCGGGTCGCGCAAGAAAGCAAACATGCGAAGGGAAAGCAAACATAAGATACAAGTCGTAAAAAGCCGAAAAAAAAAAAACCCATTCATAACTATTTCCTTCTGACCCACGGGCCTACAAAAAGGGGAAAGTGAAAACAAAAAGATAAGGGCACGCAGGCCCAGGCCCCCAAGGCCCCCAACAACAAAAAAGGAGGGGAAAAGCCTCCTCCTAAATCCCGCTCACCCCACCGCCCCCAGCTCAGAGCGACTAGCCGCTGAAAGAGTTCTCTGCATCAGAAAGTTCCTTATCACTATGCTCCTCCTCCAAAGAGCTCCCCCAACGCCGAGTCTCAGCAAATCAGGTCTGGTCATTTAACCACCGCACCCACTTCCTCAATAAATCATTCTCCGCACGCAAGGCCGCTATCTCTCGATCCATGTCAATCATCCGGCTACAAACCTCCATTTTCCTATGATGGACATAAGAGAAGAACGAGCGGTGGCGATGAGCAAAAGCTTCAAGGGACTCCCTGTCGTAAAGGGGAGGAAGATGAGAGCGCGGGGAAAGCCCTTGAGGCGGGTTTCTCTCAGGAATCGTTTGCCGAGGCCCCAACCCGTCAGGGTTAATCTCGGGGCTACTGGGAGGACTCCCCTCGATAGCAACTCTCCCCTCGCCACTTATAGAGAGACCATGGAAAGACGACGACATCTCCGACGAGCCCGAAGAAAGGCTGAAAGAAAGCAAAGAAGGGGAAAGGAACGGAAGGGTAATCTGCATACAAAGCAGAAGAACTCGCTCCTTATAAACCCTATGGAAGACTCTCGGGTAGGAAAGCGAAGCGACTCGCCAATGCGTGTTCGTTGCCCATTGGATGGCCAACCAGCACCACATAATGACACCGCAGTTCCTCGGGAAGGAGCCGCCGGACGAAACGGCACGTCCTCTCGTACCCCAAGGCTCCCATAAATGCTTTCGTCACGATATTCCTTAAACCAGGTAAACAAGCCTACTCCCTTGGACCAGTCGAGGGACCAAAGGTAGTATTTGATGAGACATAAAAAACGGCGCCGCTCTCAGCTTTCGCCGCGTGTCTCCCATACTGCCAAACCTTCGTAAAAAGAGCCGATGGGAAACGGCAAGACCGTATGAATTCAACACGTGTCACTTCCTCGCCGCCCAAACCTCACCATCACAAAGCACTTTCGATTCCTCCCCACCGAATGAGAGGGAGGGGCCCGGAGGTAAGAAACCAAGTAGAGGGGCCCGACCTCAGTCCCACCCAAAAAAAATGCGGGCCCAGGCCCGAGGCCCCGGCGCAAGGCCACGGCGCACGAGCACAACAGGCGAAGGAAATTAAAAGCGCCATGAAAAGGCTCAGAATCCGGCACAAGCTCGGACAGAACGTCACAAATCCTCACAACAAAGATAATTTACATCAAGCAGATGGAAAAAGCAACACAAAGAGACACGGCGCCTAGTCCATTCACATCCTCCTGGCCCACAGGCCTACAAAGAGAAAGGGAAACAGGAAACAGAAACTGGGCACGCAGGCCCCAAAATCCCCTATAGGAAAGAGGCAGAAAGAAACACACGCAGAAAAACAGGAAAGGTCAGGGACTAATCGGAAGAAGACTCCTCTCCCGAAGGGTTCCCCTCTTCCTCCCAGGAGCTCTCCAGCAGGGGGCTACCTCATATTCAAACAGCTGCTCATTGAGGAAGCGAACCTTTTTCTGCAAAGCCTCGTTCTCCCGCTTCATGTCCTCGATTTCCTTACGCATCTTCGAAACACGGCCACGCAGTTCCGTTCCCTGGCGATAGGCTCGGGAGAAAAATGACCACTCCCTAGCGACACGGGACCGAGACGACTTGTCTTCCCTAGGCAAGGAGGAAAGGCAAAGGGGGGGGAAGCCCGAGGAAGGACTCGAGTTCCTCCTAGCCTTCTTCCGACTAGTCGCAAGGTCCTCCTCCGGATCGGAAGACAAGTCGGGGTCACTCGATGATTCCTAGGGAAGACAAGCCTTGCCCCCAACTCGCGAAGAAGAACCAGACATGTTGTTAAAGAAGGCATGAAAGAACGCCTACTACAACAAAGCGCCAGGGTAATTTCCCTTTTTAAGCTCGAGAAAGGAATCCTGGTGCCTCGAAACAAGGCAACCCAGCTAACGACGCCACCGCTTTCCGGGGACGACCGCCGGATAAAATGGCACGTCTCCCCGTACTTCGGGGCCCCCGTAAATGTCCTCATCATGACGTCGCTCGAACGAAACGTTAGTCCCTTGGCCCATCGTAATGGACCAAAGGAGTAAGGGGGAGTTATGATGAGACACAAATACGGCGTCGCTCTCAGATATCGCCACGTGTCGTCCATGCACAAGTAAAGCCTAACCATCATGAAGAAAGGCGTTGGAAAACGACAAAGACCACACAACCATGGCACGTGTCGCCCTCTCACCGTCCAGGCTTCATCATCACAAGTTATGGAAGGAAACACCCGGCAAAGCCACGCGCGCCGGCGGAGCAGGGGGACGGCCCAATCCTGCAAAGGAAGGTTTTCTCTCCCTAATGATGAAAAGGCCCGCGCACCTCCCTTTAAAAGGGAGGGAAGGGAAGAAGAGAAAAACCACATTTTTAGGAAGACTTCCCCCATTCTCAGCTCCCGCAGAACAACCGGAGAAAGAGGCGAGGCAACAACAGAGGAGATTAGGGACTCAATCCTACTCTCCCTGCTAGTCCCCTCCGACCCACTCATTCCCGTACCCAGAAAAGAACCCGCGTTTTGGTCCTGGTAACCCTGATTAAACCCCTTCCTCTTCTCGCTGTCCTTTGTATTGATTGGTCAAAGGATTTGACTTGGGTGTCGAAGTGGTCGTCCGGACCACCCCGGACCCCCTGACCCCCTTTGTTTGTGATTGCAGACCCTGCGGAGGCCCTCTACCGACCGCGCGATCGCAGACCCGGATTCAGACGCCATCACTATGCCCCAAGTCTTTTATCTTGGACATGATTGGGTCTCCCTAAAGGTACTCCTTTCCCACTCCAAGGAGGCAAAGGGGAGGAAGTCGATCTAGCCTGAGAGCATCTTCCACATCTAAAACGTCATCCATAGTTATGGTAGCGACAATCAGGACATTGCCAATCCTCTTCCCTGCTTCTCTCATCTCCCCTCTATACTCTGAAGGTAGGTCTACTTTAGTGTACTCTAATTTTCAAAAAGTGAGCTTTGGAATCTGATTGAAAAGATAAATTTCGTGTGTATTCAATTGCTCATGGCCCACTTTTCATGGTTTTTGAGGTCTGACCATTTGCCTGGTTCTAATGTAACGAAAAATTTAAAGGAAAATGACCATACAAAATGGCATCACACATAGAGTCATGGATCATGCTTATATAATAATAATAAAAGGAGAGGTGTAGCCTAGCTCCTTATATTGATGAGGTAAAGGATCTATGTTGAAATAGGGACTATTTTGAGAAATGCAAACGATTTAGCCGAGAAGATTGCTAAATCCAGGTTATCTATTAGTCAATTGTATATAAGGCACCTCTTTTCCATTGATGGAGTTTTGTAATTTTCTTATCTTACTTTAATCTTGTTATCTTCTTCAAAAAAGGGGCAAGTAATAAAATACTTCTCTAATTGGTGACGATAGTTCTTTAAAAGGTGTATCATTCTTTAGCGACTACATGGAAAGTATAAGATAAAGAGAGGAGTGCCAATGTTAAATCAGGGATTGCTCATAACATTCACCGTGCAAATTTAAATAACCCTGTGAATCTTTACCAAAGAAAACTAAATTACTAAAGTATGTAGTGATCCCTCAAGCATCTCTCGCAAATCTACGAAAATACTTTTAAGCCACAGGGCTATTAGATCCAAACCTAGATGACTAATTCCCAACAATAGCGTGTGGTCAGGTTCAAACTTGTAAACATATGTTTGCCTTCGTCAGAGTTAATATTAGTATATTCCCAAATCAATATTAGTATATTCCCTACCTAAGGATTTAGTTTTTTGATTTGATTTATTAAATGTAACATGACGATATATAAATAGAATGAGATATAAATTGGAGCCCTTTTTTTTTTTTCATCACCGTCGAGAATTCTTGACTATTGCATGGGAACAGATTCATCTTCGAAGCATTTTTCCTTTCCAATATTTTTCTATTGGAGCTTCCCTCATTCCTTTTATCGAGCATAATGACGCGAATCGAGCCAAAATTTATGGATCATCCATATTTTTATCAATATTTTTTTTTTCATTTTTCATTAAGAAGATACTTCTTGTGTCGCAGCGAATCTGGCGAACTTTAACATTTACAATATTTGTAATGCAAGTATACATTTCTGAAATATTTTCACTAGAATTCATTTTGAAAAGTTCATATTTGTGACCCAATAACTTTATTTTTGATTCCTTAACTTGGTTGGTTTCCTCATGGGTCACCTGAAGTGTATTCCAAATAATCTTAGGGCCCGTTTGGATGCCGAGAAGATTTTGATTTGGATTACTCACATTTGCAGCCCTTTTTGCATTGTAATTTGGATAGGATCAAATTCTTAGATTTATAATTCAGCAACTCACAGTGAAAAAAATCAGATTTCTAAATTTGCTGTGGAAATAAGAAATTGGAAATCCACAGATGCGGCAGTTTCCTTTACCCTATTTGCTTCTCAACCTCTCCCCTCCACTAGGAAGTACCCCCTTCCCTCTCTATCTCCCTCTACCGGAGCTGCCGAATCTATTCATTTTGTACTCAAAACTCAATTCCAAATCCAAATACAAAATGGGAGGTATCCAAACGGGCCCGTTTGGATACCACTTGGATTTGGATTTGGGGGTGAATTTAGATTTTGAAATCAAAATCCAGTGTTTGGCAAGCAGTTATGATATTTGGATTTGGATTTGAGTGAAATCCACGAAATTTCTAAATTCGTGAGGATAGTGCAATTTTTTAGATTTATAAATCTGTTTTAAAAGAGGTTATTTATAAATAAAAAATCAATCTAACTTCTACGTAATCAAAATCGCGACCTATCTCACGAACTCTCTCCACCTCTTCTCATTTTGGAAACCCTAGATCTGTCACCAAAACCCTAGTTCGACAAAACCCTTGCTCTTCCACAGAGAAGAAACCCTAGCTTCCTCTCCCCCTTCCTCCTCTCCACCGTCTATGATATGAATTGAGCTCTCTTTCTTTCTTAGAGAGGATTTTGGGTATGGATTTCTCAGAAATTCGGCGGATTACAGTTTCTGTCATTGAATCCGACAAGAAAATCAGTTTTTCTCAGTGATTCTGGCAAAAAGAGAGGAAAAGGCAGAGAAATTGGGATTTCTAGCAATTCAAGAAACAACATTTCAGATACTAGGGTTTCTTTGCAAAAAAAAGATGGGTTCTTCACAGTGATTCTATCAAAAAGAGATGAAATGTTAGAGAAATTGGGGTTCTAGGGTTCCAAGAAACAAGATTTCATAAGCTCGGGTTTCGCCGCTTAATCCGGTAAAAAGAATTATGTTATCCCGAGCTTCAGTCAGAAAAGAAAAGGACGAGTTAGGGTTCCAGAAATCCAAAAAATTAGGGCAAGTTCTGAAATCCGGCAAAAGAGGAGAAATCATGGTTTCTTGGAACGATGAAAAGGAAATTAAGGTTTCCCTAAAGCAAAGGAGAGGGGTTTTTGGCCAGAAGAAATCTGTGGTTTTGAAATTCAAATCATCACAAGATCATCCAAACAAATAATTTATAAATTTGGAAATTTTCGATTTCAAATTCAAAGATTTTTAAATCGGTAATCCGAATCCAAATCCTAAATTAAGGGGTATCCAAATGGACCCTTAGCGGATTCACACAATGTAACTCTATTAAATTTCTCAAGGGACAAAGCACAAAATAGAGCATTAATTGCTTGGAATTTAGTGTGGCTTGTCAGTTCTGCTCGGTATTCCATTCTTCAAAAGGTTTGTAAAGAGTGTTGTACCCCATTTTCACAATTTTCCAAATCTTGGTATCTATGGATGGGAGATAAATACACATTCGGGCCTTCCAATGTAAATAGTTAGACCCGTTGAAAAAAGGGGACTAGTAGTAGTGGCCTTTAAAAAATCCGGATGAAGAAGCCACTGTACTCTTAGACACCGGACTGCCTAAAATTCTCTTTTAGATTTTTGAGAATCTCTTCCTAAGGTCATTTAGTTCTGATACCAATTTGTTAGAATGTTAGGCCCAAGTGTGGCAACCCAAGAGGGGCGTGAATTCTATTTTACAGAACTGATGGGTTGGTTGCATTCTTCGCCCTCTTTTCTGCACGATTAGACGCTATGAAACTATATAATGACGTGGTGATTACACTTGATAGGTGAACCAACTGCCTAATTGAGATATCGGATTGCTCTGTTCGAGATGCTTTGGTTCCCTAAATATAACCATGTCAGTTTGTTCCACTTCCAAGTGATAATTTGAAACGGTGAATTGTTGAACTATGCTGATAGTTTAGGATCTCTGGGTTTCATGAACTAGGATCTTACACGCCGACGGTATTCATGATGCTATGACATGAATTCAAATGTTCAGAACTTCAGATGTTTTCCATTTCATGTTATGCCAGGTTTTATTAAATAATTGATGCTATTTTGCACATGGATTTTCATATCATGCTATGTGCTGCATGGGGCTTTATATCAATGCTGTGTGATGCATGGGTTACACGAGCATGCCATGATGGGCATGGGGTCTATTTTTTGAGCATGTGAATATTTATTATGACTCCTATATCAAAACCAATCCCTTCAATGGGCGGTGACCCCAAGTTGCAGATGCAAATAGCAGTGATACCAGTAGGGTGTCCTGGGACTCCCTGTACGTATAGCAGTCAACATTATCGATATGCTGGTGATAATAACAGTGTCACCGATCTTGGAGTTCAGTGACGTATGTAGCTTGGGTACGGAAGTGGTGTCGATGCATCATTATTCATTGTAGCATTTTACTTGTTTCGCTCGCTCGGTTACGAGGAAACAAGGGTTTCATAAGTATGGGGCATGTCTATAATTGTTGTACCATGATGATTTCTGTTTATACATGTTTCATTGAGTGCATGTTCATTTATGCATTGGCCTCATATTTTTCTTGGCATGCCTTGATCCGCTAAGGATCCCCATTGAACGTATTGAGCATTAGCTCACCCTGTTGAATATATTTTACAGATCCTTACAACTAAGCTTGAATGAGATTAGGAGGAGCGTGGTGACTAGTGCAGGCATCACAGGATCTACTAGCTTTATTTGTAATATTTTCTTTACTTCAGTGAGTGCTTTGGAATAGACTTATGTAAATATTATTAATTTAGTGGGACAGTGTGCGATGACCTTTGGAATTTGATTAATTATTGTCTTTAGATTACGAATGATAGATGCAAGGGCGCCCTTGAATAAAGGACCGGAAAGGGGCCCTGATTGGATCGAGTCATTTTTGATGAATTCTGTTGCACTTAAGGACGTGGATCCAATCAAAGTCTCTTTTCTGGCTCTTTATACAAGCGTGCCCTTGTATCTATCATTACTCTTAGATTAAATATTGGACGTACGTTAGTTTGATACATGATTAGTAATGATGGCAGTTAGTCAAGGTAATTGCTAGATAAAGTAGCCTTGCATATATGTGACTTTTGAATACAGGTATGAGGCGCTGTCACGTGCCAGGACATGGGCTCGGTTCGGGGCATGACACTCCGACCAAAAATTGAATACGATTGGTTCATGTTATCTCTTTTCTTCTGTAAAATAAACTAGGAAATTTTAAAATTATTTTCCATAGTTATCCAGACCTTTCCAGAAAATTCTTTAATCCAAACAAGGCCTTAAGAAGGTTTGCAAGATGAAGGACCTAATCAAGGTGCTATCAGCAGCACTTTTGTCAGACTTTTATTGGCTGAACAAGTCAAAGAATCTGATCACATGGACAAGACACAAAAGCAGGTCTCCTAATCTGTGTTAGGAAGGAGCATAACAAAGACCTGTCTTTTAGCATTTTTCTTACAGGAACTAGGGTTTCGTAAGGATCTAACATTGCTACATCTGACACGGCTTAAAGTTATATTTTAATAATAAATTTGGCATTTTATATTGAAAACACAGGTATAAAACAAATGAGCCAAGCCTGAAAAGGTATTTTTTGGTTCATCGAGTTGATCATGTCTTGTAATAGAAGGAGTCCATTCTTCTTTAATTTACTAAGCTTGGGTAAGTATTGACATTGTCGTCGAGACTTTGGAAAGTCGAAGGAGTAATATTCTCACCCCCCCCCCCCCAACAGAAATCGTTAACTTTTATGCTCTTGGAGTTAACGGTTGCTTCTCCACCCCTTCATAAAAGTTAACGAAAACTGTTAAGGGGGGTGGGGAATATCACTGCCCGTTTTCTATAGGATATACTGCCGTCGAACCATAGTGGAAACTGAATTCACTACAAGAAAACTTGGTTTTCCCTACGGAAAAATCCGTAGGCAAAAGTGCCCATTTCCGTAGGCAGAATGGTTTTCCCTACGGAATGCATTCCGTAGGCCAAGTGGGTGTAGGGAAATCTTTTTTCCTACGGATATTTAGTTCCGTAGGAATAGTCCACCTTTCCCTACGACTTAAACCGTAGGAACAGGAGTGGACTTTTCCCTACAGAAGTTAATAAAACAGTAGGGAAAGGGGACTTTTCCCTACATATGTTTCCGTAGGAACAGTCCACCTTTCCCTACACAAATTTTAAAATATCCGTAGTCATAAGTAACCTTTCCCTACGAATTAAACCGTAGGAACAGGAGTGGACTTTTCCCTATAGAAGTTAATAAAACAGTAGGGAAAGGGGACTTTTCCCTACATATGTTTCCGTAGGAATAGTCCACCTTTCCGTACAAAATTTTTAAAATATCCGTAGTCATAAGTAACCTTCCCCTACGAAATTTAGAAAAAAATACCGTATGGATAAACCAATCCTACCTACGGAATTGCAAAATAGTCCGTAGGTAATTTACTTTTACCTATGAAAGTTCAAAAACAAATCCATAGGGATAGCTCTATCCCTACGAAAGTGAAAAATAAACCATTAGGGAAATATGGTTTTCCCTACGATTTTTTTCACAATTCCGTAGGGATAGCCTTTTCCCTACGTAAGTTCAATATATTCCATATCAAAACCGACGGATTGTTTTTGACAATCTATAGGGAAAAGACCTATTGTACCTGTACATTCCACACAATTTATATAATATCAAAATTTTGACAATTATTACATCCATTAACAACATAAACAAATATCAAAATACTTAGATATTTTAATTATCTATAAAATCACAATTCACCAAAAACAAATGTCTTGAAATTGTTCCCATCAACTCTACACTACTCAATATTCATAATTTAAACATTTTACATAACATCATCATCATCTCTTCTTCACCATCTCTTTTTCATCATCTCCTCAATCCCCATCTTCATTTGCGATTCATCAATTTAACCTACAAACATAAAGCGTGTAAAAATTAATGATAAGTCAACACATACATATAGACTAAATTCATTTGAAGAATTTAACTTTCCATTTAAAACTAATTGTATACTTACAAATGCACGAGGCCAAGCAACGTTAGATCCTAGGGCATCCCCGATGACTTGCAATTTTCCAGTCGGTCTTAGCAACTTAGCTTGTCGGGATATGCCTCCATTGATAGTTACTTCACACCATCCCACTCCTAATTTTTTGCCACCTACAATTTGGTTTGGATCTTCACTTTTGAGGAATCCTTTCGCCACAGCGTTGCCTTCACTATTCATCAATTTACATGGAATACATTCATGAACCTGAAAACAATTAAGTTGTAAATATAGGGCACATATAATTATAAATGAGAACATCATTCATCCAACTCTAAGAACTATCATGTACTTAAGCTTGCAAAATAAAAGTTTAAATACCTTGTTATTACGAGCTTTGGTCCGAGGTGAAGCATGAGAAGTCCGAGCAACAACAGGAGAGGTATGAGGAGCAATAGGAAGAGGAGGATTGGTAACAATAGGAGGATTGGTAGGAGCAATATGAGTGGTAGAAAAGACAAGTGGATTAGTAGGAGGAGAAAAAGGAGGAGATGTATGAGCATCAAGAGTGCCAATAAGAGGAGTATCATTGGGAATGACATGAGTAAAAGGAGGAATGGAATTAGGAGTAATAGGTGGACTTCCAATAGCAGCGGGTTGATCAATATGACTTGCAGCTGAAGAGTGCACTTGATTGGGCGAATTATGATCACCTTCGATAATTTCCTATAATCAATTAATAAAAAAATCATGTATGCATGTACCTAAAACAAATAAATAAATGCTTTATACCTACAAATCTAAAGCGTAATATAACTAGGAATTCTTACATTTTGCAGAAGAAGCTCTTTCATCCGTATCATCTCCTCTTCCATCGAGGCTAATTTCATTTTTAATGCCTCATTTATGGCATTACTCGTTTCACGACCAGATTTTTTGCCATCAACGGTAGATGGGGTAGGGCCCTTCCCTAAACAACGCAAACGACCATGTTTATCTTGACCTATAGCTTGAGAGAGGATGTCATCCTTGCAAGCCACGCTACTCTGTGAGTTCTCCATTGGTTGTGTTTTCTGAATCTCACGTATTTTTTTCTACATTAAGAATCCAAATAATTTGTTAAGAGCATCAAATCAACATGAGAGAATAAAAATATTTTAAGTACATAATTATGAAATTAATTAACTAATCAAGCAAATGGGATGCACATTATAGACATACTACAGTATCTTCATATGAATCATTCACAAAACTCCCATCTTTGCGTGTACGCGTCTTGATCCATAATTCATCCCGCCCATATGGTTTCTTCGTCTTCTCCTCCTATCATCATCATAGAAGAACAACAAAGAATCATTTGATATTTTTTTAATAATAAAGTTTCATTAATTAAGATAACTTGCAAAATCTATAACAAAAACAACATTAAATAAAAAAGTTACCTCTTCCTCAATAATAACAGCAAAGGCTTTAGATCCCCCAGTATGTGGTGTCCAAGACTTGTTGCGATTTGCAGCATTTGTTGTACTTTGTTTCTGCAATATTGGGTTCAGAAAATAATTAGTTGGGAAGATCACCTTTCCAATAGTTTAATTAATAACTACATAAATACCTGGAACTCATGCGTCTTCCAATGGTTCCACAACCTGATATATTGAGCCTTTATAATACCATCAAATTTAGGAGGGAAAATCACTTCATCACTTCTTTCATTGAAGTATTTTCTTCGTAGTTTGTACTTGTGGTACCTCCATTTTTCATTTAGCTGGCCCATCACCCAGTCTTTTCCATCTATGGGAACATCAAACTTTTCCTACATGTATGTCCAAATTAAAAGTGATTAGGATGTAGTTAAAATGAAAGATAAACCAATATATTCACCACAGAAGGATAAGCACCTATATTTCCTAATACGTACCAACAATGTACTCCATGCATCCTCCTTATTTGATTCGGGCATATTTTTCCATGAAAACACATCGATTGGTAGAAGAGAACCAATCTTAGCAGTTACACCTAGGAACTTTCCACATTTACTAGCATTATTACCAACCACTTGTTTGTATTTGTTTAGTTTTACCATTAAGCGGCCTTCCATCTTGTATAAGTGGTCCAATTTTGTAGGTCCCCTCTTTTTCTTGCTTTTCAATGAGGTCTCCTCCTCTTGATCTGATTCCATTGATGCATGGGAGTGGGAGGCCTGGTCCTGGATGACCACCTCTTCTTGAGCCTGCAATATATCTATCTCCCTAGCTCTTTTCATGGTCTGCAATGTTAAGTTCAAGTTAAATACATAACCAAAAATACAATGCCAAATGTAATTATAAGGGGAAAATTTTCAACCCTTCTCTTGCACAATGGATAGTACGCAAGATATAAAAACTTTCAACCCTAAGTTGAATAGAGGTCCTCCCATCATTTCATTCCCAAGACCAAAGGTTAAGCAAAGCTTACAGTTTTTTTTTTCAATGAATGGCTCAAAACAGGGAGGCTCAACTTTGCATGAGAGAACAGCCACACAGGATCACTTTTTAGCAGATTCTGTCTTATTTAATTCATATAAGGTGGCTGTTCTCTGCTACAAATTAAAGTCAGCCGTGAAATGTCTTCCCATGAAATTGCCTAGAAAATCAAGTTGTTGGGCTGTTGCACCTAAACTTAAGAGCTCACTTGCAATGAAGGCATTTCACAATGGACTGTTGCATGAGAGAGCAGCCACACCGGCTCACTTTTCAGCAAATTTTGTCTGAGGGTAAACAAGTTCATGCAATTTTTAATGGAAACAATAAACTTCCAAGAAGGACAACTTACTTCGAATCACTAGATTAACAAATAAGGGGAAATCTTCTTCCAATCCAATTACAAATATCTTTGTACTTGTACAGTAATCAGTTCCTTGAAAAGTTGAACCTGCTTCTATCGTGTGTCCCTTACTGGCTGCAAAATAAATGGCAATGCAAAATAAACTGAATCACGAATTGCACATATATAATTTGCTAAAAAGAGAAATATCCAAGTCCTTACCGACTGTCAATCTTTACTACTTAGACAAATCACATTGGAACAGAAATAAAACGTGGGAGGTTGAGATCTATGGGCATCTCATAACCAAACAGGATCCTACTTACCCAACAAAATTTTCTAACACAATTGATTGATTTGTATTGCACTAGAAATGTCTCTTACATTATCAAAAAATCATAGCATGGAGCAAATATTGAAAAATAAAAAACAATCAAAGTGCCTTCATTACAAAAACTGATATAAAAATAGTGACACTGTATGCCCAATTCATCATTATGTCATTTCCCAATTATCTATAAGATCATCACTACGAGGTGCATCGCTCTCATCGGCAGTCCTGAAATCGTCCTTGTAATCTTCCACTTGTGTATCAAAGAAGTCCCTAGGTGTCATCTTGTTAACCACGTACCAATCTTTATTTGTGGGATCTTGTACGTAGAAGACTTGTTCTACTTGAGATGCCAATACAAAAGGATCATCCTTGCGACAATGCTTTAGGTTCACAAGTGTGAATCCTAGAGGATCATTCTTGACCCCCCTATCAGCTTGATAGTCAGCCCACTCACACTTGAATAGTAGTGCTTTCCTGCCTCCACAATAGTCCAATTCAACAATCTCTGTTAGAACACCATAATAACTCTTGTTTGTATGAATGGGGTTTTTGTCTTTTCTACTAGCATAGCTTGGGGTTTTTGCAATCAAGATGACACCACTATTCTGTGTCTTCCTCTTCCTCTCGAATGTCTTAGTGTGAAAACGAAAACCGTTTATGAGACAACCATTATACTTCTTTATCCGTCCTGATGGCCCACGCGCCAACCACCGAACATTCTCTGACACTGGCTCATTTCCCTCATCTCGCAACTTCTGAACCTATTAAACGTAGCATTTTAATACAATGAAAATTAGTTAGGTTGACATTATTATTTTATTAGAATGAAACTATTATATTATTTACTCACGTGGCCTTTAAACCATTCCGGGAATTCTGAATTATGAATGCGTTCGATGTCCCATTGTTGATCACGAGGACGTTGCTCCCGAATGGCATCAATATGTGCACTATATATGAATTGTTAGGCATCTTCAAAGGCGATATAATCCATTATACAACATAAATTAGTTTTTTAGGATGAAAAATAACTCACCAATGGTATTCATTAATCTCATTGCAGTTGTCTAACACATATCTATGTGCTAGTGTCAATGTAGCTTCATCAAGATCATCAATGATAGGAGCACCAAACAAACGACCTGTGTGGGAAAACACGCCCCACACTTCTTCTTCGGTCACTTGGGCCCTATTATCGTCATTCCTCAATGGTCGATTGAAACGTGTCTCAACACTTTGCAAATACCTCGAACAAAAGGTGAGGCATTCGTCCGCTAAGTACCCCTCTGCAATAGATCCCTCTGGACGACTTCTATTGCGCACATATGACTTTAACGTGAGGAGGTACCTGTAAAGACACGATACACACACACACACACACACACACACATTAGTAGATTAAACACTAAAATTACAATGGCAACTAACAAACAATATTATTTACCTCTCGATGGGGTACATCCAACGATAGTGTACAGGTCCAGCTATTTTGGCTTCATATCCTAAATGAATGGGTAAGTGCACCATAATATCAAAAAAACCAGGCGGAAATATAGTCTCGAGACAACAAAGAGTAACAGCAATCTGAGACGATAGTCTCTCGAACTGTTCTCCCGTGGCAACTTTAGAACATAACTCTCTAAAGAAACTGCATAAACCAATGAGGACCGAACTGACCTTATTTGACAATGTTGACCGTATGGCTAATGGGAGTAGCTGTTGAATCAAGATATGAAAATCATGGCTTTTTAGTCCTGAAATCTTCAAGGAGTCAAGATTGACACATCTTGAAATATTTGCAGCATACCCATCAGGGACCTTCACTCGCTTTATCACTTTGCAAAAAAATTTCTTTTGTTTCCTAGTCATCACAAAGCTATCTCTTGACCTTAGACACATTTCTTGTAGGTCAAGACGAGCTTCTTTAGTGTTCTTTGTTTTCCCTGTAATATTCAAAAATGTACCAAGGACTTTGTCACCTACATTCCTCTCAATATGCATCACATTAAGATTATGAGGCAAAAGAAGGGTTTCCCAATATGGCAACTCAAAGAAGATGCTTTTTTTCTTCCACGGCAATTTTTTATTCTTTGACAGATTTTTCTTCTTCGGTAATTTTTTCATCACCGATAAATTTTTTGTCCATGGTAAATTTTTCTTCCTCGATGAATTACCATTCTTCGGTAATTTTTTCTTCCCTTGTGAATTATCCTTTCTCTTCTTCTTCTGAACCTTCCCTAATGTAAATTTTAAGCCCTGTAGTTGCTTCAACACATCAGTCCCAAACAATCTTCTAGGGGGAGATCCCCATTCTTGTTCACCATTGAACTGGTTTTTGTTTGCCCGAAATTTATGATCTTCTGGTAGGAATCGTCGGTGGTCCATGTAACAATACTTTCTTCCATGGGTCAACCACCGAGAACGTGTGTCATATTTACAACAAGGACAAGCCTTTTCTCCTTTAGTGCTCCATCCTGACAACATAGCATACGCAGGAAAATCACTAATAGTCCACAAAAGTGCTGCGCGCATTCGAAAAGTCTCCTTTTGTGAGTGGTCATAAGTATCCACCCCGTCCACCCAAAGTTCCTTGAGCTCTTCTATCAATGGTTGTAAGTACACATCAATTGCATTACCGGGTGAATGTGGGCCAGGGATAAGCAAAGACATCATCATATAGGGTTGCTTCATACACATCCATGGTGGCAAATTATATGGAATTAGGATGACAGGCCATGTGCTGTGCGTAATGTTCATGCTCCTGAATGGATTGAACCCATCGCTTGCTAACCCAAGACGGACATTGCGAGGCTCCAGACTAAACTCTTCGTGTTGGACATCAAAATCTTGCCATGCTGGGGAATCGGCAGGATGTCGTAATACACTATCATCCTTCCTGCCCTCGTGATGCCATCTCATGTAGGAGGCTGTTTTTGACGACATGAATAACATTTGAAGCCTTCTTTTCAAAGGAAAATGGCGAAGAACCTTTGCAGGAATCTTTATGTCTTTCTTGCATGAATTTGTTCCCTCATTCTCTGAATTGTTCTCAACTATTTTCCATCTCGATGTACCACATTTGTAACAGGAGGTAAGATCGGCAGTTTCTCTCCAATACAACATGCAATCGTTCGGGCATGCATCAATCATGTCGTAATGGAGTCCCAATTCCCGAATGATTTTCTTCGTTTCATACATGTTCTTCGGCAACAACGCACCCTTAGGAAAAGCACGCTTTAACAACTCAAGTAACATGTTAAATGATTTATCACTCCATCCACATAAGCACTTTATGTGAAACAACTCGACTATAAAAGACAATTTCGTGAACATCTTAGAACCAGGGTACAACTCTTGTTCGGCGTCCCTTAACAAATTATAAAATGAATGAGCTGCTTCATCAGCGCCACCCTCCCCTCTATCTACATTTGGTGGATCAACCCCTTGCACAGCTTCCTGCATGTCGTTCAACATCTCATGCATGTCGTCATGCACATCCTCCATGTAGTCATGCACATCCTCTTCCTCACTGACACTATTTGGGTTAATAGAGTTATAATACGGCGATTTTTCTCCATGGAAAACCCAACATGTAAAATTCTTCATCATTCCCTTCCATAACAAATGCACATTTGCCGTTTTAACATCCACCCAGCATGAGCACGCACATTTAGAGCATGGGCATAAGATCTTCCCATCAATACACTTATTCTTCTTCGCGTATTCAATAAACTCTTTTATCCCATTCACATATTCGGTTGTATTCCTACAGAATCCAATACACTTATGTTACCTATTAAAATTATAGTAATTCTATAAACAAGACTTGACAATTTAATTATGCCTATGTGTTATACCTTCGTTTATTCATCCAACTCCTGTCCATTTCTATATCTTCTAATGGTACAGATATCTGTTGATGACATAAAGAATTGAAAAATAAATAACTATGATCATAATAATCTAATGGAGACTTTCAAGAATTTCAATGATAGCAATTGGACAGAAATCTAATAAAATTTAAAATGAACTTGCTATTATGAGTTGTAAGGATAGTGAGGCTCGTAAATGATAAAACCATGGCAGAATGTAGTATCATCCATGTAAAATTTAGCATCTACATGAAAAAAGATGGCAGGTTACAGTTCTCACAAGATCTAAAGACATGCAATAAAGATTTTTACTAATGATATAAGGAAACATTATGTGAGTTGGAGAAGGGTTGATAAATGTGGAAGGATTCATAAGCCGGTTTGGCTCCAAAACTGAAATGCATTGCAGATGCAAAGCCCATGGCAGATTTTTTTATGAAAAATCAGAAAGTAAAAGAAAAAAAACTCAAGTACACGAACTACTAGGTAGAGACACTAACCAGCAATAAAGGGAAAAGCACCTGACAATTTTGCTTCTATTTTAGCCAACTCATCATCGTCACTGTTAGATAAGACAAAATCAGCATGTATTAGAGCACCAAAACTGCCAAATAGATCATTATCAATTTTGAACAAACGAACTTAAAACCAAATGCATGGAACTCGTTTACGCATGGAACCCGTTTAAACATGGAACCGATCTAAGAGTAACCGAGAAGCCCGTCTAATGAGGCTTCCAAGCTACCAATTCACAATTCCATTCTAAAACAATGGAGAAAATGAATGTGATCATATGTATTATTCTCCGGTGTAGCAGCACTCTAAAGTAGGAAATGAAACCCACACAAACAAGATCAAAACATAATGCGGAGAGGGAATTGGAACTTCACTGTTGAGAGCTTTTTGGGAATTGTAATAGCTTTTGACAACTGGTTAAATAATAAAAGACGAGGTGAGTTTGTCTCATTATTAAAACATGGTAGTGGGAATATCAAAAGCCTTAGATAAAACATGTCACTTCTAAAGTTTGCGCCTTCACTGAGACCATCAACATGCAACTTGATGCAGGGTAAAATTGCGAAAACTTTGAAGAAGTTTATGATGAGAGTTCTATGACTGATTTGGAGCTAGCTGACAGGCTTCCAAATAAACTCTTGTAAAAAAACTTCGTTAGGAAGGCCAATGGTCCAAATAAGGAACTATTGCTAGTCCTAATAAAACTTATTCCAAGAACACACTAACCTCTATGACCACACCCAAATAGGCTGGGAAAATTCATGCAATTAAAGGCAATCCAAGTACCACTAAACTTGTACAAGTCCATTACCAGAAATCTGCCACATTCACTGTATCTGACTCTAAATGATTAGCCTATTTCACATTAAAGTCAGCCTTCTCCATGTATGGAAATCAATGGTGGCTGCTACACAAGGTAAGAATATTCATATCCTATAAAGGAAATGATGAGATTCAGTAGCGGAAAATTCTACTATTAGATTGCACACATTCAGCCCATGAAGTCCATTAACCATTTACTGCTCATTAAAGGAAACTCAAATTACCATGAGGCAAAAGATGTCCTTCTAGTCACTTGCAGAATAAACTTCATAAACTTCAATACCATTCGACAATAACATTTGAGTCAATGCAATAACATATAGTCCAATACCCACACACATGCAATGCATAAATTGTTTAGGATTTAGTGACTAATTCTCAACTCAACAAAGCCTTTGTCCCAAACTAGTTGGGTCGGCTAAATGAATCCTTTACAAAAAATTCATGAATTTAAAATTCAAAATCTTTTAAGGATGAGCAAATTTCAAAATCTTTTAAGGAGCAGCCCAAAACTAGAAGGACTGAGTGACTAATGATGAGCAGAAATTTGCTCCAAAATAGGGACAAAATCTACTTTCAAAATCCAGGGCTTCGGCTAGTGGGGATTGTCCAATGGACTAGGGTGAAACCATGACCTCTGAATGCTACAAGTCACAAAACTGATAGGGCTCGTGCTGGCTTTTGGAAGTTCTGAGTTAGAGAAACTAAAAATCCCATAGAACAGTGCTTGTGTGATGGTGGTGTGCCTTTAAATTGGAAGTCCTTTGGATGGTCTGGATTGTGACAAGGAAGATACAATCAGCTCCTTGCAAATACAAAATATGGTGCAGAAACCTGATTTCAATTGCTTGCGCTAAAACCTTACATCTTTAAGTTTGAAGATTCTCAATTGCTTGGGTAAAAACCTGATCTCAATTGCTTGGGCAAAAACGTGATCTCAATTGCTTTAATTGAATTACATATTTTGAAGGATGTGAATCACAAAACCAAAGTTTACTTAAAGAATTCCATAGAAACAGAGCCATTGAAGAATAATAAAATGATACTTTTAGAAGAAGGCTAGATCACTAATTCAATAGAAACAGAGCACAATGGTACTTTTAGAAGACTAGATCAGTAATTCAACTTGAACATATAAAATAGAGAAGCAAATCTCTAGCATATTAATATTGGCAGTTTAAAATAATAAACTACACTGAAAGCACAATGAAAATAGTGCAGCATAAACTTGAGAAGATGAACATATACATTCGATTGGACTGAAAGAGGATATATATATTGAAAATAGAAATACACTGAATCTGATTTAGAAAGTTAACAAAAAAACACCATTGCAATAATAACAAAATTGATAAAAAAAACTAGAACTTGCAATGCATCAAATTACTCTTATCAGTTTCTAAGATACATACTGAGATGAAGAATCCAATATGCTTCCACAATCAGATACCATAAAAAAGCACACTACACTATTATCTAAAGACTAAAGAAACCCTAAGCAAAAATCTCAACCAAAAAAATTCAATCAAAGAACAAAATATTTTTTATTCCATCTAATCAAACCATATGCATACAAGCAAAACACCCTAAGAAAAAATGAAGATAAACTGCAAGGGAAGAAGGATGACAAGTAATCAAGACGTATATTGAAACGAAAACAAGTGGAGCACAGATGGGTTAAACCCTAACTCTAACCATAGAACAGATTCCATCCATAAAAAACTGTACAAATTTAACACCAAAGAGAGGGGGGAGGGAGGGAGAGATTACAAGCTTTGGCAAGTTCAAACGAATTGGCAGAGGACGGGTACCTGGATCCATATCTAGTGCTGAGCTTCTTCTTTATGATTCTTCTCAAACCTTAAAGTAAGAAAAATTGGGGGATGAAGATGACAATGGGATGAAGAGGATTGACAATGACTAGGGTTTTCTTCGAGCATTAGGGCTTCGACTTAGCGTGTTTTTAGGTAAAAGTCCCGCGCGAGTCAATTGGCGCGAACTGAAAATAAGAGTAGGCGGGGAACCTTGAGTTTAAGTGAAAATTTCTGGGCTTTGATAAATGCGCCCCCTTCTATGATGATTTCACCCCCTCTTTTTTAAATGGAAGGCACAACCCACTCCATAGGATGATCCAAACCGTCCATTAGATGGGCCACAATGGAAATAGGTTGTGTCCCAAAAATCATTTCCATAAGATGAATCCTTCTTTAGATCGGAGGGTTAGAATCATCCTATGGTAATGATTTTTGGGACACAACCAATTTAAGTTGTGGCCCATCAAATGGACGGTTTGGATCATCCCGTGGTGTGAGTTGTAGTGCCCATTTTGAAAATTAGGGTGTGAATTCATCATAGAAGAGGGTGAATTTATCACCGTCTAAATTTCCTAAGTACACAAATAAATAAGACAAATTATTCGTAAGGAATTTTGCCGTATGTAAAAGAACTATATCCCTACAGAATTGAGCCTGGACGGGTGTGGCTCTTCGGCATAAGTCACAGGTTTGCTCCCCGGAGATGAGTGATCGAATCCCACCCGGGTTTACGCGATTCGCGTGGTTTACGGGCTATTGCACGCATCCGTACGGAATAGTCCTACTTCCAAAGGGGGTGGGGACACCCTACGTCACCAAAAAAAAATATCCCTACAGAATTGCACCGTAGGTAGATGAACTATATCCCTACGGAATTCTGTCGTAGGTAGAAGAACTATATCCCTACGGAATAAATTGATTTCCGTAGGTAATTGTATACTATGGGGACAAATGCCAACATTTACCTACGGAATAATTTACAAACCGTAGGGAAAATCTATATCCCTACGAATAAAATAATAGTCGTAGGGATATGGTCTTTTCACCTACGGATAGGAAATCCGTAGGCAAAAGGATGACTTATCCCTACCGAATAAACTAGAGTCCGTAGGGAAAACCAAGTTTTCTTGTAGTGATTGATGTCTCCGTCATAACAATATGATCTGGTTATGCTTAGTAGTAGTTTTTTCTAATGAGAACTGCTAAGAAGACACGCCAACATCAAAGAGCCTCTTTTTGACTCTTTTTGAAAAAGCAACACTTTGAATAGATAAAAAGGGAAAACACTCTCAAAACAGGACTTCTAGACTTTCCTTCAATGCTGTATTGCCATGTAATATGTTGAAAATTAAACCCAAACTAAGGGTATTTTAGTCATTTTTATGGACGTTCAATTTTGCCTTGATTAAGTCCTCTTCAATGGGCATGTGTCGCGAAATTAGGTAGTCTATGTTGTGCTAGCAAATGAGAAATATACCTTTTTTTTGGTACACATACCAAACAATATAGGAGCCTTATTCGGGAAATAGAGGTGTCCAAAGTTGCTAAGGAGGAGTGTTTATAGGATGCAATGTTTGCGCATAGTTGCACTTATTTTTTAATAATAAAATGGGACCGCATTGTTCTAAGATTCAAAACATTCGTTTTTTGGACCCCACTGGAAATAAGTTATCCCAAAAATCATTCCCATAGGATGGTCCTATCCCTCCGATCGATCTGTAAACAGGCCAAACAAATAGAAAAAGCTACCAATCGAATGGCGATCATCCTATGGAGTTGATTCTTAAGACACAGTTGAGGTCCAATGTGTGAATGTTTTGGATCGTCAAACAAGGTGAGCCCCACTATACTTCTAAAATAATATACGGAGACTGCCCACATTTTATCTTTCTTGTGAGTCTCTATATATCTGCGCATCAAAATGCATGTGAAGAATAGTCCAATAAGACCTACTTGGATGACCTAAATTAGTCATTGTTGGTCCATGTCGTAGAAAGTAAGTGGCCTAAATATATTTTCCATAGGATGATCTTGATCCTCACATATTTTTAGGCATAGTTTATCTACAAAGGGGGACCAAGAATGGTTTAGATGGTCTAAATACGTTGACCCTACTGTACTTATTCCTGTAAATATATACCCTAACAGCACCTTCTTATTAGGCCACAAATGTTTTCTTTGATTAAGATGACAATTGGGACAACCCTCATAAGACAACCCTGACGCGGGCGCGTCTTGATATCTCGTTCCTTCGTTACGATTCTTCACGAATGAGAAGAGAACGAAGGTGGATTGCACGTGAGATCTTGCTGGCAGGTTGACGTGTCATTTTCGCATTGGTTGGAGCCATGTCAACGTTATTAAGTCGGTTTTGGGTCTGATATAACAAACCATTCTTTTACATTATTCACGTGACCACGTGTAACGCGTACCGACAGTCCCCTATTCACGTTGCTGAAAAGGTAAAATATTTTCTGTTTCTTGCGCTTTCCAACCATTGCTTTCACGTATAAAACGAGTTGTCTGTTTTTACATTTTGGGTAGTATTTTCTTCTCCAATACAAGTGCCCTAGCTTTTTCCTACTATTACTATGAAAAAAACATCTATCCCTTCGCCCACTTGCTACAGAAAGAGAATTAAACCCTGTTCGTGAGGTCTAAAAAAATACAACACATCATGGATTTTCATCAAGTTAAGGCAAGTTTCATTTCTCATCAGAGTCCATGTTAAAATGACAAATACAAGTAGAGACTAAACCTAAATCTTATGTTCCAAATCTTATTTTAGTAATTTTAACCTAGGAACCTACCTAAAAGTCTATAAATAGAGGGCTTTAAGCTGCTGGTTCCATGAAAAAGTCCTTAAACTCTGATATCCTAGAGTTCTGAAATTTTAAAACTTATATAGAATTCTTAACCCTTGAGGATTCCTCTCTAGCCCTTTTGAGGTATAAAAATTACCCTTTTCTTCTTCAATTACTAGCTTTAATTTTCAATCCAATTACATATATAATATTTAATTAGATTTGCATTTATGCCTAGTATGAGTAAACCTTCCCTAGCCCTTTTTTAGGTATAAAAATTTCACTTTTCTTCTTCAATTACTAGCTTTAATTTTCAATCCAATTGCATATATATGATAACTTCACAGCCCTGTAGGATGATTCACAGCCCCTGAAGGTGAATTGACGTCAGAAGAGCGTCAAAAAACGTTAAAAAAATGTCAGATTGCAACGCTTTTTTTCGTCAATTCACGTTCACAGGGTGCGAATCATCCTACACGGGGTGCACATTTATCGTCACCCTTAACTTAAATAGAAGTAGGAGATGTAGTTCCCCATGGTTTCCACTCCGCTGTATCCAATCGGTCGAACCCTAATTGATTGGCCTAATCTCCAATCATTCAATCCCTAACTGATTGGCCTAGCCTTGAGCGGATAGGAATACACCTTCATTTCATCCTTTTTTCTCAATTGTTGTTCGTGTTAGGTTTGTAGTACTTTAATATTTGCATTAGTTTATTGCCATTTGGTTTTTGTTTAGAATCTTGCATCATAGTATGCTTTAATTTATACCGAAAAAAAATCTAAATATCCATCACATGTATGAGTAGAGATCAGCTTTGCCGGTTGGGTTTGGTGGGGGATGCATCTTGGAACATATATCAGTAGGGACTAGATCCTATAAAATTATAGAGGGAAACTCCATCCTTTGAACGTTGAAGGGAGGGCTAATGTTTGGCTTTCACACCCTTGACACTTGATTGCCCATTCAATGTTCACATGTCGGGCCGGGGTTACTTTTTGAATAAGGTATTTTAATAAGAATAAAAGATAGATAAAATGGAACTCCGCCTGTGTTTTTCAAAGCCTGTCCCAAGCTAGGATAAAGGAGGAGGGTTAGTGTCAGGTTGCCAGCCGACCGTAAAATTTGCCTCCCTTCTATGAAATGAGTCCTATAGAAATTTTTCTGAAGGATTCATTTTAGCCGACCCCAACTAGTTTGGGACAAAGGCTTTGTTGAATTGAGTTGAGTTGAGTTGGATGGAAAGAATGCCCCCACCCAATGTGCTAATAACAAAAAGAGAAAATAGAAAAAATGAGAGAAATGAAAGAGTGCCTTTAGCGGTGAGTCTACCTGACTTTTGACTCAAGAATATATGTGATGCTATGAATAGATGAGTTATGGGTGTATTAATTCTTTTATGTTATATTTTGTTTATCTTTACATCAAAATGCTCTAGGCGCACCAATCGTGATATCTCACACACGTGAAACAACATCACGTATTTTCATCTCATATTTGTGTTAGTTGAATAAGGGATCCACACGCAGTGAAAGAGGCTGTGGAGATATAGAAAACAAAAATATTAACTCCTTATCTCAAAAATCGATCCTTGATTACTAGATTGATGATGGTGATTGAATTGAAATATAGAAGGAATAGAAAACAATACTAAGATTGGCTACCCGACTAACAGTCTCTGCTTGATCAACTCCCCGCTTGGCTTTGAAGTTTTAGAACTCGAAAGCCCCGAAAGTTGGAGTGATGGCTCTGCCAAATGCACAAATACTGGAGGAATTGAAGAACTTTTCTTCAGACTCGGCTCCAAGCCAGTAAAGAAAAAGAGAGCTTTTGGGAAACCTTTTGAGAGAGAGACCCCAAAGCCAGTCATATTGTAATCCCAAGGGTCTACTCTCCTATCTTGTTTTGATGATTCTAAACATAATTGATTATGTTGTTGAATACTAATCAATTTGCCTTGAAGTGTTGTGTTTAAGATAGGATTGATCATTGAAGAAACCAACACACTACATGGTCATGCTTGAAGATGTACCACACAAGAGTCAAAGGGCTAAGAGGAGCTCACATCATCTCTCAAGCAAGCATACATAAGATGGAAGACCAATGGAAGACCAAGGCTAAAGAGAAGTTGAGGTTTACCAAGAATTCAATGTACATCTTTTCTCTTTAGATTTCTAAGTCAAGGCAAAGTGTTTTAAAATAGTTTTTCAAAAAACACTTAAGATCTTAAAAGGTTTAGTGAATGGTTATGTGGTGGACCAACATGTTCGGACCCTCATAACATTCCAAATTATCTTAGAAATTGAGTTCCAAAAGCCCAAAATCAAATAGCATCAAAAAGTATAAAATGTCTGCTGATTTTAGGCTTCTCGGAACTCCGAGAAATGGTCTAGTAGAATTTTTCTCTTCTGGTCATTTTTTCGGAACTCCGAGAAATGGTCCAGTAGAATTTTTCTTCTTCTGGCCGTTCTCTCGGAACTCCAAAAATGGTTCTCGGAGCTCCGAGAACCTCGCGACAGCACAGAAAAGAGCCGTTGGGATTTGAATTAAAATTTGTTTTTTTGATATTAACACCCCCAGACGGTCATATTTTGACAAGAGACTATATATACACATTCAAGAGGATTATTTTCCTCTCTTGAACATTTGAAAAACCTCCTTAAGCATTCAAGTAAACTTGCAACCCATTTGAGCTTAAGATTTTGTTTTTCTCCCCAAACTTGCCTTGCACTTGTAAATCTATTGAGTTGGGATTTAGAGCTTTCACTTGCAACCACTATTGAAGAAGCAATCAAAGGGATAACATTGTGCATCAAGCTTTCAAGAGAAGCCAAGCAAAATCTTTATCTTCTATCATTGTAAAGGTGGCTAGGGCATCCTATCTTAATACCCTAGAGAGCAATCGCTTAGAACTCGACGAAGAAGGAGAGTCGGTGTACAGGTGGAAGGGCATCCTTATTTAATTCCCTTAGATTGTAATCGCCTCGGAGCCGGGCATCGTGGAGGTCTCGCATAGTGGAAATCCTTAAGGATGATCTTAAGAAAAGTGGAGTAGGGCTTTGCCCGAACCACTATACATCGGTGTGTTCCTTCTATTATCTTGCACTTTCATTCTTATTTGGTTTGGCACTTCATTTTGTTTTTAATCTTATTTGCACTAACCAAAATTCTAATCAAGAGAAGAAAAATTAAATTAGGTTCAATACTTAAATTTCAAAAGGCTTAATTAAGTGTTAAAATCAATTCACCCCCCTCTTGTTTATTTCAATTGGTATTAGAGCCTCGTCTCTAATTTATTTAAAAACCATAACCGGTCTAGAGAAAAGATTCTAAAAATGGCAAACTATCCTCAGCACCATGAAGGTTACTCAAACACTAGGCCACCCTATTTTGATGGAACAAATTATGGATTTTGAAAAATCAAAATGAAAATCTTTTTAACCCAAGATTACCAAATGTGGAGAGCCATTAATAATGAATATACTTTACCCACTATAAATCTAAATGATTGGACCGAAGCCGAACAACAAGCCTCAAATTACAATGCCAAAGCCATGAATTCCCTAATTTGTGCTTTGTCACCCGGTGAATTCAATAGAGTGTCAAATTTGAATTCGGCTAAGGAAATTTGGGACACCTTAGAAGTCACCCATGAGGGAACCAACCAAGTTAAAGAATCTAAAATGAATCATCTATTTAGGCAATATGAACTCTTTCAAATGACACCCGATGAAACTATTGCCGACATGTACACTAGATTCACTAACCTTGTAAATGGACTAAGGGGACTTGGAAAACAATTTTCAAATAGAGATTTAGTGACCAAAATCCTTAGATCCCTACCTTTATCATGGGAATCCAAAACCTCCGCAATCACCGAAGCCAAGGACATGAACACTTTAAACCTAGATGAACTAATAGGGTCCTTGATAACCCATGAGATGATTTTCAAAACAAAAGCACCCGAAATTGAAAATAAATTTGAAAAAGAAAAATGTGTTGCTTTTGCTTGTAATGTAGGTGATAACAAAGAGGCAAAAGAAGACATGGAAGATGAAGTTGCCCTCCTAACAAGAATGATCAAGTTCTTGCAAAGGAATATGGGAGGCATGAATAATAGAAGAACCAATCCTCCATTCAAGAAGAAAGAAGAGCTCGGTGACGGATCTTCTCAACCCCGATGCTATGGTTGCAAGAAGCTTGGACATATTCGCCCGGATTGTCCACTCAACAATGAGTCTACCTCAAATAATCGTTTCAAAAGAAGAGAAGGCAAGAAAGGAATGACAGCCACATGGGATGAGGAAAATGAAAGTGAAGGCGAACCAAATGATGGAGAAGATTGCTTGATAGCAAAAAATGTTTGCTTCATGGCCTCAACAAACGACAATCAAGAGGTAAATGCTTTAAATGATGTCATTGTTTTAAAAGAAGTTCTAGATTCCTTGCAAAATGCACATGATGAACTTGAGATTGAATTTGATAAAAATGCATCACTTGAAAATTCTCTCTCTAACATGACAAAAGAATTTGGTTGGTTAAAGAAAGACCATGAATTTTTAGATGATGAAAATGAAAAATATAAAGTTGAAATTCATGATTTAAATGCTACCATCAAAATCTTAAATGAAAATCGACAAGAACTATCTATTGAAAACAACAAGCTAAAGCATAAAAATAGTAAACTGTCTTATGAATATGATGAACTAAAGAAATTTTTTGAAAAATTTGAACATAGTTCATTGAAATTGGATAGGCTTGTTAATATTCAAAGAATGTCACATGATAAAAGTGGACTTGGACATAAATGGAATACTACAATATCAAACTAGAAAAACAAATTTGTAAAGGCTTCTTCTAGTGGTACCAAAACTTATTTTTATTGTGGTCTAGAAGGACATTATAAAGTTGCTTGCATGTATGCTAAACAAGATAAAATCAAATTGAACTCCAAAGTGAAAACAAATGAACTTAGCAAGATTAGAAAGATTTGGGTACCTAAAGGATCTCACTTGCCTATTCATATGTAGGTATGCCTTAAAAACCATAACAAGAAGAACACATGGTACCTTGATAGTGGATGCTCTAGACACATGATAGGAGACCTCACTCAATTCGCATCCCTATCACTCAAGGATGGTGGAGACGTTACCTTTGGAGATGATAAGAAAGGAAAGGTCAAAGGAGAAGGCACCATAGGTAACTCTACCTCTCCTATACATGATGTACTTTATGTTGATGGCTTGTCCCATAATCTTATTAGCATTAGTCAATTGTGTGGCAATGGTTTTAAGTAGTCTTCAACCCTGACAAATGCATTGTTAAAAATAAGATAGATGGAAAAGTGAAATTCATAGGTTCTAGAGACAATAACATTTACACTATTGGACTAGATGATCTTAGATTCCAAAATGTGACTTGTCTTAATGCCATTAGTGAAGATTCTTGGTTGTGGCATAGGAGGTTGGGTCATGCCGGAATGGATCTCATTTCAACCCTCTCCTCAAAAGACATTGTTAGAGGATTGCCTAAGTTCAAATACACCAAAGATCACATTTATAGAACTTGTCAATTAGGCAAACAATTAAAGAGCTCATTTGCCCTTAAAAATATGATTTCAACCACCTACCCATTGCAACTACTTCATATGGATCTTTTTGGACCAATGAAGACAAGTAGCCTAGGTGGAAAGAGGTATGTGTTTGTAGTTGTGGATGACTACTCACGATTTACTTGGGTCATATTTTTAGCACATAAAGATGAAACCTATGAAAATTTTCTTAAATTGTGTAATCAAATTCAAAATGAAAAAGGTATTGCCATATCTTACATTAGGAGTGACCATGGAACATAATTTGAAAATGTACACTTTGACACTTACTGTAATGAACATGGCATCAAACACAATTTTTCTGCACCTAGGACACCTCAACAAAATGGGGTTGTAGAAAGAAAGAACCGAACCCTCTAAGAAATGGCTAGAACTATGTTGCATGAGAATGATCTCCCTAGATATTTTTGGGCAGAGGCAGTTATCACCGCTTGCTATATCATAAATAGGGTATATATGAGGCCAATTTCTAAGAAAACACCTTATGAGCTTTGGAAAAACTTGAAATCAAATATAAGCTATTTTAGAGTGTTTGGTTGTAAATGCTATATCTTGAACATTAAAGATAACCTACACAAATTTGATAAGAAGTCGGATGATGGTATATTCTTAGGGTATTCTACACATAGCAAGGCATATAGAGTATTTAATAGAAGAACCCTAGTTGTAGAAGAATCCATGCATGTGACATTTGATGAGAGAGAGCCAACACCTCAAGAAATGCCACATGATGAGGATGAACCTATTGAACATCTCTTGCCTAAGACAAATGCTCATCCCCATGCATCTACAAGTAATACATTACCAAGTGAGCTTTGGAAAAACTTGAAACCAAATATAAGCTATTTTAGAGTGTTTGGTTGTAAATGCTATATCTTGAACATTAAAGATAACCTACACAAATTTGATAAAAAGTCGGATGATGGTATATTCTTAGGGTATTCTACACATAGCAAGGCATATAGAGTATTTAATAGAAGAACCCTAGTTGTAGAAGAATCCATGCATGTGACATTTGATGAGAGAGAGCCAACACCTCAAGAAATGTCACATGATGAGGATGAACCTATTGAACATCTCTTACCTAAGACAAATGCTCATCCCCATGCATCTACACGTAATACATTACCTAGTGAGGAAGTTGAGAATGTAGATGATGACTCATTGCCTATGGATAGGAGAATATTGGTAGATCATCCTGAATCCCAAATCTTAGGTGATGCCACATCGCCAGTAAGAACTAAATCATACTATCGTAGTGTGAGTAACAACTTGGCGTTCCTATCCGAATTAGAACCAAAATCTATCAAAGAAGCCGAAAAGGATGAATATTGGTTGATGGCTATGCAAGAAGAGTTGAGTCAATTCGAAAGGAACAGGTGTGGAGGCTAGTGCCTAGACCTAGTGATCATCCAGTTATTGGCACGAGATGGGTGTATAGAAACAAATTGGATGAAAATGGAATTATCACTAGAAATAAAGCTAGGCTTGTAGCCCAAGGGTACAATCAGGAGGAGGGAATAGACTATGATGAGACATTTGCTCCTGTTTCCCGTAAGCTATTAGGATACTCTTAGCATATGCATCTCACAAAGGATTTAAACTATATCAAATGGATGTCAAAAGTGCCTTCCTAAATGGCTATATCCAAGAGGAAGTATATGTTGAGCAACCTCCAAGTTTTGAGGACTACAAACATCCAAATCATGTCTTCAGGCTTGATAAAGCTTTATATGGATTAAAGCAAGCTCCTAGAGTTTGGTATGAGAGGCTTTGCACTTTCCTAGTGGATAAAGGATTTGAGATGGGAAAGGTGGATAAAACATTATTTATCAAAAGAGAAAATCAAGATATCCTCCTTGTCCAGATTTATGTGGATGACACCATCTGTGGCTCAACTAATCAAAAAATGTGTGATGAATTTGCAACTCTAATGAAAAATAAATTTGAAATGAGCATGATGGGTGAGTTAACCTACTTCTTAGGACTCCAGATTAAACAATACCAAAATGGGATATTTTTAAATCAAGAAAAATATACGAAGGAGTTATTAAAGAAGTATGGCATGGATAGCAGTAAGACATCAAGAATTCCCATGAGTACAACTGCTAAGCTAGAAAATGATGAATTTGGCAAATCTATAGATCAAAAGATGTATAGGGGTATGATAGGTAGCTTACTCTATTTGACAGCCAGCAGACCAGACATTATGTTTACTGTCTGTCTCTGTGCTCGATTTCAATCGGATCCAAAGGAGTCTCACCTATCGGCAGTCAAGAAGATCTTCAAGTACTTAAGAGGAACCTAAAGTCTGGGACTATGATATGAAAGATCAACTGCCTTCACTCTCATTGGATATTCAGATGCAGACTTTGCTGGATGTAGAGTGGATAGGAAAAGCACTAGTGGGACTTGTCAATTCTTGAAAAAATCATTTGTTTCATGGTTTAGCAAGAAACAAAATTCAGTAGCTCTGTCCACAACAGAAGCAGAATATGTGGCAGCTGGAGCTTGCTGTGCACAAGTCCTATGGATGAAAAGCACATTGATGGACCATGGAATTAAAATGGAAAATATTCTCATCCAATGTGACAATACTAGTGCTATAAGCTTGACAAAGAACCCCATACAACACTCTAGAACAAAACATATTGAGATTAGGCACCACTTCATTAGAGATCACTCACAAAAAGGGGATATTTGCTTAAAATATATCAATACTGACGAGCAATTGGCAGATATCTTTACAAAACCCCTTAGTGATGAAAGAATATGTTATATCCGAAGTGCCTTGAACATTTGGAGTGCGGATCAAGTCAAAAAAATTGCCAAATAAATACTTTGTGCCCTTCAACAGCTTATCTATAAAGTATATATATATCATCCATGTTTGGTAGTATCTGCATGAATGAAATGTCAAACATTAATCTTAAAAATCACTCAATTGGTACTCTTAGCCTTCTTAGTTCTCTAAGATGGAGAGGTACTTTCACCTTAATTAAAATATTTAACAATTTGACAATGTGTCAACATCTCGATCATGAACAGGTATATATGTGCATTACTTGGCTATATATTTTATACCATAAGCATTGATTTAGGGGGAGTTCCTAACTCAATCCTCATTCACTCTTAAATTGCTATACATTTTAGTTCACCCTTTCTATCGATGACAAAAGGGAGAGAAGTTTGAAATTGATTATCTATTCAATTACCTATATGCACCATATGCTTTTAATTTGTATAATTTATCAGTGTGCATATATTGAGGGGGAGTTCCTGCATTCACCTGCCTATCATGTCACTCCACACACACCTCATAATCAATTTTGTTTGTCATCATAAAAAAGGGGCAGATTATAAGCCCAAGGGTCTACTCTCCTATCTTGTTTTGATGATTCTAAACATAATTGATTATGTTATTGAATACTAATCAATTTGCCTTGAAGTGTTGTGTTTAAGATAGGATTGATCATTGAAGAAACCAACACACTACATGATCATGCTTGAAGATGTACCACACAAGAGTCAAAGGAGCTAAGTGGAGCTCACATCATCTCTCAAGCAAGCATACACAAGATGGAAGACCAATTGAAGACCAAGGCTAAAGAGAAGTTGAGGTTTACCTAGAATTCAATGTACATCTTTTCTCTTTAGATTTATAAGTCAAGGCAAAGTGTTTTAAAATAGTTTTTCAAAAAACACTTAAGATCTTAAAAGGTTTAGTGAATGGTTATGTGGTGGACCAACATGTTGGGACCCTCATAACATTCTAAATTATCTTAGAAATTGAGTTCCAAAAGCCCAAAATCAAATAGCATAAAAAAGTATAAAATGTCTGCTGATTTTAGGCTTCTCAGAACTCTGAGATTTTTCTCGGAGCTCCGAGCTCGGAACTCCGAGAGTTCCCTCGGAACTCCGAGAAATGATCCTGTAGAATTTTTCTCTTCTGGTCATTTTCTCGAAACTCCGAGAAATTTTCTTGGAAGTCCGAGAAATGGTCCAGTAGAATTTTTCTTCTTCTGACCGTTCTCTCGGAACTCCGGGAATTTGTCTCGGAGCTCCGAGAACCTCGCGACAGCACAGAAAAGAGCCGTTGGGATTTGAATTAAAATTTGTTTTTTTGATATTAACACCCCCAAAACGGTCATATTTTGATAAGAGACTATATATACACCTTCAAGAGGATTATTTTCTTCTCTTGAACATTTGAAAAACCTCCTTAAGCATTCAAGTAAACTTGCAACCCATTTGAGCTTAAGATTTTATTTTTCTCCCCAAACTTGCCTTGCACTTGCAAATCTATTGAGTTGGGATTTAGAGCTTTCACTTGCAACCACTATTCAAGAAGCAATCAAGGGGACAACATTGTGCATCAAGCTTTCAAGAGAAGCCAAGCAAAATCTTCATCTTCTATCATTGTAAAGGTGGCTAGGGCATCCTATCTTAATACCCTAGAGAGCAATCGCTTAGAACTCGGCGAAGAAGGAGAGTCGATGTAAAGGTGGAAGGGCATCCTTATTTAATTCCATTAGATTGTAATCGCCTCGGAGCCGGGCATCGTGGAGGTCTCGCATAGTGGAAATCCTTAAGGACGATCTTAAGAAGAGTGGAGTAGGGCTTTGCCCGAACCACTATACATCGGTGTGTTCCTTCCATTATCTTGCACTTTCATTCTTATTTAGTTTGGCACTTCATTTTATTTTTAATCTTATCTGCACTAACCAAATTCTAATCAAGAGAAGAAAAATTAAATTAGGTTCAATAATTAAATTTCAAAAGGCTTAATTAAGTGTTAAAATCAATTCACCCCCCCTCTTGTTTATTTCACATATTTAAAGGGCTCAAAACACCTTTGACAAACACTTGAACAAAATTGACTAGCCAGTCATTTTTAAAGGGCTTAACTAAGATCAAAACTATAAATAACTTTCCTCTTTCAACAGAGATGGAGGATTTCTTGTTGGGCATCCTTACAGATCCCAAGGGTTACCGTGGGACCCGGTACCATCCATGAGCAATCCCATTACAAGAATACTTTGAGATATAACAATCCCATAAGGCAGACCCACAGACTAATATGATCCCTCAGGTCTAAAGACAAATAAAGGATCATATCTAACAACATAGCCTTATTCATATCCATGTCCACAACCTATTATGTAAAGATCTGGTTCAATGTGTGAACCATTCACCGAATCCTTTCTACCTACTTAGGGTCAACAGCCCAAGTGGCCGAGATAAGTCACCCAACACATTATGGAAGAAAGTCTGATGCTAGTTCTATCCAAGAAGAGATGTCCAGTCTCAACCCCAACTACGAACGGTTTAGGTCTACAAAGAACTAGAATGTCATATTTCCTCGCCTTAAGATCTTTAAATCGATGGGCATGACCGTTCCTACGATGCTGCCTAGGGAGGAACATGTGTCAAAAGTAAATAAGCACAACAGAGATTTCCATTGAATACCCAATAGATGTCATGAAATGAAATTCTTTATAAATAACAATGAATTCAATACGTAAATGACTGGCTTTTAGATTATACACTGTAACAGTTTGTCCCTTACACTCACGATATAGAATTGACCACATGGTCCACTTATTCCTAAATAAGGGATTACCATGGTAGAAAAATCTACTACCTTAGAAGTATCCAATGAGAAATGTGATTGTGCTACTGTGCTAGGAGATCGAAATGGAGTTTTACTATTTCGGCTCATCTTCAACCGAGAGAAAGGTGTTGTTATTATAGAACGACCCCATGCATCATTTTGGCCACTACCATCCTTTGGCATTTCACAAATTCCTCATCACTCAATGGTTAGAAAAAAAAAATTTACACTGGCATGAAACAACTTGTTTGCATGTATTACGTATTACATATACACATCTATGATATATACTAAGCATGTTTCTTTCCGTTATTATTCATCTTTTTTCAATAATTTTTTTGAAAAAAATTTCCACTACAGATTCATTAGCGTTTTGAGTTTGAGTTTAATGGGCACTTATTGTGTGAGGAGATCTTCCCGCAATACTTAGTCAGTTTTTTAAATTCTTCCTTCCAAGCTGTTAAGTTGAAATGGGAAGAAAAAACAGTTATGATAGAAAATCTCTAGAAATTAGGTTAGGCAACCCAAGAGGGGGGTGAATTGGATTTAATTAAAATTTTAAAGATATTGAATGTGTTTAACCTCAAATTCAAATTACAACTAACCCTTGTTAATATGGAAGTAAAGTAAATGTAAAGGGAAAGAAGTTACCAATCACAAATGTAGAGAGCAAGTGAAGGAGGTTGAGAGGCGAAGAGAGAAACACAAGGATTTTAAAGAAGTTCGGTACCTTGGATACAACACCATGACCTACGTCCACTCGCCAAGACCTCCTGGATGCTTCCACTATCACGATCCTCCTTTCTTAACAGGCCGGATCGGAAAACCCTTTTACAATGTTGAGATTCACCTTTCTTAACGGGCTGAATCGGAGACCCTCTTACAATGTTTGAAGAAAAAGAACAATGATAAAACCCTCTTAGCCTCTCGTAGGCTTGATGTACAATAAAAGCTCTCAAATAATTCTCCAAAGAAAAGATTACAAGTAAGCCTATATGTGGAGATCTTCTTCAAAATGATTTTCTAAGTTCAAGCACTTTTAAGTATCAAATAGATTTTGAAAGTTTAAGCTCAAAGATAATATTCAATATGCCCAAAAGTTGTTAAATGTGTGAATAAACAACATATTTATAGTCCATAAGAGTTTATGAATGTTTGGGGTTAATTTGGGCAAGAAACATTTCAAAACGGTAAAAAAATAGCAAGTCGTTTGAGCCTCAACGGCTCTATTCCAGACTGTTGGCAGTCGACTGGGCTCGACCAGTCGGCTGGCCAAAGGTTGCTGTTCGAATATATATAAAAAACATACCTAAGCCACTCTAGTCGACTGGGAGGACCAGTCGGTTGCCCCAAAGTTCATTCCAGTTTATTTGCGGAACGAAAACTGTGCTCCAGCCAACTGGAGGGTCCAGTCGAGTGTCCCTGTAGAAACTGTTTTTTTCAGATTTTGTAGCCAGTCTTGTAAAATCCATATCTCTCTCGTTTCTTGTCAGATTATAACGTTCTTGTACTCTACAAACATGAGAAAATGAGATCTATCTGTTAAAAATATTTTCAAAAATATTTGGACCAGTTGAATCAGGTTTAAGGTGCTGGATTCATAATTCAAGTGCCACTGCCATGTCTTTCCATTTGTAAACTTTGTTTAGCACTTGGGCTTTGGCTCTTGGGATATGAACTTTTATTTTAATAATATTTATGACCTTTGAAAATGATTTTTAATGAAACATAAATAGGTTTCAAGGTTAGTTTTGAAAGTTTAAAATGCAAAATCAATTGAAAAATATCTCCAATACAATCTAAAAAGTTAAACTACTTAGTACCTTGATCGTATTGTCTTCAAAGGTCTTCCTTGGGTTCTTGGCTTGTAAGTGAATACTTGTGAATGCTTGGTCCATGTGACTGTCTCTCTTGAATGGATTCTTCACTTTGAATGCTTAAGTAGATCTCCAACACTTGTTCAACTTTAAGCTTTACTTGGCATGTGCTAGGCTTGCTTGTGGGATCTTTATCTTGAGCTCTATGCTTGGACATCTTCCAAGGATGATGCCTCCAATATGTACAAGCTCACTTAGTTCCTTTTTGCATGTTGATCCTCAAGCCATGTGTTATGTTGTATTGTGCTAATGGTGATATGACATGTAAAGTTCATGTTTAAGGCACAATACTCTAAGGCAACACATTAGTCCATAAAGACTAATCAATTAAGTTTGCTAGCATAGAAAAATATGGTAAAGGTGATTAGTTGAACCCATGGGGAACTGGGCTAACAATCTCCCAATTTTTTATGATGGAAAACCAAATTGATTAGGAGGAAGGAGATACTAAAGTAGATTAGACAAATAATATCAAATAGGATATAAAATGAAGTGTAATACTCCCCCTCACTATATGCACAAGTGTAATATGACAATATAAATCATACAATGCATATAGGATATGGACTACCTAATCAATTCCAAAATTCTCCCCCTTTTACCAGCAACAAAAAGAGAGATTTTAACAATGAAAGCTCAAGAGATAATGCCAAGATGTGCAATGAGCGCCTCCCTATCTACTTATCATGAATATAAGATGCTCAAAGTGAAACATGAATGATAAGAGTGAAGTAACATATGAAGCTGAAGTAATCCTCCATTTTTTTAAGTATGTAGAGAAAGATATGTAGTTTAAGCACAATCAAATGGTGATTGCTAATATGGACATTCTAAACACAACTCTATGAAGCCTATGAACATACAAGATGTAACAGTTAAGCACTCCCCCTAAATTTTGTTATGTATGAACATAGATCAATTAAAGCATGGCATAACAGGTAAAATGATTTAGAATATATGACGTTTAAGGTTCTACTAGGAAACTTATCATGAATTATACGGTAATCCAATTTAAATACATGTGATAAGACCATACAAAGCATAGAGATAAAGATTGTCATTTGCAAGGCACTCTTATGTTCAATTTAGTGTTAATTGGGCACAAGAAAAGGATATAAAGTCAATAGATAACTCTATGACCGATGAAAACATGAATGATATAACATTTTAAGCTCCTTCTAATCCTTATCACAAGAGAGTTAGCAAACAAAATCGAATACGGTTCATGATAAGCAATATTTTTTACTATAAGATTTAGAATGTAAGCACAACTATAGGGATAATGGATAATGTGAGCATACTATAATAGTCCATATAAATAAAAAGATATGCCAATTAAGCTCATCCCCTTAGTATTTGTTATTGGCCTTGGGTAAAATCTATGAGGCAAGGCATGACAAGGCAAAATTGCTAAGGATAAGATAGTGAATGCTCATCTAATAAATCTTATCGTGGATATTGATACAAATAGCTTTAAGAGCTCTGATAAGTGTGTGAATTCATACGAAATGAAATTATTACAATGACGCGAGATCTTATGAATGAAATTCGAAGAGATTTGCAAAATTAGGCTCAGAATGAGAAATTTATCAATGGCAAAAATGATAAACAACATGAGGCCATCCAAGATAAGTTTAAAAACTTGGAAAATATGTGAAATTAAAGCACAAGTTAAGGGCTTTTATCGATACAAAAAATGAGCATTGTTCTTAGAATAGGAACACAAAACAAGCCCAACAACATAAATGAAGCTTTGTAGTTTCAAATGTGAGTACTTATCATATGTGAAGAGATATATACTTGAGAAAATATATGATAAGTCCAAGATAGGACATACATAACTTTAAAGCTCCCATTTTGTTATTGACTCATACATGGTATGAAGCCAATGAGCTGTCCTAAATATAGTCTCCCAGAGTCTTCATGTGAATAGTTGAAGGTGAACCCTTGGGCTACAATTGCATGTTTGGTACGGATCAAAAGACTAAATAAAATCATGGGATAATCCTAATAAAACATGCTCCCCCTGAATATGTCTATATAGTATATCTAAAAAGGCAAGACATATAAGACTGATCATGGTTTAGATGATAGGTAGAAGCCAAAGAAATTAGATGTCTTAATTAAAGTGATGGTATTGTTCCTTCAAAAGAATGTATGAGCACCTATTGAATAGCTTTTAACTTTAAAGTTTAACATCTTTACCATGCAGCTAATATCGATCAAGGGATAATAAATATATGAGAAAACGGTTCCTACACATATGTGTAGAGAGTTCTCTACACACTACCTTAAAATACAGTGGGGGCCCACATTGTTTGGGTGATCCAAGCCATCCATTTTAAAGGCCCTCACATAGATAGGGTATCTACAAAAAATCAGATCCATAGGATCATTCTAACCCTACGATTTGTGGAGGTATAATGGATGTCTTTAAACCTTCACAAATTAGTCCATTTTTTGCCTCCACAGTTCGAATGGTTAGGATGATCCTATGGATCTGATTTTTTGTGGACACCCTATCAATGTGAGGGCCTTAAAAATGAATGGTTTGGATCACCCAAATAATGTTGCCCCCACTGTATTTTAAGCTAGTGTGTAGATAACTTATCTACACATGTGTTTAGGAACCGTTTTCTCTAAATATATATATATATATATATATATATATATATATATATATATATATATATATAGTGCTACAATATAATAAAGAAATAATCACTCCAAAGATAGCTAATAAGTAAAGTTTGATAACGCCGACTATCCTAGAACAAGCAACTCTAAAACAACTAGTTCTATTCAATTTTCTTAAAAAAATAAACTAGTTTTCATTTTTTATTTTCTCACCCCTTACTAATGTGTTTTGATGGATAAAATATGAGAAGAAAAATCAATTATTGTAAACAAAACACATTTTGTCACAAATTTTCTCTTCAGGGCCACTTATACATATATTTCAATGTTAAGCTAGGCCATTTTTGGTACAATCTCTTAATTGAAAGAACTTTTTAAATGAGAACCAATCAATGAGATTATTATTTGAGTGATTTCAAAGTAAGACCTTTTTACTTTAACCCATTAGTTATATACTTGATTTTCAAGTTGGGTTTTTAATAATCTCATGATTTAATTTAAATGAGCTTTTCAATTTTGTACTTTTAATTTCATGAGATACAAGTTCGAGCATTTTAGACTATTTATGTTTTTAAATTTATCAAATTTATAATATATATAGTGATCTTCTTTGAAAGTGATATACTAGTAAGTACATAGATCACATATATATTTAATTAGGTATGATGAATGTCATTGTAGCTCAAATACCTTTTATGAGAGAGTCTTAGTGGGAATTAATGATTTTCAACATTTTAATAATCCCATTTTTCTTAAGATTCCTTTTTGAGGTTCACTTTTACCCTTTTTTTTATAAGATCAATTAATTTTGTGGAATTATCATATATCATATGAATGCCATAGATGATCAAACTTGTACAATATATCATAATGACTTTGTGAAGGATTTTGGATGATCAAACAATCTTAGTATTTTCCTTTCTTCAACAAATTCAATTTCACTTGCTTGAATACTTCAACTTTATCAAAATAAGATATTTCTACTTATGGTTTTCATGTCAAATACGAATAATCGTATATGGCTTATTGACATGATAGTATTAACTAGTTCAATGAGTGATTGAGATGAATTATATGACCTTTGCACACTGAATCTAGCTTAAATGTAAATTAACCTAAAAGTTAAGAAGTTCGATTTAGAGGAAATTTTTAAGGACAAGTTAAGTACAAAGTGTCTTATTTTTATTGTTTTCAAGGATATGATCAAGATAAAGCCTAACCATATTGATTCAAAAGCATAATCCACTTACATACAACTAAATAGATACTTGAGAAACAATTCATGTTGAGTACAATGTATCTATTCCAACATATTTTTAAAATGATAAAATCACGTCATACTCATTTAAGCACAAGTAACTTTTCCTTGTTTTCTTTTAACCCATCTTTGAATTTGATTCCATAATATTCATAAGTGTGAATGGGTTTTGTAAAATCAAGCATACATCTATGACATTTAATAAATAAGCACAATTAAGCTCAAAGTCATTCTTATGATTTTATTAAAAAAATAATCAAATTAAGCACTTATCAACTAGATACAAATAAATGAATCAATTATATAGTATCTAGCATGCAAGACAAAAAAATATAGTCATTGGAGCACACCCTTAAATCTAATAGAGTTACGAAATAGATCAAGTAAGGGGTTTTGGAACCCAAACCAACTTGGTTCCAACCAAGTTTGTCATATACAATGCATCTTTTCTAATCCATACAAACTTGTTTGATTTTAAAAATCTAAACCTACATTTAGACTTGTAGTGTCAAAGTCTACCACAGTAATCACATGATGCATAAGAATAGGTAGATAAGTAACAAGAAGAACTATAAGAATGAATGTGATCACACACATGTTTAGCCTTTTCTTCTTTTAGATTGTGGTTTTCCAATAAAAGTGATTTATTTTGATTTTTGATCTCTTCAATTTGATCTTTTAACAAGACAACTTTAAGAGATGAGTTTGTCTTTAGTTCTTCTTCATTTTCCTTTAAGAGTTTAAGTTCTTTAATTAACTCTAAATTTTTCTTCTTCATTATACTCTTGTCTTCAATCAACTTCTTTTCTTCATTTAATAAATCTTTATAATCATTTTCTGATTCTTCTAATTCTTTAGAAATTGAGTTAAGTGACTTTTCAAGTTTTTGATTTTTAGAAACTTCAATGAGTAAGACATCTTTTACTTTTTCACATGTGTCAATAGTGGGGATTTCATCATCATCACTATCCAAATCACTATTTTATTCATTACTTTTAACTAGTGCCATAAGACATACATTTTCTTTATAAATATTTTCAATTGAATTCCATATATCTTTAGCATTTTTACAAGAAGATTTTTTTTAAAAAATATTTGAGGACAAGGCACAAAAAATAGCAATCATGGCTTTAGAATTTAAACAAAATAATCTTTTATCATATTCACTTACTCTTTTGGATTTAGAAGATAACACAAATCCATTTTCAATTGTTTTTAAGAGTTTCCCATCTAGATTCTTAAGATAGGACTTCATACGAATCGACCAAGATCCATAATTAATTCCATCAAAGCATGGAAGTCTAGAAGCCATTAGGTTGCCAAAAGATTTTTCTCTTGTAGGTTTTCAATAGAAAGCATCTGTAAGAGCCTTTGCTCTGATACCAAATGAAATTAGGTTAGGCAACCCATGAGGGGGGTGAATTGAATTTAATTAAAATTTTAAAGATATTGATTGTGTTTAACCTCAAATTCAAATTACAACTAACCCTTGTTAATATGTTAGTAAAGTAAATGTAAAAGTTACCAATCGCAAATGTAGAGAACAAGTGAAGGAGGTTGAGAGGCAAAGAGATGAACACAATGATTTTAAAGTGGTTCGGTACTTGGATACAACACCAAGACCTACGTTCACTCGCCAAGACCTCCTCAGCACTTCCACTATCACGATCCTCCGTTCATAACAATCCGGATCGGAAAACCCTCTGACAATATTGAGAATAACCTTTCTTAACGGGCCGAATCGGAGACCCTTTTACAATGTTTGAAGAAAAAGAACAATGATGGAACCCTCTTAGCCTCTCGTAGGCTTGATGTACAATAGAAGCTCTCAAATAATTCTCCAAAGAAAAGATCACAAGTAAGCCTATGGAGATCTTCTTCAAAATGATTTTCCAAGTTCAAGCTCTTTTAATAATCAAATAGATTTTGAAAGTTTAAGCTCAAAGATAATATTCAATATGTCCAAAAGTTGTTAAATGTATGAATAAACATCATATTTATAGTCCATAAGAGTTTATGAATGTTTGGGGGAAAATTCAAAACGGTCAAAAAATAGCTAGCCGTTTGAGCCCCAGACCGTTGGCAGTCGAATGGGCGAGACCAGTCGGCTGGCCAAAGGCTATTGTTCGAATATATAAAAAACATACCTAAGCCGTTCAGTCGACTAGGAGGACCAGTCAGCTGCCCCAAAACTCATTCCAGTTTATTTTCAGAACATAAAATGTGCTCTAGTTGACTGGGGGTCCAGTCGACTGCCCCTGCAGAAACTAGTTTTTTCAGATTCTGTAGCCAGTCTTGTAAAATTCACATCTCTCTTGTTTCTCATCAGATTTTAAAGTTCTTATACTCTACAAACATGGAAAAAATGAGAGCTATCTGTTGACAATATTTTTAAAAATATTTAAAAATATTTTGGACCAGTTGAATCAGGTTTAAGGTGCTAGATTCATAATTCAAGTGACAACGCCTGTCTATCCATTTGTAAACTTTGGTTAGCACTTGGGCTTTTGTTCTTGGGCTATGAACTTTTATTTTAATAATATTTAGGACCTTTGAAAATAATTTTTAATGAAATATAAATATGTTTCAACGTTAGTTTTGAAAGAGGATCAAAAAATACTTTGAAATGCAAAACTACTTCAAAATGATCTCCAATACAATCTAGAAAGTTAAACTACTTAGCACCTTGATCGTATTGTCTTCAAAGGTCTTCCTTGGGCTCTTGGCTTGTAAGTGAACACTTGAGAATGCTTTGTCCATGTGACTGTCTCTCTGGAATGGATTCTTCACTTTGAATGCTTGAGTAGATCACCAACACTTGTTCAACTTCAAGCTTTACTTGGCATGTGCTAGGCTTGCTTGTGGGATCTTTATATTGAGCTCTATGCTTGGACATATTCAAAGGATGATGCCTCATATATGTGCAAGCTCACTTAGTTCCTTTGTGCATGTTGATCCTCAAGCCATGTGTTGTGTTGTGTTGTGCTAATGGCGTTATGACATGTAAAGTTTCTGTTTAAGGCACAATACTCTAAGACAACACATTAGTCCGTAAAGACTAATCAATTTAGGTTGGCTAGCATCAAAGCAACAAGGAAAATGTGATTAGTTGAACCCATGGGGAACCTTGGGCTAACATCTCTCCCTACCAATATGGGGAGAAAATCTTGCCAAATCTGAGTTAGAATTTAATGTTTTCCCTAACATTAAATTTTCCACTTCTAATTATAATTGACGCTTTTAATTTTTTTGCATTGCCCACTAACTTTCATCCTCTACTAATCCAGGTTTTAAATTTCAGTTTCGGGATGCGTTTCGGTCCTTACCGAAATTTCAATTTCGGACGAAATCTATCGAAATCAGATGAAGTGGTATTTTATAACATACCAAATCTCGACGAAATCCCTGAAATTTCGGCCAACATTTTGGTAGTTTCGGCTGAAATTTCGGGATAATATTAAATATGAAACAAAATCTTGATTTTTTCCAGATATTCCTTAAATTTCGACCGAAATTTTGGGTAAAACAAAATTTCGATCTAAATTTCGAAAACTTGGTCAAAATTTTGAAACGTTTTGAATTTATGCCATTTCGGTTTCGCTCTTAACCGAAACCCGAAATTTTGGATAAGAGATTTCTACATTTTTTTGCAATCCATAATCGGTATATATGTTTTTCTGAATTTTCTTTTGCATTTTTGTTTTTTTTATTTATGCTTTTATATATATATATATATATATATATATATATATATATTATTTCTATCTTTAATTCTAGGTTTTAATTTCTCTGTAGATTGAAAATGGCATTTCATGGCTTGCATTTGCCAGGGTAATGACTCCTTTAAGAACCTTAGCATAGTCTTCTCACTGACCATTCTAGAGAAAAGTGATTTCTTTTAAGTAGTCCATGGTGAGAGAAAAGAAGTGGGACATGGGTTCTGGTCACCAAGAGATGATAGTTTTAGAGAGATGGTGAGGATAGTTTTAGAGAGATTGTGTCGAGCGCGGTGGTTTGAGAGAGAGAGATAGAGAGAGAGAGGGAGAATGTTGGAAAATTGGGATTTATGAGAGATGAGATGTGAACTTGAGATAATAGGGTGTGATGGGGCCATCATTCATACCGCGTTTTGATGGCATGAAGCCCACCATCTCCTTCCAAGCATATGGTGATGGGGTATGAAAAACAGCAACTAATTAGCTGTCGACACGTGGCCCCAGGATGGGCCCACCACAAATCCAGTGTCGGCCCAGGGGCAATCCGGTAATTACCTAAGAGTAGGTAAACCTAAACCCACAGGAGGGCCGACACCTGTCCTGGGGTAGGTAATCCAACCACCCCAGGCCTCTCTCTATAAAAGGCCTCTTAAGGCTTGAAGAAAAGGGTAATAACTTCTGAACTACCACTCTTAAAAACTTGCTCTACACTCCTGCTCGTACTGACTTGAGTGTCAAAGGGCCTGTCCGGAGTAACGACTCCAGGTTGGTCTTCTGACCTCGTGTGCTCCTGCGCAGGACTTAGCTCCTTCACTTCGGTTCCTCGGGTCCTCCAGCTCAGCTCTTACGTCACTGCCGTATTTGTTACCGATTTTCGGCCTAACAGATTGACGCCATCCGTGGGACCCCGAACTAAAAGCTATTCGAATCCCCTATACAAAATGGCAGGGCGAAAGAGTGCTCGGGTACCAATTGCACGAACTACCCGAGCCGTAATACCCGCAGGACCCGGAGCGAACGAATCGCCTCGCAGGTGGTGGCTCCCTCTGCTACAGCAGAGCAGAGCCTCGCTCATTCGAAACACCTCAATCCCACACCCACTCCGGATCAAGTTCAAGCTCTCTTTCAACAAATGACGGCTCTTGTCGGTCAGTACCAACACCTGATCCAAGCGTCTCCCCAACAGAAGCTCCACGGCCCGTACAAGAAAGGTCGAATGCCCACAGGGGAGAGCCAGCGCGCCCCAGTGGAGACCGAACCCACCACTCCACAAGGCGAGCCCATCACTCCAGAACCAGGCATGCCCATACAGAACCTCACCACCGTCGGAGGTAGCGGTCCCGCTCCGCACGAAAGCACCGAGCCCAGGAAGACCGCGCACCGCAGGAAAAATCTCGGCCTCATCAAAGGAGTCCGGAAAGTCAGTCCGGCTTTGCGGCGAGCCCATCGGTGGAGAGAAACAAGTCGTTGGACCGAGCAGACCAGAGGGCTGACCCAATGCTACGACGAATAGAAGAAATAGATCACCGTATAGAAGAGCTGGCAAAAGATTAAGGCCGGCCCACTGCGAAGACGTACTCAAGCAGACCTCCGTTCACAGACAATGTTATGAACGCGCCGGCGCCCAGAGGGTTCAAAATGCCGACGGTTCCGCAATATGACGGAACCACCGACCCTGTGGACCACCTGGAAACGTTCAGGACTATGATGCTCCTCCACGGCGCCTCTGACGGATTCCTCTGCAGAGCATTCCTGACCACACTGACCGGTGCAGCCCGTGACTGGTACTCAAGGATCAATCCGAACTCCATTAGCAACTTTGAGGACTTTGGGGATGACTTGGTCCGCCATTTTATGAGCAGCCGGAGGCCAAGGAAAACAACAACATCCTTGATGGCCTTGCGGCAGAAGGATAATGAACCTCTGAAAACATTTGTCAGCCGTTTCAACAGAGAGGCTCTTCAAGTGTCAAACTTGGATCCATCAGCCGCCATGAATGCGCTCCTCACCGGCGCCAAATTCAACAATTTCCGCCGATGAGTTGCTCGCCAGAACACGCACTCACTGGCAGATCTGATGGCAGGGGCCGAGGAATATATAGCCGTGGAGGAGACTCTAGCGGCCTTAGACTCAAATCGGAGGAGAACCTCCGAAGAAAAGAACTCTACCAAGCAGCGTAGGGATGATAAGGCCCCCAAAAGGGAGAGGTCCCCCAGAGGAGGGAAGAAAACTTTACTCCTCTCAACACCTCCCGGAGACACTGTAAGCCCAAGGGTCTACTCTCCTATCTTGTTTTGATGATTCTAAACATAATTGATTGTGTTTTTGAATACTAATCAATTTGCTTTGAAGTGTTGTGTTTAAGATAGGATTGATCATTGAAGAAACCAACACACAACATGGTCATGCTTGGAGATATCCCATACAAGAGTCAAAGGAGCTAAGTGAAGCTCACCTCATCTCTCAAGCAAAGCATACACAAGATGGAAGATCAATTGAAGACCAAGACTAAAGAGAAGTTGAAGATTGCATAGGTATCATTGTACATCCTTTCTCTTTAGATTTCCAAGTCAAGGCAAAGTGTTTTCAACTTGTTTTTCAAAGAACACTTAAGAACTTAAAATGCATTAGTGAATGGTTATGTGATGGACCAACATGTTGGGACCCTCATAAACATTCCAAAATAACCATAGGAGTTGAGTTCCAAAAGCTAAAAATCAAATTTGCAATAAAAATCAAAAAGTGCGGATTTTTAGGCTTCTCGGAACTCCGAGAATTTTTCTCGGAGCTCCGAGCTCGGAACTCCGAGAGTTCCCTCGGAACTCCGAGACAATTTCTCGGAACTCCGAGAAATGGTCCAGTAGAAATTTTATTTCTTCTGGCCGTTGTCTCGGAACTCCGAGAATATTTCTCGGAACTCCGAGAATTCTCGGAACTCCGAGAATGGTTCTCGGAACTCCGAGAACCTCGCGACAGACTAAAAAATAGCCGTTGGGATTCAAATTAATTGTTGGTTTTTGATATTTCCACCCCCAAACGGTCATATTCTTTGGTGTGGTTATATATACAACATGTAGAGAAGTTTTTCACTCTCTCTTGATCTTTGAAAAACATCCTTAAGCATCAAAAACATTTGCAATCCATTTTAGCTTGAGTTTTTGTTTTTCATCCCAAACTTGCCTTTCACTTGTGAATCTTTTGAGTTTGGATATAGTAGTGCTTTCACTTGCAAATCACCATCTTTGAAGAGCAATCAAGGGTCTACAAAGAGCATCAAGCTTTCAAGAAGAAGCCAAGCTATTCTCTTTCAAATCTAGTGTAGGTGGCTAGGGCATTCCCTTTTTAATTCCCTAGAGAGCAACCGCTTAGAACTCGGCGGAGAAGGAGAGTCTTTGTAAAGGTGTAAGGGCATCCTTGTTTAATATCCCTTGGATTTGTAACCGCCTCGGAGCCGGGCATCGTGGAGGTCTCCTATAGTGGAATCCCTCAAGTGCGACCTTGAGTAGAGTGGAGTAGGCCGTTGGCCGAACCACTATATATCGGTGTGTCAATTTCTCACTCTTGCATTTCCATTATTGTTTTGGTTTGGCATTTCACTTTGTTCTTTCAATTATATGTGCACTAACCAAATATTTATTCAAGTGAAGAAAAATTCCAATTAGGGTTTATAGATAATTTTCAAAAGGCCTAATATTGAGTTAAATTCAATTCACCCCCCCTCTTGAGTATTTCAATTGGTATCAGAGCCTCGTCTCTATTTTTTTTAAAAACCCTAACCGGTTTAGAGTAAAGATTCAAAAATGGCAAACTACCCTCAACATCATGAAGGTTATTCAAACACTAGGCCACCCTATTTTGATGGTACAAATTATGGTTTTTGGAAAACTAAAATGAAAATCTTTTTAACTCAAGACTATCAAATGTGGAGAGCAATTAATAATGAATATATCCTACCCACAAGAAATTTAAATGATTGGACCGAAGCCGAACAACAAGCTTCGAATTATAATGCCAAAGCCATGAATTCTCTCATTTGTGCTCTATCTCCCGGAGAATTCAATAGAGTATCAAATTTGAATTCGGCTAAGGAAATTTGGGACACTCTAGAAGTCACCCATGAAGGAACCAATCAAGTTAAAGAATCTAAAATGAACCATATTTTTCGGCAATACGAACTTTTTCAAATGACACCCGATGAAACAATTGCCGACATGTACACTAGATTCACCAACCTTGTAAATGGATTAAGGGGACTTGGAAAACAATTTTCCAATAGAGATTTAGTAACTAAAATTCTTAGGTCCCTACCTTTGTCTTGGGAATCCAAAACCTCCGCAATCACCGAAGCCAAGGACATGAACACTTTGAACCTAGATGAACTTATAGGGTCCTTGATCACACATGAAATGATTTTCAAAACAAAAGCACCCGAAATCGAAACTAAAATCGAAAAAGGAAAAGGAATTGCTTTTGCTTGTAATGTAGGTGAAAGTGAAGATGCAAAGGAAGACATCGAGGATGAAGTAGCTCTCCTAACAAGAAGGATCAAGTTCTTGCAAAGAAACATGGGAGGCATGAGAAATAGAAGGACCAATCCTCCATTCAAGAAGAAAGAAGAAGTTGGTGATGGATCTTCTCAACCCCGATGTTACGGTTGCAAGAAGCTTGGACACATTCGCCCGGATTGTCCACTCAACAATGAACCTACTTCAAACAACCGCTTCAAGAGAAGAGAAGGCAAGAAAGGAATGTCCGCCACATGGGATGAGGAGATTGAAAGCGAAGGCGAACAAAATGATGGGGAAGATTGCCTATTAGCAAGAAATGTGTGCTTCATGGCCTCAACAAATGACAACAATGAGGTAAACACTTTAAATGATGTCATTATCTTACAAGAAGTTTTAGATTCCTTACAAAGTGCAAATGATGAACTTGAAATTCAATTTGATAAAATTGCATCACTTGAAAATTCTCTTGCTAACATGACAAAAGAATTTGGTTGGTTAAAAAAGGATCATGAATTCTTAGATAATGAAAATGAAAAATGCAAAGTAGAGATTCATGAGCTAAATGCTACCATTAAGACTTTGAATGAAAATCGACAAAATCTTTCTATTGAAAATAACAAACTAAAGCATGAAAACGGTAAACTATCTTTTGAATATGATGAACTCAAGAAACTCTTTGAAAAATTTGAAAATAGTTCATTAAAATTGGATAAACTTGTAAATCTTCAAAGAATGTCAAGTGACAAAAGTGGACTTGGACATAGATGGAATACCACAATATCTAACTATAAAAACAAACTTGAAAAGACCTCCTCTAGTAGTACCAAAATTTGCTTTTATTGTGGATTGTTAGGTCATTATAAAGTTGCTTGCTTGCATGCTAAACAAGATAAGATCAAATTGAACTCTAAAGTGAAAACAAATGAACATAGCAAGATTAGGAAGATTTGGGTACCTAAGGGATCTCACTTGCCTATTCCTATGTAGGTATGCCTTAAAAGCCACAACAAGAGGAACACATGGTACCTTGATAGTGGATGCTCTAGACACATGACTGGAGACCTCACTCAATTCGCATCACTATCACTCAAGGATGGTGGAGAAGTTACCTTTGGAGATGACAAGAAAGGAAAAGTCAAAGGTGAAGGCACCATAGGTAACTCTACCTCTCCCATACATGATGTACTCTTTGTTGATGGCTTGTCCCATAATCTTATTAGCATTAGTCAATTATGTGATAATGGTTTTGAAGTTGTCTTCAATCCCGACAAATGCATTGTTAAAAATAAGATAAATGGAGAAGTAAAATTCATAGGGTCTATAGACAATAACATTTATACAATTGGACTAGATGATCTTAGACTCCAAAAAGTGACTTGTCTAAATGCCATTAGTGAGGATTCTTGGCTATGGCATAGGAGGTTGGGTCATGCCGGAATGGATCTCATTTCGACCCTCTCCTCAAAAGAAAGTGTTAGAGGATTGCCTAAGTTCAAATTCATCAAGGATCACATTTGTAGAACTTGTCAATTAGGAAAACAATTGAAAAGCTCTTTTGCACCTAAAAATATGATTTCAACTTCCTACCCTTTGGAGCTACTTCATATGGATCTTTTTGGACCAATGAAGACTAGTAGCCTAGGTGGAAAGAGGTACGTGTTTGTAGTTGTTGATGACTACTCACGATTCACATGGGTCATATTTCTAGGACATAAAGATGAAACTTATGAAAACTTCCTAACATTATGCAATCAAATTCAAAATGAAAAAGGTGTTGCCATCTCCCACATTAGAAGTGATCATGGAACGGAATTTGAAAATGTACACTTTGACACTTACTGTAATGAACATGGCATTAAACATAATTTTTCCGCACCTAGAACACCTCAACAAAATGGAGTAGTAGAAAGAAAGAATCGAACTCTCCAAGAAATGGCTAGAACAATGTTGCATGAAAATGATCTCCCTAGATATTTTTGGGCGGAAGCGGTTAGCACCGCTTGCTATATCATAAACAGGGTATACTTAAGGCCAATCTCTAAGAAAACACCTTATGAGCTTTGGAAAAACTTGAAACCAAATATAAGCTATTTTAGAGTGTTTGGATGTAAATGCTTCATTTTGAACATTAGAGATAATTTACATAAATTTGATAAGAAGTCGGATGATGGAATATTCTTAGGGTATTCTTCTCATAGCAAAGCATATAGAGTATTTAATAGGAGAACCCTAGTAGTAGAAGAATCCATGCATGTGACATTTGATGAAAGAGAGCCAACACCTCAAGAAATGCCACATGATGAGGATGAACCCGTTGAACATCTTTTTCCAAAATTGAGTGCTCCTCCTCATGCATCTACTAGTCATACACCACCTAGTGAGGAAGTAGAAAATGAAGATGATGCCTCATTACCTAGGGATAGGAGAACATTGGTTGATCATCCTGAATCCCAAATCTTAGGTGATGCCACATTGCCAGTAAGAACTAGATCATACTATCGTAGTGTGAGCAATAATTTGGCATTCCTATCCGAATTAGAACCAAAATCCATCAAGGAAGCAGAAAAGGATGAATATTGGTTGATGGCCATGCAAGAAGAGTTGAGTCAATTCGAAAGGAACAAGGTATGGAGGCTAGTACCTAGACCTAGTGATCATCCAGTCATTGGCACGAGATGGGTGTATAGAAATAAATTGGATGAAAATGGAATTATCACTAGGAATAAAGCTAGGCTTGTAGCCCAAGGGTACAATCAGGAGGAAGGGATAGATTATGATGAGACATTTGCTCCTGTTGCCCGTATGGAGGCTATTAGGATACTTTTGGCATATGCATCTCATAAAGGATTTAAACTATATCAAATGGATGTCAAAAGTGCCTTCCTAAATGGCTATATCCAAGAGGAAGTGTATGTTGAGCAACCTCCAGGTTTTGAAGACTTCAAACATCCAAATCATGTCTTCAGGCTTGATAAAGCTTTATATGGATTAAAGCAAGCTCCTAGAGCTTGGTATGAGAGGCTTTGCACTTTCTTAGTTGAAAAGGGATTCGAGATGGGAAAGGTGGATAAAACCTTATTTATCAAAAGAGAAAATCATGATATCCTCCTTGTCCAAATCTATGTGGATGATACCATCTGTGGCTCAACTAATCAAAAATTGTGTGATGAATTTGCAACCTTAATGAAAAATGAATTTGAAATGAGCATGATGGGAGAGTTAACCTACTTCTTAGGACTCCAAATTAAACAATACAAAAATGGAATATTTTTAAATCAAGAAAAATATACAAAGGAGTTATTAAAGAAGTATGGCATGGATAGCAGTAAGACATCAAGAATTCCCATGAGTACTACTGCTAAGCTAGAAAAAGATGAATTTGGCAAATCTGTGGATCAGAAATTGTATAGGGGTATGATAGGTAGTTTGCTCTATTTGACAGCCAGCAGACCAGACATTATGTTTACTGTCTGTCTCTGTGCTCGATTTCAATCGGATCCTAAAGAATCTCACCTATCGGCAGTTAAGAAGATCTTCAAGTACTTAAAAGGAACCCAAAGTCTAGGACTGTGGTATGAAAGATCATCTTCCTTCACTCTCATCGGATATTCAGATGCAGACTTTGCTGGATGTAGAGTAGATAGGAAAAGCACTAGTGGGACTTGCCAATTCTTGGGTAAATCACTTGTTTCATGGTTTAGCAAGAAGCAAAATTCAGTAGCTCTGTCCACAACAGAAGCAGAATATGTGGCAGCTGGAGCTTGCTGTGCTCAAGTCCTATGGATGAAAAGCACATTGATGGACTATGCAATCAAAATGGAAAATATTCTCATCCAATGTGACAATACTAGTGCTATAAGCTTAACAAAGAACCCCATACAACACTCAAGAACAAAACACATTGAGATTAGGCACCACTTCATCAGAGATCACTCACAAAAAGGGGATATTTGCTTAAAATATATCAACACTGAAGAACAATTAGCGGATATCTTTACAAAACCCCTTAGTGATGATAGAATTTGCTATATCCGAAGTGCCTTAAACATATGGAGTGCGGATCAAATCAAAGAAATTGCCAAATAAATACTTTGTGCCTTTAACCAGCTTATCTATATAGTATTTATATATATAATCTTTGTTTGGTAGTATCTGCATGAATGAGATGTCAAATTTTTAATCTTAAAAATCACTCAATTGATATTCTTAGCCTTCTTAGTTTTTCTAAGTTGGAGAGGTATCTTCACTTTAATTAAAATACCTAACATCTTGACATATGTCAACATCTCGATCATGAACAGGTATATGTGCATTACTTGGTTATATAATTTTATACCATAAGCATTGATTCAGGGGGAGTTATCCACTCCTATTTTTTTTTACACCCTTTTCTGTCGATGACAAAAGGGGGAGAAGTTTGAAATTGATTATCTATTCAATTGACTATATGCACCACTTGCTTATAACTTGTATCATTTATATGTGTGCATATATTGAGGGGGAGTTCTAGTATTCACTTGCCTACTATGTCACTCCACACACACCTCATAATCAATTTTGTTTGTCATCATCAAAAAGGGGGAGATTGTAAGCCCAAGGGTCTACTCTCCTATCTTGTTTTGATGATTCTAAACATAATTGATTGTGTTTTTGAATACTAATCAATTTGCTTTGAAGTGTTGTGTTTAAGATAGGATTGATCATTGAAGAAACCAACACACAACATGGTCATGCTTGGAGATATCCCATACAAGAGTCAAAGGAGCTAAGTGAAGCTCACCTCATCTCTCAAGCAAAGCATACACAAGATGGAAGATCAATTGAAGACCAAGACTAAAGAGAAGTTGAAGATTGCATAGGTATCATTGTACATCCTTTCTCTTTAGATTTCCAAGTCAAGGCAAAGTGTTTTCAACTTGTTTTTCAAAGAACACTTAAGAACTTAAAATGCATTAGTGAATGGTTATGTGATGGACCAACATGTTGGGACCCTCATAAACATTCCAAAATAACCATAGGAGTTGAGTTCCAAAAGCTAAAAATCAAATTTGCAATAAAAATCAAAAAGTGCGGATTTTTAGGCTTCTCGGAACTCCGAGAATTTTTCTCGGAGCTCCGAGCTCGGAACTCCGAGAGTTCCCTCGGAACTCCGAGAAAAGGTCCAGTAGCATCTGGACACTTTCTCGGAACTCCGAGACAATTTCTCGGAACTCCGAGAAATGGTCCAGTAGAAATTTTATTTCTTCTGGCCGTTGTCTCGGAACTCCGAGAATATTTCTCGGAACTCCGAGAATTCTCGGAACTCCGAGAATGGTTCTCGGAACTCCGAGAACCTCGCGACAGACTAAAAAATAGCCGTTGGGATTCAAATTAATTGTTGGTTTTTGATATTTCCACCCCCAAACGGTCATATTCTTTGGTGTGGTTATATATACAACATGTAGAGAAGTTTTTCACTCTCTCTTGATCTTTGAAAAACATCCTTAAGCATCAAAAACATTTGCAATCCATTTTAGCTTGAGTTTTTGTTTTTCATCCCAAACTTGCCTTTCACTTGTGAATCTTTTGAGTTTGGATATAGTAGTGCTTTCACTTGCAAATCACCATCTTTGAAGAGCAATCAAGGGTCTACAAAGAGCATCAAGCTTTCAAGAAGAAGCCAAGCTATTCTCTTTCAAATCTAGTGTAGGTGGCTAGGGCATTCCCTTTTTAATTCCCTAGAGAGCAACCGCTTAGAACTCGGCGGAGAAGGAGAGTCTTTGTAAAGGTGTAAGGGCATCCTTGTTTAATATCCCTTGGATTTGTAACCGCCTCGGAGCCGGGCATCGTGGAGGTCTCCTATAGTGGAATCCCTCAAGTGCGACCTTGAGTAGAGTGGAGTAGGCCGTTGGCCGAACCACTATATATCGGTGTGTCAATTTCTCACTCTTGCATTTCCATTATTGTTTTGGTTTGGCATTTCACTTTGTTCTTTCAATTATATGTGCACTAACCAAATATTTATTCAAGTGAAGAAAAATTCCAATTAGGGTTTATAGATAATTTTCAAAAGGCCTAATATTGAGTTAAATTCAATTCACCCCCCCTCTTGAGTATTTCAGACACATACTGGCCGCAATCAGAGGGGAAGAGTTCGTAAGGTGGCCGACCAGAGAGAGACAAGTTGAAGTATTGTAGGTTCCACAGGGACCACGGGCACGACACAGACGAGTGCTGGCAGCTCAAGGAAAAAATCGAGCTGCTGATTGGTCGCGGATACTTGAAAAAGTATGTCAAGGATGACGGCCACAGAAGAGAGCGTAGGGAGAAGAGTCTCCAGGGCCAGAGCCCCCGACGGTCACAGCCGCCCCATGCGCGGAATCAATCCCCTCCGCCATGCAGTCCACAGCCAGAGGCGCGCCGATCCCAGCCCAAGGGGGTCATCAACACAATTATGGGCGGGCCAGCAGCCGAGGGCACATCATCTGCTGCTCGAAAAGCATACGCATGCCTAGTCAACGCCGTGCGCACATGCAGCAAAAAGATGAGGACGGAGAATGAAATCTCCTTTTCAGATGCGGATCTCGACAACTTGATACTGCCTCACGACGACGCCCTGGTCCTAACAATGCTCATCGCGAACTAGGAACTGAAGAAAATCCTTGTCGACTACGGGAGTTTGGCCGATATCATGTACTATCATGCTTTCAAGAAAATGATGATCGGAGACGACCGCTTAAGGCCGGCGAACTCCGATCTGTTCGGTTTCTCAGGGGAGGTTGTGAAAGTGGAAGGACAGATTGAACTCCCAGTCCTCGTCGGAGAACCACCCTGTCAAGCCTTCGCGATGGTCAACTTCCTGGTAGTGAGGGCCACTTCGGTCTATACACTATCTTGGGACGACCCGGCCATAACTTAATCTGCGCTGTCGCTTCAGCGTATCACCAGAAAATGAAGTTCATAACGCCAAATGGCGTGGGAGAAGTCAGGGGAGACCAACCACAGTCCAGGGAGTGCTATGCCATGGCACTCAAGGGCAAAAATGCGGTGGAATCGCTGCCGATTGAGCTACTCGATCTAAGGGACTCAGCTCAGGGGACTCAGCTCCTTCACTTCGGTTCCTCGGGTCCTCTAGCTTAGCTCTTACTTCACTGCCGTATCTGTTACCAATTTTAGGCCTAACATATGGTGTGCTACAGTTTACACCTATGAGTGGGCCCACCATCTCCTATCAAATTCATACATAAGGTGGGCCTTTCATTTTATCCCTGGATGGAATGAGACCCATCAATTCTACTCAAACCATTACATAAGGTGCAACCCTCATTTTATCCTCAGTTTTCATGGGCGGGTCCCACAATCTCCACAAACTCAACCGCAAGGGTGGGGCCCACCATTTTACACTCCATGTTTTGATGGGCATGGCCCCACTATTTTACACCATGCGTATATATACAACATGACATTAAGAACTCTTTTCCATAAGAAATTAAAGTTACAAAAAATTGAAACAAGTACAGGTGGCTGAACATATATTGGACGTCCCCGGTGAGCGTCATACTTGTCCGTCACGCTATCATTTCCCATGTGTTTTATTCGCAGTTCCTTCATACGTAACTCATCTTACGTGTCCCTCCCCAACACGTTTTTGCAAACATCCGCGGCATCATGATTTCCTATCTTCGTAATTTTCTTAGCCTTTTCAGGCAATCGATAAACCTCCCACGTAGTTTAAGGAAACCTCTCTCTCTCTCTCTCTCTCTCTCTCCAGCTAAGACTCGTTGGGACCTTCGCCCATTTTTTATTTCCAATCTCTCCCTATAAATAACAAAAAACCGTTCCAACCGGCCTAGCAAAACCCGAAAACCTACCTCAAGATTCCTCAACCGGAATTCTGACAAATCTTGCCGGAATTCCTGCGAATTCTCCCCGGAGGAAAATTATAAAATGGTTGTGAAGATGATGAGGTGGTCTCCATGGCCACCACAAGCAACAACAACAAAGAGGTTTCAAGTAAAGGCCAAGATTTTGAGAATAGAAGGGTTTGAAGGAGATGAAGGGAAGGTTTTGATGGCTGATATGATATGGAAAGGGCATAAATCAGGGGGTTTAGTTTCTTTGAGAAAGAGAGAGAAGCAAGAGCGCCGAAACGTTTCGATAGGGAGGTTGGTTTTGGGAGAAGATGGTGGGCGTTTCGTAGAATTTGGAGATGAGTTTGAGAACGTTTGTGGGTTCTCTGTCTTACACAAAGATCATTCCTTCAATGCGTGGGACGTTTCGATTTCGATTCTATACGTAAGTTTTATTGATATCGTCTTTTTTTTCTTTGAGGTTTCCGTACAAATCGAAATGTTTCTTTCTTATTTTTCCTTGTTAACGAAGATCTTTTGATTCCTTTGTACCAATTGTCCAGGGTGTTTTAAATGTTTTTTCATTCTTTTGGACTCAAAACTGCTTCTTTGTTTTTCGGTTACTAAACTTAATATAATTAAAATTTTGAAATGATATCAGCACAACCATGTTTTGATATTTGCACTAACTCATCTTGTCTTTTATTAATTAAATAGCTGTCCAAGGTTATTACAGGTCTTAAAAAGGTCTCAGGAGCCAATTAAAAGAGCATGGTTGTGCCGATATCATTTCCCTTAAAAAATTGGTGGTAATTTTCAGTGTAGAATGCTTAGGATCGTCCAACACAAAAGTTTCAGGCACTGTTCGAACTCAAAGTCATTTCTCATATTAAAAAACGAACAAAAAGATTTCGAAAATCCATGGAGAAAGATTTTGGTGCCAGAATTTGAGTGTCAGGTACCGAAATCTCCCCCCCTTTTTTGTTAGGGACCACGCTGTCTCTCTTTTTAAACATTCGTTTATTAGCTGTAATGATTCGAGGAACTCTTTTTTTTTTGATTGGTAATTGATTCGAGGAACTCTTATAAGGAAAGAGTTGGATTTTAGATTTTAAAATAAAGAAGAGGGAAATATCAGCCCATGTTTTTACCAGCCCACAAAATTCCCAATATTTTGACATTTTCAACTCATCCCCTTCTTAGCTCCAAATTGACAATAATACCCTCATTATTTATTTCAAACCTACGAATATAAGATGCTAAGAATAAATGCAATTTCAGTGATTGATATGGATATTTTCGTCAATCCAATAAAAGCATCACTGACACTCAATTACGGTATCTTCCAAGAATGATCCGTTTTTATATTCGACTTCGTCGTATACACCGAAGAATATCTGTATATAATACTCCTAGATCATAGAGTTGTGGACCCACCAGTTTATTCGTGGGATGAGTCTCTTAAAATGCATGGGCACCGAGTTTTCAGTGTATGTACTCTAACAAGTAAGAATGATGTTGCAGGGGCCTGAAGCTGAAGAACTCTCGGCAATAGGGACAGTTTCTATAAACCTTGCAGAAATAGCTTTGGAGGTGCAAAAGGATGAAACAGGATCAGAGATTCAAAGAAAGCTTGCAATCCCATTACATGTTGCTGCTGTTGTTAGTGATGCTTTGCTTTACGTAAGTCTTCTTCCCCCCCACTATTAGCAGTGCTTTTACTATTCATGAGAAGTGGTCAATGGGTTTCAGTGGTTCAAACCATTGACTTTGGCAATCTATCAAGTGGGACAGCCTTTGGTCATAATACAATAGTGTGATAAGGTGAATGCCTATCTTTGAAATTCTGGGCTTTATAATCAAGACCGTTGATCATGTAGGCCATGGTCCTAGTCCCATGTCCTTACATGAGATAAAAGATTACAAAAAAAGGGAGCTTGTTTGTTTTGGATTTTGAGAATTGGTTTTCACTCCACTGGAGTGAAAATTAAACATAATTTTGAATCCAATGGTCAGTTTTGGACTCAAAATTGATTCTCAAAATCCAAAACAAACAGGTGATTGGTTCTGTAACACAATTGGTGGATGCCTTGTACCTCAACCATGATGTTTTAGGTTACATCCGAGCTTAATAATTTTCAATTCAGGGAAGATTTCGAAAAAGATTAGGAAAATTTTGGAAAAATAATCATCAATTTTCTTGTGAGTTCAATTCGTTCACTTAAGGATAATCACTCCATCTGTTGTGGTAAAAAACAGTTAATGTGAGGTGGCAGCCCAAGAAAAGCAAACCTGACTGGGGTAAGATAGGATATTGGAATGAATGTCGATCTGATCGTCCAATAGAGAAGGTTCTATACCAAGGTGTGTCCTGCACAAGGTAACACCCGGTCAGAAGGCCAACCTGGAGATAGTCCCCGGACGGGCCCTCCGATGCTTAAGTCAGTATGGGACATCATCTATAGGCCGTACATAACAAAATAGTAATGAACAGTAATTTCTCGAGTTTTGGACCCCTACCTTTGAGCCTTTACTGGCTATTTATAGTAAGTGGGTGCAGTTGATTTACCCTTTTGCCCTTTCGACAGGTGTCACCCCACGATTGGGTAGAATGTGGGTTTTTCCCCTGCCCTCTAGGGTTAGGCTTTTAATTACTCCCTGCTAATAAGGGTAATTAGGGGATTATCATTTGGGGACACGTGTCATTCTCTGATTGGATAATCGGTTTTGAGTCCCCATCAGATGCCCCTAGTTCCTTAGGCCGTGTTTATGGCCTGGGGAAGTTGAAAGATGACTTCAGCCGGGGGTTGTGCCCGTTTGGGGGTTCGGATCGGCTTTGGACGATCGCATATTGGGATCGGATCAGCTTCATATTGGGACCGGCCAAGTACGATCTGATTTTTTGTCATCTTGCGGCCTTGCGCCATAACGGGATCGGCCAAGGACGATCAGATTTTTGTCGCCTTGCGGCCTTGCGCCATATTGGGATCGGCCAAGGGCGATCAGATTTTTGTCGTCTTGCGGCCTTGCTCTATGTCGGGAGCGGCCAAGTACGATCAAATTTTTGTCATCTTGCGGCCTTGCACCATATCAGGATAGGCCAAGGACGATCAGAGTTTTGTCGTCTTGTGGCCTCGCGCCATATTGGGATCAGCCAGAGACGATCGCATTTTTGTCGTCTTGTGGCCTCGCTCCATATTAGGATCGGCCAAGCACGATCGCATTTTTGTCGTCTTGTGGCCTTACGCCATATTGGGATCGACCAAGGATGATCACATTTTTTGTCGTCTGGTGGCCTTGCGCCATATTGGGATCGGCCAAGGACGATCGCATTTTTGTCATCTTGTGGCCTTGCGCCATACTGGGTCGGCCAGAGACGATCACATTTTTGTCGTCTTATGACCTTGCGCCATATTGGGTCGGCCAAAGACGATCGCATTTTTGTCGTCTTGTGGCCTGCCCCATATTGGGATCGGCCAGAGACGATCGCATTTTGTGAGGGAATTCAGACAAACTACTTTCCTCAATAGTTTTTTGTCTTTTTCCCATATGGGGGTTTCTTGGAGCAGGGGAGGGAAAAAGACGCCACTCTTCGTGAATCGTGCCAGCCATTAATGGCCTCTGGCGTTGTGAGACACGTGGCATTGTGGCATTCGAGGATGTGAAGGGTCGTCAGTGTTGTTTTTGGTTATAAAAGGAGATGATCCTCTTCATTTCTTCATTCTTACATTCTGCCTTTTGTTCTCGCTCTGGTGGTCAGATTGGCTGTGTTTGTTCTTCTTGAGTTCGGGGTCCTTCGTATGCTGATCGGTAATCTCTTCCTTGCCTCATTTAGTTCTTTCGCTTTTCGTTTTTTCGTTCATGTCTGGTAGTCGTAGTACAATTACTCGCGTCGAGTCCGGATCCGGTTTGCCTTCGGAGGAATCTTCTTCCTCCAGTAGTAGTTAAGGGTCTTGTTCTTCCGAGAGGACTAGATGTACCTCTAGGGGTTATAGTGGCTAGACCATGGCCGATCAGAGTCACAAGAGAAGGATTCCTGGTCCTTATGTCGTAGCTAGTGACCAGGAGGTAGATATCCTTAGCGACGATCCTATCTTGGATCTGGGTGTAGATCCTGATCCGGTCGTGTTCCCTCTTGATGAGGGAATGGATCATGATTCTGATGTTGAGTTGAGAAGTCGATTGCGGGGGGCTTCAAGTTCGTCTGCTGTGGATAGGATTGTTGATGTCATCGTGGAGGCACAGATGGTGGCCGAAGTTAAGCATCACAGAGCAGCCCTAAAAAAATCGAGTAGACTGGCAGAGTCTAGGTTAGACTTTATTAGAGACATGTATTGTATTCCAGAGCGATTTAGTTTACGATCGGCGGAACAAGGTGATCGCGCACCCAATAAAAATGCGAATGTGTGCATCTATGAGGATTCCCTTAAGGTTAGGTTTAGATTTCCCATAAATCCTTTTGTGGTGGAGGTGTTGCGTTTCTATGGTTTAGCACCGTCCCAAGTGGCCCCGAACTCATGGAGGATCATCTTTGGCTTCATGTACGTGATGAAGAAGAAATTGGAGAAGGATCCTTCATTGGAGGTGTTCTGCAGGTGTTGTCATCTCACGAGGAACCGCTCGAATAGCTGGGTGTACATAAGCCAGCGTTCCGATATTAAATTCATAGTTGGTTTGCCGACCTCGATCCATGGTTGGAAAAATTGGTTCTTTTATGTGAGCTTGGACAATCCTGGTCTAGATGAGAGGTGGAAGGTTCCCTTGGTATGGTTGCCCGTAGATACGAAGATGATGAGTGAAAAGCCTGAATTGTCGAGTGGTGATGAGGCGACCGTCAGAGCTCTCGAGGCGTACCTTCTGGAGGAAGGGTTGATTTATTACAAAGATTTCGATAGTGAGGAAGTTCTGTAGGCAATTGGAGTCAGTTCAAGCCAGTAGGTGTCTTAGGCTTGTTAGTAATTAGGGTTTGCCTTGCATTTAGAATTCTTTTGCTTCCTCTGGCTGTGTTCTGTTATCTGATTATTTGTTGTCCTTTTGATCTTTACTTTACTTTCAGTGATGGACGCTGCTAAGAAGGCAGAGATGTTGAAGCGGGTGATGACGAGCAAAGTAGGACAGGCTCAGAAGAGGAAAGAGCCAGAGAGACCTTCTGATCGTCTAGTCCAGGACAAGGGGAAAGCAGTCAGGTCGACTACGGCCGGTAAGTCTCTCTCCGCCTTAGCACAACTTTATAAGGATACTCATCCTAAAAGGGTTAAGGCATCAGGTGGCATAGCTGGGACAGTAGCGAAGCGTCCGGCTTCGGGGTTATTGCCGGTGGAGAAGGATAAGGTGTTCCGTCCGGATTGGTCTATCCTTCGGACTGACACCGCATTTGGTAATCTGGAAATCACCCGAGAGCATATCCGGAAGGGCGTGCTGGAGAAGGATGCTAAGCGCATCGAGAAGGAAGTCCCTGAGACGGCCTTTGGAGCAAGTTTTGTATCTATTTATTAGGTGACTGTTGTGATTTCTTCTTGTATTTGTTGTGCATGCATTCGTGACTCTGATCATCTTCTCACTCAGTGCTTGTGCTTGCAGCTGGGTTGCTATTGGATTGACTTGGAGAGGAAGTCCATGATGTTTTCTGAAACTTTGACAAGTGTCCAGAAGGAGTTGGGCCAGGCAAACAAAGATAATGAGCAGCTGCTCACCAAGCTGCGCGCGTCAAAGGATGCGAGGAAAAATTTGACTGAGGAGAATGCCCGTCTGAAGAACGCCCAGGAGGAGCAAATTTGGAGAGCATTGGATGATCAGGCCTTGGACCACCTTGCAGAGAAGAAAGAGGCAGTGGAGGCGGCCGTGGAGGCGAAGCAGACCGAACTCTACGAGCTCATCTCTATTGCCTACGCGGAGGCCTTTAGTTCCTACAAGGGTCTTATCTTTATCCTGATGCCGATCTTGACTTTGATGACATTTCTTGGGAGAGTTTATACTCTGGCTCTGTTGCTGACTAGGTCGACGACCCTATAGCGGGGGATGCCGGTCGTGATCGTGATCAGTCTCCTGCCTTGGTTCCTGACGATTAGGATGCTCCTGCCTCTTAAACTTATCTTTTCATCTTCTCTTTTTTATTTCGTGTTAAGATTCTGTATTTTGTACCTTGGCCTTGTAGGCCGCTCATGGACTGTTTAAGAACTTTGGTGGAACTCTGACTGTTTTATTCTGAGTAATTTCTCTATCTTTTGATCAGGATATCCCTAACCTTTCATGATGTGATAACCATTAAGGGTTAGCACTCGTCAGGTTTTCCCAAGCCTTAGGCTTTTCGGGGTTCCCAACTCTTCTATATCACCCGGCTTGGTTTCGGCATTTTTCCCAAGTTGTTCTCAAGATTGAAATGCGCGACCAAGTTAGATGTTTTTGCTTGACCAGAGTTTAAAGACTCGGGCTTATTATTTACTTAACTCGTCATCATGTCCTTTTGTCTCCCAGCCTGAGGTCATACTCCGGCTTTTGGGAGGATTGACAAGTGATTGGTTTTTGGTTATCCGGGATGGAACATTCAGATTCATCTCTATGAATTCGATAATAGTCAAGAAACTCATTCAATTTTATTGATGCCAAGAGTGTTTACATAGATTTCCTTTCTGAGTTTGTTCTTGATTACAAAACATTGTAATAGTTGGGGAGGGGATAGGAGCTCCGCTATTGATAATACTTCTTGAGGTTCTTGGCATGCATGGAGGCGTAAGTGCCCTTTGAGGGTTTCCAGCCTGTAATTGCCTGGTCGGATGACCTGTGCCACTTTGTATGGCCCCTCCCAGGTTGGGGAGAGTTTGCCAACTTTTCGGGGCTGTGAAACGACTGCTTTTCTTAGCACTAGGTCCCCTGCTCTATGGTCCCTTGGTCGGAGCTTCGAATTGTAATATCGTTCAATCCTTTGTTGATAGGCTGCGACCCGAAGCTTGGAGTCTTCCCTTAGCTCGTCGAGGAGATCAAGGTTTGCCTCAGGCCTTCGTGGTTCCGTCCTCCGTTGAAATGTTGTCTACGGAAGGAGGGAACACCAATTTCCACGGGGATAACCGCTTCGGTCCCGAATGTTAGATTGAACGGGGACTCTCCTGTCAGGCCCCTAGGAGTGGTTCGGGCCCTAGGAGTGGTTCGTTAGGCCCAAAGGACACGGTAAAGTTCGTTGGCCCATCGGCCTGACTTTTCATCGAGTCTTTTCTTGATTCCTTGAAGAAGGGTTCGTTTGGTGACTTTGGTTTGGCTGTCAGTTTGGGGGTGTGCTACGGACGTGAACCGCTGTTCGATTTGAAGGTCTGTGTAGAACTTCCTAAATTCTCTGCTGTCAAATTGGGTTCCATTGTCTGTGATAAGTACCCTTGAGATGTCGAACCGGCAAACTACCGACTTCCAAAAGAAGTACTGAATGTTCTGCTCTGTAATTTCTATTATGGGCTCTGCCTCTACCCATTTGGTAAAGTAATCCACCGCTACAACCACAAACTTTCATCCTCTTGGTGCCCTAGGGAAGGGTCCCAATATATGGATGCCACAAAACGCAAATGGTATCGGACTGGTGATGGGAGCCAGAGGTGCCCCTGGTTGATAGGATGTAGGGGTAAACTTTTGGCATTTGTCATATTTCTTGACAAGATCCATGGCGTCTTTCCTCAGGGTGGGCCAATATAGTCCTCTAAGAAGGATCTTCTTGATCAGTGCCTTCCCTCCGAGGTCCTCGCCACAAACTCCTTCATGTGCTTCTCGTCAGGAGAATGTAGCGTCGATGGGGTGGAGGCAATTCAGATATGGCCATGTGTAGGATCTCTTGTATAGGTTTTTGCCATCGTAGCTGAAGCAGGACGCCCTCTGCATCACTCTTCGTGCTTCTTTCTTATCTTCTTGGAGTTTTCCGTCTTGAAGGTATCGAATGATCTCGTCCATCCAACACGGCTCCCGTTCCACTTGCATCAACTCTTGGATCTCTGTTTCAATGGCGGCTTTTTTCATGTGCTCCACACATATGCGATCTAGCGCTAGGTATCCTGATGCTGCTAGTCAGGACAGGGCGTATGGCTTCACATTCTCTTCTTGAGGGATGCGCTCTACTTCAAAGCTTTGAAACTTCTTCGCGATGTGCTGGACTCTGGCCAAATACTTAGCCATTCTTGAGTCCTTGGCTTCAAATTCGCCTTTCACTTTACTAACTACTAATTTTGAGTTGCTGAAGGCTTTGAGTTTATCTGCGTGCACCTGAATTGCCAGATTCATACCTGCTATCAAGGCTTCATATTCCGCTTTGTTGTTGGACGTGCGGAATCCGAACCGGATGGCTATTCAGCAATGAAATTATCAGGTCCTGTCAAGATGAGCTAGCTCCACTTCCTTGTGCATTGGAGGAGCCGTCTACACAAAGTTCCCAGATGGTATTTGGACCTTGCTGATCGCCTTCACCCGGACCACTCTGTCCTTTAAGGTTCGGTGTCTCTTTTTCATGTCCTTGTCCCCCGGGAGTAGTTGTATTATCCCCCCCGGAGGTTGTTGTGGGCTTTCCACATCATCCATACGTTCCTATCCCTTGGGTGTAGTTGTGTTATCACCATCCGAGAGTTGCCGAGGGCTTTCCAGCTTCTCTTCTGATTGCTGGGGTTGAGTGCACTCCACTATGAAATCAGCAAGGACCTGAGCTTTTATTACTGGCCAAGGTAAGTACCTGATGTCAAACTCACTAAGTTCTACTGACCATCTGACGAGTCGCTTGGATGTGTCGGTTTGTGTAGAATCTGTCTTAGTGGTTGATTGGTTAGTACTTTGATTGTGTGTGCTTGGAAGTACGGCCTTAGCTTCCTTGCTGCCATTACCAATGCATATGCCAGTTATTCCATTCGACAGTATCTTGTCTCAGCTTCGTGTAGCACCTTGTTGAAGTAGTATATCGGCTTCTGCTGCCCATGATCTTCTCGAATCAAAACTGCTGCTAAGGCTACAGAGCTCACTGATAGATACATCACCAATTCCTCTCCTGCTTCGGATTTAGTGAGTAACAGAGGTGAAGAGAGGTACAGCTTCAGCTCTTCAAATGCTGCTTGGCATTCGTCTATCCACGAAGCAGTCTTTATTCCTTTGATAGGTTGAAAGAATGGAAGACGTCTCTCGGCGGACTTTGATACAAATCTTCCCAATGCTGCGACCATACCGGTCAATTTCTGTATTTCTCGGATCGTAGTGGGAGGGGCCAAATCTATGACAGCTTGAACTTTCTCTGGGTTGGCTTCAATCCCTCTATGGCCGACCATGAATCCTAGAAACTTGCCTGCTGTGACTCTGAAAGCCCATTTGGTCGGATTTAACTTCATCTTATACTCTCTTAAGACTTGGAACGTTTCTTCGAGGTCTGGAATGTGATCGGTTGCCTTCTTGCTCTTGACGAGCATGTCATCTACATCCACCTCCATATTTATGCCGATCTGGTTCCGAAAGAGTTTATTGAGCAACCTTTGATAGGTAGCCCCAGCATTCTTAAGGCCGAAGGGCATCACTCGATAGCAGTACAACCCTTGATCGGTTACGAAGGACGTTTTTGGAATGTCTGCCTCGTACATTATGATCTGGTTGTACTCAGAAAAAGCATCCATGAAGGTTAGCAGTTCGTGGTCTGATGTGGAGTCAATAAGCTAGTCAATCCTTGGGAGAGGGAAGCTGTCTTTCGGACAGGCCTTGTTCAGATCGGTAAAGTCTATACAGATCCTCCACTTCCCATTGGACTTCTTTACCATTACCACATTGGCTAACCAGTCTGGGTATTTGATCTATTGGATGAAATCTGCTCGTAGTAGCTTCTCAACCTCTTCTTTGATAGTTGGTTGCCGCTCGTGGGCGAAGTGTCTTTTCTTTTGTTTGATCGGTTTACAAGTTGGATCCGCGCTGAGCTTATGGACGCTAACCCTCGGATCAATACCTGGCATATCGGCCGGCGTCCATGCGAAAACGTCAGCATTGCCTCTCAGAAATTGGATCAATCGGTCTTTAACTTCTTCGTCTAGTGACGATCCTATTCGTACGGTTTTCTCAGTTTGATTCTCATATAACGGGACTTGAACAAGTTCTTCTGCTGCTTCGATGACGACCACTTGGGCTTCATCACGAAGATCTAGCATTTCAATGGGCATTGTTTCTGGTGACCTCTTCCCTTTGAGAGCGGTGACGTAGCATTCTTTGGAGTGAGTTTGATCGCCTTTTACTTCGCCGGGCCCTCTCGGAGTTATGAATTTCTTTTTTTAGTAGTAGGCCGAAGGTATTGCTCTCAACAGGTTCTACCCTGGTCTTCCCAAAATTGCGTTGTATGCTGAGGGGTGTTCACCACCATTTTTTAGTGGTAGGCCGAAGGTATTGCTCTCATAGCTGTGGCTCGTGGCGGTGCATTCCCCACGAGGACTGCCAGTTCTATGGATCCCACCACTTTGACGACCTCCCCAGCAAACCCATAAAGTTCTGTGGTGGAGGGTTTTAAGAGATCGTCTTTGATGCCTAGTTGTTTGACGGCATGATAGTACAAGACATCAGCAGAACTTCCATTGTCGATCAAGATCTTTGGTGTTTCGAAGTTGGCGATCAACATGGTGATGACTAGGGCGTCGTTGTGTGGCAAGATTACACCGTTCAAATCAGCATCGAAGAATGAAATTGCATTATCAACTTTCAACTTCTTGTCGGGGATATGTACTGAGTTGACTTGGCGGGCATAAGCCTTGCGAGCAGCCGAGGAGCTTCCTCCAGCGATTGGCCCTCCAACTATGGTCGTGACGACCCCAGCTGGCTCGAAAGATGGCTCTATTCCGGGAGGGCTTGCCGGAGCTGGAGACTTTGCTCGGCTTCCCCGCGATGTGGACCTTTGCGGACTTCTACCTCTGGGTGGACTAGAAGTTCGGGGTTCCCTTTTGTCTTGGCCCCCACCTTTGACGTAATTTCTCAAATGCCTCCGTTTGATTAGCAATTCAATCTCTTCTTTCAAGTGCCGACACTCTTTGGTGTCATGTCCGTGGTCCTTGTGGTATCTGCGGCATTTGGATTTGTCCCTCTTGTTGCTTTTGCTCAACATCTTAGCTGGCCACCTGAGGAAGTCTTCATCCGTTATTGCTGCTAAGATTCGGGCCCTGGAAGTGTTGAGCGGGGTATAATTTTCTTCTCTTCAAGGCAGACTCTTATCTTTTCAGGACGGTCCATCTTCTTATTTGTGCTTCTGATTTGATGATTGCCCATTTCTTTCAGATTGGCCACCATGCCTGTTATCCAAGGCAGCCACTGTGTCTTCCACTGAGATATATTTTTCTGACTTCGCGATGAGATCGGCCAAGGAAGTTGGTGCCTTCCGCGCTATCGATCGTTTTAAGTCGTTTGACTTAGCTCCTGATAGCAAAGCATTTTACAACCGCTGATGGATCCAAGTTAGTTATCTGCAAGGCTTCCCTGTTGAACCGACGTACAAAATCTTTCAAAGACTCATCGCGTTCCTACCTCAGCGCCATGAGTGATGCGGCCATCTTCTTGGGTTGGTGACTGCTCATGAAGTGCTAAACCAAGTTGTTCGCGAGATCTTCCAATGAATTAATGGAATTCGGCCTTAGGACTGCATACTAATCTCTGGCAGCACCTACCAGTGTGGTTGGGAATGCCATGCATACGAATCCATCTGAGACCTTATGTAACAACATCATGGTCCTGAAGGTCTCTAGATGGTCCACGGGATCAGTTGTCCCATCATATCGGGGGATCGACGGCATTTGAAAGTCTCAGGGAGTTGGCGGGTTTATGATGGCTTCCGTGAATGGAGGCTTGCTATTGAAAGCCTTGAGGTCGGGATTTTTACTGACTTTGGCTAATTCTTTGATTCGATGGTCGATTTCGTCAAGTTTGCGCTCTACACGCTCATCCTTTTTATATTCCTTTCTTTCTCTATGCCTTTTACGTTCTTGCAGAGCACTAGAAGCGGAATCTAATCGACTTTCAGATCTTATCTTTCGCTCTTGGTGCTTTTCCTGTCCTGCGATATCCTTCAGGCCTTGCTGTCGGTTTACCGATCTCGACCGATCCCGTCGGCGATTTCGATTCAGTGACGGAGATCGTCCTCGACGTTTGTTTCTACTCCTCGAAGGAGACCGGTCACGGCTGTGTCGGGAATATCGGTTGGACGAGCGGGGACGAGTCCGGGAACAGTTGTGCGGATCTTCGTGCCTCTGAGACATTCCTTCCCTTTGCACGCACGGCTCTGGGACGGCGGTCGTGAAGAGGAGGTCTTGACTTGCTTAGTCAGGTCAGCCACTTGTTGCATCTTGTGATTGAATTGCTCTACTGGGAGTTACACGACGTGTGTGATCGATCGTTGCTCTTCTAATCTTTGATCATCTGAACGGACTTCGGCTACGACCCGCAAAGCTAGGCATCTGATTCTATGAGGAGCGCTGGGAAGCGGGGGATCTCTAGGTGATTGCTGAGAGTGGGCCCCTCGTCCTGATCCCGCGCCTCGACCTGAACCCGCACGGTTGCCCTTCCTGCCTGCCATGTGGGAGATTGGGGACAACTTTTTGTTCGGGTCCCACGGATGGCGCCAAACTGTTGTGGTAAAAAACAGTTAATGTGAGGTGGAAGCCCAAGAAAAGCAAAACTGACTGGGGTACGATAAGATATTGGAATGAAAGTCGATCTGATCGTCCAATAGAGAAGGTTCTATACCAAGATGTGTCCTGCACAAGGTAACACCCAGTTAGAAGGCCAACCCGGGGGATAGTCCTCGGATGGGCCCTTGATGCTTAAGTCAGTATGGGACATCATCTATAGGTTGTATAGAACAAAAATAGTAATCAATAGTAATTTCTCGGGGTTCGGACCCCTACCTTTGAGCCTTTAGTGGCTATTTATAGTAACTCTATGCAGTTGATTTACCCTTTTGCCCTTTCGACAGGTGTCGCCCCATGATTGGGTAGAATGTGGGTTTTTCCCCTGCCCTCTAGGGTTAGGCTTTTAATCTGCTTATAAGGGTAATTAGGGGATTATCATTTGGGGACATGTGTCATACTCTGATTGGATAATCGGTTTTGGGTCCCCATCACCATCTAAATGTTATCTTGTTGATTTTCTCCTTTCTTTAGCTTTCTTCCTAGTTTATCCCAACAGCTAGGTGTTGGCCTCCCACTTCGCACTATCCTTTTTCAGATAGTTTCAGTTTTTTAGCTAGGAATTTTTTCCTTGTAAAGATCCATTATGAACTGATGTAATCTTTATCTCTCTTTTAAATTTAGTCACCCCATATACAAAAAAGGCATTTAGCTCATGTAACCAAATTCTAGTTAGGGTATTAATGAAGAGGGTTTGGGCACATTAGTTGGATCTGTTAGTCTCTATTGGATCCGTATCTTAATGTCCGAAATTACTTAGGATCGTTACAGAGGCGGAGCCGCCAAATCCAATGGAGCGTCCTTCATCTGAAATAACTGTGCTAATGTACAAAAATACCCTTCATATTTTTGCTCATTTAGGACTATTCATGAGTGCATTTTTGTGACATTCCAGACTGGTCTTGCTCTTCCTGCTGCTTCCCATGCTTCCTGCTTGTGACTACTTGCCTTGCCCATCCTACCCAAAACCAAGAAAAAATATTGTTTTTTCTGCTTCTAGTTTCAATGTTGGCTCTCTATACCCTCTTTTGGGCATGTTTGGCTGCCAAGAATTGTTTCTCACGATAAATTGGGTGTGTCCAAGTGGAGATGAGGATGAAGTCGGCTAAATATCCGAAAACAAAATCCCGGAACTAGTGTCTCCAGCGAGGAGAAGTTGCTAAAAATCGAGAAACCAAAAACTCTATTCAAAACTGTAAGCCCAATGGTTCCCACCCTTGGCACTTCCTTCTTGTTTTGATGATTCCAAACACAAGTGATTTTGAGTCACTAATGTGTTTAATTGTCTTTAGTTGTAGATCCCATTAGTGTGAATTCAGAATCGAGGCCTAGAAGCTTAATTGGAGAGCATTTGGAGTGCTAAAGAATCTTTAGATCCAAGAAGTGAAGGTTACTTGAAGCCGAAGTTCAAGAGAAGATTGAAGTGCTTTTCAAGTCAATTTAGATTGTACTCCTCTCCTTTGCTTTTAGAGATGTTAAAGGCAATGCTTTTCAAGTTAATTTAGATTGTACTCCTCTCCTTTGTTTTTAGAGATGCTAAAGGCACTTAACATAGTTTTAAAACAAACTTAGGAAAATGTATTTAAAAACTAGGACAAAAGCCCAAAGCCCAAAGCCCAATGCCCCAATGCTTTTTTGTATAAAAACAAGTTATTAAAACCAGGCCAGTCGACCTAGGTATCCCGGGCGACCGCGGGATGGTTGCTGGAACTCCAGCATCTTCTCTCCAAAAGTGGGCCGGTCGACCGAGGCAAGTCCGGTCGACCGCGAATGGGCTCCTGGAAATCAAGGAGGCATCCAGAAAGGACTTGGAGGTCAACCACTACGGTTTGAAATTCAAAAATAAAAAAGGAGGGCCGATAAGGACGGGCGACCGCCACACCCCGGTCGACTGCCACCATCTGGCAATATAGCCGCTGGAGCCTGCGGGACTTGCTTTTCTTAGCCAGTTATTTACCCTTTTGCCCTCAAACGGTAATATTCTTTCTTGGGCTATATATACCTTATCCAAGACCTTCTAAAATATCTCTTTGCATCATTTTGAACATCCAAAAGAGAAAATCAAAGTCGTTTTAGTGCCTCTCTCATCTCTAAGCAAATAAGTGGATTAGGCTTATACTTGTACATCTTTTATCCATCTCTTGTAACCCTCTTGAAGGGATTTTAGTTTTCTTTCTCCAAAGATCATTGTAATTTGGCGAGTGTGCGTGGAGTCGCGGAGCCATCTCCACAAGAGTGAGTGTTGGGGACGCGGAGCTTTCTCCGGATTGGCAAGTCTTGCGAGGCAGAGCCACCATCTTTGTAATTGGGTTGATTCCCCTCCTTTAAGGGAATCCGTAGTGAAATCACCAAGAAGTCTTGGTGGAGTGGAGTAGGTCCTTGGTAGTGACCAAAGCACTATAAATCTCGGGTGCACTCTTTCTATCTCTTTGTGCATTTGTGTTTTGTTTTCATTAATATTCTTAAGGTTTTACTTTGTCATTTAGTTTTAATTCTGCAATATCTTTGGCGAAGTTTTTGAACCCAATTCACCCCCCCTCTTTGGTTTGCCATCACCCCTGGGATTTCAAAAACCGGATCAACCTTCTCCAAGTTCTTAGCAACTTCTCCACTAGTTAAGGGATTTTGATTCCGGATTTTTAGTCGACTTCACCCTCATCTCCACTGGAGACACCCAATTTATCATGAAAAACAATTCCTGGCAGCCAAACGTGCCCTTTGTTTCTTCTACTTTCCTCATTCCTCTTCCCAAACCCAAAGGTCTAATTGTGTACAATGTAAGGAGGACTTAGACCTCCCATAGACAGTTTAATTCGAAGAAAGTAAGATCCAATTCATAATAGATTGTATCCAAGAAATAGGAGGATCCAATCTAAATTGGATCCATTGACACCCCTAATCCTACTTACTACTCGTTGCATATCGAATCTTAATAGATTGTGTCCAAGATATATGGTAATCCACTTACTACTCAAATGTCTAGGTTTACCTAGATTATTTCCTTTTATGCATCTCCTAATCCTCTCTACTTTCTGGCACGACATCTTGACCATCCAACACTTTGTCACCAACAAATGCTGTCTAGGATGCACCCACACTCACCCTTGCGGCTTTACCCTTTTGTTGTTTGACGTGAATCATACGATCTTCTTGATGCTTGATCGCACAAACTACATCCTCTGACACTCGAAGTTCATCTCCAACCTTCCAGCCCATCACCTCGATTTTAGTGAGAGACCATGCCTGCGACCTTATCTACCATGAGACACCCTTTCCATGTTTTAATTATCAAGATGAATTTGAATTTCTAACGAGATAAATGAATCTCTAAGATTTCTTAAAAATGATTTTTTTTTCCAGTTATTATCTGATTTTTTTAATAGTCATTTGGATATGTCACTGTTCAACTATCTACTGATTTCACATTCTACTGTTCAAAATTGCATTTGCCAAAATTGCAATTGTTTAATAAAAGTAGTTTAGGTAATTTTTTTTCTTAATTATAAATGCAGAACCCATGGCGTTGATCAAATCTTTTATTTTTTATTTCTTATTTTCGTCATTTTATTTTTAGTATTTATTTGGGGCGTCAAAACTTGTCTATTTAGCTTTATTTTGGTGTTTTTAGAAATGTTTTTCGATTACCTATCTAAAGAGCCCAAGATTACGCAATTTGGACTTGATTTGGCTAAGTTATAGGTAGTTTTAGGATAGGTTTAGGATAGGGTAAGTGTCTATTATAGGATTACTATTTTAGGATTATCTTAATCATATTTCTTGCTTTTATATTTGTTGCTTAAAATAGAAGATAGAGAATAATTGTTAGGCAAGTCTTTAGGGTTGCTATTCTTAGGTTTTGCCTCTTTATATGATGTAATGGCATGAGGAAAGAGGAGAGATTGAATAAAGTTTATTTTTGGGACAACTCTTGTGAAGAGAGCATTGGCTCTTTCACGTGGGTGAAGGAGCTTGGCTCCTTTCACGTGCTATATTGGAGCTTTCCTCCAAACCGTGGCATGGGTTTTCAAGCCCCCATGAGATTATTTTAGTCGCTACTTGTGTTTGATCTCCATCTTTGTGTTGCCGCTCCATGCTCCCTTCGTCAGAATGTGTGGATGAAATGTGCATCGAAAGTTTTTGAATGCCGTTTTCATTTGAAGCTTAGGGGGTTGTCCATCCAATCAATGGACCATACTATGGATGGTCTAAATCCTCCTGCCGTTCATGCATGGTTTGATGTGCTAAGAATTCCTCATCAAATGTCGACCAAGAATGGCATTTTTTTCAAAAAATGATATTTTCTTGTTTAAAAGCTTGTGTTGATAGGATACCCCTCCTTCAATTGCAGATATCCTTCAGCTTCATCGAGATTAGGATTTTACATGGGTCTCCAGAAAGTATAGAAGAAGACAGCTTCCTCAGAAGAGTAACAAGTTATGTGTCATCATCCCGAAGAATGAAGAAGAAGAAGAGCCCAGGGGATGAAACAGACAATGGGAGCTATGGGAGTGTCTCTGAAAGGTTTACTGCCGACGAAGATGAATCTGACCTCTGTGAAACTGAAGACTCACCTGATGACGAATTGGGTCCCACCCAACCGAACCAATTGGGCTACAGCTCCATTGCTTCCGCTGCAAACCGTATTTTGGCTGAAACCGTAGAGGAAACATCTGTGTATTATGCTAGTAGAGGTAGTAACAGTAGTGTAGAAACAAGTTCAGTGACTCAGTTGGCATCATCTTTACGTTCAGAGGCTCGGTCCGAATTGCCCCCGAAGGGCGGGTTTCTGTCATGGAAGAAGAGGAGGCTGAGCTTCAGATCTGGAAAGAGAAAGGAAGAGCCTCTAATTAAGAAAGGGAATTGTGATGAAGGCGGAGATGACATCGATATGATTCGCCGACAGCTCAGTTCTTCCTCAGACGAGTCCGCCTCTTCCACTGCGAAGGTACGTAATTAGGATTCCTGGGTGTGTCTTTGAATTATATCATTGTTTTTCTGTATCTGTAGTTTCAACCATGTCAGTTTTGCCTTAGGCTCTGTTTCTTTCGACATAAAATGGATGTTAAACAAATTTTATGCTCTTTTTTACGTGAAAAAGTGTGCATAAAATTTGTTTTACAGCTGTTTCATGCCAAAGAAACAAAGCCTTGATGTAATTTGCCTGCTTTTTTTACAAGCTAGGCAAACTGACATGGTGTTAATCCCTAATTTTTAGAGTGCCTATATATACCAGCCCCCCTTAAAGAAAAACATGTAATTAAGACACTAGTTCTCCTCTTAACTGTTACCTTGTGTTGTTACAGAATGGAGAAGTGACATTGCCAGAGAAACAGTGGCCTGAATCTGACTTTGGAGAAGAAGATTTCAAAGTTGGCAGTTGGGAAGAGAAGGAGCTGATTAGCAGAGACGGGCAGGTGAAACTAAAAGCTTGTGTTTTCTCTGCTTCGATCGACCAACGTAGTGAGAGTGCCGCTGGAGCCGGGGCTTGCACCGCCCTTGTAGCTGTGATTGCTGACTGGCTACAGTCAAACCAAGGAGCCATGCCCACAAGATCCGAGCTAGATAGCCTCATAAGAGAAGGCTCTTTGGAGTGGCGGAAGCTTTGCGAGAACAAGGCCTATAGGGATCTCTTCCCAGACAACCACTTTGACCTCGAAACAGTGTTACAGGCAAGAATTAGGCCAATAACAGTCATACCGGAGAAATCTTTTATCGGGTTTTTCGAACCAGAGAGCTTTGAATTCTTGCATGGTGCAATGTCATTCGATCAAATCTGGGACGAGATCATGAATAATGTTGGGGATGTGGAGCCAAGGGTTTATATTGTGAGCTGGAATGACCATTTCTTCCTACTGAAGACCGATGCCGATGCTTGTTATATTATCGACACATTGGGGGAGCGTCTCTTTGAAGGATGCAACCAGGCCTACATTCTGAAATTTGACAATGAGGCCAGAATGTATAATTCTCTGGAGAAAGAGACAGATGGGCAGAGCGAAGACCTTACGAAAGAAAAAGTGGGAAAGGGTGTGGGGATGGTGATAGGAGGAGAAGACAAAGGGGACAAAGGGAACGGCGAACTCATTTGTAGTGGGAGAGAGTGCTGTAGGGAATTCATTAAGAGATTTCTGGCTGCTATTCCATTGAGAGAATTGGAGATGGAAGTGAAGAAGGGAACTGTGTCAAACATTCTCCTCCATCACAGATTACAGATAGAGTTTCACTATAGCACGCCTTCAAGGGCGTCCATGACAGAAACCATTGATGATAATTAGATGGTTCTTGTTGCTTATTTTTTTGGAAATTCTACAGAGATCAAGTCAGCTGAATTAGCTTATTGACACGGTTCCTTTTGTATATTCGGGTGTGTATTTAATGATTGAGATGAAGTAAAGAGATCAATGAGAAACTAATGTTTGTGAGGACAGATATTATTGGGTATTGTTGGAGACAAGCTTTTACAGAGCTCAATTTGATTGATTTGCATATTAATACAGGTGTTGAGGACGATCGATGAATGGTCTCTTTCCCATCATTACCACCCCTTTTGTTTGTCTCATTCTTAAAATGACATCATTTTCAGGAAAATACTGCCAAAAGGGAGTAAAAAAGTAGCCAACTTCAGGGAAAAAAGTTATTGCGAGGAATGAAAATGCTACAAATGGGGCGTGGGGGGAGATATCATTTCTTTTTTAATCTTGAGAAATTTAGTTAGTTATGCCTTCAAATAATCCATGGAAGAACAAGGTTACCAAAGCGCCCTTGATGGTTTGGAATTGAATTTTGGAATCCTAAGAGCTTTAGAAAAATGCAGATCTATGAGAAAAACCGTCAAATATTAGTTGCATAAGAAATCTCGAAGGAAAGGTGTTCTAGAAGAATGAAAAATAAGTACAGAAGTATCAAGAGGATAAGTGATTGGCTAAGGGACTTCTGTAGTCTTGTAAACCAAGGAGAGATTTCAGCCTCTTGGAAGCTTTTTCCCTGAAATTTCTTGTAGTTACGCCTATGAAGGCTGTTACTAAGTGTTAGACCGAAAATCGGTAACAGGTACAGCAGTGACGTAAGAGCTGAGCTGGATAACCAAAGGTGCTGAGTCCTGGGGGACCGGAGTGAACGAGTAGTGAAGTGGCTAGAAGCGAGTCCTGCTATGAGGGCTGAGTCCTGCACAAGGCAAGCGAGGTCAGAAGACCAACCCGGGTTTTACTCCGGACAGGCCCTTCGACACTCAAGTCAGTATGAGCATAAGTGAAGGGGAGAAGTCTAAGAGTTTGGGTGGAGAGGGTTTTTCGCATTACCCCTTGGTCTAAGCTTTGATCCCCTATTTATAGGGGAAATCCTGGTGAGGTCCAGGACAGGTGTCCTGGACAGGTGGCGGCCTGTGAGCGGCTGGAGTTCACCTACTCCGGGACAGGTGGCAGCCTGTGAGAGGCTGGAGTTCACGTACTCCAGGACAGGTGGCGGCCTGTGAGAGGCTGGAGCTCACCTACTCTGGGACAGGTGGCGGCCTGTGAGAGGCTGGAGTTTTTACACCCCATCAGTTGCCCCCCAGTTTTCCAAGTCATTGAGGGACTTGGGAAAGTGTGATCAATCGTTTCTCTGAATGGGTAGGCGTTGTTTGGGAGTGAATCGGGGAATTCAGTCTGGAGGTCCAGTCCGGGGTCCGGCTGGAATTGGTCTGGGAGTCCAGTCCGGAGTCCGGAGTTCGGAATCCGGAGTCGGAGTCCGGAGTACGGCTTCCACTGGACTGATTTTGACGTTTTGTAGGACGCGTCGTATTCAGTCCGGAGTTCGGAGTTCGGAGTTCAGAGTCCGGAGTACGGCTTCCACTGGACTGATTTTGACGTTTTGTAGGACGCGTCGTATTCAGTCCGGAGTACAACTTCCACCGGACTGATTTTTGTCGTCTTGCGCCCAGTCCGGTTCGGACTGGACTGCTTTTTGTCGTTTTGCTGAAACCCGTTATATCCAGTCCGGCTGGGGCCGGACTGATTTTTGTCGTCTTGCGCCCAGTCCGGTTCGGACCGGACTGCTTTTTGTCGTTTTGCTGAAACGCGTTATACCGGACTGATTTTTGTTGTCTTGCGCCCAGTCCGGTTCGGACCGGACTGCTTTTTGTCGTTTTGCTGAAACGCGTTATATCCAGTCCGGCTGGGGCCGGACTGATTTTTGTCTTCTTGCGTCCAGTCCGGTTCGGACCGGACTGCTTTTTGTCGTTTTGCTGAAACGCGTTATATCCAGTCCGGCTTCGGAAAATCTAGTACGGAGCACGGAGCACGGAGTACGGAGCACAAAGCACGGAAATTTCTTCTGGAGATGCGAGTTTTTACGCGCGCAGGGACACGCGCGTGTTTGACCGTATTCTTGAGTGGGAGAATGTGTCCGTCATTAATAAGGGACACGTGGTGCTATTTGAGTGCTCTCGAGATGCGTGCATCGCATTTATTGCCCCACCGCCTCTGAAAAGTTATAAAAGGAGGTTTTCCCCTTTCATTTTTTACTTTTCACTTTTTATCTTCTTTTCTGTTCTCTCTCTGTGAGCTCGACTTCGCAGTTCGTAGTTGGAGTTGCGCACGGGTTCAACGAGCTCTACTCACTGGTATTCCTCTCAGCCCTTCTCTTTACTACATGTCTGATAGTAGTTCCCGTTCTGAGTCCGGTACGGAGTCCTCCACTAGTAGTAGTTCAGAATTTAGGTCGCCTCAGGAGCCTGTAATGGCTAAGTTATCCGCTAGGATAGACCTCGTAGATAGCGACGACGGAGGGGTCAGGGACGAAGTGATATTAGACTTGAACACCACCCCACTCCCGACTGGTCCGATTTTCGGTCTAACAGATTGGCGCCATCCGTGGGACCGCAGAACTAAAAGCCGTTCTCAAACATGTCACAAAAAATGACAGGGCACAAGAATGCGCGTGTACCAGCTGCACGGAATGATCAAGCCGTGCTGCCTCGCAGGACTCGAAGTGAACGAATCGCCTCGCTGGTAGTGGCGGCCTCTGCAACAGCTGAGCAGAGCCCCGCTAGTTCAGAGCATCTAAATCCCCTGCCCACTCCGGAGCAAGTTCAAGCTCTATTTTAACAGATGACAGCTCTCGTTGCGCAGTACCAGCAACTGCTTTAGGCGCCTTCACAACCTCCCCCAGAGGCTCCGCGATCTGTCCAAGGAAGGCCAGACATCCACAGGGGAGAGTCGTCGCGCCATGGTGAGGATCGAACTCACCACTCCACCAGACAAGTCCATCACCCCACAACGAGGCATGCCCGAGCAGAACCTTACCGCCGCCAGAGGTCACGGTCCCGCTCCGCACCAAGGCCCCGAGCTCACGAAGACCGTGCTCCACCAGTGAAGTCCCGGTCTCGTCGAAGGAGTCCGGAGAGCCAGTCCGGCTCCGCGGTAAGCCGATCAATGGGAAGAATCAGGTCCGCGGAACATAGAACGGATCCGCTCCTACAGAGAATGGAGGAAATGGATCACCGGATAGAGGAGCTGGCGAAGGATCAGAGCCGGCCCGCCTCCAGGGCGTTCTCAAGCAGAACGCCGTTCACTGATGATGTCCTGGGTGCTCCAGCACCCAGAGGGTTTCAAATGCCCGCTGTCTTGCAGTACGACGGGACCACTAACCCCGTCGACCATTTGGAGACATTCAGAACAATGATGTTCCTCCACGGCGCCTCCGACGGCTTCATTTGCAGAGCGTTTCCAACGACGCTAACTGGCGCGGCGAGAGACTGGTACTCCAGGATCAAACCGAACTCCATCAGCAATTTCGATGATTTCGGAGAGGATCTGGTACGCCACTTCATGAGCAGCCGCAGGCCGAAGAAAACGACAGCATCTCTGATGGCTTTGCGACAGGACGACAATGAGCCTCTGAAAGTGTTCGTCCGCCGCTTCAACAGGGAGGCACTTCAGGTGCCAAATTTAGATCCCTCAGCAGCTATGAATGCGCTCCTTGCAGGCGCCAGGTCTAACGACTTCCGTCGGGCTGTAGCGCGACAAAATCCGCACTCACTGACAGATCTCATGGCCGGGGCAGAGGAGTACATAACGGTGGAGGAAACACTAGCAGCCCTTAATTCAAATAGGAGGATAACCTCTGAAGAGAAGAATCTCCCTAAGTAGCGTCGGGAGGATAAACCTCCCAGAGGAGAGAAGTCCCCACTTCCGCAAAGAAGAGGAGAGAACTTCACACCCCTCAACACTTCCAGAAAACATATATTGGCTGCCATCAGCGAAGAGGAATTCGTGAAGTGGCCTGCGAGAATGATCTCCAAAGGGAACAGAAGAGATCTCTCAAAATACTGTCGCTTCCACAAGGACCACGGCCACGACACGGATGAGTGTTGGCAGCTCAAAGAGGAAATTGAGCAGCTGATCGGCCGTGGTTATTTGAAAAAGTATATTCAAACTGACGGCCTCAAGCAAGAACGAAGAGAGAAGAGCCCCCGAGGCCGCAGTCCTCGAAGATCACAGCCGCCCCCTGCTCGCAACAAAACTCCTCAGCCGCCCAGTACGCAGTAGGAGGCACCTCGATCTCAGCCAAGGGGGGTCATCGGTACAATAATGGGTGGACCAGCCGCCGGGGGCACATCCTCTGCTGCCCGCAAAGCATATGCGCGACGAGTTAACGCCGTGCACACAGCCAGCAAAAAGACGAGAACGGAGAATGAGATCTCCTTCTCAGATGCAGATCTGGACAACCTTATCCTACCCCACGACGATGCACTGGTTTTAACCATGCTCGTTGCCAACTGGGAGGTGAAGAAAATCCTCATGGACAATGGGAGTTCGGCGGACATCTTATACTATCACGCCTTCCAGAAGATGATGATAGGCGACGACCGTCTGAAGCCGGCGAACTCAGATCTGTTTGGCTTCTCAAGAGAGGTTGTGAAAGTAGAAGGACAAATTGAGCTTCCAGTCCTTGTTGGAGAGCCACCTTGCCAAGCGTTCACCATGATCAACTTCCTAGTAGTAAGAGCCACTTCGGTCTATAATGCTATCCTGGGACGGCCTGGCCAGAACCTGATCCGTGCAGTGGCCTCGGCCTACCACCAAAAAATGAAGTTTATAACCCCCAATGGCGTGGGGGAAGTTTGAGGAGATCAACCCCAATCCAGGGAGTGCTACGCGATGGCACTCAAAGGTAAAAATGCAGTGGAATCACTGCCAATCGAACTGCTTGATGTAAGGGACGAACTCAGGGGGAACCAACCCGCTGAAGATCTCATCTCCATCCCACTATGCCCAGAAGATAGTGAGAAGGTGGCTCTGATCGGTTCCTCTCTCAGCAGTAGTATTCAGAACCAGCTCACTGAGTTTCTCCAGGACAATGCAGATGTCTTTGCAGTCTCCCCCGAGCAGAAGGAAGTGTTGAAAGCGACGTTGCTGAGGCGTCCACAACATTCCTTCCTGGCCGGGCGGTGGAGGTGATCGCTAGAGCGCGAATGGAGGCCAACCCAAAGTACAACCTGCGAGCTATGGTCGAGGAAAATTACCTCACAAGGTCCATGTTGGGGGACATTAGAGACAAGTACTGCGTGCCCCCAAGATTTGAACTGAGGGCAGCTATAGAGGGAGACAGAGCCTGTAACGAGAGTCAGGATCTCTGTATCTACGAGGAGTCGCTGAGGGCGGGACTCCGATTTCCTTTGCACCCATTTTTCGCAGCGGTGCTTCGATACTACGGACCGCCCCAGCCCAAGTAGCTCCGAACTCGTGGAGATTACTGACTGGGTTCTTGTATCTCGTCCACGGCCGGTTAGAAAGGAGCGTGACTTTGTCGCTATTCCGTGCTTGTGCGCATCTGAAGAGGCATAAGGAAGGGGGCTGGATTTACATCAGCCAGCGCCCTGAGCTAAAAATCATTACCGGCATCCCCTCGTCGATATATTCATGGAAAAATAGGTTCTTCTACGTCGAGGATAAGGAGGCCAGTGAGCCCTGGCCCGTCCCTCTAGTGTGGGACACTCCGGACACTTCCAAATTAAGTCGAAAGCCGCTCCTCGAGGGTGAGGATAGAGAGACTTTTGCCTTGATGCGGAAGGAGGTTGAGCAATCGGGCCTTATCCGCTGTGCAGAGTTTTCAGGAGAGGAGATTCTGGTTGGGCTGGGCGTGAGTGCCGCGACTCCAGAACGTATGTAGCTAGACCTGTCTTTAGAATCTGTTTACTTTTGTATACTTGCTTCTGACTGCTTACTTGCTTTGCAGAGATGAAGAAACAGTCAACAATTGAGAAAATAAGACAAGGAGCCCAGCCGCGGGCACAGGAGGGTGCTACGCAGGCACTACAGGAGCGCCAGAAGAGAAAGGCGGCTGAACTGGCAAGTCCGGCCCCATCACGAGGCACTCCTCCACCCCCAGCCCAGAGGGCCAAGACAACAGTGAAGCTAGTAGGCCCCTTTGCCCAGGGTGGTGGCTCTTCTAGGTCCGGTGGTGCCTCTACTGGAACCGGTTCTGGAGCCCGTCCTCCTATGGCGCTGAGTGAGAACATTTTTCGGCCCAATTGGGCCGTTCTGAAGGACGATACTAGCCTAGGCGAGAGCCGAGTAGCAGGGGAGATCATGAGCAAGTGTCTGTTGCGGAAGGACAAGCAACAGGTCCTTCGTGAGCCGCCAGCTACAGGGGAGGAGGCGGTGTTGTCTTCACTTTACCAGGTAAGGAAAAGATGTAGTTTGCTAGCTTTCTGTCCATTTTTCCTTTTGTCTATACATCGCTGATGCTTGCTCCTTTCTGCAGATCTCACTATACTACAATGATCTCAAGGGGAAGAGTAAGAAGTTCTCCGAAGCCATCACCACATCTGAAGAGGTGAACGGAAAGCTGGCCACTGAGGTCAAGGAGCTCCAGACGACTACGGGCGAGTGGAAGTTGAGAAGAAGCTGCTGGTGGAGGATCTGACCCTAGAGAGGCAGAAGCTGGATAAGGCTGCCGAGGCCATGAGCGCCCAGAGAGAAAGAGCCAAGGAGAGGCAGAATGTCGCAGTGAAGGCGGCTGTAGAGGAGAAAGAGGCCGAGCTCTTCAGCCTATCGAGTGAGGCTTATAGTCTTGGGTACTACGACTGCCTCCAGGAGCTCCAGGCATGCAATCCAAACTTAGTGATGGATAATATGACTCTTCCTACCAGGCCGAAGATTACTGATGAGGAGCCAGACGCCCCTGCTAATGCTCTTGCTGACATTACCTCTCTTCCATATGCTTAGTATTTTTCTGTTTCATTTTGTAATGGTCCTTGAGACCCTGGAATTTTTGACAGCCTTTTAAGGTTAATTTTGTAATGGCCCTCGAGGCCCTACACTTTAATTAATGAAATCATACTTGTCCTTTTCTGTTTTCTTCGTCTCTAATAAGCTTTAACTGAGTGACTTGCTCGACTTGCCCTTTAGCTTTGATAACCTGGGACCAAGACTGTTGATGGCCGAATTTTGACGAACCGGGTTTCCAGCGAGTACCCAAGTTTAAGAACTGGGTTTCCAGTGAGTACCCAAGTTTAAGAACTGGGTTTCCAGTGAGTACCCAAGTTTAAGAACTGGGTTTCCAGTGAGTACCCAAGTTTTGCGAACTGGGTTTCCAGTGAGTATTCGAGTTTAAGAACAGGGTTTCCAGTGAGTACCCAAGTTTTGTGAACTGGGTTTCCAGTGAGTACCCAAGTTTTGTGAACTGGGTTTCCAGTGAGTACCCAAGTTTTATGAACTGGGTTTCCAGTGAGTACCCAAGTTTTGTGAACTGGGTTTCCAGTGAGTAAGGGTGAAACTGAGTTTGCAAAAAAATTATTTATTCATAATAACAAATTTACAAATTTACAAAGTCACCTTTTTACGCCGGACAGTTTGACTATTGATAATATCTCCTGAGATTTTTGGAGTTCCATGCGTGGGGTAATAAGTACTCCTCCAGTGTCTCTAGCTTGTAGCTTCCTGGGCGGATAACTTCTTTCACCCGATACGGCCCTTCCCAAGTCGGGGAGAGTTTTCCGACTTTCGTCGGTTGGGAGACGGCTGCCTTTCTCAGGACCAAATCCCATGTCCTGAATTCTCTGGGACGAATCTTGTAGTTGTGATAATTAGATACCCTCTGCTTGTAAGCAGCGACCCGGATTCGAGATTCTTCCCAGATCTCTTCTAGCAAGTCGAGATTGGCGCGGAGCCCGTCGCTGTTAAGCTGCTCATTGAAGCTGGTGATTCTGGGAGATGGAGCGCCTATATCAACCGGTATCACAGCCTCAGTACCAAAGGAGAGGTTGAACGGTGATTCACCAGTTGTCGTACGAGGAGTAGTGCGATATGCCCATAGAACGTGATAGAGCTCATCTGCCCATTGACCAGCTTTTTCATCCAGTCTCTTCTTTATCCCCTGAAGCAGGATTCTATTAGTCACTTCCGTTTGCCCATTTGTCTGGGGGTGAGCCACCAAAGTGAACCTCTGCTCAATCTTTAGATCGGAGCAGAACTTCTTAAAGTTCCGGCAGTCGAACTGTTTGCCGTTATCCGTTATCAAGGCACGGGGAATCCCAAATCGGCAAACTACTGATTTCCAGAAGAAGTTCTGCACATTTTGCTCTGTGATCTGTGCTAGAGGTTCTGCCTCCACCCACTTAGTGAAATAGTCGATCGCCACTACCACGAACATGCGCTTTCCAGAGGCCGGTGGGAGAGGGCCCAGGATGTCCATCCCCCATACTGCGAAGGGGAGTGGACTAATAATTGGAGCCATTGCTACGGCGGGCTGGTGGATGGTGGGAGAGAACTTCTGACACCTCTCACACCTTTTAACCAGACTCAGTGCATCCTGCCTTATGGTAGGCCAATACAGTCCTCTGAGCAGCACTTTTATCGCCAGGGCTTTGCCCCCCAGATGTTCTCCGCAAATTCCTTCATGAGTCTCCTGCAGTGCATACGCGGCGTCGCTCGCTCTCAGACACTTCAGATATGGGAGAGTATATGACCTTTTATACAGATTGTCGCCACTGAAGGAGAATCGGGCAGCTCTCTGTATCACCTTGCGGGCTTCCTTCTTATCCTCCGGGAGTCTAGCGTCGCGCAGATAACCCATGATCTCATCCATCCAGCACGGCTCATCTTCCACCTGCATGACTTCCATGGCTTTACTTTCGATGCTGGACCTTTGTAGGAATTCCATGTGTATGCTTCCGAGAGTGGTATATCCAGAGGCAGCCAGTTTTGACAGCACGTCGGCTTTGGCATTTTCTGTTCTTGGTACTCTGATGACCTCGAAACTTGCAAACCGGCGGGAAAGTTGGCGAACCTTGGCGAGGTACTTAATCATACGCTCGTCTCGAGCTTCATAGACCCCTTGGATCTGGTTTGCTACCAGCTGCGAGTCGCAGTATGTTTTTAATTTCTGGGCGCCGGTCTGAATTGCTAGGCTCATTCCGGCAAGGAGGGCTTCATATTCTGCCTCATTGTTGGATGCACGGAATCCGAATCTCAGGGCGTAATCCGCAGTGAACTCATCAGGCCCAGTGAGGATGAGGCCGGCTCCGCAGCCGTTTTTATTTGAAGATACGTCGACATATACTTCCCAAGTCGGTGTGCTGGTTATGGAGTCCTGCTCGGCTGACGGTGGCCTGATTTCCGTCTTAATTTCCTCTGCTATACATTCTTCAGGAACTGCTCTCTCTGCAACTGGGAGCTGTACTGCTTCAGGATCGGCGACCTGCTGGGGGATGGTGCATTCAGCCACGAAGTCTGCCAGTACTTGAGCTTTGATGGCTGGCCTACGTGCGTACTGGATATCGAACTCGCTTAGCTCCACGGCCCACTTCACAAGTCGCCCGGAGATATCTGGTCGATGGAGTACTTGCCGGAGTGGCTGATCAGTCAAGACTTTTATGGTGTGGGCTTGAAAGTAAGGCCTTAACTTCCTGGCCGCCATTACCAGCGCATAAGCCAATTTCTCGACCCGCTGGTACCTTATTTCTGCGTCGTGAAGAACCTTGCTAACATAGTAGATAGGCTTTTGATGTCGATGTTCTTTGTGGACGAGGACAGCTGCCAGAGCCGTGGAGCTAATGGAGAGATACAGAAATAGCTCCTCGCCCGGCTCCGGCTTTGTTAGTAGTGGTGGGGAGGACAAGTACTTCTTCAATTCCTCGAATGCGGTTTGGCATTTCTCCGTCCAGGGCGCGGCCTTGAGTCCCTTGAGCGCGCTGAAAAAGGGCAGGCACCTCTCCGCTGATTTAGAAATAAAGCGGCCCAATGCTGCTATCATTCCTGTGAGCCGCTGCACTTCTCTGATAGTTTTCGGAGCAGTGAGCTCCATCACGGCCTTGATTTTCTCCGGATTTGCTTCTATCCCTCGCTGGCTTACCATGAATCCTAAGAACTTTCCTGAACGGACACCAAAGGTGCACTTGGTGGGATTAAGTTTCATGTTGTGCTTCTTCAGGACCTGGAATGTTTCTCTGAGATCAGACACATGGTTCTGCGCACTCCGACTCTTGACCAGCATATCGTCTACATAGACTTCCATGTTACGGCCGATCTGGTTCTGAAAAAGTCTGTTCACCAGCCTTTGGTAAGTAGCTCCGGCGTTTTTGAGGCCAAAGGGCATAACACGGTAGCAATAAGTCCCCTGATCTGTGACGAAGGAGGTCTTTAGTATATCTGACTCGTACATCCTGATCTGGTTGTATCCAGAGAAGGCGTCCATGAAGCTCAACAATTCGTGACCCGCCGTGGCGTCAATAAGCTGGTCGATCTTCGGGAGTGGATAACTTTCCTTAGGACAAGCCTTATTCAGGTCGGTGAAGTCGACGCAGGTTCTCCATTTTCCATTTGCCTTCTTGACTAGGACTACATTTGCCAACCAGTCCGGATACCGAATCTCACGAATGAAGTCAGCTTTCAAAAGCCTCTCCACTTCTTCTTTTATTGCCTGTCGCCTTTCGATAGCGAAATGGCGTCTCTTTTGCTTTACTGGTCTGCAAGTCGAATCGACGCCGAGTCGGTGGGTGCTGATCTCCGGGTCGATGCCTGGCATATCGGCAGGGCAGTGACGTAAGAGCTGAGCTGGATAACCAAAGGAGCTGAGTCCTGGGGGACCGGAGTGAACGAGTAGTGAAGTGGCTAGAAGCGAGTCCTGCTATGAGGGCTGAGTCCTGCACAAGGCAAGCGAGGTCAGAAGACCAACCCGGGTTTTACTCCGGACAGGCCCTTCGACACTCAAGTCAGTATGAGCAGGAGTGAAGGGGAGAAGTCTAAGAGTTTGGGTGGAGAGGGTTTTTCGCATTACCCCTTGGTCTGAGCTTTGATCCCCTATTTATAGGGGAAATCCTGGTGAGGTGTCCATGACAGGTGTCCTGAACAGGTGGCGGCCTGTGAGAGGCTGGAGTTCACCTACTCCGGGACAGGTGGCGGCCTGTGAGAGGCTGGAGTTCACCTACTCCAGGACAGGTGGCGGTCTGTGAGAGACTGGAGCTCACCTACTCTGGGACAGGTGGCGGCCTGTGAGAGGCTGGAGTTTTTACACCCCATCACTAAGAATATTAAAAGAGATTGAAAAATTAAACCTCCGAAAAATGCAATTACACTGAATGCAGGCGCAGCAGCAAAATATTGAATATGGTGTTGGTTCGAGATTCTAGCTGAAGTCAGGGCATTACCGGATGGTTTAAGATTATGCAACACGATGAATTTAACAAGGAATGAGTTCATAGACTTAGATAGAATAAACTTCTCATTAACTTATTGGTAAGGGTGCCCATCCTTGGTCGATCAATTATTGGTGGACAGAAACTAAACAGCTTCTAATTGAAATTGATACTCATATTTCTCACAAGTACTGTGAGACTAATTGTGTTGCGGATGCGCTTCCTAATCAGGCTTGCGGTTTTTATTTATTATTTATTTATTTTATGGGTAAGCTGCGGTTTACCGATTTATTAGATAAAGATAAAGATGATAAAATAAAAGCACAAAACCACCCCTAACTCGGAACATGTGAGAGGGGAGAACCAACGCTCAACACATATGCGCGACAAACACTAAGCCCAAGAGATCTAAATGCTCAATGCTTGTGAATTACGTAATTAACTAATTTGGTAGGGGTATGATGGGCTCTTAGTGGGCGTCTTGGCCAATTTTTCTCGTGAACTTTCCACCCTGATTCATTTGATTTATCAAGTTCCGAATTCTTCTCTTCACTACTATCCACATGCTCGACTGGGATAAGGTAGACTTTATTGTATTCATCCACCCATGATAACTTCTTTTTTTTAGATTCCTTTGGACCTTTTGTCCTTTTTGTATCATCCTCCTTTTCTGAGGCAGATTCTAAGGAGGAGGACACCTCTTCAAGGTTGGAGTCGTCCTCTGTTCCAATGTCCTCCTCACTCTCTTCATCATCCGTCTTTGCATTTGAGTCTTGATTATCATTGTCTTGGATAGCTTCTGAATCTAGGTCCTGAAGACTGTGGAATGGATTTTTTGTTAGGAGGGTCTTGGATCCGGGAGTATTTGAACCTTTTTTTTGGAGGGCTTTTGTCTAGGGTATCACCAATCCGACAAGGAGCCTGAGAGATATTGTCTCTCTAGGCCAGATATGTTCCTTCAGTTGTAGGATCCGATTTATTTTTTTTCAACCCATTCTTGTTTCTTCTACAATGGGTCAGTGTCTTGGGTGGGCGTTGGGGGCATCCTTCAGCAGTATGACTAAAATCATTGCCGGTTGTACATGTATTGGGTTACCAATTGTATTCTACTACCTGAAAGATGGTCCCAAAAGGAGTCTCAATTTCGATTTCTTCAAGGAAATGACTCTCAGAAGTGATCTCTACACACACTTGAGCGTAGAGGAGTTAGAAAGCTTCAGCTGTGGTTGAGAACATGAACAGCCTACCAATAACACTAGCAAGTTTACTGAGGCCTTTGTGGTTCAAATAGGGATGGTGTTGAGTTTCAGTCTTTCCATAAAGCAGTCAAGGATCCATTTTTGGAGGATGAGGGAATGACCTCCATAGGTTGTAGTGGGGGTTTCAAGGACCTTAGTATAATCCTCTTCATTCATGAACTTAAAAAGGAAGAATCCACTTGGTAAAGCTATGAGCCGAAATTCCCCTCTGAGTTCCCATTTTCTTTGCAAATAGTTTTTTAGAGATACATAGTATTCTCTCCTCCCAAGAAAGTAGCCCACAAGACAGTGTTTCCATTTTTCTTCTGCCTCATCGAAGTCATCTCCTCTGAATGAGGCTTTCGTTCCTGCAACGGTTTTCTTTGGTGCATGGTATTCCAATTTTGTTTCTTGTATTTTGCTTTGAGCAGATTCAAACAGTTGATTCCAGAAAGGGTTTTGCTTGGACATAGTTCTTGCTCGGGCAAGGAGTTACAAAGGGGGATGCCAACATGGAAACCGCGGGTGCTGCGCCTCAGAGCGGTGAGCCTCTGCTGTGAGAGGCTCCTCGGCAACACCCATCTCCTTCATTGGAGCATAACCGCAAACACCTTGCGCACGTCTTTTGTTGGGGTACATAAACAGAAAAGGCAGGAAAATGACCAAACACCCTGCGCATGACCTTTCCTTTTGCTACTTTAGGGGGTTTCTCTCACCTCCCTAGAGAAACACATCGCGCCTCCTATACTGTTGTCTCCTATAAAGAAGGATGAGTCAGGAAGTCTACCTTGGGCTCTCTTGTTTAGGGGTGCAACTCGGGTCAGGTTGAGGCCAACCCAACCCGACCTGACCCGACCAACTATTTGCTCAGCCCGAACCCGACCCGACCCGAGTTCCAACCCAACAAGGTTCAACCCAACCCGACTAGAGGAACCCTTTTTGCCAACCCGGACCCGACCCAACCCGAGTTCAACCCTACCCAACTCGAGATTTTAAGCTTAAAAAAAAAAAAAATTATTAAAAATGTCGGGTTGACTCGGGTCGGATTGCCCAAGCCCTCAACCTGAACCCAACCCAGGTTGAGAAAACTCAATCCGAACCCGAACTCAACCCCACCCGACTTTTTTCTGGGTTGAACCCGTCGGGTTCGGGTTGAGCCCGCCCAAGCTGCACCCCTACTCTTGTTGCTGTAACCCAGATAGTTATTCTTGCATAATACAACACTTTCTTTTAAGACGAGACCTGAATATGCAATCTTGCCATTTAGAAAACAAAAGTTTTGTAACTGAATCCATATTCATGATCTTTAGTTATTTCCTCATCTTTGATTTTTTAAGAAGCATGGACCATAGCAATGTAGAACTGCTTCCACAATGAGGCTTGCAGTTCTACGACTAACATGCATTCATGGAAATGAGAAGAACCACCTATAATTGCCGAAGGTGATGGTAGAATATGATGCTATCTGCCTTCAAACAATCAGGATCATATAATGGTTTGTTCTTTATTTGTTGTTTTGCTTTGTTAGTATGCTGGTTTTGAAAAAGCCGATTTTTGTTGGAAACGTAATTCAAATCATGGGTTTGCTAGTGGGCTCCACCAAAGCAAATTTTATCTTTATCTATTCTCGAATCGGTGGTGTGAGTCTTTATCTTATTGTGTCTTTATTATCAATTAAAAGTTGGTAGCTAATTTAGCTAATTTATAGGGTCAAGTGAGGTTTTAGAGTTTAACTAGGTTTGTGAAACTTGAAAAATGTGCAACTATTTTGAACGTCAGCCAATCCTATTCAAAATTTCTACAAAGTGGTATCAGAGCAGAAGGTTCTGGGATTTCCATAGAAGCAGAAAAGCCACGGCGAATTCAAGAAAACACCGGCAAGGGTTCGGTAAGCTCTCGACATTGCAGGTAACACCAAATCTTCAAATTTTTAGCAAAGTGTTCCTTTATTTAAAGGTGAAAATTTTCAATTTTGGTCTATTAAGATGAAGACATTATTTATGTCTTATGAGTTATGGGAATTGGTGGAGAATGGGTATGAAAATTTTGCAGAACTAGAAAGATTGACCACGACACAAAAGAACGAATTGAAGGAGAGTAAAAAGAAAGATGCAATGGCTCTTTTCCTCATCCAACAAGCCATGGATGAACCAATATTTCCAAGGATTATGGTTGCAACTACATCAAATGAAGCATGGGATTTGCTTTAAGAAGAATACCAAGGTACTACAAAGGTAATTTCTGTTAAGTTACAAACCCTTCGTCGTGATTTTAAGAATTTAATTATGAAAAATTCTGAATCAATTCAAGTTTTTTTCTCTAGAGAGTTCTATTGTAAATCAAATAAGAACTTATGGGGAAAAATTAAATAATAAAAAAATTGTTGAAACAGTGTTAAGGAGTCTTCCAAATAAATTTGATCATGTAGTTGTTGCCATAGAAGAGTCTAAATATTTAACTAAATATTCTATGAATGAATTAATGGGTTCTTTGCAAGCACATGAGCAGAGATTGAATAGGACTACAGAAAATCTATTAGAACAAGCGTTTCAATCAAAAGTGGATTTGAAGAAAAGATTTGATGATTCAAATAAAGGTGTTTGAGGAGGAAGAGGCAGTGGACGTAGTGGATTTCGCGGCAGAGGAAGAGGTAGAGGCCAATTCAGTGGTTATCAAAGAAATCAAAGCGGAGGTAACCATGAATCTACTTCATTATTTTGTTCTTTTTGCAAGAAATCAAACCATGCTAATAAGGATTGTTGGTATAAGGATAGTGGAAATCAAAACAGAAATTTACCACAATGTTTTTATTGCAAAAAATATGGCCATATTGAAAAAAATTGTCATCAAAAGGCTAGGGAACAAGCAAATTATCATGAAGAGAAAAGTGATGAAAAAGTTAAAAAAGAAGATAGCATATTTTTATCATGTGTAACTGCTAATGTTGAATTGAATGATGAAATATGGTATTTAGATAGGGGTTGTTGTAACCACATGACCGAGAACAAAGATTATTTTCTCAAAATAGATGAAACTATCAAACCACGAGTAAGGATGGGTGATAACAATCATGTAAATGCCCATGGAATTGGTCCCATAGTAGTTTCTACAATGGTTGGCAGGAAAAAAAATTCAAGATGTTATGTATGTTCCTGGGTTGGCTCAAAATTTGCTAAATTTGGGCCAATTGATAAAAAGGGGTACCATGCTATCTTTGATGAAGGAGAATGCAAGCTCTATGATAAGAAGAGTATGAAACTAGTGTTTTCTATTAAGATGACAGAAAATAAGATGTTTCCACTAGTGTTTTCAAAACAAGTATTCAATACTTTTAGTGCATCGGATGATGACTCTATGTTATGGCATAGAAGATATGGAAATTTAAATTTTGGTAGATTGTCTTTACTGCAAAAATTGAATATGACTGTTGGTTTTCCTTTTTTGAGATATGGTGGAAAAGTGTGTGAAGGTTGCGTTTTAAGAAAACATCACCGTGAACAATTTTCAAGTGGTAAGTCTTGGAGGGCATACAAGCCTTTGATGCATGTCCATGCCGATATCTGTGGCCCTATGGAAACTTTATCTTTGAGTGGAAATAAATATTTTATTATATTTGTTGATGATTACTCAAGGATGACAAGGGTTTATTTTCTGAAACAAAAGGATGAGGCTTTCTCCATCTTCAAACAGTTCAAGGCACTTGTTGAAAACAAAAGTGGTTATTCTATTATTACTTTTCGTACTGACCGTGGTGGATAATTTATTTCCAAAGAATTTTAGGATTTTTGCATTAAAAGTGGAATAAAAAGACAGTTGACCGCGAGTTATACCCCACAATAGAATTGAGTCACAGAGCGGAAAAATAGAACATTTGTTGAGGCGGCAAGGAGCATGCTAAAAGACAAAGGGTTGCCTAATGATTATTGGGCTGAAGCAGTAGCCACGACGGTATACCTATGCAATCATGCTCCTACAAAAGCAGTTCCAGGAAAATCTCCATATGAGGCTTGGAGTGAAAGAAAACCCAATGTGAGTCATTTTAAAATTTTTGGTTCTATAGCCTATGCTTTTGTTCCATCTGAAAAAAGACAAAAGTTAGATGATCAAAGTAGAAAGTGTATTTTTATTGGCTATAGTGTGGAGACAAAAGGGTACCGGCTTTATGATCCTATTTTCAAAAAATTGATCATAAGTATTGATGTTATTTTTAATGAAAAGAAGCTTGGAATTGGAAAAACGATGTGGAAGCCCCCTTATGTGTTCTAAATGAGAACATATCATGTGAGACACCTTCCCTTGAGATTTGTTTACCAAATCCAAGTGGGTCTCCAAGGTCATCTCGTGATTCCACTCCCATGAGAATGAGAAGTCTTGCTGATATTTATGATTCATGTGAGTTTGCGTGTTTTGTAACGGAGCCTTTCAGTTTTGTTGATGCAGTGAAAAAGAAAGAATGGTGTGATGCAATGAAGGAAGAGATTAATGCAATTGCAAAGAATAATACTTAGATATTGGTGGATTTGCCATCAAACAAAGAAGCAATTGGACTTAAGTGGATCTACAAGTCAAAGTTCAATGTCGATGGTTCTCTCCAAAGACATAAAGCTTGATTAGTTGCAAAAGGTTATGCCCAAAAGCTAGGTATTGATTTCTTTGAAACATTTGCGTCTGTTGCTAGAATGGATACATTTAGAACTGTTTTGGCTTTAGCAGCTCAAAAGAATTGGCAAGTTTTTCAGCTTGATGTGAAATCAGCCTTTCTAAATGTAGAACTTGATGAAGAAGTGTATGTGGATCAACCTCAAGACTTTGAAATCAAAGGCATGGAACATAAAGTATACAAATTGAAGAAAGCACTCTATGAGCTTAAACAAGCGCCAAGAGCATGGTATAGTAAAATTGAGAGGTATTTTCTTGAAAACTTATTTCAAAAGAGTGCTAGTGAACCAACTCTTTATGCTAAAATTCAGGGTTATAATATCCTAGTTGTTTGTTTATTTGTGGATGACATGATATACACTGGGAGTTCTCTTGATGTGGTTAATGAATTTAAAGAGAGCATATTGAAAATTTCTGAAATGTAAGATTTGGGTCTATTGCATTATTTTCCTAGAATTGAAGTTTTTCAAGGATCTAATGAGATTTTCATATGTCAGAAAAAGTATGCTTTGGATTTATTGAAATAGTTTGGTCAAACAAATTTTGCACCTGCAAAAACACTTATGAATACTAATGAGAAACTTACTTTACAAGATAGAGTTGGAAAAGCAGATGAGAAAAATTTTAGAAGCATGGTTGGTGGTTTGATTTATCTAACTCATACAAGGCCAGATATTATGTTTGCAGTAAGCATTATTTTCAGGTTTATGCACAGTCCAAGCAAGCATAATTTTGGGGCAATAAAGAGAATTATGAGATACATCCAAGGCACAATCAATTTTGATATTGTGTACTCAAAAGCCACTAACTACAAATTAATTTATTTTTCTGATAGTGATTGGGCAGGTTTCATTGATGATCGGAAAAGCACAACGGGCTATTGTTTTAGCCTTTGATCGGGTGTCATAACTCGGGCATCCAAGAAACAACTCACTACAGCGCTCTCAAGTACGGAAGCCGACTACATCGCTGCTACAACTACAGCTTGTCAAGCAATTTGGCTATGGAGAATTTAGCGTGATTTGAAGAAGGAACAAAATGGACCTACGTGAATGTTTTGTAACAACAAATCCACAATTGCCTTGACAAAAAATCCGGTTCATCAAGGGAGGACGAAGCACATTGAGATTCATCATCATTTCATTAGAGAAGTCACAGCCAAAGAAGAAGTGGAACTAAAGCATTGCAACACCGAAGATCAAGTGGCGGATATTTTTACAAAAGCTTTGCCAGAAGAAAAGTTCAAGAAATTTCGTCAGATGATGGGAGTACAATCATTCACATAGCTTGAATTAAGGGAGCGTGTTGGAAACGTAATTCAAATCATGGGTTTGCTAGTGGGCCCCATCAAAGCAAATTTTATCTTTATCTATTCTAGAGTCGGTGGTGTGAGTTTTTATCTTATCTGTGTATTTATTATCAATTAAAAATTGGTAGCTAATTTAGCTAATTTATAGGGTCAAGTGAGGTATTAGAGTTTAACTAGGTTTGTGAAACTTGCAAACGTGCAACTATAATGAGGCAAAGATGATTTATTTGATACAATTGATGAGATGAAATAAAAAATCAAGTACGTTTCCTCCTTCAACTTCTTGTATTCTCTTCAAGGTATACAATTTTTGTTCTCAAAATTTATACAATTTTATCCTCTTGAATCATCCTCTTTTGGATATTAATAAAATTTTCTTGGTCTAACCTAGGGCCTAAATAAATTTAGGTTTAAAAAAAAAGTAACAAATTCTGGATAAATTCTGGTTTGAAAAAATATAGAAATTGTACATGTTCATACTTGAAGACTGTTGGGAGTCAATAGATGGATCAGACGATGAATTAAAATTTACACTAAATAATAGTGTATTGTCATCATCGAACACGAATGCAGTGGAAAATGTCCGAAAAGCTTTGATCTCCAACAATTGTCAACCGTCTTCATCTCTTGCCGGCAAGCTTATTACACGTAAAGGGCAATAATCCATGCATCAGTATCATAAAGTACACTAAGGATACCTAGAAGCCACCATATTTTTGGAGACAGACGAGAGAGAGAGAGAGAGAGAGAGAGAGAGAGAGAGAGAGAGAGAGAGAGAGAGAGAGAGACAGAGAGAGAGTCTTTTCATGTTTTCTACCTTGGGTTTTTTTCTCACGTTTCTTAGGACAGAGATAATAATCCCATCTAAGGAAACTCTAGAGGGTTTAGAGAAGTCCCAGTAGGATTCTCTTCTTCTGTCATTTAAACTTTAAAAAGAGTCTCCTCAAGCCTTTGAAGGCTCCACATTGGCTTAAATCACGGATCTCCAAAAAAAAAACACAGTCAACATCTCCCACTCACACATAGTAAAAAAGAAAATAATAACTTAAGAAAAAGCTTGAAGAACAGGAGAATTGCAGAAGTCATTTGTCACCTTCTTTGATGATGTTGGAAGTATGTCTTTTTCACTATTTATAGTATCTATTGTACAATCAAATCACAACTTAGGTAAGTGTGTGTAGACACCCTATTTTGATCGTACCCCTAATAGTGTTAAATCCTATCAAGTTAGTGTTCTAGGGTCCCGAAATTAGTCCTAGCATAGTTTAAGGTCCCATTTTAGGTGTGAAAAATTTCAAGAAAATTTGATTAAAAAATGATAAATGAAATAAGCTGAGAGTGTGTGTATAGCATATTATGTGGAAAAGAGAGGTGATCTATTTAAAAAGGGGGTGGATCACATTTGAATGAGCTGTCCAAGTGAGATTTGAGGGGGATAAAATACCATACACAGTTGATTAAAAGAATGAAAGGGAGGTGAATTATCTGCACCAAGGGGCTGTCCATGGAAAAAGAAGCAAATATATCATTTTTTTTTTTGTAGAAAAGGAGGGTGAATTAACCCGTTGGAAGTTGAGCCAAGTTCGCGCTCTCATCATGTTTTGTGCGCCCATCAATTGGGGTGTGCCAATATCTGCGGTCCCCATATGGATATATAAGAAATCAACGAAAAAAAAAGGAGATCTGAGATTTTTTTCTTTGAAAAAACAGAGAGAGAGAGAGAGAGAGAGAGAGAGAGAGAGAGAGAGAGAGACCCATTTTTTCCTCCTTCGATCATCTTCTCCGGTGCACTTGTCGGAGCTACGGCTAGAATCTTGTCGAATTTCTTCCTTGTTTTGTATTCTAGCAACTAATTTTCTTGTTAAACCTTAGATTGAGATTTTAAACCCTAGATTTCCTTTTCTCATTTGGATTCAAAACCCTCGATCCGAACCTCTTCTTCTCTAATCATACTTTTCTGATCAAATTTCTCCGGCCAAACTTCAATTGTAAACCGAAACCCTAAGTCTGCCTCTATATCGTAGATCTAACCTTGCAAATTTTGGATTCAAGCTTTTACCTGCAATCAACCCTAGATCTGAGCTTGAAACCTAAACCGCATCATTTTCTCCTGGAAAATCTAACCATATACCCTGTTTCAGAGTTTAAATTGCATTTTCATTTTCAATAAGATCTGTTCAAGAAGAAAACTTAATTGCAAATGAGACGGGTTTGAAGGAGAAGATTTGGTGATTTTCGAGATTTGTAAGGGTTTTCATCTTATCCTCTGTTGATTATCCCTAATTCAGGTAAGATCTACACTTCTTCATTGTTTAAAGTTTATATGATTATATCTGTTTTCTGTTTTTTTTTTTTTTAGATGATGTTTAGCTTGTTATGTAATAGATATTTCTTCTTGCTGTTCTGATTTTGATAAAAGGCATAATCAAGGTCTTGCTCTGATTTTTTTTTATAATTCTAATCTAATGTGCGCATTGGAAATGAGCAATTTCTTGATATTGAATTGATTTTTAGTGGTACGTGTAGCTTCATTGGATATATCACATTACTATTTTTATTTTTTTAGTAGGCTTGTAATGGTGACACTCTGTTGGTATTCTGTTCAAAATATTTTAAGATTATCACATGTTTTAATAATTGATTGAAGTAGAGGAGTCTGTCTGTGTGTTTAATGAATCAATATGTTTATAAGGTAAAGATACTTACGTTTCTTTATATTAAAATGGTATAATTCGGGTTGAAGACTGCAACAGGGCATGGATCATAATGTACTATTGTCTTGGACTTTGGTACATATGATAAGGTTACTGGTTATATTGCTTGGGAGGTAGAATCCGTTGCCGGTATATGTAGTTTGGTTGTTTTTCTTTATGATTGAATAATGGTCTTTTAAAAATTTATAACTTTAATTGTGGTTATGTCATTATTATTATGATTTAGCTGATTTGGAGATTTAGAAACAGTAATGGTTTTCATTTATTCATGTTAGGATTTTTGAGTGCTCACATATGCATTATTTGCTTCATAAACTTTTTTGGAAAGTTTTAGAGCATTAGCTATCAGTTTCTGGTAAAGAGTTTTTTTTTAGAATAATCGTTCAGCTATGTTCTGTTAATCAAATAGATTGGGCTTGGCTTTTAATTTTTTCTAATTGGTTCATGATGACCCATTTGAAAAGTGTCAACCACCATTTGATGAATCCTTAAAATAGTAAAAGACAAGAGTGGGAAGTATAATTAAAGAAGTATGATTCCATTTCTCTGGGCATGGAAGCTGATATTTGTATGACGTGTTAGATGCATTTTGTTTTGATAAGTGCCCTTTGTAAAATGCAGTGGAAACATTGAATCTATTAGTTGTATTTTGTCTTGATAATTGAGCTACTCAGCTGTGATAAGGCCCCCACCTCCCCCCCTAAATCTGTTGGGTTACTTCCTCTTGTTAATGGCAACCACCACTTCATTTCAATATTTGCAGCCCTTACATTTTGATATCGGTAGTCTTTACACCCTTATGAGAATGACATCAGCTCAACCATTATTTTGATGATTCTTTAGCCCCTGCTTGTCTTTTTCCTCTTAATAGGCTCGTAAAATTTTTGAAAATTGAAATGATATCTTGGCGGACTTTCATTTTTTTTATGGAAAGGAAAAGAGTTGCATAGAATTTTTGTGAACCTGATCATGAGTAATAATTATTCATTAGAGGCTAGTAGATTATTTATTTATTATTATTATTATGGGTGCGATTATATTTCATTGATCGCGTTGATACTTGCTTAATCTTGTTGGGATGACGGTTTTTCTTGTAATAGCACTAGGAGATTTTATCTGAATAGATTTATATTGTTTCTCTTGTTTTGTTATTATCCGTAGGTAAGAATCATCTTTGTCAGGCAAGATTGAGTTGATGTGATGATATGAATTTGATTGATCGCTAACTAAGGTCTGTGTGAATTTTGTAGTGGTAATATCGGTTGTTAACCGTCGGTTTTTGGGTTAACTCATTTGATCCTTGACATAAAGGTTAGTTGTATTCCTTATTCTTCCTATCACAGAATACCCTTCAAACATTGAAATTGTCCTTGACAGATATGCTACAAAAGGTGTTTGAAGTATTAATTTTGTCCTATGTCATCTTTAGTTTTAGGCTAGATTGAAATGATAATGGAGTAATACGATCATTATTCTCATTTGCATTTTGGATTAGTAGTATTCGGTGTGTGTTAGGTGGTATAAGCTTGCATACCTGAACCTACCCATGTTTTGATTTCTTGGAGCTCTTACTTGAAACCTTGAAGAAGAGGATAAAGAGTTAAAGTTTGCCTGCTTGATTTGATTGCACTTGGATTTGGTTTTCCCAACGAATGTTTGAATGATCCAGGGAGCGTAATGGTAAGATACTGTTATTGGCTTTAGTTTGTATCGGCAAAAATTGCATTTATTTGAACATAAAATTTCTAAATTCACTTTACTTGAGATTTTGGTTTTGGATTTGTAAGAGCAAAAGAGGCTGTGATGGCGATAGTCGGAGCCTCCCATTTTAGAGAGACAAGTTGTGTCTCTATAGAAAAAGGCCCATCTGTAGGGGACTTACTCAGTCCTAGTAGAGTTTTTCCTCTTTTATTTAGATACTTCTCTAGTCTTTTAGAAGCCATTAGATGGTAGTTTCTCTTCCTCATTGCAAGGGCGATGAAAGAGTTATCTAGAGCCCCCATTAGGAGACACACTATGTCTCATTGAGGTAGTTCTCTTTTGGAAACAAGCCTCATTTAGGACCTACCCTTAGGGAGGTTGCCTTAGTTTGGTAGGGAGTTTTTTCATAGGAGGCATGCCTTGCCTCATTTATAGAATCCTTGTTTGGGGACAAGCCTTGTCTCATTTAGAGAGTTCCCCTTTTAAGAGACTTACTCAGCCTCAAGATTAGAGTCTCCCTTCTTTTAGATCGAGTCTTTGACTCATTTGTCTTTATTAGAGAGGCTTTGACTCATTTGTCTTTCTCATTTGTTATTATTAGAGTCTTTGACTCATTTGTCTTTTTTAGCGGTATTATTAGAGAGTCTTTGGCTCACCCGTTCTTTTGGTAGTATTATTAGAGAGTCTTTGACTCATTCGTCCTTTATATGGTATTATCAGAAAGGCTTTGACTCATTCGTCCTTGGTTGGTATTATTGATTAGGAGTTTCTCCTTAATTTCGTAGTCATTCTCCTTCTATGGAGACTAGCACAGTCTCATTAGAACTTTTCTTATTTGTGATCTTAGATCATTCCCTTGTCTTTGACACTAGCTTACTAGGTTAGGGGTTTCCCCTATTTGCCCTAGGGTTTGGCCCTAGGGTGCTGCTTTATGTCTTCCCTTAGGTCTTTGACCAAAAGGGTGAAAACCGACAGAAATTCGAAATCAAAAAAAAACTGGAAAAAGTTTTAAAATCTAAAAAAAAACATTGAATATTTTAAAACTCAAAAATATTTGAAAGCCTTAAAAATATAAAAAAAAACATTTGAAAACATTAAAAACCTTAAATCTTTTGGAGTGTTAGGTTTTAATTAGGAGAGTTCGTTTCGAACTACGTTGGCTTGATCCTCTTTCATGAGGTACGTAGTGCAGCTTGGGATCCATATCCCTAGTCCAGCCAAACCTTGTAAATAGTATTTTAAACTTTTTTTCAAAAGCCTTTAAACCTTGTTTTCAAAAGATCTTCCTCTAGAGTTAGGAGTTTCTCTTAGATAGAGAGTTGTAGAGTTAGGGGTTTCTTCTTGATAGGTTGTTTGACTGTTTGTTTGTTGTGTGCTTGTTCTAGAGTTAGGGGTTTGTCCTAGAGTTATAGGAGCGCCTCCGTCCGGTCAGCTGGCGATCTACATCGCCGACTGATGACTAGAATAGGATGCGCTAGTCCGCCCTTTGTTTTCCTTAGGAAACACAGCCTAGTTACACATAGGTTGTAGGAACCACCTGCATTAGCTTATGGCTAACCTGCATTTAGTTAGGGTGTCCTAAAATCTACAATTCATTGGAATTTAAATAATTGCTCAAGAAGCTTTCATAACTAGTCCGGTCTTTTAGATCGAGTCTAGGATAGAGGTCTAGGTGTCTTAGGCATCATAGCTTAGAATAGGCGCGAAGAACTACATTGCTCTGATTCTTTCGGAGGCGGGGATACATAGCCTTCTTTGGATGAACATCAGACCATCCAAGGACTCGGGCTCAATCGTTTAGAGTCTTAGGATTTGTTATGTTGTGTGTTTTGTTATGTTTTCTTACTTTCATGTTCAGACTTTATACCTTTAGCTGTAGCATGCATGTGTTTGTCCATCAGAACTTAGACACCAATCAGGTATGTCACTCACAACCCAACAATGTTTAGGTGGCACCTCTTTCATTTATCTTTTTTATGTGCTTATTATTTGTATTCTCAGGAAATGCATGCTTAGGTAGACGACTCCTGAGGATGTTCCCATTTCATATGATTTTTGCCCGAAACTCTTTGAGATTAATAATAAATGGCATAAGAGACCAAGTGCTTGCACTCAGACGAATTGGGGGTGCTCTTCTGACCTTCTCCATTCGTAATCAGGCACGGGCCCATTTATATTTCTGGTTATCCATTGCACAGAGGATTTAATTTTGGGGTTCCATGGCCTATACATGGATGATGACTCTGAGTTATTCTAGGTACGTCATGGTTTGGGGATTTATCCTTGGATCAAGAGGTATCTAATTTGTATCACCACTGGTGCTATGCTATGAGGGTGGCACCGTTTCGAGAGTTCCTTGGCAGAACTCTCTTTCACGTGGAGATCTAGAGGATGTAGGGACTCGTTTCCTCATCGTTCTCAGGATCGGGGTCCACAGTGTGTTTCTTGAAATATGTGATACAAGCCTTGATTGTCGCCTTGGTTTCCATGCTAGCTATCCTCTGTGCAATCTTGCTTTGTATGGAGATTATTGACTTCTTTTCTCTATGGAATTTTGCTTTGTATGGTGGATATTGACTACCATTCTTGCCTTCACTTTGATTCACACGATGCATTGTTTCTTCTTTGACCACATGTCCTTATTCACATAAATCACCATTCTTGCTGTGATTTTCTCAATCACACCACTACTTTCCTTCCTTTTTTTGACCTTCTAATTTGTCATCTTCTATACTCCCCCGTAAATTGGACTGGGGTCGAGGCCACAAGCCAAGTTTGGTAGGAAGCACAATAACGACATCACGAGATAGAGGCTTTGCAAATATATCAGTGAGCTGATTATTGGATGGAACGAACTCTGTGATCAAAGAACCGAGTGCCACCTTCTCTCGCATAGAGTGGTATCTCGATATGCTTGGAGCAAGCATGAAAGACCGAATTAATGGTCATGTAAAGAGCACTCATGTTGTCACAAAAGAGTGTAAATGGCTGAGGGTGAGGAAGGCCGATATCTCGAAGGATAAATGAAACCCCAGTTAGCTCAGCTGGGGTAGAGGCCATGGCATGATACTTAGCCTCAGCACTTGATCGAGCAACAATGGACTGCTTTTTGGCACTCCAAGATACACAATTGGAGTCGAGAAAAGTACGAAAGCCAGTTGTGGATCTCCTTGTGGAGGGATAACCTGCCCTATCGGCATCTGAGAAGGCATATAAATCAAGAGAGCTGGGAGCAAGAATGCACAATCCAAGATGTAGAGTACCCCGAACATATCGTAAGATTCGTTTGACCAATTGAAAGTGGCCAACTATTGGATTGTGCATGTGTTGGCAAGCACTATTAACCACAAATGATAAGTTTGGTCGAGTCATAGTAATATATTGAAGTGCTCCAACAATATTGCGGTATTGAGTGATGTTTAAATGAGGTTCAATAGCACCATTTGTAGTTGTAGGTTTGGCTGCCATAAGAGTAGAAACACTCTTACATGCCTTTATCATAGCACGATCTAGAAGATCAATTGAATATTTGGATTGTGATAAAAAAAAGACCATTAGTGGTGTGATGGACTTCAATGCCGAGGAAATAATAGAGAGGACCCAGATCTTTCATTGAGAAAGAACTTCCCAAAGTGATGATAAGATCAAGTAGAGATGAAGCATTTCCCGTCAGGATTATATCATCCACATAGAGGAGAAGAATGATGGTGTTTTCACCATGTCGATATAAAAAGAGAGACGAGTTTGCCACACTGCAACAAAATCCATAATCAAGGAGAAAGGTACTAAACCTATCAAACCATGCCTGCAGAGCTTGTTTGAGGCCATATAGGACTCGTTTGAGTTTGTAGACATAATGAGGCCGAGTCGAATCAACAAATCTTGGAGGTTAATCCATGTAAACAAGCTCCATAAGATGCCCATGTGAAATCCCAGTTAGACAACCAAGAGGGGGGTGAATTGGTTGTCTTATAAAATTTTACCTTTAGGGGGGGTTAGTCGCGCGGGATTTTAATGTGCGGACTTCTCCATATTGTCCATGACTCTTTGGGGACTTGGACTTTAATGTGCGGACACTTGGGACTTTCACTCTGGCGGAGACTTTTTAGAGTCACGCGGACATTGAAATCACCCATTAGTCATCAACAAATACATGAATTTGAAGCCGTAGAGGTTTAATAATCAATTTTTACTATGATCCCATGGATTTGTGGGCCCTACTAAAATATATAAGTAATATTGTGCATTTGAGGGTCCTGTTAAAGTAGTCATTTCACTTTGGATAGGGTTATAGGCTCATCTGTCTAGGGCAATAATAAGTTATTTTTTAGATTGATCTGAGCCGTCCACTTGATAGGGCTTGGGTTGGATCTCCTATAGCCCCAAAATCAAGCCAACTATGCCGGCAATCTAAACTGCCCTCTTGATAGGGTTGCTTTGAATCTCCTGTGGAGGCCACAAGAGATCCAAAGCAAGACTTATCAAATGGATAGCCAGATCATTCCAAGGTGGGACACACCATACCTTTGTGGATGTGTCCTATCACATTTATAGAGTAAATCAAACATTATAACGGACACTTAGTAGTCAAACATTATGACAAACTTATAACAACCAAATTATGAGGGTTTCAACTTCAATTAAAATTGTAGAAGACCCATCCAAATGATGTTTTAACAACTCATTAAAACCCATTTCTATAAAAGCTACAAAAACAATCATATGTGCATAAAACCCAATGAGAGAGCAAGTGAGATTGGGTAGTAGCACCAAAATACATCAAAGTAAATATGAATGTACTCCAATCTCCCATCAAGATCCCGTGTAAACCTCCTATTCTTCCAGCCAACTCTTCAATTTATCCTATAAAAAAGAATTAATAATAAGTTAGTGAATAAAATTTATCTCATTATGCAAGAAATTTAAATGAGATAACCAATAAAACATACGACTTCTAATGACCATTTGTATGATGTATTGAGTCTTCCCACATCTTAGTGGCTATATTATCTCGCATTGCAATACCAAGCTCAAGTTGTTGAGTTTGAGTTTGTAACCCCCTGTCAAAATCATAATCTTCCTCTTCGTTTGTTTCTTCCTCATCACTTAGTTCTTCCTCTAACTCATCTGGTGGGAACTCATCATTGCTGCATTCCTTTCTCAGGTAGTTGTGCAAAGCACAACATGCCATTACTAACTTCACTTGTGTTTTATAAGGGAAGGGTGGTTGAACCTTAAATATAGTAAAGCGAGATTTGAATATACCATATATACGCTCAACCGCATTCCTTAACGATGAATGTCGATGATTGAACACCTCTTTTGGATTTTGTGGTCATTGGTGTTGGGCACCATAATCTTTCAAGTGATAACGTACACCTCGATATGGGGCCAAAAAATGAACTCTGTTTGGATATCCGGCATCCACCAAGTAAAACTTGCCTACATAAATTAGCAAATTTATCATTTGAAAAATGTTGTCAATTGATTTGTCTGAAAAAATAATAATTGTCTAATTCTTACCCTTCGGCACTTTAAGACCATTACGCCTTGTAAAGGCATCCTTCAGTACCCGTGCATCATTTGCAGACCCTTCCCAACCAGCAAGCACATATATGAATAGTAAATCAAAAGTGCATGCCGCCAATACATTTTGAGAGAGCTGACCCTTTCGACTGCGATAAGCGAGTGTGTTATCCCCATATACCATAGCTGGAATATAAGTTCCATCGATAGCTCCAATGCAATCCTAATATCAATCAAGAAAAATGTAATAAACTAGTAAAATAATCATTAAAATAATGGAACAACACTTTTGATATAAATTTGATAGCACTTACCTTAAAATATGGGTTCCAGCGAGCTTCATTTAAAATTTTCTCAGGAGTGCTACTTGGAGGATGCGCCATCATGACAGGCTCTAAGCCCATTATCGCATTTAAAGCTTTATTAAAGTTTTTACCAGTTGTCCAAGAAGTGTGAGAAAATCGTTCTTTACTAACAGAGTATCGCTGATTTTGTCCAACGGTAAGTAAAAATGTCGCCACCATCTCTTCCACAGTTACGTGTTTTGTATCAAATATCAGTGCCCTTTCTTTTAATATCCGACACAATTTAGAGAATACGTTTGGATACATCCTATACATTTCACGAAATTCATTTGGTGGTCCTTCTAGTTTATTCATAAGATATACATATCCATCTGAACTAATTGGACGACGGCTTAGAGTAGGACGATGAGAGTGAAGAGAAAACGATGCCATGAGAATGGCTGCATGGCCCATAATTCTAATCTTTCTATAGTCCTCTTCAGATAAACAATTGGTTGATCCTGAAATAGACATGGTACCTGTGATAACAAAGGCAATAGAAAACAAGATTGAGCATCTAACAAGTCCAATTAGATCTTCATGCCCTTGAGTTTGTTCTTGAAGAACATAAAGCTTTGCATATAACGTAATCTTAAGAGGAAAACTAGTTTCTTCAACAGCTATTCATTAATGTGAAATATCAATGGAATATTCAAAACTGTCTCTGTACATCCATGACAGAAGTAACTACAGTTAATTTGTAACTACTATTCTAACTATGATCACTGCCTTAAACTAGTCTTACTTCTGAAGAATAAACAATGATCGAAACAATTCACCTGCTACAATTTTCAATAGCTGTTCAAAGCACATACAGAAAACTGATATTTTCTTTATCAGTGTGCAAATATCAGAAATCATCATCCAGGATCTGATAAAAAACTTGAAATAATGAACCAAAAGACATAATTATTGACTTTCACTGCCTTTGGACATTTTTTTTCATCCTTTTTCTTTGTAAAAAAAAATCATTACGGAAATTATATCAGTAGCCGCAAAGACCTAAATTGTGATGCAAATTCTAAAAGAAACAGATGAACCTGAATGAGATCGGGGTTTCAGCAATCCTTCCTAAAATTCATAGCATTTTACAAAATTCACTGTAAAATAACTATTGTCTTCAGAAATTAAAAGAAACATAAATCCACGAAATCTTTAAAAATTCTAGCAACAAATTCTCAACAGACATGGGAATCCCTTATTAGAAAACTGTTACAACAATGAATGATGACAAAACCTGCTGAAAAGTGAGCCAAAGCTAAATTCAAACCTTCAGCCCATTTGCAAAAAAAAAAAAAAACACTATTTACAAGACTGAGTCCAAACAAAATGAGAGGTGTGCTCTTTGAGTGCTCAAATCAAACACTTTGAATGCATAACCATGATCAAGTTTTCAAGATAACAAGCCATTTCAACTATCAGGAGCTGAAACTCATGCCTTAGATGAAGTTAAATTAACTATCAGATATCACATATATTCATGGGAAGCAAATCAGTCACTAAGCCTGGGCAAATAATTTAGAACTACCTTCCAACACAAGCTTCAATGTCTTTCTAAACCATAGGAAATGTGCAAAATATGAATCTCTATGGAATAATAACAGGGAAAAATGGAAAGCATTGAACCCTAAAACATTTTTTAATAACATGGAAAACATGGAATTAATAACAGGGGAAAATCCTCAGCATAATGCGTCTCCCTCCCCTGTCTTTCTCTCTCAAAACCCCCAACCATTCTCCTTTTTTTTCTTTCTCAAAAGCACCAATAAAAATCAAAACTTCTATAAAATCCTTCCATGTTTTTTCTCCATATACCCCATCTTTAACTTCCCCTCTCCAACCCCACCAACACCCAAACCCTAAAAAAACCCTAAACCCCAAAACTTCTAGTCTTCGCTAGCCTCCAAAAACCCTCCCTCGCAATCCCCATCTCCCAACCCAATGTTGAATCCAAAACCCTAGAATAAGAAACCCTAGAAACCCTGCCTGAAACCCAAAAGGGGAAGAAGAGACAGAGAAATGGGATGAAAGAGAGAGAGAGAGAGAGAAACAACAAGAAGAAGAAAAAGAGAGGGAGGGATATTAAAGAGAGAGAATACCTCTAATGCCGCTTCAATGGCGACCCTTCTTCTCAGAGAAGAGGGCTAAGGTAGGGAAAAAGTCGGGTATGTGGCGAGGATGCGTGACTTTTTGAAGTTTCACCTCTGGAGCGTGAACATTCGGAACGTCGTTTTTATTTATACTCCGGACTTCAAGTTCGCACCTAGCGTAAAGGTCGTGACTCGACGGAATTTCCGACTAAGGGCTCATTTAAAAGGTCATGAAAAAAGTCATACGCGACTAACAACGGATTCTTTAAATCCGCCAAAGATCCCGTAAATGCGCCATGACTAAGCCCCCCTTAAAAAACTTTTACTATTTAGATTTCTAGTGTTGCTTTTAATAGCTTAAATAATGGAAGCAACACTTAACACTCAAAAAGCATTCAACACTAGTTTTAAGTTTGTTAACTTAATTAATGTAATTTGATTACCCAAATAAGCACTAGTTAATTGATTGACCAAATCCTAGAGATATCTTCAATAAACATAAATCAAAGGTATTCACATCAAGCAAGCAAGAGTTAATCCCAATAGATATAAAACACAAGTAAAAGAGTAGGGATAAAGAGAGTGTACCGAGAAGGATAAGAGATTGCACGCAAGATTTAAAGTTGTTCGGCCTTCAAACCCAAGGCCTACATCCATTCTTCTTGAGGTCGTACTCAAGGGTATCCACTATCTCGATCCTTCTTCAAATGGCCGGATCAATGAGCCAATTACAATCAACAAGCTTCACCTTTCTTAGGCCAAAGCGTAAGACCCTCTTATAAGCAAACTTCTCCTTTCTCAAGGACCGAAGCGTAAAACCCTCATACAATCTTGATTCACCTTTCTTAGCAGGCCGAATCGAAGACCCTCTTTAGAATCCTGAAGAAATAAGGAGAATATATAACATCTATGTATAACTTCTAAAATTCATATCTCCTTCGTTTCTTATCGGATTTTGACGTTCTTGTACTCGATTTGAATTAAAATGATGAGATCTTTTTGTTAAAAATATTTTTAAAAATAATTGAAAATATTTTGGACCAATTAGGATAGGATTTATGTGCTGGATCCATTTTTCAAGTGCTAATTTCATGTTTTTCCATTCTGAAACTTAACTTAGCACTTGGGCTTTGGGGCCACTTGGTTTTGGGTCACTTTTGAAAATATTTTGGGGTATTCTTTAGTGTGCCTTTACCAAGAATAAATCCAAGAGAGAGAGGAATACATTCCACCATTTTGAACACTCTCTTGAATGACTCTTGTGCTAACTATTGCTTGATCTTCCATTCAATGCATGGCTTGCCTTCGGGATCTTCATCTTGAGCTTGATTGCTTGAAATCTTCCATCTTCAAGGTCTTCAGTTGTGAGATGATGTCACCAATGTGTTCAAGCTTCTTTGTCCTTTAAGCATGTTGATCCTCAACTTTGGCCTTCATTTATCTTCCTTTGATTCTTCAAATGGTTGGGATGGTTGAGACAGAGCTTCTCCTTGGTTGTACCTCTAAGGCATGATGAATCTTGTTTGTTCCAGCTCCTTCTGAAATACAAGTGTGGCAACCCAAGAGGGGGGTGAATTGGTCAATTTAAAATTTTTGCCTTAAATACAAGGGTGTGTGAGATTAATCCTAGATTATTTTAACCCTTGTTCAAATATGCTTGGTTGAAAATGAAGAATGATATAATATCAATTTTAAGTCATTTATATCTAACCCTTGTTCAATTAAACATAAACAAAAGTAAGGTTAGAGATTACCAATCACCACATGCAAGAAGTGGGCAAGCAAGAGAAGAAGAGACACCAAGATTTATAGTGGTTCGATCTATCATCAAGACCTACTCCACTCTTTCAAGTTTGGCTCCTTGGGTACTCCACTAATGTTGAGATTCTACACGCCGACTCTCCAAGCGTTACAAACGTCTTCTCCGCGTCCGAGGGGACAAACTCTCTAGCTCCGGATGCTCCTTCTTAACGGGCCGAATCAGAGACCCCAATCAAGCTTCTCCTTTCAAGGCCGAAGAGAAAACCCCTTTCCACAATGTTGAATCACCTTTCTTACCGGGTCGAATCGGAGACCCTCAATATAATGAAGAACAAGGAAAAGGAAAAACTCTCTTAGCCTCTTAATAGGCTTGATACATAGATAATAGCTCACAAAACTCTCCAAAAGATTAAGCAAATAAAAGCGCAATGGAGATCTTCTTCAAGTATGGAAAATGCAAGTTCAAAGCTATTGAAGAAAACTAATGGATTTGAAAGTTAAAACTCAAATGAGGTTTTCAATAAGTCCAAAAGTCTTAGAATCCATGAGAAAATATCATATTCATAGCCCACAATGATTGCTCAATGTTTGGGGGTAGTTTGGGCAAGAAAAGACAAAAAACGGGTCAAAAAAGCTACTAGCCGTTATGCCTCAACGGCCAACGACTAGTTACTCATGCACTGGCAGTAGCCCGCGGGGATTCAGTCGACCGCCGAGGGGTCATCTGAAATTTTAAAAAATAGAATTTTTACTACCCCGGTTGACCGGGGTTCGGCGGTAGCTCGCCACTGGTCTGTTGTTTCAGCAAAGTGTATATTTTCAGCCCGGTTTGTAAAAAAATAATATCTCCCTCATTTCTTATCAGATTTTGATGTTCTTATACTCTACGGACAAGAGAAAAATGAGAACTATTTGTTAAAAATATTAAAAAAAATATTTTTAAATATTTTGAACCATTAAAATCAGTTTTAAGCTGCTATTCAAGTGCACAATTCAAGTGCTAATGTCATTCTTTTTCATTTGTAAACTTTGGTTGGCACTTGGGCTTTGGTTCCTTGGGCTATGGACTTTTGTTTTACTAATGTTTAGGACCTTTGAAAATGGTTTTCCATGAAATACAAATAGGTTTCATGTTTGGTTTTGATGGAGGTTTGAAAAGCACTTTGAAATGCAAAACCACTTAGAAAAAATCTCCAATACAATCTATAAAGTTAAACTACCTAGCACCTTGATCGTATTGGCTTCAAAGCTCCCTTTGGGTTTTGGCTTGTAAGTGAACACTTGAGAATGCTTTGGTACATGTGGCTTCTCTTCTTGAATGAATCTTCACTTTTGAGGCATGAGAAGGTCACCAACACTTTGTTCAACTTCAAGCTCTTCTTGCCATATGGTAGGCATGCTTGTGGGATCCTCAACTTGAACTCTATGCTTGGACATCTTCCAAAGATGGGTCCTCCAATGTGTGCAAGCTCACTTTGTTCCTTTGTGCATGTTGATCCTCAAGCCATGTGTTGTGTTGTATTGTGTAATGGCGATATGATATGTGTAGTTCCTGTCTAAGACACAACACTCAAAGATAACACATTAGTCCATAAAGACTAATCAATTTGGGTTTGCTAGCATCAAAACAAGAAGGTAAAGGTGAATAGTTGAACCCATGGGAACCCTTGGGCTAACAGTCTCCATCTTTTTTATGATGGCAAACCAAATTGATTAGGAGGATGAGATATCAACAGAATAGATAAATAAGCATTAAATGATATAAACAATGAAGCTTTGCTCCCCCTCACTATATGCACAAGTATATTATAACAAAAGAAAGCAAATAATGCATATAGATTATGGACTGCCTAATCAATTGCAAAATTCTCCCCATTTTGGCAACAGCAAAAATGGAGGTTTTATCATGTATATAAGATGCTCAAAGTGAAACATACATGATAAGAATGAAGTAACATATGAAAACTAAAGTAGCCGCCCGTTTTTTTTAAAGGAAGGAGATACCATTTATGCACAATCAAAGGGTTTTTTTTTAGCATGGACATTCTAAATATAGCCTTATGAAGCCTATGAACATACAAGATCCGATAGTTAAGCCCTCCCCCTAAATTTTTGTTATGCATACACATAAATCACTAAAAATGATGGCATAATAAGAAAAATGATTGATATGATATAACATTTATGGTTCTATTATAAAACTATCATGACTATAGGGTAATCAACTTGAATACATATGATAGGCATACGGACAAACAACACATAGAGATATGATTTGCATTTGTAAGACAATTCTATGTTTGTGTCCTATGTAGAGCTCTGTAAGATGGGCACACGCAACAGATATAGAAATACTACAAACTAACTTTATGGCCCATGAGAACATGAACGAATGTCAATTTAAGCTCTCATAATGCTTATCATAAGGATTTTATAAGAAAATTCAAACAAAGTTCATGATAAGCATTTTTTTTTAATCATTCGATCTAGAGGATTTGTAATTTAAGCACAACTAATGGGGCAATGGACATTGTGAGGATATCACTATGATCCATATAAACATAAAGTTGAAACAATTTGGCTCTCCCCATAAGAATTTGTCATTGTCCTTAGATAAAACCTATAAAGCAAGTCTTGCCAATGCAAAATGGCTCAAGATATGACAGTGAGTGAATAGCCAACAGTGAGTGAATAGCCAATGGATCTTATCATGAAGAATAATATATTTACCTTCAAAAGCACATGATTAGAGATATTAATTCATAGGAAATGGGATTTATCGAGTGAGATAGGATCCTATGAATGGAGTTTCAAAGATTTGTAGGATAAGGCACAAAGATGGAAACTTATTAATGGAAAATGTGATAACTATCATGAGGCCATTCAAGATAAGTTTGAAGCCTAAGAAAGAGATAACATTGAGGCTCAAGCTAAGGGAACTTGTCATAAATGAGAGTTGATCTCAAAGTGAAGGCACAAGACAAGACCCAAGTACAACACAAATGGAGCAATGTGGCTCCAAATGAGTGTACTTATTATATGAAATGTAATAATCACATCAAACATCATATGATAAGATAGACAAGGACAAATATGACAAATATATAGCTCCCCCTTTGTTTGAGACTCATACATAGTATGAATCCAAAGGGCTGTCCAATACATAGTCACCAAGGGTTTGAGAGGCGAATGATTGACAAATAATCATTGGGCTACAACTACATGTTTGCTAAGGACACTCAATTGATATCAAATGAGATGGTGAGGTATCCTAGCAACACATGCTCCCCCTAACTATGTGCACACACACACACACACACACACATATATATATATATATATATATATATATATATAAGTAGCAATTCAAAGCACATATGACTTATCGTGGTTAAGATGCTAGCAACAAGCCAAGGAAATTAAGTGTTTTAATTAAAGTGAAGGTCCAGTCTCCCTCTTAACTAGGAAGAAGGCTAAAAGCACCAATTGAGTAGCTTTTAACTTTAAGGTTTAACATCTTACCATGTAGCTAATACTACACAACGGGGATATACATATATAGAGAATTATAATTTTTATCAAATGAATCACACTTAGGATAATAGATGGACTTATTTAGACATACTATCCTAAGAAAGGCAAGTCTATTCTAGTGAGAGAAGACAACTAACTCTTTTGAATCTTCCTATGTAGATTAACTAGCTTGTCTATCTAGAGGGCATTATCCAATTCTTTTAAGTTTCAACACTTAGTTTATTTCAACCCTCTATGACACAAGTACATGAGACTTTCAATTTTGATCATACCTGTGAACCAATCAAAAATCATATGGGAGATGGAGATAATAAAAACATGTGAGGCATATCCCATAATGAAAAAGAATTTTCAATGTGCACACTTATACAACTTGTGAAGAGTTTTGAATAATAAAGTTTTTTACTTCTTCACAAATATTCATTTTCACTTGTTAAAATAATATGTGATCATAATAGAGGTTTTTACAACAAGTGATGATTTTCATTATTTTCATGTCAAATGAGAGTGTGCAAGTGGAGAACATTGACATGAGAAATACACACTAGTTCAATGAGAATCTTTGGAATAGTCAAGCGATTATACACATTGAACCTAGCTTCTAACAAAATTTCCTTCTATGGCTATATCATTGTAAACTTAAAGGGATGTCGAAAAGTCAAAGGTTTTTGAGAATTTTTCCTTAGTGAAAGATACCTTAGACTTATAAGCTCACTCATTTTAACTTGAGATTTTCTTATGATTTAAACCAAGAGTTTAGAAATTCATCAAGTACAATGTTTTGACCTATTTGAGTTGAAGATTTGAAGGTTTTTTTCCTATTTTGCTAGGAGGGTACTACAGGATGTAGCAGGTATCAAACATGAGCTATTTTAGGTTCAAGTTACAATGATATCACTTGTGAATTTAACTTGTGTAGACACCCCCATTTTACTACACTTTAAAAAAGCTAAAGATTCAGTAGTTTGTCAAGTTTCGAGTTCGTATTCCACCTACGATTAGGCATCTGTGCATTTTAGGGTAGATTTCGCCACGTTGAAGGAATTCTGAAGTTGATTCACGATCCTAAAAGTTTCTAGGGTGTTCCAATGGTATCTAGAAGATGAAAATTCAAGTTTCCAAGCAAGTGAAAAAACCTATTATTTTTAGAATTTTTGGGGTTTCCCTCATTTTTGCCCATTTTTACACTTCTTGGGTATTTTAGACATTTTCAACATGTCATATTTGGTCCCTAAGTTGTGTCTAAGAAATCTTGAGTCCGTTCATAAATTTTCAGAAATCTGCTATTTTTGGAATTTCTCAGGGTTTTCCCTAGTCTCGCCAAATTCTTGCACCTTGGGGTAATTTGGTCGTTTCCTGCGTAATTTTTTTGATCCCCGAAAGGTGTTTGAGAGATTATGAATGATTTCTTGAATTTTGAAAAACCTGCTAAATTTAGAATTTCTCAGGGTTTCGCTTAATTTGAAAATTCTGAGTGTTGAGGGCATTTTGGGTATTTTCAGGGGATACCAAATGATCATGTTTGATATTGCTCACCGAAAGGACCCAACTTCAAAAGTTCCTATTTTTGAAGTTTAGATACAAAGGCTTCCCATTTTTTTATTTTTTCCTTAAAGGTAAATCAATTTGTGGGTATTTTGATCGCATTTGGATGTGTAACGGTCAAATAAGGGCATTTTGGTTCAAAAAGTTATTTTTCCAAAAAAAGATGGTTCGATCATGTGTTAGGGGTGCACTATAAATATTATATGGGTTGGGTTCATCAATAAAAAATTTGAATTTAAAGGATTTATTAAATTTTCATTGAAAAAATCCAAAATACATGTCATAAGGCCTATTGGGCTAAAGCCCACAAGATGGGGTCCATGTGGACCCACCATGTGGGTTGGCCACATAAGTGGGCACCCCATATGAGGAGGCCACATGCAAAAACGTCCAACATGGGATGAGGTGGTTGGTGACATCATATTTGTTTTAGAAAAATAATAAAGAAATGAAGAGTTATAATTAGAAAGGGCTTCTATGGCCAGGTTACTAAAACTGCCATAACGTTTTACCTTTTTGTCTAAAAATTTTTCCCTTATACTTGTTTCGAACGTCTCGAAAAGATCTACAACTTTCTAGTTTATGACTGTTCCTGAATCAGCCTCTAAATAGGTCAAAAATGAGCTCAAACGTCGGACAGCCCTTTTTGGACAAAAATCATTCATAAAAGCTAGTTTCCTATGTGAGAAGGCTTCTAGATTGATCTTGAAGGATCTCCATTGTATAATTTAGCATTGCTTGGCTTGCAAGAAATCAATATTAGAAGTAAATACAATTTAGAAGATAAGGGAAAAGCAAGCCATAGGTGAGAATTAGAAACTAACTAAAGGTAGGAGTCCTCACATTGGAAACTTCCAAATCCAATCTAACCCTAACTTTTTCTATAAAAACAAAGAAAGCATAACCTTTGGCCTAACTCAAAAAATTTGTCCACCTCTCTCTCCTCTCTCTCCAAGAAAAGAAAAACCCTCCCTCTCTCTAAGTTTTGGTTCATCTCTCTCAAGTGCTCTACAGAAAGGGTTCTTGAATTCTTTCTTCTTCTTCAATATATATCATACATCAAGGATTATTAGGTCATTCTTTGGGTCTTCTTGAGTATATAAAAGGGTTGGACAAAGCGTATATCTCGGATTACCAACTCTAGAGATAAGGATCGCGATCAACGGTAATAATTTCTCATCTTTACGAACTAGAAAAAGCATGCTAGGGTTTTACTTTTGATAGATCAAATTAATGAATTTTTCTTTAAAATTCCAGTATGTTATAATATAGATTATGAGTTTTCAAAATCCTAAATTTCACCCAAAAATTAATTTTTCTCCATATAAATAATGATTTTCTTTCTTTTTTATTCAATATGTATTTAAATTGGATTTTCAAAGCAAGTGCTTGAAAACATGAGTTTTTCAAAAACAAATATTTTTTTAGGTTAGTAAAAATTTGAAACCTACTGGAAAGTTTGATCTTTTGACCACGGTTTGACCGCCTCAATTTTCATTTTATTTTTTGAAAGATAACCCAACAATGGGTTATTTCTTGAAGAATAAAACGGAAAACGGGTCAAATCAAGTCCACATTTCATGAAAATTTATTTCCAAACCAATTTTTGGATTTCCAGTTCATCCTAAAATTTTCGGATTTTTTTTCTTTTTTTAATCCGAATTTAAATTAGTTTAAATTCGGCCTATTTTTAATAAATAACAAAAGTTTTTGAAAATTGATGAAAATTTCCAAAATTAAAGTTTAAATATAAAGTGAAGTTTTTATTGAAAAAAATTTCAAAAAAGATATTTTCTTTGCTGTTTTCTAATCGATTGTCCGTTTTGTATGCCGGAATTCCTTTTCGTATCAAACTTGTGGATTTTTGAAATTTTTCTTCACAAACCAGTAACTTAGGTCACTGGAATGTTAGAAAAATATTTTCAAAGGATTTCACTTCCTAGGAAACATATTGACCTTTTCTATTTAAAAATCGATTTTATGGAGGAGCTTTAATTTTTAGGTTTTGAAATTTTGATAGAAAATTATATAATTTATTATATATCTACTGGAATTTTATTTTAATTTTAGGATACACTTACGATCAACTCTGATTCCAGTGAGGCGGGGATAAGTAGGCAACTTGGATGCTTGAGTGGCATACCTAGCCCGAGTCGGCCCACCACAAATGATGGGGTTTTGTCTATTAATTTTTTATGAATTCTTAACTAAATTAATTAAAGTACCTAAGATTTTCCATGAAACTAGATTTTAGGAGAATATTCACTTAGATTGAATTCAAACAAATTAAGAAAATCAAGATGCACATTTAGGAATTACATTAAAATTAGATTTTAGAATGCATGTCACGTAGTTCGCACATTAATATAGAGTTAAATGAGCTATTTAAAAGAAATTCAAAAGAGTTAACTTTGGGAATTGAAGACCGATTATCGGGCAGGAATGGTGCATGTGGTGGTAATTCCACATACCTTCCATTCTCGTAACCAGGTAACTAGTCTAGATTTCTGGTCAATTATGGGTCTTAGATCCCTCATCTAGGTGGTGACTCTATCATTCTCTTTTGCGTGAAATTCGGATTACCTTAGTGATCCCAAGTTCATGAAAAAGATGAATTAAATCAGTAATAATAAACGACACACGCCAACCGCGTGAGTACGAGAGACCAAGAGAGATAGCGTGGAGGCTTGTGCCCCAGGCCCCTCTCGTGGGATCGGGTCCCACAACTTGACCTAAGCTAAACCTATGGTCCACATGAGTTATTGAGAAACTGTTGTATTCATGTGAATTTGGACATAGGTACTAAGTATATGGGTAAGTTTCTAGTGAAGTCACACACTTAGATCAAGGAATATGATCATACAATTACAAAGGGATATGATTCATTCTATACTATAACATGGGTTATATGATTAACCAAAATGATTCATGTCATAGAAGGTATGATCACAACATTATAGATACATAAAGGAACAAGCAATGTAAATATGTTTGTATCTATAATACATTTTCAAAAAGATAGAATCTTTAAGCACAAACAAACTAGATACAAGATTTTATATTCAAAATAGAGTACAAGGTATTTAGAGATCAAATTTTGAAACAATCTACACATTGAAGAACAAATATAAACTAGATGCCAACATGGGACATCTAGGGAACCTTTTTCAATAGATATAACAATTGAGACACAAATAACAAGATGCAAGGAGAATCAATCTATCTTAGGAATATAGCATTTAGCATGCTCACACAAGATATAACTTTTGAGCACAATATAGATACAAGAAAATAATCAAGAATGTGCACATGAATCTCATATCTTAATATTCAAATGATATTAAAATTTAAGCACAACCCCTAAATCTAATAAGTATAGGAGATGCTTCAGGTAGAGGGTTTTGGAACCCAAACCATTTTGGGCCCACTCAAGTTTGTTTTATATAATGAATTCTTTTTAATCCATACAAACTTGGAACCTTTTACAAATCTAAATTTACATCTAGAATTGCATTGTCCAAATCTACTACAATAATCACAAGATGAGAATGAATCGGTAGATGAGGAGCAAGATAAACTACAAGAGTGTTAACAAACATGTTTGGCTTTGTCTTCTTGTAGTGTATGTTTTTCCAAAACTAGTTCTTTATTTTTAAGCTTCATCTCATTAATTTCTTCTTTTAGAACATTTAGCTCATGAGATGAGTTTAGCTTTAGTTCTTCTTCTTTTAATTTCATTTCTTCTATTTCCTTCTCTAATTTCTTATTGTTTTCAATTAACTCTTTTTCTTCATCTAATAAATCTTGATAATATTTTTTCGATTCTAAGAATTCATTGGAGATAGAGGCAATGGAGTGTTTGAGTTTTTCAATTTTAGAAACTTCAAGATTAAGATTATTTTTCAATATTTCACATAACTCTAGAAGTTCATTTATATTTTAAGATTCAAACATATTTTCACCATTACCATTAACTTCAAAAGCCATAAGACATGTATCATTAAAATTATTTTCAAGTAAGTCTCAAATTTCTTTTGGATTCTTACAAGATAAGATTCTATCAAATAAATAGGAAGGTAAAGCACAACATAATGCATTCATGGCTTTAGAGTTTAGAGCAAAATATTTTTTGTCATATTCATTAATTCTTTCAGATTTGCATAAAGTGAAACCATTTTCAATTATTTTTATAAGTCATTATCTAGACCCTTTAGATAAGACCTCATTTGGATTGACCAAGATCCAAAGTCAGTTCCATCAAAGCTAGGAAGACTAGAGGCCATTAGGTTGCCAATGATCTTTTCTCTTGTAGATTTTAAAATTAAAAACCTTTTTAAGAGCCTAGGCTTTGATACCAAATGAAATACAAGTGTGACAACCCAAGAGGGGGGTGAATTGGTCAATTTAAAAATTTTGCCTTAAATGCAAGGGTGTGTGAGATTAATCCTAGATTATTCTAACCCTTGTTCAAATATGCTTGGTTGAAAATGAAGAATGATATAATATCAATTGTAAGCCATTTATATCTAACCCTTGTTCAATTAAACATAAACACAGTAAGGTTAGAGATTACTAATCACCATATCAAAGAAGGGGGCAAGCAAGAGAAGAAGAGACAACAAGATTTATAATGGTTTGGTCTATCAACAAGACCTACTCCACTCTTCCAAGTTTGGCTCCTTAGGTACTCCACTAATGCTGAGATTCAACACGCCGAATCTCCAAGCGTAGCAAACGTCTTCTCCGCCTCCGAAGGGACAAAGCCTCTAGCTCCGGATTATTCTTTCTTAAAGGGCCGAATCGGAGACTCTCTTACAATCAAGCTTCTCCTTTCAAGGCCGAAGCAAAAACCCCTCTCCACAATATTGATTCACCTTTTTTATCCGGCTGAATCGAAGACCCTCAATACAGTGAAGAACAAGGAAAAGGAAAAACTCTCTTATCCTCTGAATAGGCTTGATACAAAGATAATAGCTCACAAAACTCTCCAAAAGATTAAGCAAATAAAAGCCCTATGGAGATCTTCTTCAAGTATGGAAAATGAAAGTTCAAAGCTCTTGAAGAAAATTAATGGATTTGAAGGTTTAAGCTCAAATGAGGTTTTCAATAAGTTCAAAAGTCTTAGAATCCATGAGAAAACATCATATTTATAGTCCACAATGATTGCTCAATGTTTGGGGGTAGTTTGGGCAAGAAAAGACCAAAAAGAGGTAAAAAAAACTACTAGCCGTTATGCCTCAACGGCTAGTTTCTTGCCCACTGGTGGTAGCCCGCGGGGATCGGTCGACCGCCGAGGGTCATCTGAAATTTTTACTGCCCCGGTCGACCGAAGTTCGGCGGTAGCTGGCCACTGGTCTGCTGTTTCAGCAAAGTGCATATTTTCAGACCGGTTTGTAAATATCATATCTCCCTCATTCCTTATCGAATGTTGATGTTCTTATACTCTACGGACAATAGACAAATAAGAGCTATCTGTTAAAAATATATAAAAATATATTTGAAAATGTTTTGAACCATTAAAATCAGTTTTAAGCTGCTATTTTCACAATTCAAGTGTTAATGTCATTCTTTTTCATTTGTAAACTTTGGTTGCCACTTGGGCCTTGGTTCCTTGGGCTACGGACTTTTGTTTTACTAATGTTTAGGACCTTTGAAAATAGTTTTCTATGAAATACAAATAGGTGTTTTATGTTTGGTTTTGATGGAGGTTTGAAAAGCACTTTGAAATGCAAAACCACTTGGAAAAGATCTCCAATACAATCTATAAAGTTAAACTACTTAGCACCTTGATCATATTGACTTTGTAAGCCCAAGAGTTACCATGGGTTAATCATTTAGCTTACCTGTTGTTTTGATGCTAGCAAACCAAATTGATTAGCATTTATGGACTAATGTGTTGCTTTGAGGTGTTGTGTTGTATACATGAATTTCATGTCATAATCGCCATTACATAACTCTTCTCAACATATGGCTTGTGGATCAAGGATCAAAGGAACCAAGAGCTTGCACCTACAGTGAAGACATCCTCATTTGAAGATGTTCAAGTCAAGAAGCTTGAACATGAAAATCCCACAAGTTTATAGCAAGTGTCAAGAAGGAGCTTAGAGTTGAACATGCCATGGTGTGGACCCCGATCCGAGGACGACAATGAGAGAACTGGTCCCTAACACCCTCTCTGGATCATCCACGTATGAAGAAGAGCTCTACCAAGGAACTCTCGAAACAGATGCCACCCTCATAGCATAGCATGAGTGGCGATATAAAAAGAAAGAGATACATCCTGATCAGGAGCCGAGGCTCGAAACCGAGATGTACCTAAAAAATAAACTCAGAGTCGCCATCCATGGATATGCCATGGAACCCTAAAATCAAATCCTCTGTGCAATGGATAACCAGAAATATATATGGGTTCGTGCCTGGTTACGAATGGGGAAGGTCTGAGAGCACCCCCAATTCGTCCGAGTGCAAGCACTTGGTCTCTTATGCCATTTTTATTAACTCTAACGAAGTTTGGGTAAAAATCATATGAAATGGGAACAATCCTCAGAAATCGTTTGCCTAAGCATGCATTTCCTGAGGATACAAATAATAAACACACATAAAACAAAATGAAAGATGTGTTACCTAAGCATAGCTAGGTTATGAGTGACATGCCTAATGGGTGTCTAAGTTCTGATGTGCAAACACAAGCAAGCTATAGCTAAAGGTATAGTATCAGTACAAGAAAGTAAGAAAACACATCAAAACATAAAACAGAAATCAATCCTATATATATGACAGGACAGAACAAATCCTAACTCTAATGCGACCTGACTCGGACCAAGATGGCCGTCCATCCCAGCTGCTCTACGTATCCCGGCCTCAGAAAGAATCAGAGTCAACGTAGTTCGATGACCTATTCTAACTATGATGCCCAACCATCTAGAACCACTAACCTAGACCCGATCCACTAGACTCGACTGACTTTTTAAAGCTTTTTGTATAACTGCTTAAATTCGTGTGAATTGTAATTTTTAGGACTCTCTATATGTCCTAACTAATGCAAGTTGATTAGCCTTAAGCTAATGCAGGTGGGTCCTACAACCTATGTGTATCTAGGCTGTGCAACCTAATGAAAACCATGGGCTAACTATATGCTTCCTAGTCTAGCCATCGGTTCGACTAAATGTCTAACCGATCGACTCGAGGCCTCCTAACTCTAGGGACACTCACACGACAGGACACACCATATCAAACAAATCAGGACAGACTCCTAACTCTAAAACAAACCAAACGGTTAGGACAGACTCCTAACTCTAGGGGAAGATCTCTTTGAAAAAGGTTTTGAAGAAGTTTTTGCATTTTTGGAAGATTTGACAAACTTATTTTTAAAGGTTTGGCTGGACTTGGGATAAAGATCCCAAGCTGCACTACGTACCCCGTGAAAGAGGATCAAGCCAACGTAATTCGAAACGAACTCTCCTAATTATTGTTTCTAAAACACTCAACACTTTAGGCTTTTTTAAGGTTTTTTAATGTTTTTGATATATTTTTTTAAAGTTTTCAAATGTTTTTGAGTTTCAAATTTATAATATTTTTGGATTTTAAAGCTTTTCCAATGTTTTTTTTTTTTTGATTTAAAGAGTTTTCAGCCTTTTGTCAAAGACCTAAGGGAACATACAAATCAAAACCCTAGAGCTAAACCCTAGAGCAAATAGGGGAAACCCCTAAACAGGGTAAACTAATAAACAAGGATGATGAAATGGTCTAAGACCCCAAAAGGCAAAGCTCTAATCAGACTGGGCAAATCTCTAGCGAATAAGAGCGACGACCACACTAAGGAAAAGCTCCTAAAAGCAACTAAAGAAAAGGGGAAATGAGTCAAAGACTCTCTAATAAGGACAAAATGAATCAAAGACTCCCTAATAAGAACAAATGAATCAAAGACTCTCTAACAATGCCATCCAAAGGACGAGTGAGCCAAAGACTCTCTAATACTTACAACTTAAAGGAGGAATGAGTCAAAGACTCCCTAATACTACTACTAGAAAGGATAAATGAGTCGTAGACTCTCTAACACTCTATAAGGGGGGGACAAATAAGACATAGCATGTCTTTTAACTCAAAAGAGAGAGAAACCAGGGGAGGTTCTACAAATGAGGCACTGTACGCCTCCAATGGGAAAAGGCAGGCTCTAAGCAACGAGGCTTGTTCCCAGAGGAGAGCTGCCTAACGAGACAAAGCGTGTCTCCCATGATGGAACTCGCTAATAAGACCACAATAGTCTCCTAAATGAGGAAGAGAAACTACCACTTAAAGGTTTCTAAAAGACTAGAGAAGTCTTTAAATAAAAGAGGGGGAACACTACTTGGACTAAGTACGTCCCCTGAGGTTGGGCTTGCTCTATAGAGACACAAATTCTCTCTCTAAAGGGGAGGCTCCGACTATCGCCATCATTGCCCTTGCCTCCAATTGAACACATAAGGGTATTCATATATGCTCCTTTGCTTCCTTCATCACCTTCACCCAATACAACTTTTTGCATCTGAAGGATTGCATGCTCTAGTAGAAAGGCCTCACCTGTCTCAACAAACTGCCGGAAAAGTACCCAGCCATATAGCGCGTAATGCATCTTCTGAGTGATGCCTAAAGTAGACCAGGTCAATTTAATGATCCTTAGAATCTCATCTGCTCCAACTATAAGATGACTTTCCTCAAGAATGTCAAAGACACTAGAGAGTAACTTCTCATACAGCTTAACATTCAAATGATATCCAGCTGTCCAATAATAGGTCTCACCTGGAATACCAAACCTTGCAGGAACAGATGACAACTTTGAAGCAAATCTTTTGATACCTTGCAGAACCTCAGCACGTTCAGAAGGGGACTTTCTTGCAGCCCATTCCTCAGTATTTCTGAGCATTTCAAGGAAACATCTGACCATCCTATGTTCATCTTTGGTGAGGTTAACAGAAGTGCAGAGAAATTCTTCAAGAACATTTGCCTGTCTCTTCTGCCATTGCATATAAGACTTGTCATAAAAAAAATCAGATTTGCAAATGCCATTTAAGAGTTCCAATGATATTTGAGGAACATCAACTTGTCCAGACATTGTTCTAGAAGCAAACTGTATCAAGCCTTGCTTAATGCATGCATCCATTGCTTTCGAGATCTTGATTTCACCAGAATCATCAGCAGCAAACAGCCCAAAAGCTACTGCTAAATTCAAAACCTTTCCAAACTTGATAGAATTCTTACTAAAATGCAGATGGTAGTCTTGCAGTTGATTGTCACACCGGTTGTTCATAGACAAGAAAACAGTATCTATCAAACTAATATTTCTTTACCCAACAACAGATGGCTGCCAACATGATTGGGAAAAGGGTGATGACATTAGCCACACTCTCATCACAATGCTCATAGCTAAGCTAGAACACAGGCTAAGAAACAAATTGGGATAAAAATGAAATACAACCTTAAGTTCATACAGGCATTTTCCATAGCCTTAGCCAATGTGACATTTTTAAGCAAAACTTTAGCAATTTAAGTGAGTTAAAATATACAGACACTGTCCATAGAAGAATAAGAGAACAACCAGACGATACAAGCCACCTTTTCCTTATGAAAATCCACATAAAAAGGAATCATAAATGTATGTAAAGCAACAGCTTATGATAGCGGAGTTAAAGAAATGAACTAGGTTGCCAACAATTAGCAATACCTCTTAGTTTAGGCACAGTTTAGGCACATATCATGGCTCAAAATGAAAACTTCAGTTTTAATAAAAGTAACCCCCTGAACTTTGAAGATCAATTTCCTTCCAAACAAGGTTAACATCCAAAAGCAATGATCATCCCATACATAACAAATTATAGCGCCAGGTACATGCAATATACAAAATTATAACTGAGCATCCACCACAAATTCAAAGTCCAGTCCCTGTAGAAACTCCTTGAATGGTTTCCAAATGATAGTGAACCTCAATCCCATGAAAGAAATGTGGACTAAAAGTCACCATAACAGAAGAATGCAATGTGAACTAAAATGTGGACAAGAAGGATTTCCAAATGAAAAACATTTTGAAAATGAATTTATGTCCCTGAAGTTCACACAGAACAAAGAGTATTCTATTGTGTCACATATTTGACCCACACAGTTCATTCACCTCAACATATGACTATAACTTCGCACAAAAATAGATATCATCTATTCCCATGCTCGAGAGATATTGTACCAATAAACCTAGCTATACACGAATTTTCTTCTCAGAAATAAATGCTTAGAAACCAAGACTACATGGAGAACAACATGAAGACTCAATTTATTGAACCAACAACCAGCAGATCTAACAAGAATCAAATAAAAAATTATGGATCTATCCGGTTTCACGCCAGCTTATCCTTAAACAACATCAAGATCTAAACATTGACCAAGCAAAATACTTTTCAGACGGGATTAATATAGGAAATTATAAAGAGATTTAGATCGATTTTACCTTAGCACCTTACCTTCTCTTTTGAAATTTCAACCTCAGCCACGTTCTTTCTCTGAATTTCTTTCATCTGGGCTCAGATTCAAGCCCTTTTTCTCCTTTTCTTCTCCAATGACGATTTTGTAGAACAAGATTAAGACCTCTCTAAATCTAATGGTAAAAGGTTAGATCTACAGTTAAAGATAATGGAGATGAAGGAAATTCAAATCTGAGGTTCGGAGATTTAGAACAGGGTTTCTAAGTAAAGAAAACAGAATATAGCAAAATAATGATGATCGGCCGGAGCTGATGCCGGAGATGAGTGAAGAGGGAAAAAAATGAGTAGTGATCGGAGAGAAAGAAAAACCGAGGGTTAGAACTTCAGACGAGGGTTTCTAGATCCAGATCTCCTCTCTCCCTCTCTTTATTTTCAGATCCGAGCTTCCCTCCAACATTGGCCAGCATCCGGCAAGGGCTTGATCGGAGGAGGAGATCAAGCTCTCCTCTGCAATTTCTCTTCAACTCCCTCTCCCTCTCTCTCTCTGCTTGTCTTAGATCTCTCTCTACTTTTCTCCTCAGATCTCAGATCTCAGATCTCAGATCTCAGATAGCAATGATCGGCCGGAGTTGGAGGTTCTCGATGGGGATTTGGGGTTTAATGGAGGTGGAGGAAGCTAGAAGAAGAAGAAACGGAAAAGAGAAGTCGGGTATTGGGATGGAGAGATGGTGGTGCAGACCGGAGAAGACGATCGGAGGGAGAAAACAGCGAAATCTCTCGCTCTCTCTCTGAATTTCTCACGAAAATGAGCTCTCTTTCTTCTTCTTTTTTTATTAATTTCTATATATACTCATATAAAGGCTGCTGATATTAGCACACCACAAATTGATGGGCGCACCGCATTTCATAGGCGCACGAAAATTGATGAGGCGCGCCCGCCAGATTTGTCTTATTCGGCTTGGGCGCGCCCATCATAGGATAATTCACCCCCCTTCTCAACCTGATATTCCCTACTGCGGATAAATCACTCCCCTTTTTGCATTTATATTACGCTTCCTTCTCGGCTCGTCCTATTTGCCATTTCTCGGCAGATTCTGCCGAAACTTTACGGAGACCTCAGTGGTACCATAAGCTACTCCAGGGTTCAATTTGGGACCCCAACTCACTGATTTGACGAGGCTTCGCACAAGCGACGCGAACTTGGGTCCGGTCAAAATGGGGTGTCTACAGATGCCCCTCTTTGGCAGAGCGTGCTTGTCACACGAATGGCAAAGCTGAACAGACGACACATTTTGACTGACCCGAAAGCAAAGTAAATTTTTGGGTTTTCAGTTTTAAAACGATATCCACAAAGATAAGACTCCACCAACAATAAGGAGATAGCCTCTCATCGACTCTTAACTCGATAACTAAGACATCTCAAAGATATAGCCTCTCTCTAACACTCATGACTCAACTATTTAAATTAGCTAGCAAAGCTAAACGAATAGTAAGAAAACACAAACACACTACTATATTTTTTTTTTTATATCATGCTAAATCAAAGTAAACATGACAATTGTTCAAAGACCACGAACCAAAAAAATCACTTCAATCACTCAAAGAGTTTTCAATTTTTTTATTTTTTTAGAAACCACAATACAACTTGTCTAGGACAAGCATAAATCCAAATACTCAAAGAGTTTTTCTTTTTCAAAAACCTACAAAAAATAGGCCAAAGACCACTGTAGTGAAATTCGTCCAAAACAAATTCAAAACCAAACACTCAAAGAGTTAAAATTTTTTTTTTTTTAAATCATGCCGATCAGTCTAAAACTTGACCAATTATTAGGGTACTCGACTATTTGAGCTAAACTCAAATATTTAATACCGAGGCGAAACTAAGTCTCAAGCCTGACGATAGATATACAGATCATTGCTGAAAATAAATCTGTTTAACTATCCGAGTAACTCTGACTCATCTCTTTCAAGGTAGCGAATCACTCCGGATCACGAGGTTCTGTTAAACAGTTCCACATAAACCCAAATTCGTATGTCCTGCTAAACAGTCCCATATAAATCTCATCGCAGATACGCATGACTCCTAACACGTTAGGAAACTACACACTGCGGAACGATGATTAGGTAAGTCACTACTTGACATTACATTACTAATCATCTGGGTACTAAATACCCGGGAGAAGGAAGAAAATACCAATCCGTGTAACACAGGATCGGAAATATTTTCCCTATTAAAACCTTTCAAAAAGACCAAACCGTGTAACACAGGTTCAGTAATTTTCAATTCTGTTAAAATCTTTCAAAAAGTCCAAACCGTGTAACACAGGTTCGGTAATTTCCAATTCTGTTACAATCTTTCAAAAGGACCAAACCGTGTAACACAGGTTCGGTAATTTCTATCTCTGTTAAATCTTTCAAAAGGACCAAACCGTGTAACACAAGTTTGGTAATTTCTATCTCTGTTAAAATCTTTCAAAAAGACCAAACCGTGTTACACAAGTTCGGTAATTTCAAATTCTGTTAAAATCTTTCAAAAAAACCAAACCGTGTAACACAGGTTCGGTAATTTCCAATTCTATTAAAATCTTTCAAAAGGACTAAACCGTGTAACACAGATTCGGTAATTTCTATCTCTGTTAAAATCTTTCAAAATGACCAAACCGTGTAACACAAGTTTGGTAATTTCTATCTCTGTTAAAATCTTCAAAACAACATCTCTTCGCAAAGAGTAACTAAGATGCATGATTTTGATCAAAGATCGGACTCAAGTAACTTGAAAGAATTTTTGGAGGTCAAACCTTTTTCAAAGACGCAAAGCATTCTACTGAAGTTTAAAAATCGCTGGAGTAAATTCTAAACTCCTCTGGGATGAAGATTTTTCCAGGAAATTTAACTCCAAAGGAGAACAACCTGACTAAAAAAGCTCAATACAAAGAGTGTTCGAACTTCTCTAGTCTCTATTTTATGAAAATATTTATCTCAAGTATCAATGATTACTTGACATCTTTTATGACATAAGTCATAAAAGATGCCTCTAGTATGATTACTTCCATGACAAAATTCATTAGAGAGCAACACAAAAGGAATGGGCCAAAGGCTTTCATTAATTAACATTTGGGATTACAACAAATTTTTCTGATAAACACCTGGTTTACAAGGTTTTTCATAGGTAGAAGAAACTTGTTCTACTCAAAATTTTCTCATCTCTGCCCTCTGCTGATACCGGAACTGAGCTGAAAGCATATCGACATCTGAACACTGCTCAGCTTTACATCATCTACAAGAACCACAAATTCTCTGCTTCTCTGAGCCTCTGAGTTTTTATCACCCCGGCTTTGGGAGGAATTCTGACTAAACGGGACTCTGAAAATTGACTTTGACTCGACAGCAGACTGACTTTGATAGACAATGACCAAAGACTCTGACGAGTTTTAAACAAGACTCCAAAAGAGACTGAATCTGCTTCTTAAACTGATAAACATTTTAAAATGGTTAAAGGTCCACCACTCTTAGAGTTTTTTAAATACCATGTTTAAAGATGCTTCAACCTTTTTGCAAGATCTCCATTATGGTTATTATCCCTTCAGATTGCTTAGTTTCATTCTCCCTAACTCAAAGAGTAACGAAAGAAACTCTGATGGTACTTAATCAGACATTAAAGAAGAGCCCAAGAGAAAAATAAAAGTACAACTGGCTTTCAAAAAGCTCTACCCCTCATGAAGTCCTGCCATGACTAAATCGCCCTTTTGGGTTTCGATTTAGTGGACCGCATGCCTTAATTTTTGCCTGGACTGTCCGCCCTTGCAGATTTTCCATCCAGCAGACTCAATGCCCTGATTTTTGCCTAAACTACCCTTTCAGGTTTTCAGCTTAGCGGGTCTAAGACTCCATCATTTTTTTTTCTTTCTGTTTCTCTACAAACCTGGGCCTAAATACACCAAAAGGACTTTCAGGTAAGCTTAGGTTCAAAAAGGCTAAACCCTAATGTATTTGCATGTTATTGGACCGAATCTGGACCCTCCAGACTACCTACGTATCCCTGAAGAAAATGGGAATCAGGTCTACGTAGTTCGCCCCATTTGGACTTTGGAAAAGACGTGACCGAACTCGAATTGATCAGGCTACCTACGTACCCTTAAAAAGGGATCAGGTCATAACATAGTTCAAACTACTCTTTTCTTTTTTTTTATATATATAAAAAAAAATGCCCCTAGTTTGGGTTTATCAAAGAAACAAATTGTTTTATAAGCCCAAAGGGTTTGCAAAACGGATTAAAACATTTAGGCTGTTGGCATCAAAGCTCAAGTCAATCAAAGACGGCCTCCTGGTGTATTTAAGCATAATACTTTTTTAACTGATCCAGGTTTGTAGGTTCATTTAATTTTTCTCCATTTTCATTGAGGAGTCTTACGACTTTTCCAGGCAGGACTTCATCAACGATGTAAGGACCAGACCAGTTTGGCCTGAATTTACCTCTCGGATCAAATACTGGTGCCCTGTAGGACTTCAAAATAAGATCTCCAGGCTTCAAATCACGAACACGGACTTTGTTGTTAAAAGCTCTCTCAATTCGTCTCTGATATCCCTGGATATGATACAAGGCTCTTAACCTCTTCTCATCTATCATTTGCAGCTCATCATACCTCGCTTTAGCCCAATCAAACTCTGGTAAGTCAGCTTCCATCATCACTCTCAAAGAGGGAATTCTTAGCTCAACAGGGAGGACTGCCTCCATTCCGTACACCAAAGAATACGGAGTTACACCCGTTGAAGATCTGATCGATGTCCGATAAGCCCATAAGGCATATGGAAGCTTATTCGACCAATCCTTATAAGTCTCAGTCATCTTGCTAATAATGACTTTGATATTCTTATTTGCAGCCTCTACAGCCCCGTTTGTTTGAGGTCTGTAAGGAGATGACTTGTGATGTCTTATTTTGAACTCTTCACACAGGTGTAACACCTCTTTCTTGAAATGCGACCCATTATCTGAAATCAGCTCATGAGGCACTCCATATCTGCAAATAATGCTGGCACGGATGAACTTCACAACGGTGTTCGAAGTTATGGAAGCATACGAAGCGGCTTCAATCCATTTCGTAAAATAGTCAATTGCGACCAGAATGTATTCATGCCCGCTCGAAGACTTCGGATAAACCTTCCCAATTATATCAATTCCCCATACTGAAAACGGCCATGGAGAAGTCATAGAGTGCAACTCCGAATGAGGGATTCCATTGTGGGCCAATAGAATCCAAGTCTCAAAATCTTTCTTGACAACATTTTCCCATTCATATGAGGTCCACAAACTCCCTCATGGGTCTGCTCAATAAGCTCTGCAGCTTTGTCTTCATCAACACAGAGAAGCTGTATGCCATCAAATGACCTTCTGTACAGCTCTTCACCACAAATAACAAAGTTGGCAGCCAACTTTTGAAGAGTCTTCCTCTCTTTGCTTGAAGCTTCAGGAGGATGCCCTTTACCAGCAATAAGATTCTTGATATCTGTATACCATGGCTTCCCATCCGAACATCTGGCTAAAATTTCTATTGCATTCACATGCGAAGGGGCCCACTGAAGTCTGACAACTAGCGGCTGAACCTCCATTGATACAGAAATGTCTAACATCGAGGCCAAAGTAGCCAAAGCGTCAGCAAAATGATTTCTGGTCCTTGACAAGTGAGTGAACGTAATGTTCTTGAACTTTCTGACCAAAGATTCTAAATAAGTGTTATAAGGGGTCAATTTATCTTCTCGAGTTTTCCATTGCCCATTAATCTGGCAAATGATTAAGATAGAATCCCCAAACACATCAATATCCTGAATTTCCAAAGCTAAGGCTGCCTCTAACCCGGCAATGCAAGCTTCATACTCAGCCATATTGTTGGTGCACTCAAACTGCAACTTGATAGAGACAGGAATATACTCCTTCCGAGGGGATATAAGCACAGCTCCTACTCCTTGTCCTCGACTGTTTACAGCTCCATCAAAGTACATAAGCCACTTAGTACTTGAAATCTCTTCCTCAATATCCATGATCTCTTCATCAGGAAATTCTACCTTCAGAAAAGCATTCTCTTCAACAGGTGCATCAGCCAACTGTTCAGCGACGACACGCCCTTTAACTGATTTCTGAGTGACATAGGTGATGTCAAACTCAAACAAGAACAACAACCACCTTGCGGTTCTTCCTGTAAGGGTGGGTTTCTCAAACAAGTATTTTAGCGGATCCATCCGTGAAAGCAAAAAGATCTTGCTTGAAAGCAAATAATGTCTAAGCCTCTGGGTAGCCCAAACTAATGCTAGACATGTCTTTTCCAAAACAGTGTATTTTAACTCGTATTCTAGCATCTTCTTACTGATGTAGTAAATGGGCTTCTCCCGTTTAGACTCTGAATCTTGCTGAGCAAGCATGCAACCCATCGTTGTATTTGTGATAGACAAGTACAACAATAACGGCTGGCCTGGAATGACAGGTGATAGAACATGAGGTAAAGATAAGCACTGCTTAACCTTTTCAAAAGCCTCCTGACACTCTTCATTCCACTTCTTCGAGGAATTCTTCTTCAGAAGCTTGAAAATGGGTTCACACGTCATCGTCAGATGTGATATGAACCGTCTGAGATACTGAACTTTGCCAAGGAAACCTCGGATCTGCCTTTCTGTCTTCGACGGCTGCATTTCTTGAATCGCCTTGATCTTTTGCGGGTCTACTTCAATCCCTCTTTCGCTTACCATAAACCCCAAGAGCTTCCCTGATATAACACCAAAGACGCACTTACTCGGGTTTAGGCGAAGCTGATATTTCCTGATTCGCTCAAAGAACTTTCTCAGGGCGACAATGTGCTCAGGTCGAGTCTTGCCTTTTACAATCATGTCATCGACATATACTTCGACCTCTTTATGGATCATATCATTTAAAAGAGTTGTAGCAGCCCTCTGATACGTAGCACCCACATTTTTCAAACCAAACGGCATCACCCTGTAGCAGTAAGTACCCCACTGAGTAATGAATGTTGTCTTCATCATGTCTTCTGGTGCCATCTTAATCTGATTGTAGCCTGAGAATCCATCCATAAAAGATAGAAGAGCATGACCAGCTGTATTATCAACCAGGAGATCAATGTTTGGAAGAGGAAAGTCATCCTTAGGACTTGCCTTGTTCAGGTCTCGAAAATCAACACACATTCGAACTTTTTCGTCCTTTTTGGGCACCGGTACGATGTTCGCAAGACATTCTGGGTATTCAACCACTTGAATGAATTTTACTTCCAACAGCTTTTTAACTTCTTCGTAAACCTTCAACTCCCATTCAGTTTTGAGTTTTCGGAGCTTTTGCTTCTTTGGCTTAATACCAGGGATTAAGGGTAATCGATGATGGGGCACAAATACGGCTGCACGAGCAGATATCGCCACGTGTCATCCATGCACGAGCAGAGCCCAACCATCATGAAGAAGGGTGTTGGAAAAGGGCAAAGACCACACATTCATGCCACGTGTCATCCTCTCACCACCCAGACCTCATCATCACAAATTAGGGAAGGAAATGGCCGCCAAAGCCACGCGCGCCGGCGAGGCAGAGGGACGGCCCAATCCTGCAAAGGAAGTTTTTCCCTCCATAATGATGAAAAGGGCACTCTCACCACCCAGGCCTCATCATCACAAATTAGGGAAGGAAATGGCCGCCAAAGCCACGCGTGCCGGCAAGGCAGAGGGACAGCCCAATCCTGCAAAGGAAGTTTTTTCCTCCATAATGATGAAAAGGGCCACAGACCCCCCTTTAAAAGGGGAGGGAAAGGAAGAAGAGAGGGACCTTTTTTTTTCTTTTGACCCCGGAAAGCAGGGAATTCACCTCCACCCCGCAATACCGGAAAAAGAGGCGAGGCAACAACAGAGGAGGCCAGGAATCCCATCCTGCCCTCCCTGCTAGTCCCCTCCGACTCACTCATTTATGCACCCAGAAATGTCCCCGCGCACCGGCCCTGGTAACCCTGGTCAAAACCCCCTCCCTTTCTAGCTGTTCTTTATATTGACTGGTCGAAGGATCTGACTTGGGTGTCGAAGTGATCGTCCGGGACCCACCCCGGACCCCCTGACCCCCTTTTGTTTGTGATTGCAGACCCCACGGAGGCCCTCTACCGACCGCGCGATCGCAGACCCGGATCCAGACGCCATCATATTGGCGCCATCCGTGGGACTCGTCGAGTAACTGAACGCCTTATGGCGATGAGAAACCACACCCAACAGCCAGAAACAGGGGTAATAACCAGGAGTCAGGCCCAGCGCGCACAAGCCAGCTCCTCAAGCTCCCAAGAGCGAAACTCACCGCCTTCGGACCGACCCCGACCCTCCTCTAGCACGCTGCAGATGGTCCCCACCATGGAGATGTTCAATGAACTTCGCAACGAACTACTCCAACGTTTGCCTCTCCCGGCTTCGAAAAAGCCCGGGACAACACAAGACCGGACAGAAGCCTACGACGAAGGCAACGAGGAACAGTCAGGGGAACGACATCCCCGGCGAAAGCGAGCACCGACTCGCAGAACGCCGTCCCCATCAACAAATAGCCCCTTGCCCCACGCAGCCGGGGGACATCAGCGAGGCAGCAGGAGACAGGTTACTAACAGCCGCGCCCCCCCTGTCCAAGATACCCATCTCCGGGAACCGCCCTTGGCTCGGGCAGAAGAAGTTGCAACCTTGGCACAACCGCCCAGCTTAGATCCAATAACGGACCTACAAAGGCAGATCCGAGAGGTAAAACTAGAAATGAAAAAACCCTACGCCCACGGCATCCTCGATGAGTGGGAAAGGGAAACGGCATCCCCGTTCACCTCAGAGGTCCTAAAGACCCCCGCAGAAGCAGGCATAGACCTCTCCCATTTCGGTCTATACGACGGGAGCACGGACCCCCTCGAGTTCCTCCAGAATTTCAAGAGAGTAATGACGCTTCGAGGCGCGTCGGATGGATTCATGTGCAGAGCCTTTGCATCCCTACTAAGAAAAACCGCCAACGACTGGTACATGAGATTGGAGCCCGACTCCATCGCATCCTTCCACGAATTCGGGCGAAAGTTCAGCACAAGGTTCGCCAACAACCGCCTCCGCCATGATCCTGCGGACGCCCTCCTAGCCCTCCGCCAAGGTAGAAACGAGACCCTAAGAGACTTCATGTTGAAGTTCAACGCCGAATTGGCACAACTCTCCAACATGGACGTCCAGATAGCGGTCGCCACACTAAAGCATGCCACCACCGATCCGAATCTTAAGCTGCACCTCACCCTCAAGCCCCCGCGGGACCTACAGGAGCTTGAATCAAAGGCTGATAAGTTCGTCCGAGCAGAAGAAGCCTGCGCTCGAGAACAGAATCGGCCCGGCCCCGACGAGAGAAAAAGCGACGGCCGAAGGGCCATAAGGCCACGAACCGATGAAAGACAGACGGGCCGTAACCCTATCCCCGTCTTCGAAAGGCTGGGAACCGCCCCGCTAAAGTTCCCCCTCTCCCACGTTCTATCAGCTATTAGGGATCAGGGTCTCCTGACCCCCCCCAAGAAAATGGCCACAGATCCAAAGAAGTGGTCCGCCAGGAAATTCTGCGAATTCCACGGGGACCACGGCCACGAAACTGACCACTGCTTCCACCTCCGCCTCCAGCTGGAAAGACTGGCCGAAGAAGGACACCTAAACCAGTACCTCAGGAGTCCTGACAAAAGCCCATGCGAGGCCCAGCGCCCGCTCGACGAACCCAGAGGTAGGCACCGGTCACCGAACCGCCGCCGGTCCACAAGCCGACACCGATCCCTCAGTAGGCATCACCCTCGAAGCCGACGTCGATCCCGCAGATGACACGACACGAACCGCCACCAGCGCCCCCTGAAAAGGCGAGCCCCCCGAACAGCCACAGGCTCGCGAGCAACCGCCTACCATCATAGGAAAAATCAATATCATCGCAGGCGGACCCGCAGCGGGAGGGCCGACAACAGCCGGTCGGCGGGCATACGCGGAACGGGTATTCTCCATGGACATACCTTCCAAGAAGGCTCGAACAAATCCGCCCCATGAAAACCAGATCATCACTTTTTCCAACAAAGACCTCGACGGGCTACAAGTCCCGCATGACGATGCACTGGTCATCAGGCTAGTCGTCGCCAACTTCGGTATAGGAAAAATCTTGGTGGACACAGGAAGCTCCGTCAATGTGCTACACCTCGGAACTTTCGAAGAAATGAAACTGGGCAGGGAAAGGCTGGGACCCGCGGAATACTCCATCTACGGTTTCTCCGGGGCATCCGTACGGGTAGACGGCAAGATCGAATTGCCCGTGACTTTCGGGGCGTACCCCTTGCAGAAAACCATCCTGACCACCTTCCTGGTCGTAGACATACCGTTCACCTACAACGCCATCATTGGGCGCCCTGCTCTCAGAGACTTGGGAGCCGTAGTCTCCACCCCCCATCTCAAGATGAAATTCCCCACTCCGGACGGAGTAGGAGAGGTCAAGGGACAGCAAATGATAGCACGCCAGTGCTACGCGGCAAGCCTAAGAGGAACCAACGCCCCAGCCGAAAACTTCACAATCGGCAGTGAAGACCCTCGGCAGCGGGCTCGTGCAATCAGAGGAGAGCCCGCCGAGGAGCTAGACTCCATCCCCCTGACCCAAGATCAGCCGGAGAGACAAGTCCGGGTAAGTTCCATGTTAACAGGCCCTCTGCGAGACCGGATGATCAACTTCCTCAGAATAAACAAAGACATGTTCGCATGGTCCGCCTAGGACATGCCCGGGATACCCAAGGAAATGGTCGTCCACAAGTTGAATGTGAACCCCGCCCTTAAACCCGTCCGGCAGAAAAAGATGAACTTCACAGTAGAGCGCCAAACTCACATAAAGGCCGAAGTGGAAAAACTGCTACAAGCCGGATTCGTCAGGGAAATCCGGTATCCCGAGTGGCTGTCAAACGTCGTGATGGTCAAGAAAGCTAGCGGAGGATGGCGGGCCTGTATAGACTTCACCGACCTCAACCGGGCCTGCCCAAAAGACCCCTATCCCATTCTGCGCATAGACCAACTCATCGACGCCACCTCCGGACACGAACTCCTCACCTTCTTAGACGCGCTCTCAGGCTACAATCAGATCAAAATGCACGAGCCAGACATCCCGAAAACAGCGTTTATCACCGATCAGGGCGTCTACTGCTACACTGTCATGCCCTTCGGGTTAAAAAACGCAGGTGCGACCTACCAGCGGCTCGTGAATAAGCTATTCCAAACGCAGATTGGAAGGAACGTGGAGGTGTATGTCGACGATATGCTGGTAAAAATCCTGGAAGCCGCCAGACACATCTCTGACCTTCAGGAAACTTTCGACACCCTACGACGAGCCCGAATGAAGCTGAACCCCGCGAAATGCGCCTTTGGGGTAGCTTCCGGAAACTTCTTGGGGTTCATGGTCAGCCAAAGAGGGATCGAAGCCAACCCAGAAAAAATCCAGGCCATCCTAGACATGGAACCCCCGACGACAGCAGTAGAAGTACAGAGGCTCGCAGGACGAATCACGGCCCTCGGCCGATTCATGCCCAAATTAGCAGAGAAGTGCCAACCCTTCTTCAAACAATTAAAAAACATACGGGAATTCGAATGGACCCCGGCCTGCCAAGAGGCCTTCGACTCTCTGAAGCAATACCTCCAGACACCGCCCGTACTCGCCAAACCCGAGCCGGGGGAAGAGCTATTTTTATATCTGGCCGTCAGCCCCACGGCAGTAAGCGCGGTGTTGGCCAAACAAAGCGACAAAAAGGAACACCCAGTGTACTACGTGAGCAAGACTCTCCACGGTGCGGAAATCCGATATTCGAACATAGAGAAATTCGCCCTCGCAGTCGTCAGTGCCCCTCGAAAGCTCCGCCCCTACTTCCAGGCCCACCCCATAGTCCTGCTAACCGATCAGCCCCTCAGGAAGATTCTCCAGAGACTAGAGACCTCGGGTAGGATGGTAAGTTGGGCCGTCGAGCTGGGCGAGTTCGACATACAAGTCCGCCCAAGGCCGACTATCAAATCTCAAGCCCTCGCTGACTTCATAGTGGAATTCACGGCCCCGGCCGAAGAACCAGCAATAATGGGGAGCAGCGAGGGCCCCACTGCGCACACGGTTTGCGACGACGGGATGCAAGACCCCTCGGAACAGAACAGCGAAACCCCTTGGATCCTGCACGTTGATGGCTCCGCCGGCAATAAAGGACACTGAGCGGGAGTGGTCCTCCACGGCCCAGAAGAGTTCACACTGGAATATGCCCTCAGGTTGGATTTCAAAGCCTCCAATAACGAGGCCGAATACGAAGCCTTACTAGCAGGACTAAGTCTAGCCGCGGAGCTCGGCGCAGGCAAGTTGAAAGTCTATAGCGACTCACAGCTTGTCGTTAACCAAGTAAACGGAACATACGAAGCCAAGGGCTTCAGAATGAAAAGATACCTCCACAAGGTAAAATAAAACCTGCAGGGGATGGGAGAGGTAGAGATCCTCCAGGTGCCGCGAGACATGAACAACCGAGCGGATGCATTATCAAGAATGGCCGCCGAAGAAACCCATGACTTCGGCACCGTGCTCACAGAAATCCTGCCCCACCCCAGCATCGACGAGATGCAAGTTCTGGAGATTCCACCGGGGCCAAAATGGATGGACCCCATCATACAATACCTGAAAGACGGTATACTACCCGCAGATAAGCTGGAAGCCCGGCGCCTAACCGCAAGAGCCGCCCATTACGTGGTCCACGGGCACAGGCTCTACAAACGGTCATACACATGGCCGTACCTCCGATGCCTGGTGCCCTCCGAATCAGACTACGCGCTACGAGAAGTACATGAAGGGATCTGCGGAGACCATGGAGGTGGCAGGACCCTAGCCCAGAAAATCGTAAGGCATGGCTACTTCTGGCCCACGGTCCTTAGGGACTCCAAGGAATTCGTCAAAAAATGCAGCCCATGCCAAAGGTACGCAAGCACCCCCCACCAACCGGCTACACCGTACACTGTGATAGCAGGACCCCTGCCTTTCGCCATGTGGGGCATGGATCTACTCGGACCATTCCCCAAGGCCCCCGGGGGGCATACGATGTTATACGTCGCCATCGACTACTTCACCAAGTGGGTTGAGGTAAAAGCCGTGGTGAAACCTAATTCCAAAGCGACGGAGAAGTTCTTCTATCACGACGTCGTTTGCCGTTTCGGCATTCCAAAAACCCTTGTAACAGACAACGGTCCCCAGTTCGCAAGTGCCGAATTTGGCAGATTCTGTGATAGCCTAAGCATCGAACACCGTTTCGCCTCCGTAGCACACCCGCAGGCCAACGGGCAGGTCGAGGTAACCAACATGATTTTGCTACAAAGTCTCAAGAAGAGATTGGGAGAAGCCGGAAAAAACTGGCTGGACGCACTCCCTAGCGTCCTCTGGGCCTATCGAACAACACCACGGACCGCAACTGGAGAATCCCCTTTTAGCTTAACCTTTGGGACCGAAGCGGTCATTCCGCTAGAAATTGGCCTCCCCAGCTTCCGCACCGCGAATTACGACGAGCAGGAAAATTCCGAACTCCTCCGGAACAACCTCGATCTCGTGCTCGAGAAAAGAGAGCAAGCCCTCCTCCGAACCGCCTCCTACCAGCAAAAGGTGGCACGATACTACAATGCCCGGGTAAAAAAGCGTTCGGTAAAGCCCGGAGATCTGGTGCTACGGCGTGCAGAGGTATCAGACCCCCGCAACACGGGTAAGCTCGCACCCAAATGGGAAGGACCGTACAAAGTCGTTCGAGCACTTCGACCCGGGGCCTACCAACTAGAACGCCTCGATGGGACCCCGGTCCCTCGCAGTTGGAGCATGGACAACCTCCGAAAGTTCTATCAGTAAAACGACAGGGTAAGTTCCGTGCCTTTCTTTTAAAAATATGACAAGTGTTTTGGTTTCCTTTTTGTTTTCTAGAAGCAAAGATGTATTCTTGTCAACAAATTAATGGAAAAGCACTTCTACAAAAGCAGCGTACATCTCCACTTTCCGGCCCACGATAAATGAGGGACCCGAAAGAAAATAGGGAGTGAGACAGAGGTAACATCGGGGCCGATCCCCCCGAGAATACCCTAAAACGCTCCCCATGAAAAAAAAGACCTCCCCCTTTAAGGGCAGGCGGGACCCATTAACCCCGAACTGATCATTCGAGGGGAAGATAGTCCTCCCATAAACAGACGCCCTACGGGGTGCACTAAGAATACTCTCACCAACACAATTCGCAAAGGCCTGAGGACCTCGAAAACCTCACGGCGCATCGTGTATATGCAGAGATGTCAATACGGTTACACAACAAACAACAAAAAATAGGTAGTTCAAAAGTTATTACAGACCAAATAACCAGGAACATTGAAAGAAAAGAGCAAGCCCCCCGAGGCATTCACAACATCACTGGGCCCCTCTCGGAAGTCTCGGCAACTACGCAATCCACCGGGGCGGCCACCTCCTCTCCTACCGGCTCCGCCACCTCCGCCGGTGCCGGCAAAGGATCGACCTCAGACTCATGCATCAACTTATCGAGACGGAAGGAGGGATCGACCTCTTGAACGCGCCGCCGGCATTCAGCAAACGCATCAATCTCAATATCCACGCTGAATGCAGCCGCAACCTTAAAAAACTCCGCAGAGTCGCGCCATTCCTCCCGTGCCTTCGCCAATTCCCGGGCATGAGTTCGCCGGGCCAGCGCCAACTTGTCCGACGCACGACTCCTCCCCTCCACAGTTACCCGGAGATCTTCCCGGAGTTGTGCAACAGTGTCATCAAAGGTCGCTTTCTCCGCCCGGGCTCTGCCCAATTCCTCGCGTAACTGCCGGTTTAGCTCCCCCACAGCACTTATCTCAGCCTCATCCTCAAGAAGGCATTGCACCATCCTCCTGGCATAACTTTGGGACTGCAAAAGGCAAGTTATCAGGAAAATTCCAACATGCAATCTCGAAAACAGCGAGGAAAGAAAAATACCATCAACCCATTACTTACGCAGGAAGTTGATTGAAAATACTGAGCCCCCAGGGCCCTACGATCATAGCCCTTCAGCTCAGCCTCGTCACAAGGAAGGGCAGTTGTCACCCCTAGCTCCACCCCAACCCGGGGATTCGCAAGAACGCTGTCCTCAACACCAATCCTCCAGCCAGGCTTAAACAGTTCCCCTCGCATCTGGAAACTTTGCGGGGGAAGCTCCGCCCGCTCCAGAAGAAGCTTGGTCATTACCGCCCCTTCCATCCGACTTGGCACGTCCTCCGTAAAGATTGAAGGACGCGCCACGTGGCTGGCGACCCTCCTGGCAGGATGCTCAGACCCCGGGGGTGAGGAACTAACCGGCCCCTTCTCTCCAACCGCTCGACCAGAGGGGCTGGAAGGCATAGATGTTGCGAGCCTCGCTTGCGACCGACCCAGCCTGGCCTCGGCCATAAAGTCAGAAGGAATTTTCTTCCAGCTCGACAAGCCCGTTGTCACCGCCGCAACCTCCTTCCCCTTACCAACGTCACCAGAAGAAGACATCTCTCCTGCCACAAACAAGAGAATAACAATCGCTCAAAACAAAGGAAAACCAAAAAAAAAAAGAGAGAAAAGAAAAAAAAGATAGAGGAAGAGGGGAGGGGCTCACCACGATAGCTGGCTGAACTCTCCCCCGTTCCCTCGCCCGTACAACGGACCCTCCTCTCCACAGCTCCCACCAAGCCAAACCTCTTCAGGCTCCTCTCCCACCTAAACTCGGAGACGTCAATAGCCTCCCCAGAGGCGAGCTTCCCCAAGTCAAACTTGCTATAGTCAGACTCGTCGGGAAGGGACTTCCTCCGCCACTCAATGGAGCGCCTCCAAGAACGAGGAAAATCCCAGCCAGCGTCCGATGGAGGGGTAACAAACACATACTCCTCCTTCCACTTCTTGATGGACGAAGGCAAGTTCGCTGCAATCTTCACCTGAGGATGCTGGGTCAGATAAAGCCAGCTGTCCTCCCCCTTCACCAACGGACTGAGGGCCACGCAGGCCCGGAGCAGCGGAAGGGTGGGCTGAACCTTATGAAGACCCGCCTTGGCCACAAAGGCCAGGAGTGTGCGCCAACTATTAGGCGCCAGTTGGGAAGGAGCCACCTGGTAGAACTCGAGGGCCTCTATTATAATGTCCAAGAGCGGAAACCTAACCCCCGCCCGGAAAGCTTCCACGTAGAAAGCTACCTCTTCCTCCGTGGTACCCCCACACACCCCTTCTACAAAGGAGGGGACTCTAATCCCATAATCGTCGGGGATATGGAACTCCCTCCTAATTTTCTCCGCCGCCCCTTTTTCCAAAGTATTCCTGAAACACGCCACCCGGCCGGGACGAATAACGGCGCCAGGCCGAATGTCCCCAATCTCCGCCCCACGAGCATAAGAAACTCGAGCCGGAGATTCCGAAGTAGCGGCCCCCACCGACGACCCGGAGGTCCCGGAACTATCCCTCAACTCCGTCGGCTGCCGCACATCCTCAGCGACGCCGCTCCCACCCTCTACAGACAACCGCCTCCTCTTTCTCACCGGAGCCCTCTCCACCACCTCTACCGACGCGGAAGAGGGGCTCTGAGGCACAGTCGCAACAGACATCTTAAGCTATGAAACAAAGACACAGAACTCACCGAGCGAAGCGTGGACGACAAACAACACGTAGAAGAATCACCGCGGAGAAAAACCCGTTCTAATCGAGGAAGACGAAGGAATAAAGTAAAAAATGAAATCCCCAAAAAGGCTTTAAAAAGGGCTAGGGTTTTGACACCTGTCGTTCGAACTCCCGCCCTTTCTAAGTCGATGGGACGCGCACCGCCGATTGAGAAACCCAAGGCAACCGCCATGAGTCGAAGCGCCATACGGAAAGGACGTCTCTACCCCTACCCATGACATAACTTCCCCAGCAAGCCATCCATACACCTCCACCAGATGGACAAAACTGCGTTCATAAAGAAAGGGCTCGGACCCCGTCACAAGGGCCCGACATACCCTTCCACAAGATGAAAAAAGGTACGACTAGATATCCCATACAAAATACCACCGGGCTGAAAATATCGAACGCAGTGACAAGGGCTCAGAAATGCGCGAGAAAGCAAGCATGCAAAAGAAAAGCAAACACGAAAGGAGAAAACACACATCAGAAACAGGAAAAAGAAAGGCGCCATTCATAAACCACTTCCTCCTGGCCCAAAGGCCTACAAAAAGGGGAGTAAGGACAATAGGCACGCAGGCCCGAAGCCCCCAAGATCCCTAAGACAAAAAAAAAGAAGAAAGCGCAAAGACAAGAGGCTTCCTCCAAAAATTCCGAACTCCCACCGCAATCAGCTCAGAGGGACTGGCCGCTGAAAGAGTTCTCCGCATCAGAAATCTCCCTGTCACTCTGTTCCCCGTCCGAAGAGCTTCCCCAACGCCGATTCCCAGCCAAACGGGCCTGGTCATTTAACCAACGCACCCGGTTCCTCAGCAGATCGTTCTCCGCGCGCAAAGCAGCAATCTCCCGATCCATGTCCCTCATCTGGCTAAAAACCTCCATTTCCCTACGATGGACGCACGAAAAGAAGGAACGGTTGCGGTGAATAAACGCTTCATGAGACTCCCTCTCGTGCAGGGAAGGAGGATGATCCACGTCCCCCTCCGGAACCCCTCGCTGAGGCCCCAACCCGCCAGAATTTGCCTCGGGGTTATTCGAACTTGCCTTCGACCTGCGATCGTCGCCCGCAAAAGGACCCTGGAAAGGCGACGACATCTCGGACAAAGCCTGAAGAAAGGCCGGAAGATATCAAAGAGGCGAACAAGAGACAAAGGGCGATATTCCTGACTTCAGGAAAGCTCACCCCTTTATAGAACCCTTATAGGACACCCGGTGTGGAAAAATGAAGCACTTACTACCCGCGTGTCCGTTTCCTACTGAACAACCAAGCGGCGCCTCGGGAAGGAGCCGCCGGACGGAGCAGAATATCCGCTCGCACCCCAATGCTCCCATAAACGCCTTCACCACATTATCCTTTAACTATGCCAACGGGCCCGCTCCCCGAGGCCAATCCATGGATTAAAGGTCACATCACGATGACATGCAAAGACGGCGCTATCACCGGAGCACGCCACGTGTCGCCCCCAGATCTACATAAAGCCTAACCTTCATAAAGGAAGTAGAGGGTAAAGGGCAAAATCATACGAATTCGACACGCCTCGCTATCCCGACCCCACGCAGGCTCGGGCCCCCCCCCCCCCCGCCAAAAAAAAAAAAAAAACAGAGATAGCGCCCGGAAAGGTCGGAGCATCGCAAATTCTTGCAAACACAGAGATTCTCCATCACAAGCCAACAACAACATTAAGAGATATGGCCCAAATACACATAAGCTACCCATTAACATCCTCCTGGCCCATAGGCCTACAAAATAAAGGGAAACCAAAAAACAGCACAGGGCACGCAGGCCTCAGAGATCCCCGCCAGAGAAGGGGATAGACACGCAGGAAAACATAGAAAGCCAAAGCTTAATCGGAGAACGAATCCTCCCCGGAAGAGCTCCCCTCCTCCTCCCAAGAGGTCTCCAGCAAAGGGTCCACCTCATATTCCAACAGCTGCTCGTTGAGAAGATGAACTTTCTTCTGAAGAACCTCGTTCTCCCGCTTCAAGTCCTCGATCTCCTGACCCATCTTCAAAACACGCCCACGTAGTTCCGTTCCCTGACGATAGGCTCGAGAGAAAAACGACCACTCCCGGGCAACGCGGGACCTGGACAATCTGTCCTTCCTAGGCAGGGAAGAAAGGCGAAGGGGGGGGGAAGCCCGACGAAGCGCCCGAGCCCCTCTTAGCCTTCTTCCGACGAGCCACGAGATCCTCCCTCGGATCGGAGGACAAGTCAGAGTCGCTCGACGACTCCTGGAGGAAACAGGCCTTACCCCTAACCCGTGAAGAAGAGCCAGACATGTTACTGGAAAATATACAAAAAAAAAACCCCCTACCGCAAAGGAAAGAAGAAGAGCGATGAAGAGCCACAAAAAGACACCAGGGTAATTCCCCTCTTTTAAACTCGGAAAAGAAATCCTGGTGCCTCGAGACAACGCAGCCTCCCTAACAACGCTGCCGCTTCCCAAGGACAGCCGCCAGATAAAACGGCACGTCTCCTCGCACCCCGGAGCCCTCGTAAATATCCTCATCATGACTTAGCTCGAACAAAACGTTACTCCCTTGGCCCATTCAATGGACCAAAGGAGTAAGGGGGAGTTATGATGGGGCACAAATACGGCTGCACGAGCAGATATCGCCACGTGTCATCCATGCACGAGCAGAGCCCAACCATCATGAAGAAGGGTGTTGGAAAAGGGCAAAGACCACACATTCATGCCACGTGTCGCCCTCTCACCACCCAGGCCTCATCATCACAAATTAGGGAAGGAAATGGCCGCCAAAGCCACGCGCGCCGGCGAGACAGAGGGACGACCCAATCCTGCAAAGGAAGTTTTTCCCTCCATAATGATGAAAAGGGCACTCTCACCACCCAGGCCTCATCATCACAAATTAGGGAAGGAAATGGCCGCCAAAGCCACGCGCGCCGGCGAGGCAGAGGGACAGCCCAATCCTGCAAAGGAAGTTTTTTCCTCCATAATGATGAAAAGGGCCGCACACCCCCCTTTAAAAGGGGAGGGAAAGGAAGAAGAGAGGGACCTTTTTTTTTCTTTTGACCTCGGAAAGCAGGGAATTCACCTCCACCCCGCAATACCGGAAAAAGAGGCGAGGCAACAACAGAGGAGGCCAGGAATCCCATCCTGCCCTCCCTACTAGTCCCCTCCGACTCACTCATTTATGCACCCAGAAATGTCCCCGCGCACCGGCCCTGGTAACCCTGGTCAAAACCCCCTCCCTTTCTAGCTGTTCTTTATATTGACTGGTCGAAGGATCTGACTTGGGTGTCGAAGTGGTCGTCCGGGACCCACCCCGGACCCCCTGACCCCCTTTTGTTTGTGATTGCAGACCCCGCGGAGGCCCTCTACCGACCGCGCGATCGCAGACCCGGATCCAGACGCCATCAATCGATGCTGAACAATTTCCTCACTTAATCCTGGCATGTCATCATATGACCAAGCAAAAACTTTCTTAAACTCTTTAAGTAGGGCGATTAATTCCTCACGCTCTTCAGGAGATAAAATTTTGCCAATTCGAATCTCCCGAATCAAGGTTTCATCACCTATATTCACAGTTTCAATTTCCTCTTCGAGTGGTTTTGCTCGGCGACTTTCATCCTGTTGAATCGTGTATTTGATTTCAGAAGGAGTGTCGTCGGCATCCTCATCAGAGGGGGAGTCTTGATTGTTATTATTAAGATTATCAGATTCTGAAGCAGAAACATTAGAAATAAAAGTAGAGACAGGAATGTACACAGAAGAATCTTTTATTTCATTGAATGTTGAATCAAGTACATCAAGTGATGAATTACCCACATCGGGCTTTACAATAGACTCTTGAAACAAATTACAGACTCAACAGATATATTGACATCTGTGTCAATTGACTCTGAACTATGCATTGAAAGAATATCTGACTCAGCATCTGACTCAATCCCGCTGGAAGAAGGGGAATCACCATCGACTTTAGGAGACTCAACCTTTATAGTACCTGCATCAAAAGAATTGTTAGAATAAACAGACTCCGAATCAGACTCAGAGACTGACGCATACTTACGGACAATTGACTCTTTTGAAGGGACATGACTATATAGGAAAGTAACCTGAGGTATGACCTGAAAGGTCCAGTTAGTCAATGGTTCCTCTGCTGGGGTGATTAAATGAGTAGGATTCAGAATCACGGCCCTCCGATTAATCACGGCAATAGTCTGCAAATCTTCAAGGAACATTGAATTCAGTAGGCTTGGCTCTATATATTCTGCCCAATCAGCTTCTGACTCAGCTTCTGCAATCTGCTCACCTGTCTGCTTATCTTCTAATTTCAGATCAAAGAAAATTTCAAAACCCGGCAACCTCTGTCCTGAACTCTCGTCCAACCAAATCTCGGCAAAGCCACATAAAGGGACATTTGCGCCCTCTTGTCGGAACCGGCCGTTCATTGTCAAATTAATCAGCGCCATTGGTAATTCTAACCCCCTGCGGCGACATTCGGCCCATTTCCGCATCAACTGCTTCATCTCCTTAACCTCTTTCTTCGAGGGTTTGTACCCCAGCCCAAATAGACCATTGAATGATTTAAACTCAGGGAATTCAGTCAAACCCTGATGGTATTTACCCAGCCCTGCACCTGGTATGTACCCCTGTCGGCGAATTATCCTGATGACATTCGAGTTTGTGCTGGTTAGGAAACAAATTTCCTCCTTCATAGCTTCCTTGAAGGTGATGACAGTCACCTCTAGTGAGAAACCAGTCAAACTAATATCCTCAGTCTTCTCTACATTCAGATCCTGAGTAATCAACCCTACTTCAAGGTCTGGGTCTCCCTTTACAGTTATCACTCCGTTTTTGTGAAGAAATTTCAGCTTTTGATGGAGAGAGGATGGGACAACCCCGAACTTGTGCAACCAAGGGCGGCCAAGCAATAGCAGAAATGAAGCTTTGATGTCCAGAACCTGGAACTCTATTTCGAAGTCTTCTCCTCTGATCTGTATTTCAGTGACTAGAGTTCCGATCACATCTCGGCGAGTGCCATCATACGCCAGAATACCCTGTTCAGATGGGATGAAGTCTGCAGGACCAAATCCAAGAGTTGTCGCAGTACTCAACTGGCAAACATTCAAAGTAGAGCCATTGTCAACCAACACCTCTGGTACTCTCTTCTTGTTGCAAACGACCGTGATTTTCAGAGATTTTGTGTGGTCTCGGCCTTCAGAAGGCAAATCATCATCTGTGAAAGACAAGGTCTTAGACACTTTTGTCATGGAGACCAAACTCACCAACTCATCAGGAGTAGTGTCTACAGAGACTTGCGCGGAGTTAAGCTCTCGAAGGACCAACTTCCTGTGCTTGGATGAGGCCATGAGTAAACCCCATACTGAGATATTAGCCTGAGTCTTTTTTAGCTGCCTCAACAAGCTCTCCTCTTCTTCATCAGCGGTGACCTTACTGACCTTATTCTGTCTCTGATTTTCAGCGTTTCGTGCAACCTCTGCCGGATTTTCTACACTCAGCTCTGGAGGTTTGAAGACACGCCCGCCTCGGATCATATGACGCATCTCGTCACAATAGTCATCTAACAACAATAGTTCATCTTCATCAAAATCTTCAGCCCTTGGGACATAAGGAGTTTTCCTTGTATTCCCTGCATTGTCAGTCTGAAATACACAAGACTGAGAAGAAGACGACTCAGCAAATTCATCGTCATCAAAGGAAATCACGTAACGCTCTCTCCTTTCTGCCGCTTCCAACTGCCTATCATCAAACTTCATGACATAGGTTTTTTCTGTGGTAATGGCACAAATAAGGGTTGACGGATCAAGCAGATGCTCGCTAGCAAAAATTGCATTGGTAGTAGGAGGAGGCATGGCATGATGGTTGGGAAGTGGGTTCTGAGTGACGTTTGGTCTCTCCACTGCCAACTCGTTTTTGTCAATCATATTTTGAATAGCATGCTTCAAGGCCAAACAATTTTCAGTCAAATGCCCTGGACCTCTGTGATATTCACAGTATTGGTCCATTTTCCAGAATGTTGGTAAGGGATTAGGGGGAGGTTTGATATCTGGGAGCCGGATTTTTCTGTCTTTCATAAGTCTCTTGAATATCATTATTATAGGATATGGCAGAGGATCAAATTTCCTGTGAAAGGTACCTCTCCTTGGCGCCCTTGCAGCTTCGGTAACAACTCTGGCCACAGGCCTGATGTAATTGACAGCGTGAATTTCCTTGGGCTGGACCATAGGTCTTTTCCCTTCTCGGATCTCTGTAGAAACCTTGGCTCTCAAGCCTTTTGCTATAGCATCCTCTGTCTGAGTACCAATCTTGATCAGATGGTCAAAACTCGGATAGTGCTGAGGAGCAAGAAAATGAAAGTACTGAGGAGACAAACTTTTCAGAACCAGCTTTATCTGTTCTGCTTCAGACATTCTCTGGCTCAGCTGAGCAGATTTGCGTCTCCAGCGCCTGATAAAGAAAGTAAAGGTCTCTTGAGGACCTTGCTTCAACTGTTTTAGGTCTCTCTTCGTGACCTCTATGCCTTCTTCCATCTAGAACTGCTCTATCAGTTTCTCAGAAATGTCTTCTAGGGTTCTCACCTCTTCCGGCTTCAGTCTTAGGAACCACTTCTTCGCAATTCCCGTCAGAGAGATAGGGAATAACTGGGCCATCTGCTCACTACTCAAACCGTACTGTTGGGATAGAATGATAAACCATCTCATATGATTGCGCGGACATCCGGTTCCGTCATATTTATCATAATCAGGAGCTTTGAAGTTTGGAGGCAAAGAAACTGTCGAAGACAATATTAGTTCAGAGACATCAAACTTCTTAGGCCCCTGGACTTTCATCTGTTCCATCTCGTGAGCCATCTTGACAAATTTCTCGGACATTTCTTTCTCAAATTTCTCATACATCTCTTTTTCTCTGTCAACTCTTGGAGCACAATACTCTGCAGCGTATTGGTCATCATCTATATCAACCTCAAAGGGCGAGATAGCAGGTCTACGCGCTTCCGGAGATGTAGCACGAGTAGGCTGAAGTACAGGTCTAGAGGTGGAAGTCTTATCACTTATCTGCGTCTTCATGTTGGCCATATCCTCTTTCATCCCCGCCATATCTCGGGTGAGGTTTTTCATCATCTCTTGCATACTGAGCAGAAGGTCAGTTGGGTCGGCCATTTGGTTTACTTCAAAGGAATTTGAAGACTCCGGTGAAGAAGGTAAATGTACTATGGATGACACAGGGGAATCAAAGTGACGAACAAGTCTAGACACTGAAGTAGGTCTAGACCAGGTAGGTTTAGCTTGGGAGTCCTTTTTGGGAGCGATGGTTGCTATCTTTCAGAATCCTGATTGGAAGTTAACAAACTAGATTAAATGATTGACAAACGAAATGAGATAGTTTGCACCAATAGAGAAAAAAAGAAAAACAAACATCCTTTGTATTGACCATAATGACAGGTTACAATGCCAGCGATTGATTACATGTAAAATGATGAAACTATGAATCACTGACTGTCTATAACATGTATCAAGTAAAATTTCTTTCTTTGAATTTTCATCTATAATGAAAACAGATTTACAATCTTTGATTCTGATTATATTCAAGTAAAACAAATGAAGACAATAAAAGAAATGATAGTCTCATGCCGAAGATTTTCAATCATCCTTTTCCTCCAATCTAGCCCTCTTAGGCTTACGATTTTCGATGTCCTCCGATAACCACTGATAATACCCTTCGGATACTCCACAATATGTCTTGCCTCGCAAAATCCACGATGATTGCATTATTTTATGATCCCAATCTCTACAGACTTCTTCGGCAATATGACGATTGGATTGCACAAGAGAACAATTAGGTACCGGGAGATAAAACTCAGTTCGAAAATCTCCATGCGAACATTCAGTTTGAAGCCCTCCGAACTGACGGAAGATACGGTCCGGGATATAGAATGAGGTTTTCTCTAGACCAAGAAATTGAACAATTCTATTAGCCCGGGTCTGGGTTACAAACTGATGATAAACAGGGAACCATCACGCAATTTGATCAGCTTGACGGGAAGCTAACTACTCAATCCATTCATCCTTAGTATAGGAAAAAGTTTTGTGTTCCCATTGGTCAAACTTGGACAAGGTAAAGTCTTTGTTTTGCAAAGGTACATAAATTTCAAGTTTTAAACAGAGCCAAATGTACAGAAGGACTGGGGATCCAGCAAAAGTGGTACGGACTCCATTGACTATGTCATCCAATCCATTTAGGATTTCTACAAGCATGGTGGGGATTGGATTACTTCCTTTGGAAATTTGATGCACCAAGTCTAAAAGCTTAGGGGAAGCATAATGGATATCTTGGGAAAGTAACCATTTGGAGTAGACACACAAAACCAAGGCATGACTACGGCTGGTTTGGAATTCTTTGGTTAGCTTACCTGGCTGAGCAAAAAATTTGACCAATTGCTTAATGGACACACCCTTCTCCCCTAAGATGGATTTAACTGGAACAACTTGAGCGGAGATAAGTTGCTCAAAAATATGATTATAACTTAACTTTGTATCAATTTTGACCAAGGGGCCAGAGCGATCGCGGTCCATCAAATAACACCATTCGTCAAAAATGGGGCAGACCTCTTGCATGCCGAATCGAAACACATGGACATCAGGTTGCATAAAGGTGGCGGCTGCCTTAAGGAGGTTCCAATCAATCTTATGAGTAGCAAGACTGTAGAAATGGGAAAAGTCATGACCAGAGAAGCTAAGGCGACCACCTATACGATCAGAAATCCACTCTTTTAACACCTCATTAGACATGATAAATCACCTGATAATCAAGGAAGGTAAATAAGATGAGAATAAGATCAACTCTGAATATTGAATTACAAAAGCAAAGGTATTGACAATAAATCATATACTCAAAGGATACAGGTAGGATACACGCGGGATCAAACTTTTCCATCAATGATCTCGATATGATCCAAGGGTAAAGAGAATGATAAACATGGATCAAATGGATAGTCACTGGATGATAGATCATGGCCTTAAGAATGACAAAGTAGGGTTAAGGACCAGATCCAAAATCTGCACGATGAATGGATATATTTGATCGACTTAGACAAGAAATTCCTACTAAGAAATAGATCCTGGTCTAAGAATCAAGAAATACCAAGATTGAATTTATCATCAATGAAACAAGATGGAGACCATGGCCATAATAGTGTCAAAAATAAAATCCACTGACCAGGTCCAAATCTGAAAGATGAACTGATACCAATGATAGGCTTAGACAAGGAAACCTCACAAAATGAGTAGGCCCGAGTCTATAAGAATCGACTTTACCATGAATGAATCAAAAGATAGACCATAGCCACAAGAGCGACAGGGAAAGAGCCACATGGCTAGGTCTAAATCTGAAAAATTGATTGATATGATTGATTGGATTAAATAAGGAACCTCACTAAATAAGTAGGCCCTAATCTAATAATCAATAAATATAGGTATATAAACATATATAAACCCTAACCAGGGACACCATCTTTAGTCTAATTTAGCAGAGTCAAGAAAATATTGACTCTTTACAGACTGATGAGTGTACTAGGACTGCGTCTGTAGCCACATGAAGTGAGCTACCCTAATCTATAGATAGGATAAGGCCCCTAACTTTAGGCTCCACAAGTGTAAGTAACACATGTTCGTCCTTATATGCAAACAAGAGGACAATGCAATATATAGAAGGGGTACCGTTGTGAGGTCCACCTGGCCGGGTGCATAGTTACTTGTACACTGTGACATAGAGTCCAGTGTACAAACTATGTCCGTTTTACACACGAAGTGTCCAGGTGCTGAATATACTACTGGTAAGGTGGCACTAGAAGGCGGGTATAGCCCTCACGGCTCCTACTCATAGTATCTCGAATAGGTCATCTGATAGTATATCCACAGCAAACCATAACAGGAAGTAACCACAAAACAGATAATATATGCATGGATGAAAGTGGTGTGTGAACCCTTGTTTTAATTACGCACCTATCTGGTGCCCCTGGATTCTAAGCGAAAAGGTTCCCAAAAATGATTTTAACCCAAATTTTCTCCAAAGTTAGTAAAAATGGCATTTTTATAGAGTTAGGCAATGTTTCAAGAACTCCCCAGCAGAGTCGCCAGCCTGTGGACCCTGATCCGAGGACGGCGATGAGGGAACTGGTCCCTAACACCCTCTCTGGATCATCCACGTGTGAAGGAGAGCTCTACCAAGGAACTCTCGAAACAGATGCCACCCTCATAGCATAGCACGAGTGGCGATATAAAAAGAAAGAGATACATCCTGATCAGGAGCCAAGGCTCGAAACCGAGATGTACCTAAAAAATAAACTCAGAGTCGCCATCCATGGATATGCCATGGAACCCTAAAATCAAATCCTCTGTGCAATGGATAACCAGAAATATATATGGGTTCGTGCCTGGTTACGAATGGGGAAAATCTGAGAGCACCCCCAATTCGTCCGAGTGCAAGCAGTTGGTCTCTTATGCCATTTTTATTAACTCCAACGAAGTTTGGGTAAAAATCATATGAAATGGGAACAATCCTCAGAAATCGTCTACCTAAGAATGCATTTCCTGAGGATACAAATAATAAACACACATAAAACAAAATGAAAGATGTGTTACCTAAGCATAGCTAGGTTATGAGTGACATGCCTAATGGGTGTTTAAGTTCTGATGTGCAAACACAAGCAAGCTATAGCTAAAGGTATAGTATCAGTACAAGAAAGTAAGAAAACACATCAAAACATAAAACACAAATCAATCCTATATATATGACAGGACAGAACAAATCCTAACTCTAATGCGACCTGACTCGGACCAAGATGGCCGTCCATCCCAGTTGCTCTACGCATCCCGGCCTCGGGAAGAATCAGAGTCAACGTAATTCGATGACCTATTCTAACTATGATGCCTAACCATCTAGAACCACTAACCTAGACTCGATCCACTAGACTCAACTGACTTTTTAAAGCTTTTTGTATAACTGCTTAAATTCGTGTGAATTGTAATTTTTATGACTCTCTATATGTCCTAACTAATGCAAGTTGATTAGCCTTAAGCTAATGCAGGTGGGTCCTATAACCTATGTGTATCTAGGCTGTGCAACCTAATGAAAACCATGGGCTAACTATATGCTTCCTAGTCTAGCCATCGGTTCGACTAAATGTCTAACCGATCAACTCGAGGCCTCCTAACTCTAGGGACACTCACACGACAGGACACACCATATCAAACAAATCAGGACAGACTCCTAACTCTAAAACAAACCAAACGGCTAGGACAGACTCCTAACTCTAGGGGAAGATCTCTTTGAAAAAGGTTTTGAAGAAGTTTTTGCATTTTTGGAAGATTTGACAAACTTATTTTTAAAGGTTTGGCTGGACTTGGGATAAAGATCCCAAGTTGCACTACGTACCTCGTGAAAGAGGATCAAGCCAACGTAGTTCGAAACGAACTCTCCTAATTATTGTTTCTAAAACACTCAACACTTTAGGCTTTTTTAAGGTTTTTTAATGTTTTTGATATATTTTTTTAAAGTTTTCAAATGTTTTTGAGTTTCAAATTTATAATGTTTTTGGATTTTAAAGCTTTTCCAATGTTTTTTTCTTTTTATTTAAAGAGTTTTCAGCCTTTTGGTCAAAGACCTAAGGGAACATACAAATCAAAACCCTAGAGCTAAACCCCAGAGCAAATAGGGGAAACCCCTAAACACGGTAAACTAATAAACAAGGATGATGAAATGGTCTAAGACCCCAAAAGGCAAAGCTCTAATCAGACTGGGCAAATCTCTAGCGAATAAGAGCGACGAGGCTTCCCCTAGAGTTAAAGACTCTCTAATAAGGACAAAATGAATCAAAGACTCCCTAATAAGAACAAATGAATCAAAGACTCTCTAACAATGCCATCCAAAGGACGAGTGAGCCAAAGGCTCTCTAATACTACAACTTAAAAGGAGGAATGAGTCAAAGACTCCCTAATACTACCACTAGAAAGGATAAATGAGTCGTAGACTCTCTAACACTCTATAAGGCGGGGACAAATAAGACATAGCATGTCTTTTAACTCAAAAGAGAGAGAAACCAGGGGAGGTTCTACAAATGAGGCACTGTATGCCTCCAATGGGAAAAGGCAGGCTCTAAGCAACCAGGCTTGTTCCCAGAGGAGAGCTGCCTAACGAGACAAAGCGTGTCTCCCATGATGGAACTCGCTAATAAGACCACAATAGTCTCCTAAATGAGGAAGAGAAACTACCACTTAAAGGTTTCTAAAAGACTAGAGAAGTCTTTAAATAAAAGAGGGGGGACACTACTTGGACTAAGTACGTCCCCTGAGGTTGGGCTTGCTCTATAGAGACACAAATTGTCTCTCTAAAGGGGAGGCTCCGACTATCGCCATCATTGCCCTTGCCTCCAATTGAACACATAAGGGTATTCATATATGCTCCTTTGCTTCCTTCATCACCTTCACCCAATACAACTTTTTGCATCTGAAGGATTGCATGCTCTAGTAGAAAGGCCTCACCTGTCTCAACAAACTGCCGGAAAAGTACCCAGCCATATAGCGCGTAATGCATCTTCTGAGTGATGCCTAAAGTAGACCAGGTCAATTTAATGATCCTTAGAATCTCATCTGCTCCAACTAAAAGATGACTTTCCTCAAGAATGTCAAAGACACTAGAGAGTAACTTCTCATACAGCTTAACATTCAAATGATATCCAGCTGTCCAATAATAGGTCTCACCTGGAATACCAAACCTTGCAGGAACACATGACAACTTTGAAGCAAATCTTTTGATACCTTGTAGAACCTCAGCACGTTCAGAAGGGGACTTTCTTGCAGCCCATTCCTCAGTATTTCTGAGCATTTCAAGGAAACATCTGACCATCCTATGTTCATCTTTGGTGAGGTTAACAGAAGTGCAGAGAAATTCTTCAAGAACATTTGCCTGTCTCTTCTGCCATTGCATATAAGACTTGTCATAAAAAAAAATCAGATTTGCAAATGCCATTTAAGAGTTCCAATGATATTTGAGGAACATCAACTTGTCCAGACATTGTTCTAGAAGCAAACTGTATCAAGCCTTGCTTAATGCATGCATCCATTGCTTTCGAGATCTTGATTTCACCAGAATCATCAGCAACAAACAGCCCAAAAGCTACTGCTAAATTCAAAACCTTTCCAAACTTGATAGAATTCTTACTAAAATGCAGATGGTAGTCTTGCAGTTGATTGTCACACCGGTTGTTCATAAATAAGAAAATAGTATCTATCAAACTAATATTTCTTTACCCAACAACAGATGGCTGCCAACATGATTGGGAAAAGGGTGATGACATTAGCCACACTCTCATCACAATGCTCATAGCTAAGCTAGAACACAGGCTAAGAAACAAATTGGGATAAAAATGAATTACAACCTTAAGTTCATACAGGCATTTTCCACAGCCTTAGCCAATGTGACATTTTTAAGCAAAACTTTAGCAATTTAAGTGAGTTAAAATCTGAGGTTCGGAGATTTAGAACAGGGTTTCTAAGTAAAGAAAACAGAATATAGCAAAATAATGATGATCAGCCGGAGCTGATGCCGGAGATGAGTGAAGAGGGAAAAAATTAATAATGATCGGAGAGAAAGAAAAACCGAGGGTTAGAACTTCAGACGAGGGTATCTAGATCCAGATCTCCTCTCTCCCTCTCTTTATTTTCAGATCCGAGCTTCCCTCCAACATTGGCCAGCATCCGGCAAGGGCTTGATCGGAGGAGGAGATCAAGCTCTCCTCTGCAATTTCTCTTCAACTCCCTCTCCCTCTCTCTCTCTCTGCTTGTCTTAGATCTCTCTCTCTACTTTTCTCCTCAGATCTCAGATCTCAGATCTGAGATAGCAATGATCGGCCGGAGTTAGAGGTTCTCGATGGGGATTTGGGGTTTAATGGAGGTGGAGGAAGCTAGAAGAAGAAGAAAAGGAAAAGAGAAGTCGGGTATTGGGATGGAGAGATGGTGGTGCAGACCGGAGAAGACGATCGGAGGGAGAAAACAGTGAAATCTCTCGCTCTCTCTCTGGATTTCTCACGAAAATGAGCTCTCTTTCTTCTTCTTTTTTTATTAATTTCTATATATACTCATATAAAGGCTGCTGATATTAGCACACCACAAATTGATGGGCGCACCGCATTTCATAGGCGCACGAAAATTGATGAGGCGCGCCCGCCAGATTTGTCTTATTCGGCTTGGGCCCGCCCATCACAGGATAATTCACCCCCCTTCTCAACCTGATATTCCCTACTGCGGATAAATCACTCCCCTTTTTGCATTTATACTACGCTTCCTTCTCGGCTCGTCCTATTTGCCATTTCTCGGCAGATTCTGCCGAAACTTTACGGAGACCTCGGTGGGACCATAAGCTACTCTAGGGTTCAATTTGGGACCCCAACTCACTGATTTGACGAGGCTTCGCACAAGCGACGCGAACTTGGGTCCGGTCAAAATAGGGTGTCTACACATGGTGACACCTCATGTACCTCAACATGCATTGAAGATTGGAGAACAAGTCACAAGAGTCAAGACAATGTCAAGATATTAATTCAAGCCGAAGAAGTCCAAGAAAGTGCAAAGGAGCCGTTAAATTCCAAGAAGACTCAAGGTTCTTATTTTTAGAATGTATTTAGAGTCCTCTTGATTTTATGTTAAATGCACTTTCAAAAGGTTTTCAAATGATTTTCATACTTAACCTTTTACATCTTTGAAAACCATCAACACACCCAAAAATGTGTTTTTGAAAACCTAGGACTTAAGCCCAAAGACCATGGCCCAAAAGCCCCTGAACTTTAAAGTAAAATGAAATTTATTACAGGGCCGGTCGACCAGGGTGTCCCGGGCGACCGCGGCAAGCTTGCTGAAAATCCAACACTTGCAGGAAAATAGCGGGTCAGTCGACGGGGTCAAGCCGGGCGACCGCGGAGGTGTCTCTGGAAAGCCATAACCATTCTGTCCTGGGCTTGGGGTGGGCGACCACCATGGGTCGGTCGACCGAGATAGGTTTATGAGCTTAAAATTTGAGCGAACAGGTAGCCCTCGCCGGGCGACTGCCATGGGGCCGGTCGACCGAGATAGGTTTATGAGCTTAAAATTTGAGCGAACAGGTAGCCCTCGCCGGGCGACTGCCATGGGGCCGGTCGACCGCGACGGTAAGGAATTTGAAAATAAAAAAGGGCGCCTGATAGGGGCGGGCGACCACGGTAGCTCGGTCGACCGTGACGGTCGGGCAAACTAGCCGTTGGGGCTTTCGCAGGTTGACTTTTTCAACCCAATTTTTGACAATTTTATCCCCAAACGGTCAAATTTTTTAATACACTATATATATGATTAAAACCTATCTAAATAAGCCTTTGAACATTTGACAAAGGTCAAATCCCATTTCTCTTTGAGCTTCATCTTTTCAAATTAAAAGCAAAACCTCTTTGAGCATGCATTTCTACATCTTATCAAGAGGCAATCCATAGGATTTTTATTTATTTATTTCTTTGGAGTGATTGTGAGCTTAAACTTTGTAATCCGCTTATTAAGAGGCAAGAGAGTTTTTCTTTTATTTGTTCTTCATTTGTGAGTGTCTTCTCTTCGGTCCGTTAAGAATTGTGAAGACAGGGTGAGGGTCTCCTCTTCGGCCCGTTAGGAAAAGTGAAACGTGTTAGGGTCTCTGATTCGGCCCGTTAACAAAGGTAAATCAGGTATGAGGGTGTGTCCCCTCGTCAAGGCTTCGTGCAGAAAGGGTTTGTTCCCTTTGGAGATGGAGAAGTCTGGTTTACGGCTTCATCATTTTTAATGAAGATCCTGAGGAAAACTTGAAAGAGTGGAGTAGGTCTTGTGATAGATCCAACCATTATAAATCTTGTGTCTTGTGGATGCTTACTCTCTCTCTCTCTCTCTCTCACTTGCACGTGTGGTGATTGGTAATCTCTAACCCTAACTTGTTTATGCTTTTAATGGAACAAGGGTTAGTAAATGCACTTGATTGAAATGTTTAAACCCCAATTGTATTACAATATCTATTTGAACAGGGGTTACTGTAGACACCCCCATTTTGCTACGCTTTAAAAATTGAAAGATTCGGTAGTATCATCGAGTCTTGAGTCCGTATTCAGCATTAGATTAGGCATCTATGCATTTTAGGGTAGATTTCACCTCATTATGAGAGTTTTGAAGTTGATTCGTGATCCTGAAGGTCTCTAGGGGGTTCCTTTGGCCTCTAGAAGATGAAAGTTCTAGTTTCCAAGCAAATGAAAAAAACCTGCTATTTCTAGAATTTTCAGGGTTTCCCTCATTTTTGCCTATTTTGAACTGCAGGGGTATTTTGGTCATTCCCGATGTGTCTCATTTGACCCCCGAGTTATATTTGAGAAATCTTGAGTGATTTTTCAAATTTTGAAAAAGCTGCTATTTTTAGAAACTCATGGGGCTTTCACATTTTCATCATCTTATGGATATTTCAATCATTTCTCATATGTCCAAAACCATCTCGAGGATACAGCTGATGGACTAAGAGTAATTTCGTAAGATTTGGGAAACATGCTAAATTTAGATCTCTCAAGATTTTCTCATAGTCTTGCACTTCTGGGGTATTTTAGACATTTCCAAACATAACATATTTAGTCCCTAAGTTGTGTCTAAGAAATCTTGAGTCCGTTCATAAATTTTCAAAAATCTGCTATTTTTAGAATTTCTCAGGGTTTTCCCTAGTCTCGCCAAATTCTAGCACCTCGGGATATTTGGTCTTTTCCTGTGTAATTCTAGCACCTCATGTAGGTTCACTGAAAATCCGATATAGGGGGTCCCAAGTTATAATAGAAATGGCAACTATGAGGAGGGAGAATACGGTTGTTTAAGAAAACTAGAATTTACCAATTTGAAAAACTTAAACCGATTAAGAGATCAAAAACAATATTTTAAGCATACAAGTTAAATCTAATGGTGCAATGCAAATGAAATAGCAAAGAGATAGAAAGAGTGCACCCGAGATTTAAAGTGGTTCGGTCCTCAAACCCGAGGCCTACTCCACTCCACCAACCAAACCCGTTGATGGCTTCACTATTTGATCTTCTTAACCTTGGCGAAGATCGGTGCCAATTACAATTGCTTTAACCTTGGTGGCAATCCTCACCACGGAGAAAAAAGGGCTCCGCTTCTCCGAATACTCGCCCGAATACAAATCTTGAAAGATGAAAGAAAGAACTAAAAAATCCCTTCACAAGGGTTACAAAAGATGTACAATTGAGAGCCTATGATCCAAATCCTAGAGTTGGTGATGAGAGGCACAATTGAAGCTTGATTCACTCTTGGGTATTCAAATGAAGTTTAAGAGTGTTAGGATTGATGGTTTGTATGTTTAGAACACCCATATTTATAGGAAAAACAAAATATGACCGTTCAGTGGCATTACGGTAATTCCAGCAAAATTCCAAACGGCTCTTTTTCAGACCGTTGGAGTGTTCTCGGAGTTCCGAGAATAATTCTCGGAGTTCCGAGAAGCCTCACAGAAATTGGAAAAAGTCTACTGGACCATTTCTCGGAGTTCCGAGAATAATTCTCGGAGTTCCGAGAAGCCTATGCAGAGCAGATTTTCAATTCTGTTTTTGGGCTTCCAGTTCTCAACCAAGATGGGATTGCTATGAGGGTTCCAAGGTGTTGGAACTCCACAAGTACAATTACTTGTTTATTTAGGGTGTGTGAGATTACTTTAATTATGCCTCTAAAAACCTAATCTAGGTTTGGATCAATTACATTTAAGAAATGGTCTTCAATATTAATTTCTTCATGTCTTCAAGTCTTCATGACTTCTTGCTTGATGACTTTGGCCTTCCAATTAGTGGTCCAATGTGGGCTTCTTGGCCTTCAATCCAAGTATCCTTGATCTTACTTTATCAAGATCTACAACTTAGACAATCAAACACATTAGTGATAAATGATCACTTGTGTATTGGAATCATCAAAACAAGATGGGAATGCCAAGGTAAAAACCATTGGGCTTACATTCACCAATATGGGTCAACCACCATGGTGGGCGGCCCACATGGTTGACCCACATGAGTTGAGCACCCAACCTTGATGATGTCACAATGGTGACATCATATTTGTTAAAAAAAAAAGAATAAAAAATGAAAAGAAGGAAAGAAGGAAAAGATGAATGATTGCTTAAAAAAGTTTTCTTCCAAAGAAGCAATGTGGAATGAGAATATCATGTCTTGATTGACAAGAAATTAAGATTGGAATCAAATCCAATTTGAAAATAAGAAAGAAAGAAAGCAAGAGGGAAAAATTGGAAACAAGCCAAAAAGGGAACTCTTACATTGGAAATTACTATTTCTCTCTTAATCCTAGCTTTTTTTGTATAAAAATCAAAGCAAACAATGCTAGAAAGGATTGGAAAAAATCCAAATTCGTCCTTTTTCTCTCTCCTCCCAAGAAAAGAAAAAGCACCTCTCTTTAAGTGTGATCTTTCTCTCAAGTGTTCTTTACAAAAGGAATTCTTGAATTCCTTCTTTTTCTCCAAAGCATCACACAATCAAGAATTATAGGAGTGTTATTTCGATCTTTTTTTAGCGTATAAAAGGGTTGGACAAAGCGTATATCTTGGATCACCAACCCTACAGACAAGGATCGCGATCAACGGTAAGGATTCCTCATCTTTGTGAAGTAGAAAAAGCATGCTAGGGTTTTAATTTTGATGGATCAAATCAACGAATTTTTCTTTGAAATTCCAGTATGTTATAATATAGATTATGAGTTTTCAAAATCCAAAATTTGATTCAAAAATTAATTTTCCTCCATTTAAAAATGGTTTTCTTTTGTTGTTATTCAATATGGATTTAAATTAGATTATTTATATAAAATAAAAAACTACTGCAAAGTTAATTTTCAACCGCGGTTCAGCCGTTTTATTTTTCATTCTGTTTTTCAAAGAATAACCCCGAAAAGGGTTATTTCTTGATTAATTGAGCCAAAAGTATATCAAATAATGTCCGAATTTAGTTAAAGTTTGTTTCCAGTAGTTTTACAAGGTTTTTAGATCACCCAAAAATTTTCATATTTTTTGGAGTTTATTTAATCGGATTATTAATTATTTTAAATTTCGGCTATTTTTAATAAATACCAAATCATTTTAAAAATTGATGAAAATTTCCAGAATTAAAGCCTAATAATAAATGGACCTTTCCATTGAAAAATATTTTTTTAAAAATATGGTTTTTACTGTTTTCTAATCGCTTCCCCGTTTTACGTGCCATAATTCTTTTTCTTATGAAATTAATATATTTTCAAAATTTTTCTTTACAAACCAGTAAATTTGGTTACTGGAATGTTAGAGAAATATTTTTGATTAATTTTGCAAAGATTTGATAAGGTTTTACAATTTATTTTAATAAACGGGTTTTAACGCCTAGGAAACAAATTGATCTCTTATATTTAAAAATCAATTTTATGGAGGAGATTTCAGTTTTAAGTTTTGAAATTTTGATAATAAATTCTATAATCTATTATATATCTACTGGAATTTTTTATTTGATTTTAGGATACCTTTAGGTTTGCTTTTTAAGTAATTCTTTGGTTTCATCTGATTTTTGTGTGAATTTAAATGGGCATCAAATCGTCATAAAAATCCATGAACGTTATACACTAGTCTAATCTCATGATTATATTTATACTGTAAGAGTTTAAGTTGATTTGAAATTGATATCCTATAGGTTACTGTGTTAATCTATAATCTGATTTGAATTTTGAAAAATCGGACATTGATGTCTAATCTTAATGATAATTCATGCAAATTTTTCAGTAAGCTTTAATCATTTATATCTTTTTTCTGTAAAAGTTTAGAGTAATTTAAAAGTGATATGATATAGGTTACTGTGTTAATCTATAATCTGATTTGGATTTTGAAAAATCGGGAATTGATATCAAATCTTAATGATAATTCATGAAAATTTTCCAGTAAGCCACAATCATCCATATCTTGTTACTGGAAAAGTTTCAATTGATTTGGAGTTTGATTGGTTTGGGTTACTGTCGAATCTTAGCAATCTGGTCTTAATGATATTAAATCACAATTTAATAACAAATCAATACAAAAGTCAGTAAAAATGTCCAAAAAACCTTACCTTTTCATCATAAATTCAATCCCAAACTTTTTTGAAACAGAAACCTTAGGGTTCATAGATTTCCTTTGTAAATTGGCTATTCTGTGACAATTTAGCTGCCGAGATCGCAACCGTAATCGTATACTAATTGCGATTAATCCTGCATAATTGGAGTGCGTAAATTATAGTATGATATTGACTCCGAGGTCCACTGTCCACGGAAATCCTGTGAAATATGCCAGGCAATAAGATACTATAATTTACGTGCTAAATTATACAAGTGTTGAGAGCACAATTCCCTTTCATGGTTGCGATTCGAGACCGAAACTTGCGAACCATAGAGCCTTTGGTATTCCTTAGATGTTTAGGAATAAAAAATCCTCAAAAATTGAAAATTATTAAGTTCAACAAATCGAATTAACTCGATATGTGTCTTAGGAGCCGTTGGATTACGGTCTCCTATCGTAGGAACCTTTAGGGCCCCTTAGGAACACTTACGTCACGTTGTGTCCTAAGTTTTAGGGAGTCCTAGAGTTAGGAGTCCAGCCTCATCACGGGCGTTTGCTATGGATAGCAATCGTGCCATAGATCTAGTTACACTGGTCACCTCACTTTTCCCCTAGGACAAATCTAGTTACCTAGAATGTAGGTTAACCTGCATTAGTCTAAGGGACGTCTTGCACTTAGGTAAGACCATATACCATCTTAAATGAAGTCATAGGATAATAAAATCTTCAACTTGAATTAAATAATTTCTCTTAAAACTGTTGAAACAGTCAATCCAGTATAGATTGGTGTCTTAGATGAGTTAGGCATAAGTAGTTTAGTTCAGGTGCACCGAACTACGATCGACTCTGATTCCAGTGAGGCTGGGATACGTAGGCAACTTTGATACTTGAGTGGCATACCAAGCCCGAGTCGGCTTCACACATAAGTGGTGGGGTTTTGTACATTAATCCTTAAATAAAAATAATTAAATCACTTAGGACTTTCCATGAAATTAGAATTTTAGGAGAATTTTCACTTAGATTGAATTCAAACAAATTAAGAAAATCAAGATACACATTTAGGAATTACATTGAAATTAGATCTTAGGATGTATGTCACGTAGTTCGCACATTAATATAGAGTTAAATGAGCCATTTAAAAGAAATTCAAAAGAGTTAACTTTTGGAATTGAAGACCGATTATCGGGCAGGAATGGTGCATGTGGTGGTAACTCCCCATACCTTTCATTCTCGTAACCAGTTAACGAGTCTATATTTCTGGTCAATTATGGGTCCTAGATCCCTCATCTAGGTGGCTACTCTGTCGCTCTCTTTTGCGTGGAATTCGAATTGCCTTAGTGATCCCAAGTTCACGGAAAAGATGAATTAAATCACACCTCGCTAGGCTCGGCGGCTTACCCTTGCCCTTATGGGTACTGGGTTGCACGTTTGTTTGCACCCTATGGCTTGGTTGCTGCCTGCTTGGCTGGGTAATTAAAATCGATAATAAAAAGCACAAGCCATTCGCGTAGGTACGAGAGACCAAGAGAGAGCGTGGCGGCTCGCGCCGTACCCCTCTCGCATGATCAGGTCCCACAGTTTGGCGACTCTACTGAGGATCACCTAACTTCATTAAAATTTCAAAGGATAACTCATTTGAATTGATTTTAATTGGCTCATGAAAACTCTATCTTATATGCTTGGTAGATTAGTTTGTTTACTTTCTCATCACATAATACTCAAACTTAATCTAACAAAACCTGAAGGCATCATAGATTGCGCAAACTTATTGTACACACTTACATCACTTGCATCTAAACCCTTGCATCTCACATGCACACACATCCTATTTTAGGAACCCGGAGTGTTATCTAGCGTGGTTGACTGGGATTTCATCACTTGGTGCCTCTGTGATAGAGAAGCATTCCACCCTTAGCCTAGTACCTTTATGGTGCGTAAACGGATCTCTTGTTCACGTACTGATACGCCGGACACTGGTACAGTATATTGAGCATGGATTCGCGCTAAGGGAACTCTTGGCCTTACCCCTAGATTAACCCACACATGCATGTAGTATACGAGCACACGTGCATCACGTGTGTGAGCCTAGCTTAGGATATCCTACCCATTTGTGTCTAGATTAGGCCGTAGTCCATCTTCCAATGGCTACGATCGGTCCTTAGGTACACAAACAAAGTCATGAGTCGAGATCCTCTCTCCACTCCGCTATATTAGGATTAGGGTTTGATGCGTTCAGGTAACACTGTTAAAATGTACGAAGATTAAAAACTTTCCCTTTGGGGTTAGGATATGAATCCCATCTTTCCTAAGATCTCACAGGATTAGTCATTCTTGATCTATCCATTGAAAGCAATCCTATGCAATCTCATCCAATCTTTTGATCGTATGCCTTTCATTCTTCTATCATGTGATTCGATCATGTCTTCATACTTTTTTTAAACTGGCAGGAACTTGTCCCAATCTCATGTCTACGTAATCTTGATCCTTCTTGTATCCCTCCTCTTAGCTTACAGGCACCATGTCTACTCGTAAAATTCTCGATTGGATCCGTAGTACATTAAAGGAAACACACATCTATGCCATAAGTGAGCAAGAGAAAAATCTCTTTGGCTACATAGCAACCATTAAGCTCGATTGGGGATTACTCTATGCCGCATCAGAGTGTTGGGATCCCGATCATCATGTCTTCCATTTTGGCAACCAAGAAATGTGTCCCACTTTTGAAGAATGGTGTGCCTTGTTGGAATGTCCTGTGGATGGCCCTCTGGTGAAGCCATCCTGTGTGCCGGATTATCGTCCTTTGTTCTTTCGCTTAATGAATAATCCAGATGAATCTATGGACTCTTTCATAAAAGGCCAAGAAGTGTCCATGCAACAGCTGATCGTTATTTACCCTCCTAATGAACACATTGGCGCTGTTGATATTCAAAAGGCCCGACCTCGTGCTTTGAGATTCTGCTCCTTTGCTAGGTTCCTCACTGTCCAGCCTTCTCGCTTCGCGTCAGCTGTTCTTTTAGATCTCGTTGATCTAATGGATCGTGGCGTCAATCCAATTCCTACTATACTTGCAGAAACCTTCAATGGGTTAGATGATATGGCTCGCCTTCGTGCTAGCTCAGATCCAGGTCGTTATGTTCGCTCTTTCAATGGGTCATTCTCAGGATGTCCTGCATTACTCTAGGTGTGGTTGTGCCACAAGCTAAAAATTGCAACTCCTGTCCACTTTGATCATACATTGTATACCTTTAGCGAGTGGCGTCATGATGTTTCTTTCGATCATAAAAGCGATTGGGCTGATTGGTTAAGTTCTCGCCAACAAGACCAGATTTGTTGGCAAATTCTTGGAATCCAAAAAGCTGTCTTCAACACTGGGGAAGCTAACTACGTTCGCCTTCTTGGTCTTAAAAAGACTTCATTTTATGTTCCTGCCAGGATTCTGCGTCAGTATGGAAGGAATCAATCTATTGTGCCTCCCCTTTGTCATTTTTATCTGCTTGAGGATCTCAAGCCTAAGATCGTCAGAGCCGTTTCATCTGCTTGGGATGTCACAATCATCAAACTTTTAAAGGAGTCAGCTGAGGAAGTTTATCGGCCGAAGAAAAAGTCTAGAAAGAATGTTTAGTCTTTTTAGTCCTGTCAGTTTATCTGTGATTTAATAAGAGTGAACCATGTACTCAAGCTTTAATGATTGATCAATAAAGTTCATCTTTCTCTCTCATTATCCTGGTCTATGTATGTATCATTGTTTGCTTCCTTCTGTGATTTTGAAATCTGTCTCTCCACCACCTTCTCTGAGGACCCCATCATCTGCTTCTTTCTCATCCTCATCCTCGCCAATGGCAGAAAACCAAGATAATCCTCCACCCGTTGCTGTTACCGATACTCTCACCTTAATTCTCCACCAACTTCAAGAGCTCAAAGATGAGAACCGAGTTATCAAGGCTCAGCTTTCTGAGAAGTTGGGGCCGTCGTCTTCCAAAGATAAAGGGCCTATGCACCATGCAGCTACTTCAGCAGCACCTGCCCAGCTAGTGTTCATCCCTATCCCTGATAAAACCGAAGAAGACTTAGAAAAAGAACAGTACAGCGAGGATCGCAGTAAGCCTTCTCAGTCCACGGTTGATAAGACAGTTATGGAGAAACTAGAAAGTCTTACCAGGAAAGTTCAATACATCCAGCTTCAGGACCAGGGTGGTTTCAACCCAAATGATCTTACATTGTTTCCAGAAATCCGTCTCCCTGCCAATTTTCAAATGCTGGATTTTAATAAATATGATGGTGTGGGTTGTCCAATCACCCATTTATAGATGTTTACCATCATGTGTCAGCCTCAAGGCTTATCTCCTGAGCAGATGGCTCAATTGTTCCCTGTTTCACTTACTAAAGTTGCTAGGAGATGGTTCATAGTCCTAGACAAAACCCGTTATAAGACATGGAAGGACATTGGTGAACAATTCATTAAGGGGATGGGACATAAATCACTGGAAAAGATTTGGAGAGAACCAAGCAAGACTCAAAGGAATCTTTTATAACCTTTGTGAAAAGATGGAGGAGACTAGCAGCGCAAATGATGGAGCGCCCTTCTGAGGAAGAGCAAGTTCAAATAATTATGAAGAATATTTCCCCCCAACTCCAGTATCACATGTCTTTACAGTATTTTCCGGATTTCAAACATTTCATCGTGGCAGGCACCCAAATAGAGGAGGCTATGGCTCAAGGAGTATTTAACAGAAGTAACCCGAATACAAGAGAATTCAGGAAGCCTCCATCAGCTGAAATTAATAACCTTTCCCGCTCCAAGCCTCAACCTCCAAAACCTCAGAACCCCATGGTGATGGACTATACCCAACCTGCTGCCGCACCTCGACCACAGGCCCAGATAGAATTTACCCCTCTCCCTCTTCCACCTTCTGAGATACTCAAGGAGTGTCTAGCCTCAGGTCGCATAACCCTACCCGACATTAGGGCTCCTTCCAATCCTTTGCCAGCAAATTGGCGAACAGATCAACACTGCGAATACCATAGAAATTCCGGCCATCTCACTGATAATTGTATTTCCCTAAAATTCAGAATCCAGAGGGTGCTCGACAATAAAGGCCTTGTGTTCGAGCCAAAACCCAATCCTACCAATAACCCATTACCTGGTCATGCAAACCCGGCTGCTGCTGTCAATGCTATAACCATAGGAGACCCAAATTTTGATCCTCTCACTCTTATATGTGCCTTAGAACCTACCTTTGAACGTCTGGGTCAGATCCTTTTGAAGAAGAAGAAGATACAGACGGTGAAGATGTTCTAGTAGCTGCTATCCTGATGTGAACCAGCCTTCGCCGAACCTCCAAAGCTAGACAGTTGCAGCAGTTAAAGTTTTAGTCATTTACTATTTTATGATTGAGTCGGTCATCATGGTCAGTACAATTGTTGAGTCCGGCCTTACAGTTCAAGGTCAATGCCTAGTCCAGGCAAGTTATCTTTTGCTTTTCTTTTTATTTAGAGTTGTGAATCCTGAGCATGTTCAGGATAGGTCGTCAGATTTAATAGCTTTCTCTTTAAATAAAATTTCAGTCCCAATAGTTCATTTGTGTCTGTTTCTTAAGTATGCTTCTGATCTTAAAATAAGACTCCTTCCTCAAATGAGGACAAAATTGACAAAACTCCACTTGAGTCACAAAAATTACTTGAACAAGAGGAGGAGCGCCAATCCCAGCCTTTCAAAGATGAAATTGAAGTGGTAAACACTGGCACTGAAACTTTGATTCAGTGAATGCCGATTGAAATACATTACCCTCTGAAGAATGTGAGGAATTGATAAACCTATTTCGAGAATAAAGAGATGGTCCAGTAAGCGCTACCATTAATGCCAGGAGAAAGACCCAGATAGAAGGTTCAAGAAAGAATGAAGTGAATATCACATGCTATACAAGGGGCATTGATTCGAAACAACTTCCATATCTCGAGTCAATGGCCCTGGTCACGGGTTTCACCAGTGACAATGTAAAGCTATCAAATTAAATATGAAAAGTGCAAGAGCAATCATCTCAGAGCGATCATCAAAATATCAAGGGCCACCGATTCAAGGATGAAATGATGTCCAAAAACCAGTATGCACCCTCAAAGTCAAATTATTTATCAATATCCAGAAGGAAGAAGAATCATTCTCTCTTACCGGGAAATGCCGTCAAACTCCGTAAAAAAATAATAATAATAATAATCAGTACCAGAGGGACTCTAGTAACCTTGATCGATTCCCAATCTGAACATCGGAAGGCCTCATTTGGCCGAATAAATCCCAAAACCATAACCCACCGTTAAAATAATACCGGTTTGCAAACCCTTCGAGCCTGAATGAAATTTTCTTGAAAACCCATCAAACTAGGGGCATCCGCCCCGAACTACGCGAGACCTGATCCCTACACTGGGGTACGTAGGCAGCTCGGTTAAACCGAGTTCGGTCGATTCAAAAAAAATAAAAATTCAATCCTTTCAGAAAAAAAAAGAGGGACAAGTTCCAAAAGAAGAGAAGTCAATTATTCCAGAAAGAAAAGAAAAAAAGAAAAATCAATTAACCTTCAAACAATTTATCTTCAAACTAGGGGCATTCGTCCTGAACTACGCACGACTTGATTCCTACCCTGGGATACGTAGGCAACCTGTTCACAGGTTCGGTCGAAATCTTTCTTCAACCGTAAGCCATTCTTTGAAAAGCCATATCCTACCTATAAAGTCCTTCAGATGTTCAGAATGAAAAATCTATTCCTAAAAAAAAATGATGAATAAGAAAAAGAACGGAGTTTGAAGATCTGCTAGACTGAAAACTTGAAAAGGCAGTCTAGGCAAAATTTAAGATCATTCTCCTGCTAAGTTGAATACCTGAAAGGGCGGCTTATGCAAAAGCTAAGGGGATAGCCTACTGGATCGAAAACCTAGAAAGGTGGTTCAGGCAAAAGTTAAGGCTAACACGGTCCGAAAAGTTAAAAACTCAGAAGAGGTGACTTGGTCACGGTAAAAGAATCATTATAAGAAGGCTACAGCTGGTATCAAGACTGAAGATCAACAGAAGTTCAGGCAAATTCAAGTGCCATCCTCAAAACTGGGGGCATTGAAACTAAGCAATCTTAGGAGTCGTAATTAAATCCTTGAGGCATTACTGTTTTAAGAAAAAATTTCAGTGTTTACCAATTGAGAAACTATTCCTCGAAAGGATAGACTTACCAAACAAAATATTAACTAAATAGAAGCATCACTCTATTTGTCAGTATAGTCAGTCAATCTTTGTTATTCTAAGTTCACTCCTTCAGAGCTCCTTAATCCTTGGAGTAGTGCCTTTTATCCAAGTTTTCTCTTTAGAAAGAGTCAATCATCGTCCTTATGTCCAAATGATGCAACTGTCTCAGTGAAGGAGGCCCGGCCTCGTCAGCTCCCTGCGATTGTACCTGAAAGAGCTCGAGAATCTAGTCAAACAGCTTCATTTCAAAGAAGATCAACTCAGAAGAATTCAAAAGTAGAAACATCAGAAAGCCCAGTTCTAAAGAAGATCATACCCCAGGAAGGCACCTTAAGCTTGGAAGAACCTCAGATGCAATGGTGGTTGAGCCAATTTCTCAGAAAGATGAACCATTAAAATTCAAAATTTCCTTTCAGTTACTTAAATACTATCCTGGTCAAGAAATGTTTATCTAAACACCTGTCAAGAGGCAAATCCCACTTTTCCAAATTAGTATCCAAGAGAGCCGTTGTTCTAGATTACCAATTTCAAGTATTTAGATCAAGGTTTCAATTATCAAAATCCCCAGAAGACAAGACCAACAGTCTCTTTGCAAAAAATCTTGTTGAAGTTTCATAAAAGTGTTCATAATCCATTCTCGTTAGTAATGGTTCTTCGTTCCTAAGGTTTGTCGTCTCATCATTCGTCAAAATCTTAGTTTCCAATATCTTTATCGGGCACGATCTCTATTATCCCTGATTTCATTGAGTTCAAAAAATCTAAAATTCTTCAAATCCAATCTTACGTCAAATTCAAATTCATGAAAAATCTCTAAATTCTTCGTTGTTGAATTCATCAATCGAAGCTATCTCGTTTCTTTGAGCCCGTTTGGGAACGGTGTCTCATTTTCCGAGTCCGTTTGGGAATGGTCTCTTATCTTCTTCGAACCCATTTGGGAACGGTGCCTCATTTTTCGAATCCATTTGGGAATAGTTTCTTATCTTCTTCGAGCCCGTTTGGGAACGGTGTCTCATCTTCCGAGCCCATTTGGGATTGGCCTGTTATCTTTTCCGAGCCCGTTTGGGAACGGTGTCTCATTTTCCGAGTCCAGTTGGGAATGGTCTCTTAAAATTCTTCGAGCCCGTTTGTGAACGGTATCACATTTTTCGAATCCATTTGGGAATGGTCTCTTATCTTCGAGCCCGTTTAGGAACGGTGTCTCATTTTTCGAGTCCATTTGGGAATGGTCTATTATCTTCTACCCTCCCGTTTGTGAACGGTATCTTATTTTTCGAGTCCATTTATGAATGGCCTTATATCCTCTTTGAGCCCATTTGAGAACGGTGTCTCATTTTCTGAGTCCATTTGTGAATGGCCTCATATCTTCCTTGAACTCGTTTGTGAACGGTGTCTCATTTTCTGAGTCCATTAGTTAATGGCCTCATATCCTCCTTGAGCCCGTTTGTGAACGATGTCTCATTTTTTTTAGTCCATTTATTAATGCCCTCATATCCTCTTTAAGCCCGTTTGTGAACGGTATCTCATTTTCTGCGTCCATTTGTGAATGGTCTCATGTCCTCCTTGAGCCCGTTTGTGAACGGTGTCTCATTTTTTAAGTCCATTTGTGAATGGTCTCATATCCTCTTTGAGCCCGTTTGTGAACGGTATCTCATTTTTCGAGTCCATTTGTGAATGGTCTCTTATCCTCTTTGAGCCCGTTTGCGAATGATGTCACATTTTCCGAGTCCATTTGTGAATGGTCTCTTATCCTCTTTGTGCCCGTTTGTGAACGGTATCTCATTTTCTGAGTCCATTTGTGAATGGTCTCATGTCCTCTTTGAGCCCGTTTGTGAACGGTGTCTCATTTTTTGAGTCCATTTGTGAATGGTCTCTTATCCTCTTTGAGCCCTTTTGTGAACGGTGTCTCATTTTTGAAGTACATTTGTGAATGGTCTCATATCCTCTTTGAGCTCGTATGTGAACGGTATCTCATTTCCCAAGTCCATTTGTGAATGGTCTCTTATCCTCTTTGAGCCCGTTTGCGAACGGTGTCTCATTTTTTGAGTCCATTTGTGAATGATCTCTTATCCTCTTTGTGCCCATTTGTGAACGATGTCTCATTTTCGAAGTCCATTTGTGAATGGTCTAACATCCTCCTTGAGCCCGTTTGTGAACGGTGTCTCATTTTTCGAGTCCATTTGTGAATGGCCTCATATCCTCTTTGAGCCCGTTTGTGAACGGTATCTCATTTTCTGAGTCCATTTGTGAATGGTCTCATGTCCTCCTTGAGCCCGTTTGTGAACGGTGTCTCATTTCCCGAGTCCATTTGTGAATGATCTCTTATCCTCCTTGAGCCCGCTTGTGAACGGTGTCTCATTTTCTTCTAAAAACTGTTTGAGAACGATCTTTGTCCCTTCTCTTTAGAATCCATTCGAAAATGATATCTCATTCTTTCATTGCTCGTTTGTGAACGGCGCCGCATCGGGATTTTTTATTACATTCCAATGATAGGACTTCGTTTAGGGTCTTGCATTAGGTAGTATATGTTTGCATCTAGGTTCCATTTTGTCTAGAGTCATTTGTTGATTAAAGCTGCGCAAAATGGCTCTGTCACTTTTGCTTTGGTATTCGATGACTATGTCAACTCTACCAAAGAGGGGCATCTGTAGACACCCCCATTTTGCTACGCTTTAAAAAGCGAAAGATTCGGTAGTATCATCGAGTCTTGAGTCCGTATTCAGCATTAGATTAGGCATCTATGCATTTTAGGGTAGATTTCACCTCATTATGGGAGTTTTAAAGTTGATTCGCGATCCTGAAGGTCTCTAGGGGGTTCGTTTGGCCTCTAGAAGATGAAAGTTCAAGTTTCCAAGCAAATAAAAAAAACCTGCTATTTCTAGAATTTTCAAGGTTTCCCTCATTTTTGCCTATTTTGAACTGCAGGGGTAATTTGGTCATCCCCGATGTGTATCATTTTATATTTGAGAAATCTTAAGTGATTTTACAAATTTTGAAAAAACTGCTATTTTTATAAACTCATGAGGCTTCCACATTTCATCATCTTATGGATATTTCAATCATTTCTCATATGTCCAAAACCATCTCGAGGGTACGGCTGATGGATTAAGAGTAATTTCGTAAGATTTGGGAAACCTGCTAAATTTAGATCTCTCAAGATTTTCTCATAGTCTTGCACTTCGGGGGTATTTTAGACATTTCCAAACATATCATATTTGGTCCCTAAGTTGTGTCTAAGAAATCCTGAGTCCGTTCATAAATTTTCAAAAATCTGCTATTTTTAGAATTCCCCAGGGTTTTCCCTAGTCTCGCCAAATTCTAGCACCTTGGGGTAATTTGGTCTTTTCGTGTGTAATTCTTTTGATCCCCGAAATATGTCTGATAGATTATGAATGATTTCCTGACTTTTGGAAAATCTGCTAAATTTAGAATTTCTCAGGAGTTTCGCTTAATTTGGAAATTCTAAGTGTTAAGGGCATTTTGGGTATTTTCAGGGGATACCAAATGATCATGTTTAATATTGCTCACCGAAAGGACCCAATTTTAAAATTTTCTATTTTTGAAGTTTTACCGCAAAGACTTTCCATTTTTAATTTTTTCCTTTAGGGGTGAATAAATCTGAGGGTATTTTGGTCGCGTTTGGATGTTTAACGGTCAAATAGGGGCATTTTGGTCCGAAAAGTTATTTTCCAAAAAAGATGGTCCGATCATGTGTGAGGGATGCACTATAAATGTCAAATGGGTTGGGTCCATATATAGAATGTTGAATTTAGAAATATTTTATTGATTTTTTACGGAAAAACCCGAAACCCATGTGAAATGGCCCATTGGGCTAAAGCCCGCAAAGATGGAGCTCATGTGGGTTCACCCATATGGGTCAACCACCATGGTGGGCGGCCCACATGGTTGACCCACATGAGTTGAGCACCCAATCTTGATGATGTCACAATGGTGACATCATATTTGTTAAAAGAAAAATAAAAAGAATAAAAAATGAAAATAAGGAAAGAAGGAAAAGATGAATGATTGCTTAAAATAGTTTTCTTCCAAAGAAGCAATGTGGAATGAGAATATCATGTCTTGATTGACAAGAAATTAAGATTGGAATCAAATCCAATTTGGAAATAAGAAAGAAAGAAAGCAAGAAGGGAAATTTGGAAACAAGCCAAAAATGGAGCTCTCACATTGGAAATTACTATTTCTCTCTTAACCCTAGCTTTTTTTGTATAAAAATCAAAGCAAACAATGCTAGAAATGATTGGAAAAAATCCAAATTCGTCCTTTTTCTCTCTCCTCCCAAGAAAAAAAAAGAAGCTCCTCTCTTTAAGTGTGATCTCTCTCTCAAGTGTTCTTCACTAAAAGAATTCTTGAATTCCTTCTTTTTCTCCAAGGCATCACACAATCAAGAACTACTGGAGTGTTATTTCGATATTTTTTAGTGTATAAAAGGGTTGGACAAAGCGTATATCTTGGATCACCAACCCTAGAGACAAGGATCGCGATCAACGGTAAGGATTCCTCATCTTTGTGAAGTAGAAAAAACATGCTAGGGTTTTAATTTTGATGGATCAAATCAACGAATTTTTCTTTCAAATTCCAGTATGGTATAATATAGACTATGAGTTTTCAAAATCCAAAATTTGATCCAAAAATTAATTTTCCTCCATTTAAAAATGGTTTTCTTTTGTTTTTATTCAATATGGATTTAAATTAGAATATCAAAGCAAGTGTTTGAAAACATGGTTCTTTTTAAAAACTGATATTTTCTGGGTTTTATATAAAATACAAAACTACTGGAAACTTAATTTCCAACCGCGGTTCAGCCGTTTTATTTTTCATTCTATTTTTCAAAGAATAACCTCGGAAAGGGTTATTTCTTGATGAATGGAGCCAAAAGTATATCAAATCATGTCCGAATTTAGTAGACGTTTGTTTCTAGTAGTTTTACAAGGTTTTTAGATCACCCAAAAATTTTCATATTTTTTGGAGTTTATTTAATCAGATTATTAATTATTTTAAATTTTGGCTATTTTTAATAAATACCAAATCATTTTAAAAATTGATAAAACTTTTCAGAATTAAAGCCTAATAATAAATGAAAGTTTCCATTGAAAAATATTTTAAAACAAATATGGTTTTTACTGTAATCTAATTGCTTCCCCGTTTTACGTGCCATAATTCTTTTTCTTATTAAATTAATATATTTTCAAAATTTTTCTTTACAAACCAGTAACTTTGGTTACTGGAATGTTAGAGAAATATTTTCAATTAATTTTACACAGATTTGATAAGGGTTTACAATTTATTTTAATAAACGGGTTTTAACGCCTACGAAACAAATTGATCTTTTATATTTAAAAATTAATTTTGTGGAGGAGATTTAAGTTTTAAGTTTTAAAATTTTGATAATAAATTCTATAATCTATTATATATCTACTGAAATTTTTCATTTGATTTTAGGATACCATTAGGTTTGCTTTTTAAGTAATTCTTTGGTTTCATCTGATTTTTTTGTGAATTTAAATGGGCATCAAATCGTGATAAAAATCTATGAACGTTATACAGTAGTCTAATCTCATGATTATATTTATACTGTAAGAGTTTAAGTTGATTTGAAATTGATATGCTATAGGTTACTGTGTTAATCTATAATCTGTTTTGAATTTTAAAAAATCGGACATTGATATCTAATCTTAATGATAATTCATGCAAATTTTTCAGTAAGCTTTAATCATATATATCTTTTTTCTGTAAAAGTTTAGAGTAATTTAAAAGTGATATGATATAGGTTGCTGTGTTAATCTATAATCTGATTTGGATTTTGAAAAATCGGGAATTGATATCAAATCGTAATGATAATTCATGAAAATTTTCTAGTAAGCCACAATCATCCATATCTTGTTACTGGAAAAGTTTCAACTGATTTGGAGTTTGATTGCTTAGGGTTACTGTCTAATCCTAGCAATCTGGTCTTAATGATATTAAATCACAATTTAATAGCAAATCAATACAAAAGTCAGTAAAAATGTCCAAAAAATCTTAACTTTTCATCATAAATTCATTCACTAACTTTTTTAAAACAGAAACCTTAGGGTTCATAGATTGCCTTTGTAAATTGGCTATTCTGTGACAATTTAACTGCCGAGATCGCAACCGTAATCGTTTACTAATTGCGATTAATCCTGCATAATTGGAGTGCGTAAATTATAGTATGATATTGGCTCCGAGGTCCACTGTCCACGAAAATCCTGAGAAATATGCCAGGCAATAAGATACTATAATTTACGTGCTAAATTATATAAGTGTTGAGAGCACGATTTCCTTCCATGGTTGCGATTCGAGGCCGAAACTTGCGAACCATAGAGCCTTTGGTATTCCTTAGATGTTTAGGAATAAAAAATCCTCAAAAATTGAAAATTATTAAGTTCAACAAATCGAATTAACTCGATCTGTGTCTTAGGAGCCGTTGGATTACGGTCTCCTATCGTAGGAACCTTTAGGGCCCCTTAGGAACACTTACGTCACGTTGTGTCCTAAGTTTTAGGGAGTCCTAGAGTTAGGAGTCCAGCCTCATCACGGGCGTTTGCTATGGATAGCAACCGTAACATAGATCTAGTTACACTAGTCACCTCACTTTTCCCCTAGGACAAACCTAGTTACCTAGGATGTAGGTTAACTTGCATTAGTCTAAAGGACGTCTTGCACTTAGGTAGGACCATATAGCATCTTAGATGAAGTCCTAGGATAATAAAATCTTCAACTTGAATTAAATAATTTCTCTTAAAACTGTTGAAATAGTCAATCCAGTCTAGATCGGTGTCTTAGATGAGTTAGGCATAAGTAGCTTAGTTCAGGTGCACCGAACTACGATCGACTATGATTCCAGTGAGGCTGGGATACGTAGGCAACTTGGATACTTGAGTGGCATACCAAGCCCGAGTCGGCTCCACACATAAGTGGTGGGGTTTTGTACATTAATCCTTAAATTAAAAGTAATTAAATCACTTAGGACTTTCCATGAAATTAGAATTTTAGGAGAATTTTCACTTAGATTGAATTCAAACAAATTAAGACAATCAACATACACATTTAGGAATTACATTGAAATTAGATCTTAGGATGCATGTCACATAGTTCGCACATTAATATAGAGTTAAATGAGCCATTTAAAAGAAATTCAAAAGAGTTAACTTTTGGAATTGAAGACCGATTATCGGGCAAGAATGGTGCATGTGGTGGTAACTCCCCATACCTTCCATTCTCGTAACCAGGTAACGAGTCTAGATTTCTGGTCAATTATGGGTCCTAGATCCTTCATCTAGGTGGCGAATCTGTAACTCTCTTTTGCATGGAATTCAGATTGCCTTAGTGATCCCAAGTTCACACAAAAGATGAATTAAATCAGACCTCGCTAGGCTCGGCAGCTTACCCCTGCCCTTATGGGTACTGGGTTGCACGTTTGTTTGCACCCTATGGCTTGGTTGCTGCCTGCTTGGCTGGGTAATTAAAATCGATAATAAAAAGCACACGTCATTTGCATGGGTACGAGAGACCAAGAGAGAGCGTGGCGGCTCGCGCCGTACCCCTCTCGCGGGATCGGGTCCCACAGTTAGCAATTGTGCATGATTAGAATGTCAAAACCCTAGATTTCGTTAATATTCTTATTTGAACAAGGGTCGGACTAATTAGTGCTTAATTAATGGATTAACTTTTATTCTTCCACCTAATTAACCCTAAAATTTCTAGTTGACCAATTTACCCCCCTCTTGGGTTGTCACACCTGCATTTCATTTGGTATCAGAGCTGAGGCTCTTAAAGAGATTTTTATCTTTAAAAATCTACAAGAGAAAAGATATGTGACAATCCAAATGGATTTTGAGAATGACCGATCCACCCTAATTCCTCCATTTTTTTGATGGAACGAATTATGGAGCTTGGAAAGCACAAATGTAAGCCTATCTAAAATCCATAGACTTTGGCATCCTAGATGTCAATTAAAGAGGAAATTTTTTTTTCAAGGAAATGCAATGAAGGTGATTTAAAATTATTTTTCTTGAACTCAAAGCCAATGATTTTACTGTGTGGTGGTTTAACTCCAAATATTTTTGACAATATTTTAAAATTGCATTAATGCAAAAGATATTTGGAATATATTAGAAAACACTTTTGATAAAAATGTTTGTCTCTTTTCAAATGATAAATTTCTAGACAAAAAGAGACTTCACAAAAATCTTTTACAAAATAAAGTTCTTTCAAACATTCAATTCCCAAGTTGGAAATTCAAATTGAAAATTGAAAATTGGAAATAAATTAAAGTTTGAAAAGAAACTAGAAATTAAGTCAATTAAGCATATTTTTGATAAATAAAAATGTTGACTTATTTCAAAGATGCAATGCATTTGAGAAAGAAATTAAAAGCCTTGAAAATACAAACATTGAATTTATAAAAAATATAAACTTGTTTGTGAAAATGAAGAACAAGAAAATGAAGAACTCACTATAAGGAATCAAAGACTACAAGAAGAAAAAGATAAGCATTGTTGCTTAATCTCAAAGTCTTGTGATTTCATTTGTTCCTCATCTACAAAATCATATTGTACTCATTGTGGTAGATCTGGACATCACAAATCTGAGTGCAAACTTAGATTTGTGAAATCTAATAAGTTTGTTTGGATAACAACAGATACACTCCCACAAACAAACTTGGATGGAACCAAAGGGATTTGGGTTCCAAAGAATCCCATCTAAACTAATCAGTGAATGGGTTAGTTTAGGGATTGTGCTAAATGTTCATATCATTCACATTCATACTAGATAATTTTATTTATTGAATACTCTTTGTATCTAGTTTTCATGAGCTTAACTGCTATATCTTTTTATCCATGGATATAGATACTTATATGTATGAAGTTTTAACTTGAATGCATCTATATTCATAAGAGCATAATGATCACATCTTCTTCTTTCTATAGTCTAAAAGTAAATCAATGATATACTTTCTTTTAGAGTATATTTTTTGTGTGCAAATCACATCACTTGTGCACTTAGTATGCACAAAGTAAATTCACAATAGAAAATTCAAATGTGAAAATCATATGTGTGCTTTCATGAAAGTCAACCACCCTCTTTGCCCTCGAGTTCAAATTGATCTTTCAACTTCATTTCTTTCATTCTTGAACTCTATTTAGGACAATTTTGGCATTTGCTAGATCTTGGTATATTCAACTTAGGTAAAATATAATTTCTAACAAGATTGTGTGTTAAAAGCCTTGTCTAAGGAAATCCACTCAAATCCTTTCTTAAGACATCTCTTATGCCCTAGGTGAGTAAGTATGTTTATTACTATGGTCCTAGTTGTTCTTCTAACCCATTCTTATGTGCTTAATAATTATCATTAAATGCATAAGAAATCTTGATGGTTTAAATTGATGTATTCCAAAAAGCTTAACATGAATATCCTCTCATGACTAAGATAAAACTATCTAGTCATAGTAGTTCATTTTGGAATAAATGTGTCAAAGGTGTTCATCACTTGACATGCTCTAGAAGTCCTTGAATTATTTTCTACAGTCCTGCATGAATATTTTTTTTATAGAGAATTGAAAATGAGTCTAGATTCAATATGTGAAACTCAATTGAGTAAAATAAAAAATGTCATAGGAATCTAGTATCTTTGTTGGGCAGCTACTCATTGTAGTGGTTATCATGTAACACAATGTGATGGGAACACTTGTATCCCACACATTTTGGTTTTCCATAGGCCTTTTGCACTCTGTGCTTAAATGCCCTATCTTATATATAGTGGTTTGTGGATGTAGGCATAGATGTTTGGACCACGATTCTTGTGTCCAAACATGGTAGACTATCCATGAATGCTCTCATTGCATGAGCCATGGATGTCTCTCTTAGACATGAGATTCTATTGATCCCTCTTATAATGTCTAAGTTTTATAGATTTAAGCTTAATTAATAATCTATATAATCTATAGTTATTTTCCCTTGTATGCTACTACGTACATGCTAAAGATGGTAAACTTAAATTTAAAAATCACTCAATTAGTACTCTTAGTCTGCTTACCTAGTAATATGGAGAGTGTACACTCACCTTTAATTAAAACAATAATTTCATTGGCTTTTAGCCAACATCTTAACCATGATAAGCCATATGTGCCTTGTTTGTTATACATATATACTATATGCACATATTTAGGGGAAGCATGGTCTGCTAGGCTGTCATTTCACTGGATATTACTTGATTTCTCTTAGCAATCATGCATTAGTGGCCTAAGGATGGTTTGAAAATCATTCACCTTTAAATCCTTTGATGTCTCTGTGGTTGGACAACCCTTCGGATTCATACACTGTATGAGTCTTTTACAAAGGGAGAGCTATACATGCTCAATGTTTGTCCATCCATCTTATCATATAATGTTTGATGTGCATCACATATGATAAGTACACTCATGTGGAGCCACATTGCTCCATATGTGTTGTATTTGGATCTTGTCTTATATTCCAAATTTGAGATCATCTCTCTTTTTTTAACAAGATCCCTTGGCCTAAGCTTGAGTGACATATTCTTTTAGGCTGTATACTTATCTTGGATATACTCATATGTTTCTATCTTTGCCAATGATAAGTATCTTGTTCTAGAGTTTGAAAATCTCTAGAACTCCTCTTCATAGGATGGTGCTTGAGATGATCATCCCATTGCCTATGAAATTAACTCTTATCATGTATTTTTGAATGAAAGTAATTCATCATGATAAGCTCCAATGGCTTTACTTTTACAGTTTTATCTATAGCCATTCTGTATTGTCATGCCATGCCTCATAAGTTTTATCAAAGGCCACTGACAATCTCTTGGGAGAGAATTGATTCTGTGAGCTTGTCATGTCCCATCATATCTTCCAAGATTTTAGCTTCGAAGGACTCAAGTTTATTGATTTCAAATAATCAGTCATTCACAGCTTGTCTATAGTACTTGTCTCCTTCCATCATGCCAGATGTGATAAGATTGTCATGACTAAAGGCTGGCATGTGCACTTCATGAGTATCCTCCCAAGGATATCCTTTTGATGAAGGAGAAGATTTAAAACAAGTACCCAATCTCTCAATTTGGGAAGAACTTTTAAAGATGCTACCCTTACAAGGAAGAAAGGGTCAAGCATTGATCTAAGCTCTTCTAAACATTTGAAGAAGAGTTCCGAAAAGAAGAATGTACAATTCAGTTGTACTTCTTTCGAGAGATTTACAAATACAACTATTATCATTTCAAAAGATATTAATTGAAATGTGGTATCAATCTTTCATCATTGGTTCATGTATATAAAGCGTCATATTGTTCTATCAAATATATACACGTTCCTTTGTTGCCATGGATATGTACCTCATTGGTTTGAATTTTGTATCCCTGTGTTTATTAGACTGTTTTCTTCAAGGTCATTCATTTGCCTTATAGTCATCCATTACAATTCAAACTTTGATTATCATTTGAATGGAGCAATCTGAATGGTTAAAAGTGTAAAATGGCAACTCAATTGCCCTATGTGCTTGAGCTATTACATTTAGTCCATATGCACATAGTCAGGGGGAGCTTTAACTTCAAATCTCTAGGGTAAGCAACTTGTGCTTAAAAAGTTATTTTATAAGTTCAGAGTATATCCATGCTCTGGAATAGACTTGTCTGCTCATTGCCCAAGAGTTCAAAGTTAAAACCCATCACCTTTTCAACCATTCTTCCTTGTCATGCCCTAACATAGGTTTCACCTAGTGCCAATAACAAATACAAAGGGGGAGAGCTAAATAGTTATATATTCATGTTTATATAGATACTTGTGATGTGCTCAGATGGTTTATTGCCCCCTTACTTGTGCTTTTCATGCAAATCTTTAGAACAAAAAAAAATTAGCTTATCATGCATTTTACTTTATTTTCATTTTGATAAGCCTCATATGAGCTTAATGTCATATCATATACCATATATATAGCTTCTATAACCTATCATTCATCTTGACACCCCACTTGCACTTTCACTTGCATACCCCTACCTTTTTACTGTTGCCAAAAGGGGGAGAGTTTTGGGAATTAATTAGGTAGTCCATATTTTGTATGCACCACATGCTTTTCATTATCATCTTAAACTTGTGCACATAATGAGGGGGAGCATTGCTTCATTGTTTATAGTAGGGCTGCAACTCAAGCCGGGTTTTACCTGACCCGCATCGACCCGACCCAAAAATAGCCTGGGTTGGGTTCAGGTTTCATGGGTTTCAGGTCGAGCCGGGTTGAGCATTCAAAAGCCCGCATGAATCTCGGGACGAGCCGGGTTTGAAGGGGCCCGACCCGACCCGATTTACATAAGTTATAGTATGTACATTTTTTTCTATTGTTAGTTAAAAGTTAAAAGTGAAAACCCACGCACCCACTGTTATTGTATGTGAGTGTAATTTCTGCTTCTATGAGTTGAGTTGATTCAAGTGCTTGATTTAGCATTGTTTGATTGTAATTACAACATTGTTTGATCACATCATTGTTTGATTCAAGTGTAATGTGAGTGTAATTTCTGCTTCTATGAGTTGCCTTGCCAAACAAGAAGTTTCCTTAAAAAATTGCGTCAACGTGAAAAAACCCGACCCGACCCGAACCGACCCTAGATTTATCATGGGTAGGGCCGGGTTTGGGAATCGTGGGTTTTCCGGAAAAAAACCCGACCCGACCCGACCCGAGATATTTCTCGGGTAGGGTTGGGTTCTCCAAAACCCGACCCGCCCGACCCGAGTTGCAGCCCTAGTTTATAGTGTTTAATGCTTATTCGTCTATTTGTTTAATATCTCCTGCCTCCCTAATCAATTTGTTTACCATCATCAAAAAGGGGGAGAATGTAACCCTAAGAGTTCCCATGGGTTAATCATTCACCTTACCTCTTGTTTTGATGTTAGCAAACCAAATTGATTAGCATTTATGGACTAATGTGTTGCATTAAGGTGTTATGTTGTATACATGGATTTCATGTCATAATCGCCATTACACAACTCTTCTCAACACATGACTTGTGGATCAAGGATCAAAGGAACCAAGAGCTTGCACCTACAGTGAAGATGATTGAGAAATTAAATAACCGCAAGTGCACGGATCGTGTAAATACGGGTCGAACTCAGGGAAGAGAAATCTAGTTGTCAATCCTATTCTTGTACCGATTAGAATACTAGCTATGATATAATGTTGCCTGGCAAAATCTCAGGATTTTCGTGGACTTGACCTCGGAGCCAACACTATATATAAGCGTGCATTCTATTCAATCTAAGAATCAAATTCAACCAAGATCTTTTTTATGTAAAATCCTAATTTAGGCAAAGTGTACCAAAATTCTAATGATCTTTATTAACTACTTATCTAATCTAATTAGAAAACCAAATTCTAAGGGCTTAAGTAAATTGAAAAATTGCAAAAATAATTTGGAATAGTGTAAAAACTTTAATTTAATATAAGAGAATACTTAGGGTTAAAATCCATCATGGGTTTGGATAAAATTGATTAATTAAAACAATCATTTGAATTAGGTTTAAAATCCAACTAAACAGTCAATAAATAATAAGATCTAAAAGATGTCATTATTTATGAGTATTTAATCGAATTAAGCCTCTAATTTATATTAATTATATAGAATTTAATCTTTGTCAATCAACAATCATCCATACGAAAGGGGAAAGCCAATGGCATGGATGATTGGGATTTGTACAAAAACAAAACCCTACATAATTTTTTATATAATCTACTTGTTTTAATTACTTCTCTTTCTCCTTCCCCATGGCTTCATCTAAACCTTAAGTATAGTGGGTTTAGCTACTCATGGAGAAGAGGAAAGAAACACAGAAAATAGAGAGGGGAATTGGAATTGCCATTAAATAAATAAGGAAAGCTCTACTTTAATTGAATTTGAAACAAAAATACATTGAACTAATTCTTGGAAGAAAGAACAAAAATAAAAGAACACTTAGTCTTTTCGCAATGATTGAATCCTTGGCCGAGAGATATGACGGTGCCGAAACATAAACTTGAAGAAGAATAGTGTTGAACCAAATTTCCAAGTAGGAGAGATCTTTGTTGATGAAAATTCCAAGTATTACAAACTAGAGAACCAAAAAAAATATGAAAAAGTGAGAGAGCTTGAGAGTGGTGGAGAAGTAGAGAGAAGTAGAGAGAAGTAGAGAGAAAGAGAGTGTAGAGAGAGGAGAGAATAAGTAAAAGGATAGAGAGAGCTTGGCCGACCACCCCTATTTCCCTCTTTATAATAATTTTTCTTCCCCTTGTTTCAAAATTCAATCCTCTCTCTTCATTAGAAAGTTGCACCAATTTCTTACAACATTGACTCCAAGAGAGGAAATAGGCTAATATTACTCCTTTATATTTATTCAAAAGTGATATGTCCACTCCTTATTGCTTCCTTTCTCTTTTTTATAATTATTTCACTCACCTTTTTCACATATCCCATAAAGTAGTATCCCACGAATTTCTAAAGAGAGATATCCAAAAGTGAAATACTAAAAAAATTCAAACTTGGTTTCCATAGTCAAACAAACATGCCAAAAAAAATAGAAAACTTTCTAACTTTTGCATGTACCATGCAGGTAATGATGACTACCCTTCTTAGACTCATGCCATTACGTGAATTGCTTTCCCCAAATTGGGCGTGAATTCCAAAAAAAATATGGCAAGTCACCATAAAATCCACTTTCTAAATTATAACAAATGCTTGCCTTTTCTTTCTATTTTAGTAATATTCCATTCTCTTTCTCTTTCTTACCATGCATGCACATGTAGGTGACTTTCCATTTCTCATCCGATCCATGCAAAGAAAAAGAAAGCAACAGATCTAAATTGTTTGTACTCATGCCATTCACGCCAAAATGGGTGGCCGTATATGGGTGGGACCCACTCATATGTTGGGCGAAAATTTCACTCCATATGATTTGAACCACACGTTGGATGATCTTAACCCTCCATTTACTGAGCTACAATTGTAAATGGGCTATTCTCAAGTGGTGATCCTAGCCATTCAATTGTTGAGCATAATGTCAATGTGCTACTCCCATTAGTGGTTGATCCCAACTGTCCATGTAATTGATCTAAACCGTTCACTTGATTAGCCATCAATATACATGGTAGTCCCTTCCAATCCACTCTCACAAACCGTCCAATTAATTGGCTGCACATAAATGGGCCATGCCCCGTTCAATTTCTAGATAAAATAATGGGCCCCATATAACGTTGGTCAAAGCTCACTTTCTATTGTATGAGAGAGATATTTGGGCACCATGGAACTATCCCAACGGTCCATCTATGGGCTGCTAGATAAATAGGATTGTGCCTTTCAAATCACTCCAAAGAACAATCTAGACCGTACAAACGATGGTCCACAATAAGAATTCTAGAAAATTAGTGGGTGGGGTCCTTCTATCAAGCTTGGCCGAACATTAAACAAGTGAGTTGTATCCCACCAATCAAATGCATGATCTAATCTGAGCCATCCATTTTATAGCTCGCCATTTAAATTGGTTTCACCCCTAAAATGATTTTCCAAGGCTTATTCGAAACGACCAATTGGTGGGCCATAAGATGATCTGAATTCTTCAAATGATGGGTATTGTGATAAATGAGTTGTGCTCCCATTTTCTTAGCTCTATTTTCCATGAAAATCCATAAACAACCCTGAAACATCAGAAACACACAAAATACCTTAGTAGCACCGCGTTAAATGAGAAAAATGTGTGTTTCCTACCACTACCATTCACACATAAATGTGTTCATCAGAAGACATCCTCATTTGAAGATGTTCAACTCAAGAAGCTCGAACACGAAGATCCCATAAGTTCCTAACAAGTATCAAGAAGGAGCTTGGAGTTGAACATGCCATGGTGACACCTCATGTACCTCAACATGCATCGAAGATTGGAGAACAAGTCACAAGAGCCAAGACATGGTCAAGATATTCACTCAAGCCGAAGAAGTCGAAGAAAGTGCGAAAGAGTTGTTACATTCCAAGAAGACTCAAGGTTCTTATTTTTAGAATGTATTTAGAGCCCTCTTTATTTATGTTAAATGCACTTTCAAAAGGTTTGATATGGTTTTCATACTTAACCTTTTACATCTTTGAAAACCATCAACACACCCAAAAATGTGTTTTTGAAAACCTAAGACCTAAGCCCAAAGACCATGGCCCAAAAGCCCCTGAACTTTAAAGTAAAAATGGAATTTTATGCAGGGCCGGTCGACCGGGGTGTCCCGGGCGACCGCGGCAAGCTTGCTGGAAATCCAGCACTTGTAGGAAAATAGCGGGCCGGTCGATCGGGTCAAGCCGGGCAACCGTGGAGGTGTCTCTGGAAAGCCAGAACCATTATGTCATGGGTTTAGGCAGGCGACCGCCGTTGGTCGGTCGACCGAGATAGGGTTTTGAGCTTAAAATTTGAGCGAACAGGTAGCCCTCGTCGGGCGACCGCAATGGGGCCGGTCGTTCGCGACGGTAAGAAATTTGAAAATTAAAAAGGACGCCCGATAGGGGCGGGCGACCGTGGTGGCTCGGTCGAGCACGACGGTCGGGCAAACTAGCCATTGGGGCTTTCACAGGTTGACTTTTTCAACCCCATTTTTTTTAGTTTTACCCATAAACGGTCATATGTTTAAATACACTATATATACATGATTAAAACCTATCTAAACAAGTTTTTGAACATTTGAGAAAGATCAAATCTCATTTCTCCTCGAGCTTCATCTTTTCAAATCAAAAGCAAAACCTCTTTGAGCATGCATTTCTACATCTTATCAAGAGGCACTCCATAGGGCTTTTATTTGTTTATTTCTTTGGAGTGATTGTGAGCTTAAACTTTGTAATCTGCCTATTAAGAGGCAAGAGAGTTTTTCTTTTATTTGTTCTTCATTTGTGAGTGTCAGGGTCTCTTCTTCGGCCCGTTAAGAAAAGTGAAGACGTGTGAGGGTCTCCAATTCGGCCCGTTAACAAAGGTGAATCAGGTACGAGGGTGTGTCCCCTCGTCAAGGCTTCGTACATAAAGGGTTTGTTCCCTCTGGAGATGGAGTAGTCGGGCATACGGCTTCTTCATTTTTAGTGAAGATCCTAAGAAGGAAAACTTGGAAGAGTGGAGTAGGTCTTGTGATAGACCGAACCACTATAAATCTTGTGCCTTGTGGATGCTTACTCTCTCTCTCTCTTTTACACGTGTGGTGATTGGTAATCTCTAACCCTAACTTGTTTATGCTTTTAATGGAACAAGGGTTAGTAAATGCACTTGATTGAAATGTTTAAATCCTAATTGTATTACAATATCTATTTGAACAAGGGTTAGCAATTGTGCATGATTAGAATGTCAAAACCCTAGCTTTTATTAATATTCCTATTTGAACAAAGGTTAGACTAATTAGTGCTTAATTAATGGATCAACTTTTAATCTTACACCTAATTCAGCCTAAAATTTATACTTGACTAATTCACCCCCCTTCTTGGGTTGTCACTCCTATATTTCAGGCTTTAAAGATCTTCCTTGGGCTTTTAGCTTGTTAGTGAACACTTGAGAATGCTTTGGTACTTGTGACTTCTCTTTTTGAATGAATCTTCACTTTTGAGGGATGGGAAGGTCACCAACACTTTGTTCAACTTGAAGCTCCTCTTGGCATATGCTAGGCATGCTTATGGGTTCCTCAACTTGAGCTCTATGCTTGGACATCTTCCAAAGATGGTTCCTCTAATGTGTGCAAGCTCACTTTGTTCCTTTGTGCATGATGATCCTCAAGCCATGTGTGATGTTGTATTGTGTAATGACAATATGACATGTGTAGTTCCTGTCTAAGACACAACACTCAAAGACAACACATTAGTCCCTAAAGACTAATCAATCTGGATTTGCTAGCATAAAAAACAAGAAGGTAAAGGTGAATAGTTGAACCCATGGGAACCCTTGGGCTAACAACTTTGACTTGTGTTTGGCTCATCCTCAAGCATAGGCCATGTATGGTTATGTGCTTGTATATGTCAACCTGTGAAAACCTGTCTATGGCACAACACTCAAGGCAACACATTAGTTCATAAGAAGTAATCAATTTGTGTTTGTAAATAACCAAAACATGGTGATTGGTGGAACCCATGATAACCCTTGGGCTAACACCATGCAAAAAGGCATTCTTGACATCTAGTTGTCGAATGGGTCAGACTTTGACCTTAGCAACTGTGAGAACCACACGACTACTCCTAGGTTTTATGACCGGACTAAAGGTTTCATTAAAATCCACTCCCTCTTGTTGGTTGTAACCCTTAGAAACATGGCGAGCTTTTAGATGCTCTAGCCCACCATCAGCCCGGAGCTTAGTCCTGAATACCCACCAACAACCTACTATATCCATTCGCGGGGTAAGCGGAACAAGTTCCCATGTTTGATTTTTTGATAGTGCAACCATTTCCTCCATCATTGCATCTCGCCATCCTTGGTGTTGCAAAGCAGATTTTGTAGTTATGAGTTCAACCGGTATAGAGGGAGTCAAGAGGGCATATTTGGGGTTGGGTTTGACTACCCCAAGCTTACTACGTGTTTGCATGGAATGAATGTTTTCATTTTGAATGGATACAAGATCTGATGGGACACAAATACGGCTGCGCTCCCAGATATCGCCATGTGTCATCCATGCACGAGCAGAGCCCAACCATCATGAAGAAAGGCGTTGAAAACGGCAAAGACCACACAATCGTGACACGTGTCGCCCTCTCGCCGCCCAGGCCTCATCATCACAAATTATGGAAGGAAATGGGCGCCAAAGCCACGCGCACCGGCGAGGCAGAGGGACGGCCCAATCCTACAAAGGAAGGTTTTCTCTCCATAATGATGAAAAGGGCCGCACACATCCCTTTAAAAGGGAGGGAAAGGAAGAAGAGATGGATCCCCACTTTTGCGAAAAAAGGGACTTCCCCCATTCTCAGCTCCGCGAGGACAACCGGAAAAAGACCTGAGGCAATAACAGAGGAGGCTAGGAACTCAATCCTATTCTCCCTGCTAGTCCCCTCCGACCCACCCATTCACACACCCAGAACAGAGCCCGCGCGCTGGCCCTGGTAACCCTGATCGAAACCCCTTCCCCCTCTCGTTGTTCCTTATATTGATTGGTCAAAGGATCTGACTTGAGTGTCGAAGTGGTCGTCCGGGACCCACCCCGGACCCCCTGACCCCCTTTGTTTGTGATTGCAGACCCCGCGGAGGCCCTCTACCGACCGTGCGATCGCAGACCCGGATCTAGACGCCATCATATTGGCGCCATCCGTGGGACTCGTCGAGTACTGAACGCCTTATGGCGACGGGAAACCACACCCAACAGCAAGAAACATGGGTAATAACCAGGAGTCAGGCTCAGCGTGCGCAAACCAACCGCTCAAGCTCCCGAGAGCCCAACTCACCACTCTCGGGCCGACACGAGCCCTCCTCTAGTGCACCGCAGATGGTCCCCACCATGGAGATATTCAACGAACTCCGCCGGGAACTACTCCAACGCTTGCCTCCTCCGGCCCCGGAGGGGCCCCTGACAACGCAGAACCAGACAGAAGCCTACGACGAAGGCAACGAGGAACAGCCAGGGGAGCGTCATTCCCGGCGAAAGCGAGCACCGACCCGCCGAACGCTGTCCCCGTCAGCGAATAGCCCTTTGCCCCCAGCAGCTAGGGGAAGCCAGCGAGACAGCGGGAAGCAGGATACGCTAAGCCGCGCTCCCCCTGTCCAAGCTGCCCGTCTCCAGGAATCGCCCCTGGCTTGGGCGGAAGAAGTGGCAACCTCAGCGCAACCGCCCAGCGTGGATTCAATAACCGACCTGCAGAGGCAGATTCGAGAGGTAAAACTAGAAATGAAGAAGCCCTACGCCCATGGCATCCTCGACGAATGGGAAAAGGAAACGGCATCCCCATTCACCGCAGAAGTCTTAAAGACCCCTGCAGAAGCGGGCATAGACCTCTCCCGTTTCGGTCTGTACGACGGAAACACTGACCCCCTTGAGTTCCTCCAAACCTTTAAAAGGGTAATGACGCTCCGAGGCACGTCGGACGGATTCATGTGTAGAGCCTTCGCCTCCCTGTTAAGAAAGACCGCTAGCGACTGGTATATGAGATTGGAGCCCGACTCCATCGCATCCTTCCATGAATTCGGGAGAAAGTTCAGTGCAAGATTCGCCAACAACCGCCTCCGCCATGATCCAGCGGACGCCCTCTTATCCCTCCGGCAGGGAAGAAACGAGACCCTAAGAGACTTCATGTTGAAATTCAACACCGAATTGGCCCAGCTTTCTAACATGGACGTCCAAATAGCGGTCGCCACACTAAAACATGCCACCACCGATCCAAATCTCAAGCTGCATCTCACCCTCAAGCCGCCTCGAGACCTGCAGGAACTTGAATCCAAGGTTGACAAGTTCGTACGGGCAGAGGAAGCCTGCGCCCGAGAGCGGAACCAGCCCGGCCCCGATGAAAGAAAAAACAACGACGGCCGAAGGATACTGAAACAGGCGAGCCGGAACCCCATCCCCGTCTTCGAAAGACTGGGAAGCGCCCCACTGAAGTTCCCCCTCTCCCACATCCTACTAGCTATCAGGGATCAAGGTCTCCTGACCCCCCAGAGAGAATGGCCACAGACGCAAAGAAGCGGTCCGCCAGAAAATTCTGCGAATTCCACGGGGACCACGGCCACGAAACTGACCATTGCTTCCACCTCCGCCTCCAGCTGGAAAAGCTGGCCGAGGAGGGCCACCTAAACCAATATCTCAGGAGCCCTGACGAAAGCTCGCGCGAGGTCCAGCACCCACCCGACGAGCCCAGAGGTAGGCATCGGTCACCCAATAGACGCCGGTCCAACAACCGTCTCCGATCCACTAGCCGGGACCGATCCCCAAGCAGGCATCGCTCCAGAAGCAGACGTCGATCCCGCAGCAGGCACGGCGAACACCGCCACCAGCGCCCCCGGAAAGACGAGCCCCCCGAACAACAGCAGGCCCGCGAACAACCGCCTACCATCATAGGAAAAATCAATATCATCGCGGGAGGACCGGCAGCGGGAGGGCCGACAACAGCCGGTTGACGGGCATATGCGGAATGAGTATTCTCCATGGATATGCCTTCCAAAAAAGCCCGAACGGATCCGCCCCGACAAGACCAGATCATTACCTTTTCCAACGAAGACCTCGACGGGCTATAGGTCCCGCACGACGACGCACTGGTCGTCAGACTAGTCGTCGCCAACTTCGACATAGGAAAAATCCTGGTCGACACAGGAAGCTCCGTCAACGTATTGCACCTCGGAACTTTTGAAGATATAAAACTAGGTAAAGAGAGGCTGGGACCCGCAGAATATTCCATCTACGGTTTCTCCGGTGCGTCCGTACGGGTCGACGGCAAGATCGACTTACCCGTCACCTTTGGGACGTACCCCTCCAAAAAACCATTCTGACCACCTTCATGGTCATAGATATACCATTCACTTACAGTGCCATCATTGGGCACCCAGCTCTAAGAGATTTGGGGGCAGTGGTCTCCACCCCCCACCTCAAGATGAAATTCCCCACTGCAACCGGAGTAGGGGAGGTCCGGGGACAGCAGATGATGGCACGCCAGTGCTACTCAGCGAGCCTAAGAGGAACCAATGCTCCGGCCGAAAACTTCACAATCGGCAGTGAAGACCCCCGGCAGCGGGCCCGCACAATCAGAGGAGAACCCACCGAGGAGCTAGACTCCATCACAATAGCCGAAGATCAGCCGGAGAGACAAGTCCGGATAAGTTCCCTACTGAAAGGCCCTCGGCGAGACCAGATGATCGCCTTCCTCAGAGCAAACAAAGACATGTTCTCATGGTCCGCAAAGGACATGCCCGGAATCCCCAAGGAATTGGCCATTCACAAGTTAAACGTGAACCCAGCCCTTAAACCCGTCCGGCAAAAAACGAGGAACTTCGCGATAGAACGTTGTGTGACCCGATCCCGCGAGAGGGGTGGGGCGCGAGCCGCCACGCACTCTCCTTGTCTCTCGTACCCACGCGATTGGCGTGTGCATTTTAATTATTAATTTTAATTCATCTTTTATGTGAACTTGGGATCACTAAGGCAATCCGAATTCCACACAAAAGAGACTGACAGAGTCGCCACCTAGATGTGGGATCTAGGACCCGAAATCAACCAGAAATCTAGACTCGCTACCTGGTTACGAGAATGGAAGGTATGGGGAGTTATCCACCACATGCACCATTCCTGCCCGATAATCGGTCTTCGATTCTAAAAGCTAACTCTTTTAAATTTATTTTAAATGGCTCATTCAACTCTAAGTTAATGTGCGAACTATGTGACATGCATCCTATGATCTAATTTCAATGTGAATCCTAAATGTGTATCTTGATTACTTTATTTGTCTGGATTCAATCTAAGTGACAGTTCTCCTAAAATTCTAATTTTATGGAAAATCCTAAGTGATTTGATTAAGCATTTACAAGAAAATTAATATACAAAACACCACAATTTGTTGTGGTGCCGACTCGCGGTTGGTATGCCATCAGACATCCAAGCTGCCTACGTACCCAAGCCTCACTGGGATCAGAGTCGACGTAGTTCGGTGCACCTAAGCTAAGCTACTTATGCCTAACTCAACTAAGACACCGACCTAGACGGGATTGACTGTTTCAACAGTTTTAAGAGAAGTTATTTAATTCAAGTTGAGGATTTTATTATCCTAGGATTTCATCTAAGATGCTATATGATTCTTATCTAAATGCAAGTTGTTCCTTAGACTAATGCAGGTTAGCCTACATCCTAGTTTACTAGGCTTGTCCTAGGGAAAGATTGGGTGACTAGTGTAACTAGACCTATGGCACGGTTGCTATACATAGCAAACGTCCGTGATGAGGCTGGACTCCTAACTCTAGGACTCCCTAAAACCTAAGACTCCCTAAAACTTAGGACACGACACGACACGACACCAGTGTTCCTAAATTGGGATCTAATGGTTCTTATGACGGAAACCGCGATCCAACGGTTCCAAAAGACACAAGACAAATCGATTTAAATTCTCGAGGTTAATGAATTTCAGATTTCAAGGATTTTCAGTTCTTGGACATTAAAGGATTACCAATGGCTCTAGGGTTTACCAATTTCGGCCCAGAATAGCATCCAAGGAAGGGAATCGTGCGCTCTTTCCTTGCGCAATTTAATACTTAGGTTATAGCACCTTATTGCCTGGCATATCTCAGGATTTCCGTGGACAGTAACCTCGGAGCCAACAATGTGCTATAGCTTAAATATTCAAATTGTCGAAGATCGAGTGCAATAGGGATACGATTATGGATGCACTGGCCATTTTTCCAGGAAAATCTAAAGATCCTAAAATTTCCGTTTCAATGAATTGAGGAGTGAACATGTGACAGCATTTTAAGGTTCTTTTAGAAGCTTTAAATTGATTTTTAATTAATTTCGAATTTTCAATAGAATTTGTCAATTTTAATCATATGAGTGATTTTACAAATGAAACTGTTGCAAACGAACTCAAAATGAGTTGAAACTTCTACAGAAGCAAGATATGATGAGATGTAGCTTACTGGAAGATTTTTACAGATTTTTACATTAAACTCCTATTTAATTTTGATTTAACAATTAATTGATCAGATTGCAAACATAACACAGAAACTACTAGAAATAGGAATCTAAATTCAATGAAATTTCTACAGTAAAAAGATATAGGTAAAATTAGCATGCTGTAAGATTTTCATGAATTTTGGAAACCATTTACTATCATTGTCGGATTTTTTAATGTTCAGACAAGATTATGAATTAACAATACATCCCATATGAAACAAGATCTAAATCACTTGAAAATTTTACAGCAACTACAAATATGGAATATAAGACTACTGTAAAAAATTTGGTAATTTTATCTGTGATCTGATGTCTGTAACAATTCTCCTCAAATCTAATAATTTTCAAAGAAAGCAGAAAATAATATACCAAACCAATTTCGAAAATTCTCAAAAATTCATGGTAGAATTTATCAGTGTTATTTTATTTTCCTACGAAATTTCATTAATTTTAGAATTTGTTTAGTATATATTTTATTTTTCTTCGTCGAAAAGATATTTTTGAAGAGTTTTCTATTTTTAAAACACGATTTTCGAGAAAATTACGATTCCGGAAAAGGTCCTCCAACCTTGTTCTGATGTGGTGAACACAAGAAAAATTTTAAATTCCAAAAAATAGATCATCCTGAGATGGCTATTTTTTCGAATTTCGTAATTACTCAGCCATTTTTTTAAATAAAATACCCCTCTTCACTCAAATTTTCAAAAACCATTGATCCAATGTCCGATCCGATCCGATGATTATCTTACTCTATTTAGATAGATCGTTGTATTAAATTTTGGGACGAAATGAAATTGAAACACCCATGTAGATCATGATTTTAAACACACACATTTAATATTGAGTTAAAATCATTTAAATGCTAAAAACCATGCAAAATACATAAACAATACCAGATGATTCGGGAAAAATCCGAGAATGGGGTACCAACCTGTGATAGAGTTCCTCGCCGAATCCAAAAGCCGCAGAGTCCGAAAAATCCCGCCGACGTGTGATCCGCTCCGTTCTCTTTCCCTTTTTCTTTCTTTTTTTTATTTATTTTCTCACTACTGTGGATGGGGTGGAGAGTAAGCGAGAGAGATCGAGAGAGAGTTTGAGAGGCCGAGAGAGAGTGAGAGGGTAAGAGAGAGAGAGAGTAGGATGGATCGAGAGAGATTAATCGAGAGAGATGGAGAGAACTTGATAGAGATATAGAGAGAGGTTGATAAAGGAAGATAAAATGAAAAAAACCGACAGAGAGAGAGCAACAGAGAAGGAAAGTGAGGGAAAGTCAGATGGGGAGAGAGAGAAAGAGGGAGAGTATAGATGGAGAGAGAGAGAAAGAGGGAGAGTTAGATGGAGAAAGAGAAAGAGAAGAGAGAGAGAGAGTTACTCTGTTTTTTTTTTTTGTTTTTTTTTTGTTTTTTTGTTCTTTGCTTCTTCTTTTTTCGCTTCACTCACTATGGATGAGGAGAAAGATGGAGATGAGAAGGGGAGAGTGATGGGGAGAGTGTGGAGAGATGGGAGGTTTATTTGAGAGAGGTAGAGAGAGAAAACCGTGCGAGAGAATTGAGCAAGAGAAAAAAAAAAAAAAAAAAACAGAAAACAGAGCTTGTTTTCCCACGACCAACAGGCGAGATTTTTTTTCTTGTTTTTGTGCTTTGTTTCTTCGCTGTTATTGAGGGAGAGTCCGAGTGGGGAAGACGCAGAGTTGTGGAGAGGGATCAGCCAGCCACCATAGAGAGTCGTTCTTCCTCTTTTTCTTAGAACCGATCGGGTATTGAAGGTGATGAACAGAAGGAAATACGGCACTCTGTTTTTAGATGGAGAGAAGGTGAGATGGAGGAAAATTCTGGGCACCCAAGCTGCTGTGCGAGAGGTGAGATAGGCTGCTGTTTTGGGTGGGTGTAGAGGTTGAGGAAGATATGAGGGTGGTGAGAGGATGAGGTGTAGATGGGAGACAGAGGGTTCGTGAGGGAGTGGGAATGAGAGAACAGAGGGTTCGTGAGGGAGTGGGAATGAGCAGAAGCTTAGGAGATGAGGAGAGGGAAGCACAGAAGCGATCCTCTGTTTTCTTCTTTTCTCCCCCAAAAACCAAAAAACCAATAAAAAAAACCCCCCTCTTGCTGTAACGATCCTCCTTTTCTCAGTCAAGGTTTCTATTTTTTCCTTTTTTTCCTTTCTTGATTCACTTTCTCTTGCCTTCTTCTGTCACTTCTCCCAATCAAGCAGTTGATATTTTTAGCCTCAATTAACATCCCACGATTGAGCTATTTGCCTTCACCGCTCATACACCCAAGAAAGAAATATTCTAAAAGCATGGCAAAGACATATGTAGCAAGTGAAGGGAATTTGGCAATATAGTTTGGTACATTCTAGACTTCCAAAAGGGCCGTTTGGAATAAATGGAATGGTTGAAAATTTCAAATAATGGTGGGCCCCCACTTTAGGTGAATTGTTCTTGCATTGTACTACTTGCATTCAAATCCCTTCCGTTAGATGATCTCAACCGTTCATTTAATGGGGTAATTGGAACCACTCAATCAACGAGCTTTGATGTAAATTGACGGTGCCCACCAAACTATTTACATAGGCCGATCCAAACCATCGATTCGATGGGCGACTATGTAAACCGGTTGCACCCCACGAATTGCTTTAGCAGAATGATCTGTGCCATTGAAACGGTGATCCACTATGTAAATTGGTTGTGCCTCTCAAAATTAATTTTTATTACAATGATCTCGACTATCGCTTTGATGATCCACCACTCAAAACCAATTTCATAATCAGGATCCAAACCGTCCAAGCGATAGGCCCCACATTGTAGATTGGTTACACCCTTCGAATTGCCTCCACATTGCTTAATTGGTGGCCCACAAATCTCTTCCGTTAGATTTCAATACTTTTAAATATGGACCCAGAAAAATAAAATTGAATCGCTTTGGGTGAGCTCCACACATATTTAGCGGGCCACTCGATTTTAAATCCCACAACAAAATGCTAGGCCCATCCCTTGGCCGAGTTTCCCATGAGATCCGTTCATCAAAATTTTAGCGGGCCTGCTCTCTTTAACTTAGTGAATCCTATCCCAGGTTGGACGAACTTATTTTTTCCTTGTATTTGACCTTTGAAAACCATAGTGAACCCTACAAATGACTCGAATGTTTCTTATGTGGGCCAACTTGCTTGATCCAAATCTAACCAAAATGTTCAATGCGGGCCCACCAAACGGGTCCAAATTCTCCCTTGCTCGGATTCTCGTGAATAACCCTTCTCAACACTCAGCAAAAAATGCGAAACATGGCAGAAATGATCGGAAAGATTAAGAAAATATAAGAGACGGACACGGGAATGAAAAATACCAAAGAACCGATAGAAAAACACTAACTTCTCTGTTAACTAAGGCGGAGCAAAATGGGGGTGTCTACAAACGTCAAACTCATATAAAGGCCGAAGTAGAGAAGCTGCTACAAGCCGGGTTCATCAGAGAAATCCGGTACCCCGAGTGGCTGTCTAACGTCGTCATGGTCAAAAAAGCTAGCAGAGGCTAGCGGGCCTGCATAGACTTCACAGACCTAAACCGGGCCTGCCCAAAGGACCCCTACCCCCTCCCGCGCATAGACCAACTCATTGACGCCACATCCGGACACGAACTCCTCACCTTCCTAGATGCGTTCTCGGGCTACAATCAGGTCAAAATGCACGAGCCAGACATCTCGAAAACAGCGTTTATCACCAATCAGGGCGTCTACTGTTACACTGTTGTGCCCTTCGGGTTAAAAAACACGGGCGCCACCTACCAGCGGCTCGTAAATAAGCTATTCCAGGCACAGATCGGAAGGAACGTAGAGGTGTATGTGAAATTCCAAGGGTGGTCCCTAGTACGGCAACTATGAGGAGTGAGAATTAATTAGGTTTCTAACAAGTTTTAATCTTTTGAAAACTCAAACCTAAATTGGAAATTAAGAGATCAAAATGAAATTCAAGCGCACAAGTTAAATTTAGAAGTGCAATGCAAAGTAAAGAGCTAGAGTTCAAGAGAGAGTGCACCCGAGATTTAAAGTGGTTCGGTCCTCAAAACGCGAGGCCTACTCCACTCCACCAACAAAGACCCGTTGATGGCTTCACTAAGAGATCTTCTTAACTTCGGCGAAGATCGGTGCCGATTACAAATTCTGATCACCTTTAACCTTGGTGGCAATCCTCACCACGGAGAGTGGGCTACGCTTCTCCGAACACTCGCCCGAATACAATTTCTTGAATAAGAAAGAAAAAACAAAAATCCCTCACAAGGGTTTACAACTTTGCAGAAGATGTGCAAATATAGCCTATAGATCCGAATCCTAATCTTAGATGATGAGAGGCATAAACAAGTTTGATTCACTCTAAGGATGTTCAAGTAGGTTTTTAGAGTGTTAGGATTGATCATTGTAATGTTTGGAATGCCCATATATATAGGAAAACCAAAATATGACCGTTCAATGGCATTGTGGTAATTCCAGCAAAATTCCCAACGGCCATTTTTTCGACCGTTGTAGTGTTCTCGGAGTTCCGAGAATATTTCTCGGAGTTCCGAGAAAAAATCTCGGAGTTCCGGGAATTCAAACAGAAGATGAAAAATGTCACTGGACCGTTTCTCGGAGTTCCGAGAATAATTCTCGGAGTTCCGAGAAAAACTCTCGGAGTTCCGAGAAGCCTATGTCTGAGCAGATTTTCATTTCTGTTTTTGGGCTTCAAACTTAACACCAAGATGGGATTGCTATGAGGGTTCCAAGGTGTTGGAACTCCACAAATACAATCACTTATATTTTTAGGGTGTGTGTTTATTTACTTAATTATGCCGTTCAAATCTAAAACTAAGATTGGATCTTAATACAATCTAATATAACTTGATCTTCAATGGATTCTTCAAGTCTTCATTTGTCTTGGATTTTGATGTCTTTGGCCTTCATGAAGTGGTCCAATGAGTGCTTTTTGGCCTCAATCCAAGCAATGTTGTCTTAGCACCAATGTGATCTACAACTTAGACAATCAAACACATTAGTGATCATAAATCACTTGTGTATTGGAATCATCAAAATAAGATGGGAATGTCAAGGTGGAAACCATTGGGCTTACAATCTCCCCCTTTTTGATGATGACAAGCACAAGAGATTTTCCAATAAAAAGCACATATATTTTTCTTACACAAGAATTCTCTCCCCCTTTGGCATCAATCAAAAAGATTGGGGTAAAAGAGAAACAAAGGGATGAAATATTCAATTTAAAGCTCCCCCTTTTTCAAGGAAAAAGACAAACCTAGAACTCCCCCTATTTAGAATTTTTATTCAACATAAGAGGGGATGTTTAGTTAACTTTGAAAAAGATATTCAAATTTAAAGCATTAGCCCCTAATCTAAGCACATATGAAGATGATCATATGGGGGCTTTGGGAACCCAAGATTTCTTGGTTCCAACACTATCCCAAATCTTAGATGCACATTGGAATTGGTAATGACCATTTATTCTACAATAATGGCATCTAACATGAGGGTTAGATACGCTAGTCCTATCATATGCATGTTTAGGTCTTTGACTAGTCTTCCTTAAGATTATGTCAATAATTTTATCACCATTTAGGAAACCATGGAGACATAATCTTAATCTTTCATTTTCATTATGAAGATGTGTTATTTGATTTAAAGAATCATTAAATTCATCTTCATAAGATTTGGAAGAGCTTGCCATATTTTGAACTTGTGCTAATTGGCAAGATTTCTTATCCAAAAGACCCTTAAGGGTTTCAATCTCAAGTTTGAAATTTTCAAATTTTGCTTGAGATTTGGAAGAAGATTCATTTTTCAAAAAATTAAGTTCATTTTCTAATTTTAAAATAGATTTCTTTTGAACTTTATTTTTAAAAATTTGACAATGCAAGGTATTGCACAATTCATCATAAGATATTTTTTCATTATCACTACTAGATGAATAACATGAGGGGTTAGAGTTTACCTCATCTTCATGGGTGAGTGCCATGAAGCAAAGATCATCTTTCTTTTCTTCCCCTTCACTTGAACTCTTTCCAGAGGTGCTAGTAGCTTCCCATCCGGTGGCAAGAGCCTTATGTTTCTTCCATTCCTTCTTTCCCTTGTATTTAGAGGAAGATGACTTGAGAAGTGGACAATCCGGTCTTTTGTGTCCGGCCTTCTTGCAATTATAGCACCTTATTCCTCCTTCTACTTCACTTTCTTCTTTCTTCTTCGTTTTATCCTTTTTATGTTTCTTTCTCCATAAGCTTTTAAATTTCCTTAAAGCTTCTTCTTCATCGCTATCCGCCTCGCTAGAGGATGATGAGTTTGCTTTGAAGGCTTTTAGAGCTAGAGATCGACTCTCTTTCTCTTTCTCTTTTGGCTTCTTCTCCTCTTGTCGGCTAGTGAGGAGCATCTCATGGGTGATGAGAGATCCTACAAGCTCCTCCATGGTTAGCGTCTTGAGATTCTTTGATTCTTGTATGGCGGTTACCTTTGGATCCCAATATGGAGGAAGAGACCTAAGCAACTTACTCACAAGCTCATCAGTAGGATAAGATTTGCCAAGATTTGCTAATTCATTAGAAATTTTAGAAAAACGGGTATACATTTCGGAAATGCTTTCGTTTTGATCAATTCTAAACATTTCATATTTGCTCTTTAACAAGTTTATTTTGGAATCCTTGACTTGTGATGTTCCCTCATGGGTAACGGCAAGTGTATCCCAAATAATCTTGGCGGAATCAAAAAGAGCAACTCGATTAAACTCCTCCGTAGATAAGGCGCAAAACAAAGAATTTATAGCTTTGTAATTTAAATTTGCATGCCTTTTTTCTACCGTATTCCATTCTTCAAATGGTGTGGAAGGCAAAATGTATCCATTTTCAACAATATGCCAAAGTTCCACATCTATCGAAAGAAGATAGATGCGCATCCTTGTCTTCCAATGTCCATAGTTGGACCCATTAAAGAAGGGAGGTCTAGTTGTGGAATGGCCTTCCGGAAGTCCGGTTCCATTTCTATCCACCATTTCACAATTAGAAAGTTGCCAAAGATCTTATGATCTTTCCCTTGTTGAAATTTTTAAAGAAAAAAATTTACCAAAGATTTATAGAAAAGAAAATCTTTTAAGAGCCTTTGCTCTGATACCAAGTGAAATTCCAAGGGTGGTCCCTAGTACGGTAACTATGAGGAGTGAGAATTAATTAGGTTTCTAACAAGTTTTAATCTTTTGAAAACTCAAACCTAAATTGGAAATTAAGAGATCAAAATGAAATTCAAGCGCACAAGTTAAATCTAGAAGTGCAATGCAAAGTAAAGAGCTAGAGTTCAAGAGAGAGTGCACCCGAGATTTAAAGTGGTTCGGTCCTCAAAACGCGAGGCCTACTCCACTCCACCAACAAAGACCCGTTGATGGCTTCACTAAGAGATCTTCTTAACTTCGGCGAAGATCGGTGCCGATTACAAATTCCGATCACCTTTAACCTTGGTGGCAATCCTCACCACGGAGAGTGGGCTACGCTTCTCCGAACACTCGCCCGAATACAATTTCTTGAATAAGAAAGAAAGAACAAAAATCCCTCACAAGGGTTTACAACTTTGCAGAAGATGTGCAAATATAACCTATAGATCCGAATCCTAATCTTAGATGATGAGAGGCATAAACAAGTTTGATTCACTCTAAGGATGTTCAAGTAGGTTTTTAGAGTGTTAGGATTGATCATTGTAATATTTGGAATGCCCATATATATAGGAAAATCAAAATATGACCGTTCAATGGCATTGTGGTAATTCCAGCAAAATTCCCAACGGCCATTTTTCCGACCGTTGTAGTGTTCTCGGAGTTCCGAGAAAAAATCTCGGAGTTCCGGGAATTCAAATAGAAGATGAAAAAATGTCACTGGACCATTTCTCGGAGTTCCGAGAATAATTCTAGGAGTTCCGAGAAAAACTCTCGGAGTTCCGAGAAGCCTATGTGTGAGCAGATTTTCATTTCTGTTTTTGGGCTTCCAACTTAACACCAAGATGGGATTGCTATGAGGGTTCCAAGGTGTTGAAACTCCACAAATACAATCACTTATATTTTTAGGGTGTGTGTTTATTTACTTAATTATGCCTTTCAAATCTAAAACTAAGATTGGATCTTAATACAATCTAATATAACTTGATCTTCAATGGATTCTTCAAGTCTTCATTTGTCTTGGATTTTGATGTCTTTGGCCTTCATGAAGTGGTCCAATGAGTGCTTTTTGGCCTCAATCCAAGCAATGTTGTCTTAGCACCAATGTGATCTACAACTTAGACAATCAAACACATTAGTGATCATAAATCACTTGTGTAATGGAATCATCAAAATAAGATGGGAATGCCAAGGTGGAAACCATTGGGCTTACAGTATGTCGACGATATGCTGGTAAAAAGTCTGGAAACCTCCAAACACATCTCCAACCTTCAGGAAACTTTTGACACTCTGCGGCGAGCCCGGATGAAGCTGAACCCCGCCAAATGCACCTTCGGGGTAACTTCCGAAAAGTTCTTAGGGTTCATGGTTAGCCAGAGGGGGATCGAGGCCAACCCTGAAAAGATCCAGGCCATCCTAGACATGGAGCCCCCGACAACAGCGGTAGAAGTACAAAGGCTCGTAGGTCGAATCACGGCCCTCGGCCGATTCATGCTAAAGTCAGGGGAGAAATGCCAACCCTTCTTCAAACAACTGAAAAATATACAAGAATTCGAATGGACCCCGGCCTGCCAAGAAGCATTCGATGCCCTGAAGCAATACCTTCAGACACCACCCGTACTCGCCAAACCCGAGCCGGGGGAAGAACTATTTCTGTACCTGGCCATCAGCCCCACGGCGGTGAGTGCGGTATTGGCCAATAAAACCGACAAGAAGGAACATCCGGTATACTACGTGAGCAAGACTCTCCACGGTGCAGAGGTCCGGTACCTAAACGTAGAGAAATTGCCCCTCGCAGTCGTCTGCGCAGCCCGGAAGCTCCGCCCCTACTTCTAGGCCCACCCCATTGTACTACTAACCAACCAAACCCTGAGGAAAATTCTCCAAAAGCCAGAGACCTCAGGCAGGATGGTAAGTTGGGCCATCGAGTTGGGATAATTCGACATACAAGACCGCCCGAGGCCAGCTATCAAATCCCAAGCTCTCGCTGACTTCATAGTGGAATCCACGGCCCTGTCCGTGGATCCAGCAACACTAGAGAATGGCAAGGGCTCCGCTAAGGAAACTGCTCGCAAAGACGTTTCGCCAAGCTCAGCAGAATCGAGCGACGAGACCCACTGGACCCTGCACGTTGACGGCTCAGCAGACAAAACAGGGCACAGGGCGGGAGTGGTCCTCCGCGGCCCCGAAGGATTCACACCGGAATACGCCATCAGGCTAGATTTCAAAGCCTCCAACAACGAGGCTGAATACGAAGCCTTTCTAGCAGGACTAAGCCTAGCTGCAGAGCTCGGCGCGGAAAAGCTAAAAGTCCACAGCGAGTCCCAGCTCGTTGTCAACCAGGTGAATGGAACATACGAAGCTAAGGGCTTCAGAATGAAGAGATACCTCCAGAAGGTAAAAGAAAAACTGCAAGGAACGGGAGAGGTAGAAATCCTCCAGGTACCGCGAGACATGAAAAATCGAGCGGATGCATTGTTAAAAATGGCCGCCGAAGAGACCCATGACTTCGGCACCGTGCTCACATAAATACTACGCCACCCCAGCATCGACGAGGTGCAAGTTTTGGAGATTCCACCTGGACCAAACTGGATAGACCCCATTATACGATACCTGAAAGACGGGATACTGCCCGCGGATAAGCTAGAAGCCCGACGCCTAACCGTAAGAGCCGCCCACTATGTGGTCCACGGGCCCAGGCTCTACAAACGGTCATACACATGGCCGTATCTCCGATGCCTGGTACCCTCCGAATCAGAGTACGCGCTACGAGAAGTACATGAAGGAATCCGCGGAGATCACGGAGGCGGCAGGACTCTGGCTCAGAAAATCGTGAGGCACGGTTACTTCTGGCCTACGATCCTCAGGGACGCCAAGGAGTTCGTAAAAAAATGCAGCCCTTGCCAAAGGTACGCGACCACCCCCGGACAACCGGCCACACCATACACCACGATGGCAGGGCCCCTGCCTTTCGCCATGTGGGGCATGGATCTACTCGGGCCTTTCCCAAAAGCCTCCGGAGGGCGTACAATGCTGTACGTCGCCATCGACTACTTCACCAAATGGGTCGAGGTTAAAGCCGTAGCAAAGCCCAATTCAAAAGCAACGGAGAACTTCTTTTATCACGACGTAGTCTGCCGTTTCGGCATCCCAAAGACACTTGTAACAGACAACGGTCCCCAATTCGCAAGCGCTGAATTCGGCAGATTCTGCGATAGCCTAAGCATCGAGCACCGTTTCGCCTCCGTAGCACACCCGCAAGCCAACGGACAATAGAGGTAACTAACAGGATTTTGCTTCAGAGCCTCAAGAAGCAATTGGGAGAAGCCTGGAAAAATTGGGTAGAGGCGCTCCCTAGCGTCCTCTGGGCCTATCGGACAACGCCGCGGACCGCAACTGGAGAATCCCCTTTTAGCTTGACCTTCGGTACCGAAGCAGTCATTCCGCTAGAAATCGGCCTCTCCAGCTTCCGCACGGAGAATTACGACGAAAAGGGAAACTCTGAACTCTTACGGAATACCCTCGACCTCGTGCTCGACAAAAGAGAGCAGGCCCTCCTCCGAACCACCTCCTACCAGGAGAGGGTGGCACGGTACTAAAATGCCCGAGTGAGAAAGCGCTCGGTGAAACCCGGGGACCTGGTACTACGACGGGCGGAGGTATCCGACCCCCGCAACGCCGGGAAGCTCGCGCCTAAATGGGAAGGACCATACAGGGTCGTTCAAGCACTCCGCCCCGGGGCCTACCAGCTAGAACGCCTCGACGAGACTCCAGTCCCTCGCAGTTGGAGCATGGACAACCTCCGAGAGTTTTACCAGTAAAAAGGTAGTGTAAGTCCAATGTTTTCCTTTTTATGACGAGTGTTTTGTTTGTCTCCTTTTTTGTGTTTCTAGAAGCAGAGATGTATTTTCCTCCTTAAGAAATCAATGGAATAGTGTTCCTACCTGAGCCATACGCATCTCCACTTTCCGGCCCGTGATAAATAAGGGACCCGAAAGAAGACAGGGAGTGAGACAGAGGTATCACCGGGGCCGCCCCCCCCAAAGATACCCTAAAACGCTCCCCATGAAAAACAGGGAGTGAGACAGACGTAGCATCGGGGCCAATCTCCCTGAGAATACCCTAAAACGTTTAAGGGCAGGCGGGACCCATTAACCCCAAACTGATCACTCGAGGGGAAAATAGTCCTTCCAAAAAAAAGACGCCCTACGGGGTGCACTAGGAGTACCCTCACCAGCAAAGATCACAACTCAAATAACCCGAAGAGCAATACCGAAAGCTCAAAGAGCTCGCAGCATAACATGTATAAAGGAAAGAAAAATAGTTCAAATGTTATTACAGACCAAGCACATCAATAACGCCAAAAAAAGGGGAGAGCAAACTTCCCGATGCATCCAAACATTACTAAGCCCCCTCAGAAGTCTCGGCACCTGCAGGATCAGCCAAGGCAGCCACCTCCTCCTCAGCCGACCCCGGCACTTCCACCGGTACCATCAAAAGACCCTCCGGAGCACCTCCCTCAGCCTCATCATCAACTTGTCAAGGGGGAAGGAAGGATCGACCTCGCGGACACGCCGCCGGCATTCACCAAACGCATCTATCTCAACGTCCACGCTGAACGCGGCCGCGGCCTTGAAAAACTCCTCCGAGTCGCGCCATTCCTCCCGCGCCTTCGCCAGCTCCCGGACATGCGTTCGTCGAGCCACCACCAATTTGTCCGCCGCACGGCTTGAAATCCAAGTAGAGACTTGGTTTGGCAACCTAGAGGGGGGGTGAATAGGATGTCTATAAAGTCTTTACCTTTTAAAAACTTTTCCTAAGATTTCACCCAAGACTTATCCCTTGTTTAATTAAGTTTGAAATAGTTGAACTTAAACAATATTACAAATTAATATAAGTTCAAAACCCTTGTTGATTAGCAAACTTAATTATGTAATTTTAATAGCCTAGTTAGCAAGGTTAAGATATTTAGGTTGATTATCAATGCTAACTACTCACTCAATTCTAAGCACAAATAATCAAATAAGAGAGTGAGAGGGAGTGAGAGAAATACCAATCACACAAGTGACACAAAGATTTATAGTGGTTCGGCAAACGGCCTACTCCACTCTTCTCAAGGTCGCACTTGAGGATTTCCACTATTGAGACCTCCACGACGCCCGGCTCCAAGGCTTTTTACACTCCAAGGGAATTAAATAAGAATGCCCTTCCACCTTTACAATGACTCTCCTTCTCCGTCGAGTTCTAAGCGGTTCACCCAAGGGAATTAAAAACAACGGATGCCCTTGCCACCGATCGAATAAAGAAGAAGATAAAAGCTTTGCCTCTATGTAGGCTACAATGCAAGTTGAAGCTCCAAGGATGCTCTCAAGAATAAACAAGTTTAAGCCTAAACTAATCTCAAAAGATTTTCTCAAATCAAGGCACAAAGAGTTTTGTTGGTGAGAGAATTTAACCCAAAAATAGTTCACAAATGATTTTCTATGGTTTGTTGAAGTTGGACAATGTTCATCTATTGATTTGGACCCTTGAATGGGTATATATAAAGTCCCAACTCCATGTGACCGTTTGGGGGGTAAAACAGTCAAAACTGGGTCAAAAAATCAACTAGCCGTTGCACCCCAACGGCTATATTTTTTTGAAGAAAAACATTTCTCGGAGTTCCGAGCAAATTCTCAGAGTTCCGAGAATTCAAACAGAGCTTTTAATTTTAGAATCTGGACCGTTTCTCGGAGCTCCGAGAATGTTCTCGAAGCTCCGAGAATGTTCTCGGAGTTCCGAGCTCGGAGCTCCGAGAATAATTCTCGGAGTTCCGAGACTTGTTTCCAGCAAACAGTGTCAAACTTGTAAAATTCATATCTCCCTCATTTCTCGTCGAATTTTGACGTTGTTATACTCTACGGATATGAGAAAAATGAGAGCTATCTGTTAAAAATATTTTCAAAAATATTTGAAAATATTTTAAATAAGTTTTGATAGGATTTAGTTGCTGGTCCAGGTTGTTGCTTCGGAACTCTGTTTTGTTCATTCTTGTGTTGAATGCCATATGGGTCCCAACATGTTGGTACACCACCATGGCCATTCACTTATCCATTTAAGTCCTTAAAGGGTGTGTTAGTCTCTTTGAAAAATATATTTTTAGGGGTTTAAATAATGTGCCTTGACAAGAGAATATGCAAGAGAGATAGGAATACATTCTACCCTTTCTATCACTCTCTTGAACTCTTCGTTTGAGCTGGGATCTTCTATGGTTGAGCTTCCATGCTTGACATCTTCAAGTTGTGGTACAAGCTCCTTGGTCCTTTGCATTAGGTTCTTGATCCTCCACCTTTGGCCTTCATGAACTTCCTTTGTTTGTTCAATGCTTTGAGATGGTTGATGATGAGCTTCTCCTTGGTACTTCCAAGGTGTGATTGGTCCAAGTATGTTCCAAGCTCCTTTGCCATTGTGTTTGGTTCATCTTCAAGCATAGGCCAACAAGGTGCGTGCTAGTATGATTTGACTTGTGTAGGACCTGTCTAAAGCACAACACTCATGGCAAATTATCAGTCCATAAACAACTAATCAATTTGCATTTGTTAATCATCAAAACAAGATGATTGAATGAACCCATGGGGAACCCTTGGGCTTACAATCTCCCCTTTTTTGATGATGACAAACCAAATTGATTAGATAGGTGGGAGGAACCTCTTATGAGGATAAGATAGACAAATTAATCATTACTACTCCCCCTCAACATATGCATGAGTTATATTTAACAAGTTATAATACAGTAATGCATATGGTAATGGATCTAATCAATTATACAAATTCTCCCCCTTTTGGCATTAGCAAAAAGGAAGGATTAAGCATTTAAGCACAATTACATAAAGCATCAAGGATATTCAATGAAAATATGATGCTCCCCCTAACTTCTTATCATGAGTTAGCAATTAAAATCAAAGTATAATCCAAAGTATATATGGCATGATAAGAGACAATCAACATAGGAAATGAATAATCACAAAACAAATCAAGCCTATGTTAGCAAAACAAAGAGACATTTCAATTTTAGCACAAATTTTTAGGGTGTATCTTAGTATATATATATAAATCCAATATAAATCTACCCTATGACCCGTAATATAAGAATAGATTAGCAAGTTAAAGCTTATTATTTTACTTATCATGAAAGAAAAATAAGCAAGTGTATAGTTTAGCATGATAAGCCCCCCCTCCTTTTTTTTTAAAATCTAATGATATGCAATTTTTAGCATAATTAGTGAGGAAATGTTTGAATGGATAGTGTTAGTATCTTACAATGATCCATATAAATATAAAGATAGCAACAATTAGCTCTCCCCCTTAGTATTTGTCAATGGCCTTAGATAAACCTAAGATTTAAGGCATGACATGATATCATAGGCCAAAGATATGACAATGGAATACTTGGCCACCAAAACTTATTCTTGGAATAGATGATATCATATTTGATCATCCAAGATAAGTTACAAGCCTAGAAGGATATGACTCTAAGACCTAGGCTATGGGCTTTTTGTCTACACAAAAAGGAAATGATACCAAAATAAGAACACAAGACAAGCCCAAAACAACACACATGGAGCAATCATGCTCCAAATGAGTGTACTTATCATATGAGGAATGATATACACATTTAGAATCATATGATATGAAATAAAAGACCAGATTTGCCTTTAAGGCTCCCCCTTTGAAAATGAATCATGCAATGCATGAATCCAAAGGGATGTCCTTGCATAGACTCCAAAGGTTTTTGATATATTTTTCAAAAGATGCCAAGTTAAACTCAACCCTTGGGCGACAATGACACTTACTCTCCAAGTGTCGGTTTATCATGATAAAATGATAGCCATAGTTTAGCTCATCATGATAAACAAGCATAGCACAAAAGATTTTCAATCTTTCGCTCATGCTCCCCCTGAATGTGATTTAATATTTTTCAAATTCACGCTTTACTACCCTAAGTATGTAATATACATAAGTAGCTAGGTAGATCACATATAAATGTATACCTATTCATGTTTGAGATGTTGGCACAAGGCCAATTTGTTAGATATTTTAATTAATGTGAATGTACCATCTCCCTCTTAGAATCTAAGAAGGCTAAGGGCACCAATTGAGTGACTTTTAAGATTAAGGTTTAACATCTCATATGTGTAGATATTATCAAACAAGGGGTGGTAACCATAGAATATGTATATACCAATTTGAGTTCATTCTATAGGACTAAGACATAGTGAGAATGGTCAATAAAATACCATGTCTTAGAGAGACATCCATGATTCATATAGGTGAGAGTATACCTTATGAGAAAGATATGATCATCAAGGTTTCCATGGATAATCTACCATGTTTGGACACAAAGGACATGACACATAATGTGCATGGTCCAAACATTACATCTACATCCACAACCACATGTGAAATGACAAGGCATTAGGCACAAAGTGCATAAGCCCATTGAAAACCAAAAAATGTGTGGGAGGCACATGTTCCCATCACAATCTAATACATACAACCACCGTAGTGAATTTTAATTTTACTCAAGTGAGTAAATGCCCAAATACGATTCTAGATTTCTATGATATTTTCATTTCAAGTCATACATTGAATCTAGATTCATGATTTAACTTTCCTATATAATATATATCATTTTATGAACTTAGGAAAAGATCCAAGGATTTTATAATATATATGTATCAAATAATGCAAACTACCTTGGACACATGTATTCCATTTATGAACTTTCATGACTGCTTGAACAAAATACATATAACATATCTATACATATTAAGATTCATCTTAGTCATGAGATTATCCAATTAAATCTCTTTGGAAATACACTAATTTTTAACCCATCTATGATTCTTATTAGATTTGATGAAAATCATTAAGCATGTAATAGAATGGATTTTGATAGGACAACTAGGTGCATGTTCGTTCACCTAGGGCACAAAAAGTTGTTTAAGAAGGGATTTGAAGTGAATTCTTAGATATAGCATCTAATACCTTAATTTTGCTAGAAATGATATATTAAAACAATTAAATACTCAATTATCTAGCAAGTTCCATGTTTGTCCAAAATAAAGTTCAAAGAATAGTACTTTGCCATTTTCTCAATTTTTGCTCAAATACTATTTGATTACCAAAAATAATTTCATTTAAGTTCAAGCCTTAAAACCTATAGGTTTCTTTTCTTTTGGTTTTTCTAGAATGATGTGATCATTTAACCTAACTCCTAGCAACAACAAAAAAAAGGTTCAAGTTTTGAAGATGTACTTGAAGCTTTAATTTGAATACATGGGCAAGAGGTGTGGTTGAATATTCTATAAGCACAATTTATGGTTTTCACATTGAATGTTTTATTGTGGTTGTCATGTGGATGAATGACATATTCTAAGTGCATGATGATTTTTAAGTATATGTGGGCACTTAAACTAGGAAACTCAAAATGATATTAAATTAGGCTCATCATATCGAAGTCTCAAATTAATTACATTTAAGCATATAGACTTTGAATTTTAAGGTGATATATAGATATATGTTAAGCAAATATGAGCATATGATATCTACATACACATGTTTTGAAAGGATTTTCAATTTTAGGCACAACATGTATTGATACAAAAAAATTAAACAAAAACAAGCACATTGTATCAACAAATATATTTTCAAATGATATTCAATTAAAGCACATCCCCTAATCTAAAATAAACACAATATAGATCATGTTGGGGGTTTTGGAACCCAAACCATCTTGGTTCCAAGCAAGTTTGTCCTAGGTGATAAGTCCTTTTTAACCCAAACAAACTTACTACTTTTTACAAGTTTGAAAGTACATTTAAACTTGTAATGTCCAAATCTACCACAATAGTCACAAGATGCATAAGAGTAGGTAAATGGACGGGATGAACATAATGAATTGCAAGAGTGATCATGATGGTAATTGAATTTTACATTCTCTTGTAACTTATGATTTTCCAACCTTAATGTTTCATTCTTGATGTTTAAGTCATTGATTTCCGTTTTAAAATTTATTAATTCAAGAGATGAAAGCATTTTGATTTTTTCTTCTTCTTCTTTAAGGAGTTGATTTTCCTCTCTTAGTGAAGCAATGGTATCACTTAGTTCAATAAAATCTTTTTCAAAAATTTCATTTTCTTCACTAAGATGTGCATGATCTATTTCTAGTGACCTAAACTCCTTGTAAATACTAGCTAAATTATTTTTCAAGTTTGAATTCTTAGCTAGTTGATCCTCAAGTTTCTTATGTAATTCTTGGACATTTTCAACAAATTCTTCAAGTGTGAATTCGGCATTATCCAAGGGGTCTACATTAGATAATCCCATTAAGCACATGTTTTGATTTTGAAGATTTTCAATAGAGTCCAAAACATTTTTAGCATTTTTACAAGAGGCTACTTTCTCATAAATGTGTGGTGGTAATGCACAACATGTTGCAATTAGGGCTTTTGTATTTAGTAAAGATAATTTTTTATTATATTCATTTAATCCTTTAGATTTAGCATTTAACATAAATCCATTTTCAATTATCTTTACCATATCTTTATCTAGACCTTTTAAGTATGTCTTCATATGGATCAACCATGATCCATAATCCGAACCATCCAAAATAGGTAGTTTAGATCCCATCTTTTAAGTTGCCAAAAAATTTGATCTTTTAACTCTTAACCGGTTAGGGTCTTAATCAAGAGCCCAAGCTCTGATACCAATTGAAATCCAAGTAGAGACTTGGTTTGGCAACCTAGAGGAGGGGTGAATAGGATGTTTATAAAATCTTTACCTTTTAAAAACTTTTCCTAAGGTTTCACCCAAGACTTATCCCTTGTTTAATTAAGTTTGAAATAGTTGAACTTAAACAATATTACAAATTAATATAAGTTCAAAACCCTTGTTGATTAGCAAACTTAATTATGTAATTTTAATAGCCTAGTTAGCAAGGTTAAGATATTTAGGTTGATTATCAATGCTAACTACTCACTCAATTCTAAGCACAAATAATCAAATAAGAGAGTGAGAGGGAGTGAGAGAAATACAAATCACACAAGTGACACAAAGATTTATAGTGGTTCGGCAAACGGCCTACTCCACTCTTCTCAAGGTCGCACTTGAGGATTTCCACTATTGAGACCTCCACGACGCCCGGCTCCAAGGCTTTTAAACTCCAAGGGAATTAAATAAGGATGCCCTTCCACCTTTACAATGACTCTCCTTCTCCGCCGAGTTCTAAACGGTTCACCCAAGGGAATTAAAAACAACGGATGCCCTTGCCACCGATCGAATAAAGAAGAAGATAAAAGCTTTGCCTCTATGTAGGCTACAATGCAAGTTGAAGCTCCAAGGATGCTCTCAAGAATAAACAAGTTTAAGCCTAAACTAATCTCAAAAGATTTTCTCAAATCAAGGCACAAAGAGTTTGGTTGGTGAGAGAATTTAACCCAAAAATAGTTCACAAATGATTTTCTATGGTTTGTTGAAGTTGGACAATGTTCATCTATTGTTTTGGACCCTTGAATAGGTATATATAAAGTCCCAACTCCATGTGACCGTTTGGGGGGTAAAACAGTCAAAATTGGGTCAAAAAATCAACTAGCCATTGCACCCCAACGGCTATATTTTTTTGAAGAAAAACATTTCTCGGAGTTCCTAGCAAATTCTCGGAGTTCCGAGAATTCAAACAAAGCTTTTAATTTTAGAATCTGGACCATTTCTCGGAGCTCCGAGAATGTTCTCGGAGCTCCGAGACTGGTTTCCAGCAAACAGTGTCGAACTTGTAAAATTCATATTTCCCTCATTTCTCGTCGGATTTTGACGTTCCTATACTCTACGGATATGAGAAAAATGAGAGATATCTGTTAAAAATATTTTCAAAAATATTTGAAAATGGTTTAAGTAAGTTTTGATAGGATTTAGTTGCTGGTCCAGGTTGTTGCTTCGGAACTCTGTTTTGTTCATTCTTGTGTTGAATGCCATATGGGTCCCAACATGTTGGTACACCACCATGGCCATTCACTTATCCATTTAAGTCCTTAAAGGGTGTGTTAGTCTCTTTGAAAAATATATTTTTAGGGGTTTAAACAATGTGCCTTGACAAGAGAATATGTAAGAGAGATAGGAATACATTCTACCCTTTCTATCACTCTCTTGAACTCTTCTTTTGAGCTGGGATCTTCTATGGTTGAGCTTCCATGCTTGACATCTTCAAGTTGTGGTACAAGCTCCTTGATCCTTTGCATTAGGTTCTTGATCCTCCACCTTTGGCCTTCATGAACTTCCTTTGTTTGTTCAATGCTTTGAGATGGTTGATGATGAGCTTCTCCTTGGTACTTCCAAGGTGTGATTGATCCAAGTATGTTCCAAGCTCCTTTGCCATTGTGTTTGGTTCATCTTCAAGCATAGGCCAACAAGGTGCGTGCTAGTATGATTTGACTTGTGTAGGACCTGTCTAAAGCACAACACTCAAGGCAAATGATCAGTCCATAAACAACTAATCAATTTGCGTTTGTTAATCATCAAAACAAGATGATTGAATGAACCCATGGGGAACCCTTGGGCTTACACGGCTCCTCCCTTCAATGGTTTTCCGGAGGTCTTCCAGAAGTCGAGCGACAGTGTCATCGAAGGTCGCCTTCTCTGCCCGGGCTTTGTCCAAGTCCTCGCTCAGCTGCCGAACTCGCTCCTCAAAAGTACCTATCTCAGCCTCATCCTCGAGCAGGCACTGCACCATCCTCTTGGCATAGCTTTGAGACTGCAAAAGCAAGCCATCAAAAAATTTTCAACGCACAGTCTCAAAAACAATAAAGAGAGAAAAATACAATCACAAAAATCGGCCACCCGGTACTTACGCAAGCTGTTGAATGAAAATACTGAGCCCCCAGGGCCCTACGATCGAAGCCCTCCAACTCAGCCTCGTCGCCAGGAGAGCGGTGGTCACTCCTAGCTCCACCCCAACCCGGGGATTCCCGAGAACGCTATCCTCAACGCCAATCTTCCAGTCGGGTTTAAACAATTCCCCTCGCACCTGGAAGCTCTACGGCAGAAGCTCCACCCGCTCCCAAAGAAGCTTGGTCATAACCGCACCTTCCATCCGGCTTGGCGCGTCCTCCAAAAAGGCAGGAGGGTGCGCCGTCCGACCAGCTTCCCCCTGTCGAGCTCCACAAGGGACAGCCCTCTTAGCAGAAGGCTCCGACTCCGGAGGAGAAGACCTAGCCGCCCCCTTTTCTCCGACCACTCGACCAGAGGGGCTGGAAGGCATGGATGTCGGAAACCTCGCTTGCGACCGGCCCAGCCTAGCTGCGGCCATAAAGTCAGAAGGGATCTTCTTGCGGCACCAGACTCTTCATCGCCGCCGTAACCCCCTTTCCCTTACCAGCGTCACCAGAAGAAGACATGCCTCCTGCCAAAAACGGAAAAACAACAACCGCTCAGAACCAAGGGGAACAGCAAAAAAGAAAAACAACAAAAAAAAGGGGTGGGGGGCTCACCGCGATAGCTGGCGGAACTCTCCCCCGTTCCCTCGCCCATACAGCGGGCCCTCCTCTCCACAGGTCTCAGCAAACCAAGCCTCTTCAGGCCCCTCTCCCACCTAAACTCAGAAACGTCAATGGCCTCCCCAGAAGCGAGCTTTCCCAAATCAAACTTGCTGTAATCAGACTCGTCGGGGAGGGACTTCCTCCGCCACTCAACGGAGCGTCTCCAAGAGCGAGGAAAGTCCCAGCCAACGTCCGGTGGAGGAGTGATGAACACATACTCCTCCTTCCACTTTTTGATGGAAGAAGGCAAGTTCGCCGCAATTTTCACCTGAGGACGCTGGGTCAGATATATCCAGCTATCCTCCCCCTTCACCAACGGGCTAAGGGCGACGCAGGCCCGGAGCAACGGGAGGGTAGGCTGAACCTTGTAAAGACCCGCCTTGGCCACAAAAGCCAAGAGAGTGCGCCAACTATTAGGCGCCAGTTGGGAAGGGGCCACCCGATAAAACTCAAGGGCCTCTACTATAATGCCCAAAAGCGGGAACCTAACCCCCGTCCGGAAAGCCTCCACGTAGAAAGCTACCTCCTCCTCTGTGGCACCCTCGCACATCCCTTCCCTAAAAGAGGGAACCCTAATCCCGTATTCATCAGGAATGTGGAACTCCCTCCTAACCTTCTCCGCCGCCCCTTCCCCCAAGGTGTTCCTGAAACACGTCACCCGACTGGGACAAATAACGGCACCAGACCGGATGTCCCTAATATCCGCCTCACGAGCAGAAGAAACTCGAGCGGGAGACTCTAGAGGAGCGGCCTCCACCGATGACCCAGAAGCCCCGGAGCTATCTCTTAACTCCGTAGGCTGCTGTACATCTCGAGAGTCGCCGCCCCCTCCCTCCACAAACAACCGCCTCCTTTTTCTTGGCATAACCCTCTCCACTACCTCCACTGACTCAGAAGAGGGACTCTGAGGAACAGTCGCGACAGACATCGTAAAACTATCAAATGTCGAATGAAATAAAAGACGCAGAACTCACCGGAAGAAGGTTGGTGAAGAGCAATACGCACGATAATCGCCGCGGAAGAAAACCCGTTTCACTCGAGGAAGACAAAGAAATAAGACACAAAAAGAAATCCCCAAAAGACTCTAAAAAGGGTTAGGGTTTCGACACGCGTCGATTGATCTCCCTTCCTTTCTAATCCGATGGGACACGCACACGTGGCGCCGATTGGGAAACCCAAGGGAACCGCCAAAAGTCGAAGCGCCATACTGAAAAGACGTCGCTACCCCTACTGCTAAGTGACCTCCCCAATGAGCCATCCCTAAAAAACCCTCACCACGTATGATGGTAAAGCCTCGGAACCCTCCACAAGGGCCCGGCGTACGAATCCACAAGATGGAAAAGGCCACGTGCGATGGCAAAAGCCTCGGAACCCTTCACAAGGGCCCAGTATACGAATCCATAAGATAGAAAATACAGCATACGGCAATACCACCAAACAAAAGATATGTCAAGCACAGCGAAAGAAAAGCAAACGTAAGATACAAGTCATAAACCAAAAAAGAGCCATTCATAAACTACTTCCTTCTGGCCCACGGGCCTACAAAAGGGGGGAGTAAAAACAAAAAGGCACGCAGGCCCGGCCCCCAAGACCTCAACAAAAAGAGGCCTCCTCCAAAACACTGCTCTTCCCGCCAGCTCAGAGCGACTGGCCGCTAAAAGAGTTTTCCGCATCGGAGAGCTCCTTATCACTCTGCTCCTCCTCCGAAGAGCTCCCCCAACGGCGATTCTCAGCAAATCGGGCCTGGTCATTTAGCCAGCGCACCCGATTCCTCAACAAATCATTCTCCGCCCACAAGGTCGCAATCTCCCGATCCATCTCAATCATTCGGCTGCAAACCGCCATTTCTCTACGATGGACATGAGAGAAGAACGACCGGTGGCAATGGACAAAAGCTTCATGGGACTCCCTCTCGTAAAGCGGAGGAAGGGGAGAGCGCGGGGAAAACGCTGGAGGCGGGTCCCTCTCAGGAATAGTTTGCTGGGGCCCCAACCCGTCGGGGTTAGTCTCGGGACTGCTGGGAGGACTCCCCTCAGTAGCAACTCTCCCCCCACCACTAATAGAGAGACCCTGGAAAGACGACGACATCTACGACGAGCCCGAAAATAGACCGAAAGAAAGCGAAAAAAGGGAAACGAAACGAAAGGGTAATTTGCATACAAAGCAGAAGGACTCGCTCCTTATAAACCCTGTGAAAGACCCATGGACAGGAATTCGAAGAAACTTGCCAAACGGCACCACGGTTCCTCAGGAAGGAACCGCCGGGCAAGGCAGCACACCTTCTCGCATTTCAAGGCCCTCATAAATGCCTTCGTCCTGATATTCTTTGACCAGACAAGCAAACCTTCTACCTCGATCCGACCAACGGATGAAGATATGATGGGACGTAAAAAATGGCGCTGCTCTCGCCACGCGTCACCCATGCACCCACACAACCTAATCTCCATTAAAGGCGATGGGAAACAGCAGGCCCAAACTTCACAATCACAAGTCACTTCTAACCCCTCCCCAAGGAATAAAGGGGGAGGGGCCCTGAAGCAGGAAGCCAAGCAGAGGAGTCCAACCTCGGCCGCGCCAGAGGAAAAGCTCGCGCCTCGGCCTAGGACCCTGGCGCGAGGCCACAGCACACGAGACGTCATAGTCCCTTGCAACGAAGACAATTCATATCAAACATATGAAAAAAGCAACACAAAGAGACACCGCACAAATGCATAAAAATTAACCATTCACATCCTTCTGGTCCACAAGCCTACAAAAAGAAAGGGAAACAAGAAACACAGCACAGGGCACGCAGGCCCCAAAAATCCCCGACAAGAAAAGGGATAGGCACGCAGAAAAACAAGAAAAGCCAAAGCTTAATCGGAGAAAGACTCCTCTCCCGAAGGGTTCCCCTCCTCCTCCCAAGAGCTCTCCAGCAGGGGGTCCACCTCATATTCAAACAGCTGCTCATTGAGAAGGTCAACCTTTTTCTGTAGAGCCTCATTCTCTCGCTTCAAGACCTCGATCTCCTTGCCCATCTTCAAAATACGACCACATAATTCCGTTCCCTGGTGATAGGCTCGGGAGAAAAAAGACCACTCCCTGACGACACGGGAACGAGACGACTTGTCTTCCCTGGGCAAGGAGGAAAGGCGAAGGGGGGGAAGCCGGGGGAAGAACCCGGGTTCCTCCTAGCCTTCTTCCGACGAGCCGCAAGATCCTCCCTCGGATCGGAAGACAAGTCGGGGTCACTCGACGATTCCTGGAAGAGGCGGGCCTTGCCCCTAACTCGCGAAGGAAAACCAGACATGCTGTTGAAGAAGGCACGAAAGGACACCTACTGCAAAGCGCCAGGGTAATCCCCCTTTTAAACTCAAGAAGGGAATCCTGGTGCCTCGAAACAAGGCAACCCATCTAACGATGCTACCGTTTCCCGGGGACGGCCGCCGGATAAAACGGCACGCCTCCTCGTACCCCGGAGCTCTCGTAAATATCCTCATCATGACTTCGCTCGAACAAAACGTTACTCCCTTGGCCCATTCAATGGACCAAAGGAGTAAGGGGGAGTTATGATGGGACACAAATACGTCTGCGCTCCCAGATATCGCCACGTGTCATCCATGCACGAGCAGAGCCCAATCATCATGAAAAAAGGTGTTGAAAAACGACAAAGACCACACAATCGTGACACGTGTCGCCCTCTCGCCGCCCGGCCACATCATCACAAATTATGGAAGGAAATGGCCACCAAAGCCACGCGCGCCGGCGAGGCAGAGGGACGGCCCAATCCTGCAAATGAAGGTTTTCTCTCCATAATGATGAAAAGGGCCGCACACCTCCCTTTAAAAGGGAGGGAAAGAAAGAAGAGATGGATCCCCACTTTTGCGAAAAAAAGGACTTCCCCCATTCTCAGCTCCGCGAGGACAACCGGAAAAAGAGGCGAGGCAACAACAGAGGAGGCTAGGAACTCAATCCTATTCTCCCTGCTAGTCCCTTCCGACCCACTCATTCACACACCCAGAACAGAGCCCGCGCGCTGGCCCTGGTAACCCTGATCGAAACCCCTTCCCCCTCTCGCTATTCCTTATATTGATTGGTCGAAGGATCTGACTTGGGTGTGGAAGTGGTCGTCCGGGACCCACCCCGGACCCCCTGACCCTCTTTGTTTGTGATTGCAGACCCCGCGGAGGCCCTCTACCGACCGCGCGATTTCAGACCCAGATCCAGACGCCATCAGGATCAAGAGAGGTTGCAGAGGGGTTAGACTCAATCACGGTAAGAGGGGCTAGACGTGAGTTGGGCTCATTATGGGTATCAAGGGTTCGTGGTGAGTTTGGCTCAATATAGGTATCAGGAATAAGGGGTGCAAACTCTAGATGAATAAGTGGTATTGATGTATTTTCAATGTCAGTTTGAATAGGCTCAGATGGCACATTTGTCTCCAAAGTAGGAGGTGGAGGATTATCCATGTATGGTACGGGTGCTCAATCAGATGGTGATTCATGTGATTGGTCAACATCTTCACAAGGTGTTATCCTGTCAATAAAGACGGACATCTCACCTTCAATATGTTTTGGACTAGGCGAGTTAGTGGGCATAGCATATGGAAATATATTTTCATTAAACGCAACATGCCTTGGAATATAGACTCTTCCAGTGGAGGAATGAAGACATCGATACCCCTTGTGTTTGTCATTATAGCCCAAGAAAACACAAGGCAGTGATCTTGACTCAAACTTGTTGGTAGTGTAATTTCAGAGATATGAAAAGCATCTAGATCCGAATACTCTCAAGACTAAGTAATCAGTCTGTTTATTAAATAAGATATTGTTGGGACACTTCATATTCAATGCAGGGGTCGATAGCCGATTTATTGAAAATATGGTAGTAGAAAATGTCTCAACCCAAAAACGCTTAGAGATAGTGGCTTGATACATCATGGCCAATCCTAATTCAATGATATGTTGATGCTTTCTTTCAGCTATAATATTTTGTTTGGGTGTGTAAGGGCAAGAAAATTGGTGAACTATCCCACATTCAGCCAGGTGATTTAGGAACCCCTTTCCAGAAAACTCTCTCCCATCATCTGATTGAATTTTTAAATTTTTTGGGATAACTATCTTTCAACCATTTTCTGAAAAATAACGAAACATCTGAAAAATTCTGACTTTCATTTTAAAGGATAGAACCATCAACAAATAGAGCATAGTAACGAAAATTCTGAACTATTTTTAAGAAAATTTAATAGTCTCGCTTGTGGATGACCCAACCTCATTTGGCATACTTCCTCATTTGCAGTACGAAAATGTTTTGAAAAATGAGCCTCTAATTTGGTGCCATTCAGAGCGTACAATCCACCTCGTCTACTCCCCGATGCCAATACTTGTCTTGTCCGTTGATCCTTTATTTTGAAACCAAATTCATCAAATTCAAAGTAGCAAGGATAGTTAGCGGTAAGTTGAGATATAGAAATAAGATTTTTATTAATATTTGGAACAAGTAAGACATCTCGCAAGGGAATTGTAATATTACCACTGGCTATTTTTCCCTGACCAATATGAGAAATATGCATCTGATTGCCATTACCTACCATTAAAGAACCTACACCTTTATATAGGGTGGAGTTGGTGAGATTACCTAGATTCTCAATCATATAGGCAGTTGCTTGAGTATGAAGAAACCACTCATTGTCCTGTGAGTCAGAAATATGCATTACAGCTAGGGCTTTCGGTATGTTTTCTGACTGGAAACTATTATCAAAACATTTCCAGCAATCTAGAGCTTCATGGCCACTTTTCCTACAAATTTAGCATTTCACAATATTGCCGTGATTTTGAAAATGATTATCATATTGAGTGTTGGGCCTTTAAAGTTGATTGCCTTCGGTAAATCGAGCATGATTTTGATTTTCACGCTGAGGTGGGTTTCCTGTTTGAGGAAATCCTTTGCCTTCGGATGAGAAGGACTGATTTCCACTTCTCTTATTATTATTATTGTTTTCCACCATAGAACAATCTTTGGCCATAGAAGGTCATTGAATGATTCATTGTTTCTCCCATGTATTACTTACTGCTTAGTTCATGACTTTGCAATAAGGGTACAACATTGGAGTAAAACAGCATAGGAGGTTTACGCATTGCCGTAGTAAACGATTCATATTTTGGTCCAAGTTTGTTAGCCCAAGCGTTCCCCATGGGTTCGCTCAATCACCGTGTTTTGATGATTAACAAACGCAAATTGATTAGTCTTTTATGGACTAATTGTTTGCCTTGAGTGTTGTGTTATGGACATGAAATTCACAGGTCAATCCGTGCTAGCACACACCATTGATGGCCTATGCTTGAAGATGAACCACACACGTGTCAAAGGAGCTAGAGCATACAAAGGATCCATTCATGCCTTGGAGGTATCAAGGAGAAGCTCATCATCAACCATCTCAAAGCATTGAACAAACAAAGAAATATCAATGAAGGCCAAAGCTTGTGGATCAACAACTTGCAAAGAAGCTTGAACCAAATGGTGGCATCATCCTTGAAAGGTGTCAATCAAAGAAGCTCAACCTTGAAGATCCCAAAGCAAGCCATGCACTCAAAGAGAAGATCAAGCAATGGCTACCTCAACAGTTCATTCAAGAGAGTGGTAAAAAGGGTAGATTGTATCACCTATCTCTCTTGTGTTTTCTTTTATCAAGGCACATCTTAAAATCCCTTAAAAATATATTTTCCAAAAAGACTAACACACCCTTTAAGGACTTAAATGGATAAGTGAATGGCCATAGTGGTGTGCCAACATGTTGGGACTCATATGGCATTCAACACAACATTGAACAAAATAGAGTTCTAAAGAAACAACCTGGACCAGCAACTAAATCCTATCAAAACTTGTTTAAAATATTTTTAAATATTTTTAGCAGATAGCTCTCATTTGTCTCATATCCGTATAGTATAAAAACGTCGAAATCCGTTAAGAAACGAAGGAGATAAGAATTTTTCAAGTAGGAAGCAGATTGTTGGAAATCCAGTCTCGGGAGCTCCGAGAATTTTATCAGAACTCCGAGACATTTCTTGGAGCGCCGAGAAAACAACCAGGGGCAAAAAAAATATAGCCGTTGGGCCCCAACGGCTAGTTTACTATTAGACCCAGTTTTGACTGTTTCGCCCCCCAAACGATCATATTGACTTGGGACTTTATATATACCCATTCAAAGGTCTAAAAGAAAACATGAACATGGTCCAACTCTAACAAACCCTTGAAAATTATTTGGCCAACATTTTTGGGTTTTTCTCTCCCACTTCTCTATGTGCCTTGATTTTGAGAAATCATGTGTGAGTGGATTAGGCTATACTTTGTACATCTCTTTGAGAGATTTGTAGTGAGCTTCAACTTGCATTATAGCCTACATAGAGGCAAACCTTTTAACTTCTTCATCGTTGTGAATTTGGCGAAAGGAACGCCGTGTAAGTTCCTTGGAGAGTTTGGAATCGGTGGGCATCCGTGTTTAATTACCTTAGGTGAAGCACTTAGAACTTGGTGAAGTACGAGAGTCGGTGTAAAGGTGGCAAGATCATCATCATTTAATTCCCTTGGGTTGTAAAAGCCTTGGAGCCGGACGTGGTGGAAACTTCAATAGTGAAAATCCTCAAGTGCGACCTTGAGTAGAGTGGAGTAGGCCGTTGGCCGAACCACTATAAATATTTGTGTCACTTATGATGGTATTTCTCTATCTGTCACTCCCTCTCTCACTCTCTTATTTGTGCTTTGCATTACATATTTAGAATTGAGTCAGTTAGCATTGGCATTTTACTTAAATACCTCTACATTGCTAATTAGGCCACTAAATCTCCTAATTAAGTGTGTTGTTTAACAAGGGTTTTTAAGCTTATATAAATTTGTGATATTTGATTAAGCTTAACTATATCAACTTAATTAACAATGGATAAAACTAAGGGATAAAACTAGGGTGATTTTAGTAAGAGTTTTCAAAAGGGAAAGTTTTTATAAAGACACCGAATTCACCCCCCTCTTGGGTTGCCTAGTGGGATTTCACTTGGTATCAGATCTAAAGGCTCTTATATAGATTTTTGAACTTTCTAATTTCTTCAAGAGAAAACATCTATTTTGGCAACCCCTATGGATTTTGAGAAAGGCCAATCCTATTTTGCTCATCCATTCTTTGATGGAACAAGCTATGGATCATGGAAAGTTAAAATGTTATTCTTTCTCAAAACCCTAGATTGTGAAATAATGGATATAATTAAAGAAGCCTTCACCTTGACTAAAAAATGCAACAAGCTTCCTTTGAAAATGTTTTCTTTGAATTCTAAAGCTATGATTGCATTGTGTTGTGGAATTTCTTAAGATATCTTTGTAAAAATATCTTCATGTGTTAATGCAAAAGAAATTTGGACTACGCTTGAGAACATCTATGAGAAAAATGTTTGTCCTAGTGCATCTATTGATGAAAATGTTATTTGTGGACAAAACAAAGTTTCTCAAAACTCTTTTACAAATGAAAATAGTTTCAAAAACTTAATTTCCGATTTGCAAAATCTAATTGAAAATTTGAAAATGGAAGTTGATGAAACCGTTTCCAAAAATGAAAAATTAGGTAAACTCAACAAAATTTTGATAAACAAAAATGTTGACTTAGTTCAAAGATGTAAAGATTTAGAAAATGAAAATAGAGCTTATTGAAAACTTTAATTGTTTGAAGGAAGATGAAGAGGAATTAAGAGCAAATTCATCTCATGAAATTGATCGCTTGGAAGATAAACTTGAGGAGATGAAATTAAAAAAACAAAAACTTGAGTTGGAAAATAAGACCATATAAAAAGAATGTGCTAAACATGTGTGTGATTATAAACATTCTTGTTGTTCTCTAGTCCATCTACACATGCTTCTATTCGTTGTGATTATTGTGGAAGACTTGGACATTACAAGTCTAAATGCATGTTTAGATTTGTAAAATCAACCAAATTTGTATAAAAAATAAAAGACACATCACATAGAATAAAATTAGTTGGACCCAAAATGGTTTGGGTTCCTAAACCCCCTACTTGAGTCATTTCATGTACTTAGTAAATTTAGGGGATGTGCTTAATTAAAAATCATTTGAAAATTTGCTTGCATAAATACCATGTACTTATTCTTGTTTTGATTCCATGTCTCTATGCATGCTTGTGCTTTAATGATAAATCTCTTTTTGGAATTTAAAGTCTATGTGCTTAAACTTATTTTACAATAAGACTTTGATACTTTGAGCTTAAAATGTAAATATCTTTTATAGCTTTTAATGGAATAGATACCATGTACTTATTTGCTTGAAAATCATGGATTTATATCCTTATGCTTAATTGTCATATCTATTGGAAAAGGTTCCCTAGATATTCTATGCTAATATCTAGTTTATATTAGTGCAAAATTATTAAATCTTTTGTAATTTTAGGTGCTAGATGTTGTATTTCTAAAGTAGATTGATCTCCTTGCATCTAGCCATATGTGCTTCATGTTCACATCTTTTGAAAAGAAACAAATTATAGATACAATAGACCTATCTTGTTTGATTCTTATGTATCTATATGTATTATGCTAAGTGCACACACTATGACTTAAATCTTATTGCACTTAGTACTCATCCACATGACAAGCCACAATAGAATACTTAATGTGAAAACCATGATTGATCTTACATGAATATCAACCTCTTCTTTGCCCAAGAGTTCAAGTTAAACCCATAAGTGTATATCTTTATATTTGAACTCTAGTTTTGACAAAATTGGCTTTTGCTAGGTTATTTGGTATTTAAAGTGATTTATATATCATTTCTAGCAAAACTAAGAAATTAAGTGCCATGTCTAGAAAAATGATCACCTCTTAGACATATTTTATGCGCTAGGTGAATAAATATAGTTACATATTACTTAGCACCTAGTTGTCCTTCCAATCCCCACACAAGACTTTCTTATTATGTACTTAATAGTTATTATTAAAGCCAATAAGAAATCTTTGATAGGTTTGAAGGATTTGTATTCCCAAAAGCTTTAATTAGATATACTCTCATGACTAGTATGAACCTTGAAAGTTAGTTGATATCATATGTATTTAGTCCTGGTAGTTCTCTTTGGAATACATGTGTCCAAGGTGTTATCACTTTATAGGTACATCTTTAGAGTCCTTGGATTCTTCCCTTAAAGTCATATAAGATTACATTATGTAGGGAAAGTTGACAATGAGTTTAGATTCAATATGAGAAACTCACTTGAGTAAAAATTAAATATTTCATTTGAATCTAGTACCTTATTTGGGCATCTACACACTATGGTGGTTCGTACACTATACTTTGTGATTTAAACACTTGTCCCCCATACACTTTGGTTTTTCATGGGATTATGCACTTTGTGCTTAATGCCTTGTCATTACATAAGCGGTTGTGGAAGTAGGATGTAGATGTTTGGACCATGTACTTCATTTGTCATGTTCTTATGTCCAAACATGGTAGACTATCCATAGATGTGTTTGATATGGATCATGTCTTTCTCATGAGGTATACTCTCACCTTCATGAGCCATGGATGTCTCTTTAAGACATGATACTTTATTGACCATTCTTACTATATCTTAGTCTTATAGAATTGAGCTCAAATTGGTTTATATATATTCTATAGTTATCACCCCTTGTTTGATAGTATCTATATTTATGAGATGTCAAACCTTAAGTTAAAAGCCATTCAATCTGTGCTTATGCCCTCTTAAGGGACGGTATCATCATCATAATTAAAATACTTAACCATGTGGCCTTGTGCCAACATCTCAAACATAAATAGATATACATTTATATGTGATCTACCTAGTTAATTATGTATGTTACATACTTAGGGAAGTAAAGCTTGAATTTAAAAAATATGATATCACATTTAGGGAGAGCATGAGCCAAAGCTTGAAAATCCTTTTGCTATGCTTGTTTATCATGTAGAGGTAGATTATGGCTATAATTTTATTCATGATAAACCGACACATAGAGAGTAGAGTGTCATTGTAGCTTAGGGGTTGATCTAAAATTGTTCATTTAAAGATCCCTTGGAGTCTATGTGATGACAACCATTTGGATTCATGCATTGCATGATCTTTTGAAAAATGATCATTCCTCATATGATAAGTACACTCATTTGGAGCATGGTTGCTCCATGTGTGTTGTTTTGGGCTTGTCTTGTGTTCTTATTTTGGTATTATTTTCTTTTTGTATAGACAAAAAGCCCATAGCCTAGACCTTAGTGTTATACCTTTTAGGCCTTTGACTTATCTTGGATGATCATACATGTTATCATATATTCCAAGCATAAGTATTCCCATTCTAGAGCTCTATGTTGCAGTCTCTAGAATTTCTTTCATAGGATCTCTCTTATAGATGATTATCCCATTCTCTATAAAAATATCTTCTTATCATGTGCTTGTAAAGTGATTTATTTTATATATTCATGATGAGTTTTATTGGCCATGTATTCACTTTTATATTTTTTTGACCTATTATGCCTTGTCATGCCTTACCTCATAGGTTTCACCTAAGGCCAATGACAAATCTTTAGGGGGAGAGCTAATTATTGCTATCTTTATGTTTGTATGGATCATTGTGAGATGCTTACATTGTCCATTCAAACATATCCCCACTAGTTGTGCTCAAAATTGCATATCTTTCTAGATGTACATTCATAGAAGTAAATCAAACTTGTTTATCTCAATTTCTATGAATTTGAATACTTATCATATGTATTTCTATTTGGCTATCCATATACCCATGATAGAGCTCACTGTCATGTCATGAAAGTAGTAAATTGTTATCTTTATGCATGCCAAATTTAGAAAAGGTTCTTAACTTGATATACATCTATTCTTGCTTATCATGATATTTTTTACATCATAATTAATCTACCACCTCATGATAAGATTCTATAAGGAATTCATAAAAAAAATGGGGGCTTATCATGCTAAACTTTAAACTTGCTTGTTTTCTTTCATGATAAGTAAAATATAAGCTTTAACTTGCTAATCTATTATTGTATTATGGGTCATAGGGTAGATTTATATTGGTTTTATTCATACACTATGATATACCCTAAAACATTATGCTAAAAATGGTAATGTCTCTTTGTTTTTCCAACATAGGCTTGATTTGTTTTGTGTTATTCATTTCCTATGTTGATTGTCTCTTATCATGCCATATATACATTGATTTCATTGGTTAATCAAGATAAGAAGCTAGGGGGAGCATTATATTCTCATTATATATCTTTGATGCTTTATGTATTGTGCTTAAATGTTTGATCATTCCTTTTTGCTAATGCCAAAAGGGGGAGAGTTTGTGTAATTGATTAGATCCATAATCATATGCATTCTTGTACTATAATTTGTTAAATATAACTTATGCATATGTTGAGGGGGAGTAGTCACACTCATCTTGCTTATCTAATCCTCATGAGAGGATCTTCCCACCTCTCTAATCAATTTGGATTGTCATCATCAAAAAGGGAAAAATTGTTAGCCCAATGGTTCCCCATGGATTCACTTGATCACCCTGTTTTGATGATTAACAAACGTAAATTGATTAGTCTTTTATGGACTAATTGTTCGCGTTGAGTGTTGTGCTATGAATAGAAAATTCAGAGGTCAATCCGTGCTAGCACACACCATTGATGGCCTATGCTTGAAGATGAATCAAACACATGTCAAAGGAGCTAGAGCATATAAAGGATCCATTCATGCCTTGGAGATACCAAGGAGAAGCTCATCATCAACCATCTCAAAGCATTGAACAAACAAAAGAAGATCAATGAAGGCCAAAGCTTGTGGATCAACAACTTGCAAAGGAGCTTAAACCAAATTGTGGCATCATCCTTGGAAGGTGTCAAGCAAAGAAGCTCAACCTTGAAGATCTCAAAGCAAGCCATACACTCAAAGAGAAGATTAAGCAATGGCTACCTCAAGAGTTCATTCAAGAGAGTGGTAAAAATGGTAGATTGTATCACCTATCTCTCTTGTGTTTTCTCTTATCAAGGCACCTCTTAATATCCCTTTAAAAAATATTTTCCAAGGAGACTAACACACATTTTAAGGACTTAAATGGATAAGTGAATGGCCATAGTAGTGTACCAATATGTTGGGACCCATATGGCATTCAACACAACATTGAAAAAAACATAGTTCTGAAGAAACAACCTGGACCAGCAACTAAATCCTATCAAAACTTGTTTAAAATATTTTCAAATATTTTTAACAGATAGCTCTCATTTTTCTCATATCCGTAGAGTATAAAACGTCAAAATCCGATAAGAAACGAAGGAGATATGAATTTTTCAAGTAGGAAGCAGATTGTTGGAAATCCAATCTCAGAGCTCCGAGACATTTCTCAGAGCTCCGAGAAAACAACTAGGGACAAAAAAAATATAGCTGTTGTGGCCCAACGGCTAGTTGACTGTTTGACCCAGTTTTGATTGTTTTGCCCTCCAAACGGTCGTATTGAGTTGGGACTTTATATATACTCATTCAAAGGGTCTAAAAGAAAATATGAACATGGTCTAACTCTAACAAACCCTTGAAAATTATTTGGCCATCATTTTTGGGTTTTTCTCTCCCACTTCTCTTTGTGCCTTGATTTTGAGAAATCATTTGAGAGTGGATTAGGCTATACTTTGTACATCTATTTGAGAGATTTGTAGTGAGCTTCAACTTGCATTGTAGCCTACATAGAGGCAAAGCTTTTAACTTCTTCATTGTTGTGAATTTGGCGAAAGGAAGGCCGTGTAAGTTCCTTGGAGAGTTTGGAATCGGTGGCAAGGGCATCCGTGTTTAATTCCCTTGGGTGAAGCGCTTAGAACTCGGCGAAATAGGAGAGTCAGTGTAAAGATGGTAAGGGCATCCTCATTTAATTCCCTTGGGTTGTTAAAGCCTTGGAGCAGGGCGTGGTGGAGACTTCAATAGTAGAAATCCTCAAGTGCAACCTTAAGTAGAGTGGAGTAAGCCGTTGGCCGAACCACTATAAATCTTTGTGTCACTTGTGATAGTATTTCTCTATCTCTCACTCTCTTATTTGTGCTTGGCATTACATATTTAGAATTGAGTCAGTTAGCATTGGCATTTTACTTAAATACCTCTACATTGCTAATTAGGCCACTAAATCTCCTAATTAAGTGTGTTGTTTAACAAGGGTTTTTAAGCTTATATAAATTTGTGATATTTAATTAAGCTTAACTATTTCAACTTAATTAACAATGGATAAAACTAAGAGATAAAACTAGGGTGATTTTAGTAAGAGTTTTCAAAAGGAAAAGTTTTATAAAAACACCAAATTCACCCCCCTCTTGGGTTGCCTAGTGGGATTTCAAAGTCCATGTAGCATAGTAGATACCTTGCTTGTATCACGTACAGGCTTTCCTATTGCGTTTAATCCATCACAAGTTGATTTGGATCTACACAAATAATCAGATAAGGATAATGTACCCTTAGGAAGTTTCAACTCTTGCAAGAGCTAAAACTCTTGAGCGTGTGAGTCTTGAGCAAAGGCGTTTTCACGGGCTTTCCGCACATCTCTAGCGGTAGTCAACCCTATTGCTAACCTGAGAACTTACTCTGAGAGTGTTTCGATGATCCATGCCTTGAGCAACCGATCTGTCCGAATCCATGACATCAAGTCTGGATTAGGAATTTTTTCTTTCCCGTCTTATGGTTCCACTTCAGATCTCGGCATCAGTATGCTCCCATCAATGAAGCCAAGCATATCTTGGCTCTCAATCAATCCTGCGATTTGAGTCTTCCACAACAAATAATTCAATTGTTTAAGTTTGATTGAAACAAAGTTCATAACATTAATTGAAGCAGGGTAAGGGTAAGATGAAGCTGAGATTGGTAAACAAAGAGAGACTATTGGAATTGATAGAGAGACAAGGAGGACAAAGAACTGATAACAGCTATGGCTCTGATACCTAAAAAAATAATAATAACTTAAGAAAAAGCTTGGAGAACAGAAGAATTGGAGCAGTCCTTTGTCACCTTCTTTGATGATGTTGGACGTATGTCTTTTTCACTATTTATAGAGTTTACAACATATTTTTACAAGGATTTACAAGATATTAAAATCTTCTATTTAAAGTATAAAGAATATCTATTGTACATTCAAATCACAACTTAGGTAAGTGTGTTTCTTGAAATATGTGATGCAAGCCTTGATTGTTGCCTTGGTTTCCATGCTAGCTATCCTCTGTGGGATCTTCTTTTGTATGGAGAATATTGACTTATTTTCTCTACGGAAACTTGCTTTGTATGGTGGATATTGACTACCATTCTTGCCTTCACTTTGATTCACGTGATACATTGTTTCTTTTATGACCACATTGCCTTATTTACTTAAATCACCATTCTTTGATTTTCTCAATCACACCACTACTTTCTTTCCTTTTTTTGACCCCCTAATTTGCCATCTTCTATAAGTAAAGCATAACAAAGTCATCGGGAAAACCCATGGGATCAATAGTGATTCCTAACAAGAAATCCTCCACCTCTCTTGTAGAAGTATACCATTTACAATTTTGGTCTTAGCTAAGCGTTTTGACTAAAGGCTGGCCAGCCGATTTTATGAAGTTGTTTATCAAAGGTTTTCTAACTAACTATAGTAATTTTCAAAGGGAGTTCGCAAATGCATTTGCAGGCTAACACTGATAGATAAAAAGGGATGCCATTGAGTGGGCCTATGGGGTAGTTTATCTCCACTCCCCATAGGACCCAACTTGGTAAATGCAAGATTGGAGGAAGGATATGCGCATTGGATGTGCTTATGGTATTTTGATCTAATGGTCTCCTTCAGGGTAATGTCCTTGTGGGGCCCACTTACCTAATACAATCGTAGTTGAACTACATTATTTGAGATCGTAGTGGGGCCATTGTGGGTCCTACAGGATCGACCATTGAATCCCTGCGAAGATCCCAGTCACAATTATAGATTCTTGGACAACCAGGGTTCCTGATTTAATCGTACTTGATGAATGGATTGGATCCACTGTATGTGATACAGGGTGGAGACACATCGTACATAGGGTGCATGCACGTTGATTAGAAGAAGAGATACACCATAATATGTGTAGACACCCCCATTTTGCTACACTTTAAAAAGTGAAAGGTTTGGTTGGTCTGTTAAATCCCAAGTCACTCTTCTGCATTAGGTTAAGCATTCTCGCATTTTAGGGGAAATTTTCATCTCATTTTAAGTGTTTTAATGTTGGTTCGTAATCCCGAAGGTCTCTAGGGGGTTCCATTAGTGTCCGGTTGATGGTATCTTATGTTTCCAATCAAGTACGAAAACCTACTATTTTTTGAATTTCTCAGGGTTTTCTCCGGTTTTATCATTTTCTGCATCTTAGGGGTATTTTGGTCATTTCCTATGTGTCCCAGATTATCCCGAAAGTTTGTCTGAATTGATTTCAAGTATTTTGGGAAACCAGCTATTTTTAGAATATCTCAGGATTTCTATCTTTCTTGGAAATTTTGTGTTTTAAAGGCATTTTGGGCATTTCCAGGGAATTCCAAATGGTCCTGTTCGATGTCATCCATCATCTTAAGTGAACTTTATCACTTTCTATTTTTTAAGTTTCCCCCGCATACTTGCTAGTTTTAACTTTGCCCTTAAAGGAGTATTCCGGTTCGAGGGCATTTTGGTCACTTTTTGATACGTGTTGATCAAACGAGGTCATTTTGGGCAAAAATGATTTTTTCAAAGGGTGAATGAGTTTAGGCCATGTGTGTAGGACCCACCATATGCATCACATGGTGTAGGCCCACCATTATAAATTTTGAATTATTCTTTGAAATGGGTTGGATTTCAAAAAAAATGAGAAAGAGAAAGGGCTAACATGATCAGATCACTAAAACAACCATAACTTTTTAACCACTCGTCTAAAAAATTCGTACTTGTACTTGTTAGAAACATCTAGAGAAGGACTAAAGTTGGACAACGCTTTTTTGATGGGAATCACCATGATATCTTGCATTATTTTTTTATTTTGGAAACTATAATATTTAGAACTGCAAAATTGAATGCCTTGGTCATTAAGATAGCCTTTTGTATGGAATTTAGAAACAATTACAATTAGGAAACAAAATGAAAAGCAAGCCAATAGAGAAAATTAGAAAGAAAGCTAGAATGACAACTCTCACATGAGAAATTGTCGTTCTTGCTTTTTGCCCTAGTTTTTTATACAAATATGGATCAAACCAACCTTTATGGCACTCTTGGATTTTCGTCCAGCCCTATCTCTTTTCCAAAATTTCGTCCCTCCTTTGTGTGCTGCTTCAGTTCATCTCCCATATTTGTTCTTCATCAAAGCACAATTGGATTTCTTCATGTCTTCTTCAACATACGTCGAATCGAATTATATTGGGCGATCTTCGGGTTTTCTACTGCACATATACAAGGTGTGACAAAGCGTAGATCTTGGATTTATACACCTTAAAGACAAGGAAAGCGATCAACGGTTAGTATCTTATTCCATGTAATCTAGAACCTCATGTTTTGGGATGTCTTTTCTTTGTTTTCTCCATTGGTTTTGTAGACACCCCATTTTGCTCTGCTGTAATCAACAAAGAAGTTAGTGTTCTTGTTATCAGTCTTTTTCAGTGTTTTCCATTCCCGCGTCCACTCCCTATGTTTTCTCGATCTTTTCAATTATTTCTGTCGTGTTTCGCATTTTTCCGTCAAGTGTCGAGAAGAGTTATTCAGGAAAATCCAAACCAGAGAGAGTTTGGACCCATTTGGTGGGGTCGCGTTGTGCATTCTTATTAAGCTTTGGGCCGAGTAAGTTGGCCCAACTTAAGTATTCGGGTCATCCATAAAGGTCACTATGGATTTCAGAGGTCAAATTTTAAGAAAAATAAGTTCACCTAGCTTGGAGTAAGGCCCACCATTTTTAAGGAATTAAAAATATTAAAATTGAAATCTCAGATCATTTGGAATGAGGCCACATTGTCGAAATTTGAATATTGGACTTGATGGTGTTCGACCATCCCAAGTGTGGCCCGCATCGTTGGATTTAAATCATGTATGGTTCGGCCATAATGGGGCCTATATTTAATAAGAAAGGTTTGAATTTAATCCCTTGGGGTTGGCCAGCATGTGTTTAAGAAAGGATACTAAAAAATAAAATAAAATAAAAAAAGCCCAACATAGTGAGTCGGTGGTTGATTTTTGGCAACCCTTCCAAAATTCGTTATTCTTCCTCTTTCAAAGCATGCAGCTCACGTACATATCCAATTTGGTTGGTCTTCGCCAATTTGGAAATGATATTGGCAGCTGTTCTGGAAAAAATATCATGTGGCCTTCTTTTGGAAATTACCTCCTGTTATCTTTCCTTTATTTCATCTCAATGGCTGTATGGGTAAAAAAAAAAAAAAACCATGGCAGAAATTACTAAAAACAGCCCATCAACTTGCTATGTAACCAGCATTCTTTCTCTAATCCAAAGTTTTCTATCCCTTCTACACTTTCTAAAGAAGAGCTCGGTTATAATAAGAAAAACGAAAAAAAAAGAGGGTGGCTCGGTTTTCCCTCTCACGCTTACCCTCTGTGTTTTTCCCCTCCTTTTCTCGTATACTCTGTTTCTCTTTCACTCATCATCTCCCGGTCTCTTTGAACTCTCTCATTTTTTACACTTGATCGGTGGTTGGACAGAAGTAAAGAAAGAAAAAAAAAAAAACAAGAAAAAGAGAAAGCAGAGCATCATATCTGTTGGGCGTGATCTCGCTCTCTCTCCCTCTCTTTCTCCCCATATCTCATTATCATCCTCACGATCAACAACAGCCCTCCATCACTCTCCTCTTGGTCCATCACGCTGTGTTTTTCTCTCCCTACCATCATCCCTTTGTTTTCATTTTCCCTATCATCCCTCTTATCCCTCTGCCTCTCACCATCCTCTGTTGTTCCCTCACTCCCATCTCTCTGATATTTTCCCCTCATATCCCCTCTGTTTTGTTCATCCCCTCATCTCTCCTCTGTTTCGTCCATCCCCTCAACAGCAGCACTTTTTTCTATAAATAAAAAGAAGGAAGGTGAAGAAAAGAAAAACAGAGTAACGCATACTCTGTTTTTCTCTTATATTGTTTCTCTCTCTACTCTATCTCTCTCTCTCTCTCTCTCTCTCTCTCTCTCTCTCCCTATCTCTCACACACTCTCTATCTCTGCCGTGAGAAAAGCAAGAAAAACAAGAAAAAAGAAAAAGAAAAAAAGAAGAAAGCGGAGTGGATTGTACGTTGGCAAGATTTTTTCGAATTTTCCGGCTCCCGGATTCGGCGAGGATCTCCATCACAGGTAGGTGCATTGTTCTCGGATTTTTTTCAGAATTATTTGGTATTTTTCTACATATTTTTGCATGATTTTAATATTTAATTGAATTTAATTGAATATTATATGCGTGTGCTCAAAATCATGATCTGCATGGGTGTTTCAATTCCGTTTCGTCTCGAAATTTAATACAAGTATCTACTTAAATAGACTAAAATAACTGTCAGATCGAATCGGATCAGACATTGGATCAAAGGTTTTCGAAAATTTGAGTGAAGAGTGGAATTTTATTTAAAATAATGGCTGAGAAATTACAAAATTCGAAAAAATAGCTATCTCAGGATGACCTATTTTTTGGAATTTTAAATTTTTCTTGTGTTCATCACATCAAAACAAGGTTGGAGGACATTTTCCGGAGTCGTAATTTTCTCGAAAATCGTGTTTTAAAAATAGAAAACTATTCAAAAACATCTTTTTGACGAAGAAAAATAAATTATATACTAAATAGATTCCAAAATTAATGAAATTTTGTGGGAAAATAATATGGTACTGATACATTCTTCCATGAATTTTTAAAGATTTTTGGATTTTTTTTTATATATTATTTAATGCTTTCTTTGAAAATTATCAGATTTTGTGAGAATTGTTACTGACATCAGATCACAATTAAAATTCTCAACATTTTTACAGTAGTCTTATATTTTATATTTCTTGCTGCTGTAAAATTTTCAATTGGTTTTAATCTTGTTTCCTATTGGTTGTAGTGTAAGTTCATAATCTGGTCTTGAAATTGAAAAATTCGAAACCGGTAGTAAATAGTCTTTAAAATTCATGAAACTCTTACAGCATGCTATGTTTACTTATATCTTATTTCTGTAGAAATTTAAATGAATTTAAGTTTCTATTTCTAGTAGTTTCTGTCTTATTTTTGCAATCTGGTCTTATTATTGTTAAATCAAAATTAAATATGAGCTTAATGTAAAAATCTGCAAAACTCTTTCAATAAGTTACATCACATCATATCTTGCTGCTGTAGAAGTTTCAATTCATTTCGAATTCATTTACAATAATTTCACTTGTAAAATCACTCATATGGTTTAAAATTGATAAAATCCATTGAAAAACTGAAATTAATTAAAAATCATCCTAAAACTTCTAAAGAACCTTAAATCTCTGTCACATGTTCACTCCTCAATCCATTGAAACAAAAATTTTAGGATCTTTAGATTTCCCTGGAAAAATGGCCAGTGCATCCATAATCGTATCCCTATTGCACTCGATCTTTTGACAATTTGAATATTTAAGCTATAGCATGTTGTTGGCTCCGAGGTTACTGTCCACGGAAATCCTGAGATATGCCAGGCAATAAGATGCTATAACTTAAGTATTAAATTGTACAAAGAAAGAGCGCACGATTCCCTTCCTTGGATGCCATTCGAGGTCGAAATTGGTGAACCCTAGAACCATTGGTATTCCTTAAATGTCCAGAAACTGAAAATCCTTAAAATTTGAAATTCATTAACTTCAAGAACTGAAATCGATTCATCTCGTGTCTCTCGGAACCATTGGATTATGGTTTCCGTCATAAGAACCATTAGCGCCCAATTTAGGAACACTTGTGTCAGGTCGTGTCCTAGGTTTTAGGGAGTCTTAGGTTTTAGGGAGTCTTAGGTTTTAGGGAGTCCTAGAGTTAGGAGTCCAGCCTCATCATGTACGTTTGCTATGGATAGCAACCGTGCCCTAGGTCTAGTTACACTAGTCACACAATCTTTCCCTAGGACAAGCCTAGTAAACTAGGATGTAGACTAACCTGCATTAGTCTAAGGAACAACTGGCATTTAGATAAGAATCATATAGCATCTTAGATGAAATCCTAGGATAATAAAATCCTCAACTTGAATTAAATAACTCCTCTTAAAACTGTTGAAACAGTCAAATCAGTCTAGATCGGTGTCTTCGTTGAGTTAGGCATAAGTAGCTTAGCTTAGGTGCACCGAACTACGTTGACTCTGATCCCAGTGAGGCTTGGGTACGTAGGCAGCTTAGATGTCTGATGGCATACCAACCGCGAGTCGGCTCCACAACAAATTGTGGGGTTTTGTATATTAATTTTCTTGTAAATGCTTAATTAAATCACTTAGGACTTTCCACGAAATTAGAATCTTAGGAGAACTTGCACCTAGATTGAATTCAAACAAATTAAGGAATCAAGATACACATTTAGGATCCATAATGAAATTAGATCATAGGATGCATGTCACATAGATAGCACATTAACTAAGAGTTGAATGAGCCATTTAAAATAAATTTAAAAGAGTTAGCTTTTGGAATTGAAGACCGATTATCGGGCAGGAATGGTGCATGTGGTGGATAACTCCCCATACCTTCCATTCTTGTAACCAGGTAGCGAGTCTAGATTTCTGGTTAATTATGGGTCCTAGATCCCACATCTAGGTGGCGACTCTGTCATTCTCTTTTGTGTAGAATTCGGATTGCCTTAGTGATCACAAGTTCACATAAAAGATGAATTAAAATCAATAATAAAAATGTATACGCCAATCGCGTAGGTACGAGAGACCAAGACAGAGTGTGGCGGCTTGCGCCCCACCCCTCTCGCGGGATCGGGTCCCACAGGTTTTTGTAGCGAATTTCATGAGAGGTTGTCTTGCATGATCTAATATGATTTATGATGGGTCAATTTGCTTTATTAATGATTTTGGTGGAAGAATAATCATGTTACATGTGGAAAATTGGATGTTCAACCAATTAGAGTTTCACGTAGCCTTTGAGTCGATTTACAAAGCAACTATTTCAAATCGGAGGATTTTTTTAGAATTTATATTTTATGAGTTTCAATTGGATTAAAAGAACCCTAGAAATCCAAAAATTTCAGTAGAATTCGTTTTTCTTGATAACTTTAAAATTTGATCAACCAATTAGGATTTCAAGTGGTTCAAATCCAAGGATTTTTCATGAGGTTATATTTTATGAGTTTCAATTGGGATAAAAGAACATTAGAAATCTAAAAGTTCCAGTAGAGTTCATTTATCTTGATAACTTTAAAATTCGTTCACAATATACCTGGGAAAAGAAAATTTGACGAATAAAAATTCATTCATGTATCAAAACAATTCAAAATTGGACAAAATTTTATTTTTAGTAGCCTTTTAATATTTGAATATCATACAAAAATGGTCAAAAGATTTTAAGTTTATTTATTATATTTACTAGAATTTTTAAATGAAAATCACTTATTTTCACATGTATGACAGAGATACCATCAAATGAACTCCTCAGAAGCTAAAATTTGTTATTAAACTGAAAGGACCCATAAAACTTATATTTTGAGTTGTTTAAAATTTTTGTCCATGTTTTAATATTTTTGATTGATTTTTAATTGATTCTGCCAGAACATAAATAAATCTGTTAAAAATAGTAAAATCTATAAATATTGTGTGAAATTTCTACTCTGATTTTATGTTATTATGACTATATTCTAGTGTTGTATTGGACCGATTTAGAGCCTTTTGCTTATATGTTACTTTTTAACACCATTAATCTGGCCTAATTTTGTTAAAATCATTAAAAATTAATTTTACTTCTAAAAATTATGAAAAATTCCAGAATATCATAACTTTCTATAATGCACATAACCCCTAAGTTTCTAGAACAAAAATCTTAAAAATCATTAATATCTTTCATAACTTGCTATTCTAGGTCATCTTGAATGTGAGGGTTGTATTCATAATCGCTTCTTCATTGCGATCGACTCTGGAATTTTTTAGCATCTAAATTTAAATATATTGTTGGCTCTGAGGTCTTTGTCCATGAAAATCCTGAGAAAATGCCAGGCAACAGTATATCATAATTTATTTGCCAAACTGTGTAAGGGTAGAAAGCACGATTCCCTTTCATGAATTCAATCAAAGCATGGAAATAGCCAACCCTTAGAGCCTTAGATCGTTCCTAAATTCTAGATGTTAGGAACCCTTAACAGACGAAAAATCATTAACTTAGTAACTTGGGTTGGTCTAACCCATATTCAAATCAATTTTGGAACCGTTGGATCACGGTCCCACCTCGTAGGAGTCCTTAGAGTCCCTTTACGAACACTTTTGTTACATCGTGTTCTAGGTCTTAGGGAGTCCTAGAGTTAGGAGTCCAGTTAGCCTCATCATGGCCGGTTGCTAATGATAGCAACTGAGCTACAGATTTGATTTCACTAGTTAACCCATTTTCCCTATAGAACATGCCTAGTTAACCTAGGATATAGGGCCCACCTGCATTAATCTAGGGAGTGTCTTGCACTTAGATAGGATCATATAGCATCTTAGATGGAGTCCTAGGATAATAAAATATAATCAACTTGAATTAAATAATTTCTTTAAAATCGTTGAAACAGTCTGTCCATTCTAGATCGGTGTCTTAGATGAGTTAGGCCACGGAACTATATCGACTCTAATCCCAGTGAGGCTTTGGTACATAGGCAACTTGGATGTTTGGACGGCATACCAAGTACGAGTCGACCCTACACATATTTAGTAGGGTTTCAGGGTTTTATTTTATTTCTTTATCATTTTCCAACCCTAAATTAAAGTGATTAAATCACTTAGGATTTTCCCCAAATTAGAATTTCAGGAGGACTTTCACATAGATTGAATCTGAACAAATCAAGAAAATCAAAAGACATATCTACGAATCACATTGAAATTAGATCATCTAGGATACATGTCCCGTAGTTTGCACATTAAGAGAGTTTAAATGAGCCTTTTAAAGAAGTTTAAATGAGCCTTTTAAAGAAGTTTAAATGAGCCTTTTAAAGAAATTTAAATGAGTTATTCATTGGAATTGAAGACCGGATTATCGGGCAAGAATGGTGCATATGGTAGTAATCCGCCATACATTCCATTCTCGTAATTAGGTAACGAATCTAGATTTCTGGGATCGCAGATCATTGTAGTATCACTTATGGATCCTAGGTCCTTTACCTAGGTGGCGATTATGATCATTCTCTTTTGTGTCAAATTCGGATTTCTTTGATGATCCTAAGTTCACGGAAAAGATGATTTATATCGAGAATAAAAAGCATACTCCATTCGCGTGCGTACGAGAGACCAAAAGACAGGCGGGTCGCGCCCTTCTTGTGGGATCGGGTCTCACAATATTGTGTGTGCACATTTAATTAACATGTGCTTAATTAAATGCTTAAATCCTATTGGTTGGGGATTTTGTGAGATCCTATTGGTTGGAATTCTAAAGGGAAGGAGAGGTTGAGAGGAAAAAGGTTTCCTATTTTGAGGAATCCCATTGAATTTGGAAACTTCTCACATGAAAAAATGGTTTTTTACTAGTGTTTGTTTTGGAAATAAATTAATAAAGAGAGTTTCCATTCAAACAAGCTTCCTCGTTCAAAGTGAATTCTAATAGGATACAAAATCTCCGTGTAAACTTTATAAATAGGGATGGGCTAGACAAATTTTACAACACACTCTCTCCACACACTTTGAGAAAATCACCCAGCCCTCCCACATTGAAAAATCATTTTCTAATTGTCGTATCTTCTTCCCTCTTCTAGTTCTTTGGATTAACTTCAAGCCTGCTAGATTTCAATTTAGGATTAGATCCCAAAGCTCTCTTCTTCTTCATCCTTCATCCACGCGACGACTAAGAGCCACTACTTTGACTTTAGGAGGAGATTTGGTTTGAGAAATGCTGAGCACACCTAGTGGGGAGTAAATCAAGCGGCGATTCTCAGTGCGGAATACCTAGTGGGAGTAGATCAAACAGCGATTGTTAGTGAGGACAATCTTTGGTAATGTTTTCTCCACCTTTGTATTCCAATTCATCACCAATATGAATCTAGTAACTAGGATCTTGGTTTCGTCAGTGGAATCCGTGAGTTTTTGTTTTGCGCTCAATTTAGCTTTCGATGCCCATATCAATTCCACCACCAACTTTCGGTAACTAGGCCGCAATAGGGACTTGGTCAGAATTACCTCCCAATCCCTCAGTAAATTCAGGCTCCAAGACCTTGCCACGAAGCATTTGCCAGAGAGGTCTCCTATGAGCCTGCCCTAATATTACCCCAGATTCGTGGTCTGAACCTATTTCACAAGCAAGGGAACTGGCCAAAGTTGGAGGGTGAGAACCGGAGGCACTTTGGGTGGGTTCTGAATCCTCCCTAGACTTTTCCTCCACTACTCTGTTGTTCCTTTCCTCGTCACCATCTCCACCTGCTCACTCCTCATTCACCTCCATCTTATCTTCCTCACTCTCCACCAAGTTAATCAAAGATGGTAGAAGGGACTCAAATCTATCAGATTTTGAGAACTTACAGTTGTAGACACCCCATTTTGTCAAAGTTCAGATTGCTAATAGTTTTTGGCGCGATGATGATTCCAATGATGAATTCATGTTAGGGGATTTATGGTTACCCTTGTGGTATAGTGTCTTCAGCATGAGGGCCGGAGAACTTTGGTTGGAGTTTCCTGAAAAAATTGAGCTATGATTTATTGTAGATGTAAAGAGTGGGAAGAATTCCTGCACAAAAACCTTTGCTTGATCTTAAATATCATTCAAACCCGGCATAAAGTTTGACCCATTCAGTTTGCAACCATAGACCTAAGCTTGCATACCTTAGATCCCTGAGATCGAGCATAAAAACCAGCAAAACAGCAGAAAGCTAGCCAGTTTCTGAAGTCAGTCGAACTTTTTGTTGAATTTTCGTACATTTATAAGTGTACAAAATTGATTTCGTGTGTTTAAATACGTACGAATTTATTTTCGTGCCTTTAAAAATGTACGAACTTCTAGAAGTTTGAAGAAATTTATTTTTATACGAAATTTGCATTTGTATGTTCTCAAAACATACAAAATCCCTGTATGAAATTCAGATACAAAATTCAGATCGTACGAAAATCAGATATGTTACCACTTTTCGAAATTTGTGCGGAAATTTTTCCTCCCATTTATGCCTATAAATAGGCCCTAGTTTAAAAAAAAAACCTTTTGGAGTGGATTAGCGAAAAGAAGAGTGAGAGTTTTAGAGACACATTTTCCCTCCACATTTTCCTTCCAAAATTTCCAAAAAGGAAACACTTGCCAAAGCTCACTGGAATCTAACCAGAAAATTCACTAGAAGAATTCTAAAGGAGACAAAGGTTATAAAAGGCCTTGTTCGATCTCCTTCTTCGAATCTTCCGCCGACTCAACCGCGAAGATTGATTGAGAAAACGGAGCACCACCGTAATTCTCATTAAAGCTTCGTTGATTTCGTCGTTCACCTTCAACCACACTGTAGTATCTAGTTTTTTCCCGTGCTGCGCGAGACGACAGGGGATCACCACATCGGGCTTTTACGGGAGTGTTATTTGATCTGCGCTACTTGTGGACTCGGGACCGTAGTCCTAACTTCGTAAGTTAGAGAAACTCAGAGTCGCCACCTAGGTTAGGGCCTAGGACCCGTGTCTATTCTTCTAAGGAAATGAGTAACGACTCGAATTTCATTGGAAGAATAGTAATCGGGGGTTCCTTTGCTCTGGGCCTAGAACCTCTCTGTTAGTTAAGGCACGGTCCTTATAGATATCTGGGCAAGGGTTATGGTGACAATTGGGGAAGGAGTTAGGCACCCCTCTTGTCCGGATTAATCCGGTCTCTTAACTTTGATTGGCATTTTTCGAAGGATTTGAATTAGGATAATTTATCTTTTTATCCTTTATTTTGGTTATGCTTAATTCCAAGATGTAAATAAAGATGAATTTATAAAAAAGACTGAAAATAAGTGGTTGTGGCTTAGTCCCGCATGAGACCATATGTCACAAACCCAAGGAGGGAATTGCAACTGATCTCAATTGAGTCGCCAAATCTAACGGAAAAAGATAGTGCGGAAAGTCAAAGTAAGGCAGAGGGATTTATATCATAATTTGCTCAACCCTCGGGCCCAGATTTTATGACGTCACCACCTCGTACCTTACTGGTAAAAAAAATTACAGAAAGTTGTAAGTTGTAGAAAGTAAAAGAAAGGCAGAGGGGTTTATATCATAATTTGCTCAGCCTTCGGACAAAGATTTTATGATGTCACTGCCTCGTACCTTACTTGTAAAGGAAATTACATTAAGAATGCAATTTAAAAAAAGAAAAGAAGAGGTGCAATTTTACCATTGGAAGATTGGGCGGCGTAACCGCGATGTACTTGAGGAGGAGAATTCGAGTTTACCGAAATTTCGGCAAAACAACGGCGCTATTTTGGTAATAGGACGTTGCGTTCTCCGTGGCGCAACGGTGCTGTGTTAATGAAGGAGTCTCTGATTTTTGTGGAGAAATCGGCAGCGTAACGGTGCTGTATAGCCGAAAAAGCCTCCAAGTTTTGTAGAGATTTTGGTAGAACAACAACGCTGCTATTGAAAAGCAGCTTGTAGTTTTGTCAAATTTTGCAAAACAACAGCATAAAACAGAAGAGGATGCTCCGAACCTTCGGAATTTCGGCGAAATTCCGACGCCCAATTGGAGCTACCTCGTGTTTTCCTACTTTCTCTCTTCTAGAAAAGTAAGCTAACTAGGGGTTTTTCTGGATTTCTGCAGAGGTTTGGGGCTAGAAATACACCGATTTTTCGTCCTTTCTCCAGTTCTCGAAAAATGCAATTTTCCATCTTTTATCAGTTTTGTTTCAAATATTCATATCTCTTTCGATCAAACTCCAATTCGCACGCGGTCAGATTCTTTGGATTCCTTGTTCCAAGAGCTTTTTAATGAATCTAATATCATGTGCTTTCAGGAAACAAAGTGTCGTTTGGGTGTAAACAGAAGTTTCTGACCCAAAGTTAACTTACCGATTGAAATGCCGTGTGCAAACGGGCTTACCGGTTTATGCCGTAAAAGGCGGGTGCTGTATAAAACAGGCTTTTGATTTGCCGAAAAAGGCGGGTGCTGTGTTAAAACAGGTTTTTCGGTTGTTTAAAACGATTTTCAGAACTCATTTGGTACCCTAAAGAGAGATTGAGAGAAACACAACAGGTGCTTTGGGACTCGTCATTAGGTTCTTTCTCGCGACACCTATCATTAATACTGCCTTGACAAAATTGGGTGTCTACGGATTGCCCTCTTTGGTAGAGAGTGCAAGGCACATGAATGCCAAAGTAAGGAGACAACAAAAATTTGTCACTGGAGACTAATAATAGGCTTGCAAAACTCACATCGGATCCTACAGCATGCAACCCTCACCAAGGAGTCTTGCTGTCAAGTCATCAAGTGGAAACCTCTCGCTGACAGTTTGGGATTTTGAAAATGTGACCGTTAGAACAAACCCTGGGATGGATGTTGTTACTAACAGCCGGGAGGGTCATCGAAAGTTAGATTCAGGACACCTGACTTGGGGAGGGACCTTAGGGGATGTCATTTTTGACATCCAATGCGGACACTTATAACATGAATGCCAAATTGGCACTTGGCAATTGATACGACTGATCGTACGCACGGTTTTGATATGATACTATGTTTAACAGGATTTGATTTTGATGAGCTACCGTGTACAAACAGACTTACTCGGGCTTTGATTTGATTTTGCAGGATCACTGCATGGGAACAGACTAATTCTGATTTTGAGGGTTATGTGGACCCCGATCCCGAGGACGGCGGCGGGGATACGAGATCCCCGTCAATCCTCTAAGATCTCCACAATGTGAAGGAGAGCTCTACCAAGGAACTCTCGAAATGGTGTCACTCACAGCATGAGTAGCGATATAAATGAGATACCTCTTGATTCAGGGAGTAGCCCGGAACCAAGACGTACCTATAACAAAGAAGAGTCGTCATCCAAGGAAGTCAGCCCTGGATCCCATGAAATACTCTGTTGCAACGGATAACCAGAGATACAAAAGTTCGTACCTGATGACGAATGAGGAAGGTGTTAGGCGCCCCCAATTTGCCCAAGTGCAAGCACCTGGTCTCTTATGCCATTTTTTATTAACTTCGAAGAATTTTGGGCGAAAATCATGTGAAATGGGAACAGGCATCCCTGAGAACATGTCTACCTAAGCATGCATGACCCAGGGACGGGCAAAACAAAATAAACATCCAAGTCCTAACTCATCACATCTAATCCTAACTCAACACATCTAAGAAAGCAGTAAACAAACGCATGCACGGCTACAGCTAAGCAGATAATGACAGATATGATAAGATAAGCAAGAAAAGTAGTAAAGAACTATGCCTAAGCAGATAATCAAGACAAGATGAATGAATAAGTTCTACAGCTAAGCATGCAAATGAGTATGTGAAATTATGCAAGAGATAATGCTAAGAAAATAGTAACTAATCACATGCTATAAAAGTAAGCAAGCTGAAAGTAGCATATAAGAAACTAAAGACAAACACACGATAAGCTGAAAGATGCAAAGAAAGGAATAAATCGAAAAATCGACAGTATGCGAGGATAAAAAATGCCAGGGAAAAGAAAATGGGACATACGATAGACTCAATGAGCGATTCTAAAGGAATCAAGCCCAGCGGTCCTAATCTGCTAAAGATCGGACGAGTCTCGCAGTTGTCAGCAAAATGCCCCTATATGACTGTTAAACATCCAAATGCGACCAAAATACCCTCAGATTGATTCACCCCTAAAGGGAAAAATTAAAAATGGAAAGTCTTTGTGGTCAAAGTTCAAAAATAGAAACTTTTAAAATTGGGTCCTTTCGGTGAGCAATATTAAACAGGATCATTTGGTATCCCCTGAAAATACCCAAAATGCCCTCAACACTTAGAATTTCCAAATTAAGCGAAACTCCTTAGAAATTCTAAATTTAGCAGGTTTTCCAAAATTCAGGAAATCATTCATAATCTCTCAGACATATTTCGGGGATCAAAAGAATTACACAGGAAAAGACCAAATTACCCCGAGGTGCTAGAATTTGGCGAGACTAGGGAAAACCCTGAGAAATTCTAAAAATAGCAGATTTTCAAAAATTTATGAACGAACTCAAGATTTCTTAGACACAACTTTGGGACCAAATATGATATGTTTGGAAATGTCTAAAATACCCCCGAAGTGCAAGACTAAGAGAAAATCTTGAGAGATCTAAATTTAGCAGGTTTCCCAAATCTTACAAAATTACTTCTAATCCATCAGCCGTACCCTCGAGATGGTTTTGGACATATGAAAAATGATTGAAATATCCATAAGATGATGAATATGTGGAAGCCCCATGAGTTTCTAAAAATAGCAGCTTTTTCAAAATTTGTAAAATCACTCAAGCTTTCTCAAGACACATCGGGAATGACCAAAATACCCCTGCAGTGCGAAATAGGCAAAAATGAGGGAAACCCTGAAAATTCTAAAAATAGCAAGTTTTTTTCATTTGCTTGGAAACTTGAACTTTCATCTTCCAGAGGCCAAAGGAACCCCCTAGAGACCTTCAGGATCGCGAATCAACTTCAAAACTCCAATAATGAAATGAAATCTACCCTAAAATGCATGGATGCCTAATCTAATGCTGAATACGGATTCAAAACTCGATGATACTACCGAATCTTTTGCTTTTTAAAGCGTAGCAAAATGGGGGTGTTTACAAGTGTCCCTGACTGTGGAGCTATATTTTTCTGTGGATAGAGCACCTGACTGGATATTGGTCTTCTGAAACCTGTACACGGAGTATTGAGTTGGATCTTGACCTTCTGAGATAGGAGAATTCGTTGTGTCTTCCTTCACCGCATGATTACCTTTGCTGGGTTAATGACTTAGACGAGGAATAAGAGCTCTTCTTTTTCTGAATTCCCATGTAGGGAGGAAAGGAGGGAAACTCGATTTTGCTAAAATAAATGCTTTTAATTTATTTAGGTAAGTCTAAACCCTAGATAAATGAGTTTAAATGTTCTTACTCGTAGGCAGTGTTCCCTGCCCCTGGCTTTTAATCATGGTCCAGAGACTTTGGACCCTTTAGATTGTTTGGTCTTTCCAAAGGCATGCCCTATCGACAATTACGTTGTCCACATAGGGATGTTTTATATGTGGTGAAACCTTTGGTCGTGACTTAATCCCTTTTTTTCTTTGATATTTCTTTTGTTCTTTAATGATATTTTATATCGCTTAAAGAATGGTATTAGAGAGTCTCGTAAGATGGCTAGGAAAGATAGAGTGAATCAAATATAGGGAAGGAGACTTCCCTATGGGCCCAACCCTTGATGGATGTGTGTGTGTGTGTGTTTTTTTTTTTTTGTGGTGGTTTGATGTGTGTGCGCTCGCGCGTGTGTGTGGGGGGCGGGGGACAAGCTGAAAGGTGTTGTAATATTTAATACATACACTAGAAATATCACACTTGGAAGGGATTCTCAGTGTGACATGTTCAAGATAGGAAGTCATACAAGTTAGTTTGTTGGGTTTTGGCTTAGATGTTTGATCCACTCCCTCCTATAATGAACATTTAGAAAGAGGAGAAATAGACCTGCTCGGAGTTGATCCTTTAACTGTTGAAGGGTAGCCTCCAAGTCGGATATTTTCCCCTGCAAGTTATCCCGTGCACTATCCACTGAACCTAGGGAGAAAGGAAACAATTCAGAGGATAAAAAAATAAGAAAGAGGATAAAAATTCATAAATAAAAAGAATAACGAAATAAAACCTATCTGCAGACGACGATGAACGTATTTTAATCTGTTGACATGTCCAGTTAACTTTCCACATATTCCGTATACGTTCTATAGAAAAAAACAGCAATAAATTATTTATAAAGAAACAAATGCAAAGAGAAAAAAAATGTTTTATAGACATTATGTAAGACAACTATCAGCACAACCATGGTTTAATTGTTGCACTGTTTCACCTGCTTGTATTTTCTTTTTAATTGGCTTGTGAGAGCTTTTTGGGAACTGTAATAACGTAGGAAAGCCTGAACCAAGGGCTTGAGTTCCTATTGATCTAGAGGCAATTCCAAGGGATAGAATACAGTTGTCCAGAAACTACTTGATTTGTGATTGCATGTAATTAGAGCCAAGCTTCATGGCTCCTTAAGATTAAGGAACAAATTTCAGCTTGAGACTCAGCATGAGGGCATTCCAAATTGAAAAATGTCGCCACACAAAACATAGTTCCAGAATGGTGTAGGTTGTTGGAGGTTCAATTCACTAGCTACATTTCACAGTATTGGATGACTTGAGTAGTGGCTACGTAACCTTCCAATATCTAAACATTTGCTAGTTGCCAAATTAATTTTCCCCACAAGAAAACTCAGCTGCCAAATTCAGCTCATGAAAATACTCCTAACAAGCATCCTACATCAGTGCCTTGGTGCTAGTACCGAAACATCTTCTAATTCTATAAACTACAGTAGCTCAAGATTTCCCTTTAGGTGAGCAGTTGATAGCTCTGGAATTAGTTTCAAGGAGTGGTAACTGATCTTTTTTAATTGGAAGGGCCAAGTTCGGTGTCTTAAAGTTCAGCTTGCGTAGGGAGTCTAGCAAGGTTCTAGAGTAGATCCAAAGCTGTAAAACCCCATCGCAGGGCCCATCTATGAGTGGAATTTAGAATCGTCACAAATGGCAATCTGCGTCATGAGTGGTATCAGAGCAAGGCTAGAAAAACTTTGGTCTTTACCTATCCTGGTAATTTGAGTTCAACTTCTTTCTACATCTACCATAAGAGAAGCTCACACAATTACTTGGGATGTTGGAATGACCTATCTGTTATGCTAATGGCCGTGAATGAATTTTGAAGAAGCACCATTCAACATTAAATCTGAGTTTGAGGTTCGTTTGTAGATACTTATGGATGATCGTTACGGTTCATGCAAAATTGACACTCATATTTATGCTCTAGATATTTTTTTCCAAGTGAGTTGTTGTTGCATGTCCTTTGTTTTACAGAATTCGTACAAGGACGCCTCAAAAATTTTGGGTATCAGCTTGCCCAATCTCATGTGCTATTTTCTGTTGTTTGTGGCTATTATTATTCCTTCATTACTTCTAAAATTTCTAAGAAAGCTTATGATCAAAATTGAGGATGGGCAGGTGTTAAAAGTCTTCTGAAACTGAGTGTTTATCACAAGAGTCATGCCCAGGCCTGAGCCAGCTAGCCACATTAACTATATAAACTAGTAAGGACTGCCTTTTCTTTGGATTGCTTGACATTGAATTTGGTGTAAATTCGCTATTCATTGAAGCCTGACTTGATTTTAGAAGAAGTATTCGACTTGGGGCCGATTTTGGCCCCCAAAGTTGGGTTATCACTCAAAATTGAAGCCTCACTTCCGTGAGAGTCACCTGCATCACAGTGGTCCAGGGATCTTTTTGAAAACTTAGTTTCAGCCAACTCCAACAATCCAAGTGTGCATTGAATTGTTAGGAGGTAAGCCTGCAGCATAAGGACATTCGAGCCACCAATCTTTTAGCTGAATGTCAAAACAGTGCTAGCTGATTGAGCACTTAGTGAGAAAGAAAAAATTGACCGATGGCTCCATCATATTTGTGTTTTATAACATTGACCGACACATCTCATTTTTTGGCTCATTGTGCCAATAAAAGATATATGATTATAGTTTCCAAATCATGTACTCTTGGATGCATTAAAGGTAGTCTTATATACCTAACCATAAATAGAGTTTCTTACTAAAGTATCCCTGACATTCTTTTTGTTAAAGTATAAAAGAAAAATAATGCCTTTCTCCAATAGCTTAAGCTTTTGGAGAAGTTGGTAAGTTAACATGGTATCAGAGCCAAAGGTCTCGAGTTAAAACCTCCCGGATAGCAAAAATCCACATGCGATGGTCGGCCCAAAGTGGAACCACATGTGCCACGTGTTTGCCAAGTGGGCCACACGTGCGGGAGAGTGTTAAAGTATAAAAGATAAATAACACCTTTCTCCAATAGCTTAAGCTTTTGGAGAAGTTGGTAAGTTAACACTTTTAAAAGAAACAATTTTTTCTTGGAAGTACAATCCCTTTAGGATTGGACTATGCATATGACTGAAGTGCATTAAGGAATAATGCATAAAAGCAGCTTTACATTCCTTTTCATAAAAGAATTGCCATGCTCATAGATTCTACAAATATTTGCAAACTCTCTTCTACTATAATTCGTAGAAATGAAAAGAAATGGATAGCAAAAATGAGAGTTTTATACGGTGAAAGGTCCAAACCATCCATTTAGATGGCCACAACCTAAAGAGGTTGTTCCCTAAAAATCATTTCCACAGGTTGACCCTAACCCTCCGATCTATAGACGGACTGCACATTAGAGGGTTGATCCTAACCCTCTATAGATCAGATGGTGAGGATCAACCTATGGAAATGATTTTTTGTGCACAGCCTATTTAGGTTCTATCCCTTCCTATGGACGGTTTGGATTATCCTATGGTGTGGGTTGTACTGTACTTTTTGAAAAATAATAGACTATAAGGTCATTCATCCTATAGAAACTCCAAAAGTGAAAAGAGAAAGAGAAACTGCAACTATTTTATCAATTTGCTCTGCAAAATATAATTCCAGTGCCCTAAAATTAGGGATAACTTTACATGGAATACATATTGAAGCAAGAGATAAATGGTATCAAATAACAACACCACTTAGTATATTATGGAGTTACGATCTTTGCTTTTGAACCGTTAATCATAGAGCAAAACCACCATGATGGAGAATTTGACATTTATATGTAGATTTTCTAGTAGGTTGAATTACTTTTGTATGTGGTTCGACTATTCAACTACAGAAGCATTATCAAATTCTTTCTTTTCATTAAATTCCTTGAAATATCTTGATAGTGGGGTCATTTGTATTATTGTGAAGAACAAGTGAGGGAGAAGATTTTCTAATTTTTACTAACTCGGGTGTGTCAAAGAAGTTTTGCCGAAATTGATAGGGCAAGCAACTTAGAGTTGGAGGTGAACTCGACCATGGTAAAACCTTGTGGGCTTAGAAGAGTCGACAATTGACTTGGGGAGTTTTTAAACATTGGCTTGAATTATCCAAATACCCTTTCGAAAAAATGATCAAATGTTGTGGATTTCAAGAGGATATATCTTTGAAAGCAGTTATCAACCATCACAATTAATTATAGTCTTCTCAGAAAAGTAGTTAATCTGGGAGTAACCAATGTTTGAAGTCTTAAATTTCCATGACATATTGGACAGGTGGAAATTCGATACATATTGCCTATAAATGACCTGGAAATTCGATACACTATAAATTTGTTAGGTACCTTACCAATACGCCAAATGCTCTAGAGCAGATGGAATGTGTTAGGCAAGGCCCTTTAAACCTGCCCCATACTAGGTTGGGTCCCACCCAGTCCCATACCTAGGCGGGCCCCCACTCAAGACCATAACAAAATGACCTATATCAGACGATACACCCAATTTTCCAGTAAAAATGATTGGAAAAATCATTAGAGAATTCAGAAAAAATGAAACTTTAAAATTGGGAACAGATTATAACATTTCAAAAATTACTTGTTTATATTAATTCTACCTGTAATTATGTATTATGCTATTGGGCCCCACCAAATGTGTGTAGAGAGTGTTGTTGGGCCCACCAAGGGTATGAAGGAGGAGAGAGAGATCTTATTAACTTTTTAAATGAGTGTTATCTGGAAGACTTTTAACGCTTTTCACGTCAAACACAAATTCCTACGGCTCTGTTCATTTGTTTTCCAAGGAAAGGAAAGGAAAGGAAAGGAAATTGAAATGGTAAAATGGATAAGAAAAGGAAAAAAATTATGCAAAACTTGTGAGATAGTCGTTGCTAAGAAATCCTATAGAAACTAAATAAAAAATACAAAAAAATACATTCAGTTGCATTGAAACTCAATATAAACATCCTAACCATCATCTGGAGCCTAATGTGATAGTCTAACATGTCATATGGGCCCATATAATATATACATAAAAAATGTGCCCAAAATAAGTGGGGTCTAAATTATTTTTTATAATTTAAATTTTAAATTAAGAAACCTATAACTACAAAAATAAGGAAAATAAGCTTGACAAAGAAACATGGTGTGGGACCTGTGGGACCCGATCCCGCGAGAGAGGCGTCAGCGCGCGAGCCGCCTCCCTCTCTCTTGGTCTTTCGTACCCACGCGAATGGCGTGTGCTTTTTATTATTGATTTTAATTACCCAACCAAGGAGGCATCGACCAAGCCATAGGGTACAAACAAACGTGCAACCCAGTACCCATAAGGGCAGGGGTAAGCCACCGAGCCTAGCAATGTGTGATTTAATTCATCTTTTCCGTGAACTTGGGATTACTAAGGCAATCCGAATTCCACACAAAAGAGAGTGACAGAGTCACCACCTAGATGAGGGATCTAGGACCCATAATTGACCAGAAATCTAAACTCGTTACCTGGTTACGAGAATGTAAGGTATGGAGAGTTACCACCACATGCACCATTCCTGCCCGATAATCGGTCTTCAATTCCAAAAGTTAACTCTTTTGAATTTTTTTTAAATGGTTCATTTAACTCTATATTAATGTGCGAACTACGTGACATGCATCATAAGATCTAATTTCAATGTATTCCCTAATGTGTATCTTAGTTTTCTTAATTTGTTCGGATTAAATCTATGTGAATATTCTCCTAAAATGCTAATTTGAGAAAAATCCTATATATTTTAATTAAGAATTTATAAAAAAAACTAATATACAAAACCCCACCATTTGTGTGTGGGGCCGACTCGGGCTTGGTATGCTACTCAAGTATCCAAGTTGCCTACGTATCCCAGCCTCACTGGAATCAGAGTCGATCGTAGTTCGGTGTACCTAAACTAAGCTACTTTTGCCTAACTCATCTAGGACACCGATCTAGACTGGATTGACTGTTTCAACAGTTTTAAGAGAAATTATTTAGTTCAAGTTGAAGATTTTATTATCTTAGGACTTCATCTAAGATGTTACATGGTGCTAGCTAAGGGCAAGACGTCCCTTTGACTAATGCAGGTTAACCTATATCCTAAGTAATTAGGCCTGTCTTATGGGAAAAAGGGGTAATTAGTGTAACTAGATCTATGACTCAATTGCTAATAATAACAATCAGTTGTGATGAGGCTGAACTCCCTAACTCTAGGACACCCTAAAACCTAGGACACAACGCGAGGTAAGTGTTCCTAATTAGTTCCCAATGTCCTTACGAAGAGATACCGTTATCCAACGGTTTTAAAAGCACTGATCAAATGATCTTAATTTATTAAGTAAATAAGTTTTTAATTTTTTAAAGATTTTCGATTCCTAACATCTAAGGAATACCAAAGGCTCTATGGTCATCGTGCTCTCAATCCTTGTATAATTTAACACATAAATTATAGTATATTATTGCCTGGCATGATTCTCAGGATTTTCGTGGACAGTGGACCTCGGAGCCAACAACATACTATAATTTACATGCTCAAATTATGCAGGAACGATCATAATTAGTATACGATTATGAATGCGATCTCGGCAGTTAAACCGTCACAGCATAGTCAATTTGCAAAGGGAATCTATAACATCTATGGTTTCTGTTTCAAACAATTTTAAAGTTAAATATATGATGAAAAATTAGGATTTTCTAAAAGTTTTCACTGACTTTTGTGTTGATTTGCTATTAAGTTGTGATTTATTAACATTAAGACCAGATTGTTAGGATTACACAGTAACCCTAAGCAATCAAACTCCAACTTCATTGAAACTTTTTCAGTAACAAGATATTAATGAGTTTAGACTACTGGAAGAGTTTCATGAATTTAGAATAAGTTTTGTTATCAATTTCCAAATTTCTAAAATTTATGTCAGATTGCAAATTAACAAATCAACTCATAGCATACGAATCTCAAATCAAGTAAACCTATTACAGTATAGATAGGATCATGGTATTAGACTACGGTAAAAATTGTAAAGATGTTTATCAAGATTCGATGCCAATTACAATTCACACAAAATTCGGATAAAATCAACGAATCAATTAAAAAGTAGATTAAATGGTATCCTCAAATCATGTACAAATTCCAGTAGATATAAAATAGTCTATATGATTTACTGTCAAAATTTCAAGACCTAATAATTAATGCTCCTCCATAAAATTGATTTTTGAATAAAAAGGGGATTTCGTTTCCTAGGAATTAAAACCCGTTTTTTTAAAAGAAAATTGTGAAATCATATTAAACCTTTGTAAAATCTTTTAAAAAATTTTCATTAACCTTCTAATGGCCTAAATTACTGGTTTGTAGGAAAAATATTTGAAATTTAATTAATTTAATATAAAAAAAATTACGACAAGTAAAAGGAAGAAGCGAATAGAAAAAATAAAAAAACCTTTTTTCAAAAAAAACATTTCATGAGAAATTCAATTTATTATTGAACATTAATTCTGAAGAGTTTCTTCAATTGTTAAAACCTTTTGATATTTATTAAAAATGGCCGAAATGTAAAATAATTTAAAACCGTATTAAAAAAATTCAAAAAAATCCAAAAATTTTTGGGTGGTCTGAAAATCAAAAAATTGGTTTGAAAACACAATTTCACAAATTTTGGACATGGTTTGATATACTTTGGGCTACGTTCATCAAGAAATAACCCCTTTCGGGGTTATTTTTTGAAAAATAGAATGAAAATTAAAACGGCCAAACCGCGATTGAAAATTAAGTTTCTAGTAGTATTTTATTTTATAGAAATCCCAAAAAATATCAGTTTTTAAAGAAACCCACGTTTTCAGACACTTGCTTTGATAATCCGATTTAAATCTATATTGAATAAAAAACGAAAGAAAATCATTATTAAATGGAGAAAAATTAATTGTTTGGTGAAAATTTGGATTTTGAAAACTTATAATCTATATTATAACATACTGAAATTTTAAGGAAAAATTCATTGGTTTGATCTATCAAAAGTAAAACCCTAGCATGCTTTTCTACATTTGATATTACAAAGATAAATATCCTACCGTTGATCGCACTCCTTGTCTAGGGTGCGTAGATCCAAGGTATACGCTTTGTCGCACCTTTTTACATGATGAAGAAGACCCAAAGAACACCCCAAAGATCCTTGATGTGTGATTTGTTGAAGAAGAAAATGGAATTCAAGAATCCCTTTTGTGAAGAACCTTTGAGAGAGATGAACACACTTCAAGAGAGAAGAGGTTTTTTTCTTTCTTCTTTTTTTTTGTTTTTTTCTTTTGGAGGAGAGAGAAAAAGGACGAATTTGGATTTTTTTTTTTTGGATCATTCCTAGGATTGTTTGCTTTGATTTTTATACAAAAAAGCTAAGGTTAAGAGAGAAATAGTAGTTTCCAATGTGAGAGCTCCCATTTTGGCTTGTTCCCAATTTTTCCCTCTTGCTTTCTTTCTTTCTTGTTTCCAAATTGGATTTGATTCCAATCTTAATTTCTTGTCAATCAAGACATGATATTCTCATTCCACATTGCTTCTTTGGAAGAAAACCTTTTTAAGCAATCATTCATCATTTCCTTCTTTTCTTTTCTTATTCTTTTTATTTTTCTTTTAACAAATATGATGTCACCATTGTGACATCATCAAGGTTGGGTGCTCTACTCATGTGGGTCAGCCATGTGGGGCGCCCACCATGGTGGTTGACCCATATGGGTGAACCCACATGAGCTCCATCTTTGCGGGCTTTAGCCCAATGGTCCATTTCACACGGGTTTCGGGTTTTTCCGTAAAAATTCAATAAAATCTTTCTAAATTCAACATTCTATATACGAACCCAACCCATTTGACATTTATGATGCATCCCTCAGACATGATCGGACGATCTTTTTTGGAAAACCACTTTTCGGACCAAAATGCCCCTATTTGACTGTTAGACATCCAAATGCGACCAAAATACGCTCTGATTGGTTCACCCTAAAGGAAAAAATTAAAACTGGAAAGTCTTTGTGGTCAAACTTTAAAAATAGAAACTTTTAAAATTGGGTCCTTTCGGTGAGCAATATTAAACAGGATCATTTGGTATCCCCTGAAAATACCCAAAATGTCCTCAACACTTAGAATTTCCAAATTAAGCGAAACCCCTGAGAAATTCTAAATTTAGCAGGTTGTCCAAAATTCAGAAAATCATTCATAATCTCTCAGACATATTTCGGTGATCAAAAGAATTACACAGGAAAAGACCAAATTACCCCGAGGTGCTAGAATTTAGCGAGACTAGGGAAACCTTGAGAAATTCCAAAAATAGCAGATTTCCAAAAATTTATGAACGGACTCAAGATTTCTTAGACACAACTTAGGGACCAAATATGATATGTTGGAAATGTCTAAAATACTCCTGAAGTGCAAGACTAAGAGAAAATCTTGAGAGATCTAAATTTAGCAGGTTTCCCAAATCTTACGAAATTATTCCTAATCCATCAGCCGTACCCTCGAGATAGTTTTGGATATATGAGAAATGATTGAAATATCCATAAGATGATGAAAATGTGGAAGCCCCATGAGTTTCTAAAAATAGCAGCTTTTTCAAAATTTGTAAATTACTCAATATTTCTCAAATATAACTCGGGGGTCAAACAAGACACATCGGGAATGACCAAAATACCCATGTAGTGTAAAATGGGCAAAAATGAGGGAAACCCCAAAAATTCTGAAAAAAATAGGTTTTTTTTAGTTGGTTGGAAACTTGAATTTTTATCTTCTAGATACCATTGGAACACCCTAGAAACCTTTAGGATCGCGAATCAACTTCAGAATTCTTTCAACGAGGCAAAATCTACCCTAAAATGCACAGATGCTTAATCTTAGGTGGAATACGGACTCGAAACTTGACAAACTACCAAATCTTTTGCTTTTTAAAGTACAGCAAAATGGGGGTGTCTACAGGACCCGATGCTGCGAGAGGGGTGCGAACCGCCTCCCTCTTGGTCTCTCGTACCCACGCGAATGGTGTGTGTCTTTTATTATTATAAAAATTATCTTTGCCATGAACTGGGGATCACAAATGAAATCCAAACGCAAAAGAGAATGACCAGAGTCGCCACCTTGGTAAGGAACCTAGGACCCATAAGTGACACTGTAATGAATTGCAATCCCAGAAATCTAGATTTGTTACCTGATTACGAGAATGGAAGGTATGGAGGATTACCACCATATGCACCATTCTTGCTCGATAATCCGGTCTTCAATTCTAATTAATAACTCATTTAAATTTCTTTTAAAAGGCTCATTTAAACTCTTTTGATGTTCAAACTACAGGATATATACCCAGGATGATCTAATTTCAATGTGATTCCTAATCATAAGTATGTCTTTTGATTTTCTTGATTTGGTTTGACTCAATCTATATGAAAGTCCTCCTAAAATTCTAATTTGGGGGAAATCCTAAGTGATTTAGTCAATTTAATTTAGGGTTGGAAAATGATAAAGAAATACATAAAATAAACCCTAAAACCCTACTAAAATGTGTGTAGGGTCGACTCGTGCTTGGTATGCCATCCAAACATCCAAGTTGCCTATGTACCCAAGCCTCACTGAGATCAGAGTCGACGTAGTTTGGTGGCCTAAAGTAAGCTACATGCCTAACTCATCTAAGACACCGATCTAGACTGGACAGACTATTTCAACAGTTTTAAGAGAGATTATTTAATTCAAGTTGATTACGTTTTATTATCCTAGGACTCCATCTAAGATGTTATATGATCTTATCTAGATGCAAGACACTCCCTAGACTAATGCAGGTGGGCCCTACATCTTAGGTTAAATAGGCTTGTCCTATAGGGAAAACGGGCTACCTAATGAATCCTAATTAGGGGTGCAACTTGGGTCGGGCTCAACCCGAACCCGACGGTTTCAACCCGATTTTGGGTCAGGATAGGTTGGGCAAATAAATTCGGAGGTTAGGGTCATGAAATTTGAACCCAAGTCATATTCGGGTTGGGTTGGGTTGAGGCATGAACAACCCGACCCAACCCGAAACCCGACACATTTGTAGTTTGTAAGGTTAAAAAAATATTATTTTTTGAAAATCAATATGCAATACTGAAAATGCTATGACATTTTTCTTTCTCGATTTTCTAATTACTATTCTTACTTCTTTCAAGACAGCTATCAGTCTATCATTATGACTACAATATTTGATTATATATCCTCTCTTTTCAAGAGACACATCGCTTTTGTATTATTTATTACTCCTCTCAAGACAGTTGCCATTAACCTCTTTCACAAGTCACACGTTTGCTTCTTTTTATTCTTTTTTTTATTTCCTTTGGTCTTCTCCACAAAATGCCAAAAACGGGAGAGATTTCTCAAAACCAATGGAGTATTCCTCCATTGAAGGAGGCTCGAGCAGGAAAGGCAGCCATTGAAGGGGGTGCTGCAGATTCTCGACTACGTTGGTAGGGTTTGTAGCTTCCATGGAAACTCTCTCTCTCTCTCTCTCTCTCTCTCTCTCTCTCTCTCTCTCTCTCTCTCTCTCTCTCTCTCTCGGGTCGGGTTCGGGTTGGGGAAAAATAAAATCGGGTTGGGTTGGGTTGATCAAGACGGGCTCAGAGTCGGGTTGGAGGTTGAGATTTTCGGGTTGGGTTGGGTTGGCCTCAACCCGACCCAACCCGACCCGAGTTGCAGCCCTAATCCTAATCTATGGCTTAGTTGCTATCAATAACAACCAGTCGTGATGAGGCTAACTGGACTCCTAACTCTAGGACTCCCTAAGACCTAGAACAGGACGTAACATAAGTGTTCCTAAAGGAGCTCTAAGGACTCCTATGAGGTGGGACCGTGATCCAATGGTTCCAGAAATCGATTTGAACTTGGGTTTGCCCAACCCAAATTATTAAGTTAATGATATTTTTTTTGACTTATAAGGGATTCCTATGACCAAGAATTCAAAGTATCCTAAGTCTCTAAGGGTTGGCTATTTCCATGCTTGGGTTGAATTCATGGAAGGAAATCGTGCTTTCTACCCTTATACTATTCAGGAAATAAATTATGATATACTATTGCCTGGCATTTTCTCAGGATTTTCGTGGACAAAAACCTCAGAGTCTACAATATATTTAAATTTAGATGCTAAAAAGTCCAAGGTTGATCGCAATGAAGAAACGATTATGAATACAACTCTCATCTAAGATGGCCTAGAATAGCAAGTTATGAAGGAAGTTAATGATTTTAAGGTTTCTGTTCCAGCAACTTAGGGATTACATACATTCTAGAAAGTTGTGATATTCTGGAATTTTTCATGATTTTTAGAATTAAAATGAATTTTTAATTATTTTAACAAAATAAGCCAGATTATTGGTGTTACAAAGCAACATATAACATACTCCAAATCGGTCCAAATTAGCTCTAGAACATTCTCATAATAATAGAAAATCACAGTAGAAATTTTACACATTATTTCGTGATTTTACTATTTTTAACAGATTTATTTATGTTCTGGCCGAATCAATTAAAAATCAATAAAAAATATCAAAACATGGACAAAACTTCCGAAAATATCAAAATATGATTTTTCTGGGTCAATTCACCTTATTACAAAATTTCAGATTCTGAGGAGTTCACTTGATGGTATCTCTTTCATACATGTGAAAATAAGTGATTTTCATTTAAATATTCCATTAAATATAATAAACAGACTCAAAATCTTTTGGAAATTGTTTTTATGATACTCAAATATGAAAAGGCTACTGCGAATAAAATTTCGTCCAATTTTGAATTGTTTTGATACATGAACGAATTTTTATTCATCAAATTTTCTTTTTACAAGTATTTTTTGAACAAATTTCAAAGTTATCAAGATAAATGAATTCTATTGGAACTTTTAGATTTGTAGTGTTCTTTTATCCCAATTGAAACTCAGAAAATATAAGCTCACAAAAAATACTTGGATTTGAACCACTTGCTTTGTAAATCGACTCAAAGACCACTTGAAACCCTAATTTATCGATTGAATTTTAAAGTAATGAAGATAAACGAATTCTACTGAAATTTTTAGATTTCTAGTGTTCTTTTAATCCAATTGAAAGTCAAAAAAAATAAGTTACGAAAAATCCTCGGATTTGAAATAGTTGCTTTGTAAATCGACTCAACTGTCACTTGAAACCCTAATTGGTTGAACATCTAATTTTCCACATGTAACATGGTTCTTCTTCCACCAAAATCAGTAATAAAGCAAATTGACCCATCATAAATCATATTAGATAATGCAAGACAACCTTTTATGAAATTCTCTGCAAAAATCCATGGAGAAAACAAAGAGAAGACACCCCTAACCATGTTACTAGTTCTAGATTACATGGAATAAGGTACTAACCGTTGATCGATTTCCTTGTCTCTAAGGTGGGTAAATCCAAGATATGCGCTTTGTCACACCTTGTGTATGCGTAATAGAAAACCAAAAATTGCCCAATGTAATCCGATTCGACGTATGTTGAAGAAGAGATGAAGAAATCCAATTGTGCTTTGATGAAAAATAAATATGGGAGATGAACCAATGCACCACATAAGGGGGGCGAAATTTTTGGGACGGAGATAGGGCTGGACGAAAATCCAAGAGTGCTAAAAGGATTGGTTCAATCTCTTTTTGTAGAGAAAGCTAGGGCAAAAACTAGTATAGCAACTTTCCATGTGAGAATTGTCATTCATGTTTTCTTTCTAATTCTCTCAACTAGCTTGCTTTTCCCTCTTGTTACTTAATTATTTGTGTTTCTAAATTCATCACAAAAAGCTATCTTAATCTCCAAGACATTCTATTTTGCATTAAAAAAGACTTCTCATGACTTTTCTAGAAACTTTTTCATAAGAATGCATCTTTTCCAAAGATTCTTTTGGAGATTCCCGTCCAAAAAGCAATGCCCAACTTTAAAGCCCATTTTGACCTATTTAGTGTAAGAATCACGGAAAGTCATAACTACAAAGTTGTAACCCTTTGAAAGATCTTTCTAACGCATATTTACACTTTAAATTTGGCCTATCGGTTAAAGAGTTATGACAATTTTAGTGGACTGAAATTTCTGTCCAAATGGCACTGCCTGATTTTAAAGCCTATTTTTTATTTCTTTCATGGAAGAATCACGAAAAGTTGTAAACAAGAAAGTTATAGCCCTTCTCGAGATGTTTCCAACAAGTACAAGGACGAATTTGTTGGACTAGTTGTTAAAAAGTTATGGTCGTTTTAGTGATCTGATCATATTAACCCCTTCTCTTTCTCATCTTTCATGAAATCCAACCCATTTCAAATAATAATTCGAAATTTATAATGGTGGGCCCCATACCATGTAATGCACATGGTGAGTCCTACACACATGGCCTAACCACATTCACCCCTTAAAAAAATCATTTTTGCCCAAAATGACCTCGTTTGATCAACACATATAAAAAAGTAACCAAAATACCCTCAAACCGAAATACCCCTTTAAGGGTGAAGTTAAAAAATAGCAAGTATGCGAGGAAAACTTCAAAAATAGAAAGTAATAAAGTTCACTTAAGATGACGGATGACATCAAACAATACCATTTGGAATTCCTTGGAAATGCCCAAAATGTCCCCTAGAACATAAAATTTCCAAGAAAGATAGAAACCCTGATAAATTCTAAAAATAGTAGGTTTTCCAAAATACTCGAAATCATTCATGATTTCTTAGACAATCTTTCGGGATAATCTCAGACACATTGGGAATGACCAAAATACCCCTAAGATGTAGAGAATGATAAAAATGGGAAAAACCCTGAGAAATTCTAAAAATAACAGGTTTTTCAAAATACTCGAAATCCTTCATGATTTCTCAGACAATCTTTCGGGATAATCACTGACACATTGGGAATGACCAAAATACCCCTAAGATGTGGAGAATGATAAAAATGGGAAAAATCCTAAGAAATTCTAAAAATAGCAGGTTCTCACACTCGATTGGAAACATAAGATATCATCATCTGGAGACTAATGGAACCCCCTAGAGACCTTCGGCATTGTGAACCAACATTAAAACACTTAAAATGAGATGAAATTCACCCTAAAATGCAAGAATGCTTAACATAATGCAGAAGACTTGACTTGGGATTTTACAGCCAACTAAATATTTTCACTTTCTAAAGCGTAGCAAAATGGGGGTGTCTACACATGGCAGACTCAATGATGTAGGTATAACCTAGAACGACACTTCTTCATGCGAGTCTACCATGTTTTGACGCATAAATGCATTGAATCATTCTTCTATCTCTTCCCTATTGTTATACTAACAATAGATAGCTCCACTATAACCATTAAATTTGACTTGGCCATGTGTAAAATATGCCTACACGCCTGCCCCTATAAACAACATAATATTTTTGTTTTGCCATTTACTTGTACATGAACAAGTAATCACTATTAACATGCAATAACCACGCCAGAACATGTAACAATTATCATCTTTCTATGTCATTACTAGTCAAATTGTTGATAAAAGTATTTATAAGTTCATGCTAAAAATAAAAACACAAATCTATAGTAGTGAAACTACATAAATCGACTGTGGTTTTCATAAAAATAAATAAATTCTTTAATAAAAATCAAACCAAGAACAATAGTAATTAAGTAATGGCATGCAAATGGATTGCTCAAACCAAGATTGATAGTAGTTTGCCATACTATAGTAATAAGTCCCATGTAAAGCCATCAAATATAAATATTATCTCATACATCGATGTAGATTATTCTAATAAACATGACAGTTGATCAAATTTATCACGGAAAAATAAGCACATATAAATTGATTAGAAACAATATATAAATTGTATTAGCAAGTAATACGACTTTAACAATCTTAGAATCATATCTCTCTAAAAAATATTAAGAAAATACTATTCATGATCTACTTTCTAAAACTTATTAGGAAAGAGACAGCTTCAAACTTTTCATGCTATTACTCTATTTCACAGTTTTCTTAACTCAAATTAGTCCTATTAATGAAAACATAATGCGAACATGAAATAAGAAAGTATTTTTAAATTTTTAAAAAATATATTAAATTGGTGCAATAATACGAACCTTTTTGTTTGGCTTCCTCCGATATCTCATTTTCATATAAACAAATTTTCAATAATAACCTGAGATGTACACAAGAAAACAAATATAAAAGTTAGAACATTTTAGTGCGAATAATAAAATCTATATTAGAATAGATTGTAAGTGTAAAATGACAAAGATAATTTAAACTATTGATGGGTGTAATAGTTAAGACCTTTTTTATTTTAAAAAATATAATTTTTTCCATGAAAAATCACACTAATAAATTTGATAATCATTCACATCTAAAACTATTATAAATTGCCTTAGAGCAAAGTAACTTACTTAAATTGCATTCTATTATTAAGCCCCATTCCACTTCTTGTTGTACTATGGGCAAGTAGCATATATATATATATATATATATATATATATATATATATATATATAGAGAGAGAGAGAGGAAAGTGAAGCTACACCGCCGGTGTAGCTACTTAGCTACACCGCCGGCTTAAAATACAATGGGCCCACTTTGTTTTGGTGATCCAAAAATTCATTTGATAGGCCCTTACATTGATAGGGTGTGCCCAAAAAATCAGCTAGGTAGGATCATCCCAACCCTTCAAACTGTGGAGGCAAAAATGGACAGATTTGTGAAGGTTTTTACACGTTCATTTTTGCCTCCACAAATCATAGGGTTGGGATGATCCTACCTAGCTGATTTTTTGGGCACACCCTATCAATGTGAGGGCCTATCAAATGAATGTTTTGGATCACCAAAACAATGTGGGCCCATTGTATTTTAAGCCGGCGGTGTAGCTTCACTTTCCTCATACATATATATATATATATATATATATATATATATATATATATATATATATATATATATATATATACATGTATGGAATCATATTAAAAGAAGACGTTTTTCCTCACCACATTTTCTGTATGTTTTTTATAGTTTTTTAGGGGCCTATAACATAAGTGTCTTTTATGTGAGAAGACTCACCACATTTTATGTGTTTTTTTATGGTTTCTTTAGGGGCCTACAACAAAAGTAGGATTTATTTGAAAGAAATAAGTTGGTTTACTCACCACACTTGCGTTTTTTATGGTTACTTGGAGGTTCCAATTAGCTGAAAACATTTTTTAAAAGAAAGGGAGCCTTGAAAACCTATTTTGTAGAAAATAAGACATATAATTGCAGAGTGACACCATTCCAAAAAAAAGTTGCAAAGTGATGATGAAATTCAACGAAAAATTAGTAGTCAAGTCAGATTTTTTTAGTTAAATCAATAGAATTTTGTACACCGGATATAATATATTGGGTGACAGACCCATTGCTAGACAAGTGTTTAGAAAAAAAACCTAAATAAGGATTTTAGGCTTTAAAAAGTTAGATTTAGGCCTCGAAAAATAAAAACAAAAAAACCCAAAACACAGCAAAGGAATTTTTAAAAGAGGTTAGTGTTTCTAGTCGGCCGACTAGAAAACGTTTCCTAGTCCGTCGGCTAAAAACACATGGGTCCACATTGTTTGGGTGCCGAGTTTGACCCGGCTTGTACGGGTCCGGGTCAAACGGGCCGGGTCAAAATGACCGGAAAATTTTACGGGTCACTAAGCCTGGACCCGCACCCGGCCTGTACGGGCCGGGTCGACCTGCGGGTCACCCATGTTTTTAGTAAATTTTTGCTTTTCCTGTTTTTTTAGTTTTTGTAAGTATTTGCTCGCCACCTTCTCCAAAGGCTACTTCTCAACCATCCTTTGCAACTGATGTGTTGAGAGATTTGTCATATTAAACGTGGTGAAAACTGCAAGGAAATACTTTTCTGGAAAGGTGGCTAGCAATAATAAGTACCGAAAAAGCTAGAAATAATAATCATAATGTACTAAAGTTTTAGAGGAAAATTATGAAAAAAGTTCTATAAAGGGTTCCTTTATATGACAATTACATAAAAAACTACAAAGAAGAGGTATAAAAATATGACAATTACCTGAAGACTACTTTGTTTCACTTCTACGGGCACCCGCGGGTCCACTCAGACCCACCCAGTTTTGACGGGCCGGGTTGACCTGCGGTTCAACTTAGAAACGGGTCACAAAACGTTGACCCAGGCCAGGAAATTACGGGCGGGCCGGGTCAATTCTTGTCAGGTCTATTTGGGTGATCCAAAGCATTCATTTGAGAGGCCCAGACATAGATAGGAGGTACCCAAAAGATCAGCTTCAGAGGATCATCTTAACCCTACGATTTGTGGAGCTAAAAAAGGGACAGATTTGTGCATGTTTAGAGCCGTCCAATTTACCACAAATCATATGGTTGGGAAGATCCTATGGAGCTGATTTTGGGGGCACACCTATCTATGTCAGGACCCATCAAATGAATGGTTTACATCACCCAAACGAAGGTGGGCCCCCGCTGTATTTTTGGCCGACAGACTAGAAAAGTGTTTCTAGTCGGCATATTAGAAACACCTTCCACTTTTTAAAAAATTTGTTGTGAAGAAATCCCAAAACACTAAGGGGCCGTTTGGATACGCAGATTTTAGAAAACAGGTTTTTAGTTTGAAATCAGTGTAAAAGAGGGTTCATGATCAGGTTGATGTGTGCTGTCCTGGCAGTGTTTCTTGGATTTTAAGCAGGAAAATTAGGTTTTAAAAATCTCTCCTGCAACCTGAGATTTCTAAAACCAGGAAAATGGGAGGATCTTCTACTCTCTTGCAGATGGAATGAAGGGAGAGAAGTGAAAATGAGTAAAAAACGACGGCTGGTCCGCTTCTTCTCTTGTCTCTAACCCTCTTTTCTAACCCTCTTTTACATTGTTTTCAAACTAAAAACCTGGTTTCTAAAATCCGCATATCCAAACGGCCCCTAAGTAGCTAGCCGATTAACAGAAAACTGATTAGTAGTAAAACAAGCAGAAATTAACATATGATGAAGAAAATATCAGTGAGTCAAAAATCGAAAATAGAAAACAAGACAGGGCATACGCAAATAGTGCCTCCCAAAAACTAAAAGAAGAAACGCTGTTACAAAAAACCCTATTTTGATTTCTCCAAACAAAAATAGAAACCCTATTTTGATCTTCTAGAAAACGAAAGAAAGAGAGGGATAGGGAGTACTTGGTTTTGAGGATTGAATCAAGACTTTAGGCTCAGGAGTTTGAAGACGACAGAGCTTTAAGATGATGGAGGTTGTTGCACAAGCTGGGGCATAACGAGAGCGCCTCTTAAAAAGTTAGAAAAGTCGGGGAAGTAACATTTTTTGCTACTCAGCAACGGAAATAAGATGCGAGAAAAGTTTGAAAAACGACATTTCCACATTTTTTTTCTAATTTTCACGTATAATATTCAACAAAACAACCAAATTCGTATTTCCAAAGAAACTTTGGGCTACCTTTCCTTTCCTCTCCGCCTCTTAGAAATCAAATGAACAGAGCCTACGTGCCCATGGCATGGAAAGGGTAGTTTTGCTATTTAAGGAAAAAAAAGCCTAAAAATCAAGGGTAGTTCAGCTCCACTCTCTGTCCCCAATTCATTTTCCTTATCAATTAGTTAGCAGGCAAAAAACTCAAAAGTTTTCTTAAAGCATCCTTATTACCAAAACTACAATTTGCCCCCTTTAAATTTCCATTTGAGCATTGCCAGGAAAGCGGGAATCCGTTTTGTGAAAAACAATTGCGGATTTTTAACTCAACGGACCGTTTATACCTTAACTTTTGCTAGAAACATGGTTCCTGTAGTGTTTCTACAGGTACGATGACCCTAATTTTTGCCTAAGTCGCCCTTTCGGGTTTTTGACTTAGCAGATCTTCAAATCTTCTTGTTTTGGACATTGAAAAGACTTTTGGGGATCCTAAAAAGATTTGTTGGTTTCACAAACGGTGACCGAGACTGAAATGATCATGTTGCCTACGTACCCCAAAGAAAGGTTGGGATCAGGTTCGCGTAGTTTGAGACTTTCTGCTGAGGATAACTAATTGGGAAGTTTGGCTTCGCCGAATGGGACCGAACCTGAATTGATCAGGCTGCCTACGTACCCCAAAGAAAGGTTGAGATCAGGTCCGTGTAGTTCGAGACTTTTTTGTGGGAAAATTATCGAAGGGTAATGTGAAGGGTTTCGTTGGGGTTTGCCAAAAGGGTGACTGAACCTGGGTTTGTCACGCTGCCTATGTACCCCAAGGAAAGGTTAGGATTCGGTCTGCATAGTTCGTAGCTTTTTTACTGAGGAGTGTGAGTGATGGGGTGAGTCATTTAGGCTCTGGTTGGCTCATAAGGGCCTTCGATGTTAAGAGTAATATCTTTTTAATTGATTGAGGTTGGTAGGGTCAGGAATTCTATCCCCATTTTGGTCAAAAAGTCTGACGGCTTTTCTGGACAAGATTTCATCAACGATGTAGGGGCCAGACGAATTTGGTTTAAACTTTCCCCATTGATCGAAGACAGAAGCTCGGCATTTTCTTAGTACTATATCCCCCTCTCTGAGTTCTCGAATACGGACTTTCCTGTTGAAAGCTCTTTCTATTCTACGCTGAGAGCCTGGTACTAGGTGCGACCTCACACATCTGCAATATGTTGCAGGGGTTCAAGAAAATCAGAAGGCTGACTGAAGGCGAGCTCACCCTACAGGTTGGAACTGAAGCAACAGTTGTTGTCCAAGATGTAGGAGATTACGTATGGACATTCTCAGGCGATTATCTAATATTAAAGGATTGTCTCTATGTACCTTCAATAAGAAGAAATTTAATTTCAGTTTCAAAAATATTTCATGACGGATATTCTACTAGTTTTAATAAAACTTATGTTTTTATTAAAAAGGGAAATTACTTAATTGTGGAAGGTACAATGAGTCATGGCCTATACTTAATAAACGCCTTAGAGAATGTGAGCAATGTTGAGAATATTTCGAGTATTGTTGTTCCAAACCTCAAAAGGGCATGAGACACGATAATGCCAACACATCTTTGACATCTTCGATTAGGTCAAATTGGCCTAGAGCGGATCACAAGGTTAGTGAAAGATGGTCCATTGGATTCAATCCAAGTGGAACCCTTTCCGACTTGTGAGCCATGTCTCCAAGGCAAAGTGACTAAAATTCCCTTCAAGAGTGGAAGTAGCAAAAGTGTATTGGAATTGACACATACATATGTATGTGGTCCTCTTTCTCATCCTTCAAGAGGACGGTTTGTCTACTTCGTGACTTTCACGGATGACCATTCAAGGTACGGCTACCTGTACCTACTGCGACGTAAGTCTGAGACCTTTGAAAAGTTCAAAGAGTTCAAGAACGAAGTAAAAAACCAGCTAAACAAGAAGATTAAGACACTTCGCTCCAATAGGGGAGGAGAGTACCTCTCGGATGAGTTTAAGGACTACTTAAAAGAAAACAGAATAGTTTCTCAATGGACTCCACGTACAACACCAAAGTTGAATGGTGTGTCAGAGAGGAGAAATCAAACACTATTAGACATGGTTCGATCTATGATGAGCTTTTCACAAGCACCTTTGTTTCTGTGGGGGTATGCCTTAGAAACAGTGCTCTACATCCTTAATCAAGTACCAACTAAATCAGTACTAAGGACTCCATATAAGATATGGACGGGCGGAAAACCCGCATTGAATCATATGAGGATATGGGGTTGTCCTGCCTATGTTAAAAAGATAGGTGTTGAAAAGTTGGAGGCACGAACCAATAGGTGTCTCTTTATTGGATATCCTAAAGAAACAATGGGTTACATATTTTATAACCCTGGTGAGCAAAACAGTTTTGTAAGCCGGAATGCCGCATTCTTAGAAGAAGAGTTCATTCAAGATGCGAGCGGAAATGATAGGATTGCCTTAGAAGAGCAACCCGAAAATCCAATAGAAAGATATAAGAAAATTGAGCAAGTACCCATTAAACCTATTCCAACACCCCGACGTAGTAGTAGAGAGGTCAGACAACCCGATAGACTTGTCTACTTGGGTGAACTAAATACAGAAGATACAGATCCCCTTAACTACAAAGAGGCGATGTTAGACATCGATGCGGAAAAATGGATGGACACTATGAAATTCGAAATGGACTCTATGTATTCCAATAAGGTCTAGACGCTCGTTGATCCACCTGAGGGTATTAAACCCATTTGATGCAAATGGATCTTTAAGAGGAAGAAGGGCCCTGATGGAAAGGTGGAGACCTATAAGGCTAGGCTAGTGGTGAAGGGATATAGTTAAAAGGCTGGTATTGACTATGAGAAAACCGTCTCACCAGTAGCCATGCTAAAGTCCATTAGGATTTTACTAGCTATCTCTGCACATTATGATTATGAAATCTGGCAGATGGATGTTAAAACCGCCTTCTTGAATGGAAACATTCAGGAAGATATATATATGGTCTAACTGGAGGGTTTAAGGCTGCTGAAGAGGGTAATCAAAAGGTGTGCAAGTTGTAGAGATCCATTTATGGATTGAAGCAAGCTTCCTGTAGTTGGAACCTTCGTTTTGATGGAGCAGTCAAAGAGTTTGGCTTCTGTCAAAACGTAGACGAGGCTTGTGTTTACAAGAAGGTCAGTGGGAGCGCAGTTACATTCTTGGTTCTTTATGTAGATGACATTCTACTCATTAGGAATGACGTAGGAATGCTATCAAGTATAAAGTTGTGGCTTTCAAGCACGTTTGCTATGAAAGATCTGGGAGAAGCTTCATACATTCTAGGACTTAAATTGTTTATGGACTGTAAGAATAGGAAGCTTGGGCTATCACAAGAAACTTACATAGATAAGATATTGGCAAGGTACAACATGGCAGATTCCAAGAAGGGATTAGTTCCTTTCAGGCATGAACTCAGATTATCCAAGAAGATGTGTCTCAATACACCTGAGGATAAGCAGGTTATGAACAACATTCCCTACGCCTCGATTGTGGAAAGTCTTATGTATGCTATGTTATGTACAAGGCCAGATATCTGTCACTCTGTAAGTGTGGTTAGCAAATATCAGTCGAACCCAAGATTAGACTATTAGATAGTAGTTAAACATATTTTCAAGTATCTTAAGAGAACTAAACATTATTGTTTAGTTTACTATGCAGAGGAGTTGGCCGTTTCTGGTTTTACTGACGCAGACTTTTAGTCTGACGTTGATGACATGAAATCATCATTTGGTTTTGTGTTCACCTTAGGAAATGGGGCAGTGTCATGGAGAAGTTGCAAGCAAGACAATACGGCAGATTCCACAACTGAGGCTAAGTACATCGCTGCGCGTGAAGTAGCGAAAGAGGAGGTATGGCTGTGAGAGTTTCTGGACGACCTTGGAGTCGTGCTCTCTGTTGAGAGACCCATTACGTTGTATTGTGAGAACAGCGGAGCGATTGCTCAAGCAAAGGAACCGAGGTCTCATCAGAAGTCCAAGCATGTACTTTGAAAGTATCATGTGATACGGGAGATCATTAATAGAGGGGATGTGGCTATTGCAAAGGTTGCCTCAGCAGATAATGTGGCAGACCCTTTTACCAAACTCCTAAGTCAAAAGGTGTTTGACCGGCATGTTAAGATAATAGGTCTAAGATATATGCATAACTGGCTTTGAGGGCAAGTGGGAGACTGTTAGAGTAGGTGCCCTAAAACCCAGTATATTTCGCATGTTAATGAATAAAAGTTTATTTTCATGACCATTTACCTATAAGTGAAATATGTGTGACAAGCTACATGTTATTGACACATATTTGTCCTTAGGTAGCAAAGTAGGAAACCCATGCTCATGGATTCACAGATCCTAGAGAGCAAGGAGATATGGGATTCTGGTTCTTTGCAGACCTTAATAGTTCCTAGTTGGGGTTGAGGTTGGACACCTCTTTCTGTATACAACTAGCATCTATCTTGCCAACATGCACGAGATGTGGAGTGACTTATCTCAATCACTTGGGTAGTGGACCCTAAGCAAGATTGAATGGGGTATGACAATGAGATTACGAACTGAACGTGATAACATTAGAATAGCTTCTGGACAGGAGATAGTTGAGCTATTCTACCAGACAGGACCCTTTACATGTCCTTTGACCTGAGGGGTCATATTGACCGTGATTCTCTTGGAGTCACTAGAGGGTAGTACTGAAGTGTTGGACAAATCTTCAAGGTCAATAGTGATACCCGACATGGAATTCTCCACCTATTTCATAGGATAACATCTAAGGTTTTGGTCAGTTGAGTAGGCCTAGAAAAATACCTGGCCATGTGGATTTGATATAATGTTTATCAAAAGGATTTCATAAAATAAGTTTTGAAATATTTTTAGCAAATACATTTGTGGGCCAACACTGCTTGACTGAAAGGTATACCGTGAGTGAGCCCAAGGGATATTTGATGTCCACCACCCGTAGGACTCAACTCAGTAGATGTGGACTTGGAGAAAGGAATTGCACAGTTGATGTGATTAGGGGTATGATGATTTAACAGTTATCTTCAGGGTTACGTCTCGATGGAGGCCACTGACTCAATGCAATTGTAGCATTGCTACGGAGCAATAATCGTAGTGGGGCCCACTTATGGGTTCTGTAGGATCTACCGTTGAATCCCTGCTACGATCCCACTCACTACTTGATTGACCTATTATTATCTATTAGATAGAGGTCCTGCATTTATTTGGTTGCTTACACGAACTAGTTTCGTGGCATTTGATGCATTGAAATGATATATACAATGTATATAGTGTATATGCACTATGGGATACATTAGGAATTCCAAAATGGTTAAGTACAAACCATAAGGGTATTTTGGAAATTATAGAAAAATATGCATAGAGCTTTTTATCCCATTGGATGGGAGGAAATATGTTTACTTAATTAAAAGAATTAAATAAATAATTGTAATTTAGCTTATAATCTGGTTTTACTAAAATAGTCATAACTTACTCATCTCGCGTAAAAAAATGAATGTGTAAGTACTCGTTTTGAAGGATTTTGAAAGATCTACAACTTTATAATTTATGATATTTTCTAATTTACTCATTTACTTGTCCAAACATTAGGTCAAAGTTTGACCTACAGGCTTATAGCGGGAGTGTTGAAAAAGAAAACAATGTGTGAGATATTTTGGGAATGTTTTTGTCAAAAAAAGCAACCACGTTTTTTATTTGAAAAAAAAATCAATTTAGAGATTTATAAAAGTCCAAGAATTTCTAAAAACACTCGCTCACTGTTTGGTTTCTATTTTGAAAAATCCAACTACCTTGTTTCCAAATTGGAGCTTCTAATTATGATTAGTTTCCATGTTTTGTGAGATTTCTCTAGAAGGTTTAGGTTGTGTATATGAAAATTGAGAACTCGAATAGAGTTTGCAAGAGCTCTTCCATAATTCCATGTGATGGTAATTAGTAGAGACATCCCCAAGTCTTTCTATTCTTCTTCTTCAATTCCATCAACTAGTTTTGTCTTTTCTAAGTCAAAGACAAACATCCAACAAAGCTCCATTGATCTAAATACATATTCCCACATTATAATCTGCTTTAGATTAGGTTATAAAGTAAACAAAGAGTTGTTTACAAGATCCTTTGTGCAAAGAAAGGAATCTATCGGTTCAACTTGCGGTTTCGTATCGATTAGATTGTTGGCGGATTTTCGAGGAGTAGATCACGTAGACGTTTTTCTTCTCATCAGCAAAATAAGGTATTTATATTTATGTTTATTGAATCACATTAAAATTAATTAGTCCCTAGGAATCCTGGGTTAGAGCAAAAATTTTATTCTACATGGTTTATTCTTCCGCAACGTGTAGCAATTTTGCTCGGGGTTTTACAACCAATCTAACATCAATCTCTCTCTCTCTCTCTCTCTCTCTCTCTCTCTCTGTGCACTCCCAGCTCTTGGTCGGATCTACTCGAATCTCATAGGTATTACAAGGAGGAGGTAGCGGTGGCTGACGATGGTGGGGGAGATGGGGTCAAATCTCGTGGAAATGTGTGGGACCCGATCCCGCGAGAGGGGTGGGGCGCGAGCCGCCACGCTCTCTCTTGGTCTCTCGTACCCACGTGATTGGCGTGTACATTTTTATTATTGATTTTAATTCATCTTTTATGTGAACTTGGGATCACTAAGGCAATCCGAATTCCGCACAAAAGAGACTGACAGAGTCGCCACCTAGATGTGGGATCTAGGACCCGAAATTAACCAGAAATCTAGACTCGCTACCTGGTTACGAGAATGGAAGGTATGGGGAGTTATCCACCACATGCACCATTCCTGCCCGATAATCGGTCTTCAATTCCAAAAGCTAACTCTTTTAAATTTATTTTAAATGGCTCATTCAACTCTCTGTTAATGTGCGAACTATGTGACATGCATCCTAAAATCTAATTTCAATGTAGATCCTAAGTGTGTATCTTGATTTCTTAATTTGTTTGAATTCAATCTAAGTGAATGTTCTCATAAAATTCTAATTTCATGGAAAGTTCTAAGTGATTTAATTAAGAATTTACGAGAAAATTAATATACAAAACCCCATAATTTGTTGTGGAGCCGACTCGCGGTTGGTATGCCATCAGACATCCAAGCTGCCTACGCACCCAAGCCTCACTTGGATCAGAGTCGACGTAGTTCGGTGCACCTAAGCTAAGCTACTTATGCCTAACTCAACTAAGACACCGATCTAGACTGGATTGACTGTTTCAACAGTTTTAAGAGAAGTTATTTAATTCAAGTTGAGGATTTTATTATCCTAGGATTTCATCTAAGATGCTATATGATCCTATCTAAATGCAAGTTGTTCCTTAGACTAATGCAGGTTAACCTACATCCTAAGTAACTAGGCTTGTCCTAAGGAAAATTTGGGTGACTAGTGTAACTAGATCTATGGCACGATTGCTATCTATAGCAAGCATCCGTGATGAGGCTGGACTCCTAACTCTAGGACTCCCTAAAACCTAAGACTCCCTAAAACCTAGGACACGACATGATGTAAGTGTTCCTAAATTGGTCTCTAATGGTTCTTATGACGGAAACCATAATCCAACGGTTCCGAGAGACACAAGACAAATCGATTTAAGTTCTTGAAGTTAATGAATTTCAGATTTCAAGGATTTTCGGTTTCTGGACATTTAAGGAATACCAAAGGTTCTAGGGTTCATCAATTTTGGCCTATAATAGCATCCACGGAAGGGAATCGTGCGCTCTTTCTTTGTGCAATTTAATAGTTAGGTTATAGCACCTTATTGCCTGGCATATCTCAAGATTTTCGTGGACAGTAACCTCGGAGCCAATAACATGCTATAGCTTAAATATTCAAATTGTCTAAGATCGATTGCAATTGGGATACGATTATGGATGCACTAGCCACTTTTCCAGGGAAATCTAAAGATCCGAAGATTTTTATTTCAATGGAGTAAAGAGTGAACATGTGACAGATATTTAAGGTTCTTTGGAAATTTTCACAATGATTTTTAATTAATTTCGAATTTTCAATGGAATTTATCAATTTCAAACATATGAGTGATTTTACAAGTGAAATTATTGCAAACAAATTCGAAACAAACTGAAACTTCTACAGCAACAAGATGGGAATGTATGTAGCTTATTAGCAGAGTTTTCCAGATTTTTACATTAAGCTCCTATTTAATTTTGATTTAACAATAATGAGACCAGATTGTAAAAATAACACAAAAACTAGTAGAAATAGAAATCTAAATTCATTAAAATTTCTACAGTAATAAGATATGAATAAACATAGCATTCTGTGAGATTTGCATGAATTTCAAAGACTATTTACTATCAATGTCGGATTTTTCAATTTTAAGACTAGATTATGAATTTACACTACATCCCTTAGGAAACAAGATCCAAATCTATTGAAAAGTTTACATCAGCAAGACATATGAAACATAAGACTACTGTAAAAATTTTGAGAATTTTATTTGTGATCGGATGTCAGTAAAAAATCTCACAAAATCTGACAATTTTCAAAGAAAGCATCAAATAACATACTAAATAGAATCCAAAAATCCTTAAAACTTCATGGTGGAATGTATCAGTACCATATTATTTTCTCACAAAATTTCATTAATTTTGGAATCTATTTAGTATATATTTTATTTTTCTTCGTCAAAAAGATAGTTTTGAAGAGTTTTCTATTTTTAAAACATGATTTTTGAGAAAATTACGACTCCGGAAAATGTCCTTTAATCTTATTCTGATGTGATGAATACAAGAAAATTTTAAAATTCCACAAAATCAATCATCCTGAGATAGCTATTTTTTCGAATTTTGTAATTTCTCAGCCATTATTTTAAATAAAATTCCATTCTTCACTCAATTTCCAAAATCCTTTGATCCACTGTCCGATCCAAACCGATGGTTATTTTAGTCTATTTAAATAGATCAGCGTATTAAATTTTGAGACGAAACGGAATTGAAACACTAATGTAGATCATGATTTTGAGCACACACATATAATATTCAATTAAATCAAATTAAATGCTAAAAAACCATGCAAAAATACATAAAAAATACCAAATAATCCCGGAAAAATCTGAGAATAGTGCGCCTACCTGTGAGGGAGATCCTCGCCGAATCCGAGAGCCGAAAAATCTGAAAATCCCGCCGACGTGCAATTCGCTCCGCTTTCTTTCTTCCTTTTTTTTTCTTCTTCTCACTGTGAAGAGATGGAGGGTGAGAGAGAGTGAGAATGATAGAGAGGTTGAGAGACAGAGATAGAGGGAGTTTGAGAATGATGGCTAAAGAGGTTGAGAGTCAGAGATAGAGATAGATAGAGTTTGAGAATTAAAAGAGATTGAGACAGAACGATAGAGAGAGATAGAATTCGAAAGTTAAGAGGGGTGGAGAAATTTGAGAGGGAGTAAGAACGTAAGATAACAGAGGGCTTGAGGGATGAACATAAGAGTTGAGGCATAGTAATAGAGGTGGAGAGAGTACAGAGATAGAGAGAATATAGGTGAGAGAGATGGGAGAGTAAGATGGAGAGAGAGATAGTTCGATAGAAAGAGAGAGAGAGAGAGAGTTAGATGGAGAGAGAGAGAGATGGAGAGAAAGAGAGGAAAAACATAGTATAAGCTACTCTGTTTTTCTTCATGTTTTTTTTTTTTTTTTTTATAAAAGATGCTGCTGTTGGGCCACCGTAACAGCCGAGAGAGAGGGAGTGAAAACACAGATGGTGGGGAGATGGAGGAAGCAGAGAGAGGTTGGAAGATGAAAAACAGAGGGTGGTGGGAGGGCTGTTGGAGATGAGAAACGGAGGATGGAAGAGATGAGAGGTTGCTGTGGAGATGAGAAACAGAGGGTGGAGGAGATGAGAGGTTGCTGTGGAGATGAGAAACAGAGGGTGGAGGAGATGAAGGAAGCAGAGAGAGCCAAAACCGAGATGAAGGAGATGAGAGTTTATTCTTTTTCTTCTCTTTTTTCACATAACTGTTGTTCTTGAACCAAAAACAGAGAGCCGAGCGAGAGAGCTAGGCCAAAATCTTCTTATTTTTTTTCGTTCTCCCCTCTCCTAACTATCTATCTTCTTTTCTTTTTTTTTCACAGAGTTGCAGAAAAACCGAGAGCCTCTTTTCTTTTCTTTTTCTTCTTCTTATAAAGATCTCTCTACTCTAGGAAAGTTGCCGAGAGGTTTTCCTATCTTTCTCTTTCAATGGTGTATCTTCCCATATTCATAGAGTGTAGGTTTCTATTTTTCACTCACTTACCCTCTTTGCAGAATAAAACTAATATGCTTGGAAAGAAAATAAGGGCAAGCTTGGGTATCTTTCCCAAGTAACATCACACGTTTCTTTTTATTACATAATATTACCATCCTTTAGAAAGCCTTTCCACAATCTCCACTTTCTAATTTCCCTTAAAATATCCATTTCTTTCTTTCTTTCTACCTATTGATATCTTTCTACCCACGAATTCTCCCTTGATTAAAATTGCGGGCCCCGCTTTGCTTCTGAATTCTACTCGAAATTAGACCCGAAATCTATATCGAGACATTGGGGGACCCTTTTTAATCAACAATCTAAATCGTTCAATTTGCGGGCCCCAACACATAAACTAGTTGCCCCCCCCCCCTTCAATTGAGCGATCCGAACTGTCCAAATGATAGGACCCATTGTAGATAGATGGTTACCCAAACATCATCTTCATATGATGATCTTAACCGCTCATTCAGTTTGCCACAATATAAATTGGTTGTGGCCCCATTCATTTCCATAAGATGATTTACATTGTCCAATCAGTGGGCTGCCACCTTAAGATTTTTATTTTTTCATAATAATGGACCCATGCTAGATTGGCCGAAATATACGACGGCGACCACGGAAGTCAGTTTTGCTTATTTGATCCAAATAAATTCAAAACCTCATATTTTTCGTGAAAAATAATGCAGGGCACGCTTGCTTGATCCAAATCTAATCAAAATATTCAATGTGGCCCACCAAATGGGTCCAAATTCTCTCTTGCTTCGATTTTTGTGAATAACCCTTCTCAACACCTGGCGGAAGAATGCAAAACACGGCAGAAATGATCGAAAAGATCAAGAAAACATAAGAGGCGGACACGGGAATGGAAAACATTGAAGAACCGATAGAAAAACACCAACTTCTTTGTTGATTAAAGCGGAGCAAAATGGGGGTGTCTACAAAATGGAGAAGGGGCTAATGGCAAGGTGATGTTAATGGTTGAAATAAGGTGAAGGTGGAGTTGGATCAGAGATGGAGATGGTACTAATGATGTGGGGGTGGTGGAGTTTAGATCTAGGTAGTAATTTGGGTTTTGTGGGGAGTGAATGTGGTGGCTGAAGGAGGCCGAAGGTAGACGAAGGTGTAGATGGAGGTGGAGATGGCTACGGTGGTGAGAAGATGGTGGTGGTGGATGGGCTTAATGGTTGAGCTTGCAACCATGGGGCAGCAGATCATCTTCCATGTCTTCTCTTCTCTCTGCTCCTCTCTCTCTCTCTATTGTGCTCCCTCAATCCCTCTCTCTCTTTCTATATATTCTCGAAAAATCAAGTAGAAACCCCCCCCCCCCAAATGCCCTAATCCGATGAGTAGTTGTAGAGAGATGGCACATTTTGCCACCCCCTCTCCCTTCCAGGACAGCCCCAATCTAGTATATTTATTACTACTTTTTAGCGGAGGGGTGGTTTGGGCAATAAAAAGGGGAATTAAAGTATAGGATAAACTTGCACCCCTCCTTCCTTCCTTGGACAACCCCTAAGTGCATCTGTCTTTACTTCTTTAATTAGCTTGCAAGAGCTACTTTGGAAAATGTGATAACCCTTCAATAGCTCTTTAAATACTAAAACAAGATGAGATAGTGTAAATATCAAAATATGGAGTGCGGGTAATCGTTAGGACTCGCGGGAACTCAAATAGAGTGCCAATACCGAAACTCAGGGATATTTTTGTAGGCTTTCGAATTTTTGCAAAAATGAAATATAATATCAGGGCAATTGAATGGAGGATTCCAATGGGGTTTAGAGATCACCCAGGCTTTCAAAAGATTTCAAAACTCATCCGCAAATGGGCATTTTTCGGGTTCTTTCGCACTCAGGGCTCGATTCTTCGAGAATTTTGAGATTTTATTCGAATTTGAGATTTAGGGTCTGATCAAAATGGGGTATCTACAGATGCCCCTCTTTGGTAGTGGGCGCTTGTCATACGAATGCCAAAGCAGAAGAGAGAACACATTTTGATTGGCCCAAGATTTTGAGCGAAAAGTACAAAAGGGATTGAATTTTGATTAAATGATAATTTGGACTTTGAACAATCAGGCAAAACCAACACGCACTGAAAATGGGGTTTTAGACAAACAGGCGGAACCTTCGCGCACTGAAACTAAGATTTTGAATAATCTGGCGAAACGTACACGCACTGAAAATGGGATTGGAACAATCAAGTGGAACATACACGCTCTGAAAATGGGATTTGAACAATGAGGAGGAACCTACACACTCTGAAAATGGAATTGGAACAATCAGGCAGAACCTACATGCTCTGAAAATGGGATTGGAACAATCAGGCGGAACCTACACGCTCTGAAAATGGGATTTGTTAGACAAACAGGCGGAACCTACACGCACTGAAACTGAGATTTGTTAGACGGAACCTTCACGTACTAACAAACAAGAGCACTTTGTTATGCAGAACCTTCACGCAAGAACAAACGGAAAATTTAATTAGGCGGAACCTTCACGCACTAATCAAAGGGGAGATTTAGTTAGGTGGAACCTTCACACGCTAACTAACAAGAAAGCTTCGTTATGCGGAACCATCATGCAGTAACAAGCAGGAAAATTTAATTAGGCGGAACCTTCACGCACTAATCAAATAGAGGATTTGTTAGACGAGATTTTCTTTTTCTTCTTTTTTTTTTTGCTTGGATGCCGGGAATGGGGCTACTCATTGAGTGTTCTAACTTGGAATTCTATATAGCCCAAGTGTTCTTGTGGGGCGCATGTTCTATGATTGTGATTTTGTTGTCCAAAAGTCTTCTTTCAATTTTTTATTATCATCACTTGATGTCTGATGTTACCCTTTGAAATTTATGCTTTTTCGTCCTGATGTCTAAAGCTGAGGGAGACTTACATTGAACAGTGCTAGGGCACGCTCCCTGTTTATCCTCGTAGGATCAAGCAGAAGTACTTTGAACCCTCTAAGTAGGCTTATCGATTCTTCGCACTCTTCAGGAGATAAAGTTTTGCCAATCCGTATTTCCCGAGTTTCAAATTTTGATACCACTATCAACAGTTTCGATTTCTTCTTCAAGTGACTATGATCAACACTCTTCCTCTCGTTTGACGATCTTTAAGATTGCGAGAGAAATTTCATCCGCATCCTCATTCGAGAAGGGTTTCTTAGTTTGTTTAACATTAGATCCAAGAGTGAACATATAGAGAAATTGGACACTGAAAACACATGTTTATTTCACTGAGGAGTTTATGTACATCTGTGATATTTGACACGCGACAATGGGCTTTACATCGAACTCGACAAAAGAATGGACACTGACTCACAATAAGAAAGACAAGACAGACTCACCATACTTAGACTTGACACTGACATGGTTAGACCTACCAACTTTGACAAGAGAGTTGGTATGCAGACAACAAAGAACAAATTTCAAAGATGTGACACCTTTCTTGGAGGCAATGGACTAGTGTTGAAAGTTCATGGACAGCGTGCCTTCTTGAATGATTATAATGACTGGAGAGATCGACCCTGGAGTTAGAATCTCAGAAGGGACGCCCTATAATGTCTTGTCAACTTGGCTCAAATTGATCCATTGGCACTGGTAGGATTTTGTCTAGCATGATATTTTTAAGGAGTTCAAGCTCTATCATTTTTCCTTGTCCTTTTCAATTCACTTCCTAGCCCCGGGGTGGTATAGGTAAAAGTGGTAAGATCTATGAAGGGTTGAATGGTTCCCATGGTGGGTGAAAGAGGTGCAACATGATTAGGTGCAGGGTTTTCAGAAGCATTTGAGTTCGAGAAGAATGAGGGGATCCCCGTCTATCATGTCCTGGATTTCATCATTATTTTTCTCATTTCTGCCATGACAAGACTCTCAATAGACTTAGCCGTCTGGACAATGTGAGAGGAAATAGGTACAACAGACTGGCTAGACCAAATGAGTTTAGAGATGGAAGCTCTTTTGAGGTTGATTGTAGACTAGGTCAAACTCCTGTCATGGAATTGACGAACACCAGCTCAATGAGAAGTAATCACATGGCAATGTAATATGCAAGTTGGAACAAAAAGGTAGCACAAACACGTCCTTCCCTTGGATAAAATCCGGCAGCATAACTGCTATATAAGGAGACGTGATAAGGTAAGCACATGGATCGTTAACAAACCCAAAAGGATAATGATTACACTCAAGGTTTCTAGGAAAAATCTGACAGGATGACGGCTGTACTAGAAGGGTCTAAACAACTGCACATAAAGAGTACGCCAACAAGGTCAAGATGAAGCAGGTCTCTCAGTGAGAACACACACTGGTAGTGATAATGGCAAAATAGACTAACAATCGACATGTGGAACATGATCTGATCAGGATCAATCAAAGGATCAAGCTCATGGAAGATAGATCATGGCTATAAAGATAATGATGATTTAAAGACCATTGATCTGATCATAATCTGAATGGTGGATAGGAATGATTGATTGAATTACATAAAGAATCCTAACTAAGAAGGTCTTATATCCAATAATAAATAAATATATACATATATAATACACACACACACACACACACACACACACATATATATATATATATATATATATATATATATATATATATATATGTATATACATATGCATAAATACCCTAACAAGGGGCACCATCCCTAATTCTAATCTAGCAGAGTCAAGGAGGTCTTAACTCATGACAGACTAGTGAGTGTACTAGGGCCTTATTTGTAGCCACACGTGGTGAACTACCCTAGTCTATAGGTAGGACAAGGCTCCTAACTCGAGGGTCACATGTGTAAGCAACACATGTTCGTCTCTATATGCAAACAAAGGACAAATGCAATAAGGTCTGCAAAGAACCAGAATTCCATATCTCCTTTCACCTTATGATCTGTGAATCCATGAGCATGAGTTTCCTACTTTGCTACCTAATGACAAATACGTGTCAATAACAAGTAGCATGTCACACATATTTAACTTATAGTTACCAATTTATTGTCATGAAAAGAAACTTTTATTGATTAACTGTGGACCCCGATCGAAGAGAGAGAGGTGGGGGACGAGCCCCCAACGGCCTCTTGATCATCCACGTGTGAAGGAGAGTTCTACCAAGGAACTCTCGAAACAGATGCCATCCTCATAGCATAGCACGAGTGGCGATAAATGAGATACCTCTTGATCCAAGGATAAATCCTCAAACCAAGACGTACCAAAACAAACTCAGAGTCGCCATCGATGGATAGGCCATGGAATCCCAAAACAAATCCTCTGTGCAATGGATAACTAGAAATATATATGGGCTCGTGCCTGATTATGAATGGAGAAGGTCCGAAGAGCACCCCTTATTCATCTGAGTGTAAGCTCTTAGTCTCTTATGCCATTTATTATTAACCTTAAAGAGTTTTGGGCAAAAAACATGTGAAATGGGAACAAATATCCTCAAGAAGACGTCTACCTAATGTAGACACCCCCATTTTGCTAGACTTTAAAAAGCAAAAGATTCGGTAGTATCATCAATTTTTATATCCGTATTCAGCATTAGATTAGACATCCATGCATTTTAGGGTAGATTTCATTTCATTATGAGAGTTTTGAAGTTGATTCGCAATCCTGAAGGTCTCTAGGGGGTTCCTTTGGCCTCTGAAAGATGAAAGTTCAAGTTTCCAAGCAAATGAAAAAACCTGCTATTTTTAGAATTTTCAGGGTTTCCCTCATTTTTGCCTATTTTGCACTGCAGGGGTATTTTGGTCATTCCCGATGTGTCTCGTTTGACCCCCGAGTTATATTTGAGAAATCTTGAGTAATTTTACAAATTTTGAAAAAGCTGCTATTTTTAGAAACTCATGGGGCTTCCACATTTTCATCATCTTATGGATATTTCAATCATTTCTCGTATGTCTAAAACCATCTCGAGGGTACGGCTGATGGATTATGAGTAATTTCGTAACCTTTGGGAAACCTGCTAAATTTAGATCTCTCAAGATTTTCTCTTAGTCTTGCACTTCGGGGGTATTTTAGACATTTCCAAACATAGCATATTTGGTCCCTAATTGTGTCTAAGAAATCTTGAGTCCGTTCATAAATTTTTGAAAATCTGCTATTTTTAGAATTTCTCAGGGTTTTCCCTAGTCTCGCCAAAATTCTAGCACCTTGGGGTAATTTGGTCTTTTCCTGTGTAATTCTTTTGATCCCCGAAATATGTTTGAGAGATTATGATTGATTTCCTAAATTTTGGAAAACCTGCTAAATTTAGAATTTCTCAGGAATTTCGCTTAATTTGGAAATTTTAAGTGTTGAGGGCATTTTGGGTATTTTCAAGGGATACCAAATGATTCTGTTTAATATTGCTCACCGAAAGGACCCAATTTTAAAAGTTTCTATTTTTGAAGTGTGACCACAAAGACTTTCCATTTTTAATTTTTTCCTTTAGGGGTGAACCAATCTGAGGGTATTTTGGTCGCATTTGGATGTCTAACAGTCAAGTAGGGGCATTTTGGTCCGAAAAGTTATTTCCAAAAAAAGATGGTCCGATCATGTGTGAGGGATGCACCATAAATGTCAAATGGGTTGGGTCCATATATAGAATGTTGAATTTAGAAAGATTTTATTGATTTTTTACGGAAAATCCCGAAACCCGTGTGAAATGGCCCATTGGGCTAAAGCCCACAAAGATGGAGCTCATGTGGGTTCACCCATATGGGTCAACCACCATGGTGGGCGGCCCACATGAGTTGAGCACCCACCTTGATGATGTCACAATGGTGACATCATATTTGTTAAAAGAAAAATAAAAAGAATAAAAAATAAAAAGAAAGAAAGAAGGAAAAGATGAATGATTGCTTAAAAAGGTTTTCTTCCAAATAAGCAATGTGGAATGAGAATAACATGTCTTGATTGACAAGAAATTAAGATTGGAATCAAATCCAATTTGGAAACAAGAAAGAAAGAAAGCAAGAGGGGAAAATTGGAAACAAGCCAAAAATGGAGCTCTCACATTGGAAATTGTTATTTCTCTCTTAACCCTAACTTTTTTTTATATAAAAATCAAAGCAAACAATCCAGAAAAGGGGAAAAATCCAAATTCGTCCATTTTCTCTCTCCTCCCAAGAAATTTTTTTTTCTTTTCTCCCTTGAAGTGTGATCTCTCTCTCTCAAGTGTTCTTCAAAAAAGGAATTCTTGAATTCCTCCTTCTCCAAGGCATCATACAATCAAGAATTATTGGAGTGTTCTTTGGGTCTTCTTCATCATAAAAAAGGGTGCGACAAAGCGTATACCTCGGATCTACGCACCCTAAAGACAAGGAGCGCGATCAACGTGGTGGAAATATAAAAAAAGCAAAGAAAGAAAGGACGCAGGATTGAGCGTCGGCGAGATTTTTCATAATTTTCGGCCTTTGGATTCGGCGAGGATTTCCATCACAGGTAGGTGCACTATTCTCAGATTTTTCCAGGATTATTTGGTATTCTTTATATATTTTTGCATGGTTTTTAGCATTTAATTGAATTTAATTCGATATTATATGTGTGTGCTCAAAATCATGATCTACATGAGTGTTTCAATTCCGATTCGTCCCGAAATTTAATACACTGATCTATTTAAATAGACTAAAATAACCATCGGATCAGATAGGACATTGAATCAAAGGATTCTGAAAATTTGAGTGAAGAGTGGAATTTCATTTAAAATAATGGCTGAGAAATTACAAAAGTTGAAAAAATAGCTATCTCAGGATGATTTGTTTTGTGGAATTTCAAATTTTTCTTGTGTTCATCACATCAGAACAAGGTTAAAGGACATTTTCCGGAGTCGTAATTTTCTCAAAAATCATGTTTTAAAAATAGAAAACTCTTCAAAAATATCTTTTTGACGAAGAAAAATAAAATATATACTAAAAAGATTCCAAAATTAATGAAATTTCGTGAAAAAATAATATGATACTGATACATTCTACCATGAAGTTTTGACAATTTTTAGATTCTTTTTATATATTATTTAATGTTTTCTTTTAAAATTATCAGATTTTGTGAGAATTTTTACTGACATCAGATCACAATTAAAATTCTCAAAAATTTTACAGTAGTCTTATATTTCATATTTCTTGCTGCTGTAAAATTTTCAAGTGATTTGGATTTTGTTTCTTAAGGGTTGTAGTGTAAATCCATAATCTGGTCTTAAACTTGAAAAATCCGAAATTAGTAGTAAATGGTTTTTAAAATTCCTGAACATCTCACAGCATGTTATGTTTACTCATATCTTATTTCTGTAGAAATTTCAATGAATTTAGATTTCTATTATTGTTAAATCAAAATTAAATAGGAGCTTAATGTAAAAATCTGCAAAACTTTTCCAGTAAGCTACATACATTCCCATCTTGCTGCTGTAGAAATTTCAATCCATTTTGAATTCGTTTGCAATAAATTCACTTGTAAAATTACTCATGCGGTTTAAAATTGATAAAATCCACTCAAAATTGAAATTAATTAAAAATCATTATCAAAATTTCTAAAGAACCTTAAATTTTTGTTACATATTAATTCTTTAATCCATTGAAACAAAAATCTTAGGATCTTTAGATTTCCCTGGTAAAATGGCCAGTGCATCCATAATCGTATCCCAATTGCAACCGATCTTTGACAATTTGAATATTTAAGCTATAGCATGTTATTGGCTCCGAGGTTACTATCCACGGAAATCCTGAGATATGCCAGGCAATAAGGTGCTATAACCTAAGTATTAAATTACACAAGAAAAGAGCGCACGATTCCCTTCCTTGGATGCCATTCGAGGCCGAAATTGGAGAACCCTAGAACCTTTGGTATTCCTTAAATGTCCAGAAATCGAAAATCCTTGAAATCTGAAATTAATTAACTTCAAGAACTTAAATCGATTTGTCTCGTGTCTTTCGGAACCATTGGATTATGGTTTCCGATATAAGAACCATTAGAGCCCAATTTAGGAACACTGGTGTCAGGTCGTGTCCTAAGTTTTAGGGAGTCTTAGGTTTAGGGAGTCCTAGAGTTAGGAGTCCAGCCTCATCACGGACGTTTGCTATGGATAGCAACCGTGCCATAGGTCTAGTCACACTAGTCACCCAATCTTTCCCTAGGACAAGCCTAGTAAACTAGGATGTAGGCTAACCTGCATTAGTCTAAGGGACAACTTGCACTTAGATAGGATCATATAGCATCTTAGATGAAATCCTAGGATAATAAAATCTTCAACTTGAATTAAATAACTTCTCTTAAAACTGTTGAAACAGTCAATCCAGTCTAGATCGGTGTCTTAGTTGAGTTAGGCATAAGTAGCTTAGCTTAGGTGCACCGAATTACGTCGACTCTGATCCCAGTGAGGCTTGGGTACGTAGGCAGGTTGGATGCTTGATGGCATATCAATCACGAGTCGGCTCCACAACAAATTGTGAGGTTTTGTATATTAATTTTCTTGTAAATTCTTAATTAAATCATTTAGGACCTTCCATGAAATTAGAATTTTAGGAGAACTTTCACTTAGATTGAATTCAAACAAATTAAGAAATCAAGATACACATTTAGGATCTTCATTGAAATTAGATCATAGGATGCATGTCACGTAGTTAGCACACTAACATAGAGTTAAATGAGCCATTTAAAAGAAATTCAAAAGAGTTAACTTTTGGAATTGAAGACCGATTATCAGGCAGGAATGGTGCATGTGGTGGATAACTCCCCATACCTTCCATTCTTGTAACCAGGTAACGAGTCTAGATTTCTGGTTAATTATGGGTCCTAGATCCCACATCTAGGTGGCGACTCTGTCATTCTCTTTTGTGTGGAATTCGAATTGCTTTAGTGATCCCAAGTTCATATAAAAAATGAATTAAAATCAATAATAAAAGAGCACACGTCAATCGCGTGGGTACGAGAGACCAAGAGAGAGCGTGGCAGCTCGCGCCCCACCCCTCTCGCGGGATCGGGTCCCACACCTAATCATACATGACTCGAGGATGAAATAATAAGCATACACAAATTAAATGAAAGAAGAGTCATCTAAGCATAGCTAGGTTATGAGTGTCATGCATAATGGGTGTCTAAGTTATGGTGAACAAACACATGCATACTACAGCTAAAGGTATAAAATTTGTACACAAAAGTAAGAAAACACAACAAAACATACAATATGACTCGATACCACATACGATGCAATACAACAAATCCTAAGACTCTAATGATTAAACCCTAGTCCTTGGATGGTCAGATGTTCATCCAAATAAGCCTATGTATCCTCACCTCCCCAAGAATCAGAGTCACGTAGTTCTTCGCACCTATTCTAAACTATAATGCCTAAGACATCTAGATCTCTATCCTAGACTCGATCTAAAAGACCAAACTAGTTATTAAAGCTTCTTGCGCGATTATTTAAATTCCAATGGATTGTGGATTTTAGGACACCCTATATGCCCTAACTAAATGCAGATTAGCCCTAAGCTAATGCAGGTGGTTCCTACAACCTATGTGTAACTAGGCTGTGTTTCCTAAGGAAAACAAAGGGCGGACTAACACATCATATTCTAGTCATCAGTCGGCGATGTGGATCGCCAACTGACCGGACAGAGGCATTCCTATAACTCTAGGACAAACCCCTAACTCTAAAACAAGCACACAACAAACAAACAATACATCAAAGACAAACCCCTAACTCTAAAAAAAACTCTCTATCTAGGACAAAGTCCTAACTTTAGAAGAAGATCTTTTTAAAAAAATAAGGTTTTTAAAGTATGTTTGAATGATTTTTGAAAGATTTACAAAGTCTATTTACAAAGTTTGGCTGGGCTTGGGATAAAGATCCCAAACTGCACCACGTACCTCGTGGGAGATGATCAAGCCAACGTGTGGACCCCGATCCGAGAGAGGCGGGGGACGTGCCCCCTGACGAGTCTCAGGATCATCCACGTGAAGGAGAACTCCACCAAGGAACTCTCGAAAGAGTGCCCCTCACAGCATGAGTGGCGATGCAAAGTGAGATACTCACAATTCGGGGACTAGCTCGGATTCGAGGCGTACCTTAAACAAAGAAAGAGTCGACATCCAAGGAAGTAGGCCCTGGATCCCATGCTGTGCTCTGTCGCACCAAATAACCAGAGATACAAAAGGTCCGTGCCTGATGACGAATGGGGAAGATGTTAGGCACCCCCAATTCGCCCAAGTGCAAGCACCTGGTCTCTTTTGTCATTTATTATTAACTTTGAAGAGTTTTGGGCAAAAATCAAGCGAAATGGGAACGAATATCCCCGAGATAACGTCTAGCTAATCATGCATGTCTCGAAGATGAATAAGAAGCACACACAAAAGAAATGAAAGACATGGCGCCTAAGGATAGCTAGGTTATGAGTGCCATGCCTAATTGGTGTCTAAGTTCTGATGGGCAAACACATGCATGCTACAGCTAGAAGTATAGGATCTGTACATGAAAGTAAGAAAACACAGCAAAACATACAGCATAACCCATGACTCGACACGACAAACCCTAAACTCTAAGGTGATACTTGACTCGGACCAAAATGGCCATCCATCCTGGCTGCTCTACGTATCCCGGCCTCGGGAAGAATCAGAGTCAACGTAGTTCGGCGACCTATGCTAAACTACAATGCCTAACCCTCTAGGACCGCTATCCTAGACTCGATCAACTAGACTCGACTAGTTTTTAAAGCTTCTTGCTATTACTTAAGTTCAAGTGAATTGTAATTTTTAGGACTCCATATATGTCCTAACTAATGCAAGTGGGCCCTACACCCTATGTGTGACTAGGCTGTGTGTCCTAAGGAAAACCATAGGTTAACTAATCGCACCCTAGTCTAGCCATCGACTCGACTAAGTGTCCAACCGACTACGACTCGAGGCCTCCTAACTCTAGAGACACTCACACGACCAGACACGGTAAAGCAACACAAACAGGACAGACTCCTAACTCTAAGACACCCCAAACGCCTAGGATAGACTCCTAACTCTATGGGAAGATCTTTTGAAAATTGCTGAAAGGTTATTTTGAAGAATTTTTGTATTTTTGGAAGGTTTGAAAGGTTTCGAAGCTATGGAAGTTTTTGAAGTTGTGAAGTTATGAAAGTTGTGAAAGTTGTGAAAGATGTGACTGAACTCAGGATGCCAGCTGCACGCCTGAGCTGCCTACATACCCCTTAGCTAGGGATCAAGCCATCCGTAGTTCGGACCAGATAGCGAGAAATATTTGTAAAAAATGGTGTAAAAAAAGGGTGACTGGACTCAGAATGCCTGCTGCACGCCTGAGCTACCTACGTACCCCTCAGCTAGGGATCAAGCCATCCGTAGTTCGGACCAGATAGCGAGAAATATTTGTAAAAAATGGTGTAAAAAAGGGTGACTGGACTCAGAATGCCTGCTGGACGCCTGAGCTGCCTACATACCCCTCAGCTAGGGATCAAGCCATCCGTAGTTCGGACCAGATTTTCCTAACTACACTCTTAATGACTTAAGATTTTTGAGATTTTTGGTTTTTCAGATGTTTTTGATTTTTTTGACACAATAGGACAGAATCCTATCATCACAAGGGGAGGACAGACTCCTGATATCCCACAAAGGTTGGACAGCATCTTATGCTTTACGGGGGGAAAATGAACAGAATCACGACTCTACAAGGGTTGGACAGCATCCTATACCTTGCAGGAGCGGATAAAATCACATGACTTGATGAGGGGATGGACAGAATCCTAACCCCTATGATGATAGGACAGACTCCTGAAAGACTGAAGGACTGACTCCTATGCTGAAGACTGACTCTGAAAGATGGAAGGACGGAACCCTAAACTCTCTATGACAGACTCTAAAGAGGAAGAAATCCCTTAACCTGCGAAAACTCTAAGGCAGGAAGGGAAGGGGTTGGCTTAAGATACATTCCGTCATAGCCTGTTTACCGAAAAATCAAGAGTAATTCAAGTGTCAGGAAGAACTCGAGACCCTAATGAGGACCTCTAATGACAGACAAGCGCCCAAAGAATCTAAATTGAAGTCCAAACTCAAAGGGGAGCGGGAGGAAATAAAGAAGTAAGGAATAAGAGTCATCTGAGTTGCAACATGATTCAAGGACAACATATAAGGGTTAATCCGATTCCATAATCCAATGAATAACCTAAGGCAAGCAAAAACAGTACACGCAATGATCCTCAATCACACAGATAATATTTTCAGAGAAAATACAATAAAGGGCTTGTTTTATAAAAATGATGTAAAGGAACAGAAAACCTTCCATTTATACTTCCTTCAAATGATACCAAAAATATCACCTTCAGCTTTAAAAGAATGAGGGACCCTATTGGGTTCACTCGTTCGTGAAAATTGTGTCTCTAAATACTTTTCCCCAGTAGGGTCATGGAATAAAAGTCAAAATCAAAACTGAAATTCACCGATCAAAGCCCCTAGAAACCGCAATTAGAACCTGATGTATATACCCATACTGAATTCAACATCCCTCCAGAAAGGTAAAGAAATATCAAAAGAGCAAGATAGCCTCAAAACACACGATGTAATATAACAACAATCAAATAATTTTAAGCATTCATCAGATATGATTGTTTTGGGGCCTATTCCAGAAGAAATATTAGAAAACAAAGGAGTTTCGTTCAAGAATCAAAGCTTTTCAATATAATTGGGTGATAGAGAACTGAGGAGTCCAATTAATTTTCTTACAGACTTATCATAGACTATGCTTTCAAGTTATAAAACAAAAAGAACATAAGCAATGCCGAAACAATGTTGACTTGATATAGCTATGTCTTCAATTTGGATAACAGATAGCTCATATTCCCAATAAGAAAGGAAGACGATTGGGTCAACAGTTCATCTATTCCCAGATTTTGATGCTACCAAAACCTTCAATTTCAAAAGCTCTTTTGTAGGTCTTTTGCGTTTAAGGGAATAAACAAAAGGAATAAACGATGACTTCAAGAACTCAGGCTCAACAAAATCAGAAACTCCAGTCCAAAAGCACAGGACTCAAATAAACAGGAAGCTTTGAGATTAAATGAATTTAACACAAAACTCCTGATAAACTTCGTATTCATGCAGCAAGCCTTCATTCAAAACACTAAGAGAATGGAAATAACCAGACCACCTCAACCATACCAAGGGTAATCCAAATCGCCATTACCCTCGATGAGCTACCACAAAGAAAACAAAATTCTAAGGAATAGCATATTACCTGGGCTGGGTGGGGGCGATGGACGTTCTTGAATGCCTGCCGGTCTCAGACGATCCGTGATGATGATAAGCAAGGGTTTCTCTGGTAAAGAAATTAGAAGGGATGGAGATTGGCGGCAATGGAGTGAGGGGCCGGAGAAGATGGGGATTTTAATGGGGTTTTTTGATGGTGTAGGAGATGGACAGAGGAAATGGTAATAAGGTTGGGGGTTGAATCTGTGATAGAAAAAAAATGGGGAAATGAGATGGGTTTGGGACAAAACAGGGGATAGGCTCTTGGGTTTCTAAATGGGAGATAAAATGAAATGGGTTTGGTAGATGTGGGTGAAGAAGGTAGTGATTGGAGAAGAGGGGATGGGGTAATCGGATTCCGATGATGGCCGCCGGAGAAGATGACCAGAGTCTTCCCTCTCTCTCTCTCTCTCTCTCTCTCTCTCTCTTTCTCTCTCTCTCTCTCTGTTTAAAGGTGAAGATGGAGGGCTGTGGTAAGAAGAAGAAGGAAGTGGAGGTGGTTGTGGTAAGGGTGGCTTGGCCGGATTCCGACCGGTGGGTGGTCGGAGGGTGAAGATGAAATGGGTTTGTTGGTAGAAAATGGGGAAAATCAAAATGAAAATGGGTTTTAGATCTAGGAATCAAGGAGATGGGTTTAATGGAGGTTGGGGGTTGGAGAAGAAGAAGGCGAACGGCTGGGATAGGCTTGCCGGAGAAGATGGAGGAGGAGGTGGAAATGGTGGCCGAAATGGAGGTGGTTACGATGGTGTTAGAATGGGTTTGGCCGGCCGGATTTGCAGAGGTGGCCGGTCAAAATAGAAAAGGTTTTGATGTGGGATTGGGTGAAGATGGGTTTGAGATAATGGGTTTTAGGGAGATAAAGTGGGAGAGGTATGAGGGTGGCTGGGAAGTGGCCGGAGTTGGTCGGAGATGGGAGGAGAAGAAATCTGCAGAGGTGGCGGTGGCTTAGGGAAGAAGGTGGCTTGCCGGTGGGAAGGTGGGTTTTGAAATGGTGGAGGTTGGAGGTTAGAGAAGAAGAAGAAGGTGGTGTGGATGGGTGCTTGCCGACGGCAAGGGAGGTGGCCGGAGAAGACGATCGGCCTCTTTCTCTCTCTCTTTCTCTGCTTTTCTTGATTTTTTTTCTTTGCAAAAATGAGGCTCTCCCTTGCTTCACGCAAGACTCTCTTGGTTTTATACTTAGGGTTAAATCCCTAAGTCTGATCCTAACCATCTATATGGCATCTTCTTTCCTTGGTTGTTCTCAACCATTGATCCCTTCTTTTACTAAGCCCTTCTTCTTCTTTCTTTTTTTTAAATGCCCTAGATTATCTCAGCCCTACATCTCACCCTTCTTATCCAATGGCCCATGATCATTGCTTGTAGGGAAAGTAATGCCAACCTTATTAAATATCTCCAAGATAAGGCGATTTTACCCTATTGCCATTATGCCCTACTTGCTTTTCTTTCCATCAATGAGCACCCTCACTTGATTGTTTCAACCCCCTCTTCTGCAATAAAGAGAGAGAACATCAACAGTAACCTACTTTGATAGCTGCACTAACCTGTTCCGATTTTTTTACACTGATTGATCAGCGGGCCGACATGGGCACCCTTTAGCCTCCATAACACACCCTTATTTTGTATCAAACGAGGGAAATGAAATGAGCACAGCCAGTTTTGATAATGGCACACACTCGGCTTGCCTTATTTCTCATTTTTCGCCCGATTGCCATGAAATTTCGCAGGGGTATCCCTGAGAACACTAACAACCTCCTGGGGAATTTGTACCCAGGAAAATGCACAATAAGATGCTCAAAAATTCAAGCCTTCTTCTCATTTTGGGTCCAGTCCTTCAGGAATTTTGAGATTAATTTCAGGACATCTTGGGACTCGAAATTTGGGAATTTTATTCGATTTTGGGGACTTTTAGGGTCCGGTCAAAATTGGGTGTCTACACAACATAGTTCGAAATTGAATTCTCCTAACTATCATTAAAAGTAAACACTCCAAATGATTTAAGGTTTTTAATGTTTTCAAATGTTTTTTATAGTTTAAATTTCTGATGTTTTTGAATTTTAAAATATTCAATTATTTTTGGGTTTCAAATTTCTAATGTTTTTGAATTTTAAAGATTTTCAAATGTTTTTTATGTTTTAAAAAAAAATTAAATGTTTTTTTTTTAATTTTTAGATGTTTTTGGATTCTTTAAACGTTTTCACCCTTTTTGTCAAAGACCTAAGGGAATACACAAAGCAACACCCTAGGGCCAAACCCTAGGGCTAACAGGGGAAACCCCTAAACCGGGTAAGCTAGTATCAAAAATAAGGAAATAGTCTAAAATCCCAAACAAGCAAAGCTCTATTAAGACTAAGTTAGTTTCTTATAAAGAAGAATGATGACAACACTATGGAGAAACCCCTAACTGATAACACTAAGGAGATGAGTAAACAAGTCAAAGACTATCTATTAATGCAACCAAAAAGACGAATGAGTCAAAGACTCTCTAATAATACCACCAGAAGAACAATTGAGTCAAAGACTCTCCAATAAGACCACTAAAAGGACAAATGAGTCAAAGACTCTCTAATAATACCATCTAAAAGATGAATGAGTCAAAGACTCTCTAATAATACCGCCAAAAGAACAAATGAGTCAAAGACTCTCTAATAAGGCCATTAAAAAGACAAATGAGTCAAAAACTCTCTAATAATACTATCTAAAAGATGAATGAGTCAAAGACTCTCTAATAATACTACCAAAAGACGAATGAGTCAAAGACTCTCTAATAACACTACCTAAAGGATGAGTGAGTCAAAGACTCTCTGATAATACCACTAAAAATGATGAATGAGTCAAAGACTCTCTAATAACTCCACCAATAGAACCAATGAGTCAAAGACTCTCTAATAACACCACTAAAAGGATGAATGAGTAAAAGACTCTCTAATAATACTAGCAAAATAGGGGTTAATTAGACTAAACAAATCTCCAGGACACAAAGGCGGGCTCCAAGTATCCTTATCATTGCCCTTGGAATGAGGGGGAAGAACTACCATCTAATAGTGTCTAAAAGACTAAGTAAGTCTACTAAATAAAGGAAGGGAACACTACTTGGACTAAGCAAGTCCCCTAAGGATGGGCTTGGGCTAACGCCTTCATCGCCCTATTTGCATAGCTAGACCATTCTCATTCTCAGATGTGTGAACGACTCTAAGTCAAAACTATCAAGCATGCAAAATAGGGGCCTTGCCACTACTACTTTCCAAAGAACACAAAAGAAAAGATCATATACAGGCATGAAGGTATAAACCTAAGCTAAACACTCCTTTAAAACATTACTAAGATGGAGCTGCAGACAAATATGATCATCTAATCATGAGAAATGTAATCGTAGAAACTTTACCAAATTATGACAAAGTACTGCAATAAATGAACCTCATGAATATTAAATCATGACAAAATTTTATCTACCTGATGCTACATAGAAATTCGTAAGCTCCGTAATTAGTTCTAACCAGTTAAATGATTTGTCTGAATTCCACAAAAGAATTATAAGGCAGAGCAAAGGCCTTCTTGTAGAATACGCTACTCAAATTTTCTTACTCTCATTTCACCAAACAACCACCTAGATGGTATCTTCTTTCAGAACTTAAGAATAATGGGTTTGAGATAGCAAAAATAGATGGATTTCATATTTTTATCGAAATCAAATAATGCTAATGCCATCAACTTCGATGGAAAGATGCTCGCATTACACTATCCTATTCCACTATATACACCAACTCTACCCATCTTGCTCGAAACCAAAAAAATGGCCACCAAGGGTTATTGTTATTTCTAAGAGGACAAGGGTATAGAATTATCGTAAACTAGGACAGGAAATGACTGATTCAATGGGAATACTAGAACTAAAGGGTGCAGATATAATGACATGTACACATGGGCGCCATTCTAGCTCAATACCTGGACAGAGCTTGTCCATTGTATTATTCCACATAAAGCAAACAAGGGAAATTACTCTTATATAAAGCCAATGAGTCTGAACCATACGAAACAGCCATATATATATATATATATATATATATATATATATATATATATATATATATATATATTCTGATGGAGCACCAACTTATCAATCGTTCAAGGTTTAATTTATACTTTATGATCAAATGAACTATGAGAAATCATTACAAAATTCAATGGAAAAACTTGCACATTTAGTAGTAACAATGTTGGTTATTCTAGAAAACTTTTCTCTTTCATTTTTCTCAGAAAGGTAACAGCACCATACTGTACATGTATTATGTACTAATAAACTTCATCACTTCATTTTAAAAGGAACAAAGGGTTGATTCCCTGCTCAAAAGGTCCTTGCAAAGAATGCAAGATGTCTGGAAATGAACCCCTGAACATTTAGACATGAAGGTAGTATAACCCAACTCCAACATAAGCCATGATGATTCCATCCATTAACATAGCCATAAGAGCTTATCATCATATCCTTAAAGTGGGCTGTAATAAAACTATTTAAATATTATTTGAATCTCCATTCATTACATCTAGACATTAACCAATAGTTTTCCATAAAAGCCCCTTTAAATTCTCATGAAAAAATTAATTGTAGGGAGGACAATATCATCTATAGGCAGGGCATAGTAACTATACTATAAAAAGATAAGAAGAAAGGTCCTTTGAGGCCTTCTTACAAACACAAACAATGCCAACAGGTTATCCCAAGCTGATGAACGAACTTGCCTTAACAAGAAATGTGATGACATCAGTCAACTCAAACATTATTCCTAAGCAAGCAAAAATAAACTTAAAGATAACGACACATATATATGAGCCAAACATAGATCTAGTCAAAGGATTTCAACAAAATTAAAGCCTTTTACCTACTCCCAAAATGCACAACACATTTATTTATAAATCATGCATCCACTTGTGAATGGCTAAAAAATAAAAAATCAATGCAAGTAATCAGAGTGTAAACATGATCCTTATGAAAGTAAAAATCACAAAAATAGAGAAATTAAAGAAACTTTTGCTTCCAGAGCTTTGTAAATTTACCTTTTAATACAGAAAATCACATCAATGATGTCAAAACTATAAATCACAGGCTTAATACTACTTTGGTGATTAAAATTTCATTTATACCATAAACTACCGAAACATATCAAATAAATTACCTGAGAGGTGATGACGATGCTTAAAGACAACAAATCAAACCACTGGATGACTTATTCTCCTGTCTCTTTCAGTAATTTGAGAAGAAAAATGCCAAAGGAACAAAGGCAAAGTCAAATCAGAGACCAAATTCCCAAAGAATCTTGTGTTCAACAAAAATTTAGCTAAATTTGGAGTATCAGAGCTTTAATCTGTAGCTCTAATAGGAATTTATAGAATTTTACAAATATAATAAGAATCGGCCGGATTCCAGCAAAGATTGTCGGAATCGACGAAGGTTAGAGATGGATCTAGGATTTCTAATCAAGAATCTGAAGTTTAAAGGCCTTAAGCTAGGGTTTGGATCTCAAAGAAGGTGATTTAAGGAAGGTAACAAGGGTTTTGTAGCAAAAACAAAATGAGAAGATCAAAATCTAACCGATAAAAAGGAGAAGAAAGGTAGAAGATGTAGTCTAGCAAGATTTTGAGCTCGCTGGGGAGAGGATCCGGCTGGAGATGGATCGGAGAAGAAGGGTTTGAGGCGTGAGATCTGTTTTCTCTCTCTAATTTCTCACTCTCTATCTCTTTAAAATTTCCAGTGAAAAATGAAAATCCCCTCTCTCTTTTTTCGTTGCTTTTTTTATACCCAAATGAAGGTTATTGATATTAGCACTCTCCAATTGATGAGCGCGCGAAATATTGATGAGACCACGAAAGAGCTACGACAAAAACGGACTGATTCACCCCCCTTAGCTTTGAACTCTCCTTATGCAGATAATTCACCCCCCTTAGCTTTCACACTACCATTCTTACTCGACTCATCTTATTGAACAAACCTTCACGGATTTTAACCAAATTTTGATGGAACCTAAATAGGACCCTAAACTATCTTGAGACACAATTTGGAACTCTAAGACATTAGATTACTAAGACTTCTAACCAAATAACACATTAGGGGTACGGTCAAAATGAGGTGTCTACATTAACATGCGAAATATATTGGGTTTTAGCGCACCTACTCTAAAAGTGATGAGATAAGCAAAGAGACATGAAGGGCAAATGAGTGACTCAAGAAACATTCTGGCATTGCCTGAACCCGAAAGAGAATTTCTAAAACTTGACAGAAGATTCAAAGATCGATGGAAATCCCTAAACTGGAGAAGATCCTAAAGATCGACAAAGATCTCAAAACTGATGAGAATTCGAAGAGAATAGGACTAAGTGGTTGACCCTTGGACCCTGCTATCTACATAGACATATGAGGGATCAAAAGAATATACTAAAGTTGATAATCGCACCCACCACTTTACAATGCATGAGACAGTCACAACTCCAACTGAGGCTTGTAGCCAAATTCTACTACTATACTTTTCAAACACATATGCCATGATTTATCAATTACAATCGAAACAGAGCCTTGAAGAGACTTGACCTTAAATTTGCATGGCTCAAATGTCAGCATTAAAGCTTTCAAGACTAGAATAACATCTGAATGGGAAACCTATATAAAATGATCAGTATAGCTAATGAGAGTTATAAAGAACCTAAAAAATCAATCAAATGGTATAGACAAGCAGATTTAATGCATCTCTTAAATCTTGTTATTATCAACATCAGAGGCCTATGATAGTATTGACGTAAGTATTACCTCTTTTTAAAAAATGCCCAAAACTTATTTCCCTACTTTCTTCTTATCCAAAGGACTGCCCAAAAGATCATTACACTCACTGACTGCCTCAATAATTTGATTAAGGATAGGGACCCAGCTGAAGTTGAGGAATTATTGAGATTATTTCCAACCCAATTGATGAGAATAGAAGTCTCATTTGGACCAAAAGCATTGACCCAGTCATGCTTCGATGATAACCTTATAGTCTGATTTCAATCCAACCCTTATAGGTATCAATATCATTACAAGCAAAATCATCACACAACCATCAAATTCCTTTTGAGTGCAAACACAGGAAAATTCTGATTAATAGGAAAAACCAATTGGTTATGGGCAGTTACATGAGCTGGGTAACATTAAGAGACAGAAAAGAGATACTAGCTTAGGTACCTTAATCTTTGCAATGACATAAAAATAATTTGCCTCTTCCAACAAACCATCATGAATCCTAAGAGTATGCTGAAGAGGAGAGGAATCCAATTACAATTAGATGAATAAACTATTCTTACGCCATTATCTCATATTGAAAGTGCAAGCTTAAAAATCATCCCCCCATCAAGACTACTATGATACTCCTTTCAAAAGAAAGAATCTACTTGATTTGGAAATTACTAAAACCATTGTGTGGACACCTCCATTTTGTTACGCTTTAAAAAGCGAAAGATTTAGTTGGTTTGTCAAGTCTCGAGTCTGTATTCCGCATTAGATTAGGCATCCAAGCATTTTAGGGTAGATTTAATCTCATTTTAGGTGTTTTGAAGTTGATTCGCAATCCTAAAGGTTTCTAGGGTGTTCCAATGGTCTTCGGAAGATGAGAATTTAAGTTTCCAATCAAGTGAAAAAACCTGTCATTTTTTGGAAGTTCTCAGGGTTTTCTCTATTTTCACTTATTTTCCACCTCAGTGGTAATTTGGTCATTCCCAATGTGTTTCACTTGACCTTTAGAGTGTGTCTAAGGAGTCTTAGATGATTTCATGAGTTTTTGAAAACCTGCTAAATTTAGAAACTCTTAGGGGTTTGACATGACTTGGAAATTTTGTGTCGAGGGCATTATGGGGATTTTTAGGGAATGCAAAATGATCATGTTTGATCTTGTCCACCAAGAGAAGCGAACTTGCTATTTTTAAGGTTTTCCTTGAAAAGTTTCTATTTTTAACTTTCCCCTTTAGGGGTAATCCAATTTGAAAACATTTTTAGTCGCCTTTAGGTGTATCTATCAAATTGGGGCATTTTGGTCCGAAATTTTTTTTTTTCTAAAAAGAGTGACTCGATCACGAGTTGAGGGGTGCACCATGAATGTCAAATGGGTTGGGTTCATTCATAAAAATTGGATTTAATGAGATTTTATTGATTTTTTGTTAAAGAAGTCCAAGAAACACTTTAAAAAGACCTATTGGATATGAGCCCATATGGGAGACCCATGTGGACTCAGTCATGTCGGTTGGCCCACATAAGTGGGCGCCCCACATGGGTGGCCCACTTAGTTGGGCGCCCAACATGGATGAGGTGGGATGGTGATGTCATATTTGATGTGTTTTGAAAAAAAAAGGAATGAAAAGAATGAAGAGTTATAATTAGAAAGGGCTAGTATTGTCAGGTTAGTAAAACGACCATAACATTTTACCTACTTGTCCAAAATATTTACCGTTATACTTGTTTCGAATGGCTCAAAAAAATCTACAACTCTCTAGTTTATGACTTTTCTTGATTTTGCCCCTAAATAGGTCAAAAATGAGCTCCAACGTTAGGCAGTCATTTTTTGGACGGGAATCTTTCATATATATGATATTTTCCTTGTGTGAGAGCTTCTAAAAGAGTCTTGAAAGATCTACCTTATGCAAAATAGTATGCCTTGGTTTGTAAGTAATCACAATTAGAATTCAAGTTGATTTGGAAACCCCGGTTGACCTGCCCTGTTTGAAATTCCATTTCAACATTAAAAAATCAGGGACTTGGACCATGGTCTTGGGTCCTATACATGAATTGATTGTCCTATGGGTCCAACAAAGTGTGGACACCACTAGGGTCAATCATAGTCCAGTTAAGTCCAATTAGGGTGTGTTAACCTCTTTGGAAAATATTATTTTTCACTAGTTTTAGAGGATTAAATAATGTACCTTGACAAGAGAAAATGAAAGAGAGATAGGAATACATTCTACCCTTTCTGCTACTCTCTTGAACTCTTCTCTTAAGCTTCGGGATTTTCAAGGTTGAGCTTTGCTTTGACTTCTCCAGTTGTGGTACAAGCTCCTTGATCCTTTGCATTGGTTCTTGATCCTCAAGCTTTGGCTTTTCTTGATATTTTCCTTTCTAGTTTGATGCTTTGAGATGATGATGATGAGTTTCTCCTTGGTACCTCCAAGGCATGAATGGATCCTTTTTATGCTTTAGCTCATTTGCCATTGTGTTTGGTTCATCTTCAAGCATAGGCCATTTTTGTGTGTGTGCTAGCCTGGATTTGACTTGTGTAGGACCTGTCTAAAGCAAAACACTCAAGGCAAACTATTAGTCCATAAAGAACTAATCAATTTGAATTTATTAATCATCAAAACAAGGTAAGAGGATGAGCCCTTGGGCTTACAAAACTAACTTCTGCTAGGAAACTCAGTGGTCTCCAAGATGAATAAGGAAACTGATTCCTTAGGGAAGTTGACCAATAAGAAACGACTCCAAACAAGGCAAGTATTATAAATTTCCTAGGGCTCCACTTCTATAAAAGAGCCCCTGTGCTCAAAGTTATTCATCTGACATCTAAGGTCTATGAGCATTGTTATTCTGCTTCTCTTTTGTTCGGATTCCTACATATTGCCGATTTCTGACTTCAGCGTTGGAGGGTCTTCCTAGAGTCTAAACTCCGGGACCTCTAACGTGTGTTCTTTGGGTGCAGGAGGATATTGATGGATCGAAGTTCTACCAAGCACAATCCGACCGGAGCGGATTTTGGCACCAACACCCAACCTGCATTCATAATATATAAGTTAGTTTTCCCTTAAAAAGTTTATTGAGCGTTAGTAGCTATTTGTTGAGTAGAAAAGATCCCCTTTAACATTGGACGGGGTCTAACTATATGGTGTAGTGGTGGTCCAGCAAATCAACGGCTTTGATCATGTGTATCATGGGCCACTTGATCTGAACCGAGCAAGAGAGAGAGAGAGGGTGCAGATGGATAAATGCAACTTGAGAGAGAGAGAGGTAGGGGTGGACATGGTTCCGGTTCGAACCGAGGAACCGAACCGAACCGGCACATATGGTTCGGTTCGGTTCGGTTCCATAGTTATATGGTTCGGTTCCGGTTCTAATAACCTGGAACCGATGGAAATTCGGTTCGGTTCTGGGTTTGGATCCCGGAACCGAGAACCGAACCAAGAACCGACCCACCTTAAAACCCTTAGTCAGACTGGAAAACAAGTTTTTTAATCTCAGCACTTGCCCAAATATTTTTAATCTCACCAAACAAGCCTTAATATTTTAATGGCAGGAAAGAAGATGTGGGAATCCTTTTTGTTTTTAATATTAACTTGAAAGTTTTTGTAAGTGTAAGAAGAAAGTGAAAGGCTTTTAAAAATAGTAAAATATTATGAGAGTAGTTTGTATAACGCCCCCACAAAGTCATATTCATCATTTCATTAGAGACTTTTGTGCTCTGCTTTTCCCATAATGATGATGACAAGCTGGAAACAAAAAATTATTCTATCTCAAGAAAAGAAAACCAAACATTCAAACAACTATTGTGAAGAAATTCCGTTGATTTGATGAAGATCGGGTAAACCCAGAACCGAACCGAACCGAACCGATTATATATGGTTCTGGTTCGGTTCGGTTCCAAACTTATATGGTTCTGGTTCGGTTCCAATTTCAGGGAACCGATTATATATGGTTCGGTTCTGGGTATACCCCAAAACCGAACCGAACCGAACCATGTCCACCCCTAGAGAGAGGTGTAAACGAGCCAAGCCGAGCTCGGCCCAGCTCGGCTCGGGCTCGAACTAGGCTCGAGCTCGGCTCGGCCAGGCTCAAAATTGACACTCTTAGAGACAGCTTAATCCAAAAAATTAGAAAAAAAAAATGAAGAGAAATCGAGCAAGCTTTCGAGCTCGAGCCAAAATTGACATCCTTAGAGACAACTTATTTCAAAAAATTTAAAAAAAATGAAGAGAAAGTACGGTGCGCTTCCCTAGTATATGGCGGTCGACCAGTTCAGCACCGAATAACATCAAATATTCGCATCTAGTTTGAAAATAAGAATAGGTCATTCATAAATTCGCACCCACTGTAGCATAATTCGCACCGCTGAACGTGATATGACGTTAACAGTACGCTCCTGTAAAGGGGTGCGAATTATCCTACAATGGATGCGAATTTATAATCTCTCTAATAACATTATCTAATTCTAGTTTTTTGTCTTTGGGTGAAAACTTACTGATATTCCCATCCATCTAAATTCATATATTTATAACCCAATTCTTATATTTAAAACCCAGATGGTATATTTATAGGTTCTAGCACACTCCTAATCCACTCGTGTACCGGGGCATGTGTCCCTGTGCCGTCACTGTTAGCTTCCATTAATACCAATTACGTCCCTATCTTCTAACTATTTTGGCTTTTTATTAAGAACACGAGGAACAAAAAAAGAGCTCTGTTTCATTTCCTTGTCCATTTTTTTCCCGTTTTTTGGGTCGTCATTCTCTCGTTTAGTCTGATTGAAATGGTTACAGAGGAGATGGAAATTGTCTACGTAGAACTCCCCGCCCCTCCTGGATGGAAGAAAAAGGTCCCTTTCTCCCTTTTCTCTCTCTGTTTTTTTTGTTTTGTTTTTTTTTTCTCTTGTTTTACACTTTCTTTCTATTTTCATCTTGAATTGTGGTGGAAATAAATGGGTTTTCTTTAATTATTGATAGTTTTTGTGGGTTTGTTTGCTTTCTTTGTCTTCTGCAGTTTTGTGTGAAATTTGCTCGAGTAGTTTTTGGTTGGGCTACTAGGGTTTGTATAAAATTGTTACCGTTCTGTAGTAAATGACCAGTGAGACTAGCAATAGAAGAGTCCATAGTCTATTTTTTCTATGTATCTTTTCTGGATTCTCCTGTTTTGATTATGCTCTGTGCTCTTTTTATGGTAATTGCTCTAATGGAAGCTATTTTCTTCTAGGGTTTGCAAAAAAGGTCCTATCCTTCTGTGGAAAATGATGAGAATTACTGTTCCTTTGTTATTATTTTTCTGGGGTTTGTTGGTTGTTGTTGTCTTCTGTGCTTTAGCAGAGGAAATTGGATGAACGGTGATGGCTTCTTTGACTTGTGAAAAAATTAGGCTTTTTTGTGTAAAAGTGATTAGTAGTAGTTTTTTTTTCCTATCTCTGCTTGAACAGAAATAGGAATAAATAGTATTTTTTGCGGATTTTCTGGGTCTGTTTTTTTTTTTCTCTGGCCTTTGTGCTTTGCTTGTAGAAATTGGTCAAATGATCATGTTTTCTTCTAGGGTTTGTTGAAAAATCCTGTTTTTTTCTGTAGTTCTCTCTTTTCATGGATTACAATGGCAATTTCTGAGTTTCCATCCTTGTCTCTGAATATTTCTGTGGTTGTTGGATTTTCTTCACAATGCTGTTTTATTTTTGAAATTATACAACAGAAATGGTTTGGCTGGTAAGATTTGTGGAAAGGTCCACCATTTTGTTGAAAATGGTTAAGCTTATGTGGAATTCTTCTACTTTTTGGTTATTGAGTTCTATTTTTTTCTGCATTTTTCTCTTTGTTTCTTGTTTTTTCTTTATATTCTCATATTCTGCTTATTGAAGATACTGTTTGAGTGATAATGGTTTGATTGTTAGAATATGCAGAAAGGCTCCATCTCAAAGTTCTATTAGCAGAGATGATTGTATTTAGAGGGAATTGCTGGGACTTGTTTAATTTCCCGGAGACGTAAATGCATTATATTTTGGTTCTAAGGGGTTAGATTATCCAGCTTATATTGGATTACTTAACCTGCATTGTCAATAAGTGAGGTTTGACTAATCCTACAGGTGTGGGAAACAAGCAACAACTAGGTGAAGTCTTAGTTAAAACTAAAATGCAGTCCTATGTGATGTTTCTACGGACTTAGGAGTGACAATAGAAGTGTTTCCTATGTGTCACCTATGGGGATTTTCATAATTCCAGCATATTATGACACGGTTAAGCATGCTTAAATAATAAAGAAAAGCAAACTAACATAAGCAAATGGTCGCAAGATATTTGCAAATTTTGACACACTTTAGCAAAACCAAGAGCACCAAGGAAGGTTGATGGGAACATGACATCAACAATGCAAGCGAGTTCAAGGTTTACATGCGCAAGCGAGGGCGGGGACGGGAGGCATTATTGATGTCGGAGGACTGATTTACATTGACCATGGGCGTCACACACGCATGGGACGTCACACACGCCCATACATGTTACATGTGGCGTCATTTTTTTATGTTTTTTATTTTATTAGTTGTCTTTTTATTTAATAAGATATTGGTTGTTCCTTTTTTTTTTGAAATGGTATGATATTGGTTGTTTCTTTAAGTGTTTAGGTCTCTTATTATTGTGATAAGAGAAGGATGCTAAAAATAAGGGATTATACCCAAATTGTAGGTGCGCACAACACAAACTATATATATGTGTGCGTTCGTTTTTTTGGGAGGAATAGGAATTGACGTTTTTTGTATTTAGCAATTAATGCGGGTGCTTAAGAGGGAAGAAGAAGAAAATTAGAACACAAGAACACAACTTAGAGAAGAAGAAGAAAATGGGAGCAAAGCTCAACCCAATTGATATTCCATCAATTACATAAGTTTATCAACATCCAAAATCCCCTCTAAAGATGGTTTCTAACTCTTTAAATAAAAGAAAACCAAAGCAAATTCGTTCAAGATCATCCACTAGCTAGCTTAGGGACTAACATAACATTAATTGCATTGGAACTCACTAACTTTGACTGTTTTGGGAACCCACAGACACAGTCCACCAAAACTTCCATAACTTTCTACCCTCTTATCCAATTTCCAAGCACAAATACTTGTTGGAAAGATCTCAAAGAGACCTACAACTTTGTAGTTTACCACTTTCCATAATTCTTCCATTTAGAAGCTCAAAAAGCAGGTTCAAAACGAGCCAGCAACATTAATGAGGGACTGCACCTTGGAACTCCACCAAAACCACCTAGGCATGACATGGCTGCCATGTTGGCACTGCATCATCATTTCCGGGTGAGAAAGAACTCGCCCACGAGTTCTCATCAAGCTCTCCATGATAAGTTGTCAAGTCTTTGACATTGAAAGTTGGATGAGTATTAATATTTGGAGGGAGCTCAATCTTGTATGCGTTGTCGTTGATTTTCTTGAGAATTTGACATGGACCAATCTTCTTCTCCTTGAGATTGTTATAGGATCCGGCTGGAAATCGTTCCTTCTTCAAATAAACCCACACAAGATCACCTTCAATGAAGATTTTGATTCGGCGATGAGTATTGGCCGCTTGCTTGTATCTCTCGGTATTTTCTTCAAGATTCTTCTTCACTTCTTCATTAATCTTTGTCATGGTAGTAGCAAAATCTTCCGCCTTCTTGTTAGACAATGATGGATCGGGAATGGGTGCAAGATCAAGATAGTGTTTTGGAGTTTTTCCATAAATCACTTCAAATGGACTCTTACCGGTAGAACGATTCACAACATAATTATAAGAAAACTCCGCCTGAGGGAGCACCATATCCCATTGCTTGGGCCTCTTTGCCGCCAAACTCCTAAGCAAGTTTCCCAAAGTTCGATTCACCACCTCGGTTTGTCCATCGGTTTGAGGGTGATAGGCGCTACTATAGAGCAAAAGAGTACCAATTCTTTTCCATAAGCATCTCCAAAAATGACTGAGGAACTCAGTATCCCTATCCGAAACAATGGACTTCGGAACACCATGATGCTTAACTACCTCATTGAAATAAAGATTAGCAACATAAGAAGCATCCATAGTCTTCTTGCAAGGAATGAAATGGACCATTTTAGAGAAGCGATCAACAACTACGAAGATGGAATCATTACCTCTTGGAGTTCTAGGCAAGCCAACCACAAAATCCATACTAACATCTTCCCATGGAGCATTAGGAAGTGGAAGTGGGTTGTAGGTACCGGTGTTTTGAGTTTGTCCCTTGCATGTTTGGCATATTCGGCATCTCTTCACATAACGCATCGCATCTCGGTAAATGGTCGGCCAAAAATACTTTTCTTTCACTAGCAAAATAGTTTTGTCTCTTACAAAATGTCCTCCCAAACCTCCCGAATGTAGTTCTTTTATAACATACTCTCTAAGGGAGCATTTTGGAATGCATACACGATTCCCCTTAAAGAGAAAATCATCTTGAAGAAGATAATCTGCATGCTTCCCTTCTTTGCAAAGCTTCCAAATTTCACCAAAGTCTTCATCATTTGCATACATGTCTCTAATGGTATCAAACCCTTCAAGTTGCACACTCACGGAATTAAGAAGAGCCACTCTTCTACTAAGAGCATCCGCCGCTTGATTGCACTTTCCACTCTTATGCTTTAACACAAAAGTATATTCTTGTAAGAAAGAAACCCACTTTGCATGTCTTCGATTTAGGCTTCCTTGATTGTTGATGTGCTTGAGAGCTTCATGATCGGAATTCAAAACAAACTCCCTTTGAACAAGATACGATCGCCAATGCCGAAGTGCTTGAACAATGGCATAAAATTCCACATCATAGGTAGAGTACTTCTTCTTTGCTTCATTGAGTTTTTCACTAAAGAAGGCAATGGGATGACCTTCTTGGCTAAGTACTCCGCCAATGCCCACATGAGAGGCATCACAATCAACCTCGAACATCTTCTCAAAGTCTGGCAAAGCAAGCACAGGAGCACTAGACAACTTGCCCTTTATAAGTTGAAAACTCTTTTCGGCCTCCATAGTCCACCTGAACCCATCTTTCTTCATGCAATCCGTCAAGGGGGCTGATATGGTGCTGAAATTTCTTATGAATCGGCGATAAAATGAGGCCAATCCATGGAAACTCCTCACTTCTTGCAAGCTCTTTGGGGTAGACCATTCTTGGACAACTTTGATCTTCTCATCATCCACTCTAATCCCTGTTGAAGTCAAAACAAAGCCTAGGAAAGCTAGTCTAGTTGTCATGAAAGAACACTTTTTGAGGTTTACATAGAGTTTTTCACCTCTCAAAGTGGTTAGAATAACCTTCAAATGTTCTACATGCTCACTTTTATCATGACTATAAATAAGAATGTCATCAAAATAAACAACAACAAATTTTCCAATGAAAGGGCGAAGGACTTGATTCATTACCCGCATGAAGGTACTTGGAGCATTGGAGAGACCAAATGGCATAACAAGACATGTCTTGAAAGCGGTCTTCCACTCATCACCCGGCTTGATTCGAATTTGATGGTAGCCGCTTCTAAGATCAATCTTGGAAAATATCTTTGCACCGGCAAGCATGTCAAACATATCATCAATTCTTGGAATGGGAAACCGGTATTTGATAGTGATCCTGTTTATGGCACGACTATCTACACACATACGCCATGTTCCATCTTTCTTTGGAGTAAGTAATGCCGGCACTCACAAGGACTCATGCTTTCTTTGATGTAACCTTTCTTCAACAACTCCATGACTTGCTTATTCAACTCTTCATGCTCTTTAGGACTCATACGGTAGTGAGCCTTGTTGGGAAGATTAGAACCGGGAATCAAATCAATTTGATGTTGAATGTCTCTTAAAGGAGGGAGTCCATTGGGCAACTCATCAGGTGTGACATCCTTAAATTCCTCCAAGAGAGGTTCTAACTCACTAGGCACATTAAAGGATATTCCCAAATCTTTCGCCACTAGCATGTAAATGACACCACTACTCTCACTTTCTCTTGCAAACATTGATGAAGTGAGAAAATTACGACCCTCCTCTTGTAAAGATTTGGTTGTCTTTTCCTCCTTACTAGGCAAAAGAACAATCTCCACTTTTCCTATTCGAAAGGTATATGTATTTTTACGACCATCATGGGTAACATTTCTATCATATTGCCATGGCCTTCCTAAGAGTATGTGACACACATCCATAGGAACAACATCACACCAAACTTGATCATGGTAATTCTTACCCATAGAAAATGAAACTAAACATCGTTTAGTAACTTTTACCTCATTACCCTTCTTAAACCATGCAATCCGATAGGGCTTTGGATGTGGTTCGATTTTGAGCTGGAGCTTGTTCACCATGTCATGAGATACGATGTTCTCACAACTCCCACCATCGATCACAATGGTGCAAACCTTGTCATGAGATTTGCATCGAGTCTTGAAAATATTAGAACGGAGCCAATCATCATCGGATTCAACCTTTGGTGTAGCAAGTGCTCTTTGGATCACCAAGCTTTCTCCTTCTTCGGGTTCGATTTCTTCATGTTGTATGTCATCTTCCTCATCATATATGGGCTGATTTGAATCATCAACAAAATTATCATCATTTTCTTCATCACCGAAGGCCACTACTTGCCGCTTTGGACAATCTTTGAAACGATGGCCAACTTGACCACACTTGAAGCAAGCATTTGAATTGTTGGGACGATTGGGCTGATTTCCAACTTGATGTGTAGGGGCTGATTTTGTAGAATTTTTGTTGAAATATTCGGACCTTGACTTTGTTCCTCCACCATGTGAAGATTCACCTTTAGAAGAAGGATAGAGACTGTTAGGTCTAAAATTGGTAACAGGTTATGGTAGGGCCAGAAGGGCTGATCTGGCAAGCTACCGCTGAAGAGCTAATGGAGTCCTGCGCTGCACAAGGGTACAGACAAGAAAGAAAAGGGTCAGAGGACCAACCCGGAGTGGTACTCCGGACGGGCGCTTCGACACTCAAGTCAGTATGAGCAGGAGTGCAGAGCAATGTCAGAGCAAAAGCTTAGAGTTTTGATTTTCAGATCCCTCACCTTAGCACAAGTGAAGGCTATTTATAGTGATTCTGAGCCACCTGTCTAGGACAGGTGGTAGTTCTGAGCCACCTGTCCAGAACAGGTGGTGGCCCCTGTATGGACCAGGTCTCATACCTAAGGAGGGCAGGTGGAAGTCCCTAATTGGTCCAGGTGTCACACCTAGTAGGGACAGGTGTTGGCCTTCCAACGGTCCTTGTGAGGGCCACGTGCCAGCAGCCAATTGGATGCTGAGTTCGGACCCATCAGTGCTGAGTCCGGATCCCATCAGTGCTGAGTCCGGACCCCATCAGTTGCCCCCTGGTTCTCCGAGTCGCGACAGCGGCCAGGGGAAGCAAAAAGAGGGTTAAAACAGCATCTGGCCGGCCTTGAGGCCTCTGGGCATCTGAGGCCGGCCTCATCTGGGGGCCAGAAGAACTGCAGTGGCCAGGGGCCTCTGGGCGGCCTGGTCCGGTCTTGTGTTTTGGCCTGAAGGAGCACGGCCGGGCAGAAGCCCATGTGCAATCCAGTCTGATCAAAATTCGAACCAGAAGTCTGGCCGGTGAAACTCTCTGGGCGTCGTTGCCGGGCAGATCTCCTGGACGGGGCGGCTAGGCCGGGCAGCCTCTCTGTCGCCTAGCGGACGCATCATAGCCTGTCCGGCTAAGCCTTCTGGGCGGCAAAGTCGGGCAGGTATTTTGTCGCGTAGCGATTGCGCCATATCCTGTCCGGCTTTGGCGTTGAACGGCCAGGCCGGACAGATATGTTGTCTTCCAGGCGTCACCACTTGGCGCTTTGGAACTTGTACCTTGCATTTAATGCGGAGCGGCGCATTTAATGCAAGCGGCGCATTTAATGCGGCAGGCGACGTGGCGCACTCCGGCTGGTGGGAAAAGGGCGGGATTTTTCCCGCTCTTGTAAGCCTATATATACTAGAGTTTTTACTCTTCATTTTTCACTTTTTACATTCTCCTCTCCTTCTCTGCTGCTCGGCTAGTCGATTTTCTGCCCGTCTCAGATCAGTGAGCCTGGAGATCTTCAGTCAGCACCTTAGTTCGGTAATTTCTTTTAGCTTTTCTTCTGTTCCTTTTTAATGTCTAGTACCAGTTCCGAGTCGAACTCCGGATCAAAGGAGTCCGGCTCAACTAGTAGTAGTAGTGGGTCCGGGGCGTCGGAGAGGACGGGGCCGGCCTCTCCTGCGGAGGCTGGCGTTGAGGACGAGGAGGTAATAATTGTAGTAGACGAGGAGAGCGGAGAGGAAGAGATTGTGGACTTAGACACAATCCCGGTCCGTGGGGACGGACCGCACCGGGTAGAAACCAGCGACGACGAGGAACATATTGAAGTTCCTCGCTTGCCGCGCGCACCCGTAGAGGTAATAGCAGAGGCACGGATGGAGGCCAACCCGCAGTACAACGTTGGGGCTCTGTACGAGGTGAATCATCTAGGCCCGGGCAAACTTCAGGCCATCCGGGGAAAATACTGTATTCCTGACCGGTACCTTTTGAGGGCGGCCGTTGAAGGGGACCGGGCCAGCAACGATAGTTCAGATCTATGCCTATACGAAGAAGCCTTACGGGCCGGGCTCAGACTTCCCTTGCATCCATTTTTTGTTGAGGTGCTGAATTATTACGGGCTGGCGGTCACACAGGTCGTGCCGAACTCTTGGACGACGCTGGTCGGCTTCTTGCACCTCTTGGGAGTCCGGGTCCGTAGGAACCCCACCATGCCCGTCTTCAGAATGTGTGCGCATCTGAAGAGGCATAAGGACGGCGGTTGGATCTACATCAGCCAACGGCCCGAGGTGAAAATGATCACTGGCATACCTACTTCCATTCACACATGGAAGAACAAGTTTTTCTACGCTTGGGACACCGAGCAGAGCTCCCAATGGCCGTTCTCGTTAGAGTGGAGAACGACGGACACCAAGAGTCTTAGTCGAAAGCCGGTCCTCAAAGGCTACGACTACATGACCTTTATTTTGATCAAAGAAGAGCTGAAGCGCGGTCAAACAAACTGCTCGGAATTCTCCGAGGAGGCCGTCCTGGTGGAGCTCGGTGTCAGCCGTGCGACGCCGGCACGTACGTAAATGTTCTTAGGCCAGCTCTTATATTTTGTACTGTTCCTTTCTTTTTCTCTGACTCCTTCGCCCTCCCCCCCCCCCTTTTTTTGTAGTTCTAACTCTGTTCTGTTTATTTTTTTTTTTTTTTTTTTTTTTTTACGTTTAGAAATGGTGAAGCAGATGTCCATGATGGACAGAATAAGGCAGAGCTCCCAATCGTCCCCAACGCATGAGCAGCCTCAACCTAAGGGCAAGAAAAGGAAGGTGCCGGAGTAAACCCCGGCGATGGTCGCGCTGGCTAATCCCCTCAAAAGTAGCCGGGCGACTCACAAGCTCGCATTCAAGCCGAGCCGGCCAAGCCTCACCGGGCAGAGCTCAGGGTCTGCACGGGAGGCAGAGCCCCGGCACAGCGGGCCAGTGCTGGGTATCCCCGCCGCCACGGCGGCGAGAGCTGATAATGTTTTTCGTCCAAACTGGGCGGTGCAAAAGACGGACACCGGCCTGGGTGATAGCCGGGTGGCCACAGAACTGATGTTCTAGGGTGTCCTCCCGAGTGACCGACGAGAAGTCGAGAAAGAGGCACCGGAGACCTGCGCAGAGGCGATCGCCTCCGCCCTCTATCAGCTCCAAGTATACTCAAGAGACATGGCAAAGAAGAGTTATCTCTTCTCTGACACGCTCACACAGATACAGTCCGAGAAGGGCGAGCTCCAGAGGGACAAGGACGGACTTAGTGAAATCGTCCAGGTCAAAGAGGCCGAATGCAACAGTCTCAAGGACGAGGTGCAGAGAGTCAAGAACCAAGCCGTGCAGGATCTCCTAACTGCGAGGGAGAGAGCCGACCAGAGGGAGAAGGCGGCTGTCGAGGCTGCCGTAAAAGTGGCAGTACGGGAGGCCGAAGAGAGGAAGGACACACAGTTCTTCAACCTGGGCCTCCAAGCCTATAAGGCGGGGTTCCTCCTCTGCTCTGAGCAGGTTAAGAAGGCTTACCCCGACATCTCTCTGGACGGACTGGACGTCCCGTACGCACCTCCAGAGGATGAAGAGGACGAGGAGGAAGAAGGCGAAGTGGGCTCCTCCCAACCCAACGAGGCAGAACAGGAAGTCGCTCTGGCTTCCGGGGTCATCCCTCCAACCGCCGAGGGCGGCCAAGATGCAATCCTTACTGCAGAGATGGTCACCGACGAGGTGGCCGACGGGAAGGCTTGAGTGGCCCGGCAGAACTCCTGTTCTTATTTTTGTAAATTTTTTGTAATGGCCTGAGAGACTCAATCTTTGTAAGCTAGCTCGGCGAAAAGAGCGCTTTTGTGATACGAATACAAATTCAATTTTTGTCTAACTGTGTGTACGGCTATCTTGTTTTTGTACGTATGTTGTCTGTGCTTCTTCCTCATTTCTCTGCCGAGCCGGAGTGGTCAACCGGATGTCATTAGCCGGACTGATCCACTTTGGTTTCCGAGTTTGCAAACACTTAGTCTTTTTGGCGCCTGGCGTTTGCGCCGTATCCTGTCCGGCCAAATCTGTAGACGGCTAGGCCGGACAGGTGTTTTGGCGTTTAGCGGTTGCGCCATATCCTGGCCGGCTTCGGATGTAGACGGCTAGGCCGGGCAGGTCTTTTGAGGTGGTTTTCACTAGGGCGGGTCCATGTGGTCGGAACTGGTCTCCACACCAAGTTCGACGCGCCGGAGTGCTCCACTTGGTCGGAACTGGTCTCCACACCAAGTTGGACGCGCCGGAGTGCTCCACTGCTGTTCTCTAAGTCTGCAAACACTTAGGATAAGAGCTAAGTCTGCAAACACTTAGAGTCTTTTTGGCGCCTGGCGTTTGCGCCGCATCCTGTCCGGCAAAGGCTGTAGACGGCTAGGCCGGACAGGTGTTTTGGCGTTTAGCGGTTGCGCCATATCCTGGCCGGCTTCGGAAGTAGACTGCTAGGCCGGGCAGGTCTTTTGAGGTGGTTTTCACTAGGGCGGGTCCATGTGGTCGGAACTGGTCTCCACACCAAGTTAGACGCGCCGGAGTGCTCCACTGCTGTTCTCTAAGTCTGCAAACACATAGGATAAGAGCTAAGTCTGCAAACACTTAGAGTCTTTTTGGCGCCTGGCGTTTGCGCCGCATCCTGTCCGGCAAAGGCTGTAGACGGCTAGGCCGGACAGGTGTTTTGGCGTTTAGCGGTTGCGCCATATCCTGGCCGGCTTCGGAAGTAGACGGCTAGGCCGGGCAGGTCTTTTGAGGTGGTTTTCACTAGGGCGAGTCCATGTGGTCGGAACTGGTCTCCACACCAAGTTGGACGCGCTGGAGTGCTCCACTTGGTCGGAACTGGTCTCCACACCAAGTTGGACGCGCCGGAGTGCTCCACTGCTGTTCTCTAAGTCTGCAAACACTTAGGATAAGAGCTAAGTCTGCAAACACTTAGAGTCTTTTTGGCGCCTGGCGTTTGCGCCGCATCCTGTCCGGCAAAGGCTGTAGACGGCTAGGCCGGACAGGTGTTTTGGCGTTTAGCGGTTGCGCCATATCCTGGCCGGCTTCGGATGTAGACGGCTAGGCCGGGCAGGTCTTTTGAGGTGGTTTTCACTAGGGCGGGTCCATGTGGTCGGAACTGGTCTCCACACCAAGTTGGACGCGCCGAAGTGCTCCACTTGGTCGGAACTGGTCTCCACACCAAGTTGGATGCGCCGGAGTGCTCCACTGCTGTTCTCTAAGTCTGCAAACACTTAGGATAAGAGCTAAGTCTGCAAACACTTAGAGTTTTTGACTGGAGGAGTTGGCATATATTAGTGACTCAAAAGTGAGGGACACAGTTTAGTGATAACTCCACTTTATTTCTTTTTTGAAATTTCATTACAGAGATTCTTTACAGGCCTTCAAAGGCAAAGGAAAAGATTATTGATAATAGATTCGAAGATTTCTGGAATTCCAGGCGTGCGGCAGCAGCTGCTCGTCAAGTGTATCTAGGCGGTAACTTCCTGGACGGATGACCTCTTTGACTCGATACGGCCCTTCCCAAGTCGGGGAGAGTTTGCCCACCCTTCTCGGCTGGGAAACGGCTGCTTTCCTCAAAACTAGGTCGCCAGTGCGGAACTCCCTTGGTCGGATCTTCGTGTCATGGTATCTAGACACCTTTTGCTTATACGCTGCGGCCCTAATCTGTGACTCCTCACGGACCTCTTCAAGCAAGTCGAGGTTGGCACGGAGCCCGTCCCCATTAAGCTGTTCATTGAAGTGAACAATTCTTGGGGAAGGAACGCCGATGTCAACCGGGATCACGGCCTCGGTTCCGAAGGAGAGATTGAAAGGCGACTCACCCGTTGCAGTGCGTGGGGTAGTCCGATATGCCCAGAGCACATGGTACAGCTCGTCAGCCCAGCGTCCGGCCTTATCATCCAGTCTCTTCTTTATCCCCTGCAGCAGAGTCCTGTTCGTCACTTCGGTCTGCCCATTCGTCTGAGGGTGGGCCACGGAAGTGAACCTTTGCTCAATCTTCAGATCCGCACAAAACTTTCTGAAATTCCTCGAGTCGAACTGTTTGCCATTGTCCGTTATGAGGACCCGCGGTATCCCAAATCTGCATACCACTGATTTCCAGAAAAAGTTCTGGACGTTCTGCTCGGTGATCTTGGCCAGGGGTTCAGCTTCTACCCACTTCGTAAAGTAGTCGATGGCGACAACGACGAACTCGCGACCTCCGGAGGCCGGCGGAAAAGGACCTAAAATGTCCATTCCCCAGAGAGCAAAAGGGAGAGGGCTGATGATCGGAGCCATTGGCACGGCAGGCTGGTGAACGGTGGGAGAAAATTTCTGACACTTCTCGCACTTCTTCACAAGGCTCAGTGCATCTTGTCTCAATGTAGGCCAGTACAGGCCTCTTAGAAGGACTTTGATGGCCAGGGCCTTGCCCCCAAGATGTTCTCCGCAAATCCCCTCATGGGTCTCTCGCAGGGCATATAAGGCGTCGCTTGGCCGGAGACACTTCAAGTACGGGAGGGTGTAAGATCTCTTGTACAGAGTCTCGCCGTCAAATGAAAACCTTGCTGCCCGCTGTACGACTTTCCGGGCCTCTTTTTTCTCCCCGGGGAGTTCTCCGCTGCGCAAATATCTGATGATCTCATCCATCCAGCACGGCTCGTCGTCGATCTGAATTACTACGACGGGCTGGTCATCAATACTGGAGGTCTTTAGGAACTCCATACGGATTTCTTTGAGAGCGGTGTAGCCTGAAGCCGCTAGCTTTGAGAGCACATCAGCCTTTGTATTTTCAGCCCGGGGGACTCTGATGAGCTCAAAAATTTCGAACTTGCCGGCCAGGACACGGACCCTTTGCAGATATTTGATCATTCGCTCTTCACGGGCCTCATATACTCCTTGAATCTGACATACGACTAGCTGCGAATCACAGTACGCTTTCAGTTTCTGAGCGCGGGCCTGAGCGGCGAGGTTCATTCCGGCGATGAGAGCTTCGTACTCTGCCTCATTGTTTGACGCACGGAATCCAAACCTTAAGGCATAATTCAGGACGAAACCATCTGGCCCTGTGAGGATTAGCCCGGCACCGCTGCCACCTTTATTTGAAGATCCGTCAACATACACCTCCCAGAGCGGCTCTTCAGAACACGGAAGCGGACTGGTCGGAGGAGGTGCATCCTCGGGCCCTGTAAGCGGAACCGCTTCGGCTTCGACCTGCTGCTCGGATATAGCCGGTCCTGCTGCTGTAGGAAGCGCTGCTTTTGACCCGGGGTCTGAATCTGGCATGGTACATTCAACTATGAAATCCGCAAGCACCTGGGCTTTGATTGCCGGCCTAGGCAGATATTTGATGTCAAACTCGCTGAGCTCCACGGCCCACTTCACAAGACGACCTGAAGTGTCTGGGCGGTGGAGGATCTGCCTCAGGGGCTGTCCTGTCAGGACTTTGATCGTATGCGCCTGGAAATACGGCCTTAATTTTCTGGCCGCCATAACGAGGGCGTATACGAGCTTCTCGACCCGTTGATATCTTGTCTCTGCATCATGGAGGACCTTACTGACATAGTAGATTGGCTTCTGCTGGTGGTACTCCTCTCTGATCAGTACTGCTGCGACTGCCAAAGGTCCCGCTGAGAGATACAGAATCAGCTCTTCTCCTGGCTCTGGCTTCGAAAGTAGCGGTGGAGAGGACAAGTACTGCTTCAGCTCCTCAAACGCCGCTTGGCACTCCGGAGTCCAGGGCGCGGTTTTTATACCCTTGACTGCGTTGAAGAACGGAAGACATCTTTCTGCGGACTTAGAGATGAACCGCCCCAGGGCAGCTACTAGTCCGGTCAGGCGCTGTACCTCTCTGATAGTTCTGGGTGGAGTCAGCTCCATCACCGCCTTGATTTTTTCAGGATTCGCTTCTATCCCTCTCTGGCTTACCATGAAGCCCAGAAACTTGCCCGCTCCGACGCCGAACGTACACTTGGTCGGATTGAGCTTCATGTTGTGGTCCCTCAAGACTTGAAATGCTTCTTCGAGGTCGGCAACATGATTACAGGCAGCTCTGCTCTTGACCAGCATATCGTCCACGTAGACTTCCATATTGCGGCCGATTTGCTCTTTGAACAACCTGTTGACGAGCCGCTGGTAGGTGGCCCCTGCGTTCTTCAGTCCGAAAGGCATAACTCGATAGCAATAAGTCCCCTGATCGGTTACAAAGGATGTCTTCGGAATGTCGGGCTCATGCATTCTGATCTGATTATATCCTGAGAAGGCGTCCATGAAGCTTAACAGCTCGTGACCTGCGGTAGCGTCGATGAGCTGATCGATCTTTGGGAGCGGGTAGCTGTCCTTCGGGCAGGCCTTGTTCAGGTCTGTAAAATCTATGCACGTCCTCCACTTCCCATTAGACTTCTTCACCATCACAACATTCGCGAGCCAGTCCGGATACTGGATCTCGCGAATGAAGTCTGCCTTCAGAAGCCTTTCCACCTCTTCTCTGATGGCCCTTCGCCTCTCTGGTGCAAAGTGCCTCCTCTTCAGCTTCACGGGCTTGCAGGTCTGATCAACCCCGAGCTCATGGGTGCTAATTGCAGGGTCGATGCCGGGCATATCTGAAGGAGCCCAGGCAAAGACATCTGCATTGGCCCTGAGGAACTGAGCAAGATCCTGCTGCGCGGCCTCTGGCAGGGTAGAGCCGATCTGAACAACCCTCTGGTCGTCATTGCTATATAACGGGACAGATATGACGTCCTTGGCCGGCTCGTTTACTGTGATCTGGGCTTGATCCCTTAGATCAAACAGCTCGATCGGCAGAGATTCGGACGCATTCTTTCCTTTCAGCGCCGCTACATAGCACTGCCTCGACTGGGGCTGGTCCCCTCTGACTTCCCCTACACCCCCTGGTGTACTGAACTTCATCTTCTGATGATAGGCGGAATGAACGGCTCGGAGGAGATTCTGGCCGGGGCGGCCCAAGATAGCATTGTAGGCCGACTTGGCCCTTACCACCAAGAAGTTTACCATGGCGACGGACTGGCAGGGCGGCTCCCCGATAAGAACTGGAAGCTCGATCTGCCCTTCGACTTTGACAACTTCTCCGGAGAACCCGAACAGATCCGAGTTGGCCGGCTTCAGGCGGTAGGCTCCGATCAGCATCCGCTCGAAAGCGTGATAATAGAGGATGTCTGCGGAACTCCCGTTGTCGACCAAGATCTTCTTCATTTCCCAGTTGGCCACCAGCATGGTGATGACCAGGGCATCATCATGCGGGAGGATCAAGCCATCGAGATCTGCATCTGAAAAAGATATCTCGTTCTCTAGCCTGGCCTTCTTGCTGCAGGTATGGACGGCGTTCACCTGCCGGGCATATGTCCTGCGGGCTGATGAAGAGGTTCCTCCTGCGGTCGGCCCTCCTGAAATGGTACCAATAACACCATGAGGTTGAGGTTGAGGTACCTGAGGAGGGGGGCTGGCCGGGGCCGGAGCTTGAATGCGGTCGCCTAGAGGTTGAGCGCCGCGGGGGCTTCTGCCTCTGGGCTTCGGCTTTTCCTTGCGTTCACTTTTGTTGTCATCATTCTTCAAGTACCTTCCAAGGTACCCACGGCTGATTAACTGCTCGATCTCCTCCTTCAGATGAAGGCATGCGTTGGTGTCGTGGCCGTGGTCCTTGTGGAACCTGCAGTACTGGGACATGTTTTTCTTCGTCGATGAGTTCTGCCTCTCCGGCCAACGGATGAAGTCCTCCTTCCGAATGGCTGCCAGGATTTGTGCTCTGGACGCGGTCAGCCGCGTGTAATGCTCTCTCGCTTGGGGGCTTCTCCCCTTTCGAGAAGGGCTTCTCTCCCTGCGGGGAGGGCTTCTTTCCTTCTTCTGAGACTTATCATCCCTACGCTGCTTGGTAGGGTTCTTCTCCTCGGGCCTTCTCCTGCCAGCGGAGTCCAGGGCGGCGAGAGTTTCCTCCACCGAGATGTACTCCTCCGCCCCGGCCATCAGGTCCGCGAGAGACTGCGGGTTGCGCCGAGCCACTGCTCGCCTGAAATCAGTTGATCGGGCGCCGGCCAGAAGGGCGTTCGTGGCCGCGGAGGGATCCAGGTTAGGGACCTGGAGAGCTTCCCTGTTAAAGCGACCAACGAACACTTTCAAGGCCTCATCATCTCCCTGCCTGAGGGCCATCAGTGAAGCGGTCGTCTTCCTGGGTCTCCTGCTGCTCATGAAATGGCGGGCCAGGTTATCCCCAAAATCATCAAAATTGTCCACGGACCTGGGCTTAAGCTGCGAGTACCAGTCCCGCGCTGCTCCGGTTAACGTGGTGGGGAATGCACGGCAAAGGAATCCATCCGACGCCCCGTGGAGGAGCATTGTGGTCCTGAAAGTCTCCAGGTGGTCCACGGGGTCGGTGGTCCCGTCGTACTGCGGAACCTGGGGCATCTTCCAGCCCGCGGGGGCCTCCGCGCTGAGCACTCTGTCTGAAAATGGTTGAGCGCTTGTGAAGATCCGGGAAGCAGGTCGGCCCTGCTCTCTGGCGAGCTCTTTGATCCGGTGGTCGATCTGCTGGATCCTTCGCAACACCGGGTCCTCTCGTTCCTCAGCCCGGTGGACGGGCCTCTCTCTCCTTGCTGGCGGGCTCATAGCCGATCCGGACTGACTGGCCGGACTCCTTCGCCGGTGCCGCGATCCCTCTCCGTGCGTGGCGTCTCTCTTGCTGCCATGCCTTTGTACGGAGGGTGATCGTGACCGGTGATGTAAGCGAGGCTCGGGACGCACATGCTTGTCCCGGGAGAGGTGATCTCGTCTTGTAGAGTGGTGAGTCTGCTCCCGGGGCGGAGGCGTGTGCTTTCGGTGGGAGCTTCCCCTCCCCTAGGCAGGCTGAGAGGTTTCGGCTGGGTGCTGCTGGAGTGCGGTGGCCGGATTTCTAAACTGCGCAATTACAGCAGTCATCTCTTGAAAAAGGGCCCGCATCTCCCTTGGGGTCGGGGTAGGGTCTGAATGGTCCTAGCGAGTCGGACTGCGCTCCCCTGGCGCCCCGACCTCTATCTGCGAGGCCAATCGCTCGCTTCTCCCTTCGCGGGGGGCTGTAGCCCGGGTCGTCCGGGAGGTTGGCATATGCTTTCCGTGTTTTCCTACCATTGCTTAAGTGAGGTTCCGAACAGCTTTTTGTTGCGGGGTCCCACGGATGGCGCCAAATCTGTTAGGTCTAAAATTGGTAACAGGTTATGGTAGGGCCGGAAGGGCTGATCTGGCAAGCCACCGCTGAAGAGCTAATGGAGTCCTGCGCTGCACAAGGGTACAGACAAGAAAGAAAAGGGTCAGAGGACCAACCCGGAGTGGTACTCCGGACGGGCGCTTCGACACTCAAGTCAGTATGAGCAGGAGTGCAGAGCAATGTCAGAGCAAAAGCTTAGAGTTTTGATTTTCAGATCCCTCACCTTAGCACAAGTGAAGGCTATTTATAGTGATTCTGAGCCACCTGTCTAGGACAGGTGGTAGTTCTGAGCCACCTGTCCAGGACAGGTGGTGGCCCCTGTATGGACCAGGTCTCATACCTAAGGAGGGCATGTGGAAGTCCCTGATTGGTCCAGGTGTCACACCTAGTAGGGACAGGTGTTGGCCTTCCAACGGTCCTTGTGAGGGCCACGTGCCAGCAGCCAATTGGATGCTGAGTTCGGACCCATCAGTGCTGAGTCCGGATCCCATCAGTGCTGAGTCCGGACCCCATCAGAGACTACGAACATCCACATACTTTTTAGCACCACGACGAGAAAGCTTAGCCTCCACCTTTAAGGCTAGTTGATAAGCATCATTGACGCTCAATGATCGGTGCATTTCCACCTCATCACGAATGGAAAACTTCAAACCATCAACATACCTTGCCACAAGTTGATCTTCACCCTCTTGAATATCATTACGAGCCATGAGTTTGTAGAATTCTTCGGTGTAGTCCAACACACTCTTGGATTCTTGGCGTAGGTTGTTGAATTGAGAAAAGATAATTTGGGAAAAATCCAATGGAAGAAATTTCTCCTTAAGCCTTGACTTCATTTTCTCCCAAGAAGAGATCTTACGCTTTCCTTTGCGGATTCTCATCTCTTGAACCTTATCCCACCATGTTGAAGCGTAGCCACGAAGCCTTGTAGCCACAAGCCTCACACGTTGGCTTTCGGGTGTCTCCTTGTAATCAAAGAACTTCTCAATGGCACTAAGCCATTCAAGAAACTCTTCGGGTTGTAGACGACCATGGAACTCCGGCAAGTCAATCTTGACGGTGTCGAAATCACGATAGAACCTTCCCAACTCTCATCTTCACGAGTATTGGCGAAGGGATTCACATCGGATTCATCACTAGAACCTCCACGGCTTGATTTACCATGCTCACTACGAGCCTCTTGGCGTTCAAGTCGCATGGTAAGTTGCTCAACTTGTCTTCGAAGTGCTTGAAGTTCATCATCTCTTTCATCTCTCAAATCTTCTATCATTTGGTTACCATGCCTTCCTCTACCTCTTCGTGCCGCCATGAAAGTCAAATCGAAGCTAGCCCAAGAGAGTAACGTTAGCTTTGATACCAGATAATGCGGGTGCTTAAGAGGGAAGAAGAAGAAAATGGGAGCAAAGCTCAACCCAATTGATATTCCATCAATTACATAAGTTTATCAACATCCAAAATCCCCTCTAAAGATGGTTTCTAACTCTTTAAATAAAAGAAAACCAAAGCAAATTCGTTTAAGATCATCCACTAGCTAGCTTAGGGACTAACATAACATTAATTGCATTGGAACTCACTAACTTTGACTGTTTTGGGAACCCACAGACACAGTCCACCAAAACTGCCATAACTTTCTACCCTCTTATCCAATTTCCAAGCACAAATACTTGTTGGAAAGATCTCAAAGAGACCTACAACTTTGTAGTTTACCACTTTCCATAATTCTTCCATTTAGAAGCTCAAAAAGCAGGTTCAAAACGGGCCAGCAACATTAATGAGGGACTGCACCTTGGAACTCCACCAAAACCACCTAGGCATGACATCGCTGCCATGTTGGCACTGCATCAGCAATTTGGCTTGGACTTCTTCTTCTCTTCTCTTCTTGGTGGCTTGGAGCCAATCTCTCTCACCCTCCTCTCTTCTTTTCTTCTATCAAATCATTCACTAACAAGGTAAGACATCAAATCTTTCAATCTTTTGTGTTTCTTGAACCTTAAAGTTAAAACCCTAGAATCCAAATAACTTCATCATCTTTCAAGATCTCATCTTGAGATTTTGAGAAACTTTATTTGTGATTAAACCTCTGCCAAAGCACCTAAGATCCTTAGTTTTAAACCTTTTTTTAGCCTACTTGAAATTTTCATACCTATTGAACCCTAAATCCAGTTTTGGAGATTAATAGTGTAAACCGACCGTCATAAATCATTCCTAAACCTGAAATTTGCATTTTTCTACATTTTAGACCTTAACCTTAAAACCCAACGGCAGTTCTACCCTAATCTACATATCTGTCCAAATTACCAAAATACCCTTTTGGCGTAAAACTGGATTGTTTGTCCTTTTAGTGCTGCTGGTAATTTTATTTGCTGTCCTTCATTGAAATAGTACTATTCTCTTATTGAAATAGATTTAATCCATTGGTATTTGCATCAATTTTTAGTTATTTTAATTGGTCGCATGTTTAAACCCTAGTTTAGAACTAACCTTGTAATTAACTATTCACCTTAAGGTTCTTTTACCTATTGGTTCTTACTAATTATGTTCTTTCTAATTATTGAATGCAGTTCAAGTCTCGTTATTGCTGCTGCCCGTTAGTTAAATTATCATTAAATCAGCCCTAGGTTAGTTCTTTAGGTGTTTTGAGTTTTCCGTGTTAACCCTAAGCCTTTCCTAAAGCCATTATCCCATTAGGAGTGTAGGGTTTTCCCTAAATTAGGTATTATCCTGCATCAAAGGTTCAAAGTTAGATGGAAATAGAACCTTCTTTGCTGTCCCAATGGTGCAATTCCAATAAAGGAGAAAAAGAAACATTGTTAATAGTCCCCAATCCTTAATCCAAGATTCCAACAACAACCTCAAAGAAAGAAAATAAGTTTCCCTTCAAGGTGGTTGTAGAAAATAGGTCTTTAACCGCTTAAGCTTTCAAGAGGAATGTAGGGTGTCATAAATTAATTCAAATTGTCTAATTGTCGCATGATTGAAAGGATTCAAAGTCCAGCAATCAATCTGGTCATACTAAAAGATGTGATTTTCAGATCTGCACATAGTGTATTTTAGTAATTTTCAGTATCAATACTCAACAAGGATGGATCCGGTCGACTAGCAACCCGTACACCTTCAAGTGTGGAGTTTGGAGGGGATCAATCAAGAGTCTTTAACCGCTTAAGCTTTCAAGAGGAATGTAGGGTGTCATAAATTAATTCAAATTGTCTAATTGTCGCATGATTGAAAGGATTGAAAGGCCAGCAATCAATCTGGTCATACTAAAAGATGCGATTTTCAGATCTGCACATAGTGTATTTTAGTAATTTTCAGTATCAACACTCAACAAGGATTGATCCGGTCCACTAGCAACCCGTACACCTTCAAGTGTGGAGTTTGTAGGGGATCAATCAAGAGCACAAAGTATAAACACAGAAGAGGGAATTTAGACCTAGATTCAAAAGAATTAGGTTTTTGGTACATTAAACTTAGGATCGAAGAAAGGAAAGTTAGGCTTCTATTTTTGTTTCATTTTTTTTAAAAACAGAAATGTCAAAATGAATATGTAGACTTAATGGACTTTGCTTGAGAGAAAAGAGGATGGAGAGAGACAGATGGAGAAAAGATTGGTAGAAGAGAGAGAAGATGAGAGAATACCTTGATTTGCAAGAAACCCAAAGACTTCCCATCAATGAGGAGGTTTCACACCTGCAAGATAATAAAGGCCTCCAGAGAGCTCCATCAATTTCATTCATTCTTCATTACTTCTCTACAAGGTGGGCATCCCAAAAATTTTAAAAAAAGAGAGAGGAGGGAGGGAAGGGGGGGAGAGACATATTCTTTTCTCCTAAAAAAGTGAGTAACTAGTCTCTCCATTATTATTATTTTTTGAAATGGCTAGTCTCTCCATTATCTTCAGCTCATAACTATCCCTTATTTCTATCTCATTACTAAAAAGTTAAAAAATGACTAATACATCATTGACCAATTAAAAGTCCATAAATTACATAATAAGACACACTCATATAAAAGTCCAGAAATACCAACCAAGACCCTACCGTATGAATAAATCCCTTATCTCCCCATCAATAACTGCTATGCTTCTCTTGTTGAAGCTGTCGATTTACTGTGTTCATCATAATTTGTGATTTTGATCGTACTCTCCTTTTTTATTGTTATTTCCCCCCTCCCTATCTGCCTTGGTGCCTTGCTCATGTACACAAACATTGATGGATCTGTTATTTCCACTTTATTCCCATTTATTATTCTCTTCGATTGTCTTCCTCTTTCTGGCTGTCTGTCTCTCTTCGTTCTCTTTCCTTGCTGAAATGTAGATGAAATGCCTGTTAGCATTTTGAGGATAACAAATGCATACTTACAATTATCTGAAATAGCATGTCCTTGTGAGGAAAGAAATTACGAGTGACCGATGGGTTAAATAGTTGCTCCATGTTTCCGACCAGGGGAAATCAGAAATAAAATTTTGTCAATGCACTGGGCAATTCTGAATTTTTTGTTAAGGAAGTTAGTAATAAAGCTTGTTGAAAAATTACATTTAGTCATAGCATGTAGGGGATAATAGATCCATTGACCAAACTAGTGTATAACTGATGGAAACAGGAAATTTTTTTATGAGGACCCATGTTCGATTCTCTTATACATTACATTGACCATGAGAAGCTATCTCAATCCAAACACAAGAACTGTTCATTAGTTCCCTCAATCACTGGTTGCATGATAGTAAATTTCAGCACCTGCGAAGAAAAACACTAAGGGTTTGTTCCAATCAACGTAAAATACGGGTAAAACAATTCTTTATGGCCCATCAGATTTTATGGTTCCTTCAGATTGACGTAAACTAAGTTTTACGTCGTAAAGCCATTTAAAAAAACCAAAGCTTTTATGGGTCGACTGTAAACGTATTCTCAACTTTTCGACCGTAAACATATTCCAAAAAACTCACGATTAGGTCTTCGACTCGTCCCTCAGCCCATCTCTCTCTCTCTCTGTTCCCTTTTGGTCTCCATCTTTAAGGGTGTAGTCAGTAAAATGAGGAAAGCCATGGATGGGTTTGCCTGGGTTTTTCCTTTTTCAAACCCCTTTCAGCCATAAACATACAACAATAAAAACTAGTCACCTTAAGCCATTAGATCCTGAAACTGATGAATCCTAAAATATGGAAATCAGTAGCAAGATCCCAATCTTTTACCTTGGAGTGCTGAAATCAGCATCCGGGGCAGAAATCCAAACCGTAGATTGACGGAATGGTTCGTAAGAGCAGGGATTTGAAGCCCTAGGGATGATGAAATTGAACCTAAACGGATCTTGTTTCAGATGATATGGTTCTTGTTGATGTTTGTTATCTTCTCCATCTCGATAGTTCTTGCTTTCTCTTCCCATCCGCATCTTCTTCCTGTTTTATTCTGGTCTGTTCGTTTTTTCTGATCATGCAGAGCTTGCCCTTATTTGTGCTATTGTTGACCCCTTATTTGTGCTCCTGTTGACCTGAAATCATTGCTTCTGTAATTCTGCTCTATGCCTCTAATTAAGTTTTTCTATCTCCCAAAAGAAAAACAAGGAGATGATTCTGTTACAAGGGTAACTTATGGCTAACTGGCGACAAGGATTTCAACTAATGGAGAGAGCAATTACCAGCTGGGAAACCGAGATTTTTTCTTAATGTTCACTACTCACAGAATAAAAACTTCTCCAGAATCTTAGAGGCATCTGTTGATATGCTCTGGAATCTTCCAGCACCCAGTGGTGAAGCTAACCTACTGCTGAGACTACTCTTTTATGCATTATTGAACTGAATCCATAAAGCGGACTAGACAAAGGCGGTGTGATGCCTTCGCTGTCTGCTGATGAATTAAGAGACTGTAATGAAGAAAGAGTAGACCCGGGAAACCAACTATGCTTCCTATTTGAAGCTTGCCCATCGCAGTTTGGTTCTGCAAATTGTGTTTCTTGGAATGTGAGATATCTTGATATTCGTTATTGGTGCAATCTAATGGTTCTTGGCCAACCGAAAGAAAGACTATTCCTTAGGCTCTGTTTGGTTGCGCGCATTTACCTCGTAGAGTAGTGGTGTAAATAGCCAACAGGGAGGAGACAAGCCTTGGATTTCCTTGGAACTTACCTAGTTTAGTGGTAAGTGGTGTTTGGCTGTCAATCTCGTAGAGTAGGTAGGGGGTTTCATTAGGATTTTTTAAGTATTTTTTATAATTTGTTAATATTTTAAATACAAAAATTAGGAGGTTACAAGCCTCATAATTTCATTGGAATGTGTGAGAAACGAGAATAGTTGATATTGTATTCAATACCTCTATAGAAAATAGGTGCTGGTTATTGTGAATAGAAGCGGAAGGAAAACAGTAAAGTTTCCACTTCCTAACCCCCACCAAGCTCTACGTTGAAGGTTTTCTCATTGGAAACCTGCTCCGATAGGTATTTCAGATGAATTTTGCTATCAGCTGAGGAATGTTGTGCCATCCTTCTCCACCCCAATTGAAGGATTCTATTGAAGCAGAGGCATATGCTTATTCAAAAGACTGGAAAATTTCCATGTGTATCCTTTTCCTTGTGTTTTCTAAGGTAATTTGTTATTTATGGTTATTTCATTTGATTTATGTCCTATATCTGTTTCTTTTGAGGTCGTTGACAACCTATGAAGCACGAGTACGGGTGCGGGTACGACACGACACGGGTACGTGATTTTCCAAAAAACCCGGGTGCCTGTACGTTCGGGTACTTCGAATATAACAATATATTTTAATATTTTATTGTATATTTATAAAAATTAAAAATAATAATAATAGGAGAGCAATCAAATAACAATAACATCATCAAAATGGGAAATTCTAATATTACTCTTCATTTCATAAGTGATTAAGTTCCAAATTGTTCCATATTTCATCATAACATAAAGCACCAAAATACGAAATACATCATTCTTCATTAGAAAAGAAGTCCGTCCCCTCATCTCCAATATCGTCCTCTACATTGTCGGTAAAAACAATGGACTCCAACTCCGGCTCATCCAAGAAAAGACCAGCAACTTCGAGCACCCCAATATCCTCAAAGGAATCAAATGTATCTCCACCTATGTCCCATATCTTTGTCTCTCCTTGATTATATTGTGGAGATCGTCTTGATAGAAGGCGAAGATTGCTATGAACAAAAACTAAATCTTGAGCTCGTTGTGGAGTTATCCTGTTCCTCTTGAAGGAATGCACAAAAGAGTAAATGCTCCATTCCTCTCGGCACAAGATGAAGATGAAGGTTTCATAAGAAGCTTTAATGCTATGCTTTGAAGCATAAGAGCACATGTACCATGGCTGGCCCACCATTCATGAAGCTTGATAGTGAATCGTTCATTGATGGAATCAATGTCATTGAATAATCCGGACTTCATAGAGAATTGGGCAAACTCCACATTAGCCCCCGTGCGATCCTCAGAATTGGAGAAGTACTTTTTGAAGCACTTTACCCTCTCCGTATAAATTTCTGCATCCTTATGTGGAGGCACCCGACTTGAATACTCACTAAGCCATTGTTCATTATAATACCTTTAAGAAAGAAAAAATTAATTTAGTTTCAAGTTTCAACTTTCAAGTTATAAGTAAGAAATAAACATAGATAGTTACAAATCCAAATAAATTTAAAGTTTAAGTCACCTAACCTTGGATTCAATGAATGAGCCAAGCAATGAAGTGGAGTGTTGCTCTTGTTCCTACGATCAACAAGAATTTTGTACACCACGTCATAAAAGGTGGACTCATCTTCTTTCCTTTTTTCTTCCTTCCTATATATCGCCCCCTTCACTTTCTCTATCATGGTGTCCCACAAATCATAAACTAAATGAAGGCAAGGCGTATCCGTGTCATACTCTCTAAGCATGTCATAGATAGGTGATGTAAATGAGAGTATGTAGTCGATAGAATCCCACCATATGTCATCTAACACCTTGTCTTTCACAAAACTTGCTCTCCCCACATCATCCTCCCTATAACAACTCCATTTGTCACTAATCACCATTGCTTGAAGACCTTGCTTTAAGAGTTTGAATCTCTTGAGCATGACAATAACACTCTCAAATCGTGTCTCTGCCACGAAAAACAACTTCAAAGTATTGAACTCGTTGAATATGGCTAATCACATGGAATGATTCATTATGAATTTCTTAATGATCATAACATCTCACAAAACATCCGTAATCCAACTACATTCTTCATATATATCTTGATTTGTTTCCACATTCTTTGCCGTACATATGTTCTTCAAAGCAATGTTGAGGGTGTACACCACATGGGGTCTAAAAGATGGAAGGAAATTGCGCTTCAACATACTTGGACAACATTTTCATGCCCAACCTCTATAATTACCTCCTTCAATAAGTTGGCAATGAAATGCTTGTCCTTTGTCTCTCCCGAACAATCTATTGCCTTGAGAAACATAGGCATACCCTCGGTTACCGCCATGAAGTTAATGAGAGGCCTCCTTTGTGAGTCGCTCCATCCATCACTCACAATGCTCACCCCTTTATCCTTCCATGTATCTCTAAGGGGTTGCAACAACCTATCAAGATTTGCCCTCTCTCTTTGTAGTAGAGTCATCCTTAGCAAATTGTATCCCAGAGGCAAATAACCGAAAAATGGGTCATTGGTGGCATACGAGTATGAACTCGCGTAGTGTGGGTTCCTTGCTAGGTGAAATGGCAAGACACCAGAGTAAAACATCCAACCAATCTCGGCATGTAGTTGATCACTGGCCGCCATGTTGAATGCCTTTTCAATAGCACTCACACTTCCACTTGGACCACTTGTCTTCCTCCTCTTTAGATCATCAAAACTTGGAGGGACAAACATACTACTCGTGCAACCCAATGATCCCCTACTTAATGATGGCCGCAATGGCACTCTCTTGGGAGCATTTTGCTTCATAAGCTCCTTGCATTCTTCCTCCAACCTTTGCATTGCAAGTAGATCACTTGCTTTCACTTTAGTACATGCTTCGATTCCTTGCCCCCCCATCTTCAACAAGTGTGCCCTAACCCTTGTGTAGGAGCTACTGAAACTCTTATAACAATAATTGCATTGCCATCTCACATTCCCCCCACCCTTAGGATCTTTTTATCAAATCTAAAGACATGCCTCCATAAGGGCTTCGAGATATCTTCATCACTAAATGGTGCATGTACAGCTTGGGCGGCACTACTAGCCCTGGATGAAGACATTCTTAAATCTATTAAAGAACAAAAAAAAAACTTAGTACGCAAGGTAGAAAACCAAACAAAACAAGGGACTCTCAATTACACAAATTGAAACAAACAAGACCACCACAATTGAAACAAACAAGGCAACAACAACAACAATTGTAATTTGTAATGCAATGCCATGCAATTAGTAAGCTGAGGATGTAAACACAACCAAACATACTCATGTAAATTCAAAAGGCAAGGGGCAAGCCAATGCAATGCAATGCAAATATGCAATTATAAATTTATAAGGAAGCAATTTTAATAAGCAAAAGAAGCAAACCCCAACCGAGTGTGAGCCCCAAACAGATTATTGGACTTAAAATTAAACAAAATTTTGAATCCAATAATCAGTTTTGGACTCTCAATCGGTTGTCACAATCTCAAATGCATAGGGCCTAAATGCTTTTGAGTTTGACAAGTAACAATATATAGACAAACCACCAAACCAGTATTATGTGACTAACTGACTATCTGAAATATTTTCATTTCAACAACCTGCAACTGCAATAGAAGACAATGAAACCATATTTAAATGTCTCCATGGAGCATCTCTAATCAGGATAGGATACCTATTAGGCTATTAGCACATTATTTCACATCTTTCAGTCACACAAAAGAAAACGAACGGGAAAAAACTGATTATTGGACTGAAAATTACATTTAGGCCCTGTTTATTTTGGATATTTGAGAACCAACTGTAAGTCCTAAGGCCCTGTTAGTTTCAGATTATGACAGCCGATTCCCAGCCCTAAGGAACTGTTCGTTTCAGATTATGACAACTGATTTTCAGCCCTAATAACAGGTTTGGGGCTCACAATCAGTTCTTATAATCTCAAAAAAACAGGGCCTAATAACAGGTTTGGGGAACACAATCAGTTGTCATAATCTCAGCCTCTGTAAAAAGAAAAAAATGGAGAGAGAGAGAGAGAGAGAGAGAGAGAGAGAGAGAGAGAGAGAGAGAGAGAGAGGGAGGGAGGGAGAGCCGGAGCCGGAGTCTGTCGAGAGAGGGAGCGGCGTCGGGGGAGAGAGAGAGAGAGAGAGTTGCGTTAGGGGAGGTAAGAAAACCTAATTTCTTTTACTTTTAAGTGTTTTTTAAAACACCCCCCCCCCCCCAACACACACACACACACACCCCTTCTTTTACTCCAAATACCCCCTTTTTAATACAATTCCCCACTCCTTTTTTACCCCAAACACCCCCCCGTACCTAAATTTAAAAAAAGAAAACTCAAAATGTGTCGGGTGCATCTGGGTGCACACCCTCATCGCACCCGACGCGCACCAAACACCAACAATTTTTTTTTTAAATGATGGGGTCGCGTCCCCGGGGCGTACCCGAACGTACCCGCACCCCTTACGTGTCGGGTACGGGAGCCCCAGGAGAGTACCCGTGCTTCCTAGTTGACAACTATTAGCAGATCCCCGTTAGTCAGTTTAATACTATTTTTGCATTGTAGGTTCTGCTCCGTAGCTTACTAAACAAAAGGAAACTATACTTCCTATCTTAAATGGCACAAGTTAGTGAGGGTGAGGAGCTATGAGTGGTCTTTGCCTTATTAAAAAATAATTTTTTTCTATTGGCGAGGGTTGCATATTCAAGACCTCATTTTTTCACCCAGAGAAATTTTGATTAGCAATCAGTTGATGCAGTAATTGACATATATAAACAAATGTTTTTTTATTTTTTGAATGGTAATATAAACAAATGTTAATCATAACATTAAGCAGACTATCAACATTTCCTCGCACAAATACAACTTAACGGGGGAGTGGGTCTTGACTGTCAGAAAGTTTTCCGTGTGTTGGAATTGTTGATTCTCATTGGTTCTAACGAACGAACTGGCTATTCCCCCTAGAGCACTTGCATGGAGGCTGCATGCTCTCCCATAGGTATGTCACTCTTTTTTCTTTTTAGACTTGTTGAGCAACAAGAGGTTTTTGGTGCCCTTGTCTTTTGGGTTTTTTTTCCTTGCTACTCTATGTGGTCTTTGGCTTGAAATTATTTGCATCTTTGAAGGGATTTTTCCTTTTAATGCAGTTTCACATTGATCAGATGTTAGTGAAATAGTGTCTACCCTTTTATTTCAATAGGTGGTTGTCTTTTAAGCTTGCAATGGTGAAACTATTCTTCCATGGGCGGTAGCACATACTCGAAAGCCATTCTGGAAGGAGTTGAAGGAAGAGAATTGGAGGGCCCTGTGGATCGTCGGAGGGGATTGATTTCAACACGGCTAAATTCCCACATGAGAAGAGTAGTAGGGGAAGATTAACAAGAAGTATGGAGAAGCTGTCGGAATTCATCCTAAGATAGTGAATTGGTGGATCTAGATTTACATAGACCAACAATCAAGCAAATATTTTTCCTTTGTCAGCTGGACAGAGTCTTGGTGGCAATAGAGTGTGTGGAAAGACACCAAGTATTAGTGTAAAGAGCACTGCCTAGGCTTACATCGAATCGCTGCCTGGTTCTGCTGGAAATTAAAAGCTTTGACTGCGGACCAAAACTTTTCAAGCTTGATTTGGCCCTTTGTGTGGTACCAGAATTAATGAGAATATCAAAAGATGGTGGCAGGGACTAAATGTAAAAGGATGGAAAGGCTTTGTAGTGGCTCAAAAGTTAAGTCATAAAAGAAAATATAATTAAGGAATGGCAGAAAAGTTATGAACTAGAGAAGAAGCATCGAAAAGAACAAGTCCTCCCTGAAATCATGATGATTGATTGATAGGAGGACTTGAGCGATCTGGAGGAAGACGAAAAACCAGCAAGAATAGCACTGGAGTTGGAGTGTGAAGAAATAGTAAGAAGGGGAGAGATTAGCTGGCAGCAAAAATCTATGGCGATAAGGCTCAAGGGGATAAAAACTCCCTAGTTTTTTCATAGAATGACGAGTGCAAGAAGAAGCATCAACTCCATTATTTGCTTAGAAGGTGGTGAAATGTAATCGAAGACAAGGCCAGTATCCACAATTTATCCATTCAGTACTTCTCAAAGCTGTATACTCTGGAGTATGATTGGAGGCCAAAGCTAGGAGTATCCTTCAAAAGCCTTTAGCTGAACAAGATGGAATGGCTAGAAAGGAAATTCTCAGAGGAAGAAGTGAAGCTTGCAATATTGAATGCGAAAAAAGGTTACGGCACAAGGACCTGACGGGAGTTTATAAGAGAGGATGTAATGGCTTTTATGGACGAATTCTAACAAAGAGGAAGACTAGGAAAGGAGATCAACACAACCTTCATCACGCTCATTCCAAAGAAAGAGGAAGCCAAGGACTTTAGAGCCATACATGAAATTCTGGCAAAAATACTTGCAAGAAGTGCAAAAGTGGTAATGGGAAAAACAATATCCAAATTTCAAGGTGCTTTAGTAGAAGGTAGACAGAGTTTGGATGGAACTCTTATTGCCAATGAAGTGTTTGATTCAATCAAAAGAGAAGGCAAAAGGGGGATAGTGTGCAACATGGAGAAAGCTTATGATCGCGTCGACTTAAGGTTCTTGCCTTCTTGGACTTCATAGAGTAGAATGGGTTTTGGAGTACAATGCCTGAGTTGTTTTATAGAGTGCATATCCGTAGCATCATTCTCAATCCTATTAAATGGATCCCCGACCTGTTTCTTTGGAAACACTAGGAGATTAAGAGAGGTAGATCTGCTCTCCATACTTGTTCATTACGGTGAAGAAAGCTCTTAGCCTATTACTAAAAAAGGCGGCGGATAAAGGTTGTATCAAAGGGCTGGAATCCTCTAGAAGAGGTCAACTTATAACCCACTTGCAATTTGCCAATGACACGTTGATCTTCCTGACAGATGAGGCGGAATATGTAAGGAATTTTAAAAGAGTATTTAAATGTTTTGAAATGAATTTGGATTAAATATGCATTTCTGTAAGAGTTCTAATTGTGCAACAAGAAGAGATATATGGGTTACAAAGTAGAAGATTTTCCCATCACTCAACTTGGACTTCCATTGGGGTTTGGTGTGCTCAAAGCCGCCCTATGGGTCCTGATAATTGGAAGGCTGGAATAAAAGCCATTTATCTTTTGCTGGAAGAATTACCTTAATCAAAGCGGCCTTAGCTAACCTTACAGTATAGTTCTTATCCCTCTACAAAGTGCCAGCCAAAGTGAGCTAGAACATAGAAAAGCTACAGTGAGATTTTCCATGGGAAGGAAAGAGAGCAAGAGGAAACACAAGCACTTGATGAATTGGAGAAACTAATTCTGTTGAAAAAGTATGGTGGCCAAGGCATCGGCAATATAAAATTGAAAACAAGACACTTCGGGGTAAATGACCGGAGATTTGGGGAAGAGAAATCTACTTTGTGGCATCAAATCATTAGGGATTGGGAAAGTAGAGGCCCATCTATAGGAAAAAAAGCTTGGGTGCATGGAAGTCTATATGCGAGTCTAGGTCTGCTTATGAACCCTTGGTTAAATTTGTAGTAGGGAGGGGTGATGATAGGACAAGATTCTGGGTAGATCTTTCGTTAGGAGAGTCGGTCTTGTGCCATGAATTTCTGACCCTTTACCTGGTAGCAACCAATAGGGATGCTAGAGTTTGGAATTGCATGGAGAGGAGGTGGGATGGAGGCGTATTTTGGGACATTAGGTTTAGGCGAGACCTTAAAGATAGTGAAGTTATTAGCCTATCGATACTTCTAACCCGTCTTAATTCTTGGTATTGTTCCCTTAACCTTGAGGACCGTATGGATGACAATAGTTAGAAGCTTAGGGCTTGAAAGGCCACTCCAAAGATCAATGGAATGGCAGACCGTTTGGGGATGTTGGCTGGGATATGTAGAGATCAGTTCCATATGGCATAATTTGACACCTTTGGAAAGAAAGAAACAATTGAATCTTCAAGGATCAAAAGCATAGTTGGGGGAAATGAGTGATTAATACTAAATCCAATCTCATAGCGAGGACCAATATTGGCAAGGAGGCACCTAGCTTTAGTATGGGTGAGATTTTAAGGAATTAGAAGATTCTTATCATTGAGAATAAGACAAAACAAAAGGAGATGCCAAGATGGAACCCTCCATCAAATGGGCAGATTAAGCAAATGGAAGGATGCGGATTAAGCGAATGAAGCGGTAGGTACTTGGGATTAATCAAATGGTAGCCTCCTTTCATTCTCAGGACCGGTAGGTTCTTGGGATGCAAATGAAGCGGAAGCGAGAGCCCTTTATGGGGGCATGGTAACGTTTCGGCAAAAATATTTCGGTTTCGGCACAAACCGAAACGAAATTCACATGAAGTCGTTTCTTTACAAGATTTCGCCGAAATTTTACGTTGAAATTTCATTTTTGGACTTTTTTACAAAATTTCCACCGAAATTTTAAAAATGTAAACCGAAATGTTATAATTTTCATTGAAATTTATGAAATTTCCACTGAAATTGCCGAAATTTCAACCGAAATTGCCGAAATTTCAACCGAAATTGACACCGTAATTTTCGACATTTCGGTCGAAATTAAAAATATAAACGAAATCATAATCATATTTTTACATGATTTCGGCCAAAATTTCGGCCCGAAACCGACACCGAAACCGAAACTTAAAACCTTGTATGGGGGTTGAGATGGTTTGCAACTCATGGATCGGGTCAGCTGGTCAGATGGTTTGCAACTCTGGGATAGAGCTTTCTCATCATTGCAGTTTAACTTTGGTGCCTCCTTAGTTGATACAGTGGAAGAGGGGAGAATGCCATCGCACCCTTCACCTACGAACCCGAGCATGGTCGATCCTGCAAGCTTGGTCATTCAATCACAAGGATCTTTCTAGAATTTAGTATTGCAGAGTCAGGCTTGTGGATCATCATCAAGGTTTTGAAACTTGGACATTTTATGTGGTTTGTGGTCCAATATACAAGAATGTAAAGTTTCTTATTGTAGACTATTTAATGGATGCTGCCGTTATATAGATTAAAAACCTCTTCTATTTAAGACACAATTCATGGATATTTCCTTGTGATTGAATGGCCAAGCTTGCAGGATCGACCATGCTTGGGTTCGTAGGTGAAGGGTGTGATGGCATTCTCTCTTCCACTTCTGCCTCATCCTCCCTCTGCAGAGTCTCTGTCTCTTCTTGAGCGAAATCCCTTATTCAAAATGGTGCATTGGCTTCCATCACCCTAGGTCCCTTCGCTAGCAGGGGATTGTACGATCCGGCTACCATCTTCCCTTTCTGTTTTAAAGAAGTATGCATTGTACGTGGCCCTTCTCATTATAGGGTTTTGAGATTAATCAATTTGGTCAACCCCGAGAAGTTAAATGTAGGGTGTTTATTAACGGCTGCATTGGGTATTGTTAGCAATCGGTTACTGGTTGTGTTTATTAAGTACTGCTTTATACATTAGAAAAATTGTCTTAGCTATATACATATAGTTATATAATACACGTATATTGTATGTAGATTAATGGGATTATTAATGATATTATTTTACGGAAGGAGTTCCTACCTCTGGGTCGGTCATCGTAGGAAAATTGAGAGTTATGTCTACATGCTCTCTTTTATTACAGGACTTTTTGTGGCTGTATATGCTGTTTTCAGGTTGATGTCACTTTAAAATTCTGTCTATAGGAAAAATGTGTATACATCATGTACGGTTTAAGACACTGGGGATATATGTCCTTAAAGTTGATGATCTCGATTTTCTACAACGAGTCTATTTGTTGGTTTATTTATCAATTGAGCATCCTCTCATTGTGTTCCAGTAATTTCTGACTTATGTTTATGTACTATTAAGTTGTAATAACTTGCTGAGTTGTTGGTATTGTCGCTTGACTCATTTTTCTTCACAGTTCACACCAAAGAAAGGAGGGACCCCAAAGAAGAATGAAATTGCTTTCATTGCACCCACGGGGGAGGAGATGACTAGCAGGAAGCAACTGGAGCTGTACCTCAAATCCCACCCTGGTTGCCTTGCAATATCCGAGTTTGATTGGGGCACTGGTGAAACTCCAAGGAGGTCAGCAAGGATCAGCGAAAAAGCAAAGGCAACCCCTCCTCTGGAAAGTGGGCCCAAGAAGAAGCGAAGCAAGAAATCAACAGGCTCAAAGAACTATAATAAAGTAGAAACAGAAGACGCTTCTCAAGAAACCCGGGAGGGGAAAGATCAGATGCAAGTTGTAGAGGTAACTGACAAGGTCAATACGGGAATGGATGAAGCTGCTAAAGAAAATCAAGGCCGGGACACAGTTAAAATGCAAGAAGATCCAGAGCTAACCAAGGACAATACAGAAACCGAAGTAGCTGCTCCAGAAGAAATCCAAGTTGAGAAAAAAGTTCATGTTGAAGAAGATGCGGTGGTGACCAAGAAAAGTAATACAGAAATGGAAGTAGCTGATCCCAAGGAAACCCAAGATCAGGGTGAAGCTCAGATGCGAGATAAGGAGGCAACCCAGAAGGATAATACAGAGATGAAAGAAGCTACTGTTGAAGAAACACAAGGTGACAAAGATGTGAAATTGCAGAACAAAGATGCACCAGCATTGGTGGTGGAAAAGACGAAGGATACACAGGCTTGCAGTAACGAAGGTGAAGAATCCAGTTTGCAGGATCATGAGAGCGCAAAAAATGAGATCAAATTGACTGAAAATGGAAGTCATAAAGGGGAGGATTACGAAGCAAAGTCTCAACAGGTTCACCAATCAGGTAGTGTTGATGCACAGCGATTGCAGGCACCCTCGCAAGTTAGCTGCTGAATTTGTTGCCTTTCTGGGTTCCTTTGGATGACTGTAATTTATATGTTAATATTCTGATTGTTCATGGCACATCCAGTACTCTAATAGGTCTTTGATGCTGTTACTGTTGCATCAAAGAAACTAAGGTTGTAGTTTGTAGAGCACGTTGAACATTGCTAATATTTGTATTATGTATACTGGTCCTAAAAAACTTGCTATTGTGTAGTCCATGATTTTGGGTTCCCTGTTTCTGTTTCATTTGCTCAAGATTTCACCTTGAAACAAGGTGTGGTTTCAAATCCAAATCATGTTACAGTTTATTTTACACATACAAGAAAGGCTATAACTTCTTCTAAACACGAATGATCAAAACTGCCACACTCTAGAGAAAGGGAGGGGATAAAAAATGCCACGCAGTAGGGGAGCTAGACAAAAAACTAGGAATTGATCAGTGAGATCACTGTTCGAATCTATCAGATCTGATGAGAATTGACCATTGAATTCTTTCAATATTTATTCCTTGAAGTATTCTATATGTGCTATGCCCCCAATCCGGCAGCAAAAGTGAGGGATGTGGCAGGGGACTACATATAACACAGTGGATCAAAAGTGGAATTGCACCCGAAGCGTACGATCCGATAATTGCCCTAGAATCCACTAGGAAGAAGAAGAAGAATCATAGAATCCACTAGGAAAGGGGGAAGAGAGATACAGAGACAACAGTCATTCCATTGTTAAGAAAATAAGAAACTGAATCCTATTAAATCAAAAAATATCTCTTTCCCACTCAAGAAACCAACAATACAGGAAACTAATCTTAGTGGAAAGAAAAGAGAGAAATATGATAATCCTACTTGGGAAATAAAATCCTAATAAATTAAAAAACCTATCACTTACTTTCTAAAAGGATAAAACCAAAATAATTAGTAATCTAGTGTCCTATGTCAGTCCCTCCCACTTGAAAGAAAGTCGACCTCTAGTTTAGACAAAAGGAAGAGAACAAGCTTAAATTTAGGCCTGATGTAGAATAGAGCTGTATAGATGAACTGTTTGCTTCGACCTTGAATTGACATCCGTTCCACTGAATCAGGTACTTCCATCTGCTTCGTATAAGGTTGGACTTGAGTCGACTACACATCAAGACCTCGATAAACTCTTTGATCCTGGGTAATTGAGGTAGAATGTATACTTCACTTTGCTCGGTATTATCGGCATTGTCATAGAGAGAGAGTCTATTTGCCATTTCTGATTCGCGTGCTGCATAGAGTCTATTTGCCATTTCTATTTGCTCGGTATTATCGGCATTGTCATAAACTCATTGTCATAGAGAATTTGATCATGGTCTCCGTCGAGTGATCATGGCTCTCCAGGCTTTCTAAATGATGTTAGCGGCATATTTTATGCACGAGTAATCAACTCGGGCCATCTTTTGATTCCACCAGCTTTGAATCTTGATTGCAGAGCTGACGTACCTCTTAAATGAGCTTCTGGCCCGATACATGCGCAAGTCTTTTGGATTAGGAGACACGCGGCTTTCTTCTTTGCACGGTCCTTGGCCTTTTGGGCTTTCTCTCGCCTGATTTTTGCCTGATCAAATACTCTTGATAAGTAATTGGTGCAAATTCTCTGATAAAATGATCAAGAATTTCATGCCAACAGTTGAACGATGATTGTCCCAATCTATACCCTTCTCGTTCCATTTTTTTCAAGAAAGATTTGGCATGAAGGCCAATGGTCACTTTTGCGCACTTAATTGTCTCTGGATGGCTCAAGCCATATCTAGCTATATCTATAAAGCTGAATGTGGTAAGCTGGGGTGTTGCCACGTGTCACCGCCACGTGGCACCCCGAAATTTTAAAACGCTTACATTCCCTTATTTAAAAAACGTCTTTTTCTAAGGATAATACAGAAAGGAATTCCAGAAGTTACTCTTTCCAAATTAATGCCTTAATCAATAAATTATTGATATTGTGTCGCCACGTTTCACCCCCACGTGGCTCCCCGAAATTTAAAAACGCTTGCATTCCCTTATTTAAAAAACATCTTTTTTTAAGGATAATACCGCAAGGAATTCCAAAAGTTACTCTTTCCAACTTACATGGCACGTTTCCTAATGCCTTAATCAAACATGTTTGATATTCCTAAGCAAGAGTCAAAACCCACTTATCTTTCTCTCTATCTCAACGGATACGCCCCGTGCATCGCACGGGACTGCAACTAGTTTACATATAGAATCTTCAATGCCATCAATCCATGCCAAACACGCATACTCACAATCACCATATCCAAAGAAAGGCGGGATAGATGATAGATCCATATGTGAAAGTTTGCTCTAGGGTGGTGACACTTAAGGTTGGAATCAAAGGTGATAATAGGATAGGACAAAGGAAAGGGGAAATAGTTTGGGCTAATATTAGAGTTCAAGGGTTATCGGTAAATGTAAGATGGGATTCGGTTGGGTTATTATTTTAGGCAAATCAAATAGGAAATGGTGGGAATGATCTGTAGTTCAGATTGACTTGCAAAAAATTCAGTTTGCGTTGGATAGGTAACTGGAATTAACCTTGCCAAAGGTGATGGGTGAATGGCTGAAAAGGAACAAAGTAGAGTCACGAATGGAGGGTTGGATCGATGTGTCAAAGTAGGTGGCTTTTGTTGGATAAATGTTAGGGGTCAAGATGATTAGTTCAACAATCTACTCAATATGTGATCCGGAAAATGAAATAAAAATTACCTTTGATTATCTTGAATGTAAACTTGAAACCCGTTAGCAAGAACCAAACTAAAAAATAATGAAAATGAAATGAAATTTTAAATAGAGATGAGTGGTAGAGGCACGTTACGGATTAACGCTACCCTTAAGATAGATTATCGCTCCCACCACGAACGGTATGCAATCGGGTTCTCTTGCAACCTATCTCCAAGATACAACACCACTATACTTGTCTTTGACGGTGTGCACGCACCGGCTCGGACCTTGCGAACAACGGTAGATGCCAAACAAATTGCCCACTTGAAAAGCTTGCAAAGACTTGAAATTGGGGAAAAACAAAAGCTTGTAGAATACAAGTCAATAAGAGAAGACTAAGAGAGAAACAGTAGAGAGAGGTCTCTCTTTTTTGTTGTTGTTGTTTGTATGTGTTGAGAGAGAAGTCTCTCATATATCACATGCTCTCTCTCACACCCCAACGTTTCTCTCTTTCATGCACAAAACCGTTTGCAAAGAGCCATAAAACAATATTAAAGAAAGAATAAATTCTATAAGGAGTCAAAAGCACAAAACGTATGAAAGTGACATTAAAAGCATTAAAATCAAAATATTTGCGTTTGAAATTTGATTCACACAACAAGCCAAAAACACTAAAAGCTTTAAAAGAATATAAAATTCCAACAATCCCCCACATGAATCAAAATTCAAATAAAAAGAGTCAAGTCAAATATGGGCCAATTAGAAATATCGTGAAATGGGCAAAGGTGTCTTGTGGACTTGAACTTTCACTTAGTGTTCATATATTCCAGTCTATAAAGATTCCAAGTGAACTATGTCTTGAACGAAGAGCCTTCAGTAATAGACCTTTACATATTACACACACGATACCGGCAATGTAACCGTGTTCTATTGGGTTAGCACATTTCGGCCATGCACTGATCCTGTTTCATGAGCGCTCTAGAGAACAAGCCTTAATTCTCATAAGAAGCGGCCCCACTTCCACACTCATATAGGTGAGTTCATCAAGGGTATATGTAACTACGCACCCGCTTATAAACAGCTATAGACCCATTCAGAGCAAAGCTCTTCCTCCATGTCATTACAGCTAGCACTATTTACATCTTAGGGATAGGCCAAGAGAAGTCTTTCATTCTCTTAAAATGTAAGTATAGTGCTTTCACCGATCACTCGAATAACTTATCTTTCCCATTGAACCTAGTTCTTGGGATCTCCAGTCATATAGGTTGGGTTGCCGTTATTGGTGATTCTATTTGATAGACTTTAGCCCCATCCATCTTGATGTTTTAGCCACTAGCTTTTTAGCTAGTCCTCTGGTCAGTGGATCTGCCAAGTTTCTCTCTGACCTTATAAAGTCAATTGCAATTACTCCCTCAGAAAGCAATTGCTTCACATTATTGTGCCTCAGATGTATGTGTCTGGATTTACCATTATATGTTTTGCTCTTAGCCCTTGCTATTGTAGCTTGGCTATCACAATAAATAGAAATAGCTGGAATTGGCTTGCACCACAGAGGAATATCTACTAACAGATTCCTGAGCCACTCCGCTTCTTCTCCTGCTTTATCTAAAGCAATAAATTCAGATTCCATGGTGGAACGTGCTCTACAGGTCTGCTTGGTAGATTTCCAAGCGACAACACCACTACCCAAAGTGAAAATATATCCAATTGTGGATTTTGTTTCTTCAGAATCTGAAATCTAGTTTATATCGCTATATCGTTCTAATACAGCGGGATAACTACCATAGTGGAGTCCAAACTCCATTGAGCCTTTCAGATATCTTAAAATTCTGATAAGTGAATCCCAGTGTTCTTGACTAGGGTTACTAGTGTATCTACTTAGCCTACCAACTGCGTAAACTATATCTGGTCTAGTGCAGTTCATTAGATACATTAAACTGCCTATAATTCTGGAGTATTCTAATTGCGATATACTTTTTTCAGTATTTTTCTTAAGTTTTGAACTATGATCATATGGTACACTCAATGGAGTACTATCAAATTTGTTAAATTTTCTAAGGATCTTTTCAACATAATGAGATTGTGTCAAAACAATCCCTTCTGAATTTCTAATTATCTTAATCCCTAAGATTACATCTGCCAATCCAATGATTAACATCTAGACTCGTACCAATGATTAACATATCATCGACATACAGGCAGATCAAAACTCCAGAATTACCTTTAAATCTACTGTATACACATTTATCAGAATCATTAATGGTAAAACCATTTGATAACACTACTTTATCAAATTTCTCATGCCATTGTTTTGGCGCTTGTTTTAAACCATAAAGGGATTTTATAAGTTTACACACTTTATGTTCTTGACCAAGGATAACAAATCCCTTAGGTTGTTCCATGTAAATTTCTTCTTCTAATTCTCCATTTAGGAAAGCGGTTTTAACATCCATTTGATGGATTTCCAAGTTATAGATAGCCGATATAGCTATCAACATTCTTATTGTTGTAATCCTAGTTACAGGAGAATAGGTGTCAAAAAAGTCTATCCCTTCTTTCTGTTTAAAACATTTGGCTACTAATCTAGCTTTAAATTTTTCTATGGATCCATCGGTTCTAAGTTTCTTTTTAAATATCCATTTGCAACCTATTGGTTTACACCTCGGAGGTAACTCTGTTAACTCTCATGTGTTATTTGACATAATGGATTCTATTTCACTGTTTATAGCTTCTTTCCAGAAGTTTGCATCCAAAGAAGACATGACTTCCTTAAAAGTAGATGGATCATCCTCTACCAAGAAGGTATAAAAGTAAGAGCCAAAGTCAGTAGCTTTCTTTGCTCTTTGACTTCTTTTAGGTTCTACATCTAGGTTACCTTCTTCTCTACCTCGTTTCCTTCCTTTAGATTCTTGGTTTTCCATTTGAGGAATATCATGACTACTAGATGCAACTTCTGTTTGAGGTATTAGAGATTGAGTCACACTTGTTTGTTTAAGAGGAAACACATCCTCAAAAAATTATGCATCTCTGGACTCTAATATGGTGTTTATATCTACGGAATTATGTTCAGATTTTACCACTAGAAATCTATAAGCTGCACTGTTTTGTGCATACCCTATGAATATACAATCCACTGTTTTATATCCTAACTTTGTTTTCTTAGGGAGGTAAGCTCACTTTAGCTAAACACCCCCACACTTTAAGGTATTTAAGATTTGGTTTTCTACCTCTCCATAACTCGAATGGAGTTCAATTTTCATTTTTTATAGGATATTTTGTTTAGTATATGACAAGCCGATAACAAGGCTTCCCCCACATGTTGAGTGGTAGCCCTGAATTAGTTAGCATAGCATTTACCATGTCAATTAGAGTTCTATTTTTTCTTTCTGCAACTCCATTTTGTTGTGGAGAATAAGGTGTCGTCACCTCATGAATAATTTCATATTTTCTACAACATTCAAAAAACTCATTTGATGTGTATTCACCACCTCGATCTGATCTAAGTATTTTAATCCGTTTGTCTAATCGATTTTCCACTTCAGTTTTATACGTTATAAATTTTTCTATAGCATCATCTTTTGATTTAAGAAGATATACCATTGCGTATTTAGATTTATCATCTATAAAGGTAATAAAATATTTATTTCCTCCTCTAATAATAGTGTTCTTTAGGTCACATAAATCACGATGAACTAGTCCTAGGATTTCTAAATTTCTTTCTATTGATTTAAATGGTTTTTTTGCTAAATTTTGATTGAACACATATTTGACACTTTGTGATGCAGATATTAGGATTTATTTTCACATTATTTAGTTTCTAATATTTTTATTTCCATGTTATTAGTTTCTAGGATTTTATTTTTCATGTTATTTTTAGGAATTCTTATTTTAGTAGGTTTCTATCTTTTAGGTTGTTTATTTGCCTATATAGAGACCTCTTTACATCTTTCTTGTTAACTTTGATTGATATTGAATAAATAGTCTTCTCCCTCTAATTCTGGTTTTTTTCTTCCCTCTTCTGATTTTTTCTCCTCTCCCTAAATTCGTCTATTCTTCTCTTCTTCTTCTATTTCTCCCTAAATTCATCTCCTTCAGGTTATTTTCATCTCTTCTTCCCCTATTCTTCTAATTCTATCCCCTTTCGTCTATTTCTCTCCCCTTTCCTCAATTTCTCTTCACGGTGCTGCATCAATTTAGTAGCAGAGCGAAAGATCCAAGCGTTACTGCCGAAAATCAAGAGTCTTGCAGGTCCCACAAACACCAAAACTCATATGTGCACAGGTTTGCAATCCCCTTTCCCAAGGATCTGTTGCTAATACAGCCTAGATTTCTGGGCTCTTGCTGCCCTAAATTAGCCCCTCTACCCCTTTCCAATCCATCGAAGCCATCTTTCCCATTAACCCTTGTTTCCTCCAGCCCTAAAGTACCCAAAACCAGCCCTCACCATTCATTCTTACTTGCTGAAAATACCCCAAAACATCTTAGCCATATCGCCCGAACCAATTTGTTCCCTTAATTTTAACAGCCCCAAATCCCTACTAATACTGCCAAGTTCATCATCTTTATTCTCAGCCAAGCGTTGTTTCACCTTCCATCTCAGTCAAGAGTCAACCCTTACAGTTCCAACCCTTTGGCCATAAGCCCCTTCATTATACGTTAAAAACCATCCTTTATTCTCAGCCGAAGTATCTCGCCAGCCCATTCTTTTCATCGATTTGCAGCCCCCAAGAATCTGGATTCCCGCCATCCCCTGTAGCTTGGCTTGATTGCGTAGTAGAGAAGGAGACAAAGAAGCCCAAAATACCTCTTACCTCATCTGGAAAAGGGCAAATTTCCTTGCATTGCACGGATCTGTTTAGGTAACTTGCCAAATCTACTTGTTGGGTTGCCGTAGCTTAGGCAGGGAAGAGAAAAGGTATACTGCTTCTTATCATGTTGTTACCCGTAACCCATAACTATGGGTCAAATCTAAGTTAGCGCAGGTCAATTATATGTTATTTTTTTCTTTGTAACCTATTGTTCCAAGTAAAGGAAATCACTTACTATCTTTTGGCAACCTGTTATAGCAAGTAACCCAAGGCAAGAGAAAAAGTAATGTGGTAACTTGTAACTTGCACAGCAAGTTACCACTTATGACTTGTAACTTAAGTTGTTTTGACCTGTAAACTTCCTGTTACAGGTCAAAGAATAGAGACTTCCCTATCCCACCCCACTTTACTAGTTTTTCACTTGACTTTGCAGTCACGTGAGTCCAGGGAAAGAAAACAAAATGAGAAAGAACCCCTCACTCTCCTCCTTGGACCACCCCCCTTCTTTTGTTCATTACAAACCTTATAAATATAAGGTAATATTAGACCCCCCCCCCATTTTTTCCCTCTGGGCACCCCCACTTCCATTAATTGACAGATCCAATTACCGAGTCTTGTTGCGCAATAGTGCAGGTGAAAAAAAGAGTTTCTCTCTCTAGTCCCCCTCTCTCTACATTTTCTCTCTCCTCTTCCCCTCTCATTTTCTCTCTCTTCAATTGGACAATTTCTACTCAAAATTGGTTTGCGACCTCAACACGGAAGTTGTTTCGTGTGACTAGTTGAGCACGACCATCTAAGTTTCAGCACTCGACAGTGACTTTCAGCCCAATTCAGGATCAATCTCGACCGTTGATCGCGCCCCTTCTTCCAATCATCAACTTTTACTCATCCGATTTCAGATCCATGACAGACGTAGTGCTTCTTTCAACATGCCAGATAGATCAGACAATTGATTTCAGTTTTTGACGCCGATCCCAATAGCACCACCATATACTCAATATTTTGATAGATATGATCCTCGATATTCTTCTGCACCACAGGTTCCATATTTTTGTGGTTATGATGATTGCACCAATCCCTACGGAGATGTTAATGCGTGTTTAGACTGGATCCAGGCACTTAATGCATACCATAGGTACTGTGGTTATGATCATCAAATAACAATTCGTAAAGTCACAGATACAGTGTGCCGCGAAGCCAAGTCGAAATGAAATTTCTTCGTTAATGAGCGTCGTGAGTTTTGTAAGCTTCCATTTCGTCAATGGGAGGATGTTCGTAACGTTGTTGCTATTCTTACGGAGCCTGATGCTAATATTGACGAGATCATCGATGTTGAGCCTTTGATTCCATCAAATTCAGATTTAGAATCTGAGATGGACGATCCAGAGCCTGAGACTCTGTTGATTTCTGAGGTCGACATCATTGAGCATGACGATTCTAGGATTTCTGCTGCACCGATTGCCGAGCATCCAGCGAGCCAGCTTCATTCTTGTGAGGCAGATATTATGGCAGATCCACGTGAGGCTGATCCATTGCCTGAGTCCAAGCCGAGTGACCTGACTGTTACGGCATTACTTGAGATGGATGTTCAAGAGCATATTGTTGAGGATTTCACTATTTTTGAGCCGATTGAGCAGATTGTCAAGATTTGTGCTGACACAGAGGTGCTTGTTATGCAAATTGATCAGGATGATTGCCTGCTTGATATCACTATGCCAGATATGATTCTAGTTGGTGATTTTGTTGCTGATTCCATTGAGCCGGATTTAATACCAGCAGGTGATATCTTTATTGATGCTAGTTATGGATTGGTACTGACCATTGCTGTTATGCCGATCCCACCGATCCAGGAGGAGTACATTGCGATCTTCCCAGCTAGTTTACTTCTCCGGCGGAGATTCTGTTCGCATGAGTCTACATGAGCCCTTTCTTTCCTCTTCTTCCGCCGACCTTGCAGATGCTTCTCTCGATTGTCTCGAGTGTTAGACATAATGATTGCTTCCGCTAGATTACGTGTTCTATTACTTCAGCAGATTGTTTACATCCTTGACCCAGGTGGACTAGAACTCGAGGGCGAGTTCTAATGATGCAGATATTGGGATTTATTTTCACATTATTTAGTTTCTAATATTTTTATTTCCATTTTATTAGTTTCTAGGATTTTATTTTCCATGTTATTTTTAGAAATTCTTATTTTAGTAGGTTTCTATCTTTTAAGTTGTTTATTTGCCTATATATAGGCCTCTTTACAGCTTTCTTATTAACTTTGATTGATATTGAATAAAGATTCTTCTCCCTCTAATTCTAGTTTTCTTCTTCCCTCTTCTGATTTTTTCTCCTCTTCCTAAATTCGTCTATTCTTCTCTTCTTCTTTTACTTCTCCATAAATTCGTCTCTTCTTCAGGTTATTTTTGTCTCTTCTTCCCCTATTCTTTTAATTCTATCCCCTTTCGTCTATTTATCTCCCCTTTCCTCAATTTCTCTTCACGGTGCTGCATCACTTTGGTTTTTGTTCAATGAAAATATTTGGCATCATACCTAAGTTCACCATCCTTTTGATAGATTGAGAGTTTACATGTCTAATCTACCATGCCATATATCATAGGATTCAACAATATAAGCAGAAAACTCAAAAATTTTATTAATTTCAGTAATGGATACATTGAGCTTGAATAGACCCCCACAAGCATAACCCTTTCACACAAACATCCCACCCTTGGTGAGGATAAACTTATCAGATTCAAAGACGAGTTTGTAACCATGCTTGTTCAACAAGTAGCCAGAAATTAAGTTCTTCCTAACTTCTGGAACATAGAGAACTTGGTGGAGTGTAAGAACCTTGCCGGAAGTGAGTTTGAGATCAACCTTCCCTTTCCCTAAGACCTTGGCCGTTGAGGAGTTACTCATGAAAAGCATTTCGCTTTTATCTACTTGATGATAGGTGACGAACGCACTTCTGTCACAACAGACATGTACAGTGGCTCCAGTGTCTACCCACCAATCACTCACGTTGCAAACCATGTTCACTTTAGAATCTACAGTTATAAGCTTATTCACTTCGGTTTCGTGAATAACGGTCCCGGATTCCACCATATTGGCCTGAGGAGCGGGTTTAGCTTGAGAGTTTCTGACATTTTGGAAAGTGTCTTTCCCCTTTCAATGTCGACATTGTCTAGCATAGTGTCCAAATTTTCCGCAATTGAAACAACCTTCTTTCTTCTTATTTTTGTCTATCTTTTTGTTACTTTTGAAGTGGTTTCGGTTCTCCATTTTCTTCTTGTTTTGATGAGACTCAAGATTTTTATTTGATTTATTTTCGCTAGTCAAGATTGGCCTTAGAAAGGAGTTCCGATTCTTTGTCATTTTGATCACGATTTCTACATTCTTCTTCAATTCGGAGAGTTACAAGGAGATCTTCTTATGATAATTCCTCTTTCCAATGTTTAAGACTTTTTCCGAATTCCTTCCATTAAGGTGGAAGTTTATCAATAATGGCCACCAAATGGAAACGGTCATTCATTTTGATTCCTTCCGCTAGAATCTCATTCAATAGGAGTTGGAATTCATGAACTTGCCCTAAGACAGATTTTCCATCCACCATCTCATATTTAAGATAGTTACCAACTACATAATTTTTCACTCCGGCATCCTCGGTCTTGTACTTTTTATCTAAAGCTCCCCACATTTCTTTGCAGTCTTAATTCCACAATACACATCATATAAAGAATTTGTCATTGCACTGAGAATGTAATCACAACACAAAAAATCATTATTTCCCCTTTTTTGTGTAACCTTGGATTGGGCGGGTTCATGTTCTTCGGGACTAGGTTTGGGTGTGCTCAAGACATAGGCAACTTTAAGAGTTGAAAGCCAAAAGAATAAACATTGTTGCCAACGCTTGAAGTTCAATCCGTCAAACTTCTCAGGACGGGTGTAATTTTCACCGGCCATGTTGAACTAATCCAAATAATCTATCTTAAGATTGTTGGATAAATGTTTGGGGTCAAGATGATTAGTTCAACAATCTACTCAATATGTGATCTGCAAAATGAAATAAAAATTACCTTTGACTATCTTGAATGTAAACCTCAAACCCGTTAGAAAGAACCAAACTTAAAAATAATGAAAATGAAATAAAATTTTAAATAGAGATGAGTGGTAGAGGCATGTTATGGATTAACACTACCGTTAAGATAGATTATCGCCCCCACCACGAACGGTATGCAATCGGGTTCTCTTGCGACCTATCTCCAGAATACAACACCACTACACTTGTCTTTGACGGTGTGCATGCACCAGCTCGGACCTTGTGAACAACGGTAGATGCCAAACAAATTGCCCACTTGAAAAGCTTGCAAAGACTCGAAATTGGGGAAAAACAAAAGCTTGTAAAATACAAGTCAATAAGAGAAGACTAAGTGAGAAACAGTAGAGAGAGGTCTCTCTTTTTTTGTTGTTGTTTGTATGTGTTGAGAGAGAAGTCTCTCATATCACACACACTCTCTCTCACACCCCAACGTCTCTCTCTTTCATGCACAAAACCGTTTGCAAAGAGCCATAAAACATTATTAAAGAAAGAATAAATTCTATAACGAGTCAAAAGCATAAAACGTTTGAAATTGACATTAAAAGGATTAAAATCAAAATGTTTGCATTTGAAATTTGATTCACACAAAAAGCCAAAAACACTTAAAGCTTTAAAAGGATATAAAATTCCAACAGCTTTGGGATGGTCGGGTTCTGGGGTGTTGTAATGGGCTGCTCAAATTGGCTTTAAACTAGGTGGCTAATTGTGGGGAAATGGGTTGAAATATATGCTGTTGATTGGCTGAGTTTAAAAGAGTGGGCAAACAAAGAAGAAAAGGCTACCTAACAGGACTACTTGGAATGAATTCTAGAGGTTTTATATGGAAAAAAAAAATAGGAATCTATACTGGCTTTGTTGGGCAGCTATAGGGGCTGATGAAGGGCAAGAAAAGGAGATGAAAAGTTGACTCGAGATGGGCTTTGGACCTAAAGTTTAGGGGTTTGGTGAGATGGCCTTGCAGGATATTTGTAACTTTCAGTGAGAGGGTTTTCTTGGAAAGCTTTTCAATAAAGCTATACGGCAAAGAAAGCGTGCGGATCCAAAAAGAAAGGAAAATTGGGTTGTTTCGGGAAAAATACACTTAGACCATGCCACCCCAACCCCCTTGCCGTGGTTTCTGAAACATTCAACATTACCTCTAATGTTTAAAAAGTTACAAATAGACCATTACAAGTAGATCCCCTGTGGTTTCATTTTATTATAAGTAGAACCCCTCCGTTGACGGTCCGTTAGTTTAACCTGAAGGAAAGTCCAAAACTAATCGTGGTTGATATTTTTAGGGCAAAAACATCCTCGTCTCTCACTTTAGAGCAGAGAAGGGAGAAAGAGAAAACAGAGAAAAGAGTTTTATGGGTTTGGGTGAAGCTGTTTGGTGGCCATTAATGGTGGTTTTCACAAGGGTCAAGAGGCTATGGGAGATAGAGAATGGGTTCGAGTCATGGATAGAGGCGAATGGCGATTTTGGGGGTTTGTGTTAGGGTATGTAAAAGGTGGGTTTTTTTAGCTTGAAGGAACGAAGGGCATGAGGTATTGGATCTGATTTGGGGTAAGTTCAATGAGGGTTTTGATCTGCTTATTGGTTGATTAGAATTTGTCAAGGGTCTGGATTTAATGGTTGTTCTTCTTTTATCGTTTTGTGGGTTTGGTCGTTTTTGGCGAAGGTGATGATGCCAAAATCCGGATCTGGGCGTCGGACGAGCGCTATCGGCAAAACCAGCAGCTTAGGTTGGTAGAGCTCCTATTCATGGGTGCCTGCGCTCATAGAAAACAACTTTAGAAGGGCCCCAGAGTGGGGACTCGGGGGCACCCTCCGACGCTCAAGTCAGGTATCCGTATCACAGATATCTAAGCAAGACTAATAGAGATAAACATGCTTATGAGGGGAAGAAGAGTGTCCCTTACCATTGAGCAAGGGGGTGCCTTTTATAGGCTTAGAGTTCTTACACCATGTTTTGGTGTATAAGCCATGTGTCCTTGTGCATGCCAAGTTTTTAGCATGTTTTCCACTTGTCGGTAGTGCTTGCCATGCATTAGCATGTATGCCATGTGTCTAAAGTAAAAGGGAAATTTATTTATTTTTCCCCCAACACTTGTCTTTATACTCTTCTTGATCATAATTAGATTCCTTTGGTATAAGGGTGACACGTGGCGGGCTTTAACGGTCCTACCGTATTTTCTCCCTATCATAATACCCCCTACTCCTTTGGTCCATTAAATGGACCAAGGGAGTAAGTTCCTTTGTCCGGTCAAAGAATGTAGTGACGAGGGTATTAATGGGAATCTGGGAAGGCGAAGGGGCATGCTGCTACATTCGACGGTTCTTTCTCGAGGGGCCTTTTCTCTATCTAAGTGGAATAACCGTAGGGTGACCGGACCCTTGTCCTGAGGTCCGAGCCTTTTTTTTGTTCGATCGGTCTCTTTTTTCATCTAAGTGGAATGGTAGTAGTAAGGCCGGACCCTTTTGCTGGGTTCCGAGCCTTTTCCTACTGTACTTGGCATTTTCCATCTGGTAGAATTGTAGTGGCCTTACCGGACCCTTGTGTTGGGTTCTGAGCCTTTCCCACCGTACTTGGTATTTTCCATCTGGTGGAATTGTAGTGGTAATGCTGGGCCCATGTGCTGGGTTACGAGCCTTTCCCACTGTACTTGGTATTTTCCATCTGGTGGAATTGTAGTGATAATGCCGGGCCCATGTGCTGGGTTCTGAGCCTTTCCCACTGTACTTGGTATTTTTCATCTGGTGGAATTGTAGTGGTAATTCGGGCCCATGTGCTGGGTTCCGAGCCTTTCCCACCGTACTTGGTATTTTCCATCTGGTGGAATTGTAGTGGCCTTGCCGGACCCTTGTGCTGGGTTAGGAGCCTTTCCCACCGTACTTGGTATTTTCCATCTGGTGGAATTGTAGTGGTAATGCCGTGCCCATGTGCTGGGTTCCGAGCCTTTCCCACTATACTTGGTATTTTCCATCTGGTGGAATTGTAGTGGTAATGCCGGGCCCATGTGCTGGGTTCCGAGCGTTTCCCACTGTACTTGGTATTTTCCATCTGGTGGAATTGTAGTGGTAATGCCGGACCCTTGTGCTGGGTTTGTAATAACTCTTCGAACTTTCTTTCTTTTTCCTCCTCCCTCCTTTTTTTTGTTGTGAGGACCTGGAAAGGAAGGCTCGCTTGCTTCCTGCATATTTTATGTGACACTGTAGAGGGTGGTTGAGCCCTTTTGCATGTTTCTTCTTGATGGAATGTTGTTGATTCCTAATTTCGTCGGCAAGAATGCCTCTATTGCGTCCTCGCGGGGCATTACTTCAGGTTATCCTCTCGAGTGATCAGCTCGGAGTTGATGGGCCCTGCCTGCCCTTTTAAAAAGGGCAGGTCTTTTTTCATGGGGAGCGTTTTAGGGTATTTTTGGGGGGATCAACCCAGATGTAACCTCTGTCCCACTCCTTGTTTTCTTTCGGTCCAGCAAACATCACGGGCCGGAAAGTGGAGATGCGCATAGCCTTCCTTTTTGCTGATAAAACTTTCGGAGGTTGTCCATGTTCCAGCTTCGAGGGACTGGGGTTCCGTTGATGTCGTGCCTCGTTATCTCCGACCGTATGAGGTGGGATCCGGGCTCCGTTGATGTCGTGCCCTGGTATCTCCGACCGTATAAGGTGGGATCTGGGCTCCGTTGATGTGTGCCCTGGTATCTCCGACCATATAAGGTGAGATCCGGGTTCTGTTGATGTCGTGCATCGGTATCTCCGACCGTATAAGGTGGGATCCGGGTTCCGTTGATGTCGTGCCTCTGTATCTCCGACCGCATCAGGTGGGGTCCGAGTTCCGTTGATGTCGTGCCTCGGTATCTCTGACCGTATAAGGTGGGATCCGAGTTTCGTTGATGTCGTGCCTCGGCATCTCCGACCGCATAAGGTGGGATCCGAGTTCCGTTGATGTCGTGCCTCGGTATCTCCGACCGCATAAGGTGGGATCCGAGTTTCGTTGATGTCGTGCCTCGGAGGGGTCTTTTCGGCGATGCTTAGCCTCGGAGAGGGCTTTTGATCTCGGCCTAGAAATTTATAGCCCATCCTTGCCGGAACTTTTAAGCTTGTCCTAGAGGAGGAACTTCAACACAAATATTAATCGTGCAAATGGCATTTCAAAAGCAAACATAGAATTTCAACAAGATAAAACTGCAACCAACATATTTTGAGGAGAACACAGCTCTACGCATGGTTTAGAAACCTCAATAGTGATCATTTACTTGGCGACTTGAAATACTCTGTTGTTTACCATGACTTTAACCGCCGATGGTTAGTATGTAGCATTTCCGTATAAGCGCCCATTAAATAAATGGCCCGGATTTTTCAAGCCATTTAAATAACTCAAGGATTCCGTCAAACAAACTAGCTTTAAAACAAAGTCAGAGTTGATTAGCGAGAGTCCTTTCTTGTGGTCGGCCTCACTAGTATGGTGTTTTCTACCAAAGAAAGTGATATATTTGCCTCCTTTCCTTCTCTGGGCCAGCCCTTTCTTGTGTATTTATGAATTACGAGTACTAATTTACACTACAAGGGGCGGCCTGGTAAATAAAAGGGACCGATATATCATTTTCCTTGCCACGCAAGGGATGCTTAAGAACATAGGCATTGTATATGTATATTTTTTTTTTCTTTTTTAAAGGTCGTGTCATAGCTGGCCGTGGATAGGGCGTGGCAAAATTGGCCAAACCGAACCGAAACCGAGCCATTGCCACCCCTAGCCGTGGAGTATGTTTTACTCTTAAGATGGGTATTCATTTACCAAAAAAAAGTGGAGTGCAAATCAAAATATCTTCGAATAATTATCACTTGGCGAGGATAAAGAGAGTTCTGTCCCTTCCTCTTCCCAAGGTGTGAAGATATGGCAAGACTCAATGCCCTAAGCGTGCACGTGATGCTCCCCGTTTTTTTTTTAATCTACTTGTAGAAATGTAAGGAAAGAGAGACGAGAGAACCTGGCTTCTGAAGAGAGTAGAACCTTGTGCGGCATGCCCAACCTCTTTTCCGGTCGTTTTAGGAATGATCCAATAGATGAGGATTCCGATCTTTATAGAAACGACATTAATCTCACCGGGAGGTGGTTTGGGGTTTGAGGGTGCATGCCGACTAAATGTTTCGAGCAGCTTTAGCTGACGACGAGACTGAAATAGCTCCAAACTTGTCCTCGGTGCGTCAAAGTAATAAGAAAAAACAGAGGGGTGTTTTCATCAAAATAAGGTTCTGCAAATTTTAGCCTTCTCCCATTTTTTCCAAACTGACAAGTCTCTCTGTCAACTTCAAGGATAGAAATTGCCCTCCAGGTCATCTCTTCTTTATATATAATATAACATATATTCTTCTGTTTTACCCTGGACTAGATCTTGCCCCTTTTGTTTCTACTTTTTGACTTTAAAGTAATTTTCTTTTACCTCTTTCCTAGACAAAGAAAAGACAAGCTTTTCTTCTTTATATTTTCCCAATGTAAGAGGAGACTAACATTCTTTCCGATGCGTAAATAACAAAACCACCGGTTGATGGAGTAACCGCGCTTTTCCTGCTACCTCCGCCACTACCATCGGTGCCGCTGTTATTAATGAGAACGAGGCCGTAGTTGATTCCGACCTGAGTAGATGATGCTGGAATGAGAGAAGCAGATAGATTAAGAAGAATAATGAGTACATAAGAGAAGTAGTGACTGTCGAATGCCATAGTTTCGTTCTAAAATGATAAATCAATCACTCTCAACTCTTGCCCCCAGCACGCCCTCGATCATTATGCTTAGATTTATTTCTTTGGGTCCCACGGATGGCGCCAATCTGATGATGCCAAAATCCGGATCTGGGCGTCGGACGAGCACTATCGGCAAAACCAACAGCTTAGGTTGGTAGAGCTCCTATCCATGGGTGCTTGCGCTCATAGAAAATAACGTTAGAAGGGCCCCAGAGTGGGGACTCGGGGGCACCCTCTGACGCTCAAGTCAAGTATCGGTATCACAGATATCTAAGCAAGACTAATAGAGATAAACATGCTTATGGGGGGGGGGGGGGGAGAAGAGTGTCCTTTACTATTGAGCAAGGGGGTGCCTTTTATAGGCTTAGAGTTCTTACACCATGTTTTGGTGTATAAGTCATGTGTCCTTGTGGATGCCAAGTTTTTAGCATGTTTGCCACTTGTCGGTAGTGCTTGCCATGCATTAGCATGTATGCCATGTGTCTAAAGTAAAAGGGGAATTTATTTATTTTCCCCCCAACACTTGTCTTTATACTCTTCTTGATCATAATTAGATTCCTTTGGTATAAGGGTGACACGTGGCGGGCTCTAACGGTCCTACCGTATTTTCTCCCTATCAGAAGGTGGTTTTGTTACAGAGATTTGGGCATTTTTTATGGAGGCTTGGATCTGTGATGAGGCATGGACAAGGGCAAAGAGGGTTAGATTTGGGCAATATCTATGAGTTTGGCTAAAATTTGTTGCAGGGATTTGGGTTATAGGGTTTGAATGGTGTTAGGATGTAGAAAAGAGGGTTGTTGCAGGTTATTTGAAGCTACGGCCACGGCATGGGTCAAAGTGGTTGCTCGAATGGGGTTGTGGTGGCTAATTTGTTGCAGGTTAACAGTCAATGGGGCTGGGTTTTCATGGTGATGGGCTCGAACAAATTGGGTTTATGAAGGGTTTCAAAGATCAGCAGCATGGGTTTGGAATGTGTTTTGTTAAAACAACAATATGGGAATTTTCATCTTTTCCCCCACGCCGTCAGCTCCGTCCACTTTAACAAACCCAATGAAACCACAGGGGGTCTTCTTGTAACTTTTTAAACATTAGGGGTTAAGTTGAATGTGTCGGAAACCACAGGGGGTGTAAGTGTATTTTTCCCTTAAAAGAACCTAAAGTTTGAGCTAATATTAAGGGTATTTGCTGCTATCGTTTAGGGGATTAACACCATAAATAAAAAGGAGAATCGGCTAGGAGCCTCTATTTTCCTATTTTTTTAAGAAGTAGAGATGGTAAAATTTACGTGAAATTTGTGGGTTTCCACTTTGGGGCGTGGATGGATTGAAACGAAGAAGGAAAGTAATTTTTTTATGGGTAGTTTCTAGTTATGGTTTTAAATTTCGACCGAAATCTTAAATTTCGGATACCGGTGGGGACCGAAACCGAAAATTTCCAAAATTCAATTTTTTGCTGAAATCTGAAATTTCGGTTCGAAATTTCGGTTTAATGACATTATTTATTAAAAAAAAAAGTCTTACAAAATTTCGGCTGAAATTTCGGAATTTTGGTCCGAAATTTTGAAATTTGGGTCCGGAATTTGGAACCAAATTACCAAATTTTGGGCCGAAATGTCGTTGCTGGGTCCGAAACGGTTACCGAAACCGAAATTTTAAACCATGTTTCTAGGCTTTCTAGTGGGTAGAAAAGGGGTGGTTCCTGTATTGTAGGGGGAAGACAGAAGAAAATTTAGGCTAGAAAATAGGATCTAGGGCTAACATTTGTGAGGTTTTGGAGATGGCAAGATAATAGAAAAAAAATTGAGATTCTCGGCTACTAGATAACAGGTATGTGAATTGGTTGGCAAGGAGGGTTTGGGTGTTGATTGGAAGATGCTTATGAAAGGCTTTGGGTAATATGGGGTGATTTTGGTGTAGGCTTGGAAACTAAAGGGAATAGAGGGTTTAGAAACAGATGTCTAGCAATCGGATTATGGTGATAGTTTTGCAAGGTGGATGTGGTGGGCTAGGGAAGGTGATGTTGCCACTGGTTTAGGGTTAGAATCTAGAACTAGGGAATTGAGGAAAGGCTGATGGGTTGATGAGGCTTGCGGGCGAAGTTTCGGCCATGAGAAATCGGGTAAAAAGCTGTGTTAAAAATATATGGATTTTGGTGGGGTTGTGTGCTAGTTTTAGGAATGGAAAAGTTGGCGGAGAATTAAGGGTGGAATATGGGGCTGGGTTATACGACTGACTTTTGCAAGGGAAGGGCTAAGGAACACGGAAGAGGGCTGACATGGGTAAGCAAAAATCATCGAATAGGGAGGTGGTATCTTGCGGCAATCATCAGGATTGCTTCGGATGGCAATATGCGGCTGTTATTTTTTTTCTTAGAAATCTAACAGGGGTGGTATTTGAGAGATGGTTTAAAGAAGAACAAGGTGGCCGGCTAAAAAGGTCAAAGAGGTCTCAGGTTGAAATTTAAGGGCTGTTGTTGGGCCTACGGGTAAAAAGAGAACAGGAAAACAGGGTGTCAACGGATGGTGATTGGATTTGACGCAGGCCGGGAATTGGAGGGGGGGTTCGCATGTAGTTGGGATTTTTATTTTATTTTGTTGGTTGGTGGTAGAGATCTCAGATGGTATCAGAAACCTGGATTGTAGCCATTCTCCTCTCAAGGAACCAAACTTGTTAGAGGTTCTTTCTCTGTCGCAGCTTGGCATTTCTCCTTGCCGTCCAAGGATTCAAAAGGATTGCTGGATTCAATGGAAGAGACCCCCTAAAGGAACTCCTAAGCTCAACATAGATGGAGCTTCGAAGGGAACCCTGGAGAAGCAGGTGGAGGAGGAGTTATTCGAAATGAAAAATCAACGGTTATCTTAGCTTTCTCTCTTTACTACGAGAAAGGCACTAACATGGTTGCGGAATCTCGTGTGCTCTTGGACGAGCTCCGCTGTTGCAAGGCCTTTAATATGAGCAAGATGATCGTGGAATCAGATAGCAAAGTTCTAATCAATTTCATCGACGGGAAATGGCAAATCCCTTTGGCAATCCAATATCTTTGGAAAGAGATTCAACCACTCCTTTGCATTTCTCCCACTAGCAATCACCATTTCAGAGAGGGAAACTCAGTTGCAGATGCCCTTACAAACTTTGGCTGCTCATCAAGATCCAATTTGTTCTATCCCTTCTGGGCCCGAACCTGGGTAAAGACAAGGAAAACTTGCTTGGGCGGGAAATCCGCATCATAAATCTAAGCCTCCTTGATGGTGTTTGCTCGCAGACGCAAGGCAGATCAAACGTGGAATCGCACCCGAAGCGTACAATCCGATAATTGCCCTAGAATCCACTAGGAATAAGAAGAACCCTAGAATCCACTAGAAAAGGGGATAAGAGAGATATAGAGACAAAAGTCTTTGATATTATTCCATTGTTAATTGATTATTTTCATATACAAGCCCTCATATTTATAAGAAAATAAGAAACTAAATCCTATTATATAAAAAAATATCTCTTTCCCACCCAAGAGACGAACAAAACAGGAAGCTAATCCTAGTGGAAAGAATAGAAAGAAATATGATAATCTACTTAGGATATAAAATCAAAATATAATAATTAAGAAACTTATCACCTACTTTCTAAAAGGATAAAACCAAAATACTTAGTAATCTGGTGTCCTACGTCAACATATAATTAGGGAAATGATAAATGCGCCTCTTTTCATTACTAGGGACACCCATCTACAGTTTCTCTACGACTGCAAAGGGGCTGATGTACTTCACATGTCAAGGAATGAACTGACATGATTGCCACGTACAATGCAGCTGGGTGTCCCAAGTAATGAAAAGGCGAACATTTATCATTTCCCTATAATTATTATGACTACAGATCACTAATTACAATATCAATGATAATCCAATAAATTTAATTCTTATATTACGGTCAAAGTTCTCAATAAATCCATAACTCTCAGATTACTCATCAATAAATAAATCAAATTAAGCCTCCCAAATAAGGAGTTTACAATCTTCACAAGTTATCAATTAATTAATAAAGAGCGATAATAAACTAAGGGCCCATTTGGATGCGGAGAAGATTTTGATTTGGAATTCTCACATTTGCAGCCCTTTTTGAGTTGACATTTGGATCCAGATCAAATCCTTGAATTTCCAATTCAGCCACCAACAATGAAAAAAATCAGATTTCCAATAAGCTGTGGAAATAAGTAATTGGAAATCCACAAATCTGGCAGTTTCCTTCACCCTCTTGGCTCCTCAACCTCTCTCCGCTGTAGTATGAAGTACCCCCTTCCCTCCCTCTCTCTCCCTCAGCATGAGCTGGTAGATCTATTCATTTTGTACTTAAAACTCAATTCCAAATCCAAATACAAAATATGAGAAATCCAAACGGGCCCTAAGTGTTTTCATCTTCCAAAAAATCTCTTCCATGTATTTGTGCTAGTCTCGGAGTGAACTGACAAATTAACTCGTCTGATCATCCAAACCAAGATAAATGTAGAGTGAGCTAGACAACCAAAAATGTAATCATCAACAATAACTAGTCGGATCAAGCATATGCAATGAAATAATTCAGAACTGAAATTTCCAAAATGTAAATAACCGCTATATATAAACTTATAAAATGATAAAAATTCCAAAATCAATTCTCTTAAAGTTTTGCAAACTCTATTTGTATAAAACAATTCTTAAATTTAAAATATTTTTTAAAAGCTACAGCCTTCGCGGCTACTGCCATACTTGTCCCTATGAAAAGGGCGCAATATAGTAAAACCACAATTGACCCCTATTGCAGGGCTCAGTAAAATCATACAGAATAGAGTATATCCAGTGTTTAATAATTTCATAGTATAAAATCACAATGAGTAATATGTTCAATATCTAGAGTCAGTACATCTAGCATTGCAATCAAAGCAATTTTTAATAATACATGTCAAATAATTACTTGCACACTTGATTCGTATAATTAATTCAAAACTACTTTCATTTATCAAATAAGATTCAATAGCAGGTTCCCTTTTTAAAGCTATTTAAACATTAAATGAGATTCCCTAGCAAACTCAATTTTCAAAACAATCTCCATATAAAAAAGAACGATCTTCACATAAACCAGATGTTGAAGTTATTGGGTATAAAACAATTTCATTTGTCAACAAGATTCAATAGTAGAATAATTTTTCTAAACTATTTTAATATAAAAATTATTTTTAGAAAATATCATGTTGAAATACACTAGAGAAAGTGAAAACCCACTTCAACAAAGTCCCTTTGAAAATCCATTTTTGCAAAATCCAGATTCGAGAGCCCTAAAAAGATGAAGATGGATCTTTTCCAAGGACAATCCCATAGACAAAACATCGAGCCTTGCACACTTCTATATCTACTGTAGTAAGCCGGAAGGATTTTTTACTGTTCCCCCGCTACGTGTCGTCGTCCCTTACTCCCCCAGCCTCTTTTTTTGGACTTCTTTCCGGTTGAAACCTCCAACAAATTCTAATTTCCTTCTTTACCACGTGAAAAGAGAAACGATAAGAATTTTTGAATTATTTGAAAACTCTGTGGATTTAACACGTAGGGTAGTTCCACTCCATCCACGTGTATTCTTTTCCGCGTGTCCACTGATCTGCTCTCTTCCTCCCGTGTCGGTCTTTCTCCTTCGATCAAAAACCTCATGCTCTCTCACGCAAAAGTAGAAATTTCAGCTAGAAAATCCCTCCCTGACCACCTTCCCATCTCAGGTAACCCTGTCAGTTTTTCACAATCTCTTCATTTTCCATCTTCCATCTCCCTGCTCCGAGCTAAACCAGAACCCCATCTTCCATCTTCCCATTGCAGGAACCCCTAGAAGAAATTTCACCTAGAAATCTCTTTGTTTTTATGTATTTCTCTGATTTTAGTTGGTCTTCCACTAACCCTTTTGTACCTTCTTATATTCAAGGTTAAAAACCAATTTCTCTTCCCCATGAGATTTCTTCGTCCTGCCACCGCCACGAGTATGGATTTCGGCCCAAAACCCTACCTCTACAAAGGCTGAGCTCCTTCATGTTCAGATGTTTTATCACAAGTCAATTTAAAATGTTTACTACATAGATTTCATTTAATCTGGAATGATTGGCTTTTTTTCTCCTTTCATTTTTATCCACAAATTTCTAGATTCCCTTTAATCTAGAATGATTGGGGTTTCTCATGCCTCCAATTACAGTAGTTGTAACTCCTCAACAGTTGCATATTGTCTTATCCTAAGGAAAATTTCCACACTGTCTTGAAAAATTCCTGAGAACAAGAACTTTCATCATGATTTTGTTGGCTCTTACTATCCATTTTATAATCTCCATTTATTTGTTTGAACTATTTGTGAATGGCTTTTGTGTTTGTAGGTAATTGAGCAAGTGCTTGATAGATTTGGGAGGAACATCATCTTCTTCGGTAGAATGAAAGACCTTTGGGGTACACAGAGATCAGTAAGCAATGTTGGCTTACTTGAAATTCTTATATAATGAGAATACTCTATTTTTCACTGATGATGACTGTTTGTTACTAAGCCTAAAATTGTGGGTATCTTCAAATGCTTTCTCTGATTTTTTACATTGGATGGATCAGTCCTTTATATCCTTTATATCTATACCTGTATAGCTAATGGGGTTTTACTCCTCAGAGATTACTTGGCAACCTCTCCTTCCAAGATGATTTGCACTTTTCATTGACAATTTTTATTGGTGATGTTTTCATGTTCTTCTACACAAAGGTGCTTCTAAATGCTAGAGCCTGGGTTGCTTTCTATAGGAAATCACATTTTAGCTGGTTTATTTTGTTTTTTCTATTTACAATTTGAGTTTCATCCACATTTATTAAATCCCATTTGGTTTCTTTTTTCTTTAGCAATAGACTTTTGTTATTCATTTAAATAAATAAAAAAGTCGACAACATGTTACTTTCATTCATAATGTCAAAGAATAAAAAGGTACTCTCTCACTCTGTTTTCTTCATTATTTCAATTGTGTTTCTTAAAATTTGTCTTCCATTTGTAATGCGAATTAATTGAAGTCAATGTTGTACCTTGGATGTTGAATTTCAATTGCTTTTGCTTTGTACAGACATCTAGATATGCTTTGCACAATCATAATAAGGTGGTTTACTTAAGGATTGGTTGTTTAAGTTGTCCATGTTAGATTTAACAGTTTAAAGAGACGACTACTGATTCAGATCATTTAGGAAACAATATGTTTCTTCAAATCATTTTCAGAGAAGGAAAATACTATTGTTCCACCATCCCACCAAACACATAGCACAAAAGAGAGATTTGTTTTCTATTTCTACAAAATGGGTATGTGAGAATTCCCATTTTCTTTTCAATCATATGTTCTTGGGGATATAAACATATATATACATGCATACATGCTTCCAAGAAAGTTTAAAATCTTGATGAGTATTATAATTTTGATTTTCAGGTACTCTTCAAAAATCAGTGCTTTAACCAATAGGTTTTATGCAGTTAATTTTTTTGTTTCAGAAAAATGTTTTATGCATTTCATAGAATCATTCTTTTCGAAGAAATGCTCTCCAATATACACTAAGACTAGCTCTATGGCTTATGAACATAGATTCCACTTACTATCTTTCCATGGATAGTCTATATGGATGCATGCTCCAATTCTCTTATATTTTGTTTTGAATGAGTGTTTCTTCAGTTATAATCAACCTTAAGGATTTATAGATATGCGCTTAACCAGGGAGCAATTGTCCTTGGTATAGATGTTATTAAAGAGGATAAGCATCTAAACACTTCTATATTGATGGAAAATTCGAATGGCAGGCCTTTAGGTATATAATATACATGTTTAGTACTTCATATTAGAATAATTATTTGTTTTTGATCATCAACAATTTATTTTGGGACATCAACAATTTATTTATTTATTTATGCTCTTTGCACTCTGTTTTGTTCAGTCCATGATTTGATGGTTCAATTTGTACTTCCCTGAGATAATGTAGCATGGTGCTTTCTCTTTCTTGAACCCTAATGGTTTGAATTAATGATGCGGTTCTTCTTCTGTGTTATTCCAAGGTTCCATGGTCTAAATGGATTAGGGTCATTTTTTGTTTGCTTTTAGATTTATTATTCTTAGTTATCTTTGCGGGTTTCATTTGGAGTTTTCACTTCTTTAATTTTATTAGAATGGATTACGGCCATTTTTGGTTTATTGTTGCACTTTGTCATGGGAATTAACTAACTTATTTTGCCAAGACATCAGATTCGTTTTACTTTTCCGTCCACTTAATTATTTGGTTTCATCGGCAACAGAACAAAGTTCAGCAGATTATTCATTTGGGTTTCTTGGGCTGATTTTCTTTGTTTTCCCGTACTTTTTACACAGGCTGTTTTGATTCTGACGTGCGGCCTTTTATATTTGACATCAAGATGAATTGAAGTTATAAATTACCCTACAGATTAAGAGCAATTTTTTGCATCAATTTGATCCACGAGTCACATATTCATGCATTAGGTAAAAAAATTGTTTTCCTTTCTTTCATTTTTGAATTACAACCTTTTTTTATTTTCCTTTCTCCTTCTAATAAAATAAAGAGGAGGGGAATGGATTCACTTTATGCACTTAGTAAACTTGGATGTCCTTAAACTTCTTCTTCTCACTTGACTCAAACCGTATTTTTTTTTTCAGATTGTAATTCATAACCATAAATAGGGGTGTTTCAGAATTGATTTGGTAGTGGATGATATTTTTTTTTAGAAAATCCGATAATGTAAATGTTCTTCCTTTTTTAAACAACAAACAGTTGTTGGTTTGAAGTTTGAAGTTTGAAATGTGGAATGATTTGTGTTTTGAGTCTTCTTTCCTTACTGAATCTTCTTGGTTCAAGTTAGTTTGGTATATTGCATCTTATCTTTTATTAGGCCTGTTATTGATCACCATGGGAAGAGCATCTTTACGTAACTGATATTAAGAGTTGTTCCATGATAATGTCTTTGCGTGAATGTATAAACAGTAATGCACTCTTCTGAAACTGAACTAAGTTCCAAAAACCATTTGCTTCACCATTCAATGTGCAAGTTCAAATACTCATTTGCTTCACCATTGGATGCTATAAATTTAGTGTTCTTTGAACTAAAATTGCCCATGTCCCATCCAAAATTGACAAACTGGGTTTTGGTTTTTACTTATGCTGTGAGACATTTCTCACATTCTGGGTATGCAAGTGAGAAGTATCTCAATTTTGATTTTCTTTTTTATTTCATCCAACTGCCACTCTTCTTTTTCTCTGACTTCACTGATGTGATTGCTCCTCTCCCATACGTTCCATTTAGATTTTAGACTGTACCAACACCTCCATCAGGTAGTGTTCTTGATGGACAGTACCAACACCTCCATCATCGATGATTTTTGTCGTTTGAGAGCTATTTTGATAGGCTGTTATTGATAAAATACCCGGAACCTTTTCAAATACACATTTTATATACTCGATTTTCAAAGGCTGGTCATAGATTACTACGAGTAGAGTGGGTTTTGTCGAGTCCAAACAAGTTGATCTGGTCAATAGCGGGATATGGAAAGTGTACTCTTGATTTTTTTTTCAGGCATATGGAACGTATTTAGCTATGCTAAGTCTTTCTTGGTGTTTGGCTTTGATTACTCTTGCTGGTTAAGGATGTCAAATGTTTGAGGTACTCAATTCTATCCCTATGGTCTGGCTTAACCTTCTATTGGCTTTGTGCCATTTGAATGCTCACAGTAAGAAAATAAAACTACCCATCACGTACGATTTCCTATATACAAAGTTCACTCTATTAGAATTAGCGTGATCTTGGGTTTGTACCACATCAGTTCATGTTTTAATTAGAGGGACCTTCAATTTATAATGATATCCCTCTAAATATTCCATAATCTTTGCACACCCCCATCTGCTTCGTCATGTGGAAATTTTATTTGGGTTAGTCATACTTTGGTTGCTAGGCATATATTTATGTTTTGTATTTTTTGCAAATGAGTCACGGGTTTAATTTCTTTAATCTGAAAATCTTATACTCCTGGAGTTCAGGAAGGGCATGAATACCATTTGTAAATGATTTTCTTTTCCAAAAATTTCTTATCTTTCAATTGTTTGTTTTACATGTCTATTTGCAAATTGTTTCTTTATTTCTATTTATTTTACCAAAGTAACAAGGAAGTAATCTCTCCCTGTTTTTTTATGGTTTGCTTCTTAAAATTTAGGCCACTTTTACATGTCTACATGCAAAGTATGTCTTTGTTTTTTTATCGACCTATCGGGCTTTTCAATTATACTGAATCTTTTTCCGTCGTCACACATGCTTTCTCATTATATGAATTTCTACAGCTTAAAAAATTTAAAAATACAAATGTTACTTTCCTCTTCAGCCCATTCCTATTTGCAGAAACAAGAGAGCTACTTCAAATTATTGGAAATGTTTCTATCAAGTTACCGCAAGATTACTACTTTCTTATTGTAATAAAAGATCAGCACCATATACTTGAGGTGTCCGCATCAGTGACCAATGTCGATGTAGAAATATTGTGGGTGATTGTCATATACTTTTGGCATCTCCAAATTCTTTTCTTATTTACGTTCCCTACACAGTGTTGCTAGCTCTGTGCTGATAGATACAATTGATTTTTCTTTCGACAAATTTGTAGTTGGTCTTTGTCTGATTGCCATTTTCTATTTCTTACTACATTAAATTGCAAATTGAAGCTTTGTACTAAGTTTATGCAATCATATAATATCCAGTCATCTATTACATGAATAACCTTTTAGTTTTAAGCAGTACAAACTCTTTCTTACCCTGGCAACTTACTACGAAATTTTATCTTAGTACATGTTGTGATCAAAAGATAGCTTCCATTTCTTAATTTGACCTTTATTTCTCATAAATGCTTGGGGGTTCAACATCAATTTTAATCAAGTTCTTATGCATGCCATAGAAATGTGGCATGCTGGCTGCAGAATCCTCCCTCAAATGAAGCTACCAAGTTTCTTTTTCTTCTTATTTGACTAGGGGATTGAGTTTTGTTTGGTACCAACTACCGTTGCAGATCAGGCAATCAATGTGATGTGTCTTTGTGAAGGCTTTGTTTGGTACTTACCCTGGTCTATTTTACATAAATGCTTCAGTTGGACCTGTGGTCCTGTATCATATACATATCTCATTCAATATAATTACAGCACTTCCCTGATATGATTATTAAGGTCATATCTCATCGCTAATATTTTATTTTTGTAAAAAAAATCTCATCACTTTTCCTTCTCCCCGACATAATTGCGAGTACATGGACTTAATTTATTTATATTTTCACTGTTTCTACCATACTTTTGTGAAGACTATTTAACATTATAATTTGATGGCCAGGTCTCTGTTGATGTTTTCCAAGGAATCACTAATGAAGATGTTGCCGAAGTTGTTATATTCAATGAACATCTATTAGTTTGATCACAATCCGGCACATGCAGAGGAGATGGCACTTGGAAGCAAGTAGGCACTTTAATTAGCTTCAGATGGAAAAGTGAGGAAGATAATTACACTGCTAATGGTTTCATCTTGCAGTATCTTTGTGTTTTAGTAAATTCTTTATTCTTAGTTTCACCAATTGGATATGGTTTCCTTCTCTCCTTTAGTGTTGAGATACACTACTTCAGTATAGGTTATTCCAATGTAGTTTCTGACCGATTAAATTAATCCAACTTATCATTTCAATTCTCTCTCTTGCCTTTTGAACCCGCATATCCAATAGTTCGAAACTGAGACTACACTTTACACATGAGTAATCAAATATATCAGCAATTTATGCTATACTTTTTAAATCATGTTAGGCATCTTTTTATTATTCATTTAATTTTTCTTCGTTGAGAAAAGGAAAGGATTTTTTGAATTATTTGTAAATTCTATGAGAATTACACATCACTTTTTTTGACTTTTTTTAACAAAGGCACCCATTTAACCCACATATTTTCAATCCTACCCCCTCCTTTATGCTTTTTAACAAAGGCACCCATTAAAGCCACATAATTTCTCCTTTATGCTTTTTTAATAAAAAACCTATAGGGTGATCTTAACCATCCGATTTAAGAGGAACAACATATTATGGAAACCTCTATAGATTGGAGGGCTAGGAGCAGCCTATGGAAATGATTTTTGGGGCACAACCTATTTATGTTTTCTTCCATCACATGGACGGTTTGGGTCAACCTATGATGTGGTCCGTACAGTTCTTTGTCGGCCCGTGCATCGCACGGGATTTTTTACTAGTATATATATATATATATATATATATGAGAAAACATTTCCTACACACTTGTGTAGGTAAGTTACCTACACACTAGCTTAAAATACAGTGGGGGCCCACATTGTTTGGGTGATCCAAACCATTCATTTGAATGGTCCTCATAGAGATAGGGTGTCCACAAAAAATCAGATCCATAGGATCATCCCAACCCTACGATTTGTGGAGGTAAAATGGACGTGTATAAACCTTCACAAATTAGTCCATTTTTTGCCTCCATAGTTTGAATGGTTGGGATGATCCTATGGATCTGATTTTTTGTGGACACCCTATCTATGTGAGGACCATTCAAATGAATGGTTTGGATCACCCAAACAATGTGGGCCCCCACTGTATTTTAAGCTAGTGTGTAGGTAACTTACCTACACAAGTGTGTAGGAAATGTTTTCTCTATATATATATATATATATATATATATATATATATATATATATATATATATAGAGAGAGAGAGAGAGAGAGAGAGAGAGAGAGAGAGAGAGAGAGAGAGAGTGCGGTCAACTGCACGAAGCCTCCATGCAGTTGAAGAGAGTGAAACACCCTCGTTGGTTAATTTAATGGGCCCGGTTGGAAAAAAAAGAAGAGAGAGTTTCTGCGTTATCGAGGGTGCGTCCCCTCGAGAAAACATTTGTAAACTCTAAATCCCTGCCTCTTCTCTCTCTTTCTCTTGGACTGGTTTGTAAAGAAAAAGCTTCCACGATCCGCCACCTTCCACGATCCGTCGGATGAAAAAGCTCGACGGAGAGAGGCCGAAACCTCAACCTCGATGAACGATCTTCTCAAAGGTTAGTGCGTTCTTCACTTATTTCTCTTTTTCTCTTTTTTTTTTTGCCAAAAATCATGAATGATGCAGATTTGGGGTTTAAAGTGGCATGAATGGTGCTGGAATTTTGGGTTTTGCAAAAAAGATTAGGGTTTCTGTTATTAGTTTAAGAAGGAAACCCTAATTTTTTGTTCTTGCAAAAATTAGGGTTTCTGTTCTTGCCAAAAAAAGGAAAAAACCCTAATTTTTTTGCAAAAAATTATGGATTGCAGGAACATAAAAAACCATTCATGATTTTTTTGCAAAAAAAAATAAAGAGTTAGTTATGAATTCTCAAAAAATGTTATGAATTCTGTTATGTTTTTTGCAAAAAAAAAAAAAAGATTTTCTGCAAACACTATTTTTTGAGAATCCATACTTTTTTCTCAAAAGATGTTATAAATTTTGTTAGGAAGATCAGAAATTTGGTGTTTCTGATATGGTTTTTGATCTTCTCTTTGTTTTTTATCTTTTTTTTTTTCCTTCAAAAATTGTGTAATTTTAATCATGAATGGTGCAGATTTGGGGTTTAAAGTGGCATGAATGGTGCAGACCTCTGAGATTATTCACATTAGTGGGAAAAAAGCCTCAACTGAGGACTCATCACTCGTATACTTGTGTGGAATTGGATTTACTTGTGTGGAACTGGATTTACTTGATCAAGAATTCAGTTCTGTAACTAAATTTTCGTTGATAGCATAACACAAGATTTTGTATGGTGTAAGCATACAAAATAAGCTGTGTGGACACAGTATAGGATGATCCAAACCGTCCATGTTACGGGCCATAACATAAGTAAGTTGTGCCCAAAAAAAAGCTATGGGCTATCGTATGGACGGTTTGGATCATCCTATAGTGTTGTCCGTACAGTAAATACTTAAACATGTCTTTAAGCAAATGTAAAACGGCTTCATTAACTGAACATTCTTAATGGTGTAAGTCCTCTTGAACAGCCACACCTTGTTTGATACATCAAACGTCAAAACCTTCAAAAATATGAAGCCGGGCATGAAGAGATTTCCTGCCTAGTGGTCTTTCTATCATTTAATCTTTGGTTGGTGTCATTAATATTGGTCCCGAAAGACTAAGGGAAGACTTTGAAAGCCATTTCCTAAAAATGGCCAATGGTTCTGATAATTAACAGACATAAACTTTATTCAAGGGCTGACATTAAGTACACTGGTATAGATGGTCAAGCCAACACCCAAACAAACAACGAAAAATGCAAGAGATGAAAAATGCAAGAAATCCAAGAGCGATTGAGAGTGATTCAAGAGTAAAAAATGCTCATCCTCCATACAGAAAAGAGATTTTCTTTGGGCCCATAAAAGAAGAGGAACAGATCATAATATACAGCACTTGTAAATGGGAATATGATTCAACACCCTACGATTCCATTTAGTGTTCCCGTTGAGTACCATTAAAAAAAGGGAGTCATCTAGCTACCATTGATGAATTGGTCCAACAATCCCGATCCCTTCCACCCAATTTAGAAAAGTTTAAAAAGAAGAGTTGTTATAAGATGTTTATCCATATTTCTCCAAAGAAAATTATGGGCGTCCAAAGGTACAAGTAGAACAGCTAGTTCAACTACCGAGTTCAAAAACTCCATAAATTAATTCTCCCATATATGCTCTTACCACCCAAATGACCTTCAAAATTCCTGCACTGTTGTTTATGATGGGGGCTGCCTTGGGCATTTATGTTGGACAAATGAATTAGAATTCATCTGAGAATTCATCTGAGATGCTGTTCTCTCTTACAAAAGTGATCTGCGAAAGTTTTCGGATTGACAATTGCAGTGGTGCAGTTGGAGAACAATCTCTTCATATGACACTGCTACTTGCAAATTCTAAACATCATATAGACTATGCATTCAGTGTCAATGATCTGAGAGCATGGCCACGCTCATAATTACTTGGTACATAGCATATTGACAATAACAATTGAAAAGGCAGCACAAGTTCTATCAAAAGACCATTACATATCCCCGTCTTCTATAGCCAATAACAATTAAAATAGTTTGTTTTTAAAATACCACACATCACAAATACTACATAGTGATGTCAAGATGCAAAATAACATCCTAGCAATGCCTACCATCCGATATTACAGCTTCAAAAACCAAAGAATCACAGCTGCCATAATCAGAGTGAAGCCTAACAGGCAGCAAATGCAAGTACAACCGGTATTGATCACACCAAATGAAGGATCGATAGTGGGTCTGCAAAAACAAAAAACAAAGTTAGTGACAATGGGCAGTGAGAAATGGCACCTTCTAAATGATTTTTTTTTAAATGATGATTTAAACTTTATTGTAAATGATGTAAACTTTTTTAAATGACAATGGGCAGTGAGAAAAACACCCATAATCCAAGGACTCATGATTTAAACTTTCTTCTAAATGATTTTTTTCCTGAGTTTTGGCTTATGTTCTTTTTTCTTCAGTTTCTAAAAATAGTGACAATGGGCGGAGAGAAATGGCACCTTCATCTAGAAAGCAAGTGTCTAACTCTCTAAATCTTACTCATTTCCATCTTGGTTATCGGCATTTTGCTGCTCATGTGATGTTGGTAAAAATGATACATGTCAATTGGAACGGGGTTAGAAGCCAACTCTCAGTCGAATCATATAGATCTAAAAGGGCATATAATCATTAGGGAGCCATTTTGAAACACAAGCTCAACAATGTCATATTAGTTCTCAATCACAGAACCTTACAAACCCCATAAAATTAAAATCCATAACAGGAAAAATAAACAAAAAGGACTGCTCCTAATAATCAATTTTTTTCTCTGGAAACAGCCTACTAAGCCATAAATTGCATAACTCCAATTACATTAAACAGAAGAGGGGACCCTAGTTGGGACCCTAGTTGCATAACTCCAATTACATCAAACAGCCTACTAAGCCAAAATGCAGAAGCATTTCCCCCCAAACTACACGCCAGAAAGCTTTTTTTTTTAATAGACAATTCAAAAACCTTGTCTCATAACAGAGGCATTTCATCGAACAGAAGAGGGTACCCTAGTTGGGACCCTTAAATTGCCTTTGTTTGCCAAATCGTGTGAAGTGCAAAAAGGGCATGTTGAGGCCTTTCCATCTAAAGCCTACAAAAACCATCACCAATCCATGAAAGCCACTCGAATGGAATTCAATCTAAAAATAATATAACTAAAAGTAGTAGAATAGAAAAAAGCCCACAATAGACTAGTTTTGAGTTCACCCTCTCATACATCATGCCAGAAAGGACTTTTACCTCATAACAGAGGCATTTCATCAAACAAAAGAGGTACTTGTTGAATTTTGTTTGCAAAAAGAATGTTGAATTACAATGTAAGCCCATTACTTTTAATTATTATTTTCGGAATTATTTTTCTGTAAAAGACACTCTTTTATTTTGAATTTAAAAAATCAGTTTTGACAGTTATAAAGTAACATATATGACTGCTAGGATTTAAATGAAAGGGGTTATAAACTAACAAATATGACTGTTAGGATTTAAATGAAAGGGTGTCTTTTTCTAATTGTTTTCTAACTCTTGGAAGCAACTATTCATAATCTATAAATACTTAAAATTAGTGGGTTTTCATAGACACTGATTATCTATCTCTCTCTTTCTTTCTTATAACTCTTACAGCCATACTTATACTATTTCATAGAGAATTCGTTGGAGAGTTATCAGATTTACTTTCTGAAAATTCTCAAAGACTTTGTTGTATCCTGGAGGCAATTTGTTTGCAACCCTTAAGCAAACTCAAGATCGAGTGGGGACAAATAAAGCCTTAAAGAAAGTGATCAACGTGCCTCAAAGTCTAGGTTTTGTTTATTTCTTATTTCGACTGCAATATCTTCTAATGATTTGAAGGCTTTATTTTTGTTCTAATGGAGTCGGAATCAATCAAAGTGATGAAAGTGGACAAATTTGATGGCAACAACTTCAGTCGTTGGCAAGATAAGATGAAGTTTCTCCTGACTGCCTTGAAGATCATCTACGTTTTGGATCCTGGTTTGCAGCCAATCGTTGAAGGAGAAAATCTGTCCCCTGCAGAAGTGGATCGCATCAACAAAGAAAAGAAGAAACGTGACGAAGATGAATTGTTGTGCCGAGGACACATTCTCAACACTCTAAATGATCGTCTCTATGATCTTTTCACTGATGTCAAGTCTCCTAGAGAAATCTGGGATGCGCTGGAATTCAAATATAGGGCTGAAGAAGAAGGTACAAATAAATTTCTTATAGCCAATTATGATGATTTTGCTATGATTGATGGTAAGCCTATTCTTGCACAAGTTCATGATTTGCAAGTGATTGTAAACAAACTGAAAACCCTCAAAATCTCTCTTCCTGGATCATTCCAAGTGGGGATGATTATTTCTAAGTTACCCCCGTCTTGGAAAGATTATGGAAAGAAAATGATGCACGAAAGAGAAGACTTTTCTGTGGAACAAATTCAAAGGCATCTTCGCATAGAAGAGGAGTCTCGTTTGCGTTTCAAAACTAACATTGTTCCAAATGAGTCTAATGTGCATTCTGTGGAGTGGAGTGGATCACAATCAAAGAATCCTAATCTGCAAGTGAAAAAGGATAGTAAATTCAAAAAGAAATTTCCCAAGAAGGACAAAAGAAGAAGGTTGCTTGCTACGTTTGTGGGAAGAGTGGTCACTACGCCAATAAGTGTAGGCATCGCAAGAACGCCAATTCTGAAAAGGCAAACGTGGTGGACTTAAATGAAGAAAGAGAGAGAGATAGATAACCTTGTAACTAATTTACATGCTTTCTTAAATGGGGACTTAAATGAAGAGGTCTACATGGAACAACCCGAAGGGTTTGTTCTTCCTGGAAATGAGAAGAAAGTATGTAGATTAGTTAAATCTTTGTATGGCCTAAAACAGACACCTAAACAATGGCATGAGAAGTTTGATTCAGTTATATTATCTTTTGGTTTTAGACATAATGGGGCTGATAAGTGTATTTACTCTAAATTTACTAATGACTATGGTGTGATAGTCTGTTTATATGTTGATGACATGCTGATTTTTGGGACAAATATGATTGGTGTGAATGAGACTAAGAATTATCTATCTTCCGTGTTTAAAATGAAAGATTTATGGGAAGTAGATACTATCTTAGGAATTAAAGTAAGGAAGCATAGTGGGGGTTATGTTTTGAGTTAGTCTCATTATATTGATAAATTGTTAACTAAGTTTAATCATCTTGGATTCAAAGAGTTTACTACACCTTTTGATCCAAATCTTAAGTTAGAAAACAATTCTGGTAGAGCTATAGCACAACTTAAATATGCTAGTGCAATTGGAAGTTTGATCTATGCTATGCATTGCACTAGACCAGATATTGCATTTTCTGTATGCAAACTTAATAGATATACAAGTAACCCCAGTATAGAACATTGGAAAGCCATTGGTAGAATCTTTGGTCATCTTAAGAGAACCATAGGTTTTGGGTTGTTCTATGGTGATTACCCGGTTGTATTAGAGGGATATACTGACGCTAGTTGGATTACAAGTGTGGGAGATAATAAATCCACTTCTGGATGGGTATTTACTCTAGGTGGAGGTGCAATTTCTTGGGCAAGCAAGAAACAAACGTGTATATCTCACTCAACTATGGAATCTATATTTATTGCCTTAGCAGCAACTGGAAAAGAGGCTGAGTGGATTAGAAATTTATTGTTGGATATAAATTTATGGACTAATCGTATGCCTCCCATGACTATCTATTGTGATAGTGAGGCTACTTTACAAAAGGCATACAGTTCTACGTATAATGGTAAGTCTAGACACATAAGTCTACGACATGATTATGTGAGACAATTGATACAGGATGGTGTTATTACAATTGTCTATGTAAGGTCAAGCAAAAACTTGGCAGATCCTCTTACCAAAGCTCTTTCAAGGGAGTTAGTAAGAATGGCATCCCATGATATGGGACTGAAACCTAGTATTTGAATCACCAATAATGGACACCCAACCTAATACTAGGAAATGACTAGTCATAAGGTTTAAAGGGTAAAAATAAAGTTACTAGAAGTGATTGTTTAATACTGATACATGTGAGATCCATAAATAAAAAATCAGTATTGTCCATTGCGACTTAGAGGTTGAGTAATACTCTTAATGAAGTCTAAGACCTTCTGGTAATGTGTCCAAAGCAATGGAGGCACATAGTAGAGCTTCACCTATAAGAACATAGAAGTGGTGCCGCTTCTCAAGAGAGGTAAGGTTTACTCTCAGGAGTGTTCATGAACCCAGGGTATAGCACATGGCCATTATAGTGCTAAGTAGAAAATAAAGAATTTCTCGTCGAAATAGGAGATTGGTGTGTGTGTGATGTCTCCGATTTTATTACATGGAGTACCTAGTTTAAAGCCGAGGCTACTAGTGACTTTTATAGAGTCTTGAGGCATTGTAGACACCCCATTTTGACCGAACCCCAAGTAAACCTGTCTGAATAAATCTCCTTAAAACAATTGAATTTGTGTCCCAAAATCAGATATAGGGTAGTTCCAGATCCTATGTAGGTCTCAGCAAGGTTTCAAGTGAATCGAGCGAAGCATGGTAGAAAAAAAGGAGGCGAGCTTGTGCCATCATCCAAAGTTTAGTGTGTGGGTCTCATTTTTCTTATCAACAGGCAAACCAAAGAGAAAAGAGAAAAGGCAAGTTGAGTCTGTGTCAATATCAATCTGCGGAGGTGCCCATATCATTTTCCTGCAGGAAACAAAAAAGAAAAGCAATTCATATTCCCCCTGTTTTCCATGGACCCCCATATAGGATAAAGGAGTAGTCAAAATACGCGATGAGGGGGTTGTCCCAAGAGAGAAAAGGGGTGTGATATATCATTTCTTTTTTTAAGTTTGTATCCCTGCTCTTACCAAAGACCACCCCTTGTAGAGTGAAGGAGTAGGCATAAATATACTAAGAGGGAGCTGTTCCAGGGAGAATGGGGGGTGCAAATTTATCGTTTCTCCTTTTAAAGCAGCAAATTAGGGCTTCAGAGGAAAAAACCCATTTCGTTGATAAAAGGGGAGTTAGGGTTTTCACAGAAGGGGTGCCTCATTTTTTTTAGAAAAGGAGAGGGAGAAAGAGAGAAGGGGAGGAGCCGCCATCTCCACGGCCTCATCTCCATCTTCGCCATCATCTCCCCATCCTCCCTAGCAACCACCACCATCTAGCTCCCCTTTAGCCACCGAAACCCACTACCAAACCCCTTTTCTCCGACCACTGTTCGGCCACCTCTACCATTAACCCATCTTCTCCAACCGGATTGCCCGAATCCGGCGAGAAGCCACCAATCTCCATCAAAACCCACCTCTAATCTCGAATCCTCATATCCTCCACCTCCATTGCAGATTTTTTTTTAGGTTAGGGTTTGATAGAATTGCAGAGAAGAGAGAACAGAGAGGAGGAGGTTGGGGAGCTACAACTCTACCACCACCAACCCCATCTCCGGCTGGAGCTCCGATCGGCCTCCATCTCCACGTCACCATCAACCCCATCCCCTCCTTCTCTGGCAACCTTGCCGGATTCCGGCCGAACCTCCTCCACCATTAGCCTCTTCTTCATTCATAGCAGCCCTAGACCCAAACCCCTAATCATCGAAACCCCATCTTCACCATCACCGACCCCATTTCCGGCAGACCACCTCTTCACAAACCCTTCTCTTCCCACCCTGCTCGACCTCCATTAAATCCGATTACCACCACCACCACTACCAACTCAGCCACCGTACCCCTTTAACCCCTTCATTTCCACCATTACTCCTCTGCCATTTCCCCCAAAACCCATTTTCTCACCCCCAGCACCACCACAAACCACCACCTCTACAGATTTTCTTCTTCCCCTTCTCACCCACCAACCCTTCATCTCAACCATCATCTTAAAACCCATTTCCCTTTTATCCTCATCGACCACCACCTCCTACCTCCACTAGCCACCATCTTCTCCTACCCCCACCTTGTCTCCGGCCTCTATAACCCGCCACCACCGTTGAATCCATACCCCGTACCATACCTCCGATCCGACCACCCTCATTCCCTTTTGCTCTGCCACAAACCCATTTTTGCCACAAACCCATTTTTGTCTTCCCTACACATCAATTTCACCCCATCTCCCCTCCAAGATCCCCACCATTTCACAGACCCTAGAAACCCATTCCCAACAGCCTATAATATTCCTACAGACTCTCTTCAGGCCTTGTACACCACCACCTAATTTGAAGCCGGAATGGTAAGAAGAGCGAAGAGAGCATGTGTTTCCGGCGAAATCCATTAGCCTTACAATCGAAGGAGATGAACCAGCGGTCGCAATGATTATGAAAAAAAAAAAAGCGAAGGGGAAGGTGATAGTTATCTAACTCTGTTTCATGAAGTCCTTTACCTTACTCATCATTGTGATCTTTGATCTCTTGTTTGCTCTTCATTTTTCCAAATGCTCTTTGATTCTTCTTTTGGTTTTCATTTTGAAAATCTAAATAACAGAAAAAGCAATATGGGTCATGAGCTTTGGGTTTTCTCTTCGGCTTTTGATACAAATTTCTTAAAAACCCAAGAATATGATTCATGTGCCCTACCCTTGTTGAAGTCGATTTAGGGCGTTTGTTTTCTTTTGGAAAATTCGGAGAGCATGGTTCATGTTTGGATTGCAGTTATAGTCTGGACTCTGGACTCCCTCATTTTTTATTTTATTTTTTGCACTTTAGTGGTCTGATTCTATGTATTTTCTTCATTGACCCATTTAGGAAGTGATGTTAGCATAACCTTGTTTGTTGGGTATACTAAATCGACCATTCTTTCCATCCAAATATATTTCATTTCTTCTTATGTGGATCGTGTAAAATAAATCTGGGCAATTATTCAGAGTTTGGAATCGATGATATGACCACCGTTGTGTTCTGCTAATCATGCGAATCCAACCCAACCCTTTGTTGTGTGATTATCCACAACCATATTTCAATGGTTGTATGGCTCTAGCTTGTCTTTTATTTCTAATTGGCTATCAGGAACTTCTTTAGGGACCTATATTAATTTCTCTAGCAGTCATTTAAGTGCTAAAAATCAAGATAGGGCCGTATACATTATGGAATATGGTCATCATGGTATCATTTCCTTATCTTTAGTGGCCCTTTTGTTAGCCTATTCCTTTTCATGTTCCTGAGTGCGGTTCTCTTAACGTCTATAGCCCCTTTACCCTTCTTGTCCTCCTTGTACTAGAATTTCTCATGGGGTTTAGGGATTCTTCTTTCCTTAGGACCTTTGCTTCTTATAGGGTTCAGGGGTTTTATCTTGTCTTAACTGCAAGGACAATGATGAGGCTACTCAGAGCCCCTTTTTTCTTTTTATCTTTACCCCTGTGGGTTTTGGTATCGATATTCGGGTTTATTTGGGATTTCTTGAGCAAACCCTTGTCATCATGATTTTCCATTAAAGCTTAAGTTTTTCACAAGTGTTTTACATTTCCATCGATTTTTGAGAATTTTCCTCTTGAGGTTCAGGCGATGAGGGAATGTTTCTTGAGCCATCCCTTTGCCCTTCATGTCTCTCTGCTTATCTCATCATTTATCACGGGCTTAGGGATTTTCCCTTCTTGGAGGCCTTCAGTTATTGCAGGACTTAAGGGTTCCCTCTTCTCTAAGATGCTCATTTTCTACAGGGTTAGGGATTCATTTATTTCCTTCTTATAGGGTTCAGGACTTTTGTCACTTTCGAGATCATTCTTTGCGCGTTCCTTGGGATCCTTTTTGAGTTTTGGGATTCTCGCGATTTTGGGAACACTTTGTCGGGCTAAGGCAACGATGGAACGTTTCTTGAGCCAGCCTCTTCCCTTCCTGCCTTAGAGTTTTCGCAGGTTAAGGGATTCTCTCCTCCTAGAGTGTTTAGCCAGTTAGGACCGTTCCTAAGTGACTGATCATTTAGTAGATCTTCTTGTAGAGTTTTTATCTGTCCCCTTTTGTTTAGAAGTTTACCCTTTGGGTTAGAGGTTTTTCATCTCTCGTTTATTTAGGGTTTTCCCTCGCAGGTTAGAACTCGTCTCTTTTGGATACTGGCTAAGCCTCGTCAGCTTTTGGTCATCTTTTTGAGATTATTTTTCTCGTATCGGAATTTTAGTTCTCTCGTCTGTCTTCTTTCCCCCAAGGCTTTAGAGATCCGGTTTCCCTCTTTAATACCCTACCGTGATATGGTGGGTATAGAGGCTCTTCTATCGGATTTCCTTTAGCCGAAAGGGTGTTAACACACTTTTAAACGTCAAAAATATAAAAGCACTTAAAAAACATTTGAAAATATAAAAAACCTTTAAAAAAAGAATCTAAAGTGTTGAGTTTTATAGCGTATTAGGAGAGTTTGTTTCGAACTACGTTGGCTTGATCCTCTTTCACGAGGTACGTAGTGCAGCTTTGATCTTTATCCCAAGTCCAGCCAAACTTTATAAATAGACTTTTTAAATCTTTCAAAAAATCGTTCAAATAACTTTAAAACCTTGTTTTCAAAATGATCTTTCTCTAGAGTTAGGACTTTGTCCTAGATAGAGAGTTTTAGAGTTAGGAGTTTGTCTTTGATGTGCTGTGTGTTTTGTTTGTGTTTGTGTTAGAGTTAGGAGTTTGTTACGCCTCCATCTGGTCAGTTGGCGATTCACGTCGTCGACTGATGACTAGGTCTAGGATGCGTTAGTGGTCCCGTTGTTTTTCTTATGACACACAGCCTAGTTACACATAGACTGTAGGAACCATCTGCATTAGCTTAGGGCTAATCTGCATTTAGTTAGGGCATATAGGGTGTCCTAAAATCCACAATTCACTGGAATTTAAATAATCGTACAAGAAGCATTATTAACTGATCCGGACTTTTAGATCGAGTCTAGGATAGAGGTCTAGGTGTCTTAGGCATCATAACTTAGAATAGGCGCGAAGAACTACGTTGCCTTGATTCTCGTGGAGGCGGGGATATGTAGGCTTCTTTGGATGAATATCAGACCATCCGAGGACTCGAGCTAAATCGTTTAGAGTCTTAGGATTTGTTGTTTTGTTATGTTGTGGGTTTTGCTATGTTTTCTTACTTTCATGCGCAGACCTTATACCTTTAGCTGTAGCGTGCATGTGTTTGCCCACCAGAACTTAGACACCCATTAGGCATGTCACACATAACCTAGCGATGCTTAGGTGACACACTTCTTTCATTTATGTTGTGTATACTTATATTTCATTCTCGAGTCATGCATGATTAGTTAGACGTCCACTCGGGGATATTTGTTCCCATTTCACATGATTTTTGCCCAAAACTCTTCGAGGTTAATAATAAATGGCATAAGAGACCAAGTGTTCGCACTCGGGCGAATTGGGGGTGCTCTTCGGACCTTCTCCATTCGTCACCAGGCACGGACCTTTTGTATCTCTGGTTATCCATTGCAAACAGAGCATTTGTTTTGGTTCCATGGCATATCCATGGATGGCGACTCTGAGTTATTTTTAGGTACATCTCGGTTTCGAGCCCTGGCTCCAGATCAGGATGTATCTCTTTCTTTTTATATCGCCACTCATGCTATGCTGTGAGGGTGGCAACAGTTTCGAGAGTTCCTTGGTAGAGCTCTCCTTCACGTTGCGGATGATCCAGAGGGTGTTAGGGACTCGTTCCCTCTCCATCCTTCTCAGGATCGGGGTCCACAGGATGGCGACTCTGTTGGGGAGTTCTTGAAACATTGCGTAACTCTGTTAAAATGCCAATTTTACTAACTTTGGAGAAATTTGGGCTAAAATCATTTTAAATGGGAATTCTATCGTTAGAATCCAGGGGCACCAGATAGGTGCGTAATTAAAACGAGGGATTCACACACTGCACATCATACATTGTCATATTGTTTATTTCTTTCATTGTTTTCATTATTGGCTCCAGGGAATAGATATGACGCGTACCAGATGGGAAATTATGACCTTGAGGGAACCGTTGTAAATTTCCAAGCTATGTGCCGGAGCGGCAGCCGTAGACACTGGGTGTGCTGGTGTTCTACACCAGCCGATGAGCGTTGAAATAATGCTGGGTGTGCTGGTGTTATACATCAAGAGTATGGTCATAAGCATAGTACCCTGCAGATATGCCTGGGCCCTACTTTTATTTCATTATATTATGTATATATATTAGTTGCTCCCTTTAGAACCAAAATTAGGGAACCCTTGCTAGGACACTATATATACATACTCATATAGGGTCAAACGTGTGTTGCTTACACATGTGGAGCCTAGAGTTAGGAGCTTTGTTCCATTTGTAGACTAGGGTAGCTCATTTTATATGGCTACAACACGGTCCTAGCACACTCATCAGTCTGTCTTGAGTCGAGACTTCCTTGACTCCGCTAGATTAGAATTAGGGCTGGTGCCCCTGGTTAGGTTATATGTGTATGTATATATACCTATATATACTGATTATGTATATTAGGGTTCTCCTCTTAGTTAGAGTTCCTTATTCATTTCAATTGGTTATATCCATTCTCTGTTCAGATCTTGATCTAGTCAGTGGCTTTTGCTTGCCATTTCCTTGGCCGAGCTTTGTTCTTTGATCTGTTGATTATAGGATTTGACCCGTTGTGATATATGTTCTCACCTTTGGTCGGTCCTTCATTTGGTCACCTTTCTCTGGTAACCATATTCCAAGCTTATCTTACCACCGTTATTCATATACCTTTGGTTGAGTTGTGGGAATCTTTTCTAGCGTCGTCATGCTGTCGGATTTTGTCCAAAATATTTTGAGCATGGCCGCTATCCTTTAGAGTTAGTTAAACCATGAGTTTACCTCACATTGACTTTCTTGTCTAGTCGTTATGCTGCCGAATTTTTCGCAGAATATTTTGAGCATGACTGCTATCCTTTAGAGTTAGTTAAACCATGAGTTTACTTTACTTCGACCTTCTTGTATAGCTGTTATGCTGCCGGATTTTACCTGAAACATTTTGAGCATGACTGCTATTATTCAAAGTCAGGGATAAACCATGAGTTTGTTGTATCGTGATCCTTTTGTTTATTCCTATTTATCCATTTGTGGATTATCATCAGATTCTTGACTTTAGTCATAATCTATTTTTTGATCTTTTGTACATATAATTGATTCATATTTTCCGTCATGGATTTACCCTTCTTATACCATGATCATTGATGGATTAGCTAAATCTTGCCTATCTGTCGCAAGTGCATGATTATTGCTGAGGTCTAAACTCATTTAGATTAGAGGTGTTATCATTCCTAACTTTTTCATACCCCAAAAGAGAGCAGCCATATCTCAAAAAGACTTAAAGGGATAAATTGAAGATTCCTTGAGATCTTGTTGGTAAAGGTCATGTTATCAATGCCTACCTTTCTTTGACCTTCATAGATGGACCTACCTGTTTTGTAATTCAAACATGTTCAGGACTGTTTTTGTCTCTATTTGTACAAGATATTTTATCTCCGTTATCATCCATTTAACCTAGTGTTTTAACCTCCATTTCAGGATTCTAAAGAGTGCAAATCACTGTTCCTAAAAAGACAATCCTAGCCAAACCAGCTTGGTCTAGCATCTTCGGTATCTAGACTCATTTGATTCTCCCACTTCATCGAGAATACCTTTACTCCCTTTGTCTGAATTGTTTGAATTACCAGAAGTTAACCCAATGGCTGACTCAGTTGATCCAATGATAGCCATTCAAGAGATGCTGAAAAATCTTACTCGCGACATGGCGAGCATGAAGGAAGAGATTACCCATTTGAAAGTTCAAATTACTGACAAGGCCTCCAATTCTAGAGGGCCAATCCTCCAATCTCCTCAAGTTGCGTCTCCAGATTCGAACAGACCAACCGTTTCACCATTTGAAATCAATTTAGAGGATGGGCAATATGCTGAAGAATATTGTGTACCTATGGTCAGTAAGGAGAAAGGGATGTATGCCAAGTTAGAGAAGGAGATGTACGACAAGTTTAGAAAGTTGGCTCAAGATGTAGATAATATGAAATTTCAGGGACCAAAGAAGTTCGATATTTCTGAGTTTATGATTCCTCCTGAGGCTATTCTGCCACCCAAATTCAAAACCCCTGACTATGATAAATATGATGGGACTGGGTGTCCTCAAAGTCATGTAGGATGGTTCATAAAGCTTTCCCAACAACATTGACTCAACCCCGAGCAGATGGCACAACTATTCCCTGTGTCCCTTGTGGGAATCGCAAAACAGTGGTTCTTGCGCCTGAAACCCGAAGAAGTCAGAACTATGGAGGCCATAGCAAACAAACTTGTCGAACAATTTTCGATGGAGGACAGAATAGAGGTTAAGAAGAGGGATTTGAAGCAGTTAAAACAAGGTCCGCAAGAGACCTTTACCTCTTTCATCTGACGAAGGAAAAGAAAGTTAGCGCAATTGAGTCAAGCACTCTCAGAGGCAGATCAAATCAAGCTGGTAGTAAAGAGCCTATCCTCTGAATATTTTCATTTCATGGCACCTCAGCACTACCCAAGTTTTGACCATCTGATAAAGACGGGAACCCAAACTGAAGATGCTTTAGCAAAAGGCCTAAGGGCCAAGACTTTATCTGATATCAAAGAAGGGAAAAGACCTATGGTTGAGCCAAAGGAAGTACATAATGTCAGTTCTGTTAGGACTCCAGTCAAAACAATATTGGAAGAGGAAGAATCAGCAGAAAAGAAAACCAGAAAATTTACTCCGTTTCCTTGGTCGTTATCCTTCCTTCTCAGGAGATTGATCAAGGACAACAAGATCGAATTGCCTGAACAAAGGGTCCTACCTAATCCTCTGCCTAAGAATTGGAGAAAGGATTTATTTTGTGCATATCATCGTGGTTCGGGTCATACGACTGATAAATGTTATACTCTGAAGCATAAAGTGCAAGATATGATCGATGAAGATGAGCTCGCTATTGAAGAATCTGGTGATCCTCAAAAGCCTTTCGATACTCATGCTGTCCCGCCACCAGCTTCGATAAATGTCATTTCTACTGAAGGACCAATCTTGGATCCTGCATCTCTCATTCACCCTATTTCTGAGACGCCACTTGTCCCATCAAGCACTCGATCTGTAGAAGAATCTGTTGAGAGGACTACACTTGTCGGAATGGAAAACTGGATGGTCAAGCTCTTTGGTCAGATGGCTATGCTAACTGAGGAGGTGAGGGAGATGAAAATTCAGATGCGACGCTTGTCCATTAAATGCGACTCTGCTCCAAAGCAACTTGTTGATATGGGTACTATGATAGAAGAGGCCTCGGTTCAGAGTTTAATCTTTGATAGATATGTTGATCTGCATAATGGGAAAAAGCCTTACATTGCTCCAAAGGAAGTTAAAAGTGTTGGACCTTCTCGCCAACCTCTTAAGAAGCCTTTCATTGCTCCGAGGGAGGTTAAAAATGTTGGATCTTCTCACCAACCTCCTAAGAAGCCTTTGATAGTAGAGGAAAACATGGGTCGGAAACGGAAAAGAGAATTCACCCAAATGCCATGTTCTCTTATAGTCATCATGAAGAAATGGGTTACTGAAGGTTGTTTGAGACTTCCATATATTAAACCTGTGCCTGAACCATTCCCCAACAATTGGAGGATGGATCAATACTGTGAGTATCATAGAGGCCCAGGTCACCTGACAGAGAATTGTTTAGCTTTGAAACATACAATCAGAACCGAATAGAGAAAGACTTTTCTGCTCTTACTGAAATCTATGCTTTTGCGAACCAGACACTTGAAAGAACCATTCAACCTCGCAGAGATCCCGTCACTTATGTCACTCAAGAGCCAGGGAATAAGTTGAAGGGAAAAGAAAAAATGTCAGAGTTTGAATATCTTGAGAATGTTGAGGCAGAGAAGGTGCTGTCACCAGCAGGTTTTCAAAGACAATTTGGGCCAAGTCAACAGGACTTCAGAGGACCACCCTTTCCAAGGTTTTTGAACCAGGATCGAACTTCTTAGCCAGCATTATCATAGAGGAAGGCGTACTACTTGTGAACTTCAGTGCCAATTCCTTGCCTCTGTTCACCTATTATGTTTCAAGAGTCATATGTCAAGTATCTTGTTTCAAGATTCGTCCTTTGTCAAGTTTATATCAACTCCTAGCTTGAAAGTTGGTGAGTCTTGTAGTGTCAATGTAAAAAAAAAAGAAAAAAAAAAGAAAAAAAAAGAAAGAATGTGTGTCGTGTTTGTTAAGTCTTTAGTATTCAGAGTCAGTGTTTTATTTTCTGTCAAATCAAATGTAAAGCTCATAGAGGCGTGTCTGTGAGTCATCTATGTACTTCAAAGTTTTCAATTCAATTAAGCATTTGGTTTCGTATCTTCAAATTTTTATGATTCACTCTTGGATTTAATGTTTAAAACAACTAAAGACCCCCTTCTCGGATGAGAATGCAGATGAAATTCACCTCTAGATCTGAAAGATGTTCAAACGAGAGGAAGAGCGTCGAGCATAGCCACTTGAAGAAGAAATCGAAGCTATTGATAGTGGTATCGAAATTCGAAACTCGAGAAAGATGGAGTGGCAAAACTTTATCTCCCGAGGAGCGCAAAGAATTGATAAACCTGTTTAGAGGGGTTTGAGGTAGTCTTGCTTGATCCTATAAGGATAAACCAGAGGAATACCCTGTCGTTGGGCAAAGCAAGACTCAATTGGCTTTAAACGTCTAGTTGAAAGTGAAGATTTTAAAGAGTGAAACATCAGACATCCTGTGGAGCTGATGAAATATTGAGAGAAGACTTTCTGGCAAGGAAGTTGTATGATAAATTTGAGCCCTAAAAAAAAAAAGAAAAAAAAGAAGAAGAAAGAGACAAGGAGTTGTGGAACCTTAAGCATAAATTCAAGATCTTCGAGATGGGAGGGGAGCACAACGGTTGAAGTTTTGCCTAACATACCGTCACACTCCTCGAAAAAAATTCTAAGTCTTTGAACCTTAAGCAAAAGAGCTTGTACATCAAATACATCAGGAGGCCATCCTTGGATGTCTGAACTTTTATGGCTAAAATCCCAACGTTTAAAAATCCTTCTATAAACCCTTTGGGCCAAAAGCAAAATTAAACAATTTCTTTTCAAACACATTATAAACCCGGGGCATTTATGCACCCGAACTACGTCGGACCTGATCCCTAACTCTTCAGCGGTACGTAGGCAACCTGATTAATTCAGGTTCGGTCAAACCTTGGGATAAAATCCCTTTCAAAATTTTGAAGCTAAATGCTAAACCATTATTTGAAAAATCCCAAAGCGAACTAAGCGGATCTGATCATCCATTTTTGGGGTACGTAGGTAGTCTGGCTAGACCAGATTCGGTCCAAATCGTTTGAACTTTAAATATCCCACCTTTTGATCCCAAGCCTTCCTAGAAAGTCTTTCTGGTGAAACAAGCAAAAGTTGAGACAAGTGGTCGGCATTAGTTTTGAATTCTTTCGAAAAGAGAAATCAAGGAGACAGAGAAGCAACCACTACACAGGGTAGGATCCTGGAATCCTAGTAGTATCGATAAGACTTACTTTGATATCCTTTTAAACTAGGGGCATTAAAACCGAGCAACCCAAAGGGGTAATAACCATGACAGATTTCCGATGGAGGAAATTAGAGCCTCTTGACATTGTTTTCGAGAGTACTCTAAGAGTGGCTAGCCTTACCATAATAAAATAACATATTTTATCTAAGGGTGAATCAAAAGTGAGTCAAGTCCCTTGAGTAATTTGAGTCTTCTTGGATTGAGTCATTGGAAGTCTTTTTCTTATTTTTATCCTTTTTTCTCTCAATGTCCGAAGTGTTTGGCACTGGAAGAGCGAGAGTATACCTTTTGGAAATGTGAAGAAAATTCAGAGTAGATCCTGGTTTAGAAATCAAGGAAAGGGCAAGAGACATTTTGTTCAAACTTGCCAGAGACATCAAAGCCTCAAGTAGTGAGCAATGAAAGAAAAAAATTCTCAGACTCATCCATTGTGGATATCCTTTTACCCATATACCAGAGAAAGAACACATACAAGCTTAAAATTTCTTGCCTATCTTGGTTTTGCTTTCTTATGAATCCTGTCATGTAAGTAATCATACAAGGGGTATCTTTTATGACTTGCGTCATAAAAGATATCAAACAAACAAGATATTTGAGATAGATATTCTGTTAGCCCAAGGGTTCCCATGTGTGGCCCTACTCATTGTTTTGATGACAACAAACCCACATTGATCGAAGTAGGTTGGTACTAATGATTCTACCATGATAAGCTCATACAGGAAACTTAGATTACCAAGATCGACAACAAGGTAGAACATGGTGATCAAAGGCATAGTGAAGATCCGTCAACCAAGAAGGACAAAGACAAATCAAGTTGAACCTTAGAGAAGAGCAATCAACATCAAGATGGAGTCATTAAGAGCTAAGTCAAATTAAAGACCAAAGAATAAGCATGTACAAGGAAGGATAAGCATGCTCATTCAACCACCGGACTCAAGAGGACTATTCAAAAGTAGGTCAAATGGAGATCATCTTTAAAACAAGATTGCAAGTATTTTCAAAGTGTTTCCAAAGTGTTTTTTAACGCAAAAATCCAAACATCCTTTGAAAACCATAATTAAGACCATTTGCTTTTCTATCACGAAGGGACCCAAATGTTTTCCGATTGAGCTGAAATTTTGGCCACACCTTTATCTCATACCTACTTTGATATGTACAAAATTTGGGAAGAAAACTCATTCATTTACTAGCCAAACTTGCAGACCAGACCTTGCGGCAGAAGTCTGGTCCGATCATCTGGTGGATCAAAAAGGGACCCAAACAGTTTTCAAATGAGCTAAATTTTGGTAGATAATCTTCCCTAATATCAATACATATGTGTACAAAAATTCAGAGAAAAACTCATTCATTTGATAAGTGAACTTGCAAACCAGACCTTGCGGCAGAGGTCTGCCCGATCATCTGGTTAATCCCTGGAAGCAACCAAACGTCTGGCGTCGGGAAAATATGACCGTTGGGAGTTGCGGCTGGTTCTTTTTTTGATTTTTCAAAACCCAAAAATGTCCAATATGTCCTCCAACGGTTATATCTTCTAAAGGGCTATATATATGAGTTTATTTTCATCATTCTAAGACTTTTGCAAGCTTGAGAAAAGAACCCTAAGTGTGATTTAAGTTTTCAAGCAATCTTTACAAAAAGTTCTTCTTCTTTGTCCAAAATCTTGCAATCTACCTTGAAGAAGATTTCCTTTAGCCTACTTGCAATCTAGTTGAAGAAGAATCACTCAAGCTCACTTGCCTTCAACATCTTTGAAGATCTCCCAAGCTCACTTGCAATCTCATCATTGGAGAAGTTCTCATCAAGCTCACTTGCAAATCATTTGGAGAAGATTTCTTGTATTGAAGTGATGTATTAGCCTTAAGTGAAGGCATTCACATATTGTAATTTGAAAATCATTGTAAAGGTGGAAAGGGCACCAATATTAATGTAAGCCCAAGGGTCTACTCTCCTATCTTGTTTTGATGATTCTAAACATAATTGATTGTGTTTTTGAATACTAATCAATTTGCTTTGAAGTGTTGTGTTTGAGATAGGATTGATCATTGAAGAAACCAACACACAACATGGTCATGCTTGGAGATATCCCATACAAGAGTCAAAGGAGCTAAGTGAAGCTCACCTCATCTCTCAAGCAAGCATACACAAGATGGAAGATCAATTGAAGACCAAGACTAAAGAGAAGTTGAAAGCTACATAGGTATCATTGTACATCCTTTCTCTTTAGATTTCCAAGTCAAGGCAAAGTGTTTTCAAAATGTTTTTCAAAGAACACTTAAGAACTTAAAATGGATTAGTGAATGGTTATGTGGTGGACCAACATGTTGGGACCCTCATAAACATTCCAAAATAATCATAGGAGATGAGTTCCAAAAGCCAAAAATCAAACAAGAAATAAAATCTCAAAATATGTGGATTTTTAGGCTTCTCGGAACTCCGAGATTTTTCTCGGAGCTCCGAGCTCGGAACTCCGAGAAAAGGTCCAGTAGCGTCTGGACATTTTCTCGGAACTCCGAGAAATGGTCCAGTAGAAAAATTCCATTTTCTGGCCGTTGTCTCGGAACTCCGAGAATATTTCTCGGAACTCCGAGAATTCTCGGAACTCCGAGAATGGTTCTCGGAACTCCGAGAACCCTGCGACAGCTCAGAATATAGCCGTTGGGATTTGAATTAATTCTTGTTTTTTGATATTTCCACCCCCAAACGGTCATATTCTTTGGAGAGGCTATAAATATAATATGTAGAGAAGTTTTTCTCCCTCTCTTGATTATTGGAAAACATCTTTGAGCATCAAAGAAAACTTGCAACCTATTATTGCTTGAGATTTTGTTTTTCCCCAAACTTGCCTTGCAACTTGCAAATCTATTTGAGTTGGGATTTTAGAGCTTTCACTTGCAACCATCATTGAAGAGCAATCAAGGATCTACAAAGAGCATCAAGCTTTCAAGAAGAAGCCAAGCTATCAATCTTTCATATCTTGTATAGGTGGCTAGGGCATTCCGTTTTTAATTCCCTAGAGAGCAACCGCTTAGAACTCGGTGGAGAAGGAGAGTCTTTGTAAAGGTGTAAGGGCATCCTTGTTTAATATCCCTTGGAATTGTAACCGCCTCGGAGCCGGGCATCGTGGAGGTCTCCAATAGTGGAATCCCTCAAGTACGACCTTGAGTAGAGTGGAGTAGGCCGTTGGCCGAACCACTATATATCGGTGTGTCATTTCTCACTCTTGCATTTCCATTATTGGTTGATTTGGCATTTCATTTTGTTTTTCAAATTATATTTGCACTAATCAAACATTTAATTAAGTGAAGAAAAATTCCAATTAGGGTTCATAGGTAATTTTGAAAAGGCCTAATATTGAGTTAAATTCAATTCACCCCCCCTCTTGAGTATTTCAATTAAACCCCTTGAAATTGGCGAGTGCTCGGAGACGCGGAGCCATCTTCGTGGGCAAGTGTTGAAGACGCAGAGCCTTATTTGTTGTACCAAGAATCATACTTTTAGTGGATTCCCTCAAGGACACAAACTTGGGAAGAGTGGAGTAGGTCTTGGAGTTATAAGACCGAACCACTATAAATCTTAGTGTGGTATCTCTTCTATTACTCTTCCCCTTTTCTTATTTGCTTTGTGGTTGTTCATTCCTCTACTTTTATTTTTGCTAACCTTTATTAACCAAAGAGTAATTAACAAGTGTTAGTAATCTTTTGAGAAAAGAAATACTAAAAGAGTAGAAATTTTAATACCCAACCAATTCACCCCCCTCTTGGTTGCCCAACTGGGATTTCATATTCTCAACAGATAGAGACAAGAGAAGCTTGAATACATCTCATGAGCTAAACTTTCAAATTTCTAAATTGAACTCATTCTTTGAAAGAGTCAATGTTTCAGATAATCTAGTCCCCAGCGGAGTCTAGAATTCACTTTTGCAATCTTCAAATCTTAGCAGAATGCTTTTCCTCTCTTTAAAAGAGTCAATACCCAAAAATTCCATCAAGTTTTTCGAGTTTGGTTTTCAGCAATGATCATGCACTCCCATTTATTCTCGACAGGAGATAGCTATGCTATCAATGAACTCGATATAAGATCGATAAACCCATCAATCATGTTTGCAAGTGGGCCTAAAAAAAAAAAATCTTTTTGTTTGTTAAAACCCAAACAAGGGGCATTTTTTTTAAGAAAAAAAAATCTTTTGAATGTTAATCAGCGAGGTGCCAAGTAGTGGCCTGTTTAATTGTTGCTTGGTGAAAAGTAGTTTCGCCTTGGTATTAAATGTTTGGGCGAGAAGTACTTTCCTCAAATATTTGAATACCGAGATGATTAGCAGTGAAATGTCAAGTAGTGACTTGCTTAATCATCGCTTCGCAATGTTCCGTTACCTAACGAGTTAGGAGTCAGGTATATCTGTGTGGATTTATATGGAACTGTTTGGCAGGACCATATAAATATTGGGTGATTCGCTACCTTGAAAGAGAGGAGTCAGAGTTACCCGGATAGCTAAACAGATGGATTTTCAGCAATGGTCTGTATAGCTATCGCCTGGTGAAAAGTAGTTTCACCGTGATTTAAGATTGGGCAAAAAGTAGTTTTCCCTTTGAATTGAAAGATTGGGCGAAAAGTAGTTTCCCCGTTGATTGTAAGATTGGGCGAAAAGTAGTTTCCCCGTTGATTGAAGGATTGGGCGAAAAGTAGTTTCCCCGTTGATTGAAAAATTGGGCGAAAAGTAGTTTCCCCGCTGATTGAAGATTGGGTGAAAAGTAGTTTCCCCGCTGATTGAAGATTGGGCGAAAAGTAGTTTCCCCGTGATTGGAAGATTGGGCGAAAAGTAGTATCCCCGTTGATTGAAGATTGGGCGAAAAGTAGTTTCCCCATTGATTGAAAGATTGGGCGAGAAGTAGTTTCCCCTTTGAATTGGAAGATTAGGCGAAAAGTAGTTTCCCCGTTAATTGAAAGATTGGGCGAAAAGTAGTTTCCCCGTTGATCGGAAGATTGGGCGAAAAGTAGTTTCCCTGTTGATTGAAAGATTGGGTGAAAAGTAATTTCCCCTTGATTGGAAAATTGTGCGAAAAGTAGTTTCCTCGTGATTTTGAAGATTGGGCGAAAAGTAGTTTCCCCTTGGATTGGAAGAAGTTTTTAGAGAAAAGTAGTTTCTCAAAGATAGAGTTTTTGAAGAGAAAGGTAGTTTCTCTATTATTTGGAGACTTTGGAAGAGAAAAGTAGTTTCTCAAAGGTAGAGTTTTTGGAGAAAAGTAGTTTCTCGGGTATAGAGATTTTAGAGAGAAAAGTAGTCTCTCTCAAAGATGAAGTTTGTGAGAGAAAAGTATTTTCTCAGAGATGAAGTTTGTGAGAAAAGTATTTTCTCATGATTATGATGTTTGTCTGAAAAGTAGTTTCCTTTTGATTTTGATTGTTTGTGTGAAAAGTAGTTTCCTTTTGATTTTGAGTACTTGTTTGAAAATAGTTTCCCCCATTGTTTTGAATACTTGAAGTGAAAAGTAGTTTCACCAATATGATATGTTTTGTCGAGTTAAGAGTTTCAAGAGAGGCCATCTCGTTGAGATGTAATGATCACCGAGTTAAGAGTCGGTGAGAGACTATCTCGCAAGTATATTTGGAGAGTTAGAGTCCGGTGAAAGGCTGTTTCACCATTTTCTTGTGAAAAATCTTTTTCAAAACCAAAAATCCAAAATTCAATCTTTTAAAGCCAGGTCGGCCAAAATGCATTGTCCTGTCAGCTTTGCCATTCGTGTGACAAGCACACTCTGCCAAAGAGGGGCATCTGTAGACACCCCATTTTGACCGAACCCCAAATAAACCCGTTTGAATAAATCTCCTTAAAACAATTGAATTTGTGTCCCAAAATCAGTTATAGGGTAGTTCCAGATCCTATGTAGGTTTCAACAAGGTTTAAAGTGAATCGAGCGAAGCATGGTAGAAAAAATGGAGGCGAGCTTGTGCCATCATCCAAAGTTAAGTGTGTGGGTCTCATTTTTCTTATCAACAGGCAAACCAAAGAGAAAAGAGAAAAGGCAAGTTGGATTACAAGTGTGGGAGATAATAAGTCCACTTCTGGATGGGTATTTACTCTAGGTGGAGGTGCAATTTCTTGGGCAAGCAAGAAACAAACGTGTATATCTCACTCAACTATGGAATCTGAATTTATTGCCTTAGCAGCAACTGGAAAAGAGGCTGAGTGGATTAGAAATTTATTGTTGGATATAAATTTATGGACTAATCCTATGCCTCCCATGACTATCTATTGTGATAGTGAGGCTACTTTACAAAAGGCATACAGTTCTACGTATAATGGTAAGTCTAGACACATAAGTCTACGACATGATTATGTGAGACAATTGATACAGGATGGTGTTATTACAATTGTCTATGTAAGGTCAAGCAAAAACTTGGCAGATCCTCTTACCAAAGCTCTTTCAAGGGAGTTAGTAAGAATGGCATCCCATGATATGGGACTGAAACCTAGTATTTGAATCACCAGTAATGGACACCCAACCTAATACTAGGAAATGACTAATCATAAGGTTTAAAGGGTAAAAATAAAGTTACTAGAAGTGATTGTTTAATACTGATACATGTGAGATCCATGAATAAAAAATCAATATTGTCCATTGCGAGTTAGAGGTTGAGTAATACTCTTAATGAAGTCTAAGACCTTCTGGTAATGTGTCCAAAGCAATGGAGGCACATAGTAGAGCTTCACCTATAAGAACATAGAAGTGGTGCCGCTTCTCAAGAGAGGTAAGGTTTACTCTCAGGAGTGTTCATGAACCCAGGGTATAGCACATGGCCATTATAGTGCTAAGTAGAAAATAAAGAATTTCTCGTCGAAATAGGAGATTGGTGTGTGTGTGATGTCTCCGATTTTATTACATGGAGCCGAGGCTACTAGTGACTTTTATAGAGTCTTGAGGCATTGTAGACACCCCATTTTGACCGAACCCCAAATAAACCTGTCTGAATAAATCTCCTTAAAACAATTGAATTTGTGTCCCAAAATCAGATATAGGGTAGTTCCAGATCCTATGTAGGTCTCAGCAAGGTTTCAAGTGAATCGAGCGAAGCATGGTAGAAAAAAAGGAGGCGAGCTTGTGCCATCATCCAAAGTTTAGTGTGTGGGTCTCATTTTTCTTATCAACAGGCAAACCGAAGAGAAAAGAGAAGAGGCAAGTTGAGTCTGTGTCAATATCAATCCGCGGAGGTGCCCATATCATTTTCCTGCAGGAAACAAAAAAAAAAGCAATTCATATTCCCCCTGTTTTCCATGGACCCCCATATAGGATAAAGGAGTAGTCAAAATACGCGATGAGGGGGTTGTCCCAAGAGAGAAAAGGGGTGTGATATATCATTTCTTTTTTTAAGTTTGTATCCCTCTCTTACCAAAGACCACCCCTTGTGGAGTGAAGGAGTAGGCATAAATATACTAAGAGGGAGTTGTTCCAGGGAGAATGGGGGGTGCAAATTTATCGTTTCTCCTTTTAAAGCAGCAAATTAGGGCTTCAGAGGAAAAAACCCATTTCGTTGATAAAAGGGGAGTTAGGGTTTTCACAGAAGGGGCGCCTCATTTTTTTTAGAAAAGGAGAGGGAGAAAGAGATCGCAGAGAGAGAGAGAAGGGGAGGAGTGTAGACACCCCATTTTGACCGTACCTTAAAACTTCCCATGTTTATGCGAAATTACATCAAATCAACTAGGTAGGGTCTCAAATTTCACCCTAAGCTAGGTTAGAGTCTCAGCAAGGTCTCTGTGAAATTTTGTCGAAATCTGAGCCCGTTTGCCTAGCGAACGAGCCGAGAGAGTGTGCGCAGTACAGACCAAAAAGGGGAGTGAATCATCTCAAAAGTAGCTGTCCACGGGACAAAAGGAGATAAGAATATCGTTTTCATATAAAAGGGGGGTGCATAATCCCGTCTAGATCGGAGCCGATTTCGCGTGCTCATCAAATATTTGTGCGCCCATCAAATTCTGTGCGTTTATCATTTATGGGAGTGCCAAAATCCCAGCCATCATTTACATATATAAGAAAAAAAATCAGAAAAAGGGGGTACTGTTCATTCTCGTTGAAAAGCAGAGAAAAAGAGAGAGCGAGATTTGGGTTTTTCCCTTTTCATTTTTTTTTCTTTCTTCTTTTCCTCGCCGATCATTTTGTCCGATCATTGTCGGAAACCTTGCCTCCGATCCAAAGTTGTGAGAGGCAGAGAAAAGAGAGAGGTATTTTCATTCTCATAAGAAATTCCAGAGAGAAGGAGAGAAGAGAGAAAGCTTAGATCTCAAAAACCTATTTGCCCTTTCCGATCATCTTCTTAGATCACCTCTCTTTTCCGACCATTTCTCCGGCTCAGGCTCCGGCCAGTCAGTGTTCCCCATTAAATCCGTTTCATTATCTCTTCTTTCTCCATCATCTAAACCTTATTTCTATCCTCAAAACCTTAGATCTAAGTTAGAAACCCTAGTTCTTCTCTCTATTTCCTCTTTGTTTCTCTGTTTCCGGCAGATGTGTCGAAGATTTGGCAAGCTTTGCCTGATTTCGATCAAGATCCATCCCCTATCTTCATCATCAATTCTATAACTCTCATCTCTCTGTAAGTTCTTAGATCTCTCTCGGATCTCTTCCAAATCTCAGATCTGACTTCCAAAATCTCAGATCTGAAATAGAAGAAAAAGAAGAAGAAGGTCGGACCTTCTTCTCCGTCAAGACGGCCGGAGTTCAGATCTGAATACAGAAATCTCGAATTTGTGCAGTTCAAGCTCGGATCTGTACCTTTCAAGTATAAATCGGAGCATAAGTACCAAAGGTAAGAGCATCTTCATGTTTATTTATAAATCTTGCGTTAAAACTCTTTGAGGTATGAGTAGTAATCAGATCTTTCTTATTTATTCAACTTTTGAAATAGTTTAAACCTTTGATTTTAAGCTAGTAATTTTAAAAATTGTAGATCTGCTCATTTATGTTCGATTGTGTGCCTATTCGCAGCTTGATGAATGATTCATGAATCCATATCATGTGATTTTGATTTTGAAATTCAATTAGGAATCCATGCTTATGTTGGAAGAGGTTTGAAACAGAGCATTAGCTTTGGAAGCACTTTTTGATAAAAGTTATAAAGTATGAATGATATGTAGTTGTGCTTTATGATGAGTTTTAAATTTTATTGTTTTTGAAATTTTTCACTCAAACCTGATCGTATCTCAAGTAAATGTAGGTTGCTGTTATTTTTGAAACAAGATTTTCTGTTGAAATTTCTTTAGATTATAATCATATATCTGTTGATTCTTTGCCCTCTTATGCCCTGGTATTTTATAACTATAGCATATGATTATTTGTATGAATTATTTGAAATTCTTTGTTTTATTCAAATGGTTAAGATATTAGTTAATTCAATGAAGAAATCTGAGTGTTGGATGTCTTGTGTGCTATATGTTGGGTGTGATGTCATAAATGACATTCATCAGTATGAGGACCATAATTGTAAAAATAATGATAATTTTCTGTGGATGTGGATGTGGCTAAATTTTTGCTCAATCCATATTATCAATTTGATTTGCTTAAGCCATATGTCTAAAAATCTATTTCAGTACTTCTGTGCTCTGTTGAGAATATTCGTTAGATTTATGTGAGTAATACTCTAGATCTATGATTTGTGGCTACATGTTCAATACAAATGTGAGATATTGCTGATATGATCATGAAGGCTATGTACGTTCTGGTAGATATCTTAAAAATTAGAGTTTTATGATGTATGTCTATGAGAATCTGTATTGCTTAGAAGAACAGATTGTGAACTTATTGTTGATATGTTTTCTGCGAGCTCATTTTTTTTCCCCTTTGGTTTTTCAGTTGTTCATCTCAGATTCTTGACTTTTGTATATATATAAAATAGAGTTACTCTCCTTTAGATTTATATCTCAGTTATATCGTGTCTCAATAATCAACTTATTAGAGTCAAAATGGGCCCAAGCTGAAAGTTGTGAGTTGTCATTGAAATCTAGTGCTTGTAATTATACTATTGTTTAAACAAGGCTATCTTTGATTGATAATTTGAAGTAGGCCTACACGAAAAATGTTTATTTTTTATGACAAAAGGAATGCTTGTATTTTTTTATTTTTTTTTATCATATGGCATAAGGTCAGTATCTCAATTTTTTTAGATGTCTGTGGTATAATGGCTGTATGAGTTGAATTGCGATTTTTCATTGTATGAGCTGATGCTCCGCTGGTGTTTTCCTATAAACAATTGTTTCGTTTTGAGTTGCTCATGATGGATCTCTCAAGTTTTAATACGACTTTCAAGACTTTATTCCCTGTGTTATCTAGTGGAAGTTCTTTATTCACATTTAATTTAGCAACATATTCTATATTTTATTTTTCATCACATGTTTTGACAGATATCTGTACTTTTCATGTTCTATTAGTGGAGTTTTGTATCACTCTTTGCTGACTTTGTAATTCCTTGGGCACAAGCATGGATTCCCTTAGATTTAAACTTCACTTGAATATATATATATATATATATATATATATATATATATATATGAGAAAACGGTTCCTACACACACATATATATATATATATATATATATATATATATATATATATATATATATATATATATATATATATATATATATATATATAGTATTTTAGAATCATTTAAGTTAATTGCAAGATGTGGAGTTATTTGTGAATTCTTTGATTAAGTCCTATTTTCACAATAGTAGTTGGTCTCTTTAGTGTAACAGATTATTCAAAGGAAAAATTTGGTTCACAAGTATAACTATTGGCATGTTTCAGAGATAAATATTCTTGGTTGATTGACATTTGAATGCCTAATAGGAGTATGGTCAGAACTGAACTATTGATAAAATGCTATGATTTTGTGACCCATATGAGTGGATATTAGCATACCTGCTGATTTCGAATGATGCTAGTAGGTTGATGGCTATTCTGTTTAGATGGTAAATGATTATGGGTAATGTTCATTCATAGATTTTACTCATCCTTAAGTTCTGCTACTAGTGTGGAAGATTAAGTCCTTATTTTTTCATAAGGTCTTAATATTGTTCATCCTATTTTCAAGTACGCATATATACCTAGTTTATCCTTGGCAAAGAAAGAGGTTAAAATGAACCAAAACCAGTTAATCCATTTTTTTATTATTATTTCAGCTCAGCCATGGCTGTGTGTATAAATATATATGGCAATAAATGGATATGGCTGTGTATGTATGAATGTGTATGAGTGTATACATCTGTATGTAGATGTAAATGAGAATATGAGTGAGGAGGTATCATGACTGATGCTATCTCAAAAATGTCTGTGAATAGTTCTATTCTGTGATATTTTAAAAGGATGTGCGAGGCTAGGATGAGTGGTCCCAACCGATCGAGCGTTTGTGTATGTTCAATTTACTTGCATCTTTTGGAGCATCTATTTACTTGTGGTAAAAATACAGAGTTTAAATAGTAGACTTGTACTACACTAGGCAAGGACCTGAAACCAGGCGCCAAAACCTGAAATCAAAACCGGTGGTTTATTTTTTTTATTATGCTAAACTTGTTTTAAATCACCTTATGTTCATTTTTATGGAGAAGAGATAACATGGTTAATCACATAAAAAGCTGAAACCAATTTTAACAGAGGGATTAAGGCATAAACTTTCAGAGCAAATAACAGTTGTCCTTTATCATTCTTGCTTAGAGATCAGTGATTGTGTGCATGATGGTATTGTTGAAACTGATGGTGTGAGTTCGCAAATAGATATTATTTCTAGCTTTTGCTACCATCCTGTTCACTGATTAAGGACTCTCATCTGGATATACTCTTCTATAATTTTATATCAGGAAAAGGTATGTCATGAATTAATGATTGCATTGAAATTGATATTTACATTGCTCTAAAAGGTTGTGGATGCATTTTGTTGTTGCCCTTATAAAGTAAGGAACTGTTTTTTTTTTAGATAAAAACTGAATGGATACCTTGATAATCAGGCTCTGTTGTGCTATGTGTGATTGTCACATGGATTTGAAATTATGCTTTTGTTCCATACATTGAATGAATAGAGATGATATATATATATATATATATATATATATATATATATATATATATATATATATATGAGTAGAGTGATGACATTTGTCTCTCTTGAATAAATATTTGGAGGGGTCTCTCAGTGCATGTATATCCTCTTGATGATATATCTTGATTTCTTAGATTACATATCTTGCAAAAAATTTTAATTTGTTGTTTTGTCATACAAGTTGCAATATATTGTTTACACACACAGTGCATGTCTCAATACTTATTGTACCATGGTTGTACAAACCAAATAGTCATTTCATATGTTTGCTAATTCAATCCTTTACATAATTGCTTGTATGCTCTAGACCATTATTTCCTATATTAGGGTTATCCTTAAGAGACTCGCCTAGTCCTAATAGTAATCCCCTCCCCCATTTAGTGGACTTTCTCAGTCTTTTAGACGCCCATAGACATTAGTAGCCCCTTCATTGCGAGGGCGATGAAGGCGCTAGCCCAAGCACATCCTTAGAGGACTTGCTCAGTCCAAGTAATGCGCCCCTCTTTATTTAGTAGACTAACACAGTCTTTTAGACACCTCTTAGATAGTAGAGCCCTCATTAGGAGACACACTATGTCTCATTAGGTAGTTCTCATTTGGAGGTAATCCTCGTTTAAAAATTTACCCTTAGGGAGTGTACTTTGTTTTAATAGAGAGATACCCATAAGAGGCATATAATGTCTCATTTATAAAACCTCCCCTACTTGTACATCAATTTATAATCCCTTTCTAGTGTCGCTTGATTTAGGGGTTTATCCTTAGAGACTGGCGTAGTCTTTTTCGGGTTTGATTTGTTAGAGATCTTATCCTTTCTATTTTACTTTAGATTTCGGTTACTTGTTTGAGGTTTAGTTCAAGTGTCTTTGACACTAGTTTGCTTGTTCGGGGTTTTCCCGTAGCTTTAGGGTTTCGCCCTAGTTTGTTACTGTAGACACCCCATTTTGACCAAACCCTAAGAGCCTAGTTTGATTAGAAATTTTTTCAAATAGATGATCTAATGTCCCAAATCATACCCTAGTGTAGGTTAAGATCCCAATTAAATCCCTTTAAAATTTTGTCAAAATTCGACAGTCTTTTGCTTCGTCAACGAGCGTAGTAGGTAATGTGGTGTAGTCTAATGTAGCAGATAGGGGAGTGTTTTATCCTGTCTGAGGGTGGTCCAGTTAGTATATTCTGCAGTAAGGGGTTGTTCCTGTAATTAAAGAGGTACGAATTTAGCCCTTAATTTTAATAGAGTTTTTCTTCAAGACCACCTTTTGCTCAACCAAACCAAGTTAAAATATATCTAATGGGGGTGTCTTTTAAACTTAAGGGGCCCGAAAACTTTGCCCGAATATCTATAAATAGGCATTAGCTTGCAAGAGAAGGGAAGAACTCATTTTTCAGATCTTGTTTTTTTTAGAAACCCTAGCAGAGCGAAATCCCCAAATCCTCGAAGTTGAAACCCTAAATTCTCATCTTCTCCGACCGAATCTCATCATCTCCGGTCATTTTCTGGTCATTCTCCGTTTTGTTTTCCTGCCGTTTACTTTCTCTGATTAGATCAATCGTTGATTAACACATTCTCTGTGTTTCTTTAGTCCTTGAATCATAAAAAATCAAAGCCCTAACCCTAGCTTGCTTATCTTTCTTCTCCAATCAAGATCCGCTTAATCTCTAGTAGATTTTCCGGCGAGTTTCAATTAAAGATCTGAACGGTCTTTCATTTGTTCTAAATAGCTGCTCATTTCTTTGTTAGCTATTGGATCTGTTGATTTTCTTGTTTTTCATAACATTTCAAACCGTAGCAGAGCTTTTCAAAAGAGATTAAGAAAGAGATAATACTAAACCCTAGTTTTTCCTCTTCCAATCATCTTCTTTGGCAAGCTTGCCTGAGTTCCGATCGAAATTCCGGTTTATTTTCAGATCTGTGGATAAGAAAAAGGAAAAGATTTGTTTGTATTGAAGGTGTGAGGAAATAGAGCAGAATAAGTGAGATTGAAGCTAAAAAGGAATTCGATCAGCTTTCTTCTCCGGCAATCCGATCGGATCTCGGCCATTCTCTGGCAATAATTTCAAATCTGACCAAGATTTTCTGATTATCACCTCTTTATTCAATAAGATCCAAAGAACTTGCTAATTTCTGCTCAGATCTGACCTTTCTGCATCATCTACTTTTAAAAAACCCCAGATCTCAGCCTACAACCTGAAATATGTTAAATTCTTGGTGCTAAGCATCTAAATCTTAGGTTTTCGTTCCAAAAAAAAAAAAAAAAACCTAGCTGTTCGAGAGAGAGAAAGGGAGATTTAATATTTTAAGGTTCTAATTTGAGGATTTGAAAAGTTTTGAAGATAATATCTGAGAAAGAAGTGAAGGAGTGGAGATTAGCGTGATTGAAGGGGTAGAAATAGATCAAAAGAGTCAAAGGAGCAAGATTTGGTGAGAAATTATAAGAAGAATAACAAGAAAGTTCATTTAACAGGTATTTTATCTTTGATTAGCGGCTAAATAATTTATATGTTCAAAATCTCTTAAAAAAAAGATTATTTTCAGCAAAATTTTAGAGGTTTAATGATGTGATTGCATGAGTGTTCCTGAAAATAGTGTGCTTAATGCTATGGATTTACATCTTATAGTCTAAGTTCTTTTAGGTTTTGAAAATTTTGAAAAGGTTTCACAAAATTCGAGAATAAGATGAATTAAAAAAAAAAAAAAACTTTCTTTTAGCTGAGATTTTCTGTGTTAGAATGAGAAGTATATAAAAAAAAAATTGTTAATGTATCCTCATGATATCTATTGAACAGTTACTTTATTTATTAGAAGCTTGTAAAGATGGAGTCTGTTGTATAGATAAGAATTAGTAGTTTGGATGCAAACTAAGGTATAGTTCCCCTGTAATATAAATAGTCATGTTCATATTGGGAATAACATAGAATTTGACTTTTCATCACTTTGATTGAATTTGTGCTACTCTTATTCATAACAATGGTTAGTAATATAGGTGTTTAGTTTAAGATAAAATTTTTGAGACCTCTGTTCTTTATATGTTCTGTGTTTGGGTGGATGTCATAATGTGCATGCCTAAAAGAGAAAATAACATTAGTCAAGTCATTAGAACCAAATGATAGAGATACTCTGATATTTTATTACTAAACTCTGTTTCTATTTGGGTTCAGAACTGTAGTTTCATGTATAATGTAATCAAGAGAATACGTCTTGATTTTGTATTCTTGTGTCCCTGAAAATTTGGCAAGGCTTAAATGTCATGATTGTGCCCTACTTGGGCTGATTATATACAAGATTTGTTTTGGTTATGGCCTGGTTAAGAATTAGGGGATGAGATCACGAATATGTCTTGTCATTACATCCTTATGTCCTTGATGATTAGATAGGGTTGAAATGCTTTTCATAAGTTGCTTTGAGGGCGTGAATTGAGTTAGGTTGATATCACCCCAAAATCAGTTTGGAAAATGAGATAAATATTCCAACGAATTTATCAGAGGTTGGGCAAGAAGCACTATGTATATTTTCAGTTTAGGCTATACATTTTCTTGACTATTTTATCACTCAAGAGGTACATATTCTTGCATATAACACCCATTTGTGAAGTGTTCCTGTGGAGTTTATTGGCAGATTTTTTTACTGTTAAATACTTGTTGTTGTGTGTTTATCATTTTCATATTTTGATTAGACTGCATGTAAAGATATATTACTTTTCTTTTAGGATTGTGACAACTTTGTGTCAATGAAAAAAAAGAAATTAAATAGCTAAATCATATAGTTGTAAGTGCCTTGTTTTTTTTTTTTTTTTTTTTTATGGACCGAAACATGAGTTGTCTGTATTGCTTATATTTTATTTGGGCATTGTGTGTGGATAGTTATATCTTCATTCAAGAGATATATATCTTTGTTTGTAATTATTTATATTTATAAGGCGTTTCCTGTAATGAATGATAATGCCCCCTAAGATTAAAAATTGTTAGGCACACCAAAGCATGATTGAGATAAGTATTGGTACTATTAGTTTTCTTCTTAGATATTTAATGCCTAGCTGCTGTTCTAAAGGTGTGTACACTATCAGTTATGATCTTTGTTTGATAAAAACCATATAGCTGCTGTCCTACAAGTCATCACATTTTTTATAGTGACAGCCCATTCACTCATTTGATAAATGCAACTTTCACCCTCTCTTATGGCTTTAATATGCAGCCCCTAACCAGTTTTGATATGTACATCCTACGCTCTTTTGTTAATGTGTAGCCCTTACCATTTTGATTGTAGCAGCTCATACCCTTGTAAAATCAGTAGCCCCTACACCCTTGGAGCTAACAGCACGCACACCTTTGATAATAACAGCCCTCATTTCCTTTATTAGCCCTCATCCCCCATTGATGTAGATAATCCTTGCAATTGCATTTTGATAATTATACTACAATGTCTGTGTCCATATGTTTTGAGGAATAAACTACAATGTTTTAGAGAAGGGAAGCAGCGTTAGTACTCTCACAAGACTAAAATCCATGAAAATCAAATGGACCATGGAATTTCATGATTACATCATATATGTTGCTTGTCTATTAATGGCAAATTCTGAATTTCAAAATTGAATAGATTATGTCTTAGATTATGTCTTCGTATTTCAAATTAGATGATGATAGTAATTTGACTAAATGTTAAGATAACTTAATTATGCCATATATAATTCTCTTATTGGTTTTGTATCTTATAGGGTGTATTTTCAATATTTTGAACTTTAGTGAGAAGGGCAAATTTATCTTGTCTCCTCTACAATGTTATGTACTACAGGGTTAATAGTTGCACTTATTCAGCTTTTCTCTACATTATTAGCACTACGAGTTTAGTTTCCCTCTTCATAGTTTAACATCTTAAAATCCTACCCAAAACAGCCCTTCTTTTATGTGCATTTCAGTGCACAATTCAACCCCCATTTTCTGCACAAGTTTTAGCATACAATGCACCCCCTGTTTTACACATTTCAGCCCCTATGTTAAACAATGCAGCCCCAGTTTTTGCACAACTTAGCCCCAGTTTTTGCACAAAACAACCCCTGTTTTATGCACAATTCAGCTCCAGTTTTACACAAAAACAGCCCCTGTTTTATGTACATTTCAGTGCACAATTCAGCACCTGTTTTTACACTGATTCAGCCCTTGTTATTATCCCACAACTCAGCCCCTATTTTGCCCAATACTGTACATTTTGTTGACAGCTGCTGTTTCATTTCATAACCCAGTAATTACTTTTTTTTCAGTTTTAATTGGTTGCTCAACAGATACTAACAAATGATAGCTACATTTTTCTTTAAAGCTGTATCCAAGGTCTTATATTCTGAAATAAAAAATTTGAAATTCATTGATTTTGTTTTAACTAGGTAATGTCATATTTGAAATGTGGTAGTACTGACACTAGTTTCTCATATTTGAACACTATTATATTTGTGTTGTCTCACTGATTTTAAATGTTTCGAAGAATTTATTTGAGATAGGGTAGTTATTCAAATATAGGAATGTTAGTGTTAATAGAATAAGAGAGATCATATGATTACATCTTTGTTTCAATGCTTGTCTATCTTGTCTTTGTACTCTCGCAGTGAGGTTCATAGCTGCATCTGTTTTGATTAAATTCTTTAGTATTATCCTATTAACTTATTAGAAGTTGTAACAACTATAGATTATGGCATTTTCCCATTGACTAATGACGTTTCTTATTTTTTTTTTTAGAAAGATAATGTTTCTTTAGTCTTATAATATTCTTTATGGTTATTCAACATATTGTTCTTTTATTCATTCGAATGGTAACTGAATAGTTACTATGATTTAAATTATAGCTGTAATAGAGTCTGGTTTATTTTAACAACCTTTATGAGAATCGTCATGGAGATGTTATTTTTCTCTTTTGGGTATTAAGGGTTTGAATTGGATATGTACAAGGTTTTAATCATGATTTGTGAGAAATTCATGGCAAAAGGCTATGATGGCGCTAGCTGGAGCCTCCCCTTTTAGGAGACATACTTTGTCTCAATACTTTGTTTCCCTCTTCAGAAGGTAAGCTTTGTCTTGTTTAGAATTTTTTTTTCCTTTTAGGAGACCTTTTTGGTCCCATTAATAAGTTGTACCCCCGTTATTAAAGAAAGATTAATCAAGTTTTGGATACTCTTACCCTGATTATCATTGCAAGGGCGATGAAGGAGTCATCCTAAGCCCTCTTGTAGGAGGACTTGTTTAAGTCCTGTAGCATCCCTTTCTCTTCATTTTAGAAGACTTTCTAAGTCTTTTAGATATTCTCTTTAGACATGTTTCATCTGATTGTGATCATGCTAGTTTACTTGTTTGTGACCACGCTGGTGTACCTGTTTGTGAGCACACTAGTTTACTTGTTTGTGAATCACCCTTATTTGCTTGTTTAGTGTCTTTATCTCGGAATGTGTTTCAAACTACGTTGGCTTGATCCCTTTCCACGGGGTACGTAGTGCCGCTTGGGATCCACATCCCAGGTCTAGCCAAACCTTTAAAAATAAACATTTTAAACCTTTCAAAAAATACAAAAATTCTTCAAAACCTTTTCAAAAAGATCTTCCCCTAGAGTTAGGAGTGTGTCCTAGCTGTTTATGGTGTTTTAGAGTTAGGAGTCTGTCTTGATTTATATTGATATGGTGTGTTCTGTCGTGTGAGTATCCCTAGAGTTAGGAGGCCTCGAGTCGATCGGTTAGATATTTAGTCGAACTGATGACTAGACTAGGAAGCATATAGTCAGCCCGTGGTTTTCTTTAAGATGCACAGCCTAGTTACACATAGGATGTAGGGCCCACCTGCATTAGTTTAAGGCTAACCAACTTGCATTAGTTAGGGCATATAGAGAGTCCTAAAAATTACAATTCACTTGAATTTAATCAATCGTTCAAAAAAGTTTAAAAATCAGTCGAGTCTAGTGGATCGAGTCTAGGATAGTGGTTTTAGATGGTTAGGCATCATAGTTAGAATAGGACATCGAACTATGTTGACTCCGATTCTTCCCGAGGCCGGGATACGTAGAGCAGCTGGGATTGATGGCCATCTTGGTCCGAGTCAAGTCGCATTAGAGTTAGGATTTGTCTTGTCCTGTCATATATATATGATTGATTTGTGCTTTATGTTTTGATGTGTCTTCTTACTTTCTTGTACTGATACTATACCTTTAGTTGTAGCCTGCATGTGTATGTCCACCGGAACTTAGACACCCATTAGGCATGTCACTAATAACCTAACTTTGCTTAGGTGACACACGTTTTTTCATTTATCTTCTGTATGCTTATTATTTCTATTCTCAGGAAATGCATGCTTAGGTAGACGACTTCTGAGAATTGTTCCCATTTCATATGATTTTACCCAAAATTCTTTAGAATCTAATAATAAATGGCATAAGAGACCAAGTGCTTGCACTGGGACGAATTGGAGGCGCTCTTCGGACCTTCTCCATTCGTAATCAGGCACGAACCCATTCATTTCTGGTTATCCATGGTATACAGAGCATATTTTTTTTAGGATCTATGGCCGTATACCATGGATGGCGAGTCTGAGTTTTGTTTTTGTTTCGAGAGTTCCTTGGTAGAGCTCTCCTTCACGTGTGGATGATCCAAGAGGCCGCTGGGGGCTCGTCCCCCACCTCTCTCCCGGATCGGGGTCCACAGGCTGGCGACTCTGCTGGGGAGTTCTTAGAACATTGCCTAACTCTAATAAAAATGCCATTTTTATTATTTTGGAGAAATTTGGGTGAAAATCATTATAAATGGAAATTCTTTCGCTTAGAATCCAGGGGCACCAAATAAATGTTTAAAACAAGGGATTCACACACTGCACATCATACATCATTTTGTTTTTATTTTCTTTATTGATTTTATTATTATTTGGCTCCATGGGATAGATACAATGCGTGCCACATGGGATGTCATTACCCTGTTGGTGTTGTTGTGTCTATTTCCAAGCTATGCGCCAGTGCTGCAATTGTAAACACTCGGTGTACTTGTGTTTACAGCAGCCGGTGAGCAATGAAGCATTGTATATAACACTCGGTGTACTTGTGTTATATACTTAAAGTATGGATCATATGCATAGTGCCCGATATATTGAGTCCGGAGCTTTACTTTCGTTTTACATATATTATGTACATGGATATATTTGTTGATTTAGTAAAACCCAATTAGGATCTGCATGTGCTTACATATATATTACATTCATATAAGGACGGATATGTGTTGTTTATATATGTTGGAGCCTAGATTTAGGAGCCATGTCCTATCCATAGATTATTGTAGTTCACCTTATGTGGCTACAACGCGGTCCTAGTACACTCACATGTCTGTCTGGAGTCAAGCTTCTTGACTCTGCAAAATTATATTTAGGGCTGGTGCCCCTGGTTAGGATATATATGTATATATTTTGATTATTAGATTAGAGCCTACTCATTAGTGAGGCTTCCTTATCTAATCAAATCAGTCATATCAGTCCATTCTTCAGATCTAGACCCGACTAATGGGTTTTATTTGCCCATCTAATGGTCGTGGCCTATCTTTTATTCTATTCATAGGGATTTTTGTCCATATATCTTTTGATTATAAGATCGGGACCTACTTTCTAGTAGCGATTCCTGGTTTGAATCAATCAGTCGTGTATATTCATCTCTCAGATCTAAACCTGACTAGTGGCTTCTACTTGTCACACTCATAGCTATGGTTTATCCTTTGACTCAGTGATGATAAATTTTGCCTGTTATTATCCTTCAAGTTCAAACCTCATTCATCCATTCTTTTGTTGTATCATAGATTCATATTGTCTATGTATTACTCAAATTGTTGTTTGTTCTATCTTAGATATGGTCGATAGCTTGACTGCTATCTCTATGACCATAGTCTATCATTTATCTTCTTGGTCGTACAGTTTTGACATCCATCTTCCAGATTTGGATCCGGTCTATGATCTACTTTTGTCATTTTATGACCGTGGTCTCTTCTCTGAGTCTCTGATCATCTTTGATCATCAATGGAACATTCGGTGTCGCCAATTGTATCCTCCTTGTGATTAATTGCTAAGTTTATCCTTATTCTTTGTTTATTCCAAGTTATTCTCCGTTTCCTAATTATTCCATCCTATTCTTTATGTTTAAGTTAAATTATGGCGAATAATGTGCTGAAAGGCTGGATAAGCGAGACTATTAGGGCTCTTCCACGAGAATCTTTGGAAAGGAGTATGGCTGATCGGTTCATCTGTACCTTCAATCATTTGAGTGTATCTGATATAAATTGGAAGTTTCTCCAAGCAGCCGCTGGATTTTGGGATCCTAATCTTCATGTTTTTCGATTTGGATCCTTCGAACTTTGTCCTATATTCGAGGATTGGTGTGCTTTACTAGAGCTCCCAACAGAGGGACTTTGGATACGATCTTCGAATATAGATTCCTGTCATTCCCTTTTCTGCAAGCTATTCAAAAATCAAACCGTTGATGCTCTTCCATGCTTAACGGATACGTGTGTGCAAGTTCAAAACCTTATTACCCTTTTTTCCGAAAACGTCGATCCTACTAACTCCCGTTTTCAGAGTTGTCGACGCAATGCTTTAATTTTTAGTGTCTTTGCGCGATATGTCATTCGGAAAAACCCTCGTGTTGCTCCGTTAAACTTGTTAACTGTGGTAGACCAAATTAACGAAGGGAGGAATCCAATCCCTACCATGTTAGCAGAGACCTTCTTGGGACTAGATCTTATTGCTTCCCAAGAGATCAAAGACAATTTCTGTGGGTGTGCCAAGTTGTTGTATGTCTGGCTTGGTGAAAAACTTTAAATTCTTCAGCTCTAAAACCAAAATCCTTATACCCTGAAGAATTTCCGTACATGGAAACCAATAGCCAGTCAACCTCAGTCCATTGATGAATGGCGCAATTGGTTGCAGCATGTAAAGGAGAGCCAGTTTCGTTGGGTAAGTCATTCCTGCTTCCAAGTTTTTACTAGCACTTACCCACATCCGTTTGTTTACCTCATGGGTACCGAGAAATCTTCCTTTTATGCACCCACGCGATTTCTCCATCAGATTACGGGATTTCCATATCCTCCCGGAATCATAGTCCCTCCTCTTTGTGAAGATCTCACTCCTGATCTTGTTCGATCCATTGTGGCTGCTTGGGGAAACAAAAATATGGAAAGGAGGTTCAGTTTATCATCCAGAGTCCGACATGGAAAAGTATTGGAAGAGCCCGCAAGCAGGAGAGCTCGGATTGAAGGATCTTGAGGATCTATATCTTTTTAGCTATCTTGATTTCTGTATTTCCTATTATTGTCAGTTCACTTATCCAGTTGTAATCGGAGATTAGTATTTTCGTCAATTGTAATCGCAATTTGAATTTCATTAAATGAAAGTGGGTTTCTGTTTCTCTTATCACTATTTGATCAGAATATTTTATCTCATTTATCAGGCGAGGTCAGAACCATGGAAGACATCTCTGACCAGCTTATTGAACAATTTTCAATGGAGGAGGGGATAGAGGTTACAAAGAGAGACCTCAAGCAGTTGAAGCAAGGTCCTCAAGAGACCTTTACCTCATTTATCAGGCGCTGGAGGCGCAAATCTGCCCAGTTAAATCAAAGGTTATCAGAAAAGGATCAGATAAAGTTGGTGGTCAAGAGTCTGTCCACTCAATATTTCCATTTCATGGCGCCCTAACATTATCCTAATTTTGATCATTTGATTCAGACGGGAACGCAAACTGAGGATCCTATAGGCAAAGGTCTGAGGGCTAGACCATCGTCATCCGAAGTCAGAGAGGGCAAGCGGCCAATGGTTATACAGAAAGAGGTGAATAGTGTGAACTATGTTAGACCAGTGGCAAGAGCGGTAACTGAGGTGTCAAGACCAGTAGAGAGGCAGGCACCTAAGCAGTTTGATCCGCTTCCTTATCCTTACCCTATTATTTTGAAGAAACTAATTAGGGATAAGAAGATAAAGCTTCCTAATATCAGGCCCGTACCAGATCCATTGCCTAAGTATTGGAGATTAGACCAATACTGCGAATATCATCGGAATTCGGGTCATTTGACAGAAAGATGCCTAGCTTTGAAGTATGCTATTCAGAAAATGATAGATAATAAAGATTTGGAAGTGGAGCGACCAAGTACTGCTCAAAACCCCCTCCCAAATCATCGTGCTGTTCCTCCGCCAATTACCAATGCTATTTTTGTCAATGAACCTCTTCTTGACCCTTCAACTCTCATTTGTGCTATAACATCCGATAAACCCTATGTGCTGAGGTTGGATGATGAGGAGATCGAAGAATTGACGAGGGAAAAGCCTTACGTTCTTTCTCTAGCTGATAGTGATTTTGCAGAGTCTTCTTCTCGATCTTATGTGCTTCGTTGCGAAGACGTTGAAGAAGAGCAGATAAACAAAACACCATATGTTTTAAGAATCGAGGATGATGATTTGTTGTTCCTCGATGACCAGTGCGATGAGCTTCAACACGTCACAAGGGGTGGTCGTGTATTCAAGCCTCCGGAGTTGAGTGCAGAGAATCCAGCAGAAATAGCAAGGGCTGCAGGAAATCAGAGGCTGAATAAGCCTGTTACAGAAGAGGAGGATGATAATCTGTTAAAACAGTTGAGGAAGACCCAAGCGAATATTTCCATTTGGGGCCTGCTTATGTCTTCTTTCAAACACAGGAAGATAATACTCAGGGAGTTAAATGCCGCACAAGTATCTGTCGATGTTACACCCGATGAGTTGGTGAGCCTTGTCACTCCGGCCAGAACATCTAAGGTTTTATCCTTCACAGATGAAGACCTTCCTCCAGAGGGTAGAGATCATACTAAACCTCTCAAAATCACCTTAATTTGCAATAAGAAGAAAGTTCCAGAGGTATTAGTAGACAATGGGTCTGCTCTGAATGTTTGCCCATTGAGCACAGCAGCTACCCTTGGATTCGGGCCGGAGAATTTTGTCCCATCTGAGCAAGGCATTCTAGCCTATGATGGAACTCGTCGTGATGTTATCGGGACTTTGGTCACCGAAATCCAAATAGGCGGTGAGGAATTTGAAATAGAATTCCAGGTCCTTGATATCAAAGCATCCTTCTTGTTGCTGCTTGGTTGCCCATGGTTGCCCATGGTTGGGGTTATACCATCCACGCTGCATCAGAAGTTGAAGTTTATTCGAAATAACAGGGTGGTCACTGTGAAAGGCGACCCTGATTTGGAAATAGGCCAGATTTCCCAAGAGTTGGTTGTTGACAAAACTGACGATATAAGCTTAACTGGATTTTCGCTAGAGGTGACTGCTATCACTATGGAGGAAGCGATGAATGAAGAGATTTTCTTCCTAAGTAGCACCAATTCCAAAGTTGTCAAGATAATTCGCAAACAAGGATATATGCCAGGTGCCGGGTTAGGCAAATATCATCAAGGGATGATTGAGTTCCCAATGCTCAAGACCTTCAATGGCCTGTTTGGGTTAGGATACAAACCCACCAAGAAGGAGATCATAGAGATGAAGCGTTATATGCTGAAGTGGGCCGAGTGTCGTCGCCGTGGCTTAGACTTGCCTATGGGACCTTTGAATTTGACGATGAATGGTCATTTTCGCAAGGAGGGAGCAGATGTTCCATTTTGCGGTTTCGCTGAGGCCTGGGTTGATGAGTTGACTCGGCAAAGGTTGCCAGGGTTTGAAATTTTCTTCGACCTCGAGCTACCAAAAGATGAGCTAGTAAGTGTACAGATCGCAGAGATAGAGTCAGAGACAGATTGGGCTGACTGCATGGTACCAGAATTTCTGAACTCACTTTTTGAGGACGGGTCACAGATTGTCGCTGTTATTGACAAGAGCACAGTAATTCTGAACCTGACACATCTTATCACCCCGGCAGAGGGACCTTTGACTAACTGGACCTCTCAGGCCCTACCTCAGGTTACCTTTCAGTATAGTCATACTTCTCCAAAAAAGTCAGTTGTGTCTAAGTATGAGTCTGTTTCCAAGTCAAATATAGAGTCTGTCATTTCTAACTCTTCTTTTAATGCAGGTACTGTAGAGGTCAAGTCAATCCTTGGAGTCGATGATGTGTCTCTTGCTAGTGAGGTCGAGTTTGAAGATATTTCTACTGATGTACTTGATGCTTCTCATGTACATATTTCGGAGTATGTTGACACTGATGTCAACATGTATGTTTCTAAGTTTGTAAATACAATTCCAGAGTCTGTAAAGCCTGATGTGGGCTATTCATCATCTGATGTATTCAATTCAACTTTCAATGAAATAAAGGACTCTTCATTGTACTTTCCTGTTTGTATTTCTTCTACTGAATCTGCTTTAAAATCTGATAATAATGATAATAATCAAGACTCCCCCTCTGATGAGGATGCTGACGAACCTCCCCCTGAAATCAAACATCTGATTCAACAGGAGGGGAGCCGCCGAGCAAAACCACTCGAAGAGGAAGTTGAAACCGTGAATATAGGTGATGAAACTTTGATTCGAAAAATAAAGATTGGCAAAACTTTATCTCTTGAAGAGCGCGAAGAATTAATCGCCTTACTTAAAGAGTTCAAGGAGGTTTTTGCTTGGTCTTACGATGACATGCCGGGATTGAATGAGGAGATTGTTCAGCATCGATTACCTTTAATCCCTGGCATCAAGCCAAAGAAGCAGAAACTCCGAAAACTCAAGACAGAATGGGAGTTGAAAGTTTATGAAGAAGTCAAGAAACTCCTAGAGGTGAAATTCATCCAAGTGGTCGAATACCCTGAATGGCTCGCTAATGTAGTACCAGTGCCCAAAAAGGATGGAAAGGTTCGAATGTGCGTTGATTTTCGGGACCTGAACAAAGCAAGTCCAAAAGATGATTTCCCATTGCCGAACATTGATCTCTTGGTAGATAATACTGCTGGACATGCTCTGTTATCCTTTATGGATGGGTTCTCGGGATATAACCAGATCAAGATGGCGCTTGAGGACATGATGAAAACATCATTCATTACTCAGTGGGGTACTTACTGCTACAGAATGCTGGTGCCACTTACCAGAGGGCTACAACTACTCTTCTTCATGATATGATTGACAAAGAAGTCGAAGTCTATGTAGATGACATGATCGTTAAAGCAAAGACTAGACCAGAGCATACAGTTGCCTTAAGAAAATTCTTTGAGAGGATTAGGAAATATCAGCTTCGCCTGAATCCTAATAAGTGCGTATTTGGAGTTACATCAGGGAAACTCCTTGGATTTATGGTCAGTGAAAGAGGAATTGAGGTGGATCCTCAAAAGATCAAGGCAATCCAGGAAATGGAGCCGCTTAAGACGAAAAAGCAGATCAGAGGTTTTCTTGGGAAAGTTCAATACTTAAGAAGGTTCATATCTCGTTTAACTATGACATGTGAACCAATTTTCAAGCTTTTAAAGAAGAATTCCTCGAAGAAGTGGAATGATGAATGTCAGGAAGCGTTTGAAAAAGTTAAGCAATGTTTATCTTTGCCTCCTGTCTTATCACCCGTCATTCAAGGCCAACCCTTGTTGACGTATTTGTCGATTACAAACACAGCAATGGGTTGTATGCTTGCTAAAAAAGATCTAAAGTCTAAGCGGGAAAAGCCTATCTATTATATAAGTAAGAAGATGCTGGAATATGAGATAAAGTACTCCGTTTTGGAGAAAACTTGTCTAGCATTGGTTTGGGCGACTCAAAGGCTTAGACACTATCTGTTGTCAAACAAGGTTCTTTTACTTTCACGGATGGATCCGTTGAAGTACTTGTTTGAGAAACCCGCCCTTACTCGAAGAACCGCAAGGTGGTTGTTATTGTTATCTGAGTTTGACATCATTTATGTTACTCAGAAGCCCATCAAAGGACGGGTTATAGCTGAGCAGCTGGTTGATTCTCCTACAGAGGAGAATGCTTTCCTGAAAACTGAGTTTCCTGATGAAGAGATAATGGATATTCAAGAAGAAACTTCAAGTACCAAATGGTTGATGTATTTTGACGGAGCAGTCAATAACCAAGGTCGAGGAGTGGGTGCAGTGTTGATATCTCCAAAGAAAGAGTATATCCCTATATCCATTAAGTTGCAGTTTGAGTGCACGAACAACATGGCAGAATATGAAGCTTGTATAGCAGGACTCGAGGCAGCTTTAGCTCTTCAAGTTCAAGACATAGATGTGTTTGGGGACTCAATGCTCATTATTTGTCAAACCAACGGGCAATGGAAAATTCGGGAGGATAAATTGATCCCTTATAACGCATATTTGGAATCTCTGGTTAAAAAATTCAAGAATATCACTTTTACTCACTTGTCTAGAACCAGAAACTATTTTGCTGATGCTTTGGCAACTTTGGCTTCGATGCTAGACATCTCTGCAACTATGGAGGTTCAGCCATTAGCTGTCAGATTGCAGTGGGCTCCTGCACATGTGAATGCGATAGAGATATTGGCGAGATGTCCGGATGGGAAACCATGGGATACGGATATCAAGAACTTTATTTCTGGCAAGGGTCACCCTCCTGAAGCTTCAAGCAAAGAGAGGAAAACTCTTCAGAGGCTAGCTACCAACTTCATCATTTGTGGTGAAGAGCTGTATAGGCGATCTTTTGACAGAATCCAACTCTTATGTGTTGATGAGGACAAAGCTGTGGAGCTTATTGAGCAGACTCATGAGGGAGTTTGTGGACCGCATATGAATGGCAAGATGTTATCTAGAAAGATTTTAAGACTTGGATTTTATTGGCCCACAATGGAAGCAGTCTGCTTTGCCTTTGTGAAGAAATGCCATAAGTGCCAAGTTTATGAGAATCTTATTCATGTTCCTCCGTCGGAGTTGCATTCTTTGACTTCGCCGTGGCCATTTTCAGTATGGGGGATTGATATCATTGGAAAAGTTTATCCGAGGTCTTCAAGCGGGCATGAGTACATCCTAGTCGCGATTGACTATTTTACAAAATGGATTGAAGCCGCTTCGTATGCTTCCATAACTTCGAACACAGTTGCGAAGTTTATCCGCACCAACATTATTTGCAAATATGGAGTGCCTCATGAGCTGATTTCAGATAATGGATCGCATTTCAAGAAAGAGGTGTTATACCTGTGTGAAGAATTCAAGATAAGACATCACAAGTCATCTCCTTACAGACCTCAAACAAATGGTGCTGTAGAGGCAGCGAACAAGAATATCAAAGTCATTATCAGTAAGATGACTGAAACTTATAAAGATTGGTCGAATAAACTCCCTTATGCCTTGTGGGCTTATCGGACATCGATCAGGTCTTCGACAGGTGTAACTCCATATTCTTTAGTGTACGGAATGGAAGCAGTCCTCCCTGTTGAGATGAGAATCCCATCCTTAAGAGTGATGGTAGAAGCTGACTTGCCAGAGTCTGAATGGGCAAAGGCCAGATACCATGAGCTGCAGATGATAGACGAAAAGAGGTTGAGAGCCTTGTATCATATCCAGGGGTATCAAAGGAGAATCGAAAGAGCCTTTAACAAGAAGGTCAAGGTTCGAGATTTGAAGCCTGGAGATATTGTTTTAAAGTCCTACAGGGCGCCGGTATTTGATCCTCGAGGTAAATTCAGGCCAAACTGGTCTGGTCCTTACATCGTTGATGAAGTCCTGCCTGGAAAAGCCGTAAGACTCCTCGATGAAAGTGGAGAAAAATTAAATGAACCTACAAACCTGGATCAATTAAAGAAGTATTACGCTTAAGTACACCAGAAGGCCATCCTTGGACGATTTGAGCTTCAAGCCATTATCCCAAATATTTTAAACCATTTGCAAACCCTTTGGGTCAATAGAAAAAATAATACTCAATTTCTTTGACAAACTCAAACCAGGGGCATCTTTTATGACTTACGTCATAAAAGATATTGAACCTGAACTACGTTATGACCTGATCCCTTTTTAAGGGTACGTAGGTAGCCTGATTAATTCAGGTTCGGTCACATCTTTCGTAACATTTTGAAAACAACAATTCTTGAAACCCAAATGGGCGAACTACGCAAACCTGATTCCCATTTCTTCAGGGATACGTAAGCAGTCTGGAGGGTCCAGATTCGGTTTAAAATACATGCAACCAAACCAAGGTTTATCCTACTTGAACCTAAGCCTACCTTAAAGTCCTTCTGGTGTATTTTAGGCCCAGGTTTGTAGAGAAACAGAAAGAAAGAAAAATGATGGAGTCATAGACCCGCTAGACTGAAAACCCGCAAGGGCGGTCTAGGCAAAAGTTAGGGTCGTTCACCCGCTAAGCTGAAAACCCGAAAGGGCGGCTTAGGAAAAAATCAGGGTGCTGAGCCTGCTGGATGGAAAATCTACAAGGGCAGACAGTCCACGCAAAATATAAGGCATACGGTCCGCCAAATCGAAAACCTAGAAAGGCGATTTGGTCATGGCAGTGACTTCATGCAGAGAGGACGGAGCTTCAAAGAGCCAGCTAGAATTTCATTTTTCTTTGGCATCACTCCAATGTTTGGGTAAGCGCCAGCAAAGCTTCCTCTGGTATTCTTTGAGTTAAGGAGGTTGAAACTAAGCAATCTAAAGGGAAAATAACCATGACGGAAATACTGAAAAAAGGAATGAAACACCTTTAAACACGGTAACCAAAAGAATCTAAGAGTGGTAGACTTTTACCATCTTAAAATAATTTATCAGGCTAAGAAGCAGATTCAGTCTCTCTTAGTATTCACGTCATGTGTTTTATCAAATTCTCATTCGTCGCTTGTCAAAGTCTTTCTTTTGTCGAGTCGAGAGTCAAGTTTTGAAGTCCTGTTTAGTCAATGTCCTCCCAAAGCCGGGGTGATAAAAGGGGGAGAGAAATAAGAGAATATGTGCCTCCTATGAGCAGTGGAAAGCAGAGCAAAGTTCAGAATGTGGCAAGCTCTTAAAGCCATTTGAAGTATCAGAGGCTGGCAGAGATGAAGAGAATTTATGAGTAGAACCAGTTTCTTGTACTTAAGAAAAGCTTGGTAAACCCATGTGTTCTTGAGAAAAACTTTGTAATCCCAAGAGTTCATTAATGAAAGCTTTCTGCTTATCCTTTTGATCATTTTATTGTTGCTCTCCAATGAATTTTGTCATGGAAGTAATCGTACTAGGGGCATCTTTTATGACTTGTGTCATAAAAGATGTCAATCGAACAATAATACTTGAGATGACTATTCTCATCAAATAGAGAATAGAGGAACTTGAATACACTCTTTCGGTTCAAGCTCTTCAATCAAATTGTTTTCTTTCTGAGTCAAGTTTTCAGAAAATCTTTACTCCCAGTGGAGTCTAGAATTCACTTCTGCAATTTTCAAATTCCAGCAGATTTCTTTTCAATTATTTTTAAGGGTCAATACCCAAAAATTTCTTCATCCTTGCTTGAGTTTTGTCTTCAGCAAAGATCATGTATTTTCAATCATTCTCAGGCAGGAATGATTTATTCATCTGTTGAAATCGATTAAAGTTGGTCATTTCTTCAATCATTTCAGTGAATTCTATTTTTGCCATTGGCTCCGTGATTTCGAGTTTGGCATTTTTCTTTTATCATCTTATAAATTTTTGCCAATGGCTCCGTGATTTGGAGTTTGGCATTTTCTTTCACCATTTTGTAAAAATGCTTTCGCCAATGACTCTGTGATTTGGAGATTGGTCTTTTCTTTCACCATTTGAAAGATTTTTTAAAAATATTTTCGCCAATGGCTCCGTGTCTTGGAGATTGATCTTTTTCCTTCATCATTTGAAATATTTTAAAAATATTTTCGCCAATGGCTCAGTGTTTTGGAGATTGGTCTTTTTCTTTCATCATTTGAAAGATTTAAAAATTGTTTCCGCCAATGGCTCCATGATTTGAGGTTTGGTCTTTTCTTTCACCATTTGAAAGATTTTCAAATCGTTTTTGCCAATGACTCTGTGATTTGGAGTCTGGTAATTTTTCTCATCATTTGCAAAGGATTTCTTCTTAAAGGAATTTCCAGTGAGGCAGCTCCGTATGTTTGGAGTCTGGGCTTTTCTTTAACCATGAAGAGTTTTTAGAAGTAAGAAATTACCAGTGAAATTGAGCTCCGTGTGTTTGGAGTCTGGTCTTTTCTTCTTCGCCCGTGACAATTTACAATGAAATGCCAAATTTTGGCCCGTTTAATTGTCACTTCGCAATGTACCGCTACCTACCGAGTTAGGAGTCAGGTATATCTGCGTGGATTTATATGGAACCCTTTTCACAGGATCATATCAATCTTAGATGACCCGCTACCTTGAAAGAGAGGAGTCAGGATTATCTGGATGGATAAACAGACGGATTTTCAGCAATGGTCTGTGTAGCTATCGCTTTTTTGTTTTGAGGTAGTTTTGACGACTGACCAAGTGGTATTTGGTCTGATCATTAAGACTTGCTCATCCCTTTTAATGATATCATTTTTGGCAATTGACTGAGCGATATTTGGTTTGATTGTCAGCAAAAACCCATATTCATCGATACAAGTGTGCGTTTGTAGTATGATTCTATTCTTTGAATGATTCGTTTTTATTTTAACCAGACTTTTGGTTTAACAATAAAAAAAAAGAGAGAGAGAAGAGGGAGAAGTGTTGTTATGCATATTTGTTTTCAATAAAAGTCCTTGTTAACTGTTGTGGATCACACAATTAAGGGATTACAGAGAGGTTATCTTTTTGAGATGTCATTGGCTGTCATGTCAAGAGTCAATGAGAGGTCATCTCCTTATTGCCTGCAGTCTTAGAAGTCTTGTTAAGTGTCATCTTTATAGTGTTACCTTTGTGAATACCATTTTGAATCGAAAACCCAAAAATTTGCTTTCGGGTTGATCAAAATGTGTTGTCTGTTCAGCTTTGACATTCGCGCGTCACACACGCTCTGTCAAAGAGGGGCATCTGTAGACACCCCATTTTAACCAAACCCTAAGAGCCTAGTTTGATTAGAAAATTTTTCAAATAGATGATCTAATGTCCCATATCATACCCTAGTGTAGGTTAAGATCCCAATTAAATCCCTTTAAAATTTCGTCAAAATCCGACAGTCTTTTGCTTCGTCAACGAGCGTAGTAGGTAATGTGGTGTAGTCTAATGTAGCAGATAGGGGAGTGTTTTATCCTGTCTGAGGGTGGTCCAGTTAGTATATTCTGCAGTAAGTGGTTGTTCCTGTAATTAAAGAGGTACGAATTTAGCCCTTAATTTTAATAGAGTTTTTCTTCAAGACCACCATTTGCTCAACCAAACCAAGTTAAAATATATCTAATGGGGGTGTCTTTTAAACTTAAGGGGGCCCGAAAACTTTGCCCGAATATCTATAAATAGGCATTAGCTTGCAAGAGAAGGGAGGAACTCATTTTTCAGATCTTGTTTTTTTTAGAAAACCCTAGCAGAGCGAAATCCCCAAATCCTCGAAGTTGAAACCCTAAATTCTCATCTTCTCCGACCGAATCTCATCATCTCCGGTCATTTTCCGGTCATTCTCCGTTTTGTTTTCCTGCCGTTTACTTTCTCTGATTAGATCAATCGTTGATTAACACATTCTCTGTGTTTCTTTACTCCTTGAATCATAAAAAATCAAAGCCCTAACCCTAGTTTGCTTATCTTTCTTCTCCAATCAAGATCCGCTTAATCTCTAGTAGATTTTCCAGCGAGTTTCAATTAAAGATCTGAACGGTCTTTCATTTGTTCTAAATAGCTGCTCATTTCTTTGTTAGCTATTGGATCTGTTGATTTTCTTGTTTTTCATAACATTTCAAACCGTAGCAGAGCTTTTCAAAAGAGATTAAGAAAGAGATAATACTAAACCCTAGTTTTTCCTCTTCCAATCATCTTCTTCGGCAAGCTTGCCTGAGTTCCGATCAAAATTCCGGTTTATTTTCAGATCTGTGGATAAGAAAAAGGAAAAGATCTGTTTGTATTGATGGTGTGAGGAAATAGAGCAGAAGAAGTGAGATTGAAGCTAAAAAGGAATTCGATTAGCTTTCTTCCCCGGCAATCCGATCGGATCTCGACCATTCTCTGGCAATAATTTCAAATCTGACCAAGATTTTCTGATTATCACCTCTTTATTCAATAAGATCCAAAGAACTTGCTAATTTCTGCTCAGATCTGACCTTTCTGCATCATCTACTTTTAAAAAACCCCAGATCTCAGCCTACAACCTGAAATCTGTTAAATTCTTGGTGCTAAGCATCTAAATCTTAGGTTTTCTTTCCAAAAAAAAAAAAAATCGTAGCTGCTCGAGAGAGAGAAAGGGAGATTTAATATTTTAAGGTTCTAATTTGAGGATTTGAAGAGTTTTGAAGATAATATCTGAGAAAGAAGTGAAGGAGTGGAGATTAGCGTGATTGAAGGGGTAGAAATAGATCAAAAGAGTCAAAGGAGCAAGATTTGGTGAGAAATTATATGAAGAATAACAAGAAAGTTCATTTAACAGGTATTTTATCTTTGATTAGCGGCTAAATAATTTATATGTTCAAAATCTCTTAAAAAAAAGATTATTTTCAGCAAAATTTTAGAGGTTTAATGATGTGATTGCATGAGTGTTCCTGAAAATAGTGTGCTTAATGCTATGGATTTACGTCTTATAGTCTAAGTTCTTTTAGGTTTAGAAAATTTTGAAAAGGTTTCACAAAATTCGAGAATGAGATGAATTTAAAAAAAAAAAAACCTTTCTTTTAGCTGAGATTTTCTGTGTTAGAATGAGAAATATATAAAAAAAAAAAATTGTTAATCTATCCTCATGATATCTATTGAACAGTTACTTTATTTATTAGAAGCTTGTAAAGATGGAGTCTGTAGTATAGATAAGAATTAGTAGTTTGGATGCAAACTAAGGTATAGTTCCCCTGTAATATAAATAGTCATGTTCATATTGGGAATAACATAGAATTTGACTTTTCATCACTTTGATTGAATTTGTGCTACTCTTATTCATAACAATGGTTAGTAATATAGGTGTTTAGATTAAGATAAAAATTTTGAGACCTCTGTTCTTTATATGTTCTGTATTTGGGTGGATGTCATAATGTGCATGCCTAAAAGAGAAAATAACATTAGTCAAGTCATTAGAACCAAATGATAGAGATACTCTGATATTTTATTACTAAACTCTGTTTCTATTTGGGTTCAGAAATGTAGTTTCATGTATAATGTAATCAAGAGAATACGTCTTGATTTTGTATTCTTGTGTCCCTGAAAATTTGGCAAGGCTTAAATGTCATGATTGTGCCCTACTTGGGCTGATTATATACAGGATTTGTTTTGGTTATGGCCTGGTTAAGAATTAGGGGATGAGATCACGAATATGTCTTGTCATTACATCCTTATGTCCTTGATGATTAGATAGGGTTGAAATGCTTTTCATAAGTTGCTTTGAGGGCGTGAATTGAGTTAGGTTGATATCACTGTGGTATGACAATCATGCAATTTTAGTTTATAATATGCAGTGACATTGTGAATTTAATATAATCATCAAACAATTTGAGAAGGCCGTGTGTATCCAATGGTGTGAATTTTTATTTTTATTTTATGTCAGCCCCTGCATATTTTTCATTTTCCTAAATAATGTCTTCAGTTTGGGGTGTTCTCATGTCATTGATCTGTGAGGATTTTAAGATTTTTTTTAAGAGGATAGAGTTGTTTGGTTTTCTTTTAGTTAATAAGGGCAATTTGATTTAAGCCAAAGTTAAAATAATGTAAATATTTACATTCAGGTTTTTCTTTGGATTAGTTGTTGTATATATCTTTCTTTGCGGTAATGATCATATTATTACTAATTTGTTTATCACCCCAAAATAAGTTTGGAAAATGAGATAAATATTCCAACGAATTTATCAGAGGTTGGGCAAGAAGCACTATGTATATTTTCAGTTTAGGCTATACATTTTCTTGACTATTTTATAACTCAAGAGGTACATATTCTTGCATATAACACCCATTTGTGAAGTGTTCCTGTGGAGTTTATTGGCAGATTTTTTTTAATGTTAAATACTTGTTGTTGTGTGTTTATCATTTTCGTATTTTGATTAGACTGCATGTAAAGATATATTACTTTTCTTTTAGGATTGTGACAACTTTGTGTCAATGAAAAAAAAGAAATTAAATAGCTAAATCATATAGTTGTAAGTGCCTTGTTTTTTTTTTTTTTTATGGACCGAAACATGAGTTGTCTGTATTGCTTATATTTTAGCTTATTTTGGGTCAAAGTCTTATTGGTAGTGAAGATTAAGGCAGTAGGCTAGCACAACAGATTGTGTGTGAATGAGAAAATCCAAATTCTATGAGACATTGACATACAGAAGAATGATTATTTGGGCATTGTGTGTGGATAGTTATATCTTCATTCAAGAGATATATATCTTTGTTTGTAATAATTTATATTTATAAGGCGTTTCCTGTAATGAATGATAATGCCCCCTAAGATTAAAAATTGTTAGGCACACCAAAGCATGATTGAGATAAGTATTGGTACTATTAGTTTTCTTCTTAGATATTTTAATGCCTAGCTGCTGTTCTAAAGGTGTGTACACTATCAGTTATGATCTTTGTTTGATAAAAACCATATAGCTGCTGTCCTACAAGTCATCACATTTTTTATAGTGACAGCCCATTCACTCATTTGATAAATGCAACTTTCACCCTCTCTTATGGCTTAAATATGCAGCCCCTAACCAGTTTTGATATGTACATCCTACGCTCTTTTGTTAATGTGTAGCCCTTACCATTTTGATTGTAGCAGCTCATACCCTTGTAAAATCAGTAGCCCCTATACCCTTGGTGCTAACAGCACGCACACCTTTGATAATAACAGCCCTCATTTCCTTTATTAGCCCTCATCCCCCATTGATGTAGATAATCCTTGCAATTGCATTTTGATAATTATACTACAATGTCTGTGTCCATATGTTTTGAGGAATAAACTACAATGTTTTAGAGAAGGGAAGCAGCGTTAGTACTCTCACAAGACTAAAATCCATGAAAATCAAATGGACCATGGAATTTCATGATTACATCATATATGTTGCTTGTCTATTAATGGCAAATTCTGAATTTCAAAATTGAATAGATTATGTCTTAGATTATGTCTTCGTATTTCAAATTAGATGATGATAGTAATTTGACTAAATGTTAAGATAACTTAATTATGCCATATATAATTCTCTTATTGGTTTTGTATCTTATAGGGTGTATTTTCAATATTTTGAACTTTAGTGAGAAGGGCAAATTTATCTTGTCTCCTCTACAATGTTATGTACTACAGGGTTAATAATTGCACTTATTCAGCTTTTCTCTACATTATTAGCACTATGAGTTTAGTTTCCCTCTTCATAGTTTAACATCTTAAAATCCTACCCAAAACAGCCCTTGTTTTATGTGCATTTCAGTGCACAATTCAATCCCCATTTTCTGCACAAGTTTTAGCATACAATGCACCCCCTGTTTTACACATTTCAGCCCCTGTGTTAAACAATGCAGCCCCAGTTTTTGCACAACTTAGCCCCAGTTTTTGCACAAAACAGCCCCTGTTTTATGCACAATTCAGCTCCAGTTTTTACACAAAAACAGCCCCTGTTTTATGTACATTTCAGTGCACAATTCAGCACCTGTTTTTACACTGATTCAGCCCTTGTTATTATCCCACAACTCAGCCCCTATTTTGCCCAATACTGTACATTTTGTTGACAGCTGCTGTTTCATTTCATAACCCAGTAATTACTTTTTTTTAGTTTTAATTGGTTGCTCAACAGATACTAACAAATGATAGCTACATTTTTCTTTAAAGCTGTATCCAAGGTCTTATATTCTGAAATAAAAAATTTGAAATTCATTGATTTTGTTTTGACTAGGTAATGTCATATTTGAAATGTGGTAGTGCTGACACTAGTTTCTCATATTTGAACACTATTATATTTGTGTTGTCTCACTGATTTTAAATGTTTCGAAGAATTTATTTGAGATAGAGTAGTTATTCAAATATAGGAATGTTAGTGTTAATAGAATAAGAGAGATCATATGATTACATCTTTGTTTCAATGCTTGTCTATCTTGTCTTTGTACTCTTGCAGTGAGGTTCATAGCTGCATCTGTTTTGATTAAATTCTTTAGTATTATCCTATTAACTTATTAGAAGTTGTAACAACTATAGATTATGGCATTTTCCCATTGACTAATGACGTTTCTTATTTTTTTTTTTAGAAAGATAATGTTTCTTTAGTCTTATAATATTCTTTATGGTTATTCAACATATTGTTCTTTTATTCATTCGAATGGTAACTGAATAGTTACTATGATTTAAATTATAGCTGTAATAGAGTCTAGTTTATTTTAACAACCTTTATGAGAATCGTCATGGAGATGTTATTTTTCTCTTTTGGGTATTAAGGGTTTGAATTGGATATGTACAAGGTTTTAATCATGATTTGTGAGAAATTCATGGCAAAAGGCTATGATGGCGCTAGCTGGAGCCTCCCCTTTTAGGAGACATACTTTGTCTCAATACTTTGTTTCCCTCTTCAGAAGGTAAGCTTTGTCTTGTTTAGAATTTTTTTTTTCCTTTTTGGTCCCATTAATAAGTTGTACCCCCTTTATTAAAGAAAGATTAATCAAGTTTTGGATACTCTTACCCTGATTTTCATTGCATGGGCGATGAAGGAGTCATCCTAAGCCCTCTTGTAGGAGGACTTGTTTAAGTCCTGTAGCATCCCTTTCTCTTTATTTTATAAGACTTTCTAAGTCTTTTAGATATTCTCTTTAGACATGTTTCATCTGATTGATGTTTCATCTGATTGTGATCATGCTAGTTTACTTGTTTGTGACCACGCTGGTGTACCTATTTGTGAGCACACTAGTTTACTTGTTTGTGAATCACCCTTATTTGCTTGTTTAGTGTCTTTATCTCGGAATGTGTTTCGAACTACGTTGGCTTGATCCCTTTCCACGGGGTACGTAGTGCAGCTTGGGATCCACATCCCAGGTCCAGCCAAACCTTTAAAAATAAACATTTTAAACCTTTCAAAAAATACAAAAATTCTTCAAAACCTTTTCAAAAAGATCTTCCCCTAGAGTTAGGAGTGTGTCCTAGCTGTTTATGGTGTTTTAGAGTTAGGAGTCTGTCCTGATTTGTATTGATATGGTGTGTTCTGTCGTGTGAGTGTCCCTAGAGTTAGGAGGCCTCGAATCGATCGGTTGGATATTTAGTCGAACTGATGACTAGACTAGGAAGCATATAGTCAGCCCGTGGTTTTCTTTAAGATGCACAGCCTAGTTACACATAGCATGTAGGGCCCACCTGCATTAGTTTAAGGCTAACCAACTTGCATTAGTTAGGGCATATAGAGAGTCTTAAAAATTACAATTCACTTGAATTTAAGCAATCGTTCAAAAAAGTTTAAAAATCAGTCGAGTCTAGTGGATCGAGTCTAGGATAGCGGTTTTAGATGGTTAGGCATCATAGTTAGAATAGGACATCGAACTACGTTGACTCCGATTCTTCCCGAGGCCGGGATACGTAGAGCAGCTGGGATGGATGGCCATCTTGGTCCGAGTCAAGTCACATTAGAGTTAGGATTTGTCTTGTCCTGTCATATATATATATATGATTGATTTGTGCTTTATGTTTTGATGTGTCTTCTTACTTTCTTGTACTGATACTATACCTTTAGTTGTAGCCTGCATGTGTATGTCCACCAGAACTTAGACACCCATTAGGTATGTCACTAATAACCTAACTTTGCTTAGGTGACACACTTTTTTTTATTTATCTTCTGTATGCTTATTATTTCTATTCTCAGGAAATGCATGCTTAGGTAGACGACTTCTGAGAATTGTTCCCATTTCATATGATTTTACCCAAAATTCTTTAGAATCTAATAATAAATGGCATAAGAGACCAAGTGCTTGCACTGGGACGAATTGGAGGCACTCTTCGGACCTTCTCCATTCGTAATCAGGCACGAACCCATTCATTTCTGGTTATCCATGGTATACAGAGCATATTTTTTTTAGGATCTATGGCCGTATACCATGGATGGCGACTCTGAGTTTTGTTTTTGTTTCGAGAGTTCCTTGGTAGAGCTCTCCTTCACATGTGGATGATCCAAGAGGCCGCTGGGGGCTCGTCCCCCACCTCTCTCCCTGATCGGGGTCCACAGTTACTTTTGTGTGTTCTCTTTAGGTCTTTGACCAAAAGAGTGAAAACGTTTTAAAAATCTAAAAAACACTTGAACACTTTAAAAGTTCAAAACAAAAACATTTGAAATATCTTAAAATTCAAAAACATATGAAAACTTTAAAAAATATTGAATTCTTTAAATCATTTGGAGTGTTAAGTTTTTTTAGTGGTAATTAGGAGAGTTCGCATTTCGAATTACGTTGGCTTGATCCCTTGTCAAAGGGTACATAGTGCAGCTTGGGATTCACATCCCAGGTCCAGCCAAATTTTTAAAAATAAACATTTTAAACATTCCAAAAATACAAAACTTCTTTAAAACCTTTTTTCAAAAAGATCTTCCCCTAGAGTTAGGAGTCTGTCCTAGTTATTTGGGGTGTTTTAGAGTTAGGAGTCTGTCTTGTTTGTATTGATATGGTGTGTCATGTCGTGTGAATGTCCTTAGAGTTAGGAGGCCTCGAGTCGATCGATTAAACATTTAGTCAAACCGATGGCTAGACTAGGAAGCATATAGTCAGCCCATGATTTTCCTTAGGTTGCACAGCCTAGTTACACATAGGATATAGGACCCACCTGCATTAGCTTATGGCTAATCAACTTGCATTAATTAGGACATATAGAGAGTCCTAAAAATTACAATTCACATGAATTTAAGCAATTATACACAAAGCTTTAAAAATCAGTCGAGTCTAGTGGATCGAGTTTAGGTTAGTGATTCTAGATGGTTAGGCATTTTAGTTAGAATAGGTCATCGAACTACGTTGACTCCGATTCTTCCCGAGGCCGGGATACGTAGAGCAGCTGGGATGGACGGCCATCTTGGTCCGAGTCAAGTCGCATTAGAGCTAGGATTTGTCTTGTCCTGTCATATATAGGATTGATTTGTGTTTTATGTTTTGATGTGTTTTCTTACTTTCTTGTACTGATACTATACCTTTAGTTGTAGCTTGCATGTGTATGTCCACCAGAATTTAGACACCCATTAGGTATGTCACTCAAAATCTAGCTTTGCTTAGGTGACACATTTTTCATTTTATTTTGTATGCTTATTTCTTTATCCTCAGGAAATGCATGCTTAGGTAGACGATTCCTGAGAATTGTTCCTATTTCATATGATTTTTCGCCCGAAACTCTTTGAGGTTAATAATAAATGGCATAAGAGAGCAAGTGCTTGCACTCGGACGAATTGGGGGTGCTCTTCAGACCTTCTCCATTCGTAATCAGGCACGGACCCATACATATCTCTGGTTATCCATGGTATACAGAGCCTATTTTGTTTGAGGATCCATGGCCGTATACCATGGATGGCAACTCTGAGTTTGTTTAGGTACGTTTCGAATCTGGACTTGTTCCCGAATCGAGAGGTATCCCTTTTATATCGCCACTCATGCTATGCTATGGTGGCATCCGTTTCGAGAGTTCCTTGGTAGAGCTCTCCTTCACACGTGGGTGATCCAAGAGGCCGCTGGGGGCTCGTCCCCCACCTCTCTCCCGGATCGAGGTCCACAAGGAGCCGCCATCTCCATGGCCTCATCTCCATCTTCGCCATCATCTCCCCATCCTCCCTAGCAACCATCACTATCTAGCTCCCCTACAGCCACCGAAACCCACTACCAAATCCCCTTTTCTCCGACCACTGTTCGGCCACCTCTACCATTAACCCATCTTCTCCGACCGGATTGCCCGAATCCGGTGAGAAGCCACCAACCTCCATCAAAACCCACCTCTAATCTGGAATCCTCATATCCTCCACCTCCATTGCAATTTTTTAGGTTAGGGTTTGATAGAATTGCAGAGAAGAGAGAACAGAGAGGAGGAGGTTGGGGAGCTGCAACTCTACCACCACCAACCCTATCTCCGGCCGGAGCTCCGATCAGCCTCCATCTCCACGTCACCATCAACCCAATCCCCTCCTTCTCCGGCAACCTTGCCGGATTCCGGCCGAACCTCCTCCACCATTAGCCTCTTCTTCAATCATAGCAGCCCTAGACCCAAACCCCTAATCATCGAAACCCCATTTTCACCATCACCGACCCCATTTCCGGCAGACCACCTCTTCACAAACCCTTCTCTTCCCACCCTGCTCGACCTCCATTAAATCCGATTACCACCGCCACCACTACCAACTCAGCCACCATACCCCTTTAACCCCTTCATTTCCACCATTACTCCTCTGCCATTTCCCCCAAAACCCATTTTCTCACCCCCAGCACCACCACAAACCACCACCTCTGCAGATTTTCTTCTTCCCCTTCTCAGCCACCAACCCTTCATCTCAACCATCATCTTAAAACCCATTTCCCTTTTATCCCCATCGACCACCACCTCCTACCTCCACTAGCCACCATCTTCTCCTCCCCCACCTTGTTTCCGGCCTCTATAACCCTCCACCACCACGAAATCCATACCCCGTACCATACCTCTGATCCGACCACCCTCATTCCCTTTTGCTCGGCCACAAACCCATTTTTGTCTTCCCAACACATCAATTTCACCCCATCTCCCCTCCAAGATCCCCACCATTTCACAGACCCTAGAAACCCATTCCCAACAGCCTATATTATTCCTACAGACTCTCTTCAGGCCTTGTACACCACCACCTAATTTGAAGCCAGAATGGTAAGAAGAGCGAAGAGAGCATGTGTTTCCGGCAAAATCCATTAGCCTTACCATCGAAGGAGATGACCCAGCGGTCGCAATGATTATGAAAAAAAAAGAAGCAAAGGGGAAGGTGATAGTTATCTAACTTTGTTTCATGAAGTCCTTTACGTTACTCATCATTGTGATCTTTGATCTCTTGTTTGCTCTTCATTTTTCCAAATGCTCTTTGATTCTTCTTTTGCTTTTCATTTTGAAAATCTAAATAACAGAAAAAGCAATATGGGTCATGAGCTTTGGGTTTTCTCTTCGGCTTTTGATATAAATTTCTTAAAAACCCAAGAATATGATTCATGTGCCCTACCCTTGTTGAAGTCAATTTAGGGCATTTGTTTTCTTTTGGAAAATTCGGAGAGCATGGTTCATGTTTGGATTGCAGTTATAGTCTGGACTCTGGACTCCCTCATTTTTTATTTTATTTTTTGCACTTTAGTGGTCTGATTCTATGTATTTTCTTCATTGACCCATTTAGGAAGTGATGTTAGGATAACCTTGTTTGTTGGGTATACTAAATCGACCGTTCTTTCCATCAAAATATATTTCATTTCTTCTTATGTGGATCGTGTAAATCAAATCTGGGCAATTATTCAAAGTTTGGAATCGATGATATGACCAGCGTTGTGTTCTGCTAATCATGCGAATCCAACCCAACCCTTTGTTGTGTGATTATCCACAACCATATTTCAATGGTTGTATGGCTCTAGCTTGTCTTTTATTTCTAATTGGCTATCAGGAGCTTCTTTAGGGACCTATATTAGTTTCTCTAGCAGTCATTTAAGTGCTAAATATCAAGATAGGGCCGTATACATTATGGAATATGGTCATGATTGTATCATTTCCTTATCTTTAGTGGCCCTTTTGTTAGCCTATTCCTTTTCATGTTCCTGGGTGCGGTTCTCTTAACGTCTATAGCCCCTTTACCCTTCTTGTCCTCCTTGTACTAGAATTTCTCATGGGGTTTAGGGATTCTTCTTTCTTTAGGACCTTTGCTTCTTATAGGGTTCAGGGGTTCTACCTTATCTTAACTGCAAGGGCAATGATGAGGCTACTCAGAGCCCCTTTTTTCTTTTTATCTTTACCCCTGTGGGTTTTGGTATCGATATTCGGGTTTATTTGGGATTTCTAGAGCAAACCCTTGTCATCATGATTTTCCATTAAAGCTTAAGTTTTTCACAAGTGTTTTACATTTCCATCAATTTTTTAGAATTTTCCTCTTGGGGTACAGGCGATGACGGAATGTTTCTTGAGCCATCCCTTTGCCCTTCATGTCTCTCTGCTTATCTCATCATTTCTCATGGGCTTAGGGATTTTCCCTTCTTGGAGGCCATCAGTTCTTGCAGGACTTAAGGGTTCCCTCTTCTCTGAGATGATCATTTTCTACAGGGTTAGGGATTCATTTCTTTCTTTCTTATAGGGTTCAGGACTTCTGTCACTTTGGAGATCATTCTTTGCGCGTTCCTTGGGATCCTTTTTGAGTTTTGGGATTCTCACGATTTTGGGAACAGTTTGTTGGGCTAAGGCAACGATGGAACGTTTCTTGAGCCAGCCTCTTCCCTTCCTGCCTTAAGAGTTTTCGCAGGTTAAGGGATTCTCTCCTCTTAGAGTGTTTAGCTAGTTAGGACCGTTCCTAAGTGACTGATCGTTTAGTAGATCTTCTTGTAGAGTTTTTATCTGTCCCCTTTTGTTTAGAAGTTTACCCTTTGGGTTAAAGGTTTTTCATCTCTCGTTTATTTAGGGTTTTCCCTCGCAGGTTAGAACTCGTCTCTTTTGGATACTGGCTAAGCCTCGTGAGCTTTGGTCATCTCTTTGAGATTATTTTTCTCGTATCAAAATTTTAGTTCTCTCGTCTGTCTTCTTTCGCCCAAGGCTTTAGGGATCCGGTTTCCCTCTTTAATATCCTACCGTGATATGGTGGGTAAAGAGGCTCTTCTATCGGATCCCCTTTAGCCGAAAGGGTGTTAACACACTTTTAAACGTCAAAAATATAAAAGCACTTCAAAAACATTTGAAAATATAAAAAACCTTTAAAAAAAGAATCTAAAGTGTTGAATTTTATAGCGTATTAGGAGAGTTCGTTTTGAACTACGTTGGCTTGATCCCCTTTCACGAGGTACGTAGTGCAACTTGGGATCTTTATCCCAAGTCCAGCCAAACTTTGTGAATAGACTTTTTAAATCTTTCAAAAAATCGTTCAAACAACTTTAAAACCTTGTTTTCAAAATGATCTTCCTCTAGAGTTAGGACTTTGTCCTAGATAGAGAGTTTTAGAGTTAAGAGTTTGTCTTTGATGTGCTGTGTGTTTTGTTTGTGTTTGTGTTAGAGTTAGGAGTTTGTTACGCCTCCGTCCGGTCAGTTGGTGATTCACGTCGCCGACTGATGACTAGGTCTAGGATGCGTTAGTGGTCCCGTTGTTTTCCTTATGACACACAACCTAGTTACACATAGATTGTAGGAACCACCTGCATTAGCTTAGGGCTAATCTGCATTTAGTTAGGGCATATAGGGTGTCCTAAAATCCACAATTCACTGGAATTTAAATAATCGTACAACAAGCTTTAATAACTGATCCGGACTTTTAGATCGAGTATAGGATAGAGGTCTAGGTGTCTTAGGCATCATAACTTAGAATAGGCGCGAAGAACTACGTTGCCTTGATTCTCGTGGAGGCGGGGATACGTAGGCTTCTTTGGATGAATATCAGACCATCCGAGGACTCGGGGTAAATCGTTTAGAGTCTTAGGATTTGTTATTTTGTTATGTTGTGCGTTTTGCTATGTTTTCTTACTTTCATGCGCAGACCTTATACCTTTAGCTGTAGCGTGCCTGTGTTTGCCCACCAGAACTTAGACACCCATTAGGCATGTCACACATAACCTAGCGATGCTTAGGTGACACGCTTCTTTCATTTATGTTGTGTATGCTTATATTTCATCCCCGAGTCATGCATGATTAGTTAGGCGTCCACTCGGGGATATTTGTTCCCATTTCACATGATTTTCGCCCAAAACTCTTCGAGATTAATAATAAATGGCATAAGAGACCAAGTGTTCGCACTCGGACGAATTGGGGGTGCTCTTCAGACCTTCTCCATTCGTCACCAGGCACGGACCTTTTGTATCTTTGGTTATCCATTGCAAACAGAGCATTTGTTTTGGTTCCATGGCATATCCATGGATGGCGACTCTGAGTTATTTTTAGGTACATCTCGGTTTCGAGCCCTGGCTCCGGATCAGGATGTATCTCTTTCTTTTTATATCGCCACTCATGCTATGCTGTGAGGGTGGCAACAGTTTCGAGAGTTCCTTGGTAGAGCTCTCATTCACGTTGCGGATGATCCAGAGGGTGTTAGGGACTCGTTCCCTCTCCATCCTTCTCAGGATCGGGGTCCACAGGCATTTACACTAATTGAATGTTTAAATCAAAAGATACCTCCTTGTATGCGTATCATTCTCATTTAACTATGGCTGTAGGAAACAAGTTTTAAATCTGTTTTTTTTTCAAACAAAAGTGGGGGATTGTTGAATTTTGTTTGCAAAAGAATGTGGAATTACAATGTAAGCCCATTACTTTTAATTATTATTTTCGGAATTATTTTTTTGTAAAAGACACTCTTTTATTTTGAATTTAAAAAATCAGTTTTGACAGTTATAAAGTAACATATATGATTGCTAGGATTTAAATGAAAGGGGTTATAAACTAACAGATATGACTGTTAGGATTTAAATGAAAGGGTGTCTTTTTCTAACTGTTTTCTAACTGTTGGAAGCAACTATTCATAATCTATAAATACTTAAAATTAGTGGGTTTTCATAGACACTGATTATCTATCTCTGTCTCTTTCTTTCTTATAACTCTTACAGCCATACTTATACTATTTCATAGAGAATTCGTTGGAGAGTTATCAGATTTGCTTTCTGAAAATTCTCAAAGACTTTGTTGTATCGTGGAGTCAATTTGTCTGCAACCCTTAAGCAAACTCAAGATCGAGTGGGGACAAATAAAGCCTTAAAGAAAGCGATCAATGTGCCTCAAAGTCTAGGTTTTGTTTATTTTCTGATTTCGACTGCAATATCTTCTAACAGGACTTTTACCTCGTTCCCGTGCAGGAAAGTCGTGCTCTTCCTGAAAGGATGCTGAAATCTTGAAGTGAAACCCTAATCAGTGAAGGATGCTGAAATCTTGAAATGAAACCCTCCTCAAAACCCTCTTGAACTGGGAAAAAAGAATTTCAGATGAAACCCTCCTCATAAGGAGAACACCAAGGTGGGTTGTTTAAGATTATGACAAGAAAATAGAGGCCATCTTCTCTTTTTTTTCTTCAGAGTAATGAAACCCTCCTCAAAACCCTCTTGAACTGAGAAAAAAAATGCAGATGGAACACTACTCAAAACCAGAAGAAACCCTCTTACAATGCGGAAAAAAAAATACGAAACCCTCTCCATACATGATTTGCTTCTCATTTTCAGCAAAAAAAAAGAGAAAAGTTAGAAGAAACTAACCTTAGGAGGCGGCCGGAGAAGGGTTTTGCTGAGGGCCGGAGGGGAGCGTCGTTTTGCACCCAAGGGAGCTGAAATTTGGGATGAAGGGGGCGGAGATGAGCGGAGATTTGGGCGGAGAATTTTCTCCTCGCCTCTGTTGTGACTTGTGAAAGAGAAAGGGAGAGACTTCCAAACGATTAGGATTTTCTCTTGAGGGTAGCGTGCATGATGCACCCTCGATAACGCACGTTTTCTCTTCTCTTTTTTCCGGTTGGGCCCACTACCACAACCAATAGGAATCACTCTCTCTCTTCAACCGCATGGAGGCTTCGTGCGGTTGAGCGCACACTCCTTTTCCTCATATGTATTATATATATATGAGAGAACATTTCCTACACACTTGTGTAGGTAAGTTACCTACACACTACCTTAAAATACAGTGGGGGCCCACATTGTTTGGGTGATCCAAACAATTCATTTGAATGGTCCTCACATAGATAGGGTGTCCACAAAAAATCAGATCCATAGGATCATCCACAAATCGTAGGGTTGGGATGATCCTATGGATCTGATTTTTTGTGGACACCCTATCTATGTGAGGACCATTCAAATGAATTGTTTGGATCACCCAAACAATGTGGGCCCCCGCTGTATTTTAAGGTAGTGTGTAGGTAACTTACCTACACAAGTGTGTAGGAAATGTTCTCTCTCTCTCTCTCTCTCTCTCTCTCTCTCTCTCTCTCTCTATATATATATATATATATATATATATATATATATATATATATATATATATATCGATCTATTCTACTTCCATATAGCATAAGAGAAAATGAATGGATTTTTTGAATTATTTGAAAATTCTATGAGAATTACACATCACTTTTTTTTTACTCTTTTTAACAAAGGCACCATTCAACCCACATATTTTCAATCATATCCCCTCCTTTATGCTTTTTAACAAAGGCACCCATTAAAGCCACATAATTTCAATCTTACCCCCGTCTTTATGCTTTTTTAATAAAAAATTTATAGCGTGATCTTAACCATCTGACTTAAGAGGAACAACATATTATGGAAACCTCTATAGATTGGAGGGCTAGGATCAGCCTATGAAAATGAATTTCGGGGCACAACTTATTTATGTTGTGTTCCATCACATGGACGGTTTGGATCAACCTATGATGAGGTCCGTACAGTTCTTTGTCAGCCCGTGCATCCCACAGGGTTTTTTACTAGTGTATATATATATATATATATATATATATATATATATATATATATGAGGAAAGTGTTGGTGAGCTTAAGCTCACCAAACTTATGGTGAGCTTAAGCGCCCCAATCACATGGGTCCCACATTTTCTGTGGTGATCCAAACCATTCATTTGCAAGGCCCTATCATAGATAGGGTGTGTACCAAAAATCAGCTCCATAGGATCATCCTAACCCCTCCATTTGTGGAGGACAAAAATGGGCAGATTTGTGGACAAATAATGTCTGTCCATTTTGACCTCCACAAATGGATGGGTTAGGATGATCCTATGGAGCTGATTTTTGGTACACACCCCATCTATGTAAGGGCCTTTCAAATGAATGCTTTGGATCATCCTAACAGAGTAGGCCCTAATGTGATTGGGCGCTTAAGCTCACCAACACTTTCCTCTCTCTCTCTCTCTCTCTCTCTCTCTCTATATATATATATATATATATATATATATATATATATATATATTCCAGAATTCTAACTTAGGTGCTTGCTGTTTTTTTTCTGTGAGCATGATTAGAGCCCTGTTTGTACATTGATTTCTTAGTACTTGATGGGCATCAATTTTCTACCTCTCTTTGATGCTTTTAATCTTGATCAAATCCTTAAATAAAGGGCTTAGCCAAGTGAGGGAGCTCAGAATTGACCGAAGGTCAGGTATCAAAGAGCTTAGCCTCATTGCCGGACTCTCCATACAAGCTCCACTCTATTAATTCTTAAATAAACCGAGGAAGGAAGCTTCGCCAAGATAATCCAGGAACGATGCTCAGGCCCGACCCTTGAAGTTGGTTTACCAGTTCCATGATTAAAAATACATATGAGAAAAAAAAGATAGTTCTTACAAAAAAGATAGTTCATATTCATAAATAAATAATTCAACATCCGTACGGTCCAGAGGTTCATCCTCAATGACCTCTGCGCCCTTGGGAACCAGCAACTGACCTACAAGAAATGAAGTGTTAATCTCCATAACCTAGCGCCGACACTAGGCAAGGCTTCGGGCTTCAAAATCAAGGGCATGACAAGCAATGACGAATGTGAAATCCTCCGATTTCTTGAACTCCTCGACCGCTTCAGCCTTGAGAGCCTCTTGGGCCTCTAGGATCTTGGCCAGATTCTCCTCACCATCCGAAACATCGATCTAATCTTTAAGGCCGGCGTTTTCACTACAAAGGTCCAGACGACGAGCCGAAGTAGCAGCGCAAAGATCCATGACCTAGGGAAAAAGTTTTTTTTTTTTTACGTAAAACAACTATGGTAGGGCAGACATGCCACGGGAAAAGTAAGTATGTACCTTCTTTGCCTTAGAAAGAAGGCTTCAGGCCAAAGGTCGACACCAAGATGACCCAGGTCATTCAGATCATTCGGTAGCACGCCCATCAGGTCCATTTCCGTTGCCACCCTCGGGTTGTGAAGTCCCGAGTCCTAAGTACCGACCTTCCAATCAGGACGAAAGGCAGGGCCCTGCATCAGGACGTCTTTCTCCGAAAGTTGCTCACAGTAGAAGAGCAGCTGGGTCCTTCCAGAACCCTCGGCCTTTAATGGGGGTGTGGGGATGTTCGTTGTAACCTCTGGGCTGCCGACAACCTCCGCCTCTTTCTGCTTCTTATTCGGGGCACGTATTCCCCTCTTCAGCCGTCCTCTTTCCTTTCACAAGAAGGGTTTTCTTCGTATTGACCCCCGCATCTTGTTCGGCTCAGTACTGGCTCGCTCTCTCTAGAGCGAAGTCTGCCATAACGAAGTTAGTCTTTTGTCTTGCCATTCCTGTGCCAAGTACAAAAGAAATCAGATTTAGTAAATATGCAAAGGACACGTAAAGAGCAACAAAAGGAGAAGACATTGACTAGAGAAATTACCACTTTGGTCTTCGCCGATCTCCTCGACTTCATCGTCCGAGCTCAGCACCGCACTACTCAACCCGTACTCCTATCAGTTTTCGCTCGGACCTAAAGTCCTGGAAGTATATTTTATTTCCACCAGAAATCTCTTTGAAAATGGCAGTTCCTAATGGACCCAGAGCAGGGATGATCTTCAGTTTGTCTTCAGAAGGCTTCCTCCAGTCGTAGGGGAATCCCCACTTTACAAACTCTGGAGGTTTAACATAAAATAAGTCATTCTTCCACTTCTTAATGGAAGAATGAGACTTATCTCCTATCCTCACCCCTCAACGATGGGTTAGATTTAACCAGCTATCATCCAAGTTCATGGTAAAGCGTCAGCGAAGTATGTCGACTGACACAATGGCCTCGATGAGTTTACTTTTAGCCATAAAGGCTACAAGGTTTCTCCGGAGGCTGCCCTAAAAGCCTCAACATAAAAGGCGGTCTCGTCCTCTACCGAGCTCTTAGAAGCTTGCTCGGTAGGTGAACAATAACAGAGACTATACTCTAGGGGGATCTTATACCTAGTCCGAATTTTAGAAAGGTCGGCCGGTGCAAACTACACACTGAGGACGTAACTTTGTTCGGTTGGAAAGCTTCGCCGACCTCTAAAAATGGTTCGAATAACTCAGTTGTTTCCTCAGCCAAGGTTCACTCTTGAAGTCATATTCTCTCTGACTCGTGACCGACTGTACCATAGGTCAGTGAAGCGCTTGGTGGGGTCGCACTCTCGGTAGCTTCGGAATCCTCATCCTTCCCCCTCTTCTTCGATGCCCTCTTTTTAGTCCGTTTCATCCTAGCTAAGGGTTCATTGTCGCTTGCCTAATCTACCCCCTTCTCTACTCCCTCTTCCATCCTAACTTCGGGGGGTGAATCTGGTCCCAAAATCCGAACGTCGCTCTCCGCCAGATTTTGAGAATCAGTTACCTCCGACATGCTGGAGAAAACCAATAGAGAGAAAAACGGAGTAGAAAATGAAAAGAAACTCACCAGAGATCTTAATGGAGGAAGTGTTCTCGTTGAAGATTGAAAGCCCTCAGAAAGCGTTTGCCGGTTGGGAATGCCTTGAAATCAACACGAAAAAACGCCCAAAGGAAAAAATGGAAAACTCCTCGTTACTTGATGAAGAAAATCCTAAGAGCTCGCCGGAAATAAGGAACCAGTTGTCAGAGAAGGCGAGAAAGTAGTCGGTAGTAGAGAAGGAGAAAACCAGAGTAAGGGCGGCCCAATGCACAAGGCTTCTGCCATTGCGGAGTCTGGGGAGGGCCAAATGTACGCAGCCTTACCCCTGCTTTGCAGAGAGGTTGTTTCAGTGACTCGAACCCGTAACCACCAGATCAAATGGAGCGACTTTACCGTTGCACCAGGGTTTGCAACGGTAAAAGTGGGAAATGAAATGTGAAAAAGGGTTCTATATGAGGTGAAAAGACATGAGCGGGAAACGTCGTATCTCTTAGGGAACACGTGACACATAGCAGTGTCCTGTTGGTCATCGATAAAATCACCCATTATTGCGCGGTAAATTTTGACAATGATTTAAATTAACGCTTCGTTTCCCATGCGACAACTGTCATTTCCTAAAAACCATGATTCAACCAAATCCGACTAAAATCAAAAGAGCGGAACCGACCCCCACGAACGGACAAATTCAGTCTCTCCCGATGGTTGGACCCGCCTGAGTTTCTCTTTAATCTCCACAAAGCATGAATTCGAATACACCAAGGGTGAACTTCATGCTCTAGCAGGTCAGTTGACCTATTAAACGTCGGTACCGAACGATGCTCAAAACTAGAGATTACTTCCTCAGCCAATATCATGGCTTAAAGGAGTGGGAGGAAATATGTTGGGGGTAAAATCGGTACCTCCCTTAGATGGTTGACACATGGCTGAAATCCCAAAGGCAACCCAAGAGTGGGGTGAATTGGGTTATTAAAATTTGCAACTGTAATTTAGTTTTTGAAAAACAATTTTACCCTTGTTAATTTGAAATTTGAAACAAGCAAAGTGAGATATTACCAATCACCAAGAGAAGAGAGTGAGGTGTGAATCATTCAAAATAGTCACCAATTTTATAGTGGTTTGGTCTATTCCAAAGACCTACTCCACTCTTCCAAGTTTATCTCCTTGGGCTCTTCCACTATTTGGGCTCCACACCACAGCCGGATCCGAGGCCTCTTTACAATGCCGAGTCTTGAAACTCTCCAAGGGTAACAACCCTTCTTTACAAGTTTTTGAAGAAAGAAAATCTCTCTTGTGCCTCTTAGTAGGCAAAAAGTACAATGATGACACTCTCTCACAAATTCAAAACTATTACAAATGTCCTAGCTCAAATCTTATCAAAAATCAAAGTGGCAAAGTCAAGGCTCAAGAGGGTTTGTGAGGTATTTAATGCCAAAGTAATGAATCACAAGTTGTTTGAAGGCTTGGAAATTGATAATCAATGGTTGGAAGAAAAATAAAGGAGGTAAGAGAGGCATTTATATAGAGAGACCACAAAAACTAGTCTTTTTTACACTTACAACGGGTAGTTTGGAAGTCTCTCAGAAGACATTAGGAAGTCCGAAGAACTAGCCACTACAAAATTAAAAATCGAAAAATACTGTATTCGGGCACCTGAAGATTTTTCTCGGGTGTCCGATCCAGGCACCCAAAGGGAGCTTCGGGCGTCTCTAAGTATTTGGGTCTCTCATATAGGTTTTTGTCTTTGTATTCGGGCGCCCGACCCTTGGGCTTCGGGCGTCCGAACCAACCATTTTTGCAACTATCTTTTAAATACTTTTTCTGTCTTTTTGAGGTTCCTCAAGTGATTCCTTAGGTGTGTTATGACTATTTAAGATGTTATTTGAGCCTTGAATACCACTAAGACCTAAGGAGGATTAAATTACATTCTAAAATGTGAAAAACGCATCCTAGGTCTAAGGGTCGTCAACTTGTGAGCCTTCAATGCTTTGGACTTTGAATCTTCAAAAGGTTTCTCTCTTCTCTCTTTCTCTCTCTGATTCTTCATCAACAGTTCTTTGACACACCTTGATGTGCTTATCATGAGGCTTTCCATTTGAGTTGCTTGTGTAGTAATTTCATATTGACCCGAACTTGATTAACAGTACTAACAAGCAAATCATGAGATTATAAATTCCAATCAATTTGGGTTTGGGATCAATCATAACACGGGTGATTGTTGAACCATTGGGCTTACAATCTCCCCTTTTTTTATTGATGGAAGACTTGAATTGATTATGAGGTGGGAGATGTATTAAATAAACCAAAGTAAACAAGCTCCCCCTCAATTTAAGATCCCCCCTGAAGAAAGCATACAATGCAAATATAGCATGGGGACATTGCAATCAATTTTATAATGTCTCCCCCTTCTGACATAAACAAAGAGGGACTAAACAATACACAAGGGAGTGCAACCATAAAGAGAAGAGTGAGTCAATATAAAGACCAATCTAAGAACTAAGCACAAACAACATGGGCATACATCAGGCATAATATAGAAAAGCATCCATACATAGAGGAAACAATACAATCCAAAAGCTAGGGCAAAAAGTATATATAGAAGGCTCAGGGCCATACAAGTGAAATAGAAGAAAGCTACATGGCTAAAGTCAACATAGCCTAGACAAGACATCACAACATCAACAATAGATAAATGATAAAGATGGGTAAAACAACCACAAAATCATCAACAAACCAGCCATCCATCAACAACCCAACCATCCATCAACCAAAAGGTTGATCTGCAGGGCTCAATCATGAAATCCCAACCACCAACTATCAAGTCACACATAGAGAGAAATATAGTAAAAAGTAAAGTATATACATGCCCAAGAAAGATAAGAGTGACATCAGAAAAGCAAAATGGAATGTGAAACACTGGAATCTGAACATCTACGGAGCAGGAGGAGGATGCTCATGCAAATGATACGTCCACAGAGTAGAAACCTGATCCTCGAGCAGAAGTTTGACGGTGGCCATACTCATCAAGACGAGTGCCTAGGCAAGAGAAACCATCTAGCATGGTCTGTTGCATGGACTCAAGATGGCGAAACACGGTACGATAATCACTGCGCAGGACGGATGTTTGCATATCCATGGAGATCTGAATGCCGCAAAACTGCTGGTCAAGATACTAACGATGAGCACGAAACTCCTCATGAGAGATGCCCGGAGCAGGATGGTACTCCTCGTGCTCAAACTCCTCAGGCTTAGGCTTAGGTGCTCGTGGAGGACTAGGGCTTGCAGGCAGATCCCTATCAAGTTGCATGAGGGTGATGGACTTGGTGTTCAGAGGTGTGGGAGCTGAGTCATTCAGCACTAGTCTTTGCACAAAATTATATCACAAACGCACGGGTCGCGTGTAGTTGCGGGTCGAACACAAGGAGGTAATCTTGATTAGTTTTAATTCTCAACTAAGGCAGAGCGCACGAATTACCCAATGATTTGTCACAAATTAACTGATCACGAGGCTAAAGCGAAATAAATTGGCAAGTTTAACGAGATGAGAAAAATTCAATCAAGGAAAATACTAGGGATGAAATCCACCGTGAGAGAGCGTCAAACTACTGATCATCACACCATTGAATTACATGTATGATGAATTAGGTCACTAGGGAATAAGGTGAAGAGAAAAATATTTCCTATGAGTAACGCATTAAACAAGCAATTCAAATCAATGAACATATGTGAATTTAAATTAGACACATTGACAACTATACATACAAACTCAAAGGATGTCATGTATAATCTAGATTGTGTAAATATAAATTCCAATATATTATTTTAACAAAAACAAGCACACAGGTTTATGAAGATCATCAATCCTCCCTTCTCTCACGGCTTCATCCAAACCCTAAGTTGAGGGGTTTAGTTATCCATAGTGAGAATTGAAGAGGAATGAGTTGAAGAATTGTAAATCATTATACTATTATGCTAAAAATTTAACTCTATGTTGCCAAAAATAAATCTAAATGAAAGAAACTTATCTAAATGAAGAACATTCATGGAATTGAAGTAGAAAAAAGGATTGTTAGAAGAAGGTATTGTAATGCACCAATAAATCTCCAAAGAACAAAACGTCTTCTCCAATTGAATTCCTTATTACATTCATCTAAAATCGAAAGACAAATCTAAAAATAAAAATTATGGAATCGAAGAGAACCCCCGAAGGAAACTTGCCACACCATTCTTCAAGGACTCTCTCCAACTCTAGAGAGATCCCTCAAGATAGAAGGCAATCTGTCTTTTAAGGCTTATCAAAGAAGATTGCCAAAAATCTTTTCCTAATTGCCTAGACCCAAGGTTATGGCAATCTTTAAAATAAAAGAGTGGTTCAAGATTTTTCTTCAAAGCCTTGCGATACAACTGCCAAAAATCTCCCACGTGGAGAGGAGATGTTGACTTTTATGAGAGAAAGTTGCCAGACTTGACACCCCTCACCAATAGAAAATTAAGATCCATTCCTATTGGCTGCACAATATTTCTTTGTGAGAATAAGTAGGGATTCCCCAAAAACCACTAATTGCCAATTTGAGAAATCCTAATGATATATGTCACCATATATAACATTTCTTTCCTCTCTTAATTCAATTACCGAATAGCAATATAGTGGTTGTTTTTCTAATAATTGAATTTTCCCTCTTTCCATTTGCCCATCCCAAATTAAACCACGTATGAATTAGAAAAGATCCATGTGGGCCCCACTTCGTCGCTAGACATGCATCCCCTCTATAATTTGATTTTTTCGATATTAAATAAACTCTTAACCGTGGTGGGCCCCACTAATAAGATTCAACCCTTAAAAAGCTTCGGCGGGCTTTACTCTAAGTCAGTCGGAATTTCACCCGTTGGAATTTCAATTTTCTGTGGAAATGGTGGAATTGTATCAAAACATCCTGGGAAACCCATACGAATGCCATGATGAAAATTAATGAGATCCTTCGTTGGATAAATTGGCGCTAAATAGGGTATCTACACCCGTTCAGCTTGGGCAGCTTCCATTTGACTCATCTTGGGCTAGAAAGAGGCCGAAACCCTGGATTTTTGTGTTTTTCTCTGACATTATCCTGATTAGACCTGAAACCTGAAAACAAGAGAAAACAAGCAGAGTAGCTCTATTCCAAGTATTAAAAATGCATGAATTAATACCTAAATTCACACATTAAAATGTGTTCATCAGATTCTCGCATACGTAGACTTTGCTAGTCCTCTAGCAAACAAAAAGAAAACAAAAGAAAACAAGAACCAAAATCCTAACTCACTTTTGTAGGAATCAAGATTGCATTTAGCATGTGCAACAAGCTTTTAAATCCCTAGGTTACCCTAGTGGACGAGTTATGTCTCGTAAGTGTTTTCAGTGAATAAACACACAAAATTCGGTTTATTGATTCTGGCACAAGTTGATATATGATCCGTAATCGATTCAAGATTGGGTTTTGCCATGAAAATTTTACTTTGAGATTGAGATCCTGTAGACACCCCATTTTGACCGAACCCCAAATAGCTTGGTTTGAGTAGGAACCCTAGTAAACTAGTGCTTTAGAGTCACAAATTTCTTCCTAGAGTAGGTTAAGGTCTCAAGTAGGTCCTCACAAAATTTTGTCAAAATCCGTTGAGGATTGCCTGGCAAACGAGCGTCGTAGTGTAGTATAGTGTAAAGAAAAGGGGAGTGAATTATCCTAACAAGGGTGTGCCTGTATCAATATTAGTTTAAATCGTTAAAGAATGGAAAACACTTTGAAAGAGGGGAGTGGGCCATCTGACTTGGGGGGTTGCCTTTATAAAAATTAACTGCTTTAAACTATAAAAGGGGGGTGTCCTGAGGAAAAGGTGGTTGTCCAAGGGAAGAAATAAGAAGAACATTTTTATAACACACGAAGGGGGGGGGGGCGAATTAGCCCGTTTAGATCTCATCCTGTTTTGCGCGCCCATCAATTTTGGGTGCGCTTGTAAAAATTTGTAGTGCCAATATCTGTAGCCTCCTCTTGATATAAAAACACGATGAAAAAAAGGAGGGGGGATACTCATTTTCGTTAAAGAGTTTCAGAAAGAGAGAAAATTAGGATTTGCTACAAATTCCTACGTTTCTGATCATTCTCCTACGAACTTCCGATAAAATTTTCTACCATACACTTTCTTCACCGGTTGATTTCGCAAGAATCCGGCAAGATGGTTGATCTTTTCCTTCTCCTTTCACAAACCCTAGATCGATTTTGCTTTTCTTCTTGTCAAACCCTAACCTAAAGCTTCTCAAACTGATAAATCTACATCTCTAACCCTCAGATCTACAAGAGGAAAGGCTTTAGAGCTTTTTTAGTTTCAAACCATAGATCTGGTTTATTTCTTCTTCTCTGCTATTTCAATTGACTTTCTTCTTCTTGGATTATGGAGAAACGGTAAGGGGAAGAGGAAAAGAACCGAAGATTAAAAGCTGCTAAGATTTGAGGATTTTTCATAAAAATCAGAGCATTTCCTTCATTAGTGGTCTTTTTAGCTTCAATTTACTCTTTCGAGCATCTTTCTTCAGTTATCATGATCATTTTCAGGTAAGTTGCTTACTATATTCTGTTAATTATGGTTTGAATGAAATTTCAATCACAAAATAGTGTAAAGCTCTTGATCTGTGGCTCTATTACTATCGGTTTGGATTTCTTGGTATAAAGAAAGTAGATTTGCAAGATTTTAGAAGCTAGAGTTTCCTCGTTGTTGTCAATTTTATGATTCCTGCCCTAATCTTGATCATTTTTATTGTTTTTGTAATTATGTTGCTCTTAAGACAGATCTGAATGAGGACTTTTCATAGTTTATGTGTGAGGTGAAAGTGATTTGAAAAATTATAACATCGCATGCTGTCCAGCCCTTTGTTTTTTTTATTTTCGGATTTCTAAATCCAAAAATCACAAAACATAAACACATCAAGATTGTATATCTCGTTGAGCCGATCAGTTTGACATATTGGGGCCAAAATTTGGCCAAGGAACGAGAGAGTTATGCCCGTTTAAAATTTTCAGTCTACAACACTGTTTTTCTTCAAGTTTTTTAGAAATTATCGTGTCGAGCAACTTTTGGGCCTCTTCTGGCCTGAATTGTCCGAAACTGTCAACTGGAAAATTGTTCATTATAATATTTCCTAAAACTGTCTTTTTAAGCGAATTTTTTCATAAATGCTTTTTAATATGTCAAAAACTACTCACAAGCTTCAGTTTTTCCGAAAAAAACTGTCATTTCTGCAACATCAGCTTGTTGGCCATTTTAGGCTATTTCAGGTTTATTTCGTCAGGAGCCGTAGAAGGGAAAAATGTTCTTCACAAGATTTTCTAATATTTTGTTATGTGCAAATTTTTCTAGAAATGCTGTTTTGAATGTCAAAACTGAGCCTGAACTTTCAGTTAAAACACTAATGTCTTTTAATGGCGATGGATCGGAAACGGCCATTTTCCGGCCACTTCTGGCTGGATCTAAACGAAGTGGTCAACTGAGATAATGTCATTCATGATGGGATGTACAAGTTTGAATAATGAGGTTTTTGGTGGTTTTGATGTTTGATAGGTCCAAAATTCAACGGAAAGTGACATTTTTCACACTAATGTCATAATTATGTCATTTTTTTAATCACGGACAACTTGAGCTCTATTCAATTTTAATGATTGTTTTGGATGTTTTGAACTTGGTAGCAAGTCATGAATCATATTTTGGATGTTTTCCATGATTTACTTGGTATTTTTGGACATTTTTTGTGAAAATTGCATGTTTAGTAGAAATTTAGCATTTTCTTTCTTTCTTTCTTTCTTTTTTTAAGATTGTTTTGAGCCTATATTGATTCTAATGCTTGTATTGAGATATGATGAGCATGCTAGCAAGTCACAAATCATATATTGATCAATTTTAATGATTTACTTTGTATTTTTGAGCCTTATTTGTGAAAATTGCATGTTGTGTTGAGTGCTTTCAATTTTTTTGCAATGCTAAATGAATGGAACCCATGCTACTTGTCAACCTAGACATCTAAACTTCTAGGATTACTTCCAAATCATGTTTAGACCTTTTAAATTCCATGACTCTCATTTTAAGGGACACTGTATCTCATTAAAGTGTTTTCCTTTTTAGGAGACATGTTTTGTCTCAATAGTTAGTTTTTCATTTTAGGAGACAAACTTTATTTCATCTAGAGAGTTTACTTATAGGAGACTACCCCCAAGTCTCATAAGTTCTAACCCTATTTGTAGAAGACCAATTTGGTCTGTTAGTTATCTTATTCCCTATTTATCATCGCAAGGGCGATGATAGGGATACTTGGAGCCCACATTTGTGTCTAGGAGACTTGACCAGTCTCACTAGCACCATTGTTTATCTCTTTTGTGTTAGTGTTTATTCTTTGATTCATTTGCACCCACTTTTAGAGTATGAGACATTCTTTGACCCATTTGCACTCACTTTTAGAGTGTGAGACATTCTTTGACTCATTTGCACCCACTTTAGAGTGTGAGACACTCTTTGACTTATTTACCCTCCTCTTAGACTTGGTTGTCTAGGAGTCCATTTTATAGATTTTTAGTTTGTCCTTAGCTTAGGAGTTTGCCTTTTAGAGTTGTTTCCACTCCCATTTGTTAGAGACTATCTCAGTCTTATTAGAGTTTGCCTATTTAGGATCTTAGATCATTTTCATAGTGGGACGCTAGTTTGCTTGCTTTGGGACCTTATCATTTCATTCTCTTTGAGACACTAGCTTACTTGTTTAGGTGTTTCCGCTTATTGCTCTAGGGTTTTGCCCTAGGGTGTTGCTTTGTTTGTTTCCTTTGGTCTTTGACCAAAAGGGAGTAAATCATTTTAAAAATCTAAAAATATTTGAAATTCAAAATTCAAAAATATTGAAGCATTTGAAAATAAGAAAACTTCAAAACATCTGAAATGTTAAAAGATTTTAAGCGTACCAGAAAAAGTTTGTTTCCGAACTACATTGACTTGATCATCTTCCACGAGGTACGTAGGCAGCTTGGGATCTTTATCCCAAGTCCAGTCAAACATTTCAAACCTTCAAAAAGAAACCTTTTAAACCTTTAAGGAAGAACATTTTTTAAAAGATCTTCCTCTAGAGTTAGGAGTTTGTCCTAGATAGAGTGTTTTGGTTGTGTGTTTGTTTCAGAGTTAGGAGTTTGTTACGGCTCTGTCTGGTCAGTTGGCGATCCACATCGCCGACAGATGACTAGAATAGGGTGCGTTACATAGCCCATTATTTTTTTCAGGACGTACAGCTTAGTTACACATAGGATGTAGGACCCACCTGCATTAGCTTAATGCTAACTTGCATTTACTTAGGGCATATAGGAAGTCCTAAATCCACAATTCACTTTAACCTAAATAACGTTCAAGAAGCTTTAAAAATCAGTCCGGTCGTTTAGGTTGAGTCTACTTTAGTGGTCTAGATGTCTTAGGCATCATAGTTTAGAATAGGAACGCAAGAACTACGTGGCCTTGATTCCTGTAAGAGGCGGGGATACGTAGGCAGCTAGGATGAACATCAGACCATCCAAGACTCGGGCAAAAAAGTTTAGAGTTTTAGGGTTTGTTGTTAGCATTTGAGAATTTGGGTCTGCATTTAGTATTGTTTCTTGTATAAGAGCATGATAGTGTATTTCTCCTTCCTTTATTGGATTGTTTATGTTTTGATTTTCATTTGTTTAGCTATAATATACTTATCATTACTATTTTGATCACATATTTAGTTGTAGTTTATTACACCTTTACTGTTTTCTTTATTGCTATTCACATGTTTAGTTATAGTTCCTTACTGTTTATTGCCTATCACATGCTTAGCTGTAGCGTTTTTATTTATTTATTACCTTGTTTACTCACATGTTTAGCTGTAGCAATATTTACTTGTTTATCTTATTCACATGCTTAGCTGTAGTTCTTTTACTGCTTTCCAGCTTATCTTATCTCATCATTATCTGCTATTTATATCCATTAGTACCTGTTTAACTATAGCTATGCATGTGTTTGTTTACTACTTTCCTAGATGAGAGGAGTTAGGATTAGATGTGATGAGCTAGAACTTGGATGTTATTTTTCTTTTACTTACCCCGGGTCATGCATGTTTAGGTAGACGTTCTCTTGGGGATATTTGTTCCCATTTCATATGATTTTTGCCCAAAGTTCTTCAAAGTTAATAAATGAATGGCATAAGAGATCGAGTTCGCCTAGGGCGAGTTGGATGCTCTCGGACCTTCCCAACTCGTAATCAGGCATGGACCCAATTGCTTCTGGTGATCCATTGCAAACAGAGCATTTATTTTTGGTTCCATAGCCTATCCATGGATGGTAACTCTGAGTTATTTTAGGTACGTCTTGGTTTCGAGCCCTGGCTCCGGATCAAGAGGTATCATTTATATCACCATAGGCTGTTGTTTTTATTTCGAGAGTTCCTTAATAGAGCTCTCCTTCATGTGGAGATCCAAAGGTCCGACGGGGTGCTCGTCCCTCGCCGCCTCCTCAGGATCGGGGTCCACAGATCCCTATGATCACCAACACTTGAATTTTATTATCCCATTCCAAGTTGTGAAACTGTCATACATCCTAATTAAGGAGTCTCCTCATATTTTTCACACAATTTTTTCTAGCTGTTAGATCCTAGTGTCATCTAGACTACAAAAGACCTTAGCTCGGAGCTTTGACAGAATTTTGGCACTCACATGGTTCCATTTCCAGTTTTCTTTCCACCTTCCCATATGTGTCTAAGAATTGAAACTCAATTGTTCCTCTACTACCTTTAGCTTGAATGACATGCAGGGCTTGCACCAGACACCCAAGTTACTAAGCAGCGTTGGAATAAAATTGTTGTGCATATATCTTTCAATCACCATTTGGTGTGACTTTAGAAATTGATGTAATATGAGTTCAAACTTAATTTTTCACATTTGCCAATATATTTTTTTTACTTTAATCCGTGCAATGTCTTCACCTCTTAAGCTTTCTAGATGGCCTTTGTAGCGAGCTTTAGGCTAATTACTCTTGAACCAAACGGTTTAAAGAAATTTGGTGTTAAACACCCCTCAGGCTTACTTACTCGAGCCAAAAAGGCTACAAGCTAAGACTGGATCAAGGAATTATTTTTTTCATTCCATTTCCAAATTACCATGCAAAAGCCCAAGTTCTAGTCCCATCTCCAAGCCAGGACTCGTGTAAACATGATTACACAAAAGATAGGTCCTTTCGGTAGAAAGTGTTCTTTTTTTATTTGGCTCCTACCTCAAAATATACAACAATTTTCTTTCTTAAAATAGGACTTTTATTATTTCAGAATGTGGGATACTTATTCATCTCTCCCTCTTTCAAACTTCATGATCACTCACAAAGTAAAAGAAGTAATAAACTCTCACCCTAACCTAAGTCAAAATTCAAATATTTTTTTTCAATGAGTCTCCCCCCCATACTTAAATGACGCAAGGTCCTCAATGCATGCAAAAAATAAACACATAAGGACAAAGAAGAGGGTCATACCAAATATAATCATGAAAGCTCAGAATAAAGAGGCTCATGGAGATCCATGACCTCTTCCAAATCTGCAGATGGCAACTCAATGTAGGGCTTCAAACGTTAACCATTCAACTTGAACAGCGCACCAGTACCTGGATTCAAAATCTTAATAGCTCCATGTGAGAAAACATTATGCACAATATATGGACCATCCCAGTAGGATCTCAACTTACTGGAAAAATATGCAATCTAGAATTGTATAGCAAAACCTTGTCACCACTTGTGAAAGACTTCATAAGAATTTTCTTCATCATGAAAAGCCTTTGTCCTTGCCTTAGAGATCTTCGCATTGCAATAGGCATAATTACGGAGTTCTTCCAACTCAGCTAGTTGGAGTCCTCTATGGGTACCAGTAGTAGGTAGATCAAAATTTGACTTTTTAATAGCCCAAAACGCTCAATGTTCTAGCTCAACAGGCAGATGACACGCCTTCCCATACACAAGACAGTAAGGAGACTATCCAAGATTAGTCTTAAAGGCAGTTCTATGAGCCCACAAGGCATCCACAAGTCTGAGGGACCAATCCGTGCGATTTGGGTTGACAGTCTTTTCCAGGATTTGCTTGATCTGCATATTCGTAACTTCAACTTGGCCACTAGTTTGAGGATGGTAAGGTGTAGCCAGCTTATGGGTGATCCCATACTTCTTCATAAGGGCCTCAAAAGGTCGATTGAAAAAATGCTTTCCCCTATCATTGATGATAGCAAAAAACGAGAGAAAATGTTCTCTTTAAGAAATTGAACAACCACTCTGTGGTCATTGATCTTGCAAGCAATGGCTTCAATCCATTTAGAAACATAATCAACAGCCAACAAAATGTACAAATTCCCAAAAGAATTTGGAAATGGACCCATGAAATCGATGCCCCAGACATAAAAAATCTCAACCACCAAAATTGGGTTGAGTGGCATCATATGTCTCTTAGTAACACACCTAGAGACTGACATGCACTGTAGACCTTTCAATAATTGAATGCATCTTTGAAGAGATTGGGCCAATAAAATCCACATTGCAAAACTTTGGCTGCAGTCTTCTTCAGCCCAAAATGACCTCCACATGCCTGATCATGGCAAAAAAGATAAGATAGAATGTTGCTCATGATCAGGGACACAACGCCAGATTATTTGAACCGAACACGTCTTGAATAAGTAAAGGTCATCCCAGAAAAAATACTTGACTTGGGAATGGAACCGATACTTATCCTGGGTGGACCAATGGGTAGGTGTCACACCCGTAGCCAAATAATTTACAATATCAACGAACCATGGTTCACTAGAGACTGCCATCAGTTGTTCATCAGGAAAGCTCTCGTTGACAAGAGACTCACCAGTCAAAGAATTGGGCAGCCGGGATAAGTGGTCTGCAACCAAATTTTTAGTGCCTTTCTTATCCCTTTTTTCTAGATGAAATTCCAGAAGTAGCAAGACCTAGAGAATGAGACGGGCCTTAGCAATTTTCTTACCCACAAGATATTTAATGATATCATGGTCTGTGTAGGACTGGAATTTCTCTAAAGCGAATACAACGGCTAAGAATTCTTTCTCAGTTGTGGTGTAATTTAGCTGTGCATCGTTTAAAGTCCTACTTGCATAATAAATAACATGGGGTAACTTATTGATTCATTGTCCCAAAACATTCCCAATAACAAAATCTGAAGCATCACACATTAGCTCAAAGGGCTCAGTCCAAACAGGTGTCTAAATAATAGGAGCTGTGGTCAATGCCTTTTTCAAATGCTCAAAAATTTCGAGGCACTCTTTGAAAAAGTCAGAAGGTTGACCCTTAGCTAACAAATTCGTTACAGGTCTAGCAATTGTACTAAAGTTCTTAATGAACCGTCGATAAAAACCAGCATGTCCCAAAAATGATCAGATGTCCTTCACGGTTTTGGGAGGTGGTAAATTGACAATGATGCCCACTTTGGCTTTATCAACCTTAATCCCTTCCTTGAAAACTACATGACCGAGAACAATGCCCTCTTTCACCATGAAATGGCATTTTTCCCAATTGAGGACCAAATTCTTTTCTCTACATCTCTCCAAGACCAAACAGAGATGAGAACGACATCCAGAATAGGTGGACCAATGAATGGAAAAATCGTCCATAAGGACTTCAAGAAAGTTTTCCACCATATCTGAGAAAATACTCATCATACACCTTTGGAAAGTTGCTGGGGCATTGCATAGCCCAATGGGCATACGACGATATGCAAACATTCCAAAAGGGCATGTGAATGTCGTTTTGTCCTAATCCTCAAGGGCAATAGGGATTTGGTTGTAACTTGAATACCCATCTAAGAAACAATAGTACTCATGACCAGCTAGACGTTCCAACATCTTATCAATGAATGGCAATGGGAAATGGTCCTTCCAAGTCGCTGCATTAAGCTCACGGTAGTCAATACGAACCCGCCACCCTGTTTGGATACGGGTAGGAATTAATTCATTAGTGGCGGATTGCACTACAATGACTCCAGATTTTTTTGGCACCACTTGAACTGGACTGACCCATTGTCTATCAGAAATAGGATAAATGATCCCATCATCTAGACATTTCAAAATCTCTTTTTGAATAGCTTCTCTCATCACAGGATTAGCTCTTCTTTGAGGTTCCCTTGAAGGTTTTGACCCCTCAACAAATGTGATGTTGGACAATAGAAGGGCTAATTCCTTTGATGTCAGCCATGGTCCATCCTATGGCTTCCTTATTTTCTTTTAAAACTGCAATCAACTCCTCTTCTTGACTTGTAGTTAAATCTAAAGCAATAATAACTAAAGAGTTTGATCATTACCCAAGAAAGCATACCTGAGATTTGAGGGAAAAGCCTTCAAATCAAGCTGAGGAGGCTCTTCAATGGATGACTTGGGAAGAAATGTAGACAAGGATCCCACTGGTTTCAATGGTTGCTGCATGCTCTAGACATCAAAAAAGAAATCTCCATCAATGTATCCTAATTGCTCCATACATTCCTTGAAACTTAAATCAAAATTAATGTCGAAGTTAGTTTCAATATAATCTGGAATTTCCTGCAACATATGAATTTCTTTATGCAAATTAGGTTGCTTTCCCAATCTAAAAACATAGAAATCAACAGAAGCATTACCAAAAGAAAGCTTCATTAGACCATTTCTACAATTAATCAAAGCATTGCTAGTGGCAAGAAACGATCTACCAAGGATGATAGGAATTTGATCTTTAATGCTAGCAACAAGTTGGGTATCCAAAACTATAAAATCCACAGGAAATAAAAATTCACCCACCTTTAGCATAATATCTTCAACTATCCCTTTAGCAGTCTTAACCGACCTGTCTGCTAACGTAGCGTGACATTGGTTGGTTTGAGTTGTCCTAAGCCTAACCACTGATAAACTGAATATGGCAAGACATTGACACTTGCTCCAAGATCAAGAAGGGCATGGTCAATTTTGGTATTAGCAATGATGCAAGAAATTGTTGGGCATCCAGGGTCTTTGTACTTAGCCACCATCCGTTGGGACAAGATGGAACTAGCGTTGGCAGCCAATAAAGGTTTCTTAGGCACATTAGTGGTTTGCTTTTGAGTGCATAAGTCTTTGAGGACTTTAGCATAAGCGGGGACCTGTGAAATTGCATCCAACAAAGGAATGTTGACCTTCACATGCTTAAAAACATCAAGAATTTTATCTATGGAAGCTACCTTCTTGTTATTCACAAGCCTCTTAGGAAAGGGAGCCTTAGGTACATGGACTCGCTCAGGCTGCTCATCATTAATGACATCAGATTTATCAAACGACATGGCAAAGGAGGCTGAGCACTAATCTCAACAGAAGAGTCCTTGAGATTTTCAGGTGATTCAGATGCAGCAACCCGTGTGTACTCATGGCCACTCCTTAATGCATAAATGTCATTACAGTGGTTGGAGGGCTCTTGTTGCTGTGGACTCTGTTGAATTGAATTCAGCTGATTGGATGGTCCTTGCTGATTTAGATTCAAATTCCTAGGATTTGGAACAGGTTGGCTTGGCAATTTTTTCTTTTTCCCTCTCATGTAAAGCCATCGCAAGTTGGGTAGTTTGCTTCTCTATATTGTGCTGACTAGTCATGAAGGTACTCATGAGAAGTTCCATACTCTTTTCCAAAGAACTGATCCTGGCCAAGTCACCCACTTTTGGAAACCCTGGGGGTTGCTGACTTGGAATTTGGCGTGGTGGCCTAATGAAATTGGAAGGGGGGTTGGCCCTTTGAGGACCAAACTGACCTTGATTTTGAAAGTTTGATGGTCCAGCTTGGTATTCCCTTGGCTGCATGAGAAGTTGGGATGGTTCCTCCATCCCGGATTATAAGTGTTGCTATAGGGATTATTTTGGAACATAGCACTCACATTCTCATGACCATTGTTTAGCCCATAAACGTTGGGGCATTCTTCCATGGCATGGGCTGGAGAATGGCACCAATTGCACATATGAACATTTTGACTCACTTGCGTCACTTGATTGACTTGTGTTGGTCCCTTAACAACTATGGCCTCCAGTCTTTTGATAAGACTATCCAACTGAGCCTCTTTCGAAACAGTTCCCTCGACAAACAAACTTTTACCCGACATTATTCTCACTCTCTTGAGTTGATTCCCAGTAACGAGTCTTTTCAGCCAGGTCGACCAAAAAGTTCCAAGCATTGTTTTCATCAGTGTATGATGTAAATCCTGTTGGGCACATAGACTCTAACAATTGATTGGTTTGATAGTCAGTACCTTCATAAATAATTTGGCATAAGTGCCAAGTGTCAAGTCCATGATGAGGGCATTCTTGGAGTAGGTCCTTCAATCTCTCCATAAATTTGGAAAAAGACTCATTGGGCTTTTTGCCTAAACTAAAGAATAACATTCCGAATTTTATTGGTTTTATGCAAGGCAAAGAACTTCTTTAGAAAGACAACTGTGAACTGTTTTCAAGTGGTGATTGAGTCTCTTGGTAAACTATAGAGCCACTTCTTGGCTTGGTCCTTGAGTGCAAAAGTTATAAATCTTAATTTCACCGCATCATCGGTCAGTTGTTGGACCTTAATTAGAACACAAACCTCCTCAAATTCTGGAAGAAACATGTAAGCATCTTCACTTGCCATCCCGTGAAAGTGTGGTAGCATACTAATGAAGTGGGACTTAAGTTCATAGTTGTTCCCTTGGGCCACTGGCAATCTAATGCATGAAGGTTGAGCCGCTCGAGCGGGGTAAAAACGGTCCTTAAGTGTCTTAGATTGTTCTTCTCCCATAGTCAGAATCTTAACTCTTTCCAAACGGTTCTTAGAATTTCAGGCCCAAACACTCATGCAATAAAGAAACCAAAATTAGAAACACTCTTTTTTTAGAAACAAAATAAACAAAACACTCTGAATAGTTAAGAACTTAAATAAATAAGAGTCACCTCCCCGGCAACGGCGCCAAAAACTTGTTTGCACAAAATTATACCGCAAGCGCACAGGTCGCGTGTAGTTGCGGGTCGAACATAAGAAAATAATCTTGATTAGTTTTAATTCTCAACTAAGGCAGAGCGCACGAATTACCCAATGATTTGTCACAAATTAACTGCGCGAGGCTCAATCGAAATATAATTGGCAATTTTAACGAAATGAGAAAAATTCAATTAAGGAAAATACTTAGGGATGAAATCCACCATGAGAGAGCGTCAAATTACTGATCATCACACCATTGAATTACATGTATGATGAATTAGGTCACTAGGGAATAAGGTCAAGAGACAATTAGTTCCTATGAGTAACGCATTAAACAAGCAATTCAAATCAATGAACATATGTGAATTTATATGTGACACATCAACAATTATACATACGAACTCAAAGGATGGCATGTATAATCTAGATTGTGTAAATATAAATTCCAATATATTATTTTAACGAAAACAAGCACACAGGTTTATGAAGATCATCAATCCTCCCTTCTTTCATGGCTTCATCCAAACCCTAAGTTGAGGGGTTTAGTTATCCATGGTGAGAATTGAAGAGGAATGAGTTGAAGCAATGTAAATCATTATATTATTATGCTAAAAATTAAACTCTATGTTGCCAAAAATAAATCTAAATGTAAGAAACTTATCTCAATGAAGAATATTCATGGAATTGAAGTAGAAAAAATGATTGATTGAAGAAGGTATTGTAATGCACCAATAAATCTCCAAAGAACAAAGCGTCTTTTCCAATTGAATTCCTTATTACATTCATCTAAAAATCTCACAAATCTAAAAATAAAAATTCTAGAATTGTAGAGAACCCACGAAGGAAACTTGCCACACCATTCTTCAAGGACTCTCTCCAATTCCAAAGAGATCCCTCAAGATAGAAGGCAATCTGTCTTTTAAGGATTATCAAAGAAGATTGCCAAAAATCGTTTCCTAATTGCCTAGACCCAAGGTTATGGCAATCTTTATAATAAAAGAGTGGTTCAAGATTTTCCTTCAAAGCCTTACGATACAACTGCCAAAAATCTCCCACATGGAGAGGAGTGGTTGACTTTTATGAGAGAAAGTTGCCAGACTTGACACCCCTCACCAATAGAAAATTAAGATCAATTCCTATTGGCTGCACAATATTTCTTTGTGAGAATAAGTAGGGATTCCCCAAAAACCACTAATTGCCAATTTGAGAAATCCTAATGATATATGTCGCCATATATAACATTTCTTTCCTCTCTTAATTCAATTACCTAATAGCAATATAGTGGTTGTTTTTCTAATAATTGAATTTTTCCTTTTTCCATTTGCCCATCCCAAATTAAACCACGTATGAATTAGAAAAGATCCCTGTGGGCCCCCTTCTTCGCTGGACATGCATCCCCTCTATAATTTGATTTTTTCGATATTAAATAACCTCTTAACCGTGGTGGGCCCCACTAATAAGATTCGACCCTTAAAAAGCTTCGGCGGGCTTTACTCTATGTCAGTCGGAATTTCACCCGTTGGAATTTCAATTTTCTATGGAAATGGTGAAATTGTGTCAAAACATCCTTGGAAACCCATACGAATGCCATGATGAAAATTAATGAAATCCTTCGTTGGATAAATTAGCGCTAAATAGGGTGTCTACACCCGTTCAGCTTGGGCAGCTTCCATTTGACTCGTCTTGGGCTAGAAAGAGGCCGAAACCCTGGATTTTTGTGTTTTTCTCTGAGATTATCCTGATTAGACCTGAAACCTGAAAACAAGAGAAAACAAGCCGAGTAGCTCTGTTCCAAGTATTAAAATGCATGAATTAATACCTAAATTCACACATTAAAATGTGTTCATCAACCAGCGAGAGTAATGTTTTTGAATTTAAAGACATGAGTGAGAACCATACCAAAGGACAGATTGGCTATGGGTTTGGCGCATTGGTCGGCCATGATACAGAATATGATGTACCATAGATTGAGAGGGTGGACAGAGAGAAGGCGGTATATGAGAAAGGCCTCATAGGGACAAACCATGTCACTGTTACCACTCCTAGGAGTAACATTGTGAGTGAGGAATTTGTGAATGACTTTACTAGTACGGTAGAGAACATTGTAAGGAAGGTCATTCTGACCGCCAAGAGGCGGCCTACTACCAATGGCACCATAGACATCCTGATAGGTAACACCATGTTCTTCAATGTTATTAAGTGTGCCATGCTAGAAGAAGATAGTGGATATTGAATTAGGGATAGAGAGCAACTAGCAAAGTTCAGAATGAGTGACCCTAAAAGATGTCCCATTGACGATGGTTTCAAAAAAGGTGAACTCAGAGGCAACCTGAAGATGGGAGTAGAACTGTTTGAAAATGAAGGGATAGGTTTCAGTATCAATGGAGGCAAATGTTTCCCAACCAAATTTAACAATCAAGGGTTTAATGCCAAAATCGGTAAAACCATTAAGAACAATTTTACGCCCACAGATAACACCTTTGTCACTTACATGTTTGAAGGCTTGCACCGCTCGGGGATCACGAGCACCGACATCCTCAGCATCTTCATCTTTGACTTCCTCTTTAAACACGAGATCTGGGTTGGGGGCGGGTAACGCGCTACTTGAGCCAGCCTGACGCTTGCTATTAGGGAGAAACTTCTGAGGAGCTATGAGAACCTAGAGTGGTTAGCAGAGGTTTAGGATTTTTAGAAGAAAATAGATGGATTTGGAGGAGAAGAGGTTAGGGATTTTGAGGGAAAAAGACTAAGGCAGTGAAATGAAGAAGGAAAATGGGATTTTTAGGTGGTTTTGAGTGGTGAATATAGGGTTTGGGCGGAGAAAACAAAAATGGAAGAAAAGGGTGTGGAGAAAGAAGGGGAAAATGGAGAGAAATGGGGTTTCAGAGGATGGAGAGGAAGAGGGAGTGGAGAAATGTGGAGAAATCAAGAGAGGGAGGAGCGGATCTAAGAGTAGAGGAGGGAGGGAAAGAAGGGGAGAAGAAGAAACCCTAGTTTTGTAGAAAAACATAACCCTTGTTCTTTTTTAAAAAAACTGGGTTCAAGTTGTTTGGGCGCCCGAAGAATCCTGTTCGGGCATCCGAAGACAGGATTTTGGGAAAAATTTGGAGTTTTGATTTTTTGTCTAAATTTTCACTCCTAAGGAGACTAGGTGGACTTACTAGGATGAAATGGAAATGTTGCAGCCTCCCGTTTTCCCCTATTTTTTGTTATACAATTTGAGGGAAGTTGAGTGGTGTTTTGATATAACCAAGCACACACACGAAACATTCGACATGAACATGATGCAGATGTTGGCACATGGCCAGATAATTAGGTGGTTAATTAGAGGTGACAGTACCGACCCCCCTATAAGAGGGCATGAGCACCAATTTAGTGACTTTTAGCTTATGATTTAAACATCTTCATCATGAAGTTAATGCCCAACATTCATTCTCATCAAACAAGTTTGTCAAATTCTTTTACTTGATCGATACTCCATATATTTAGTCCACTCTTTATGTCACAAAAATGGTCTTCATTAAGTGGTTTTGTAAAGATATTTGCAGTTGATCATTTGTGTTGATATGCTCAATTGAAATATCTCCTTTTAATGAGTGATCCTTAGAAAATGATGTCGAATATCTGTAAGCTTAGTCCTAGAATGATAGCTTGGATTCTTGGTCAGATTGATGGCACGAGTGTTGTCACAATGGATGTGAACACATTTGATATTTAGACCATAATCCTTAAGGGTGTTCTTCATCTAGAGAACTTGTCCACAATAAGCTCCTGCTGCAATCTATTCTGCTTCAGTAGTGGATAAGGCAACATAGTTTTGCTTTTACTAAACCAAGACACTAAAGATCTTTCCAGAAACTGACATGTGCCACTTGTACTTTTTCTATCAATTCTACAACCGTCAAAGTCGGCATTTAAGAATCCAACTAGGTTGAAATGACCAGCCTTCTCATACCACAAACCTAGACTAGGGGTTCCCTTAAGGTATTTAAAGATTCTTTTAACTACAAATAGGTGGAATTCTCTATAGCACACAAGCAAACACTAAACATGATATCAGGTCTGCTAGAAGTCAAATACAATAGGGCTACCTATCATACCTCTATACTTCTTTTGATCAACTGATGGGCCAATATCATCTTTCACTAGTTTAGTGATGTGCTCATTGGGATTGGCTTGATTGGTGAGCTATCCATCCTAAACCTCTTCAACAACTCTTTAGTGTACTTTTCTTGGTTTATAAAGATATCATTCTTGAATTGGTGTATTTGAAGATCAAGAAAGTTTTGAGTTCTCCCATCATGCTCATTTCAAACTCATTTTGCATGCATTTGGAAAATTCTCCACACATACTTTCATCAGTGGCACCAAAGATGGTATTACTAACATACATTTGCACAATGAGTATGTCTTCCTTTTTTTCTTTTGATGAATAGGGTCTTATCCACTTTGCCCATTTCGAAGCCTTTCTCTAATAGGAAGGAGCTTAGCCTTTCATACCAAGCTCTAGGAGCTTACTTTAAACCATATATGGCCTTGTCCAACCTATAGACATGATTTGGGTGTACGAAATCTTAAAAACCTCGAGGTTGTTTGACATAAACTTTCTCCATTATATACTAATTTAAGAATGCACTATTGACATCCATTTGATATAATTTGAATCCTTTGTAACAGAAAAATGCAAGAAGCATCCTATTGGCTTCTAATAGGACGACTGGAGCAATGGTTTTATCATAATCGATACCTTCTTCTTGGTTGAAATCTTGGGCTATGAGTTTTGTTTTGTTTCTATGGATATCCCCATGTTAAATTAACTTTTTTCTAAAGACCCATCTAGTACCAATAATCGGATGATCACTAGGTCTAGGAACCAACTTCTAAACTTTGTTTCTTTCAAATTGGTTGAGTTCCTCTTGCATAGCTATCATCCAAAACTCATTTTTTCGGCCTCATCTATAGACTTAGGCTCTATTTGAGATATAAAGGCTAGGTGAGCACACACATTCCTATAATGGGATCTAGTTCTCACTCCTTATGTGTTTTCTCCTGTGATTTGGGTACTAGGATGGTTAGACATGATTCTATTGCCCTTAGAAGTTTATTCTACTTTTACTTCTACCTCTTTTATGAGAATACCTTCTAAATGTAGATATTCCAATTGTTTAATTACTTAATAAAATGCAAGTGTGACAACCCAAGAGGGGGGTGAATTGAACAATTAGAAATTTTAGGCTTAATTAGGTGGGAGATTAAAAGTTAATCCACTAATTAAACACTAATTAATCTAACCCTTGTTCAAATAGATATATTAATAAAAGCTAGAGTTTAGACATTCTAATCATGCACATTTACTAACCCTTGTTCAAATAGACATTATAATGAAACTAGGGTTTATATATTTCAATCAAGTACATTTACTAACCCTTGTTCAATCAAAACCATAAATATAAGTTAGGGTTAGAGTTTACCAATCACCATACGTGCAAAGGAAGAAGGAGAAGAAGAGTCATCCACAAAAGACACGAGATTTTTATAGTGGTTTGGTCTATCACAAGACCTACTCCACTCTTCCAAGTTTTCCTCCTTAGATGCTCCACTAAAGATGAGGTTCTTGAATGGCGAATCACCAAGCCGTACACCACACCTTCTCCAACTCCAAAGGGCACACACCCTTTCTGCACCAAGCCTTGCGAAAGACACTCCCTCTTACATGATTCACCTTTGTTAATGAAATCCAAGTAGAGACTTGGTTTGGCAACCTAGAGGGGGGGTGAATAGGATGTTTATAAAACTTTTGCCTCTTAGAAACTTTTTTTAAATTTCACCCTAGTTTTATCCCTTGGTTAATTAAGTTGAATTAGGTAAGCTTAACCAATTTTCACAAATGTATATAAGCTTAAAAACCCTTGTTTAAATAACCAACTTAATTAGGAGATTTAGTGGGCTAATTAGCAATGTAAAGATATTCACGTTGGATGGCAATGCTAACTCACTCAATTCTAAATAATAAGACAAGCACAAATAAGAGAGTGAGAGAGGGAGTGAGAAATCGAGAAACACCAACGCAAGCGACACAATGATTTATAGTGGTTCGGCCAACGGCCTACTCCACTCTACTCAAGGTCGCACTTGAGGATTTCCACTACTAAGACCTCCACGACGCCCGGCTCCAAGGCTTTTACACTCAAAGGGAATTAAATGAGGATGCCCTTCCACCTTTACAATGACTCTGCTTCTCCGCCGAGTTCTAAGCGCTTCACCCAAGGGAATTAAAAACAACGGATGCCCTTGCCACCGATCGAATAAAGAAGAAGTATTAGCCTCTTACTAGGCTTGATTACAAGTTGTAGCTCCAAGGATGCTCTCAAGAATAAACAAGTTCAAGCCTAAACCAATCTCAAATGATTTTCTCAAATCAAGGCACAAGAGGTTGGTGAGAGAAATTACCCAAAAATAGTTCACAAATGATTTTCTAGGGGTTTCTTGAAGTTGCATAATGTTCCTCTTGTGTTTTGGACCCTTGAATGGGTATATATAAAGTCCCAACTCCATGTGACCATTTGGGGGGTAAAACAGTCAAAAAATCAACTATCCGTTGCACCCCAACGACTATATTTTTTTGAAGAAAAACATTTCTCGGAGTTCCGAGAAATTTCTCGGAGTTCCGAGCAAATTCTCGGAGTTCCGAGCAAATTCTCGGAGTTCCGAAAATTCAAACAGAGCTTTTATTTTTAGAATCTGGAGCATTTCTCGGCGCTCCGAGAATGTTCTCGGAGTTCCGAGCTCGGAGCTCCGAGAATGTTCTCGGAGTTCTGAGCTCGGAGCTCCGAGAATAATTCTCGGAGCTCCGAGACTGGTTTCCAGCAAACAGTGTCGAACTTGTAAAATTCATATCTCCCTCATTTCTCGTCGGATTGTGACGTTCCTATACTCTACGGATATGAGAAAAATGAGAGCTATCTGTTAAAAATATTTTCAAAAATATTTGAAAATGTTTTAAATAAGTTTTGATAGGATTTAGTTGCTGGTCCAGGTTGTTGCTTCGGAACTCTGTTTTGTTCATTCTTGTGTTGAATACCATATGGGTCCCAACATGTTGGTACACCACCATGGCCATTCACTTATCCATTTAAGTCCTTAAAGGGTGTGTTAGTCTCTTTGAAAAACATATTTTTAGGGGTTTAAACAATGTGCCTTGACAAGAGAATATGCAAGAGAGATAGGAATACATTCTACCCTTTCTATCACTCTTTTGAACTCTTCTTTTGAGCTGGGATCTTCTATGGTTGAGCTTCCATGCTTGACATCTTCAAGTTGTGGTACAAGCTCCTTGGTCCTTTGCATTGGGTTCTTGATCCTCCACCTTTGGCCTTCATGAACTTCCTTTGTTTGTTCAATGCTTTGAGATGGTTGATGATGAGCTTCTCCTTGGTACTTCCAAGGTGTGATTGGTCCAAGTATGTTCCAAGCTCCTTTGCCATTGTGTTTGGTTCATCTTCAAGCATAGGCCAACAAGGTGCGTGATAGTATGTTTGACTTGTGTAGGACCTGTCTGAAGCACAACACTCAAGGCAAATGATCAGTCCATAAATGAAATCCAAGTAGTGACTTGGTTTGGCAACCTAGAGGGGGGGTGAATAGGATGTTTATAAAACTTTTACCTTTTGAAAACTTTTACTAAAATTTCACCCAAGACTTATCCCTTGTTTAATTAAGTTTGAAATAGTTGAACTTAAACAATATTACAAATTAATATAAGTTCAAAAACCCTTGTTGATTAGCAAACTTAATTAGGTGATTTATAGCCTAGTTAACAAGGTACCAATATTCAATCAAAACCAAAATGCTAACTACTCACTCAATTCCAAATATGTAAGAATGCAAGCACAAATAAATAAGAAAGTGAGAGGGAGAGAAAGATAGAGAAATACCAACACAAGTGACACAAAGATTTATAGTGGTTCGGCAAACGGCCTACTCCACTCTACTCAAGGTCGCACTTGAGGATTTCCACTATTGAGACCTCCACGACGCCCGGCTCCGAGGCTTTTACACTCCAAGGGAATTAGATAAGGATGCCCTTCCACCTTTACAATGACTCTCCTTCTCCGCCGAGTTCTAAGCGCTTTCTCCCAAGGGAATTAAACACGGATGCCCTTGCCACCGATAGAATAAAGAAGAAGATAAAAGCTTTGCCTCTATGTAGGCTACAATGCAAGTTGAAGCTCCAAAGATGCTCTCAAGAATAAACAAGTTTAAGCCTAAACCAATCTCAAAAGATTTTCTCAAATCAAGGCACAAAGAGTTTGGTTGGTGAGAGAATTTAACCAAAAATAGTTCACAAATGATTTTCTATGGTTTGTTGAAGTTGGACAATGTTCCTCTATTGTTTTAGACCCATTAGATGGGTATATATGGTGTCCCAACTCCATGTGACCGTTTGGGGGGCAAAACAGTCAAAACTGGGTCAAAAATTCAACTAGCCGTTGGACAACAACGGCTATATTTTTTTGAATTCATAGTGTTCTCGGAGTTCCGAGACATTTCTCGGAGTTCCGAGCAAATTCTCGGAGTTCCGAGAATCCAAACAGAGCCTTTATTTTTAGAACCTGGACCATTTCTCGGAGCTCCGAGAATGGTCTCGGAGTTCCGAGCTCGGAGCTCCGAGAATAATTCTCGGAGTTCCGAGCCTGGATTTCCAGCAAACAGTGTTTCATTTGAAAAATTCATATCTCCCTCATTTCTCGTCAGATTTCGATGTTCTTATACTCTACGGATATGAGAAAAATGAGAGCTATCTGGTAAAAATATTTTCAAAAATATTTGAAAATGTTTTAAATAAGTTTTGATAGGATTTAGTTGCTGGTCCAGGTTGTTGCTTCGGAACTCTGTTTTGTTCTTTCTTGTGTTGAATGCCATATGGGTCCCAACATGTTGGTACACCACCATGGCCATTCACTTATCCATTTAAGTCCTTAAAGGGTGTGTTAGTCTCTTTGAAAAACATATTTTAGGGGTTTTAAGATGTGCCTTGATCAAGAGAAAACACAAGAGAGAAATGTGATACATACTACCCTTTTGAACACTCTCTTGAATGAACTCTTGAGCCAATCTTCATTTGATCTTCAATGTGGTTCTTGGATTGCTTGTGGGATCTTCACTTGAGCTCCTTGCTTTAACATCTTCCAAGGATGATGCCACCAATGTGTTCAAGCTCCTTTGCATGTTGATCCTCAAGCATGTGTTGTGTTGCATTGTGTAATGGCGATATGACATGTCAAGCATGTCAAGTTCCTGTCTAAGACACAACACTCAAGGCAACTGATCAGTCCATAAACGACTAATCAATTTGTATTTGTTAATCATCAAAACAAGGTGATTGACTGAACCCATGGGGAACCCTTGGGCTTACAATAAACAACTAATCAATTTGTGTTTGTTAATCATCAAAACAAGATGATTGAATGAACCCATGGGGAACCCTTGGGCTTACAATCTCCCCCTTTTTGATGATGACAAACCAAATTGATTAGATAGGTGGGAGGAACCTCTTATGAGGATAAGATAGACAAATTAATCATTACTACTCCCCCTCAACATATGCATGAGTTATATTTAACAAGTTATAATACAAGAATGCATATGGTAATGGATCTAATCAATTATACAAATTCTCCCCCTTTTGGCATTAGCAAAAAGGAAGGATTAAGCAATTAAGCACAATTACATAAAACATCAAAGATATTTAATGAAAATATGATGCTCCCCCTAACTACTTATCATGAGTTACCAATTAAAATTAAAGGATAATCCAAAGTATAGTTGCATGATAAGAGCATATAACATAAGAAATGAATAAACTAATATAAATCAAGCATATGTTGGAAAAAACAAAGAGACATTCCAAATTTAGCACAAATTTTTAGGGTATATCTTAGTATATATATAAATCCAATATAAATTTACCCTATGACCCGTAATATAATAATAGATTAGCAAGTTAAAGCTTTTATTTTACTTATCATGAAAGAAAACAAGCATGTTTAAAGTTTAGCATGATAAGCCCCCTTTTTTTAAAAAAAAAATCTAATGATATGTAATTTTTAGCATAATTAGTGAGGAAATATTTGAACGGATAGTGTTAGCATCTTATAATGATCCATATAAACATAAAGATAGCAACAATTAGCTCTCCTCCTTAGTATTTGTCATTGGCCTTAGATAAACCTAAGATTTAAGGCATGACATGACATAATAGGCCAAAGATATGGCAATAAAATACTTGGCCACCAAAACTTATTCTTGGAATAGATGATATCATATTTGATCATCCAAGATAAGTCACAAGCCTAGAAGGATATGACTCTAAAACCTAGGCTATGGGCTTCTTGTCTTAAACTCTAAAACACACATAAAAGCACAAGACAAGCCCGAACAACCCATGTGGAGCAATCATGCTTCAAATGAGTGTACTTATCATATGTGAGGTGATAACCACATTAGAAATTGTATGATAAGTAACTAAGGACAAATTTACCTTTAAGCTCCCCCTTTAAAAATGAATCATGCAATGCATGAATCCAGAGGGATGTCCTTGCATAGACTCCAAAGGTTTTTGGATATATTTTCCAAAAGATACCAAGTTAAACTCAACTCTTGGGCTACAATGACACTTACTCTCCAAGTGTAGGTTTATCATGATAAAATGATAGCCATAGTCTAGCTCATAATGATAAACAAGCATAGCACAAAAGATTTTCAATCTTTGGCTCATGCTCCCCCTAAATGTGATATAATATATATATATATATATATATATATATATATATATATATTTTAAATTCAAGCTTTACTTCCCTAAGTATGTAACATACATAACTACTAGAGAGATCACATATAAATGTATACCTATTCATGTTTGAGATGTTGGCACAAGGCCAATTTGTTAGATATTTTAATTAAGGTGAATGTACCATCTCCCTCTTAGAATCTAAGAAGGCTAAAGGCACCAATTGAGTGACTTTTAAGATTAAGGCTTAACATCTCATATGTGTAAATATAATCAAACAAGGGGTGATAACTATAGAATATGTATATACCAATCTGAGTTCAATTCTATAGGACTAAGACATAGTGAGAATGGTCAATAAAATACCATGTCTTAGAGAGACATCCATAATTCATGAAGGTGAGAGTATACCTTATGAGAAAGATATGATCATCAAGGTTTTCATGGATAATCTACCATGTTTGGACACAAATGACATGATACATAATGTGTATGGTCCAAACATTACATCTACATCCACAACCACATGTAAAATGACAAGGCATTAGGCACAAAGTGCCTAAGCCCATTGAAAACCAAAAAATGTGTGGGAGGCACATGTTCCCATCACAATCTAATACATACAACCACCGTAGTGAATTTTAATTTTACTCAAGTAAATGCCCAAATATGATTCTAGATTTCTATGATATTTTCATTTCAAGTCATACATTGAATCTAGATTCATGATTTAACTTTCTTATATAATATATATCCTTTTATGAACTTAGGAAAAGATCCAAGAATTTTATAATATATATGTATCAAATGATGCAAACTACCTTGGACATATGTATTCCATTTATGAACTTTCATGACTACTTGAACAAAATACATATAACATATCTATACATATTAAGGTTCATCTTAGTCCTGAGATTATCCAATTAAAGCTCTTTGGAAATACACTAATTTTAAACCATCTATGATTCTTATTAGATTTGATGAAAATCATTAAGCATGTAATAGAATGGGTTTTGATAGGACAACTAGGTGCATGTTCGTTCACCTAGGGCACAAAAAGTTGTCTAAGAAGGGATTTGAAGTGAATTCTTAGACATAACATCTAATACCTTAGTTTTGCTAGAAATGATATATTAAAGCAATTAAATACTCAATTGTCTAGCAAGTGACATGTTTATCCAAAATAAAGTTCAAAGAATAGTACTTTGGCATTTTCTCAATTTTTGCTCAAATACTATTTGATTGCCAAAAATAATTTCATTTAAGTTCAAGCTTTAAAACCTATGGGTTTCTTTTCTTTTGATTTTTCTAGAATGATGTGATCAATTAGCCTCACTCCTAGCAACTACCAAAACGGGTTCAAATTTTAAAGATGTACTTGAAGCTTTTAATTTGAACACATGGGCAAGAGATGTTGTTGTATATTCTATAAGGATCAATTTATGATTTTCACATTGAATGCTCTATTGTGGTTGTCATGTGGACGAATGACATATTTTAAGTGCATGATGATTTTTAAGTATATGTGGGCACTTAAACTAGGAAACTCAAAATGATATTCAATTAGGCTCATCATATCAAAGTCTCAAATTAATTACATTTAAGCATATAGACTTTGAATTTTAAGGTGATATATATAGATATATGTTAAGCAAATATAAGCATATGATATCTATATACACATGTTTTGAAAGGATTTTCAATTTTAGGCACAACATGTATTGATACAAAAAAAAATTAAACAAGAGCAAGCACATTGTATCAACAAATATATTTTCAAATGATATTAAATTAAAGCACATCCCCTAATCTAAAATAAACACAATATAGATCATGTTAGGGGTTTTGGAACCCAAACCATCTTGGTTCCAAGTTTGTCCTAGGTGATAAGTCATTTTTAACCCAAACAAACTTACTACTTTTTACAAGTTTAAATGTACATTTAAACTTGTAATGTCCAAATCTACCACAATAGTCACAAGATGCATAAGAGTAGGTAGATGGACGTGATGAACATGATGAATTACAAGAGTGATCATGATGGTAATTGAATTTTACATCCTCTTGTAACTTATGATTTTCCAACCTTAATGTTTCATTCTTGATTATCAAATCATTGATTTTCATTTTGTAGTTGATTGATTCAAGAGATGGAAATATTTTTATATTTTCTTCTTCTTCTTTAAGGAGTTGGTTTTCTTCTCTTAGTGATGCAATAGTTTCACTTAATTCAATAAAATCATTTTTAAGCATTTCATTTTCTTCACTAAGATGTGCATGATCTTTTTTTACTTCCCTAAACTCCTTATTAATACTAGCTAAATTATTTTTCAAGTTTGTATTCTTAACTAGTTGATCCTCAAGTTTCTTATTCAAATCTTGAAAAGCACAATGTAGTTCTTCAAATGTGAAATCAATATTTTTTAATGCATTTTCATTAGACTTCTCAATTATTCCATTTAAGCATAGGATTTCACTTTGACTAGATTTTTCAAGTTTGTTTAAAATCTCTTTAGCATTAGTACATGAGGATACCTTCTCATAAATGTGTGGTGGTAATGCACAACATGTTGCAATTAGGGCTTTTGTATTTAGTAAAGATAATTTTTTATTATATTCATTTAATCCTTTAGATTTAGCATTTAAAATAAATCCATTTTCAATTATCTTTACCATATCTTTATCTAGACCTTTCAAGTATGTCTTCATATGGATCAACCATGATCCATAATCCGAACTATCCAAAATAGGTAGTCTAGATCACATCTTTTAAGTTGCCAAAAAATTTGATCTTTTAACACTTAACCGGTTAGGGTCTTAATCAAGAGCCCAAGCTCTGATACCAATTGAAATCCAAGTAGAGACTTGGTTTGGCAACCTCGAGGGGGGTGAATAGGATGTTTATAAAACTTTTGCCTCTTAGAAACTTTTTCTAAATTTCACCCTAGTTTTATCCCTTGGTTAATTAAGTTGAATTAGTTAAGCTTAACCAATTTTCACAAATGTATATAAGCTTAAAAACCCTTGTTTAAATAACCAACTTAATTAGGAGATTTAGTGGGCTAATTAGCAATGTAAAGATATTCACGTTGGATGGCAATGCTAACTCACTCAATTCTAAATAACAAGACAAGCACAAATAAGAGAGTGAGAGAGGGAGTGAGAAATCGAGAAATACCAACGCAAGCGACACAATAATTTATAGTGGTTCGGCCAATGGCCTACTCCACTCTACTCAAGGTCGCACTTGAGGATTTCCACTATTAAGACCTCCACGACGCCCGGCTCCAAGGCTTTTACACTCAAAGGGAATTAAATAAGGATGCCCTTCCACCTTTACAATGACTCTCCTTCTCCGCCGAATTCTAAGCGCTTCACCCAAGGGAATTAAAAACAACGGATGCCCTTGCCACCGATCGAATAAAGAAGAAGAAGTATTAGCCTCTTACTAGGCTTGATTACAAGTTGTAGCTCCAAGGATGCTCTCAAGAATAAACAAGTTCAAGCCTAAACCAATCTCAAATGATTTTCTCAAATCAAGGCACAAGAGGTTGGTGAGAGAAATTACCCAAAAATAGTTCACAAATGATTTTCTAGGGGTTTCTTGAAGTTGGATAATGTTCCTCTTGTGTTTTGGACCCTTGAATGGGTATATATAAAGTCCCAACTCCATGTGACCGTTTGGGGGGTAAAACAGTCAAAACTGGGTCAAAAAATCAACTAGCCGTTGCACCCCAACGACTATATTTTTTCGAAGAAAAACATTTCTCGGAGTTCCGAGCAAATTCTCGGAGTTCCGAGAATTCAAACAGAGCTTTTAATTTTAGAATCTAGAGCATTTATCGGAGCTCCGAGAATGTTCTCGGAGTTTCGAGCTCGGAGCTCCGAGAATGTTCTCGGAGTTCCGAGACTGGTTTCCAGCAAACAGTGTCGAACTTGTAAAATTCATATCTCCCTCATTTCTCGTCGGATTTTGATGTTCCTATACTCTACGGATATGAGAAAAATGAGAGCTATCTGTTAAAAATATTTTCAAAAATATTTGAAAATATTTTAAATAAGTTTTGATAGGATTTAGTTGCTGGTCCAGGTTGTTGCTTCGGAACTCTGTTTTGTTCATTCTTGTGTTGAATGCCATATGGGTCCCAACATGTTGGTACACCACCATGGCCATTCACTTATCCATTTAAGTCCTTAAAGGGTGTGTTAGTCTCTTTGAAAAACATATTTTTAGGGGTTTAAACAATGTGCCTTGACAAGAGAATATGCAAGAGAGATAGGAATACATTCTACCCTTTCTATCACTCTTTTGAACTCTTCTTTTGAGCTGGGATCTTCTATGGTTGAGCTTCCATGCTTGACATCTTCAAGTTGTGGTACAAGCTCCTTGGTCCTTTGCATTAGGTTCTTGATCCTCCACCTTTGGCCTTCATGAACTTCCTTTGTTTGTTCAATGCTTTGAGATGGTTGATGATGAGCTTCTCCTTGGTACTTCCAAGGTGTGATTGGTCCAAGTATGTTCCAAGCTCCTTTGCCATTGTGTTTGGTTCATCTTCAAGCATAGGCCAACAAGGTGCGTGCTAGTATGATTTGACTTGTGTAGGACCTGTCTGAAGCACAACACTCAAGGCAAATGATCAGTCCATAAACAACTAATCAATTTGCGTTTGTTAATCATCAAAACAAGATGATTGAATGAACCCATGGGGAACCCTTGGGCTTACAGTTAATGGGCCGAATCGGAGACCCTCATCTTCACAATTCTTAACCAGCCGAAGAGAAGACCTTCATCTTCACTTTTCTTACCTGGCTGAAGAGAAGACCCTTAATGAAGAGCAAATAAAATGAAAAACACTCAATGCCTCTTAATAGGCTGATTACAACATTTGTAGCTCACAATCACTCCAAAGAAATAAGCAAAAGAAAGCCCTATAGAGTGCCTCTTGATAAGATGTAGAAATACAAGTTCAAAGAGGCTTTTGTTTTTTATTTCAAGTTGAAGCTCAATGAGAAATGGGATTTGATTTTTGTCAAATGTTCAAAAGGTTGTTTAGATAGGTTATAATCATGTATATATAAGGTATTTGAAAATATGACCGTTTAGGGGTCAAACTGTAAATAACTGGGTTGGAAAAGTCAACCTGCAAAAGCCCCAACGGCTAGTTTGCCCGGTCGTCGCGGTCGACCGAGCCACCGCGGTTGCCCGCCCCTATCGGCCACCCTTTTATATTTTCAAATTTCTTACTGTCGTGGTCGACCGGTCTCATGGCGGTTGCCCGGCGATGTCAACCTGTTTGCTCAAAAACCTATCCCGGTCAATCGACCCACGGCGATTGCCCGCCCGAACCCATGACGGAATGTTCTGTTTCAACAGAACTATTTCCGTGGTCACCCGGCCTAATCCTGTTGACCGGCCCGCTATTTTTCCACAAGTGCTGGAATTCCAGCTACCTTACCGCGGTCGCCCGGGACACCCTGCTCGATCGGCCTTGTATAAAATTCCATTTTAACTTTAAAAACTCAAGGGATTTTGGGCCATGGTCTTTGGGCTTAAGTCCAAGGTTTTCAAACACATTTTTGGGTGTGTTGATGGTTTTTAAAGATGTAAAATGTTAAGTATAAAAACCATTTGAAAACCTTTTGAAAGTGCATTTAAACATAAAATCAAGAGGACTCTAAATACATTCTAAATGTGTATGCCATGAGTCTTCTTGGAATGTATCAGCTCCCTTGCACTTTCTTAGACTTCTTCAGCTTGTGAGTGAACTTCTTAACCTTGTTTGGCTCTTGTGACTTCTCCTCCAATCTTCAATGCATGTTACATGGTACATGAGGTGTCACCAATGGCATGTTCAACTCGAAGCTCCTTCTTAACACTGGCTTAGGAAACTTGTGAGATTCTTCATGTTGAGCTTCTTGACTTGAACATCTTCAAAATGAGGATGTCTCCAATGTAGGTGCAAGCTCTTGGTTCCCTTGATCCTTGATTCACAAGCCATGTGTTGAGAGGAGTTGTGTAATGGCAATTATGACATGAAATCCTGTAAACAACACAACACCTCAAAGCAACACTTCAGTCCATAAATGCTAATCAATTTGAGTTTGCTAGCATCAAAACAAGAGGTAAGGTGAATGATTAGACCCATGGGAACCCTTGGGCTTACATTCTCCCCATTTTTATGATGGCAAACAAATTGATTAGGGAGGTAGGAGATATTAAACAAATAGATGAATAAGCATTAAATACTATAAACCATGAAGCAATGCTCCCCATCACTATATGCACAAGTATAAAATGATAATGTAAAGCATGTGGTGCATATACAATGTGGACTTCCTAATCAATTCCCAAAACTCTTCCCCTTTTGGCAACAACAAAAAGGTAGGGATATACAAGTGAATGTGCAAGTGGGGTGTCAAGATTAATGATAGCTTATGTAAGATATATATATGGTATATGATATGTCATTAAAGCTCATATGATGCTTAACATAATAGAAAACAAAGTAAGATGCATGATAGGCAGTTTTTTTTATTTTGATCTAAGGATTTTCAAATTAAGCACAACTAAGGGGGGTAATAAACCATGTGAGCACATCACAATGGTATATATAAACATGAATATTTAACCATTTGGCTCTCCCCCTATGTATTTGTCATTGGCCCTAGGTGAAACCTATGTTAGGGCATGACAAGGTAGAATGGTTGGAAATGTGATGGGTTTTAACTTTGAGCTCTTGGACAATGGGCAGACAAGCCTATTCCAGAGCATGGATATACTCTGAACTTATAAAATAACGTTTTAAGCACAAGTTACTTACCCTAGAGATTTGAAATCAAAGCTCCCCCTGACTATGTGCATATGGACTAAATGTAATAGCTCAAGCACATAGTTGAGTTGCCATTTTACACCTTTGACCATTCATTATTAGACCATTCATTATTAATCCATTCAACAAAATTTTTTGTTTAAAATGTGAATGGAGGAATATCAGACAAAAGGTATACCAAATGAAATGGATATGGTCTGATATAAAAATGCCCATGGATACAAAAATAGATAAGTAAATACCATTTCCATGGCAAATAATGGAACATGTATATATAGATAAAGCAGTTCAATATACTTGAACAAAAAATGGAAGAGATTTTACAATTAAAGATCAATTTATAATATCATGATTTCTCCCCCAAAGAACTTATCATGTATATGAGATGTCTAAAGTGAACAATACAAGATAAGAACAATCAAACATAGACATGTGGATTGGCAGTTTAAGGCACATCTATGTTTGAGAATGGGCATAGATGAAGTGGATTACTGTAAAGCACTTCTATGACCTATGAATCTGCAAAGGATATGCTTACAAAGATTAGGCATAATGAGTGATAAGCATATACCTTGCAAGGAAGGTTTTTAAGGAAGCCTTGGATAAGATTAAGAATCCTCTTGGAAATGGCAGATTTGTTTCTTCTCGAGATAAAAATAAAAAAATGGCATTTGGAAATCTCTCGAAAGAAGTAAAACTGAACTGCACATCATCCTTTCCGGAACTCTTTTTCAAAATAATTTAGTGAGCTCTACAATACTCTACATATAGTTAGAGCTCTCACACAAAGCCTTTTGACTCTGTCAAATGAGTTACGGGATGACTTTCGAAGAGGGAAACGATTAAGATACAAGACTACTGATGAATGTTTAGAAGAACTTCAATAAGAGCTTGATCCTTTCATCCTTGTCCAAAATGTTGGCATCCTTAACAATCTTCCTAGTTTGAGGGACTGTGTACTTGTCTTAAATCTTTTTCTCTCATCAAAACATAATCCTTAAGAGGATTCAGGAAATGCACATGCCAGCCTTTAGTCATGAATTACCAATTTCCTTAGTCTCTGTTCATCCTTTACTGTGGAAAGATATAGGATTAGACAGAGAAAAATTGTGTACATCAACCATCTTATTACATCTGGCACGATGGAGGGAGACAAGTACCGTAGACAAGCTGTGAAAAGCCAATTATCTGAATTGGTCTTTTTTTCGCAGACAAGTGAGCTGATGAGCAATGGGGCATGAGAAACTCAAGGATATTAAGAAGGATACTTTGCCAGCCCAAAGAATCAGCTCTCCCTCAACCAATTGTCATTGGCCTTTGATAAACCTATAAGGCAAGGCATGACAATACACAATGGCTATTGATATGAATGTAGATGTATAGCCATTAGATCTTATCATGATGAAAAATGAATTTACTTTCAAGAGCACATGATAAGAGACTACTTCAAAGGCAATGAAATGTTCAACTCAAGCACTATCCTACGAAGGAGAGTTCTAGAGATTTTTCAAACTCTAGAACAAGATACTTATCATTTAAAATGATGATATAATATGAATCCATCCAAGATAAGTATAAAACCTAAGATGATAAGGCATTAAGGCTCAGGCTAAGAAATTTGTCACAAATGAGAAATGATCTCAAAATGTAAGCATAAGACAAATTCTCAAACTCAAATGAAGCAATTGGATTCAAATGAGTGCACTTATCATATGTAATGTGATACCCATATCAACTTCACATATGATAAGAAGGAAACGATAGATAATGCATATAAAGCTCCCCCTTTGTTAGAGACTCACACACAGTATGAATTCAAAGGGATGTCCTACACAAAAGCACCAAGGGATTTAAAGGTGAATGATTGACAAACCACCCTTGGGCTACAAATGCATGATTGCTAGAGGTAGTTATGTGATACCAAAGGAGATGACAACCTAGCAAACCATGCTCTCCCTAAATATGTGCATATAATATATATGTATAACACACAAGGCACATATGGCTTATCATGGTTAAGATGTTGGCTAGAAGCCAAAGTAATTAGATGTTTTAATTAAGACAAAGGTACAATCTCCCTCTTAGCTAGTAAGAAGGCTAAAAGCACCAGTTGAGTAGCTTTTAACTTTAAGGTTTACCATCTTTACCATGAGCTAATACTATATAAGGGGAAATAACTATAGATTATATAAATATATCAATTTAGTACAAATTTATAGACTCAGACAAAGAATAAATTATTAGAGTACATATCGTAGAGAGACATTCATGGCTCATGCAAGTGATAATATATCACTTATGGGTAAACATGAGCAAGATATGACCTTTTAAGCCTCCATGGATAGTCTACGATGTTTGGATACAAGGATAATGGTCCAAACATCTATGCCTACATCCACAAACCACGATTTAAAGATACAGCATTTAAGCACAAAGTGCAAAAGCCCATGGAAAACCAAAATGTGTGGGATATATGTGTTCCCATTACAATGTGTTACATGATAATCACTACAGTGAGTAGCTGCCCAACAATGATACTAGATTCCTTAGACATTTTCAATTTTACTCAACTGAGTTCATAAATTGAATGTAGACTCATTTTTAATTTTCTATAAAGAAAATATTCATTTAGAACAGTAGAAAATAATCCAAGGATTTTAAGAGAATATCAAGTGATAAACACCTTGGACACATGCATTCCAAAATAAACTACTATGACTAGATATTTTTATCTTAATCATGAGAGGATATTCATTTTGAGCCTTTTTTGGAACACATCAATTTTAACCCATCAAGATTTCTTATGCATTTAATGATAATCATTAACCACATAAGAATGGGTATAAATGACAACTAGGTGCATAGTAATAGACATACTTACTTACCGAGGAAATAACAGAAGTCTAAGAAAGGATTGGAGTGAATTTCCTTAGATGTGGCTTTTAACACTCAATCTTGCTAGAAATGATATTCTACCTACGTTGAATATACCAAGATCTAGCAAAAGCCAAAAATTTTCTAACAAGAGTTCAAGAATGAAAGGAATGAACTTGAAAGATCAATTTGAACTTAAGGGCAAAAAGGGTGGTTGACTTTCATGAGAGCACACATATGGTTTTCACATTTGAATTTTCTATTGTGGATTTACTTTGTTGATGCTAAGTGTACAAGTGAAGTGATTTTGCACTTAGATAGGCTTATCAAAAAGATATTCAATAAAGCACAACAATATAGTCTAAGATAAAATATATCATTGAATTACTTTTAGACTATAACAAGAAAAAGATGTGATCATTCAAGCTCATATAATCTAGATACAAAAAATAAATCAGTGAATTGAGGTATCTAGAATAAATGTGAATGATATAACATTTTAGCACAACCTATAAACTAACACATTCACTAATTAGTTTAGATGGGATCTTTGGAACCCAAATCCCTTTGGTTCCATCCAAGTTTGTTTGTGGGAGTGTATCATTTCTTATCCAAACAAACCTGTCAGATTTCACAAATCTAACTTTACACTCAGATTTGTGATGTCCAGACCTACCACAATAAATACATGAATAATAATTGGTAGATGAGGAACAAATAGAATCACAAGACTTTAAAATTAAGCAAATATGCTTATCTTTTTCTTCTTGTAGTCTTTGATTCTTAGATGAGAGTTCTTCATTTACTTGTTCTTTATTTTCACAAACATGTTTATATTTTTCAACAAATTCAATGTTTGTGCATTCAAGGCTTTCTTTTTCTTTTCCAAGGATAAAAATGATTTTGCTTTAATACATCTTATTGGAAAGAAAATCCCCTTTCAATGACATCTAAGATGTCAAATCCATGGATTTGAGATAGGCTAACATTTTTATTTTCCAAGTCCTATAATTCATTCCATCAAAGTACGGGAATTAGAGAGGATCGGCCTTTTCAAAATCCATTTGGATTGTCATGGATCTTATCTCTTGTAGATTCTTAAACTTAAAAATCTTTCCAAATTTAAAAACCTTTTTAAGAGCCTTAGCTTTTATACCAAATGAAATTCAAGTGTGACAACCCATGAGGGGGGTGAATGGACAATTAGAAATTTTAGAATAAATTAGGTGGGAGATTAAAAGTTAATCCACTAACTAAGCACTAATTAATCTAGCCCTTGTTCAAATAGATATATTAATGAAAGCTAGGGTTTAGACATTCTAATCATGCACATTTACTAATCGTTATTCAAATAGACATTATAATGCAACTAGGGTTTATATATTTCAATCAAGTGCATTTACTAACCCTTGTTCATTCAAAAGCATAAATATAAGTTAGGGTCAGAGTTTACCAATCACCATACGTGCAAAGGAAGAAGGAGAAGAAGAGTAATCCATAAAAGACACGAGATTTTTATAGTGGTTCGGTCTATCACAAGACCTACTCCACTCTTCCAAGTTTTCCTCCTTAGATGTTCCACTAAAGATAGGATTCTTGAATGGCGAATCATTAAGCCGTACACCACACCTTCTCCAACTCCAAAGGGCACACACCCTTTCTGCACGAAGCCTTGTGAGGGACACTCCCTCTTACATGATTTACCTTTGTTAACGGGCCGAATCGGAGACCCTCATCTTCACAATTTTTAACGGGCTGAAGAGAAGACCCTCATCTTCACTTTTCTTACCGGGCCAAAAAGAAGACCCTCAATGAAGAACCAAAAAAAATGAAAAACCCTCAATGCCTCTTAATAGGCTGATTACAACATTTATAGCTCACAATCACTCCAAATAAATAAGCAAAAGAAAGCCCTATGGGTTGCCTCTTGATAAGATGTAGAAATATAAGTTCAAAGAGGATTTTGCTTTTGATTTCAAGTTGAAGCTCAATGAGAAATGGGATTTGATTTTTCTCAAATATTCAAAAGCTTGTTTAGATAGGTTTTAATCATGTATATATAAGGTATTTGAAAATATGACCGTTTAGAGGTAAAACTGTAAATAAATGGGTTGAAAAAGTCAACCTGCGAAAGCCCCAACGACTAGTTTACCCGACCGTCGTGGTAGACCGAGCCACCGCGGTCGCTCGCCCCTATCGGGCGCCCTTTGATATTTTCAAATTTCTTACCGTCGCGGTTGACCAGCCCCATGGCAGTCGCCTAACGAGGTCAACCTGTTTGCTCAAACATTCGGCTCAATAACCTATCTCGGTCGACCGACCCACGGCGGTCGCCCGCTCAAACCCATGACGGAATGTTCTGTTTCAACAGAACTATTTCCACGGTCGTCCGGCCTAACCTGGTCGACCGGCCTACCATTTTTCCACAAGTGCTGGAATTCCAGCTACCTTGCCGGGGTCGCTAGGGACACCCCGGTCGACCGGCCCTGTATAAAATTTCATTTTAACTTTTAAAACTCAGGGGCTTTTAGGCCATGGTCTTTGAGCTTAAGTCCAAGGTTTTCAAACACATTTTTGGGTGTGTTGATGGTTTTTAAAGATGTAAAATGTTAAGTATAAAAACCATTTAAAAATATTTTGAAAGTGCATTTAAATGTAAAATCAAGAGGACTCTAAATACATTCTAAAAGTGTTTACCATGAGTCTTCTTGGAATGTATCAGCTCCCTTGCACTTTCTTGGACTTCTTCAGCTTGTGAGTGAACTTCTTGACCTTGTTTGGCTCTTGTGACTTCTCCTCCAATCTTGAATACATGTTGCATGGTACATGAGGTGTCACCAATGGCATGTTCAACTCCAAGCTCCTTCTAGACACTTGCTTGGGGAACTTGTAGATTCTTCATGTTGAGCTTCTTGACTTGAACATCTTCAAATGAGGTTGTCTCCAATGTAGGTGCAAGCTCTTGGTTCCTTTGATCCTTGATCCACAAGCCATGTGTTGAGAGGGGTTGTGTAATGGCGATTATGACCTGAAATCATGTAAACAACACAACACCTCAAAGAAACACATCAGTCCATAAATGCTAATAAATTTGATTTTGCTAGCATCAAAACAAGAGGTAAGGTGAATGATTAGACCCATGGGAACCCTTGGGGTTACACTTAATTTTCTTGATTATTTGATTGTGTAGGATTAGGTTGATCTTCATCATCATTAAGAGGTGTAGATACACCATAAGTTCCATCAAATTTAACATGTATTGCTTCTTCATCCATTAGAGTTTTCTTGTTAAACACTCTATATGATTTACTTTGGGTAGAGTACCCTAGAAAGATGCCATCATTGGATTGGATCAAATTTAGGAAGATAGTCTTTAATGTTCAAGAGATAACACTTGCACCCAAAAATTTTTAAGTAGCTTATGTTTGGTTTTCTTCCTTTCAAAAGTTCATAAGGTGTTTTATGTGTATGGGGCATAATCATTACTCGATTGATTACAGAAGAAGTCGTATTAACGGGTTCGGCCCAAAAGTGCCTTGGAGTGTTGTAATAATTAAGCATAGTTTTTGCCATTTCTTGAAGTACTCTATTTTTCCTCTCGGCAGCACCATTTTGTCGAGGAGTCCTAGGTGTAGAAAAGTTATGTTCAATTCCATGTTTAGTGCTACAGTTTTCAAATTTAACATTTTCAAATTCAGTTTCATTGTCACTTCTTATCATGGTTATTTCTATGCCTTTTTCTCTTTGAATTTTATTGTACAATTTAAAGAACATTCTAAATGTTTCTTCTTTACTTGCCAAAAATAAAACCCATGTATATCTAGAGTAATCATCAACAATCACATATACATATCTTTTTCCTCCAATGCTACAAGTCTTCATATACATATCTTTTTCCTCCAATGCTACAAGTCTTCATAGGACCAAAAAGATTCATATGAAGAAGTTGTAGGCGTCTACAAGTTCAAATAACATTTTTGGGTTTGAAGGATTCTTGAGTTTATTTTCCCTTTTGACAAGCTCTCAAACATGGTCGTTAATACATTTTAGTTTAGGCAAACCATCAACAATTTCTTTACTACCAAGTCTTGAAATCAACTCCATATTTGCATGACCTAGTCTTATATGCCATGTCCAAGAGTTATCTTCAAATCATGTAAGACATCTAACATTTTGACTATTTAATTCTTCTAGAATGAGAGTGTAAATACTATCAATTCTTTCAGCAATAAATTCTATCTTATTGCCATGAGCACACCTAACAATGCATTTATCATTTTTAAATAGAACTTCATTTCCTACATCACACAATTGACTAATACTAAGTAGAACATAGCAATCAACAAGAAAAACATTGAAAATAGTGAGGTCTTTGAAAGTAATAGTACCTACATTAGTGATCCTTCCTTTTCTATCATCACCGAAAGTTACTTTGCCTTGGTCTTTCATGGTGATTGATGTGAATTTGGACGAGTCCCCTGTCATATGTATTGATCATCCACTATCTAAGAACCTTTTGTCCATGGAGGTTCTATCGCTCAAGCATAGCTACAAAAAAGATTTAAATCGATGCCTTAGGTACCCAAATCTTTTTGGGTCCTTCAATGTTAGTTCCATATTTCTCATCTTTTCTAATCCACACATATTGATAGTTAATAAATTTTCTTATTTTACGTGCATAGTTATAGTGACCAATCTTTCCATAATAATGACAAGTGGGCACAAATGTGCTAGTGCTAGTATGCATGTATGAGGAACTCTTATGTGAGTGTGAGATTGATGGTCTCACAAATCGATGGCCTCACAAGAAAGCTTTTACCACAAGCAAACTTTAGTTGTAATTTCTCATTATCACTTTTCAACTCTTTGTTTTCAAAATGAATTTTTTCAAGTTCCTCATAAACCTTATCATTTTCGTCTTTATACTCTTTATTTTTTACAATAAGGTTATCAATCCTTTCATTTAGTGATTTATTTTCTAGTACAAGTTTTTTCATTAGTTGTAGCATGCAAATCCAATTCTTTCTTTAAAATACCAAATTCCTTAGTTATTTTTTCAATAGATTTTCTCAAACCCTTATTCTTTGAAACTTCAAGAAGCAATCCTTCTTAAAATTTCTCACATGCATTAAACAATTCATCATAACTAAAGGATTCATCTATATCTTCATTAAGACCATTTGATTCATTACTTACCTCATATTGGTGAGTCTCAACTGCCATATAGCAAACATTTGCATTCTCTTGATCACTTGATTCGCTCTCCGATGAGCAACTTAACACATCCCAAGTGACACTCGATCCTTTCTTCTTATCTTTCTTCTTGTTTTTGCAGTCATCATCTTTCTTGTTTATGGGGCAATTTAGACGAATGTGTCCAACCTTCTTGCACCGGAAGTATTGAGGTTGATCATCTTCTTTTCTGTCATTTTCTCTCCTTGGTGTCTTGTCTCTTTTGAAGCTCCCTTTCTTCTTTCTTGAGAGATGACGGAATGTCTTGGCAAGGAGCGCAAGACTTTCTCCCGAATCTTGAAGGGTTTCTTCATCACTTTCATCTTCGCTATCCATCTTGGCTTTGAATGGCATTCCTTTCTTTTTAGGATCATCTTTTTTATTTTGTTGTAGATCTTTTCTCTTCTTCATTTTCATCTCATGGGTAATGAGTGAGCCCGCAAGCTCTTCCAATTTGATCATGTCTAGGTCCTTTGATTTTTCTATGGATCTTAGGATCCCATACTACGGGGAGTGATTTTAGTAGCTTGTTCACCATTTCTTCATTGTAGTAGAGTTTGCCTAGACATTCCAACTCATTTATGATGTTCGAAAATCGAGTATACATTTCGGAAATAGATTCATCATCTTTCATCTTGAATGCTTCAAAATCACTTACAAGTAGATTTACTTTAGTCTTTTCAACTTGTGTGGTTCCTTCATAGGTCACTTCTAAAGTTTCCCAAATTTCTCTAGCCGACTTGAGGTTGGATACCCTATTGAACTCATCCGAGGATAGAGCACAAATTAGGGCATTCATTGCCTTATAGTTCATGGTGAAGTTGGCTTTTTCTTGAAGACTCCAAGCATCACTATTCGTGAAGGGTTCTTCATATCCCTTTTCTATACTTCTCCAAACGCCAAATTCTTGTCCTTTAAGGTAAATCTTCATCTTAGCCTTCCAATGACCATAATTGGTACCATTGAAGAATGGCGGCGTAGATGTAGATTGACCTTCGACGATTTGGGAAGAAGAGGTTTCCATGGATCTTTATCTCTTTTAGATTTTGAAATAAAAATCTATATGTAAGAACCTTTAGCTCTAATACCAAATGAAATCTCAAAGGCAACCCAAGAGGGGGTGGATTGGGTTATTAAAAATTTGCAAGTGTAATTTAGTTTTTGAAAAACAATTTTAACCTTGTTAATTTGAAATTCAAAACAAGCAAAGTGAGATATTACTAATCACCAAGAGAAGAGAGGAAGGAGTGAATCATCCACAACGGACACTAATTTTATAGTGGTTCTCTATTCCAAAGACCTACTCCACACTTCCAAGTTTATCTCCTTGGGCTCTTCCACTATTTGGACTCCACACCACGTCCAGAGTCTAGGCCTCTTTACAACGCCGAGTGTTGAAACTCTCCAAGGGTAACAACCCTTCTTTACAAGTATTTGAAGAAGAAAGAAAAGCTCTCTTGTGCCTTTTTTTTTTGGGGGAAGTACTCTCTTGTGCCTCTTAGTAGGCAAATAGTGCAATGATGACGCTCTCTCACAAACTCAAAACGATTACAAATTTCCTAGCTCAAATCCTCTCAAAATTCAAAGTGGTAAAGTCAAGGCTCAAGAGGGTTTGTGAGGTATTTAATGCCAAAGTAATGAATCACAAGTTGTTTGAAGGCTTGGTAATTGATAATCAATGGTTGGAAGAAAAATAAATGAGCTAGGAGAGGCATTTATATAGAGAGACCACAAAAACTAGTCTTTTTAACACTTCCAACGGCTAGTTCGGAAGTCTCCCGGAAGACATTCAGAAGTCCAAAGAACTAGCCGGTACAAAATTAAAAATCGAAATATACTATCTTCGGGCGTCCGACCCGACCGTCGGGCTTCTGGTGTCTGAACCAACCATTTTTTGCAACTATCTTTTAAATACTTTTTCGGTCTTTTGGGGTTCATGTAGTGATTTCTTCAGGTGTGTTATGACTATTTAAGATGTTATTTGAGCCTTAAATACCAATAAGACCTATGGAGAGGTGAGTTGCATTCTAAAATGTGCAAAACACATGCTAGGTCTAAGGGTCTTCAACTTGTGAGCTTTCAATGCTTTGGACTTTGAATCTTCATTAGGTTGCTCTCTCTCTCTGATTCATCATCGACAGTTCTTTGACACATTGATGTGCTTGTCATGAGACTTTCTATTTGAGTTGCTTGTGGAGTAATTTCATATTGACATGAACTTGATTAACAGTACTAACAAGCAAATCATTAGATTATAAATTCTAATCAATTTGGGTTTGGGATCAATCAAAACACGGGTGATCCTTGAACCATTGAGCTTACAGTGGCACTACCTCCGGATTAGAAACCGAATTTGTCTCCTAAAGATAGAGAGATCTAGGAAGATTCTCCAACCTCCTACTAAATTGCAACGTTTCCAAGAAGGAAAATGCCTCAAGGGGAAGTCCTTGTAAAGGGCGGTAACTTTCCTCCAATATCGGTAATTATATAGAAACCAATTAACATGGTAATTATCTCCATGGAAATCACCCAATAAGGAAAGAGTCCTATCGGGGCAAGCTTCCTAAACTGTTGTGGACTTCTTCGCTATAAGAGGACCTTAGTAATTGACTTTGTCGATTACTGGTTATTTGTGTAAATGTCAGGTTGCCCACTATTATATTGTCTGATATTCCCTGTGGGCCAAGGTGAACAACTATGGAGTAGTACGGTGCAATGAGAAAACATCCTAAACCACATGATTTTCATATTCATGATAACATGTTAGACGAGAATGGAGTTAAAGCCAAAGGCACAAGTGATGATGTGGCAATGCCTTTAGGGGGGCATGAATGTGCAAAATCATAGTTAATGACCTAGGCGAGGTGCTACTCCCATCAGATGATTCTGGAGGAGAAAAGGATACCCAAAGATGCCTTCAAGCTAGCTATTGATTTTTGCACACCTCAATCTTGCCACTAAGGCCCCTATTCGCCATCAAACCTAAACTTGTTGGATCTCCCAATGACGACCGGTCAGATCATAAGTTCAAATCAAAAGGTCAAGATAGTCTTACTAGTGAATCTCATAAAGTAGATTTTATATGACAGGTGTGTAAATATATGGCTACAAAAAGTAAGTGGAGCACATATATATTTAGATGATCGACCCATTTATTTGTTATTACTTATTACCCGCCAGGTATGCATCTTCCCCCAATAATCTTCTTCGCAGGAAGATCGTATCCTTCAAATACATTTGGTGTAAAATAGACGGTTCAAAGAGTTTATAAAATATTGAGTACAAAATACCTTCACTAATCAAGGGGTTCGGATCATACTACCCAAAAGTTATTTTGGGGCCCACTTTAAAATTTTTGGAGTCCTATAACTAAATTACTCGTATACAATTTCATGGAAAGCTAGGCACGCCTGATTGTTAGCTTGAAGTCATTTAAGGGGTTAGGAAAGTTTTAACAACAAAAGGTAACGGTAGTTTAGCTTAGGGGCCTTCTGGCAATGATTTTTTAAAAGTAATACTTGGTGGATAATATCAGATTCTTGGGGACTATGTAGCTTATATTCTTTGTAAGAGGGACTCTTTGGCAAAAATTCCTTGAAACAATTTTACGGTAAAAAGTTAGAACAATTCAAATTGAGGAACTAGGAGATAACACTTAATGCACACAAGAAACATAAAGAGAAGAGATAGAAAAGTGTGCTCTACTTTTTATAGTGGTAAGGCCGAATCTTGGCCTACGTTCACTCTCACAAGGATATCTCCTCCTTGTGGCTCCCCTATTCAGATCTTCTTACGGGTAAAGATCAAACCGTTTACAAGCTTTTCCCCAAGCTTCCTCTGAGGTTGATATGATGTCTACCCCAAACTGAAGCTTTATACCTGATCGTGCCAAAATCTGGGTCTGTGATCGTGCGGTGGGTAGAGAGCCTCCGTCCAATATCTACAATCACAAACAAAGGGGTCAGGGGGTCTGGGGTGGGTCCCGGACGACCACCTAGACACCCAAGTCAGATTCTAGCTCAATCGTATAAATGAACAACAATATTAATGGACGGGGTGACTAGGTTATCAGAATTTAACATAGCCTATTTCTGTTAGTGTGTTGGTCGAGTTGGCTAAGGGATCTAGGGAGAGGAGGGGTCGAGCACCCTTTTCTCGCGCCTACTCTTGGATATGGTCACTTTGATGGGCAATTAAAACTTGCCTTTAATGGTGCCCTCTAGTCTGGTGAGGTTTTTCTTTTATCCCAGGCCAGAAGAGATTGGATCCCCTTTCTCAGGAGTTTGGTCACGTATTTATCCTTCTCGCTTGCATACAATTCCTCCTCATTAGGCACCACATGGATGTTCTTAATCATTTTGGGGGTGAAGATCTTCTTTCCATTTATTGGGCCGCAGTCTGGGCGTAGAGGATTAGTAGCATACATGGCTTGCTAACCTTGCGTTTAATCCTTTACATAATTGTAATGATGGATGATCATGGCTCATGTTTCGGGCGGCTGGAGGGTGTCACGTGCTCGATCTGGCGTCTTATGCCTTATCTATTACTCTTCATTATCACGGGTGATTATGGCTAAGATATTGAGTATGATGGAGTGACATGTGGCGAGATCCTATGGCCTCGCCATATTTTGTACCTATCATAATACCTTTCTACTCCTTTGGTCCATTCAAGGGAGTAAGTTCTTTTAACCGGTCATAGAATCTGATGACGAGGGTAATTATGAGAATCTTGGGAATACAGGGCGGCGAGGCGATTTGATCGGCGGTGTCTTCTCAAGGGATCCTGGCATAATTATGACGCACTGTTTGACCATCCAGTAGTGGAAGGACACGTGTTGGACGTGTCGCTTCGTTTTGTAGCCCAAGAGCCCCCTCTTTCCTTATAAGAGGGAGACTCTAGTGCTTCCTTATCCGTAAGCCATCCTTCCCTTTTTCTTTTTCTCAGTTCTCTTTTCCCTCCTTTTTCTTTTTTTTCGTATGACTTCACTAGGGCCCCTGGCCATTTTTGTGGTTGTGGGTCATGTTTGGAGATTCTGCAGTAAGTTTTTCCTTTGTATGGGCGTTGCTGTTTTAGAGTAGCGATGTCGGCCGGAGAGAAGGAATGCCTCTACCGCATCCCCCTAGGATACGGTGCCTAGGCAACCTTTTTGTAAGTAGGTCATCTTCCTCTCGAGTGATCAGTTCGGAGTTAATGGACCCTCCTGCCCTTATAAAGGATAGGTCTTTTTTTCATGGGAAGTGTTCTAGGGTATTATCTAGGACATCATCCTTGATTTTACCTCTTTCACTTCCTGTGCCCTTCCGGCCCAGCCCAAAGGACCTATGATTTGATGGCCGGCCTCGGTCGGACCTGAATGTCGAACTCTCCCAGCTCAGCAGCCCAGCTTATGAGTCATCCCAAGGTCTCGGGTTTCTGTAGGATCTTCCGCAGGGGCTGATTCGTCAGGAGCACTATGGTATGAGCCTGGAAGTACGGACGGAGTTTTTGGGCGGCGATGACGATGGTGAAGGCAAATTTTTCGATGTTCTGGTATCAGACCTCCACACCGTGGAGGACTCGGCTCACATAGTACACTGGGTGTTCCTACTTCCCATTTTGTTGGGCCAGGACAGCGATTACGGCAGTCGAACTTATAGCCAGGTAGAGGAACAATTCTTCTCCCGACTCAAGTTTGGTTAGTACTGGCGGAGCCTGGAGGTATTGCTTTAAGGAGTCAAATGCTTCTTGGCAGGCGGGGGTTCATTCGAACTTTTGTATGTTTTTCAAGAGCTTGAAGAAGGGCTGGCATATTTTGGCGGACTTGGACATGAAGCGGCTGAGGGCGGCAATCCGCCCTGTCAGCCACTGAACTTCCACAACGTTCGTAAGCGCTTCCATGTTCAAAATAGCCTGGATCTTCTCCAGGTTGTCTTCGATTCCTCTTTGGCTGACCATGAAGCCTAGGAACTTCCCTGAAGTCACCCTAAAGGCACACTTTGCCGAGTTAAGCTTCATTTGCGATCGTCGTAAGACGTTGAAGGTGTCTTTGAGATTGGCGATGTGTTGTTGGGCTCTCAGACTTTTCATGAGCATGTCATCCACGTATACTTCCACGTTTCTTCCTATCTGTTTATGAAATAATTTGTTGCCGAGCCTCTAGTAAGTGGCCCTGGCGTTTTCTAAACCGAACGGCATCACCGTGTAGCAGTATCAGCCCTGGTCAGTGATGAACGCGGTCTTTGGGATGTCTGGCTCGTGCATCTTTATCTGATTATACCTGGAGAATCTCTCCAGGAAGCTGAGGAGCTCATGCTCGGAGGTGGCTTCGATTAGCTGAACGATGTGCAGTTCAAGTCGGTGAAGTCTATACACGCCCGCCAACTACCATTGGCCTTTTTAACCATCACAATGTTGGACAACCACTCGGGGTATCAAATTTCTCTGATGAATCCGGCTTGCAGTAGCTTTTTGACTTCGGCCTTGATGTGTGCTTGTCTTTCCGTGGCAAAGTTTCTTTTCTTCTGTCGGGCGGGTTAGTGGGTCGATACTAATTTCGGACCCCACTGAAATCCAAAATTTCGGGCCGAAATTTGGTACTTCCGTTCAAAATTTCAAACCGAATTTCCGAAATTTCGGACCGAAATTCTGAAATTTGATAAAAAAAAAAAATTTAATGGAATTTTCTCGAAATTTCTGACCGAAATTTTTGAAATTTTTGACCGAAATTTGGAATTTTGGGAAATTTTGGTTTCGGTCCCCACCGAAATCCAAAATTTTGGATTTCGGCCGAAATTTAAAACCATGTGCCCGGCATGTCGGATGGAGACCATGTGAAAACATTTTCGTTAGCCTTGAGGAAGTCGATTAGCTAGGTTCGGAAATCACCTGCGAGCAAGGAACCGATTTGGACCGTCTTTTCAGGGTGATCTTCATGCAAAGCGATTGAATCTAACTCCTTGATAGGCTTGCCCCTTACCGTACGGGCCCGCTCCCTGGGGTCCTCGCTGCCAATCGCGAAATTTTCCATCGGGGCATTACTTCCCTTCAGGCTGGAGTAGTAGCATTGCAGCGCCACCATCTGCTGCCCGCGTATCTCTCCCACACCTTTTAAGGTAGGGAACTTCATTTTAAGGTGGGGGGTGGAGACCACCGCTCCCAGGTCCCTCAGGGCGGGACGCCCGATGATGGCGCTGTAGGTGAAGGGCACGTCAACAACCAAGAAGGTCGTCATGATCATTGTAGGATTTCTTGGCGAAGTTCGTTGAACATTTCTATGGTGGGAACCATTTGTGGTGCGCTTGAGGCGGCAGCGGTGGATCAGAAGAACATGAATTCTGTTCCCGAGAAATGGAGGCGTTGGTCGCTGCGTGCTGAGCTTGGCTCCTAGTCATCACTCCACCTTCCTGCTGTGGGTTGCTGTTTCTCATCGTCGCAAGATATTCGAGTTCAAACGAGTCCCACAGATGGCACCAATATGATCGTGCCGAAATCCGGGTATGTGATCATGCGGTGGATAGAGAGCCTCTGTCTAGTATCTACAATCACAAACAAAGGAGTCAGGGGTCCGGGGTGGGTCCCGGACAACCACTTCGACACCCAAGTCAGATTCCAGCTCAATCGTACAACAATATTAATGGAGGGGGTGACCAGGTTACCAGAATTAAACATAGGCTATTTCTGTTAGTGGGGTGGTCGAGTTGGCTAAGGGATCTGGGGAGAGGAGGGGGCGGGCATCCCGCACCCTTTTCTCATGCTTACTCTTGGATATGGTCACTTTGATGGGCAATTAAAGCTTGCCTTTAATGGTGCCCTCTAGTATGGGGAGGTTTTTCTTTTCTCCCGGGCCAGAAGAGATTGGATCCCCTTTCTCAGGAGTTTGGCCACGTATTTATCCTTCTTGCTTGCATGCAATTCCTCCTCATTGGGCGTCACGTGGACGTTAATCATTTTGGGGGTGAAGATCTTCTTTCATTTTATTAGGCTGCAGTCTGGGCGTAGAGGATTAGTGGCGTGCATGGCTTGCTAACCTTGCGTTTAATCCTTTCTATAATCGTAATGATGGATGATCATGGCTCATGTTTCGGGCGGCTCGAGGGTGCCACGTGGCGCGATCTGGCGTCTTATGCCTTATCTATTACTCTTCATTATCGTGGGCGATTATGGCTAAGATATTGAGTATGATGGAGTGACATGTGTACAATGAACTAAAAGCCTTCTCACAAAGGCAAATATACAATTTGTAACTCACAAATACTCTCAAAAAATTTGTACAATGAATTCTTAAGCTAATCTCTCAAAGACCTGAAAATTAATTGCACAAGCGATGATGAATGCGAGTCACCATATAATTTCTAGAAAATACAGTTTTTTTTAAAAAAATTTGCCAATCCCTTTATGGGCATTTATTTTTTTCAAACAATTGCCTCCGACTCAGTATTCCCAAATCATAACGTTGAAACTATAGATGTTCAAGGAAATTTAAAATTCTTATATGCTGCTGATATTAGGGCCACCATGTTTAAATAATTGAACTGACAGACATTGTCTTTTTCTGTTTAAGTAGCTGTCAAGCGTTATTACAATTTTGAAAGGGCAGTGATAAATTGACCCCCTAATATCTTCAATCGACCCCATGTCTCTCTCTTTCTCCTCACGGCATCTTTCTAAGCACTGCCCTATATGGGGTCGATTTATTAATGAGCTTTCGAAAAAGCTCTCCGAACCAACTAGAGAAGAGAAGACAAGCTGAGTCAGCGCAATTATCAAAACATGCCAGTGCCAATATAAAGAATCGATGTTAGAAAGCGTTAAAGTCTGTCACATACCTCCTTTAGAATGGTGCGAATTATCCTAAAGAGGTGCGAATTTTAATGTAGATTTACGTTTGCATGACGCCAGCGGATTGATAATGAATTCATGTTACACGTGACAGGAAACGCGTTCGTGATAATTGAAGTTGTAGTAAAGATCCGTGATATATTGAAGTCGAGTCGAACAAGAAACTTCCTTGTACAGATAGTCAATCAAACCGACCGGGCATACGCTCTAAAGACTAAAGACTTGCAACTTCTCTAATTTTAGACTTCTCCTCATATTGCTGTTACGTCATTTGTCCTTGCTCGGCCTTCTAGTTCTTAGACTTTTTCCGTAAACAAAATAAGTCAAGGTCATAAAACCAAAGTCTTGCTACGATTAATAGGAAAGTATTTTAAATTTAACATGTTGGAACTTGGAAGTGTTTTAGATTGACGAAAAAAAAAAAAACCCAAAAGTCTCCTTTCATTGCTTTGGTATTATTTCACCCAGTGTGAATGTAATCTACATCATTCTCTGGCAGCTTCACTTTTGCACACCAAAATTCTTATTGATAACCCAATCAATTGTCTAAGATGAAATAATTACAAGAAAATTTAGAAACCATAAGGCCCTGCTCGTTTGGCGAAGGGATGAGTAAGATGAAATAATTACAAGAAAATTTAGAAACCACAAGGCCCTGCTCGTTTGAGATTGTGACAACTGATTGTGAGCTCCAAATGTCCACAAAGGGATGCGTAAGATGAAATAATTACTAAAAAATTTAGAAACAATAACGCCTTGTTCGTTTGAGATTGTGATAACCGATGTCAGCCTAAAACCTATTATTGGACTCAAAATTAATTTTGAGTCCAATAATAGGTTTTCGGGTCACAATTGGTTTTCACATTCTCGAACGAACTAGGACTAATTTTTAGTACAATAATCAGTCATGGAATCAAAATCAATTCTCCAAACCCAAAATGAGCAGGACATAAATGTTCAGGTAAAGATCAATATAATTGAGGTGTTGAAATCACATATGCCAAGTGATGCTAGCACACCTCTTCTCTCATCTACCCGCTTCAGTTGCACCACGTATTAGAGTCTTTTTTAGCTTTACCCACCCACCCCACGCAAACCCCGCCTGCCTCTCTCTCTCTCTCTCTCTCTCTCTCTCTCTCTCTCTCTCTCTTGCAAAATAGGGTGCGAGCCCACATTATTTGGAGGTCCAAGGCATTCATTTGGATGGCCCTTCCATGGATAGGGTGTGGCCCAAAATTTAGCCTCATTGGATCCCTAACCCTGCCATTTTTGGAGGGAAAAAATGCGCAGAAACATGGACACACAGTGTCTGTCCATTGCCCCCCCCCCCCCCCCCTCGAATTGGGTTAGGACAATCCAATGGGGCTGATTTTTGAATCAACCTATGATGTGGTCCGTACAGTTCTTTGTCGGCCCGTGCATCGTACGGGGTTTTTTACTTGTGCGTGTATATTCGTACGACGGTTGGTCCATTTAAGTAAACTTAAACTTTAAGTAGTACCACAGTTGAACTAACTGTGGTACTAATAATAAATATGTACAGACAAAAGATATCAACACAACCATGTTTTTATGTACAGACAAAAGATATCAACACAACCATGTTTTAATAATTGCACTAACTTATCTTATCTTTATTTTTTGGTAACTAGGCTGGTGTTGAACCTCCAACCTCTAGGTTGAAGAACTACGCCTTGACCATTGAGCTAGAGGCTCAATCCCAACTCATATTTTCTTTGTTATTTAAAGAGCTGTACATAGTTATTAAAATTCCCAAAAGGGCAATGATAAATCTGCACCCCATGTAGGACAAGGTGAATTGACGTTAAAAAGCGGTAGAGCCTACCGCATAGAGGGGTGCAAATTATCGAACAGTGGGGTGCGAATTTAACATTACCCTTCCCAACAAAATTGAAAAAATCTCACAAATCAATCAAACTAAGAAAAGACAGGCTGGGTTAATGCAGTTATTAAAACATTGTAATGTTGACATCAGAGCCCCTCCCCCCCCCTCTCTCTCTCTCTCTCTCTCTCTCTCTCTATATATATATATATATATATATATATATATATATATATATATATATATATATGAGATAAGTGTTCCTACACGGCCGTGTAGATAAGCTTATCTACTCCTCCCTTTTAAAAGTACAGTGGGCCCACACATTGTGGATGATCCAAAGCATTCATTTGATAGGTCTTATCATAGATAGGGTGTGCCCAAAAAATCAGCACCAAAGGGTCATCCTAGCCCTTCGTTTTGTTGGGCCTTGTAGAAACAGAATGGACGCATCTTACGCATCTTACACAGTGCGTCCATTCTGTTTCTACAAGGCCCAACAAAACGAAGGGCTAGGATGACCCTTTGGTGCTGATTTTTTGGGCACACCCTATCTATGATAAGACCTATCAAATGAATGCTTTGGATCATCCACAATGAGTGGGCCCACTGTACTTTTTAAGGGAGGAGTAGATAAGCTTATCTACACGGCCGTGTAGGAACACTTATCTCTATATATATATATATATATATATATATATATATATATATATATATATATATATATATATATATATATATATATATATATACATATGAGAGAACATTTCCTACACACTTGTGTAGGTAAGTTACCTACACACTACCTTAAAATACAGTGGGGGCCCACATTGTTTGAGTGATCCAAACCATTCATTTGAATGATCCTCAGATAGATAGGGTGTCCATAAAAAATCAGATCCATAGGATCATCCTAACCATTCAAACTATGGAGGCAAAAAATGGACTAATTTGTGAAGGTTTATACACGTCCATTTTACCTCCACAAATCGTAGGGTTGGGATGATCCTATGGATTTGATTTTTTGTGGACACCCTATCTATGTGAGGACCATTCAAATGAATTGTTTAGATCACCCAAACAATGTGGACCCCCACTGTATTTTAAGGTAGTGTGTAGGTAACTTACCTAAACAAGTGTGTAGGAAATGTTCTCTCTCTCTCTCTCTCTCTCTCTCTCTCTATATATATATATATATATATATATATATATATATATATATATATATATATATATAGGAGAAGATAAAATGGAGAATTATTGTCCATTTAACACGTCAATGGGGATATATATATATATATATATAGGAGAAGATAAAATGGAAAATTATTGTCCATTTAACACGTCAATGGGTATATATATATATATCTCCGAGCGCACAAGTGATAGATAACCCCAACGCCGCGCACCCCCTGCCCCTCACCCACCGCGGTGACTCCGTTATTTACATTAGACAGCGGTCGAACAGACGCATACTTCGACGAACTGAAGAAAGTTTTTATATGTTTCTCCCCAAAAAGTAGGTGGGGGAGTCACTTTGGAACTTTTAACATACTTAAAATTTAATATTTCGAATTGCCTTAATTAAAAAGAGCCACATGGGTGAAGAAAGACAGAACAATGCCTTTTTCAAATTAGATAAAAATTTAAAAAAATAAAACGCGCTTATTTTATTTTATATTGGGAAATGATATCCCAACTGCTTCCTTTTATAAATGGCACCCCTCTCTTCGTTTAATTGTATAATTTGCAGTTAAATACTTACAATTCTCAAAAGGGTAGTAGCCACCAATGAAAAAAATAAAGAAATGTCTAGTAAAGTAAGGAGTGCCATTACCAAAATTGCAGAGTGCAGATATCATTTCCATTTCAATTTAAATAAGCGACATTCAAAACAAGTATAAATTCGTTGATGTATTTGATATTACTTGGGCAATGATAAACTCACCCCCTTCTATTACAATATTCACCCCCTAATTTTAAAAATGGATTTTACAGCCCACACTATAGGATGATCCAAACCGTCCATTTGATGGGCCACAATGTAAATAGGTTGTGCCCAAAAAATATTTCCATAGGATTATCCTAGCCATCCGATCTATAGAGGTTTGTTCATATGGAGTTTCTCTATAGATCGGAGGGCTAGGATGTTCCTATGAAAATGATTTTTGGGGCACAACCTATTTACACTGTGGCCCATCAAATGGACGGTTTGGATCATCCTATGGTATGGCTGTCCAGTCCATTTTGAAAAATAGGGGTGAATAAATAGTATTACTTCTGATAAACTAGGTTTGAGGAGAGGGTATTTCTGTCATTTGGATTAGCAATAAGACTCAGTCAAACCCAAAAAGGACGACTAGTATGCGTTTCCACATGCCCACGCGGTTATCAAATGGAACCTTTCCGCCACAGTAGTCAACAACGGTGCCAAATTTCTCTGAAATCGTTCCTACCACAACTTACACGTGTCATCATCCCAATGGCTACACTCAATCCACCCAACACCGAACCTTCCCATCGTGTAGCTCGCCTCTATAAAGAGTACTGTGTTCTTCTCTTTACCCCCAACAATTACTCCTTCATTTCCGTTCAATCCAAAACACACACAGAGAGAGAGAGAGAGAGAGAGAGAGAGAGAGGGGCGATCTGTGAACACAGAGAAAGCTATATCAAGAAAAGAAGAGAGATATGGCTTTCTTGAAGGGTTTGATTGGGTGTGTACTTGTTATATCTGCTCTGCTTCATTGCACAGCAGCTCAGACGAGACATGTTGTAGGAGGACAAAGTCTAGGGTGGACTGTCCCTCCTGGGGGAGCTGCGACCTACACCACTTGGGCTGCCAGTCAGACGTTCATGGTGGGCGATACTCTAGGTAAGATATTTGAGTTATTTTTTACTTTATCTTCATCATCTCTGTTATCTCCACATGTTTTGAGCATAGGTTTTTTTTTTTTTTTTTCTTCTTCTTTTTTGTTAATATAAATTTAAGGATCTGTTATAGATCCTATTTATAGCACTTTCAAAGGATGTCATATTGGTTTTATTGGATCTTAATAAGAACTATTTTGTGAACCCATCTTGTTTTTCATTTTTAGGCATTAGACACCATTTGTTCTTTCTTTTAAAATTCTGAAAACTCGAAAATATTTAATACTTTGTTCAATTTTTTTAGTCCCATATGAAAAATATAACTGAATCTTTCTTTTCTTTGTATGATTCAGAAATGGACTGAGATATCCATTTCATGTCAAAACAGATCCTTTATTTATACATCGGATCCTTTACTTTAGGAAGGCCTTTTTTAGACAGATAACCCGTTTCTCTGCTTATGTTTCGGATTTTAAAAAATGGCATTTTGCTAGACTTCGGGTTTGTTCAGATTTATAGACAATGATTTTGTTGATGCTCTTTATTCTCGGCGTTGTATTTGTTCTGTCCATGGTTTCTTCACCTATCTGGACCAAAGACAGAGCTATAAGCACCAAGTCTAAGAGATGAGACTTTCTGGGTTAGGGTTTGTTTGGAGGAGCACAAGATTATTGGGAAAACCATTCTTTATCACCATGTCTTACCCATAAACCCCGATTTTAATCAGTGGAATATTTTCTAGGGTCCATTTAGACTTGAATCAGACTTGATTATGGCAATATTGCATAAGATCCCTCTTCTTCTCTATTCTTCATTCCTAAGTGATCTATATTAAGTGAAGATCAAGATAGAGAATAAATATAAGAAACGAAAATTATCTTAATTTTAAGCCTGTTTAGATATTAGACCATGAAAATTTCTTCTGATACAATCATTTAGAAAAACGACTGATCTGGGTGAATGTTTTCAATTTGCAGTTTTCAATTTTGTCACTGGGACCCACGACGTGACCCAAGTGTCGAGGGCAAACTACGATGCCTGCAATGGCACAAGCCCCATCTCACGTATAACAACCGGCCCGGCAAGCGTTGTTATCAACTCAACCGGCGACCACTACTACATCTGCACATTCACCGGGCACTGTCCTGCCGGCCAGAAGGTAACCATTAATGTTACCGCCACTGCCCCTTCATCCCCACCCGTTGCAGCTCCGACTCCCACACCAAGTTCCCCCACTGTCCCTTCATCCCCACCCGTGGCAAGTCCAACTCCCTCACCAAGTTCTGCCCCTGTTCCTTCATCCCCACCCATGGCAGGTGCAACACCCTCACCAAGTTCTAACCCTGCCCCTTCATCCCCTCCTGTATCTGGACCACCTTCGCCACCAGGATCTGCCCCTACCCCTTCATCCACACCAGCATCTGAACCACCGCCATCAGTTTCTGGCAATCCCCCATCGTCCCCAACTCCCGGAAGTTCAACGCCACCACCTCCACCAAGTTCTGCCTCTTCGCTCGCTGCGGGATTCAGAGTTGCAGGCCTGCCTATCGTCGTCGTCTCTGCCATCACCTTCTTCCTTTAGAAAAGTTTATGGTGTGACTACTGGTTTTCTTTCAAGTTCTATCTTTTTGTGTACTTTTCTTAAGAGAAACATACAGGTGATTCATTGATGTTTCCCAGTGTTATGAAACAATAACGGTTATTTGTAATAGACTATGAGTTTAAGAAATAGATCATTCTTGTAGGCTTTTTATGTTTCCCAAGGTTCGACACGCAGAATAAATAGTTGGTTATTCTGGATTATGCTTCTTTTATCAAGATAGAAGCTGAATCCGAATCACGAAGGCAAATAGGCACTCCTAAAGGGCATGAAAGTATGCAATCCTCAAGACATCATAAATAACTAAAACACAACTAATGCAAGCATTTAGATAACTCAAATTTAAGCAAATGTGTCTCAAAACAAAAAAAGATTTGTTTTTGTTCTTTCTCAACTCAATTAAGCCTTTGTCCCAAACTAGTTGGGTCGGCTAATGAATCCTTTAGAAAATTTTCATGAAGAAGGTGAAAAAATCTACCCGGATCAAATTGACCAAGTCTAATCATGACATTTATTTATTTTTCTTTAAAAATAAGATTTGAGCAAACGTTAACACATTTCTCTTCTAAATAAAAGAATTGGATCACATACCCAATAGAGCAAGAGAAAGCTCAATGCGAACAGCGATCCTCTATGAACATCGTCTTGTCATCAAGGAGAGAATCCTTTGTAATCCAAGTGCAGAATTGAAATGCCTATGCATGATAATATGTTGCATCAGGTCAAGTATGACATCCTGGAGCACTCAAAAGGTGCTGAAGTCTGTGATTGCTGAAATCAGAGTCAGTTGAGGTTATCTCAGTATCATTAACCCAATCATTCATGTCCCTCACTCATATAACCCAAACGTTATGGCACAAGATAAAGAAACTTTTGTTCCAATCATCCATAAAATAGCACAAATCCACAAATCATGTCAGGTTGCAAGCAACCAGTCGGCGGCAACAAGGTGAGTTCATTCTCTAGATGGGTTCTAAGATGATAGTGCATCCCTCCTTTATTAATATAGTACAAAATCCTTCTTTTTTAGTGGGTTATAGTACTAACTCTTGGGTAGAAACAGTGAGGAAAGACTTGATAGCTAGGAACATAACAGAGAACATGACCTTGGATAGGATAGGATGGAAAAAAATGATCCACGTAGAAGAACCCAAGTAGAGCCAGGATTAGAGCCGGATAGATTCCTTTCAGATTCTTCATGAAATTTTTCTAAAGGATTCATTTAGCCGACCCCAGCCAATTTAGGACAAGGGTTTGTTGAGTTGAGTTATAGTACTAAATCTTATACTTGCACATTTTAGCCATTTGTCCAGTTGCCAGCAGGGTGAGTTCATTCACCTAAGATGGGTTCTAAGAAGATAGTGCATCCCTCCTTTACTAATTATGTACAAAATCTTACACTTGCACATTTTAGCCATTTGTCATAATTCAACAAATTGATTTGTTTTGTTAGACCAGAATGCAATATGCTACCTTATGGTCCATTTGAGTGTTCAACCCAATTTCATTTTTGGTGCAATTCATATGTAAAGTGGCTCTGACTTGAAAGGCCATGCGTGACATGAATTGCTAGGGTGAGAGCCTTGGAAGAAGCTGCACTACCTTACATTGGGGGAGGGATGACTACAAAACAACTCCCGGTCCAACAAGGTAGGCTGATGCAGGCTCTTCTGGTATAGACCATCCATGTAAACATTGCTTATAAATCTTCTCCTCTCCTTTATTTTAACAGTAAAATATGTAACTAATAAATCTTCGTTTAATTATTTTTAGAGAACAAATTTTATTAATAAAAGTAACAGCTTAAATACAAGCAATGGAGAGAAGACATTCCCAACAGTAACCACAGCAGCAAAAATCCAGACAGCACTAACCACCTCGCTAACACTAACAGCAATCCCACTACCACTTAAAGGCAACTATTTTTATTTATTTTTGAAATGCTAACTTAATTAATTCTCAACTGAAATTACAACTGATTGTAATTCCGTACCGGAGACAAGATGCTGCCCGACACTGCCACAATACCTGAAGCCCCAAAAATTACAAAAGCTAAGCCCAGCCCAGCCAAACGGCTACAAGACAAAGTGCATCTTTGGCTAGGTTATTTGCTTCCCCATTGGCAGAGCACAGCATGTGGGAGAATTGAGGGTTGATGATCCTATAACAAACACAAATTTCGGCAATAATGCTTGACTATTTCCAAGGGCCAGGAGTCGAATTACTGGCCCAAGCTAAAACATTGGAGGAGTCTCCCTCCACTACCAAGGGGATGGAGAGATGTGCCACAAACCAGTTAAAGGCCACTAATCTCCACTGCTTCCCTTTCCACTCCCACTTTCGCTAACTTGTCAGCTTGATCATAGACTGACCTCTTCACATGAGAGAACACCGGGCACAAATTCGAACAAAGATAGCTAATTTCTGAGATAATGTGGGCCGATTTCGAAGGACAAAGTGCCACCTTACTCCTAGCATATGGTCAAACACGCACTTTCTTTGCTTTAACATGATGCTTGCCAGAGACCTTTGACTGGGAGGGGGCATGCAACAGGCTGGACGACACAGCAGCTTTAAGGAGCGGCAGAGATTCTTTAGAATCAAGAAGAGCGAAAAATTTGCCATACCGTCTTTTGAATGGACGGTTTTGATTACAGAACCAGTGCAAGGTACTGAAGATGATGATCTGATGGATGAAGAGCCAGTCACCATCAAATTCTTCCTACGCCAGGTTGTGCTATGCATACACTGATAATTTTCTCCAATTTGGCCCCATTTATATCGCCCCTATAGGCTTGGATAAAGGTCTCTTGGGCTCTTTCCATGGACATGGGGTAGTAGTAATCTTTTCCTGCGATCCTCTAACCCCTTCGAATGGTTTGCATAACTGCTTTTGTTTGGTGTATTCTGCTGGAATCTGCATCTCCTCCCAAAATTCACTGCAGACACCGATTGAGAACAATCTTCCTCACAAAATGTCTCACTGAAAACCGTAAGAATGCCCATTCTGGTGATAGGACATTTGCTCTGGCATATTCCTTACTTTTACCATCTTCAACTGCCAACTCTGTTTCTATGACTAGGCCAAAAACCTTCTCTAAAGCTTTGATTGTGGACTACGTCCATACGTGAAATGGGATGCCAAAGAATCTGATACATATCGCTGTTGACCCCTTCTTCATGGCTGTGTTCCGTGGAAGTAGCGCTTCCAGTTTGTTCCTAGAGCTGGGCCACCCAATCTTCTAATCCTTGTAGCAGTTGCATCATAATCCAGCAAGAAAAGTACTTCATTCCTGGTGATCCTTTTCTGCTCTTTGGTAGTTTCACATTCCAGGTTTGCTCTGCCCAGCCGTGCATTCATTCGATAGACTAGATCTCATCACATACTCTTCTGATGAGGATATATTTCAACAGCTCTACCTGATCATCGATCTCCCCTTCCAGAACACCACCAACTGTTATTGACTCTGAATACAGAGTTTCGACTCCCTTCCAAATGTCCTTGGATGATTGAAGATACATCATAGGTCCGGTGACCTTGGGTTCCATGCTATTCCAAAGAAGAGTCTTGATCACCGCGTCTTCCTATCTCCACATGCTATAGGATTTATCTTCACTATCAGGGGGATCACTTTAGATATATTCAACGTTTCCTTGGGCAAAAAAGGTTTCAACAGTCATTCTCCATGGTGGATAATTGGAGCCATTCGCCATTGAACTTTAATGGATGTCACCTGAATGTTTTGAATCTCGATAGAGGGGGAAACAAAAGAGGCAGCCATACATGGACATATCTCACAAAATCACAAATCAAGATTTAGACAAACATAAGGAGAAATGGAAGACACGAGGATTTCCGTCCAACAGACGAAGGTAAAGCAGAAGAAAAGACAATGTTCTACTTATTGGAAGCATAAGAACCCTAACACCACAATAACAACCAGCACTATTTCCCCTGGAAGAGGATCCGAAAATTTATCGGGCCATTGAAAAGATTGGGGAATAGGAAAAAAACTCAGTCTAGAGATGGGCGGCAGATGAACGGATGGTGGGCGCAAGGACGGCGGACGGTGGGCACAAGGGCAACGGGCGAGAGTGCACGGCAAGCAGGGGGAGGGGGCCGTAGCAGTGGCTGGCGGAGGATGGGTGCAAGGGGGGCAAGGGCGGAAGCGGTGGGGAACCCTAGGGTTCTTTTTCCTTTTCTTAGGAGAAAAGTTGCACAATAACCATAGGGCTCTGATACCATGTTGAATGAGAGATCAAAAGAAGAGAGAAGTGAGAGAATAGAGAAGGAGAAAAGTGAGATAGAGTTAATCGAGCCCTCTCAAAAATATGATATATATATATATATATATATATATATATATATATATATATATATATCGGAAAAGTGTTGCCACTCGGTCTTGTAGCTAAGCTTATCTACTCGGTTGGGTTAAATATAGTGGGGGCCCACATTGTGTGGGTGATCCAAACCATTCATTTGAAAGTCCCTTACCTAGATAGGGTGTCCACAAAAAATCAGACCCATAGGATGATCCTAACCCATCCAACATCCATTTTTCCCTCCACTGTTGGATGGGTTAGGATCATCCTATGGGTCTGATTTTTTGTGGACACCCTATCTGGGTAAGGGACTTTCAAATGAATGGTTTGGATCACCCAAACAATGTGGGCCCCCACTGTATTTAACCCGACCGAGTAGATAAGCTTCGCTACAAGACCGAGTGGCAACACTTTTCCGATATATATATATATATATATATATATATATATATATATATATATATATATATATATATATATATGTGTGTGTGTGTGTGGGGGGGGGGGGGGGGAAGATGTTTCTGAGCGGCTCCTCATATAAGCTTATATGAGGTGACGGCTAGAAACACGTGGGCCTACATTTTTGGGGTGATCCAAACCATTCATTTGATAGGCCCTGACATAGATAGGGTGTGCCCAAAAAATCAGCAGCATAGGATCATCCCAACCCTTCGAACTGTGGAGGTGAAAAATGGAAAAAATTGGGCAAATTTATAACTGCCCATTTTCACCTCCCAGTTCAAAGGGTTGGAATGATCCTATGGAGCTGATTTTTTGGGCATACCCTATCTATGTCAGGGCCTATCAAAGGAATAGTTTGGATCACCCCAAAAATGTGGGCCCATCGTGTTTCTAGCCGTCACCTCATATAAGCTTATATGAGGGGCCACTCATACTCACTTTTCCCTATATATATATATATATATATATATATATATATATATATATATATATATATATTGTTGAAAGATGTAGAGAAAATAGAGAAAGTAAAGAGTGAGAGAAAAGATTGAGTTAGGGTTCTCCCCCTCACTCATGTAATATAAATAATAAAGAGTGAAGTACAAAGACAAGTATGCCCTTGGACATTACAATAAAGACCTAAAGACCCGTTAACACTCCCCCTCAAGCTGGAATGTAGATATCTAACATTCCTAGCTTGTTACAATTATCAACTAACTTAGCTCTACTTAGAGGCTTCGTGAACATGTCTGCTAATTGATCTTTAGATCTGGTAAACACGGGAGATATGTAGCCTCGCTGAATCAAATCTCTAATGAAATGACAATCCACTTCAATATGTTTGGTCCTCTCATGGAAGACTGGATTCGTGGCAATGTAAATGGCGGATTTGTTGTCACAGTATAACTGAGCTGGAGAAGAAGAAGGAGGAGGAAATCCAATCTCTGAAAGTAAGGAACGTAGCCACATGAGTTCCCCACTCGTATGAGACATAGCTCTATATTCTGCCTCGGCACTGGATTTAGACACGACATCTTACTTCTTACTTCTCCATGAAACAAGATTACCTCCAATAAAGGTGCAATATCCTGTAGTAGACCGCCTATCAGCCGGAGATCCTGCCCAGTCTGCATCAGTGTATCCTTCAATTCTCTGGTGCCCATGCCTCTAAAATAACAACCCTTTACCTGGCGAACTCTTCAGATATCTCAATATCTGAAGTACAGCAGCCCGGTGTGAAGTGCGAGGTAAGCTCATATGCTGGCTAACAGCGCTAACTGCAAAGGTAATATCTGGACGTGTAACAGTAAGATAAATGAGCTTACCAACTAACCGTCTGTATCGCCCTGGATCTTCTAACAGGACTCCCTCCTCAGGGAGTAATTTCATATTCTGGTCCATAGGAGTTGAGGCAGGCTTGACTCCCAAACAACCTGTCTCATCAAGAAGATCCAGAACATACTTCCTCTGTGAGAGGTAGATACCCCTAGTCGAATAGGCAACCTCAATGCCCAGGAAATACCGAAGACGACCCAAATCCTTAGTAGAGAACTCTGTCTGAAGGAAGGATTTGAGCCTCTGAATGCCACCTGTATCGCTACCAGTGATAATGATATCATCGACATATACTATCAAAAGAACACAACCAGCCTGAGACTGAAAACTGAAGACGGAGTGATCAACTGCGCACTGCTTCATGCTAAAGCGAATAAGTGTAGCACTGAACTTCCCAAACCAGGCTCTCGGAGATTGTTTGAGACCATAAATGGATTTCCTCAAACGGCAAACAAGAGAAGATCTCTCCCCCTGAGCAACATATCCAGGAGGTTGCTCCATATAGACCTCTTCCTCCAAATCACCATGAAGAAAGGCATTCTTTACATCCAACTGATGAAGATGCCAGCCATGATTCACAGCAAGGGATAGTAGGACACGGACAAAAGGAATTTTTGCAACTGGTGAAAAAGTCTCGCCATAATCAATCCCATATGTCTGCGTGTACCCTTTAGCAACAAGTCGAGCCTTAAGGCGCTCAACTGTGCCATCAGGAAGGTGCTTGACTGCATAAACCCAGCGACAACCAACGGGGCGAGCACCATATGGTAGAGGGACCAAATCCCATGTCTGATTGGCCTGAAGGGCCTGCATCTCAAGATCCATAGCCGCCCGCCAGCCTTGATGATCAAGTGCCTCCTGTAGAGTCTTAGGTAGAGAAATAGAGGACAAAGACGAAACAAAACTACGAAAGGTGAGAAAGTCATAAGACACAAAAGAGGAAATTGGATAAGCAGTGCTGCGAGACCGAGTGCGAGAGGAATGAGAGAGTCTGAATGTACCTCAGAAGTGGAGATCTCCGGCTGAGATGATGATGGCTCTGGAGGGGCTGAATGAGCAACAGATTTGGTCCGACTCTGATATTGCTTCAATGGTGGAGGTAGAGGGACTACACAAGGCGCTGACGTCGGCATAACAGTAGAATCAACTGTAGGGGAGGAACTGGACACCGGAGGTGTAGAAACAGGGATGGGATCAGGAAGAACCGGAAGAGGAAGAACAGGAGTATGCAAGGAATCCTCCTGAAGTGTAGAGGGGGAGGGATCCAACGAGATGGATGGACTAAAAAATGACTGAGTCTCAAAGAATGTAACATCCGCCGAGACGAAGGATCGTCGCAGGTGAGGGCTGTAACAACGATAACCCTTTGGGGTCCGAGAGTAACCTAGAAAGATACACCGTTGGGCCCGAGGATCCAACTTATCTAATCCTGACCCAAGAACGTGGACAAAACAGAGACAGCCAAAAACTCGAGGTGTAAGAGGGAAAGGGTCAGAGGTAGGACGGAGAATCGAGAACGGAGAGGTGCCACCAAGGACCGAAGAGGGAAGCCTATTCGCCAGGTAGCATGCTGTGAGTACAGCATCAGCCCAATAGGTCTTAGGGACCCGCATCTGAAAGAGCAGTGTCAGGGCCCCATCTAACAAGGAGCGAAGCTTCCTCTCAGCCACTCCATTCTGCTGAGAGGTATGAGCACATGAGGACTGATGAAGAATGCCTCGTGAAGAGAGGAATTCCTAAAAACCATTTGAGTAAGAGAAATATTCCTTAGCATTGTCAGTGCGAAGACATTGGATAACACATGAGAATTGATTACTAATTTCAGCATAGAAATCACGAAACACAAAAAAAACTTTAGAACGATCTTTTATTAAATAAGTCCATGTCATACGTGAATAGTCATCAATAAAGGCCACAAAATAGCGAAATCCAAATAAAGAGGTAGTCCTCGCAGGACCCCATACATCAGAATGAACAAGAGCAAAAGGGTGTGAAGCCCGACTAATAGTCCTAGAGGGAAATGGCACACGATGAGGCTTCCCAAGTTCATAGGCCTCACACTGAAAAGACCTAACAGATGAAGAAGGAACGAAGGAAATCCTGCGTAAACGCTCCATAGACGGGTGACCTAGACGGCAGTGCCACTGGTATGCATCGACTGAGCCATGTAGAATCGGAAGAGACGGAGTGCAGTCGAGACGATAAAGGCCATCCACCTCACGACCCTAGCCAATCGTCCTCCCAGTCGAGAGATCCTGAAAAAGACTATGAAGGAAAAAATGAGATAGAACAATGAAGATGCTTTGTTAATTGACTAACAGAAAGTAAACTGAAAGGTGACTTGGGGACACAGAGCACAAATGATAATGTAATGCCTGGTGAAGGGGAACAACTACCAACACCAGTGATAGGAGAGGTACTCCCATCAGCAAGAGTAATAGAACTTGAAACAACATGATGAAAATCATGTAAAGATGACTGGATACCTGTCATGTGATGAGATGCTCCCGAATCAATAATCCGGGAGCTAGAACTAGAGAGGAACGAAGCAGGAGAACTACCTGGCTGAACAAGACCAGCAGTAGGAGGGCGGCTGGCAGACCTGAAACGCTGTAGCTCATCATGGTCAGCACGAGAGACGACCATCGGATCGGTCAGAGTAGCCAGTGGTGTCTGTGAGGGGCTGTTAATAAGAGCAAGCGAATCTGGAAGGGCAAGATGTGCAGTACGGCCCTCACGAGGATATGGAGTGTGACGCAGCTCAGGATGGAGATCAAAGCATGTCTCGTGATAGTGACCCTCACGCCTACAATGAGTACAATAGGGCCGAGCTCGACCTCCACGGCCACCCTCTCGGCCGCCGCCATGTCCGCCTCGGCTAGTATCGCGACCACGACCACGACCAAAAATGCCTCCTCGTCAGGAAGGGCGGTCAGCGGCTCCATAAGCAGCAGTAGTCGAGACATCCACGGGAGTAAGAACAGTAATGCCAAGTGCACACTGCTGAGCTCGTAAAAATACCTCCTGAAGAGTGGGTACAGTACCAGACCCAAGGATGTGCTGTCCAAGATGAGTGAACTCTGGTCCAAGACCCTCAAGGAAATGAACAACACGGAGCTGATCCCCCTGTCTGGCTGCCGTGGTAAGATCAGTCGTGAGAGGCATAAGAGCATCTAGCTGCTGGCAATAGGAGACAAACTGTCTGTAGTAATCATGGACTGTAGAATCACCCCATCCAGCGCGAATAAGTGTCACAGAGACGAGCGACATTCCCCTCACCAAAATATAATGCCGCAGTGTGCTCCCATACCTTTTTGGCAGTAGGGAGATCCATCATGGTGCTAGCAATGGCAGGGGTCATACTCTGCCATAGAAGTGTACGAACAAGGGCATCATCTACATCCCAATCATCAAAGGTAGGGTCAGTCTCAGGAGGGGGATCACGACGAATAATAGAAATCTTTCGTCGGGCTTTCAGATATGTCTCCACAGCAATCTTCCAAGTCAAATAGTTGGATCCATCAAGACGGGAAGTGGTAATCGGTGGGAATGACGCATCCACCGAAGACAAAGACGACGATGCAGCCTGACGCGGCTGGGAACTAGTAGCCATAGCTGGAGTACGAATAGTAGGGTCCTCAATATGAGGGGTATCTTCCATAAGAGACTTGGAAGAAGACTGAAGAGGACCAACAACGAGCAAGTAGAGACAAGGATGAAGACTATAAGCAAGCTAATAGACCGCGGCTTCGTGAGGACAACATATGCATTAGGGAGGCATGAGATAGACTCATGACATAAAGACAAAGTCGAGACAACTCCGAGCCACAAACATCGCAATGATGTAAGTACAAATCCAGAACAACACCATGAAGATAGTGATCAAGTCGAACAAGAAAATCTAGGGCATAGCTATGACCCAAAAGAAGAAGAAGAGATTATGATGGATCAGATTAGGGCAAGGAAGAGTGGGGGAAAGAGGGTACTGTAGTGATGTACTGTAGCGATTTACTGCAGCGATACTGTAGCGATTTACTGTAGCGGTACTGTAGCGATTCACTGTAGCAGTACTGTAGCGATTTACTGTAGCGGGTACTGTAGCAAAGAATGGAGGGGTTATGGTTAGGGTTAGGGATGGAGAAGATGGAGGTGGATGTTAAGGTTAGGGTTAGGGAAAAAAGAAGGAAAGAAAAGAAAAAAAATGCCCCTAGGCATCCATGCTCTAGAGCTCTGATACCATGTTGAGAGATGTAGAGAAAATAGAGAAAGTAAAGAGTGAGAGAAAAGATTGAGTTAGGGTTCTCCCCCTCACTCATGTAATATAAATAATAAAGAGTGAAGTACAAAGACAAGTATGCCCTTTGACATTACAATAAAGACCTAAAGACCTGTTAACATATATATATATATATATATATATATATATATATATATATAAATCTACTGCTTGCTAGGGGTTATACATAGGGGTGCAGCTCGGGTCGGGTTGGGTCGGGTTGAGGCCAACCCAACCCAACCCGAGGAGCTTAACCTCCAACCCTAACCCAACCCAACCCAACTTTCAACCCGGGATGGCTAACCCAACCCAACCCAAATTGGTTTTTCCCTAACCCGAACCCAACCCAACCCAACCCAACCCGAATTCCCAAGTTGGGTCTGGTTTAGACATTTCAGATGACATATTTAGTAAGGGAAATGGCACCCAAGTTCAAAACCAAAGGAAAAAAAACAGTAAAACACTACTAGAACACATGCACATATTAAATAACTATAAATGATGCGAGGAAAACATGACAATCACAATCACAAGGATATGCGGGTGTTTAGTCTAGAAAAAAGAAGGTTGAGATCATCCAATCAATCGATTTTTGCATGCTTCAATCTTGCGGTTGAGATCTCTTCTAGGTTAGGGTTTTTACTTTAGTGACTTTCGCCCTTTACTTTTTGTTTTTGATAAGTATCTATTATTATATTTGCAAAGGATGGAAAGAAACAACAAAACGTCAGAAGCTACAAAGTACAAAAAGTAAAAAACGTGTATTACTCTTTGTCGGGTTACGGGTTGGGTCGGGTTGCCTGATACCCAACCCAACCCAACCCAACCCAACCCGAATTTGGTCGGGTTGCCAAATCCCAACCCGGACCCGAACCCAACCCGAATTTGGTCAACCCAACCCGCCCAAAAATCGGGTTCAACCCGACCCAAGTTGCACCCCTAGTTATACATAGTGAACTGACTAGTATACCCTTCGCCTAATATACAAACTACATAACTCATCTAACAAATATGAAAAGACCTATTGGACTTGAAAACAATTGAATATGAAAGGTAGGAAAAAGGACAGGATTTGGATAGAGAGCGATTCGGAGGCACGCTTGTTTGACATCTTGGATTCCTGCAATATCAAGAAGATCGGAAAGGATAAAATGGTTTGGATCTAGTACTCGTCTGGGATTTTCAATATCGTCTTTCTACGACCGGATTTTTTTAGTCCTTTGCACCTGACTAGAGTGTGGCGCATTCTTGGTCCCCCAGAGTTTGTGGTTGGGTGGTCTGCCTTCCAAGATAGGATCCTGGTATTCGATCACCTCTGAAACCGAAAAAATGCTTTTTGTTGACTACTGAGCCCTTTGTGTGGAGGATGGTGAATCAGAGGATCACATTTTCCTTCATTGCAGGGTAGGAAGAGAGTTCTAGAGTCGTATTCTTCAAAGATTCAGTGTAGTATGGGTTTTTCCATGAGGATTTCTGATCTCTTGGATAGATGGTCATTTGCCACTTGGCCGAGGGAGGAGAGGATATTGTGGAGAGCAGTGACGTTGGCTACTATATGGGTTATCTGGATGAAAAGGAATGACCGGGTTTTTAATTGGTCAAAAGATTAATCTACATTTATATGAACATTATCTCGCTCACATTTCCATGGTGAAGATCCTCCCTTGTGTTAGGTTCATTTCGTATTCTAATCTCAGTTAGTTCTATAAGAGATATGCTTCAGTGGAAAGATGGAGGAGGTCCCTTCTCCTCATTGGTCTCCTCCTGGTACTGGCCGCTCAATAACTTTGATGGCTCGAGTTTGGGTAATCCGGTGCCTCCTGGAGTTGGAGTTCTCTAAGACGAGGAGTCTTACCAGGTGGGTTGTCTCTGGACCTATTGATATCAAAGATTCTAATGAAGTGGAGTTGAGGGCAGTTCACAGGGCAACAAGATTTTTGAAACAACTGTCCTAGGGAGGCTGGTGGTAGAGGGAAATTCACTTAATGTTATTGGGTGGATGGACGATAGCCATCCCTTCCCATCGAGATTTGTGCATATGATTGATAAGATTCAGGATAGGGTGGCAGATTTCCTAGTATGCTTCTAGCATGTCGTGAATCGGCAAATTGTGATGCGAACAGATTTGCTCAAGAGCATGTTGGAAGGGCATCTATGGAGATTTTTTATTTTCTTCCACTTTTGGTTTGTTTGGGATTCTGTTGTAGTTTTAGTTCTTGTTCTCATTCTGTGTTGAACATTTCGATCTCGGATTTCTCTCATTTTTCTTCTTTTAATATAATTTTATAATATAAAAAAGACAGTTGAATATGAATGAAAATTGATGTTTTCTTATGGTGATTGGGTATCATGCATGTTGTCTATCTAAATAGTTTGCTTATGATTTGACTGCAACAAGGAGGAGTGTAGAAGGTGTCGATATAGAACCTCGAGCGGTATTGCATTTACTCGTCATAGCTTACGATAGAGGTGGGTAAGCGGGTGTTGTGTATTAGAGCCTTACACCCCTAGTTTAAAAGTGGAGTAGGTCCCCATGTATATTTTGGAAATGTATGGAACATAGCATAGGGAAGTAGGTTTGGGGCTGAAGTGTATCCAAGGAATGGATGAGAAGTTAATTGTTTTCTTTGATGCTAGTAGTTGCTGAAGTTTCCGTCCTAAGACCAATGTTACAGGCCGGTATAGGTCGCTTTTTCGAGGTTAACCGATAATGAAGGTTATCAAAAAAGTGCAATTTGAGTCCAATACTTCTAGTGAAGGATTTTGGGTTTGTGAGACAAAGGAGGGGGTTTAGGTGCAGGGATTAGGGGCAGTACGCAGGAGATAATCAATTGATCATATCTGTTTGGAAACAAAGAGATGATCAGATCTGTTTTGAGGCAATCATTTCCAGATCTAGGATTAAAAAAAGGAAATAAAGGAAGAACAAGAGAATGAAGGGAAGAAAAGAGTGTGATCCGATCTATTTAGAGATGAAACAAATATATTATTTTCAGATTTGCCCTTGAATGATGCTCCATTCAAGAGTCGCGAAAACAGCCTCTCTGCAAAGCAGGGGTACATCTAGCCCTCCCCAGACCCCACAATGGAGCCATTGCGAGTCTGGGGAGGGCTGCGTACATCTAGCCCTCCCCAGATTCTGCAATTGAGGGAGCCTCGTGCACTGGGCCGCCCTCTTAAATGATGCTGGGATAGAAGCAAAATCAGATCACAGGCTCCAATACGATGTCATGGCACATCTGGATCAGAGAGAGAGAGAGAGAGAGAGAGAGAGAGAGAGTGATTGTCGAGGGGAAAAAAGTTTGTAGGCCCCCAATTAGGTCGACTAACATATGGATTATTACTATTATGATGATAAAAGGCCAATGTACCCTTCTGTACTTATAACAATAGAATACAATATACTTTGACAAGATTATAGTTTTTTTTTTTTTTTGGCTTAGGTGATTAGTTTTTGAGTGTGTATTTGCATAGTTGCGCTTATTCTAGCAATTCATGAAGTTTCATCTTAACTGTTCATTATTTGCATATATGTTTCCATATGTTTCCGTATTTTGATAGGAATTTCACCGGTTCAAGAAATTTTTTTATAGGATTTTCACCAAAATTTCCATCCAAAACCTACATGCTTCCATTTCGGTCATGACTGAAACGCATACCGAAATCGAAAACTGAAACCTTGAATTTAAGTAGGACTCGTATAAGAAGTATCCTAACTTAACATGGAAATTAACACCCTCCAAGCCCAACGAAAATTTTGAAGTAAATGGTGTGCACCCCTTGGTTACTTAAGTAATCTGATGTCAATTTATGTCATAGGTGGCTCTCTTTTGATCACTTATAATGATATGTTGTCACCTTATGTTATCATTTTATTTTAAAGATTTATGCCAGTGATAATGACACTTCGTAAATGTGGCACTCCTTAATTGATAATGACACTCCATTATGGAATCTTCCGTGTAGACCCTACTCGTTCAGAGAATCCCCAATAACCTATTGAATTTTAGGAACGAATGATAGTCATTGGACGGGTGGTGCAGATTGGGAATCATTGAGAACATCCTCGATAAACTCTTGGTATGCAGTAAGATCATCGACATTGAAAATCAGATTGATTCTCATGTAGTCAAGGAGTTCATAGACATAAGTGTTTGAACTAATCTTTCTTAATATATTGTACGAACCCGCACTCCGTGAGTTCAGCTTCTTGAAAGCGTCTTTAGGAAATCACCTTGGTCTAATCCTAACCATGACCATGTTCCCTTCTTGAAGGTCTACAGGGTGACGATGTATGTCTACCCTTGTCTTAAGATTTATTTGTTTGCACACTTCATCTTGTTGTTCGTGCATTTGTCGATCAAATCATCCATCTTTAGTACTGGTTCTAGCCTCTTGAGGTAAAGTTGTGAGATTGATGAGCCTCCGTGGATGGATAACCATGACCCGTTGAAAGGATTCCTTCCCGTAGATCTGTTGATTGACATGCTTAAGAGAACTCTGGCATGGATAATATTTGATCCCATCTTGCCATATGATCACCGGGTAAGCATTGGAATAGGTCGCCCAAACTTCAGTTTACAACTTTCTCCAGATGATCACCCAACAAGCACGAAGTCCATATTGAGGTCTTGCCAGTGTCTGTTTGGAACTAGTAGTGGCATGTACAAACCCATGTTGTGCTTTCGCCCTTTCGCTAACATGTGGGTGCGGCATTGTTGAATGATTTGGGCGACATGGTTCATAAGGCTGGGCCAAAATAACCGATCTTATACCATGGCCATGGTCTAACCACGACCAAAATTCCTTACAACGCCTCCTGAATGCAGCTCCCAAGCAACTTGATCAAATAGTGTGTCTGGAAGACAATGGCAAGTATCTTTTGAAAGATGCCCATCATGATTTATGGCATCTGTGGCCCTTTCTTGCTTCCCGGCAATGATTCATCGTAGATGACACCAAAGTCTATATATGTGGAGTAGTGCTTCTTTAGTTGATCGAAGCCAATTATGTAAACGGTCATCGAGTGTCAAATGTACACATTGCGGTTAAGGCATCAACAGCCTTATTTTTTACACCCGCTCGATGCTTGGTTAAAAAGGTGTATTCATGCAGAAATTCCACCCCCACCCATTTAACATGTCGATGACTGAGCTTCTTCTGAGAACTCAGGTAGCGAAGCACCTGGTGATTGGAGTGTTAGACAAACTCCTTGAAAATTAGATAATGTCCCTGTTGGCACAATGTCTAGACCACTACTGCACATGACTCTTTATCGTATGTGGAGAACTTCTTGGTCTGGTTGAGTTTCTCACTATGGTCGGCGATTTGATGACCTTACAGGACTCCTTTGAGACCAACTTGCGATTCATTACAACAGACATCTAAGACTTTGGAGAAGTCTGATAACTAAAGCACAGTGGTCTCCGTCATTTTTTACTTGATGGTGCCATGATGTTTGTAACGGGTGCCATGATCGTGGTAAAGTTTCTAATGAATCTCCTGTAAAAGGTAGCTAACCCATAAAAACTTTGCACTTCCTACAGATTAGTAGGAACAAGACAACGTAGAATAGTTTTCACCTTTTCAGCATCAGCCTCTACACCCTCAGAAGATACATTAAAACCCAAAATATTACATTTTATGTCATGAAAGATCACTTCTTCATATTAGCATTTAAGTTTCTCCTCACGAAGAACCCTTAATAATTGTTGAAGGTGAGAGAGGTGCTCTTCCTTACATTTACCATCAATATGAATATTGTCGAAGTAAACAACTATAAACATCCCAATGTAAGGTTTGAATGGCTTGTCATTGCATGAGCGTTGGAAAGGCCAAATGGCATGACAAGCCACTTATAGAGTTTATCTGTTTTGAATGTCATCTTCCACTTGTCGCCTGGTCCTATCTGGATCTGATAACACCTGCTTCGGAGATGGTTCTTTGAAAAGATGGAAAATCTCACCATTATGTCTAATTTGTCGTTGAGTCATGGGATGGGAAAGTGGTACTTGATTTTGATCTTGTTAATAGATCTGTTATAAACGCACATTCTCCAAATTTCGTCTTTGTTAGGAGTATGTAGAACTAGTATGGCACATAGACTCAAGTTCTCACGATTGAAGCCCTTTATCAGTAGCTTGTTGACTTGTCCCTTTAGCTCGGCTTGCTCGATCGGGTTCATGCGACATGCTGGAAGGTTAGGCAATTGTGACCCTAGCTCCAGGTCAATTGCATGCTACACATCTCTCATAGGAGGCAACTTACCTTGTTGTTTCTCAGGAATCATGTCCAAGAAGTCCGACAATACTTTAACTACTGGTGGTACTTCTGGTGATGGTTCATATAACTTTGTGAATTATTACCATTCAAAAAAAAAAAAACTTTGTGAGTTCTTCAGTAAAGATCGCATAAATTAACTCTGATCTCCTTCCTCTCTACCTCAAACTGTTTCTTCATGCGTAGATTTAGAGTTTTCTTTGTCGGCACAAGAGCTTTAGGCTTCTCTTTGCTATGACCCTTAAAAACCTCCAACAACATTGGCTTAGAGCCACACAAAAAGGAGCAAGTATTGTCCTTCCCAAATTGGTACACATCTTGGTCATACAACTATGATGCTTAGGAGGAATTGTGTAACATATACCTCCCGTTTGAATACCTCATATTTTGTATTTGGATTTGGAATTGAGTTTGAATACAAAATGAGTAGATCCGCCAGCTCATGTTGAGGGAGACAGAGAGGTAAGGGGGATACTTCCTATTGGAGGGGAGAGGTTGAGGAGCAAAGAGGGTGGAAGGAAACTGCCAGATATGTGGATTTCCAATTAGTTATTTCCACATTATATTTGGAAATCTGATTTTTTTCACTGTCAGACGCTGATTTGGAAATACAAGGATTTGATCGGGATCCAAATCACAATGCAAAAAGGGCTGCAAATGTGAGAGAAATCCAAATCAAAATATTCTCGGCAACCAAACGGGCCCTTATAGAAATAGCATCACACCAAATAAAATCTTTTTAAAAACCATAAGAAATGTTAACTAAACTTCGCTGGGTTGCCAAGATTGTTGCCTTGTACACTCACGTAATCTTGTAGGGCTGTAGATGTTGTTGAGCAGTCAGTTGTAGTTGATCAACTGTAGCTTTTAAGACTACATTCAAAATGTTTCTTCTGTTGATGATAAGCTTGCTAAAATTGTCTCCACTCTTGACTAATGTGTGGAAGATGATGGTACAGAGCAACCCTCCATTTTTTCCTCAGCTGCTGTCAAAATTCATCTGATGACACATGCAAGGGACATGTTGACCTCATCCAGGAGTCCGTCGTCATCATCAATGAACTCTTTGGCCTCTAGACTATGATCATCCCCAATCATATCCTCCACATCCTCCTTGATACCGATATTTAGATTCTTGGAGCAGCGATAGAAGGAATGATGACCTTTGCCTCCACATTTGAAGCAATTGCTCCTACTACCGCTCTTTCTGACGGTTTCATTTGCTAGAGCCTTTTCTTGTAGGTGGTGCTGCTGGCGCGATTCTTATTATGCCAGGTCTGGACTGATAGGCATTGTTGGATGCTGGCTTGGAGTTTATTCCCATACCTAAAGTCCTTTATTATGTTAGATTCTTCATGGGGAGTGAATCTCCTCATGGTAGACTGCCTCATTCTTTCCCATCCTTGAAGCCACCCGGAAAACATCATCTAGATTATAGAAACACAAAGTAACCATTTCTTTTTGGATCTCGGATTTCAACCGAGCCTTGAAGTGAGAAAGGGTTTGTATTAGTTGAGTAACCATTTCTTTTTGGATCTAGGATCTCAACCCATTGCCTTGAAGCGAGAAAGGGTTTGTAAGAGTTGTTCAGAGGTTAGGGCTAGTTACTCCTTCAGCATCCAAAAGCTATACTGAGCTGCTACATCCCTATCTGCATCTAGCCTCGGAAAACAAGGATGCGAGGGAATCACTCACTTGAAACTGTAAGGAAGATATTAGAAGAAGCTCTGGATCATGGGGGGAGTGGCGCCGTAGAACTTCCGCCTCACACCAGTCGGATTGGAAATGCCAAGGCTGTGGGTATAGAAATTTTGGAAGTCGCAGCCTTTGTCGGAGGTGTCTGATGAGGCGTAAGGAAGGTGCTCGAGGAAGGAATCCCATAGGAGGGTCGTGTGATTTGACCCATACGATCAAATTCTGCAGAGGCCCACCGGAAATTAGAATCCCGATGAAGCAGGTTGAAGATTGAGCATTGGCTCTCAGAAGATGCTTGGTGGGACCAAAACTAATAGCAAATGGAGCCCGGAAGAGGTACGGTTAAGTGCTAAAAGTCTTTGGAATATGCTCCAATTACCAAAACCTTTCCACATTGGCCCATTATTAGTCCTTTTCAGCTTTGAGTCGGAATCCAAAGCAAAACGGATCCTTGATAGAGGAAACAATGTTTTTGGTGACTTCCTCTCTTCGTTGAAACCCTGGAACCCAATGCTCACCCCTACTATGAAAGCTAGATCGATAAGATTCTACGATATCCCGCTACATGCATGGACCCCATCAACAATTGAGGCCTTGGGGAAGAACTTTGTGCAGGTAATCGAAGTTCAGTTGACGAGCAATCATGATCATTGCATGAATTATGCCTCCGCAAAAGTTTTATCCACGGAATGGAAATACCAGACTCCTTTCACTGCCTTAAGGGAGGTTCAAGAAGCTTCTAAATAAATACTGAGGAGGTTGAAGAAGGGACGATAAATAATGAAAACCAGTGCCTAGCAAACAAAGAAGAAATTTTCAGTTCTCTTCAAGATGCGGAAGATAAGCACAATACCGACATGCCATTGCCAAAGAAAAAATCAATCCGAGTGTGCAAAGGAAAAGGAGCAGGGGAGGAAAAAGAACTGTTTTTCCAATCTTTTAAATTTGAACCAAACTGGGTATCACAGATCAAGCCACAGGAAGAAGGGACTCGTACAGGAAGAAGGGACTCGTACGACGAGTCAAAAAAGAAAAACAGGAAAATCCAATCATATGGATTTTCAGAGAGCATTAATACCCAGTATAAATGTCCTCCAAACGAAGGCTATCAGAATCGTTTCAAAGAAGGAAAGGACATGCAATAAGGATTTTTGATGGGCTCAAGAAAATCTAATGAGAGCCCAAAAAGATAATAAGGAAAATTAATAAGGCCAAGGAGAGCATGTGTCACTTCCGAAGGAAACGTGTCTCTTAGATGCGGAATTCGATTAGCTGCCGTAAAGGATAAGTTTCCTTCTCGAGAGGTGGCATTCAACCCCAGAGAAATAATCATTACCACAAACCAACGTCGCTTCGGGTAAAGGAGGACTATCTCTTTTTAAAAGGAAGCTTCAGGGTCGCCAAAAAACAGGAAAGAAGTAGAAGAAAAACTGTTCTTCAGTAACTCAAAGTCTTATGGAAAAACTCAACTCATCAGGTAAAGATAATGGGGTTGACAGAAAAGGGAAAAGGAAGGTTGGATGGGAGGAACCAACAGACGAAAGTAAGAAATAACCAAAAGTAAGGAGAGAGGTCTTATGAAGGGCCCCCAACACTAAGGAAAATAGAAATGGAAATCTTAAAGAAGGACTGGAAGCAATTCAAGGCAGATGCCAGAAAGAATATAGAAGAATTCTTTCTTCTAACTGGAAAGAGAAATGTCAAAGAAATATGTGGCCCAAAATACAAGCTTCCGTTTTTTAAGAAGGCCTTAGAGAGAGAGAGAGAGAGAGGTGGCAGCGATGGGTATCCGAGCAAAGGCGGGAGAGAAGGTTAAGGTAAGTTCTTCAGAGAAATTGATGATTTGTCGAGCTGAGGAGGGAGTCAACACAGCCGATGAGATGGCCAATTTCCTGACAATAGGGGATGTCTTTGGGAAAGGGCTAGAAGACCAACCAGCAGAGGAAAAATGTAAGGAAAAGGAAGAAAACAAAATTCAAGATAAGGAAAAGGGTGGGTTTTCTGACCCTAGTAATTAGAAAGTTTTCCCCCTTCTTTTGTTTTTGTAAATATCTTTTGGTTGGGTCTTTTGTGCTTTCTCTTGCTGCTCTCTGGCCGTTTTGTCTTTTGGTGATAAGTCCTCGGTGGGATCATGAAGAGTCTTTTTTATGGTTTTTGGGATTGGAAGGTTCTGACTACTAGTTTCTGAGTAGAAGGAGTACCTCTGGAATAGAGTGAGTTTAGGAGGGTTGTTGTCTTTTTTGAAGTTTCAATGTGGCTTAATTTAGTGGCTTTTTTCTGTAATCGGGGGGCTGGATTTAGTTTTATTTAGAAGGTTTGGTGTTATCTGTTAGTTTTGCTCATCACAAGTCCGGAAGATGTGCTTTAAAGTTCTCCAAGTGGAACCAATCGTTTTAGTCAATCGTTGGCTTGAGAGACTCCGGTCTTTCGCTTGCGGAGGCACTTTTGCCTGGTGGCTTGTTTATCTCCTGATGGGTCATTAAGGAGGTCTATAGTATTCTTTGATGGTGCATTTGTCTTGATGTTCTACTGTCTCATTGGTTTAGAAGGTGGGCCTCAGTGCTTTCCAGGTGGGATGAATGATAGAGTCCTCTATTGGCTTGAGAGACCACGGGCTTTCGCCTAGTGAGGCTTTTTCTAGGAAGCTTCCTAGCGGCTGTTTTTGTGGGAGTCTTATTTCTCTTGTGGAGGAATGATTTGGTTGATGTTAGAAATTTTGGCAGTGAGTTGTTAGCAAAGAAGGAGAGGTGAAGTTGGTTAGATGTTGTATGACATTATCCTGATCTTTTAATTTGCTTTTCTTCATGGTTAAGAAGTATGCTTCTAGCCATGCTTTATTGATACTATGTAATTCTAGATGGGACCTCTGGTCCCCAATGTACATTTCACAGTATCAATCAAAATTTCCGTCAAATTTTAAAAAAAAGAGTTGTTCGAAGGTTTCAGACCTAATGGTTAATTCGTTAAAGCTTGCATGCACTGAAACAAGCACCTTGTCAGAAAGTTACCATTTGATCGTATAATTCATCATGGGAATCAGATGGGAGTTACTTTTGAGGTGTTTTTTAATGTCAACCCAGTGAACAACGGGTGATTCCTCCACCAAACCTTAGCATCTCCAACCACTTTCATCTTGGAAAATCTAACTGTCCAGTCCTCTGACATATCTTGTGTTTTTTTTAATGGTAATCTGATGTAGAGCTGACAGAAGAGACTGGTTAATTAGTGACGTAGCAACAATCAGGGAAGCTTTTGAGTCCGAGCAGAAGATCCAAAAGTTCTTGATGTAGGCCTCTGGTGTATGAATTATAAGATACAAGGTAACAAAAGATTATATTCGAAAAGATGGGAAGAGTTCAAAGTAAATTGGATTCCAAGTACTAATCGAGATCCATGATCGAGGGTGCTTCAATTTGTAAGCCAAACCAAAATACTTGGGCAAGAACAAGTGGTTTTCAAGATGAAACAATGAGCAAGTTTCTTCTTGAAATACAAGTGTGGCAACCCAAGAGGGGGGGTGAATTGGTCAATTAAAAATTTTGGCTTAATTAGATGTGATTAGAATCAATTTACCAATTTTAAGCTAATTATATCTATCCCTTATTAATTTAGCAAGACAAAGAAATTAGAGTTTAGATATTACCAATCATTTATAGTTTCTAACCCTTGTTAATATAGATTAAAGATAAATGCAAAGGGAAAGAATTTACCAATCATCAAGAAGAAGGCAAACAGAAGAAGAGGAGACACCAAGATTTATAGTGGTTTGGTCTATCAACAAGACCTACTCCACTCTTCCAAGTTTTGCTCCTTGGGTACTCCACTAATGTTGAAAGCTTTACACACGCCTTCTCCACCTCCGAGGGGACAAACCCTCTAGCTCCGGATTCTCCTTTGTTATCGGGTCGAATCGAAGACCCTCAATACAATCGAAGACCCCTCTCAAAACTCCACATTCACCTTTCTTAACGGGCCGAATCGGAGACCCTCAATACAAATGAAGAACAAGAAAATAAAAAAACCTCGCAAGCCTCTTAATAGGGGGATTACAAAGATAATAGCTCTCACAAACTCTCCAAAGATAGAAAATGTAAAGCCTATGGAGATCCTCTTATTGAATGGAAAATGCACAAATCAAAGCATGAAGAGGAAAAACTAAAGAACCTTTAGATTTTAAAGTTTAGGCTTGATAGATTTGAAAATGAAGTACCAAAAGGTTACTTAGTTGTGTTTGGATAGGGTATAAATAGCGCATTTGAAAATATGACCGTTTGGGGGCAAAACCGTAAAAAAACGGAGTTGAAAAAGTCAAACTGCGCGCAGGCCCCAACAGCTACTTTTCCGAACCGGCGCGGTCGACCAAGGCATAGCAGTCACCCGCCCTATCGGGCGCTCTCTTTTTTATTTCAAATTTCAAACCGGCGCGGCCGACCGAGTCATGGCGGTCGTCTGGCGAGAGCTACCTGGACTTTTTATTTTTAGTCCAGATCCCTATCCGCGGTCGTCCGGCCATATGGCGGTCGACCGGCCCAACCATTCTGGAGTGTTTCTGAATTTCCAAGAACACCTACGCGGTCGCCCAAGAAGCCCCGGTCGACCGGCCCACTAAATTCCGGTAGGTGCTGGACTTCCAGCCACCTTACCGTGCTCGTCCGGGATGACCTGGTCGACTGGCCCTGTTTGAAAATTCAATTTTAAATATAAAATTCGAGGGACTTTGGGCCATGGTCTTTGGGCTTTTGTCTAAGGTTTTCAAACACATTAAATCAAGACGACTCCAAATACAATCTAAAAATGATAGGACCTTGAGTCTTCTTGGATTGCTTGGCTCCTCCGCACTTTCTTGGACATCTTGAACTTGCGAGCGAACTCTTCAACTTGCTTTGGCTCTTGTGACGTCCTCCATTCCTTGAGCATGTTGAATGGTACATGAGGTGGTCACCAAGAATTGTTCAACTCCAAGCTCCTACTGGCACTTGCTAGGCATGCTTGTGGGATCTTCAACTTGAGCTTTTTAACTTGAACATCTTCCAAGGATGATGTCTTCAATGTAGGTGCAAGCTCTTTGGTTCCTTTGCATCTTGATCCGCAAGCCATGTGTTGTGTTGAGTTGTGTAATGGCGATATGACATGTTAAGTTCCTGTCTAAGACAACACTCAAAGACAACACATTAGTCCATAAAGACTAATTAATTTAGGTTTGCCAGCATCAAAACAACAAGGAAAAGGTGAATGTATGAACCGTTGGGAACCCTTGGGCTTACACTTCTAAGGATGTGACTAAAAGAAATGTTGTCATGAGCAGCAAAGAAGTCCTTGATGGAGGGTTTTTCCAAAGTGAAAACATAAATGATTTGAAGAGTGTGAATATCAATTAGGACACACAGATAAATGAATGGGCAAATGAATATAGTTTTAGTATTCTAGTAGGTCAACAATCCAACTTCAACCTAGAGCTCACATTAGAATTCTAACAAACACCTAGTAATTTCAATGCCAAATTGAATTTGAACATACCAAAAGATTCTACGCTCTTAAAATCAGATGCTGCTATGGAGAGCTTTCACACGATTTAATTCAAGCAACTAGCATACGGTCCAATTCATTTCCACATGTGTGCTTTCAACTCAGAGCATTAAAAGGGTGCTAGTTCGAGCAACATTAACGAAATCCAATATCATGATTTATGTAGTATTCTATAATAGGATTTCAAAGGAAAAAGTTCTTATTGCTCGTCACTTTCCACATCCATAGTGCCATTAGTGCAGACCCAAGGGAAAGGGAAAAAGTCGTTAGGTACCTTGTAGCAAGGATCTGAGAACCAAAGTGTTTTGCAAAGCTAACAGTAGGATTAAAAGGAAATCGAGTTCTTTAAGGGCTTGTAAAAATCTACTTGCAACTGGGAAGATAAGAGGAGTCCAAGAGTCGGAATTATCACTCGGAAAATCGCTCCTCGAAAACTCCAAAGATAAAAATAATTTGGAATTCCTCCAAGAAGAAAAACCCAATTCTCCAATTCAATGTTATGTGAAAAGTCCCCTAACATGACAAAACCCTCCCTATTTATACTAATCACTACTAGCATAAAAGGACAAAACTACCCCTCATATGGACTATTACATACACAAGCACATGCCCTATTACATGAAAATGATGAAAAGAAAATAGCTACCCTACGCTAAATATTACCCACAATCTTTGGCTGGGACCCGCTCTGCATCATAATCCTATGACATAATCATACCAATCAAAATATTCAACCACGGCAACAAGCCAACCAACGAAAGTTTGTGGATTGAGGTCGTCATCGAAGTCGGGATCTGCCACCTGGACTCTTCTAGTGATGTCTCCCGTAGGATTAGTAAAGCTCTGTCGTTCCCATTCTAACATCTCACTCACCCAAGGTGGTTGCTGCTGTTGGACTCATTGCTCGGAAAGCCTATGGCTCGCCTTCAGATTGGGAATATTTTCTTGCCTATCATTGTGATCGGTTGAAATTTCAGTGGGATCACCTCTACATTGTCTTTCAAGATCCTCAAGTGCCTTTGCAATTTCATTTCTTGGAGTAGGGGAATTCCTGGTTCTTCACAAGTGAACTTTAATCCATCTAGGCTCTCAATTACTTTAAAACGTAATTCTTCCATCTTAGGCAGGGAAAGCCTTGCTTGGTAAGGGCTATCCCTCTGGGTTGCTATGATGGGAACCGAAGCTCTGATATCAATTAGCATAGGATGTTAAGGCCTATCCCTGTGGGTTGCTATGATGGGAACTGAAGCTCTGATATCAATTAGCATAGGATGTTAAGGCCTATCCCTGTAGGTTGCTATGATGGGAACCGAAGCTCTGATATCAATTAGAGTAGGATAGCCAAGGCATGGGGTATCTGACATAGCTAGGTAAGGCCATTTGGTAATATGCACAGGCATTATGTAGAGGTGAACAGGGATAAGGGTGGACTGTTATAATTGTTGTAGGTTCACAGTTCTGGATAGATCTGTAGGTATGTTAAAATTCGGGATTTTTGACAGATCTGGTTATACTAAAAGTTCTTGGGTGTTTGGTAGGGCAATAGGTTTCAGGTTTAGGGACAGATATAAGATCTAATAGGAACTGATCGTAAGGTAAAACTTTATGGACTGTTGCAGGTGATGCAGGGTTGTCAGTGATGCCGGTCGGGTAATGGAAGATCATTATTCATGTATTTTTGTTACCAGTTACTTAGGACAGCAAACTGAAAGAAATTTCCGCAAGGTCGGACTTTGATCTAGGTCAAATAGGTTAGGCGGAATAGGTTGGGCTTATGGGGCAGACTAATATAAATTTAGGGTAGGAAATCAGTACTTTTCTTACAGGGTTTAATGAGGTTGATAGATCTGAACAGATCCGTTAAATTGGATAAAGGAATAAACCAGGGCTTTATCTGATGTGTGGAATGTTTGGAGATAATTCATATGATCAGAAGGATAGCCGTCACAGGTTCTTATATGGACTGTTACCGGTTACAGTGGGTTTAATGTGAACTGTAATGGGTTTTGGGAGGTTAAAACTGTGTAACAGCTGACGGTAAACGATATGGGATCGGTTTAGAGTAGTTATATGACTGGATAAAGGGTTTAGGAGCTGGGATATAGGAATGGTTTGATGCTTCACAGGTTGTTTAGTCGAAAAAATAGGACAATTGCTGCAAAGTTTGGATAATATTGTAGTTGCAGATGTTCGGAGTTATTTTGGTAGGGACAGGGTTTGCTTTAGGTAAAGGATTAGAAATAGTGGAAATCTGTAACAACTATCTGTGAATAACCTGTAAAAGAAATTTTTGACAGGCATGGAATAGATTTGAAATGAATTATTGAAACAGTTTTTAGCCCCTGGGGTAAAACTGTAAGGGAAAGAATCTGTAACGGAATTGAATCAGATTATAGCTGGTGAGTGAAAGATTTAGAAAATTTGTAAGGTCTGTGTTAGAAAGCGAGGCTAGGGTTAGAAGAGAAAGAAGAAGAGTAGAGAAGATGGGAAGTCTCAACTAGGGAGCTCCTCATGTATATGATGTATATATAGGCCCCAAATAGGACAATAATGTACAATGATTGTAATGCCCCTAAGACAACAAGTAATGACTAAACTACCCTAATACATTTTATTCAACACTTCCCCTCAAGTTGGAGTGTCTATACTATGGTAATAGAACTCCAGCTTGCTACAAAGGAGACTACAACAACCAACTAAAAATAACAAAAAGTATAATAAGCTCATACACACATGCAACTTGGTATGACACTCCTCAAGCTGGTATGGTGAATACATAATGAAAAGCATAATAAAAAGTCGTAACTGCCACAGTAGACAGCATCGAGATCAACGGCTGTAAAAAAAGAGTAGCTCCCCCTAAAGTAGCACAACAACGAGAGCGATGAAACATGGCCTCTCCCTGAATGAGAGCACCACGACGAACAAATTCGCATATCAACGAGCAATGGAGGCGCCATGGCAGGAACTAGCAACGGTCCAACGAGTAAAATAGGCACACCAAAGGTGCGCAAAACGAACATCGGCGAAGTAGCACTGGCTGGAAGAGACATTAGCCGTGTAGCACAATGCCAAGAGAAGATAACCACTGATGGGGAAACCATCGGAGACAAGGTCGACAGAGAAATCGTCGCCTGGAGAGAAGAAGTACAGGAGAAGATAACCAACCAACGATGGGGAAATCATCGTCTAGAGACAAGGTCGATGGCATGAACATCGTCGCCTGAAGAGAGGTCGATGGGGAAACTGTTGCTTAAAGAGAGCCAACCAACCATGGGGCACCATCGTCTGGAAAGAAGGTCGACGTCATGAACATTGTCACCTGAAGAGAGGTCGACGGGAAACCGTCGCCTAAAGAGAGCCAACCAACTATGGGGACACTATCACCTGGAAAGAAGGTCGACGGCATAAACATCGTTGCCTGAAGAGAGAAAGAAGAAAAGGAAAAAGTTAACCGACCAACGATGGGGATAAAATCTCCCGAAGAACAAGCTAACAATGGGGATACCATTGCTCGTAGAACCAACCAACGATAGGGAAACCATCACTCGGTGAGACTAGGTCGATGGGGACACTCCGACTAACGATGAGGAAACCATCGCCCAGTGAAGATAAGGCATAAACCCAGGAAAAAAATAAGATGAATGTGGTGGGAAAAATAAGATGAATGCGTAAAAGTTATCCCAAGAACACGAAGAGAAGAAACAACTAAAGAATGAAACTGACACTCGAAGAGTGGTGACATACATCAAGGAGATGACAACATGAAGAAGGCAAAGAAAAAAATCACCAACAATACTCTCCCTCGAGCAAGACTCCATGAGCCCGAAGACAACAAGACGAGATGACAACAAGGAAGACACACCAAGATAACATTAACACTCCCTCTCAAGAAAAGGCAACAAAAGAGGACAACCCCAAGAAAAAGAACATATCAACACTCCCCGTCTAGTTGAATGCCGAATACCTTCAACTTCCAATGAAAAGAAGACAATCAAGGCACCACACCTCTCACGGAGATTTCATCGAACACTTAGTGTGTTCCCTGAAGAAGAAGACAAAGGAACGAAGACAAACACGGCACCACATCTCTCTCGGACATTTCATCGAACACTTGGTGGGCGCCTTGAAGAAGAACACAAAGGCCATAAAACCCAGGAGAGAGAGAGAGAGAGGTTAGGTGAGTAATCACACACAGAGAGAATAAAAAGTAACCGCACATTTGAGGACACAAATAATACTAATTGAAAGATGATGATTTATTCGCAAGATATAAATCAAATAAAGGGTAATCGCATCATGCTTAATTGCAAGACCCAAAAAGCTTAATCATAAGGTGTAATCGCAAGGAGGAGTATAGTCCGGTAATCAGAAGATCTAGCCTTGAGAAGGTAATCGCAAGATAGAGACAAACAATGTAATCGCAAGATGGAGGTTACAAAGTTAATCGCAAGTGTTGCAAGACAAAGTTAATCGCAACATGCTGATATTTAATCGCAAAAGTGGAAACATTTAATCGCAAATTATAATCGCACAACAAAGAGGGAAAACTATATAATCGCAAGGAATGAAGCATACGATGATGGATAACTGCAAGACAGAAATCATATTCTTAATCGCAAGGTCACACCCATCATGCGATTATAAAAAAAGGAAAACAAGAGATATATTAGGGATTTTGAAAAGAAATATTCGGGAATTTGGGTGAGAAAAATTAGGGAGAGAGAATCACAGAAAATTTTTGGGTTTTACATGCGCAAAACAGAGAAAAATAAAGAGGATGGGGACACGCGACACACACAGACGAGAGACAGAGAGAGACGTGGGAGAGGGGTAGAGTCTTCTTCTTTCCTTCTTTCCCTTCGGATCTTTTGCTCTGATACCAAGTTAGAAAGTGAGGCTAGGGTTAGAAGAGGAAGAAGAAGAATAGAGATGATGGGAAGTCCCCATTAGGGAGCTCTTAATGTATATGATGTATATATATAGGCCCCAAATAGGGCAACAATGTACAATGACTGTAATACCCCTAAGACTACAAGTAATGACTAAACTACCCTAATACATGTTATTCAACAGTCTATGACAGTTCGGGAATGAAAAATCTGTCATAGATCTGTAATAAATCTACAACAGTTGTAGCTGGTGAGAATAGCTGGTGGATGAATTGTTCGGTTAAGAATGGAAGATTAGAGAAAAGGAAAAAGAAATTTGGAAGATAGAAAAGAGAGAAAAGAAAGAAAGACGGAGGAAGCTGGAAGAAAAAGAACGAAATAAAGATAAGCGTTGAGGGATAAAAAAATTGACTTGGAGTCACACGAGGGTTCTCATAGGTATTACACCTTATGATATGAAGCATCACACTTTGAAAAGGCTCCAACATTAACATTATGAGACAAGGTGCCATATATAGCAGACCTGTTACCAAAATGGCAATGTGTCCATGGGTTCACTTGATAATGTTCCCAAATATATTCTTATCAATAAAATACAGATACATGGTTTCAGATAGTCCAACCCAAGCAAACCCAACAAGCCAATGCGTCCATGCAATTTACGGCATGTTTGGCTACCATGAATTGTTTTTCATGATAAATCGGTGTCTCCAAGTGGAGATGAGGATGAAGTGGCTAAAAATTAGGAGAGAAAATACAAGAAACTACTAGTGTCTCCAAGTGGTAGAAGTGCCTAAAAATCCGGAAACAATTAGCCACTTCTACCACTTTGAGACACTAGTTTGTTTCGAGATTTTTTGCCATTTCTACCACTTGGAGACACTAGTTTCCTGTATTTTGTCTCCTGATTTTTAGCCCCTTCACCCTCATCTCCACTTAGAGACACCGATTTATCATGAAAAACAATTCAGGGTAGCCAAACGTGCCCTAAATGATAACGTTACAGAATATACTATTATATATATATATATAGAGAGAGAACATTTCCTACACACTTGTGTAGGTAACTTACCTACACACTACCTTAAAATACAGTGGGGGCCCACATTGTTTGGGTGATCCAAACAATTCATTTGAATGGTCCTCACATAGATAGGGTGTCCACAAAAAATCAGATCCATAGGATCATCCTAACCATTCAAACTATGGAGGCAAAAAATGGACTAATTTGTGAAGGTTTATACACGTCCATTTTACCTCCACAAATCGTAGGGTTGGAATGATCCTATGGATCTGATTTTTTGTGGACACCCTATCTATGTGAGGACCATTCAAATGAATTGTTTGGATCACCCAAACAATGTCGGCCCCCACTGTATTTTAAGGTAGTGTGTAGGTAACTTTCCTACACAAGTGTGTAGGAAATGTTCTCTCATATATATATATATATATATATTTATATATATACACGTATGTGAGTTAATTTATGTGTAAGCTCTAAAAATAGCATATCCAAAGAAACTTACAATGTGGAAACTTGAAACCACGAAAAGGGATTATTTCAAAAGTTGTCCGGATAGTGATGTTGACATGGTCCTTGCATTCTCAAGATTCTCTTACAAAATGCATATTATTGTTAAGCGGTACAGAACAGGTGTATTAGCTGATATTCGCAAAAAAAAACGTCGCTTATCATCTGCTCGCCTAAGGTATGACATTTTATCTATGTGATGTTATTTCAGTACTGAAAATTCAAATCAATAAGTAAACAATCACATTCAGCAAATCAACTACAATCTTTGTAGATTATGCAGAACGATTCTATGAAAATCTGGTCGAGTTTTAAGATTACTAAGACCTTTTTAAGATCAAGAAAGAGATTCACAAAAGGGATCTCCTAAAGTTAGCAATAATGTAAATGGCCACGCGCACCCAAATCAGGAATCAAGCTGAAATAATTTGGAAACAATCAAAACTATGGTCTCAAGGTGATGTTCTACAAATTTCAGTACGATTTCTCATTCCTATGCTTTATAATATTTTCCGTAATTTGTGAAAATATTTAGTTATTTTTCTCATTAAGATCTAGAGATATTACTAAAGGGAGGCAATAACGTCATGCCTAACAGCTTTTGACCCTTCCACTCATGTACTGTAATGACCCAATCTAACGGGTCGCTACGAGCAACTAAACCTATCAAAATGTTCATTTTTTTTTAAAACATACTTAGCACCATAAACCTGTCATCCACAATTCTTATTCTAAGCAAATTTAGTCTTAACCACAGATAATTAAAAACATGAATAGTCTGAAACTCAACATAACTTAAAGTCCTAAAAAAACAACTAGAACGAAACTCCACTAGCTCTAAGGAAAGACTCAGGGAAATAGACGGATATCGTCGCCTCCCACTTCTTCAATTATTCTTCGACCCACTCCTTGGACTCAAGTTTCCTCATTTACGAACGCTCCCCCTTCCACGTTCTCCATACTTGGTGGGCAAAATTGGGTTACAAAACAGTTGTGATAGAGACGATACCAGTATTGGTTACCAATTAAAACAACAGATTTAAATAAATGTGTATATGTTAGAATCAACAGACCAAGAGAAATATCAGAAATGAATGCTGAATAGAGACATGCTGGAAACAGTAAATCCATAAGTCACAAGAATCAATTAAGGATAGTTAAAACTAGAAGAACGGAATAGAAATTGAACTATATCAACATAAAGAAATCTGAAATTATTTACTACATTTCTAGTTTATCATTTTTGATATATCTTTTAACCCAAGACACTCCAGCTCCCATTAGCTTGTTGTCTTTGCCCACATGGTCCATTCCGTGGAGATGGTTTCCAATAGATCATACCACCTAGAGACTTATAGTCTTCATAGGATTTCAACATCAACGAGGGGATTGCGCGATCCTCCCAAATTGTATTTGTATTTATTTATCTTCCTTAATTTCCGGGGATGGCTCTACGGCGTCCCATCGCCCTTCCCCATTTTTGTCTTCATTTCTTCTTTCATGTATTTCTTTCTTTATCTTCTTAGTCTTTCTGTATACTTAAATGATGGTGGCTATTGGGTTCACATCTTAATAAGCAATTAAAATTCTAGATAACATATAGTTGAACAATTTAAAATAAGTTAACGAAAAGTAAATAACATCTAACACCATACACAAGTCTCTATCACTATTGAATTAATTGAAATACCATACTGATGAGGTCTAGCTATTACCTGCCTTGGCTTAAGAAGTTAAGGATTTTTTGAAGTGGTCCCGATGTGGAAGTGAGAGGCGATTATCCTGGAGTCAATTAATGAACAGAACGATGTCAAATAAGCCTAGGTTTAATATTCTCACAACACACCCACAAACATGTCCCAAATTGACCTGTTTTGAGACTCGAACCACACTCTTTAACACTACTTTGCTGTCCTGTTTTGGGACAAAAGATATCCTTACTTTGGATCACAAGTTGGGCCCATTTTGGGACCTAAAGATCATACATCAGTAGGTCGTAAATCTGGTCCGATTTGGACCCAAAATACATATACATATAGAACAAAATTCTGGATAGATTTGTGCTCTTGTTTAAGGCACATAAATAGTACCAAATCTGGGCTGTGTGTGCTCCAAAAACCCACACACCGACAGCCCCAAAATCTGAACAGTTTTTGTGCTCCAAAGTGGGGCAAACAGCACTCTATCAAACCAAATTTTTATTCATTTATCTAGAGTTGATAAACGAAGGAAAACATCTGAATCATCTTGTTATATTTGATTATATAGGCCTGACTACCAAAAAGAACACATGAAAATCATTTGGTACTAATGACCAGTTACTACACATAAATATATATAGTACCTAAAACAATAAATACAAATACAAGGTCATTTGATTAAATACAACTGTTGAAAACCTATACTCACAAATGAAATTATTTGTCCCAAAAGAATAGTCGAAAGTCAGTAGTTAAACATGCATAATTATAGAGGACTAATAAATTTGTGCATATAATTATTGAATCAAAGAACTGACAAGAATAAAAATTTGCATTTATGAAATTATTTGATTCAAACGACTTTGAAATATGAGTATTGAAAGGATTATCAGATATTTGGGTTATATATATACTCAAAATTCATAACAAATATATATATATAAATCATTTGATGTATATCTATTTATACAACTGACAACAAAATATTTTGAATATTTTGATTGTCTCACGTGTATTAGAACTTCCAAAAATGTACGAAATACTCGAAAGTCATTTAGTTATTCTCAACACATAGAAATGACCAAATAATGAAGTGACACTCGTAGATCTTCTTATTCCTTCCAACATATAAATCTAACCAAACTAGTGGAGTAAACAAATGCAAGATCACTGGAATGTATGTATATATATATATACATACATATATGTATATATATATATATATATATATATATATATATATATATATATATATATATATACATACACATACATATAAAGCACTGATGTATTTTATATTTCATTTTTTTATGAAAAATCTCTTTATTTCCGATGTATTGTTGGTCTATCATTTATAGAAAAAAAAATTATTACTTTCATCTCTTTCACATTACATGGTACTGATGTACCATATTTTTCAATGAAATTTATTTTCTTCATAGTACTGATGAAGTAGGGTTTGTAAAAAAAAATCATTTTTCTTCTTTATTATTACTATTATTATTTTGCTTTCAGCTGTTTTTTTTTACACATCCATGGGTAGAAATCGATTGAGATCTAACTAAAAGGATTGATGCACTTGTTTTTCGACGGAGGTTGAAGAAGACTAAGTTGACTTCGTTTCACATATGATAAGGATCATTTTATCTAATATATACATCACTAGGACTGTTTGAACAAAATATACACATTTGAAAGATTATTCTTATTTACTATAGGTATAAGATTGTAATAGTCCCACATCGGAAGCGGAGAGAGAAAGTTCTTGGGCTATATGTGTAGACCCCCCACCTTCCCTATGTAGACGAGTTTTCTGTGGGAAAAACAAAACCGGGGAGGGCTGCGGCCTAGAATTGAACAATATCTACACGGTGGTCGGGGCGTTCATGTTGAGTTTCAGACTATTCATGTTTTTAATTGTATGTGGTTAAGACTAAATTTGTTTGGAATAAGAATTGTGGATGCCAGGTTTATGGTGCTAAGTATGATTTTATTTGCAAGTATAGGTTTTCTACAGTTGTATTTGATCAAATGACCTTGTAGTTGTATTTATTGTTGTAGGTATTATATATATATATATATAGAGAGAGAGAGAGAGAGAAAACGGTTCCTACACATATGTGTAGATAAGTTATCTACACACTAGTTTAAAATACAGTGGGGGCCACATTATTTGGGTGATCCAAACCATTCATTGTTAAGGCCCTCACATAGATAGGGTGTCCAGAAAAAATCAGATCCATAGGATCATCCTAACCATTCGAACTGTGGAGGCAAAAAATGGACTAATTTGTGAAGGTTTAAAGACATCCATTTTACCTCCACAAATAGTAGGGTTAGGATGATCCTATGGATCTGATTTTTTGTAGACACCCTATCTATGTGAGGGCCTCTAAAATGGATGGCTTGGATCACCCAAACAATGTGGGCCCCCACTGTATTTTAAGCTAGTGTGTAGAGAACGCTCTACACATATGTGTAGGAACCGTTTTCTCATATATATATATATATATATATAAAGGAAAAGGATTGTGAGCTTGAGCTCTCAAACCTTATGGTGCGCTTGAGCTCTCAAACCCATGTGGCCCACATTGTTAGGATGATCCAAAGCATTCATTTGAAAGGCCCTTACATAGATAGGGTGTGTATAAAAAATCAGCTCCATAGGATCATTCTAACCCATCCATTTGTGGAGGTCAAAATGGACAGACCACAAATCTGCCCATTTTTGCCCTCCACTTTTGGAGGGGTTAGGATGATTCAATGGAGCTGATTTTTGGTACACACCCTATCTATGATAGGGCCTTGCAAATGAATGGTTTGGATCCTCACAGAAATTGTGGGACCCATGTGATTGGTGCACTCAAGCGCACCATTTGATTCCAGCGCTCAAGCGCACCAACACATTCCTCATATATATATATATATATATATATATATATATATATATATATATATATATATATATATATATATATATATATTTGTGTGTGTATCTGGTCATTAGTACCAAATGATTTTCATGTGTTCTCTTTGGTAGTAAGGCCTATATAATCAATTATAACAAGATGATTCAGATATTTTTCTTCGTTTATCAGCTCTAGATAAATGAATAAAAAATGGTTTGATAAAGTGTTGTGTGCCCCACCTTGGAGCACAAAAACTGTTCAGATTTTGGGGTTGTTGGTGTGTGGGTTTTTGGAACACACACAGGCCCAGATTTGATACTATTTATGTGCCTTAAACTTGAGCACAAATCTGTCCAGAATTTTGTTCTATATGTATTAGTATTTTGAGTCCAAATCGGACCAGACTTACACCCTACTGATGTATGACATTTAGGTCCCAAAATAGGCCCAACTTGTGATTTAAATTAAGGGTATCTTTTGTCCCAAAACAGGAGAGGAAAGTAGTGTTAGAGAGAGTGGGGTTCGAGTCCCAAAACAGGTCAATTTGGGACTTGTTTGTGGGTGTGTTGTGAGAACATTAAACCTAGGATTATTTGACATCGTTCTGTTCATTAATTTACTCCAGGATAATCGCCTCTCACTTCCACATCAGGACCACTTCCAAAAATACTTAACTTCATAAACCAAGGCAGGTGATAGCTAGACCTCATCAGTATGGTATTTCAATTAATTCAATAGTAATATTGACTTGTGGATGATGTTAGATGTTATTTACTTTTCGTTAACTTATTTTAAATTGTTCAACCATATGTCATCTAGAATTTTAATTGCTTATTAAGATGTGAACCCAATAACCACCCTCATTTAAGTACACTAAAAGACTAAGAAGACAAAGAAAGAAATACATGAAAGAAGAAATGAGGACGAAAATGGGGAAGGGTGATGGGAGGCCATTAGGGCTGCAAATGAGCCAAGCCGAGCCGAGCTTTGGGTGTTCGGGCTCGGCTCGTTTAGTTTTTATGAAGGCTCATGTTCGGCTCGGCTCGTTTAGTTTTTATGAAAGCTCATGTTCGGCTCGGCTCGTTTAGTTTTCGAAAAAGCTCGGCTCGGCTCGGCTCGTTAAGTGGAACGAACCGAGCTTAAGCTCGGTTCGTTTCAAGAATGATAAAAACAGACATTTGCGGGATTTGAACCCAGTTCCCCTCTAAATCCAGCACCTTAACCACTAGGCCAAACTTTCATTTGTGATAAGCAACCCACATTCTTTTATTTTATATATAAAAAACAAACATAATCAAAGCTTTAAAGCTCGGCTCGGCTCGGCTCGTTTATGAACCGAGCCTAAAAAGCTCGCGAGCTTTTCCGAGCCGAACTATACAAAGCTCAAGTTCGGCTCGTTTATTTGGCGAGCCTAATTTTTAGGCTCGGGTTCGGCTCGTTTAGTAAGCGAACGAGCCCGAGCCGAGCTTTTGACGAGCCAAACCCAAACATGTTCGCGAGCCGGCTCGGTTCATTTGCAACCCTAGAGGCCATAGAGCCATCCCCGGAAATTAAGGATGTTAAATAAATAAAAATACAACTTGGGAGGATCGCGCAACCTCCTCGTTGATGTTGGAATCCTATGAAGACTATAAATCTCTAGGCGGTATGATCTATCGGAAAACATCTCCGCCGAATGGACCGTGTAGGCAAAGACAACAAGCTAATAGGAGCTGAAGTGTCTTGGTTAAAAGATAGATCAATAATGATAAATTAGAAATGTAGTAAATAATTTCAGATTTCTTTTTGTTGATATAGTTCGATTTCTATTCCGTTCTTCTAGTTTTAACAATCCTTAAATGATTCTTGTGCCTTATGGATTTACTGTTTCTAGCATGTCTCTATTTAACATTCATTTCTATTATTTATCTTGGTTTGTTGATTCTAACATATACACATTTATTTAAATCTGTTGTTTTAATTGGTAATCAATATTGGTATAATCTCTATCACAACTGCTGTGTAACCCAATTTTGCCAACCTGGTATGGAGAACGTGGAAGGAGGAGCGTTCGTAAATGAGGAAACTTGAGTCCAAGGAGTGGGTCGAAGAATAATTGAAGAAGTGAGAGGCGACGATATCCGTCGATTTCCTTGAGTCTTTCCTTAGAGCTAATGGAGTTTCGTTCTATTTGGTTTTTATATAACGACACCCCTCCCCAACCAAAACGTGGAGAGAGAGAGAGAGAGAGAGAGAAAGGGTCAGCGCACTCCCTTTTTGGGAGTTGCGCACGACCAAAATTGAAGGGATTTCGATCCTTTTTGTGATTCTCCACTCATTGTGCTGCCTAAATCGTCCTTTATTGTTTGATTTAATTCCTTCCATAGCCTTTTAGTGCTTGAAGTGTAAAATATCATGTTTATTTAGTTTTCTAATTATCTAGATTCTAAGTGGGCCCTACCATACATTATTATGAAGACCCATTAGATTTGTTTAAAAAAATATTAACATGAGTGGCCGTTACATGTATGAAGAAAAAACCCATTTTAGTGACAGGAAACTTTGACTCCCACATCATCTAACAACATACTTCTGACCAAGAACTTGATTCCATGGATAACTATTGATATTATAACCCGAGAGTGCAAGTATGAGGCTTGAAAGTTGAAAGTCGGGGATCAAGCAATGCTAAAATGAGATAGTGACTCATGACGGCAAGAACCTTGTACATTAAGGGGCTGTTTGGATAAGTGGATTTTAGAATCCAGGCGGTGTAAAATTTTGTGGGGAAAGTAGGTTGAAGATGAAGGGTTTAAGTAAGAAATCCAGGTTTTAGAAATCTCTCCCCCATACTGAGATTTCTAAAACCTGGAAACAGGGGATGATCTCCTACTCTCTCCCTTGGCGGAAAGCAGAGGAAACCCAAGATTCTAGAATCCGCGTATCCAAACGGCCCCTAAGGGAGTTTAAGAGTGAACATTACCAATTATCACAAAGAGCTTGCTGAAGATACTCAACGATCCAAGAGAGAATACAAAAGTATGAAGTGATTCAGGCATCTCTATACATTTACAAAGAACTGCCAATAGACAGAATTTGAGGAGCAGTTTACAAGAGGGTAACAGGCTCTAATTCAATCTCATAGTTGAGCAGCATTGAACATTTCATAAATGCAACACAGTACTACATCTTGGCTGCAAAAAAGCTTTGAAAACAAAACTTCTTCGAAAAAGTCAACTGAAGATTTGTGTAAAAAAATAAAAAATGGAATACCATATGCTGGGTGGGACTTCCTAAAAAATTCGCCCCTTTCTTCTATTAAAAAACTGACTGGTTGAAGGCTTTCGCTGCCAGGAGAACAGCCCATTTTCCAAAGAATTACTGGTGGATGCCTTGCGCTTTCTAACAGGTTCCCTGACATGCACCTTCCCCCTACTTGAGCCAGAAGGGGCCATCGAAAGTGTCAATTGGGAATAAATAGAACCCATTTGTACTTGGCGATAAATCACAGTAGCTGCTCCCATCACGAGAACTACTGAACCCACATCTTCAAAGTCAAGAGTACAACTATTCTCTGCGCTTAAAGATGGAGCTAGTAGCAGCCCCAATCACAACGATATGTCATATCCCGTGTCGGGTAGATTCTCAGATGTGCCTCAAAAATTCAATGACTTCTGAGTTCTAGTTGAAGCATCAAGGCCATTGTCACAACCGAGTTGGTTCTGCAAGAAATCCATTTTGGCATCCGCAACGGGCTGGATGCAAGGCGAACTAAATGACTTACAATTTGAATTTTGTAGGTTTGAGAAATCAAAATGTGGCTTCACTGTCTGATTGTCAGTGCTATAATATAAGGGATGCATTCTACTTGAATTCAATGAAGGATAAGTTTCCGTGGGAAATGACAATATATCTTGGCAAGAAAGTTGTAAGTTATCTGGGAAAAGTGGAAACTCGCAACAAGTACTAGGTAGCAAATTTGTCTGGTCATGAGGCATTGGTTTATTATGGAGAATGGGACTGCTAGACTCTGCATCCAAATGGGTTGAATTAATGGGTGCGGGTGTTACAACAATCTAGTAATATGATGCAAATTGAGGAGTGGAATTTGGGACTGAATTAACAGATTGAGGAGGCAGTAAACGAGATGGCGTTTCATAGGTTGTGTGGGAAGCAAGCTTAGGAGCACCAGAGGTTTCGGTAGATTCTTGCATGGAGTGCAACCCAGATTAAGGGCAGCAGAAGCAGGAGAAAAAATAAGGAGGGAATTAAATAAAAAAATCTATGTATTTCAAACAATCTAAACTTGAAAATACAGGCATCAAAGAGTGGAATTGGGCTTGGCCCCACTTTCAAACTGCCAATATTTAGATAGGCCCATCCCCAACCTCAGATGACCTTTGCTTACAGACTAATCATATATAGCGGAGTCTCATATAAAACAATATCTTCTCAGACATCTTTCAAAATGTTGGCATGGTTTCTTCCTTAAATAAGTCAAGCTGGATAACTGGATGCTAATATCAAAAGGTGCATTGGACCTTGCATCTAATACTCAAGCCTGTGCCCACACTATTATAGGAATTCAATGTTGCCTTAAATCCAGGCTAGAAACATTAGCCAGGCCTTAGTCCACAATGGATATCGAGCCCTTTGACAGCCTTTCATTCAAAACAGATTTCTCACACCCATTTTTCCTTTCCTAACAAGATCAAGGATAACGACGAAGAAGGTACAGATTTAAAGATTTCGACAGCAACAATGCAACTTCATTCTAATTAAATGTAAAACTGAGAGATTACCAGTAAATTATTTGGGCAATGACAAGGAAACAAAGAAGTAGAATAGGAACAAGGTTAAGAATGGGGTACCTTCAATACAAGGCTGCAATAGGTCTCCAGTTTCAGGGCTCTCATCCCTCTGAATTATCGTATTAATGGTTTCGTTGCTTCTCTCCAAGAGTGTCTTAAGTTCCATATAGTCTCACTACAGATGAGGGAAAGACCAAAGATGTTAAAATATAAAAGATGAATAAAGTAATTTGTTGTTTCACATGGTATCAGAGCAAAGGTCCTCATTCAAAACTCCCTGATATTAAAAATCCACATGTAATGGCCAACCCAAAAGAGGGGCCACATGTCCCACGTATAGGCCACATGTGAGGGGGAGTCTTAATAAACTATAAAAGATTAAATAACGCCATCTCCAGAGTAATTGGTTGTTTCACACAAGAAGGAAAAACCCAAATAAAAATGAGAAAGAAGAGAACACAGGAGAGAATGTGAGAGAGAAGTTACCTCGGAATTGGCTTTACAATACATGAACTCCTCTCCCTTCAAGACCACAAAGGGGAGCTTCTCCTGCCATTCCTTGTTCTTCTTGGTAGCCGAGCTGTGAATCTCATTGACGACCCTACACAAACACATGGCAGGGGCTGAGAAACAGACAGATACATGGTGGACTGAAGAGAAAGGGGAACAAAGATTGAAACGAGGAAAAGAAACTACGTAGCCCTCACCTGAATATTTCTTGGATGAGAAAACCTCTCATGGGCTTGTGTCCGTCACAGTGCCAAGCTCGCCTAACACACTCGTATGGCCTTGGACCAGGCCTCGGCATCTTTCTACTCACCATACAAAACCGAACTAAACACCCCCCTTTTACACTATGTTCCCCTGATACAGAACAGAGTAAAGAAAGAACCCGAACACAGAAAACCATCAAATCACTGTATCACTAATTTTTTTAGAAGTAAAGAAGAAAAAAAACACTCATCATACATCCGTTACCAAGATTATCATAATCTAGCAAGGTTTAAAAACTAAAACAAAACATAATTTAATCATATTTTAAAAAAAATAGTGAAGAAACTATTAAGGCAGACAATGTCTCTCCCTCCTTAAACAAACCATCTATCAGTCTCCGTGAGATCAATGAACCGCGGCTCCACCAACACAGCTTTCAAGTGATAGTTTTGCTTCTTTTCATCATTAGTATCCTCATTTCGCCATGATTAGGAATAAAAACGTGTTCCTTTTCCCACACTAGGCTTGTCCCACAAAACGATATCTAGATCATTGTCTCCTCTCCAAATTGATTCAACCATTTCTTTATGCCTCTATTACAACTGATTACACCTTTTAAATAATCCTTTTGAGATAGTGAAATATTTACACTTGGTTTTATGGGGAAGTTGTAGGCACTGCAGTCTTGTTACAAGAATTGTAAGTGTTGTGAGAGAATAGAGAGAAGAGAAAAGTGAGTTGGGAAAATCTCCCTCTCACTTATGTATTTATATTAAATAGGGAAAATGACCAAATGAAAGGGCTTTCTACTGACTATGACATTTGAAGAGGGAAGACTTGAAAATAACCAATATACAGTGATAGTGACGGGTTTGCATGGGTTTAGGACAAAAATACCCTCATTTTTAAAATATCGTCACCTCACCTCTCTCTCTCTCATGTGATGATCTCAACCATCAATTAGAGGGCCACAATTCCTCTCTTTCTCTCTCATGGGATGATCCCAACAGTCCATTAGAGGACCACAATGCCCTCTCTCTCTCTCTCTCATGGGATGATCCCAACCATCAATTAGAGGGCCCCAATGCCCCCTCTCTCTCTCATGGGATGATCCCAACCGTCCATTAAAGGGCCACAATGCCCCCTCTCTCTCATGGGATGATCCCAACCATCAATTAGAGGGCCACAATTCCTCTCTCTTTCTCTCTCATGGGATGATCTCAACAGTCCATTAGAGGGCCACAATGCCTCTCTCTCTCTCTCTCTCTCTCTCTCTCTCTCTCTCTCTCTCTCTCTCTCGTGGGATGATCCCAACCGTCCATTAGAGAGCCCCAATGCCCCCCCTCTCTCTCTCTCTCATGGGATGATCCCAACCGTCCATTAAAGGGCCACAATGCCCCCTCTCTCATGGGATGATCCCAACCGTCTATTAGAGGGCCACAATGCCCCTCTCTCTCTCTCATGGGATGATCCCAATCCCAACCGTCCATTAGAGGGCCACAATGCCCTCTTTCTCTCATGGGATGATCCCAACCGTCCATTAGAGGGTCACAATGCCCCGCAGGTTCGTGCACCTCTCTCCGGTATCCTCTAAACCACTGCTTACACTGTATAAACAACTTATAAACACTCTAAACAATTGTTTACCTTATATAAACCACTTGTAAATACTCTAAACCACTGCTTACCCCTATATAAACCAGTGCTTACACTGTATAAACAACTTATAAACACTCTAAACCATTGTTTACCCTATATGAACCACTTGTAAAAACTCTAAACCACTGCTTACCCCTATATAAACCACTTACAAACACTATAAACCATTGCTTACACTGTATAAACAACTTATAAGCACTATAAACCACTGTTAAGCCTATATAAACCACTTATAAACACTATAAACCACTGTTAGGCTTATATAAACAACTTATAAACACTCTAAACCGCTGCTAGGCTTACATGAACCACTTATAAACACTCTAACCCAGTGCTTACACTGTATAAACAACTTATAAACACTCTAAACAACTGTTTACCCTATATAAACCACTTGTAAATACTCTAAACTACTGCTTACCCCTATATAAACCACTGCTTATACTGTATAAACAACTTATAAACACTATAAACCACTGTTAAGCCTATATAAACCAGTTATAAACAATCTAAACCACTGTAGGCTTATATAAACAACTTGTAAACACTCTAAACCATTGTTTACCATATATTATACACTTATAAATCCTCTAAACCACTCCTACGATTATATAAAATACTTATGAACGTTGTAAACCACTGTTTACCCTGTATAAACCATGTATAAACACTCTAAACCACTGATAAGCCTATATAAACCACTTATAAACACTCTAAACCACTGATAGGCTTAGATAAACCACTGTTTACCCTATATAAACGAGTTGTAAACACTCTAACCCACTGGTAAGCCTATATAAACCACTTATAAACACTATAAACTACTTCTTACCCTGTATAAATCATGTATAAACACTCTAAACCACTGATAAACCTATATAAGCCACTTATAAACACTCTAAATTACTGATACGCTTATATAAACCACTGTTTACCCTATATAAACCAGTTGTAAACACTCTAAACCACTGATAAGCCTATATAAACCACTTATAAACACTATGAACTTCTTCTTGCCCTGTATAAACCATGTATAAACACTCTAAACCACTAATAAGCCAATATAAACCACTTATAAACACTCTAAACCACTGATAGTCTTAGATAAACCACTGTTTACCCTATATAAACGAGTTGTAAACACTCTAAACCACTGATAAGCCTATATAAACCACTTATAAACACTATAAACTACTTCTTACCCTGTATAAACCATGAATAAACACTCTAAACCACTGATAAGCCTATATAAACCACTTATAAACACTCTAAATCACTGATAGGCTTATATAAACCACTGTTTACCCTATATAAACCAGTTGTAAACACTCTAAACCACTGATAAGCCTATATAAACCACTTATAAACACTATAAACTACTGCTCACCCTGTATAAATCACTTATAAACACTTTAAACCATTGTTAATCCTTATAAACTAATTATAAACACTCTAAACCACTGGTAAACCTTAACAAACCACTACTAAGGATTATAAACCACTACTAAGGATTATAAACCACTACTGAGGATTCTTAACCAAAGAAGCTATATAAACTACTTATAAACACCCACTTCAGTAGTGGTTTATCATAGTGAAATAGTAGTTTAACTTAAGAAATTAGTGGTTTACAGTAAAATAACAATGATTATAAAGTGGAAAACAGTAGTTTAACATGGAAAACTTTCATTCAAGTTTATAAACATGCCTTATAATTGAAAGAGAAGGGAGAGGGCTAGAAATACACACCTTTCCATTGAATGGAGGCTTTGTGCAATGGAATGGTGGTTTCTAGTGAAGATTTTTGCGATTTCGGAATCTAATAACGTGTTTTTGCAATAGTTGTTGTAAATGGAGGCGTTTTCCAATGCAATGAAGGGTTAGGGAGGCTTTGACATCTAAAAATGAGGTTTTCAGCAATAGAATGGAGCTTTTGGCATCTAACAATGGAGGTTTTTGGGTTTTAAAAATGGAGGTTTTTGGATTTTTCATATGTACGTAGGTGGGAGGAAGAAGAAGAAGAGAGAAAAAGGTGGGTTTTGGGATTTGTATTCTAAATATAATCATTTCAAAAGGTGATTTGAGAGAGAGAGAGAGAATCAAGGGTATTTTAGTCATATGCACTCTTGATTGGTGATTTAAAAAACACCCCTCTTCAAATGTCATAGTCAGTAGAAACCCCTTCTATTTGGTCATTTTCCCTATTAAATAGGATAAGTACAAAAAGATGACAACTATGCCCTTAGGCAATACACTATATCCAACACTCCACCTCAAGCTGGAATATAGATATTATACATTCCCAGCTTGTTACAAATATCATTTAACTTTGACTTAGGTAATGACTTGGTAAAAATATATGCTAACTGGTCCACAGATCGGAAACATGTATTTCGCCCTTCTGGATTCTCTTGCAAATAAAATGGCAATCAACCTCCATAAGTTTGGTTCTCTCATGAAATACGGGATTGGTGACTATGTGAATTGCAGCTTTATTATCACAGTAGAGCTGAGCTGGAGAAGTAGCAGAGAAACTAATCTCTGACATGAGAGACCGTAACCAAAGAAGCTCCCCACTAGTATGAGACATAGCTCGGTACTCTGCCTCAGCTCTAGACTTTGAAACTATCTCTTGTTTCTTACTTTTCCACGATACCAGATTGTCGCCAACAAAGGTTCAATAACCCGTGGTTGATCTCCTATCTGCTGGAGATCCTACCCAATCCGCGTCACTAAATCCTTCCACTCTGGCATGCCCATTTTTCCTGAATAGCAAACCTTTTCCTGGTGCACCTTTGAAATAACGAAGAATCTGAACTACGGCTGCCCAGTAAGAAGTACGAGGGGCACTCATAAATTGGCTAACTACCCCAACTCCATAAAAGATATATGGGCGAGTAACAGTGAGATAAATAAGTTTCCCAACCAGACGACGGTACCTGCTAGGGTCATCCATCAAGTCTCCCTCTTCTGCAATCAGCTTGGTGTTTGGATCCATAGGAACACCGGCAGGCTTTGTTCCCACAAATCCAGTCTCCTCTAACAAATCAAACACATATTTTCCTGAGAAAGTGATAGATTGCTGCCAGAATAAGCTACTTCAATCCCTAGAAAATACAGTAGGCGACTAAGGTCTTTTGTGGAGAATTCTGCCAATAAGAAGGTCTTCAATTTCTATATACCAATCGTATCACTGCCTGTAATAATAATATCATCAACATAGACTATAAGGAGAACATGTCCTGCATCAGAAAGACAACTAAAGGCAGAATGCTCAACTGCACATTGCCGCATGCCAAATCCCATGACAGCATCACTAAAGCGCCCAAACCATGCTCTAGGAGACTGCTTGAGCCCATACAAGGACTTGCGTAGCCTGCAAACTGAAGATGACATCTCCCCCTAAGCAACATACCCTGGAGGTTGCTCCATGTAATCCTCCTCAAGCAAGTCACCATGAAGGAACGCATTCTTGACATCAAGCTGGTAGAGGGCCAGCCTTGGTTGACAGCAAGGGAAATGAAGACACTATATCCAACAGTAAGTAACCATCTTTCGCTGCTTGGAATCAAAACAATATAAAAGCTCAACTTTAGCAATATATTTAACACATGTTATGACTTTGAATTGCTGATGAGAGCGATAAGTGTGTCTCCCATTTTCTACTTCCATGACGACTCTAGTGTTCGCAATAGGAGTAACACGGTTATTGACCACAAAAACAATGCAATCTTTAGAAGTAGGACGCGAGACGAATGTCGTGACATGATCCGAAAGTTTGAAACCTTGGATCTTCGGTAAGTCAATTTTCGTAGGAGAGAAAATATTGAAGCAGAATAGGTGCAATATTGAAGCAAAAGAGGAGCTCATCCAGGTGCAATAGTAACCACTCTTGTTCCGAGGCAATGCAATGTCAACCTTTTAGCTCTAGGATTTGCATGAGGTAAGACTTGTGTGAGATAAGATCATATAGAAAGCAATTGGAACATTCGTCCTAGCCAACATGGTCCATGAGAATTGGCATTGGGGAAGTGATGAAGAAGTGAAGGAACAACCTAATCACCATTGCTTACATACGCTTCAAAACGCATGAAATTCAATCAGACACAATCGAGCAACAATCGACGTTGTGATGTCGGTTGAAAGATCTGTCCATCTTCTGTCTGATTGCTCTCTTTTTGAATTTGTGAGTCCCATGTTAGTTTCCCATGTTAATTTATGTAACAACCTTCCACGGATGTCTTTTCTTCTTCCTCGGAAGTTTAGGGCGAAACGGAATCCAACTTTGCTTTTCACAGATGTGCTGTTAGGGCAGTCAAATCCCTAAATCACTCCTTGCTAAAGCTGCTCACTTCTCTTTTCTTCTAGCTAGAAATGGGTTCTTAAGCACCCATCCTTTTCCCTCTTCCTTCTCTACCTCTCTTCAATAATTTAAAGGATTATTGCTGGGCTTATTGTGTCCCCCACAAATCCACATGACTGCTTCCTGTCTGGGAATCCCATCATTTTCCCTCTTTCACCCCAACCGTAGATTTTTATTTTGCCTACACTTGATATGTGCGCATATATTTGATTCATGTCGTTATGTAAAGCAACCTCCCCGAGTCCCCTATCCACGAATTCATATTATTTTGCATGGCTTTTCCAAAAGACATATAGGCACTCATGCTATTGGGGATATTCTTAAATACATACCTCACCTGAGAGGATATGTAAAAGGCCACCACCTCTATGTAGTTTTATATCAAAAGATCACTTGCCGTCAAGTTGCAGAGGAAAACTAAAACGACAAGGGCCTTTACTTAGAAAAATAATTAAAATACCCTCAAAGAAATGAAGGCCATGTTCGGCAACGATGAACCTTTTTTGAGCAATAATTTTTTAATGGGTAATCTGGGGTTTTGGCAAGGACCCCTACCAGTTTATTAGATAAAGAGAAAAAATGTTACATTCATGGGTACAAGATGACATCCCTAACTCAGAACAAGAAAGTGGGAGATCCAAAAACTTTGGACAGACAAAAAACAGAACACAAGTTGAAAGTGCTCAATACCAATCGACTAGTTCAATGGGAGCACGTTGGGGTATTTGGGAGCGTCTTATGCCACTCTAATTTGGAACCTTCTGCCGAAGTTCAACTTCAGAGTCGTGGTGTGTGATACATTTGAATTTGTAAGCCCAATGGTTCCCACCTTGGCAATCTTCTATGTTTTGATGATTCCAAACACAAGTTGATTTGTGTTGTATTTCTAATGTGTTTGATGTTTAAGTGCATGTATTAGAAATCAAGTAATCAAACACCAAACTCAAGGAAAATGGCATGGATCGTGGCATGAACCAAATGAAGAAGATCATTTGAAGCCAAAGGAATATGAAGGCTTGGAGCATTTCATGAAGACCTTGTGAAACCAAAAGAATGGAAGAGATGATCCATGATGGACTTGAAGCCTTAAAGTTCAAGAGAAGATTGAAGTGCTTTTCAAGTCTTTTTAGAATGTATTCTCCTCTCTTTTTTTTTTAGAGATGATAAAGGCACTTAACAATGTTTTAAAATGAACTTGAAAATCTATTTGAAAACTTAGAAAAATGTATTTGAAAACTTAAGACCCTGATTTTTTATAAGTAAAAATGAAATTTAATACAGGGCCGGTAGACCGGGGTATCCCGGACGACCACGGAAGCCGTGCTGGAAATCCAGCACTTGGCTTTCAATAGCGGGCCGGTAGATTGGGGTGATCCGGTCAACAACGGATATGTTTCTGTTTCGACAGAAACAATCCAGCATGGTTGGGGCGGACGACTGCCAAGGGTCGGTCGACCGCGATAGTGTTTTGAGCCGAATTTTAAATAAAAAAGGGAGACCTCCGGGGCAACCGCCACTGGCTCGGTCGACCGCGACGGTTTGAAATTTAAAATTAAAAAGGTTTGGCCGATAGGGGTGGACGACCGCCGTGGCTCGGTCGACCGCGCCGGTCTGGCAAAATAGCCGTTGGGGACTGCGAGACTTGACTTTTGAACCCAAATTACTACAGTTTTACCCCCAAATGGTCATATTTTCAAATGGGCTATATATACACTATCCAAACCTTTTAAAAGCATCTCTTTGCAATAACCTGAAGATCTAAAAAGAAAAAATCAAACTTGTTTTAGTGCCTCTCTCATCTCTAAGCAAGGAAGTGGATTAGGCTTATATTTGTACATCTTTTATCCATCCTTTGTAACCCTCTTGAAGGGATTTTAGTTTTCTTCCTTTAAAAGATCATTGTATATTTGGCGAGTGTGAAGGGATGCGTAGCCATCCCAAGAGCGAGTGTTGGAGACGCGGAGCTTTCTCCTTTTTCGTGGCGAGTCTTTCGAGGCATAGCCAAGTTGTAATTGGGTTGATTCCCCGCCATTAAGGGAATCCATAGTGAAGCCATCAACGGATTGTGTTGGTGGAGTGGAGTAGGTCCGAGGTCAGGACCGAACCACTTAAAAATCTCAGTGCACTCTCTCTTTACCCTTGCTCTTTATTTTGTGGTGTGCATTTTGATTTTTATTTCATTTGTGGTTAAGGGTTTAATTTGCAGTTGTTTTTAGCTTCCACATTGTTTTTTGGCAAAAAGTTTTAAAACCCAATTCACCCCCCCCCTCTTGCGTTGCCATCACCCCTTGGATTTCAGAATCCCCCAAGTCTGGACCCTCTCCACTTTCCTCTTGCTAAACTAGGATCAATGTGACAAGATGGCATTCATCCACCCATGATACTTTCTTCTTTCGAGATTCTTACCAAGGCTCTTTGTCTCTCCCTGACTCATCTTCAACGGATGATTTTGGATCCTATGTTTCTTTAGATCATCTTCACTATTTGAGGAGTCATTGCAGATATGATCTTGGTCATCATCCTCTGATTCTGATGATTCCATATTATTAGAAGATTTTGTCTCAAGTGAGAGTATTTTCATTCCATCATCAGAGATTTCCAACGCTAAGAAACTGTTTCTCCATTTGATTTTGCCCGTGGAGATCTTGGTGGTTTATTCATGAATTTTGCTTTCTCACTGCCTTTTGGTAGGTTCAGATACATGTCTCCACTATGTCTTTACTCTTGATTTTCAGTTGCTTCTGATTTTGATGTATCTGCAGAAGCTTGGAGGGTCTGCTTCTAAACAGGTCTCCACTCCTTCCTCATGTGGATTTCTTTCCCCTTTTCTACTCTTCGGCAAGTTTTCGATGTATGATTGAAGTTCTCACAGGTTGTGCATGCCTGAGAGGCTTCCAATCATATTCAATGTGGGGAAGAAGAGTCCCCGTTGGATTGTTTAGTTTAATATGGTTTGGAAGTGGGGGAATTGACATTGATTTCCACACAAATCCTTGCATTGTTAAGTCTTGAGGCTTCCATTGTCTAAGTATCCATGTACGGGGGCTTACCCACTTCGCTAGCTATCTTGCTCAAACCAGAAGGGGTCAAAATTTTTAAATGGAAACATAAAAGTCTGATCCATACAGGCATGGAGGAAAGGCTTAACTTTTCGGGAGAAATATCCGATGTCTATCTTCGTAAGAGAAGAGACCAGCCTCCGCAGTTGTGGGTGTTGGCTTTAATCACCTGAGAACAATCCTCCGGGTTACTAAACTTGAAGAGGAACCCGTTTTTGAGAGCATATGGCTTAATTTTCCCTTATGTTTCCATGTATGAGTGAGGTGTTCCCTTAAGGATAAGAAGGGTCTTCTTCCGAGGAAGTATCCCACCAAGTTGTTGGCCCATCATTGCTCTGCTTCGGCGAAATCTTCCTCTACAAATTCAATGCAAGCTTCTCCTCTGTCATTTATGGCAGGTTCTATAAACTCCAGCTTTGCAAAAGTTCATGAGGTTCTAGAGATTGAGCAGCTCCAATACCTTTGAATCGGTGTAGGAATCTGAAGGCCTAGTATTGGAAGGGAATTCAAGGCGAAGCGATGAGTAGTACTCTAGATGTATCCTGTCCTTGCGAGGAACAAAAAGGTCATGGATCATGACCACTCTGCATTTTTGCCAAGCCAAAAACACAATTTTAGCTACCCTAGCATCGAATTCCTCTGGTGAACGAAATCGTTTGAGGGGCACCCAAGGTTGTTGCCTACTTCCGAATTGATGCATGACCCGGTGAGGGGTGTAGAAAGAAGTATCTCAGAGGCCAAGGAGACGAACATAACTGGTCTTAAAAGTGGTTATGGTGACCCTATTAGGACCTCTAAGCTTCCAAGAAATGCCGTCATTCGTACGGGTTGCTAACCAAGTAGCCCATGAGAGTTCTCTTTTGAAATGGACAACATGGCTCCCTGATTCGAAGTTACAAATGGAGGCAATTACTTGAGGTTGAGGGATTGCAATGCGGAGCTTTAGACAAAGTCAAATATAGAGCAGGGTTGGACACCCTGTAAATGGAAGATGAGGATATTGGAAGATATGATCAAGTCCATTGAAGGTTTCTACAAGTATTGTAAGTACAGGATTGCAATCTTCAGAGAAATGATCGACTATACTAAGGATGGAAAGGGAAGCTAGGTTGGAATTCTGACATACAAGGTACTTGCCATATATACAAAATATATAGGCCTTGTGAAGACGTTGTTGTAACAGTAAGTCTTCCAAGTCTCCAACTGGAGCATAGGCCTGGATGAGTCTTTCAGCAAAGACGCCATTTGGTGTCATGAAGATGATCGGGTCTTGCCATGGCATACAAACCAATCGGTGGCACAAGAGATTGTTTGATCCGTACCTCAGTTCAAGACGGATAATGGGTCCATCATCGTGGAACTATAATAGAGTGCAACACTCTTTGAAAGTTGGACAAATTTCTTCAAGACCGAAACGGAAGATGTGATGCCGGGGATTCCAGAATCTTATTGTTGCTTATAGGAGATTCTAGTCTATTTGGATGGATTCAAACAAAGGGAATAACTGCTCGTTGTAATTCATACACTCGATGGGTTTGGAACTCTTGGGTAGCTGGTAGCTTTGAATCCATTCAGGCATCATTTTTGTAGTCATTACGTGCTTCATATGAAAGATTAACTAGTTTTAGACAAAAGATTGATATAAGTACCAAACCTTATGCAGATATTTATTTATTTATTTACATTTCCTTTCCTTTTTACATGGCCTGTAGTAGGCTGAAAAAAAACACGATAAAGCAGGAAAAGGAAAAGAAAACAACATCCTATGTCTCCTGTGTGGGCTGGCTCAGAGATCGAGGTCTAGAGTCCTCTGAAGAACATCCCTCTCGAGCAGTGGTAGTAACTTGTCACAACCTCATCTCCACGTGCTGCAGCCATTTCGAGCACTGGAATGATTTTCTTTTTCTTCCACTTGGAAGCGACAATCCTGATAACTAGACTAGTAAGCTCTTGCAGAGGGAAGAACTGAATGAGCGGTCCGATGATCTCCTGCCTGGACTTTGAACAGCATTTGGATTTTGTGTTTTCATGATTTTTTGATTTTTATAATTTTGGACATGTGAGGGGCTGAGAATTAGGTCTGCCCCTATGATTTAAGACTTTATTGAATACGAGGAAATACCCCCAGAAAGAATTTAGCGAAAATAATTAGGGTTTTAAAGAATAGGTCTTAATCCTGTTGAAAAGAATAAAATGATTATTGAGCAAAGCTCAGACATGTTTTGACCCAGAATGCTGGTCAAAATCGGGAATGAATGAGAGGTCAAAGTTTAAGAAGAAATCATGACCTTTGAAGATTAATTTTTGAGAAAAGATTAAACTAGAATGTCGGTCTTTAGGTGTAGACACCCCATTTTGACCGAACCCTAATAGAGTCGTTAGGATAGAAACCCTATCAAACTAGTGTTCTAAGGTCCCAAATTATGCCCTAGGTTAGCTTAGGGTCCCACCAAGGTCCCTGTGAAATTTCGTTAAGATCTGAGCTGATTCGCCTAGTGAGCAAGCCTCGATAGTGTCGCGATGCAAATTCAGATAGGGGGTTAAGTCATCCAAGAGGGAGTGCCCTGTAAGTGAATTAAAGAAGAGATGATACATTAGAGAAGGTTGTCCAAGGAATAAATGGGGTCAAATATATCATTTCTCTTAGGGGTCTATTCTACCCAAGCACCCCTCTGAGATTAAAAGAGTAATTATAAATACAATTGAGGAGGGCTGTCTATAGGAAATTAAAGGGGGTGTCAATTTATCATTTCCCTTTAAAAGGCAACTAGGATTAGGGTTTTAAAGGAAGTCCCCATTTTTCAGAAAAAAAAGAAAAAAAAACCTAGCCGCAAGCTACGCTCGTAGCGAGAGAGAGAGTTGCAGGGAGAGGCCACCTCCGACCATCCATAGCAGCCACCCATTTTCTTCTTCTTTTCTACTTCCACCGCCATCACCATCACCACCTCTACCACCATCAACCTGTATTTCTTTCATTTCCCAGCTTCTTCTCCATCACCTCTTTCCCCCAACCCAAACCCTCTCTTCTTCTCCACCAACCCATTCCCGCCGGCCAACCCCGTTAAATCCGGCAACCCCATCCAATCAAACCCCATCTTCATCTCCTCTTTGATCTCTATCATTTTCCTTGCTAGCCCTCATTTACATCGAACCTCTTCTCAGAAACCACCATTCGCCCACCCACCACCACCTTCTCCGACCATTCTTGATCGGAATCCGATGATCCCTAACCCGATTCCGCCCGATTCCGCCCTTGCCACCGCACCCCTCCAAAATCCATCGAAACCCCTTTCATCTCCTTACCCCCATCCCTTCAGGCCACCACCTCCACCACCTTGATTCCAAGTTGCTCCACCACTATTACCCAAACCCAGTTTAACCTCCATCTCTATTTGATCCCAGGCCCTTTAACCCTTCTCTGTTAAAAAAAAAGAGAGAAAAACAGAGAGAGAGAGAGAGAGAGAGAGAGAGAGAGAGAGAGGGAGAGGAGAATCCGATCCCCTCTACCCATCTTCTCCGGTGGGTTCTCCACCGGAATCCGGCCGATCTTCAACTACTTCCACCCTCAGCCACCTCTGCTACCACCCCATTCCCATTTCCCTAAACCCATTCCATTTCCATCATTTTCCTCTTCGCAGCCCCTTAAAACCCAACTCCTTCTTCTCCGATCCATTAGCCGGAGCTCCGATGAAGCTCACCTCGAAGTTTACCATTTCCTCCGGCCTCTCCGTCACCCAAACCCATTTTATTCTACATCTCCATCTCAGATCCAACCAAAACCCTCTTCTTCTCCTTTATTTCATAACAGCTACCTTCTCTTCCCCAACAGCCAACACTTTAAACCTCTTTGAAACCCATTTCAAATTCCCCATCATCAGCCCTTTTGATTTCAACCATCAGCACAAGCCTCTTTCATTTTGCTAAGCCTCTCGCTCTCTTTCTGTCTCCCTCTGGGCAGATTTTAAGAGGAAGAAGAATAGAAGAAGAGGGTTGGGGGCATAGAGTTTGGAAGAAGTAGAGAATAAAAGAGAGGGTTGTGCTGCATCTCTTGAAAATGGGTCTTTCTTCTGTTTTGGGGTTGGGAGTGTCGGTTGAGAGAAGCCATCACCACCAGTTCTGGCGATCAACTAAGGCGAGCTCCTCCGCTGTCCCGAAACCCAGATCTGACCGCCATCCAACCAACAATTTTCCGATCTCTGTTGTCGGCAAGCTGAATTTATTCAACTCCAGTAACATTTCTAACTTCTCTGTTATTATTGAAAGCGCATGGTTGTTCACTTTGTCTCTTAGATATTGCAATATTAGTCAATGGATTTGATTTTAACTTGGTTTTTGGATCTAAGCTGGGGTTTAATTTCTATTGTAAGTGGATTGTGAAGTTATGGATACTTAACTGATGTAGGAAATCAGGTTATTGCTCTACTCCATGTCATGGGTATGAGTACTATCTGATTTCACAGGAGACCCCATGTCGAGGGTTTGTTTGTGTGTATCACTTGATTTTTGTTTCTTTACCCTATGTTGTGGGTATTACTGGATGGATTTGTTTTCACTTATTTTTGGAGCATTTGTAGATTCTTGGAGTTTGGCATTTTCATATATTTCTGAACTTTTCTTTGGTTGAGTTAACCCTTGGTTTCTATATTTTGATTTGAAAATGGCATGTGTTAAGTAGATGATGTCTCCGGCATGACTGGTTTTGTTATTCTAGAAGATGGAGCGGGCTATGATGAGGTTATTTGGAGCCCTCCTTTAGCTTTCTCTTTCCTTCCCTTTCGAAGCTTCTCTCAATTTTAAGATTTTTCCTTAGATCTCAGGGTTCCTATATTTTCCATCAATTTCAGAGGTTTTCTGTCTGGCCCTGGCGATGCGGAATATTTCTTGAGCCAACCCCTTGCCCTTCTTATCATTTTCTCCATCTTAGGATCTTCGCAGGGTTTGAGGGGTTTCCTTTCTTTTCGGGATTGTTCTTCATACGTTCCTTGGGATCCTCTTCGAGTTTCGGTGTTCCATCATATTTTGGGAACACTTCTCTTAGGTTTGGCAACGATGGAACGTTTCTTGAGCCAGCCTCTTCCCTTCCTGCCTTAGGGTTTTCGTAGGTTAAGGGATTCCCTCCTCTTAGAGTGTTTAACTAGTTAGGACCCTTCCTCAATTACTGATTGTTTAGTAATTCTTCTTATAGGGTTTTTGTCTGTCCCCTTTGTTTAGAAGTCTACCCTTAGGGTTAGAAGCTTTTCATCTCTCGTTTGTTTAGGTTTTTTCCCTCGCAGATTAGATATCGTCTCCTTTGGAGATTGATTAGGGCTCGTTAGTTTTATTTTCTTCTCTTCGAGATTGTTCTTTTCTTTGGGATTTTAGTCCCCCATATTTTGATTTCTTTCCCCTTAGGCTTTAGGGATCCCGTTTTCCTCTAAATTACTCTACCGGGATATGGTGGGTAAGGAGGCTCTTCTATCGGATCCCCTTTAGCTGAAGGGTGCTAACACACTTTTTAAATGTCAAAAATATAAAAGCACTTCAAAAACATTTGAAAACATCAAAAACCTTTAAAAAAAAGCTAAAGTGTTGAGTTTTATAGCGTATTAGGAGAGTTCGTTTCGAACTACGTTGGCTTGATCCTCTTCCACGAGGTACGTAGTGCAGCTTGGGATCCATATCCCAAGTCTAGCCAAACTTTTTGTAAATAATGTTTTAAACCTTCTTCAAAAACCTTTAAAATCCTTGTTTTCAAAAAATCTTCCTCTAGAGTTCGGACTTTGTCCTAGATAGAGAGTTTTTAGAGTGAGGGGTTTGTCCCTGGTGAATTGTTTGTTTGTTGTGTGCTTGTTTGTATTTGTTTGTTGTGTGCTTGTTTGTGTTTGTTTAAGAGTTATGGGTTTGTCCTAGAGTTATAGGAGCGCCTCCGTCCGGTCAGTTGGCGATTCACATTGCCGACTGATGACTAGGTCTAGAATGCGCTAGTGATCTCATTGTTTTCCTTAGGACACACATCCTAGTTACACATAGGTTGTAGGAACCACCTGCATTAGCTTAGGGCTAACCTGCATTTAGTTAGGGCATATAGGATGTCCTAAAATCTACAATCCACTGAAATCTAAATGATCGCTCAAGAAGCTTTAATAACTGGTCCCGTCTTTTAGATCGAGTCTAGGATAGAGGTCTAGGTGTCTTAGGCATCATAGCTTAGAATAGGCGCGAAGAACTACGTTGCCTTGATTCTCATGGAGGCGGGGTACGTAGACTTCTTTGGATGAACATCAGACCATCCAAGGACTCGGGCTAAATCGTTTAGAGTCTTAAGATTTGTTGCGTTGTTATATTATATATTTTGTTGTGTTTTCTTACTTTCTTATGCAGACCTATACCTTTAGCTATAGCTTGCATGTGTATGTCCACCAAAACTTAGACACCAGTTAGGCATGTCACTCATAACCTATTTGTGATTAGGTGACACATCTTTTATCTTACTTTATGTGTGCTTATTATTTCATTCCCGAGTCATGCATGATTAGGTAGACATTCACTCGGGGATATTTGTTCCCATTTCACATGATTTTTACCCAAACTTCTTTGGAGTTAATGAAAATGGCATAAGAGACCAAGTGTTCGCACTCGGGCGAATTGGGGGTGCTCTTCGGACCTTCTCCATTCGTCATCAGGCACGGACCTTTTGTATCTCTGGTTATCTATTGCAAACAGAGCATTTGTTTTGGTTCCATAACGTATCCATGGATGGCGACTCTGAGTTATTTTTAGATATATCTTGGTTTCGAGCCCTGGCTCCGGATCAGGATGTATCTCTTTCTTTTTATATCGCCACTCATGCTATGCTGTGAGGGTGGTAAGAGTTTCGAGAGTTCCTTGGTAGAGCCCTCCTTCACGTTGTGGAGATCTAGAGGATGTAGGGACTCGTTTCCTCATCATCCTCGGATCGGGGTCCACATTAGGTTAGGTGGCGCTAACCATAAGGCAGACATTCCTGTAGGGTGCATGATTGTTATCCCAGGAATGTGATTATATGGGTTGCTGTTTATCTTAATAAATTAACTGCAAGTGCACGAATCGAGTGTAGATACGGGTCGAACTCAGGGAAGAGATCGGTTAAGGTATAAACTTTTACACTTAGGCAAAATGCACAATTATTCAAAGGATCTTCACTAACTACCTAATTTAACCAAAAATTCTAAATTTAGTTAACTAAGAAATTCGATTATTTAACCTGATTAAGAAACCAAAATCTAAAGCCTAGATTAATTAGACAATTGGTTACAAAACTACACTATATTGATTTGAAATTTGATTGGAAAATAGATTGGAAACCTAGTGCAAAACTTAATTTGATTTTTAAGACGAATAAAATTTAATTTAAAAGATTACTTAGGATTAGAATCCACCATGGGTTTAGATAGGATTAATAATTAAAACAATCTTTGCATTGAATCGTATAAGTAATGAATTAGGTCAATGGGAGATAAGATCAAAAGATGTCATTTCCTATGAGTAATTGATCAAGTACACTATCCAACGTTGTTGATTATATAAGAATTTATATTTGTTCATCAACAATTATTCATACGAAAGGGTGAAATCCAATGGCATGAATAATTGGGTTGTCACAAATATAAAGCCCTATATATTATTTTACTTCACACCATTGAATTTAATTAATAATCTTTCTCCTTCCCCATGGCTTCATCTAAACCCTAAGTAGATTGGGTTTAGTTACTCATGGAGAAAGTGAAAGAAACAAAAATAAAGAAATATAATGCCATCTATGAAATTGAGTAAGGAAAAGAAATAAAAATAACGTCTTCTTTAATTGAGATTGTAACAGGATTACATTGAATTGGAACTTGAAATTGTAAAATAAAAAAAAATAAAAACAAAAGATGGAAAAACTTAGTCTCAAAATCTCCTCTTAGCAATGGCTGAATCCTCTTCCTCCTTCGTTTGATGTCACCTCGGGTTGGATGATGGTTGGTCGGTTCTTGTTGAGATAGAGATAGGTGAAATAAAAGATAAAAGGAAAAATAAAAGAAGTAAAATTGTAAAAGTTGGAGAGAGCTTAGATAACGTTGGTGATGATGGAATAATGAGAAAATATATTAGTGATGAGAGAGAAAAAGAGTAGTTTGCTTTGGGATGGTGAGATGTATGATGTATGGTATGGGATGTTAGATGATAAGGGCTGTGGAGACATGGGATATATGCATGTTTATGCAAGATGGTGAGTGGCTTTGTATGGATGAATGGGAAAGGGCTATAATGAGGGTGAGAGAGGGTTGTTATGAGAGAGAGAGAGAGAGAGAGAGAGAGAGAGAGAGCGAGAGAGAGAGAAAAGAGAGTTCTAGTATATATCCCTTCTTGTTGTGGACACGTCCACATTTATAGAAGATGACTTGCTATTTTCTTTATTCCCAAGATTTCCATGCTCGCCCCTTTTGGAAAGATTGCAACCCTGCTCATTTGGAAACTTATAAAAAATCAAAACGGACACCCAACCTTTCACTTTCTTTTTTTACTCTTATTCACTATTCAGCGCAATAGGAACCTCGTTGTTATATCCCTTAGATTACTTCAATTTGGACATCAAATGATTCACTTTACATGTGACATATGGTTACTATCCTATTAGCTCCTTCAAATGGCAATCTTAGGAAATGTTCTCGATTCATTCCACCACATAACCTTTTAAATTTAGCAACCTTCTATCTTGGTTTTCCTAAATGCCACTCCCACGCTTTCAAAATAAAGGACATTGGCAATTCTTTCTTCCACTTGGCAGCTTTCTAAAAAAAAACGTTGGGAGGAATTATTAAGTTGCCATGTCAAGAGGAGTTGCTGGAATTCTCTTTTTATAAGAGACAGTGAAAGAGAGTTTCCAACATGAGTAGCTTGCCCAAATGAGAGTGTTGTTCGGTTCATCCTCTCCCTAATAAAGGGAGAGCTGCTTGCCTCTTTTATAGAATGGTCTAGATTGTCTTCTAAATATATGGAGCAGAGAGTTTGAGAGGAGTTTCTTTCTATATTATATGAGAGAGAGTGTAACCTTCCAAATCCTCCACCGTACATGCCTTTTAGAGTCTTTTTGTAACCAGAGAGGGAAACACATAATTTCATTGACTCCTCAAATGAAACTAATTTCTAGTGAGTCCCACTTGAATTGGCCAAACATGCACCCCTTCTACAGAATTCGAGCATTACATGAGTTTGTACAAACGTAATTCCTTCCTCAATCCTAACTCAAAAGTCTTCTGGCAGCCCCCATCCCCAAGTTGACCAAAATTTAACCTTATTCCCACTTGGATTTTTTACTTATAGCACTATGCAAATTGATATTGGCACCGCATGTTAGATTTACATTATGTAATAAATCATTGTGGTTCCACCACCATGGTCGAATTCCATGAAATAATTTAATTTCTAGAAAATCAGTGGGCCCCACATGTGATTGTCGAATGGTGGTTTCCACTCATTGACCGAAGCCCAAGTAGGTCCAATACTTGATCATTTTTAAAGTGGGTCCTCTCCCATAGCTACATTTCATTGAAAATGTAAATCTCCATTCCAAACAATGTGTGGGCCCACTTTTATGTAAATAGGGTATGAACAAAGTCTTTTAAGATGGACCCAAAATCCAAATTGACCAAAATCTCCTCCGAAACCCAATCCCTTTGAACCTTCAACTTTCAATGAAAAATCATCCAAAATGGTGAAAACTAATCAGAGCCTTTGGTGGCTAAAGTGGAGCAAAATGGGGGTGTTTTTGAAGTCTTTCTTTTGTTGAGTCGAGGTCAAGTTTTTGAAGTGTTGTTTAGTCTGTACCCTCTCAAAGCTAGGTAAAATGTAAAAAAAAAAGGAATTTGTGTCTCCTATGGACAATGCGAAGCACATAGCAGAGTTCAGAAGGTGGCAGGCTTTTTAGCCCATTGACAGCATCAACAAACAGTAGATATGAAGGAAAATTCTGAGCAGAGCCTGTTTCTGGTGCTTGAGAAAATTTTTGTAAACCCAAGTGTTCATGAGAAAAGTTTTGTAAACCTAAGTGTTCATGAGAAAAGCTTTGTAACTCCAAGTGTTCATTAATGAAAGACTTTGGCCTATTATTTTGAGTTTGCTCTCCAATGAATCTTGTCATGGAAGTAAACATACTAGGGGCATCTTTTATAACTTGCGTCGTAAAAGATGTCAAACATACCATGATATTTGAGATGGTTATTCTCATCAAATAGAGACTAGAGAAGTTTGAACACACTCTTTTGAGTCAGACTCCTTAGTCAAATTCTTTTCTTTTGAAGTTAACTTTTCAGAAAATTATTTCCTCAGCAGAGTCTAGAATTTACTTCTACAATCTTCAAACCCTGGCAGAATGCTTTTTCACCTATTTAAAAAGGTCAATGCTTGAAAATTCCTTCTAGTTTCTTGAGTCTTGTCTTTGGCAAAGATCATGCATTTTCAATTACTTTCGACAAGATATTACTAATCCGTCAATCAATCGAAGTTGTTTCAATCATTTTCAAGGTTTTTAATAAGGTAGAAATTACCGGAGTCCATGCTTCGTGGTCTGGTATTTTCTTCCATTGTTTTGAAGGCTTTTACTAAGGTAGAAATTACAGGAGTCCGTGTTTCGCAGTCTGGTCTTTTCTTTCATTATTTTGAAGGTTCTTAATAAGGTAGAAATTATCGGAGTTCGTGCTTCGCGGTCTGGTCTTTTCTTCCATTGTTTTGAAGGTTTTTAATAAGGTAGAAATTACCAGAGTCCGTGCTTCACGGTCTAGTCTTTTCTTCCATTGTTTTGAAGGTTTTTAATAAGGTAGAAATTATCGGAGTCCGTATTTCACGGTCTGGTCTTTTCTTCCATTGTTTTGAAGGTTTTTAATAAGGTAGAAATTACCGGAGTCCGTGCGTCGCGGTCTGGTCTTTTCTTCCATTGTTTTGAAGGTTTTTAATAAGGTAGAAATTACCGGAGTCCGTACTTCACGGTCTGGTCTTTTTCTCCATTGTTTTGAAAGTTTTTAATAAGGTAGAAATAACAAGAGTCCGTGCTTCGCGGTCTGGTCTTTTCTTCCATAGTTTTGAAAGTTTTTAATAAGGTAGAAATTACCGGAGTCTGTGCTTCACAGTTTGGTCTTTTCTTCCATCGTTTTGAAGTTTTTAATAAAGATAGAAATTGACGGGTCCGTGTTTCGCGATCTTGCTTTTTCTTCCATCATTTTGAGAAGTTTTCATTAAAGGGAGAAATGACTAGATTTCGTGTTTCGCGGTTTGGTCCGTTCTTTCATCTTTTTGAAAAAAAAAGTTTTTAATGGAGTAAGAATTTACCGGATTCAGTGTTTCATGGTCTAGTCTTTTCTTCAGTGTTTGGAAAAGTTTTAAAGGAGAGATAAGAAAGAAGTAAGAAATCACCGGATTTCATGTTTCACGGTCTGGTCTTTTCTTCGTTCGCCCTGCGATAACAGACAATGAAATGTCAAGTAATGACTTGTCTGGTTATCGCTCTGCAATGTGTTGCTACCTAATGAAGTTAGGAGTCAGGCATATCTGCGAAGATGTTTGTATGGATGTGGGAGCCGGTTTTTTCCCGTATTTGCACAAGACAACAGGGGATCACCACAATCGGGTTTTACATAAGGGGTGTTATTTGATCTGCACTACTTGCGGACTCGGGACCGTAGTCCTAACTCTCAAGTTTAGAGAAACTCTGAGTCGCTACCTAGGCTAGGGCCTAGGACCCGTGTCTATTCTTCTAAGGAAATGAGTAATGACTCCCTTTGCCTGTGCCTCAGTGCCATATCTTCTCAGGCCTTATACTTATCTTGGATAGACTTATATGTTTCTATCTCTGCCAATGATAAGTATCTTGTTCTAGAGTTTGAAAAATCTCTAGAACCCTTATTCATTGGACAATGCTTGAGATGATCATCTCATTGTCTATGAAGTAGTCTCTTATCATGTATTTTTTAATGAAAATATGTTATCATGATAAGATCCAATGGCTATGTCTTTTACATTCCCTAAGCCATTATATATTGTCAGGCCTTTCATTATAAGAATTATCAAAGGCCAATGACAATCTCATGGGAGAGAGAATTGATTCTTTGAACTTATCATGTCCCATCATTTCTTCCAAGATTTTAGCTTCAGAGGACTCCACTCAAATCATATGTTCTTCGCAGCTTATCTATGGTACTTGTCTCATTCCATTGTGCAAGATGTAATAAGATGATTGATGTACTCAATTTTTCTCTGTCCATCTCTACGTTCTTCCTCTGTGAAGGATGAACAGAGACTAAGGAAATTAAACTCATGTTTAAAGGTTGGCATGTGCACTTCATGATCATCCTCTCTAGGATGACCCTTCGATGAAGGAGAAAAGTTAAAACAAGTACCCAATCTCTCAATCTGGAAAGATTTGTCAAAAGATGCTCCCTTACATGGAAAAAAGGGTCAAGCATTGATCTAAGCTCTTCTAAACATTCATCTGTAGAAGAGTTCCGGATAGAAGAAAAGAAGTTCAGTTTTACTTCTTTCGAGAGATTTCCAAATACCACTTTTATCATTTCTTGAAGTGATAAAAGAAATGTGGTATTAATCTTCCTTTTTGATCATGTATATTGAGCTTTATGGTTCTTATCTATGTATACATGATCTTTTGGTTGCCATGGATATGTACCTCATTGATTTTATTCTTGTATCCACGTGTTTATTAGACTATATTCTCTTCATTGCCATATCTCATATCTAATAATCATCCATTCTAATTCATATGTGACTATCAATTGAATGGAGCAACTCAAAATGGTTAAAGGTGATTAAACTTGAATCAAGGGCCTATGTGCTTGAACTCTAACATTTATATTAGATGCACATAGTCAGTGGGAGCTTTCATTTTGATGTGTAAATCTCTATGAGCACGAAACAAGTCATCTCAAAAAGGTTATATTATTGTTCAGAGCATATCATTGCTCTGGAAGAGACTTGTCTGCTTATTGTCAAGAGATCCCCTACACAATGCAACTTGTGAACTTGAAAAGTTAAGTCATAGATTTGACCATATCCTTGCTCAGGTAGATACTTATCTGTATCAAAAGTTGCAAATGAAGCCCAAGTATTCAAATCACTCACCTGTTTAACCATTTTCTCTGTCATGACCTACAACATAGATTTCACCTAGAGCCAATGACAAATACATAGGGGGAGAGCCAAATGGTTTCATATTCATGTTTATATAGATCATTATGATATGCTCACATGATCTATTGCCCCCCATAATTGTGCTTAACTTGCATATATTTTCAAATAAAAAAAATAAAAAAAATTTGCTTATCATGCATTTTACTTATGTTTTCTCGCTGATAAGCATAATAAGAGCTTAAATGCAATATCATATACTTGGTGTGTAGCTTATATAAGCTATCATTTATCTTGACACCCCACTTGTACTTTCACTTGCATATCCTTACATTTTTATTGTTGCTAAAAAGGAGAGATTTTTGGAAACTGATTAGGTAGTTCATATTTTGTATGCATCACATGCTTTACATTCATTTATTACTCTTATGCATATAGTGAGGGGGAGCATTGCTTAATTGTTTATTATATTTAATGCTTATTAATCTATTTGTTTAATATCTCTTGCTTCCCTAATTGATTTGTTTGCCATCATAAAAGAGGGGGAGAATGTAAGCCCAAGGGTTCCCATGGGTTAATCATTCACCTTACTTTCTTGTTTTGAGGCTAGCAAACCAAATTGATTAGCATTTATAGACTGATGTGTTGCTTTGAGGTGTTGTGTTGTATACAGGAATTTCCTGTCATAATTGCCATTACACAACTCTTCACAACACATGGCTTGTGGATCAAGGAGCAAAGGAACCAAGAGCATGACCTACGTGAAGACATCCTCATTTGAAGATGTTCAAATCAAGAAGCTCATCATGAAGATTCCACAAGTTCCAAGTAAGTGTCAAGAAGGAGCTTGGAGTTGAACATGCCATGATGACACCTCATGTACCTTAACATGCATTGAAAATTGAAGGAGAAGTCACATGAGCCATATCAAGTTGAAGATGTTCACTCAAGCTGAAGAAGTCCGAGAAAGTGCAAAAGAGACGACACATTTCAAAAAGACTCATGGTATTCATTTTCAGAATGTATTTGGAGTCCTCTTGATTTTATGTTTAAATGCACTTTCAAAAGGTTTTCAAATGATTTTCATACTTAACTTTTTACATCTTTGAAAACCATACACAAACTCAAAAATGTATTTGAAAACCTAGGACTTAAGCCCAAGACCATGGCCCAAAAGCCCTTGATTTTTAAAGTTAAAAATGGAATCTCACACAAGGCCGGTCGACCACAGATAGAACCTGGAAGTCCAGGACATCTCAAAATTTATAGGGCCACTCGACCGGGCCAATCCGGTCGACCCCTTATTGATTTTCTAGAAATTCAGAAAACATCCAGGTTGGGCTTGGCAGACGACCGCAATGGGACGGTCGACCGCGGATAGGTTTTTGAGTCGAATTTTTGAGCGAACAGGTAGCCCTCGCCGGACGACCGTCATGGGTCCGTCGACCGCGACGGTAAGGAATTTGAAAATATAAAAGGGCGCCTGATAGGGGCAAGCGACCGCTGTAGCCATGTCGACCGTCGTGGTCGAGCAAACTAGCAGTTAGGGTGTTTTCTGCTTGACTTTTTCAAGCCAGTTATTTACAGTTTTACCCCAAACGGTCATATTTTCAAATATACTATATATACATGATTAAAACCTGTCTCTACAAGCTTTTGACCATTTGAGAAAGATCAAATCACATTTCTCTTTGAGCTTCAACATTTTATTTCAGAAGCAAAAACCTTTTTGATCTTCCATTTCAACATCTTATCAAGAGGCACTCCATATGGCTTTACATTTGTATTTTCTTGGAGTGATTGTGAGCTTTCACAGTTGTAATCCGCTTATCAAGAGGCATGAGAGTTTTTATTTTTATTTGTTCTTCATTGAGGGTTTTCTCTTCGGCCCGGTAAGAATTGTGAAGAATAGGGTCTTCTTTTCGGCCCGTTAAGAAAGGTGAAGACAAGGGTCTCCTCTTCGGCCCCTTAAAAAAGGTGAAGACATGTAAGAGAGATTGTCCCTCGCAAGGCTTCGTGCAGATAGGCTTTGCTTTGGCCCTTGAGAATGGAATAGGTTGGTCATGTAATGGCTCGTGAATCCGGCCTTGAAGGAGGATCGAGATAGTGGAACTCACGTGTGAACGTGAAAAGTGGAGTAGGTCTTGTGATAGACTGAACCACTATAAATCTTGTGTTCATTGTCTCTCCTCCTTTCCTTCTCTTGCACGTGTGGTGATTGGTAATCTCTAACCCTGGCTTGTTTATTGTTTTATTGGAACAAGGGTTAGTAAATGCACTTGAATTAAATGTATAAATCCTAATTGCATTTATAATATTTATTTGAACAATGGTTAGTTAAATGTGCATGATTAGAAAGTCTAAATCCTAGCTTTTATTGATATACCTATTTGAACTAGGGTTAGACTAATTAGTGCTTAATTAAATGGATTAATTTTTAATCTTCCCTTAATTAAGCCTAAAATTTCTAATTGACCAATTCACCCCCCCTCTTGGGTTGTCACACCTGTATTTCGCTATGATTATTATATGTTGTGCATTATCCTCAAATATGCTTGGTAGAGTTTCCACATGTAAAAATGCTAGAGAATTATGGAGCTCTCTTGAAGAAAATTATATTGTTAAATGTTTGATGGCTTTAGAAAATAATGACAACTGTAATGTTGATTACAACCCTTAAAATATTAACGAACTTCTAGAATTATGTGATAAATTGAAAAATAATCTTAATCTTGAAGTTTCTAAAATAAAAAACTTAAACAATCTCTTACCTCTATCTCTAATGAGCTCTTGGTATCCGAAAAAGATTATCAAGATGTATTAGATGAAGCAAAGAGTTATTTAAAAACAATAAGAAATTGGAAAAGAAAATAGAGGAAATGAAGATAAAAAATGAAGAACTAGGTTTGAAAAACCATACACTACAAGAAGACAAAGCCAAACATGTTTGTGAACACTCTTGTAGTTTATCTCGCTCCTCATTTACCTTTTCATTTGCATCTTGTAATTATTGTGGTAGATTTGGACATTACAAATCTAAATGTAGATTTAGATTTGTAAAGAGATCTAAGTTTGTATGGGTTAGAAAAGATTTATTACAACACACAAACTTGGTTGGGCTCAAGATGGTTTGGGTTCCAAAACCCCCTACTTGATCACTAGTAGAGTTAGGGGTTGTACTTCGTGTTATATCATTTATATGTGATACTAGATACTTTGCAGTTAATTGTGATGGAACATTCTGTATCTAATTTACACTTACGCTTGAAAGCTATATCTTTTGTGATCATGCATGCTAGATGTAGATTAACTCTCTTGCATCTAGTTAGTTTGTGCTAAAATGTTAAATCATTTGAATTCCACACTAGACTTGTTTTAATGATTGAATATCATATGTCTAGATGTTTGTGCTCAAATATCACATCTTTTTGAAAATGTACTATAGATACAAATATACTTATCTTGGTTGATCTATATGTATCTATATTTAGTTGTTCATATCATTGATAACATGATATATTGTACTAATTTCTATAAACTCATGTTATTGTGCACAATAGATTACACACTCTTGTTTTGGTATGATCATGTTCATTGGTCTAAGTGTTTGGTATCCCCTTAAAACTCTCTCATGCACTTAGTACCTAAATTGACTCATAGGAATACCTTAGTTTGGTTCAAGCTAGATTTCTAAGTCCAATTCCTTGAAACTTGAACTCAAATGAAATAAAACTTGATAGTGCTAGATTTCATTAGTTTAGAATTATTAATCATGTCATTCTAGCAAACATAAAAGAAATAGAATGAAAATTGAAAATCAGAAAAATGTTGGAAAATGCATAAAAATGAAGTCTAAGTAAAAAATCAATCATTGGACTTTCTTAGGCAAACAAGGTTGGTTCAAAACACAAAACTTATTGAATTTTCAAAACTAATGTTACTATCATGAGAAATTCATAAGTTGATTCATTAGCCCAAGATATATATCATTTATGAGAAAATCTTGAAATCTCTTGACTATTGAAATTTATCCCTTTGAACCTAAAAATCTTAGATCATCTAAGGGATATTGAAACTTGGTTCAATGTGAGAAATCCTTGTAAGCTATATATTCCCATCATTGAACTAATCATTTCTTAAAGCTTTAAGATGATCATTCTTTGATATGAAAATCACTTGTCGAAAAGAACTCCAAAATTGACTTAAAACTCACAAACAAGTGAAATTTGATTGGAGGAAGGAAAGTATTAAGAAACTTTGATTATCTAAATCCTTTCACATCAATCTTATGTGCACTAGAAAAATAAAAATATAAGTAAAATCTCTAAGTGTGCACATTGAAATACATTGTCACTATGGAGTATGTTTCATATTTGAACATCTATTTTATCCATATATGACATTGATAAGTTCACAAAATGATTAAAACTTGAACCATTCTAGATATGTGAACTTCAAACTAAAGTGGAATCATTAAATGAAATGTCATCAAAATCCACTTAATTAGAGGCATGTGATTTAAAGTGATAAATACACACACATTTGCCTATTACATGTGATATATGTATATCATAGTAAAGACTCCCAAACTAGATCACCATAAGTTTGAGTTATTTGAAAATATTTTCATCATATACCCAAACTTGTATCTCATAAATTTCATTGATTGTGAACATCTTTAAAATCATGAGATTATGACTAAAAAGCCATAAGTGTGCTAAAAATGAGAAATGTATAAAATTGGATTTAAAAGAAAAAATTAAAATAAAATGTGTTTTGATAATCACACTTGATCATTTAATTGAACTTAATCCATCAAAATACATCTAACAAGCTAATAGGGAGCATGAAAATGAAAATGAACATTCCCTAAAGCTGAAAATTAGTTTGTCCTTATAGGAAAACCTAAAAGAACTAGTTGTCTCCACGTTAGAATAGAGTTGATTGTCCTAGGATAGTGTGCATCATCAAACTTATTTGATTTTGCTATTCTTAGTGTGCTTTTGTTTTTTATTTGTATAGCACTTTATGTATATCACCCCTTGTATGGTATTAGCTGCATGGTAAAGATGTAAAACCTTAAAGTTAAAAGCTACTCAATTGGTGCTTTTAGCCTTCGTACTTGTTAAGAAGGAGACAGTACCCTCACCATTAATTAATGCATCTAATTACTTTGGCTTCTTGCCAGCATCTTAACCATGGTATTAGCCATATGTGCCTTGAATTGATATATATATATATATATATATATATATATATATATATATATATATTAAATTTACATAGTTAGGGGGAGCATGTGCTGCTAGGATTTCTCACGACCTCACTTGATATCAATAGAGTATCCTTAGCAAATATGTAAATGTAGCCCAAGGGTTGTTTTTCAACTATTCACTTCACAAACCCTTGGTGACTCTGTTTTGGACAGCTCTTTGGATTCATACACTTTATGAGTCTCTAACAAAGGGGGAGCTTTATATGTAATATCTGTCTTTCTATCTTCTCATATGGTGTTTGATATGTATACTACATCACATATGATAAGTACACTCATTTGGAGCCCCATTGCTCCATTTGTATTGTAATTGGGTCTTGTCCTATGCCTTTGTTCTTAGATCATCTCTCATTTATGACAAGTACCCTTAGCCTGAGCTTCAGTGTTATATCCTTCTTAGGCTTCAAACTTATCTTGAATGGCCTCATGATAGTCTTCACATTTGCCATTGATAAGTTTCCATCTTTGCGCCTTATCCTGCAAATCTTTGAAACTCATTCATAGGACCTCATCTCACTTGATCAATCTCATTTCCTATGAATTCATAAACTTATCATGTGAATTATAAGTCATTTGCACATAATTTCCATGATAAGTTTCTTTGGCTATGCGCTTATTGTCATATTCTTAGTCATTTTGTATTATCATGCCTTGTCTTATAGATTTACCCAAGGCCAATGACCAATACTTAGGGGGAGAGCCAAATTGTTTTATATTTGTGTTTATATGGACTATAGTGATATGCTCACAATGTCCATTGCCCCATTTGTTGTGCTTTAAATGAAAATCGTATAGATAAAAAAATGCTTATCATGCACTATCCTTGATTTTTCTTCTTCAATCTCTTTATGATAAGCATTAGAGGAGCTTAAATGTCATATCATCAGTAGTTTCATGGATAATAGAAGTACTTTATAGTATCTTGACATTCCTTTACCTATGCCCATCCACAAACATAGGAGTGTTTCACACTGTTATTTCACATGTCTATGTTTGATTGTTCTTATCATGTATGTTTCACTTTAAATATATCATATCCATGATAAGTAGATAGGGAGGAGTATTCATGGCACTATAGTTTGAACTTTAACTATTAAAACCTTTCTTTTTGCTGCTGCCAAAAAGGGGAGAATTTTGGAATTGATTAGGTAGTCAATAGCTTATATGCACCACTTGCTCTGTACTGTTACATTTCACTTGTGCATATAGTGAGAGGGATCAATGCTCTAATGTTTATATCATTGAATGCTTATTTGTGTATTATGTTGATATCTCCTACCTCCTAATCAATTTAGTTTGCCATCATCAAAAGGGGGGAGAATGTAAGCCCAAGGGTTTCCATGGGTTCAGCCATTCACCTTTTCCTTCTTGTTTTGATACTAGTAAATCCAAATTAATTAGTCTTTATGGACTAATGAGTTGCTTTGAAGTGGTGTGCCTTATACAGGAATTTCACATGTCATATCGCCATTACACAACTCATCACAACACATGGCTTACGGATCAAGATGCAAATGAACCAAAGAGCTTGCATATACATTGAAGACATCATCTTTGGAAGATGATTCAAGTCAAGAGCTCAAGATGAAGATCCCACAAGCATGCCTAGCAAGTGCCAGTAGAAGCTTGGAGTGGAACAAGCATTGGTGACACCTCATGTACCACTCAACATGATTTGAAGAATGAAGGATGTCATAAGAGCCAAATCAAGTCGAAGAGTTCACTCGCAAGTTCAAGATGTCCAAGAAAGTGTGGAGGAGCCAAGCAATCGAAAAATACTCAAGGTTTTATCTTTTTAGATTGTATTTGGAGTCCTCTTTTTTTAAATGTATTTGCACTTTCAAAAGTTTTCAAAATGGTTTACTAGAATAAATTTTATATCTTTAGAAACCATCCACACTCCCCAAAACATGTTTGAAAACCTTGGACAAAAGCCCAAAGACCATGGCCCAAGTCCCTGAAACTTTTATATTTAAACTTGAATTTTCAAACAAGACCGGTCGACCGGGGCCTCCCAGGCGACCACGGATGTGTTTCTGAAAATCCAGAAACAATCCAGCATGGTCGGGCCGGTTGACCGCCATAGGGTCGGGCGACCGCGGATAGGGATCTGGACAAAAATTAAAAAACTCCAGATTAGTCTCGGAGGGGACTGCGATAAGCTCAGTCGACCGCGGCGATAGAAATTTCAAAATAAAAAAGAGTGCACCCAATAGGGCAGGCGACCGCGATACCTCTGTCGACCACGACGTTCTCGAAAAGTAGTCGTTGGGGCTTACAGGGCTTGACTTTTTCAACCCAGTTTTTTACGGTTTTACCCCCAAAACTGTCATATTTTCAAATGGGCTATTCATACCCTATCCTAGACTAACTAAACAACCTTTTGCAAGATTATTTTACATCTATTTGAGCCAAACTTTCTAATCCAAGGTTTTTAGTTAATCCTCTTCTTTGCTTTGATTTTTGCATCTACATTCAACAAGAGGATCTCCATGGGGCTTTGATTTGTTTATCTTTTGGAGAGTTTGTGAGAGCTATCATCTTTGTAATCCGCCTATTAAGAGGCTTTGAGGGTTTCTCTTTTATTTTAGTTCTTCATTGTATTGAGGGTCTTCGATTCGGCCCGGTATGAAAGGCGAATCAAGATTGAGAAGAGGGTTTTCACTTCGGCCTTAAGGAGAAGCTTGATTGTAAGAGAGTCTCTGATTCGGCCCGTTAAGAAAGGAGAATCCGGAGCAAAGAGGGTTTGTCCCCTCGGAGGAGGAGAAAGTTTGTGTACAGCTTGGAGATTTGGCCATTGTGGAGAATCTCATCTTTAGTGGAGTACCCAAGGAGCAAAACTTGGAGAGTGGAGTAGGTCTTGTTGATAGACCGAACCACTATAAATCTCTTGTCCATTGTGGTGTGCCTCTTCTTCTCCCCTTCTTCTTGCCTATGGTGATTGGTAATATCTAAACCCCATTTCTATTATGTTGCTTGATTAACAAGGGTTAGATTTAAATTGTTTAAATTGATAAATAATTTTAATACCACATCTAATTAAGGCAAAAGTTTTAATTGACCAATTCCCCCCCCTCTGGGGTTGCCTACTTTTATTTCAGTTAGTACCACCTTGACAAATTGGGTGTCTACACCAACATCAAGCCTTATCCTAAAAGAGAGGACCCTAACATTGTCTTTAACATTTTGCCAAACCCTAGGAGCAATAAATGTCCACTTTCAATCTCCGTAGTCCATTGAAGGGACCAGATGATTGAAAAAGGGCTATGGAGAGCGAAGAGAGATGGAGTAAAGTAAAGGAACTACGCTATTGCTAAATGGGGAAATTGTCGTGGGGATTGGGGTCTAAGGAGCCCCAAGCTCCATCTATTTCCTCTAAGTATTCTAACTACAAAGCTACTAAAATGAAAACAATAATAAGAAATGAAAGAGAAAAGGAAGCGATTACCTCTGGGACTGAGAAATCCCTAACACTCCTCACGAACGGGGGCGCCACTCCAAGTGTTAGAGTTAGTGCCCTAAAAGCCAATACATTTCGTATATCTTGTCGCATTAATATTAATAAAAGTTTAAATTCATGACATCTAATGGGTAATACATGACTGAATGTGTCATGTGCTTGCTCTTTGTCACATATTGGTCCTTAGGTAGCAAAGTAAGAATACCATGCTCAAGCATTCACAGATCCTAAGGAGCAGGGAGATATGGTATCCCAGTTCTTTGCAGACTTAAAAGTTCCTGGTTGGGGTCAAGATTGGACATCTCTTTATGTACATAACCAGCACCAGTCTTGTCTACATGTACGTATTGTGGAGTGGCTTATCTCAGTCACTTAGGTATAGACCTTAAGAAATAAGAATGGGTGCGGCAATAGGGATTGCGCACCGAACAGGGTCACACTAGAAAAGCTTGTGGATAGGAGTTAGTAAGGCTATTCTACCAGATAGGACCCTTTACATGTCCTTAGACCTGAGGGGTCATATTGGTTTGTTGGCTTGGGCTTAATTCTTGGTCTATCTAACCATGGTCTTCTATGGTCACCAGAGGGTAATACTAGAGTCTTGGACAAACCCACGAGGCTAATAGGGATACCCGACATGGAATTCTCCGCCCCAATTTAAGGGGATATAATCTACAGTTTCGGTCAGAGCACTAGGCCCATAAAGATAGCTTGGCCAAGAAGATTTGATAAATGATTTATCAAATATTTTATTAAAATATATTTTTAGGATGATTTTACAAATGCATTTGCGGGCCCTAACTGCTTGACTGGAAGGTATACCACTAGTGGGTCCAGGGGGTAGCAGTTGTCCACCCCCCGTAGGACCCAACTCAGTAGATGAAGAATGGAGAAAGGACTTGTACATATTAGATGTGATTAAGGGTATGATGATTTAATGGTCATCTTCAGGGTTACGTCTCGATGGAGGCCACTGATCCAATGCGATTGTAGTTATTTACTGCCGAGCAAAATCACAGTGGGGCCCATGATTGGGTTCTGTAGGATCGACCGTCAGATCCCTACAACGATCCCACTCATAACTCGGATGACCCATTTATATCATTTGGATAAGGATCCCGCATTTACTAGATTGCACAGACGGATGAGATTCGTCGCATTTGACACGAGGGACAATATTTATGTAGTTCCTTGTATACACATCGTAGGACACATTTGGAATACCCAAAGAGTTCATTCTTAACTTGGGGGTATTTTGAGAATTATAGAATAATATGGATAGAGATTTTATCCCATTGGCTGGGAGGAAGTAAGTTTATTTAATTGGAAAAACTAAATAACAAGTGTGTCTTTAGCTTATATACTCATTTTACTAAAACAATCATAAATTTATGACCTTTTGGCCAAATTGAGTATGTAAGTACTCGTTTCAAAGAACTTTTAAAGGGATACAACTTGGTAGTTTATGACATTCCAAATTCGTTCATCTAATAGTCCAAAAAATGAAGTCAAAATTTGGCCAGTAGATTTGTAGAGGGAATGCAACTGCATAAGCATGGGCCCCACATGCAAAAATGCCCAACCCAAGCAAAGCACGTTTTTCCAAGGTTGAGAACATGCGTGATGATAGTAGGAAACCTCCATAGCTTCCCACTTTATGTTGGTTTCCAATATTCAAAGTCTACTTAACTAGTTTTCCCAATTTGAGTTAAATTGTGGGAAAAACTTTAGGATTTTATTAAAGTAGGAAACCAACTCTATATAAACTATCATAGCAATTTTTGGAGCGGAAAAAAGGCTGAAAAATTCGTGCTCCCTCAGACTATCTCTCTTTATCTCATAGTTTTTCAATTCTAGTTCAAGTTGTCTTGAGAAAACCTAAAGCTCCATCAAGAAAATTCAAATTCCCATCCAAATGTACTGATATATATATATATATATATATATATATATATATATATATATCAGTACATATGTTTAAAGAAAAGTTCTTCAACTTACCTTCGCGTAATTTAAAGGAATCCATCGTTTCTACTTCCGGGTCTGCGGCCATCGGATCGTTTGTGGCCGTTCGAGGAGTAGATCAAGCATAGGCTGATATTACGGTGAGCTACAAAGGTATTTTCATGTATTAACGGGCAAAATTGGCGAGAAAGTTTTTATTCTACTCAATTTCTAGTTCCGCTGTGCGTAGTGAATTCGCTGGGGTTTACAACCCTTCCAACACCGACTCCTCGAGGAGCTCCTCTGGCAAACTCGCTAGAATGGAAAATTTTCGCCGAGGATTTTGACAAAGTTCTGGCCTCCTCCAGTATCCTCCCAAGCTTCAAAGGCACTAGGGACAAGGATTTTCCCTTACCAAATGCAATTGGGTACCACCCCCAAGTGCATTGCCCGCACATGTCCTTTTATAGGCACATAAATCAAATTAAAAAGTTTCTTCGAGTTTTCACATGGGATTTTTTCTATGGTTTTCTAATGGTCCTAAGGGTGTTTTGGGACTAATGATTGGTTAGAGATTGGCTCCGGGAATTTCAAGGATTTTCTAAGGTCTAATCGAGATTTTCTAGGGTCTAACTGGGATTTTTCAAATTTTTTCGTGTGTTGCCGAGAATCTTTTCGGGGCTTATTTGGAGATGTTCAATGGTTATCTGGAGGTCTGATAAATTTATCTGGAGGGTGTGGGACCCGATCCCGTGAGAGAGTCGCGAGCGCGCGAGGCGCTATACTCTCTCTTGGTCTCTCGTACCCACGCGAATGGCGTGTGCTTTTTATTATTGATTTTAATTACCCAACCAAGCATGCAGCAACCAAGCCATAGGGTGCAAACAAACGTGCAACCCAGTACCCATAAGGGCAGGGGTAAGCCGCCGAGCCTAACAAGGTGTGATTTAATTCATCTTTTCTGTGAACTTGGGATCACTAAGGCAATCCGAATTCCACGCAAAAGATAGTGACAGAGTCGCCACCTAGATGAGGGATCTAGGACCCATAAATGACCAGAAATCTAGACTCGTTACCTGGTTACGAGAATGGAAGGTATGGGGAGTTACCACCACATGCACCATTCCTGCCCGATAATCGGTCTTCAATTCCAAAAGTTAATTCTGTTGAATTTCTTTTAAATGGCTCATTTAACTCTATATTAATGTGCGAACTACATGACATGCATCCTAAGATCTAATTTCAGTGTAATTCCTAAATGTGTATCTTGATTTTCTTAATTTATTTGAATTCAATCTAAGTGAAAGTTCTCCTAAAATTCTAATTTCATGAAAAGTCCTAAGTGATTTAATTACTTTTAATTTAAGGATTAATGTACAAAACCCCACCACTTATGTGTGGAGCCGACTCGGGGTTGGTATGCCACTCAAGTATCCAAGTTGCCTACGTATCCCAGCCTCACTAGAATCAGAGTCGATCGTAGTTCGGTGCACCTGAACTAAGCTACTTATGCCTAACTCATTTAGGACACCGATCTAGACTGGATTTACTGTTTTAACAGTTTAAGAGAAATTATTTAGTTCAAGTTGAAGATTTTATTATCCTAGGACTTCATTTAAGATGCTATATGGTCCTATCTAAGTGTAAGACATCCCTTTGACTAATGCAGGTGAACCTACATCCTAGGTAACTAGGCTTGTCCTATAGGAAAAAAGGGGTGACTAGTGTAAAAAGATCTATTGGCACGGTTGCTATCCATAGCAAACGACCGTGATGAGGCTGGACTCCGAACTCTAGTACTCCCTAAAACCTAGGACACAACAAGACGTAAGTGTTCCTAAGGGGCCATAAAGGTTCATACGATAGGAGACCGTAATCCAACGGCTCCTAAGACGCGGATCGAGTTAATTCGATTTGTTAAACTTAATGATTTTCAATTTTTGAGGATTTTTTATTCCTAAACATCTAAGGAATATCAAAGGCTCTATAGTTCGCAAGTTTCGGCCTCGAATCGCAACCATGGAAGGAAATCGTGCTCTCAACACTTGTATAATTTAGCACGGAAATTATAGTATCTTAGTGCCTGGCATATTTCTCAGGATTTCCGTGGACAGTGGACCTCGGAGCCAATATCATACTATAATTTACGCACTCCAATTATGCAGGATTAATCGCAATTAGTATACGATTACGGTTGCGATCTCGGTAGTTAAACTATCGCGGTATAGCTAATTTACAATAGAGATCTATGAACCCTAAGGTTTCTGTTTCAAACAAGTTAGGGATTAAATTCATGATGTAAAGTTAAGATTTGTTTGAGGTTTTTACTGACTTTTGTGTTGATTTGCTATTAAATTATGATTTATTAACATTAAGACCAGATTGCTAGGATTACACAGAAACCCTAAGCAATCAAACCCCAAATCAGCTGAAACTTTTCCAGTAACAAGATATGGATGATTGTAGCATACTGAAATAATTTCATAAATTATCATTAAGATATGATATCAATTTCTATTTTTCCAAAATTTAAATCAGATTATATATTAACACAACAACTTATAGCATATCAATTTCAAATTAATCCAAACTTTCACAGAATAGAGATCTAGATTATTATAGCTTATTGGAAAACTTATATGAATTTTTATTAAGATTTGATATCCATTTCCAATTTCTTCAAATTCAAATCAGTTCATAGATTAACACAGTAACTTATAGCATATCAATTTCAAATTAATCCAAACTTTCACAGAATAAATATAATCATGAGATTAGACTACGGTATGAATTTCATTGACTTTTATTACGATTTGATGTCAATTACAATTCACAAAAAAATTGGATGAAACAAAAGAATTACTTAAAAAACAAACCTAATAGTATCCTAAAATCAAATAAAAAATTTCAGTAGATATATAATAGATTATAAAATTTTCTATCAAAATTTCAAAACTTAAAAATTAAATCTCCTCCATAAAATCAATTTTTAAATAGAAAAGGAGAATTTGTTTCGTAGGAATTGAAACCCATTTATTAAAATAAATTACAAAACCATATTAAAACTTTGCAAAACCAATTGAAAATTTTTATCTAACATTCCAGTAACCAAAGTTACTATTTTGTAAAGAAAAATTTCTAAAATTTACTAATTTAATACGAAAACGAATTACAGCACGTAAAATGAAGAAGCGATTAGAAAACAAATAAAAAAAAATTTTGAAAAAAAGATTTCATGAGAAATTCAATTTATTATTGAACATTAATTCTGGAGAGTTTCATCAATTTGTAAAACATTCTGATATTTATTAAAAATGGCTAAAATTTAAAATAATTTAAAACCGGATTAAACAAATTCAAAAAAATTCAAAAATGTTTGGGTGTATTGGAAATCAAAACATTGGTTTATAAACAAGATTTTACAAATTTTGGACATGGTTGGATATACTTTTGGATTCATTCATCAAGAAATAACCCCTTTCGGGGTTATTGTTTGAAAAATAGAATGAAAATTAAAACGGCCAAACCGCGATTGGAAATTAAGTTTCCAGTAGTATTTTATTTTATATAAATCCCAGAAAATATCAGTTTTTAAAGAAACCCACCTTTTCTAATACTTGCTTTGATAATCCGATTTAAATCCATATTGAATAAAAAACGAAAGAAAATCATTATTAAATGGAGGAAATTTATCTTTTTGGTGAAATTTTGAATTTTGAAAACTTATAATCTATATTATAACATACTGGCATTTGAAGGAAAAATTCATTGATTTGATCTATCAAAAGTAAAACCCTAGCATGTTTTTCTACTTTTGATATTACAAAGATAAAGATCCTACCGTTGATCGCGCTCATTGTCTTTAGGGTGCGTAGATCCGAGGTATACGCTTTGTCGCACCCTTTTATATGATGAAGAAGACCCAAAGAACACCCCAAAGATCATTGATATGTGATTTGTTGAAGAAGAAAATGAATTTTAAGAATTCCTTTTGTGAAGAATCCTTGAGAGATATGAACACACTTCAAGAGAGAAGAGGTTTTTTTTTTCTTGGGAGGAGAGAGAAAAATGACGAATTTGGATTTTTTTCAACCTTTTTAAGGATTGTTTGCTTTGATTTTTATATAAAAAAAGCTAGGGTTAAGAGAGAAATAGTAATTTCCAATGTGAGAGCTCCCTTTTTGGCTTGTTTCCAATTTTTCCCTCTTACTTTCTTTCTTTCTTGTTTCCAAATTGGATTTGATTCCAATCTTAATTGCTTGTCAATCAAGACATGCTATTCTCATTCCACATTGCTTCTTTGGAAGAAAACCTTTTTAAGCAATCATTCATCTTTTCCTTCTTTCCTTTTTTTTATTTTTTATTCTTTTTATTTTTCTTTTAACAAATATGATGTCACCATTGTGACATCATCAAGGTTGGGTGCTCAACTCATGTGGGTCAACCATGTGGGCCGCCCACCATGGTGGTTGACCCATATGGGTGAACCCACATGAGCTCCATCTTTGCGGGCTTTAGCCCAATGGGTCATTTCACACGGGTTTCGGGTTTTTCCGTAAAAAATCAATAAAATCTTTCTAAATTCAACATTCTATATATGGACCCAACCCATTTGACATTTATGGTGCATCCCTCACACATGATCGGACCATCTTTTTTGGAAAATAACTTTTCGGATCAAAATGCCCTTATTTGACTGTTAGACATCCAAATGCGACCAGAATAACTCGGATTGATTCCCCATCTAAAGGAAAAAATAAAAAATGGAAAGTCTTTGTGGTCAAACTTAAAAAATAGAAACTTTTAAAATTGGGTCCTTTCAGTGAGCAATATTAAACAGGATCATTTGGTATCCCCTGAAAATACTAAAAATGCCCTCAACACTTAGAATTTCCAAATTAAGCGAAACTTCTGAGATATTCTAAATTTAGCAGGTTTTTCAAAATTCAGGAAATCATTCATAATCTCTCAGACATATTTCGGGGATCAAAAGAATTACACAGGAAAAGACCAAATTACCCCGAGATGCTAGAATTTGGCGAGATTAGGGAAAACCCTGAGAAATTATAAAAATAGCAGATTTTCAAAAATTTATGAACGGACTCAAGATTTCTCAAATATAACTCGGGGGTCAAACGACACATCGGGAATGACCAAAATACCCCTGCAGTGCAAAATAGGCAAAAATAAGGGAAACCCTGAAAATTCTAAAAATAGCAAGTTTTTTTCATTTGCTTGGAAACTTGAACTTTTATCTTCCAGAGGCCAAAGGAACCCCCTAGAGACCTTTAGGATCGCGAATCAACTTCAAAATTCTTCTAATAAAATGAAATCTACCCTAAAATGCATGGATGCCTAATCTAATGTTGAATACGGATTCAAAACTCGATGATACTACCGAATCTTTTGCTTTTTAAAGCGTAGCAAAATGGGGGTGTCTACAGAGGGTTTTGAGTGATAGGAATTAGGATGTTTTCGGGAATTTCCAAGGATACCCTTGGAATTTCTAAGCAGCTTTCTATGACTTTCTGGGAATTTATAGGGCTAATCTAAGGCTATTTGGGTTTCTAGGGTAATGGATGGCCTAGAAGACATCGGGATTTATCCGTTTTCATGCTCATAAATGATTTTTTCACCTTCTTGGCTTAAGAGTACGGATCGAGCCGGAATGATCATCGTCAGAGTCATCATCATGGCAACCTATCGTTAGTCCGATCTTGGGAAAAATTGGGGTGTCTACATGGCCGACGTACTCCCTGAGGGATTCGCCTTTCCCTTCTGTTGAGGGCCATGAGGGCATCGGTGCTCTTATGGCGAGGACAATTTTTTTCGAAATAGGCGACGAATTCGCGACCGAGCTCTTGGAAGGAGGAGATGGAGCCCAACTACGATCTAGAGTACTAGCTATTGGCGGACTTCTTTAGCATCGAGGAGAATGCCTGGCACATGATATCGTCGGATGCTCCATGGAAGAGCATAGTCCTTCGAAAAGTTCGGAGCTATTCCAAGGGGTCGGTGGTGCCATTATAGGAATCAAGATGTGGCATCTTGAAGGTCGATGGGACCTATGCAACCTTGATTTATGGGGTGAACGGCTGGTAGGCTTCGGCTTCCCACTCATCCAAGCGGTCTTTTTCTTTCGGTTCACTGATCTTCTGCCGAATCTCTTGGATTTGGCGTTGAAGATCGACGATAGCTCGGATTGCAAGGTCAGTTACCTCGATTTGTAAGAGTTGATATTGATTCGTCAGAGGTGCTCTTGCTGAGGTAGATCCCTGCCGAGTTTGCTGGCTCCTAGTCATCATCTTGTTCAGAAGGAGTTCTCCTATTAAAGAAAATCGAAGGATCCCCTGGGCGGAGCCAAATCCACCTTTGTCGAATGAGCTTGGATTGAACTTCGATCTGTGCAAGTCCTGCACTCAAAGAACACACATTAGAGGTCTCGGAGCTTGGACTCCAGGAAGACCCTCCGACGCTCAGCTAAGAAATCGGTACAACAAGAGAAATCCAAATAGCAAAGGAGCAGTAATAATATCCAGGGATCTTAGATGTTAGATTTATAGCTTTGGACTTACTTGTATTGGGGTCATTCCTAATTGGTCGACTTCCGTAAGGAGTCGGTTTCCATGTTTACCTTGGAGATCCTCAAGCTCCCTTTTGGGACTCGGTTTTCTTTATATAATTGAGAACGCCTCATGGGATTCGACCTCCCTTATGGGGCACTGCACTTTTTAAGTTCGGTGTAGAGGCCACCTGTCAAGAGTTCATTGGATGGACGGATTTTACCCCAAACAATAACACTATCGTTTAGTTTAAGAAATTCTTCGCTTCTTATTGTTTCAACATGAGGAGCGACGATGGCGATTTTAGTCACCGAGTCAACCGGGCCACAGTAAATAAGATATATAAGCAGCGTGCTACATCAAGTATCGATAGTATTTAGTACAAAAAGCCAAACTTCCGTCACATATTCTTCGCGTGACACTATAACCGAAACCTTTTACTAACACAAGTAAAGGGGTGAGCTTTCCAGCTAAAAACCCACTCCCTCTCTCTCTCTCTCTCTCTTTCTCTCTCTCTCTGGCATAGAAAAGACAAGATGCTCTCTCCTACACCATTTTCCCTTTGTTGCGCCCTCCTCCTCTGCCTTCCTGTCGCTCTCTTTTTCTCAGTCAGCTCCACAACAATCACCACTATCTGTAACCCTAACAGCAACAGTAACAAAAGCCTATCAACGCTCCCTTTTCCCAATGACAAAAACAAGAATAAAACTACCCCCTTCATCCGTCCTCTACCACAAGACGATGCTCAACTTTTCCATCTAGCTTCTCATGTAAACCCAAACCCAATTCCATCCACCCCAAATAAAATTGCCTTCATGTTTCTCACCACCTCCTCTCTCCCTTTCACCCCTCTCTGGCAACGCTACTTCTTCCCAAACCAATCAAATCCCCAAACCCACATCCCAAACCCTAATAATCTCTTCAACATCTACATACACTCCGATCCATCCAACCCTCAAAACTCTCCCTTCACGGGTATCTTCTCAAACCGCACAATCCCTTCCAAACCCACACTCCGATCCCACCCTTCTCTAATCTCCGCCGCTCGCCGCCTCCTCGCCAACGCCCTCCTCCACGACCCTTCAAACTCTATGTTCGCCCTCCTCTCTCCCACATGCATCCCACTCCACTCCTTCCCCTTCACATACAAAATCCTCATCCGTTCAAAAAAAAGTTTCATAGAGATCCTTAAAGACGAGCCTGGAATAAAGGCCCGGTACATAGCTCGAGGGGAGGACACTATGCTCCCCGAAGTTCCGATCCAGAGTTTCCGAGTGGGGTCACAATTCTTTGTGCTCGCACGTAGGCACGCAATGTTGGTGGTGAACGACACACGGCTGTGGCGGAAATTTAATTTGCCCTGTAAAAGTGACTCCACTTGTTATCCTGAAGAGCATTATTTTCCGACGCTTTTGAGCATGCGGGACCCTCTCTCGTGTGTACCTGCCACGCTTACACATGTGGATTGGAGAGGGACCCATGGGGGACATCCTCGCACTTACAATGAGTCCCAGGTGGGACCGGAGCTTATTCGTTCGCTCCGGGGAGATCGGCCGAGATATGGCGATGGAGGGAGTAATTTGACGGAGGAATACCCGTTTCTGTTTGCGAGGAAATTTTCGCCGGAGGGTCTCGAAAAGTTGATGGAAATCGCGGATGACGTTATTTTCAGGGATTGATGAGATATGGGAAAAGGGGATCATTGTGTAATTAAGGATGCTGTAATTACTATACTAAATCAATAAATCAAAGAGATCCAGAGTGATCTAGAACCTTGATTTTAACCCAAGCACTCTATCTCACCTTAGAGTTAGGAGAAATTATGTGATGAGTGGGCCAACAAAATCCTATACATCATCTCACCCTTGATATTTGATCCAACAGCAACAACTTTTTAAGATGCTTTTGTCGGATTAACTATCAAGGGTGGTGTTAGGGGTAAAATCCTTCCTCCTACTAGAATTCGGGTGCGTGGCACCTCAACCAAGTAAGAAATCGAACTTGTCTCTTGGATAACAAGGGCAAGAAGGATTCTTTGATCTCCACATATAGCAGGTGCGTGGCACCTCAACCAAGTAAGAAATCGAACTTGTCTCTTGGATAACAAGGGCAAGAAGGATTCTTTGATCTCCACATATAGCAACCCCGAATAAAATGGAAAGTGCCTAAGGGAAATACCAGACCTAGCACGACAACTTTCCTAGAAGTTCGGTGGTCCAATATAGAAACTAGTTCCCACGAGGAAACTGGTTCCTGTTTAGATAAACTTGGAAATCTATTCCATAGGGAAGTCGACCAATAAGGAAACACTCCCATATGGGCAAGTATACCACACTACCTTGGTCTCCTCTACTATAAATAGACCTCCACGCTCAAAAGTACGCATCTCATTCAGTCCACTACAATTCTTTAGTTCTGTTACTTTGCTCTAATGCTTCTTGGATCTCCTGTTGTGCTAATTTTTGACTGGAGCATCGAAGTGGTCTCCTGAACTCCCAACTTCGGGATGCCCTAACGCGTTTTCTTTCAGCACAGGATGAGCACCGATCAAAGCTCCTCCAGAGTATCATCCATAGGAGCAGATTTCGGCACTAACAGATTGCCGTCGTCCATGGTACCTTCAAGACATAATTTGAAGGGTCGGAATCTTAACGTCCAAGCAGCATGGTGGTCACTATGAGTCAACAAGCTTTTCAGAACTCCGGTTTGTTCAGACCCCTCCGGCAGGGGATGCCCACCTCCCTCACATGGAGGAGTCTCTATCATCAGGTACTCAATCCCCCTCCTGACCTATGGAGCAATTCACTGATTTATTAAAGCATGTGGCCGACCTCACTGGCATGCTCCTGGTCTTCACTGCCAATGCTGCCGCCAACACGTCCCTGTTGGCTAGACATCCATGACCACATGTAGCCGAGGCTCCCCCTGTGCCGGTTATTCAGCATGAAGACTAGGCACCTACCGAAAGGAGCCCAATAAGCTTGAGGCCGCCGAGGTGTCTCCCAACATCGGCGTCAGCCTCTAGTCCTGTCGTAGCTCAAGTGCAGAATCAGGGTGTGGTTTCCAATCCCGTTGCTGCGAGCCAAGCCACAGTAGATACAGCTCCAGTTGAACTGGTTATCGACAATCTTCAACGCCAAATTCAAGAGATGCAGTAGAAGATCAACAAACCCAAGGATAGGGATCTCCTTGATGAATGGGAAGCTGAAGCTGATTCTCTGTTTACTCCAGAAGTTATGGCCGCACAGATGCAGCCGGACTTCAAGATATCACAGCTGATATTCTTCGACGGTACCACGGATCCTCTTGAGTATCTCCAGAACTACCATCAAAGTATGACCTTCTATGATGTCTCATACGATGTCATATTAAGGCTTTCTCCTCCTTGTTAAAGAAGTATGCCAGTAGCTGGTACTCGAGGTTACGACCGGGCTCCATCTGCTCCTTTCAAGAGCTCGAGCAATAATTTGTCAGCTACTTTGCCAATAATAAACCTTAGCATAAGCCCACTGATTCCCTTATGGAAGTTAAGTATGAAAAAGGAGAATCTTAGAGAAGCTGGTTCATTGCCGAGCTATCCCGAATTGCGGATGTCGAGCAATCAATTGCTATGGCTGCAATGAAGATGGGGGTTTGTAATCGTGACTTAAAGTTATCCTTGGCCCTAGAGCCGCAGAAAACTGTAAGAGATTTGTTGGATCGAGCAAATAAGTACGCCCAGGCGAAAGAAGCTCTTGCTATGGAGAAAGACGTTAACTTTCCCGGATAGGATACAAGCAGAAAGGGCAAGATAAATCTAACCCGGCCAATGGGCAAAGCAAGCAGCGTTGCTACGACAACCAATCTTCGACCAATAACCGAAGATCGGTTCCTCGGTTTGAAAGTTACACCCCTCATAATACTTTTGTATCTATCATTCTCTTAGAAATCGCTGATCAAAAACTCCTCCAATGGCTGAAAAGGATGATGAGCAACAACAATAATAAACACGATACAAGCAAGTATTGTCGGTTCTACTAGGACCGCTGCCACACCACAAATGAGTCTTGGCACCTCAAGCAGGAAATTGAGAAGCTAATAGAGAGGGATACCTCGAAAGATATCTACAAAATCCTCCTAGAGACAATTGCCAAACTCCAAGAGATGAACGCCGGTGCCCAAGTTGCGCTGGAGAAGAGGACCAGCCCAGGCATACTCTGGAACCTCGGTAAGAGAGGCAACGACCAACTCTTGCCGGAGTCATTACAACCATTACCAGAGGACCAGCAGTCAGACGCCCCACTAAAGCTGGGTGGAAGGCATACGCCAATCAGGTGCACTTGAGCGCCCTACCCTAGTGTGAAAGAACTTGATAGATAAAGGGCACGGTACGCAAGAGAAGTAGGGCAGCTCTTTGATTGCTTCATGAGCTATTTTATACATTAACTCGATGCACGACCCGAGCAAGAAGCCGAAGATCAACCCTCCCAGAAGTGGCTTGATAATCTCTTTCTTTGATGAAGACTATGATGATGTTAATCTAGCCCAGATAATGCCATGGTAGTGAGAATGAACTTCAATGTCAAAAGAGTTCTTACTGATAAAGGAAGTTCGATCAATGTCCTGTACCATGAGGCATTTAAAAAGATGAGCCTTAGATAAGACCATCCAAGTGCAATTGATTGGTCCCTCTATGGATTCACTGGAGACCTAGTCAGGGTTGAGGGGCCTATTGAGCTCCCTGTTACGATAGTTACAGACCCATGCCAGAGAATGACCATGCAAGTGTTCTGTTAGAGGTGCCCCGAAACATGTGGACTTTCGTCCAATATTGGGAAAATATTATTTTAATATTTCTATAAGATTTCATATAAAAGGAGTTTTATATGTGGGTCCCACATGGGACGAATTTTCTTTAGTGGGATACTTTGCTAAACGTCCCATTAAGGTTTCCAAAATTATTGAAACAACTCCCATGTTAATATATATCTATTAATATGAGAAAATCTATTTGGAAAAGGAAACTAGTTTTAAGATAAAGAGCAAGAGAGAGATCTTTGGAATTAAGTTATTGAGTCTACTATCTATAGAACTCTTATTCCAACCTTTTACAAAGGGGAGAAAACGTCCAACTCTTGTTGGACATTTGGTTTTGCAAAAGTTGTTTTTATAAAACTTGTTTTGTATTATAAATAAAATAAAAGGAGAGAGATTTTAGGATTTAAAATTCAAGAAATAGAATTTCTATAAAAACACTACATAGATTGGAACGTCCAATAAATTTTGGGAGAGTGAAAATTTTTGTTCCTCCATACAATAGTAAAAACGTCCATCTCTTTCTCACTCTTGTTTTTCTTCTCCAGTTCAAAAACTAGCTTCCATTGAAAGACATAACTTGAGATCAAAAGCTCCATCAATATCTTAGATTCCCAATTCAAAATAAGGGCTGATTTAGATCAGTTATTGAAATAGAATAAATATTATTCTATTCTTTATGTGAAGATCGAAAGGATCCCATCGAATCAAGTTGCGGTGTCCGCGGCGAAAAGTTCGTTCGTGGCGATTCGGGGAGTAGATCAAGCAGACGATCTTCTTCGTGATAACTTCTTTAGAGGTATGATTTTATCTATTTATTTTATCACCTAAATATAATCTAGTTCCTAGAAATCCTGGGCTAAGGGCGAAATTGAAAAATAATTATTATACTATCCGATTTGATTCCGCTGCGCATAACGATTTTGCCCGAGGGTTATACGACCCTTCTAACAAATGGTATCAGAGCGAACTAGGGAATAGATTAGGAAGCTAACGAACCAAAGATAGATCATGCGGTTACCCGCTGTGAGCCCAGACGTTTATCCCTGCTATCCGAGGTTCCTAGTCGTTATGTGACTTTAATAGACATATGACTATTTTTAGAAAACAACGAATATGATCTACTTGCTGGATTTTTCCTGATGATCGCTTTACATGGTTGGATAGTACACTCGAATACGAATCCAACGCATCAAGAATCATTAAAATCCGACGGGCGGATTAGGAGATATGAATTTTTCAAGTTACATGTAATTTGTTGGAATTGTTGAAATTTGGTGCGAAAATTGAAATGGGTTTTTGATTTTCTCCTCAAACAAGTTTGAAAAACCTATAACCCAGGCATGGATTTTTCAAACAATGTATTGGGGAGTTTGTAGCAAGATCAGAACCATGATAGGTCTTTCGGATAATTGAATCCCACTCAAAATTATTCGAAAGGTCATGCTATCCGGATTATGTCCCCGGTACAGGACAGATTTTGGTTTTTCCTATCAGATCATATAAAATTGTTTTATGATGATTCTAAAGGAAATCAGGATCGTTGTGTATTAATTAAAAATTATTCAACCTATTAAAAGTGCGAAATAATCGCTTAAGGTGAATATTGGGCAGAAAGGGAGTTTGGACCTCAAATTGTGCACTAGAAGCATGAGTTTATTTTATGTTTTATGTGCTGATGTGGATATTAATTATTTACATTCGTGGTTTGTTCTACATATTATCCGCAATGTATTAATTTTGATTTTATTTAATTGTTATACTCCCTCTGGGTAGTTGTTCGAATAACCGATTTCCTATGGAGATTTGATCATGATGTATAGATTATCTAGGCTAGTGTAGGACACTAGGGTAGTTTATTTCATGTTCAAATAAGCTCAGTTGACGATTAGATCGTTGATTTGGAGGCTGACAGACGGATCAAATCAACTGTGGCATGGAGATGCTTCAGATGGTCTGGCAGATGATGACGGCTCTTGATTCGACCAAGGACGGAATTATACATCAATGTTGCTGATGTACATGGCCTTATATGATAAGGCATATATCTAAGTTTTGCCCCTTTGGATGATTCTCCTTGAGGTCGGCGAATATCCCTAGTGCGAAAGCACTAAGTTGCCCAAAATTCACCCTCGGTTTGGTACCGTTGAGTTCTGGGGATACCCTTATTCAAATAAGGTTAGTGGGAGTTCCCTAGAACCCAAATACCAAATTGAGTTTATGGTTTGATGGTTGTATTCATGTGATGAATGGTTTGTGGATGGTTTGTTTTTCTTATGTATGTTTTTGTTTCCATTGGATGGTTACTTATGTTGAAACATGCATGACATGTTGTTATCACTCTCCCACTATAAGAATTTCCTCTTAAATATATTAAGTTGATAATGGAATCCAAATTGAAACAATTAGATTCCATGGCCTTCCATAGCCATCTGATGGCTGGCTAGTTAAGAGGATAGAACGGTCACATGCCAAAGCAGAAGCCGATTCTATTCCCTTAGCTAGAGTAACCATTAGATTCCCATGGGGATAAAGGGAATGTGTGAAGATGCAAAGGTCACATGCCAAAGCAGAAGCCTTTGTAGATTTGCATGGTTTTCTGAGGCAGTGGGTCTAACTTAACCAAGCAAAGGGTGTGAGACATAATGGATTGGAGGCGATGCTTGGAGGCCAAAACGTAAATCGGATGTGAGACATAATGGATTAGAAGAATCCACTTATTCAAAAGATTTGGATAAGTTTCCGATACCCATTGGAGAAATCATTGATTTCTCTTGATTCACGGGGTTGAGGGACCCGTGAATGAGACATACAATGGGTGGTACCATCGTAGATCGAAAACTTAGATCCGATCGAAATATGTCATGAATTAAATGAACTCAAATGTGGTTGTGTTACTTATGTATGTTTTTTATTTTATTGTATGTAGATCAATGGCTTCCTTCAATCCACTAGCTAGGATCCTAGAAGATAATAAGTTGACTGGCCCAAATTATATAGACTGGAAAAGAAATTTGACGCTGGTTTTAACAACTGCGAAAGTTTACTGGGTTCTTACCACTGCTGAACCTGAAGAGCCTATTGTCGATGCCCCACAGGTTGAAAGGGATAGGAGGCAGAAATGGACTGATGATAATCAAATGGCTAAGTGTTATATCCTTGGCTCCATGTCCAATGTGCTGCAACAACAACATGTTGGAATGGCTACAACCATAGAAATAATGCTTAATCTAAAAGAATTATTTGGAGAGCAGAATCGCACAGCCAGGCTGATTGCGATAAAAAGCCTTCTATCCACTAAGATGGTTGAGGCGGTTAGGGACCATATGTTAAAGATGATGGGTTTTCTTAATGAACTCGACATCTTGGGGGCCATCATGGATGTAAAAACGCATATAGACATTGTTCTTGCTTCCCTACGAGGCTCATTCAATGAGTTTGTGATGACTTATCATATGAACAAGTTAACAATGACATTGACTGAGCTGTTAAACCAATTCCAGTCAACTGAAGACCTGAAGAAGGTAAATAAGAAGAGTGTCTTCTTAGCTGAAGATAATGTACCTTCAGCTAAGAAGAGGAAGGGGAAAGAAGGGGAAAAGGCCAAACCTCCAAGAAAAAGGTTCCAGTGGTTAAGAATAAGAAAACTTTCAAGAAAAAAGTCAACCAAAGGCAACGATGCACGCTTCCATTGTGGCAAGCCTGGACATTGGAAGTGGAACTGCAGGAGCTACTTAGCTTGCAAGTAGGGCGACAAGCTTGTTCAAGGTATGTCGCAAGTTTTTGTTGCCGAAACCAATATGATTGGTTGTAAACCCAAGGGTTCCCATGGGTTAATCATTCACCTTACCTTCTTATTTTGATGCTAGCAAACCAAATTGATTAGCTTTTATGGACTAATGTGTTGCTTTGAGGTATTGTGTCATATACAGGAATTCCATCTCATAATCGCCATTACACAACTCATCTCAACACATGGCTTGTGGATACACTCATGCATGATAAAAGAACTTGCACCTACATAGGAGTCATCACCATTTGGAGATGATCAAGTTAAGAAGCTCAAGATAAAGATCTCTCAAGTTATCTAGCAAGTGTCAAGAAGAAGCTTGGAGTTGAACATGCCATGGTGACACCTCATGTACCATTCAACATGCATTGAAGATTGGAGGAGAAGTCACATGAACCATATCAACTTGAAGATGTTCACTCAAGCCAAAGAAGTCCAAGGAAGTGCAAAGGAGCGAATACATTCCAAGAAGACTCAACGGTATCATTTTTAGAATGTATTTAGAGTCCTCTTGATTTTATATTTAAATGCACTTTCAAAAGGTTTTCAAATGGTTTTCAAATGGTTTTTATACATAACCTTTTACATCTTTGAAAACCATCAACACACCCAAAAATGTGTTTGAAAACCTAGAACTAAAGCCCAAAGACCAAAGCCCAAAGCCCATGGATCTTAAAGTTAAAAATAGAATTTTACTCAGGGCCAGTCGACCGGGCTATGCCGGGTGACCGCGGGATGCTACCTGGAATTCCAGGGCATCTCGAAATTTATTGGGCCGGTCGACCGGGGTGTGCCCGACGACCATAGACTTGTTTCCTGGAAATCCAGAAAACATCCAGGCTGGGCTTGGCGGACGACCGCGCTGGGTCCGGTCGACCGCGATAGTGTTTTTGAGCCGAATTTTTATTCAAACAGATTGCCCTCGCCGGGCGACCACCATAGGACCGGTCGACCACACCGGTATAAAATTTGAAATTCAAATAGAGAGCCTGATAAGGGCGGGAGACCGCCGCGACCTGGAAATAGAGCCATTGGGGCTTGCGCAGGTTGACTTTTTGAACCCTATATTTTTCAGTTTTATCCCCAAACGGTCATATTTCCTTGTGGGCTATATATACACTATAAAAAACCTTTATAAACAACATTTTCCAAGAAAAAATCCTATCTTCTTGAACTTAACTTTTATATGAAAGGTTAAACCTCTTTGAACTTGTATTTTTACATTCTTTCAAGAGGATCTCTATAGGCTTTACATTTTTATCCACTCCTTGGAGAGTTTGTGAGCTTTCAAAGTTGTAATCCGCCTAATCTAGAGGCATTAAGAGTTCTTATCTTTTAATTCTTCAGTTATTTTTTAGGGTCTCCGATTCGGCCCGCTAAGAAAGGTGAATCATTTTAAGAGGGAGTGTGCCCTCGCAAGGCTTCATGCAGAAAGGGTGTGATCTCTTTATTGGAGAAGTTGGTGTACGGCTTTGAGATTCGGCCGTTGAAGAATCTTATGTTTTAGTGGAAACCCAAGGAGGTAAACTTGGAAGAGTGGAGTAGGTCTTGTGATAGACCGAACCACTATAAATTGTGTGTTCCTTGTGGTTGCCTCTCTTCTCCTTCTTCTCTTGCACATTGGTGATTGGTAATCTCTAACCCTATTTGTGTTTATGTTTAAACTTAACAAGGGTTAGTGAATGTATGCTAAAGTAAGCCCAAAATTTTTAATTGACCAATTCACCCCCCTCTTGGCTTGTCACACCCGTATTTCATTTGGTATCAAAGCTTAGGCTCTTAAAGATATTTTTAAATTCAAAATCTACAAGAGATAAAGATCCTTGACAATCCAAATGAATTTTGAGTTTGGACAATCCACTTTAATTCCTCAATTCTTTGATGGAACAAATTATAGGGCTTAGAAAGTAAAAATGTTTGCCTATCTCAAATCCATAGACTTTGACATCTTAGATGTCATTGAAAGGGGATTTTCTATACTAAGAAAATGCACTTAAAATGATACAAAATTATTTTTGTTAAATTCAAAAGCTATTATTATAATATGTTGTGGATTATGTTCTAATGCTTCTGATAAAATTTCATCATGTACAAATGCAAAAGATATTTGGACTAATCTTGAAAACTTTTATGAGAAAAATGATAGTCTCTCTTCAAATGAAAAAAATATTGCTTTTGAACAAAAAGAGACTTTACAAAAATCTTTTGCAAAGGAAAATTATTTCAAACATTCAATTTCCGATTTAGAAAAGCAAATTGAAAATTTAAAATCGAAAGTTAATGAAAGTTTAAAAAGAAATGAAAAATTAAGTCATTTGAGCAAAATTTTGATAAACAAAAATGATGACTTAATTAAACAGTGCAATATCCTTGGAAAAGAAAAGGAAAGCCTTGCAAACACAAATAAAGATTTAAATGAAAAATACACACTTGTTTGTGAAAATGAAGAAAAATTAAAAGCTAATTTATCTCAACAAACAAATTGCTTTGAAAGTTAAATGAATGAGATAAAATTAATAAATGAAGAACTCTCATTAAAGAACCAAAGATTACAAGAAAATAAAGACCAACATATATGTTCAGATATGTATTCTTGTGGTTCTAGTTGCTCTTCATCTTGTCATGCTTATTCATGTTCATATTGTGGTAGATTAGGGCATCACAAATCCAGGTGTAGACTTAGATTTGTGAAATCAAACAAGTTTGTGTAGATAAGAAAAGACATACTCCCACACACAAACTTGGTTGGAACCAAATTGATTTGGGTTCCAAAATTTCCCACTTAATTTATTGTTTAAATTAATAATATATGGGGTTGTGCATTAATTGCTATATCATATGAATCTTCTCTCTATATACTATGGCTCAAATGTTAAACTCCTTGTATCTAGACTGTTTGAGCATAAATGAAACATCACTTGAATTCATGAACTTGGATACATATATTTGCACTTGTTTATTAAAGGTGTATCCATACTCTTATTTTTTTTTGAAAAGGATATCCATACTCTTATGCTCTTAACGATCACATCATTTCCATGCTATAGTCTAAAAGTAAATCACTTTTGTATTCTCATTAGACTATATTTTGTGCTTTATTGAGAATCTTTTAGAAAAATCCATCTAAGTGCAAGAACACACATATGCACTTAGCATCCACAACTAGAAGATCTAACACATCAAACCTTGCTAGACATAGATCAAACATGTATCATATTTTGTATCTAGCAAAATACATCAAACACCAATCCACAAAGAACTTCATGAAAACATTATGGCGGGTCCACCTTTGCGGGGTCCACAAAAAGAGACCAATCGCTGGCTTTATATATATGAGGAAAGTGTTCTTGAGCTCGAGGTCAAAAACACATGTGGCCCCACATTTTTGGGGACATCCAAAGCATTCATTTGGAAGCCTCTTCCATGGATAGGGTGTGCACCACAGATCAATAGGATCATCCTAACCCAATCAAAGGCGGAGGGGAAAATGGACAAACACTGTGTGTCCATGCTTCTGCCCATTTTCCCCTCCACAAATGGCAGGGTTAGGATGATCCTAAAGGGATGATTTTTGGCACACACCCTATCCATGGAAGGGCCTTCCAAATGAATGCTTTGGATCACCCCAAAAATGTGGGGCCACTGTTTTTGAGCTCGAGCTCAGATAAGCTTATCTCAGCTCGAGCTCAGGATCACTTTCCTCTCTCTCTGTATATATATATATATATATATATATATATATATATATATATATATATATATATATATATATGAGAAAGCTGTTGGTGAGCTTAAGTGCACCAAACCTATGGTGCGCTTAAGCTCCCCAATCACATGGGGGCCCACTTTGTTAGGTGATCCAAAGCATTCATTTTAAAGGCCTTATGATAGATAGGGGGTGTACCAAAAATCAGCTCCATAGGATCATCCTAACCCCTTCGATCCAATTGCAACTCCTAAAGCTGAAAGGGAAAAATTATGACTATTGGTCTGTCTAATTGAAGGTATTCTTTAAATCTCAAGATATATGGAATTTGGTGGAGAATGATTACACCGAAGTGGCCAATCAAGAAGTATTTGAAGCACTGAAAAAGGAGGAGAAAGATTCATTGGTGGAGAAGTGGAAAAAGGATTAGAAAGCACTGTACGCGATTCTTCAAGCCATAGAAGAATCGATATTTGGAAAAATACCGAATGTAGAGACAGCGTGGGATATTTTGCAAAAATCCTACAAAAGTGACAATCGAGTCAAACGGCTGTGGTTACTGAAATCCCAAAGGGCAACAACCAAGACGGGGGTGAATTGGTGTTTTTAAAATTTTCTTCTTAAATAACTAGGGCAAATGAGATTTACCTAATTAGTTATAACCCTTGTTCAAATTATAATCAAAGTAGAAAATGGAAAGAGATTACCAATCACACCAAAATGGAAGAAAGAGGGAGCAAGGAGACTACACGACGATTTATGGTGGTTCGGTCACAACTTGACCTACTCCACTACCTAAGTACTTGGTCTTTCCTTGGGATTTTCTCCATTACGGTGAGACTCCTCAACGCTGCCTCACAAAGCGTTACAAGCACACTCCACCTCCACAAGGGGACACACCCTTGTTCTACAATCCGCCACTGAGGACGCTCTTCTTCGTTGCACAGTGCCTTGAAGAAAGACAATGCTTCTAGCACAACTCCAAATACAAGGAAGAAAAAGAAAAACAAAGCTCTCAAGCCTTTTTAAGGCGAATACAACTCTCAAGCTCACACAATCTCCAAATGATTGAAAATAAATGCTCTTGGGACCCTCTTGACAAGAAATGAATGCAAGTGTTAATGCACAAGAGGTTTGAAGAAGATTCCTTTTGATTTTCAAAGAAGAAAGCTCTAGGGTTTCAATAATCAATGCTCAAAAGGTGTAAAAGAAGGTCTTTGATGATGTTTAAATAGCCTAAGTTCGTTTAGGACCGTTTAGGGGAAAAATCGTAATAAACTGGGTAGGAATACCTACCCTGCACAGGTCTTAATGCCTCTTTTGCCAGACCGGCGTGGTTGGCCGAACCCTTATCGGGCGTCCTTTTTTATTTTCAAAATTTAAACCGCCACGGGAATCTTTCATATATATATTATTTTAATTGTGTGAGAGCTTCTAGAAGAGTCTTGAAAGATCTACCTTATGCAAAATGGCATGCCTTGCTTTGCAAGTAATCCTAATTAGAAGCTAATCTAATTTAGTAACTAAAGAGAAAGAAAGCAAAAGAACAAAATTGAAAACTAGCAAAAGGAAAGAGCTCTCACGTTGAGAATTACTATTCCTTTTTCAAACCTAACTTTTTATATATAAACAACCAACCCAACCCTTGGAGGGGTCTTGAAAATTTGTCCCACTCTTCTCTCTCCCAAGGAAATTCGTTTCCCCCTTTGTGAGTGCTTTGGTTTTTCTTCCCCAAGTGTTCTACACAAAGTGCTATTGGATTTCTCTTCTTCTTCTTCAACACACAACATATTGGAAATTATTCTTCGATCTTCGGGTTTCCTACGGTGCATTAAGGGCTGGTCAAGGCGTATATCTTGGATTACCAGCCCTAGAGACAAGAAAAAGCGATCAACGGTTAATATTAGTCTCCCTTGAAAACTAGGAACTAGAAAAAGCATGCTAAGTTTAGGTTTTTGGGTTTTCTTTCATAGATGATGCATATGGATGTATTTTTGGATAAAATTTTGACTTGATCTAATATGAATCATATTCTTTTTAAATTCAGATTTTTATTGGAAAATTAATTTTCTATGATTTAAAAATCAATTTTCTTTTAAAGCTCTTTCGATATGGGTTTGAATCCGATTTTGAAAGCAAGTGGTTTGAATCAATAGTTTTCTTCAAATCAGATTCTTTCTGAGATTAAAAAATAATTAAAAACTTCTGGAAATTTAAATTTCCAGCCAAGATTGGCTCGTTTTGACGCCGATATCGCTCTTCAAGCAATTGCCTATAAAAGAGTGATTTTTGATGAAAAAAATTAAATCTATAGGACAACAGGTCAAATTTGGGTCCAGTAGTTTTTTACTATTTCCAGATCACTCAAAATTTTTTGTGATTGTTTGAATTTATTTAATATGATTTTTAATTGATTTAAGGTCTGTTTTAATTCGAATAAATATTAAATGAGCTTGAAAAATCACGAAACATTCCAGAATAATATATTATAATTATTTAACAGTTTTTGTGGAAGAAAATTTCTAAAAATCAATTTCCTTCATTGTTTTAAAATCACAACTTCGTTTTGCGCATAAAGTGGCTATCTTTCCAATAAAATTTGATTTTTTCTATTAAATTCTGATCTTCTAATTCTGAAATTTGGAAAAAAAATGATTCATATTTGATATTTTGTGAATTTTTCATGATTTTAGAATTAGAATTGATATGTGTTTTTGGTTTTCTTTCAAAATTGATAGATTTTGTTTGATTTTTAATTGGTGGTAAATCGTAATAACAATCGATGAAAGTTTTACAGTAGGCTTATAATATTAATATCTTGTGGTTGTAAAATTTTAGATTGATTTGGAATATGATTTATATATGTTGCTTTGTAAATTTACTACCTGGTCAGATTTAGAAAAAACCTTATAAAAGATTTATTTTAATTCCAAAAATCATAACAATTTCCTGAATGTCAGACTTTGTCATTATTGAATTTCTATGAAATTTGGAGTCGATTGGGAATAGAATTGGTATGTGTTCTTTGTAAAATCACAATCTGGTCTGAAATTGATAAATTCATTAAAAAGCCAATTTAAATCCAAAAGTCACAAAAATTTTCAGAACATCTTAATTTCTCAATATGCATCTAATCCATAAGGCACTTAAACATAAACCTTAAAATTCTACAGCTTCCTTTTAAAATTTGCTTTTCTGGTCTTTTAGGTGCATAGGTTGTACTCATAATCGTTTACCAATTGCGATCTATCCTGTACGGTTTAAGTATCTAAGTTATAATATGTTGTTGGCTCCGAGGTCGTTGTCCACAAAAATCTTGATAATATACGAGGCAACAAGATATTATACCTTATATGCCAAATTGTATAAGTGTAGAAAGCACGATTTCCTTCCATGAGTGCAACCTAAGCAAGAAACTTGTTAACCCTTAGAGCCTTAGGTTTTTCTTAAATTTTAGACATTAGGAACCCTTAAGAGAACCAAAAATCAGTAACTTAATAAATTGAGTTGGATTAATCAATGTTTAAGTCATTTTGGAACCGTTGGATTACAGTATTATCTCGTAGGAACCTTTAGAGCCCTCTTTAGGAATCCTTACGTCACAATCTAGGTTTTAGGGTGTTCTAGAGTTAGGAGTCCAGCCTCATCATGGTCGATTGTTATTGATAGCAATTGGGCCATATATTTAGTTACACTAGTTAACCCTTTTCTCCTATAGGACAAACCTAATTAACCTAGGATGTAGGGCCCACCTGGATTAGTCTAAGGGTTGTTTTGTACTTAGATAAGACCATATAGCATCTTAGATGAAGTCCTAAGATAGTAAAACTTAAACAAGAATTAAATAATGTCTTGAAAACTGTTAAAACAGTCAGTCCAGTTTAGATCAGTGTCTTAGACGTCTAAGGCATGTAGCTTAGTTTAGGCCACCGAACTACGTTGACTATGATCCCAGTGAAGCTTGGGTACGTAGGCAGCTTGGATGCTTGGACAACAACCAAGCACGAGTCAACCTTCAGTAGGGTTTTTAGGGTTTTATTTTGTTTATTTCTTTATCATTTTCAAGCCCTAAATTAAATTGATCAAATCACATAGGATTTTTTTCCAAAATTAGATTCTAGGAGTACTTTCACCTAGATCGAATCAAACCAATTTAAGATATTCAAAAGACGCATCTAGGAACCACATTGAAATTAGATCATTTAGGATGCATATCCCATAGTTTGCCCATCAAGAGAGTTTAAATGAGCCTTTTAAAAGAGATTTAAGTGAGTTAACCTTCAGAATTGAAGACCAGATTACCGGGCGAGAATGGTGCATATGGTGGTAATCCACCATACCTTCCATTCTCATAATCAGGTAACGAATCTAGACCTCTGGGATCGCAGATCATTGCAGTGTCACTTATGGGTCTTAGGTCTCTTACCTAGGTGGCGACTCTAGTTATTTTTTTTTTGTGAAATTCGGATTGCTTTAGTGATTCCAAGTTTACAGAAAAGATGACTTATATTAATAATAAAAAGGCACACGCCATTCGTGTGGGTATGAGAAACCAATAGGGAGGCGGGCTGCGCCCCCTCTCAAGGGATCAGGTCCCACACCAGCAAGCCTTCCGCGGTCGCCCGGCCTAGCCCTGTCGACCGGCTCTATGTTAAAAACTTAGTTTTAAAAGTTTGATCTAAGGGACTGTGGACCTCGATCTGAGAGAGGCAGGGGACGGGCCCCACATGAAGTCTCAGGATTATCCACGTGAATGGAGAGCTCTACTAAGGAACTCTCAAAAGAAGTGCCTCTCACAGCATGAGTGGCGATAAAAGGTGAGATACCTCTCGATTCGGGGACTAACCCAGATTCGAGGAGTACCTTAAACAAAGAAGAGTCGCATCCAAGGAAGTGGGCCCAGGATCCCATACTATGCTCTGTTGCAACGGATAACCAGAGATATAAAAGATGGTTCGTGTCTGGTTACGAATTTGGAAGGTCCGAAGAGCACCTCGTCCGCCCAAGTGCAAACACCTGGTTTCTTATGCCATTTACTTAATAATTTTGAAGAGTTTTGGGTGAAAGTCATATAAAATGGGAACGAATATCTCCGAGAAGACGTCTATCTGATCATGCATATCTCGGAGATGAATAATAAGCATACATAAAAGAAATGAAAGAAGTGTCGCCTAAGAATAGCTAGGTTATGAATGTCATACCTAACTGGTGTCTAAGTTCTGGTGTGCAAACACATGCATGCTGCAGCTAAAAGTATAGGATCTGTACATGAAAGTAAGAAAACACAGCAAAACACACAAACACAAATCAACTCTAAACATGACTGGATAAGACGAATCCTAAAACTCTAATGCAGGACTTGACTCGGACCAAGATGGCCTTCCATCCCAGCTGCTCTACGTATCCCAGCCTCGGGAAGAATCTGAGTCAACGTAGTTTGATGACCTATTCTAACTACGATGCCTAACCATCTAGAACCGCTATCCTAGACTCGATCCACTAGACTCGACTGATTTTTAAAGCTTTTTACACGATTGCTTAAGTTCAGGTGAATTGTAATTTTCAGGACTCTCTATATGCCATAACTAATGCAAGTTGATTAGCCTTAAGCTAATGCAGGTAGGTCCTACATCTTATGTGTAACTACGCTGTGCATCCTAAAGAAGACCATGGGCTGACTATATGCTTCCTAGTCTAGCCATCGGTTCGACTAAATATCTAACCGATCGATTCGAGGCCTCCTAACTCTAGGGACACTCACACGACATGACACACCATATCAACAAATCATGACAGACTCCTAACTCTAAAACACCCCAAATATCTAGGACAGACTTCTAACTCTAGGGGAAGATTTTTTTGAAATGGTTTTGAAGAATTTTTATATTTTTGGAAGATTTAAAATTGTTTATTTTTTAAAGGTTTGGCTGGACTTGGGATGTGAATCCCAAGCTGCACTACGTACCTCGTGGAAGAGGATCAAGCCAACGTAGTTCGGAATAGATTTTCCTAACTACTCCGAATGACTTAAGATTTTTGAGATTTTTGGTTTTTCAGATATTTTTAGTAATTTTGTTGTTTTCAAGTGCTTTTGACTCAAGAGGACAAATTCCTATCATCATAAGGGTAGGACAAACTCCTGAATATCTTGCAAAGGTTAGACATCATCCTATGCTTTGCGGGGGGAAAAGAACAGAATTACAACTCTGCAAGGGTTGGACAACATCTTATACCTTGCAGGAGCGGATAAAAATCACATGACTTGACGTGAGGTTGAACGGAAATCTAACTCCTATGAGATAGGACTGACTCCTGAAACAATGACTCTCTGGCTAAGGACAGACTCCTATGCTAAAAGACTGATTCTTTTAGACTAGCGACTCTAAAAGGGGGTGCTATCTAAACAAGGCATGTTTTTAGAGAAAGGCAAGATAAGGAACGGTGCTAATGAGACTAGGCAAGTCTCCTAAAAGAGAGGTGGGCTCCAAGTATCATTATCATTGCCCCTGCAATGATGAAAGGATTAGGACAACTACCAGACCAAGTTGGTCTTCAACTAAGAAGAGAGTTTCTAATGATGAGGCTAAGCAAGCCTCCTACGTGTGACTCACTAATGAGACAAAAGCCTGTCTCTTAAAGAACATGACTCTCTATTGAGACATAGCTTGTCTCCCTAAAGGGTATTGACTATCTGCTAAGCAAGCCTCCTACGTGGGCTCAAGATGTCTCTTTCATTGCCCTTGTAATGATAGAAGGAAACTTAATGTCTAAGGGATACACATATAAAAGACTGGTCAAGTCTTTTGAAAAGAAGAGGGGAGTGCTACTTGGACTGAGCAAGTCCCCTAATGATGGGCTTGGGCTAACGCCTTCATCGCCCTTTCAGTTGTAACCCCATAACTTGAACAGCATCTCAGCCACCATCTCCATCTCGTAATGCCTCTCAGTCGACTCAAACGGCATCTCAGCCACCATCTCCATCTCGTAATGCCTCTCAGTCGACTCAAACGGCATCTCAGCCACCATCTCCATTAAGCACAGGCTCTCAATCAGAACCAGCAAATCAAATTGTACCTCAGCCCCAATCACCACCTCCAACAGCTTCTCTGTCACAACCATCTAGTCAGAGAAACTCTCAACTCCCATCACCATCTAGGCCATCTGCCCCTCAACTCAAACCAGCCTCTCCTAAGGAAACTCAGCCTCAGCCTATATCATCTCAGCCAGTGTTTCAAGAACCTCAGCCTAAGGCAGAAACTTTGCCAGAGGCATAAACACGATCAGAAATGCGGGGCAGTCTCCCAACAGAACCAATTTCTCAGCCGGCTAAGGTGGAGATGGAGCCAATACAGTTATCAGGCTCCACACCACTAGTTGCATCTACATCTGCCCAAGAAGCGCTGGGAGGGTATGAAGAGCCAAAGGAAAATGCGGACCCCAAGCTTCTTGCAATGGAATCAAATCCAAAAGCAAGAACCGAAGGTCAGCTGAAAATGACAAAATTTTCACCAGCCGAAAGGAAAGATATACAGACAGTGAAACGCAACCGAGAGCTTCAATGTCTCAAGAGGAAAAAGCACCCATTCTGTAGAAGGATATCAGGGAAGGTATTTCAAAGTTTGTCCACAGGGCACCCAAAGCAGCCTCTGGACGAACAAGCAATAACTGTTATAACTCTAACAGGTGAAAATAAAGGAGTATCCATGATTGCAGGATCTGAAGCCCTAAACAGAGAAGGCTCGGTGCATATTCATAGGGGCTACAAGCTCAACGAGGATGGAAAATCTAAGGAGACCAGCGACAAGGAGGGGAGCTCCAAGAGAAGATCAAATCATCCCAAGAGTCAATCACCAACCATTATGGCATACACTAACAGTAACATTCAGAGCATCAACAACTCAATTCTATTCAACAGTTCAAGGAAAAAATTCAGCATAGCTCCATCTGATAAGGTTACATATAAACCCCCTATCAGAAAACGGTGCCTAAGAGGCCTTTTCATGAAATCCAGTGAGTCTGATCCAAACAACCCTCAGAAGCCTAGGCATCATGGTTGCCGCTATAGCTTTCTGACTAAAAGTGAAACAAACAACACTTGTGTGCTATTGAACTGAATCAATGGGTAGCAATTATATAAGGCAAGCTTAAACCGGGTAGATAATTAGACATGATTATGCTAATATCATTCCCCTGCCATCCATTACATGAAACTTCATTTCTTCATTTCAAATTCTATATCCAATCTTTCAAGCACTTTTCATCTAAAAACTGAGCATTATATTCAAGTTTTACTAAATTTTTTTTAGAGAAGGCATTTATTAGCCAATCTTTACATGTGGCCAGCCACACATATCATCCCCTAATTAATTTCCGTTTTGTTCAGTTAATTCGTATAAGGGCTGCTCTCATATACAAAGAATTGGTTGATAAATGGCCTTCTGAGCAATTAACAAATGAATTCAGTTGATGTAAATGAAGCCTTAGTTATCTTCCTCATTAGGCTACTATCATTTACCTAAAATTAAGCCACAAATTCAAGAGAAAGCACATGTTGTTCATTACCAAAGAAGAATATAAACAGCGCCAGAGAAGAAATTTACCTTTGCAGAATTGAAACTCGAAATAAAATGCGATTCTCCTTGTTGAAGCTGGTGGATGGCGAATATGAATGACCGGAAATTGCAGAGGATTCCCGAAGAAGAAATAACTTGCCGGAAGGATAAAATAAACTGGAATTTCTGTCCAGATTTATTGGAAATAAAAAAGATCGGAGCTCCGGCAAAGTCGAATCTATGAATTTTGCAAAATTAATAAAGAACAATGATAGAGAATGGATCTGGTCAAACGGAGCAAGAATGACAGAGGTTAGGATTCCGGTGTAGCCACCGGAGAAGGAGACCAAAGATCCTTTCTCTCTACTCTCAATTCCTCCTCATCTACTCAAATCTCTCTGCTAAAACCTTAACTTCTCTGTGTTCGTTTGTTCCAAATCCCCAAAATGTAAAAGAAGAGATGAAGATGATGATAGCAAACAGATTTGATGGAAAACACGTCGGAATCTGAGAAATTCCGTTCGGAAAAAGGACTAGGGTTTCGAATGAGGGTTTGAAATTGGGAATTTTCTCTCACTCTCTGATTTTAGCCAACGAGAAAAAAAAATCCTTCTTCTCGAATGCTCTTGGCTTTTATAGATGGGGGAGGGGAGTGGTGGCTAAGTGGAAGAGATGAATCGGATCCGGTTGGAGATGGAAATCGAAGTGGAGATCTGCCGGATTTTAGATCACAAAGATTGGATCTAGGCTTTACCATAGGGGAAAATGAAATGGCTGAAATGAAGATGAAGAATAGAAGGAGAATCTGACAGAAAATGGCTGGAATCCGGCGAAAATCCGGCTAGAGAAGACGATCGGAGAAAATGGGTTTCTCTCTCTTTTCTCAGATCTGGAAATCCGCCTCTGTCAAAGAATTTTTTATTTATTTATAGGGAATATGGAAAATTGATAATGGCACTACAATTTGATAAGCACGCGGAAAATTGATATGGCGCGCCCGTAACCTTTCTCCCATTCGGCCTAGGTTAGGCCCCATCCAAGATAATCCACCCCCCTTTTTGGTTTACACTACGGTCCTCTCTCGGCTCGTTCGCTAGGCAAACGTTCTCGGATTTTGACGAAATTTTGTAGGGACCTTCCTGGGACTCTAAGCTAGCTTAGGGTGAAATTTGGGACCCTACCTCATTGATTTGATGGGGTCTTGCTCAAACAAGAGAGATTTAGGGCACGGTCAAAATGGGGTGTCTACAGGGACTTTGAGCCATGGTCTTTGGGCTTTGTACATGTGTTTTCAAATACCTTTTATGAGTTGTAAAGATAAGTTTCAAAGAGTTTTGAAAATACTAACTCATGCAAACACTAAATGCCAAGAGGACTCCAATGCATTCTAAACTATATGAACCTTGAGTATTCTTGATCTTCAATTTTCTTGGGCTCTTGCATGAACCTCTTCTTATCTTGAGATAGTCTTTAACCTTGTTCTTGCGCTTGTGGTTCATTTGATTCTTTGATAGACCATCCGGCTTGAAGGTTGACCACTAAGACTTGACTTTCTCCAAGACTAGCCCAGTTCTTACTTCAAGTGTTGATATGAACATAACCTGTCTAAAACACAACACTAGAGAGAAACCATTAGTAGACTATCATCAATTTGGGTTAGTTGATCATAAAAACAAGAGAGGGATGTATCATCGGGCTTACATTCTCCCCCTTTTTGATAATGACAAACCTAAATTGATTATGGGGTTAGAGGTTCCCCCTTAATAAAACAATTATGCAAATTGTGCTTCCCCCTCAATATATGCTTATCATAATTAAGATGATTAAGATATTTATGCACTAATTGAAGCCTTAGAACAATGAGCACAAGATAAGCATAGGTAGTGCTATCATGGTGACTAGAGGAAACAAATTCATGGAATACTAAGTGAGATTGAAAGGGTGAGCAGATGTGCATATCCATAATCAATTAACAATTCTTCTCCCCTTTAGTCACATAAAAAAGGTTGGAAAAAGATAAAACAGGTGAAAATCCTCCCCCCCCCCTTTTTTTTGTTAAAAACCTTTTCTCCCATTGGATAAACAAATACATGCCTAAGTAAATATAGTAATAAGAAGCAAATAGACATGTTCATGGTCTTGATGAGGCATGTAGCCAAATCACTTGCAGATGATATCAAGGGACATCGGGGCCTTTACCATCTTGCTCTTGGCCACATAACCCAACAAACCTCTCCACCCATTCGGGAAAACTTAGGTCGGGGCTAACCCGAAAAAGTCGAAGAGTGATGATATCATGATCTCTGGGAGAGGAAACCGAATGCCGGCCTCGAAGACTTCATGGTAAAAGGCTGTCTCTCCCTCCACCGAACAACAACAGACCCGCTCATCAGGAGTCGGGAGCCGAATGTGGTACTCCTCAGAAATTTGACTCTTGCTCCTGATACGTGTAAGGTCAGAAGACTTGAGAACTCCATTAGTCTCCATGGCCTCATCTGGGCGGAATGCTACTTCGTGGGGTACGACAGGCTCATGAAGGTCCTCTAATTCTTGCATAAGGCGTTGGGCCTGGACTTCCATCGGTTGCAGCCTGGAATCATTCTTATCCACCGACAGAGCCGCTATCATCGGAGGATTGATCGGTATCGACTCTTCTGCCTCAAGTGGTTCGTGAGGAGGTGTGGCACCCGACCCACCGCCCTCCCTAGGGCAGTCTGTGAGCTCGGTACCGCCTTTCTACGAGATACCGCATTCTTCCTAGCAGGCCCTACTTTCCTCAAAACAGGGGCGGCCTCCTTCCCTTTTTTCACTCCCACTTTCTCAGGAACAACCTCCTTATCTTTCTTTTCCCTCACCTTACGCCTCTTCCTGCAGGACGCTACCTAGATACTTTCATCCTCCTCTTCCTCCAATGGAGCATTAGGGGAGGAAGATGACTCTGCTAGCCTAACAGACTCCTCGGTGGGTTTTGGGAATTGGTTCCCTCAGACATGATTGAAGATAAAAGGAAGTAACGAAAGGAAATGCAAAATTGGGGAAGAAGAAGCACCGGAGAAAGGAAAAGATGGCCGAAAAACCCACTGGAGGAGACGAACCAGTGAGAAAAGCGAGAAAGCTCGCCGGAATAGGGAAACCCCCCTTGACGATGAATGGACTCCTCCCAGTGACGAACGAACTCTCCTAAGTCAAGGAAAACTCAAAATAAACCGCCGGTAAAAGGAGAACGAGGGGAACCGGTCTGAAAAGAGAACGTTTTCACCGGAAAACTCAGAAGGCTTCGCCGGAAAATAGAGAAAGAAAAAGTAAAAAAAGCAAATGAAATAGGTGGGCTTTTATAGACCCTTGGACGGGAAACCAAAGGGTCATGTCCCACTGAGATGAACCACAGTTTGACACTCCGTAACTCGCACAAGTTTATTGGGGCCATAAATGCGCCGTTTCGCCATCATGACTCATGGCGCCAAACCGCAGTTATGCTAGAATTGAAGAGTCACGAATCTCCCACCTGTCCCTTCAAAGGACCTCTGGATGACACTTCAATCTGCACCCAATAATTATAAACGTAGAATGCCCCCCGGCACCGAAGCTCGTGAAGATCATTCAGCGACGTTCGACAGAAACACCAAAACCAAGTGTATGATACGGAACCAACATTCATCGCAACATGTTTACATGGTACCGAAGATCCACACACACTAAAGATAACTTCGTCCGCATCTCGGACCCGATTGATGAACAAAGAGCGCTCAAGGAAAAGACGGTCTAAATTACAAAAAGTTATCTTTTATTTATGAAGAAACCTTTACAAAATGAGGACTTCTAGGCCAGTTACAAAAAGCAAAGGAAACTCTACACAATTAGAACCCTACCGAGCTACAGTAAATCAAAGAAAATTAATTCGCCTAAGGCTCCACCGACCTACGCGGAGTGTTGGACCTCAGCATCGCCATCTCGCTCCCTCATGCCACAGCACCCACTAGGCAAAATCTTCTTTTCTCCGGAAGGAAGCTTGATTCTTGTGGTGCCGTTATCGGGATTATACTGATGACGATGGCACAATCACATGGTTAGGTCCTCCTCCGATCCTCCTCAGGGTTTTCTTCAGGATCTTCTTCCAACGGATCTTCCTCTGGAGGAGCCTCGGGGCCAGGAGATGTGGAACCGACCCTCGTATAGCCTTTGGATGTCTCTCGCAACCGGGCTTCCAGAGCCTCATTCTTTCCTTCCAGCTCCTCCACCCTGGCCCGAAGTCAGAGGTCAGTACTGGGCAACCTTTTAAAAACTCAACTACTTCCTTGACCCTCATAACGGGACAAGAAAGTAGGGGGCAACATGTTAGGTGTAAAATCGGATACCCTGTACCGACCCTCACACCGAACCATGGTGCACAACTGGTTCAACATAAACTCATATAAAGGAACTATCGGTACCGACTCAATCGTCTCATCCGATCCACACTTCAACAAACCACCTATGACTTTCTCCAAGACTGGTACCGATGCTAAAAAAGCATCAGACACGACAGCGAAAATCCCGCCGTCAAGCGACTAATCCGGGTAACCGTTACGCCCAATGTGCTCTATACAAATTCAAAAAGTTCCCGCCACGACCACGACGCCCCATCGCCGCCCAGAATTCCAGGGAATCACATCCTCACGATTACAACCGCCGCCCTTCACGCCCTATGTGGACAAAATCAAAGGCACGATTGGCGCCATGGACATCGTGGGTCTCCTCCCCTATAAAAGGGTGTCAACACACTCAAGTAAAAGGATCGAATCCAGTTTTCTTCCCTTCACCGGTCCGGTAACTTGTCCTGGCCCTCTTCCTGTTCATCGTCCCTTGTCTGTGTTGCCCATCTCTGACTTGAGTGTCGAAGTGGCCTCCCGGAGCCACAACTCCCGGCCCATTGACGCTTTTTCTGTGAGCGCAGGATCACAGGCTTGACCAAGTTAGTACGTGCAGTCGGATTTTGGGCGCCATCAAAGCGGAAGCCTTTTATCATGGATTTCTTAATGATGGGGCTGAAATAACAAAGTGTGAAGCTCTAAGGTTGCTACCCATAGATTCTAGCATGCCTCACGAGTAATTCTACAAAGTATATCCCATTCAAGAGAACCACAAGCCTTTTACCTCATATGTTCTACACATTGATACCCAGTTGTTGGTGATGGGGTCTTTCATACATACTGTCTCTTATCAAGAAGAAGATGAAAGACATGGAAGAGTAAATGAGGACAATTACAAAGGGAGGAATCACAATAATCGAGAGTAAATGAGGAGAATTGCAAAGGGAGGAATCACAATAATCGAGACCAGATTGTCCTCATTTTTTTTATCCCGATGGGGTTTCCATACACAAGGGTACGGGAACTCGAGGTCGAATTCCTCCAAAGAAGGGGAAAGTGATGCAGAAGCATCTCCTGCAGGTGTTGTAGCAGAATCCATAGCTGAGGAAGTGCATCGAAGACTTGATCATCCTAAGGCCATCAGTCGGCCCGAGCAACTTTGTCAAATGCACACTTGAGAAGGAGTGAACAAAATTGACTTTCACTCATGAATTATGGGTAATTTAGGACAGTTTGCTTTAGAGAGGTACTTGGAATTATGAAGATGATAAAGGAGACGATAAAACATTCAAGAGGCTGAATTGGAAGGATGACGATTGAGGTCTCAAACTATGGCAATGAGACAATAACATGGGATTTGCATTTTTGTCTTAGCTATGATTGTAAATACCCAAAATATCCCTCCCTTTAAAATTCGTCCCCCTTGAGAATCAAGGGTAATTTTGTCATTAGAGTTGTATTAGAATTAGGGCTTCTTTAGAAAAGCCTATAAATACAACTTTAAGAGAGATTAAGAACCCTAAACCGTCTTTGTAGCCCTAAGAGAAGGTCTACGAGGAGAAAGAGAGGAAGAACGCGATTCACGAAGAGAGAACGCGAATCAAGGTAAGATTTGTGTTCTACATAAGATTTAACATGTTAAGAACACTAAAATAAGGATTAAAGTATTTAAAAGATATGATTTGTGATCGATATGACTTGGAATAAGAACCCTTTGACTGATCTTTGATTCCATGGGTTTGGTATCGCCTTCGATCCCTAACGAACCCAAGACTGGCCATTATGTCATAGAATATTAGTTTTAGAAAGCTTAGCCTAAAAGATTAGATTATTTTACATTAATTATTCATAGCGATTCGGGGTGTAGAATTGATTTAGATGGATTTTTCTCGTTGATACAAGTCCAACGGAACCGACCATGCGCAAATCGGAGCTAAAACGAAAAAGTTATGGTCCGTTGAAGTTTTGGGAAAATCGGAAAGAATCTGGATTTTTTGCAAAAAGCGGTCATGAGTAGTGTTTCGGGCGTCCGATGAATAGTAAACCGAGAACCCAAAAGTGTACAGAGGCGTCCGATGAATAGTGCATGGTGTCCGATGAATAGTGCTGCGGGCGTCCTATGAATAGTGTCGGACTTCCGAACCCATTGAAAATTTTGAAGTATGTTTCTTAATTTTGGGAGGTCTTAACCATTGCTTTGGCCACTATCCTAAGCCTATATATTGATATGAATGCCATTGTTTGGGATAAGTATTGTGCCTTAGAAATTGTTGAAGGGATATATATTCGTCATTCAAGGTACGTAATTTCGTACTACTTTAGTGCTGCGATTTACCTTTCGAACACTATGCACTTGTTGATTGTGAGTCCCAAACTCTCTGAATCTTTGGAGCCATTGATAAACTTTAGACTTGACTTGGGTCTTGCATGCTAATTCCGTTATTGTTTGAAATCTATTGAATCTTATGGCAAAGAGACTTACATTGAATGCTTTTCCCAATATAGGAAACTTTTGTGAAAATCCATTTGTGATTCCTTCACATTTATGTACTTTGACCATTGTGCGACCATCTACATTGACAACCTTACAAAAAATCAATGTGAATTACTATCTTTGAATGTCGTACGAACTCTATTGAACCCTGTTATTTAGTACATATTTCAGATGAAATATTTTGGACTTGTGAAACCCCTTTTAGTTTTTCTAACGATATGAACCTTTGAACTATCCGACATCCTCTACTATATGAATCCACTTTGGAACTAATGTGAAACAATCACTTTGAACTTTGAACACCTTCTTTTGAACTGTGTGAACTTTGAACACCTATTGAGAGGCTTAGGTTATGTGAACTCAGAAAAGACCCCCGCCAGTGGGGCATGGTGCCTATATGTGAACATAAGAACTGTGATCCCGCCAATGGGGGATAAACGTTGGCCCTGTCGACAGGTATGTGAACCTAGGAACTAGTTCTGACACTGTAGGCGGTCGGTGTAAGCAATAACATGTTTTTTGGACCCGTGGGCAGTCGAGGTGAAAATAACTTGCTTTTTGGACTACGTCGATGATCTCGGGGTGGTGTGGTATCGTACCTATATGAGTTTCCCTTATGTGACCCTCAGAACCTGTGACTCCCTTCGTTGTGACATTATGAGACATCTTTTATGAACTTTGCTTCTAAGCTATTGCTCTTGTGATTAGCCATGCCTTGTGTAGCTTGTACTTACTTTATTCATTATTGGCCTTTGATCTTTTGAACAGTGTGACTCTTTAGTTTTGACACTTTGACCTATGCCTTTCTGAACCTTATTCCTCAATATTGAACTTGTGTTAATTACTTCACTTGTGGCTTAAATCTTTTTCATTTAGTTGTGAACCTTTCCTTTGTAGCATGTAATGACCCCACTTTTGTAGTTCGTTATTATGTACTGAGCTTTTCAGCTAACTGTGGTTATATTAATATTTTTAGAGTTTGATCCTCGTGGACTCGGTGAGGAGGCGCGAAAGTGATATCTGATTTTTATTTTTGTTATCTTTCAGTACTTTACATTCTTTAGACAGTCAGTATTGTTAGGGTTATTGAAATACAAGTGTGACAACCCAGGAGGGGGGGTGAATTGGTCAATTAAAAATTTTGGGCTTAATTAAATGGATTACTCAAATCAAGTTATTAATTAAGCAAATATGGTCTAACCCTTGTTCATATATTCAATTTGATGAAAGCTAGGGTTTAGATTTTCCTTTAGCATACATTCACTAACCCTTGTTAAGTTAAAACATAAATACAAATAGGGTTAGAGATTACCAATCACCAATATGCAAGAGAAGAAGGAAAAGAGAAGCAACCACAAGGAACCCACGATTTATAGTGGTTCGGTCTATCACAAGACCTACTCCACTCTTCAAATATTACCTCTTTGGGATTTCCACTAAAATGTAAGATTCTTCAACGGACGAATCTCAAAGTCGTATACCAACTTCTCCTTCAAAGGGATCACACCCTTTCTGCAGGAAGCCTTGCGAGGGCACACTCCCTCTTATAATGATTCACCTTTCTTAGCGGGCCGAATCGGAGACCCTCAAATACAAATGAAGAATTAAAAGATAAGAACTCTCAATGCCTATAGATTGGGCGAATTACAATTTTGAAAGCTCACAAACTCTCCAAGAAATAGATACAAATGTAAAGTCTATTGAAAATCCGATATAGGGGGTCCCAAGTTATAATAGAAATGGCAACTATGAGGAGGGAGAATACGGTTGTTTAAGAAAACTAGAATTTACCAATTTGAAAAACTTAAACCGATTAAGAGATCAAAAATAATATTTTAAGCATACAAGTTAAATCTAATGGTGCAATGCAAATGAAAGAGCAAAGAGATAGAAAGAGTGCACCCGAGATTTAAAGTGGTTCGGTCCTCAAACCCGAGGCCTACTCCACTCCACCAACCAAACCCGTTGATGGCTTCACTATTTGATCTTCTTAACCTTGGCGAAGATCGGTGCCAATTACAATTGCTTTAACCTTGGTGGCAATCCTCACCACGGAGAAAAAGGGCTCCGCTTCTCCGAATACTCGCCCGAATACAAATCTTGAAAGATGAAAGAAAGAACTAAAAAATCCCTTCACAAGGGTTACAAAAGATGTACAATTGAGAGCCTATGATCCAAATCCTAGAGTTGGTGATGAGAGGCACAATTGAAGCTTGATTCACTCTTGGGTATTCAAATGAAGTTTAAGAGTGTTAGGATTAGTGGTTTGTATGTTTAGAACACCCATATTTATAGGAAAAACAAAATATGACCGTTCAGTGGCATTACGGTAATTCCAGCAAAATTCCAAACGGCTCTTTTTCAGACCGTTGGAGTGTTCTCGGAGTTCCGAGAATAATTCTCGGAGTTCCGAGAATTCTCGGAGTTCCGAGAAAAAATCTCGGAGTTCCGAGAAGCCTCACAGAAGTTGGAAAAAGTCTACTGGACCATTTCTCGGAGTTCCGAGAATAATTCTCGGAGTTCCGAGAATTCTCGGAGTTCCGAGAAAAACTCTCGGAGTTCCGAGAAGCCTATGCAGAGCAGATTTTCAATTCTGTTTTTGGGCTTCCAGTTCTCAACCAAGATGGGATTGCTATGAGGGTTCCAAGGTGTTGGAACTCCACAAATACAATCACTTGTTTTTTTAGGGTGTGTGAGATTACTTTAATTATGCCTCTAAAAACCTAATCTAGGTTTGGATCAATTACATTAAGAAATGGTCTTCAATATTAATTTCTTCATGTCTTCAAGTCTTCATGACTTCTTGCTTGATGACTTTGGCCTTCCAATTAGTGGTTCAATGTGGGCTTCTTGGCCTTCAATTCAAGCATCCTTGATCTTACTTTATCAAGATCTACAACTTAGACAAACAAACACATTAGTGATAAATGATCACTTGTGTATTGGAATCATCAAAACAAGATGGGAATGCCAAGGTAAAAACCATTGGGCTTACACCTATGGAGATCGTCTTGAAAAAATGTAAAAATACAAGTTCCAAGAGGTTTAACCTTTCACATAAAAGTTTAGGCAAGAAGATCGGATTTGATCTTGCAAAAGGTTGTTTAGCAAGGTTTTGATAGTGTATATATAGCCCACAAGGAAATATGACCATTTGGGGGTAAAACAGTAAAATACAGGGTTGTGTGGGACCCGATCCCTCGAGAGGGGAATGGCCCGCGAGCCGCCTTCCTCTCTCTTGGTCTCTCGTACTCATGCGAATGGCGCATGTCTTTTATCATTCATTTAATTCATCTTTTCCGTGAACTTGGGATCACTAAAGCAATCCGAATTGCACGCAAAAGAGAATGACAGAGTCACCACCTAGATAAGAGATCTAGGACCCATAAATAACCAGAAATATAGATTCGCTACCTGATTACGAGAATGGAAGGTATGGGGAGTTACCACCACAAGCACCATTCTTGCCCGATAATCCGGTCTTCAATTTTAAAAGTTAACTCTCTTGAATTGCTTTTAAATGGCTCATTTAACTCTTTATTAATGTGCAAACTATGTGACATGCATCCTAAGATCTAATTTTCAATGTATTTCCTAATGTGTATCTTGATTTTCTTAATTTGTTTGGATTCAATCTATATGAATATTCTCCTAAAATGCTAATTTGAGAAAAATCCTATGTATTTTAATTAAGAATTTATAAAAAAAACTAATATACAAAATCCCACCATTTGTGTGTGGGGCCGACTCGTGCTCGGTATGCCTTTCAAAGCATCCAAAGCTGCCTACTTATCCAAGCCTCATTGGAATCAGAGTCGATCGTAGTTCGGTGCACCTAAATTAAGCTACTTATGCCCAACTCATCTAGGACACTGATCTAGACTGGATTAACTGTTTCAACAGTTTTAAGAGAAATTATTTAGTTCAAGTTGAAGATTTTATTATCCTAGGACTTCATCTAAGATGCTATATGGTCCTAGCTAAATGCAAGACGTCCCTCAGACTAATGCAGGTTAACCTACATCCTAGGTAACTAGGCCCGTCCTATGGGAAAAGTGGGGTGACTAGTGTAACGGTTGCTATCCGTAGCAAACGGCCGTGATTAGGCTAGACTCCTAACTCTAGGACTCCCTAAAATTTAGAACACAACGTGACGTAAGTGTTCCTAAGGGGCCCTAAAGGTTCCTAAGATGGGAGGCCGCAATCCAACGGTTCCAAAGACATGGATTTGATTAACCCAGATTGTGAAGTTAATGATTTTTAATTTTCAAAGATTTTCGATTCCTAAAATCTAAGAAATCTCAACGGCTCTAATACTGGCAAGTTTCAGCTTTGAGTTGCATCCATGGAAGGGAATCGTGCTCTCCACCATTGCATCATTTAGCACATAAGCTATAGTATATTATTGCCTGGCATGTTTCTCAGGATTTCGGTGGACAGTAGACCTCGGAGCCAACAACATATTATAATTTAAATGCTCAAATTATCCAGGATCGATTGCAATTAATATAGAATTATGAATGCGATTTCGGTAGTTAAACTATCAAAGTATAGCAAATTTACAAAGGAAATCTATGACCCCTAAGGTTTCTGTTTCAAATGGCTTAAAGATTGAATTCATAATGAAAAGTTAGAGTTTTCTGGAAGTTTTATTGAATTTTATATTAATTTGCTATTAAGTTCCGATTTAATCATATTAAGACTAGATTGTTAGAATTGCAAAGAAACCCTTAGCAATCAAACTCCAAATCATTTAAAATTTTTACAGTAATAAGATATGGATGATTATAACTCACTGAGAAAATTTCAAGAATTTTAAATACGATTTACTACCAATTTCCTATTTTTAAAGATTCAAGTCAGATTATGGATTTACATAGCAACCTATAGCAAAAGGATTCCAAATTAACTCAAACATTTACAATATTGAGATAATCATGATAGTAAGATACTGTAAAAATTTCATAAATTTTTATTATGATTTGTTATCAATTACAAATCACACAAAAACCGGATGAATTTGAAGAATCAATCAAAAGGCATGCTTACTGTTGTTCTAAAAAAAAGGAAAAATTACAGTAGATATAATATATATCATGATATTTTTGTTTCAAATTTCATAACTTGAAAATTGAAATTTTTCCACGAAACCCAATTTTCAAAGTGATCACTCGTTTCCTAGAAAATCAAAATTCGCTTTATTAAAAAAAATAAACAATCATACTAAATCTTTATAAAAATTCATGATAATTTTTCTAAGACATACCAATAATATATATTATTGGTTTGTAAAGAAATTTTTTAGAATTAATCGATGTTATCATAAGAAATAATTATGGAATGGAAAACGAAGCTTGGGTTGGAAAACCAGGAATAAAACAAAATTTTCAAAATTTTATTTTTTGAAAAATTCTACATATATATAAACATAACATTTGAAAAGTTTCATGAGTTTTTAAATTGGTTTGATATTTACTAAAAATAGCCCAAATTTGAAATAATTTAAAATCGGATTAAATAAATTCTAAAAAATCCAAAACTTTTTGAGTGATCAGGAAATCTGAAAATTCGTTTAGAAACAAATTTTCTTAGAATGTGGACTTGATTTGACCTGTTTTCTATTTTATTCTTCAAGAAATAACCCTTTGTTGGGTTTTCTTTCGAAAAATAAAACGGAAAATAAAACAATCAAACCATGGTAAAAAATTATAATTTTCAGTAGTTTTTAATTTTTTATTAATCTAAAAAAATATTAGGTTTTGGAAAACACAACGATTTAATCGACTTGCTTTGGAAATCCCATTCGAAACCCATATTGAAGAAAAACCGAAAAAAATTAATATTTTAATGAAGAAAAATCAATTTTCAAGCACAATATGAAAAATAAAATATCATGATTTATATTTCATCATACTAAAATTTCATCCCAGAATTCCATCGTTTCGATCATATTCGAAAACTAAACCCTAAAACGACCTAAACATGATTTCTAAACAAAAATCGGAAAGAAAAACGAAGGAACGCTAACCGTTGATCTCGATCCTTGTCTCTAGGGTTGGTATTCTGAGATATACGCTTTGTCCAACCCTTTTATACGCTGAAGAAGACCCAAAGAGTGCTCCAATAATCCTTGATTATATGATGCCTTGGAGAAGAAGAAGAAGTTCTAGAACCCCTTTTGTGAAGAGCACTTGAGAGAGAGAGATGAACACACTTGAAGAGATGAATGAATTCCAAGGAGGAAGAGAGAGAGGGATGAATTTTCTAGAGCCAGGCCAAATGTTGTGCTTGCTTTGTTATTATAGAAAAAGTTAGGGTTAGATTGGATTTGGAAGTTTCCAATGTGAGAACTCCTACCTTTAGTAGTTTCTAATTCTCACCTATGGCTTGCTTTTCCCTTACCTTCTAAATTGGATTAACTTCTAATATTGATTTCTTGCAAGCCAAGCAATACTAAATTACACAATGGAGATCCTTCAAGATCAATATAGAAGCCTTCTCACATAGGAAACTAGCTTTTATGAATGATTTTCGTCCAAAAAAGACTGCCTGATGTTTGAAATCATTTTTGGCATATTTAGAGGCTGATTCAGGAAACGTCATAAATTAGAAAGTTGTAGATCTTTTTGAGGCATTCCAAAAAAGTATAATAGCTATTTTTTGGACAAAAAGGTAAAAAGTTATGACAGTTTTAGTAACCTGACCATACATAAAAGCCATTTCTAATTATAACTCTTCATTTCTTTATTATTTTTCTAAAACAAATATGATGTCACCAACCACCTCATCCCATGTTGGACGTTTTCGCATGTGGCCTCCTCATGTGGGGCGCCCACTTATGTGGCCGACCCACATGGGTGAGTCCACATGGACCCCACCTTGTGGGCTTTAGCCCAATAGGCCTTATGACATGTATTTTGGGTTTTTTTCCAATGAAAATTCAATAAAATCTTTTAAATTCAAAATTTTTATTGATGAACTCAACCCATATGATATTTATAGTGCACCCCTAACAAGTGATCAAACCATCGTTTTTGGGAAAATAACTTTCGGACCAAAATGCCCCTATTTGACCATTACACATCCAAATGCGACCAAAATACCCTCAAATTGGTTCACCCCTAAAGGGAAAAATAAAAAAATGGAAAGTCTTTGTGGTCAAACTTCAAAAATAAATTTTTTTAAAGTTGGGTCCTTTCGGTGAGCAATATCAAATAGGATCATTTGCTATCTCCTGACAATACCCAAAATGCCCTCAACACTCAGAATTTCCAAACTAAGCAAAACCCCTGAGAAATTCTAAATTTAGCAGGTTTTCTAAAATTCAGGAAATCATTCATAATCTCTCAGACACCTTTCTGGGATAAAAAGGATTTCAAAGAAAAAGACCAAATTACCCCGAGGTGCAATTTGGCGAGACTAGGGAAAACCATGAGAAATTCCAAAAATAGCAGATTTTAAAAAATTTATGAACGGACTCAAGATTTCTTAGACACAACTTAGGGACCAAATATGACATGTTGAAAATGTCTAAAATACCCCCGAAGTGCAAGGCTAAGAGAAAACTTTGATAGATCTAAATTTAGCAGATTTCCCAAATCTTACAAAATTACTCCTAATTCATCAACCGTACCCTCAAGATGATTTTGGATATATGAGAAATGATTGAAATATCCATAAGATGATGAAAATGTGGAAGCCCCATGAGTTTCTGAAAATAGCAAAAATCACTCAAGATTTCACAAATATAACTCAGGGGTCAGATGAGACACATCGGGAATGACCAAAATACCCCTGTAGTGTAAAAATGGGCAAAAATGAGGAAAATCCCGAAAATTCTAAAAATAGCAGATTTTTTCACTTGTCTGAAAACTTAAATTTTCATCTTCTAGATACCATTGGAATACCCTAGAAACCTTTAGGATCGCGAATCAACTTCAGAATTCCTTCAACGAGGCGAAATCTACCCTAAAATGCATAGATGCCTAATCCTAGGTGAAATACGGACTCGAAACTTGACAAACTACCGAATCTTTTGCTTTTTTAAAGTGTAGCAAAATGGAGGTGTCTACAGATGCCCCTTTTTGGTAGAGATGATGTAGTCATCAAATGCAAAAGCAAAAGTGACAGAAGCATTTTGCGTAGCTTTAATCAACAAAAATATTCACTACTCGCGATGCAACCTAAATGCTTCCTAATGCAAGACCCTAGATGAAGTCCTAGAATTAAAAAGTTAAAAATAATTATTTACTTTGAACACCCTGAGTTTGGTGGCTCAATAAATGGAGAAATGAATTCAATCTAAGAGTAAAAATCACGCAACTTAGAATGAAAAATAATCCTGATGCGGCGCCATTCACAAACGGGCAATGAGAGAATGAGATATCATTTTCGAATGGATTCTAAAGGAACAAAGATCGTTCTCAAACGATTTGGAAGAAAATGAGACACCGTTCACAAGCGGGCTCAAGGAGGATAAGAGACCATTCACAAATGGGCTTGGAAAACGAGACACCGTTCACAAACGGGCTCAAAGAGGATATGTGACCATTCACAAATGGACTCGGAAAATGAGACACCGTTCACAAACTGGCTCAAGGAGGATATAAGACCATTCACAAATGGACTTCGAAAATGAGACACCGTTCACAAATGGGCTGAAAGAGGATAAGAGACCATTCACAAATGGACTCGAAAAATGAGACACCGTTCACAAACGGGCTCAATGAGGATAAGAGACCATTCACAAATGGACTCGAAAAATGAGACACCGTTCACAAACGGGCTCAAGGAGGACATGAGACCATTCACAAATGGACTCAGAAAATGAGATATCGTTCACAAACGGGCTTAAAGAGGATATGGGGCCATTCACAAATGGACTCGGAAAATGAGACATCGTTCACAAACGGGCTCAAGGAGGATATGAGGCCATTCACAAATGGACTCAAAAAATGAGACACCATTCACAAACGGGCTCAAGGAGGATATGAGACCATTCACAAATAGACTCAGAAAATAAGACACCGTTCACAAACGGGCTCAAAGATGATATGAGGCCATTCACAAATGGACTCAGAAAATGAGACACCATTCAAAAATGGGCTCAAGGAGGATATGAGACCATTAAAAAATGGACTCAGAAAATGAGATACCGTTCACAGACGGGCTCAAGGAGGATATGAGGCCATTCACAAATGGACTCAGAAAATGAGACACCATTCACACATGCGTGCTCAAGGAGGATATGATACCATTCACAAATGGACTCAGAAAATGAGAATCCGTTCACAAACGGGCTTAAGGAGGATAAGAGACCATTCACAAATGGACTCGAAAAATGAGCATAAACGGGCTCGAGGAGGACATGAGACCTTTCACAAATGGACTCAGAAAATGAGAAATGAGATACCGTTCACTAACGGGCTCAAAGAGGATATGAGGCCATTCACAAATGGACTCGAAAAATAAGACACCATTCACAAACGGGCTCAAGGAGGATATGAGGTCATTCACAAATGGACTCAGAAAATGAGACACCGTTCACAAACGGGCTCAAAGAGGATAACAGACCATTCCCAAATGGACTCGGAAGATGAGACACCGTTCCCAAACGGGCTCGAAGAAGATAAGAAACTATTCCCAAATGGATTTGTAAAATGAGGCACCGTTTTCCATATGGGTTCGAAGAAGATAAGAGACCATTCCAAAATGGACTTAGAAAATAAGACACCGTTCCCAAACGGGCTCAAAGAAACGAGATTGCTTCGATTGATGAATTCAACAACGAAGAATTTAGAGATTTTTCATGAATTTGAATTTGACGTAAGATTGGATTTGATGAATTTTAGATTTTTTGAAATCAATGAAATCAGGGATAATAGAGATTGTGCCCGATAAAGATATTGAAAACTAAGACTTTGACGAATGACGAGACGACAAACCTTAAGAATGAAGAAGCATGACTAACGAGAATGGTTTAGAAACACTTTCATGAAGCTTCAACAAGATTTTTCACAAAGAGACTGTTGGTCTTGTCTTCTGGGGATTTTGATAATTGAAACCTTGATCTAAATACCTGAAATTGGTAATTTAGAACAACTTCTCTCTTGAATACTAACATGGAAAAGTGGGATTTGGCTCTTGACAAGTGTTTAGATAAACATTTCTTGACCAGGATAGTATTTAACTAGCTGGAAGGAAATTTTGAATTTTAATGGTTTATCTTTCTGAGAAATTGGCTCAACCACCATTGCATCAGATGCTCTTCCAAGCTTAAGGTGCCTTCCTGGGGTATGATCTTCTTACGGGAACTGAGCTTTCTGATGTTTCTATTTCTGAATTCTTCTAAGCTGATCTTCTTTGAAATGAAGCTGTTTGACTAGATTCTTGAGCTCTTTCAGGTACATTCGCAGGGAGCTGACGAGGCCGGGCCTCCTTCACCGAGACAGTTGCATCATTTGAACACAAGGACGATGATTGACTCTTTCTAAAGAGAAAACTTAGATAAAAAGCACTACTCAAAGGATTGAGGAGCTCTGAAGGAGTGAACTTAGAATAACAAAGATTGACTGACTATACTGACAAATAGAATGATGCTTCTGACTTAGTTAATATTTTGTTTGTTAAGTCTATCATTTCGAGGAATATTTTCTTAATTGGTAAACACTAGACTTCTTCCTTAAAACAGTAATGCCTCAAGGATTTAATTATGACTCCTAAGATTGCTTAGCTTCAATGCCCCTAGATAAAAAGCACTACTCAAAGGATTGAGGAGCTCTGAAGGAGTGAACTTAGAATAACAAAGATTGACTGACTATACTGACAAATAGAATGATGCTTCTGACTTAGTTAATATTTTGTTTGTTAAGTCTATCATTTCGAGGAATAGTTTCTTAATTGGTAAACACTAGACTTCTTCCTTAAAACAGTAATGCCTCAAGGATTTAATTATGACTCCTAAGATTGCTTAGCTTCAATGCCCCTAGTTTTGAGGATGGCACTTGAATTTGCCTGAACTTCTGTTGATCTTCAGTCTTGATACCGGTTGTAGCCTTCTTATAATGATTCTCTTACCGTGACCAAGTCACCTCTTTGGGGTTTTTAACTTGACGGACCGTGTTAGCCTTAACTTTTGCCTAAACTACCTTTCTAGGTTTTCGATCCAGCAGGCTATCCCCTTAGCTTTTGCATAAGCTGCCCTTTCGGGTTTTCAACTTAGCAGGCGAATGATCTTAAATTTTGAATAGACCGCCCTTTCAGGTTTTCAGTCTAGCAGATCTTCAAACTCCGTTCCTTTTTCTTGTTCATTCATTTTTTTAGGCCTAGATCTTTGATTCTGAACATCTGAAGGACTTTATAGGTAAGATAGGGCTTTTCAAAGAATGGCTTAAGGTTGAACAAAGATTTCAACCGAACCTGTGAATAGGTTGCCTACGTATCCCAGGGTAGGAATCAGGTCGTGCGTAGTTCAGGGCGAATGCCTCTAGTTTGAAGGTAGATTGTTCTTCTTTTTGTTCTTTCTCTTTTTTTTGTTTCTTTTTGTCTTCTGATTGCTTGATTTTTCTTCTGGGACTTTGTCCTTTTTTTTCTTTTGTAACCTTGTCCCTCCCTTTTTTTTCTTCGGTTCTAGAACAATTGAATCTTTTCTTTTGAAATGACCGAACTCGGTTTTACCGAGCTGCCTACGTACCCCAATCTTCAATGCATGATGGAAGGTGCATGAGGTGTCACCAATGGCTTGTTCAGCTTCAAGTTTCTTCTTGACACTTGTTGGGAACTTGTAAGATCTTCATGTTGACCTTGTTAGAGTTGGTGCCCTAAAATCCAGTAAATTTCGCATGTTGATAACACGTATTTGTCCTTAGGTAGAAAAGAAGGAAACCCATGCTCATGGAATTACAGATCCTAGGGAGCAAGGAGATATGGGATTCCGGTTCTTTGCAGACCTTGGTAGTTCCTAGTTGGGGTTGAGGTTGGACACCTCCTCCTATATACAACTAGCATCTATCTTGCCTACATGCACGAGATGTGGAGTAACTTATTTAAATCACTTAGGTAGTGGACCCTAAGCAAGATAGAATGGGTACGACAATGATATTGCGTACTGAACATGATCACATTAGAATAGCTCTTTGAAAGGAGACAGTTGAGCAATTCTGCCAGACATGACCCATTACATGTCCTTTGACATGAGGGGTCATATTGGTCTCTTAGCGAATCTTTCATTTTTGGTCTATCTAACCGTGATTCTCTTGGAATCACCAGAGGGTAGTACTGAAGTGTTGGACAAACCTTTGAGGTCAATAGTGATACCCGACATGGAATTCTCCTCCTATTTAATAGGATAACATCTACAGTTTTGGTCAGAGCAGTAGGCTTACAAAATACCTGGCCAGGTGGATTTGATAAAATGTTTATAAAAAGGATTTCACAAAATAAGTTTTGAAATGGGTTTAGCAAATGCATTTGCGGCTCGACACTGCTTGACTGAAAGGTATACCATAAGTGAGCCCAGGGCGTAGCTGATGTTCCCCCCCGTAGGACTCAACTCGGTAGATGTGGACTTGGAGAAAGAACTTGCACATTTGATGTGACTAGGGGTATGATGATTTGATGGTTATCTTCAAGGTTACGTCTCGAGGGAGACCACTGACTCAATGTGATTGTAGCATAAGCTACGGAGCAATAATCGCAGTGGGGCTCTCTTGAGAGTTCTGCAGGATCTACCGTTAAATCCTTGGTACGATCCCACTTACTACTCGATTGACCTATTATAATCTATTAGATAGAGCTCCCGTATTTATTTGGTTACTTACACGAACTAGTTTCGTGGCATTGGATGCACTGAAAGGATATACATAATGTATATAGTGTATATGCACTATGGGATACATTGGGAATACCAAAATGGTTAAGTATTAACCATAAGGGTATTTTGGGAGTAGCATAAATTTTATTGGAGCTTTAATCTATTAGATAGGATTGGATTGCATTAATTTAATTGAAAATTAAATGTGAAATTCAATAGGAATTTGAATTGCATAAGTGGACCAACATGGAACGAATTTTGGTGGGACCCATGGCCAGACGCTCCATGTGGTGTGCCATTATCAATTTGGAATTCAAATAATATTTAGAATATTATTGCTTGATTTGTTTTTCAAATTAAAGCAACACATGTGATAAATTGAAAAGAGAGAGAAAGAAAGATAGAACAAACAAAATTGGAAACTTGGGAACCACATGGGGCAACCAAGGGTTGCTTGGGCAGCAACCAAGCTCCCCTTGGACGTCCCATATGGGTTTCCATATGTGGGGTTGCTTGCTACCCCAATCGGAGCTTCCAATTGTGGCTAGTTTCTATTGGTTTTTATATTTCTCTAGAAACTTTGGATTGTGGATATGGAAATTAAAAACTCTATAAATATGAGACATATTGCTGGAGTTTTTCAAGAGATCTTCCTTAATTCCATGTGCTGGATATTGGTAGGGACACCCCAAAGTCTTTCTCTTCTTCTTCTTCAATTCCATCAACTAGTTTTATCTTTTCTAGGTCAAAGATAAACATCCAATCAAGCTCCATTGATATAAATACATATTCCCATATTATAATCTGATTTAGATCATATTATAAAGTCAACATAGAGTTGTACACAACATCCTTTGCGCACCAAAAGGAATCGCCGGCGAATTTTCGAGGAGTAGATTAAGCGGACGAGTTCTTTTCTGCATAAAGGTATTTATAATTGTATTTATTAAATCTCAATAAAATCAATTAGTCCCTAGGAATTTTGGGCTAGAGAAATTTTTTTGTTCTACACGGTATATTCTTCCGCAACGTGTAGTGATTTTGCTTAGAGTTTTTTAAACCTTTCTAACAAGTGGTATCAGAGCTAACTAGGGAATAGATTAGGAGGCTAAGGAACCAAAGATAGATCTTGGGGTGATCCGTTGTGAGTCCGGACGTTTATCCCGGCTATCTAATGTTCCTAGTCTTTGTGTGTTTTAATAAATATACGACTATTTGTCGAAATACAACAAAACTGAATCGCATGGTGGATTTCTGGACTGATCTCTTTATATGGTAGGAAAGTAGACTCGAATACGAATCCAATGCATCAAGATTCATCAAAATTCGACGAGCGGTTTAGGAGATATGAGTTTTCAAAGTATGGTACATGGTGTTGAAATTCAGGAAATTAATTCCAAAAATTGATTTGGGTTTTTGTTTCTCCAAACGATTTGAAAAGCCTATAACCCAGGCATAGAAGTTTTAAATACTGTCTTGGGGTGTATGTAGCATGATTAGATCCTTGAAAAATCATTCGATTTACTATATCCCACTCAAAGTTACTCGAAAGGTCATGCTATCAAGATTCTGTTCCCAGTATGGAACAATTATATTTTTCACAAATCAAACGATCTCGTTTTCACGCAAAATTTTGTACGCTGATTTATTAGACCATATAATAGTATTTTATGATATTTCTAATTAAAATTAGGATGGTTGTAAGTTAATTAAAATTGAATTAACCCAGCTTTTGTGCGAATTGATCGATATTGGTGAAAGATGGGCAAAAGGGAGATTGGACCTCACTTCATGCATGAGATGCATGATGTTTCTATGGATGTTGTGTTCTGATGTTTTATATTATGCTTTATATAATTAAAGTCCACAATTTAATTTAATAATTTCAGCTTTTAAAGTACTCCCTGTAGGCAGTTGGGCGAACGACTGGTTTCCAATGGAGATTGATGATGATGTATAGATTACCTAGGCTAGTGTAGGACACTAGGGTAGTATATATTTACTTGTTCAAGATCAAGTATATATTTCCAGGCCGTGGCGGTCGACCGAGGCACGACGGTCGCCTCGGGCTCTCTTTGTTTAATTTGAAATTTCATACCGGCGCGGTCGACCGGCCCTATGGTGGTCGCCCGGCGAGGGCAATCTGTTTGAATAAAAATTCGGCTCAAAAACATTATCGCGGTCGTTCGCCAAGACCAACCTAAATGTTTTCTGGATTTCTAGAAAACAAATCCGTAGTCGCCCGGCGAGGGCAATCTGTTTGAATAAAAATTCGGCTCAAAAACATTATCGCGGTCGTCCGCCAAGACCAACCTAAATGTTTTCTGGATTTCTAGAAAACAAATCTGCGGTCGCCCGACTCAATAAATTTCGAGATGCCCTGGCATTCCAGGTAGAATCCCGTGGTCGCCCGGCATAGCTCGGTCTACCTGCCCTGTATAAAATTCCATTTTTAACTTTAAAGTTCAGGGGCTTTTGGGCAATGGTCTTTGGGCTTAAGTGCTAGGTTTTCAAACACATTTTTGGGTGTGTGTGTGGTTTTCAAAGATGTGAAAAGTGAAGTATGAAACCATTTGAAAATCATTTGAAAATGCATTTAAACATAAAATCAAGAGGACTACAAACTACATTCTAAAGTGTATATCATTGAGTCTTCTTGGAATGTCTTTGCTCTTTGCACTTCTTTGGACTTCTTTGGCTTGAGTGAACATTTTGAATTTTATCTTGGCTCTTGTGACTCCTCCAATCTTCAATGCATGTTGGAAGGTGCATGAGGTATCACCAATGGCTTGTTTAGCTTCAAGCTTCTTCTTGAGAGTTGTTGGGAACTTGTAGGATCTTCATGTTGAGCTTCTTGATTTGAACATCTTCAAATGAGGATGCCTCCAATGTAAGTGCAAGCTCTTGGTTCCTTTCTTTCTTGATCCACAAGCTATGTGTTGAGAAGAGTTGTGTAATGGCGATTATAAAATGAAAATCCTGTATACAACACAACACCTCAAAGCAACACATTAGTCCATAAAAGCTAATCAATTTAGTTTACTAGCATCAAAATAAGAAGATAAGATGAATGATTAACCCATGGGAACCCTTGGGTTTACAATTATTGAGACTGTGTCATTTGATTCCGTTACTTTGATTTTATGGGATATTGGATTAGATGAGAGATTTGGAAAGAAATTGAGATTTGATCATTGGATGAATGTAAGGCATTTAAATTTGATTTTTTAGATTATTGCAGATGGTTTTGATATTTGCTTTGCTAGCCTTGTACGCTTGTGAAGCTTGCTTTGCAGGTGTACGGCGTTGTCGCACCCTTAAGCCTTGTGTTGTGAATATGTATGTGTATGTGTGTGGCTTGGGGGCGTGACAATGATGGAGGAAGTAGAATTATAACCGTGGGTATCCAACGCTATTGTCGTGGGGTTGGATTGGAAATTTGATTATAGAGGTCACCAACTATGGCTACAATACATGTACATGGAAATTATATTTTGACTTTGTTATGATGAAGGGAGAAGAATAGTAACCGTGAGTAGACCATGCTAATGTGGTATAGCTAGTTTTCTTTTTTCGTCCTTGCAATAGATAGCCATGTTGGACAGGCAATGTTGCCATATTTGCCTCTTTTTATTTTAATTGCTTTTTGAATGATTCTGTTTGTGTATCTTCGCTTTTCACAATTGCTTGTTTCATTCAAGCATATCTTGTTTCTTAACTAATCATCCCCTTGATCAGTTCTACCATTCTCCATTCCAGTAGCTTGTTTCAAATGATTAACCACTAGTAGAATTCAATTCAGCATAAGTAGTAAACTCCTTATGTCCCTTACCATCCGAGAGCCCAACACCCCTGACAGCCTCCTCATCCTCTATACCCAAAACAACCACGCGAAACTCCATTCTTCTCATTAACCTCAGCCAAAACATATCTTTCAGCCTTGCAAAATCCAACCAATTATCCCATAGTAGCAATGATCATAATACCCAGAATTTTGTCACCTTCCGCAGCCACCTAGCCTCCCACAACCTAGTGTTTTATGCACTCCCATAAACTTCCCACACTAACTGTAAACCAAACACAAGCCCTTATTAACTACAGGTTTGTTCGCAACCCAAGTGAACATCAGCCTGGAGATAACCTTTCCAAAAGCATCACACACCTTACTATTTTCATGAACTATAGCCAACTACCATCTTTTGCCCCACCTAAAGTCCTTACACAAGACCCACTTTCTTGTTAGAGTTGGTGCCCTAAAATTCAGTATATTTTGCATGTTAATCAATAAAAGTTACTTTTCAGGACAACTAATAGATACTAAAAGTTAAGTATGTGTGATATGTTACTTGTTATTAACACGTATTTGTCCTTAGGTAGCAAAGTAGGAAACCCATGCTCATGGAATTACAGATCCTAAGGAGCAAGGAGATATGGGATTCCGGTTCTTTGCAGACCTTGGTAGTTCCTAGTTGGGGTTAAGGTTGGACACCTCCTCCTGTATACAACTAGCATCTATCTTGCCTACATGCACGAGATGTGGAGTAACTTATCTAAATCACTTAGGTAGTTGACCCTAAGCAAGATAGAATGGGTACGACAATGAGATTGCATACTGAACAGGATCACATTAGAATAGCTCGTGGAAAGGAGATAGTCGAGCAATTCTGCCAGACAGGACCCTTTATATGTCCTTTGACATGAGGAGTCATATTGGTCTCTTGGCGAATCTCTCATTTTTGGTCTATCTAACCGTGATTCTCTTGGAATCACTAGAGGGTAGTAGTGGAGTGTTGGACAAACCTTTGAGGTCAATAGTGATACCCGACATGGAATTCTCCTCCTATTTAATAGGATAACATCTACAGTTTTGGTCAGAGCAGTAGGCTTACAAAATACCTGGCCAGGTGGATTTGATAAAATGTTTATCAAAAGGATTTCACAAAATAAGTTTTGAAATGGGTTTACCAAGCGGCCCTACACTGCTTGAGTGAAAGGTATACCATGAGTGAGCCCAGGGCATAGTTGATGTTCCACCCCCGTAGGACTCAACTCGGTAGATGTACACTTGGAGAAAGGACTTGCACATTTGATGTGAGTAGGGGTATGATGATTTGATAATCTTCAGGGTTATGTCTTGATGGAGGCCACTGACTCAATGTGATTGTAGCATAAGCTATGGAGCAATAATCACAATGGGGCTCTCTTGAGAGTTCTGCAGGATCTACCGTTAAATCCTTGCTACGATCCCACTCACTACTCGATTGACCTATTATAATCTATTAGATAGAGCTCCCGCATTTATTTGGTTGCTTACACGAACTAGTTTCGTGGCATTGGATGCACTGAAAGGATATACATAATGTATATAGTGTATATGCACTATGGGATACATTGGGAATACCAAAATGGTTAAGTATTAACCATAAGGGTATTTTGGCAATATCATAAATTTTATTTGAGCTTTAATCTATTGGATAGGATTGGATTGCATTAATTTAATTGGGAATTAAATGTGGGATGCAATAGGAATTTGAATTGGATAAGTGGACCCACATGGAACGAATTTTGGTGGGACCCATAGCTAGACGCCCCATGTGGTGTGCCATTATCAATTTGGAATTCAAATAATATTTAGAATATTATTGCTTGATTTGTTTTTCAAATTAAAGCAACACATGTGATGAAATTGAAAAGAGAGAGAAAGAAAGATAGAACAAAAAAAATTGGAAACTTGGGAACCACATGGGGCAACCAAGGGTTGCTTGGGCAGCAACCAAGCTCCCCCCCATATGGGTTTCCATATGTGGGGTTGCTTGCTACCCCAATCAGAGCTTCCAATTGTGGCTAGTTTCCATTATTTTTTATATTTCTCTAGAAACTTTGGATTGTGCTTATGGAAATTAAAAACTCTATAAATATGAGACATATTGCTGGAGTTTTTCAAGAGATCTTCCTTAATTCCATGTGCTGGATATTGGTAGCGACACCCCAAAGTCTTTCTCTTCTTCTTCTTCTTCAATTCCATCAACTAGTTTTGTCTTTTCTAGGTCAAAGACAAACATCCAATCAAGCTCCATTGATCTAAATACATATTCTCATATTATAATATGATTTAGATCAGATTATAACGTGAACAAAGAGTTGTACACAGCATCCTTTGCGCAACCAAGGAATCCATCGATTCAACTTGCGGTTTCGTGTCGATTAGATCGCCGGCGAATTTTCGAGGAGTAGATTAAGCCGACGAATTCTTTTCTACATAAAGGTATTTATAATTGTATTTATTAAATCTCAATAAAATCAATTAGTCCCTAGGAATTCTGGGCTAGAGCAAAATTTTTGTTCTACACGGTATATTCTTCCGCAACGTGTAGCGATTTTGCTCAGAGTTTTTTAAACCTTTCTAACAAGTGGTATCAGAGCTAACTAGGGAATAGATTAGGAGGCTAAGGAACCAAAGATAGATCTTGCGGTGATCAGTTGTGAGTCCAGATGTTTATTCCGGCTATCCAAGGGTCCCAGTCTTTGTGTGTTTTAATAAATATATGACTATTTGTCGAAATACAACAAAACTGAATCGCATGGTGGATTTCTAGACTGATCTCTTTATATGGTAGGAAAGTAGACTCGAATACGAATCCAATGCATCAAGATTCATCAAAATTCGACGAACGGTTTAGGAGATATGATTTTTTAAAGTTTGGTAGAAGTTGCTGAAATTCTGAAAATTAATTCTGAAAATTGATTTGGATTTTTGTTTCACCAAACGATTTGAAAAGCCTTTAACCCAGGCATAGAATTTTTAAATATTGTCTTGGGGTGTATGTAGCATGATCAGATCCTTGAAAAAGCATTTGAGTAACTATATCTCACTCAAAGTTACTCGAAAGGTCATGCTATCAGGATATTGTTCCCAGTATGGAACAATTATATTTTTCACAAATCAAACGATCTCTTTTTCGCGCTAAATTTTGTACGCTGATTTATTAGACCATATAATAGTATTTTATGATATTTATAATTAAAATTAGGATGGTTGTAAGTTAATCAAAATTGAATTAACCCAGTTTTTCTGCGAATTGATCGATATTGGTGAAAGATGGGCAAAAGGGAGATTGGACCTCACTTCATGCATGAGATGCATGATTTTTTTATGGATGTTGTGTTCTGACATTTTATATTATGCTTTATATAATTAAATTCCGTAATTTAATTTAATAATTTTAGCATTTAAAGTACTCCCTCTAGGCAGTTGGGCGGACGACTTGTTTCCAAGGGAGATTGATGATGATGTATAGATTACCTAGGCTAGTGTAGGACACTAGCGTAGTATATATTTACTTGTTCAAGATCAATTGAGGATGAGATCTTTCTCTTGGAGCTTAATCGATGGATCATGGATACTGCAGCATAGGAATGCTCCAGATTGACTGGCGAATGGAGGCAGATTTGATCCAACCTAAGAGGGACACACTTGCTGATGTTGCTGATGTTGTTATGCTTCTTTTAATGAGGCAAATCAGATTATACTCCTTCGGTGTTGTAGGGATTCCCTTATTCAAATAAGGTTAGTGGGAGAATCCCTATGATCGAAGATGCCAAATTGGGTTTCATGGATGGTGTGTTTTTGTTTCCATGGTTTGTTTATTTGCTATTCATGTGATGGATGGCATGGTTTGGTTTGCTATGTATGTTTTTCTTTTATGCAATGGATGCCTAATCAAACATACACAATGATGATTATTACTCCCACATTAAATAACCCTCTTAATAATAGTAAGCTAATAAACGGGGTTAAGTCAAAAGGACAAGACCTCATGGCCTTCGATAGCCATCTAACCGTTGGCTAGTCTAGGAAATAGGACGGTCACATGCCAAAGCAGAAGCTAATCTTGTTTCTTGACTAGAGTAACCGTTAGATTTCTACTAGGATGAGGAGAATGTGCATGATACATTGGTCACATGCCAAAGTAGAAGCCACTGTAGATTTGCATGGTTTTCCTAGGCTGTCGGTATAACTTAACTAAGCAAAGGGCATTGACACCCGAAGGATAAACATACTCAATGCTTGGAGGCCGAACATAAATCGAAACTCATAGGATTAGATGAATCCACTTATTCAAAGTTGTTGAATAAGTTTCCGATCCCCATTGAGGAAACTATACAATTTCTCTTAATTCACGAGGTTGAGGGCCCCGTGAATGAGACGTGCAATGGGCGGTTCCATCGTAGATCAAAGTCGCAGATCCGATGGATATATCATGAAATTAACTAAAATGGTACTTTTGCTAATTATGCCTCTTTCCTTTGCGTGTAGATATTATGGCTTCATTCAACCCATTAGCTAAGATCCTAGACGAAAATAAGTTAAATGATCCAAATTACCTCAACTGAAAAAGGAACCTAATGTTAGTCCTCACAGTCGCTAAAGTTTATTGGGTTCTTACCATTGAGGAGCCTGAACTACCTGGTCCCGATGCGCCTCAAGCAGACCACGATACAAAGTCTAAGTGCCTTGAGGACAAGGAGATGGCGAAGTGTTACATCCTTGGCTCTATGTCCAATGTGCTGCAGTAGCAACATATTGGAATGACTATGGCCTCGGATATAATGCTAAATATTAAAGAAATGTTTGGAGAGCAACATCACACATCTAGGCTGTTGGCGATTACAGGCCTAATATCCACTAAGATGGTAGAGGGAACCCCAGTTAGAAACCACATGCTAAAGATGATGGGCTATCTTAACGAGCTCGACATCTTGAGGGCCATCATGGATGCAGAGACATAGATCGACATTGTCTTATCTTCCCTATGTGGGTCATTCAAAGAGTTTGTTATGACCTACCACATGAAAAAAATGACAATGACTCTGACAGACCTGATGAATCAACTTCAGACAGTTGAGCATCTGCAAAAGAGTAATAAGAAAACTGCCTTCCTAGTAGAGGGTAATGTACCTTCAGCACCTAAGCCGAAAGGTAAAGGAAAAGGAAGAGCAAAAGGCCAATGCTCTAAGAAGAACATGCCAGGGGTAAAGAACAAGAAGAACTTTAAAAAGAAGAAGTCAACCAAGGGAAATGACAGTTGCCTCCATTGTAAAAAGACTGGACATTGGAAGCGAAATTACATGAGCTATCTATTTACCAAGCAGGGCAACAAGCCTACCTCAGGTATGTTGCAAGTTTTTGTTCCTGAAACCAATATGATTGGTCCTATATTTTCCTGGTGTGTTGACACAGGTGCGACCTCACACATCTGCAACGTTTTGCAGGGGTTCAGGAAAATCAAAAGGTTGACTGAGGGCGAGCTCACCCTACAAGTTGGAACTGAAGCAACAGTTGCGGTCCAAGCTGTAGGAGATTATGTATTGACGTTCTCAGGCGGTTACCTAATATAAAGGATTGTCTCTATGTACCTTCAATAAGAAGGAATTTAATTTCAGTTTCAAAGTTATTTGATGATGGATATTTTATTAGTTTTAATAAAAGTTTTATTTTTATTAAAAGGGGAAATTCCTTAATTGTGGAAGGTAAAATGAGTCATGGCCTATACTTAATTAACGCCTTAGAGAACGTAAGCAATGTTGAGAATATTCCGAGTGTTGATGTTCCAAACCTCAAAAGGGTAAGGGACACGGTAATTCCAACACACCTTTGACAACTTCGATTAGGTCACATTGGCCTAGAGCGAATCACAATGTTAGTAAAAGATGGTCTATTGGATTCAATCCAAGTGGAACCCTTTCCAACTTGTGAGCCATGTCTCCAAGGCAAAATGACTAAGATTCCCTTCAAGGGCAAGAGTGGAAGAAGCGAAATACGGATGTATGTGGTCCTCTTTCTCATCCTGCGATAGGAGGATTTGTCTACTTTGTGACTTTCACGGATAACCATTTAAGGTATGGTTACCTATACCTAATGCGACGTAAGTCTGAGATCTTTGAAAAGTTCAAAGAGTTCAAGAGTGAAGTAGAAAACCAGTTAAACAAGAAGAATAAGAAATTTCGCTCCGATAGGGGAGGAGAGTACCTCTCGGATGAGTTTAAGGACTATTTAAAAGAAAATGGAATAGTTTCTCAATGGACTCCACCTACAACACTAGAGTTAAACGGTGTGTCAGAGAGGAGAAATCAAACACTATTAGACATGGTTCGATCTATGATGAGCTTTGAACAAGCACTTCTGTTTCTATGGGGATTCACCCTAGAAATGGAGCTCTACATCCTTAATCGAGTACCAACTAAATCAGTACCAAGGACTCCATATGAGATATTGACGGGCAAAAAACCCGCATTGAATCATATGAGGCTATGGGGTTGTCCTGCCCATGTTAAAAAGATAGGTGTTGAAAAGTCAGAGGCACGAACCAATAGGTGTCTCTTTATTGGATTTCCTAAGCAAACAAAGGGTTATATGTTTTATAACCCTGGTGAGCTAAACTGTTTTGTGAGCCGGAATGCCGCATTCTTAGAAGAAGAATTCATTTAAGATGCGAGCGGAAATGATATGATTGCCTTAGAAGAGCAACCCGAAAATTCAAGTACCTACTAAACCTATTCCAACACTCCGACGTAGTAATAGGGAGGTCAGAGAACCCGATAGACTTGTCTACTTGGGTGAAGTAAATACAGAAGATACAGATCCCTTTAACTACAAAGAGGTGATATTAGATATCGATGCAGGAAAATGGATGGACACTATGAAATCCGAAATGGACTCTATGTATTCCAACCATGGTTTAAAATTTCAGTTTCGGTAACCGTTTCGGACCCCAATGAAAACCGAAATTTTGGTCCGAAATTTGGTATTAAGCGTCGAAATTTGGGTTTGAAATTTTAGACCGAAATTCTAAAATTTCGGCCGAAATTTTGTAGCAATTTTTATTTATTAAAAAAATGGCAGTAAAACGAAATTTCGGACCGAAATTCCAGAAATTTCTGAAATTTCGGTTTGGTAATGGGAGAAATTCAGAATTTCAGTGAATTTCGGTTTCGATCCCCATCGAAATCTGAAATTTTGGATTTCGGTCAAAATTTAAAACCATGATTCCAACAAGGTTTGGACTTTGGTTGATCCACCTGAGGGTATTAAACCCATTGGATGCAAATGAATCTTCAAGAGCAGGATGGGCCCTAATGGAAAGGTGGAGACCTATAAGGCTAGGTTAGTGGCGAAGGGTTATAGTCAAAAGGCTGGTGTTGACTATGAGGAAACCTTCTAACCAGTAGCCATGCTAAAGTCCATTAGGATTTTACTAGCCATCTGTGCACACTATGATTACGAAATTTGGCAGATGGATGTCAAAACCGCCTTCTTGAATGGAAACATTCAGGAAGATATTTATATGGTCCAACCGGAGGGTTTTGAGACTGCAGGAGAGGGTAGTCAAAGAGTATGTGATGCGGTCCAAAAATCTGGATGCTCTTCGTTGTGCAGCAGCGGATGCAAGATTGATAAAATAAATGAAAAGGGGCCCTTCGAACACCTTCATAGGGAATAGAATACTTCGATCACCGTCGAAGGGGATGGGATTTACTTCGATCTTGTCAAAGACGAGTTTCTTAGAGTGAAACTAAAAAATACTATTGTAGGTGCTAATCCAAGCAACTAAAAGTTCTCAAAAGAACTCAAAAGCCTAAAGGCAGATTTCATTCAATAATCACAAAGTCTAGTACAATGCTTACGTAACATATATTTATAAGAAAAAAAATCCTAAAAACTAACTTAATGCCCAAGCAACTAATCATTGTTGACCATCTAAAATAACATAAATAAAACCTAAAATTGACTAAAACTTACCTAAAATAGTAATCCCGTAATAGACACTTACCATATCCTAAAACTGCTTATAACTTAGCCAAATCAAGTCCAAATCGGGTAATCTTGGGCTCTTTAGATAGGTAATCGAAAAACCTTTCTAAATACACCAAAATCAGGCCAAAAGAACAAGATTTGATGCCCAAAAAAATTACTACAAATAAAATGACGAAAATACAAATTAAAAAATAAGAAAATTGTTCCACGCTAACGAACGGAACTATTCTTGGTGATTTTCGTCCGCACATACTCCACTGGTTCAAAAAAACTCATCCTCGAGTTTAAAAGTGTTGAAGAACAGTTTCTAATTGAATCCCTTAAGGATCATATCCCGCTTCATAATCTTTGAGACAAATATATAGTCTGTCATGAGTTTGAATAGGCTTGAAGTCACGATCCACGGTAAGCTTGAGTGTGTGATCTAATAAAAATGGATCAATATAAATTGATGAAAAAATTGATTTTTGTTTTTCCGTTCACCCATCTCTTCAATCTCCATTAATTCACCTATTATGTTGTCAGACCCAATTTCTCTTGGTTCTTTGTCCATGAATTCAAGAGGCACAACAATCATTGCTTCAAGTGATTCAGCGATTACTTTGTCACCATCAAAAGATAATGATTCCTGATCTGAACTTTTAACAATAATCAAATATCCATCTTCCGAATATTCATCATATATTGGTGGGGATTTCCAATTTATGATTTATTGCTCCAAGTAATATTAAAACGATTTTAATTCTGGTGTTACCTCCTAATCTTGGCATTCGAGAACTCTTCACTGAAGTGATCGAAGATAATCTGTAGCCATCATGAATCCACGCAAACATCAATACCAAATTTCTTCTTCAATCCAAGGAAGGAATCAACTCTGATACTAACTAATGCAGTCCAAAAATCTAGACGATCTTCGTTGTGCAGCAGCGGATGGAAGATTGATAAAATAAATGAAAAAGGGGCCCTTTGAACACCGTCGTAGGAAATAGAATACTTATTCGATCACCGTCGAAGGGGATGTGATTTACTTCGATCCCGTCGAAGTCGAGTTTCTCAGAGCGAAACTAGAAAATACTCCTATAGGTGATAATCCAAGCAACCAAAAGTTCTGAAAAGAACTTAAAAGCCTAAAGGCAGATTTCATTCAATAATAAAAGTCCATTACAATGCTTACATAACATATATTTATAAGATAAGAAATCCTAAAAACTAACTTAATGCCCAAGCAACTAATCATAGTCGTCCATCTAAAATAACATAAATAAAACCTAAAACTTGCCTAAAACCTACCTAAAATAGTTACCCCGTAATAGACACTTACCATATCCCAAAACTGCCTATAACTAAGCCAAATCAAGTCCAAATTGCGTAATCGTGAGCTCTTTAGATAGGTAATTGAAAAAACTTTCTAAAAACACTAAAATCAGCCCAAAAGGTAAAAATTTGATGCCCTAAAAAACTTATTGCAAATAAAATAACTGCAATAAAATAATGAAAATACAAATTAAAAAAATAAGAAAATTGTTCCATGCCAACGAACCGAACTATTCTTGGTGATTTTCGTCCGTATCAGTATGCAAGTTGCAAAGGTCAATTTATGGGTTGAAGAAAGCTTCCCGTAGTTGGAACCTTCATTTTGATCAAGCTGTCAAAGAGTTTGCCTTCTGTCAAAACGTTGATGAGGCTTGTGTTTACAAGAAGGTCAGTGGGAGCTTAGTAACATTCTTGGTTCTTTATGTAGATGACATCCTACTAATTGGGAATGATGTAGGAATGTTATCAAGTACAAAGTTATGGATTTCAAGTACATTTGCTATGAAAGATCTGGGAGAAGTTTCATACATTCTAGGACTTTAATTATTTAGGAACTGTAAGAATAGGAAGCTTGGGTTATCACAAGAAACATACATAGATAAGATATTGGCAAGGTACAACATGACAGATTCCAAGAAGGGATTAGTTCCTTTCAGACATGGAATCAAGTTATCCAAGAAGATGTCACCTAAGACACTAGAGGATAAGCGGGTTATGAACAACATTCCCTATGCTTCGGCTGTGGGAAGTCTTATGTATGCTATGTTATGTACAAGATAAGATATCTGTTACTCTGTAAGTGTGGTTAGCAAATATCTGCCAGACCCAGGTCTAGAGCATTGGACAACAGTTAAACATATTTTCAAGTATCTTAGGAAAACTAAACATTATTGTTTAGTTTACGGTGCAGACGAGTTAGTCATTTCTGGTTTTACCGACGCAGACTTTCAATCTGACGTTGATGACATGAAATCATCATCGGGTTTTGTGTTCACCCTAGCGAATGGGGCAGTGTCATGGAGAAGTTGCAAGCAAGACACTATAGCAGATTCCACGACTGAGGATGAGTACATCGCTGCGAGTGAAGCAGCGAAGGAGGCAGTATGGCTGCGAAAGTTTTTGGATGACCTTGGAGTCATACCCTCTGTCCAAGCATGTACTCCGAAAGTATCATGGGATACGAGAGATCGTTGATAGAGGAGATGTAGCTATTGCAAAGGTTGCTTAGCGGATAACGTGGCAGACCCTTTTACCAAGCCTCTTAGACAGAAGGTGTCTGAAAGGCATGTTGAGAGGATAGGTCTAAGATATATGCGTAACTAGCTTTGAGGGCAAGTGGGAGACTGTTAGAGTTGGTGCCCTAAAACCTAGTATATTTTGCATGTTAATCAATAAAAGTTTCTTTTCATGACAATTAATGGGTACTAAAAAATAAATATGTGTGATATGTTACTTATTATTAACACGTATTTGTCCTTAGGTAGCAAAGTAGGAAACCCATGGTCGTGGATTTACAGATCCTAGGGAGCAAGGAGATATGGGATACCGAATCTTTGCAGACCTTAGTAGTTCCTAGTTGGGGTTGAGGTTGAACACCTCCTTCTGTATACAACTAGCATCTATCTTGTCTACATTCACGAGATGTGAAGTGACTTATCTCAATCACTTGGGTAGTGGACCCTAAGCAAGATAGAATGGGTACGACAATGAGATTGCGTACTGAATAGGATCACATTAGAATAGATTGTGGATAGGAGACAATTGACCTATTCTACCAGACAGGAACCTTTACATGTCCTTTGACCTGAGGGGTCATATTGGTCTGTTGGCGAGTCTCTCATTTTTTGTCTATCTAACCGTGATTCTCTTGGAATCACTAGAGGGTAGTACTGGAGTGTTGGACAAACCTATGAAGTCAATAGTGATACTTGACATGGAATTCTCTACCTATTTAATAAGATAACATCTACGGTTTTGGTCAGAGCAGTAGGCCTAGATAATACCTGGCCAGGTGGATTTGATAAAGTGTTTATCAAAAGGATTTCACAAAATAAGTTTTGAAATGATTTTAGCAAATGCATTTGCGGGCCGACACTGCTTGACTGAAAGGTATATCATGAGTGAATCCAGGGGGTAGTTGATGTCCACCCCCCCGTAGGACTCAACTCGGCAAAGGTAGACTTGGAGAAAAGACTTGCACATTTGATGTGACTAGGGTATGATGGTTTGATGGTTATCTTCAGGGTTACGTCTCGATGGAGGCCACTGACTCAATGCGATTGTAGCATTCGCTATGCAGCAATAATCGCAGTGGGGCCCTCTTAAGACTTCTGTAGGATCTACCATTAAATCCCTGTTACGATCCCACTCACTACTCGATTGACCTATTATAATCTATTAGATAGAGGTCCCGCATTTATTTAGTTGCTTATACGAACTAGTTTCGTGGCATTGGATGCATTAAAAAGATATACACAATGTATATAGTGTATATGCACTATGGGATACATTGGAAATACCAAAATGGTTAAGTATTAACTATAAGGGTATTTTCAGAATATCATAAATTATATTGGAGCTTTAATCCTATTGGATAGGATTGAATTGCATTAATTTAATTGGGAATTAAATGTGAAATGCAATAGAAATTTGAATTGGATAAGTGGACCCACATGGGACGAATTTGGGGGGGACCCATGGCCATAGCCCATGTGGTGTGCCATTATCAATTTGGAATTCAAATAATATTTAGAATACTATTGCTTGATTTGTTTTTCAAATTAAAGCAACAGATGTGATGAAATTGGAAAGAGAGAGAGAAAGAAAGATAGAACAAACAAAATTGGAAACTTATGAACCACATGGGGCAACCAAGGGTTTCTTGGGCAGCAAGAAAGCTCCCCTTGGACGTCCCATATGAGTTTCCATATGTGGGGTTGCTTGCTACCCCAATTGGAGCTTCCAATTGTGGCTAGTTTTCATTATTTTTGAGATTTGTCTAGAAACTTTGGATTGTGCATATGGAAATTTAAAACTCTATAAATATGAGACATAATGCTGGAGTTTTTCAAGAGCTCTTCCATAATTCCATGTGTTGAAAATTGGTAGAGACACCCCAAAGTCTTTCTCTTCTTCTTCTTCTTCAATTCCATCAACTAGTTTTGTCTTTTTTAGGTCAAAGACAAACATCCAACCAAGCTCCATTGATCTAAATACATATTCCCATATTATAATCTGATTTAGATCAGATTATAAAGTGAACAAAGAGTTGTACACATACTTTGCGCAATAAAAGGAATCCATCGATTCAACTTGAGGTTTCGTGTCGATTAGATCGCCATCGAATTTTTGAGACGAGTTCTTTTCGTAGATCAATCAGACGAGTTCTTTTCTACATAAAGGTATTTATATTTGTATTTATTAAATACAATAAAATCAATTAGTCCCTAGGAATCCTCGGCTGGAGCAAAAATTTTGTTCTACACGGTATATTCTTCCGCAATGTGTAGCGATTTTGCTCGGAATTTTTTCAACATTTCTAGCATTTCTATCTTCCATACTTCAACTGAGGCTTACCTTCATTTCCTATCTCTTGAATCTTTTGGTTATCCACTTTTCAACCAGCCTTTTCTTTACTTCCTTTTTCTGTAGATTTGAACTTCCGCCGATTGCTTTTTCGTGAGCCCATTTGCATCACTCATCGACCCAGATGAGGACTTCTTTCCTTTGTTACCTATTATTCAAGTGGAATGGGATCTGCTCAGGGCAGCTGTCAAGTTGTTGGATCCCAAGTATCATGTTTTTCGCTTCGGCACTGAGGAGATGTGTCCAACTTTCGATGAATTTTGTACTTTGTTGAGAATGTCACCTAACGGGCCAATAGTTACGCCCACACTCAGAGGTGGCTACCACACACCTGTCAAGCACTGTCTCTATAGAGACCATCATGAACCTCTCACCTTTGTAGTCCTGAACGACATTTTAACTAACCAACTCATCCACGCCTTCGCTCCAGATGAAGATTTAAATGACGTCCCCTACCAGATACGTCGACATAGATCTCTTTTATTCTTTGTACACGCCAAGTATCTTACTTGTCAGAAATCCAGTATAGCCTTCCCTGCCATCCTTAGCATAGCAGACCAGGTTCCTGATAGGGCTAATCCTGTACCAATCATTCTATCAGAAACCCTTAATGGTTTTGATGAGGTTTCTGAAGACTCGAGTCTTCCATTTTCTGGGTGCCCCATCTTGCTATATATCTAGCTTTGTTACAGCTCGGTATCTTCATCCCCAGATCTAGGATAAATATCTCCATCTACAACTTTAATGCTTGGGCTTACAGTCAGCACTTTAGCACCCGGTTAGAGTGGACCTCATGGTTAGGTACTCGTACTTGGAGGGACATATTATGGAAATTGAGTGGATATACTACTGCCATCTTGGCAACCCAGAAATCCAATTATGTCCGACTCATTGCCTTAGAAAACACTTCATTTTACATCCCGAATCGCATCATGCGCAGTTCGGAGCAAGGCAGGAAGTCTGTCAACCCCTCGCCCAGTACTTTCCCCCTCTAGAGTTCACCCGTATGAATGCTGAGAAAATTGCTGCCAAGTGGAAAAAGAGAGACTTCATCCCCGTACTCAGTATTGCTGTAGCCCAAGGAGATGAAGTGTCGTCATATTACTACCCGACACTGCACAGGGAGGTTCTGGAAGGATGTTCACTCTCGATCTCTAAACCAGTCCTCACAAGAGACAGGGGACACCATTTTCTTTTCCTTTTTTACCGCTTTATCGTGTTTTTTTTTAGCCTATTACAGGCCGTGTAAAAAGGAAGAAGGAAATGTAAATAAATAAAGTATGTTCATAAGTTTTGAACATACTCTTTTGTCTGAAAAATCCTTTTTATCTTCTGTATGAAGCAAGCTATGACTGCAGAAATGATGACCGAATGGATTCCAAGTTACAATGCACCCGAGAAATCCTGACTCTTCGATGTATGTCTTACAACGAGCAGTTGTTCCCTTTGTTTGAGTCCATCCAAATAGACTAGAATCTCCTCCAAGCAACGTTAAGATTTAGGAACCCTAGTATCATGTATTCCGATTCAGTCTCAAGGAAATGTGTCCTAGCTTCGAAGAGCGTTGTACTTTGTTACAGTTTCATGGAGATTGACCTATCATCCTCCCTGAGCTTAGGTACAGATCGAACAATTTTCTGTATCGTCGATTAATTTGTATACCATCCCAAGTCCCTGACATCTTTATGGCACGAGAGGGTGTCTACTTAGATAGGCTCATCCAAGCCTATGCTCCGGTTGGAGACCTAGAAGACATGTTGTTCCAATAGCGTCGTCATGAAGCTTATGTATTCTGTCTGTATGTGAGGTACCTTCTATGTCAGAGATCCAACCTATCCTCCATTTCTATGCTTAGTGTGGTCGATTAGTTACCAATAGATGCTAACCCTTTACCAACCATACTCACAGAGACCTTTAATGGACATGATGATATCTTCTAGTATCCTCATCTCTCATTCACAGGCTGTCTAACCCTTCTCTATATTTGGCTTTGCTTGAAGCTTCGCATCGCAGTCCCTCGACCTCGAACAAATCCCTTCCATTCTAAACTTTGAATCATGGACCCGTGTTGTTCATTTCAATAGCAAACACGAATGGTCTAACTAGTTAGGAACCTGTACGAATGATGACATATTTTGGAGAATTCGAGGCCCTGATAGCGTCACCATGACCACCTTTAAGACCAGCTATGTCTGCCTCCTTCGACTCCAAGATACTTCTTTCTACATCCCTCACCGAGTCATGCGCCAGTTCGGGGAAAGACAATGCCCATGGGAACCTCTCTCTCAATCTCATTTGCTAGAGGAATTCGATGCAAAGATAGCTAAAACTGTATTTTTGGCTTGGCAAAAGCGCAGAGTGGTCACGATCCATAACATTTTTGATCCCTGTGAAGACAGGATACATCGAGAGTACTACTCGTCGCTTTGCATGCAGCTCCCTTCCACTACCAGGCCATCAGATTCCTCGACCGATTAGAGAAGTGAAGAACTGCTCAGCCTCCGTCATCATCCACACGATTCAGATCCGCAAGTCTGGAGGCTATTTAAATACAGAAGATGTCTTTTCCCTTTTCTTTGCAAGTCTTGTAAAAATGCGTTTGAACTCAGGCTAGCACAGGCCTCTTGGTAAAAACCATAAAGTTGATCAGACATGTAAACAAATAAGAGAATTCGGTTGAAAAACTGTTTATTTCTTGTAAATGTCTATATGAATCTTTTTCCTTGCATGAAAAAGCTCTAAAACTAGTGTATGAATATTCCCATTTATAGGCAGATAATTCACACACTTGAAACCATTGCACCTAGGGAAAAGAAAGCTTAGCTCCAAACTGATGCTCATTTGGTAAGAACTTTGGAACCACCCAGCTCTTCAACTCCTACTCCCTCAATAAAAACTTCAGAACCTAGTCTTTCAACTCCTCTCGCCAGCATGGCAGAACTAGTGGATCAGTCTCAGGTCATTCAAGATCTACAACAGGCTATAGCAGACCTCTCACAAAAATTCAATCATATATCTAAAGAGAATGCTCCGCTGAGATCACATCCTCAACCCACCGTAAGGCACGGGACATCTCGAGAACCTCATCATCCTACTGTTCAGGATGTCCAACCTACCCAGCTTACTAATCAGTCCACAACCCAGACTTCGAACCCGTTCTTAGAAGAGCAGTATGCCAATAAGAATCATCCCTTCACGCAGATAGTTAGGCAATGGGAAGGTAAGTTTGCCAAGGTAAATCAGGAACTCAACATGGACATGGCATAGAAGGCTAGGTCATTCTAATATGGAAATTGTTGCTAAAATCTCTAAGAAAAACATTATAGATGGACTACCTAAACTAAATTATCTTAAGAATAATATGTGTAGAGCATGTCAACTGGACCATTAGAACTTCATCACATGGATCTATTCGGTCCTGTGAAGACATGTAGTTTTGGTGGAAAAAGATGTCTTTGTAGTGGTAGATAACTATTCTAGGTTCACTTGGGTTCTATTCCTTGCTTCCAAGGATGAAACATTTAGATAATTCTACAAGTTATGTAACAAGCTGCAAAAAGATAAAGGGTGTCACATTAAACAAATAAGAAGTGATCATGGTACAGAATTTGAAAACCATCAATTTGAAGAATATTGTATTGAACTAGGAATAGATCACAACTTCAACCCCTATGACCCCTCAACAAAATGGTATGGTAGAAAGAAAGAATAGAGTCTTACAAGAATGGTGAGTTAATAAGACTAGACATTTTTTAGGCAGATAACAATAATAATACTTTATGATGATAATATATCTAAAAATTTTTAGGCAAAAGCTGTGAATACAGCTTGCCATGTAATAAATAGTGAGTTAATAAGACCCCATACTAGCAAGACACCATATGAGCTTCAGAAAGGCAGAAAATCCAACATTGGCTGCTTTAGGATTTTTGGATGTAAATGTTACATTTTAAACATCAAAGACAATTTTCATAAATTTGATCCTAAAGCAGATGAAGGAATATTTTTAGGGTATTCAACTAGAAGCAAATCCTATATAGGGTGTTTAATCAAAGAACCTTGACAGTAGAAGAAGCCATACATATCAAATTCGAAGAACAAAATGAACATAAGAGGGTGACAACAAACCTAGATGAGGAAGATGAAACTCACCCTATAGCATGTGAAAAGAACCAGAAAAGGATAAATTTTGGATGATTGCCATGCAAGAAGAGCTAAATCAATTTGAATAAAATAAAGTATGAAAATTAGTTCTTAGGCCAAAAGAACATCATGTGATTGGAACTAGATGGGTCTATAGAAATAAATTGGATGAACAAGAAGACATTCAAAGAAATAAGGCCCATTTAGTAGCCCAAGGTTACAACCAGGAAGAGGGGATTGATTATCATGAGACTTTTGCCCATGTAGCTCGATTGGAGACCATTAGAATGCTTTTTGCATATGCATGTTATAGAGGATTCAAGTTATATCGAATTGATGTCAAAAGTGCATTTCTAAATGGATATATTATGGACGAGGTGTATGTTGAGCAACCTCCTGGATTTGAAGATTTCAAGCACCCGGACCATGTTTATAGATTGGACAAAGCCCTTTATGGTTTAAAGCAAGCTCCTAGAGCTTGGTATGAAGGGCTTAATTCATTTCTACTAGACAAAGATTTGAAATGGGAAAAGATGATAAAACTTTGAATGTTGAGCAACCTCCTGGATTTGAAGATTCAAGCACCCAAACCATGTCTATAGATTGGACAATGCCCTCTATAGTTTAAAGCAAGCTCCTAGAGCTTGGTATGAAAGGCTTAGTTCATTTCTACTAGACAAAGATTTGAAATGGGAAAAGTTGATAAAACTTTGTTTATCAAAAGAAATGGTGAAGACATACTCATTGTGCAAATTTATGTAGATGACACCATCTTTAGGTCAACTAATGTGAGTATGTGTGAAGAATTCTCCAAATGCATGCAAAATGAATTTGAAATGAGCATGATGGGAGAACTCAAATACTTTCTTCGTCAACAAATCCACCAATAAAAAAATTGAATCATTATAAACTAAGAAAAATATATAAAAGAACTGCTACAGAAATTTGGAATGGAAAGCTCTCCTCCAAAGTCCACTCCCATGAGCGCATCTTCAAAGTTAGTAGTAGATGTCATTAAACCTAAATTTAATCAAAGGAAGTATAGGGGAATGATAGGGAGTCTTCTCTATCTAACTGCTAGCAGACTTGATATCATGTTTAGTGTTTGCTTATGTGATGGATTTCAGTCAGATTCTAGGGAATCCCGTCTACTTTCTATTAAAAGGATTTTCAAGTACCTTAGAGGGACCACTAGTCTAGGTCTATGGTATGAAAGTCAAATCGTTTTGACCAAGTGGGATACTCGGATGCTGACTTTGCCGGATGTAGAATTGATAAAAAAGTGCTAGTGGCACTTATCAGTTTCTAGGGAGATCCTTGGTGTCTTACTTTAGCAAGAAACAAAATTATGTTGCTTTGTTTACCACAGAATTGCAGGAGCATGTTGTTCACAAATTTTATGGATGAAGAACACCTTGGAAGACTATGATTTGAAGTTTAAATGTGTTCCAATCCACTGTGATAACACAATTGCAATCAACCTAACCAAGAACCCAGTTCAACATTTTTGGAGTAAACATATTGATATAAGACATCATTTCTTGAGGGATCACTCTCAAAAAGAAGATATTGATATCTCTTATATCAATACCAATGATCAACTTACGGATATAAATATTTTGTGATATTAGAAGTGGTTTAAATATGTGGACACTTAATAAAAGTAAAAGAATTTGAATAAATTATAGCATATTTATATTTATCTTGTATATTATGTACTTGATTGTGTGTTTGCTATTGGATGCATGACTAGATGTTCAACCCTTAAATTAAAAATCACTCAATTGGTACTCATGCCCTTGTTGGGAACGGTACCATCATCTCTAATTAAGACATCTAATGATTTTAGCAAAAGCCTACATCTACTTCATGAACATGCCTATTTGAATGATATTTGAATATATATGTAGGCATAAAGGTAGTTAGGTAGGGGGAGTTAAACTTGACTACTCAAACAAAAAAAGAGGGGACTTTTGCACTTCACATATACTATCCTTTTCCAATTCTTTTTGGTATGACAAAAGGGGGAGAGATATGGTAAATTGATTATGTTTTTCATGGTTATGCACATTCTATTGATCATGTTTTTCATAACCCGTGCATTTGATTACTCCAAGTCACTCGCACTGCACTACCTATGCTTATCTTGTGTTAAAGTGTATACTCATGCAAATCATGTATAATTTACCTTAAATCAAAGATTATGATAAGCATTTAATGAGGGGTAGGCATAATTTACATGTTTATCATATTTAGGTGGAGCCTCCACCCCATAATCATTTTAGGTTTGTCACCATCAAAAATGGGGAGAAAGTAAGCCCAAGGGTAGAACCCATTGATGTTTTGATGATCAACAAACCCAAATTGATGGTAGTTTGCTAATGGTTGCTCTCGTGTTCTTATTTAGACATGAGTCATCAAAGCCAACACTTGAAGCAAGAAGAAGAAGGGCACAACTTGGAGACAGTCAAACATTGGTGGTCCTTCTACAAGCCTTGAAGCCTACTGAAGAATGACGGAAACCACAAGCATAGAAACAAGATAGAAAACTCTCCCAAATCAAAGAACACCTCATTTAAATGCCTAGAAGATGAAGACTAAAGAAGACTCAAGGTTTCTCTACTCAGAATGTATTAAAGTCCTTGACATTAAGTAGTTTACATGAAGTCATGTTTTCAAATCCTTTTCAAAAGCATTTCAACTAACTCAAAAATGTATTTGAAAACTTAGGACAAAAGTCCAAAGACCATGGCCAAAAGCCCTAAAGTTTAAACATGTAAAAATAAGTTTTCAAAACAGGGCCGGTCGACCGAGGCATTCCGATCAACCGCAGGATGGATGCTAGAAACCCAGCATCTACCCAACAAAAGTGGGCCGGTCGACCAAGGCTACCTGGTCGACAGCGAATGGGCTCCTGGAAAATCCAGAGCCATCTAGAAAAGTCACGGCAGTCGACCGCCATAGACTCGGCCGACTGCGAATAGGTTTCTGGACAAAACATAAAAACTCTAGATAGGCCCTTGGTAGGCAACCGCAACACCTTGGTCGACCGTGATGGTTCAGAAATTTAAAATAAAAATTGAGCGCCCGAAGGGACGGGCGACCGTGACACCTCGGTCGACAGTGCCAGTTTGGCAAAATAGTCATTCAGGCTCGAGCGACTTGCTCTTTCTTGGCTGATTATTTACAGTTTTGCTCCCAAATGGAAATATCATTGCTTGGGCTGTAAGTACCCTATCCTTGATCTTCCAAAGAACCTTTTGAAAGATCATTTATCAAACCCTAGTGAATTTAAGCTTGAAAATCAAAAGGATTATTTCTTCTTCCTCTTGAGCATTTATTTGTGCATTTACTTATTGTCAAGAGGCACTCCATAGGGCTTTGATTTGTAATCAATAGGAGTGATTAGTGAGCTTTGCATTATTTGCATTTGCCTTTAAGAGGCTTGATAAACTTCCATTTTCCTGTTTCTTCATTGTATTCGAGAAGAGGAACTTTTCCCTTTGAGGCAGTTTACGAAGAGGGATTATCTCCTTGGAGGTAGTTTGTAAAGTGGAGTAATTTCCTTGGAGGCGGTTTTGCGAAGAGGGTTTGTTTCCTTGGAGGCGATATTCATTGTAAAGCCAGAAGATTCGATATGCAGAATCTCACAATAGTGAAGGAAAATCCCATGGAAAGGCCAAGTACTTGGGTAGTGGAGTAGGTCCGTTTGTGACCAAACCGCTCCAAAAATCCTTGTGTGGTCTCTTCACTCTTATTCTCCTTCTTGTAGTGATAGGTAATCTCCTTTCTTTTTCTTGCAATTTCAATTCAACAAGGGTTAGAATAATATAGGATTAATTTCACACACCCTTGTAGTTTAAGCAAAAATTTAAATAACCCAAATCCTCCCCCCTCTTGGGTTGCCCTTTGGGATTTCAGTATGGGAATTCTTCCACTGTTTGTGCCTACAATATACCATAATTCTATTATTCAGGGAATGCCAAAACTCCCCAGTTCTCATGCTGGAGATACCATATCACAAGGATAGGCATTACTTCCCCAAACATGGATTCATCATTAGAATCATCATCGCGCCAGACTATCATCAGTACGATCTTGGGTAAATGGGGTGTCTACAGGTGGGAATGAATTGAGACAATCAGAAGACAATCAAACGCTGGGAGTCGCCAGATATAGTGATTGCCACGACTTAGGTAGAAATTAGGGTAGTGAAGTGGGTTTACAAAATCTGAGGTGAAATTGGAAGTTGTTTGTTGCAATTAGAGAGAAATGGGTTCGGCGTTTATAGACTTTATAATAAAAGGGGCTTTTATTTGAGGGGCTTACCAGAGGAGATGATGGGATTCTAGCGAGGGCTGGCGGAAACAAAGATGATAGTGAAGGGGTGGTTGTTACAAATGTTAAGATGGTGGGAGGGCAGATGATGACGGTCGCGGATTGTGAGGACGTTGATCTGATTCCGGCACTATCACCAGATTCAATGGGAGGTGAGATTCAGAGATAGAGAATGGTGGGATCGCCAGAGCAATGGGGGCCTCTGATTTGGGCTCAACAAAAGATGGAAGAGGGAGAGATGGAGATGGGAAAAGGCTTTGGGATAGTAAAAAAAAGGTCAGACGGTGGTGGTGGCGTGAAGGTGGAGGCATATTTGGAGATGGTGGAGTAGGGAGATGTGGCAGGCCGGAATGGAAGACGAGGGCCATCGCCGAAGGGCTCCTCCTTCTCTCCTCTCTGTATTTTTCCACTTTCAATACCCCTTACTCTATTTTTTTCCTTATTGCAAACTATAGGAACCTTAATCAAATGGAAATGATAGACTAATAGAGAAAATGAGGAGACATAATAAGAGATCTTTTATTTAATTTAAACTTCTTCTCCACACACTTAGGTTTACAATGTATCCCATAGTGCATATACACTATATACATTGTGTATATCCTTTTAATACATCCAATGCCACGAAACTAGTTTGTCTAAGCAACCAAATAAACGCAGGACGTCTATCTAATAGATAATAATAGGACAATCGAGTAGTGAGTGGGATCATAGCAAGGATTCAACTGTAGATCCTTTAAAACCCACAAGTGGGCCCCACTGCGATTATTGCTCCGTAGCCAATGCTACAATCGCATTGAGTCAGTGGCCTCCATCGAGACGTAACCCTGAAGATAACCGTCAAATCATCATCTCCCTAATCACATCAAATGTGCAAGTCCTTTCTCCAAGTCCACATCTACTGAGTTGAGTCCTACAGGGGGTCGACATCAACTACCCCTTGGACTCACTCACGGTATACCTTTTAGTCAAGCATTATTGGCCCTCAAATGTATTTGCTAAAACTCATTGCAAAACTTATTTTGTGAAATCCTTTTGATATACACTTTATCAAATCCACCTGACCAGGTATTTTTCTAGGCCTACTGTTCTGACCAAAACCGAAGATGTTATCCTATAAAATAGGTGAAGAATTTTATGTCGGGTATCACTATTGACCTCGAAGGTTTGTCCAACACTCCAGTTCTACCCTCTGGTGACTCTAAGAGAATCACGGTTAGATAGACAAAAAATGAGAGACTCGCCAACAGACCAATATGACCCCTCAGGTCAAAGGACATGTAAAGGGTTCTGTCTGGTAGAATAGTTCAACTGTCTCCTATCCACAAGCTATTCTAATGTGATCCTGTTCAGTACGCAATCAGATTGTCACACCCATTCTATCTTTCTTAGGGTCCACTACCCAAGTGATTGACGTAAGTCACTCCATATCACGTGCATGTCGGCAAGATAGATGCTAGTTGTATACAGGAGGAGGTGTCAAACCTCAACCCCAACTATGAATTGTTAAGGTCTACAAAGAACCAAAATCCCATATCTCCTTGCTCCCTAGGATCTGTGAATCCATGAGCATGGGTTTCCTACTTTGCTACCTAAGGACAAATACGTGTCAATAATAAGTAGCATGTCATACATATTTAACTTTTAGTTACCCATTAATTATCATGAAAAGAAACTTTTATTGATTAACAAGAGAAATATACTGGGTTTTAGGGCACCTACTCTAACATGTACCACTTGTCGGACTTGATTCCTCTTTTCAAACAAACCTACGAGGCAAGATTTATATCCTTGACTTAGGTACCCATGTTGTCTTTGGTCCTTCAGTGTTAGTATCATACAAATCATCTTTTCTAACCCATGCGTACTTGACATTAACATGTCTTCTTATTTTACAAGCATAACTGTAATGTCCAATTCTTCGACAGTAATGACATGTGGGGACAAATGTGTTAGTACTCACATATGAATATGATGTGACTTTTTGTCTATGCGATCCAACAAACTTGTTCTTGTGAGGTTCCTTCTTTTGGAATTTTTGGTAGCCTATACCAACCATTCATTAGAAATATTTCTCTCAAGAATTTCATCAAGTTAGCTTTTTCCACAAGAGAATTTTAGTTGAAGCTTTTCATTATCTTCTCTTAATTCTTTGTTGTGGAAATGGAGTTTTTCAATCTCTTCATACACTTTGTCATTTTCATCTTTTAGTTCTTTGTTTTCAAAATAAGATTGTCAATTCTTTCATTCAAAGACTTGTTTTCGTACGTAAGACTTCCAATAGTTAAAGCATGTGAATCCAATTCTCTTTTTAGAAATCCAAATTCTTTAGTTATTTTTTTCAAGTAAACTTATCAAATTCTTATTCTTTGAAACCTCAAGAAGGAGAACTTCTTGAAACTTTTCACATGCATAAAAAAGCTCATCATATGTAAAGGATTTGCTAGCGTCATTATCAATATCAACAAGTTCATTATCAATATTAACAAGTTCATCTTGTACCTCATCTTGATGGGATTGGATTGCCATGAAGCATATGTTCGGGTTTTCATCCTCACTTGACTCACTTGCGGATGAACAACTTAGTCCGTCCCATGTTGCGCCCAAGTTTTTGTTCTTATCTTTCTTCTTGTTCTTAGAGTTGTCCTCTTGTTTGGTTAAAGGGCAATTCGGTCAAATGTGCCAAACTTTCTTGCATTGGAAGCATCTTGGTGGATCATCTTCTTTTGCATCTTTTTCTCTCCAAGGTGATTTGTCTTTCTTAAAGTTCCCCTTCTTCTTTCTCGAGAAATGACTAAACTTCTTGGTGAGGAGTGTAAGACTTTCTCCTAAGTTTTGGAAGTTCTCTCTATCACTTTCACTTTCAGTACTTGCTTTTGCCTTGAAGGCAACACCTTTCTTCTTGGTGTCTTCCTTTTGAACTTATTGTTCATCTGGTCTTTTCATCATCTTCATTTCATGTGTGATAAGGGATCCAATGAGCTCCTCTAGTAGCATGGTTTCAAGATTCTTCGCTTCCTCTATAGCGGTAATCTTTGGATCCCATGAGGCGGGTAGCGATCAGACTAGCTTCTTCACAATTTCTTCGTTTGAGTACGTTTTCCCTAGTCCTTCCAACTCATTAACAATGCCAGTGAAATGAGTGTACATCTTGAAAATAGTTTCATCATTTTTCATTTTAAAGGCTTCAAAGTCACTAACAAGAAGATTGACTTGGGTCTTTTTAACTTGAGTGATTCCCTCGTGAGTAGTTTGTAGGGTTGTCCAAATTTCCTTAGCCGTTTTACAAAGAGACACGATTAAACTCCTTGTGAGATAATGCACAAAGTATTATTGTAACTCGTTTGGCATTCAAGTCGGCCCTCTTCTTTTGGGTGGCCGACTACTCACTCCTATCGGTTGTGGGATGAATATATCCATCTTCAATTAGCCCCACATCTCATAATCATGAGATTGGAGGAAGAAGGTCATTCAGATTTGCCAATACCTGTAGTTTGATCCATTAAATAGGGTGGTCTAGTTATGGATTGTCCTTCGACATTTCTGGGAAGGGTTGCCATGATCTTTTACTCTTTTAATATTTTAAAAAACAAAAGATTATAGTAAGATCCCTTAGTTTGATACCAATTGAAATTTAACTAAGCAACCCAAGAGGGGGGTGAATTGGGTATAATAAAAAAATTTGTTGTTTAGAAAATTTCTTTTTGCAAGAAATACTTTTTCAAACATTCTTCAAAACAATTTTAACCTTTGTTACATTATGAACGAAAAACGTAAAGTTTAAAGATATTACCAATCACAAAGAGCAAGAAGAGAAGGGAAGAAGCACACCACAGGGAACACCCAGATTTATAGTGGTTCGGTCTTCTCAAAAGACCTACTCCACTCTTCCAAGTTTTTCGTCCTTGGGATTCTCCACTAGTTCGGACACCACACCACGGCCGGGTCCAAGGCCTCCTTACAAGCAACGAGTCTTGAAGCTCTCCAAGGGTTACAACCCTCCTTCACAATGAGAAAAGGAAATATAGAGTACTCTTGCCTCTTCTTTTAGGCTAATACAAAGATATAGACTTGTAGAACAACTCTTGTCTCACTCAGTACACAAATCCGTAATGAATCTCACAAATCCCTAATGAATCTCTCTTGAAGATGAAAGTAATGGCACTAAAGAGAGGTAGATGAAGATTCTTTTTCAATCAATAGCCAAAGAGAGTGTAGGTGAAGATTAAAGTTCAACAATGGAAGCTCACAAATGCAAGAGTTGATGTTTTAGGGTTATAAGGGGTATATATATATATATATATATATATATATATATATATATATATATATATATATAGAGCAATGATAGATACAAGGGAGCCCTTGCATAAAGAGCTAAAAAAGGGCTCTTCATTGGATCCATGTCATTTTCAGTTACAATTTAAAATTGGTTGAAAATTAAAGTCAGTTACATTTGATGACGTGGATCCAATCTAGAGCCCCTTTTTGGCTCTTCATTGGCTCTTTATACAACACAGAAGAAACCATAATTTTTTGTCTTTACGGGCATCGTGGACGAAGTCTGGCCTTCCGGCAAATATTGCCTTTTGAATTCCAAATGCACGCTTTGGTCCATCACAGACGTCCGCCAGTTTCCCTGACTTCCAGCGTTGGCTCGACCATTTTTTATTTTAACTTCAATTCTTAGACGGACGTCCGCAGATATCCCAGACGTCTGTGATCCCCTCAATTGGTTTTTAATAAAATCCCAGGTTACAGACGGACGTCTGCCAGAATCCCGGATGTCCGTGATTTCCCTGGAACTTTGAAATTACATTTTAGAGGAAGATCATCAACGAACATTTGTCCTACTTAGTGAGTGTTCTTTCTAAAGATGTTTAAGGTCAATGAGTGGACTCCCTAAGTGCCATAACTACTCAAACTTATCAAGATAGATTCTACATAGAAAACTTCTAATTTGCCTTGAATGTTCTTCTCTTCTTGATCTCCATGATTCTTCAGACTTCATTCCTAGATGAAATTCGTACGCTAAATCTTCGTGAATCTTGCATCATCCGAGTTGCTTTGCGTGGGGGTGATATATTACAACCTGACATCTTCATAGGCAAGTGCCATTAGATATAACGAATAAATGAATGTGGGTATGATGCCAATCAAAACCTGGGTCATCGATAGCCATTAGGCTATGGGAGCCGATTTTTTCCCGCCCTGATTGTTATCTTTTTGAGGCGCGGGATCACCGCTTCGGGTTCTCTCTTTGAAAGAGTCGGAGTGTTCATTTGTTTGCATTTCTTGTGGACTCGGGACCGGGGTTCGGATCCCGCAAGAAAGAGAGATTCAGAGTCGCCATCTAGGTTAGGGCCTAGGACCCGTGTCTGCTTTTCTGATGAAACATGGATATAGATCTCAGTTTCATTGAAAGAACAGTAACCGCAGTTGTACTCTAGGTTGGGTGCCTAGAACCCATAATTTTGCTCTGTTTGTTAAGGCTTGGTTCTTATAGATATCTGAGTAAGGGTTATGTGATTGTGATATTATAAATAACCGCAAGTGCACGGATCGCGTGTAGATACGGGTCGAACTCAGGGAAGAGTTTATTGTGATTTCCACCATTATACTATTTGGAAGATAAACTTATGATATATTGTTGCCTGGAATGTACTCAGGATTTCCGTGGACTTCAACCTTGGATCCAACAATATATTTAAGTTTATAAGCTAAATAGAATTGGGTCGAAAACAATGAAGAAACGATTACAAATTCAATCTTTATATTTAGGCAAAGTGAACCAATATTCCAAGGATTTCAATTAATTATTTATCTAATCTAATTAGAAAACCAAAATCTAAAAGCCTAAATTGATTGATAATTTGATTGAAAAACTACTCTAAAATGAATTGAAAATTAATTGCAAAAGTAATTAAAAATTAAATTGAAACCTTAATTCGATTAAAAGATTACTTAGGGATATAATCTACCATGGGTTTGGATTGGATAATTAATTAAACCAATTTTTGCATTAAATTGTATATTTAATAAATCTGGTCAATGGAAAATAGGATCAATGGATGTCATTGCCCATGAGTGATTGATCAAACATACTATCCAATTTCGAAGATTATATAAGTTTTTATATTTTTTCATCAATAATTACGCATACGAAAGGATAAAATCCAATGGCATGAATAATTGGGAATCCAATATTATAAAACCCTATATATGATGTTATTTCATACCATTGATTTTAATCAACAATCTTTCTCCTTCCCCAAGGCTTCATCGAAACCCTAAGTAAATAGGATTTAGTTACTCATCGAAAAGGTGAAAGAAACAAATATAAATGAAAATAATGCCATCTAAAAACTTAGAAAGGGAAAAGAAACAAAAATAATTCTTCTTTAATTGGAATTATAACAAGAGTACATTGAATCCTTCTCCTTCAAGCTTGATGTCGTCTTGAGATGAATCTTGAATGGTTGGATCAAGCCTTTTGATGGAAGATGAGAGAGAGTATGATGAGATGAGATGTAAGAGTGAATGAAATATAGTGTAAGAAAGGATGTAATTGTAAATAGAATAAGGGAGAAAATTTAGGATGAAAAATTAAGAGAAGAGAAAGTGTTGGACGAAAATTAGGGGAGAAAAAGAGAGAGAGAAAAAAAAACTTAACCCTGAAGACGCAAAGAGACGAGGCGAACACAATCTCAAAAAATCAAGAATAGACGAAAATTCATGAGAGATAGATGGATGAAAATTTGGAAATATATATATATATATATATATATATATATATATATAGGATTTGGGTGAGAAAGATTGCTAAATTAGGTGATGGAAAAAGATGAAGGGATGAGATTAAAAGCTATTCTTAGGAAACAAATGAAAGAACAAGATTAAGGCTTGAATGGGCCTTGTGTGTATCTCTAAAAAAACGTGGGTTACTTTCCTATTTTTCCTCTTTCCAAAGTTGTGTCTTGTACGAAACCTTCCAATTATATCCTTAAGCAACTTTCTAAATGTTAGAAAAATAATAACAGAAAGTTTCAAGTTAAGGGATATGTGGATGCGATTGCATCTCAACCATTCAAAATAAGGGATCAATTCCAACAAACAGGGAAGAGAGAAAAATGAATTAGGAAATGTGAGGTAAAAGGGAAAATGCTAAATTGTTGGTTTATGGGAGATGAAAATATAAAGGGATGAGATAGAGATACGGTCGGTTGGGAGAATTACTATTTTGGTGGAGAATGGGGAGACGAAATAGGAAGTGTTCGTCTCCTCTCGTCGCGTCTTCAAGGAGAGAGAGTTATATCGTTTGTATCTTTCCTATTTTTTTCTCTTGCTCATTTTGTGAAACAACCAAGTTGTCCCTACTCTTTGTTTGAATTGCAACCATGCCACAATTATTTGCAAATGGCTAATCTACCCCTCCATGTAATTCACATAAACATTATATTTGCCTCCCCTCTTTATATCATCTCCAAGGAACGATCCAAGCCATCCATTTGACGGTCCACTATGTAAATTAATTGCACCACTAAACCATTCCAATGAAATGATCCGAACCATTGAAATTAATGGGCTGATGTGAGAAATTCGGCTTTAGCAATGGTTGCACCTCTTGAATCATTTTTGTGGGCTGATCTAAACCATTCAATCGATGGGCAACAATACAAAGTAGTTGCACTCTAAAAATTATTTCCCAAAGCTTATCCGAGCCAACCAATTGGTGGGCCATAAGATGATCTTATCCCTCCAAATGATGGAAAATTCTTTAATCTTCAACCTTCTTAACTCCATTTTCCATGAAAATTCAAGAATAAGCCTGAAACACCAAAAACAAACAAAATACCTTAGTAGTACCACTCTAAACATGAAATATGCATGCTTTTCCTACCTACAATTCACACATAAATGTGCTCATCAGATTTCCACATACTTAAGCTTTGCTTGTCCTCGAGCAAATATAAAGAAAATAAAAACTAAACAAAAAACTAACTCACTTTTGTAGGAATCACGATTGCACTTAGCACGTGCAACAAGCCTTTAAACCCCTAGGTTACCTTAATGGACGAGTTGTGTCTCGTGAGTGTTTGAAGTGAATATACACAAAAAATTCTAAAAATTAAAAACTTTCATTACAAATCCTTAATAGAGAATAAAGCCAAATATAACACTTCCCTTTGCCTTAATATTTTACTCAAGATAGAAACTTCTAGAATACCCCCGTACTTGATCTTTGTTATCTCATTCCAAGTTGTGAAATTTGACATATAACTTAATTAAGGAATCATCCTTTATATTTTTCATACTTTTGTCTCTATAGATAAGATTCTAGTGTCAACTACGCTACAAAAGAATTTGAATAAGAAATTTGATAGAAACTTGGACACTTATATGGTTCCACCTTTCTTTTCACTTTTTCATTATTTCTAAGAATTGACTCAAGTTTTCCTCTACTATCGTTTGCGTGAATGACTTGCAGGGCTTGCACCAGACACCCAAGTTACTAAGCAGTGTTTGAATTATTTTTGTAATTTTGCATATATCTTTAAGAAATTGATGGAATATGAGTTCAACCTTCACTTTGATCCATGCATTGTCTTGACCTCTTAAGCTTTCTAGATGACCCTTGTAACGAGCTTTTGGTCAATTACCCTCAAACTAGATAGCTTTAAGGAACTAGGTGTAAAACACCCCTCGGACTTACTTGCTCGAGTAAAAAAGGCTACAAGTCAAGATTAGATCGAAAAGTAATTTATTCTTTTTTTTTTCTTTTTTTTCTTTTTTCTTTTCTTTTCAACCTTTCTTTTCACTGTACCATATAAAATCCAGCATTCTAATCTTGTTTCCTAATCAAATCTTTTATCAACAAGATTCCAAAAGAAATCAAAACTATAAGTACAAAGTGTTCTTTTTATTTTCTCAGAATATAGAATAATTTCCTTTCTTAAAATGGGATAAAATTTTCTTTCCAAAAATATCTAGTTATTTCTTTATTTCGTAAAAATATCAAAAACAAAAGAGGAAATATTCTACTTTAAAACATAAAAAGAGCTCACAATTAAGCTTTCCAAAAAGACTAGCCCCCATACTTAAATCATGCAGTGTCCTCAATGCATACAAAAATAGAAACAAGGACTATAAAAAGAGAGGAGAGAGGCGTACCTTAGACTTTTAAGAAAGATTCAAATAGAGAGGCTCATGGAGATCCAAGACCTCTTCCAACTTAGACATTTGTAATTTCACAAAAGGTTTAATATTTGTCCATTCACTTTAAATGTCTCACCATTTTTTAGATTTAAAACTTCAATCGCACCTTGGGAGAAAACTTTGTTCACCAAATATGGACCATCCCAATGGGATCTTAACTTACCTGGAAAGATGTTCAATCTTGAAATGTATAGAAGAACCTTTTCGCCTTCTTGAAACGTTTTCCTCAAAATATGCTTGTCATGAAAGGCTTTTGTTTTCTCTTTGTAGATTTTTGCATTCTCATAAGCATCGTTATGTAACACTTCCAATTCGGTAAGTTGAAGTCTTCTTTGATTACCTGCATCAGACAAATTAAAATTTAATTTCTTAATAGCCCAAAAATCTTTATGTTCTAATTCAACTTGGAGATGACAAGCTTTTTCATACACAAGGCAGTAAGGAGACTGACCAAGATCAGTTTTGAATGCCGTCCTATGAGCTCACAAGATATCCACTAATCTAATAAACCAATCATTGTGATTAGGATTAACTGTCTTCTCCAAAATTTGCTTAATTTGTCTATTTGAAACCTCCACTTGACCACTCATTTGGGGATGATAAGGGGTAGCTAACTTATGAGTGATCACATATTTCTTCATAAGAGCGTCAAAAGGTCTATTACAAAAGTGCTTTCCCCTATCACTAATGATGGCACGAGGTGTACCAAAGCGAGAAAAGATGTTTTCTTTTAAAAACTTGACCACCACCTTGTGCTCGTTGGATTTGCAAGCAATTGTTTCAATCTACTTGGACACATAATCTACTCCTAACAAAATATACAAATTTCTAAAAGAGTTAGGAAATGGACCCATAAAATCGATACCCCACACATCAAAGATTTCTACCACTAAGATTGGGTTGAGGGGCATCATATTCCTCTTTGTAACTCTACCTAATGACTGACAAGATCTACAAGCTTTACAAAATTCAAAAGAATCTTTAAAGAGATTCGGCCAATAGAAGCCACATTGCAACACTTTGTGGGCGGATTTCTTTGCACTAAAATGGCCACCACATGCTTGATCATGGCAAAAGGATAGGATCGATTGTTGCTCATAATCAGGCACACACCGTCGGATAATTTGATCCTAACAAGTCTTGAACAAATAAGGGTAATCCCAAAAGAAATACTTTACCTGTAAGTGAAGCTGGTATTTGTCTTGGGTGGACCAATGATCCGTTGTCGCACCTGTAACTAAATAATTCACAATATCCGCATACCAAGGCTCACTAAAAATAGCCAACAACTGCTCATAAGGAAAATTCTCATTAATTGGACCTTCGTCATCCTTTGCGTTAGGTAATCTAGACAAGTGATGAGCAACCAAGTTCTTCGTACCTTTCTTATCTAGAATTTCCAAATCAAACTCTTGAAGAAGTAAAACCTACCTAATGAGGCGAGCTGTAGCATCTTTCTTTCCTACCAGGTACTTGATTGCCGAATGGTCTGTTTAAATTATCACATGCGATCCAATCAAGTAGGACCGAAACTTCTCAAGTTCAAACACAACCGCTAAAAATTCTTTTTCCGTAGTGGTGTAGTTGAGTTGTGCATCATTAAGAGTCCTACTTGCATAATAAATCACATGTGGTAATTTATTAACTCTTTGACCAAAAACAGCCCCAACTGCAAAGTCAGAAGCATCATACATAATTTCAAATGGTTCGGTTCAAATTGGTGTTTGAATGATAGGAGCCGTGGTTAGTTCCTTTTTCAAAACTCAAACAAATCCTAACATTCTTTGAAAAATTCAAATTTTTTATCCTTTGCTAATAAATTGGTTAGAGGCCTAGAAATTTTAGAAAAATCTTTTATGAATCTTTAGTAAAAGTCTGCATGACAAAAAAATGATCGGATATCCTTCACACTTTTGGGCGGTGGAAGATGAACGATGAGATCCACCTTGGCTTTATCAACCTTAATTCCTTCTTTTGAAATCACATGACCTAGAACTATGCCTTCTTTTACCATGAAATGATACTTTTCCCAATTAAGGACCAAGTTCTTTTCTCTACTCCTTTCTAAGACCAACTTCAAGTGATGAAGACATTCGGCATAGGTGGAGCCATGACTAGAAAAATCATCCATAAAGACCTCAAGGAAGGTCTCCACCATATCAGAAAAGATACTCATCATGTATCTTTGGAAAGTTGCCGGTGCGTTGCATAACCCAAAAGGCATGCGTCTATAAGCAAACGTTCCAAAGGGGCATGTGAATGTCATTTTTTCTTGATCTTCAGGAGCTATTGGAATTTGATTATAACTGGAGTATCCATCCAGAAAACAATAATACTCATGGCTCGCTAACCTTTCTAACATTTGATTAATAAAAGGCAAAGGAAGATGGTCCTTCCAAGTAGCCGCATTAAGCTCTCGGTAGTCAATACAAACCCTCCAACCCGTTTGAATATGAGTAGGTATAAGTTCATTGGTGGCGGATTGTATAACGGTGACTCCCAACTTCTTAGGCACTACTTGAACGGACTCACCCATTGGCTATCCGAGATGGGATAGATGATCCCATTATCAAGGCATTTTAAGATCTCTTTTTTGGATAGCTTCCATCATCACAGGATTAGCCCTTCTTTGAGGATCCCTTGAAGGTTTGGAACCCTCAATGATGTTGATATGGTGTTGCACAATCGAAGGGCTAATTTTTTTTATGTCGGCCATTGTCCAACCTTTGGATTCCTTATTATCTTTTAGATATTTAATGAGTTCCTCCTCTTGAGTAGAGGTTAGGTCCGCAGCAATTATTACATGCAAAGTATAATTATCACCCAAAAAGCATAACGTAAATTAGAAGGCAAAGGCTTCAACTCCAGCTGTGGGGCCTCTTCAATTGAAGGCTTTGGAAGGGATGTTGCTAGGGGTCCCACGGGCTCCACATTTTGGGTGGCCAAGACATTGGAAAAGAAATCACCACCTCCATTATCTCCTAATTCGCTCAAGCATTCTTGAAAACCTGCATAAAAATCGATTTTAAAATTAGTAATGATATCTTCAGAAATGGAGTGCAACATATTGATTTCTTCATGAAAATTGGGTTGCTTACCTAATCGAAAAATATTGAAATCTACTGATGTATTACCAAACGACAATTTCATTAGACCATTCTTACAATTAATTAAAGCGTTGCTAGTAGCAAGGAAATGCCTACTAAGAATGATAGGGATTTGATCCTTGATATTAGTAACGTACTATGTATCTTGCACAATAAAATCTACTGGAAATAAAAAGTCTCCTACTTTAACTAACACAGCCTCAACCATCTCTTTGGGTGTCTAAATTGATCTATCCGCCAATTGGAGAGTGACGGTGGTTAGTTTGAGGTCTCCTAATAATTGCTTAAAAACATAAAAAGGCAAGAGATTTACACTTGCACCCAAATCCAAAAGAGCATGATCAATCTTTGTATTACCAATAGTGCAAGAAATAGTAGGACATCCTGGGTCCTTATATGAAATTCCAAGGGTGGGCCCAAGTGTCAACCTAAAAGGAGATTAGGTTGATACAAATAAAATTTACCTTTAGAAATTTTAACCTAAAATATTCAAACTCTCCAATGAAGGATTAAGAGATCAAAAGATAAAATAATTTAAGCAAGTGAGTTAAATCTAAAGTGCAATACAAATATCAAGCATGAGACAAGAAAGAGTGCACCCGAGATTTAAAGTGGTTCGGTCGTCAAACACACAAGGCCTACTCCACTCCACCAACCAAACCCGTTGATGGCTTCACTATGTTGATCTTCTTAACCACGGCGAAGATCGGTGCCGATTACAATTGCTTTAACCTCGGTGGCAATCCTCACCACGGAGAGAGGGCTCCGCTTCTCCGAACACTTGCCCAAATACAATCAATGAAAATAGGAAATTACAACTCCCTCTTGAAGGGTAGATAGCTCTCAAGCTCACACAAATTCCACTCTTTGAAATGATGTACAAATTCAAGCCTAGGTCTTATCCCTCTAGATATCCCAAATTGAGGCACAAGGGTGATTACCACTCTCTAATATGTTTAGAACATGTTTAGTAATGAGAGAGATCTGTTCTAAGGCATACAGAACACATATATATAGAGAAAACCCAAATATGACCGTTACAGAGGCATAGTCATAATTCTGGCAAAGTTCCCAACGGTCATAATTTTGTTCCCGACATAGTGGTCTCAGAGTTCCGAGAAATTCCTCGGAGTTCCAAGAATTTCTCTCGGAGTTCCGGGAATACAAACAGAATTTGGAAAAAAGTTACTGGACCAAATCTCGGAGCCCCGAGAACTTTTTCGGAGTTCCGAGAAGCCTAAATCAGCAGATTTTCCAGATTTTTATGCTGATACTTTTTGGGCTTCAAGGGATTCCAAATTACACATAAATGGGATTGCTATTCCAATTAGGGTCAGTTGTTTGGTGACTCCATTATGCCTCAAGGTGGGGTACCTAATAAGGATTAGATGTACAATCTAATACAAGACTTAAGCCTTCAAATCTTCTACTTTTGATGTACATCATCAAGTCTTGAACTCTTGCATGGATCACCTCTATTTCTTTGGCTCTTCAAGATCTCTCCTTGAATGCTCCAAGCCTTCATCATCCTTTGGCTTCAAATGGTGTTCAAGGATGTACAAGCCTCGATCCATGCCGTTTTCCTTGATCTAAGTGTTTGAAATGTTTGAATCTTCAATACATGCATTTAAACATCAAACACATTAGAAATACAACCAACTTGTGTTTGGAATCATCAAAACATAGAAGATTGCCAATGTGAGAACCATTGGACTTACATTATACTTAGCCACCATTTGTTGAGACAAGATGAAACTTATGTTTGCGGCCAAGAAAGCTTTCTTGGGCACATTAGTTGTGCGCTTTCGAGTGCACAAATCTTTAAGCACTTTAGCATAAGTAGGAGCCTGTGAAATCGCATCTAGTAAGGGAATATTAATTTGCACTTGTTTAAACATATTTAAAATCTTTTCTGGGGCAACCACCTTCTTATTATTGTCGAGTCTCCTTGGAAAATGAGCTTTGGGCACATATTCCTTTTCAGGTGGGGAAACTGCATGCTCTTCACTTACCTTTTCCGGTTCCGTAGTTGAACCTCTGTGAGGAGAACCTTTACTTACCTCAACCGAGGCTCTTCATAATCATTAGAGGGTTTGGATCTGACCTCTTCCTTGTGGTAATCTTGGCCACTCCTTAAAGCATACACCGCATTGCATTAGTTGGAGGGCTCTTATGGCGGCGGAATTGGTTGAATGTCATTCAACTGATCTGGCAATACCTGTGGATTCACATTCACATTCATGTTCCTTGGATTAGGAACATGTTGACTTGGCATCTTCTCCTTTTCCCTCTCATGCAAAGCCGTGGCGAGTTAAGAAATTTGTTTCTCCATATTATGTTGGCTTGTAATGAAGGTACTCATGAGAAGTTCCATATTCTTTTCTAAGGAAGCTATGCGGGCCGATTTCTCTTGTTTTTGAAAACCTGGATGTTGCTGATTTGAAACATTATTTAAAATTGGGTTTTTAAAAGAGGGAGGTGTGGCTAGGGGTGGCCGAACATAAGTGGGAGGGAAGGTGGGCCTAGGTTGGCCGAATTGGCCTTGACCTTGGAAATTGGATGGCCCACCTTGGCAGCTCCCTTGGCTCCACAATAAATTGGGATGATTTCTCCATCCCAGATTGTAAGTGCTACTATAAGGATTATTTGAAAATATAGCACTTACATTTTCAGTAGAATTACCAAACTTTGACAAATTGGGGCACTCTTCCATGACATGGTCAGGAGCTTAGCACCAATTGCACATTGGGACACTTTGTGTGATTTGATTTACCTGTGCGGGTTCCTTTATAACTCTAGCCTCTAGTCTTTTGATAAGACTATGAAAATCCGATATAGGGGGTCCCAGGTTGAATTAGAAATGGCAACTATGAGGAGGGAGAATACGGTTGTTTAAGAAAACTAGATTTTACCAATTTGAAAAACTTAAACCGATTAAGAGATCAAAAACAATATTTTAAGCATACAAGTTAAATCTAATGGTGCAATGCAAATGAAAGAGCAAAGAGATAGAAAGAGTGCACCCGAGATTTAAAGTGGTTCGGTCCTCAAACCCGAGGCCTACTCCACTCCACCAACCAAACCCGTTGATGGCTTCACTATTTGATCTTCTTAACCTTGGCGAAGATCGGTGCCAATTACAATTGCTTTAACCTTGGTGGCAATCCTCACCACGGAGAAAAAGGGCTCCGCTTCTCCGAATACTCGCCCGAATACAAATCTTGAAAGATGAAATAAAGAACTAAAAGATCCCTTCACAAGGGTTACAAAAGATGTACAATTGAGAGCCTATCATCCAAATCCTAGAGTTGGTGATGAGAGGCACAATTGAAGCTTGATTCACTCTTGGGTATTCAAATGAAGTTTAAGAGTGTTAGGATTGATAGTTTGTATGTTTAGAACACCCATATTTATAGGAAAAACAAAATATGACCGTTCAGTGGCATTACGGTAATTTCAGCAAAATTCCAAACGGCTCTTTTTCAGACCGTTGGAGTGTTCTCGGAGTTCCGAGAATAATTCTCGGAGTTCCGAGAATAATTCTCAGAGTTCCGAGAATAATTCTCGGAGTTCCGAGAATTCTCGGAGTTCCGAGAAGCCACACAGAAATTGGAAAAAGTCTACTGGACCATTTCTCGGAGTTCCGAGAATAATTCTCGGAGTTCCGAGAAAAACTCTCGGAGTTCCGAGAAGCCTATGCAGAGCAGATTTTCAATTCTGTTTTTGGGCTTCCAGTTCTCAACCAAGATGGGATTGCTATGAGGGTTCCAAGGTGTTGGAACTCCACAAATACAATCACTTGTTTATTTAGGGTGTGTGAGATTACTTTAATTATGCCTCTAAAAACCTAATCTAGGTTTGGATCAATTACATTAAAAAATGGTCTTCAATATTAATTTCTTCATGTCTTCAAGTCTTCATGACTTCTTGCTTGATGACTTTGGCCTTCCAATTAGTGGTCCAATGTGGGCATCTTGGCCTTCAATCCAAGCATCCTTGATCTTACTTTATCAAGATCTACAACTTAGACAAACAAGCACATTAGTGATAAATGATCACTTGTGTATTGGAATCATCAAAACAAGATGGGAATGCCAAGGTAAAAACCATTGGGCTTACAGACTATCTAATTGGGCCTCCTTGGCCAAAGTACCCTCAATAAAGAATCCCTTGCTTGATGTGCCCCTTTCGCTTTCTTGAGTGAATTTCCACTCACAAGTCTTTTCCGCCAAATGAAGTAAGAACTTCCAAGCTTCGTCTTCATCCGTATAGGATGTGAATCCTGTAGGGCACATGGACTCTACAAGTTGTTTGGTTTGAAAATCAATGCCCTCATATATGATTTGGCACAAGTGCCACGTATCTAAACCGTGGTGAGGACATTCTTGGAGTAGATCTTTGAATCTCTCCACAAAATTTGAAAACAACTCATGAGATTTTTGCCTAAATTGAAGAATATCGTTTCTTAATTTGTTAGTTTTATGTGAAGGAAAGAACTTTTTAAGAAACGCTACTGTAAACTCCTCCCAAGTGGTGATGGAGTTCGTTGGCAAACCATAAAGCCATTTTTTGGCTCCCTCCTTGAGTGAGAAGGTAATGAACCTCAACTTTACCGCATCATCATCCGTGAGTTGTTATAATTTAATTAAAGCACATACCTCTTCAAACTCTCGTAAAAATAAATAGGCATCCTCAGAAGGGAGCCCGTGAGAGTGAGGGAACATCATTATAAACTGCAATTTGAGTTCGAAATTATTGCCCTGAGCAGCTGGCAATCTAATACAAGATGGTTGTGCCGCTCGGGCAGGGTAGAAACGATCGCGAAGGGTTTTAGGAACTTCCTCTTCCACCATGTCAATTGGAATTGGTTGAATGTCCATATCTGTTTCTGATCGAATTACTCTCTCGAAGCGGTTGACAGAGTGGCGCACTCAACCTGCACTCATACACAGAAAATCGCCAAATTAGAACAAGAAGTAACCAAAACCAAAGTAAACAAACAAATAATTGAAACTAATTAACTAACTAAAAGAAAACTAAAAAAATCACTTCGAATAACATAAGAATTAAAGTAATCCAACTCGTCCCCGGCAACGGCGCCAAAAACTTGATTGCGATATTATAAATAACCTCAAGTACACGGATCGCGTGTAGATACTGGTCGAATTGAGGGAAGAGTTTATTGTGATTTCTACCCTGATACTATTTGAAAAATAAACTTATGATATATTGTTGCCTGAAATGTACTCAGAATTTTCGTGGACTACAACCTTGGATCCAATAATATATTTAAGTTTGTAAACTAAATAGATACGGGTCAAAAACAATGAAGAAACGATTACAAATTCAATCTTTATATTTAGGCAAAGTGAACCAATATTCTAAGGATTTCTATTAATTATTTATCTATTCTAATTAGAAAACCAAAATCTAAAAGCCAAAATTCATTAGAGAATTTGATTGAAAAACTACTCGAAAGTGAATTGAAAATTAATTGCAAAAGTAATTGAAAATTAAATTGAAACCTTAATTCGATTAAAAGATTACTTAGGGATAGAATCCACCATGGTTTTGGATTGGATAATTAATTAAACCAATTTTTGCATTGAATTGTATATTTAATAAATCTGGTCAATAGGAAATAAGATCAATGGATGGCATTGCCCATGAGTGATTGATCAAACATACTATCCAATTTCAAAGATTATATAAGTTTTTTTATTTTTTCATCAACAATTGCGCATACGAAAGGATAAAATCCAATGGCATGAATAATTGGGAATCCAATATTATAAAACCCTATATATGATATTATTTCATACATTTGATTTTAATCAACAATCTTTCTCCTTCCCCATGGCTTCATCTAAACCCTAAGTAAATAGGATTTAATTACTCATGGAAAAGATGAAAGAAACCAAAGAAAAATAATGCCATCTAAAAGCTTATAAAGGAAAAAGAAACAAAAATAATTCTTCTTTAATTGGAATTATAACAAGAGTACATTGAATTGAAATTGAAAATAAATAGCAAAATAAGAAAAACTTATTCTTTTTCTCCTCCTAACAATGGTTGAATCCTTCTCCTTCAAGCCTTGCTGTCGCCTTGGGATGAATCTTGAATGGTTGGATCAAGCCTCTTGATAGAAGATGAGAGAGAGTATGATGAGATGAGATATAAGAGTGAATGAAAAATAGTGTAAGAAATGATGTAATTGTAAAGAGAACAAGGGAGAAATTTTTGGACGAAAATTTATGAGAGGAGAAAGTTTTGGACGAATGTTATGGGAGAGAAAGAAAGAAAGAAAAACTTAACCCTGAAGACGCGACGGGACGAGACGAACACAATCCCTATAATTCAAGAATAGAAGAAAATTCAAGAGAGATAGATGGGCGAAATTTTGGAGAGAGAGATATATAGGATTTGGGTTGCAAAATTAGGAGATGGAAACAGATGTAAGGATGAGATTAAAAGCTAATCTTAGGAAACAAATGAAAGAAGAAGATTAAGGCTTGAATGGGCTTGTGTGTATCTCTAAAAAAAATGTGGGTTACTTTCCTATTTTTTCTCTTTCCAAAGTTGTGTCTTGCACAAAACCTTCCAATTATATCCTCAAGCAACTTTCTAAATGTTAGAAAAATAATAACAGAAAGTTTCCAAGTTGAGGGATATGTGCGTGTGATTGCATCTCAACCATTCAAAATAAGGGATCAATTCCAACGAAATAGGGAAGAGAGAAAAACGAATTAGGAAATGTGAGATAAAAAGGAAATTGCTAAATTGTTGGTTTATGGGAGATGAAAATATAAAGGGATGAGAGAGAGATACGATCGGTTGGGAGAATTGCTATTTTGGTGGAGAATGGGGAACGAAATAGGAAGTGTTCGTCTCGTCTCGTCTCGTCACGTCTTCAAGGAGAGAGAGTTATATCGTTGGTATCTTTCCTGTTTTTTTCTCTTGCTCATTTTGTGAAACGACCAAGTTGTCCCTACTCTTCGTTTGAATTGCAACCATGCTACAATTATTTGCAAATGGCTAATCTACCCCTCCATGTAATACACATAAACAATTATATTTGCCTCCCTCTTTATTTCATCTCCAAGGAACGATTCAAGCTATCCATTTGACGGTCCACTATGTAAATTAATTACACCACTAAACCATTCAAATGAAATGATCCGAACCATTGAAATTAATGGGCTGATGTGGGAAATTCGGCTTTACTAATGGTTGCACCTCTTGAATCATTTTTTTGGGCTGATCTTAACCATTCAATCAATGGGCAACAATACAAAGTAGTTGCACTCCAAAAATTATTTCCCAAACCTTATCTGAGCCAACCAATTGGTGGGCCATAAGATGATCTTATCCCACTAAATGATAGAAAATTCTTTAATCTTCAACCTTCTTAACTCCATTTTCCATTGAAATTCAAGAATAAGCCTGAAACACCAAAAACAAACAAAATACCTTTGCAGTACCGCTCTAAACATGAAATATGCATGATTTTCCTACCTACAATTCACACATAAATGTGATCATCATTATGGTTACATTCGGAGAAGGTGTTAGGCACCCCTCATGCCCAGGATAAACCTGGTCTCTTAACTTGATTCCGCAGATTTGGAGATATTTATCAGAAATCTTTACTTTTTATCCTTTTGTTATGGTTAGGCTTAATTCCCATGCATAAAATAAAGTGGAATTTACAAAGAAAAGAAGAAAAGTCAGTTTGGCTTTATCCGGATTGAAGTCATGCACTGCATGTTTTGAGTCCATGTAGGATCTCTCAGTTGACTTCAATCAGGATAACTAAATCAAACGAAAAATGACAAGACATAAGGGAAATGAAACACTGGGTTTATAATTCCCTCTGTTTGTCAAACACCGTGGAGCACCAGGGCTCTCGTCTCTTTCTCTTTTGTCTATGGTACGACCAGAGACAGAATGGCAGGATTAGGAGAGGGAACGTAGCCCTATTTACAAAGAGAGGAGAGGGATTTGCGTTACAGGATCTAGCGAAAAAGGAGCCCTAAATCCCATAACTACCCTGCACTGGGGTTTGTAACAGAAGTGCAGAAAGTAGGGAAACAAATGTAATTTTACCAAAACTGTGAAGATGCCTTCTGAGAAATCGGCAGCGTGACGACGCTAGTTGGATGTAGTTTCGTGTTCTCCAAAAATTCAGTAGAACAACGGTGTTATTTGGACGAAGGGGGTTCGGGTTTGGCGGGATTTCGGTAGAACAAAGGTGCTATTCGAGCGAGGGGGCTTCAGGTTTGCTGAGATTTCGGCAGAACAACGGCACTATTCGGACTAAGGGGCTTCGGATTTGTCGAGATTTCGGCAAAACAACTGCGCTATTCGGACAAAGTGGCTTTGGGTTTGTCGGGATTTCGGCAGATCAACGGCACTAATAAGAAGGAGAGGCTTCGGCAGAACAATGGCGCTATTTGAAAGGTGTTGCTCAGAGCCTTCAGAAATTGAACAGAGTGCCGACACCCAGTGTGAGCTACCTATGAATTTCTCAACTTTCTTTCTTCTAAAGCAAAGAAACTAGGATTTTTTAGGCAGAACCTTCTTTTAAAAGGAGTTTGAAAAGCAGAAAACTAGGATTTCTAGAATTGAAAACCTAAATCTAAACTAGAAAGACCAGAAAACTCTAAGAGGAAAATTCTTTCTGAATTCAGTAACTTCTGAATTATCTGAATTCTAATTTTACTTCTACCCCCTCATATATAGGGGTCGAATCCCAATTTCGCAGTCTGCGAAATTGGACCAGACACTGACATGTCAGTGTCAGGTCGGCAAGGTTTTAGGAAATGTGATTTTTTTTTCTTTTCTAGGGAATTTTTTGGGCCGCCGAAACTCCTTCGTTTGGACTCCGAATCGCTCGCGGTCAGATCCGTTGGATTTCTCTTTCTGAGGAGATTCCGATGAGTCTAATATTGCTAGCTTTCAGAACACGATGTGTTTTTGGGTAAAAACGGATGTTTTCGACTCAAAGCTAACTTCTTATTTGAAATGTCGTATGAAAACGGGCTTTTTGGCTGTGCCGTAAAAGGCGGATGCTGTGAAAAGACGGGCTTTTGTTGTAGCTCTGGGACAAATTCATTTTTTGAGAAGCATTCCCTGTTTCAATAACCTAGAGATCGAGAGAGAAAGATGAAGGGCTCTGCGACTCGTCATGAGACTCTTCCTCGCGACAACCTATCACTAGTTCCACCTTGATAAAATTGGGTGTTTACATAGGCTTACAATGGTCTTTGCAGAAATCTGAGTAAGGGATATGGTTACATTCAGGTAAGGTGTTAGGCACCCCTGATGCTCGGGTAAACCCAGTCTCTTAACTTGACTTGGCAGTTTTAAAGAATTTTATCGAAAACCTTGGCTTTTATCCTTTATTGCGATTAAGCTTAGCTCCTATTCGAAAGAAAGGGGTGGATTTACAAAGAAGAAAAATCGGTTATTACCCAAAATAGGGGTGTTTACAACGTGATTTGGGCCCTAGTGGGATTTCTCCTGAATCATGAAGCGACCGCCTCAATCGGAATAACGAAAACGGGGAAAGGAAAGAATAGGTGGGCTTCGGTTCCCTCCATTTGTGGAACACCGTCAGGGCGCGGGGATCTTGCCTCCATATCTTTTGTCTATGGAAGGACCGAAGACAGGGTAGTGGGATAAGGAGAGGAAACGTAACCCTCTTTATAAAGAAAGTACGGGATTTACATTATAGGATTCGGGGCAAGCGGAACCCCAGACCCTATCACTACCATGTACCGGGTTTTATAACTGGAATACGGAAAGATGGGAAATAAATGTAATTTTACCGATGAAGCGAGAACGTCTTCCGGAAAGTCGGCAGCGTAACGATGCTATTCGAATGGTGTAGCTCTGGATTCTCAGAAAATTCGGCAGAAAACGACGCAAGTTGAGTGGTGTAGCCTCGAGTTCGCCCAAATTTGGCAAAACAACGACGCTAGTTGAGTGTTGTAGCTTCGAGTTCTCCAAAATTCGGCAAAACAAACGGCGCTAGTTGAGTGGTTTAGCTTCCAATTCACCAAAATTTGGCAGAACAACGACGCTTGTTGAATTGTGTCGCTCCGAGTCCTCAGAATTTCGACAGAATGCTGACGCTCAGTGTAAGCTCCATATGTATTTTTCTATTTTCTCACTCTTTGGAAAGAAACTAGGGTTTGCTAAGGGTATTATCTTGAAAATAACAGAAAAACAGAAGAATCAGAGTTTTTTTACTGAAAATCAACTTCTAGAGTAGTTAAAAACTGATTTTTACACTTACCCCCATCCCTACATATAGAGCTCGGACCCCAAATAGCAGAGTGCAATTTTAAAATCACAAATTGAGATTTTAAAATCGTAATGTGTGATTTGGGGGACCTTCCTAGGTCGGTTGGGGGTATTTTGGGTATTTTTGGGAGTTTTCGGGAGTTTCGGCAGGCTGTAACTCTTTCGTTTGGAATCTGAATCATGCACGTCAGATCCGTTGGACTCCTTACATCAAGGAGAATCCAATGAACCTAATTTCATGCTTTGAAGTGTTGTAGGTAATTTCATTGCATCCGAAATCAGGTTCTTAGGGTTTTCGGGAGTTTTTGAGAAAAACCATAACTCCTTCGTTTGGACTCCTTATGGAGAGAAGAATCAAAAGAACCTAGTTATGTGCTTTGAAATGGTGTACACAATTTTTGCACGCTTTTTTACTCAAAGTTAAGTTTAGGCGAATGCCGTGTGAAAACAGACTTTTTGGCGGTGCCGTAAAAGGCGGGTGCCATGTGGATTTTAACTTTGGCACAAATTTGTTTTTAATGAGTGTTTCCTGTTTTGTGAACCAGAGAGAGATCGAGAGAAAGAGAACAGGGGCCTTGGGCTCGTCATGGGACTCATCCTCACAACAGCCTATCATTAGTACAACATTGACAAAATTGGGTGTCTACACATGTTATTATGTTGTGAGCCTTTTCTGACTGTGGTTTATAAGAAATTTTCAGAGTTCGATCCTCTTGGGGTGAATGAGGAAGCAGAGGCTTGTATAAGAATGGATTTGATATTGCTTTGTTAGGCTTGTGTACTAATCAAGATTCTTTGGAGGTATACAGCGTTGTCGTGTCCTACGCCGTGTATATGGTTTGGGACATGACAAGAAGATAAATTCTTAGGATCCAATCCCAACTGAAATCCATATGGCCTTGAGTTTTCATCCAATTTACTTGAACTTGGAGAAAAGGTGAGAAGGAGAAAACGATTTTGGAAGGGATGGGCTGGACATTTTTCCTCTAGGAAATTTCCAAAGTGTGCAAGAACAAAAATCGTCCACCACATCCCTCCTTATATAAATATCCCATATTGAATACGTTTTCGATTAAGAATCCTCATGAATTTGGAAATAAAAAAGAAATAAAACAAATTAACCACTCAAAATGTTTTTCGATGTGAAGTATGTTTCGAAATTCATTTGGATTCCCACAAACTAGGAAACCTTCTCCAATTCAAACTTTTTTCTCACTTTTAGATTTCCACTAATAAGAAGAAATAAGCAAACACTAGCCAATAAGATATCACCTACCTCTCATCCAAAAAGATTTGAGTATGTAATTAGCACATGTCACTTAAGATATGTACACAATATATTATGTTATTATATCTCTTCAATAATTAAAGTGTATGCACCCTATGTATGGTACGTCTCCTCTATGTATCATCTATAGTAGATCTAATCCATTCCATGTGCATGATTAACTCTGAAACTCAGATTGTGCAGCAATATAGACAGGTTTAATGAGTTATAAGGGGATCGATGCTGGGATCCAATGTTTGATGCTAAAGGATCCAGTTAGCCCTACTACTATCTCACGCAATGTAGTCTGACTACGATCACATTAGGCAAGTGGTCCACACTAGGATAATGCCATGAAGAAGGCCATTAGATCGAATTATGCTAATCACATCCATTATGTACGTCCTTCCTGCAATCCTACATTCAATGAGTTGAGTCCTAGGAGGGGTGGACAAAAATTATCCCCGGAGCCCAGTCAATGGTATACCTTTCGAACTATTAGTTTTAGCTTGCAAAGGTATTTCTAAATACCTTTTGAAAACAACCATTGCTTTTTAGAAAACTTTTCATAAACTACTAATCTTCTTCCTTCCCTCTCCTTCTTGACCAATTTGGGAGTTTTTTTTTTTTTTTCAAATTTTCTTTCTTGTTCTACTTCTCCTATGTTTAGATTTTTTTTTTGGAATTTTTCTATTTCTATCAGTTGCTACTTCTTGCTCTATTTTAGAATCTTTTTCCTATTTTTCCGTTCTTTCCCAATTGCGGGTGTTTTTTTATTTAATTTCTTCTTCTTCAGTTTATTCTTCATGTGATTTTTACGATTTTGTTTTCTTTTTTTCATTGTCTTCTTGCCTCTATTTTAGATTCTTTTCTTCTTTTTTTTTTGGGCTTCTTCTCTTCACGGAAAAAATTACACTTAAAATGGTAAAAAAATAGAGCACAAGAATAAGAAGAGTAAAATATAGGTATCTTAATTTGATGAATGATAGATGCAAGGGCCCTCTTTATGCAAGGGCTGGAGAAGGGCTCTTGAATAGATCCAAATCATTTTTAAAGTCCGTTTAGAAACTGAATTCGGTTGCAATTAATGACATGGATCTATTCAAGGGCCCTTCTTTAGCCCTCGCATAAAGAGCCCTTCTTGACCCTCAAAACTCGGTGAGTTGTAGTATCTTAAAAGCTAGGCTGCTTGGTAGTTCGGCCAACATTGCAGTTGGTCTTTCATCAATTGATTTCCTTTGCAATAGTTGTGTTGAGTGCATTAAAGTATGGGCACACACTGTTTTAGAAGTGTTATTAACTAAGTTGGACTTTATTTTCCTAATCTCAACTTGTCGCTTAGAATGCCAAGCAATATATCACTTGGCATTACATCCAGGAGCGGAAATAGGCCTTGACTTCTGTCTGTAGTTATTTGAATCTGATGTTGTCACTCAGTTAAAGATTAGAAAATCAGAGTTTGAAAAGAGAGAGAGGGGGAAAAAGTTTGAAATATGTGGTAACTTGTAAGAAGGGCTTACTATACATTTGGACCACTTTTTTTTTTTTTAATTGATCAAATCTATTAAAAAGGGATACTATCATACTAGGCATTTGGACCACGGGACTGCGACTTGAGTTATTTGGGTGGCCCTACCAAATCGAAGTTGCTCCAACCGTAAAATCTACCACACCGACCACCGTACTCTTTCTTTATCCTTTTGTTTTTTTCCATCATCTTCACCACAAACTCGGCAACCATTTTTCAAACTCTATGCAAGTCACGAATATTTTCAACTGATATGCAAACCTGATACAAAGACGAAGCCAATAAGCAAAAATTCAATTAGACAAAGTAGTCTTTCAATATTCTTGGGATTTATGTTATCTACCCATTCAATAAAGTCTTTTAAATTGAATAGACGATCCCCAATGCCAGAGAAAAAATGAACTAAGATACGGTAGTCACCAATATCAAAGAAAAAATGAACTAAGATGTTTGTTAATGACGCCTTTGTAATGGAGTATGTACAGGATCCATATAAGGATAAAGAGACTTTTAACATACATTTAATAATCATCTTGATAAGGATGTATCAGCCTCGTATAAAGAGAATTTTATATGGTGTCCACACGTCTGCATATATTTTACAAAAAGTAAAATGGGACGCAACCTGCTTGTTCAACCGTCCAAACCATTCATTCGTCACTCTCGGGATTGGAGGGTTAGGATCATCCAATGGTGATGTTATTCAGGGTAGAACCTATTCACATTTTGGGTTCTAAGATAGAAATCGTTAATTTGTCAACTTAAATAATACCTTGCCCGTACCCCGAATATCATCTTCATAGGATCATCGTTACCCTCCAATCTGTAAAGCTTTCTAGAATGTACTGTCCCTCCCTGGATCGGAGAGTTAGGATTATCCAATGGTGATGATATTCAGTGCAGAAGCTATTTATGTTGAAGCCGGTAAATGAATGGTTCGGATCTTCCAACAAATGTCGGTCCCGCTATTTTTTTTTTCCCTGAAAAATATGTGCACCTATGTACGGACCCATATAAAAACTCAAGATAAAGATGTGTCAAAGCATAAAAAAAAGAGATGCGTCAAAATATAAAAAATTTTAGGAAAAATTCTCAAAAAATTGTGATTTTTATCTGAAAATCTCAAAAAATGGTAGAGTCGGCCAATTTCTCAAAACAGGGTGAAACGCATCCCAATGAGTGTTTAAGGACAAAAATACCCTTATGTTGCCTTTCTCTCTAAGAAAGTAAGCAACAAATCCCAATGCATTTCATCTACCATTTTGACATGTTTACCTTCTTCTGCCCATGCCAAAATCAAACTCCAATGGCTATTGTAAAAATTCCAAACGAAATTCCATTGCAGAGAGGTGAAACTCCCCTCCTAAAATGTAGATTTTATTGGATTTTTTTATTTTTCTTTGGCTATCAAACCTAAGCTTCTCAAGTAGGTCAATTGTGATACATTTGCATACATTTAACATGTTCCTTACACTGCTATGGTATATTGTCATCATCTTGTTTACTTGTTAGGGATTTGTTATGGTTGTGTTAGGCATTTGTTATTGTCATCATCATCTTTCCAATGCTATGGTGTATTGTCATAATCTCTCTATCTCTCTACTGGCCTCTATGTTTCTATTTGGAGTAAACCAGGATGAAACTCGTGTCTATACAATTACAATCACTATTTAAATGTGTAGAAGCAATATTTTGTTCTTGGAACCACTGTTGATATCTGGGAACCAATATTTAAACACTCAGAAGCAGTCATTATACCTAGGAACCACTATTTACCACTATGTAGTGGTTCCGAGGTATAAATAGTGGTTCCGAGGTCTAGATAGTGGTTCCAGAGTAGAAATATTGCTTCACACAATATACCTTGGAACCATGTAGTGGTTCCAAGGTATAAATAGTGGTTCCAGAGTAGAAATATTACTTCAGACAATCTAATATTACTTCAGTAGATGTCAAAGTTGCAATGAATTTATGAACAATGGGTTAAATAGTTGTCTAAACAGTAAGATCTTATCGTGGTTCATAGTTTAGATGGCCTAATATTTGTTCCGTTTCGAGAGTTTAAATTGTGAGATTGAAATAGTTATACAGTCAAAACTACTATAAAAAGTGAGAATGCCTTTATTTATTGGATTTTAAACACTCGGAACCACTAATTAGACCTATGAACCACTAATTATACCTGGGAACCACTAATTTTACCTAGGAACCACTATTTACCAGTATGTAGTGGTTCGAAGGTATAAATAGTGGTTCCAAGTAGAAATATTGCTTCACACAATCTAATATTACTTCAGTGGATGTCAAAGTCGTAATGAATGTATGAACAATGGGTTAAATAGTTGTCTAAATAGTCAGATCTTATCGTGGTTCATAGTTTAGATGGCCTAATACTTGTTCCGTTCCGAGACTTTAAATTGTGAGATTGAAATAGTTATGCAATCAAAACCACTATAAAAAGTGAGAATGACTGTATTTATTGGATTTTAAACAATCGAAACCACTAATTAGACCTAGGAATCACTAATTATACCTAGGAACCACTAATTTTACCTAGGAACCACTATTTACCACTATTTAGTGGTTCCAATGTATAAATAGTGGTTCTAAGGTAGAAATATTGGTTCACACAATCTAATATTACTTCAGTGGATGTCAAAGTTGTAATGAATATATGAACAATGGGTTAAATAGTTGTCTAAACAGTCAGATCTTATCGTGGTTCATAGTTTAAATGGCCTAATACTTGTTCTGTTCCGAGAGTTTAAATTGTGATATTGAAATAGTTATGCAATCAAAACCACTATGAAAAGTGAGAATGACTATATTTATTGGATTTTAAATACTCGGAACCACTAATTAGACTTAGGAACCACTAATTATACCTAGGAACCACTATTTACCAGTATTTAGTGGTTCCAATGTATAAATAGTGGTTCCAGAGTAGAAATTGGGGGGGGGGAAGGTGTGGAAGTGGTCTTTCTAGGGAGTGGTTTCCGCAAACGATGTTTGGGTTTTTTTTTTTAAATCGCATCGAACCGGTAGACCCGTTTTCACTTGTTTTACACCTATATGACGGAATGATGGAAAGGTCGACCTATAATTAGTCTTCCTACCTGTTTGGTCAAATGGTGAAAAGGTCGACCTGTAGGTCGACCCATTAAGCCAATTTGGCACTTGTTTGGGAAGAATGGAAAATGAACGACCTTCCGGCGAAAATCTCATCTTCTCCGGCCAATAGCTCGTCGTTTCAAGATGAGAGAGATTTCAGTTTAAAAAAGAGTAAAAAAAAAGAGAGATAAATGAGAAGGTAAGAAGATGGTAGGTGAAAAGTGCCCAAAGGGCATTTTCATCCAAAAACACTCCTGGGGATGCGTGTCCCCCTTTTTGAGAAATTACTAACTTAACCCTTTTTTGAGAAATTCGGATAAAAATCACAATTTTTTGAGAATTTTCCCAAAATTTTATTATTTGATTTCTTGTTTTCTCAAAACAGTCTAGTGCCTGCTTGGATTGCAAGAAAACTTTTCGGTAGATAATTTTTTTCTTGGAACTTTATTCTTTTCCAAGACGAAACACAACTTTTTGTTCAATTTAGAAGCGTATTTTTGGAGAGATTTTGTAAGGTGTAAGCCCTTATAGTCCCTTATGTTTCAAAAAGTAATGTACGGATCACACTATAGGATGATCCAAACCGTCCCTATGATGGGCCACAACGTAAATAGGTTGTGCCCAAAAAATCATTTCCATAGGATGATCTCAACCCTCCGATCTATAGATGTACTGCATATTATGAGAAACTCTATAGATCGGAGGGCTAGGATCATCCTATGGAAATGATTTTTTGGGCACAACCTAATTACGTTGTGGCCCATCATATGGACGGTTTGAATCATCCTATACTGTGGTCCGTACATTACTTTTTGAAAAATAAGGGACTATAAGGGCTTACATAGTATAAAATCTCATTTTTGGAAGCTAATTTAGTTTATTTTATTTTATTTTATTTTATTTTTAAGAGCTGTGAGGATAAAATTGTAATTTTGTGTCCCAAGGCATTTTGGTCATTTTGTTAGCCTAGCTTGCACATGTGTGAGTTACACACGTTTGCTCCATCCTTTTCTCAATCTTCTCACAAATCTCAATTCCCCCTTATTTCAAATTCAAAACTCTTCTTGGAAACTCTAAACCCACCCACAGTTTCCTAAGTCATTATGTTTCCAATTTTCCATACCCACCACCACTTACCTAAGCCATTAATTCTATTTTTCAATAACCAACTCAAGTTCCATTAATTCTATTTGTTGGAATTTTGCAAAGAGTGTTTAACTAGAACGATCTCCATTGAACTTCCATTGTGTGCAAGCTTGTGATTTGAAGTACCAACTTGCCCCGTCTTCTCTATGTTTTGAAGGTTTTATCTTCTATTGTTCCTATTTTTAATTCTTGTTCTTTTATCATCTATATTGAAGTACTTCTTGTTGGTGATTGCTCTTCTATATTGGTTGTGGATCTTTGGCTAGTGTAAACTTTGGTTTCACTATCTATGAAGTGAAATTTGTCTTTCTTTACATATTACCAGAGCCACAATAGTGGTAGTTGGCGTGTGGAAAAGATTTACGGCAGTTTGTTTGTGGTACTGCCAATGTGGCTCTGGATGATACACAATAAAATTTTGATGCATCGTAAACATGGAGGATGGTGAATTTCAAGGCTGAATTTCTTTTGAATAAGTCTATTTTACATTACTTATTCGAGCACATTATTAGGTATAAATCAGCTAGTGATATTTGGAGTACACTTGACGGATAACTCAACAAGAAAACATGACCCGTGTACAAATATTAGAAAATGATTTGACAAATATATACTACACAAGGTAATGGTAGTGACCCCGTGCGCCTCTCTCTATCACCCTCACTCTCTTTTTCTTTCTTCTAGTCCTTCTTAGAAGACTGCATCAAGATAGGATGGAAATAAAGATAGGAAGAATTTTCCCCTTCTACAATGCATGATTCATGACCAGACATTAGTATCCAGACGGCGTACTAGATCCCGTGGAGAATGGCATGTACATCTTTTTACTTCTAGGAGTCGTCACCTAGGAAATGATGTGTCATGGGCAACTATATAACTCTGCTTGGACTGTGCAATAAATTTGGGTAAGGCGCCGACTTATGGGGTCAGAAAGGATTAGGCACCAACCCTGCCCAATCGATAATCGGTCTCTACTAAGAAGGGGAACTCGATTCTAATGGCCATTGAAGGCAAAGTGTATGCTAAAAAACAAAGTTAACCTTTTAATCTTTCTATCGTATGAAAAGAGCGGAAGGAATATCGTTGGGGGTGGTCCGTCCAGATGCCATCCTATGAGGATGGTGATGTAGTGCACAAGCGAGGTTGGGGGTGGTTGACAGAGAGGACAATCTCCATTTCAAAAGTGATATCAGGTACACAACAAACAGCTCATTTGAGGCAATGTTCAATCACAAGGAAGCAAGTAGGGAATCAAACATTCCATTATGAGTTGATGGTTTATAGGCTGGTGAATCCTTCTTGAAAATAAGTGAAAATTGAACGATAAAAGACTAGCTTTAAACAAGTTCAGAGTCATGAACTTTTCTACACTTGTTTCAACCATAAACCAAGACTAACATCGAGTAGAGCTACTTGGTTCTCAAGTCTTATAGTAGCTCTTGGTTAGAGAATGTGGTAACAAGAATTGAATTAAAATTGATTTTATTCTCAAATTAAACCAATTGCCCTCTAAAAATAAGTACAATTTGAGTCAAATAAGGTAGGGAATTTGAGATTTGGATTGAAAGCTAATAGCCAAGTTCAAATCAGATTCAATCGTATGTTAAGAGTTGAAATATTATTTAAGGATTGAAACATGGGCTACTTAGTGAAAGTATTAAGGTTCGAAGTACCGACCTGTTGTGCGAGCTTTGCTTGAACGGCGACTTGTGAAACCAACGTGTGACGATGAAGAGATTTATTTGGCGATCTTAACGGGTAAAAAATTCAGTTGAGCGATTTGATGCGAATTCCAAGATGCCGATACGGTGAGCTTTGGCGAGGTTGATAACCGATTGTGGGGTGCTTTTTAGTTGCTTTAATAGGCCTTGCAATATACCTAAAATGAAAATATCACAGGGTCTAATAATACAACCAAGAGACTATCCTTCACGGGATTTAAACTTTTCAAAGAATAATAGAATTTGAGTGGTAGGAAATGCTAACTAGCGATTCAATATGGCTCTAGTCAGTAAAGCAATACCAATATTAAGTGTGTATGCATATGTGAGTGCAGTCTCGGTATAGTTTTTTTTCCATTCAAAACGAGGTGTCAATTAAACCTGGGGTCTTGTAGTATGGTAATAAGGAATATGTAGGGAATATGTGAACTTTGGACCTCTGACATGGAGACTATTTCTGGATCTGCCAGTGGGGAAATGCATGATACATTGGTATCAAGACCCAATCAGCAGGGAATGCATAATACGTTGACCTTGATGACAAGTATTTTATGGGAGCCGCTGACCGCCAACTATAGCCAGTAATGCAGTGTGTCTATTGAACTTCAGAGTTCTGCCGGCCTCTGTGGCCCTATCGAAACTTGAATCAACTCTCCATCATTCTGAATCCATCGAATTGTGTATTGCGCTTAAGAACCATTGAAATTCTGAAATATGTGACTTTCTTTTGAACCCATCAGATTTTAAATGTCACCTATGATTGATCCCTTTGAACTTCGATAGATTGCGACCATATGAACTCAGTCCCCATGCTCCCAAGACTATTGACACATGAATTTCTTATATAAAACTTTGAAATCTAAATGCTTGTGACCTTACGATTAATGATTCATTGAATTGTGTTCTAGAACCTTCGAATTCCGATATTTGACTTCTTTGGAGTAATCCCTCTTGAGTATACGATCTAATTTCAGAACTGGGAATGGTATTGAACTTTGATATATCCGGTTTGCTGTCACTAGCTTACTTTCCTGTTCTTTACCTACTTAACTATAGTTTCGCTTTATTAGTTTTCTGGGCTTCCGCTCATATGTGGTTAACAACATTTCAGATTCAGAGAATTGACTCGTTGGATCTCGTAGAGGGAGTTGCATCTTTTGGCTTGCAAGGATTAAAACAGGTTTATTTGAGTACAGTGAGTATTGAGTTGTAAGACAACATTAATATTAGCTTTGCATTTCCATATTCTGATAGGGATAGGGAATGAGTGAGATTTGAATTTATTTACCATTGATGTTTATTGAACTGAACATTTAATTTAGAGATCTAAATGCGTGGTTATCTTTTGGATTTTGATATTGAAAGCCTTGTATACTAAGGGGTTCGCCTAGTAGTGTATCGGACCGGGTATACGGTTTGGACCGTGGAACTCTCTCTCTCTCTCTCTCTCTCTCTCTCTCTCTCTCTCTCTCTCTCTCTCTCTCTCTCTCTCTCTCTCTCTCCCCTCTACCTCTCTTGTGATCTCTCATGCTCGCTTCTTCTTCTTCTTCTTCTTCTTCTTCCTTTTAGGTTGCATTCTTCTACGCTTCTCATTCATCATTCTCAAGTGAAGGAGAAACAAAACCATGTGGAGTGACTCCGCTTTGTTTTGAAACAAATAGTACTAGAAGGGCCATTTCAAGTGACATTTAGAGAAATTGGTGTTATGGACCAGTATTGCAGAATTCCACTCTCGACATCTTTTTAATTTTTCATTATCCAGAGAAAAAAAGCACAAATTTCTTAGGAGTAGGGTTAAAGAACACATTTGTCAAGCCTCGACCCGTATTCCTAGGCCGGTGCTAGTAACATTCGCCACAATGTCCATATGTTACCCCTACGGACATGTAAGGCTCAACTTCCAATAATTCATCAATTGACTCATAGTAGAATCACTTTATAATTGTACACCTTTCAAAGCTTTTACTAACTAGTGCGGAAGCTAAATTTACATAAATAAAATAGAATAATATCTCAAATACCAAAGGTCATAATAAGTCTTTAAAATACATCAACATCAAATCGCCTGGCCACACTGAATACTGAACTAGAGAATAAAAGACTGAATTAAAATCTCTCAATCAACGGTGCAAAAGATCTCAACTACTCAGTGGACCTACTGGTTATCCTCAAGGTCTAAAAAATGGTAGGTAATAATAATGAGCACAACGGCACAACGGATACGCCAAAGCCAACCAGCTAATACATAGTCACACATACACACACATATATATTTAATATGGTGCGATGCATGAAATATTTACTTATGCAGGTAAAATAACAGCACGGTTTTCATGGTTCAAATCAATGATATTTCAAGAAATCCATTTTGAAATTCTTGTGAAACTAAGTAGTTTATGAAGTTTACAAATCCATAACTTGATTAAGATTTATTAAGCAGGGGTTTTTTCAGTCTTCTCTTAGGCCAATGTCACACCTCATTGGCAAGCAAATACCCAAACGAACGAGGCCACACCACATTGACCAATGTTCACTGGACCGCAGTCACAAGTGCGTGCAAATATATAACCAATCGCCCTCAACCCAAAATCATAAATATATAACCAATCACCCTCAACCAAAAATCAATTGGTGGTGGCCTGTGAAATCCATCGTCTATGGCAAAGGACACAAACAACCCAGTGAAATCCATCACCTGGGCCCGAGCAAAGGACACAAATAACCTAGCGAAATCCATTACGTCCAGCGTACAGACCTGCTGGCAGGTAGTGGGTACCAAATCAACTAAACACAGCTCATACTGACAAATACGTACCATGACTAGGGTATAGGTCTCAGTTTGAAGATTATAATTATTTTTGGAAAATCTTTAAGTCTTAAGGTACATAGGGTATCTTTGAACCCCTTTTTCCCAATATGTCAATGGTATCTTCCAAATCTCTATAATAAAAAGGGCATCTTTCAACCCAAATGTCTATAATAACAAGGGCATCTTTCAACCCGATCATGAGATTTGCTAATGGCATCCCCAACCCAATCAAATTTAACTTTTCTATCCATTTAGAATTTGGATATTGTAATCAAGCAAAAGAAAAACATGCATTTTTGTTCTAATGTTTAATGTTCTTTTCAAGATTTTCTATCCAAATTGTACTTATCACAAAATGTGATCAACTTATTTTCTTACAAATCATTGTTTCCATGCATATACAAAACTAGGTTAATGAAATAGAATGCCCCTGCTTAAATTTTTGTCCCCCTTCTATGGGAGCAGTGTTCTTGTCATCTAGAGTTAGAGTTCGATTAGGGCTATTTTAAAAGCCTATAAATACAACCTTAAGAGATTAGGGAGACTAAAAGCAAACCCTAATCGTTTCTGCAGCCCTAGAAAGAAGTTTTTGAGGAGAACGAAAAGAGAACCAAGAACAAAGATTGGAAAACGCAAATCAAGGTAAGATCCACACTCTAAATCAATCTTTGAAGGTCAATCAAGTCCTAAAAGAGGAATAGTGAAATTAGAAGCGAGACTTTGATGCTTGAATCCTGTTAGAAACAATTTTTACGGTTGTTCTCGGATTTCTTGAGGATCGCGTAGTTTCTTGATCCGCAACGAATTCAAGATCAAGCCATTTTGGCTTCGGAAATCAAGGCTTTGTAACTTTTGACCTAGATATAAGGTTTCACTTGATCTTCGCTTCATGAGTTTCGATGCGTAAGTTTGGATTTAATGGATTCCTCTCATGGTAAAGAGTCCATCGGATCCAACCTAGCGTGAAACGAAGGTCAAACAAAGAAGATATGACTTTCCAAAGGTTTGATGAAATCGGTTGAAAAGCTGGACTTCTCGCGGAAAAACCCAACCCACGATTCGGATGCACGAACAGAAGTATTCGGACGCCCAAGTGAAGCGCCCGAACGTGTAATGATACGAAATACGAGAGTTAGATTTTCTTCGGAAGTTCTCAAGGACATTCGAAGGGTCTTCGGAAGAGACGCCCAAAGACCTGGGTCAAGCGTCTGAACCCGCTGAAATCTGAAAGTTTATTTTTGGAATCATGATTCCATAATTAGTGTTTTCGCTTACTTCTTGAAGCCCAAGAATAGTTAAATTAACCAAAGAACATCGATAGAAATTGATTAGGAAGCCCTTATATTGTGATCATAGGTGATTGAAGAACGATTGTGAGATCAACATTGAACTCCGAATGAGGTGAGTAATAGGGATTACACTAATGGGTTATTCGCAAACCCATTTGGATGCTATTTGATTCCTTGACTCCCACATGTATTATGTTATTGTTATCCATGTTTCCAATTGACCACTGAACCCAATGAGGTATCAATTTCTGAATGTTTGACGGCAACCCCTTTTATCGATTCTTTTGACTTATTATTGTATCGATTCAGTATTTCCATGTATTGAACCTACCATTGAATATTTAACCATTGAATATTGAGACCTCTTGGGATTGTTAAGTTTATTTCTGGACCCATGCCAATGAGGAATGCATAATTCATTGGCAGACTGAACAATCTGAACTATTGGCCAACTCTAGACCCTAGCCAGTGGGGAATGCATAATTCAGTGGCAAACTATCGACAATCGAAATTCTGAAAAGTAATAAACTGGACTCTTTTTGAACCCAAGATACATTGAAGTCTGATATTGATACCAGTACTGAACCATTATTTGAAATCTGACTTGAACAACTTGCTTTTGAATACCTCTGTTATTGATATTCTATCAGTTAGCATAGTTCTTATTTCTTCACAGGACCTTTAGCTCACCCGTGGTTTACAAATTTCAGATTCCGAGGCATGATTCTAGCTTGGGGTTGGAGTGGCAAGGGAAGATTACCACAAGGAGGAAGTCATTGATTTACTTATTTTAGTTTATAGATTGAGTAGTAGTAGATATGCTTTAATTCTTTTATTTTGTTAATGGGATTAAAGGCGAGAGTTTAACACTTGAGATTATTTGATTTTGATAGTTTATGGGATTATGGATGTGAAATTTAGTAATATAGTTGAGTATGGTTCTATTATAATGTTAGCCTTGCATACTTGTGGAGTTTACTTTACAGGTGTGTGGCACTATTATTTTCCAAACCATGGTGGTGGTTTGGGGCGTGATAGAAAAGTGGTATCAGAGCCTAGGCTTTAGGTCCTAGGTGAATTTGACTTAAGATAATAAGAGTGAGATTGGGATTTAGACAAGGAGCAAATAGGAATCGTTTGAAAGACTAGTGTTTACCAGGGATGCTCAGATAACACATGAGTTTGACATGCGAGCAAGGCCCTGTTACAAACTCCAGTGCACTCAGGGACGCTTGAGGATGCATTAGGGTCCATCAGAGAGGTTTTGTATTGTGTATTGTTTTGTATTGTTTGTATTGTAGTTATAATACTAATTATAGTTACCCTACTATTTCTAGAATGGAAACTCATGGTGGTCGAGAATTTTGGGCCCGATGAGGAAACCGTGGAAGACGAGGAACCCACACTCAGGCTTACACGAGATAGCAGATCGAGATCAAAATATAGCCTCGAATAATCCGGTGCAAGGGAAACCTCAGAATGTTCAGGCACTATATCGTCAACAGAATGTACAACTACAGCAAGTTGAACCTCAAAATTTAGAAGCACAGAACCCTCAGCAGGGTGTTCAACAAGAACAACGAACAACAAATCAGCCTATTAACCCTCAGCCCAGGGAAATTAATGTGGAGCAATGAGAGGTACATGATTTAATGCAAACTGTGGTGGGATTAATAAACCGTCAAGGTCAACAACCCCCACCACCACCAGTTCCACAACAGCCAGCTGTGGAGCACCACCATCAGATTCATGGAATCATGGAGTTTATGAGATTGGCACCAAAGATCTTTAGAGGTGCCACTAATGTTGAGAATGTTGAGTCATGGATTGCTGGAATTGAAAGAGAATTTAAGTCAATGAATTTGTACGCAAGATGTGGATAAGATTATATACACGACTTATATGCTTGAGGAAAATGCCCTTCACTGGTGGGGAGGGATCGAGCAGTCAAATGAAGACAGGGAAAATCCCTATACTTGGGCAGAATTTAGGCTAGATTTTCTTGCAAGATATGTTCCTCAGATCTCCGTGTATCAGATGCAGAGGGACTTCATTCTGTTATTTCAATGAGAAGGGACACTGGAGGAATATGAGACTGAGTTTGATAGATAGTCTAGGCACATCTTTGAATTTGTTCCAACAGAGGCAATTAAGATAAATAAGTTTGGACAAGGTCTCACACTTTATATTCGAAAAGGGATCGCAGAACCTCCTTTTGCTGATTATAATGATTTACTGAACCGAGATAGAAAGATGGAGATGATTCATAAAGAATCAAGAGAAATCTATTCGAAGAATTAGAAGAATAGAGGAAGGGAAAGAAATAGTCAGAGTATGCAGAATTCCGAGGTCAGCGCATCAAATCGACCCTTCGAAAAACAGTTTGTGCCATCTGGATCGGGCGCTAAGAATAAGAATCAAGGAGATTTTCGTGCTCGTAGGCCAAATTCAGAAGTTGGGCAGAAGAACAAACCGATGTGCACTCATTGTGGCGGTTTTCATCCAGATGCTTAGTGTAGATTGAACACCAGCTCTTGTTTCAGATGTGGTGAGAAAGGCCACAAAAATTCCCAATATCCGGTTCATGCAGATGAATCTTAAACTGTGCAGAGACCACAAGCCATTCGAGCTCATGCACAGACTATGCATACTATTCACATCAGGATTGCACCTGCACCACTTACCGCTCAGTAGAAGGTTGACAGACAGTGAGCCCCAGCCCGTTTATTCACCAGGATGTTCAGGAGGGTGGCACCGTAGTGGCAGGTATTTTACTTGTTGCGTCTTCTTTTGCTTGTGTTCTATTTGATTATGGTGCCACTCATTCCTTTATTTCCTCTAGTTATGTTGATGCTTGTGATATGCCATACAATCATTTGGAGTTTGCTTTGTGTGTGATTACTCCTGTTGGAGAAGAAATGGCGTCGGATAGAATATATAGATTTTGTCCGATAAGGATAGGTGACAGAGAACTGTTGGCTAGTCTGATTGTCCTTCAAATCCATGATTTTGATGTGATTCAGGGATGGACTGGTTGTCCTCCCACTATGCTACTGTTAATTGTCATGAGAAAAGAGTAATCTTTCAATCCCTGGTGAAGAAGAGTTTAGTTTTGAAGGGAGTGGCGCTAGACCAACTCCTAAACTTGTGTTTGCAATGCAAGTAGGACAATTGATGAGACAAGGGTGTTAGGCCTACTTATCGGCCGTGATTGAAATCCCAAGTATGAACTTGAGGATTGAAGATATACAGTTAAAGAATTTTCAGATGTATTTCCTGAAGACCTTTCTGGTCAACCACCTGATAGAGAGTTAGAATTTTCTGTTGATCTCCTGGAACCACCCATATCTGTAAAGCTCCTTATCATATGGCCCCTACTGAAACGAAAGAATTGAGAGAACAGTTAGAAGAATTGCTTGAAAAAGGTTTTATCCGACCTAGTGTATCCCCATGGGGAGCCCTTATCTTATTCGTGAAAAAGGACGGGAGTATGAGACTCTGGATAGACTATCGAGAATTGAACCGGGTAACTATGAAAAACAAATACCCCTCACCTAGGATTGATGACCTCTTTGACCAACTTCATGTAGCTTGTGCATTCTCCGAGATTGATTTAAGATCGGGACACCACTAATTGAAAATAAAATCTGATGATGTTCCTAAGATTGCATTATGCACCTGCTAAGGCCATTATGGATTTCTCGTATTGTCGTTTGGTTGGACTAACGCCCCTCTGGTGTTCATGGATCTGATGAACCGAGTATCTAGTCCCTTTCTGGACAAATTTGTAGTGGTATTCATCGACGACATTTTGGTAGATTCCGAAAGTCGAGAGGAACACGAGCAGCATTTGAGAACTGTGTTGTAAGTTTTGAGACAAGAGAAACTGTTTGGTTAACTAAAAAAATGCGAATTTTGGTTAGACACCGTATCTTTCCTAGGCCTTATAGTATCAAAAGATGGCATTTCTTTAGACCCAAAGAAGATTGAGGCTGTTGTACAATGCGATAGGCCCAATAATGTAGCTGAAGTTAGAAGCTTCTTGGGGTTAGTAGGGTATCATAGAAGATTTGCTGACGATTTCTCATATCTAGCTACCCCTGTAACCCGATTGACTCAAATGGAAGTATGCTTTTCATGGACAGATGATTGTGAGAAAATTTTTCAAGAACTGAAACACCGATTAGGGTCTACACACATTCTCACCCTACCAGTAGGTGGTAAGGGATTTACTGTATATAGTGATGCTTCTAAGAAGGGACTGGGATGCGTGCTAATGCAAGATGGGAAAGTGATTGCTTATACATCGCTCCAGCTTAGGCCATATGAAGAGAATTATCCCACCCATGATTTGGAAATGGCGGCCGTAGTTTTTGCATTAAAAATCTAGAGGCACTATCTCTATGGAGAGACATGCAAAATTTTCATTGACCATAAAAGTCTGAACTATATATTTACTCAAAAGGAATTGAATGAGATAGCCCAGCTGGTTGGAAATTCTTAAGGATTATGATTTGACCATTAGCTATCACCCTAGAAAAGCTAATGTCATGGCTGATGCCTTAAGCATAAAGTCTCCTGGATATATAGCCACCTTAATCACCTCCCAAGCAGACATTCTGGAGGACCTAAGAAGGTCAGATATTAGAATCTTCTATATTGATAACCATGCAATGTCGTCAACCTTACAAATATGACCGACTCTATTAGAAAGAATCCGAACTGCTCAAGCTGATGACCCGACCCCAAGTTATAGAAAATTAAAGGGAAATTGGAAACTAGGGCTGAATCGAAGTTCCGGGTTCATTCAGATGGTTCCCTTAGATGCGGCAAATGCATTTGTGTGCCCAATAATTTCGAGTTGAAACTTGAGATTTTGAAGGAGGCACATAGGTCGAACTATTCAACTCATCCTGGGAGTACAAAAAAGTATTGGGATTTGAGAGGAAATTTCTGGTGGAATAATATGAAAAGTGAGATAGCCACGTATGTGGCCCAGTGTTTGATTTGTGTAAGCCCAAGGGTTCCCATGGGTTAATCATTCACCTTACCTTTTTGTTTTGATGCTAGCAAACTAAATTGATTAGCATTTATAGACTGATGTGTTGCTTTGAGGTGTCGTGTTATACACATGATTTTCATGTCATAATCGCCACTACACAACTTTTCTCAACACATGGCTTGTGGACCAAGAGGCAAAGGAACCAAGAGCTTGTACCTACATTGGAGACATCCTCATTTGAAAATATTCAAATCAAGAAGCTCATCATGAAGATTCCATAAGTTCCCAACAAGTGTCAAGAAGGAGCTTGGAGTTGAACATGCCATTGGTGACACCTCATGTACCATGCAACATGCATTGAAGATTGGAGGAGAAGTCATAAGAACCAAACAAGTTCAAGAAGTTCACTCACAAGCCAAAGAAATCCAAGGAAGTGCAAATGAGCCTATACATTCTAAGAAGACTCAAGGTTTACATCTTTCAGATTGTATTTGGAGTCCTCTTGATTTTATGTTTAAATGCACTTTCAAAAGGTTTTCATACTTAACTTTTTATATCTTTAAAAACCATTCACACACCCAAAAATGTGTTTTGAAAACCTAGGACTTAAGCCCAAAGACCATGGCCCAAAAGTCCCTGACTTTTAAAGTTAAAATTGAATTTTACAAAGGGTCGGTCGACCGGGGTATTCCGGACGACCGCGCCAAGCTTGCTGGAATTCCAGCACTTGCGGAAAAATAGCGGGCCGGTCGATAGGGTCAAACCGGGCCACCGCGGAGATGTCCCTGGAAACCCAGGAACAATCTGTCATAGTTTTGGGCGGGCGACCGTCGTGGGTCGGTCGACCGAGATAGGTTTTTGAGCCGAATTTTTGAGCAAACAGGTAGCCCTCGCCGGGCGACTGCCATGGGGACGGTCGATCGGGACGGTAAGAAATTTGAAAATATAAAAGGGTGCCCATAAGGGCGGGTGACAGCGATAGCTCGGTCGACCGCCGCTGTTCGAGCAAACTAGCCGTTGGGGCATTTTATGCTTGACTTTTTCAAGCCAGTTATTGTAGACACCCCATTTTGACTAGACCCAAGTTCGCTGTATTTGTGCGAAACCCCATCAAATCAGCTAGGTAGGGTCCCAAACTTCATCCTAAGCTAGATTAGAGTCTCACCGAGGTCTCCTCAAAACTTCGTCGAAATCCGAGCACGTTTGCTTAGTGAACGAGCCTCGATAGCATCGTAGTATAAGTGTATAGGGGGGTTGAATTAATCAAAATAGGGGGGTGTCCATGGGGGAAAAAGAGATAAAATACCATTTTCGTATAGCAGGGGGGGCGAATTAGCTCGTCTGAGACGGAGCAGATTCGTGCGCACATTAAAATGTTCGTGCGCTCAATAATTTTGTGCGCTTATCAATTTGGGCGGTGCCGATATCAACAGCCATATTTTGATATATATATGAAGAAATCAAAGAAAATAAGAAAAAGAAAAATTTTCTCCTCTTTTAGAGAGAGAAACTCTGCGAATTTGAGAGAGAGAAAACCGATCTGAAACTCATTTTCCTCTTCTTCTTCCTTTTCCCCGATCGTTCCATGCCGGAGATTCGGTCAATTTCCGACGAGATTTTGTTTTCACTCCTTTAGTTTTTCTTCTCTTTGCTCTTATCCCTAACCTTGAACCCTAACTTCTTCTCAAGCATTAGATCCACGATTTTATTGCTTAGATCTGTGGATTGTAGCTGAGATTTGTAATATAGAAAGAGAGTGAGAGAAAGATATTATCTCCATCTTCTCCGATTGATCTTATCGGAGATCTGATCTAAATTTCCGATTTCTCCTTTTCTGATCTATTGTTTCACTCACTTTTTCAAACCTCAACTCGTTTTACTTCCGATTCTGAGAAAAAGTTGAAAATCATCTTCAACAGCTTAAAGGATCTGTGTATTGTTGCTAGCTTAGATCTGAAAATTTTGAAGCTGAAAGGACCAAGGGAAGAAGGAAAAGATCTAAAAGAAGGAGAACTTAGAGATCGGAACAGAGAAAATTAAGGTGAGAGATCATCCAAGGTCAAGGTAATTTTAATTTTATTTTATTTTTCTTTTTTTTTAGAATAATAATATGTTAATTGATTTAGAACTTGTTGTGTTGACCTTGATTTCAAGGCTCTGTGTTTATGTTAAGAATCTGAGTGTTTGCAGAATCTCAAATATCCAGGAAATTATAGAAGAGTCATTTATGTGAAAGATTGCTAGATGTTTGCTTATGTCGTGAGTATTAAGGTCATTAGAGTACTATAGTGTAAATTTTGAAATCGCATGTTGTGTATATGTTGAAATGCCTATGAAAGATCTGTAGACCTTAAAAATTTTAGGCATGAGTGTAGACTAGTGTTATTCTTACTTTATTAAGGCATTATGAAAATAAAATTCCAGTTTGAACTTATATACTACTTAAAATATTATCATTATTATTATTAGGGATTTGTTAGGGAATTTTGTGGCTGATTGTTTTATGAGAGAACAGCCACAAAGGCTCACTTCTCAGCAGATTCTGTTCTACTCATTTAATTCACTTGTTTCAGAGACAGTTCACTATGTGTTTTTTTTTATTGCTTACGGTTGGTCATTAAATCGTTATTATCGTACAGAATCATCTGTTCTTGGTATTGTATGAGTCGGGTCAATTAATTACATTAAATTAGTTTGAGGTATTGTAGCAAATGATAGTTGTATCTGTTTTTGTTTTGGGTCTAAAGAACTGATAGTCACACATTTATGTTTAAGTGAGACTTCCACTGTATAATTCCATACTCATATGTCTGATTTAGGTCGTTACAAATTTATATTATGAACTTCAGTTTCTTGTCACATAATAAATAGTAATGAAATGTGTTATTTGTTTAGAAGTAGAAGTCAATGGAGCTGATTATGCGATCATATTCTTTACTTGCTAGGTGTTTGAGCAAGATTTTTTTTTTTTTCTTTTTCAATCATTATATCCTGTACTAGTTTTTTTTTTATGTATTCATTATAGTAGAGAGCTTTCATCAAGTAATTGCTCCTAATTGATTTTATTCCAGTTTTGAGTTGTTAATTAGTATCTTTGAGTCCCACTGTTCTCTTGTGTGTGTCTCATTTCTATGTAGCTGAGAACATTTATAAATACATGGATTCATCCAATAATCGAGAGCGGATTCACTGTGCAGATTTAAGGGCAGATTTGGTGTGAGCACGGTATTTTACTTAAATGAGGGGTAAATGCTTGCATATGGTTCAGGGGGTTAGAGGTATTGGGTTGTCATTTTTAATCAATGGTATTGTGTCATATCTGTGTATGTGTATGCTTACGTGTCTGAGTTGTATGTTTGTGTGAGGCAGTCTTAGTTTTATTAGGGTCTAAGTAGCATTAGATTGCGAAAATGTTTATGTTATGTTTGAGCTTTAAAAAAAAAAAAAAAAAAAAAAAAGGTTTAAAGAGCAGTTTTTTTTTTTTTTTAACATAGATGGACATAAGTTTAGGTTGGGTTGCAGCGAATTTTGTTATGAGAAATTCTGAACTAGTTGTTTGTGGAGTCATAGCAATAGTAATTCCTTCTACTTTAAAGTGCAGTCCATATCTCAGCCTCGTTGAGCACAATACATTTCATGCTATGCCCCTTGTTTGAATATAATCTATTCCATAGATTAGCCTTGTTTGCACAATACAAGTTAGCGCAGTTCAGCCCTTTTGTTTGAGCATGTTTTTCACCCCATTGTTGCTCCTGTTTCAGCACAGATTTAGCCATTTTGCTACCCAGTTTTAGCATAGTTTTAGCCCTTAAATCTGCCCAGTTTTTTGGTACAAGATCTGCATTTTCTGCACAATTTTAGCACACAAATTCTGCCGATAAATCTGTTTTTGTTTAACACAGTGCACACACACAAATATGCCTCTGTTTAACACAGTGCACACACACAATTCTGTCCCTAGTTCACCCATGAATCTGTCCCAGTTCTATCACAATTCAGTCCATAAATCCAGCCTATGATTTGACACCGTTTCAACACAGATTCACATAGATTCAGCCCCACTGCTGCCCCTGTTTCAGCCCTTGTTTCAGCCCCCTATTTGAACCAGCCCCTATGTCAGTCCATGTTGAATCAGCCTGTGTTTATATTAGCCTTTGTGTCAGCCCCAATTTTGACACAATCCTGTCCATAGTTCCAACCTGTTTTGGTGTTAATTTGGTCCATGGCAGCCCTCATCATGGGAATCCACATTTTGTTGATTGGGATAGGGTAATGACTATAGTAGTCCTCACAATAACAGTCCTTTCATAGTTATTGAGTTAGAGAAATGTCAATAACAACCTCATTCTGTTTTCTCCCAAGGTGAAATAAAGTCAGTGATGTCAGAATTGAGGTGTAGCAATATGAGTATTGGTTAGAGGACTGAAGGCTCTTCCATCATAACTTTCAAGAGTATATCCCTTTCTTACATGAGCAATTTTGTTGCCATTATATATCCCCTGTGTCATTGTCATATTATTAGAGTCCCATACCTGAAATTAGGAAAATTTTGAGTGATAAATGATAATTCAGTGAATAGTTGAAATTATTTGGTGATCAAACTATTTTATTAAAGTAGCAGGGAATATGTACATTTATCTTGATTTTGTTTGATTATTCATGGAAATCTTTGGACATGATATTAACGTAACTGTACTTGTTTTTGGATAGACACAATCATGCACTAGTTGGATATTTTAGTTAGAAAAATTATCTTTGCTTAATGGTTGTGTCAGCTGCACCTGAACTGATGTTAATATGCAGATAGAATGTTGATCATAAAAAAAATTTATTATTATTTGTTCCTTTGTTTTGGTGCGGCAAGTGCAGGTCATAGAGCAAAGTTGGTTTAAAGTCTTTTGTATAAACATAATATAGTGCTGATTATCGCTTAAAGCATGTATGTTTCATTTAGTTAAAGGTATTTCTGCTTAATTGTTGTGAAAGCTAAGAATCTGTAGGTTTCCTTATTACCTTGATTGAGCAAGGGTATATCAGATTCTCTTGAAAGAATGAAGCTTACATGATCAGTATAACATGATATTAGATGAGGGATAATTGTGACAAAGATTTCAGCTCTATAATGAGAATTTTCTATGGAAGTGTTTCATTTATTAGGTTACTTTTTTTTATATTCCTTATTGAGATTACTATCTGGGCAGCTTGATATGTTAAATTGGTCTTTCATTTTCTTTCAGATAAATTAGAGGGGAAGATTTTCATATAAAACAAATTGATTAGAATCTCATATAAGCTTCCCTCATGAAATATAGGTTAATATGAGGATCATTTGTAGAAAATAGAGGATTTGGATGCACATGTTTGATGTTTGGGGAATAAATAGTTGCTGAAACAGGGCTGTGTTTATAATATTTTTAGATAAATAACTTAACATGATCCTACATTAGTAAAAAAATTAGTAAAAAAAAAAAACATAAACTCAATTATTTTGGCATTAGTTAGAGTGTTACTAGCTATAAAGTAAACTTTCCCATTCAAATTCTACTCGAAATTTTAACTCTATAATGAGGCATTATATTTTGAAAATGATATTGCTTTATCAATTCGTCTTTCTGCAGTTGACCTTCAAGGGTACTGCATAAATGTGGTAGTGTTCTCATCCTTGAGTTATGGTAGAACAGAAGCCATTTGCTTGCTTCGCTTTTAATTTTATAGTCGCGTAAAACCATATTTATATGGTCATAATCCTGGGACTACCGACCCTGTTATTTTGCAGCTAGGATTTATATTGGTTTAAAAGCACATGGCCTTTGTCTCATACTTCTTCTACAGTTTGTAACTATATTTTGTAGCACACAGTGGATGTCCTTGTAGAGTTTTATCTTCTCCAGTCACGATTTATCTTGCTATCTCTGTTGGCTCATTACAACATTATAATATTCCTTTTTAGTATATTGATCTGAATCATTCGTTTCATTCTAAGAGACTTCTTTTGTAGTTATACAGAAAATGTTTTGGATATCCACACTGTTAATGTTCTAAATTACTGAAAAAGTGTAAGATTGTCTTTTGTGATGAATATTGTGGTTATCATTGACTGCATTATTTTTTAAAGGATTTGTAATGGGTCCAGTTTGTTTAAACTTCTATCCATTTGGAATTTTAATGTAAGAGTATTCCTTTTTGTCCAGCCTCATTTTATAGAACCCTTTTTATAGTTGAAGACCGACTTGGTCTATTAGTTGCCTAATCTTTTTATCATTGCATGGGCAATGAAAGCGCTAGCCCAAGCTCATCCTTAGGGGACTCGTTTAGTCCAAATAGTTTTCCTTCTTTCATTTAGTAGGCTAGCCTAGCCTTTTAAGTGCGTTTGGGCGTTGGGCATTAGTAGTCCAAACCCATCTATAGGGGACTTGCTTAGTCCCAGTAGGGTTTCCCTCTCTTTTATTTAAAAACTTTTCTAATCTTTTAGATGGTAGCTTCTCCTTTTCATTGATTGAGCGATGAAAAAGTCATTTAGAGTGTATCCTTGGGAAGGTTGCCTTAGCAAAGAGTACTCATAGGAGGCATGTCTTGCCTCATTTGTTGGAGTCCCTATTTAAAGACAAGCCTTGTCTCATTTGGGATTTTTTTTTTTAGGAGGTTTGCTCAACCTCATGTTAGTGTCTCCCTCATTTCTAGAGCGAGTCTTTGACTCATTCACTCTCCTTTATAGAGCAAATAGAGAATTTTGGATTCGTTGGCTTCCCATTTAGAATTGGTTATCCTATATGTTAGGAGTTCGCCCCGTAGTCTTTTTAGTTCATCTATTAGATAGAAGTTTATCTTTTAAGTTGCTTTTACCTGCTAGGGTTCTTAAATCATTTTCATTGTTCTTGAGACTTTTGTCTACTTGTTTGTGGATTGTTACAAATTATTTTTGAAATACTAGTTTGTTGGTTTGGGGTTTCCCCTTTTACCCTAAGGGTTTTACCCTAGGGTGTTTCATTGTGTGTACCCTTTGGCCTTTGACCAAAAGGGTGAAAAACATTTAAAATTTTAAAATCCATAAAACCATTGAAATCTTAAAATCTCAAGAGCATTGAAATCATTAAAAATCACAAAAACATTAAAAATTTGAAATCCAAAAACAATTGAATATTTTAAAATTCCAAAAACATTGAAATATCTTAAAATTCAAAAACATTGAAATATCTTAAAATTCAAAAACATTGAAATATCTTAAAATTCAAAGAAACATGTTAAAACATTTAAAAATTAAAAAAAATTTAAAAAAATTGAAATATCTTAAAATTCAAAAAACAGTCGAAAAATATAAAAAATCTTAAGTCATGTTGAAATGCTTTTGAGCTTTTGAGCGTATTAGGAGAGTTCATTTTTCGAACTACGTTGGCTTGATCCTCTTTCAAGAGGTACGTAGTGCAGCTTGGGATCCACATCCCAGGTCCAGCCAAAACTTTAAAAATAAAATTTGTCAAACCTTCTAAAAATGCAAAACCTTCTTCAAAATCTTTTTTTTTCAAAGAGATCTTCCCCTAGAGTTAGGAGTCTGTCATAGCCGTTTGGTTTGTTTTAGAGTTAGGGGGCTGTCTTGATTTGTTTGATATGGTGTGTCCTGTCGTGTGAGTGTCCCTAGAGTTAGGAGGCCTCGAGTCGATCGGTTAGACATCTAGTCGACCCGATGGCTAGACTATGAAGCATATAGTCAGCCTATGGTTTTCATTAGGTTGCATAGCCTAGATACACGTAGGATATAGGGTTCACCTGCATTAGCTTAAGGCTAATCAACTTGCATTAGTTAGGGCATATAGAGAGTCCTAAAAATTACAATTCACATGAATTTAAGCAATTGTGTAAAAAAAAGCTATAAAATCAGTCGAGTCTAGTGGATCGAGTTTAGGATAGCGGTTTTAGATGGTTAGGCATCGTAGTTTAGAATAGGTCATTCGAACTACGTTGACTCCGATTCTTCCCGAGGCCGGGATACGTAGTGCAGCTGGGATGGACGGCCATCTTGGTCCGAGTCAAGTCGCATTAGAGTTAGGATTTGTCTTGTCCTGTCATATATATGATTGATTTGTGTTTTATGTTTTGATGTGTTTTCTTACTTTCTTGTACTGATACTATACCTTTAGCTATAGTTTGCATGTGTTTGCACATCAGAACTTAGACTCCCATTAGGCATGTCACTTATAACCTAGCTTTGCTTAGGTGACACATTTTTTTCATTTCGTTTTGTGTATGTTTGTTTCTTTATCCTCAGGAAATGCATGCTTAGGTAGACGATTCCTGAGAATTGTTCCTATTTCATATGATTTTTGCCCGAAATTCTTTAAATTTAATAATAAATGGCATAAGAGACCAAGTGCTTGCACTCGGACGAATTGGGGGTGCTCTCAGACCTTCTCCATTCGTAATCAGGCACAAACCCATATATATTTCTGGTTATCCATGGTATACAGAGCATATTTTTGTTTAAAGGTTCCATGGCCGTATACCGTGGATGGCGACTCTGAGTTTGTTTAGATACGTTTCGAATCCGGACTTGTTCCCGAATCAAAAGGTATCTCTTTTATATCGCCACTCGTGCTATGCTATGAGGGTGGCATCTATTTCGAGAGTTCCTTGGTAGAGCTCTCCATTCACGTGGATGATCCAAGAGGCCGCTGGGGGCTTGTCCCCCACCTCTCTCCCGAATCGGGGTCCACAGTTATTTACAGTTTTACCCCAAACGGTCATATTTTTAAATACACTACATATACATCATTAAAACCTATCTAAACAAGCTTTTGAACATTTTTACAAATATCAAATTCCATTTTCCTTGAGCAAAAACTTTCTCATTAAAAGCTAAACCTCTTTGAACTTGATTTTTATATTCTATCAAGAGGAACTCCATAGGCTTTACATTTTATCTTCCATGGAGTGTTTGTGACCTACCAAATTTGTAATCCGCCTATCTAAAGAGGCATTGAGAGTTTTTCATTTTATTTTCTTCATTGTATTTGAGGGTCTTCTCTTCGGCCTGATAAAAGGTGAAGACACTGTGAGGGTCTACTCTTCGGCCAGTTAAGAAAGGTGAAGACATTGCAAGATGGCGTGATCCCTCGGCAAGGCTTTGTGTGAAAAAGGTGTGTCTCCTTTGGAGTTTGAGAAGTCGGGTGTACAGCTTGGAGATTCGCCCGTTGAAGAATCTCATCATTTTAGTTGAGATCCCAAGGAGGTAAACTTGGAAGAGTGGAGTAGGTCTTGTGATAGACCGAACCACTATAAATCTTGTGCCTTGTGGATTGATTCTTCTTCTCCTTCTCATTTGCACATTGGTGATTGGTAAACTCTACCATTTCTTGGATTTATGTTTTATTAAAACATGGGTTAGGGCAAATAGGCTTAAAGTAATATCTAAACCCTAAATTTCATTATCTTGAATATTTGAACAAGAGTTAGATTAATAAGTGCTTAATTAGTAAATTAATTTTAATAATCCATTTAATTAAGCCCAAAATTTTTAATTGACCAATTCACCCCCTCTCTTGGGTTGTCACACCCGTATTTCAATTGTCATCAAGTGAAAGGAAAACATCAGAGACTACATGAGACGTTGAAGCCTTTGGTCATTCTGAAATGGAAGTGGGAGAGGATTAGCATGGATTTTGTTTACGGACTTCCAAAAATGCCAGGTGGCAATGATACCGTGTGGGTAATTCTGGACCACTAAATCAGCTCATTTCCTACCCATTACGGGTACAAACCTCGATGAGTTTGCCAAGTTGTATGTTAAGGAAATTGTTAAGTTACATGGAACACCAGCATCCATTGCATCAGATAGAGACAGCTGTTTTGTATCTCAATTTTGGTGAAGTTTGTACCAATCAATGGGAACTACACTTGATTTAAGTACAACATTACAGTCAGAAAGAACGATACAAATTCTAGAAGGTATGCTTCGGGCATGTGCTCTTGATATGAAGGGTTCTTGGAATCGCCACTTACCCTTGGTAGAATTTTCATATAGTAACATTTACGAAGCCAGTATCCAAATGGGAACGTCTAAAAACTGCACAAAGTCGGCAGAAGAGTTACGCCGATGTTAGAAGAACAAAATTGGAGTTTCAGGTTGGAAACAAAGTCTTTTTCTTAAAGTATCACCCACTAGAGGGGTGATGCGATGTTGCATTTGAGGGAAACTAATCCAAAGGTATATTGGACCTTACCAAATTATAAATAAAGTGGGGACATTGGCTTACCGGCTCGTTTTGCCCCCTTCTTTGGCAAATGTTCACAATGATTTTCACATATAAATGTTACGGAAATACGTGCCAGATCCTAACCATATTGCTGTGCTACCGATTGTTCAGTTACAAGAAGATCTGTCTCTTGAGGAACAACCTGTTCGTAATGTTAACCAAATAGATCAGATTCTCAGACAGCGTCCCATTCCTTACGTCAAAGTCCAATGGCCAAATCACCTAGAACGTGAGGCCACCTAGGAACTGGAGGAAAAAATGAGAACCAAATATCCTTTTTTGTTCGACGACTCAGGTACGTGATAGATCATTTTCGAGGACGAAATTTTTTGTAAGGGGGTAGAATGAAATGGCCCTTCTTAAATTTCCGTCCCCCCTTCTATGGTAGGGGATTTTTGTCATTTAGAGTGACAGTTCGATTAGGGTTCTTTTAAAATCCTATAACTAACACCTTATGAGATTAGGGAGACTAAAAAGAAACCCTAATCATTTCTGCAGCCCTAGAAAGTGGTTTTCGAGGAGAATGAGAAGAGAACCAAGAACAACGATTTGAAAATGCGAATCGAGGTAAGATCCGCACTCTAAATCAATTTTTGACGGTTAATCGAATCCTAAAAGATGAATAGTGAAATTAGAAGGGAGACTTTGATGATTGAATCCTATTAGAAACGATTTTTATGGTTGTTCTTAGATTTCTTGAGGATCCCTTAGTTTCTTGATCCCCGATGAAATCAAGATCAAGCAATTTCGGCTTTGGAAATTAAGGTTTTGTAACTTTTGACCTAGATATAAGGTTTCACTTAGATCTTTTCTACATGGGTTTCAATGCATAAGTCTGGGTTTAATGGATTCCTCTCGTTGTAAAGAGTTCATCGTATACGACATCTTGCGAAGCGAAGGTCATACAAAGAAGATATGACTTTTCAAAGATTTGATGAAATCGGTTGAAAAGCTGGACTTCTTGCGGAAAAACCCAGCCCACGATTCAAACGCACGAATAGAAGTATTCAAACGCTTGAGGCATGCGCTCGAACGCTTAATGATAAGAAATGCGAGAGTTGGATTTTCTTCAGAAGTTCTTAGGGACGTCTGAAGGGTCTTCCAAAGAGACTCTCGGACTTCTGAAGACCTGGGTTGGGCGTCCAAATCCGCTGAAATCCGAAGGTTTATTTTTGGAATCTAGATTTTGTAATTGGTGTTTTGGCCTACTTCTTGAAGCCCAATAATAGCTGAATTAACCAAAGAACATTGATAGATATTGATAATGAAACCCTTATATTGTGATCATAAGTGATTGAAGAATAATTGTGAGATCGACATCGGACCTCGAACTAGGTGAGTAATAGGGATTACTCTAATGGGTTATTCGCAAACCCTTTTGGATGCTATTTGGTTCCTTGATTCCCGCATGTATTATGTTATTGCTATCCATGTTTCCAATTGAACTCCGAAGCCAATGAGGTATTGATTTATGAATATTTGAGGGCAATCCCTTTTATCGATTCTTTTGACTTATTATTGTATCGATTCAGTATTTCCATCTATTGAAACCTCTATTGAATATTGAACCATTGAATATTGACACCTCTTGGGAAGCTTAGGTTTATTTATGGACCCATACGAATATGGAATTCATAATTCATTGCAGACTGAACAATCTAAACTATTGGCCAATTCTGGACCCTAGTCAGCGGGGAATGCATAATTCATTGACAAACTGTCGACAATCAAAATTCTGAAAAATAATAAACTAAGCTCTTTTTGAACCGAAGTAGCATTGAATTCTGATATTGATACCAGTACTGAACCATTATCTGAAATCTGACTTGAACAACTTGCTTTAGATTACCTCTGTTATTGATATTCTATCTATTAGCATAGTTCTTATTACTTTACATGAGCTTAATTTGGCTCACCCGTGGTTTACAAATTTCAAATCCCAGCCGTGATTCCATCTTGAGGTTGGAACAAAAAGAGAATATTACCACGGGGAGGAAGACTTTGATTTACTTATTTTAGTTTACAGAGTGAGTAGTAGTACTACTAGTAATAGACATGCTTTAATTCTTTTAATTTGTTAATAGGATTTAAGGGTCAGAGTTTGACACTATATTATTTGATTTAAACAATTTATGGATGATTATGCATATTATGAAATTAAGTAATATAGTTGTAGCCTTGCATGCTTGTGGAGTTTACTTTATAGGTTTGTGGCGCTGTTATGTTCCAAGCAATGGTAGTGGTTTCGGGTGTGATAGTTATTTTCCAATTTGAAAAGTAAAATAATGTTCAAGTGGTTGAATTTCCAACAGTATATGCATCAATATTCATGAACCATGTATATAAATCAATTTCTAAAATTTGTAAATTATGCATGAAGTATGCAAATAATTCACATCATATATCTAATTGCATTTGCAAAGGTCTCCATAGAGTATTTACCATTTAAAAGCATCCAAAAAGACAAAACTATCCAAGAGGGAGGTCCCTTTGGTCGGACGTTCGGGTGCAAAATTCATTTGGAATCAATACTATCAAAATAAACTATTTCTCATCTAGATTCAACAATGATGGTAAAAAGTAAGGGATTTACATAATCAATCATAACTTTATACGTATCTAAGGGGTTAGATTAATTTCTTGTAAAATTTATCATAGGGAGAAATAATACACCGGAATAGTTACAATCTACCTACCTCAATTTTCACTCCCTCCAAGATGATTCTGACAGGTCCGAGACAATTTCTAAACTACTGAATCCTTTCCTACTTCTCCCTTGGATTAACAAGCTCTTCCTCCGAACAGTTATTCCTCTCCCCAAAATCTCTCTCTCTTTCTCTTCATAACCTCTCAATCTCTCTGTCATCAGAGCTACGGTGGGAAGTATGGGTTGGTCGGATTCCTTAAATAGGTATGAGGGAGGAGTCGAGTTACACCACTTCATACGGTTTTTGCGAAAGCGTAAACCCATTCTTCCCCCTTTAAAGCAAAACACACGTACCCATTCATACACTGCCCCCTCCCCCTTCAATGCAAAACACAAATCCCATATTAAATCATTTTTTCTCTCTACTTAAGCTTTTTCATTTAAATTCTCCCCCATGAACTTCCAAGTATTTACACCATTGCCAGGAATTTTTGCAAATCTCTAAAATGCCCCTACTTAAACATGTACCTCATTGTAGGGGTGTAAACGAGCCGAGCCGAGCTTGGCCAGGCTCGGCTCGGCTCGTTAAGCTCAAATACTAGGCTCGGGCTCGGCTCGGGCTCGAACCAGGCTCGGGCTCGGCTCGGGCAGGCTCGGCCAGGCTCGCGAGCCGCTCACGAGCTTGGGTTTATCGAGTTTCGCATATGGCAAATGGTGGTAGCAAAGTAAAGGTTCGTAGCAAAAGTCAAAAAGTCAAAAAAAAGTAATCATTAGTTTGAAAAATGTAAAATAGCTGATTTATATTGTTTGAAATGAAAAATTACGAAGAACAGGTACTATGTTATGACAATTAATAAATAAATACCAAAAAATGTTAAAAATTATGACAATTACGAAAAAAAATTAATTTTGAACCGTTTGATTTGCGTTGACGTTGACGTTGACAGAACATACCTACCCTCACCTACCATCACTCACCTACCATCAGTACGTTATTTTTGCTTTTGCATATTATATTGACTTTACGAGCTTTAACGAGCCGAGCCGAGCCGGGCCTGGCCTAACTCGGGCTCGGCTCGTTAAGCTTAACGAGCCGGCTCGGCTCGGCTCGTTAAGAATTCGAGCCGAGCTCGAGCCGAGCTTTTTTCGAGCCGAGCTCGAGCTAGCCTCCGAGCCCGAGCCAAAATTGACACCCCTACCTCATTGATTGATTTTTAACCAATCAAATTAAAGATACACCCATATTAACAAAATAAAGGGAATATAGTTTAAGAAAAAAATAATCATAAAAGAGAGGAGTGGGGCCGGGGGTTACAACATCTTTATTCTCCATCTTCTTCTTGTCTCTCTCTTATTTTTTTTGCTTCTATCTTCTTCTCATTACCCTCCATCTTTCTTCTTCTTTCTGTTCTTAAACAAAATGAATGAATCTTCATAGTGAGGACATATCATACTTCGTTAGAAGGAAAGAAAATATTGAGAAGCAATGCCTACAAAATATCGTCGATGACAGAGCGAGAAGAAGAAAAACTGAAACAAAAATAGATAAAACCTTAACAAAATAACGTGCAAAAAGATGACGAATAAGAAGAATAGAGAAGAACAGGAAAAAGACAAAGATATTTCCTTTATGAGAAATTATATGATGAATGGGTTGACAAACTTTACATACCACGGAAGTACCACCCTTGATATTTGATCATCTTAAAAAGTTGCTGTTGGATCAAATATCAAGGGTGGGATGATGAGTACGAGTTTGTATGCCCATTCATCAAATAATTTTTCCTTCCTTTATACACCTTTTGAGGCTCTTAAAAACAATGAATATGCAATGTCGTGAAAAAAGTAAATTTACAGATCCAAATTAACATTTTACCACTCTAAATTATTTTTCCACACTAAAAAGCAAATTTATGCAGTAAAGTATTTAGAGGTTAGGACCATCCTTTAGAGATAATTTTGGGCCAAGGCCTCTTTATTGTGACCCAACATATAAACGGTTTCAATCTTAAAACAATGTGAGTCCAAGTAATTATTTTTTAAAGATACCTGTACCTATATGGACACCATAAAATACATATTTATCAGAAAATTCATTGGGCTCAACCTAATCGAATATCCAAGCAATTCACATGTTGGGCCCCAATGTAAATAGGCCTTTTCCAAATCATCTCCGTAGGATGATACACACCCTCCGATATAAAGAGATTCTCGTAAAAGAGATGGTGTGAAATTAAGTTTGACTGGATTTGCTGGTATGCAATTAAATATAGGGATAATTACATTTACACCCCCTCTAGTTTCTGACACATCCACTTCCACCCCTATAGTTTAAAACGTGACAAATACACCCCTGTAGTTTCAATTTGTTTAAGGTTTGCCCCCTCAGCTGAAGGTTCGTCCATAGATTGAAGGGTTAGGATGATCCGTTGGAGCTGATTTTTTGGGCACACCCTATCTATGTCAGGACCCATCAAATGAACGCTTTGGATCATCCAAATAATGTGGGCCCATACCCAAATCCAAACACTACCAAAAAATCATCCAAATATTGTTTGGATGATCCAAAGCGTTCATTTGATGGGTCTTGACATAGATAGGGTGTGCCCAAAAAATCAGCTCCATCGGATCATCCTAACCCTTCAATCTATGGACGAACCTTCAGGTGAGGGGGCCTACCTTAAACAAATTGAAACTACAGGGGTGTATTTGTCACGTTTTAAACTATAGGGGTGGAAGTGGATGTGTCAGAAACTAGAGGGGGGGGGGGGTAAATGTAATTATCCCTTAAATATATACATTAAGCATGATGCAATCAAATTTTGAATTTCCGTATATGTGATAAAGTACACGAGCGTTGGAATGTCGAGAATTGAGCATCATCCAGATGTGATGCATTTATGGGATTTATTATTTTGTCAAAGTCACCGTGAGCATCTTGAAATAGGATTAATTGTAAAATACCCAAATGATAAATAAATAGACCTATTATATTGAAGCAATCTCGATATACAAAAGTAATCTATTTAAAAGTCCAATAATGAATAAATATCATCTACGGGTGGAAGTTATTTGTGTATGAGAGGCCAATATGGCCCGTCACATATTACCTCAACAGTGAAAAACTATCAAACTCATAGCAAATTCGTGTCCACAACTCCATAACAAACAATCTCCACTTGACCTCACATGAGATGCATCCATTGACCATGAACACTTGATCAATCTTTAAAGATTATCAAACAATGGACGACAACACGAATCTCTCTTGTTTCTGACACCGACCCATGGATTGTCTAGTTGTGCTCCATCAAATCACTAAAAGCGTATACTATGTGTACGCTGCAGTATGGCCCTTTTCCTTGAGAAACTTGTCATTCTCAAAATAGTATGGAATTATTCTATTTAGTTTTACTTTCTTCGACGGTGAGAGATTCGTCGGCACGGGAAGGAGTCTTGCTTCATGACCACAGTTGAAAATAAAATAAAAACTTTAAAAAATAAAGCTCAGGAGCATGAATCTAATTTCAAGGACTAGAGAGATTGCTTTTGTTTACATGGAAATATACAATGACTTTGTTTCCTCTTCTGTAGGTAAGCTCGAAATTGACGTGACATTAAAAAAAGAGAAAACGGTTCCTAGACATATGTGTAGAGAGTTCTCTACACACTAGCTTAAAACACAGTGGGGCCCCACATTGTTTGGGTGATCCAAGCCATCCATTTTAAAGGCCCTCAAATAGATAGGGTGTCTACAAAAAATCAGATACATAGGATCATCCAAACCTTACGATTTGTGGAGGTAAAATGGATGTCTTTAAACCTTCACAAATTAATCCATTTTTGCCTCCACAGTTCGAATCATTAGGATGATCCTATGGATCTGATTTTTTGTGGACACCACATTGAGAGGGCCTTAAAAATGAATTGTTTCGATCACCCAAATAATGTGGCCCCCACTGTATTTTAAGCTAGTGTGGAGATAACTTATCTACACATGTATGTAGGAACCGTTCTCTCTTAAAAAAAAAATCAGGAGTGATAAATCAACTCCCATATATCTTAAATGGACCCCCCCATGTGTCTATCTCTCTCCTCTTTCTCTCTCTAACCCAGAGGAGACAGAAAGACACATAGGGAGTCGATTAAGATATTTGGGGGTTGATTTATCACTGCCCAATATAGATGGAGATAAATCCTGTTAGAGTTTAATATATCTTAAACGTTTGTCTTTATGTGAAACAAATTTCAGTCAATTACATTATCACTTTAATCTTTTTTATAAACTTTTATATACATTTGAATGCCTCAAGCGTTTTGCACTTAATTTTGCTTAGTTTTTAGTTTCATTATTTTTTTAAAAAAATAAGAGGAACGTGATATGGGACAGAGGGGATATTCACTCCACGGGAGACATTCCTACCTCTTATTTGTTGGCCCCAGTTGGATGGATTGATTATGCAGTGTTGTGATATATAAAAGAGCAAGGCAAGGGGACTTGGGAGATAAACAACCAATGGGCCATTGATGTTGTCCAAAAAGTCTCTGAGGTTCTTTGTTGGGCAGCAACGGAGGCAAAAAGATAAAATAAAGGATAAAAATGATGCTTCGATCATTGGCGCTGGGAATAACATACTTTGTTCACTGTCGAAGGGGATGAGATTTACCTTGTTTCCGTCGAAGTCGTGTTTCTCAGAGCGAAATTAAAAAATACTCAAAAGTTCTCAAAGAACTCAAAAGCCTTGTTGAGAGAGAAAGAAGAGAGGAGAATGAAGTAGAATTACGAGTTGAGAGTAGCTCCCCCTCACTCTTGTATTTATATAATGAGAAAGAGGTACATATACTAAAATACCCTTAGGCATACTACACATATATTACACACTTTTAACATTCCCCCTCAAGCTGGAATGTATCATTTGTGAATTCCTAACTTGTTACAAATATCACTTAGTTTAGCCTTGCTCAAGGGCTTGGTGAAAGCAACAACAAGCTGATCTACTGACCGAGTGAAAGTAGTGTATATCTTTCCCTGTTGGATTTCATGTCATATGAAATGGAAGTCCACCTCTATGTGCTTAGTACGCTCATGAAAGACCGGATTGGTAGCAATGTAAATCTTGTTGTCGTAGGACAATTGAGCTGGTGATGATGATGAGAATCCAATTTTAGATAAAAGGGAATGCATCCAAATAAGCTCACTGGTAGTATGTGACATGACTTGGTTTTCGTGTTCAGCTCTCTACTTAGCTACAACATTTTGCTTCTTACTTCGCAAGGACACTAAGTTACATCTCACAAAGGTACAATAGCAGGTCGTTAATCATCTATCTCGTGGTGAACCTGCCCAGTCAGCATCACAAAAATCAACTAACTTCTGATGCCCATGTCTTTTGAAAAGCAATCCTTTCCCTATAGCGCTTTTTCAAATATTGAAGAATTTGAATTACAGCTGTCCAGTGGGATGTACGAGGGCACTCATGAACTGGCTAACAACTCCCACTGCATAAGAAATTTCTAGGCGAGTAACTGTGAGGTAGATGAGCTTCCCAACTAGCCTTCGTTATCTACCAGGGTCATGTAACAAGTTACCCTCTTCTGCAAGGAGCTTTGTATTTGGGTCCATGGGATTAGCAGTTGCTTTCATACCCAGAGACCCTTTCTCAACTAGTAGATCTAATACCTACTTCCACTGTGAGAGGGAGAGACTAGTACCCGAGTAAGCTACGTCATTTCTCAAAAAATATCGAAGATGTTCAAGGTCCTTTTGGTAGAGAATTCTTTTTTGCAGAAAAACCTTCAACCTCTGCATTCCAACTGTGTCACTCCCTCTGATGATAATGTCATCCACATAGACTATAAGAAAGGGATTGCCAGCACCAATCTACTGACTAAACACTGAGTGGCCAACATCATATTGCTTCATGACATATCACATGATAGCATCAGTGAACTTCACAAACTAAGCTCAAGGAGATTGTTTCAGACCATATAATGATTTTTGACTTTGGCATACCGAGGAGCACATCTCCCTGAGCAACATACCTAGAAGGTTGCTCCATATACACCTCCCTAGCTAAGTCACCATGTAGGAAGGCATTTTTGACATCCAGCTGATATAATAGCCACCCATTATTGACGGCGAGAGAGATAACCACACAGACAGAGGGGATCTTGGCAACAGGAAAAAAGGTTTAGCGTAGTCAACCTCGAATGCCTGAGTATACCCTTTGGCAACTAGGCACGCCTTAAGGCACTAAACTGTACCATCCAAAAATATTTGATGGCATAGACCCATAGATAGCCCACAGGCTGAGCACCAGGAGGAGGACCAACTATGTCCCAAGAATGATTTGCCTGAAGAGCGGCCATCTCACTGTCCATAGCAACACACCAATCCGGTTGAGTAAAAGCTTCTTGCACAGACTTAAGAAAGGAAATAGAAGACAAAGAGGATGCAAAATTACGAAAGGAAGGGGTGAGATGATCATAAGAAACATAAGATGCGATAGGATGAGAAGTGGTGCATGAATGAGTGCGCGAGGCAATAAGACCATCTACATGAACATCAGAACTAGGGCGAGATACTTGAGACGTGGTAGTCGGGATCTCAGGAGGAGAAGGTATGGCCTCGGGAGGAGTTAGAGGAGTACCAGGCCTTGGTCACCGCTGATAGACCTATAAAGGAGCGGATGGAGGAACTGCCGTCACCTGCAAGGGTGTAGAAGGGGACTGAACTGGATCGGGAAGAATCAGAAGGGGAAGAGGAACATGAGGTAGGGACAGCAATCCAAGACTCAGTGGAAGTAGCAAAGAAGGAAAGTGAGTCAAAGAAGGTAACAACGGCGGAAACAAAGAACCCACGAAGCCTAGGGTTCTAACACTTACAAACTTTCTGGGTATGAGAGTAACCTAGAAAGACACAACACTCTGCTTAGGTGTCTAATTTATCCAGACCAGGTGTAACGTTGTGAACAATGCAAACACATTCCAAGACCCGTGGGGTAAGGGGAAAGGGGTCTCCTTGAGGATGTAAAATAGAGAAGGGGGATTGATCACTTAAAAAGGAAGAGGGAAGGCGGTTAGCAAGAAATAGGAGGTAAGAAAGGCATCACATCAATATGCTTTAGGGACCTGGATCTAAAAGAGGAGCATGCGGGCCATATCAAGGAGATATCTCAACTTCCTCTCAGCGACACCATTTTATTGGGAGTTGTAAGTACACAAGGGTTGATAGATGATGCCATGGGTAGCTAAGAACTCCTGAAAACCATGTGAGGTAGAAAAGTACTCCCTGGCATTATCAGTGTGTAATCATTTAAGAGGGAAATCATATTGATTTTTAATTCCAGTATAAAATATGCGAAAAGCATTAAAGACTTCAGAGCGATCCTTAAGTAAAAATAGCCATGTCAAACGAGAGAAATCATCTACAAAACAATAAAGTATCTATGTCCAAAAGTGATTTGGTTCTCGAGTGACTCCATACATCAGACTGAACCAACTCAAAAGGTCTCGAGACCCGACCAACAACTCGAGAGCGGAAGTACACACTGAGTTCATATGACTCGCACTAAAATGGATGAGGTGGGAAAGAGACAATAGAGGTCTACTTGAGCCTCTAAAGAGGTGGATGACCAAGACGACAATGCTATTGGTAGGCTTCGACTGAAGTATGCAAAATGGTAGGTGACAATGGACAATGAAGATGGTAAAGTCTATCCACCTCACGGTCCGAGCCAATCGTCTTCCCAGTTGAGAGATCCTGAAAGAGATAACAAGAGTAAAATGAGACAGAGCAGTTAAGAGATTTGACAAGCTGACTAACAGAAAGCAAACAAGATTGGAACCCCTTAGTGTCCCTTAATATACATTAGGCCCTTCATTGGTGCCTCAAAATCAATAGGGACCCTTCAGAAACATTGTTGCATGATTCTAAATGTCCTTTTAAAGCATGTACAAATATTCCTTAAGTAATCCAAAAAATCCAAATACATCAAACAAAGTTGGATACTTAAAAGACCTTAAAAAACACATCCCAATGTCAGATTTAAGCTCAAAATAAATTCCAAGCACGGCCCATCACAAATCCACTATAAGAAACCAAGAATCGGAACTTAAAAGGGTCCAAAAGCCATTCAAAAAGGGGCCACACACCACTTTTTTACTTGAACAGTAAGATCCAAGTTTGGCTTCAAAACCTCCACCAATGGATCCAGAATGCCAGAAACCCTTGGAGCTGGTCTTATCATACAGAAATTTCCCCAAAAATGGGCCAAAAAGGGTTAAAGAAGGGTGGCCTACATATGACTTAAAGTTCAGATTTCCTAAACACTGAAATGTGGGGCCTCCAAGTTTCTCACTAAAGATAGAGGATGCCGTGAGGGTCCCGGAACCAGTTCGAACCGGCCGGCAAAAATCTGTCTGGTTCATTGTTTTTGAAACAAAAACCTTCCTTTCAGACGTGAAGCGCGCGACAACGTCACGATGATGCCATTGCCAATTTTTTTAGAAAAAAGTTTTATTTCACACCTTCCACTGTGACACGCGTGATGTCACCTTGACACCGCACTAGAGACTTCCTTTTGTTTTTGTTTTTTTAAATCACCGGCGGATCTTCTAATCTTGCTGGGCATCTGGAACCAACCTGATTTGGTGGTCATCTATTCCACCCAACATATTTCAAAAACTTCAACTTTCCAAATATTCACAAAATCTGTCATCAAATCAGAATGCACTGTTCTCCCTCTCCGACCGTCGGATCGTAATGAACCTTTGGAGGATGGATCGTCGGTCAGAGAGGAACACATTCGTGCCAGCCGATCGCCAGAAAAGCTCACTAGTCGTCAGAGGCAATGGATTTTCTGGCATCCTCCCAAATATTTGTTTCTTGGTCAAAAACTTGAATTCTCTTCAAATTTGAATGCTTAAAACCATAGTTCTAATACCAAATGCTCTTTAAACATCAACGAAAAATAATATCTATAGATCTTGAGCAATCAAATCAAAGAAAAATTATATTTCTAACGAGATGGGTTAGAAGTACCTTCCACCATGGCCACAACTTTTATAAACTGGAATTCGTCAATGCTTGCAAACTTTCCTGACCAGAAAGACGACTCGAAAATACTCTTTGTTCTTCACTTACATCTACTTACCACAAGGCATATGGAAAACCTCTCCTTTGAACGTGAGAACTCTCAAGAAAGAATTGGAACTTGCGGTGAAAGGAAGAGGGACCAAGAACCTCTATATCTAGGCAAAGAAGCACCCATAAAGCTTGCAAACTTAGTAAATTGGTTTGTCTCCTTTAGGCACAAGAATAGCAAGCCTTAATGCTAATCTTGGTGCCCAATAACCTTTCTGAATAAGTGTGATTAGAACCTTTAACCCAAAGGCTGCTTAATGCAAGGCCACAAACTAAGTGACTTAGATAAGTTAATGAGTCGGATCAATTAATCTATTTAGTGGTTCACATTAATAGATTCATGATAGCCATGACTCTTTGTGAGCAACTCTCCATGTTCCATGACTCTTTAATTAACCCATTAATGGTGACTCTTGGTTTTGTGTCCTTTCATTAGTGATGACTCTTGGGATTAATTAAAGATTCAAGACTCTTAGAATTCTATGATTCCATGAATAGTCACATTGAATGGTTGTATTTCTTCAAGGAGTCTCTTAGTTTTCCAAGGACACCTTTGGGTTGCTATTTGAACTCTATAAATAGAGTTATCGTTCTACCATCCAAAGATACGAAAAAGAGACTACTCTAAAGTTTCTAAAATAATAGAAAGTGTCCGATTTCAAAGAGAGCTTGCCTGATTGGATTGTTGAGAAGTACATTACAACAATCTATTCTCCTGTTGTTCCTAGAGGTGGTTCAGTCGTGTGATCCTTGCACTGGAGTTGGGCCGAATAGCACTTTAAGGTGGGCGTTCGAGGACGTATGGGTCTAATTTCAATGCTTATCGCCGAAAGGTTTTTCTGGCATGCAATTGCTTAAAATTTATTATGCCGTGACCGACGCCAAACTTATGTTTAGGGAGGTTGATGCTGCTGAAAATGCTCAATGGGAGTGTGACAATGACTTCTGCAAGAGCTATTTGCTAAATAGCCTTTCTAACAACCTAGTGTAGACACCCCATTTTGACCGGACCCAAGTTCGTGTTGCTCATGCAAAACCTTGTCAAATCTGTGAATTAAGACCTCAAATTGTATCCCAAGCTGGGTTAGGGTTTTACTTGGGTCCCTGCAAAAGTTCGTCGGATCTGAGCGCGTTTGTTTAACGGGCGAGCCGAGAAAGAAGTGTAATATAAATGAGCAAGGGGTGTGTTAATATCAATCCATTGTGCAATGAAGAAGAGATAGAATGCTATCCCATCTGCTTTGCCCGAGCCGCTCCCTCGGTGAGTAAAGATAGTCATAAATATGTATATATAGAGAGGGCTGTCCGGATGAAATGGAGGGGGGGTTAAAATATCATTTTTGCACATAAGCCATGATGGGGGGGGAGGGGGGTGGATTAGCCCGCCTAAAATCGAGCCAATTTCGCGCGCCCAACACATTTGGTGCGCTCATCAAAATGGTGAGTGCTAATATCAATAGCCACCTCTTGTGTATTTAAGCCTGGAAAAAAAAGGGAGGTTCTTCTCATTTTCGCCCAAACGCACAGAGAGAGAGAAAGATGAGGAAGGGGATTTTTTTCTTCATTTCGGTTAGAGAAGCTTCGAGAGATCTGAGAGAGAGAAAGTTGCAGGCGGCTTCCAACCTCCTTCTCCGACGGATCTACCGGCCGGAATCCAAGCTCCGGTTGCAAGATCAAGCTGGTTTGAACCATTTTCTTCTGTTCTATGTTTGTTTAAAATTCTAAATCTTTCTGGTTACGAACCCTAGCCTTATTCTTTTCTTCTTAGACCTTAATTCCGATTAAGATCCATAGATTCCAGCCATACTCCGACCAGTTGTTTGGCTAGATCTTGATCTTCACCGTCCAATTCGAGATCAGATCTAGCAATTCTAAATCTTCAAATCTTAGATCTATCCCCTTTTCTTGTTTAAAACCCTAGATATATCCTTCTGTTAGCATCAAATTTCAGATCTAAATGCCTTTGAGCTTAAATTTGTTTGTGAGCTTAAATTTGTTTGTGATGGCCTAAATTTATCATTCTCGTTCAAGATTTGATCGTTTATTCAGTGTTCATAGCAATTTTAGTCTCAGTAGGGTGAATAGGCAAAAGGAGGTAATTACTTCGCTTCTCGTTTAGAATATCATTTGATCTTGTTATTTTCCCAAGTTTTTGTTCAATGATTATTGTTTGATGGTTTGAGTTTGTGATTTTGCATAGAATTGATGATCCTTATCTTTGATTGTCACAATTTCAGCACAGATAGGTTTATTTGAACTTCACAGTTATGATCAAGATATTTTTTTTTAGAATCTGTAGTAACTTTGCTTTGATGATCACTTGGCAGTTTGGAGTTACGATTTTCACTTGAAATTGGTTTTAATTTTTCCATGATCTGTAATAATTTCTCTTTAATGGTCATTAAATGAAGTTTGGTTATAGTTCTCTCTGATGTTTGGGTAACCATTCCATGACCTAAGAAATTGTTATTCTCTTGGGTACTGATTTAAGACTAGAAAGCTCGGGGCTGATTCAAACACCCTCGTTTATGCAATATTTTGGCTTAAATAAAATCTCGACTGATTTGTGAATAATTTCTGAAGACACTAATGCTCATGCTATGGATCATTTTTAATGTTTTGATGCTCACAAGAATTTCATGATTTCATATCTTTTGCCTATGTTGTTTTGCAAAATAGAATTAGACAAAACTTGTTTTTCTTGTGTAAGTGCTTATTCCAGCTGATTGAGAATTGTTATCAAGTTTCAACTTTAAAACGTTGAATTTGTCTAACTGATTATCTAATGGTATGAACTCATTTTGCATTAATCATTGAACGGCCTAGAATTCAACCTGTTTTGGGCCTTTCACTGCTTTCTTAGAATAAGCTGAAATTTTGTTTTGTTTACCTCAATTCAGATTTTAACTTCTTTAATATGATGGTACCAGCACAATTTCCCTCACAAACCCTCATCACAGGATAAGAAATATATTTCATCCTCTTGTATTTTGATGCTTATCTCATGAATATTTGAATTTTGAAAATGGAAATGTTTGCTTTGGATCCTTGACATTCGCATAAATAGTTTCAAATACATGTAGTGTATTTACATCATTTCTTGACTTGTCCTAATGAACATTAATGCTAAGAAATGCTTCATGAAATGGTGTACAAGTTGTGTATATTTCTCTTTTGGTCAACTTCGGTTCAGTTGTGCTCATATTATCATATATATGCTTGTTGATTAATGATTATCTCATTTAGTTCAGGTCTGGACTCAAGGAAAGGCTGTTTTTATTCATTGCTAGGGCGATGAAGGAGTCATCCCAAGCCCATCATTAGGGGACTAGCTTAGTCCGTATAGTGTTCATCTCTATTTTCTTTTCTTTTAGAAGATTCTCTAAATCTTTTAGAAAATCCTCTATCATAATATAGGGCTCTCTCAGTCTCATTATCTTGCTCGTCTTTCTCTTTTGGGGAAAGGTTTTGTCTCATTTGTTTTAGGGATGTCATTTCTTTTAGACATGTTTTATCTTATTGACGTTTCACTTGTTTGTGATCACATTAGTTTACTTGTTTGTGGATCACGTTGGTGTACCTGTTTGTGAGCACGCTAGTTTACTTGTTTGTGAATCACACCTGTTTACTTGTTTAACATCTTCATCTCGGAATATGTTTCGAACTACGTTGGCTTGATCCTCTTCCACGAGGTACGTAGTGCAGCTTGGGATCCATATCCCAAGTCCAGCCAAACTTTTTGTAAATAATGTTTTAAACCTTCTTCAAAAACCTTTTAAACCTTGTTTTCAAAAGATCTTCCTCTAGAGTTAGGATTTTCTTTTTGATAGGGTGTTTGATTGTTTGTTTGTTGTGTGCTTGTTTTAGAGTTAGGGGTCTGTCCTAGAGTTATAGGAACGCCTCCGTCCGGTCAGTTGGCGATTCACATCGCCGACTGATGACTAAGTCTTGGATACGTTAGTGATCCCATTGTTTTCCTTAGGAAACACAGCCTAGTTACACATAGGTTGTAGGAACCACCTGCATTAGCTTAGGGCTAATCTGCATTTAGTTAGGGCATATAGGGTGTCCTAAAATCCACAATCCACTGTAATTTAAATAATCGCATAAAAAGATGTAATAACTAGTCCGGTCTTTTAGGTCGTGTCTAGGATAGAGGTTTAGATGTCCTAGGGATCATAGCTTAGAATAGGTAAGATCGGTTCAGGATCATGGGATCCTTTTCTATCAGATAGGAAGGGCTGTTGCACAAAATGTACTTCTAAGTAATTGCCCCATAGATCCTATATCTACGAATAACTACGTTGCCTTGATTCTCGTGGAGGCGGGGATACGTAGGCTTCTTTAGATGAACATCAGATCATCTAAGGACTCGGGCTGAAACATTAGAGTCTTAGGGTCTGTTGTTAGCACTTAGGGCTTGTGTTTGTATATCGATTCTTACATAGGATCATGATAGTTTGTGTTCATCTCCTTGCTTACTTACGTACTTAGCTATAACATTTACCTGCTTATGTGTTTTACCTAGTTGCTTAGCTGTAGTTCTTACCTGCTTAGCTGTAGTTCTCACGTGCTTAGCTGTAATTCTCTATCGTTATTAGGTTATTAATTATTATATTTTTACTATCATCGACTGACGTTTGCTCATTGTGCAGGTTTATCTTCTTAGTTGTGACACTTTACGGTATTACTGCATTTCCTATCTGTCATTTACTGCTTTCTAGATGGGATGTGTTAAGATTTTATATTAGGCGCTATGTATTCGCCCCATTGTAGATAGGCGCTATGTGCACGCCATAGGTTTTTATTATTGCAATTGCTATCTGTCATTTACTGCTTTCTAGATGGGATGTGTTAGGATTTTATATTAGGCGCTATGTATTCGCCCCATTGTAGATAGGCGCTATGTGCACGCCATAGGTTTTTATTATTGCAATTGCTATCTATCATTTACTGCTTTCTAGATGAGATGTGTTAGGATTTTATATTAGGCGCTATGTATTCGCCCCATTGTAGATAGGCACTATGTGCACGCCGTAGGTTTTTATTTCATTATTCTGCTATTTGCCTGGCATTTTATTTATTCCTTATTTCATTTACTATTCATGATTAACTGTTAATTTTAGATTTACTTTCATGTACAGATCATATACCTTTAGCTGTAGCTTGCATGTGTATGCCCACTATGTGTATGCCCACTAGAACTTAGACACCAGTTAGGCATGTCACTCACAACCTAGTTGTCATTAGGTGACACATTTTTTATCTTACTTTATGTGTGCTTATTATTTCATCCCCGAGTCATGCATGATTAGGTAGACGTTCACTCGGGGATATTTGTTCCCATTTCATATGATTTTATCTAAAATTCTTTGGAGCTAATAATAAATGGCATAAGAGACCAAGTGCTTGCACTCGGACGAATTGGGGGTGCTCTTCAGACCTTCTCCATTCGTAATCAGACACGAACCCATTCATTTTTGGTTATCCATGGTATACAAAGCATATTTTTTTAGGATCCATGGCCGTATACCATGGATGGCGACTCTGAGTTTTGTTTTGTTTCGAGAGATCCTTGGTAGAGCTCTCCTTCACGTGTGGATGATCCAAAAGGACTGATGGGGGAACTCGTTTCCTCGGCGTCTCCTTCGGATCGGGGTCCACACCTAGCAACTGTCTACACCCAAAAGGAGTCCGCTAAGGAGATTTGGGATAATTTGGACCAACAATATCGAGATGAGGAGAAGCTCTCCAAAACCCACAACTTTTATAAACTGCAATTCGTTGATGCTTGCAAACTTTCCTGACCAGAAAGACGACTCGAAAATACTCTTTGTTCTTCACTTACATCTACTTACCACAAGGCATATGGAAAACCTCTCCTTTGAACGTGAGAACTCTCAAGAAAGAATTGGAACTTGCGGTGAAAGGAAGAGGGACCAAGAACCTCTATATATAGGCAAAGAAGCACCCATAAAGCTTGCAAACTTAGTAAATTTGTTTGTCTCCTTTAGGCACAAGAATAGCAAGCCTTAATGCTAATCTTGGTGCCCAATAACCTTTCTGAATAAGTGTGATTAGAACCTTTAACCCAAAGGCTGCTTAATGCAAGGCCACAAACTAAGTGACTTAGATAAGTTAATGAGTCGGATCAATTAATCTATTTAGTGGTTCACATTAATAGATTCAGGATAGCCATGACTCTTTGTGAGCAACTCTCCATGTTCCATGACTCTTTAATTAACCCATTAATGGTGACTCTTGGTTTTGTGCCCTTTCATTAGTGATGACTCTTGGGATTAATTAAAGATTCAAGACTCTTAGAATTCTATGATTCCATGAATAGTCACATTGATGGTTGTATTTCTTCAAGCAGTCTCTTAGTTTTCCAAGAGCACCTTTGGGTTGCTATTTGAACTCTATAAATAGAGTTATTGTTCTACCATCCAAAGATACGAAAAAGAGACTACTCTAAAGTTTCTAAAATAATAGAAAGTGTCTGATTTCAAAGAGAGCTTGCCTGATTGGATTGTTGAGAAGTACATTACAACAATCTATTCTCCTGTTGTTCCTAGAGGTGGTTCAATCGTGTGATCCTTGCACTGGAGTTGGGCCGAATAACACTTTAAGGTGGGCGTTCGAGGACGTATGGGTCTAATTTCAATGCTTAGGGCCGAAAGGTTTTTCTGGCATGCAATTGCTTAAAATTTATTATGCCGTGACCGACGCCAAACTTATGTTTGGTGAGGTTGATGCTGCTGAAAATGCTCAGTGGGAGTGTGACAATGACTTCTGCAAGAGCTATTTGCTAAATAGCCTTTCTAACAGCCTAGCAGCTATCTACACCCAAAAGGAGTCCGCTAAGGAGATTTGGGATAGTTTGGACCAGCAATATCGAGATGAGGAGAAGCTCTTCAAAACCCACCTAATCGACAAATTTCTTAACATGAAATTGGAAGATGACAAGGAGGTTCCACCTCAAGTTAAGGAATTGAAGAAACTCGTTGAGAAATTTAAGGAAGAGAAGGTGGAGCTCGACAACGTCTTTGTTGCTGGAGCAATTGTAAATAAATTGCCTCCATCTTGGATGTCCTTTTCCACCGAAATGCATCATAGAAAGAAGCAAGTTCCACTTTCTGATTTGAAGTGGTTCATTAGAATTGAGGATGAAGTAAGAATTCATTCCAAAAATGTATTACTTGCTAATCAAAAGGCAACTATGAACATGGTCGTTCAAAATACTAGTGAAAGCTTAAAGAAGAAGGAAACCAAGTTCCAGTAGAAAAAGGTGGTAAACCAGAAGTCTATCCTAAATATTGATAAGAAGGCTATCAAGAAGAAAATTACTACAACTGTGGAAAAACTTGACACTATGCTAGTGATTGTAAGGCACCAAAGAAAGAATCTGTAGCTGTAGTGCAGAACTTTGTGGCAATGGTCTCGAAGGAAGTAGATCCCTCTAGTGTTACTGAATGGAGGCTATACACAGCGACTACATGTCACTTATGTGCCAATAAGTCCCTATTCTCCACCTACACCGCATGACAAGAATCAGTGGCTATGGAAGACCGATCTTCAGTTGTTGTACTCGGGGTCAAAACTGTGGTAGTGAAGCTCACATCTGGCAAAACTCTTACACTGAAATATGTGAAACATGTCCCTTCAATTGCCAAGAATCTAATATCTGGGGGTCTGCTTGTGATGTTGGAATGCACCTGGAGTTTGAAGGGGGTAAGGCAGTTCTATCCTTTAAGAATTTGTACTTTGGCAATGCGTACAAGACTAATGGAATGTTTAAGATGAGTGTTGTAACTCATGCCCTTGAATCAATAAATGAAGTTTATGCTTACTCCTCTGAATTGTGGCACAATAGGCTTGGTCATGTTAATTACAGAAAGTTACATGACATGTATAAGCTAGGTCTTCTATCCAACTGTGTGGGTGAGAAACCAGGCAACTGTGAGGTCTGTGCGCAGGCCAAGATCACGAGGAAGCCTTTCCTTAAGGTTACGAGGACTACAGAAGTGTTGGACCTAATCCACTCTGACACATGTGACTGCAAGAATTTTGTTACGAGAGGTGGCATAAAGTACTTTATTACCTTCATCGACGACCGGACGAGGTTCTATCATGTCTATCTACTGAAGTCCAAAGATGAGGCTTTCGACAAGTTAATCGAGTTTCAAACTCGAGTCGTGAAACAATTGGGACATTCAGTCAAGAGTCTTTGGAGTGACAAAGGAGGTGAATATCCCTCTGAAGAAGCTAATGCATATTTCAAAGAACATGGGATTGTCTTTGAAATGATTGCTTCTGATTCTCCTAAGCCAAATGGGATAGCAAAAAGGAAGAATCGGACTTTGACCGAGATGCTGAATTATATGCTCTTGACGTCTGGACTTCCAACTTGTTATTGGGGTGAGGCGCTTCTTACGGCCAACTTCATCTTAAATAGAGTTCTTTATGCTAAGACGAAGGTCTCTCCGCATAAACTCTGGTTCAGGTATCCACCATCTTTGGGAATGCTCAAAGTGTGAGGGTGTCTGACTTATGTTTGAGTGCCAGATGTTAGAAGGCCAAAGCTTGGTACCAAGGCGAACAAATGTGTTTTTTTTAATATGCTGTAGACTATGATGCTTTCATATTTCTTGATAACAACACTAACTTTATCATTGAAGCTCGAGATGTTGGATTCTTTGGAGACAAGTTCATCAAGGACCAATCAATCTCTTTAAAGGACTCATATGAGAATGTTAGAGAAGAGGTTCGTGTTCAAACTAACCTTGATGCTCCTCCTCCCTCTACCTCTCAAGATATTGAAGTCTATGATGAACCTGTTGATGTTCCAGTATAGGAAGTTGATGAGCCAAGACCTAAGAGACAAAGGAAGCCCACGTCCTTTGGCGATGACTTTATGGCTTATAAAGTTGAGAGTGATCCTCAAACAATTGAAGAAGCTATGAAATCTAGAGATGCTCTGCTCTGGAAAGAAGTCGTGGAAGACAAAATGAGTTCTTTGATGGAGAACAATACTTCGAAGCTCATGGATCTTCATGAAGGTGCTCGACCAATTATCTGTAAGTGGATTTTCAAGAGAAAGGTGCGTGCGGATGGTACTATTGAGAAGTATAAGGCAATACTCTTCAAAAAGAAGGAATTGACTTCTTCGACACCTACTTAATAGTCTGTCGGATTGCAACCATTTGAGTTCTTATAGCGATAGCTGCAATTGAGAAGATAGTGATTCATAGATGGATGTAAAAATAGCCTTTCTAAATGGTGACCTACCTGAAGAAATCTACATGAAGTAGCCAGAGGGGTTTGTGGTCAAAGGTCTTGACAACAAAGTCTGCAAACTTATCAGGTCTAATTATGGTTTGAAGCAAACTCCGAAGATGTAGCACGGGAAGTTTGATAATGTTGCCCATGGGTATCGCTTTCGAGTCAGTGGATCTGACAAGTGTCTTTATAGCAAAGATGACAAAGACAAGATGGGGATCATCTACCTGTATGTTGATGATATGCTCATAGTTGGGAGTGACTTACAGATTGTGATATCTATAAAGAAGTTTCTATGAACACAGTTCAACATGAAGGATCTTGGAGCTGCTGACACAATCCTTGAGATCAAGATCTTAAGGACTGAGTCTAGGATTGCTCTATCATAATCTCATTACATAGAGAAAATATTGAAGAAGTATGGCTACTTCGATTTACAGTACCAGAGCTAGGATTGCTCTATCATAATCTCTGAACACAGTACTGTAGACACCCCATTTTGACCGTACCCTAAACCTCCCATGTTTGAGCAAAATCTAACCAAACCAATGTTTTAAAACTCCAAATTTCACCTCAAGGTAGGTTAGGGTCCCAGCAAGGTCCCTGCAAAATTTCATCAAAATCCGAGCGCGTTTGCCATTCTGCCGAAGATCCGACCGTCGGAGCTTCTCCGCATCGTCCTCTTTACATCCTCTTCACTCCTACATTTATCAAAGCTCAAGATCCACACCCTAAATCTATTTCTCCAAACCCTAGAGAAAATCTTCTTCCTCTTCTCCGGCGGATCTCTATCATCCCCTTCTTCTTCTTCCCCAGCAAGCTCCGGTGAGTTTCCATTTTTTCCGACATCTGAAGTTCCGGTGAGAAAATCTCAAAATCTGGTGGAAACACAGAGCAAAATCGAGATTTGAAAAATCATAAGTTCAAAATCCATGCCGGATTTCTGTATTTCCGGCCTCTGAACATTTTTTACGGCATCTGAAGTTTCCAAAACATCGCCTCGAGAATCACTCCATTTCCAAGGAAAATAAAAATGACGATCTTCGGTCACTCCGGTGGCGGTTTTTCTCGCCGGAAAACAGGTTTTTCCGATCGATTACGAGTTGGAAGTCTCTCAGCGCCTGATCGAAGCCTCACACATCGGAGATCTGAAATCCGCCTTTGAATGCATCTCCGATCCGTTCGTAGACGTGAACTTCATCGGAGCCGTGTGTTTGGAATCGAGGAAAACAGAGGTTTTGCTCCACAGAGAATCTCCTTGCGAGGTTCGGATCGACTACGAGGAGTTCAAGACCGATGTATCCGCTCTCTTCCATTGTCCAACCTTGCTGGAACTCAGGTAATCTTCTCAGATTACGATCTAAATAGAAATTTTATTAACTATAAGGGCCCATTTGGATACGTTTGTTGTGTATTTGGGTTTGAAATTGAGTTGTGGACACAAAGTGATCAGATCCACCAGCTCCTGTTGAGGGAAGACAAAGAAGGAAAATGCTGGATCTGTGGGTTTCTGATCACTTGTTTACAAGGCACATTTGGAAATCCAAGTATTCGATCCAAATCGAAATTGCAACATAAAAGGGCTATGAATGTGAGAAATCAAAATCAAAATCCTTTCGGCAACCGAATGGACCCTAGTGATGTTAAGTCTGTGATTTGCTTTAATGCCATCCATTTGGGTTGCTTGTATTAAAATGGAGTTACAAAATTTGTTTAGAGATTAGTTCCCCTGTTTGCTCTTTATCTCTGAATTTTGTCTCTTTCTTGGTTGATTTTTGGTATTTTCTCATCTATTTGGTTATGAGTACTGACCGTATTCCAAAGCTTGATTTGAGTTTTGATTTTGTTTGTCCAAACGTTTGTGACCTTGAATTGTGGTTATCTTTTATGAGAAATAGTGCCATGATTGTTACATAGCATCAATTGGATTTGTCTGATATTTTTCTTTAATTAATTAGATGGCTGCCCATGTTTAAATGTTAGTTGTTTTGTAATCCAATTTGCCTTCTTCCAATTCAATTGATATGTTTTCAGCAAATGTTTGAAAAGAATGATCATTTTCTTTAATTCCAGAATGACTAAAAGTGAATGACCATAGCGTATATGTGGGTGCGTCATTATCAGTGCAGTGGCTCAAGTACTTGCTTCTTGTACTTGATTCATTCAAATATTTGTCCATGTTCCCGTCCCAATCACTAGGATACATAGATCACCCGTCTTTCATGCAGTTGGGTAGCTTATGTTATTATTGAGAACCATGGCAATCTAAATATCTCAAGCTATTAACCATAAGCTGGATCAGTACCCTTGTAGGAGCATGTTTGTAATGACACTCCTCTTTGGTTGGGTAGTAGTGTAATTAGTTTCGTTTTTTTTAAACGATCATTTCAAATGCACAATACCTTTATATCCATGTCAAAGGCATCTAGAACTGTGAGAATTGACATTACCATATTGCGATGGTAGCATTACCCTTCATATAAGGTTTGAGAATGAGGAATCTGACTTATGTGCTTGATGTGTTCCAATATTGATAAGATCAATTCTATGAGATTCATATTGTGTTATTTTTTACTTGGGTTGGGTTTAGCTTCTGTTGCTATTCCTGTTGGCCATTTACTTCTCTAAGTTTTAGAATAGCGTGTCTTTCTTTCTTCAATTCAGTAGATGTGTGTCTATAGGAAAGAAAGTTATATAGTCATTTTACTTGATTGGAAGTCAAATACTTGTCTTTTGTTGGCTATGTGTCTCCATATTGCTCTTTTGGTCTTGCATAGAAATTATTTTTACATGGTCATGTATCCGAGTTGTGTAATCCTTACTAAATTTATCTGCTTGTGAATATTATGTTAGCTTGGTGGAGCTTGTATAATAATACGGATGTGCTAGCTGGAGTTTCCCTTTTAGGAGACGAGCTGTGTCTCGGTACAAAGTCATACCCCTTTTAGTAGACTTTCTTAGTCTTTTAGGCATGCCTTAAACCTTAGGTCCCTCTCATTGCAAGGGAGATGAAGGTGCTAGCCCAAGTCCATCATTGGGGGACTTGCTCAGTCCAAGTAGCAATCCCCTCTTCTTTTCAAACGACTTGACCAGTCTTTTATATGTGTATCCCTTAGACATTAGAAACCCATTCATTGCAAGGGCAATGAAAGAGCTATCTAGAGCCCTATTTTAGGAGACAAGCTGTGTCTCAGAAAAATGAAACCTCTTTTAGGAGACAGGCCGTGTCTCATTTATCCTACTGGTCATCCATTTTGAGACAGGCTTTGTCTTATTGGTCATAATATTCTCTGTGTTTAGGAGACTTGCCTAGTCTCGATGGCACCCTTATTTGTTCTCCCAGAGTTTATGAGACAGGCCGTGTCTCATAAGCATCAGCTCTCAGTTTTTCTTTTAGGAGACTAACCTAGTCTCATTAGCACTCCCCTCTTAGGGTTATGCACTAGGAGTCAGTCCTTTCGTATTTGAGTTTGTCCTTAGCTCAAGAGTCTATTTTTAGTTAGAGAGTCAGTCTTTCAGGAGTCAGTCCTATCATCATAGAGGTTAGGATTCTTTCCAACCTCTCTCGTCAAGTCATGCAATTTTATCCACTCTTGCAAGGTATAGGATGCTGTCCAACCCTTGCAGAGTTGTGATTCTGTCATTTTCCCCCGCAAAGCATAGGATGCTGTCCAACCTTTGCGGGATATAAGGAGTCCATCCTACCCTTATGATGATTGGATTCTGTCCTCTTCTGTCAAAAATTCAAAAACATCTAAAAATCAAAAATTCTCAAAAGTCTTGAGTCTTACAGTAGTTAGGAAATTCTGTTTCCGAACTACGTTGGCTTGATCCCTTTCCAATGCGTACGTAGTGCAGCTTGGGATCCACATCCCAAGTCCAGCCAAATCTTTAAAAATAAATATTTCAAATCTTTCAAAATTACAAAAATATTCAAACCCTTTTTAAAAAGATCTTCCTCTAGAGTTAGGAGTCTGTCCTAGCTATTTGGGATGTTTTAAAGTTAGGAGTCTGTCCTGATTTGTATTGATATGGTGTGTTCTGTCGTGTGAGTGTCCCTAGAGTTAGGAGGCCTCGAGTCGATCGGTTAGACATTTAGTCGAACCGATGGCTAGACTAGGAAGCATATAGTGAGCCCATGATTTTCATTGGGTTGCACAACCTAGATACACATAGGATGTAGGGCCCACCTACATTAGCTTAAGGCTAAACAATTTGCATTTAGTTAGGGCATATAGAGAGTCCTAAAAATTACAATTCACCTGAACTTAAACAATTGTGCAAAAAGCTTTAAAAATCAGTCGAGTCTAGTGGATCGAGTCTAGGATAGCGGTTCTAGATGGTTAGGCATCGTAGTTTAGAATAGGTCATTGAACTACATTGACTCTGATTCTTCCCGAGGCCGGGATACGTAGAGCAGCTGGGATGGACGGCCATCTTGGTCCGAGTCAAGTCCTGCATTAGAGTTTAGGATTTGTCTTGTCCAGTCATGTATAGAGTTGATTTGTGATTGTGTGTTTTGCTGTGTTTTCTTACTTTCATGTACAGATCCTATACCTTTAGCTGTAGCATGCTTGTGTTTCCACACCAGAACTCAGACACCAATTAGGTATGACACTCATAACCTAGCTATTCTTAGGCGCCACTTCTTTCATTTATTTTGTGTGTGCTTATTAATCATCTCCGAGGCATGCATGATTAGATAGACGTCTTCTCGGAGATCTTCGTTCCCATTTCAGATGACTTTTGCCCAAAACTCTTCAAAATCAATAATAAATGGCATAAGAGACCAGGTGCTTGCACTTGGGCGGACGAGGTGCTCTTCGGACCTTCCAAATACGTAACCAGGCACGAACCTTCTTTTATATCTCTGGTTATCCGTTGCAACAGAGCATAGTATGGGATCCAGGGCCTACTTCCTTGGATGGCGACTCTTCTTTGTTTAAGGTACGCCTCGAATCTGGGTTAGTCCCCGAATCGAGAGGTATCTCACCTTATATCGCCACTCATGCTGTGAGGGGCACATTCTTTCGAAAGTTCCTTGGTAGAGCTCTCCATTCACGTGGATGATCCTGAGAGACTTCGCGCGTGGGGCTCGTCCCCCGCCCCTCTCTTGGATCGGGGCCCACAGGCTGGCGACTCTGCTGGGGATATTCTTTTGAGATATTGCCTAACTCTGTTAAAATATCTCTTTTACTAATTTTGAAGAATTTTGGGCGAAAATCATGTGAAATGAGAATTTAATCGATTAGAATCGAGGGGCACCAAATAGGTGTTTAAAACAAGGGATTCACACACTGCACAGCATACATCATTTTAGTTTTTTATTTTTCTTTTATTGATTTTATTATTATTGGCTCCATGGGATAGATACAGTACATGCCAGATGGGATGTCATTACCCTGATGGGATTGTTGTATCTATTTCCAAGCTATGCGTCGGTGCTACAGCCGTAAACACTAGGCGTACTTGTGTTTACAGCAGCCGATGAGCAATGAAGCATACTATGTATAATACTAGGCGTACTTGTGTCATACATTTTAAGTGTGGATCATAAGCATAATACCCGTTATATTGAGTCCGGAGCCCTACTTTCATTTTACATATATTATGTATATGGATATATTTGCTGACTTAGTGAAACCCAATTAGGATCTGCATGTGATTATATATATATTGCATTCATATAAGGACGAACATGTGTTGCTTATACATGTTGGAGCCCAGATTTAGGGGCCTTATCCTATTTTTTTAGACTAGGGTAGCTCACTTTATGTGGCTACAGACGCAGTCCTAGTACACTCACATGTCTGTCATGAGTCGAGACTCTCTCGACTCCACTAGATTAGAATTAGGGCTGGTGCCTCTGGTTAGGGTGTATATATGTATATATACCTATTTATTGATTATTAGATTAAGGCTTACTCCTTTGTAATGTTTCCTATCTAATCCAATCAGTCATTTTCTTTGAGATTTAGATTTGGTCGGTGACTTCTACTTGTCATCGTTATGACTATGGTCCTTTTTCTGATCTTTTGATCATAGATCTGATTCATACCTTGTATCATTGATCCATATTCCATATATTTAGATTAGGGTCTATTTCTTAGTTAGGTTTTCCTTCTTAATCTAATCAATTCTTTCTATTTATCCATTATGTGGATAATCATTAGATTATTGGCTCTTTATCAATAATCTATCCCGTGATCTATTGTTCATAAAATTGATCCATGTTTTTCATTGTGGATTTACATTATTAGATTAGGGTTTACCTCTTAGTTAGGTTTTCCTTCCTAATTTAATCAATTATCCCTATCTATTCATTCTTTTAGATTATGATCAGATCGATGGCTTCTAATCATCATTCTTATGGTCACGATCTATCCTTCGATCTTTTGGTTGCAAATTCAACCCATCTCTAAATGTCGTCATTCATGGTCAGTCCCTCACATCCCTCTGATGACCATATTCTGTTTTTCACTCATGAGCCTATCTTGCCACCATCATTTGAGTGCAAGTATCCTTGCTGGGAGTCCTATACTATCAAGTTTATCCATATACCCTTATGATGACTTGTGGGGTCCCTTTGTGTGGCCGTCATGCTGCCGAATTTTACCCAACACATTTTCAGTGTGATTGCTATTGTTTAGGGTTATTGATAAATCATGTGTTTATCTTATCATGACCCTTCTTACAATTGTTATGTTGTTGGTTCTTACCCAAGGGAGAGATGTGTTTGTATTATCTCTTGTTTCAACTTGTGTATAACATTCAACGAGATTGCCTCATACTGAAGTTAGTGTTTGTCATTTCCATGACAGGAGTCAGACCTAATTGACCTCACCTATTTGCTGCACCAGTTTCTTTTCATTTCACCTAGCTAGGTCAACAGAACCTATACTAGGATTGGACTCCCCAGTCATACATCATAGAGAAAGGGGTGCTACCCATAAACTTTTAGTGCCAGTGCATTACTGTGGGACCCGATCCCGCGAGAGGGGTGGGGCTCGTGCCGCCACGCTCTCTCTTGGTCTCTCGTACCCACGCGAATGGCGTGTGTTTTTTATTATTGATTTTAGTTACCCAACTAAGCAGGCAGCAACCAAGCAATAGGGTGCAAACAAACGTGCAACCCAGTACCCATAAGGGCAGGGGTAAGCCGCCGAGCCTAGCAAGGTGTGATTTAATTCATCTTTTCCGTGAACTTGGGATCACTAAGGCAATCTGAATTCCATGCAAAAGAGAGTGACAGAGTCGCCACCTAGATGAGAGATCTAGGACCCATAATTAACCAGAAATCTAGACTCGTTACCTGGTTATGAGAATGGAAGACATGGGGAGTTACCACCACATGCACCATTCCTGCCCGATAATCGGTCTTCAATTCCAAAAGTTAACTCTTTTGAATTTCTTTTAAATGGCTCATTTAACTCTATATTAATGTGCGAACTACGTGACATGCATCCTAAGAGCATGTTTGTAATGACACTCCTCTTTGGTTGGGTAGTAGTGTAATCAGTTTCGTTTTTTTTAAACGATCATTTCAAATGCACAATACCTTTATATCCATGTCAAAGGCATCTAGAACTGTGAGAATTGACATTACCATATTGCGATGGTAGCATTACCCTTCATATAAGGTTTGAGAATGAGGAATCTGACTTATGTGCTTGATGTGTTCCAATATTGATAAGATCAATTCTATGAGATTCATATTGTGTTATTTTTTACTTGGGTTGGGTTTAGCTTCTGTTGCTATTCCTGTTGGTCATTTACTTCTCTAAGTTTTAGAATAGCGTGTCTTTCTTTCTTCAATTCAGTAGATGTGTGTCTATAGGAAAGAAAGTTATATAGTCATTTTACTTGATTGGAAGTCAAATACTTGTCTTTTGTTGGCTATGTGTCTCCATATTGCTCTTTTGGTCTTGCATAGAAATTATTTTTACATGGTCATGTATCCGAGTTGTATAATCCTTACTAAATTTATCTGCTTGTGAATATTATGTTAGCTTGGTGGAGCTTGTATAATAATACGGATGTGCTAGCTGGAGTTTCCCTTTTAGGAGACGAGCTGTGTCTCGGTACAAAGTCATACCCCTTTTAGTAGACTTTCTTAGTCTTTTAGGCATGCCTTAAACCTTAGGTCCCTCTCATTGCAAGGGCGATGAAGGTGCTAGCCCAAGTCCATCATTGGGGGACTTGCTCAGTCCAAGTAGCAATCCCCTCTTCTTTTCAAACGACTTGACCAGTCTTTTATATGTGTATCCCTTAGACATTAGAAACCCATTCATTGCAAGGGCAATGAAATAGCTATCTAGAGCCCTCTTTTAGGAGACAAGCTGTGTCTTAGAAAAATCAAACCTCTTTTAGGAGACAGGCCGTGTCTCATTTATCCTACTAGTCATCCTTTTTTACACAGGCTTTGTCTCATTGCTCATAATATTCTCTGTGTTTAGGAGACTTGCCTAGTCTCGATGGCACCCTTATTTGTTCTCCCACAGTTTATGAGACAGGTCGTGTCTCATAAGCATCACCTGTCAGTTTTTCTTTTAGGAGACTAACCTAGTCTCATTAGCACTCCCCTCTTAGGGTTATGCACTAGGAGTCAGTCCTTTCGTATTTGAGTTTGTCCTTAGCTCAAGAGTCCATTTTTAGTTAGAAAGTCAGTCTTTCAGGAGTCAGTCCTATCATCATAGGGTTAGGATTCTTTCCAACCTCTCTCGTCAAGTCATGCGATTTTATCCACTCTTGCAAGATATAGGATGCCGTCCAACCCTTGTAGAGCCGTGATTCTGTCATTTTTCCCCGCAAAGCATAGGATGCTGTCCAACCTTTGTGGGATATCAAGAGTCCATCCTACCCTTATGATGATAGGATTCTGTCCTCTTGTGTCAAAAATTCAAAAACATCTAAAAACTAAAAATTCTCAAAAGTCTTGAGTCTTACAGTAGTTAGGAAATTCTGTTTCCGAACTACGTTGGCTTGATCCCTTTCCAATGGGTACGTAGTGCAGCTTGGGATCCACATCCCAAGTCCAGCCAAATCTTTAAAAATAAATATTTCAAATCTTTCAAAATTACAAAAATATTCAAACCCTTTCTAAAAAGATCTTCCTCTAGAGTTTGGAGTCTGTCCTAGCTATTTGGGATGTTTTAGAGTTAGGAGTCTGTCCTGATTTGTATTGATATGGTGTGTCCTGTCGTGTGAGTGTCCCTAGAGTTAGGAGGCCTCGAGTCGATCGGTTAGACATTTAGTCAAACCGATGGCTAGACTAGGAAGCATATAGTCAGCCCATGATTTTCATTAGGTTGCACAGCCTAGATACACATAGGATGTAGGGCCCACCTGCATTAGCTTAAGGCTAAACAATTTGCATTTAGTTAGGGCATATAGAGAGTCCTAAAAATTACAATTCACCTGAACTTAAACAATTGTGCAAAAAGCTTTAAAAATCAGTTGACTCGAGTGGATCGAGTCTAGGATAGCAGTTCTAGATGGTTAGGCATCATAGTTTAGAATAGGTCATCGAACTACGTTGACTCCGATTCTTCCCGAGACCGGGATACGTAGAGCAGCTGGGATGGACGGCCATCTTGGTCCGAGTCAAGTCCTGCATTAGAGTTTTAGGATTTGTCTTGTCCAGTCATGTATAGAGTTGATTTGTGATTGTGTGTTTTGCTGTGTTTTCTTACTTTCATGTACAGATCCCGTCCCCCGCCCCTCTCTCGGATCGGGGTCCACAAGTACCAGAGCTGTATGTGCCGTATGATTACAACAAGAAGCTCAGACCCAACACTGGTAGGACGGTCAAGGAGTTGGAATACTCGAGGATGATTGGCAGTCTGATGTATGCTATGAGTTGTACAAGACCGGATATAGCGTTTGCTGTTGGGATGTTGAGTTGGTTCACTAGTAATCCGGGAAAGGCACATTGGGATGCTATTCAGAGACTGATGAGACATCTGCCCTTAATCATGGCTTGATCTATTCTAGTATCCTGCAGTGGGCGAAGGTTTCTTAGATCCTAGTTGGTGCTCAGAGCCAGATGAGTGAGATCGACAGGCGGATTTGTATTCACCCTCGGTGGTGCAGCCGTGTCGTGGAAGTCTTAAAAAAGGACTATGATAGTATAATCATTCATGGAATCTGAGTTATTTGCCCTTGCAAGAGCAGGAGATGAAGCAGAGTGGCTCAAAGATCTCCTACTAGATCTTCTGTTATTGAAGGAACAACTGATTGTGATCACAGTGTATTGTGACAATCAGGCTGCTAGTGCTGTTGCTGAGAACTCAATGTTCAATGGAAGGAAGATGACAGTTCGGCTGAAGCATGGCTATCTGAAGGAGCGAATAAGTCACAGAGTCATTGCTGTTATAGATGTCTGATCTTCGGCGAACTTGACGGATCCCTTGACAAAAGGTTTGAAGAGCGAACTGATTGAACAGATGATTGTCGGAATGGGTCTAATGCCTAGGTAATCTATTTATATTTGTACCTATCATTAAACTATGTTAGCAGTTCAAAGCTTAGTATACCATCAAATATAGTTCATAGTTCAAAGAATGAAATATGAATGGATTTTTTTGGGTACTTTAATATAAATTATTTGAGACCATTCATGCGTTAGTTCACTTATGTTGAAGAAGTAGAGGATGACTGTAAGCCTTAATGAGACCAACCACTTTGTGTGTGGGATACATGGCAAGTGCATGCCCTGAGGGACTCACCTCTGTATGCGTAGAGGCATATCACTTCTTATGTAGTCTAAGTAGGCAAGATGGCTAGAGCCCATGAGAAACATGAATGAGTTGAGGATGGCACTAGTGCCTTAATGAGTTTTGAGTATTGTGTATACTCTGAGGAGCTCACCTATGTGTGAGTAGAGATTTTCCATCTCCTATGTAGTCAAATAGATTGCTAAAGCCCGCACAGAAACCTGCCATAGTAAAGAGGTTGGCTTTTAAGCCTTAATGTGGTCCGAAGTACTTCAGTTAGGAGTGTTTGACAGAAACACACTAAAGACACACCTATGTTAGGGTGGAGACTTTGTGTCTCCTATGGAGCTGGCATACTCCTAGAGTCCTCGCAGAACTAGGACAAGCACTGTGTGTGCTATTTCTTTCAGGCAAGTTTGTGAGTAGTGTGATAGTTCGAGGCTTGGTCCAATATGCACACATACTCTGAATCTAGTCATGTGTGATGACTGAAATGTAGAAATTTGCTTGTTCAAGGCTAAGTCCACTATTAACTTTCATTGCAATTCAGATAATCTATTTGGAAATTCAAATCTTCGAATATTTTCACTATGCACAATGTGACTAGTGCTCTTAATACTTGATGCAGTCCAAAATTTTGGACCCTCTTTGTTATGCAGCAGTAGATGCAAGATTGATAAAAATAAATGAAAAAGGGAGATCTCAAAGAACAAAAAGCCTAAAGCAAAATTTTCATTCAATAATCAAAGTCCATTACAATCCTTAGATAACATATATTTACAAGAAAAGAAACCCTAAAAGCTAACTTAATAACCAAGAAACTAATCATAGCCGTTCGTCTAAAATAACATAAATAGAACCTAAAACTTGAATAAAACTTATCTAAAATAGTAATCTCGCACTAGGCATCTACCATAACCGTAAAAAAATTGCTCAAATCACAACCAAACCTTGTGATCTTGGGCTCGTTAGATAGGTAATTGAAAAACCATTCTAAAGATACCAAAATAATGTCAAAAGGATGAGATTTGATGCCTGAAAAAAATGATACAAACAAAGTGATGAAAATAGAACTTGAAGAAAAAAGAAACTGCTTCGGCGGCACACGTTCTTGGCAGTTTCTATCTACATCATTCTCCCCTGTTTGAAAAAACTCGCCCTCGAGTTTTGAAGCATTGAGGAACAATCATCAACTGAAATTGGCACGGATTAAACCACAATATATAATCTCCAAAACTAAAAGATAGTTTTCCTATATCTTGAACATGTATGAAATTGAGTGTGGACTTCAATGTAGGGTTTAATAAAAATGGATCAATATAAGTTGATGAAGAAATTATTGGAGTGTTTTTCCTTTTACCCATCTTTCCAATCTCCATTAAGTTCACTTAATATGTTGTCAGATCCAATTTCGCTTGGTTCTTTGTCCATGATTTCAAGCGGCACAACAATCATCGCTTCAAGTGATCTGACGATCACTTTGCTACCGTCAAAAGATAATGAATCCTGATATGAACTTTGTGCAATTATCAGATATCCATCTTCCGAATATTCATCATAAATTGGTGAATATTCGGTACAAGTTTAGTTACTTACAAATGAGAAAAGTATGTGAAATGCAAGTGTGACAACCCAAGCGGGGGGTGAATTGGCTAATTAAGAAAATTAGGCTTAATTAGATGGATTATTAAAATCACTTTATCAATTAAGCACTAATTAATAACCTAACCCTTATTCAAATAAACATGGTAATGAAAGCTAGGGTTTAGATATTACAATCATGCACGTTTACTAATGCTTGTTCAATTTAAAACATAATAACAAGTTAGGGTTAGAGTTTACTAATCGCAACACGTGCAAGAGAAGAAGGAGAAGAAGAGTCATCCACAAAAGACAAGATTTTTATAGTGGTTCGGTCTATCACAAGACCTGCTCCACTCTTCCAAGTTTTCCTCCTTGGATGCTCCACTAAAGTTGGGATCCTTGAATGGCGAATCACCAAGCCGTACACCACAACTTCTCCAACTCAAAAGGGCACAGACCCTTACTGCACGAAGCCTTGCGAGGGGCAATCCCTCTTACATGATTCACCTTTCTTACCAGGCGAAATCGGAGACCCTCACAGTGTCTTCACTTTTCTTAACGGGCCGAAGAGGAGACCCTCACAATGTCTTCACACTTCTTAATGGGCCGAAGAGAAGACCCTCAATGAAGAACAAAGAAAATAAAAAACTCTCAATGCCTCTTAATAGGCGGATTACAAAGTTTTAAGCTCATAATCTCTCCAAGATAATAAGCAAATGAAACGCCTATGGAGTGCCTCTTGATAGAATGTGGAAATACAAGCTCAAAGAGGTTTTGCTTTTGATTTAAAAAGTTGAAGCTAAAAAAGATGGGATTTGATCTTTCAAAAATGTTCAAAAGCTTGGTTAGAAAGGTTTGGTTAGTGTATATATAGCCCTCGAAGAAATATGACCGTTTGGGGGTAAAACCATAAAAAACTGGGTTGAAAAAGTCAACCTGCGCAAGCCCCAATGGCTAGTTTTCAATGCCGCGGCGGTCGACTGAGGCACGGCGGTTGCCCGCCCTTATCGGACACTCTTCTATAAATTCAAATTTCAAATCTGCGCGGTCGACTAGCCTATGACGGTCGCCCAACAAGGGCAATCTGTTTGAATTAAATTTCGGCTCAAAAACACTATCCTGGTCGACTAACCCTTGGCGGTCGCCCGCCCAAACCATGACGAATTTGTTTTTGTTGAAACAGAAACATATCCGCGGTCGCCCAGCTAAGCCGCGGTCAACCGGCCCGTTATTTTTATGTAAGTGTTTGATTTCCAGCAAGCTTGCCGCGGTCGCCCGGGACACCCCTGTCGACCGGCCTTGTATAAAATTTCATTTTTACTTTAAAAAACTCAGCGGCTTTTGGGCCGTGGTCTTTGGGCTTTTCAAACACATTTTTTGGTGTGTGTGTGTATGGTGTTCAAAGATATAAATAGTTAAGTATGAAAATCATTTGAAAACCTATTGAAAGTGTATTTAAACATAAAATTAAAAGGACTCCAAATACATTCTAAAAGTGTATACCATTAAGACTTCTTGGAATGTCTTTGCTCCTTTGCACTTTCTTGGACTTCTTCAGCTTATGAGTGAACTTCTTGATCTTGTTTGGCTCTTATGACTTCCTCCAATCTTCAATGCATGTTGCAAGGTGCATGAGGTGTCACCAATGGCTAGTTCAACTCCAAGCTTCTTCTTGACACATGCTAGGAACTTGTGAGATCTTGAACTTGAGCTTCTTGACTTTGAACATCCTCCAAATGGTGATGTCTTCACTGTGAGTGCAAGCTCTTGACCAATGTGTGTGTGGATCCACAAGCCATGTGTTGTGTTGAGTTGTGTAAAGGCGATATGACATATCAAAATCCTGTATAGTACACAACATCTCAAAGCAACACATTAGTCCATTAATGCTAATCAATTTGGGTTTGCTAGCATCAAAACAAGAGGGTGAGGTGAATGATTAACCCATGGGAACCCTTGGGCTTACAGTATGGAATGCGGGTAATAGTTTCGAGCAATTACGAATTTTAGGTACTTTTTAAAATAAGCATCAAACACGGGTGATTCTTCAAAAAGGGGTGGGGAAAAGACCCCAATACCCTTCTGACATCAACAGAAATCTGAACTGGCCATTAATTTGGCGCACGATTCACAAGGCTTCTTTTGGTTCGTCTGAATGTGTATTTGAACTGATAGAACCGTCGGAAATAACTAGAGATAGATGGATGCTTGACACGTGCTAAAAATTTTTTTGGAACGCTGGCGCCTCTATACACAGCTGGCTTAGCTTGGATTTGAAATCTTTCTTTGAACCCAAAGTCCCTTGGGTTGGTTTAAATCTTGGCCGTCGCCAAATTGCATAGACAGTCGGATCCATGACACGTGGACATCAATAAGGAAAGGTGGCGTCATCTAATAATACCGCCTCTCTGTATGAGATTCCGTCGGCGTACCCACTATTTCCGCTTACACCCTATTTTCGTCGGCGTACCCCTTGATATTCCGGCAGCGTACTCTAGAATCTAATGGCGTATTCGATATTCCGGCGGCGTACTCAATAGTCAATACGTTTGGAACACATGTTTGAACCCAAAAAATTCGACAGCGTACTCGATATTCCGGGGGCGTACTTGAGATCTTTGAACGATGGGTATACTCAAGAATCCGGTGGCGTTCTAAGCCAAAAGAGACGTGGGAAATAATAAAATGTTCAATAACATTGTCGTTCTAAGCCAAAAGAGACGTGAGCCGTTATTATCCAAAAGATAAGCATGCGCTCCCCTTATGACGTGATTTGACGAGAAAAGTGGGCAACTTTTACGCTTTTTGATGATATTTTCACTCCCCCTACATTGACGTTCTCATGCTTTAATTTTTAAAGATAATGATTGACGTTCTCATCCATTAGGAAGGACAACATACGAGAACTTTGATCATGTCAGAAGGGTATTGGGGTCTTTTCCCCACTCCTTTTTGAAGAATCACCCATATTTGATGCTTGTTTTAAAAAGTACCCAAAATTCGTAATTGCTCGAAACTATTACCGCAATCCATATTTTTCTCTTTCCAAATTTACCCGTACGGGTTTACTTACAAATTAACACAACAAATCCGTGTAAATATCCATGAAGTAAACAATATAGGTAACTCTGTTAGTACGGATTTACTTACATAACATATATTTATAAAAAAAGAAACCCTAAAAGCTAACTTAATATCCAAGCAACTAATCATAGCCGTCTGTCTAAAATAAAAAAAATAGAACCTAAAACTTGAATATAACTTACCTAAAATAGTAATCCCGCAATAGGCATCTACGACAATCATAAAAAAAAAACCATAACTTGCTCAAATCACAACCAAATCGCGTGATCTTGGGCTCATTAGATATGTAATTAAAATATCTTTCTAAAGATACCAAAATCATGCCAAAAGTATGAGATTTGATGCCTGAAAAGAAGGATACAAACAGAGTGATGAGAATAGAACTTGAAGAAAAAGGAAACTTCTTCGGCGGCACATGTTCTTTGCAGTTTCTATTTGCATCATTCTCCCCCGGTTCGAAAAAACTCGTCCTCAAGTTTTGAAACATCGAAGAACAATCATCAACTGAAACTACCCATCTTTTCAATCCCTATTAGTTTACCTAATATGTTGTCAGATCCAATGTCTCTTGGTTCTTCGTCCATGATTTCAAGCGGCACAACAATCATCGTTTCAAGTGATCTGGCGATCACTTCGTCACTATCGAAAGATAATAAATACTGATCTGAACCTTTTGCAATAATCAAATACCCATCTTCCGAATATTCATCATAAATTGGTGAATATTCGGTTCGGGTTTACTTACTTACAAATTAACACAACAAATCCATGAAGTAAACGACATATGCAAGTTTGGTAGATAACATGGCCGGTAATAAAAACATGAATATCGACACAACTTGTAACAAAAAATCTAGGAAAACAGCTTGACAAAGCATGAGAACAACCAGATGTGGACAATAAATCTATCTATCAAGTGGGATTGTCAAGTAAATACAGGGACCACCTCTGAATCACCCAACATTTTTATTGGTTTTTAGAGTGCGCGAAAGATGGCTGGAAATGGATGGAGGGTATTTTTCCAAGGTGAAATGGAGGTGCAAATAAAAGTGTTGTTGGGAATTTTGGCACTGGAGATGAAAGTGAAGTGGTGAAAAACAAGTGGTAGTTGTTGAAATGGAGATGGAATCGAATCAGGAAGGAGGGGAAGAGAGGCTGTTATCACCGATTATGTCGGCCTCATTGTTATCGTTGATTTGATCGAGAACGAGGATGACTCCCATGGCAAAAGCACAATCAAAACCGGGCTTTAGACAGAGGCAGAAAACATCCTTTCCGAGGACTATATTGGCACAGGAAGCAACTTTTCTCTTGATCTCGGCAACGGAGTTCCTTGAGGAGTCGTAGAAAGTGCAGCAACGATGGGAAAAGGATCCCTCGATTTGGTACTCCTCTACCGGCGGTCTATTATTGCTGTTGTCTTTGCCATAGAGCTCGACGGTGACGCTGGACCGTCCGATGATCGATGAGTGACGGACACTGAACATGGGCTTCTGTCCTTCGATTCGCTCCCCCAGAAATCCTTCCCATCGGTGGTGTAGGCTCGGGCGCTGTTTCCACAAAGCACATACTCAATTATTTCAGATAGATAAAGCACATCTCTCAATTATTTCAGACTCTCAGGCTCAGCACATAGTCAATTATTTCAGATAAATAAAGCACATCTCTCAATTATTTCAGACTCTCTCTCTCTCTCTCAATGGGGATGCAACTCGGATCGGGTTCAACCTGAAAAAAAATCAGGTTGGGTTGAGTTCAGGTTTGGGTTTTCCCAACCCGGATTGAGTTTGGGTCGGGTTTGGGTCGGGTTCGGGTTCGGGTTGAGGGATTGGACAATCCCATCCGAGTGAAACCTGACATTTTTTATTATTTTTTTAAGCTTATAAACTTGCGTTGGGCCGTCGTGTAGGGTTTGGGTTGCAAAAAAGGGTTCCTCTGGTCGAGTTGGCCTCAACCCGACCCGAGTTGCACCCCTCTCTCTCTCATGAACTCGGGCGCACACAAACGAGTCGTGCAACTTACAAGCGATTCGTTTGATCAGTTTTTAATCTGGGTTAATGATGAAATAAAATAAAAAATTAACCTTAAAAACCTGGAATTTTCATAAAAGTTCAATATAGTAACATCTAACCAGCCAGCCAACAAACAAAGGAGTATACCCACAACCACAATAGAGTCATTCTCAGTCTCCCGAGTTAACTCTGTCGTATACAAACGAATCGTGCAAATTAAAATGAAAAAAAAAAAAAAAAAAAGGCCTCAAACCGCATACTACTAGCGATTCATTTGATCACTTGTTTAATCCTTACAAACGGGTAACATAGGCTTAAGGAAGAAAATAAAATTATTAATTTAACCCTAAAAAACACTGGAATTTTCATATCTAACTCCCGCAACAAACAAGTTTACCCACAGGTGTCATTCTCAGTTAGACGAGTTAACTCAGGCGTACGTAACTGAGTCGTGCAGATTATAAGGATAAAAGAAATCTTATTACTAACCATTCATTTGATCACATTCTGTAATCCTAAAAAGAGGTAACATGGGTTTAAAGAAAAAATTAACCTTAAAAAAACTCTTGAATTTTGATAAAACTGAAGCTAGTAACATCTGACTAGCTGACCCACAACCGAGTTTACCCAAAAGGGGCCGTAATTTTCATAAAACTGAAGCTGGAAATATTAAGTACCTTTCTTCGAACAGTGAGGATACACCTTCCGGATGCATCCGTGAGAATGAGCTCTTCCTTGAAACGTGAGTCAGGGCCATAGCTTTGGACTCGAAAAACCACCTCACCCTTGGAATCGTAAACGGTAAAACCATCTCCGGCAAAGAAGAGGGAGGTCTTCAGAACGGTCATAAGCGTCTCTTCTTCGTAGCAGAAGCACTCCTCCACGATCCCTCCTCCCATCTCTCTCTCTCTCACAGTTTTTTTTCTCCTTCGCTGTGTTGGGTTTTGTCTTTAGTCTTTACATCTTCAAGATATTAATACTATTTTCAGCCTAGTATATACGATGGTCTGTCTACCTGTGTGCTCTCTCCTTGACTAAATATAGATCGACACACAGTGGAGTTAATATTGTAGACTGATCGGCCCGAGAAAAAGGCGATTTATTAAAGTTACATAGGTGGGGCCCATTTTTCAGGAAGCCATCCTGTTCTTCACATTTCAAAATGTCCATTTGTGTGTGTGTCCGATTAGTTTCTATTGGGATATGCTAGGTAATTTCGCGAAAGGCATTTCGTGGCTGACTTTTTTATGAAAGAACAGTCACACAGACTCTTTTTTTCATCATATTTTGTCTTATTTATTTCTATCTGGCTGTTCTCATGCAAGTTAGCCGCGGAATGCCTTTCCACGAAATTCCGTAGAAATTGCCTTTTACAATGTGGATTGTCGGCCATCTAATCCTCCTATATAATTATTGGTTGGTAGGCTTGCAAGCTAAAATTTCTTCAAATATACATCACCTTATTGAAGTTTGTTTCGATAAAATTCAAAACTTTCGAAAAAGGGAATCATGTGTCCACTCTTTACGTTATATTTTCTAATTGGCTTTCAACCTTTGTTCCAATTCCAATGAGGGATTTGCTACGGACCATATCAAAAGGTATTCCGTGGACCACTTTTTGCGTGATAGAGCATACACATAGGCTCACTTTTCAACAGATTTTGTCTTATTATTTTAAATCATGTGAGGTGGCTGCTCTCTCATGCAAGAGGTGGTCAGTGATATGGCTTGTGCTCTAAACAAACAAAAAATTGTGAAGAGGTTAATAAAGTGTGAGAAAATGATATACTCGCCCCCTTTCCTTCATCTGGCCACTCTCTTGTACTGTAAAAATTGTAGTCATAAATACAATAAGGGGGTGGCTAGGGAAGAAAGGGCGTGAATGTATCACTTCCTTAGAGTGCGGAGTATAAGATTACCCCTAAAACATTTTTTTTTTAAAAAAATTTAGAAACAACTTTAGGGTGGAAGATTACATATTCAATCTGGATTTGTTTTCTCCTTCCAATTTTGGCTTAGCTTTCTGTTCCATATTGTTGATACCGAGATCCGGACTAGAGTCCAGGGAGGTGGGCGATCACGAGCTAGATCGGAGCGAAAGGTCTCCACACAGACAACAAGTTAATGGTCCTGGAGTTTGGATTTGGGACAACCATTCGACTACGCATCAATAAGCAGGAGATCAGAAAGCAATGGTAATGGTTGAAGAGACTATTGAGTAGAATGGGGGTAACGAAGATGCGTACCTCGGCCGCTAGGTTCTCTTTTATGTTCGGTTCGGGGCTGAAGGCAGTTACTATGACTTGCCTTCTGTGGAGCTCGCCTATTGGGCAAATTTCCTTCGTGGTCGATCTTTGCTCCGATTCTAACTCTCTGGGGTGGAGAATGATCTTTATACCCTCATGTGGGACACGGGCCGCGGGAATGGGAGCCAGAAGGCCCCACGCCTCCACCGCCTGCTTCACGCCGGGGCTGGGAAATGTCGTCATTGAAACTCGATCAATGGTTGGCCATAATTCAACTTGATTCCAAGCCCAAAAACTTGAAATTGGATCGCATTGAGATTCCCCACACGCATCATGGTCCGATGGGGACGAGGTAGAGTTCCCACCTAAGATAAGAGCCTAGGACCCTATGAATGACTCTGTATGAAGAGGTCTGCATACCCTTGGGGTGGGTTCACTACCTAGTAACAAATGAGAAAGGTGTTAGGCACCCCATTCGCCCGGAAAATTTTTGGTCTCTATGCTGATCTTATGAAATTTGGGAAAGACAATTAAAGATGATACAAACCTATAATCCAGGGGCTAAAATTGACATCGAACACCTCTAGTCATACATATCACCCTCTCGACAAAATCTCCTCAATCGGATAAGCAATTGGGAACTAATTAGCTAAGTTAAGTGATGCGGGACTGATTGGTTCGAGTTTTGCCAAATAATTGAAAAACAGAGCGAAATCGATTGAAACCAGAAAAACATATAGTGGTGGAATGGGATATGGTCGCAGAGCAGGGTACATCCGGGTGATCACAAGGTGCGACCAAAGGTCCCAGCCAGCACCAATTTGTTTACCGCTTTCGTACAATTTTGGATGTTCCTGAACTCTACGTACTTGTTGAGAATGATTACTTTCTGTAAAAAATGTTCAAAAAATCATTTGAAAATCCTTTGGGCTTATTATCCCTAGAGAAATGACTTTTGGTTCAGAAAACAAATGCCAACTCGATGGTTTTTTGGTCGTTTTGAAGGCTTTTGAAATGGAATTTTTTGCAATGGTTTCCTTGTAACTTGAGGAATGTCTTTGGACCAATTTTAGGTACAGGATTGATTCACGGAATTTTCAGGATTCTTCGGGGCTTTCTGAGATTTTCCAGGGTTTTCCGATTTTTGCCTAGAATGTTTCTAAGGCTTACCGAAGGTGGTAAAAAGATGTATGGAAGTCTGCAAAGCATGTCGGGAAGATTTTGAGTGAGGGCTGGGATTTCTGGGTCATAGTCGGTAGGGTTCTGGGGATTCTCGAGGGTTTCCCGAGATTTTCCAATGGGGTTTGTCAGTTTTTTCTGGGGTGTTCCTAGGGCTGGTCAAAGGCTATTGGGATGGTTTTTAGGGTAAAGGGGGAAATAAACACATCGGGGATGGCCCTTTTCATGTCCATAAATGAGTCTTTCACCCTTTCTAGTATCAATGGTAGATCAAAGCCTTAATGATTAGGATCGGAGCCTCATCGCGGGCAACCTATTATTAGTCTGGGTCCAACCAAAATAGGATATCTACACCTCATTTTCCACTTTAGTCGTTCGATTCTGTTTACCAACTAATTGGCATGTTGTGATCATCGATTGTAGGTTGATTTTTTACCCGAGTATATTATGCCCCATTTCCTTGGGTCGTTTTATACATAATAAAATTGGAATTTATAACATGGATACTTGCTTCTATTTTTCCTTCAGTGTTCCCAAATATTTAGACATTAGATATCATCCTCCAACCCCATAGCTCGTAATTAAATAATAATGAACAATCTTGTACCTAACTAAAGTACTCATAGCACAAAAATGTTGAACTTCATTTTGACCACAAGGGTGTTTAGAGCACCATATCCAAGTGCTGTTGATAAGGATATATCTGTACAGTGGTACAACGATGGTGACATTGCAAGGGTTAAGGGTTCGTTGTTTTGGACTCGAATAATTTGATAATATTTTTTAATAAACCCAACTCACCCCCTCCTGGGTTGCCTTGAGGGATTTCATTTGGTATTAGAGCCAAAGGCTCTTATTAGAGAATTTTTGTTTTTGAAAAATCCAAAAGTGTAAAGATCCATGGAAACCAACCCAACTTCTACTTCCTCTACTATTTCCTCCTCGATGGACAATCTGTTTCTATACCCCCATTTATAAATGGTTCAAATTACAGCTATTGGAAAACACGAACGACCTTCTTTTTGAAATCCTTAGACTCTGAAATGTGGGAACTAGTAGAAGACGATTACACCACTTCCACAAAAGATAAAAAAGAGTGGACAACCGTAGAAAAGAAAAAACCGCATTGGATGCCAAAGGAGTAAACTCAATTTTTTGTGCCTTATCTCCTGAGGAATTCAATCGGGTGTCCACTTGCCAAGCGGCTAAGGAAATATGGACCACCATTCAAACCAATCATCAAGGGACAACACAAGGAAAGTAATCAAAAGTTAATTTACTTGTTTCAGATTTTGAAGCTTTTACAAATAATAAAAATGAAACTATTTACGATATGTACACTCACTTCACTAACATTGTGAATGAGCTTCAATCATTAGGTAAAACTTACACAAACTTGGAGATGGTGAACAAGCTTCTAAGGTCTCTTCCTCCAAGTTGGGATCCCAAGATCACGACAATTAAATAAGCAAAGGATTTGAACAATTTAAGATTGGAAGAAATTGTTGGATACTTGATCACACTTGAAATGGAGTTGAGAAAAAGAGAAAATAAAAAACAAAGTCAAAAGGAAAAATTGAAGAACAAGGGAGTGGCCTTCATGGCCAAAGTTGATAGTGTAGATGAAAGTGAGTGGCAAATGGCTGATGCTAAAGGACTTAGTCAAGAAGTGGCTCTCCTCACCAAAATGCTCAATCAATTCTTAAAGTAAGGGAGGTTCAATAGAAAAGGAAAGAACCCAAGAAGAGATAAAGAAATAAATAAAGATGAGAATGATCAAGTTAGATGCTATAGTTATAGAAAAATCGGACACTATCGTTCAGATTGCTCTTCGAACAAGCAAGGCAAAGAATACAAAGGAAATAAGAAGGATAGGAACAAAAGCATGAGTGCCCAATGGGATGGTTTGATTTGTTCATCCTGGACCAATTCGAGCAATGATGAAGATGCCAACATTTGCTTTTATGTCGTTTGAATCCCACCAAGATAATTATGCTTGAGCACTAAATCCACCGTGGACAGTATTTGTATAGTGGATGCTCAAGGCATATGACCGGGGACCCTTTTAAGTTCACAACACTCACCAAGAAGGATAAAGGCAAGGTGACACTTGCTGACAATGGAAAGGGAAGGATCATCAGTGAAGGTACTATTACTTTCAAAGATCAAAGAATTAATAATGTATTATTTGTTGATGGTTTGATTCATAATTTACTTAGCATTGATATAAGTAATAAACTTGTAATAAAAAATTATAAATGTATTATTAGGAGTGTACGTGATAATAAAGTAGAATTCATCACAGCTAGGGACGTTAATGTGTAGACATAAGTTTTAGAAGAACTCGTAAGTGAAAAAGTTAAATGCCATACGTCATTTGAAGATAACTCTTAGACTTGGCATAGAAGACTAAATATGGAACTCATATCAAAACTATCTTCTACAGAAATTGTTAATGGCTTGCCTAAACTTAACTTTATCCAAGATCGTCTATGTAGAGCTTGTCAGTTAGGAAAGCAATCTAAAGAATCATTTAATCCCAATAGTATTATCTCTACTTTTAGACTCCTACAACTTCTTAAGCATGGATCTTTTTGGTCCAATGAAGACTTGTAGTCTGGGTGGGAAGAGATATATGTATGTTGTTATTGATGATTACTCTAAATACATAAGGGTTATATTCCTAGCTATTAAAGAGGAAACTTTTGGCATGTTTTATAAATTGTGCAATAAAATTCAACAAGAAAAAGGATGCACAATAACACAAATAAGAAGTGATCATGGAACAAAATTCGAAAACCATGAATTTGAAAACTATTGTACTGAATTTGTAATTGAACATAACTTTTCAACACCAAGAACCCCACATCAAAAGGGGTAGTTGAAAGGAAAAATAGAGCACTACAAGAAATGGCTAGAACTATGCTAAGTGGTAACAATATTTCAAGAAAATTTTGGGCCGAAACTGTAAACACGGCTGTAGAGACCCTGCTCCACACTGGCCTAGAAAGTTAATAACCTTAATTAAATCTGGACCGTAGATCCCCAAACCAAAAATCACAGTTGATTTTCATTTTTTAGTATAACCAATTTTTAGGGCATCAAATCTTGTCCGTTCCACATGATTTTAGTCTCGGTAGATGAGTATTTTGAATACCTATCCAACGGACCCAAGATTTAGCGATTCGAACGTGATTTGAGTAATTTATGACATTTTTTCTATTAGAGTTAGGCATAGTTATACGTTTTGTCTTATTAGGTAAATTTTAAGAGTGCCAATATTAAAAGCTAGTATTTTCCTTTTTAATTAACTTAAGTAAATAGATAAAAAGTAAAGAGACCTAGAGAGATTAGAAAACTTACAAACTATTAGTAGTTGATTAGGAAACAACTCTAAACAAAAAGGAAAGCTAAGATTTGTAAAAGACCCTTCCTGTGGTTCTCTCCTCTCACGGACACCCAAACCGTAGAGAGAGAGCGAGAAAAGAGGGAAAAAGAAAAATGAGAAGAAGAGATCCTTGAGAGCTTTTCAAACACTTTGATCCATGTAAGTTTTTGTGATTTTAATGATCTAGGGTTTGTTTTCTTCTAAAGATTAAAACCTAATGAGAAAGGATCTTAAAGATTGATAGAGATGAATGAAACCTAAATCTCTTTCTTTCGAATAAACCATAGAAACAATAATTTTCTTTTGAATCTAAATCTAGAATACGATATATGTTACAAACATAATTTTTCCTTTCGAATTGAAATTCCTAGATGATATTTATAATAAAGATGATGGTTTTCTTTTAGATAATTTATTGAGTGATGTGTAATAGGGATAATATCATTTTTTTTAAAAACTAGCCCATGTGTGTGGAATCTAAAAGCCCTAAGTGGCTGACATTTTACATGTTTATACTAGTATCAATTTTATATTTTCCTTGTAAAACAAAATTGGATTTATATGTTTATGATAAGTACTATAAAAGACCTTAAATTTTTTCAAGAAATTCCTCACGTATACGTACTATATATATATATATATATATATATATATATATTAGATCTATATTCTTAGATAAACAGCCATATGTGTAAAACTTATGGGAAATATCAACTGTTTTGATAAAATATCCCACATGTGTAACTTTTTCCAATGGTTTAAGTATGTGGTTTTGAAAAAAAAAAAAACCCTCACAGATAAACGTTGTAAAAATCAGCCCTGAAAGAAAATAATTAAAGAGTTATTAATGGATTTTTTTTTAAGAAAACAGCCCCTAGGCTTGGTAGTTTCGGAAACTCAAAGTGAGATCTTTGCGAAACAATTATGTGATTTGATAATCGAGGGGATAATGAACCTTTCAAGAAAAATCAGCACCTTAATGCTACAAATTCGTGCAACTAATTATGTTTTTCGGTTAAAAACAGACCACATATGTTATGTGATTTATGTTGTAAAAAGGTTTTCAATGAGACTAAGGATGAGAATACGTAAGAAGAATTGTTACGATATCTTTTCAATAAAAACAACTCCTAAACTATTGATATCACCCAAAGGTAACTATAAACAAAGATAATTAAGAGTAATAAAAGGATATGGTTTCACATAAGCTTTAGGTGTGTGTGTGTGTCACTAGAAAATATGGATTGAGAAAACTTAGAATTTGGTATATAATTGTGTTTCAGATTCGATAGCAATTCCTACTCAGACATAGAGGATTTCTTACTCTTTCACATCTCAAATAACTAAGGTAAGTGACGGTACGCTAAACTTGTACTCTTGAGCAACGATTGATTTATATGCATGCAATAAAATTCTTATTAAACATAGAATTGTTCATGATAATGATGTAGTTAAGATGATTGTTCCTTATTAATATACATCATGTTCTCATATTTTATTATACTAGTAGCATGCAAATGTTGAAAAATGATTCTATGCCAGTAGCTTGCAAAAGATGAAATGTTATGATTCCTTATTAAAGGAAGAAGGAAAATGTGGGAAGCAATAAAATTGCTAAAAATACCTTTAAGATATTGGAAAGAAGAAAAAAAGGATATGGATGATATGCTAGTAAAACGGATTAAAGACAAAGACATTGAAAAAAATAATTTGGTGGATTGGGCGGAGGTATGAGTCGTCCAAGAATAATGAAATTCCGAGCCGGCCTTGGGTTTTAGGGCACCCCATTGGCGGTAAATGCATAATCTTAGACCATGATGTCAAGAGGCGGAGTAGCCAGTAGGTACGTCGTAAAAAGTCCCTCATGCCCACTACCTGTAGACGAGGGTAGTGGAACGTATTGGGGGCGGGACAACAATCTAAGGGAGTTTGATTGTCTTGGGTGAGTCGTCTCATGCATTAATAATGATAATAACAAAATATAAATTTCTCACTTAAAATGTTGTTGTATTGCTAGAATAGTAGTTTCAAATTGATTTATGCCATAGCATGTCCCCTATTACCCTTCATGATTTCTTTAGAAATAAATTATGTTACATGTTCCCGTAGGAATTAAGTTGTATGCTTTTAAATTCAAGAGTTGTTTAATTGTATTTGTTTAGGTACCGAATGAATCTACATAGTTCTTTGAACTAACACTAAAAACCCCCCACAGGTTTCGCTACAATTGATGATATTGAGACAAATGGTAATGAAGAAATCGAGAATAAAAAAGGGTGTGCAAGAGCGATCATAGAGTAATTGGTGTGGCCTTGGTGGCTATTCGTCTTATTTTTAGTTTGTTTCTGTTTTTGGTAATTATGTCATATCCTCTTGTTAGACTATTTAGTAAGCTTTTAATTGAGTTTTTAAATTTGTAAAAAAAATTGTTGTCTTTTGTTAACGGTCTGGGTTTAGAGTTATCTAAAAATCCAGGTCGTTACAACGTCTTGTTACATATTGAACACAATATTAATTAGGCCCCACAGTTGTAAAACACCTTATGAATTGTTGAAAGGAAGAAAACCAAACATAAGTCATTTTAGAATACTTAGATGTAATGCTATATCTTGAATGTGAAAGATAGTCTTCATAAATTTGATCTTAAAGTAGATAAAGAAGTACTTTTAGGCTGTTCTACTAGAAGCAAATCTTATAGAATATTCAATCAAAGAAAACTGAAAGTTGAAGAACCTATTCATGTAAAATTTTATGAATCAAATGAAAATGTTAACATAATTAAAGAAGAAGATGAAATAAATCCTCCTGTAGACACCCCTATTTTGCTACGCTTTGAAAAACAAGAGATTCGGAAGTTTCATCGAGTCTTGAGTCGGTCTTCCGCATTAGATTAGATATTTTTGTATTTTTTAAGAGGATTTGAAGTTGATTCGCAATCCTGAAGTTCCATTGGCCTCCGGAAGATGAAAATTCAAGTTTCCGATCAAGTAGGAAAATCTGCTATTTTTGGAATTTCTCAGGATTTTCACTATTTTTGCACTATGGGGGTATTTTGGTCATTTCGAGTGTCCCATTTGACCCCCAAGTTGTGTCTGAGAAATCTTGAGTGATTCCATGAATTTTGAAAAACCTGCTAAATTTATAACCTCTCAAGGGTTTCGCTTGATTTGGAAATTTTGTGAGGCGGGGGGCATTTTGGGCATTTTTAGGAGATTCCAAGTGATCCTGTTTGATATCACCCACCAAAAAGAGCCGCCTTAAAAAGTTTCTATTTTGAAGTTTGACCACGAAGACTTTCCGCTTTTAACTTTCCCCTTTAAGGCTGAACCAATTCGACGGTATTTTGGTCGCATTGGGTGTGTAATGGTCAAATAGGGGCATTTTGGTCCAAAAAGTTATTTTTTCTAAAGGGGATGGTTCCACCATATGTTGAGGGTACACCATAAATGTCATATGGGTTGGGTTCATTAATAAAAATTTAAAGGATTTTATTGAATCTTCATTGAAAAAAATTCAAAATACTTGTCATAAGGCCCATTAGGCTAAAGCCTAGAAGGTGGGGGCCCATGTGGGTTGGCCATATAAGTGGGCGCCCCACATGGGTGGCCCACATGCTTGGGCACCCAACCTTGATGAGGTGAGATGGATGATGACATCATATTTGGTTGCTAAAAATAAAAGAAATGGCTAATATGGTCAGGTTAGTAAAATTGCCATAACTTTTAACTTTCTTGTCCAAAAAATTTATTTTTATACTTGTTTCGAACGGCTTGAAAAGATCTACAGCTTTCTAGTTTATGACTTTTCCTGATTCTACCCCTAAATAGGTCAAAAATAATCTCCAACGTTGGGCACTCCTTTTTGGACGAAAATCTTTCATATATATGTTATTTCCATTGTGTGAGAACTTCTAAAAGAGTCTTGAAATATCTACCTTATGCAAAATGGCATGCCTTGCTTTGCAAGTAATCATAATTAGAAGCTAATCTAATTTAGAAAGTAAAAACAAAAGAAAGCTAGAAGGAAAATTTAGAAACTAAGACTCCTCACATTAGAAGTTACCTTTTTCCAATCAAACTTTCACCTTTCTATAAATTGTAATGACCTAACTCTAGGGAGTCTTCTTGAATTTTCATCTCACCTTGCTCCCCATCAAGGAAAAACATCCACTTTTTCTTGGTGGTTTGGAGATCATCTTCCCTCTTCATCTTCTTCAAAACTCCATGTTATTTCTTCCATCTTTCTTCTATATACAACATATTGGAGATTATTGAATCGTTTTTCGGGATTTTCTAGTGTTTATAAGGGTGTGACAAAGCAAATATCCCAGAATTACACACCCTAGAGACAAGGATTAGCGATAAGCAGTAGGTGTTCTTCCACTTTTTAATTTTTGGTTTAAAAAGCATGTTTATGATGTTTTTTAGGGTTTGATTTTCGAACATGGTCTAAAAGGATGAATTTTTTGATGAAATTTCAGTATGTTGTAATATGAATCATAATATCATTAATTCCAGAATTTCATTGTAAAATTAATTTCTCTCAATTAAATACTGATTTTCTTTTGATTTTCATTCGAGATGGGTTTCAAACTTGGTTTTCAAAGCAAGTCATTCAAATCTTGGTGTTTTTCTAAAACTCATATTTTCTAAGATTAAAGTAAAATCTAAAACCATTGAAAAATATAATTTTCACCCATGGTTGGCTCGTCTTATTTTTCGTTTTATTTTTCGAACGGTAATCCAGAAAAGGGTTATTTCTTGAAGAATAAAATAAAACATATATCCAATCAATTCAAAACAAGGTGAAATTTTGTTTCTAGTCCGAATTTAAATTATTCTGAAATTGACTTATTTTTAATAAATATGAACTAGTTTTGAAAATCCATAAAAAATTTTAGATATTAATTTTAAACATATATTGAATTGATCATAAAATAAAATTTTGAAAAAACAGTTTCCTTTATTGTTTTCTAATCGAAGCTTCATTTTACTTGCCGTAATTATTTTGCATACTAAAATTACCAAGTTTTCCAATTTTTATTTTCAACCCAGTAAAATATATTACTAGTATGTCACATAAACATTTTCATGGATTTTTATAAACTTTTGATATGGAGTTTGAATTTTTTATGATAAAACGGGTTTCGATTTCAAGAAAATGATTGATCTCTTTCCTTAAAAATTGAGTTTCTAAAGAAATATTAACTTTTAAGTTCTAAACTTTGGATAAAAAATTTCATTATTCATAGCCAGTATACCTTGATTTTATTAGGATTTTAGGATTTCATTCTGCATGCTTTTTGATTCCTTCTTCTGAAATAGCTATTATTTGTTGAATCTAGAATACATAGTAAATCATAATATTATTTAATGAATTATTTATAGTATGCTTTATTCATAATCACCATATTACTGTAAAATTTTGGTTTGATATTAAATTCATTTGCTATAAGTTGCTTTGTAATGTCATGAATCTGATCCGATTTTGGCAAAATCACTACAAATCGAATTTAATCTCTAAAATCATGAAAAATTCAAAAAAGTCATAAATTTGTATAAAACATCATATACCAAAGTTACCGAATCAGAAAACTTAGTTTGATATAAGTTTCTTTGTAAAATTATGAATCTGGTCCGATTTTAATAAATTCACTTAAAAGTCGAAATCAATTCAAAACCTCATGAAAATTTTCAGAATACTTTAATTTTCCATCATATATTCAATATTTATGCCACTTAAACAGAAACCCTAAATGTCACATACTTCCTTTGTAAAATTTCTATCTTAGGTTGGTTTAAGTGCTACGTTTGAGTTCATGATTGATTATTTATTGCGATCGATCATTGGATGGTTTAGCGTTTAAATTATAATATGTTATTAGCTCCGAGGTCTTTGTCCACGAAAAATCCTGAGAATATGCCAGGCAATAATATACTATAACTTATATGTTAAATTGTTTAAGGGTTGAGGGCATAATTCTCTGTCATGATTGAAACCCAAGCACGAGAATGGTGGAACCTTAGAGCCATAGGTTTTAGAGGTTAGGATACCTTAAAAGATCTGAAAATCATTAATCTAAAGAATTTGGGTTGGGCAAACCCAAGTTCAAGTTAATCAGAACCGTTGGATTGCGGTTCCACCTTGTCAGAGTCTTAGAGTTAGGGGTCCAGCCTCGCCAGGCCGGTTGCTATGATTAGCAATTGACCCTTAGATTAGTTTCACTAGTCAATCCCTTTCCCTTATAGGACAAACCTAGTTAGCCTAGGATGTAGGGCCCACCTGCATTAGTCTAAGAGATTGAGTTGGACTTAGATATGACCATATAGCATCTTAGATGAAGTCCTAGGCAATGAAACTTAATCAACTTGGATTAAATAATCTCTTAAAAACTGTTAAAACAGTCAGTCCAGTTTAGATCGGTGTCTTAGACATCTTAGGCAAATAGCTTAGTTTAGGCTACCGAACTACGTCGACTCTGATCCCAGTGAGGCTTGGGTACGTAGGCAGCTTGGATGCTTGGACGGCATACCAATCACGAGTCGGCCCTACACACTTCAGTAGGATTTTTAGGGTTTTATTTTGCTTATTTCTTTCTCATTTTTTCAAACCCTAAATTAAATTGATTAAATCACTTAGGATTTTTTATGAAATTAGATTTTAGGAGAACTTTCAGATAGATCGAACCAAATAAATTGTGAGAATCAAAAGACGCATCTAGAAACCACATCGAAACTAGATTTTTAGGGTGCATGCCACATAGATCACAACGAGAGAGTTTAAATGAGCCTTTTAAAAGATATTTGAATGAGTTAATCTTTGGAATTGAAGACTGGATTAGCGGGTAAGAATGGTGCATATGGTGGCAATCTACCATACATTCCATTCTGTTAATCAGGTAACGAATCTAGACTTCTGGGACCGCGGATCATTGCAGTGTCACTTATGGGTTCATAGGTCTCTTACCTAGGTGGCGACTTGATTATTCTCTTTTGCGTGAAATTCAGATTGCTTTAATGATCCCAAGTTCATAGGAAAGATGACTTATATTAAAAGTAAAAAGCACACGCCATTCGAATGGGTACGAGAGACCGAGAGGGAGGCGGTTTGCGCCCCTGCCGTAGGATCGGGTCCCACACCTCCACATTCAAAAATTCAGGGAGAAAGCATCTTTGAACCCCTAGACAAACTAGATTTAAAAGGTGAACCCATAGGTGAAGAGGATGTTGATGGACCTTCTAAGAGAAAGAGAATACTAACCAATTGATGATGCCGAATTCTGCTCTACACGATCTAGTAGTGATAGAGTTATTCCTGTAAGCAACTTGTACTCACAGAAAGATGTTAATAGTACCATAATTATGATACTTCAATATTTAAGCTAGAAATCGGAATCACAGGTGAATTGAAGGGAAAGAGATTAGAAGCATTACCAACAAAAAAGAGGTGGGAGATGATTTGACTGAACCTGGTCTTCCCAAGCTGCCTACGTACCCCTTTTTTTAGGATCAAGTCTAACGTAGTTCCATTATGAATATGAGGATCCATTTTATAGAGAATAGAGTCCATGACAATTAGAATCTTACTGTTTTAGGAGTCTTTCCTAATTGGTCGACTTCCCTAGGAGATAAGCTTATATCTATTTTTAATAGATATCCTGCTTCCATGTACAAGTAAGTTACTAATAATGGGTCTCCTTCTCTTGAAAAGTCACCGCCTTAGGTCGTGTTACCTCTTTGAGGAGCGGTTTACCAAATATAGTTGTTGCTATTTATAAGGAGAAGACAAAACCTTGTTATCCTTCCTATAGGTCGGTTCCTAATCATTAGGAGGTGCCACGTGTCGTTCATCCACGGTTAATGCCGATTTTACCCCCAACATATTACCCCCCACTTCCTTGAGCCATGTTTGGGTCAAGGAAGTAGTTCACAGGCTTCTTCCACTTTATATGGGATTCACTCGGTACCGATGGTGGCATGGACTGACTCTGATGATGACCGATCGATCTTAATACACGATCGGCAAAGTGAAACTGAGTCTCTTATACATGGGCTACTATAATTTTCCCATTTTTTATTGCATATCATTAAGAGTTGTCAAATCATTTTCAATGAGATGACGATTTTTATCATAATGACATGATGGGAAGGGACTCCTTCATAATGGACGTCGTTTCTTGGGGCAAATGGCAGCGTGCCACGTTGTCATGAGAGGGGGAAAACCCAAATGATGGCTTTTCACCGCCTTTCGAATTCTATTTATAGAGAGGTTTTCTTGAGATTTTGTTTCGCAAGATCTTTTTGACAGTGACCCATATCTTTTTCTTCTCTTCCTTCTATCTTTCCTTGTTTCTTCCACTGCCATGGATGAAAACCAGGATATAGATCTCTCCACCCCTGGGCTTTTCAGAGCCCAAATCGTTGACGTGGATGCCATACCGGAGGTCGAGGTCATGATAATGCCCTCGCCGGAACCACCAGTGGAGCCGGTTGCAAAAAGAACTAGGAGAGCCTCCTTAGGAAAGGAAGTGGCAAAGGAGGAGGAAGAAGTAGAAGAGTGAAATCCCAGTTGGGCAACCAAGAGGGGGGTGAATTGGTTGGGTATTAAAATTTCTACTCTTTTAGTATTTCTTTTCAAAAGATTACTAACACTTGTTAATTACTCTTTGGTTAATAAAGGTTAGCAAAAATAAAAGTAGATGCATGAACAACCACAAAGCAAATAAGAAAAGGGGAAGAGTAATAGAAGAGATACCACACTAAGATTTATAGTGGTTCGGTCTTATAACTCCAAGACCTACTCCACTCTTCCCAAGTTTGTGTCCTTGAGGGAATCCATTAAAAGTATGATTCTTGGTACAACAAAGAAGGCTCCGCGTCTTCAACACTTGCCCACGAAGATGGCTCCGCATCTCCGAGCACTCGCCAATTTCAAGGAGTTTAATATTGGTGCCCTTTCCACCTTTACAATGATTTTCAAATTACAATATGTGAATGCCTTCACTTAAGGCTATTACATCACTTCAATACAAGAAATCTTCTCCAAATGATTTGCAAGTGAGCTTGATGAGAACTTCTCCAATGATGGGATTGCAAGTGAGCTTGGAAGATCTTCAAAGATGTTGAAGGCAAGTGAGCTTGAGTGATTCTTCTTCAACTAGATTGCATGTAGGCTAAAGGAAATCTTCTTCAAGGTAGATTGCAAGATTTTGGACAAAGAAGAAGAACTTTTTGTAAAGATTGCTTGAAAACTTAAATCACACTTAGGGTTCTTTTCTCAAGCTTGCAAAAGTCATGGAATGATGAAAATAAACTCATATATATAGCCCCTTAGAAGATATAACCGTTGGAGGACATATTGGGCATTTTTGGGTTTTGAAAAATAAAAAAAAGAACCAGCCGCAACTCCCAACGGTCATATTTTCCCGACACCAGACGTCTGCCCAGACGTCTGGTTGCTTCCAGGGATTAACCAGATGATCGGGTAGACCTCTGCCGCAAGGTCTGGTTTGCAAGTTCACTTATCAAATGAATGAGTTTTTCTCTGAATTTTTGTACACATATGTATTGATATTAGGGAAGATTATGTACCAAAATTTAGCTCCTTTGAAAACCGTTTGGGTCCCTTTTTGATCCACCAGATGATCGGACCAGACTTCTGCTGCAAGGTTTGGTCTACAAGTTTGGCTAGTAAATCAATGAGTTTTCTTTCCAAATTTTGTATATATCAAAGTAGGTATGAGATAAAGGTGTGGACAAAATTTCAGCTCAATCGGAAAACATTTGGGTCCCTTCGTGATAGAAAAGCAAATGGTCTTAATTATGGTTTTCAAAGGATGTTTGGATTTTTGCGTTAAAAAAACACTTTGGAAACACTTTGAAAATACTTGCAATCTTGTTTTAAAGATGATCTCCATTTGAACTACTCTTGAATAGTCCTCTTGAGTCCGGTGGTTGAATGAGCATGCTTATCCTTCCTTGTACATGCTTGTTCTTTGGTCTTTAATTTGACGTAGCGAATCAAGCACAATTTCTCGGCTCCAAGAACTCCCCAACAAAATGGGGTAGTTGAAAGGAAAAATAGATCTATTATTGAAATGGCTAGAACCATGTTAAATGAGCACAATGTTCCAAGAAACTTTTGGGCGGAAGCCGTTCACTCGGCTTGCTATATTTTAAATAGAGTGCTCATTAGACCTCACCTTAACAAAACACCTTATGAACTATGGAGTGGAACACCCCCCAAAGTTAGCTATTTCAAAGTTTTTGGTTGTAAATGTTTTATATTAAACATGAAAGACACCTTGCATAAGTTTGATTCAAAATCCGATGAAGGTATCTTCTTAGGCTATTCAACCCATAGTAAAGCTTATAGAGTCTATAACAAAAGAACTCAAATTGTGGAAGAATCCGTGCATGTCAAATTTGACGAGTCATTTGAACCTCCTAATGTCATTAATGAAGATGATGATGGTGTCAATCTTCTAGAGCCTCTTAGTCAAGTAGAGTCCATTGTCCAACCCTTAGAAAATCTTAATTTAGAAGGTCAACCTATAGAAGAACTTGAATTAGAAAGTCTTCCTAAACATAGTAGAATCATGTCTAGTCACCCCTCTACTCAAATCATAGGTGAAACCTCACAAGGAGTTAAGACAAGATCTCACTATAAGAATGTGTGTGCCAACATGGCCTTTATCTCCCAAATAGAACCCAAGTCCATAAAAGAAGCTGAAAAGGATGAATTTTGGATGATTGCTATGAATGAGGAACTAAACCAATTTGAGAGAAACCAAGTATGGAGGTTAGTTCCTAGGCCTAGTGATCACCAGGTTATTGGGACTAAATGGGTGTTTAGAAACAAACTCGATGAGCATGGAGATATTCAAAGGAATAAAGCTAGATTGGTAGCCCAAGGTTACAACCAAGAGGAAGGTATCGATTATGATGAGACCTTTGCTCCGGTTGCTAGATTGGAAGCCATAAGGATGCTACTTGCATTTGCATCCCATAAAAACTTTAAGTTGTATCAAATGGATGTGAAGAGTGCATTCCTAAATGGGTATATTATGGAGGAAGTTTATGTTGAACAACCTCTCGGTTTTGAGGATTTCAAATACCCTAATCACGTATATAGGTTGGACAAAGCCTTGTATGGTCTAAAGCAAGCTCCTAGAGCTTGGTATGAGAGGCTTAGCTCCTTCCTATTAGAGAGTGGCTTTCAAATGGGCACGGTTGACAAAACCTTGTTCATTAAAAGAAAAGGAAAAGATATGCTTATTGTTCAAGTCTATGTAGGTGATACAATATTTGGTGCTACCAATGATAAAATGTGTGAAGAATTCGCACAATCCATGCAAAAAGAGTTTGAGATGAGTATGATGGGAGAGCTTACCTATTTCCTAGGACTTCAAATCAAACAATGTAAAAATGGAATTTTCATCAACCAAGAGAAGTATACTAAGGAACTCCTTAAAAAATTTGGCATGTATAGCTCCCAAATCAAGCCAACCCCTATGAGCACTTCCACCAAATTAGAAAAAGATGAAAGTGGGAAACCGGTTGATGAGAAAAAGTTTAGAGGAATGATAGGTAGTCTATTATATTTGACCGCTAGTCGGCCAGATATAATGTTTAGTGTGTGCATTTGTGCTAGGTTTCAATCTGGTCCTAAAGAGTCTCACTTGAGTGCCGTTAAGAGGATATTCAAATATCTCAAAGGAACTCCTTCTTTAGGATTATGGTATGAACGATCGAATGAATTCAACCTAGTAGGATTTTCGGATGCCGACTTTGCCGGTTGTAGAATTGATAGAAAAAGCACAAGTGGCACTTGTCAATTTCTAGGAAGGTCTCTAGTGTCCTGGTTTAGCAAAAAACAAAACTCGGTAGCCTTGTCTACAACCGAAGCAGAATACATTGCGGCCGGCGCTTGTTGTGCACAAATCCTATGGATGAAGAACACTCTCATGGACTATAATCTTGCATTTAGTAATGTTCCAATCCATTGTGATAATACAAGTGCCATCAACTTGACAAAAAATCCAATTCAACATTCTAGGACTAAGCACATAGAGGTAAGGCATCATTTCTTAAGAGATCATTCTCAAAAAGGGGATATTGAAATTAAGTACATCCACACCAATGAACAATTGGCGGATATCTTCACAAAACCCCTTAATGAGGATCGATTTTGTGACCTTAGGAGTGGACTCAACATTTGGAGTCTAGATCAAATGAAAGAGTTTGCACATGAAGCATGAATAGAAGACATAATTATCTTTGTATATGTCTATATATATCTCATATTTTGATTGTGACTACATGGTTTTAGATGATCCAACCCTAACTCTAAAAATCACTCAATTGGTAGCCATAGCCCACTTCATTTCAAGGGGGAGTCGGTACCATCACCCTAAATTAAGATACTTAAAACTTTGGCCTTGCGCCATCATCAAAACCCTCGGAAAGTCATCTGTGTGTTCATGCATTGGATCATGGTTAAGTTGCAATTCAAAATATCACATGTAACTATGTTCTCCTCCCATTCAATTCAAAAAAAATAAAAATAAAATAAAAAATAAAATAAAATCTCGGAACTCCGAGATTTTGTCTCGGAACTCCGAGGAAATGAACAGAGGGCTCTGGAGCGTTTCTCGGAACTCCGAGATTTCTTCCAGGCTTCTCGGAACTCCGAGAAAATTTCTCGGAACTCCGAGAAAATTTCTCGGAACTCCGAGAATCGGACAGTAGAAAAATAAAAAATTGCGCGTGTTCTCGGAGCTCCGAGAATCGGTCCGGAGCGTTAAAACCCCTGGATCCGGTTCATTTCTACTTCTTTTTCTCTCCTCTTTCCCTCTTCCTTCCCTTTCTCCTAAAACCCTACCTCCATTTTCGTTGTTTTTCTTCCTTTTTTCTCCTTCCACAACCCTTTTCACCCTTCAAAATCACTCTCTTCTTCCTAACAAACCTTTTTTTTCTTCTTTTCCTTCAAACCCTAGAATTTCTCCCTTTTTTGTTTTTTTTCTTTCTTCCTTTCTCCCCTTCTTCTATTCTCTTCCATTCTAGGGCTATTTCCTTGTTTTTTACACCATTCTCCTTCTCTATTTTTCTCTATTTCTCTCTATTTCTCTTATTTTCCTTCATTTTAGGGCTATCTCTCCACTCACATTTCTTCTCACAATGCCTCCCAAAACCAAAAATCTCAACATTGGAGGCTCCTCCCAAGCTGCAGACCCTGAATACTTTCCTGAAGAAGTTCCCGAGGAAGAAGGGCCTTCTCGGAAGAAGGCAAAGGCAAAGGCTGTAGCGGCTGAGGTTGTGCCTAACTCATTTTTTACTGGGGATAAAGCCAAGAAACTCTGGGCCGACATCGGCACTAGGGGCATCCTCACCGGCAGGTACATTGATCCCCCTGTCCTTCAAAATTTTGACTTACAGGCCAAATTTGATGCCCTTCACTGGACATCCATCCTACACCTCAATGAACCAGTATACCCTCGATTGGTGCGTCTCTTCTACGCCAATCTCACAATTTCTCCTTCCTTCTTCAAAATTGAATCCAAAATCAAGAAAACAGTGATCAAACTCAACTATCACACCTTTGCCACTCTTCTTGGGATTAGCTCTGATGGCCTCACCCACTATTTCTGGCCGGAAGATGGGACCCATTCACTTGATGATATCGATCATGACACGGTCTATGGTAGGATTACGCGGCACTACCACTCAGATATGCCCGTCCAATCCGCCGACCTCATTCCGGTAGCGCGTATGCTTCACAACTTTATGTACCACATCTTCATCCCTCGTGGTGGGATGCGTGAAGCCCTCAGACCTTTAGAGGCCTATCTTATCTACAGCATTCTCGAGGGCCGCCAGCTTTGTCTGCCGTACATCATGTTTCGCTACATGTTTCAGACCCCTGGCCGCTACCGCTCTTCGTTGCCCTATGGCATGATTCTCACTCGTGTCTTCCGCCACTTTGGCATCACCTTGGATGGTGAAATGACCATGACACCCATTGCCCCGTTTGATGAGCAGACCTTTAACCGCATGGCTCTGAATCAAGTAGCAGTTGACGTTGTTCCTGACCCTGAAGGCGGCTACGAAGCCGAGGCTCAGGCTGCACCGGCACCGCAGCCATCACAGGATACATCTCCATTCTGCACCCGCCAGGATTTGGCTCAGATGCAGGAGGCTATTGAGCGATCCATGGCCTCACAGTTTGTACAGCTGTCTACCCATGTCGACATTGAGATTTCTGCTCGCTTCCAGACCATGACTACCCACGTTGATGAGCAGTGGGCCGCCTATTATCGCTATCTCTCCGGTGACCAGTGGGGCCAAGCGCCGGGCAGCTTTTCTCATCAGCCACCGCCTCCTCCGGAGCATTAGATGGCTCTCGTTCTCTGATGTTGACTCTTGTTTTTGTTCAGATTTCTCTTTCTATTCGGCATATCTATCTATTCTATTTTGTATCAATAGTATTTGGACTATACGTTGGTTGTATGGATTTTTTTTGGGATGTATTAGGTTTATCTCCATCTGTCACTATTATGATATGTCATACGCTGACTGGTTGTATGCACTTTTCTGTATGTCATTTCACATCCTCTATACATATATATATATATATATATATATATATATATATATCTATCTATCTCTTTTGTTTTCTGTGCGGTGTGCTTTAATATTCCATTCTCTTTGCTTGCATACATTGTATTTTGCCTACTCTTTTTATAGCAGTACACGTTACTTGTTCATTTGCTCTCACCTACCCTCACTTCTTTTGTTCCACCTTTTTGGTGATGACAAAAGGGGGAGAATATTTGAGCTCCCAATGCATATATTAAGGGGGAGCAAAGCTCTATGCTTAAAATTTTGCAATCAAATTTTAATCATTAAAAGTAATGCCTTACATGTTCAATTAAATCAAACTCTTAGGGGGAGCCCAAAATTGTTTTATTCATCCCTAAAGGGGGAACTCCTACCCTAAAACAAATTATGTTTGTCATCATCAAAAAGGGGGAGATTGTTAGCCCAAGGGTTCAACAAGTACTCCCATTGAATTGTTTTGATGATTAACAAACTAAATTTGTTATAAAAGAAAGGCTTTTTACACTAATGATTTCCATTGGCAAAGTTATGATGTTCACAGTGTACCATCCTCAAGAGTGCATGACAAGGGTGAACTCAAGCACAAGAATGGCAAATCATCTTAAAAGTTCAAGCTTGGCTCAAGCATCGATGGAGTTGAGTGAAGACATGTCAAAGCCTCTACAAGGTGCCAACAAGATCGAAGATCAAGTAAATTTAGAATGTAAATGGTCCTTATGTTTAATCTAGGTCCATGGCACAAAAGAGATCTAAAATCAAACAAATTTGAACTTAATGGGTTTGTGAATGATCATAGTGGTGTCCTAACATTGTTGGACCCTCATGACATTCCATTTCACTTGAAAAATCAAAGTTCCAAAAGCCCAAACAAAAACAGCAAAAATATAAGGAAACTCTGCTGTTCGTAGGCTTCTCGGAACTCTGAGAAAATTCTCGGAGCTCCGAGAATGGTTCCAGGTTAAAAAATAATAGCCGCTCGGAGCTCCGAGCCCGGAGTCCGAGACGACCGTTGGGGAGCAAAATTTTGTGTTTTTCTTGCCCTCCCTATATATATGAACCTAGGAACTCTTGGGCTTTTCACCTAAGGATTTTACAAATATTTCAAGAGCACTAAAAGCTATTTATTCTCCCTCTCTTGAAGATCTTCACTCTTAATCTCTCTCTTGTGCCATTTACCTTAGATTATTCTTGAGAGACCTTAGGACTTTCATTTGTTCATCTTGTTCTTGTGAGAGTGAGTGAGCTTTACCTTAAATTAGCCTATCTAGAGGCAAGCAAGCTTTTTCATTTCATCTTCTTTGTATTTGGCACAAAGGGCGCCGTAGAAGACCCTTGGAGCGTAGAGCTCAATTTGTACAAGGCGGAAGGAACGCCGTATTTAAGTTCCTTGGAGAAGATAGTGGAATCCTCAAGGAGAGTAACTTGAGAAGAGTGGAGTAGGTCTTGAGATAAGACCGAACCACTATAAAAATCCTTGTGTCAAAGCTTCTTTGCCTCTTCACCTTTTCTTGTGTGGTAAGTTTTCACTATTGCCTTGAATACTATTTTTGATTTCCTATTAAATCTAAAACTAGTGCAATCTAAGTTTTCAAAATTCGTAAAATTTGAAAAGAAACCCAATTCACCCCCTCTTGGGTTGCTAAGTGGAATTTCATGCTGGAACCAAGAAATCTTGGATTCCCAAAGCCCCCATATGATTTTCATCATATGTGCTTAGATTAGGGGCTAATGCTTAAAATTGAATATCTTTTTTCAAAGTTAATTAAATATCCCCTCTTATATTGAATAAAAATTCTAAATAGGGAGAGTTCTAGGTTTGTCTTTTTCCTTGAAAAAGGGGGAGCTTTTAAATTGAATATTTCATCCCTTTGTTTCTCTTTTACCCCAATCTTTTTGATTGATGCCAAAGGGGGAGAGAATTCTAGTGTAAGAAAAATATGATTGCTTTTATTGGAAAATCTCTTGTGCTTGTCATCATAAAAAAGGGGGAGATTGTAAGCCCAATGGTTTCCACCTTGGCATTCCCATCTTATTTTTATGATTCCAATACACAAGTGATTAATGATCACTAATGTGTTTGATTGTCTAAGTTGTAGATCACATTGGTGCTAAGACAACATTGCTTGGATTGAGGCCAAGAAACACTCATTGGACCACATCATGAAGGCCAAAGACAACGAAGTCCAAGACAAAATGAAGACTTGAAGAATCCATTGAAGATCAAGTTATATTAGATTGTATTAAAATCCAATCCTAGTTTAGGATTTTGAAAGGCATAATTAAGCAAATAAACACACACCCTAAATATATAAGTGATTGGCTTTGTGAAGTTCCAACACCTTGGAACCCTCATAGCAATCCCAACTTGGTGTTAAGTTGGAAGCCTAAAAACATGAAGTGAAAATCTGCTCAGCATAGGCTTCTCGGAACTCCGAGAGAAATTCTCGGAACTCCGAGAAATATTCTCGGAACTCGGAGAAATGGTCCAGTAGATTTTTTTTCAACTTCTGTGTGTATTCCCGGAACTCCGAGATTTTTTCTCGGAACTCCGAGAACACTACAACGGTCGGAAAAAGAGCCGTTTGGAATTTTGCTGGAATTAGCACAATGCCATTGAACGGTCATATTTGGTTTTTCCTATATATATGGACATTCCAAACATTCAAATCATCAATCCTAAAACTCTTAAACTTCATTTGAACATCCAAAGAATGAATCAAACTTGATTATGCCTCTCACCCTCTAAGATTAGGATTTGGATCTTTAGGCTATATTTGTACATCTTCTGCAAAGTTGTAAACCCTTGTGAAGGATTTTGTTCTTTCTTTCTTATTCAAGAAATTGTATTCGGACGAGTGTTCGGAGAAGCGTAGCTCACTCTCCGTGGTGAAGATTGCCACCAAGGTTAAAGGTAATCGAAATTTGTAATCGGCACCGATCTTCGCCGAAGTTAAGAAGATCACTTAGTGAAGCCATCAACGGGTCTTTGTTGGTGGAGTGGAGTAGGCCTCGCGTTTTGAGGACCGAACCACTTTAAATCTCGGGTGCACTCTCTCTTGAACTCTAGCTCTTTATTTTGCATTGCACCTCTAGATTTAACTTGTGTGCTTGAATTTCATTTTGATCTCTTAATTTCCAATTTAGGTTTGAGTTTTCAAAAGATTAAAACTTGTTAGAAACCTAATTAATTTTCACTCCTCATAGTTGCCGTACTCGAGACCACCCTTGTAATTTCAATAATCTTTTTCAAAAAATGAATTTTTTTAGGTTAATAAAAATTTCAAAACTACTGGAAAGTGAAATCTTGGACCACGGTTTGACCGCCTCAATTTCCGTTTTATTTTTCGAAAGATAACCCGGCAAAGGGTTATTTCTTGAAGAATAAAATGAAAAACGGGACAAATCAGTCCAAATTTTATGAAAATTGGTTCCAAACCGATTTTTGCATTTCCAATTCACCATAAAATTTTCGAAATTTCTTGATATTTTAAATCCGGTTGTAATTTATTTTAATTTTGGGTTATTTTCAATAAATAACAAACGAATGTAAAAATTGATGAAACTTTTCAGAACTCATGTTTAATTATAAATTGAAGTTTTCATGGAATAAAATTTTGAAAAAAATATTTTCTTTACTGTTTTCTAATAGATTCTTTGATTTACGTGCCGTAATTCTTTTTCCTAGTAAATTTTCAGAATTTTTATTTAAAAACCAGTAACTTAGGTTACTGGAATGTTAGAGAAAACTTTTCAATTGGTTTTGCAAAGTTGTAATATGGTTTTGTAATTTATTTAAATAAACGGGTTTCAATTCCTTAGAAACAAATTCCACTTTTCTATTTAAAAATCAATTTTATGGAAGAGATTTAATTTTTAAGTTTTGAAATTTTGATAGAAAATTTTATAATCTATTATATATCTACTGGAATTTTTTATTTAATTTTAGAATACCATTAGGTTTGCTTTTTAAGTAATTCTTTGGTTTCATCCAATTTTTGTATGAATTTCAATTGGCATCAAATCGTAATAAAAATCCATGAACATCATACAGTAGCCTAATCTCATGATTATCTTTATACTGTAAGAGTTTGAGTCGATTTGAAATTGATATGCTATAGATTACTGTGTTAATCGATTACTGTGTTAATCTATAACCTGATTTGAATTTTGAAAAATCAGAAATTGATATCAAACCTTAATGATAATTCATAAAACGTTTCCACTAAGTTATACTCATCTATATCTTTATTCTGTGAAAATTTGGATTAATTTGAAATTGATATGCTATAAGTTACTGTGTTAATCTATGAACTAATTTGAATTTTGAGAAATCAGAAATTGATATCAAATTTTAATGAAAATTTTACAAATTTTTTAGTACGCTATAATCATCCATATCTTTATTCTGTGAAAGTTTGGATTAATTTGCAATTGATATGATATAAGTTACTGTGTTAATCTATGAACTGATTTGAATTTTGAGAAATCAGAAATTGATATCGAATTTTAATGAAAATTCATGAAATTTTTCCAGTAAGCCACAATCATCCATATCTTGTTACTAGAAATGTTTCAGCTGATTTGGAGTTCGAATGCTTAGGGTTTCTGTGTAATCCTTGCAATCTGGTCTTAATGTTAATAAATCATAATTTAATAGCAAATCAACCCAAAAGTCAGTAAAAACCTCCAATAAATCTTAACTTTATATCATGAATTTAATCCCTAACTTGTTTAAAACAGAAACCTTAGGGTTCATAGGTCTCCTATGTAAATTTGCAATACCGCGATAGTCTAACTGCCGAGATCGCAACCACAATTGTATACTAATTGCGATTAATCCTGCATAATTGGAGTGCGTAAATTATAGTATGATATTGGCTCCGAAATCCACTGTCCACGAAAATTCTGAGAAACATGCCAGGCAATAAGATACTATAACTTACGTGCTAAATTATACAAGGGTAGAGAACACGATTCACATCCATGGTTGCAATTCGAGGTCGAAACTGGCATACCATAGAACCTTTGGTATCCCTTAGATATTTAGGAATCGAAAATCCTTGAAAAATAAAAAATCAGTCAATCTAAAAATCACCAATATTAACAAATTGAATTAACTTAATCAAAGTCTTAGGAGTCGTTGGATTGCGGTTTCTATCGTAGGAACCTTTTAGGGCCCCTTATGAACACTTACATCACGTTGTGTCTTAGGTTTAAGGGAGTTCTAGAGTTAGGAGTCCAGCCTCATGACGGCGGTTTGCTAATTAGTGCAACCGTGCCATAGATTTAGTTAGTCACCCAATTTTTTCCTAGAAAAAACCTAGTTTACCTAGGATGTAAGTTAACCTGCATTAGTCTAAGGGACGACTTGCATTTAGATAGGACCATTTAGCATCTTAGATGAAGTCCTAGGATAGTAAAATCTATTCAACTTGAATTAAATAATCTCTCTAAAACTGTTGAAACAGTCTGTCCAGTCTAGATCGGTGTTCTAGATGAATTAGGCACAAGTAGCTTAGTTTAGGTGCACTGAACTACGATTGACTCTGATTCCAGTGAGGCTGAGATACGTAGGCAACTTGGATACTTGAGTGGCATACCAAGCCCGAGTCGGCTTCACACATAAGTGGTGGGGTTTTGTATATTAATCCTTAAATTAAAAGTAATTAAATCACTTATGACTTTCCTTAAAAGAAGAATTTTAGGAGAACTTTCACTTAGATTGAATTCAAACAAATTAAGAAAATCAAGATACATATTTAGTAATTACATTAAAATTAGATTTTAGGATGCATGTCACGTAGTTCGCACTTCAATAGAGTTAAATGAGCCATTTAAAAGAAATTCAAGAGAGTTAACTTTTGGAATCGAAGACCGGATTATCGGGGGAGGATGATGCATGTGATGGTAACTCCCCATACCTTCCATTCTCGTAACCAGGTAACGAGTCTAGATTTCGGGTTATTTATAAGTCCTAAATCCCTCATCTAGGTGGCGACTCTGTCATTCTCCTTTGTGTGAAGTTCAGATTCCATCAGTGATTCCAAGTTCACGGAAAGGATGAATTAAATCACACCTTACTAGGCTCAGCGGCTTACCCCTGCTCTTGTAGGTACTGGGTTGCACGTGTTTGCACCCTATGGCTTGGTTGTTGCCGGCTTGGTTGGGTAATTAATAATAAAAAGAAAAAAAAAGGGACACGCCAATCGTGTGGGTTCGAGAGACCAAGAGAGAATGTGGCGGCTCGCGCCCCACCCCTCTCGCGGGATCGGGCCACACACTCCATGACACCATCTATAGGGATGGTGTCAAGGAGCTTTTAGCCAAGTTTTGAGAAAAGGATGAGATGGTATTGAATCTTAGATTTGTTGATAAATGATGGAGGTTGAACAAATAGAAAGTTTCTTATTTTAGAAACTTTATAAAACATCAATCTTTCAGATAAAGAAAACCCTATATATGGTGTCAATGAGCTTTTAGCCAAGTTTTGAGACGAGGATGAGATGATATTGAATCTTAGATTTAGTTGATGGAGAATAGAGATATAAAAAATAGATAGTTTCTTCCTTTAGAAACTTTGTAAGACATCTATCTTTTAGACATAGGAAACCCTAGAGATGGTGTAAATGAGATTTTACCCAAGTTTTGGGATGAGGAGAAGATGGTATTTAATCTAAAATTTAGTTGATAAAGGATGGAGACTGAAAAAGTAGAAAGTTTTTTATTATAGAAAGTTTATAGAACATCCATCTTTTAGGCATAGGAGACCCTAGAGACGGTCTCAAGGAGCTCTTAGCCATGTTTTCGGATGAGGATGAGGATGAGATGATATTGACTCTTAGATTTAGTTGATGAAGGATGGAGATTGAAATAATAGAAACTTTCTTATTTTAAAAACTTTATAAAACATCCGTCTTTGAGACATAGGAAACCCTAGAGATGTTACCAACGAGCATTTAGCCAAGTTTTGGGAAGAAAATGAGAGGGTATTGAATATTAGATTTAGTTGATGAAGGATGGAGATTGAAAAAGTAGAAAGTTTCTTATTTTAGAAACTTTACAAAATATCAATCTTTTAGACTTAATGAACCCTAAAGATGGTGTTAATGAGCTTTTAGCCAAGTTTTGAAATGAAGATGAGATGATATTGAATCTTAGATTTAGTTGATGAAGGATAGAGATTGAAAAAACAGAAAGTTTCTTATTTTAGAAACTTTATAAGACATACATCTTTTAAACATACGAAACCCTAAAGACCAGTCTAGGTGCTTTTAGCCAAGTTTTGGGATGAGGATGAGATAGTATTGAATCGTAGATTTAGTTAGAGAAGGATAGAGATTAAAAAACAGAATATTTTTTATTTTAGAAACTTTATAAAACTTCCACCTTTTAGACATAGGAAACCCTATAGAAGGTGCCAATGAGCTTTTAGCCATGTTTTGTGATTAGGATTAGAGGGTATGAAATCTTAGATTTTGTTGAACAAGGATGAAGATTGTAAAATAGAAAGTTTCTTATTTTAGATCTAAGAAGCCCTAGAGATGATATCAACGAGCTTTTAGCCAAGTTTTGAGATGAGAATGAGAAGGTACTGAATCTTAGATTTAGTTGATGAAGGATGGAGATTGAAAAAATATAAGCTTTCTTATTATAGAAACTTTATAAAATATCAATCTTTAAGACTTAGTAAAACTTATAGATGGTATCAATAAGCGTTTACCCAAGTTTTGAGATGAGGATGATATGGTATTGAATCTTAGAATTAGTTTAAGACGGATGGAGATTGAAAAATTGAAAGTTTCTTATTTTAGAAACTTTGTATAACATCCATCTTTTAGACATATGAAACCCTAGGGATGATGTCAACGAGCTTTTAACCAACTTTTGGGATAAGAATGAGAGGGTATTGAATCTTAGATTCCGTTGACGAAGGATGGAGATTGAAAAAATAAAAATTTTCTTATTTTATAAACTTTATAAAACATCAATCGTATAGACTTAGTAAACCATAGAGATGGTGTAAAGATGATTTTATCCAAGTTTTGAGATGAGAAAGTATTGGTATTTATTCTTAGATTTAGTTGAAGAAGGATGGAGATTGAAAAAATTGAAAGTTTCTTATTTTAGAAATTTTATAAAACATCCATCTTTTAGACATAAGAAACCCCAACGATGGTGTCAATGAGCTTTTAGCCAAGTTTTGAGGTGAGGATGTTATGGTATTGAATCTTAGATTTAGTTGATAAAAAATAGAAATTGAAAAAATAGAAAGTTTTTTATTTTAGAAACTTTAAAAAACCGCCATCTTTTAGACATAGGAGTCCCTAGATATGGTGTCAGGGGGCTTTTAGTTTAGTTTTGAGATGACGATGTGATGGTATTGAAAATAGTAGAAAAAATAGAAAGTTTCTTATTTTAAAAAATTTATAAAAATTAATCTTTTAGACATAGGAAACCCTAGAGATGATGTCAACGAGCATTTACCTAAGTTTTGGGATGCGAATGAGAGGGTATTGAAGCCTAGATTTAGTTGATGAATGATGAAGAATGAAAAAATTAGAAAGTTTCTTATTTTTGAAACTTTACAAAACATTAATCTTTTTGACTTAGAAAACCCTTGAGATGGTGTCAAGGAGCTTTTAGACGTGTTTTAGGATGAGGAATAAATGATATTGAATCTTATATTTATTTGATTAAGGACAGAGATTTAAAAAATAGAAAGTTTCTTATTTTAGAAACTTTGTAAAACATCCATATTTTAGAAATACGAAACCCCAGAGATGATGTCAACGAGCTTTTAGCCAAGTTTTGGAATGAGGATGAGATGGTATTGAATCTTAGATTTAGTTGGTGAAGGATGGAGATTGAAAAACAGGAAGTTTCTTATTTTAGAAACTTTACAAAACATCCATCTTTTAGACATTGGAAACCCTAGAGATAATGTCAAGGAGCTTTTAGCTATGTTTTGAGATTAGGATGAGATGATATTGAATCTTTTGACTTAGTTGATGAAGAATAGAGATTGAAAAAATAGAAAGTTTCTTATTTTAGACACTTTATAAGACATCCATCTTTTAGACAAAGAAAACCCTAGAGATTGGGTCAATGGGGTTTTAGCCTAGTTTTTAGAGGACGTTAAGAGGGTTTTGAATCTTAGATTTCGTTGGTCATTGAAGGAGATTGAAAAAATAGAAAGTTTCTTATTTTAGAAACTATATAAACATCTATTTTTTAGACATAGAAAACCCTAGAGATGATGTCAACGTGGTTTTAACCATGTTTTGAGAAGAGAATGAAATTGTATTGAATCTTAGATTTAGTTGATGATTGATGGAGATTGAAAAAATAGAAAGTTTCTTATTTTAGAAACTTTATAAATCATAAATCTTTTAGACTTAGTAAACCCTAGAGATGGTGTCAGAGAGGTTTTACCCAAGTTTTGAAATGAGGATGAGATGGTATTGAACCTTAGATTTAGTTGATGAATTATGGAGATTGAAAAAATAGAAAGTTTCTTATTTTAGATACTTTACAAAACATCCATCTTTCAGACATAGGAAACCATAGAGACGGTGTGAAGGAGGTTTTACCTAAGTTTTCTGAAGATGATGAGATGATATTGAATCTTAGATTTAGTTGATTATGGATGGAGACTAAAAAATAGAAAGTTTCTTATTTTTGAAACTTTATAAGACGTCCATCTTTTAGACGTAGGAACCCCTAGAGATGGTGTCAAGGATCTTTTAGCCAAGTTTTGAGATGGGGATGAGAGGGTATTGAATCTTAGAGTTAGTTGATAAAGGATGGAGATTTAAAAAGTAGAAAGTTTCTTATTTTAGATACTTTATAAAACATCTATCTTTTACACATAAGAGACACTGGAGACGTTGTTAAGGAGCTTTTAACTCTTTTTTGGGTGAGGATGAGATGATATTTAATCTTAGTTTTAGTTGATGAAGGATGGAGATTGAAAAAGTAAAAAGTTTATTATTTTAGAGACTTTATAAAACATTAATCTTTTAGCTATAAGAAACCCTAGAGATGATGTCAACGAACTTTTAGGCAAGTTTTGGGATGAGAATGAGAGGGTATTGAATCTTGGATTTAGTTGATGAAGGATGGAGACTGAAAGAATAGAAAATTTGTTATTTTAGAAACTTTATTAAACATCAATCTTTCAGACATAGGAAGCCCTAGGGATGGTGTGAATGAGGTTTTACCTAAGTTTTGAGATAATCATTAGATGATATTGAATCTTAGATTTAGTTGATGAAGGATGGAAAAAAAAAATAGAAAGTTTCTTATTTTAGAAACTTTATAAGCCGTCCATCTTTTAGACATAGGAACCGCTAGAGATGGTGTAAGTATCTTTTAGCCAAGTTTTGAGATGATGATGAGAGGGAATTGAAACTTTGATTTAGTTGATAAATGATGGAGATTTAAAAGGTAGAAAGTTTTTTGTTTTAGATACTTCATAAAACATCTATCTTTTACACAGAAGATACCTTAGAGACGTTATTAAGGAGCTTTTAACTGCGTTTTGGGGTGAGGGTGTGATGATATTGAATCTTAGATTTAGTTGGTGAAGGATAAAGATTGAAAAAATAGAAAGTTTATTATTTTGGAGACTTTATAAAACATCAATCTTTTAGCTATAAGAAACCATAGAGATAATGTCAACGAGCTTTTAGTCAAGTTTTGGGATGAGCATGAGAGGGTATTGAATCTTAGATTTAGTTGATTAAGGATGGAGATTAAAAAATAGAAAGTTTCTTAGTTTAGAAACTTTGAAAAACATACGTCATTTAGACATAGAAAGCCCTAGAGATGGTGTGAAGGTGCTTTTAGCCAACTTTTGGGATGAGGATGAGACGGTATTGAATCGTAGATTTAGTTGGTGAAGCCTGGAGATTGAAAAATAAAAATTTTCTTGTTTTAGAAACTTTATAAGACATCCACCTCTTAGACATAGGAAACCCTAAAGATGGTGTCCATGATCTTTTAGCCAAGTTTTGATATGAAGATTAGATGTTATTGAGTCTTAGATTTAGTTGATAAAGAATATATATTGAAAAAATTGAAAGTTTTTTTTTAAAAAACTTTAAAAAACAGCCATCTTTTAGACATAGGAGACCCTAGATATGGTGTCACGGGGCTTTTGGCCTAGTTCTGGGATGAGATGTGATGGTATTGAATCTTAGATTTAGTTGATGAATGATGAAAATTGAAAAAGTAGAAAGTTTCTTATTTTAAAAACTTTATAAAAATCAATCTTTTAGACGTAGGAAACCCTAGAGATGATGTCAACGAGCATTTCCCTATGTTTTGGGATGAGAATGAGAGGGTATTGAATCCTAGATTTAGTTGATGAAGGATGAAGAATGAAAAAATTAGAAAGTTTCTTATTTTTGAAACTTTACAAAACATTAATATTTTTGACTTAGAAAACCCTTGAGATTGTGTCAAGGAGCTTTTAGACGTGTTTTAGGATGAGGAATAAATGATATTGAATCTTATATTTATTTGATTAAGGACGGAGATTTAAAAAATAGAAAGTTTCTTATTTTAGAAACTTTGTAAAACATCCATATTTTAGAAATACGAAACCCCAGTGATGAGATGAGTTGATGAAGGATGGAGATTGGAAAAAAGAAAATTTCATATTTTTGAAACTGTCTAAGACATCAATCTTTTAGATATTGGAAACTGTATAAGACATCAATCTTTTAGGCATAGGAAACCTTACAGATGGTGTGAATGTGCTTTTAGCCAAGTTTTGAGATTAGGATGGGATGGTATTGAATATTCTATTTATTTGATAAAGGATGAAGATTGAAAAAATAGAAAAAGTTTCTTATTTTAGAAACTTTATAAAATAACAATCTTTTAGATGTAGGAAACCCTAGACAAGGTGTCAAGGTGCTTTTAACCATGTTTTGTCATAACGATTGGATGATACTGATTCTTAGATTTAGTTGATGAAGGATGGGGACTGAAAAAATAAAAAGTTTCGTATTTTAGGAAATTTATAAAATATCCATCTTTTAGACGTTGGATGCCCTAAAGATGATGTCAACGAGCTTTTAGCTAATTTTTGGGATGAAAATGAGAGGGTGTTGAATCTTAGATTTAGTTGATGAAGGATGGAGATTGAAAAAATAGAAAGTTTCTTCTTTTAGAAATTTATAAAATAACAATCTTTAAGACTTAGTAAACCCTAGAGATGGCGTGAAGGAGCTTTTAGCCAAGTTTTGAGATGATGATGGGATGGTATTGAATCTTAGATTTAGTTGATGCGTGATGAAAATTGACAAAATAGAAAGTTTCATATTTTAGAAACATTATAAAACATCTATCTTTTAGATATCGGAAACCTTAGAGATGTTGTCATGGTGCTTTTAGCCAAGTTTTGAGATGAGGATGAGATAATATTGAATCTTAGATTTACTTGGTAAAAGATGGAGATTGAAAAAATTGAAAGTTTTTTATTTTAGAAACTTTTTAAAACATCCATCTTTTAGACATATGAAACCCTACAGATGATGCCAACTAGCTTTTAGCCAAGTTTTAGGATGACAATGAGAGGGTATGGAATCTTAGATTTAGTTGATCAAGGATGGAGATTGAAAAAATAGAAAGTTTCTTATTTTAAAAACTTTGCAAGACATCCATCTTTTAGACATAGGAAACCCTAGAGATAGTGTCAAGGAGCTTTTAGCCAAGTTTTGAGAAAAGGATGAGATGGTATTGAATCTTAGATTTAGTTGATAAAGGATGGAGGTTGAACAAATAGAAAGTTTCTTATTTTAGAAACTTTATAAAACATCAATCTTTAAGATATAGAAAACCCTATATATGGTGTCAATGAGCTTTTAGCCAAGTTTTGAGGTGAGGATGAGATGATATTGAATCTTAGATTTAGTTGATGAAGAATAGAGATATAAAAAATAGATAGTTTCTTATTTTAGAAACTTTGTAAGACATCTATCTTTTAGACATAGGAAACCCTAGAGATGGTGTAAAGGAGCTTTTGGCTAAGTTTTGAGATGAGGATGAGATGGTATTTAATCTTAGATTTAGTTGATAAAGGATGAAGATTGAAAAAATAGAAAGTTTATTATTGTAGAAAGTTTATAGAACATCCATCTTTTAGGCATAGGAGACCTAGAGACGGTCTCAATGAGCTTTTAGCCATGTTTTCGGATAAGGATGAGATGATATTGACTCTTAGATTTAGTTGATAAAGGATGGAGATTGAAATAATAGAAACTCTCTTATTTTAGAAACTTTATTTTGCCAGAAATATCTCTAAGTCATGCTCATTCTCAATTTCAGATCCAGATCCAAGTTCAAGTACAAATTCAAGTGTAATTTAAAATTCAAACTCATATGCTGATTCAGATTAAAAATGAATATGATGTCTAGATACACCACTAGTGGGACCATGCTATAATGTCCAAATACACCACTGGCGGGACCATATGTCCAGATACACCACTGGGGGGACCATGTCCAGATACACCACTGGGGAGACCATGATTATGATGTGTAGAGTCAGCGTTTCAGATTTAATGTTTGTTCGACAACCATACAAGAACGGATCTAAACAAATTGAATAATAATAATACAGATGGTCAAATATTCTAAACTTATCAAGTAAGAAGAATAGCGAAACAAACCAAAAGCATTCAAATGAGGACATATATATACATATATAAACCAATGTATGTACACCCTTATATAAATATGCATACCTATCTATATAATATTAATTCTTCTTATTCACATCACACATCTTTTACGTTCGTGGTTTGCATAACAAGCAATGCATACTGACAGGTACCATATCACTTACTGGGAATCACTTTATCCTTGCCCTTTCGCTTTCGCTTTCTCTCCTCTTTCTCTTTTTCTTCTTCAAATCCTACAGCATTAGGATTTTCTAAATCAATACCTTTCTCTGGTCTTCAACATCTAGCACAGGTCGTATGAGGTGGTAGAACTACGATTCAAACCCAAAACACACTTTTAAACAAAATTTCATATTACCCCTATTTTGCACCCTCAAAAACTCCAATCAAATGGACGAATTATTAAAACTTGTAAACTTGTAACTTGTAGAATATAGACCAAAGAATATCTGTTTAGTATATGACTACGGTCAAATCATACAGCAACTGGCCGTAAAAGTTGAAACATCAAATTGCACAAAATCGGTCTTATTCCGTCAAAACGGAACTTTTATAATAAGTATAACTCTTGAAGCATTTGGAACTGGTCTTATCAGAAAACATAAAAGATGTTGTTTACAATATTTTCAAAAACTTTCATGTTTACACCTCCGGCCAATTCTTGCCGGAACAGTAACTTTTCCGACATGATATTTGAAATAGGGTTTCAATTAAAATTGAAATCTTAAAATTCGTATATCTATTTGTACACTCAAAACTACAATAAGTCATAAATATAAAACATCTTCTAAATAATATTTCTACACTGTATTTCCACTTTATTGAAATCAAACTTTGATTTCAAATACTTCCAGACCATAAATCAAATTATATGTATTTCTCCATCATTTTGCACGAATTTCTCTTCATTTGGTTCATCATTAAAATAGATTAATAAGATGAATATTGATTTGTAAGCTTGCATGAGAGAGATATGATACTTGGATTTCCAAGTGTCACTCTCCTCTCTCTCCCAGCCATGCTAACATTTAATACCCAAAGTGTCCCTGAACATTACACTTAACCTATTAGTAATTACTCTTGTGTCCCCTAGTATAGTTACCAAAATATCCCATAACTTTAAATAATTAAAGAACTCAAATAATAAACACTAACCCAAAACTTGGTCCTTTCAGATGAGACGATATTGAATCTTTGATTTAGTTTATGAATGATGGAGATTGAAAAAAATAGAAAGTTTCTTATTTTATAAATATTATAAGACATCCATCTTTTAGACATAGGAAACCCTAGACATCTGCACAGTGAGCAAATGCGGTAAACAAACGCATGCATAGCTATAGGTAAAAAGACAAACTTGCACAGTGAGCAAATGCTAGTAGATGATAGCAAAAGTAATAATCAGCAATAGTAAAGAGATGCAGCTAAGCGTGTGATCGCTAAAGCTAAACATGTGAGAAATCAAATAAGGAAATAATCACAGTCTGAAAGAAAATATACAGTCATGGTCTTATGCAAGAAACAATGATAACCACAAACACAAGCCCTAAAGCACTAACAACAAACTCTAAGACTCTAATTATATTTTTGCCTGAATCTTGGATGCTCTGATGTTCAACCGAAGCTGCCTACGTATCCCGCCTCTACAGAAATTATGGCGCCACGTAGTTCTCGAACCTATTCAAAACTATAATGCCTAACATATCTAAGATAGCTATCCTAGACTCAATCAACTAGACCCGACTAATTGTTAATAGCTTATTTAATATGATTAGATAGGTTCCACTTGTTTGTGAGTTTTAAGACTCCCTAAATATCCTAACTAATGATAGTTAGGCCTAAACTAATGCAGGTGGGCCCTACATCCTATGTGCACTCGGCTGTGACCCTAAAGAAGACAATGGGCTATGAAGCTTTTATCCAAGTTTTGGGATGAGAATGAGTTGGTATTGAATCTTAGATTTAGTTTATTACGGATGGTGATTGAAAAATTGAAAGTTTATTATTTTGGGAACTTTATCAAACATCCATCTTTTAGACATCGGAAACCCTAGAGATGGTGTCGATGAACTTTTAGCTAAGTTTTGAGATGACGATGAGATGATATTGAATCTTAGATTTAGTTGATGAAGGATGCAGATTGAAAAAATATAAAGTTGCTTATTTTTAAAACTTTATAAGACATCAATCTTTTAAACATAGGAAACCCAAAAGATGGTATCGATGAACTTTTAGCCAAGTTTTGAGATGAGGATGAGATGATATTGAATCTTAGATTTAGATTTGTAAAGGATGAAGATTGGAAAAATAGAAAGTTTCTTACTTTAAGAAATTTACAAAATATCAATCTTTTAGAGGTAGGAGACCGTAGACACGGTGTCAAGGAGCTTTTAGCCATGTTCTGGGATGAGGATGAGATGATATTGAATCTTAGATTTAGTTGATGAAGGATGGAGATTGAAAAAATAGAAAGTTTCATTTTTTACAAACATTATAAAACATCCATCTTTTAGACATATGAAACCGTAGAGATAATGTCAATGAGCTTTTAGCCAAGTTTTGAGATCAGAATGAGAGGTTATTGAATCTTAGATTTCGTTAATGAAGGATGGGGATTGAAAAATAGAAAGTTTCTTATTTTACAGACTTTATAAAACATCAATCTTTTAGACTTAGTAAACCCTAGAGATGGTCTAAAGATGGTAGCCATGTTTTGAGATGAGTAAGTATTGGTATTAGATCTTAGATTTAGTTGATGAAGGATGAAGATTGAAGAAATATAAAGTTTCTTATTTTAGAAACTTTATAAAACATCCATCTTTTAGACATAGGAAACCCTAGAGATTGTGTCAAAGAGCTTTTAACCAAGTTTTGAGGTGAGGATGAGATGGTATTTAATCTTAGATTTAGTTGATAAAGAATGAATATTGAAAAAATAAAAAAGATTTTAATCTTAGAAATTTTAAAAAATATCCATCTTTTAGACATAAGAGACCCTAGATATGATGTCAAGTGGTTTTTAGCCTAGTTTTGGGACGATGATGTGATGGTATTAAATCTTAGATTTAGTTGATGAATGATGGAGATTGAAAAAATAAAAACTTTCTTATTTTAAAAACTTTATAAAGCATCAATTTTTTAGACATAGGAAATGCTAGAGATGATGTCAACGTACTTTTAGCGAAGCTTTGGGATGAGAATGAGATGGTACTGAATCTTAGATTTAGTTGATGAAGGATGGAGACTGAAAAAATAGAAAGTTTATTTTTTTTGAAACTTTACAAAACATGAATCGTTTAGACTTAGTAAACCCTCGAGGTGGTGTCAAAGAGCTTTTAGCCAAGTATTGAGATGAGGATGAGATAGTATTGAATCTTAGATTTAGTTGATGAAGGATGGAGATTTAAAAAATTGAAAGTTTTTTATTTTAGAAACTTTATAAAGCATCCATCTTTTAGACATCCCTAGAGATGGTGTCCACACATCGCATCTAACATCCATGCCTAAAGTGAGTTGGTATCAGTATCATCTGTCATTAGAATGAGCACTAGAATCCACTGTCTCTCAGAGAGGCGGAGAAGTAATGATCAGCTATAGCTAAAGTGAGAAACCTGCACAGTGAGCAAATGCGGTAAACAAACACATGCATAGCTATAAGTAAAAAGAAAAACTTTCACAGTGACCAAATGCCACTGATGATAGCAAAAGTAATAATCAGCAATAGTAAAGAGCTACAGCTAAGCATGTGAGCACTACAGCTAAACATGTGAGTAATCAAATAAGGAAATAATCGTAGTCTGAAAGAAAACATACTGTCATGGTCTTATGCAAGAAACAATGATAACTACAAACAGAAACCCTAAAGCACTAACAACAAACGCTAAGACTCTAATTATATTTTTGCCTGAATCATGGAGGGTTTGATGTTCATCCGAAGCAGCCTACGTATCCCGCCTTTACAGGAATTATGGCCACGTAGTTCTCGCACCTATTATAAACTACAATGCTTAACATATCTAAGACTGCTATCTTAGACTCAATCAACTAGACCCGATTAATTGCTAATAGCTTATTGAATATGATTAGTTACGTTCCACTTGTTTGTGAGTTTTAAGACTCCATGTCCTAACTAATGATAGTTAGCCCTAAACTAATGCAGGTGGGCCCTACATTCTATGTGCATTGGGCTGTGACCCTAAAGAAGACAATAGGCTATAAAGCTTTTATCCAAGTTTTGGGATGAGGATGAGATGGTATCGAATCTTAGATTTAGTTTATTACGGATGGTGATTAAAAAATTGAAAGTTTCTTATTTTAGAAACTTTATTAAACATCCATCTTTTAGACATCGAAAATCCTACAGATGATGTTAACGAGCTTTTAGCCAAGTTTTGCAATCAGAATGAGAGGGTATTGAATCTAAGATTTAATTGATGAAGGATGAAGATTGAAAAAATAAAAAGTTTCTAATTTTTGAAACTTTATAAGACATCTATCTTCTAGACATACGAAAACCCATAGATGGTGTCAAGGAGCTTTTAGCCAAGTTTTGAGATGAGTATTAAACGGTATTGAATCATTGATTTATTTGAACAAGGATGGAGATTGAAAAAATAAAAAGTTTCTTATTTTAGAAACTTTATAAAACATACATCTTTTAGACATAGGAAACCCTAGAGGTGGTGCCAATGAGCTTTTAGCTAAGTTTTAATATGAAAATGAGATGATATTGAATCTTAGATTTAGTTGATTAAGGATGGAGATTGAAAAAATATAAAGTTTCTTATTTTTGAAATTTTATAAGACATCAATCTTTTAAACATAGGTAACCCAAAAGATGGTGTCGAGGAACTTTTAGCTAAGTTTTGAGATGCGGATGAGATGGTATTGAATCTTAGATTTAGTTTGTAAAGGATGAAGATTGAAAACATAGAAAGTTTCTTACTTTAGAAACTTTACAAAACATCAATCTTTTAGAAGTAGAAGACCCTAGACACGGTGTGAAGGAGCTTTTAGCCATGTTTTGTGATGAAGATAAGATGATATTGAATCTTAGATTTAGTTAATGAAAAATGGAGATTGAAAAAATAGAAAGTTTCTGTTTTTAGAAACATTATAAAACATCAATCTTTTAGACATAAGAAGCCGTAGAGATGATATCAACGAGCTTTTATCCAAGTTTTGGGATGAGAATGAGAGGGTAATGAATCTTAGATTTAGTTGATGAAGAATGGAGATCGAAAAAATAGAAGGTTTCTTATTTTAGAAACTTTATAAAATATCAATCTTTTAGACTTAGTAAAACCTAGAGATGGTGTTTAGGAGCTTTTAGCCAAGTTTTGAGATGAGGATGATATGGTATTAAATCTTCGATTTGGTTTACGACGGATGGAGATTGAAAAAATTGAAAGTTTTTTATTTTATATACTTTATAAAACATCCATCTTTTAGACATAGAAACCCTAGAGATTGTGTCAAGGAGCTTTTAGCCAAGTTTTGAGGTAAGGATGAGATTGTATTGAATCTTAGATTTAGTTGATAAAGAGTAGAGAATGAAAAGATAGAAAGTTTTTTATTTTAGAAACTTTAAAAAATATCCATCTTTTAGACATATGAGACCCTAGATATGGTGTCAAGGGACTTTTAGCCTAGTTTTGAGATGATGATGTGATGGTATTGAATCTTAGATTAAGTTGATGAATAATGGAGATGGAAAAAATAGAAAGTTTCTTATTTTAAAAACTTTATGAAACATCAATATTTTAGAAATAAGAAACGCTAGAGATGATGTCAACATGCTTTTAGACAAGTTTTGGGATGAGAATGAGATGGTACGGAATCTTAGATTTAGTTGATGAAGGATAGAGATTGAAAAAATAGAAAGTTTATTTTTTTGAAATTTTACAAAACATCAATCTTTTAGACTTAGTAAACCCTGGAGATAGTGTCAAGGAGCTTTTAGCCAAGTTTTGAGATTAGGATGGGATGGTATTCAATCTTAGATTTAGTTGATGAAGGATGGAGATTGAAAAAACTGAAAGTTTTTTATTTTAGAAACTTTATAAAGCATCCATCTTTTAGACATCCCTAGAGATGGTGTTCATACATCACGTCTAACATTCATGCGTAAAAAGAGTTAGTATCAGTATCATTTGTCATCAAAATGAGCACTAGAATCCACTGTCTCTCAGGGAAATGAAGAAGTAATAATCAGCTATAGCTAAGGAGATAAACATGCGCAGTGAACAAATGCGGTAAACAAACACATGCATAGCTATAGGTAAAAAGACAAACTTGCACAGTGAGCAAACGCCAGTAGATGATAGCAAAAGTAATAATTAGCAATAGTAAAGAGCTACAACTAATCGTGTGAGCGCTACAGCTAAACATGTGAGTAATCAAATAAGGAAATAATCGCAGTCTAAAAGAAAACATACTGTCATGGTCATATGCAAGAACCAATGATAACCACAAACACAAACCATAAAGCAGTAACAACAAACCCTAAGATTCTAATTATATTTTTGCCTGAATCTTGGATGGTCTGATGTTCATCCGAAGCCGCCTACGTATCCCGCCTATACAAGAATTATGGCCACGTAGTTCTCGCACCTATTCTAAACTACAACGCCTAATATATCTAAGACTGCTATCCTAGACTTAATCAGCTAGACCTGACTAATTGTTAATAGCTTATTAAATATGATTAGTTAGGTTCCACTTGTTTGTGAGTTTTATGACTCCTTATATGTCCTAACTAATGCTAGTTAGCCCTAAACTAATGCAGGTGGGCCCTACATCCTATGTGCACTGGACTGTGACCTTAAAGTAGACAATGTGCTATGACGCTTTTATCCATGTTTTGGGATGAGGATGAGATGGTATTGAATCATAGATTTAGTTTATTACGGATGGTTATTGAAAAATTGAAAGTTTCTTATTTTAGAAACTTTATATAATATGCACCTTTTAGATATCGGAAACCCTAGAGATGATGTGAAGGAGCTTTTAGCTAAATTTTGAGATGAGGATGAGATGATATTGAATCTTAGATTTAGTTGATTATGGATGGAGATTGAAAAAATATAAAGTTTCTTATTTTTGAAACTTTATAAGACATCAATCTTTTAAACATAGGAAACCCAGAAGATGGTGTCGAGGAACTTTTAGCCAAGTTTTGAGATGAGGATGAGATGGTATTGAATCTTAGATTTAGTTTGTAAAGGATGAAGATTGATAAAATAGAAAGTTTCTTACTTTAGAAACTTTACAAAACAACAATCTTTTAGAGGTAGGAGACCCTAGACACAGTGTCAAGGAGTTTCTAGCCAGTTTTGGGATGCGGATGAGATGATATTGAATCTTAGATTTAGTTGATGAAGGATGGAGATTAAAAAATTAGAAAGTTTCTTTTTTTAGAAACATTATAAAACATCCATCTTTTAGACATATGAAACCCTAGAGATGATGTCAATAGGCTTTTAGCCAAGTTTTGGGATCAGAATTAGAGATTATTGAATCTTAGAGTTCGTTGATCAAGGATGGGGATTGAAAAATAGAAAATTTCTTATTTTAGAAACTTTATAAAAAAATCAATCTTTTAGACATAGTAAACCTTAGAGATGGTGTAAAGATGGTTTTAGCCAAATTTTGAGATGAGGAAGTATTGGCATTGGATCTTAGATTTAGTTGATAAAGGATGGAGATCGAAAAAATAGAAAGTTTTTCTTCTTTTCGAAACTTTATAAAACATCCATATTTTAGACATCGGAAAGCCTAGAGATTGTGTCAAGGAGCTTTTAGCTAAGTTTTGAGAAAAGTATGAGACTGTATTGAATCTTAGATTTAGTTGATAAAGAATGGAGATTGAAAAAATAGAAAGTTTTTTAGTTTAGAAACTTTAAAAAATATCCATCTTTTAGACATAGGAGACCATAGATATGGTGTCAAGGGGCCTTTAGCCTAGTTTTGGGATGAATATGTGATGGTATTGAATTTTAGATTTTGTTGACGAATGATGGAGATTGAAAAAATAAAAAATTTCTTATTTTAAAAACTTTATAAAACATCAATCTTTTAGACATAGGAAACGCTAAAGATGATGTTAACGTGCTTTTAGCCAAGTTTTGTGATGAGAATGTGATGGTACTGAATCTTAGATTTAGTTGATGAAGGATGGAGGTTGAAAAATAGAAAGTTTATTTTTTTTGAAACTTTACAAAACATCAATCTTTTAGACTTAGTAAACCCTAGAGATAGTGTAAAGGGGCTTTTAGCTAAGTTTTGCGATGATGATTATATGGTATTGAATCTTAGATTTAGTTGATGAAGGATGGAGATTGAAAAAACTGAAAGTTTTTTATTATAGAAACTTTATAAAGCATCCATCTTTTAGACATCCATAGAGATGGCGTCCACACATCACATCTAACATCCATGCCTAAAAAGAGTTGGTATCAGTATCATCTGTCATCAGAATGAGCACTAGAATCCACTGTCCCTCAGAGAAGCAGAGAAGTAATGATCAGCTATAGCTAAAGAGACAAACCTGCACAGTGAGCAAATCCGGTAAACAAACGCATGCATAGCTATAGGTGAAAAGATAAACTTGCACAGTGAGCAAATGCCAGTAGAGATGATAGCATAAGTAATAATGAGCAATAGTAAAGAGCTACAGCTAAGCATGCGAGCGCTACAGCTAAACATGTGAGTAATCAAATAAGAAAATAATCGTCGTTTAAAAGAAAACATACTGTCATGATCTTATGTAAGAAACAATGATAACTACAAACACAAACCCTAAAGCACTAACAACAAACCCTAAGACTCTAATTATATTTTTGCCTGAATCTTGGATGGTCTGATGTTCATCCGAAGCTCCCTACATATCCTGCCTCTATAGGAATTATGACCACGTAGTTCTCGCACCTATTCTAAACTACAATGCCTAACATATCTAAGACAGCTATTCTAGACTCAATCAACTAGACCCGGCAAATTGTTAATATCTTATTTAATATGATTAGTTAGGTTCTACTTGTTTGTGAGTTTTAAGACTTCATGTATGTCTTAACTAATGCAAGTTAGCCCTAAACTAATGGAGGTGGGCCCAACATCCTATGTGCACTGGGCTGTGACACTAAAGAAGACAATGGGCTATGAAGCTTTTATCCAAGTTTTCGGATGAGGATGAGATGGTATTGAATCTTAGATTTAGTTTATTACGGATGGTGATTGAAAAGCTCGTTGACATCATCTCTATGGTTTCTTATAGCTAAAAGATTGATGTTTTATAAAGTCTCTAAAATAATAAACTTTCTACTTTTTCAATCTCCATCCTTCATCAACTAAATCTAAGATTCAATATCATCTCATCATCACCCCAAAGCATAGCTAAAAGCTCCTTAACAACGTCTCTAGGGTCTCTTATGTGTAAAAGATAGATGTTTTATAAAGTATCTAAAATAAGAAACTTTCTACTTTTTAAATCTCAATCCTTTATCAACTAAATCTAAGATTCAATACCCTCTCATCCCCATCTCAAAACTTGGATAAAAGATCCTTAACACCATCTCTAGGGGTTCCTATGTCTAAAAGATGGACGTCTTATAAAGATTCTAAAATAAAAAACTTTCTATTTTTTTTAGTCTCTATCCTCAATCAACTAAATCTAAGATTCAATATCATCTCATCATCATCTCAAAACTTAGGTAAAACCTTCTTCACACAATCTCTAGGGTTTCCAATGTCTGAAAGATGGATGTTTTATAAAGTATCTAAAATAAGAAACTTTCTATTTTTTAAATCTCCATCCTTCATCAACTAAATCTAAGATTCAATACCATCTCATCCTCATTTATAAACTTGGCTAAAAGCTCATTGACACCATCTCTAAGGTTTACTAAGTCTAAACGATTTATGTTTTATAAACTTTCTAAAATAAGAAACTTTCTATTTTTTCAATCTCCATCCATGAACTAAATCTAAGATTCAATACCATTTCATTCTCTTCCCAAAACATGGTTAGAACCTCGTTGACATAATCTCTAGGGTTTCCTATGTCTAAAATATAGATGTTTTATAAAGTTTCTAAAATAAAAAACTGTCTATTTTTTGGATCTCCTTCAATGATCATCAAAATCTAAGATTCAAAACCTTCTTAACGTCATCTAAAAATTAGGCTAAAAGCTTCATGACCCCATCTCTAGGGTTTTCTTTGTCTAAAAGATGGATGTCATATAAAGTGTCTAAAATAAGAAACTTTCAATTTTTTCAATCTCCATTCTTCATCAACTAAATCAAAGATTCAGTATCATCTCATCCTCATCTCAAAACTTAGCTAAAAGCACATTGACATTATCTCTAGGGTTTCCTATGTCTTAAAGATGGATGTTTTATAAAGTTTCTAAAATAAGAAACTTTCTATTTTTGAATCTCCCACCTTCACCAACTAAATCTAAGATTCAATATCATCTCATCCTCATTCCAAAACTTGGCTAAAAGCACATTGACACCATCTCTAGGGTTTCCTATGTCTAAAAGATTGATGTTTTATAAAGTTTCTAAAATAAGAAACTTTCTAATTTTTAAATATCATTCTTTCATCAACTAAATCTAAGATTCTATACCCTCTTATTCTCATCTCAAAACATGGCTTAAAGCTCGTTGACATCATCACTGAGGTTTCTTATTTCTAAAAGATGTATTTTAGAAACTTTTAATTTCTTAAATCTGCGCCCTTAATCTAATAAATGTAAGATTCAATATCATTTCATCCTCATCCCAAAACACGGCGAAAAGCTCCTCGACACCATCTCAAGGTTTTCTAAGTAAAAAAGATTAATGTTTTGTAAAGTTTCAAAAGTAAAAAGCTTTCTATTTTTTCATTCTTCATCCTCATCAACTAAATCTAGGATTCAATACCCTCTCATTCTCATCCCAAAACTTGGGTAAATGCTCGTTGACTTCATCTCTAGGATTTCATATGTCTAAAAGATTGATTTTATAAAGTTTTTAAAATAAGAAACGTTCTATTTTTTCAATTTTCATCCTTCATCAACTAAATCTAAGATTCAATACCATCACATCGTTATCCCAAAACTAGGCTAAAAGCCCTGTGACACCATATCTAGGGACTCCTATGTCTAAAAGATGGCTGTTTTTTGAAGTTTTTAAAATAAAAAATTTTCAATTTTTTCAATCTCCATTCTTTATCAGCTAAATCTAAGATTCAGTAACATCTAATCTTCATCTCAAAACTTGGCTAAAAGATCGTGGACACCATTTATAGGGTTTCCTATGTCTAAGAGGTGGATGTCTTATAAAGTTTCTAAAACAAGAAATTTTTTATTTTTCAATCTCTATCCTTCACCAACTAAATCTACGATTCAATACTATCTCATCCTCATCCGAAAACTTGGCTAAAAGCACCTTCACACCATCTCTAGGGCTTCCTTTGTCTAAATGACGTATGTTTTTCAAAGTTTCTAAACTAAGAAACTTTCTATTTTTTAATCTCCATCCTTCATCAACTAAATCTAAGATTCAATACCCTCTCATTCTCATCCCAAAACTTGACTAAAAGCTCGTTGACATTGTCTCTATGGTTTCTTATAGCTAAAAGATTGATGTTTTATAAAGTCTAAAATAATAAACTTTCTAATTTTTCAATCTTCATCCTTTATCAACTAAATCTAAGATTCAATATCATCTCATCCTCACCTCAAAACATAGTTAAAAGCTCCTTAACAACGTCTCTAGGATCTCTTATGTGTAAAAGATAGATGTTTTATGAAGTATCTAAAATAAAAAAAACTTTCTACTTTTTAAATTTCCATCCTTTATCAACTAAATCAAAGTTTCAATACCCTTTCGTCATCATCTCAAAACTTGGCTAAAAGATACTTACGCCATCTCTAGGGGTTCCTATGTCTATAAGATGGACGTCTTATAAAGTTTCTAAAATAAGAAACTTTCTATTTTTTTAGTCTTCATCCTTAATCAACTAAATCTAAGATTCAATATCATCTCATAATTATCTCAAAATTTAGGTAAAACTTCCTTCACACCATCTCTAGGGTTTCCTATGTCTGAAAGATGGATGTTTTATAAAGTTTCTAAAATAAGAAATTTTCTATTTTTCAGTCACCATCCTTCATCAACTAAATCTAACATTCAATATCCTCTCATTCTCATCCCGATACTTGCCTACAACTCGTTGACATCATCTCTATGGTTTCTTATAGCTAAAAGATTGATGTTTTATAAAGTCTCTAAAATAATAAACTTTCTATTTTTCAATCCATCATTCATCAACTAAATCTAAGATTCAATATCATCTCAGCCTCACCCTAAAACATAGTTAAAAGCTCCTTAACAACGTCTCTAGGGTCTCTTATGTGTAAAAGATAGATAATTTATAAAGTATCTAAAATAAGAAACTTTCTACTTTTTAAATCTCAATCATTTATCAACTAAATCTAAGATTCAATACCCTCTCATACCCATCTCAAAACTTGGCTAAAAGATCCTTGATGCCATCTTTAGGGGTTTTTATGTCATGGACGTCTTATAAAGTTTCTAAAATAAGAAACTTTCTATTTTTTTAGTCTACATCCTTAATCAACTAAATCTAAGATTCAATATCATCTCATTTTCATTTCAAAACTTAGGTAAAACCTCCTTCACACAATCTCTAGGGTTTTCAATGTCTGAAAGATGAATGTTTTATAAAGTATCTAAAATAAGAAACTTTCAATTTTTTCAATCTCCATCATTCATCAACTAACTCTAAGATTCAATACCATCTCATCCTTATTTCAAAACTTGGGAAAAAGCTCCTTGATACCATCTCTAGGGTTTAATAAGTCTAAAAGATTTAAGTTTTATAAAGTTTCTAAAATAAGAAACTTTCTATTTTTTCAATCTCCATCTATCAACTAAATCTAAGATTAAATACCATTTCATTCTCTTCCCAAAACATAGTTAGAACCTCGTTGACATCATCTCTAGGGTTTCCTATGTCTAAAATATAGATGTTTTATAAAGTTTCTAAAGTAAGAAACTTTCTATTTCTCAATCTCCTTCAATGATCAACAAAATCTAAGATTCAAAATCATCTTAACGTCATCTAAAAACTAGGCTAAAAGCTCCTTGACCCCATCTCTAGGGTTTCCTTTGTCTAAAAGATGGATGTCATATAAAGTGTCTAAAATAAGAAACTTTTCATTTTTTCAATCTCCATTCTTCATCAACTAAATCAAAGATTCAGTATCATCTCATCCTCATCTCTCAAAACTTAGCTAAAAGCACCTTGACATTATCTCTAGGGTTTCCTATGTCTAAAAGATGGATGTTTTATAAAGTTTCTAAAATAAGAAACTTTCTATTTTTAATTCTCCATCCTTCACCAACTAAATCTACGATTCAATACCATCTCATCCTCTTTCCAAAACTTGGCTAAAAGCACCTTGACACCATCTCTAGGGTTTCCTATGTCTAAAAGATGGATGTTTTATAAAGTTTCTAAAATAAGAAACTTTCTAATTTTTCAATATCCTTCCTTCATCGATTAAATCAAAGATTCAATACCCTCTTATTCTCATCCTAAAACATGGCTTAAAGCTCGATGACATAATCACTCGGGTTTCTTATTTCTAAAAGATGGATGTTTTACAAAGTTACTAAAATAAGAAACTTTCTATTTTTTAAATCTCCGTCCTTAATCTAATAAATGTAAGATTCAATATCATTTCATCATTATCCCAAAACACGGCTAAAAGCTCCTTGACACTATCTCAAGTTTTTCTAAGTAAAAAATATTAATATTTTGTAAAGTTTCAAAAATAAGAAACTTTTTATTTTTCCATTATGCATCCTTCATCAACTAAATTTAGGATTCAATACCCTCTCATTCTCATCCCAAAACTTGGGTAATGCTCGTTGACATCATCTCTAGGGTTTCCTATGTCCAAAAGATTGATTTTTATAAAGTTTTTAAAATAATAAACTTTCTATTTTTTCAATTTCAATCATTCCTCAACTAAATCTAAGATTCAATACCATCACATCGTCATCCCAAAACTAAACTAAAAGCCTCGTGACACCATATCTATGGTCTCCTATGTCTGAAAGATGGTAGTTTTTTAAAGTTTTTAAAATAAAAAATTTTCTATTTTTTCAATCTCCATTCTTTATCAACTAAATCTAAGATTCAATACCATAACATCCTCACCACAGAACTTGGCTAAAAGCTCCTTCACACCATCTCTGGGGTTTCTTATGTCTAAAAGATGGATGTTTTATAAAGTTTATAAAATAAGAAACTTTCTATTTTTTCAATCTCCATCCTTCTTCAACTAAATCTAAGAATAAATATCAATACTTTCTCATCTCAAAAGTTTGCTAAAATCATCTTTACACCATCTCTATAGTTTACTAAGTCTAAAAGATTGATGTTTTATAAAGTTTCTAAAATAAGAAACTTTTTATTTTTTCATTCTCCATCCTTCATCAACGAAATCTAAGATTCAAACCCTCTCATTCTTATCCCAAAACATGGCTAAAAGCTCGTTGACATCATCTCTAAGGTTTCATATGTCTAAAAGATGGATGTTTTATAAAGCTTCTAAAATAAGAAACTTTCAATTTTTCAATCTCCATCCGTCGTAAACTAATTCTAAGATTCAATACCATATCATCCTCATCTCAAAACTTGGCTAAACGCTCTTTGACACTATCTCTAGGTTTTACTAAGTCTAAAAGATTGATATTTTATAAAGTTTCTAAAATAAGAAAGCTTCTATTTTTTCAATCTCCATCCTTCATCAACGAAATCTAAGATTCAGTACCCTCTCATTCTCATCCCAAAACTTGGCTGAAAGCTCGTTGATATCATCTCTAGGGCTTCTTATGTCTAAAAGATGGAAGTTTTATACGGTTTCTAAAATAAGAAACTTTCTATTTTACAATCTCCATCCTTGTTCAACAAAATCTAAGATTTAATACCCTCTAATCTGAATCTCAAAACATGGCTAAAAGCTCATTGACACCTTCTATAGGGTTTCCTATGTCTAAAAGGTGGAAGTTTTATAAAGTTTCTAAAATAAAAAATATTTTATTTTTGAATCTCTATGCTTCTCTAACTAAATCTACAATTCAATACCATCTCATCCTCATCCCAAACCTTGGATAAAAGCACCTAGACTGGTCTCTAGGGTTTCTTATGTCTAAAAGATGTATGTTTTATAAAGTTTCTAAAATAATAAACTTTCTACTTTTTCAATCTCTATCCATCATCAACTAAATCTAATATTCAATACCCTCCCATTCTCATCCCAAAACTTGGCTAAAGGCACGTTGATAACATCTTTAGGGTTTCCTATGTTTCAAAGACGGATGTTTTATAAATTTTCCAAAATAAGAAACTTTCTATTATTTCAATCTCCATCCTTCATCAACTAAATCTAAGATTCAATATCATCTCATCATTATCTGAAAACATGGCTAAAAGCTCATTGAGACCGTCTCTAGGGTCTCCTATGCCTAAAAGATGGATGTTCTATAAACTTTCTTCAATAAAAGACTTTCTATTTTTTCAATCTTCATCCTTTATCAACTAAATCTAAGATTAAATACCATCTCATCCTCATCGCAAAATTTGGCTAAAAGCTCCTTGACACCATATATAGGGTTTCCTATATCTGAAAGATTGATGTTTTATAAAGTTTCTAAAATAAGAAAGTTTCTATTTGTTCAACCTCCATCATTTATCAACTAAATCTGAGATTCAATACCATCTCATCCTTTTATCAAAACATGGCTAAAAGCTCCTTGACACCTCTCTAGGGTTTCCTATGTCTAAAAGATGGATGTCTTACAAAGTTTCTAAAATAAGAAACTTTCTATTTTTTCAATCTCCATCCTTAATCAACTAAATCTAAGATTCCATACCCTCTCATTCTCATCCCAAAACTTGTCTAAAAGCTAGTTGGCATCATCTGTAGGGTTTCATATGTCTAAAAGATGGATGTTTTAAACAGTTTCTAAAATAGAAAACTTTCAATTTTTTCAATCTCCATCCTTTATCAAGTAAATCTAAGATTCAATATCATCTCATCCTCATCTCAAAACTTGGCTAAAAGCACCATGACAACATCTCTAAGGTTTTCGATATCTAAAAGATAGATGTTTTATAATGTTTCTAAAATATGAAACTTTCTATTTTTAAAATTTTTATCACGCATCAACTAAATCTAAGATTCAATACCATCTCATCATCATCTCAAAACTTGGCTAAAAGCTCCTTCATGCCATCTCTAGGGTTTACTAAGTCTTAAAGGTTGATATTTTATAAAGTTTCTAAAAGAAGATTCAATACCCTCTCATTCTCATCCAGAAAATTAGCTAAAAGATCGTTGACATCATCTATAGGGCATCCAATGTCTAAAAGATGGATATTTTATAAAGTTTCTAAAAAAAGAAACTTTCTATTTTTTCAATCCCCATCCTTCATCAACTAAATCTAAGAATCAGTATCATCTAATCGTTATCCCAAAATATGGCTAAAAGCTCCTTCACACCGTGTCTAGGGTCTCCTACATCTAAAAGATGGTTATTTTCTGAAGTTTCTAAAATAAGAAACTTTCTATTTTTTCAGTCTTCATCCTTTATCAAATAAATAGAATATTCAATACCATCTCATCCTAATATCAAAACTTGGCTAAAAGCACCTTCACACCATCTGTAGGGTTTCCGATGTCTAAAAGATTGATGTCTTATACAGTTTCTAAAATAAGAAACTTTTTTTTTCAATCTCCATCCCTCATCAAATAAATCTTAGATTTAATATCATCTCATCATCATCTCAAAACTTAGCTAAAAGCTCATTGACACCATCTCTAGTGTTTCATATGACTAAAAGATAAATATTTTCTAAAGTTTCTAAAATAATAAACTTTCTATTTTTTCAATCTCCATCCTTGTTCAACTAAATCAAAGATTCAATACCATCTAATCCTCATCTCAAAATTTCCCTAAAAGCTTCTTGACACATTTTATTGGGTTTCCTATGTCTTAAAGATTGATGTTATAATGTTTCTAAAATAACAGACTTTCAATTTTACAATCTCCATCCTTGATCAACTAAATCTAAGATTCGATAACATCTAATCTTCATCTCAAAACATGGCAAAAAGCTCGTTGACAACATCTATAGGGTTTCCTATGTCTAAAAGGTGGATGTTTTATAAAGTTTCTAAAATAAGAAACTTTTTATTTTTAAAACTCTATCCTTCACCAACAAAATCTATGATTCAATACCATCTCATCCTCATCCTAAAAGTTGGCTAAAAGCACCTCGACACCATCTCTAGGGTTTCCTAAGTCTAAATGACGTATCTTTTACAAAGTTTCTAAAATAAGAAACTTCCTATTTTTTTAATCTCCATCTTTTATCAACTAAATCAAAGATTCAATACCCTCTCATTCTCATCCCAAAACTTGGTTAAAAGCTCATTTACATCATCTCTAGAATTTCCTATAGCTAAAAGATGGATGTTTTATAAAGTCTCTAAACTATTAAACTTTTTATTTTTTCAATCTCTATCATTCGTCAACTAAATCTAAGATTAAATATCATCTCATCCTCACCCAAAAACTTAGTTAAAAGCTCCTTAACAGCGACTCCAGGGTCTCTATGTGTAAAAGATTGATGTTTTATAAAGTATCAAAAATAAGAAATATTCAATTTTTTCAATCTCCATCCTTTGTTAATTAAATTTAAAATTCAATACCCTCTCATCCTCATCTCAAAACATAGTTAAAAGCTCATCGACACAATCTCTAGGGGTTCCTATGTCTAAATGATGGATGTCTTAAAAAGTTTCTAAAATAAGAAACCTTCTATTTTTTCAAACTCCATCCTTGTTCAAATAAATCAAAGATTCAATACCATCAAATCCTCATCTCAAAACTTGGCAAAAAACTCCTTCACACCATTTATGAGGTTTCTTATGTCTAGAAGATTGATGTTTTATAAAGTTTTTAAAATAAGAAACTTTCCATTTTAATCTCAAAACTTTCCATCCTTGATCAACTACCATCTAATCCTAATCTCAAAACTTGGCTAAAAGTTCGTTGACACCATCTATTAGGTTCATATGTCTAAAATGTGGAAGTTTTATAAATTTTATAAAATAAGAAACTTTCTATTTTTCAATCTCAATCATTCACGAACAAAATCTACAATTCAATACCATCTCATCCTCATCCCAAAACTTGGGTAAAAGCACATTGACACCATCTTTAGGGTTTCTTACGTCTAAAAGATGGATATTTTATAAAGTTTATAAAATAAGAAACTTTATATTTTTCAATCTCCATCTATCATCAACTAAATCTGAGATTCAATACTCCCTTATTCTCATCCCAAATCTTGGCTAAAAGCTCCTCCTTGACACCATCTCTATGGTCTCATATGTCTAAATGATGGATGTTTTATAAGTTTCTAAAATGAGGAACTTTCTATTTTTTCAATCTCCATCCTTAATCAACTAAATCAAAGATTAAATATTATCTCATCCTAATCTCAAAACTTAGCTAAAAGCTCCTTGACACCATCTCTAGGATTTCCTATTTCTAAAAGATTGATATTTTATAAAGTTTCTAAAATAAGAAACTTTCTATTTTTCAATCTCAATCTTTCACCAACTAAATCTACGATTCAATACCATCTCATCCTCATCCCAAAACTTGGCTAAAAGCTCCTTGATACCATCTCTAGGGTTTCCTTGGTCTAAAAGATGGATGTTTTAGAATGTTTCTAAAATACAAAACTTTCTACGTTTTCAATCTCCATACTTATTCAACTAAATCTATGATTTAGTACCCTCTCATTCTTAGCCCAAAACTTGGCTAAAAGCTCGTTGACATCATATCTAGGATTTTCTATGTCTAAAAGATGGATGTTTTACAAAATTTCTAAAATAAGAAACTTTAGATTCTTTCAATCTCCATCCTTAATAAGCTAAATCTAAGATTCAATACCATCTCATCCTCATCTCAAAATTGAGCTAAAAGCTCATTCATCCCATCTCTAGTGTTTCCTAAGTCTAAAAGATGTATGTCTTATAAAGTTTATAAAATAAGAAACTTTCTATCTTTTCAATCTCCATCATTCATCAACTAAATCAAAGATTCAATATCATCTCATCTTAATCTCAAAAGTTAGCTAAAAGCTCCTTCACACCATCTCTAGGGTTTCCTATGTCTAAAAGAAGGATGTTTTATAAAGTTTTAAAAATAAGAAACTTTCTATTTTTTCAAAATTCATCATTTATCAACTAAATCTAAGATTCAATACCATCTCATCCTTATCACAAAACTGAACTAAAAGCTCCTTAACCCCTTCTCTAGAGTTTCCTATGTCTAAAAGACGGATGTCTTATAATGTTTATAAAATAAGAAACTTTCTATTTTTTCAATCTCCATCCTTCATCAACTAAATCAAAGATTCAATATCATCTCATCTTAAGCTCAAAAGTTAGCTAAAAGCTCTTTCACACCATCTCTAAGGTTTCCTAGGTCTAAAAGAAGGATGTTTTATAAAGTTTCAAAAATAAGAAACTTTCTATTTTTTTAAATTCATCATTTATCATCTAAATCTAAGATTCAATACCATCTCATCCTTATCACAAAACTGAACTAAAAGCTCCTTAACCCCTTCTCTAGGGTTTCCTATGTCGAAAAGATGGATGTTTTATAAAGTTTGAAAAATAGGAAACTTTCTATTTTTCAATCTCCATCCTTCACGAAAAAAAATTACGATTCAATACCATCTCATCCTCACCCCAAAACATGGCTAAAAGCACCTTGACACAATCTTTAGGGTTTCTTATGTCTAAAAGATAGATCTTAATAAGAAACTTTCTACTTTTCTATCTCCATCCGTCTTCAACTAAATCTAAGATTTAATACTCTCTCACTCTCATCCCAAAACTTGGCTAAAAGCTCTTTGACACCGTCTCTATGGTCTCATATGTCTAAACGAGGGATGTTGTATAAGTTTCTAAAATAAGAAACTATCTATTTTTTCAATCTCCATCCTTCATCAACTAAATCAAAGATTAAATATCATCTCATCCTTATCTCAAAACTTAGCTAAAAGCTCATTGACACCATCTCTAGGATTTCCTAATTCTAAAAGACGGATGTTTTATTTTTTTTAAATTCATCATTTATCAACTAAATTTAATATTCAATACCATCTCATCCTCATCTCAAAACTGGGCTAAAAGATCCTTGACCCCATCTCTAGGGTTTCCTATGTCTAAAAGATGGATGTCTTATAATGTTTATAAAATAAGAAACTTTCTATTTTTTCAATCTCCATCCTTTATCAACTAAATCTAAGATTAAATACTATCACATCCTCTTCTCAAAACTTGGCTAAAAGCTCCTTCACACCATCTCTAGGATTTCCTATGTCTAAAAAGATGAATGTCTTATAAAGTTTCTAAAATATGAAACTTTCTATTTTGATCTCCATCCTTCACCAATTAAATCTACGATTAAATATCATCTCTTCCTCATCCCAAAACTTCGTTAAAAGCACCTTCACACCATCTCTAGGGTTTCCTATGCCTAAAAGATGGATTTTTATAAACTTTTTAAAATAAGAAACTTTCTATTTTTTCAATCTCCATACTTAATCAACAAAATCTATGATTCAGTACCCTCTCATTCTTATCCTAAAACTTGGGTAAAAGCTAGTTGACATCATCTCTAGGGTTTCCTATGTCTTAAAGATGGATGTTTTATAAAGTTTCTAAAATAAGAAACTTTATATTTTTTCAATTCTCATCTTTCATCAACTAAATCTAAGATTCAATATCATCTCATCGTTATCCCAAAACATGGTTAAAAGCTTCTTGACACCGTGTCTAGGGTCTCCTATATCTAAAAGATGGATGTTTTATAAAGTTTCTAAAATAAGAAACTTTATATTTTTTCAATATTCATCCTTTATCAACTAAATATAAGATTCAATACCATGTCATCTTCATCTCAAAACTTGGCTAAAAGCTCCTTCACCCCATATGTAGGGTTTCATAAGTCAAAAAGATTGATATCTTATACAGTTTCTAAAATTTGAAACTTTATTTATTTTTTTCAATCTCCATCTTTCATCAACTAAATCTAAGATTCAATATCATCTCATCCGCATCTCAAAACTTAACTAAAACCTCCTTGACACCATCTCTAGGGTTTCCCATGTCTAAATGGTGGATGTTTTCTAAAGTTTCCAAAATAAGAAACTTTCTATTTTTTCAATATCCATCCTTGTTCAAATAAATCAAAAATTCAATACCATCTAAATCTCCTCTCAAAACTCACCTAAAAGCTCCTTGACACCATTTATGGGGTTTCCTATGTCTCAAAGATTGTTGTTTTTCAAAATTTCTAAAATAAGAAACTTTCAATTTTATAATCTCCATCCTTATTCAGCTAAATCTAAGATTCAATAACACCTAATCTTAATCTCAAAACTTGGCTAAAAGCTCGTTCACACCATCTACAGGGTTTTCTATGTCTAAAAGGTGGATGTTTTATAAAGTTTCTAAAATAAGAAACTTTTTATTTTTCAATCTCTATCCTTCACCAACTAATTCTACGATTAAATACCATCTCATCCGCATCCCAAAACTTGGCAAAAAGCACCTTGACACCATCTCTAGGATTTCCTATGTCTAAATGACGTATGTTTTTCAAAGAGTCTAAAATCAGAAACTTTCTATTTTTCTTTTCTCCATCATTCTTCACCTAAATCTAAGATTAATTACTCTCTCATTCTCATCCCAAAACTTAGCTAAATGCTCGTTAACATCATCTCTAGGGTTTCTTATAACTAAAAGATGGATGTTTTGTAAAGTCTTTAAAATAATACACTTTATCTCAATCCTTCATCAACTAAATCTAAGATTCAATCATCTCATCCTCTCCCCAAATCATAGTTAAAAGCTCCTTAACACCATCTCTAGGGTCTCTTATGTGTAAAAGATGGATGTTTTAAAAAGTATCTAAAATAAGAAACTTTCTACTTTTTCAATCTCCTTCCTAGATCAACTAAATCTAAGATTCAATACCCTCACTCCATCTTTTTATTTAGACATAGGAGACCCTAGAGATGGTGTCAAGGAGCTTTTACTAAAGTTTTGAGATTAAGATGAGATGGTTTTGAATCTTAAATTTAGTTGATCCAGGATGGAGATTCAAAGAGTAGAAAGTTTCCTATTTTAGATACTTTAAAAAACATCCATTTTTTAGACGTAAGAGACCTTAGAGACGGCGTTAAGGAGCTTTTACCCATGTTTTGGGATGATGATGAGATGGTATTCAGTCTTTGATTTAGCTGATGAAGGATGGAGATTGAAAAAATAGAAAGTTTCTTATTTTAGAAACTTTATAAAACATCATCTTTAGGACATAGGAAACCTTATAGATGGTGTCAAGGAGCTTTTAGTCAAGTTTTGAGACGAGGATTAGAGTGCATTGAATCTTAGATTTAGTTGATGAAGGATGGAGATTGAAAAAATAGAAAGTTTCTTATTTTAGAAACTTTATAAAACATCCATCTTTTGGACATAGGAAACTCTAGATATGGTGTTAAGGGGCTTTTAGCCACGTTTTGAGATGTGGATGAGATGGTATTGAATCTTAGATTTAGTTGATAAAGGATGGAGATTGAAAAAATAGAAAGTTTTTTATTTTAAAAACCTTACAAAACATCAATCTTTTAGGCATAAGAGTACCTAGAGATGGTATCAATGAGCTTTTAGCTAAGTTTTGGGATGATGATTAGATGGTATTAAATCTTAGATTTAGTTGATCTCGGATGGAGATTGAAAAAATAAAAAGCTTCTTATTTTAGAAACTTTATAAAACATCAATCTTTTAGACATAGGAAACCCTATGTATGGTGTCACGGAGTGTGAGACCGGATCCCGCGAGAGGGGTGGGGCGCTAGACACCACACTCTCTCTTGGTCTCTCGAACCCACGCGATTGGTGTGTGCCTTTTTTTCTTTTTATTATTGATTACCCAACCAAGCTGGTGTGGACCCCGATCTGAGAGGACGAGTGCGGCGAGGGACGCGAGATCCCTCCTGGAATCCTCTAAGATCTCCACAACGTGAAGGAGAGCTCTGCTAAGGAACTCTCGAAACGGTTGCCACCCTCACAGTATAGCACGAGTGGCGATATAAAAAAGAAAGAGATACGTCTTGATCCAAGGATGAATCCCTAAACCAAGACGTACCTAAAAATAACTCAGAGTCGCCATCCATGGATACGCCATGGAACCAAAATAAATGCTCTGTTTGCAATGGATAACCAGAGATAGAAAAGGTCCGTGCCTGATGACGAATGGAGAAGGTCCGAAGAGCACCCCCAATTCGCCCGAGTGCGAACAGTTGGTCTCTTATGCCATTTATTTATTAACTTCAAAGAATTTTTGGGCAAAATCATGTGAAATGGGAACAAAATATCCCCGGGAAGACATCTACCTAATCATGCATGACCAGGGGATAAAATAATAAGTACAAAAAAATAAAATAAAAGATGTGTCTGTAAGCCCAAGGGTCTACTCTCCTATCTTGTTTTGATGATTCTAAACATAATTAATTGTGTTATTGAATACTAATCAATTTACCTTGAAGTGTTGTGTTTAAGATAGGATTGATCAATTGAAGAAACCAACACACTACATGGTCATGCTTGAAGACTTACCAACACAAGGTTCAAAGGAGCTAAGTGGAACTCACATCATCTCTCAAGCAAGCATACAAAAGATGGAAGATCAATTGAAGACCAAGACTGAAGAGAAGTTGAAGGTTGCATAGGTATCATTGTACATCATTTCCCTTTAGATTTCTAAGACAAGGCAAAGTGTTTTTAAAAGAGTTTTTCAAACACACTTAAGAACTTAAAATGGATTAGTGAATGGTTATGTGGTGGACCAACATGTTGGGAACCTCATAAACATTCCAAAATTATCATAGGGGTTGAGTTCCAAAAGCCAAAAATCAAACAAGTAATAAAAACACAAAATCTGCTGATTTTTAGGCTTCTCGGAGCTCCGAGCTCAGAACTCTGAGAGTTCCCTCGGAACTCCGAGAAATGGTCCAGTAGCTTCTGGCCATTTTCTCGGAACTCCGAGAAATGGTCCAGTAGAATATTTTCTTCTTCTGGCCATTCTCTCGGAACTCCGAGAATATTTCTCGGAACTCCAAGAATGGTCTCGGAACTCCGAGAACCTCGCGACAGACCAAAAAAGAGCCGTTGGGATTTGAATTAATTTGTGATTTTTGTTATTTACACCCCCAAACGGTCATATTTTGTAAGGAAGCTATATATACAACATCAAGAGGATTATTTCCTCTCTCTTGAACATTTGAAAAACCTCCTTAAGCATTCAAGCAAACTTGCAACCCTTTCAAGCTTAAGATTTTATTTTTCCCAAACTTGCCTTGCACTTGCAAATCTATAGAGTTTGGATTTAGAGCTTTCACTTGCAATCACCATTGAAGAGCAATCAAGGGACTTCAAAGAGCATCAAGCTTTCAACAAGAAGCCAAGCTATTTATCTTCAATTTCTTGTAAAGGTGGCTAGGGCATCCTACCTTAATACCATAGGGAGCATCGCTTAGAACTCGGCGAAGAAGGAGAGTCGGTGTAAAGGTGTAAGGGCATCCTTATTTAATATCACTTGGAAGTGTAATCACCTAGGAGCCGAGCATCGTGGAGGTCTCCAATAGTGGAAATCCTTAAGGACGATCTTAAGAAGAGTGGAGTAGGGCTTTGCCCGAACCACTATATATCGGTGTGTTCTCTCTTGTTCTTGCACTTTCATTATTGTTTTTGGTTTGGCATTTCATTTTGTCTTTAATCATATTTGCACTAACCAAAAATTTAATCAAGAGAAGAAAATTCAAATTAAGGTTCATAATTAATTTTCAAAAGGCCTAATTTAGTGTTAAAATCAATTCACCCCCCCTCTTGTTTATTTCAATTGGTATCAGAGCTCCGTCTCTAATTTTTTAAACCCTAACCGGTCTAGAGTAAAGATTCTAAAAATGGCAAACCATCCTCAACACCATGAAGGTTACTCAAACACTAGGCCACCCTACTTTGATGGAACAAACTATGGATTTTGGAAAACCAAAATGAAAATCTGTTTAACCCAAGATTACCAAATGTGGAGAGCAATTAATAATGAATATACATTACCCACTAGAAATCTAAATGATTGGACCGAAACCGAACAACAAGCCTCAAACTACAACGCTAAAGCCATGAATTCCCTAATTTGTGCTTTGTCTCCCGGAGAATTCAATAGAATGTCAAATTTGAATTCGGCTAAGGAAATTTGGGACACCTTAGAAGTCACCCATGAGGGAACCAACCAAGTCAAAGAATCTAAAATGAATCACTTATTTAGGCAATATGAACTCTTTCAAATGACACCCGATGAAACTATTGCCGACATGTACACTAGATTCACGAACCTTGTAAATGGATTAAGGGGACTTGGAAAGCAATTTTTAAATAGAGATTTAGTGACCAAAATCCTTAGATCCCTACCTTTGTCATGGGAATCCAAAACCTCCGCAATCACCGAAGCCAAGGACATGAATACATTGAACCTAGATGAACTAATAGGGTCCTTGCTAACCCATGAAATGATTTTCAAAACAAAAGCACCCGAAATTGAAACTAAAATTGAAAAAGGAAAAGGAGTTGCTTTTGCTTGTAATTTAGGTGACAATGAAGATGCAAAGGAAGACATGAAAGATGAAGTTGCCCTCCTAACAAGAAGGATCAAATTCTTGCAAAGGAACATGGGAGGCATGAAAAATAGAAGGACCAATCCTCCATTGAAGAAGAAAGAAGAACTCGGTGATGGATCGTCTCAACCCCAATGCTATGGATGCAAGAAGCTTGGACACATTCGCCCGGATTGTCCACTCAAGAATGAGCCTTCTTCAAACAACCGTTTCAAGAGAAGAGAAGGCAAAAAAGGAATGACCGCCACATGGGATGAGGAAATTGAAAGTGAAGGCGAACAAAACGATGGAGAAGATTGCTTGATTGCAAGAAACGTTTGCTTCATGGCCTCAACAAACGACAATCAAGAGGTAAATACTTTAAATAATGTCATTGTTTTAAAAGAAGTTCTAGATTCCTTGCAAAATGCACATGATGAACTTGAGATTGAATTTGATAAAAATGCATTACTTGAAAATTCTCTCTCTAACATGACAAAAGAATTTGGTTGGTTAAAGAAAGGTCATGAATTTTTAAAGGATGAAAATGAAAAATACAAAATTGAAATTCATGATTTAAATGCTTCTATCAAAATCTTAAATGAAAATCGTCAAGAACTTTCTATTGAAAACAACAAGCTAAAGCATGAAAATAGTAAACTATCTTTTGAATATGATGAACTAAAGAAACTATTTGAAAATTTTGATCATAGTCCATTGAAATTGGATAGGCTTGTTAACATTCAAAGAATGCCACATGATAAAAGTGGACTTGGACACAAATGGAATACTACAATATCCAACTATAAAAACAAACTTATAAAGGCTTCTTCTAGTAGTACCAAAACTTGCTTTTATTGTGGTTTAGAAGGTCATTATAAAGTTGCTTGCATGCATGCTAAACAAGATAAAATCAAATTGAACTCTAAAGTGAAAATAAATGAACATAGCAAGATTAGGAAGATTTGGGTACCTAAAGGATCTCATTTGCCTATTCATATGTAGGTATGCCTTAAAAGCCATAACAAGAAGAACACGTGGTACCTTGATAGTGGATGCTCTAGACACATGACCGGAGATCTTACCCAATTTGCATCCCTATCACTTAAGGATGGTGGAGACGTTACCTTTGGAGATGATAAGAAAGGAAAAGTCAAAGGAGAAGGCACCATAGGTAACTCTACCTCTCCCATACATGATGTGCTTTATGTTGATGTCTTATCCCATAATCTTATTAGTATTAGTTAATTGTGTGATAATGGTTTTGAAGTAGTCTTCAACCTCGACAAATGCATTGTTAAAAATAAGATAGATGGAGAAGTGAAATTCATAGGTTCTAGAGACAATAATATTTACACTATTGGACTAGATGATCTTAGACTCTAAAATGTGACTTGTCTTAATGCCACTAGTGAAGATTCTTGGTTGTGGCATAGGAGGTTGGGTCATGCCGGAATGGATCTCATTTCGACCCTCTCCTCAAAAGAAATTGTTAGAGGATTGCCTAACTTCAAATACACCAAAGATCACATTTGTAGAACTTGTCAATTAGGAAAATAATTAAAAAGCTCATTTGCCCCCAAAAATATGATTTCAACCACCTACCCCTTGCAACTACTTCATATGGACCTTTTTGGACCAATGAAGACAAGTAGCTTAGGTGGAAAGAGGTACGTGTTTGTCATCGTGGATGACTATTCACGATTTACATGGGTCATATTTTTAGCACATAAAGATGAAACCTATGAAAATTTCCTTAAATTGTGTAATCAAATACAAAATGAAAAAGGTATTGCCATATCTTACATTAGAAGTGACCATGGAACGGAATTTGAAAATGTACATTTTGACACTTACTGTAATGAACATGGCATCAAACACAATTTTTCGGCACCTAGGACACCTCAACAAAATGGGGTTCTAGAAAGAAAGAATCGAACCCTCCAAGAAATGGCTAGAACTATGTTGCATGAAAATGATCTCCCTAGATACCTTTTGGGCAGAGGCGGTTAGCACCGCTTGCTATATCATAAATAAGGTATATATAAGGCCAATTTCTAAGAAAACACCTTATGAGCTTTGGAAAAACTTGAAACCAAATATAAGCTATTTTAGAGTGTTTGGATGTAAATGCTTCATCTTAAACATTAAAGATAATTTACACAAATTTGATAAGAAATCGGATGATGGCATATTCTTAGGGTATTCTTCACATTAGCAAGGCATATAGAGTATTTAATAGAAGAACTCTAGTTGTAGAAGAATCCATGCATGTGACATTTGATGAGAGAGAGCCAACACCTCAAGAAATGCCACACGATGAGGATGAACCTATTGAACATCTATTACCTAAGACAAATGTTCCTTCCCATGCATCTACAAGTAATACATTGCCTAGTGAGGAAGTAGAAATGTAGATGATGACTCATTGCCTAGGGATAGGAGAATATTGGTAGATCATCCTGAATCCCAAATCCTAGGTGATGCCACATCGCCGGTAAGAACTAGATCATACTATCGTAGTGTGAGCAATAACTTGGCGTTCCTATCCGAATTAGAGCCTAAGTCCATCAAGAAAGCCGAAAAGGATGAATATTGGTTGATGGCTATGCAAGAAGAGTTAAGTCAATTCGAAAGGAACAAGGTGTGGAGGCTAGTACCTAGACCTAGTGATCATCCAGTCATTGGCACGAGATGGGTGTATAGAAACAAATTGGATGAAAATGAAATTATCACTAGAAGTAAAGCTAGACTTGTAGCCCAAGGGTACAATCAGGAGGAAGGAATAGACTATGATGAGACATTTGCTCCTGTTGCCCGTATGGAAGCCATTAGGATACTCTTGGCATATGCATCTCACAAAGGATTTAAACTCTATCAAATGGATGTCAAAAGTGCCTTCCTAAATGGCTATATCCAAGAGGAAGTGTATGTTGAGCAACCTCCAGGTTTTGAAGACTTCAAACATCCAAATCATGTCTTCAGGCTTGATAAAGCTTTATATGGATTAAAGCAAGCTCCTAGAGTTTGGTATGAGAGGCTTTGCACTTTCCTGGTGAAAAAAGGATTTGAGATGGGAAAGGTGGATAAAACTTTATTTATCAAAAGAGAAAATCAAGATATCCTCCTTGTACAAATCTATGTAGATGACACCATCTGTGGCTCAACTAATCAAAAAATGTGTGATGAATTTGCAACTCTAATGAAAAATGAATTTGAAATGAGCATGATGGGTGAGTTAACCTACTTCTTAGGACTCCAAATTAAACAATACCAAAATGGGATATTTATAAATCAAGAAAAATATACAAAGGAGTTACTAAAGAAGTATGGCATGGATAGCAGTAAGACATCAAGAATTCCCATGAGTACAACTGCTAAGCTAGAAAAGGATGAATTTGGCAAATCTATAGATCAAAAGATGTATAGGGGTATGATAGGTAGCTTACTCTATTTGACAGCCAGCAGACCAGACATTATGTTTACTGTCTGTCTCTGTGCTCGATTTCAATCGGATCCAAAAGAGTCTCACCTATCGGCAGCTAAGAAGATTTTCAAGTACTTAAGAGGAACCCAAAGTCTGGGACTATGGTATGAAAGATCATCTGCCTTCACTCTCATTGGATATTCAGATGCAGACTTTGCTGGATGTAGAGTGGATAGGAAAAGCACTAGTGGGACTTGTCAATTCTTAGGAAAATCACTTGTTTCATGGTTTAGCAAGAAACAAAATTCAGTAGCTCTGTCCACAACAGAAGCAGAATATGTGGCAGCTGGAGCTTGCTGTGCACAAGTCCTATGGATGAAAAGCACATTGATGGACTACGCAATTAAAATGGAAAATATTCTCATCCAATGTGACAATACTAGTGCTATAAGTTTGACAAAGAACCCCATACAACACTCTAGAACAAAACATATTGAGATTAGGCACCACTTCATTAGAGATCACTCACAAAAAGGGGACATTTGCTTAAAATATATCAACACTGAGGATCAATTAGCGGATATCTTTACAAAACCCCTTAGTGATGATAGAATTTGTTATATCCGATGTGCCTTAAACATTTGGAGGGCGGATCAAGTCAAAGAAATTGCCAAATAAATACTTTGTGCCTTTCACCAGCTTATCTATATAGTATTTATATATATCATCCTTATTTGGTAGTATCTGCATTAATGAGATGTCAAATATTTAATCCTAAAAATCACTCAATTGGTACTCTTAGCCTTCTTAGTTTTCTAAGTTGGAGAGGTACCTTCACTTTAATTAAAAATACTTAACAATTTGACTAGTGTCAACATCTCGATCATGAACAAGTATATGTGTATTACTTGGCTAAATATTTTTATACCATAAGCATTGATTTAGGGGGTGTGGACCCCGATCCGAGAGAGGCGGGGGACGAGCCCCCACATGAAGTCTCTATTGATCATCCACGTGAATGGAGAGCTCTACCAAGGAACTCTCGAAAGAAGTGCCCCTCACAGCATGAGTGGCGATACAAAGGTGAGATACCTCTCGATTCGGTGACTAGCCCAGATTCGAGGCGTACCTTAAACAAATAAGAGTCGCCATCCAAGGAAGTGGGCCAAGGATCCCATACTATGCTCTGTTGCAACGGATAACCAGAGATTATGAAAGAAAGGTTCGTGCCTGGTTACGAATTCGGAAGGTCTAAAGAGCACCTCATCCGCCCAAGTGTAAACACATGGTCTCTTATGCCATTTAGTTAATAATTTTGAAGAGTTTTGGACAAAAGTCATATGAAATGGGAACGAATATCTCCGAGAAGATGTCTATATAATCATGCATGTCTTGGAGATGAATAATAAGCACACATAAAAGAAATGAAAGAAGTGTCGCCTAATAATAGCTAGGTTAAGAGTGTCATACCTAATTGGTGTCTGAGTTCTGGTGTGCAAACACATGCATGCTACAGCTAAAGGTATAGGATCTGTACATGAAAGTAAGAAAACACATCAAAACACACAACACAAATCAATTCTATACATGACTGGACAAGATGAATCCTAAAACTCTAATGCGACTTGACTCAGACCAAGATGGCCGTCAATCCCAGCTGCTCTACGTATCCCAGCCTCAGGAAGAATCGGAGTCAACGTAGTTCGATGTCCTATTCTAAACTATGATGCCTAACCATCTAGAACCACTATCTTAGACTCGATCCACTAGACTCGACTGATTTTTAAAGCTTTTTGCATGATTGCTTAAGTTCAGGTGAATTGTAATTTTCAGAACTCTCTATATGCCCTAACTAATGCAAGTTGATTAGCCTTAAGCCAATGCAGGTGGGCCCTACATCCTATGTGTAACTAGGCTATGCATCCTAAAGAAAATCATGGGCTGACTATATGCATCTTAGTCTAGCCATCAGTTCGACTAAATGTCTAACCGATCAACTTGAGGCCTCTTAACTCTAGGGACCCTCACACGAAATGACACACCATATCAACAAAAACAGGACAGACTCCTAACTCTAAAACACCCTAAATATCTAAGACAGACTCCTAACTCTAGAGGAAGATCTTTTTCAAAAGGTTTTGAAGAGTTTTTGCATTTTTTTGGAAGGGTTTGAAGTGTTTATTTTTAAAAGTTTGGCTGGACTTGGGATGTGAATCTCAAGCTGCACTACGTACCCCATGGAAAGGGATCAAGCCAACATAGTTCGGAACAGAATTCCTAACTACTCTCCTAATGACTCAAGATTTTTGAGATTTTTTAGTTTTTCAGATGTTTTTTATGTTTTTGACACAAGATGACAGAATCCTATCATCATAAGGGTAGGGCAAACTCCTGAATATCCCGCAAAGGTTGGACAGCATCCTATGCTTTGCGGGGGAAAAGAACAGAATCACTGCTCTGCAAGGGTTGGACAGCATCCTATACCTTGCAAGGAACTGGATAAAATGACATGACTTGACGAAAGGTTGGACAAAACCCTAACCCCTATGATAATAGGACTGACTCCTGAAAGAATGACTGACTCTCTAGCTAAGGACAGATTCCTATGCTAAGGACTGACTCTGAAACTAGAAATTCTAAAAAAGGAGGTACTAATGAGACAAAGCCTGTCTCCGAATGATTTGACTTTTTATCGAGACATAGCTTGTCTCTTTAAAAATGGGTGGGCTCTAGATGACTCTTTCATTGCCCGTGCAATGATAAGGCTCCTAATGTTTCAAAGGTATACATCTAAAAGACTGGGCAAGTCTTTTAAATGAAAGAGGGGAATGCTATTTAGACTGAGCAAGTCCCCTATGGTGGGCTTGGGCTAGCGCCTTCATCGCCCCAGTATAATGAGAAAGAGCAAGTTTTAAGTATTTCTAAAGACTAGACAAATCTATAGAGAAAGAAGAAGAAAGAAGGGGGTACTGAGCAAACAAGACGAATTTATGCATTTATAAAATCATCGTAGCAACCATACAAAAGAGTATTATTTGAAGTTCACTTTATTTTCCCAAGTTTGATTAAAGTAACTGACTCTCTAAAACTTATGATAAAACAAGCAAAACATATAACAATGATAAGACATCTCAAATGTGGAATTTCATTCTTGTATTATCACAATTGCAACTAACAGATACTTATCATATGTGGCAAAGTCCTTAGAAAACCTGAGAAAGTATAATCGATAGTGAATAACAATCATGTGTAACTGTAGACAGCAGTTATGTGTTTTTGAAATGAACCCATAGGCAACAATTATATGAAATAATGAAAAGCAAGTAGTAGGCAACAGCGAATATCAGTTATGTGTTTGCGAACAAAACCAATGGGCAGTGGTTGTATGAAATAATGGACAGCAATTATGTGCAATAGCAAGCATTGAACCATAGAGGACAGCAGTTATGTGCAATAGCAAACAGTGAACAATGGAGGACAGCAGTTATGTGGACAATATCAAACAATGAACGATAGAGGACAGCAGTTATGTGCAATAATGAGCATCTAAGTAAATCCGTCATCATTTTTTTGATTCTTTACAAGAAAAGGAAAAAAAAATATACCCAAAATATCTCTTGAAACCAACATGATTCCTCATTTTGAATCTTCCAGATACCATATTAATCTTAGGGATTTAAAGAGCAACAAGTTAAGAAAATATTGGCTTAAAGAATTAAACCCCTACAATTATAGCCTTAAACAAATTTTATGAGAATCTTTTACTTACGACTAAACACATGCATCCATTCTATAAAGCCTGAACCACACAGAATACCTTGATCATAAGAAAATGAGAACACAGCCATGCCAGTTGAATAGATCAGAATCACGTTTATCAAGTCATTTTACAAATAAAATGTGGCCTATATACCAGAACTTGACCAACATCCATACAAAAATTGAGATCCTTTGATAAAGAAAATGAAAGCTAAACGAACTGTATCAAGATTACAATAATCAATTACTACTCAAACATTATAAAATTCTACAGGAATTATGCACTAATCAGCTCGTTATTAGTTTATTGACTCAGTAACGAGGGCCACAAATTTTGGATGTTGAATAATGTGATATAGGTGATTAAAGTAATGTGCTGTGCATAAGAAGATAAAAGGTCAGCGTCAGATTCAAAAATCCAGGGTTCGTTCCACACTTCTAAGATCAGTTTTTAGGAAAAAATCTCGGGTGGAAACAGGTTTTAGCATTATTTACTTATCAGAAAATAGTATGAAAAAAGTGGTTAAATTGATGAGTGTGTGTATAAATCTATAGGATAGCTATTGTGTACTTCTAAACAAATATACATCAAAATTATAGACTGTACACACCTATAGAGCAGCAGCTAAATGCCTTTAAACTGAACAAAAATTCACAATTGTAAAGCTTGACATGACCAGAAATCTTCAAGACCTTTTAATAGAAACAAGATAAGGCTTCAAGTAATATCAAGGGTGAGGTAGTTATCAAGGGAAAGAAAAGGCTGCCAAACTTAAAATGGTTCAGGGGCTGCCTGTTAATGTATATTGTTACAGGACTACATATGTCAAAAAAAAGAGAAAAGAATAAGGAACCAAAGTAGTACCCAAATATTTCTCTTACTTGCCAAAAGTTTGCCAAAGAGTGATCATAATTATCAACAATACTCATAGCCCAATCCAACCATGGTTAAACAAATCACAGCATAGTAATGTTCAAATATTTCGACATTAATGTCTAGTGATACAACTAGGGTACACAAAATTGTACAAAACATCTTTTTCACTAGCACACTACAGTTCCTTTCATCCCTACAAATGTGAAGACAGACATAATTCCAACTATTTTACATTAATTTCTAAAGAGATCCTAAAGATCAAATTTTTGAAAAGGAGCAAATGCTTAATGTTTGAAAGTACTCTCTGTGATAAAAGAAATTCTCATTTGAAAATCTTGAGACTCTATAACTTCTTTCTCTTATGTAAAGAGAAAATGACTACTACTGGAGAGTTAGCTCAAAATAAAACCAATCAAGTTCAACGATCATCAGGACACAAGCAAATGAGATTTATGTGGACAACAAAACATAGCAGTGTCAATATCATCTCCAAATAATCAAAGAGCTAACTTAATGTAATTTTTCTTAGATGAGTAGACTTGAGATTTTTAATAGAAATCATTTTATGAAATAAATTTTACCATCCCAATGTATCATAAATATTTACAGATCCCACAGCACCTTCCAAACAATTATATAACATATCCAAAATTCTACGAATTATTTTTATCACATCATCAAGTTGTATATACTCACATGGTGTAAAATAATTTAAGAGATGCTTATGATGGCATTAGATCCAATTCTCATTAAAGCGTTCCAATTCTCATTGAAGAGTTCTAAGAAACAATAGTAAGGCATTCAATTCAATGATTTAGGCATGCAATAGTTACAATACAAATTTCAATTAATATTAAGATGTCAACAGATGCTTTATGCCCATGTAAACTCCTTCAAGCTTTCTAACAAACACTATAGATATATGCATTCAAGGGCCAAACACGTTCAACAAACAGGTTAATAAGATTGATATGTAATTTCAATCTCACGCATTCTGTATATTACTAACAGCTTTTCAGATATCTTTCAGATGATAATGAAAATTAGATCACGAAAGGACTGTCACACACAATAAGATGTAGATCGGGACAATGATCCTTAATACAATATTCAAATCAATCACTCGCTTGCTACTTACAGCCTTTAACACATAAAACTTCCAAAAAAGATTTTAAGCCTTGAAATCCAAACATATACAGGAAAAAAAATACATAGAAAAAATGAAATAACTTCATGTTGAAGAGATTAAAATCATGGAGAATCAGTCACACGAATTTAACTGACCACATCTTGGTTTAAAACAAATCTCTATCAGCAAATGGCAATCAAATCTCTTCATCTCCATTTTGTCCGTTTTAAATTACACTTCGATTCTTTCGAAATGGAACAAATTTCAATGAATTACGACTTGAATTGAGTGAGTTATGGTCATCCAATCGGAGGTAGGTGTGAAAACTGCTAGACCAAAGCGCGAGTTTAACTATTTCCATCATAACTCTCAATATACATGGAGTTTTTTATCTCAGTTTCTTCCGTTATAAACTAAACTTCGATACCTTCGAGATGGTACAAATTTCTATGAATTCGGAGTTGAATTGAGTGAGTTATGGTCAATCAATCGGAGGTAGGTCTGTAAACTGCTAGACCAAAGCGCGAGTCTAACTATTTCCATCATAAGTCTCAAAATACTTGGAATTTTTCATCTCTGTTTCTTCCGTTTTAAATTACACTTCGACTCATTCGAAATGGAACAAATTTCAATGAATTACGAGTTGAATTGAGTGAGTTATGGTCATTCAATCGGAGGTAGGTACGTAAACTCCTAGACCAAACCGCGAGTCTAACTATTTCCACCATAACTTTCAAAATACATTGAGTTTTTCATCTCCGTTTCTTTCGTTTTAAACTATACTTCGACTCCTTCGAAATGTTACAAATTTCAAGAAATTCCGAGTTGAATTGAGTGAGTTATGATCATTCAATCGGAGGTAGGTGTGAAAACTGCTAGACCAAAGCGCGAGTCTAACTATTTCCATCATAACTCTCAAAATACATGGAGTTTTTTATCTCAGTTTCTTCCGTTATAAACTACACTTCGATACCTTCGAAATGGTACAAATTTCTATGAATTCCGAGTTGAATTGAGTGAGTTATGCTCAATCAATCGGGGGTAGGTCTGTAAACTGCTAGACCAAAGCGCGATTCTAACTATTTCCATCATAAGTCTCAAAATACTTGGAACTTTTCATCTCAGTTTCTTCCGTTTTAAATTACACTTCGACTCCTTCGAAATGGAACAAATTTTAATGAATTACGAGTTGAATTGAGTGAGTTATAGTCATTCAATCGGAGGTAGGTCTATAAACTGCTAGACCAAAGCACGAGTCCAACTATTTCCATCATAACTGTCAAAATACTTGGAATTTTTCATCTCCGTTTCTTTCGTTGTAAACTAGACTTCGAGAGCTTCCACATCGAACAAATTTCATTGAGTTCCGAGTTGAATTAAGTGAGTTATGGTCAATCAATCGGAGGTAGGTCTGTAAACTGCTAGACCAAAGCGCGAGTCTAACTATTTCCATCATAAGTCTCAAAATACTTGGAATTTTTCATCTCTGTTTCTTCCGTTTTAAATTACACTTCGACTCCTTCGAAATGGAACAAATTTCAATGAATTACGAGTTGAATTGAGTGAGTTATGGTCATTCAATCGGAGGTAGGTAAGTAAACTGCTAGACCAAACCGCGAGTCTAACTATTTCCACCATAACTTTCAAAAAACATCGAGCTTTTCATCTCAGTTTCTTCCTTTATAAACTAAACTTCGATACCTTCGAAATTAAACAAATTTCAATGAATTCCGAGTTTAATTGAGTGAGTTATGGTCAATCAATCGGAGGTATGTCTGTAAACGGCTAGACAAAAGTGCGAGTCTAACTATTTCCACCATAACTATCAAAATACTTGGCTTTTTTCATCTCCGTTTCTTTCATTTTAAACTACACTTTGACTCCTTCGAACTGGAAAAAATTTCAATGAATGCCCAGTTGAATTGAGTGAGTTATGGTCATTTAATCGGAGGTAGGTGTCAAAACTGCTAGACCAAAGCGCGAGTCTAACTATTATCATCATTACACTTGGATACCTTCGAAATGGAAATAATTTAAATGAATTCTGAGTTGAATTGAGTGAGTTATGGTCATTCAATCGGAGTTTGGTCTGTAAACTGCTTGACCGAAGCGCGAGTCAAACAATTTACATCATAACTCTTAAGATACTTGGAGTTTTCCATCTCCATTTCTTCCATTTTAAACTACACTTCGACACCTTCGAAATGGAACAAATTTTAATGACATCCGAGTTGAATTTAGTAAGTTATGGTCACTCAATCGGAGGTAGGTCTATAACTGCTAGACCAAAGCACGAGTCTAACTATTTCTATCATAACTGTCAAAATACTTGGAGTTTTTATCTCCGTTTCTTTCGTTGTAAACTAGACTTCGAGAGCTTCGTCATCGAACAAATTTCATTGAATTCCGAGTTGAATTAAAATAGTTATGGTCATTCAATCGAAGGCAGGTCTGTAAACTGCTAGTCCGAAGCACGAGTCTAACTATTTCTATCATAACTCTTAAAATACTTGGAGTTTTTCATCTCCGTTTCTTCTGTTTTAAAACTAGACTTCGACATCTTCGAAATGGCATGAATTTTAATAAATTCCGAGTTGTGAATTGAGTGAGTTTTGGTCATTCAATCGGAGGTAGGTCTGTAAACTGCTAGACCAAAGCGCGAGTCTAACTATTTCCATCATAAGTCTCAAAATATTTTGAGTTCTTCATCTCCATTCCGTCCGTTTTAAATTACACTTCGACTCTTTCGAAATGGAACAAATATCAATGAATTACGAGTTGAATTTAGTGAGTTATGGTCATTCAATCGGAGGTAGGTGTGAAAACTGCTAGACCAAAGCGCGAGTGTAACTATTTCCATCATAACTGTCAAAATACTTGGAGTTTTTTATCTCCGTTTCTTTCGTTGTAAACTAGACTTCGAGAGCTTCCACATCGAACAAATTTCATTGAGTTCCGAGTTGAATTAAGTGAGTTATGGTCATTCAATCGGAGGCAGGTCTGTAAACTGCTAGTCCAAAGCACGAGTCTAACTATTTCTAGCATAACTCTTAAAATACTTGGAGTTTTTCATCTCCGTTTCTTCTGTTTTTAAACTACACTTCGACATCTTCGAAATGGCATGAATTTTAATAAATTCCGAGTTGTGAATTGAGTGAGTTTTGGTCATTCAATCGGAGGTAGGTCTGTAAACTGCTAGACCAAAGCGCGAGTCTAACTATTTCCATCATAAGTCTCAAAATACTTTGAGTTCTTCATCTCCATTCCGTCCGTTTTAAATTACACTTCGACTCTTTCGAAATGGAACAAATTTCAATGAATTACGAGTTGAATTTAGTGAGTTATGGTCATTCAATCGGAGGTAGGTGTGAAAACTGCTAGACCAAAGCGCGAGTGTAACTATTTCCATCATAACTGTCAAAATACTTGGAGTTTTTCATCTCCGTTTCTTTCGTTGTAAACTAGACTTCGAGAGCTTCCACATCGAACAAATTTCATTGAGTTCCGAGTTGAATTAAGTGAGCTATGGTCATTCAATCGGAGGCAGGTCTGTAAACTGCTAGTCCAAAGCACGAGTCTAACTATTTCTATCATAACTCTTAAAATACTTGGAATTTTTCATCTCCGTTTCTTCTTTTTTTAAACTACACTTCGACATCTTCGAAATGGCATGAATTTTAATAAATTCCGAGTTGTGAATTGAGTGAGTTTTGGTCATTCAATCGGAGGTAGGTCTGTAAACTGCTAGACCAAACCGTGAGTCTAACTATTTCCATCATAACTCTCAAAATACATGGAGTTTTTTATCTCAGTTTCTTCCGTTATAAACTACACTTCGATACCTCCGAAATGGTACAAATTTCTATGAATTCCGAGTTGAATTGAGTGAGTTATGGTCAATCAATCGGAGGTAGGTCTGTAAACTGCTAGACCAAAGCGCGAGTCTAACTATTTCCATCATAAGTCTCAAAATACTTTGAGTTCTTCGTCTCCATTTCGTCCGTTTTAAATTACACTTCGACTCTTTCGAAATGGAACAAATTTCAATGAATTACGAGTTGAATTTAGTGAGTTATGCTCATTCAATCGGAGGTAGGTGTGAAAACTGCTAGACCAAAGCGCGAGTGTAACTATTTCCATCATAACTGTCAAAATAATTGGAGATTTTCATCTCCGTTTCTTTCGTTGTAAACTAGACTTCGAGAGCTTCCACATCGAACAAATTTCATTGAGTTCCGAGTTGAATTAAGTGAGTTATGGTCATTCAATCGGAGGCAGGTCTGTAAACTGCTAGTCCAAAGCACGAGTCTAACTATTTCTATCATAACTCTTAAAATACTTGGAGTTTTTCACCTCCGCTTCTTCTGTTTTTAAACTACACTTCGACATCTTCGAAATGGCATGAATTTTAATAAATTCCGAGTTGTGAATTGAGTGAGTTTTGGTCATTCAATCGGAGGTAGGTCTGTAAACTGCTAGACCAAAGCGCGAGTCTAACTATTTCCATCATAAGTCTCAAAATACTTTGAGTTCTTCATCTCCATTTTGTCCGTTTTAAATTACACTTCGATTCTTTCGAAATGGAACAAATTTCAATGAATTACGACTTGAATTGAGTGAGTTATGGTCATCCAATCGGAGGTAGGTGTGAAAACTGCTAGACCAAAGCGCGAGTTTAACTATTTCCATCATAACTCTCAAAATACATGGAGTTTTTTATCTCAGTTTCTTCCGTTATAAACTAAACTTTGATACCTTCGAGATGGTACAAATTTCTATGAATTCGGAGTTGAATTGAGTGAGTTATGGTCAATCAATCGGAGGTAGGTCTGTAAACTGCTAGACCAAAGCGCGAGTCTAACTATTTCCATCATAAGTCTCAAAATACTTGGAATTTTTCATCTCTGTTTCTTCCGTTTTAAATTACACTTCGACTCATTCGAAATGGAACAAATTTCAATGAATTACGAGTTGAATTGAGTGAGTTATGGTCATTCAATCGGAGGTAGGTCTGTAAACTGCTAGACCAAAGCGCGAGTCTAACTATTTCCATCATAAGTCTCAAAATATTTTGAGTTCTTCATCTCCATTCCGTCCGTTTTAAATTACACTTCGACTCTTTCGAAATGGAACAAATATCAATGAATTACGAGTTGAATTTAGTGAGTTATGGTCATTCAATCGGAGGTAGGTGTGAAAACTGCTAGACCAAAGCGCGAGTGTAACTATTTCCATCATAACTGTCAAAATACTTGGAGTTTTTTATCTCCGTTTCTTTCGTTGTAAACTAGACTTCGAGAGCTTCCACATCGAACAAATTTCATTGAGTTCCGAGTTGAATTAAGTGAGTTATGGTCATTCAATCGGAGGCAGGTCTGTAAACTGCTAGTCCAAAGCACGAGTCTAACTATTTCTAGCATAACTCTTAAAATACTTGGAGTTTTTCATCTCCGTTTCTTCTGTTTTTAAACTACACTTCGACATCTTCGAAATGGCATGAATTTTAATAAATTCCGAGTTGTGAATTGAGTGAGTTTTGGTCATTCAATCGGAGGTAGGTCTGTAAACTGCTAGACCAAAGCGCGAGTCTAACTATTTCCATCATAAGTCTCAAAATACTTTGAGTTCTTCATCTCCATTCCGTCCGTTTTAAATTACACTTCGACTCTTTCGAAATGGAACAAATTTCAATGAATTACGAGTTGAATTTAGTGAGTTATGGTCATTCAATCGGAGGTAGGTGTGAAAACTGCTAGACCAAAGCGCGAGTGTAACTATTTCCATCATAACTGTCAAAATACTTGGAGTTTTTCATCTCCGTTTCTTTCGTTGTAAACTAGACTTCGAGAGCTTCCACATCGAACAAATTTCATTGAGTTCCGAGTTGAATTAAGTGAGCTATGGTCATTCAATCGGAGGCAGGTCTGTAAACTGCTAGTCCAAAGCACGAGTCTAACTATTTCTATCATAACTCTTAAAATACTTGGAATTTTTCATCTCCGTTTCTTCTTTTTTTAAACTACACTTCGACATCTTCGAAATGGCATGAATTTTAATAAATTCCGAGTTGTGAATTGAGTGAGTTTTGGTCATTCAATCGGAGGTAGGTCTGTAAACTGCTAGACCAAACCGTGAGTCTAACTATTTCCATCATAACTCTCAAAATACATGGAGTTTTTTATCTCAGTTTCTTCCGTTATAAACTACACTTCGATACCTCCGAAATGGTACAAATTTCTATGAATTCCGAGTTGAATTGAGTGAGTTATGGTCAATCAATCGGAGGTAGGTCTGTAAACTGCTAGACCAAAGCGCGAGTCTAACTATTTCCATCATAAGTCTCAAAATACTTTGAGTTCTTCGTCTCCATTTCGTCCGTTTTAAATTACACTTCGACTCTTTCGAAATGGAACAAATTTCAATGAATTACGAGTTGAATTTAGTGAGTTATGCTCATTCAATCGGAGGTAGGTGTGAAAACTGCTAGACCAAAGCGCGAGTGTAACTATTTCCATCATAACTGTCAAAATAATTGGAGATTTTCATCTCCGTTTCTTTCGTTGTAAACTAGACTTCGAGAGCTTCCACATCGAACAAATTTCATTGAGTTCCGAGTTGAATTAAGTGAGTTATGGTCATTCAATCGGAGGCAGGTCTGTAAACTGCTAGTCCAAAGCACGAGTCTAACTATTTCTATCATAACTCTTAAAATACTTGGAGTTTTTCACCTCCGCTTCTTCTGTTTTTAAACTACACTTCGACATCTTCGAAATGGCATGAATTTTAATAAATTCCGAGTTGTGAATTGAGTGAGTTTTGGTCATTCAATCGGAGGTAGGTCTGTAAACTGCTAGACCAAAGCGCGAGTCTAACTATTTCCATCATAAGTCTCAAAATACTTTGAGTTCTTCATCTCCATTTTGTCCGTTTTAAATTACACTTCGATTCTTTCGAAATGGAACAAATTTCAATGAATTACGACTTGAATTGAGTGAGTTATGGTCATCCAATCGGAGGTAGGTGTGAAAACTGCTAGACCAAAGCGCGAGTTTAACTATTTCCATCATAACTCTCAAAATACATGGAGTTTTTTATCTCAGTTTCTTCCGTTATAAACTAAACTTCGATACCTTCGAGATGGTACAAATTTCTATGAATTCGGAGTTGAATTGAGTGAGTTATGGTCAATCAATCGGAGGTAGGTCTGTAAACTGCTAGACCAAAGCGCGAGTCTAACTATTTCCATCATAAGTCTCAAAATACTTGGAATTTTTCATCTCTGTTTCTTCCGTTTTAAATTACACTTCGACTCATTCGAAATGGAACAAATTTCAATGAATTACGAGTTGAATTGAGTGAGTTATGGTCATTCAATCGGAGGTAGGTACGTAAACTCCTAGACCAAACCGCGAGTCTAACTATTTCCACCATAACTTTCAAAATACATTGAGTTTTTCATCTCCGTTTCTTTCGTTTTAAACTATACTTCGACTCCTTCGAAATGTTACAAATTTCAAGAAATTCCGAGTTGAATTGAGTGAGTTATGATCATTCAATCGGAGGTAGGTGTGAAAACTGCTAGACCAAAGCGCGAGTCTAACTATTTCCATCATAAGTCTCAAAATACTTTGAGTTCTTCATCTCCATTCCGTCCGTTTTAAATTACACTTCGACTCTTTCGAAATGGAACAAATATCAATGAATTACGAGTTGAATTTAGTGAGTTATGGTCATTCAATCGGAGGTAGGTGTGAAAACTGCTAGACCAAAGCGCGAGTGTAACTATTTCCATCATAACTGTCAAAATACTTGGAGTTTTTCATCTCCGTTTCTTTCGTTGTAAACTAGACTTCGAGAGCTTCCACATCGAACAAATTTCATTGAGTTCCGAGTTGAATTAAGTGAGTTATGGTCATTCAATCGGAGGCAGGTCTGTAAACTGCTAGACCAAAGCACGAGTCTAACTATTTCTATCATAACTCTTAAAATACTTGGAGTTTTTCACCTCCGCTTCTTCTGTTTTTAAACTACACTTCGACATCTTCGAAATGGCATGAATTTTAATAAATTCCGAGTTGTGAATTGAGTGAGTTTTGGTCATTCAATCGGAGGTAGGTCTGTAAACTGCTAGACCAAAGCGCGAGTCTAACTATTTCCATCATAAGTCTCAAAATACTTTGAGTTCTTCATCTCCATTTTGTCCGTTTTAAATTACACTTCGATTCTTTCGAAATGGAACAAATTTCAATGAATTACGACTTGAATTGAGTGAGTTATGGTCATCCAATCGGAGGTAGGTGTGAAAACTGCTAGACCAAAGCGCGAGTTTAACTATTTCCATCATAACTCTCAAAATACATGGAGTTTTTTATCTCAGTTTCTTCCGTTATAAACTAAACTTCGATACCTTCGAGATGGTACAAATTTCTATGAATTCGGAGTTGAATTGAGTGAGTTATGGTCAATCAATCGGAGGTAGGTCTGTAAACTGCTAGACCAAAGCGCGAGTCTAACTATTTCCATCATAAGTCTCAAAATACTTGGAATTTTTCATCTCTGTTTCTTCCGTTTTAAATTACACTTCGACTCATTCGAAATGGAACAAATTTCAATGAATTACGAGTTGAATTGAGTGAGTTATGGTCATTCAATCGGAGGTAGGTACGTAAACTCCTAGACCAAACCGCGAGTCTAACTATTTCCACCATAACTTTCAAAATACATTGAGTTTTTCATCTCCGTTTCTTTCGTTTTAAACTATACTTCGACTCCTTCGAAATGTTACAAATTTCAAGAAATTCCGAGTTGAATTGAGTGAGTTATGATCATTCAATCGGAGGTAGGTGTGAAAACGGCTAGACCAAAGCGCGAGTCTAACTATTTCCATCATAAGTCTCAAAATACTTTGAGTTCTTCATCTCCATTCCGTCCGTTTTAAATTACACTTCGACTCTTTCGAAATGGAACAAATATCAATGAATTACGAGTTGAATTTAGTGAGTTATGGTCATTCAATCGGAGGTAGGTGTGAAAACTGCTAGACCAAAGCGCGAGTGTAACTATTTCCATCATAACTGTCAAAATACTTGGAGTTTTTCATCTCCGTTTCTTTCGTTGTAAACTAGACTTCGAGAGCTTCCACATCGAACAAATTTCATTGAGTTCCGAGTTGAATTAAGTGAGTTATGGTCATTCAATCGGAGGCAGGTCTGTAAACTGCTAGTCCAAAGCACGAGTCTAACTATTTCTAGCATAACTCTTAAAATACTTGGAGTTTTTCATCTCCGTTTCTTCTGTTTTTAAACTACACTTCGACATCTTCGAAATAGCATGAATTTTAATAAATTCCGAGTTGTGAATTGAGTGAGTTTTGGTCATTCAATCGGAGGTAGGTCTGTAAACTGCTAGACCAAAGCGCGAGTCTAACTATTTCCATCATAAGTCTCAAAATACTTTGAGTTCTTCATCTCCATTCCGTCCGTTTTAAATTACACTTCGACTCTTTCGAAATGGAACAAATTTCAATGAATTACGAGTTGAATTTAGTGAGTTATGGTCATTCAATCGGAGGTAGGTGTGAAAACTGCTAGACCAAAGCGCGAGTGTAACTATTTCCATCATAACTGTCAAAATACTTGGAGTTTTTCATCTCCGTTTCTTTCGTTGTAAACTAGACTTCGAGAGCTTCCACATCGAACAAATTTCATTGAGTTCCGAGTTGAATTAAGTGAGCTATGGTCATTCAATCGGAGGCAGGTCTGTAAACTGCTAGTCCAAAGCACGAGTCTAACTATTTCTATCATAACTCTTAAAATAATTGGAGTTTTTCATCTCCGTTTCTTCTGTTTTTAAACTACACTTCGACATCTTCGAAATAGCATGAATTTTAATAAATTCCGAGTTGTGAATTGAGTGAGTTTTGGTCATTCAATCGGAGGTAGGTCTGTAAACTGCTAGACCAAAGCGCGAGTCTAACTATTTCCATCATAAGTCTCAAAATACTTTGAGTTCTTCATCTCCATTTTGTCCGTTTTAAATTACACTTCGATTCTTTCGAAATGGAACAAATTTCAATGAATTACGACTTGAATTGAGTGAGTTATGGTCATCCAATCGGAGGTAGGTGTGAAAACTGCTAGACCAAAGCGCGAGTTTAACTATTTCCATCATAACTCTCAAAATACATGGAGTTTTTTATCTCAGTTTCTTCCGTTATAAACTAAACTTCGATACCTTCGAGATGGTACAAATATCTATGAATTCGGAGTTGAATTGAGTGAGTTATGGTCAATCAATCGGAGGTAGGTCTGTAAACTGCTAGACCAAAGCGCGAGTCTAACTATTTCCATCATAAGTCTCAAAATACTTGGAATTTTTCATCTCTGTTTCTTCCGTTTTAAATTACACTTCGACTCATTCGAAATGGAACAAATTTCAATGAATTACGAGTTGAATTGAGTGAGTTATGGTCATTCAATCGGAGGCAGGTCTGTAAACTGCTAGTCCAAAGCACGAGTCTAACTATTTCTAGCATAACTCTTAAAATACTTGGAGTTTTTCATCTCCGTTTCTTCTGTTTTTAAACTACACTTCGACATCTTCGAAATGGCATGAATTTTAATAAATTCCGAGTTGTGAATTGAGTGAGTTTTGGTCATTCAATCGGAGGTAGGTCTGTAAACTGCTAGACCAAAGCGCGAGTCTAACTATTTCCATCATAAGTCTCAAAATACTTTGAGTTCTTCATCTCCATTCCGTCCGTTTTAAATTACACTTCGACTCTTTCGAAATGGAACAAATTTCAATGAATTACGAGTTGAATTTAGTGAGTTATGGTCATTCAATCGGAGGTAGGTGTGAAAACTGCTAGACCAAAGCGCGAGTGTAACTATTTCCATCATAACTGTCAAAATACTTGGAGTTTTTCATCTCCGTTTCTTTCGTTGTAAACTAGACTTCGAGAGCTTCCACATCGAACAAATTTCATTGAGTTCCGAGTTGAATTAAGTGAGCTATGGTCATTCAATCGGAGGCAGGTCTGTAAACTGCTAGTCCAAAGCACGAGTCTAACTATTTCTATCATAACTCTTAAAATACTTGGAATTTTTCATCTCCGTTTCTTCTTTTTTTAAACTACACTTCGACATCTTCGAAATGGCATGAATTTTAATAAATTCCGAGTTGTGAATTGAGTGAGTTTTGGTCATTCAATCGGAGGTAGGTCTGTAAACTGCTAGACCAAACCGTGAGTCTAACTATTTCCATCATAACTCTCAAAATACATGGAGTTTTTTATCTCAGTTTCTTCCGTTATAAACTACACTTCGATACCTCCGAAATGGTACAAATTTCTATGAATTCCGAGTTGAATTGAGTGAGTTATGGTCAATCAATCGGAGGTAGGTCTGTAAACTGCTAGACCAAAGCGCGAGTCTAACTATTTCCATCATAAGTCTCAAAATACTTTGAGTTCTTCGTCTCCATTTCGTCCGTTTTAAATTACACTTCGACTCTTTCAAAATGGAACAAATTTCAATGAATTACGAGTTGAATTTAGTGAGTTATGCTCATTCAATCGGAGGTAGGTGTGAAAACTGCTAGACCAAAGCGCGAGTGTAACTATTTCCATCATAACTGTCAAAATACTTGGAGTTTTTCACCTCCGTTTCTTTCGTTGTAAACTAGACTTCGAGAGCTTCCACATCGAACAAATTTCATTGAGTTCCGAGTTGAATTAAGTGAGTTATGGTCATTCAATCGGAGGCAGGTCTGTAAACTGCTAGTCCAAAGCACGAGTCTAACTATTTCTAGCATAACTCTTAAAATACTTGGAGTTTTTCATCTCCGTTTCTTCTGTTTTTAAACTACACTTCGACATCTTCGAAATAGCATGAATTTTAATAAATTCCGAGTTGTGAATTGAGTGAGTTTTGGTCATTCAATCGGAGGTAGGTCTGTAAACTGCTAGACCAAAGCGCGAGTCTAACTATTTCCATCATAAGTCTCAAAATACTTTGAGTTCTTCATCTCCATTTTGTCCGTTTTAAATTACACTTCGATTCTTTCGAAATGGAACAAATTTCAATGAATTACGACTTGAATTGAGTGAGTTATGGTCATCCAATCGGAGGTAGGTGTGAAAACTGCTAGACCAAAGCGCGAGTTTAACTATTTCCATCATAACTCTCAAAATACATGGAGTTTTTTATCTCAGTTTCTTCCGTTATAAACTAAACTTTGATACCTTCGAGATGGTACAAATTTCTATGAATTCGGAGTTGAATTGAGTGAGTTATGGTCAATCAATCGGAGGTAGGTCTGTAAACTGCTAGACCAAAGCGCGAGTCTAACTATTTCCATCATAAGTCTCAAAATACTTGGAATTTTTCATCTCTGTTTCTTCCGTTTTAAATTACACTTCGACTCATTCGAAATGGAACAAATTTCAATGAATTACGAGTTGAATTGAGTGAGTTATGGTCATTCAATCGGAGGTAGGTACGTAAACTCCTAGACCAAACCGCGAGTCTAACTATTTCCACCATAACTTTCAAAATACATTGAGTTTTTCATCTCCGTTTCTTTCGTTTTAAACTATACTTCGACTCCTTCGAAATGTTACAAATTTCAAGAAATTCCGAGTTGAATTGAGTGAGTTATGATCATTCAATCGGAGGTAGGTGTGAAAACTGCTAGACCAAAGCGCGAGTCTAACTATTTCCATCATAAGTCTCAAAATACTTTGAGTTCTTCATCTCCATTCCGTCCGTTTTAAATTACACTTCGACTCTTTCGAAATGGAACAAATATCAATGAATTACGAGTTGAATTTAGTGAGTTATGGTCATTCAATCGGAGGTAGGTGTGAAAACTGCTAGACCAAAGCGCGAGTGTAACTATTTCCATCATAACTGTCAAAATACTTGGAGTTTTTCATCTCCGTTTCTTTCGTTGTAAACTAGACTTCGAGAGCTTCCACATCGAACAAATTTCATTGAGTTCCGAGTTGAATTAAGTGAGTTATGGTCATTCAATCGGAGGCAGGTCTGTAAACTGCTAGACCAAAGCACGAGTCTAACTATTTCTATCATAACTCTTAAAATACTTGGAGTTTTTCACCTCCGCTTCTTCTGTTTTTAAACTACACTTCGACATCTTCGAAATGGCATGAATTTTAATAAATTCCGAGTTGTGAATTGAGTGAGTTTTGGTCATTCAATCGGAGGTAGGTCTGTAAACTGCTAGACCAAAGCGCGAGTCTAACTATTTCCATCATAAGTCTCAAAATACTTTGAGTTCTTCATCTCCATTTTGTCCGTTTTAAATTACACTTCGATTCTTTCGAAATGGAACAAATTTCAATGAATTACGACTTGAATTGAGTGAGTTATGGTCATCCAATCGGAGGTAGGTGTGAAAACTGCTAGACCAAAGCGCGAGTTTAACTATTTCCATCATAACTCTCAAAATACATGGAGTTTTTTATCTCAGTTTCTTCCGTTATAAACTAAACTTCGATACCTTCGAGATGGTACAAATTTCTATGAATTCGGAGTTGAATTGAGTGAGTTATGGTCAATCAATCGGAGGTAGGTCTGTAAACTGCTAGACCAAAGCGCGAGTCTAACTATTTCCATCATAAGTCTCAAAATACTTGGAATTTTTCATCTCTGTTTCTTCCGTTTTAAATTACACTTCGACTCATTCGAAATGGAACAAATTTCAATGAATTACGAGTTGAATTGAGTGAGTTATGGTCATTCAATCGGAGGTAGGTACGTAAACTCCTAGACCAAACCGCGAGTCTAACTATTTCCACCATAACTTTCAAAACACATTGAGTTTTTCATCTCCGTTTCTTTCGTTTTAAACTATACTTCGACTCCTTCGAAATGTTACAAATTTCAAGAAATTCCGAGTTGAATTGAGTGAGTTATGATCATTCAATCGGAGGTAGGTGTGAAAACTGCTAGACCAAAGCGCGAGTCTAACTATTTCCATCATAAGTCTCAAAATACTTTGAGTTCTTCATCTCCATTCCGTCCGTTTTAAATTACACTTCGACTCTTTCGAAATGGAACAAATATCAATGAATTACGAGTTGAATTTAGTGAGTTATGGTCATTCATTCGGAGGTAGGTGTGAAAACTGCTAGACCAAAGCGCGAGTGTAACTATTTCCATCATAACTGTCAAAATACTTGGAGTTTTTCATCTCCGTTTCTTTCGTTGTAAACTAGACTTCGAGAGCTTCCACATCGAACAAATTTCATTGAGTTCCGAGTTGAATTAAGTGAGTTATGGTCATTCAATCGGAGGCAGGTCTGTAAACTGCTAGTCCAAAGCACGAGTCTAACTATTTCTAGCATAACTCTTAAAATACTTGGAGTTTTTCATCTCCGTTTCTTCTGTTTTTAAACTACACTTCGACATCTTCGAAATAGCATGAATTTTAATAAATTTGGAGTTGTGAATTGAGTGAGTTTTGGTCATTCAATCGGAGGTAGGTCTGTAAACTGCTAGACCAAAGCGCGAGTCTAACTATTTCCATCATAAGTCTCAAAATACTTTGAGTTCTTCATCTCCATTCCGTCCGTTTTAAATTACACTTCGACTCTTTCGAAATGGAACAAATTTCAATGAATTACGAGTTGAATTTAGTGAGTTATGGTCATTCAATCGGAGGTAGGTGTGAAAACTGCTAGACCAAAGCGCGAGTGTAACTATTTCCATCATAACTGTCAAAATACTTGGAGTTTTTCATCTCCGTTTCTTTCGTTGTAAACTAGACTTCGAGAGCTCCACATCGAACAAATTTCATTGAGTTCCGAGTTGAATTAAGTGAGCTATGGTCATTCAATCGGAGGCAGGTCTGTAAACTGCTAGTCCAAAGCACGAGTCTAACTATTTCTATCATAACTCTTAAAATACTTGGAATTTTTCATCTCCGTTTCTTCTTTTTTTAAACTACACTTCGACATCTTCGAAATGGCATGAATTTTAATAAATTCCGAGTTGTGAATTGAGTGAGTTTTGGTCATTCAATCGGAGGTAGGTCTGTAAACTGCTAGACCAAACCATGAGTCTAACTATTTCCATCATAACTCTCAAAATACATGGAGTTTTTTATCTCAGTTTCTTCCGTTATAAACTACACTTCGATACCTCCGAAATGGTACAAATTTCTATGAATTCCGAGTTGAATTGAGTGAGTTATGGTCAATCAATCGGAGGTAGTTCTGTAAACTGCTAGACCAAAGCGCGAGTCTAACTATTTCCATCATAAGTCTCAAAATACTTTGAGTTCTTCGTCTCCATTTCGTCCGTTTTAAATTACACTTCGACTCTTTCGAAATGGAACAAATTTCAATGAATTACGAGTTGAATTTAGTGAGTTATGCTCATTCAATCGGAGGTAGGTGTGAAAACTGCTAGACCAAAGCGCGAGTGTAACTATTTCCATCATAACTGTCAAAATACTTGGAGTTTTTCATCTCCGTTTCTTTCGTTGTAAACTAGACTTCGAGAGCTTCCACATCGAACAAATTTCATTGAGTTCCGAGTTGAATTAAGTGAGTTATGGTCATTCAATCGGAGGCAGGTCTGTAAACTGCTAGTCCAAAGCACGAGTCTAACTATTTCTATCATAACTCTTAAAATACTTGGAGTTTTTCATCTCCGTTTCTTCTGTTTTTAAACTACACTTCGACATCTTCGAAATAGCATGAATTTTAATAAATTCCGAGTTGTGAATTGAGTGAGTTTTGGTCATTCAATCGGAGGTAGGTCTGTAAACTGCTAGACCAAAGCGCGAGTCTAACTATTTCCATCATAAGTCTCAAAATACTTTGAGTTCTTCATCTCCATTTTGTCCGTTTTAAATTACACTTCGATTCTTTCGAAATGGAACAAATTTCAATGAATTACGACTTGAATTGAGTGAGTTATGGTCATCCAATCGGAGGTAGGTGTGAAAACTGCTAGACCAAAGCGCGAGTTTAACTATTTCCATCATAACTCTCAAAATACATGGAGTTTTTTATCTCAGTTTCTTCCGTTATAAACTAAACTTCGATACCTTCGAGATGGTACAAATATCTATGAATTCGGAGTTGAATTGAGTGAGTTATGGTCAATCAATCGGAGGTAGGTCTGTAAACTGCTAGACCAAAGCGCGAGTCTAACTATTTCCATCATAAGTCTCAAAATACTTGGAATTTTTCATCTCTGTTTCTTCCGTTTTAAATTACACTTCGACTCATTCGAAATGGAACAAATTTCAATGAATTACGAGTTGAATTGAGTGAGTTATGGTCATTCAATCGGAGGCAGGTCTGTAAACTGCTAGTCCAAAGCACGAGTCTAACTATTTCTAGCATAACTCTTAAAATACTTGGAGTTTTTCATCTCCGTTTCTTCTGTTTTTAAACTACACTTCGACATCTTCGAAATGGCATGAATTTTAATAAATTCCGAGTTGTGAATTGAGTGAGTTTTGGTCATTCAATCGGAGGTAGGTCTGTAAACTGCTAGACCAAAGCGCGAGTCTAACTATTTCCATCATAAGTCTCAAAATACTTTGAGTTCTTCTTCTCCATTCCGTCCGTTTTAAATTACACTTCGACTCTTTCGAAATGGAACAAATTTCAATGAATTACGAGTTGAATTTAGTGAGTTATGGTCATTCAATCGGAGGTAGGTGTGAAAACTGCTAGACCAAAGCGCGAGTGTAACTATTTCCATCATAACTGTCAAAATACTTGGAGTTTTTCATCTCCGTTTCTTTCGTTGTAAACTAGACTTCGAGAGCTTCCACATCGAACAAATTTCATTGAGTTCCGAGTTGAATTAAGTGAGCTATGGTCATTCAATCGGAGGCAGGTCTGTAAACTGCTAGTCCAAAGCACGAGTCTAACTATTTCTATCATAACTCTTAAAATACTTGGAATTTTTCATCTCCGTTTCTTCTTTTTTTAAACTACACTTCGACATCTTCGAAATGGCATGAATTTTAATAAATTCCGAGTTGTGAATTGAGTGAGTTTTGGTCATTCAATCGGAGGTAGGTCTGTAAACTGCTAGACCAAACCGTGAGTCTAACTATTTCCATCATAACTCTCAAAATACATGGAGTTTTTTATCTCAGTTTCTTCCGTTATAAACTACACTTCGATACCTCCGAAATGGTACAAATTTCTATGAATTCCGAGTTGAATTGAGTGAGTTATGGTCAATCAATCGGAGGTAGGTCTGTAAACTGCTAGACCAAAGCGCGAGTCTAACTATTTCCATCATAAGTCTCAAAATACTTTGAGTTCTTCGTCTCCATTTCGTCCGTTTTAAATTACACTTCGACTCTTTCAAAATGGAACAAATTTCAATGAATTACGAGTTGAATTTAGTGAGTTATGCTCATTCAATCGGAGGTAGGTGTGAAAACTGCTAGACCAAAGCGCGAGTGTAACTATTTCCATCATAACTGTCAAAATACTTGGAGTTTTTCATCTCCGTTTCTTTCGTTGTAAACTAGACTTCGAGAGCTTCCACATCGAACAAATTTCATTGAGTTCCGAGTTGAATTAAGTGAGTTATGGTCATTCAATCGGAGGCAGGTCTGTAAACTGCTAGTCCAAAGCACGAGTCTAACTATTTCTAGCATAACTCTTAAAATACTTGGAGTTTTTCATCTCCGTTTCTTCTGTTTTTAAACTACACTTCGACATCTTCGAAATAGCATGAATTTTAATAAATTCCGAGTTGTGAATTGAGTGAGTTTTGGTCATTCAATCGGAGGTAGGTCTGTAAACTGCTAGACCAAAGCGCGAGTCTAACTATTTCCATCATAAGTCTCAAAATACTTTGAGTTCTTCATCTCCATTTTGTCCGTTTTAAATTACACTTCGATTCTTTCGAAATGGAACAAATTTCAATGAATTACGACTTGAATTGAGTGAGTTATGGTCATCCAATCGGAGGTAGGTGTGAAAACTGCTAGACCAAAGCGCGAGTTTAACTATTTCCATCATAACTCTCAAAATACATGGAGTTTTTTATCTCAGTTTCTTCCGTTATAAACTAAACTTTGATACCTTCGAGATGGTACAAATTTCTATGAATTCGGAGTTGAATTGAGTGAGTTATGGTCAATCAATCGGAGGTAGGTCTGTAAACTGCTAGACCAAAGCGCGAGTCTAACTATTTCCATCATAAGTCTCAAAATACTTGGAATTTTTCATCTCTGTTTCTTCCGTTTTAAATTACACTTCGACTCATTCGAAATGGAACAAATTTCAATGAATTACGAGTTGAATTGAGTGAGTTATGGTCATTCAATCGGAGGTAGGTACGTAAACTCCTAGACCAAACCGCGAGTCTAACTATTTCCACCATAACTTTCAAAATACATTGAGTTTTTCATCTCCGTTTCTTTCGTTTTAAACTATACTTCGACTCCTTCGAAATGTTACAAATTTCAAGAAATTCCGAGTTGAATTGAGTGAGTTATGATCATTCAATCGGAGGTAGGTGTGAAAACTGCTAGACCAAAGCGCGAGTCTAACTATTTCCATCATAAGTCTCAAAATACTTTGAGTTCTTCATCTCCATTCCGTCCGTTTTAAATTACACTTCGACTCTTTCGAAATGGAACAAATATCAATGAATTACGAGTTGAATTTAGTGAGTTATGGTCATTCAATCGGAGGTAGGTGTGAAAACTGCTAGACCAAAGCGCGAGTGTAACTATTTCCATCATAACTGTCAAAATACTTGGAGTTTTTCATCTCCGTTTCTTTCGTTGTAAACTAGACTTCGAGAGCTTCCACATCGAACAAATTTCATTGAGTTCCGAGTTGAATTAAGTGAGTTATGGTCATTCAATCGGAGGCAGGTCTGTAAACTGCTAGACCAAAGCACGAGTCTAACTATTTCTATCATAACTCTTAAAATACTTGGAGTTTTTCACCTCCGCTTCTTCTGTTTTTAAACTACACTTCGACATCTTCGAAATGGCATGAATTTTAATAAATTCCGAGTTGTGAATTGAGTGAGTTTTGGTCATTCAATCGGAGGTAGGTCTGTAAACTGCTAGACCAAAGCGCGAGTGTAACTATTTCCATCATAAGTCTCAAAATACTTTGAGTTCTTCATCTCCATTTTGTCCGTTTTAAATTACACTTCGATTCTTTCGAAATGGAACAAATTTCAATGAATTACGACTTGAATTGAGTGAGTTATGGTCATCCAATCGGAGGTAGGTGTGAAAACTGCTAGACCAAAGCGCGAGTTTAACTATTTCCATCATAACTCTCAAAATACATGGAGTTTTTTATCTCAGTTTCTTCCGTTATAAACTAAACTTCGATACCTTCGAGATGGTACAAATTTCTATGAATTCGGAGTTGAATTGAGTGAGTTATGGTCAATCAATCGGAGGTAGGTCTGTAAACTGCTAGACCAAAGCGCGAGTCTAACTATTTCCATCATAAGTCTCAAAATACTTGGAATTTTTCATCTCTGTTTCTTCCGTTTTAAATTACACTTCGACTCATTCGAAATGGAACAAATTTCAATGAATTACGAGTTGAATTGAGTGAGTTATGGTCATTCAATCGGAGGTAGGTACGTAAACTCCTAGACCAAACCGCGAGTCTAACTATTTCCACCATAACTTTCAAAACACATTGAGTTTTTCATCTCCGTTTCTTTCGTTTTAAACTATACTTCGACTCCTTCGAAATGTTACAAATTTCAAGAAATTCCGAGTTGAATTGAGTGAGTTATGATCATTCAATCGGAGGTAGGTGTGAAAACTGCTAGACCAAAGCGCGAGTCTAACTATTTCCATCATAAGTCTCAAAATACTTTGAGTTCTTCATCTCCATTCCGTCCGTTTTAAATTACACTTCGACTCTTTCGAAATGGAACAAATATCAATGAATTACGAGTTGAATTTAGTGAGTTATGGTCATTCATTCGGAGGTAGGTGTGAAAACTGCTAGACCAAAGCGCGAGTGTAACTATTTCCATCATAACTGTCAAAATACTTGGAGTTTTTCATCTCCGTTTCTTTCGTTGTAAACTAGACTTCGAGAGCTTCCACATCGAACAAATTTCATTGAGTTCCGAGTTGAATTAAGTGAGTTATGGTCATTCAATCGGAGGCAGGTCTGTAAACTGCTAGTCCAAAGCACGAGTCTAACTATTTCTAGCATAACTCTTAAAATACTTGGAGTTTTTCATCTCCGTTTCTTCTGTTTTTAAACTACACTTCGACATCTTCGAAATAGCATGAATTTTAATAAATTTGGAGTTGTGAATTGAGTGAGTTTTGGTCATTCAATCGGAGGTAGGTCTGTAAACTGCTAGACCAAAGCGCGAGTCTAACTATTTCCATCATAAGTCTCAAAATACTTTGAGTTCTTCATCTCCATTCCGTCCGTTTTAAATTACACTTCGACTCTTTCGAAATGGAACAAATTTCAATGAATTACGAGTTGAATTTAGTGAGTTATGGTCATTCAATCGGAGGTAGGTGTGAAAACTGCTAGACCAAAGCGCGAGTGTAACTATTTCCATCATAACTGTCAAAATACTTGGAGTTTTTCATCTCCGTTTCTTTCGTTGTAAACTAGACTTCGAGAGCTCCACATCGAACAAATTTCATTGAGTTCCGAGTTGAATTAAGTGAGCTATGGTCATTCAATCGGAGGCAGGTCTGTAAACTGCTAGTCCAAAGCACGAGTCTAACTATTTCTATCATAACTCTTAAAATACTTGGAATTTTTCATCTCCGTTTCTTCTTTTTTTAAACTACACTTCGACATCTTCGAAATGGCATGAATTTTAATAAATTCCGAGTTGTGAATTGAGTGAGTTTTGGTCATTCAATCGGAGGTAGGTCTGTAAACTGCTAGACCAAACCATGAGTCTAACTATTTCCATCATAACTCTCAAAATACATGGAGTTTTTTATCTCAGTTTCTTCCGTTATAAACTACACTTCGATACCTCCGAAATGGTACAAATTTCTATGAATTCCGAGTTGAATTGAGTGAGTTATGGTCAATCAATCGGAGGTAGTTCTGTAAACTGCTAGACCAAAGCGCGAGTCTAACTATTTCCATCATAAGTCTCAAAATACTTTGAGTTCTTCGTCTCCATTTCGTCCGTTTTAAATTACACTTCGACTCTTTCGAAATGGAACAAATTTCAATGAATTACGAGTTGAATTTAGTGAGTTATGCTCATTCAATCGGAGGTAGGTGTGAAAACTGCTAGACCAAAGCGCGAGTGTAACTATTTCCATCATAACTGTCAAAATACTTGGAGTTTTTCATCTCCGTTTCTTTCGTTGTAAACTAGACTTCGAGAGCTTCCACATCGAACAAATTTCATTGAGTTCCGAGTTGAATTAAGTGAGTTATGGTCATTCAATCGGAGGCAGGTCTGTAAACTGCTAGTCCAAAGCACGAGTCTAACTATTTCTATCATAACTCTTAAAATACTTGGAGTTTTTCATCTCCGCTTCTTCTGTTTTTAAACTACACTTCGACATCTTCGAAATGGCATGAATTTTAATAAATTCCGAGTTGTGAATTGAGTGAGTTTTGGTCATTCAATCGGAGGTAGGTCTGTAAACTGCTAGACCAAAGCGCGAGTCTAACTATTTCCATCATAAGTCTCAAAATACTTTGAGTTCTTCATCTCCATTTTGTCCGTTTTAAATTACACTTCGATTCTTTCGAAATGGAACAAATTTCAATGAATTACGACTTGAATTGAGTGAGTTATTGTCATCCAATCGGAGGTAGGTGTGAAAACTGCTAGACCAAAGCGCGTGTTTAACTATTTCCATCATAACTCTCAAAATACATGGAGTTTTTTATCTCAGTTTCTTCCGTTATAAACTTAACTTCGATACCTTCGAGATGGTACAAATTTCTATGAATTCGGAGTTGAATTGAGTGAGTTATGGTCAATCAATCGGAGGTAGGTCTGTAAACTGCTAGACCAAAGCGCGAGTCTAACTATTTCCATCATAAGTCTCAAAATACTTGGAATTTTTCATCTCTGTTTCTTCCGTTTTAAATTACACTTCGACTCCTTCGAAATGGAACAAATTTCAATGAATTACGAGTTGAATTGAGTGAGTTATGGTCATTCAATCGGAGGTAGGTACGTAAACTCCTAGACCAAACCGCGAGTCTAACTATTTCCACCATAACTTTCAAAATACATTGAGTTTTTCATCTCCGTTTCTTTCGTTTTAAACTATACTTCGACTCCTTCGAAATGGAACAAATTTCAAGAAATTCCGAGTTGAATTGAGTGAGTTATGGTCATTCAATTGGAGGTAGGTGTGAAAACTGCTAGACCAAAGCGCGAGTCTAACTATTTCCATCATAACTCTCAAAATACATGGAGTTTTTTATCTCAGTTTCTTCCGTTATAAACTACACTTCGATACCTTCGAAATGGTACAAATTTCTATGAATTCCGAGTTGAATTGAGTGAGTTATGCTCAATCAATCGGGGGTAGGTCTGTAAACTGCTAGACCAAAGCGCGATTCTAACTATTTCCATCATAAGTCTCAAAATACTTGGAACTTTTCATCTCAGTTTCTTCCGTTTTAAATTACACTTCGACTCCTTCGAAATGGAACAAATTTCAATGAATTACGAGTTGAATTGAGTGAGTTATAGTCATTCAATCGGAGGTAGGTATGTAAACTGCTAGGCCAAACCGCGAGTCTAACTATTTCCACCATAACTTTCAAAATACATAGAGTTTTTCATTTCCGTTTCTACCGTTATAAACTAAACTTTGATACCTTCGAAATTGAACAAATTTCAATGAATTCCGAGTTTAATTGAGTGAGTTATGGTCAATCAATCGGAGGTAGGTCTGTAAACGGCTAGACCAAAGTGCGAGTCTAACTATTTCCACCATAACTATCAAAATACTTGTCTTTTTTCATCTCCGTTTCTTTCGTTTTAAACTACACTTTGACTCCTTCGAAATGGAAATTTTTTTAATGAATTCCGAGTTGAATTGAGTGAGTTATGGTCATTCAATCGGAGGTAGGTGTCAAAACTGCTAGACCAAAGCGCGAGTCTAACTATTTCCATCATAACTCTCAAAATACATGAAGTTTTTCATCTCCGTTTCTGCCGTTGTAAACTACACTTCGATACCATCGAAATGGAAATAATTTCAATGAATTCTGAGTTGAATTGAGTGAGTTATGGTCATTCAATCGGAGTTTGGTCTGTAAACTGCTTGACCGAAGCGCGAGTCAAACAATTTACATCATAACTCTTAAGATACTTGGAGTTTTCCATCTCCATTTCTTCCATTTTAAACTACACTTGGACACCTTCGAAATGGAATAAATTTCAAAGACTTCCGAGTTGAATTGAGTGAGTTATGGTCAATCAATCGGAGGTAGGTCTATAAACTGCTAGACCAAAGCGCGAGTCTAACTATTTCCATAATAACTGTCAAAATACTTGGAGTTTTTCATCTCCGTTTCTTTCGTTGTAAACTAGACTTCGAGAGCTTCGACATCGAACAAATTTCATTGAGTTCCGAGTTGAATTAAGTGAGTTATGGTCATTCAATCGGAGGCAGGTCTGTAAACTGCTAGTCTAAAGCACGAGTCTAACTATTTCTATCATAACTCTTAAAATACTTGGAGTTTTTCATCTCTGTTTCTTCTGTTTTTAAACTACACTTCGACATCTTCGAAATGGCATGACTTTTAATAAATTCTGAGTTGTGAATTGAGTGAGTTTTGGTCATTCAATCGGAGGTAGGTCTGTAAACTGCTAGATCAAAGCGTGAGTCTAACTATTTCCATCATAAGTCTCAAAATACATGGAGTTTTTTATCTCAGTTTCTTCCGTTATAAACTACACTTCGATACCTCCGAAATGGTACAAATTTGTATTAATTCCGAGTTGAATTGAGTGAGTTATGGTCAATCAATCGGAAGTAGGTCTGTAAACTGCTAGACCAAAGCGCGAGTCTAACTATTTCCATCATAAGTCTCAAAATACTTGGAATTTTTCATCTCTGTTTCTTCCGTTTTAAATTACACTTCGACTCGTTCGAAATGGAACAAATTTCAAAGACTTACGAGTTGAATTAAGTGAGTTATGGTCATTCAATCGGAGGTAGGTACGTAAACTGTAGACCAAACCGCGAGTCTAACTATTTCCACCATAACTTTCAAAATACATTGAGTTTTTCATATCCGTTTTTTTCGTTTTAAACTATACTTCGACTCCTTCGAAATGGAACAAATTTCAAGAAATTCCGAGTTGAATTGAGTGAGTTATGGTCATTCAATCGGAGGTAGGTGTGAAAACTGCTAAACCAAAGCGCGAGTGTAACTATTTCCATCATAACTCTCAAAATACATGGAGTTTTTTATCTCAGTTTCTTCCGTTATAAAATAAACTTCGATACCTTCGAAATTGAACAAATTTTAATGAATTCCGAGTTTAATTGAGTGAGTTATGGTCAATCAATCGAAGGTAGGTCTGTAAACGGCTAGACCAAAGTGCGAGTCTAACTATTTCCACCATAACTATCAAAATACTTGGCTTTTTTCATCTCCGTTTCTTTCATTTTAAACTACACTTTGACTCTTTCGAAATGGAAAAAATTTCAATTAATGCCCAGTTGAGTTGAGTGAGTTATGTTCATTCAATCGGAGGTAGGTGTCAAAACTGCTAGACCAAAGCGCGAGTCTAACTATTTCCATCATAACTATCAAAATACATGAAGTTTTTCATCTCCGTTTCTTCCGTTGTAAAGTACATTTCGATACCTTCGAAATGGAAATAATTTCAATGAATTCTGAGTTGAATTGAGTGAGTTATGGTCATTCAATCGGAGTTTGGTCTGTAAACTGCTTGACCGAAGCGCGAGTCAAACAATTTACATCATAACTCTTAAGATACTTGGAGTTTTCCATCTCCATTTCTTCCATTTTAAACTACACTTCGACACCTTCGAAATGGAACAAATTTCAATGACTTCCGAGTTGAATTGAGTGAGTTATGGTCAATCAATCGGAGGTAGGTCTATAAACTCCTAGACCAAAGCGCGAGTCTAACTTTTTCCACCATAACTGTCAAAATACTTGGAGTTTTTCATCTCCATTTCTTTCGTTGTAAACTAGACTTCGAGAGCTTCGACATCGAACAAATTTCATTGAATTCCGAGTTGAATTAAGTGAGTTATAGTCATTCAATCGAAGGCAGGTCTGTAAACTGCTAGTCCAAAGCACCAGTCTAACTATTTCTATCATAACTCTTAAAATACTTGGAGTTTTTCATCTCCGTTTCTTCTGTTTTAAACTACACTTCGACATCTTCGAAATGGCATGAATTTTAATAAATTTCGAGTTGTGAATTGAGTGAGTTTTGGTCATTCAATCGGAGGTAGGTCTGTAAACTGCTAGACCAAAGCGCGAGTCTAACTATTTCCATCATAAGTCTCAAAATACTTTGAGTTCTTCATCTCCATTTCGTCCGTTTTAAATTACACTTCGACTCTTTCGAAATGGAACAAATTTCAATGAATTACGAGTTGAATTGAATGAGTTATGGTCATTCAATCGGAGGTAGGTACGTAAACTGCTAGACCAAACCGTGAGCCTAACTATTTCCACCATAACTTTCAAAATACATTGAGTTATTCATCTCCGTTTCTTTCGTTTTAAACTATACTTCGACTCCTTCGAAATGGAACAAATTTCAAGAAATTCCGAGTTGAATTGAGTGAGTTATGGTCATTCAATCGGAGGTATGTGTGAAAACTGCTAGACCAAAGCGCGAGTCTAACTATTTCCATCATAACTCTCAAAATACATGGAGTTTTTTATCTCAGTTTCTTCCGTTATAAACTACACTTCGATACCTTCGAAATGGTACAAATTTCTATGAATTCGTAGTTGAATTGAGTAAGTTATGGTCAATCAATCGGACGTAGGTCTGTAAACTGCTAGACCAAAGCGCGAGTCTAACTATTTCCATCATAAGTCTCAAAATACTTGGAATTTTTCATCTATGTTTCTTCCGTTTTAAATTACACTTCGACTCCTTCGAAATGGAACAAATTTCAATGAATTACGAGTTGAATTTAGTGAGTTATGGTCATTCAATCGGAGGTAGGTACGTAAACTCCTAGACCAAACCGCGAGTCTAACTATTTCCACCATAACTTTCAAAATACATTGAGTTTTTCATCTCCGTTTCTTTCGTTTTAAACTATACTTCGACTCCTTCGAAATGGAACAAATTTCAAGAAATTCCGAGTTGAATTGAGTGAGTTATGGTCATTCAATCGGAGGTAGGTGTGAAAACTGCTAGACCAAAGCGCGAGTCTAACTATTTCCATCATAACTCTCAAAATACATGGAGTTTTTTATCTCAGTTTCTTCCGTTATAAACTACACTTCGATACCTTCGAAATGGTACAAATTTCTATGCATTCCGAGTTGAATTGAGTGAGTTATGCTCAATCAATCGGGGGTAGGTCTGTAAACTGCTAGACCAAAGCGCGATTCTAACTATTTCCATCATAAGTCTCAAAATACTTGGAACTTTTCATCTCAGTTTCTTCCGTTTTAAATTACACTTCGACTCCTTCGAAATGGAACAAATTTCAATGAATTACGAGTTGAATTGAGTGAGTTATAGTCATTCAATCGGAGGTAGGTATGTAAACTGCTAGGCCAAACCGCGAGTCTAACTATTTCCACCATAACTTTCAAAATACATAGAGTTTTTCATTTCCGTTTCTTCCGTTATAAACTAAACTTTGATACCTTCGAAATTGAACAAATTTCAATGAATTCCGAGTTTAATTGAGTGAGTTATGGTCAATCAATCGGAGGTAGGTCTGTAAACGGCTAGACCAAAGTGCGAGTCTAACTATTTCCACCATAACTATCAAAATACTTGGCTTTTTTCATCTCTGTTTCTTTCGTTTTAAACTACACTTTGACTCCTTCGAAATGGAAAAAATTTCAATGAATTCTGAGTTGAATTGAGTGAGTTATGGTCAGTCAATCGGAGGTAGGTGTCAAAACTGCTAGACCAAAGCGCGAGTCTAACTATTTCCATCATAACTCTCAAAATACATGAAGTTTTTCATCTCCGTTTCTTCCGTTGTAAACTACACTTCGATACCATCGAAATGGAAATAATTTCAATGAATTCTGAGTTGAATTGAGTGAGTTATGGTCATTCAATCGGAGTTTGGTCTGTAAACTGCTTGACCGAAGCGCGAGTCAAACAATTTACATCATAACTCTTAAGATACTTGGAGTTTTCCATCTCCATTTCTTCCATTTTAAACTACACTTCGACACCTTCGAAATGGAATAAATTTCAAAGACTTCCGAGTTGAATTGAGTGAGTTATGGTCAATCAATCGGAGGTAGGTCTATAAACTGCTAGACCAAAGCGCGAGTCTAACTATTTCCATAATAACTGTCAAAATACTTGGAGTTTTTCATCTCCGTTTCTTTCGTTGTAAACTAGACTTCGAGAGCTTCGACATCGAACAAATTTCATTGAGTTCCGAGTTGAATTAAGTGAGTTATGGTCATTCAATCGGAGGCAGGTCCGTAAACTGCTATTCTAAAGCACGAGTCTAACTATTTCTATCATAACTCTTAAAATACTTGGAGTTTTTCATCTCTGTTTCTTCTGTTTTTAAACTACACTTCGACATCTTCGAAATGGCATGACTTTTAATAAATTCTGAGTTGTGAATTGAGTGAGTTTTGGTCATTCAATCGGAGGTAGGTCTGTAAACTGCTAGATCAAAGCGTGAGTCTAACTATTTCCATCATAAGTCTCAAAATACATGGAGTTTTTTCTCTCAGTTTCTTCCGTTATAAACTACACTTCGATACCTCCGAAATGGTACAAATTTGTATTAATTCCGAGTTGAATTGAGTGAGTTATGGTCAATCAATCGGAAGTAGGTCTGTAAACTGCTAGACCAAAGCGCGAGTCTAACTATTTCCATCATAAGTCTCAAAATACTTGGAATTTTTCATCTCTGTTTCTTCCGTTTTAAATTACACTTCGACTCGTTCGAAATGGAACAAATTTCAAGGAATTACGAGTTGAATTAAGTGAGTTATGGTCATTCAATCGGAGGTAGGTACGTAAACTGCTAGACCAAACCGCGAGTCTAACTATTTCCACCATAACTTTCAAAATACATTGAGTTTTTCATATCCGTTTTTTTCGTTTTAAACTATACTTCGACTCCTTCGAAATGGAACAAATTTCAAGAAATTCCGAGTTGAATTGAGTGAGTTATGGTCATTCAATCGGAGGTAGGTATGAAAACTGCTAAACCAAAGCGCGAGTGTAACTATTTCCATCATAACTCTCAAAATACATGGAGTTTTTTATCTCAGTTTCTTCCGTTATAAAATAAACTTCGATACCTTCGAAATTGAACAAATTTTAATGAATTCCGAGTTTAATTGAGTGAGTTATGGTCAATCAATCGAAGGTAGGTCTGTAAACGGCTAGACCAAAGTGCGAGTCTAACTATTTCCACCATAACTATCAAAATACTTGGCTTTTTTCATCTCCGTTTCTTTCGTTTTAAACTACACTTTGACTCCTTCGAAATGGAAAAAATTTCAATGAATGCCCAGTTGAGTTGAGTGAGTTATGTTCATTCAATCAGAGGTAGGTGTCAAAACTGCTAGACCAAAGCGCGAGTCTAACTATTTCCATCATAACTATCAAAATACATGAAGTTTTTCATCTCTGTTTCTTCCGTTGTAAAGTACATTTCGATACCTTCGAAATGGAAATAATTTCAATGAATTATGAGTTGAATTGAGTGAGTTATGGTCATTGAATCGGAGTTTGGTCTGTAAACTGCTTGACCGAAGCGCGAGTCAAACAATTTACATCATAACTCTTAAGATACTTGGAGTTTTCCATCTCCATTTCTTCCATTTTAAACTACACTTCGACACCTTCGAAATGGAACAAATTTCAATGACTTCCGAGTTGAATTGAGTGAGTTATGGTCAATCAATCGGAGGTAGGTCTATAAACTCCTAGACCAAAGCGTGAGTCTAACTTTTTCCACCATAACTGTCAAAATACTTGGAGTTTTTCATCTCCATTTCTTTCGTTGTAAACTAGACTTCGAGAGCTTCGACATCGAACAAATTTCATTGAATTCCGATTTGAATTAAGTGAGTTATAGTCATTCAATCGAAGGCAGGTCTGTAAACTGCTAGTCCAAAGCACCAGTCTAACTATTTCTATCATAACTCTTAAAATACTTGGAGTTTTTCATCTCCGTTTCTTCTGTTTTAAACTACACTTCGACATCTTCGAAATGGCATGAATTTTAATAAATTCCGAGTTGTGAATTGAGTGAGTTTTGGTCATTCAATCGGAGGTAGGTCTGTAAACTGCTAGACCAAAGCGCGAGTCTAACTATTTCCATCATAAGTCTCAAAATACTTTGAGTTCTTCATCTCCATTTCGTCCGTTTTAAATTACACTTCGACTCTTTCGAAATGGAACAAATTTCAATGAATTACGAGTTGAATTGAATGAGTTATGGTCATTCAATCGGAGGTAGGTACGTAAACTGCTAGACCAAACCGTGAGTCTAACTATTTCCACCATAACTTTCAAAATACATTGAGTTATTCATCTCCGTTTCTTTCGTTTTAAACTATACTTCGACTCCTTCGAAATGAAACAAATTTCAAGAAATTCCGAGTTGAATTGAGTGAGTTATGGTCATTCAATCGGAGGTATGTGTGAAAACTGCTAGACCAAAGCGCGAGTCTAACTATTTCCATCATAACTCTCAAAATACATGGAGTTTTTTATCTCAGTTTCTTCCGTTATAAACTACACTTCGATACCTTCGAAATGGTACAAATTTCTATGAATTCGTAGTTGAATTGAGTAAGTTATGGTCAATCAATCGGACGTAGGTCTGTAAACTGCTAGACCAAAGCGCGAGTCTAACTATTTCCATCATAAGTCTCAAAATACTTGGAATTTTTCATCTATGTTTCTTCCGTTTTAAATTACACTTCGACTCCTTCGAAATGGAACAAATTTCAATGAATTACGAGTTGAATTGAGTGAGTTATGGTCATTCAATCGGAGGTAGGTACGTAAACTCTTAGACCAAACCGCGAGTCTAACTATTTCCACCATAACTTTCAAAATACATTGAGTTTTTCATCTCCGTTTCTTTCGTTTTAAACTATACTTCGACTCCTTCGAAATGGAACAAATTTCAAGAAATTCCGAGTTGAATTGAGTGAGTTATGGTCATTCAATCGGAGGTAGGTGTGAAAACTGCTAGACCAAAGCGCGAGTCTAACTATTTCCATCATAACTCTCAAAATACATGGAGTTTTTTATCTCAGTTTCTTCCGTTATAAACTACACTTCGATACCTTCGAAATGGTACAAATTTCTATGAATTCCGAGTTGAATTGAGTGAGTTATGCTCAATCAATCGGGCGTAGGTCTGTAAACTGCTAGACCAAAGCGCGATTCTAACTATTTCCATCATAAGTCTCAAAATACTTGGAACTTTTCATCTCAGTTTCTTCCGTTTTAAATTACACTTCGACTCCTTCGAAATGGAACAAATTTCAATGAATTACGAGTTGAATTGAGTGAGTTATAGTCATTCAATCGGACGTAGGTATGTAAACTGCTAGGCCAAACCGCGAGTCTAACTATTTCCATCATAACTTTCAAAATACATAGAGTTTTTCATTTCCGTTTCTTCCGTTATAAACTAAACTTTGATACCTTCGAAATTGAACAAATTTCAATGAATTCCGAGTTTAATTGAGTGAGTTATGGTCAATCAATCGGAGGTAGGTCTGTAAACGGCTAGACCAAAGTGCGAGTCTAACTATTTCCACCATAACTATCAAAATACTTGGCTTTTTTCATCTCCGTTTCTTTCGTTTTAAACTACACTTTGACTCCTTCGAAATGGAAAAAATTTCAATGAATTCCGAGTTGAATTGAGTGAGTTATGGTCAGTCAATCGGAGGTAGGTGTCAAAACTGCTAGACCAAAGCGCGAGTCTAACTATTTCCATCATAACTCTCAAAATACATGAAATTTTTCATCTCCGTTTCTTCCGTTGTAAACTACACTTCGATACCATCGAAATGGAAATAATTTCAATGAATTCTGAGTTGAATTGAGTGAGTTATGGTCATTCAATCGGAGTTTGGTCTGTAAACTGCTTGACCGAAGCGCGAGTCAAACAATTTACATCATAACTCTTAAGATACTTGGAGTTTTCCATCTCCATTTCTTCCATTTTAAACTACACTTCGACAGCTTCGAAATGGAATAAATTTCAAAGACTTCCGAGTTGAATTGAGTGAGTTATGGTCAATCAATCGGAGGTAGGTCTATAAACTGCTAGACCAAAGCGTGAGTCTAACTATTTCCATAATAACTGTCAAAATACTTGGAGTTTTTCATCTCCGTTTCTTTCGTTGTAAACTAGACTTCGAGAGCTTCGACATCGAACAAATTTCATTGAGTTCCGAGTTGAATTAAGTGAGTTATGGTCATTCAATCGGAGGCAGGTCTGTAAACCGCTATTCTAAAGCACGAGTCTAACTATTTCTATCATAACTCTTAAAATACTTGGAGTTTTTCATCTCTGTTTCTTCTGTTTTTAAACTACACTTCGACATCTTCGAAATGGCATGACTTTTAATAAATTCTGAGTTGTGAATTGAGTGAGTTTTGGTCATTCAATCGGAGGTAGGTCTGTAAACTGCTAGATCAAAGCGTGAGTCTAACTATTTCCATCATAAGTCTCAAAATACATGGAGTTTTTTATCTCAGTTTCTTCCGTTATAAACTACACTTCGATACCTCCGAAATGGTACAAATTTGTATTAATTCCGAGTTGAATTGAGTGAGTTATGGTCAATCAATCGGAAGTAGGTCTGTAAACTGCTAGACCAAAGCGCGAGTCTAACTATTTCCATCATAAGTCTCAAAATACTTGGAATTTTTCATCTCTGTTTCTTCCGTTTTAAATTACACTTCGACTCGTTCGAAATGGAACAAATTTCAAGGAATTACGAGTTGAATTAAGTGAGTTATGGTCATTCAATCGGAGGTAGGTACGTAAACTGCTAGACCAAACCGCGAGTCTAACTATTTCCACCATAACTTTCAAAATACATTGAGTTTTTCATATCCGTTTTTTTCGTTTTAAACTATACTTCGACTCCTTCGAAATGGAACAAATTTCAAGAAATTCCGAGTTGAATTGAGTGAGTTATGGTCATTCAATCGGAGGTAGGTGTGAAAACTGCTAAACCAAAGCGCGAGTGTAACTATTTCCATCATAACTCTCAAAATACATGGAGTTTTTTATCTCAGTTTCTTCCGTTATAAAATAAACTTCGATACCTTCGAAATTGAACAAATTTTAATGAATTCCGAGTTTAATTGAGTGAGTTATGGTCAATCAATCGAAGGTAGGTCTGTAAACGGCTAGACCAAAGTGCGAGTCTAACTATTTCCACCATAACTATCAAAATACTTGGCTTTTTTCATCTCCGTTTCTTTCGTTTTAAACTACACTTTGACTCCTTCGAAATGGAAAAAATTTCAATGAATGCCCAGTTGAGTTGAGTGAGTTATGTTCATTCAATCGGAGGTAGGTGTCAAAACTGCTAGACCAAAGCGCGAGTCTAACTATTTCCATCATAACTATCAAAATACATGAAGTTTTTCATCTCCGTTTCTTCCGTTGTAAAGTACATTTCGATACCTTCGAAATGGAAATAATTTCAATGAATTCTGAGTTGAATTGAGTGAGTTATGGTCATTGAATCGGAGTTTGGTCTGTAAACTGCTTGACCGAAGCGCGAGTCAAACAATTTACATCATAACTCTTAAGATACTTGGAGTTTTCCATCTCCATTTCTTCCATTTTAAACTACACTTCGACACCTTCGAAATGGAACAAATTTCAATGACTTCCGAGTTGAATTGAGTGACTTATGGTCAATCAATCGGAGGTAGGTCTATAAACTCCTAGACCAAAGCGCGAGTCTAACTTTTTCCATCATAACTGTCAAAATACTTGGAGTTTTTCATCTCCATTTCTTTCGTTGTAAACTAGACTTCGAGAGCTTCGACATCGAACAAATTTCATTGAATTCCGAGTTGAATTAAGTGAGTTATGGTCATTCAATCGGAGGCAGGTCTGTAAACTGCTAGTCCAAAGCACGAGTCTAACTATTTCTGTCATAACTCTAAAAATACTTGGAGTTTTTCATCTCCGTTTCTTCTGTTTTAAACTACACTTCGACATCTTCGAAATGGCATGAATTTTTATAAATTCCGAGTTATGAATTAAGTGAGTTTTGGTCATTCAATCGGAGGTAGGTCTGTAAACTGCTAGATCAAAGCGCGAGTCTAACTATTTCCATCATAAGTCTCAAAATACTTTGAGTTCTTCATCTCCATTTCGTCCGTTTTAAATTACACTTCTACTCTTTCGAAATGGAACAAATTTCAATGAATTACGAGTTCAATTGAGTGAGTTATGGTCATTCAATCGGAGGTAGGTACGTAAACTGCTATACCAAACCGCGAGTCTAACTATTTCCACCATAACTTTCAAAATACATTGAGTTTTTCATCTCCGTTTCTTTCGTTTTAAACTATACTTCTACTCCATCGAAATGGAACAAATTTCAAGAAATTCCGAGTTGAATTGAGTGAGTTATGGTCATTCAATCGGAGGTAGGTGTGAAAACTGCTAAACCAAAGCGCGAGTCTAACTATTTCCATCATAACTCTCAAAATACATGGAGTTTTTTATCTTAGTTTCTTCCGTTATAAACTACACTTCGATACCATCGAAATGGTACAAATTTCTATGAATTCGGAGTTGAATTGAGTGAGTTATGGTCAATCAATCGGAGGTAGGTCTGTAAACTGCTAGACCAAAGCGCGAGTCTAACTATTTCCAACATAACTTTCAAAATACATAGAGTTTTTCATCTCCGTTTCTTCCGTTACAAACTAAACTTCGATACCTTCGAACTTGAACAAATTTCAATGAATTCCGAGTTTAATTGAGTGAATTATGGTCAATCAATCGGAGGTAGGTCTGTAAACGGCTAGACCAAAGTGCGAGTCTAACTATTTCCACCATAACTATCAAAATACTTGGCTTTTTTCATCTCCGTTTCTTTCGTTTTAAACTACACTTTGAATCCTTCGAAATGGAAAAAATTTCAATGAATTCCGAGTTGAATTGAGTGAGTTATGGTCATTCAATCGGAGGTAGGTGTCAAAACTGCTAGACCAAAACGCGAGTCTAACTATTTCCATCATAACTCTCAAAATACATGAAGTTTTTCATCTCCGTTTCTTCCGTTGTAAACTACACTTCGATACCTTCGAAATGGAAATAATTTCAATGAATTCTGAGTTGAATTGAGTGAGTTATGGTCAATCAATCGGAGGTAGGTCTATAAACTGCTAGACCAAAGCGCGAGTCTAACTATTTCTATCATAACTGTCAAAATACTTGGAGTTTTTCATCTATGTTTCTTCCGTTTTAAATTACACTTCGACTCTTTCGAAATGGAACAAATTTCAATGAATTACGAGTTGAATTGAGTGAGTTATGGTCATTCAATCGGAGGTAGGTATGTAAACTGCTAGACCAAACCGCGAGTCTAACTATTTCCACCATAACTTTCAAAATCAATAGAGTTTTTCTTCTCCGTTTCTTCCGTTATAAACTAAACTTCGATACCTTCGAAATTGAACAAATTTCAATGAATTCCGAGTTTAATTGAGTGAGTTATGGTCAATCAATCGGAGGTAGGTCTGTAAACGGCTAGACCAAAGTGCGAGTCTAACTATTTCCACCATAACTTTCAAAATACATTGAGTTTTTCATCTCCGTTTCTTTCGATTTAAACTATACGTCTACTCCATCGAAATGGAACAAATTTCAAGAAATTCCGAGTTGAATTGAGTGAGTTATGGTCATTCAATCGGAGGTAGGTGTGAAAACTGCTAGACCAAAGCGCGAGTCTAACTATTTCCATCATAACTCTCAAAATACATGGAGTTTTTTATCTTAGTTTCTTCCGTTATAAACTACACTTTGATACCTTCGAAATGGTACAAATTTCTATGAATTCGGAGTTGAATTGAGTGAGTTATGGTCAATCAATCGGAGGTAGGTCTGTAAACTGCTAGACCAAAGCGTGAGTCTAACTATTTCCAACATAACTTTCAAAATACATAGAGTTTTTCATCTCCGTTTCTTTCGTTATAAACTAAACTTCGATACCTTCGAACTTGAACAAATTTCAATGAATTCCGAATTTAATTGAGTTAGTTATGGTCAATCAAGCGGAGGTAGGTCTATAAACGGCTAGACCAAAGTGCGAGTCTAACTATTTACACCATAACTATCAAAATACTTGGCTTTTTTCATCTCCGTTTCTTTCGTTTTAAACTACACTTTGACTCCTTCGAAATGGAAAAAATTTCAATGAATTCCGAGTTGAATTGAGTGAGTTATGGTCATTCAATCGGAGGTAGGTGTCAAAACTTCTAGACCAAAACGCGAGTCTAACTATTTCCATCATAACTCTCAAAATACATGAAGTTTTTCATCTCCGTTTCTTCCGTTGTAAACTACACTTCGATACCTTCGAAATGGAAATAATTTCAATGAATTCTGAGTTGAATTGAGTGAGTTATGGTCATTCAATCGGAGTTTGGTCTATAAACTGCTTGACCGAAGCGCGAGCCAAACAATTTACATCATAACTCTTAAGATACTTGGAGTTTTTCATCTCCATTTCTTCCATTTTAAACTACACTTCGACACCTTCGAAATGGAACAAATTTCAATGAATTTCGAGTTGAATTTAGTGAGTTATGGTCAATCAATCGGAGGTAGGTCTATAAACTGCTAGACCAAAGCGCGAGTCTAACTATTTCTATCATAACTGTCAAAATACTTGGAGTTTTTCATCTCCGTTTCATTCGTTGTAAACTAGACTTCGAGAGCTTCGACATCGAACAAATTTCATTGAATTCCGAGTTGAATTAAGTGAGTTATGGTCATTCAATCGGAGGCAGGTCTGTAAACTGCTAGTCCAAAGCACGAGTCTAACTATTTCTGTCATAACTCTAAAAATACTTGGAGTTTTTCATCTCCGTTTCTTCTGTTTTAAACTACACTTCGACATCTTCGAAATGGCATGAATTTTTATAAATTCCGAGTTATGAATTAAGTGAGTTTTGGTCATTCAATCGGAGGTAGGTCTGTAAACTTCTTGATCAAAGCGCGAGTCTAACTATTTCCATCATAAGTCTCAAAATACTTTGAGTTCTTCATCTCCATTTCGTCCGTTTTAAATTACACTTCTACTCTTTCGAAATGGAACAAATTTCAATGAATTACGAGTTCAATTGAGTGAGTTATGGTCATTCAATCGGAGGTAGGTACGTAAACTGCTAGACCAAACCGCGAGTCTAACTATTTCCACCATAACTTTCAAAATACATTGAGTTTTTCATCTCCGTTTCTTTCGTTTTAAACTATACTTCTACTCCATCGAAATGGAACAAATTTCAAGAAATTCCGAGTTGAATTGAGTGAGTTATGGTCATTCAATCGGAGGTAGGTGTGAAAACTGCTAGACCAAAGCGCGAGTCTAACTATTTCCATCATAACTCTCAAAATACATGGAGTTTTTTATCTTAGTTTCTTCCGTTATAAACTACACTTCGATACCTTCGAAATGGTACAAATTTCTATGAATTCGGAGTTGAATTGAGTGAGTTATGGTCAATCAATCGGAGGTAGGTCTGTAAACTGCTAGACCAAAGCGCGAGTCTAACTATTTCCAACATAACTTTCAAAATACATAGAGTTTTTCATCTCCGTTTCTTCCGTTACAAACTAAACTTCGATACCTTCGAACTTGAACAAATTTCAATGAATTCCGAGTTTAATTGAGTGAATTATGGTCAATCAATCGGAGGTAGGTCTGTAAACGGCTAGACCAAAGTGCGAGTCTAACTATTTCCACCATAACTATCAAAATACTTGGCTTTTTTCATCTCCGTTTCTTTCGTTTTAAACTACACTTTGAATCCATCGAAATGGAAAAAATTTCAATGAATTCCGAGTTGAATTGAGTGAGTTATGGTCATTCAATCGGAGGTAGGTGTCAAAACTGCTAGACCAAAACGCGAGTCTAACTATTTCCATCATAACTCTCAAAATACATGAAGTTTTTCATCTCCGTTTCTTCCGTTGTAAACTACACTTCGATACCTTCGAAATGGAAATAATTTCAATGAATTCTGAGTTGAATTGAGTGAGTTATGGTCAATCAATCGGAGGTAGGTCTATAAACTGCTAGACCAAAGCGCGAGTCTAACTATTTCTATCATAACTGTCAAAATACTTAGAGTTTTTCATCTCCGTTTCCTTCGTTGTAAACTAGACTTCGAGAGCTTCGACATCGAACAAATTTTATTGAATTCCGAGTTGAATTAAGTGAGTTATGGTCATTCAATCGGAGGCAGGTCTGTAAACTGCTAGTCCAAAGCACGAGTCTAACTATTTCTATCATAACTCTTAAAATACTTGGAGTTTTTCATCTCCGTTTCTTCTGTTTTAAACTACAATTCGACATCTTCGAAATGGCATGAATTTTAATAAATTCCGAGTAATGAATTGAGTGAGTTTTGGTCATTCAATCGGAGGTAGGTTTGTAAACTGCTAGATCAAAGCGCGAGTCTAACTATTTCCATCATAAGTCTCAAAATACTTTGAGTTCTTCATCTCCATTTCGTCCGTTTTAAATTACACTTCTACTCTTTCGAAATGGAACAAATTTCAATGAATTACGAGTTCAATTGAGTGAGTTATGGTCATTCAATCGGAGGTAGGTACGTAAACTGCTAGACCAAACCGCGAGTCTAACTATTTCCACCATAACTTTCAAAATACATTGAGTTTTTCATCTCCGTTTCTTTCGTTTTAAACTATACTTCGACTCCTTCGAAATGGAACAAATTTCAAGAAATTCCGAGTTGAATTGAGTGAGTTATGGTCATTCAATCGGAGGTAGGTGTGAAAACTGCTAGACCAAAGCGCGAGTCTAACTATTTCCACCATAACTTTCAAAATACATAGAGTTTTTCATTTCCGTTTCTTCCGTTATAAACTAAACTTTGATACCTTCGAAATTGAACAAATTTCAATGAATTCCGAGTTTAATTGAGTGAGTTATGGTCAATCAATCGGAGGTAGGTCTGTAAACGGCTAGACCAAAGTGCGAGTCTAACTATTTCCACCATAACTATCAAAATACTTGTATTTTTTCATCTCCGTTTCTTTCGTTTTAAACTACACTTTGACTCCTTCGAAATGGAAAAAATTTCAATGAATTCCGAGTTGAATTGAGTGAGTTATGGGCATTCAATCGGAGGTAGGTGTCAAAACTTCTAGACCAAAACGCGAGTCTAACTATTTCCATCATAACTCTCAAAATACTTGTATTTTTTCATCTCCGTTTCTTTCGTTTTAAACTACACTTTGACTCCTTCGAAATGGAAAAAATTTCAATGAATTCCGAGTTGAATTGAGTGAGTTATGGGCATTCAATCGGAGGTAGGTGTCAAAACTTCTAGACCAAAACGCGAGTCTAACTATTTCCATCATAACTCTCAAAATACATGAAGTTTTTCATCTCCGTTTCTTCCGTTGTATACTACACTTCGATACCTTTGAAATGGAAATAATTTCAATGAATTCTGAGTTGAATTGAGTGAGTTATGGTCATTCAATCGGAGTTTGGTCTATAAACTGCTTGACCGAAGCGCGAGCCAAACAATTTACATCATAACTCTTAAGATACTTGGAGTTTTTCATCTCCATTTCTTCCATTTTAAACTACACTTCGACACCTTCGAAATGGAACAAATTTCAATGAATTTCGAGTTGAATTTAGTGAGTTATGGTCAATCAATCGGAGGTAGGTCTATAAACTGCTAGACCAAAGCGCGAGTCTAACTATTTCTATCATAACTGTCAAAATACTTGGAGTTTTTCATCTCCGTTTCATTCGTTGTAAACTAGACTTCGAGAGCTTCGACATCGAACAAATTTCATTGAATTCCGAGTTGAATTAAGTGAGTTATGGTCATTCAATCGGAGGCAGGTCTGTAAACTGCTAGTCCAAAGCACGAGTCTAACTATTTCTGTCATAACTCTAAAAATACTTGGAGTTTTTCATCTCCGTTTCTTCTGTTTTAAACTACACTTCGACATCTTCGAAATGGCATGAATTTTTATAAATTCCGAGTTATGAATTAAGTGAGTTTTGGTCATTCAATCGGAGGTAGGTCTGTAAACTTCTTGATCAAAGCGCGAGTCTAACTATTTCCATCATAAGTCTCAAAATACTTTGAGTTCTTCATCTCCATTTCGTCCGTTTTAAATTACACTTCTACTCTTTCGAAATGGAACAAATTTCAATGAATTACGAGTTCAATTGAGTGAGTTATGGTCATTCAATCGGAGGTAGGTACGTAAACTGCTAGACCAAACCGCGAGTCTAACTATTTCCACCATAACTTTCAAAATACATTGAGTTTTTCATCTCCGTTTCTTTCGTTTTAAACTATACTTCTACTCCATCGAAATGGAACAAATTTCAAGAAATTCCGAGTTGAATTGAGTGAGTTATGGTCATTCAATCGGAGGTAGGTGTGAAAACTGCTAGACCAAAGCGCGAGTCTAACTATTTCCATCATAACTCTCAAAATACATGGAGTTTTTTATCTTAGTTTCTTCCGTTATAAACTACACTTCGATACCTTCGAAATGGTACAAATTTCTATGAATTCGGAGTTGAATTGAGTGAGTTATGGTCAATCAATCGGAGGTAGGTCTGTAAACTGCTAGACCAAAGCGCGAGTCTAACTATTTCCAACATAACTTTCAAAATACATAGAGTTTTTCATCTCCGTTTCTTCCGTTACAAACTAAACTTCGATACCTTCGAACTTGAACAAATTTCAATGAATTCCGAGTTTAATTGAGTGAATTATGGTCAATCAATCGGAGGTAGGTCTGTAAACGGCTAGACCAAAGTGCGAGTCTAACTATTTCCACCATAACTATCAAAATACTTGGCTTTTTTCATCTCCGTTTCTTTCGTTTTAAACTACACTTTGAATCCATCGAAATGGAAAAAATTTCAATGAATTCCGAGTTGAATTGAGTGAGTTATGGTCATTCAATCGGAGGTAGGTGTCAAAACTGCTAGACCAAAACGCGAGTCTAACTATTTCCATCATAACTCTCAAAATACATGAAGTTTTTCATCTCCGTTTCTTCCGTTGTAAACTACACTTCGATACCTTCGAAATGGAAATAATTTCAATGAATTCTGAGTTGAATTGAGTGAGTTATGGTCAATCAATCGGAGGTAGGTCTATAAACTGCTAGACCAAAGCGCGAGTCTAACTATTTCTATCATAACTGTCAAAATACTTAGAGTTTTTCATCTCCGTTTCCTTCGTTGTAAACTAGACTTCGAGAGCTTCGACATCGAACAAATTTTATTGAATTCCGAGTTGAATTAAGTGAGTTATGGTCATTCAATCGGAGGCAGGTCTGTAAACTGCTAGTCCAAAGCACGAGTCTAACTATTTCTATCATAACTCTTAAAATACTTGGAGTTTTTCATCTCCGTTTCTTCTGTTTTAAACTACAATTCGACATCTTCGAAATGGCATGAATTTTAATAAATTCCGAGTAATGAATTGAGTGAGTTTTGGTCATTCAATCGGAGGTAGGTTTGTAAACTGCTAGATCAAAGCGCGAGTCTAACTATTTCCATCATAAGTCTCAAAATACTTTGAGTTCTTCATCTCCATTTCGTCCGTTTTAAATTACACTTCTACTCTTTCGAAATGGAACAAATTTCAATGAATTACGAGTTCAATTGAGTGAGTTATGGTCATTCAATCGGAGGTAGGTACGTAAACTGCTAGACCAAACCGCGAGTCTAACTATTTCCACCATAACTTTCAAAATACATTGAGTTTTTCATCTCCGTTTCTTTCGTTTTAAACTATACTTCGACTCCTTCGAAATGGAACAAATTTCAAGAAATTCCGAGTTGAATTGAGTGAGTTATGGTCATTCAATCGGAGGTAGGTGTGAAAACTGCTAGACCAAAGCGCGAGTCTAACTATTTCCACCATAACTTTCAAAATACATAGAGTTTTTCATTTCCGTTTCTTCCGTTATAAACTAAACTTTGATACCTTCGAAATTGAACAAATTTCAATGAATTCCGAGTTTAATTGAGTGAGTTATGGTCAATCAATCGGAGGTAGGTCTGTAAACGGCTAGACCAAAGTGCGAGTCTAACTATTTCCACCATAACTATCAAAATACTTGTATTTTTTCATCTCCGTTTCTTTCGTTTTAAACTACACTTTGACTCCTTCGAAATGGAAAAAATTTCAATGAATTCCGAGTTGAATTGAGTGAGTTATGGGCATTCAATCGGAGGTAGGTGTCAAAACTTCTAGACCAAAACGCGAGTCTAACTATTTCCATCATAACTCTCAAAATACATGAAGTTTTTCATCTCCGTTTCTTCCGTTGCATACTACACTTCGATACCTTTGAAATGGAAATAATTTCAATGAATTCTGAGTTGAATTGAGTGAGTTATGGTCATTCAATCGGAGTTTGGTCTATAAACTGCTTGACCGAAGCGCGAGCCAAACAATTTACATCATAACTCTTAAGATACTTGGAGTTTTTCATCTCCATTTCTTCCATTTTAAACTACACTTCGACACCTTCGAAATGGAACAAATTTCAATGAATTTCGAGTTGAATTTAGTGAGTTATGGTCAATCAATCGGAGGTAGGTCTATAAACTGCTAGACCAAAGCGCGAGTCTAACTATTTCTATCATAACTGTCAAAATACTTGGAGTTTTTCATCTCCGTTTCTTTCGTTGTAAACTAGACTTCGAGAGCTTCGACATCGAACAAATTTCATTGAATTCCGAGTTGAATTAAGTGAGTTATGGTCATTCAATCGGAGGCAGGTCTGTAAACTGCTAGTCCAAAGCACGAGTCTAACTATTTCTGTCATAACTCTAAAAATACTTGGAGTTTTTCATCTCCGTTTCTTCTGTTTTAAACTACACTTCGACATCTTCGAAATGGCATGAATTTTAATAAATTCCGAGTTATGAATTAAGTGAGTTTTGGTCATTCAATCGGAGGTAGGTCTGTAAACTGCTAGATCAAAGCGCGAGTCTAACTATTTCCATCATAAGTCTCAAAATACTTTGAGTTCTTCATCTCCATTTCGTCCGTTTTAAATTACACTTCTACTCTTTCGAAATGGAACAAATTTCAATGAATTACGAGTTCAATTGAGTGAGTTATGGTCATTCAATCGGAGGTAGGTACGTAAACTGCTAGACCAAACTGCGAGTCTAACTATTTCCACCATAACTTTCAAAATACATTGAGTTTTTCATCTCCGTTTCTTTCGTTTTAAACTATACTTCTACTCCATCGAAATGGAACAAATTTCAAGAAATTCCGAGTTGAATTGAGTGAGTTATGGTCATTCAATCGGAGGTAGGTGTGAAAACTGCTAGACCAAAGCGCGAGTCTAACTATTTCCATCATAACTCTCAAAATACATGGAGTTTTTTATCTTAGTTTCTTCCGTTATAAACTACACTTCGATACCTTCGAAATGGTACAAATTTCTATGAATTCGGAGTTGAATTGAGTGAGTTATGGTCAATCAATCGGAGGTAGGTCTGTAAACGGCTAGACCAAAGTGCGAGTCTAACTATTTCCACCATAACTATCAAAATACTTGGCTTTTTTCATCTCCGTTTCTTTCGTTTTAAACTACACTTTGAATCCATCGAAATGGAAAAAATTTCAATGAATTCCGAGTTGAATTGAGTGAGTTATGGTCATTCAATCGGAGGTAGGTGTCAAAACTGCTAGACCAAAACGCGAGTCTAACTATTTCCATCATAACTCTCAAAATACATGAAGTTTTTCATCTCCGTTTCTTCCGTTGTAAACTACACTTCGATACCTTCGAAATGGAAATAATTTCAATGAATTCTGAGTTGAATTGAGTGAGTTATGGTCAATCAATCGGAGGTAGGTCTATAAACTGCTAGACCAAAGCGCGAGTCTAACTATTTCTATCATAACTGTCAAAATACTTGGAGTTTTTCATCTCCGTTTCCTTCGTTGTAAACTAGACTTCGAGAGCTTCGACATCGAACAAATTTTATTGAATTCCGAGTTGAATTAAGTGAGTTATGGTCATTCAATCGGAGGCAGGTCTGTAAACTGCTAGTCCAAAGCACGAGTCTAACTATTTCTATCATAACTCTTAAAATACTTGGAGTTTTTCATCTCCGTTTCTTCTGTTTTAAACTACAATTCGACATCTTCGAAATGGCATGAATTTTAATAAATTTCGAGTAATGAATTGAGTGAGTTTTGGTCATTCAATCGGAGGTAGGTTTGTAAACTGCTAGATCAAAGCGCGAGTCTAACTATTTCCATCATAATTCTCAAAATACTTTGAGTTCTTCATCTCCATTTCGTCCGTTTTAAATTACACTTCTACTCTTTCGAAATGGAACAAATTTCAATGAATTACGAGTTCAATTGAGTGAGTTATGGTCATTCAATCGGAGGTAGGTACGTAAACTGCTAGACCAAACCGCGAGTCTAACTATTTCCACCATAACTTTCAAAATACATTGAGTTTTTCATCTCCGTTTCTTTCGTTTTAAACTATACTTCGACTCCTTCGAAATGGAACAAATTTTAAGAAATTCCGAGTTGAATTGAGTGAGTTATGGTCATTCAATCGGAGGTAGGTGTGAAAACTGCTAGACCAAAGCGCGAGTCTAACTATTTCCATCACAACTCTCAAAATACATGTTGTTTTTTATCTCAGTTTCTTCCGTTATTAATTACACTTCGATACCTTCGAAATGGTACAAATTTCTATGAATTCCGGTTCAGTTGAGTGAGTTATGGTCAATCAATCGGAGGTAGGTCTGTAAACTGCTAGACCAAAGCGCGAGTCTAACTATTTCCATCATAAGTCTCAAAATACTTGGAATTTTTCATCTCTGTTTCTTCCGTTTTAAATTACACTTCGACTCCTTCGAAATGGAACAAATTTCAATGAATTACGTATTGAATTGAGTGAGTTATGGTCATTCAATCGGAGGTAGGTATGTAAACTGCTAGACCAAACCGCGAGTCTAACTATTTCCACCATAACTTTCAAAATACATTGAGTTTTTCATCTCCGTTTCTTTCGTTTTAAACTATACTTCGACTCCTTCGAAATGGAACAAATTTCAAGAAATTCCGAGTTGAATTGGGTGAGTTATGGTCATTCAATCGGAGGTAGGTCTGTAAACTGCTAAACCAAAGCGTGAGTCTAACTATTTCCATCATAAGTCTCAAAATACATGGAGTTTTTTATCTCAGTTTCTTCCGTTATAAACTACACTTCGATACCTCCGAAATGGTACAAATTTCTATGAATTCCGAGTTGAATTGAGTGAGTTATGGTCAATCAATCGGAGGTAGGTCTGTAAACTGCTAGACCAAAGCGCGAGTCTAACTATTTCCATCATAAGTCTCAAAATACTTGGAATTTTTCATCTCTGTTTCTTCCGTTTTAAATTACACTTCGACTCGTTCGAAATGGAACAAATTTCAATGAATTACGAGTTGAATTGAGTGAGTTATGGTCATTCAATCGGAGGTAGGTATGTAAACTGCTAGACCAAACCGCGAGTCTAACTATTTCAATCATAACTCTTAAAATACTTGGAGTTTTTCATCTCCATTTCTTCTGTTTTAAACTACACTTCGACATCTTCAAAATGGCATGAATTTTAATAAATTCCGAGTTGTGAATTGAGTGAGTTTTGGTCATTCAATCGGAGGTAAGTCTGTAAACTGCTAGACCAAAGCGCGAGTCTAACTATTTCCATCATAAGTCTCAAAATACTTTGAGTTCTTCATCTCCATTTCGTCCGTTTTAAATTACACTTCGACTCTTTCGAAATGGAACAAATTTCAAGAAATTCCGAGTTGAATTGAGTGAGTTATGGTCATTCAATCGGAGGTAGGTGTGAAAACTGCTAGACCAAAGCGCGAGTGTAAGTATTTCCATCATAACTGTCAAAATACTTGGTGTTTTTCATCTCCGTTTCTTTCGTTGTAAAATAGACTTCGAGAGATTCGACATCGAACAAATTTCATTGAATTCCGAGTTGAATTAAGTGAGTTATGGTCATTCAATCGGAGGCAGGTCTGTAAACTGCTAGTCCAAAGCACGACTCTAACTATTTCTATCATAACTCTTAAAATACTAGGAGTTTTTCATCTCCGTTTCTTCTGTTTTAAACTAAACTTCGACATCTTCGAAATGGCATGAATTTTAATAAATTTCGAGTTGTGAATTGAGTGAGTTTTGGTCATTCAATCGGAGGTAGGTCGGTAAACTGCTAGACCAAAGCGCCAGTCTAACTATTTCCATCCTAAGTCTCAAAATACTTAGAATTTTTTATCTCAGTTTCTTCCGTTATAAACTACACTTCGATACCTTCGAAATGGTAAAAATTTCTATGAATTCCGAGTTGAATTGAGTGAGTTATGGTCATTCAATCTGAGGTAGGTACGTAAACTGCTAGACCAAACCGCGAGTCTAACTATTTCCACCATAACATTCAAAAAACATCGAGTTTTTCATCTCCGTTTCTTCCTTTATAAACTAAACTTCGATACCTTCGAAATTGAACAAATTTCAATGAATTCCGAGTTTAATTGAGTGAGTTATGGTCAATCAATCGGAGGTATGTCTGGAAACCGCTAGACCAAAGTGCGAGTCTAACTATTTCTACCATAACTATCAAAATACTTGGCTTTTTTCATCTCCGTTTCTTTCGTTTTAAACTACACTTTGACTCCTTCGAAATGGAAAAAATTTCAATGAATGCCCAGTTGAATTGAGTGAGTTATGGTCATTCAATCGGAGGTAGGTGTCAAAACTGCTAGACTAAAGCGCGAGTCTAACTATTTCCATCAAAACTCTCAAAATACATGAAGTTTTTCATCTCCGTTTCTTCCGTTGTAAACTACACTTCGATACCTTCGTAATGGAAATAATTTCAATGAATTCTGAGTTGAATTGAGTGAGTTATGGTCATTCAATCGGAGTTTGGTCTGTAAACTGCTTGACCAAAGCGCGAGTCAAACAATTTACATCATAACTCTTAAGATACTTGGAGTTTTCCATCTCCATTTCTTCCATTTTAAACTACACTTCGGCACCTTCGAAATTGAATAAATTTCAATCACTTCCGAGTTGAATTTAGTGAGTTATGGTCAATCAATCGGAGGTAGGTCTATAAACTGCTAGACCAAAGCGCGAGTCTAACTATTTCCATCTTAACTGTCAAAATACTTGGAGTTTTTCATCTCCGTTTCTTTCGTTGTAAACTAGACTTCGAGAGCTTCGACATCGAACAAATTTCATTGAATTCCGAGTTGAATTAAGTGAGTTATGGTCATTCAATCGGAGGCAGGTCTGTAAACTACTAGTCCAAATCACGAGTCTAACTATTTCTATCATAACTCTTAAAATACTTGGAGTTTTTCATCTCCGTTTCTTCTGTTTTAAACTACACTTCGACATCTTAGAAATGACATGAATTTTAATAAATTCCGAGTTGTGAATTGAGTGAGTTTTGGTCATTCAATCGGAGGTAGGTCTGTAAACTGCTAGACCAAACCGCGAGTCTAACTATTTCCATCATAAGTCTCAAAATACTTGGAATTTTTCATCTCTGTTTCTTCCGTTTTAAATTACACTTCGACTCCTTCGAAATGGAACAAATTTCAATGAATTACGAGTTGAATTGAGTGAGTTATGGTCATTCAATCAGAGGTAGGTATGTAAACTGCTAGACCAAACCGCGAGTGTAACTATTTCCACCATAACTTTCAAAATACATTGAGTTTTTCATCCCCGTTTCTTTCGTTTAAACTATACTTCGACTCCTTCGAAATGGAACAAATTTCAAGAAATTCCGAGTTGAATTGAGTGAGTTATGGTCATTCAATCGGAGGTAGGTGTGAAAACTGCTAGACCAAAGCGTGAGTCTAACTATTTCCATCATAACTCTCAAAATACATAGTGTTTTTTATCTCAGTTTCTTCTATTTTAAACTACACTTCGACATCTTAGAAATGACATGAATTTTAATAAATTCCGAGTTGTGAATTGAGTGAGTTTTGGTCATTCAATCGGAGGTAGGACTGTAAACTGCTAGACCAAAGCGCGAGTCTAACCATTTCCATCATAAGTCTCAAAATACTTTGAGTTCTTCATCTCCATTTCGTCCGTTTTAAATTACACTTCGACTCTTTCGAAATGGTACAAATTTCAATGAATTACGAGTTGAATTGAGTGAGTTTTGGTCATTCAATCGGAGGTACGTCTGTAAACTGCTAGACCAAAGCGCGAGTCTAACTATTTTCATCATAAGTCTCAAAATACTTTGAGTTCTTCATCTCCATTTCGTCCGTTTTAAATTGCATTTTGACTCCTTCGAAATGGAACAAATTTCAATGAAATACGAGTTGAATTGAGTTAGTTATGGTCATTCAATCAGAGGTAGGTACATAAACTGCTAGACCAAACCGCGAGTCTAACTATTTCCATCATAACTTTCAAAATACATTGAGTTTTTCATCCCCGTTTCTTTCGTTTTAAACTATACTTCGACTCCTTCGAAATGGAACAAATTTCAAGAAATTCCGAGTTGAATTGAGTGAGTTATGGTCAATCAATCGGAGGCAGGTCTGTAAACTGCTAGACCAAAGCGCGAGTCTCACTATTTCCTTCATAACTTTTAAAATACATGGTGTTTTTTATTTCCGTTTCTTTCGTTGTAAACTAGACTTCGATACCTTCGAAATGGAACAAATTTCAATGAATTCCGAGTAGAATTGAGTGAGTTATGGTCATTGAATCGGAGTTTGGTCTGTAAACTGCTAGACCAAAGCGCGACTCTAACTATTTCCATCATAAGTCTCAAGATTCTTGGAGTTTTTAATTTCCGTTTCTTCCGTTTTAAACTACACATCGACTCCTTCGAAATGGAACAAATTTCAACGAATTCCGAGTTGAATTGAGTGAGTCATAGTCATTTAATCGGACGTAGGTTTGTAAGCAGCTAGGCAAAAATGCGAGTCTAACTATTTCCATCATAACTCTTAAAATAGTTGGAGATTTTCATCTCCGCTTCGTCTGTTTTCAAAATCAATCAGAGGTAAGTCTGTAAACTGCTAGACCAAAGCGCGACTCTAACAATTTCCTTCGGAACTTTCAAAATACAAGGAGTTTTTTGTCGCCGTTTCTTCCGTCCAGTTGAATTGAGTGAGTTATGGTCATTCAATCGGAGGTACGTACGTAAACTGCTAGACCAGAGCACGAGTCTAACTATTTCCTTCTTAACTTTCAAAATATACGGAGTTTTTCATCTCCGTTTCTTCCATTGTAAATTAGACTTCGTTACTTTCGACCCTGAACAAATTTCAATGAATTCCGAGTTCAATTAAGTGACTTATGGTCATTCAATCGGAGGTAGGTCTGTAAACTGCTAGACCAAAGCGCGAGTCTAACTATTTCCACCATAACTCTCAAAATACTTGGCTTTTTTCATCTCTGTTTCTTTCGTTTAAAACTACACTTCGACTCCTTCGAAATGGAACAAATTTCAATGAATTTCGAGTTAAATTGAGTGAGCTATGGTCATTCAATTGGAGGTAGGCCTGTAAACTGCCAGGCGAAAGCGCGAGTCTAACTATTTCCATCATAACTCTTAAAATACTTACAGTTTTTCATCTCAGTTTCTTCTGTTTTCAACTACAGTTCGACATTATTGAAATGACTTAAATTTGAATCAATTCCGGGTTGAATTGAGTGAGTTATGGTCAATGAATCGGAGGTAGGTCTGTAAACTGCGAGACCAAAGCATGAGTCTAACTATTTCCATCCTAACTCTTAAATACTTGGAGTTTTTCATCTCCGTTTCTTCCGTTTTAAACTACACTTCGACACTTTCGAAATGGAACAAATTTCAATGAATTCCGAGTTGAATTAAGGGAGTTATGGTCATTCAATCGGAAGTAGGTATGTAAACTGCTAGACGAGAGCGCGAGTCTAACTATTTCGTTCTTAACTTCCAAAATACACGGAGTTTTTCATCTCTGTTTCTTCCGTTGTGAACTAGACTTCGATTCCTTTGACATTGAACAAATTTCAATGAATTTCGAGTTGAATTAAGTGAGTTATGGTCATTCAATCAGAGGTAGGTCTGTAAACTGCTAGCCAAAGCACGAGTCTAACTATTTCCATCATAAGTCTCAAAATACTTGCAGTTTTTCATCTCCGTTTCTTCCGTTTTAAATTGCACTTCGACTCCTTCGAAATGGAACAAATTTCAATGATTTACGAGTTGAATTAAGTGAGATATGGTCATTCAATCGGAGGTAGGTATGTAAACTGCTAGACCAAAGCACGAGTCTAACTATTTCCACCATAACTTTCAAAATACATGGAGTTTTTCATCTCTGTTTCTTCCATTGTAAACTACACTTCGATACCTTTGAAATGAAATAAATTTTAATGAATTCCGAGTAGAATTGAGTGAGTTATGGTCAATCAATCGGAGGTAGGTCTGTAAACTGCTAGATCAAAGCGCGTGTATAACTATTTCCATCATAACTCTCAAAATACTTCACTTTTTTCATCTCCGTTTCTTCCGTTTTAAACTACACTTCGACTCATTCGAAATGGAACAAATTTCAATGAATTTTGAGTTTAATTGAGTGAGTTATGGTCATTCAATCGGAGGTAGGTACGTAAACTGCTAGACCAAATCGCGAGTCTAACTATTTCCTTCGTAACTTTTAAAATACATGGAGTTTTTCATCTCCGTTTCCTCCGTTGAAAACTAGACTTCGATGCCTTCGAAATGAGGCAGAGTCTAACTATTTCCTTCTTAACTTTCTTGGTTTGTAAACTGCTAGAACAAAGCACGAGTCTAACTATTTCCATCATAACTCTTAAGATTCTTGGAGTTTTTCATCTCTGTTTCTTCCGTTTTAAACTACACTTTGACACCTTAGAAATGGAACAAATTTCAATGAATTCCGAGTTGAATTAAGTGAGTTATGGTCATTCAATCGGAGGTAGGTACGTAAACTGCTAGACCAGAGCGCGAGTCTAACTATTTCCTTCTTAACTTTCAAAATACACGGAGTTTTTCATCTCCGTTTCTTCCGTTGTAAATTAGACTTCGTTACTTTCGACATCTTCGAAATGGCAAGAATTTGAATCAATTCCGAGTTGAATTGAGTGCGTTATGGTCCTTCAATCGGAGGTTGGTCTGCAAACTGCTAGACCAAAGCCCGAGTCTAACTTTTTCCATCATAACTCTTAAGATACTTGGAGCTTTTCATCTCTGTTTCTTCCGTTTTTAACTACACTTCGACACCTTCAAAATGGAACAAATTTCAATGAATTCTGAGTTGAATTAAGTGAGTTATGGTCATTCAATCGAAAGTAGGTATGTAAACTGCTAGACCAGAGCGCGAGTCTAACTATTTCCTTCTTAACTTTCAAAATACACAGAGTTTTTCATCTCCTTTTCTTCCGTTGTAAATTAGACTTCGTTACTTTCGACCCTGAACAAATTTCAATGAATTCCGAGTTGAATTAAGTGACTTATGGTCATTCAATCGGAGGTAGGTCTATAAACTGCTAGACCAAAGCGCGAGTGTAACTATTTCCACCATAACTCTCAAAATACTTGGCTTTTTTCATCTCCGTTTCTTCCATTTTAAACTACACTTCGACTCCTTCGAAATGGAACAAATTTCAATGAATTTCGAGTTGAATTGAGTGAGTTATGGTCATTCAATTGGAGGTAGGTCTGTAAACTGCCAGGCGAAAGCGCGAGTCTAACTATTTCTATCATAACTCTTAAAATACTTACAGTTTTTTCATCTCAGTTTCTTCCGTTTTCAACTACAGTTCGACATTATTGAAATGGCATGAATTTGAATCAATTCCGAGTTGAATTGAGTGAGTTATGGTCAATGAATCGGAGGTACGTCTGTAAACTGCGAGACCAAAGCGTGAGTCTAACTATTTCCATCATAACTCTTAAGATACTTTGAGTTTTTCATCTCCGTTTCTTCCGTTTCAAACTACACTTCGACACCTTCGAAATGGAACAAATTTCAATGAATTCCGAGTTGAATTAAGTGACTTACGGTCATTCAATCGGTTCAATCGGAAGTAGGTATGTAAACTGCTAGACGAGAGCGCGAGTCTAACTATTTCCTTCTTAACTTTCAAAATACACGGAGTTTTTCATCTTTGTTTCTTCCGTTGTGAACTAGACTTCGATTCCTTCGACATTGAACAAATTTCAAAGAATTTCGCGTTGAATTAAGTGAGTTATGGTCATTCAATCAGAGGTAGGTCTGTAAACTGCTAGACCAAAGCGCGAGTCTAACTATTTCCATCATAAGTCTCAAAATAATTGCAGTTTTTCATCTCCATTTCTTCCGTTGTAAACTACACTTCGATACCTTTGAAATGAAATAAATTTTAATGAATTTCGAGTTGAATTGAGTGAGTTATGGCCAATCAATCGGAGGTAGGTCTGTAAACTGCTAGACCAAAGCGCGTGTATAACTATTTCCACGATAACTCTCAAAATACATCACTTTTTTCATCTCCGTTTCTTCTGCTTTAAACTACACTTCGACTCCTTCGAAATGGAACAAATTTTAATGAATTTCGAGTTGAATTGAATGAGTTATGGTCATTCAATCGGAGGTAGGTACGTAAACTGCTAGACCAAAGCGCGAGTCTAACTATTTCCTTCATAACTTTTAAAATACATGGAGTTTTTCATCTCCGTTTCCTCCGTTGAAAACTAGACTTCGACACCTTCGAAATGAAGCAAATTTTAAAGAATTCCGAGTTGAATTGAGTGAGTTATGGTCATTCAATCGGAGGTTGGTTTGTGAACTGCTAGACCAAAGCACGAGTCTAACTATTTCCATCATAACTCTTAAGATACTTGGAGTTTTTCATCTCCGTTTCTTCCGTTTTAAACTACACCTCGACACCTTCGAAATGGACCAAATTTCATTGAATTCCGAGTTGAATTAAGTGAGTTATGGTCATTCAATCGGAGGTAGGTACGTAAACTCCTAGACCAGAGCGCGAGTGTAACTCTTTCCTTCTTAACTTTCAAAATACACGGTGTTTTTCATCTCCGTTTCTTCCGTTGTAAATTACACTTCGTTATTCTAAACACTGAACAAATTTCAATGAATTCCGAGTTGAATTAAGTGACTTATGGTCATTCAATCGGAGGTAGGTCTGTAAACTGCTAGACCAAAGCGCGAGTCTAACTATTTTTATCATAAGTCTCAAAATACTTGCAGTTTTTTCATCTCCGTTTCTTCCGTTTTAAATTACACTTTGACTCCTTCGAAATGGAACAAATTTCAATGAATTTCGAGTTGAATTGAGTGAGTTATGGTCATTCTATCGGAGGTAGGTATTTAAACTGCTAGACCAAAGCACGAGTCTAACTATTTCCACCATAACTTTCAAAATACTTGGACTTTTTCATCCCCGTTTCTTCCGTTGTAAACTACACTTCGATACCTTTGAAATGGAACAAATTTTAATGAATTCCGAGTTGAATTGAGTGAGTTATTGCCAATCAATCGGAGGTAGGTCTGTAAACTCCTAGACCAAAATGCGAGTCTAACTATTTCCACCATAACTCTCAAAATACTTGGCTTTTTTTATCTTCGTTTCCTCCGTTTTAAACTACACTTCTACTCCTTCGAAATGGAACAAATTTTAATGAATTTCGAGTTAAATTGAGTGAGTTATGGTCATTAAATCGGAGGTAGGTCTGTAAACTGCTAGGTGAAAGCGCGAGTCTAACTATTTCCATCAGAGCTCTTTAAATACTTACAGTTTTTCATCTCTGTTTCTTCCATTTTCAACTCAGTCTGACATTATTGAAATGGCCAGAATTTGAATCAATTTCGAGTTGAATTGAGTGAGTTATGGTCAATCAATCGGAGGTAGGTCTGTAAACTGCTAGGCCAAAGCGCGAGTCTAACTATTTCCATCATAACTCTCAAAATACTTGGAGTTTTTCATCTCCTTTTCTTCCGTTTTAAACTACACTTCGACACATTTGAAATGGAACAAATTTCAAAGAATTACGAGTTGAATTGAGTGATTTATGGTCATTCAATCGGAGGTAGGTATGTAAACAGCTAGACCAAAGCACGAGTCTAACTATTTCCACCATAACTTTTGAAATACATAGAGTTTTTCATCTCCGTTTCTTCCGTTGTAAACTACACTTCGATATCTTCGAAATGGAACAAATATCAATGAATTCCGAGTTGAATTGAGTGAATTATGGTCAATCAATCGGAGGTAGGTCTGTAAACTGCTAGACCAAAGCGCGAGTCTAACTATTTCCATCATAAGTCTCAAATTACATGGAGTTTTTTATCTCCGTTTCTTCCGTTTTGAATTACACTTCGACTCCTTCAAAATGTAACAAATTTCAATGTATTACGAGTTGAATTGAGTGAGTTATGGTCCTTCAATCGGAGGTAGGTATGTAAACTGCTACACCAAACCGCGAGTCTAACTATTTCCACCATAACTCTCAAAATACTTGGCTTTTTTCATCTCCGTTTCTTACGTTTTAAACTACACTTCAACTCCTTCGAAATGGAACAAATTTTAATGAATTTCGAGTTAAATTGAGTGAGTTATGGTCATTAAATCGGAGGTAGGTCTGTAAACTGCTAGGCGAAAGCACGAGTCTAACTATTTCTATCGTAACTCTTAGAATACTTACAGTTTTTCATCTCCGTTTATTCCGTTTTCAACTACAGTTCGATATTATCGAAATGGCATGAATATAAATCAATTCTGAGTTGAATTGAGTGAGTTATGGCCAATCAATCGGACGTAGGTATGTAAACTGCTAGACCAAAGCACGAGTCTAAATATTTCCTTCATAAATCTCAAACTACTTGGACTTTTTTATCTCCGTTTCTTCCATTTTAAATTACACTTCGACTCCTTCGAAATGGAACAAATATCAATGAATTACGAGTTGAATTGAGTGAGTTATTGTCATTCAATCGGAGGTAGGTATGGAAACTGTTATACCAAAGCGCGAGTTAAACTATTTCCTTCGTAACTTTTAAAATACAAGGAGTTTTTCATCTCCGTTTCTTCCGCTGTAAACGAGACTTCGATACCTTCGAAATGAAACTAATTTCAATGAATTCCGAGTTGAATTGAGTGAGCTATGGTCATTCAAGCGGAGGTTGGTCTGTAAACTACTAGACCAAAGCGCGAGTACAACTATTTCCATCATAACTCTTGAGATACTTGGAGTTTTTCATCTCCGTTTCTCCCGATTTAAACTACACTTCGACACCTTCGAAATGGAACAAATTTTAATGAATTTTGAGTTGAATTGAGTGAGTTCTGGTCATTCAATCGGAGGTTGGACTGTAAACTGCGAGACCAAAGCGCGAGTCTAACTATTTCCATCATAACTCTCTAGATACTTGGAGTTTTTCATCTCCGTACTTCAATGAATTCCGAGTTGAATTAAGTGAGTTATGGTCATTCAATCGGAGGTAGGTACGTAAACTGCTAGACCAGAGCGCGAGTTTAACTATTTCCTTCTTAACTTTCAAAATACACGGAGTTTTTCATCTCCGTTTCTTCCGTTGTAAATTAGACTTCGTTACTTTCGACATCTTTGAAATGGCAAGAATTTGAATCAATTCCGAGTTGAATTGAGTGAGTTATGGTCAATCAATCGTAGGTAGGTCTGTAAACTGCTAGACCAAAGTGCGAGTCTAACTATTTCCATCATAACTCTCAAAATACTTAGACTTTTTTATCTCAGTTTCTTCTGTTTTAAACTACACTTCGACTCATTCGAAATGGAACAAATTTCAATAAATTCCGAGTTGAATTGAGTGAGTTATGGTCATTCAATCGAAGGTAGGTCGGAAAACTGCTAGACCAAAGCGCGAGTCCAACTATTTCCATCATAACTCTCAAAATACTTGGAGTTTTTCATCTCCATTTCTTCTGTTTTAAACTACACTTCAACACCTTCGAAATGAAACAAATTTCAATGAATTATGAATTGAATTGAGTGAGTTATGATCAGTCAATCGGAGGTAGGTATGTAAACTGCTAGACCAAAACACGAGTCTAACTATTTCCACCATAACTTTCAAAATACATGGAGTTTTTCATCTCCGTTTCATCCGTTGTAAACTACACTTCAATACATTCGAAAAGGAAGAAATTTAAATGAATTCCGAGTTGAATTGAGTGAGTTATGGTCAATTCAATCGGAGGTATGTATTTAAATTGCTAGACCAAAGCACGAGTCTAACTATTTCCTTCGTAACTTTAAAAATACATGGAGTTTTTTATCACCGTTTCTTTCGTTGTAAACTGGACTTCGATACCTTCGAAATGAATTAAATTTCATTGCATTCCGAGTTGAATTGAGTGAGTTATAGTCATTCAATCGGAGGTTGATCTGTAAACTGCTTGACCAAAGCGCGAGTTTAACTATTTAAATCATAACTCTTGAGAAACTTGGAGTTTTTCATCTCCGTTTCTTCCGTTTTAAACCACACTTCAATACCTTCGAAATGGAACAAATTTCAATGAATTCCGAGTTGAATTGAGTGAGTTATGGTCAATCAATCGGAGGTATGTCTGTAAACTGCTAGACCAAAGCGCGAGTCTAACTATTTTCATCATAACTGTTAAAATACTTGGAGTTTTTCATCTCCGTTACTTTTGTTGTAAACTAGACATTGATACCTTCGACATTGAACAAATTTCAATGAATTCCGAGTTGAATTAAGTGAGTTATGGTCATTCAATCGGAGGCAAGTCTGTAAACTGCAAGTCCAAAGCGCGAGTCTAACTATTTCTATCATAGCTTTCAAAATACATGGAGTTTTTCATCTCCGTTTCTTTCGTTTTAAACCACACTTCGACACCTTCGAAATGGAACAAATTTCAATGAATTACGAGTTGAATTGAGTGAGTTATGGTCATTCAATCGGAGGTAGGTCTGTAAACTGTAAAACAAAAGTGCGAGTCTAACTATTTCCATCATAACTCTCAAAATACTTAGACTTTTTCATCTCCGTCTCTTTCGTTTTAAACTACACTTCGACACCTTCGAAATGGAACAAATTTCAATGAATTACGAGTTGAATTGAGTGAGTTATGGTCATTCAATCGGAGGTAGGTATGTAAACTGCTAGAGCAAACCATGAGTCTAACTACTTCCACCAAAACTTTCAAAATACATGGAGTTTTTCATCTCCGTTTCTTCCGTTGCAAACTAGACTTCGATACCTTCGAAATAAAAGAAATTTCAAAGAATTCCGAGTTGAATTGACTGAGTTATGGTCATTCAATCGGAGGTTGGTCTGTAAACTGCTAGACCAAAGCGCGAGTCTAACTATTTCCATCATAACTCTTAAGATACTTGGAGTTTTTCATCTCCGTTTCTCCCGATTTAAACTACACTTCGACACCTTCGAAATCGAACAAATTTCAATGAATTTCGAGTTGAATTGCGTGAGTTATGGTCAATCAATCGGAGGTAGGTGTGAAAACTGCTAGACCAAAGCACGAGTCTAACTATTTCCATCATAACTCTCAAAATACTTGGAGTATTTATCTTCGTTTCTTCCGTTTTAAACTACACTTCGACTCCTTCGAAATGGAACAAATTTCAATGAATTATGAGTTGAATTGAGTGAGTTATTGTCATTCAATCGGAGGTAGGTATGTAAACTGCTAGACCAAAGCACGAGTCTAACTATTTCCTTCGTAACTTTAAAATACATTGAGTTTTTCATCTCCGTTTCTTTCGTTATAAACTACACTTCGATACCTTCGAAATGAAACAAATTTCAATGAATTCCAAGTTGAATTGAGTGAGTTATGGACATTCAAGCGGAGGTTGGTCTGTAAACTGCTTAGACCAAAGCGCGAGTCTAACTATTTCCATCTTAACTCTTAAGATACTTGGAGTTTTTCATCTCCGTTTTTCCTGATTTAAGCTACACTTCGACACCTTCGAAATGGAAAAAATTTCAATGAATTCCGAGTTGAATTAAGTTAGTTATGGTCATAATCGGAGGTAGGAATGTGAACTGCTGGACCAGAGCGCGAGTCTAACTCTTTCCTTCTTTACTTTCAATATACACGCAGTTTTTCATCTCCGTTTCTTCCATTCTAAATTAGACTTCGATACCTTCGACATTGAACTAATTTCAATGAATTTCGAGTTGAATTAAGTGAGTTATGGTCAATAAATTGGAGGTAGGTCTGTAAACTGCTAGACCAAAGCGCGAGTCTAACTATTTCTATGATAAGTCTCAAAATACTTGGAGTTTTTCTTCCCCGTTTCCTTTGTTTTAAATTACACTTCGACTCCTTCAAAATGGAACAAATTTCAGTCAACTACGAGTTGAATTGAGTGAGTTATGGTCATTCAATCGAAGGTAGGTATGTAAACTGCTAGACCAAAGCACGAGTCTAACTATTTCCACCATAACTTTCAAAATACATGTAGTTTTTCATCTCCATTTCTTTCGTTGTAAACTACACTTCGATACCTTCGAAATTGAATAAATTTCAATGAATTCCGAGTTGAATTATGTGAGTTATGGTCAATCAATCAAAGGTAGGTATGTAAACTGCTAGACCAAAGCACGAGTCAAACTATTTCCACCATTACTTTCAAAATACATGGAGTTTTTTATCTCCGTTTCTTCCGTTGTAAACTACAGTTCGACTCCTTTGAAATGGAACAAATTTCAATGAATTCCGTGTTAAATTTACTAACTTATGGCCAATCAATCGGAGGTACGTCAGTAATCTGCTAGACCAAAGCCCGAGTATAACTATTTCCACGATAACTCTCGAAATACTTGCCTTTTTTCATCTGCGTTCCTTCCGTTTTAAACTACACTTCGACTCATTCGAAATGGAACGAATTTCAATGAATTCCGAGTTGAATTGAGTCAGTTATGGTTATTCAATCGGAGGTAGGTACGTAAACTGCTAGACCAAAGCGCGAGTCAAACTATTTCCTTCGTATCTTTAAAAATACATGGAGTTTTTCATCTCCGTTTCCTCCGTTGTAAAGTAGACTTCGATTCCTTTGAAATGAGACAAATTTTAAAGAATTCCGAGTTGAATTGAGTGAGTTATGGTCATTCAATCGGAGGTTCGTCAGTAAACTGCTAGACCAAAGCGCGAATCTGACTATTTCTATCATAACTCCTAAGATGCTTCAAATTTTTTATCTCCGTTTCTTCCGTTTAAACTACACTTCGACTCCTTAGAAATGGAACAAATTTCAATGATTTACGAGTTGAATTAAGTTAGTTATGGTCATTCAATCGGATGTAGGTATGCAAACTGCTAGACCAAAGCGTAAGTCTGACTATTTCCTCCGTAATTTTCAAAGTACGTGGAATTTTTCATCTCCGTTTCTGCCGTTGTAAACTAGACTTCGATACCTTCAAAATAGAATAAATTTCAATGAATTCCGAGTTGAATTGAGTGAGTTATGGTCACTGAATCGTAGTTTGGTTTGTAAACTGCTAGACCAAAGCGCGACTCTAACTATTTCCATCATAAGTCTTAAGATACTTGGAGTTTTTCATCTCAGTTTCTTCCGTTTTAAACTACACATCGACTCCTTCGAAATGGAATAAATTTCAATGAATTCCGAGTTGAATTGAGTGAGTTATGGTCATTTAATCGGACGTAGGTTTCTAAACAGCTAGGCGAAAATGAGAGTCTAACTACTTACATCATAACTCTTAAAATACTTGGAGTTTTTCTTCTCCGCTTCTTCCGTTTTCAACTACACTTCGACATCTTCGAAATGACATGAATTTTAATGAATTCCGAGTTGAATTGAGTGAGTTATGGTTAATCAATCAGAGGTAGGTCTGTAAACTGCTAGACCAAAGCGCGAGTCTAACAATTTCCTTCGGAACTTTCATAATACATGGAGTTTTTTATCACCGTTTCTTCCGTTGTAAACTAGACTTCGATACCTTCGAAATGGAATGAATTTCAATGAATTCCGAGTTGAATTGAGTGAGTTTTGGTCATTCAATCGGAGGTAGCTCTGTAAACTGCTAGACCAAAGCGCGAGTCTAACTATTTCCATCATAAGTCTAAAAATACTTGGAGTTTTTCATCTCCGTTTCTTCTGTTTTAAATTACACTTCGACTCCTTCGAAATGGAACAAATTTCAATGAATTACGAGTTGAATTGAGTGAGTTACGATCATTCAATCGGAGGTAGGTATGTAACCTGCTAGACCAAACCGCGATCTAACTATTTCCACCATAACTTTCAAAATACATGGAGTTTTTCATCTCCATTTCTTCCGTTTTAAACTACACTTCGACACCTTCGAAATGGAACAAATTTCAATGACTTCCGAGTTGAATTGAGTGAGTTATGGTCAATCAACCGGAGGCAGGTCCATAAACTGCTAGATCAAAGTGCGAGTCTAACTATTTCCATCATAACTGTTAAAATACTCTGAGTTTTTCATCTCCGTTTCTTTCGTTGTAAACTAGACTTCGATACCTTCGACATTGAACAAATTTCAATGAATTCCGAGTTGAATTAAGTGAGTTATGGTCATTCAATCGGAGGCAGGTCAGTAAACTGCTAGTCCAAAGCACGAGTCTAATAATTTCCATCATAACTCTTAAAATACTTGGAGTTTTTCATCTCCGTTTCTTCTGTTTTAAACTACACTTCGACATCTTCGAAATCGAATGAATTTCAATAAATTCCGAGTTGAATTGAGTGAGTTTTGCTGATTCAATTGGAGGTAGGTCTGTAAACTGCTAGACCAAAACGCGAGTCTAACTATTTCCATCATAAGTCTCAAAATACTTGGAGTTCTTCATCTCCGTTTCTTTCGTTATAAATTACACTTCGACTCCTTCAAAATGGAACAAATTTCAATGAATTACGAGTTGAATTGAGTGAGTTATGGTCATTCAATCGGAGATAGGTATGTAAACTGCTAGACCACACCGCGAGTCTAACTATTTCCACCATAACTTTCAAAATACATTGAGTTTTTCATCTCCGTTTCTTTCGTTTTAAACTATACTTCGACTCCATCGAAATGGAACAAATTTCAATGAATTCCAAGTTGAATCGAGTGAGTTATGGTCATTCAATCGGAGGTAGGTGTGAAAACTGCTAGACCAAAGCGCGAGTCTAACTATTTACATCATAACCATCAAAATACATGGAGTTTTTTATCTCAGTTTCTTCCGTTATAAACTACACTTCGATACCTTCGAAATGGTACAAATTTTAATGAATTCCGAGTTGAATTGAGTGAGTTATGGTCAATCAGTCGGAGGTAGGTCTGTAAACTGCTAGACCAAAGCCCGAGTCTAACTATTTCCTTTGTAACTTTTAAAATATATGGTGTTTTTCATCTCCGTTTCTTTCGTTGTAAACTAGACTTCGATACCTTCGAAATGAAACAAATTTCAATGAATTCCGACTAGAATTGACTGAGTTATGGTCATTCAAGCGGAGGTTGGTCTGTAAACTGCTAGACCAAAGCGTGAGTCTAACTATTTCCATCATAACTCTTAAGATACTTGGAGTTTTTCATCTCTGTTTCACCCGATTTAAACTACACTTCGACACCTTCGAAATGGAACAAATTTCAATGAATTCCGAGTTGAATTGAGTGAGTTCTGGTCAGTCAATCGGAAGTAGGTCTGTAAACAGCGAGACCAAAGCGTGAGTCTAACTATTTCCATCGTAACTCATAGGATACTTGGAATTTTTCCTCTCCGTTTCTTCCGTTTTAAACTACACTTCGACACCTTCGAAATGGAACAAATTTCAATGAATTCCGAGTTCAATTAAGTGAGTTATGGTCATTCATCTCCGTTTCTCCCGTTCTAAATTAGACTTCGTTACTTTCGACCCTGAATAAATTTCAATGAATTCCGAGTTCAATTAAGTGACTTATGGTCATTAAATCAGAGGTAGGTTTGTAAACTGCTAGACCAAAGCACGAGTCTAACTATTTCCACCATAACTCTCAAAATACTTGCTTTTTTTCATCTTTGTTTCTTCCGTTTTAAACTACACTTCGACTCCTTCGAAATGGAACAAATTTCAATGAATTTCGAGTTGAATTGAGTGAGTTATGGTCATTCAATTGGAGGTAGGTCTGTAAACTGCCAGGCGAAAGCGCGAGTCTAACTATTTCCATCATAACTCTTAAAATACTTACAGTTTTTCATCTCAGTATCTTCCATTTTCAACTACAGTTCGACATTATTGAAATGGCATGAATTTGAATCAATTCCGAGTTGATTTGAGTGAGTTATGGTCCAGGAATCGGAGGTAGGTCTGTAAACTGCGAGACCAAAGCGTGAGTCTACCTATTTCGTTCATAACTCTTAAGATACTTGGAGTTTTACGTCTCCGTTTCTTCTGTTTTAAATTACACTTCGACTCCTTCGAAATGGAACAAATTTCAATGAATTATGAGTTGAATTAAGTGAGATATGGTCATTCAATCGAAGGTAGGTACGTAAACTTCTAGACCAAAGCACGAGTCTAACTATTTCCACCATAACTTTCAAAATACATGGAGTTTTTCATCTCCGTTTCTTTCGTTGTAAACTACACTTCGATACCTTTGAAATGAAACAAATTTTAATGAATTCCGAGTTGAATTGAGTGAGTTATGGCCAATCAATCGGAGGTAGGTCTATAAACTGCTAGACCAAAGCGCGTGTATAACTATTTCCACGATAACTCTCAAAATAGTTTACTTTTTTCATCTCCGTTTCTTCCGTTTTAAACTACACTTCGACTCCTTCGAAATGGAACAAATTTCAATGAATTTCGAGTTGAATTGAGTGAGTTATGGTCATTCAATCGGAAGTAGGTAGGTAAACTGCTAGACCAAAGCGCGAGTCTAACTATTTCCTTCGTAACTTTTAAAATACATGGAGTTTTTCATCTCCGTTTCCTCCGTTGAAAACTAGACTTCGATACTTTCGAAATGAGGCAAATTTCAAAGAGTTACGAGTTGAATTGCGTGAGTTATGGTCATTCAATCGGAGGTTGGTATGTAAACTGCTAGACCAAAGCACGAGTCTAACTATTTCCCCCATAACTTTCAAAATACACGGAGTTTTTCATCTCCGTTTCTTCCGTTGTAAACTACACTTCGATACCTTCGAAATGGAACAAATTTTAATGAATTCCGAGTTGAATTAAGTGAATTATGGCCAATCAATCGGAGGTAGGACTGTAAACTGCTAGACCAAAGCGCGAGTCTAACTATTTCAGTCATAAGTCTTAAATTACTTGGACTTTTTTATCTCCATTTCTTCCGTTTTAAATTACACTTCGACTTCTTCGAAATGGAACAAATTTCAAAGAATTACGAGTTGAATTGGGTGAGTTATGGTCATTCAATCGGAGGTAGGTATGTAAAGTGCTACACCAAAGCATGAGTCTAACTATTTCCACCATAACTTTCAAAATACATGGAGTTTTTCATCTCCGTTTCTTTCGTTGTAAACTACACTTCCATACCTTTGAAATGGAACAAATTTTAATGACTTCCGAGTTGAATTGAGTGAGTTATGGCCAATCAATCGGAGGTAGGTCTGTAAACTGCTAGACCAAAGCGCGAGTCTAACTATTTTCACCATAACTCTCAAAATACTTGGCTTTTTTCATCTCCGTTTCTTACGTTTTAAACTACACTTTGACTCCTTCGAAATGGAACAAATTTCAATGAATTTAGAGTTGAATTGAGTGAGTTATGGTCATTCAATCGGAGGTAGGTTTGTAAACTGCCAGGCGAAAGCGCGAGTCTAACTATTTCCATCATAACTCTTAAAATACTTACAGTTTTTCATCTCCGTTTCTTCCGTTTTCAACTACAGTTCGACATTATCGAAATGGCATGAATATAAATCAATTCTGAGGTTAATTGAGTGAGTTATGGCCGATCAATCGGAGGTAGGTCTGTAAACTGCTAGACCAAAGCGCGAGTCTACATATTTCGTTCATAAATCTCAAACTACTTGGTCTTTTTTATCTCCGTTTCTTCCATTTTAAATTACACTTCGACTCCTTCGAAATGGAACAAATTTCAATGAATTACGAGTTAAATTGAGTGAGTTATTGTCATTCAATCGGAGGTAGGTATGTAAACTGCTATACCAAAGCGCGAGTCTAACTATTTCCTTCGTAACTTTTAAAATACATGGAGTTTTTCATCTCCGTTTCTTCCGCTGTAAACTAGACTTCGATACCTCCGAAATGAAACTAATTTTAATGAATTCCGAGTTGAATTGAATGAGCTATGGTCATTCAAGCGGAGGTTGGTTTGTAAACTGCTAGACCAAAGCGCGAGTCTAACTATTTCCATCATAACTCTTGAGATACTTGGAGTTTTTCATCTCCATTACTTCCGTTTTAAACTACACTTCGACACCTTCGAAATGGAACAAATTTCAATGAATTCCGAGTCGAAATAAGTGAGTTATGGTCATTCAATCGGAGGTAGGTACGTAAACTGCTAGACCAGAGCGCGAGTCTAACTATTTCCTTCTTAACTTTCAAAATACCCGGAGCTTTTCATCACCGTTTCTTCCATTGTAAATTAGACTTCGTTCCTTTCGACATCTTCGAAATGGCAAGAATTTGAATAAATTCCGAGTTGAATTGCGTGAATTATAGTCAATCAATCGTAGGTAGGTCTGTAAATTGCTAGACCAAAGTGCGAGTCTAACTATTTCCATCATATCTATCAAAATACTTAGACTTTTTCATCTCAGTTTCTTCCGTTTTAAACTACACTTCGACTCCTTTTAAATGGAACTAATTTCAATGAATTCCGAGTTGAATTTAGTGAGTTATTGTCATTCAATCGGAGGTAGGTCGGTAAACTGCTAGACCAAAGCGCGAGTCCAACTATTTTCATTATAACTCTCAAAATACTTGGAGTTTTTCATCTCCGTTTCTTCTGTTTTAAACTACACTTCGACACCTTCGAAATGAAACAAATTTCAATGAATTACGAGTTGAATTGAGTGAGTTATGGTCATTCAATCGGAGACAGGTATGTAAATTGCAAGACCAAAGCACTAGTCTAAGTATTCCACCATAACTTTCAAAATACATGGAGTTTTTCATCCCCGTTTCTTCTTTTGTAAACTACACTTCAATACCTTTGAAATGGAACAAATTTTAATGAATTCCGAGTTGAATTCAGTGAGTTATTGACAATCAATCGGAGGTAGGTCTGTAAACTGCTAGACCAAAGCGCGAGTCTAACTATTGCCATCATATCTCTTAAAATACTTGGAGTGTTTCATCTCCGTTTCCTCCGTTTTCAACTACACTTTTACATCTTCGAAATGGCATGAATTTGAATCAATTCCGAGTTGAATTGAGTGGGTTATGGTCAATCAATCGGAGGTAGGTCTGTAAACTGCTAGACCAAAGCACGAGTCTAATTATTTCCATCATAACTGTCAAAATACTTTGACTTTTTCATCTCCGTTTCTTCTGTTTTAAACTACACTTCGACTCCTTCGAAATGGAACAAATTGTAATGAATTCCGAGTTGAATTGAGTGAGTTATGGTCATTCAATCGGAGGTAGGTCTGTAAACTGCTAGGTGAAAGCGCGAATCTAACTATTTCCATAATAACTCTTAAAATACTTGGAGTTTTTCATCTCCGTTTCTTCCGTTTTCAACTACACTTCAACATCTTCGAAATGGCATGAATTTGAATCAATTCCGATTTGAATTGAGCGAGTTATGGTCAATCAATAGGAGGTAGGTCTGTCACCTGCTAGACCAAAGCGCGAGTCTAACTATCAACTCAAAATTCATTGAAATTTGTTCCATTTCGAGGGAGTCGAAGTGTGGTTTAAAATGGAAGAAACGGAGATGAAACACTCCAAGTATTTTGAAAGTTATGTTGGAAATAGTTAGACTCGCACTTTGGTCTAGCAGTTTACAGACCTACTTACGATTGATTGACCATAACTCACTCAATTCAACTCGGAATTGATTCAAATTCATGCCATTTCGAAGATGTCGAAGTGTAGTTGAAAACGGAAGAAACGGAGATGAAAAACTACAAGTATTTTAAGAGTTATGATGGAAATAGTTAGACTCGTGCTTTCGCCTTTCTGTTGACAGACCTACCTCCGATTGAATGACCATAACTCACTCAATTAAACTCGGAATTCTATAAAATTTGTTCTATTTCGAAGGAGTCGAAGTGTAGATTAAAATGGAAGAAACAGAGATGAAAAAAGCCAAGTATTTTGAGAGTTACGTTGGAAATAGTTAGACTCACACTTTGGTCTAGCAGTTTACAGACATACCTCCGATTGATTGACCATAGCTCACTCAATTCAACTCGAAATTCATTGAAATTTTTTCCATTTCGAAGGTATCGAAGTGTAGTTTACAACGGAAGAAACGAAGATGAAAAACTCTATGTATTTTGAAAGTAATGGTGGAAATAATTAGACTCGAGCTTTGGTCTAGCAGTTTACATACCTACCTCCGACTTAATGACCATAACTCACTAAATTCGACTCGTAATTCATTGAAATTTGTTTCATTTTGAAGGTGTCGAAGTGTAGTTTAAAACGGAAGAAACGGAGATTAAAAACTCTAAGTATTTTGGGAGTTATGATGAAAATAGTTGGACTCGCGCTTTGGTCTAGCAGTTTAAAGACCTACCTGCGATTGATTGACCATAACTCACTAAATTCAACTCGGAATTGATTCAAATTCTTGTCATTTCGAAGATGTTGAAGTGTAGTTGGAAACGAAAGAAACGGAGATGAAAAACTCCAAGTATTTTAAGAGTTATGTTGGAAATTGTTAGACTCGCGCTTTCGCCTAGCAGTTTAAAGACCAACCTCAGACTGAAAGACCAGAACTCACTAAATTTAACTCGAAATTCATTGAAATTTGTTTCATTTCGAGGGAGTCGAAGTGTGGTTTAAAACGGAAGAAACGGAGATGAAAAACTCGAAGTATTTTGTGAGTTATGATGGAAATAGTTAGACTCGCACTTTGGTCTAGCAGTTTACAGACCTACCGACAATTGATTGACCATAACTCACTCAATTTAACTCGGAATTGATTCAAATTCATGCAATTTCGAAGATGTCGAAGTGTAGTTGAAAATGGAAGAAACGGAGTTGAAAAACTGCAAGTATTTTAAGAGTTATGATGGAAATACTTAGTCTCGCGCTTTCGCCTAATAGTTTACAGACCTACCTCAGATTGAAGGACCATAACTCACTCAATTCAACTCGGAATTCATTGAAATTTGTTCTATTTCGAGGGAGTCGAAGTGTGGATTAAAACGGAAGAAACGGAGATGAAAAACTCCAAGTATTTTGAGTGTTATGATGGAAATAGTTAGACTCGCACTTTGGTATAGCAGTTTACAAACCTACCTACGATTGATTGACCATAACTCACTCAATTCAACTCGGAATTGATTCAAATTCTTGCCATTTCGAAGATGTCGATGTGTAGTTGAAGACGGAAGAAACGGAGGTGAAAAACTCCAAGTATTTTAAGAGTTATGATGGAAATAGTTAGACTCGTGCTTTCGCCTATCTGTTGACAGACCTACCTCCGATTGAATGACCATAACTCACTCAATTCAACTCAGAATTCAATAAAATTTGTTCCATTTCGAAGGAGTCGAAGTGTAGATTAAAATGGAAGAAACAGAGATGAAAAAAGCCAAGTATTTTTAGAGTTACGGTGGAAATAGTTAGACTCGCACTATGGTCTAGCAGTTACAGACCTACCTCCGATTGATTGACCATAACTCACTGAATTCAGCTTGAAATTCATTGAAATTTGTTCCATTTCGAAGGTATCGAAGTGTAGTTTACAACGGAAGAAACGAAGATGAAAAACTCTATGTATTTTGAAAGTAATGGTGGAAATAATTAGACTCGAGCTTCGGACTAGCAGTTTACATACGTACCTCCGACTTAATGACCATAACTCACTAAATTCGACTCGTAATTCATTGAAATTTGTTTCATTTTGAAGGTGTCGAAGTGTGGTTTAAAACGGAAGAAACAGAGATGAAAAACTCCAAGTATTTTGGGAGTTATGATGGAAATAGTTGGACTCGCGCTTTGGTCTAGCAGTTTACAGACCTACCTACGATTGATTGACCATAACTCACTCAATTCAACTCGGAATTGATTCAAATTCTTACCATTTCGAAGATGTCGAAGTATAGTTGAAAATGGAAGAAACGGAGATGAAAAACTCCAAGTATTTTAAGAGTTATGTTGGAAATAGTTAGACTCGCGCTTTCGCCTAGCAATTTACAGACCGACCTCAGACTGAAAGACGAGAACTCACTTAATTCAACTCGGAATTCATTGAAATTTGTTCCATTTCGACGGAGTCGAAGTGTGGTTTAAAACAGAATAAACGGAGATGAAAAACTCCAAGTATTTTGAGAGTTACGGTGGAAATAGTTAGACTCGCACTTTGGTCTAGCAGTTTACAGACCTACCTATGATTGATTAACCATAACTCACTAAATTCAACTCGGAATTGATTGAATTTTTTGCCATTTCGAAGATGTCGAAGTGTAGTTGAAAACAGAAGAAACTGAGATGAAAAACTCCAAGTATTTTAAGAGTTATGATGGAAATAGGTAGACTCGCGCTTTCGCCTAGCAATTTACAGACCTACCTCCGATTGAATGACCATAACTCACTCAATTCAACTTAGAATTCATTGAAATTTGTTAGATTTCGAATGAGTCGAAGTGAAGTTTAGAACAGAAGAAATAGAGAAGGCAAAGTGCAAGTATTTTGACAGTTATGATGGAAATAGTTAGACTCGCGCTTTGGTCTATGAGTTTACAAACCTATCTCCGATTGACTGACCATAACTCACGCAATTCAACTCGGAATTGATTCAAATTCTTGCCATTTCGAAGATGTCGAATTGTAGTTGAAAACGGAAGAAACGGAGATGAAAAACTACAAGTATTTTAAGAGTTATGATGGAAATAGTTAGACTCGCGCTTTCGCTTAGCAGTTTACAGACCTACCTCAGATTGAAGGACCATAACTCACTCAATTAAACTCGGAATTCATTGAAATTTGTTCCTTTTCGAGGGAGTCGAAGTGTGGTTTAAAACAGAAGAAACGGAGATGAAAAACTCCAAGTATTTTGAGAGTTATGATGGAAATAGTTAGACACGCACTTTGGTTAGCAGTTTACAGACCTACCTACGATTGATTGACCATAACTCACTCAATTCAACTCGGAATTGATTCAAATTCTTGCCATTTCGAAGATGTCGAAGTGTAGTTGAAGACGGAAGAAACGGAGATGAAAAACTCTATGTGTTTTGAAGTTATGATGGAAATAGTTAGACTCGCACTTTGGTCTTGCAGTTTACAGACCTACCTACGATTGATTGACCATAACTCACTCCATTCAACTAGGAATTGATTCAAATTCTAGCCATTTCGAAGATGTCGAAGTGTAGTTGAAAACGGAAGAAACGGAGATGAAAAACTTCAAGTATTTTAAGAGTTATGATGGAAATAGTTTAACTCGAGCTTTCGCCTAGCAGTTTACAGACATATCTCCGATTGATTGACCAGAACTCACTCAATTCAACTCCGAATTCAATGAAATTTGTTCCATTTCGAAGGAGTCGAAGTGTAGATTAAAATGGAAGAAACAGAGATGAAAAAAGCCAAGCATTTTGAGAGTTACGTTGGAAATAGTTAGACTCGCACTTTGGTCTAGCAGTTTACAGACATACCTCCGATTGATTGACCATAACTCACTAAATTCAACTCGAAATTCATTGAAATTTGTTCCATTTCGAAGGGATCGAAGTGTACTTTACAACGAAAGAAACGAAGATGAAAAACTCTATGTATTATGAAAGTAATGGTGGAAATAATTAGACTTGAGCTTTGGTCTAGCAGTTTACATACCTACCTCCGACTTAATGGCCATAACTCACTAAATTCGACTCGTAATTCATTGAAATTTATTTAATTTTGAAGGTGTCGAAGTGTAGCTTAAAACGAAAGAAACGGAGATAAAAAACTCCATGTATTTTGGGAGTTATGATGAAAATAGTTGGACTCGCGCTTTGGTCTAGCAGTTTAAAGACCTACCTGCGATTGATTTACCATAACTCACTCAATTCAACTCGGAATTGATTCAAATTCTTTTCATTTCGAAGATGTCGAAGTGTAGTTGAAGACGGAAGAAACGGAGATGAAAAACTCTATGTGTTTTGAAGTTATGATGGAAATAGTTAGACTCGCACTTTGGTCTTGCAGTTTACAGACCTACCTACGATTGATTGACCATAACTCACTCCATTCAACTAGGAATTGATTCAAATTCTAGCCATTTCGAAGATGTCGAAGTGTAGTTGAAAACGGAAGAAACGGAGATGAAAAACTTCAAGTATTTTAAGAGTTATGATGGAAATAGTTTAACTCGAGCTTTCGCCTAGCAGTTTACAGACATATCTCCGATTGATTGACCAGAACTCACTCAATTCAACTCCGAATTCAATGAAATTTGTTCCATTTCGAAGGAGTCGAAGTGTAGATTAAAATGGAAGAAACAGAGATGAAAAAAGCCAAGCATTTTGAGAGTTACGTTGGAAATAGTTAGACTCGCACTTTGGTCTAGCAGTTTACAGACATACCTCCGATTGATTGACCATAACTCACTAAATTCAACTCGAAATTCATTGAAATTTGTTCCATTTCGAAGGGATCGAAGTGTACTTTACAACGAAAGAAACGAAGATGAAAAACTCTATGTATTATGAAAGTAATGGTGGAAATAATTAGACTTGAGCTTTGGTCTAGCAGTTTACATACCTACCTCCGACTTAATGGCCATAACTCACTAAATTCGACTCGTAATTCATTGAAATTTATTTAATTTTGAAGGTGTCGAAGTGTAGCTTAAAACGAAAGAAACGGAGATAAAAAACTCCATGTATTTTGGGAGTTATGATGAAAATAGTTGGACTCGCGCTTTGGTCTAGCAGTTTAAAGACCTACCTGCGATTGATTTACCATAACTCACTCAATTCAACTCGGAATTGATTCAAATTCTTTTCATTTCGAAGATGTCGAAGTGTAGTTGAAAACGGAAGAAACGGAGATGAAAAACTTCAAGTATTTTAAGAGTTATGTTGGAAATAGTTAGACTCGCGCTTTCGCCTATCTGTTGCCAGACCTACCTCCGATTGAATGACCATAACTCACTCAATTCAACTCGGAATTCAATAAAATTTGTTCTATTTCGAAGGAGTCGAAGTGTAGATTAAAATGGAGGAAACAGAGATGAAAAAAGCCAAGTATTTTGAGAGTTACGTTGGAAATAGTTAGACTCGCACTTTGGTCTAGCAGTTTACAGACATACTTTCGATTAATTGACCATAACTCACTAAATTCAACTCGAAATTCATTGAAATTTGTTCCATTTCGAAGGGATCGAATTGTTGTTTACAACGGAAGAAACGAAGATGAAAAACTCTATGTAATATGAAAGTAATGGTGGAAATAATTAGACTCGAGCTTTGCTCTAGCAGTTTACATACCCACCTCCGACTTAATGACCATAACTCACTAAATTCGACTCGTAATTCATTGAAATTTGTTTCATTTTGAAGGTGTCGAAGTGTAGTTTAAAACGGAAGAAACGGAGATAAAAAAACTCCAAGTATTTTGGGAGTTATGAAAATAGTTGGACTCGCGCTTTGGTCTAGTAGTTTAAAGACCTACCTGTGATTGATTGACCATAACTCACTCAATTCAACTCGGAATTGATTCAAATTCTTGCCATTTCGAAGATGTCGAAGTTTAGTTGAAAACGGAAGAAACGGAGATGAAAAACTTCAAGTATTATAAGAGTTATGTTGGAAATAGTTAGACACGCGCTTTAGCCTAGCAGTTTAAAGACCAACCTAAGACTGAAAGACCAGAACTCACTCAATTCAACTCGAAATTCATTGAAATTTATTCCATTTCGAGGGAGACGAAGTGTGGTTTAAAACAGAAGAAACGGAGATGAAAAAAGCCAAGTATTTTGAGAGTTACGGTGGAAATAGTTAGACTCGCACTTTGGTCTAGCAGTTTACAGACCTACCTCCGATTGATTGACCATAACTCACTCAATTCAACTCGAAATTCATTTAAATTTGTTCTATTTCGAAGGTATCGAAGTGTAGTTTACAACGGAAGAAACGGAGATGAAAAACTCTATGTATTTTGGAAGTAATGGTGGAAATAATTAGACTCGAGCTTTGGTCTAGCAGTTTACATACCTACCTCCGACTTAATGACCATAACTCACTAAATTCAACTCGTAATTCATTGAAATTTGTTTCATTTTGAAGGTGTCGAAGTGTAGTTTACAACGGAAGAAACGGAGATGAAAAAGTCCAAGTATTTTGACAGTTATGATGGAAATAGTTAGACTCGCGCTTTGGTCTAGTAGTTTACAGACCTACCTGCGATTGATTGACCATAACTCACTCAATTCAACTCGGAATTCATTAAAATTTGTTCCATTTCGAAGGTGTCGAAGTGTAGTTTAAATCGGGAGAAACGGAGATGAAAAACTCGAAGTATTTTGTGAGTTATGATGGAAATAGTTAGACTCGCACTTTGGTCTAGCAGTTTACAGACCTACCTACGATTGATTGACCATAACTCACTCAATTTAACTCGGAATTGATTCAAATTCATGCAATTTCGAAGATGTTGAAGTGTAGTTGAAAACGGAAGAAACGGAGATGAAAAATTGCAAGTATTTTAAGAGTTATGATGGAAATACTTAGTCTCGCGCTTTCGCCTAATAGTTTACAGACCTCCTCAGATTGAAGGACCATAACTCACTCAATTCAACTCGGAATTCATTGAAAATTGTTCTATTTCGAGGGAGTCAAAGTGTGGATTAAAACGAAAGAAACGGAGATGAAAAACTCCAAGTATTTTGAGTGTTATGATGGAAATAGTTAGACTCGCACTTTGGAATAGCAGTTTACAGACCTACCTACGATTGATTGACCATAACTCACTCAATTCAACTCGGAATTGATTCAAATTCTTGCCATTTCGAAGATGTCGAAGTGTAGTTGAAGACGGAAGAAACAGAGATGAAAAACTCCAAGTATTTTAAGAGTTATGATGGAAATAGTTAGACTCGTGCTTTCGCCTAACTGTTCACAGACCTACCTCCGATTGAATGACCATAACTTACTCAATTCAACTCGGAATTCAATAAAATTTGTTACATTTCGAAGGAGTCGAAGTGTAGATTAAAATGGAAGAAACAGAGATGAAAAAAGCCAAGTATTTTTAGAGTTACAGTGGAAATAGTTAGACTCGCACTTTGGTCTAGCAGTTTACAGACCTACCTCCGATTGATTGACTATAACTCACTCAATTTAACTCGAAATTTATTGAAATTTGTTCCATTTCGAAGGTATGGAAGTGTAGTTTACGGAAGAAACGAAGATGAAAAACTCTATGTATTTTGAAAGTAATGGTGAAAATAATTAGACTTGAGCTTTGGTCTAGCAGTTTACATACCTACCTCCGACTTAATAACCATAACTCACTAAATTCGACTCGTAATTCATTGAAATTTATTTCATTTTGAAGGTGTCGAAGTGTAGCTTAAAACGAAAGAAACGGAGATAAAAAAACTCCAAGTATTTTGGGAGTTATGATGGAAATAGTTGGACTCGCGCTTTGGTCTAGCAGTTTACAGACCTCCCTGCGATTGATTGACCATAACTCACTCAATTCAACTCGGAATTGATTCAAATTCTTGCCATTTCGAAGATGTCGAAGTGTAGTTGAAAACGGAAGAAACGGAGATGAAAAACTCCAAGTATTTTAAGTGTTTTGTTGGAAATAGTTAGACTCGCGCTTTTGCCTATCAGTTTACGGACCGACCTCAGACTGAAAGATCAGAAATCACTCAATTCAACTCGGAATTCATTAAAATTTGTTCCATTTCGAGTGAGTCGAAGTGTGGTTTAAAACAGAAGAAACGGAGATGAAAAACTCCAAGTATTTTGAGAGTTACGGTGGAAATAGTTAGACTCGCACTTTGGTCTAGCAGTTTACAGATCTACCTACGATTGATTGACCATAACTCACTCAATTCAACTCGGAATTGATTGATTTTTTTGCCATTTCGAAGATGTCGAAGTGTAGTTGAAAACGGAAGAAACTGAGATGAAAAACTCCAAGTATTTTAAGAGTTATGATGAAAATAGTTAGACTCGCGCTTTCGCCTAGCAATTTACAGACCTACCTCCGATTGAATGACCATAACTAACTCAATTCAACTTAAAATTCATTGAAATTTGTTACATTTCGAATTAGTTGAAGTGAAGTTTAAAACGGAAGAAATAGAGAAGGCAAAGTCTAAGTATTTTGACAGTTATGATGGAAATAGTTAGACTCGCGCTTTGGTCTAGGAGTTTGCAGACTTACCTACGATTAACTGACCATAACTCACTCAATTCAACTAGGAATTGATTCAAATTCTTGCCATTTCGAAGATGTCGAAGTGTAGTTGAAAACGGAAGAAACGGATATGAAAAACTACAAATATTTTAAGAGTTATGATGGAAATAGTTAGACTCGCGCTTTCGCCTAGCAGTTTACAGACCTATCTCAGATTGAAGGACCATAACTCACTCAATTCAACTCGGAATTCATTGAAATTTGTTCCTTTTTTAGGGAGTCGAAGTGTGGTTTAAAACGGAAGAAACGGAGATGAAAAACTCCAAGTATTTTGAGAGTTATGATGGAAATAGTTAGACACGCACTTTGGTTAGCAGTTTACAGACCTACCTACGATTGATTGACCATAACTCACTCAATTCAACTCGGAATTGATTCAAATTCTTGCCATTTCGAAGATGTCGAAGTGTAGTTGAAGACGGAAGAAACGGAGATGAAAAACTCTATGTGTTTTGAAAGTTATGATGGAAATAGTTAGACTCGCACTTTGGTCTTGCAGTTTACAGACCTACCTACGATTGATTGACCATAACTCACTCCATTCAACTAGGAATTGATTCAAATTCTTGCCATTTCGAAGATGTCGAAGTGTAGTTGAAAACGGAAGAAACGGAGATGAAAAACTTCAAGTATTTTAAGAGTTATGGTGGAAATAGTTAGACTCGAGCTTTCGCCTAGCAGTTTACAGACCTATCTCCGATTTATTGACCAGAACTCACTCAATTCAACTCCGAATTAAATGAAATTTGTTCCATTTCGAAGGTATCGAAGTGTAGTTTACAACGGAAGAAACGAAGATGAAAAAATCTTTGTAATTTGAAAGTAATGGTGGAAATAGTTAGAGTCGCGCTTTGGTCTAGCAGTTTACATACCTACCTCCGATTTAATGACCATAACTCACTAAATTCAACTAGTAATTCACTGAAATTTGTTTCATTTCGAAGGTGTGGAATTGTAGTTTAAAACAGAAGAAACGGAGATGAAAAACTCCAGGTATTTTGAGAGTTATGATGGAAATAGTTGAACTCGCGCTTTGGTCTAGTAGTTTACAGACTTACCTCCGATTGAATGACCATAACTCACTCAATTCAACTCAAAATTCATTGAAATTTGTTCCATTTCGAAGGAGTCAAAGTGTAGTTTAAAACGGAAGAAGTTGAGATGAAAAACACTAAGTATTTTGAGAGTAATGATGGAAATAATTAGACTCGCGCTTTGGTCTAGCAGTTTACAGACCTACCTCCGATTGATTGACCATAACTCACTAAATTCAACTCGAAATTCATTGAAATTTGTTCCATTTCGAAGGTATCGAAGTGTAGTTTACAACGGAAGAAACAGAGATGAAAAACTCTATGTATTTCGAAAGTAATGGTGGAAATAATTAGACTCGAGCTTTGGTCTAGCAGTTTACAGACCTACCTCCGATTGATTGACCATAACTCACTAAATTCAACTCGTAATTCATTGAAATTTGTTTCATTTTGAAGGTGTCGAAGTGTAGTTTACAACGGAAGAAATGGAGATGAAAAAGTTTAAGTATTTTGACAGTTATGATGAAAATAGTTAGACTCGCGCTTTGGTCTAGTAGTTTACAGACCTACGTCAGATTGAATGAGCATAACTCACTCAATTCAACTCAGAATTCATTGAAATTTGTTCCATTTCGAGGGAGTCGAAGTGTGGTTTAAAACGGAAGAAACGGAGATGAAAAACTCGAAGTATTTTGGGAGTTATGATGGAAATAGTTAGACTCGCACTTTGGTCTAGCAGTTTACAGACCTACCTACGATTGATTGACCATAACTCACTCAATTTAACTCGGAATTGATTCAAATTCTTGCAATTTCGAAGATGTCGAAGTGTAGTTGAAAATAGAAGAAACGGAGATGAAAAACTACAAGTATTTTAGGAGTTATGATGGAAATAGTTAGTCTCGCGCTTTCGCCTAGCAGTTTACAGACATACCTCAGATTGAAGGACCATAACTCACTCAATTCAACTCGGAATTCATTGAAATTTGTTCTATTTCGAGGGAGTCGAAGTGTGGTTTAAAACGGAAGAAACGGAGATGAAAAACTCCAAGTATTTTGAGTGTTATGATGGAAATAGTTAGACTCGCACTTTGGAATAGCAGTTTACAGACCTACCTACGATTGATTGACCATAACTCACTCAATTCAACTCGGAATTTATTCAAATTCTTGCCATTTCGAAGATGTCGAAGTGTAGTTAAAGACGGAAGAAACGGAGATGAAAAACTCCAAGTATTTTAAGAGTTATGATGAAAATAGTTAGACTCGCGCTTTCCCCTATCTGTTGACAGACCTACCTCCAATTGAATGACCATAACTCACTGAATTCAACTCAGAATTCAATAAAATTTCTTCCATTTCGAAGGAGTCGAAGTGTAGATTAAAATGTAAGAAACCGAGATGAAAAATGCCAAGTATTTTGAGAGTTACGGTGGAAATAGTTAGACTCGCACTTTGGTCTAGCAGTTTACAGTCCTACCTCCGATCGATTGACCATAACTCACTAAATTCAACTCGAAATTCATTAAAATTTTATCCATTTCGAAGGTATCGAAGTGTAGTTTACAACGGAAGAAACGAAGATGAAAAACTCTATGTATTTTGAAAGTAATGGTGGAAATAATTAGTCACGAGCTTTGGTCTAGCAGTTTACATACCTACCTCCGACTTAATAACCATAACTAACTAAATTCGACTCGTAATTCATTGAAATTTGTTTAATTTTGAATGTGTCGAAGTGCCGTTTAAAACGGAAGAAATGGAGATGAAAAACTCCAAGTATTTTGGGAGTTATGATGGAAATAGTTGGACTCGCGCTTTGGTCTAGCAGTTTACAGACCTACCTACGATTAATTGACCATAACTCACTCAATTCAACTCGGAATTGATTCAAATTCTTGCAATTTCGAAAATGTCGAAGTGTAGTTGAAAACGGAAGAAACGGAGATGAAGAATTCCAAGTATTTTAAGAGTTATGTTGGAAATAGTTAGACTCGCGGTTTTGCCTAGCAGTTTACAGACCAACCTGAGACTGAAAGACCAGAACTCACTCAATTCAACTCAGAATTCAATAAAATTTGTTCCATTTCGAGGGAGTCGAAGTGTGGTTTAAAACAGAAGAAACGGAGATGAAAAACTCCAAGTATTTTGAGAGTTACGGTGGAAATAGTTAGACTCGCACTTTGGTCTAGCTGTTTACAGACCTACCTCCGATTGATTAACCATAACTCACTCAATTCAACTCGAAATTCCTTGAAATTTGTTCCATTTCGAAGGTATCGAAGTGTAGTTCACAACGGAAGAAACGGAGATGAAAAACTCTATGTATTTTGAAAGTAATGGTGGAAATAATTAGACTCGAGCTTTGGTCTAGCAGTTTACATACCTACTTCCGACTTAATGACCATAACTCACTAAATTCAACTCGTAATTCATTGAAATTTGTTTCATTTTGAAAGTGTCGAAGTGTAGTTTACAACGGAAGAAACGGAGATGAAAAAGTCAAAGTATTTTGACAGTTATGATGGAAATTGTTAGACTCGCGCTTTGGTCTAGTAGTTTACAGACTTACCTCAGATCGAATGACCATAACTCACCCAATTCAACTCAGAATTCATTGAAATTTGTTCCATTTCGAGGGAGTCGAAGTGTGGTTTAAAACGGAAGAAACGGAGATGAAAAACTCGAAGTATTTTGTGAGTTATGATGGAAATAGTTAGACTCGCACTTTGGTCTAGCAGTTTAGAGACCTACCTACGATTGATTGACCATAACTCACTCAATTTAACTCGGAATTGATTCAAATTCATGCAATTTTGAAGATGTCGAAGTGTAGTTGAAAACGGAAGAAACGGAGATGAAAAACTACAAGTATTTTAAGAGTTATGATGAAAATACTTAGTCTCGCCCTTTCGCCTAATAGTTTACAGACATACCTCAGATTGAAGGACCATAACTCACTCAATTCAACTCGGAATTCATTGAAATTTGTTCTATTTCGAGGGAGTCAAAGTGTGGATTAAAACGGAAGAAACGGAGATGAAAAACTGCAAGTATTTTGAGTGTTATGATGGAAATAGTTAGACTCGCACTTTGGAATAGCAGTTTACAGACCTACCTACGATTGATTGACCATAACTCACTCAATTTAACTCGGAATTGATTCAAATTCATGCAATTTCGAAAGTGTCGAAGTGTAGTTGAAAACAGAAGAAACGGAGATGAAAAACTCCAAGTATTTTAAGAGTTATGATGGAAATAGTTAGACTCATGCTTTCCCCTATCTGTTGACAGACCTACCTCCGATTGAATGACCATAACTCACTCAATTCAACTCGGAATTCAATAAAATTTGTTCCATTTCGAAGGAGTCGAAGTGTAGATTAAAATGGAAGAAACAGAGATGAAAAAAGCCAAGTATTTTTAGAGTTACGGTGGAAATAGTTAGACTCGCACTTTGGTCTAGCAGTTTACAGACCTACCTCTGATTGATTGACCATAACTCACTCAATTCAACTCGAAATTCATTGAAATTTGTTCCATTTCGAAGGTATCGAAGTGTAATTTACAACGGGAGAAACGAAGATGAAAAACTCTATGTATTTTGAAAGTAATGGTGGAAATAATTAGACTTGAGCTTTGGTCTAGCAGTTTGCATACGTACCTCCGACTTAATGACCATCACTCACTAAATTCAACTCGTAATTCATTGAAATTTGTTTCATTTTGAAAGTGTCGAAGTGTAGTTTACAACGGAAGAAACGGAGATGAAAAACTCGAAGTATTTTGGGAGTTATGATGGAAATAGTTAGACTCGCACTTTGGTCTAGCAGTTTACAGACCTACCTACGATTGATTGACCATAACTCACTCAATTTAACTCGGAATTGATTCAAATTCTTGCAATTTCGAAGATGTCGAAGTGTAGTTGAAAATAGAAGAAACGGAGATGAAAAACTACAAGTATTTTAGGAGTTATGATGGAAATAGTTAGTCTCGCGCTTTCGCCTAGCAGTTTACAGACATACCTCAGATTGAAGGACCATAACTCACTCAATTCAACTCGGAATTCATTGAAATTTGTTCTATTTCGAGGGAGTCGAAGTGTGGTTTAAAACGGAAGAAACGGAGATGAAAAACTCCAAGTATTTTGAGTGTTATGATGGAAATAGTTAGACTCGCACTTTGGAATAGCAGTTTACAGACCTACCTACGATTGATTGACCATAACTCACTCAATTCAACTCGGAATTTATTCAAATTCTTGCCATTTCGAAGATGTCGAAGTGTAGTTAAAGACGGAAGAAACGGAGATGAAAAACTCCAAGTATTTTAAGAGTTATGATGAAAATAGTTAGACTCGCGCTTTCCCCTATCTGTTGACAGACCTACCTCCAATTGAATGACCATAACTCACTGAATTCAACTCAGAATTCAATAAAATTTCTTCCATTTCGAAGGAGTCGAAGTGTAGATTAAAATGTAAGAAACCGAGATGAAAAATGCCAAGTATTTTGAGAGTTACGGTGGAAATAGTTAGACTCGCACTTTGGTCTAGCAGTTTACAGTCCTACCTCCGATCGATTGACCATAACTCACTAAATTCAACTCGAAATTCATTAAAATTTTATCCATTTCGAAGGTATCGAAGTGTAGTTTACAACGGAAGAAACGAAGATGAAAAACTCTATGTATTTTGAAAGTAATGGTGGAAATAATTAGTCACGAGCTTTGGTCTAGCAGTTTACATACCTACCTCCGACTTAATAACCATAACTAACTAAATTCGACTCGTAATTCATTGAAATTTGTTTAATTTTGAATGTGTCGAAGTGCCGTTTAAAACGGAAGAAATGGAGATGAAAAACTCCAAGTATTTTGGGAGTTATGATGGAAATAGTTGGACTCGCGCTTTGGTCTAGCAGTTTACAGACCTACCTACGATTAATTGACCATAACTCACTCAATTCAACTCGGAATTGATTCAAATTCTTGCAATTTCGAAAATGTCGAAGTGTAGTTGAAAACGGAAGAAACGGAGATGAAGAATTCCAAGTATTTTAAGAGTTATGTTGGAAATAGTTAGACTCGCGGTTTTGCCTAGCAGTTTACAGACCAACCTGAGACTGAAAGACCAGAACTCACTCAATTCAACTCAGAATTCAATAAAATTTGTTCCATTTCGAGGGAGTCGAAGTGTGGTTTAAAACAGAAGAAACGGAGATGAAAAACTCCAAGTATTTTGAGAGTTACGGTGGAAATAGTTAGACTCGCACTTTGGTCTAGCTGTTTACAGACCTACCTCCGATTGATTAACCATAACTCACTCAATTCAACTCGAAATTCCTTGAAATTTGTTCCATTTCGAAGGTATCGAAGTGTAGTTCACAACGGAAGAAACGGAGATGAAAAACTCTATGTATTTTGAAAGTAATGGTGGAAATAATTAGACTCGAGCTTTGGTCTAGCAGTTTACATACCTACTTCCGACTTAATGACCATAACTCACTAAATTCAACTCGTAATTCATTGAAATTTGTTTCATTTTGAAAGTGTCGAAGTGTAGTTTACAACGGAAGAAACGGAGATGAAAAAGTCAAAGTATTTTGACAGTTATGATGGAAATTGTTAGACTCGCGCTTTGGTCTAGTAGTTTACAGACTTACCTCAGATCGAATGACCATAACTCACCCAATTCAACTCAGAATTCATTGAAATTTGTTCCATTTCGAGGGAGTCGAAGTGTGGTTTAAAACGGAAGAAACGGAGATGAAAAACTCGAAGTATTTTGTGAGTTATGATGGAAATAGTTAGACTCGCACTTTGGTCTAGCAGTTTAGAGACCTACCTACGATTGATTGACCATAACTCACTCAATTTAACTCGGAATTGATTCAAATTCATGCAATTTTGAAGATGTCGAAGTGTAGTTGAAAACGGAAGAAACGGAGATGAAAAACTACAAGTATTTTAAGAGTTATGATGAAAATACTTAGTCTCGCCCTTTCGCCTAATAGTTTACAGACATACCTCAGATTGAAGGACCATAACTCACTCAATTCAACTCGGAATTCATTGAAATTTGTTCTATTTCGAGGGAGTCAAAGTGTGGATTAAAACGGAAGAAACGGAGATGAAAAACTGCAAGTATTTTGAGTGTTATGATGGAAATAGTTAGACTCGCACTTTGGAATAGCAGTTTACAGACCTACCTACGATTGATTGACCATAACTCACTCAATTTAACTCGGAATTGATTCAAATTCATGCAATTTCGAAAGTGTCGAAGTGTAGTTGAAAACAGAAGAAACGGAGATGAAAAACTCCAAGTATTTTAAGAGTTATGATGGAAATAGTTAGACTCATGCTTTCCCCTATCTGTTGACAGACCTACCTCCGATTGAATGACCATAACTCACTCAATTCAACTCGGAATTCAATAAAATTTGTTCCATTTCGAAGGAGTCGAAGTGTAGATTAAAATGGAAGAAACAGAGATGAAAAAAGCCAAGTATTTTTAGAGTTACGGTGGAAATAGTTAGACTCGCACTTTGGTCTAGCAGTTTACAGACCTACCTCTGATTGATTGACCATAACTCACTCAATTCAACTCGAAATTCATTGAAATTTGTTCCATTTCGAAGGTATCGAAGTGTAATTTACAACGGGAGAAACGAAGATGAAAAACTCTATGTATTTTGAAAGTAATGGTGGAAATAATTAGACTTGAGCTTTGGTCTAGCAGTTTGCATACGTACCTCCGACTTAATGACCATCACTCACTAAATTCAACTCGTAATTCATTGAAATTTGTTTCATTTTGAAAGTGTCGAAGTGTAGTTTACAACGGAAGAAACGGAGATGAAAAACTCGAAGTATTTTGGGAGTTATGATGGAAATAGTTAGACTCGCACTTTGGTCTAGCAGTTTACAGACCTACCTACGATTGATTGACCATAACTCACTCAATTTAACTCGGAATTGATTCAAATTCTTGCAATTTCGAAGATGTCGAAGTGTAGTTGAAAATAGAAGAAACGGAGATGAAAAACTACAAGTATTTTAGGAGTTATGATGGAAATAGTTAGTCTCGCGCTTTCGCCTAGCAGTTTACAGACATACCTCAGATTGAAGGACCATAACTCACTCAATTCAACTCGGAATTCATTGAAATTTGTTCTATTTCGAGGGAGTCGAAGTGTGGTTTAAAACGGAAGAAACGGAGATGAAAAACTCCAAGTATTTTGAGTGTTATGATGGAAATAGTTAGACTCGCACTTTGGAATAGCAGTTTACAGACCTACCTACGATTGATTGACCATAACTCACTCAATTCAACTCGGAATTTATTCAAATTCTTGCCATTTCGAAGATGTCGAAGTGTAGTTAAAGACGGAAGAAACGGAGATGAAAAACTCCAAGTATTTTAAGAGTTATGATGAAAATAGTTAGACTCGCGCTTTCCCCTATCTGTTGACAGACCTACCTCCAATTGAATGACCATAACTCACTGAATTCAACTCAGAATTCAATAAAATTTCTTCCATTTCGAAGGAGTCGAAGTGTAGATTAAAATGTAAGAAACCGAGATGAAAAATGCCAAGTATTTTGAGAGTTACGGTGGAAATAGTTAGACTCGCACTTTGGTCTAGCAGTTTACAGTCCTACCTCCGATCGATTGACCATAACTCACTAAATTCAACTCGAAATTCATTAAAATTTTATCCATTTCGAAGGTATCGAAGTGTAGTTTACAACGGAAGAAACGAAGATGAAAAACTCTATGTATTTTGAAAGTAATGGTGGAAATAATTAGTCACGAGCTTTGGTCTAGCAGTTTACATACCTACCTCCGACTTAATAACCATAACTAACTAAATTCGACTCGTAATTCATTGAAATTTGTTTAATTTTGAATGTGTCGAAGTGCCGTTTAAAACGGAAGAAATGGAGATGAAAAACTCCAAGTATTTTGGGAGTTATGATGGAAATAGTTGGACTCGCGCTTTGGTCTAGCAGTTTACAGACCTACCTACGATTAATTGACCATAACTCACTCAATTCAACTCGGAATTGATTCAAATTCTTGCAATTTCGAAAATGTCGAAGTGTAGTTGAAAACGGAAGAAACGGAGATGAAGAATTCCAAGTATTTTAAGAGTTATGTTGGAAATAGTTAGACTCGCGGTTTTGCCTAGCAGTTTACAGACCAACCTGAGACTGAAAGACCAGAACTCACTCAATTCAACTCAGAATTCAATAAAATTTGTTCCATTTCGAGGGAGTCGAAGTGTGGTTTAAAACAGAAGAAACGGAGATGAAAAACTCCAAGTATTTTGAGAGTTACGGTGGAAATAGTTAGACTCGCACTTTGGTCTAGCTGTTTACAGACCTACCTCCGATTGATTAACCATAACTCACTCAATTCAACTCGAAATTCCTTGAAATTTGTTCCATTTCGAAGGTATCGAAGTGTAGTTCACAACGGAAGAAACGGAGATGAAAAACTCTATGTATTTTGAAAGTAATGGTGGAAATAATTAGACTCGAGCTTTGGTCTAGCAGTTTACATACCTACTTCCGACTTAATGACCATAACTCACTAAATTCAACTCGTAATTCATTGAAATTTGTTTCATTTTGAAAGTGTCGAAGTGTAGTTTACAACGGAAGAAACGGAGATGAAAAAGTCAAAGTATTTTGACAGTTATGATGGAAATTGTTAGACTCGCGCTTTGGTCTAGTAGTTTACAGACTTACCTCAGATCGAATGACCATAACTCACCCAATTCAACTCAGAATTCATTGAAATTTGTTCCATTTCGAGGGAGTCGAAGTGTGGTTTAAAACGGAAGAAACGGAGATGAAAAACTCGAAGTATTTTGTGAGTTATGATGGAAATAGTTAGACTCGCACTTTGGTCTAGCAGTTTAGAGACCTACCTACGATTGATTGACCATAACTCACTCAATTTAACTCGGAATTGATTCAAATTCATGCAATTTTGAAGATGTCGAAGTGTAGTTGAAAACGGAAGAAACGGAGATGAAAAACTACAAGTATTTTAAGAGTTATGATGAAAATACTTAGTCTCGCCCTTTCGCCTAATAGTTTACAGACATACCTCAGATTGAAGGACCATAACTCACTCAATTCAACTCGGAATTCATTGAAATTTGTTCTATTTCGAGGGAGTCAAAGTGTGGATTAAAACGGAAGAAACGGAGATGAAAAACTGCAAGTATTTTGAGTGTTATGATGGAAATAGTTAGACTCGCACTTTGGAATAGCAGTTTACAGACCTACCTACGATTGATTGACCATAACTCACTCAATTTAACTCGGAATTGATTCAAATTCATGCAATTTCGAAAGTGTCGAAGTGTAGTTGAAAACAGAAGAAACGGAGATGAAAAACTCCAAGTATTTTAAGAGTTATGATGGAAATAGTTAGACTCATGCTTTCGCCTATCTGTTGACAGACCTACCTCCGATTGAATGACCATAACTCACTCAATTCAACTCGGAATTCAATAAAATTTGTTCCATTTCGAAGGAGTCGAAGTGTAGATTAAAATGGAAGAAACAGAGATGAAAAAAGCCAAGTATTTTTAGAGTTACGGTGGAAATAGTTAGACTCGCACTTTGGTCTAGCAGTTTACAGACCTACCTCTGATTGATTGACCATAACTCACTCAATTCAACTCGAAATTCATTGAAATTTGTTCCATTTCGAAGGTATCGAAGTGTAATTTACAACGGGAGAAACGAAGATGAAAAACTCTATGTATTTTGAAAGTAATGGTGGAAATAATTAGACTTGAGCTTTGGTCTAGCAGTTTGCATACGTACCTCCGACTTAATGACCATCACTCACTAAATTCAACTCGTAATTCATTGAAATTTGTTTCATTTTGAAAGTGTCGAAGTGTAGTTTACAACGGAAGAAACGGAGATGAAAAACTCGAAGTATTTTGGGAGTTATGATGGAAATAGTTAGACTCGCACTTTGGTCTAGCAGTTTACAGACCTACCTACGATTGATTGACCATAACTCACTCAATTTAACTCGGAATTGATTCAAATTCTTGCAATTTCGAAGATGTCGAAGTGTAGTTGAAAATAGAAGAAACGGAGATGAAAAACTACAAGTATTTTAGGAGTTATGATGGAAATAGTTAGTCTCGCGCTTTCGCCTAGCAGTTTACAGACATACCTCAGATTGAAGGACCATAACTCACTCAATTCAACTCGGAATTCATTGAAATTTGTTCTATTTCGAGGGAGTCGAAGTGTGGTTTAAAACGGAAGAAACGGAGATGAAAAACTCCAAGTATTTTGAGTGTTATGATGGAAATAGTTAGACTCGCACTTTGGAATAGCAGTTTACAGACCTACCTACGATTGATTGACCATAACTCACTCAATTCAACTCGGAATTTATTCAAATTCTTGCCATTTCGAAGATGTCGAAGTGTAGTTAAAGACGGAAGAAACGGAGATGAAAAACTCCAAGTATTTTAAGAGTTATGATGAAAATAGTTAGACTCGCGCTTTCCCCTATCTGTTGACAGACCTACCTCCAATTGAATGACCATAACTCACTGAATTCAACTCAGAATTCAATAAAATTTCTTCCATTTCGAAGGAGTCGAAGTGTAGATTAAAATGTAAGAAACCGAGATGAAAAATGCCAAGTATTTTGAGAGTTACGGTGGAAATAGTTAGACTCGCACTTTGGTCTAGCAGTTTACAGTCCTACCTCCGATCGATTGACCATAACTCACTAAATTCAACTCGAAATTCATTAAAATTTTATCCATTTCGAAGGTATCGAAGTGTAGTTTACAACGGAAGAAACGAAGATGAAAAACTCTATGTATTTTGAAAGTAATGGTGGAAATAATTAGTCACGAGCTTTGGTCTAGCAGTTTACATACCTACCTCCGACTTAATAACCATAACTAACTAAATTCGACTCGTAATTCATTGAAATTTGTTTAATTTTGAATGTGTCGAAGTGCCGTTTAAAACGGAAGAAATGGAGATGAAAAACTCCAAGTATTTTGGGAGTTATGATGGAAATAGTTGGACTCGCGCTTTGGTCTAGCAGTTTACAGACCTACCTACGATTAATTGACCATAACTCACTCAATTCAACTCGGAATTGATTCAAATTCTTGCAATTTCGAAAATGTCGAAGTGTAGTTGAAAACGGAAGAAACGGAGATGAAGAATTCCAAGTATTTTAAGAGTTATGTTGGAAATAGTTAGACTCGCGGTTTTGCCTAGCAGTTTACAGACCAACCTGAGACTGAAAGACCAGAACTCACTCAATTCAACTCAGAATTCAATAAAATTTGTTCCATTTCGAGGGAGTCGAAGTGTGGTTTAAAACAGAAGAAACGGAGATGAAAAACTCCAAGTATTTTGAGAGTTACGGTGGAAATAGTTAGACTCGCACTTTGGTCTAGCTGTTTACAGACCTACCTCCGATTGATTAACCATAACTCACTCAATTCAACTCGAAATTCCTTGAAATTTGTTCCATTTCGAAGGTATCGAAGTGTAGTTCACAACGGAAGAAACGGAGATGAAAAACTCTATGTATTTTGAAAGTAATGGTGGAAATAATTAGACTCGAGCTTTGGTCTAGCAGTTTACATACCTACTTCCGACTTAATGACCATAACTCACTAAATTCAACTCGTAATTCATTGAAATTTGTTTCATTTTGAAAGTGTCGAAGTGTAGTTTACAACGGAAGAAACGGAGATGAAAAAGTCAAAGTATTTTGACAGTTATGATGGAAATTGTTAGACTCGCGCTTTGGTCTAGTAGTTTACAGACTTACCTCAGATCGAATGACCATAACTCACCCAATTCAACTCAGAATTCATTGAAATTTGTTCCATTTCGAGGGAGTCGAAGTGTGGTTTAAAACGGAAGAAACGGAGATGAAAAACTCGAAGTATTTTGTGAGTTATGATGGAAATAGTTAGACTCGCACTTTGGTCTAGCAGTTTAGAGACCTACCTACGATTGATTGACCATAACTCACTCAATTTAACTCGGAATTGATTCAAATTCATGCAATTTCGAAGATGTCGAAGTGTAGTTGAAAACGGAAGAAACGGAGATGAAAAACTACAAGTATTTTAAGAGTTATGATGAAAATACTTAGTCTCGCCCTTTCGCCTAATAGTTTACAGACATACCTCAGATTGAAGGACCATAACTCACTCAATTCAACTCGGAATTCATTGAAATTTGTTCTATTTCGAGGGAGTCAAAGTGTGGATTAAAACGGAAGAAACGGAGATGAAAAACTGCAAGTATTTTGAGTGTTATGATGGAAATAGTTAGACTCGCACTTTGGAATAGCAGTTTACAGACCTACCTACGATTGATTGACCATAACTCACTCAATTTAACTCGGAATTGATTCAAATTCATGCAATTTCGAAAGTGTCGAAGTGTAGTTGAAAACAGAAGAAACGGAGATGAAAAACTCCAAGTATTTTAAGAGTTATGATGGAAATAGTTAGACTCATGCTTTCGCCTATCTGTTGACAGACCTACCTCCGATTGAATGACCATAACTCACTCAATTCAACTCGGAATTCAATAAAATTTGTTCCATTTCGAAGGAGTCGAAGTGTAGATTAAAATGGAAGAAACAGAGATGAAAAAAGCCAAGTATTTTTAGAGTTACGGTGGAAATAGTTAGACTCGCACTTTGGTCTAGCAGTTTACAGACCTACCTCTGATTGATTGACCATAACTCACTCAATTCAACTCGAAATTCATTAAAATGTGTTCCATTTCGAAGGTATCGAAGTGTAATTTACAACGGGAGAAACGAAGATGAAAAACTCTATGTATTTTGAAAGTAATGGTGGAAATAATTAGACTCGAGCTTTGGTCTAGCAGTTTGCATACGTACCTCCGACTTAATGACCATCACTCACTAAATTCAACTCGTAATTCATTGAAATTTGTTTCATTTTGAAAGTGTCGAAGTGTAGTTTACAACGGAAGAAACGGAGATGAAAAAGTCCAAGTATTTTGACAGTTATTATGGAAATAGTTAGACTCGCGCTTTGGTCTAGTAGTTTACAGACCTACCTCAGATTGAATGACCATAACTCACCCAATTCAACTCAGAATTCATTGAAATTTGTTCCATTTCGAGGGAGTCGAAGTGTGGTTTAAAACGGAGATGAAAAACTCGAAGTATTTTGTGAGTTATGATGGAAATAGTTAGACTCGCACTTTGGTCTAGCAGTTTACAGACCTACCTACGATTGATTGACCATAACTCACTCAATTTAACTCGGAATTGATTCAAATTCATGCAATTTCGAAGATGTCGAAGTGTAGTTGAAAACGGAAGAAACGGGGATGAAAAACTACAAGTATTTTAAGAGTTATGATGGAAATAGTTAGTCTCGCGCTTTCGCCTAGCAGTTTACAGACCTACCTCAGATTGAAGGACCATAACTCACTCAATTCAACTCGGAATTCATTGAAATTTGTTCTATTTCGAGGGAGTCGAAGTGTGGTTTAAAACGGAAGAAACGGAGATGAAAAACTCCAAGTATTTTGAGTGTTATGATGGAAATAGTTAGACTCGCACTTTGGAATAGCAGTTTACAGACCTACCTACGATTGATTGACCATAACTCACTCAATTCAACTCGGAATTTATTCAAATTCTTGCCATTTCGAAGATGTCGAAGTGTAGTTAAAGACGGAAGAAACGGAGATGAAAAACTCCAAGTATTTTAAGAGTTATGATGAAAATAGTTAGACTCGCGCTTTCCCCTATCTGTTGACAGACCTACCTCCAATTGAATGACCATAACTCACTGAATTCAACTCAGAATTCAATAAAATTTCTTCCATTTCGAAGGAGTCGAAGTGTAGATTAAAATGTAAGAAACCGAGATGAAAAATGCCAAGTATTTTTAGAGTTACGGTGGAAATAGTTAGACTCGCACTTTGGTCTAGCAGTTTACAGTCCTACCTCCGATCGATTGACCATAACTCACTAAATTCAACTCGAAATTCATTAAAATTTTATCCATTTCGAAGGTATCGAAGTGTAGTTTACAACGGAAGAAACGAAGATGAAAAACTCTATGTATTTTGAAAGTAATGGTGGAAATAATTAGTCACGAGCTTTGGTCTAGCAGTTTACATACCTACCTCCGACTTAATAACCATAACTAACTAAATTCGACTCGTAATTCATTGAAATTTGTTTAATTTTGAATGTGTCGAAGTGCCGTTTAAAACGGAAGAAATGGAGATGAAAAACTCCAAGTATTTTGGGAGTTATGATGGAAATAGTTGGACTCGCGCTTTGGTCTAGCAGTTTACAGACCTACCTACGATTAATTGACCATAACTCACTCAATTCAACTCGGAATTGATTCAAATTCTTGCAATTTCGAAAATGTCGAAGTGTAGTTGAAAACGGAAGAAACGGAGATGAAGAATTCCAAGTATTTTAAGAGTTATGTTGGAAATAGTTAGACTCGCGGTTTTGCCTAGCAGTTTACAGACCAACCTGAGACTGAAAGACCAGAACTCACTCAATTCAACTCAGAATTCAATAAAATTTGTTCCATTTCGAGGGAGTCGAAGTGTGGTTTAAAACAGAAGAAACGGAGATGAAAAACTCCAAGTATTTTGAGAGTTACGGTGGAAATAGTTAGACTCGCACTTTGGTCTAGCTGTTTACAGACCTACCTCCGATTGATTAACCATAACTCACTCAATTCAACTCGAAATTCCTTGAAATTTGTTCCATTTCGAAGGTATCGAAGTGTAGTTCACAACGGAAGAAACGGAGATGAAAAACTCTATGTATTTTGAAAGTAATGGTGGAAATAATTAGACTCGAGCTTTGGTCTAGCAGTTTACATACCTACTTCCGACTTAATGACCATAACTCACTAAATTCAACTCGTAATTCATTGAAATTTGTTTCATTTTGAAAGTGTCGAAGTGTAGTTTACAACGGAAGAAACGGAGATGAAAAAGTCAAAGTATTTTGACAGTTATGATGGAAATTGTTAGACTCGCGCTTTGGTCTAGTAGTTTACAGACTTACCTCAGATCGAATGACCATAACTCACCCAATTCAACTCAGAATTCATTGAAATTTGTTCCATTTCGAGGGAGTCGAAGTGTGGTTTAAAACGGAAGAAACGGAGATGAAAAACTCGAAGTATTTTGTGAGTTATGATGGAAATAGTTAGACTCGCACTTTGGTCTAGCAGTTTAGAGACCTACCTACGATTGATTGACCATAACTCACTCAATTTAACTCGGAATTGATTCAAATTCATGCAATTTCGAAGATGTCGAAGTGTAGTTGAAAACGGAAGAAACGGAGATGAAAAACTACAAGTATTTTAAGAGTTATGATGAAAATACTTAGTCTCGCCCTTTCGCCTAATAGTTTACAGACATACCTCAGATTGAAGGACCATAACTCACTCAATTCAACTCGGAATTCATTGAAATTTGTTCTATTTCGAGGGAGTCAAAGTGTGGATTAAAACGGAAGAAACGGAGATGAAAAACTGCAAGTATTTTGAGTGTTATGATGGAAATAGTTAGACTCGCACTTTGGAATAGCAGTTTACAGACCTACCTACGATTGATTGACCATAACTCACTCAATTTAACTCGGAATTGATTCAAATTCATGCAATTTCGAAAGTGTCGAAGTGTAGTTGAAAACAGAAGAAACGGAGATGAAAAACTCCAAGTATTTTAAGAGTTATGATGGAAATAGTTAGACTCATGCTTTCGCCTATCTGTTGACAGACCTACCTCCGATTGAATGACCATAACTCACTCAATTCAACTCGGAATTCAATAAAATTTGTTCCATTTCGAAGGAGTCGAAGTGTAGATTAAAATGGAAGAAACAGAGATGAAAAAAGCCAAGTATTTTTAGAGTTACGGTGGAAATAGTTAGACTCGCACTTTGGTCTAGCAGTTTACAGACCTACCTCTGATTGATTGACCATAACTCACTCAATTCAACTCGAAATTCATTGAAATGTGTTCCATTTCGAAGGTATCGAAGTGTAATTTACAACGGGAGAAACGAAGATGAAAAACTCTATGTATTTTGAAAGTAATGGTGGAAATAATTAGACTCGAGCTTTGGTCTAGCAGTTTGCATACGTACCTCCGACTTAATGACCATCACTCACTAAATTCAACTCGTAATTCATTGAAATTTGTTTCATTTTGAAAGTGTCGAAGTGTAGTTTACAACGGAAGAAACGGAGATGAAAAAGTCCAAGTATTTTGACAGTTATTATGGAAATAGTTAGACTCGCGCTTTGGTCTAGTAGTTTACAGACCTACCTCAGATTGAATGACCATAACTCACCCAATTCAACTCAGAATTCATTGAAATTTGTTCCATTTCGAGGGAGTCGAAGTGTGGTTTAAAACGGAGATGAAAAACTCGAAGTATTTTGTGAGTTATGATGGAAATAGTTAGACTCGCACTTTGGTCTAGCAGTTTACAGACCTACCTACGATTGATTGACCATAACTCACTCAATTTAACTCGGAATTGATTCAAATTCATGCAATTTCGAAGATGTCGAAGTGTAGTTGAAAACGGAAGAAACGGGGATGAAAAACTACAAGTATTTTAAGAGTTATGATGGAAATAGTTAGTCTCGCGCTTTCGCCTAGCAGTTTACAGACCTACCTCAGATTGAAGGACCATAACTCACTCAATTCAACTCGGAATTCATTGAAATTTGTTCTATTTCGAGGGAGTCGAAGTGTGGTTTAAAACGGAAGAAACGGAGATGAAAAACTCCAAGTATTTTGAGTGTTATGATGGAAATAGTTAGACTCGCACTTTGGAATAGCAGTTTACAGACCTACCTACGATTGATTGACCATAACTCACTCAATTCAACTCGGAATTTATTCAAATTCTTGCCATTTCGAAGATGTCGAAGTGTAGTTAAAGACGGAAGAAACGGAGATGAAAAACTCCAAGTATTTTAAGAGTTATGATGAAAATAGTTAGACTCGCGCTTTCCCCTATCTGTTGACAGACCTACCTCCAATTGAATGACCATAACTCACTGAATTCAACTCAGAATTCAATAAAATTTCTTCCATTTCGAAGGAGTCGAAGTGTAGATTAAAATGTAAGAAACCGAGATGAAAAATGCCAAGTATTTTTAGAGTTACGGTGGAAATAGTTAGACTCGCACTTTGGTCTAGCAGTTTACAGTCCTACCTCCGATCGATTGACCATAACTCACTAAATTCAACTCGAAATTCATTAAAATTTTATCCATTTCGAAGGTATCGAAGTGTAGTTTACAACGGAAGAAACGAAGATGAAAAACTCTATGTATTTTGAAAGTAATGGTGGAAATAATTAGTCACGAGCTTTGGTCTAGCAGTTTACATACCTACCTCCGACTTAATAACCATAACTAACTAAATTCGACTCGTAATTCATTGAAATTTGTTTAATTTTGAATGTGTCGAAGTGCCGTTTAAAACGGAAGAAATGGAGATGAAAAACTCCAAGTATTTTGGGAGTTATGATGGAAATAGTTGGACTCGCGCTTTGGTCTAGCAGTTTACAGACCTACCTACGATTAATTGACCATAACTCACTCAATTCAACTCGGAATTGATTCAAATTCTTGCAATTTCGAAAATGTCGAAGTGTAGTTGAAAACGGAAGAAACGGAGATGAAGAATTCCAAGTATTTTAAGAGTTATGTTGGAAATAGTTAGACTCGCGGTTTTGCCTAGCAGTTTACAGACCAACCTGAGACTGAAAGACCAGAACTCACTCAATTCAACTCAGAATTCAATAAAATTTGTTCCATTTCGAGGGAGTCGAAGTGTGGTTTAAAACAGAAGAAACGGAGATGAAAAACTCCAAGTATTTTGAGAGTTACGGTGGAAATAGTTAGACTCGCACTTTGGTCTAGCTGTTTACAGACCTACCTCCGATTGATTAACCATAACTCACTCAATTCAACTCGAAATTCCTTGAAATTTGTTCCATTTCGAAGGTATCGAAGTGTAGTTCACAACGGAAGAAACGGAGATGAAAAACTCTATGTATTTTGAAAGTAATGGTGGAAATAATTAGACTCGAGCTTTGGTCTAGCAGTTTACATACCTACTTCCGACTTAATGACCATAACTCACTAAATTCAACTCGTAATTCATTGAAATTTGTTTCATTTTGAAAGTGTCGAAGTGTAGTTTACAACGGAAGAAACGGAGATGAAAAAGTCAAAGTATTTTGACAGTTATGATGGAAATTGTTAGACTCGCGCTTTGGTCTAGTAGTTTACAGACTTACCTCAGATCGAATGACCATAACTCACCCAATTCAACTCAGAATTCATTGAAATTTGTTCCATTTCGAGGGAGTCGAAGTGTGGTTTAAAACGGAAGAAACGGAGATGAAAAACTCGAAGTATTTTGTGAGTTATGATGGAAATAGTTAGACTCGCACTTTGGTCTAGCAGTTTAGAGACCTACCTACGATTGATTGACCATAACTCACTCAATTTAACTCGGAATTGATTCAAATTCATGCAATTTCGAAAGTGTCGAAGTGTAGTTGAAAACAGAAGAAACGGAGATGAAAAACTCCAAGTATTTTAAGAGTTATGATGGAAATAGTTAGACTCATGCTTTCGCCTATCTGTTGACAGACCTACCTCCGATTGAATGACCATAACTCACTCAATTCAACTCGGAATTCAATAAAATTTGTTCCATTTCGAAGGAGTCGAAGTGTAGATTAAAATGGAAGAAACAGAGATGAAAAAAGCCAAGTATTTTTAGAGTTACGGTGGAAATAGTTAGACTCGCACTTTGGTCTAGCAGTTTACAGACCTACCTCTGATTGATTGACCATAACTCACTCAATTCAACTCGAAATTCATTGAAATGTGTTCCATTTCGAAGGTATCGAAGTGTAATTTACAACGGGAGAAACGAAGATGAAAAACTCTATGTATTTTGAAAGTAATGGTGGAAATAATTAGACTCGAGCTTTGGTCTAGCAGTTTGCATACGTACCTCCGACTTAATGACCATCACTCACTAAATTCAACTCGTAATTCATTGAAATTTGTTTCATTTTGAAAGTGTCGAAGTGTAGTTTACAACGGAAGAAACGGAGATGAAAAAGTCCAAGTATTTTGACAGTTATTATGGAAATAGTTAGACTCGCGCTTTGGTCTAGTAGTTTACAGACCTACCTCAGATTGAATGACCATAACTCACCCAATTCAACTCAGAATTCATTGAAATTTGTTCCATTTCGAGGGAGTCGAAGTGTGGTTTAAAACGGAGATGAAAAACTCGAAGTATTTTGTGAGTTATGATGGAAATAGTTAGACTCGCACTTTGGTCTAGCAGTTTACAGACCTACCTACGATTGATTGACCATAACTCACTCAATTTAACTCGGAATTGATTCAAATTCATGCAATTTCGAAGATGTCGAAGTGTAGTTGAAAACGGAAGAAACGGGGATGAAAAACTACAAGTATTTTAAGAGTTATGATGGAAATAGTTAGTCTCGCGCTTTCGCCTAGCAGTTTACAGACCTACCTCAGATTGAAGGACCATAACTCACTCAATTCAACTCGGAATTCATTGAAATTTGTTCTATTTCGAGGGAGTCGAAGTGTGGTTTAAAACGGAAGAAACGGAGATGAAAAACTCCAAGTATTTTGAGTGTTATGATGGAAATAGTTAGACTCGCACTTTGGAATAGCAGTTTACAGACCTACCTACGATTGATTGACCATAACTCACTCAATTCAACTCGGAATTTATTCAAATTCTTGCCATTTCGAAGATGTCGAAGTGTAGTTAAAGACGGAAGAAACGGAGATGAAAAACTCCAAGTATTTTAAGAGTTATGATGAAAATAGTTAGACTCGCGCTTTCCCATATCTGTTGACAGACCTACCTCCAATTGAATGACCATAACTCACTGAATTCAACTCAGAATTCAATAAAATTTCTTCCATTTCGAAGGAGTCGAAGTGTAGATTAAAATGTAAGAAACCGAGATGAAAAATGCCAAGTATTTTTAGAGTTACGGTGGAAATAGTTAGACTCGCACTTTGGTCTAGCAGTTTACAGTCCTACCTCCGATCGATTGACCATAACTCACTAAATTCAACTCGAAATTCATTAAAATTTTATCCATTTCGAAGGTATCGAAGTGTAGTTTACAACGGAAGAAACGAAGATGAAAAACTCTATGTATTTTGAAAGTAATGGTGGAAATAATTAGTCACGAGCTTTGGTCTAGCAGTTTACATACCTACCTCCGACTTAATAACCATAACTAACTAAATTCGACTCGTAATTCATTGAAATTTGTTTATTTTTGAATGTGTCGAAGTGCCGTTTAAAACGGAAGAAATGGAGATGAAAAACTCCAAGTATTTTGGGAGTTATGATGGAAATAGTTGGACTCGCGCTTTGGTCTAGCAGTTTACAGACCTACCTACGATTAATTGACCATAACTCACTCAATTCAACTCGGAATTGATTCAAATTCTTGCAATTTCGAAGATGTCGAAGTGTAGTTGAAAACGGAAGAAACGGAGATGAAGAACTCCAAGTATTTTAAGAGTTATGTTGGAAATAGTTAGACTCGCGGTTTTGCCTAGCAGTTTACAGACAAACCTGACACTGAAAGACCAGAACTCACTCAATTCAACTCGGAATTCAATAAAATTTGTTCCATTTCGAGGGAGTCGAAGTGTGGTTTAAAACAGAAGAAACGGAGATGAAAAACTCCAAGTATTTTGAGAGTTACGGTGGAAATAGTTAGACTCGCACTTTGGTCTAGCTGTTTACAGACCTACCTCCGATTGATTAACCATAACTCACTCAATTCAACTCGAAATTCCTTGAAATTTGTTCCATTTCGAAGGTATCGAAGTGTAGTTCACAACGGAAGAAACGGAGATGAAAAACTCTATGTATTTTGAAAGTAATGGTGGAAATAATTAGACTCGAGCTTTGGTCTAGCAGTTTACATACCTACTTCCGACTTAATGACCATAACTCACTAAATTCAACTCGTAATTCATTGAAATTTGTTTCATTTTGAAAGTGTCGAAGTGTAGTTTACAACGGAAGAAACGGAGATGAAAAAGTCAAAGTATTTTGACAGTTATGATGGAAATTGTTAGACTCGCGCTTTGGTCTAGTAGTTTACAGACTTACCTCAGATCGAATGACCATAACTCACCCAATTCAACTCAGAATTCATTGAAATTTGTTCCATTTCGAGGGAGTCGAAGTGTGGTTTAAAACGGAAGAAACGGAGATGAAAAACTCCAAGTATTTTAAGAGTTATGATGGAAATAGTTAGACTCATGCTTTCGCCTATCTGTTGACAGACCTACCTCCGATTGAATGACCATAACTCACTCAATTCAACTCGAAATTCAATAAAATTTGTTCCATTTCGAAGGAGTCGAAGTGTAGATTAAAATGGAAGAAACAGAGATGAAAAAAGCCAAGTATTTTTAGAGTTACGGTGGAAATAGTTAGACTCGCACTTTGGTCTAGCTGTTTACAGACCTACCTCCGATTGATTAACCATAACTCACTCAATTCAACTCGAAATTCCTTGAAATTTGTTCCATTTCGAAGGTATCGAAGTGTAGTTCACAACGGAAGAAACGGAGATGAAAAACTCTATGTATTTTGAAAGTAATGGTGGAAATAATTAGACTCGAGCTTTGGTCTAGCAGTTTACATACCTACTTCCGACTTAATGACCATAACTCACTAAATTCAACTCGTAATTCATTGAAATTTGTTTCATTTTGAAAGTGTCGAAGTGTAGTTTACAACGGAAGAAACGGAGATGAAAAAGTCAAAGTATTTTGACAGTTATGATGGAAATTGTTAGACTCGCGCTTTGGTCTAGTAGTTTACAGACTTACCTCAGATCGAATGACCATAACTCACCCAATTCAACTCAGAATTCATTGAAATTTGTTCCATTTCGAGGGAGTCGAAGTGTGGTTTAAAACGGAGATGAAAAACTCGAAGTATTTTGTGAGTTATGATGGAAATAGTTAGACTCGCACTTTGGTCTAGCAGTTTAGAGACCTACCTACGATTGACTGACCATAACTCACTCAATTTAACTCGGAATTGATTCAAATTCATGCAATTTCGAAGATGTCGAAGTGTAGTTGAAAACGGAAGAAACGGAGATGAAAAACTACAAGTATTTTAAGAGTTATGATGGAAATAGTTAGTCTCGCGCTTTCGCCTAGCAGTTTACAGACCTACCTCAGATTGAAGGACCATAACTCACTCAATTCAACTCGGAATTCGTTGAAATTTGTTCTATTTCGAGTGAGTCGAAGTGTGGTTTAAAACGGAAGAAACGAAGATGAAAAAGTCCAAGTATTTTAAGTGTTATGATGGAAATAGTTAGACTCGCACTTTGGAATAGCAGTTTACAGACCTACCTACGATTGATTCACCATAACTCACTCAATTCAACTCGGAATTGATTCAAATTCTTGCCATTTCGAAGATGTCGAAGTGTAGTTGAAGATGGAAGAAACGGAGATGAAAAACTCCAAGTATTTTAAGAGTTATGATGGAAATAGTTAGATTCGTCCTTTCGCCTATCTGTTGACAGACCTACCTCCGATTGAATGACCATAACTCACTCAATTCAACTCGGAATTCAATAAAATTTGTTCTATTTCGAAGGAGTCGAAGTGTAGATTAAAATGAAAGAAACAGAGATGAAAAAAGCCAAGTATTTTGAGAGTTACGTTGGAAATAGTTAGACTCGCACTTTGGTCTAGCAGTTTACAGACATACCTCCGATTGATTGACCATAACTCACTAAATTCAACTCGAAATTCATTGAAATTTGTTCCATTTCGAAAGGATCGAATTGTTGTTTACAACAGAAGAAACGAAGATGAAAAACTCTATGTATTATGAAAGTAATGGTGGAAATAATTAGACTCGAGCTTTGGTCTAGCAGTTTACATACCTACCTCCGACTTAATGACCATAACTCACTAAATTTGACTCGTAATTCATTGAAATTTGTTTCATTTTGAAGGTGTCGAAGTGTAGTTTAAAACGGAAGAAACGGAGATGAAAAACTCCAAGTATTTTGGGAGTTATGATGGAAATAGTTGGACTCGCGCTTTGGCCTAGCAGTTTACAGACCTACCTGCGATTGATTGACCATAACTCACTCAATTCAACTCGGAATTGATTCAAATTCTTGCCATTTCGAAGGTGTCGAAGTGTAGTTGAAAACGGAAGAAACGGAGATGTAAAACTGCAAGTATTTTAAGAGTTATGTTGGAAATAGTTAGACTCGCGCTTTCGCCTAGGAGTTTACAGACCAACCTGAGACTGAAAGACCATAACTCACTCAATTCAACTCGGAATTCATTAAAATTTGTTCCATTTCGAGGGAGTCGAAGTGTGGTTTAAAACGGAAGAAACGTAGATGAAAAACTCCAAGCATTTTGAGAGTTAAGATGGAAATAGTTAGACTCGCACTTTAGTCCAGCAGTTTACAGACCTACCTACGATTGATTAACCATAACTCACTCAATTCAACTCGGAGTTGATTCAAATTCTTAACATTTCGAAGATGTCGAAGTGTAGTTGAAAACGGAAGAAACGGAGATGAAAAACTCAAAGTATTTTAAGAGTTATGTTGGAAATAGTTAGACTCGCGCTTTCGCCAGCAGTTTACAGACCAGCCTCAGACTGAAAGACCAGAACTCACTCAATTCAACTCGGAATTCTTAGAAATTTGTTCTATTTCGAGTGAGTCGAAGTGTGGTTTAAAACGGAAGAAACGAAGATGAAAAAGTCCAAGTATTTTAAGTGTTATGATGGAAATATTTAAACTCGCACTTTGGAATAGCAGTTTACAGACCTACCTACGATTGATTGACCATAACTCACTCAATTTCACTCGGAATTGATTCAAATTCATGCAATTTCGAAAATGTCGAAGTGTAGTTGAAAACAGAAGAAACGGAGATGAAAAACTGCAAGTATTTTAGGTGTTATGATGGAAATAGTTAGTCTCGCGCTTTCGCCTAGCAATTTACAGACCTACCTCAGATTGAAGGAACATAACTCACTCAATTCAACTCGGAATTCGTTGAAATTTGTTCTATTTCGAGTGAGTCGAAGTGTGGTTTAAAACGGAAGAAACGAAGATGAAAAAGTCCAAGTATTTTAAGTGTTATGATGGAAATAGTTAGACTCGCACTTTGGAATAGCAGTTTACAGACCTACCTACGATTGATTCACCATAACTCACTCAATTCAACTCGGAATTGATTCAAATTCTTGCCATTTGAAAGATGTCGAAGTGTAGTTGAAGATGGAAGAAACGGAGATGAAAAACTCCAAGTATTTTAAGAGTTATGATGGAAATAGTTAGATTCGTCCTTTCGCCTATCTGTTGACAGACCTACCTCCGATTGAATGATCATAACTCACTCAATTCAACTCGGAATTCAATAAAATTTCTTCTATTTCGAAGGAGTCGAAGTGTAGATTAAAATGAAAGAAACAGAGATGAAAAAAGCCAAGTATTTTGAGAGTTACGTTGGAAATAGTTAGACTCGCACTTTGGTCTAGCAGTTTACAGACATACCTTCGATTGATTGACCATAACTCACTAAATTCAACTCGAAATTCATTGAAATTTGTTCCATTTCGAAAGGATCGAATTGTTGTTTACAACAGAAGAAACGAAGATGAAAAACTCTATGTATTATGAAAGTAATGGTGGAAATAATTAGACTCGAGCTTTGGTCTAGCAGTTTACATACCTACCTCCGACTTAATGACCATAACTCACTAAATTTGACTCGTAATTCATTGAAATTTGTTTCATTTTGAAGGTGTCGAAGTGTAGTTTAAAACGGAAGAAACGGAGATGAAAAACTCCAAGTATTTTGGGAGTTATGATGGAAATAGTTGGACTCGCGCTTTGGCCTAGCAGTTTACAGACCTACCTGCGATTGATTGACCATAACTCACTCAATTCAACTCGGAATTGATTCAAATTCTTGCCATTTCGAAGGTGTCGAAGTGTAGTTGAAAACGGAAGAAACGGAGATGTAAAACTCCAAGTATTTTAAGAGTTATGTTGGAAATAGTTAGACTCGCGCTTTCGCCTAGGAGTTTACAGACCAACCTGAGACTGAAAGACCATAACTCACTCAATTCAACTCGGAATTCATTAAAATTTGTTCCATTTAGAGGGAGTCGAAGTGTGGTTTAAAACGGAAGAAACGTAGATGAAAAACTCCAAGCATTTTGAGAGTTAAGATGGAAATAGTTAGACTCGCACTTTAGTCTAGCAGTTTACAGACCTACCTACGATTGATTAACCATAACTCACTCAATTCAACTCGGAGTTGATTCAAATTCTTAACATTTCGAAGATGTCGAAGTGTAGTTGAAAACGGAAGAAACGGAGATGAAAAACTCAAAGTATTTTAAGAGTTATGTTGGAAATAGTTAGACTCGCGCTTTCGCCAGCAGTTTACAGACCAGCCTCAGACTGAAAGACCAGAACTCACTCAATTCAACTCGGAATTCATTGAAATTTGTTCTATTTTGAGGGAGTCGAAGTGTGGATTAAAACGGAGATGAAAATCTCCAAGTATTTTGAGAGTTGCGGTGGAAATAGTTAGACTCGCACTTTGGACTAGCAGTTTACAGACCTACCTACGATTGATTGACCATAACTCACTCAATTCAACTCGGAATTGATTCAAATTCTTGCCATTTCGAAGATGTCGAAGTGTAGTTGAAGACGGAAGAAACGGAGATGAAAAACTCCAAGTATTTTATGAGTTATGATGGAAATAGTTAGACTCGTCCTTTCGCCTATCTGTTGACAGACCTACCTCCGATTGAATGACCATAACTCACTCAATTCAACTCGGAATTCAATAAAATTTGTTCCATTTCGAATGAGTCGAAGTGTAGAATAAAATGGAAGAAACAGAGATGAAAAAAGCTAAGTATTTTGAGAGTTACGGTGGAAATAGTTAGACTCGCACTTTGGTCTAGCAGTTTATTGACCTACCTCCGATTGATTGACCATAACTCACTCAATTCAACTCGAAATTCATTGAAATTTGTTCCATTTCGAAGGTATCGAAGTGTAGTTGACAACGGAAGAAACGAAGATGAAAAATTCTATGTATGTTGAAAGTAATGGTTGAAATAATTAGACTCGAGCTTTGGTCTAGCAGTTTTCATACGTACCTCCGACTTAATGACCATAACTCACTAAATTCGACTCGTAATTCATTGAAATTTGTTTCATTTTGAAGGTGTCGAAGTGTAGTTTAAAACGGAAGAAACGGAGACAAAAAACTCCAAGTATTTTGGGAGTTATGATGAAAGTAGTTGGACTCGCGCTTTGGTCTAGCAGTTTACAGACCTACCTGCGATTGATTGACCATAACTCACTCAATTCAACTCGGAATTGATTCCAATTCTTGCCATTTCGAAGATGTCGAAGTGTAGTTGAAAACGGAAGAAACGGAGATGAAAAACTCCAAGTATTTTAAGAGTTAGGTTGGAAATAGTAAGACTCGCGCTTTCGCCTAGGAGTTTACAGACCAACCTGAGACTGAAAGACCATAACTCACTCAATTCAACTCGGAATTCAATAAAATTTGTTCCATTTTGAGGTAGTCGAAGTGTGGTTTAAAACGGAAGAAACGTAGATGAAAAACTCCAAGTATTTTGAGAGTTAAGATGGAAATAGTTAGACTCGCACTTTAGTCTAGCAGTTTACAGACCTACCTACGATTGATTGACCATAACTCACTCAATTCCACTCGCAATTGATTCAAATTCTTAACATTTCGAAGATGTCGAAGTGTAGTTGAAAACGGAAGACACGGAGATGAAAAATTCCAATTATTTTAAGAGTTATGTTGGAAATAGTTAGACTCGCGCTTTCGCCTAGCAGTTTACAGACCAACCTCAGACTGAAAGACCAGAACTCACTCAATTCAACTCGGAATTCATTGAAATTTGTTCTATTTCGAGGGAGTCGAAGTGTGGATTAAAACGGAAGAAACGGAGATGAAAAACTCCAAGTATTTTGAGTGTTATGATGGAAATAGTTAGACTCGCACTTTGGAATAGCAGTTTACAGACCTACCTACGATTGATTGACCATAACTCACTAAATTCAACTCGGAATTGATTCAAATTCTTGCCATTTCGAAGATGTCGAAGTGTAGTTGAAGACGGAAGAAACGGAGATGAAAAACTCCAAGTATTTTAAAAGTTATGATGGAAATAGTTAGACTCGTGCTTTCGCCTATCTGTTGACAGACTTACCTCCGATTGAATGACCATAACTCACTCAATTCAACTCGGAATTCAATAAAATTTGTTCTATTTCGAAGGAGTCGAAGTGTAGATTAAAATGGAAGAAACAGAGATGAAAAAAGCCAAGTATTTTGAGAGTTACGGTGGAAATAGTTAGACTCGCACTTTGGTCTAGCAGTTTACAGACCTACCTCCGATTGATTGACCATAACTCACTCAATTCAACTCGAAATTCGTTGAAATTTGTTCCATTTCGAAGGTATCGAAGTGTAGTTTACGACGGAAGAAACGAAGATGAAAAACTCTATGTATTTTGAAAGTAATGGTGGAAATAATTAGACTCGAGCTTTGGTCAACAGTTTACATACCTACCTCCGACTTAATGACCATAACTCACTAAATTCGACTCGTAATTCATTGAAATTTGTTTCATTTTGAAGGTGTCGAAGTGTAGTTTAAAACGGAAGAAACGGAGATAAAAAACTCCAAGTATTTTGGGAGTTATGATGAAAATAGTTGAACTCACGCTTTGGTCTAGCAGCTTAAAGGCCTACCTGCGATTGAATGATCATAACTCACTCAATTCAACACGGAATTTATTCAAATTCTTGCCATTTCGAAGATATCGAAGTGTAGTTTAAAACGGAAGAAACGGAGATGAAAAACTCTAAGTATTTTAAGAGTTATGTTGGAAATAGTTAGGCTCGTGCTTTCGCCTAGCAGTTTAAAGACTAACCTCAGACTGATAGACCAGAACTCACTCAATTCAACTTTAAATTCATTGAAATTTGTTCCATTTCGACGGAGTCGAAGTGTGGTTTAAAACAGAAGAAACGGAGATGAAAAAAGCCAAGTATTTTGAGAGTTACGGTGGAAATAGTTAGACTCGCACTTTGGTCTAGCAGTTTACAGACCTACCTCCGATTGATTGACCATAACTCACTAAATTCAACTCGAAATTCATTGAAATTTGTTCCATTTCGAAGGTATCGAATTGTAGTTTACAACTGAAGAAACGGAGATGAAAAACTCTATGTATTTTGGAAGTAATGGTGGAAATAATTAGACTCGAGCTTTGGTCTAGCAGTTTACATACCTACCTCCGACTTAATGACCATAACTCACTAAATTCGACTCGTAATTCATTGAAATTTGTTTCATTTTGAAGGTCTCGAAGTGTAGTTTAAAACGGAAGAAACGGAGATGAAAAACTCCAAGTATTTTTGGAGTTATGATGGAAATAGTTGGACTCGCGCTTTGGTCTAGCAGTTTACAGACCTACCTGCGATTGATTGACCATAACTCACTCAATTCAACTCGGAATTGATTCAAATTCTTGCCATTTTGAAGATATCGAAGTGTAGTTGAAAACGGAAGAAACGGAGATGAAAAACTCCAAGTATTTTAAGAGTTATGTTGGAAATAGTTAGACTCGCGCTTTCGCTTAGGAGTTCACAGACCAACCTGAGACTGAAAGACCATAACTCACTCAATTCAACTCGGAATTCATTAAAATTTGTTCCATTTTGAGGTAGTCGAAGTGTGGTTTAAAACAGAAGAAACGTAGATGAAAAACTCCAAGTATTTTGAGAGTTAAGATTGAAATAGTTTGACTCGCACTTTAGTCTAGCAGTTTACAGACCTACCTACGATTGATTGACCATAACTCACTCAATTCCACTCGGAATTGATTCAAATTCTTAACATTTCGAAGATGTCGAAGTGTAGTTGAAAACGGAAGACACGGAGATGAAAAACTCTAAGTATTTTAAGAGTTATGTTGGAAATAGTTAGACTCGCGCTTTCGCCTAGCAGTTTACAGACCAACCTCAGACTGAAAGACCAGAACTCACTCAATTCAACTCGGAATTCATTGAAATTTGTTCTATTTCGAGGAAATCAAAGTGTGGATTAAAACGGAAGAAACGGAGATGAAAAACTCCAAGTATTTTGAGTGTTATGATGGAAATAGTTGGACTCGCACTTTGGAATAGCAGTTTACAGACCTACCTACGATTGATTGACCATAACTCACTAAATTCAACTCGGAATTGATTCAAATTCTTGCCATTTCGAAGATGTCGAAGTGTAGTTGAAGACGGAAGAAACGGAGATGAAAAACTCCAAGTATTTTAAGAGTTATGATGGAAATAGTTAGACTCGTGCTTTCGCCTATCTGTTGACAGACTTACCTCCGATTGAATGACCATAACTCACTCAATTCAACTCGGAATTCAATAAAATTTGTTCTATTTCGAAGGAGTCGAAGTGTAGATTAAAATGGAAGAAACAGAGATGAAAAAAGCCAAGTATTTTGAGAGTTACGGTGGAAATAGTTAGACTCGCACTTTGGCCTAGCAGTTTACAGACCTACCTCCGATTGATTGACCATAACTCACTCAATTCAACTCGAAATTTGTTGAAATTTGTTCCATTTCGAAGGTATCGAAGTGTAGTTTACGACGGAAGAAACGAAGATGAAAAACTCTATGTATTTTGAAAGTAATGGTGGAAATAATTAGACTCGAGCTTTGGTCAACAGTTTACATACCTACCTCCGACTTAATGACCATAACTCACTAAATTCGACTCGTAATTCATTGAAATTTGTTTCATTTTGAAGGTGTCGAAGTGTAGTTTAAAACGAAAGAAATGGAGATGAAAAACTCCAAGTATTTTGAGTGTTATGATGGAAATAGTTAGACTCGCACTTTGGAATAGCAGTTTATAGACATACCTACGATTGATTGACCATAACTCACTCAATTCAACTCGGAATTGATTCAAATTATGCCAATTCGAAGATGTCGAAGTATAGTTGAAGGCGGAAGAAACGGAGATGAAAAACTCCAATTATTTTAAGAGTTATGATGGAAATAGTTAGACTCGTGCTTTCGCCTATCTGTTGACAGACCTACCTCCGATTGAATGACCATAACACACTCAATTCAACTCGAAATTCAATAAAATTTGTTCTATTTCGAAGGAGTCGAAGTGTAGATTAAAATGGAAGAAACAGAGATGAAAAAAGCCAAGTATTTTGAGAGTTACGGTGGAAATAGTTAGACTCGCACTTTGGTCTAGCAGTTTACAGACCTACATCCGATTGATTGACCATAACTCACTCAATTCAACTCGAAATTCGTTGAAATTTTTTCCATTTCGAAGGTATCGAAGTGTAGTTTACAACGGAAGAAACGAAGATGAAAAACTCTATGTATTTTGAAAGTAATGGTGAAAATAATTAGACTCGAGCTTTGGTCAACAGTTTACATACCTACCTCCGACTTAATGACCATAACTCACTAAATTCGACTCGTAATTCATTGAAATTTGTTTAATTTTGAAGGTGTCGAAGTGTAGTTTAAAATGGAAGAAACGGAGATAAAAAACTCCAAGTATTTTGGGAGTTATGATGAAAATAGTTGGACTCGCGCTTTGGTCTAGCAGTTTAAACGCCTACCTGCGATTGAATGACCATAACTAACTCAATTCAACACGGAATTTATTCAAATTCTTGCCATTTCGAAGATGTCGAAGTGTAGTTGAAAACGGAAGAAACGGAGATGAAAAACTTCAAGTATTTTAAGAGTTATGTTGGAAATAGTTAGACTCGCGCTTTCGCCTATCTGTTGACAGACCTACCTCCGATTGAATGACTAGAACTCACTCAATTCAACTCGGAATTCAATAAAATTTGTTCTATTTCGAAGGAGTCGAAGTGTAGATTAAAATGGAAGAAACAGAGATGAAAAAAGCCAAGTATTTTGAGAGTTACGTTGGAAATAGTTAGATTCCCACTTTGGCCTAGCAGTTTACAGACATACCTCCGATTGATTGACCATAACTCAATAAATTCAACTCGAAATTCATTAAAATTTGTTCCATTTCGAAGGGATCGAATTGTTGTTTACAACGGAAGAAACGAAGATAAAAAACTCTATGTATTACGAAAGTAATGGTGGAAATAATTAGACTCGAGCTTTGCTCTAGCAGTTTACATACGTACCTCCGACTTAATGACCATAACTCACTAAATTCGACTCGTAATTCATTGAAATTTGTTTCATTTTGAAGGTGTCGAAGTGTAGTTTAAAACGGAAGAAACGGAGATGAAAAACTCCAAGTATTTTGGGAGTTATGATGGAAATAGTTGGACTCGCGCTTTGGTCTAGCAGTTTACAGACCTACCTGCGATTGTTGACCACAACTCAATCAATTCAACTCGAAATTGATTCAAATTCTTGCCATTTCGAAGGTGTCGAAGTGTAGTTGAAAACAGAAGAAACGGAGATGAAAAACTCCAAATATTTTAAGAGTTATGTTGGAAATAGTTAGACTCGCGCTTTCGCCTAGGAGTTTACAAACCAACCTGAGACTGAAAGACCATAACTCACTCAATTCAACTCAGAAGTCATTAAAATTTGTTCCATTTCGAGGGAGTCGAAGTGTGGTTTAAAACGGAAGAAACGTAGATGAAAAACTCCAAGCATTTTGGGAGTTAAGATGGAAATAGTTAGACTCGCACTTTAGTCTAGCAGTTTACAGACCTACCTACGATTGATTGACCATAACTCACTCAATTCAACTCGGAATTGATTCAAATTCTTAACATTTCGAAGATGTCGAAGTGTAGTTGAAAACGGAAGAAACGGAGATGAAAAATTCAAAGTATTTTAAGAGTTATGTTGGAAATAGTTAGACTCGCGCTTTCGCCTAGCAGTTTACAGACCAACCTCAGACTGAAAGACCAGAACTCACTCAATTCAACTCGGAATTCATTGAAATTTGATCTATTTTGAGAGAGACGAAGTGTGGGTTAAAACGGAAGAAACGGAGATAAAAAATTCCAAGTATTTTGAGAGTTACGGTGGAAATAGTTAGACTCGCACTTTGGACTAGCAGTTTACAGACCTACCTACGATTGATTGACCATAACTCACTCAATTCAACTCGGAATTGATTCAAATTCATGCAATTTCAAAAATGTCGAAGTGTAGTTGAAAACAGAAGAAACGGAGATGAAAAACTCCAAGTATTTTAAGAGTTATGATGGAAATAGTTAGACTCATGCTTTCGCCTATCTGTTGACAGACCTACCTCCGATTGAATGACCATAACTCACTCAATTCAACTCGGAATTGAATAAAATTTGTTCCATTTCGAAGGAGTCGAAGTGTAGATTAAAATGGAAGAAACAGAGATGAAAAAAGCCAAGTATTTTTAGAGTTACGGTAGAAATAGTTAGACTCGCACTTTGGTCTAGCTGTTTACAGACCTACCTCCGATTGATTAACCATAACTCACTCAATTCAACTCGAAATTCCTTGAAATTTGTTCCATTTCGAAGGTATCGAAGTGTAGTTCACAACGGAAGAAACGGAGATGAAAAACTCTATGTATTTTGAAAGTAATGGTGGAAATAATTAGACTCGAGCTTTGGTCTAGCAGTTTACATACCTACTTCCGACTTAATGACCATAACTCACTAAATTCAACTCGTAATTCATTGAAATTTGTTTCATTTTGAAAGTGTCGAAGTGTAGTTTACAACGGAAGAAACGGAGATGAAAAAGTCAAAGTATTTTGACAGTTATGATGGAAATTGTTAGACTCGCGCTTTGGTCTAGTAGTTTACAGACTTACCTCAGATCGAATGACCATAACTCACCCAATTCAACTCAGAATTCATTGAAATTTGTTCCATTTCGAGGGAGTCGAAGTGTGGTTTAAAACGGAGATGAAAAACTCGAAGTATTTTGTGAGTTATGATGGAAATAGTTAGACTCGCAATTTGGTCTAGCACTTTACAGACCTACCTACGATTGATTGACCATAACTCACTCAATTTAACTCGGAATTGATTCAAATTCATGCAATTTCGAAGATGTCGAAGTGTAGTTGAAAACGGAAGAAACGGAGATGAAAAACTGCAAGTATTTTAAGAGTTATGATGGAAATAGTTAGTCTCGCGCTTTCGCCTAGCAGTTTACAGACCTACCTCAGATTGAAGGACCATAACTCACTCAATTCAACTCGGAATTCGTTGAAATTTGTTCTATTTCGAGTGAGTCGAAGTGTAGTTTAAAACGGAAGAAACGGAGATGAAAAACTCAAAGTATTTTAAGTGTTATGATGGAAATAGTTAGACTCGCACTTTGGAATAGCAGTTTACAGACCTACCTACGATTGACTCACCATAACTCACTCAATTCAACTCGGAATTGATTCAAATTCTTGCCATTTCGAAGATGTCGAAGTGTAGTTGAAGATGGAAGAAACGGAGATGAAAAACTCCAAGTATTTTAAGAGTTATGATGGAAATAGTTAGATTCGTGCTTTCGCCTATCTGTTGACAGACCTACCTCCGATTGAATGACCATAACTCACTCAATTCAACTCGAAATTCAATAAAATTTGTTCTATTTCGAAGGAGTCGAAGTGTAGATTAAAATGAAAGAAACAGAGATGAAAAAAGCCAAGTATTTTGAGAGTTACGTTGGAAATAGTTAGACTCGCACTTTGGTCTGGCAGTTTACAGACATACCTCCCGATTGATTGACCATAACTCACTAAATTCAACTCGAAATTCATTGAAATTTGTTCCATTTCGAAGGGATCGAATTGTTGTTTACAACGGAAGAAACGAAGATGAAAAACTCTATGTATTATGAAAGTAATGGTGGAAATAATTAGACTCGAGCTTTGGTCTAGCAGTTTACATACCTACCTCCGACTTAATGACCATAACTCACTAAATTCGACTCGTAATTCATTGAAATTTGTTTCATTTTGAAGGTGTCGAAGTGTAGTTTAAAACGGAAGAAACGGAGATGAAAAACTCCAAGTATTTTGGGAGTTATGATGGAAATAGTTGGACTCGCGCTTTGGTCTAGCAGTTTACAGACCTACCTGCGATTGATTGACCATAACTCACTCAATTCAACTCGGAATTGATTCAAATTCTTGCCATTTTGAAGATGTCGAAGTGTAGTTGAAAACGGAAGAAACGGAGATGAAAAACTCCGAGTATTTTAAGAGTTATATTGGAAATAGTAAGATTCGCGCTTTCGCCTAGGAGTTTACAGACCAACCTGAGACTGAAAGACCATAACTCACTCAATTCAACTCGGAATTCATTAAAATTTGTTCCATTTTGAGGTAGTCGAAGTGTAGATTAAAATGGAAGAAACAGAGATGAAAAAAGCCAAGTATTTTGAGAGTTACGGTGGAAATAGTTAGACTCGCACTTTGGTCTAGCAGTTTACAGACCTACCTCCGATTGATTGACCATAACTCACTCAATTCAACTCGGAATTGATTCAAATTCTTAACATTTCGAAGATGTCGAAGTGTAGTTGGAGATGGAAGAAACGGAGATGAAAAACTCCCAGTATTTTGAGTGTTATGATGGAAATAGTTAGACTCGCACTTTGGAATAGCAGTTTATAGACCTACCTACGATTGATTGACCATAACTCACTCAATTCAACTCGGAATTGATTCAAATTATGTCATTTCGAAGATGTCGAAGTGTAGTTAAGACGGAAGAAACGGAGATGAAAAACTCCAAGTATTTTAAGAGTTATGATGGAAATAGTTAGACTCGTGTTTTCGCCTATCTGTTGACAGACCTACCTCCGATTGAATGACCATAACTCACTCAATTCAACTCGGAATTCAATAAAATTTGTTCTATTTCGAAGGAGTCGAAGTGTAGATTAAAATGGAAGAAACAGAGATGAAAAAAGCCAAGTATTTTGAGAGTTACGGTGGAAATAGTTAGACTCGCACTTTGGTCTAGCAGTTTACAGACCTACCTCCGATTGATTGACCATAACTCACCCAATTCAACTCGAAATTCGTTGAAATTTGTTCCATTTCGAAGGTATCGAAGTGTAGTTTACAACGGAAGAAACGAAGATGAAAAACTCTATGTATTTTGAAAGTAATGGTGGAAATAATTAGACTCGAGCTTTGGTCAACAGTTTACATACCTACCTCCGACTTAATGACCATAACTCACTAAATTCGACTCGTAATTCATTAAAATTTGTTTCATTTTGAAGGTGTCGAAGTGTAGTTTAAAACGGAAGAAACGGAGATAAAAAACTCCAAGTATTTTGGGAGTTATGATGAAAATTGTTGGACTCGCGCTTTGGTCTAGCAGTTTAAAGGCCTACCTGCGATTGAATGACCATAACTCACTCAATTCAACACGGAATTTATTCAAATTCTTTCCATTTCGAAGATGTCGAAGTGTAGTTGAAAACGGAAGAAACGGAGATGAAAAACTCCAAGTATTTTAAGAGGTATGTTGGAAATAGTTAGACTCGCGCTTTCGCCTAGCAGTTTAAAGACCAACCTCAGACTGATAGACCAGAACTCACTCAATTCAACTCGAAATTCATTGAAATTTGTTTCATTTCGAGGGAGTCGATGTCTGGTTAAAAACAGAAGAAACGGAGATGAAAAAAGCCAAGTATTTTGAGAGTTACGGTGGAAATAGTTAGACTCGCACTTTGGTCTAGCAGTTTACAGACCTACCTCCGATTGATTGACCATAACTCACTCAATTCAACTCGAAATTCATTGAAATTTGTTCCATTTCGAAGGTATCGAAGTGTAGTTTACAACAGAAGAAACGGAGATGAAAAACTCTATGTATTTTGGAAGTAGTGGTGGAAATAATTAGACTCGAGCTTTGGTCTAGCAGTTTACATACCTACCTCCGACTTAATGACCATAACTCACTAAATTCAACTCGTAATTCATTGAAATTTGTTTCATTTTGAAGGTGTCGAAGTGTAGTTTAGAACGGAAGAAACGGAGATGAAAAACTCCAAGTATTTTGAGTGTTATGATGGAAATAGTTAGACTCGCACTTTGGAATAGCAGTTTACAGACCTACCTACGATTGATTCACCATAACTCACTCAATTCAACTCGGAATTGATTCAAATTCTTGTCATTTCGAAGATGTCGAAGTGTAGTTGAAGACGAAAGAAACGGAGATGAAAAACTCCAAGTATTTTAAGAGTTATGATGGAAATAGTTAGACTCGTGCTTTCGCCTATCTGCTGACAGACCTACCTACGATTGAATGACCATAACTCACTCAATTTAACTCGGAATTGAATAAAATTTGTTCCATTTCGAAGGAGTCGAAGTGTAGATTAAAATGGAAGAAACAGAGATGAAAAAAGCCAAGTATTTTGAGATTTACGGTGGAAATAGTTAGACTCGCACTTTGGTCTAGCAGTTTACAGACCTACCTCCGATTGATTGACCATAACTCACTCAATTCAACTCGAAATTCATTGAAATTTGTTCCATTTCGACGGTATCGAAGTGTAGTTTACAACGGAAGAAACGAAGATGAAAAACTCTATGTATTTTGAAAGTAATGGTGGAAATAATTAGACTCAAGCTTTGGTCTAGCAGTTTACATACCTACCTTCGACTTAATGACCATAACTCACTAAATTCGACTCGTAATTCATTGAAATTTGTTTCATTTTGAAGGTGTCGAAGTGTAGTTTAAAACGGAAGAAACGGAGATGAAAAACTCCAAGTATTTTGGGAGTTATGATGGAAATAGTTGGACTCGCGCTTTGGTCTCGCAGTTTACAGACCTACCTGCGATTGTTGACAATAACTCACTCAATTCAACTCGAAATTGATTCAAATTCTTGCCATTTCGAAGGTGTCGAAGTGTAGTTGAAAACAGAAGAAACGGATATGAAAAACTCCAAATATTTTAAGAGTTATGTTGGAAATAGTTAGACTCGCGCTCTCGCCTAGGAGTTTACAGACCAACCCGAGATTGAAAGACCATAACTCACTCAATTCAACTCAGAATTCATTAAAATTTGTTCCATTTCGAGGGAGTCGAAGTGTGGTTTAAAACGGAAGAAACGTAGATGAAAAACTCCAAGCATTTTGGGAGTTAAGATGGAAATAGTTAGACTCGCACTTTAGTCTAGCAGTTTACAGACCTACCTACGATTGATTGACCATAACTCACTCAATTCAACTCGGAATTGATTCAAATTCTTAACATTTCGAAGATGTCGAAGTTTAGTTGAAAACGGAAGAAACGTAGATGAAAAACTCAAAGTATTTTAAGAGTTATGTTGGAAATAGTTAGACTCGCGCTTTCGCCTAGCAGTTTACAGACCAACCTCAGACTGAAAGACCAGAACTCACTCAATTCAACTCGGAATTCATTGAAATTTGATCTATTTTGAGAGAGTCGAAGTGTGGGTTAAAACGGAAGAAACGGAGATAAAAAATTCCAAGTATTTTGAGAGTTACGGTGGAAATAGTTAGACTCGCACTTTGGACTAGCAGTTTACAGACCTACCTACGATTGATTGACCATAACTCACTCAATTCAACTCGGAATTGATTCAAATTCATGCAATTTTGAAAATGTCGAAGTGTAGTTGAAAACAGAAGAAACGGAGATGAAAAACTCCAAGTATTTTAAGAGTTATGATGGAAATAGTTAGACTCATGCTTTCGCCTATCTGTTGACAGACCTACCTCCGATTGAATGACCATAACTCACTCAATTCAACTCGAAATTCAATAAAATTTGTTCCATTTCGAAGGAGTCGAAGTGTAGATTAAAATGGAAGAAACAGAGATGAAAAAAGCCAAGTATTTTTAGAGTTACGGTGGAAATAGTTAGACTCGCACTTTGGTCTAGCTGTTTACAGACCTACCTCCGATTGATTAACCATAACTCACTCAATTCAACTCGAAATTCCTTGAAATTTGTTCCATTTCGAAGGTATCGAAGTGTAGTTCACAACGGAAGAAACGGAGATGAAAAACTCTATGTATTTTGAAAGTAATGGTGGAAATAATTAGACTCGAGCTTTGGTCTAGCAGTTTACATACCTACTTCCGACTTAATGACCATAACTCACTAAATTCAACTCGTAATTCATTGAAATTTGTTTCATTTTGAAAGTGTCGAAGTGTAGTTTACAACGGAAGAAACGGAGATGAAAAAGTCAAAGTATTTTGACAGTTATGATGGAAATTGTTAGACTCGCGCTTTGGTCTAGTAGTTTACAGACTTACCTCAGATCGAATGACCATAACTCACCCAATTCAACTCAGAATTCATTGAAATTTGTTCCATTTCGAGGGAGTCGAAGTGTGGTTTAAAACGGAGATGAAAAACTCGAAGTATTTTGTGAGTTATGATGGAAATAGTTAGACTCGCACTTTGGTCTAGCAGTTTACAGACCTACCTACGATTGATTGACCATAACTCACTCAATTTAACTCGGAATTGATTCAAATTCATGCAATTTCGAAGATGTCGAAGTGTAGTTGAAAACGGAAGAAACGGAAATGAAAAACTGGAAGTATTTTAAGAGTTATGATGGAAATAGTTAGTCTCGCGCTTTCGCCTAGCAGTTTACAGACCTACCTCAGATTGAAGGACCATAACTCACTCAATTCAACTCGGAATTCGTTGAAATTTGTTCTATTTCGAGTGAGTCGAAGTGTAGTTTAAAACGAAAGAAACGGAGATGAAAAACTCCAAGTATTTTAAGTGTTATGATGGAAATAGTTAGACTCGCACTTTGGAATAGCAGTTTACAGACCTACCTACGATTGATTGACCATAACTCACTCAATTTCACTCGGAATTGATTCAAATTCATGCAATTTCGAAAATGTCGAAGTGTAGTTGAAAATAGAAGAAACGGAGATGAAAAACTGCAAGTATTTTAGGTGTTATGATGGAAATAGTTAGTATCGCACTTTGGAATAGCAGTTTACAGACCTACCTACGATTGATTGACCATAACTCACTCAATTCAACTCGGAATTGATTCAAATTCTTAACATTTCGAAGATGTCGAAGTGTAGTTGGAGATGGAAGAAACGGAGATGAAAAACTCCCAGTATTTTGAGTGTTATGATGGAAATAGTTAGACTCGCACTTTGGAATAGCAGTTTATAGACCTACCTACGATTGATTGACCATAACTCACTCAATTCAACTCGGAATTGATTCAAATTATGTCATTTCGAAGATGTCGAAGTGTAGTTAAGACGGAAGAAACGGAGATGAAAAACTCCAAGTATTTTAAGAGTTATGATGGAAATAGTTAGACTCGTGTTTTCGCCTATCTGTTGACAGACCTACCTCCGATTGAATGACCATAACTCACTCAATTCAACTCGGAATTCAATAAAATTTGTTCTATTTCGAAGGAGTCGAAGTGTAGATTAAAATGGAAGAAACAGAGATGAAAAAAGCCAAGTATTTTGAGAGTTACGGTGGAAATAGTTAGACTCGCACTTTGGTCTAGCAGTTTACAGACCTACCTCCGATTGATTGACCATAACTCACCCAATTCAACTCGAAATTCGTTGAAATTTGTTCCATTTCGAAGGTATCGAAGTGTAGTTTACAACGGAAGAAACGAAGATGAAAAACTCTATGTATTTTGAAAGTAATGGTGGAAATAATTTGACTCGAGCTTTGGTCAACAGTTTACATACCTACCTCCGACTTAATGACCATAACTCACTAAATTCGACTCGTAATTCATTGAAATTTGTTTCATTTTGAAGGTGTCGAAGTGTAGTTTAAAACGGAAGAAACGGAGATAAAAAACTCCAAGTATTTTGGGAGTTATGATGAAAATTGTTGGACTCGCGCTTTGGTCTAGCAGTTTAAAGGCATACCTGCGATTGAATGACCATAACTCACTCAATTCAACACGGAATTTATTCAAATTCTTTCCATTTCGAAGATGTCGAAGTGTAGTTGAAAACGGAAGAAACGGAGATGAAAAACTCCAAGTATTTTAAGAGGTATGTTGGAAATAGTTAGACTCGCGCTTTCGCCTAGCAGTTTAAAGACCAACCTCAGACGGATAGACCAGAACTCACTCAATTCAACTCGAAATTCATTAAAATTTGTTTCATTTCGAGGGAGTCGAAGTGTGGTTAAAAACAGAAGAAACGGAGATGAAAAAAGCCAAGTATTTTGAGAGTTACGGTGGAAATAGTTAGACTCGTACTTTGGTCTAGCAGTTTACAGACCTACCTCCGATTGATTGACCATAACTCACTCAATTCAACTCGAAATTCATTGAAATTTGTTCCATTTCGAAGGTATCGAAGTGTAGTTTACAACAGAAGAAACGGAGATGAAAAACTCTATGTATTTTGGAAGTAGTGGTGGAAATAATTAGACTCGAGCTTTGGTCTAGCAGTTTACATACCTACCTCCGACTTAATGACCATAACTCACTAAATTCAACTCGTAATTCATTGAAATTTGTTTCATTTTGAAGGTGTCGAAGTGTAGTTTAGAACGGAAGAAACGGACATGAAAAACTCCAAGTATTTTGAGTGTTATGATGGAAATAGTTAGACTCGCACTTTGGAATAGCAGTTTACAGACCTACCTACGATTGATTCACCATAACTCACTCAATTCAACTCGGAATTGATTCAAATTCTTGTCATTTCGAAGATGTCGAAGTGTAGTTGAAGACGAAAGAAACGGAGATGAAAAACTCCAAGTATTTTAAGAGTTATGATGGAAATAGTTAGACTCGTGCTTTCGCCTATCTGCTGACAGACCTACCTACGATTGAATGACCATAACTCACTCAATTCAACTCGGAATTGAATAAAATTTGTTCCATTTCGAAGGAGTCGAAGTGTAGATTAAAATGGAAGAAACAGAGATGAAAAAAGCCAAGTATTTTGAGATTTACGGTGGAAATAGTTAGACTCGCACTTTGGTCTAGCAGTTTACAGACCTACCTCCGATTAATTGACCATAACTCACTCAATTCAACTCGAAATTCATTGAAATTTGTTCCATTTCGACGGTATCGAAGTGTAGTTTACAACGGAAGAAACGAAGATGAAAAACTCTATGTATTTTGAAAGTAATGGTGGAAATAATTAGACTCAAGCTTTGGTCTAGCAGTTTACATACCTACCTCCGACTTAATGACCATAACTCACTAAATTCGACTCGTAATTCATTGAAATTTGTTTCATTTTGAAGGTGTCGAAGTGTAGTTTAAAACGGAAAAAACGGAGATGAAAAACTCCAAGTATTTTGGGAGTTATGATGGAAATAGTTGGACTCGCGCTTTGGTCTAGCAGTTTACAGACCTACCTGCGATTGTTGACCATAACTCACTCAATTCAACTCGAAATTGATTCAAATTCTTGCCATTTCGAAGGTGTCGAAGTGTAGTTGAAAACAGAAGAAACGGAGATGAAAAACTCCAAATATTTTAAGAGTTATGTTGGAAATAGTTAGACTCGCGCTTTCGCATAGGAGTTTACAGACCAACCTGAGACTGAAAGACCATAACTCACTCAATTCAACTCAGAATTCATTAAAATTTGTTCTATTTCGAGGGAGTCGAAGTGTGGTTTAAAACGGAAGAAACGTAGATGAAAAACTCCAAGCATTTTGGGAGTTAAGATGGAAATAGTTAGACTCGCACTTTAGTCTAGCAGTTTACAGACCTACCTACGATTGATTGACCATAACTCACTCAATTCAACTCGGAATTGATTCAAATTCTTAACATTTCGAAGATGTCGAAGTGTAGTTGAAAACGGAAGAAACGGAGATGAAAAACTCAAAGTATTTTAAGAGTTATGTTGGAAATAGTTAGACTCGCGCTTTCGCCTAGCAGTTTACAGACCAACCTCAGACTGAAAGACCAGAACTCACTCAATTCAACTCGGAATTCATTGAAATTTGATCTATTTTGAGAGAGTCGAAGTGTGGGTTAAAACGGAAGAAACGGAGATAAAAAATTCCAAGTATTTTGAGAGTTACGGTGGAAATAGTTAGACTCGCACTTTGGACTAGCAGTTTACAGACCTACCTACGATTGATTGACCATAACTCACTCAATTCAACTCGGAATTGATTCAAATTCATGCAATTTCGAAAATGTCGAAGTGTAGTTGAAAACAGAAGAAACGGAGATGAAAAACTCCAAGTATTTTAAGAGTTATGATGGAAATAGTTAGACTCATGCTTTCGCTTATCTGTTAACAGACCTACCTCCGATTGAATGACCATAACTCACTCAATTCAACTCGGAATTCAATAAAATTTGTTCCATTTCGAAGGAGTCGAAGTGTAGATTAAAATGGAAGAAACAGAGATGAAAAAAGCCAAGTATTTTTAGAGTTACGGTGGAAATAGTTAGACTCGCACTTTGGTCTAGCTGTTTACAGACCTACCTCCGATTGATTAACCATAACTCACTCAATTCAACTCGAAATTCCTTGAAATTTGTTCCATTTCGAAGGTATCGAAGTGTAGTTCACAACGGAAGAAACGGAGATGAAAAACTCTATGTATTTTGAAAGTAATGGTGGAAATAATTAGACTCGAGCTTTGGTCTAGCAGTTTACATACCTACTTCCGACTTAATGACCATAACTCACTAAATTCAACTCGTAATTCATTGAAATTTGTTTCATTTTGAAAGTGTCGAAGTGTAGTTTACAACGGAAGAAACGGAGATGAAAAAGTCAAAGTATTTTGACAGTTATGATGGAAATTGTTAGACTCGCGCTTTGGTCTAGTAGTTTACAGACTTACCTCAGATCGAATGACCATAACTCACCCAATTCAACTCAGAATTCATTGAAATTTGTTCCATTTCGAGGGAGTCGAAGTGTGGTTTAAAACGGAGATGAAAAACTCGAAGTATTTTGTGAGTTATGATGGAAATAGTTAGACTCGCACTTTGGTCTAGCAGTTTACAGACCTACCTACGATTGATTGACCATAACTCACTCAATTTAACTCGGAATTGATTCAAATTCATGCAATTTCGAAGATGTCGAAGTGTAGTTGAAAACGGAAGAAACGGAGATGAAAAACTGGAAGTATTTTAAGAGTTATGATGGAAATAGTTAGTCTCGCGCTTTCGCCTAGCAGTTTACAGACCTACCTCAGATTGAAGGACCATAACTCACTCAATTCAACTCGGAATTCGTTGAAATTTGTTCTATTTCGAGTGAGTCGAAGTGTAGTTTAAAATGAAAGAAACGGAGATGAAAAACTCCAAGTATTTTAAGTGTTATGATGGAAATAGTTAGACTCGCACTTTGGAATAGCAGTTTACAGACCTACCTACGATTGATTGACCATAACTCACTCAATTTCACTCGGAATTGATTCAAATTCATGCAATTTCGAAAATGTCGAAGTGTAGTTGAAAATAGAAGAAACGGAGATGAAAAACTGCAAGTATTTTAGGTGTTATGATGGAAATAGTTAGTCTCGCGCTTTCGCCTAGCAATTTACAGACCTACCTCAGATTGAAGGAACATAACTCACTCAATTCAACTCGGAATTCGTTGAAATTTGTTCTATTTCGAGTGAGTCGAAGTGTGGTTTAAAACGGAAGAAACGGAGATGAAAAACTCCAAGTATTTTAAGTGTTATGATGGAAATAGTTAGACTCGCACTTTGGAATAGCAGTTTACAGACCTACCTACGATTGACTCACCATAACTCACTCAATTCAACTCGGAATTGATTCAAATTCTTGCCATTTCGAAGATGTCGAAGTGTAGTTGAAGATGGAAGAAACGGAGATGAAAAACTCCAAGTATTTTAAGAGTTATGATGGAAATAGTTAGATTCGTGCTTTCGCCTATCTGTTGACAGACCTACCTCCGATTGAATGACCATAACTCACTCAATTCAACTCGGAATTCAATAAAATTTGTTCTATTTCGAAGGAGTCGAAGTGTAGATTAAAATGGAAGAAACAGAGATGAAAAAAGCCAAGTATTTTTAGAGTTACGGTGGAAATAGTTAGACTCGCACTTTGGTCTAGCTGTTTACAGACCTACCTCCGATTGATTAACCATAACTCACTCAATTCAACTCGAAATTCCTTGAAATTTGTTCCATTTCGAAGGTATCGAAGTGTAGTTCACAACGGAAGAAACGGAGATGAAAAACTCTATGTATTTTGAAAGTAATGGTGGAAATAATTAGACTCGAGCTTTGGTCTAGCAGTTTACATACCTACTTCCGACTTAATGACCATAACTCACTAAATTCAACTCGTAATTCATTGAAATTTGTTTCATTTTGAAAGTGTCGAAGTATAGTTTACAACGGAAGAAACGGAGATGAAAAAGTCAAAGTATTTTGACAGTTATGATGGAAATTGTTAGACTCGCGCTTTGGTCTAGTAGTTTACAGACTTACCTCAGATCGAATGACCATAACTCACCCAATTCAACTCAGAATTCATTGAAATTTGTTCCATTTCGAGGGAGTCGAAGTGTGGTTTAAAACGGAGATGAAAACCTCGAAGTATTTTGTGAGTTATGATGGAAATAGTTAGACTCGCACTTTGGTCTAGCAGTTTACAGACCTACCTACGATTGATTGACCATAACTCACTCAATTTAACTCGGAATTGATTCAAATTCATGCAATTTCGAAGATGTCGAAGTGTAGTTGAAAACGGAAGAAACGGAGATGAAAAACTGGAAGTATTTTAAGAGTTATGATGGAAATAGTTAGTCTCGCGCTTTCGCCTAGCAGTTTACAGACCTACCTCAGATTGAAGGACCATAACTCACTCAATTCAACTCGGAATTCGTTGAAATTTGTTCTATTTCGAGTGAGTCGAATTGTAGTTTAAAATGAAAGAAACGGAGATGAAAAACTCCAAGTATTTTAAGTGTTATGATGGAAATAGTTAGACTCGCACTTTGGAATAGCAGTTTACAGACCTACCTACGATTGATTGACCATAACTCACTCAATTTCACTCGGAATTGATTCAAATTCATGCAATTTCGAAAATGTCGAAGTGTAGTTGAAAATAGAAGAAACGGAGATGAAAAACTGCAAGTATTTTAGGTGTTATGATGGAAATAGTTAGTCTCGCGCTTTCGCCTAGCAATTTACAGACCTACCTCAGATTGAAGGAACATAACTCACTCAATTCAACTCGGAATTCGTTGAAATTTGTTCTATTTCGAGTGAGTCGAAGTGTGGTTTAAAACGGAAGAAACGGAGATGAAAAACTCCAAGTATTTTAAGTGTTATGATGGAAATAGTTAGACTCGCACTTTGGAATAGCAGTTTACAGACCTACCTACGATTGACTCACCATAACTCACTCAATTCAACTCGGAATTGATTCAAATTCTTGCCATTTCGAAGATGTCGAAGTGTAGTTGAAGATGGAAGAAACGGAGATGAAAAACTCCAAGTATTTTAAGAGTTATGATGGAAATAGTTAGATTCGTGCTTTCGCCTATCTGTTGACAGACCTACCTCCGATTGAATGACCATAACTCACTCAATTCAACTCGGAATTCAATAAAATTTGTTCTATTTCGAAGGAGTCGAAGTGTAGATTAAAATGAAAGAAACAGAGATGAAAAAAGCCAAGTATTTTGAGAGTTACGTTGGAAATAGTTAGACTCGCACTTTGGTCTGGCAGTTTACAGACATACCTCCGATTGATTGACCATAACTCACTAAATTCAACTCGAAATTCATTGAAATTTGTTCCATTTCGAAGGGATCGAATTGTTGTTTCCAACGGAAGAAACGAAGATGAAAAACTCTATGTATTATGAAAGTAATGGTGGAAATAATTAGACTCGAGCTTTGGTCTAGCAGTTTACATACCTACCTCCGACTTAATGACCATAACTCACTAAATTCAACTCGTAATTCATTGAAATTTGTTTCATTTTGAAGGTGTCGAAGTGTAGTTTAGAACGGAAGAAACGGAGATGAAAAACTCCAAGTATTTTGAGTGTTATGATGGAAATAGTTAGACTCGCACTTTGGAATAGCAGTTTACAGACCTACCTACGATTGATTCACCATAACTCACTCAATTCAACTCGGAATTGATTCAAATTCTTGTCATTTCGAAGATGTCGAAGTGTAGTTGAAGACGAAAGAAACGGAGATGAAAAACTCCAAGTATTTTAAGAGTTATGATGGAAATAGTTAGACTCGTGCTTTCGCCTATCTGCTGACAGACCTACCTACGATTGAATGACCATAACTCACTCAATTCAACTCGGAATTGAATAAAATTTGTTCCATTTCGAAGGAGTCGAAGTGTAGATTAAAATGGAAGAAACAGAGATGAAAAAAGCCAAGTATTTTGAGATTTACGGTGGAAATAGTTAGACTCGCACTTTGGTCTAGCAGTTTACAGACCTACCTCCGATTGATTGACCATAACTCACTCAATTCAACTCGAAATTCATTGAAATTTGTTCCATTTCGAAGGTATCGAAGTGTAGTTTACAACAGAAGAAACGGAGATGAAAAACTCTATGTATTTTGGAAGTAGTGGTGGAAATAATTAGACTCGAGCTTTGGTCTAGCAGTTTACATACCTACCTCCGACTTAATGACCATAACTCACTAAATTCAACTCGTAATTCATTGAAATTTGTTTCATTTTGAAGGTGTCGAAGTGTAGTTTAGAACGGAAGAAACGGAGATGAAAAACTCCAAGTATTTTGAGTGTTATGATGGAAATAGGTAGACTCGCACTTCGGAATAGCAGTTTACAGACCTACCTACGATTGATTCACCATAACTCACTCAATTCAACTCGGAATTGATTCAAATTCTTGCCATTTCGAAGATGTCGAAGTGTAGTTGAAGACGAAAGAAACGGAGATGAAAAACTCCAAGTATTTTAAGAGTTATGATGGAAATAGTTAGACTCGTGCTTTCGCCTATCTGCTGACAGACCTACCTACGATTGAATGACCATAACTCACTCAATTCAACTCGGAATTGAATAAAATTTGTTCCATTTCGAAGGAGTCGAAGTGTAGATTAAAATGGAAGAAACAGAGATGAAAAAAGCCAAGTATTTTGAGATTTACGGTGGAAATAGTTAGACTCGCACTTTGGTCTAGCAGTTTACAGACCTACCTCCGATTAATTGACCATAACTCACTCAATTCAACTCGAAATTCATTGAAATTTGTTCCATTTCGACGGTATCGAAGTGTAGTTTACAACGGAAGAAACGAAGATGAAAAACTCTATGTATTTTGAAAGTAATGGTGGAAATAATTAGACTCAAGCTTTGGTCTAGCAGTTTACATACCTACCTCCGACTTAATGACCATAACTCACTAAATTCGACTCGTAATTCATTGAAATTTGTTTCATTTTGAAGGTGTCGAAGTGTAGTTTAAAACGGAAAAAACGGAGATGAAAAACTCCAAGTATTTTGGGAGTTATGATGGAAATAGTTGGACTCGCGCTTTGGTCTAGCAGTTTACAGACCTACCTGCGATTGTTGACCATAACTCACTCAATTCAACTCGAAATTGATTCAAATTCTTGCCATTTCGAAGGTGTCGAAGTGTAGTTGAAAACAGAAGAAACGGAGATGAAAAACTCCAAATATTTTAAGAGTTATGTTGGAAATAGTTAGACTCGCGCTTTCGCATAGGAGTTTACAGACCAACCTGAGACTGAAAGACCATAACTCACTCAATTCAACTCAGAATTCATTAAAATTTGTTCCATTTCGAGGGAGTCGAAGTGTGGTTTAAAACGGAAGAAACGTAGATGAAAAACTCCAAGCATTTTGGGAGTTAAGATGGAAATAGTTAGACTCGCACTTTAGTCTAGCAGTTTACAGACCTACCTACGATTGATTGACCATAACTCACTCAATTCAACTCGGAATTGATTCAAATTCTTAACATTTCGAAGATGTCGAAGTGTAGTTGAAAACGGAAGAAACGGAGATGAAAAACTCAAAGTATTTTAAGAGTTATGTTGGAAATAGTTAGACTCGCGCTTTCGCCTAGCAGTTTACAGACCAACCTCAGACTGAAAGACCAGAACTCACTCAATTCAACTCGGAATTCATTGAAATTTGATCTATTTTGAGAGAGTCGAAGTGTGGGTTAAAACGGAAGAAACGGAGATAAAAAATTCCAAGTATTTTGAGAGTTACGGTGGAAATAGTTAGACTCGCACTTTGGACTAGCAGTTTACAGACCTACCTACGATTGATTGACCATAACTCACTCAATTCAACTCGGAATTGATTCAAATTCATGCAATTTCGAAAATGTCGAAGTGTAGTTGAAAACAGAAGAAACGGAGATGAAAAACTCCAAGTATTTTAAGAGTTATGATGGAAATAGTTAGACTCATGCTTTCTCCTATCTGTTGACAGACCTACCTCCGATTGAATGACCATAACTCACTCAATTCAACTCGGAATTCAATAAAATTTGTTCCATTTCGAAGGAGTCGAAGTGTAGATTAAAATGGAAGAAACAGAGATGAAAAAAGCCAAGTATTTTTAGAGTTACGGTGGAAATAGTTAGACTCGCACTTTGGTCTAGCTGTTTACAGACCTACCTCCGATTGATTAACCATAACTCACTCAATTCAACTCGAAATTCCTTGAAATTTGTTCCATTTCGAAGGTATCGAAGTGTAGTTCACAACGGAAGAAACGGAGATGAAAAACTCTATGTATTTTGAAAGTAATGGTGGAAATAATTAGACTCGAGCTTTGGTCTAGCAGTTTACATACCTACTTCCGACTTAATGACCATAACTCACTAAATTCAACTCGTAATTCATTGAAATTTGTTTCATTTTGAAAGTGTCGAAGTGTAGTTTACAACGGAAGAAACGGAGATGAAAAAGTCAAATTATTTTGACAGTTATGATGGAAATTGTTAGACTCGCGCTTTGGTCTAGTAGTTTACAGACTTACCTCAGATCGAATGACCATAACTCACCCAATTCAACTCAGAATTCATTGAAATTTGTTCCATTTCGAGGGAGTCGAAGTGTGGTTTAAAACGGAGATGAAAAACTCGAAGTATTTTGTGAGTTATGATGGAAATAGTTAGACTCGCACTTTGGTCTAGCAGTTTACAGACCTACCTACGATTGATTGACCATAACTCACTCAATTTAACTCGGAATTGATTCAAATTCATGCAATTTCGAAGATGTCGAAGTGTAGTTGAAAACGGAAGAAACGGAGATGAAAAACTGGAAGTATTTTAAGAGTTATGATGGAAATAGTTAGTCTCGCGCTTTCGCCTAGCAGTTTACAGACCTACCTCAGATTGAAGGACCATAACTCACTCAATTCAACTCGGAATTCGTTGAAATTTGTTCTATTTCGAGTGAGTCGAAGTGTAGTTTAAAACGAAAGAAACGGAGATGAAAAACTACAAGTATTTTAAGTGTTATGATGGAAATAGTTAGACTCGCACTTTGGAATAGCAGTTTACAGACCTACCTACGATTGATTGACCATAACTCACTCAATTTCACTCGGAATTGATTCAAATTCATGCAATTTCGAAAATGTCGAAGTGTAGTTGAAAATAGAAGAAACGGAGATGAAAAACTGCAAGTATTTTAGGTGTTATGATGGAAATAGTTAGTCTCGCGCTTTCGCCTAGCAATTTACAGACCTACCTCAGATTGAAGGAACATAACTCACTCAATTCAACTCGGAATTCGTTGAAATTTGTTCTATTTCGAGTGAGTCGAAGTGTGGTTTAAAACGGAAGAAACGGAGATGAAAAACTCCAAGTATTTTAAGTGTTATGATGGAAATAGTTAGACTCGCACTTTGGAATAGCAGTTTACAGACCTACCTACGATTGACTCACCATAACTCACTCAATTCAACTCGGAATTGATTCAAATTCTTGCCATTTCGAAGATGTCGAAGTGTAGTTGAAGATGGAAGAAACGGAGATGAAAAACTCCAAGTATTTTAAGAGTTATGATGGAAATAGTTAGATTCGTGCTTTCGCCTATCTGTTGACAGACCTACCTCCGATTGAATGACCATAACTCACTCAATTCAACTCGGAATTCAATAAAATTTGTTCTATTTCGAAGGAGTCGAAGTGTAGATTAAAATGAAAGAAACAGAGATGAAAAAAGCCAAGTATTTTGAGAGTTACGTTGGAAATAGTTAGACTCGCACTTTGGTCTGGCAGTTTACAGACATACCTCCGATTGATTGACCATAACTCACTAAATTCAACTCGAAATTCATTGAAATTTGTTCCATTTCGAAGGGATCGAATTGTTGTTTACAACGGAAGAAACGAAGATGAAAAACTCTATGTATTATGAAAGTAATGGTGGAAATAATTAGACTCGAGCTTTGGTCTAGCAGTTTACATACCTACCTCCGACTTAATGACCATAACTCACTAAATTCGACTCGTAATTCATTGAAATTTGTTTCATTTTGAAGGTGTCGAAGTGTAGTTTAAAACGGAAGAAACGGAGATGAAAAACTCCAAGTATTTTGGGAGTTATGATGGAAATAGTTGGACTCGCGCTTTGGTCTAGCAGTTTACAGACCTACCTGCGATTGATTGACCATAACTCACTCAATTCAACTCGGAATTGATTCAAATTCATGCAATTTCGAAGGTGTCGAAGTGTAGTTGAAAACGGAAGAAACGGAGATGAAAAACTGCAAGTATTTTAAGAGTTATGATGGAAATAGTTAGTCTCGCGCTTTCGCCTAGCAGTTTACAGACCTACCTCAGATTGAAGGACCATAACTCACTCAATTCAACTCGGAATTTGTTGAAATTTGTTCTATTTCGAGTGAGTCGAAGTGTAGTTTAAAACGGAAGAAACGGAGATGAAAAACTCCAAGTATTTTAAGTGTTATGATGGAAATAGTTAGACTCGCACTTTGGAATAGCAGTTTACAGACCTACCTACGATTGATTGACCATAACTCACTCAATTTCACTCGGAATTGATTCAAATTCATGCAATTTCGAAAATGTCGAAGTGTAGTTGAAAATAGAAGAAACGGAGATGAAAAACTGTAAGTATTTTAGGTGTTATGATGGAAATAGTTAGTCTCGCGCTTTCGCCTAGCAATTTACAGACCTACCTCAGATTGAAGGAACATAACTCACTCAATTCAACTCGGAATTCGTTGAAATTTGTTCTATTTCGAGTGAGTCGAAGTGTGGTTTAAAACAGAAGAAACGGAGATGAAAAACTCCAAGTATTTTAAGTGTTATGATGGAAATAGTTAGACTCGCACTTTGGAATAGCAGTTTACAGACCTACCTACGATAGACTCACCATAACTCACTCAATTCAACTCGGAATTGATTCAAATTCTTGCCATTTCGAATATGTCGAAGTGTAGTTGAAGATGGAAGAAACGGAGATGAAAAACTCCAAGTATTTTAAGAGTTATGATGGAAATAGTTAGATTCGTGCTTTCGCCTATCTGTTGACAGACCTACCTCCGATTGAATGAACATAACTCACTCAATTCAACTCGGAATTCAATAAAATTTGTTCTATTTCGAAGGAGTCGAAGTGTAGATTAAAATGAAAGAAACAGAGATGAAAAAAGCCAAGTATTTTGAGAGTTACGTTGGAAATAGTTAGACTCGCACTTTGGTCTGGCAGTTTACAGACATACCTCCGATTGATTGACCATAACTCACTAAATTCAACTCGAAATTCATTGAAATTTGTTCCATTTCGAAGGGATCGAATTGTTGTTTACAACGGAAGAAACGAAGATGAAAAACTCTATGTATTATGAAAGTAATGGTGGAAATAATTAGACTCGAGCTTTGGTCTAGCAGTTTACATACCTACCTCCGACTTAATGACCATAACTCACTAAATTCGACTCGTAATTCATTGAAATTTGTTTCATTTTGAAGGTGTCGAAGTGTAGTTTAAAACGGAAGAAACGGAGATGAAAAACTCCAAGTATTTTGGGAGTTATGATGGAAATAGTTGGACTCGCGCTTTGGTCTAGCAGTTTACAGACCTACCTGCGATTGATTGACCATAACTCACTCAATTCAACTCGGAATTGATTCAAATTCTTGCCATTTCGAAGATGTCGAAGTGTAGTTGAAAACGGAAGAAACGGAGATGAAAAACTCCAAGTATTTTAAGAGTTATGTTGGAAATAGTAAGACTCGCGCTTTCGCCTAGGAGTTTACAGACCAACCTGAGACTGAAAGACCATAACTCACTCAATTCAACTCGGAATTCATTAAAATTTGTTCCATTTTGAGGTAGTCGAAGTGTGGTTTAAAACGGAAGAAACGTAGATGAAAAACTCCAAGTATTTTGAGAGTTAAGATGGAAATAGTTAGACTCGCACTTTAGTCTAGCAGTTTACAGACCTACCTACGATTGATTGACCATAACTCACTCAATTCAACTCGGAATTGATTCAAATTCTTAACATTTCGAAGATGTCGAAGTGTAGTTGGAGATGGAAGAAACGGAGATGAAAAACTCCAAGTATTTTAAGAGTTATGATGGAAATAGTTAGACTCGTGCTTTCGCCTATCTGCTGACAGACCTACCTACGATTGAATGACCATAACTCACTCAATTCAACTCGGAATTGAATAAAATTTGTTCCATTTCGAAGGAGTCGAAGTGTAGATTAAAATGGAAGAAACAGAGATGAAAAAAGCCAAGTATTTTGAGAGTTAGGTTGGAAATAGTTAGACTCGCACTTTGGTCTGGCAGTTTACAGACATACCTCCGATTGATTGACCATAACTCACTAAATTCAACTCGAAATTCATTGAAATTTGTTCCATTTCGAAGGGATCGAATTGTTGTTTCCAACGGAAGAAACGAAGATGAAAAACTCTATGTATTATGAAAGTAATGGTGGAAATAATTAGACTCGAGCTTTGGTCTAGCAGTTTACATACCTACCTCCGACTTAATGACCATAACTCACTAAATTCAACTCGTAATTCATTGAAATTTATTTCATTTTGAAGGTGTCGAAGTGTAGTTTAGAACGGAAGAAACGGAGATGAAAAACTCCAAGTATTTTGAGTGTTATGATGGAAATAGTTAGACTCGCACTTTGGAATAGCAGTTTACAGACCTACCTACGATTGATTCACCATAACTCACTCAATTCAACTCGGAATTGATTCAAATTCTTGTCATTTCGAAGATGTCGAAGTGTAGTTGAAGACGAAAGAAACGGAGATGAAAAACTCCAAGTATTTTAAGAGTTATGATGGAAATAGTTAGACTCGTGCTTTCGCCTATCTGCTGACAGACCTACCTACGATTGAATGACCATAACTCACTCAATTCAACTCGGAATTGAATAAAATTTGTTCCATTTCGAAGGAGTCGAAGTGTAGATTAAAATGGAAGAAACAGAGATGAAAAAAGCCAAGTATTTTGAGATTTACGGTGGAAATAGTTAGACTCGCACTTTGGTCTAGCAGTTTACAGACCTACCTCCGATTGATTGACCATAACTCACTCAATTCAACTCGAAATTCATTGAAATTTGTTCCATTTCGAAGGTATCGAAGTGTAGTTTACAACAGAAGAAACGGAGATGAAAAACTCTATGTATTTTGGAAGTAGTGGTGGAAATAATTAGACTCGAGCTTTGGTCTAGCAGTTTACATACCTACCTCCGACTTAATGACCATAACTCACTAAATTCAACTCGTAATTCATTGAAATTTGTTTCATTTTGAAGGTGTCGAAGTGTAGTTTAGAACGGAAGAAACGGAGATGAAAAACTCCAAGTATTTTGAGTGTTATGATGGAAATAGTTAGACTCGCACTTCGGAATAGCAGTTTACAGACCTACCTACGATTGATTCACCATAACTCACTCAATTCAACTCGGAATTGATTCAAATTCTTGCCATTTCGAAGATGTCGAAGTGTAGTTGAAGACGAAAGAAACGGAGATGAAAAACTCCAAGTATTTTAAGAGTTATGATGGAAATAGTTAGACTCGTGCTTTCGCCTATCTGCTGACAGACCTACCTACGATTGAATGACCATAACTCACTCAATTCAACTCGGAATTGAATAAAATTTGTTCCATTTCGAAGGAGTCGAAGTGTAGATTAAAATGGAAGAAACAGAGATGAAAAAAGCCAAGTATTTTGAGATTTACGGTGGAAATAGTTAGACTCGCACTTTGGTCTAGCAGTTTACAGACCTACCTCCGATTAATTGACCATAACTCACTCAATTCAACTCGAAATTCATTGAAATTTGTTCCATTTCGACGGTATCGAAGTGTAGTTTACAACGGAAGAAACGAAGATGAAAAACTCTATGTATTTTGAAAGTAATGGTGGAAATAATTAGACTCAAGCTTTGGTCTAGCAGTTTACATACCTACCTCCGACTTAATGACCATAACTCACTAAATTCGACTCGTAATTCATTGAAATTTGTTTCATTTTGAAGGTGTCGAAGTGTAGTTTAAAACGGAAAAAACGGAGATGAAAAACTCCAAGTATTTTGGGAGTTATGATGGAAATAGTTGGACTCGCGCTTTGGTCTAGCAGTTTACAGACCTACCTGCGATTGTTGACCATAACTCACTCAATTCAACTCGAAATTGATTCAAATTCTTGCCATTTCGAAGGTGTCGAAGTGTAGTTGAAAACAGAAGAAACGGAGATGAAAAACTCCAAATATTTTAAGAGTTATGTTGGAAATAGTTAGACTCGCGCTTTCGCATAGGAGTTTACAGACCAACCTGAGACTGAAAGACCATAACTCACTCAATTCAACTCAGAATTCATTAAAATTTGTTCCATTTCGAGGGAGTCGAAGTGTGGTTTAAAACGGAAGAAACGTAGATGAAAAACTCCAAGCATTTTGGGAGTTAAGATGGAAATAGTTAGACTCGCACTTTAGTCTAGCAGTTTACAGACCTACCTACGATTGATTGACCATAACTCACTCAATTCAACTCGGAATTGATTCAAATTCTTAACATTTCGAAGATGTCGAAGTGTAGTTGAAAACGGAAGAAACGGAGATGAAAAACTCAAAGTATTTTAAGAGTTATGTTGGAAATAGTTAGACTCGCGCTTTCGCCTAGCAGTTTACAGACCAACCTCAGACTGAAAGACCAGAACTCACTCAATTCAACTCGGAATTCATTGAAATTTGATCTATTTTGAGAGAGTCGAAGTGTGGGTTAAAACGGAAGAAACGGAGATAAAAAATTCCAAGTATTTTGAGAGTTACGGTGGAAATAGTTAGACTCGCACTTTGGACTAGCAGTTTACAGACCTACCTACGATTGATTGACCATAACTCACTCAATTCAACTCGGAATTGATTCAAATTCATGCAATTTCGAAAATGTCGAAGTGTAGTTGAAAACAGAAGAAACGGAGATGAAAAACTCCAAGTATTTTAAGAGTTATGATGGAAATAGTTAGACTCATGCTTTCGCCTATCTGTTGACAGACCTACCTCCGATTGAATGACCATAACTCACTCAATTCAACTCGGAATTCAATAAAATTTGTTCCATTTCGAAGGAGTCGAAGTGTAGATTAAAATGGAAGAAACAGAGATGAAAAAAGCCAAGTATTTTTAGAGTTACGGTGGAAATAGTTAGACTCGCACTTTGGTCTAGCTGTTTACAGACCTACCTCCGATTGATTAACCATAACTCACTCAATTCAACTCGAAATTCCTTGAAATTTGTTCCATTTCGAAGGTATCGAAGTGTAGTTCACAACGGAAGAAACGGAGATGAAAAACTCTATGTATTTTGAAAGTAATGGTGGAAATAATTAGACTCGAGCTTTGGTCTAGCAGTTTACATACCTACTTCCGACTTAATGACCATAACTCACTAAATTCAACTCGTAATTCATTGAAATTTGTTTCATTTTGAAAGTGTCGAAGTGTAGTTTACAACGGAAGAAACGGAGATGAAAAAGTCAAAGTATTTTGACAGTTATGATGGAAATTGTTAGACTCGCGCTTTGGTCTAGTAGTTTACAGACTTACCTCAGATCGAATGACCATAACTCACCCAATTCAACTCAGAATTCATTGAAATTTGTTCCATTTCGAGGGAGTCGAAGTGTGGTTTAAAACGGAGATGAAAAACTCGAAGTATTTTGTGAGTTATGATGGAAATAGTTAGACTCGCACTTTGGTCTAGCAGTTTACAGACCTACCTACGATTGATTGACCATAACTCACTCAATTTAACTCGGAATTGATTCAAATTCATGCAATTTCGAAGATGTCGAAGTGTAGTTGAAAACGGAAGAAACGGAGATGAAAAACTGGAAGTATTTTAAGAGTTATGATGGAAATAGTTAGTCTCGCGCTTTCGCCTAGCAGTTTACAGACCTACCTCAGATTGAAGGACCATAACTCACTCAATTCAACTCGGAATTCGTTGAAATTTGTTCTATTTCGAGTGAGTCGAAGTGTAGTTTAAAACGAAAGAAACGGAGATGAAAAACTACAAGTATTTTAAGTGTTATGATGGAAATAGTTAGACTCGCACTTTGGAATAGCAGTTTACAGACCTACCTACGATTGATTGACCATAACTCACTCAATTTCACTCGGAATTGATTCAAAATCATGCAATTTCGAAAATGTCGAAGTGTAGTTGAAAATAGAAGAAACGGAGATGAAAAACTGCAAGTATTTTAGGTGTTATGATGGAAATAGTTAGTCTCGCGCTTTCGCCTAGCAATTTACAGACCTACCTCAGATTGAAGGAACATAACTCACTCAATTCAACTCGGAATTCGTTGAAATTTGTTCTATTTCGAGTGAGTCGAAGTGTGGTTTAAAACGGAAGAAACGGAGATGAAAAACTCCAAGTATTTTAAGTGTTATGATGGAAATAGTTAGACTCGCACTTTGGAATAGCAGTTTACAGACCTACCTACGATTGACTCACCATAACTCACTCAATTCAACTCGGAATTGATTCAAATTCTTGCCATTTCGAAGATGTCGAAGTGTAGTTGAAGATGGAAGAAACGGAGATGAAAAACTCCAAGTATTTTAAGAATTATGATGGAAATAGTTAGATTCGTGCTTTCGCCTATCTGTTGACAGACCTACCTCCGATTGAATGACCATAACTCACTCAATTCAACTCGGAATTCAATAAAATTTGTTCTATTTCGAAGGAGTCGAAGTGTAGATTAAAATGAAAGAAACAGAGATGAAAAAAGCCAAGTATTTTTAGAGTTACGTTGGAAATAGTTAGACTCGCACTTTGGTCTGGCAGTTTACAGACATACCTCCGATTGATTGACCATAACTCACTAAATTCAACTCGAAATTCATTGAAATTTGTTCCATTTCGAAGGGATCGAATTGTTGTTTACAACGGAAGAAACGAAGATGAAAAACTCTATGTATTATGAAAGTAATGGTGGAAATAATTAGACTCGAGCTTTGGTCTAGCAGTTTACATACCTACCTCCGACTTAATGACCATAACTCACTAAATTCGACTCGTAATTCATTGAAATTTGTTTCATTTTGAAGGTGTCGAAGTGTAGTTTAAAACGGAAGAAACGGAGATGAAAAACTCCAAGTATTTTGGGAGTTATGATGGAAATAGTTGGACTCGCGCTTTGGTCTAGCAGTTTACAGACCTACCTGCGATTGATTGACCATAACTCACTCAATTCAACTCGGAATTGATTCAAATTCATGCAATTTCGAAGGTGTCGAAGTGTAGTTGAAAACGGAAGAAACGGAGATGAAAAACTGCAAGTATTTTAAGAGTTATGATGGAAATAGTTAGTCTCGCGCTTTCGCCTAGCAGTTTACAGACCTACCTCAGATTGAAGGACCATAACTCACTCAATTCAACTCGGAATTTGTTGAAATTTGTTCTATTTCGAGTGAGTCGAAGTGTAGTTTAAAACGGAAGAAACGGAGATGAAAAACTCCAAGTATTTTAAGTGTTATGATGGAAATAGTTAGACTCGCACTTTGGAATAGCAGTTTACAGACCTACCTACGATTGATTGACCATAACTCACTCAATTTCACTCGGAATTGATTCAAATTCATGCAATTTCAAAAATGTCGAAGTGTAGTTGAAAATAGAAGAAACGGAGATGAAAAACTGTAAGTATTTTAGGTGTTATGATGGAAATAGTTAGTCTCGCGCTTTCGCCTAGCAATTTACAGACCTACCTCAGATTGAAGGAACATAACTCACTCAATTCAACTCGGAATTCGTTGAAATTTGTTCTATTTCGAGTGAGTCGAAGTGTGGTTTAAAACGGAAGAAACGGAGATGAAAAACTCCAAGTATTTTAAGTGTTATGATGGAAATAGTTAGACTCGCACTTTGGAATAGCAGTTTACAGACCTACCTACGATAGACTCACCATAACTCACTCAATTCAACTCGGAATTGATTCAAATTCTTGCCATTTCGAATATGTCGAAGTGTAGTTGAAGATGGAAGAAACGGAGATGAAAAACTCCAAGTATTTTAAGAGTTATGATGGAAATAGTTAGATTCGTGCTTTCGCCTATCTGTTGACAGACCTACCTCCGATTGAATGACCATAACTCACTCAATTCAACTCGGAATTCAATAAAATTTGTTCTATTTCGAAGGAGTCGAAGTGTAGATTAAAATGAAAGAAACAGAGATGAAAAAAGCCAAGTATTTTGAGAGTTACGTTGGAAATAGTTAGACTCGCACTTTGGTCTGGCAGTTTACAGACATACCTCCGATTGATTGACCATAACTCACTAAATTCAACTCGAAATTCATTGAAATTTGTTCCATTTCGAAGGGATCGAATTGTTGTTTACAACGGAAGAAACGAAGATGAAAAACTCTATGTATTATGAAAGTAATGGTGGAAATAATTAGACTCGAGCTTTGGTCTAGCAGTTTACATACCTACCTCCGACTTAATGACCATAACTCACTAAATTCGACTCGTAATTCATTGAAATTTGTTTCATTTTGAAGGTGTCGAAGTGTAGTTTAAAACGGAAGAAACGGAGATGAAAAACTCCAAGTATTTTGGGAGTTATGATGGAAATAGTTGGACTCGCGCTTTGGTCTAGCAGTTTACAGACCTACCTGCGATTGATTGACCATAACTCACTCAATTCAACTCGGAATTGATTCAAATTCTTGCCATTTCGAAGATGTCGAAGTGTAGTTGAAAACGGAAGAAACGGAGATGAAAAACTCCAAGTATTTTAAGAGTTATGTTGGAAATAGTAAGACTCGCGCTTTCGCCTAGGAGTTTACAGACCAACCTGAGACTGAAAGACCATAACTCACTCAATTCAACTCGGAATTCATTAAAATTTGTTCCATTTTGAGGTAGTCGAAGTGTGGTTTAAAACGGAAGAAACGTAGATGAAAAACTCCAAGTATTTTGAGAGTTAAGATGGAAATAGTTAGACTCGCACTTTAGTCTAGCAGTTTACAGACCTACCTACGATTGATTGACCATAACTCACTCAATTCAACTCGGAATTGATTCAAATTCTTAACATTTCGAAGATGTCGAAGTGTAGTTGGAGATGGAAGAAACGGAGATGAAAAACTCCAAGTATTTTAAGAGTTATGATGGAAATAGTTAGACTCGTGCTTTCGCCTATCTGCTGACAGACCTACCTACGATTGAATGACCATAACTCACTCAATTCAACTCGGAATTGAATAAAATTTGTTCCATTTCGAAGGAGTCGAAGTGTAGATTAAAATGGAAGAAACAGAGATGAAAAAAGCCAAGTATTTTGAGAGTTAGGTTGGAAATAGTTAGACTCGCACTTTGGTCTGGCAGTTTACAGACATACCTCCGATTGATTGACCATAACTCACTAAATTCAACTCGAAATTCATTGAAATTTGTTCCATTTCGAAGGGATCGAATTGTTGTTTCCAACGGAAGAAACGAAGATGAAAAACTCTATGTATTATGAAAGTAATGGTGGAAATAATTAGACTCGAGCTTTGGTCTAGCAGTTTACATACCTACCTCCGACTTAATGACCATAACTCACTAAATTCAACTCGTAATTCATTGAAATTTATTTCATTTTGAAGGTGTCGAAGTGTAGTTTAGAACGGAAGAAACGGAGATGAAAAACTCCAAGTATTTTGAGTGTTATGATGGAAATAGTTAGACTCGCACTTTGGAATAGCAGTTTACAGACCTACCTACGATTGATTCACCATAACTCACTCAATTCAACTCGGAATTGATTCAAATTCTTGTCATTTCGAAGATGTCGAAGTGTAGTTGAAGACGAAAGAAACGGAGATGAAAAACTCCAAGTATTTTAAGAGTTATGATGGAAATAGTTAGACTCGTGCTTTCGCCTATCTGCTGACAGACCTACCTACGATTGAATGACCATAACTCACTCAATTCAACTCGGAATTGAATAAAATTTGTTCCATTTCGAAGGAGTCGAAGTGTAGATTAAAATGGAAGAAACAGAGATGAAAAAAGCCAAGTATTTTGAGATTTACGGTGGAAATAGTTAGACTCGCACTTTGGTCTAGCAGTTTACAGACCTACCTCCGATTGATTGACCATAACTCACTCAATTCAACTCGAAATTCATTGAAATTTGTTCCATTTCGAAGGTATCGAAGTGTAGTTTACAACAGAAGAAACGGAGATGAAAAACTCTATGTATTTTGGAAGTAGTGGTGGAAATAATTAGACTCGAGCTTTGGTCTAGCAGTTTACATACCTACCTCCGACTTAATGACCATAACTCACTAAATTCAACTCGTAATTCATTGAAATTTGTTTCATTTTGAAGGTGTCGAAGTGTAGTTTAGAACGGAAGAAACGGAGATGAAAAACTCCAAGTATTTTGAGTGTTATGATGGAAATAGTTAGACTCGCACTTCGGAATAGCAGTTTACAGACCTACCTACGATTGATTCACCATAACTCACTCAATTCAACTCGGAATTGATTCAAATTCTTGCCATTTCGAAGATGTCGAAGTGTAGTTGAAGACGAAAGAAACGGAGATGAAAAACTCCAAGTATTTTAAGAGTTATGATGGAAATAGTTAGACTCGTGCTTTCGCCTATCTGCTGACAGACCTACCTACGATTGAATGACCATAACTCACTCAATTCAACTCGGAATTGAATAAAATTTGTTCCATTTCGAAGGAGTCGAAGTGTAGATTAAAATGGAAGAAACAGAGATGAAAAAAGCCAAGTATTTTGAGATTTACGGTGGAAATAGTTAGACTCGCACTTTGGTCTAGCAGTTTACAGACCTACCTCCGATTAATTGACCATAACTCACTCAATTCAACTCGAAATTCATTGAAATTTGTTCCATTTCGACGGTATCGAAGTGTAGTTTACAACGGAAGAAACGAAGATGAAAAACTCTATGTATTTTGAAAGTAATGGTGGAAATAATTAGACTCAAGCTTTGGTCTAGCAGTTTACATACCTACCTCCGACTTAATGACCATAACTCACTAAATTCGACTCGTAATTCATTGAAATTTGTTTCATTTTGAAGGTGTCGAAGTGTAGTTTAAAACGGAAAAAACGGAGATGAAAAACTCCAAGTATTTTGGGAGTTATGATGGAAATAGTTGGACTCGCGCTTTGGTCTAGCAGTTTACAGACCTACCTGCGATTGTTGACCATAACTCACTCAATTCAACTCGAAATTGATTCAAATTCTTGCCATTTCGAAGGTGTCGAAGTGTAGTTGAAAACAGAAGAAACGGAGATGAAAAACTCCAAATATTTTAAGAGTTATGTTGGAAATAGTTAGACTCGCGCTTTCGCATAGGAGTTTACAGACCAACCTGAGACTGAAAGACCATAACTCACTCAATTCAACTCAGAATTCATTAAAATTTGTTCCATTTCGAGGGAGTCGAAGTGTGGTTTAAAACGGAAGAAACGTAGATGAAAAACTCCAAGCATTTTGGGAGTTAAGATGGAAATAGTTAGACTCGCACTTTAGTCTAGCAGTTTACAGACCTACCTACGATTGATTGACCATAACTCACTCAATTCAACTCGGAATTGATTCAAATTCTTAACATTTCGAAGATGTCGAAGTGTAGTTGAAAACGGAAGAAACGGAGATGAAAAACTCAAAGTATTTTAAGAGTTATGTTGGAAATAGTTAGACTCGCGCTTTCGCCTAGCAGTTTACAGACCAACCTCAGACTGAAAGACCAGAACTCACTCAATTCAACTCGGAATTCATTGAAATTTGATCTATTTTGAGAGAGTCGAAGTGTGGGTTAAAACGGAAGAAACGGAGATAAAAAATTCCAAGTATTTTGAGAGTTACGGTGGAAATAGTTAGACTCGCACTTTGGACTAGCAGTTTACAGACCTACCTACGATTGATTGACCATAACTCACTCAATTCAACTCGGAATTGATTCAAATTCATGCAATTTCGAAAATGTCGAAGTGTAGTTGAAAACAGAAGAAACGGAGATGAAAAACTCCAAGTATTTTAAGAGTTATGATGGAAATAGTTAGACTCATGCTTTCGCCTATCTGTTGACAGACCTACCTCCGATTGAATGACCATAACTCACTCAATTCAACTCGGAATTCAATAAAATTTGTTCCATTTCGAAGGAGTCGAAGTGTAGATTAAAATGGAAGAAACAGAGATGAAAAAAGCCAAGTATTTTTAGAGTTACGGTGGAAATAGTTAGACTCGCACTTTGGTCTAGCTGTTTACAGACCTACCTCCGATTGATTAACCATAACTCACTCAATTCAACTCGAAATTCCTTGAAATTTGTTCCATTTCGAAGGTATCGAAGTGTAGTTCACAACGGAAGAAACGGAGATGAAAAACTCTATGTATTTTGAAAGTAATGGTGGAAATAATTAGACTCGAGCTTTGGTCTAGCAGTTTACATACCTACTTCCGACTTAATGACCATAACTCACTAAATTCAACTCGTAATTCATTGAAATTTGTTTCATTTTGAAAGTGTCGAAGTGTAGTTTACAACGGAAGAAACGGAGATGAAAAAGTCAAAGTATTTTGACAGTTATGATGGAAATTGTTAGACTCGCGCTTTGGTCTAGTAGTTTACAGACTTACCTCAGATCGAATGACCATAACTCACCCAATTCAACTCAGAATTCATTGAAATTTGTTCCATTTCGAGGGAGTCGAAGTGTGGTTTAAAACGGAGATGAAAAACTCGAAGTATTTTGTGAGTTATGATGGAAATAGTTAGACTCGCACTTTGGTCTAGCAGTTTACAGACCTACCTACGATTGATTGACCATAACTCACTCAATTTAACTCGGAATTGATTCAAATTCATGCAATTTCGAAGATGTCGAAGTGTAGTTGAAAACGGAAGAAACGGAGATGAAAAACTGGAAGTATTTTAAGAGTTATGATGGAAATAGTTAGTCTCGCGCTTTCGCCTAGCAGTTTACAGACCTACCTCAGATTGAAGGACCATAACTCACTCAATTCAACTCGGAATTCGTTGAAATTTGTTCTATTTCGAGTGAGTCGAAGTGTAGTTTAAAACGAAAGAAACGGAGATGAAAAACTACAAGTATTTTAAGTGTTATGATGGAAATAGTTAGACTCGCACTTTGGAATAGCAGTTTACAGACCTACCTACGATTGATTGACCATAACTCACTCAATTTCACTCGGAATTGATTCAAAATCATGCAATTTCGAAAATGTCGAAGTGTAGTTGAAAATAGAAGAAACGGAGATGAAAAACTGCAAGTATTTTAGGTGTTATGATGGAAATAGTTAGTCTCGCGCTTTCGCCTAGCAATTTACAGACCTACCTCAGATTGAAGGAACATAACTCACTCAATTCAACTCGGAATTCGTTGAAATTTGTTCTATTTCGAGTGAGTCGAAGTGTGGTTTAAAACGGAAGAAACGGAGATGAAAAACTCCAAGTATTTTAAGTGTTATGATGGAAATAGTTAGACTCGCACTTTGGAATAGCAGTTTACAGACCTACCTACGATTGACTCACCATAACTCACTCAATTCAACTCGGAATTGATTCAAATTCTTGCCATTTCGAAGATGTCGAAGTGTAGTTGAAGATGGAAGAAACGGAGATGAAAAACTCCAAGTATTTTAAGAATTATGATGGAAATAGTTAGATTCGTGCTTTCGCCTATCTGTTGACAGACCTACCTCCGATTGAATGACCATAACTCACTCAATTCAACTCGGAATTCAATAAAATTTGTTCTATTTCGAAGGAGTCGAAGTGTAGATTAAAATGAAAGAAACAGAGATGAAAAAAGCCAAGTATTTTTAGAGTTACGTTGGAAATAGTTAGACTCGCACTTTGGTCTGGCAGTTTACAGACATACCTCCGATTGATTGACCATAACTCACTAAATTCAACTCGAAATTCATTGAAATTTGTTCCATTTCGAAGGGATCGAATTGTTGTTTACAACGGAAGAAACGAAGATGAAAAACTCTATGTATTATGAAAGTAATGGTGGAAATAATTAGACTCGAGCTTTGGTCTAGCAGTTTACATACCTACCTCCGACTTAATGACCATAACTCACTAAATTCGACTCGTAATTCATTGAAATTTGTTTCATTTTGAAGGTGTCGAAGTGTAGTTTAAAACGGAAGAAACGGAGATGAAAAACTCCAAGTATTTTGGGAGTTATGATGGAAATAGTTGGACTCGCGCTTTGGTCTAGCAGTTTACAGACCTACCTGCGATTGATTGACCATAACTCACTCAATTCAACTCGGAATTGATTCAAATTCATGCAATTTCGAAGGTGTCGAAGTGTAGTTGAAAACGGAAGAAACGGAGATGAAAAACTGCAAGTATTTTAAGAGTTATGATGGAAATAGTTAGTCTCGCGCTTTCGCCTAGCAGTTTACAGACCTACCTCAGATTGAAGGACCATAACTCACTCAATTCAACTCGGAATTTGTTGAAATTTGTTCTATTTCGAGTGAGTCGAAGTGTAGTTTAAAACGGAAGAAACGGAGATGAAAAACTCCAAGTATTTTAAGTGTTATGATGGAAATAGTTAGACTCGCACTTTGGAATAGCAGTTTACAGACCTACCTACGATTGATTGACCATAACTCACTCAATTTCACTCGGAATTGATTCAAATTCATGCAATTTCAAAAATGTCGAAGTGTAGTTGAAAATAGAAGAAACGGAGATGAAAAACTGTAAGTATTTTAGGTGTTATGATGGAAATAGTTAGTCTCGCGCTTTCGCCTAGCAATTTACAGACCTACCTCAGATTGAAGGAACATAACTCACTCAATTCAACTCGGAATTCGTTGAAATTTGTTCTATTTCGAGTGAGTCGAAGTGTGGTTTAAAACGGAAGAAACGGAGATGAAAAACTCCAAGTATTTTAAGTGTTATGATGGAAATAGTTAGACTCGCACTTTGGAATAGCAGTTTACAGACCTACCTACGATAGACTCACCATAACTCACTCAATTCAACTCGGAATTGATTCAAATTCTTGCCATTTCGAATATGTCGAAGTGTAGTTGAAGATGGAAGAAACGGAGATGAAAAACTCCAAGTATTTTAAGAGTTATGATGGAAATAGTTAGATTCGTGCTTTCGCCTATCTGTTGACAGACCTACCTCCGATTGAATGACCATAACTCACTCAATTCAACTCGGAATTCAATAAAATTTGTTCTATTTCGAAGGAGTCGAAGTATAGATTAAAATGAAAGAAACAGAGATGAAAAAAGCCAAGTATTTTGAGAGTTACGTTGGAAATAGTTAGACTCGCACTTTGGTCTGGCAGTTTACAGACATACCTCCGATTGATTGACCATAACTCACTAAATTCAACTCGAAATTCATTGAAATTTGTTCCATTTCGAAGGGATCGAATTGTTGTTTACAACGGAAGAAACGAAGATGAAAAACTCTATGTATTATGAAAGTAATGGTGGAAATAATTAGACTCGAGCTTTGGTCTAGCAGTTTACATACCTACCTCCGACTTAATGACCATAACTCACTAAATTCGACTCGTAATTCATTGAAATTTGTTTCATTTTGAAGGTGTCGAAGTGTAGTTTAAAACGGAAGAAACGGAGATGAAAAACTCCAAGTATTTTGGGAGTTATGATGGAAATAGTTGGACTCGCGCTTTGGTCTAGCAGTTTACAGACCTACCTGCGATTGATTGACCATAACTCACTCAATTCAACTCGGAATTGATTCAAATTCTTGCCATTTCGAAGATGTCGAAGTGTAGTTGAAAACGGAAGAAACGGAGATGAAAAACTCCAAGTATTTTAAGAGTTATGTTGGAAATAGTAAGACTCGCGCTTTCGCCTAGGAGTTTACAGACCAACCTGAGACTGAAAGACCATAACTCACTCAATTCAACTCGGAATTCATTAAAATTTGTTCCATTTTGAGGTAGTCGAAGTGTGGTTTAAAACGGAAGAAACGTAGATGAAAAACTCCAAGTATTTTGAGAGTTAAGATGGAAATAGTTAGACTCGCACTTTAGTCTAGCAGTTTACAGACCTACCTACGATTGATTGACCATAACTCACTCAATTCAACTCGGAATTGATTCAAATTCTTAACATTTCGAAGATGTCGAAGTGTAGTTGGAGATGGAAGAAACGGAGATGAAAAACTCCAAGTATTTTAAGAGTTATGATGGAAATAGTTAGACTCGTGCTTTCGCCTATCTGCTGACAGACCTACCTACGATTGAATGACCATAACTCACTCAATTCAACTCGGAATTGAATAAAATTTGTTCCATTTCGAAGGAGTCGAAGTGTAGATTAAAATGGAAGAAACAGAGATGAAAAAAGCCAAGTATTTTGAGAGTTACGTTGGAAATAGTTAGACTCGCACTTTGGTCTGGCAGTTTACAGACATACCTCCGATTGATTGACCATAACTCACTAAATTCAACTCGAAATTCATTGAAATTTGTTCCATTTCGAAGGGATCGAATTGTTGTTTACAACGGAAGAAACGAAGATGAAAAACTCTATGTATTATGAAAGTAATGGTGGAAATAATTAGACTCGAGCTTTGGTCTAGCAGTTTACATACCTACCTCCGACTTAATGACCATAACTCACTAAATTCGACTCGTAATTCATTGAAATTTGTTTCATTTTGAAGGTGTCGAAGTGTAGTTTAAAACGGAAGAAACGGAGATAAAAAACTCCAAGTATTTTGGGAGTTATGATGGAAATAGTTGGACTCGCGCTTTGGTCTAGCAGTTTACAGACCTACCTGCGATTGATTGACCATAACTCACTCAATTCAACTCGGAATTGATTCAAATTCTTGCCATTTCGAAGATGTCGAAGTGTAGTTGAAAACGGAAGAAACGGAGATGAAAAACTCCAAGTATTTTAAGAGTTATGTTGGAAATAGTAAGACTCGCGCTTTCGCCTAGGAGTTTACAGACCAACCTGAGACTGAAAGACCATAACTCACTCAATTCAACTCGGAATTCATTAAAATTTGTTCCATTTTGAGGTAGTCGAAGTGTGGTTTAAAACGGAAGAAACGTAGATGAAAAACTCCAAGTATTTTGAGAGTTAAGATGGAAATAGTTAGACTCGCACTTTAGTTTAGCAGTTTACAGACCTACCTACGATTGATTGACCATAACTCACTCAATTCAACTCGGAATTGATTCAAATTCTTAACATTTCGAAGATGTCGAAGTGTAGTTGAAAATGGAAGAAACGGAGATGAAAAACTCCAAGTATTTTGAGAGTTACGGTGGAAATAGTTAGACTCGCACTATGGTCTAGCAGTTTACAGACCTACCTCCGATTGATTGACCATAACTCACTCAATTCAACTCGAAATTCATTGAAATTTGTTCCATTTCGAAGGTATCGAAGTGTAGTTTACAACAGAAGAAACGGAGATGAAAAACTCTATGTATTTTGGAAGTAGTGGTGGAAATAATTAGACTCGAGCTTTGGTCTAGCAGTTTACATACCTACCTCCGACTTAATGACCATAACTCACTAAATTCAACTCGTAATTCATTGAAATTTGTTTCATTTTGAAGGTGTCAAAGTGTAGTTTAGAACGGAAAAAACGGAGATGAAAAACTCCAAGTATTTTGAGTGTTATGATGGAAATAGTTAGACTCGCACTTTGGAATAGCAGTTTACAGACCTACCTAAGATTGATTCACCATAACTCACTCAATTCAACTCGGAATTGATTCAAATTCTTGTCATTTCGAAGATGTCGAAGTGTAGTTGAAGACGAAAGAAACGGAGATGAAAAACTCCAAGTATTTTAAGAGTTATGATGGAAATAGTTAGACTCGTGCTTTCGCCTATCTGCTGACAGACCTACCTACGATTGAATGACCATAACTCACTCAATTCAACTCGGAATTGAATAAAATTTGTTCCATTTCGAAGGAGTCGAAGTGTAGATTAAAATGGAAGAAACAGAGATGAAAAAAGCCAAGTATTTTGAGATTTACGGTGGAAATAGTTAGACTCGCACTTTGGTCTAGCAGTTTACAGACCTACCTCCGATTGATTGACCATAACTCACTCAATTTAACTCGGAATTGATTCAAATTCATGCAATTTCGAAGATGTCGAAGTGTAGTTGAAAACGGAAGAAACGGAGATGAAAAACTGCAAGTATTTTAAGAGTTATGATGGAAATAGTTAGTCTCGCGCTTTCGCCTAGCAGTTTACAGACCTACCTCAGATTGAAGGACCATAACTCACTCAATTCAACTCGGAATTCGTTGAAATTTGTTCTATTTCGAGTGAGTCGAAGTGTAGTTTAAAACGGAAGAAACGGAGATGAAAAACTCCAAGTATTTTAAGTGTTATGATGGAAGTAGTTAGACTCGCACTTTGGAATAGCAGTTTACAGACCTACCTACGATTGATTGACCATAACTCACTCAATTTCACTCGGAATTGATTCAAATCCATGCAATTTCGAAAATGTCGAAGTGTAGTTGAAAATAGAAGAAACGGAGATGAAAAACTGCAAGTATTTTAGGTGTTATGATGGAAATAGTTAGTCTCGCGCTTTCGCCTAGCAATTTACAGACCTACCTCAGATTGAAGGAACATAACTCACTCAATTCAACTCGGAATTCGTTGAAATTTGTTCTATTTCGAGTGAGTCGAAGTGTGGTTTAAAACGGAAGAAACGGAGATGAAAAACTCCAAGTATTTTAAGTGTTATGATGGAAATAGTTAGACTCGCACTTTGGAATAGCAGTTTACAGACCTACCTACGATTGACTCACCATAACTCACTCAATTCAACTCGGAATTGATTCAAATTCTTGCCATTTCGAAGATGTCGAAGTGTAGTTGAAGATGGAAGAAACGGAGATGAAAAACTCCAAGTATTTTAAGAGTTATGATGGAAATAGTTAGATTCGTGCTTTCGCCTATCTGTTGACAGACCTACCTCCGATTGAATGACCATAACTCACTCAATTCAACTCGGAATTCAATAAAATTTGTTCTATTTCGAAGGAGTCGAAGTGTAGATTAAAATGAAAGAAACAGAGATGAAAAAAGCCAAGTATTTTGAGAGTTACGTTGGAAATAGTTAGACTCGCACTTTGGTCTGGCAGTTTACAGACATACCTCCGATTGATTGACCATAACTCACTAAATTCAACTCGAAATTCATTGAAATTTGTTCCATTTCGAAGGGATCGAATTGTTGTTTACAACGGAAGAAACGAAGATGAAAAACTCTATGTATTATGAAAGTAATGGTGAAAATAATTAGACTCGAGCTTTGGTCTAGCAGTTTACATACCTACCTCCGACTTAATGACCATAACTCACTAAATTCGACTCGTAATTCATTGAAATTTGTTTCATTTTGAAGGTGTCGAAGTGTAGTTTAAAACGGAAGAAACGGAGATAAAAAACTCCAAGTATTTTGGGAGTTATGATGGAAATAGTTGGACTCGCGCTTTGGTCTAGCAGTTTACAGACCTACCTGCGATTGATTGACCATAACTCACTCAATTCAACTCGGAATTTATTCAAATTCTTGCCATTTCGAAGATGTCGAAGTGTAGTTGAAAACGGAAGAAACGGAGATGAAAAACTCCAAGTATTTTAAGAGTTATGTTGGAAATAGTAAGACTCGCGCTTTCGCCTAGGAGTTTACAGACCAACCTGAGACTGAAAGACCATAACTCACTCAATTCAACTCGGAATTCATTAAAATTTGTTCCATTTTGAGGTAGTCGAAGTGTGGTTTAAAACGGAAGAAACGTAGATGAAAAACTCCAAGTATTTTGAGAGTTAAGATGGAAATAGTTAGACTCGCACTTTAGTCTAGCAGTTTACAGACCTACCTACGATTGATTGACCATAACTCACTCAATTCAACTCGGAATTGATTCAAATTCTTAACATTTCGAAGATGTCGAAGTGTAGTTGGAGATGGAAGAAACGGAGATGAAAAACTCCAAGTATTTTAAGAGTTATGATGGAAATAGTTAGACTCGTGCTTTCGCCTATCTGCTGACAGACCTACCTACGATTGAATGACCATAACTCACTCAATTCAACTCGGAATTGAATAAAATTTGTTCCATTTCGAAGGAGTCGAAGTGTAGATTAAAATGGAAGAAACAGAGATGAAAAAAGCCAAGTATTTTGAGATTTACGGTGGAAATAGTTAGACTCGCACTTTGGTCTAGCAGTTTACAGACCTACCTCCGATTGATTGACCATAACTCACTCAATTCAACTCGAAATTCATTGAAATTTGTTCCATTTCGACGGTATCGAAGTGTAGTTTACAACGGAAGAAACGAAGATGAAAAACTCTATTTATTTTGAAAGTAATGGTGGAAATAATTAGACTCGAGCTTTGGTCTAGCAGTTTACATACCTACCTCCGACTTAATGACCATAACTCACTAAATTCGACTCGTAATTCATTGAAATTTGTTTCATTTTGAAGGTGTCGAAGTGTAGTTTAAAACGGAAGAAACGGAGATAAAAAACTCCAAGTATTTTGGGAGTTATGATGGAAATAGTTGGACTCGCGCTTTGGTCTAGCAGTTTACAGACCTACCTGCGATTGATTGACCATAACTCACTCAATTCAACTCGGAATTTATTCAAATTCTTGCCATTTCGAAGATGTCGAAGTGTAGTTGAAAACGGAAGAAACGGAGATGAAAAACTCCAAGTATTTTAAGAGTTATGTTGGAAATAGTAAGACTCGCGCTTTCGCCTAGGAGTTTACAGACCAACCTGAGACTGAAAGACCATAACTCACTCAATTCAACTCGGAATTCATTAAAATTTGTTCCATTTTGAGGTAGTCGAAGTGTGGTTTAAAACGGAAGAAACGTAGATGAAAAACTCCAAGTATTTTGAGAGTTAAGATGGAAATAGTTAGACTCGCACTTTAGTCTAGCAGTTTACAGACCTACCTACGATTGATTGACCATAACTCACTCAATTCAACTCGGAATTGATTCAAATTCTTAACATTTCGAAGATGTCGAAGTGTAGTTGGAGATGGAAGAAACGGAGATGAAAAACTCCAAGTATTTTAAGAGTTATGATGGAAATAGTTAGACTCGTGCTTTCGCCTATCTGCTGACAGACCTACCTACGATTGAATGACCATAACTCACTCAATTCAACTCGGAATTGAATAAAATTTGTTCCATTTCGAAGGAGTCGAAGTGTAGATTAAAATGGAAGAAACAGAGATGAAAAAAGCCAAGTATTTTGAGATTTACGGTGGAAATAGTTAGACTCGCACTTTGGTCTAGCAGTTTACAGACCTACCTCCGATTGATTGACCATAACTCACTCAATTCAACTCGAAATTCATTGAAATTTGTTCCATTTCGACGGTATCGAAGTGTAGTTTACAACGGAAGAAACGAAGATGAAAAACTCTATTTATTTTGAAAGTAATGGTGGAAATAATTAGACTCGAGCTTTGGTCTAGCAGTTTACATACCTACCTCCGACTTAATGACCATAACTCACTAAATTCGACTCGTAATTCATTGAAATTTGTTTCATTTTGAAGGTGTCGAAGTGTAGTTTAAAACGGAAGAAACGGAGATGAAAAACTCCAAGTATTTTGGGAGTTATGATGGAAATAGTTGGACTCGCGCTTTGGTCTAGCAGTTTACAGACCTACCTGCGATTGATTGACCATAACTCACTCAATTCAACTCGGAATTGATTCAAATTCTTGCCATTTCGAAGATGTCGAAGTGTAGTTGAAAACGGAAGAAACGGAGATGAAAAACTCCAAGTATTTTAAGAGTTATGTTGGAAATAGTAAGACTCGCGCTTTCGCCTAGGAGTTTACAGACCAACCTGAGACTGAAAGACCATAACTCACTCAATTCAACTCGGAATTCATTAAAATTTGTTCCATTTTGAGGTAGTCGAAGTGTGGTTTAAAACGGAAGAAACGTAGATGAAAAACTCCAAGTATTTTGAGAGTTAAGATGGAAATAGTTAGACTCGCACTTTAGTCTAGCAGTTTACAGACCTACCTACGATTGATTGACCATAACTCACTCAATTCAACTCGCAATTGATTCAAATTCTTAACATTTCGAAGATGTCGAAGTGTAGTTGAAAATGGAAGAAACGGAGATGAAAAACTCCAAGTATTTTGAGAGTTACGGTGGAAATAGTTAGACTCGCACTTTGGTCTAGCAGTTTACAGACCTACCTCCGATTGATTGACCATAACTCACTCAATTCAACTCGAAATTCATTGAAATTTGTTCCATTTCGAAGGTATCGAAGTGTAGTTTACAACAGAAGAAACGGAGATGAAAAACTCTATGTATTTTGGAAGTAGTGGTGGAAATAATTAGACTCGAGCTTTGGTCTAGCAGTTTACATACCTACCTCCGACTTAATGACCATAACTCACTAAATTCAACTCGTAATTCATTGAAATTTGTTTCATTTTGAAGGTGTCAAAGTGTAGTTTAGAACGGAAAAAACGGAGATGAAAAACTCCAAGTATTTTGAGTGTTATGATGGAAATAGTTAGACTCGCACTTTGGAATAGCAGTTTACAGACCTACCTACGATTGATTCACCATAACTCACTCAATTCAACTCGGAATTGATTCAAATTCTTGTCATTTCGAAGATGTCGAAGTGTAGTTGAAGACGAAAGAAACGGAGATGAAAAACTCCAAGTATTTTAAGAGTTATGATGGAAATAGTTAGACTCGTGCTTTCGCCTATCTGCTGACAGACCTACCTACGATTGAATGACCATAACTCACTCAATTCAACTCGGAATTGAATAAAATTTGTTCCATTTCGAAGGAGTCGAAGTGTAGATTAAAATGGAAGAAACAGAGATGAAAAAAGCCAAGTATTTTGAGATTTACGGTGGAAATAGTTAGACTCGCACTTTGGTCTAGCAGTTTACAGACCTACCTCCGATTGATTGACCATAACTCACTCAATTCAACTCGAAATTCATTGAAATTTGTTCTATTTCGACGGTATCGAAGTGTAGTTTACAACGGAAGAAACGAAGATGAAACACTCTATGTATTTTGAAAGTTATGGTGGAAATAATTAGACTCAAGCTTTGGTCTAGCAGTTTACATACCTACCTTAGACTTAATGACCATAACTCACTAAATTCGACTCGTAATTCATTGAAATTTGTTTCATTTTGAAGGTGTCGAAGTGTAGTTTAAAACGGAAGAAACGGAGATGAAAAACTCCAAGTATTTTGGGAGTTACGATGGAAATAGTTTGACTCGCGCTTTGGTCTAGCAGTTTACAGACCTACCTGCGATTGTTGACCATAACTCACTCAATTCAACTCGAAATTGATTCAAATTCTTGCCATTTCGAAGGTGTCGAAGTGTAGTTTAAAACAGAAGAAACGGAGATGAAAAACTCCAAATATTTTAAGAGTTATGTTGGAAATAGTTAGACTCGCGCTTTCGCCTAGGAGTTTACAGACCAACCTGAGACTGAAAGACCATAACTCACTCAATTCAACTCAGAATTCATTAAAATTTGTTCCATTTCGAGGGAGTCGAAGTGTGGTTTAAAACGGAAGAAACGTAGATGAAAAACTCCAAGCATTTTGGGAGTTAAGATGGAAATAGTTAGACTCGCACTTTAGTCTAGCAGTTTACAGACCTACCTACGATTGATTGACCATAACTCACTCAATTCAACTCGGAATTGATTCAAATTCTTAACATTTCGAAGATGTCAAAGTGTAGTTGAAAACGGAAGAAACGGAGATGAAAAACTCAAAGTATTTTAAGAGTTATGTTGGAAATAGTTAGACTCGCGCTTTCGCCTAGCAGTTTACAGACCAACCTCAGACTGAAAGAACAGAACTCACTCAATTCAACTCGGAATTCATTGAAATTTGATCTATTTTGAGAGAGTCGAAGTGTGGGTTAAAACGGAAGAAACGAAGATAAAAAATTCCAAGTATTTTGAGAGTTACGGTGGAAATAGTTAGACTCGCACTTTGAACTAGCAGTTTACAGACCTACCTACGATTGATTGACCATAACTCACTCAATTCAACTCGGAATTGATTCAAATTCATGCAATTTCGAACATGTCGAAGTGTAGTTGAAGACGAAAGAAACGGAGATGAAAAACTCCAAGTATTTTAAGAGTTATGATGGAAATAGTTAGACTCGTGCTTTCGCCTATCTGCTGACAGACCTACCTACGATTGAATGACCATAACTCACTCAATTCAACTCGGAATTGAATAAAATTTGTTCCATTTCGAAGGAGTCGAAGTGTAGATTAAAATGGAAGAAACAGAGATGAAAAAAGCCAAGTATTTTGAGATTTACGGTGGAAATAGTTAGACTCGCACTTTGGTCTAGCAGTTTACAGACCTACCTCCGATTGATTGACCATAACTCACTCAATTCAACTCGAAATTCATTGAAATTTGTTCCATTTCGACGGTATCGAAGTGTAGTTTACAACGGAAGAAACGAAGATGAAAAACTCTATGTATTTTGAAAGTTATGGTGGAAATAATTAGACTCAAGCTTTGGTCTAGCAGTTTACATACCTACCTCCGACTTAATGACCATAACTCACTAAATTCGACTCGTAATTCATTGAAATTTGTTTCATTTTGAAGGTGTCGAAGTGTAGTTTAAAACGGAAGAAACGGAGATGAAAAACTCCAAGTATTTTGGGAGTTATGATGGAAATAGTTGGACTCGCGCTTTGGTCTAGCAGTTTACAGACCTACCTGCGATTGTTGACCATAACTCACTCAATTCAACTCGAAATTGATTCAAATTCTTGCCATTTCGAAGGTGTCGAAGTGTAGTTGAAAACAGAAGAAACGGAGATGAAAAACTCCAAATATTTTAAGAGTTATGTTGGAAATAGTTAGACTCGCGCTTTCGCCTAAGAGTTTACAGACCAACCTGAGACTGAAAGACCATAACTCACTCAATTCAACTCAGAATTCATTAAAATTTGTTCCATTTCGAGGGAGTCGAAGTGTGGTTTAAAACGGAAGAAACGTAGATGAAAAACTCCAAGCATTTTGGGAGTTAAGATGGAAATAGTTAGACTCGCACTTTAGTCTAGCAGTTTACAGACCTACCTACGATTGATTGACCATAACTCACTCAATTCAACTCGGAATTGTTTCAAATTCTTAACATTTCGAAGATGTCGAAGTGTAGTTGAAAACGGAAGAAACGGAGATGAAAAACTCAAAGTATTTTAAGAGTTATGTTGGAAATAGTTAGACTCGCGCTTTCGCCTAGCAGTTTACAGACCAACCTCAGACTGAAAGACCAGAACTCACTCAATTCAACTCGGAATTCATTGAAATTTGATCTATTTTGAGAGAGTCGTAGTGTGGGTTAAAACGGAAGAAACGGAGATAAAAAATTCAAAGTATTTTGAGAGTTACGGTGGAAATAGTTAGACTCACACTTTGGACTAGCAGTTTACAGACCTACCTACGATTGATTGACCATAACTCACTCAATTCAACTCGGAATTGATTCAAATTCATGCAATTTCAAAAATGTCGAAGTGTAGTTGAAGACGAAAGAAACGGAGATGAAAAACTCCAAGTATTTTAAGAGTTATGATGGAAATAGTTAGACTCGTGCTTTCGCCTATCTGCTGACAGACCTACCTACGATTGAATGACCATAACTCACTCAATTCAACTCGGAATTGAATAAAATTTGTTCCATTTCGAAGGAGTCGAAGTGTAGATTAAAATGGAAGAAACAGAGATGAAAAAAGCCAAGTATTTTGAGATTTACGGTGGAAATAGTTAGACTCGCACTTTGGTCTAGCAGTTTACAGACCTACCTCCGATTGATTGACCATAACTCACTCAATCCAACTCGAAATTCATTGAAATTTGTTCCATTTCGACGGTATGGAAGTGTAGTTTACAACGGAAGAAACGAAGATGAAAAACTCTATGTATTTTGAAAGTTATGGTGGAAATAATTAGACTCAAGCTTTGGTCTAGCAGTTTACATACCTACCTCCGACTTAATGACCATAACTCACTAAATTCGACTCGTAATTCATTGAAATTTGTTTCATTTTGAAGGTGTCGAAGTGTAGTTTAAAACGGAAGAAACGGAGATGAAAAACTCCAAGTATTTTGGGAGTTATGATGGAAATAGTTGGACTCGCGCTTTGGTCTAGCAGTTTACAGACCTACCTGCGATTGTTGACCATAACTCACTCAATTCAACTCGAAATTGATTCAAATTCTTGCCATTTCGAAGGTGTCGAAGTGTAGTTGAAAACAGAAGAAACGGAGATGAAAAACTCCAAATATTTTAAGAGTTATGTTGGAAATAGTTAGACTCGCGCTTTCGCCTAGGAGTTTACAGACCAACCTGAGACTGAAAGCCCATAACTCACTCAATTCAACTCAGAATTCATTAAAATTTGTTCCATTTCGAGGGAGTCGAAGTGTGGTTTAAAACGGAAGAAACGTAGATGAAAAACTCCAAGCATTTTTGGAGTTAAGATGGAAATAGTTAGACTCGCACTTTAGTCTAGCAGTTTACAGACCTACCTACGATTGATTGACCATAACTCACTCAATTCAACTCGGAATTGATTCAAATTCTTAACATTTCGAAGATGTCGAAGTGTAGTTGAAAACGGAAGAAACGGAGATTAAAAACTCAAAGTATTTTAAGAGTTATGTTGGAAATAGTTAGACTCGCGCTTTCGCCTAGCAGTTTACAGACCAACCTCAGACTGAAAGACCAGAACTCACTCAATTCAACTCGGAATTCAATGAAATTTGATCTATTTTGAGAGAGTCGAAGTGTGGGTTAAAACGGAAGAAACGGAGATAAAAAATTCCAAGTATTTTGAGAGTTACGGTGGAAATAGTTAGACTCGCACTTTGGACTAGCAGTTTACAGACCTACCTACGATTGATTGACCATAACTCACTCAATTCAACTCGGAATTGATTCAAATTCATGCAATTTCGAAAATGTCGAAGTGTAGTTGAAAACAGAAGAAACGGAGATGAAAAACTCCAAGTATTTTAAGAGTTATGATGGAAATAGTTAGACTCATGCTTTCGCCTATCTGTTGACAGACCTACCTCCGATTGAATGACCATAACTCACTCAATTCAACTCGGAATTCAATAAAATTTGTTCCATTTCGAAGGAGTCGAAGTGTAGATTAAAATGGAAGAAACAGAGATGATAAAAGCCAAGTATTTTTAGAGTTACGGTGGAAATAGTTAGACTCGCACTTTGGTCTAGCTGTTTACAGACCTACCTCCGATTGATTAACCATAACTCACTCAATTCAACTCGAAATTCCTTGAAATTTGTTCCATTTCGAAGGTATCGAAGTGTAGTTCACAACGGAAGAAACGGAGATGAAAAACTCTATGTATTTTGAAAGTAATGGTGGAAATAATTAGACTCGAGCTTTGGTCTAGCAGTTTACATACCTACTTCCGACTTAATGACCATAACTCACTAAATTCAACTCGTAATTCATTGAAATTTGTTTCATTTTGAAAGTGTCGATGTGTAGTTTACAACGGAAGAAACGGAGATGAAAAAGTCAAATTATTTTGACAGTTATGATGGAAATTGTTAGACTCGCGCTTTGGTCTAGTAGTTTACAGACTTACCTCAGATCGAATGACCATAACTCACCCAATTCAACTCAGAATTCATTGAAATTTGTTCCATTTCGAGGGAGTCGAAGTGTGGTTTAAAACGGAGATGAAAAACTCGAAGTATTTTGTGAGTTATGATGGAAATAGTTAGACTCGCACTTTGGTCTAGCAGTTTACAGACCTACCTACGATTGATTGACCATAACTCACTCAATTTAACTCGGAATTGATTCAAATTCATGCAATTTCGAAGATGTCGAAGTGTAGTTGAAAACGGAAGAAACGGAGATGAAAAACTGGAAGTATTTTAAGAGTTATGATGGAAATAGTTAGTCTCGCGCTTTCGCCTAGCAGTTTACAGACCTACCTCAGATTGAAGGACCATAACTCACTCAATTCAACTCGGAATTCGTTGAAATTTGTTCTATTTCGAGTGAGTCGAAGTGTAGTTTAAAACGGAAGAAACGGAGATGAAAAACTCCAAGTATTTTAAGTGTTATGATGGAAATAGTTAGACTCGCACTTTGGAATAGCATTTTACAGACCTACCTACGATTGATTGACCATAACTCACTCAATTTCACTCGGAATTGATTCAAATTCATGCAATTTCGAAAATGTCGAAGTGTAGTTGAAAATAGAAGAAACGGAGATGAAAAACTGCAAGTATTTTAGGTGTTATGATGGAAATAGTTAGTATCGCGCTTTCGCCTAGCAATTTACAGACCTACCTCAGATTGAAGGAACATAACTCACTCAATTCAACTCGGAATTCGTTGAAATTTGTTCTATTTCGAGTGAGTCGAAGTGTGGTTTAAAACGGAAGAAACGGAGATGAAAAACTCCAAGTATTTTAAGTGTTATGATGGAAATAGTTAGACTCGCACTTTGGAATAGCAGTTTACAGACCTACCTACGATTGACTCACCATAACTCACTCAATTCAACTCGGAATTGATTCAAATTCTTGCCATTTCGAAGATGTCGAAGTGTAGTTGAAGATGGAAGAAACGGAGATGAAAAACTCCAAGTATTTTAAAAGTTATGATGGAAATAGTTAGATTCGTGCTTTCGCCTATCTGTTGACAGACCTACCTCCGATTGAATGACCATAACTCACTAAATTCAACTCGGAATTCAATAAAATTTGTTCTATTTCGAAGGAGTCGAAGTGTAGATTAAAATGAAAGAAACAGAGATGAAAAAAGCCAAGTATTTTGAGAGTTACGTTGGAAATAGTTAGACTCGCACTTTGGTCTGGCAGTTTACAGACATACCTCCGATTGATTGACCATAACTCACTAAATTCAACTCGAAATTCATTGAAATTTGTTCCATTTCGAAGGGATCGAATTGTTGTTTACAACGGAAGAAACGAAGATGAAAAACTCTATGTATTATGAAAGTAATGGTGAAAATAATTAGACTCGAGCTTTGGTCTAGCAGTTTACATACCTACCTCCGACTTAATGACCATAACTCACTAAATTCGACTCGTAATTCATTGAAATTTGTTTCATTTTGAAGGTGTCGAAGTGTAGTTTAAAACGGAAGAAACGGAGATGAAAAACTCCAAGTATTTTGGGAGTTATGATGGAAATAGTTGGACTCGCGCTTTGGTCTAGCAGTTTACAGACCTACCTGCGATTGATTGACCATAACTCACTCAATTCAACTCGGAATTGATTCAAATTCTTGCCATTTCGAAGATGTCGAAGTGTAGTTGAAAACGGAAGAAACGGAGATGAAAAACTCCAAGTATTTTAAGAGTTATGTTGGAAATAGTAAGACTCGCGCTTTCGCCTAGGAGTTTACAGACCAACCTGAGACTGAAAGACCATAACTCACTCAATTCAACTCGGAATTCATTAAAATTTGTTCCATTTTGAGGTAGTCGAAGTGTGGTTTAAAACGGAAGAAACGTAGATGAAAAACTCCAAGTATTTTGAGAGTTAAGATGGAAATAGTTAGACTCGCGCTTTAGTCTAGCAGTTTACAGACCTACCTACGATTGATTGACCATAACTCACTCAATTCAACTCGGAATTGATTCAAATTCTTAACATTTCGAAGATGTCGAAGTGTAGTTGGAGATGGAAGAAACGGAGATGAAAAACTCCAAGTATTTTAAGAGTTATGATGGAAATAGTTAGACTCGTGCTTTCGCCTATCTGCTGACAGACCTACCTACGATTGAATGACCATAACTCACTCAATTCAACTCGGAATTGAATAAAATTTGTTCCATTTCGAAGGAGTCGAAGTGTAGATTAAAATGGAAGAAACAGAGATGAAAAAAGCCAAGTATTTTGAGATTTACGGTGGAAATAGTTAGACTCGCACTTTGGTCTAGCAGTTTACAGACCTACCTCCGATTGATTGACCATAACTCACTCAATTCAACTCGAAATTCATTGAAATTTGTTCCATTTCGACGGTATCGAAGTGTAGTTTACAACGGAAGAAACGAAGATGAAAAACTCTATTTATTTTGAAAGTAATGGTGGAAATAATTAGACTCGAGCTTTGGTCTAGCAGTTTACATACCTACCTCCGACTTAATGACCATAACTCACTAAATTCGACTCGTAATTCATTGAAATTTGTTTCATTTTGAAGGTGTCGAAGTGTAGTTTAAAACGGAAGAAACGGAGATGAAAAACTCCAAGTATTTTGGGAGTTATGATGGAAATAGTTGGACTCGCGCTTTGGTCTAGCAGTTTACAGACCTACCTGCGATTGATTGACCATAACTCACTCAATTCAACTCGGAATTGATTCAAATTCTTGCCATTTCGAAGATGTCGAAGTGTAGTTGAAAACGGAAGAAACGGAGATGAAAAACTCCAAGTATTTTAAGAGTTATGTTGGAAATAGTAAGACTCGCGCTTTCGCCTAGGAGTTTACAGACCAACCTGAGACTGAAAGACCATAACTCACTCAATTCAACTCGGAATTCATTAAAATTTGTTCCATTTTGAGGTAGTCGAAGTGTGGTTTAAAACGGAAGAAACGTAGATGAAAAACTCCAAGTATTTTGAGAGTTAAGATGGAAATAGTTAGACTCGCACTTTAGTCTAGCAGTTTACAGACCTACCTACGATTGATTGACCATAACTCACTCAATTCAACTCGCAATTGATTCAAATTCTTAACATTTCGAAGATGTCGAAGTGTAGTTGAAAATGGAAGAAACGGAGATGAAAAACTCCAAGTATTTTGAGAGTTACGGTGGAAATAGTTAGACTCGCACTTTGGTCTAGCAGTTTACAGACCTACCTCCGATTGATTGACCATAACTCACTCAATTCAACTCGAAATTCATTGAAATTTGTTCCATTTCGAAGGTATCGAAGTGTAGTTTACAACAGAAGAAACGGAGATGAAAAACTCTATGTATTTTGGAAGTAGTGGTGGAAATAATTAGACTCGAGCTTTGGTCTAGCAGTTTACATACCTACCTCCGACTTAATGACCATAACTCACTAAATTCAACTCGTAATTCATTGAAATTTGTTTCATTTTGAAGGTGTCAAAGTGTAGTTTAGAACGGAAAAAACGGAGATGAAAAACTCCAAGTATTTTGAGTGTTATGATGGAAATAGTTAGACTCGCACTTTGGAATAGCAGTTTACAGACCTACCTACGATTGATTCACCATAACTCACTCAATTCAACTCGGAATTGATTCAAATTCTTGTCATTTCGAAGATGTCGAAGTGTAGTTGAAGACGAAAGAAACGGAGATGAAAAACTCCAAGTATTTTAAGAGTTATGATGGAAATAGTTAGACTCGTGCTTTCGCCTATCTGCTGACAGACCTACCTACGATTGAATGACCATAACTCACTCAATTCAACTCGGAATTGAATAAAATTTGTTCCATTTCGAAGGAGTCGAAGTGTAGATTAAAATGGAAGAAACAGAGATGAAAAAAGCCAAGTATTTTGAGATTTACGGTGGAAATAGTTAGACTCGCACTTTGGTCTAGCAGTTTACAGACCTACCTCCGATTGATTGACCATAACTCACTCAATTCAACTCGAAATTCATTGAAATTTGTTCTATTTCGACGGTATCGAAGTGTAGTTTACAACGGAAGAAACGAAGATGAAACACTCTATGTATTTTGAAAGTTATGGTGGAAATAATTAGACTCAAGCTTTGGTCTAGCAGTTTACATACCTACCTACGATTGATTGACCATAACTCACTCAATTCAACTCGGAATTGATTCAAATTCTTAACATTTCGAAGATGTCAAAGTGTAGTTGAAAACGGAAGAAACGGAGATGAAAAACTCAAAGTATTTTAAGAGTTATGTTGGAAATAGTTAGACTCGCGCTTTCGCCTAGCAGTTTACAGACCAACCTCAGACTGAAAGAACAGAACTCACTCAATTCAACTCGGAATTCATTGAAATTTGATCTATTTTGAGAGAGTCGAAGTGTGGGTTAAAACGGAAGAAACGAAGATAAAAAATTCCAAGTATTTTGAGAGTTACGGTGGAAATAGTTAGACTCGCACTTTGGACTAGCAGTTTACAGACCTACCTACGATTGATTGACCATAACTCACTCAATTCAACTCGGAATTGATTCAAATTCATGCAATTTCGAACATGTCGAAGTGTAGTTGAAGACGAAAGAAACGGAGATGAAAAACTCCAAGTATTTTAAGAGTTATGATGGAAATAGTTAGACTCGTGCTTTCGCCTATCTGCTGACAGACCTACCTACGATTGAATGACCATAACTCACTCAATTCAACTCGGAATTGAATAAAATTTGTTCCATTTCGAAGGAGTCGAAGTGTAGATTAAAATGGAAGAAACAGAGATGAAAAAAGCCAAGTATTTTGAGATTTACGGTGGAAATAGTTAGACTCGCACTTTGGTCTAGCAGTTTACAGACCTACCTCCGATTGATTGACCATAACTCACTCAATTCAACTCGAAATTCATTGAAATTTGTTCCATTTCGACGGTATCGAAGTGTAGTTTACAACGGAAGAAACAAAGATGAAAAACTCTATGTATTTTGAAAGTTATGGTGGAAATAATTAGACTCAAGCTTTGGTCTAGCAGTTTACATACCTACCTCCGACTTAATGACCATAACTCACTAAATTCGACTCGTAATTCATTGAAATTTGTTTCATTTTGAAGGTGTCGAAGTGTAGTTTAAAACGGAAGAAACGGAGATGAAAAACTCCAAGTATTTTGGGAGTTATGATGGAAATAGTTGGACTCGCGCTTTGGTCTAGCAGTTTACAGACCTACCTGCGATTGTTGACCATAACTCACTCAATTCAACTCGAAATTGATTCAAATTCTTGCCATTTCGAAGGTGTCGAAGTGTAGTTGAAAACAGAAGAAACGGAGATGAAAAACTCCAAATATTTTAAGAGTTATGTTGGAAATAGTTAGACTCGCGCTTTCGCCTAAGAGTTTACAGACCAACCTGAGACTGAAAGCCCATAACTCACTCAATTCAACTCAGAATTCATTAAAATTTGTTCCATTTCGAGGGAGTCGAAGTGTGGTTTAAAACGGAAGAAACGTAGATGAAAAACTCCAAGCATTTTTGGAGTTAAGATGGAAATAGTTAGACTCGCACTTTAGTCTAGCAGTTTACAGACCTACCTACGATTGATTGACCATAACTCACTCAATTCAACTCGGAATTGATTCAAATTCTTAACATTTCGAAGATGTCGAAGTGTAGTTGAAAACGGAAGAAACGGAGATTAAAAACTCAAAGTATTTTAAGAGTTATGTTGGAAATAGTTAGACTCGCGCTTTCGCCTAGCAGTTTACAGACCAACCTCAGACTGAAAGACCAGAACTCACTCAATTCAACTCGGAATTCAATGAAATTTGATCTATTTTGAGAGAGTCGAAGTGTGGGTTAAAACGGAAGAAACGGAGATAAAAAATTCCAAGTATTTTGAGAGTTACGGTGGAAATAGTTAGACTCGCACTTTGGACTAGCAGTTTACAGACCTACCTACGATTGATTGACCATAACTCACTCAATTCAACTCGGAATTGATTCAAATTCATGCAATTTCGAAAATGTCGAAGTGTAGTTGAAAACAGAAGAAACGGAGATGAAAAACTCCAAGTATTTTAAGAGTTATGATGGAAATAGTTAGACTCATGCTTTCGCCTATCTGTTGACAGACCTACCTCCGATTGAATGACCATAACTCACTCAATTCAACTCGGAATTCAATAAAATTTGTTCCATTTCGAAGGAGTCGAAGTGTAGATTAAAATGGAAGAAACAGAGATGATAAAAGCCAAGTATTTTTAGAGTTACGGTGGAAATAGTTAGACTCGCACTTTGGTCTAGCTGTTTACAGACCTACCTCCGATTGATTAACCATAACTCACTCAATTCAACTCGAAATTCCTTGAAATTTGTTCCATTTCGAAGGTATCGAAGTGTAGTTCACAACGGAAGAAACGGAGATGAAAAACTCTATGTATTTTGAAAGTAATGGTGGAAATAATTAGACTCGAGCTTTGGTCTAGCAGTTTACATACCTACTTCCGACTTAATGACCATAACTCACTAAATTCAACTCGTAATTCATTGAAATTTGTTTCATTTTGAAAGTGTCGATGTGTAGTTTACAACGGAAGAAACGGAGATGAAAAAGTCAAATTATTTTGACAGTTATGATGGAAATTGTTAGACTCGCGCTTTGGTCTAGTAGTTTACAGACTTACCTCAGATCGAATGACCATAACTCACCCAATTCAACTCAGAATTCATTGAAATTTGTTCCATTTCGAGGGAGTCGAAGTGTGGTTTAAAACGGAGATGAAAAACTCGAAGTATTTTGTGAGTTATGATGGAAATAGTTAGACTCGCACTTTGGTCTAGCAGTTTACAGACCTACCTACGATTGATTGACCATAACTCACTCAATTTAACTCGGAATTGATTCAAATTCATGCAATTTCGAAGATGTCGAAGTGTAGTTGAAAACGGAAGAAACGGAGATGAAAAACTGGAAGTATTTTAAGAGTTATGATGGAAATAGTTAGTCTCGCGCTTTCGCCTAGCAGTTTACAGACCTACCTCAGATTGAAGGACCATAACTCACTCAATTCAACTCGGAATTCGTTGAAATTTGTTCTATTTCGAGTGAGTCGAAGTGTAGTTTAAAACGGAAGAAACGGAGATGAAAAACTCCAAGTATTTTAAGTGTTATGATGGAAATAGTTAGACTCGCACTTTGGAATAGCATTTTACAGACCTACCTACGATTGATTGACCATAACTCACTCAATTTCACTCGGAATTGATTCAAATTCATGCAATTTCGAAAATGTCGAAGTGTAGTTGAAAATAGAAGAAACGGAGATGAAAAACTGCAAGTATTTTAGGTGTTATGATGGAAATAGTTAGTATCGCGCTTTCGCCTAGCAATTTACAGACCTACCTCAGATTGAAGGAACATAACTCACTCAATTCAACTCGGAATTCGTTGAAATTTGTTCTATTTCGAGTGAGTCGAAGTGTGGTTTAAAACGGAAGAAACGGAGATGAAAAACTCCAAGTATTTTAAGTGTTATGATGGAAATAGTTAGACTCGCACTTTGGAATAGCAGTTTACAGACCTACCTACGATTGACTCACCATAACTCACTCAATTCAACTCGGAATTGATTCAAATTCTTGCCATTTCGAAGATGTCGAAGTGTAGTTGAAGATGGAAGAAACGGAGATGAAAAACTCCAAGTATTTTAAAAGTTATGATGGAAATAGTTAGATTCGTGCTTTCGCCTATCTGTTGACAGACCTACCTCCGATTGAATGACCATAACTCACTCAATTCAACTCGGAATTCAATAAAATTTGTTCTATTTCGAAGGAGTCGAAGTGTAGATTAAAATGAAAGAAACAGAGATGAAAAAAGCCAAGTATTTTGAGAGTTACGTTGGAAATAGTTAGACTCGCACTTTGGTCTGGCAGTTTACAGACATACCTCCGATTGATTGACCATAACTCACTAAATTCAACTCGAAATTCATTGAAATTTGTTCCATTTCGAAGGGATCGAATTGTTGTTTACAACGGAAGAAACGAAGATGAAAAACTCTATGTATTATGAAAGTAATGGTGAAAATAATTAGACTCGAGCTTTGGTCTAGCAGTTTACATACCTACCTCCGACTTAATGACCATAACTCACTAAATTCGACTCGTAATTCATTGAAATTTGTTTCATTTTGAAGGTGTCGAAGTGTAGTTTAAAACGGAAGAAACGGAGATGAAAAACTCCAAGTATTTTGGGAGTTATGATGGAAATAGTTGGACTCGCGCTTTGGTCTAGCAGTTTACAGACCTACCTGCGATTGATTGACCATAACTCACTCAATTCAACTCGGAATTGATTCAAATTCTTGCCATTTCGAAGATGTCGAAGTGTAGTTGAAAACGGAAGAAACGGAGATGAAAAACTCCAAGTATTTTAAGAGTTATGTTGGAAATAGTAAGACTCGCGCTTTCGCCTAGGAGTTTACAGACCAACCTGAGACTGAAAGACCATAACTCACTCAATTCAACTCGGAATTCATTAAAATTTGTTCCATTTTGAGGTAGTCGAAGTGTGGTTTAAAACGGAAGAAACGTAGATGAAAAACTCCAAGTATTTTGAGAGTTAAGATGGAAATAGTTAGACTCGCACTTTAGTCTAGCAGTTTACAGACCTACCTACGATTGATTGACCATAACTCACTCAATTCAACTCGGAATTGATTCAAATTCTTAACATTTCGAAGATGTCGAAGTGTAGTTGGAGATGGAAGAAACGGAGATGAAAAACTCCAAGTATTTTAAGAGTTATGATGGAAATAGTTAGACTCGTGCTTTCGCCTATCTGCTGACAGACCTACCTACGATTGAATGACCATAACTCACTCAATTCAACTCGGAATTGAATAAAATTTGTTCCATTTCGAAGGAGTCGAAGTGTAGATTAAAATGGAAGAAACAGAGATGAAAAAAGCCAAGTATTTTGAGATTTACGGTGGAAATAGTTAGACTCGCACTTTGGTCTAGCAGTTTACAGACCTACCTCCGATTGATTGACCATAACTCACTCAATTCAACTCGAAATTCATTGAAATTTGTTCCATTTCGACGGTATCGAAGTGTAGTTTACAACGGAAGAAACGAAGATGAAAAACTCTATTTATTTTGAAAGTAATGGTGGAAATAATTAGACTCGAGCTTTGGTCTAGCAGTTTACATACCTACCTCCGACTTAATGACCATAACTCACTAAATTCGACTCGTAATTCATTGAAATTTGTTTCATTTTGAAGGTGTCGAAGTGTAGATTAAAACGAAAGAAACGGAGATGAAAAACTCCAAGTATTTTCGGAGTTATGATGGAAATAGTTCGACTCGCGCTTTGGTCTAGCAGTTTACAGACCTACCTGCGATTGATTGACCATAACTCACTCAATTCAACTCGGAATTGATTCAAATTCTTGCCATTTCGAAGATGTCGAAATGTAGTTGAAAACGGAAGAAACGGAGATGAAAAACTCCAAGTATTTTAAGAGTTATGTTGGGAATAGTTAGACTCGCGCTTTCGCCAAGCAGTTTAAAGACCAACCTCAGACTGAAAGACCAGAACTCACTCAATTCAACTCGAAATTCATTGAAATTTGTTTCATTTCGAGGGAGTCGAAGTGTGGTTTAAAACAGAAGAAACGGAGATGAAAAAAGCCAAGTATTTTGAGAGTTACGGTGGAAATAGTTAGACTCGCACTTTGGTTTAGCAGTTTACAGACCTACCTCCGATTGATTGACCATAACTCACTCAATTCAACTCGAAATTCATTGAAATTTGTTCCATTTCAAAGGTATCGAAGTATAGTTTAGAACGGAAGAAACGGAGATGAAAACTCTATGTATTTTGGAAGTAATGGTGGAAATAATTAGACTCGAGCTTTGGTCTAGCAGTTTACATACCTACCTCCGACTTAGTGACCATAGCTCCCTAAATTCAACTCGTAATTTATTGAAATTTGTTTCATTTTGAAGGTGTCGAAGTGTAGTTTACAACGGAAGAAACGGAGATGAAAAACTCCAAGTATTTTGAGTGTTATGATGGAAATAGTTAGACTCGCACTTTGGAATAGCAGTTTACATACCTACCTACGATTAATTGCCCATAACTCACTCAATTCAACTGGGAATTGATTCAAATTCTTGCCATTTCGAAGATGTCGAAGTGTAGTTGAAGATGGAAGAAACGGAGATAAAAAACTCCAAGTATTTTAAGAGTTATGATGGAAATAGTTAGACTCGTGCTTTCGCCTATCTGTTGACGGACCTACCTCCGATTGAATGACCATAACTCACTCAATTCAACTCGGAATTCAATAAAATTTGTTCCATTTCGAAGGAGTCGAAGTATAGATTAAAATGGAAGAAACAGAGATGAAAAAAGCAAAGTATTTTTAGAGTTACGGTGGAAATAGTTAGACTCGCACTTTGGTCTAGCAGTTTACAGACCTACCTCCGATTAATTGACCATAACTCACTCAATTCAACTCGAAATTCATTGAAATTTGTTCCATTTTGAAGGTATCGAAGTGTAGTTTACAACGGAAGAAACGAAGATGAAAAACTCTACGTATTTTGAAAGTAATGGTGGAAATAATTAGACTCGAGCTTTGGTCTAGCAGTTTACATACCTACCTCCGACTTAATGACTATAACTCACTAAATTCGACTCGTAATTCATTGAAATTTGTTTCATTTTGAAGGTGTCGAAGGGTAGTTTAAAACAGAAGAAACGGGGATAAAAAACTCCAAGTATTTTTGGATTTATGATGAAAATAGTTGGACTCGCGCTTTGGTCTAGCAGTTTAAAGACCTACCTGCGATAGAATGACCATAACTCACTCAATTCATCTCGGAATTGATTCAAATTCTTGCCATTTCGAAGATGTCGAAGTGTAGTTGAAAACGGAAGAAACGGAGATGAAAAAGTACAAGTATTTTAAGAGTTATGTTGGGAATAGTTAGACTCGCGCTTTCGCCTAGCAGTTTAAAGACCAACCTCAGACTGAAAGACCAGAACTCACTCAATTCAACTCGAAATTCATTGAAATTTGTTTCATTTCGAGTGAGTCGAAGTGTGGTATAAAACAGAAGAAACGGAGATGAAAAAATCCAAGTATTTTGAGAGTTACGGTGGAAATAGTTAGACTCGCACTTTGGTCTTGCAGTTTACAGACCTACCTCCATTTATTAACCATAACTCACTCAATTCAACTCGAAATTCATTGAAATTTGTTCCATTTCGAAGGTATCGAAGTGTAGTTTACAACGGAAGAAAGAAAGATGAAAAACTCTATGTATTTTGAAAGTAATCGTGGAAATAATTAGACTCGAGCTTTGGTCTAGCAGTTTACATACCTACCTCCGACTTAATGACCATAACTCACTAAATTCGACTAGTAATTCATTGAAATTTGTTTCATTTTGAAGGTGTCGAAGTGTAGTTTAAAACGGAAGAAACGGAGATGAAAAACTCTATGTATTTTGGAAGTAATGGTGGAAATAATTAGACTCGAGCTTTGGTCTAGCAGTTTACATACCTACCTCCGACTTAATGACCATAACTCACTAAATTCCACTCGTAATTCATTGAAATTTGTTTCATTTTGAAGGTGTCGAACTGTAGTTTACAACGGAAGAAACGGAGATGAAAAACTCCAAGTATTTTGAGTGTTATGATGAAAATAGTTAGACTAGCACTTTGGAATAGCAGTTTACAGACCTACCTACGTTTGATTGACCATAACTCACTCAATTCAACTTGGAATTGATTCAAATTCTTGCCATTTCGAAGATGTCGAAGTGTAGTTGAAGACGGAAGAAACGGAGATGAAAAACTCCAAGTATTTTAAGAGTTATGATGAAAATAGTTAGACTCGTGCTTTCGCCTAGCTGTTGACAGACCTACCTCCGATTGAATGACCATAACTCACTCAATTCAACTCGGAATTCAATAAAATTTGTTCCATTTCGAAGGAGTCGAAGTGTAGATTAAAATGGAAGAAACAGAAACGAAGATGAAAAAGTCCAAGTATTTTGACAGTTATGATGGAAATAGTTAGACTCGCGCTTTGTTCTAGTAGTTTACAGACCTACGTTAGATTGAAGGACCATAACTCACTCAATTCAACTCAGAATTCATTGAAATTTGTTCCATTTCGAGGGAGTCGAAGTGTGGTTTAAAACGGAAGAAACGGAGATAAAAAACTCGAAGTATTTTGTGAGTTATGATGAAAATAGTTAGACTCGCAATTTGGTCTAGCAGTTTACAGACCTACCTACGATTGATTGACCATAACTCACTCAATTTAACTCGGAATTGATTCAAATTCATGCAATTTCGAAGATGTCGATGTGTAGTTGAAAACGGAAGAAACGGAGATGAAAAACTCCAAGTATTTTAAGAGTTGTGATGGAAATAGTTAGACTCGCGCTTTCGCCTAGCAGTTTACAGACCTACCTCAGATTGAAGGACCATAACTCACTCAATTCAACTCGGAATTCATTGAAATTTGTTCCATTTCAAGGGAGTCGAAGTGTGGTTCAAAATGGAAGAAACGTAGATGAAAAACTCCAAGTATTTTGAGAGTTATGATGTAAATAGTTAGACTCGCACTTTGGTATAGCAGTTTACAGACCTACCTGCGATTGATTGACCATAACTCACTCAGTTCAACTCGGAATTGATTCAAATACTTGCCATTTCGAAGATGTCGAAGTGTAGTTGAAGACGGAAGAAACGGAGATGAAAAACTCCAAGTATTTTAAGAGTTATGATGGAAATAGTTAGACTCGCGCTTTCGCCTATCTGTTGACAGACATACCTCCGATTGATTGACTATAACTCACTCAATTCAACTCGGAATTCAATAAAATTTGTTCCATTTCGAATGAGTCGAAGTCTACATTAAACGGGAAGAAACAGATATGAAAAAAGCCAAGTATTTTGAGAGTTACGGTGGAAATAGTTAGACTCGCACTTTGGTTAGCTGTTTACAGACCTACCTATGATTGATTGACCATAACTCACTCAATTCAACTCGGAATTGATTCAAATTCTTGCCATTTCGAAGATGTCGAAGTGTAGTTGAAAACAGAAGAAACGGAAATGAAAAACTCCAAGTATTTTAGAGTTATGTTGGAAATAGTTAGACTCGCGCTTTCGCCTAGCAGTTTACAGACCAACCTCAGACTGAAAGACCATAACTCACTCAATTCAACTCGGAATTCATTGAAATTTGTTCCATTTCGAGGGAGTCGAAGTGTGGTTTAAAACGGAAGAAACGGAAATGAAAAACTCCAAGCATTTTGAGAGTTAAGATGGAAATAGTTAGACTCGCACTTTGGTCTCGCAGTTTACAGACCTACTTACGATTGATTGACCATAACTCACTCAATTCAACTCGGAATTGATTCAAATTCATGCAATTTCGAAGATGTCGAAGTGTAGTTAAAAACAGAAGAAACGGAGATGAAAAAGTGCAAGTATTTTAAGAGTTATGATTGAGTTAGACTCGCACTTTCACCTAGCAGTTTACAGACCTACCTCAGATTGAAGGACCATAACTCCATCAATTCAACTCGGAATTCATTGAAATTTGTTCCATTTCGAGGGAGTCGAAGTGTGGTTTAAAACGGAAGAAACGGAGATGAAAAACTCCAAGTATTTTGAGAGTTATGATGGAAATAGTTAGACTCGCACTTTGGTCTAGGAGTTTACAGACCTACCTACGATTGATTGACCCTAACTCACTCAATTCAACTCGGAATTGATTCAAATTCTTGCCATTTTGAAGATGTCGAAGTGTAGTTGAAGACGGAAGAGACGGCGATGAAGAACTCCAAGTATTTTAAGAGTTATGATAGAAATAGTTAGACTCGCGCTTTCGCCTATCTGTTGACAGACCTACCTCCGATTAAATGACCATAACTCACTCAATTCAACTCGGAATTCAATGAAATTTGTTCCATTTCGAAGGAGTCAAAGTGTAGTTTAAAATGCAAGAAACAGAGATGAAAAAGCCAAGTATTTTGAGAGTTACGGTGGAAATAGTTAGACTCGCACTTCGGTCTAGCAGTTTATAGACCTACCTCCGATTGATTGACCATAACTCACACAATTCAACTCAAAATTCAATGAAATTTGTTCCATTTAGAAGGTATCGAAGTGTAGTTTACAACGGAAGAAACGGAGGTGAAAAACTCTATGTATTTTGAAAGTAATGGTGGAAATAATTAGACTCGAGCTTTGGTCTAGCAGTTTACATACCTTACCTCCGATTTAATGACCATAACTCACTAAATTCAACTCGTAATTCATTGAAATTTGTTTCATTTTGAAGGTGTTGAAGTGCAGTTTAAAACGGAAGAAACGGAGATGAAAAACTCCAAGTATTTTGGGAGTTATGATGGAAATAGTTGGACTCGCGCTTTGGTCTAGTAGTTTACAGACCTACCTCCGATTGATTGACCCTAACTCACTCAATTTAACTCGGAATTTATTCAAATTCTTACTATTTCGAAGATGTCGAAGTGTAGTTGAAAACGGAAGAAACGGAGATGAAAAACTCCAAGTATTTTTAGAGTTATGTTGGAAATAGTTAGACTCTCGCTTTCGCCTAGCAGTTTACAGACTAACCTCAGACTGAAAGACCATAACTCACTCAATTCAACTCGGAATTCATTGAAATTTGTTCCATTTCGAGGGAGTCGAAGTGTGGTTTAAAACGGAAGAAACGAAGATGAAAAACTCCAAGTATTTTTGGAGTTATAATGGAAATAGTTAGACTCGCACTTTGGTCTAGCAGTTTACAGACCTACCTACAATTCATTGACCATAACTCACTCAATTCAACTAGGAATTGATTTAAATTCATGCAATTTCGAAGATGTCGAAGTATAGTTGAAAACGGAAGAAACGGGGATGAAAAACTGCAAGTATTTTAAGAGTTATGATGGAAATAGTTAGACTCGCGCTTTCGCCTAGCAGTTTACAGACCTACCTCAGATTGAAGGACCATAACTCACTCAATTCAACTCGGAATTCATTGAAATTTGTTCCATTTCGAGGGAGTCGAAGTGTGGTTTAAAACGGAAGAAACGGAGATGAAAAATTCCAAGTATTTTGAGAGTTATGATGAAATAGTTAGACTCGCACTTTGGTCTAGCAGTTTACAGACCTACCTACGATTGATTGGCCATAACTCACTCAATTCAACTCGGAATTGATTCAAATTCATGCAATTTCGAAGATGTCGAAGTGTAGTTGAAAACGGAAGAAACGGAGATGAAAAATTCTAAGTATTTTAAGAGTTATGATGGAAATAGTTAGACTCGCGCTTCCGCCTAGCAATTTACAGACCTACCTCAGATTGAAGGACCATAACTCACTCAATTCAACTCGGAATTCATTGAAATTTGTTCCATTTCGAGGGAGTCGAAGTGTGGTTTAAAACGGAAGAATCGGAGATGAAAAACTCCAAGTATTTTGAGAGTTACGATGGAAATAGTTAGACTCGCACTTTGGTCTAGCAGTTTACAGACCTACCTACGATTGATTGACCATAACTCACTCAATTCAACTCGGAATTGATTCAAATTCTTGCAATTTCGAAGATGTCGAAGTGTAGTTGAAAACGGAAGAAACAGAGATGAAAAACTCTAAGTATTTTAAGAGTTATGATGGAAATAGTTAGACTCGCGCTTCCGCCTAGCAATTTACAGACCTACCTCAGACTGAAAGACCATAACTCACTCAATTCAACTCGGAATTCATTGAAATTTGTTCCATTTCGAGGGAGTCGAAGTGTGGTTTAAAACGGAAGAAACGGAGATGAAAAATTCCAAGTATTTTGAGAGTTATGATGGAAATAGTTAGACTCGCACTTTGGTCTAGCAGTTTACAGACCTCCCTCCGATTGAATGACCAAAACTCACTCAGTTCACAACTCGGAATTTATTAAAATTCATGCCATTTCGAAGATGTCGAAGTGTAGTTGAAAACGGAAGAAACGGAGATGAAAAATTCTAAGTATTTTAAGAGTTATGATGGAAATAGTTAGACTCGCGCTTCCGCCTAGCAATTTACAGACCTACCTCAGATTGAAGGACCATAACTCACTCAATTCAACTCGGAATTCATTGAAATTTGTTCCATTTCGAGGGAGTCGAAGTGTGGTTTAAAACGGAAGAATCGGAGATGAAAAACTCCAAGTATTTTGAGAGTTACGATGGAAATAGTTAGACTCGCACTTTGGTCTAGCAGTTTACAGACCTACCTACGATTGATTGACCATAACTCACTCAATTCAACTCGGAATTGATTCAAATTCTTGCCATTTCGAAGATGTCGAAGTGTAGTTGAAAACGGAAGAAACAGAGATGAAAAACTCTAAGTATTTTAAGAGTTATGATGGAAATAGTTAGACTCTCGCTTCCGCCTAGCAGTTTACAGACCTACCTCAGACTGAAAGACCATAACTCACTCAATTCAACTCGGAATTCATTGAAATTTGTTCCATTTCGAGGGAGTCGAAGTGTGGTTTAAAACAGAAGAAACGGAAATGAAAAACTCCAAGCATTTTGAGAGTTAAGATGGAAATAGTTAGACTCGCACTTTGGTCAAGCAGTTTACAGACCTACTTACGATTGATTGACCATAACTCACTCAATTCAACTCGGAATTGATTCAAATTCATGCAATTTCGAAGATGTCGAAGTGTAGTTGAAAACAGAAGAAACGGAGATGAAAAAGTGCAAGTATTTTAAGAGTTATGATGGAGTTAGACTCGCGCTTTCGCCTAGCAGTTTACAGACCTACCTCAGATTGAAGGACCATAACTCCATCAATTCAACTCGGAATTCATTGAAATTTGTTCCATTTCGAGGGAGTCGAAGTGTGGTTTAAAACGGAAGAAACGGAGATGAAAAACTCCAAGTATTTTGAGAGTTATGATGGAAATAGTTAGACTCGCACTTTGGTCTAGGAGTTTACAGACCTACCTACGATTGATTGACCCTAACTCACTCAATTCAACTCGGAATTGATTCAAATTCTTGCCATTTTGAAGATGTCGAAGTGTAGTTGAAGACGGAAGAGACGGCGATGAAGAACTCCAAGTATTTTAAGAGTTATGATAGAAATAGTTAGACTCGCGCTTTCGCCTATCTGTTGACAGACCTACCTCCGATTAAATGACCATAACTCACTCAATTCAACTCGGAATTCAATGAAATTTGTTCCATTTCGAAGGAGTCAAAGTGTAGTTTAAAATGCAAGAAACAGAGATGAAAAAGCCAAGTATTTTGAGAGTTACGGTGGAAATAGTTAGACTCGCACTTCGGTCTAGCAGTTTATAGACCTACCTCCGATTGATTGACCATAACTCACACAATTCAACTCGAAATTCAATGAAATTTGTTCCATTTATAAGGAATCGAAGTGTAGTTTACAACGGAAGAAACGGAGGTGAAAAACTCTATGTATTTTGAAAGTAATGGTGGAAATAATTAGACTCGAGCTTTGGTCTAGCAGTTTACATACCTACCTCCGATTTAATGACCATAACTCACTAAATTCAACTCGTAATTCATTGAAATTTGTTTCATTTTGAAGGTGTTGAAGTGCAGTTTAAAACGGAAGAAACGGAGATGAAAAACTCCAAGTATTTTGGGAGTTATGATGGAAATAGTTGGACTCGCGCTTTGGTCTAGTAGTTTACAGACCTACCTCCGATTGATTGACCCTAACTCACTCAATTTAACTCGGAATTTATTCAAATTCTTACTATTTCGAAGATGTCGAAGTGTAGTTGAAAACGGAAGAAACGGAGATGAAAAACTCCAAGTATTTTTAGAGTTATGTTGGAAATAGTTAGACTCTCGCTTTCGCCTAGCAGTTTACAGACTAACCTCAGACTGAAAGACCATAACTCACTCAATTCAACTCGGAATTCATTGAAATTTGTTCCATTTCGAGGGAGTCGAAGTGTGGTTTAAAACGGAAGAAACGAAGATGAAAAACTTCAAGTATTTTTGGAGTTATAATGAAAATAGTTAGACTCGCACTTTGGTCTAGCAGTTTACAGACCTACCTCCAATTCATTGACCATAACTCACTCAATTCAACTAGGAATTGATTTAAATTCATGCAATTTCGAAGATGTCGAAGTATAGTTGAAAACGGAAGAAACGGGGATGAAAAACTGCAAGTATTTTAAGAGTTATGATGGAAATAGTTAGACTCGCGCTTTCGCCTAGCAGTTTACAGACCTACCTCAGATTGAAGGACCATAACTCACTCAATTCAACTCGAAATTCATTGAAATTTGTTCCCTTTCGAGGGAGTCGAAGTGTGGTTTAAAACGGAAGAAACGGAGATGAAAAATTCTAAGTATTTTGAGAGTTATGATGGAAATAGTTAGACTCGCACTTTGGTCTAGCAGTTTACAGACCTACCTACGATTGATTGACCATAACTCACTCAATTCAACTCGGAATTGATTCAAATTCATGCAATTTCGAAGATGTCGAAGTGTAGTTGAAAACGGAAGAAACGGAGATGAAAAATTCTAAGTATTTTAAGAGTTATGATGGAAATAGTTAGACTCGCGCTTCCGCCTAGCAATTTACAGACCTACCTCAGATTGAAGGACCATAACTCACTCAATTCAACTCGGAATTCATTGAAATTTGTTCCATTTCGAGGGAGTCGAAGTGTGGTTTAAAACGGAAGAATCGGAGATGAAAAACTCCAAGTATTTTGAGAGTTACGATGGAAATAGTTAGACTCGCACTTTGGTCTAGCAGTTTACAGACCTACCTACGATTGATTGACCATAACTCACTCAATTCAACTCGGAATTGATTCAAATTCTTGCAATTTCGAAGATGTCGAAGTGTAGTTGAAAACGGAAGAAACAGAGATGAAAAACTCTAAGTATTTTAAGAGTTATGATGGAAATAGTTAGACTCGCGCTTCCGCCTAGCAGTTTACAGACCTACCTCAGATTGAAGGACCATAACTCACTCAATTCAACTCGAAATTCATTAAAATTTGTTCCATTTCGAGGGAGTCGAAGTGTGGTTTAAAACGGAAGAAACGGAGGTGAAAAACTCCAAGTATTTCGAGAGTTATGATGGAAATAGTTACACTCGCACTTTGGTCTAGCAGTTTACAGACTTACCTACGATTGATTGACCATAACTCACTCAATTCAACTCGGAATTGATTCAAATTCTTGCCATTTCGAAGATGTCGAAGCGTAGTTGAAAACGGAAGAAACGGAGATGAAAAACTCCAAGTATTTTAAGAGTTATGATGGAAATAGCTAGACTCGCGCTTTCGCCTAGCTGTTGGCAGACCTACCTCAGATTGAAGGACCATAACTCACTCAATTCAACTCGAAATTCATTAAAATTTGTTTCATTTCGAGGGAGTCGAAGTGTGGTTTAAAACGGAAGAAACGGAGGTGAAAAACTCCAAGTATTTCGAGAGTTATGATGCAAATAGTTACACTCGCACTTTGGTCTAGCAGTTTACAGACCTACCTACGATTGATTGACCATAACTCACTCAATTCAACTCGGAATTGATTCAAATTCTTGCCATTTCGAAGATGTCGAAGTGTAGTTGAAAACGGAAGAAACGGAGATGAAAAACTCTAAGTATTTTAAGAGTTATGATGGAAATAGCTAGACTCGCGCTTTCGCCTAGCTGTTGACAGACCTACCTCCGATTGAATGACCATAACTCACTCAATTAAACTCGGAATTCATTGAAATTTGTTCCATTTCGAAGGAGTCCATGTGTTGTTTAAAATGGAAGAAACGGAGATGAAAAAAGCCAAGTATTTTGAGAGTTACGGTGGAAATAGTTGGACTCGCACTTTGGTCTAGCAGTTTACAGACCTACCTCTGATTGATTGCTCACCATTTCAATGGAAAAAAAGACCCCTCTTTACTGTAGAAGGACGTTCCATCGAGTTGGTGTGAGGGAATGACATATGGCCTATTCGTTTTTAGATTTTGATAACCATTGTGAGCCAAAACAGATTATTGGATATTTACAGCCGATTGGTGTGGCCAGCCGTCTACCTCCTTCACCTTTCTTTGTACAAAATGGCCCATTTTGCTACTAAGTTTTTTGCCACTTGTTGCCTTGTTTCAACACCCTACATCCTATTATAAGGTCCATACACATAACTGTTAAAGGTAGTAAGGCGATGAAATTTTATTTTTGATTTGTAAATCACATACCCAAATTTTGGTATTTCCACCCAACAAAAAGTAAAACCCTTAAGAAGAAGAGTTTTCCTAGTTGTCGATTACCTCCACCGTCATCCTTAAATTCGATTACTAACCCGTTTGCGGTTGTCCCACTTCGGTACTTTCCGGCTTCGAGAAGACCCCGGCAACTAATCTTCTCTTGATTTGGACTGAATTCTACAAGTCCATTGGGATTCAAACTTGGAATTTCACAAAAGAGGTAGATGATCCTACCCTATGTCAGTGTATTACGATTTTTCTGTCATACATCCCTATTCTATATGCATGCCATCCATGTTTCCCCTTTACAACTTAAATATAAGAATTAGTATTCTCTTTAAAATATTAGTAGGCACTTTGGATTTGAAGTATTTAACTTCATTTATACTTTGAATACTTGATGTTGGCAGGATTTGGAAACTCGATATAATCGCTTTATTTTAGCACCTTATTACAAACTTGATTTTATAAAAATATATTGCAATAAGATTGTACATTTAAATTCCATAGATTTTGCACCGGGGAGGTCCAAATGGATTGAAACATGGAGAAATATCATTTGCATGATATTAGAAAAAAAATTGAATTGTTTTTACCTACAGTCTTGGTATAGAATAAGTTCCACTAGTTAGGTTAATCTCTAGTGGTTACCTAGTACCCAACCTGCCAGTAAGGTTGACGACAGTACAGTGGTCGTGATCACGTAGACCGGTCGAGTTCATCTGCCCGTAAGGTTGACAACAGGCTGCCAGTAGAAAGTCATCTGGCCATTGATATTACCATATATAGCGCTTTAGTACATGTGAGTCCTGCGAACGAGTGTTCGCCTTGTGATACACTACTTCCCAACAAAGTTGGAAATTGGCCACAGAGAAAACTACTACACACTCTTTAATTCAAACAAACATTTCAAAACCAAGTGGTTGAAATTGTTTTATGTAAAAGCACTATCCTCATGCACCTTATTTTTAAGACTATTTCCGCAATTATAAGGCTTGTTGCATAAACTGAATTTTATGACAATTATATTCCATAGTAACATGTATGTATTTTCCTATTAGCTGTCTTGGATTTAGAAAACCGGTTGAGCTATTAGCTCATTATGTGGTTAATAAAAAATTTCAAATATAGTAGAGCAATAGATTGATCTCTGTGGATCCCTAAGATAGAAGATCATTTGAGTAGGTTTCAGTTTCATTAGTTATGTTCTTCAGTTTCGTTTGACTTTCTACTCGATGTGTTGTAATAAATAACTAGCTATGGTGTAATAAGTAATCATGAACTCCTTAAGTCATGTGTTCAATCTTAATGTTTCAAATAAATCATGTTTCCGCAAATTTATTTAGCAGCTTTGTATGTAATGAATGGGTGGATGACCTTGAGCCTTGCTTGCTCATGGGGGCGACCCTACACGGGCATGCAGCAGCTATCGCGCTTGTTCCAGGCCCACACCTCGGTCGGCGCAATTTTCTTTTCCCTAGATCCCTAAAATCAACATAAAATAAATCTTTGCAAACAAGGGTCAAATTGGGTGGTATCAATTTGTCGCTAATGTCCTTTTCTTTCCCTTCATTATTACAACAACCCCCCCACCCCCCCCCACACACACAAAAAACTTTTGACCACAAGTGAATGAATACAGGATATAGTAACAACATCAGCAGCTCAAGAAAGCAAGATCACAAATAAATTAGCGTTGGATTAGAGTAGATGCTCCAAAATGCCATTGGGAGGACTCTTTAAAACCCAAAGAGGAGATGGCCAGCTGCACCGAGTTATCTGGCCTTGCCGTCGGTTGCTGCTTCTGATTGCAATAGCAGCAGCAGTGCTTGCTGGCATATCAAACTTGTTAGGTGGGCGGGAAGAACCTGTTCAGATTAAATGGCAATGTATAGAACTCCTCGTTCCTATTGTCGCCCCTGAAATTTCTGAACTTCACCCACCATGGCATGCCCCTATCCTTTTTTGACTTTTCCACTTCCAATGTATTGTCAAGAGAAACAGCGACAATCATACCCACTGTTGGAGGTGACGAGAATATAGTATTCAAGAACGCATTAAACTGCACCATTCAAAAAAAAATAAAGGAATGCATTAAACTGCAACCGCCAAAGTGTTAAGAAGTCAATAGATCTTAGCTATAGTATACAGTCACAATGAAGCTTGTAGAGATTTCACTGACCCATCCTGCACGGGTATGCACAGGGCCATGACCAGAAGCAGCCTGAAACTCATTAAAAAATTGTGGAACTGATATTCCAAGGAAAAGTGAAAGCCCAGTGATGAAAAGGTTTCGCATAGAATTCATGTTTGTAAACTGAAGGAATGATAGCCCAACGGATGCTGCAAAATCACCCACAAGAAACCTACATGAAAAGAAAGACAAAAAGAGCAACAAAGGAACCAATTCATGAAAGGCAATGACATACCGACAAGACCAAAGAGTACACAGTATAGAGCCGCAAATATTGGGAAGGGTATAGATGCAAAAAGAGCTCCAAATTTTCCTGCAAAAAGGGAATATATAGTGACAAAGTGGTATACATGGCACCCGCAAAAAAATAAAAATGAATTTATCTGCTTAAAGGTTAGGTAAAATCCAACCTAATATCGAGAAGAATATCATGAACCCAGCAGATATCTGAACAACTCTGCGGCTACCAACTCTAGTTAGTCCAAGAAGTCCCACATTTTCCCTGAAATTTATGGCCAAATAATTATCAATTGTAGAGTATAAACCACACAATGATGGAAAGAAAACTTGCCAGCAGCTGTAGCTCATATATAATACATGCTCTTACACAGAAACAGTAGAGCCTGTTCCCGTTCCAAAAAGGCCATCAAGCATTATACCTATTCCCTGCATAAGTACTACCAAAGAATCAAAATGAAGCAAAGTACAGCAAAACAAAAAAAATGCAAATTTAGACTTTTATTTGCTGATGTGAGACTCTGATAATAGTAAAAAATAAGTCAAATCTGCATGGTGGATCAGGAGAAAACGGATATTATGTAAGAAGCATTTGACAATCTTGCCACTCTGAATCATCGAAACATGAGAATCTGGCCTAATGCACTTGGTCCCACCCTCATTGGATAATTCTAGACCTTTGATCAAGCAGGATGAACAAGATGTCCTTGATTCGGCGTCAGACCTGGACCTCACTGGGTCACCCTGTGATGGCCCATTTTGATCAACAGTCCTGATCATCAAGCATATATGCCATGTTGTTCACTGAGTCATGGTCATTTCTGTTCATCAAGATGAGATTAATGACTATGATGCGTATACATGCTTCTGTATAGTTAAAATGTCAAGATATAAAATGCATCAGCAAGGCTGTGATGTCATCCTGGGTATTCCAAGGTGGTGTGGTCTCACAACCCAAAAGTTTTGAGGTTGCATAGCTGACAATTTTAGTAAAGATATTAAGAAGTTTTTAAAGGGACAACTAATCCAAGGACTGATTGATTAACTAAGAGAACTGTTCATCCAGTTCTGTTACATGTTTGTTTTTTTAACTTCCTTTGTCATATTATTGTGATTCAATCAGTTTTGTAGATCGGTATACCCAGCTTGAATACCAAAGCAATCTACAACACAACTAAAAGTTTTACAAATGACAATTGGCAGGAGCTTCAAATGTGTTTGACCAGCTTACCTGCCACCCAATGCCTCGGCTCAAAACATATGCAGGAGGCGGCGTAGCAATTGCAAGACGAGATGCTGCCTTGTATGCACCAGTAGACTGCAGTTGCAAAAAGAGAGGATAAGAGGCATTTGGTAACACTGAAAAGTAGCATTCAATTAATGCCTCTAACACAGACACTAGAATTGCAGCCATTATAGCAACTGTATGGCTACCTCTACTAAAGACACTAGGACTGCAGCCATCATGGCGACTGTATGGCCTGCATCAAATGTCGGTGCACCCCATTGCAAAGGATATGGGAACTTGAACCTGAAAATAATCATCAAACCAGATTTTGCAAATGTCTGCGTTGTTTTCAACATTAATCAGTTACTTACCAAGGGGCAGAGGAAATGAGATTAGCTTTATCAGTGCGACAACTGGCTTGGGTGGTCTCCGGAGTATGCCTGTAGGCCCCTCCTGCAGTTAAGACATGGGAATATGCCCAAACGATAGTGACACAGATGAGTACGGGAAAGCGCTCGAAGATGGGGATATCTTTGAATGGCCTAATGTGCTTCAGAAACTGCATTCAAGAAGGCCGAATTCAACCAAAAGTACATGAAGTAATTTAATAAGATTAACAATCAGCAGTTCAAATATGGAAAAAAAAAAGAGCACACTTGTGACGTCCCAATGACCATCAAAAGCATAGGTAGGCCAATCTCCACACAGTTCCCCACCTACAAAACAAAGAATTATAAGCAATGTTTTCATCCTCAACACCAGTACCGTTAAACTTATCAAACAATTGGCCGATGGGAATAACTTAAATACCAAAGGAAAGCCTCGCTCAAATAATCCCAAACCAACCAATGCAATCACAGGTGCCACACCAAGAGGACTGAAAAACCTGTGAAGAACCACAAAGAACAAATAATACCATTCAATATATTAACTAGTATAATCTTAAGAATTGATTTGTTGATAGGAGTACCTCGAAAAAATTCCCCAAAGTTGGCTGTAGCCAAGGACGATCTGTAAGCTTGAAGCTGTAATTAAAGCTCCTTGAATTGCTCGCATTGTTTGTATAAATCTCTGCAAACCAGATACAAGTTGGGACGAATGAGACTAAGTTCTTTTTAATTAATAAAATCAGATTACCATTACGAAAGAAAAATTAAAATGCCAGAGAAGGCTACAGTCAACAAGTAGCTATAGGGACTTGATTTGAGAATATTATAGTGGAAGCTAAATGAACTTTTCAAGCAAACATACTTCATCAGGAGGAATTTGCCGCGATGATGTGTCGTGTATAATATAAAGGATTGGTGTAACATAAGCAAAAGAACCACCCACTATCGTCGGTAAACGTGTTCCAAACAACGCTTGCAGAAGAGTGTTAATGCCGGATACAAATACTAGAGTTTGTATAACCCTTATCTTGTCACCCTGAATTGCACAGTAGTCAAACAAGTCAAGATTCAAAATATAAATTACAGAAAATAAATTAAGATGGTGGGCTATGATAGCGAATTAATATCCACACTTACATCCGATCCACCCATCATCGGGACAATCATTGATGGAATCATTACACTAGTTCCAAGCATCAAGATGTAGTTTTGAAATCCCAATAGGATAGTTTCAGCTGCAGGAGTTCGAAAGCATAAATGAAGATGACAAATTAAAATGATAAAGTTTGCAAGTTTAAATACAAACTCATCGGTCAGTAAGAAATTGATCCTTGACATATCATAACACATACATCCATCCAAATGGACTAACCTCAACATTTAGGTAAGTGATAATCCTCAATATTCACATAAAAGATTGATATAGTTTGGATACCATAGTATCAGAATATGCTGATACATATATACACATAAAAACCCTTGCATGCATACATACAAATATACTGGACATTCACCTTAGGGTGGTAATAAGAAAAAACATCAATTTGTGTTAAAGGACATAATTGCAGTTCCATACTACGATACCTAGAGACAGATACGGACACAGACACAGATATCAAGATCGATTAGGCATTTTCACAAATGTAGGACATGGATTTGGATACAGGTGTCTTGTACCATGAGATAAGGAATGAGATATGTATATATAAAATGAGGAAAGTTTTCCTGAGCTCGAGCTCAGATAGCTCAAGCTCAAAAACACATGTGGCCCCACATTTTTGGGAGGATCCAAAGCATTCATTTGGAAGGCCCTTCCATGGATAGGGTGTGTACCAAAAATCAGCCCCATAGGATCATCCTAACCCAATCAAAGGTGGAGGGGAAAATGTGTGTCCATGTTTCTGCCCATTTTTTCCCTCCACAAATGGCAGGGTTAGGATGATCCTATGGGGCTGATTTTGGTACACACCCTATCCATGGAAGGGCCTTCCAAAAAAATGCTTTGGATCCCCCCAAAAATGTGGGGCCATGTGTTTTTGAGCTCGAGCTCAGATACGCTTATTTGAGCTCGAGATCAGGAACACTTTCTTCAAATAAAATACCATAAAACTTATGAAATATGACAGTTATTGTGTGACCAAAAGAAGTACCCATAAAGTATTTAGTACTAATATAAGTATCGTATCTCGTCGGACACGACAACTTGACCTTCACATGTATCTATGAATGATAGGTACGATAGTTATTCAAGATTACTAGACCTACCACCTATGAGGAAAATACCACATCCTTGTATTTTCATTTAAGGTTGGTTTGACGAATGTAAAAGTTCAATTGGTCCTGGGAGCAAGACACAAACATAATTTATAGTAAAAGAACAGACAAAACAAAATGCACCGGACTTTTCAGATAGTGGGTTTTTAGATTTTTTGTACCAAGGTTAAAAGCAGTGAACTTATCACATCCAATGTGAACCCCGAGATACCATCGAAGTCTGGATGTAAGAGTCAATATCTTAAAACAAGAGTCTTGCTTTGTTCAGTAGAATTGATCAGGGAGCACCAAATACATAATTAAATAATTGAAAATATCATTGGGCTTACACCAAATTAGAGTTACCAGGCATGGATATAAGATACACATGTTAAGAAGGCAGACTAGTACAATGAAGTAAAAGAGCCATCCATCCTATGACTTTATACCAATAAAAACCTTCAATCTTCTACTTTTAATTGTCCAGAACCTTTCATGTTTCATTCAAAAGTAAACAAGAAATGTGATGCAGAACATGGATGTGGAGAACAGAATGCAGCGCTTCAATTTTTCCTTAATGGCATATACGAATGTGTGTTATCATCCTATTGGCACATGAGTGGAAATCTAGTTAACAAAAAGAAAACAAAATCTTTAATTAAATAAAAAGGAAACATACGGGAGAAACCATGGAAAGTAGGCTATATACACGTGTATGGTGTATATTAATTCGTGGGTCTAGCATTGCATATAAACATATAAGAGTGTTAGAAGTCCCAAGATAGATTACTTGTACTCCCTTCATGTTTTGTTAAAAGCCAAAGGAAATTTGATGTAATTTGACACTATATTAAGCATATAAAGGAGGGGAGACAAGTCATGAATTTGGAGTTGAACTCCATCCTAAAACAGTTTGTGTGGGTTTTGTAGCTTCGATCTCTCCTCTACACCTTATCTTGCTTCTCAATTTCAATCAAGGTTGAGATGGTATTAGTAGTGTTTAAAACCATGAATGCCTCCTTGAAAAACCCTTGATTCACAACCTGCTCTGATACCAACTGTCACGGGCCAAATATTTGGGCAACGGAATAACCCGTGCGGCGCCCCAACATGCACAAATGCTAGGGCAAGCCTTCAATCGTGCAAGGCTTTAAAGACCCTACACGCCAACACCCCTTGATGCTTCGAATGTGCACACAAACTCTAAGCTGTTCAACAGGCTACTTGGCTCAGATCTTGACATGCGCTTCTAGATACCCACACTCATTATCAGCCTGCATCACGAGTACATCGAACATAAGGCCTCGGGGCCTAATGCAAAGTCCATCGAGTACGAGGCATGACGATGCCACGCACCAATCCGCCAAGCGCTGGGGCTTGGTCATCCAAGGAGCAAGATGCCCCATGGACTGATCCGCAAGGTGTACACCTCGCGAGGGCAACCGAAGTCGCCCCGGCACGAACCCATGGAAGACCTAGAGAATGGCCTACCCACCAGACGTACCGCGGTGCTGAAGGGCAAACAGTATACGTAGCCCCCTGCACCGGTCTGTACGGGCAATGCATGCCCAACCCAACATACACTGTCTTTGGCCCCCATCCTCGACCAAAGAAACTGGAGCATCCCTATGGATAGATCGCAGTCCGCACCCAAAGCTCCCTTAGGGCACGCCTACGAGTTGAAGTATGATTTCCTGCTGTGTGCGACAGATGCACAAGCAAGTCCTCTTGCAACCCATGAGCAAGGTTTTAAATCTCGGTTTCGGTTTCGGTTTCGGTACGAAATTTCGGCCGAAATCTTGTAAAAATTTCACCGAAATTTCGGTGAAATTTCGGAAATTTCCGAAACGTTTCACCGAAATTTCCGAAATTTCGGGTGAAATTTTGTACTTCACCGAAACGTTTCGGCCGAAATTTCCGAAACGTTTTGGCGAAATTTGGTACTTTTCCGACTCACTGTGAATTTCGTTTCGTTTTCCACCGAAACCGAAATATTTTGGCCGAAACGAAACGTTTCGGCCGAAATTTAAAACCATGCCCATGAGCAAGCCGCCAACGTTCCTGCCCACACCTGCTTGGGCCTAACGGGGGAGGAGTCAGCAAGTCACGGGGTCAACTCCTCTTACAGAGTTTGGCCAACCAACCCCCTTAACCACCAGTGGCGACCAAAGGTGCTATAAACAACGACTTTCTAAGACGCAACGAGACGAGCGACGTTCGGATTTTAATACCGGTTGTGTCCTGAACTATTTCCCCGTGACAGCCGAAACGTTGCCAAAGAGGTTTTGATTGACTTGGTAGGACAAAACACGAACTCAGACTTACTCAAGCAAAATAAAGGGAGTCGACTTGGGCAAGTCGATGATTCATGCAAGGAGGTTTGAAACATTGAGTATCAGAGCCATTTAAGATCCAATCAGCTGGTTTGTGGCAACGAAAAAGCTACTCCAAAAACATCACGAGAAGGAGACTATTCCCATCCATTCCATGGGGCTTTGTGATCAGATCTGGTACATGTTCTATTTACCTTGGATTAAGCCCAGATCTATCTGTTGTAAGGTTCCTCCGTTCTCTTTGTTTTTGTGGCGTGTTCCTCCATCTCTTCATGAAATGTGGTTTAGAAAACCGTAAATACAATAATAAACCATCAGATTCTATTCATGTGGGATGCTCCTCCACCTCTCTGTGAGATGTGGTAGTGGAAATCTTAATTTCCATCTTCCATCTTCCTCATGGAGTTTGTATAGTTGAAAGGGTTGGTTTATTTATTGCAACTCAATTTCAAGTTGTTTATGAACTGATTTGGGTCTGAAATTTATGCTTTTAATTCAGCTCCTTTTGGATTTATGGGATGAGCTTATGAAAATGATTGTCTGAATTCATGTGGATAATGACATATTGAGCACCTTATGAGGTGCGTTTGACGTATTGGTACAGTATATTCCAAAGGAATTCAATTGGGCTCCCTCCTCTTCTTTTACACCAGAGAGATTGGTTCCATTATCATGGCTGCCACAAGTAATAAAATGCAATCCATATAGAAACTTCAACCATCTCTATTCATTTCCTCTAAATCCCGATTCATCTCGCCCATAATCACCCATTTGTACCCCAATCCTAAACCTTCTTCAATTCGAAATATTATTTTCAATTCTTCTTAATCCAAATCACTAATGTCTCCCTTCAGTCCATTCAAAACACTAATTCTTTATCATTTCTTTCATCCAAAATCCAATCTATTCATATTCACCATACAAGACCCTAATTCATCCTAATCTCAATTTCTCCAATCTAGTACAATCTCACTTTCGCAACCCTAATTTTGAAACCCTATTCCGCCTCGTCTATCAATATAAACCCTAATTTCTCTTTCACACCTCTTCATCCCTTGCCCAACCTATCACCATCAAGTTATCTGAAGATAATTTTCTTCTAAGGAGCAAATTACTTATATTGCCAATAATCAAGTTATCTAATAATAACCAAGGCATCTTGAATGTGGCCTCTTTGTAGCTCCTGTTGAGTTTGTCAAGAGAGAGGGAGATTATTCTAGTAATCTGGAAGAAAAAACCTGCTTTTAAAAGAAAAATCCACCATATGAAGAATTGTTATATAGAGCTAATCATTGTGTGGCTAAAATCCACACACCAAGTACATAATGACATGGTTTTAAATTTCCACCGAAACCGACATTAAACGAACGAAATGTTACCATTTCCATCCCCATAGAAATGCATACCAAAACCAAAACAATATGGGTAATAGTGGTATACTATATCATTATTTATTGCATAATTGTGATTATATGAATTCCATGTAAAATATGGAGTATGTATTATGTACAAATATTTATATGGATTGCATTTGAAATGTGGTATATGCAAAATTATACTACATGCGTGACAACACATGTAACTAGGTGTTCGATGTTGTTAAAGCATCATGTATAGTTGTCTTGCTTATGTGATGATTTCTAAGTATGTATTTGATCTTTTTCTAGTTTTCTGAAGTTTCATCTTAAAATTCTATCATTTGCATGTCCCCATACATTTCTGGGATTTTACAAGATTTTCACAGAAATTTCCAACCGAAACCGAAACGTTTTTGGTTCAATGGAAGAAAATTTAAAACCTTGCTTATTAGGGCTATTCGGCACGGGGACAACTTTACGCTGGATATGTTGTTCCCACCAACTGTCGTTGAAAGGAGAGAGGTGGAACAAAAACAAGGGAGGTGAGATTTCAAAATAGGAAGAGTGGTAGAAACACAACGAGAATCATTGGAATGACGACGATGACGCACTTCCCCCTTCCCTTCCCTTCCCTTATACTCTTCACAAAATCCTGGATATCGAAATCATAGCCGCCGGTCGGCTGAGATTTCAATATCCTCTCTGCCCTCCTCCCCCTTTTACAGACCGGGAGCCAATGATAAGCTTCCCAATTCCTTCCGTCTCCTTGCCCTCGGAAAAGAGACTTCATTTGGGGCTTTCTATCTATCTACTGGCAGCCAGCAACCCAGGTCTCATACCATGTAACTCTGTATGGATGTTCATATTTATCCCAAATGCAGCCTCTCTGTCTCTGTGTTCCTCAATAAAAGTCGTGATATTTTTGACCAATTTTTGTCATTCATAAGCCCCTCAATAAGCAGGATAAGGTTTGATACACAACAACAATTTGAGGCGATGACTAACCAATGTTCGACACTACAATCCTCATGTGCCAAACATCACCTATGTTTGCCGATTTGCTCTTGTTTTCGTTTCAACACAAGGGCTTCTACATGGCACAAAGAGATTTGTAGAGCCTCCTACAACACAGTCATAATAACCTTGCTGAAAAATTCCAGATTTGCAATTACAATAGTCGACGGTTTTTCATAGAACACTTCGAGGCCTCAAGAAAGAGAAAAACAACAGATTGCAGCAAGTAGGAACCCTAAATATATTGAATAAGTGCTGAAGAAACAGCAGAGATTACAGATCCAAAGTGCCGCAGAAGTCCTCCAAAAACAGTCCCAAATGTTCCAACCTGTTATGCTTGAGATGAATCACAAATTTAACAGCAGATCTGGACATGATTAATAACATGGAAAATGGGCCAACCCTCAAGAGAGTAGCTGGCAAGAGAAGGTTCAGCCTTGTCTCCGAGAGCACCAGAAATGTTGAAAATGGGAGTAGCCCACTCTCTCTAGTTCAAAGCAGAGGAGAAAATCCTAAAATGAACCATGATCCATCCAATCCTCATTTCCCATCATATATATATAGATGGGAGAACGAAATTGGGGCCCACATACAAGGGCAACAAAAACTAAAAATTAAAAAATATATAGAGAGAAAATAAATAAAATGTGGGCTTGGCCCACAACTGACCCTTTAATCAAAAGGAGGACATTACAAGTCCTTACCCCCCGAAATTGCTCGTCCTCAAGCAATTCATGGCCAAGAGTGTGAGAATTTCCTACCCCTCTCAAGTAGCATCCTCCACAGGTAAGCTCCTCCATTTCACCAAATAATCTTTGATTACTCGGATTGTCAACCTCTTTTTTCTAGTCTCAAGAATCTCATCAGGCTCTAGAACCATTTTTTTATCGGTAAGCTGGGATCAAACCTGAGACCTCAAGGTTAGGCTCGAGAACCAATTTTCCTTCATCGTCCAAGAGTGGACGCTCATTAGAGGGAATGATGCTGTTTCCAAGAGCTTTCTTTTTTTTTTGATGAGCAAGCTGGGGTTAGGCCGGACCTCTACCAGAATTCATTAAGAAAATAATGGATGAATACAAAAGAAAGAAAATACCACATAGGCCAGCCAAAACAAACAGAGAAACAATATATCAACGATAGATTGCTATTCCTTCCGTCTAATGAATTTTTCACCAATCCTATCTGCCTCTAGCAGAGACATGATGATCCAAGAGCTTTCTTCGGGCATGAGACATGAAACACATTATGAAACTCGATCTCATAGCAACTTCCCCAATCCTATGTCTGACCTTATAAGGACCATAAAAACGAGGTCTGAGTTTTTCATATCCACTTCTCTTAAGCGTGAATTGTTTGTAGGGTTGCAGCCTTAGATAAACAAGGTCTCCCACCTCGAATTGTCACTCAACCCTGTGCTCATTAGCATACCTTTTTTGCTGATTCTGTGTAAGTTTGAAGTTATCCCTTAATGCCTTCATGATATCTTGACTTTCCTGCACAAAATCATGGGGCCGAGGTACCATACTATCACCAACACTCAAGTCTGTGAATTTGGGAGCATCGTATCCATAGAGTGCCATGAAAGGGGGCATCCTAATGGACATGTGATAGGATGAGTTATAGCAATACTCCCCCATGTGCAGCCATTCGACCCAAGCATGTTGCTGTCTTGAAACATAGTTTCTCAAGTATCCCTCTACTCATTTGTTCACGTTCTCCGTTTGGCCATCTGTTTGGGGATGGTAACATGTGTTGGGTGTTAATTCAGTCCCACATAGTCTGAAAAGTTCCTGCCAAAACAAGCTCATAAACTTACTGTTCCTTCACTAACATTTTCTGCGAAGTCCATGGAGTTTGAACACTTATTTGAAAAAAAATTCAGCAACTTGCACTGCAGTGAATGATATTGAAATGGCATAAAAATGCGCAAACTTGGTCAGTCTGTCAACGGACACATAAATGCAGTCCTTACCATGCAGCTTTGGCAGACCAATGATGAAATCCACAGATAAACCTTCCCATTTCTGGCTATGAATGGGGCAGCGATTGAAGAAGACTCGCGGGGAATGAATGGACATCTTTATTTTCCTGGCACTTCACTCTCTTGCGTATTTGAGCACATCATCCTTCAGCCCTTTCCATATGAAACTCTCACGTAACTGTATATGTCTTGAAAAATCCCAGGTGTCCAGCCATGGGTGCGTCATGCAAAGAAGCGATTAGCTTCTCCTTAAGCTTGGACTCCGGTACTACAAAAATCCTTCCCTTGTACAAAACCAGCCCCTCCTTAACGGTATATCTATCATCATTCATGTGGCCTTCAAGAACCCTAGAAGTTAAGGTGTTCTTTGCATATTCGGCTATGAGCGATGATCTCCAATCTGCAGAGAGGATGGAAATAGATTGTAAAGTGAGGTTTCTTGATAGCGCATCAGCATATTTGAGACTGCTGTGATCAGTTCTAATCACAAATCTTCCCCATATAAGGTACTGTCTGAATTTTGAAAGGGGGTGCATAATTGCTAGCATCTCCTTGTCATCGATGCTAAGGGTTCTTTCAGGTGGTGTGAGCTTCCTGCTTTAAAATGCAATAGGCCTCCCTTTCTGCATTAGAAAAACACCTACTCATATGCCAGACACATCAAAATCTATGGTAAAAGGCAAGAAGAAGTCTGGAATTGCAAGGAGTGGACAGGTAATCATCACATATTGCAGTTTTCCATAGGCTTTTTGGGCACCCATACTCTGAGCAAAACGCCCCATCTTTGTTAGTTCTGGTAGACGTGTAGCCAAATTGGAGAACCCTTTGATGAACCTTTCATAGTAGCTGGAAAAACCCAAAAATCCCCTTAGTTATGTCAGGGTGGATGAAAGTGGCCAATTCTTGATGGCCTCTATCTTCTGCGGATTGACCTTGACACCCACCCTACTAATGATGTGCCCCAAGTACAAGATTTCTGACATTCCAAATTCACATCTGGATTGCTCAGCGTAAATTTCCGCTGCTTAAGAATATTATGATCCAAATAATGTAAATGTTCTTTCCATTATCTGCAATAAACAAGGATGTTGTCGAAGAACACCAATAAAAATTTCTCAGACAATCCTTGAAGACTTGATTCATGGCCAATTGGAAAGTAGCTGGTGCGTCTGTCAAACCAAAAGGCATGACCATGAACTCATTGCCCAAAATGACATTGGAAAGCTGTCTTGTGCACATCTTCATCCCTCACTCTGATTTGATGGTTACCGGGTCTCAAATCAAGCTTGGAGAAGTACGTCACACCATGAAGTTCATCAATCAATTCATCGATCCGAGGTATCAGATATCTATTTTTAATTAATAGTTTTCTTGTGGAGGGACCTATAGTCAACGCAAATTCGCATGGTTCCATCCTTCTTTTTAACAAGCACAACTGAGGATGCAAACAGGCTAGTGTTAGGACACATATGACCCATATCAAGAAGTTCTCTGATGGCCTTTCCAATTTCATCCTTATACACCTTTAGGATACCTGTATGGGGTAATCATGATGGGTAGCGTACACCACCACATTACTGTGGTTGCTTCTCTTTGATGTTCCATTCCAGTGCTCCTTAGCATCTCTAGAAAGAGGTTGTCCACACTGCTACTCGTGTTATTAACATGGGGTCCCTACCAGTTCAACATATTTTTCGGCGTTTCAAATGATGAAAGAAAAATTTTGACAGTACTTCTCCCTCAGATCATGAGGGTTGTTTATGCTATGCAAGCTTACCAACGCACGTGAAGGAAGTTCACTCTTAAGGCCTTTACATGAACCCTTTCAAAAAAAAAAGGCCTTTACATGAACCTGCACTGGATATAGTGATGAGTATAAGAGATATTAGTGTCATTCATTATCTTCTCGTAAGGTTCTAATCTCATATCAAGCTACTTTTGATGAGCTTCACTTTTATGATCTTTCTACCATAGGCCGTGAGATTAAGGGGAAGTCACCTGCCACTTCTATGTCCATTTTCTCTTCACCTACAGCGTCCAACAACACATCTATTATGCAACCATATAGGAGCACACCGCATTTAGCATAAAGACAAGCAAGCCTTGAATGTGCAAGCTAGCTTGTCACTAGCCAAGCCATCTTCCTTTCCAGAAACCATGACATAAGAGGAGTGAGTTGATGTTATGCAAGAAGAGATAACTTTCTTTACATAAAATGGCAAAGTGGTGGCTTGTCCCAATTACAAGAATGTTGTGAGATGCAAATTGGTGTATAATATAAAACAAAATTTTGATAGAATAATAGATGGATAAAAAGCTAGACTAGCTACAAAATGGTATAACCAGTAATTCGGTTTTGACTATGAGGAAACATTCAATCTTCTAGTCAAAGGCAAACTATAGTGAGGTTAGTTTTGGCATTAGCTAACATATTTCGGTGGAAGCTTAGTTAGATGAATGTGAAAAAATGCATTCTTATATGGATGTCACAAGGAAGAAGCCTACAGGAGCAGCCAAAAGAGTTTGAGGAACCAAATAGAGGTGCATGTGTGTAAGGCTTAAGAAAGTTATGCATCGGCAGAAGCAAGCCCCTACATGGTTTGACTGGCTGAATCAAGCCCTTCAGATCAGATAATACAGGAAAAGTGTATGTGACACTTCACTATTTTATGGATACACTCGGTGATTATGACATTATTATTACAGGGAGTGGTAATGAAGAAGTGACCTATGTGAAATTTTCGATATGAAATATTTGGGAGGACCACTACTTTCTTGGTACTAAAGTGGAGAGAACAAAGGGATGATTCTGACCATGAATAGTAGTTGTTTCGCACCTAAAAGATAGAACTATGTTATAGGAAATTTACTAAGGTTGTTTTGTGCTTAAAAGATAGAAGTACAAGGGTTTTTTGTTATCAAAGGAGGGGCTAATATACAGCCATCTTTTAGGAGATTACGGACTATATAATAGGAAGTGAGGGGGAGGGGGGGGGGGGGGTAATTTCTAGGATGTTTTGGGAAAGGAAGGGGTGGTTTTTCCTTAGGATTTGCAAGTGACGGGCGGCTAAAAATAAGGAAGGCCAAGTCGTGTTAAAGTTAAACCAAGGAGGTATATGGCTAACTGGGAAGGAAAATAGAGGTGGTTTTCAGGAGGCTAACAGATAGGCATATGTGGTAAGTTTTTTGGACTGTTGGACTGGTTTGTGGCAAACCAAATCATATGCAGGGTCGCGAAAATAGTAAGCAAGAGAGTTGAACTATTGTATGCGAAACCCACCAGCTAGGTTGTTGGAAATTGGGTGGTAGACTAAAACTCAGTTAAGAAATTCTGAACTGGATGGGCAGAAAGTTGCAGGGAAATGGGTTTTTGGTGAACGAACTGTGTCCAAACAGTTCACAACAGGGACTGGTAAAGGCCGGAGGTGGAAGATGGACACGCGGTACAAGCGAGGCATGGACTATTCGATATACCAAGGAGAAACTTCGATTAATGCTAGTCAGGCCCTAAAGCAAGCGTTTCCAGACATGTGGTTCATCGAAGTCTAAACATACAACTTCGCAGAATTTTGATCAATGGAAAGAGCGTGTGGTTGATACTTGATACTCGATCAACCACAATTCTGTGGCGAATCGAACCCATAATAATTTGCAGATTTTGAAAACCAATGAGAAATCTCCACTAAGCTGTGAACCAGAGATACACAAAACTTCTATTTCAAACCACGTGGGGTCCTGGTTTTCATTCAGAAAAAAAGACTCGAGGTATTCTAATCAACGATCTATTAGTAGGCCGACATGTATAGTAATTAGTCATATAGTAGTGGGCCTACATAGCCTGCATAGAGTGCCTAATGGCTAGAAAGACACTGGACTCCACATTTATGCCAATCAATGATCTACTAGCAAGCCTAAGATGTAGGCCTTGTTGCCCAAAAACTAATTAGACCCACATGTATAGTATGGGGCCTACATAGAGGGCCAATGCCCAGAAAGACAAAGGACCCCACATGCATTCTTATCAATGATCTAATAGCAAGACTAAGATCAAGCCATGTTGCCCAAAAACCAATGAAACCCACAGGTATAGTAATTAGTCATGCACTAGTGGGCCTACATAGAGATTAATGTAGGGTAGCAGTATCGGATGCTCGATACCAACTTGATGCAGAGGCAGGTAGGAAAAGGTAATGATCTTGCAAAAGGTTGTTTCGTTGGTCTTGGATAGGGCATAAATAGCCCATTTGAAAATATGACCGTTTAGGGGTAAAAGCATAAAAAACTGGGTTGAAAAAGTCAAGCCCCACAAGCTCCAACGGCTAGTTTTCCAGACCGGTGCGGTCGACCGAGGTGTCGCGATCGCCCGCCCCTATCGGGTGCCCTTTTTATTTTCAAACTTCTTACCGCGGTGGTCGACTGAGCTTATCGCGGTCGCCCGGCGAGGGCTTTCTGGACTTCATATTTTTTGTCCAGATTCCTATCCAAGGTCGACCAGACCTATGGCGATCGATCGGCACGACCAAGCTGGATTGTTTCTGGATTTCCAGAAACACATCCGCGGTCGCCCGGGATGCCCCGGTCGACCGGCTCTAAATTTCGGTAGGTGCTGGATTTCCAGCCACCTAACCGCGGTCGTCGGGGGAACCCCGGTCGACCGGCCCTGCTTTGAAATTTAGTTTTACATACAAAAATTTCAGGGACTTGGGCCATGGTCTCTAGGCTTTTGTGCATGGTTTTCAAACACCTTTTGGGGAGTGTGGATGGTTTCTAAAGATATCAAATTCGTTTTACGAAACCATTTTGAAAACCTTTGAAAGTGCAAATACATTAAAACAAGAGGACTCCAATACAATCTAAAAGTGAACCTTGAGTCTTCTTGATGTCTTGGCTCCTCCGCACTTTCTTGGACATCTTCAACTTGCGAGAGAACTCTTCAACTTTTTGTCGGGTCATGTGACTTCCTCCATTTCTTGGACATCTTCAACGTTGCATGAGAAGGCCACCAATGCAAGTTCATCTCCAAGCTTCTTCTGGCACTTGCTAGGCATGCTTGTGGGATCTTTGACTTGAGCTCTTGACTTGATAATCTTCCGAGGATGATCTCTCCAATGTATGTGCAAGCTATTTGGTAACTTGTGCATGTTGATCCGCAAGCCATGTGTTGAGTTGTGTTGTGTAATGGCGATATGACATGTAAAGTTCATGTCTACGACACAACACTACAAAGCAACACATTAGTCAATAAAGACTAATTAATTTTAGTTTGCTAGCATCAAAACAAAAAGGTAAAGGTGAATGATTGAACCCGTGGGAACCCTTGGGCTTACATTCTCCCTCTTTTTTATGGTGGCAAACAAAAATTGATTAGGAGGTAGGAGATATCAAAAGAATAGACAAATAAGCATTAAATGATATAACAATAGAGCAAAGCTCTCCCTCACTATATGCACAAGAGTAATATAACAATATAAAGATAATATGCATATAGACTATGGACTACTTAATTAATTCCAAAACTTCTCCCCCTTTCGGCAGCAGTAAAAATGAAGGATTTTAACTGTTAAAGTTCAAAACTCTAGTGCCATGATGCTCCCACAAAGCACATTGCGATTATTCATCATTTTATTCATGAACAAATGGATGATGGAGAATTTACTCTTAAATATATTTACTCATGATCAAGTTGTTGATATCCTTACAAAGGAAATTACAGGCAAGCGATATTAATGTTTGGTTGAAAAGTTGTCTATATTTCAAGGGAACATATCAACTTTGGGGCAAATCCTAAAACTATTTATAAAATTTGTTCATAATGAAGAATTCCCTATTTTGAAGTCGCTTCTCCTACTTCATAAGATATTACTTTCTATAACCTAATATGACATGACACGTGAAATTGTATCCCACAAGCATCTGTAAAATACTCCGGGTTGGTATCCCTACCATAATGTGTTAATATCCTGCAGCTACAATTAAGATCCTACTATATTCTTTCAAATAAACAAGATGCATTTGCAGAAACCATAAATGGCCCATTGCGAAGAGGAATCACAACCTCATTGACTCTAAGATCCCTTAAAGTGATGGTGGACTTTGCTCACTTCTACCTCTTTAAAAGAAACAGAATTCTAAGCTTCCAACTCATAATGCAAGACATTCAGCTCATGAAACAGAATTCTGGCACGAAGATTTTGATGTTTGTAGATTAGATAAAAAAATGCTGTCTTTTTATCAGCTAACTGTTCTGAAACCGTTTTTCCTTTCTCAGAGTTCTTCAGGTCCTCAACTTAGGACAGCTAGAGAATATTATAGAAAAGCTACTCCCTCGCGCCTTATTTGTTAAGAAAAAGAAAGACCCTGAAGACCCATCGGATTTACTATCAAAGAGCTAATCATAATATACTCTTTAACTTGGTATTGAAAATGTATTCCAGAACCTAGGTTTCTAAGATGAACCTTACCCATATCTGGAAATAGCATATTGAGTCCTTGTCATACGAACATCTCCTAAGATTTTAGGATTCATTGGATACTTGTACCAAGTCCCTTACTATATCCATACACTACTTATCCAAGTAACATAGTCTCAGACTTTAACTCCCTAATAGCAATTCCTGATCCAAGTATCTCAGTCCCATCTATATTCTAGCATGAAGATTTTGATGTTTGTAGATTAGATAAAAAATACTTTTTGCTAAAGTATAAAAGATTAAATAACGCCGTCTCTAACAACTTAAGCTTTCGGAGTAATTGGTAGTTTCACATGGTATCAGAGCAATTGCCCTCGGTTTAAAACTCCTTGATATTAAAAATTCACATGTAATGGCCAACCCAAAAAGAGGGGCCACATGTGCCACGTGTAGGCTAACCCTAAAAAGAGGGGCCACACGTGGGGGGGAGGTGATTAAAGTATAAAAGATTAAATAATGTCACCTCTAACCGCTTAAGCTTTTGGAGTTCTTCAGGTCCTCAACTTAGGACAACTAGAGAAATTATTTGAAAGCTACTTCTCGAGCCTTATTTGTTAAGAAAAAGAAAGACCCTGAAGACTCATGGGCTTTACTATCAAAAAGCCCAAGCTAGGTGCAGGTGACGAGTCTTCAAATAAAAAATGTTCTCCTGAAATTTGAGAAAATGATCATATGTTCCGTTTCAAAGTTCTTCTAAGGCATAAGTTTGAATCAACCCTATCATTTCTCATTTTCTCTACTTCTTTTGATAAATATGGGATTTTCCACAAATCTTCTTACTTGATTACAAAGAGTCCAATGAGTGTTTATATAGAACACTCAAAGTACAAACATAGAAAGATTACATTGATTGTGGAATGAGATCAAGATAGAAACATTCTAATTTAACCTAATTACCACATCTAGCTTAGATGCCTAATCGAGTATAATTCCCAATTACCTAATTTTTCTAAGTCACCTCATTTAACCTTCTTGCTTAAACTTCCACTAAGAAGATCCAACGGCGAGATCTCAACCCAATCCACATGTGGAAAGGGGATTGGGCCGGTAGCTCAACAGTTGAGACTTTGTTTTTCAACCTTGATGTCGCAGGTTCGATCCCAGCTTACCTACCCAAAAAAAAAAAAAAAAAAGAGATCTCACATATTCTAACATCTTTCTCTCATTACCTATTCACATATCTTCAATATTTTTTTCATTAGCAATTCATACAGGAAATCTCAACTGCCAAAAATAGCAATCTTAGATGCCAAAAAAAGAAGATGAAAAGCCCACCGGGGATCACTCCAAACAGTAAAATAATTAAATAAATCGAAATAAAAAAAATACCCCAACAACTAATATAAAACAGAAAAAATGATGTTTTCAGGGCATATTTCTGTCGAGCCATATTCCTTACAGAGGAATCCTCACTGCAAGTGTTTAGAAATCAATAAAAGCATTTGCATTTTTTTAAGTGTCCAAGAAAACCCCAAAATCTAAGATAAAAGAAAAATAGAAAAAGACATGCAGAGAGAGAGAGAGAGAGAGAGAGAGCGAGAGAGAGAGAGAAAGAGAAAGTACCCCATGAAGGGTTGGAGTCTATGCAGTATTCCAGGTCTTGGAGTTGCTCCATGGGAGGATGGCTTATGTCAGCCATTAAAGAAAACTCAAAAAAAGAGAGCTCAGAGAGAAAGAGAGATGCTGAAGAAAAGAGAAGAAGCTGCTGCTAGCTCACGCCCCCTGGAGCAGCGAGGAGGTTCTTTTGAATTTAAGGGATATGACTGAAAAACCCTTCATTTACATCATAATTACTGAACTACCCTCTGCCCAGGCTCTTTTTCTAAATTCTGGCAACTGCGTCTGACCATGGCATTTATGAAAAGGACGACAAAGAACCAATTCCAGCTATCAAAGACAACAAAAGCAAAAGAGGTTAAATTCGTATCCAAGTGGGCCCCCTCGGTAGACTATCCTAGTGTACTATTCTGATTCTACGAGTTATTGCGTATTTATCGCTTTTAAATGCTAGTTGCAGGTGCAAGTTCCCCCATGTATTCATGCGTTCACATTAAGTAGTCAATGACTCAATGCCATTTGAAGAGAACTTCGAAGTTTTCCTTGAAAAATAGGATGTAAAAATGACGGAAATTTTGGGTCAAACACAGTTTCTGTTTTTCCTTGTGTACGCTGTGTAGGCCAAGACATCACTAGAAATACCCCTCTTGGTCTAAAACGAGGACAAAATGGGAGTAGTACTACGAGCACAATCTCTCTCTCTCTCTCTCTCCGCCACCTTTTGGTAATCATACTTGCCCTTTGCACTTGGAAGGATTTCTAAGTAATTTTTTGGGTTTTAATGTTATTCCCCTCTCACCAGTGGATCATATTCATTGTCTCGGCATGAAAAGTCCAGCCACACTTTGATCGAATGATCCCAGGTCATTGATCCAGCATGTACCCTGCGAACAAAGGTAGTGATATTGATTTTCGTAGTTCCTGAAATGTCTTGTTTTGCTTGGAACCACGACCACTTGGGTCCGCCTCGTCTGAAAGTTAAAGGGTTTGGATTTCACATAGATGTCCTCATATGGGATCCTACACTTGATCAATCTCAACGGTAGCAAATGCGTAAAATACTAACTTAATGCTTTCATCTCATTTCGTCCGAAATTTTGATTTCGATGAGGACCGAAACGCATTCCGAAACCACGATTTAAAACCTTGCTCCCTGGACTACTTTCCTTACAAAATGCCAAACACATACTCCCAACTATATCTTCTTTTCCTTCTATTTCTCTTTTCATGCTATCTCTTCTTTTCCTTCTATTTCTCTTTTCATGCATGTACGTTGTTGGGAATTTAGCCTTATTTCCCGAGCTTGATTGGGAAGGCAAAAAGACAACATATAAAAGCTCTTCCCCTATTCTCCCTAGACAACTGTAGACATCTTCCATACTTGTCACCTTCCTTTTGACTACTTATTCCACTACTCTCCTAGCCATCCAAATGGGGCTAATGTGAAAAGGAGGAGAGCTAGGGCTTGGAAACTGTAGTATAAAACGAGAGGCTTTACAAGTGTGGGAGTGTACAGCAAGAGAGGTTAAAACGAGAAAGTGAGGATGAAATTCCAGTAGGAAACCCAAGAGGGGGGTGAATTGGGTTTATAAAAATTTGAAAATTTCTTTTTAGGTTTGAAAAACAACTAACCCCTGTTAAGATATTAAATTTAAAAAGAAAAGGATAAGATGTTACCAATCACCAAGTAGAAGATGATAGAAGAAGAAGAGACTATGAACACAGAGATTTTTAAGTGGCTCGGTCCTCTCACAAATAGGCCTACTGAAATCCCAATAGGCAACCCAAGAGGAGGGAGGTGAATTGGGTCTAATTAGAATTTTAAAATTTGTTATGTGTGATTACCTAGAAATTAAAAGTGCAACTAACCCTTGTTGAAATTTAAATCAAAACAAGCAAAGTACAGATGTTGCTAATTTGCAAGGAGAAAAAGAGTGAGAGAAAGGGCTAATGAACACAAGAGATTTTTAAGTGGTTCGGTACTTGGATTACCTACATCAACTCTACCAAGACCTTCTTGGCGCTTCCACTATCATGATCCTCCTCTCTTGAAAACGGACCGGATCAGAAAACCCTTTTACAATGCTTGATCCACCTCTCTTAGCAGGCCGAATCAGACCCCCTTTGCAATGGTTGATTCACGTATTTAGCGGGCTGAATCGAAGACCCTCTTTTAAACAGCTTGATGAAGAACAAGAAGAAACTTTCTTAGGCTCTTGAAGCCTTGATACAAGTTGTAAAGCTCAAAAATCCTCCAAAATAAAAGTACAATGAAGCCCTATGGAGATCTCTTCAAGGATGTGAAATTTCAAACCTTTTTGAAGAGTATTGAAGAACACTTGTAGATTTGAAATTTGAAACTCAAAATTTGTCTTTCAAGTGTGTTAAAAGTTCTTAAATGACCATTTAATGTAGTATTTATAGCCACAAAGAAGATATGACCGTTTGATAGAATCAACTAGCCGTTAGAGCCAACGGCTATATTTTCGTCGTTGTAGATAATAATGTCTGTCTACGAAATTCCAGAAGCTAAAAATCAATTTGGTCGCTGGTAAATGATGCGGTAGACGTCTACAACTCCATCTATGTTTCATTATGTTCTGTTTTTTATTTCAATTTTCTTCCATATTTGATATGCTTCAAAATGAGTTTTGGGAGAAGGTTTTAAATCATGTTTGACATACTTTGAAGATGTTTTGGGCCCCTTGAAAAGGTTAAATGGGTGGTTTTGAAAATTGGTTTAAAAACACTTTAAAATTGCAAAACCATTTGAATTATCTCCAATACAATCGAGTAAATGAAAAAAACTATTGATTTTCGGATTGCATTGGCTTCAAGGTCTTCTTAGCTTGGTTTGTCTTCAATGAACACTTGGCTTTGAATGGGTCATGTGATTTCCTCCACTTGATGAATTATTTCACTTTGGCTTACATGAGAAGGTACCTTCTTTGGTTCATCTCCAAGCTTTTGAATTTGGCTCTTGTGCAAGTTGTGGTTTCCAAATGTACATGTCTAATACATAACGTCTTGCAAAGCCATTAGACCTTAATTAATCGGATTAGGGTTGACGCACTGGTCAACCCGACCCGTTCACGACCTGTATTTATTGCTTATTTTATAAGAGCAAAGATAATGAACTCAAAATTAGTATTTATTTCTTATTTTATAAGAGGAAAGATGATGAATGCTTATGTTCTAGCACTGTGGGACCCGATCCCACGAGGGGGGTGCTAGCCACCTCCCCCTCTTGGTCTCTCATACCCATGCGAATGGCGTGTGCTTTTTATTATTGATATAAATCATCTTTTTCGTGAACTTGGGATCACAACAGAAATTTGAATTTCACGTAAAAGAGAATGACCAGAGTCCCACCTAGGTAAGGGACCTAGGACCCATAAGTGACACTATAATGATATGCGATCCCAGAAATCTAGATTCACTACCTGATTACGAGAATTGAAGGTATGGCAGATTACCATAATATGCACCATTCTTGCCCGATAATCCGGTCTTCAATTCCAAAGATTAACTCATTGAAATTTCTTTTAAAATGCTCATTTAAACTCTCTTGATGTGCAAACTACGGGACATATATCCTAGATGATCTAATTTCAATGTGGTTCCTAAATGTGTATCTTGATTTTCTTGATTTATTAAGATTCAATCTATGTGAAAGTTCTCCTAAAATTCTAATTTGGAAAAAAATCCTAAGTGATTTAATCGATTTAATTTAAGATTTTAAATGAGAGACGAAATAAAAAACTACCCCAAAAACCCCAATGATTGTGTGGGGAGCCGACTCGTGCGAGGAATGTCATCCAAACATCCAAGCTGCCTACGTACCCAAGCCTCACTGGGATCAGAGTCGACATAGTTCGGTGACCTAAACTAAGCTACATGCCTAAGACATCTAGAACACTGATCTAGACTAGATTGACTGTTTCAACAGTTTAAGACAGATTACTTAGTTCAAGTTGAATATTTTTTTTATCCTAGGACTTTATCTAAGATGTTATATGGTCATATCTAAGTACAAAATATTTCAACCTAGGATGCAGGTGAACCTACATCCTAGGTTAACTAAGCTTGTCCTATATGGAGATGGGTTAACTAATGTAACTAGATCTATGGCACGGTTGCTATACATAGCAAACGGCCGTGATGAGGCTGAACTCCTAACTATAGGACATCCTAAAACCTAGAACACGACGTGACGTGAGTGTTCCTAATCAACTCTAAGGGTTCCTACGATGTGATAGCATTATCCAACGGTTCCAAAAATATGGGTTTGAATAACCCAGATTTTGAAGTTAATGATTTTCAGTTCTTTAAAGGTTTCTAACTCCTAAAATCTAAGGAATACCAATGGCTCTAAGGCTGACAAGTTTCACCATTGGGTTGCATCCATGGAAGAGAATCGAGCTTTCCACCCTTGCACAATTTAGCATATAAGTTATAGTATATTATTGCCTGGCATGTTTCTCAGAATTTTTGTGTATTACAATCTCGGAGCCAACAACATACTATAATTTAAAATCTCAAATTGTCAAGGATTGATCGCAATTAGGATACAATTATGAATGCCACATTGGCATCTAAACTATCCTTATATGGCAAGTTTACAAAGGAGATCAATGATTCTTAAGATTTCTGTTTCAGTGGCTTAAGGATTGAATACATGATAGTGTAGACACCCCCATTTTGCTATACTTTAAAAAGTAAAAGATTTGGTAGTTTGTCAAGTTTCGAGTCCGTATTCCACCTAGGATTAAGCATCTGTGCATTTTAGGGTAGATGTTTCCTCGTTGAAGGAATTCTGAAGTTGATTCGCGATCCTAAAGGTTTCTAGGGTGTTCCAATGGTATCTAGAAGATGAAAATTCAAGTTTCTAACCAACTGGAAAAAAAAACTTGTTATTTTTAGAATTTTTGGGGTTTTCCTCATTTTTGCCCACTTTTACACTACAGGGGTATTTTGGTCATTACCGATATGTCTCGTTTGCCCCCCGAGTTATATTTGAGAAATCTTAAGTGATTTTACAAATTTTGAAAAAGCTGCTATTTTTATAAACTCATGGGGCTTCCACATTTTCATCATCTTATGGATATTTCAATCATTTCTCATATATCCAAAACCATCTCGAGGGTACGGCTGATGGTTTATGAGTAATTTCGTAAGATTTGAAAAACCTGCTAAATTTAGATCTATCAAGATTTTCTCTTAGTCTTGCACTTCGGGGGTATTTTAGACATTTCTAACATATCATATTTGGTCCTTAAGTTTGTGTCTAAGAAATCTTGAGTCCGTTCATAAATTTTCGGAAATATGCTATTTTGGAAATTTCTTAGGATTTTCCCTAGTCTTGCCAAATTCTAACACCTCGGGGTAATTTGGTCTTTTCCTGTGTAATTCTTTTGATCCCCGAAATATGTCTGAAAGATTATGAATGATTTCCTGAATTTTGAAAAATCTGCTAAATTTAGAATTTCTCAGGGGTTTCGCTTAATTTGGAAATTCTTAGTGTTGAGGGCATTTTGGGTATTTTCAGGGGATACCAAATGATCCTGTTTAATATTACTCATCGAAAGGACCCAATTTTAAAAGTTTCTATTTTTGAAGTTTGACCACAAAGACTTTCCATTTTTAATTTTTCCCTTTATGGGTGAACCAATCTGAGGGTATTTTGATCGCATTTTGATGTCTAACAGTCAAATATGGGCATTTTGGTCCGAAAAGTTATTTTTCAAGGAAGATGGTCCGATCATGTGTGAGGGATGCACCATAAATGTCAAATGCGTTGGGTCCATATATAGAATGTTGAATTTAAAAAGATTTTATTGAATTTTTACGGAAAAACCTGAAATCCTTGTGAAATGGCCCATTGGGCTAAAGCCCGCTAAGATGGAACTTATGTGGGTTCACCCATATGGGTCGACCACCATGGTGGGGCCCCACATGGCTGACCCACATGAGTTGAGCACCCAACCTTGATGATGTCACAATGGTGACATCATATTTGTTAAAAGAAAAATAAAAAGAATAAAAAAAGAAAAGATGGAAAAGATGAATGATTGCTTAAAAAAGGTTTTCTTCCAAAGAAGAAATGTGGAATGAAGAATATCATGTCTTAATTGACAAGAAATTAAGATTGGAATCAAACCCAATTTGGAAACAAGAAAGAAAGAAAGCAAGAGGGAAAAATTGGAAACAAGCCAAAAATGGAGCTCTCACATTGGAAACTACTATTTCTCTCTTAACCCTAGCTTTTTTGTATAAAATTCAAAGAAAAATTTCCTAGGAAAGATCCAAAAAAAAATCCAAATTCGTCATTTATCTCTCTCCTCCCAAAAAAAAAAAGAGAAAAAAAACCTCTTCTCTCTTGAAATGTGTTCATCTCTCTTAAGGGTTCTTCACAAAAGGGATTCTTGAATTTCCTTTTCTTCTTCAACAAATCACATATCAAGGATCTTTGGGCTGTTCTTTGGGTCTTCTTCATCATATAAAAGGGTGCGACAAAGCGTATATCTCGGATCTACGCACCCTAGAGACAAGGAGCGCGATCAACGGTAGGATCTTTATCTTTGTAATATAAAAAGTAAAAAAGCATGCTAGGGTTTTACTTTTGATAGATCAAATCAATAAATTTTTTCTTAAAATTCCAGTATGTTATAATATAGATTATAAGTTTTCAAAACCCAAAATTTCACCAAAAAATTAATTTTTATCCATTTAATAATGATTTTCTTTCGTTTTTTACTCAATATGGATTTAAATCGGATTATCAAAGCAAGTCTTTGAAAACGTGGGTTTCTTTAAAAACTGATATTTATTGTGATTTCTATAAAATAAAATATTACTGGAAACTTAATTTCCAATCGCGGTTTGGCCGTTTTAATTTTATTCTATTTATTTCTTGATGAACGAAGCCACAAGTATATCAAACCATGTCCAAAATTTGTAAAATCTTGTTTCCGAACCTATTTTTTGATTTCCAGACCACCCAAATTTTTTTGGATTTTTTGAATTTTTTTAATCCGGTTTTAAATTATTTTAAATTTCAGCCATTTTTAATAAATATCAAAAGGTTTTAAAAATCGATGAAACTCTTCAGAATTAATTTTCAATAATAAATTGAATTTTTCATGAAATTGGTTTTTTGAAAAAAAGTTTTTTATTTGTTTTCTAATCGCTTCTTCATTTTACGTGTCATAATTCTTTTTTGTATTAAATTAATGAAATTTAGAATCTTTTTCCTACAAACCAGTAGTTTAGGCCATTCGAAGGTTAGTGAAAAATTTTTAAAAGATTTTACAAAGGTTTAATATGATTTCATAATTTTCTTTTAAAAAAATGGATTTTAATTCCTAGGAAATGAAATTCCTTTTTTATTTAAAAATCAATTTTATGGAGGAGCATTAATTATTAGGTCTTGAAATTTTGACAGTAAATCATATAACCTATTTTATATCTACTAGAATTTGTAGATGATTTTAGGATATCATTTAATCTACTTTTTAATTAATTCATTGATTTTATCCGAATTTTGTGTGACTTTTAAATTGGCATCAAATCTTGATAAACACCTTTGAAATTTTTACAGTAGTCTAATACCATGATGCTATCTATATTGTAATAGTTATACTTGATTTGAGATTCGTATGCTATGAGTTGATTTGTTAATTTGCAATCTGACCTAAATTTTAGAAATTCAGAAATTGATAGCAAAACTTATTCCAAATTCAGGAAACTCTTCCAGTAGTCTAAACTCATTCATATCTTGTTACTGAAAAAGTTGCAATGAATTTGGAGTTCGATTGCTTAGGCTTACTGTGTAATCCTAGCAATCTGGTCTTAATGTTAATAAATCACAAGTTAATAGCAAATCAACACAAAAGTCAGTGAAAACTTTCAGAAAATCCTAATTTTTCATCATATATTTAACCTTTAAATTGTTTGAAACAGAAACCCTAGAGGTTATAGATTCCCTTTGTAAATTGACTATGCTGTGACGGTTTAACTGCCGAGATCGCATTCATAATCGTATACTAATTGTGATCGTTCCTGCATAATTTGAGCATGTAAATTATAGTATGTTGTTGGCTCCGAGGTCCACTGTCCACAAAAATCTTGAGAATCATGCCAGGCAATAATATACTATAATTTATGTGTTAAATTATACAAGGATTGAGAGCACGATGTCCTTCCATGGATGAAACTCAAGGCTGTAATTTGCCTGCCATAGAGCCTTTGGTATTTGTAGACACCCTCATTTTGCTACACTTTAACCAACAATAACCTAATATATTGATCCGTGGAATTTCATTGGTAAAGTATGCATCCTCAAATTTTCTAAAAACCGAAATGATAAAGAGATGTACCTGGTGAGATGATTAGATCCGAAAAATTGAAAAATACCCTGATTGGTGAATTTAGTGTGTTAAATCCATGTGAGAGCCCCTCTATCATGGATTTATATGTTTTAGGTCATTAATATCTCGATCTGACTTTACGGATCATCAATCGGGACAAAATAAGCTAGGGTCACTTCACAGCCCGGGACCTGATTCCATTCCGAGACCCGATTTCCATAAATCGTTAGATCAAGGGCAGATCTTAACCTGGGTGTCTTTCCTTACTAAGAATTTGTGATCATTTAGTCAAAATAAGATCGATCAAGGTTAATCTCAAATTCAGATTAAACATTGTGTCACTTAATTGAGCAAAAACCCAGTGAAAAATCACGGATTAATGTGGATGAACGAGAGCCGTCGAAATAATTTAACCAAGTTATCAACAACAGTGCTTTCAGTACTTTAATTGTTGTCAAAATTCATATTTCAAAGGTTAGGATCATTCATCTAAAATTGATTAAGTTGGTTGGATCAATCGAATCGTCAATTTGATCAACGGTTGGAAAAACGATTCGCTGTTAAAAACCGACGGCTCGCATTGGTCAAAAATTCTTAAAATAATATTTCTATGGCAACATTGGGCTTAAATGAAAGAGGAAAAATCAACGATTTTAATGGCGAAAGAATTATCGAAATCGGACTTCAAAATCTCCTGAAAACCGCGTTTTTCGATTTTTACATTCAAAATATTTGAAAAATCTTTTACAAGATTCTAGGAGATTTGGAGGCATCATCTCTTCCATTCTTTCGATCGAAATTGATCTCAACCACCCAATCTTATTCCATATCATTGCAAAGATTTCAGGATATTTGGAGACCCGATCTCGCCCGTTCTTTCGATCACATGGAGATTGCAGTTAATCGCAACCATCCAAATCGTTGCCATTCTCTACAAAGGCAACCAAATTGGACATTTCCCTTGCCTTGAAATTTGCTTCCAAAATCTACAAAGATTCCAAGGACAAATGGCATCATCTTGGACCTTGAATTGTTCCTAAATCTTTAGTACTTGATCCTGGCCGCATAAGTGCCTGCCATTTTTAACATAGCCATGGCTTAAATGGAAGATGCCAAAGAAGAGGGAGAATACTCTAGAAAAATCCGATCTTGGCCATTCTTTCCCCTTCCTTTTTCCATCACTCAATCTCCACCCTACACCTCTAAGCCCTAAAGATGGCAACCTGGCTCATCCCTCACCTATAAATACCCATGCTCTCTTCTTTCAAAAAAGGAGAAAAAAAGAGGAAGAAGACTCAAAGAAAACTACTAGAGAAATCCTCCATATCCCCGCCTTCAAATCTTGTCCTATTCAAAGGATACCAAAAATCTCCATCACAGGTAGGTGCACTATTCTCATAATTTTTCAGAATTATTTGATATTTTTATGTATTTTTGCACGATTTTTAGCATTTAATTGAATTTAATTCAATATTATATGTGTGTGCTCAAAATCACGATCTACATGAGTGTTTCAATTTCGATTCGTCCCGAAATTTAATACACTGATCTATTTAAATATACTAAAATAACCATCGGATTGGATCGGACATTGAATCAAAGGATTTCAAAAATTTGAGTGATAAGTGAAATTTTATTTAAAATAATGGCTGAGAAATTACAAAATTCGAAAAAATAGCCATCTCAGGATGATCTATTTTTTGGAATTTTAAAATTTTCTTGTGTTCATCATATCAGAACAAGATTAAAGGACGTTTCCCGGAGTACTAATTTCCTCGAAAATCGTGTTTTAAAAATGGAAAACTCTTCAAAAATATGTTTTCGACGAAGAAAAATAAAATATATACTAAACAGATCCCAAAAATAATTAAATTTTGTGGGAAAATAATATGATGCTGATGCATTCTACCTTGAATGTTTGAGAATTTTTGGATTTTGTTTGGTATATTATTTTATGCTTTCTTTGAAAATTATCAGATTTTGTGAGAATTTGTACTGACATCAGATCAGAATTAAAATTTACAAAATTTTTACAGTAATCTTATATTTTTGATTTCTTGCTGCTGTAAAATTTTCAACTCATTTGGATCTTGTTTTATATGGGATGTAGTGTTAATTCATAATCTGGTCTAAAAATTGAAAAATTCGAGATTGATAGTAAATAGTTTCTACAATTCATGAAAATCTCACAGCATGTTATCTTTATTCATATCTTATTTCTGTAGAAATTTCAATGAATTTAGATTTCTATTTCTAGCAGTTTCTGTGTTATTTTTCAATCTGGTCTTATTATGGTTAAATCAAAATTAAATATGAGCTTAATGTAAAAATCTGTAAAACTCTTTCAATAAGTTACATCCCATCATGTCTTACTGCTGTAGAAGTTTCAACTCATTTCGAATTTGTTTGCAACAATTTCACTTGTAAAATCACTCATATGGTTTAAAATAAAAAATCCTTGAAATCTGAAATTAATTAACTTCAAGATCTGAAATCGATTCATCTCGTGTCTTTCGGAACTGTTGGATTACGGTTTCTGTCATAAGAACCCTTAGAGCCCAATTTAGGAACACTGGTGTCGTGTCTTGTCCTAAGTTTTAGGGAGTCTTAGGTTTTAGGGAGTCCTAGAGTTAGGAGTCCAGCCTCATCACGTACGTTTGCTATAAATAGCACCCGTGCCATAGGTCTAGTTACACTAGTCACCCAATCTTTCCCTAGGACAAGCCTAGTTACCTAGGACGTAGGTTAACCTGCATTAGTCTAAGGAACAACTTGCACTTAGATAGGATCATATAGCATCTTAGATGAAATCCTAGGATAATAAAATCTTCAACTTGAATTAAATAACTTCTCCTAAAACTGTTGAAACAGTCAATCCCGTCTAGGTCGGTGTCTTAGTTGAGTTAGGCATAAGTAGCTAAGCTGAGGTGCACCGAACTACGTCGACTCTGATCCCAGTGAGGCTTGGGTACGTAGGCAGCTTGGATGTCTGATGGCATACCAACCGCGAGTCGGCTCCACAACAAATTATGGGGTTTTGTATATTAATTTTCTTGTAAATGCTTAATTAAATCACTTAGGATTTTCCATGAAATTATAATTTTAGGAGAACTTTCACTTAGATTGAATTCAAACCAATTAAGAAATCAAGATACACATTGAAATTAGATCATAGGATGCATGTCCCGTAGTTAGCACATTAATAGAGAGTTGAATGAGCCATTTAAAATAAATTTAAAAGAGTTAGCTTTTGGAATTGAAGAGCGATTATCGGGCAGGAATGGTGCATGTGGTGGATAAATCCCCATACCTTCCATTCTTGCAACCAGGTAGCGAGTCTAGATTTCTGGTTAATTATGAGTCCTAGATCTCACATCTAGGTGGCGACTCTGTCAGTCTCTTTTGTGTGGAATTCGGATTGCCTTAGTGATCCAAAGTTCACATAAAAGATGAATTAAAATCAATAATTAAAATGCACACGCCAATCGCGTGGGTACGAGAGACCAAGAGAGAGCGTGGCGGCTCACGCCCCACCCCTCTCGCGGGATCGGGTCCCACAGTATTCCTTAGATGTTAGGAATCGAAAATCTTTAAAAAATTAAAAATTATTTACTTAATAAATTAAGATCATTTGATCATGCTTTTGGAACCGTTGGATTGCGGTCTCTTATCGTAGGAACCTTTAGGGCCCCATTAGGAACACTTACGTCACGTCATGTCCTAGGTTTTAGGAAGTCCTAGAGTTCGGAGTCCAGCCTCATCACTGCTGCTTGCTATGGATAGCAACCGTGCCATAGATCTAGTTACACTAGTAACCTAATTTTCTCATAAGACGGGCCTAGTTACCTACGATATATGTTAACCTGCATTAGTTAAATGGACGTCTTGCACTTAGCTAGGATCATGTTGCATCTTAGATGAAGTCCTACGATAATAAAATCTTCAACTTGAACTAAATAATTTCTCTTAAAACTGTTGAAACAGTCAATCGAGTCTAGATCAGTGTCCTAGATGAGTTAGGCATAAGTAGCTTAGTTCAGGTGCACCGAACTACGATCGACTCTGATTCCAGTGAGGCTGTGATACATAGGCAACTTGGATACTTGAGTGGCATACTAAGCCCGAGTCAACTCCACACACAAATGGTGGGGGTTTTGTATATTAGTGTTTTTTTATATAAATTCTTGATTAAAATATGTAAGATTTTCCTCAAATTAGCATTTTAGGAGAATATTCACTTAGATTGAATTCAAACAAATTAAGAAAACTAAGATACATATTAGGGAATACATTGAAATTAGATCTTAGGATGCATGTCACGTAGTTCGCACATTAATATAGAGTTAAATTAGCCATTTAAAAGAAATTCAAAAGAGTTAACTTTTGGAATTGAAGACCGATTATCGGGCAGGAATGATGCATGTGGTGGTAACTCCCCATACCTTCCATTCTCGTAACCAAGTAACGAGTCTAGATTTTTGGTCAATTATGGGTCCTAGATCCCTCATCTAGGTGGCGACTCTGTCACTCTCTTTTGTGTAAATTCAAATTGCCTTAGTGATCCCAAGTTCACGGAAAAGATGAATTAAATCACACCTTGCTAGGCTCGGCGGCTTACCCCTGCCCTTATGGGTACTGGGTTGCACGTTTGTTTGCACCCTATGGATTGGTTGCTGCCTGCTTGGTTGGGTAATTAAAATCAATAATAAAAAGCACACGCTAATCGCGTGGGTACGAGAGACCAAGAGAGAGTGTAGCGCCTCGCGCGCTCACGACCCCTCTCGCGGGATCAGGTCCCACAGATAGAAGATTATAGTTTTCTGAAAATTTTCATGACACTTTGAATTAATTTCAATTTTTAATTGATTTTACCAGTTTCATGCCATGCAGGTGATTTTACAAAGTAACAGTAGCAAACCAAGTTCTATATTCCAGAAACTTTGGAATATGATGTGTCCTATATAATTATATTCTTCTTGAATTTTTCACGATTTAAGAGATTAAAATTCGATTTTTAATTGATTTTACCAATTTTAGTCCATATTGGGGACATTACAAAGCAATACATAGCAAACGAATTTCAAATCAAACCCAAATTGTACTAGAATATGCTCATAATAGTAGAAAATTATAGTAAAAGTTTCACAAATTACTTCGGAATTTTACTATTTTAACATATTTATTTATGTTCTGGTCAAATCAATTACAAATCAATAAATATATTAAAACATACACACAAATCTTGAGAAATTCACAATATGATGTTTCTGGCCCAATTCATCATACTACGAAATTACAACTTTTGAAGAATTTATTTGGTGGTATCTCCTTTATATATGTAAAAGTCAGTAATTTTATTTAACAATTCAAATAAAAATAATAAATAAACTCAAAATATTTTAAATTTTTTTATATGATGTTCAAATATTAAAAGGATTCTGAAAACAAAATTTCGTCCAATTTTGAATTGTTTTGATACATGAACGAATTTTTATTCTTCATATTTTTTATTTCATGGTATTTTTTGAACAAATTTTAGAGTCATCAAAATAAATGAATTTTACTGGAACTTTTAAATTTTTGGTGTTCTTTTAACCCAATTACAACCCAAAAAATATAACGTTGTGAAAAATCCTTAGTTTCGAGATACTTGCTTTGTAAAACGATTCAAAAGCCACTTGAAACTCTAATTGGTTAAACACCCAATTTTCACATATAACAAGGTTCTTTTTTCACCAAAATCGGTAATAGAACAAATTGTCCCATCAAAAATCTTATTATATTATGCAAGATAACTTCTCATGAGATCCTCTATAAAAATATGTAGAAAATGAAGAAAAGGCAACCTTAAACATGCTTTTCTAGTTCTTAGATACAAAAAGGAAGAAAACCTACCGTTGATCGCGAATCCTTTTCTCTAGGGCTGGTAATCCAAGATATACGCTTTGACCAGCCCTTTATACACTTTAGAAAACCCGAAGACCAAATAATATAGCCCAAATCGATATATATTGAAGAGGAAAAGAAGAAGTGAGAAGAAGATATCCAAGTGTGCTTTAATGGAGGACACTTGAAAGTGAAGAATTATGGCCCAAAAAGAAGTGAGATGAATTTTCTTGAAGGGGGGGAGTGTTGAACGAATTTTTTAGAGCTTTCCCAAGATTGAATTGATTTGCTTTATAGAAAAAGCTAGGATTTGCAAAGAATAGGTAGTTTCCTTTGTGAGGAGTCTCGCATTAGCTAGTTTCTTATTTCTCTTCCTTATCTTTCATTCTTTTTAGTTTCCAAATCAACTTGGATTCTAATTGTGACTACTTGCAAACCAAGGCATACTATTTTACATAAGGTAGATATTTCAAGACTCTTCTAAAAGCTTTCACACAATGGAAATAACATATATATGAAAGATTCTCGTCCAAAACGGACTGCCCAATGTTGGAGCTCATTTTTGACTAATTTATGGGCAGAATCAAGAAAAGTCGTAAACTAAAACGTTATAGATCTCTTCGAACCGTTCGAAACAAGTATAAGAGTAAATTTTTTGGATGAGTAGGTAAAACGTTCTGGCCATTTTACTAACCTAACCATACTAGCCCTTTCTAATTATAACTCTTCATTTTTTTCATTCTTTTTTTTCTCAAACACATCAAATATGGCATCACCATCCCACCTCATCCATTGGGCGCCCAACTAAGTGGGCCACCCATGTGGGGTGGCCACTTTGGTGACTGTGGGACCCGATCCCGCTAGAGGGGAATGGCCCGCGAGCCGCCTTCCTCTCTCGTGATCTCTCGTACCCACGCGAATGGCGTGTGCTTTTTATTATTGATTTTAATTACCCAACCAAGCAGGCAGCAACCAAGCCATAGGGTGCAAACAAACGTGCAACCCAGTACCCATAAGGGCAGGGGTAAGCTGCCGAGTCACTGTTATCGTCACTGCTACTATTGAGCTCGATTATCGGATTTGGTTTGGATGGTCCTTCGTGATCATGTTCATTAGTCAGAGACTTGAGTGGTTCCTTAGAGCTTTGACTGATCGAGTTCCATATAACAAAACTACGTGCTCTATCATCTTGGAGCTTGGAGTCCTGCAGTTGGAAACAATTGGTCTGCATTTGTTACTTCATTTGATGAATCTTCTGAGGGCAGCCATTTGTCTAGAGAGATTTAGAATCAATCCTTCAGAATCCATGGCCATGGAACTTTGAGCACGCCCATATGCCATGGAAAAGCTAGGGCTTTTGCCTTTAGAGGTAACATCAGCTGAGCCAAATATCTCATTCAATTGAGTCCTGGTGCATCGATTCTCTTTCTTTAAGCTCTTGCAATTGTTGGAGGATAAGAGCCAAGGTATCAGCAGTGGTATTGGACCGGGTATTTCTCGAGCTTTCCGCCATAGGAGCTGACGGAGGAGGTGGTGCAGAATCTGGATCAACAACGGAAGGTTGCGGAGAGCCAAGCCTCATTTGAAATAATGAATTGATCTGGACCCGAGAAATATTAGACATGGCTACGACAGTTCCTGGAATGGAAACAAGGAATATAAAATGTAAGCTTGACATTCAAGGTGCGCTTTCTACTTAATGACTGAAAGATGATTATGGGCTAGATAAGCAATTGGAATGACAGAATGAATCTTAAAATGACTGAGACACGATGATGGCGACACGAATGCACTAGGGAATGCCCCTAGTTTAAGGGTCAAGAGAATAAACTCTGATGGGCTTATCGAAATAATCTTGTAATAGGCTACCCCTAGAGTGAGAGGAGACCAATGATATAAATAAGATTGGATCATCTGGACCAAGTATGATCAGATCATGAGATTGCATAATCGAAAGATTTTGAGACTCTGTTCCTGCCAGTTAGGGGATGGTATGAAGATACGATCGAATCATATGATAGAAGAATGAAAGACATACGATCAAAAGATTAGATGAGATTGCATAGGATTGCTTTCAACGGATAGATCAAGAATAGACCAATCCTATGAGATCTTGGGAAAGATGAGATGAGATTGCATAGGATTACTTTCAACGGATAGATCAAGAATGGACTAATCCTGTGAGATCTTGGGAAAGATGGGATTTATATCCTAATCGCAAAGGGAAAGTTTTTTAATCTTCGTACATTTTAACAGTGTTACCTGAAGGCATCAAACCCTAATCCTAATCTAGCGGAATGGAGAGAGGATCTCGACTCAAGACTTTGTTAGTGTTCTTAAGAACCGATCGTAGCCATTGGAACATGGACTACGGCCTAATCTAGACACCATTGGATAAGATATCCTAATCTAAGCCCACACACGTGATGCACGCGTGTTCGTATACTATATGCATGTGTGGGGTAATCTAGGGGTAAGGCTAAGAGTTCCCTTAGCGCGAATCCGTGCTCAATATACTGTACTAGTGTCCGGCGTATCAGTACGTGAACAAGAGATCCGTTTACGCACCATACAGGTACTAGGTTAAAAGTGGAATGCTTCTCTAGCATAGAGGCACCAGGTGATGAAATCCCAGTCAACCATGCTAGATAACACTCTGGGTTCCTAAAATAGGACGTGTGTGCATGTGAGATGCAAGGGTTTAGATGCAAGTGATGTAAGTGTGTGCAATAAGTTTGCACAATCTATGATGCCTTTAGGTTTTGTTAGATTAAATTTGAGTAAAATGTGATGAGAAAATAAAACATACAAACTAATCTAACAAGTATAAGATATAAGATAGAGTTTTTTATGAGCCAGTTAAAATAAATTCAAACGAATTATCTTTTGAAATTTTAATGAAGTTAGGTGATCCCTAGCAGAGTAGCCAAACTGTGGGACCCGATCCCGCGAGCTGCCTTCCTCTCTCTTGGTCTCTCGTACCCACGCGAATGGCGTGTGCTTTTTATTATTGATTTTAATTACCCAACCAAGTAGGCAACAACCAAGCTATAGGGTGCAAACAAACGTGCAACCCAGTACCCATAAGGGCAGGGGTAAGCTGCCGAGCCTAGCAAGGTGTGATTTAATTCATCTTTTCCGTGAACTAGGGATCACTAAGGCAATCCGAATTCCACGCAAAAGAGAGTGACAGAGTCGCCACCTAGATGAGGGATCTAAGACACATAATTGACCAGAAATCTAGACTCGTTACCTGGTTACGAGAATGAAAGGTATGGGGAGTTACCACCACATGCACCATTTCTGCCCGATAATCGGTCTTCAATTCCAAAAGTTAACTCTTTTGAATTTCTTTTAAATGGCTCATTTAACTCTATATTAATGTGCGAACTACGTGACATGCAACATGAGATCTAATTTCAATGTAATTCCTAAATATGTATCTTGATTTTCTTAATTTGTTTGAATTCAATCTAAGTGAAAGTTCTCATAAAATTCTAATTTCATGAGAAGTCCTAAGTGATTTAATTACTTTTAATTTAAGGATTAACATACAAAATCCTACCACTTATGTGTGGAGCCGACTCGGGCTTGGTATGCCACTCAAGTATCCAAATTGCCTACGTATACCAGCCTCACTGGAATCAGAGTCGATCGTAGTTCGGTGCACCTAAACTAAGCTACTTATGCCTAACTCATCTAGGACACCGATCTAGACTGGATTGACTGTTTCAACAGTTTTAAGAGAAATTATTTAGTTCAAGTTGAAGATTTTATTATCCTAGGACTTCATCTAAGATGCTACATGGTCCTAGCTAAGTGCAAGACGTCCCTTTGACTAATGCAGGTTAACCTATATCCTAGGTAACTAGGCCCGTCTTATGGGAAAAGAGGTAATTAGTGTAACTAGATCTATGACTCAATTGCTAATAATAACAATCAGTTATGATGAGGCTGAACTCCCTAACTCTAGGACACCCTAAAACCTAAGACACAACGCGAGGTAAGTGTTCCTAATTGGTTCTAAAGGTCCTTACGAAGAGATACCGTTATCCAACGGTTCCAAAAGCACTGATCAAATGATCTTAATTTAATTTTCAAAGATTTTCGATTCCTAACATCTAAGGAATACCAAAGGCTCTATGGTTGGCAAATTTCAGCCTTAAGTTGCATCCATGGAAGGGCATCGTGCTCTCAATCCTTGTATAATTTAACACATAAATTATAGTATATTATTGCCTGGCATGAGTCTCAGGATTTCCGTGGACAGTGAACCTCGGAGCTAACAACATACTATAATTTACATGCTCAAATTATGCAGGAACGATCACAATTAGTATACGATTATGAATGCGATCTCGGCAGTTAAACCGTCACAGCATAGTCAATTTACAAAGGGAATCTATAACCTCTAGGGTTTCTGTTTCAAACAATTTTAAGGTTAAATATATGATGAAAAATTAGGGTTTTCTGAAAGTTTTCACTGACTTTTGTGTTGATTTGCTATTAACTTGTGATTTATTAACACGAAGACCGGATTGCTAGGATTACATAGTAACCCTAAGCGATCGAACTCCAAATTCATTGCAACTTTTTCTATAATAAGATATGAATGAGTTTAGACTACTGGAAGAGTTTTCTGAATTTGAAATAAGTTTTGCTATCATTCCGAATTTCCAAAATTTAGGTCAGATTGAAAATTAAGAAATCAACTCATAGCATACGAATCTCAAATCAAGTATAACTGTTACAGTATAGATAGAATCATGGTATTAGACTACTGTAAAAATTTCAAAGGTGTTTATCAAGATTTGATGCCAATTTAAAAGTCACACAAAATTTGGATAAAATCAATGAATCAATTAAAAAGTAGATTAAATGATATCCTAAAATCATGTACAAATTCTAGTAGATATAAAATATGTTATATGATTTACTGTCAAAATTTCAAGACCTAATAATTAATGCTCCTCCATAAAATTAATTTTTGAATAAAAAAGGGATTTCGTTTCCTAGGAATTAAAACCCATTTTTTAAAAAGAAAGTTGTGAAATCATATTAAACCTTTGTAAAATCTTTTGAAAATTTTTCACTAACCTTCTAATGGCCTAAACTACTGATTTGTAGGAAAAAGATTTGAAATTTTATTAATTTAATATAAAAAAGAATTACGACACGTTACGAAGAAGCAATTAGAAAACAAATAAAAAAACCTATTTTCAAAAAAAAATTTCATGAGAAATTCAATTTATTTTTGAACATTAATTCTGGAGAGTTTCATCAATATTTAAAACCTTTTGATATTTATTAAAAATGGCTGAAATTTAAAATAATTTAAAACTAGATTAAAAAATTTCAAAAAAATCCAAAACTTTTTGGGTGGTCTGGAAATCAAAATATTGGTTTGGAAAAAAGATTTCACAAATTTTAGACATGGTTTTATATACTTTTGGCTTCGTTTATCAAGAAATAAGGGTTATTTTTTGAAAAATAGAATGAAAATTAAAACGGCCAAACCGCGATTGGAAATTAAGTTTCCAGCTGTATTTTATTTTTTAGAAATCTCAAAAAATATCAGTTTTTAAAGAAACCCAAGTTTCCAAATACTTGCTTTGATAATCCGATTTAAATCCATATTGAATAAAAACCAAAAGAAAATCATTATTAAATGGAGGAAAATTAATTTTTTGGTGAAATTTTGAATTTTGAAAACTTATAATCTATATCATAACATACTGGAATCTGAAGGAAAAATTCATTGATTTGATCTATCAAAAGTAAAACCCTAGCATGCTTTTTTACTTTTGTTATTACAATGATAAAGATCCTACCGTTGATCGCGCTCCTTGTCTCTAGGGTGCGTAGATCCGAGGTATACGCTTTGTCGCACCCTTTTATATGATGAAGAAGACCCAAAGATCCTTGATGTGTGATTTGTTGAAGAAGAAAAGTGAATTCAAGAATCCCTTTTGTGAAGAACCTTTGAGAGAGATGAACACACTGCAAGAGAGAAGAGGTTTTTTTCTTTTTTCTCTTTTTTGGGATGAGAGAAAAATGACGAATTTGAATTTTTTTTCGGATCCTCCCTAGGATTGTTTGCTTTGATTTTTATTCAAAAAAAGCTTGGGTTAAGAGAGAAATAGTAGTTTCCAATGTGAGAGCTCCCTTTTTGGCTTGTTTCCAATTTTCCCCACTTGCTTTCTTTCTTTCTATTTCCAAATTGGATTTGAATCCAATCTTAATTTATTGTCAATCAAGACATGCTATTCTTCATTCCACATTACTTCTTTGGAAGAAAATCTTTTTTAAGCAATCATTCATCTTTTCCTTCTTTCCTTCTTTTTTTTATTCTTTTTATTTTTCTTGTAACAACATCAAGGTTGGGTGCTCAACTTATGTGGGTCAGCCATGTGGGGCGCCCACCATGGTGATCGACCCATATGGGTGAACCCACATGAGTTCCATCTTTGCGGGCTTTAGCCTAATGGGCCATTTCACACGGGTTTCGGGTTTTTCCGTAAAAATTCAATAAAATCTTTCTAAATTCAACATTCTATATATGGACCCAACCCATTTGACATTTATGGTGCATCCCTCACACATGATCGGACCATATTTTTTGGGAAAATAATTTATCGGACCAAAATGCCCCTATTTGACAATTACACATCCAAACGTGACCAAAATACCCTTACATTGGTTCACTCGTAAAGGGAAAAGTTAAAAATGGAAAGTCTTTGTGGTCAAACTTTAAAAATTGGGTCCTTTCGGTGAGCAATATTAAACATGATCATTTGGTATCCCCTAAAAATACCCAAAATGCCCTTAACACTTAGAATTTCCAAATTAAGCGAAACCTCTGAGAAATTCTAAATTTACCAGGTTTTCCAAAATTCAGAAAATCATTCATAATCTCTCAGACATATTTCGGGGATCAAAAGAATTACACAGGAAAAGACTAAATTACCCTGAGGTGCTAGAATTTGGCGACACTAGGGAAAACCCTGAGAAATTCCAAAAATAGCAGATTTTCAAAAATTTATGAACGAACTCAAGATTTCCTAGACACAACTTAGGGACCAAATATGATATGTTGAAAATGTTTAAAATACCCCCGAAGTACAAGACTAAGAGAAAATCTTGGGAGATCTAAATTTAGCAGGTTTCCCAAAACTTACGAAATTACTCCTAATCCATCCCCCGTACCCTCGAGATGATTTTGGATATATGAGAAATGATTGAAATATCCATAAGATGATAAAAATGTGGAAGCCCCATGAGTTTCTAAAAATAGCAGCTTTTTCAAAATTTGTAAAATCACTCAAGATTTCTCAAATATAACTCGGGGGTCAAACGAGACACATCAGGAATGACCAAAATACACCTGTAGTGTAAAAGTGGGCAAAAATGAGGGAAACCCAAAAAATTCTAAAAATAACAGGTTTTTTTCAGTTGGTTGGAAACTTAAATTTTCATCTTCTAGATACCATTGTAACACCCCAGAACCCTTTAGGATCGCAAATCAACTTCAGAATTCCTTCAAATTAGGCAAAATCTACCCTAAAATGCACAGATGTTTAATCGTAGGTGGAATACGGACTCGAAATTTGACAAACTACCAAATCTTTTACTTTTTAAAGTATAGCAAAATGGGGGTGTCTACAGTGGCTAACCCACATGGGTGAGCCCACATGGCCCCACCTCATGGGCTTTTAGCCCAATGGGCCTTATTACATGTATTTTGGATTTTTTCATCAAAATTTCACTAAAATTCATGAAAATTCAAATTTTATAGGGATGAACCCAACCCATATGACATTTATGGTGCACCCTCAACATATGGTAGACCATCCACTTTAGAAAAAATATTTTTTCGGACCAAAATGCCCCTGTTTGATCATTACGCACCCAAAGGCGACTAAAAATGACCTTAAATTCAATTGCCCCCAAAAGGGAAAGTAAAAAATAGAAAGTCTTCATAGTCAATCCTCAAAAATAGAAAGTTTTTAAGTTTGCTTTTTTTGGTGGGTAATATCAAACAGGATCATTTGGCATTCCTTGAAAATGCCCAAAATGCCCTCGACACTCAAAATTTCCAAATCAAGCGAAACCACTGAGAAATTCTAAACTTAGCAGGTTTTTCAAAATTCATGGAATCACTCAAGATTTCTCATACACAACTTGGGGGTCAAATGGGACACATTAGAAATGACGAAAATACCCTTATAATGCAAAAAATTGATGAAAAATAGGGAAACGCTGAGAAATTCAAAAAATAGCAGGTTTTCCGAAATTCATGAAATAACCCATAACTTCACAAACATACCCGGGGATGAAATGAAACACACTGGAAATGACCAAAATACCCCCGAGGTGCAAAAATAGGCAAAAATGAGGGAAACCTTGAGAAACCAAAAAATAGTAGGTTTTCTTATTTAATTGCAAACTTGAATTTTCATCTTCTGGAGATCAATGACACCCCGTAAAGACCTTTAGGATTGCGAATCAACTTCAAAATTCCTAAAATGAGGTGAAATTCACCCTAAAATGCAAGAATTCCTAATGTAGATGATTGACACAAACCAAACAAACCTTTTACTTTTTAAAGCGTAGCAAAATGGGGGTGTCTACAAATGCTCCTCTTTGGTAGAGATGACGTAGTAATCGAATACCAAAGCAAAAGTGACAAAGCCATTTTGCATAGCTTTAATCAACAAAAGATTCACTACACACAATGCAACCTAAATGCAAACATATACTACCTAATGCAAGACCCTAAACGAAATCCTAGAATTGGAATGTATTAAAAAATCATTTATTTTTACCATCATGAGCTGGTAGTTCAGAATAATAAAGAAATAAATTCAATCTAAGTGTGAAAATCACGCAACTTAGAATGAAAGATTATCATGATGCAGCGCCATTCACAAACGGGCAATGAGAGAATGAGATATCATTTTCAAATGGATTCTAAAGAGAAGGAACAAACATCGTTCTCAAACGGATTTTAGAAGAAAATGAGACACCGTTCACAAATGGGCTCAAGGAGGATAAGAGACCATTCACAAATGGACTTGAAAAACGAGACACCGTTCACAAACGGGCCCAAAGAGGATATGAGGTCATTCACAAATGGACTCGAAAAATGAGACACAATTCACAAATGGGCTCAAAGAGGATATGAGACCATTCACAAATGGACTCAAAAAATGAGACACCGTTCACAAACGGGCTCAAAGAGGATATGAGGCCAATCACAAATGGAGTCGGAAAATGAGATACCGTTCACAAACGGGCTCAAAGAGGATATGAGGCCATTCACAAATGGACTCGAAAAATGGGACACCGTTCATAAACGGGCTCAACGAGGATATGAGACCATTCACAAATGGACTCAGAAAATGAGACACCGTTCATAAACGGGCTCAAAGAGGATAGGAGACCATTCACAAATGGACTCGAAAAATGAGACATCGTTCACAAACGGGCTCAAAGAGGATACGAGGCCATTCACAAATGGACTCAGAAAATGAGACACCGTTCACAAACAGGCTTAAAGAGGATACGAGGCCATTCACAATTGGACTGAAAAAATGAGACACCGTTCACAAACGGGCTCAAAGAGGATATGAGACCATTCACAAATGGACTCAGAAAATGAGACACCATTCACAAACGGGCTCAAAGAGGATGCGAGACCATTCACAAATGGACTCGAAAAATGAGACACCGTTCACAAACGTGCTCAAAGAGGATAATAGGCCATTCACAAATGGACTCGAAAAATGAGACACCGTTCACAAACGGGCTCAAAGAGGATATGAGACCATTCACAAATGGACTCAGAAAATGAGACACCGTTCCCAAATGGGCACAAAGAGGATACGAGACCATTCACAAATGGACTCGAAAAATGAGACACCGTTCACTAACGGGCTCAAAGAGGATATGAGATCATTCACAAATGGACTCGGAAAATGAGACATCGTTCACAAACGGGCTCAAGGAAGGTGAAACAACTTCGGTTGAGATGAATTGATGAATTCGACAATGAAGAATTTGGAGTTTTTTCATGAACTTGAATTTGATGCGAAGTTGAATTTGATGAGATTTAGTTTCTTGAAATTAGTGAATGATGAAATCGGGGATGATAAAGATCGTCCCCTATGAAGACATTGACGCTAGAACTTTGAGGAATGACGAGACAATAAACATTAAGAACGATGAAGTATGACTAACGAAAATGGTTTAGGAACACCTTCAGGAAGCTTCGATAAGATTTTTTTTTGTAAAGAGACTGTTGGTCTTTTCTGCTGGGGATTTTGATAACCGAAACCTTGATCTAAATACTTGGAATTGGTAATCTAGAACAGCAGCTCTCTTGGATATTGAAATTGGAAAGTGGGATTTTTCTCTTGACAGGTATTTTAGACAAACATTTCTTGACCAGGATAGTATTCAACTAACTAGGAGAAAATTCTGAATTTTAATAGTTTATCTTTCTGAGAAATTGGCCCAACCATTATCACATACAGGACTCTCCCAAGCTTTAGGTGCCGCTCTGGAGCATGGTCTTCTTATGGAAACTGCACTTTCTAATGTTTCTACTTCTGAATTCTTCTGAGCCGATCTTCTTTGAAATGAAGCTGTTTGACTAGATTTTTGAGGTCTTTCAAGTACAATCGCAGGGAGTTGACGACGCCGGGCCTCCTTCACCGAGACAGTTGCATCATTTGGACACAAGGACAACGATTGACTCTTCTTAAAGAGGAAATTGGGGTAAAAGACACTATTCAAAGGACTGGGTAGCTCTCAAAAGGTGAATCTTAGAATAACAAAGATTAACAAACTATACTGACAAACATAGTGATGCTTCTGATTTAGTTAACATTTTATTTGGTAAGTCTATCCTTTCAAAGAGTAGTTTCTCAATTGATAAACACTGGACTTCTTCCTTAAAACGGTAAAGCCTCAAGGATTTGATGACCATTCCTAGGATTACTTGGTTTCAATGCCCCATGTTCTAGAACGTCACTTGAACTCGCTTGAAGTTCCTTTCGATCTTCAGTCTTGATACTGGCTGTAGCCTTCGTATAATGATTCTCTTACGATAACTAAGTCACCTCTTCAGGAGTTTTAACTAGGCAGACCGTGTTGGCCTTAACTTTTGCCTGAGTCACCCCTTCGGATTTTCAACTTAGCAGGCTATCCCCTTAACTTTTACCTAAGCCGCCCTTTGGGGTTTTCAACTTAGCAGGGAATGATCTTAAATTTTACCTAGACTACCCTTTCAGGTTTTCAGTCTAGCAGATCTTCAAACTCCGTTATTTTCTCTGTTTCTTCGTCAACTTTATTTTGGGATCTAGATCCTTGATTCTGAACACCAGAAGGACTTTATAGGTAGGGTAGGGCTTTTCAAAGAAAAGGCTTAAGGCTTTGTAAAGATTTTGACCGAACTTGTCAACAGGTTGCCTACGTATCCCAGTGTAGGAATCAGGTCGCGCGTAGTTCAGGGCAAATGCCCCTAGTTTGAAGGTAGATTGATTTTTCTTTTCTCCTTTTTTTACTCTATTTTTTTCCTTTTCGATTGATTTCTTTTTCACTCTTTTTTTCGACTGATTTCTTTTTCTCTGATTGATAGACTCTTTCTTTTTCTTGAATTTTTTCTTTTGAAACGATCGAACTCTGCTTAACTGAGCTGCCTACGTACCCCAGTGTAGGGATTTGGTCTTGCGTAGTTCAGGGCGAACGCCCCTAGTTTGATGGGTTTTCAAAGGAATTTTATTCAGACTCAATGAGTTTGCAAACGGGTATTCCTTTTTATACTGGGTCATGAATTTAGAATTTGTTCGGGGAAAGGAGGTCTTCCGATGTTAAGATTTGGAGTTGATCTAGGTTGATAAATTATCTTTGTTATTTTTTTTCTTGCACTTTTTTTTTCACAGAGTTTGACGGTATTTCCAAGTAAGAGATAATGAGTCTTCTTCTTTCAAGATTATGATATATGCCTTTTGACTTTGATGGAGCGAACTCGTTCTCTGTCATCCTTCATCCATGAATCGGTGACTCTTGATGTTTGACGATCACTTTTCAATACTTGCTCTGAACTTTTCTATCTTGAATTTGTTGGCTTCATATTATGAATTTGGGAACCAAGGTCATTGATTGGAGATATGAAAGTTGTTTCCAATCCATGCCCCTTATATAGCTTATGTCTCACACTTCCTTCATTCTCTTTAGCTTTCTATCTATGTCTTGCACTTGGTATTGGTTATAGTACTTCTAGACAATCCTCTTATCCTCGAAATGATTTTATTAATTCTTTGAGCTCTTTTGGAGGGTAATGCATTTCCAATTGGAATTTACTGGATTAAAGTTTTAGTGCCAATGCTTATCATTTCAATTTCTTCCTTGAAAGGTTGGGATCGGCGCTCCTCCTTTTGTTCAAGCAATTGCTGTGAATCAAGTAGAGTTTCGTCGATCTCTTCCTCATTTGAGAAGGGAGTCTTATTGTTATTATTATCAAGATCAGAAGCGTACTTGAGAAATAAACATAAAAGAGCTATTGGAACTGAAATTTCATTTAAAGAAAGGCTATTACATCACATGACCTATCCTGAACATGCTCAGGATTCACAACTCTCAAAAATAAGAAGAAAAGCAGAAGAAAATTGGCATCGACTAGGCATTGACCTTGAACTGTAAGACCTGACTTATTAACTGGACTGAACATAATGATTGACTCAACGTAAAATAGTAAATGACTAAAACTTTAACTGTTGCGACTGTCTGGCCCTGGAGGCTCGGAGATGGCTTCCTCATAACTAGTACTTCCAACTTCTGATTCTTTTCATTGCAGCCAGACCTGTGCTTCTTTGAACCCTGAGTTGTCTAAGCATTGAGATTTCCTGGTGGCGATACTGCATGAGTCGGCACAGGATTATTGACAGTACTGGCTCTTTGCTGGAAGGCAAGGCCCTTATTGTCGACCAACCTATGGATCCTGAATTTTAGGGCAACACAATTTTCAGTGGGATGACCGGGATTTCCATAGTATTCGTAGTGTTTGTCTGCTCTCCAATTCGCTGGTAAAGGATTAGGAGGAGCCCTAATGCCGGGTAGAGTAATATGACCTGAGGCTAGATACTGCTTGAGTATCTTAGATGGTGGAAGAGGGAGATGAGTAAATTCTGTCTGATCCTGTGGCCGAGGTGCATGCCTTGATTGATTGTATATGAGTACTATAGGGTTTTGTAGGTCCCTGATATTTTTTGAAGTAAAATTGCCTTGGTTATAAGCCCCATGTGTCGCAGCCTCTTTGATTTTTTGCCCCGTGGAGGTAAGGCTTGCAGCGTTTACAACGCATTGATGGTTCTGATTCTGATAATATTTCATTGGTTCTTCTAGTGGCAAGGGATCGGGGAATCCATCTGGCAACACTACATCCAATTTTCCTTCGTCATCTGAATCACTGCCACTGCTGCTGCTACTACTGAGTTCAATTATCAGATCTGATTTGGAGAGGTTGATGAATTCCCTTCTTGGTTTTTTAAATGATTCTCCCTGGTGATGTTCATGAGTTAGAGGCCTGAGAGGTTCTTTTGACCTTTGACCGGTCGAGTTCCATATAGCAACACTTTGTGCTCTATAACCCTGGTGGTCGGAGTCCTGTGATTGGGAATAATTCGTCTGCGTTTGCTGCTTCATTTGATGAACTTCTTGTGCTAGCGCGGCCATTTGTCTAGAGAGATTCATAATCATTTCGCCCATTCTCATAGCCATAGGATTTTGTAATGGCTCCAATGTATCCAGGAAGCTAGGACCTTTGTCTTTAGAACTAATAGCGGTTGAACCAAATTTCTCATTCAGTTTAACCTTGATGTATTGATTCTCTTCTTTAAGCTCTCGCAATTGCCTGAGAACCAATGCGAGAGTATCAGCAATGGAAATGGGTGAAGGGTTATCTGAGTTCTCTGCCATTGGTGGGGACAGAAAAGAAGGTAAAGATGCTGGGGTTATCACATAGGGTGGTAGAGAAACAGATCTCCTCTCCAGTCATGAAGAAATTCGAACCCAAGAAGTGGGTTTATCTATAGTGTCAACTTCCTGAAATAGAAATAATGAACACGAGGCGTAAGCTTGACATTCAAAGAGTGTTTTCTAATCAATTACTGAAAAATATTATGGGTTAAGCATGCTATGGGGATGATAGGATGAATCCTAAAAGACCAAGACATAACAATGATGACAGAATCGTGCAGAGGAATGCCCCTAGTTTAAGGATCATGAGAATAAACTCTGAAGGGTTTAGCAAAATAATCTCGAAAAAGGCTGCCCTTAGAATAAGAAGAGACTAAGGATGCAAGTATGATTAGATTATCAGAATCAAGTATGATCAGATCATCAAGATTGCATAATCAAAAGGAATGAGACTCTGTTTCTGCCGGTTAAGGGAAGGTATGAAGACATGATCGAATCACACAAGAGGAGGACACATTATCAAAAGATTAGATGAGATCGCACAAGGTTGCTTTGAAGGATAGATCAAGAATAAACTAATCCTATGAGATCTTGGGAAAGATGGGATTTATATCATAATCCCAAAGGGAAAGCTTTTAATCTTCTTATATCTTATCTAGTGTTACCTGAAGGCATCAAATCATAATCCTAATCTAGCGGAGCGGAGAAAGGATCTCGACTCATGACTTTATTTGTGTACCTAAAACCGATCGTAGCCATTGAAAAATTGACTACAGCCTAATCTAGACACAATGGGTAGGATATCCTAATCTAGGCTCACACACGTGATGCACGCGTGCTCGTATTATATGGATGTGCGGGGTAATCTAGGGGTAAGGCCAAGGGATCGCTTAGCAGGAATCCGTGCTCAATATAGTGTACCAGTGTCCAGCTAGCAGTACGTGAACCAACAGATCTGTTTACGCACCATAAAGGTACTAGGCTAAAAGTGGAATGCTTCTCTAGCACAGAGGCACCAGGTGATGAAATCCCAGTCAACCATGCTAGATAACACTCTAGGTTCCTAAATAGGACTTGTGTGCATGTGAGATACAAGGGTTTGGATGCAAGTGATGTAAGTGTGTGCAATAAGTTCTCGCGATTCTATGAAGCCTTCATGTTTTGTTAGATTAAGTTTGCAGTATAATTGAAATTCCAAGGGTGGTCCCGAGTACGGCAACTTATGAGGAGGGAAGAATTAGGTTTCTAACAAGTTTTAATTCTTTTGAAAACTCAAACCCAATTTTGGAAATTAAGAGATCAACAATAAAGTTCAAGCACACAAGTTAAATCTAAAGTGCAAATGCAAAATAAGAGCAAGAGTAAGAGAGATTGCACCCGAGATTTAAAGTGGTTCGGTCCTCCAAACGTGAGGCCTACTCCACTCCACCAACCAAACCCGTTGATGGCTTCACTATGTGATCTTCTTAACTTCGGCGAAGACCGGTGCCGATTACAAATTCCGATTACCTTTAACCTTGGTGGCAATCTTCACCACGGAGAGTGGGCTACGCTTCTCCGAACACTTGCCCGATACAACGTTCTTGATAAGAAAGAAAGAACAAAAAATCCCTCACAAGGGTTTACAACAATTGTAGAAGATGTACACATTTTGCCTATGATCCAAATCCTAAGCTTTAGAGGATGAGAGGCATAATCAAGTTTGATTCACTCTTTAGATGTTCAAATGGAGTTTAAGAGTGTTAGGATTGATTATTGGAATGTTTGGAATGCCCATATATATAGGAAAAACCAAATATGACCGTTCAATGGCATTTTTGTAATTTCTGGAAAATTCGCAACGGCTAAAAATCCGACCGTTGTAGTGTTCTCGGAGTTCCGAGAAAAAATCTCGGAGTTCCGGGAATACACAGAAGATGAAAAAAAGTCTACTGGACCATTTCTCGGAGTTCCGAGAAATCTCGGAGTTCCGAGAAGCCTATTTCATGCAAATTTTCACTTCTGTTTTTGGGCTTCCAATTTAACACCAACTTGGGATTGTTATGAGGGTTCCACATAGTTGGAACACCACAAAGACAATCACTTATATATTTAGGGTGTTTGTTTATTTGCTTAATTATGCCTCTAAAATCTAAAACTAAGATTGGATCTTTTACAATCTAAATATGACTTGGTCTTCAATGGATTATTCAAGTCTTCATTTGTCTTGGACTTCGATGTCTTTGGCCTTCATGATGTGGTCCAATGAGATCTTCTTGGCCTCAATCCAAGCAATGTTGTCTTAGCACCAATGTGATCTACAACTTAGACAATCAAACACATTAGTGATCATAAATCACTTGTGTATTGGAATCATCAAAATAAGATGGGAATGCCAAGGTGGAAACCATTGGGCTTACAATCTCCCCCTTTTTGATGATGAGAAGCACAAGAGATATTCCAATAAAAGCATATATATTTTCCTATACAAGAATTCTCTCCCCCTTTGGCATCAATAAAAAAGATTGGGGTAAAAGAGAAACAAAGGGATGAAATATTCAATTTAAAGCTCCCCATTTTTCAAGAAAAAAGACAAACCTAGAACTCCCCCTATTTAGAATTTTTATTCAACATAAGAGGGGATATTTTAATTTACCCATAGAAAGATATGCAATTTTTAGAGCAAACGCCCCTAATCTAAGCACATATGATGAAAATCATATGGGGGCTTTGGGAACCCAAGATTTCTTGGTTCCAACACTATCCCTAATCTTAGATGCACATTGGAATTGGTAATGACCATTTATTCCACAATAATGGCATCTAACATGAGGGTTAGATACGCTAGTCCTATCATATGCATGTTTAGGTTTTTGACTAGTCTTCTTTAAGATTATGTCAATAATTTTGTCACCATTTAAGAATCCTTGGAGACATAATCTTAACCTTTCATTTTCATTATGAAGATGGGTTATTTGATTTAGAAAATCATTAAATTCATCTTCATAAGATTTGGAAGAGCTTGCCACATCTTGGAGTTTTGCAATTTGGCAAGTTTTCTCATCTAAACAGCCCTTAAGGGTTTCAATCTCAAGTTTAAAATTTTCAAGTTGTGCTTGAGATTTGGAAGAAGATTCATTTTTCAAAAAATTAAGTTCATTTTCTAATTTTGAAATGGATTTCTTTTGAACTTTATTTTTAGAAATTTGAGAGTGAAAGGTTGAGCACAAATCATCATATGATATTTTTTCACTATCACTACTTGATGAATAACACGAGGGGTTAGAGTTTACCTCATCTTCATGGGTGAGTGCCATGAAGCAAAGATCATCTTTCTTTTCTTCCCCTTCGCTTGAACTCTTTCCCGAGGTGCTAGTAGCATCCCATCCGGCGGCAAGAGCCTTATGTTTCTTCCATTCCTTCTTTCCCTTGTATTTTGAGGAAGATGACTTGAGAAGAGGACAATCCGGTCTTTTGTGTCCGGTCTTCTTGCAATTATAGCACCTTATTCCTCCTTCTACTTCACTTTCTTCTTTCTTCTTCGGTTTATCCTTTTTATATTTCTTTCTCCATAAGCTTTTAAATTTTCTTGAAGCTTCTTCTTCATCGCTATCCGCCTCGCTAGAGGATGATGAGTTTGCTTTGGAGGCTTTTAGAGCTAGAGATCGACTCTCTTTTTCTTTCTCTTTCGGCTTCTTCTCCTCTTGTCGGTCATGGGTGATGAGAGATCCTACAAGCTCCTCCATGGTTAGTGTCTTGAGATTCTTTGATTCTTGTATGGCGGTTACCTTTGGATCCCAATATGGAGGAAGAGACCTAAGCAATTTACTCACAAGCTCATCAGTAGGATAAGATTTACCAAGATTAGCTAGTTTATTAGAAATTTTAGAAAAACGTGTATACATTTCGAAAATGCTTTCGTTTTGATCCATTCTAAACATTTCATATTTGCTCTTTAACAAGTTTATTTTGGAATCCTTAACTTGAGATGTTCCCTCATGGGTAACGGCAAGTGTATCCCAAATAACCTTGGCGGAATAAAAAAGAGGAACTCGATTAAACTCATCCGTAGATAAGGTGCAAAACAAAGAATTTATAGCTTTGTAATTTAAATTTGCATGCCTTTTTTCTACGACATTCCATTCTTCAAATGGTTTGGAAGGCAACATGTATCCATTTTCAACAATGTGCCAAAGTTCCACATCTATCGAAAGAAGATAGATGCGCATCCTTGTCTTCCAATGTCCATAGTTGGACCCAATAAAGAAGGGAGGTCTAGTTGTGGAATGGCCCTCCGGAAGTCCGGTTCCATTTCTATCCGCCATTTCACAATTAGAAAGTTGCCAAAGATCTTATGATCTTTCCCTTGTTGAAATTTTTAAAGAAAATTTTTCCAAAGATTTATAGAAAAGAAAATCTTTTAAGAGCCTTTGCTCTGATACTAAGTGAAATTCCAAGGGTGGTCCCGAGTACGGCAACTTATGAGGAGGGAAGAATTAGGTTTCTAACAAGTTTTAATTCTTTTGAAAACTCAAACCCAATTTTGGAAATTAAGAGATCAACAATAAAGTTCAAGCACACAAGTTAAATCTAAAGTGTAAATGCAAAATAAGAGCAAGAGTAAGAGAGATTGCACTCGAGATTTAAAGTGGTTCGGTCCTCCAAACGTGAGGCCTACTCCACTCCACCAACCAAACCCGTTGATGGCTTCACTATGTGATCTTCTTAACTTCGACGAAGACCGGTGCCGATTACCTTTAACCTTGGTGGCAATCTTCACCACGGAGAGTGGGCTACGCTTCTCCGAACACTTGCCCGGTACAACGTTCTTGATAAGAAAGAAAGAACAAAAAATCCCTCACAAGGGTTTACAACAATTGTAGAAGATGTACAAATTTTGCCTATGATCCAAATCCTAAGCTTTAGAGGATGAGAGGCATAATCAAGTTTGATTCACTCTTTAGATGTTTAAATGGAGTTTAAGAGTGTTAGGATTGATTCTTGGAATGTTTGGAATGCCCATATATATAGGAAAAACCAAATATGACCGTTTAATGGTATTTTTGTAATTCCTGGAAAATTCGCAACGGCTAAAAATCCGACCGTTGTAGTGTTCTCGGAGTTCCGAAAAAAAATCTCGGAGTTCCGGGAATACACAAAAGATGAAAAAAAGTCTACTGGACCATTTCTCGGAGTTCTGAGAATATTTCTCTGAGTTCCGAGAAATCTCGGAGTTCCGAGAAATCTCGGAGTTCCGAGAAGCCTATTTCATGCAAATTTTCATTCTGTTTTTGGGCTTCCAATTTTACACCAACTTGGGATTGTTATGAGGGTTCCACATAGTTGGAACACCACAAAGACAATCACTTATATATTTAGGGTGTTTGTTTATTTGCTTAATTATGCCTCTAAAATCTAAAACTAAGATTGGATCTTTTACAATCTAAATATGACTTGGTCTTCAATGGATTCTTCAAGTCTTCATTTGTCTTGGACTTCGATGTCTTTGGCCTTTATGATGTGATCCAATGAGATCTTCTTGGCCTCAATCCAAGCAATGTTGTCTTAGCACCAATGTGATCTACAACTTAGACAATCAAACACATTAGTGATCATAAATCACTTGTGTATTGGAATCATCAAAATAAGATGGGAATGCCAAGGTGGAAACCATTGGGCTTACAATAATGTGATGAGAAAATAAAGGAAAACAGACAAACTAATCTATCAAGCATATAAGATATAACATAGAGTTTTCTTAAGCCAATTAAAATAATTTCAAACAAGTTATCATTCAAAATTTTAATGAAGTTAGGTGGTCTCCAGCAGAGTCGCCAGTCTGTGGGACCCGATCCCGCGAGAGGAGCGCGAGTCACCTCCCCCTCTTGGTCTCTCGTGCCCACACGAATGGCGTGTGCTTTTTATTATTGATATCAATCATCTTCTCCGTAAACTTGGGATCACAAAAGAAATCCGAATTTTACGTAAAAGAGATGACTGGAGTCGCCACCTAGGTAAGGGACCAAGGACCCATAAGTGAAATTGCAATGATCTGCGATCCCAGAAATCTAGTGTAAGCCCAATGGTTCTCACCTTGGCAATCTTCTATGTTTTGATGATTCCAAACACAAGTTGAAATGTGTTGTATTTCTAACGTGTTTGATGTTTAAGTGCATATATTGAAGATTCAAATATTTCAAACACTTGATCAAGGAAAACGGCATGGATCGAGGCTTGTACATCCTTGAACACCATTTGAAGCCAAAAGATGATGAAGGCTTGGAGCATTCAAGGAGAGATCTTGAAGAGCCAAAGAAATGGAGGTGATCCATGCAAGAGTTCAAGACTTGAAGATGCGCTTCAAAAGACTAAGATTTGAAGGCTTAAGTCTTGTGTTAGATTGTACATCTAATCCCTATTAGGTACCCCACCTTGAGGCATAATGGAGTCACCAAACAACTGACCTTAGTTGAATAACAATCCCATCTATGTAATTTGGAAACCCTTGAAGCCCAAAAATTATCAGCATAAAATATCTTGAAAATCGGCTGATTTAGGCTTCTCGGAACTCCGAGAAAGTTCTCGGAGCTTCGAGATTTGATCCAATAACTTTTTTCCAAATTCTGTTTGTATTCCCGGAACTCTAAGATAAATTCTTGAAACTCCGAGAAAATCTCTCGGAACTCCAAGACCACTGTGTCGGGAACAAATTTATGACCGTTTGGGATTTTACCAGATTTACGACTATGCCCCTGTAACGGTCATATTTGGGTTTTCTCTATATATATCTGTTCTCTATGCCTTAGAACACATCTCTGTCATTCCTAAACATGTTCTAAACACATTAGAGAGTGATAATCACCCTTGTGCCTCAATTTGGGATATTTAGAGGGATTAGACTTAGGCTTGAATTTGTACATCATTTCAAAGAGTGGATTTTTATGTGAGCTTGAGAGCTATCTACCCTTGAAGAGGAAAGTTGTATTTTCTATTTTCTTTGATTGTATTTGGGCGAGTATTCGGAGAAGCGTAGCCCACTCTCCGTGGTGAGGATTGCCACCAAGGTTAAAGCGATTGTAATTGGCACCGATCTTCGCCGAAGTTAAGAAGATCACATAGTGAAGCCATCAACGGGTTTGGTTGGTGGAGTGGAGTAGGCCTCGTGTGTTTGAGGACCGAACCACTTTAAATCTCGGGTGCACTCTCTCTTGTCTCTTGCTCATTTCTTGCATTGCACTTTAGATTTAACTCACTTGCTTCAATTATTTTATTTTTTGATCTCTTAATCCTTCATTGGAGAGTTTAAATAATTGGGTTAAAATTTTAAAAGGTAAATTTTATTTTTATCAACCTAATCTCCTTTTAGGTTGCCGTTTGGGCCCACCCTTCGAATTTCATCTAGATTCGTTACCCAATTACGAGAATGGAAGGTATGGCAGATTACAACCAATACACCATTCTTGTCCGATAATCCGGTCTTCAATTCCAAAGATTAACTCATTTAATTTTTTTTAAAAGGCTCATTTAAGCTCTCTTGATGTGCAAACTACGGGACATATATCCTAGATGATTTAATTTCAATGTGGTTCCTAAATGTGTATCTTGATTTTCTTGATTTTATGAGATTCAATCTATGTGAAAGTTCTCCTAAAATTCTAATTTGGGAAAAAATCCTAAGTGATTTAATCAATTTAATATAGGGTTTTAAATGAGAAGAAATAAAAAACTACCCTAAAAACCCCATTGATTGTGTGTGGGGCTGACTTGTGCGAGGAATGTCATCTAAACATCCAAGCTGCCTACGTACCCAAGCCTCACTGAGATCAGAGTCGACATAGTTCGGTGATCTAAACTAAGCTACATGCCTAAGACATCTAGGACACCGATCTAGACTGGATTAACTGTTTTAACAGTTTAAGAGAGATTATTTTGTTCAAGTTGAATAGATTTTATTATCCTAGGACTTCATCTAAGATGCTATATGGTCATATCTAAGTGCAAAATATTTCCTAAACTAATGCAGGTGAACCTACATCCTAGGTTACCTAGATCTATGGCACGGTTGCTATCCATAGCAAACAGCCGTGATGAGGCTGGACTTATAACTCTAGGACACCTTAAAATCTAGAACACTACGTGACGTAAGTGTTCCTAATCAGCTTTAAGGGTTCCTACGAGGTGATACCGTTATCCAACGGTTCCAAAAATATGGGTTTGATTAACCCGGATTGTGAAGTTAATGATTTTCAGTTCTTTAAAGGTTTCTAACTCTTAAAATCTAAGGAATACCAATGGCTCTAAGGCTGACAAGTTTCATCATTGGGTTGCATCCATGGAAGGGAATCAGGCTTTTTACCCTTGCACAATTTAACATATAAGTTATAGTATATTATTGCCTGCCATGTTTCTCAGGATTTCCGTGGACTACAACCACGGAGCCAACAACATACTATAATTTAAAATTTAAAATTGTCAAGAATTGATCGCAATTAGGATACGATTATGAATGCCACCTGGGCATCTAAACTATCCTTATATGGCAAGTTTACAAAAGAGATCAATGATTCCTAAGGTTTTTGTTTCGGTGGCTTAAGGATTGAATACATGATGGAAAATTATAGTTTTCTGAAATTTTTTATGACACTTTGAATTAATTTCAATTTTTAATTGATTTTACCAGGTTCAGGCCATGTTGGTGATTTTACAAAGTAACCCGCAGCAAACCAAGTTCTATATTCCAGAAACTTTGGAATATGATGTGTTCAATTGATTTTACCAATTTTAGGCCAAATTGGTGACATTACAAAGTAATACATAGAAAATGAATTCCAAATCAAACCAAAATTTTACTAAAACAAGTTCATAATAGTAGAAAAGCATAGTAAAAATTTCACACATTATTTCTGGATTTTACTATTTTTAACAAATTTATTTATTTTCTGGTCAAATCAATTAAAATCAATAAAAAATATTAAAACATGCACAAAAATCTTGAGAAATTCACCATATGATTTTTCTGGACCAATTCATCTTACTACGAAATTTTAGCTTTTGAAGAGTTTATTGGTGGTATCTGCTTTATATATGTGAAAATTAGTGATTTTATTTAACAATTCCAATAAAAATAATAAATAAACTCAAAATCTTTTGAAATTTTTATATGGTGTTAAAATATTAAAAGGATTCTGAAAATAAAATTTCGTCCAATTTTGAATTGTTTTGATACATGAACGAATTTTTATTTATCATATTTTTCATTTTTGAGTATTTTTTTGAACGAATTTTAGAGTCATCAAAATAAATGAATTATACTAGAACTTTTAGATTTTTGGTGTTCTTTTAAACCAATTAGAACTCAGAAAATATAACTTTGTGAAAACTTCTTAGTTTCGAAACACTTGCTTTGTAAAACGATTCAAAAGCCACTTAAAACCCTAATTGGTTAAACACCTAATTTTCACATATAACATGGTTCTTCTTTCACCAAAATCGTAATAGAGTAAATTGACACATCAAAAATCATACTAGGTCATGCAAGATAACTTCTCATGAGATTCTCTACAAAAAACATGAAGAAAATGAAGAAAAGATAACCCTAAACATGCTTTTCTAGTTCTTAGATAACAAAAAGGAAGAAAACCTACCGTTGATCGCGAATCATTCTTTCTAGAGCTGGTAATCCAAGATATACGCTTTATCCAGCCCTTTATACGCTTTAGAAAATCTGAAGACCAAAGAATATAGCCCAAATAGATATATATTGAAGAGGAGAAGAAGATATCCAAGTGTGCTTTAATGGAGGACACTTGAAAGTGAAGAATTGTGGCCCAAAAAGAAGTGGGATGAATTTTCTTCAAGGGGGGAGAGTGTTGAATGAATTTTTTAGAGCTTTTCTAAAGTTGAAATGATTTGCTTTATTGAAAAAGCTAGGGTTTGCAAAGAATTGGTAGGTTTCTTTGTGAGGAGTCTCACATTAGCTAGTTTCTTATTTCTCTTACTTATCTTTCATTCCTTTTAGTTTCCAAATCAACTTTAATTCTAATTGTGATTACTTGCAAACCAAGGCTTACTATTTTACATAAGGTAGATCTTTCAAGACTCTTCTAGAAGCTTTCACACAATACAAATAACATATATATGAAAGATTCTCGTCTAAAAAAGACTGCCTAACGTTGGAGCTTGTTTTTGACCTATTTATGGGCAGAATCAAGAAAAGTCGTAAACTAAAAGGTTGTATATCTCTTCAAGGCGTTCGAAAAAAGTATAAGAGTAAATTTTGTAGATGAGTAGGTAAAAGGTTATGGTCATTTTAGTAACTTGACCATACTAGCCCTTTCTAATTATAACTCTTCATTCTTTTTTTTTTCAAAACACATCAAATATAATATCACCATCCCACCTCATCCATGTTGGGTGCCCAACTAAGTGGGCTACCCATTTTGGGTGCCCACTTTGGTGGCCAACACACATGGGTGAGCCCACATGGGCCCCACCTCATGGGCGTTTAGCCCAATGGGCCTTATTACATATATTTTGGGTTTTTTTTATCAAAATTTCACTAAAATTCATGAAAATTCAAATTTTATAGGGAAGAACCCAACCCATATGACATTTATGGTGCACCCTCAACGTATGGTAGAGCCATCCCTTTTAGAAAAAATAATTTTTCGAACCAAAATGCCATTATTTGATCATTACGCACCCAAAGGCGACTAAAAATGACCTTAAATTAGATTGCACCCAAAGGGGGAAGTTAAAAATAGAAAGTCTTCATGGTCAATCCTCAAAAAAAGAAAGTTTTTAAGTTTGCTTATTTTGGTGGGTAATCTCAAACATGATCATTTGGCATTCCCTGAAAATGCTCAAAATGCCCTTGACACTCAAAATTTTCAAATCAAGTGAAACCCCTGAGAAATTCTAAACTTAGCAGGTTTTTCAAAATTCATGGAATCACTCAAGATTTCTCAGACACAACTTGGGGGTCAAATGAGACACATTAGAAATGACGAAAACACCCTTACAGTACACAAAATCGATGAAAAATAGGAAAATCCTGAGAAATTCTGAAAATAGCAGGTTTTCCAAATTCATGGAATAAATCATAACTTCTTAGACATACCCGGGGATCAAGTGAAACACACTGAAAATGACCAAAATACTCCCGAGGTGCAAAAATAGGCAAAAATGAGGGAAACCCTGAGAAATAAAAAAATAGCAGGTTTTCTTATTTGATTGGAAACTTAAATTTTTATCTTCCAGAAATCAATGGCACTCCGTAAAGACCTTTAGGATTGCGAATCAACTTCAAAATTCCTAAAATAAGGTGAAATTCACCATAAAATGCAAGAATACCTAATGCAGATGACTAACACAAACCAAACAAACCTTTTACTTTTTAAAGCGTAGCAAAATGTAGGTGTTTACATGCATGCAATCCGATTGCCATCAATTTTTTTTTTATATGGTTCATTAATATCTTTATTATTTTTTGGGTGATGAACTTCTCTTTTCCTATGCTTTCATTAGTACTTTTTCTCTTTGTTAGACATTTGCAATAATACCCTGTACTTTTTGCCAGGCACATCATACTCCCTGTCTTTTGATGGGAACCGGCTCAGTACCACTCCATCTCCTTCCTCTGGAATACCCCAAACCAAGTTCATCTAACTATATTGTTTTCTAATTTCATGAGAAATATTCCAAAATGGTTGGTGAAAATTTCTAGGATTTCCTTCGGATAACTAGGATTTAAGAAGGGATTATTGAATCTAAGATCATTGAAGCCTCTCTATTGGGATAGGCCAAAAAGGTATCAAGAAAATGGCACCTGGAGATGATTTTTAGTAACTTATTTGTCTCTTCTTTTGTAATATTGAGAGGGTTTGAATCATATTCGTGAGGCAAGCTCATAAATTGATTATAAGCTCCTATTCCTTCAACTGTGTAGCCATTTCTCAAGAAAGTAGAAGAAGAAAACCAGGTTCATTTTTTTCTCCCTTCTGCAACTCAGGTCGGGTTGGGTTCGAGTTGAGTAAAAAGAGATGCGGGTTGGGTCGGGTTGGCCCTGTTCGGGTTGAAACACGGGTTGGGTCAGGTTAGGGTTGGTGAAATGGCCGCTCGGGTTGGGTTCGGGTTGGCCTTAGCCCGAACCAACCCGACCCGAGTTGCACCCCTAAATAAATCACATAAGAACCACATCAGAACTAGATCTTTAGGTTGCATGTCCCGTAGTTCACACATCTTATAGAATCTAACAAGCCTTTTCAAACAAGTTTAAGTGAATTATCCTTTGAAATTGAAGACCGATTTATAGGGCGAGAATGGTGCCTAACATCTTTTAGAAGTTTCTATCTTTGAATTATCAAGGCTTGCTAATTTTTGTGCCAAGATAGCGAAACGAGATTCTCTTATTTTGGAAGTTCTATGGGAGCTTAATAGCATATAAAAGGAGATTCATGGTCCCTCTTCCACTCACCATTAAGTGTTCTTTCTCCTTCTTGAAAAAAACACATGCAAAGAGAGGTTTCCCATAAGCCTGGGGATGGAGATGAGGAAGGGAAGAGCAAGGGGCGTTTTTAAGCCTTTACTATGCTTAGGAAAGATTCCCGATTCCTCGGTTTATCACGACGCAAGGAATACGACTGTGGCGCAAGGTACAATAAAACCCATCTTGTTTAATTATTTATGATTCTTTGATTTTCAATGCCAAAGATCTTTTGGGATCATCAAGTAAAGTTTTAGATTAACATTTGGTATCAGAGCTATGTTTGTAAGCCTTAATTTTCAAAGAATTTAAGAAAAGTGGGGTTTTGTGCAAGGTTTTTGTTGTCAAAAAGTCATGGTTCCGGCTAGTTTTTCGGCAAATAAATTGCACCAGCGTGTTGCCCTTGGTGAGATGAACTCGCTCATAAAGTTTCGTTGAATTTCGATGGTTGGATTAAATGTTAATTGAAATTGAAATTGAGTAGCATTTATGTAATTTAAAATAAAAACCACTGGTTTTGGAAACTAGTCCCATGGAGAAGACAATTGTATTTTATTAGAAACAAGTCCTGTGGAGAAGACGATTGTAATTTAAAATAAAAGCCAATGGTTTTGGAAACCAGTCCTGTGGCATCACCTCGCCGTCATGGTGACGAGCGTCATAGTGGAAGGCATGGGGATAGTGGATATTGGATAGTTATAATATAACTATTATTATTATTATTATAATAGTATTTTAGTAAGAAAACCAGTTTGGAGGCCTATTCTACCCTTTTACGGGCGATTCTTGGTGAATTGGAATTGGTTTCGGAACCCTCTGTAGACACCCCCATTTTGCTACGCTTTAAAAATTAAAACATTCGGTAGTTTTATCGAGTCCTAAGTTGGTCTTCTGCATTAGAATAAGCCTTCTTGCATTTTAGGGTGAACTTCACCTCAATTTAAGTGTTTTAGTGTTGATTCGTAATCCCGAATCTCTCTAGGGTGTGGGACCCGATCCCGCGAGAGGGGTGGGGCGCTAGCCGCCACGCCTTCTCTTGGTCTCTCGTACCCACGCGATTGGCATGTGCATTTTATTATTGGTTTTAATTCATCTTTTATGTGAACTTGGGATCACTAAGGCAATCCGAATTCCACACAAAAGAGACTGACAGAGTCGCCACCTAGATGTGGGATCTAGGACCCAAAATTAACCAGAAATCTAGACTCGCTACCTGGTTACAAGAATGGAAGGTATGGGGATTTATCCACCACATGCACCATTCCTGCCCAATAATCGGTCTTCGATTCCAAAAGCTAACTCTTTTGAATTTATTTTAAATGGCTCATTCAACTCTCTGTTAATGTGCTAACTACGGGACATGCATCCTACGATCTAATTTCAATGTGGATCCTAAATGTGTATCTTGATTCCTTAATTTGTTTGAATTCAATCTAAGTGAAAGTTCTCCTAAAATTCTAATTTCGTGGAAAATCTTAAGTGATTTGATTAAGCATTTACAAGAAAATTAATATACAAAACACCACAATTTGTTGTGGTGCCGACTCGCGGTTGGTATGCCATCAGACATCCAAGCTGCCTACGTACCCAAGCCTCACTGGGATCAGAGTCGACGTAGTTCGGTGCACCTAAGCTAAGCTACTTATGCCTAACTCAACTAAGACACCGACCTAGACGGGATTGACTGTTTCAACAGTTTTAAGAGAAGTTATTTAATTCAAGTTGAGGATTTTATTATCCTAGGATTTCATCTAAGATGCTATATGATTCTTATCTAAATGCAAGTTGTTCCTTAGACTAATGCAGGTTAGCCTACATCCTAGTTTACTAGGCTTGTCCTAGGGAAATATTGGGCGACTAGTGTAACTAGACCTATGGCACGGTTGCTATACATAGCAAGCGTCCGTGATGAGGCTGGACTCCTAACTCTAGGACTCCCTAAAACCTAAGACTCCCTAAAACTTAGGACACGACACGACACGACACCAGTGTTCCTAAATTGGGCTCTAATGGTTCTTATATCGGAAACCATAATCCAATGGTTCCGGAAGACTCGAGACAAATCGATTTAAGCTCTTGAAGTTAGTTAATTTCAGATTTCAAGGATTTTCAGTTCTTGGACATTAAAGGATTACCAATGGCTCTAGGGTTTACCAATTTCGGCCCAGAGTAGCATCCAAGGAAGGGAATCGTGCGCTCTTTCCTTGCGCAATTTAATACTTAGGTTATAGCACCTTATTGCCTGGCATATCTCAGGATTTCCGTGGACAGTAACCTCGGAGCCAACAACGTGCTATAGCTTAAATATTCAAATTGTCAAAGATCGAGTGCAATAGGGATACGATTATGGATGCACTGGCCATTTTTCCAGGGAAATCTAAAGATCCTAAGATTGCTGTTTCAATGGATTAAGGAGTTAATATGTGGCAGAGATTTAAGGTTCTTTAGAGATTTTCAGATGATTTTTAATTAATTTCGGATTTTCAATAAATTTTATCAATTTTAAACCATATGAGTGATTTTACAAGGGAAACCGTTGCAAATGAATTCGAAATGAGTTGAAACTTCTACAGCAGCAAGATATGATGAGATGTAGCTTATTGAGAGATTTTTACAGATTTTTACATTAAGCTCATATTTAATTTTGATTTAACAATTAATTGACCAGATTGCAAAAATAACACAGAAACTACTAGAAATAGAAATCTAAATTCAGTGAAATTTCTACAGAAATAAGATATGAGTAAATATAGCATGCTGTGAGATTTTCATGAATTTTGGAAACTATTTACTATCAGTTTCGGATTTTTCAATTTTCAGCCCAGATTATGAATTAACACTACATTCCATATGAAATAAGATCTAAATTACTTGAAAATTTTACAGAAACTAGAAATATGGAATATAAGACTACTGTAAAAATTTTGGGAATTTTATCTGTGATCTGATGTCTGTAAAAATTCTTCCAAAATCTGGTAAGTTTCAAAGAAAGCATAAAATAATACACCAAACCAATTCCAAAAATTCTCAAAAATTCATGGTAGAAAGTATCAGCATTATATTATTTTCCTACGAAATTTCATTAATTTTGGAATTCGTTTAGTATATATTTTATTTTTCTTCGTCGAAAAGATATTTTTGAAGAGTTTTCTATTTTTAAAACACGATTTTCGAGAAAATTACGATTCCGGAAAACGTCCTCCAACCTTGTTCTGATGTGGTGAACACAAGAAAAATTTAAAATTCTAAAAAATAGATCATCTTGAGATGGCTATTTTTTCGAATTTCGTAATTACTCAGCCAATATTTTAAATAAAACACAACTCTTCACTCAAATTCTAAAAAACCGTTGATCTAATGTCCGATCCATTCCGATAGTTATTTTACTCTATTTAAGTAGAACATCGTATTAAATTTTGGGACGAAACGGATTTGAAACACTCATGCAGATCATAATTTTTAGCACACACATATAAATTGTAATTAAATATAATTAAATGTTAAAAATCATGCAAATATATATAAAAAATGCCAAATAACCCTGGAAAAATCTGAGAATTGTGCACCTACCTGTAATCGAAATCCTCGCCGAATCCGAGAGCCGAAAAAAATCCAAAAATCCCGCCGCCGCTCGATCCGCTCCGCTTCCTTCTTCTTTTTTTCTTTTGTTTTTTCTTTTCTTTTTCTTGTTTTCTCACAGCCGAGAGAGAGTGATATGGATGAGAGAATTGGTTAGAGAAAACCGAGATAGATGGATCAAGGGAGGGGAAGAGAGGAGAGTGATGAAGTGGAATGAAAGACACAGAAATGGAAGTCACAGAGGGATACTCTGTTTTTTTTTTTTTTCGTTTTTTATTTCTTCTCAAAAAACAAAACAACACTCTGTTTTTTTATAGAAATGCAAGAAGAAAAACAGAGGATGGAGAGAGATGATAAAAACACAGAGATGGAGGGCGGCTATATTAGGACAGAGGGATAGGGATCAAGGGAGTGTGAGATGCCGTGGGATGGTGGGAGATTGAGATGAAAATAACGAAGAATCCGATGCTCTGTTTTTGCTGTGGAACATGAGAGAATATGAAGTGGAGATAGATGGTTTGAGAAACATAGAGATATAGAGAGTGTGAGGAACAGAGGGTGGTGAGTGAGGTAAATGGAGAGATGAGGGTGGGATGAATAGAGTGAGAGGAGGATCGTGAAAACAGATGGAGCAGAGAACCAAGTGGGCTGTGTAAAAATCTCTAAGAGATGTAAAGACGAGAGTGTTTTTTTATCCCACCATGAAATCCGACTATCTTACTCTGTTTTTCTCTCTTTTTACTGTCAAGAGTGTTGGTGAGAGAGATGAGAGATGAGGGATAGAGAGAACTGCGCCAACAAAAACGTGAGATGGGAGAGAGGAATCCCCAAGAAGAACCGAGAGATGAGAGAAAGGAAAAAACTAAATCCCCCCACCGCATGTGTCTTTCTCCTCCTTTTCTAAAAGTGAGATCATTCCATCCTAAGAGAGGGAGAGCGAGAGAGAGTAACACCTCTCCCTTCTAAAACAAGACCAACTTCCTCCATATTTGACCGAATGGTTCCTTTTTTGTAATACACTTTTCCATAGCATCCCTCACCTCATTCCATATTTAACTTAATCAAATTTGATCAATTCTAAAAACAATAGTTCTGTATATAAATAGAACTGCTATAAGGCACGAACTTACTCAATTTGAATATCTCCTTCCCATATGACTTGAGGTCCATATTAGTAACAATGCCCATCATGCAATATAGCCACCTCATTATTCGTCTACACTCTCAACATACCCTCTTTTTGTAAAATAGAAATTCCACTCGAACATTTGTGATAAAGTTTTGATCACCCGGTAGGTAATGTAGCACCCCATCCAGCCATTCATTTTGTCTTACCTTATTAACGAATTTGGATGGGAGTTTTGAAAGATGGGAAGAAAAAAAAGAATGGTGGGTTGGATTACTATGGGGATATGGCTTGGGTCGAGTTCGGTTCGGGTTGTACTGGGTTGAAACGAGTGGGGCAGGTTAGCTTGTGCAACTAGGTGGGGAAAATTGGGAAAAAGAGAGACCACATGAGGAGGAGAGGAGGGTCATGAGGTGATCCTCACCACCCAATTGATCGGGCGAAAAAAAAAAAAAAGACGAGTTGCGCCCCGCAAATTATAGAACAATCTGAACCATTGATCCGCTTTATGGGCTGTGGCATAAATGGATTGTGCTCCCCAAATCATTTTTGTAGGCTGATCCGAGCCGCCTGATTGATTGGCCTCAATAAACATCAGTCAAAATTCTCACCCTTTGGAATTTCACTTATAGCATTAAGCAAATCGTTATCGACACCGCAATGCTAGATTTACCCCATGTAATAAATTATTGTGGGTCCCCTGGTTGGTCCAAATTTAAGCAAATGTTCAATGCGGGCCCACCGACGGGTCCAAATTCTATTTTGCTCGGATTCTCCTGAATAACCCTTCTCAACACTTAGCGAAAAGAAAAATGCAGAACATTACGGAGAAGATCAGAAAGATTGAGAAAGCATAAGGGACGGACATGGGAATGGGAAGCATTGAAAAAAAGACTGATAACACAACACTAACTTCTTTGTTGATTACAGTAGAGCAAAATGGGGGTGTCTACAGATGCCCCTCTTTGGTAGAGATGACGTAGTCATCGAATACCAAAGTCAAAATGAACAGAACCATTTTGCGCAGCTTTAATTAACAAAGGACTCTACACAAAACGGAACCTAGACGCAAACATTTACTACCTAATGCAAGACCCTAAACGAAGTCCTAGAATTGGAATGCAATAAAAAATCTCGCTGCGGTGCCGCTCACAAACGGGCAACGAGAGCAGGAGATACCATTTTCGAATGGATATTCGGGGGGGGGAAATGAGATATCACATTTGTGTGATGCTCAAAGAGAATAAGAGACCATAGTCGTATGGACTCGAAAAGAATGGAATACCGTATTTGTACGGATTCCAAGGAAATGAGATATCACATTTGTGCGATGCTCAAAGAGGATAAGAGACCATAGTTGTATGGACTCGAAGAGAATGAAATACCGTATTTGTACGGATTCCAAGGAAATGAGACATCATAGTTGTATGATGTTCAAAGGGGATAAGAGACCATAGTTGTAGGGACTCGAAGAGAATGAAATACCGTATTTATACGGATTCCAAGGAAATGAGACATCATAGTTGTATGATGTTCAAAGGGGATAAGAGACCATAGTTGTATGAACTCGAAGAGAATGAAATACCGTATTTGTACGGATTCCAAGGAAATGAGACATCATAGTTGTATGATGTTCAAGGGGGATAAGAGACCATAGTTGTATGGACTCGAAGAGAATGAAATACTGTATTTGTACGGATTCCAAGGAAATGAGACATCATAGTTGTATGATGTTCAAAGGGGGATAAGAGACCATAGTTGTATAGACTCGAAGAGAATGAAATACCGTATTTGTACGGATTCCAAGGAAATGAGACATCATAGTTGTATGATGTTCAAAGGGGGATAAGAGACCATAGTTATATGGACTCGAAGAGAATGAAATACCGTATTTGTACGGATTCCAAGGAAATGAGACATCATAGTTGTATGACGTTCAAGGGGGATAAGAGACCATAGTCGTATGGACTCGAAGAGAATGAAATACCGTATTTGTACGGATTCCAAGGAAATGAGACATCATAGTTGTATGATGTTCAAAGGGGATAAGAGACCATAGTTGTATGGACTCGAAGAGAATGAAATACCGTATTTGTACGGATTCCAAGGAAATGAGACATCATAGTTGTATGATGTTCAAAGGGGATAAGAGACCATAGTTGTATGGACTCGAAGAGAATGAAATACCGTATTTGTACGGATTCCAAGGAAATGAGATATCATATTTGTATGATGTTCAAAGGGGATAAGAGAACATAGTTGTATGGACTCGAAGAGAATGAAATACCGTATTTGTACGGATTCCAAGGAAATGAGACATCATAGTTGTATGATGTTCAAAGGGGATAAGAGACCATAGTTGTATGGACTCGAAGAAAAGAGGCACCGTTCTCAAACGGGCTCGAAGAATTTAAAGATTTTTCATGAGCTTGAATTTGACGTAGGATTGGATTTTTTTTTGAATCGGGGATTGGATTTGATAAATTTTTTTTTTATTTTTTTATTTTTGGGAAATGAGGCACCGTCCACAAACGGGCTCAAGGAGAAGACGAGACCATTCACAAATGGACTCGAGAAGAGAGGCACCGTTCACAAACGGGCTCAAGGAATTTTAGAGATTTTTCATGAACTTGAATTTGACGTAGGATTGGATTTTTTTGAATTGAGGATTGGATTTGATGAATTTTTTTATTTTTGGGAAATGAGGCACCGTTCACAAACAGGCTCAAGGAGAAGACGAGACCATTCACAAATGGCCTCGGGAAAAGAGGCACCGTTCACAAACGGGCTCAAAGAATTTAGAGATTTTTCATGAACTTGAATTTGACGTAGAATTAGGGTTTGATGAATTGGGGATTGGATTTGACGAATTTTTTTTAATTTTTGAGAAATGAGGCACCGTTCACAAACGGGCTCAAAGAAACAAGATAGCTTTGATTTATGAATTCAACAACGAAGAGTTTAGATATTTTTCATGAGTTTGAATTTGACGTAAGATTGGATTTGATGAATTTTAGATTTTTTTTTTAATTCAATGAAATCGGGGACATTATAGATCGTGCCCGACAAAGATATTGGAAATCAGGACTTTGACGAATGACGAAACGGCAAACCTTAGGAACGAAGAACCATTACTAACAAGAATGGATTAGGAACACTTTTATGAAACTTCAACCAGATTTTTCTCAAAGAGACAGCTGGTCTTGTCTTCTGGGGATTTTGATAGCTGAAACTTTGAACAAGATACTTGAAATTGGTAATTTAAAACAACGGCTCTCTTGGATATTAACATGGAAAAGCGGGATTTGCTTCTTGACAGGTGCTTAGACAAACATTTCTTGACTAGGATAGTATTTAACTAACTGGAAGGAAATTCTGAACTTTAATGGTTCATCTTTCTGAGAAATTGGCTCAACCACCATTGCATCTGAGGTTCTGCCAAGCTTAAGGTGCCTTCCTGGGGTATGATCTTTTTACGGAAGCTAGGCTTTCTGATGCTTCTGCTTCTGAATTTTTCTGAGTTGATCTTCTTTGAAATGAAGCTGTTCTACTAGATTACCGAGCTCTTTCAGGTACGATTGTAGGGAGCTGACGAGGCCGGGCCTCCTTCATCAAGACAGTTGCATCATTTGGACATAAGAACGACGATTGACTCTTTCTAAAGAGAAAACTTAGATGAAAGGCACTACTCAAAGGATTGAGCAGCCCTGAATGAGTGAACATAGAATGGCAAAGATTGATTAACTACTCTGACGGACATAGTAATGCTTCTGACTTAGTTAACGTTTTATTTGGTAAGTCTATCCTTTCGAAGAATTTTTTTTTTCAATTCGTAAACGCTGGACTTTTTCCTTGAAACAGTAATGCCTCAAAGATTTAATTACGACCCCTAAGATTGCATAGCTTCAATGCCCCCAGTTTTGAGGATGTCACTTGAATTTGCTTGAACTTCAGTTGATCTTCAGTCTTGATACCGGCTGTAGCCTTCTTATATTGATTCTCTTACCGTGACCAAGTCACCTCTTCAGGATTTTTAACTTGGCGGACCGCGCTAGCCTTAACTTTTGCCTGAACCACCTTTCTAGGTTTTCGATCCAGCAGGCTATCCCCTTAGCTTTTGCCTAAGCCGCCTTTTCGGGTTTTCAACTTAGCAGGGGAATGATCTTAAATTTTGCCTAGACCGCCCTTTCAGGTTTTCAGTCTAGCAGATCTTCAAACTCCGCTCTTTTTTTTTTTTTTTTTTTTTTTTTGTGTTTCGGGATTAATTCTGAACACCGGAAGGACTTTATAGGTAAGATAGGGCTTTTCAAAGAATAGCTTAAGGCTCGACAAAGATTTCGACCGAACCTATGAACAGGTTGCCTACATATCCCAAGATAGGAATCAGGTCGTGTGTAGTTCAGGGCGAATGCCCCTAGTTTGAAGATAAATTTTTTGAAAGTTAATTGATTTTTTCTTTTTTCTTTTCTTTCTGAAATAATTAACTTCTCTTCTTTTGGAACTTGTCCATCTTTTTTTCTGAAAGGATTGAATTTCTTTTTTTTTTTTTTTAAATCGACCGAACTCGGTTCAACCGAGTTGCCTACGTACCCCAGTACAGGGATCAGGTCTCGCGTAGTTCGGGGGAATGTCCCTGGTTTGATGGGTTTTCAAGAAAATTTTATTCAGGCTCGAAGGGTTTGCAAACCGGTATTCTTTTGACATTGGGTTCTGATTTTTGGGATTTATTCGGCCAAAGGGGGCCTTCCGATGTTCAGATTGGGAATCGATCTAGGTTACTAGAGTCCATCTGGTACTGATTATTTATTTATTTTTGTTTTTTCTCTTTTTTTTTTCATGGAGCTTGACGGCATTTCCAGGTAAGAGATAATGGATCTTCTTCTTTCAAGATTCTAATACGTGCTTTCGACTTTCATAGAGCGAAACTTGTTCTTTGACATCCTCCATCTATGGATTTGCAACTCTTGATATCTGATGATCACTTTTCAATGCTTGCTCTTGAACTTCTTATCTTGAATTTGTTGGCTTCATGTTATGAATTTGAGAACCAAGGTCATTGATTGGACATATGAAAGTTGTTTCCACTCTATGCCCCTTGTATAGCATATGTCTCTCACTTTCTTCATTCTCTTGAGCTTTCTATCTATGTCTTGCCCCTGGTATCGGTTGTAGCTTCTCTAGACAATCTTCTTATTCTTGAGATAATTTTATCAATTCTTCACACTCTTCAGAGGGTAATGTATTTTAAATCAGCATTCACTGAATCAAAGTTTCAGTGCCAGTGTTTACCACTTCAATTTCATCTTTGAAAGGCTGGGATTGGCGCTCCTCCTCTTGTTCAAGTAATTGCTGTGACTCAAGTGGAGTTTCGTCAATTTTGTCCTCATTTGAGGAGGGAGTCTTATTTTAAGATCAGAAGGACACTTAAGAAATAGACACAAGTGAACTATTGGAACTGAAATTTTTATTTAAAGAAAAAAAATTATTACATCTGACGACCTATCCTGAACATGCTCAGGATTCACAACTCTAAATAAAAAGAGAAGCAGAAGATAACTTGCCTGGACTAGGCATTGACCTTGAACTGTAAGACCGGACTCAACAATTATACTGACCATGATGACTGACTCAACATAAAATAGTAAGTGACTAAAACTTTAAATGCTGCAACTGTCTAGCGTTGAAAGCTCGGCGAAGGCTGGTTCGTTCTGAATCATCATCATGGCTGATACTTTCAATTTTGCATTCTTCCTGTTCTACTGCAGCTAGACCTGAGCTTCTCACACTTCGATGCGCCTCAGCCTTATCCGGCGATGGTGCGGCATGGTTCAACACAACCTTTGGCGTTTGTTGGAATGATAGCTTGCGCTCATCAATCAATTTCTGGATCACATGCCTCAGAGTTATACACTGATCGGTATTATGCCCCGATCCTCGATGAAAATCGCAGTGTTCTTCCGCCTTCCATGTCCTGGGGAGCGGATTAGGAGGATCCCTAATGCGAGGTAAATAGACATCACCTGAAGCCAACCCTTATTGCAATATAACAGATGGTGGAAGCGGGAGGGGGGCGAATTGCCTACCTGGCTTTTGCTGAGGTATAGGTCTTGGTTGATCATATTCGATTACCATAGGCTCCTGCGACCAGTTAATCCCTTTTTTCCTTTTCTTAAACCCTTTCAGGATACCAGATCGTGGGGTAGGCAAATCAGTGAATTCTTTTTTAGGAGTTTCAGATGGTGACTCTTGGTCATATTCAAGAACTAAGGGCCCAACAGAATCTTGCTGGTGGTGGGAGACAAAGTTTCCGGTAACAACATCTTGGACTTTGGTATTTTTGCCAGCGAAATGTTCAGAACCTTGGGACTGACAATACCAGGTTTGCATTTGTTGCTTCATCTGATGAACTTCTTCTGTTAGCGCCGCCATTTGTCTAGAGAGGTTCACAATTAGTTCTTCCGAACCCATAACCATGGGGAGGCTCAGATTTTTGCCCTTAGAAACAACAGTGGTTGGACCAAACTTCTCAGTAAGTTGAGCTTTGATGAATTGATTTTCTTCCTTCAATTCGTTCACCTGTTGGACGAGCTGGGCCAGGGTTTCTGTGACATGAAAGAGTTGAAAATTTTCCATAGAATCTGCCATAGGTAGAAAAAAGTGGATAGAGAGACTTCCAAAGAAAATGGGGAATTAGCTTCTTCACTGGCCACGAATAGATTCAAACCCAAGAAGCTTTCCTGGATTTTCAGCAGTGAACAATCCTGACATAGAAACAGTAAACACGAGATGTAAGCTTGACATTCAGGGAATTTTTCCTTTCTATGATTGACATGATAATTATGATACGACTAGATAAGGAATGGGAACTAAAGTGATGGTTCCTCAAAACAAATAAACACAACAATGATGACATGATAGCACGTGGGGAATGCCCCTAGCTCAAGGATTCTGAGAGTAAACTCTGAAGGACTTAGCAAAATAATCTTGAAAAATGTAGCCCCTAGAGGAGGAAGAGACCAAGGGTACAAGCAAGATTGAATCATCTGGACCAGGCATGATCAGATCATGAGATTGCATAATCGAAAGATTGTGAGATTCTGCTCCTGCCAGTTAGGGGATGGCATGAAGATACGATCGAATCGTATGACAGAAGAACGAAAGACGCACGATCAAGAGATTAGATGAGATAGCATAAGATTGCTTTCAACGGATAGATCATGAATGACTAATCCTATGAGATCTTTGGAAATGATGGGATTTATATCCTAACCCCAAAGGAAAAGTTTTTTAATCTTTGCACATTTTAACAGTGTTACCTGAAGGCATCAACCCTAATCCTAATCTAGCGGAGTGGAGATAGGATCTCGACTCATGACTTTGTTTGTGTACTTAAGGACCGATCGTAGCCATTGGAAGATGGACCACGGCCTAATCTAGACACAAATGGGCAGGATATCTTAAGCTAGGCTTACACACGTGATGCACATGTGTTCGTATACTACATGTATGTGTGGGTTAATCTAGAGGTAAGGCCAAGAGTTCCCTTAGCGCGAATCCATGTTCGATATACTGTACCAGTGTCCGGCGTATCAGTACGTGAACAAGAGATCCGTTTACGTACCATAAAGGTACTAGGCTAAGGGTGGAATGCTTCTCTAGCACAGAGGCACCAGGTGATGAAATCCCAGTCAACCATGCTAGATAACACTCCGGGTTCCTAAAATAGGATGTGTGTGCATGTGAGATTCAAGGGTTTAGATGCAAGTGATGTAAGTGTGTGCAATAAGTTCGCGCAATCTATGATGCCTTCAGGTTTTGTTAGATTAAGTTCGAGTAAAATGTGATGAGAAAATAAAACAAGACAAACTAATCTAACAAGTATAGAGTTTTTATGAGCCAGTTAAATTAAATTCAAATGAATTATCCTTTGGAATTGTAATGAAGTTAGGTGGTCCCCAGCAGAGTCGCCAAACTGTGGGACCCGATCCCGCGAGAGGGGTGGGGCGCGAGCCGCCACGCCTTCTCTTGGTCTCTCGTACCCACGCGATTGGCATGTGCATTTTATTATTGGTTTTAATTCATCTTTTATGTGAACTTGGGATCACTAAGGCAATCCGAATTCCACACAAAAGAGACTGACAGAGTCGCCACCTAGATGTGGGATCTAGGACCCAAAATTAACCAGAAATCTAGACTCGCTACCTGGTTACAAGAATGGAAGGTATGGGGATTTATCCACCACATGCACCATTCCTGCCCGATAATCGGTCTTCGATTCCAAAAGCTAACTCTTTTGAATTTATTTTAAATGGCTCATTCAACTCTCTGTTAATGTGCTAACTACGGGACATGCATCCTACGATCTAATTTCAATGTGGATCCTAAATGTGTATCTTGATTCCTTAATTTGTTTGAATTCAATCTAAGTGAAAGTTCTCCTAAAATTCTAATTTCGTGGAAAATCTTAAGTGATTTGATTAAGCATTTACAAGAAAATTAATATACAAAACACCACAATTTGTTGTGGTGCCGACTCGCGGTTGGTATGCCATCAGACATCCAAGCTGCCTACGTACCCAAGCCTCACTGGGATCAGAGTCGACGTAGTTCGGTGCACCTAAGCTAAGCTACTTATGCCTAACTCAACTAAGACACCGACCTAGACGGGATTGACTGTTTCAACAGTTTTAAGAGAAGTTATTTAATTCAAGTTGAGGATTTTATTATCCTAGGATTTCATCTAAGATGCTATATGATTCTTATCTAAATGCAAGTTGTTCCTTAGACTAATGCAGGTTAGCCTACATCCTAGTTTACTAGGCTTGTCCTAGGGAAATATTGGGCGACTAGTGTAACTAGACCTATGGCACGGTTGCTATACATAGCAAGCGTCCGTGATGAGGCTGGACTCCTAACTCTAGGACTCCCTAAAACCTAAGACTCCCTAAAACTTAGGACACGACACGACACGACACCAGTGTTCCTAAATTGGGCTCTAATGGTTCTTATATCGGAAACCATAATCCAATGGTTCCGGAAGACTCGAGACAAATCGATTTAAGCTCTTGAAGTTAGTTAATTTCAGATTTCAAGGATTTTCAGTTCTTGGACATTAAAGGATTACCAATGGCTCTAGGGTTTACCAATTTCGGCCCAGAGTAGCATCCAAGGAAGGGAATCGTGCGCTCTTTCCTTGCGCAATTTAATACTTAGGTTATAGCACCTTATTGCCTGGCATATCTCAGGATTTCCGTGGACAGTAACCTCGGAGCCAACAACGTGCTATAGCTTAAATATTCAAATTGTCAAAGATCGAGTGCAATAGGGATACGATTATGGATGCACTGGCCATTTTTCCAGGGAAATCTAAAGATCCTAAGATTGCTGTTTCAATGGATTAAGGAGTTAATATGTGGCAGAGATTTAAGGTTCTTTAGAGATTTTCAGATGATTTTTAATTAATTTCGGATTTTCAATAAATTTTATCAATTTTAAACCATATGAGTGATTTTACAAGGGAAACCGTTGCAAATGAATTCGAAATGAGTTGAAACTTCTACAGCAGCAAGATATGATGAGATGTAGCTTATTGAGAGATTTTTACAGATTTTTACATTAAGCTCATATTTAATTTTGATTTAACAATTAATTGACCAGATTGCAAAAATAACACAGAAACTACTAGAAATAGAAATCTAAATTCAGTGAAATTTCTACAGAAATAAGATATGAGTAAATATAGCATGCTGTGAGATTTTCATGAATTTTGGAAACTATTTACTATCAGTTTCGGATTTTTCAATTTTCAGCCCAGATTATGAATTAACACTACATTCCATATGAAATAAGATCTAAATTACTTGAAAATTTTACAGAAACTAGAAATATGGAATATAAGACTACTGTAAAAATTTTGGGAATTTTATCTGTGATCTGATGTCTGTAACAATTCTTCCAAAATCTGGTAATTTTCAAAGAAAGCATAAAATAATACACCAAACCAATTCCAAAAATTCTCAACAATTCATGGTAGAAAGCATCAGCATTATATTATTTTCCTACGAAATTTCATTAATTTTGGAATTCGTTTAGTATATATTTTATTTTTCTTCGTCGAAAAGATATTTTTGAAGAGTTTTCTATTTTTAAAACACGATTTTCGAGAAAATTACGATTCCGGAAAACGTCCTCCAACCTTGTTCTGATGTGGTGAACACAAGAAAAATTTAAAATTCTAAAAAATAGATCATCTTGAGATGGCTATTTTTTCGAATTTCGTAATTACTCAGCCAATATTTTAAATAAAACACAACTCTTCACTCAAATTCTAAAAAACCGTTGATCTAATGTCCGATCCATTCCGATAGTTATTTTACTCTATTTAAGTAGAACATCGTATTAAATTTTGGGACGAAACGGATTTGAAACACTCATGCAGATCATAATTTTTAGCACACACATATAAATTGTAATTAAATATAATTAAATGTTAAAAATCATGCAAATATATATAAAAAATGCCAAATAACCCTGGAAAAATCTGAGAATTGTGCACCTACCTGTAATCGAAATCCTCGCCGAATCCGAGAGCCGAAAAAAATCCAAAAATCCCGCCGCCGCTCGATCCGCTCCGCTTCCTTCTTCTTTTTTTCTTTTGTTTTTTCTTTTCTTTTTCTTGTTTTCTCACAGCCGAGAGAGAGTGATATGGATGAGAGAATTGGTTAGAGAAAACCGAGATAGATGGATCAAGGGAGGGGAAGAGAGGAGAGTGATGAAGTGGAATGAAAGACACAGAAATGGAAGTCACAGAGGGATACTCTGTTTTTTTTTTTTTTTCGTTTTTTATTTCTTCTCAAAAAACAAAACAACACTCTGTTTTTTTATAGAAATGCAAGAAGAAAAACAGAGGATGGAGAGAGATGATAAAAACACAGAGATGGAGGGCGGCTATATTAGGACAGAGGGATAGGGATCAAGGGAGTGTGAGATGCCGTGGGATGGTGGGAGATTGAGATGAAAATAACGAAGAATCCGATGCTCTGTTTTTGCTGTGGAACATGAGAGAATATGAAGTGGAGATAGATGGTTTGAGAAACATAGAGATATAGAGAGTGTGAGGAACAGAGGGTGGTGAGTGAGGTAAATGGAGAGATGAGGGTGGGATGAATAGAGTGAGAGGAGGATCGTGAAAACAGATGGAGCAGAGAACCAAGTGGGCTGTGTAAAAATCTCTAAGAGATGTAAAGACGAGAGTGTTTTTTTATCCCACCATGAAATCCGACTATCTTACTCTGTTTTTCTCTCTTTTTACTGTCAAGAGTGTTGGTGAGAGAGATGAGAGATGAGGGATAGAGAGAACTGCGCCAACAAAAACGTGAGATGGGAGAGAGGAATCCCCAAGAAGAACCGAGAGATGAGAGAAAGGAAAAAACTAAATCCCCCCACCGCATGTGTCTTTCTCCTCCTTTTCTAAAAGTGAGATCATTCCATCCTAAGAGAGGGAGAGCGAGAGAGAGTAACACCTCTCCCTTCTAAAACAAGACCAACTTCCTCCATATTTGACCGAATGGTTCCTTTTTTGTAATACACTTTTCCATAGCATCCCTCACCTCATTCCATATTTAACTTAATCAAATTTGATCAATTCTAAAAACAATAGTTCTGTATATAAATAGAACTGCTATAAGGCACGAACTTACTCAATTTGAATATCTCCTTCCCATATGACTTGAGGTCCATATTAGTAACAATGCCCATCATGCAATATAGCCACCTCATTATTCGTCTACACTCTCAACATACCCTCTTTTTGTAAAATAGAAATTCCACTCGAACATTTGTGATAAAGTTTTGATCACCCGGTAGGTAATGTAGCACCCCATCCAGCCATTCATTTTGTCTTACCTTATTAACGAATTTGGATGGGAGTTTTGAAAGATGGGAAGAAAAAAAAGAATGGTGGGTTGGATTACTATGGGGATATGGCTTGGGTCGAGTTCGGTTCGGGTTGTACTGGGTTGAAACGAGTGGGGCAGGTTAGCTTGTGCAACTAGGTGGGGAAAATTGGGAAAAAGAGAGACCACATGAGGAGGAGAGGAGGGTCATGAGGTGATCCTCACCACCCAATTGATCGGGCGAAAAAAAAAAAAAAGACGAGTTGCGCCCCGCAAATTATAGAACAATCTGAACCATTGATCCGCTTTATGGGCTGTGGCATAAATGGATTGTGCTCCCCAAATCATTTTTGTAGGCTGATCCGAGCCGCCTGATTGATTGGCCTCAATAAACATCAGTCAAAATTCTCACCCTTTGGAATTTCACTTATAGCATTAAGCAAATCGTTATCGACACCGCAATGCTAGATTTACCCCATGTAATAAATTATTGTGGGTCCCCTGGTTGGTCCAAATTTAAGCAAATGTTCAATGCGGGCCCACCGACGGGTCCAAATTCTATTTTGCTCGGATTCTCCTGAATAACCCTTCTCAACACTTAGCGAAAAGAAAAATGCAGAACATTACGGAGAAGATCAGAAAGATTGAGAAAGCATAAGGGACGGACACGGGAATGGGAAGCATTGAAAAAAAGACTGATAACACGAACACTAACTTCTTTGTTGATTACAGTAGAGCAAAATGGGGGTGTCTACATAGGGGGTTCCATTGATCACCAAAAGATGATAATTCAAGTTTCCAAATAGGTGAAAAAACCTGCTATTTTTGAAATTTCTCAGGGTTTTCCCTATTTTTCATCAATTTTTGCACTACAGGGGTATTTTGGTCATTTTCAATATTTTCCATTTGACCCCCGAGTTGTGTCTGAGAAATTTTGAGTAAGGACTCCAAAATACATTCTAAAGTGAATACCATTGAGTCTTCTTAGAATGTCTTTGCTCTTTGCACTTCCTCAGACTTCTTCATCTTGGGAGTGAACGTCTTGAATGTTGTCTTAGCTCTTGTGACTTCCTCCAATCATTCAACGAATGATGAGAAGTGCATGAGGAGTCACCAATGACTTGTTCAACTCCAAGCTTCTTCTTGACACTTGTTGGGAACTTGTAGGATCTTCATGTTGAGCTACTTTACTTTTGCATCTTCAAATGAGGATGCCTCCAATGTAGGTGCAGGCTCTTGGTTCCTTGCTTTCTTGATCCACAAGCCATGTGTTGTGAAGAGTTGTGTAATGGCGATTATGACATGAATTTTCTGTATATGACACAACACCTCCAAGCAACACATTAGTCCATAAAAGCTAATTAATTTGAGTTTGCTAATCATAAAAACAAGAAGGTAAGATGAATGATTAACCCATGGGAACCCTTGGGTTTATATATACCATTCAAGCTCTATGATGCTTATTAAGAAAGAAAGACAAATGAGATGCATGATAAACCATTCCCCCCCTTTTTTTTAATTTTTTTCTAAAGATTTTCAATTTAAGCACAGCTATAGGGGTAATAGATCATGTAAGCATATCATAATGATCTATTTAAACATGAATAGATAATTATATAGCTCTCCCCCTATGAATTTGTCATTGGCCCTAGGTAGAACCTCTGTAATAGGGCATAACAAACAAGATAGCTAGAGATATGACAATTATAGCTAATCTTGGACAAACTCATCATGGAGATAGATGTGTATATCTTCAAATATACATGATAAGCATAAAGATACATAGGATAATGGATTAATCAACTGAATTAGGTTCCTATGAATGAGTTTCAATGAAATTACAAGTTAAGGCTCAACATTTGAAACTTATCAAGGGTAGATGTTGAACACATGAGGTGCACATGATAAGACCAAAATGGGACATATATACATTTAAAACTCCTCCTTAGTTAATGACTCATACAATGGATGCGTCTAAGGGATGTCCAAACATAGTCCTCAAGGGATAACAATGAGAATAGGTAAAGAAGAACCCTTGGGCTACAAAATTGCATGATTTCTAAATGAGATTATGAAATAATTTAGCATACACATGCATTTAAAAATTATTTTTAAAAAGATATTTCATTTAAGCACACCCTACAAGATAAATGATCAAGTCTTAGTTTTAGGTACCCAAACCTTTTTGGGTCCATCTATGTTAGGTTCACAAGACTTGTCTTTTCTCACCCAAACATGGTGAGGCGATCTTCTAAATCTACATGCATAGTTGAAATGTCCACGTACACCGCAATAATGACATGTAGGGATGAAGATGCTTGTGCTAGCATGAGTATAAACATGAGAATAGCTAGCATATGAAGCTTTGGACTTGACAAACTTATTTTTGTAAGCAACTTTCTTTTGGGAATTTTGGTAACCGAGACCACTTTTTCCAAAAGAAATTTTACTTTCTAAGATCTCATTAAGCTTGTTCTTGCCAGAAGAATGTTTGAGAATAAGCTTATCATAATCACATTTTAGGTTCTTATTCTCCAAACATAGCTTGTCAATATCATTGCAAAAGCTTTTCATTTTCTTCCTTCAAATGATTAAATTTACAAATAAGATTTTCATATTTTCCACTCAATAAATGGTTTTCCCTAATTAATTTATCATTTAAGGAGATTTTTGAATCAAGTTCATTTTTCAAGTTTTCAAAGTCCTTGGTTATCTTTTCAAGAGACTTTTTGAATTTTTGGCTTTTGAAAACTTCAAGAAGTAAAGCTTCTTTAGCTTGTTCACAAACTTCAATTAATTCTTCCATGGTAGGTTTTTCTATATCACTATTATTTTCACTACCATTATCACTATCACTTTCAAGGAAAGAATCTAAAAACTTACATTGAGTTGGGATAGATCGCTTGCCATATAGCATACAAAGTTGGACTTCTCATCCTCACTTGAGTTGCTTTTGGATGAATCACTCAAGCCATCCCAATTTGCGCTAAAGCTCTTCTTTTTCTTGTCCTCTTTCCTTTTTCTTCTAGTCTTGTCCTTTTTAAGATAAGGGCACTCTGGGCGAAAGTGTCCGGCTTTCCCACATTCATAGCATTGGACAGAATCATCATCTTCTTGTCTTCTTGGGGAGTTGCTTCTTCTAGCATATCTATTCTTCCGGTTCAATATCCCAAGCTTGTCCATCTTCTTGGTGAGGAGATCCAATACTTTAGTCAAATCCTCAAGATTTGACTCTTGGTCACTCTCGTCTTCCTCACTATCAACCTTTGCCTTGAAGGCTACTCCTCTCTTCCTTGTTTCTTCCTTTTTGCCTTGTCTTTTTTCTTCCATCTTCTTCATCTTCATCTCATGGGTAATGAGGTTTCCCATGAGGTCATCAAGTCTAAGAGCATCCAAATCTTTAGATTGCTCGATCGCCGTAATGATTGGATCCCAATTGTCTGGGAAGCATCGAAGAAGCCTTTGGACCAACTCGTAATTTGTAGAAGTCTTTCCTAATGCACTCAACTCATTAACAATGTTAGTGAAATGAGTAAACATATCGGAAATAGACTCATTTTCATATATTTCAAAAGATTCAAAGTCACTAATTAACATATTAACTTTTGATTTCTTAACTTGAGTTGTCCCTTCATGGGTTGTCTCAAGTGTGGTCCAAATTTCTCTTGCCGTCTTACAATTTGAGACTCTATTGAATTCCTCTGGAGATAGTGTACAAAACAATAGTGTCACTCCCTTGGCATCCAATGAACCTCTCATCTTGTCCGTGGTACTCCAATTCTTCCTCTCTGCGGTAGGTTCAACATATCCTTCTTCAATTAGTTCCAACATATCAAAATCTATGGATTTAAGATAAAAAGACATTCTAATTTTCCAATATCCATAGTTTAGTCCATTAAAGTATGGGGGTCTATTTGAAGATTGACCTTCGGCGTACCCGGAGGGACTTAACAACAAAGAGATGGTTGCCATGAATCTTTCTCTTGTAGATTTTTGGATCAGAAATCTATACAAGATCCTTTGCTTTGACACCAAATGAAATCCCAATAGGCAAATCAAGAGGGGCGGGGGCTGAATTGGGTCTAATTAGAGAGGAGGCGGTGATGAACGAGTCCCCATCGGTCCTTTTGATCTCCACATGAAGGAGAGCTCTACCAAGGAACTCTCGAAATAAAAAGCCCTATGGCGATAAATGAGATACCTCTTGATCCATGGACAAAGCCCCAAACCAAGACGTACCTAAAAATAATAAAGAGTCGCCATCCATGGATAGGCCATGAAACCAAAACAAATGCTCTGTTTGCAACGGATACCCAAAGAAGAAAGGGTCCGTGCCTGATTACGAGTTGGGAAGGTGTTAGGCATCCAACTCGCCCAAGCTCACTTAGTCTCTTATGCCATTTTTCATTAACTTTGAAGAGTTTTAGGTAAAAATATGTGAAATGGGAACAAATATCCCCGAGAAAATGTCTACCTAAACATGCATGAGCCGGGGATGGGCAAAAGAAAATAAACATCTAGGTCCTAACTCATCACATCTAGGAAAGCAGTAAACATACACATACATAACTACAGCTAAGCAGGTCATAGAATAAAGAAACAGATATGATAAGATAGAATAAACAAGAAAAGCGATAAAAGACTATAGCTAATCATGTGATATAGCAGTAAAGAATACAGTAAAGAGCTATAGCTAAACATGTGAAATAGCAATAAAGAAAGCAGAAATAGCAATAAAAAAGCAGGAAAGAACTATTGCTAAACATGTGAATAACCAATAAAGTAAGCAATAAAGGAGTAAATAAACTGTGTTTGAACATGTGAAGAACAATAAAGAAGAAAACACCCCAACATTACAGCTAAATGTGTGCAAACATGTGAGGCTGTGTAAAAAATAAAGATAATTAGAAGAAAAAAGTAAACACACTAGCATGTACCTATGCAATACTTAATGCTGAATAACAGACCCAAATCCTAAAATGCTAACAATAAACCCTAAAACTCTAATTGTTTTCACCCGAATCTTGGACGGCCTTACATCCATCCAAGCCGCCTACGTATCCCCGCCTCTACAAGAATCAAGGCCACGTAGTTCTTACATGCCTATTCTAAACTATAATGCCTAACACATCTAGGACCGCTATCCTAGATTCGATCAACTAGACTCTGCCCTAAAGACTGGACTTGAGTTGTGATTAAAGCTTGTTAAGCGATATCATTTAGATTAAAGTAGATTATAGATTTTAGGATTTCCTATATGCCCTAACTAAATGCAAGTTAGCCCTAAACTAATATGTAGGTGGGCCCTACATCCTAAGTGCACTAGGCTGTTGTCCTAGAAAAATAATGGGATCACTAACGCATCCTATTCTAGTCATCAATTGGCGATGTGGATCACCAACTGACCGAACAGAGGCAAGGACGAACTCCTAACTCTAACACAAACACAAAACACCCAAAACACTCAACCCATCTAGGACAAAATCCTAACTCTAAGGATGATCTTTTCAAAAACGGATTTATTGAAAAGCTTTAAAGCTTTTTGTGTATTTTAAAAATGTTTAAATGGTTTATTTTTGAAGATTTGACTGGACTTGAGATAAAGATCCCAAGCTGCCTACGTACCTCGTGGAAGAGAATCAAGCCAACATAGTTCATAAACAAACTTTCCTAGTACGCTCCTAAAAACAAAGCTTTCAAAGGTTTTTGAATTTTCAAATTTCTGATGTTTTTGGATTTCAAATTTTTAATGTTTTTAATGTTTTAAAATGTTCTAATATTTTTGGACTTTTAAATATTTTCACCCTTAAAGGGAACATGCAAACACAACAACAAACTAGGGCAAAACCCTAAGGCTAAATGGGAAACCCCGAATAAGCAAACTAATGTCCCAAGAACATGAAAAGGACAAGATCCCAAGTAACCCTAATACAACTGAGTAAGTATCTAATCATGGGGAGTGACAACAACTCTAAAGGATAAACTCATAACTGACATCACTAAGGAGACAGTACAAGTAGATCAAAACATGTCTAACAACTCTATGAGGGGGGCAAATAAGTCAAAGACTCTCTATTAACGCTACTAAAATATGGGGGTAAATAAGTCAAAGACTCGCTATTAATGCTACCAAAGTATGGGTAAATAAGTCAAAGACTCGCTATTAACGCTACCAAAGCGTGAGGGTAAATAAGTGAAAGACTACTTCCTAGAAGAAGAGGGGATAGACAAAGGGTACTATTGAGACTGGGCAAATCTCTCAGACACAGAAGTGGGCTCCAAGTATCCTTATCATTGCGCTAACAATGATAAATAAGGGATTTGGAAACTAACAGACTAAGTTAGTCTTCTAAATAATAGGGGGTTCTATAAACAAGGCAAGGAATGCCTCCTATAAGTTAACTTTGCTAATGAAACTAGGTACACTCCCTAAGGGTAAGCTCTAAACAACAAGGCTTGTCTCCAAAGGAGAACTGCCTCACGAGACCAAATATGTCTCCTAGTGCGGCTCTAGATGACTCTTTGATTGCTCTTGCAATGAATAGAGAACCAAAGGTTTTAGGGTATCTAAAAGTCTAAGACATCTTTATTTAAAGAAAGAGAAGGAAGAGGAAAAATGGTACTACCATAACCTAGTAAGTCCCTCTAATGATGGGCTTGGGCTAACACCTTCATCGCCCTTGCAATGAGGGAAACCAATATTTAAGGGTATCTAAAAGAATTGAAAAGTCTACTAAATAAAAGAGGGGAGTGCTACTAGGACCGAGCAAGTCCCCTAAGGATGGGCTTGGGATGACTCCTTCATTGCCCTATGCTAAGAGAAAGTTAGGAATTTCTAAGATCAAGTAACTGTAGACACCCAATTTTGTCAAGGATATATTAGTGATAGGTGATGCGAGGAAGAACCTTATGACGAGTTCTGGAGCACCAGTCGTGTTTCTCTCAATCTCTCTTTAGGGTACCTAATGACGTTTTCAACCACAGAAAGCCTGTTTTAACACAACACCCACCATTTTTCAGCAAACCAAAAGCTTGTCTACACAGCACCCGTCTTTTACGGCATAAACCGGTAAGTCCGTCTGCACACGACACTCCCAATTGGTAGGTTAACCTAGGGTCTGAAACTCTCTTTTTAGCACCCAAATGACACCCTCTCTCACGAAAGCGCCGGATTTCTGGCTCATTGGAAAGCCCTGAATAGAAGGAATCCAATGAACCTGACCGAGTGCAAATCGAAGTCCAATCGAAAGTGATATGGGCTATCGAACGTATTGATAAGAGACAAAAACCACCTCCACCATAAGCCTGTTTAAACATACCAAATGCCCTTTTTAGCGAACCCAAAGCCTGTCTACACAGTGCCCACTATTTACAGCATAAACCGGTAAGCCCGTTTGCACACGGCATTCCTAATCGGTAGGTTAAATTTGGGCCTGAAACTCTCTTTTGGAGCCCAAACGACACCCTCCCTCGGAAGCACTCGATATCTGGTTCGTTGGAAAGCCTTGAACACAAGGAATCCAATGGACCTGAACACGTGTGAATCAGAGTCTAATTGGAAGAGATATAACGACCGAAAGTACCGATAAGAGATGAAAACACTACAAAACAAAACGGAGAAGAGACGAACTATCACGGTGACCGAGGCCGACATCACCCAGATATTTAGGGGTGATGTCATCAGCAAATTCGTCCCAGACAAATTCTGGTCGAAACCAGATATTTTTTACCCCCTCCCTATAAATAGTGAGGGGGGTAAGTTTTTTTATCCCTCTTCTATCTCTCTCTCCCTTCAGGTGTATACATTTTCTTCCGGTGTATTTCTCCCTTTTTTCAAGCCCCAAACCCTTGCAGAAAATCAGACACAGAAACCCTAGTTAGCTTGCTTTAAAAGAGAGAAAGTAGAGAAAAACACTAGGTAGCTCCTTTCGGACGTCGGCACTCAACCGAATTTCTGAAGGTTCAGAGCGTCTTTTTTCTTGTTTACGCCGTTGTTCTGCCGAATTTCGCAAAACTTCGAGCTACTTTTCCATAGTAGCGCCGTTGTTCTGCTGAAATTTCGATAAACTCGGAGGCAATTCGGCTACACAGTGCCATTACGCTGCCAATTTCCCTGCAATCTCTGAAGCCTCCCCCTTCAAACAAGAACGGTTACGCTGCCCAACTCTCAAAACGGTAAGGATAAACCCTAACAAATGTAAATAATGTAATCCATTTACTTTTCTGTTGTGTATTTACAAAACAGATACGGTGGGTTTCATCATCCGTGATGTCGAGCCCCCTTATCTTCCCCTTTCCACTTAATTCGAGTTAATCTGCGTCGTGAGTAAGTTGTGAAATCAGGCTCTGCCGCAAGCAACTTCCTATATCAATCAGATTATTTATATTTACTTTCTGTTGTGTATTTACAAAACGGATACGGTGGGTTTCATCATCCGTGATGTCAAGCCCCTTTATCTGCCTCTTGTCCATTTAATTCAAGTTAATCTGTGTTGTGAGTAAGTTGCGAAATCAGGCTCTACCGCAAGCAACTTACGATATCAATCAAATTAACTATATTTACTTTCTGTTGTGCATTTACAAAATGGATAAGGTGGGTTTCATCATTCGTGATGTCAAGCCCCTTTATCTCCCCCTTTGTCATCTAATTTCAGTTAATCTGTGTTGTGAGTAAGTTGCGAAATCAGGCTCTGCCGCAAGCAACATACAATATCAATCAGGTTAACCGTATTTGCTTTCTGTTGTGTATTTACGAAACTTATAGGGTGGGTTTCATCATTCATGGTGTCAAGCCCCTCTGTATGCCTTTTACTAATTCCAGCACTTTACAGCTTTCTGCAAAATGTACGAGGTTGAGATGTCACAAGAGTCGTTCCGATACGGCTGATACCTTGTGGCGTAAATCCCTCCAACTTGCTCTTTACTTTCTGCAATTTTCAGTTTTCTGCACAGTAAAGTACGAGGTGGTGACATCATAGGATCTCGGGCGCACAAATTGCCCCTTGAACTTATGTTATAAATCCCTCTGCCTTACTTTTACTTTCTGTACAGTCATTTTCCGTTTGATTCAAGTTAACCTGATTGTGAGTAGTTGCGTAAACAGCTTACAACACCGATCAGGTTAATTATCGCTTATTTTCATTTTCTTTTGTAAATTTACTCCATTTACATTCGGAATTAAGCAAAATCTAACAAGGAAAATAAGATCAAATCCTTTTATTTAAATCCTTCCATAAAGCCAATCTAAGTTAAGTGATCGGATTAAGCCGGGCGAGAGGGGTGCTTAATACCTTTCCCAATCGTAACCACAACCCTTACTTGGATATCTGTAAGGATCGTGCCTTAAGCAAACTGAGTAAAATATAAGGTTTTAGGCCCAGAGCAAAGGAACCTCTGATTATTATTCTTCCAATGAAATTTGAGTCGTTACTCATTGCCTTGGAAGAGTAGACACGGGTCCTAGGCCCTAACCTAGGTGGTGACTCTGACTTTCTCTAAACTTGCGAAGTTAGGACTACGGTCCCGAGTCCGCAAGTAGCGCAGATCAAATAACACCCCCTATGTAAAACCCGATTGTGGTGATCCCCTGTCGTCCTGCGCAAACACGAGAAAAAACTGGCTCCCACAGACTAGCGACTCTGCTGGGGAAAGCTTCTGAAACATGATAATCCCTCTCAGGCAGAGCCTATTATCAAAAGAAAATGTTGTAGCTATATATAGCTAAATTGGCATTTTTGTAAGAATTTGAAATCAACTAATTTGATTTTTTTCCTTTCTTAGGGTTATCCTTAACCCGATATAGCCTTCAGGGGTATTCGCAACCTGCGAATTTTTTCGCAAGTTGCGAACGCTTCAGACAAGCAAAAATAAAACAAGTGTTAGATTTACTTTCCAATATATATACACTTGTTGTGCTTTTTTTACAGGGATTGCTAAGAGCCAATGCTCAAAATTGCTGCAAAATTGTTTGAGCCAATGCTCGCAATTAAATTACACGAAAACGCAATGGGAGGCACTTAGGCTACCCCCTTATTTTTTTATTTTCACGCACACACCATGGGAGTTCATCGCCCACTTGCATACCTATTTACCCGGCAGTAAGTAGCCCTTGGAACAGATTCAGTTGTATTTGAGATTTCATCACCCAAATCTGTGGTCACGCATCCATTTGAGGTGAAAGCATCACCTCTTTGCACGCTGCCCTTGTGGTGACGTTAAAACAATGTTGTACTAACTTTCCATTGCGTTCGGGTACAATGAATAAGGAATTGCTTATGCACATTAGCAAGAGGGGCCTTGAAGCCTTCATCCCCTGCATAGCCTAGCATACTAGACACGTAGATATTACCATGTCCTGTCTAAGGACATGCTGAGCTTAGAGTTAAGCAAACCTACCAGTTACTCTCGAGAGATGTGAGTGTCATCTAAATAGGGATACACTAAACCCCCTCCCACGGTGGGCATGTCCAGTGAGTCTAGAAAGGTGTCCCCGGGTTGCCCCAATTCTTGCTAGGGATGTCATTACCCTAGCCCGATGCGCACTCGGTCGCAGTTTTCATTTTACTCAAAATTAGAGGTTATGTTTAACCTTTAGTTTTGTCCAGAGTCATGTTTTGCAAATCCATATCATCACATTCCTTGGATAAAGCAAACCTTTGTACGCTGGAAGAATGTCCGTCTTATGGTTAATGCACTTAACCAAAAGACGCTCTCATTTTGGTCCTATCTCATAGAAAATTTATAATCCCTCAATCATTCTTCAAACCAGATTATCTTGGCTTCAGTCTTGTCAGACCTCGCTGTTTCTCTCAAAACAGCGAAGCCCTGTTCAATTAAAGTCTAGCCTGTTCAAAACCATGTAGTTTCTCCTTTCAAAGGTTACCTCTCCACACAAAGATATACCTTCCTTGACCCCTCTTGCGGTCAATGGCGGCAAAGCTCTGCCTAAAAAATCCTTTCAAAGGTTACCTCTCCACACAGAGATATACCTTCCTTGACCCCTCTTGCAGTCAATAGCAGTAAAGCTCTGCCCAAAAATCCTTTCAAAGGTTACCTCTCCACACAGAGATAGACCTTCCTTGACCCCTCTTGCAGTCAATAGCGGCAAAGCTCTGCCCAAAAAGCCTTTCAAAGGTTACCTCTCCACACAGAGATAGACCTTCATTGACCCCTCTTGCGGTCAATAGCGGCAGAGTTCTGCCTAAAAATCCTTTCAAAAGGTTACCTCTCCACATAGAGATAGACATTCCTTGACCCCTCTTGCGATCACTGGCGGCAAAGCTCTTCCCAATCCAACCCATCTTCTGATACGAAGATACTTTTGTCCAAACCGTGGTCACAGTACCTTAGTATCCCTCAAATTTCCAATTTGTCTTTCTAAAAAGATAGATCCCTCTCCAAACCACTTTTGGTTCTGTGGCATCAAAGCTCTTCTTGTATGAAGATAAGCCTGTCATAACCTCTGCTATGGTCAAGGTACCCGAGCTCCACTCAATTTCAAATCAGTCTTACCAAAAGTTAGACTTTTTCCAGCCTTAGTTAAGGTTTGTGACAGCAAAACGCTGCCCAAATTCAACCCATCTTTTGGCACGAAGATTGCCTTAAACCGTTCATCGTGGTTGCTATACCCGAGCCCTGCTCTAATCCTAGTTAGTCTTTTCATAGGATTAGACTCATTTCCGACCATCTCATAACGACAAATAAAGACAAAACTCTGTCGAATTTGTCTTCGAATCCTCCCAATGGAATACCCATTTCTTGGTCCGTTACGTTCAAAATGTCAGGTTTCTGTAAATATATCTTCTCATCAGAGGATATTCCCAGTCAAATCTTTATCGTAACCCAAGTATCGGACCTCTGTCAGTGTATTGTCATCAGATCAGGATTAGATCTATATCTAAACCCTGTTTGAGTTCAGCCTCTAAGGGATGTCTCCCGATTTTCAAATCGCCAGGGCAAACGTTGCTCTCCATCCTTTTCTAGTTCAGGATCCGTCCAAAAATTTGTAGAAAATTACAAAAAGAAAAAAGAACTAACAAAAATACCAAAAACAAAAGTTTTACCTTTGATTTACCGTATTTTGGTTCTCTGTCTTCTGTATAGGTAGATCATGGACACAGACGATCTTGTCGAATGGATGCAACGCTTCTATTCCCCCACAAGCATGGAGCATGTTGGATGGATGGTAGATCCCATTGAAAATTTCATTCCCTTCCTGCCCACCATTTTGGTAGACGAGGATTTTCTTAGGGAAGCCGCCACATTTTGGGATCCTCATTACCATGTCTTTCGTTTCGGCCTAGAAGAAATATGCCTGACATACGAAGAATTATGTGCTTTATTAAAGGTATCACCTGAGGGGACCCTGGTTGTTCCTACGATGGAAGGTCATGCTCAAGCCACTGTTCAGCGGCTATTTTGTTGGGAACATCTTGAACCGTCCACCTTCCGGCTCACTGGAGGCATCTTAACCAACTTTGTCCTTTGTGCATTTTCCCCAGATAGAAATTTGAGGGATTTTGCATACCAAATGTATAGGTATAATGCTCTTTTGTTCTGTGTATGTGCCCAATACCTCACTGTCCAAAACTCTAATTTAGCCTCTCCTAGCATTCTCCACCTTGTTGATCAAGTCCCACATGGATTCAACCCTGTTTCTACTATCTTAGCAGAAACCCTTAATGGCTTAGACGTAGTCTTTGCGAATTCAGAGCTCCCCTTTTCAGGATCTCCCATTCTGGTATACATATGGCTTACCCTTAAACTTGACGTCTTTATCCTAGGCTCTCGGTATAACTGCTCCACTTTCGATTTCAACGCTTGGTTGTTTAGACCACGTTTTGATACCCAATCCGAATGGAGATCCTGGTTAGGCAGTCGAACATCAGGAGACATATTTTGGAAGTTAGGTGGACAAACATCCTTTCACTATAACAACCCCTAAATCCAATCAGGTAGAAATTCTGGCCTTAGAAAACACTTCTTTCTATATTCTCGATCGTATTATGCGCCAATACGAATCCAGTCAGGAGGTCCCTCGCCCTCTTTATCATTTTTGTCCTCTGATCAAATTCAACTAGAGTACAGCAAACAAGGTCGCTGCCAGATGGGAAAAGAGGATTATCGTCTCCGATCTTCATGCCTCTAGAGATCTAGCGGATGAGGTGTCACCTGACTACTGCCTCGCCTTGCATAGGGATGTCGCGGGCAGAATGCTGACTCTCGGTCGTTGATCCAGCTTGCGTAAAAGACAGAGAGCCGTTTTGTTTTTCTTTTCTTTTATAGATTTTACTTTGTAAATTGCCTATCAAAGGCCCCTGTGTAAAAGAAAAAGAAAAAGAAAATGAGAATAAATAAAAAATATGTGCATACGTATTGTATCAATCCTTTTGTTTATCTAAAAATTTCCTTGTTATCTTCTGTATGGAACAGACTATGTCTGCAGAAATGATGTTTGAATGGATACAAAGTTACGCATAATCAATAAGCTCTTCCCATTTCACCTACCTGACTCATCATGAGTATACCTGTCCTTTCTTTGAGTCCATTTAAGTAGATTAGAAACTTCTCAAAGTAGCAGCATAATTTTGGGATCCCCGATATCACATCTTTCGTTTCGGTCTTCATGAAGTATGTCCCACTTTCGAAGAATGTTGTACACTTTCGCAGTATATGCAGCATAGACCCATTATCCGCCCCGAGATCAGATATGGGATTAACAGGCTCATGTGTAGTAGACTCCTTTGTATGTCAGGACAGGACCCTGGCAATTTCATATCATCAGATGGCCTATACATAGATAGACTCATAGACGCCTACTCCACGGTAGGAGACCTGCAGGACGCCACGTTTCAGCAACGTCGTTGTGAGGCTTATATACTATGCATGTATGCAAACTACCTCATGTGCCAGGAAGACAATCCAGGCTTATATACTATGCATGTATGCAAACTACCTCATGTGTCAGGAAGACAATCCAGTCTCGCTCTCCTTTCTCAGCGTTGTAGACCAATTATCTCTAGATGCCAACCTTGTGCCCACTATTCGAGCTGAAACCTTCAGAGGGTTAGATCGAGTTTCTAAACACCCTCACCTTCATTTCTCAGGATGTCCAACCTTCCTGTATATTTGTGTAGACACCCCCATTTTGCTACACTTTAAAAAAGCAAAAGATTCGGTAGTTTATCAAGTTTCGAGTCCGTATTCCACCTAGGATTAGGCATCTGTGCATTTTAGGGTAGATTTCGCCTCGTTGAAGAAATTCTGAAGTTGATTCGCGATCCTAAATGTTTCTAGGGTGTTCCAATGGTATCTAGAAGATGAAAATTCAAGTTTCCAAGCAAGTGAAAAAACCTGCTATTTTTAGAATTTTCGGGGTTTTCCCTAGTCTCGCCAAATTCTTGCACCTCGGGGTAATTTGGTCTTTTCCTTTGTAATTCTTTTGATCCCCGAAAGGTGTCTGAGAGATTATGAATGATTTCCTGAATTTTGAAAAACTTACTAAATTTAGAATTTTTCAGGGGTATCGCTTAATTTGAAAATTCTAAGTGTTGAAGGCATTTTGGGTATTTTCATGGGATACCAAATGATCCTGTTTGATATTGCTCACCGAAATGACCCAACTTTAAAAGTTTATATTTTTGAAGTTTGACCACAAAGACTTTTCATTTTTTTTATTTTTATTTTTCCCTTTAGGGGTGAACAAATTTGAGGGTATTTTGGTCGCATTTAGATGTGTAATGGTCAAATATGGGCATTTTGGTCCGAAAAGTTATTTTTCCAAAAAATGATGGTTCGATCACGTATTAGGGGTGCACTATAAATATCATATGTGTTGGGTTCATCAATAAAAAGTTTGAATTTAAAGGATTTTATTGAATTTTCATTGAAAGAAACCCAAAATACATGTCATAAGGCCTATTGGGCTAAAGCCCACAAGGTGAGGTCCATGTAGACCCACCCATGTGGGTCGGCCACATAAGTGGGTGCTTCACATGAAGATGCCACATGCAAAAATGTCCAACATGGGATGAGGTGGTTGGTGACATCATATTTGTTTTAGAAAAATAATAAAGAAAGGAGGAGTTATAATTAGAAAGGGCTTGTATGGTCAGGTTACTAAAACTGCCATAACTTTTTATCTTTTTGTCTAAAAAATTTGCAATTATACTTGTTTCGAAAATGTCTCAAAAAGATCTATAACTTTCAAGTTTATGACTTTTCCTGAATCAGCCTCTAAATAGGTCAAAAAGGAGCTCAAACGTCGGGCAGCCCTTTTTGGACGAAAATCATTCATAAAAGCTAGTTTCCTATGTGAGAAGACTTCTAGATTGATCTTGAAGGATCTCCATTGTGTAATTTAGTATTGCTTGGCTTGCAAGAAATCAATATTAGAAGTATATACAATTTAGAAGGTAAGGGAAAAGCAAGCCATATGTGAGAATTAGAAACTAATTAAAGGTAGGGTCGTCACATTGGAAACTTCCAAATCCAATCTAACCCTAACTTTTTTTATAAAAATAAAGCAAGCACAACCTTTGGCCTGGCTAGAAAATTCATCCCTCTCTCTCTCTTCCTCCTTGGAATTCATTCATTTCTTCAAGTGTGTTCATCTCTCTCTCAAGTGTTCTTCACAAAAGGGGTTCTTGAACTTCTTCTTCTTCTCCAAGGCATCATATAATCAAGGATTATTAGAGTGTTCTTTGGATCTTTTTGAGCGTATAAAATGGTTGGACAAAGTGTAAATCTCCGATCACCAACCCTAGAGACAAGGATTGCGATCAACGGTAATGATCTCTCTTCTTTGCGAATTAGAACAAGCATGCTAGGGTTTTATTTTTAAAATATCAAATCAATGAGTTTTCTTTTAAAATTTCAGTATGTTATAGTATAGATTGAAGGCTTTCAAAATTCAAAATTTCAACAAAACATTAGTTTTTCTCCATATAAATATTAATTTTCTTTCTTTATTCTTCAATATGAGTTTAAATTCAATTTTCAAGGCAAGTGTTTGAAAACATAATCTTTTTCAAGTTTTTTTTATATTTTTAGGTTAATAAAATTTCAAAACTACTGGAAAGTGAAATCTTGGCTACAGTTTGACCTCCTCGATTTCCGTTTTATTTTTCAAAAGATAACCTCGCAAAGGGTTATTTCTTGAAGAATAAAATGGAAAATGGGTCAAATCAAGTCCAAATTTCATGAAAATATGGTCCCAAACCGATTTTTGGATTTCCAGTTCACCATAAAATTTGTGGAATTTGTAAATGTTTTTTAATCAAATTTAAATTTATTTTAATTTTGGGTTATTTTTAATAAAAATCAAACGATTTTAAAAATTAATGAACCTTTTCAGAACTCATGTTTAATTATAAATTGAAGTTTTCATGAAATAAATTTTTTTTTAAAATATTTTCTTTACTGTTTTCTAATCGATTCTTCGGTTTACGTGCCGTAATTCGTTTTCGTATTAAATTAGTAAATTTTTGAAAATTTTCTTTACAAACCAGTAACTTAGGTTACTGGAATATTAGAGAAAAATTTTCAATTAGTTTTGCAAAGCTTTAATATGGTTTTGTAATTTATTTTAATAAACGGGTTTCAATTCCTAGGAAACAAATTTTCCTTTTCTATTTAAAAATTGATTTTATAGAGGAGATTTAATTTTAAAGTTTTGTACTTTTGACAGAAAATTTGATAATCTATTATATATCTACTGAAAGTTTTTATTTGATTTTAGGATACCATTAGGTTTGCTTTTTAAGTAATTCTTTGGTTTCATCTGGTTTTTGTGTGAATTTCAATTGGCATTAAATCGTAACAGAAATCCATGAAAGTCATACAATAGTCTAATCTCGTGATTATCTTTATACTGTAAGAGTTTGAGTCGATTTGAAATTGATATGCTATAGGTTACTGTGTTAATCTATAATCTGATTTGAAGTTTGAAAAATTAGAAATTGATATCCAATCTTAATGAAAATTCATGAAATTTTTTTAGTAAGCTATAATCCGCTATATCTCTATTCTGTGAAAGTTTGGATTAATTTGAAATTAATATACTATAAGTTACTGTGTTAACCTATGAACTCATTTGAATTTTAAAAAAATCGGAGATTGATATCAAATCTTAATAAAAATTCATGAAAGTTTTCCAGTAAGCCACAATCATCCATATCTTGTTATGGGAAACGTTTCAACAGGTTTGAAGTTCTATTACTCAGGGTTTCTGTGTAATCCTAGCAATCTGGTCTTAATGTTAATAAATTATAATTTAATAGCAAATCAACACAAAAGTCAGTGAAAACCTACAACAAATCTTAAATTTCCATCATGAATTTATTTCCCAACTTGTTTGAAATAGAAACCTTACGGTTCATAGATCTCCCATGTAAATTCGCTATACCGCGATAGTCTAACTGCCGAGATTGCAACCACAATTGTATACTAATTGCGATTAATCCTGCATAATTAGAGTGCGTAAATTATAGTATGATATGGGCTCCGAGGTCCACTATCCACGGAAATCCTGAGAAACATGCCAGGCAATAAGATACTATAACTTACGTGTTAAATTATACAAGGCTTGAGAGCACGATTCCCATCCATGGTTGCGATTCGAGGCCGAAACTGGCAAACCATAAAACCTTTGGTGTCCCTTAGATATTTAGGAATCGAAAATTCTTGAAAATAAAAAATCAGCCAATCTAAAATCCACCAATATCAACAAATTGAATTAACTTAATCAAAGTCATAGGAGCCATTGGATTGCGGTCTCCTACCGTAGGAACCTTTTAGGGCCCCTTAGGAACACTTACGTCACGTTGTGTCCTACGTTTTAGGGAGTCTTAGAGTTAGGAGTCCAGCCTCGTCACTGCCGTTTGTTATGGATAGCAACCGTACCATAGATCTAGTTACACTAGTCACCCAATTTTTTTCTAGGACAAACCTAGTTACCTAGGATGTAGGTTAATCTGCATTAGTCTAAGGGACGACTTGCACTTAGATAGGGCCATATAACATCTTAGATGAAGTCCTAGGATAATAAAATCTTCAACTTGAACTAAATAATTTCTCTTAAATTGTTAAAACAATCAATCCAGTCTAGATCGGTTTCCTAGATGAGTTAGGCATAAGTAGCTTAGTTTAGGTGCACCGAACTACGATCGACTCTGATTCTAGTGAGGCTGGGATACGTAGGCAACTTGGATACTTGAGTGGCATACCAAGCCCGAGTCGGCTCCACACATAAGTGGTGGGATTTTGTATATTAATCATTAAATTAAAAGTAATTAAATCACTTAGAACTTTTTATGAAATTAGAATTTTAGGAGAACTTTCACTTAGATCGAATTCAAACGAATTAAGAAAATCAAGATACACATTTAGGAATTACATTAAAATTAGATTTTAGAATGCATGTCACGTAGTTCGCACTTCCATATAGTTAAATGAGCCATTTAAAAGAAATTCAAGAGAGTTAACTTTTGGAATCGAAGACCGGGTTATCGGGGGAGGATGGTGCATGTGGTGGTAACTCCCCATACCTTCTATTCTCGTAACTAGGTAATGAGTCTAGATTTCTGGTTATTTATGGGTCCTAAATCCATCATCTAGGTGGAGACTGTCATTCTCCTTTGTGTAAAATTTGAATTTTTTTAGTGATTCCAAGTTCATGGAAAGGATTAATTAAATCACATATTGCTAGGCTTGGCGGCTTACCCCTGCCCTTGTTGGTACTGGGTTGCGCGTTTGTTTGCACCCTATTGCTTGGTTGGGTAGTCAAGAAAAAAAAAGGCACACGCCAATCACATTGGTACGAGAGACCAAGAGAGAGTATGGCGCCTCGCGCGCTCGCGACCCTCTCGCGAGATCGGGTCTCACAATTTGGCTTTGTCTCAAGCTTCATATAGCAATTCCTCATCCCCGGACAATCCCTTGCATCTTGAACTTTCAGTCTTGGAAACCAAAGGTTCATTTTAATAGTGAGCCCGAGTGGCATGACTGGTTAGAAATCCGTGACAGTTGTGATATTGCTTGGAGAGCCCCAGGTTCTAACTCTTTCACCTTGAAGACCTCCCAAACTGAGTATGTTTGTCTCCTGGGTCTAGAATACACTTCCTTCTACATCCCTCGCCGAATCATGCGTCAGTTCAGAGCAAAACAACATCCTTGGGAGTCACCTGTTTGCTTCTACTTGCCAAAAAGAATCAGTACAAATTTGGGCAGGACTCTTTACTCAGCTTGGGAAGGCTGTATAATAGTCCCTCTGCATGAAATCTATGTTCCTTGTGCAGAAAGAATACACCCAGACTATTACTCAGCACTGATTGCGCACATCGCTCCAGAGACCGAATCTGTGGGATCTTCTGATGACGCGTAGCCCCCCTGATACTATTGGTTTAGCTCAGAACTGCTAGGCTATGTACTACTTCTATACTGAAGATAACAAGTTTCTTTTCTCTTTTCTTCTTACAAAATCCTTGTAAAGAAATAATGATAGAAGTCAGGTCAGCACTGGCCTTCATGTTTAAATGTTGTAAATTTTGGTCAGACATATAAATAAATAAAAATTTTGTTTGTATCTGCCATCTGTTTTCAATTCTTTTCCAGCTTGCATGGATAAATTCTAAAACTAGTGTACCTTCCCATCTGCATGTAGAAAGTTTCTTATACTTGAAACCATCGCATCAAAGAAGTTAAAAGCCTGGGCCCGAACCCCAAGCTTGTTTAGAAAGGACTTCAAAACCACCTAGTTCTTCAATTCCTACTCCTCTGGTAGCAATTTCAGAACCTTCTAGTCCTTCAATCCCTATCGCCATCATGGTTGAACCTTCAGATCAATCCCGGATTATCCAAGAACTGCAACAGACAGTAGCAGACTCACTCAAAATCTCTGCCATCTCTTAGAGGAGAATGCTGTATTGAGATCCCCCCTCAGGTTACGGTAACACCTCCTATACCACCAGAACCTATCCTCCTCCTGTTCAAGGAACTGCACCGGCTCAGCCCACTAACCAGTCCACAGCTCACCTTCCAAACCTATTTTTGGGAGATCAGTATGCATATGAGAATCACCCCTTTTCCTATATCCTGAAACAATGGGAAGATAAGTTTGCCAAGGTCAACCAAGACCTCAAACTCATCAAAGTTCAGGGTTCGACAGGACTCTCTTTCTGAGATGTATCTTTATTTCCTGATGTACAGCTTCCGGCCAGCTTCAAATGGCTTGACATCAGCAAGTATGATGGGACTGGTTTTTCTCATAACCATCTCGCTGTATTCGAGAGTATGCTTTGGTCACAGGGTCTTTCCCCAGATCAGTTAGCCCTTGTGTTCCAGATGTCCTTAAAAGGAGTAGTGTAGAAATGGCTCCTAAGTTTACCTGAACTACTGACTATGGGTTGGGAACGAATCATGAATGAGTTCATTAAGCAGTTCTCCTATGAAGATGGCACTGAAACCTCTCGTCGGGACCTTCAGACCACAAGACAAGAACCCATGGAATCCTTCTCTGATTTTGTGAAACATTGGCGTCATAAGACAAATTAGATGCCCAAGCAGCCCACTGAGGAAGAGCAGATCGATATGATGCAGTAGAACCTGACATTGTCTTTCCAGCATCCCATGGCCATTTCGAGTTTCACCAGTCTCAGACACTTCATGGATACAGGCAACAAAATTAAGGACTCTCTAGCTCGTGGTTGGATTAGCAAAACTTTCCTTGAGCCTAGAACCACTCAACCTAAGAAGCCTCCTGTGTCCAAAGAAGTCAATGAAGCCAAGCCGGCTCTAGAAATTTCTGAAACTCCATTTCTCTGGGAGCAAAGTAAGCTCCTTCAGGACCTCCTGTTGTCAATATCACACGTCGGGAATTCACTCCCTTACCGGCTACCCCCACCACCATCATAAAATTGCTTCTTCAAGCCAAGAAAATATTTCTAATTGCACCCTGTCCACCTCCTAATCCTCTACCCAGAACCTGGAACAACAAAGAATACTGCGAGTACCATCAAGGTAAGGGACACCAAACTGATAGATGTCTCGCTCTGAAACATGCTATCCAAGACCTTCGAGATAAAAAAATAGTTCTTCCTCCCGTCTGGGCCAAATGTCAACACCAATCATCTTCCAAATCATAATCCTTCGTCTCTCACTACCAGTGCTATCTTCACCAAATCTCTGCAAATCGATCTATCGTCCCTAATTTGCACTATCGAACCCTATCTATGGGGAACCGATAATAATAATTTGTAAGCCCAAGGGTTTCCATGGGTTAATCATTCACCTTACCTTCTTGTTTTGATGCTAGCAAACCAAATTGATTAGCATTTATGGACTGATGCGTTGCTTTGAGGTGTTGTGTTGCATACATGAATTTCATGTCATAATCGCCATTACACAACTCTTCACAACACATGGCTTGGGATCAAGGAGGAAAGGAGTTAAGAGCTTGCAGGTACAGTGAAAACATCATCATTTGAAGATATTCAAGTCAAGAAGCTCAACATGAAGATCCCACAAGTTCCCTAAGCAAGTGTCAGGAAGGAGCTTGGAGTTGAACATGCCATGGTGACTCCTCATGCACCTCTCAACATGATTTGAAGATTGGAGGAAGTCACAAGAGCCAAGACAAAGTTCAAGATGTTCACTTAAGCCGAAGAAGTCTATGGAAGTGCAAAGGAGCTGATACATTCCAAGAAGACTCATGGTATTCATTTTTAGAATGTATTCAGAGTCTTCTTGAGTTTATGTTTAAATGCACTTTCAAAAGGTTTTCAAATGATTTTCATACTCAACTTTTTACATCTTTGAAAACCATACACACACCCCAAAATGTGTTTGAAAATCTAGGACTTAAGCCCAAAGACCATGGCCCAAAAGTCTCTTATTTTTTAAGTTAAAAATGGAATTTCATATAAGGCCGGTTGACCGGGCTTTGCCGGGCGACCACGAGATGGAACTTGGAAGTCCAGGACATCTCAAAATTTATTGGGCCGGTCGACCGGGCCAATCCGGTCGACTGCGGCTTGATTTTCTGGAAATCCAGAAAGCATCCAGGTTGGGCTTGGCGGACGACCGCAATGGGTCGGTCAACCGCAGATAGGTTTTTGAGCTGAATTTCTGAGCGAACAGGTTAGCCTCGCCGGGCGACCGCCATGGGGCCAGTCGACCGCGGCGGTAAGAAATTTGAAAATATAAAAGGGCGCCCGATAGGGGCGGGCGACCGTGGTGGCTTGGTCGACCGCGATGGTCGGGCAAACTAGTCGTTGGGGAGTGCTTTTGCTTGACTTTTTCAAGCCAATTATTTACAGTTTTACCCTAAACGGTCATATTTTCAAATACACTATATATACATGATTAAAACCTATCTAAGTAAGCTTTTGAACATTTGAGAAAGATCAAATTCCATTTCTCTTTGAGCTTCACTTTGAAAATCAAAAGCAAAACCTCTTTGAGCTTTCATTTCTACATTATTTCAAGAGGCACTCCATAGGGCTTTACTTTGTTTAACTTTTGGAGTGAATGTGAGCATATAATGTTGTAATCCGCCTATCTAAGAGGCATTAAGAGTTTTTCACATTTTTTATTTGTTCTTCGTGGAGGGTCTTCTCCTCGGCCTGGTAAGAATTGTGAAGACGAGGGTCTCCTCTTCGGCCCGGTAAGAATTGTGAAGACGAGGGTCTCCTCTTCAGCCCGTGAAGAAAGGTGAAGACAATGGTCTCCTCTTCGGCCCGTGAAGAAAGGTGAAGACGAGGGTCTCTGATTCGGCCCGTGAAGAAAGGTGAGTCATGTGCGAGGGTGTTTCACCTCGCCAAGGCTTCGTGTAGAAATGGTTTGTTCCCTTTGGAGATAGAAAAGTCGGGTGTACGGGTTCAACATTTTAGTGGAGATCCCAAGGAGGTAAACTTGGAAGAGTGGAGTAGGTCTTGTGATAGACCGAACCACTATAAATCTTGTGTTCCTTGTGGATGTTTCTTTTTTTTCTCTCTCTCTCTCTCTTGCACGTGTGGTGATTGGTAATGTCTAACCTTACTTATGTTTATGCTTTAATTGAACAAGGGTTAGTAAATGCACTTGAGTTCAATGTTATAAACCCTAATTACATTATGATATCCATTTGAACAAGGGTTAGTAAATGTGCATGACTAGAATATCTAAACCCTAACTTCTATTGATAAATCTATTTGAACAAGGGTTAGATTAATTAGTGCTTAATTAAGTGGATTAATTTTTAATCTTCCCTTAATTAAGCCTAAAATTTCTAATTGACCAATTCACCCCATTTTGGGTTGTCACACTTGTATTTCATAATTACATACGAGAAATTGGGGAAGAGGAACCATGCCCTCTTGCCATTTGCGCAGACTTGGATGAAGAACTTTATGTCCTAGATCTAGTTGAAGCTGGAATAGATGAAACTCCGTTCGTGCTGTCATTAGAAGATCTCGAAGTCAGTAATCTTGAGACCTTAGAAGTAGGACATCTCACCAGGGGTGGTAGAAATTACAAACCCCCAGAGCGCACGACAGACAATCAGGTCGACATTGTCAAACGAAAGGTCGTTGGCACAGAAGTTGATCAGGAGGATATGAACATCATCAAGTAGCTCAGTAAGACCAAAGCAGATATCTCATTATGGGGGCTATTGATGGTTTTCCTTAAGCACAGAGAGGCCCTCCTCAAAAGCTTGCAGACTTCTCAAGTGTCAAAAGACACTACACCCGAGCAACTCACCAATTTGGTTGCAGCAGTCAGAGCCTCTACGGCTCTCTCATTTTTAGACCAGGATCTGACCCTTGAAGGAAAGAACATTTCCAAGTCTCTCCTTGTTACTGTGCTATGTAATCAGAAGAAGGAACCTGTCGTACAATGGTTCGGCCTTGAACATCTGTCCACTGAGCACGGCCACAACTATTGGTTTCGGTCCCAGTGACTTCACCCCTTCTGATCAAGGCATCGTGGCCTATGATAACTCCCGATGAGATATAATTGGAACTCTGTCTACTGCTATCTTTATGGCCAGTGAAACCTTCGATGTTGAATTCCAAGTACTTGACATCAAGTCATCCTTCAACTTGTTGATAGGACGACCTTGGCTTCACACAGTAGGGGCTGTCCCTTCTTCTTTACATCAGAAGCTTAAATTCATGAAAGGTAGCAGAGTTATCACAGTTCGAGGTGACGAAGACCTAGAAGTTGGTGCTATCTTGTCCGATCCCCATGGTAAATCAACCGAAGGTACTATTTACCTTAATGGGTTCCACCTCGATGTCACCCATATCAGCTGGGATCAAGCCAAGAAAGAATTGGTTCCACTCCCTCACGATATCAATCCTGTTGTGTCCACTATGCACAAAATTAATGAATACATCCCCGGAATGGGATTAGGACAATATCAACAAGGAGTAGTCCAGTTCGATGAACTGCATTTCCCTTCCAATGTCGGTACAACTAGTTTAGGCTATCACAACACATATCAGGAGGAATAAGATATATACCACAGTCTAGCCCGAAGAAGGTCATACAAAAAAGCTGGTGAGGTCATGCCTATGCCAGAAATCGAGCAAACCCTGAATGGTCAGTTTTGCCGAGAAGGCGAGGACTTCCTTTACTATGGTTTCCCAGAGTGGTCAACACATCCCATCACGGGCAAGCAAGTTCTTGGGTTTCAGATTTTCTTTGCTACGGGTTGGCCAGGTGAAGAAGATGACATTTAGTGGCGAAAACAATACAGGCATGCAGAGACTTTGAAGTTTGATTGGGCAGATTACCTTGAACCGGTACTGATGCGATCAATGTTCCAAGAAAATCCTTTGACAGTCTGCACGATTAGGGAACCCGTTTTGCTGTTCTCTCCTCAAAGTATGATTACCAATGCTGGCAGTTCAGAGCTCTCCAACTGGACAAACACCTTCATCCCGTTCCTCACTACATCTATCCCTTCGGATACAGATTTCTCCTCCTCTGAGTGGACTCTTCTTCTGATTCTGACTCCTATTCTGAAAATATTTCAAATGTAAATGAGCCTGAACAAGGCGCGTCAGTCAGTTCTTTTGATGTATCTTTTGAATCAATCAAATAACTTTCTCTGTACTCGCCTTTGTTTCTTGATAATATTGAAACTAATGCTTTAAATAACATCGAACAAACCTCCTCAGACGAGGATGCTGACGAAACTCCCCTCAAGATTAAAAAACTAATGGAACGAAGGGAGCAACGTTGAGCAAAACCATTAGAAGATGAGTTTGAAACTATTAACATAAGCACTGAATCCCTCCCTCAGGAGATTAAGATTGGCAAAACCTTATCCCCTGAAGAGCGTGCGGAATTAATCAAATTGTTAAAAGAATTCAAAGAAGTCTTTGCCTGGTCATACAAGGATATGTCAGGATTAAGTGAGGACATTGTCCAGCATCATATCCCTCTCTACCCGGAAGCTAAGCTGAAGAAACAAAAGCTCAGAAAGATGAGGCCTGAATGGCTTCTTAAAATCAAAGATGAGGACAAACTAGTCGAAAGCAGGATTTCTAGAGGTCGTCACATATCCCGAGTGGTTAGCAAACATTATCCCAGTACCTAAGAAGGATGGAAGAGTGTGTTGCTGCTTCAATTTCAGAGATCTAAATAAAGCTAGTCCGGAGGATGACATTCCCCTGCCCCACATTGACGTTCTCGTCGATAACATGGCAGGTCATGCCTTACTCTCCTTTATGGATGGTTTCTCGGGGTACAACCAAATAAAGATGGCTCCAGAAGACAAGACCAAGACAGCATTCACTACGCATTGGGGAACCTATTGCTACAAGGTGATGCCATTCGGTCTCAAAAATGATGGTGCAACGTATCAATGGGCTGTAGCTACCCTTAATCATGACTTGATTCACAAGGAAGTAGAGGTATACGTTGATGACATGATTGTCAGAGCCAAGTATCGATCAGACCATGTCAATACTTTTAGAAAATTCTTTGAAAGAATTGCAAAATATAAACTCCGACTTATCCAAAACAAGTGTGTTTTCGGAGTCATTTCTGGGAAACTGTTAGGTTTTCTCGTCAGCCACAGAGGAATCGAAGTAGACCTTGCCAAGGTCAAAGAGATCCAAGAGATGCCGTCTCCCCAAATAGAAAAAGAAATTAGAGGATCCTTGGAAAAAGTTCAGTACTTAAGCTGTTTCATCACTCAGTTTACCAGTACGTGTGACCCAATCTTCAAGCTTTTGAAGAAAATTGTGTCCAAACAATGGAACTCTGAATGTCAGCAAGCCTTTGAAAAGATCAAAGAATGTTTGTTATCACCTCCAGTTTTATCACCAGCAGTCCCTGGGCGGCCATTTCTCCTGTATTTTTCAAAAACAGATACGTCTCTCGGATGTATGTTGGCGTAAGAAGATCCAGAGACAAGAAAAGAAATGCCAGTTTATTACCCCAGCAAGAAGATGTTAGATTATGAACTAAATTACACTCAACTAGAGAAGACTTGTCTAGCATTGGTGTGGGCCACTCAAAGGCTTAGACACTACTTGCTATCACAAAGAATCTACCTTGTCTCTCATATGGATCCGATGAAGTATCTGTTCGGGAAACTAGCCCTGATTGGTAGAACCACGAGTTGGTTGTTGTTATTATTAGAATTTGACATCAAATATGTCACCCAGAAGTCTGTTAAAGGCAGAATTATTGCAGAGCAGTTAGTTGATGCACCCACTGAAGATGCGGAATTGAGTCTGAGTTTCCAGACGAAGGAATCATGACAATTAGAGATGTGCCTAGTCTTACAACATGGACCATGTACTTTGATGGAGCATCCAACTCGAAAGGCAAAGGGGTCGGTATTGTCCTTATTTCATCTCGAGATGAGCACATACCAATCTCTATCAAATTTGACTTTGACTGTACCAACAATGTGGCTGAGTACGAAGCCTGCATAGTCGGTCTGGAAGCAGTCCTATCCTTGGAGGTACAAGACCTTGATGAATTGCAATTCGTCTGAGATGAATTGTGGTCGAAATGAGATATTTTTTACCCCATCCCTATAAATAGGGGGTAAGGTTTTTTTTATCCCTCTTCTCTCTCTCTCTCTCTCTCTCCCCTCAGGGGTATACACCTTCTTTCATTGTATTTCTCCCTTTTTTCAAGCCCCAAACCCCTGCAGAAAATCAAAATGAAACCCTAGTTAGCTTGCTTAAAAGAGAGAAAGTAGAGAAACACTAGGTGGCTCTCTTCGGACGTCAGCACTTTGCCGAATTTCCGAAGGTTCAGAACGTCTTTTTTCTTGTTTACGTCGTTGTTCTGCCGAATTTTGCACAACTTCGAGCTACTTTTTTATAGTAGCGCTGTTGTTCTGCTGAAATCTTGACTAACTCGGAGGCAATTCGGCTATACAGTGCTATTACGTAGCCGATTTCTCTGCATTCTCTAAAGCTTCCCCCTCCAAACAAGCGTGGTTACGCTGCCCAACTCTCCAAATGGTAAGGATAAACCCTAACTAATATAAATAATGTAATCCATTTACTTTTCTATTGTGTATTTACAAAACGGATACGGTGGGTTTCATCATCCGTGATGTTAAGCCCCTTTATCTGCCCCTTTCCACTTAATTCTAGTTAATCTGTGTTGTGAGTAAGTTACGAAATCAGGCTCTGCCACAAGCAACTTACGATATCAATCAGATTAACTATATTTACTTTCTGTTGTGTATTTACAAAATGGATACGGTGGGTTTCATCATCCGTGATGTCAAGCCCCTTTATCTGCCCTTTTTCCATTTAATTCAAGTTAATCTGTGTCGTGAGTAAGTTGCGAAATCAGGCTCTGCCGCAAGAAACTTACGATATCAAACAGATTAACTATATTTACTTTTTGTTGTGTATTTACAAAACGGATAAGGTGGGTTTCATCATTCGTGATGTGAAGCCCCTTTATCTCCCCCTTTGTCATCTAATTTCTGTTAATCTGTGTCGTGAGTAAGTTGCGAAATCAAGCTCTGCTGCAAGCAACTTACAATATCAATCAGGTTAACCGTATTTACTTTCTGTTGTGTATTTACGAAACCTATAGGGTGGGTTTCATCATTCGTGGTGTCAAGCCCCTCTATATGCCTTTTACTAATTCCAGCACTTTACAGCTTTCTGCACAAGTAAGGTACGAGGTTGAGATGTCACAAGAGTCGTTCCGATACGGCTGATACCTTGTGGCGTAAATCCCTCCGACTTGCTTTTTACTTTCTGCAATTTACAGCTTTCTGCACAGTAAAGTAAGAGGTGGTGACATCATAGGATCTCGGGCGCAGAAATTGCCCCCTGACCTTATGTTATAAATCCCTTTGTCTTACTTTTACTTTCTGTACAGCATTTTTCGTTTGATTCAAGTTAACCTGATCGTGAGTAGTTGCGAGTTCCTTTCGAAGCCATAAACAACTTACAACACCGATCATGTTAATTATCGCTTATTTTCATTTTCTTTTATAAATTCACTTAATTTACATTCGAAATTAAGCATAATCTAACAAGGAAAATAAGATCAAATCCTTTTATTTTAAATCCTTCCAAAATGCCAATCTAAGTTAAGAGACCGGTGGGCGAGAGGGGTGCTTAATACCTTCTCCAATTGTAGCCACAACCCTTACCTGGATATCTGTAAGGACCGTGCCGTAAGCAAACAGAGTAAAATATAAGGTTCTAGGTCCAAAGCAAAGGAACCCCTGATTATTATTCTTCCAACGAAATTCGAGTCGTTACTCATTTGCTTGGAAGAATAGACACGGGTTCTAGTCCCTAACTTTGGTGGGGACTCTGAGTTTCTCTAAACTTGCGAAGTTAGGACTACGGTCCCGAGTCCGCAAGTAGCGCAAATCAAATAACACTCTCTATGTAAAACCCGATTGTGGTGATCCCCTGTCGTCCTGCGCAAACACGGAAAAAAATCGGCTCCCACAATAACTCTCAACTCATTAAAAATCTTGAAATTAAGGAGAATACAATGAATAAACTTAAGAATTAACTTTATGACATAATCAGATAAACAAATATGTGAAGAGGATAACTAAAGCCTAAAAAAATCCTGCCTATTATTTTACTAAAATCTACATCTAACCTCCAAGGCTATACATTTGACAACATAAGTCAAATAGAAATAACAAAACCAGCTTCTAGTTTCACACAGTTCAAATAAACCTCTAAGGTTAAACAAATTTTTAACAATTGTCGTAAAAACTTTTCATCCCTGTTATACTTTTATTTATAAGTGTACTAACCTTATAAACTTTTAGACACGCAAGAAATAAATCCTCAAATATTGCTGAAGATACGAGACAATATGACAATATTCTCCATCTCAAACCGTCAATATAGTTTAAAGATTAAAAATTTATATATAATGCTAACATCATTATAAAGAACCAATTCAAAACATGACAATACTAAAAAAAAAAAGTCTTTTGAGTGTTATAGACTCTTTGAGTGTTACATGTTGAGTTAGTTTAAGTACCAAGTTGAGAGGGTCGTCCGCAATGTGTCGCTACCTAACGGGTTTGGAGTCAAGCATATCTACGAAGAGGTTTATATGGAACCGTGTTGCATGACGGGCATACAAATCTGGATTTATATGGGACAATTTAGCAGTGCCATGTAAATTTAGGGGTGGTCCGCAATGCGTCGTTACCTAATGGGTTAGGAGTCAGGCATATTTGCGAAGAGGTTTGTATGGAACCGTGTTGCATGACGGGCATACAAATTTGGATTTATATGGGACAATTTAGCAGTGCCATGTAAATTTGAGGTGGTCCGCAATGTGTCACTACCTAACAGGTTAGGAGTCAGGCATATCTGCGAAGAGTTTGTGTGGAACCGTGTTGCATGACGGGCATACAAATATGGATTTATATGGGATAATTTAGTAGTGCCATACGAATCCGGGGTGACTCGCTACCTGGAAAGAGAGGAGTCAGACTTACCCGGATAGCTAAACAGATGGATTCACAGCAATGGTCTGTATAGTTATCGCCTAGTGGAACTTTGCTTCACCTTGGTATTAGAAATTTGAATTTTGCATCAAATATTCGAATACCACAATAATTGGCAGAATAAATTTTGGCTGAGTAAAGACAAAAAAAGAGAGACCCTTTGGGTGATTGATTTGAAACTCTTTGAGTGATTAATTTGTGACTCATTGAGTGATTGATTTGAGAATCTTTAAGTGATTGATTTGAGACTCTTTGAGTGATTGACTTAAGACTCTTTGAGTGATTAGTTGGTATCTGTACGAGTGATTGGTTTGTAATTGCGTGAGCAATTTAGTTTGTACTCTTTAAGTGATTAAGTTGTGTTCGCTTTTGTAAGGCCTTGGTTTAGGAGTAAAATAGGTGTGCGTGTGTTTTGTGTTTGCTTGCTTTAATAAAGGTCCTTATGAACTAGTTTAGATAGTTGAGTCATGAATGTTAGAGAGATGCTATCTCTTTGAGATATCGTAATTGTCATGATAAGAGTTAGTGAGTACTGTTTTCCTATTGCTTGAAGTCTTAGAGTCTTGTTAAGAGTCATTTTGTTGCTTTACCCTTGTGAATACCATTCTTAGAATAAAAAATCTCAAAAATTGGCTTTGCTTTGTTTTCGGGTCGATCAAAATGTGTTGTCTGTTCAGTTTTGGCATTCGCGCGTCAAGCACGCTCTGCCAAAGAGGGACATCTGTAGACACCCCATTTCGACCGAACCCTAATAGCATCGTTTGAACAAAAACCCTTTAAACTAGTGTTTTAGAGTTCCAAATTGTGCCTCAAGGTAGGTTAGGATCCCAGGTAAGTACCTTTAAAATTTTGTTGAAATCCATCGTGGTTTGCCTAGCAAACGAGCATGGTAGGAAGCGTAGTGTAGTATAGTGTAGCAGAAGGGGAGTGCTTTATCTGGTTCAGGGATGGTCCGGTTACTGTATTTTGCAGTAGATAGGTGTCCATGGGTAACTAAAGGACTGGTGTTTATTTCTTTATTTTTCATTAAAAGTTTTCTTTTAGACCACTCATTTTTAACTAAAGCAAAAGCCCAGTGTATACATCGGGGTTGTCTATGTAACATTAGGGGGTTAATATTTTTCAGAAAAATCTATAAATAGCACATTAGGGGGTTAATATTTTTCCCAGTGTATACATCGGGGTTGTGCAACCTAGATTTTTTTTTTTCAAAAATTTAGAGAGAGAGAGAGGGCTTTTGCTAAGAACCCTAACCCTAGTTCGTTTATACCTTCTTCTCTGGCCATTTTTTCAGCTATTAGCTCAAGGGTTCAACAAATACTCCCATTGAAATGTTTTGATGATTAACAAACCCAATTTGACATAAAATGGTTTTATGTATTAATAATTTTTATTGGCTAAGTTATTGTGTTCATAGCTTTAGTACATTCAAGATTGCACAATAAATGGCATAATTGTTCAAGCTCAATGTGAGAACAAAGACATGAAGAAAGAATCATCATCAATGGCAAATCAAAGCTAAGACAAGACTAACATAAAGGCAAGACAAGGTCATTCAAGAACAATGTTGAATTCAAGCTCTACAAGGGTGGAAATCAGCTCTACAAGGGTGGAAATCAACTCAAAAGCTCGAGCAAGGCTCAAGCATCAAAAGAGTTGATTGAAGACAAGTCAAAGCTTTTACAAAGTGCCAACAAGAGTGAAGAGCAAGCTAATTTAGAATGTATATGGTCCATCATCTATAGTCTAGGTCAAAGGCACAAAAGGGAGTTAAAATCAACCTAAATCGAACTTAAATGGTTAGTGAATGTTCATAGTGGTGTCCTCACATATTTGGACCCTCATGACATTCTACTTATCATGATTAAAGTAAGTTCCAAAAGCCCAAAGAAAAACAGCAATAAAAACTGGTAATTACGCTGTTTGTAGGCTTCTCGGAAGTCCGAGATTTATTCTCGGAGCTCCAAGCTTAGTACTCCGAGAAAATTCTCGGAGCTCCGAGAAAGGTTCCAGGTTCAAATTTTAAACCTGCAATAGTCCACTCGGAGCTACGAGCGTGGACTCCGAGAAGACCATTGGGGAGTCAAAAAGAGGCATATTTGACTCTCCTCTATATATATGAACCTTGGGAGCTTTGGAAACTTACTTAACGAGTTTACCTAACATTTTAAGAGCATTCAAGGCATTTATTCTCATTCTCCTTAAGATTTTCACTCTCCCTCTCTCTCTTGTACCTTTACCTTAGATTATCCTTGAGAGACCTTAAGCTTTTTATTTGTTCATCTTTTTCTTGTGAGAGTGAGTGTGCTTTACATGTACTCTGCCTATCTAGAGGCAAGCAAGCTACACCTTCATTTCTTCTTTGTATTTGGCAACAAAGGGCGCCATAGAAGACCCTTGGAGCGTGAAGCTCGGTTTGTACAAGGCGGAAGGAACGCCGTATTTAAGTTCCTTGGAGAAGATAGTGGAATCCTCAAGGAGAGCAACTTGAGAAGAGTGGAGTAGGACTTGGATTAAGACCGAACCACTATAAAAATCCTTGTGTCTACCATCTTGTCTCTTCTCTTCTTCTCTTGTGGTAAGCTTTTTAGTCTTGCATTTGAATCTTTATTTCAGTTTTCTAAATAAACTAAAACTAATGCAAACCAAAGTTTTTAAATCCATAAAATTTGATAGGAAACCCAATTCACCCCCCTCTTGGGTTGCTAAGTGGAATTTCGCTTGGTATCAGAGCTTAGGCTCTTATATAGGATTTCTCTTGAAAACCTACAAGTGAAAGATCCAAATGGCAACCTATTTTCAAAGTAGTGAGGGGCAATCCACTACTAGACCTCCGTTCTTCAATTGCTTGAATTATCCCTATTGGAAAGCTAGAATGAGAGTCTTTTTAAAATCCTTAGAGTTTGAAGTATGGAGAAGTATTCAAAATGGATATAAGGAACCCACCATTGACATGGAACTATGGGATGACAATGAAAAGAAAAAATCCACCATAAATGCTAAAGCCATGAATGCCTTGATTTGTGCCTTATCTTCTGAGGAGTTCAAGCGAGTTTTGACTCTTGAATCCGTTAAGGAGATTTGGGATATGCTTGAAGTAGCACATGAAGGAACAAATCAAGTCAAGGAGTCTAAGATGAATCTTCTCTTTAGAGAATATGAGCTCTTCATGATGGACCCAAATGAAACAATAGCCGAAATGCACATTAGGTTTACTAATATAACAAATGGCTTAAAATCTTTAGGTAAACAAATGTCCAACAAGGAATTAGTCACTAAAATTCTTATATCTTTACCTAAAGAATTGGACCCTATAGTCACCGCCATTGAAGAAGCAAAATATGTGTCTAAAATGGGACTAGAAGACTTGATAGGATCAATTATCACTTTTGAAATGGTTCAAAAAGTAAGAGACACAATAACCAAACATAAAGAAGATATTAAAACGAAAAGTATAGCTTTCAAAGAAAGAGTTGAAAGTGAAGAGGAGAGTGAAGAAGACATATAAGATGATGATCTTGCTCTCTTCACTAAGAGGTTCAAAAAATTCCTCAAGTTCAAGAGAGGAGGAAGCACAAGCTAAGGTAGAAATTGACCTACAACAAAGAAGAGATGTGTTGCTACAATTATAGGAAGATTGGGCATATTAGGCCAAATTGTCCACTCAACCAAAATGATGACAAGAACAAAAAGAAGAAAAGAGTTGGCAAGAAGGCTCTATGTGCTGGCTTGGGATGAAGGGAGTGCCTCATCCGGAAATGAATCCAACGGAAAGAATGAAGATGACCTTTGCTTCATGGGACTAGCCGAAGTGACACAAGACATCTCCATTTCAGAGGTAAATGATCTTGATGATATTTCTCATGAATTTTCTAATAATGAATTATTGATTGCTTGTGAAAAACTTCATGAAAATTTGGATTTGCAACTTGCCAACAATAAAACCATGAAAAAATTCTTACAAGATATAACTAGGGATTTTGGCTTCTTGAAAAAGGAACTTGATTTGCAAACCAATACAAGTGAAAAATTAATTTTGGAAAACAAGGCTTTGAATGAAGAAATTGACAAGTTGATTTTTGAAAACAAGAACTTGAAAGAGGAAAATAAAAAACTTGAATTAAAATGCAAAGAACTAGATTTGACTTTTAGAAAATTCACATGTGAAAAAAGCAAGTTAGATGAAATTCTTGAAAACAAGCTTATCTCTTTAGAAAAAGTTGGTCTTGGATATCAACCCTTTTCAAAAGAGAAGCCTCATTCAAGAATAAGTTTGTAATGTATTCTACTAACATGCATGCTAGCTCTAGCTCATTTATTCCTACTTGTCACTATTGTGGTAGACTAGGACACTTAAGATTCGCCTGTAATGTCAAGAAATCAAAATTATCTAACCTTGTTTGGGTTAAAAAAGATGAACTTTATGATGTTGCTAACCTTGAAGGACCCAAGAAAAAGTGGGTACTTAAAGCTTTAACATGAGGTTTGATTCTTGTAGGTATGCTTGAAAGGGAAGCCCTCAAAGGACAAATGGTTTTTGGATAGTGGTTGCTCAAGGCATATGACGAGAGACGTAACCAAGTTCGCCTTTGTCACCATGAGCCACCAATGAAATGTCATATTTGGGGATGTCACAAGAAGCAAAATCATCGGTGAAGGTACCATTAAAATTAAAGATATTAAAGTTGAACATGTATTGCTTATTGATGGTCTTTCGTTTAATTTGATAAGCATTAGTCAACTATGTGATCTTGATCATAAAGTTCTTTTTGAAAAAGATAGATGCAAGATTTGAAATGCTAAGAATAATGAAGTAGAATTTATTGCATATAAAGATGGTAACATGTACTCATTGGCCTTAGAGGACCTTGAGAATCAAAACATCTAATGTCTCTCTGCCGTGGAAGATAACCCTTGGTTATGGCATAGAAGACTTGGTCATGCTCATATGGATTTGATCTCAAGATTGTCTTCTAAGAACCTAGTGAGAGAGCTAAGCTAAAGTATGTTAGAGATAAAGTTTGTAGTGCATGCATTCATGAAAAACATACTAAAGATTCTTTCAAACCCATAAGTGTGATATCTACATCTTGTCCACTACAACTTCTTCACATGGACCTGTTTGGTCCTATGAAGACTTGTGGTGGAGGTGGAAGTAGATATGTGTATGTGATTGTTGATGATTATTTTAGATTCACTTGGGTGTTGTTTTTAGCTAGTAAAGATGAAACCTTCAAAAAGTTTGTCAACTTGTACAAAAGAATTCAAAATGAACAAGGAATTTTCATAAATAAAATTAGAAGTGATCATGAAACTGAGTTTGAGAACATTAAGTTCAATACCTTTTGCATTGAAGATGGAATTAGACACAATTTCTCAGCTCCAAGAACGCCTCAACAAAATGGGGAAGTTGAAAGGAAAAATAGATCACTCGATGAGATGGCTAGAACTATGTTAAATGAGCACAATGTTCCAAGGAATTTTTGGACGGAAGCCGTTCACACGGCTTGCTATATTTTAAATAGAGTGCTCATTAGACCTCACCTTAACAAAACACCTTATGAACCATGGAGTGGAACACCCCCCTAAAGTTAGCTATTTCAAAGTTTTTGGTTGTAAATGTTTTATTTTAAATATGAAAGATACTTTGCACAAGTTTGATTCAAAATCCAATGAAGGTATCTTCTTAGGCTATTCAACTCATAGCAAGGCTTATAGTGTTTATAACAAAAGAACTCAAACTGTTGAAGAATCTGTGCATGTTAAATTTGATGAGTCATTTGAACCTCCTAAAGTCATTAATGAAGATGATGATGATGTCAATCTCCTAGAGTCTCTTAGTCAAGTAGATTCTCTTGTTCAACCATTAGAAAATCTTGATTTAGAAGGTCAACCTATAGAGGAAGTTGAAGTAGAAGGTCTTCCTAAATATAGTAGAATCATGTCTAGTCACCCTTCTACACAAATCATTGGTGAGACATCACAAGGAGTCAAGACAAGATCTCACTATAGGAATGTATGTGCCAACATGACATTTATCTCCCAAATAGAACCCAAGTTCATAAAAGAAGCCGAAAATGATGAGTTTTGGATGGTTGCTATGCAAGAGGAAGTAAACCAATTTGAGAGAAACAAAGTGTGGAGAATAGTTCCCAGGCCTAGTGATCACACGGTTATTGGGACTAAATGGGTATTTAGAAACAAACTCAATGAGCATGGAGATATTCAAATGAATAAAGCTAGATTAGTAGCCCAAGGTTACAACCAAGAGGAAGGCATCGATTATGATGAGACCTTTGCTCCGGTTGCTAGATTAGAAGCCATAAGGATGCCTCTTGCATTTGCATGCTATAAGAACTTCAAATCATATCAAATGGATGTGAAGAGCGCATTCCTTAATAGGTATATCATGGAGGAAGTGTATGCTGAACAACCTCCTGGTTTTGAAGATTTTAAATACCCTAATCATGTATATAGGTTGGATAAAGCCTTGTATGGTCTAAAGCAAGCTCCTAGAGCTTGGTACGAGAGGTTAACTCATTCCTATTAGAGGGTGGCTTTCAAATGGGCAAGGTTGACAAAACCTTGTTCATTAAAAAAAAAAAAGATATGCTTATTGTTCAAATTTATGTGGATGATACCATATTTGGAGCTACTAATGATAAGATGTGTGAAGAATTTACTCAATTCATGCAAAAAGAGTTTGAGATGAGTATGATGGGAGAGCTTACCTGTTTCTTAGAACTCCAAATTAAACAATGTAAGAATGAAATTTTCATCATCCAAGAGAAGTACACTAGGAAACTCCTTAAGAAATTTGGAATGGATAGCTCTCAAATCAAGCCAACTCCCATGAGCACATCCACCAAATTAAAAAAGGATGAAGTTGGTAAAGCGGTTGATGAAAAGAAGTTTAGAGGCATGATAGGTCGCCTATTATATTTGACCGCTAGTAGGCCGGATATAATGTTTAGTGTGTGCATTTGTGCTAAGTTTTCAATCGGCTCCTAAAGAGTCCCATTTGAGTGTCGTTAAGTGAATATTCAATTACCTCAAAGGAACTCCTTCTCTAGGTCTATGGTATGAAAGATTAAATGAATTCAACCTAGTGGGGTATTCGGATGCTGACTTTGCCGGTTGTAGGATTGATAGAAAAAGTACAAGGGCACATGTCAATTCCTTAGTACATCTCTAGTGTCTTGGTTTAGCAAGAAACAAAACTCCGTAGCCTTGTCTACTACCAAAGCCGAATACATTGCGGCCGGAGCTTGTTGTGCACAAATCTTATGGATGAAGAACACTCTAATGGATTACAATCTTGAGTTTCGTAATATTCCAATCCATTGTGATAACACAAGTGCAATAAACTTGACCAAGAATCAAATTCAACATTCTAGAACCAAGCACATAGAGGTAAGGCATCATTTTCTAAGAGATCATTATCAAAAAGGGGATATTTCAATTAAGTATATCCACACCAATGAACAATTGGCGGATATCTTTACAAAACCCCTAAATGAGGATAAATTTTGTGACATTAGGAGTGGACTCAACATTTGGAGTTTGAATCAAGTTAAAGAGTTTGAAAATGAAGCATGAATGGGTGATAATGTTCTCTTTGTACATGTATATATGTATCACCTTTGTTTTGGTAGTGACTACATGGTTTAAGATGATCAACCATTAACTTTAAAACTCACTCAATTGGTGCACACAGCCCACTTTATTCAAAGCAGGAGTCGGTACCGCCACCTTAACTAAAACACTTAACATTTTGGCTTTGTACCATCATCTAAACCATGGGTAAGTCATATGAGTAATTCATGCTTGAATGAATGATAAAAATGTAATATACTTAGTTGGAAATATATATATATATATATATATATATATATATATATATATATATATATATGATAATTTATGAGTAAATGGACTGACTATGGAGTGTCATATATATATATATATATATATATATATACATTAATTGAGCTTGGTATTGTATTGTAAAAAAAAATAAAAAAATTCGGAACTCCGAGAAAAGGGCTAGGAGGCACCTGGAAGAATTCTTGGAACTCCGAGAAAATGTCCAGGTGATCCTCGGAGCTCCGAGAATCGGGATAGAACAAAATAAAAAAATATTTCTGGGGTCTCGGAACTCCGAGATTTTTTTCTTGGAGCTCCGAGAATCGGTCCAGGCGCGATTAAATGCCTGAACCCGGTTCATTTCCTTCATTTTTTTCTTTCCTTTCTCTCTTATTTCCTCTTCTTTCTCATTCCCTTCAAACCATAACTCTATTCTCTCCCTTTTCCTTCACTTTCCACCTCAATCTAACCCTAATCCACACTCTTCTACCTTCAAAACCCTATTTTCTCCATTAAAACCTAGTTTTCTCCATCCAAACCCCAGGATTTCGCCCCTTTGTCAAAATCCCAAAATTTCTCCCCAATTTTTCCTCTCTCTCCTTCATTTTCTTTGGTCTTTAGTGTTCTTCCTTCCTTTCCACTGTTTTTCTCCATTTCCTCCCATTCTTAGTTGGTTTTGTCAATTCTCTCTTAGTTTTCTTCCAATTTTGGGTTATTCTTCTTCACTTCTTCTCTCTTCTTTACACCCTACCTTCTCACCATGGCTCATAAAATAAAAAATCTAAACATTGGAGGCTCCTCCCAAGTTGAAGAACAAGAACACGATCCTGAGGAAGAAGGGCCTTCACGAAAAATGGCAAAGGCCAAGGCTCTGGCTGTGGCCGCGAAGGTTGTGCCCAACACCTACTTTATTGGGGATAAGGCTAAGAAACTATGGACCGCTGTCGGCACTAGGGGCATCCTCACCCGTAGGTACATCAATCCCCTCTGTCCTTCAAAATTTTGATTTAAAAGCCAGGTTTGATGCCCTACATTGGACGCTAATTCTTCACATCAACGAACCCATTTACCTTCGATTGGTGCGTCTCTTCTATGCCAATCTCACAATTTCCCCTTCCTTCAAAATCGAATCCAAGGTCAAGAAAACTATCATCAAGTTCAATTATAACACTTTTGCCGCGCTTCTTGGGATTAGCCATGAGGGCTTTTTACACTATTTTTGGCCGGAAGATGGGACCCATTCACTTGATGATCTTGATCATGACACTGTCTATGGTAGGATTATCTAGCGCTACAAACCAAATATGCCTGTGAAAGCTTCCAACCTCATTCCAGTTGGGCGGATGCTTCATAATTTCATGTACCACATCTTCACCCCTCGTGCTGGGATGTGTGAAGCCCTGAGACCCTTAGAGGCCTATCTTATCTACTGCATCCTAGAGGGTCGCCAGATTTGTCTCCCCTATATCATATTTCGATACATGTTTCATACACCTGGCCACTACCGCTCTTCCTTGCCATAAGGCATGATTCTCACCTGTTTCTTCCGCCACTTTGGCATCACCTTGGATGGTGAGATGACCATGACTCCTACTGCTCCGTTTGATGATCAGACATTTAAACACATGGCATTTGATCAAACAGCGGTTGAAATTGTCTTTGATGATGCTGACTTTGACGATGATGAAGAAGACGAAGCGGAGGACCAGGATGCACAGGTACCCGCGGCATCACAAGATACATCTCAGTTCTGCACTGTACAGGATTTGACCCACATGCAGGAGGCCATTGAGCGTCCATGGCCTCATAGTTTGAGTGGCTATCTACTCATGTCGACTTTGAGATCTCTACTCGCTTCCTTCCAGACTCTAACTACACACATTGATGACCAGTGGGCCGCCTATTACCATTACATCTCCAGTGGCCAGTGGGATCAGCAGCCGGGCTGTTCTTCTTATCAGCCATCGCCTCCTCCCGAGCAGTAGCCGACCTTAGTTCTCTGATGATGGACATCTTTTTTATCAGACTCTCTTTTTAGATGCTTGTGTTTACATTTGGATGGTTATTTCTGGAGATATGATGGGTTAGCTCTTTTTGGAAATCTATATTTCGACGGGTTTGGATGCTGTTTGTTCAGTAGGTTTAGATCTCTTTAGGACTTTTTTTTTGGATGGTTGTATGGATCCTTTGGATGTATTAGGCTTATCTCTATCTCGATGTTGATTGGTATGCATGTGGTTGTGTGGACCCTGATCCTGAGGAGGCGGCAAGGAAATGGGCCCCCCGTTGGTCCTTTGGGATCTCCACATGAAGGAGAGCTCTACCAAGGAACTCTCAAAATGGTGACACTCTCATAGCATAGCACGAGTGGCGATATAAATGAGATACCTCTTGATCCAAGGATAAATCTCCAAATCAAGATGTACCTAAAACAAATTAGAGTCGCCATCCATGGATAGGTCATGGAACCCCAAAAAAATCCTTTGTGCAATGGATAACCAGAAATATATGGGCTCGTGCCTGGTTATGGATGAGGAAGGTCCGAAGAGCATCTCAATCCGTCCAAGTGCAAGCACTTGGTCTCTTATGCCATTTATTTATTAACTTTGAAGAATTTTGGGCAAAAATCATGTGAAATGGGAACGAGCATCCCCGAGAAAACATCTAGTTAAAGATGCATGACCCGAGGATGGGCAAAGAAAATAATCATCCAAATCCTAAAGAGAAGTGATATCAGTATTACCTGACATGGGAATAGACACTAGAATCCATCATCTCTCAAAGAGGTGAAGAAAACTAGAGTTAATCCTATATCAGATAACCCTGTTATCTATCTCAGCACATCCATCGAACATCCATACCTAAAGAGAGCTAGTACCAGTATCATCTGTTATTAGAACGAACACTAGAATCCGCTGTGTCTCAAAGAGGGAGAGAATACTAATGCTAATCCGATAACTGATAACCTTGTTACCTATCTCTAAGCATCCATCTAATCCTAACCAACACATTTAGTAAATGGCTAAACAAGCGCATGCATATATATAAACTAAACACAATGTACCTGCGCAGGGAACAAACGTTAGTAAGTGATAGCCAAATGATAATCAATAATAATAAAGACTACAACTAAGCATATGAGCAGAAAATAGTATATGAGTAAGTAATAAAGGGATACAACTAAATATGTGAGAGCTACAGTTAAGCATGTAAGTAAACAAATGAAGAGACGATTACAATATGAAATAAAACACACAATCATAGCCATAAGCTAGAAACAATGATAACAATAGGCACAAACCCTAAAACATTAATAACAAGCCCTAAAACTCTAAACTTTTTCGTCCGATTATTTGGATGGTCTGATGTTCATCCAAAGCTGCCTACGTATCCCCGCCTCCACGAGAATCAAGACAATATAGTTCTTCGAGTCTATTCTAAACTATGATGCCTAAGACATCTAGACTACTAAACTAGACTCGACCAAAAAGAACAGACTGATTTTTAAAACTTCTTTTGTGATATTTAAATTTAAGTGAATTGTGGATTTTAGGACACCCTATATGCCCTAACTAAATGCAAGTTTTTAGCCTTAAAGTAATGCAGGTGGGCCCTACATCCTATGTGCAACTAGGCTGTACGTCCCAAGAAAAATAATGGGCTATCTAAAGCATCCTATTCTAGTCATCAGTCGGCGAAGGGTATCGCCAACTGACCGGACAGAGGCGTAACAGACTCCTAGCTAGTACAGACTCTTCACTCTAAACAAACACAAAACAACCAAAATAAACACAAACAACGCACACAACACATCAAGATCAAACTCCTATCTCTAAAACCTTGTATCTAGGATAAACTCCTAACTCTAGAGGAAGATCTTTTCAAAAACAGGTTTATTAAAAAGTTTTGAAATATTTTTATGTTTTGAAAGGTTTAAATGGTTTATTTACAAAGTTTGACTGGACTTGGGATAAAAATCCCAAGCTGCCTACGTACCTCGTGGAAGAGGATCAAGCCAACGTAGTTCGGAAACAAACTTTCCTAACTACTCCTAAAACTTTTTGATTTTCAAATGTTTCAATGTTTTTGAAGTTTTAAATTTCTAATATTTTTGGATTTTAAAGTTTTCAAGTTTTTTTAGATTTTTAAATGTTTTAACCCTTAAAAAAAGGAACATGCCAAACAGCACACTAGAGCCAAACCCTAGGGCTAAAGGGGAAACCCCGAAATCAAATAAACTAACTAAAAGTGAAATGATTCCAACATAAGTAAACTGGTGAAAATGAAATGATCTCAAACAAGTAAACTAATGTCACAGAACGAAATGAAAATAATCCCAAAATAAGTAAACCAATGTCCCAAGAACAATGAAAATGATCTAAGATCCCAAATAGGTAAGGCTCTAAGACGGAGACAGTCCCTATATAGAGGAAGTAACAACAACTCTAAAAAAGGGCAAATAAGTCAAAGACTTGCTAATAACACTACAAAAAATGAGGGGTAAATAAGTTAAAGACTCTCTAATAACGCTACCAAGAATGGGGGTGAATAAGTCAAAGACTCGTTAACAACACTATAAGAGGTAAATAAGTCAAAGACTGACTCCTAAATGAAGAAGAAACTAAAAGGTGCTAGTGAGACTGGATAAGTCTAGACACAGAGATGGGCTCCAAGTATCCCTATCATTGCCCTTACAATGAATAAATAGGGCTAAGGCAACTAACAGACCAAGTTGGTCTCCAACTAGTAGGGGGTACAAGTTGGGGCACAACTTAGAAATGATTCCACAAATGAGGCAAGGTATGCCTCTTATGGTCTAAGTCTATACCAAGATCAAGGTGTACACCCTAAGGGATAGGCTCTAAACAACAAGGCTTGTCTCCAAATTGGAACTGCCTTAATGAGACATAGTGTGTCTCCTAGTAGGGGTTCTAGATGACTCTTTCATTGCCCTTGCAATGATGAAATGTTCTAGTATCTAAAGGTACCTAAAAGGCTATAAAATTCCTACTTAAAGAAGAGAAAAGAATAACAGAGGGTGCTACCATAATCTGGTAGGTCCCTTTAAGAATGGGCTGGGGCTAATGCCTTTATCGCCCTTGCAATGAAGAAACTAATGTCTAAGGGTATCTAAAAGACTAAGAAAGTCTACTAAATAAAAGAGGGGAGTGTTACTTGGACTAAGCAAGTACCCTAAGGATAAACTCTCTATGAGACCAAGGTTTGTCTCCTAAAATGAAAAACTAACTATTGAGACAGAACATGTCTCCTAAAATGAAAAACACTCTAATGAGACAAAGTGTGTCTCCTAAAATGAGACTCATGGAATTTAAAAGGTCTAGATATGACTTGGAAGTGATCCTAGAAGTTTAGATGTCCAGGTTGACATGTAGCACTGGTTCCATTCATTTAGCATAAAAAAAATTGAAACACTCTACACAACATGCAATTTTCACAAATAAGGCTCCAAAATATAAAGTAAATCATGAAAATTGATCAATATATGATTTGTGACTTGCTAGCATGCTCAACATAATCAAAAGCATCAATTTGAATTGATCTAAGCTCAAAATAACCTTAAAAAGGAAGAAAAAGCAAAATTTCCACCAAACATGCAATTTTCACTAGAAAAGGTAAAAAATGCCAAACAATTCACAAAAATCATTCAATATATGATTTAAAAATTTGTTAGCATGCTCATCATGTCTGACTATAAGCGTTAACAATGATTTTAGCCCAAAATATCATTGAAAAGCAATAAAAGGCAAAATCACAACTAAAGATGTAATATTCACGAAAATGACGCAAAATGACAAGTAATTTATGACAAACATCCAAAAGATGATTCATGACTTGTTACCAGGCTCAAAACATAAAAAAACAACCACTAAAAATGATTAGAGCTCATGTTATCCATGATTTTCAAGAAATTAGTTGTCACATAGTGTGAAAAATACAACTTTGCATTGAATTTCGGACCCCTCAAACATCAAAACCATAAAAAATTCTAAGAATAAAAATTGTAGATCTTAACATGAGTGACATTCTCTCAGTTTACCATTTCTCTGGTTCAGGCCGGAAGTGACTGGAAAATGGCCATTTCCGGCTCATCGCCATTAAAAAGCACATTAGTGTTTCAGCTGAAAGTTCACGCTAAGTTTTGACACTCAAAAAATCATTTCTGAAAACTTTGCTCAAGGACAAAGGTTTAGGAAATCATTCAAGGAACAACTTTGTCTTCCACGGCTCCAGCCAGATCTAGCTAGAAGCAGTCCGAAAGTTACTTGACGCGATAAATTTCTAAAAAACTTGGAAAAATTAACACATTAAATGGCTGAAACTTCAAAAGAGCATAACTCTAGCATCCTTTGGCCAAATTAGGGCCATGATAAGCCAAATCGAAGATCTTGAAAAGTTTTACAACTTTTATATGTGTCACATTTTTGAATTCTAACCAAAATTTAGCAAAAAAGCACAAATACAAATCTGAACATGTATTTTTGAAGAGCATTTCACATCAAAACCTTAGATCTATCATGAATTTCACTAGATATTCACATCACACACATATTAACACATATATTTTTGAATTCCAAAGCCTAACACATCAGATCTAAAGGTTTTCACAAAAATCATCCAAGAATTCACCATTTTAACATAAATTTTTAGCTGAAATCTTAAAATTAGCATGACTTCTTCATTTCTTGGCCAATTTTGGGCCATTATATGCCAAATCGAAGATCTCAACCAGCTCTACACCTTTGTGAGAGAAATTTCTACAAATTCTGACTGAAAATTGATGAAAATGGTAAAAAGAGGCTGGACAACACTTAGTTTTTCCATTTTCACATCGAAATTGAACTAGAACTCAAAATCTGAAGTGAATTGCTTTAGATCTTTATATGAGACATGTTTTTAAATATATTTTAGTAGATTTTAGTCCTATGTTGCTAGATCTAACCATTTTTAGGCATTTTCCACTTAGATTTTCTATTTTAAGCTAGATTTTCAAAGAAAACTCAAAAACTACTAACCTTTGATGAAAAAAAATCAAAAACTCCTTCTTTTGATGTGAATTCCATCAACCTTGAGCTTCTCCTTTGATTCCTCCCTTGCTAGCTCTTTTTCTTCTTCTTTTTCTCACTTTCTCTCTCTAGAATTCTCTCTAGAATTCTCTCTCTAGAATCTTCTCTCTCTAGAAAGCTCTCTCTCTTTAAAATTAGATTAAGAACCCTAATTTTCTTTTAAAATGAGAGCCCAAATGCTCTATTTATAGAGTTTTTCCTTAAATTTTCACCCCCCTTCTTCCTCGGGACACCCCTCCTTAGTATATTATAACTTGCTTGTATAAATAATAGGAGGTCTAGTGGAAAAAGTTTAATGAAAAATTAAGCAAATAAATTTCGGCCCTTTCAATTGCCTAGGGACACCCCCTTACTGCAAATTACACATGTTTTATTTCTCCTAGGCAACCCCCTGGCCGGGATAATACACCCCCTTCTGCTACACTGTACCACACAATGCTACAAATACAGTCGTCTTATTTGCCATTTCTTGGCAGATTTCGACAAAATTTTAAAGGGACCTAAATGGGAACCTAACCTACTCTAGGGACAAATTTAGGACTCTAATACAGTAATTTATTAGGGTTTTTATTCAAAATGACGGGTTAAGGGTTCAGTCAAAATGGGGTGTCTACAGGTTGATATCTTGTGGATGCTATTTTGATGTACTTTGGAAGGTTGTATGCACCTCTCTGTTTGCCATTTCACATCATATATATATATATATATATATATATATATATATATAGAGAAAACGGTTCCTACACATATGTGTAGAGAGTTCTCTACACACTAGCTTAAAATACAGTGGGGGCCCACATTGTTTGGGTGATCCAAGCCATCCATTTTAAAGGCCCTCACATAGATAGGGTGTCTACAAAAAATCAGATCTATAGGATCATCCCAACCCTACGATTTGTGGAGGTAAAATGGATGTCTTTAAACCTTCACAAATTAGTCCATTTTTTGCCTCCACAGTTCGAATGGTTAGGATGATCCTATGGATCTAATTTTTTGTGGACACCCTATCTATGTGAGGGCCTTAAAAATGAATGGTTTGGATCACCCAAATAATGTGGCCCCCACTGTATTTTAAACTAGTGTGTAGATAACTTATCTACACATATGTGTAGGAACCGTTTTCTCATATATATATATATATATATATATATATATATAGTTTGTCTTGCGATGAGTTCACTGTTCTATCTTGTTGATTTCACTGATGTGTTGTGTGCTATTAGCCTTCCATTCTCTCTACTGCATTGTACTTCAATTGTTTCCTTTGTTCTCCTATTCCCTCTTTTCTTTTGTTCCACCTTTTTGGTGATGACAAAAGCGGGAGAATATTAGAGCTCCCAAGTCATAATATAATGCATATATTAAGGGGGAGCAAAGCTCCATGCTTATAATTTTGCAATCAATGTCATTCATTATAATTAATGCTTTAAATGTTCGATTAAATCAATCACTTTGGGGGAGCATCAATTGTTCTATTCATCCCTTAAGGGGGAGCTCCTACCCTAAGGGAAATTGTGTTTGTCATCATAAAAAAGGCGGAGGTTGTTAGCCCAAGGGTTCAACAAATACTCCCATTGAAATGTTTTGATGATTAACAAACTCAATTTGACATAAAAATATTTTATGTACTAATGATTTTCATTGGCTAAGTTATTGTGTTCATAGCTTTAGTACATTCAAGATTGCACAACAAATGGCAAAATTATTCAAGCTCAAGGTGAGAACAAAAACAAGAAGAAAGAATCATCATCAATGGCAAATCAAAGCTAAGACAAGACCAACACAAAGGCAAGACAAGGTCATTCAAGAACAATGTTGAATTCAAGCTCTACAAGGATGGAAATCAACTCAAAAGCTCAAGCAAGGCTCAAGCATCAAAGGAGTTGATTGAAGACAAGTCAAAGCCTCTACAAAGTGCCAACAAGAGTGAAGACCAAGCTAATTTAGAATGTATATGGTCCATCATGTATAGTGGTGTGCTTACATATTTGGACCCTCTTGACATTCCATTTATCATGAATAACGTTCCAAAAGCCCAGAGAAAAACAACAACAAAAACTGGAATTATGCTGTTTGTAGGCTTCTCGGAGCTCCGATAAAGGTTCCAGGTTCAAATTTTAAACCTGCAACGGTCCACTCAGAGCTCTGAGCGCAGACTCCGAGAAGACCGTTGGGGAGTTAAAAAGAGGCATATTTGACTCTCCTCTATATATATGAACCTTGGGAGCTTTGGGAACTCACTTAAAGAGTTTACCTAACATTCTAAGAGCATTCAAAGACATTTATTCTCATTCTCCTTAAGATTTTCACTCTCCTTCTCTCTCTTGTGTCTTTACCTTAGATTATCCTTGAGAGACCTTAGGCTTTTCATTTGTTCATCTTTTTCTTGTGAGATTGAGTGTGCTTTACATGTAATCAGCCTATCTAGAGGCAAGCAAGCTACACCTTCATTTCTTCTTTGTATTTGGCAACAAAGGGCACCGTAGAAGACCCTTGGAGCGAGAAGCTCGATTTGTACAAGGTGGAAGGAACGCCGTATTTAAGTTCCTTGGAGAAGATAGTGGAATCCTCAAGGAGAGCAACTTGAGAAGAGTGGAGTAGGTCTTGGATTAAGACTGAACGACTATAAAAATCCTTGTGTCTACCATCTTGTCTCTTCTCTTGTGGTAAGCTTTTTACTCTTGCATTTGAATCTTAATTTTAGTTTTCTAAACAAACTAAAACTAGTGCAAACCAAAGTTTTTAAATTTGTAAAATTTGGTAAGAAACCCAATTCACCCCCTTCTTGGGTTGCTAAGTGAAATTTCACCAGCCGATTTCTATTCTCCGGCGAACTCTAGCTAATCCTTTCCTTCTTCATTTTACTAGCTTCCTTTGCTCTAGCTGAAAGCCTAAATCTTTAGATCTTTGTTTTTGAACCCTAATTTTAGATTCAAACCCTAGTTGTGAGAGATCTGAGCTCTAAAACTTTAATTTCCATAAGATCAGCTCTCTTTGTTTCTTCAGCAAGATCTGCCATTTTTGGCCAATCATCTTTGGCATTCTAATTAGCTCAGATCAGAGGTTTGGAACGGAGCCCATTTCAGATTTTACATCAGATCAGAGGTCTGTGGAATTTGAAGAGCTCATTTCATGTAAGTGTTAGGAATTTTCTCTGTTTTCTATGTGATTTTATATACGTGTTTAGATTTAGATGTTGTTTCCTTCAAAAATGTTCAATTGTTTAAGGTTTTAAATGATTTTTATTATCTAGTAGATGTATTTTCATTAGAATCAATATAATCGGTATAATTATATATGTGTTGTGAAATTGTAGGCATGGTTTTAAATTTCGACCGAAATCCGAAATTTCGGACCAAAATTTCGGATTTCAGTGGGGACTATACCGAAATTTTTTGAAATTTCATTTTTCGCCATTTACCAAATTTCGGTAATTTTGGTTCGAAATTTTGATTAAATGCCATTATTTATTTTTAAAAAAAGTGTTACAAAATTTCGACCGAAATTTTGAAAATTCGGTCCGGAATTTCGAAACCAAATTACAAAATGATTTCGCCGAAATTTCAGTTTTCGGTGGGGTCCGAAACGGTTACCAAAACCAAAATTTTAAACCATGATTGTCGGTTGAGCTACAAAGTCTTTTGATTTTAATCTATGATTTATTGAATCATCTTATGCTATTTTCAGTTCAAGTAACTTCCTCAATAGAATCAATGCTCTGTTTTCATTACATGAGGAATATTTTGCTATTAGCGTGAATTTCTTGGATGATTTGTAAGAGAAATTGAAATACTTGTTTTGACCTTTGTTGTGTTTTATTCAAGTTAAAAGAAAATATCTTTTTGTAATGATTTCAGAATTAATGAGCTTGTTGATTCCATAATTTTTTTTTTAAATAGTGGTGAATTATGAAAAATGAGGCAATTTTTCAAAGCTAACTGATTTCAGAAAGTATTTTTGTAAGCCCAAGGGTTCCCATGGGTTAATCATTCACCTTACCTTCTTGTTTTGATGCTAGCAAATCAAATTGATTAGCTTTTGTGGACTAATGTGTTGCCTTGAGGTGTTGTGTCATATACAGGAATTTCATGTCATAATCGCCATTACACAACTCAACTCAACACATAGCTTATGGATCAAGAAAGCAAGAAACTAAGAGCTTGCACCTACAATGGAGGCATCCTCATTTGACGATGTTCAAGTCAAGAAGCTCAAGATAAAGATCCATTAAGCTTCCTAGCAAGTGTTAAGAAGAAGCTTGGAGTAGAACATGCCATGGTGACACCTCATGTACCTCAACATGCATTGAAGATTGGAGGACAAGTCACAAGAGCCAAGACAAAGTTCAAGATGTTCATTCAAGCTGAAGAAGTCCAAGGAAGTGCAAAGGAGCTAAGACATTCCAAGAAGTCTCAAGATTCTTATGTTTAGAATGTAGTTGGAGTCCTCCTGATTTAATGTTTAAATGCACCTTCAAAAGACCATGTCTGCTGATATGATGTACGAGTGGGTACAAAGTTATGGTGAGTCAAGAAGCTACCCCTGGTTCAGCCATCTCACTTAACATGAGCAAACCTTTCCTCTGAATAAGTCCATCATAATAGATTGGAACCTCCTCAAAGCAGCGGCTCAATACTGGGACTCCTGGTATCACGTCTTTCGCTTTGGTATTCAGAAAGTGTGTCCCACTTTCGAAAAATGCTGCAACCTTTTTGCAGTACCTATGAAAAGGACCCATCATTCGTCCCAGACTTGGGTTTAGAATCAACAAATTCACATGTCTTGGGCTGTTTTGCATGCCAAAACAAGACCCGGGGACCCTCGGACGGTCTTTACATAGATAGGCTCATTGATGCCTATGCTTATAACCCAGAAAGAGACCTAAAAGACATAGCATTCCAACAACGTCATCAAGAAGCCTATATACTTTGTGTACGCAAAGTATCTTCTATGTCAGGAATCTATTGTTGCCTCTCTCGCCCTGCTCAGTATTGTGGGCCAATTGCCATTAGATGCTAACCTAATACCTTATTTGCTTGCTGAAACTTTCAAGGGTTAGATAGCGTCTCTCAGTACCATCATCTCCCTTTCACAGGATGTACAACTCTGCTTTACATTTGGCTATGTCTAAAGCTTCGCATGGCTATCCCTCATCCCGGACAACCCGCTGCATCTCGAACTTTGAGTCATGGAGACCACAAGTTCGCTTTGATACTAAACCTAAGTGGTAAAATTGGTTAGGAACCCGTGCAAGCTATGACATCACTTGGAGGATGCCTAGCTCTAGCAAGTTTACCATGAGTACGGCCAAAACCAGATATGTTTGAATCCGGTCTAGAGAATACGTCCTTCTACATGCCTCGAAGGATGACCAGGTGCATCCAGACCACTATTCAGCGGTCCTCTTGCACATCCCTTTGGATGAAGAGCCTCCAGAAGCCATCTGGCTCCCTGCTACCTTCTGCTCGGTTCATAACCACCAGCCTATGGACTGCTTCTGTACAAAACATATCAAGTTTTTCTTCCCTTTTTTGCATAAGTTCTATAAAATTGGTTTGTAAAAATGTTGTTAGAAGTCAGGCTAGCGCAGACTTTGTTGCACAAATTGTCAAAATTGGTCAGACATATAGATGAAATTCTTGTTTGTACTCTACCAATTGTTTGCATAACTTCTCTTTCCTTGCATGGAAAAGTTCTAAAACTAGTGTATGAATATTCCCATCTGCAGGTAGAAAGTTTTTACTCTTAAAACCATCGTACCTAAGAAGTCAAAAGCCTGGCCCCGTACCTAAGCTCGTCTGAAGAAAACCTTCTCCAATTCTCACTTCTTCGGTGGAAATTTCAGAATCTTCTTGTCCTTCAACTCTTCACACCATCATGGCAGAACCCACGGATCGGTCCCAGGACATTCATGATCTGCAACATCCAATAACGCCGATATTAGATCTCTTTCTGCAAGAGAGGATTGGGATAAGGTAGCAGAACCTCATCCCCTCTCCTTGCGTGACATGGCTGTTCATTGTTTCGCAAGTTTAAAATGCTTCATAGATACTGAGAGCAAAATAGAGGCCCACATGGTTCGAAGATGGATTGATAATGCTTAATTTTTCCCAGAGGCTATTATTCAGAAACCCCTTCCACTCGAAAAAGTTAATACGGTAAAGGAAATCATAGGAGCTTCTGATACATCGGTTATCTGGCAACACAGCAATGTACCCCAAGGGCTTACCATCATAAAAAAACCTCAAAGGGAATTTTCTCCCTTGCCTGCCAATCCTTCTACCGTCAGGAGGGTACATTCCGGAAAAAGAAGTTATTCTTGCTCACACCTTGTCTGCCTCATAACCCTTTGCCAAAGACTTAGAACAACAGAGAGTACTGTGAATGCCATCAAGGTAGGGGACACTTGACCGATAAATGTCTCGCTTTGAAAAATGCTATCCAACACCTTATCGAGAAGAAATAGTTTGACCTCTCTAACTCAGAATCAGAATCAGATTCCAACATGATCCCTCATTGAAAGCGTGCATACTCCAAGAATCCTGAATCAGGAGTAGAAGTAAGCAATGCTTCAGCCAAAGTAAGAAAACTGGAGGAAAAACCGTTGTCGCGGTCCCACAAGGAATTCTCCACATTACCATCTGACCTGGTCACGGTTATGAGGTTTCTGATCAAGAACAACAAGCTCATTGCTCGTACACCTAGCCCTCCCCTAAATCCACTACCGATAAACTGAAGTGAGTGAAAATTCTATGAATATCATCAAGGGAAGGGGCACCTGACTGAGAAGTGTGTTTCCTTGAAGTACGCCATCCAGAAACTAATCGACAAGGGTAATTTCATCATCCCATCAGGAGCAGATATTACCTTCTAAAGATCATGGCTGGAAGCAGGAAAGCATGAACATTTGTGTTTTTTCCGACAAAGTATGATTACTGATGCTGGCAACGCAGAATCTCCAACTGGTCGAATACTTTTATCCCACTCCTTACTCTCTCCGGATACAGACTCTTGTCTTCTGAGTCAGACTCCTTTTCCGATTCTGATTCATCTGTTGAAAAAGCATCAAATGTAAATGAGCCCAACAAGGACATGTCAGTAAGTTCTTCTTCTGATGTATCTTACAAATCATTAAAAGAAAATTTCACTTGCTTTTGTCTCTCGATTCTTCTGAAGTAAATTCTTTAAAATGTAATGAACAACCCTCCTCAAATGAGGATGTAGATGAAACTCTCCTCAAGGTTAAGAAATTAATCAAATGAGAGGAGGAGCATCAAACAAAACTTTTAGAAGATGAGTTTGAAACTATTAACATTGATAGTGAATCCCTGCTTGTGGAGATTAAGATTGGCAAAACCTTATCCTTGAAGAGGGTGCAGAATTATCTAAATTGTTAAAAGAATTCAAAGAAGCCTTCGTCTAGTCTTACAAAGATATGCAAGGATTAAGTGAGGACATTGTCCAGCATCATATCCCTCTCTACCCGGAAGCTAAGCCGAAGAAACAGAAGCTCAAAAAGATGAGGCCAGAATGGCTTCTTAAAATCAAAGACGAGGTGACAAATCAGCTAAAAGAAGGATTTCTAGAGGTCGTCAAATATCCCGAATGGTTAGCAAACATTGTTCCAGTGCTTAAGAAGGATGGAAGAGTGCGTTGCTGCGTCAATATTTCAGAGATCTAAACAGAGCTGGTTCAAAGGATGACTTTCCTTTGCCTCACATTGACGTTCTCGTCGATAACACAGTAGGTCATGCCTTAATCTGCTTTACGGATGGTTTCTCGGGATACAATCAGATAAAGGTAGCTCCAGAAGACAAGACCAAGACAACATTCACTAATGCAGTGAGGGACCTATTGCTATAGAGTAATGCCGTTTGGTCTCAAAAATGCTGGTGCGACTTATCAAAGGGCCGAAACTACCCTGTTGCATGACTTGATTCACAAGGAAGTAGAGGTATACGTTGATGAAATGATCGTCAAAGCTAAGAATCGAATCGATCATACATGCTCTTTGAGAAACTTCTTAAAAAGGATTGCAAAATATAAGCTCCGGCCTAACCCGAACAAGTGTGTTTTCAGAGTTACTTATGGAAAACTGTTAGGTTTTCTCGTCAGCCCTAGACAAATCGAGGTAGACCCTGCCAAGGTCATGTAGACACCCTCATTTTGCTACACTTTAACCAACAATAGCCTAATATATTGATCCGTGTAATTTCACTGGTAAAATATGCATCTTCACATTCCTTGGAAACGAAAATGATAAAGAGATGTACCTGGTAAAATGATTTGATCCGAAAAATTAGAAAATACCCTGATTGGTAACTTTAGTGTGTTAAATCCATGTGAGAGTCCCTCTATCATGTATTTATATGTTTTAGGTCATTAATATCTCGATCTAACTTTACGGATCATCAATCGGGACAAAATAAGCTAGGGTCATTTCACGGCCCAGGCCTTGATTCCATTCCGAGACCCGATTTCCATAAATTGTCAGATCGAGGGCAGATCTTGACCTAGGTGTCTTTCTTTACCAAGAATTTGTGATCATTTAGTCAAAATAATATCAATCAAGGTTAATCACAAATCCGGATTAAACAGTGGGTTACTTAATTGGGCAAAAGCTCTGTGAAAAGCCACGAATCAAGGCATGATGAATGAGATCCATTGAAATTATCCCATTAAATCATCGATAACAGAACTTTTTAATGTCTTAGTTGGTGTTGATATCTTGGTTCAATAATTTTAACCGTTGATCCAAAATTCATCGAGTCGGTTGGTTCGTTTGGATCACTGATTTGTCCAATCTTTGGAAAAGCGATCTGCCAATGGAGATCGATGGCTCTCATTGGTCAAAAAATTTCGAATCAACATTTATATGCCAATGTTGGGCTTAAATGAAAGAGGAAAAATCAAGGATTCCAACGGCGAAAGAATTATAAAAATCAGACTTCAAAATCACCGAAAAACTGCATTTTTTGGTTTTCGTAGGGTTGCTCTTTCCCCGCTTTCTCTCTTCTTCTCCACACGTTTTTCCCACTTGGGAAAACTTGTGGTAGCCATGAAGTGGGCGATTGTCACATTCAAAATATTTAAAAAAATCTTTAACAAAGATTCCAGGAGATTTGAAGGCATCATCTCGTCCGTTCTTTCCATCCCCTAAAGATTGCAATTGATCTCCACCACCCAATCTCATTCTATATCTTTAGAAAAGTTTCGAGGAGATTTGGAGGCATCATCTCGTCCATTCTTTCGATTCCCTAAAGATTGCAATTGATCTAAACCACCCAAATCATTGCCATTCTCTACAAAAGCAACCAATTTGGACATTTTCTTTATTCTCCAAATTTGTTTCCAATTCACAAAGATTTAAAGGACAAATGGCATCATCCTGGGCCTTGAATTATTTCTAAAATTTTTGTGTTTAATCCTTGCCACTCAAATACTTGCCATTCTACACAAGGTCATGTCCAATATGGATGTTTTCCAAACCAGGGAAAGAATATTCTAGACATTTGCAATCTTGTCCATCCTTTTTGTTTCCAAGATATTAACTCTTAATCTTGATCTTACAACTTGCAAGCCATAAACTTAGTAATTATGGGCTCCCAACACCTATAAATACCCATGCTCTCTTATTTTCGCTACACAACTCAATACTCCAAGAGCCCACAGAAAAAAAAAATCTCAGCTCTCTCTCTTCCTCCAAATTCTTCCCACCCTCTCCCCTCTCTCTCTGTCTCTCTCCCCATCCATAAGCCATAAGAAAAACCTCCATACCCTGACCGCACACATCGTGGCCAATCATCATCTATAACTCTCGGCAAAATTTCATCAAAGGATCGGGCTCCGTCGGATTACATGAAAAGGCGAGGATCGACTTCAAGCATCGTAGCGAGGTAGGCCCACTTTCTTTTAAAATGGAAGTTAAGTAAATTATACAAGTTTTTTTTTTAAGTTAGAAGTTTTCAAATCTAGAAAGTTATATTTTTAGAAAGTTATTTTCCAACCTTGGAAATCAAGTTTTCTAAGATAAAACTTTAAAATTTGGGAGGTTCTATGCCAAGAAAGTGATTTTTCTCCTTTGGAAAAATAAATTTTCAAAAGAGAAAACTCTCCAGCCTAGGAAATTCTATTTTAAAGAAAATTTCCCCTTGTGGTAATTGGCTAGAAATTTGGATTGCCGTTTTGGTATTTCTCTTATCTTTCCTCTTTTCTTTATTTTGTACCCAAGTCCATGTGATCCATGAGCCCAAGATCAAAACCAAAGTGAACTCAACCATTCGCCCATGTTGCATAACCCATACCCAACCTTAACCCAGAATTGCCTATCCGGTGTCTGGAATTGCCTATCCAGTGCCTGAAATTGCCTGTCCAGTGCCTAAGACGCCCATCCAGAATTGCTTGTCCACTGCCTAAGACGCCAACCCAGAATTGCCTGTCTAGTGCCTGGAATTGATTGTCCAGTGCCTAAGATGCCCACCCAGAATTGCCTATCCAGTGCCTGGAATTGCCTATTCAGTGCCTAAGATCAGAACCCATAATTGCCTGTCCAGTGCCTAAGACGCCCACCCAGAAATTACATGTCCAGTGCCTAAGACGCCCACCTAGAATTGCTTGTCCAGTGCCTAAGGACGCCAACCAGTGCCTAAGATTTAAACCCATAATTGCCCATCCAGTGCTTAAGACGCCCACCTAGAATTACCTATCTAGTGCCTGAGGATGCCTAGCGGTGCCTAAGATCGAAACCCAGAATTGCCTAAGCTGCATTCTAAAGCTAGACCCTAACCTGCAACCTAAGCCGCAACCCCAACCCGCACCCTAAGCCGCACCCTAAACTGCACCTCAACCCTAGCCAAGCCGAGCCAACCCAAGTCAGCCCGAGCTCAACCCGAGTCAACCCAACTCAACCTAAGTCAACCTGGATCGGACCCAATTCAACCCGAGCCAACCCGGTCTGACTAGGACCCAACCCGAACCCAACTTGACCCAACCTGAGTCAGCTCGTACCCAACCCAACTTGACCCAACCCGAGTCAACCTGTAGCCAACCCAACTTGATCCAACCCAAACCCAACTCGACCCAATCCGAGTCAACTCAAGCCGACCCAACTCAACCCTGTTCAACCCAAGTCAACCCTCTCCAACCCTTGCCCAACTCGGACCTAACCTGTTCTAACCCGAGCCAACCCGAGTCACCTTAAGACCTTGCCCAACCGAGTCATACGCTTAGGATCTAAACAGAGTTGCACCCCTAGAACTCACACCGAGTTACACCATTCTACTTCAGCCGAGTTTTAATCCTATACTCAAACTGAGTTGCATCCCTACGTCCAAGGCCAAATCTCATAAGTTCACCTCTCTCGACTTCCCAAATTGATGTTCTTATGATTCAATACTTTCAAGATAACTTCGAGTGTCTAAACCAAAGTCCAAAATCCAAGATTCCAAATCCAAATTTCCCATCCCAATCCTCTAATGGAACTACGTGTTTATTGATCACCACCACGGGGTACGTAGGCAACTTGGCACCCCCAAATTCAATCACATCACTCTTCTACCTCTTTACTTGCCCTTCCAAAGCCCATCTTTTGAATTGTTCGTAGTTGCATGTTTAGTTACTCCATCCATATGTTTAGAATTTGCATAGTAGATTGTTTGTCTTCTTCTTTTGCATGTTTAGAGTAATTGTTCGCTTTCTTTGCATGCTTAGTTGATTTGAATTTGGAATTCAAAATAATTTAAAAATCTTAAAGAATCTAAGAACTCATAATCACTTAAATTAGAACATCCTATTCTCCAAAACATAAAGTTCTAAGGTTCTAAACTTAGAAATTACACTCTAGGTTTCCCAAAATAGAATTCTTGCAATCCAAAGTTCACAAATATACTAAAAATGCAACTTAAATCCATTGCATTAGTCTTAGGTGCATATAATGTAGTTCGTACAATCTAATCCAACTGAAACCAAATCTCATAAATCTCAATAAAATGTCAAAAAAATGTAGGCAAGTAGTTGCATGTAGGATGCACTCCTAGCCCGCATTAGTCTAAACTGTGAACTGCCAACTCATTAGTAATATTTAGGTTTATCACATAAAACTCACATTACCCCTTTTAGTTAAAACTTAAACAACTAAAGCATTTAAAATGTAAAGATCGACTTTCGTCGGGCAAGAAGGATGCCTAAACACCTTCCCCTTCTGTAACCAGGTAACCAACTCGGAATCGTAGTCCAAATACATAAAGTTAACCATGGGTCCTAGATCCCTAATCTAGGTGGCGACTCTGGTCATGGCTTCGCTCATAAATTAGGATTTTCATCCCAAATTTATGAGAAAAGCAATCATATTCAAAATCAATGAACAAAGGCGTTGTCATCAGAACACACACCCTCGTGGGCCACCCCTCCTATCATTGCTTCCAAGTGGACTATCTGTTCACGAAGACCATATCATTGCTTCCGAGTGGACTATCTGTTCACGAAGACCGTATCATTGCTTCCAAGTGAACTATTTGTTCACGAAGACCGTATCGTTGCTTCTGAGTGGACTATTTGTTCATGAAGACAGTACCATTGCTTCCGAGCGGACCATTCATTCACGAAGACTATATCTTTGCTTCCGAGTGAACCATCAGTTCATGAAGACCGTATCTCAGCTTCCAAGAGAATTAATCATTCACTTAGACCATTCTGGACTATATTTGTCTAGGGCCTTTATGTGAATTGTCCATTCACTTAAACCATTTCTTATCTGGACTAGCTTCGCCTAGGGCCTTTAAATGAATTAACCATTCATTTAAACCATTCTTTATCGGGACTAGATTCGTCTGGGGCCATTAGGTTGATTATCCAGTCACTTAATTCATTCTCTATTCATTTGGTTAACCCATTATGTATCCATCGAACTCAATTACTTTAACAATTCTCTTATGGACTAGACTCATATAAGGCCATTAAGTGGATTACTCATTTATTTAATTCCTTCTCTATTCATTTGGTTAATCTGTTATCTATCCATTGAACTCCTTTGCTCCTCTTCCGAACAAGATTCGTCTAGGGCCTTTAAGTGGGATATCCACTCACTTGATCCGTTCATTTTCTTCACTTTGATAGATTCTACAATCTATTCTCATTCTAGGACTAGATTTGTCTAGGGCCTTTAAGTCAGTTATCAACCCACTTAATTCATGCACATTACATACTCTCGATCTATTCGCTCAATCCATCTACTCTCTTCATCCATTACTCATCCAGGACTAGTTTGTCTAGGGCCTCCGAGTGGATTTTTATTCACTCAAATTGTTCCATGTCGTTCGTTCAGATCATTTCTCATCATATGGTTCAAATTTAGGTAGCATTGCCTTCACTTGCAAGTAGGTATCATTAGGATTGCATTAGAGTTTGCATTAGTTTGCATTAAGTTTATGTTGCATTGGGTTGCATGCACTTTGGGCTTACATCGTGTTGGGAGGTATTGACTTACTTTGCATGGAGCATGTCATTGAATATTTCATATAAATCCAAATTTAAAGTCCATTGAGGATTGTTGTTGGTTAAAGTTGAGCAAAATAAGACTGTCTCCTTAGGCTTTGGCATGCGGTTACTAAGTAACCTTTGCCAGAGAGGGGCATCTGTAGACACCCTCATTTTGCTATGCTTTAACCAATAATAGCCTAATATATTGATCCGTGGAATTTCATTGGTAAAATATGCATCTTCACATTCCCTCGAAACAAAAATGATATAGAGATGTACCTGGTAAAATGATTTGATCCGAAAAATTAGAAAAATATCCTGATTTGTGACTTTAGTGTGTTAAATCCATGTGAGAGTCCCTCTATCATGGACTTATATGTTTTAGGTCATTAATATCTCAATCTGACTTTACGGATCATCAATCGAGACAATATAAGCTAGGTTCACTTCACGGCCTGGGCCCTGATTCCATTCCGAGACCCGATTTTTGTAAATCGTAAGATCGAGGGCGGATCTTGATCTGGGTGTCTTTATTTACCAAGAATTTGTTATCATTTAGTCAAAATAATATCAATCAAGGTTAATCACAAATCCGGATTAAACAGTGGGTTACTTAATTAGGCAAAAACTCGGTGAAAAGCCACGGATCAAGGCAGGATGAATGAGATCCATCGAAATTATACCATTAAATCATCGATAAGAGAAATTTTTAATGTCTTAGTTGGTGTTGATATCTTGGTTTAATAATTTTAACAGTTGATCCAAAATTGATCGAGTCGGTTGGTTCATTTGGATCACCGATTTGCCCAATCTTTGGAAAAGCGATCTGCCGATGGAGATCGATGGGTTGGTCAAAAAATTTTGAATCAATATTTCTATGGCAATGTTGGGCTTAAATGAAAGAGAAAAAATCAAAAATTTCAACGGCGAAAGAATTATAGAAATCGGACTTCAAAATCTCCGGGAAATTGCGTTTTTCGATTTTCGTAGGCTTGCTCTTTCCCTGCTTTCTCTCTCCTCCTCCACACGTTTTTGCCATATGGAAAAATGTGTGGTAGCCATGGAGTGGGCGATTTTCACATTCAAAATATTTTGAAAATCTTTTTCAAAGATTCCAGGAGATTTGGAGGCATCATCTCGTCCATTCTTTTGATCCCCTAAAGATTGCAATTGATCTCAACCACCCAATCTCATTCCATATCTTTGAAAAAGATTCGAGGAGATTTGGTGGCATCATCTCGTCCATTCTTTCGATCCCCTAAAGATTGCAATTGATCTCAACCACCTAAATCATTGCCATTCTCTACAAAAGCAACCAATTTGGACATTTTCTTTATCCTCCAAATTTGTATCCAATTCACAAAGCTTTCAAGGACAAGTGGCATCATCCTGCGCCTTGAATTCTTTATAAAATTTTTGTGTTTAATCCTTGCCACTCAAATACTTGCCATTCTACACAAGGTCATGTCCAATATGGATGTTTTCCAAAATAGAGAAAGAATATTCTAGACATTTGCAATCTTGACCATCCTTTTTGTTTCCAAGATATTAACTCTTAATCTTGATCTTACACCTTGCAAGCCATAAACTTAGTAATTCTGGGCTCCCAACACCTATAAATACCCATGCTCTCTTCTTTTCTCCACACAACTCAATACTCCAAGATCCCACACAAAAAAAAATCTCAGCTCTCTCTCCCCCTCCAAATTCGTCCCACCCTCTCTCCTTTCTCTCTGTCTCCCACCCTCTCCTCTCTCTCTCTCTGTCTCTCTCCCCTTCCATAAGCCATAAGAAAAACCTCCATACCCCCACCACGCACATCATGGCCAATCATCATTTATAACTCTCGGCAAAATTTCATCAAAGGATCGGGCTCCGTCGGATTACATCAAAAGGCGAGGATCGATTTCAAGCATCGTAGCGAAGTAGGCCCACTTTCTTTTAAAATGAAAGTTAAGTTAATTATACAAGTTTTTTTTAAAGTTAGAAGCTTTCAAATCTAGAAAGTTATATTTTTAGAAAGTTATTTTCCAACCTCGGAAATCAAGTTTTCTTAAGATTAAACTTAAAAATTTTGAAGGTTCTATGCCTAGAAAGTGATTTTTCTCCCTTTGAAAAATAAATTTTCAAAAGAGAAAACTCTCTAGCCTAGGAAATTCTATTATAAAGAAAGTTTCCCCTTGTGATAATTGGCTAGAAATTTGGATTGCCATTTTGGTATTTATCTTCTCTTCCCTCTTTTCTTATATTTTGTACCCCAATCCATGTGATCCATGAGCCTAAGATCAAAACCCAAGTGAATCCAACCATTCGGCCATGTTGCATAACCCATACCCAACCTTAACTCAGAATTGCCTATCCAGTGCTTGGAATTGCCTATCCAGTGCCCAGAATTGCCTGTCCAGTGCCTGGAATTGCCTGTCCAGTGCCTAAGACGCCCACCAAGAATTGCATGTCCAGTGCATGGAATTGATTGTCCAGTGCCTAAGACGCCCACCCAGAATTGCCTATTCAGTGCCTAAGAACGGAACCTAGAACTGCCTGTCCAGTGCCTAAGACGCCGACCAAGAAATTACCTGTTCAGTGCCTAAGACGCCGACCCAAAATTTCTTGTCCAGTGCCTAAAGATGCCAACAACCTAAGATTGAAACCCAGAATTGCCCATCCAGTGCCTAAGACGCCCACCCAGAATTGCCTATCTAGTGCCTGAGGATGCCTACCGGTGCCTAAGATCGAAACCCAGAATTGCCTAAGCCAAATCCTAAAGCCGCTCCCTAACCTCAACCATAAACTGCACTCCCATCCCGCACCCTAAGCCGCACCCTAAACTGCACCTCAACCTGAGCCAACCCAAGTCAGCCTAGGCCCAACCCGAGTCAACCCAACTCAACCTAAGTCAACCCGGATCGAACCCAGTTCAACCTGAGCCAACCCGGTCGCCTAGGACCCAACCCGAATGCAACTTGACCCAACCTGAGTCAACCCGTACCCAACCCAACTTGACCCAACCTGAGTCAACCCGTACCCAACCCAACTTGACCCAACTTGAGTCAACCCTTACCCAACCCAACTTGACCCAACCTGAGTCAACCCGTACCCAACCTTACTTGACCCAACCCGAACCCAACTCGACCCAGCCAACCCAAGTCAACCCGGTTCAACCCAAGTCAACCCAGTCCAACCCTTGCCCAACTCGGACCTAACCCGTCCTAACCCGAGCCAACTCGACTCACCTTAAAATCTTGCCCAACCGAGTCATACCCTTAGGATCTAAACAGAATTGCATCTGTAGAACTTACACCGAGTTACACCATTCTACTTCAGCCGAGTTCTGACTCTATACTCAATATGAGTTGCATCCCTATGTCCAAATCCATTTGGCCAAATCTCATAAGTTCACCTCTCTCAAGTTCCCAAATTGATGTTCTTATGATTCAATATTTTCAAGATAACTCCGAGTGTCTAAACCGAAGTTCCCAATCCAAGATTCCAAATTCAAATTCCCCATCCCAATCCTCTAATGGAACTACGTCTGGCTTGATCCCCACCACGGGGTACGTAGGCAACTTGGCACCCCCAAGTTCAGTCACACCATTCTTCTACCTCTTTCCTTTCCCTTCCAAAACCCATCTTTTGCATTGTTCGTAGTTCCATGTTTAGTTACTCCATTCATATGTTTAGAATTTGTATCGTAGATTGTTTGTCTTGTTCTTTCGCTTGTTTAGAGTAATTGTTCGCTTTCTTTGCATGCTTAGTTGATTTAAATTTGGAATTAAAAAAATTTGAAAATCTAAAAGAATCTAAGAACTCTTAATCACTTAAATTGGAACATCCCATTCTCCAAAACATAAGGTTCTAAAGTTCTAAACTTAGAAATTACACTCTAGGTTTCGCAAAATAGAATTCTTGGAATCCAAAGTTCACAAATATACTAAAAATGCAACTTTAATCCATTACATCAGTCTTAGCTGCATATAACATAGTTCGCACAATCTAATCCAACGCAAACCAATTCTCATCAATCTCAATAAAATGTCAAAAAAGTAGGCATGTAGTTGCATGTAGGATGCACTCTTGGCCCACATGAGTCTAAACTGTGAACGGCCAACTCATTAGTAATATTTAGGTTTATGAAATAAAACTCACATTACCCCCTTTAGTTAAAACTTAAACAACTAAAGCAATTAAAAGGTAAAGGCCGACTTTCGTCGGGCAAGAAAGATGCCTAAACACCTTTCCTTTTTGTAACCAGGTAACTTATCCAACTAGGAATCGTAGACCAAATACACAAAGTTAACCATGGGTCTTAGATCCCTAATCTAGGTGGCGACTCTAGTCATAGCTTCGCTCGTGAATTAGGATTTTCATCCCAAATTTATGAGAAAAGCAATCATATTCAAAATCAATGAACAAAGGCGCTGTCATCAGAACACACGCCCTCGTGGGCCACCCTCGGGACGAGATCCATAGGTCAAAGCAATCCAGGAGATGTCATCTCCACAAACGGAAAAAGATATCAGAGGATTCTTAGAAAAAGTTCAGTACTTAAGCCGTTTCATCACTCAGCTTATCAGTATGTGTGAGCCAATCTTCAAGCTTCTAAAGAAAAATATGTCCAAGCAGTGGAACCATGAATCTCAGGAAGCCTTTGAAAATATCATAGTATGTCTGTTATCACCTCCAGTTCTGTCACCAACAGTCGCCAGACGACCATTCCTTCTGTATCTTTCAACCACATATATGTCCCTCAGATGTATGTTGGCGCAAGAAGATCCAGAAACAAGAAAAGATATGCCAGTTTATTATCTCAGCAAGAAATTGGAATATGAACTAAATTACACTCAGCTAGAGAAAAGTTGTCTAGCATTGGTGTGGGCCACCCAAAGGCTAGGACACTACTTGCTATCACAAAGGATCTAACTCATCTCTTGTATGGATCTGATGAAGTATTTGTTTGAGAAACCAGCCTTGATTGGCGGAACCGTTCGTTGGTTGTTGTTATTGTCAGAGTTTGACATCACGTATGTCACCCAAAAGTTTGTTAAAGGCGGAATCATTGTAGAATAGTTAGCTGATGCACCCAATGAAGATACAGAACTAAGCCGTGAATTTCCAAACGAAGGACTTATGATGATCAGAGATGCGCCTAGTTTTACTACATGGACCATGTACTTTGATGGAGCATCCAACTCAAAAGGTAAAGAGGTTGGTATCGTCCTTGTTTCACCTCGAGATGAGCACATACCAATCTCTATCAAATTGGATTTCGATTGTACCAACAACGTAGCCGAGTACGAAGCTTGCATAGCCGGTCTGGAAGTAGCCCTATCCTCTGTTAATCATCTGTCAAGATCTCGATGTATACGGAGATTCTTTGTATATAGAGGTGCAAGATCTCGATGTATACGGAGATTCTTTGTTAATCATCTGTCAAACAAGCGAAAAATGGCTCACCAAAGAAGAAAGGTTGATTACATATCACACTTACCTTACGAGCCTGATGAAGAACTTTCACAATATTAGTTTGACCTACATCTCTAGATTGAGAAATAGGTTCGCTGATGCGCTAACCATCCTTGCGTCCATAGTTGATATCCCAGTCGGGGTTAAAGTCCGTCCTTTGACAATAAAATGACATGTCATCCCGGCACATGTACACATGATCAGCTAGATGCCCAGGTGGAAAACCTTGGTATTTTGATATCAAAAATCTTATCTCTGGCAGGGGACACCCCCAAAAGGCCTCTTTAAAGGAGAAAGGAGCATTACAGAGACTGGCATCCAGGTATGTCATTTGTGAAGGGGACCTCTACCACATATTATTTGACGGAGTTCAACTCCTTTGTGTTGATGAAGATAGAGCCACAAAAATCTTAGAAGATGTTCACTCTGGTGTCTGTGGTCCTCATATCAACAACAAGATGTTAGCACGGAAAATATTTCGTCTTGGTTACTTCTGGACCACCCTTGATGGAGACTGCTTTTCGTTTGTCAAAACATGTCACTTATATCAGATTCACGCTAATCTGATACATGTACTACCATCGGAGCTTCACTCGCTCACATCTCCTTGGCCTTTCTCAGTTTGGGGTATCGACATCATCAGCAAGATCTCTCCTAGGTCGTCAAGTGGGCACAAGTACATACTTGTCGCAATCGACTACTTCACTAAGTGGATCAAAGCACAATCGTACGCTTCAATATCATCAGCATCAGTCGCAAAATTCATCATGGCCAACATCATCTATAGATATGGAGCCCCTCACGAGTTGATATCAGACAATGGTTCGAATTTCAAGAAAGAAGTAGCGTCGTTATATGAAGAATTCAGAGTCAAACACCATAAATTCTTCTCCGTACGGACCTCAGACTAATGGCGCTATCGAAGCAACTAACAAGTATATCAAGACTATTCTTTGAAAAATGACCTGATCCTATAAAGACTGGTCAAACAAACTCCCGTTTGCACACTGAGCATACAGAATGTCTGTCCATACATCCACCGGGGCCACTCCGTACTCATTCACGTATGGCATGGAAGCTGTCATACCCATCGAGTTGAAAATATCATCACTCAGAATCCTAAATGGAAAGTGATCTACCAGAATCTGAATGGGCCATTATTCATCATCAAGAGATGTGTATGATGGATGAATAAAGGTTGAAAGCAGCGTACCATGTACAAGGCTATCAGCACAGATTAGAAAGAGCTTTCAACAGGAAGGTTCAAATCCGGGAACTCAGAGAAGGGGATATGGTGATTAGATAATACCAAACTCATGTCTTCGATCTAAGGGGAAAATTAAGACCAAACTGGTCTGACCATTACATTGTTGATAAAACCCTGTCCGAAAAAACTGTCAGACTTCTTGACCAAAATGGAGATAGAATTTCCAAACCTACTAACCTTGATCAAATCAAAAGATATCAAAAGCCTCCATGCGCCAACCAGAGCCCAAAATGACTCACTTACAAAATGCCTTCAAGCCACGAACTATGTGGACCTGATTCCAACCTCTTTGGGGTATGTAGGTAGCTGGCAAAACTCAGGTTCGATCACCCCATTTGGCAAAGCCAACATAAATCATCCCCCTTCGATCAATTTTCCTACAGAAAAGCCTCGAACTATGCGGACCTGATCCCAATCCCTCTTTAGGGTACGTAGATAGCCTGAACATCTCAGGTTCGGTCACATTTGGCGAAGCCAAACACCCAACTATTTCCCCTTGCAGAAAGCCACGAATTACGCGGATCTGATCCTAATCCTTCTTTGGGGTACGTAGGCAACCTGATCATTTCAGGTTCTGTCACCGTTGGTGAAACCAACAAACCTTTTTCAGGATCCCCACATGTCTTCCCAAATATTCAGAACAAGATCTGAAGATCCGCTAAGTCGAAAACCTGAGAGGGCGGCTTAGGCAAAAATTAATATCATCTCACCTGTAGAAACACAAATAAAAATCATATTTTTAGCAAAAGTTAAGGTGCAAACGGTTCGTTAAGTTCAAAATCCGCAAAGGACAACTTAAATTGTTGGCACGGCATACTCTTCAAAATGACCAGATGAAGAATTCTTTGGTACAGAACAAGATGAGTTAATACTTCAAACAATCTAAAGGGTCTTTGGACCATGATTGAAAACCAGAGGCAGGGAACACTGCCTATTCGTAAGAACATTTAAACTCATCCATCTAGGGGTTCGACTTACCTAAAATAAATCAAAAGTATTTGTTTTAGTAAAATCGAGTCTCCTTCCTTCTCTTTCCTCCCTACATGGAAATTCAGAAAAGAAAAACTCATTTTCCAGCCAGGTAATCTGCCCAGTGAAGGTAATCAATTATTGAAGGAAAACACAACGAATTCTTCTATTTCAGAAGGTCAAGCCCAGTACTCCAAGTACAGGTCTCAGAAAATCAAGATCCAGCTCAGTACTCAGTGTACAGGTCTCAGAAGGTCAAGATCCAGTTTGGTACTCCGTGTACAGAATTAGAATGTTCAGAAAGACGTAACCTCGTTATCAGGAGCGCTAAGAAAGAACCCTCTTTTCATTACATCAAAATTGTTATCCTCGTATTTTACCTTGTATTAGCTTTCTCTTGTCTATGAGAATATATACACTAGGGGCATTTTGTATTATTAGTCATAGAAATATGACTAATAACACAAAATGCATGATCAAATCATTAAAGAAACCATGCCATGGGCATTTTGCATTATTAGCCTTCGCTAATAATGCAAAATGCTCAAAATCAAGATTAGCCTTCGCTAATAATGCAAAATGCTCAAAAATCCAAGTTGTTTAAAGAACAATACTAGGGGCATTTTTTTGTATAAATACCCATCTAGAACAGATGTTTATTTATACAAAAATACGAGCTAATCTAGATTTGAAATTTCAAATGTATGTGCAGATAAAAGAGACTTGTTCCGTTACGACAGCTACGGGTTTAATCTTTATTTCAATACAGACAACACAAATAACTGCAGATAAAAGCAAACAAACAAAGACTGATCCATATATCAAATGTATGTCTGATCAACCCAGAAGATAAAATACATCTCATCCCCAACTGGGGGAATAAAAAATCATTGTTCATCTGTAGGGTTTGTCAAACCCTGCTCCTGTGGTTCTTGGACTACATCTGAGGCGGAGACGGGTTTACTGTCGGCTGGGAAACTAAAGACTTCCTTGACTCTCGAGGTTCCTCAGCTGGCCTCTCTCCATGGTGATGCTCCAGCAAGCTTACAATCAAATTAAGAAGTCACGGAACTCCCGCCTCTCTTAGTTCGTTTTGCTGATGTTTCATCCGTGGATTCCCAGAATCTTTCAGTGATAGATCAATCAACTCCTTGGGCACTCTCTGAGTCTTCAAAGCACATTTATTTGATGACATCCCGCAAGTTGAGTTGTTTTTGCTCCCGAATAACCGAGGATTCATATATCTTTCCCCGCAGGGTCTGTATAAAGCATGCTCAAGGCAACCAAGCCTCCTAAAAATCTTTTCCATCGGAATTCTGAGACCCTTGGAGACAATGCAATATATCTTGCATTATTCGTAGCAGAGTCCACTCACTCCAAAGGAGTCTCAGACCATGTCAAAATCTAATCGAGGGCACAAAATCATCCCAAATTCTCCCTGGCTGAGTGTATCAGCATTCACTCCCCATTGGAAATATACCAAGGCAATTGTCTGCCATCCAAAGCCCCTCCAACAGAGCCGGTTTATCCTCCAATGTCACTCAGAGATTCTCATGAGATTCCTCATCATCGTGACACTTACCCAAAAAAAATAAAATTTGGTAAACTCTGGTTTATCTCTGACAAGGTCAAATACCAAAGTCCTTCTCCCAGTAGAGTCAGGATAAACAAATGTTTGTCAGGTGCTCCCTGAATGAGAACCCTTGCTCGGGCAATCCGTCTGTCAACAGATTCATCAAATCATGGTCAAACATGATCGATTACGACACCAATTGATGGATGTTTACATCCCCTTCAGAATCAATTCTCCAAACAGTTGGTATAACATCGGCTCCCTCGACATAGTCAGGATCACCATCATCATAATCAATCCCGATTGACTCTTAGCCAATTTACGGCATCCAAGGAAGCTTACTAGCTCCGATAGCTCAAACGGTCTTCCTCACTAGGGTCGAGGCAACACACTATCATAGATCCTACTATCACCAACACCCCACATCCCGAGAGAGTCGTTCGAACTTAGTCTTTTAACAAAGGATGTATGTTTCCAGATTCTCCAAACATGATATACCCAGCGGACTTTGTGTAAGCCCAAGGGTTCCCATGGGTTAATCATTCACCTGACCTTCTTGTTTTGATGCTACCAAACTAAATTGATTAGCTTTTATGGACTATTGTGTTGCTTTGAGGTGTTGTGTCATATACAGGAATTTTATGTCATAATCGCCATTACACAACTCATCTCAACACATGGCTTCTGGATACACTCATGCATGATTAAAGATCTTGCACCTACATCGGAGTCATCGCCATTGGAGATGATCAAGTTAAGAAGCTCAAGATAAAGATCCCTCAAGCTACCTAGCAAGTGTCAAGAAGAAGCTTGGAGTTGAGCAAGCCCTTGGTGATACCTCATTCACATTCTCAACATGCAGTGAAGATTGGAGGAAGTCACAAGAGCCAAGACAACATTCAAGATTTTCATTCAAGCTGAAGAAGTCCAAGGAAGTGCAAAGAGTAAAGACATTTCAAGAAAACTCAATGGTATACACTTTATAATGTAGTTTGGAGTCCTCTTGATTTTATGTTTAAATTCACTTTCAATAGGTTTTCAAATGGTTTTCATACCAAAGTTTTTAAATCTTTGAAAACCATACACACATCCAAATATGTGTTTGAAAAGCTAGGACTTAAGCCCAAAATCCTTGGATTTTAAAGTTAAAAATGGAATTTTACGCAGGGCCGGTCGACCGGGCTATGCCGGGAGATCGCGGGATGATACCTGGAATTCCAGGTCATCACGAAATTTATTGGGCCGGTCGACCGGGGTGATCCGGGCGACCGCGGATTTATTTTCTGAAAATCCAGAAAATATCCAGGTTGGGCTTTGCGGATGACCGCGATGGGTCCTGTCAATCGCGATAGTGTTTTTGAGCCGAATTTTTATTCAAACAGATTGCCTTCGCCGGGCGACCGCCATAGGGCCGGTCGACCGTGCTGGTATGAAATTTGAATTTCAAATAAAGAGCCCGATAAAGGCGGGCGACCGCCTCGGTCGACTGCCACGATCTGGAAATAGAGCCGTTTGGGCTTTCGCGGGTTGACTTTTTCAACCATGTATTTTACAGTTTTACCCCCAAATGGTCATGTTTCCTTGTGGGCTATATATACACTATCTAAACCTTTCAAAACAACCTTTTGAACCTTTTGAAAAGATCAAATCCTATCTTCTTGAACTTAAACTTTTACATGAAAGGTTAAACCTCTTTGAACTTGTCTTTTTACATTCTTTCAAGAGGATCTCCATAGGCTTTACATTTGTATTCATTCCTTGGAGAGTTGTGAGCTTTCAAAGTTGTAATCTGCCTAATCTAGAGGCATTGAGAGTTCTTCACTTTATTTCTTCATTTTTTCAGGGTCTCCGATTCAGCCCGCTAAGAAAGGTGAATCATTGTAAGAGGGAGTGTGCCCTCGCAAGGCTTCATGTAGAAAGGGTGTGATCCCTTTGAAGGAGTTGGTGTACGGCTTTGAGATTCGCCCGTTGAATAATCTCATGTTCTAGTGGAGATCTCAATGAGGTAAAACTTGGAAGAGTGGAGTAGGTCTTGTGATAGACCAAACCACTATAAATTGTGTATTCCTTGTGGTTGCCTCTCTTCTCCTTCTTCTCTTGCACATTAGTGATTGGTAATCTCTAACCCTATTTGGGTTTATATTTTAACTTAACAATGGTTAGTGAATGTATGCTATAGTAAGATCTATACCCTAGCTTCCATCATATTGAATATTTGAACAAGGGTTAGACCATATATGCTTAATTAATAACTTGATTTGAATAATCCATTTAATTAAGCCCAAGAATTTTTAATTGACCAATTCACCCCCCTCTTGGGTTGTCACACCCGTATTCATTTGGTATCAGAGCATAGGCTCTTAAAGAGATTTTCAAATTTAAATTCTACAAGAGATAAAGATCCGTAACAATCCAAATGGATTTTGAGTTAGGACAATCCGCTATAATTCCTCCATTCTTTGATGAAACAAATCATAGAGCTTTGAAAGTAAAAATGTTTGCCTATCTCAAATCCATAGATTTTGACATCGTAGATGTCATTGAAAGGGGATTTTCTATTCCAAGAAAATGCACTAAAAATGATGCAAAATTATTTTTGTTAAATTCAAAAGCTATTATTATAATATGTTGTGGACTATGTCCAAATGCTTTTGATAAAATTTCATCATGTACAAATGCAAAAGATATTTGGACTAATCTTGAAAATTTTTATGAGAAAAATAGTAGTCTCTCCTCAATTGATAACCATATTGTTTCTGAACAAAAAGAGACTTTAGAAAAATCTTTTGCAAAGAAAAATTCTTTCAAACATTCAATTTCCGATTTGGAAAATCAAATTGAAAATTTGAAATCGGAGGTTAATGAAAGTTTAGAAAGAAATGAAAAATTATTTGAGCAAAATCTTGATAATAAAAAATGACGACTTAATTAAACAATGCACTATCCTTGGAAAAGAAAAAGGAAGCCTTGAAAACACAAACAAGGATTTAAATGAAAAATATAAAAATGTTTGGGTAAAAGAAGAACAATTAAAAGATAATTCATCTCATCAAAAGGATTATTTTGAAAATCAATTGAATGAAATAAAATTAGTAAATGAAGAACTCTCATTAACGAACCAAAGATTACAAGAAGATAAAGACAAACATATATGTTCACATATGTATTCTTGTGGTTCTAGTTGCTCTTCATCTACTCATGCTTTTTCATGTTCATATTGTCGTAGATAAAGGCATATAAATCTAGGTGTAGACTTAAATTTGTGAAAACAAACAAGTTTGTGTGGATAAGAAAAGACACTCCCACACACAAACTTGGTTGGAACCAAAGTGATTTGGGTTCCAAAATCCCCCACTCAACTCATTATTTAAAATTATTGATATATGGGGTTGTGCTTTAATTGCTATTCATATGAATCTTCTCTCTAGATATTATGGTTCAAATATTAAACTTCTTGTATCTAGACTGTCTGTGCTTTAATGATATATCATTTCAATCCATGAACTTGGATACATATACTTGTACTTGATTATTAAAAGTTGTATCCTTGCTCTTATGTACTTAATGATCACATCATTCCCATGCTATAGTCTAAAAATAAATCACTTTTATATTCTCATTAGACTATAGTTTGTGCATTATTGAGAATCTCTTAGAAAAATCCATCTAAGTGCAAGAACACACATATGCACTTAGCATCCACAACTAGATGAGCTAACATGTCAAATATTGCTTGACATAGATTAAACAAGTGTCACATTTTATATCTAGCAAAATTCATCAAAAACACATCTACAAAGAACTTCATTGAAAACATATGTCCATTCATTTTCTTGAGCTTAAATGTTAGAAAAATAAAAATAAAATTTTAGATGTCCTCCCATAGCCTAAGGATCGAGTTTACATGTTCATTAGAATCCCATAAATGCGAGAAAAATAGGAGAAAATTGATTTGTCTACAAAATTCCTTGAAAAATAGCAAGAAATTGAAAACTGGGGTGTGACGGTCGATCGAGCCTCGGAGGGCGACCGCGGAAGGCAACCTGGACAAAAGTAAAAAGAAATTGGTTAGTCACGGTGGGCGACCGCGGATGGTCGCAAAATGAAAAATAAAAAAGGACAGGCGGGTCGCAGCGGGCGACCGCGATAGCCCGGTCGACTGCGACGGTCGAAAAATGCTTTTTAAAAAGGGCGTCCGTGAATCGCTTTTTCACTTCCGCCGTTTCTTCCTATCCTAGGATTTTCTCTCTTCTTCGCTCCCAAGCTATTTTCCATCAAGAATCTTGAAGATTAAAGGTATTAGATAGGTTGATCCATTCTTCTTCCTTCATTTCTCATTTCTTCATCTCCCTCATTTGTTTTTCTCCATTAAATCACTCCATAGCTCATTCTCTCCACATTTCTCCTCATATCTCCCTCAAATCTTTCATTTTCTCTTTGTTTCCATTCTCTTCTTCCATCCTCCATCATCCTTCACCTAATCCCTCATCTTTCACCTCGATTTCTCTCATCTCTCTCAAAACCCTAACTCTAGAATGTCGACTTCAAGAAAATCCATCGCACAAAAGGGCAAGCGAGTTAGAACCGAGCTGGAAGAAGAAGCATTCCCCACCGAACACTTCTTCAACAAGCAAGCCAAGGACCGTTACAAGGCCTTCATGGATCGAGTTGTCATCTTGGGGCGAAAAGTTATTTTTCAAGACTTAGACAAATTTGATCTTCTATCACTTTTTGAATTCTAAGGTTGGTCATTCTTTCTAGTCTATAGTACTCCAATCTATCCTGAGATAGTTAGGTATTTTTATGCCAATTTGGATATTTTCAATGAAGGAGTAGTTATGAATACCCACCTTCAAGGAGACAAATTTGGGTTAAATTTGAAGAATTTCTGTGCTTGGCTTGATATACCTAATGCAGGGAGAAGGATTTTCTTTTGGGGGAAAGGTGAAATAGAAAATCACTTTCCAAGAGAAGAGGTATATGGGACATTAGGAGTTCCTTCTCCTAAGGATAAGTTAAACATCTAGGCTAGTAAAATGAATGATACAGCTAGGGTGATTCATAAAATTATGGCATACATCATCACCCCTAGAGCAGGAAATTTTGATGCTGTAAAGCCCTTTGATGCCCTCTTGATTCACTGCATTATGAAGAAGATTCAATTAAATTTAGGCTTCATCATGTTGGGTTATATGGATGAGGCAGTCAAGAGAGGTCAAGCTGGTTTTTCTTATGGGATCCAGATCACTAAGCTCCTAAGGCTCCATAAGATCAATCTGGAAAAAGCCTTCTCAACAAACCCTGATCAACCACTCAACCACTCCACCATTACCCTTATTAGAATTCTTATACCAGGAGTAGGTGGTCCTAATGGGGTCACACAAGATGACATAGATGAGGCTGTGGATGAAGCTGAACGGATGGCCGCCCTGCAGCAGCAAAGTAGAGCACATGAGCAGGCACAGGCTCAAAAGCGCAAGGTTCCCACTACGGGCTCATATGAGGATCTTGCTAGAGATATTGCATCCTTGAGGACTGGCCAAGACACTCTCACAACTAGAGTTGAGTCTCTCGCTACTGTCTTTACGACTGCATAGCGTCTGAGAGCCTCAGATCATGCGAGACTTATGGAACTTATGTCGAGGCAGCATATGGAGATGATGTAAGCTTATCAGAGGAGTCATGCCACCAGATACTACACCTCCAAGACTCCACCTCGTGAGGAGCACCAGCCTCCACCTCAGGACTAATCGATAGATATCACCTTCTTTGCAGTAGACACAGACGATCACATCTTGATGCTGATTATCATGTTTTGTTTAGCTTTCTCTTGCCCAGTTTGGGCTTTTGGACTATGTTGTTATTCTCTCATGGATGATGTTTATGCCCGATGTGGGCTTTATGTTTTGGTCTGTATGCCCCGTATGGGCTTTATGAAATGTGGATGATGCCAAGTGTGGGCTTGATTTTTTTGGTGATAGATGGTTGTGCCCAGTTGTAGACACCCCCATTTTGTTCCGCTTTAATCAACAAAGAAGTTAGTGTTTCGCTATCCGTTTTTCAATGTCCGCTTCTTATGTTTTCTCAATCTTTCCGATCATTTCCGCAATGTTCTGCATCTTTCTTTTCGCCAAGTATTGAGAGGAGTCATTCACGAGAGTCCAAGCAAAGGGGAGAATTTGGACCCGTTTGGTGGGCCCGCATTGTACATTTGTTGCGATTCGGATCAAACGGAGGGCCCGCATATTATTTTAATGAAAAATGAGTTTCGAGCCTACTTCAATGCATAAAGGTGTCCATCAAGGGAACAGTCACGATCTCAGGGAGGTTTTAAACAACCAATTTTTGTTGTGATCATTAAGTTGAGCTATCCAGATAACCTTTGAGAACTATGCAAGGAGCACAGCGAATTTATATTGAGGTTCATTAAATGAGTGGCTCGGATTATCCCATGAAAATGGTTTGTGTGCCCAATCCGTTCTCGTTGCGGCCCACTAAGTGGGCGGATTGGATCATCCAATGGTTGATTTGTGGGGTGTGACCATTCATGTTATGGCTCAATAATCAGACAGCTAGGATCCTTCTACAGAAGGGGTTAGTGATGACCAATTCAAGTCGCAGTGCAGCCCATCGTTTGGATGGTATGGATCAGCCCATAGAATTGATTAAATGGGTAGGAATATTTGGTCGCATTCAACTGGGTCCATTAAATGTTTGGAATTTGAGGGGAACATAAATTCATTCGGTTTCAAGTGGGACCCACTATATTTTTGGAAAATTCGATTAAATGTGTTGGGATATTTGTCCACATTGAATGAGGCCCGCCATATTAATTGTTGAAGTTTATTTCCAAGGATTTTTGGCCATCGGGGAAGAGGCCCGCCATTGTCAGAAATTTGGATGTCGAATGGGTGTGACCAACTTGGTAGGGGGAGTTAGTGTTTGAAGTTTTCTAATCTTAAGGGCATGATGAATTCGTTCTCGGTTATGTAAAATTGAAAACCTCCAACAATTTGCACGTGTGGACTTTAGAGTTATTTCTCACTTGGAAATAAATTTCCCATGTGGAGACCTGCTGCTATGTTACCTCAAGGGTGATGGACGATCCCATATGAGGAAGATGCTCTTTGTCTCAATCAAGTGTATTAGCTGTTGCCTTCAAAGAAATTTATAAAGCTCTTGTATGGACTAATTTCCATAATTACATCGCTTGAGAGGCTGGCTATTCGGAGAGATGTTCATGCGTTTCCTTAATTAGGATTATTGCATTTGGCAACTTAGCTGAAAAGACAATTGTTAATTCCTCTCAATGTTTTTTTAGAAAGCTGCCAAATGGAAGGAGGAATTGCCAGTTTCTTATGAACCGAAGCTATCCTCACATTACATAGGTGGTAATAACAATTAGGAATGTTTCAACCAAGATAGCATGTTGGTGAATTTGAAGGTTTGGATAATAGAGGAAAGTCTGCTCAATCGGTGGACGAATCTGTACACCCCTCTGTTGTGGGATTAAAAACAGAGAGCATAGGTTATAAATGCAGAGGGGATTGCTCTATGAAAGGAGGAGTTTCTATAATAAAAAGAAAGAAAAAAAGGCAAGCTTGGATTCAAGAAAAGAGGGTTACGGGGGCTCTCATAAAAAAGAAAAAGGAGGAGAAGAAGAGCAGCGTGTGTGGGGTGGGCTCTGTTTTTTGAAAAAAAAAAGAAAAAGAAGAAGAAGAAGACAACAGCCATCTCTCTCTCTCTCTCTCTCTCTCTCTCTCTCTCTATCTCTCTCTCTCTCACTCCCTCTGTTTTTCCCTCTCTATATACCCATCTCTCCATCTCTCTCACTCTCTTTAGCCCACCAAAAACAAAAACAAAAACAGAGTATCGTTTTTACTCTTATTCTCTACATATCTTGTTCTCATTCTCTCTCTATCTCTCTCTCTCACTCCCTATGTTTTTCCCTCTCTATATACCCATCTCTCCATCTCTCTCACTCTCTTTAGCCCACCAAAAACAAAAACAAAAACAGAGTATCGTTTTTACTCTTATTCTCTACATATCTTGTTCTCATTCTCTCTCTATCTCTCTCATTCTTGTTCTCTCTTTATCTCTCTCAATCTCATTTCACTCTCACTCCACTCTCTGTCTCACATTCTTTGCTTCTCTCATTCCCTCTCTGTCTCTCTCGCTTTCACTCACCATCTCTCTGCCTCTCCCACTCTCGATCTCTCAATTCTCTCTCACTCTCCATCTCTCTCATTCTCCATCTCTCTATCACTCCCTCTTTGTTTCGCTCTCGCTCACTCTCACTCTCAATCACTCTCGCTCACACTCTGTCTCTCGGATTTTCTCTCTCTCTCTCTCTCCATTTCTCTCACAGCAGTAAGAAAAAAAAAGAGAAGAAGAAAAGCGGACTTCGGATCGAACATCGGCGGGATTTTTGGATTCTTCGGCTCGCAGATTCGGCGAGGATCTCGATCTAAGGTAGGTGCACAATTCTCAGATTTTTCCAGGATTATTTGGCATTTTTTATGTATTTTGCATGGTTTTTAGCATTTAATTGAATTTAATTCAATATTAAATGTGTGTGCTCAAAATCATGATCTGCATGAGTGTTTCAATTCCGTTCTGTTCCGAAATTTAATACAATGGTCTACTTAAATAAACTAAAATAACTATCGGATCGGATCGGACATTGGATCAAAGGTTTTTTAGAATTTGAGTGAAGAGTGGAATTTTATTTAAAATAATGGCTGAGAAATTATGAAATTCGAAAAAATAGCCATCTCAGGATGATCTATTTTTTGGAATTTTAAATTTTTCTTGTGTTCATCATATCAGAACAAGATTAAAGGACGTTTTCCGGAGTCGTAATTTTCTCGAAAATCGTGTTTTAAAAATGGAAAACTCTTCAAAAATATCTTTTCGACGAAGAAAAATAAAATATATACTAAAATAAAATATATACTAAACAGATTCCAAAAATAATAAAATTTCGTAGGAAAATAATATGATGCTGATACATTCTACCTTGAATTTTTGAGAATTTTTGGATTTTGTTTGGTATATTATTTTATGCTTTCTTTGAAAATTATCAGATTTTGTGAGAATTTTACTGACATCAGATCACCATTAAAATTCACAAACTTTTTACAGTAGTCTTATATTTCATATTTCTTGCTGCTGTACAATTTTCAATTCATTTGGATTTTTTTTCCTATGGGATGTAGTTTTAATTCATAATCTGATCTGAAAATTGCAAAATCCGAAATTGATAAAATTCATAAAAATCTCACAGTATGCTATTTTTACTTATATCTTGTTACTGTAGAAATTTCAATGAATTTAGATTTCTATTTCTAGTAGTTTCTGTGTTATTTTTGCAATCTGGTCTTATTATTGTTAAATCAAAATTAAATATGAGCTTAATGTAAAAATCTGCAAAACTCTTTCAATAAGCTACATTCTATCACATCTTGTTGCTGCAGAAATTTCAAATTATTTCGAATTTGTTTGCAACAATTTCACTTGTAAAATCACTCATATGGTTTAAAATTGATAAAATCCACTGAAAAACGGAAATTAATTAAAAATCATCATAAAGCTTCTAAAGAACCTTAAAATTCTGTCACACGTTCACTCCTTAATCCATTAAAACAGAAATATTAGGATTCTTAGATTTCCCTGGTAAAATGGCCAGTGCATCCATAATCGTATCCTAATTGCAACCGATCTTTGACAATTTGAATATTTAAGCTATAGCATGTTGGTGGCTCCGAGGTTACTGTCCACGGAAATCCTGAGATATGCCAGGCAATAAGATGCTATAACCTAAGTTTTAAATTGCACAAGGAAAGAGCGCACGATTCCCTTCCTTGGATGTTATTCTGGGCCAAAATTGGTGAAATCTAGAACCATTGGTATTCCTTAAATGTCTATAAACTGAAAATCCCTGAAATCTGAAATTCATTAACTTCAAGAACTGAAATCGATTCATCTCGTGTCTCTCGGAACCGTTGGGTTACGGTTTCCGTCATAAGAACCATTAGAGCCCAATTTAGGAACACTGGTGTCGTGTCTTGTCCTAAGTTTTAGGGAGTCTTAGGTTTTAGGGAGTCCTAGAGTTAGGAGTCCAGCCTCATCACGGACGTTTGCTATGGATAGCAGGTCTAGTCACCCAAATTTTTCCTAGGACAAGCCTAGTTACCTAGGATATAGGTTAACCTGCATTAGTCTAAGGGACAACTTGCACTTAGATAGGATCATATAGCATCTTAGATTGAAATCCTAAGATAATAAAATCCTCAACTTGAATTAAATAACTTCTCTTAAAAATGTTGAAACAGTCAATCCCGTCTATGTCGGTGTCTTAGTTGAGTTAGGCATAAGTAGCTTAGCTTAGGTGCACCGAACTACGTCGACTCTGATCCTAGTGAGGCTTGGGTACGTAAGCAGCTTGGATGTCTGATGGCATACCAACCGCGAGTCGGCACTACAACAAATTGTGGTGTTTTGTATATTAATTTTCTTGTAAATGCTTAATCAAATTACTTAGGATTTTCCATGAAATTAGAATTTTAGGAGAACTTTCACTTAGATTGAATTCAAACAAATTAAGAAATCAAGATACACATTTAGGATCTACATTGAAATTAGATCATAGGATGCATGTCGCATAGTTCGCACATTAACAAAGAGTTGAATGAGCCATTTAAAATAAATTTAAAAGAGTTAACTTTTGGAATTGAAGACCGATTATCGGGCAGGAATGGTGCATGTGGTGGATAACTCCACATACCTTCCATTCTTGTAACCAGGTAACGAGTCTAAATTTCTGGTTAATTATGGGTCCTAGATCCCACATCTAGGTGGCGACTCTGTCACTCTCTTTTGAGTGGAATTCAGATTGCCTTAGTGATCCCAAGTTCACATAAAAGATGAATTAAAATCAATAATAAAAATGCACACGCCAATCGCGTGGGTACGAGAGACCAAGGGAGAGTGTGGCGGCTCGCGCCCCACCCCTCTTGCGGGATCGGGTCCCACACCAGTAGGAGCATTTTATGTGTATATAGATGTGGATGGATATGCCTTGGGATCTTTATCCCAAGTCCAGTAAAACTCTGTAAATAGAACTTTGTAAATCTTTAAAAAATCATTCAAACAACTTTAAAACCTTGTTTTCAAAAAGTTCTTCCTTTAGAGTTAGGATTTTGTCCTAGATGTGTTGAGTGTTTTAGATGGTTTGTGTTTGTGTTAGAGTTAGGAGTCTGTCCTGGCTAGGAGTTTGTACTCGCCTCTGTCCGGTCAGTTGACGATCTGACTAAAATAGGGTGCGTTAGATTGCCTACCTCTTTCCTAGGGTCATAGCCTAGTGCACATAGGATGTAGGGCCCACCTGCATTAGTTTAGGGCTAAAAACTTGCATTTAGTTAGGGCATATGGGGAGTCCTAAAAGTTACATTCCACTTGAACTTAAATAATCGCTCAAGAAGCTTTAACAACTAGTCGAGTTTAGTTGATCGAGTCTAGGATAGCGGTCCTAAATGTGTTAGGCATCATAGTTTAGAATAGGCGCGAAGAACTACGTGGACTTGATTCCTGTAGAGGTGGGGATACGTAGGCAGCTTGGATGGATTAAAGGCCTTCCAAGATTCGGGCAAAAACACTTTGAGTTTTAGGGTTTGTTGTTAGCATTTTCAGATTTGAGTCTGTTATTCAGCATTGTTTCTTGCATAGCATCATGATAATATGTTCTCTTTCAGGCAGTGATCATTTCTTTACTTGCTCACTCACATACTCAGCTGTAGCTCTTTACTGTTTACCAGTTTACTACTTCTTTATTATATTGCTAGTTATAGCTCTTTTATTACTTTACTGTTTTTCCAGCTTATCATATCTGCTATATTCTGCTTAGCTGTAGTTGTGCATATGTTTGTTACTGCATTCCTAGATGTGTTGAGTTAGGGCTAGATGTGATGAGTTAGGACTTGGATGTTTATTTTCTTTTACCCATCCCCAGGTCATGCATGCTTAGGTAGATATTTTCTCGGGGATATTTGTTCCCATTTCACATGATTTTTGCCCAAAACTCTTCAAAGTTAATAAATAAATGGCATAAGAGACCGAGTGCGCTCGGGCGAATGGGATGCCTAACACCTTTCCCATTCGTAATCAGGCACGAGCCCTTTTATTGGTTATCCATTGCAAACGGAGCATATTTTTTGGTTCCATGGCCTATCTATGGATGGCGACTCTTAGTTATTTAGGTACGTCTTGGTTTCGAGACTTCTGTCTCCAGATCAAGAGGTATCTCATTTATATCGCCACTCGTGCTATGCTTTGAGAGTGGAACCGTTTCAAGAGTTCCTTGGTAGAGCTCTCCTTCACATGTGGAGATCTTAAGTCAGACAGGGGACTCGTTCCCCGCTGCCTCCTCGGATTGGAGTCCACAGGCTGGCGACTTTGCTAGGGAGTTCTGGAAATATTGCCTAACTCTGTTAAAAATGCCATTTTAATTATTTTTAGAGAAATTTGGGCCAAAATCAAGTAAAATGGGAACTTAATCGCTTAGAAATCCAGAGGAACGAAATAGGTGCGTAAAACAAGGGATTCATATATTGCACAACATACATTATCATATTCTTTTATTATTTCAATTTTTTTCTTTATTTTAAAGAAAAAATGAATTTCAAAATAAATTGGCCCCAGGGGTAGTAACAACATTTACCAGATGGGAGGTTATGACCCTGATGGAACCACTGAGATATATTTCCAAGCAATGCGCCGGTGCTGTGGCCGTGGAACACTAGGTATACTTGTGTTCTGCAGCAGCCAGTGAGCAGTGAACATACTCTTTATAATACTAGGTGTACTTGTGTTATACAGTAAGAGTATGGTCATATGTATAGTTCTCTGTAAATTGAGTCCGGAGCCATACTTTCATTTTATATATTATGTACATAAATATATTTGTTGACTTAGTGAGACCCAACTAGGATGTGCATGTGTTTATATATATATATATATATATATATACATATATATATATATATATATATATATATATATTGCATTCATATATGACGTACATGTGTGATGGAGACACATGTGAGCCTAGGATAGAAGTCAGCCTACTCATGTAGTGTAGAAGGGTAAGTCACACTATGGTTACCCGCCTCGTTGTCTAGTACACTCACGAGTCTGTCATGAGTCGAGACTTACTTGACTCCACTAGATTAGACTTAGGGCTGGTGCCCCTGGTTAGGATATATATGTATATATATATATATATATGTATATATATATATATGTGTGTGTGTGTGTATATATATATATATGTGTATATTTATTGATTATTAGATTAGGGCCTACTTATTTAGTGAGGTTTCCTTATCTAATCCAATCATTTATATCAATTCAGCTTTTAGATTTGGACGTAGCCCGTGGTTTCTATTTTGCCACTGTTATGGCCATGGTTTATTTCTTGATTCCTTGTTATCCACTTTATTTAAATTTTGTGATCCTAATCACACTCTTTGTGCTAGCTGTTAGACCAGGGCCTTTTTGTCAGTAAAGTTTTCTGGTCTAACTATTAGCTACATTCTTTCATTCTCCAGTCTTCCGACATGGTCAGTAATTTTCCTTTGTCGTGATTTTGATCATGGTTTGCCTATTGTCTCTTGTGTGTACAATTGTGTCGTTCCTTTATACATGTCTTATTTGCTAAGTCGATTTACAGTTTTGCTACCTTCTTGTACATATCCTATTTGTTTAGTTGATGGTTTATATTAGGACCCATTTTCAGTGGGTATTCTTGGTCAACTTCATCATATTTACATTCTTTCGACGTGGTTGGTGGCATTCCTTTTGCCATTGTTGTGACCTTAATCTGTCTTTTTGTTCTCGAATTGTACAGATCTCTTGTGTATATCATGTTTTGTCGATTGATTAGATTAGAACCCATTTCTAATGGGGTATTCCTGGTTTACTCAATGATATTTACATTCTTTTAGATTCACCTGATTGGTGGCTTGTACTTGTCGCTCTCATGGCCACAATCTATTTGCTACCCTTTGATTGTATATCTATTTTTTTGTTGTGTCATAGATTCATGTTGTGTATATATTACTCATTTAGGTTAGATTTTTGCATGTTTACCAATTTTTTCTTAGAACTGGTTGATGGCTTGTCTGCTGTCTTTATGGCCATGGTCTATCATTTCTGATCTTCTTGATCATACAGTTGTTGATATCCATCACTAGATTTAGATCCGGTCTATGACCTACTTCTGTCATTTTGTGGACGTGGTCTATTTTTCTGATATATTGATCATCTTTGATCATTGATGAAAAATTTAGTGTTGCTAATTGTATCATTCCCATACGATTGATCGTCAAGTTTATCCCTATTATTTATTTATTCAGGGCTATCTCCATTCTCTCATGATCTTATCCTATCTGTGTGTTAGGTTTAATCATGGCGAACAGTGTGTTGAAGAGCTGGATAAATGAGACTATTAGAACTCTTTCGCGTGAGCATTCAGAGAGGAGTATGGCTGACAGGTTTATCGGTACATTCGGTCATTTAAGCATACTCGGTGTGAATTGGGATTTTCTCCAAGCAGATCTTTGGGATCCTAATCTTCATGTCTTTCGATTCGGTCCCTTTGAACTCTGTCCCACCTTCGAAGATTGGTGCGCCCTACTAGAGCTTCCACCTGAGGGACTCTCGGTCCAACCTTCGAGTATAGATTCCCCTCATTCCCTTTTCTGCAAATTATTCGAAAATACTATTGTTGATGCTCTGCCTTGCTTTAAGTACACGTGCGTGCAATTCCATGATCTCATTAAGCTTTTTTCTAAAAACGTCGACCCTATTGACTCCAGTTTCCAGAGCTGTTGGCGTAGCGCCCTAATTTTTAGTATCCTTGCACGCCATGTTATTCGCGAAGACTCCTATACTGTCCCTTTGACCTTCCTGGGTGTGGTAGATCAAATTAATGAAGGGAGGAATCTTGTTCCCACCATGCTAGCAGAAACCTTCTTTGGACTTGACCTTATTGCTCGTCGAGAAGTTCAGGATAATTTCTTTCGGTGTGTTAAACTGTTGTATGAGTGACTTTGTGAGAAACTCACAATCCTTCGGCCACAAAGCCACATCGAGTATACCTTGAAGAATTTCCTTTCTTGGCAACCAATGGCTAAGCAACCTCAGTCTATTGACGAATGGCATAATTGGTTGCAGCGCGTAGGGGAGAATCAGTTTCACTAGGTGAGTCATTAGTGCTTACAGGTTATCACCAGCACCTCTCCGTATCCATTTGTTTATCTCATGGGTTTGAAAAAATCTTCCTTTTATGCACCAACACTTTGTTCCATCAGATTAGGGGAATTCCGTGTCCTCCCGTAGCTGTTACACCTCCTCTTTGTGAAAACTTTCTCCTGGTCTCATTAAATCTATTGTAGCAGCTTGGAGAAACAAAATCATAGAGAAGATATTTGCTTTAGCATCTAAGCTCCGACGTGGAGAAGTACCAGAGGAGCCCGCGGGCCGGAGAGCTCGGATTGGGGAGCTTTGAAGTTTTTTTTTCAATAAAATTGTCATCTTAATTTCTTCAGTTTTTTTTATAATCAATTATTTTTTATCCAATTGTAATCAGAGGTTAATATTTTGGCGGTTGTAATCATAGTTTGATTTTAATCAATGAAATGTGCCCATGCTTTATCTTATCACTATTTGATTAGAATATTTTATTCCAGTTATCAATGTTTTAATCTAGGATTTATACTTCGATCTCAGGATTCTGACGCTGAGCAGTCATAGCTTCTAAGAAAACCCATATTTCAAAACCAACCTGGTCCCGTCAGTCTTCTGATTCTAGGTTGAGTAGATGCTCTCTGTCACCTACTTCATTTACTTCTCCGTTATTACCCATTTTAAATTTTTAGGAAATACTTTCACCTATTCAACCACCCCAATCCCAATGGCTAACTCAATTGATCCCATGGTAGCCATACAAGAGATGTTTAGAAATCTTACTCGCGAGATGGTGAGCATGAAAGAAGAGATCACTCAGCTGAAAGCCCGGAATACCGACAAAGCCTCTACTTCTAGAGAGCCTGCCATTCCACCCCCCGGTCACACTTCCAAACCTCAATAGACCTACAATCCCTCCCGTAGAGATCGATTTAGATGAGGAGCAATATGCTAATGAATATTGTGGTCCAAGACTGAATAAAAAAAAAGAGCTATTTAACATGTGTGAGAAGATGGCCAGTGTAAGCCCAAGGGTTCCCATGGGTCTAATCATTCACCTTACCTCTTGTTTTGATGCTAGCAAACTCAAATTGATTAGCATTTATGGACTAATGTGTTGCTTTGAGATGCTGTGTTCTTTACAAAAAATTGATATGTCATATCGCCATTACACAACTCAACACAATACATGACTTGTGGACCAAGGAGCAAAGGAACCAAGAGCGTGCACCTACAGTGAAGACATCCTCAATTGAAGATGCTCAAACCAAGAAGCTCATCATGAAGATTCCACAAGTTCCCAACAAGTGCCAAGAAGGAGTTCAAGAAGTTCACTCTCAAGCCAAAGAAGTCCAAGAAAGTGCAAAGGAGCTGATACATTCAAGAAGACTCAAGGTTCTTATTTTTAGAATGTATTTGGAGTCCTCTTGATTTTATGTTTAAATGCACTTTCAAAAGGTTTTCAAATGGTTTTTATACTTAACATTTTACATCTTTGAAAACCATCAACACACCAAAAAATGTGTTTGAAAACCTTGGACTTAAGCCCAAAGACCTTGGCCCAAAAGCCCCTGAACTTTAAAGTTAAAAATAGAATTTTACACAGGGTTGGTCGACCGGGCTATGCCGGGCGACCGCGGGATGGTACCTGGAATTCCAGGACGTAATCTTTTGTATTGAATTAAGGTTTTTACACCATTCCCAATTACTTTTGCAATTTTTCAATTCACTTAAGCCCTTAGGTTTTGGTTTTCTAATTAGATTAGATAAGTAGTTAAAAGAGATCATTAGAATTTTGGTACACTTTGCCTAAATATAAGAAAAGAATTGGTAATCCTTTTTACATTGTTTTCGACTCATATATCAATTTAGTTTGTAAATTTAAAATATATTGTTGGCTCCGAGGTTTTTGTCCACGGAAATCCTGAGTATCTTTTAGGCAATAATATATCGTAAGTTTATTTTCCGAATAATATAGGGGTAGAAATTACAATTCTCTTCCCTGAGTTCGACCCGTATTTACATGATCCATGTACTTGCGGTTATTTAATATCACAATCAAGTTTTTGGCGCTGTTGCCGGGGAAGAGTGCGGTTACTTTAATTCTTATATTATTTGAAGTGATTCGTATTTTTCTTTTAATTTCAATTAATTGTTTGTTTATTTTGATTTTTGGCTACTTCTCTTTTCTAACTTGGCTATTTTCTGTGTATGAGTGCAGGTTGGGTGCGCAACTGAAAATCCAAGGGTAGGCCCGAGTACTTACTCTAATGGCAACTTAAGAGGAGGTAAAATTAGGTTACCAACAAGTTTTAATCTTTTGAAAACTTCTAACCCAATTTTGAAAATTAAGAGATCAAAGATGAAAATTAAGCACACAAGTTAAATCCTAAGTGCAATGCAAATATAAAGCAAGAGATAAGAGAGAGTGCACCCGAGATTTAAAGTGGTTCGGTCCTCCAACGCGAGGCCTACTCCACTCCACCAACCAAATCCATTGATGGCTTCACTATTTGATCTTCTTAACTTGGGCGAAGATCGGTGCCGATTACAATTTCAATTGCCTTTAACCTTGGTGGCAATCCTCACCACGGAGAATGGGCTCCGCTTCTCTGAACACTCGCCCAATACAATGGTCTTGAATAAAGAAAGAAAAAACTAAAAAATCCCTCACAAGGGTTTACAAAGAGTGTAGAAGATGTACAAATTGAGCCTATGATCCAAATCCTGATCTTAGAGAATGAGAGGCATGAACAAGCTTGATTCACTCTTAGGATATTCCAATAGGTTTTTAGAGTGTTAGGATTGATTTATGGGAAGTTTGGAATACTCATATATATAGAAAAACCAAAATATGACCATTTGGTGGGATAGTGGTAATTCTGGCGAAAACCCAAACGGCTATAATTTCTTCCCGTTATAGTGGTCTCGGAGTTCCGAGAAATTTTCTTTGAGTTCCGGGAATACAAACATAGGATAAAAAAATGCTACTGGACCAAATCTCAGAGCTCCGAGGATTTTCTCGGAGTTCCGAGCTCGGAGCTCCGAGAATATTTTCAGCAGATTTTCAATTCTGTTTTATTATTCGTTGGGGTGGGATTGTTATGAGGGTTCCAAAGTGTTGGAACACCACAAAGACAATCTCTTATACATTTAGGGTGTGTGAGATTAACTTTATTTATGCCTCTAAACACCTAAACTAGGATTGGATCTATACATTCTAAAATGACTTCGATCTTCAATTGCGATGCTTCAAGTCTTCATTCGTCTTGGATCTCCGATGTCTTTGGCCTTCCGAATGTGGTCCAATGAGAGCTTCTTGGCCTCAATCCAAGCAATCTTGTCTTACCACAATTATAATCTACAACTTAGACAATCAAACACATTAGTGATCTTAAATCACTTGTATATTGGAATCATCAAAAGAAGATGGGAATGCCAAGGTGGGAACCATTGGGCTTATAGCAACTCTGTTAATCGCTTAGAGAGAGTAATTCGATCGGAAATACAGACTGACACTCAACCAATTCCAATAGCCATGGTGAAAGGGGAAGTTCCCAAAACCCTTCGCGATCGTTTCTATCCTGCCCGAGCTGCGCAACCCTCTTGCATTAGATTGACAGCTGCTCAGGGCAATAAGTTTAAGCTTAAATCGCATTTTATTTCCATGCTTCCTCATTTTCATGGCCTCCCTTTGGAGGATGCATATTTATTTTTGCGTGAGTTTGAAGAAGTGTGTGCATTGATTAAACTGCAACAACTTTCAGATGATGAGGTAAAGTTGCGCTTCATTACTTATATACTCAAAGATGGCTCTATGGCTTACCAACGAACTCCATCTCCACTTGGGATGAGTTCACAGTCCTTTTCCTAAAGAAATTTTTTCCTTTACATAAGACTAACAAGCTTAGGAACGATATTTTGCAATTTAAACAAAAGCCATTAGAGTCGTTTTCTAAGTTTATGGAGAGATTCAAGGATTTACTCCAAGAGTGTCCTCACCATGGTTTAGATTTGTGGCACTTGTGCCAAATAGTATATGAGGGTATTAATTACCAAACAAAGCAATTACTTGAGTCCATATGCCCTACAGGGTTCACATCTTTCACAGATGAGAACCTTGCATGGAATTTCTTACTTGATTTAGGAGAGAAAACACGTCAGTGGGAATCCACTCAAGAAGGTGAGAGAGCCACCGCAGGTAAGGGATTTCTTATAGAGGGTGACGTGGCTAAGGAGGCCCACATTGATAGCCTAATAAAAAGGCTAAAAGCGATAGTTGTCAAAGGACCTTCACAGGTCCATCAAATTGCACATAGTGTTCCCATGTGTAGTTGGTACTAAGCCACAGACCATGTCATGGAAGAGTGCCCAACTCTTGCAAAATTTGGTAGTTCTACGAAGAATGTGAGTGCTCTTTATGCTAATAATCCATATTCTAGCACTTACAATCCAGGATGAAGAAATCATCCCAACTTCTCTTAGAACCAAGGTGGGCCAACCAATTTCCAAGGCTAATTTGGCCAACCTAAACCCACCTTGCATCGAACTTTTTTTCAGCCACCCCCTCCCCCTCCTACCTTCCAAAACCCCACTCTAAATAGTGTTTTAAATCAGCCCCCACCGAGTTTTCAAGAACAAGGGGAGTCAGCCCGCATCGCTTCCTTAGAGAAGAACATGGAGGTTCTCATGAGTACCTTCATGACGGGCCAACACAATTTGGAGAAACAAATTTCTCAACTCGCTACGGCCCTAAGTGAAAGGGAAAAAGAAAAGATGTCAAGTCATCCCATTCCTAACCCAAGGAATGTGGTCATAAATGGGAATCAATAACCACAGGCTAATCAATTGAATGCCATTCAACCCAACTTGCCGTAGCAAGACCCTACGAACCAATGTAATGTGGTTTATGCTTTGAAGAGTGGAAACAAATATCATAAGGAGGAGGTCAGATCTGAACCTTCCAAAAATGCTCAAGATCCTCCAAATATGGTAAGTAAAGACCCTCCCTCCAATGGCTCAGAAGAAGAGCCCAAACAGGTAAGTATAGAAGAGGTAACTTCTCCCCCTGAAAAGGATTACATTCCTATGGCTCATTTCCTAAGGAGACTTGCTAATAATAAAAAGTTAGATCAAATTGATAAAATTTTGAATGTTTTTAAACAAGTACGTGTGAACATACCATTACTTGATGCGATTTCCCAAGTCCCTACTTATGCTAAGGTGTTGAAAGATTTATGTACTCAAAAGAGAACAACGAATGTACCCAAGAAAGCTTTCTTGGCCGCAAACGTTAGTTCTATTTTATCTCATCAAATGGTAGCAAAGAACAAGGACCCAGGATGTCCCACCATATCATGTACTATTGGAGACACTCAAATTGATCATGCCTTGTTAGATTTGGGAGCTAGTGTGAACCTCATACAATTTTCGGTTTTCAAGCAATTAGGATTAGGAGACCTCAAACCTACCACCGTCACACTCCAATTGGCAAATAGGTCAGTGAAGACACCCAAAGGCATGGTTGAGGATGTCCTAGTTAAAGTAGGTGATTTCTTATTCCCTGTGGATTTTGTTGTCTTAGATACGGAGCCCGTTGTTAATAACAAGGACCAAATTCCTATCATTCTTGGTAGGCTGTTCCCTACTACGGTAGGACGTTCCCTATTACTAGCAATGCTCTAATTAATTGTAGAAATGGTTTAATGAAATTGTCTTTTGGAAACACTTCGGTTGATTTCAATGTATTCCGTTTAGGTAAGTAACCTAATTTTCATGAAGAAGTTCACATGTTGCATTCCTTTCCTGATGATATTCTTACTAATTTTGAAATTAATTTTGATGCAGGTTTCCAAAATTGCTTGGAGGAGCTAGGAGATGATGGAGGAAGCGATTTCTTTGCCGATGCATGTGCCATTCAAGACATGGAGCCCGTGGGACCCCTAGCAAAGTCATTGCCAAAGCCATCGATTGAGGAGGCCCCTCAGCTGGACTTGAAGCCGCTTCCCTCTTCTTTACATTATGCTTTTTTTAGGAAATAATTGTACTTTACCTGTAATTATTTCTGCGAACTTGACTCCTCTACAAGAGGAGGAACTTTTGCTGTTATTAAAAGATAATAAAGAAACCATAGGATGGACGATGGCCAATAACAAAGGGATTAGCCCCTCCATAGTCCAACATCACATTCACCTCATTGAGGGTTCCAAGCCTTCAAGGAAACCTCAAAGAAGGGCTAATCCCGTGATGAAGGAAGCCATCTAGAAAGAAATCTTAAAGTGTTTGGACAATGGGATAATTTATCCCATCTCAGATAGCCAATGGGTAAGTCCCGTTCAGGTAGTCCCTAAGAAATCGGGAGTCACTGTTATACAATCCGCCACTAATGAGCTCATCTCTACTCGGATTCAAACCGGATGGCGGGTTTGTATAAACTACCGAAAACTTAATGCGGCTACTTAGAAGGATCACTTCCCCTTACCTTTTATTGACCAATTGCTAGAAAGGCTAGCCAGCCACGAATACTATTGTTTCCTTGATAGTTACTCTAGATATAACCAAATCCCAATAACTTCAGAAGATCAAGAGAAAATGACATTCACGTGCCCCTTCAGAACTTTTGCCTATAGACACATGCCCTTTGGGTTGTGCAATGCTCCGGCAACTTTCCAAAGGTGCATGATGAGTATCGTTTCCGACTGTTAGAGTGTATGCCCTAAAAGCCAGTGTTTGATGTATTGAGTCATATTTATTAATAATATCATCATTTCATGACATCCATGGGTACTTATATTGGAATGTGTGACGGGCTCATTAACACACGTTTGTCCTTAGGTAGCATCATAGGAAGTGTCATGCCCATGGATTCACAGATCCTATGGGGCGGGGAGATATGGCACTCCGTTTTCTTTGCAGACCTAAAAGGTTCCTGGTTGGGGTTGAGGCTGGACACCTCCTCCTGTACACAACCAGCATCAGATCTTGCCTCCATACACGAATTGGGGTGACTTATCTCGGTCACTGGGGTAGGGGACCCTAAGCAAGGTAGAATGGGTGCTTTGAATGGTTCGTGCACTGAATAGGATCTTTTCTAGAATAGCTTGTGGACAGAAAAATTGGATAAAGCTATTCTACTCAAACAGGACCCTTTGATGTCCTTCGACCTGAGGGGTCATATTGATCTGTGGGCCCACTCTGTGACTTTGGTCTATCTCAAAGTAGTTCCTGGTTAGGAATTTCTTACGGATAGTGCTAGGTCATAGGGTGACCCTCGAGGTCAATAGGGATACCCAACAAGGAATCCTCTACCTCTTTAATTAGAGGAAAGTCATTTACAGTTTCAGTCTTAGCTTATGCCTCTGAAAATACCTGGCCAGGTGATTTGATAAATAGTTTGTCAAAATGTTTTTCAAATTATATAAGATATATTTTCGGAAGAATTTACAAATGCATTTGCGGGCCCGAGCTACTAGACTGAAAGGTATACCATTGGGTGGGCCCAGGGGGTACTAAGTATCCACCCCCCGTAGTGCCCAACCCAGTAAATGAAGAGTAGAGGTAAGACATACGTATATGATACGATTAGGGGTATTAGATGATCTGACGGTCATCTTCAGGGTAATGTCCTGATGGGGGCCACTTACCTAAATGCGACCGTGGTTGGACTACATGGCATAGTCGCAGTGGGGCCCGTCATGGGTTCCGCAGGATAGGCCGTCGGATCCCTGCGTCGATCCCACTCATTACTTGCTTGTCCCATAAGGATCGTTGGATGATCCGGGATCTGGATTTTATCTTTTGAACGGACGGATATGATCACCTATATGAGATATAGGGAGGAGGAGCACCAAATCATATGGTGCGCACACACACACAAGTGCAAAATATTAATAAATGGGATTTATTAATTTGTTTGGATAATGCTGAAATCCTATTGGCTGAGAATATTACATAGTGCTTGAGAATATATGAGAGAGAGAGAGAGAGAGAGATTGGTTTTAGTTTCCAAGATAAAAGAGTTTTATTTTTGAAAACTATTTATTGCAAAGAGAATTTCCAAGAATAAAAGAGTTGCTGGCAATGTCTTGCTCTACTTGTTTTGACTTTCTAAATGAAAAGAATTTTGATTTAGAAATTAAATCCCAACATGGTGCTTTATGTAGAAAGAGGTTCTACTATATCTTTTAAAATATTGTTTTGAAAGGAGAGTTACCAATTGCATAATCTTTTTATTCTTGGAAAGACCTTTTTCTTGCTTTGACTTTCCAATATGAAAAGTTTCATTTTTAGTAATAGATCTCAGCAATATTTTAATTTAAGAAAGCCATGTTGCTTGCAATGGAATTTCTAAAATCAATGCAACTCTTTTTGGCAATTGATTTTACAAAGGACCTCAAAATGGCAAGCTCGTTAGATGTTGATAAGCATGCCAAATTGCATGGCTACCAAATATATAAACAGACAAGAGGCTGGACAGCAGAACCGAACTTTTATTTTTTGGGCAACTTATTCACCCCCTCTTGCACTCTCTCGGGAATCAGGCCGAAATTTTTGTTTTACTAGTTCCGAGGCTTCCGCTGCGCCTCTTCGCCCGGCTCCCACCTATCAGTGGTGTCAAAGCCCTTAGTTACTTAGATGGGATGTTCCAGCAACCAAAGATAGATCATGGTTTTTACCGGTGAGCCCGGAGCCCATTCCCGGCTATCCGAGGTTGCGGAACATGCATGAGATGCATGTTGTTGTTTATAAGTTCTGTTATGGTTTGTGCATGGTGAAAAGATGGGCATAAAAGGACATGGACCTCAGCCTATGTATGAGATACATGGCAATTTTTTTCCCTTTATTTAAATGTAATAAGTCCTTAGGCGGTTATGAAAATAACCGGTTTCCCAAGGATCATATATTGATGTATAGAATTATTTAGGGTAGAATTTGAGGTTTAAGATTCATGATTTGACGTACTGGATGCGGGATGCGAGTCGGTAGGCAATCGATGGTTGGGACTGTCTTCTAGCGAGAGACGCACCGCGATGGGATCGTTGATGGAGGCAATTAAGAGCATGGGATGCTACAACCGGAGATGGTACAGCCACATATAAAAAAATTTATTTTTTATTTTGGCTTCATATTATGGAACTTGTTGTGTGATTAGATCACACGAGTCCTATGGAAATTCGCCCTGAGGCCGGGTGAATTTCCCCAATGCGATTGGATGCCCATGATCACCACTCGGTTTGACATCTTGGACAATGGGGCTGCTGTTTTTATCATGGTTAGTGGGAGTGCCCAACTAATCCAAGATGCTGAACCGAGAAGCACTTTATTTATGTTATATGTTGTGTGTTGCTGAGATGGATGTATGGTTTGGTTTATCTCTCGAAAATACCCTCAAATTTAATATTAAGTTGTAGAATGGGATTCATTAAAAAGGAATGTTCTCATGGCCTTCCGCAGCCTTCATTTAGTTGGCTAGTTAAAAGGATGTGTTGTCATATGCCAAAGCAGAACCCGCACCTTTTGTTTAGCTAGTGCAACCATCTGATTCTCATTGAGATATGGAAAATGTAGGGAATGTAATGGTCATATGCCAAAGCAGAAGCCAATTCTAATTCCTTGCATGTTTCCTAGGCAGTGGGTTTGACTTAAACGAGCAAAGGATGTTGATGCCCAAAGGATAAATACATCGCAATGCTCGTAGGCCGTATTATATCGGAGATCGTATGTAACACGATGGATTAGAGGAATCCGCTCATTCAGGGCAAGTATGGTCTAGAATAATGCCGAGGGCCAATGTTGCATGGATGGGCTTACGATGCCCATTGGAGAAAAAGTGTTTTTCTCTTGATCCTTGGTGTAGAGGGTCCCTTGGATGTAATGTTCATTGGGTAGTGCCATCGAGTTTAAAAACCCAAAACTGATGGATATATGTCATGATAATGAACTAATGTGGAAACTTGCTAATTTTTGCCTCATTCCTTTGCATGTAGATTTAAGAAATGGCCTCTTTCAACCCCTTAGCTAGAATCCTTGAGGATAATAAATTGTCCGGTCCTAATTATGTGGACTGGAAGAGAAATCTCACGATAGTACTGAGAGCAGCAAAGGTGTATTACGTTCTGACCACGGTGGCACCATGGTGTATTACGTTCTGACCACGGTAGCAGCCAAGGTGTATTACGTTCTGATACCACTGATAGGCGGGAGCCGGGCGAAGAGGCGCAGCGGAAGCCTCGGAACTAGTAAAACAAAAATTTCGGCCTGATTCCCGCGATCCCACGGACCTAGTTACTAGATGCTATTGGTGAGGAATAAAAATTCAGAAGTATAAGAATACTTTACAAAGGTGTTGTGATTGCCAAACCGACAATCTCTGCAAGATTCACTCCTCGCTTGGTCACTCACCCTTCTCAAAGGTGCGGACTCCGGAAGTTGAAGTGGCTGATTCCCTATCTTTGCTCGGACTTAAGGAGGGCTGGAGAACTCTTCTCCAACACTTCTAAAATAAATTTTCAGCAAGTATTACTGCTGGAAATCCTTGGCTGATTAGAGAAGGCAAGAGGAACACTTCCAATACCTTGGTCTTGATCTTTTATTAAACCAAGAGAGAGAGAGAGGGAGAGAGTGCAAGAGGGGGTGAATAAGTTGCCCAAAAAATAAAAGTTCGGTTCTGCTGTCCAGCCTCTTGTCTGTTTATATATTTGGTAGCCATGCAATTTGGCATGCTTACCAACATCTAACGAGCTTGCCATTTTGAGGTCCTTTGTAAAATCAAATGCCAAAAAGAGTTGCATTGATTTTAGAAATTCCATTGCAAGCAACATGGCTTTCTTAAATTAAAATATTGCTGAGATCTATTACTAAAAATGAAACTTTTCATATTGGAAAGTCAAAGCAAGAAAAAGGTCTTTACAAGAATAAAAAGATTATGCAATTGGTAACTCTCCTTTCAAAACAATATTTTAAAAGATATAGTAGAACCTCTTTCTACATAAAGCACCATGTTGGGATTTAATTTCTAAATCAAAATTCTTTTCATTTAGAAAGTTAAAACAAGTAGAGCAAGACATTGCCAGCAACTCTTTTATTCTTGGAAATTCTCTTTGCAATAAATAGTTTTCAAAAATAAAACTCTTTTATCTTGGAAACTAAAACCAATCTCTCTCTCTCTCATATATTCTCAAGCACTATGTAATATTCTCAGCCAATAGGATTTCAGCATTATCCAAACAAATTAATAAATCCCATTTATTAATATTTTGCACTTGTGTGTGTGTGCGCACCATATGATTTGGTGCTCCTCCTCCCTATATCTCATATAGGTGATCATATCCGTCCGTTCAAAAGATAAAATCCAGATCCCGGATCATCCAACGATCCTTATGGGACAAGCAAGTAATGAGTGGGATCGACGCAGGGATCCGACGGCCTATCCTGCGGAACCCATGACCGGCCCCACTACGACTATGCCATGTAGTCCAACCACGGTCACATTTAGGTAAGTGGCCCCCACCAGGACATTACCCTGAAGATGACCGTCAGATCATCTAATACCCCTAATCGTATCATATACGTATGTCTTACCTCTACTCTTCATTTACTGGGTTGGGCACTACGGGGGGTGGATACTTAGTACCCCCTGGGCCCACCCAATGGTATACCTTTCAGTCTAGTAGCTCGGGCCCGCAAATGCATTTGTAAATTCTTCCGAAAATATATCTTATATAATTTGAAAAACATTTTGACAAACTATTTATCAAATCACCTGGCCAGGTATTTTCAGAGGCATAAGCTAAGACTAAAACTGTAAATGACTTTCCTCTAATTAAAGAGGCAGAGGATTCCTTGTTGGGTATCCCTATTGACCTCGAGGGTCACCCTATGACCTAGCACTATCCGTAAGAAATCCCTAACCAGGAACTACTTTGAGATAGACCAAAGTCACAGAGTGGGCCCACAGATCAATATGACCCCTCAGGTCAAAGGACATCAAAGGGTCCTGTTTGAGTAGAATAGCTTTATCCAATTTTTCTGTCCACAAGCTATTCTAGAAAAGATCCTATTCAGTGCACGAACCATTCAAAGCACCCATTCTACCTTGCTTAGGGTCCCCTACCCCAGTGACCGAGATAAGTCACCCCAATTCGTGTATGGAGGCAAGATCTGATGCTGGTTGTGTACAGGAGGAGGTGTCCAGCCTCAACCCCAATCAGGAACCTTTTAGGTCTGCAAAGAAAACGGAGTGCCATATCTCCCCGCCCCATAGGATCTGTGAATCCATGGGCATGACACTTCCTATGATGCTACGTAAGGACAAACGTGTGTTAATGAGCTCGTCCCACATTCCAATATAAGTACCCATGGATGTCATGAAATGATGATATTATTAATAAATATGACTCAATACATCAAACACTGGCTTTTAGGGTATACACTCTAACAATCTCCCACTTGCACTCAAAGCCAGTTGTGCATGTATCTTAGACCCATCCCCTCTAGGTGCTTCTCAAACACTCTTTGTGTGAGGGCCTTGGTCAAGGGATCCGCCATGTTATCCGCTGAAGCTATCTTCTCAATGGCTACATCTCCTCTACTGATGATCTCACGTATCACGCGATACTTCCGAATGACGTGCTTTGACTTCTGGTGAGATCGGGGTTCCTTTGCTTGTGCTATGGCCCCGTTGTTATCACAATACAACATAATGGGCCTCTCAACTGAGGGAACAACTCCAAGTTCACCCAAGAACTTCCACAGCCATACTGCCTCCTTTGCCGCATCAGACGCAGCAATGTACTCCGCTTCAGTTGTGGAATCCACTGTGGTATCTTGCTTGCAGCTCCTCCAACTCACCGCCCCATTTGCTAAAGTAAACACGAAACCCGAGGAAGATTTCATGTCATCAGCATCAGACTGAAAATCTGAGTCGGTATATCCTGAAACGATCAAATCATTCCCACCATAGACTAAACAAGAATGCTTTGTCCTCTTGAGGTACTTAAGAATATGTTTCACTGCTGTCCAGTGCTCTAGACCTGGGTCGGCCTGGTATTTGGTAACCACGCTCACGGAGTAACAAATATCCGGCCTAGTGCATAGCATGGCATACATCAAACTACCCACAGCTGATGCATATGGAGTGATGCTCATTTTCTGCTTTTCGTCAGATGTCTTGGGAGACATCTTCTTGGAAAGCTTGACTCCATGCCAAAAAGGTATTAACCCCTTCTTAGAGTCCATCATGCTGAACCGAGCTAATATCTTATCGATATAGCTTTCCTGTGAAAGTCCAAGCAACCTATCCTTCCTGTCCCTAAACACTTTAAGGCCAAGTATATAGGACGCTTCTCCCAAGTCTTTCATGGCAAAGTGGCTGGACAACCATATCTTTGTGCTCGAAAGCATCCCTACATCATTTCCAATGAGTAGTATATCATCAACGTATAGTACTAAGAAAGTGATTGCACTCCCACTGACCTTCTTGTATACACAAGCCTCGTCTATGTTTTGAGAGAAGCCAAACTCTTTGACTGCCTCATCAAAACGGAGGTTCCAACTACGGGACGCCTGCTTCAATCCATAAATGGATTTCTGCAGCTTGCACACTTTTCCATTACTATCTCCGGCAGCCTCAAAATCCTCGGGCTAGATCATGTAAATGTCTTCATGAATGTTTCCATTCAGAAAGGCGGTTTTGACGTCCATCTGCCAGATCTCATAATCATAATATGCTGTTATTGCTAACAATATCCGAATGGACTTTAGCATGGCTACTGGTGAGAAGGTTTCCTCATAGTCAATGCCAGCCTTTTGACTATAGCCCTTCGCCACTAGCCGTGCTTTGAAGGTCTCCACCTTTCCATCTGGGCCCTTCTTCCTCTTATAGATCCATTTGCACCCAATGGGCTTTACACCCTCTAGTGGATCTACTAGAGTCCAGACCCTATTGGAATACATCGAGTCCATTTCAGATTTCATTGCATCTAGCCAATTTCATGCATCGATGTCTGACATCGCCTCTTGGTAGTTATGGGGATCTGTCTCGACTCTATCAGAGACCATATTGTAGACTTCTCCAAGATGGACAAATCTACTAGGTAGCCTGATCTCCCTCGTACTACGTCGGAGTGTCGGAATAGGTAATGTGGGTTCCTGCTCGGTGTCCTCATGTGTTATCTCTATTGGATTTTCAGATTGCTCTTCCAAGGCAATCATATCCCTCTTTCCTGTATTTAGGAGGAACTCTTCCTTGAGGAATACGGCATTTCGGCTTACAAAACAAGTTTGTTCACCTGGGTTATAAAATAAATAACCCTTCGTCTCTTTGGGATACCCAATAAATACACACCTATAGGTCCTAGTTTCCAACTTATCAGTGCCTATCTTTTTCACATGGGCAGGACATCCCCATATCCTTATATGATTCAATGAGGGTTTCCTACCCGCCCATATCTCATACGGAGTGGTCGGCACTGACTTTGAAGGAACTCGGTTGAGGACATAGAGCGCTGTTTCTAAGGCATAGCCCCAAAGAAACAATGATGTGCTGGCGAAGCTCATCATACTCTGAACCATGTCTAACAAGGTTCGATTCCTCCTTTCTGCAACACTGTTATGCTGTGGTGTTGTAGGTGGAGTCCACTGAGAGATTATTCCACTTTCTCGCAGGTAGTCACTAAACTCGGTAGAGAGGTATTCTCCGCCCCTATCAGAGCGAAGAGCCTTAATGGTTTTACCCAATTGGTTCTCTACTTCATTCTTGAACTCCTTGAACTTTTCAAGGGTCTCAGACTTACGTCGCATCAGGTATAGGTATCCATACCTAGAATGGTCATCCGTAAATGTCACGAAATAGATAAAACCACATCTTGTCTCATGAGAAAAGGGTCCACACACGTCAGTGTGAATCAACTCCAATAAATCTCTAGTTCTTCCACTCTTGCTCTTAAAGGGAACCTTGGTCATTTTACCCTGCAGACACGGTTCACAAGTTGGGAAGGGCTCCACTTGGATTGAATCCAATGGGCCATCCTTAACCAACCTAGTGATCCGCTCTAGGTTAATGTGACCTAGTCGAAGATGCCAAAGATAGGTCGGATTAGCAGTGTCCCTAACCCTTTTTAGAGTTTTGGTATTTGCAACCGCTATACTCTCAGTGAAGTTAACATTCTCTAAGGCATTTATTATATATAGACCATCAATTATTGCACCTTCAGTTATCAAGGAATTTCCATTCTTTATTAAAACATTTTTATTAAAAACCACAGAGTATCCATTTGAAATCAACTTAGAAACAGAAATCAAGTTCCTCCTGATCGAAGGTACATAAAGACAGTCATTAAGAAGTAAACTACTACCACTAGAGAATGATAACTTAAAATCTCCTACAGCCTGGACTGCAACTGTTGCATCTGTTCCGACTTGTAGGTACAGCTCGCCATCAGTCAGCCTTCTAGTTTCCCTGAATCCCTGCAGCATATTGCAGTTGTTTGATGTCGCACCAGTATCCACACACCATGAGAAAACAGAACCAATCATATTGGTTTCAGCAACGAAAATTTCAAACTTATCTTTTGAAGGTTTGTCCTTCTTCAAGCTCTCCAGGTATGACCTACAGTTTCGCTTCCAGTGCCCTGTCTTACCGCAGTGGAAGCATCCATCGTTGCCTTGTGACTTTTTCTTCTTAAAGCCACCCTTGTTCTTGACCACTTTAGGAGTATGTTTCTTGGAACCTATGCCTTTCCTCTTATTACCCTTGCCTTTTGGCTTGGCGCCTTGGGAACATTTCCCTCGACAACGAAGGCTGATTTCACGTTCCTTTTAAGGAGATCCTCTGCCGACTGAAGCATGTTCAGTAATTCTGACAATGTAACCTCCAACTTGTTCATGTTGTAATTCAACACAAACGTATCAAAGGATTGAGGAAGGGATGCCAGAATTATGTCTATTTGGGACTCGGCATCAAAGAAGGCACCCAACACATCAAGCTCATTTAGGAAACCCATCATCTTGAGCATGTGTTCCCTTTAAGAGCAAAAGTGGAAGAACTAGAGATTTATTGGAGTTGATTCACACTGACGTGTGTGGACCCTTTTCTCATGAGACGAGAGGTGGTTTTATCTATTTCGTGACATTTACGGATGACCATTCTAGGTATGGATACCTATACCTAATGCGACGTAAGTCTGAGACCCTTGAAAAGTTCAGAGACCTTCTTGGAGGTCTTTATGGATATTTTTCGTTTCACGGCGATACTTTCGCCAAATGTTTACATCGCCTAAAATTGGTCTTAGAAAGGAGTAGGGAAAAGAACCTTGTCCTCAATTGGGAAAAATGCCATTTCATGGTAAAAGAGGGCATAGTTCTAGGGCATGTCATTTCAAAAGATGGGATCAAGGTAGACAAGGTCAAAGTGGACCTCATAGTCCATCTTCCACCACCAAAAAATGTAAGAGATGTCCAAGCATTTTTGGGTAATGCAGGCTTTTACCGTAGATTCATCAAGGATTTTTCAAAAATTGCTAGGCCTCTTACTATCTTATGATCAAAAGATCAAAAGTCGAGTTCTCCAAAGAGTGTCTCGATTCATTTGAGCGCTTAAAAAAGGAACTCACTACGGCTCCCATTATTCAAGCGCCCATTTGGATCGAGCCCTTCGAAATAATGTGTGACGCTTCAGACTTTGCAATTGGGGCCGTATTAGGCCAACGTTTTTAACAAACTGCCACATGTAATCTATTGTGCAAGTAGGACCTCAAACGATGCACAACTCAACTACAGCACTATTGAAAACGAATTCTTAACGGTTGTGTTTGCATTAGAAAAATTTAGGCCCTAATTGATTGGATTGCATGTGATCATTTATACAGACCACTCGGCAATCAAATACCTTGTAGGAAAGAAGAATGCAAAAGCTCGTCTCATCAGGTGGGTTTTGCTTCTTCAAGAGTTTGATATAGAAATAAGAGATAAGAAAGGTACGGAGAACTTGGTTGCTGATCATCTATCCAGACTCCCTAATGCAAAGGATGATGAGTGTCCGATTAATGAGAGCTTTCCAGATGAGCAGTTGTCGGCGATCTTGAGTGAACCATGGTATGCAGACATCGTTAATTACCTAGTCACGGGTGAGACACCGTCTCATTGGTCCACCGAGGACAAATACCGGTTCCACTCTCAGGTAAAGTATTTTTATTGGGAAGACCCCTATTTGTTTAAAACATGTTCCGATCAAATAATTTGTTGGTGTTTCCCTGATCATGACAAACATTTCATTCTATCTTTTTGCCATGATCAAGCATGTGGTGGCCACTTCGGTCTCAAGATAACCGCACATAAGGTGTTGGAGTGCAGGTTTTATTGGCCTAGTTTTTTTAAAGACTCATTTGACTTTTGTAAGTCCTGTAGAGCATGCCAGTCTTTAGGAAGGGTTACAAAGTGAAATATGATGCCCCTCAGTCCCATTCTTGTTGTAGAAGTTTTTGATGTATGGGGTATCAACTTCATGGGTCCGTTTCCCAATTCGTTTGGGAACTTGTACATTTTATTAGCAGTTGACTACGTGTTCAAGTGGATTGAAGCAATTGCTTGCAAATCCAATGACCACAAGGTGGTTGTCAAGTTTCTTAGAAAAAACTTTCTTTCTCGCATTGGTACACCACGAGCCATAATTAGTGATAGGGGTACACATTTTTGCAATCGATCTTTTGAGTCACTTATGAAGAAGTACGGCATTACTCATAAGTTGGCTACCCCCTATTACCCTCAAACGAGTGGCCAAGTAGAGGTTTCAAACAGGCAAATAAAGCAAATCTTAGGGAAAACGGTTAATCCTAACCGCAAGGATTGGTCCATTAGATTAGTGGACGCCTTGTGGGCTTATAGGACGGAATATAAGACTGATCTTGGTCAGTCTCCATACTGTCTTATATATGGAAATGCTTGTCCTCTCCCTGTAGAGTTAGAGCATAAAGCTTTTTGGGCCATTAAAAAACTAAACTTTGATTTGTCTGCTGCAGGTACTCAAAGGAAACTTCAAGTTTCGGAGATGGAGGAGTTGCGAAATGAAGCATACAAGAATGAAAAGATTTATAAGGAGAAGACGAAAACCTTCCATGACAAGTACATCGTGCGGAAGAGTTTCAATGAGGGTGATAAAGTTCTTCTCTACAACTCACGCTTGCATCTCTTTCCTGGTAAGTTGCGGTCTCGATGGGATGGACCATATGTGGTTAACAAAGTTTTCTCCCGTGGCGTGGTCGAGGTTCTAAATCCTAAAGATGGTGAGATATTTAAGGTAAATGGTCAAAGATTAAAGCCGTTTGTGGAATTACAAAAATCGAATATGGAAAAGGTCATGGATCTCCATGAACCTCTTTATTCGAATCCTGCCAAAACGAATACGGTATGTACCCTCTCTTTCCTTTTTGGTCCTCTTATTTTTTTTCTATTTTTGCATGCATTGAGGACAATGCATAAATCAAGTATGGGGTGTGGCTTTTGGAAACTTTCTTTTCTAGTCTTTTCTATAGTTAAAGTTAGAAACTTGCTTTTCCTTTTGTTTTTGGTATTTCTCACAAATTAGAAAGAATTTGGTATTTTTCTAGAAAGAAGTTTTTTTTCCTATTTTAAGAAAGTAGATTGGTTAATATTTTAATTTTAGAATCTAAAAAATTAGAAAGAATACATTCCTTTCTTAGATTTGTCTTCTTTTGGAATTATGTTTTTAAAAGAATTTGAGTAAGAAATAGAAATAGAAACTTGCTTTATATATAGTATGGTTAAAAAGGAAAGAAAGGTTAAAACAAAAAAGAAAGAATTATTTTTAGAAAGTTTGCTTCTTGATTATAGTTTTGATTTGTAGCTTTTTTATTCGAGTAAGTAAGTCCGAGGGATTTTTATGTCTAGTTCCTTAAAGCCAACTCTGACTGAAAGCTTGATACATGGGTCAATTAGAAAGCTTAATAAATCAAAGCATTGCACATAATCAAAGGTAAAGCTTGAACTCATATTCATCAATGTCTATGATATATGCAAAATCAAATGATTAGTCTGACACTGCTTAGTAGCCTGGGTGTCTGGTGCATGCCCTGCGTGTCATTCATGCCAAAAGTAGTAGAGGATTACAGAAGTGAGTTCCATTCTTAGAAAGTGTGGGAAAAGTGGAAAGTATGGTGGACCATATAAATTTGTAATTTTTCTATTAAGTTTTGAACTCAAATTTCTTTTATGGTATGATTACATTAGAATCAAATTTAAAGGAGAAGAGTAGGACAAATTCAAAAGAGGATTCCTTGATTAAAATATTTTTTTAATTTTTTCCGACTTGGGATAGGATGCAAATTTTTAGTATGGGGGTATTCTTGTTCTTCTATTTTGAGTAATTTATCAAAGAAAAAGAATTAAAAGTTTTTGCTTTATTCTATAGTGAGATTTGGAAAAAAAAGTTTGTATTCAGAATTTTGTGTGTATATTCACTGCAAACACTCACGAGACAAAACTCGTCCACTAGGGTAACCTAGGGGTTTAAAGGCTTGCTGCACGTGCTAAGTGCAATCGTGATTCCTACGAAAGTGAGTTAGATTATTTGGTTTTTGTTTTCTTTTATTTTCTTTTTGTTTGTTCGAGGACAAGCAAAGCTTAAGTATGGGGAAATCTGATGGGCACATTTATGTGTGAATAGTAGGTAGGAAAAACATGCATATATTATTATTTAGAGCGGTACTACTAAGGTATTTTGCTTGTTTTTTATGTTTCAGGGTTATATATGAATTTCTGTGGAAAATGGAGCTAAAGAGATGAAAATCCAATGAATTTTTCATCACTTGAAGGGTTTAGATCATCTATGGCCCATCAATTGGTTGGTTTGGAATAGATTTGAAAAATAATTTACAGTGGTACAAGCAATTTATGGTAAGGCCCATTGATCTAACAGTTTAGATTAACCTATGGAAATGGGTTTGGAGGTGCAAATTGAATTGGAATTGTTGACTATTGATTGAATGGTTAAGATCAGCCCACAAAAGTGATTCAAGAGGTGCGACCATTGGCAAGATCGGAATTCACATTGAAACCCATGAATTCAATTGTTCGGATCGTCTCTTTGGAATGGTTTAGGGGTGCAATTATATTATATGATGGACCGTCAATTGGATGGCTTGGATCGTTCCTTGAAAAAAAAAAAAGAGGTGAATATAGTTGTTTTGTTCTCATTACACAGGAAGGGTAGATTAGCCATTTACAAAAAAAATGTGGTATTGTTGTAATTAATTCAAAGAGTGGGAATTAATTGGTCGTTACACAACATTTGAAAGAGAAAAAAATAGCAAAAGCCATTCAAGCGACCCTCACTCTCTTTCCTCTCCCTAATTCGTTTTTAATTCCCTCCCCCTTACCTATTAAATGAATGGTTTGGATCACCCCATCTCTCCCCTAGCCGACTCTCTCTTCTCTCACCCCTATTTCGTCTCCTATTTCCTCTCACTCCCTATTTCGTTGGCTATTTTTGGGAAAGAAGAAAATATACAAATTTAAATGGACGGTTTGGATGATCTTAAAGGAATGATTAGAAATGCAATGCAATCAATTTATAAAGTGGGCTTTCAAGTGGGCGGTTTAGATTATTAGATCCCATCCATCTGATGATCTAATAATATGGTGAAAGGGGTTCGGATGAGAATTAAGATTATTAGGTGTGGGAGTATTGGCTGTAACTAATGCTATGGTGGTATGGTGTATAGCCATAGGTGCATAGGGATAGGGTCTGTTGCGAATGGGTCGGTTGATTTAAAGCGGATGGGTATGTGCAATGGTATGCTAGGTATGGATAGGGTGTATGGGTCAGTTGTATATAGGTTGTTATGGCTAGTAGTGGATAGTTATGAAAGCATAAGGGTGTGCCCACTCATATTCATCCTTTCCAGTTGATCTTTACCAGTGGGTCCCACCAATTTAAAAAAAGAAAGAAAGAGCAAACCGACTTGTTTTTTTTTAGGAAACCAAGGCACAGTGTCTGTCCATTTTAATCTTACCCAAATATAGAAACCCAATAAGAGAGTTAGAGCAACTTTCTCTTTCTTCTAATATGGGACCGACTTGGGGTTTTCTATTTATTTAAATAGGAGCAAATCGTAGCATTCTTTCGATTATTTAAAAAAAAAAGCACGTCAGCCCTTTTTCTTGTGTATTTTGAGGCAGCAGGTCATGTTCTTTTGGAAGGTGGAGAATAAAAAAAGGGGCAACTCATGTGTGCTAAAAGGAAAAAAGGCTAATTTGAAAGGATGTTTGAGCAACTCTCTCCCTCATATAGGGCAAGCCAACTGCTTCTTTTTCTCTCTCTCAGAAAATTTTCCCAACACTTGCTTTTCTCTCTATATATATATCTCATCTACAATTTTCGAGCAATTCTCTCCCCCTTGAATTTGGCCGATCACTTTCTCTTCTTTTTCCCCCCTACAATTCTCACCCACTTCTCTATGTCTCCCTCTCTCTATTTTCTCTCCAATTAGTTTTCGTCCAACCCTTTTTCTTCCCTCGTTATTTTTTGTGCAAAATTCTCCCTCAATCTCTTACACTATTCTTCTTACACCATCTCATATAACCGTTCGTCTTTGATCAAGGGGTTCGATCCAATCGTTCAAAATTCAATCCAAGGCGAGACTATGGTCTGAAGGAAGGCAATCGAGGATTCAACCATTGTATTGAAGAAAAGAAAAGACTAAGTTTATCTTACTTTTGTTCTTCAATTCCAAGTTATAATTTGATATACTTTTGTTTTAAATTTCAATATTAAAGAGAGTACCTTTGTTCTTTTGCTTGTTTAAGTTCTTAGATGGCACTTCTTCTCTTTTCTATTTTCTTTAATTTTGCCATGAGTAACTAAACCCATCTACTTAGGGTTTAGATGAAGCGATGGGGAAGGAGAAAGAGAATTAATTAAAATCAATGGCATAATATAACATCATATATAAGGGTGTATATTTGTTGGATCCCAATCACTCATGCCATTAGCTTTTCCCTTTCGTATGGGTAATTGCGAATAAACAAATATAATTTCTTATATAATCTATAAAATTGGGTAGAATGTTTGATCAATCACTCATGGGTAATGACATCCATAGATCTTATTCCCCATTGACCGGATCTATCAAATATACTATCCAATGCAAAAATTAGTTCAATTGATTATCCAATCCAAACCCATAGTGGATTCCAACCCTAAGTAATATTTTATATTGAATTAAGGTTTTTACACCATTCCCAATTACTTTTGCAATTTTCCAATTCACTTAAGCCCTTAGGTTTTGATTTTCTAATTAGATTAGATAAGTAGTTAAAAGAGATCATTAGAATTTTGGTACACTTTGCCTAAATATAAGAAAAGAATTGGTAATCCTTTTTACATTGTTTTCGACTCATATATCAATTTAGTTTGTAAATTTATAATATATTGTTGGCTCTGAGGTTTTTGTCCATGGAAATCCTAAGTATATACCAGGCAATAATATATCGTAAGTTTATTTTCCGAATAATATAGCGATAGAAATTACAATTCTCTTCCCTGAGTTCGACCCGTATTTACACGATCCGTGCACTTGCAGTTATTTAATATCACAATCAAAAGTCTATGAGGAAGTTAAGAAACTTCTGGAAGTGAAATTCATCCAAGTGGTGGAATATCCTGAGTGGCAGGCTAACATAGTACCGGTGCCCAAAAAGGACGAAAAAGTCAGGATGTGTATGGATTTCCGAGACTTGAATAAGGCAAGTCCTAAGGATGATTTTTCATTACCGAACATTGATCTTCTGTAGATAATACAGCTGTACATGCTCTATTACCCTTCATGGATGGATTTTTCGGGTACAATCAGATTAAGATGGCACCCGAGGACATGATAAAGACAGCATTTATTACTCAGTGGGGCACATAATGCTACAGTGTAATGCCGATTGGGCTAAAGAATGCTGGTGCTACATATCAGAGAGCTGCAACTACTCTTTTTCATGGTATAATTCACAAAGAGGTCGAAGTTTATGTAGATGATATGATTGTAAAGGCAAAGACTCGACCAAAGCACACTGTGGCTTTGAGAAAATTCTTTGAAAGAATTCAAAAGTATAAGCTCCATCTGAATCCGAGTAAGTGTGTATTTGGAGTTACATCAGGAAAACTCCTAGGATTCATGGTCAGTGAAAGAGGGATTGAGGTTGATCCTCAAAAGATCAAGGCAATTCAAGATATGGAACCACTTAAGACAAAAAAGCAGATCAGAGGTTTCCTTGGAAAAGTTCAGTAAATGAGACGGTTTATATCTTATTTGACTATGACATGTGAACCAATTTTCAAGCTTTAAAAAAGAATTCCTCGAAGAAATGGAATGAAAAGTGTCAGGAAGCGTTAGAGAAAGTCAACCAGTGTTTATCTTTGCCTCATGTCTTATCTCCCATCATTCCGGGCCAGCCATTGTTGTTATACTTATCAATCACAGACACGGCAATGGGTTACATGCTTGCTCAGAAAGATCCAGAGTCTAAGCGGGAAAAACCCATCAATTACATCAGTAAGAAGATATTAGAATATGAGGTAAAGTATTCCATTTTGGAAAAGACGTTTCTAGCATTGGTTTGGGCAACCCAAAGGCTTAGACATTACTTGCTGTCAAACAAGGTTCTTTTCCTTTCATGGATGGATCTGCTAAAGTACTTATTTGAGAAACCCGCCCTTACAGGACGAACTGCAAGGTGGTTATTGTTATTGTCTGAGTTCAACATCACTTATGTCACTCAGAAATCACTTAAGGGGCGGGTCATAGCTGAGTAATCGGCTAATGCTCCTGTTGAAGAGAATTTTTTTTTGAAGGCAGAATTTTCTGATGAAGAGATCATGGATATTGAAGAAGAGACAACGAGTACCAAGTGGCTTATGTATTTTGACGGAGCAGTCAACAATCATGGCGAAGGAGTTGGAGCAGTACTGAAATTCCACTTAGCAACCCAAGACGAGGGTGAATTGGGTTTCTTATCAAATTTTACGGATTTAAAAACTTTGGTTTGCACTAGTTTTAGTTTGTTTAGAAAACTAAAATTAAGATTCAAATGCAAAAGTAAAAAGCTTACCACAAGAGAAGAAGAGAAGATGCAAGAGGGTAGACACAAGAATTTTTATAGTGGTTCGGTCTTAATCCAAGACCTACTCCACTCTTCTCAAGTTGCTCTCCTTGAGGATTCCACTATCTTCTCCAAGGAACTTAAATACGGCGTTCCTTCCGCCTTGTACAAACAGAGATTCACGCTCCAAGGGTCTTCTACGGTGCCCTTTGTCACTAGAAAAAGATGAACAAATGAAAACCCTAAGGTCTCTCAAGAATAATCCAAGGTAAAGGCACAAGAGAGAGAGGGAGAGTGAAAATCTTAAGGAGAATGAGAATAAATGCCTTCGAATGCTCTTAGAATATTAGGTAAACTCCTTAAGTGGTTTCCCAAGAGTCCCAAGGTTCATATATATATGTGAGTAACAAATATGCATTTTTTAAGCTCCTCAACGGTCTTCTTGGAGTCCGGGCTCAGAGCTCTGAGCGGACCATAGTCCCTAATTTTTTTGTACTTGGAACGATTCTCGGATCTCCGAGAATTTTCTCGGAGTTCCGAGAAGCCTGAAACCAGCATATAAAATGTGTTTTTGTTCCTGTTTTGGTTTGGGCTTTGAGAACTCAATTCTATTATGTTAAATGGAATGTCATGAGGGTCCAAACATGTGTGGACACCACTATGAACATTCACCAACCATTTAAGATCGATTTAGGTTGATTTTAACTCTCTTTTGTGCCTCTGACCTAGACTATTCATGACAAACCAAATACATCCTAAAATTGCTTGGTCTTCAATCTTGTTGGCACTTTGTAGAGGCTTTGACATATCTTCAATCAACTCCTTGGATGCTTGAGCCAAGCTTGAGCTTTTGACTTGATTTGCATCCTTCTTGGGCTTGACTTCAACCTTGACTTTGAATAATCTTGACTTGCCTTTTGTGTTGGTCTTGTCTTGCTTGATTCGCCATTGTGTTAATTATGCCTTCTCCAAGTGTTTGATCTCACTTTGAGCTTGAATGATTTTTTCATTTGCTGTGCAATCTTGAAGGTGCTAATGCTATGAACATATTCACTTAGCCAATGTAAATCATTAGTATATAAAATCTTTTTATGTCAAATTGAGTTTGTTAATCATCAAAACATTTCAATGGGAGTACTTGTTGAACCCTTGGGCTAACAATCTCCTCATTTTTTATGATGACAAACACAATTTGCCTTACGGAAAGAGCTCCCCCTTAAGGGATGAGTATAACAAATAATGCTCCCCCTAAGAGATTGATTAGATTGACCATTTAAAGTAATAATTACAAAGATTGAAATTGATTAAAAAATTATAAGCATGGAGCTTTGCTCCCTCTAAATATATGCATATTATTATGACTTAGGTGCTCAAATATTCTCCCCCTTTTGTCATCACCAAAAAGGTGGAACAAAAGGAAAGAGGGTATGTGAGAACCAAGGAGACAAGTAATGTGGAATGCCATAGAGATAATGTAAAGCGAATGCCCCACAACACAGCAAGGAGTGTCAGAAGATAGAACCGTGAATACAAGTAGAGACCAAACCATAGTATATATATATAGATAAAGTGAAATGGATACATAGAAAGATAATCCAAAGTACATCCAAATGTTATCCAAAACACAGCTAGAACCATCCAAATATACTCCAAGTAATAGCCATATACACACGAACAACATCTACATAGAGATGAGCCTAATACATCCAAGGAGAACCATACAAGCATCCAAAATGATCCGAAGGATCCAAACCATCATGAGTCCAAATAGAAACAGCTAAATACGAAGACAGCAAAACAAACATGCAGAAAGGTAATCCTAATATGTCAGAGGAGTCTGATAAAACATATGTCCATCATCAGAGAACAGAGGCCGGCTACTGCTCGGGAGGAGGCGGTGGCTGATAAGATGAGCTGCCCGGCTGTTGACCCCACTGGCCACTGGAGATGTAGTGGTAATAGGCGGCCCACTGGTCATCAACGTGTGTAGTAAGAGTCTGGAACCAAGTAGAGATCTCAGAGTCGACATGAGTAGACAGCCGCTCAAACTATGAGGCCATGGAGCTCTCAATGTCTTCCTGCATGTTGGCCAAATCCTGTCGAGTACAGAACTTAGAAGTATCTTGTGATGCCTGTGGTGCCTGTGCATCCAGGTCCTCCGCTTCGTCTTCTTCTTCAGTGTCGGAGTCGGCGTCATCAGAGACAATTTCAACCGCTGCTTGGTCAAGGGCCATTCGTTTAAATGTCTGATCATCAAACGGGGCAGTGGGAGTCATGGTCATCTCACAATCCAAGATGATGCCAAAGTGGCGGAAGACACGGGTGAGAATCATGCCATATGGTAAGGAAGAGCGGTAGCGACCAGGTGTCTGAAACATGTATCGAAACATGATATAGGGGAGACAAATATGGCGACCCTCTAAGATGCAGTAGATAAGATAGGCCTCTAAGGGTCTCAGGGCTTTACGCATCCTACCACGAGAGGTGAAGATGTGGTACATAAAATTATGAAGCATCCACCCAACCGGCATGAGGTTGGCAGCTTTCATGGGCATATTCGGTTTGTAGCTCTGGATAATCCTACCAAAGACAGTGTCATGATTAAGATCATCAAGTGAATGGGTCCCATCTTCAGGCCAAAAATAGTATAAAAATCCCTCATGGCTAATCCGAAGAAGCGCGGCAAAAGTGTGATAGTTGAGTTTTATGACAGTTTTCTTGACCTTAGATTCGATTTTGAATAAAGAAGGGGAAATGGTGAGATTGACGTAGAAGAGACGCACCAATCGAGGGTAAATGGGTTCGTTGATGTGAAGGATGAGCATCCAATGTAGGGCATCAAACTTGGCTTGTAAATCAAAATATTGGAGGATAGGGGGATCAATGTACCTACCAGTGAGGATGCCCCTAGTGCCGACATCGGCCCATAGTTTCTTGGCCTTATCCCCAGTAAAGTAGAAGTTGGGTACAACCTCGGTTGCCACAGCCGGAGCCTTGGCCTTTGCCCTCTTCCGTGAAGGTCCTTCGTCCTCGGGATCATATTCGGGTTCTCCAACTTGGGAGGAGCCTCCAATGCTTAGATTTTTTATTTTAGAAAGCATGATGAGAAGGTAGGGTGTGAAGAAGAGAGAAGAAGTGAGGAAGAATAACCCAAAATTGGAGGAAAATTAAGAGAGAAGTGACAGAACCAACTAAAAGTGGGAGGAAATGGAAGAAAAACAATGGAAAAGAAGGAAGAACACCAAAGACCAAAGAAGATGAAGGAGGGAGAAGAAAAATGGGGGAGAAATTTTGAGATTTTGAAAAAGGGGCGAAATCCTAGGGTTTGGATGGAGAAAACTAGGTTTTGATGGAGAAAATAGGGTTTTGAAGGTAGAAGAGGGTGGATTAGGGTTAGATTGAGGTGGAAAATGGAGAGAATAGAGTTAGGGTTTGAAGGAAATGAGAGAGAAGAAGAAAGAAGAGAGAAAGGAAAGAAAAAAATGAAGGAAAGGAACCCGGTCTAGGCCTTTAATCGCGCTTGGACCGATTCTCGGAGTTCCGAGACCCTGTCTTTTTTTTAAAATTATTTTCTTCTGTCCCGATTCTCGGAGTTTCGAGAAATTTTCTCGGAGCTCCGAGGATCACCTAGACATGTTCTCGGAGTTCCGAGAAAATTCTCGGCATTCTGAGAATTCGTCTACGGATCTTCTCACCCTTGTTCAGAGTTCCGAGATTTTTTTTTGAATTTTGAATTTTGAATTTTGAACAAGGGTCATTCAACAACAACATTTGGCCATTAAACATAGCACATTTGTAGCACTTAGTCATTGCACATTCAATGTAATTGCTCATGAATAATCATATATATATATATATATATATTGTCAATAGTTATAGCACATATTTATCAATAATTCAAAATATGAATTCCATATATGACTTACCAATGGTTGAGATGATGGCACATGGACAAAAGCTTAAGTGTTTTTTAATTAAGGTGACGGTACCGACTCCCCCTTTGTATAAAGTGGGCTATGGGCACCAATTGAGTGAGTTTTAAATTAAGTGTTTGATCATCTTAAACCATGTAGTCACTACCAAAACAAGGGTGATACATATACACATACAAGGAGAACACTGTCACCAATTCATGCTTCATTGTCAAACTCTTTAACTTGATCCTTCCTCTTGGTTGTACCATTGGGCAACTAATCTCGCTTTATTTCTTTGAATATCTCCATGCTCATCGAGTTTGTTTCTAAACACCAATCTAGTTCCAATAACCGGGTGATCAATAGGCCTAGGAACTAACCTCCACACTTTGTTTCTTTCAAATTCGTTTAGTTCCTCTTGCATGGCAATCATCCAAAATTCATCTGTTTCGGCTTCTCTTATGGACTTGGGTTCTATTTGGGATATGAATGCCATGTTGAGACACACATTCCTATAGTGAGATCTTGTCTTTACTCCTTGAGAGGTTTCACCTATGATTTGAGTAGAAGGATGACTAGACATGATTCTACTATGTTTAGGAGGACCTTCTACTTCAACTTCATCTATTGGTTCACCTTCTAGATCAAGATTTTCTAATGGTTCAACTAGTGAATCTACTTGACTAGGAGGCTCTAGTAGATTGGCATCATCATCATCTTTATCAATGACTTTAGGAGGTTCAAATGACTCATCAAATTTAACATGCACAGACTCTTTAACAACATGAGTTCTCTTGTTATAAACCCTATAAGCTTTACTATGAGTTGAACAACCTAAGAAGATACCTTTATCGAATTTTGAATCAAACTTGTGCAAAGTATCTTTCATGTTCAAAATAAAACATTTACACCTAAAAACTTTGAAATAGCTAACTTTAGGGGGGGGTTCCACTCCATAATTCATAAGGTGTTTTGTTAAGGTGAGGTCTAATGAGCACTCTATTTAAAATATAGCAAGCCGTGTGAACGGATTCCGCCCAAACATTTCTTGGGATATTGTGCTCATTTAACATTATTCTAGCCATTTCAATGAGAGATCTATTTTTCCTTTCAACTACCCCATTTTGTTGAGGTGTTTTTGGAGCAGAGAAATTGTGCTTGATTCCATTTTCATTACAAAAGGAATCAAACTCAATGTTCTCAAATTCGGTTCCATGATCACTTCTAATTTTATTTTTAAAAACCCTTTGTTCATTTTGAATTCTTTTGCACAAGTTGACAAAACTTTTGAAGGTTTCATCTTTGCTAGCTAAAAAAAACACCCAAGTAAATCTAGAAAAATCATTAACAATTACATATACATATCTACTTCCACCTCTAGTACGAGTCTTCATGGGACCAAATAGGTCCATGTGAAGAAGTTGTAGTGGACAAGATGTAGATATCACACTTATGGGTTTGAAAGAGTCTTTAGTATGCTTTTCATGAATACAAGCACTACAAACTTTATCTCTAACATACTTGAGCTTAGGTAGCTCTCTTACTAGGTTCTTAGAAGACAATCTTGAGATCAAATCCATATGAGCATGACCAAGTCTTCTATGCCATAGCCAAGGGTTATCTTCCATAGCGGAGAGACATTGGATGTTTTGATTCTCAAGGTCCTCTAAGGCCAATGAGTACATGTTACCATATCTAAATGCAACAAATTCTACTTAATTATTCTTAGCATTCAAAATCTTGCATCTATCTTTTTCAAAAAGAACTTTATGACCAAGATCACATAGTTGACTAATGCTTATCAAATTAAAAGAAAGACCATCAACAAGCAACACATGTTCAACTTTAATATCTTTAATTTTAATGGTACATTCACTGATGATTTTTCTTCTTGTGTCATCCCCAAATGTGACATTTTCTTGGTGGCTCATGGTTACAAAGGCGAACTTGGTTACGTCTCCCGTCATATGCCTTGAGTAACCACTATCCAAAAACCATTTGTCCTTTGAGGGCTTTCCTTTCAACCAAACTTACAAAAATCAAAACTCATGTTGAAGCTTTAGGTACCAAATTTTTCTTTGGGTCTTTCAAGGTTAGCAACATCATAAAATTCATCTTTTCTAACCCAAACAAAATTAGATGCTTTTGACTTCTTAACTTTACATGCAAATCTTAAGTGTCCTACTCTACCACAATAGTGACCAGTAGGAACAAACGAGCTAGAACTACCATGCATGTAAGCGGAAAGCTTTACAAATTTATTCTTGAATGAGGCTTCTCCTTTGCAAAAGGGTTGGTATCCAAGACCAACTTTTTCTAAAGAGACAAGCTTGTTTTCAAGAATTTCGTCTAACTTGTTTTTTTCATAAGAAAACTTTCTAAATGATAGATCTAATTCCTTACATTTCAAAATAAGTTTTTCATTTTCCTCTTTCAAGCTCTTGTTTTCAAAAATTAATTTATCAACTTCTTCATTCAAGGCTTTGTTTTCCAAAATTAATTTTTCACTTGTATTAGTTTGCAAATCAAGTTCCTTTTTCAAATAGACAAAATCTCTAGTTATGTCACGTAAAGATTTTTTCATTGTTTTATTTCTAGCAATTTGCAAATCTAGATTTTCATGGAGTTTTTCACAAGCAACAATCAATTCATCATTAGAGAATTCATGACAAATATCATCAAGATCATTTACCTCGGAAATGAAGATGTCATTTGTTACTTCGACAAGTCCCATGAAGCAAAGTTCATCTTCATCTTTTTCATTTGATTCATTTCCGGATGAAGCACTCCCTTCATCCCAAGCTGCCGCACATAAAGCCTTCTTGCCATTTCTTCTATTCTTCTTGTTTTTTTCATTGTTGTTGTTGAGTGGGCAATTTGGCCTTATGTGACCCACCCTCTTGCAATTGTAGCATCTCATCTCCTACTGGGTTGAAAGTCTATTTCTTTCTTGGCTTGAGTTGCCTCCTTTCTTATACTTGAGAAATTTCTTGAATCACTTAGTAAAGAGAGCAAGATCATCATCTTGTATGTCTTCTTCACTCTCAACTCTTGCTTTGAAAGCTATCCCTTTCTTTTTTGTATCTTCTTTTTGTTTGTTTAAAGTTTCTCTTCCTTTTAAAACCATTTCAAAATTTATCAAATAACATATTAAGTCCTCTAAGCTCATTTTTTATACATCTTTTTGAAATTAACAAGAGGGGGAGTGAATTGAATTTTAACACTAAATTATCCCTTTTGACAATTATTTGTGAACCTAGTTAGAATTTTTCTTCTTTAAATTAGGTTTTTGGTTAGTGCAAGTAAGATTGAAAACAAAAGATATACCAAACCAAAAACAAGAATGAAAGTACAAAAATGAGAGATGACACACCGATATATAGTGGTTCGGGCAAAGCCCTACTCCACTCTTCTTAAGATCGTCCTTAAGGATTTCCACTATTGGAGACCTCCACGATGCCCGGCTCCGAGGCGGTTACTCTTCCAAGGGATATTAAATAAGGATGCCCTTACACCTTTACAAAAGACTCTCCTTCTCCGCCGAGTTCTAAGCGGTGCTCCCTAGGGTATTAAGGTAGGATGCCCTAGCCACCTTTGCAAGAAATGAAGATTGCATAGCTTGGCTTCTTCTTGAAAGCTTGATGCTCTTTGTAGACCCTTGATTGCTCTTCAATGATGGTAGTTGCAAGTGAAAGCTCTAAATATCCCAACTCAAGAAATTTGCAAGTGCAAGGCAAGTTTGGGAGGAAAACAAAATCTTTAGCACAAATGGATTGCAAGTTTTCTTTAATGCTCAAGGAGGTTTTCAAATCATCAAGAGAGAGGAGATGAATCCTCTACATGTTGTATATATAGCCTCTCCAAAGAATATGACCGTTTGGGGGTGGGAATATCAAAAACCACAAAATAATTCAAATCCCAACGGCTATTTTTTGAGCTGTCGCGAGGTTCTCGGAGTTCCGAGAGAACGGCCAGAAGAAATAAAATTTCTACTGGACTATTTCTCGGAGTTCCGAGAAAATGTCCAGAAGCTACTGGACCTTTTCTTGGAGTTCCGAGCTCGGAGCTCCGATAAAAATCTCGGAGTTCCGAGAAGCCTAAAAAATCAGCAAATTTGAGATTTTATTGCTTGTTTGATTTTTGGCTTTTGGAACTCAACTCCTATGATAATTATGGAATGTTTATGAGGGTCCCAACATGTTGCTCCACCACATAATCATTCACTAAACCTTTAAAGTTCTTTGAAAAACATTTTGAAAATACTTTGCCTTGACTTGAAAATCTAAAGAGAGGAGATGTACAATGATACCTATGCAACATTCAATTTCTCTTTAGCTTTGGTCTTCAAGTTGATCTTCCATCTTTGTATGCTTGTTTGAGAGATGATGTGAGCTCCACTTAGCTCCTTTGACTCTTGTTGGGTACATCTTCAAGCATGACCATGTTGTGTGTTGGTTTCTTCAATGATCAATCCTATCTTAAACACAACACTTCAAAGCAAATTGATTAGTATTCAAAAACACAATCAATTATGTTTAGAATCATCAAAACAAGATAGGAGAGTAGACCCTTGGGCTTACACTTTTGCTTCTTTAATAGCGATGACTTTAGGATCCCAATCTTTAGGTAAAGATCTAAGAATTTTAGTGACTAAATCCTTGTTGGACAATTATTTAACTAAAGATTTTAAGCCATTTGTTATATTAGTAAACCTAGTGTGCATTTCGGCTATTGTTTCATTTGGGTCCATCATGAAGAGCTCATATCCTCTAAAGAGAAGATTCATCTTAAACTCCTTGACTTGATTTGTTCCTTCATGTGCTACTTCAAGCATATCCCTAATCTCCTTAGCAGATTCAAGAGTCCAAACTCGATTGAACTCCTCGGGAGATAAGGCACAAATCAAGGCATTCATGGCTTTAGCATTTATGGTGGATTCTTTCTTTTCATTGTCATCCCATAGTTCCATGTCAATGGTGGGTTCTTTATATCCATTTTGAATACTTCTCCATACTTCAAAATCTAAGGATTTTAAAGACTTTCATTCTAGCTTTCCAATAGGGATAATTCAAGCCATTAAAAAAGGGAGGTCTAGTAGTGGATTGCCCCTCACAACTTTGAGAATAGGTTGCCATTTAGATCTTTCCCTTGTAGGTTTTCAAGAGAAATCCTATATAAGAGCCTAAGCTCTGATACCAAGTGAAATTTCACTTAGCCACCCAAGAGGGGGGTGAATTGGGTTTCTTATCAAATTTTACGAATTTAAAAACTTTGGTTTGCACTAGTTTTAGTTTGTTTAGAAAACTAAAATTAAGATTCAAATGCAAAAGTAAAAAGCTTACCACAAGAGAAGAAGAGAAGAGGCAAGAGGGTAGACACAAGAATTTTTATAGTGGTTCGGTCTTAATCCAAGATCTGCTCCACTCTTCTCAAGTTGCTCTCCTTGAGGATTCCACTATCTTCTCCAAGGAACTAAAATACGGCTCCTTCCGCCTTGTACAAACCGAGCTTCACATTCCAAGGGTCTTCTACGGCGCCCTTTGTTGCCAAATACAAAGAAGAAATGAAGATGTAGCTTGCTTGCCTCTAGATAGGCTGATTACATGTAACGTACACTCACTCTCACTAGAAAAAGATGAACAAATGAAAAGCCTAAGGTCTCTCTAGAATAATCCAAGGTAAAGGCAGAGAGAGAGGTAGAGTGAAAATCTTAAGGAGAATAAGAATAAATGCCTTTGAATGCTCTTAGAATATTAGGTAAACTTCTTAAGTGGTTTTCCAAGAGTCCCAAGGTTCACATATATAGGGGAGTAACAAATATGCCTTTTGTGAGCTCCCCAACGGTCTTCTCGGAGTCTGGGCTCAAAACTCTGAGCGGACCACAGTCCCTAATTGTTTTGAACCTGGAACTATTCTCGGAGCTCTGAGAATTTTCTCGGAGTTCCGAGTTCGGAGCTCCGAGAAGCCTAAAACCAGCATATAAAATCTGTTTTTGTTCCTGTTTTGGTTTGGGCTTTGGGAACTCAATTCTATTATGTTAAATGGAATGTCATGAGGGTCCAAACATGTGTGGACACCACTATGAATATTCACTAACCATTTAAGATCGATTTAGGTTGATTTTAATACTCTTTTGTGCCTTTGACCTAGACTATACATGACAAACCAAACATATCCTAAAATTGCTTGGTCTTCAATCTTGTTGGCACTTTGTAGAGGCTTTTGAGCCTTTGAGTTGTTTTGCATCCTTGCTGGGCTTGACTTCAACCTTAACTTTGAATAATCTTCACTTGCCTTTTGTGTTGGTCTTGTCTTGCTTGATTCGCCATTGTGTTAATTATGCCTTCTCCTAGTATTTGATCTCACTATGAGCTTGAATGATTTTGCCCTATGTTTTGCAATCTTGAAGGTGCTAAGGCTATGAACATAATCACTTAGCCAATGGAAATCATTAGTATATAAAACCTTTTTATGTCAAATTGAGTTTGTTAATCATCAAAATACTTCAATGGGAGTACTTGTTAAACCCTTGGGCTAACAAGTACTTGTATCTTAAAGAAGGAGTATATTCCGGTATCTATCAAGCTGCAATTTGGGTGCACAGATAACATGGCAGAGTATGAAGCTTGAGCCTTATATTAGATTTCACTAGTTAACCTCTTTTTTTCTATAGGACATGCCTAGTTAACCTAGGATGTAGGGCCCACTTGCATTAGTCTAGGAGATGTTTTGCACTTGGATATGACCATATAGCATCTTAGATGGAGTCCTAAAATAATAAAATCTACCCAACTTGAATTAAATAATTTCTTTAAAACTGTTGAAACAATCTATCAAGTCTAGATCAGTGTCCTAGATGTTTTAGGCATGTAGCTTAGTTTGGGACACTGAACTACGTCGACTCTAAGCCCAGAGAGGCTTGGATACGTAGGCAGCTTGGATGCTGAGATGGCATTCGATGCACGAGTCGACCCTACACACTTCAGTAGGGTTTTATTTTATTTCTTTATCATTTTCCAACCCCAAACCAAATCAATTAAATCACTTAGGATTTCCCAAAATTAGAATTTTAGGACTTTCACATAGATTGAATCCGAACAAATCAAGAAAATCAAAAGATGCATTTAGGAACCACATTGAAATTAGATTATTTATTATGAATGTCCCGTAGTTTGCATATCAATAGGGTTTAAATGAGCATTTTCAAAGAAATTTAAATGAGTTAATCTTTGGAATTGAAGACCGGATTATTGGGCAAGAATGGTGCATATGGTGGCAATCCACCATACCTTCCATTCTCGTAATCAGGTAACGAATATAGACTTCTGAGATCGCAGATCATTGCAATGTCACTTATGGGTCTTAGGTCCCTTACCTAGGTGGCGACTCTGGTCATTCTCTTTTACGTGAAATTTAGATTGCTTTAGTTATCCCAAGTTCACTGAAAAGATGATTTATATTAATAATAAAAAGGCACACGCCATTCGCGTGGGTACGAGAGACCAAGAGAGGGAGGCGGGTCGCGCCCCCCTCGTGGGATCAGGTCCCACATTGAGTCATGTGTCTGTCAATGTCCTCGTTCGTTGTTCGTCAAAGTCTTTCCTTTGTCGATTTGAGGTCAGTTTTCAGAGTCTTGTCTAGTCAGTATTCCTCCTAAAGCCGGGGTGACAAGTGTAAAATAAAAATTAGAGAAACAGAGAAGTTGTGTCTCCTGTGGACAGATGCAAAGGAGAGCAGAGTTCAGAAGGTGACAGGCTTTTAGCCCATTTCCAGCCTCAGCAGCTGGCAGAGATGAAAGAAAATTCTGAGCAGAATTAGTTTCTTATAACTGAGAAAAGTCTTGTAAGCCCAAGGGTTCTTGTGAAAAGTCTTGTAAACCCAAGTGTACTTGTGAAACCTTTGTAAAACCCAAGTGTTTGATAATGAAAGCCTTTGGCCTATTCTCTTTGTGTTGCTCTCTAATGAATCTATTCATTGAAGTAATCATACTAGGGGCGTCTTTTATGACTTACGTCATAAAAGATGTCAAACAAATAATGATATTTGAAATGTTTATTCTCAGCAAATAGAGACTAGAGAAGATTGAACACATTCTTTTGAGTTAAACTCCTCAATCAATTGTTTTATTTTGGAGTCAAGTTTTCATAAACTCTTATCCCAGCAGAGTCTAGAATCTATTCTTGCAATCTTCAAACCTCAGCGGAGTACTGTTTCACCTGTTGAAAATGGTTACAACCTAGAAATTCCTTCAAGTTGCTTGAGTCCGGTCTTTAGTAAAGATCATGCATTCTCCTTATTCTCTTTGAGAAGCGATTCTTCCATCAGTGAAGTTGATATGATTTGTTTTTACTAAGAAAAAAATTATTAAATTCCTTGTTGCATGGTCTGATCTTTTGTTCTATATTTTTGAAAAGAACAAAAGAAAAAAACTTTGGTTTACAAAAAAAAAAAAAAAACTCTTTCAGTAATTAGTGTGTACTTGTTTGATTTGTACTCTTTGAGTATTTGGTTTATGTTTACTTTAGTAAAGCTTCAATCTATAAAGAAAAACTCTATGAGTGTTACAGACTCTTTGAATGTTACATGTTGAGTTAGTTTAAGTGTTGCATTACCCTAAAGTACCAAGTTGAGAGAGTGGTCCGCAATGTGTCGCTACCTAACGGGTTAGGAGTCAGGCATATCTGCGAAGAGGTTTGTATGGAACCGTATTGCATGACGGGCATACAAATCTGTATTTATATGGGACAATTTAGCAGTGCCATGTAAATCTGGGGGTGGCCCGCAATGTGTCGCTACCTAACGGGTTAGGAGTCAGGCATATCTGCTAAGAGGTTTGTATGGAACCATGTTGCATGACGGGCATACAAATATGGATTTATATGGGACAATTTTAGCAGTGCCATGTAAATAAGAGATGGTCCCCAATGTGTCGCTACCTAATGGGTTAGGAGTTGGGCATATCTGCAAAGAGATTTTTATGGAATAGTGTTGCATGACGGACATACAAATCTGGATTTATATGGGATAATTTAGCACTGCCATATGAATCCGGGATGACTCGCTACCTTGAAAGAGAGGAGTCATATTTACCTGGATAGTTAAACAGATGGATTCGCAGCAATGGTCTATATAGCTATCGCCTGATGAAACTTTGCTTCACCTTGGTATTAGAAATTTGAATTTTGCATCAAATATTCAAGTACCACAATAATTGGCAGAATAAATTCTGGCTGGGCAAAGATAAAATATAAGAGACTCATTGGATAATTGATTTGAGACTCTTTGAGTTATTGATTTGAGACTCTTTGAGTGATTGACTTGAGACTCTTTGAGTGATTAGTTGGTATCTGTATGAGTGATTGGTTTGTAATTATGTGAGCAATTTGGTTTGTACTGTTTGAGTGATTAAGTTGTGTTCGCTTTTGTAAGGCCTTGGTTTAGGAGTAAAATAGGTGTGGTTGTGTTTTGTGTTTGCTTGCTTTAATAAAGGTCCTTATGAACTGGCTTAGATAGTTGAGTCATGAATGTTAGAGAGATGCTATTTCTTTGAGATATCGTAACTGTCATGATAAGAGTTAGTGAGATACTGGTTCCCTATTGCTTGAAGTCTTAGAGTCTTGTTAAGAGTGATTTTGTGGCTTTACCCTTGTGAATACTATTCTTAGGAATTGAAAATCTCAAAAATTTGCTTTGCTTTGTTTTCGGGTCGATAAAAATGTGTTGTCTGTTCAGTTTTGGCATTCGCGCATCAAGAACGCTCTGCCAAAGAGGGGCATCTATAGACACCTCATTTTGACCAAACCCTAATAGCATCATTAGAACAAAAATCCTTTAAACTAGTGTTTTAGAGTCCCAAATTGTGCCTCAAGGTAGGTTAGGATCCCAAGTAAGTACCTTTAAAATTTTGTTGAAATTCGTCGTGGTTTGCCTAGCAAACGAGCGTGGTAGGAAGCGTAATGTAGTATAGCGTAGCAAAAGGGGAGTGATTTATCTGGTTCAGGGATGGTCTTGTTAATGTATTTTCTAGTAGATAGGTGTGCCTAGGTACTAAAGAGTTGGTGTTTATTTCTTTATTTTTCATTAAAACTTTTCTTTTAGACCACTCATTTTTAACTAAAGCAAAAGCCCAGTGTATACATGGGAGTTGTCTATGTAACATTAGAGGGTTAATATTTTTCAGAAAAATCTATAAATAGCACATTAGGGCTCATTTGAAGGATCTTCTTGTGCAAGCTAGATTTTTTTTTCCAAAATTTAGAGAGAGAGAGAGATAGAGGGGGGGGCTTTTGCTTAGAACCGTAACCCTAGTTCGTTTATACCTTCTTCTCCGGCTGATTTCTATTCTCCGGCGAGCGAGAACTCTAGCTAATCCTTTCCTTCTTCATTTTACTAGCTTCCTTTGCTCTAGCTGAAAGCCTAAAACTTTAGATCTTTGTTTTTTAACCCTAATTTTAGATTCAAACCCTAGTTGTGAGAGATCTGAGTTCTAAAACTTTAATTTCCACAAGATCAGCTATCTTCCTTTGTTTCTTCGGCAAGATCTGCCATTTTTAGCCAATCATCTCTGTCAAGTTTACAGGATTTCTAATTAGCTCAGATCAGAGGTTTGGAAAGGAGCTCATTTCAGATCTTGCTGAATTAAAGATCTACGAAAGTCCAGTGCTAATAGCTTTGAAGATTTTAGCTATTTTACATCAGATCAGAGGTCAGTGGAATTTGAAGAGCTCATTTCAAGTAAGTGCTATGAATTTTCTCTGTTTTCTATCTGATTTATATAAACGTGTTTAGATTCAGAAGTTGTTTCCTTAAAAAATGTTCAATTGTTTCAGGTTTTAAATGATTTTTATTATCTAGTAGATGTATTTTCATTAGAATCAATATAATCGGTATAATTATATATGTGTTGTGAAATTGTAGGTTGAGCTACAAAGTCCTATGATTTATTGAATCATGTTATGCTATTTTTAGTTCAAGTAACTTCCTCAATAGAATCAATGCTCTGTTTTCATTACATGAGGAATATTTTGCTATTAGCGTGAATTTCTTGGATGATATGTAAGAGAATTTGATATACTTGTTTTGACCTTTGTTGTGTTTTATTCAAGTTAAAAGAAAATATCTTTTTTGTAATGATTTCAGAATTAATGAACTTATTGATTCCATCAATTGTACGAAATAGTGGTGAATTATGAAAAATGAGTCAATTTTTCAAAGCTAACTGATTTCGGAAAGTATTTTTATTTTAAAAAATGATGAAAAGAGAGTTAGCTCTGAAAATTTTTAAGAATATAATGTATGCTTGCATTTGACAGCTAAGTAATAAAGATTTTTTTTAGCCATTCTCTTAGTGATTAAGTCAGTATAGTCATTGTCATGTTACTAGCACAGTCCTAGCATAATTTCTTCATCAGTGCCTTCTTATTTATTTCATGTGTCTGCCGTATGAAATTAGTCTGTCATGTATATGGATTACTGGAACTAGGTAATGTCGCCATAAAGTAGGTGCAAACATCGGAATTGGATAATTTTATGCTGATGTCTTTCATTTAGTCTTGCTATGGAGCTATCACTGGTTGGGGTATTCCAATCCTTTTAATGATCAGCATTGACATGTTTTAATACTTGTCTGAAGTTAAATTTTCCCCTCCTAATATTTCAGATAAGCTTACAACTTTTAGATTGTATATAAAGCCATTTATTGAATGTGGTCATGAGGCATAAACATGTTTCATTGAATGTGGAATAGTCATTTATGGAACTATACCTATTTCAATTCTGTAGCTGATAAGCATGGAAGCTTACAACCATTGTTGATTCAGATAAATGGAGGGTTAGTTGTTGTCATCTTCGTGCTCCATTTTATTTCTGTCTTGCTTTTGGCATTAGTGTATACTGGAATTTGATATGAATAAAGGTTTAACCCCTATCAATCTTTACACCTCCAAAATAGTTCGGTTCCTTGTATGATTGAATTGTGGCCCATCTTGCTATGTGTTGTTCATTGAATATATATATATATATATATATATATATATATAGAGAGAGAGAGAGAGAGAGAACGGTTCCTACACATATGTGTAGAGAGTTCTCTACACACTAGCTTAAAATACAGTGGGGGCCCACATTGTTTGGGTGATCCAAGCCATCCATTTTAAAGGCCCTCACATAGATAGGGTGTCTACAAAAAATCAGATCCCTAGGATCATCCCAACCCTACGATTTGTGGAGGTAAAATGGATGTCTTTAAACCTTCACAAATTAGTCCATTTTTTGCCTCTACAGTTCGAATGGTTAGGATGATCCTATGGATCTGATTTTTTGTGGACACCCTATCTATGTGAGGGCCTTAAAAATGAATGGTTTGGATCACCCAAATAATGTGGCCCCCAATGTATTGTAAGCTAGTGTGTAGATAACTTATCTACACATATGTGTAGGAACTGTTTTCTCATATATATATATATATATATAGAGGAAAGTGTTGGTGAGCTTAAGCCCCCAATCACATTGGGGCCTACTTTGCTAGGATGATCCAAAGCATTCATTTGAAAGGCCCTTACATAGATGGGGTGTGTACCAAAAATCAGCTCCATAGGATCATCCTAACCCATCCATTTGTGGAGGTCAAAATGGACAGACATTATTTGTCCACAAATCTGCCCATTTTTGTCCTCCACAAATGGAGGGGTGAGGATGATCCTATGGAGCTGATTTTTGGTACACACCCTATCTATGATAGGGCCTTGCATATGAATGGTTTGGATCACCACAGAAAATGTGGGACCCATGTGATTGGGGCGCGTAAGCTCACCAACACTTTCCTCATATATATATATATATATATATATATATATATATATATATATATATATATATATATATATATCAAACTATTTTGAAGATGTCTATTTCAACCATATGGTAATGAGGGTTCAATTTTGGTACCAACATAACTTTGGGTTAACAATTCTTGTATGATTGCTCGTTTGCTTTGTATATTGTTATAGATGTTACATCCATTTCATGGTAAAAGTCCAAGGTTCGTCTGTCAGTTGCATTGCTAATGAAAGAGCTTTGAGTTTATTAGGTGATATGGATAAGTGTCTCATTCATTTATTTGCATAGCAGGTTATTTAGATCTTCTTTGAGGGATACTTGGCTTGGGTTTTGAGAAGATATAATAACATACTTTGAATCCATGCTCTTTGGGGTATATATTCTTACAATAGATATGCGCTTGAAGTAATTTTTTTTAGAGTGGTTATGATGTCTATAGTTTGTAATGTGGTCCTGATAATCTGATTTAGTTACCAAAGTAATAATTGAATAGCATGTGTATATCTAAGCTGTTTGAAATGTTTACAAAGTACCCGAATTTTTTCTCGATGTGCATAAGGCCTGAAGCTTCGAAAATATTTTTTGTATGATGCATTTGGAGTTGAAATATCTAAGCTTTATTGGAAGTGGATATGTTTTTTCTCTTAAATACAAAATCAAATTGTTTAAAAGAAGACAAAGAAACTGTGGTTTCCTTTTCCTTATTTATTTATTTTTTAAATCTTTAAGTCATTGGTTCATGTTCCTGTGGGTAGGGAGGATATATTAGAATGATACTAACAATTATTTGTTATTGTCTTGTGACAAATGTCCAATGACTTATAAGTTGTAATTTAGTTTGTGTATTGGCTCTTAAATTAGGAAAAATAAGAAAGTTCAGAACAAATGCTAAAAAAATTGTGGATGAATACCTTATTGGAATTTAGATATTTTCCAATTGGCTAAAATTTCTTATTTTAGATGCGTGAGTGTATGTTTTGATGAGCATTTCATTATCGCATATGCAAGTTCAGGGGGTTTAGGACGATTATAAATGGCTGAGATTCCCCTCTTCATATGCCTACATACATAGTTTAGAGACTGTCTTTTTGGTATTCTATACAAGTTTAATTCATTTGGACATATGTAAAACAACAGAGATTTTATTTCTTATATGTGAGTTCAATTCATTAGATCATTTGTAGAAATTTGTTGAGATTTTCCCTTTTTGTGTTCTGGTAATGTCCTAAAGATTATTTCATTTATGGTATATGTGTGAGTTCATTTTGATTTTCAGCTTTTACACCACAACTCCACTCCTTAAGCCATTTCCACCAAAGCCCCCTACTATTTCTCATTTTAGCCTTTCATTTGCACCTTCACCATTTCTAATTCCCTTCATTTACCATCATTCCCTTAGCCATGATAACCCCTATCAGCCACCTTTGTACCATCAGACCCCATTCCAGCCACAATCTTTGTTGGGCTGCGAAAACTTTACATCTTAGCTTTACTTTAGATGAAAACAAGACCTTGGGCTGGTTTTGACCTTCAGATGAACACTTAAGATTCTATAAGTAGCAAAAAGTGGTGCTTATTTGATTGCTATTGTGTACACTTGAGTATGTTATTGCAGATTTTCATATTATTCTTTTGTTCATTCCCATTGAAAATCATATTTAGAGTGGCTGTATTAGCTTCCCTTTTAGGATTCAGGAGGTGATTTTGTGAGTTATGTCTTACAAGTTGGAGTAATTTTCTTTAATGGAGATCTAGATATGTATTTTATCTCTTGGTTTAGGGAGTGTGCTGTAGTTATAAAATTTGGATAATGTTTGTAAGAAAGGTACCACTCTGTTTTGGTAAGTGAATTTAGATGGGTTGGTTTTGATCCGGGTATCCATGACCATTATACCCTTGATTTTGCTAGCCCTTATACTCTTATGATATTAGCAGCCCTCTTGCATTTCTTTTTCTTTCTAATTGATATTAGCAGAGCCCTCTTGCATTTCTTTTTCTTTCTAATTGATAATGACATACCCTCGTTTGTCCTTTTTGCAATGATATTAATCTTGGCTGTAATTTCTTGCTATGATTTTATTACCTTGATTTGTATGCTTATGTTGGTAATACATATTATTAACAGAGTGTAGAAAATGTAATTGGAACTTTACTATTTAGGTTAAGTATATTTGGATACTCGAATTAATGTTATATCATTCTTAATGTTTTATACATACACCCTTCATTTTGGCATATATTAGAATAGTTATAAAGATTAAGGTATGTGATACATCTGTGTAGTGATGGTGAGATAGATATGTAAGTTTGTTTTCTTTGCATTTTTTTCCAGTTTGTCACATGGTATATATACTGGAGGTATTGACATTTTCTTGAAGCAAATATTAATAGTGTATTTTAATAGGATAAGTTAAAGTATCACAGTAGTATGGATGTAAAAGTAAGGTAGCTTATCTGTGAGGAGGGGATGGGCTCTATCCTTTTGCATTATCTTCCTTTTATTGCGTTGAGTTTTTTTTAGAAATTAGACTTTGGTCTATGTTGTATACACAACAATTTAAGCAATATTCCTTAAAGAAGAAGTATTTGGATCTTTGAAATCATAGTTTTGGATTTAAGAATATTGTGCTTTGAGTTGGCATAGGTCATAGGATAAGTTAAAGTTTGTGATAGTGTTTCTCATCTTTACGTAGCATTGAGTTGATCCAATTGTCCTCTAGCTTAGGAGTATGTCCTTTAATGTTGTTATCACTCCCCTTTTTCTTAGAGACTAGTTTCAGTTTTGTTAGAGTCTATCTGCTTGGGATCTTAGCATTGTTACTTGGGGAACTAGTTTATTTGTTTGTGATCATTTCATTTTGACACTAGTTTACTTGTTTTAGGGTTTCCCCTCTTGCCCTAGGGTTTTGCCCCAGGATGTTGCTTTGTGTGTTCCCTTTGGCCTTTGACCAAAAGGGTGAAAACGTTTTAAAACTCAAAACATCAAAAATTTGAAACTTAAAAACATTTAGAAATTTAAAAATCTAAAAAACATTTGAAATCTTGAAACTCAAAAACACTTTAAAATTCAACAAAAACTTTAAAACATAAGAAAATTTAAAAGTTTTTAGGAGAATAGTTAGGAAAGTTTGCTTCCGAATTACGTTGGCTTGATCCTCTCCCACAAGGTACGTAGGCAGCTTAGGAGTCCAGCCAAACTTTGTAGATAGAACTTTGTAAATCTTTAAAAAAATATTCAAACAACTTTAAAACCTTGTTTTCAAAAGGTTCTTCCTTTAGAGTTAGGATTTTGTCCTAGATATGTTGAGTGTTTTAGATGTGTTGTGTTTGTGTTAGAGTTAGGAGTCTATCCTAGCTAGGAGTTTGTCATCGCCTCTGTCCGGTGAGTTGGCGATCTACATCGCTGACTGATGACTAGAATAGGGTGCGTTAGATTGCCTACCTCTTCCCTAGGGTCACAGCCTAGTGCACATAGGATGTAGGGCCCACCTGCATTAGTTCAGGGCTAAAAACTTGCATTTAGTTAGGGCATATAGGGAGTCTTAAAAGTTACAATCCACTTGAACTTAAATAATCGCTCAAGAAGCTTTAACAACTAGTCGAGTCTAGGATAGTGGTCCTAGATGTGTTAGGCATTATAGTTTAGAATAGGCGCGCAAGAACCACATGGCCTTGATTTCTGCAGAGGCGGGGATACGCAGGCGACTTGGATGGATGTAAGGCCTTCCAAGATTCGGGCGAAAACATTTAGAGTTTTAGGATTTGTTGTTAGCATTTTCAGATTTGAGTCTGTTATTTAGCATTGTTTCTTGCTCAGGATCATGATAGTGTGTTCTCTTTTAGGCAGTGATCATTTCTTTTCTTACTCAGTCACATGCTCAGCTGTAGCTCATTACTGTTTACCAGTTTATTACTTCTTGATTATATTGCTTAGTTGTAGCTCTTTTATTGCTTTATTGTTTTTCCATCTTATCATATCTGCTATATTCTGCTTAGCTGTAGTTGTACATGTGTTTGTTACTACATTCCTAGATGTGTTGAGTTAGCGCTAGATGTGATGAGTTAGGACTTGGATGTTTTTTTTTTTTACCCATCCTCAGGTTTTGCATGCTTAGGTAGACATTTTTTCGGAGATATTTGTTCCCATTTCACATGATTTTTGTCCAAAACTCTTCAAAGTTAATAAATAAATGGCATAAGAGACCGAGTGCGCTCGCGCAAATGGGATGCCTAATACCTTCCCCATTCGTAATCAGGCACGAGCCCTTTTGTTTCTGGTTATCCAATGCAAACAGAGCATATTTTTTGGTTCTATGGCCTATCTATGGATGGTGACTCTGAGTTATTTAGGTACGTTTTGGTTTCAAGATTATTGTCTCCGGATTAAGAGGTATCTCATTTATATCGCCACTCTTGCTATGCTTTGAGGGTGGCACTGTTTCGAGAGTTCCTTGGTGTAGACATCCCCTTTTTGTTATGCTTTAGAAAGTGAAAATATTTAGTTGGTCTTTTGAATCCCAAGTCAGTATTCTGCATTAGGGCAAGCATTCTTGCATTTTAAGGTAAATTTTATCTCATTTCAGGTGTTTTGGTATTGATTCGCATTCCCAAAAGTCTCTAGGGGGTTCCATTAGTCTTCGGAAGATGAGAATTCAAGTTTCTAAGCAAATGAGAAAACCTGCTAAATTTAGAATTTCTCAAGGTTTTCCTTAATTGATCAACTTTTGCATCTCAGGGGTATTTTGGTCATTTTCAGTGTCTCATGTAATCCCCAGAGTGTGTCTACGAAATCATGAGTTATTTTGAGTATTTTGAAAAACCTGCTATTTTTAAAATTTCTCAGGGTTTCTATCTCTTTTTGAAATTTTGTATCCTAGGGGTATTTTGGGTATTTCCAGGGTAGCCCGAATGGTCTTGGTTGACGTTATCCTTCATCTCAAGTGAGTTTCAATACTTTCTATTTTTGAAAACTCCCCTCACATAATTGCTATTTTTAACTTCAACCTTAAAGGGGTATTCCGGTTCAAGGGCATTTTGGTTACTTTTTAACATGTGTTGATCAAACAAGGTCATTTTGGGCAAAAATGATTTTTTCAAGGGGTGAATGAGGTTAGGCCATGTCTGTAGGACCCACCATGTGCATCACATCGTGTGGGCCAACAATTATAAATTTTGAATTATTATTTGAAATGGGTTGGATTTCATGAAAGATGAGAAAGAGAATGGGCTAATATGATCAGATCACTAAAACGGCCATAACTTTTTAACTACTTCTTCAAAAAATTCGTAGTTTTACTTGTTGGAAACATCTCGAGAAGGGCTCTAACTTTCTAGTTTAAAACTTTTCGCGATTCTTCCACGAAATAAGTCAAAAATGAGCTTTAAAATCTGGCAGTGCCATTTGGACGGGAATTACAGCCCACTAAAATTGTCATAACTCTTTAACCGATTGGCCAAATTTAAAGCGTAAATATGTTCGAAGGGCTACAACTTTGTAGTTTACAACTTTTCGTTATTCTTATGCTAAATAGGACAAAAACGAGCTTTAAAGTTAGGCAGTGCTTTTTGGACGGAAATCTCCAAAAGAATCTTTAGAAAAGAAGCTTTCTTATGAAGAGGTTTATAGAAAAGTCATGAAAAGCCTTGTTTTATACAAAATAGAATGTCTTGGAAATTAAGATAGCTTCTTATGATGAATTTAGAAACATAAATAATTTGGTAACAAGAGGGAAAAGGAAGCTAGTGGAGAAAATTAGAAAGAAAACAAGAATGGCAACTCTCACATGGGAAGTTGTTATACTAGTTTTTGCCCTAGCTTTCTCTACAAAAAGAGATTGAACCAACCCTTTTAGCACTCTTGGAAAAACATCCACCCATCCCTCTCTCCCAAAAAATTCGTCCACCTCTTGTGGTGGAATAATTGGCCATATTTCTTTGAAAAAGGTCCATCTCCTTCATCTTCTTTTAATTGTTATTCGAAGCGGCTCTTCTTTATGGGAACTTTGGGATTTCTTCTTGCGTATCAAAGAGCTGGACAAAGCGTATATCTCGGATTATCAAAGGTTAGTATCTTAAACTCTTTTTGGTTAAAAACTAATAACATGTTTATGAGTATTCCTTTCTTGTTCTTTCATGTTTCTTGTGGAAAATTCATGGAATTTCTTTTTGCATAATCATAATAAGATTCTTGATGGGCCAATTCATGTTATTATTAATTTTTGTGGAAGAAAATTATTTTTTCATGAAGAAAATAAGATAACCAATGAATTAGGGTTTTAATTGGGTTTATAATCGATTTTCAAAGCAACTAGTTTAAAACCAAGGGTTTTTTACGAAGTTAAATTTTTTTAGTGTTAATCAAGTTAAAAGAACATTGAAAATCCAAAATTAGTGGAAGAAAAACCGCTTTACGTGTAGAAAAAAGATGTTCTACGAATTAGGGTTTCAAATGGGTTTTAAGTCGATTTTCAAAGCAACTAGTTCGAAACCAAGGATTCTTCGTGAATTTATATTTTCTGAGTTTAATTTGAGTTAAAGGAGTAAAAAAATTCCAAAAACTTCAGCGGAATTCGTTCATCTAGATAGTTTTAAAATTCGTTCAAAAAATACATAGAAAAAGAATATTTGATGAATAAAAATTCGTTTGCATGTCAAAATAATTCAAAATTTGACAACATTTTGTTTTCAGTAGCTTTTTAATTTTCTAAGAACATAGGTAAAGTTTGAAAGGATTTCAAGTTTATTTGTTATTTTGTTTGGATTTTTTTATGAAAAAGCAATATTTTCTACATGTTCATAGGAGTTGTCACCAAATGAACTCTTCGGACGCTAAAATTTTGTAATAAAATGAATTGGCTTAGCGAAATCATATTATGAATTTCTCAGAATTTAACTGCATGTTTTGTTATTTTTATTGATTTTTACTTGATTCGTCCAGAACATAAATAAATCTGTTAAAAATAGTAAAATCTAGAAATAATATATGAAATTTCTACTGTGATTTTCTATTATTATGAGCATATTCTTGTATTAATTTGGATCGATTTGGATGATTTTTGCTATCAGTTTCTTTGTAGCACAACTAAAACGGCTTGATTAATTAAAATTATTACAAATTCATTTTAATTCTAAAAATCGTGAAAATTTCATAATATCATAAGCTTCCCTTAAGTTACTGGAACAGAAACCTTAAAAATCATTAATTTCTTTCATAACTTGCTATTCTAGGTCATCTTAAATGTGAGAGTTGTATTCATATTCGCTTCTTCATTCTGATCGACCTTAGACTTTTTAGCATCTAAATTTAAATATATTATTAGCTCCGAGGTCTTTGTCCATGGAAATCCTGAGAAAATGCCAGGCAAAAGTATATCATAATTTATTTGCCGAACTGTGTAAGGGTAGAAAGCACGATTCCCTTTCATAAATTCAACCCAAACATGGAAATAGCCAATCCTTAGAGCCTTTTCTAGATGTTAGAAACCCTTAAAAGACGGAAAATCATTAAATTAGTAACTTCGGTTGGTCTAACCCATATTCAAATCAATTTTGGAACAGTTAGATCACGGTCCCACCTTATACGAGCCTTTAGACCCCCTTTAAGAACACCTCCGTCATGATGAGTTCTACGTCTTAGGGAGTCCTAGAGTTAGGAGTCCAGTTAGCCACATCACGGCCGATTGCTATTATTAGCAACTAAACCATAGATTAGGTTTCACTAGTTAATCTCTTTTTCCTATAGGACAAGCCTAGTTAATCTAGGATGTAGGTCACACCTGCATTAATTTAGGGAGCGTCTTGCACTTAGATAGGATCATATAGCATCTTAGATGGAGTCTTAGGATAATAAAATATAATAAACTTTATTTAAATAATTTCTCTAAAACCGTTGAAACAGTCTGTCCAGTCTAGATCGGTGTCCTAGATGAGTTAGGCATGTAGCTTAGTTTAGGCAACCGAACTACGTCGACTTTGATCCCAGTGAGGCTTGGGTACGTAGGCAACTTGGATGTTTGGATGGCATACCAAGCACGAGTCGACCCTACACACATTTTAGTAAGGTTTCAAGCTTTTATTTTATTTCTTTATCATTTTCCAACCCTAAATTAAAGTGATTAAATCACTTAGGACTTCCTCCAAATTAGAATTTTAGGTGGACTTTCACACAAATTGAATCTGAACAAATCAAGAAAATCAAAAGACATATCTAGGAATCACATTAAAATTATATCATCTATGATACATGTCCCTTAGTTTGCATATTAAGAGAGTTAAAATGAGCCTTTTAAAAAAATTTAAATGAGTTATTCATTGGAATTGAAGACCGGATTATTGGGCAAGAATGGTGCATATGGTGGTAATCTACCATACCTTCCATTCTTGTAATCAGGTAACGAATCTAGATTTATGGGATCGCAGATCATTGCAGTGGCACTTATGGGTCCTATGTCCTTTATCTAGGTGGCGACTCTGATCATTTGCTTTTGCGTGAAATTCGAATTTCTTTTGTGATCCCAAGTTCAAGGAAAAGATGATAAAATCGAGAATAAAAAGCACACGTCATTCGCGTGGATACGAGAAACCAAAAAAGAGGCGGGTTGCGCCCCTATTACGGGATTGGGTCCTACAGTCTGACAACTCTGTTGGGGACCACCTAACTAAATTTAAAATTTCAAGGATAACTCATTTGAATTTAGTTTAATTGGCTCATAAAATCTCTATCTTATATGCTTGTGTTGCTCTTTGCTAGATTGGTTTGTCTGTTATGCTTTATTTTCTTATCACATGATACTGCAGACTAAATCTAACAAAAACTTGAAGGCATCTAGATTGCGAGAACTTGTTGCACACACTTACATCACTTGCATCCAAACCCTTGCATCTCACATACACACACACGTCCAATTTAGGAACCCAGAGTGTTATCTAGCATGGTTGACTGGGAGGCTTCTCACACGTCCAATTTAGGAACCCCTGCATCTCACATACACACACGTCCAAGAATTGAAAATCTGCTGGAAATAGGCTTCTCGGAACTCCGAGAGAATTCTCGGAGCTCCGAGCTCGGAACTCCGAGAAATTCCTCGGAGCTCCGAGATTTGGTCCAATAACATTTTTCTATCTTCTGTTTCAATTCCTGGAACTCCGAGAGAAATTCTCGGAACTCCGAGACCACTATTTCGGGAAGAAATTATAGTCGTTGGGGTTTTTGCCAAATTTACCACTATGCCCCCAAACGGTCATATTTTGGTTTTTCTATATATATGGGTATTCTAAACTTCCCAACTATCAATCCTAACTAGACTTGGCAAACTCGACCCGTGCCCGCAGGTCGACCCGACCCACCCGCAAATTTGCGGGCACGGGTCTGAGTTTTAGTGACCCGTAAATACTAACCCGCGGGTGACCTAACCCACAAAAACACGGGTCGGGTTGGGTCAACCCGCGGGCACCCGCGAAAAAAGACAGGGGGGGTCATCACAACCGTTCATACTGTGGGTCCTACCATAAAAGGTCAAAGTCCCACAAATTGCTCCAATCAAACAATCTCAATCCTTCAATAAAATCCAATCTTCTACTGTGTGTGGGCCCCAAATGGATTACGTAGACATACTAAAAAAGGCACGCACTATTGGTTGATCACTTGATCCTAACCCTCTATAGATCGGAGGGTTGGGATCAACCTATTGAAATGATTTTTGAGGCACAACCTATTTAGGCTGTGGGCCATCTAATGGACGGTTTGGATCATCCCACGGTGCCGGCCATACCCTACTTTTAAGTTTTAACATTTTCCTAAATTAAAAAAATCGTTTGAATTTAACCACTGTTTGAATTTGCGGGTGACCCACGGGTTGACCCGGCCCACCCGCGGGCCGCGCGGGTCACGTAAATTCTGACCCGCAAAAATGCGGGTCATTTCCTGACCTGACCCATGTGACCCGCACCCGCATCACCCGCGGGTTGACCCCACCGGCCCACCCGTTTGCCAGGTCTAATCCTAACACTCTAAAAACCTATTGGAATATCATAAGAGTGAATCAAGCTTGTTTATGCCTCTCATCCTCTAGATTTAGGATTTGGATCATTAGGCTCAAATTTGTACATCTTCTACAAACCTTGTAAACCCTTGTGAGGGATTTTTTTTTCTTTCTTTCTTTATCAAGAGGATTGTATTTGGGCGAGTGTTCAGAGAAGTGGAGCCCACTCTCCATGGTGAGGATTGCCACTAAGGTTAAAGGCAATTGGAATTGTAATCGGCACCGATCTTCGCCGAAGTTAAGAAGATCAAATAGTGAAGGCATCAACGGGTTTGGTTGGTGGAGTGTAGTAGGCCTCACGTTGGAGGACCGAACCACTTTAAATCTTGGGTGCACTCTCTCTTATCTCTTGCTTTTCTTTTATTGCACTTCGGATTTAACTTGTGTGCTTAATATTTTCATTTTTGATCTCTTAATCTTCAAAATTGGGTTAGAGTTTTCAAAAGCTTAAAACTTGTTAGGAATCTAATTTTCCCTCATCTTGAGTTGCCATTAGAATAGTACTCGGGCCTACCCTTGGAATTTCACTTGGTATCGGTTAAGATTATGTCTCCATGGATTCCTAAATGGTGATAAAATTATTAACATAATCTTGAAGAAGGCTAGTCATAGACCTAATCATGTATTGTATGATAGGACTAGTCTATCTAACCCTTATGTTAGATGCCATTATTGTGGAATCAATGGTCACTACCAATTCCAATGTGCATCTAAGATTAGGAATTGTGGTGGAACCAAGAAAGCTTGGGTTCCTAAATCCTCCATATGATTCTCTTCATATGTGTTTAGATTAGGGGGAACTTAAAATTGAATATCTTTTTATGGTTATTTAAATATCCCTTCTTGTGTTGAATAAAAACTCTAAATAGGGGGAGTTCTATGTTTGTCTTTTTCCTTGAAAAAGGGGGAGCGTAAAATTGTAAATTTCATCCCTTTGATTTTCTTTTACCCCATCTTTTTGATTGATGCCAAAGGGGGAGAAAAATCTAGTGTAAGCAAATATATGAATGCTTTTATTGGAAAATCTCTTGTGCTTGTCATCATCAAAAAGGGGGAGATTGTAAGCCCAATGGTTCCCACCTTGGCATTCCCATCTTCTTTTGATGATTCCAATACACAAGTGATTTTATATCACTAATGTGTTTGAATGTCTACGTTGTAGATTATAGTTGTGCTAAGACAAGATTGCTTGGATTGAGGCCAAGAAGCTCTCATTGGACCACATTAGGAAGGCCAAAGACATCGGAGATCCAAGATGCATGAAGACTTGAAGCATCGCAATTGAAGATCGAAGTCGTTTTAGAATGTAAAGATCCAATCCTAGTTTAGGTGTTTAGAGTCATAAATAAAGTAAATCACACACCCCTAAATGTTTAAGAGATTGTCCTTGTTGTGTTCCAACACTTTGGAACCCTCATAACAATCCCACTTGGTGTAGAGTTGGAAGCCCAAATGAATAAAGAAACAAGAATTGAAAATCTGCTGGAAATAGGCTTCTTGGAACTCCGAGAGAATTCTCGGAGCTCCGAGTTCGGAACTCCGAGAAATTCCTCGGAGCTCTGAGATTTGATCCAGTAACATTTTTCTATCTTCTGTTTTAATTCCCGGAACTCCGAGAGAATTTCTCGGAACTCCGAGACCACTATTTCGGGAAGAAATTATAGCCGTTGGGGTTTTTGCCAGATTTACCACTATGCTCCCAAACGGTCATATTTTGGTTTTTCTATATAAATGGGTATTCTAAACTTCCCAACTATCAATCCTAACACTCTAAAAACCTATTGGAATATCCTAAGAGTGAATCAAGATTGTTTATGCCTCTCATCCTCTAGATTTAGGATTTGGATCATTAGGCTCAAATTTGTACATCTTCTACAAACCTTGTAAACCCTTGTGAGGGTTTTTTATTTATTTCTTTCTTTATCAAGACGATTGTATTTGGGCGAGTGTTCGGAGAAGTGGAGCCCACTCTCCGTGGTGAGGATTGCCACTAAGGTTAAAGGCAATTGGAATTGTAATCGGCACCGATCTTCGCCGAAGTTAAGAAGATCAAATAGTGAAGCCATCAACGGGTTTAGTTGGTGGAGTAGAGTAGGCCTCACGTTGGAGGACCGAACCACTTTAAATCTCGGGTGCACTCTCTCTTATCTCTTGCTTTTCTTTTATTGCACTTCGGATTTAACTTGTGTGCTTAATATTTTCAGTTTTGATCTCTTAATCTTCAAAATTGGGTTAGAGTTTTCAAAAGTTTAAAACTTGTTAGGAACCTAATTTTCCCTCCTCATGAGTTGCCATTAGAATAGTACTCAGGCCTACCCTTGGAATTTCAGAAAGACTTAGAGAAGACCAAACAAGATTCAAAAGAGTCTTTCTTGGCATTTGGAAAAAGATGGAGGGAGTTGGCAGCACAAATAATTGACCGTTCCACTGAGAAAGAGCAAGTTCAGATGATACTCAAAAACCTGTCCCCTCAGTTCTACTATCACATGTCTCTCCAGTATTATCCTGACTTCGAGCACCTCATTAATGCTGGCACACAAATTGAAGAAGCAATGTCACAAGGGGTGTATAACCGAAGCAATCATAATATCTGGGATTTTAAGAAGCCTACACCCGCACAGGTCAAAAAGGTTAGCAATGTCACTCGTGCCAATCCTCAACGGCCAAGACCTCAGAACCCTATAGTCATGGATTATGATCAACCCATGGTCGCACCTCAGCAGAGTCACCAGTCTGTGGAACCCAATCCTGCGAGAGGGGCCCGACCCGCCTCTCTTTTAGTCTCTCGTACCCACTCAAATGGCGTGTGCCTTTTATTCTCAATATACATCATCTTTTTGGTGAACTTGGGATTACAAAAAAAATTCGAATTTCACGCAAAAGAGAATGACCAAAGTCGCCACCTAGGTAAAGGACCTAGGACCCATAAGTGACACTGCAATGATCTGCGATCCCAGAAATCTAGAATCGTTATCTGATTACAAGAAAGGAAGGTATAACGGATTACCACCATATGCATCATTCTTGCCCGATAATCCGGTCTTCAATTCCAATGAGTAACTCATTTAAATTTCTTTAAAAGGCTCATTTAAATGATCTTAATGTGCAAACTACGAGACATGTATCCTAGATGATCTAATTTCAATGTGATTCTTAGATATGTCTTTTGATTTTCTTGATTTGTTCATATTCAATCTATGTGAAAGACCTCTTGAAATTCTAATTTGGGAGAAGTGCTAGGTGATTTAATCACTTTAATTTAGGGTTGGAAAATGATAAAGAAATAAAATAAAATCCTAAAACTCTACTAAAATGTGTGTAGGGTCGACACATGCTTGGTATGTGATCCAAACATACAAGTTGCCTACGTAGCCAAGTCTCACTGGGATCAGAGTCGACGTAGTTCGGTGGCCTAAACTAAGCTACATGCCTAACTCATCTAAGACACTGATCCATACTGGACAGACTGTTTCAATGGTTTTAGAGAAATTATTTAATTCAAGTTGATAATATTTTATTATCCTAGGACTCCATCTAAGATGCTATATGATCCTATCTAAGTGCAAGACGCTCTCTAAACTAATGCAGGTGGGACCTACATCCTAGGTGTAGACATCCCCATTTTGCTACGCTTTGAAAAGCAAGAGATTCAAAAATTTCATCAAGTCTTGAGTCGGTCTTCCACATTAGATTAGGTATTCTTGCGTTTTTAAGGAGTTTTGAAGTTGGTTCGCAATTCTAAAAGTCTCTACGGGGTTCCATTGGCCTCTGAAAGATGAAAATTCAAGTTTTCGATGAAGTAGGAAAACCTGCTATTTTTAAAATTTCTCATGGTTTTCCTCATTTTTCATCGATTTTTGCATTATAAGGGTATTTTGGTTATTTCCAATATGTCACATTTGACCCTCGAGTTGTGTCTGAGAAATCTTGAGTGATTCCACGAATTTTGAAAAACCTGCTAAATTTAGAACTTCTCAGGGGTTTCACTTCATTTGAAAATTTCACGTGTCGAGGGCATTTTGGGCATTTTCAAGGGGTTCCAAGTGATCCTGTTTGATATCACCCACCAAAAGAAGAAAACTTAAAAACTTTCTATTTTTTAGGTTTGCACATGAAGACTTTCTATTTTGAACTTTTTCCTTTGGGGGCAATCCAATCCAATTTAAGGTCATTTTAGTCGCTTTTGGGTGTGTAATGATCAAACATAGGCATTTTGGTCCGAAAAATTATTTTTTCTAAAGGGGATGGTTTGACCATTGCGAGGAATTCGAATTGCTTTAGTGATCCCAAGTTCACTAAAAGGAGGAATTAAATCAAATAATAAAAAGTACACGCCAATCGTGTGGGTACGAGAGACCAAGAGAAAGGGAGGCGGGTCGCGCCGCCCCTCTCGCGGGATCGGGTCCCACACTAGGTTAACTAGGCTTGTCTTGTAGGAAAAATGGGTTAACTAGTGAAACCTAAACTATGGCTTGGTTGCTAATAATAGCAATCGGCCGTGATGAGGCTGACTGGACTCCTAACTCTAGGACTCCCTAGGACCTAGAACTCAACGTCACGGAGGTGTTCCTAAAGAGGGTGTAAAGACTCCTACGAGGTGGGGCCGTGATCCAACGGTTCCAAAATTGATTTGAATATAGCTTAGACCAACCCAAGCTACTAAGTTAATAATTTTTCATCTTTTAAAGGTTCCTAACATCTAGAATTTAGGAAAGATCTAAGGCTCTAAGGGTTGGGTATTTCCATGCTTGGGTTGAATTCATGAAAGGGAATCGTACTTTCTACCCTTAAACAGTTCGGCAAATAAATTATGATATATTGCTGCCTGGCATTTTCTCAGGATTTTCATCGACAAAGACCTCGGAGCCAACAATATATTTAAATTTAGATGCTAAAAAGTCCAGAGTCGATCGCAATGAAGAAGCGATTATGAATACAACCCTCATATTTAAGATGACCTAGAATAGTAAGTTATGAAAGAAATTAATGATTTTTAAGGTTTCTGTTCAAGTAACTTAAGGATTACATTTATTCTGGAAATATATGATATTCTGGAATTTGTCACGATTTTTAGAATTAAAATAAAATTTTAATGATTTTAATTAAATCAAGCCGTTTCAATGGTGTTACAAAGAAATTTATAGGAAAAATCATCCAAATTAATACTAGAATATTTGCATAATAATATCAAATCACAGTAGAAATTTCATACATTATTTCTTGATTTTACTATTTTTAACAGATTTATTTATGTTCTGGCCAAATCAAGTAAAAATCAATAGAAAATATCAAAACAAGCACTAAAATTCAGAAACAATTCATAATATGATTTTTCTGAGCCAATTCATGTTATTATAAAATTTCAGCTTCCAAAGAGTTCATTTGGTAACAACTCCTTTGTACATGTCGAAAATATTAGTTTTTAATCAACAAATTCAAAACAAATAACAAATAAACATGAAATCCTTTCAAACTTTCCCAATGATCTTCGAAAATTAAAAATATATAGAGAACAAAATTTCATCAAATTTTGAATTATTTGGACAAGCAAATGAATTTTTATTCATCAAATATCATTTTTCTAGGTATTTTTTGAACGAATTTTAAAACTATCTAGATAAACGAATTCCACTGAAGTTTTTTGATTTTTTATGCTCCTTTAATTCAAATTAAACTCAGAAAATATAACTTCACTAAAACCCTTGGTTTCAAACTGGTTGCTTTGAAAATCGACTTAAAACCCATTTGAAACCCTAATTCGTCGAACATCATTTTTCTACACGTAAAGCGATTTTTGTTCCACTAATTTTGAATTTTCAATGTTCTTTTAACTTGATTAACAGTCAGAAAATCTAACTTCGTGAGAAACCCTTGGTTTTAAACTAGTTGCTTTGAAAATCAATTCAAAACCTAATTAAAACCCTAATTCATTGAACATCTTATTTTCTTTATGTAAAAATAATTTTCTTCCACTAAAATCAATAATAACATGAATTGGCTCATCATGAATCTTATTATGATTATGCAAAACGAAATCCCATGAATTTTCCACAAGAAACATGAAAGAACAAGAAAGGAATACTCCTAAATATGTTACTCGTTTTTAACCAAAAAGAGTTTAAGATACTAATCTTCGCAAATCCAAAGTCTATAGGGCTGGTAATCCGAGATATACGCTTTGTCCAGCCCTTTAATACGCAAAAGGAAAACCCAAGGTTGTCGTAGAGAAGAGCCGCTTCGAATAACAATTGAAAGAAGATGAAGGAGATGGACTTTTTTCAAAGAAATATGGCCAATTATTCCACCAGAAGAGGTGGGCAAATTTTTTGGGAGAGAGGGATGGCTGGACATTTTTCCAAGAGTCCTAAAAGGTTGGTTCAATATCTTTCTGTAGAGAAAGCTAGGGCTAAAACTAGTATAGCAACTCCCCAGTGGAGTCGCCAGTCTGTGGGACCCGATCCCGCGAGAGGGGCGCGACTCGCCTCTCTCTTGGTCTCTAGTACCACGCGAGCGACGTGTGCTTTTGACTATTTATATGAATAGTCTTTTTCGTGAACTTGGGATCACTAAAGCAATCCGACTTTCACGCAAAAGTGAATGACCAGAGTCTCTACCTAAGTAAAGGACCTAGGACCCATAGGTGACACTGCAATGATCTATGATCTCAGAAGTCTAGATCAGTTACCTGATTAGTAGAATGGAAGGTGTGGTGAATACACTATATGCACCTTTCTCGCCCGGTAATCTGGTCTTCAATTTCAAAGATTAACTCACTTAAATTTCTTTTAAAATGCTCATTTAAACTCTCTTGATGTGCGAACTACAGGACATGCATCCTAAATAATTTAATTTTAATGTGATTCCTAGATGTATCTTTTGATTCTCTTGATTCAGTTTGGTTCAATCTATGTGAGAGTTCTCCTAAAATATAATTTTGGGGAAATCCTAAGTGTTTTATTTGATTTATTTTCGCCGTTTACAGTTTATACTCATGCGGACCAGGAGTGCATCTTACATGCCTACTTTTTTTGATGTTTTATGAGATTGATGAGATTTAGTTTAAGTTGGATTAGGCTGTTTGAACTACATTACATGTTCCTAAGACTAATGCAATGGACTTAAATTGCATTTTTAGTATTTTTGTGAAGTTTGGATCTAGAAGTTCTACTGGGGAACCTAGAGTGTGATTTCTAAGTTTCCAATCCTTGAACCTAGAACTTGAGATTTTAGAAGTTAAGATTTTGAATTAAAGTTTTCCAATATAAATAGCTTGAGTTTTTTAGATTCTTAGGACTTTTGAATTTTTTTAAGTTCCAAATTTAACAAAGCAACTAAGCATGCAAAAAAAGCGAACAATTACTCTAAACATGCAAAAGAACGAGACAAATAATTTACGCATGCAAATTCTAAACATACAAATGGAGTAACTAAACATATGATAGAACGACTAAACATACGAGATAACACAAGCAGAATTAACTAAACATGCAACTACGAACGATGCAAAAGATGGGCCTTGGAAGGGGAAGAAAAGAGGTAAAAGAATGGTTGCAGGATATGAGTTATACGAGCTGTTTGGTTGTAGAAAATGGCTTTTGGCACTGGTGGGCGTTGTCGGGCATTGGATAGGCAATTCTGGATTGTGGCTTTAGGCACTGGGTAGGCAATTTAGGCACTGACGGGCTTCCTCAGGCACTTCATAGGCAATTCTGGGTTGTGGCTTAGGCACTGGGTAGGCAATTTAGGCACTAGATAGGCAATTTAGGCACTAGTGTAGTATAAGGTTAGCGTGAGTTGGGCACTAATCTAGACGAAGGCCGAGCATGGGTGGATTCGAATGTTGGGCGAGGGCAGTTAGGATTGGCAAAATCGATGTTATGAGCCGTTGGATCAATTTAGGTTGGGTAAGGGGCCGATGATGTTGAGAAAATTAGGTTGGGTTACAAGCCGTTGGATTAATTTAGGTTGGGGAATGGGCTGATGGTGTTGGGCAAATTAATGAGGTATGATGGCATGTAAGGAATAGAATATTGGATCGGGTATGACTGTATGAGAGTATTGTCATGTGGCCATGACCATGATGAGGTTGATGGGCCATGGTGGGAGAAAGTGTTGTTGAGACCGAATGATGAGGGAATGATTTTATGGGCTATGGGTGATGTCTAATTGGATCAGGTTGGGGTGAATTGGTTCGGTTTGGGCCCGGGTTAGGCTAGGCTAAGGCGAGTTGGGTTAGGTCCTGGTAGACTCGGGTTGAACTTGGGCTGAATCGGGTTGGACCTGGTTGAGTATAGTTGGGCTGATTTGGATTTAACTTTGGCTGAATCGGGTTGAACTTGGGCTAACTCGGCTAACCTTGGGCTGACTCGGGTTGGCTTGCCCTCGGCTGAACTTGGGCTGACTCGGGTTGGCTTGGGTTGGACCTGGGATGAACTTGGGCTGACTCGGGTTGAAGTTGGGCTGACTCGAGTTGGCTTGGGTTGAACCGGGTTGCGGTTGAGTCTAATCCAGGTTGGATTAGGACTGCGGGTTGCGGGTTGCGGGTTTATGGTATAGGTCTGGGTTGGACCGGGCTGAACTGGATGGGGCCGAGTTGAGGTGAATCGGTCGAGTATGCACAACACATACTTTTGGGGGACCAACACAATGCATCTAAGCTCATACAATACGTTATTCTTAATCCTCATCGTATACAGTGTATGGTTCCATTCCACTAGATTAAGGACTTCTTACCGTGTATTGGTGTATATCACTAAATACATGGGCTTACTCCCTTGGGGCTCACAAGCATGGCTCGACTTCTTATTTGAACGGTGCACGGAATAAACACATGGATTTCGACCTACACTCGAGTTGGCTCCATATGGGTTTCATACACTAATTTCGTGGGGGTACAAATTAGGGCCATATGGGTCTAATATCCTGTATAGAAGTATGAAGTGCAGCCATTAGGCTTGGCTAAATTGATTTTTGACCATTGGAGTGGATTTCAACAGCAAGTGCCGGATGACCTTGGGGGAAGAGTTGCACAAGGGTAACCACTACAAGAAATATGATAATTTCCGACGTTCCAGTACCAACGTTCCAAAAAACCGTTCCTAATTTTGTATTTACACCCACGGTCATAAAGTAGAGCGACGCTAATCTTTGTTTATATTAAGCAACGGTCAGTGCACGTCGGTGACTATAACAACAAGGCATTTGTTTTCGGAACGTCGTTGAATTGGGGATGAAGAGCGCGCCCCACTTTTCCATGCCCCCGCTTTCTTAATCGTATCAGCTAAAAATCCTCTTAAAAACCATTCTTTTCGCCTTAGTTTTCCAAACCCCTACGCTTTGTAAAACGTATCAGCTTATCCTCAATAAAAACCCATCTTTTCCCTTCTAAATAGAAACCCTCTAGAAATCGTTCCCTATTTTGTCGATCCCTATTTCCTGCAAAAAAATCCCATTAGAAAAGAAGAGTAAGAAGAAGAAGAAGAAGAACAAGTAGAAGAAAGGTACGCATTTTTTTTAGGGCAGCGATATTTTCCCCCTTCTGATGGATATTTTCCTCCCCTATAACAGAAATCGTTAACTTTTATTGCTTTTGGAGTTAACGGTGGCTCCTCCACCCTTTCATACGATATCTGCTGTTGAATTTTTTATTGTTTCTTAGTCAGAACCATTTGATCTTAATTTCACAATTATGGCATTTTAAATACTAATCGATACTCTTTTTTCCCCTTTTAATTTGATTGCGGGCGTTCCATCTGTTGATTGGTATCTGTATTTCCTTTTTTCCGCTTGAAGATAATGGCGATTGCCGATTAGGGTTTCAAAGTTCACTGTTTATAATTTTAAATTTCTAATCCAAGCTGATGACACCATTATGACATTACCCTCTGCAGCTGAGTAATTTGAATTGTTTCATGTACCCTATTTAGATAAATTTATTGATGCCATGCCTTATAAACAAAAGGAAAAAGAAAAAAACTAGAACAAACTGTGGACTAGGTTAGGAGCACATTTAGTCAGGAATGTTGCATTGTCATGGACTATGTCGGAAACCAGATTTCCCAGAGCTTCTTTATGATATCAAAGACAATACTATATAAAGTTGTAGCATGATGCAAAAAGACCCTGGTAAATTAATGCATTAGATGCATATTAAGTGAGGCGATTCGTTTTAGGTCTTATATGTTCCTAATTTCCAATATGTGTCTCCTGACAAGTTCCTCATGGACTTAATAAACACGTCGGAGCATTGTCGTCTCAGATGAGTTTTGAATTCTCTAGCTGCAGTATGTCTCAGATTTCTTATAGGTGATGATACTGTTAAACCTTAAAAAGACATCTTTTTTATTCTTAAATGTGTTAATAGGTCAATTGGAACCAGAGAGATGAGGGAAACATAGTGGCATTGATGAAATTTTGAGCAATTACTTTTTTTGGAGGGATTGGAATAACAATCCAAATAGGATCTGTAGATGCTATTTCATCTTATTTCTGTAGAAGATCACTTGTTTTTTTTTTTGTCCTTTTTTGGCTCCTCGATATTTTTAAAAGGATCAGGTTGTTGATTGAATCAGGTTGTTGATTGATTAAATACTTGGGAGTCAGGGAGTCCCTTTTTGAGGATGTTTGCAATTATTAGCACAATGGTCAAAGAAACTCAAGTAGAAGCTATATAAGAAATGATGGAGTTTAGAGGGGATATCTCCTCTACAGAATTCAAAATCAGTTGTATAAGCAGAAGCTGCATAATATGTCAATCCCTTGTTTTTATGCCTTGTGGAACTTGAAGTATTTAAAGGAGAAGAGAGAGAAGGCATCATTTTTCACCCTTTTATCCCTGCATTATGGCAGAGCATGTAAGGCATAAGATGAAAACATTCTGAACTCTTCCTTGCACCTGGTTTTATTTTTGGGTTCCTGTACCCACAATGCCCATTATTGACTCGAATAGCCATGACTGGACAACAATCTATCTTTGTTTGGCAAACTTATGGTGGAAGGTGACTCTAGGAACGTGATCATGTGGGCATTGAAGCTATTGCCAGGCCTGTTGAGACTTGCTCAATTCATTGGGTCTGCCCACTGAATGATCTTCATCATGTTTTCATTGTGTTGCAGAGTATTTTGTGTCAACAAAATGATTTTTGTTTAGAACTATAGGTCAACCCATTTACAGGTTTACACTGTGTATACTTGTTAAATCCTTAGCATTGTGATTTTCATTGGGTAGTTGGTGGTTATGAGTTACCAAACCATTCCTATTTGCGACATTGGGACTACACATTAAGTGATATTCATGGTACTTCCAATTCAATTTCATGGGCACTCACAAAACTTTGGACCTTGTTTTATTTCATTTTGGCTGTACAACTTGGAATGAATTTGAGATTTCCTAGGCTTCACTTTAGTTTATGAACAAAAGAGGTTAAGAGGAGAGCAGTCTATTGTAGGGGTTTGGGTCATAAGTTGAGGGTATGATTTAACCCACTAGGACAATGGCATTGTGTGTAAATTGCCAAGCTAAAAGATTTTTTTTTAGGAAAGCAAAGCAGAGCACCTCCTTTCATTTTCCTTCAGGAATGTTTAGAAAAGTATCAGAGGTGCATATGAAGTCGTCCAACCTCTTTCCTCCTAAGATTTTTGGATCTTCAAATGACCCTCCTATTACAGCACCTAGAATCAAAAGTCATGGATGGAAAGAATCAGACCTGCAAAGAAAATGGTGTCCCAAAAGTCAACCAAGCATAAGGTTGTTTATGTTCAGGGCTTTAACTCTTGCAGACATGATGCATGGCATTTGTCTTCAGAAATATTTGAAGAGCTAGGAATCTATTTGGTGTCTTTTGGCAGAGTAGGGTATGGAAAGAGTGCTCCAAATCTTATCAGGACCCTAAAAAGCGTAGGTTTGGGAACCCATGACTGCTTTGGTGAGTGGATGCTCTGAGGAGAGAGAAAGTCCTTCTTCTTCTCTTCTCCCTCCCCTCCTCCCCGGTGGGAGCCGGCGGCGTCCGGCGTGAAGCAAGGGCCCATGCCCTTCACGTGAACAGCATGGTGGGTTTGGGTTAGCTTCTTCTCTGTTTTCCTTCTTTGTCCAACTAATTTGTCCCTGGTTTTAGATCAGTTTACTGCCATTTTAGTTCCTTTTTTTGCTTGCATCTTCTCTTTTCGGCCAAGATCTGTTTGGATCAGTTTCCAAAGCACCGTTCAGTTCAGCTCAATCACAGTTTCTTACGATGGTTGCTATTGATGATCCTGCTCAAATCCTTCCTCATGCTGTTTCTATTGTTGTTCATGGTGACAATCCTGAAGATGCCACTCCTCAAGCTCTTGTGAATCATAATCATAATTCCTGTTTGGATTCGTCTTCCTAGCCTTCATTTGAAGTTTTGGAACCATCATTGCTTAAGTAGGATTACAAGCTTGATAGGAACCCCGCTATACATGGACACTCACACCGCCGAGGCAACGAGACTCAATTTTGCAAGGATTTGCATTCAAGTAAAGGCTGGGCAGCAGCTGCCCGACTCTATAAATCTCAAAACCTCCAAGGGAGAAGAACTCCAAAGCATAGTTTATGAATGGAAGCTAAGGGCCTGTTCTTTTTGCAAGGATTTTAGTCATTCCTTTAAGCAATGGATAAAAGTTGGATGCAACTGCCAAGGTACGACCCTCTGAATGGGTGATAACCTTTTCATATTCATATTTTAGTTTTTCATTATATCAACCTACACGTCTCACATTTCTTCTATTATGTTTTAAATAGGAATGAACCAGCGTATAGGCGTGGCTGGTTCAGGCTCAACAACCAGATCTCAGCCCCGGAGTTGCCCCAAATGACAGCTACGGCCAGGTATTTGGGGTAGAGAGACCCGGCAGGGTGCGGATGATGGGGCCCGGACCTACGCCGAGTAGGCTATTTGGCTGTACATCCAAAGGAGGGATGTCACAGGAGAGGGCTGCGTCTTATGGTTTTGCAAAGAAGGGATGGCACATACGCTCAACAAATCATGTCTTTCTTCAGGATATGGATAAACTTTTTAATTGCTTTGTTGAGTTGTAGACTGTTCTTATCAGCGACTATTATGTATTACTTATTTTGACCATGAACCTATATAGGTGTCCTACCTACCTTTTCTGTTCTGTTCTGGAACCAGGTTCTCTAGCATGCCTGGTAACTTTGATTTAGAAAAAAAATTCCTCATGTGGCAAAGTACCATGTTGCTCGACCCAAATTTTACTTTTATTAATAAGCTGTGTTTTATGGATTTGGTAGCTATCTTATTCCAAACACTGGTTGACTTTGGATGCTTTTGAAATCCTTCCTTGCAGGATGTGTGCAATCTACTTCCAAATCTAAATGTGAGTGAACTAATCAAGGCTTTTGCAGGTAATGGCATCAATGTTGTTGAAAACTGTATTTTGGCCTTTCATTCATCATATTGTAATTGTTACATCTAACTTTTTACTCTTGCAGTGAAAACGAATGATATGATGCTGGTTATTTTCCTTTCGTCCCTCATTCGGAGCGTAATTGCACTCCACAACTGGATAAACAACAGGGTAATGTTGTTTCTCATGATATCAATGGTCAGTTTTTAATATAAATTCATACTCTTAAATTTCTGCCTCCATGTAGTGGCCAATTCATTATAAATTCTGAGCTCTGTTAAAAATGAAAATTGCTGATAAGTTGATAAGTATTTGAATTTCATAACTACTTGAAGATTCACCTCTCTCTCTCTCTCTCTCTCTCTCTCTCTCTCTCTCTCTCTCATAACTACTTGCTATTAGAGGGGTTGGAGGAACTTCCTCCAAACTGACCAGGAGCCAAGTTTTGTTCATGTAAGTGGGGGAACGACTAAAGCAAAAATAAATCCGAGAATCTTGTTCAAAACCGTGACCCACGAGAGAGCCTGTTTCATGTACATCTCATTTTTTTTCAGGGCTAATTGATTGCGTTAATGTGTATTAATCATAAGTAAGCAGTATTTGGGTGTGGACCAACCGACTTAGACATATGCAAGTTCTGTTTGCGTGTGGACAAAATGACTTGGACTCATGTAAGTTCTGTTCGGGTGTGGGCGAACCGATTGGATGCAAGTCTTTTTCCCCTTTCATTGCTCGTTTATCACCACAAGCTGCTCTACCGTCCAGAAACAGTGGCCTCCCTACCTCAAGTATATAAGTGCACTTGGGGTTTCATCTTTCATTCACAACTTCATCTTTGTTCATCTAACAAAGAAAAGAAGAATTAGAACCCCTAATTGAGTATTTCTTACTAGTCTCTAAACTAGTAGCTTTCCCACTAGCTTTCATGGCTTTCCCCCTTGAATTTTGTCCTTCCACCCCATCTCCCACAACTGTATCAAGTGAAACCCAAAGGACCAAAGGCCCTTACATGTGCATTGCTCATCATCAAAGCTCCACCCATGACAATAGTTTGGCCTTTACACCATCTAACACTTACCTGGTAAGGCCACCATTACTCTTTTAGATTTAGATGAGATAATACAGTTAATTTTATTTTTGGTTTTACTGTCCTTACTCTTCCTCTTCCATGTTTGATGATCAAAAGATTTAATATTCTGTTCTATTTTCACTAACATTGTCACTCAAATAGGATGGCCTGCGGATCAAACAAATGGAGAAAGTGAAGGAAGTACGGCTTATGCTATGCGAAGCGGGTAACACGTTGGAGGGTATGATTATGATCGATTCTCTGCAACGCTTGGGCATCAATTACCACTTTCAGGAAGAGATCGAAGCCATTCTAGATTTCCATCATCGGAGTCTTGATGTTAGTACTGGTTTTACACATCGTAGCTTGTACGAAGTTGCGCTTTGCTTCCGATTGTTGCGCCAACATGGGCACTATGTATCCGCAGGTGGGTACTTCTATTGACATATCAGTATATCACTAAAATTATAGTTAAAGATGAGAGATCAGTTGGATATTTTCAAAATGGCATTATTTTTAAAATATAAAAAATGGGTAAAAGTCTTTTGATTCAAAAGAAACTTGATTTATGAAAGGGTGCTTTTTTTATATTTAAAAAATACTTATTTTAAATGAAAGTATATCTTTCTGTGAAGGTGTGCCTTCATATCCTTTTACTTCCTATAAAAGAAGGCTTTAGTGTCTCATTTAAAAACAATCTCTTAGTAGCGTCTAGGACTCTAGGATTTTGGATTTGTATTCTTCCTTGTCCCTTTCAGTTCCAACTAAGTGGGGGCATACTAGTTCGGTGTTGGACTTTATTTTCATGTGGCCACTTGCAATAGTGGGGAAATAAAAGTCTTTAAAATAAAGCCTTAATAGGCTTGCCTTGCCTAATTTTTGTTTTTTTTACCTCATTCCATTTGTCCCTATGTTTCCTAATTTGAACATTTGCATCTTCGTAATTTGATCATTCATCATACCAATTAGTCTCAACTAGATCTCCTACTGACTACTCTGCATGGAACAGATGTGTTTAAGAACTTCAAAGACGAGGAGGGGACATTTGGCCAATACGTAGGTAAAGACATAAGGGGAATGATGGGTTTATATGAAGCTTCACACCTCAGAATAGATGACGAGGATATACTTGATGAAGCTTATGACTTCACCTCCAAGCATCTTAAGGCTTCGTTGACAGTTATGGAACCTGACCTCCGGACCTAGTAAGACATACCTTGGAGCATCCTTTTCACATGACATTGCCAAGGTTCAATGCCAACTACTACCTCAAAAACTACCAAGGAGACAATGGGAGGACAGGAGTCTTACAAGAAATAGCAAAATTGGATTTCAACATCGTTCAGTCGTTGCACCAAGGAGAGCTTAGAGCCATTCTAAAGTAAGCAATTCTGTTTCCAATTGAATTTTACTTCAGACTAATATCAGACTTTCTAACTTAATGACTTCTCCTTCCAAATTCAGGTGGTGGAAAGACCTGGGTTTGTCGAAGGAATTATGTTTTGTTAGAGACCAACCAGTGAAATGGTTCTTGTGGCCCATGGCAATGCTCTCACACCCTCAATTCTCAAAGTACAGAGTTGACCTCACAAAACCCATATCGCTCGTTTACATAATTGATGACATTTTTTATGTTTATGGGACACTTGATGAACTCATCCTCTTCACAGAAGCAGTCAATAGGTGAGTAAGAAAAAACCCATATCGCTCGTTTACATAATTGATGACATTTTTGATGTTTATGGGACACTTGATGAACTCATCCTCTTCACAGAAGCAGTTAATAGGTGTGTATACAGGTTCTATTAATAAAATTTGTGGATGTAGTTACTTGTACTTGTCAACAGGTTATGCATAATGTAATGGTTGTGTATCCAAACAAGTTGTGGATATGGATATATTTATGTGGTTGTTTGTATTCAAATGTAAACAGGTGTACACCAGATTAACACATGTGTTGTAGTGTAAATGTACCGAAATTTAGGGAGAATTAAACAATCAGTGATTTTTTTTAAAAAAAAAAACCAAGATTCACCGATAGTCATGTGAACGTCGCTGTATAGTGACGGACTCACATTTAGCGACGGTTATGACCATCGGTAATATTAACGACGGTTACTAAACCGTCGGAGATTCAAACCATAAATCCACCCTTATGGTTCTATCACCGACAGTCGTGACCGTCGGTAATTATACGGACGGTCAATAAAACATCGGTGAATGGTTAATCTACACCGACACTTTATAAACCGTCGGTGTAGTTGCCATTTCCGGCATTAGGAAAAAACAATTTGCGACGTTAATAAACGTCGGTAGAAATATATACACCGACGTTTGTTAGAAAGCGTCGGTAAACACCTTTAGGCACGGTTGAATTGGCAGCAGTCCATGAAACCGTCGGTGCATCATATACCGACATTTTTTGGTATATACACCGACGGTCACGACCGTCGGTGAAACTCATTTTTCTTGTAGTGAACTCAAATAGGGATTAGGTTCAATCTTAGGTTTGAGTATCTATAGGTTACCAAACAAGGGATGGTTTCAAATTGGATTTGAGGGTCTAAAGAAAGCCAAGTAAGGATTTTGGTAGGAGAAAAGGGAAGAGGATAAAAGTTATATTAAATTCCATGCAAATCCCTTCCCTTTTATTCAAATTTTATGAAAATTTCCAAAACTAGAGGCTTTCTATTCTTGAGGATTTGGAATTTGAATCTTCGCAAATTCGAAGGATCGAACTTGTGAGGCTTACAAATCTGAAAATTCAAGAAGAAACCAAAAGAATTTGCATGGTTTTCTTTAAGAACAAATTAAAAGAAACACAAAGTTGGCCCACCTCCTGTGAAACCCGTTGATGCTTCTTTTAATTTCCAAATACTATGAAGATGATCCCTTGTTGATAGTGAAATTGCAAGGGTGGTCCCGAAATGGCAACTTTGAGGAGTGAAAATTATTAGGTAGCCAGCAAGTTTTAACCTTTTCAAAACTCAAACCTAATTTAGAAGATTAAGAGATCAACAATGAATTTCAAGCACATAAGTTAAATCTAAATGTGCAATGCAAATAAAGAGCAAGAGGTCAAGAGAGAGTACACCCGAGATTTAAAGTGGTTCGGTCCTCAAAACGCGAGGCCTACTCCACTCCAACAACAAAAACCCGTTGATGGCTTCACTATGTGATCTTCTTAACTTCGGCGAAGATCGGTGCCGATTACAAAATTCCAACCGCCTTTAACCTTGGTGGCGATCTTTACCACGGAGAGTGGGCTACGCTTCTCCGAACACTCGCCCGAATACAATCTTTGAATAAGAAAGAAGGAAACAAAAAATCCCTCACAAGGGTTTACACACTTTGTAGAAGATGTACAAATTGAGCCTATGATCCAAATTCTAATCTTGGATGATGAGAGGCATAAATAAGCTTGATTCACTCTTTGAATGTTCAAGTGTGGTTTAAGAGTGTTAGGATTGATGGTCTTGAAGTTTAGAATGCTCATATTTATAGAAAACACCAAATATGACCGTTCAGGGGCATTATGGTAATTCCTGCGAAAATTCCCAACGGCTATAATTATGGCCGTTATAGTGTTCTCAGAGTTCCGAGAAATTCTCGGAGTTCCGGGAATACAAACAGAAATGAGAAAAAAGCTACTGGACCATTTCTCGGAGCTCCGAGGAATGTCTCGGAGTTCCGAGCTCGGAGCTCTGAGAATTCTCTCGGAGTTCCGAGAAGCCTATGTCAAGCAGATTTTCATTTCTTGTTTTTGGGCTTCCAACTTTACACCAAGTTTGAATTGTTATGAGGGTTCCAAAGTGTTGGAACACCACAAGGACAATCCTTTAAACATTTTAGGGTGTGTTACATTAACTAATTTATGCCTCTTAAGATCTAAAACTAAGATTGGATCTTATACAATCTAACATGACTTCGATCTTCAATGCGATTCTCCAAGTCTTCATTCGTCTTGGATCTTCGATGTCTTTGGCCTTCATAATGTGGTTCAATGAGTGCTTCTTGGCCGCAATCCAAGCAATCTTGTCTTAGCATCGATGTGATCTACAACTTAGTCAATCAAACACATTAGTGATCATAAATCACTTGTGTATTGGAATCATCAAAATAAGATGGGAATGCCAAGGTGGAAACCATTGGGCTTACAATCTCCCCCTTTTTTATGATGAGAAGCACAAGAGATTTTTCAATAAAAGCACACATATATTTCCTTACATGAGATTTCTTGAGATTTTTCTCCCCCTTTGGCATCTATAAAAAAGATGGGGTAAAAGAAAAATAAAGGGATGAAATTTACAAATTTTAAGCTCCCCATTTTTCAAGGAAAAAGATAAACATAGAACTCCCCCTTTTGGAAAAACAAATTCAATACAAGAGGGGAAATATTAAATAACCATACAAAGATATTCAATTTAAGGAGTAAGCCCCTAATCTAAGCATATATGATAAAAATCATATGGGGGCTTTGGGAACCCAAGTTTTCTTGGGTCCACCACTATCCCTAATCTTAGATGCACATTGGAATTGGTAGTAACCATTTATTTCATAATAATGGCATCTAACATGAGGGTTAGTTAAGCTAGTCCTATCATAAAATGCATGATTAGGTCTATGACTAGCTTTCTTTAAGATTATGTCAATTATTTTGTCACCATTTAAGAATCCATGGAGACAGAATCTTAACATTTTATTTTCATTATGAAGATGTGTTATTTGATTTAAAAAATCATTAATGTCATCTTCATAAGATTTGGAAGAGCTTGCCACATTTTGGAGTTGGCAAGTTTTCTCATCCAAACAACCCTTAAGGGTTTCAATCTCAAGTTTAAAATTCTCAAGTTGTGCTTGAGATTGAGATTTAGAAATGGAAGAAGATGATTCATTTTTCAAAACATCAAGTTCATTTTCTAATTTAGAAATAGATTTTTTAAGAACTTTATTTTTTGAAATTTGAGAATGCAAAGTAGTGCACAATTCATTATAAGATATTATTTCATTATCACTACTAGATGAATAACAAGAGGGGTTAGAATTTACCTCAACTTCATGGGAGAATGCCCTGAGGCAAAGATCGTCTTTTTTGTCTTCCCCTTCGCTTGAACTTTTGCCCGACGTGCTTAACGCATCCCAACCGGCGGCAAGAGCCTTGTGCTTCTTCCAATCCTTCTTCTTACCCTTGTACTTTGAGGAAGATGACTTGAGAAGTGGACACTCCGGTCTTTTGTGTCCCGTTTTTTTGCAATTGTAACACCTTATAGCTTCCTCAACTTCACTTTTTTCTTTCTTCTTCTTTTTATCCTTTTTATGCTTATTTCTCCATAAGCTTTTAAATTTTCTTAGCGCTTCTTCTTCATCACTATCCGCCTCACTTGAGGATCATGAGTCCGCTTTTACCTTGGAGACCTTTAGAGCTAGAGATCGACTCTCTTTTCCTTTCTCTTTTGGCTTCTTCTCCTCTTGTCGGCTAGTGAGGAGCATCTCATGGATGATGAGAGATCCTACGAGCTCCTCCACAGTAAACGTCTTGAGATTCTTTGATTCTTGTATGGCGGTTACCTTTGGATCCTAATGTGGAGGAAGAGACCTAAGCAACTTACTCACAAGCTCATCAGTATGATAAGATTTACCAAGATTAGCTAATTCATTAGAAATTTTAGAAAATCGGGTATACATTTCGGAAATACTTTCATTTTGACCCATTCTAAACATTTCATATTTGCTTTTTAACAAGTTTATTTTGGAATCCTTAACTTGAGATGTTCCCTCATGGGTAACGGCAAGTGTGTCCCAAATAACCTTGGCGGAATAAAAAAGAGCTACTCTATTAAACTCCTCCGTAGATAGGGCGCAAAACAAAGAATTTATGGCTTTGTAATTTAAATTTGCATGCCTTTTCTCTACGACATTCCATTCTTCAAATGGCTTGGAAGGCAAAGTGTAGCCATTTTCTACAATATGCCAAAGTTCCACATCTATCGAAAGAAGATAGATGCGCATCCTTGTCTTCCAATGTCCATAGTTGGACCCATCAAAGAAGGGAGGTCTAGTTGTGGAATGGCCTTCCGGAAGTTCGGTTCCATTTGTGTTTGCCATTTCACAATTAGAAAAGTTGCTAAAGATCTTATGATCTTTTCCTTGTTGAAATTTAAAGAAAAATTTACCAAAGATTTTAAGAAAAGAAAATCTTTTAAGAGCCAAGGCTCTGATACCAAGTGAAATTGCAAGGGTGGTCCCGAAATGGCAACTTTGAGGAGTGAAAATTATTAGGTTGCTAGCAAGTTTTAACCTTTTGAAAACTCAAACCTAATTTAGAAGATTAAGAGATCAACAATGAATTTTAAGCACACAAGTTAAATCTAAAGGTGCAATGCAAATAAAGATCAAGAGTTTAAGAGAGAGTGCACCCGAGATTTAAAGTGGTTCGGTCCTCAAAACGCGAGGCCTACTCCACTCCACCAACAAAAACCCGTTGATGGCTTCACTATGTGATCTTCTTAACTTCGGCGAAGATCGGTGCCGATTACAAAATTCCAACCGCCTTTAACCTTGGTTGCGATCTTCACCACGAAGAGTGGGCTACGCTTCTCCGAACACTAGCCCGAATACAATCTTTGAATAAGAAAGAAGGAAACAAAAAATCCCTCACAAGGGTTTACACACTTTGTAGAAGATGTACAAATTGAGCCTATGATCCAAATCCTAATCTTGGATAAAGAGAGGCATAAATAAGCTTGATTCACTCTTTGAATGTTCAAGTGTGGTTTAAGAGTGTTAGGATTGATGGTCTTGAAGTTTAGAATGCTCATATTTATAGAAAACACCAAATATGACCGTTTAGGGGCATTGTGGTAATTCCTGAGAAAATTCCCAATGGCTATAATTCTGGCCGTTATAGTGTTCTCGGAGTTCCGAGAATATTTCTCGGAGTTCCGGGAATACAAACAGAAATGAGAAAAAAGCTACTGGACCATTTCTCGGAGCTCCGAGGAATGTCTCGGAGTTCCAAGAAGCCAATGTCAAGCAGATTTTCATTTCTTATTTTTGGGCTTTCAACTTTACACCAAGTTTGAATTGTTATGAGGGTTCCAAAGTGTTGGAACACCATAAGGACAATCCTTTAAACATTTTAGGGTGTGTTACATTAACTAATTTATGCCTCTTAAGATCTAAAATTAAGATTGGATCTTATACAATCTAACATGACTTCGATCTTCAATGCGATTCTCCAAGTCTTCATTCGTCTTGGATCTTCGATGTCTTTGGCCTTTATAATGTGGTTCAATGAGTGCTTCTTGGCCGCAATCCAAGCAATCTTGTCTTAGCACCGATGTGATCTACAACTTAGACAATCAAACACATTAGTGATCATAAATCACTTGTGTATTGGAATCATCAAAATAAGATGGGAATGCCAAGGTGGACACCATTGGGCTTACAGATAGTGATTCCTTAAAGATGATGCCCAACCAATAGTGATCTCTTAAAAGGATGAGTGTTGTATGAACTTTCGAGCCAAGTGAGAGAGATTAATTTTTTTGAATGGAGAGAGAGAGAGAGAGAATTCCTCCTAAAAATGTTGGCTACTTGCCTTCTTTTTTTTATAGAATGGAGAGAATTCCTCCTAATAACGTTGGCTACTGGCCTTCTTTTTTTATTGTTTTTTATGTTTTAATAATAGTAAAAGAGTAGCATTCCTTACTAGGAGAGATAAAGAATTGGATCTTTCCTTTTTAGTATTATGGTGTGTGAATATCAAACATGAAGAAAGCAAACCAAGTAGGCCGGTTGAGCCTTTTTCCTCTTTATAGATTGGCCGCATGTATCTTTCCCAAAGTAATTATGGCTTTTTATCCTTCCTTTATAAAATTTGAGCTAATGTCATCTTTCTAATCCTATTCACCATCTTTCTAATCCCATTCACCATGACAATATTTATTTCAACCAAAAATTTCCTCTTGGACTTTCGGCCACAATGTGGGGACCATATGTGTGGCCGACCATCACATGTTGGAGCCACACAGGTGGTTCCTCACATGTGTGGTTCACACATGCAACCTAAAAAATTCGGCTAATATTGGATTCTTCACTTATAGCACTATGAAATTTTATATTGGCACCACCATGTTGGATTTACACCATGAATTAATTCCTAGAAAATCAGTGGGCTCCACTATAAATTAATAATGCCCCCCCTAGATTCTCTCCACTAGATGATCCAAACCGTCCAATTTGTGGCCTACAATGTAAATTAGTTGCGCCCCCTAAATCTCCTCCATTGGATGATCTGAACTGTCCAGCTAATTGGGCCACCTCATAAATGGGTTGTGTCCTTCAAATTATTTTCATAAGCTGACCCGACCTATTCATTTGATGGGGCCGTGGAGTAAATGGTTTTTTGCACCCAAATTATGTCCATAAGATGATCTAAACCAACCAATTGATGACCCACGACTTGAATTGGTCGTGCTCCAAAAATCTCTTCCATAAGGTGATCTAGACTGTCCAAATCATGAGCCGCAACATAAATTTACATAAAACTCGAGATTTAAGGTTGTGGACCCCAGTCCAAATTTGTCGAATATCCTTTTCCCATGAAAATAAAATTTAATTTCTTTAAAGCCTTGGTGGGCCCATTTATTTGGGTAAAATCCATTGCAAAAATTCACTTTCACGAAATTTTGACGAGCCCAATCATTGTAACCAAACCCATGGGATAAAATTCAATTCGTTGGACCCACTTGTTAGCCGAAACCTTCCATGGAACAAAATTTGATTTTAAAAACTTTGGCGGGTCCGCCTGCTTCATCTTGAAAATCCATTGATAAAAGCACTCCTTGGTCGAATTCGGACCTTTTCAATTCGTCATGGCAAATGAACCCCTAGGAAAATAAGAAATGGGAGGAAAAATTGGTATAAAGTGATGGGAAAACACAGAAAACAAACTCTAAATTGAGGAAAACTAACGAAAGCCTTTGTTGGCTATAGCTGAACAAAATGGGGTGTCTACAGATGCCCTTCTTTGGCAGAGGTGACGGAGTAGCCGAATGCCAAAGCAAGAGAGACAACATCATTTTGCGTAGCTTTAGCCAACAAAAGAATCTCTACAGAAAATGCAACCTAAATGAAGACGTATGCTAAATGCTTCCTAATGCAAGACCCTAGATTGGAACCCTATAACTTTGAGAAATTGGATTATTTGTTCGTTGTCATAGGGGCACTAAGCTTTTTCTCTAAGAAGAAGAACGGATTTTTTTTTAATTTCTTTTTAAAATTTAAAGAAATTTTCGATTTAGAAGCTTTCGCTTTTTCTCTAAACAGAAATGAAGAATAATTTTACGAAAAGAGAGAAGAATATTTCGATTCAGAGGCACTTTCGTTTTTTCTCTGAAAAGAAAAGGAAGATGAATTTCGATCCAGAGGCACTTTCGTTTTTTCTCTGAAAGGAAAGAGAAGATGAATTTCGATCGAGAGGCACTTTCTCTTTTTCTCTGAAAATAAAAGAAAGATGAATTTCGATCCAAAGGCACTTTTGCTTTTTCTCTGAAAGGAAAAGGAAGATGAATTTCGATCTAGAGACACTTTCGCTTTTTCTCTAAAAAGAAATGGAAGATGAATTTCGATCCGGAGGCATTTTCTTTTTTTCTCTAAAAGGAAAAGGAAGATGGATTTCGATCCAGAGGTACTTTCGCTTTTTCTCTGAAAGGAAAATGAAGATGAATTTCGATCCAGGGGCATTTTCGCTTTTTCTCTGAAAGGAAAAAGAAGATGAATTTCGATCCAGAGGCACTTTAGTTTTTTTTCTGAAAGGAAAAGGAAGATGAATTTTAAAATTTGAACTGAACTCGATGTGATGAGCTGAAATGAACTTGAATTTGAAAATTTGAAATGGAATTGAGTTGATGATTTGAAATGATATCGAATTTGGAGATTTGACATGAACTTGAATTTGATAAATTTGAAAATTGATAAACTTTAAATGTGTGAAATTAGATTCGAAGACAATAGAAATTGTGCACGATGAAAATATTGACACTGAGACTTTGACGAATGACGAAACAACACACATCAGGAACTAAACGCAACATCGATGGGTATCTAGCCCTAGAGAAGAAACGATGAAACATGACTTATGGGAATGGTTATGAACGCTGGAGAATGCTTTAAGAAGAGTTTATTGCATAGATACTGTTGGTTTTTACTGCTGGGGATTCTGGGTACTGATAATTGGAACCCTAATCTAAATACTTGAACTGGTAATATAGAACAACGACACTTTCTTCTGACAGGTATTTGGACAAAAATTTCTTGATGGGGATGGCATTCAATTGACTTGAAGAAAATTCAGAATTTTAATGTTTCATCTTGCTGAGAAATCGGTCCAACCATCGTCACGTACGAGACTCTCCCAAGCCTATGGTGTCTTTCTGGGACATGCTCTTCTTATGGAAACTGCACTTTCCAGTGTTTATGCTTCTGAATGCTTTCAGAAGTGGCTTTGCTTACACCGAATCTTTCTCATGACTCATGAAGTTCTTCCCTCAAGATTTGTATATCTCAAGTACGTTGCAGATAAGCTGACGCCTTACCTCTTTCACCAAGACAGTTGCGACCTTTGGACTCAAAGGCAATGACCGACTCTATTCAAAGGGGAAAACTGGTAAAAGACACTAATTGAATAATCGAGGATTTCTGAACGAATGACCAAAGAATAACACGAATTGACTAACTAAACGGACACACATTGATGCTTCTGACTTAGTTAGCGTTTTGTTTGGTAGGTCTGGCCTTTCAAGGAGTAATTTTGGAATTGATACACATTAGACATTTTCTTTAAAACAGTAATACTCTAAGGATTTGATTACCACCCCTTGGATCGCTTGGTTTCATGCCCCTAGTTTCAAGAATGCAAAGTGTACCTGCTTGAACTTTTTGAATCCTTAATCTTGATACTAGAGATAGCCTTCTTGGATAACTTCTCTTACCATGACCAAGTCGCCTTTTTTAGGTTTTCAACATGGCAGACCGTTTGACCTTAACTTCTGCCTGAGTTGCCCTTTCTGGTTTTCACCTCAGCAGGTGATTCATCCTAAATTTTGCCTAGATCGCCCTTTTGGGTTTTCAGCCTAGCGGATCTTCAATCTCCGTATTCTTCTCTTTTCTCTTTTTTTTTTGGGTCTAGAACCTTAACTTTAAACACCTGAAGGACTTTGTAGGTTGGATATGGTTAGATAAGAAAAAGGCTAAAGGCTTGCAAATTTCGACCGAACCTGTAAATAAGTTGCCTACATATCCTAGTGTAGGAATCAGGTCATGCGTAGTTCAGGGCGATGCCCCAATGGGATTTATTTATTTGGACAGATCTGAAAATTCTGTGCAAACTACTGTGGGTTAAAAGATAATAGGTTTAAATGATGAAAGAAATCAGATTTTTAGGTTTAGGGAGCTGCTACGTTGGCCGTTACGCTTTCAATCTCCAAAAGCAAGTTTTGGGGCTTGAAAGGTGCGAAAATTTGATTGGCCTCGAAAGGGGTTGTAAAACTATGAATTTTGATTGCTATGACTAAGGTTTAATCCCAAAATAAGTCCTTCAAAGTTTCAAGATGAGATCTTAAACGATGTAGTAGATATTTGGATTTTGTATTTTAGGGTTCAAGAACACACAAAAATTGAAAAACTAATGACTTACTTGTTTAGGCTGATTTGAGGGGAGAATAGAAGTGAGAAGATGAGAGGGGATTGAGAAGAATGGCTCCAAGCCACCAAGAAGAGAGAAGAGAAGAAGTTCCAAGCTTCAATAGCTTCTTTTGCAAAAACTTTAATTCCTTATTCAATAGTCAAAAAGTCCATTACAATGCTTACATAACATATATTTATAAGAAAAGAACCTCTAAAAACTAACTTAATACCCAAGCAACTAATCATAGCCGTCCATCTAAAATAACATAATTAAAACCTTGACTAAAACTTACCTAAATAGTAAATCCCGTAATAGACCCTTACCATATTCTAAAACTGCCTATAACTTAGCCAAATCAAGTCTAAATCGTGTAATCTTGGGCTGTTTAGATAGGTAATCGAAAAACCTTTCTAAAAATACCAAAATTAGCCCAAAAGAACAAGATTTGATGCCCTAAAAATATACTGGAAATATAATGGCAAAAATAATAGTTAAAATATAAAAACTTGTTCAACACCAACGACTTTATGTAAGCATTGTAAGGGACTTTTTGACTATTGAATAAGGAATTAAAGTTTTCGCAAAAGAAGCTATTGAATCTTGGAGCTTCTTCTCTTCTCTCTTCTTGGTGGCTTGGAGCCATTCTTCTCAATCCCCTCTCATCTTCTCACTTCTATTCTCCTCTCAAATCAGCCTAAACAAGTAAGTCATTAGTTCTTCAATTTTTGTGTGTTCTTGAACCCTAAAATACAAAAACCCAAAATCCAAATATCTCCTACATCGTTTAAGATCTCATCTTGAAACTTTGAAGGACTTATTTTGGGATTAAACCTTAGCCATAGCAATCAAAATTCATAGTTTTACAATCCCTTTCGAGGCTAATCAAATTTTCACACCTTTCAAGCTCAAAAGTTGCTTTTGGAGATTGAAAGCGTAATCGGCCAACGTAGCAGTCCCCTAAACCTGAAAATCTGATTTCAATCATCATTTAAATCTATTATCTTTCAACCCACATCAGCTTACCCAGAATTTTCAGATCTGTCCAAATTACCAAAATGCCGTTTTGGCCTAAATTGGACCGATTTGACCCTGTTTTGTTGCTGCAGAAATTTATTACTATTTTTTTCATTGGATTATTGCTGATTTCTCATCAAAATAAGGTTTCATTCATAGGTTTTGATACTATTTTAATTATTCTACTTGGGTGCACGTTTAAAACCCCATTTTAGCCTAATTTTGCCCTTAACTAGTTACCCGAAGGACCCTTTAATTGTCGACTAATTTGTTTAAGGTTTATTTCATACTAATTGTGTTCTTTCTCATTATTTAATGCAAATTTAAGCCTCAATATTGCCGTTGTCTGCCAATTAATTCTGCCTTAAATCAACCCTAGTTAACCAGTAGGTTTCTTTAGCCTCTTAAGAGTTAGCCCTAAACTTTCCTAGAACCCATTATCCCATTAGGAGTGTAGGATTTTTCCTCGTTTAGGTATTGTCCTGCATCAACTTGGTAAAGCAAAGCTAAATAAAGATAAAAATTTACCAAAAATAGTAATCCCGTAATTGACTTATACTCCTTCCCAAAAACCCTCATAACTTGCTCAAATCACATCCAAATCATATGATCTTGGGCCCATTAGATAGGTAATTGAAAAACCTTTCTAATAATACCAAAACACACCAAGCGGGTGAGATTTGATGCCTAAAAAGTAGGCCGTGGGATCGATCCGACGAGAGGGGCGCGACCCGCCTCTCTTTTGTTCTCTCGTACCCATGCGAATGGCGTGTGCTTTTTATTTTTGATATAAATCATCTTTTCCGTGAACTTGGGATCACAAAAGAAATTCGAATTTCACACAAAAGAGAATGACCAGAGTGGCCACCTAGGTAAAGGACCTAGGACCCATAAGTGACACTGTAATGATCAGCTATCCCAGAAATCTAGATTCGTTACCTGATTACGAGAATTGAAGGTATGGCGGATTACCACCATATGCACCATTCTTGCCTAATAATCCTGTCTTCAATTCCATTGAATAACTCATTTAAATTTTTTTAAAAGGCTCATTTAAACTCTCTTAATGTGCAAACTACGAGACATGTATCCTAGATGATCTAATTTCAATGTGATTCCTAAATATGTCTTTTGATTTTCTTGATCTGTTCAGATTCAATCTATGTGAAAGTCTTCCTGAAATTCTACTTTGGGGGAAATCCTAAGTGATTTAATCACTTTAACTTAGGGTTGGAAAATGATAAAGAAATAAAATAAAACCCTGAAACCCTACTAAAATGTGTATAGGGTCGACTCGTGCTTGCTGTGCCATCCAAACATCCAAGTTGCCTGCGTACCCAAGCCTCACTGGGATCAGAGTCGACGTAGTTCGGTGGCCTAAACTAAGCTACATGCCTAACTCATCTAGGACACCAATCTAGACTGGACAGACTGTTTCAACGATTTTTAGAGAAATTATTTAATTCAAGTTGATTATATTTTATTATCCTAGGACTCCATCTAAGATGCTATATGATTCTATCTAAGTGCAAGACGCTTCCTAAACTAATGCAGGTGGGCCCTACATCCTATGTAACTAAACTTGTCCTACAGAAAAAGGAGTTAACTAGTGAAACCTAATCTATGGCTTAGTTGCTAATAATAGCAATCGGCCGTGATGAGGCTAACTGGACTCCTAACTATAAGCCCAAGGGTTACCATGGGTCTAATCATTCACCTTACCTCTTGTTTTGATGCTTGCAAACTCAAACTGATTAGCATTTATGGACTAATGTGTTGCTTTGAGGTGTTGTGTTGTATACATGAATTTCATGTCATAATCGCCATTATACAACTCAATTTAACACATGGCTTGTGGATCAAGGATCAAAGGAACCAAGAGCTTGTACATACAGTGAAGACATCACAATTTCGAGATGATCAAATCAAAGAAGCTCGAACATGAAGATTCTTCAAGTTCCTAGCAAATGCCAAGAAGGAGATTGGGGTTGAACATGACATGGTGACACCTTGTGTACCTCAACATGCATTGAAGATTGGACGATAAGTCACAAAAGCCAAGACAAAGTTCAAGATGTTCACTCAAGCTAAAGAAGTCCAAGGAAGAGCAAAGGAGCTGATACATTCCAAGAAGACTCAAGGTTCTTATTTTTAGAATCTATTTAGAGTCCTCTTGATTTTATGTTTAAATGCACTTTCAAAAGATTTTCAAATGATTTTTAACTTAACATTTTACATCTTTGAAAACCATCAACACACCCAAAAATGTGTTTGAAAACCTAGGACTTAAGCCCAAAGACCATGGCCCAAAGCCCCTGAATTTTAAAGTTAAAATGGAATTTTTACTAGGGCCGGTCGACCAGGGGTCTCCTGGGGACCACGGCAAGATGGCTGGATTTCCAACACTAGCGAAAAATAGCGGGCCGGTCGACCGGGTTGAGCCGGGCGACCGCGAAAATAGTTTTGTTGAAACAGAACATTCCGTCATGGGTTTGGACGGGTGACCACAGTGGGTCGGTCAATCGGGATAGGTTTTTTGAGCTTAAAATTTCAGCGAACAGGTAGCGCTCGCCGGACGACCGCCATGGGCAGGTTGACCGCGATGGTAAGAAATTTGAAATATAAAAGGGTGCCCAATAGGCGCGGGCGATCACGGTAGCTCAGTCGACCGCGACAGTCGGGCAAACTAGCCGTTGGGGCTTTCGCAGGTTGACTTTTTCAACCCAGTTTTTTATAGTTTTACCCACAAACTGTCATATTTTTAAATACACTATATATACATCATTAAAACCTATCTAAACAAGCTTTTGAAAATTTGAGAAAGATAAAATCCCATTTCTCTTTGACCTTCAACTTGAAAATCAAAAGTAAAACCTCTTTGAGCTTGCATTTCTTGTCAAGAGGCACTCCATAGGGCTTTTCTTTTGCTTATTTATTGGAAGTGATTGTGAGCTTAAACTTTGTAATCCGTCTATTAAGAGGCATTGGGAGTTTTTCACTTTTATTTGTTCTTCATTGAGGGTCTTATCTTCGGCACGTTAATAATTGTGAAGATGAGGGTCTTCGATTCGGCCCGTTAAGAATAGTCAATCCGGCATATGAGGGTGTGTCCCTTCTCCGAAGGCTTCGTGCAGATGGGATTCTGCTTTGGCCCTTGAGAAAGGAAAAGCTTGCTCATTGTAAATGGCTCATTGATCCGGCCTTGAAGGAGGATCGAGATAGTGGAACTCGCGCGTAGACGTGAAGAGTAGAGTAGGTCTTGTGATAGACCGAACCATTATAAATCTTGTGTTCGTTGTCTCCTTCTCTCTTCCTCTCCTTCTCTTGCATGTATGGTGATTAGTAAATTCTAACCCTAACTTGTATTTGTGCTTTTAATTAAACAAGGGTTAGTAAATGCACTTGATTAGAATGTTTAAACCCTTATTACATTATAATGTATATTTAAACAAGGGTTAGCAAATGTGCATGATTAGAATGTCTAAACCGTAGCTTTTATTGATATACCTATTTGAACAAGGGTTAGACTAATTAGTGCTTAATTAAATGGATTAATTTTCATTCTTCCCTTAATTAAGCCTAAAATTTCTAATTGACCAATTCACCTCTCCTCTTCGGTTGTCACACCTGTATTTCATTTGGTATTAGAGCTCAGGCTCTTAAAGAGATTTTTAATCTTAAAAATCTATAAGAAAAAAGATATGTGATAATCCAAATGGATTTTGAGAAAGGCTAATCCACCCTAATTCCTCCATTTTTTGATGGAACGAATTATGGATCTTGGAAAGCACAAATGTAAGCCTATCTCAAATCCATAGACTTCAGCATCCTAGATGTCATTAAAGAGAGAATTTCTTTCTCAAGGAAATGCACTGAAGGTGATTTAAAATTATTTCTCTTGAACTCAAAGGCAATGATTTTATTGTGTTGTGTTTTAACTCTAAGTATTTTTGACAATATTTCAAATTGCATCAATGCAAAAGATATTTGGATTTCATTAGAAAACATTTATAAGAAGAATTTGTCTCTTTTCAAATGATAAAATTTTTAGTCAAAAAAAGACTTCAAAAATCTTTTGCAAAAGAAAGTTCTTTCAAAAGTTCAATTTTCGAGTTGGAAATGAAAATTTAAAATCAGAAATAAATGTATGTTTGAAAAGAAATGAAAAAGGTAAATAGTCTTAAAACTAAACAAAAAGAAGAAGTATTCCCTACAGAATGCTTCTTCAACCCAAAGGCGAGGGACAAATACAAGCAACTAATGGATAGGCCCATTATCTCAGGAAGAAAAGTGATAATCACCGACTTCAAATGCTTCGACCTCCTAGATATTCATTGCACAAGGTTGGGTAAGATTCTTACAGTACATCTCTTTGATTTACCCCAAGCTTGTAAAGTATTTCTACTCGAATTTAGTTGTATCCCATGGTGGAGTGTTAATGAATAGCTACTACAAAGGGGAATTTGGGCTTAATCTCTCACAGTTTTAAAAACAGGAGAATATTCTTCTAGGGGAAGGATGAAATTGAAAAACATCCCTTCACAAGGATTGATGTTTATAAGACTCTCGGGACCATCCCACCTACAAGAGAGAAGTTGAACATCCAAGCCAATCAAATGAATTATCAAGCTAGGGTGATTTACAAATAGTAGCTTATAATTTCACCCCTAGAGCAGGAAACTTTGACGCTGTGAAGCCCTTCGAAGTACTTATGATTCATTGCATCATCAAAAAGATCAAATTGAACCTAGGATTCATTATCTTGGGGTATATGGATGAGGCAAACAAGAAAGGACAGGGAGGATTGCCCAATGGGATGCTCATCACCAGATTACTTAGGTATCATGAAGTGGATCTCACAGATGTCTTCTCTAGGAGGCCGGACCCAGTACTCAACTCTACCACCATAACTTAGATGAAAGTTAAAGAAACCCAAGGGGCAGGTAGTAGTGGAGGTGGTCCCATTGTGTCAGAGATGAGGACATCGATGGGGCTATGAGAGAGGTTGAGGTACAGGCTGAGGAGCATGAGGATGCCCCTGGACACTAGGGATCATATGAGCAGCTCGTCAGAGAGATGGGACTTATGAGGACAGAGCTAGGACAGCTCTCTACAAGCTTTACTCAGGCCGAGACTCAGAGGCCCACTGATCATTCGCAGCTGATGGAGGCCCTAGCCACTGATAGGAGAGCCCATGCTCAGGCGCATGCCGACCTGGTTAGAGCCATCTCATAGAGTCGGACGATGAGATACTACTCTAGGACTCCACCCCGTGATCAGCCCCCTCCTCAGATATGATGGATGTACCAGATCCTTTTTGGATAGCAGATGGACTGTGGATTGGTATGCAAGAGACGGTGTACTTTTTTGCTGCTAGGTCATCCTTTTTTTAGAACAGTTTCTTCTTGCTCTGGATGGGCTTTTGATTTAGTGTTTATATTTTCTTTTTGGTTGGATGATGTGTTTCTTGCCCAGTATGGGCTTTATGATTGGATGTTTATGCCCATGGGGGGCTTTATTTTCATTTTGTTGTAGATATCCTTACCAAATGTGGCAAGTTTGTGGATGTGTAGGGATGTAGCCAATAGGGGCTTTGTGTATTTTTGGTTCGTTTAGGCTCAGAGCTCATTTGCGATATTTGATGTAGTAGTGATGTGAAGCACTAGACTCTCACACCCAATCATGAAACTCTGTAGGATTCAGGTGTGATGAGAAGAGGGATTGTCTCTTCAATCATTTGACATGTATTGGAGCCTTAGATAATCTTATCATCATATATACATGTTATTTCCTCTATCATAGATTTGTACTTTCATTTCATCTCACCATATCTATGTATCCATGTGCTTGTGTCACACTATATCCACAACACTCTCTATCTTATGTCCGATAGTCATTCATTTGTATCAAATTGTAACACTCTTCTAATGAATCAAGTTGATTGGTTAAAGATGTCAAACTAAAATTAAAAGCTATTCAATGTGTTCTCATTACTTCTTATGACAGAATGTCACAATCACTTTAATTAACAAATCTAACAACTTTGGCCTTAAGGCTGGCATCCGAAACCATCAAACAGGTGATTTATCCCTTGCACCTAGTGCATAGAGTCAGGGAGAGGCTTCAAAATTCACAAAGTACCGCATCTTATTTAGAATTCTTCATTTGAAAACTCAGGATTCCCACTCTAACCAATATCAAATGCCGAAACACTACCGTGGAAGAAAATTTTGAACTCAAAAATTTCTATAGTAGATCTAGGCATATCTATGCTCAGGAAGAGAGTTGTCTGCATTTCCTCACGGAAATTTCTAGGAAGCAAGTAAATGATTGAAGCCCAAGGGTTCAATCCTATCTCCTGAGTGACTCCATCTCCATCTAGCAATTCCCTGAATCATATCTTCACTTTCACATAAAAGGGAACAGCAAGCCCCGAGTGCGATTCTTAAGCTTTACTTAAACCGGATGATATCATCACACCTCATATAGGATTGCTATACACTTGCTAATCTTCAAATCCTAGAAATTTTGAACTTCGAAAAATCCTATAATAGTGTGGGGGTAATTGTCAGGCCATATGACTCACTAACTTCGCCTAACTGGCTGGCAGTTTTCATGAGAATGATGACCACTGCATTATCTTCGTATTACATACTAAAACATGCTCCATGCGTCTCTTAAGTATTTTGCATGGTAACTCACTCTCAAGAGACTAACAAAAAAAAACTGCCTTTCATGACTAAACTTAATATTTTACTCACTCTCTCTTTCATGATAAGGGCTATAGATTAGAATAAAAAGCTATATCTTGCATGTATATAGATATATTGGGGCACATATCATACCCCTTACATATTTCACCTCTTCTTTGAGCCTTAAATTGTTTAAAACTGCCATTTTTTGTATGTATGCCGAAAAGGGAGAGAAGTTTTGGAAATTGATTAGTAGTCCTTAAAAAGCTATATCTTGTATGTATATAGATATATTGGGGTACATATCATGCCCTTTACATATTTCACCTCTTCTTTGAGCCTTTAATTGTTTAAAATTGCCCTTTTTTGAAAGTATGCCAAAAAGTGGAAGCAAAATTTGAAATTGATTAGTAGTCCTTAAATCATATGTACCACTAGCCTTTATTTGTTAAAATATACTTGTGTATATGCTTAGGGGAAGGATACTAGCTTCATTTGATTATATTTATGATCCTCCTGTATCCTAATCAATTTGAGTTTGTCATCATAAAAAAGGGGAAGAATGTTCTCCCAAGGGCTTCTCATACTTTCACCCATGTTTTGATGATCATAAAACACAAATTGATTAGATTTAAAAGGACTAATATGTTGCCTTGAGTGTTGTGTTGCAGCAGGATAAGTTTATTACATTGCGTGACACAACACATTGCATGACTTGGAGATTCATGTGTACACCACTTGAAGCAACTCAATCTTGATGGGGGCAAGCTCAAAATGGCATTTGATGAAGGATCCTACAAGATGGAGTGAAGTTTTGAAGATCTCAACCAAGTCAGGTATTGAACGGAGTGTATTAAAGATCATGTTCAAGAGAAGACTGAAGAGATGTAATTTCCGGATATAGGTTGTATGTCTAACACTTTTGATGTTTTCTCTATCAAGGCACACTCTCTTGGACCCCCCAACTTTATGTTTTTAATGTCCAAGAGAGAACCCAAAAGGATTGCAAAAGAAATATTTAAAATCAACTAAAAAAATACAGTTTCTTTAATCTGCAGTCGACCGACCCTAGCACCCCGGTCGTCCGGCCCCTTATAAAGAGGTGAAATCAAAATGGTCAAAAAGCATGCGGCGGGCGACCGACCCCTTCATGGGCACCCGACCCGGTCGACCGTTATACCTCGGTCTACTGCAACGCTTTGAAAGTTATTTTTAAAAATCTGACCAGCGCATGGCCCACGGGTGACCGCCACACATCGATCAACCGCGACCATGCGAAAATAGATCCATTTAGACTTCATGTAATGCTTTTCAAAAGTTTACAGTTTTTACTCTTTTGTCCCCCCAACGGCTATTTTCTTTCAAGAGCTATAAAAAGAAGATTCTAACTCCATTTTAACTTGATGAAATCATTCTAAAATAGCCTAACACCCACTAACCTATTAGTTTATCTTTTTGGGTTTTAAAATCTATCCCCAAACAGTTGTACCTTGATCTTGATCACATCCAAAGTGTTGGACTTAGGATTTTCTTGTATATCTTTGAGAGAGTTTGTAGTGAGCTTGATTGTATTATTTGCATATCCAGAGGCTTGAGAGAGCTTAAATTTTCTTTATCTTCATTGTACTCGCAAAGAGGAGCGGTTCCCTTTTAGGCGGTTTGCGAAGAGGGTTCATCTCCTTGGAGGCGGTTCGGGAAGAGGAGCAATCACCTTGGAGGCAGTTTTGCAAAGAGGTATTGTTCCTTGGAGGCGGTTTGTATAAAGGGGGTTTGTTCCCTTGAAGGAGTCAAGTTGTAAAGCCTGGCAATTTGTCGTGCGGAATCTCAATAGTGATAGAAATCCCAAGGAAAGACCAAGTACTTGGGTAGTGGAGTAGGTCCGTTTATGACCGAACCACTCTAAAATAATTGCGTCGTCTCCTATCCTCTTCCTCCTTCATATTGTGGTGATTGGTAATATCTAAACCCTACTTTCCTTTAATATGATTATGTGAACAAGTGTTAGATCTATAAATGCTTAATTGGTAAAATCGATTTTAATATTCCACTTAATTAAGGAAAATATTTTTATTACCCAATTCACCCCCCTCTTGTGTTACCTATTGGGATTTCAATAACCTTGATCAATAAGGCATCTTTAGGAAATAAAGTAAAGCTAAGCGATTGATGTTTCATAGGCATTGTACTTATAGGTAGGGTATTCAAGAGGCATGAGACTAAGAGCATGTACGTCTACATCAACTACTCGGAGCAACACACACGTGCAATGTGGGACCCATGATCGTTGTAGCTGGGTCCTGCAAAAAACTATATCTTTTTTGCACAAATATATAACAAGAACACCTCATAAATGAAAATTCCTTTAGGGCCCGTTTGGATGCCTCATATTTTGTTTTTGGATTTGGAATTGAGTTTCGAATACAAACGAATATATCCGCCAGCTCATTTTGAGGGTGATAGAGGGGGTACTTCCTACTGGAGGGGAGAGTTTGAGGAGCAAAGAGGGTGAAGGAAACTGCCAAATATGTTTATTTCCATAGCATATTTGGAAATTTGATTTTTTCACTGTCAGTCTTTGATTTGGAAATTCAAGGATTTGATCCGGATCGAAATCACAACACAAAAGGGCTGCAAATGTGAGAAATCCAAATCAAAATCTTCTCGGCATCCAAACAGGCCCTTATAGATATTATGTTGGTGTTTTTAATGTGGCCCACATCGGTGGGACCCAATTTAAGTGAAAACGTTGGCTCTTCTATTCGACCTTGTATTCTATTCACTAAGGGAGTCTTAAGAGATAAATCTCAAGCATTTTGAAACTTTAGAATACGTGAGTATTTCAAGTGTGGAAGGACACAAACTCTTGTGATCCGAAATCTATATATATATATATATATATATATGTGTGTGTGTGTGTGTGTGTGTGTGTGTGTGTGTGTGTGATGCGTTCGATGGGAGCAACACACATACAATATAGCTAAAGTTCCATCTAAAGAGGGCCCCTAATCTGAGGGGAAAATTATGCCCGCTATTACGCCCGGAATTGGTAACAGATAAGGCAATGAAGTAAGAGCTGATCTGGAGAATCCTGATAGCTGAGCTGATAAAGAGGCAATAACCTGTACAATGGCACACGTGGCCCCTAAGCAATACCTTGATGGCCAGTGCTTTGCCCCCTAGATGTTCTCCACAGATCCCCTCATGAGTCTCCTGGAGAGTGTAGGCAGCATCGCTGGGTCGGAGACATTTTAGGTACGGCAGGGTATACGATCTTTTGTAAAGATTTTCTCCGTCGAGTGAGAATCTTGCCGATATCTGAGTCACCTGTCGTGCTTTCTTTTTCTCTTCGGGGAGTTCGCCATTGCACAGGTAATTGATAATATCGTCCATCCAGCACGGTTCGTGATCTACTTGCATTACTTCTACGACTTCACTTTCAATGCTGGATTTTTTCAGGAATTCCACACATATGTTTCCCAGAGCGGTATACCAGAAGGCCGCGAGTTTGGAGAGTATATCTGCTTTCTCATTCTCCATTCTCGGGACACGCATTACCTCAAAGGTTGTAAACTTGTCGGCGAGGGTGCGAACTTGTGCCAGGTATTTGCGCATGCGGTCGTCGCGCGCCTCGTATGATCCCTGTATCTGTTTAACGACTAGCTGGGAGTCGATGTACGCTTTCAATCTTTGGGCCCGGGTTTGGATTGCCAGCTTCATTCCGGCCAGAAGCGCCTCATACTCCGCCTCGTTGTTTGACGCCTTGAACCCGAACCTTACGGCGTAGTCCATGACGAAGTTCTCTGGTCCTGTGAGGATTAGTCCTGCTCCGCTTCCCAGGTAATTTGATGATCCATCCATGTGTAATTCCCAGAGCGGCTCTTCCTCCATTTTGTCTTTTTCCTCGACTCTTCCAGTTCCATTAGTTTCTCCGAGTGTATCAGCTTCTTTATCCAGATTTTGATCAGAGGTCGCATCGCTTTGCCCCCCGGGTGTCTTGTCAACTTCTTCACTCGGAGGTTGATTTATTTCGGCATCGGCTGGCAGAGTGCATTCGGCAATGAAATCGGCCAAGACTTGGGCCTTTATCGCCGGCCGGGGCAGAAACTGAATGTCAAATTCACTAAGCTCTACCGCCCACCTTACTAACCGCCCTGAGGTGTTCAGGCGATGTAGAATTTTCCTCAGTGGTTGCTCAGTCATAACTTTGATGGTGTGGGCCTAGAAATACGGCCTGAGCTTTCTGGCAGCCATTACAAGAGCGTAAGCCAACTTCTCTGCCTTTTGATATCTGGTCTCGGCCTCATGTAAAACTTTGCTGATGTAGTAGATCGGTTTCTGCTGGTTCTGGTCTTCTCTTATCAGAACGGCTGCCAACGCTACCGGACTCGCCGATAGGTACAACATCAGCTCTTCACCGAGTTCAGGTTTGCTCATCAGGCGCGGTGCCGATAGGTATAACTTCAGTTCTTCAAAAGCACTCTGGCATTCCGGAGTCCATGGGGCTGCTTTAATTCCCCTGTCATGCCGATTTAGAGATGAAGCGTCCCAACGTGGCTACCATCCCCGTTAGCTTTTGAATTTCCCTTACGGTAGTGGGCGGAGTTAGATCGACCACTGCCTGAATTTTCTCCGGGTTCGCCTCTATCCCTCTCTGACTGACCATGAATCTAAGAAACTTTCCCGCGGCGACGCCGAAAGCGTATTTAGAAGGATTTAGCTTCATGTTGTGTTTCCTCAAGACCTGGAATGCTTCTTCCAAATTGGGTATGTGACTGGAAGATTCCTTGCTCTTCACTAGCATGTCGTCCACATACACCTCCATGTTGCGTCCGATTTGTTCTCTGAAAATCTTGTTCACCAATCTCTGATATGTTGCTCCGGCATTCTTTAGGCCGAAGGGCATTACACGGTACCAGTATATCCCCTGGTCTGTTACAAACAAAGTCTTAGGGATATCCGCTTCGTACATGCGAATTTGGTTGTATCTAGAAAATGCATCTATAAAACTAAGAAGCTCGTGCCCCGGGGTGGCATCTATCAGTTGGTTGATCTTGGGCAGCGGATAGCTGTCCTTAGGACAGGCTCTGTTTAGGTCGGTGAAGTCTATGCAAATTTTTCATTTTCCATTAGTTTTCCTCACCATGACCACATTCGCCAGCCAATCGGGGTACTTGATCTCCGGTATGAAATCAGCCCTTAGGAGTTTTTCCACCTCCTCTCTAATCGCTTGTTGTCTCTCTGGGACGAAATGCCTTCTTTTTTGCTTCACCGGTCTGCAAGTGGGGTCAACGCTGAGTTTGTGCACAATAACATCGGGATCTATCCCAGGCATATCAGTAGGCGCCCAAGCGAATACGTCAGCATTTTTGCTCAAAAACCGGACTTATTCTTCGCGGGAGTCGTCGCTCAATGTTGACCCTATGCTGACCAGTTTTTCCTGATCATCTTCGTACAACGCGATTGGAATCAAGTCTTCTGCGGGTTGGTTTATCGTAATCCGGGTTTCATCTCTCAAGTCTTGCAGTTCAATCGGTAAGGTCTCTGATGCATTTTTTCCTTCTAGTGCCGTTGCATAACACTCCCTCAACTGCGGTTGGTCGCCTTTCACTTCGCTGACACCGCAGGGTGTTATGAATTTCATTTTCTGGTGATAGGTTGAGGCGATTGCGCGTAGTAGGTTCTGTCCAGGTCTTCCTAATATAGCGTTGTAGGCCGAAGTGGCCCTCACTACCAAGAAATTAACCATTGCGAAGGCCTGGTGGGGAGATTTTTCGACCAGGATGGGAAGTTCGATCTGTCCCTCTACCTTGACTATCTCCCCAGAGAATCCGAACAAATCTGAGTTCGCCGGATGCAGGCAGTCGTCCCCGACCATCATTTGCTTGAAGGCGTGGTAATATAAGATGTCGGCCGAACTGCCATTATCCACCAAGATTTTCTTCAGTTCCCAATTGGCAACTAGCATGGTTATGACCAAGGCATCATCATGGGGGAGTATCAGGTTGTCCAGATCCGCGTCCGAGAATGAGATTTCGTTTTCTACTTTCAATTTTTTATGGCTGGTATGGACCGTGTTGATCTGCCGAGCGTAGGCTTTACGGGCGGCCGATGAGGTTCCTCCTGCTGCCGGGCCACCCATGATGGTGTTTATGACTCCAGTAGGCTGCGATCGTTGCGGCTCTTACCGCGGGCTGTGAGGAGCGGTAGAGTTTCGATGGGCTGGCGGTGCCCGTGGTTGCTTGGGGCTCCTTCTGCCTTGAGGATTTCTTTCTTGGCGCTCTCTTCTGTCACCGCCGTGCTCAACGTATTTCCTGAGATATCCCCTTTGGATCAGTAGCTCGATTTCTTCCTTAAGATGCTTTCACTCATTGTTGTCATGCCCATGGTCCTTGTGGAACCAGCAATACTTAGATTTGTCCCGCTTGTTTCCCTTAGTTAGCATTTTCTCCGGCCATTTGAGAAAGTCTTCTCCTCTGAGCCTAGCCAGTATGCTGTTCCTGGATGTATTGAGGGGGTAAAATTTCGCTCCCTTCGGTCCGGGCTTCTTTCTCTCCTTAGGAGCTTATCGTCCCTACGTTTCGTAGGGTTCTTTTCCTCATCTGGCATTTTTCTCCTCCCTGAGTCCAGGGCTGCCAACGTTTCTTCTATAGAGATGTACTCTTCCACCCCCTCAACTGCAACGTTTCCTTCTAGTGCCGTTGCATAACACTCCCTCAACTGCGACTGGTCACCTTTCACTTCGCCGACACCGCAGGGTGTTATGAATTTCATTTTCTGGTGATAGGTTGAGGCGATTGCGCGGAGTAGGTTCTGTCCAGGTCTTCCTAATATAGCGTTGTAGGCCGAAGTGGCCCTCACTACCAAGAAATTAACCATTGCGAAGGCCTGGTGGGGAGATTTTTTGACCAGGATGAGAAGTTTGATCTGTCCCTCTACCTTGACTATCTCCCCAGAGAATCCGAACAAATCTGAGTTCGCCGGATGTAGGCGGTCGTCCCCGACCATCATTTGCTTGAAGGCGTGGTAATATAAGATGTCGGCCGAACTGCCATTATCCACCAAGATTTTCTTCAGTTCCCAATTGGCAACTAGCATGGTTATGACCAAGGCATCATCATGGGGGAGTATCAGGTTGTCCAGATCCGCGTCCGAGAATGAGATTTCGTTTTCTACTTTCAATTTTTTATGGCTGGTATGGACCGTGTTGATCTGCCGAGCGTAGGCTTTACGGGCGGCCGATGAGGTTCCTCCTGCTGCCGGGCCACCCATGATGGTGTTTATGACTCCAGTAGGCTGCGATCGTTGCGGCTCTTACCGCGGGCTGTGAGGAGTGGTAGAGTTTCGATGGGCTGGCGGTGCCCGTGGTTGCTTGGGGCTCCTTCTGCCTTGAGGACTTCTTTCTTGGCGCTCTCTTCTGTCACCGCCGTGCTCAACGTATTTCCTGAGATATCCCCTTTGGATCAGTAGCTCGATTTGTTCCTTAAGATGCTTTCACTCATTGTTGTCATGCCCATGGTCCTTGTGGAACCGGCAATACTTAGATTTGTCCCGCTTGTTTCCCTTAGTTAGCATTTTCTCTGGCCATTTGAGAAAGTCTTCTCCTCTGATCCTAGCCAGTATGCGGTTCCTGGATGTATTGAGGGGGTAAAATTTCGCTCCCTTCGGTCCGGGCTTCTTTCTCTCCTTAGGAGCTTATCGTCCCTACGTTTCGTAGGGTTCTTTTCCTCTTCTGCCATTTTTCTCCTCCCTGAGTCCAGGGCTGCCAACGTTTCTTCTATAGAGATGTACTCTTCCACCCCCACCATAAGGTCTGCCAACGAGTGTGGATTCCGATGAGCTATAGTTCGGCGGAATTCGATTGATTTCGCACCCGCGAGGAGTGCATTTGCAGCGGCAGAAGGGTCTAAGTTCGGGACTTGCAGGGCTTCTCTGTTGAATCGGCTGACAAACACTTTTAGGCTTTCACCATCTTCTTGTCTCAGAGCCATTAGCAACGCCGCGGTCTTGCGCGGCCTTCGGCTGCTCATGAAGTGCCTGACTCGTCCGCAAATTCTTCGAAACTATCTACAGAGTTCGGTTTGAGCCTTGAGTACCAATCTCTTGCGGCTCCTGTCAAGCTAGTCGGAAATGCCCTACAGAGGAATCTGTCCGAAGCTCCGTGCAAGAGCATCATCGTTCTGAATGTCTCCAGATGATCCACGGGATTCGTGGTCCCATCGTACTGTTGGACCGGAGGCATTTTGAATCCTTTTGGAGCAGGTGCGTTTAGCACGTTATCTGTAAAAGGATGTCCGTTGGAGAACGGCTTTATGGAGGACCGATTGTGGTTTTTAGCCAGTTCTTCGATCCCATGGTCAATCTCTTCAAACCTTCGCAGTACGGGATCAGCTCTTTTTTCTGTCCGACTGCATGGCTTGCCCTTCGTTTCTACAGTGGGGCTTGCCGCTGAATCCGAGCGGCTCTCCGGACTTCTTCTGTGACGACTGGATCTCTTCCGCTCTGCATGAGCGGCCCGGGGCCGGTGCCGCTACACAAATCTGGACCGATATCGTTTATGAGGTTCTGTCTGCGCAAGTCCTGCCCGAGAGTGATGGTCATGTCTTGAGCGAGAATGATGAGTCTGATCGCGACGGGGCGGTGCGGGCTCGCCCACTGGCGGATCCATCCTTACCTCCAGGGGTGCAGAGACCTCATGGGGAAGGTCTTGAGGGACCTGCTGGGCTAAGCTCTTGTAATGGTCGACCAGCATGGTCATTTGTTGAAAAAGAGTTTGAACTTGCTCGGGCGTAGGAGCCAAAGCTGGAGTCGACTGAGCAGGGCCTGGCTCCGCTGTGGCCGGAGGAATGACGACCCTCGAGGTGAGTCATTCTCCCCTAGTGGTTTGACGTGGTGTAGGTTGGACTACCCGAACAGGAGGTGCTCGGGTACTCTTCCGTCCTGCCATTTTTCTTGAGACTTAGAACGGATCTTTGTTCAGGTCCCACGGATGGCGCCAATCTGTTACACCCGGAATTGGTAACAGATAAGGCAGTGACGTAAGAGCTGATCTGGCGTATCCTGATAGCTGAGCTGATAAAGAGGCAATAACCTGCATAATGGCACACGAGGTCAGAAGGCCAACCCGGAGTCCTTGCTCCGGACGGGCACTTCGACACTCAAGTTAGTGAAACTGAACTGCCAAAGCGATGAATAGTGATTTTTTGGGATTCGAGTCCCTCACCTTGTCTTTATGAGGGCTATTTATAGCGAGACTTTGAGTGTAAGTTTGCTTATCCTTTTGGGACAGGTGTCGTCCTGTTATTGAGCCAAATTGTGCCTCTGTTTCTTTGCCCTTAGACAGGTGTCAACCCATGGCTGGGTGAGGTGAACAGATGATTCCATTTTGGTTTGGCGCAATGACTACGATACCCTTTAGGGGATGAGGGCTTTTAGGGGTTTGCTCTGGTTCCACGTGTCGTATGACGATTGGGGTTGTTTTGTATACCCCATCACCTGCGATTCCATCGATCGAGTCCTAAGGTTTGGTACAAATTAGAAGAACACTCTTTCTTTGGTCTTGACAGAGGAGTGTTCATGGACGTGTAGAGATCAACGATGGATTCATCAACACGGATCGCCTGAGTTTTCAACAGGATCTAATTACCATGATCAAAGGTACGCTTCCGCATATAATTACATAGCAATTTACAGTTTAACAATTGGTATCAGAGCCACCTTCGAATTATGGTGATTGATCCATCCAGATCGATTAATTAAATTAATCTCTAAAATTTTGGATTGATTTATCAATTTTACCTTTTTCCAATTTTAGTCCAAGATCCCATCAATTTCTTTACGGCACATCAGATTTTGGATTTTGGATTTTGGATTTTGGAATTGATCCCGGTGATTCCATGCTCCACTGCATACAATGGAAAGGGGTAAAGATTGGAAAATATTGATCCATAATTTTAGAGTTAAAGAATAAGCATGAGATAATCTTGGACGATTGGGCTATGGGAAATTTCGACCATCAAGAAGGCATCTGCTGGATGTGCCTGATGTTAGACAACACCATTGAAAGGGGAATATTTCAACGCTTCTTTTTCTTCTTTCAGGTAATGGTTTCGGTGAAGGAGGATTCGTACCCATATCTGTGAGTGGGATGTCAATGGAACCATGCGGCCATGAATTTTGACCAACTTGGCATGGTAATTTTGGGTAGGTCTTTTTCCAAACTGGTAAGGTCTCTCGGTTTGCCGAAATTAAGATCCTAGGTTTGCTGTTAGGATCCTAATAGAGTTAAATAGAAAATAAACAAAAATAGATGAGTTCGTCCGTTTCGAGGGGGACGATGCCTCCTTACAAAAGCTTTGTTGAGAAAAACCAGTCTGTCTTCTGCTTCCTTCTATTCAAACTTATAAACATGTTGCACAAACTACAACTCCCAAACTTAACAACAAATTACAATAGGACAACACATACGATACCTAACCTGCTAATAACTGTAAAAGAACAGAACACACATTTTACATAACTGAAAATACATGTGATCCTATCATTCCACCCCCCTTAATGTCAACCTTGTCCTCAAGGTTGAAAATGAGGGAACCTTTCTTGAAATTGCTGAAAGTGCTCCCATGTAGCCTCATGTCTACTAAGATTTCTGTTGTAGCTCTATTATTTCTTTTCACCATCCTCCAGTCAAGAATAGCTGATGGTTCAGGCTGTAGTGTTCCATCTGCTTTAACTGGTGGTAGCAATGGATGTGCCACTGAATGAGCCCCAATTTTTCTTTTAAGTAGTGAAACGTGAAAAATTGGATGGAGTTTAGAATCATCTGGTAAGTCCAGTTTATATGCTATTGGTTCAATGCAATGTAACACTTTGAATGGGCCAAAAAAATGTGGGGATAGTTTCAGGTTGGATCTGTGTGATACCGATGTCTGTCTGTATGGTTGGAGGAGAAGATATACCATGTTTCCTTCATTAAATTCTCTCTCACTGCGATGTTTGTCAGCTTGCATTTTCATCCTTTCTTGAGCTTGTCGTAAATTTTCCTTCAAGTCGCGCAAGATCTGATCTCTGCTCTTCAGTTCCTTGTCTAAAGCATCAACCTTGGTGGATTCCGGCAGGTATGTAGTGATGGTAGGAGGTGGCCTTCCATATACAGCTTCAAATGGTGTCATTTTGGTTGAAGCATGGTATGTGGTATTATACCACTATTCAGCCCACGGAAGCCATTTTTGTCCATTGTTTAGGATGAAGTCCTGTGAAACAACGAAGATAAGTTTCTAAGCATCTGTTTACTACCTCAGCTCAGTTTGGCCATCTGTTTGTGGATGGTATGCTGTACTCATGCGAAGCTCGGTGCCTTGAAGTTTAAAATATTCTTGCCAAAATTGACTGGTAAAGACGGGGTCACGGTCAGAGACTATAGATCGTGGCATCCATGCAGTTTAGAGATCTCACTTATTAAAACACTAACCACTGTTGCTGCTGTATAAGGGTGTTGCAAGGCACTAGAATGTGCATACTTGGACAGTCTATCAACAAACACCATGATTGTGCTTTTGCCATGTGAAGGCTGTAATCCGTCTATAAAGTCCATAGATAGATCTGTCCAGATTTGTTCTGGAATGGGCAACGGTTGTAGTAACCCCGGTGGAGAAATACTCTCATGTTTATTGCGTTGGCAGGTGTCACATTCAGCTACAAAACGTTTGACGTCTTGTTTCATTCCTTTCCAATATAAGCCTTGTGTTATCCTCCTATATGTATGGTGGTACCCCGAATGTCCAGCAGCCGGTGCGGAGTGAAATTCTCGAAGAAGTTGGTCTTTAAATTTAGAACTTTAACTCAACACCAAACGGTTTTTACAGCAAAGCTAATTATTGGAGTATAAGCAACCCACGACAGCTTGAGGATCCTTTTTAAGTCGTCGTATGAGAGATTCTAATTGCTCATCTTCTTCCCATTCTTGTTTTACTTCCTCTAGCATAGGAAATTGAGGCATAGAAATGGCATTGAAACAGTTGATGTCATTTCGTCGAGACAAAGAGTCGGGAACCACATTTTCCTTCCCTTTCCAGTATACTATTTCATAGTCATATCCCAACAATTTGGATACCCACTTTTGTTGCTCAAGGGTGGATACTCGCTGCTCCAAAAAGAATTTTAAGTTGCGGTTATCCATAAGGATTTTGAAATGCTGACCTATGAGGTAGGGTCGCCACATCGTTACTGCATGCAAGATGGCAAGCATCTCCTTTTCATAAATCGATAATGCCAAAGTTTTTCCAGATAATGCTCTGCTAGTGAAGGCGATAGGTCTTCCCTCCTGCATCAATATTGCACCAATGCCACTCCCTGACGCATCACACTCGATAACAATGTCTTGGAAAAATTTGGTAGAGCCAATACGGGTGTTGTGGTCATAGCTACTTTTAGATCTGAAAATGCTTTCTCGGCTTCAGGACCCCAATGAAATGAGTCTTTTCGAAGAATTGTTAGGGGAGCACTAATTTTTCCATAATCATTGAGAAATTTTCTGTAGTACCCCGTGAGTCCCAAGAACCCACGTAAGCCCTTCACGGTACTTGGTCGAGGCCATTCAACCATGCTCGCAATCTTGTTTGGATCTGCTGCTACACCTTACAAAATTATGTGACCAAGATATTCTACATCTTTTCTTCCAAATGCACATTTAGATCTTTTGATAAAAAGGTGGTTGGCTTGGAGTACCTCCAGAGTCTTTTTTAAATGTAGCAAATGTTCTTCCCAATTAGTGCTATACACTAATATATCATAAAAAAAAACAAGTACGAACTTTAGTAGTTATGGTCTAAAGATGTCATTCATGAGTGACTGAAAAAGTAGATGGGGCATTTGAAAGTCCAAAAGGCAAGAAATTCGTAATGTCCGTCATGTGTGTGAAATGTAGTCTTTGGAATGTAAGGTTCATACACACGAATTTGATGATATCCGGATCGCAAGTCAAGCTTGGAAAAATAGCATGATCCGTGCAATTCATCGAGAAGCGCTTCAATCATTGGTGTTGGAAATTTGTTGTAAGCCCAAGGGTTCCCATTGGTCTAATCATTCACCTTACCTCTTGTTTTGATGCTAGCAAACCCAAATTGATTAGCATTTATGTACTGATGTGTTGCTTTGAGGTGTTGTGTTGTATACAGGAATTTCATGTCATAATCGCTAGTACACAACTCAATTCAACACATGGCTTGTGGATCAAGGAGCAAAGGAACCAAGAGCTTGCAGCTACATTGGATACATCCTCATTTGACGATGCTCAAGTCAAGAAGCTCAACATGAAGATCCCACAAGTTCCTAAGCAAGTGTCAAGAAGAAGGAGCTTGGAGTTGAATATGATATGGGGACACCTCATGTACCTCAACATGCATTGAAGATTGGAGGACAAGTCACAAGGGCCAAGACAAGATCAAAATGTTCACCCAATTAGAAGAAGTCTAAGAAAGTTCAAAGGAGCCAACACATTCCAAGATGACTCATGGTATTCATTTTTAGAATGTATTTAGAGTCCTCTTGATTTTATGTGTAAATGCACTTTCAAAAGGTTCTCATATGATTTTTATACTTAACATTTTACATCTTTGAAAACCATTAACACACCCAAAAATGTGTTTGAAAACCTAGGACTTTAGCCCAACGACCATGGCCCAAAAGCCCCTGAACTTTAAAGTTAAAAATAGAATTTTACACAGGGCCGGTCGACCGGACTATGCCGGGCGACCACGGTATGGTGCCTGGAATTCCAGGAGATCTCAAAATTTATTGGGCTGGTCGACTGGGTCAAGCCGGGCGACCTCGGATATGTGTCTGTTTTAAACAGAACAATCCGTCATAGGTTTGTGCGGGCGACCGTCGTGGGTCGGTTGACCGCGGATAGGTTTTTGAGCTAAAATTTTAAGCGAACAGGTAGCCCTCACCGGGCGACCGCCATGGGGCCGGTCGACCGCGACAGTAAAGAATTTGAAAATAAAAAAGGGCACCCGATAGGGGCGGACGACCGCCACGGTCGAGCAAACTAGCCGTTGTGACGTTTTCTGGTTGACTTTTTCATACCAGTTATTTACAGTTTTACCTCAAACTGTCATATTTTCAAATACACTATATATATATACATCATTAAAACCTATCTCTACAAGCTTTTGAACATTGGAGATAGAAAAATCCCATTTCTCCTTGAGCTTCATCTTTTCAAATCAAAAGCAAAACCTCTTTGAACTTGTATTTTCACTTTCTTTCAAGAGACACTCCATAGGGCTTTACATTTGTATTTTCTTTGAGTGATTGTGAGCATACGAAGTTGTAATCCGCCTATTAAGAGGCATTAAGAGTTTTTATTTTCATTTATTTTCTTCATTGTATTTGAGGGTCTCCTCTTCGGCCAGGCAACAAAGGTGAAGACATTGTGAGTGTCTCATCTTCGGCCCGGTAACAAAGGTAAAGATGTTGTGAGGGTCTACTTTTCGGCCCATTAAGAAAGGTGAAGACATTATAAGAGGGTGTGATTCCTCATCAAGGCTTCGTGCGAAAAAGGGTTTGTTCCCTTTGGAGTTGGAGGAGTCGGGTGTACGGCTTCGAGATTCGCCCTTTGAAGAATCTCATTGTTTTAGTGGAGCGCCCCAAGGAGGTAAACTTGGAAGAGTGGAGTAGGTCTTGTGATAGACCGAACAATTATAAATCTTGTGCCTAGTGGATGCTTTCTCTCCTCCTCTTCTTCGCACTTTGTGGTGATTGGTAAACTCTACCCCTTCTTGTATTTATGTTTTATTAAAATAAGGGTTAGGGCAAATAGGCTTAAAGTAATATCTAAACCCTAAATTTCTATCTTGTATATTTGAATAGGGGTTAGATTAATAAGTGCTTAATTAGTAAATTAATTTTAATTACTCACCTAATTAAGCCCAAAAGTTTTAATTGACCAATTCACCCCCCCTCTTGGGTTGCAACACCCGTATTTCACTTGTCTTTCACAGTCACTTGATTTAAAGCTCTATAATCGACGTAGAGTCGCCATGTTCCATCTTTTTTCTTGACCAACAGCACTGGAGAAGAATAAGGGCTCACACTAGGTCTTATAATCCCAACTTGCAACATTTCTTGCACAATCTTTTCGATTTCGGATTTTTGGAAATGTGCGTACCTAAAAGGTCTCACATTGATGGGCTGAACTCCAGTTTTCATCTGTATCTTATGGTCTTGTGATCTAGGAGGGGGCAATTTACTTGGTTCAACGAAAAAGGTCTGAAAAATCCTTAAGCAATTTAGGAAGCTCAGAAGGTTCAAGTTTGGTCATACCAGTATCAATAATGGGTCTGAGTTGTGCTACCACACCTGATTGTTGGCTACATAAGAGCTTTTAAATGCTATTCAAACTTCCCAATTTTGTCACTCCAGATGTTTGCCCAATGATGTAATATTCACGATCGCCAATTGAAAAGTTCATAAACATCTTGAAGAAGTCCCACACAATAGGACCCAACATTCTAAGCCATTGGATACCCAGAACTACATCAGATCCTTTCATGGGTAATGAATACATGTCTGTGCTTAGTGTGTATTGTTAGATTTGCAGGGGTACATTGGAGCACCGTCCTTGACATTTTATCTTTTTACCGCCTGCAACTGCTACTTCAAATGTTGGATGCTCTATCACTGTATATCCTAATCTTGAACCTAAGTGAGCATTCAGAAAATTATGGGTACTTCCAGAGTCGATCAAGATGGAGACAGTTAGTCTCTTGATTTGGCAAGACACCCGCATGGTTTGCGGTGGAGTCAGTCCAGATAGAGCATGGATAGAAATCTTCGGCACTTTTGATTCCTCAAATGCTTAAAGTGCTTCATCTGCCTCTTCTTTCTCGTTATCAGATCCTCCATCTAAGAGAAATAACTGTTGTCTTTTACACCGGTGACCTGGAGCGAATTTTTCATTGCAATTGTAACAAAGTCCTTTGTCACGTCTCTCTTGCATTTCAGCCGGTGTCATCCTTTTTATGGGCAGTCCAATGGATTTTGGAGTTGATGAACTTGGAGTGTTCTTAAAACGCCTTAGCCATTGTAATTTCTCTTCTTGCATTCGTGCTAGACCTATGGTAGCGGTCATAGTTTTGGGTTGAAACATACGCACTTCAGCCCCAATTTGTTCTTTTAGACCCCTAACAAAACATCATATGAGTGCCTTTTCAGTCCAACCTTGTACACGATTGGCCAACCTCTCAAATTCATTTTGGTATTCCTGCAATGTCCCTTGTTGGCGTGATTTTGATAATGCAGCGTCAAAATCCTCATATTCGGTTGAACCAAATCGAACACAAATGCTTCAGCTACATCTGTCCAGGTTAAGTGTTGTTGAGTCCGTTCATACCATTGAAACCACTGACTAGCATCACCCTCCAAGTGAAACGAAGCCAACAACACTCGTTGATCGTCGGCGATCTGATGATAATGGAAAAATTGTTCTACACGGTAAATCCAACCAGTGGGGTCTTCTCCATTGAATTTTGGAAAATCCAACCGAGTGTATCGTGGTTGGAATGAATTGGAAAAATTATCAGATCTGCCATGGCCTGTCCCTAGATTTCCTCCTTGCCCTGCATCATGATTACTAGCCTGTTGTTCTTCATTTACTGTATTTATAGTTGGTGCTAAATGATCATATTTAGCATTTACAGCTGCCAACGATTGTCAGATCTCTTCCAACGTTTCTTCTAATCGATCCATCCTTTCATCATTTTTCCTCGTCATTTTGCAAGATCGTAAGTGCTCTGATACTAGATGTTAGGATCCAAATAGAGTTAAATAGAAAATAAACAAAAATAGATGAGTTCGTCCGTTTCGAGGGGGACAATGCCTCCTTAAAAAGGCTTTGTTGAGAAAAACTAGTCTATCTTCTCCTTCCTTCTATTGAAACTTATAAACATGATCCACAAACTACAACTGCCAAACTTAACAACAAATTACAATACGACAACACATACGACACCTAACCTGCTAATAACTGTAAAAGAACAGAACACACATTTTACATAACTGAAAATACATGTGATCCTATCATTTGCCATACCGAGAAAAGGGAGGGAGTGGATTAAATTTTGTTGGGAACCATCCGTTGGAGGGTTTTCTATTACAGTGAAGAGAAACCCATCCACTTTTGGGTTCTTTGCAGAAGAAGAGGACGTGCTCGTCCTTTCTTCTTCTCTAAGGGTATTGTGGTAATTTTCATGATCTCCCTTAAAATAAATGTATGAGAGTGCTCTTTGATGATTTGCAAGGGCAATACAATTATTTTACCTGTATTATCCTTTCCACATTATATACTCGTATTGTCTTATGAAAAGTTGTAAAGGGCATACTTGTACATCACTATTTCTTAAGCCCATCATGAATCGTAAGCATATTGGACATGGCACGCATGATGCATCCATGTATACATGCATACATGCGTTTTTAGTATTAAAGAGGACATGCCTCTAAAAATCACTTTCAGTTGTTCACTTTATTTCATGTTACTGTGTGAATAATTAGTTGTTGTTGCATGTGCAAATGTGTGCACATGTGGTTGATAACACCCTTGCCTTTAATATGCACACCCGGCCCAACCACTTGAAAATTGTGATGAGATTTGATTTTCGACGGTGTTGGAAAAGTGTAGGATGACATTCTAGACATCCAATTTCGTCAAGGCGGTACTAATGATAGGTGGCGTAAGGAAGAACCTTATGACAAGTCCCAGAGCACTTGTTCGGTTTCTCTGAATCTCTCTTTAGAATATTTTCAGAAGAAAGTGATTTCCGAAAGCCGATTTTACAATCGAAAAGCCTGTTTTAATACAACACTCGCTTTTTTCGGCAAACCAAAAGCTTGTTTTACATAGCACCCGCCTTTTATGGTATAAACCGGTAAGCTCGTTCGCACACGGTATTTCAACTCGGTAATTTTACTTTGGGTCGGAAACTTCTATTTTTACTCAAAGGACACTCCATTTCCCGAAAGCGAACGATATTGGATTCATTGGAAAGTCCCTAGAATAAGGAATCCAACGGATCTGATCGCGTGCGAATTGTAATAATCGGGAAAGTTACGAACATTCGAAACTAAACCATAAAAGACGAAAAATCACTTTTCACGAGAACCAGGGAAAAGACAAAACATCACGCCAACCGAGGCTGATGTCATATGGAGAAGACCAGATGACATCACCTAATTTCGCTAAGGACGAAATGCGTTTCGCCCAGAGCGAAATTTGGCCGAAATTCCAAATTATTTACCCCCACAACTCCTATAAATAGGGAGCGGGGGTAAGTGTAAAACATAAATTACTCCTCTCCTCCCCCCTTGCTTTGGTTTTCACCCTTACTTTGGATATCCCGAACCCCTGTCAAATTTCAGAAAAAACCTTAGTTCATTTACTTTTTGGAAGAGAGAAAGTAGAGAAACACTAGGTAGCTCACACCGGGCGTCGGCACTCCACCGAAATTCAGAAAGTTCAGAGCGACAACCTTACTTTTACGCCATTGTTCTGCCAAATTTTGCAGAACTGCGAGCTGCTTTTCAATAGTAACGTCGTTGTTCTGCCGAACTCTCGACAACTTCGGGGTTCTTTTCATCCAAATAACGCCGTTGCGCTGCCGAATTTCGGAGAACCCAAGGCCCTATTTCTTTAAACAGCGTCGTTGTTCTGTCGAAATCTCAGCAAAACCAAGACCACCTCATCAGCACAACGCAGTTACGCTGCCCAAGTCTCTACTAGTAAAATTACATTTATCGCGTTAATGTAATTTCCTTTACAAAGTAAGGTACGAGGTGGTGACATAAGTTCTCCGGCTCGTGTTGCCCACAGAACTTATGATCTAAATCCCTCAGCCTTTCTTTTACTGCTTTTTGCAATTTCCTTCACAAAGTAAGGTACGAGGTGGTGACATAAGTTCTCCGCTCGTGTTGCCCCCAAAACTTAAGATATAAATCCCTCTGCCTTTCTTTTACTGCTTTCTGCAATTTTCTTTACAAAGTAAGGTACGACATGGTCACATAAGTTCTCCGTCTCGTGTTGCCCCCAGAACTAATGATATAAATCCCTCTGCCTTTTCTTTTACTACTTCATGCAATTTCTACAAAGTAAGGTGTAAGGTGGTGAAATAAGTTCTCCGGCTCTTGTTGCCCCCAGAACTTATTATATAAATCCCTCTGCCTTTCTTTTACATTCTGCACTGTCCTTTTCCGTTTGTTTTAAGTTAAACTGATCATGCGTAGCTGCGAGCTCTATACAAGACCGTATACAACTTACAACATCGATCAAGTTAACTATTGCTTATTTTCGGTCTTTTTTTATAAATTCATCTTTATTTACTTTCTGGAATTAAGCATAACCTAAGTAAAGGATAAAAAGATAAGTTATCCTGGTTCAAATTCTTTGAAAAATACCAATCTAAGTGAAGAGACCAGATTCGTCTGGCCAATAGGGGTGCCTAACACCTTCCTCGATTGTAACCATAACCCTTACCCAGATATCTGTAAAGACCATGCCTTAAGCAAATAGAGCAAAATATAAGGTTCAAAGGCCTAGAGCAAAAGAACCCCTTCGTTTACTGTTCTTCCAACGAAATTCGAGTACCACTACTCTTTTCATTGGAAGAACAAGCACGGGTCCGGCCCTACCTAGGCGTCGATTCTGAATTTCTCTAACTTGCAAAGTTAGGACTACGGTCCTGAGTCCGCAAGTACCGCAGATCAAATAAACACCCCTGAGAACTCGATGTGGTGATCCCCTGTCGTCCTACGTTGCACGGGAAAAAACAGGATACCACAGGCTGGCGACTCTGCTGTGGAACTTTTCTTGATTTTCTTTCAGCAGACTTGTTATCAAAATTACCAAAATAAAAAAGGTTATAACTCTGCATTAACCTACTTGGCATTCTCGAAGAATTCAACCAAATAATTTGGCTTTTTCACTTTTATTAGGGTTATCCTTGACCCGATGTTGCCTTTAGGGGTATCCGCAAGTTGCAAACACTTCGTAAGTTGCGAACACCCCTAATGTGCGAAATAAAACAAGTGTTAGACTTACTTTGCAATACCATACACTTGTTACACTTCTTCTGCAGGGATTACTAAGAGCCAATGCTCAAAATTGCCGCCAATTTGGCGAAAATACCCTGTGAGGCACCTAGGCTTACCCATTTTATTTATGCAAACACGCACACACCATTTGGGATTTCATCACCCTCTTGCATATCTATTTACCTTGGGGAGTGACTAGCACTTGGATCGGATTCGGTACTACGTGGGATTTTATCACCCAAAGTGCAGCTAGTATCGTCTCCATTTGATGTGAAAGCACCACCTCTTTGCACGTCACCCTTGTGGTGGCGTTAAAACGATGATGTATTGAACTTCCCGCCGCGCTGGGAGACATCTGGCATGGGTTGTTCAATCACTTCGGTGAGAGGAACCTTCAAGCCTTCATCCCCTGCATAAGCCCAGCATATGCACGTGGATGTTACCATGCCCGCATAGGGCATGCTGAGCTTAGAGTTAGGCAAAGCCTACTAGTTACTCTTGAGAGATGTGAGAGTCTTCCAAAATAGGAATACACTAAACCTTTGGCCCCCTTGGGCATGTCGAGCGAGTCTAGAAAGGTGTGCTCTGGTTGCCATTTCTTACTAGGGATGTCATTACCCTAGCCTGATGCACAAACGGTCGTAGTTTACTTTTACCCAAGATTAGAGGTTAATTCTAACCTTTAGTTTTGTCCAGAGTCATGTTTACAAACCCATCTCATCACATTCTTTGAATAAGTAACCATTGTACCCTGGAAGGATGTTCGTCTTACGGTTAATGGGCTTAACCAAAAGACCCTCATTCTGGTCCCATCTTTCAAAGAGCTATTACAATCTCTCAATCTTCTTCTTATCCAGACTGTCCTGGTCTCAGCTGCGTCAAGCTCTGCTGCTTTTTCGTGCTTCCATCCGTCCTAACTATCATTATAGTTAAGAAGGCGGAGCGCTGTTCGAATAAAGTCTATCTCTCCTTAAACTTATCCTAGCCACCCCGGTCAAATCCCTTTTAAAGTTGCCATTCTCAAATAGAGATAGACGTTCCCAGACTTCTATTATGATCAGTGGTGGTGAAGCTCTTCCGAAATTAACTCATCTTCTCGTACGAAGATAATTCTTGTCCTGACCACTATTGGTCACAGTACCCGAGTTCTGCTCAATTCAATTCAGTCCTTCCGAAAGGTTAGACTCATTCCGACCCCACTATGGTCAAGACAGCGGCATAACTCTGCCCGAATTGTCTTCATCTTCCTCTGGGAAGATACCTTTCTTTCTGACTAGTGTCTCGTTCATTAGTCAGGAATCCACACAGGTCGTGTTGTTTTCATCATTGAAGACAATCTTGTCCCGATCAGAGCTCTGTTCAAATGAGTATGTTTTCTCAGGAGAAGATATACCCGGCCAAAACATTGTCATCTAAAATGTCTGACCTCTATCCAAATGATCGTCTCAAAATTGTAGGTCTTTACCTCAACTCTAATCTTTCTGAGGGTGTCCTCCCAGTTCTCAGACCGCAAGGCAGACTTTGCTCTCAACCCCTCGCTTGTCCAAGATCCGTCCAAAATTTGTAAAAATTACAAATATATATATATATATATATATATATATATATATATATATATATATATATATATATATAATAACAAAAGCAAATGTTTTATCGGTCATTTTACCGTTGTTTTACCGTGTTTTTTATCTCTGTCTTCCGTGTAGGTAGATCATGGACCCAGACAATCTGATCGATTGGATGCAGCGATTCTACTCTTCTAAAAGTCTTGAACATGTCGGATGGATGATAGACCCCAATGAAAACTTTGTCCCCCTCCTACCCACCATCTTGGTAGACATGGATTTCCTGTTAGAGTAGGTGCCTTAAACCCCAATATATTTCGCATGTTAATCAATAAAAGTTTCTTTTCATGACAATTAATGGGTAACTATAAGTTAAATATGTGTGACATGCTACTTGTTATTGACATGTATTTGTCCTTAGGTAGCAAAGTAGGAAACCCATGCTCTTGGATTCACAGATCCTACGGAGCAAGGAGATATGGGATTCTGGTTCTTTGCAGACCTTAATAGTTCCTAATTGGGGTTGAGGTTGGACACCTCTTTCTCTATACAACTAGCATCTATCTCGCCAACATGCACGAGATGTGGAGTAACTTATCTCAATCACTCGGGTAGTGGACCCTAAGCAAGATAGAATGGGTATGACAATGAGATTGCATACTGAACAGGATAACATTAGAATAGCTTATAAACATGAGATAGTTGAGCTATTCTACCAGACAGGACCCTTTACATGTCCTTTGACCTGAGGGGTCATATTGGTCTGTTGGCGAGTCTCTCATTCTTGGTTTATCTAACCGTGATTCTTTTAGAGTCACTAGAGGGTAGTACTGGAGTGTTGGACAAACCTTCGAGGTCAATAGTGATATCCGACATGGAATTCTCCACCTATTTCATAGGATAACATCTATGATTTTTGTCAGAGCAGTATGCCTAGAAAAATACCTAGCCAGGTGGATTTGATAAAATGTTTATCAAAAGGATTTCATAAAATAAGTTTTAAAATATTTTTAGCAAATGCATTTGCGGGCCAAGACTGCTTGACTGAAAGGTATACTGTGAATGAGCCCAGGGGGTAGTTGATGTCCACCACCCGTACGACTCAACTCAGTAGATGTAGACTTGGAGAAAGGACTTGCATATTTGATGTGATTAGGGGTATGATGATTTGACGGTTATCTTCAAGGTTACGTCTCGATGGAGGCCACTGACTCAATGCTATTGTAGCATTGGCTACGGAACAATAATCGCAGTGGGGCACACTTGTGGGTTCTACAGGATCTACCGCTGAATCCCTGCTACGATCCCACTCACTACTCGATTGACCTATTATTATCTATTAGATAGAGGTCCCGCATTTATTTGGTTGCTTACACGAACTAGTTTCGTGGCATTGGATGCATTGAAAGGATATATATACAATGTATATAATGTATATGCACTATGTGATACATTGGGAATACCAAAATGGTTAAGTATAAACCATAAGGGTGTTTTGAGAATTATAGAAAAATATGGATGGAGCTTTTTATCCCATTGGATGGGAGAAAATATGTTTATTTAATTAAAAGAATTAAATAAATAATTGTAAGTTTAACTTGTAGACTGGTTTTACTAAAACAGTCATAACTTACTCATTGCTGGTCAAAAATTAATATTTAAGTACCCGTTTCGAAGGATTTTGAAAGATCTACAACTTTGTAGTTTATGATTAATTCTAATTCGGCCACCTACTGTTCCAAAAATGAGGTCGAATTTTGACCTATAGGCTTATAGCGGGAATGTTGAAAAAGGAAACAATGTGTGAGATATTTTTGGAATTTTTTTATCCAATAAAGAAACCACATTGTTCACTTGGAAAAAACTCAATTTAGGAATTTCTAAAAGTCCAAGAATTTCTAAAAACACTCTCACATTGTTTGGTTTCTATTTTGAAAAAAGCTAACTAGCTTGTTTCCAAATTGGAGCTTCTAATTGTGGCTAGTTTTCATGTTTTGTGAGTTTTTTCTAGAAGCTTTGGGTTGTGTATATGGAAACTGAGAATTCTATAAATAGAAGACAAAGAAATAGAGTTTGCAAGAGCTCTTCCATAATTCCATGTGTTGAAAATTTGTAGAGATATCCCACAGTCTTTCTCTTCTTGTTCTTCTTCAATTCCATCAACTAGTTTTGTCTTTTCTAAGTCAAAGACAAACATCCAACAAAGCTCCACTGATCTAGATACATATTCCCACATTATAATCTGATTTAGATCATGTTATAAAGTAAGCAAAGAGTTGTTTACAAGATCCTTTTGTGCAAAGAAAGGAATCCATCGGTTCAACTTGCGGTTTCACATCGATTAGATCGTTGACGGATTTTCGAAGAGTAGATCACGCAGATGTTTTTCTTCTCATCAACAAAATAAGGTATTTATATTTATATTTATTAAATCACTTTAAAATTAATTAGTCCTTAGGAATCCTGAGTTGGAGCAAAATTTTTGTTCTACACGGTTTATTCTTCCGCAACGTGTAGCGATTTTGCTCGGGCTTTTACAACAAATCTAACATTTCCTTAGGGCAGCCGCTACATTTTTGGACCCCCAGTATCATGTTTTCCGTTTTGATACAGAAGAGACATGCGCAACCTACGAAGAATTTTGTATGTTGTTGATGGTATCACCTGAAGGACCCATGGTCACTCCTACGGTCATAGGTCATCGTCGGGCAATTGTCCAACAACTATTTTGTTGGAACCATCTTGATCCTTCCACATTTCAACACAATGGAGGCATTATAATCAACTCTGTTCTCCGTGCATTCTCCCTAGACGAAGATTTTGAAGATTCTACCTACAAGATTCCCTGATATAGTGCCGTTCTATTTTGTGTATGTGCCCAATACCTGACTGTTCAAAAATCTGAGATAGCTTCTCCTAGCATCCTCAACCTCGTTGACCAAGTCCCATGTGGAGCCAATCCTGTTTCTACTATCTTAGTAGAAACCCTTAATGGTATAGATACAGTCTTTGCAGATTCAGATCTCCCCTTTTCAGGATCCCCCGTTCTGCTGTACATTTGGCTCACCCTCAAAGTTGGATTTTTATCCCAATATCCAAGATAAATATCTCCATTTTCAACTTTGGTGCTTGGGCATTTGGTCCGCGTTTCATTACCCAGTCCGAATGGAAATCCTGGCTACGTGCTCGCTCTTCAGGAGACATATTTTGGATGTCAGATGGATATGCATCCTTCTCCTTAACAACCCATAAATCCAACCATGTCAAAATTTCGGCCTTAGAAAAAACCTCTTTCTATATTCCAGACCATATCAGGTGCCAGTATGGAGCCAGACAAGAAGTTTGTCGCCCCCTTTATCGATTCTGTCCTCCAATAAACTTCAACCAGCGTACAGCGAACAAAGTCGCCTCAAGATGGGAAAAGAGAATTATCTTCTCCAACCACTGTGTCTTTTTAACTCAAAGAGATGAGGTGTCACCCGACTATTACCTCGCCTTACAGAGAGATGTCACTGGCAGGATGCTGATCTCGGTCGCTGATCAACCTGTGTAGAAGATAGAGAACATCGTCTTTCTTATCTTTTACCAATTTTTGCTTTGTAAATAGCCTATTAAAGGCCTCTATGTAAAAGATAAAGGAAATGTGAATAAATAAAAAGTATGTGTATAGGTATTGTATCTATCTATTTTTTTGTCTGAAAACTTCCTTGTTATCTTCTGTATGGAACAGACCATGTCTGCAGAAATGATGTCCGAATGGATACAAAGCTATGATGAGTCAAGAAGCTACTTATGGTTCAGTCATCTCACGGAGCATGAGCAAACCTTCCCCATGTATGATTCTATCCCAATAGATTGGAACCTCCTCAAAGCCTCAACCCAGTGCTGGGATCCCCGCTACCATGTCTTTCGCTTGGTCTTCAGGAAGTGTGTCCCACTTTCAAATAATGATGTACCCTTCTGCAGTACTCGCAGAACAGACCCATCATCCGCCCTGAGCTTAGGTATGGGATTAACAGACTCATGTGTCTTTGGCTACTTTGTGTGCCAGGTCAAAGACCCAGAGGATTTCATGTCTTCAAATGGCCTTTACTTAGATAGGGTCATTGATACCTATGCCCCGGAAGGAGACTTAGAGGACCTGACGTTCCAGCAACGTCGTCATGAGGCTTATATATTTTGTGTATACGCCAAATTCCTTATCTGTCAGGAGGATAACGTAGTTACCCTTGCCTTTCTCAGTGTTGTGGACCAGTTGTAAATAGATGCCAACCCCATACCCACTATACTTGCTGAAACCTTAGGATGGCAACTCTTCTCTATATTTGGTTCTGTCTAAAACTTCGCATAGCACCCGCCATCCCCGAACAATCCCGTGTATCTCGGACTTTGGATCATGGAGACCACAAGTTCATTTCGATAGTGTACCTGAGTGGCATGTCTGGTTAGAAACCCGTGGCAGGTATGATATCGCTTGGAGAGTTCCAAGTTCTAACTCTTTCACTACAAGAACTGCCAGAACTGAATACATTTGTCTCCTCAGCTTAGAAAACACATCCTTCTACATCCCTCACCGGATCATGCGTCAGTTCGGAGGAAAACAACAACCATGGGAATCTCTCTCACGTTTCTATCCACCAAGGGAAATCAGCTCAAATCTCGGCAGAACACTCTACTCAGCATGAGAAGATCACATAGAAGTCCCCTTGCGTGACATCTATATTTCGCGTGGACAAAGGATACATCCGGATTACTACTCCGCACTCCTTGCACATATCCCACCAGATGAAGAGCCTGCAGAAGCCGAATAGCTCCCGGCTACCTTCCGTTCAACTCAGGACTACTAGGCTATGGACTATTTCTGTACAGAAAATAACAAGTTTCTTTCCTATTTTGCAAATCTTGTAATTGTAAAAATAGTGTTAGAAGTTAGGCTAGCACATGCCTTGTTGTATAAAAGTTGTAAAATATTGGTTAGACATATAAATAAATAAAAGTTTTGTTTGTACTCTTCCAATTGCTTTGCACAACTCTTCCACCTTGCATGGATAAAATCTAAAACTAGTATATCTTCCCATCTGCAGGTAGAAACATCTTACATTTGAAACCATTGCACCCAAGAAATCAAAAGCCTGGGCCCGTAGCCAAGCCCGTTTAGAAAGAACCTTGGATCTACCTAGTCCTTCAATTCCTACTCCTTTAGTAGAAATTTCAGAACATTCTAGTCCTTTAACTCCTCTCGCCATCATGGCAGAAGCAATGGACCAGCCTCAGGTTATCACAGAACTGCAACAGGCAGTAGCTGAACTCACTCAGAATCTCCGTCAACCCTCAGAAGAGAATGCTGCGTTAAGATCGCCTCCCCATGTCACTGTAGCACCCACTGTACCTCAACAGCCTATTCCTCCTGTTCAGGAAACCATACCAGTTCAGCCCACCAACCAGTCTATAGCTCAGCCTCCGAACCTGTTCTTGGGAGAACAATATGCAGATGAAAACCATCCTTTCGCCCAGATTCTGAAACAATGGGAAGATAAGTTTGCAAAGTTAACCTAGATCTCAAATTTATCAAAGTTCAGGGATCGACAAGACTCTCTTTCCGAGATGTCTCATTGTTTCCCGATGTATAGCTCCCGGCCAGCTTCAAATGGCCTGACATCAGTAAATATGACGGGTCTGGTTTTGCTCATAATCATCTCGGAGTGTCTGAGAGTATGCTACGATCATAGGGTCTGTCCCCGGAACAGTTAGCCCTTGTCTTCTAGATTTCTCTGAAAGGTGTTTCACAAAAATAGCTTTTGAGTTTGCCTGAGTTGCCAACTATGGGTTCGGAGCGCATTATGAAAGAGTTCATCGAGCAGTTTTCTTACGAGGAAGGCACTGAAACCTCTTGCTAAGATCTTCAGACCACTAGGCAAGAACCCTTGGAGTCCTTCTCCGATTTCGTAAAGCGTTAGCATCATAAGACATCTAAGATGCTCAAGCGGCCCACCGAGGAAGAGTAGATCGATATGATGCAGGAGAACCTGACCTTGTCCTTCCAACGCCCCATGGCCAATCAGAGTTTCACTAGTCTCAAACACTTCATAGATACTGACAACAAGATCGAGGATTCTTTAGCTTGTGGTTGGCTCAGTAAAGCCTCCTCCGACTCTAGAAATACTCAGCCCAAAAAGCCTCCTATATCTAAGGAAGTTAATGAAACTGAACCAGCTCCAGAAACTTCTGAGCCTCTAGTTATTTGGCAACAGGACAATGCACCTCCGGTACCTCCTGTTGTGAACAGAACACACAGGGAATTCACTCCCTTACCAGCTAATCTCACTACCATCATGAAATTACTTCTCCAAGCGAAGAAGATATTTCCACTTGCACCCCGTCCGCCTCCCAATCCTCTGCCCATAAACTGGAATAGCAGGGAATATTGTGAGTACAATTAGGGTAAAGGACACCAAACTGATAGATGTCTCGCTCTGAAACATGCTATCCAAGACCTTCTGGACAAGAAGCAATTCATTCTTCCGTCTGGGCCAAATATCAATACCAACCCTCTTCCAAATCACAATTCGTCTTCGTCCACTACCAATGCCATCTTCACCAAATCTTAGCAAATTGACTTCTCGTCCCTAATTTGCACTATCGAACCCTATCCATGGGGGATCGATAATAATAATTACATACGAGAAATCGGGGAAGAGGAACCTTACCCTCTTGCCATATGCGCAGACCTCGATAAAGAACTTGATATTGTAGACCTAGAAGAGGCTAGAATAGATGAAACTTTGTTCGTCCTTTCCCTAAAAGATCTCAGAGCCAGTAATCCTGGAACTTTGGAAGTAGGACATCTCACTAGGGGTGGTAGAAACTACAAACCCCATGAACTCAGGTCTGACGAACAGATTGATTCTGTCAAATGAAAAGTCGTTAACACAGAAGTTGATCAGGAAGATCTGAACATCATCAGGCAGCTCAACAAGACTCAGGCAGACATCTAATTATGGGGTTACTGATGGTATCCCTTAAACACAGAGAGGTTCTCATCAAAAGTTTGCAGACTTCCCAAGAGCAGCTTACGAATCTGGTTGTAGTAGTCAGAGCCTCTACAACTCTGTCATTTTCAGATCAGGATCTTACCCCTAAAGGAAAGAATCACTCCAAGCCTCTCCTTTTTACTGTGCTATGTAATAAGAAGAAGATACCTGCCATACTCGTGGATAATGGTTCAGCTTTCAACATCTGTCCGCTGAGCACGGCCACAACTATTAGTTTGGGTCCCAGTGACTTCACCCCATCTGATCAAGGCATCATGGCCTACGATAACTCCCGATGAGATGTAGTCGGAACTATATCTACCGCCATCTTCATGGCAAGTGAAACCTTTGATGTTGAGTTCCAAGTGCTCGACATCAAGTCCTCCTTCAACCTGTTGTTAGGACGACCCAGGCCTCACAAAGTGGGAGTTGTACCCTCTTCTTTACATCAGAAGCTTAAATTCATGAAAGGTAATAGAGTTATTACTGTCCGAAGCGCCAAAGACTTAGAAGTTCGGGCCATTCTGTCAGATCCACATGGGAAGTCTGCAGCAGATAATGTCTACCCCAATGGTTTCCACCTTGATGTCACTCATATTAGTTGGGAACAAGCCAAGAAAGAGTTGGTTCTACTCCCTCACGATATCAATCCTGCTGTATCCACAATGCTCAAAATCAATTGATACATCCCCGGGATGGGATTAGGACAATATCAACAAGGAGTAGTTCAATTCGATGATCTGCAATTTCCTTCCAATGTCGGGACAACTGGTCTCGGCTACTGCAACACGCATCGGGAAGAAGAACATATGTATCGCAGTCTAACCCGAAGGAGGTAATACAGAGAAGCTGGTGAGGTCATGCCAATGCCAGATATCAAGTTGACCCTCAATGGTCAGTTCTGCAGGAAAGGAGAAGACTTCCCCTACTATGGTTTCCTAGAATGGTTTACACATCCTATCACAGGAGAGAGAGTTCCTGGGTTTGAGATCTTATTCGCTACGGGTTGGTCAAGTGAAGAAGATGACATTTGGTGGAGAAAGCAGTACAGGCGTACAGAGACTTTGAAGTTCGACTGGGTAGATTACCTTGAACCGGTACTGATGCGATCAACGTTCTAAGAAGACTCTTTAACAGTTTGTATGACCAGGGAATCCGTTCCATTGTTCTCCCCTCAAAGTATGATTACCACTGATGGCAATTCAAAAAACTCTAACTAGACAGATACCTTTGTCCCACTCCTCACTGCAGCTATCCCTTTGGATACAGACTTCTCGCCCTCAGAGACAGACTCCTTTTCCGATTCTGACTCATCTTCTAAAAGTGTATCAAATGTAATTGATCCTGAAGAAGGCGCGTCAGTCAGTTCTTTCGATGTATCTTATGAATCAATCAAAAAACTTTCTCTGTACTCGCCCTTTGTTTCTCGATTCTTTTGAAACTAATGCTATAAATAACATCGAACAAACCTCCTCAGACGAGGATACAGACAAAACTCCCCTCGAGATTAAAGAATTAATCGAACGAAGGGAGCATCGTCGAGCAAAACCATTAGGAAGATAAGTTTGAAACTATTAACATAGGTGTTGAATCCCTGCTTCAGGAGATAAAGATTGGCAAAACCTTATCTCCTGAAGAGCATGCGGAATTAATCAAATTGTTAAAAGAATTCAAAGAAGTCTTTGCCTGGTCATACAAAGACATGCCAGGATTAAGTGAGGAAATTTTCCAGCACCATATCCCTTTCTACCCGGAAGCTAAGCCGAAGAAGCAAAAGCTTAGAAGAATGAAGCCCGAGTGGGTCCTAAAAATCAAGGATGAAGTGATGAACCAACTGAAAGCAGGTTTTCTAGAGGTCGACACATATCCCGATTGGTTGGCAAACATCGTTCCAGTGCCTAAAAAGGATGGAAGAGTGCGTTGCTGAATCGATTTCAGAAATCTGAACAAAGCCAGTCCAAAGGATGACTTTCCTTTGCCTCATATCGATATTCTTTTTGATAACACGGCAGGTCATGCCTTGCTCTCATTCATGGATGGCTTTTCTGGATATAATCAGATAAAGATGGCTCTAGAAGACAAGACCAAGATAGCATTTACTACACAGTGGGGAACCTACTACTGCTACAGGGTGATGCCGTTCGGTCTCAAGAATGCTAGTGCAACCTATCAAAGGGCCGCTACTGCCCTCTTACATGACATGATCCACAAGGAAGTAGAGGTGTATGTTGATGACATGATTGTCAAAGCCGAAGATCGAGTAGATCATATTCAAACTCTAAGAAGATTGTTCAAAAGAATTGCAAAGTACAAGCTCCGGCTCAATCGAAATAAGTGCATTTTCGGAGTTGAAAAATTGCTTGGCTTCTTGGTCAGCCACAGAGGAATCGAGGTAGACCCCGCCAAAGTCAAAGCAATTCAGGAGATGCCGTCTCCGTAAACAGAAAAAGAAATCAGAGGATTCTTAGGAAAAGTTCAGTACTTAAGCCGTTTCATAGCTCAGCTAACCAATAGATGTGAACCGATCTTCAAGCTTCTAAAGAAAAATGTTTCCAAGCAGTGGAACCCCGAATGTCAGCTAGCTTTCGAGAAAATTGAAGAATGTCTGTCATCACCACCTGTGTTATCACCTGCAGTCGCCGAACGACCCTTCCTCCTGTATCTTTCAACCATGGACACGTCTCTCGGAATCAAGAAAAGAAATGCTAGTTTATTATCTCAACAAGAAGATGTTGGAATATGAACTGAACTACACTCAACTGGAGAAAACTTGTCTATCATTAGTATGGGCCACCCAAAGGGTCAGTGAAACGCAAGTGTGACAACCCAAGAAGGGGGGGTGAATTGGCTAATTAAAAATTCTTGGGCTTAATTTGGTGGAAGAATAAAAGTTAATCAATTAATTAAGCACTAATTGATCTAACCCTTATTCAATTAAAAGCATAAATACAAGTTAGGGTTAGAGTTTACCATTCAGCACACGTGGAAGAGAGAGAGAAGGAAGAAGTCACACCACAAGGAACACACGATTTTTATAATGGCTCGATCTATCACAAGACCTACTCCACTCTTCCAAGTTTTCCTCCTTGGATGCTCTACTAAGGTTGAGATTCTTCAATGGCGAATCTCCAAGCCGTACAACCCAACTTCTTCTCCAACTCCAAAGGGAACAAACCCTTTCTGTACGAAGCCTTGCGAGGGGACACACCCTCTTACAATAGATTCACCTTTCTTAATGGGCCGAATCGGAGACCCTCAAATACAATAATTCACGTTTGTTACTGAGCCGAATCGGAAACCCTGTATAATGAAGAACAAAATAAAAAGAAACACTCTCAATGCCTCTTGATACGCAGATTACAACTTTGATAGCTCACAATCACTCCGAAGAAAGATACAAGTGTAAAGCCTATGGAGTACCTCTTCATAAAATGTGGAAATAAAGCTCAAAGAGGTTTTGATTTTGATTTGAGAACTTGAAGCTAAAAAAGATAGGATTTGATCTTTCAAAAATGTTCAAAAGCTTGATTAGATAGGTTTTTATGATGTATATATAGTGTATTTGAAAATATGACCGTTTGGGGGCAAAACTGTTAAAACAGGACTGAAAAAGTCAACTTGCGCAGGCCCCAATGACTAGTTTGCTCGACCGTCGCGGTCGACCGAGCCACTGCGGTCGCTCGCCCCTATCGGGCGCCCTTTTCAATTTTTAAATTTCTTACTGTCGCGGTCGCCCGGCGTGGCCTACCTGTCCGCTCAAAATTTAAACTCAAAACCTATCCGCGGTCGACCGACCCATGGAGGTCGCCGGCCCAAACCCATGAAGGAATAGTTCTGCTTCCACAGAACCATTTCCACGGTCGCCCGAGTCACCCCGGTCGACCGGCCCACTATTTACCTGCAAGTGCTAGATTTCAAGCTACTTTACCGCGGTTGCCCGCGACACCCCGGTTGTCCAACCTAGTGTAAAATTCTATTTTTATTTTAAAAGTTCAGATGCTTTTGGGCCATGGTCTTTGGGCTTAAGTCCTAGTTTTCAAACACATATTTGGGTGTGTTGATGATTTCCAAAGATGTAAAAATTTAGGTATGAAAATCATTTGAAAACCTACTGAAAGTGCAATTTTACATAAAATCAAGAGGACTCTAAATACATTCTAAAAGAGTATACCATGAGTCTTCTTAGAATGCATTCGCTCCTTTGCAGTTCCTTGGACTTCTTCGGCTTGAGTGAACATCTTCAACTTGATATTGCTCATGTGACTTCTCCTCCAATCTTCAATGGATGTTGAATGGTACATGAGGTGTCACCATGGCATGACTCCAAGCTCCTTCTTGACACTTGCTAGGAACTTGTGGAATCTTTATCTTCGAGCTTCTTGACTTGAACATCTTCAAATGATGTTGTCTCCAATGCAAGTGCAAGCTCTTAGTTCATTTGATCATTGATCCACAAGCCATGTGTTGAGAAGAGTTGTGTAATGGCGATTATGACATCAAATTCCTGTATATAACTGTGGGACCCGATCCCGCGAGAGGGATGAGGCGCGAGCCACCACGCCCTCTCTTGGTCTCTCATACCCACGCGAATGGCGTGTGCTTTTTATTATTGATTTTCATTACCCAACCAAGTAGGCAGCAACCAAGCCATAGGGTGCAAACAAACGTGCAACCCAGTACCCATAAGGGCAGGGGTAAGCCGCCGAGCCTAGCAAGGTGTGATTTAATTCATCTTTTCTGTAAACTTGGGATCACTAAGGCAATCCGAATTCCACACAAAAGAGAGTGACAGAGTCGCTACCTAGATGAGGGATCTAGGACCCATAATTGATCAGAAATCTAGACTCGTTACCTGGTTATGAGAATGGAAGGTATGGGGAGTTACCACCGCATGCACCATTCCTGCCCGATAATCGGTTTTCAATTCCAAAAGTTAACTCTATTGAATTTCTTTTAAATGGCTCATTTAACTCTATATTAATATGCGAACTACGTGACATGCATCCTAAGATCTAATTTCAATGTAATTCCTAAATGTGTATCTTGATTTTCTTAACTTGTTTGAATTCAATCTAAGTGAAAGTTCTCCTAAAATTCTAATTTCATGGAAAGTCCTAAGTGATTTAATTACTTTTAATTTAAGGATTAATATACAAAACCCCACTACTTATGTGTGGAGCCGACTCGGGCTTGGTATGCCACTCAAGTATCCAAGTTGCCTACGTATCCCAGCCTCACTGGAATCAGAGTCGATCGTAGTTCGGTGCACCTAAACTAAGCCACTTATGCCTAACTCATCTAGGACACCGATCTAGACTAGATGGACTGTTTCAACAGTTTAAGAGAGATTATTTAGTTCAAGTTGAAGATTTTATTATCCTAGAACTTCATCTAAGATGCTATATGATCATATCTAAGTGCGAGTTGTCCCTTAGACTAATGCAGGTTAACCTACATCCTAGGTAACTAGGCTTGTCCTATAGGAAAAAGGGATAAGTAGTGTAACTAAATCTATGACTCAATTATAAATAATAGCAATCGATAGTGATGAGGCTGAACTCTCTAACTCTAGGACACCCTAAAACCTAGAATACAACATGACACAAGTGTTCCTAAATGGGGCTCTGATGGTTCCTACGATGGGAAGTCGTAATCCAACGGTTCCAAAGACATGGAGTGAGTTAGTTCAATTTGTTGAACTTGATGATTTTTTATTTCAAGGATTTTTTATTCCTAAACATCTAAGGAATGCCAAAGGCTCTATGGTTCGCAAGTTTCGGCCTCGAATCACAACCATGGAAGGGAATCGTGCTCTCAACACTTGTATAATTTAGCACGTAAATTATAGTATCTTATTGCCTGGCATATTTCTCAGGATTTCCGTGGACAGTGGACCTCGGAGCCAATATCATACTATAATTTACGCACTCCAATTATGTTGGATCGATCGCAATTAGTATACGATTATGGTTACGATCTCGGCAGTTAAATTGTCACAGCATAGCCAATTTACAAAGGCAATCTATGAACTTTAAGGTTTCTGTTTCAAAAAAGTTAGGAATTGAATTTATGATGAAAATTTAAGGTTTTTAGAGATTTTTACTGACTTTTGTATTGATTTGCTATTAAATTGTGATTTAATATCATTAAGACCAGATTGCTATGATTAGACAGTAACCCTAAGCAATCGAACTCCAACTCAGTTGAAACTTTTCCAGTAACAAGATATGGATGATTGTGGCTTACTGGAAAATTTTATGAATTATCATTAAGATTTGATATCAATTTCTGATTTTTCAAAATTCAAATCAGATTATAGATTAACACAGTAACCTATATCATATCAATTTTAAATTACTCCAAACTTTTACAGAATAAAGATATAGATGATTAAATCTTACTGAAAAATTTGAATGAATTAGAATTAAGATTAGATATCAATTTCCAATTTTTCAAAATTCAAATCAGATTATGGATTGACACAGCAACCTATAGCATATCAATTTCAAATCAACTTAAACTCTTACAGTATAAAGATAATCATGCTCTTAGACTACTGTATGACTTTCACAGATTTTTATTACGATTTGATGCCCATTTAAATTCACACAAAAATCAGATGAAACCAAAGAATTACTTAAAAAGCAAACCTAATGGTATCCTAAAATCAAATAAAACTTCCAGTAGATATATAATAGATTATAAATTTTCTATCAAAATTTCAAAACTTAAAAATTAAATCTCCTCCACAAAATTGGTTTCTAAATATAAGAGATCAATTTGTTTCCTAGGCGTTAAAACCCGTTTATTAAAATAAATTATAAAAGCTTATCAAATCTTTGCAAAATTAATTGAAAATATTTCTCTAACATTCCAGTAACCAAACTTACTAGTTTGTAAAGAAAAAGTTTGAAAATATATTAATTTAATAAGAAAAAGAATTATGGCACGTAAAACGGGGAAGCGATTAGAAAATAGTAAAAACCATATTTGTTTTAAAATATTTTTCAATGAAAACTTCCATTTATTATTAGGCTTTAATTCTGGAAAGTTTCATCAATTTTTAAAATGATTTGGTATTTATTAAAAATAGCCGAAATTTAAAATAATTAATAATCCAATTAAATAAACTCCAAAAAATATGAAAATTTTTAGGTGATCTAAAAACCTTGTAAAACTACTGGAAACAAACGTTCAGTAAATTTGGACATGATTTGATATACTTTTGGCTCCATTCATCAAGAAATAACCCTTTTGGGGGTTATTCTTTGAAAAATAGAATGAAAAATAGAACGGCCGAACCGTGGTTGGAAATTAATTTTTCAGTAGTTTTGTATTTTATATAAAAGCCAAAAAGTATCAATTTTTAAAAAGAACCATGTTTTCAAACACTTGCTTTGATAATCTAATTTAAATCCATATTGAATAAAAACAAAAGAAAACCATTTTTAAATGAAGGAAATTAATTTTTGGATCAAATTTTGGATTTTAAAAACTCATAATCTATATCACAACACATTGGAATTTCAAAGAAAAACTCGTTGATTTGATCCATCAAAATTAAAACCCTAGCATGCTTTTTCTACTTAACAAAGATGAGGAATCCTTACCGTTGATCGCGATCCTTGTCTCTAGGGTTGGTGATCCAAGATATACGCTTTGTCCAACCCTTTTATACGCTAAAAAAGATCCAAAAAACACTCCAATAATCCTTGATTGTGTGATGCCTTAGAGAAGAAGAAGAAATTCAAGAATTCCTTTTGTGAAGAACACTTGAGAGAGAGATGAACACACTTCAAGAGAGAGGAGGTTTTTTTCTCTTCTTTTTTTTTTCTTGGGAGGAGAAAAAGGACGAATTTCAATTTTTTGGATCCTTCCTAAGATTGTTTGCTTTGATTTTTATACAAAAACGCTAGGGTTAAGAGAGAAATAGTACTTTCCAATGTGAGAGCTCTCTTTTTGGCTTGTTTCCAATTTTCCCCTCTTGCTTTCTTTCTTTCTTGTTTCCAAATTGGATTTGATTCCAATATTAATTTCTTGTCAATCAAGACATGCTATTCTTTATTTCACATTGTTTCTTTGGAAGAAAACATTTTTTAAGCAATCATTCATCTTTTCCTTCTTTTCTTCTTTTCTTTTTTTATTCTTTTTATTTTTCTTTTAAGGGGTGACATCATCAAGGTTGGGTGCTCAACTCATGTGGGTCAGCCATGTGGGGCGCCCACCATGGTGGTCGACCCATATGGGTGAACCCACATGAGTTCCATCTTTGCGGGCTTTAGCCAAATGGGCCATTTCACACGGGTTTCGGATTTTTTCGTAAAAAATCAATAAAATCTTTCTAAATTCAACATTCTATATATGGACCCAACCCATTTGACATTTATGGTGCATCCCTCACACATGATTGGACCATTTTTTTTGGAAAAATAACTTTTCGGACCAAAATGCCCCTATTTGACTGTTACACACCCAAATGTGACCAAAATAACCTTAAATTAGTTCACCCCTAAAGGGAAAAGTTAAAAATGGAAAGTCTTTGTGATCAAACTTCAAAAATAAAAACTTTTAAAGTTGGGTCCTTTTGATGAGCAATATCAAACAGGATCATTTGGTACCCCCTGAAAATACCCAAAATGCCCTTGACACATAAAATTTCCAAGTAAAGCGAAACCCCTGAGAAATTCTAAATTTAGCAGGTTTTCCAAAATTCAGGAAATCATTTATAATCTCTCAGACATATTTCGGGGATCAAAAGAATTACACAGGAAAAGACCAAATTGCCCCGAGGTGCTAGAATTTGGTGAGACTAGGGAAAACCTTTAGAAATTCAAAAAATAGCAGATCTCCGAAAATTTATGATCGGACTCAAAATTTCTTAGACACAACTTAGGGACCAAATATGATATATTGGAAATGTCTAAAAATACCCCCGAATTGCAAGACTAAGAGAAAATCTTGAGAGATCTAAATTTAGCAGGTTTCCCAAATCTTACGAAATTACTCCTAATCCATCAGCTGTACCCTCGAGATGGTTTTGGATATATGAGAAATGATTGAAACATCCATCAGATGATGAAAATGTGGAAGCCCCATGAGTTTCTAAAAATAGCAGCTTTTTCAAAATTCATGTAATCGCTCAAGATCTCTCGGATACAGCTCGGGGTTCAAACGGGACACATCAGGAATGACCAAAATACCCCTGTAGTGTAAAATGGGCAAAAATGAGGAAAATTCTTAAAATTCTAAAAATAGCAGGTTTTTTCACTTGCTTGGAAACTTGATTTTACATCTTCCGGAGGCTAAAGGAAACCCCCTAGAGACCTTCAGGATCGCGAATCAACTTCAAAACTCCCATAATGAGGTGAAATCTACCCTAAAATGCATGGATGCTTAATCTAATGTTGAATACAGACTCAAGACTCGATGATACTACCGAATCTTTCGCTTTTTAAAGCGTAGCAAAATGGGGGTGTCTACAATAACACAACACCTCAAAGCAACACGTTAGTTCAAAAATTCTAATCAATTTAGTTTGCTAGCATCAAAACAAGAAGGTAAGGTGAATGGTTAACCCATGGGCTTACATTCTCTCCATTTTTTATGATGGCAAACAAATTGATTAGGAAAGTATGAGATATCAAACAAATAGATGAATTAGCATGATATGATATAAATAATAGAGCAATGTTCCTCCTCAGTATATGCACATGTGTAAAATGATAATGTAAAGCATATGGTGCATATACAATGTGGACTACCTAATCAATTCCCAAAACTCTCCCCCTTTTGGCAGCAGCAAAAAGGTAGGAATATGCAAGTGAAAGTGCAAGTGGGGTGTCAAGATGAATGAAAACTTATATAAGCTATATATATGGTATATGATGTGACATTCAAGCTCATATGATGCTTATTAAAATAGAAAGCAAAGTAAAACTCATGATAAGCCATTTTTTTATTGTAAAGGATTTGAAGATTAAGTACAAGTATGGGGGCAATAAACCATGTGAGCACATCACAATGATCTATATAAACATGAGTATATAACTATTTAGTTCTCCCCCTATGAATTTGTCAGAGGCCCTAGGTGAAACTCATAAGATAGGGCATGACAGGACGCTATGATGGCAAAGGTGAATGATTTGAATACTTGGGCTCCATTACTAACTTTTTAAGCATGTAAGTATCTACCTAAGCAAATATATGCTCAGATCTATGACACAATCGTTTAGGTTCACAGGTTGCTTCATGAGGGGATCTCTGGACAGTAAGTAGACAAGTCTCTTCCAAGAGAACATCTTGACAAGAAATGAATGCAAGTTTAAATGCTCAAGAGATTTGAAGAAGAATCATTTTGATTTTCAAGAGAAAGCTCTAAGTTTGATTTTCAAATATTCAAAAGGTGTTTAGAGAAGGTCTTTGATGGGGTTTAAATAGCCATAGTTCATTTGGGAGAAAACAAGGGCAAAACTGTAATAAAACTGGGTGGTTGCACCTACCCACTGTACACCCGAACGCCTCTTTTGCAAGTCCATCGCGGTCGAGCGAACCGCCGCGGCCGCCTGCCCTTATCGGGCGCCCTTTTTTATTTTCAAAATCTTTATCGTTGCGGTCAACCGAGGTAGTCGCCGTCGCCCGCCGATAGCTTACTGTTTTAGAAATATTTTGGCTTTAAAAAGAGTTATGCAGTCGACCGGACCTTCGCGGTCGCCCGCCATGGGTTTACTATTTCTAAAATTCATTTTTCCTAAAAACTTGTCGCGGTCGACCGAGGGGTTGGCGGTCGACCGGCCCGATAAATTTCTAGATGTCTTTGGAATTCCAGTAAGCATCTCGCGGTCGCCCGGCATGTCCCGATCGACCGGCCCTGAGTGAAAATCTGTTTTTAACTTTGAAATTCAGTGGCTTTTGTGCCATGGTCTTTGGGCTTTAAACATGTGTTTTCAAATACATTTTTGCACTTAGAAAAAATAGTTTTAAAGATGATTTGAAAACATTAAATCATGCGAACACAAAATGCCAAGAGGACTCCCATGCATTCTACGAACTATAACCTTGGGTCTTCTTGATCTTTAATCATGTTTGGCGTTTGCACGATCTTCTTCTTGTCTTGAGATAGTCTTCGAACATGTTCTTGCACTTGCGGTTCCCTTGATTCTTCAATACACTATACGGCTTGAAGGGAGACTGTGGGACCCGATCCCGCGAGAGCACGAGGCGCTACGCTCTCTCTTGGTCTCTCGTACCCACACGAATGGCATGTGCTTTTTATTATTGATTTTAATTACCCAACCAAGCAGGCAGCAACCAAGCCATAGGGTGCAAACAAACGTGCAACCCAGTACCCATAAGGGCAGGGGTAAGCCGTTGAGCCTAGCAAGGTGTGATTTAATTCATCTTTTCCGTGAACTTGGGATCACTAAGGCAATCCGAATTCCACGCAAAAGAGAGTGACAGAGTCACCACCTATATGAGGGATCTAGGATCCATAATTGACCAGAAATCTAGACTCGTTACCTGGTTACGAGAATGGAAGGTATGGGGAGTTACCATCACATGCACCATTCCTGCCCAATAATCGGTCTTCAATTCCAAAAGTTAACTCTTTTGAATTTCTTTTAAATGGCTCATTTAACTCTATATTAATGTGCGAACTACATGACATGCATCCTAAGATCTAATTTCAGTGTAATTCCTAAATGTGTATCTTGATTTTCTTAATTTGTTTGAATTCAATCTAAGTGAAAGTTCTCCTAAAATTCTAATTTTGTGGAAAGTCCTAAGTGATTTAATTACTTTTAATTTAAGGATTAATGTACAAAACCCCACCACTTATGTGTGGAGCCGAATCAGGCTTGGTATGCCACTCAAGTATCCAAGTTGCCTACGTATCCCAGCCTCACTGGAATCAGAGTCGATCATAGTTCGGTGCACCTGAACTAAGCTACTTATGCCTAACTCATCTAGGACACCGATCTAGACTGGATTTACTGTTTCAACAGTTTAAGATAAATTATTTAGTTCAAGTTGAAGATTTTATTATCCTATGACTTCATCTAAGGTGCTATATGGTCCTATCTAAGTGCAAGACACCCCTTAGACTAATGCAGGTGAACCTACATCCTAGGTAACTTGGCTTGTCCTATGAGAAAAGTGAGGTGACTAGTGTAACTAGATCTATGGCACGATTGCTATCCATAGCAAACGGCCGTGATGAGGCTGGACTTCTAACTCTAGAACACCCTAAAACCTAGAACACGACATGACATAAGTGTTCCTAAAGGGGGCTCTAAAGGTTCTTACGATGGAGACCGCAATCCAACGGTTCCGAAAGACATAGGGTAAATTGATTCAATTTGTTGAAGTTAATGGTTTTCAGTTCCTTAAAGGTTTTCGAATCCTAAAATCTAAGGAATACCAGAGGCTCTATGGTTGGTAAATTTCAGCCTTGAGTTGCATCCATGGAAGGGCATCGTGCTCTCAATCCTTGTATAATTTAACACATAAATTATAGTATATTATTGCCTTGCATGATTCTCAGGATTTCCGTGGACAGTAAACCTCGGAGCCAACAACATACTATAATTTACATGCTCAAATTATGCAGGAACGATCACAATTAGTATACGATTATGAATGCGATCTCGGCAATTAAACTATCGCAGCATAGTCAATTTACAAAGGGAATCTATAACCTCTAGGGTTTCTGTTTCAAACAATTTTAAGGTTAAATATATGATAAACAATTAGGGTTTTCTGGAAGTTTTCACTGACTTTTGTGTTGATTTGCTATTAAGTTGTGATTTATTAACATTAAGACCAGATTGCTAGGATTACACAGTAACCCTAAGCAATCGAACTATAAATTCATTGCAACTTTTTCAGTATGAAGATATGAATGAGATTAGACTATTAGAAGAGTTTCATGAATTTGGAATAAGTGTTTCTATCAATTTCTGAATTTCTAAAATTTGGGTCAGATTACAAATTAACAAATCAACTCATAGCATACGAATCTCAAATCAAGAAAAACTATTACAGTATAGATAGAATCATGGTATTAGACTACTGCAAAAATTTTAAAGGTGTTTATCAAGATTTGATGCCAATTACAATTCAAACACAATTCGGATAAAATCAATGAATCAATGAAAAAGTAGATTAAATGGTATCCTAAAATCATGTACAAATTCCAGTAGATATAAATTAGGCTATATGGTGTACTGTCAAAATTTTAAGACCTAATAATTAATGCTCCTCCATAAAATTGATTTTTGAATAAAAAAGGGATTTCGTTTCCTAAGAATTAAAATCCATTTTTTAAAAAGAAAATTGTGAAATCATATTAAACCTCTGTAAACTCTTTTAAAAATTTGTCACTAACCTTCTAATGGCCTAAACTACTGGTTTGTAGGAAAAATATTCAAAATTTCATTAATTTAATATAAAAAAGAATTACGACACGTAAAATGAAGAAGCGATTAGAAAATAAATAAACAAATCTTTTTTCAAAAACACAATTTCATGAGAAATTCAATTTATTATTGAACATTAATTCTGGAGACTTTCATCAATTTTTAAAACCTTTTGATATTTATTAAAAATAGCCAAAATTTAAAATAATTTAAAGCCGGATTAAAAAATTCAAAAAAATCTGAAACTTTTTGGGTGGTCTGGAAAATAAAAATGTGGTTTGGAAACAAGATTTCACAAATTTTGGATGTGGTTTGATATACTTTTGGCTTCGTTCATAAAAAAATAACCCCTTTCAGGGTTATTTTTTGAAAAATGGAATGAAAATTAAAACGGCCAAACCGCGATTGGAAATTAAGTTTCCAGTAGTATTTTATTTTATAGAAATCCCAAAAAAATTAGTTTTTAAAGAAACTCACGTTTTCAAATACTTGCTTTGATAATCCGATTTAAATCCATATTGAATAAAAAACGAAAGAAAATCATTATTAAATGGAGGAAAATTAATTTTTTGGTGAAATTTTGGATTTTTAAAACTTATAATCTATATTATAACATACTGGAATTTCAAGGAAAAATTCATTAATTTGATCTATAAAAAGTAAAACCCTAGCATGCTTTTCTACTTTTGATATTGCAAAGATAAAGATCTTACCGTTGATCGCGCTCCTTGTCTCTAGGGTGTGTAGATCTGAGTTATACGCTTTGTCGCACCCTTTTATATGATGAAGAAGACCCAAAGAACACCCCAAAGGTCCTTGATGTGTGATTTGTTGAAGAAGAAAAGGGAATTGAAGAATCCCTTTTGTGAAGAACTTTTGAGAGAGATCAAACACACGTCAAGAGAGAAGAGGTTTTTTTCTTTCTTCTTTTTTTTTTTTTTTTTTGGAGGAAAGAGAAAAATGACGAATTTGGATTTTTTTTGGATCTTTCCTAGGATTGTTTCCTTTGATTTTTATACAAAAAAGCTATGGTTAAGAGGGAAATAGTAGTTTCCAATGTGAGAGCTCCCATTTTTGGCTTGTTTCCAATTTTCCCCTCTTGCTTTCTTGCTTTCTTGTTTCCAAATTGGATTTGATTCCAATCTTAATTTCTTGTCAATCAAAATATATTATTCTCATTCTACATTGCTTCTTTGGAGAAAACCTTTTTAAGGAATCATTCTTCTTTTCCTTCTTTTCTTTTTTTATTCTTTTTATTTTTCTTTTAACAAATATGATGTCACCATTGTGACATCATCAAGGTTGGGTGCTCATCTCATGTGGGTCAGCCATGTGGGGTGCCCACCATGGTGGTCGAGTCATATGGGTGAACCCATATGAGCTCCATCTTTGCGGGCTTTACCCCAATGGGCCATTTCACACGGGTTTCGGGTTTTTCCATAAAAATTCAATAAAATCTTTCTAAATTCAACATTCTATATATGGACCCAACCCATTTGACATTTATAGTGCATCCCTTACACATGATCGGACTATCTTTTTAGGAAAATAACTTTTCGGACCAAAATGTCCCTATTTGACTGTTAGACATCCAAATGCGACAAAATTCTCTCAGATTGGTTCACCCCTAAAGGGAAAAATTAAAAATGGAAAGTCTTTGTGGTCAAACTTCAAAAGTAGAAACTTTTAAAATTGGGTCCTTTCGGTGAGCAATATTAAACAGGATCATTTGGTATCCCCTGAAAATACCCAAAATGCCCTCAACACTTAAAATTTCCAAATTAAGCGAAACCGCTGAGAGGTTCTAAATTTACCAAGTGTTCCAAAATTCAGGAAATCATTCATAATCTCTCAGACATATTTTGAGGATCAAAAGAATTACACAGGAAAATACCAAATTACCCCGAGGTGCTAGAATTTGGCGAGACTAGGGAAAATCCTGAGAAATTCCCAAAATAGTAGATTTTCGAAAATTTATGAACGGACTCAAGATTTCTTGGACACAACTTAGGGACCAAATATGATGGAAATGTCTAGAATACCCCCGAAGTGCAAGACTAAGAGAAAATCTTGAGAGATCTAAATTTAGCAGGTTTCCCAAATCTTACGAAATTACTCCTAATCCATCAGCTGTACCCTCGAGATGGTTTTGGATATATGAGAAATGATTGAAACATCCATAAGATGATGAAAATGTGGAAGCCCCATGAGTTTCTAAAAATAGCAGCTTTTTCAAAATTCATGTAATTGCTCAAGATCTCTCGGACACAGCTCGGGGTTCAAACGGGACACATCAGGAATGACCAAAATACCCCTGTAGTGCAAAATGGGCAAAAATGAGGGAAACCCTGAAAATTCTAAAAATATCAGGTTTTTTCACTTGCTTGGAAACTTGATTTTACATCTTCCGGAGGCCAAAGGAACCCCCTAGAGACCTTTAGGATCGTGAATCAACTTCAGAAGTCCCATAATGAGGTGAAATCTACCCTAAAATACATGGATGCCTAATCTAATATTGAATACGGACTCAAGACTCGATGATACTACCGAATCTTTCACTTTTTAAAGCGTAGCAAAATGGGGGTGTCTACAGAGACCACCAAGACTAGACTTCTTCCAAGATTAACCCTTTGTTTTTCTTGCTCCATGTTTGTGATATTAAATAACCGCAAGTGCACGGATCATATGCAGTCACGGGTCGATCTCAGGGAAGAGGATGTAGACTTTCTATCTTTATATTATTTAGAAAATAAAAGTATAATAAGTTATTGCCTGGCATGGGTCTCAGGATTTCTATGGATTTACCTCGGAGTCAACAACTTACTATAAATTTACTCCTTAAACAAAACAAAGATCGAAACTAACTTTAATTTGATTATTACTTTATTTCCTATATCTAGGCAAAGTGAACCAAAGATTTAATTATTCTATTAAGTACCTACTAAATAAGGAAAATTAATTCTAATTAATAAACAAATTAAAACTATTCTAATTAGAAAATCAAAAACTAAAATTTAGAATTTTAGAATCTGGATTTAAAAATACTATTTACTAAGTCATATCTCATTCATCGAAACTCGGATTTTAACCCAAAAGTACTCATTTCGAAGGATTTTGAAAGATATACAACTTTTATGTTAATGATTGTTAATGATTTGGTCGTTTATCTGTCCAAAATTGACTTCGAAAATTGACTAACAGCAATAAAATGGAAAATTCAGATTTGAAATCAAATTTGAAACTTAAAATTAAAAGACAACTAAAACCAAGATTTGTTTAAGAGATAGATGATAGATTAAAAAATTACTTAGGGGTTGGAATCCACCATGGGTTGTGGGTTAGATTGTTGATTAAATTGAAAATATTGATTTGGCTTGTTATATAACCAATAAATATGGTCTATGGAGGATAAGATGCAAAGATGTCACTCTCCATGAGAGTTCATCGATTATATAATCAAGTTGTATCTTATATATACATATGATAAATAATTTACCCATCAACAATCAATCATACGAAAGGGGAAAGCCAATGGCATGATTGATTGGGACAGAGCAAATATAACACACACACACACACACACACACACACACACACACACACATATATATATATATATATATATATACACGTAAGTACAACGTACGTTTTATCTGCGAAAAAATATTTTTTAATCAATATCCTTCCCCTTTCCCATGGGTTAATCTAAACCCCAAGTAAGTGGGTTTAGTTGTTCATGGAAAAGGGGAGAAAAACAAAAATAAAGGAGATAGAAAAGAGAAGAGATGCCATATAATTACTTGAAAGAAAAACTAAAAGAAAAATAAACTCTCCACTAGTTTAAATTAAACCAAAAATACATCACTTTGGAACTAGAAAATATAACAAAATAAAAAGAAAACTTATTCTTTTTCTTCTCCTTCAAACAATGGTTGAAGCTTTGATCGCCCTCCTTCCAACTGTTGCTTGTCTTGGTCACCTTCTTTAATGCTTTGCTTTTCACCCTTGGTTTGAACCTTGAACTACTAGCTTGAATAAAAGAGTGCACCAAACACCTCGCCGCAATTGGTAGAGAAAAAGAGAACAAAAGAATTAGAAAGATGAAATCAAGAGAGCATAGAATTTGTAAGAAAGTGAAGAAATAGCAAAACAATGGGCTACAAATAAAAACTAAAATTTTTAGAGAGATCAAAAGAGAACAAACAAAAGCAAGAGAAGAGAGAGGACCGAAATTACCCAGAGAGAATGAGAGAGAGAAAGAGCTTGAGAGAGTGGTAGAGAGAAAAAGTGTAGAGAAAATAAATATAGAGTAAAGAGAGAGCCTTCCTCCAAATTGGCATAAATTCCCATGCAAGAATATGGTAACCTTCCTTAAAATCCACTTTCTAAAAAGAATTCCTTGCCTTGGCTTTCCATAATATCTCATCATCTTTCTTACTTACCATGCATGCACACATATGGAAACTTTCCTCCTTGCCTTTACGTGGGAATGATGGTAATATTATATTCAACAACTTTCTTTCTTCCATGGTGGCTCCCACTATTAGATTAATCAATATTACACTTTGTATGCAAGTGAGGACAAATACCAAGTGGGCCCCACATGTATATTGCACAAAACATAAAAATTGAATAGAGACATGCATGCTGGACAGTGGAATTGGCAAGATGCCAACATAGTTAATTTCTTTCCATATACAACCACACCTCAAGTGGGTCCCATCTATATATCGTTGGTTTCTTTCCCTTGCAAAAAAAATTCACTTTCTAATGCCACAAAAGTCAAGCACCTTTTATTAAAGAGAAACTGACAAAAAAAAAGGGCTTTAATGTGATAATGACGTGTCAAGGGGGGAGAGTTGTAAATGACCAATGTAGAGTGATAGTGACTGGTTTGGGATTTTTAAAACAAATCTACCCCTCAGTTCAAAATCGTAGTTTTTACCCCTCAAAAGTTAACTTTTTGATTTTCACCTCTCTCTCTCTCTCTCTCTCTCTCTCTCTCTCCCGCATCGGTGTGGTCTCTCCGGCGTTTCTCTCTCTCAACGGCACCCTCTCTCTCTTGACGGAACCCTCTCTCTCTCTCCCTCTCTCCGGCCCTCTCTCTCAACAGCACCCTCTCTCTCGACGGCACCCTCTCTCGCCCTCTCGACGGCCCTCTCTCTCTCTGGTAGCCTCTGATTCTGAGCGAAACTCCTCTCCCAGGTTGGTAGTCTCTCCCTCTCAGTTATTTTTTGAGATTTTAAGTTAGGGTTTTGAGAAAATCAGTTTAGAAACAAAAAATTAGGGGTTTTGAGAAAATCAGTTTAAGGGTTTTGGGAAAATCATTACTCTCTCTCTCTCTCTCTCAAAACTCCTATTTTTTAGAAATCTATGGTTTAAAGCCCTAAAGTTTGGTTTAAAACCCTATTTTGTTTAGAAACCTATGGTTTAAAGACCTAAAGTTTGGTTTAAAACTCTATTTTTTTTAGAAATATATGTGTGGACCCCGATCCGAGGACGACGGTGGGGGAACGGGTCCCTAACACCCTCTGGATCATCCACGTGTGAAGGAGAGCTCTACCAAGGAACTCTTGAAACGGATGCCACCCTCATAGCATAGCACGAGTGGCGATATAAAAAGAAAGAGATATGTCTCGATCCGGAACCAAGGTTTGAAACCGAGACATACCTAAAATAAACTCAGAGTCGCCATCCATGGATATGCCATGGAACCCTAAAATCAAATCCTCTGTGCAATGGATAACCAGAAATATATATGGGTTCGTGCCTGGTTACGAATGGAGAAGGTCTGAGAGCACCTCCAATTCGTCCGAGTGCAAGCACTTGGTCTCTTATGCCATTTTCATTAACTCCAAAGAAGTTTGGGTAAAAAAATCATGTGAAATGGGAACAATCCTCAGGAGTCGTCTACCTAAGCATGCATTTCCTGAGGATAAAGTAATAAGCACACATAAAATAAAATGAAAGATGTGTCACCTAAGCATAGTTAGGTTATGAGTGACATGCCTAATGAGTGTCTAAGTTCTGATGTGCAAACACATGCAAGCTATAGCTAAAGGTATAGGATCAGTACAAGGAAGTAAGAAAACATATTAAAACATAAAACAAAAATCAATCCTATATATATGACAGGACAGAACAAATCCTAACTCTAATGCGACCTGACTCGGACCAAGATGGCCGTCCATCCCAGCTGCTCTACGTATCCCGGCCTCGGGAAGAATCGGAGTCAACGTAGTTCGATGACCTATTCTAACTATGATGCCTAACCATCTAGAACCACTAACCTAGACTCGATCCACTAGACTCGACTGATTTTTAAAGCTTTTTGTATAACTGCTTAAATTCATGTGAATTGTAATTTTTAAGACTCTCTATATGTCCTCACTAGTGCAAGTTGATTAGCCTTAAGCTAATGCAGGTGGGTCCTATAACTTATGTGTATCTAGGCTGTGCAACCTAATGAAAACCATGGGCTGACTATATGCTTCCTAGTCTAGCCATCGGTTCGACTAAATGTCTAACCGATCGACTCGAGGCCTCCTAACTCTAGGGACACTCACACGACAGAACACACCATATCAAACAAATCAGGACCGACTCTTAACCCTAAAACAAACCAAACGGCTAGGACAGACTCCTAACTCTAGGGGAAGTTCTCTTTGAAAAATGTTTTGAAGAAGTTTTTGCATTTTTGGAAGGTTTGACAAATTTATTTTTAAAAGTTTGGCTGGACTTGGGATAAAGATCCCAAGCTGCACTACGTACCTCGTGAAAGAGGATCAAGCCAACGTAGTTCGAAACGAACTCTCCTAACTACCACTAAAATCAAACACTCCAAATGATTTAATGGTTTTAATATTTTTTTATGCTTTAAATTTCTAATGTTTTTGAGTTTTAAATGTATTTAATGTTTTTTGGGTTTTAAAAGCTTTTCAAATGTTTTTGGATTTCGAATTTCTGATGTTTTTTTTAGATTTTTAATTTCTGATTTCACCCTTTTGGTCAAAGACCTAAGGGAAAATGCAAAGCAACACCTAGGGTCAAACCCTAGGGCTAACAGGGGAAACCCCTAAACCGAATAAGCTAATTATCAAAAGATAATGAAAGGATCTAAGATCCCAGAAGGCAAAGCTCCAATGAGACTGGGTAAGTCTCCCGCACACAAAGGATAGATGAGTCAAAGACTCCAAAATAGTCACCAAAAGGACGAATGAGTCAAAGACTCTCTAATAATATCACTAAGACAAACGAGTCAAAGACACGCTCTAAAAGAAAGGTACTTTAACAAGAGGCTAGATAAGCTACCTAAAAGGGAAACTCCTTAATGAGACAAAGCCTGTCTCTTAAACAAGAATGTTAGACTACTACCAGATCAAGCTGGCCTCCTACTAACAGGAGGGAAGCATGTTAGGATACAACTTGGAAAATGCTCCATAAATGAGGCAAGGCACGCCTCCTATGATCTAACTCTCTATACAAAACCAAAGTATACCTCCTAAGGGATAAGCTCTAAACTACAAGGCTTGTCTCCAAATGAGATCTACCTTAAATGAGGCAAAGCATGCCTCCTATGAGCAAACTCTCTATCTCAATCAAGATAACCTGTCTAATAGCGAGCTCTAATTAATAAGGCATGGCTTCGAAGAAAGGCTACCTCAATGAGACAGAGTGTGCCTCCTAGTGCAACACACTAATGAGACCACAATGGTCTCCTGAATGAGGAGGGATTATTGAATAAGGGGGAAATGAGCCCAAGACTCTCTAATACCACTATCAAAGGACGGGTGAATCAAAGACTCTCTAACAATGCCATCCGAAGGACGAGTGAGCCAAAGGCTCTCTAATACTACAACTTAAAGGGGGAATGAGTCAAAGACTCTCTAATACTACCACTAAAAAGGATAAATGAGTCAAAGACTCCCTAAGACTCTATAAAGGGGGGCAAATAAGACATAGCATGTCTTTTAGATCAAAAGAGGGGCAAACAGGGGAGGTTCTATAAATGAGGCACTGTATGCCTCCAATGGGACAAGGCGAGCTCTAAGCAACGAGGCTTGCTCTCAGAGGAGAGCTGCCTAACAAGACAAAGCGTGTCTCCTAGAAAGGAAATCACCAATGAGACCACAATGGTCTTCCAAATGAGGGAAAGATCTATCTAAAGGTGTCTAAAAGACTTGGAAAGTCCACTAAGTAAAAAGGGGGAAACTCTACTAGGACTGAGCAAGTCCCCTAAGAAGACAGCATTACCATACTAATGATAAAAACCTAAAACTCCACTTTTGCTAAATACCACAATGAAATGATATTACTCCCCAGACATAACAATATCATCATCTGGATATCAAAGCATACATACGATCATACCCTATCCATAAGATAAACCTAAAAATAAACTTTTGTCTATCCGCCCTCAACATGACCCTAAATTCGAGAATTTGCAGGAACCCATACAACTAACGTCCATACAAACAATCTATATCTAATATGATTATCATTATTGCATATGAAATAGCAAAAAAACATGAGATGAATCAATATCAATCACACACCTTTAAGAGAATGTAACAAATGTAGAGTGGACTAATATTTAGGTTTTCACATTCAAATATTAAGAACTAATAGGCCAGGATGAAAACATAACAAATTAGAACAATATGTCTTCATATTTTAAAATCTCATAGTACCATTGGAACAAGAATTTCAAACCAACAACCAATTTCAGTATTATTGTCTAATTAACAATAATTAACTAATTTCCCTTCTACATCTACTAGACAGTACTTGGAAAAAGATGTGGAAATAGCATTGATATCACTATGAAAACGATGCAAGCAGATCCTGTTCAAAGATGAATTTCCAACTTAAGAATATGCATGACTGTCTTGCTTTAAAACCAAAGGAGCAGTGTAAATAACTGATAATGACCAGATTAATATAACACACAACTGCTTCCATTTAAAGCATGGGCTGAAATGTACTTAGAAATGTGCATAAAACAAGGGGGCATAACCGATCACAGAACTGTGCCAAAACAGGGGCAGCAATGTATTAAAACTGGGGGCTGAAATGTGCTTAATCATTGGCTGAAATGCGGGTTGAAACTGTTCAAAACAGGTGGCTGATTTGAGGGTTGAACCTGTTCAAAACAGGTGGTTGATTTGAGAGTTGAACCTGTTCGAAACAGGGGCTGATCCCTGGGTTAACTTGTATTGTGCCAAACAGGTGCTGAGACAAGAACGTACAATTCTACCATGCTTGGCCATCATGGGGTTTTGAGCAAATTTTGATACCCATACAAACTTAGCTCATGAGATAAAGTAAGTATGGCCACCTAATCATAACAAGCATTTATGACCAGGACTTTTCCTGAGCATACAGATGCTACATTAGCAAATAATTCTACCTCTCTTCTTATCCCTATCCACATGTTGCAATAACCATATCCACAATTACAAGAGGTTGGGTATAATTTTCAAGATTCAACAACTTAAATGAATATACTCGGTGGCATTCTTTATATATATCACATGGAACCTGAAACATTCATTTTAAGTCCATAATCATAACAAGTGGCTGCCATGCTATTGGCCTAATGTAAATGAGCTACCATCGCATTAATTGAGAAAAATAATTGCACATAGCTATCACAGAGCTCATACCCAAGATCAAAAGAAGACAAATACTCAGTAAAAGCTGAAATTGGTAAGTAGGATGAGGATCATGAAATTACCACACTGATCTTCAATACATACATATATATATATATATATATATATATATATATATATATATATATATATATATATATATAATCATTCAATTACTACATTGACCTACAAGGATTATGGACTAAAACACATAATACGTCACTGAGAGTTATATTACTTACAAATGCATAGAAGAAATTATAACAAAGTAAAACCTGCTTTAAAGAAAATATCACAAACAAGTGCTTTTAAGCATTTAGCAAGAAACACAAAAATGACAGAGAGGATCAACATCTCTGATAAATTTTAACATGCCTGGAATATATTCACACCTTCAAAATGATGAAAAATAGCAGGACAATGAACCTAATTAAGGCTATTAATATGAAATCAAATTTTCAACAAGGGCATCTGATGTTCTGCTTCTTCTTTTCTTTTTTCTTTTTTTAAAAATTTGCGTCTAAACTAATAAACACTTTCAAGTGACAGATTTAAACATGTGCAACTATGCTAACATCATCCCATGAATGATACACTTAGAGCCATCCTTATCTCATCCTATCCTTTTATTACCAAAATCAATAGAAATTCTAATTATATAGATAAATTAAAAACATAAACAACAATAACAACGAATGAAAATTTTAAAATATGATCAAAGAATACAACTATTTGAACCAGCATTTATTCATGACCAAATGCTAACTTTGAGATCGCACAAACCAATACTTCTCTCTCTCCCTCTCTCTCTCTCCAAACAAAAATCATAATCATAAGCTATCAATTGATCGCTAAGGAACTCCACTATGCGTAATGACAAATTTCTAAAAATTTTCAAATAGAATTACAATTTTAAACACATCAAGGGAGAAGTACAGCCAATTCCAAACTACAGATCCTGAAGTAGTAGCTATAAGCTTCACACAGAGAACACAATCATACACTGATGAATGAGTTTTCAAAAGACATTTCCATAAAACATGAATGATTACTACTAATTCTTAATCAAAATAATAGCCTCATACAAGCAAACGCCCATTCTAAGAAGATTATCATAGATCTCAAATAAAATGATGATCACGCACCATTGAACAATCATCAACGGCAAAACCATCTTAATCTAATGAAAAGAAAGATCACTATGTATTTAAGGCAAAATCATCTTCTATGTAAAATCTGTGAGCATCACAAAGAAAGCGCTTCAAATCATATCACCAAATTTCAAAAGATTAGAGATATTACCTGAACAGAAGAAAAGATGATCAAAGGAAAAATTAATGTTGCAAACACCTCAGATGCAGAACACTCTTGCAATCGGAGCCTCCAATTCTCAGATCAAGGAGCAAAAAGATGAATCTCAGAAAAAATGAAAGGTTAGCTGGAATGAGATGAGCGAATTCTGGCAAAAATAGTCGGAATAAATGGAGATTTGGGATGGATCTAAGGAGAAGGGAGTAGATCTAGGATTTATGGGTTAGGATTCCAGATGTAGAAAAGATATGGATCTCAAGGTTTCACGGCAGATCGGAGAATGTAAATGACCGGAAAATGGACGGAGAATGATCGAAAAATGATCGGAGAATGAAAGGCGATCGGAGAAGATGATCTGAGAGAGGAAATGGGTTTTTCTCTCCTCTTCTCTTTCTGAACTTTGGATCGGAGGTTGGTGGCTCGATTGATCGATGAGAAGAAGATGAAGGAGATCGGAGCTCGGCCGGAGACTTGCCGGAGCTAGATCGGAGAAGAAAGCTCAAAAAATGGAAGTAGGGTTTAGATCTTAGATTTTTAGAAAAAGAAACCGGAAGTAATGGTTGCTGTGATGAAAGTAGGCAAAAGGGGCTAACAATGATGGGATTGATGAAGGATTGACCGGATTTCGGTCGGATCTCACCGAGGAAGATGATCGGGAAAAGGGAAAATGGGTTTTTCTCTCAGATCTCTTCTCTCTTTGATTTTCACAAGAAAATGAACCGTCCCCCTATTTTCTCGATTTTTTTTTTATATATCAAATGAAGGTTGATAACGGCACCCCCCCATTGATGAGCGCACAATTATTGATGAGCGCACGAATCGGCTTCATCTCAGACTAGCTAATTCACCCCCCTTTACATATAAATGATATATATTCCTCATTTTTTTCCATGGACAGCCCCCTTTTCATATGAATCACCCTCCTTTTGGTCTGTATTGCACCTACTATCTTGACCTGTTCACTGAGCAGACGCGCTCGGATTTCAACAAAATTTTATGGAGATCTACGGGGGACCTTAAGCTATGCCGGGGTTAAATTTGGGGCACCAGCTCACTTATTTGACGAGGCTTCGCCCAAGCAACGCGAACTCGGGTCCGGTCAAAATTGGGTGTCTATAGATGCCCCTCTTTGGCAGAGCGTGCTTGTCACGCGAATGGCAAAGCTGAACAGACGACACATTTTGATCGGTCCGAAAATAAAACAAATTTTTGATTTTTCGGTTTTTTTAAAACGATACTCATAAAGGTAAGACTCAACTAACAATAGGGAGATAGCCTCTCACTGACTCTTAACTCGACAACTATGACATCTCAAAGAGATAGCCTCTCCCTAATACTCACGACTCAACTATCTAAACTAGTTAGCAAGGATGAACAAACAACTGTAAAACACAAACACACTATTTTTCTTTTTTTTATCAGGCTAAGCCAAAGTAAACATAGCAATTGCTCAAAGAGCACCAACCAAACTAACAAACCAATCACTTCAATCACTCAAAGAGTTTTCATTTTTTTTATTTTTTTTAGAAACCACAATGCAACTTGTCTAAGACAAGCATAAACCCAAACACTCAAAGAGTTTTTCCTTTTTAGAAACTTGCAAAATAAGCCAAAGACCACTGTATTGAAATTCGTCCAAAACAAATTCAAAACTAAAAACTCAAAGAGGCCTTTTCTTTTTATAACACATCATGCCGATCAGTCTAAAACTTGACTAATTATTAGGGTACTCGAATATTTGAGCTAAACTCAAACATCTAATACCAAGGCGAAACTAAGTCTCAAGCCTGGCGATAGATATACAGATCATTGCTGAAAATAAATCTGTTTAACTATCCGAGTAACTCTGACTCCTCTCTTTCAAGGTAGCGAATCACTCCGGATCACGCGGTTCTGTTAAACAGTTCCGCATAAACCCAAATTCGTATGTCCTGCTAAACAGTCCCATACAAACCTTTTCACAGATATGCATGACTCCTAACACGTTAGGAAGCTGCACATTGCGGAACGATGATTAGGTAAGTCACTACTTGACATTACATTACTAATCATCAGGGTACTAAATACCCGGGCAAAGGAAGGAAAGACCAATCTGCGTAACGCTGGATCGAAAATATTTTCCTTATTGCAACCTTCAAAACGATCGAAGAAAATTCCAAACCGTGTAACACAGGTTCAGGAAGTTCCTCCATTAAAAATCTTTCAAAAAGACCAAACTGAAAAATGCAGGTTTGATAATTTCCCTTTCTGTTAAAAAACCTTTCAAAAATACCAAACCGTGTAGCACAGGTTCGGTAATTTCCAACTCTGTTAAAACCTTTCAAAAAGACCAAACCGCGTAACGCAAGTTTGATAATTTCCAACTTTGTTAAAATTTTTCAAAAAGACCAAACCGTGTAACACAGGTTTGGTAACTTCCATTTCTGTTAAAAATCTTTCAAAAAGACCAAACCGTGTAACATAGGTTCGATAATTTTTATTTCTGTTAAGAACCTTTCAAAAAGACCAAACTGTGTAACACAGGTTCAGTAATTTCCATTTCTATTAAAAACCTCTTTCAAAAAGACCAAACCGTGTAACACAGGTTCGGTAACCTCCATTATCTAAAACCTCTCAAAAGGACCAAACCGTGTAACACAAGTTCAGTAATTTCTCCTTGTAAAACTTTTTCAAAAACAGATTGAAGGAACAATCAGATAGTGCAACACTAAATCTGATAATTTCTTATTCTATTAAAACACTCTTGAAAACACTTGAAGAAAAGACCAGATCGTGTAACACATATTCTGGTAATTTCTATCTTTATTAAGAAAATCTTCAAAACAGCAGGAAGTTGAGAAACTCAAAATGACTGAAAGAAAAGATCAACTCTTAATGATTTCATTGATGAACCAGTCATCTCTTCGCAAAGAGTAACTAAGATGCATGATTTTGATCAAAGACCGGACTCAAGTAACTTGAAAGAATTTTTGGAGGTCAAACATTTTTCAAAGACGCAAAGTATTCTACTGAAGTTTAAAAATCGCTGTAGTAAATTCTAAACTCTTCTGGGATAAAGATTTTTCCAGGAAATTTAACTCCAAAGGAGAACAACCTGACTAAAAAGCTCAATACAAAGAGTGTTCGAGCTTCTCTAGTCTCTATTTTATAAAGATATTTATCTCAAGTATCAATGATTACTTGACATCTTTTATGACATAAGTCATAAAAGATGCCCCTAGTATGATTACTTCCATGACAAAATTCATTAGAGAGCAACAAAAAGGGAATGGGCCAAAGGCTTTTATTACTGACCATTTGAGATTACAACAAATTTTTCTGATAAACACTTGGGTTTACAAGGCTTTTCACTGGTACAAGAAACTTGTTCCGCTCAAAATTTTCTCATCTCTGCCATCTGTTGATACTGGAACCGAGCTGAAAACTTGCCGACATCTGAACACTGCTCTGCTTTACATTATCTATAGGAACCACAAATTCTCTGCTTCTCTGAGCCTCTGAGTCTTTATCACCCCGGCTTTGGGAAGAATACTGACTAAACAGGACTCTAAAAATTGACTTTGACTCGACAACAGACTGACCTTGACAGACAATGACCAAAGACTTTGACGAGTTTTAAACAAGACTCCAAAAGAGACTGAATCTGCTTCTTAAACTGATAAACGTTTTAAAATGGTTAAAAGTCCACCACTCTTAGAGTCTTTTAAATACCATGTTTAAAGATGTTTCAACCTCTTTTCAAGATCTCCGTTATGGTTATTATCCCTTCAGATTGTTTAGTTTCAATCCACCTAACTCAAAGAGTAACAAAAGAAACTTTGATGGCACTTATTCAGACATTAAAGAAGAGCCAAAGAGAAAAATAAAAGTACAACCGGCTTTTAGAAAGCTCTGCCTTTCATGAAGTCCTGCCATGACTAAATCGCCCTTTTGGGTTTTCAATTTTAGCGGACCGCAAGCCTTAATTTTTGCCTGGACTGTCTGCCCTTGCAGATTTTCCATCCAGCAGGCTCAATGCCCTGATTTTTGCCTAAACTGTCCTTTCGGGTTTTCAACTTAGCGGGTCTAAGACTCCATCATTTTTTCTTTATTTTTTTGTTTCTCTACAAACCTGGGCCTAAATATACTAGAAGGACTTTCAGGTAGGCTTAGATTCCAAAAAGGCTAAACCCTAATGTATTTACATGTCATTGAACCGAATCTGGACCCTCCAGACTACCTACGTATCCCTGAAGAAAATGGGAATCAGGTCTGCGTAGTTCGCCCCATTTGGACTTTGGAAAAGATGCGACCGAACCCGAATTGATCAGGCTACCTACGTACCCTTAAAAAGGGATCAGGTCATAACGTAGTTCAAACTACTCTCTTTTTTTATTTTTATTTTTCTTTTATATATATATAAAAAATGCCCCTAGTTTGGGTTTATCAAATAAAACAAATTATTTTATAGACCCAAAGGGTTTGCAAAATGGTTTAAAACATTTAGGTTGTTGGCTGAAAGCTCAGGTCGATCAAAGACGGCCTCCTGGTGTATTTAAGCATAATACATTTTTAACTGATCCAGGCTTGTAGGTTCATTTAATTTTTCTTCATTTTCATTGAGGAGTCTTACGGCTTTTCCAGGCAAGACTTCATCAACGATGTAAGGACCAGACCAGTTTGGCCTGAATTTACCTCTCGGATTAAATACCGGTGCCCTGTAGGACTTCAAAACAAGATCTCCAGGCTTCAAATCACGAACACGGACTTTCTTGTTAAAAGCTCTCTCAATTCGCCTCTGATATCCCTGAATATGGTATAAGCCTCTCAACCTCTTCTCATCTATCATCTGCAGCTCATCATACCTGGCTCTAGCCCAATCAGACTCTGGCAAGTCAGCTTCCATCATCACTCTTAAAGAGGGAATCCTTAGCTCAACGGGGAGGACTGCCTCCATTCCGTACACCAAAGAATACGGAGTTACACCTGTTGAAGATCTGATCGATGTCCGATAAGCCCATAAAGCATATGAAAGCTTATTCGACCAATCCTTATAAGTCTCAGTCATTTTGCTAATAATGACTTTAATATTCTTATTCGCAGCCTCTACAGCCCGGTTTGTTTGAGGTCTGTAAGGAGATGACTTGTGATGTCTTATTTTGAACTCTTCACACAGGTGTAACACATCTTTCTTGAAATGCGACCCATTATCTGAAATCAGCTCATGAGGCACTCCATATCTGCAAATAATGTTGGCACGGATGAACTTCGCAACTGTGCTTGAAGTTATGGAAGCATACGAAGCGACTTCAATCCATTTCGTAAAATAATCAATTGCGACCAGAATGTACTCATGCCCGCTTGAAGACCTCGGATATACCTTCCCAATTATATCAATTCCCCATACTAAAAACGGCCATGGAGAAGTCATGGAGTGCAACTCCGAAGGAGGAACAAGAATAAGATTTGCATAGACTTGACACTTATGGCATTTCTTCACAAATGCGAAGCAATCTGCTTCCATTGTGGGCCAATAGAATCCAAGTCTCAAAATCTTTCTTGACAACATTTTCCCATTCATATGAGGTCCACAAACTCCCTCATGGGTCTGCTCAATAAGCTCTGCGGCTCTGTCTTCATCAACACAAAGAAGTTGTATGCCATCAAATGACCTTCTGTACAGCTCTTCACCGCAGATAATAAAGTTGGCAGCCAACTTCTGAAGCGTCTTTCTTTCTTTACTCGAAGCTTCTGGAGGATGTCCTTTACCAGCAATAAGATTTCTGATATCTGTGTACCAAGGCTTCCCATCTGGACACCTGGCTAAAATCTCTATTGCATTCACATGCGAAGGGGCCCACTGAAGTCTGACAACTAGCGGCTGAACCTCCATTGATACAGAAATGTCTAACATCGAGGCCAAAGTAGCCAAAGCGTCAGCAAAATGATTTCTGGTCCTTGACAAGTGAGTGAATGTGATGTTCTTGAACTTTCTGACCAAAGATTCCAAATAAGTATTATAAGGGATCAATTTATCTTCTCGAGTTTTCCATTGTCCATTAATCTGGCAAATGATCAAGATAGAATCCCCAAACACATCAATATCCTGAATCTCTAAAGCTAAGGCTGCCTCTAACCCGGCGATGCAAGCTTCATACTCAGCCATATTGTTGGTGCATTCAAACTGCAATTTGATAGAAACAGGAATATACTCTTTCCGAGGGGATATAAGCACAGCTCCTACTCCTTGTCCTCGACTGTTGACAGCTCCATCAAAGTACATAAGCCACTTAGTACTCAAAGTCTCTTCTTCAACATCCATGATCTCTTCGTCAGGAAATTCTGCCTTTAGAAAAGCATTCTCTTCAACGGGTGCATCAGCCAACTGTTCAGCAACGACACGCCCTTTAATTGATTTCTGAGTGACATAGGTGATGTCAAACTCAGACAATAACAACAACCACCTAGCGGTTCTTCCTGTAAGGGCGGGTTTCTCGAACAAGTATTTTAGAGGATCTATCCGCGAAAGCAAAAGGATCTTGCTTAAAAGCAAATAATGTCTAAGCCTCTGGGTAGCCCAAACTAATGCTAGACATGTCTTTTCCAAAACAGTGTATTTTAACTCGTACTTTAGCATTTTCTTACTAATGTAGTAAATTGGCTTCTCCCTTTTAGACTCTGAATCTTGCTGAGCAAGCATGCAACCCATCGCTGTATCTGTGATAGACAAGTACAACAACAACGGATGGCCTGGAATGACAGGTGATAGAACAGGGGGCAAGGATAGACACTGCTTAACCTTTTCAAAAGCCTCCTGACACTCTTCATTCCATTTCTTCGAGGAATTCTTCTTCAAAAGCTTGAAAATGGGTTCACACGTCATCGTCAGATGTGATATGAACCGTCTCAGATACTGAACTTTGCCAAGGAAACCTCGGATCTGCCTTTCCGTCTTTGGCGGCTGCATTTCTTGAATCGCCTTGATCTTTTGCGGGTCTACTTCGATCCCTCTTTCGCTGACCATAAACCCCAAGAGCTTTCCTGATGTAACACCAAAGACGCACTTACTCGGGTTTAGGCGAAGCTGATATTTCTTGATTCGCTCAAAGAACTTTCTCAGGGCGACAATGTGCTCAGGTCGAGTCTTGCCTTTTACAATCATGTCATCGACATATACTTCGACCTCTTTATGGATCATATCATGTAACAGAGTTGTAGCGGCCCTCTAATATGTAGCACCAGCATTTTTCATACCAAACGGCATCACCCTGTAGCAGTAAGTACCCCACTGAGTAATGAACGCTGTCTTCATCATGTCCTCTGGCGCCATCTTAATCTGATTGTAGCCTGAGAATCCATCCATAAAAGATAGAAGAGCATGCCCAGCTGTATTATCTACCAAGAGATCAATGTTTGGAAGAGGAAAATCATCTTTAGGACTTGCCTTGTTCAGGTCTTGAAAATTGACACACATTCGAACTTTTCCGTCCTTTTTGGGCACCGGTACGATGTTCGCAAGCCATTCTGGGTATTCAACCACTTGAATGAATTTTACTTCTAATAGCTTATTTACTTCTTCATAAACTTTCAACTCCCATTCAGTTTTGAGTTTTCGGAGTTTTTGCTTCTTTGGCTTAATACCAGGGATTAAGGGTAATCGATGCTGAACAATGTCCTCACTTAATCCCGGCATGTCATCATATGACCAAGCAAAAACTTCCTTGAACTCTTTAAGTAGGGTGATTAATTCCTCACGTTCTTCAGGAGATAAAATTTTGCCAATTCGAATCTCCCGAATCAAGGTTTCATCACCTATATTCACAGTTTCAATTTCCTCTTCGAGTGGTTTTGCTCGGCGACTCTCATCCTGTTGAATCATGTATTTGATTTCAGAGGGAGTGTCGTTGGCATCGTCATCAGACGGGGAGTCTTGATTGTTATTATTAAGTTTATCAGATTCTGAAGCAGAAACATTAGAAATAAAAGAAGAAACAAGAACGTACTCAGAAGAAGAATGCTTTATTTCATTGAATGTTGAATCAAGTACATCAAATGATGAATTACCCACATCGGGCTTTACAATAGATTCTTGAAACAAATTTACAGACTCAACGTATAGATTGGCATTTGTGTCAATTGACTCTGAACTATGTACGGAAATAATATCTGAATCAACAATATAAACAGCATCTGACTCGATCCCGCTGTAAGAAGAGGAATCACCATCGACCTTTATAGTACCTGCATCAAAAGAATTGTTAGAATAAACAGACTCTGAATCAGACTCAAAGACTGACTTGTACTTACAGACAACCGACTCTTTTGAAGGGACACGACTGTTTAGGAAAGTAACCTGAGGTATGACCTGAAAGGTCTAGTTAGTCAATGGTTCCTCGGCCGGGGTGATTAAATGAGTAGGGTTCAGAATCACGGCTCTCCGATTAATCATGGCAACAGTATATGAATCTTCAAGAAACATTGAATTCAGCAGGCTTGGCTCTATATGCTCTGCCCAATCAGCTTTTGACTCAACTTCTGTCTGCACCCCGGTCTGCTTGTCTTCTAACTGCAGATCGAAGAAAATTTCAAAGCCCGGCAACCTTTGCCTTGTACTCTCATTCAGCCAAGTCTCGGCAAAGCCGCAGAAAGGGACATTTGCGCCCTCTTGCCGGAACCGGCCGTTCATTGTCAAATTAATCGGCGTCATTGGTAATTCTAACCCCCTGCGGCGACATTCAGCCCATTTCATCATCAACTGTTTCATCTCTTTAACCTCTTTCTTCGAGGGCTTGTACCCCAGTCCAAATAGACCGTTGAATGATTTAAACTCGGGGAACTCAGTTAAACCTTGATGATATTTGCCCAGCCCGGCACCGGGTATGTACCCTTGTCGGCGAATTATCCTGACGACATTCGAGTTTGTGCTGGTTAGAAAACAAATTTCCTCCTTCATAGCCTCCTTGAAGGTGATGGCAGTCACCTCTAATGAAAATCCAGTCAAACTAATATCCTCAGCCTTCTCCACAGTCAGGTCCTGAGTAATCAGTCCTATTTCCAGGTCTGGGTCCCCTTTTACAGTTATCACTCCGTTTTTGTGAAGAAACTTCAGCTTTTGATGAAGAGAGGATGGGACAACCCCGAACTTGTGCAACCAAGGGCGGCCAAGCAATAGCAGAAATGAAGCTTTGATGTCCAGAACCTGGAACTGTATTTTGAAGTCTTCCCCTCCGATTTGTATTTCAGTGACCAGAGTTTTGATCACATCTCGACGAGTACCATCGTATGCCAGAATACCCTGTTCAGATGGGATGAAGTTTGCAGGACCAAATCCAAGGGTTGCTGCAGTACTCAACGGGCAGACATTCAAAGCAGAGCCGTTGTCAACCAACACCTCTGGTACTCTCTTCTTGTTACAGACAACGGTAATCATCAGAGATTTTGTATGGTCTCGGCCTTCAGAAGGCAGATCATCATCAGTGAAAGATAAAGTCTTAGACACTTTGGTCATGGCGACCAAACTCACAAACTCATCAGGAGTAGTGTCTACAGAGACTTGCGCGGAGTTAAGCTCTCGAAGGACTAACTTTCTGTGCTTAGACGAGGCCATGAGTAAGCCCCATACTGAGATATTAGCCTGAGTCTTTTTCAACTGCTTCAGCAAGCTCTCTTCTTCTTCATCTACACTGACCTTATTCTGCCTCGGATTCTCTACATTCCTTGCAACTTCTGCAGGATTTTCAACACACAATTCTTGAGGTTTGAAGACACACCCGCCCCGGGTCATATGCCGCATCTCATCACAATGGTCATCTAGTAACAACAGTTCGTCCTCCTCTATCCTGACAACATACGGCTCTTTATCATCTTTTTCTTCAAAATCCTCAGCCCTTAGGACGTACGGAGTTTTCCTTGTATTTCTGGCACTGTTAGTCTGAAATACACAAGACTGAGAAGAAGACGACTCAGCAAATTCATCATCATTGAAGGAAATCACGTAACGCTCTTTCCTTTCTGTCCTTTCCAGCTCCCTATCATCAAACTTCATGACATAGGTTTTTTCTGTGGTAATGGCACAAATAAGGGTTGATGGATCAAGCAGAGGCTCACTAGCAAAAATTGCATTGGTAGTAGGAGGAGGTAGGGCATGATGGTTAGGAAGTGGGTTCTGAGTGACATTTGGTCTCTCCACTGCCAACTCATCTTTGTCAATCATATTTTGAATGGCATGCTTCAAGGCCAAACAATTTTCAGTCAGGTGCCCATGACCTCTGTGATATTCACAGTATTGGTCCATTTTCCAGAATGCGGGTAAGGGATTGGGTGGAGGTTTGATATCCGAGAGCCGGATCTTCCTGTCTTTCATAAGTCTCTTGAATATCATTATTATAGGATATGGAAGAGGATCAAATTTCCTGTCAAAGGTACCTCTCCTGGGTGCCCTTGCAGCTTCTGCAGCAACTCTGGCCACATGCCTGGTGTAACTGACAGCATGAATTTCTTTAGGCTGGACCATAGGTCTTTTACCCTCTCGGATCTCTGAAGAAACTTTAGCTCTCAAGCCTTTTGCTATGGCATCCTCTGTCTGAGTACCAGTCTTGATTAGATGATCAAAACTCGGATAGTGCTGAGGTGCCAAAAAGTGAAAATAATGAGGAGACAAACTCTTCAGAACTAACTTTATCTGCTCTGATTCAGACATTCTCTGGCTTAGCTGGGCAGATTTGCTCCTCCAGCGCCTGATAAAGAAAGTAAAGGTCTCCTGAGGACCTTGCTTCAACTGCTTCAGGTCTCTCTTCGTGACCTCAATGCCTTCTTCCATCGAGAACTGCTCTATCAGTTTCTTAGAAATGTCCTCCAGGGTTCTCACCTCTTCCGGCTTCAGCCTCAAGAACCACTTCTTCGCAATTCCCGTCAGAGAGATCGGGAACAACTGGGCCATTTGCTCACGACTCAGACCGTACTGATGGGATAAAATGATAAACCACCTCATGTGATTACGCGGACATCCGGTTCCATCATATTTATCATAATCAGAAGCTTTGAAGTTGGGCGGCAAAGATACTGTCGAAGACAGTATTAATTCAGAGACATCAAATTTCTTTGGCCCCTGTACCTTCATCTGCTCCATTTCATGAGCCATCCTGCTAAACTTTTCAGACATTTCTTTTTCAAACTTTTCAAATTTCTCTTTTTCTTTATCAACCCCCGGAGCACAATACTCTGCGGCGTACTGATCATCATCTATATCAACCTCAAAAGGCTGGATAACGGGTCTATGCGACTCCGGAGCTGGAACATGAGAAGGCTGAAGTACGGGCCTAGATGTGGAAGTCTTATCACTTATCTGGGTCTTCATGTTAGCCATCTCCTCCTTCATCCCCACCATGTCTCGGGTGAGGTTTTTCATCATCTCTTGCATACTGAGCAGAAGGTCAGTTGGGTCGGCCATTTGGTTTACTTCAAAGGAATTTGAAGACTCTGGTGAAGAGGATAAATGCACTGTGGATGACACAGGGGAATCAAAATGACGAACGAGTCTAGACACTGACGTAGGTTTAGACCAGGTGGGCTTAGCTTGAGAGTCCTTTTTGGGAGCGATGGTTTCTATCTTTCAGAATCCTGATTGGAAGTTAACAAACTAGATTAAATGATTGACAAGTGAAATAAGATAGTTTGCACCAAAAGAGAGAAAAGAAAAACAAACATCTTTTGTATTGATCATATTAACAGGTTACAACGCCAGCAATTGGTTACAAGAAAAATGATGAAACCCTGAATCACTGACTGTCTATAACATCTATCAAGTAAAATTTCTTTCTTTAAATTTTCATCTATAATGAAATCAGATTTACAATCTTTGACTCTGATTATATTCAAGTAAAACAAATGAAAACAATAAAAGAAATGGCAATCCGGAGCCGAAGATCTTCATGGTTCACCAATTCGAGCTCTTCGATTTGCTGGTTCTCCAAATAATCCTCCTTTTCGAAGCTTAGACATGAAAACAGATCTCCTCTCCGTGATTTTGTCTCTCCAAGCAGCTACTATGGATGCAATGAGATCAGGAGTAAGGTCTTCACGACAAGGTGGTGTGATAATCTTAGGAGGACACAAGATTCCAATAATCTGAGAAGGGAAACACAAAGGTGCATAGAAAGATGATTTTTCTAAACCCATAAGATGAACAAATGAGTATGGGCAAGTACTGGTAATGATTTGGGGACATGATTGACTCACCCAACGAATTTGGTTTTCTCCTATGGTCTGCAACCAATGGTGCCATTCATTAAGCTGAGGTTGCTTAATCTTTGCCTTCCAAGAATGAAAACTCTTAAGGGTGTACTCAATGCGGTTTTGTGGCTGAAGGATAGTGAGTTTTTCACATAGCCACACATATAACAGCTTGGCACATCCAAAAAAATTATCCTACACCTTTTTACTAGCAATAAAGTCTAACCCATAAAAGGTTTCAGCTAGCATTGTAGGGACAGGATTTCTCCCTTCATTTATCTGATCTATTATTGTCAACAAAGTGAAAGGGGCGGCACTAGAGTCTCTGCGAAGAACATGACGTGCAAAGACAGCAAATACTAAGGCATTGCGTCGACACTCCTGAAAACGGGAGTTAGTAGGATCGATGCTTTTAGAAAACAGTTCAATGAGGGCTTGAAATTGAACATTTTTCTCAGTTAAGCAAGGCAGAGTTTTCACGATCTTATTTTCAAAAAGTTTGCAAAAAAGATCATGAGGGGAGTCTGCGCTTGAAGGTCAGATCCAAAGTCCCTCAGGAGGAAGCTCTAAAAGGGCACACCAATCTTCAAATATAGGACATAGTTGAAAAGACCCAAATCGAAAGACATGGAAAATAGGATCCCAACATCCAGCAGCTGCTTGAAGAAACTTCCAATTTATACTGCGACTATTTAGATGAGTAAATGAACTGTTAGCCCAAGGGTTCAACAAGTACTCCTATTGAATTGTTTTGATGATTAACAAACTAAATTTGTTTTAAAGGTTTTATACACTAATGATTTCCATTGGCAAAGTTATAATGTTCACAGTGTACCATCCTCAAGAGTGCATGACAAGGTTGAACTCAAGGTTGAACTCGAGGTTGAACTCAAGCACTGTATTTGGCACAAAGGGCGCCGTAGAAGACCCTTGGAGCGTAGAGCTCGATTTGTACAAGGCGGAAGGAACGCCGTATTTAAGTTCCTTGGAGAAGATAGTGGAATCCTCAAGGAGAGTAACTTGAGAAGAGTGGAGTAGGTCTTGAGATAAGACCGAACCACTATAAAAATCTTGGTGTCAAAGCTTCTTTGCCTCTTCACCTCTTCTTGTGTGGTAAGTTTTCACTATTGCTTTGAATACTATTTTTGATTTCCTATTCAATCTAAAACTAGTGCAATCTAAGTTTTCAAAATTCTTAAAATTTGAAAAGAAACCCAATTCACCCCCTCTTGGGTTGCTAAGTGGAATTTCATGAACCGATGAAACGCTCAGCCACACTCCATTCTTCACACCTCAGCGGAAAAGATTTAATAGTCTCAGCTATCCACTTGTCTAACAAATTGTTCGCCATGATCAGACCTGACACTCAGATAGAATAAGATGATAAGGGAAGGAAGATAACCTTTAAGTAAATAATAAGAATAAACTTGACAATCAAATATACAGGAAGGATACAATCGGGGACATTGGATTTTTCATCAAAGATGAGAGATAATCAAGAGATCAGACAATGGACCACGGCCATAAAATGACAAAAGTAGGTCGCAAACCGGATCCAAATCTGGCGATGAATATCATCAACTGTGCGATCAAGAGGATCAAAATGATAGATCATGGTCATAGGGACAACGGACAAGCCATCAACCAGATCTAAGACATAACAGGTAGACAGATAAACACATACCCTAATGAAGAACAGATACATAATTTGAATATATGACACAACAAAAGAATAGATATATAATCAAAGGGTAACAAATGAATTGTGACCACGAGAACAATATGTACAGGCCACTAACCAAGTGAAATTGAAAGGATCTAAATACAACTGATCAAATCAGAAGTTTCCACTAAAAGTGGGCTTCAAGCTAATCCAGACTATACATGGGAACCAAGACAAGGTAGACTGACTCCAAAGGATAGCAATCATGCTTAACATGTTTTGGATAAAATCCAGCAGCATAACGGCTATACGAGGAGGTCAATGTCCAGAATAAGTAAACTGACTCTAAAGAGTAGCAGTTTTGCTCTAAATATTCTGCGAAAAATTCGGCAGCATAACGACTAGACAAGAAAGTCAAAGTAAGGTAAACACCTGGTTTAACTAACTCTAAAGGATAGCGGTCATGCTCAAAATATTCTGGACAAAATCCGGCAGCCTGACGATGCTACAAAGGATTCCCACAACTCCACCAAAGGTATATGAATAACGGTGGTAGGATGAACTCGGAATATGGTTACCAGAGAAAGGTGACCAAATGAAGGACCGACCAAAGGTGAGGACATATATGACAACGGGTCAAATCCTATAATCAATAGATCAAAGGACAAAAACCCGGCCCAGGATATGGCAAGCAAAAGCCATTGACTAGATCTAAATCTGAATACGGAATGGATATAACCGATTGAATCGAATAAGGGACTCTAACTAAGAGAAGAATCCTAATATACATAATCAGTATATATAGGTATATACACATACACACAAATCCTAACCAGGGACACCAGCCCTAATTCTAATCTAGCTTAGTCAAGAAAATCTCGACTCAAGACAGACTGATAAGTATACTAGGACCGTGCTATAACCATATAAAAATGAGCTACCCTAGTCTATAAATGGGGCAAAGCTCCTAACTCTAGGCTCCACATGTGTGAGCAACACATGTTCAACCCTATATGAATGCAATATACTTATATAAACACTGGTACTTCCTAGTTGGGTTTCACTAGGTCAGTAAGTTTATACATAATATATAAAACAAAGTATGGCTCCGGACTCAATCTAATGGGTACTATGCGTATGAAACATACTTAACATGTATAACACAAGTACGCTCTATGTTATACATAGTATGCTTCATTGCTCATCGGCTGCTGTAGACAAAAGTACGCCCAATGTCTACGGCTGCAGCACCGGCGCATAGCTTGAAAATAGATACAACAGTCCCGTCAGGGTAATGAACTCCAGTCTGGCACGTACTGTATCTATTTTTGTAGAGCCAAGAATAATGAAAACCAATGAGAAAAATTAAAAAAACAATATGATAACATATGATGTGCAGTGTGTGAATCCCTCGTTTTAATTAGGCACCTATCTGGTGCCCCTGGATTCTAACGATAGAGTTCCCATTTAAAATGATTTTAACTCAAATTTCTCCAAAGTTAGTAAAAATGACATTTTTATAGAGTTAGGCAATGTTTCAAGAAATCCCCAGCAGAGTCGCCAGCCTGTGGACCCCGATCCGAGGACGGTGGTGAGGGAACGGGTCCCTAACACCCTCTGGATCATCCACGTGTGAAGGAGAGCTCTACCAAGGAACTCTCGAAACTGATGCCACCCTCATAGCATAGCACGAGTGGCGATATAAAAAGAAAGAGATATGTCTCGATCCGGAACCAAGGTTCGAAACCGAGACATACCTAAAATAAACTCAGAGTCACCATCCATGGATATGCCATGGAACCCTAAAATCAAATCCTCTGTGCAATGGATAACCAGAAATATATATGGGTTCGTGCCTGGTTACGAATGGAGAAGGTCTGAGAGCACCTCCAATTCGTCCGAGTGCAAGCACTTGGTCTCTTATGCCATTTTCATTAACTCCAAAGAAGTTTGGGTAAAAAAATCATGTGAAATGGGAACAATCCTCAGGAGTCGTCTACCTAAGCATGCATTTCCTGAGGATAAAGTAATAAGCACACATAAAATAAAATGAAAGATGTGTCACCTAAGCATAGCTAGGTTATGAGTGACATGCCTAATGGGTGTCTAAGTTCTGATGTGCAAACAGATGCAAGCTATAGCTAAAGGTATATGATCAGTACAAAGAAGTAAGAAAACATATTAAAACATAAAACAAAAATCAATCCTATATATATGACAGGACAGAACAAATCCTAACTCTAATGCGACCTGACTCGGACCAAGATGGCCGTCCATCCCAGCTGCTCTACGTATCCCAGCCTCGAGAAGAATCGGAGTCAACGTAGTTCGATGACCTATTCTAACTATGATGCCTAACCATCTAGAACCACTAACCTAGACTCGATCCACTAGACTCGACTGATTTTTAAAGCTTTTTGTATAACTGCTTAAATTCATGTGAATTGTAATTTTTAGGACTCTCTATATGTCCTCACTAGTGCAAGTTGATTAGCCTTAAGCTAATGCAGGTGGGTCCTATAACTTATGTGTATCTAGGCTGTGCAACCTAATGAAAATCATGGGCTGACTATATGCTTCCTAGTCTAGCCATCGGTTCGACTAAATGTCTAACCGATCGACTCGAGGCCTCCTAACTCTAGCGACACTCACACGACAGAACACACCATATCAAACAAATCAGGACCGACTCCTAACTCTAAAACAAACCAAACGGCTAGGACAGACTCCTAACTCTAGGGGAAGTTCTCTTTGAAAAAGGTTTTGAAGAAGTTTTTGCATTTTTGGAAGTTTGACAAATTGAAATTAACAAGAGGGGGGGTGAATTGAATTTTAACACTAAATTATCCCTTATGACAATTACTTGTGAACCTAGTTAGAATTTTTCTTCTTTAAATTAGGTTTTTGGTTAGTGCAAGTAAGATTGAAAACAAAATATATACTAAACCAAAAATAAGAATGAAAGTACAAAAATGAGAGATGACACACCGATATATACCCTACTCCACTCTTCTTAAGATCGTCCTTAAGGATTTCCACTATTGGAGACCTCCACGATGCCCGGCTCCGAGGCGATTACACTTCCAAGGGATATTAAATAAGGATGCCCTTACACCTTTACAAAAGACTCTCCTTCTCCGCCGAGTTCTAAGCGGTGTCCCTAGGGTATTAAGGTAGGATGCCCTAGCCACCTTTGCAAGAAATGAAGATTGAATAGCTTGGCTTCTTCTTGAAAGCTTGATGCTCTTTGTAGACCCTTGATTGCTCTTCAATGATGGTAGTTGCAAGTGAAAGCTCTAAATATCCCAACTCAAGAAATTTGCAAGTGCAAGGCAAGTTTGGGAAGAAAACAAAATCTTTAGCACAAATGGATTGCAAGTTTTCTTTAATGCTCAAGGAGGTTTTCAAATCATCAAGAGAGAGGAGATGAATCCTCTACATGTTGTATATATAGCCTCTCCAAAGAATTTGACCATTTGGGGGTGGGAATATAAAAAACCACAAAATAATTCAAATCCCAACGGCTATTTTTTGAGCTGTCGCGAGGTTCTCGAAGTTCCGAGAACCATTCTCGGAGCTCTGAGAAATTCTCGGAGTTCCGAGAAAATGTCCAAAAGCTACTGGACCTTTTCTCGGAGTTCCGAGGGAACTCTCGGAGTTCCGAGCTCGGAGCTCCAAGAAGCCTAAAAAACAAACAAATTTGAGATTTTATTGCTTGTTTGATTTTTGGCTTTTGGAACTCAACTCCTATGATAATTATGGAATGTTTATGAGGGTCCCAACATGTTGGTCCACCACATAATGATTCACTAAACCTTTAAAGTTCTTTAAGTGTTCTTTGAAAAACATTTTGAAAATACTTTGCCTTGACTTGAAAATCTAAAGAGAGGAGATGTACAATGATACCTATGCAACCTTCAATTTCTCTTTAGCTTTGGTCTTCAAGTTGATCTTCCATCTTTGTATGCTTGCTTGAGAGATGATGTGAGCTCCACTTAGCTCCTTTGACTCTTGTTGGGTACGTCTTCAAGCATGACCATGTAATGTGTTGGTTTCATCAATGATCAATCATATCTTAAACACAACACTTCAAAGCAAATTGATTAGTATTCAATAACACAATCAATTATGTTTAGAATCATCAAAACAAGATAGGAGAGTAGACCCTTGGGCTTACAATCTCCCCCTTTTTGATGATGACAAACAAAATTGATTATGAGGTGTGTGTGGAGTGACATAGTAGGAACTCCCCCTCAACATATGCACACAAAAAAAATGATAGCAATTAAAAGCATATGGTGCATATGGTCAATTGAATAGATAATCAATTTCAAACTTCTCCCCCTTTTGTCATCGATAGAAAGGGTGTACTAAAAAGTAAAGCAATTTAGGAGTAGATGAAGATTGAGTTAGATACTCTCCCTAAATCAATGCTTATGGTATAAAAATATATAAAAATATATATAACCAAGTAATGCACATATACCTGTTCATGATCGAGATGTTGACATATGTCAAAATGTTAGGTATTTTAATTAAAGTGAAAGTACCTCTCCAACTTAGAAAACTAAGAAGGCTAAGAGTACCAATTGAGTGATTTTTAAGATTAATATTTGACATCTCATTCATGCAGATATTACCAAAGAAAGATGATATATATAAATGCTATATAGATAAGCTGGTGAAAGGCACAAAGTATTTATTTGGCAATTTCTTTGACTTGATCCGCACTCCAAATGTTTAAGGCACTTCGGATATAACAAATTCTATCATCACTAAGGGGTTTTGTAAAGATATCCGCTAATTGATCTTCAGTGTTGATATACTTTAAGCAAATATCCCCTTTTTGTGAGTGATCTCTAATGAAGTGGTGCCTAATCTCAATGTGTTTTGTACTTGAGTGCTGTATGGGGTTCTTTGTTAAGCTTATAGCACTAGTGTTGTCACATTGGATGAGAATATTCTCCATTTTAATGCAATAGTCCTTCAATGTGCTTTTCATCCATAGGACTTGAGCACAATAAGCTCCAGCTGCCACATATTCTCCTTCTGTTGTGGACAGAGCTACTGAATTTTGCTTCTTGCTAAACCATGAAACAAGTGATTTACCCAAGAATTGGCAAGTCCCACTAGTGCTTTTCCTATCTACTCTACATCCGGCGAAGTCTGCATCTGAATATCCGATAAGAGTAAAGGAAGATGATCTTTCATGCCATAGTCCTAGACTTTGTGTTCCTCTTAAATACTTGAAGATCTTCTTGACTGCTGATAGGCGAGACTCTTTTGGATCCGATTGAAATCAAGCACAGAGACAGACAGTAAACATAATGTCTGGTCTGCTGGCTGTCAAATAGAGTAAACTACCTATCATACCCCTATACATCTTCTGGTCCACAGATTTGCCAAATTCATCCTTTTCTAGCTTAGCAGTAGTACTCATGGAAATTCTTGATGTCTTACTGCTATCCATGTCATACTTCTTTAATAACTCATTTGTATATTTTTCTTTATTTAAAAATATTCCATTTTTGTATTGTTTAATTTGGAGTCCTTAGAAATAGGTTAACTCACCCATCATGCTCATTTCAAATTCATTTTTCATTAAAGTTTCAAATTCATCACACAATTTTTGATTAGTTGAGCCACATATGATATCATCTACATATATCTGGACAAGGAGGATATCTTGATTTTCTCTTTTGATAAATAATGTTTTATCCACCTTTCCCATCTCAAATCCTTTTTCAACCAAGAAAGTGCAAAGCCTCTCATACCAAGCTCTAGGAGCTTGCTTTAACCCATACAAAACTTTATCAAGCCTGAAGACATGATTTGGATGTTTGAAGTCTTCAAAACCTGGAGGTTGCTCAACATACACTTTCTCTTGGATATAGCCATTTAGGAAGGCACTTTTGACATCCATTTGATATAATTTAAATCCTTTATGAGATGCATATGCCAAGAGTATCCTAATGGCTTCTATACGGGCAACAGGAGCAAATGTCTCATCATAGTCTATTCCCTCCTCCTGATTGTACCCTTGGGCTACAAGCCTAGCTTTGTTTCTAGTGATAATTCCATTTTCATCCAACTTGTTTCTATACACCCATCTCGTGCCAATGACTGGATGATCACTAGGTCTAGGCACTAGCCTCCACACCTTGTTCCTTTCGAATTGACTCAACTCTTCTTGCATAGCCATCAACCAATATTCATCATTTTCGGCTTCCTTGATGGTTTTAGGTTCTAATTCGGATAGGAACACCAAATTGTTACTCACACTACGATAGTATGATCTAGTTCTTACCGGCGATGTGGCATCACCTAAGATTTGGGATTCAGGATGATCTACCAATGTTCTCCTATCCATAGGCAATGAGTCATCATCTACATTTTCTGCTTCCTCACTAGGTAATGTATGACTTGTAGATGCATGAGGAGGAGCACTTAACTTAGGTAAGAGATGTTCATTAGGTTCATCCTCATCATGTGGCATTTCTTGAGGTGTTGACTCTCTCTCATCAAATGCCATATGCATGGATTCTTCGACAACTAGGGTTCTTCTATTAAATATTCTATATGCCTTGCTATGTGAAGAGTACCCTAAGAATATTCCATCATCCGACTTCTTATCAAATTTGTGTAAATTATCTTTAATGTTTAAAATGAAGCATTTACATCCAAACACTCTAAAATAGCTTATATTTGGTTTCAAGTTTTTCCAAAGCTCATAAGGTGTTTTCTTAGAAATTGGCCTTAAATATACCATGTTTATGATATAGCAAGCGGTGCTAACCGCTTCCGCCCAAAAATATCTAGGGAGATCATTTTCATGCAACATAGTTCTAGCCATTTCTTGGAGGGTTCGATTCTTTCTTTCTACAACTCTATTTTGTTGAGGTGTTCTAGGTGCGGAAAAATTATGTTTTATGCCATGTTCATTACAGTAAGTGTCAAAATGTACATTTTCAAATTCCATTCCATGATCACTTCTAATGTAAGATATAGCAACACCTTTTTCATTTTGTATTTGATTGCACAATGTAAGGAAGTTTTCATAAGTTTCATCTTTGTGTGCTAGAAATATGACCCATGTAAATCGTGAGTAGTCATCCACAACTACAAACACGTACCTCTTTCCACCTAGGCTACTTGTCTTCATTGGTCCAAAAAGATCCATATGAAGTAGCTCCAAGGGGTAGGAAGTTGAAATCATTTTTTTAGGTGCAAATGAGCTCTTCAATTGTTTTCCTAATTGACAAGTTCTACAAATGTGATCTTTGGTGTATTTGAACTTAGGCAATCCTCTAACAATTTCTTTTGAGGAGAGGGTCGAAATGAGTTCCATTCCGGCATGACCCAACCTCCTATGCCATAGCCAAGAATCCTCACTAATGGCATTAAGACAAGTCACAATTTGGAGTCTAAGATCATCTAGTCCAATTGTGTAAATGTTATTGTCTCTAGAACCTATGAATTTTACTTTTCCATCTATCTTATTTTTAACAATGCATTTGTCGGGATTGAAGACTACCTCAAACCCATTATCACGTAATTGACTAATGCTAATAAGATTATGGGACAAGCCATCAACAAATAGTACATCATGTATGGGAGAGGTAGAGTTACCTATGGTGCCTTCACCTTTGACTTTTTCTTTCTTATCATCTCCAAAGGTAACGTCTCCACCATCCTTGAGTGATAGGGATGCGAATTGAGTAAGGTCTCCTGTCATGTGTCTAGAGCATCCACTATCAAGGTACCATGTGTTCTTCTTGTTATGGCTTTTAAGGCATACCTACTGTAGACACCCCATTTTGACCGGACCCAAGTTCGCTATGCTTGGCATGTAGACACCCCATTTTGCTCTGCCTTAAGAAATTAGGGTTTTTTTTTCCCATCGGTTTTCCAATGTCTTTCCTTCTCGCGTCCGTTTGTTACATTTCTAAATATTTTTGGTCGTTTCCGCCATGTTTCGTATTTTTCTGTTGAGTATTGAGAAGGGTTATTCATGAGAATCCGAGCAAAAGAGAATGTGGGACCCGCTGGTGTGGGACCCGTTTGTGTGGGACCCGCTAGTGTGGGACCCGTTTGTGTGGGACCCGCTGATGTGGGACCCGCTGGTGTGGGACCCGTTTGTGTGGGACCCGCTGATGTGGGACCCGCTAGTGCGGAACCCACAAAGTGGGACTCACCATTAGCATGACTTAACTTTCTCTACCATTTCCACCAACTTCATTTTTCCCTTTAAAATAACACCATTATCTCCATTACCATTATATATTCCATTATTCCCACCACCATTCCCACCATTACCATTATATATTCCATTATTCCCACCACCATTCCCACCATTACCATTATATATTCCATTATCCCCACCACCATTCCCACCATTACCATTATACATTCCATTATCCCCACCACCATTCCCACCATTACCATTATATATTCCATTATCCCCACCACCATTCTCACCATTACCATTATATATTCCATTATTCCCACCACCATTCCCACCATTACCATTATATATTCCATTATCCCCACCACCATTCCCACCATTACCATTATATATTCCATTATTCCCACCACCATTCCCACCATTACCATTATATATTCCATTATTCTCCACCACACCCACCATTCTCATTATTTATTTCCACCTCTCCACTAAGTTTTTCACTATATAAAGAGAGGTGATGAGAGAAAAAAAAAAGGAGAGAAGGAAGAGGGGAAAAAAAAAGAAGAAAAAAAAAAAGAGGAGAAGGAAAAAAAAAAGAAGAGAGGGAGAGAAAATAAGAGAGAAAGAGAGAGAGGAAAATATAAAAACAAAGAAGGAAGCGGAGCGGATCGCACGTCGGCCGGATTTTTGGATTTCTTCGGCTCTTGGATTCGGCGAGGAACTCATCACAGGTAGGTACACTGTTTTCGGAATTTTTTAGAATTATTTGGTATATTTTCGGATTTTTGCATGATTTTTAACAAAGAAAACTAAAAGATATACTAAACAGATTCCACAAATAATGAAATTTCGTGGGAAAATAATATGATAATGATACATTCTACCATGAATTTGTGAGAATTTTTGGATTTTGTTTGGTATATTATTTTATGCATTCTTTGAAAATTATCAGATTTTGGGAGAATTGTTACTGATGTCAAATCACAGATACAATTCTCCAAATTTTTACAGTAGTCTTAAATTCTATACTTCTTGCTTCTGTAAAATTTTCAAGTGATTTTGATCTTGTTTCATATGAGCTGTAGTGTTAATTCATAATCTGGTTTGAAATTTAAAAAATCCGAAACTGATAGTAAATAGTTTTCTAAATTCATGGAAATCTTACAGCATGCTATTTTCACTTATATCTTACTAATGTAGAAATTTCATGGAATTTAGATTTCTATTTCTAGTAGTTTCTGTGTTATTTTTGCAATCTGGTCTTATTGTTGTTAAATCAAAATTAAATATGAGCTTAATGTACAAATCCACAAAATTCATCCCGTAAGCTGCATGGATACCCATCTTACTGCTGTAGAAATTTTGATTCATTTCGAATTCGTTTGCTACAGTTTCACTTGTAAAAACACTCATATGTTTAAAATTGATAAAATCCATTGAAAATCCGAAATTAATTGAAAATCATCTGAAAATTTCTAAAGAACCTTAAATCTCTGTCACATGTTAACTCATTAATCCATTGAAACAGAAATCTTAGGGTCTTTAGATTTCCCTCGAAAAATGGCCAGTGCATCCATAATCGTATCCCAATTGCAACCAATCTTTGACAATTTAGATATTTAAGCTATAACATGTTATTGGCTCCGAGGTTACTGTCCACGGAAATCCTGAGATCTGCCAGGCAATAAGATGCTATAACCTAAGTATTAAATTGCGCAAGGAAAGAGCGCACGATTCCCTCCCTTGGATGCCATTCTGGGCCGAAATTGGTGTACCCATAGGAGGCATGCTTTGCCTCATATAAGAGTCTTTGACTCATTTGTTTGTGTGATGTTGTTGTCAGTGAGTCTTTGACTTGTGTTTCCATCTCTTTTAGGGAGTCTTTGACTCGTCTATCCTTTAGTTGTTATCAGTGGAGTCTTTGACTCGTTTTTCCACCGCTATTAGAGAGTCATTGACTCATTTGCTCATTTGTACCCTTCTTTAATATTTTTAGTTAGGAGTTTCTCCTTTAGAGTTGTTGATTACTTCGTTTTAATTAGAGGCTAACTCAGTCTTATTAGAGCTTTGCTTGCTTGGGATCTTGGATCGTTTTCTCTCTTCTTGGGACGCTATCTTTCTTGTTATGGTTCGTCTCTTTGAGACGTTAGTTGTTTGTTCGGGGTTTCCCCTTTTGGATTTAGGGCTTTGCCCTAGTTTGTGGTTGTTCTTGCGTGTTCCCTTTAAGATTGAAAACATCTAAAGGTCCTGAGCATTGAAAAAGCTTTAAAATCCAAAAACATTAGAAATTTAAAACTCAAAAACATTTGAAAACTTTAAAAATATCAAAAACATTTGAAAATATAAAAAAACCTTAAAAAATCTGAAGTGTGAGTGTTTCTTTTAGAAGCGTAGTTTGAGAGTTCGTTTTCGAACTACGTTGGCTTGATCCTCTTCCGAGGTACGTAGTGCAGCTTGGGATTTACATCCCAAGTCCAGCCAAACTTTTTTTGTAAATAAACGTTTTAAACCTTCTTCAAAAACCTTTAAAATATTGTTTTCAAAAGACCTTCCTCTAGAGTTAGGAGTTTCTCCTCGATAGAGAATTTTAGAGTTAGGGTTTTTCTTTTGATAGGTTGTTTGATTGATTGTTTGCTGTGTGCTTGTTTTAGAGTTAGAGGTCTGTCCTAGAGTTATAGGAGCGCCTCCGTCCGGTCAGTTGGCGATCCACATCGCCGAGTGATGACTAGAGTAGGATACGCTAGTCCACCCTTGGTTTTCCTTAGGAAATACAGCCTAGTCACACATAGGTTGTAAGAACCACCTGCATCAGCGTAGGGCTAATCTGCATTTAGTTAGGGCATATAGGGTGTCCTAAAATTCACAATTCACTGGAATTTAAATAATCGTACAATAAACTTTAATAATTGGTCCGGTCTTTTAGATCGAGTTTAGGATAGAGGGCTAGGTGTCTTAGGCATCATAACTTAGAATAGGCGCGAAGAACTACGTTGCCTTGATTCTCGTGGAGGCGGGGATACGTAGGCTTCTTTGGATGAATACCAGACCATCTGAGGACTCGGGCTAATCACTTTTAAAACTGTTGAAACAATCAAATCACTTAGGATTTTCCATGAAATTAGAATTTTAGGAGAACTTTCACTTAGATTGAATCCAAACCAATTAAGAAATCAAGATACACATTTAGGATTCACATTGAAATTAGATCATAGGATGCATGTCACATAGATAGCACATTAACAAGAGAGTTGAATGAGCCATTAAAAATGAATTTAAAAGAGTTAACTTTTGGAATTGAAGACCGATTATCGGGCAGGAATGGTGCATGTGGTGGATAAATCCCCATACCTTCCATTCTTGTAACCAGGTAGCGAGTCTAGATTTCTGGTTAATTATGGGTCCTAGATCCCACATCTAGGTGGCGACTCTGTCAGTCTCTTTTGTGTGGAATTCGGATTGCCTTAGTGATCCCAAGTTCACATAAAAGATGAATTAAAATTAATAATAAAAGGCACACGCCAATCGCGTGGGTACGAGAGACCAAGAGATAGTGCGTGGCGGCTCTCGCGCCACCACCCCTCTCGCGGGATCGGGTCCCACAGACTGGCGACTCTGCTGGGGACAACCTAACTTCATTACAATTCCAAAGGATAACTCATTTGAATCTATTTCAACCGGCTCATGAAAACTCTATCTCTTTTATGCTTGTTAGATTACTTTGTATGCTTTATTTTCTCATCACATTTACTCAAACTTAATCTAACAAAACCTGAAGGCATCATAGATTGCGCGAACTTATTGCACACACTTACATCACTTTCATCTAAACCCCTGCATCTCACATGCACACACGTCCTATTTTAGGAACCCGGAGTGTTATCTAGCATGGTTGACTGGGATTTCATCACCTGGTGCCTCTGTGCTAGAGAAGCATTCCACCCTTAGCCTAGTACCTTTATGGTACGTAAACGGATCTCTTGTTCACGTACTGATACACCGGACACTGGTACAGTATATCGAACATAGATTCGCGCTAAGGGAACTCTTGGCCTTACCCCTAGATTAACCCACACATGCATGTAGTATACGAACACATGTGCATCACGTGTGTGAGCCTAGTTTAGGATATCTTACCCAATTGTGTGTGTGAGCCTAGTTTAGGATATCCTACCCATTTGTGTCTAGATTAGGCCGTAGTCCATCTTTCAATGGCTACGATCGGTCCTAGGTACACAAACAAAGTCATGAGTCGAGATCCTCTCTCCACTCCGCTAGATTAGGGTTAGGATTGATGCCTTCAGGTAACACTGATAAAATGTGCGAAGATTAAAAAAAACTTTTCCTTTGGGGTTAGGATGTAAATCCCATTCATTTCCAAAGATCTCATAGGATTAGTCATTCATGATCCATCCGTTGAAAGCAATCTTATGCTATCTCATCTCATCTTGATCTAATCATATTGATCTACAGTTGTTGATATCCATCATTCAGATTTTAGATCTGGCCCTGGACTCTACTTTTGTCATTCTTATGGCCATGGTCTATTATCTGAGCCATTGATTTTTCATTGATCAATGTTTACCTATCATATATCTTTTACCTTTGGATCATATCGAAATCATTGATGGAAAAGTTTGATCTTACCTGTATTCTTTGAGTGCATGATCGTTGCTGAGATCGAAACTTATTCTGATTAGGGATGTTTATCGTTCCTGACTCTTTCATTCCCAAAAGAAGAACAGTTATACCCAAAGAACATCTTAAGGAATAGATTGAGGATTCTTTCCAAATTAACATACCCGTTGATGTATTTCAAGATTACTCTTTTCTCTATTTGTTTAGAATTTTTATCCCATGACTATTGAGATAGTGTGATTGCTTCTAAGTCAAAAGTCTGTGTTCAACAAAAAGCCCTTCTTCCAAAAGACTAACCATTTCTGAATTCATTCGATACATCAGTCTATTGCTTTACCCACATTGTCAGCATAAGCCTTTTGTTGCCCCATTTAACCTAGACCTTGTGGAGTTGCCTTTTCTGGGATTCCTACTTCGGGATCGAACTTTATAATTATCATTATCATGAAGAAAGGTGTATCACCTATAAACTTTCAGTGCCGGTTCACTACCTTTGAAGAAGTGTCCTGTGTCTTTAGATTTGTCTTTCATTAAGTGTACATCAACTTTCTTCTCTCGAACTTGGAAAAGTTCAGTTATGTTGATGTTAAAAAAAAGAAAAGAAAATGTGTCATGTCAATCAGTCTTTCTCGTTCAGAGTCGGTGTTTAGCTTTTTGATTAAATTCAATGTAGAGCCTACTGAGGCGCGTTCAAAGTCATCTATGTACTTCAAAGTATTTCAATTCAATAAAGCATTTGAGTCTGTATCTTCAAATTTTTATGATTCACTCTTGGATTAAATGTTTAAAACAACTACAAGACCCCCTTCTCGGATGAGAATGCAGACGAAATTCCCCTCGAGATCTGAAAGATGGTCAAACGAGAGGAAGAGCGTCAAGCATAGCCACTTGAAGAAGAAATCGAAGCCATTGATAGTGGTATCAAAATTCGAAACTCGAGAAAGATGGAGTGGCAAAACTTTATCTCCCGAGGAACGCAAAGAATTGATAAACCTGTTTAGAGGGGTTTGAGGTAGTCTTGCTTGATCCTATAAGGATAAACCAGGGGAATGCCCTGTCGTTGAGCAAAGCAAGACTTCATCTGCTTTAGACATCCAGTTGAAGAGTAAAATTTTAAAGAGATAAGCATCAGACATCCTGTGGAGCTGATGAAATACTGAGAGAAGATTTTCGGACAAGGAGTGGTGGAATCTTGAGCATAAATCCAAGATCTTTGAGATGAGAGTGGAGCACAGTGGTTGAAGTTTTGCCTGACATGCCGTCAGACTCATAGAAAATTTTTTAAGCCTTTGAACCTTAAGCAAAAGAGCTTATACATCAAATACATCAGGAGGCCATCCTTGGGCGTTTGAACTTTTATAGCCAAAATCCTAACGTTTTAAAATCCTTTTGAGAACCCTTTGGGCCAACAATTTAAAGCCAATGTTTCTTTTCAAACACATTATAAACCCGGGGCATTTATGCACCCGAACTACGTCGGACCTGATCCCCACCTCTTCGGGGGTACGTAGGCAACTTGATTAATTCAAGTTCGGTCAAACCTTGGGATAAAATCCCCTTTGAAAATTTTGAAGCTAAATGCTAAACCATTCTTTGAAAAATCCCAAAGCGAACTACGCGGATCTGATCCTCCATCTTTGGGGTACGTAGGTAGTCTGGCTAGACCAGATTCGGTTCAAATCTTTAGAACCTTAGGTATTCAACCCTTTCGAACCCAAGCCCACCTAGAAAGTCCTTCTGGTGAAACAAGCAAAGGTTCGAGGCGAATGAAAAGAAAAACAGAAAGAAAAGAATGAGAGTCTGAAGACCCACTAGGTTGAAAACCCGAAAGGGCGGCCTAGAGATATACATTTGCTAAGTTAACAGCCAAAAGAGTTAGCTTATGCAAAAAGTCAGGGTAGTGGTCTGCTGGATTGAAAACTTGAAGAGGTAATCCAGTCAAGGGCAAAGACTTCCCATGAACAGTTGAGTTGAATAGAAGCAGAAGGAGTTCCTCAGTTACGTAGAATTCCCTAGTTTGAGTACAAGCAAAAGTTGAGATAAGTGGTCTTTCAGACTGAAAGCTTGGAAAGCAAAAGTTATGACTTCTTTTGAAGAGAGAAATCAGGGAGACGGAGAAGCCACCTCTGCACAGGGCAGAATCCTGGAATCCGAGTAGTGTCAGCGAGACTTATTTTGACACCTTTTTAAACTAGGGGCATTAAGACCGAGCAATCCGAAAGGGGTAACAACCATGACGGAGATCCCGATGGAGGAAATTAGGTCATCTTGACATGGTTTTTGAGACTACTCTAAGAGTGGCTGACCTTACCATTTAAAAATAACACATTTGATTTAAGAGTGAATCAAAATTTAGTCAAGTCCCATGAATATTGTAAGTCTTCTTTGAAAGAGTCCTCAGGAGTCTGTTCCTTGTTTCTCATTGTTTTCTTTTAGAATCAAAAGTGTTTGGCACTGGAGAGAATGGGTGTACACCTTCCGAAATGTAAAGAAAAATCTAGAGTAGATCCTGGTTTAAGAATCAAAGAAGGGCAAGAGATTTGTTATTCAGACCTGTCTGAAACATCAAAGCCTCAAGCACTGAGCAAAATGAAGAACTCTTACGTTCAGCCTTTGTGAAGGTGGTCTTACCATTATACCAAAGAAAGAACCCATGCAAACTCAAATTTTTCCTACTTACCTTGGTTCTGCTTTCTTAAAACCTTGTCATGGAAGCACATCATACTAGGGGCATCTTTTATGACTTGCGTCATAAAAGATATTACACAATGATAACTGGGATATCTATTCTTAGCAAATAGAAACCAGAGAAGCTTGAACATACTCTTTGAGTTGAATTCCTTGATCAAGTTGTTTCTTTTGGAGTCAAAGTTTCATAAACTTCAATTCCCAGCGGGGTATATAATCTACTCCTGCATCCTTCAAACCTCATTAGAATGCTTTTCATCTGTTAAAGAGAGTCAGCACCTAAAAATCTCATCAATCTACTTGAGTTTTGCTTTCAGCAAAGATCATGCACTCCCATTTATTCTCGGCAGGAGATCGCTATGCTATCAATGAACTCGATATAAGATCGATAAATATTTTTGTGTTGATTTGAGACTCTTTGAGTAGTTAAGGCCCTTTGAGTGTTACAGACTCTTCGGGTAGTTGAGACTCTCTGAGTATAAATGTTTTGATTTGTTTTGAGACTCTTTGAGTAGTTGAGACCCTTTGAGTGTTACAGACTCTTCGGGTAGTTGAGACTCTTTGAGTATAAATGTTTTGTGTTGATTTGAGACTCTTTGAGTAGTTGAGACCCTTTGAGTGTTACAGACTCTTCGGGTAGTTGAGACTCTTTGAGTATAAATGTTTTGTGTTGATTTGAGACTCTTTGAGTAGTTGAGACCCTTCGAGTGTTACAGACTCTTCGGGTAGTTGAGACTCTTTGAGTATAAATGTTTTGTGTTGATTTGAGACTCTTTGAGTAGTTGAGACCCTTCGAGTGTTACAGACTCTTCGGGTAGTTGAGACTCTTTGAGTATAAATGTTTTGTGTTGATTTGAGACTCTTTGAGTAGTTGAGACCCTTCGAGTGTTACAGACTCTTCGGGTAGTTGAGACTCTTTGAGTATAAATGTTTTGTGTTGATTTGATACTCTTTGAGTAGTTGAGACCCTTTGAGTGTTATAGACTCTTCGGGTAGTTGAGACTCTTTGAGTATAAATGTTTGGTGTTGATTTGAGACTTTTTGAGTAGTTGAGACCCTTTGAGTGTTACAGACTCTTCGGGTAGTTGAGACTCTTTGAGTATAAATAGTTTTTGATGTATTTGAGACTCTTTGAGTAGTTGAGACCCTTTGAGTGTTACAGACTCTTCGGGTAGTTGAGGCTCTTTGAGTATAAAAGTTTCTTTGATGTGTTTGAGACTCTTTGAGTAGTTGAGACCCTTTGAGTGTTACAGACTCTTCGGGTAGTTGAGGCTCTTTGAGTATAAAGGTTTCTCTATGTAGTTGAGACTCTTTCGAGTATAAAGGTTTTTCGTGTGCGTTTGAGACTCTTTGAGTAGTTGAGACCCTTTGAGTGTTAGAGACTCTTCGGGTAGTTAGGGCTCTTTGAGTATAAAGATTTCTGTATTGTTTTGAAACTCTCAGAGTGTTACAGACTCTTTGAGTGATTGTTTTGAGACTCTCAGAGTGTTACAGACTCTTTGGGTGATTGTTTTGAAGCTCCCAGAGTGTTACCGACTCTTTGAGTGATTGTTTCACATTTGTTCGGGTGATTGATTTATATTTGCATTGATAATGGTCTACATTCTCTAAAAATAATTTCATTGTGTTAGTTTTCTTAAAGCTTTGTTGTTAAAAAGAGTGTGTTTGTGTTTGCTTTAATAGAGCCCTTGCGTATTTGTTTTAGATAGTTGAGTCATGAGTATTAGGGAGAGACTATCTCTTTGAGATGTCTTAGTTGCCGAGTTAAGAGTTAGTGAGAGGCTATCTCTCTATTGTTGGTAGAGTTTTATCTTTGTGAATATCATTTTAAAGCTGAAAAAAAACCAAAAATTTGTTTTGCTTTTGGGTCAGTCAAAATGTGTCGTCTGTTCAGCTTTGCCATTCGCGTGTTACACACGCTCTGCCAAAGAGGGGCATCTGTAGACACCCCATTTTGACCGGACCCAAGTTCGCTATGCTTGGCATGTAGACACCCCATTTTGCTCTGCCTTAAGAAATTAGGGTTTTTTTTTCCCATCGGTTTTCCAATGTCTTTCCTTCTCGCGTCCGTTTGTTACATTTCTAAATATTTTTGGTCGTTTCCGCCATGTTTCGTATTTTTCTGTTGAGTATTGAGAAGGGTTATTCATGAGAATCCGAGCAAAAGAGAATGTGGGACCCGCTGGTGTGGGACCCGTTTGTGTGGGACCCGCTAGTGTGGGACCCGTTTGTGTGGGACCCGCTGATGTGGGACCCGCTGGTGTGGGACCCGTTTGTGTGGGACCCGCTGATGTGGGACCCGCTAGTGCGGAACCCACAAAGTGGGACTCACCATTAGCATGACTTAACTTTCTCTACCATTTCCACCAACTTCATTTTTCCCTTTAAAATAACACCATTATCTCCATTACCATTATATATTCCATTATTCCCACCACCATTCCCACCATTACCATTATATATTCCATTATTCCCACCACCATTCCCACCATTACCATTATATATTCCATTATCCCCACCACCATTCCCACCATTACCATTATACATTCCATTATCCCCACCACCATTCCCACCATTACCATTATATATTCCATTATCCCCACCACCATTCTCACCATTACCATTATATATTCCATTATTCCCACCACCATTCCCACCATTACCATTATATATTCCATTATCCCCACCACCATTCCCACCATTACCATTATATATTCCATTATTCCCACCACCATTCCCACCATTACCATTATATATTCCATTATTCTCCACCACACCCACCATTCTCATTATTTATTTCCACCTCTCCACTAAGTTTTTCACTATATAAAGAGAGGTGATGAGAGAAAAAAAAAAGGAGAGAAGGAAGAGGGGAAAAAAAAAGAAGAAAAAAAAAAAGAGGAGAAGGAAAAAAAAAAGAAGAGAGGGAGAGAAAATAAGAGAGAAAGAGAGAGAGGAAAATATAAAAACAAAGAAGGAAGCGGAGCGGATCGCACGTCGGCCGGATTTTTGGATTTCTTCGGCTCTTGGATTCGGCGAGGAACTCATCACAGGTAGGTACACTGTTTTCGGAATTTTTTAGAATTATTTGGTATATTTTCGGATTTTTGCATGATTTTTAACAAAGAAAACTAAAAGATATACTAAACAGATTCCACAAATAATGAAATTTCGTGGGAAAATAATATGATAATGATACATTCTACCATGAATTTGTGAGAATTTTTGGATTTTGTTTGGTATATTATTTTATGCATTCTTTGAAAATTATCAGATTTTGGGAGAATTGTTACTGATGTCAAATCACAGATACAATTCTCCAAATTTTTACAGTAGTCTTAAATTCTATACTTCTTGCTTCTGTAAAATTTTCAAGTGATTTTGATCTTGTTTCATATGAGCTGTAGTGTTAATTCATAATCTGGTTTGAAATTTAAAAAATCCGAAACTGATAGTAAATAGTTTTCTAAATTCATGGAAATCTTACAGCATGCTATTTTCACTTATATCTTACTAATGTAGAAATTTCATGGAATTTAGATTTCTATTTCTAGTAGTTTCTGTGTTATTTTTGCAATCTGGTCTTATTGTTGTTAAATCAAAATTAAATATGAGCTTAATGTACAAATCCACAAAATTCATCCCGTAAGCTGCATGGATACCCATCTTACTGCTGTAGAAATTTTGATTCATTTCGAATTCGTTTGCTACAGTTTCACTTGTAAAAACACTCATATGTTTAAAATTGATAAAATCCATTGAAAATCCGAAATTAATTGAAAATCATCTGAAAATTTCTAAAGAACCTTAAATCTCTGTCACATGTTAACTCATTAATCCATTGAAACAGAAATCTTAGGGTCTTTAGATTTCCCTCGAAAAATGGCCAGTGCATCCATAATCGTATCCCAATTGCAACCAATCTTTGACAATTTAGATATTTAAGCTATAACATGTTATTGGCTCCGAGGTTACTGTCCACGGAAATCCTGAGATCTGCCAGGCAATAAGATGCTATAACCTAAGTATTAAATTGCGCAAGGAAAGAGCGCACGATTCCCTCCCTTGGATGCCATTCTGGGCCGAAATTGGTGTACCCATAGGAGGCATGCTTTGCCTCATATAAGAGTCTTTGACTCATTTGTTTGTGTGATGTTGTTGTCAGTGAGTCTTTGACTTGTGTTTCCATCTCTTTTAGGGAGTCTTTGACTCGTCTATCCTTTAGTTGTTATCAGTGGAGTCTTTGACTCGTTTTTCCACCGCTATTAGAGAGTCATTGACTCATTTGCTCATTTGTACCCTTCTTTAATATTTTTAGTTAGGAGTTTCTCCTTTAGAGTTGTTGATTACTTCGTTTTAATTAGAGGCTAACTCAGTCTTATTAGAGCTTTGCTTGCTTGGGATCTTGGATCGTTTTCTCTCTTCTTGGGACGCTATCTTTCTTGTTATGGTTCGTCTCTTTGAGACGTTAGTTGTTTGTTCGGGGTTTCCCCTTTTGGATTTAGGGCTTTGCCCTAGTTTGTGGTTGTTCTTGCGTGTTCCCTTTAAGATTGAAAACATCTAAAGGTCCTGAGCATTGAAAAAGCTTTAAAATCCAAAAACATTAGAAATTTAAAACTCAAAAACATTTGAAAACTTTAAAAATATCAAAAACATTTGAAAATATAAAAAAACCTTAAAAAATCTGAAGTGTGAGTGTTTCTTTTAGAAGCGTAGTTTGAGAGTTCGTTTTCGAACTACGTTGGCTTGATCCTCTTCCGAGGTACGTAGTGCAGCTTGGGATTTACATCCCAAGTCCAGCCAAACTTTTTTTGTAAATAAACGTTTTAAACCTTCTTCAAAAACCTTTAAAATATTGTTTTCAAAAGACCTTCCTCTAGAGTTAGGAGTTTCTCCTCGATAGAGAATTTTAGAGTTAGGGTTTTTCTTTTGATAGGTTGTTTGATTGATTGTTTGCTGTGTGCTTGTTTTAGAGTTAGAGGTCTGTCCTAGAGTTATAGGAGCGCCTCCGTCCGGTCAGTTGGCGATCCACATCGCCGAGTGATGACTAGAGTAGGATACGCTAGTCCACCCTTGGTTTTCCTTAGGAAATACAGCCTAGTCACACATAGGTTGTAAGAACCACCTGCATCAGCGTAGGGCTAATCTGCATTTAGTTAGGGCATATAGGGTGTCCTAAAATTCACAATTCACTGGAATTTAAATAATCGTACAATAAACTTTAATAATTGGTCCGGTCTTTTAGATCGAGTTTAGGATAGAGGGCTAGGTGTCTTAGGCATCATAACTTAGAATAGGCGCGAAGAACTACGTTGCCTTGATTCTCGTGGAGGCGGGGATACGTAGGCTTCTTTGGATGAATACCAGACCATCTGAGGACTCGGGCTAATCACTTTTAAAACTGTTGAAACAATCAAATCACTTAGGATTTTCCATGAAATTAGAATTTTAGGAGAACTTTCACTTAGATTGAATCCAAACCAATTAAGAAATCAAGATACACATTTAGGATTCACATTGAAATTAGATCATAGGATGCATGTCACATAGATAGCACATTAACAAGAGAGTTGAATGAGCCATTAAAAATGAATTTAAAAGAGTTAACTTTTGGAATTGAAGACCGATTATCGGGCAGGAATGGTGCATGTGGTGGATAAATCCCCATACCTTCCATTCTTGTAACCAGGTAGCGAGTCTAGATTTCTGGTTAATTATGGGTCCTAGATCCCACATCTAGGTGGCGACTCTGTCAGTCTCTTTTGTGTGGAATTCGGATTGCCTTAGTGATCCCAAGTTCACATAAAAGATGAATTAAAATTAATAATAAAAGGCACACGCCAATCGCGTGGGTACGAGAGACCAAGAGATAGTGCGTGGCGGCTCTCGCGCCACCACCCCTCTCGCGGGATCGGGTCCCACACCTACATATGAATAGGCAAGTGAGATTCCTTAGGTACCCAAATCTTCCTAATCTTGCTATGTTCATTTATTTTCACTTTAGAGTTTAATTTGATTTTATCTTGTTTAGCATGCAAGCAAGAAACCTTGTAATGACCTTCTAGACCACAATAAAAACAAATCTTGGTACTACTAGAAGAAGCCTTTTCAAGTTTATTTTTATAGTTAGATATTGTAGTATTCCATTTATGTCCAAGTCCACTTTTGTCACTTGACATTCTTTGTATATTAACAAGCTTATCCAATTTCAATGAACTATTTTCAAATTTTTCAAAAAGTTCCTTTAGTTCATCATATTCAAAAGATAGTTTACCATTTTCATGCTATAGCTTGTTGTTTTCATTAGAAAGTTCTTGTCGGTTTTCATTTAAGATTTTGATAGAAGCATTTAACTCATGAATTTCTACTTTGTATTTTTCATTTTTATCATCTAAAAATTCATGATCTTTCTTTAACCAACCAAATTCTTTTGTCATGTTAGCAAGAGAATTTTCAAGTGATGCAATTTTATCAAATTGAATTTCAAGTTCATCTTTTGCATTTTGTAAGGAATCTAGAACTTCTTTTAAGACAATGACATCATTTAAAGTGTTTACCTCGTTATTGTCGTTTGTTGAGGCCATGAAGCACACGTTCCTTGCTATCAAGCAATCTTCGCCATCATTTTGTTCGCCTTCACTTTCAATTTCCTCATCCCAAGTGGCGGTCATTCCTTTCTTGCCTTCTCTTCTCTTGAAGCGGTTGGTTGAAGAAGGCTCATTGTTGAGTGGACAATCCGGGAGAATGTGTCCAAGCTTCTTGCAACCGTAGCATCGGGGTTGAGAAGATCCATCACCAAGTTCTTTCTTCTTGAATGGAGGATTGGTCCTTCTATTTCTCATGCCTCCCATATTCCTTTGCTAGAATTTGATCCTTCTTGTTAGGAGGGCAACTTCATCTTCCATGTCTTCCTTTGCATCTTCATTTTCACCTACATTACAAGCAAAAGCAATTCCTTTTCCTTTTTCAATTTTAGTTTCAATTTCGGGTGCTTTTGTTTTGAAAATCATCTCATGGGTGATCAAGGACCCTATTAGTTCATCTAGGTTTAATGTATTCATGTCCTTGGCTTCCGTGATTGCGGAGGTTTTGGATTTCCATGACAAAGGTAGGGACCTAAGGATTTTGGTCACTAAATCTCTATTACAAAATTGTTTTCCAAGACCCCTTAGTCCATTTACAAGATTGGTGAATCTAGTGTACATGTCGGCAATTGTTTCATCAGGTGTCATTTGAAAGAGTTTATATTGCCGAAAAAGATGATTCATTTTAGATTCTTTGACTTGATTGGTTCCTTCATGGGTGACCTCTAAGGTATCCCAAATTTCCTTAGCCGAATTCAAATTTGATACTCTATTGAATTCTCCGGGAGATAGAGCACAAATAAGGGAATTCATAGCTTTGGCATTATAATTTGAAGCTTGTTGTTCGGCTTCGGTCCAATCATTTAGATTTCTTGTGGGTAATGTGTATTCATTATTAATTGCTCTCCACATTTGATAATCTTGGGTTAAAAATTTTTCATTTTAGTTTTCCAAAAACCATAGTTTGTTCCATCAAAATAGGGTGGCCTAGTGTTTGAGTAACCTTCATGGTGTTGACGATGGTTTGCCATTTTTGAATCTTTACTCTAGACCAGTTAGGGTTTTAAAAAATTAGAGACGAGGCTCTGATACCAATTGAAATTAACAAGAGGGGGGGTGAATTGAATTTTAACACTAAATTATCCCTTATGACAATTACTTGTGAACCTAGTTAGAATTTTTCTTCTTTAAATTAGGTTTTTGGTTAGTGCAAGTAAGATTGAAAACAAAAGATATACTAAACCAAAAACAAGAATGAAAGTACAAAAATGAGAGATGACACACCGATATATAGTGGTTCGGGCAAAGCCCTACTCCACTCTTCTTAAGATCGTCCTTAAGGATTTCCACTATTGGAGACCTCCACGATGCCCGGCTACGAGGCGATTACACTTCCAAGGGATATTAAATAAAGATGCCCTTACACCTTTACAAAAGACTCTCCTTCTCCGCCGAGTTCTAAGCGGTGCTCCCTAGGGTATTAAGGTAGGATGCCCTAGCCACCTTTGCAAGAAATGAAGATTGAATAGCTTGGCTTCTTCTTGAAAGCTTGATGCTCTTTGTAGACCCTTGATTGCTCGGGAGGTTCTCGGAGTTCCGAGAACCATTCTCGGAGCTCCGAGAACCATTCTCGGAGCTCCGAGAAATTCTCGGAGCTCCGAGAAATTCTCGGAGTTCCGAGAGAACGGCTAGAAGAAATAAAATTTCTACTGGACCATTTCTCGGAGTTCCGAGAAAATGTCCAGAAGCTACTGGACCTTTTCTCGGAGATCCGAGCTCGGAGCTCCGAGAAAAATCTCGGAGTTCCGAGAAGCCTAAAAAACAAGCAAATTTGAGATTTTATTGCTTGTTTGATTTTTGGCTTTTGGAACTCAACTCCTATGATAATTATGGAATGTTTATGAGGGTCCCAACATGTTGGTCCACCACATAATGATTCACTAAACCTTTAAAGTTCTTTAAGTGTTCTTTGAAAAACATTTTGAAAATACTTTGCCTTGACTTGAAAATCTAAAGAGAGGAGATGTACAATGATACCTATGCAACCTTCAATTTCTCTTTAGCTTTGGTCTTCAAGTTGATCTTCCATCTTTGTATGCTTTCTTGAGAGATGATGTGAGCTCCACTTAGCTCCTTTGACTCTTGTTGGGTACGTCTTCAAGCATGACCATGTAGTGTGTTGGTTTCATCAATGATCAATCCTATCTTAAACACAACACTTCAAACCAAATTGATTAGTATTCAATAACACAATCAATTATGTTTAGAATCATCAAAACAAGATAGGAGAGTAGACCCTTGGGCTTACACAAATTTATTTTTAAAGGTTTGGCTGGACTTGGGATAAAGATCCCAAGCTGCACTACGTACCTCGTGAAAGAGGATCAAGCCAACGTAGTTCGAAGCGAACTATCCTAACTACCACTAAAATCAAACACTCCAAATGATTTAATGGTTTTAATATTTTTTTATGCTTTCAATTTCTAATGTTTTTGAGTTTTAAATGTATTTAATGTTTTTTGGGTTTTAAAAGCTTTTCAAATGTTTTTGGATTTCGAATTTCTGATGTTTTTTTTAGATTTTTAATTTCTGATTTCACCCTTTTGGTCAAAGACCTAAGGGAAAATGCAAAGCAACACCTAGGGTCAAACCCTAGGGCTAACAGGGGAAACCCCTAAACCGAATAAGCTGATTATCAAAAGATAACGAAAGGATCTAAGATCCCAGAAGGCAAAGCTCCAATGAGACTGGGTAAGTCTCCCGCACACAAAGGATAGATGAGTCAAAGACTCCAAAATAGTCACCAAAAGGACGAATGAGTCAAAGACTCTCTAATAATATCACTAAGACAAACGAGTCAAAGACTCGCTCTAAAAGAAAGGTACTTTAACAAGAGGCTAGATAAGCTACCTAAACGGGAAACTCCTTAATGAGACAAAGCCTGTCTCTTAAACAAGAATGTTAGACTACTACCAGATCAAGCTGGCCTCCTACTAACAGGAGGGAAGCAAGTTAGGATACAACTTGGAAAATGCTCCATAAATGAGGCAAGGCACGCCTCCTATGATCTAACTCTCTATACAAAACCAAAGTATACCTCCTAAGGGATAAGCTCTAAACTACAAGGCTTGTCTCCAAATGAGATCTACCTTAAATGAGGCAAGGCATGCCTCCTATGAGCAAACTCTCTATCTCAATCAAGATAACCCGTCTAATAGCGAGCTCTAATTAATAAGGCATGGCTTCGAAGAAAGGCTACCTCAATGAGACAGAGTGTGCCTCCTAGTGCAACACACTAATGAGACCACAATGGTCTCCTGAATGAGGAGGGATTATTGAATAAGGGGGCAATGAGCCCAAGACTCTCTAATACCACTATCAAAGGACGGGTAAATCAAAGACTCTCTAACAATGCCATCCGAAGGACGAGTGAGCCAAAGGCTCTCTAATACTACAACTTAAAGGGGGAATGAGTCAAAGACTCTCTAATACTACCACTAAAAAGGATAAATGAGTCAAAGACTCCCTAAGACTCTATAAAGGGGGACAAATAAGACATAGCATGTCTTTTAGATCAAAAGAGGGGCAAACAGGGGAGGTTCTATAAATGAGGCACTGTATGCCTCCAATGGGACAAGGCGAGCTCTAAGCAACGAGGCTTGCTCTCAGAGGAGAGCTGCTTAACAAGACAAAGCGTGTCTCCTAGAAAGGAAATCACCAATGAGACCACAATGGTCTTCCAAATGAGGGAAAAGATCTATCTAAAGGTGTCTAAAAGACTTGGAAAGTCCACTAAGTAAAAAGGGGGAAACTCTACTAGGACTGAGCAAGTCCCCTAAGAAGACTGCATTACCATACTAATGATAAAAACCTAAAACTCCACTTCTGCTAAATACCACAATGAAATGATATTACCCCCTAGACATAACGATATCATCATCTGGATGTCAAAGCATACATACGATCATACCCTATCCATAAGATAAACCTAAAAATAAACTTTTGTCTATCCGCCCTCAACATGACCCTAAATTCGAGAATTTGCAGGAACCCATACAACTAACGTCCATACAAACAATCTATATCTAATATGATTATCATTATTGCATATGAAATAGCAAAAAAACATGAGATGAATCAATATCAATCACACACCTTTAAGAGAATGTAACAAATGCAGAGTGGACTAATATTTAGGTTCTCACATTCAAATATTAAGAACTAATAGGCCAGGATGAAAACATAACAAATTAGAACAATATGTCTTCATATTTTAAAATCTCATAGTACCATTGGAACAAGAATTTCAAACCAACAACCAATTTCAGTATTATTGTCTAATTAACAATAATTAACTAATTTTCCTTCTACATCTACTAGACAGTACTTGGAAAAAGATGTGGAAATATCATTGATATCACTATGAAAACGATGCAAGCAGATCCTGTTCAAAGATGAATTTCCAACTTAAGAATATGCATGACTGTCTTGCTTTAAAACCAAAGGAGCAGTGTAAATAACTGATAATGACCAGATTAATATAACACACAACTGCTTCCATTTAAAGCATGGGCTGAAATGTACTTAGAAATGTGCATAAAACAAGGGGGCATAACCAATCACAGAACTGTGCTAAAACAGGGGCAGCAATGTATTAAAACTGGGGGCTGAAATGTGCTTAATCATGGGCTGAAATGCGGGTTGAAACTGTTCAAAACAGGTGGCTGATTTGAGGGTTGAACCTGTTCAAAACAGGTGGCTGATTTGAGAGTTGAACCTGTTCGAAACAGGGGCTGATCCCTGGGTTAACTTGTATTGTGCCAAACAGGTGCTGAGACAAGAACGTACAATTCTATCATGCTCGGCCATCATGGGGTTTTGAGCAAATTTTGATACCCATACAAACTTAGCTCATGAGATAAAGTAAGTATGACCACCTAATCATAACAAGCATTTATGACCAGGGCTTTTCCTGAGCATACAGATGCTACATTAGCAAATAATTCTACCTCTCTTCTTATCCCTATCCACATGTTGCAATAACCATATCCACAATTACAAGAGGTTGGGTATAATTTTCAAGATTCAACAACTTAAATGAATATACTCGGTGGCATTCTTTATATATATCACATGGAACCTGAAACATTCATTTTAAGTCCATAATCATAACAAGTGGCTGCCATGCTATTGGCCTAATGTAAATGAGCTACCATCGCATTAATTGAGAAGAATAATTGCACATAGCTATTACACAGCTCATACCCAAGATCAAAAGAAGACAAATACTCAGTAAAAGCTGAAATTGGTAAGTAGGATGAGGATCATGAAATTACCACACTGATCTTCAATACATATATATATATATATATATATATATATATATATATATATAATCATTCAATTACTACATTGACCTACAAGGATTATGGACTAAAACACATAATACGTCACTGAGAGTTATATTACTTACAAATGCATAGAAGAAATTATAACAAAGTAAAACCTGCTTTAAAGAAAATATCACAAACAAGTGCTTTTAAGCATTTAGCAAGAAACACAAAAATGACAGAGAGGATCAACATCTCTGATAAATTTTAACATGCCTGGAATATATTCACACCTTCAAAATGATGAAAAATAGCAGGACAATGAACCTAATTAAGGCTATTAATATGAAATCAAATTTTCAACAAGGGCATCTGATGTTCTGCTTCTTCTTCTTTTTCTTTTTCTTTTTTTTTTAAAATCTGCGTCTAAACTAATAAACACTTTCAAGTGACAGATTTAAACATGTGCAACTATGCTAACATCATCCCATGAATGATACACTTAGAGCCATCCTTATCTCATCCTATCCTTTTATTACCAAAATCAATAGAAATTCTAATTATATAGATAAATTAAAAACATAAACACCAATAACAACGAATGGAAATTTTAAAATATGATCAAAGAATACAACTATTTGAACCAGCATTTACTCATGACCAAATGCTAACTTTGAGATCGCACAAACCAATACTTCTCTCTCTCCCTCTCTCTCTCCAAACAAAAATCATAATCATAAGCTATCAATTGATCGCTAAGGAAATCCACTATGCGTAATGACAAATTTCTAAAAATTTCCAAATAGAATTACAATTTTAAACACATCAAGGGAGAAGTACAGCCAATTCCAAACTACAGATCCTGAAGTAGTAGCTATAAGCTTCACACAGAGAACACAATCATACACTGATGAATGAGTTTTCAAAAGACATTTCCATAAAACATGAAGGATTACTACTAATTCTCAATCAAAATAATAGCCTCATACAAGCAAACGCCCATTCTAAGAAGATTATCATAGATCTCAAATAAAATCATGATCACGCACCATTGAACAATCATCAACGGCAAAACCATCATAATCTAATGAAAAGAAAGATCACTATGTATTTAAGGCAAAATCATCTTCTATGTAAAATCTGTGAGCATCACAAAGAAAGCGCTTCAAATCATATCACAAATTTCAAAAGATTAGAGATATTACCTGAACAGAAGAAAAGATGATCAAGGGAAAAATTAATGTTGCAAACACCTCAGATGAAGAACACTCTTGCAATCGGAGCCTCCAATTCTCAGATCAAGGAGCAAAAAGATGAATCTCAGAAAAAATGAAAGGTTAGCTGGAATGAGATGAGCGAATTCTGGCAAAAATAGTCGGAATAAATGGAGATTTGGGATGGATCTAAGGAGAAGGGAGTAGATCTAGGATTTATGGGTTAGGATTCCAGATGTAGAAAAGATATGGATCTCAAGGTTTCACGGCAGATCGGAGAATGTAAATGACCGGAAAATGGACGGAGAATGATCGAAAAATGATCGGAGAATGAAAGGCGATCGGAGAAGATGATCTGAGAGAGGAAATGGGTTTTTCTCTCCTTTTCTCTTTCTAAACTTTGGATCGGAGGTTGGTGGCTCGATTGATCGATGAGAAGAAGATGAAGGAGATCGGAGCTCGGCCGGAGACTTGCCGGAGCTAGATCGGAGAAGAAAGCTCGAAAAATGGAAGTAGGGTTTAGATCTTAGATTTTTAGAAAAAGAGACCGGAAGTAATGGTTGTTGTGATGAAAGTAGGCAAAAGTGGCTAACAATGATGGGATTGATGAAGGATTGACCAGATTCCGGTCGGATCTCACCGGAGAAGATGATCGGGAAAAGGGAAAATGGGTTTTTCTTTCAGATCTCTTCTCTCTCTGATTTTCACAAGAAAATGAACCGTCCCCCCATTTTCTCGATTTTTTTTTTATATCAAATGAAGGTTGATAACGGCACCCCCCATTGATGAGCGCACAATTATTGATGAGCGCACGAATCGGCTTCGTCTCAGACGAGCTAATTCACCCCCCTTTACATATAAATGATATATATTCCTCCTTTTTTTCCATGGACAGCCCCCTTTTCAGATGAATCACCCTCCTTTTGGTCTGTATTGCACCTAATATCTTGACCTGTTCACTGAGCAGACGCGTTCGGATTTCAACAAAATTTTATGGGGATCTACGGGGGACCTTAAGCTATGCCAGGGTTAAATTTGGGGCACCAGCTCACTTATTTGACGAGGCTTCGCCCAAGCAACGCGAACTCGGGTCCGGTCAAAATGGGGTGTCTACAATATGGTTTAAAGACCTAAAGTTTTGTTTGGACCATTAATTTGTTAGAAATGTATGGTTTATAGCCCTAAAGTTTGGTTTAAACCCCTAATTGCTCCCAAATTTTTCAGAAATTATTTGTTTAAAGCAATAATTTGTTAGAAATCATTGGTTTAAAATTGAGAAAATGAGTTTAAGAAACCCTATATTTTCCCAAATCAGTTGAGAACACCCTATATTTTGGAAATCAGCCCCTAAGTTTTGAAAAATAATGGTTTCAACCAATATTTGATAGAAATATTTTGTTAAAACCCCTATTCAGTTTAGAGAACCCATAATTTTTCAGAACTATATGGTTTAAACCAATAATTCTCACACATTATTCGTTTAAACCCTTAAATGATGAATAATAAATGGTTTAAACCAATAATGTTTGAAAAATCATTGGTTTGAATTCCTTCTATTTCGAAAAACAGCTTGTATCCCTTCTATTTCGGAAAACAGCCTTTAAGTTTTGAAAAATGATGGTTTAAACCAATATTTCTTGTAAATCATTGGTTAAAACCTCTATTTTTTTCGAAAATCAGTTGAGAAAACCCTTAATATTTTGACAATATATGGTTTAACCCAATAATTTCTCCCACCTTATTGGTGTAAACCCCTAAATCTTGAATAATAAATTGTTTAAATCAATAATTTATGAGAAATCATTTGTTTAAACCCCTTCTATTTCGGAAATCAGCCCCTATGTTTTGAAAAGTAATGGTTTAAACCAATATTCGATATAGAGCATTGGTTTAAACCCCTAAATCTTGAAAAATAAATAGTTTAAACCAATAACTTATGAAAAATCATTGTTTTAAACCCCTAAATCTTGACTAATAAATGGCTTAAATCAATAATTTATGACAAATCATTTGTTTAAACCCTTTCTATTTTGGAAATCAGCTCCTAAGTTTTGAAAAACAATGGTTTAAACCAATATTTGATATAAAGCATTGGTATAAACCCCTAAATCTTGAAAAATCTATAGTTTAAACTAATAATTTATGAGAAATCATTGGTTTAAACCCCTAAATCTTGAATAATAAATGGCTTAAATCAATAATTTATGAGAAATCATTTGTTTAAACCCCTTCTAGTTCGGAAATCAGCCCCTAAGTTTTGAAAAATAATTATTTAAACCAATATTTGATATAAAGCATTGGTTTAAACCCCTAAATCTTGAAAAATCAATAGTTTAAACCAATAATTTATGAGAAGTCATTGGTTTAAACCCCTAAATCTTGAATAATAAATGGCTTAAATCAATAATTTATGAGAAATCATTTGTTTAAACCCCTTCTATTTCGGAAATCAGCCCCAAAGTTTTAAAAAATAATGGTTTAAACCGGAAATCAACCCCTAAGTTTTAAAAAATAATGGTTTAAACCAATATTTGATATAAAGCATTGGTTTAAATCCCTAAATCTTGAAAAATCAATAGTTTACACCAATAATTTATGAGAAATCATTGGTTTAAACCCCTAAATCTTAAATAATAAATGGCTTAAATCAATAATTTATGACAAATCATTTGTTTAAACCCCCTTTATATTTTGGAAATCAGCTCCTAAGTTTTAAAAAACAATGGTTTAAACCAATATTTGATATAAAGCATTAGTTTAAACCCCTAAATCTTGAAAAATTAATATTTTAAACTAATAATTTATGAGAAATCATTGGTTTAAACTCCTAAATCTTGAATAATAAATGGCTTAAATCAATAATTTATGAGAAATCATTTGTTTAAACCCCTTCTATTTCGAAAATCAGCCCCTAAGTTTTGAAAAATAATAGTTTAAACCAATATTTTATATAAAGCATTGGTTTAAACCCCTAAATCTTGAAAAATCAATAGTTTACACCAATAATTTATGAGAAATCATTGGTTTAAACCCCTAAATCTTGAATAATAAATGGCTTAAATCAATAATTTATGACAAATCATTTGTTTAAACCCTTTCTATTTTGGAAATCTGCTCCTAAGTTTTGAAAAACAATGGTTTAAACCAATATTTGATATAAAGCATTGGTTTAAACCCCTAAATCTTGAAAAGTCAATAGTTTAAACCAATAATTTATGAGAAATCAATGGTTTAAACCCCTAAATCTTGAATAATAAATGGCTTAAATCAATAATTTATGAGAAATCATTTGTTTAAACCCTTTCTATTTCGGAAATCAGCCCCTAAGTTTTGAAAAATAATGGTTTAAACCAATAATTTATGAGAAATCATTGGTTTAAACCCTTAAATCTTGAATCAATAGTTTACACCAATAATTTATGAGAAATCATTGGTTTAAACCCCTAAATCTTGATTATTAAATGGCTTAAATCAATAATGTATGACAAATCATTTGTTTAAACCCTTTATATTTTGGAAATCAGCTCCTAAGTTTTGAAAAACAATGGTTTAAACCAATAATTTATGAGAAATCATTGGTTTAAACCCTTAAATCTTGAATAATAAATTGTTTAAATCAATAATTTATGACCAATCATTTGTTTAAACCCTTTCTATTTCAAAAATCAGCCCCTAAGTTTTGAAAAACAATGGTTTAAACCAATATTTGATATAAAGCATTGGATTAAACCTCTAAATCTTGAAAAATCATTAGTTTAAACCAAAAATTTATCAGAAATCATTGGTTTAAACCCGAAATATTTGAGAAATTAGTTGGTTTAAATCAGTTGTTAACTTTTTTTCATCACATAATGTTTGAATAGGTCCAAATCTGATTTAGTGGATTTGATTCCATCTTTTCCCCCTAGTGATCATCTCATCAAACCATGGTAATGCCTCCGTTATTCTTTAAACCTTGTATTTTTTAAAATGTTGTATCTATCTAATAATGGTTTGTTTTGCCAGCGTCTTATACTACGTCGAGATGCTGCCCCTCTAAGTTTGACGACTTCTTCAGGTCTCTTGAGTTGAGGAAATTACATACTGTGGACCCCGATCCGAGAGAGGCGCGGTGGTGAGGACGTGTGCCCCCACGCGAGTCAGTCTCAGGATGGATCATCCACGTGAATGGAGAGCTCTACCAAGGAACTCTCGAAAAAAGTGCCCCTCACAGCATGAGTGGCGATACAAAGGTGAGATACCTCTCGATTCGGGGACTAGCCCAGATTCGAGGCGTACCTTAAACAAAGAAGAGTCGCCATCCAAGGAAAAAGGCAAATGGGCCCTGGATCCCCTACTATGCTCTGTTGCAACGGATAACCAGAGATATAAAATAAGGTTCGTGCCTGGTTACGAATTCGGAAGGTCTAAAGAGCACCTCATCCGCCCAAGTGCAAACACCTGGTCTCTTATGCCATTTACTTAATAATTTTGAAGAGCTTTGGGCGAAAATCATATGGAATGGGAATGAATATCTCCGAGAAGACGTCTATCTAATCATGCATGTCTCGGAGATGAAATCAAAGGCACACAAGATAAAATAAAAGAAACATGTGTCACCTAAGCATAGCTAGGTTATAAGTGACATGCCTAATGGGTGTCTAAGTTCTGATGAACAAACACATGCACGACACACCCAAAAAAGTATAAGGTCTGCGCAATAAAGTAAGAAAACACTGCAAAACATAGAAAAATGACTCGATACTATACAACCCTAAGACTCTAATCTATACCTAGGCCCGAGTCTTTAGATGATCTGATGTTCATCCAAAGAAGCCTACGTATCCCCGCCTCCAAGAGAATCAAGGCAACGTAGTTCTTCGCACCTATTCTAAGATATGATGCCTAAGACATCTAGACCTCTATCCTAGACTCGATCTAAAAGACCGGACTAGTTCTTAAAGCTTCTTGTGTGATTATTTAAATTCCAATGGATTGTAGATTTTAGGACACCCTATATGCCTTAACTAAATGCAGGTTAGCCCTAAGCTAATGCAGGTGGTTCCTATAATCTATGTGTAGCTAGGCTGTACGCCCTAAGGGAAACAATGGGATCACTAGCGTATCCAAGACTTAATCATCATTCGGCGATATGAATCGCCAACTGACTGGACGGAGGCGCTCCTATAACTCTAGGACAAACTCCTAACTCTAACACAAACACAAACAAACCACACAACACATCAAAGACAAACTCAAAACTCTAAAACTCTTTAACTAGGACAAACTCCTAACTCTAGAGGAAGATCTTGTTGAAAACAAGGTTTTGAAGATTTTTGGTATTTTTTCTTAAAATGGGTAAATGATTTATTTACAAAGGTTTGGCTGGACCTGAGATAAGAATCTCAAGCTGCACTACGTACCTCGTGGAAGAGGATCAAGCCAACGTAGTTCGAAATCAGATTTTCTAACTACTCCTAATGACTCAAGATTTTTGAGATTTTTTGGTTTTTTAGATGTTTTTGTTGTTTTTAAGTATTTTTGACTCAAGGGGGGACAAATCCTATCATCATAAGGGGAGGACAGACTCCTGATATCCCGCAAAGGTTGGACAGCATCCTATGCTTTGCGGGGGAAAAGAACAGAAACACAGCTCTGCAAGGGTTGGACAGCATCCTATACCTTGCAAGAGTGGATAAAAATATGATACGATGAGAGGTAGAATAGAATCCTAACCCCTATGATGATAGAATTTGATTCATGAACAAGAGGACTGACTCTCTAGACTAAGGACGGATTCCTATGCTAGTGGACTGATCAAACTAAGATAAAGCTCAACAAGTAATAAGGAAAGACATTGTGCATATTTGGCAAAGGTAAAACATCCAGCCGGGCCGGACAGCTACCTAGCCCTAGGGTGCAACAAATGTGCAACCCAATACCCATAAGGGTAAGGGGTATGATGCCAAGCCGAGTAGGATGTTCTCCCCAAAACCAAATGATGCACAAAGAAGAGGATGCTAATAGAATGAGACTGGGCAAGTCTCTTAGACATATAGGTAGGATAGAGAAAAAATGCGAACAAGGAAAAAGAGACCTTGTGCATATTTGGTTTAAGTAAAACACCCAGCCGGGCCGGACAGCTACCTAGCCCTAGGGTGCAACAAATGTGCAACCCAATACCCATAGGGTAAGGGGTATGATGCCAAGCCGAGCAAGGTGTTCTTCCAAAAACCAAAAGACGCACAAAGAGGAGGTTTAGCAAGAAAATGAGACTAGATAAGTCTCTTAGACACAGAGGTAGGATAGAGAAGAATACTAACAAGGAAAAAGAGACCTTGTGCATATTTGGCAAAGGTAAAACACCCAGCCGGGCCGGACAGCTACCTAGCCCTAGGGTGCAACAAATGTGCAACCCAATACCCATAAGGTAAGGGGTATGATGCCAAGCCGAGCAAGGTGTTCTTCCAAAACTAAACAACACACAAAAAGGAGGGTTGAAGACCTATGAGACTAGAGGTAGTCTTCTAGAGGTTAACTTAGGTTGATTCATTAATGAGACAATGTCTGTCTCCAAAGATTTGGATCTAAAAGACTAGGCAAGTCTTTTGAGAAAATAGAATGCTATTTGGACTGTGCAAGTCCCCCTAGAGATGGGCTTGGGCTAGCGCCTTCATCGCCCTACAAGAAAAGGGGATTCTAATATCTAAAGAATATTAACAGCAATCTTATAAGACTGTGTTAGTCTATCAAAGAGAGAAGAAAAAGCTACCAGATAATTGCAAATTTCACTCTATTTTTATAAAAATAAATCAAGTGTTAAGCAAAGAAGAATTTTCAATAAAAAAAACAATACACAATCTAAAGCAATCATAAAATGATAAACATCATTAATTAGTCCAGACCAGCCGCTGGATAGCCTAATAAAGTAAAAACAAGCAATATCAAACACTTCTAAACCAACCACAAACCCCAATACGGGGACTCCAATGAAATCAGATGATGCCAAAGTAATCATCTGATATCATATACACATGATAATATTTCTAAGCCCGCCTTGAGATCAGACAGTACTCATGTCGATAATATCGAATAGAGTAGTCATCTAATCTCCTTCTTCCTATTAACAATTTATTTAAATAAATAGGAATGAGTATAAGAAGCTTTGAGATAATCACACCTGAATAATCCATTTATCTTCAGAATCTAACTCAAAACTATAAGATGAAAGAGAAATATTAAATTTCCAACAGATTATATAAACACATTAAATGATATTTACATCAAAGGGGATTCAAATGCATCACAAATTATTTAACCAAAGCAAAATTAATACTTAGCATCCAAATATTTGTATAGAAAAAATAAAATGAATAATCAAAGCAATATAACTATGTTCCCAATATGTGCTCAAAATTTGCCAAAGGATAACTATGATTATCAATAATACCCCTAGTGAAATCAAATCATAGTTAAACAAATCACAACATCTTACAGATAATATATTTCTGTATTAATGCCTTGTGATATGACTAGAGTAAACCAAAATTGCATGAAACACCAAAATCCTTAACAAGGCTATGGTTCCCTTTAACCCAACAGACATGAAAACATAATTTCAACTGTCCAACACATCCCCACATATTCAATTCTCAATTCATACAACGACATCTGTTTAACTTATGGAACAAATTAAACCATTATAACCAATAGAGTATTACTAAATCAATTTTGGTAACCTAATGAGATGTATTTTTCCCAAGTCATGAAACAGAACTTTCGACTTTTTTTTTTAGAAATAGTGGGTCAAAGCAAAAGGACCAAAGATGAATCACACAAAATTTCCAATGGAAATGTTTCAACTCAACAGGAAAACCAAATACAGTCACAAGTAAATAAGGCATTCTATGAAAATGAATAAGCAGAGTACATACTTGGGATCCATCAAATGACATATGTACATATTCTTGGAAGAACTAGGTTCACAACTCATTATAAATTAGGGACAAGGTGTGAATATAATAAAATGAGTTTCTATCTGTAATATAAACTGGGTGATATAATGATAGCAAATGTATTGATATTTTGGATCTTCTAAACAGAGATAGATTTGATCTGAAAACAGAAATTCTTATCATAGAAATCTAATAAAATTGATTCAGTCTTTCAAATATCCAAGCATGGAGTCTCAAACCAATGAAGAATTATTGACAGTATCTTAGATCAAAATTTCATGTTCGCATCACCTTATCATTATCCATTTGATTTCAGTATGATCAATCACTCAGCGAACCAATTTTTCTACAAACTAGGCACCAACTCAGACTTTGTTCACATGAAGCCAAATTAACCAAAAGATAGAAATTAACTGTGAACAATTGCAGATATTTACTTAAAGATTCCAAAGAAATGACAGTAGAGGCGAAATTATAAGCTTGATTCTATCATTATTTATTAAAATGTTCGCCTCAAGTATCAAAATCAACACAGAATTAGGATTGGGGACAGAACTTCACTTCCTGTTTAATTCAACCACGAGACATAGCTAAAATAAATAAAAAAATTGCATTTCATTCAAGTATCAACATCATATGCTTAGAATTTATATGAAGAGCTCACACAGAGAAATAAACACAAGGATACAAACACATTCCCAACAACAGATAATGAATCGCAAAAATAAATCGTAATAACAGAAGGTGAATAAGTATACGGAAAAATACCTTCTCCGGATCACAAGCTCATAATCTCTCCTTATTCTCAGTTCAAATCGATCTCTTTGAGCTTTCACTCTTTTCTTATCAAGCTCTAATTCTCTATTCTTTCGAATTTCTCCGCTCGTTTAAGAAATTCTTTACAAAATTAAAAGCCATAAGCTCCTTCTTTGTAGATCTAATTTTTTTTATTCAAATCACTCCTTCTACAGATTTCTTTTTTTCAGTTGAAAAGAAGATCGCTCAAAAAAAAATTGCAGAGATCTGAGAATTGGAGATGAGGATAGCTCGGAATCTAGTTGGAGAAGATGAAGAAATGACCGGAGCAGTGGAGAGTTGACCGGAGGCTCGCCGGAATTTGATCGGAGATGATCGGAGAAGATGAAGAAATAGCAAGATCTAATCTCTCTCTCTAGGTTTTCTCAGACTTTCTCTCTCTTAGATCTCGGATCTCTTTGTTCTGCCGGAGCTTTTAGTCGGAATCACGGTCGGAAACTGACGGAGATGAAAGAGGGAACAGCTTAGGGTTTGGGAAGATAAGGTCTGTTGAAAAGAAATCAACAAATCAAAGATAGAAGGAGAATGAGAAGGAGAATAGAGGATATTTGCCGGCCGGAACTCAGCCGAAATCTTGCCGGAGATTGTCGGAAGGGACGATCGGAAATCTGAAAAAAAGGCCGGAGGTTTGACGAGATCCGGTTTCTCTCTCCTCAGAGCTTCTCTCTCTAAAAAATTAGGAAAAAAACTAATCTTTTTTTTTTAGAAATCAGCTTAAACGGCTATTTATAGTTTTTTCTGGGTGTTGATATTAGCACCCCCACTTGATAAACGCACATATGTGCGAATTTGAATGGCTAATTCACCCCATCTGCCATTGATAGCCACACAAACTCAGCTTGTCTTTTTCGAAATTTTTTGTCGAATTTTTCTGGGATTTTGCAAGGGTTTTTCTGAGGTCCCAAGGCTTCCAAATATGTATACATGGGTATTTGAGGTCTTGATTTGACTTGGATTTTCCTTGAAATACATGGATTTTGGGGAAATCAAAGAAACAGTGTGGGCCACCCTCTCTTTGCACTGTACACACCATTTCAGCCCGTTTGCCAAGCAAACGAACTCCGATCTCGATGAAATTTTGCAGAGATTAAAATAAAGCCTTAATCAAGCTTAGAGTGAAGTTTAGAACCCTAATGCTGAGATTCTGATGGATTTGGCATGAACCGGGAAGGTTTAGGGCTTAGTCAAAATGGGGTGTCTACAGATGCCCCTCTTTGGCAGAGTGTGCTTGTCGCGCGAATGTCAAAGTTGAACAGACGTCACATTTTGACTAGCCCCAAAATTGATTTAGAGAACAGGATGGAGAAAATGATTTGGTGAAGGTTGGATTATTAGAGGGTTGGTTTGTTAGGAATGTTGGTTTTCTGCTCAGAGGCGGATGGTTTTATGCTCAGAGGCAAAATGGTTTATGCACGGAGGTTGAAAGGTTTTAGCTTAGATGCTAGGGAATTTTAGCTCGGAGGCCTGAGTTTTTGCACAGAGGCTTGTCTCTATGTTCAAAATCATGATTTTATGCTCAGAGGCGAGGATTTATGCTTGGAAGCAAGGTTTTATGCTCAGAGGCAAGGATTTATGCTCGGAGGCAAGGTTTTATGCTCGGAGGCAAGGAATTTATGCTCGGAGGCAAGGAATTATGCTCGGAGGCAAGATTTATGCTTGGAAACAAGGAATTTATGCTCGGAGGCAAGGATTTTATGCTCGGAGGCTGGGTTTTATGCTCGGAGGCAAGGAATTTATGCTCGGAGGCAAGATTTATGCTTGGAAACAAGGAATTTATGCTCGGAGGCAATGATTTATGCTCGGAGGCAAGGATTTTATGCTCGGAGGCTGGGTTTTATGCTCGGAGGCAAGGAATTTATGCTCAGAGGCAGAATTTTATGCTCGGAGGCAAGGATTTGTGCTCAGAGGCAGGGTTTATGCTCGGAGGCAAGGTTTTATGCTCGGAGGCAGGGATTTATGCTCGGAGGCAGGGTTTATGCTCGGAGGCAGGGTTTATGCTCGGAAGCAAGGTTTTATGCTCAGAGGCAAGGATTTATGCTCGGAGGCAGGGAATTTATGCATAAAAGCTTGATTTTTTTAACTCGGAGGCTAGACGGTTTATGCACAGATGCAGATGATTTAATTTGAATGCTTGGTTTATTTACATTTTGTGGATAGAAACTCCACTGGGCATTATGAGATAGATTTTCAATAAGATGATAAGAAAGACTCTCAGAGGAATTTGACCAAAAACTCTACTGAAGTTCTTCTTATCTTCATTTAATGAAATTAATTATCTCAATTATCAGAGTTCACTTGATATCTTTTATAACCTGAACAGGTTATAAAAGATGCCCCTAGTACGAATTTACTTCCATGACAAATTCATAGGAGAACAAACATAGGGAACATTGTAGAAAAGGTTTTCATTTCCTGAATTTTTGAAGTTACAAATCTTTTCAAATACAACAGACTGAATCTGATAATCTTCTTCTCTTTCTGTCCGCTGCCAATACTTCGAATGGTCGGAGTACTATTCTTCTGAACTCTGCTCTGCTCTATATCACTTTCGAGAATCTACAACCTCATCATTTTTCTATCACTCCAACCTTGGAGAGACATTGACCACACAGGACTCCCCACACAAGACCTTGGAGTTTAACCTTGACTTTGACAAGGACTGAACTGTGGCTAACAACAAAGGAGGACTTCGACCATGACTTGAATTCTAAGAGAAACTGAATCTGCTTTTCAGCCTGATAAGTATTTTAAAATGGTATAGTCTACCACTTCTTAGAATCTTTCAAAAACCGTATTTAAAGGTGTTTCATTCCTCTTTTCAGGTTTTCCGTCATGGTTATTATCCCTTTGGTTTGCTTAGTCTTAACTCCTTAGCTTATAGAGTGTCAGAAGAATCTCTACTGGCGCTTACTCAGACTTCAGAGTAATGCCTCAGAAGAAATAAAAGTCTTGCTGGCATTCAGAGGTTTTATACTTTTGAAGTCACTGCCATGACCAAATCACCTTTTCAGGTTTTTGATTTGGCGGACCGCCTGCCTTATATTTTGCCTAAGCCGCCCTTTCAGGTTTTCAACTTAGCAGGTGAATGACCCTAATTTTTGCCTAGACCGCCCTTTCGGGTTTTCAGTCTAGCGGGTCTAAGACTCCATCATTTTTTCTTTCTTTCTGTTTCTCTACAAACCTGGACCTAAAATACACCAGAAAGACTTTTAGGTAGGCTTGGGTTCAAACAGGTTAAACTTTTGGTTTGTTTTATGTATTTAACCGAATCTGGCCCTCCAGACTGCCTACGTATCCCCAAAGAAAATGGGAATCAGGTCCGCGTAGTTCGCCCATTTTTTGGGTTTCAAGGATTTTTTGTTTTGTTCTTTCTTTCATATTTTCAAGGATTTGAAAGATTCGAAGGATTTGAAGAATTTGACCGAACCCGAATCAATCAGGTGGCCTACGTATCCTGTAAAAAGGAATCAGGTCAGAACGTAGTTCAAGCTTACTATCTTTTATGACGCAAGTCATAAAAGATGCCCCTGGTTTGTGTTTGTCAAGAAAAAGGGATATTTTTTTTATAGGCCCAAAGGGTTTGCAAACGGTATTTTGACTTTTGGGTTGTTAGCTTTTGGCTCTGATCGATCAAGGATGGCCTCTTGGTGTATTTAAGCATAGTACTTCTTTAGTTGGTCCAGGTTTGTAGGTTCTGTTAATTTTTCACCATTTTCATTGAGGAGTCTTACGGCTTTTCCAGGCAGGACTTCATCAACAATGTAAGGACCAGACCAGTTTGGCCTGAATTTTCCTCTGGGATCGAACACCGGTGCTCGATAAGACTTCAAGACGAGATCTCCTGGTTTCAGGTCTCGAACCTTGACTTTCTTATTGAATGCCCTTTCGATTCTTCTCTGATAACCTTGGATGTGGTATAAGGCTCTGAGCCTCTTTTCATCAATCATCTGCAATTCATCATGTCTGGCTTTGGCCCACTCAGACTCTGGCAGATTCGTTTCCATCATAACTCTTAAAGACGGGATTCTCACTTCAACAGGGAGGACTGCCTCCATTCCGTAAACTAGAGAGTACGGAGTTACACCTGTAGAGGATCTGATCGACGTCCTGTAAGCCCACAAAGCATACGGGAGTTTATTCGACCAATCTTTATAAGTTTCAGTCATTTTGCTGATTATGACTTTGATATTCTTATTTGCCGCCTCTACAGCACCATTTGTCTGCGGTCTGTAAGGAGATGACTTGTGATGCTTGATTTTAAATTCTTCGCACAGGTGCACTACCTCTTTCTTGAAGTGAGATCCATTGTCAGAAATCAACTCATGAGGTACTCCATATCTGCAAATGATGTTTGCACGGATGAACTTCGCAACTGTATTGGAAGTTATGGAAGCATATGAAGCAGCTTCTATCCACTTCGTGAAATAGTCAATGGCCACCAAGATGTACTCGTGCCCACTTGACGACTTAGGATAGACTTTGCCAATGATATCAATCCCCCATACTGAAAATGGCCATGGCGAGGTCATAGAATGCAGCTCTGACGGAGGCACATGAATAAGATTCGCATAGACTTGGCATTTATGACATTTCTTCACAAATGCGAAACAATCTGTTTCCATTGAGGGCCAATAGAAACCGAGTCTAAGGATCTTCCTTGATAGCATTTTACCATTCATATGAGGACCACAAACACCTTCATGTGTTTGTTCAATGAGCTCCGCAGCCTGATCTTCATCAACACACAGAAGCTGAATCCCATCAAAGGATCTTCTGTACAATTCTTCACCACAAATGATGAAGTTAGCGGCGAATCTCTGAAGAGTTTTTCTCTCTTTGCTGGAAGCTTCAGGGGGATGGCCATTGCCTGAAATGAGATTTCGGATATCAGTATACCACGGTTTTCCATCTGGACATCGCGCTGATATCTCAATGGCATTTACATGCGCTGGAGCCCATTGCGACCTCACAGCTAAAGGCTGAACCTCCATTGTCTCAGAAATATCCAACATCGAGGCTAAGGTAGCCAAGGCGTCTGCAAAATGATTCTTGGTTCTCGACAGATGGGTAAATGTGATGCTCTTGAATTTCTTGGCCAGAGATTCGAGATAGAAATTATACGGGATCAATTTCGATTCTCTTGTCTTCCAATTACCATTGGTTTGACAAATTATCAGAATTGAATCTCCAAATACATCAATCTCTTGGACTTTCAAAATTAAAGCTGCCTCAAGTCCTGCGATACAAGCTTCGTACTCTGCCATGTTATTTGTACATTCGAATTGCAACTTGATGGATATTGGGATGTATTCTTTCTTGGGAGATACAAGCACTGCTCCTATTCCTTGTCCTCGATTGTTAACGGCTCCATCAAAGTACATTGTCCATCTAGTACTTGGAATTTCTTCTTCAAGTTCCATGATCTCTTCATCAGGAAATTCAGCCTTCAGAAAAGCATTCTCCTCAACAGGAGCATCAGCTAGCTGCTCAGCAATAACCCGTCCTTTGACGGATTTCTGAGTGACGTATGTGATGTCAAACTCAGATAACAATAGCAACCACCTTGCAGTTCTTCCTGTAAGGGCGGGCTTCTCGAATAAGTACTTCAACGGATCCATCCGTGAAAGCAGAAATACCTTATTCGATAATAGATAATGCCTAAGCCTTTGAGTCGCCCAGACTAATGCTAGACAAGTCTTTTCCAAGATAGTGTACTTTATCTCGTACTCTAGCATTTTCTTGCTGATGTAGTAGATAGGCTTCTCCTTCTTAGATCCTACATCTTGCTGAGCAAGCATACAACCCATTGCTGTATCTGTGATGGACAAATACATCAACAATGGTTGACCAGGAATGACTGGGGATAAGACAGGAGGCAAAGACAAACACTGCTTGACCTTTTCAAATGCTTCCTGACATTCTTCATTCCATTTCTTGGAGGAATTCTTTTTCAATAATTTGAAGATGGGTTCACATGTCATAGTTAAATGAGATATGAATCTCCTCAAGTATTGCACTTTGCCAAGGAATCCACGAATTTGCTTTTCCGTCTTTGGTGGTTGCATTTCTTGGATAGCCTTGATTTTCTGAGGGTCCACTTCGATTCCTCTTTCACTGACCATGAATCCCAGCAACTTCCCTGACGTGACCCCAAATACACATTTATTTGGGTTCAAGCGAAGTTGAAACTTTCGGATTCGCTCAAAGAACTTTCTCAAAGCGACTGTATGCTCTGGCCGAGTCCTGCCTTTGACAATCATGTCATCGACATAGACCTCGACCTCCTTATGAATCATGTCATGAAGAAGAGTAGTCGCAGCTCTCTGATAGGTGGCACCAGCATTCTTGAGACCAAACGGCATCACTCGGTAACAGTATGTACCCCATTGAGTAATAAATGCCGTCTTCATCATATCCTCAGGCGCCATCTTGATCTGATTGTAGCCTGAAAACCCATCCATGAAAGATAACAGAGCATGTCCAGCAGTGTTGTCTACCAGGATATCGATGTTCGGAAGAGGAAAGTCATCTTTTGGGCTCGCCTTATTCAGATCTCTGAAATCAACGCACATCCTGACTTTTCCATCTTTCTTGGGCACAGGAACTATATTTGCAAGCCATTCGGGATATTCCACTACTTCAATGAATTTTACTTCAAGTAGCTTCTTAACCTCATCATGAACTTTCAACTCCCATTCTGTTTTAAGTTTTCGGAGTTTTTGCTTCTTCGGCTTGATGCCCGGGATTAGAGGTAATCTGTGCTGGACAATGTCCTCACTCAATCCCGGCATGTCATCGTAAGACCAAGCAAAGACCTCCTTAAACTCTTTTAGCAAAGTGATTAATTCTTTGCGCTCCTCAGGAGATAAAGTTTTGCCAATCCGAATCTCCCGAATTAAGGTTTCATCACCTATATTTACAGTTTCAATTTCTTCTTCGAGTGGTTTTGCTCGGCGAATCTCCTCTTGTTGAATCATGTATTTGATTTCAAAAGGAGTTTCGTCAGCTTCCTCGTTTGAGGGGGAGTCTTGATTATTATTATTATTAGTTATTTGATCAGGCTTTGAAGCAGAATCAGAAACAGAATTAGAAATAAAGACAGGATCGTACACAAATGAGTCTTTTATTTCTTTTGCAGAATTGATGATTACATCGAATGATTCACCCACATCGGGCGTTACAGACTCTGAATTCAAATGAAATGACATGTTGACATCAGTATCAACATAGACAGGACTATGTACAAATGAAAAATCAGCAAAAACATCCTCTGACCGAGACTCGACAGGGATCGACTCTTCACCTCCGAGAACTACTCCGACCTCTATGGTACCTGCATCAAAAGAAAAGTTAGAAATGGCAGACTCCGGGTTGAACTCAGAAACTGACACATTTGTTGAAATGACTGACTCTTTTGAAAGGACTGGACTATACTGGAGGACTACTTGGGGTATAACCTGTGCGGTCCAATTGTCTAAAGGTCCAGTGGCTGGAGTAATGCAATCCCTTGGGCTCATGAAGGGCACATCTCCTCCAATCATAGCGACGATTGGGGCCTCAACCTGATATAGGGAGTCTAGGAGATGTGGCTCAATATTTTCCGCCCAATCTGTAGCTGGTTTTTCTGCTATCGATGCCAAGGCAAACTGCTCACTGTAGAAATCTTCTGACAACTCATCTGTGAAGAAGATCTCTAACCCTGGAAGCCTCTTCCCAGTCTTATCGCACCAGGTCTCAGGAAAACCATAGAACGGACAGTCTGCCCCTTCTCTTCTGAATCGGCCATTCATAATCATGCTGTACGGTCCTGTCAGAAATTCTATACCTCGACGACGGCATTCAGCCCACTTCATCATATAACGCTTCATTTCTTGAACCTCTTTCGGAGTTGGCTCGTACCCTAACCCGAATAATCCGCCGACTGCTTTCAATTCCGGCCACTCAGTTGGGCCCTGCAGATTTCTTCCCAGACCAGTTCCCGGGACATAACCATATTTTCGCATTATCTTCACCACTTGAGTGTTTGTGCTCGAGAGAAACATTATTTCTTCATTCATTGCTTCCCCAAAGGAAATAGTAGAGACTTCTAATGAAAAGCCAGTTAAACTAACATCTCTTGATTTTTCAGTGCTCAGTTCAGATGTTATTTGTCCAACTTCCGGCTCAGGGTCTCCTCGCACTGTGATCACCTTGTTATTCCTAACAAATTTCAACTTCTGATGCAAAGTTGAAGGAATAACTCCGACCTTGTGCAGCCAAGGTCGGCCCAGAAGAAGGAAGAAAGAAGTCTTTATATCGAGTACTTGGAATTCAACCTCAAAGGTTTCTCCCCCTATTTCGATATCGGTGGCCAGTATCCCGATCACGTCTCTTCTCGTACCATCGTATGCTAATATGCCTTGCTCAGATGGTATGAAGTTGTTGGGCCCAAATCCCAAAGTAACAGCGGTGCTCAAGGGACATACGTTTAGAGCAGACCCGTTGTCTACTAGTACTTCAGGTACCCTTTTCTTGTTGCAGATTATGGTAATCCTGAGAGGTCGAGTGTGATCTCTACCCTCCGGAGGCAAATCCTCATCAGTGAAGGATAAAGTCTTTGAGGTCCTTGCCATGGCAACTAGACTGACTAGTTCGTCAGGAGTAATCTCGACTGACACTTGGGATGCGTTAAGCTCTCGAAGTACAACTTGTCGGTGCTTTGGGGATGCCATCAACAAACCCCAAATTGAAACATTAGCTTGTGTTTTCTTCAATTGTTTCAACAAGTTGTCTTCTTCTTCTTCTACAGTCTGTCTTTGCCTCTGATTTTCTGATGCTCGGGCTATTTCGGCAGGATTCTCAGCTCTGAGTTCAACTGGCTTAAAGACCCGACCACCACGTGTGACATGACGAAGCTCGTCACACTGATCCTCTAGAAGCAACAAGTCTTCTTCCTCTAGTCTCAAAACATAGGGGACTTTTTCTTTCATCTCTTCTTCCTCCTCACTCTTGAGGACATAAGAACAAGAACACTCAGAGGATCCTGTTAATCCTTCATCTGGAAGGGACAGTATGTAAGGCTTCTTGTTTTCAATCGCTTCGTCTTCATCATCCCATCTCAGAACATACGGTCTATCAGAAATAACCGCACAAATACGGGAGTGATCTAAGAGGATTTCTTCAGTGAAAATGGCATACACGTTCGGGGGAGGCATTGCATGTGTAGGCAATGGGTTTCGAGTGACATTCGGTGCTTCAACGGCAAGATCCTTTGCTTCTATCATGTCTTGGATCTTGTGTCTTAAAGCCATGCATTTGTCAGTCAAATGCCCTGAATTCTGATGATAATCGCAGTACTGGTCCTTCCTCCAATACTTGGGCAAAGGGTTAGGAAGCTCTCTAGGTTCCAACAAAGTAATCTTTTTATCTCTCAGCAACTTCTTCAAAGCCACTGATAAGGAGTAAGGGAGGGGGTCAAACTGACGAAAAACCTTCTTTTCAATAGGCCTCCTGACTTCAGTCACCGTTCTGGATGGTGGTTGATCATAACCCGGTGGTCTGGCATAACTGGAAGGCCTGGTATAGTTAAGATTGTGCACCTCCTTCGGTGCCACAATAGGTCTTTTTCCCTCTCTCACATCAGACGAAGATCTTGATCTTAGTCCCTTGGACAAAGCATCTTCGATTTGAGTCCCTGTTTTTATCAGATGATTGAAGTCCAGAAAATACTGAATAGCCATGTGATGATAGTATTGCGGGGATAGGTTCTTGACAACAATCTTAATTTGATCGGCATCTGATAATCGATGTGTCATCTGCGCCGCTTTACGCCTCCATCGGCGAATGAAAGAAGTGAAGGTTTCATTGTGCCCTTGTTTCAGCGCCTTCAGATCTCTTTTTGTCACATCTATTCCCTCCTCCATGGAGAATTGCTCAACAAATCTATTGGCAATATCCTCCAGAGTTCTGATCTCTTCGGTTTTCAAGCTTAAAAACCATTTCTTTGCTGTTCCAGTAAGAGATCTAGGGAAGAGAAGAGCAATCTGCTCTGGAGTAAGCCCATGCTGCTGTAAGAGAGGAATAAGGGCTTTCAGATGACTCTTGGGACATCCTGTCCCATCATACTTATCATGATCCGGCATCTTGAAATTAGGAGGTAGCACAACTCCCGGTATTATCATATACTCGGCCATGTTTAATTTTTTCGGACCCTGCATTTTCATGCTCTCCATCTCCTGGGCCATCTTATCCAACCTATCGACTATCCCCTTGCCTTTATCCAGATGGGGGAGACAGTTCTCTTATTCATACTGCTCGTCATCAGAATGGTCAAAGACTGGCAACACAGGAGGCTGAGCCATCATAGGAGGTGGGCGAGGCATGATTGGGGTTTGCTGAGGTGCAGGATTTTTGGAAGTAGATTCTCTGTCATTCTTTAATCGGGCTATTTCTTCATTAATGGTACTCAATTGTAACATTATAGCTTTCATCATCTCATTGGTGTCCATACTATTTTGCCCATTCTCTGCCATCATTTCAGGGGTTGGTTGGACTGGTGAAAGTATTTCTTGAAAATTCAAGGAAGGCGATAAAGGAGAAGTAAAAGAAAAAGGTGACAAGGATTGCCGGCTCAGCCTGGAATCAGATGTCTGACGGGACCAGGTTGGTTTTGAAACGAGGATTTTCTTAGGAGCAATGGCTGCTCAATCAAGAATCCTGAAATGGAAGTATAATCACTAGATTAAAATTTTGATAATCGAGATAAACTATCTTGATCAAACAATGACAAAAGAAACAAAAACACACTTTCATTAATAAAATCCAAATTGTGATTACAACGGATGAAAAAATTAATCTCTGATCACAGCTGGATAAACAGACTGACAAGAATGGGAAATGCAGAAATCGGAATAACAAAACATGATATGGATCTTCAAGGTTCCTCAATCCGAGCTCGCCGGCTTGCGGGCTCTTCCGATATTTCTCCACGTCGGAATTTGCGAGATAGACCTAACCTCCTTTCTATATTTTTGTTTCCCCAAGCAGCCACAATGGATCGGACGAGATCAGGAGTAAGATCTTCACAAAGAGGAGGGACTATGATTCCGGGAGGACATGGAATTCCCGTAATCTGGTGGAGAATTCGAATGGGTGCATAAAAAGAAGATTTCTCGATACCCATGAGGTAAACAAATGAATGTGGGTAAGTGCTAGTAAAAACATGAAAACATGAATGACTTACCCAGCGAAACTGGCTCTCCTCTACATGTTGTAACCAATTGTGCCATTCATCAATGGACTGAGGTTGGTTGGCTATTGGTTTCCATGTATGGAAATTCTTCAGGGTATACGGATTTTGTTTTTGTCGCTGAAGAATTTGAAATTTTTCACTAAGCCAGACATACAACAACTTCACACACCCACAGAAATTGTCTTTGATATTTTGGGAAACAATAAGATCTAGTCCCAAAAAGGTCTCCGCTAACATGGTAGGGATGGGATTTCTCCCTTCATTAATTTGGTCTACCACAGTTAACAAGGTTAACGGAGCAATACGAGGGTTTTTCCGAATGAAATATCGCGCAAAGACACTAAAAATCAAAGCATTGCGTCGACAACTTTGAAAACGGGAGTTAGTAGGATCGACGTTTTCGGAAAAAAGGGTGATGAGGTTTTGAACTTGCACACACGTATCCGTTAAGCATGGAAGAGCATCAACGATTTGATTTTTGAATAGCTTGCAAAAAATAGAATGAGAGGAATCTATATTCGAAGATCGTATCCAAAGTCCCCCTGTTGGGAGCTCTAATAAAGCACACCAATCCTCGAATATAGGACAAAGCTCGAAAGATCCGAATCGAAAAACATGAAGATTAGGATCCCAGAATCCAGCGGCTGCTTGGAGAAACTTCCAATTTATATCAGACACACTCAAATGATTGAAGGTACAGATGAACCGATCAGCCATACTCCTATCCGAGGATTCTAGCGGAAGAGCCTCAATAGTCTCGCTTATCCAGCCTTTCAACAAATTATTCGCCATGATTTAACCTAAACACAAAGAATAGGATGGGATAATTAGGGAATGGAGAATAACTTGGAATAAACAAAGAATAAAGATGGACTTAACCAATAATCACAAGAAGGATATAATTGGCGACATCAAATGTTCCATTGATGATCAAAGATGATCAGAAACTCAGGGAAGAGACCACGGTCATAAAATGACAAAAGTAGATCATAGACCGGATCTAATATCTGAAAGGTGGACGACAAAATGTACGATCAAGAAGATCAATAATGATAGACTATGGTCATAGAGACAGCAGACAGGCTATCTACCATATCTAAGACAGGACGAACAATAATTTGAGTAATACAACAAAAGAATGGATAAATGAGGCTTGAATTTAAAGGATGAAAACAGGTAATACTTATCATCATTAGGTCAAGGAATAAACCATAGCTATGAGTGTGACAGGTAGAAGCCACTAGCTAGGTTTAGATCTGAGAGATGAATATACCCGACTGATTGATTCAAGCTAGGAATCTCTACTAGAAAGTAGGTCCTAATCTTATATCAAAAGATATATGGACAAAATCTCCATGACTAAAGCAAAAGATAGGCCACGACCATGAGAGGGCAAGTAAAAGCCACTGGTCGGGTCTAGATCCGAAGAACAGACTGATATGACTAAATTGATTAGATAAGGAAGCCTCACTAATGAGTAGGCTCTAATCTGATAATCAAAATATAGATATATACATATATATCCTAACCAGGGGCACCAGCCCTAAATATGATCCCATAGAGTCAAGAAGCTTGACTCAAGACGGACATGTGAGTGTATTAGGACTGCGTCTGTAGCCACATAAGGTGAACTGCAATAATCTATGGATAGGCCATGGCTCCTAAATCTAAGCTCCAACATGTGTAAGCAACACATGTTTCGTCCTTATATGAATGCAATATATATATAAGCACATGCAGATCCTAATTGGGTTTTACTAAATCAACATATATATCCATGTACATAATATATGTAAAATGAAAGTAGAGCTCCGGACTCTATCAGGTACTATGCATATGATCCATACTTTAAGTATATAACACAAGTACACCGAGTGTTATATACAGTATGCTTCATTGCTCACCGGCTGCTGTAAACACAAGTACACCGAGTGTTTACGACTGCAGCACTGGCGCATAGCTTGGTAATAGATACAACAGCACCATCTGGATAGTGATATCCCATGAGGCACGCATTATATCTATCCCGTGGAGCCAATAATAAGAAAATCAATAAAAGAAAATAAAGAACAAAATGATGTATGCTGTGCAATGTGTGAATCCCTTGTTTTAAACACCTATCTGGTGCCCCTGGATTCTAAGCGATTAAATTCCCATTTATAATGATTTCAGCTCAAAATTCTTCAAAATTAATAACAAATGGCATTTTAACAGAGTTAGGCAATGTTCCAAGAACTCCCCAGCAGAGTCGCCAGCCTGTGGACCCCGATCCGGGAGAGAGGCGGCGGTGGAGGACGTGTGCCCCCACGCGAGTCAGTCTCAGGATGGATCATCCACGTGAATGGAGAGCTCTACCAAGGAACTCTCGAAAGAAGTGCCCCTCACAGCATGAGTGGCGATACAAAGGTGAGATACCTCTCGATTCGGGGACTAGCCCAGATTCGAGGCGTACCTTAAACAAAGAAGAGTCGCCATCCAAGGAAAAAGGCAAATGGGCCCTGGATCCCCTACTATGCTCTGTTGCAACGGATAACCAGAGATATAAAATAAGGTTCGTGCCTGGTTACGAATTCGGAAGGTCTAAAGAGCACCTCATCCGCCCAAGTGCAAACACCTGGTCTCTTATGCCATTTACTTAATAATTTTGAAGAGCTTTGGGCGAAAATCATATGGAATGGGAATGAATATCTCCGAGAAGACGTCTATCTAATCATGCATGTCTCGGAGATGAAATCAAAGGCACACAAGATAAAATAAAAGAAACATGTGTCACCTAAGCATAGCTAGGTTATAAGTGACATGCCTAATGGGTGTCTAAGTTCTGATGAACAAACACATGCACGACACACCCAAAAAAGTATAAGGTCTGCGCAATAAAGTAAGAAAACACTGCAAAACATAGAAAAATGACTCGATACTATACAACCCTAAGACTCTAATCTATACCTAGGCCCGAGTCTTTAGATGATCTGATGTTCATCCAAAGAAGCCTACGTATCCCCGCCTCCACGAGAATCAAGGCAACGTAGTTCTTCGCACCTATTCTAAGATATGATGCCTAAGACATCTAGACCTCTATCCTAGACTCGATCTAAAAGACCGGACTAGTTCTTAAAGCTTCTTGTGTGATTATTTAAATTCCAATGGATTGTAGATTTTAGGACACCCTATATGCCTTAACTAAATGCAGGTTAGCCCTAAGCTAATGCAGGTGGTTCCTATAATCTATGTGTAGCTAGGCTGTACGCCCTAAGGGAAACAATGGGATCACTAGCGTATCCAAGACTTAATCATCATTCGGCGATATGAATCGCCAACTGACTGGACGGAGGCGCTCCTATAACTCTAGGACAAACTCCTAACTCTAACACAAACACAAACAAACCACACAACACATCAAAGACAAACTCAAAACTCTAAAACTCTTTAACTAGGACAAACTCCTAACTCTAGAGGAAGATCTTGTTGAAAACAAGGTTTTGAAGATTTTTGGTATTTTTTCTTAAAATGGGTAAATGATTTATTTACAAAGGTTTGGCTGGACCTGAGATAAGAATCTCAAGCTGCACTACGTACCTCGTGGAAGAGGATCAAGCCAACGTAGTTCGAAATCAGATTTCCTAACTACTCCTAATGACTCAAGATTTTTGAGATTTTTTGGTTTTTTAGATGTTTTTGTTGTTTTTAAGTATTTTTGACTCAAGGGGGGACAAATCCTATCATCATAAGGGGAGGACAGACTCCTGATATCCCGCAAAGGTTGGACAGCATCCTATGCTTTGCGGGGGAAAAGAACAGAAACACAGCTCTGCAAGGGTTGGACAGCATCCTATACCTTGCAAGAGTGGATAAAAACATGATACGATGAGAGGTAGAATAGAATCCTAACCCCTATGATGATAGAATTTGATTCATGAACAAGAGGACTGACTCTCTAGACTAAGGACGGATTCCTATGCTAGTGGACTGATCAAACTAAGATAAAGCTCAACAAGTAATAAGGAAAGACATTGTGCATATTTGGCAAAGGTAAAACATCCAGCCGGGCCGGACAGCTACCTAGCCCTAGGGTGCAACAAATGTGCAACCCAATACCCATAAGGGTAAGGGGTATGATGCCAAGCCGAGTAGGATGTTCTCCCCAAAACCAAATGATGCACAAAGAAGAGGATGCTAATAGAATGAGACTGGGCAAGTCTCTTAGACATATAGGTAGGATAGAGAAAAAATGCGAACAAGGAAAAAGAGACCTTGTGCATATTTGGTTTAAGTAAAACACCCAGCCGGGCCGGACAGCTACCTAGCCCTAGGGTGCAACAAATGTGCAACCCAATACCCATAGGGTAAGGGGTATGATGCCAAGCCGAGCAAGGTGTTCTTCCAAAAACCAAAAGACGCACAAAGAGGAGGTTTAGCAAGAAAATGAGACTAGATAAGTCTCTTAGACACAGAGGTAGGATAGAGAAGAATACTAACAAGGAAAAAGAGACCTTGTGCATATTTGGCAAAGGTAAAACACCCAGCCGGGCCGGACAGCTACCTAGCCCTAGGGTGCAACAAATGTGCAACCCAATACCCATAAGGTAAGGGGTATGATGCCAAGCCGAGCAAGGTGTTCTTCCAAAACCAAACAACACACAAAAAGGAGGGTTGAAGACCTATGAGACTAGAGGTAGTCTTCTAGAGGTTAACTTAGGTTGATTCATTAATGAGACAATGTCTGTCTCCAAAGATTTGGATCTAAAAGACTAGGCAAGTCTTTTGAGAAAATAGAATGCTATTTGGACTGTGCAAGTCCCCCTAGAGATGGGCTTGGGCTAGCGCCTTCATCGCCCTACAAGAAAAGGGGATTCTAATATCTAAAGAATATTAACAGCAATCTTATAAGACTGTGTTAGTCTATCAAAGAGAGAAGAAAAAGCTACCAGATAATTGCAAATTTCACTCTATTTTTATAAAAATAAATCAAGTGTTAAGCAAAGAAGAATTTTCAATAAAAAAAACAATACACAATCTAAAGCAATCATAAAATGATAAACATCATTAATTAGTCCAGACCAGCCGCTGGATAGCCTAATAAAGTAAAAACAAGCAATATCAAACACTTCTAAACCAACCACAAACCCCAATACGGGGACTCCAATGAAATCAGATGATGCCAAAGTAATCATCTGATATCATATACACATGATAATATTTCTAAGCCCGCCTTGAGATCAGACAGTACTCATGTCGATAATATCGAATAGAGTAGTCATCTAATCTCCTTCTTCCTATTAACAATTTATTTAAATAAATAGGAATGAGTATAAGAAGCTTTGAGATAATCACACCTGAATAATCCATTTATCTTCAGAATCTAACTCAAAACTATAAGATGAAAGAGAAATATTAAATTTCCAACAGATTATATAAACACATTAAATGATATTTACATCAAAGGGGATTCAAATGCATCACAAATTATTTAACCAAAGCAAAATTAATACTTAGCATCCAAATATTTGTATAGAAAAAATAAAATGAATAATCAAAGCAATATAACTATGTTCCCAATATGTGCTCAAAATTTGCCAAAGGATAACTATGATTATCAATAATACCCCTAGTGAAATCAAATCATAGTTAAACAAATCACAACATCTTACAGATAATATATTTCTGTATTAATGCCTTGTGATATGACTAGAGTAAACCAAAATTGCATGAAACACCAAAATCCTTAACAAGGCTATGGTTCCCTTTAACCCAACAGACATGAAAACATAATTTCAACTGTCCAACACATCCCCACATATTCAATTCTCAATTCATACAACGACATCTGTTTAACTTATGGAACAAATTAAACCATTATAACCAATAGAGTATTACTAAATCAATTTTGGTAACCTAATGAGATGTATTTTTCCCAAGTCATGAAACAGAACTTTCGACTTTTTTTTTTAGAAATAGTGGGTCAAAGCAAAAGGACCAAAGATGAATCACACAAAATTTCCAATGGAAATGTTTCAACTCAACAGGAAAACCAAATACAGTCACAAGTAAATAAGGCATTCTATGAAAATGAATAAGCAGAGTACATACTTGGGATCCATCAAATGACATATGTACATATTCTTGGAAGAACTAGGTTCACAACTCATTATAAATTAGGGACAAGGTGTGAATATAATAAAATGAGTTTCTATCTGTAATATAAACTGGGTGATATAATGATAGCAAATGTATTGATATTTTGGATCTTCTAAACAGAGATAGATTTGATCTGAAAACAGAAATTCTTATCATAGAAATCTAATAAAATTGATTCAGTCTTTCAAATATCCAAGCATGGAGTCTCAAACCAATGAAGAATTATTGACAGTATCTTAGATCAAAATTTCATGTTCGCATCACCTTATCATTATCCATTTGATTTCAGTATGATCAATCACTCAGCGAACCAATTTTTCTACAAACTAGGCACCAACTCAGACTTTGTTCACATGAAGCCAAATTAACCAAAAGATAGAAATTAACTGTGAACAATTGCAGATATTTACTTAAAGATTCCAAAGAAATGACAGTAGAGGCGAAATTATAAGCTTGATTCTATCATTATTTATTAAAATGTTCGCCTCAAGTATCAAAATCAACACAGAATTAGGATTGGGGACAGAACTTCACTTCCTGTTTAATTCAACCACGAGACATAGCTAAAATAAATAAAAAAATTGCATTTCATTCAAGTATCAACATCATATGCTTAGAATTTATATGAAGAGCTCACACAGAGAAATAAACACAAGGATACAAACACATTCCCAACAACAGATAATGAATCGCAAAAATAAATCGTAATAACAGAAGGTGAATAAGTATACGGAAAAATACCTTCTCCGGATCACAAGCTCATAATCTCTCCTTATTCTCAGTTCAAATCGATCTCTTTGAGCTTTCACTCTTTTCTTATCAAGCTCTAATTCTCTATTCTTTCGAATTTCTCCGCTCGTTTAAGAAATTCTTTACAAAATTAAAAGCCATAAGCTCCTTCTTTGTAGATCTAATTTTTTTTATTCAAATCACTCCTTCTACAGATTTCTTTTTTTCAGTTGAAAAGAAGATCGCTCAAAAAAAAATTGCAGAGATCTGAGAATTGGAGATGAGGATAGCTCGGAATCTAGTTGGAGAAGATGAAGAAATGACCGGAGCAGTGGAGAGTTGACCGGAGGCTCGCCGGAATTTGATCGGAGATGATCGGAGAAGATGAAGAAATAGCAAGATCTAATCTCTCTCTCTAGGTTTTCTCAGACTTTCTCTCTCTTAGATCTCGGATCTCTTTGTTCTGCCGGAGCTTTTAGTCGGAATCACGGTCGGAAACTGACGGAGATGAAAGAGGGAACAGCTTAGGGTTTGGGAAGATAAGGTCTGTTGAAAAGAAATCAACAAATCAAAGATAGAAGGAGAATGAGAAGGAGAATAGAGGATATTTGCCGGCCGGAACTCAGCCGAAATCTTGCCGGAGATTGTCGGAAGGGACGATCGGAAATCTGAAAAAAAGGCCGGAGGTTTGACGAGATCCGGTTTCTCTCTCCTCAGAGCTTCTCTCTCTAAAAAATTAGGAAAAAAACTAATCTTTTTTTTTTAGAAATCAGCTTAAACGGCTATTTATAGTTTTTTCTGGGTGTTGATATTAGCACCCCCACTTGATAAACGCACATATGTGCGAATTTGAATGGCTAATTCACCCCATCTGCCATTGATAGCCACACAAACTCAGCTTGTCTTTTTCGAAATTTTTTGTCGAATTTTTCTGGGATTTTGCAAGGGTTTTTCTGAGGTCCCAAGGCTTCCAAATATGTATACATGGGTATTTGAGGTCTTGATTTGACTTGGATTTTCCTTGAAATACATGGATCTTGGGGAAATCAAAGAAACAGTGTGGGCCACCCTCTCTTTGCACTGTACACACCATTTCAGCCCGTTTGCCAAGCAAACGAACTCCGATCTCGATGAAATTTTGCAGAGATTAAAATAAAGCCTTAATCAAGCTTAGAGTGAAGTTTAGAACCCTAATGCTGAGATTCTGATGGATTTGGCATGAACCGGGAAGGTTTAGGGCTTAGTCAAAATGGGGTGTCTACACATACCGATATACTAGAGAGCGGCCCATTTGGGGCCTTCCTTAATCTGGAAGGTCTGAAATTGCACAAGGCAATTGTGACCGTCCTCGTGCGATCTTGGATACCCAAGTCTAGGGCATTTAAAATAGGTGGCATATTAGTCCCCTTTGAGGTCAGAGATTTAGCATTGGTATTGAGCCTAAGCCTTATAGGAGATAAGATATGAATAGATTGGCATTCGACAGAGGAGGTCAAAGGTTGGAGGTTTTTCGGTGCTTGGGCGACGTTTGGTGAGATTGCAGATGTTATAAGGGCAGAGTCCAAATCGGATGAGATTGCATCGGTCCAGGCAACAGTGAGACATGTGTTGCTACTTCTGTGCTGCTCTGTGCTTTTTGCCCGGGCTGACCCTATGGATCACAGGACGAAATCCTGCCTCTTCCCCTACTTAGGAGCAGAGACCGTGGGAAGAATTGCTTGGGCATACCTGTGGACCCCGATCCCGAGAGGACGGTGAGCGAGGGACACGAGATCCCTCAGTCAATCCTCTAAGACCTCCACAATGTGAAGGAAAGCTCTACCGATGGATATGTATGAGATACCTCTTGATCAGGAGACAGGAGCCTCGAAACCAAGACGCACCCGAAAATAACTCAGAGTCGCCATCCAAGGAAATGAGCCCTGGATCCCATGAAATACTCTGTTGCAACAGATAACCAGAGATACAAAAGGTCCGTATCTGGTGACGAATGAGGAAGATCCGAAGAGCACCCCCAATTCGCCAAAGTGCAAGCACATGGTCTCTTATGCCAGTTCTAATTAACTTTGAAGAGTTTTGGGCGAAAATCATGTGAAATGAGAACAATCATCCCCGAGAAAACGTCTATCTACGCATGCATGACCCGGGGATGGGCAAAGAAAATGAACATCCAAATCCTAACTCATCGCATCTAATCCTAACTCATCACATCTAAGAAAGCAATAAACAATCGCACGCATAGCTACAGCTAAGCAGATAATGATAGATATAATGAGATAAGGAAAGCAGTAAAGAGCTACAACTAGACAGATAATCAAGATAAGACGAATGGATAAACGCTATAGCTAAGCAATCAAAGCAGTAAAGTAAACACACTAGCATGCGAGCCTATGTAAGAGATAAGACTAAGAAAATGGCAATCGATCGCACGCTAGGAGAACAAACAAACTAGAATGCATAAAAACCTAAGATAAGCACACAGCAAGCTAAAAGGTGCAAGAAAAGAAAGAAATAGGAAAATCAACGGTATGTGAGAACCAAAAATGCCAGGGAAAGAAGATGGAACACATGATAGGCTCGGAGGGCGATTCAAAAAAGAATCAAGCCCAGCGATCGTACTCTGCTGAAGATCGGACAAGTTTCGCGATCGTCACGACCTATCGTTGGGCTCAGCGAGGACAATCCCTGTGAAGGGACCACGCTACGTCATCGCCCGTCCCAAAACCCGATAAAACGTCAAAAAACTGATGAAAACCGGAAAACCACAATGAAAACCGGAATGGAATGAAAAGAGGGCTCCGAGTGACCTGGCAATCACCATCCTTGCCCATTTTTGTTTTTGTTTTGAAATGTTTGAAAATATTTATTAAAAAGGTTTGACTGGACTTGGGTGGACCCAAGCTACCTACGTACTCTACAGAAAGGGATCAAGCCAACGTAGTTCGGAACAGCTTTTTTGAAAAATGTTTTTGATGTTTTTGATGATTTTTGTTGTTTTTAGATTTTTACTATTTGATTTTTATGTGTTTTTGTTTATCCCTTTTGATTGAAAAAAAGGGGGTTTGGCTCAAGAGGTTGCCGTCCGTCATAGCCTAAACCCAAGAGAAGTGTTCCCAAAATCGATGGGATCCCAAAATACGAAAAGAATCCCGAGGAACTTGCAGAGAATAGTCCCGAAAGAAATCAAGGTAGAATCCCAAGATCCTATAAGAAATGATGACCTCAGAAAGAAGGGAAACCCCTACACCCTGTAAGAATCCCAAGAAGGGAGGAGAATGTGAAGGGCAAAGGGTTGGCTCAAGATACATTCCGTCATCGCCTAGACCCGTCAGGAGCGCTCCCAAAATCGATGGAATCCCGCAAATCAAAGAGGATCCAGAAAAACGTGTGAAGAACGATCCTGAAAGAGAAGAAATGCAATTCTAACCCTAATGAGAACCAAAATGACGAATCCAGAAAACGATAAGAGGAATGGTAAACTAAGAAGAACATGGAGGTTAACAAGGAAGTATCACGACATTACATCATCTCTTTTCTTTTGGTCATCATGCTTCAACCAACAACTTCCCTATGCGAACTAGACTAAGATTCCATGTTACTGCTCATTTCCAAAGGAAGTGCTATTCGGCTTCATTGGGAATAAATTTCCTAACACCAAAGACGGCCAAATTACCATCAAAACAAAGTAGATAAAAGGGAAACACTAGAGTTGGTTCGAACAAAACCCAAGCGATTCAATTAATGGAACTTCTTGCGCAATGAGGATCCCATGACCACATTCGAGTATTGCAATTGTGATCTCACATCTATCAGTCAGATCCACGATTCTAAAAAAAATACAATTCAGACCTCACATCAAGTATTTCTACTGTTAGAAATGCCCCTTCTAGATATCATTGCATTCTTAGAGAAAAACAAAATCAACAAGAAGATCAATTAAAATAGATAAAACAAGTTGAGCCCAAGCTACTATGAAGTAATGAAAGTGGAATTTGATGTCATAGTAATGAGACTGAATGAAAAGGGAAAATGATGAATTACCTGAGATTTCCTGAGATTGAACCCTTTGTCACAAAGTCAGCTCCGAGAGACTCCCCTTTATGTTAGATCGGATGGTAGCGAAGACAGGCCGGATGGAGAAGGTGATGGTACTAATTGATGGTGACTATGGCAAGGCGATGACACAGGCTTCTCGGAAAGAAGGTAGAATTGAAGTGGGTTTTGGGTTAGAGAGGTGACTCGTTGGATTTATGGCTATAATTGGGCGTGAAAGTGAGATGGGTTTAAGGGGATGGTTTGGGTGAAATGTTAACAAAAAATGGATGAGAGGGAATGGCAGAGAGGGGAGAGATGATCGAGCAGTGGTGGCTATTAATGGGGATGGATTGATTGAGTAGGTGATGGAGATGGAAAACAGAATTAGGGTTATGGATCTAAACCATTAATTGTATAACAATTAGGGGTTTTCTCAACAGATTTTAGGTTTTAAAGCAGATATTTCACCCAAAGTATTGGTTTAGACCATTAATAGTTTAAAACTTAGTGGTTGAAATCAATAACTTCTCACAAACTGTAGGTTTAAACCATTGATTTTGCAGAAATTAGGAATTTTCCAATTGATTTTCTAAAAATTTGTGGTTTAAACCATGCAGATTATGGGTTTAAAAAATAATTTATGAGAAACTATTGGTTTAAACCATTGATCTTTGAAAAATTACAACTGATTTTCGATATATTAAGGGTTTTAAAAAACGATTTCTCACAAATATTGATTTAAACCATTTTTTCAAAACTTAGTGGTTTAAACCATTAATGTTTCAGAAATTATTGATTTAAACCATTGATCTTTGAAAAATTATTTGTATAAACCATTGATCTTTAAAAAGATTAGGAGTTTTGTTAACTGATTTGTTATATATTACGTTTTGAACCCAATGAATTCTCAAATATTATTGCTTCAAACCATTTATTTCTCAAACTTTAGGGGTTTTCTAGACTTTATGGGAACAATAACTGAAAACTGAAGGAGAAAGTCACAGTGAGAGGGGTATCAACCTCTTTTGTGCCAGTGACGGGGAGAGAGAGGACCGGCGAGAGAGGTAGAGAGAGTGCCGGAGAAGACCGCCGGAGAGAGAGAGAGAGCTGTATATTGTAAAGTGGTTTGGGGTTCTCAAATTTCAAAATAGAACAGCTGAAGGTAATCATAGCCTATAATTTGATTTGATAATGGCAGAGAGAGAGAGAGAGAGGGAGAGAGAAAAACGTACGGTAAGGGTATTCTCGTCAAAATAACTCTACATTAGTCATTTACAACTCTCCCCTCTTGACAGGTCATTGTCATATCGAAGCCCTTTCTTTTGGTCATTTTCTCTTTATTAAAACAATCCTTGTTGTCATCTTCCCATTTACATGCATATTATATATATATATATATATATATATATATATATATATATATATATATGAGGAAAAGGATTGTACGCTCGACCATACCTAAAGTTAGGTACGGCAGAGTGCCAAATCACATGGGTCCCACATTTTTTGTGAGCATCTAAACTATTCATTTGCAAGGCCCCATCATAGATAGGGTGCATACCAAAAATCAGCTCCATAGGATGATCCTAACCCATCCATTTGTGGAGGCAAAAATGGACAGACAGTGTTTGTCCACAAATCTGCCCATTTTGGCCTCCAGTTTTGGAGGGGTTAGGATGATTCAATGGTGCTGATTTTTGGTATGCACCCTATCTATGATGGGGCCTTGCAAATGAATAGTTTAGATGCCCACCAAAAATGGGGGACCCATGTGATTTGGCACTCTACCGTACCTAACTTTAGGTACGGTTGAGCGTACAATCTTATTCCCTATATATATATATATATATATATATATATATATATATATAATATATACATGCCTCTTTTTTCTTTTTCAACGAATTTATCTTCTGGAATGAATCGAAAATTTTGCCTTGTGGGACCCATCTATATGCATGCATTAGAAACAACTAGGTAATACTATTTTCTAAAAGGAAACGTGCTCGCTGTGAATTGCAATACATGCAATTAGAAAGTGCTAATTTCAAATAAAAAACGAGTGTTTTAGCCGAAGTGGGTCCCACTATTTGAATTTTCCAATATTGGTACATGTCCAAGTGGGCCGCACATATATGATTGTCAACCAAATTTAGAAACTACGGTTTCTCAATCCAAATCGGTTTAGCCGAACCAAGGTGGTCCCACTATTTCACACCCATGACATGGGTCCAAATACAAGTGCTTTTATAAATGGCTGTGAGAAATACCCTTAATTAATCCAAACTGTCCACTTGAATGGGCCACAATATAAATGAATGGCAACATAAGTTAATGGCCCCACTATGGGAGTATAAAATCAGTGGATGGGATTCTATATTCAAGCTCGGCCGTTCATCACACAAGTGGGTTGTGTCCCACAAATCAAATGCGCGGGTTAATCTGTACCATCCATTTAATAGCCACAGCCCATTATTCCAATTCAATATGAGCCCATTAATTTAATTTGGTGTTCACAGTCCCAACTCATTCCTATAGGATCATCCAAACCATCAATTCATTGCCCCCTATAGGATGATTTGAACTGTCAAAATTATAGACCTTGACGTTAATTGGTTGTGGCCCCAATCCATTTTCATGGGCTTATCTAAACCTTTCAAAAAGTGGGCTGTACTTTAAACAAAACAATCAATTCTATGAAGTGATCCAAACCATCAATTCATTTGGGCTGCAAGTGAGGTCCAATCGGTGGGCCACAATGTAAGGAGTTGCACCCAAAAATTGATTCCAATAGATGATCCGAACCATTCAACTTTTAATGCCACAATGTAAATCGGTTGTGTGACAAAAATATCAATTCTACTGATTGATCCAAATCGTACAATGATTGCACACAGACACAACCTACTAAATCCGCAATAACTTTTTAACCGCTGGTCCAAATTTTGGCCTAAAGTACTTGTTGGAAAGATCTTGAGAAGACCTAAAACTTTGTAGTTGATCACTTTCCCTAATTCTACCTTTTAATACCCTAAAAATATGGTTGAAAAATGGACCAGTAACATTGTGGCCAAACTGCCCCTGCGTGAAAGATGAAAATAGCAAATGGGACTAGTTCGTTGTGGGCCCTTGGTGCGACGTGGGTGAGGATGATGAGAGCTGATGTGTAAATGGGTGCCATCATTGTATAAGAAAAGTGATATTTACACCGACTTCTTGATTTTCGACCAAACCGATGCCCTTTTTATCTTTTTAGCTTCATTTTTTGTAAAAATCCATAGATAACCCTGTAACACCAGAAACACACAAAATATTAGTAGCACCACTTTAAATGATAAAAATATGCATGTTTCCTACCACTACCATTCACACATAAATGTGTTCATCAAATTCCTCCATACTTGAGCTTCGGTTGTCCTCAAGCAAACAAGAAGAAAAAAGAAAACTAAAACTAAGCTAAAAACATAAAGAAGGCAAAACTAAAAACGAAGAAAAGAAAAAGACCTAACTCACTTTCGTAGGAATCACGGTTGTACTTAGCACGTGCAACAAAACTTTGAACCCTTAAGTTACCCTAGTGAACGAGTTTTGTCTCGTGAGTGTTTCCAGTGAATATACACATAAAATTCTAGAAACAAACTTTTCTTTTCAAATCCACTATAGAGTAAAGCCAAAAATTTCTATTCCTGTTGCTTTGAGAAATTACTCAGAATAGAAGAACAAGAATACCCCCATACTTAAACTTTGCATCATATCCCAACTTGGAAAAATTAGAAAAATATTTTAATCAAGAAATCCTCTTTCGAATTTTTCCTACTCTTCTCCCTTAAATTTGCTTCTAATGTAATCGTATCATAAAAGAAATTTGATTCGGAAACTTCGTAGAAAACTTACAAATTTTTATGGTCCACCATACTTTTCACTTTTTCCATAGTTTGTAAGAATAGAACTCACTTTTTGTAATCCTCTACTGCTTTTGGCGTGAATGAGGACACCCAGGCTACTAAGCAGTGTCCGACTAATCTTTGATTTGCATATATCATCGACATTGATGCATATGAGTTCAAGTTTTACCTTTGATTATGTGCAATGCTTTGATTTATTAAGCTTTCTAATTGACTCATGTATGGAGTTTTCAGTCAGTTGCTCTCAAGCCAGTTGGCTTTAAGGAACTAGGCATAAAAACCCTTCAGACTTAATAGCTCAAGTCAAAAAGGCTACAAATCAAAAATATAATCAAGAAGCAAACTTTCTAAAAATAATACTTTCTTTCTTTTTTTTCAACTTTTCTTTCCTTTTTAACTATACCATATAAAAAATAAGTTTCTATTTCTATTTCTTATTCAAATCCTTTTAAAAGAAAGATTCTAAAAGAAAACAAAACTAAGAAAGGAAAGTATTGTTTCTAATTTTTCAAATTCCAAAATTAAAATATCCACTAACTTTCTTTCTTAAAATAGGAAAACAACTTTCTTTTTAAGAATACCAAGTTCTTTCTAATTTGAGAAAAATTACCAAAAACAAAAGGAAAATATATTTTCTAACTTTAACTATAGAAATGACTAGAAAAGAAAGTTTCTAAAAGCTACCCCCCATACTTGAATTATGCATTGTCCTCAATGCATGCAAAAATAGAAACAAAAATATGAGGACTAAAAATAGAAAAGAGGGTACGTACCGTATTTGTTTAGGCAGGAGTCGAATTGGAATAGGAAGGTTCATGGAGATCCATGACTTCTTCCATATTCGGCTTTGACAACTCAATAAACGGCTTTAAACGTTGACCATTAACTTTAAAAATCTTACCATTGCTTGAATTTAGAACCTCGACCGCACCATAGGAGAAAACTTTATGCACAATGTATGGTCCATCCCAACGGGATCTTAACTTACGTGAAAGATATGCAATCTTGAATTGTAGAGCAGCACTTTTTCGCTCTCTTGAAATGATTTTCTCAAAATATGTTTGTCATGAAAAGCTTTTGTCTTCTCTTTATAGATCTTTGCATTCTCGTACGCTTCATTGCGCAACTCCTCAAATTCGAAAAGTTGGAATCTCCTTTGAACACCTGCAGAAGACAAATCAAAATTTAGTTTCTTAATAGCCCAAAAAGCTATATGTTCCAATTTAACCGGGAGGTGACAAGCTTTGCCATACACAAGGCGATAAGGAGACTGACCAAGATCAGTCTTGAATGTTGTCCTATGAGCCCACAAGGCATCCACTAATCTAATGGACCAATCCTTGCGGTTTGGATTCACTGTCTTCTCCAAAAATTGCTAAATTTGCCTATTTAAAACCTCCACTTGGCCACTCGTTTGAGAATGATAAGGGGTGGCCAACTTATGACTAATACCATATTTCTTCATAAGAGCTTCAAACGGTCTATTACAAAAGTGCTTACCCCTAACTAATGATGGCACGAGGTGTACCAAAGCGCGAAAATATATTTTCTTTTTAAAACTTGACCACCACCTTGTGGTCATTGGGTTTGCAAGCAATAACTTCAATCCATTTGGACACGTAATCAACACCTAACAAAATATACAAGTTTTCAACAGAGTTGGGAAATGAACCCATAAAATCAATACCCCACATATCGAAGATTTCTACCACTAAGATCGGGTTGAGGGGCATCATATTTCGCTTTGTAACTCTTCCTAAGGATTGACATGACCTACAAGCTTGACAAAAATCAAAAGAATCCCTAAAGAGACTAGGCCAATAGAAACCACATTATAAAACTTTGTGCGCGGTTTTCTTTGCACTAAAGTGGCCACCACATGCTTGATCATGACAAAAAGATAGAATCGATTGGTGCTCATGATCGGGCACACATCGTCGGACAATCTGATCCGAACAAGTTTTGAACAAATAGGGATCATCCCAAAAGAAATACTTTACCTATGACTGAAACTGGTATTTGTCTTGGTTGGACCAATGATCTGGTGTAGCACCTGTAACCAAGTAATTCACAATATCCGCATACCATGGCTCACTAGAAATAGCAAACAATTGCTCATCAGGGAAGTTTTCATTAATTGGACCTTCGTTATTCTTTGCATTAGGAAGTCGAGACAAGTGATCAGCAACCAAGTTTTTCGTACCCTTTTTATCTCTAATCTCCAAATCAAACTCTTGAAGAAGTAAAACTCACCTAATGAGGCGAGCTTTAGCATCCTTCTTTCCAACAAGATACTTGATTGCTGAATGGTCGGTATAAATTATCACATGCGATCCAATCAAGTAGGACCTAAACTTTTCTAATGCAAACACAACCGCTAGAAATTCTTTTTCCGTAGTGGTGTAGTTGAGTTGTGCATCATTGAGAGTCCTACTTGCATAATAGATTACATGCGGTAATTTATTGAATCTTTGACCCAACATGGGTTCTATTGCAAAGTCGGAAGCATCACACATAATTTCAAACGGTTCGGTCCAATTAGGTGCTTGAATGATGGGAGCTGTAGTTAACTCATTTTTCAAACACTCAAAAGAATCGAAGCATTCTTTGGAAAACTCAAATTCTTTATCTTTTGCTAACAAGTTGGTTAAAGGCCTAGCAATTTTAGAAAAATCTTTTATAAAACGCCGGTAAAAGCCTGCATGGCCCAAAAATGATCGAATATCCTTCACACTTTTGGGCGGTGGAAGATGGACAATGAGATTCATCTTAGCTTTGTCAACCTTAATTCCCACTTTAGAAATCACATGTCCTAGAACGATGCCCTCTTTTACCATAAAATGACACTTTTCCCAATTGAGGACAAGGTTCAGTAGAATAGGTATTTTACTGGACAACATTCGGAAGTCTGAATCTTTGTTCGAATTTCCGAGTCGGACTTCCGAACAATATTTCGGACTTCCGAACAATATTTCGAACTTCCGAATGAAGTCCAGTTGAATAGGCATTTTTCTGGATAACATTCTGTACAGTCCATTACATTGCCGAGTATTTGGATTCAGGAATGGGGTTCGGAGGGGTGTATAGGGTCTTCATTAGCATTGCATGTGTTTCAAAGAGGGGGATGCCTTATACAAGCATTGATCCACAAACAAACCTAAATAGTTGGAAGGGGAGAAACATATCCCATGCTTTGATAATGGAGCAAACTCACCTTGTATTTTTTTATTTAACTAGGTAGGAAAGTAGTACAATTAGCAAAATGCTCTCATAAGCCAAAGAAAGATAAGAGGAGTTCGCCCTAATATCAAAACATGGTAGTGCCAATATCAGCAAAAATAAACTACATATTACATTTATAAGTAGTGAGAGACCAATGGCTGAAAGAAAATTTAGCACATGCCTCTTGGTTTCATTGAACATAGGGACTGAAACAAAAAGTCTCAGCTGTGTCAGTTATGGGTTGAAATTAAACATACAATCAACATTTAAAAGTTAAAACAAAAAAAATGAGAGTGTGATCTATTCCTACTACTACTCAAAAATCATATGAGACGATCTCTTTTGTAACATCCACGACTTCTTCAACTTCCACTTCTTTGGCTTGATATTCTTCATCTTCATCACTAGCTTCGCCATCCCTCAATTTTTGAAAAGTACAACCAACAACAATGTCTCCCAGGTAAGAGTGTCGGCAAGTTACAGGGATACTGTTCCATACACCCCATTAAACCTTTTAGAAAGTAGAGAAGCTTGCATAGTCGTAATATCTTTCTGGGTGAAATCGATGCTAAAGTCACGGCTGATGTATTCCATCTCTTTCAAAACGAACAGTCCACAGTCGTGGCTGCAAAACATGAAGAATATATGCAACAATAAGAATTAATTATTTACGGAGGTTTCCTAAACTGAAGTAATTGCACGTAACATACCTGTTAGCTTGTATGGGCCGATCGGCCACTACATCAATGGAGAATGCACTTATATCACTGTCTTTCACCCTTCGGAACCACTAGGGAACCACATTTTATACCCCGGAACCACTAGGGAACCACATTTTATACCTCGGAACCACTAGGGAACCACATTTTATACCTCAGAACAACTAAGGACCACATTTTATACCCCGGAACCACTATGGAAGCACCATTTATACCTCAGAACCACTAGGGAACCCCATTTACACCCCGGAACCACTAGGGAATCACATTTTATACCTCGGAACCACTAGGGAACCACATTTTATACCCCAGAACCACTAGGGAACTACATTTTATACCCCAGAACCACTATGGAACCACCATTTAACCCACGGAACCACAAGGGAACCCTATTTACACACCGGAACCACTAGGGAACCATATTTTATACCCTGGAACCACTAGGGAACCACATTTTATACCCCTTAACCACTATGGAACCACCATTTATACCTCGGAACCACTAGGGAACCCCATTTACTTCCCGGAACCACTAGGGAATCACATTTTATACCTCGGAACCACTAGAGAACCACATTTTATACCCCGGAACCACATTTTATACCCCGGAATCACTACAGAACCACATTTTATACACCGGAACCACTAGGGAACCACATTTTATACCCCGGAACCACTACGGAACCACATTTTCTACCACAGAACCACTACGGAACCACATTTTATACCTCGGAACCACTAGGGAACCACAATTTCTACCCCGGAACCAGTTGGGAACCACATTTTATACTAGGGAACCACATTTTATACCTCGGAACCAGTAGAGAACCACATTTTATACCCCGGAACCACTATGGAACCACCATTTATACCTCGGAACCACTAGGGAACCCCATTTAAACCCCAGAACCACTAGGGAATCGCATTTTATACCTCAGAACCACTAGGGAACCACATTTTATGCCCCCGAACCACTAGGGAACCACATTTTATACCTCGAAACCACTACGGAACCACATTTTTTACCACGGAACCAGTAGGAAACCACATTTTTAAAATCAATAAAAATTGTACAGTACCCTTCTCTGGTACAGAGGTTGTTACTGTAAAAATTTGAAATCATTTAGATTAGATTTGCTATAAGTTGATGTGTAAATCTATAATCTAGATAGACATCTTTAATATTGAAAAACTGATAGTAAATCATCTTGAAAATTCATGAAAATCTTACAGTAACTTTCTATGGTCAAGATGAAGCTACTGTAAAAAATTGAGCCTAATTGAATTAGATTTGTTAAAGGTTGATGTGTAAATCTATAATCTGAATTGAAATTTTAAAAATCTTTGAGAGAATTGAAATAAATTCAAATTTTCAGAGAATTCTAATTCTCTATCATACATTCAATATTTGTTATGCTATGATACGTTAATCGCCAAAATTGCGTTCATAATCGTATCTTAATTGCGATCAATCCTTAATAATTTGAGCATTTAAATTATAGTATGTTGTTGGCTCCAAGGTCCACTGTCCACGAAAATCCTGTGAAATGTGCCAGGCAATAACATACTATAACTTACGTGTTAAATTATGCAAGGGTGGAAAGCACAATTCCCTTTCATGAATGCAACTCAAGGCTGAAATTCGTCAAGCCTTAGAGCCTTTGGTATTCCTTAGATGTTAGAAATCGAAAATCTTTGAAAAATTGAAAATGATTAACTTAATAAATTAAGATCATTTGATCCATGCTTTTGGAACCATTGGATAACGGTATCTCTTCGTAAAGACCTTTAGAACCAATTAGGAACACTTACGCCATGTTCTAGGTTTTAGGATGTCATAAAGTTGGGGAGTTCAGCCTCATCACGACCGATTGCTGTTATTAGCAATTGAGTCATAGATCTAGTTACACTAGTTAACCCTTTTTTCCAGAGGACAAGCCTAGTTACCTAGGATGTAGGTTCACCTGCATTAGTTTAAAGGATGTCTTGCACTTAGATAGAACCATATAGCATCTTAGATGGAGTCCTAGGATAATAAAATCTACCCAACTTGAACTGAATAATCTTTCTTAAACTGTTGAAATAGTCCTTCCAGTCTAGATTGGTGTCCTAGATGTCTTACGCATGTATCTTAGTTCAGGCACTAAACTATGATCGACTCTAATTCCAGTGAGGCTTGGATACGTAGGCAGCTTTGGATGCTTTGAATGGGGTTTTGTATATTAGTTTTCTCTAAATTCTTAACTAAATTAACTAAATATATAGGATTTCCCTCAAATTAGAATTTTAGTAGAACATTCACTTAGATTGAATCCAAACAAATTAAGAAAATCAAGATACACATTAGGGATTACATTGAAATTAGATTTTAGGATACATGTTACATAGTTCGCATATTAATATAGAGTTAAATGAGTCATTTAAAAGAAATTCAAGAGAGTTAACTTTTGAAATTGAAGACTGGATTATCGGGCAAGAATGGTACATGTGGTGGTAATTTCTCATACCTTCCATTCTCACAATCAGGTAACGAATCTAGATTTTTGGTCACTTATGGGTCCTACATCTCTCATCTAGGTGGAGACTCTGTCATTCTCTTTTGCACGAAATTTGGATTGCTTTAGTGATCCCAAGTTCACGGAAAAGATGAATTAAATCAAATAATAAACGCACACGCCAACCGCGTGAGTACAAGAAACCAAGAGAGCGGGAGGCGGTACGAGCCGCCCCTCTCGTGGGATCGGGTCCAACAATGAGTGGTGTAGCCTCGAGTTCTCCGAAACACAATAAAACAATGCCGCTAGTTGAGTGGTGTTGCTCCGAGCCCTCGGAAATTCAGCAGAATGCCGACGCCCATTAAAAGCTCCCTAAGTATTTCTCTCCTTTCTTACTCTTTGGGAAGGAAACTAGGGTTTTCGGATATTACTTTCTCTAAAATAATGTAAAACCAAAAAGAACAGAGGTTTTTTTTATTGAAAACAGCTACTAGAGTAAAGAAAATCAGATCTGAATCAGTTAAAAATCTTCTTTTTACACTTACCCTTCCTATTTATAAGGTTCAGATCCCAAATCGCAAAGTGCGCATTTTGCCATTTTTAAAATCGTATTATGCACTTAGACTAAATATTCTAGAATGATATTCAATTGAGTGCAATATATCAAAGTCTAATTGTAAATAATTTTTACCATATAGACTTTGAACCTTAAAAAAATTAATCATTTAAGCACATACATAGACTAGATATCAACATGGAATATCTAGGGAACCTTTTCCAATAGATATAACTACTAAGTGCAAATAAGATACAAGGTGATAAACTTCAAATACATGTATCTTTTCAACATTTTTTAAAAGATTTGACAATATGAGCACAACTCCTAAATCTACTAAGCATATAAAATGCCTCAAGTAGGGGGTTTTGGAACCCAAACCATCTTGGGCCCAACTAAGTTTGTGTGATGTAATGAGTCTTTTCTAACCCACACAAACTTAGAACTATTTACAAGTCTAAATTTGCATTTAGATTTGTAATGTCCAATCCTACCACAATAATTACATGAAATTGAAGAGCAAGTAGATAGACTTAAAGAATATAAAGACGAACTACAAGAGCATTTACAAACATGTTTAGTACTTTCATCTTGTAGTCTTTTATATTCCAACATGAGTTTTTCATTTTCTAATTTCATCTCTTCTATTTTGTTTTCTTGATGAGATGAATTAGTTTTTAGTTGTTCTTCACTTTTACATAAAAGTTTGTTTCCATTTTCAAAGGCATTACACTTTTGTATTAAGTCATCATTTTTGCTTATCAAAACTTTGCTTAATTGACTTAATTTTTCATTTCTTTTTAAGCTTACATCAATTTTCATTTCCAAGTTATCAATTTGACTTTCCAACTCGAAAATTGAATGTTTGAAAGCATTTTCATTTGCAAAAGATTTTTGTGATGTCTCTTTTTGTTCAAGAACTATATTTTTATCATTTGAAAAGAGACAAACATTTCTCATAAATATTTTCTAGTGTGGTCCAAATATCTTTTGCATTTAAACATGTAGAAATCTTTTCAAGTATATTAAGAGATATCCCACAACATAATGCAATCATCGCTTTTAAATTTAGAGAAAACATTTTCAAAGCATGTTTATTGCATTTTTTGGGTAAGGTGAATTCCTCTCCAATGATATCCAAGATATCATAGTCTAAGTATTTGAGATAAGCCATCATTTGAACTTTCCATGATCCATACTTTGTTCCATCAAAGATAGGAGGAACAAGATAGGATCGGCCTTCATCAAATACTATTGAGGTTGTCATATATCTTTCCTCTTGTAGATTTTTAAATTAAAAACCTTTTTAAGAGCCTAAGCTCTGATACCAAATGAAATACAAGTGGGCAACCCAAGAGGGGGCTGAATTGGTCAATTAAAAATTTTGGCTTAATTAGATGTGATTAGAATCAATTTACCAATTTTAAGCTGATTATATACATTCAGTAAGTACAGCACTCACTCTGGTCAGACACAAACGAAGGAAAGCACGCAATCGAAAAGGCACAAGGCTATGCTCTACCATTAAGCTATTTCCGCCAGCGGGGCAACGTCAAGTAGCGAAGCACTACTGAGCAATTCACGTATCACTTGAGACGGACTACTTCTGTTTTTCCGCCGGACCAAACTCTTGACCTCCGATCGAGCTACGAGCACGAGTGGGTAGGCCCTTCGAATGAAACACATGTTATAAAATATCCGGGCCGGGTCCTGGGTCCAACAGCCAGATCGATTACGAGTCATCCCCTAGCCCTCGAATCCAACTCAGTCGGGTGGTGAAAACCCCTCAACTATAGATGTTGGGATTGGCCTCAGACGGGTCGGTCCGTTGTTAATTAAGCAAGACAAAGAAATTAGGGTTTAGATATTACCAATCATTTATATTTTCTAACCCTTGTTAATATAGATTAAAGATAAACGCAAAGGGAATGAATTTACCAATCACCAAATATGGAGGGCAAGCAAGAGAAGAAGAGGAACACCAAGATTTATAGTGGTTCGGTCTATCAACAAGACCTACTCCACTCTTCCAAGTTTTGGTCCTTGGGTACTCCACTAATGTTGAGATTTTACACGCCTAATATCCAAGCGTTACAAGCACATTTTCCGCCTCCGAGGGGACAAACCCTCTAGCTCCGGATTCTCCTTTCTTAACGGGCCGAATCGGATACCCTCTTACAATCAAGCTTCTCCTTCAAAGGCTGAAGCGAAAACCTTCTTCACAAGGTTGATTCACCTTTCTTACCGGGCCGAATCAGAGACCCTGAATACAAAGAAGAACAAAAATAAAAAAATCTCAAAGCCTCTTAATAGGCGGATTACAAAAATTATAGGTCTCAAATTCTCTCCAAATGATAGCAAAGATAAAGCCTATGAAGGTCCTCTTGTTGAATGGAAATGCACAAATCAAAGCATTGAGGAGGATAACTAAAAACTTTAGATTTGAAAGTTTAGGCTTAATCGATTTGGAAATGAAATGCCAAAAGGTTGTTTAGATAGGTTTGGATTGGGTATAAATAGCCCATAGAAAGATATGACCGTTTGGGGGCAAAATCATAAAAAGCCAAAAGAAAACTAGCCATTTGAGCCCCAACGGCTACATTTCGCTACCTGCTCGGTCGACCGAATTGTCGCGGTCGCCCGCCTTATCGGGCACTCACTTTTTATTTTTAAAATTCCTTATCACTACGGTCGACCGAGGTGTCGCGATCGCCCGCCATGAGCAACCTGGACTTTTTATTTTTGTTCAGGTTCCTATCCGCGGTCGCCCTGACCTATGGCGGTCGATCGGCCCGACCATGGCGGATTGTTTTTGGATTTTCATAAATACATCCACGATCGCCTGGGAGGCCTCTGTCGACCGGCCCACTAAAATTCGGTAGGTGCTGGACTTCCAACCATCTTACCGCGGTCGCCCGGGAAGCCCCGGTCGACTGGCCCTGCTTTGAAATTTAAGTTTTAATATTAAAAATTTCAGGGACTTGGGCCATGGTCTTTGGACTTTTGTCCAAGGTTTTCAAACACCTTTTGGGAAGTGTGGGTGGTTTCAAAAGATATCAAATTTGTTTATGAAAACCATTTTGAAAACCTTTGAAAGTGCAAATACATTTAAAATAAGAGGACTCCAAATACAATCTAAAAAAATTAAACCTTGAGTCTTCTTGGATTGCTTGGCTCCTCCGCACTTTCTTTGACAACTTGAACTTGTGAGTGAACTCTTCGACTTGATTTGGCTCTTGTGACATCCTCCATTCTTCAAATCATGTTGAGTGGTGCATGAGGTGTCACCAATGCTTGTTCAACTCCAAGCTTCTACTGGCACTTGCTAGGCATGCTTATGGGATCTTCAACTCGAGCTCTTTAACTTGAACATCTTCCAAGGATGATGTCTCCCATGTGTGTACAAGCTCTTTGATTCCTTTATGTGTGTTGATCCGCAAGCCATGTGTTGTGTTGAGTTGTGTAATGGCGATATGACATGTCAAGTTCCTATGTAAGGCACAACATTCAAAGACAACACATTACTCCATAAAGACTAATCAATTTAGGTTCGCTAGCATCAAAACAAGAAGTTAATGGTGAATGATTGAACCCATGGGAACCACTGGGCTTACACAAGGGTTGAGGAAAAGTAGAAGGTTGACTGAGGGCGAACTCTATCGACAAGTTGGAACGGATGCAACGGTCGCAGTCCATGCTGTGGGTGATCTACTACTAGCAGTTTCAGGAGGATATTTACATTTAAATAATTGTCTATATGTACCTTTCATTAGAAAGAATTTAATTTCAGTTTCCACACTATTGAATAATTTTTAATAAAAGTAGTATTTTTATCAAACATGGTAATTCCTTTATTATAGAAGGTACATTAGTTCACAGATTATTTATAGTAAATGCCTTAGAAAATGTAAGTAAATTTGAGGATATTACTATTCAAAATATTACAAACCTCAAAAGGGAAAGGAATACTTTTAATCTTACACATCTATGGCACCTTCGATTAGGCCATATTAACCTAGATAGGATTACAAGATTAGTAAAGGACGATCCATTGGATTCTATCCAAGTGGAACCTTTTCCAACTTATGAACCCTGTCTTCAAGGTAAAATGACCAAACTTCCCTTCAAGGGGAAGAGTGGAAGATCCCAAGATTTGTTGGAAATTATACATAGTGATGTATGTGGACCAATTTCTCATCCGGCGAGAGGAGGGCTGACATACTACATAACTTTTACAGATGACTATTCAAGGTATTGATATTTGTACCTAATGCGAATAAGTCTGAGACCTTCAAAAAGTTCAAAGAGTTCAAGAATGAAGTAGAAAATCAGTTAAATAAAAGAAGAAAGTCTCTTCATTCTGATAGAGGTGAAGAGTATCTCACTGAGTTTAGGTATCTCTCAATGGACCCAACCTGCAACACCAGAATTGAATGCTGTTTCAGAACATATAAATAGAACTTTGTTGGACATGGTCCGGTCTATGATGAGTTTCACAGAAGCACCTCTGTTTCAATGGGGATATGCTCTAGAAACGACACTCTATGCCTTAAATCGTGTCCCAACTAAATCAGTACCATCTCTTCCATATGAGATATGGACTCGCAGGAAACCCTCATTGAATCATATGAGTATATGAGGGTGTCCTGGACATGTTAAAAAGATAAGTGCTGATAAGTTGGAGACATGAACTGAAAGATGTATTTTCATTGGATATCCTAAGGAAACAAAGGGTTATATATTCTATAACCCAAGCGAGCGAAACTGTTTAGTGAGCAGGAATGTGATATTTTTGGAAGAAGAGTTCGCCCAAAATATTGTCAAAGGGGATAGGATTGCCTTGGAAGAGCAACCTGAGATTCCAATGGAGAAAGAGGAATAAACTAAGCAAGAACCCACAATACAAATACAAACACTCCATCGTAGTAGTAGGGTGATCAAACAACCCGATAGACTTGTCTACTTGGGTGGGACATATGATATGATCTCAGATAAAAATGATAATGATCCCCTCAACTACAAAGAAGCGATGTCAGACGTCGATGTGGGAAAATGGATGGAAGTTATGAAATCCAAAATGGACTCCATGTACACTAACGGCGTGGTCGTGACTTTAGTTGATCCTCAAGAGGGCATTAAGCCCATTGGATGTAAATGGATCTTCAAGAGGAAGATAGGCCCTAATGGTAAGGTAGAGACCTACAAAGCACAGTTGGCGGCGAAGGGATATAGTCAAAAGGCTGGAATTGAGTATGAGGAAACCTTCTCACCGGTAATAATGCTAAAGTCTATTAGGATTCTATTAGCTATATTAACATACTATGAGTACGAGATTTGGCATATGGATGTCAAAACCGCTTTCTTGAATGGAAACATTCAAGAGCATACATATATATATATATATATATATATATATATGGGAAAAGTGAGTGTACTCGGTCGAGTAGATAAGCTTATCTACTCGGTCAGCTAAAAATAGTGGGGGCCCATATTTTTTGAGTGATTCAAACCATTCATTTGAAAGGTACTTACCTAGATAGGGTGCCCACAAAAAATCACCCCCATAGGATCATCCTAACCCATCCAACAGTGGACGAAAAAATGAGCAGATTTGTTGACAAACTGTGTTTGTCCATTTTCCCCCATTTTTCCGTCCACATTTGGATGGGTTAGGATGATCCTATGGATCTAGTTTTTGTGGACACCCTATGTAGGTAAGGGCCTTTCAAAGGAATTGTAAGCACAAGGGCTCATCATCCTCTTACCTTGTTTTGATGATCAACAAAGCCAAATTGATTAGTTCTTTATGGACTAATTGTTTGCCTTGAGTGTTCTGTTATAGACAGATAATTCACAAGTCAATCCATGATAGCACACACCATACATGGCCTATGCTTGAAGATGAGCCAAACACAATGCAAAGGAGCTGGAGCATACTTAGATCCATCATACCTTGGAGGTACAACCAAGAAGAAGCTCAACATCAAGCATCTCAAGCATTTGAACAAGCAAAGGAAGATCATAAAGGCCAAAGCTTGAGGGTCAACAATAAATGCAAATGTCAAAAGAGCTTGAACCAAATGGTGGCATCATTTGTGGAAGATGTCAAAGCTAGGAGCTCAAGTGAAGATCCCACAAGATATCCAAGCACTTCATTGAAGATCAAATGAAGATTGGCTCAAGAGAATGTCAAGAGAGTACTTAGAATGGTAGTATGTATCTCCTTTCTCTCTTGTGTTTTCTCTTGATCAAGGCACATCTTAAAACACCTAAAAATATATTTTCAAAGAGACTAACACACCCTTTAAGGACTTAAATGGATAAATGAATGGCCATGGTGGTGTACCAATATGTTGGGACCCATATGGCATTCAACACAACATTGAACAAAATAGAATTTCAAGCGGACAACCTGGATCAGCAACTAAATCCTATCAAAACTGATTTAAACCTCTGTCAAATATTTCTAGAAATATTTTTATTGGAAAGCTCTCATTTTTCTCATGTCCGTAGAATATAAGAACATCAAAATCCGACTAGAAACGAATGAGATATGACTTTTCGAAGATAGGTGGTGAAACCTAAAATTCCAGTACGGAACTCCGAGAATCATTCTCGGAGCTCCGAGCTCGGAACTCCGAGAAACCCCACGGAGCTCCAAGAAACGGTCCTGGGAGTGTATTCCCATACTCTGTACGAATTCTCGGAACTCCGATAACGGTCTGACTTCAAAATAAAAAAGAGTCATTGAGGTCCAACGGCTAGTTATTTTTTGACCCGAAAATGACCGAAATACCCCCAAAATAGTCATATTATGTTGGGATTCGATATATACCCATTGTATGGGTTCAAAACATGATGATGAACATGTTCCAACCTTAAAGAACTCTTGAAATTCACTTGCAACTATTTTTGGGCAAAATCTCTCATGATTGAATAATTATACCTTGCTAATTAGGTTATTAATTACTTAATTAAGTTTGCAAATCAACAAGGGTTTTGAACTTAAATTAATTTTTAATCTTGTTTTTAAGTTCAACCATTTCAAACTTAATTAAACAAGGGATAAAACTAGGATGATTTTGGAAAAAGTTTTTTAAAGAAAAAGTTTTCATAGACAACCTATTCACCCCCCTCTAGGTTGCCAAACCGGGTTACTCTTTGGATTTCAATTGGTATCAGAGCTAAGGCTCTTGAGTAAGACCCTAACCGGTTAAGAGTTCATAGATCAAATTTTTGGCAACTTTAAAAGATAGATCTAGACTACCTATTTTAGATGGATCGGATTATGGATCATTGTTGATCCATATGAAGACGTATCTTAAAGGTCTAGATAAAGATATGGTAAAGATAATTGAAAATGAATTTATTTTAAATGCTAAATCCAAAGGATTAAATGAATATAACAAAAAATTATCTTTACTAAATATTAAAGCTCTAATTGCAATATGTTGTGCCTTACCTCCTACCATTTATGAAAAAGTGTCATCTTGCCAAAATACAAAAGATATTTTGAACCAAATTGAAAAGTTTTGTCAAGACAAACTCAAACTCCTACGCTTAACCGCAATACTTGAAACTTCAAATATCAACCGCCAAGTATTAAAGGAATTAAATGATGGGATTGCCTCAATTGAACGAGAAATTCAAGACTTAAATGAAAACATTGAGGAGCAACTAGCTAAAAATGAAATCTTAGAAAAGTTATTAGCTAGTGTTAAAGGGATTATGCTTTAAATTAAAAAGAACTTCAAATAGTAGAAAAGGAAAATGATTCATTTGTCCTTGAAATTGAAGAATTAAATGAAAATATTGAAAAACTAAAACAAGAGAACCAACCCTTAAAAGAAGAAGAAAGGATAAAAATATTCTCATCTCTTGAATCAATTAACTTGAAAACCGAAATAAATGGTTTAAAAATCAAGAATGAGAAACCTGAATTGGAAAATCATAGGCTACAAGAAGGTACAAAACATGCTTGTCGTCACCTTCATTCTTGTAGATCATATTGTTCATCTAGTCCATCTACCTACTCATCTGTGTTATGTGATTATTGTGGTAGATATGGATATTACAAGTTCAAATATAAGTTTAGACTTGTAAAAAGTAGTAAGTTTGTTTGGGTGAGAAACGATACATCAACTAGAACAAACTTGCTTGGAACCAACATAGTTTGGGTTCCAAAACCCCCAATATGATCTATATGTTCTTATCTTAGATTTAGGGGTATGAGCTTTAAATTAAATATCATTTGATACATTTGGTTGTATAGATACCATATGCTTATTCTTATTTTTTATTCCATGTATCTATACATGCTTGTGCTTAAATGATAAATTTTTTTAAAAAAAATTCAAAATCTATGTGCCTAAAAACTTTTTTACAATAAGACTTTGATATGTTGAGCTTAATGTTATATCTTTTATAATTTTGGATGCTAGATGTTGTATTCCTAAAGTAGATTGATCTCTTTGCATCTAGCCATATGTTCTTCATGATCACATCTTTTAAGAAGAAACAAATTATAGATACAATAAGCCTATCTTGTTTGACTCTTATGTATCTATATGTATTATGCTAAGTGCACACACTATGACTTAGATCTTATTGCACTTAGTACTCATCCACATGTAAAACCACAATAGAGCACTTAATGTGAAAATCATAATTTGCTTATTGGAAAATCAACCACACTTTTGTGCCCATGTATTTAAATTGAATCTACAAGTATATCCTTGAAAGTTGAACCAAAATTGAACATTTTGGTAGTTGCTATGAGTTAAGTTAAATGATTACATCATTCTAGCAAAAAAAAAAAGAAACCCATAGGTTTAAAGACTTAAACTTAAATAAAAATTTTGGCATGATATAGTACTTATGCAAAAAAATTGTGAAAAAACCAAACTATTATTCTTTGAACTCTATTTTGGACAAACATGGCACTTGCTAGATAATTGGGTACTTAAATTGTTTCTAGCAAAACTAAGGAATCAAATGTCATGTCTAAGAAAGCAACTCAAATCCCTTCTTAGACATCTCTTCTACCCAATGTGAACAAACATGCTTATTACTATTCACCGAGTTGTCCTACAAACCCATTCTATTACCTACTTAATGATTGTCATCAAATGTAATAAAAATCATAGATAGGTTAAAAGTTTGTGTATTCCAAAGGCCTTAATTGGATATCTTCTCATGACTAAGTTGAACCTTGAATCTAATAGGTAATATTATATGTATTTCGTTCAAAAAGTCATGAAATTTTCTATATTGGAATACATGTGTCCAAGGTGGTTAGTATCACTTGATAAATATATTCTAAAATCCTTGGATTATTCCCTAAACTCATAAAAGGATATATTATGAAGGGAAGTTCAAAATGTGTGTAAATTCAATGTATTTAAGTAAAATTGAAAACATCTTGTGAATCTAGTATCTTATTTGGGCATATTTCACCTTAGTGGTTGATACCCCATATATTGTGATGGGAATGTGTCTCCCGCACATTTTGGTTTTCCTATGGGCTTATGCACTTTGTGCCTAATTCCATGTCATTTCACTTGTGGTTGTGGATATAGGTGGGTGTTTGGACCTTGCACATTATTTGTCATGATTATCTTGTCCAAACATGATAAACTGTCCATGGAAGCTTTGATATAGATCATATCTTCCTCATGAATACCCATAGTGGTATACTCTCACTCATGAGCCATGGATGTCTCTCTTAGACATGGTACTTTAATGTCCATTCTGCTATGTCTAAGTTCTATAGAATTGAGTCTAATTGGTATTCATATATATATATAGAGAACGGTTCCTACACACATGTGTAGATAAGTTATCTACACACTAGCTTAAAATACAGTGGGGGCGGCCACATTATTTGGGTGATCCAAACCATTCATTTTTAGGGCCCTCACATAGATAGGGTGTCCACAAAAAATCAGATCTAGAGGATCATCCTAACCATTCGAACTGTGGAGGCAAAAATTGGACTAATTTGTGAAGGTTTAAAGACATCCATTTTACCTCCACAAATTGTAGGGTTGGGATGATCCTATAGATCTGATTTTTTGTAGACACCCTATCTATGTGAGGGTCTTTAAAATGGATGGCTTGGATCACCCAAACAATGTGGGCCCCCATTGTATTTTAAGCTAGTGTGTAGAGAACTCTCTACACATGTGTAGGAACCGTTTTCTCATATATATATATATATATATATATATATATATATATATATATATATTAAACAAATTCAAGCTTTACTTCCCTAAGTATGTAACATACATAACCAGCTAGGGAGATCACATATAAATGTAGATGCTATCAAATAGGGGTGATATTTATATAAAATATATATATAAAGCTTGAATATCACCCATATTTGATAGCATCTACATTTATATGTGATCTCCCTAGCTGGTTATGTATGTTACATACTTAGGGAAGTAAAGCTTGAATTTGTTTAAAATATATATATATATATATATATATATATATATATATATATATGATATCACATTTAGGGGGAGCATGAGCCAAAAATTATAAATCTTTTGTGCTATGCTTGTTTATCATGATGAGCTAGACTATGGCTATTATTTTGATCATGATAAATCGACACTTAGAGAGTAAGTGTCATTGTAGCCCAAGGGTTGAGTCTAACTTAGTATCTTTTGAAAAATATATCATAAAATCCTTGGAGTCTATGTGAGGACAACCCTTTAGATTCATGCATTGCATGATTCTTTTTTAAAGGGGGAGCTTTAAAGGCAAATCTTGTTCTTTATGTCTTATCATATGATTCTAAATGTGTATATCATTCCTCATATGATAAGTACACTCATTTGGAGCATGATTGCTCAATGTGTGTTGTTTTGGGCTTGTCTTGTGTTCTTATTTTGGTATCATTTCCTTTTTATATAGACAAAAAGCCCATAGCCTAGACCTTAGTGTTATATCCTTTAGGCTTTTGACTTATCTTGGATAATCGAATGTGCTATCATTCATTCCAAGGATAAGGTTTGTTGGCTAAGTATTCAATTGTTATATCTTTGGCCTATTGTGTCATGTCATGCCTTGTTTCATACGGTTTATATAAGGCCAATGAAAAATACCAAGGGGGTGAGCTAATCTTTGCCATATTTATGTTTATATGGGTCATTGTGAGATGCTCACATTGTCCATTTAAACATATCCCTACTAGTTGTGCTCAAACTTGCATATCTTCACAAAAAAATGAGCTTAAATGATCTATCTTTTTAACAAAGAGCTAAAACTTGCACATCCTTCTAGATACTCATTCATAGAAATAAATCAAACTTGCTTATCTCAATTTTTATGAATTTTGGTGATTATGATGTGTATTCTCACTTGGCTATCCATCTCTTCATGATAAGATTCTAAAAGAAATTTAAAAAAAAAATGAGGGCTTATCTGTGGTACGCTCTCTCTTGGTCTCTCATACCCACGCGAATGACGTGTGCTTTTTATTATTGATTTTAATTACCCAACCAAGCAGGCAGCAACCAAGCCATAGGGTGCAAACAAACGTGCAATCCAGTACCCATAAGGGCAGGGGTAAGCCGCCGAGCCTAGCAAGGTGTGATTTAATTCATCTTTTTCGTGAACTTGGGATCACTAAGACAATCCGAATTCCACAAAAGAGAGTGACAGAGTCGCCACCTAGATGAGGGATCTAGGACCCATAATTGACTAAAAATCTAGACTCGTTACCTGGTTACGAGAATGGAAGGTATGGGGAGTTACCACCACATGCACCATTCCTGCCCGATAATCGGTCTTCAATTCCAAAAGTTAACTCTTTTGAATTTCTTTTAAATGGCTCATTTAACTCTATATTAATGTGCGAACTACGTGACATGCATCCTAAGATCTAATTTCAATGTATTCCCTAATGTGTATCTTGATTTTCTTAATTTGTTTGGATTCAATCTATGTGAATATTCTCCTAAAATGCTAATTTGAGGGAAATCCTATATATTTTAATTAAGAATTTATAAAAAAAAACTAATATACAAAATCCCACCATTTGTGTGTGGGGCCGACTCGAGCTTGGTATGCCACTCAAGTATCCAAGTTGCCTACGTATCCCAGCCTCACTGGAATCAGAGTCGATCGTAGTTCGGTGCACTTAAACTAAGCTACTTATGCCTAACTCATCTAGGACACCGATCTAGACTGGATTGACTGTTTCAACAGTTTTAAGAGAAATTATTTAGTTCAAGTTGAAGATTTTATTATCCTAGGACTTCATCTAAGATGCTACAAGATCCTAGCTAAGTGCAAGACGTCCCTTTAACTAATGCAGGTTAACCTACATCCTAGGTAACTAGGCCCGTCTTATGGGAAAATTGAGTTACTAGTGTAACTAGATCTATGGCACGGTTGCTAATAATAGCAATCACCTATGATGAGGCTAAACTCCCTAACTCTAGGACACCCAAAAACCTAGGACACAACACGAGGTAAGTGTTCCTAATTGGTTCTAAAGGTCCTTACGAAGAGATACCGTTATCCAACGATTCCAAAAGCATTGATCAAATGATCTTAATTTATTAAGTAAATAATTTTCAATTTTTCAAAGATTTTTTATTCCTAACATCTAAGGAATACCAAAGGCTCTATGGTTGGCAAATTTCAGCCTTGAGTTGCATCCATAAAAGGGCATCGTGCTCTCAATCCTTGTATAATTTAACACATAAATTATAGTATATTATTGCCTGGCATGATTCTCAGGATTTTCGTGGATAGTTGACCTCGGAGCCAACAACATACTATAATTTACATCCTCAAATTATGCAGGAACGATCAAAATTAGTATACAATTATGAATGCGATCTCAGCAGTTAAAACCGTCACAGCATAGTCAATTTACAAAGAAAATCTATAACCTCTAGGGTTTCTGTTTCAAACAATTTTAAGGTTAAATATATGATGAAAACTTAGGGTTTTCTGAAAGTTTTCACTGACTTTTGTGTTGATTTTCTATTAAGTTGTGATTTATTTACATTAAGACCAGATTGCTAGGATTACACAGTAACCCTAAGCAATCAAACTCCAAATTCATTGCAACTTTTGTTAACAAGATATGAATGAGTTTAGACTACTGGAAGAGTTTCATGAATTTGGAATAAATTTTGCTATCAATTTTTGAATTTCCAAAATTTAAGTCAGATTACAAGTTAACAAATCAACTCATAGCATACGAATCTCAAATCAAGTAAAACTGTTATAGTACAGATAGAATCAGGGTATTAAGCTACTGTAAAAATTTCAAAGGTTTTTATCAAGATTTGATGCCAATTAAAATTCACACAAAATTCGGATAAAATCAATGAATCAATTAAACATTAGATTAAATGGTATCCTAAAATCAAGTCCAAATTCCAGTAGATATTAAATAGGCTATATGATTCACTGTCAAACTTTCAAGACCTAATAATTAATTCTGCTCCATAAAATTGATTTTTCAATAAAAAGGGGATTTCGTTTCCTAGGAATTAAAACCCGTTTTTTTAAAAGAAAATTGTGAAATCATATTAAACCTTTGCAAAATCTTTTGAAAAGTTTTCACTAACCTTCTAATAGACTAAACTATTGGTTTGCAGAAAAAGATTTGTAATTTCATTAATTTAATATAAAAAAGAATTACGACACGTAAAACGAAGAAGCGATTAAACAACAAATAAAAAAACCTTTTTTCGAAAAACATATTTTATGAGAAATTCAATTTATTATTGAACATTAATTCTGGAGAGTTTCATCAATTTTTAAAATTTTTTGATATTTATTAAAAATGACCGAAATTTAAAATATTTTAAAACCGGATTAAAAAAATTCAAAAAAATCCAAAATTTTTTGGGTGGTCTGGAAATAAAAAAAATGGTTTGGAAATAAGATTTCACAAATTTTGGACATGGTTTAATATACTTTTGGCTTCGTTCATGAAGAAATAACCCCTTTCAGGGTTATTTTTTGAAAAATAGAATGAAAATTAAAACGGCCAAACCGCGATTGGAAATTAAATTTTCAGAAGTATTTTATTTTATACAAATCCCAAAAATTATCAGTTTTTAAAGAAACCATGTTTTCAAACACTTGCTTTGATAATCCGATTTAAATCCATATTGAATAAAAAATAAAAGAAAATCATTATTAAATGGAGGAAAATTAATTTTTTGGTGAAATTTTGGATTTTGAAAACTTATAATCTATATTATAACATACTGGAATTTCAAGGAAAAATTCATTGATTTGATCTATCAAAAGTAAAACCCTAGCATGTTTTTCTACTTTTGATATTACAAAGATAAAGATCATATCCTACCGTTGATCGCGCTCCTTGTCTCTAGGGTGCGTAGGTCCGAGATATACGCTTTGTCGCACCCTTTTATATGATGAAAAAGACCCAAAGAACACCCCAAAGATCCTTGATGTGTGATTTGTTGAAAAAGAAAAGGAAATTCAAGAATCCCTTTTGTGAAGAACCCTTGAGAGAGATGAACACACTTCAAGAGAAAAGAGTATTTTTCTTTTCTTTTCTTTTTTTTTGGAGGAGAGAAAAATGACGAATTTGGATTTTTTTTTTATCCTTCTTAGGATAGTTTGCTTTGATTTTTATACAAAAAAACTATGGTTAAGAGAGAAATAGTAGTTTCCAATGTGAGAGCTCCCTTTTTGGCTTGTTTCCAATTTTCCCCTCTTGCTTTCTTTCTTTCTTGTTTCCAAATTGGATTTGATTCCAATCTTAATTTCTTGTCAATCAAGACATGCTATTCTTCATTCCACATTGCTTCTTTGGAAGAAAACTTTTTTTAAGCAATCATTCATCTTTTCCTTCTTTCCTTCTTTTCTTTTTTTATTCTTTTTATTTTTCTTCTAACAAATATGATATCACCATTGTGACATCATCAAGGTTGGGTGCTCAACTCATGTGGGTCAGCCATGTGGGGCGCCCACCATGGTGGTTGACCCATATGGGTGAATCCACATGACCTTCATCTTTGCGAGCTTTACTCCAATGGGCCATTTCACACGGGTTTCGGGTTTTTTCGTAAAAATTCAATAAAATCTTTCTAAATTCAACATTCTATATATGGACCCAACCCATTTGACATTTATGGTGCATCCCTCACACATGATCGGACCATCTTTCTTGGAAAACAACTTTTCGGACCAAAATGCCCCTATTTGACTGTTAGACATCCAAATGCGACCAAAATACCCTCAGATTGGTTCACCCCTAAAGGGAAAAATTAAAAATGGAAAGTCTTTGTGGTCAAACTTCAAAAATAGAAACTTTTAAAACTAGGTCCTTTCAGTGAACAATATTAAACATGATCATTTGGTATCCTCTGAAAATACCCAAAATGCCCTCAACACTTAGAATTTCCAAATTAAGCCAAACCCATGAGAAATTCTAAATTTAGCAGGTTTTTCAAAATTCAGGAAATCATTCATAATCTCTCAGATATATTTCGGGGATCAAAAGAATTACACAGGAAAAGACCAAATTACCCCGAGGTGCTAGAATTTAGCAACACTAGGAAAAACCCTGAGAAATTCCAAAAATAGTATATTTCCAAAAATTTATGAACGGACTCAAGATTTCTTAGACACAACTTAGGGACCAAATATGATATGTTGGAAATGTCTAGAATACCCCCGAAGTGCAAGACTAAGAGAAAATCTTAAGAGATCTAAATTTAGCAGGTTTTCCAAATCTTACGAAATTACTCCTAATCCATTAGCCGTACCCTCGAGATGGTTTTGGATATATGAGAAATGATTGAAATATCCATAAGATGATGAAAATGTGGAAGCCCCATGAGTTTCTAAAAATAGCAGCTTTTTCAAAATTTGTAAAATCACTCAAAATTTCTCAAATATAACTCGGGGGGTCAAACGAGACACATTGGGAATGACCAAAATACCCCTGTAGTGTAAAAATGGGCAAAAATGAGGAAAACCGCAAAATTTTTAAAAAGAACAGGTTTTTTTCAGTTGGTTGAAAACTTGAATTTTCATCTTCTAGATACCATTGGAACACCCTAGAAACCTTTAGGATCGCGAATCAACTTCAGAATTCCTTCAACGGGGCGAAATCTACCCTAAAATGTACAGATGCCTAATCCTAGGTGGAATGCGGACTCGAGACTTGATAAACTACCGAATCTTTTGCTTTTTAAAGTATAGCAAAATGGGGGTGTCTACAGATATGCTAAACTTTCAACTTGTTTATTTTCTTTCATGATAGTAAAATATAAGCTTTAACTTGCTAATCTATTATTTTATTATGGGTCATAGGATAGATTTATATTGGAGTTATACAGATACTAAGATATACCCTAAAAATTTGTGCTTGATTTGTTGTGTGTTATTCCTTTCTTATGTTGATTGTCTCTTACCATGCCATACATACTTTGATTTTAATTAGTAAATCAGGATAAGAAGTTAGGGGGAGCATCATCTTCTCATTGTCTATCTTTGATGCTTTATGTATTGTGCTTAATTGTTTAATCCTTCATTTTTGCTAATGCCAAAAGGAGGAGAATTTATGTAATTGATTAGATCTATAATCATATACATTCTTGTACTATAACTTGTTAAATATAACTCATGCATATGTTGAGGGGGAGTAGTAATGATTAAATTTTTTATCTAATCCTCACAAGCGGTTCCTCCCACCTATCTAATCAATTTGGTTGGTCATCATCAAAAAGGGAAAGATTGTAAGCCCAAGAGCTCATCATCTTACCTTGTTTTGATGATCAACAAAGCCAAATTGATTAGTTCTTTATAGACTAATCGTTTGCCTTGAGTGTTGTGTTATAGACAGGTAATTCATATGTCAATCCATTCTAGCACACACCATACATGGCCTATGCTTGAAGATGAGCCAAACACAATGCAAAGGAGCTGGGACATACTTAGATCCATCATACCTTGGAGGTACAACCAAGGAGAACATCAAGCATATCAAGCATTTGAACAAGCAAAGGAAGATCATAAAGGCCAATGCTTGAGGGTCAACAAGAAATGCAAAGGTCAAAGGAGCTTGAACCAAATGGTAGCATCATTCTTGGAAGATGTCAAAGCTAGGAGCTTAAGTGAAGATCCCACAAGCTATCCAAGTGCCTCATTGAAGATCAAATGAAGATTGGCTCAAGAAAAAGTCAAGAGAGTACTTAGAATGGTAGTGTGTATCTCCTTTCTCTCTTGTGTTTTCTCTTGATCAAGGCACATCTTAAAACACCTAAAAATATATTTTCAAAGATACTAACACACCCTTTAAGGACTTAAATGGATAAGTGAATGGCCATGGTGGTGTACTAACATGTTGGGACCCATACGGCATTCAACACAACATTAAACAAAACAGAGTTTCAAGCGGACAACCTGGATCAGCAATTAAATCCTATCAAAACTGATTTAAAACTTTGTCAAATATTTTTGAAAATATTTGTTTTGGAAAGCTCTCATTTTTCTCATGTTCGTAGAGTATAAAAACATCAAAATCTGACGAGAAACGAAGGAGATATGAATTTTCGAAGATAGGTGCTGAAACCTGAAATTCCAGGTACGGAACTCCGAGAAACAACGGAGCTCCGAGAAATGGTCCAGGGAGTATAATCCCATACTCTGTTTGAATTCTCGGAACTTCGAGAATTTGCTCGAAACTCCTACAATTTTCTTGAAACTCCAAGAACGGTCTGACTTCAAAATAAAAGAGCCGTTGGGGGTCCAACGGCTAGTTATTTTTTGACCCGAAAATGACCGAAATACCCCCAAAACAGTCATATTGTGTTGGACTCTAGATATACCCATTGTACGAGTTCAAAACAAGATGATGAACATGTTCCAACCTTAAAGCACCCTTGAAATTCACTTGCAACTAATTTTGGGCAAAATCTCTCACCAACCTCTTGTGCCTTGATTTGGAGAAAATCTATTGAGATTGGTTTAGGCATCACTTGTATTCATCTTTGGGAGTATATTAGCAGTTTCATTGTGCACTGTAGCCCACATAGAGGTAAAGCTATTTTCTTCTTCTTTGTTTGATCGGTGGCAAGGGCATCCGTTGTTAATTCCCTTTGGAGAAGGGCTTAGTTCTCTGCCGTCTAGGAGAGACGTTGTGGACTTAGTTCTCGGCTGTGTAGGACAGACATTGTAAAGGTGGCAAGGGCATCCTCAATTAATTCCCTTGGGATTGTAATAGCCTCAGAGCCGGGCTTCGTAGAGGTCTCAATAATGAAAATCCTCAAGTGCGACCTTGAGTAGAGTGGAAAAGGCCGTTGGCCGAACCACTATAAATTCTTGTGTTACTTGTGTGGTATTTCTCTATCTCTCACTCCCTCACTCTCTTCTTTATTTGTGCTTGCATTTTTACATATTTGGAATTAAGTGAGTAGTTAGCATTTTGGTTTTGATTGAATAATTATACCTTGCTAATTAAGCTATTAATTACTTAATTAAGTTTGCTAATCAATAAGGTTTTTGAACTTAAATTAATTTGTAATCCTGTTTTTAAGTTCAACCATTTCAAACTTACTTAAACAAGGGATAAAACTAGGGTGATTTTAGGAAAAGTTTTCATAGACAACCTATTCACCCCCCTCTAAGTTGCCAAACCGGGTTACTCTTTGGATTTCATGAATGGTTTGGATCAGCCACACATTGTGGGCCCCCACTATTTTTAGCTCGACCGAGTAGATAAGCTTATCTACTCGACCGAGTACAGTCACTTTTCCGTATATATATATATATATATATATATATGTATATATATATACATATATGTATATATACATATATACATGTATGTATATATATATACATATATGTATATATGTATATATATATGTATATATATATGATCCGGCCATAAGGTTTTGAAGCTGCAGAAGAAGCAAGTCAGAAAGTGTGCAAGTTGCAAAGATTCATTTATGGATTAAAGAAAGCAGTAAGGTACTTGGCACATAAACAAAATAGAAGGGCTCTATATCGGTGCATCTGATAGATGGAATCTTCCAAATCTCCATCTGGGGAGATGGCACGGAGAACAAAACAGGTTAGCACTCCGTCTCTGTTTTTAAATGTGTGGAAGGTTCAAAGTGATTCCAACAAAATAACCACTGGACGGTCACTCGATGACGACCTGCGATCGTCGGAGTGACCATGGGTCCTTCAAATGATACCCTCAATAAAGTACAAAATTCTTCATAGGTTGGGCATATTTCTTCTGTGCCAAAATGGAAAACATGATATTTGGGGTCCCAAAAACGTAGCAGCCGCCATAAGGAAATTCATGTTTACTGAGACGGTGGGTAAGAGAAGGATGAAGTTTTCATTAGGATCGGAGAGTACAATCGCTGCATCCATTCGATCAAATCGGTTGGGTCCTTGATCTACCTATACGGAAGAAAGAGAACAAAAACACGGTAAAATAATTGTAAAACGATCGGTAAAACATTTGTTTTTATATTTTTGTGTTTTTCTTTGTTTTTGTAATTTTTACAAATTTTGGACGGATCCTGGACAAGCAAAGGGGTGGAGAGCGAGATCTGCCCCTGCGGTCTGTGAACTAGGAGGATACCCCAAGAAAAGTTAACTTTGATTAGGGTTTAGATAAAGATCTAACCCTGACCTTGAGGCTAAAACTAAGTAGAGGTCCAACACTTTGGTTATGACAAAGGTTGAGGTGGGTATATCCTTTCACGAGAGGACATATTCATTTGAACGGAGCCTTGATGCTTTGACCATAAAAAAGTTTGTCAGGATTGGTTTGTCTTTAAAAGTGAAGACAACATGACTTGACCATGACTCATGAGTTATGAACAAGATACTGGTCAAAAAAGGGGTCTATCTTTCCAGAGGAAGATAGAGATAATTTGGGCAGAGTTCTGCCACTGTTTTGACCATGACGGTTGGTCAAGATGAGTCTAACTTTTCGAAAAGACTGACTTGGATTGAGCAGAGCTCGGGTACTGCGACCATGACAATGGTCATGACAAGATTATCTTCGTACAAGAAGACGGGTTTATTTGGGCAGAGTTCTGCCGCTTTTTTTACCATAACAGAGATACAGGAAGGTCTATCTTTGTGTGAAGAGATAGATTCAAAAAGGGACTTGACCGGGATGGTCGGGGTAGAGCTTCGCCGCCCTGACCATAACAATGACCAGAAAAGGTTTAGATTTGGTAAGTAGTAGAGCCTGATGAGGCTGAGACTGAGATGGTCTGGATAGGAAGATGATTGAGGGGTTAATATTTCAAAGAGAAACAATAACCTTTGAAAGATGGGACCAGAATGAGGGTCTTTTGGTTGAGCGTGTTAACCGCAAGACGAACATCCTTCCAGGGTACAATGGTTGCTTATCCAAGGAATATGATGATATGGGTTTGCAAACACGACTCTGGACAAAACTAAAGGTTTGAAAATAACCTCTAATTTTGGGTAAAATAAACCGCGACTGTTTACGATCGGGCTAGGGTAATGACATCCCTAGCAAGAATTAAAGCAATCAAGGGATACCTTTCTAGACTCGCTCGACATGCCCGAGGTGGGCCAAAGGTTTAGTGTATTCCTATTTTTGGAAGACGCTCACATCTCTCGAGAGTAACTGGTTTTGGCTTCGCCTAACTCTAAGCTCAGCATGCCCTATGCGGGCATGGTAACATCTACATGCGTATGCTGGGCTTAAGCATTATGACGAAGGCTTGAAGGTCTCTCTCGCCGAAGTGATCAAACAACCCTTGCCAAGTGTTCCCCAGTGCGGCAAGAAGTTTAATACATCATTGTTTTAATGCCACCACAAGGGTGACGTGCAAATAGGTGGTGCTTTCATATCAAATGGATGCGTGATCAGCAGCAATCCGGATGATGAAATCTCAAATGCTACCCATCCGTTCCAAGTGCTAGTAACTCCCGAGGGTAATAGGTATGCAAAATATGGTGTGTGCATGTGTTTGCATAAATAAAATAGGTAAGCCTAGGTGCCTCCCGGGGCATTTTCGCGCAATTAGCGGCAATTTTGAGCATTGGCTATTGCAATCCCTGCAGAACAAGAGTATGGTACTGGAAAGTAAATATAACACTTGTTTTATTTCGCTCTTTAGGAGCGTCTGCAACTTCCAAAGTGTTTGCAACTTGCGGATACCCTTAAAGGCTACATCGGGTTAAGGATAACCCTAATAAAGGCGAAAAAAACCAAGTTATTTGAATGAATTTTTCGAAAATGCCAAGTCAAGTTAATATAGAGTTATAACCTTTTTTATTTTCAATAAACAAGTCTGCTGAAAGAAATTATCAATTAATTCCACAGCAGAGTCGCCAGTCTGTGGGAACCGATTTTTTCCCATGCTTGTAGGGCGGCAGGGGATCACCACATCGGGTTTTCTCGGAGGGTTTAGTTTGATATGTGTTTCTTGCGGACTCGAGACTGGGGTCCTAACTTTGCAAGAAAGAGAAACTCAGAGTCGTCACCTAGGTTAGGGCCTAGGACTCGTGCCTATTCTTTCGATAAAAAGGGGAGTCTTACCCAAATTTCATTGGGAGAATAGTAACCAAAGGGGTTCTTTGCTATGGGCTTAGAACCTTATAATTTTGCTCTGTTTGTTTTAAGGCATGTTCCAGACAGATATATGGGTAAGGGTTATGGTTACAATCGGGGAAGGTGTTACGCACCCCTCTTGCCCGGATTAATCCGGTCTCTTGACTTGAATTGGTATTATTTTAAGAATTTAAACAGGATAACTTATCTTTTCATCCTTTATTTAGATTATTCTTAATTCCAGGATGTAAATAAAGTGAATTTACAAAAAGATCGAAAAATAAAAGGTAGTTATCCTGATTGAGATTGTATGTTGTAGTAAAAGTCTCGAAAGATCTCGCAACTGATCACAATCAGGTTAACTTAAATCTAACGGAAAAGACAATGCGGAAAGTAAAAGAAAGGTAAAGGGATTTATATTATAAACCCTAGGCAATAAGAACCAGGGATTTATAATGTCAGCACCTCATACCTTACTTTGTAAAGGAAATTATATAAAGCTGGTAAATAAATGTAAATTCAGCAGAATTTGTAGAGAGTAGGGAAGTGTAACCACGCTATTCGGAACAGAGGAGCTTTGAAGTGTGTTTATGAAGGGACTTCGAATTTGCCGAGATTTTCGACAGAACAACGGCATTATTTAGATAATAGGGCATCGCATTCTCCGGAATTTGATGGCATAAAGGCAATGTGTTAGGGAAGGGGCTTCGAGTTTGTCGAGATTTCGGCAGAACAACGGCTATTATTTAAAAATAGCACATGGTTCTGTGAAATTTGCCAGAATAACGACGCTATTTAGAAGATGTCACTCCGAACCTTTGGAATTTCGGCAGAATGCCGACGCCCGTTGTGAGCTATCTAGAGTTTCTCTATCTTCTAGAAACAAGTAAACTAGGGTTTGTTCTGGAAATTCAAAGGGGTGTGGGCTGGGAATACCAGAGGGGGTGAAAATATCCAACAAATGGAGAGAGGAGAGAAATTTATCACCAAAAACTCTTACCATTCACCTTACCCCCCCCCTATTTATAGTTTTGGGGGAGTAAAATTTGGTAATTTCGACCTAATTTAGCTAATTTCGCCCCGAACAAAATTTGGTGTCACCCAGGTGACATCACCTGGGTGACATCATATTTCAGTCAGCACGCAATTTCGTCCTTTGGTCGTCTCGAAAAAGGTGATTTTTTGTCCTTTATTGGTGAGTTTCGAATGTTCGTAACTTCTTCGATAAAATTCCGACTCACACGCAGTCAGATCCATTAGATTCCTCGTTCTGGGGAGTTTCCAATGTACCTAATATCGCTTGCTTTTGGGAAATGAAGGTCCTTTGGGTAAAAACGGAAGTTTTTGACTCAAAGTTAACTTACCAATTGAAATGTCGTGTGAAAACGGGCTTACCGGTTTATGCCGAAAAAGGCGGGTGCTGTGTAAAACAGGCTTTTCGGTTGCTAAAAAAAGGCGGGTGCTATGTAAAAACAGGCTTTCCGGTTGCATTTATGAGATAACACAGGTTTCAGAAATCTTTTCCTTTTGCGAATACCCTAAAGAGAGATATAGAGAAACCGAACTGGTGCTCTGGGACTCGTCATAAGGTTCTTCTTCGCGACACCTATCATTAGTACCGCCTTCACAAAATTGGGTGTCTACACCTAGTTTAAGGCTAAACTTCTTTTTTTGCCCCTCTTCGAGAATGAATACCAAAAGACACCGAACAAGGTCAAAAGAACCAAATCTTGAGATCAAATCATATTATTATTCCACCTCGAGCATGCACATCAAAACCCAGCACCATATAAGAAAAGATGAAACCAAGAGGGAACCAAGTCTCATTTCTACATTGCTTCAAATGCACATATCAGGAACCCAGGGAAAAGGAATACGATGAGGCCAATGCAAGGGGTCAAATCTCATCAAGGAAACCGAAGATAAGAGAGAAAACATGAAGATTGAACCTGGAAACCCGAATTCACCTTAGTCTTACTTCAAGGTAGGGACATGAAAATCTGGGAAACGATCAAATCGGAACTGAACTTAAGGACCAAAGTATCTCCTCATTTCTAAGACTAGGAGGCCAAAGGTGTAAATATGGTGAGGATTATCAGGGACAAAAAAAAGGGAAATGGTAGGGTCTTGTTGGGCTACTAGTACTTGCACTACCTTGTCCTGATAATTGTGGTAACTCGCCTTACCTTTTCACAGAAAAATTCTCCGTTACTCTTTGCTCTCAACAATAGTGTTAATTTTGAAAAAAGGAGTTATCAGGAATAAGGCAAGATGGTCTCACACAATTGTCAAGACAAGGTGGTGTCAATATCAATAACCAAAAGGACTGTCATAAGCTCTATCCCTGTTTTTATAAATGTTTCAAATTCACTTCATTCTTTTTTATTAAACTGAGGCTAGGGTAATGAAAGTTTCAAAAGTCCCGAAGAACAAAATAAGAGGAATAGGTAAGACAAGTTAAGTTTAAGTGATTTCTTTTATATGATTGTGCTGGTATCAATCCCCAAGAGGCAAGGAAAAGGGGACTTGATTTTGTGAGTTTAAACCAGGGGTCTTTGTTCACTTGCATTCCCTGGAAAGCAAATCCCTGGAAAACAGCCTCTTTTCTCCTTGACAAGACAGAATTCTGGTGTTCACTTGCTTTCCAGGGAAAATAGAATTACACAAGTGGAATTTCTACAATAAGTCAAAAAATGACATGGAAAAGCCCATTTCCCCCTTTAGGGATTTCATTTCCGACCAAAAACACTCGGATTTCGTTTCCCTGGGAAACTAGTGCAAAAAGAAGGGCAAGCAGTTTCCTGGAAATCTTTTCCTGCGCAAGTGAACAGTCCAGAAACAGTCTAGGGAAACCTTTTCCTGCACAGATCCCTGGATTTCTTTTCCTAATGCCATGTCAAATTCCCGAGAAACATTTTCTTTTCCTTTCCCGGGAAAACAAGTGAATAGAGCCTCAAAAAATTTCTTCAAAATGACCAAATATCAAGCTGATAATACTGAATCTCATGAAATTAAAAAAGAACCGATGCATCCGGACATCATATATGAATTCTACTCTACTTAAGAATTAAAGTAAATGAGAAGAGGGTTACCTGTATTGAAGGAGTTAGCTGCTGAGCGTGAATTATCTCTCCCCCTTTTGTATCTCTTGAGATGTACGGAGGCTTGCCGCGATCAGACCCGCAATAATGGGGTAAAAATTGGACAGTGAATGAGATGCCGAGAAACAATCAAAACTGCCAACTCGACGAAGGATCTCACAGGAACTAGGTAGTATTGGGAGAGATCGAGCAAATTTGCAGAGGTTAGTGGTGAAGAAGGAACCAAAGCTGGGTGATGTACAGCAAGGAGTGGAGCTCAAGCTCCCCTCTCAACCGCTCCCTTTCTTTCTCCCTCTGTCGCTTCTCTAAAAAATAAAGAAGTCTCCTCTTTGATTTTCAGATCTAAAGATGAAGTAGCCCCCCCAAGCTCTCTTTCTCTCTCTTTTTCTTCATTCCCTATCTGCAATTTCTCTATAGAAATCCTAAAATCTACTTTTGTTTCTGTTCTTCTTCTCTGATCTCGCTCTCTATGTCTGTCTTATTCTCCCTCTTGATATTCTCTCAACTCAAATCCCTCCTTCTCTGAGATCCAAACCAGACATGTGCGAAATCAATGGCCAACGTCGACAGGATCGCTGAGGAAGATGATCGGCCTACTCATTCCCACCCTCTCTCTCTCTCTATTTCATTTTTCTTCAAATCTCACAGATCTCTCTATCTCTGCAACGTTTTCTTCTCCTCTATTTCCCACATCTCTCTCCTTATACTTTCTGGATAAGAACAAGGTTGAACCAACGATGGTGGAGATGGTGATGAATGCTGTCCGAAGAAGAGGAATCAGAGGAAATGTTGTTGTATCTTTTCTTTCCTTTTCCTAATTCTCTGTTTGAGAAGAAAAAAACGGAAACCCTCTCTCCTTCCAAATCTAAAATTAGAGGCAATATTGATGAGGAGATCTTGATAATCAGAGAAAAATGAATGTTATCAGAATCCGAAGAGCTGGCCAGATTCAATGGTGGATGGCCGGATTCCGGCGAGTCTCCCGAAGAAGTTGAAGAAGAGGGATGCAGATCTAGGATTCTACGGTGTAGATCTAGGGTTTTGATGACTATAAGAGGAAAGAGAATGTAACAATGATGATGTAGGAGAACTCCGGCGACCTGATCTCCGGCGGAATGGCCGGATTCCTGCGAGATCTCGCTGGAGAAGAAAAAGATTAAGGTTTGAGGATTTTGAGATCTACTTTCTCTCTCTAAAAATATCTCTAAACCCTAGATTATGGCAAATAAGATCTAAGAGCTTGTATTTATAGACTTTTCTAGTTAATTTATACACCCTTAAGTTTCCTCGGGACAACCCTCTTTAGTTATATTTTGCTTTACTTTTTAAAACTAGGGTGGTCTTAACAAAAATTAGGGATAAAAATAAAAAATGATTTATTCACCCTTTTCTCTCTTCCCTAGACAGCTCATTTTCAGATAGTTCACTCCCCTTTCGGGTAATACTTTTACTTCATTTCTTCTCTTAACATCCCTCTCTTTTGGATAATTCATACTATTAGGTAATTTTTTGCGGATTTTCGTGAAATTTTGCAAGGACCTAACTCGGATCCTAAACTACCCTAGGGTGAATTTTGGGACACTAATTCACTTATTTAAAGGATTTTTATTCAAACACATTAGCTTAGGGTTCGATCAAAATGGGGTGTCCACAACATGGAATTATGGAAGAGTTCTTGAAAACTCCTGCAATATGTCTTGTATTTATAGAGTTTTCAATTTCCGTATGCACAATCAAAAGTTTCTAGAAAAATCCCAAAACTATGGAAACTAGCAACAATTGGAAGCTCTAATTTGGAAACAAGCAATCTTGTTGCAGTCTAAATTTATTAATGGCTAAGCTGGAGACTAGGAGCGAATGGACGGCCTCTATTTGTCTTCGCGTTTAGCCAATGCAAACAGACAAACGGTTAGAAGACCAACCCGGAGGGGGTACTCCAGGAAGGCCCTCTGATGCTTAAGTCAGTAATTGTAACAGATAAGGAAAACTCAACTCAAATAATAAGTTTTGGGAATCGTGTCCTTTACCTTTTGGAGATTACCCTATTTATAGTGGTTGAGTGTGATAGGGCTAATCCGTAATTTCTTTTATGGTATGATTACCATATTGCCCTCGAGCGGATGGCAATGAGCAGTAAATACCGCTTTTTGCAGGGGTCTTTTGTTGACTGCAGGAAATTACATAGCTGCTCTTTTGCACGTGGAGCTTACCGATTGGGTGGTTATTTTCATCCCCATCAGTTGCCCCCCCACTCCTTCAAGCCGTTTTGAGGTCTAGGGAAGTGCAATCATTTCATTCATTTCATCATCATCCATTTTTATTTTTTTTGGTATTGGATGACCTCCTTTGGTTGAACTCTTTAAGCTGAGCTCTTTTAGCCGAGCTCTTATAGTCGAGCTCTCTTTGAACTGTGTTCCGCTATTTACATCATGGAGTTCGGTTGAAGTTTTAGACGATCTCTTTTGGACGACCTCTAATGGACAAGCTACAACTTAGGGTTTTTAAGAATCCTTCAAACGTTGCAAAATATGCAGCTCGGTTGGTTTTTCAGACAAGCTCTTTTTGGACGTCCTCCAACCGTTGCTTTGTGAAGAGATCAGCGCTTCATTCGGATGATCTCTTTCTGGACGAACTACAACTTAGGACTTTTAAAAATCCTTCAAATGTTGCAAAATATGGAGCTCGGTTAGTTTTTCGGACGAGTTCTTTTTGGACGTCCTCCAACCCTTGCTTTGTGAAGAGACCGGCGCTTCATTTGGACGACCTCTTTCTGGACGAACTACAACTTAGGATTTTTAAGAATCCTTCAAACGTTGCAAAATATGGAGCTCGGTTGGTTTTTCAGACGAGCTCTTTTTGGACGTCCTCCACAACCATTGCTTTGTTAAGAGATCGGCGTTCATTCGGACGATCTCTTTCTGGACGAACTACAACTTAGGACTTTTAAGAATCCTTCAAACGTTGAAAAATATGGAGCTCGGTTGGTTTTTCGGACGAGCTCTTTTTGTACGTCCTCAAACCGTTGCTTTCTGAAGAGATCGGCGCTTCATTCGGACGATCTCTTTCTGGACGAACTACAACTTAGGCTTTTCAAGAATCCTTCGAACAATGCAAAATATGGAGCTCAGTTGGTTTTCCGGATGAGCTCTTTTTGGACGTCCTCCAACTGTTGCTTTGTGAAGAGATCGGCGCTTCATTTGGACGATCTCTTTCTGAACGAACTACAACTTAGGATTTTTAAGAATCCTTTAAACGTTGTAAAATATGGAGCTCGGTTGGTTTTTCGGACGAGCTCTTTTTGGACGTCCTCCAACCGTTGCTTTGTGAAGAGATCGGCGCTTTATTCGGACGATCTCTTTGTGGACGAACTACAACTTAGGATTTTTAAGAATCCTTCAGACATTGCAAAATATGGAGCTCGGTTGGTTTTTCGGATGAGCTCTTTTTGGACGTCATCCAACCGTTGCTTTGTGAAGAGATTGGCGCTTCATTCAGACGATCTCTTTCTGGATGAACTACAACTTGGGATTTTTAAAAATCCTTCAAACGTTGCAAAATATGGAGCTCGGTTGGTTTTTCGAATGAGATCTTTTTGGACGTCCTCCAACTGTTGGTTTGTGAAACGATAGGTGCTTCATTCGGACGATCTCTTTCTGGACGAACTACAACTTAGGACTTTTAAGAATCCTTCAAACATTGCAAAATATGGATCTCGGTTGGTTTTTCGGATGAGCTTTTTTTGGACGTCCTCCAACTGTTGCTTTGTGAAGAGATCAGCGCTTCATTCGGACGATCTCTTTCTCGTCGAACTACAACTTAGGATTTTTAAGAATCCTTCAAACGTTGCAAAATATGGAGCACGGTTGGTTTTTTGGACGAGCTCTTTTTGGACGTCCTCCAACCGTTGCTTTGTGAAGAGATCGGCGCTTCATTCAGACGATCTCTTTCTGGACGAACTCCAACTTAGGACTTCTAAGAATCCTTCATCCATTGCAAAATATGGAGCTCGGTTGGTTTTTCGGACGAGCTCTTCTTGGACGTCCTTCAATCGTTGCTTTGTGAAGACAAGCGAGCTTTTTGAGGGCATTAATGCTTATGGGAGTCGAGAAGCGACAGTTCGGAACTCATCAATGATGTGGTGACACGTGGAATGATCCGATTCGCGAAGTTGAAGGGACGCATTTATGCCTCAATCTCTGTTTCCTGGTTATAAAAGGCTTGGGTAAATTCTCATTTCTCACCTTTTGCCCATTTCCATCTCAGTCTTTTGCTTGGAGGAGCCTAGCTTGGAGTTCGGCTTTTCTTCCTGTTTTCAGGATAAAAAACCCTTTTTCCTTTCCTTTTTAGAGTAGGTATTCTCCAATTTGGGTCATTACCGAATTGGTTTTGTTCGTCTCTCTCTTTTGTTTTCTTTTTTAGTAATGTCTACTAGTTCAGAGTCTGCTCCACCCTCCAGGGGGCGGATTGCCGAGGAGGTTAGGACTGATCCTTTGGATTCGACTGTAGTTGGGAGGAATGAGAGGGCCCTAACATGATAAGGGCCGAAGCTATGGTGAATGCTCCCGAGGCGAATAGGGTCGTAGCCGATTACGAGCACAGTACGTTGAAGTTGAGCGACCTGGAGTCTATTAGGGAGCAGTAATTCATTCCTCTGGAGTTCCAATTGAGGTTGCCTCAGTTTGGTGAGCAGGCGAGCAATTGTTTGCCCGATGTCTGTGTGTTTGATGAGACCCTGAAGGGCAGTTTTAGATTTCCCTTCCACCCTTTCATTGCCGAGGTCCTGTCTTACTATGGTCTTGCCCCGACCCAAGTTGTGCTGAACTCTTGGTGGGGTGCTTATAGGTTTCATTTTCATCATGAAACGGAGAGGTCAAGAGCCCACCATTACCTTGTTCCGCCGATGCGTTTCTTTGAAGAGACACAAAGAGCACGGTTGGATGTACTTTAGTCAGAGGATCGGTGTGGGGCTTATCTGTGGGTCTCCCTCTTCCATTCACGGATGGAAGAACAAGTATTTCTTCATCCGTTCTAGGACGAACTGGACTTTTAGTATGAGGTGGAGGGACATGTACATAGATGAGATCAATGTCGCCCCTCAGTTGAGTCCGGAGGAGATGGTGATCTTTAGGATCTTTGTAAGAAAGATCCGGTTGATTGGAGGGAGATCATGGTTGAGAGGTTGTTGAAGTGGTGTGAGGTTAGCTCCGCTACTGAAGAACGTGAGTTTTTGTCTGTAGGCCAAACTATGACTTAGAAAAAATTTCTTCCTTTTTTTACTTTGTTTCTCATCTTCTCCCCTGTCTTTATGCATAGATGAATGCTGATGACCGAGCCGAATTGAAGAAGGCTCTGAAGAAGAGGAAGACTACGGCTACGATCTCTTCTCCTCCTCCAACGAGTCAAGCTCCTCGGCGCCCCCAGCCTACCTCGGTTCAGGTTCCAACCTCCGGGACTACTGGTCGTCCTACCACGGCGGGAAAGTCTCCGGCTATGCTCTCTGCCTTCTTGCAGTCTCAGCGTGAGTCCAGGGCCTTAGCAGGAGGGCTTCCTGAGGGTGTTGAGATATTGGCCCAGCCAGCCTCAGCAGGCCAGTCCTCTCGCCGTGCTCCAGAGGACTTCGATGATGTTTACCAGCCGGACTAGAATGTCGGTTCAAAAGACACCGGTGTCGGGGACAGCTACGTGGCCTACGAGGTTGTTTCCAAGGCCCGTCTTCCACAGGACATCTCCATGGTAAGGCACCAACCTGTGGACACTCTGCGGAGGGGGTGGGCCTCCTCCATGTATAATGTGTCCGCGGACGGGGTGAGCCTCCTCCATGTATAATGTAAGTTGTAGCTCGGCTTGTTCTTCGATTTGTTTGTGCTCGTATGCTTCTCTTCATGACCTCTTCTTGCGCAGGCGATGGTTTATGCTGGTGCCATGATGGACCAGTCCTTTTTCGTCGGTGACACCATTACCGACCTCAATACCAACATTGCTTCTTTGGAAGCAACCAAGGAGAAGCTCGAGGGCGATGTTAAGGCTCGAGACGAGGCAAACAAGAGACTTAAGGCCGACCTTCAAGTGGCTGTAGAGAAGGCGACTTGGGACAAGGAGAAGATAGTTGAACTCCTGCTGCAAGCTAAAGCGGTCGAGGCCAAGCTGAAGGAGAAGGAGGACCAGGAGGCCCAGATCGGAGCCAATGTTGTAGATCGATTCAAGGCTTCTGAAGAGTACAAGACTGCTATGTACGACTTCAGTACTCTCGCCTATGAAATGAGCTTTGCTGATTGCAAGCGAAAGGTGGAGGAGAACTACAATGATCTTGGGTTTGTGATTGATGATGTCTTCATGTCCAAAGATAAAGGCGGCGAGGAACAAGTGACTGTCGTCATTTCTTCCGATCAGGACGGCAACGGACAGGAAATCGGAGATTAGGGCGGGAACAAGGAGGTCACGGACGCGCCCCCTTCAGTTCATGAGATCGACCCTTGATCAATTTGAGTTCCTATTTTCTTTTCATTTGCCTTGTATGTTCGGCCATGAAGCCCACCCTGTACTTTTCTGGATAGTTAATGAAAAAGACTTTTGCTGTCTCAAATTTGGTTAAGTCTTAGCTCATCTATTTTCTGTGGTTTTGTATCCCAAACGAGCTTCTCTATTACAGACTACGACTGAGGATTTTCTGAAATCCTTTAAACATTGTGTAATATGGAGCTCGGTTAGAATTACACCTTCCATTGGCCCGCATCCAATTGTTGTTGTGAAGAGGTCGTCTGTTATTAGATAGACAAACTCACCCATATGAACTACAACTTAGGATTTTTCTGAAATCCCTCAAACTTCGCGTCATAGGGAGGTCGGCTAGATTTACGGACGACCTTCTATTGGCCGGCCTCCAACCGTTGTTGTGAAGAGGTCGTCCATTAGATAGACGAACTTACCCATATGAACTACAACTTGGAATTTCTCTGAAATCCCTCAAACGTTGTGTCATAGGGAGATCGGTTAGATTTTGGGACGACCTTTTGTTGCCCGGCCTCCAACTGTTGTTGTGAAGAGATCGTCTATTACTCTATTAGATAGACGAACTTACCCAGATGAACTACAACTTGGGATTTTTCTGAAATCCCTCAAACGTCGCGTCATAGGGAGGTCGGTTAGATTTATGGACTTCCTTCTATTGGCCGGCGACGAACTCACCCATACAAACTACAACTTGGGATTTTTCTAAAATCCGTCAAATGTTGCGTCATAGGGAGGTCGGTTAGATTTACGGACGACCTTCTATTCGCCGGCCTCCAATCGTTTTTGTGAAGAGGTCATCTATTAGATAGACGAACTCACCCATACGAACTACAACTTGGGATTTTTCTGAAATCCCTCAAACGTTGTGTCATAGGGAGATCGGTTAGATTTACGGATGACCTTCTATTGGCCGGCCTCCAACCGTTGTTGTGAAGAAGTCGTCCATTAGATAGATGAACTTACCCATACGAACTAAAACTTCGGATTTTTCTGAAATCCCTCAAACGTTGCGTCATAGGGAGATCGTTTAGATTTACGAACGACCTTCTATTGGCCGGCCTCCAACCGCTATTTTGACGAGGTCTTATTATTTTATCATTCATAAACAGGATTTAAGGCAACATTCTGAAGGCAAGAAAGTGATCATTTTCGTTGATAAGATAATTCTGGTTACAACCAGGATATTACACTGACTTCTTCTCCCATCCGTCTACTGATAGAACCTTCGGAGGTTCTTAGAATTCCAGGCGTGGGGGAGTGTTTGACCGTCCAATGTCTCCAGCCAGTAGGTCCCTGGTTTTATGACCCTTGTGACTCTATAGGGACCTTCCCAGTTCGGAGTGAGCTTGCCCACTTTGGTCGGCTGTGAGACAGCGGCTCTTCTTAATACTAGATCTCCAACCCGGTACAACTTTTCCTTGACCTTAGTGTCGTGGTACCTGGCTACCCTCTGGTGATACACAGCCATTCTGATTCTCGCCCTTTCTCTTGCTTCTTCCAACAGATCGAGGTTAGTCCTCAACCCGTCCGGATTGTGCTGCTTGTTGAAGTATTCGTTCCTGAGGGCGAGGGTACTGATTTCCAGCAGTATCAGATCCTCGGATCCGAAGGTCAAGTTGAAGGGAGTTTCTCTGGTTGCAGTTCTGGTTGTTATGAGATACGCCCATAAAACATGGTACAACTCATCGGCCCATCTTCCTTCGTGGTCATCTAATCGCTTCCTGATTCCTTGCAACAAGATACAGTTAGTAATGTAGACACCCCCATTTTGCTACACTTTAAAAAACCAAAAAATTTGGTAGTTTGTCAAGTTTTGAGTCCGTATTCCACCTATGATTAGGCATCTGTGCATTTTAGGGTAGATTTTGCCTCGTTGAAGGACTTCTGAAGTTGATTTGTGATCCTAAAGGTTTAAAGGTTTCTAGGGTGTTCCAATGGTATCTAGAAGATAAAAATTCAAGTTTCCAACCAACTGAAAAAACCTGTTATTCTTAGAATTTTTGGGGTTTCCCTCATTTTTGCCCATTTTTACACTACAGGGGTATTTTGGTCATTCCCGATGTGTCTCGTCTAACCCCCGAGTTATATTTGAGAAATCTTGAGTGATTTTACAAATTTTGAAAAAGCTGCTATTTTTAGAAATTCATGGGGCTTCCTCATTTTTATCATCTTATAGATATTTCAATCATTTCTCATATATCCAAAACCATCTTGAGGGTACGGCTGATGGATTCGGAGTAATTTCATAAGATTTGGAAAACCTGCTAAATTTAGATCTCTCAAGATTTTCTCTTAGTGTTACACTTCGGGGGTATTTTAGACATTTCCAACCTATCATACTTGGTCCCTAAGCTGTGTCTAAGAAATCTTTAGTCTGTTCATAAATTTTCAAAAATCTGCTATTTTGGAATTTCTCAGGGTTTTCCCTAGTCTCGCCAAGTTCTAGCACCTCAGGGTAATTTGGTCTTTTCCTGTGTAATTCTTTTGATCCCCGAAATATGTCTGAGAGATTATAAATGATTTTCTGAATTTTGAAAAACCTGCTATATTTAGAATTTCTCAGGGGTTTCGCTTAATTTGGAAATTCTGAGTGTTGAGGGCATTTTGGGTATTTTCAAGGGATACCAAATGATCCTGTTTAATATTGCTCACCAAAAGGACCCAATTTTAAAAGTTTTCATTTTTAAAATTTGACCACAAAAACTTTCCATTTTTAATTTTTTCCTTTAGGAGTGAACCAATCTGAGGGTATTTTGGTCGCATTTGGATGTCTAACAGTCAAATAGGGGCATTTTGGTCCGAAAAGTTATTTTCCAAAAAAGATGGTCCGATCATATGTGAGGGATGCACCATAAATGTCAAATGGGTTGGGTCCATATGTAGAATGTTGAATTTAGAAAGATTTTATTGAATTTTTACGAAAAAATCTGAAACCCGTGTGAAATGGCCTATTTGGGTTAAAGCCGGCAAAGATGGAGCTCATATGGGTTCACCCATATGGGTCGACCACCATGGTGGGCGCCCCACATGGCTGACCCACATGAGTTGAGCACCCAACCTTGATGATGTCACAATGGTGACATCATATTTGTTAAAAGAAAAAAAAAGAAAAAAAAAAGAAAAGAAGGAAAAGATGAATGATTGCTTAAAAAAGTTTTCTTCCAAATAAGCAATGTGGAATGAGAATAGCATGTCTTGATTGATAAGACATTAAGATTGGAATCATATCCAATTTGAAAATAAGAAAGAAAGAAAGCAAGAGAGGAAAATTGGAAACAAGCCAAAAATGAGAGCTCTCACATTGAAAACTATTATTTCTCTCAAAACCCTAGCTTTTTTGTATAAAAATCAAAGCAAACAATCCTATGAAGCATAAAAAAAAAAGTCCAAATTCGTCTTTTTCTCTCTCCTCCAAAAAAAGAGAGAAAAAAACCTCTTCTCTCTTGAAGGGTGTTCATCTCTCTCTCAAGGGTTCTTCACAAAAGATATTCTTGAATTCCCTTTTCTTCTTTAACAAATCACACATCAAGGATCATTGGGGTATTCTTTGGGTCTTCTTCATCATACTAAAGGGTTGGACAAAGCGAATATCTCGGATTACCAACCCAAGAGACACGGATCGCGATCGACGGTAAGAATTTCCCTTCTTTGCGAATTAGAAAAGCATGCTAGGGTTTTATTTTTTGAAGCATCAAATCTATGAGTTTTCTTTTAAAAATCCAGTATATTATAACATAGATTATAGGCTTTTAAAATCTGAAATTTCACCCAAAAATTAATTTTTCTCCACATAAATCTTGAATTTCTTTCTTTTCTTTTCAATATAGATTTAAAGGGAATTTTCAAAGCAAGTGTTTGAAAAAAGGAACTTTTTCAAAAAAAGAATTTTTTTAGGGTTCTAAAAATTCTAAAACTACTAGAAATCATGATCTTTGACCATGGTTTGACCGCCTCGGTTCCGTTCTATTTCTCGAAAGTTAACCCAACAAAGGGTTATTTCTTGAAGAATAAAATGGAAAAATGGTCCAATCAAGTTCAAAATTCATAAAATTTTGTTTCCAATCCTCTTTTTAGATTTTCAGTTCACTATAAAATGTTTGGAATTTTTTGATTTTTTTTAATCCGGTTTTCATTTATTTTACTTTTGAGTTATTTTTAACAAATATCAAACGATTTTAAAAATTGTTGAAAATTTTCAGAACCCATTTTTAAATATAAATTGAAGTTCTCATGGAATAAAATTTTGAAAAAAACATTTTCTTTACTGTTTTCTAATCGATTCTTCGGTTTACGTGCCGTAATTCTTTTTCTTATTAAATTAGTAAATTTTTGAAATTTTTCTTCACAAACTAGTAAATTAGGTTACTAGAATGTTAGATAAAAATTTTCATTTGGTTTTGCAAAGTTTTAATATGATTTTGTAATTTATTTTAATAAATGGGTTTCAATTCCTAGGAAAGAAATTCCCGTTTTCTATTTAAAAATCGATTTTATAGAAGGGATTTAATTTTTAATTTTGAAATTTTGATAGAAAATTTTATAATCTATTATATATCTACTGAAAAATTTTATTTGATTTTAGGATACCATTAGGTTTGCTTTTTAAGTAATTCTTTGGTTTCATCCAATTTTTGTGTGAATTTCAATTGGCATCAAATCGTAATACAAATCCATGAAAGTTATACAGTAGTCTAATTTCATGATTATATTTATATTATCAGATTTTGAGTCGATTTAAAATTGATATACTATAGGTTATTGTGTTAATTTATGAACTGATTTGAATTTTAAGAAATCAAAAATTGATATCAAATCTTAATGACAATAGCATCTATATCTCTATTCTGTGGAAGTTTAGATTAATTTGAAATTGATATGCTATAGGTTTATGTGTTAATCTATAATCTGATTTAAATTTTGAAAAATTAAAAATTGATATCAAATCTTAATGATAATTCATGCAATTTTTCTAATAATCCACAATCATCCATATGTTGTTACTGAAAAAGTTTCAACCGATTTGGAGTTCGATTGCTTAGGATTTCTGTGTAATCATAGTAATCTAGTCTTAATGTTAATAAAGTCAATAAAAACCTCCAACAAATCTTAACTTTACGTCATGAATTTAATCCCCAACTTGTTTAAAACAGAAACCTTAGGGTTCATAGATCTCCCATGTAAATTTGCTATACCGCGATAGTCTAACTGCCGAGGTCGCAACCACAATCATATTCTAATTGCGATTAATCCTGCATAATTGGAATGCGTAAATTATAGTATGATATTGGCTCCGAGGTCCACTGTCCACGGAAATTCTGAGAAATATGCCAGGCAATAAGATACTATAACTTACGTGCTAAATTATACAACACGATTCCCATCTATGGTTGCGATTCAAAGCCGAAATTGGCAAACCATAGAACCTTTGTTATCCCTTAGATATTTAGGAATCGAAAATCCTTGAAAATAAAAAATCAGTCAATCTAAAAATCATCAATATAAACAAATTGAATTAACTTAATCAAAGTCTTAGGAGCCGTTAGATTGCGGTTTCCTATCGTAGGAACCTTTTAGGGGCCCTTAAGAACACTGAAATAAACAAGAGGGGAGGTGAATTGATTTTAACACTAAATTAGGCCTTTTGAAAATTAATTATGAACCCTAATTTGAATTTTCTTCTCTTGATTAAATTTTTGGTTAGTGCAAATATGATTAAAGACAAAATGTAATGCCAAACCAAAAACAATAATAAAAGTGCAAGAACAAGAGAGAACACACCGATATATAGTGGTTCGGGCAAAGCCCTACTCCACTCTTCTTAAGATCGTCCTTAAGGATTTCCACTATTAGAGACCTCCACGATGCCCGGCTCCTAGGCGATTACACTTCCAAGGGATATTAAATAAGGATGCTCTTACATCTTTACACCGACTCTCCTTCTTCGCCGAGTTCTAAGCGAAGCTCCCTAGGGTATTAAGGTAGGATGCCCTAGCCACCTTTACAAGAAATTGAAGATAAATAGCTTGGCTTCTTGTTGAAAGCTTGATGCTCTTTGAAGTCCCTTGATTGCTCTTCAATAATGATTACAAGTGAAAGCTCTAAATCCAAACTTTATAGATTTGCAACTGCAAGGCAAGTTTGGGAAAAACAAAATCTTAAGCTTGAAAGGGTTGCAAGTTTGCTTGAATGCTTAAGGAGGTTTTTCAAATGTTCAAGAGAGAGGAAATAATCTTCTTGATGTTGTATATATAGCTTCCTTACAAAATATGACAGTTTGGAGGTGTAGATAACAAAAATCACAAATTAATTCAAATCCCAACGGCTCTTTTTTGGTATGTCGCGAGGTTCTCGGAGCTCCGAGAACCATTCTCGGAGTTCCGAGAGAACGGCCAGAAGAAGAAAATATTCTACTGGACCATTTCTCGGAGTTCCGAGAAAATTTCTCGGAGTTCCAAGAAAATGGCCAGAAGCTACTGGACCATTTCTCGGAGTTCCGAGGGAACTCTCGGAGCTCCGAGAAAAACTCGGAGTTCCGAAAAGCCTAAAAATCAGCAGATTTTGTGTTTTTATTGCTTGTTTGATTTTTGGCTTTTGGAACTCAACTCCTATGATAATTTTGGAATGTTTATGAGGGTCCCAACATGTTGGTCCACCACATAACCATTCACTAATCCATTTTAAGTTCTTAAGTATGTTTGAAAAACTTTTTTAAAAACACTTTGCCTTGTCTTGGAAATCTAAAGAGAAAGGATGTACAATAATACCTATGCAACCTTTAACTTCTCTTTAGTCTTGGTCTTCAATTGATCTTCCATCTTTTGTATGCTTGCTTGAGAGATGATGTGAGCTCCACTTAGCTCCTTTGAACCTTGTGTTGGTACGTCTTCAAGTATGACCATGTAGTGTGTTGGTTTCTTCAATTGATCAATCCTATCTTAAACACAACACTTCAAGGAAAATTGATTAGTATTCAATAACACAATCAATTATGTTTAGAATCATCAAAACAAGATAGGAGAGTAGACCCTTGGGCTTACAATCTCCCCCTTTTTTATGATGACAAACAAAATTGATTATGAGGTGTGTGTGGAGTGACATAGTAGGCAAGTGATTGCTGGAACTCCCCCTCAATATATGCACACAGATAAATTATAACAATTAAAAGCATATGGTGCATATAGTCAATTGAATAGATAATCAATTTCAAACTTCTCCCCATTTTGTCATCGACAGAAAGGGTGAACTAAAATATAAAGCAATTTAGGAGTAAATGAGGGTTGAGTTAGGTACTCCCCCTAAATCAATGCTTATGGTATAAAAATATTTAGCCAAGTAATGTACATATACCTGTTCATGATCGAGATGTTGACATAAGTCAAATTGTTAAGTATTTTTAATTAAAGTAAATGTACCTCTCCAACTTAGAAAACTAAGAAGGCTAAGAGTACCAATTGAGTGATTTTTAGGATTAAATATTTGACATCTCATTCATGCAGATACTACCAAATAAGGATGATATATATAAATACTATATAGATAAGCTGGTGAAAGGCACAAAGTATTTATTTGGCAATTTCTTTGACTTGATCCGCACTCCAAATGTTTAAGGCACTTCGGATATAACAAATTCTATCATCACTAAGGGGTTTTGTAAAGATATCCGCCAATTGATCCTCAGTGTTGATATATTTTAAGCAAATATCCCCTTTTTGTGAGTGATCTCTAATGAAGTGGTGCATAATCTCAATATGTTTTGTTCTAGAGTGTTGTATGGGGTTCTTTGTCAAACTTATAGCACTAGTATTGTCACATTTGATGAGAATATTTTCCATTTTAATTGCATAGTCCATCAATATGCTTTTCATCCATAGGACTTGTGCACAGCAAGTTCCAGCTGCCACATATTCTGCTTCTGTTGTGGACAGAGCTACTAAATTTTGTTTCTTGCTAAACCATGAAACAAGTGATTTTCCCAAGAATTGACAAGTCCCACTAGTGCTTTTCCTATCCTCTCTACATCCAGCAAAGTCTGCATCTGAATATCCAATGAGAGTGAAGGCAGATGATCTTTGATACCATAGTCCCAGACTTTGGGTTCCTCTTAAGTACTTGAAGATCTTCTTGACTGCCGATAGGTGAGACTCTTTTGGATCCGATTGAAATCGAGCACAGAGACAGACAGTAAACATAATGTCTGGTCTGCTGGCTGTCAAATAGAGTAAGCTACCTATCATACCCCTATACATCTTTTGATCTATAGATTTGCCAAATTCATCCTTTTCTAGCTTAGCTGTTGTACTCATGGGAATTCTTGATGTCTTACTGCTATCCATGCCATACTTCTTTAGTAACTCCTTTGTATATTTTTCTTGATTTATAAATATCCCATTTTGGTATTGTTTAATTTGGAGTCCTAAGAAGTAGGTTAACTCACCCATCATGCTCATTTCAAATTCATTTTTCATTAGAGTTGCAAATTCATCACACATTTTTTGATTAGTTGAGCCACAGATGGTGTCATCTACATAGATTTGTATAAGGAGGATATCTTGATTTTCTCTTTGATAAATAAAGTTTTATCCACCTTTCCCATCTCAAATATTTTTTTTCACTAGGAAAGTGCAAAGCCTCTCATACCAAGCTCTAGGAGCTTGCTTTAATCCATATAAAGCTTTATCAAGCCTGAAGACATGATTTGGATGTTTGAAGTCTTCAAAACCTGGAGGTTGCTTAACATACACTTCCTCTTGGATATAGCCATTTAGGAAGGCACTTTTGACATCCATTTGATAGAGTTTAAATCCTTGTGAGATGCATATGCCAAGAGTATCCTAATGGCTTCCATACGGGCAACAGGAGCAAATGTCTCATCATAGTCTATTCCTTCCTCCTGATTGTACTCTTGGGCTACAAGCCTAGCTTTATTTCTAGTGATAATTCCATTTTCATCCAATTTGTTTCATACACCCATCTCGTGCCAATGACTGGATGATCACTAGGTCTAGGTACTAGCCTCCACACCTTGTTCCTTTCGAATTGACTTAACTCTTCTTGCATAGCCATCAACCAATATTCATCCTTTTCGGCTTCCTTGATGGACTTAGGCTCTAATTCAGATAGGAATGCCAAGTTATTGCTCACACTACGATAGTATGATCTAGTTCTTACCGGCGATGTGGCATCACCTAGGATTTGGGATTCAGGATGATCTACCAATATTCTCCTATCCCTAGGCAATGAGTCATCATCTACATTTTCTACTTCCTCACTAGGCAATGTATTACTTGTAGATGCATGGGAAGGAACATTTGTCTTAGGTAATAGATGTTCAATAGGTTCATCCTCATCATGTAGCATTTCTTGAGGTGTTGGCTCTCTCTCATCAAATGTCACATGCATGGATTCTTCTACAACTAGAGTTCTTCTATTAAATACTCTATATGCCTTGCTATGTGAAGAATACCCTAAGAATATGCCATCATCCGATTTCTTATCAAATTTGTGTAAATTATCTTTAATGTTTAAGATGAAGCATTTACATCCAAACACTCTAAAATAGCTTATATTTGGTTTCAAGTTTTTCCAAAGCTCATAAGGTGTTTTCTTAAAAATTGGCCTTATATATACCCTATTTATGATATAGCAAGCGGTGCTAACCGCCTCTGCCCAAAAGTATCTAGGGAGATCATTTTCATGCAACATAGTTCTAGCCATTTCTTGGAGGGTTCGGTTCTTTCTTTCTACAACCCCATTTTGTTGAGGTGTCCTAGGTGCCGAAAAATTGTGTTTGATACCATGTTCATTACAGTAAGTGTCAAAATGTACATTTTTAAATTCCGTTCCATGGTCACTTCTAATGTAAGATATGGCAATACCTTTTTCATTTTGTATTTGATTACACAATTTAAGGAAATTTTCATAGGTTTCATCCACGATGACAAACACGTACCTCTTTCCACCTAAGCTACTTGTCTTCATTGGTCCAAAAAGGTCCATATGAAGTAGTTGCAAGGGATAGGTGGTTGAAATCATATTTTTGGGGGCAAATGAGCTTTTTAATTATTTTCCTAATTGACAAGTTCTACAAATGTGATCTTTGGTGTATTTGAACTTAGGCAATCCTCTAACAATTTCTTTTGAGGAGAGGGTCGAAATGAGATCCATTCCGGCATGACCCAACCTCCTATGCCACAACCAAGAATCTTCACTAATGGCATTAAGACAAGTCACATTTTGGAGTCTAAGATCATCTAGTCCAATAGTGTAAATGTTATTGTCTCTAGAACCTATGAATTTTACTTCTCCATCTATCTTATTTTTAACAATGCATTTGTCGGGATTGAAGACTACTTCAAAACCATTATCACACAATTGACTAATGCTAATAAGATTATGGGATAAGCCATCAACATAAAGCACATCATGTATGGGAGAGGTAGAGTTACCTATGGTGCCTTCTCCTTTGACTTTTCCTTTCTTATCATCTCCAAAGGTAACGTCTCCACCATCCTTGAGTGATAGGGATGCAAATTGGGTAAGATCTCTGGTCATGTGTCTAGAGCATCCACTATCAAGGTACCATGTGTTCTTCTTGTTATGGCTTTTAAGGCATACCTACATATGAATAGGCAAATGAGATCCTTTAGGTACCCAAATCTTCCTAATCTTTCTATGTTCATTTATTTTCACTTTAGAGTTAAATTTGATTTTATCTTCTTTAGCATGCATGCAAGCAACTTTATAATGACCTTCTAAACCACAATAAAAGTAAGTTTTGGTACTACTAGAAGAAGCCTTTACAAGTTTATTTTTATAGTTGGATATTGTAGTATTCCATTTGTGTCCAAGTCCACTTTTATCATGTGGCATTCTTTGAATGTTAACAAGCCTATCCAATTTCAATGAACTATGTTCAAATTTTTCAAATAGTTTCTTTAGTTCATCATATTCAAAAGATAGTTTACTATTTTCATGCTTTAGCTTGTTGTTTTCAATAGAAAGTTCTTGACGATTTTCATTTAAGATTTTGATAGAAGCATTTAAATCATGAATTTTAATTTTGTATTTTTCATTTTCATCCTCTAAAAATTCATGATCTTTCTTTAACCAACCAAATTCTTTTGTCATGTTAGAGAGAGAATTTTCAAGTGATGCATTTTTATCAAATTCAATCTCAAGTTCATCATGTGCATTTTACAAGGAATCTAGAACTTCTTTTAAAACAATGACATTATTTAAAGTATTTACCTCTTGATTGTCGTTTGTTGAGGCTATGAAGCAAACGTTTCTTGCAATCAAGCAATCTTCTCCATCGTTTTGTTCGCCTTCACTTTCAATTTCCTCATCCCATGTGGCGGTCATTCCTTTCTTGCCTTCTCTTCTCTTGAAACGGTTGTTTGAAGAAGGCTCATTGTTGAGTGGACAATCCGGGCAAATGTGTTCAAGCTTCTTGCATCCATAGCATCGGGGTTGAGACGATCCATCACCGAGTTCTTCTTTCTTCTTGAATGGAGGATTGGTCCTTCTATTTTTCATGCCTCCCATGTTCCTTTGCAAGAATTTGATCCTTCTTGTTAGGAGGGCAACTTCATCTTCCATGTCTTCCTTTGTATCTTCATTGTCACCTAAATTACAAGTAAAAGCAACTCCTTTTCCTTTTTCAATTTTAGTTTCAATTTCGGGTGCTTTTGTTTTGAAAATCATTTCATGGGTTATCAAGGACCCTATTAGTTCATCTAGGTTCAATGTATTCATGTCCTTGGCTTCGGTGATCGCAGAGGTTTTGGATTCCCATGACAAAGGTAGGGATCTAAGGAATTTGGTCACTAAATCTCTATTTGAAAATTGCTTTCCAAGTCCCCTTAATCCATTTACAAGGTTCGTGAATCTAGTGTACATGTCGGCAATAGTTTCATCGGGTGTCATTTGAAAGAGTTCATATTGCCTAAATAAGTGATTCATTTTAGATTCTTTGACTTGGTTGGTTCCCTCATGGGTGACTTCTAAGTGTCCCAAATTTCCTTAGCCGAATTCAAATTTGACACTCTATTGAATTCTCCGAGAGACAAAGCACAAATTAGGGAATTCATGGCTTTAGCGTTGTAGTTTGAGGCTTGTTGTTCGGCTTCGGTCCAATCATTTAGATTTCTAGTGGGTAATGTATATTCATTATTAATTGCTCTCCACATTTGGTAATCTTGGGTTAAAAAGATTTTCATTTTGGATTTCCAAAATCCATAGTTTGTTCCATCAAAGTAGGGTGGCCTAGTGTTTGAGTAACCTTCATGGTGTTGATGATGGTTTGCCATTTTTAGAATCTTTACTCTAGACCGGTTAGGGTTTTAAAAATTAGAGACGGAGCTCTGATACCAATTGAAATAAACAAGAGGGGGTGAATTGATTTTAACACTAAATTAGGCCTTTTGAAAATTAATTATGAACCCTAATTTGAATTTTCTTCTCTTGATTAAATTTTTGGTTAGTGCAAATATGATTAAAGACAAAATGAAATGCCAAACCAAAAATAATAATGAAAGTGCAAGAACAAGAGAGAACACACCGATATATAGTGGTTCGGGCAAAGCCCTACTCCACTCTTCTTAAGATCGTCCTTAAGGATTTCCACTATTGGAGACCTCCACGATGCCCGGCTCCTAGGCAATTACACTTCCAAGGGATATTAAATAAGGATGCCCTTACACCTTTACACCGACTCTCCTTCTTCGTCGAGTTCTAAGCGATGCTCCCTAGGGTATTAAGGTAGGATGCCCTAGCCACCTTTACAAGAAATTGAAGATAAATAGCTTGGCTTCTTGTTGAAAGCTTGATGCTCTTTGAAGTCCCTTGATTGCTCTTCAATGGTGATTGCAAGTGAAAGCTCTAAATCCAAACTCTATAGATTTGCAACTGCAAGGCAAGTTTGGGAAAAACAAAATTAGTGATATAAAATCACTTGAGTTTGGAATCATCAAAAGAAGATGGGAATGCCAAGGTGGGAATCATTGGGCTTACATGAACCCTTGTGGTGGTATGGCCTGGAGGACCTCCTAGGTGAACGGAGGTTTGTTGCTGAATGGTCTTCTGTATTCTGAAGGAGCTCCTTTAGCAAGTTCCTTCAAACGGTTATCAAACTCTTCCAACTTCCGTTCTACACTATCTACACGGTCATGCTCTTTTTCATTCCTTTTTTGAGGATTTGCCCGAAGTGTATCAGAGGTCGATCCCGATTGGCTGTTCGGGCTTATTTGTCTATGATGACGCTGATGATCTTGTCCTTTGGGCTCTACTTCTTCACGAGGACGGCGGTCTACGGACCTTGACCGTTGACTTTCATTTCTTCTCACCTATTCAGAGGTTATGGAGTGCGCCGATCTTCTTTGTCGGTGTTCTGGCGTAGGGGAGCGGCGGTTTCTTCGCCGAGGCTCCTCTGTCCATGCATTAGAAGTCCTATGTGATTGCTGTGGTCTGTTGTCTGGCCTCGCCTGAGCGGCGAAGTTCTCAGCCAGACTTCGGTATTGATCAGCCAGGTTTGCCATTTGCTGGACCAAAGTGTTGAATTGTTCTGCTGTCGGGGTGGCAGGTGCTGGAGGTTGAACAGGCAGCTGCTCAGATCGGTCCTCTCTTGGAGGGACGACTATGTGTGATGTTATTTGTTGCCTGGTGTTTCTGCTCTCAAGGTTGGACCGTGCCTCCTGAGCAGAGCTGGTGTGTGCACCTCTCCGAGCTCCTGCCATTTCTGGACCCTTAGAGACTTTTATGCTCGGGGTCCCATGGATGGCGCCAATCTGTAGCGGTCTAAATTTATTAATGGCTGAGCTGGAGACTAGGAGCGAATGGACGGCTTCGGTTTGTCTTCGTGTTTGGCCTACGCACACGAACAAACGGTTAGAAGACCAACCTTGAGAGGGTACTCCAGGAAGGCCCTCCGATGCTTAAGTCAGTAATCGTAACAGATAAGGAAAACTCAACTCAAATAGTATGTTTTGGGAATCGTGTCCTTTACCTTTTGGAGATTACCCCTATTTATAGTGGCTGAGTGTGATAGGGCTAATCCGTAATTTCCCTATGGTATGATTATCATATTTCCCTTGAGCGGATGACAATGAACTGTAAATACCACTTTTCGTAGGGGTCTTTTCTTGACTGCAGTTTGTAGCCCTTTTGACACTTGGGGCCCTTTTGCACGTGGAGCTTGCCGATTGGGTGCTTATTTTCGTCCCCATCAAATCTAAACATCCCACAAGCTCTAGATAGCTTACAAAATCCTAAAATCCCTCAGATACCCTAAGAATCCCAAAAACGCTTATCCTAAAATCCTTTAAGGGCCTGTTTGGATGCCGAGAAGATTTTGATTTGGAATTCTCACATTTGCAGCCCTTTTTGAGTTGACATTTGGATCCCGATCAAATCCTTGAATTTCCGCGACTGACAGTGAAAATATCATATTTCCAAATAAGCTGTGGAAATAAGAAATTGGAAATCCACAGATCTGGCAGTTTCATTCACCGTCTTGGCTCCTCAACCTCTCCCATGGAGCAAGAATTACCCCCCCCCCCTTCCCTCTCTATCTCCCTCAACATGAGCTGGCAGATCTATTCAATTTCTACTGAAAACTCAATTCTAAATCCAAATACAAAATTTGTGGTATCCAAACGGGCCCTTAATGCCCTGTTCGGATTGCAGGAATTTTGTCATAAAGTTTGGATAGGAAAAATAGTTCTAAAATTTCCTACATTTTTACACGTTGAAACAATAACTTGAACCAACCCTATTCAATTTTTACTAAGAGGGAGCATCAATTTATGATAATATCCCTCTAGATTAACCATTCTCGTATTATTTCCCACTAAATCTTGAAAAGCAATTCCATCAGAAATGTTTTTCTTGCTATCCTAACTAGGCCTAAATGCCATGAGAATCCCAAAAACACTTGGATTGCAAGAAAAACCACTCCAATGGAAAACTTTTTCATTAAGAAATTTTTTCTTTCCATGATTTAGAAGAAAATTATATGAATGTGGTTAATTTGGAGAGATATTATCATAAATTGAAGGTCTCTCCAAGTTAAGTCAAGATTGAATAGGACAGGATCAAGTCAATAAATCTTAGAAATATTTTCCTTTCCAAACTTTTCGCAGAAAATTCATGGAATCAAAATCCTGAAAATCCAACATAGGTTTTGGGCACGTTTGGCTGCCATGAAAAAAATTTCATATTAAATCGAGGGTCTCTAAGTGGGGATGAGAGTGAAGTGGCTAAAAATCCGAAAACAAAATTGTTAGAATCAGTTTTCCTTTTTCCTTTTTCCTTTTTCCTTTTTCCTATTTTGCTAATTTAGATTGTCTTCTTTGTTTAGGTTATTGCCATATTTAGGGTTTCCTTATTTTCCTTTTCACATTCTGATTTATGTTTCCTTATTTTGCTTTCCCTAATTTCTATATAATATAGATGTCGTATGGCTATTCAGCAAGGAATAATCAAATTAAGTGCAGTTTTCATATTGAAGGTCGAGTTTCCTCGAATTAACTCATTGGAGGCCTAAGTTTCCTCGAATTAACTCATTATTTTCCCATTTTCTATCATCTTCTTCTTTATTTTATCTTCTGATAGAACGGTGTTCTATCATTACGGTCCTAAGTGGGGGACCGTCTAGGTATGGGACTGGGTGGGACCCAGCCTGGTATGGAACAGGTTTAAAGGGCCTTGCCTAATGCGTTCCATCAGCTCAGGAGCTTTTGGCGTATCGGTTAGGTACCTACAATTTGGTATCAGAGCGGCCACCACCGCCCATGTTCGAGTCACGGAAGGGGCGACCTGTGAAAAGGGCTGCCTGGAAAAAAGGCCAAAGGGAAAGCCATCACAGAGTAGGTCGCCGAGGACGGCGGGTGCAGAAGCGTGGTGGTATGTTAGGGTCCTAACTGGGGGTTGTTAGAGTATATGCCCTGGAAAGGCAGCAGGATGACATTTTCTAATCAATAAAGATTTATTTCATGACTTGAATGGGTATTGACATTTATGAATGTGTGTGATGTGCTTATTTTATTGACACATGTTCATCCTTAGGTAGCATAGTAGAAATGCCATGCTCAAAGGATTTACAGATCCAAGGGAGCAAGGAAATTTGGCATCTCGGTTCTATGCAAGCCTTAATAGTTCCTACTTGGGAAGGAGACTAGACATCTCTTTCTGTATACAACTAGCACCAGTCTTGCCTACATGCACATGACGTGAGGTGACTTATCTCGGTCATCTGGGTAGTGGACCCTAAGCAAGAAGAGTGGGTGAGATGGATCACGTTACCAAACCGGATCAAATAAAGAACAACTTGTAGACAAGAAAGTATAAAGTTGTTCTTGCAGACAGGACCCATCACAAGTCCTTAGACCTGAGGGATCTTATTGGTCTGCTGGTCCGTTCTAGGGTCTTAGTCTATCTTATAGTGATTTTATTTTTAGAGTCACATTCGGATAGAGCTATATCCTAGAGCAAACCCTCGAGACCAATAGTAATACTCAACAAGGGATTCTTCGCCCTAAAATTTAGGGATCGACATCTACAATTTTGTCAGAGCGGTAGGCCTATTAAATAGCCTGGCCAGGCGGATTTGATAAAATATTTATCTGAAAGTTTTATGAAACAATGAATTGTTTTCAAAGGATTTTACAAATGCACTTGGAGGCCGAACACCGCTTGACCAAAATGGTATACCAAGAGTGGGCCAAGGGGGTAAATGGTGTCCACCTCCCGTATGACTCAACTCAGTAGATGTGGTTACAAAGAAATGACTTTCACATACATGATGTGATTAGGGGTAAGATGATCTGACGGTCATCTTCAGGGTTACATCTCGATGGAGGCCACTGACCTAATGCGAGTGTAGTTTAACTACAGAGCGAGATCGCAGTGAGGCTCACCATAGGGTTCTGCAGGATTGACCGTCGGATCCCTGCGACGATCCCACTCACAACTCAAATGACCCGGTAACATCCAAATGGATCAGGGTTCCGCATTTTATGTAATTGCAAGGACGGATATGATCCGTTAAATTAATCTGGATATTAATTAATATATGTGATATATATATATATATATACATGTCTTTGTTAGGAAAGTAACAAAAGACAGTAAGAGAATTTTTCGAAGACAAATTAGAGCCGAAATGACTCTCTTTAGATGTGAGTTATTAATCGATTAAATTATAAAATTAATTATTTAATTATTATACATTATTATGTATTATTAATTTGATTAATAATTATCATAATAATGTGTAATCCAAATGAGGATAGTTATTCCCAAACCAGTTTTGCAAAAGTTGCGGAATTGGAACGGAATTGGGAATTGAGATAGGACTACACATTTGGATAAGGTTTGTGAGGCCCACAACACTCCTAAATCAGTTTGAAAGCTTGAAAAAAGAGTCTCAATTGCTCAAGGACTTTGAGTTGCACTCAAACTCCTTGTTGGATAAGAATTGCTAAATTGTATGATCTACCAAGCAAGCAATTTGTTTCCAACACCAACTCTTATGAGATAAGGCCACAAGGGCTGGAGGGAGGCCTCCATACACATTCTCCCATGTATCTTTAGTGTCCCCACATAGCCTTGGAAGTTTGGGAGAGTCCCATTCACTCGAGGAGTCTCAATTCAAGTTGGTTTCTTAATTGGATTGGAATTGGAAGAGAGAAACAAGGATTTATCAAACCAAAACTATACTTTATATAAAAGAGAGAGGGGAGAACAAAATTTCAAGTATGGAATATTCAAAAATTCGTTCTCCCTTGCTTCTCCCCTTTGGAAAACAGTTTTCCATCTCTCTCCCTCCCTCTCTCTATCTCTCTTCCAATTGAAATAGTTTCAAAGAGAAAGGCTTCAAATCAATTTCTCTATTCTCTATAAAAAAAGGTACTGATTAGATCAGACCTTAAATATGCGAATAAGAGTTATTCACATGAACAATAGCCTAAGCAAAGAAAAAGAATCCATCGATTCAACTTGCAGGGTCCGCGGCGTTTAGAACGATCACAACCGTTCGATGAGTAGATCAAGCAGCGTGATTCCTTGATTTCTTCTTCAAAGAGGTATTTATTTATGTTTGATTAACTTAATTAACTAATCTAGACTTTAGGATCTTGGACAAAAGCAAGATCAAAAAAAAAATTTAAAATTCTATGCGATTTTTGTTCCGCTCTGCATAGCAAACTTGCCGGAAGGGGATAACCTTCCTTCAAGTGGTATCAGAGCAACTAGGGCTCAGATTAGGGGATTAAATTAACCATATAGACTATTGTGTAAAGATCTGTAATTTTGATCTACTCATTGTGATTTTTGATCTGATCAACCTTGATGGTTAAAAAGTAGACTCGAATACGAGTCCAACGCATCAAGAGTCGTCAAAATCTTATATGCGGATTGGGAGATATGCTTTTTACAAGTTAGGGCAAAAGTGGAGCCTTTTGCTAATTTTTATTTAGGGAATTGCATGTTTTATTTCGGAATGGCCCCCAAGTTTTGAGAAAAATTTATAGCCCAAGATTAAATTATTCAAACATTATTTGGGTGTATTCTAAGCATAATCAATAGCTAATATGGTAGTCCGAATATTTTTCTCCCACTTAAAATATTCAAAAATTATGCTATTCTGAAAGGGTTCCCGAAAACCACTATTTTGAGCTTTTCTCTCTCAAACGATTTTGTTTTAACGTAAAACATTTTGTGGTCACTTCTGACATCATAAGGAATGATTATATTAAGTTTTTTTAGATGTCAGTAGTTTTTATCGCTGAATTAAAAATTATTTGATTTAATTTCAGTATTGGTTGATCTCTATTGGTGAAAATTGGGCAAAAAAGATTACTCGACCTCTATCCATGCATGAGATGCATATGGATAATATTTGTTGATCTTTATTATTTATTTTTATGGTTTGATATTGCTAGAATGGAGCAATTAAAAGTCTGCAATATAATAATTAATGATTTTATTGGTTTATGAACTTCCTTTGGGCAGTTGTGCGGACAACTGGTTTTCCATGGAGAATTTCTTTTGATGTACATATTATTTAGGCTAGTGTAGGACACTAGGGTAGTTTATTTTCTTTTTACATCAGAAGTAATGAAGAAAGAAAATTGCTCTTGAGTGTGGACCCCGATCTGAGAGGATCGGTGCTGAGGGACGCGTGATCCCCCCTGCAATCCTCTAAGATCTCCACAACTTGAAGGAGAGCTCTGCCAAGGAACTCTCGAAATGATGCCACCCTCACAGCAAAGCACGAGCGGCGGTACAAAATGAATGAAAGAGATACCTCTTGATCCAAGGATAAATCCTCAAACCAAGACATAGCTAAAACAAACTCAGAGTCGTCATCCACGGATACGCCATGGAACCAAGAAAACAAATGCTCTGCTTGCAACGGATAACCAGAGATACAAAAGGTTCGTGCCTGGTGACGAATGGAGAAGGTTCGAAGAGCACCCCCAATTCACCCGAGTGTGAACACTTGGTCTCTTATGCCATTTATTTACTAACTTTGAAGAGTTTTGGGTGAAAATCATGTGAAATGTGAACGAATATCCCCGAGGAAAATATCTACCTAAACATGCATGACCCGGGGATAATAAGCACATACAAAGTAAATAAAAGAAGTGTGTCACCTAAGCATTGCTAGGTTATGAGTGTCATGCCTAATGGGTGTCTAAGTTCTGGTTGACAAACACATGCATACTACAGCTAAAGGTATAAGGTCTGCACAGGATGAGAAATCTAAAACTAGCAGTTAATCATGAAATGAATTAAGATACAGTAAACGAAATAAAGAATAGACGGAAATACTAGTAGATAGAAGAATAAGCATGTGAGAAAGTCAAGAAATGAACACACACTATCATGACCCTATGCAAAAATCATCATCAATATTCAAACACAAGCCCTAAAGTGCTAACAACAGACCCTAAGACTCTAATGCTTAAGCCCGAGTCTTTAGATGATCTGATGTTCATCCAAAGAAGCCTACGTATCCCCGCCTCCACAAGAATCAAGGCAACTTAGGTCTTCGCATCTATTCTAAACTGTGATGCCTAAGACATCTAGACCTCTATCCTAGACTCGACCTAAAAGACCGGACTAGTTATTACATCTTCTTATGCGATTATCTAAATTCCAGTGGATTGTGGATTTTATGACACCCTATATGCCCTAACTAAATGCGGGTTAGCCCTAAGCTAATGCAGGTGGTACCTACAACCTATGTGTAACTAGGCTGTGTGTCCTAAGAAAAATAACGGGATCACTAACGCATCCTAGACCTAGTCATCAGTCAGTGATGTGAATCGTCAACTGACCGAATGGAGGCGCTCCTAGCTAGGACAAACTCCTAACTCTAACACAAACACACAACAACCACACAACAAATCAAGGACAAACACCTAACTCTAGAACAAACTCCTAACTCTAGAGGAAGAGTTTTTTTAAAACAAGATTTTAAAGTTGTTTATTCAAAAAAAGATTTAAAATGCTATTTACAAAAGTTTGGCTAGACTTGGGATAAAGATCCCAAGCTGCACTACGTACCTCATGAAAGTGGATCAAGCCAACGTTGTTCGAAAATAGATTTTCCATACTCTCCTAATGACTCATATCTTCTCAGATGCTTTAAAGTTTTCCGATGCTTTTGATGTTTTATTGCTGTTTTGAAGTGTTTTTATATTTTTGGTGCTTAAAAAGTGCATTAACACCCTTTCAGCTAAAGGGGATCCGATAGAAGAGCCTCTAGACCCACCATATGACGGTAGGGTGTTAAAGAGGGAAACAGGATCCCCAAAGCCTAGGAGGAAAGAAAACAAACGACGGAACTAAAATTTCGATACGAGTACACAATCTCAAAGAGATGACCAAAAGCCAACGAGACTTAGCTAGTCTCCAAAGGAGAGGATATCTAACTTATGGAGTAAAACCCCTAAACAAATGACAGATAAAAAGCTTCTAACCCTAAGGGCAGACTTCTAACCAATGACGCTAAAAAAGGGTACTGACAAGAAAATGGTGTCTAACAACTCTATAAAAGGGGGCGAATAAGTCAAAGACCGCTAATAACGCTACCAAGAATGGGGTAAAATTGAGTCAAAGACTCGCTAGAAGAAGCGAGGTTCTAATATGAGGCTGGGTAAGCCTCTTAAAGGGAAAACTCTCTAAATGAGACAGGGCTTGTCTCCAAATAAGGGCTCTACCAATGAGGTAAGAGATGCTTCTCTGCGAAACCAAGATAACCTTCCTAAAATGGGCTCTAATCGACAAGGCGTGTCTCCAAAGGAGAATCACCTTAATGAGACATAGTGTGTCTCCTAGTAGGGCTCTAGATAACTCTTTCATTGCCCATTATAAAATATCTACCTAAAGAAGAAGAAAGGATAGAGAAGAGGGTACTACCATATCAAGGTAAGTCCCTCTAAATAATGGGCTTGGGCTAAAGCCTTCATCGCCCTTTGCCATGAATGAGGCTATTAATATCTAAAGGCGCCTCAAAGACTAGGAAAATCTTCCAAAAGAAAGGAGAAATGCTACACCAAAATCTACGAAAATCAAAAACTATACGGATGAGACATTTGTATTCTTCAACAGATCAAGCTTATCCAAAACTTAATCAAACCAGGTTAGTAGATATAACACAAACCAACATAAACCTATTGTCAATACAAATGTCCACTGATTCAATTAGAGATAATAGACAAAGATTAAGTTGAAAAGAATGTTAAACTTGTGCAAGTATCACAGGCATCTGTGCGTAAAACTAATGAAAAGCTAAACCAGTATAGGGACCATATGAATCAACGTATATAGATTTAATGAGAAACCAAACCAATGCAGAGATCATAAACATCTGTGTGTAATACCAATGAAATTAAATAAAGGCATATGTATCCCGAGTAAGTACTCTTACATATTTCCAGCCCCAATTAAGCCTTATCAACTCAAAGCACTTTTCTTCTTGATACACTCATACATATCATAATGACCACATACACACATATATATACACATAGACATACACCCTCACATACACACATATACACATAGACACTTGTACCTAGGCCTGCAAAACATTCACACAGAACATGGATTGAATTGTGAGTGAATAATTTATTCTTTCATTATAAAACAGGAAATGAACTGCGGGATATGTGCTAACAAGAAGTGATTTCGAGACCAAATTGTGTCAAAATAAAGAATCATATATTCACATTCCCTCAAACATGCACTCACATATTCACAAGCACATACACGCTTACGAACACACACTCACTTGTGCCTCATTAAATTTAAGCAATAAACAAGGCACCTTATGAGTCCATTGCTAAGAGGGCTGCTATGGTCATTATGACTCCATAGCTAAAAGGACTGCTATGAGCACTACCATGTTCACAGAACAAGAATGAAAACTGCTATGGACTGTTTAGGCACAGGACTGGATGAGCATTGGACTGGTTAGGCACTGGTTAGGCACTGGACTGGCTGTTCACAGGTTAGGCACTGGTTATGGGCACTGGGCAGGTTAGGCATTGGACTGGTTAGGCACTGGACTGGTTGTGCACTGGTTAGGCACTGGACTGGTTGTGCACTGGTTAGGCACTGGACAGGTTAGGCATTGGACTGGTTAGGCACTGGACTGGTTGTACAATGGTTAGGCACTCGTTAGGCACTGGACAGGTTAGGCATTGGACTAGGTAACAAGGATTGGTTCCCACTATTATCATGGCAAAAACTTAACTCAACCCCACCAGATTGTATGCCCACCACAAGAATACAACTTAATGGTATAAAATGAAGAATACAGGGGGTCAAAATCTCCCTAAAATTTCAAAGCTTGACGAGGCAAATTGAATGACTTTAATTCCATGCAGATACCCCCACATATATCGGAGGTATCGAAGAAAATTAAGATAAGTCTGGCCCCACATCTCCATTTCCTGTAATTTAAATAAGTAACAAGCTCAAAATGCCTTTTTCATCTTCCCATTAGAACTTCAAAATAAAATGATTATGAAATAAAATGAAGCTAGGGAATATTGACCGCAAAATAAAATACCACGTTGAAATCCTTTTTAATTACTTACAAAATCCTTTTGAAATATATGCAAAGCATGAGGCACACAACAACATCCAATTCATTCCTCGTCAACACGGGCAAAACTCATTTTCTTCATACAGAACCTTAAAATGGATACGTAACAGGATGTAATAAAAATAACGATAAAAAATAAAAACAGTACAAGACAGATCAGAAAGGTAATCTTGAGAATATCAATTGATAAATCTGAGGAACAAACCCATATAGACCCATGAAGGTGGCCAAAGACAGAGACCAGGACAAGCATGTTATTATCAAGGTCAATAAACATCCAAAGTCTACCTGCTCGCCATCTATAAGAATCAAAGATTCGAGCTCCAATATGAGGATAATGGGGCAGAGATGGAATATATCATGACAACCGCTATATCTTCTAATAACAGTCCATTCTCCCTAGTGGGCATGACTAAGGCCAATTAGAGTAAACAATTAGGCATTATTCAACACAGATGCAATGTCCTATTTAACCAATGGAATGCAAATCATGGAAAAAAAAATTTATAAGAAATGAACAGAGCCATATTGAAGCAATTTAAACGCCATACAGCATACAAAAATGACATGAGTTAAAGCATTGCATAAAGCGAATGGGATAAATCAGGTCAATTATGTCCAACTTCCATTTGCTCCTTTAACCAATTTATAAAAAAAAATCATTTAAGCAGTTGCACAACTATTTGAACAACTCCTGACACGTTGGACCCAAGTGTATAATAAGCTCTTCCATCATTGACTTCTTCTACTAAGGTTCGATTTTTGGGGGTTTAACTCACAAATGACAGGCTCAATTGGATGGATTGGTCTCAAGGAGAATTAAGTGCTCTTTCTCATTCAGAGATCCAATCTCATTACTTGTATTTAGCGGGGGTCAAATATCTAGAGGGCATTGCTCCAAGGTTGAGAGAGACAATACTAGCAACACCACACTATGATATATACCCACAAACACAGACACGTATGCACACATTCACATGTACACATACATACACACAGACTCACATTCATACACTCACACACACACTCACACACACACACACACACATACATAGATAAATACACAAACACATATATACACGCACATAACCTGTTAATTCCAAATCACAAACTAATAGAAAAGCATACAAGGTAACTAAAAGCATACAAGGTAAATCGATATAAGCTAGATGAAATACACAAGCCAAATCGATACAAGCTAGATAAAAGCATACAAGGTAACTTGGACAAAAGAAAATTCCAATCCAATGCTCATTCAAACAACAATTTCATGCATCTACTGCAATGATTTTAGGCATACAAATCCTTTCCTCAAATCTAAGATGTCTGAATCTCTTTTTCGATCAAAATTAACATAAAAAAAAAAAGAATCTCAGATTTCAGAACATTTAATTTAGTTTAAAGAAACATACCTGATAGCAGCTTTTTCTAAAAAACAAAGTATGATGAATTCACAAATCTGAACTCAAACGATGCCTTAGGTAACCGATTGGATCTTCAACACAATTGATCTAATCCAAGCTAAAATTATTCAAATCTTCATATGATAGTCTATGGCCAGATCTCATCCAGTGTAAACTGAAGAAAAGAAGAAAGTATGAACTCATATTAGAGTTCCACGAGATCAGAAACTGAAAAATGAACAAAAGAGGAAGAAAATGATCTTGCAGGGGAAACAAACATAGCATATCAGAGGAGAAAATGGGTGGATCTTGTTGTGATGGTGGAGGCGAGGGTTTTGGGCTGAAATGAAATGGGTCGTTGTAGATAAAGATGGGGACGATGGTAGAAATGGGGTTTGGGCAGAATTCGGGGAAAGAATGGTGATATCAATGGGAGTTGGGCTGAGGCAAGGGTAGTGGCTCAGTGGAGGAGATGGGGGTCCCTTTTTCTCTTTCTGCCACTCTCTTCCCTTCTCAAGAAAATGAGGAGCCTCCTTTTTCTTCTTCTCTACTGTGTGAAAAACAAACTTTAACCCTCAAGCTCTCCAACTCAAAAGCCCTTCTCCGTAGGTCTTTTGCAAATTGTAGCCACTAACCTTGAAATCCTAACTTCTCTTCCAAAATATGAAAGAAATGAGAGTGAGGTCTGATAATGGTGGAGGTGGATTGATGGTGGTCGAAATGGGTGAAGAAGACAATGAAAATGGTGGAAGGGGTGGCTGATGATGGTGCCTTAGCCGGATTCCTGCAATCCGACCGGAGAAGATGGTGGTGCCGGTGAAGGAGATGGGGCAGTGGGTGTAAAGATGGAATTTAGAGGAAGAAGAAAATGAAGGAAAGGGTTTGGGTTTTAATCAGGGGAAAATGGGTTTGGGTGGCTCGGCTGATGGTGGGAAGGGAAGGAAGATGGGTTTGGGGGGAAAATGGGTTTTGGGTCAAGAAAATGAGATGGGGTTTGATAAAGATGGTGGTTGTGAAGAGGAATGAAGTGGGTTTCTATGGAGGAGGTTTTGTAGAAGATGATTATGATGATAGAATATGGGGGTATTGGGGTTGAATCTACAGAGGGAAGGGTGGCCGGATTCCGGTGAGATGCCCGGAGTTAAGGTTTGGGTTAAACGAAAATGGGTTAGGGTTTGAAGTTTAGGGATTCTTCCTTTCCTCCTCCTCTCTCTCTCTCCCTCTAGCTTTGCTAAAAAAAATGAGCCTCCTTCACTCGTTTTTTAAGGGAAATGATATATTTAAACCCCTCCAAACCTCCCTTGGGGAACCACTTCTAGTGCATTTATAACCACCCTTTTTCTTTTTACAGCCAGGGGGGCTTGGGTGAGAAAAATAGAAATGGTATGTTCAACCCCTTTTGTTCCATAGGCAGCCCCCATCTATACATTCTGGCTACTCCTTTGTACATGGGAAGGTGGTCCAGGGCAAAAGCAAAGGGGAAAATTTTTTGCAACAAATATCTTTTTAAAAATTAATCTCAACCCTCCAAATCCTCTTTAGGTTCAATGGTGAGGATTGACGGCTTTTTAACCACCTAGGAAGCTTCCAAGCTTCCTAATATTTCCTTCCAACTAATCCTAGCCCTAAATCTCCATTAATCTAGATTAGGCTCTAATCGTTACTTGCCAAACAAGAAAGAAATCTTTCTTATTTACAAAACTGCCCTGCTCCTGGATAATGCACCCCCTAATTATGTAACACATTAATCTGCACGCCTGTATATTCTCCAGGACAGCCCACCGCAGTAAACTTGAACTGGCTTTCCAGGTTCAAGCGCACCACCTTTTCTTGCTAAATCACCACCCTTATTTCTACACTACTCTACACTACAAACTTCATTCATTCACTAGGCAAACCTCTACAGATTCAGATAAAATTTCATGGGGACCTAAATGAGATCCTAACCTACCCTAGGAACGAATTGGGGACACTAAAACACTAATTGGATATGGTTTCTATCGTAACTGAGCTTATTAGGGTTCGGTCAAAATGGGGTGTCTACAGATGCCCCTCTTTGGCAGAGCGTGTTTGATGCGCGAATGCGAAAGCTGAAGAGACAACACATTTTGGCCGACTCGGCTTTGAAAAGATTAGATTTTGGATTTTTTGTTTTGAAAAAGGTTTTTACAAAATCAAATTGGTGAAACAGCCTTTCACCAGACTCTAACCCCGCAAACATATTGGTGAGATAGTCTCTCTCCGACTCTTAACTCAGTGCTTGTATCAAAGATTGAAGATTTTGATTGACAAATTAAATCAAGTATCACTCGACTAATTATCGGGTGCTAAAACGAGTAAAGGATATTTGAGAAGACTCAAAACCGGATTATGAAATTACCAAGACAGGTAAAGAAGTATTTGAGAAAACTCAAACTTCCAATACAGGATCACAAGACGGGTAAAGAATATTTGAGAAGACTCGAACTTTCAATACCGGAGCACAAGACGGGTAGAGAATGTTTGAGAAGACTCAGACTTTCAATACCGGAGTACAAGACGGGTAGAGAATGTTTGGGAAGACTCAGACTTTCAATACCGGAATACAAGACGGGATAGAGAATATTTGAGAAGACTCAAACTTTCAATACCGGATCACAAGACGGGTAAAGAATATTTGAGAAGACTCAAACTTTCAATACTGGATTACGAAACTACCAAGACGAGTAAAGAACATTTGAGAAGACTCTAACTTTCAATACCGGACGGGATGATGATATATCGAGTTTTTATCCTGGAATCGACAGCCAGATCACTCCTAACATAACCTTCTAGAGGTTAGAGAGGAGGAAAATGAGCTAAAACATAGCATAGCTAGAAATGATTAGGAAAATATGACCTTTACCAAAGGTATAACTCACAGAAATTTGATGAAATCTTGCGGGCTTTGGCCCCTTTAAACAAGTAAATAAAAAACTATGCTTATATTTTGAAAACTGCGAAACTGAATTCCAAATTCCAATGAGGATTAGATTTTTTTCTGAAAAACTAATCAAGGAATTTTGCTCAAAAGGGTGTGTCAAAGCTTCTCTTATCTTTATTTGATAAGAATAGCCATCTCAATCCTAAATTTTTGTTCGACATCTTTTATGACTTGGGAAACAATGGATTTTATTTCCATGACAAGATTCAAAAGAGAGCCAAACGCAAGGGTTCAACTGAAGGTTTTCATTTCAAAGAAATGTTTGAGGTTACAAAGCTTTGACGAATACAAGAAAATGGGTTCTGCATAAAGCATTCTTCCTTCTGCACTTTGTGATAACATTCTGAATAATCTTGAGAAACTGCCCCTTCTGAACTCTGCTCTGTTCGGCTTTGTCCGCAGGAGATGCAACTTCTTGCTTTTAAAACTTATCACCCCAGCTTCAGGAGGAATACAGGCTAAACTTGACCTTAAAGACTTGACTTTGACTTGACGATGAAAAGATTTTGACACACAATAGACAGGACTTTGACAAATAACAAGCGAAAGCTGTGACAAACACATAACTTAGACTCTAAAAGAGACTGAATCTGCTTCTTAATTTGATGAATGTTTAAGGTGGTAACAGTCTACCACTATTAGAATCTTTTGAATACCGCATCTAAAAGTGTCTAATTCCTCCTTTCGGTATTTCTTTCATGGTTATCATCTCCTTTAGGTTGCTTAGTTTTAACCACTTTAGCTTGAAGAAGTATCAAAAGAAATTATGCAGGCGCTTACTCAGACTTTGAAGTAATGCCAAAACGAAAGTCCAATCGGCTTTCGGAACCTTTGTCCTTTGTGAAATCACTGCCATGACTGAATCGCCATTTTTAGGGTTTCGATTCAGCGGACCGTATGCCTTAATTTTTGCCTGGACTACCCGCCCTTGCAGGTTTTCCATCCAGCAGGCTTAATACCCTGACTTTTGCCTAGACCGCCCTTTCAAGTTTTCAGTCTAGCGGGTCTGAGACTCCTTTTTTTTCTTTCTTTCTTTCTACAAACCTGGGCCAATAACACTAGAAGGACTTTTCAGGTAGGCTTGGGTTCAAAAGGGATTAAACTTTGGTTAATCTTGAGCAACTGGACCGAATCTGGACCTTCCAGACTGCCTACGTATCCCCAAAGAAATTGGAAATCAGGTCTCGCATAGTTCGGGTTTAATATCTTTTATGACGAAAGGCATAAAAGATGCCCCTGGTTTAAGTTTGACAAAGATATTTTGATTTTGATTTTGGCTCAAAGGTTTTAGCAAAAAGGGTTTTCATTTTTGAAATCTAGGCTATTGGCTTAAAGCTCAAATCGTCCAAAGATAGCCTTCTAGTGTTTTAGGCATACTATTTCTTTAACTGATCCAGGTTTGTAGGTTCTGTTAATTTTTCTCCATTTTCATCGAGGAGTCTTACGGCTTTTTCCGGTAGGACTTCATCAACAATATAAGGACCAGACCAATTTGGTCGAAACTTTCCTCTTGGATCAAATACCGGTGCCCTATAGGACTTCAAGACAAGATCTCCTGGTTTCAAATCTCGGACACGAACCTTCTTATTGAATGCCCTTTTAATCCGCCTTTGATACCGCTGGATATGATAAAGAGCTTGTAACCTCTTCTTATCTATCATCTGCAATTCTTGATGTCTGGCCTTCTCCCATTCAGATTCTGGCAAGCTCGCCTCCATCATCACTCTCAGGGACGGGATTTTGAGCTCAACGGGCAAAACTGCTTCCATTCCATACACTAAAGAATACAGAGTGACGCTTGTAGAGGATCTGATCGACGTCCTGTAAGCCCACAAAGTATAACGAAGCTTGTTCGACCAGTCTTTATAAGTTTCTGTCATCTTGCTGATGATTACCTTGATGTTCTTGTTTGCTGCTTCAACGGCTCCATTCGTCTGCGGCCTATAAGGAGACAACTTGTAATGCTTTATTTTAAACTCTTTACACAAGTGTGCTACTTCCTTCTTGAAGTGGGAAGCATTATCTGAGATTAACTCATGAGGTACTCCTTATCTGCAAATAATGTTTGTATGGATAAACTTCGCAACAGAGATAGAAGTCAAAGAAGTATAAGAAGCAGCTTCAATCCACTTCGTAAAGTAGTCGATGGCAACCAAAATATACTCATGTCTGCTAGATGACTTCGGAAATACTTTCCCAATGATATATATTCCCCATACTGAAAACGGCCACGGCGAAGTGAGAGAATGCAACTCTGAGGAAGGTACATGAATAAGATTTGCATAAACTTGACATTTATGGCACTTCTTTACGAAGGCGAAACAATCTGCCTCCATGGTTGGCCAATAGAATCCAAGTCTCAGAATCTTTCTGGCTAACATCTTTCCATTCATGTGAGGACCACAGACTCCCTCATGGGTTTGTTCAATAAGATCAGCTGCTTTGTCTTCATCAACACACAAAAGCTGGATCCCATCAAAAGATCTGCGATATAACTATCCACCACAAATAACAAAATTGCCAACTAATCTCTGAAGGGCTTTGCGCTCTTTCCCAGAAGCATCAGGTGGAGCCCTTCACCAGATATGAGATTCCTGATGTCTGTATACCAGGGCTTCCCATCTGGACATCTGGCTGCTATTTCAGTAACGTTTACATGCGCTGGCTCCCATTGCAATCACACTACAAGTGGCTAGACCTTCATTGTTGCTGAAATGTCTAACATCGAAGCCAGTGTAGCCAAAGCATCAGCAAAATGATTCTTTGTTCTGTACAAGTGAGTAAATGTAATACTCCTGAACTTCTTGACCAAAGATTCCAGATACGTATTATAAGGGATCAATCTATCTTCTCGAGTCATCCATTTCCCATTAATCTGGCAAATGATCAGGATGGTATCCCCAAACACATCGATGTCTCGAATCTGCAAAGCTAAGGCTGCCTCAAGTCCGGCAATACAAGCTTCTTACTATGCCATATTGTTGGTGCACTCAAACTGCAACTTGATAGATATAGGAATATACTCCTTCTAGGGGATACGAGTACTGCTCCTACTCCCTGACCCTGGTTATTGACTGAACCATCAAAATACATTGTCCATCTGGTATTTGGAATATCTTCCTCAACATCCATAATCTCTTCATCAGGAAATTCGGCCTTCAGTATGCGTTCTCTTCCACAGGGGAATCAGCTAACTGTTCTGCGATGTCCCGCCCTTTAACAGACTTCTGAGTGACATAAGTAATGTCGAACTCAGATAACAATAACAACCACCTTACAGTTCTTCCAGTAAGAGCAGGCTTCTCAAACAAATACTTCAACGGATCCATCCGTGAAAGTAGAAGTGCCTTGTTCAATAACAAATAATGTCTGAGCCTCTGAGTTGCCCAAACTAATGCTAGACAGTTCTTCTCCAAGATTGTATACTTCACTTCATATTCTAGCATCTTCTTACTAATGTAGTATATAGGCTTCTCCTTCTTAGACTCTGAATCTTGCTGAGCAAGCATACAACCCATCGCTGTATCCGTGATGGACAAATACAACAATAATGGCTGACCCAGGATGACAGGGGATAAAACAGGAGGTAAGAACAAACACTGCATGATCTTTTCAAAAGCCACCTGGCATTCTTCAGTCCACTTCTTCGATGAATTCTTCTTCAGAAGCTTGAAAATAGGCTTGCAGGTCATAGTCAGATGAGTTATAAACCGTCTCAGATACTAAACTTTTTCGAGAAAATCTCGGATCTGCTTTTCGGTCTTCAGCGGTTCCATCTCTTGAATCGCTTTAATTTTCTGAGGATCTACTTCAATTCCCCTTTCGCTCACCATGAATCCAAGTAGCTTTCCTGAAGTAACCCCGAATACACACTTGCTGGGGTTCAGACGAAGCTGATACTTTCTGATTCTTTCAAAGAATTTTCTTAAAGCGACAGTATGCTCCGGTCGAGTCTTTCCCTTGACAATCATATCATCTACATAGACTTCGACTTCTTTGTGGATAATATCATGAAGAAAAGTAGTCGTGGCTCTCTAGTAAGTAGCACCTGCATTCTTCAGCCCAAAAGGCATTACTCTGTAACAGTAAGTTCCCCACTGAGTAGTAAACGTTGTCTTGATCATATCTTCAGGTGCCATCTTGATCTGATTGTACCCCGAAAACCCATCCATAAAAGATAACAAAGCGTGATCAACTGTATTGTCAGCCAGATAATCAATGTTCGGAAGCGGGAAGCCGTCCTTCGGACTTGCCTTGTTGAGGTCCCTGAAGTCCACACACATCCTGACCTTTCCGTCCTTTTTGGGCACCGGCACTATATTCGCTAGCCATTTTGGATATTCAACAACTTGAATGAATTTTACTTCCCGTAGCTTTTTAACTTCGTCATGAACTTTTAACTCCCATTCTGTTTTGAGTTTCCGGAGTTTTTGCTTCTTTGGCTTTGCGCTAGGGATTAGAGGTAATCAATGCTGGACAATGTCTTCGCTCAATCCTGGCATGTCATCGTAAGACCAAGCAAAAACCTCCTTGAACTCCTTAAGTAAAGTGATTAATTCCTCACGCTTCTCAGGAGATCAAGTTTTACCAATTTGGATTTCCCGAGTTAAGGTTTCGTCACCTATATTTACGATTTCAATTTCCTCTTCGAGCGGTCTTGCTTGACGACTCTCCTCTTGTTGAATCATATGTTTGATTTCAAGGGAAGTTTCATCGGCATCCTCATCAGAGGGGGAATCTTGATTATCATTGTTAATGTTATCAATTTTAAGAGCAGAGTCAGTACTTGAAATGGAAACAGGAGAAATAGAAACAGGAACTTATGTAAAAGAGTCTTTCATTTCATTCATAAAATTGATTACATCAAGAATGGAATAGCCCACAACAAGCATTATATTGGACTCTAACGATGTATTCACAGACTCAACAGACAACTCAACATTGAACTCATCCAACTCTGGCATATATGCAGTTGAAGAATTAAACTCATCATCTAAAGTATTCTCAGACTCGACTTTATTGGAAAGAGACTCGTCACCGACTCCGGAACCAGGTCCAACTTCTACGGTATCTGCATCAAAAGAATCATTAGAATAAACAAACTCAATATTAGACTTGGAAGTAGATGTGTACTTAGAGACCACTGACTCTTTTGAGGAAACAGGACTATACTGAAAGACTACTTGAGGTAAAACCTAGGAGGTCCAGTTGGTCAAGGGTCCCTCGGGTGGGGTGATTAAATCTGCGGGGTTCAGAATGAATGCATCCCTATCAATCACTGCTACCACTGATGCTTCGGTTTCACTACTAATCACGCAATCTGCTGACTCTTCGGCCTCACTACTAATCATTGCTACCACTGGATCTTCAGTCTGAAACAAGCCATTCAGACAGTCCGGCTCTAAAACATCAGCCCAATCAGTTTCCGGTGCTACCTCAGTAATCTGTGTACTCACTGGCTCTTCTGCTAACTCTAGGTCAAAGAAACTTTCAGAGCCCAGAAGCCTTTGCCCTGTCACATCATCGGTCCATGGTTCAGCAAACCCGCAAAACGGAAAATCTGCCTCCTCTTTTCTGAAAATGTCATTTCTGATCAGACTGATTGGTCCCATAGGCAATTCTAGTCCCCGGCAGCGGCACTCGGCCCATTTCAGCATGTATCTCTTCATTTCCCTGACCTCTTGCTCAGTCGGCTCATATCCTAAGCCAAAAAGACCATTGAGTAGGGCCTTGGTGATACTTTCCAAGCCCTGCTCTTGGAATATAGCCTTGTTTATGAATCATCCTGACTACATTCGAGTTGGTACTAGTCAAGAAGAAAACTTCTTCGTCCATGGCCTCCTCCATGGATATGACCGACACCTCCAATGAAAAACCTGTCAAACTGACATCCGCTTCCTTCCCAGCTACGAGCTCCTGCGAAATCTGTCCAATTTCTAAATCTGGGTCACCCTTTACAGTCACTACCCTATTATTATGAACAAACTTCAACTTTTGATGAAGGGTAGAGGGGATAACTCCGACCTTATGCAACCAAGGTCGACCCAATAACAGCAAGAAAGAAGCTTGAATGTCCAATACTTAAAATTCTATGTCGAAATCTTCTCCTCCTATCTGGATTTCAGTGGCCAGGGTTCCGATGACATCTCACCGGGTGCCATCATATGCTAATATACCCTGCTCTGAAGGAATAAAATCTCCGGGCCCAAAGCCCAAAGTCGTGGCAGTACTCAGCGGGCAGATATTCAGAGTAGACCCGTTGTTGACTAGTACTTCTGGTACCCTCTTCTTGTTACAGATTATAGTGATTTTAAGTGAACGGGTGTGGTCTCTTCCTTCAGGAGGTAAATCGTCATCTGTGAAAGATACTGCCTTGGAAGTCTTAGCCACAGCGACTAGGCTTACCAACTCATAGGGTGTAATCTCAGTTGACACCTGAGCAGCATTCAACTCTCTGAGTACAACCTTCCTGTGCTTAGACGAAGACATAAGTAAACCCCAAATGGAAACATTTGCTTGGGTCTTTTCCAGCTGCTTCAACAGATTATCTTCTTCCTCATCTGCACTCGGCCTATTCTGCCCTTGATTCTCGGCTACTCTTACTGCTTCTGCAGGGTTTTCTGCTCTCAACTCTGCGGGCTTGAACACACGGCCACCCCTTGTAACATGACGAAGCTCGTCACACTGATCTTCTAATAGAAGCAAATCATCTGCATCCGATCTCAAAACATACGGAGTTTCATTTATCTCTTCTTCCTCAAAATCATCAATCCTTAGAACATAAGGAGTTTCTTTTTTTGCCTCAACATCTTCGCATCGAAGGACATATGGTTGAGAGGATGCCTCTACCAAACTGGTACTACCCATCCAGAGGGCATAGACCTTTCTCTTTCCATCTCTTTGATCTCCTCAGGGTCAAACCTTAGGATATAAGGTTCCTCACGAGTGATTACACAAATGAGAGCGGATGGATCAAGAACTGGCTCCTCGACAAAAATGGCGTTCGTCGTAGGAGGAGGAATAGCACGATGATTAGGAAGAGGATTCTGAGTTACATTGGGCCTTTCCACCCAAGTTTTCCCTTTTCTAACATAGTCTGGAGCACATGCTTTAAAGCCAGACATCTTTCAGTGAAGTGAATCGAATTTCTGTGGTACTCACAATACTGGTCTAATCTCCAGTATGGGGGCAGCGGGTTGGGTACTGACCTGATTTCAGGTAGTCTAATTTTCTTATCCCTTATCAACCTTTTCAGAATCATAGGTAAAGGATACGGGAGTGGATCAAAGTGCCTCTGAGGTTTCTGCTCTACTGGTGCTGGAGCTGGCTTTGCCACTTCCATTACAGTTCTGGCCACTGGGCGAACATAGTCACCTGGTCTACTTCTTTCTATACAACCACAGGTCTCTTTCATTCTCTAATGTCAGATGGAAGTCTGGACCTCAGACCCTTAGTTATTGCATCCTCAGTCCTCGTCCCAGTCTTAATCAGATGGTCAAAGTCGGTGTAATGCTGAGGAGTACTGCGGCGACAAACTTTTAATCACCAGCTTGATCTGATCTTCTTCTGATAGCCTCGCACTCAGTTGTGCAAGCTTTCGATGCCAACGACGGATAAAAAATGTAAAGGTCTCCAGCGGACCTTGCTTTAGCTGCTTGAGGTCCCTCTTGGTAACCTCTATTCCTTCCTCCATCAAAAATTGTTCTACAAATTTGTTGGAGATGCTTTGCAAGGTCTTCACCTCTTCGGGTTTCCGACGCAGAAACCACTTCTTCGCAACCCCAGTAAGAAACATTAGAAAGACCCTGGCCATTTGCTCAGGAGCTAGCCCATACTGTTGTGACAACTCAATAAATCGCCTCATATGATTCCGGGAACACCCAGTCCCATCATATTTGTCATAATCGGGGGTTTTGAATTTAGGGGGCAAGGTGACCCCAAGAGACATTATCAGCTCGGATATGTCGAACTGCTTTGGGCCTTGATGCTTCAAGCTTTCCATGTCTTTTGTCAGTTTCTCCAATTGGTCAGCTACCTGCTTCTCCTTATCATACCTAGCAAGATCTGGACTGCAATATTCTTCAGCATACTGCTCTTCCTCCAGGTCGATGTCTACTGGTGGGATAAAAGGACGGTTCAAGTTTGTAGGGTTCGGATTTGCAGGTACAACGAGAGGGGGTTGAACTGCAGGTGCTCTAGAAGTAAAGACCTTTTCATTAGACTGAGCTTTGATTTGGGCCATCTCTTCTTTCATAAAGGCCATATCTCGGGTAAGTTCATCATCATCTCTTGAATTTTAGCTAGCGCATCATTGGGTTCAGCCATTTGGACAGATTATGAGGATTCAGATGACTCAGATAAAGAGGGTGCAGATTGCTCAGGTAAGGTTAGCGGTTCAAATTGAAGAATGAGTCTAGACGTTGCTGACTGTTTAGACCACGAAGGTTGACTGACACTTGAGGGAGCGATGTTTGCTCGATTTCATAATCCTGAGTTGGAAATTAATATACTAAAGTAAAACGATAACAATTGAGATAAAGTATTATGTACCAATAAAGATAAGAGAAAATCATGAACACTTTTTCATTAATTAAAGTCAAACTGTAGTTACAATCAACAGAACATTAATCTTTGATAACAATTGGATGAAAGTAACTATTTACAATGAAATTTGAAGAAATTCAAATGACAATTTCCTGAAAAAGAATCTTCAAAGCTCTCCAATCCGAGTTCTCTTGTTTACAGGCCCTCCAGATATTCCTCCATTCCGGAGCCTAAACGCGAAAGCAAATATCTTCTCCGATACTTTGTCTCTCCAAGCAGCTACTATGGAACTAATGAGATCAGGAGTAAGGTCTTCACAATGTGGTAGTGCAACAACCTTGGGAGAGCATGAAATTCCAGTAATCTGACTAGGAAAACACATGGGTTCATAGAAAGAAGATTTTTCTAAACCCATGAGGTAAACAAATGAGTATGGGGAGGTGCTGGTGATAATTTATGGGCATGACTGACTTACTCAACGAAATTGGTTTTCCCCTACATTCTGCAACCAATGGTGCCATTCATTAAGCGGAGGTTGCTTAACCTTTGCTTTCCAGGAATGAAAACTTTTAAGGGTGTACTCAATGCGGTTCTGAGGCTGAAGGATAGTGAGTTTTTCACAAAGCCAGACATATAACAGCTTAGCACATCCGAAAAAATTATCCTGAACCTTTTTACTAGCAATAAGGTCTAAGCCATAAAAGGTTTCTGCTAACATTGTAGGGACAGGATTTCTCCCCTCATTAATTTGTTCAACTATCTTCATCAAGGTGAAAGGGGCAGCACTAGAATCTCCACGAATGGCATGGCGTGCAAAGACAGCAAAAATTAAGGCATTACGTCGACATTCCTGAAAACGGGAGTCGACAGGATCGACGTTTCTGAAAAAAAGTTGAATGAGGGTTTGAAATTGCACATTTTTCTATGTCAAGCATGGCAGAGTTTTTACAATCTTATTTTAGAATAATTTGCAAAAAAGATCACGAGGGGAGTCTATGCTTGAAGGTCGGATCCAAAGTCCTTCAGGAGGGAGCTCTAACAGCTCACACCAATCTTCAAATATAGGACAAAGTTCAAAAGACCCGAATCGAAAGACATGAAAAACAGGATCCCAAAGTCCAGCATCTGCTTGAAGAAACTTCCAATTTATACCGCGACTATTCGGATGGGTAAATGAATTGATGAAATGCTCCGCCTTACTCCTTTCTTCACACCTTAGCGGAAAAGATTTAATAGTCTCAGCTATCCATTTGTTTAACAAATTGTTCGCCATGATCAGACCTAACATTCAGATAGGACAAAGATCATGAGGGAATGGGGATAACTTTGTATAGAGAAATGACAAGGATAACTTGGCAATAAATTATATGAAAAGGATACAATTGATGACCCTGAATTTTTCATCAATAATCGAGGATGATCAGTAGATCAGAAGAGTGGACCACGGCCACAAAATGACAAAAGTAGGTCATATACCAGATCTAAATCTGACGATGGATACCAACAACTGTATGATCAAGGAAATCGGTAATTATAGACCATGGCCATAAAGACAGCGTGCAAGCCATCGACCAGATCTAAGACAAAACAGATAATCAGATAAGAATAACCTAATAAGTAATATATACACAATATGGATATATGACACAACAATAGGATGGATACACATCGAAGAGTAACATATACACAACATGAACCTATGACACAACAAAAGAATGTGTAATGTATACACAATATGAATCTATGACATAACAAAAGAATGGGTATACAATTGAAGGGTAATATATATTATGGCCATGAGAACGACAAATATAGGCCACTAATCAGGTAAGCCTGAAAGAATGTAAATATAATTGATTACATCAAGACCTCCTCTACTAGAAATGGATTCTAATCTAATCAATCGACAAAACAGGATTTACACAAAAGATCTACACAATCCGAGAATGAAACGACAAGCTATGGCCACAATAATGGCAAAAGAAATGCCACCAACCATATCGAAAGAATGTAAATAGGATGAATTAGACCAAGAATACACACTGAGAATGGGTCCTAATCTAAACAATCGATTCATATCAAATAGGACATGTACAAGAAGATGGCAAAAACTGTGAATCGACTCAGCAAATAAGACATGTACAAAGGAACGACACAACTGTACGCTCAAGAAGCAGAACATAGACCATGGTCAAGATAACGACCAAGGAAAATTACTAACCTAGGTTAGAGGATTGGAGGGTGAAAGAATATAGCTAATAGTTAGACCCGAAGACTTTACTGAAGGACAAGTCTTGGTCTAACAGCTACCACAAGGAGTGATTAGGTTCACAGTTTTTAAGTGAAGTGGATAATGAGGAATCAAGAAATGGACCATGGTCATAAAAGGTGGTGAACAAGAACCATCAGCGAGATCCAAGACTGAAATAGTGAATAAGCTCTAATCGGTGATAATAGACTAGAAAACCTCAGTAGAAAGTAGGCCCCAATCTGACAGCCGACAAAACGGATATAAATTCGAGATACTGGAATAATCATATGATAAAGATGACAGGGTAGACCGTGATCTGAGTGATGACCAAACAAGAGCAAGGGTCATCGACCAGGTCTGAAAGAACTGTATGATTGAAATAGATAAAGAAACCTTATTCGAAAATATAGGTCCTAATCTAAGAATAATACACTAGGCACACACACACACACATATATATATATATATATATACCCTAACCAGGGGCACCAGCCCTAATCTAATCTAACGGAGTCGAGAAAGTCCCGACTCGCGACAGACTAGTGAGTGTACTAGGACCGTGTTGTAGCCACGCAAGGTGAGCTACCGTAGTCTACAAATGGGACAAGGCTCCTAACTCTAGGCTCCACATGTGTAAGCAACACATGTTCGCCCTTATATGAATGCAATATATACATATATAAACACGGGTTCTTCCTAGTTGGGTTTCACTAAGTCAGTAAGTATATACATAATATATAAAACAAAGTAGGGCTCCAGACTCAATCTATCGGGTACTATACGTATGAACCATACTTAATATGTATAACAAAAGTACGCCCAATGTTATACATAGTATGCTTCATTGCTCATTGGCTACTGTAGACAAAAGTACGCCCAATGTCTACGGCTGCAGCACCGGCGCATAGCTTGAAAATAGATATAACAATCCCATCAGGGTAATGACATCCCATCTGGTACGCACCATATCTACTTTTATGGAGCCAATAATAATGAAACACAATAAAAGAAATGAAGAAAATGATAATGCATGATGTGTAGTGTGTGAATCCCTTGTTTTATTTACGCACCTATCTGGTGCCCATGGATTCTAAGCGAAAAAGTTCCTATTTAACTTGATTTTAACCTAACTTTCTTCAAAATTAGTAAAAATGGCATATTTACAGAGTTAGGCAATGTTTCAAGAATTCTCCAGCAGAGTCACCAGCCTGTGGACCCCGATCTGAGATGATTGGTGCTTAGTGACGCGAGATCCCCCCTGCAATCCTCTAAGATCTCCACAACGTGAAGGAGACCTCTGCCAAGGAACTCTCAAAATGATGCCACCCTCGTAGCATAGCACGAGTGACGGTACAAAATGAATGAAAAAGATACCTCCTGATCTAAGGATAAATCCTCAAACCAAGACGTACCTAAAACAAACTCAAGGTCGCCATCCATGGATACGCCATGGAACCATGAAAATAAATGCTCTACTTGCAACGGATAACTAGAGATACAAAAGGTTCGTGCCTGGTGACGAATGGAGAAGGTTCGAAGAGCACCCCCAATTCGCCCAAGTGTGAACACTTGGTCTCTTATGTCATTTATTTATTAACTTTGAAGAGTTTTGGGTGAAAATCATGTGAAATGTGAACAAATATCCCCGAGGAAAATATCTACCTAAACATGCATGACCCGGGGATAATAAGCACATACAAAGTAAATAAAGGAAGTGTGTCACCTAAGCATTGCTAGGTTATGAGTGTCATGCCTAATGGGTGTCTAAGTTCTGGTGGACAAACACATGCATACTACAGCTAAAGGTATAAGGTCGGCACAGGATGAGAAATCTAAAACTAGCAGTTAATCTTGAAATGAATTAAGATACAGTAAACGAAATAAAGAATAAACGAAAATACTAGCAGATAGAAGAATAAGCATGTGAGAAAGTCAAGAAATGAACACACACTATCATGACCCTATGCAAAAATCATCATCAATATTCAAACACAAGCCCTAAAGTGCTAACAACAGACCCTAAGACTCTAATGCTTAAGCCCGAGTCTTTAGATGATCTGATGTTCATCCAAAGAAGCCTACGTATCCCCACCTCCACAAGAATCAAGGCAACGTAGGTCTTCGCATCTATTCTAAACTGTGATGCCTAAGACATCTAGACCTCTATCCTAGACTCGACCTAAAAGACCGGACTAGTTATTACATCTTCTTATGCGATTATTTAAATTCCAGTGGATTGTGGATTTTATGACACCCTATATGCCCTAACTAAATGCAGGTTAGCCCTAAGCTAATGCAGGTGGTACCTGCAACCTATGTGTAACTAGGCTGTGTGTCCTAAGAAAAATAACGGGATCACTAACGCATCCTAGACCTAGTCATCAGTCAGCGATGTGAATCGCCAACTGACCTAATGGAGGCGCTCCTAGCTAGGACAAACTCCTAACTCTAACACAAACACACAACAAGCACACAACAAATCAAGGACAAACACCTAACTCTAGAACAAACTCCTAACTCTAAAGGAAGAGCTTTTTGAAAACAAGATTTTAAAGTTGTTTATTCAAAAAAAGATTTAAAATGCTATTTACAAAAGTTTGGCTGGACTTGGGATAAAGATCCCAAGCTGCACTACGTACCTCGTGAAAGAGGATCAAGCCAACGGTGTTCGAAAATAGATTTTCCTTACTCTCCTAATGACTCATATCTTCTCAGATGCTTTGAAGTTTTCCGATGCTTTTGATGTTTTATTGCTGTTTTGAAGTGTTTTTATATTTTTGGTGCTTAAAAGGTGCATTAACACCCTTTCAGCTAAAGGGGATCCGATAGAAGAGCCTCTAGACCCACCATATGATGGTAGGGTGTTAAAGAGGGAAACAGGATCCCCAAAGCCTAGGGGGAAAGAAAACAAACGACGGAACTAAAATTCTGATACGAGTACACAATCTCAAAGAGATGACCAAAAGCCGACGAGACTAGCTAGTCTCCAAATGAGAGGATATCTAACTTATGGAGTAAAACCCCTAAACAAACAACAGGTAAAAAGCTTCTAACCCTAAGGGCAGACTTCTAACCAATGACGCTAAAAAATGGTATTGACAAGAAAATGGTGTCTAACAACTCTATAAGAGGGGGCGAATAAGTCAAAGACCGCTAATAATGCTACTAAGAATGGGGTAAAAATGAGTCAAAGACTCGCTAGAAGAAGCGAGGTTCTAATATGAGGCTGGGTAAGCCTCTTAAAAGGAAAACTTTCTAAATGAGACAGGGCTTGTCTCCAAACAGGGGCTCTACCAATGAGGTAAGGCATGCCTCTCTGCAAAACCAAGATAACCTTCCTAAGGTGGGCTCTAATCGACAAGGCGTGTCTCCAAAGGAGAATCACCTTAATGAGACATAGTGTGTCTCCTAATAGGGCTCTAGATGACTCTTTCATTGCCCACTACGAAATCTCTACCTAAAGAAGAAGAAAGGATAGGGAAGAGGGTACTATCATATCAAGGTTAGTCCCTCTAAATAATAGGCTTGGGCTAACGCCTTCATCTCCCTTTGCCATGAATGGGGCTATTAATATCTAAAGGCGCCCCAAAGACTAGGAAAATCTTCCAAAAGAAAGGAGAAATGCTACACCAAAATCTATGAAAATCAAAAACTATACGGATGAGACATTTGTATTCTTCAACAGATCAAGCTTATCCAAAACTTAATCAAACCAGGTTAGTAGATATAAGACAAACCAACATAAACCTATTGTCACTACAAATGTCCACTGATTCAATTAGAGATAATAGACAAAGATTAAGTTGAAAAGAATGCTAAACTTGTGCAAGTATCACAGGCATCTGTGCGTAAAACTAATGAAAAGCTAAACCAGTACAGGGACCATATGAATCAATGTATATAGATTTAATGAGAAACCAAACCAATGCAGAGATCATAAACATCTGTGTGTATTACCAATGAAATTAAATAAAGGCATATGTATCCCGAGTAAGTACTCTTACATATTTCCAGCCCCAATTAAGCCTTATCAACTCAAAGCATCTCACTCAATGAGGAGACTCAATGGGGAAATAAATTCTCAAAGAAACCTCCATAAGGATAATAAGGTTTGCTTGGCACTTTTCTTCTTAATACACTCATACATATCGTAATGACCACATACACACATATATATACACATAGACATACACCCTCACATACACGCATATACACATAGACACTTGTACCTAGGCCTGGAAAACATTCACACAGAACATGGAATGAATTGTGAGTGAATAATCTATTCTTTCATTATAAAACAGGAAATGAACTGTGGGTAAATATGTGCTAACAAGAAGTGATTTCGAGACCAAATTGTGTCAAAATAAAGAATCATATATTCACACTCCCTCAAACATGCACTCACATATTCACAAGCACATACACGCTTACGAACAAACACTCATTTGTGCCTCATTAAATTTAAGCAATAAACAGGGCACCTTATGAGTCCATTGCTAAGAGGGCTGCTATGGTCATTATGACTCCATAGCTAAAAGGACTAATATGAGCACTACCATGTTCACAGAACAAGAATGAAAACTGCTATGGACTGGTTAGGCACAGGACTGGATGAGCATTGGACTGGTTAGGCACTGGACTGGATGAGCATTGGACTGGTTAGGCACTGGACTGGTTGTGCACTGGTTATGGGCACTGGGCAGGTTAGGCATTGCACTGGTTAGGCACTGGACTGGTTGTGCACTGGTTAGGCACTGGTTAGGCACTGGACTGGTTGTGCACTGGTTAGGCACTAGTTATGGGCACTGGACAGGTTAGGCATTGGACTGGTTAGGCACTGGACTGGTTAGGCACTGGACTGGTTGTGCACTAGTTAGGCACTGGTTATGGGCACTGGACAGGTTAGGCATTGGACTGGTTAGGCACTGGACTGGTTGTGCACTGGTTAGGCACTGGTTAGGCACTGGACAGGTTAGGCATTGGACTAGGTAACAATGATTGATTCCCACTATTATCATGGCAAAAACTTAACTCAACCCCACCAGATTGTATGCCCACCACAAGAATACAACTTAATGGTATAAAATGAAGAATACAGGGGGTCAAAATCTCCCTAAAATTTCAAAGCTTGACGAGGCAAATTGAATGACTTTAATTCCATGCAGACACCCCCACATATATCAGAGGTATCGAACAAAATTAAGATAAGTCTGGCACCACATCTCTATTTCCTGGAATTTAAATAAGTAACAAGCTCAAAATGCCTTTTTCGTCTTCCCATTAGGACTTCAAAATAAAATGATTATGAAAATAAAATGAAGCTAGGGAATATTGACCGCAAAATAAAATACCAGGTTGAAATCCTTTTTAATTACTTACCAAATCCTTTTGAAATATATGCAAAGCATGAGGCACACAACAACATCTAATTCATTCCTCGTCAACAAGGGCAAAACTCATTTTCTTCATACAGAACCTTAAAATGGATACGTAACAAGATGTAAGAAAAATAACAATAAAAAATAAAAACAGTACAAGACAGATCAGAAAGGAAATCTTGAGAATATCAATTGATAAATCTGAGGAACAAACCCATATAGACCCATGAAGGTGGCCAAAGACAGAGACCAGGACAAGCATGTTATTATCAAGGTCAATAAACATCCAAAGTCTACCTGCTCGCCATCTATAAGAATCAAAGATTCGAGCTCCAATATGAGGATAATGGGGCAGAGATGGAATATATCATGACAACCGCTATATCTTCTAATAACAGTCCATTCTCCCTAGGGGGCATAACTTAGGCCAATTAAGGTAAACAATTAGGCATTATTCAACACAGATGCAATGTCCTATTTAACCAATGGAATGCAAATCACAGAAAAAAAAAATTCTAAGAAATGAACAGAGCCATATTGAAGCAATTTAAACGCCTTACAGCATACAAAAATGACATGAGTTAAAGCATTGCATAAAGCGAATGGGATAAATCAGGTCAATTATGTCCAACTTCCATTTGCTCCTTTAACCAATTTATAAAAAAAAAATCATTTGAGCAGTTGCACTGCTATTTGAACAACTCCTGACACGTTGGACCCAAGTGTATAATAAGCTCTTCCATCATTGACTTCTTCTACTAAGGTTCGAATTTTGGGAGTTTAACTCACAAATGACAGGCTCAATTGGATGGACTGGTCTCAAGGAGAATTAAGTGCTCTTTCTCATTCAGAGATCCAATCTCATTACTTGTATTTAGGGGGGGTCAAATATCTAGAGGGCATTTCTCCAAGGTGGAGAGAGACAATACTACACATATGCACACATTCACATGTACACATACATACACACAGACTCACATTCATACACTCACACATACAGACAAACACATACAGAGATAAATACACAAACATATATATACACGCACATAACCTGTTAATTCCAAATCACAAACTAATAGAAAAGCATACAAGGTAACTAAAAGCATACAAGGTAAATCGATACAAGCTAGATGAAATACACAAGCCAAATCGATACAAGCTAGATAAAAGCATACAAGGTAACTTGGACAAAAGAAAATTCCAATCCAATGCTCATTCAAACAACAATTTCATGCATCTACTTCAAAGATTTTAGGCATACAAATCCTTTTCTCAAATCTAAGATCTCTGAATCTCTTTTTCGATCAAAATTGACATAAAAAAAAGAATTTCAGATTTCAGAACATTTAATTTAATTTAAAGAAACATACCTGATAGCAGCTTTTTCTAAAAAACAAAGTATGATGAATTCACAAATCTGAACTCAAACGATGCCTTAGGTAACCGAGTTGGATCTTTAACACAAATGATCTAATCCAAGCTAAAATTATTCAAAATCTTCATATGATAGTGTATGGCCAAATCTCATCCAGTGTAAACCAAAGAAAAGAAGAAAGTATGAACTCAGATTAGAGTTTCACGAGATCAGAAACTGAAAAATGAACAAAAGAGGAAGAAAATGATCTTGCAGGGAAACAAACATAGCATATCAGTGGAGAAAATGCGTGGATCTTGTTGTGATGGTAGAGGCGAGGGTTTTGGGCTGAAATGAAATGGGCCGCTGTAGATAAAGTTGGGGACGATGGTAGAAATGAGGTTTGGGCAGAATTCAGGGAAAGAATGATGATATCAATGGGAGTTGGGCTGAGGCGAGGGTAGTGGTTCAATTGAGGAGATGGGGGTCCCTTTTTCTCTTTCTGCCACTCTCTTCCCTTCTCAAGAAAATGAAGAGCCTCCTTTTTCTTCTTCTCTACTGTGTGAAAAACAAACTTTAACATTCAAGCTCTCCAACTCAAAAGCCCTTCTTCTTAGGTCTTTTGCAAATTGCAGCCACTAACCTTGAAATCCTAGCTTCTCTTCCAAAATATGAAAGAAAAGAGAGTGAGGTCTGATAATGGTGGAGGTGGATTGATGGTGGTCGAAATGGGTAAAGAAGACAATGAAAATGGCGGAAGGGGTGGCTGATGATGGTGCCTTAGCCGGATTCCGGCAATCCGGCCGGAGAAGATGGTGGTGCCGGTGAAGGAGGTGGGGCAGTGGGTGTAAAGATGGAATTTAGAGGAAGAAGAAAATGAAGAAGAGGGTTTGAGTAGGGGTTTTAATCAGGGGAAAATGGGTTTGGGTGGCTCAGCTAATGGTGGGAAGGGAAAGAAGATGGGTTTCGGCGGGAAATGGGTTTTGGGTCAAGAAAATGAGATGGGGTTTGATAAAGATGGTGGTTGTGAAGAGGAATGAAGTGGGTTTCTATGGAGGAGGGTTTGTAGAAGATGATTATGATGATAGAATATGGAAGTGTTGGGGTTGAATCTGCAGAAGGAAGGGTGGCCGGATTCAGGTGAGATGCCCGAAGTTAAGGTTTTGGTTAAACGAAAATGGGTTAGGGTTTGGATTTTAGGGATTCTTCCTCTCATCCTCTCTCTCTCTCTCTCTCTGGCTTTGCTAAAAAAAATGAGCCTCCTTCACTCGTTTTTTAAGGGAAGTGATATATTTAAACCCCCTCAAACCTCCCTTGGGCAACCACTTGTTGTGCATTTATAACCACCATTTTTTTTTTACAGCCAGGTGGGGCTTGGGTGAGAAAGTTAGAAATGGTATGTTCAACCCCTTTTGTTCCATGGGCAGCCCCCATCTATACATTTTGGCTATTCCTTTATACATGGGAATGTGGTCCAGGGCAAAAGCAAAGGGGAAATTTTTTTACGACAAATATCATTTTAAAAATTGATCTCAACCCTCCAAATCCTCTTTAGGTTCAATGGTGAGGATGGACGGCTTTTTAACCACCTAGGAAGCTTCCTAATATTCCCTTCCAACTAATCATAGGCTTAAACCTCTATTAATCTAGATTAGACTCTAATCGTTACTTGCCAAACAAGAAAGAAATCTTTCTTATTTACAAAACTGCCCTGCTCCTGGATAATGCACCTCCTAATTATGTAACACGTTAATCTGCACGCCTGTATATTCTCCTGGACAGCCCACCGCAGTAAACTTGAACTGGCTTTCCAGGTTCAAGCGCACTCCCTTTTCTGGCTAAATCGTCACCCTTATTTCTACACTACACTACAATCTTCATTCGTTCACTAGGCAAACCTCGACAGATTCAGATGAGATTTCATGGGGACCTAAATGAGACCCTAACCTACCCTATGAACGAATTGGGGAAGCTTAAACACTAATTTGATAGAATTTTTATCATAACTGAGCTTATTAGGGTTCGGTCAAAATGGGGTGTCTACATTGAGGTAGTCAACGAAGAATCAAAGAACTTGGACATGGCGATGCTTCAAGAAGGCTATAGATGATGACGGACCTCGATTTTATCGATTCAATGGAGGACAGACGCATTTTTCATGATTCCTACTAATCTAAGATACTTCATATGATGAAGTATACCAGTACCAGTACCTTTGAAAAATCACCTTGAGGTCGGCTGATTTTTTCGCTCGCGAATAGCTAATAGTTGCCCAAAATTCTATGGGGATTAACTAACTCTAAAATGGTTAGATAATTATAAAAAGGTTAGTGGGAGAATCACTATAAATCCAATATGCCAAAATTAAGCTTATGGATGTGGTTGTTTTACTTTTCATGGTTTGGATGTGTGATGGATGATTGCATTTTCCTTTCCTTATGTATGTATTTTCATTGGATGGTTTGTTTTAGATGCATGTATAGGAATACGTTTTTCCCACTTAAAAAGAAACCCTCTTTATAAAATATTAAGTTGTAAATGGGGATTTAAATCGAAAGGATAAATCTCCATGGCCTTCCATAGCCATCTATTGGTTGACTAGTTTAGATAACAAGACGATCATATGCCAAAGCAGAAGCCGATCTTGATTTTCTATCTAGAGTAAGTAATAGCTTCCTATAAGGATAAGGGATATTTGCAAAATACATTAGTCATATGCGAAAGCAGAAGCTAGTATGTTTTGTAAAATGGTTCCGAGGCAATGGGTGTTAACTTAACCAACTAAAGAGTGTTGATGCCCAAAGGATATATACACTGCGATGCTTGGAGGCCAAAATCAAATCAGAAATCATATTAATAATATGATGGATTAGATGAATCCACTCATACTCAACAAAGTTGTTGTTAAGGAGTATCCGATGCCCATTAGAGAAATCATGTTATTTCTCTTGATTTATGTGTTTGAGGGGCACATAAATGTGACAAACAATGGGCAGTACCATTACAGATTAAAAACCCAGATCTAATGGTTACATGTCATGATAAATCTAAAATGGTTAGTCTTGCTAATTTTAGGCCTCATTTCCTTTGCATTAGATAGGGCATCTTTCAATCCATTAGCTAGGATTCTTGAGGACAACAAACTTATTGGTCCAAATTACGTGGACCGGAAGATGAACTTAACCATACTGCTCACAGCAGCGAAAGTTCATTGGGTCTTGACTAATGAGGCACTTGAGTTGTTTGGTCCCGATGCTCCCCAGGATGTAAGAGACAGAGCCACAAAATGGCATGAAGATGACCAAATGGCTAAGTGCTATATCCTTGGATCGATGTCGAACGTGTTGCAACAACAGTATGTCAGAATGGCTTCATCCATGGATATTATGTATAATCTTAGGGAGATGTTTGGACAACAAAATCGTCGTGACAGACAAATAGCGATTAAGGGCCTAGTTTCCACAAAAATGGTGAAGGAACCCTAGTTAGAGATCATATGTTGAAGATGATGGGCTATCTAAATGAGCTCGAAGTTTTGGGGGCCATGTTAGATGCTGAGTCACAAGTCGACATGGTGTTAGCATCCCTACCACTATCATTCAATGACTTTGTCATGAATTACCATATGAACAAACTGTCAATGATGTTGACAGAATTGTTGAATCATCTTCAATCTACTGAGGATCTTCAGAAAAAGAATAAAAAATCCTCTTTCTTAGTTGAAGCTAATGTAGTTTTAACTCCCAAACCGAAAGGCAAGCGAAAAAGAAAGGATAAAGGCCAAGGTTCGAAGAAAAACATTTCCAAAGTCAAGAACAAGAAAACTTTCAAGAAGACGTCAACCAAATCCAAAGATGCATGCTTCCACTGTGGAAAAGTTGGTCACTGGAAGCGCAATTGTAGGGATTACTTAGAAACCAAAAAGAGCAACAAGACTTCTGAAGGTATGTTGCAAATCTTTGTTGCAGAAACCAATTTGATTGGTCCTACTTATTCCTGGTGTGTGGATACTGGTGCAACCTCACACGTATGCAATTTTTTGCAGGGGTTCAGAAAAAGCAGAAGGTTGACTAAGGGCGAACTCTACCTACAGGTTGGAACGGATGCACCGGTTGCACTCCAAGCTGTGGGTGATCTACTACTAGCATTTTCAGGAGGATATTTACGTTTAAATAATTGTCTTTATGTACCTTCCATTAGAAGGAATTTGATTTCAGTTTCTAAACTATTGATTGATGGTTATTCTACAAGTTTTAATAAAAGTAGTGTTCTTATCAAACATGGTAATTCCTTGATCACAGAAGGTACATTAGTTGACGGATTATTTATAATAAATGCTTTAGAAAATGTAAGTAACATTGAGGATATTCCTATTCAGAATATTCCAAACCTTGAAAGGGCAAGGAATACGACCAATCCCACACATCTATGGCATCTTCGATTATGCCATATTAACCTAGATAAGATTACAAGATTGGTAAAAGACGGTCCATTGGATTCTATCCAAGTGGAACCTTTTTCAACTTGTGAACCATGTCTTCAAGGTAAATTGACCAAAATTCCCTTCAAGGGCAAGAGTGGAAGATACCAAGATTTGTTGGAGATTATACATAGTGATGTATGCAGTCTCATTTCTCATCCGGCAAGAGGAGGGCCGATATACTTCGTGACATTTATGGATGACCATTCAAGGTACGGATATTTGTACCTTATGCGACGTAAGTTTGAGACCAAGAGTTCAAGAATGAAGTAGAGAATCAGTTAAATAACAAAATAAAGACTCTTCGCTCTGATAGAAGTGGAGAGTATCTCTCGGATGAATTTAGGGATTACTTAAAGGAAAATGGAATCATCTCTCAATGGACCCCACCTGCAACACCAGAATTAAATGGTGTTTCAGAATGTAGAAATAGGACTTTGTTGGACATGGTCCAGTCTATAATGAGTTTCGCAGAAGCACCTCTGTTTCTATGGGGTTATGCCCTAGAAAGGCGCTCTATGTCTTAAATCGTGTCCCAACTAAATCAGTACCATCTACTCCATATGAGATATGGACAAGAAGAAAATCCTCATTGAATCATATGAGGATATGGGGGTGTTCTGCACATGTGAAAAAGATAAGTGCTGATAGATCGAGACAAGAATCGAAATGTGTATTTTCATTGGATATCCTAAGAAAACAAAGGGTCATATATTATATAACCCAAGTGACCAATGGATGGAAGCTATGAAATCCGAAATGGACTCAATGTACACTAACGGGGTCTGGACTTTAGTTGATCCACCAGATGGCATTAAGCCCATTGGATGCAAATGGATCTTCAAGAGGAAGAAAGGCCCTGACGGTAAGGTAGAGACCTACAAAGCACGGTTAGTGGCGAAGGGATATAGTCAAAAGGATGGAATTGACTATAAGGAAACCTTCTCACTAGTAGCCATGCTAAAGTCTATTAGGATTCTATTAGCTATCTCAGCACACTATGACTACGAGATATGGCAGATGGATGTCAAAACCACTTTCTTGAATGGAAACATTCAAGAGGATATCTATATGATCCAGCCAGAAGGTTTTGAAGCTGCCGGAGAAGGAAGTCAGAAAGTGTGCAAGTTGCAAAGATCCATTTATGGGTTAAAGCAAGCATCCCGCAGTTGGAATCTTCGTTTTGATCAAGCAGTCAAAGAGTTTGCCTATAAACAAAACGCAGATGAAGTTTGTGTTTATAAAAAGGCCAGTGGGAGTGCTGTGACATTCTTATTTTGTGTGTAGATGACATTCTACTAATTAGGAATGATGCTAAAATGTTGTCTAATACAAAAGTATGGCTATCTAGTACCTTTGCTATGAAGGATTTGGGTAAAGCGTCTTATATCCTTGGCCTTAAAATTGTTTAGAGACCGTAGGAATATGACACTTGGACTATCACAGGAAGCTTACATAGATAAAATATTGGCCAAGTATCATATGACAGATTTCAAGAAAGGGTTAATACCTTTTAGGCATGGAATCAAACTTTCTATGAAGATGTCTCCTAAGACATCTGAAGAGAAGGAAGAAATGAACAGGATTCCCTACGCTTCGGCAGTGGGAAGCTTGATGTATGCCATGTTATGTACAAGGCCAGGTATTTGTTTCTCTGTAAGTTTGTTAGTAAATATCAATCAAACCCTGGTCCAGAGCATTGGACAGCAGTTAAGCATATTGTAAGCCCAATGGTTCTCACCTTGGCATTCCCATCTTATTTTGATGATTCCAATACACAAGTGATTTAATATCACTAATGTGTTTGATTGTCTAAGTTATAGATCTTAATTGTGCTAGGACAAGATTGCTTGGATTGAGGCCGAGAAGATCTCATTGGACCACATTATGAAGGCCAAAGACATCGGAGATCCAAGACGAATGAAGACTTGAAGAATCGCATTGAAGATCAAAGTTGTTTTAGAATGTAAAGATCCAATCCTAGTTTAGGTGTTAAGAGGCATAAATTAAGTTAATCGCACACACCCTAATTGTATAAGAGATTGTCTTTGTGGTGTTCCAACACTTTGGAACCCTCATAGCAATCCCAACTTTGTGTAAAGTTGGAAGCCCAAAAACATGAATTGAAAATTTGCTTGACATAGGCTTCTCGAAACTCCGAGAGAATTCTCGGAGCTCTGAGCTCGAAACTCCTAGATGCTCCTCGGAGCTCCGAGAAATGGTCCAGTAGCATTTTTCCAATTTCTGTTTGTATTCCCGGAACTTCGAGAGAAATTCTCGGAACTCCGAGACTACTATAACGGTAAGAAAAATAGCCGTTTGGGATTTCGCCAGAATTACCACTATGCCCCTCAAACGGTCATATTTGGTTTTTCTATATATATGGGTATTCCTATCTTCCCAATAATCAATCCTAATACTCAAAAACTCTACTTGAACATCTTAAGAGTGAATCAAAGCTTGTTTATGCCTCTCATCCTCTAAGATTAGGATTTGGATCATTAGGCTCAATTTGTACATCTTCTACAAATCTTATAAACCCTTGTGAGGGATTTTTGTTTCCTTCTTTCTTATTCAAGAACATTGTATTGGGCGAGTGTTCGAAGAAGCGTAGCCCACTCTCCATGGTGAAGATTGCCACCAAGGTTAAAGGCGATCGGAATTGTAATTGGCATTGATCTTCGCCGAAGTTAAGAAGATCATATAGTGAAGCCATCAACGGGTTTGGTTGGTGGAGTGGAGTAGGCCTCGCATTTGGAGGACCGAACCACTTTAAATCTCGGGTGCACTCTCTCTTAATCTCTTGCTTTACATTTGCATTGCACCTTTAGATTTAACTTGTGGGCTTGAGTTTCATCTTGATCTCTTAATCTTCAAAATTGGGTTTGAGTTTTTCAAAAGATTAAAACTTGTTAGCAACCTAATTTTTTCACTCCTCATTAGTTGCCAATTCGGGACCACCCTTGGATTTTCACTAATATCTTTAAGTACCTCAGAAGAACCAAACATTACTGTTTAGTATATGGAGGAGACGAATTAGTCGTTTCTGGATATACCGATGCGGATTTTCAGTCAGATGTCGACGACATGAAATCCTCATCAGGTTTTATCTTCACCTTAGCTAATGGAACAGTTTCATGGAGGAGTTACAAACAAGGCACCACGGTGGATTCCACAACTGAGGTGGAATACATCGTTGTGAGTGATGCGGCGAAGGAGGCGGTATGGCTGTGGAAATTTATAGACGAACTTGGAGTCGTGTCCTCTGTTGAGAGACCTATTACGCTGTATTGTGATAACAGTGGGGCGATCACTCAAGCAAAGGAACCAAGGTCTCATCAAAAGTCAAAGCACGTCCTTCACAAATATCATGTGATGAGATATTATCGATAGAGGGGATATGACTATAACTAAAGTAGCTTTAGTAGACAACGTGGCAGACCCTTTGACCAAGTCCCTTCGTCAAAAGGTATTTGACAAGCATCTGGAGGGAATTGGTCTAAGATATATTCATGACTGGCTTTGAGGACAAGTCGGAGATTGTTAGAGTATATGCCCTGGAAAGCCGGTACAATGACATTTTCAAATCAATAAAGATTTATTTCTATTGACATATATGAATGTCTGTGATGTGCTTATTTTATTGACACGTGTTCGTCCTTAGGTAGCATAGTAGAAATGACATGCTCAAAGGATTCACAGATCCAAGGGAGCAAGGAGATATGGCATCTCGATTCTATGCAAGCCTTAATAGTTCCTAGTTAGGAAAGAGACTCGACATCTCTTTCTGTATACAACTAGCACCAGTCTTTCCTACATACACATGACGTGAGGTGACTTATCTCGATCATCTGGGTAGTGGACCCTAAGCAAGAAGAATGGGTGCGACGACTAGATCGCGTAACCGGACCGGATCAATTAAAGAACAACTTATGGACAAGAAAGTATAAAGTTGTTCTTCCAGACAAGACCCGTCACAAGTCCTTAGACCTGAGGGATCTTATTGGCCTGCCTGTCTGTTCTAGGGTCTTAGTCTATCTTATAGTCATTCTATTTTTAGAGTCACATTCGGATAGAACTATATCCTAGAGCAAACCCTCGAGACCAATAGTGATACTCAAGGAATTCTTTGCCCTAAAATTTAGGGATTGACATCTACAATTTTGTCAGAGCGGTAGGCCTATAAATAGCCTGGCCAGGCGGATTTGATAAAATGTTTATCGGAAAGTTTTATGAAACAATGAATTGTTTTCAAAGGATTTTACAAATGCATTTGGAGGCCGAACACCGCTTGTCCAAAATGATATACCAAGAGTGGGCCAAGGGGGTAAATGGTGTCCACATCCCGTATGACTCAACTCAGTAGATGTGTTTACGAAGAAAGGACTTGCACATACATGATGTGATTAGGGGTAAGATGATCTGACGGTCATCTTCAGAGTTACGTCTCAATTGAGGCCACTGACCTAATGCGAGTGTAGTTCAACTACAGAGCAAGATCGCAGTGGGGCTCACTATAGGGTTCTGCAGGATTGATCGTCGGATCCCTGCGATGATCCCACTCACAACTCGAATGACCCGGTAACATCCAAATGGATCAGGGTTCCGCATTTTATGTAATTGCAAGGACAGATATGATCCGTTAGATTAATGTGGATATTAATTAAATATATGTGATACATATATATGTCTTTGTTAAGAAAGTAACAAAAGACAATAAGAGAATTTTTCGAAGACAAATTGGAGCAGAAATAACTCTCATTAGATGTGAGTTATTAATCAATTAAATCATTAATTAATTTATTATTTATTTATTTAATTGTTATATATTATTATGTATTATTAATTTGATTAATAATTATCATAATAATGTGTAATCCAAATGAGGATAGTTATTCCCAAACCGGTTTTGCAAAAGTTGCTGAATTGGAACGGAATTGGGAATTGGGATAAGACTACACATTTGGATAAGGTTTGAGAGGCCCACAACACTCCTAAATCAGTTGGAGAGCTGGGAAAAAGAGCCCCAATTGCTCAAGGACTTTGAGTTGCACTCAAACTCCTTGTTGGATAAGAATTGCTAAATTATAGGATCTACAAAGCAAGCAATTTATTTCCAACACCAACTCTTATGAGATAAGACTACAAGGGCTGGAGGGAGGCCTTCATACACGTTCTCCCATATATCTTTAGTGTCCCCACATAGCCTTGGAGGTTTGGGAGAGTCCCATTCACTCGATGAGTCTCTTCTCAATTGGACTGGAATTGGGAGTGAGAAACAATGATTTATCAAACCAAAACTCTACTTTATATAAAAGAGAGAGGGGAGAACGAAATTTCATGTGTGGAATACTCAAAAATTCGTTCTCCCTTGCTTCCCCCCTTTGGAAAATAGTTTTCCATCTCTCTCTCCCTCTGTCTCTCTCCCTCTGTCTCTCTCTATCTCTCTTCCAATTGAAATAGTTTCAAAGAGAAAGGCTCCAAATCAATTTCTCTATTCTCTACAACAAAGGTATTGATTATATCAGACCTTAAATATGCGAATAAGAGTTATTCACATCCACAATAGTCTAAGCAAAGAAAAAAGAATCCATCGGTTCAACTTGAGGGGTCTACGGCGTTTAGAATGATCGCAACCGTTCGAGGAGTAAATCAAGCAGCGTGATTCCTTGATTTCTTCTTCAAAGAGGTATTTATTTATGTTTGATTAACTTAATTAACTAATCTAGACTCTAGGATCTTGGGCAAAAGCAAGATCAAAAGAAAATTTTTAAATTCTATGCGATTTTTTTCCACTGCGCATAGCAATCTTGTCGGAAGGGGATAACCTTCCTTCAGGGGCCCGTCTAGGTACGGGACTGGGTGGGACCCAAATTGGTATGGGACAGGTTTAAAGGGCCTTGCCTAATGCGTTCCCTCAGCTCTGGAGCTTTTGGCGTATCGGTAAGGTACCTAACATTTAAAAGACCGGAAACTAACATCTCTGATGGTGAGAAGGGGCTAAAAATCAGGATACAAAAAATAATAAACTAGTGTCTACTGTGATGAGAGGTGGCGAAAAACCGCAATTTATCAAGAAATTCTTTTATGGTAGCCAAACTTGCCCATATAATATAAATATTTACATCCCAAATTTTCGAGAATGGCGGCCCTGTTTGGATTTTGGGAAATTTTTGGAAAAGTTATGAGTGGGAAAATATTTTTAAAATTTGTACTTTTTTACACACGAAACAAAATAACTTGAACCAACCCAATTCTATTTTAATTTATAGGCACCTTCAATTTATGGTGATCTCTCTCTAAATTAACCATAACCATAACCATATGATTCTCATCTAAATTGTCAAATGAAAAAGGCTGTCTTTCCATCCGAAATGTTTTTCTTGCAATCCAAACAGGGTAGAGATCATAAGAAACCTTAAAACCCAAAGAAGGAAACAAAAGAATGAAGTGCTTAACAACAAAGGGAATACATGTAATGTCAGCCTCCAAAGAGTGGGCGCGCGAGGGTGTTTAAAGTGCCTCTCATGTGCCTGCACAGGCCGCCCCCTCCCCTCCACACTCTTTCCATTGTCCAATCTTACAGCCACAATTGTCAGCCTCCAAAGAGCTGGGCGCGAGGGTGTTTAAAGTGCCTCTCATGCGCCTGCATGGGCCACCCACGATTGCGACGCATGTTAGCTCGTGATACTCCCAAGTCCCAACACCCTCCACACTCTTTCCTCTGTCCAATCTTACAGCCATAATTCCTGGACACCTGTTTTGTACAGCCACCCATCTCATTTACGGAAGAAAAATTCTATTCGTATGGCTGCTTCCAATCAACAATTGTTGTTTTAGGACGAGTAGGATCTCCCGTTAACTGGAGAAAATTTATTAGAAATGTACGAATGCATTTACTTGTGAAAAATAATTACGGATTTCGGGTACCTTTTAAAACAAGCATCAAACACTGGTGACTCTCCAAAATCAGGTAGAAAAAAGACCTTGATACCCTTCTGACATCAACAGAAACGTCTTTCAGCTTCCTTTTTCATTACTGCCCATTAAATTGGCGCATTTCACAAGGCTTCTTTTGGTTTGTTCGAATGTGTATTTGAAACGACATAACCATGGGTTCGTTTCTATCTTGGCCGTCGGAAATAACCAGAGACGGATGGATGCTTTACACGTGTTAAAAAAAAATTTTAACACTGGGACCTCTGTACACAGCTGGTTTAGTTGGGATTTGAAATTTTCCTCTGAACCCAGAGTCCCTTGGGTTCGTTTAAATCTTGGCCGTCGCCAATATGCATAGACGGTCGAATCCACGACACGTGGACATCAATATGGAATGGTGGCGTCTTCTAACAATACCACCATCTCTCAGTATGAGATTCCGCCGGCGTACCCATTATTTCCGTCTGCGTACCCCTGAATTCCGCCGGCGTACTCTAGAATCCGGCGGCATACTTGATACGTTTGGAACACATGTTTGAACCCATAAAATCCGGCAGCGTACTCGATATTCAGGCGACGTACTCTATAATCTGGCGGCATACTCTATAATCCGGCGGTGTACTCTATAATCCGGCAGCGTACTTGATACGTTTGGAACATATGTTTAAACCCAGAAAATCTAGCAGCGTACTCGATATTCCGGCGGCGTACTCTAGAATCCGGCAACGTACTTGATATCTTTGAACGGTGGGTATTCCTTGAATCCGGCGGAGTACTTGATATTCTGGCGGCGTACTCAAGAATCTGGCGGCGTTCTCATCCAAACAAGACATGGGAAATAATAAAACATTCACTAACGTCGTTGTTCTAAGGCAAAAGAGACGTGAGAAATAATAAAACATTTAATAACGTCGCCGTTCTCAACCAAAAGAGATGTGTAAAAAAGAATCCTAGAGGATGTGGGTGAGCCATGTGGCACCCCTCCTCAAAAAACGTAAAACTCTCTCTATAAGGTGATATATTTGGATTGTAGAAAAAATCTCACCATATCCCACGTTTTTAGCAAAATTGTTTCTATTACTCAATATCCCACGTATAATAACTAAATTGTTTCTATTTATTGGAGAAAAAATCTCCACTATGTCCCATGATTTTAGCAAAATTGTCTCCATCTCTCAGTATCCTATGTATATTAGCAAAATTTTGGCGAATTAGTTATATTTTGCCCAGTGCATCGCACTGGTTGTCCACTAGTATTCAATAACGTAGCCGTTTTTGCCCAAAAGTTAAGTGAGAAATAATAAAATATTACTTTAAAGATGTGACGTTGGGTTGTGAATTTGTCAGGAAGGGCAACATACGAGGACTCTGTTGATGTCAGAATGGTATTGGGGTCTTTTACCACCCATTTTTGAAGAATCACCTGTGTTTGATGCTAGTTTTAAAAGGTACCCGAAATCCATAATTCCTCGAAACATTCCGTACTTTTCTCAAATTTTATATTGTGGGGCCATCTGTACTGGGTCCCATCTAGTTATAGTTTAATCCCAGCCGTTCATTTTTGAAGTCATTTACTTACTGATAGGATCTCCGTTCCAAATGAGACTCGGATTATATCGATCCCCTAATATTTTCTACAAGATCAACGGCATTGATTTTACAGACAACTCCTCTGCGAGACCCTAGAAATTAGGGCTGGCAATTTCACCCAGAAAAGCGGGGATCCGCCCCGCCCCGCTTGGGGAGGGGATTCCCCGATTTGAGTGGGGAAGGGGAAGGGGATTTAAAAAATCCCCCGGTGCGGGGAAGGGGAGGAGAAGGGGATGGAGTTCGCCCCGCCCCGCATTAATGCCATTTTTCCTTGTATTTTTTTAAGTGTTTTTTTTTTTTGGGGAAAACTACTAGAAACCCCTTGGATCAAAACATATCTACAAGATTCCCCCAAATTTTTCATAATTTCCATTAGTACAGTTTTGTCCCTGAAATAGCTTTTTATGTTTTCTTTTACCCATAATCCATTGGGCATTGTCCCTCATTATATTAGTATATTACCCTTAGAAATCCCTAAAATCTCTCCATCGAAACATCACTGTAAGGCAACATTAAATTCTTTGAAAATCTCCCTCCCCCAAATAAAGGCAACATCTCTCTGATGAGTGATGAGATTTTATATGGTGTGCGCTCGTATAGTCCATTATTTTTCAAAAATTAATGTATGGGCTACACCATAGGATGATCCAAACCGTCCATTTGATAGGCTACAATTTAAAAGTACTTTATAGGCCACACCATAGATCATCCAAACCGTCCATTTGATGGGCCACAACGTAAATAGATTGCGGCCCAAAAATCATTTCCATAGGATGATTGCAACCCTCCGATCTATAGAAGGTACCATAATATGCAATTCCTCTATAGATCAGAGGGTTGGGATTATCCTATGGAAATGATTTTTGGGCCACAACCTATTTACGTTGTGGCCCATCAAATGGACAGTTTGGTTTATCCTACAATGTGCCCATCAAGTGGAAGGTTTGGATCATCCTATGCCTATGGTAGTATGGTGTGCCCATCAAATGGACGGTTTGGATCTTCCTATGGTGTGGCACGTACAATACTTTTTGGCAAGTGGGATTGGGAATTAGGGATCTGCTAGGGACTATTGATTAATTAAATGAATCTGAGAGCAGCCACCTTTGTCCACATGTTAATAAAATGAATAAGACAAAATCTTAGCCTATATGGGTTGTGTGGCTACTCTCACATGCAACAGCCAAGCCGCAACATGCCTGAAGTGATTGTCCCTAGCAAATCTTTAGTTTTAAACCTAACATTTAACAAGTAAAGTGAGAAAGTAAAGTGATCGTCTTCGAAGGATGCGGGGCGGGGAGGGGGAGGAGATGTGGATTAGATATTCCCCGTGGGGAGGGGAATTCCCCACCATCCCCGTAGTGGGGAGGGGAAGGGGAGGGGGAAAATTCCCCGCAGAGGGAAGGAGTAGGGGACCCCAACATCCGGCCCTGACCCGCCCCGTTGCCAGCCTACTAGAAATTGAGTTTTAGAATGATCGTGAAAGTGACATTACGAGTATTCGTTCCAGATAAAGAAATGGTTAGAAGGTACTAAAACAGGAGAATGGCAAAATAAACCAATAAAAGACGGCCTTCTAAATCTCGTCGCCCCATCTTTCCAACGGAAGTCGAGAAGGCGTAAAATACACATCCTTCTCCTTCTACAGAAGGAGTTGCAGAAAAGAAAACCCCTAAAAATATCAAACTATGATGGTCCCGCAAGAACCAGACGAGAACAGCTTATTGTTGAATCGAGTTGTAGAAAGTGAAGAAGACGAAGAAACAGCCTACGAGTCGAGTGAGAAGATCGAGATTCGAATAGAAGAGAACGAAATCAATTTAGACGAAGACGAAGATTCCTCTTCTACAGTCCCTCCTTTCTCATGGAAAAAGCTTTGGTTATTTACGGGCCCCGGTTTTTTGATGAGCATTGCTTTTCTGGATCCTGGAAACCTAGAAGGGGATCTCCAGGCTGGGGCCATTGCAGGCTATTCTCTCCTATGGCTTCTCATGTGGGCCACCATTATGGGTCTCTTAATTCAGCTCCTCTCTGCTCGTCTAGGTGTGGCCACAGGGCGCCACCTTGCGGAGCTTTGCCGGGAAGAGTACCCGCCCTGGGCCCGCTTCGCGATTTGGTTCATGACCGAGCTTGCTCTTATTGGGGCAGACATTCAGGAAGTCATTGGGAGCGCAATTGCCATCCAGATCCTCAGCCATGGTGTACTGCCTTTATGGGCTGGTGTTATCATCACTGCTCTGGATTGGTAATTTTGATAAATTTTCTTTTTTTTTCTTTTTAATTTTTGTTTCATTTCCCCTTGTTTGGTTGAGCAGGATATATAGCAGGAAATTGAATTGATTTCCTTCGTAGGAAACTTTAAGGCTTTGGTACTCTTCTTGTTTTGAGGAGATTAAGGCTGCTTTTCATGCTTTCTTTCTTCTTTTTATCTGGTTTTGATTTGGTTGAGCAGGATTTATAGCAAGAAATTGAATTTCCTTTTTAGGAAACTTCAGGCCTTTGGCACCCTTCTTGTTTTGAGGAGATTAGGGCTACATTTTTCTTTCTTTCTTTCTTTGTTTTTTTTTTGGTCTGGTTTTGATTTGTTTCTCTCGTGATCAGTTTCATCTTTCTGTTTCTTGAAAACTATGGTGTGAGGAAATTGGAAGCTGTTTTCGCAGTTCTTATTGGGATGATGGCGCTTTCATTTGCTTGGATGTTTGGAGAAACCAAGCCCAGTGGGAAGGAACTTCTAATCGGTAGATATGTCTTTTTATTTTTATTTTATGAATAGCTAGATAGATATGTCTTTCACTTAAATAATATGCTCTTTATTTCTTTGAGAATTAGAAGTGAATTGGATGGAATTTATTTCAATTAGGTGTTTTGGTTCCAAAACTTAGCTCGAAAACCATACGACAAGCTGTGGGAGTTGTTGGTTGTGTCATTATGCCACACAATGTGTACTTGCATTCTGCGCTCGTACAGTCGAGGAAGATCGACCCCAACAAGAAAGGCCGAGTTCAAGAGGCTATCAATTACTATTCCATTGAGTCTGCTGCGGCCCTCCTCATCTCCTTCGTGATCAACTTGTTTGTGACAACTGTATTTGCAAAGGGATTTTATGACTCAAAAGAAGCTGACAACATAGGCCTTGTAAATGCCGGGCAGTATCTTCAAGAAAAGTATGGGGGAGGAGTCTTTCCCATTCTTTACATCTGGGGAATTGGGTTATTGGCAGCTGGGCAGAGTAGCACCATAACCGGAACATATGCAGGGCAGTTCATCATGGGAGGTTTCCTAAACCTCCGTTTAAAGAAATGGCTGAGGTCGTTAATCACTAGAAGTTTCGCAATTGTGCCGACCATGGTCGTTGCTCTTGTTTTCGACACTTCTGACGCTACGTTGGATAGTTTGAATGAATGGCTTAATGTGCTTCAATCAATTCAGATCCCATTTGCGCTTATCCCACTTCTTTGCTTGGTATCCAAGGAGCAAGTAATGGGAATTTTTAAGATCGGCCCTACCCTCAAGGTGAGTTGCTATTTTCCCTTTTCTGGACCTAAGTGATTATTTTTTATTTTCTTTTGCCTATCAAGTAACATATTTTTTACTTCTTGGTCATGGAAGTAAAACGAAGGGTAATTACATCACAATATGAATTTAAAATGAAACAGAATGACTTTCTAATGATTAATCACAACCCAAATCCGGATTTTGATTATTTATATGAAAATTTTCAGAATTATTGTGAATCGATTCCGAAAGAAAGAATCACAAGATTAAATGATTAAATCATTCACTCCAAAGTCTAAAAGATCTTTTGAAGAACTAATTAATCATATTAGAATTAAAGATAGAGTCTGATTTTACGTGTCAACAACCAACAATGAAATTTATAATCATTGGAAAATCCATCGATTTAAGAAACCGTGAGGGTCCAAGTCCCTCTGTCCTCTATAAAAAGGACTATTTTCTTCCCTAACCATTTATCCTCTTTTTTCACGGTGTTTCAATTCACGGTATATGATAATCTCTATTAAGCATTTATGGCTGAATGGTGTATATATTTAGAGTGTCCCCACACCAAATTTTAGGGCGGGACTACTCCTTACGGATGCGCGCAATCACCCGTAAACCATGCACATAGGGTAAGCCCGGGGATTCGAACTCGCGTCAATGGGGAGCATACCCATGACTTTAAGCCAAAGAGCCACACTTGTACTGGTTATATATATATATATATATATATATATATATATATATATATTGTACATTATATCCAAACAAGCCCTTATCTTTTTACGCTAGTAATGGATCAACTTACGGAGGGTATCCAGGATGAGGCCTGGTGTATGTTATTTGTAGATGACATAGTATTAATCGACGAAACCAAAGCAAGAGTAAATGCTAAGTTAGAGTTATGGAATTGCTAATCCAAAGGTTATAGACTGAGTAGGACTAAGACAGAGGATATGGAGTGCAACTTTAGTAATGCAAGGAGGCGGGATGAGGATGTAGTAAATATGACTGGACAGGAGGTACCTAAGAGGGATATCTTTAGCTATCTTGGTTCAATTCTACATAAGGGAGGAGAGATTGAAGAAGATGTTAACCATAGAATAAGAGCAGGTTGGTTGAAGTGGAAGCTTCCCTCAGGAGTTCTGTGCGACTGTAAAATCCCTACCAAGTTGAAGGGAAAGTTTTATAAAACAGCTGTGAGGCCAGCCATGCTGTACGGCTAAGAATGTTGGGCCACCAAGAAGCAGCATGTGCATAAGATGAGTGTAGCGGAGATGCGAATGCTTAGATGGATGTGCGGCTACACAAGGTTAGATAGAATTAAAGATGAAGACATTCGTAAAAAGATGGGGGTGGCACCAATTGAGGAGAAGATGAGAGAGCACTGCTTAAGATGGTTTGGACATATCCAACGTAGGCCTTTGAATGCTCTAGTGAGAAGAGGCGACTCGTGCCAAATTGATGGAGTAAAAAGAGGTAGGGGCAGACCGGAAACAATTTGGGTAGAAACAGTGAGGAAAGACTTGATAGCTAGGAACATAACAGAGAACATGACCTTGGATAGGATGGAATGGAAGAAAATGATCCATGTAGAAGAAGACAACTAGAGCCAGGATTAGAGCCGATAGATTCCTTTCACCTTCTTCATGAAATTGTTTTAAAGGATTCATTTAGCCGACCCCAACTAGTTTGGGACAAAGGCTTTGTTGAGTTGAGTTGAGTTGATATCCAAAGAAAAGTTCTCCAAAGTGTTCATGTGTTCACGATACTGATAAGCATATATTTTATACAGTATTCAGAAACGTATAAAACCAATAAAAATTGACTATCTCCTCAAATTTGACCACTTCATAGTTGTCAATTTCATTTTTGTCAGTTTGTTTTGGTCAAAGGGATGTGACGTTTTGGTGTTATGTTTCAAAAAAGATGCTATGGCCAGAGATTTTATTTTTTTTTAAGTAAAAACTCAAAAATAAAAAATTTGTTAGAAAAACTATAGGAAAACATTATATCCGCCTAAAATCGGAATTTGTTCATTTCAGGATTATTCTGAGGCTCTTCCGGAAGGTATCAAACTCATATTGTTCTATTGAAATTAGAAAGGAAAATGAAATATGCGATGTACCTTGGAAGTATTTGTCTTTCTTCAAAATGTGGTATAAAAACAGCACACTTTGGAAGTAAAAGATGTAAACAATCCTTGGGTTCTTTGCCAAGGATTTTAAAAAAGATCCAGCCCGTCAAAATGATGATTTCAGTAACAAATTTGACATACCACACACCATTGCTTTCTTGGATCTTGGCGACTTATTATTTCTTTAGGCGCTTAGTTTTGCAAGTCTGAATTTATTTGACCTTCACTCTACACACCTCCGGGCTGGATGCCTTTGAATGTGAATTACTTTAATCTCAATGGAGTTAAAAAACATGTCTGAGAGGAGGGACTTCACGAGCCATATATATCCTTATGAAGAAGTTTCCCATCAAACTTTTTCACCCTATGTTGCATCAATACAGATATGAGTGTCAGAATCTGACACTGGTATCGATTGTCGGATTAAGCAAACCGCAAACCGCAAACTGCAAAAAGAACGATTCGTGGATTCGCCAAAATAAACAGATGACAGAGATCTAGAAGTGTCTTAGAGAATCCTAAAGTTTTAGAATCCGAGATATGTCTGACACGCATTCTTCGCTCTTCGCCCATTTAGAAGAATCCAAGTAACAATGTCTTTACCTAATATCCATGTCAAAAAAAAATGTCTTTACCTAATATAGCTCTTGCTATTTATGTTTTCTTAAATTAAACTTAGCATCCTGCTATGTTAAACACTTTCAATAAGGTAACTTACCTCCGGTCATTAGATGAGGCAACACTTGCTAAACCAATTTGTAAAATATTCTTGCAAAGGTCATGTTGTAGGGAAACTTCCTAACAAAAGAAACTCAAAAAAGATTGCAAATAAATCAAACTTAAGGACAAGAAATTAATAGAAGGATTTGAGAAAGATAATATTATTGAAGAAGCAATGAAAATGGGGGATTTGATCAGTGTTTATAGCCTCATTTAAAAAAGATGCTAAATACCCTTCAAATGGCTATAAAATAGTCAAAAGGCAAAAAATAAGGCCAAAATGGTATAAAAACAACAAACAAATATTCGAAACAAATGAAATGGACTGGTGCAGAATGAATTTTCGGTTGGGCCGTTTGTTCCTATTTTATGTTCTAGTTTTCCATCTAGTATGAGATGTTTAGCTTGTTTTGGGTGGAACAAAACAAATTTCACAACTAGATTTGAATTGACAGGTGGAAGTATCAGCTGTGTCGAATGTTAGAGAGATTTTTTGTCCTATTAAGGGTATTTTTTGTCGTGGTAAAATATTAGTATATGTTGAGGAAGAGAATGAAAGAAAGAGATTGTAAGTTAGGGAGACTCCTCCTCACTTATGTATTTATATATAATGAGAAAAGTACAAAAGACGGATATGCCCATAGGCATATACATACACTAGCACTCCCCCTCAAGCTGGAATGTATATGTCAAACATTCCTAGCTTGCTACAATTATCACTTAATTTAGCTTTGTTTAATGGCTTGGTAAACATATCTGCTAATTGGTCTGCCGATCTAGTGAACACTGTGCATATTTCTCCTTTTTGAATCCAGTGCCGGATGAAGTGGCAATCAACCTCGATATGTTTAGTTCTCTCATGAAAGACTGGATTTGTGGCAATGTGAATCGCTGCCTTGTTGTCGCAATATAACTGAGAAGGAGATGACGGGGAGAAACCGATCTCTGACAATAGAGAGCGTAACCAGATGAGCTCTTCACTTGTGTGTGCCATAGCTCTATACTCTGCCTCTGCATTAGATTTGGAGATAACATCCTGTTTCTTACTCCGCCATGACACAAGGTTACCTCCCACAAATGTGCACTATCCTGTGGTAGACCTCCTATCAGCTGTAGATCCTGCCCAATCTGCATCTGTGTTTCCTTCTATCTTCTAACATCCATGTTTCTTGAATAGCAACCCTCTACCTGGAGCACTTTTTAAATACGAAGAATCTGAAGAACTACTGCCCAGTGTGAAGTATGAGGTGAACTCATATGTTGGCTGATAGCACCAACAACAAAGGAGACATTTGGGCGTGTGATTGTAAGGTAGATAAGTTTACCAACAAGTCTCCTGTATCTGCCTGGGTCATCTAACAAGTCTCCCTCTTCAGATAGTAACTTCACATTTGCATCCATGGGAACTGAGGCAGGTTTCACTCCAAGACAACATGTCTCCTCAAGCAAGTCTAAGACATATTTCTTCTGTGAGAGAGAAATCCCCTCTGTCGAATATGCAACTTCAATGTCCAAGTATCTAAGAGGACCCAAATCCTTGGTAGAGAACTCATTTTGCAAGAATGTCTTCAATTTCTGGATCCCAGCTGTATCACTGCCCGTGATGATGATGTCATCGACATAGACTATCAAGAGTACACACCCAACTGGAAACTGATAGCTGAAGACAGAATGATCAACTGCACACTGCTTCATACCAAAGCCCATAATGACATCATTGAACCGTCCAAACCATGCTCTAGGAGACTGCTTAAGACCGCAAATGGCTTTCTTTAATCGACACACAGAGGATGACTTCTTCCCCTGAGCAACATACCCAGGAGGTTGCTCCATGTAAACTTCCTCTGTGAGGTCACCGTGAAGAAACACATTTTTGACATCCAACTGATGTAGAGACCAGCCCTGATTGACAGCAAGGGAAAGTAGAACACGCACTGGAAGAATCTTCGCCACGGGAGAAAATGTCTCGCCATAGTCCACCCCTAATGTCTGAGTGTCCCCTTTGGCAACCAAACGCGCCTTAAGGCGCTCAACAGAGCCATCAGGCAAATATTTCACAGTATAGACCCAACGACACCCAACGGGGCATGCACCAGGAGGCAATGGAACTAAATCCCAAGTCTAATTTGCCTGAAAGGGCATCTATCTCAAGGTCCATAGTAGCGCGCCACCCCGGATGATCAAGTGCTGCAGCCAAGGACTCTGGCAAAGAAACAGAAGATAGAGAGGACACAAACTATAGAAAGCAGGCGTGAGAGCATCATATGAAACAAAAGATGAAATATGATTGAGCAGTACTATGAGATCGAGTGCGAGAGGCAATAGGAGAGTCGATAGATACCTGAGATGGGGAAGGAGGGAGCTCCTGATGGGCTAGCGTTGGCGCTACCGGAGATGGATGAGCTGCAGAAGTATGGCAGCGCTGATAGGTCTTCTTAATTAATGGAGCCGGAGGTCGAGAAGGAACCTGTAAGAGAGGAGAGGTATCTGGAGCATGAACCACAGAAGGAGAAGGTAAGGGAGAAGATGGAGATGGACAAACCACCAGGTCAGGAAGAACGGGAATCAGTAGAGGAAGATCGGAAGAATGAGAGGGAGGAGTCGTATCCGGAGAGCTCAGAAAGAAGGGCTCAGTCTCGAAGAAGGAAACATCAGCCGAGATATGATTGACGCAACCTAGGGCTATAACAACGATAACCTTTCTGGGTGCGTGAGTAGCCGAGGAAAACACAGCGTTCAGATTTGGGATCTAATTTATCCAAACCAGATCCAAGGTTGTGGACAATGCAAACACACCCGAATACCCGAGGAGGAAGAGGAAATGGCTCATGATGAGGAAGTAAAATGGAGAAAGGGGATGAGCCGACTAGAACCGAGGATGGAATCCGATTGGCCAGATAGTTAGCAGTGAGAACTGCATCGCCCCAATAAGATTTGGGAACTCGCATCTGGAAGAGAAGAGTGCGAGTTCCATCCAATAAGGATCGAATTTTTCTTTCAGCGACACCATTCTGTTGAGAGGTGTGAGCACAGGAAGATTGATGTATTATACCACGAGTGGAAAGAAATTCCTCAAAACCATTGGACTTCGAGAAATATTCCCTGGCATTATCAGTGCGAAGGCATTTAAGAGTACAATTAAATTGGTTAGTAATTTCTGAATGGAAAGTACGAAAAACAGATAATACTTCTGAGCGATCTTTCAGTAAATAAAGCTAACACATACGTGAATAATCATCAATAAAAATATCAAAATAATGATGTAAAAAAACAAAGGTAGTCCGCGCGGGATCCCATACATCAGAATGCACTAAATCAAAATGGTGCGAGGCCTGACTAACAGGCCTAGACGGGAAGGACACCCTATGGTGTTTCCCGAGTTCACAGGCCTCGCACGTAAAGGGGGTAACAGAAGAAGAAACTATAGATGTCCGTCGCAAACGATCATGGCTAGGATGTCCAAGACGGCAGTGCCACTGATATGCGTCGCTGGAGCTATGTAAAATGGGATGAGAAGGGCTACAGTCCAGACGATACAGCCCATCTATCTCACGGCCCGAGCCAATTGTCCTCCCAGTCAAGAGATCCTGAAACAAGCAGTAAGAGGGATAAAATGAAACAGAACAATTGAGATTTTTAGTAAGTTAACTAACTGAGAGTAAATTAAAGGGTGACTTAGGTACACATAGAACAGAGGATAATGTAAGTCCAACACGAGGAGAAATATCACCAACACCAGAGATAGGAGTGGAGCTCACATCAGCCAGTGTGATGGACTGATCAGAAAGTGGACGAAATGGACGAAGCGTGGAAGTACCTGTCATATGATTGGAGGCTCCAAAATCTATGATCCAGGAGCTGGAGCTAGTAAGAAAAGATGCAGGGGAGCTACCTGGCTGAGCCACGGTCGCAGTCGGGGGATGGCTGGTAGACCTGAGACGCTGTAATTCATCATAGTCAGCACTAGACATAAAAACACCATCAGGCTGCGGCCCAGTGCTGGTCGGAACGAAAGCAAAAGAGGGCTTAGAAGAGTCTGGTGCAGCGAGGTGTACAGAGCGGCCAAAACGAGCCTCAGAAGAAGGACGAAGCTCAGGGTGCAAAACATAGCAGGTCTCCATGTAGTGTCCCTCATGACGACAATGCGAGCAATATGGACGTGGTCGGCCACCACTCCCTGCAGGAAAATCTCGTCCATCACCACGACCACCACGGCCAGAGTCACGGCCGCGACCAAAGGTGCCTCCACCCCGAGTAGCACAGTCACCTACGCCATAGGCACCAGTGGCAGTAATATCAACCGAAGGAGCCGATACAAAGTCATCAAGAGCACATTGTTGGGCACGCAAGTAAACCTCCTGAAGAGAGGGCATCGTGCCAAATCCAAATATCTGCTGACGAAGATGCATGTACTCAGGACTCAAAGTGTCGAGAAACTGAACGACACGTATCTGATCACGCTGCTGCGCCGCCGTAGTCAAATCAGTGGTAAGAGGCATAAGAACATCTAACTACTGGCAATGGGAAACAAACTGACAGTAGTAGGTCGAGAGAGGAGTGTCTCCGCGGCGAAGGTTCATCCACTGAGAATATGTGGAACAGATTCGAGAGAGGTTGCCTTTCCCGGAGAAGGTAGTAGCAGTATGATCCCAAACCTGGCGAGCAGTGGGAAGGTGTATCATGGTCCCAGAAATCTCAAGGGACATACTCTGCCAGAGGAGAGTACGGATAAGGGCATCGTCCTGCTCTTACTTATCATAAGTGGGATCACTAGAAGGAGGAGGGTCACGACAAAGAATAGAAATCTTCCCCCTAGCAATGAGATAGGTCTCCACAACCACTTTCCAATTCAGGTAATTGGAACCATCAAGCCTTACTGTTGTTATGGGAGGAAAGGAACCATTCATCGAAGAGGATGAGGGAATATAGGAGGAAGATGAGGGGCGAGTCGGAGGAGCAGAAGCCACAGAGGGCTGCACGCAAGCGGGATCCTCAATCACTGGATCCATGAGTAAACAATCGAAGAGAGAAAAATGAACTGACGAAAAAGCTACGATGTCTCGCGTATATCAGTGAAATCAATAATGGAGATAACGGCTCAGGAGAGAGAGAGAGAAATGATAAACAGGGCATGAAAGAAACCCTTGATGACATGAAGAAAATAACGGATATAGAAGTATGAAATCGGAGCCGCCGAGAGAAAAATAAAGAGGAGAATATTGTAAGAGATTTAAGCCATTTGGGAAGAGAGGTAGATGAGGGTTGTTAAAAATAAACAAACTAGGCAAAAAATATAGGGTGGGTTATCCACGATGGAGAAAGGAGGAGATAGAGGGTTATGAGGGACAGGGAAGCGAGGCAACAAGAGGTGGTGTTAGAGCAGAGGGGAATGGGGGAGGGGTGGAGTGGGGCGGGGGCGTGGGGCGATGGTACTGGAGGGGTGTGCGAGGGGGGGCGTGGGGGTACTAGAGGGTTGGGAGAGGGGGCGGGGCGGGGGTACTGGAGGGGAATGGGAGGCGGGGCGGGGTGATGGAGGAGGGGGGGGGGCGGGCGTACTGGAGGGGTGTGGGAGGGGGGCAAGTGATGGAGGAGGGGGGCCGGGGGTACTGGAAGGGGTGGGAGATGGGGTTGGGGCGGGGGATGTGGAAGGGGGTGGGGCGGGAAGAAGAAGAAGAAGGGGATGGTTTAGGGTTAGGGTTAGGAAAGGAGAGAAGAAGAAGAAGGAGGAGGAGGGGAAAGGGAATGGGTTAGGGTTAGGATTTCAATTGGGTCCCTAAGGATTCAAAACCCTAGGGCTCTGATACCATGTTGAGGAAGAGAATGAAAGAAAGAGATTGTGAGTTAGGGAGACTCCCCCTCACTTATGTATTTATATATAATGAGAAAAGTACAAAAGACGGATATGCCCATAGGCATATACATACTCTAACAGTATATAAGTCATTTGATCCCTCTAATTTGACTCGACGAACACCCCCCCCCCCCCCCAAAAAAAAAAAAAAATTTCTCTTTTTTGTTCTTTTCTCTAGTCTTTCCTATACTTCACATATACAATATTAAATCAAATCTGACATGGTATTATCTACGCCCAAGATTATGATAGCATCATGGGAGAAATTCTAATCACTTATGCTATGTTTGGTTGCTTGGGGTGGCTCGGAGAGTAGTGGAATAGGAAGTCAAAGGGAGAAGACATGCATTTTGATTTGCCTAGAATTAACTCGGAAAATTGTGTAGTAGTGTTTGGTTGCGCGGCAAATACTCGGAGAGTATAAAAAGTAGGTGGTGTCATTACCAATATAGGGAGATAGGAGAGAGGGAAGAGAGAGAAAGAGAGAGAGAGCATCATTCCCTAGAAAATTCAACCATAATTCTTTGTTTTTGGAAGAAGGGGACAAGAAAGAGACAAGCAATTATTACATGAGAGAAATCCAAGGGAATCAAAGGGAGTCCAATGCATTTTGGCAACCAAACATGGAATGGCATGCCAAATCCAAACCAAATTCGGGCGGCTGCCGAGCTTTTGTGCAACCAAACGAAGCATTAAAGGGACCTCATCCTTTCTTTACCCTGTATTCCCTTCAATCCTCTCTGACATTATATTTTTCTAGAACTTTCAGAACACTCATTTTCCCTCATTATCGACTCTCTACCATAACTGATATTTTTGTCTTTCCTTCTCTACTCTCTTATCTATTAATTTCATTAGAGTTTTAAATCCATTTTGGGAGGTTTTTTCATATTTTTTTGTGCTTTTATATTGGTTCAAGTCTTTACGTCCTTAGAAAGGGGTAGTTTAGTCCTTAGGATTTTTTTTATGTGTATGATTTAAGTACTTTATGTTGGGTTTGTGCATATTGTAGGCCCAATAAGAGGCATATTAGCCCGTTAGGACTTTTAGGGATTTATTTTCATGTTATTTAGTTTCTAAGATTTTTATTTCCATGTTTTAGTTTTTAGGGCCTTTATTTTTCAATGTTATTTTATTTCTAATTATTTCAATTGCTTATATAAGTACCTCATGTAAGAGAGAGTTTACTTTTGATGAATTAATTGATTGAATACATATTTCTCTCCCTACAGATTTCTCTTCTCCTCTCCCCTAATCTCTATTCTTCCCCCCTTTCTCTTCTTCTTCTTCTTCTTCTCTTCTCTTTTTCTTCTTCCATTTCTCTTCTCTAGCCCACATTAAAAAGACTACATTTATTTTATTATTTGATTAAGCTTCTTGGAGAAAAAGGCTTCATCTTCTTTTTCTTTCGTGAGATGCCAAAGAAACTCATAGTGTGAAGCCTTGAGATAAGTAGATTCTAATTACTTGTGATTTATTGTTTCTATTAATCTCCTTTTATCATTTTTTTTGTTTCTTCTCATAAACCAACTCGGGAACCCCAAACATGCATTAACCTCACCCAAAACCTCTCTTGCATTCTTCTTCACCTATCTTCTACCCAAAAGTATCTGCTCTCCCACCCGTTGAGAGAACTTGGCTCCTCAGACAAAGGACCCGCTGAGGATCGATGACTCAAATAGAATCTCCCTAACCTGCCAAGGCACCTCCTCAGAAGAAAGTACCTCCGGAAAAGATCTAGCGTGACGCACCTCTTCAGGCCCACCACGTGGTTAATAAAGGAAAGAATGCATCGTCAGGACTCTGGGATTAATTATGCAAGAGCCACGCCATAATATCTAAGGATCTGGAGGACGACCTCATGCGAAGGAAACCAAAGGCCAACTCGAAGGAAGTCCTCATAGAAGCATGCCTCAACCAGCACGCTCCCAGTGGTCCAATAGGCGCAAGACAAAAGATTCAGGCACCTGGTATTCCGATCTAATCCGAGCGGTCCAATAGGCGCAAGACAAAAGATTCAGGCACCTGGTATTCCGATCTAATCCTGTCAAAGATCATCTATAAAAAATGACCCCTCATATTAAAGGTCGAAGCCATGAGGCTTATCTTCCTCAGAGTCTCTAGCAGAGACGCCCTGCTTTCCCTTAAGGTCTAGGTCAACATATGAACATAGTTTTAAATTTCGGCCGAAATATTTCGGTTTTGGTTTGGACCGAAACCAGAAGTACATTGAATCGAAATTTTACTTGATTTCCCCAAAATTTAGCTGAAATCCGAAATTTCGGAATTTCGGTTGAAATTTCTTTTTTCGCCCTTTATTAAAAAATTTCCACCGAAATTTTATACATTTCGGTGGAAATTTTAAAAATTTTGTCAAAATTTTACATGATTTTGGCCGAAATTTCCACCGAAACCGAAATATTTCGATTTCGGTGGTGGCCGAAACCGACACCAAAACCAACATTTAAAACCTTGCATATGAAGCTCTGAGAGAAGGTTCGACACCAACATTGGTCGGAACTAATTCCTTCCACACTGACCTGGTAGTAAACACCCTGACAAGATCCCCCCAATTCTAGACTACGACTACTTTCCAAGCTTTCCCCATGCATGGTTGTTGGGATGAACAATAAGGAGGAAACGAAAAAGCTTATAACAAAAGGAAGGAGACATAGCAGATTAAGTCAGATGTCCTGCATCAGACCTTCCAACGGCAAAAGAGCACTGACTATCACTCCAGATCTCTCTTAACTTGGCTTCGCACGAATGAGTGAAAAAGGAAAGCCCAACGCTACCTTATATATACCATTTATGAATCATGGATACAGGTACGACACGACACGGGTACGTGGGTAATTTTCCAAAAAAAAAAAAACGGGTGCGGGTACGTTCGGGTACGCTAAATATAATAATACATATTAATATTTTATTATATATTTATAAAAATTTTAAAAAATAATTGGACAGCAATCAAATAACAATAACATCACCAAAATGGAAAATTCTAATATTATTCTTCATTTCGTAAGCCATACTTCATAACATGAGGCATCAATACATCATTCATTAGAAAAAAAGTATGTCGCCAGTGTGTTGACCAGTGTGTTGACCAGTGCCTGACAAGATGAATAATTTTTAGAGACCAAATTATAAGATTTTTTATACCGGACTTTTGGGATTTAATAATTTTGGACATGATAGATTTTATGAATTTTTAAAGTTTGAAAAATACCCCACCGTTTGGAAGTTACGAAAGTTTAAATTTTGACCCGACCCTTTCCCTTTGAATTTTGTACTAGAACAGGAGAGCTGACTTTTTTTCCTTTTAGATTTGGGTCTTGAAACTATTTTTAATAAATCCAAATTGGGGGTATTCCGTTATTACATGTAAATCTTAAGTATTTACATGTAAATACTAAGTACAGGGGAGGAGAGAGACGAAGCAGGAAGGATTTACACCAGCTGGGAGAAGCAGGATGTGTCGGGTACGCATGGGTGCGCACCCGACACGCACCCAACAACCAAATTTGGATTTTTTTTCCTTTCAAAATGTGGGTACGTACCCAGGACGTACCCAATACATGTCGGGTACGGGTACGGGAGCCCTGGGAGAGTACCCATGCTTCCTAGTACCATGAACCACCTTTAGTGGGAAACAACGTCATTTATCACAATTCAATTGCTCACACATGTGGCATTGTCGAGGGGCTACTTCCATGCATCACATCAATATTCTCCTCAAATAATATGCCGCCATGTTTACTGATGCAATGCTTTAGGAAACTAAGCATAGAATATGTATTCCGTTTACCGGCACAACGATTGGACGAACAAAGTGACTCGTATTTATGGCAACGATTGAAATGACCACCCCACGTCGTCATTAATGCGGCAATGAATTCAACCTTCACTACCTAAATTAACACACCATAAGATATTCTCTCCTGATTCTAAAGCAATACAACAGGATCTCAAGCGACAAAGATGAAAGCCCACCGGGCATCATGGACTAGTGCTTTGACTCGACGAAATCCGAGCAAGGAAAGTTCCCCTGAGAGCTGAGTGGACGAAGACAAGTCTGGACCCATGTAAAACTTGTAGACTTCCTCGGCCCAAAAATTGGCCCCAGAAAGTGGGGGCTTTATGTTAGCGAAAAATCAAATATCAACACGTGGCACGAGACCCACAAAAACCCTCAAGCAAGCATCCGCCACGCGGCATTAGAGAAGCGGGAGAAGCATGGGTACTCTCCGGAGGCCCATGTACTAGTGTCGGGTGCGGGTGCTCTTGGGTACGTACCGGGTACGCACCCAAACAACAAACAAAACGAAAATCTAATTTGGGGGTTTGGGTACGTATCGGTTGTGCTTGGGTGCGCACCCGGTTCGAATAAAGTTCACAATTACAGATTTCCAATAGAAGATTTACAATAGAAGGGCTGTCCCAATTAACAAAGGAGTGTGAATATATCAAACTATCTATAATATATATGGAAATGATATCAACACTCCAATGTTTTGATATCACGCTCTAGTAGCTTGTCTTTTAGTATTTAAAAGGCTATCAACAGGTTATTACAGTTCCGAAAATGCTCTCACATGCCCATTAAATACTAAAAGGCAAGCAAGGAGAGCATAAATATCAAAACAGTGAAGTGCTGATATCATTTCCCTATATATATATATATATATATATATATAGAGAGAGAGAGAGAGAGAGAGGTGTAGCTACACATACGTGTAGCTAACTTAGCTACACCGACGGCTTAAAATACAGTGGGCCCCACATTGTTTGGGTGATGCAAACCATTCATTTGATGGGCCCTCACATAGATAGGGTGTGCCCAAAAAATCAGCTACATAGGATCATCCCAACCCTATGATTTGTGGAGGCAAAAATGGACGTGTAAAAACCTTCACAAATCTGTCCATTTTTGCCTCCATAGTTTGAAGGGTTGGGATCATCCAATGGAGCTGATTTTTTGGGCATACACTATCAATGTGAGGGCCTATCAAATGAATGGTTTGGATCACACAAATAATGTGGGCCCATTGTATTTTAAGCCGTCGGTGTAGCTAAGTTAGCTACACGTATGTGTAGCTTCACTTAACTCATATATATATATATATAGGGAAATGATCAATGCTCCCCTTCTCATCACTTGGGACACCCAGCTGCATTGTACGTGGCAATCAGGTCACTTCATTCCTTCAAATGTGAAATTGTGAAGTACATCAGCCCCTTTGCAGTCATAGATACACTGCAGCTCGGTGTCCCAAGTAATGAAAAGGAGTGCATTTATCAGTTCCTTATATATATTGGTATATATATCCCGTGGTTAAAAACCTAACAACTTAGAAGTAATAATAGATTTTGGTGAAGTAATATTAGATTTTGGTGAACTATTCAATATATATATATATATATATATATATATATATATATATATATATATATATTACATTTTGGTGATGTTATTGTTATTTGATTGTTCTCCAATTAAATTGTTTGAATTCTTTAACAAAAATATTTAATTTCTAAATTTTTATAAATATAAAAATATATTATATTCAGCGTACCCCCAACTACCCGTATCCTTTTTTTTTTAAAATCACGTATCCACATACCCGTATCGTGTCGTACCCGCACCCCGTATCCGTATCTATGCTTCATTGCCGATAGTAGGCGCCCAGCCATTCGGCCGACAAGGAACCCTCAATCTACACGGCATCCAAAAGCCACGCGCCACCTTACTGCCCAATCGGCCGTCACCATAGTTGTCAAACTCTTACGAGTCGTACAAGTCAACTCTCAAGTCTAGTCACTAGGCTTTTGAGTCGAGTCGCATGGCGACTCGCCTATGCTGAAGACTTTAACGAGTCGTTTGGTGACTCTTACGAGTCGCTGCGAGTCGAGTCAAAAAATAAGATTCTTAGGAGTCAAAGTCGAGTCGGCGGGCTTAGACTTTCTTGTTGTGATGCTTGAAAACTTGAAAGTTGGAACTTAGAACTTAGTTATTATTTTTTTAATGGTGGGCAATTGCATTAAATGCGAAAAAAGACCGAGGAGGTCTATACAAATAAAGAGACAAAAAGAAAATGAAAGACAAGAACAAGCCCACTGCAAGGGTCAAGTAGGAACGAAGTTAAATAGCTCAACTCTCTCCCAAGAGACATCATCTCTAGCTAAACTGTCTGCCACACCATTAGCTAACTTCCTAACATGATGGAAATAAATCAATGCACCCCCCACCCTATCTTGGTTCTCCTCGAAGGAAGAGGCAAATCTCCAAGGGAAGGAATGAGACCCACTAAGTCACCTTATCACATTGGGTGAGTCCCCTTCTACCACTACCTTATTCAAATCTTCATTCTCAAGATACCTTATTCCTTGGTAGATAGTGCGCACTCCAGCTTCATTAGCGTCTGCGATTCCAATGGGACCCGCAAAAGCCCATTTCATAGCTCCAAAGTCATCCCTCAAGACTCCCCCAATTCCGGCAGGACCAGGGTTCCCCATGCTAAACCTGTATAAGTTTAGCTTCAAAAAACCATGTGCGGGAGGCTCCCAGTATTGGAAGTCTTGGTCTAAACCACCACAAATCTCCTTCCAACCATACCATAAATCATGGACGGAAACAAATCTAAAGCAAAGAAGGGTTTTCACCCATGATAAGTTCCAAGAAAAACTTAATTATTTTTGTGCATGCAACTTACAAGCATATAGTTATTTATATTTTTGGCTTAGATTTTTATCTATGTGCTGTTGGGTTATATTTTTTACATGCTTCATTTTTGTTATATAATTATATTTTTTAACTAAATTTCTATTCATGTCAAAACCTCTTACGAGCCACGAGTCATAAAATTAAGAAATGGAGCCATGAGTTGAGTCACGGGTTTACAACTATGGCTGTCACCGTGAATCTTCTAGAACAACGCAATAGCAGGGTGAATCATGACTTTCGTCTTGCGACTGAACGATTTCTACAGCACCGGTGCAAGCACCAATGCCAACAATGGCAAGGAAGACCATGCCAACTTTGCCCTATGTGGCACGCGACTCCAACAAATAAAAAGGAAAACCCAGACACCACAACAAGGAGGAGAGAGGAGCGGGAGAGAGGACCATGGTTTTAAATTTCGGCCGTTTCGGCCGAAATATTTCGGTTTCGATAGAAAACGAAACGAAATACACATTGTTTCGGAAAAGTACCAAACTTTGCCGAAACGTTTCGGAAATTTCAGCCAAAACGTTTCGTTTTCGGTGAAATTTCGGTGAAATGTTTCGGAAATTTTGGAAATTTCGGTGAAACATTTCGGAAATTTGTACAAGATTTTGTCCGAAATTTCATACCGAAACCAAAACCGAAACCGAGATTAAAACCTTGGAGAGGACACAACAGGAACAACTAGGCACAACCAGACACAACAAGCACAACAACGACACTACAACTATGTGTACACCGGACTGAACCCTCATAGCACCTTCCTTAACGTTTTACTCCATCTGTTGCCTCCTCTAACTTGAGTGTCGAAGGGTTTCCTCGCAGCCACGGCTCCAGGCATTCTTAACCCCTTTCTGTGTGCAGATAGCCCTGCCTCCCATTTCGCTTCCCCCGTTGAACCCAAGGAGCACTCTTCAGTCAACTCGAGACGAATTCGAGCAGCAAGCCAATCCTTCTTGGTTTTTGACGAAAAAGAATCCAGTACCTCTAGGTCGAATAGGACAAATGACTCCACATGGATATCTTTGTTGCAGAACAAAACAATTTGAATTATGCTCGGTCAACTGTAATGTGTATTACATAGTTACACAACTCCTCAACTGTGTCTCCATTGGCTGAATTCAATTGGGTTTCATTTTGAACAGGTCGTAGAAAGAAAGTGTCAGTAATCTGTGGAAAGGTTGAAGGACTGCACATGAGTTATCTTTGAAAAAGTTGTTGAAACAAAGAGCCTTTCTTTATAGTGGTAATATGTGTAATCGAAAGTCTACGAAGGAAAGAGCCTTAATATGATTGATTCTAGAATGACATAGGATGGGTCTATGGAAAATAATTTCGATAAAAATAGGAAATGATTTAATGGACAGGTAAAATAACTAGAACGGTGAACTAGATGGAATCCAATCAAGTTCTAGGTGAAATTTGAAATCAGAATTAATTTAGGATGATTTGGTTGTGAATGTCAATCTTTATGACAGTTAAACTACCTAGAAAATTCGAACAAGATCAAAGGATTCCATCTGTTAATACTTCTTAGAACATTATTCTCAACCCTCGAATTGGGGAAGTTAATCAAATATGATAGAAATATAACTAGATTTGGCTGTAGGATTTAATATCAAGGTTGAACACTTGAAATTCAAAATAAAACTGTTAGAAGGTAAGGAGGAGGTAGAGAGGAAGAAGAAGTGGAATGGAGAGGATGGAGAGTCTCCACTAAGGAGCCCTCCCATGAATATGATGTATATTGGGGCCCAAAGTAGGGCAACATGGTACCCTCAATACTACGCATAATGACTAAACTACCCTCACAGGTCACACTCTTCAACACTCCCCCTTAAGTTGGAGTGTATATACTGTGGATCTCTAGCTTGCTACAAAGAAAACTACAACAAACAACTATAATACCCATACAACAAAAAAGCAATAATCTCATACACACGGCACAACCAGCTTGGTGCAACACTCCCCCGCATGCTGCCGTGTTGATAAAAAACATAATAAAAATAGTAACGGCCACAGTGAGTGCAACAACGAGAGAGATCACAACAGGGCCTCCCCCTGAATCAGACCAACGGCTAATGAAGTTGCATACCAACAGCGATCAAACAGAAGCGCCCCAGCAGCGACGACAACGAGCCTCAAACAAAATAAGCTCTCCAAGGTGCACACTGTGAACAACGACGAAGTAGCACTGGTAGTGGCATCCGCTGAGTAGCACAACGCCAATAGAAGAAGAACAACCCCCAGAAAGGTGATCGTAACACACCAACGACGGGGGACACCACGTTGCCTGGAGAGACAACCAACTAACGATGGGGGACACTATGTCGCCTGGATAGAACACTAACCAACGACGGCAGATAGCACGTTGCTTGGGGCAGATAACCAACCAATGATGGGGGGACACCACGTCGCTTGGGGCAGATAACCAACCAACGACGGGGGATGCCACGTCACTTGGAGAGAATGCCAACCAACGGCGGCGGACAGCACGTCGCCTGGGGAGAACAACACCAACCAACGATGGCATACACGTCGCTTGGGGTAGATAACCAACCAATGATGGGGGACAACACGCCAAGGTTTTAAATCTCAGTTTCGGTTTCGATTTCGGTCATCAGCGAAACCGAAACGTTTCAGTTTCAGTACGAAATTTTGGACGAAATCTTGTAAAAATTTCACCGAAATTTTGCACTTCATCAAAACCGAAATTTAAAACCATGCAACACGCATTCTGGGGCAGATAAGGCTGAGAGCAACGCTAACAATCGGGCATATAGCCGGACAAGGAGAAGTGGACTGCAACGCAAACCATGATGAATGCATAAAACTACACAAGGCAACTACACACTCGTGTAAAAGCGGACACTAACAATGTGAGCCACTAACAGAGAATGGTGATGTCAATAACATAAAACATGAAGCAGAAGGAAACAACAATCAACACGAAGAAGAAACCAACCGACCAACAAATCACCAACAAGGAAGGGTGAACAATAATATAAAGGAATCATACTAATCAAGGAACTGCCAACAAAGAGTGGTTAACAGCATCAGCTAGAGAAGACAATAAAACAAAAGAGGAAGAACAACAACCAACTAGAACCACCATAAAGGTAACCAAACCAACAAAGAAGAAATTACATAATGAGGAAATGACAAAAAACCTCACCAGCATTCCATCCATGGAACCTTCAACACCCCCCTCAAGTTGAGGCCTGAGGCCTTCAACTTGCAACGAAAAGAAGAACTTCATGGCACAACAGCCTTTTTGGACATTTCACCAAACACTTGGTGTGCACTTTTGAGATCAAGGCAAACACCATAGTATACAAGGAATATAGAGAGAGAAAACAAAGATTAGGATGGAGTGGATGAGGAGGCTCAAAAAAGAGAGAAAGAAAGAAAGGATTAAAGTTTAAATCATAAAGAAAGAATTTAACCCATAAAGAAGGGGGTCGGGAATGAAAAAGATCTCTCAAAAGGGATAAAGATTTAGAAAAGAAAGAGATTTATGGATTTGGGAACAAAAACGAAAGGGAATTATGGATTTAGAACAAGAAAGAACAAGAAAGAAAAATGAAGAAAAGAAGGAAAAGAGTGGATCTTTTTGGGTTACTTTTGTTTTTTTTTTTGTTTTTTTTTTTTGGAACATGGATGGATCTACGAATGATATTTACCAGAAGGGGTTGGGGTTTAGTGACTCACAAGATGGGGTTAGGGTTTAGGGATTTAGGGTTTGGGATTAAGGATTTGAGGTTTTGGATGGAGAAGAAATCCAAAATGGGTTTACGACAAATAAGAAGGGGAAGAGTGTAGGGTTACGAGTGATGCGAAGAGAATGTGAGAGAGGTGGAGGGTTTATGGCAAAATAAAAAGAAAGGAAGAGAAATCGCGCGAGAAGTGGGAGAGCGAGAGAGATACGGAGCTGGGGGGATTGCGCTGTGCACCAATGCGCACAACAGAAAGGGTTTTACACCAAAACCGAAATAGGGAGATAGATAGAGATAGAGATAGTATAGGGAGAGAGATTTGTGGGTTGGGATTTACAGCAAACAGAGAAAGGAAAAAAGAGGGGTTTACGAAAAACCCTATGAGAGAGAAAGAGAATGACATGAGAGAGGGTTGCGTGTGGGAGCTTAAGAGATGGAACTGCTCTTCTTTTCTTCCTTCCTTTAAGATATTTGCTCTGATACCATGTTAGAAGAGAAGGATAAGGTAGAGAGGAAAAAGAAGAGGAATGGAGAGTCTCCACTAAGGAGTCCTCCCATGAATATGATGTGTATATAGGGCCAAAGTAGGGCAACATGGCACAAAGACTACAATACCCGCAATACTACACATAATGAGTAAATTACCCTTACACACTCTTCAACTCTCAACTCAACTCAACAGAGCCTTTGTCCCATGCTAGTTGGGGTCGGCTAAATGAATCCTTTAGAAAACAAATTCATGAAGAAGGTAAAAGGGATCTACCCGGCTCTAATCCTGGTTCTAGTTGGGTTCTTCTACGTGGATCATTTTCTTCCATTCTATCCTATCCAAGGTTATGTTCTCTGTTATGTTCCTAGCTCTCAAGTCTTTCCTCACTGTTTCTACCCATGCTATTTTCGGTCTACCCCTACCTCTTTTTACTCCCTCAATTTGGCACGAGTCACCTCTTCTCACCGGAGCATCCAAAGGCATACGTTGGATATGTCCAAACCATCTTAAGCAGTGCTCTCTCATCTTCTCCTCGATTGGAGCCACCCCCACCTTTTTACGAATGTCTTCATTTTAATTCTATCTAACCTTGTGTGGCCACACATCCATCTAAGCATTTGCATCTCCGCTACACTCATCTTATGCACATGCTGCTTTTTGATGGCCCAACATTCTGAGCCGTACAGCATATCTGGCCTCACAGCTGTCTTATAAAACTTTCCCTTCAACTTGGTAGGGAATTTACGGTCGCACAGAACTCCTGAGGCAAGCTTCCACTTCAACCAACCTGGTCTTATTCTATGGTTAACTTCCTCTTCAATCTCTCCTTCCTTATGTAGAATTGAACCAAGATATCGAAATATATCCCTCTTAGGTACCTCCTATCCACTCATATTTAGTACCTCCTTACACACTCTTCAACAAAAACTTTAATATAAATTATCTAAAGAAATAAATCCAGAGATTTAGAGAAACAACGGAGGAAAACAAGAAGAAGTTCAAGAGATCGGAAGTTACCTGTGAAAGAGAGATAGAAGAAATACAAAGTTAAGAAGGCTTCACCCCAAGGTATACCTAAGACATCACACCACAAGGATCGTTAGGGCATCACACTAAGACACACATAGAGGAGGATATCACATCCAAATTGAAAAATTGCTGCCATTCAAAAAAATTAGTTGTTCTTGGGAGTAAACAATTTCATGCCTTGTGGCGATTCAAGCACTTTTTTCAACCAGATTTGGTACATATATTTGGGGAAGTATCTTGGTTTTTCTCTCATTTCTTATATCAGCTAATGATTTAACAGATTTCTTTCGATGGGCGAATCCTATAAGGATTTTCTGTTTGTGGGGCAATCTTTGCACCCCTTGCAATTTTTCTTCTCTCTCTGTAATAATTTTTCTGCTATTTCAGAGAAAATAAGAACTCTAGCCATGTCTTGTCCATATCCCTTCTAATTTTGTGCACTCCTTTTATTACATGATCAAGTAAGGTTTGCTCCTTCAATTATGTGAACAAGTACACTGTGGAAGTTGGGGGGTTGTGTAACCTCCCTAGGTCCATTTAGTAGCCTATTTTGCTGTTTAGGAGTCATTGCTTTCCATGGTCTCTGTTAGATAACAAACTCTTCTAAAGAGTATCTTTATTGGAGAACATGGTGGATGATAATGATGTGTGATGCGTTTCTTTTGTGGAATGATATGATACTTGAGTTTTACATGGACTAAGCATGGAAACCAGTTCTCATCATTTAATCACTTGCCTTTTGTTACTTAAAGTTGAGAAATGGGTTCTAGTGCTTGGCATCTTAAGAGGAATTCCTATTTACTTAGTAGCCTTGAAAGAGTCAAAATTATTTGGGTGTGTTTGTGCCTTTGTGGTTGTGTGGGTGGAAGGAGACAACAATCACTTCAAGGTTTTCTTGACCATCCCTTTATTACTTTATGTGTTGGTTATTCAAGAGAGGATGTTGGTTGATCTGTATGATATTCCTCTCAAAAGATGCGTATACTGTGATTTTTGAAGTTACTTTTAAGATGAGGCTCTGGCAAGCCCATAGTCTTGCTCAGCACTAGAGGATTTTTTCTGTAAGGTGTTGTTGTGTGGGTGGTGGTCCTCTTCAATTTTCAAGATGTTGTTTGTTTTTCCCTTGTTTTGTTTCTTTGACCCTTTTTTGCCATGTGGGCCCTTCAGAAGATGTGCATGCAAAAATTGGAAATTGTGGCTCTCAAAATGGAGCTTACTGTGGTCCATAGTTCTGGTCCACAGTAAAGAATTTTGATTGTCATTTTATGTGTTGATTTTCTGCAGTAATTTATGTTGCTTTTAGCTGTGCTTTCTTTTCTTCAGAAGTTGCTTTTGCTCTGTTTTTTTTTTAACTGATTGCGACCTGAAATTTTATTCAAAAAGAAACCACCGATAGCAGTACAACAAAGAAACAGCATGGGACAAGATGTCCCTGCATTGATACCAAACCACCCAGAAACAGCAATACAATCTAGCAGTTTTAAGAACACAAAACGAGTCCAACCTTCATCCTTCAGCCTTGATGACCCTTCAGAAGATGTGCATGCAAAAATTGGAAATTGTGGCTCTCAAAATGGAGCTTATTGTGGTCCATAGTTCTGCATCACACTACAGAATTTTGATTGAAGGTCATTTCCAAATTGTCATTTTATGTGTTGAATATCTGCAATAATTATGTTGCTTTTATCTGTGCTTTCTTTTCTTCAGAAGTTGCTTATGCTCTGTTTTTTTTAACCGATTGCAACCTGAAATTCTATTCAAAAGAAACCACCAATAGCAGTACAACAAAGAAACAGCATGGGGCATGATGTCCCTGCATTGATACCAAAGGACCTAGAAACAGCAATAAAATCTAGCAGTTTTAAGAAACAAAAGGAGTCTAACGTTCATCCTTCAGCCTTGATAAAATATGATGCCAATTGTCCATACTCAATGAAGCCCCTTTTCTTGAGAAACGGACAGCTGGAGTGGGACTGAATCACCTACTAACAACTGTTCTCTCCTCCCTACACCATGCCGACAAGTGGGTCATCTCAATTGCAGATCTATCTTTATGATGGAATGTGGGATTAATTCTACCGCATAAATCTAGTATGTCCAAAATAATTCCCTCCAATCTCCAAAGTCCCAAGGACTCTTTTTGTTGAGATGATTTGTGGACTCCCTTTCTATCATGAGGCTCTAATGTTGTAACGATCCGATTTCCATGACCGAATCGCTACAAGCAAACACCTGCCAAATACCCATAATTTTTTTTTTCTTAAACCATATATGAAAATTAAATAGCCATCGCTCTTATTCCATTTCCAAAATGTCTCCTTACAATAACTTTAACTTAAAATCAATTTACTCAATTAAGTAAAGTCTCGAACTAGCCAATTTAAAATAAATTCAAAGTGTTGACGAAGGGTATCGTCTTCTTAATTATTTGCTCCCATCATCCTACGCTCCTAGACATCCTCGTGTGCAAACGCACCCTCCTTAGAATTCTCTAATCCTGGGGAGAAAAATAAGGTCAGCAGGATGATAGAAACTGAACCAGTATAAGAATTCAATTTAAAACAACATATCAAGTTCCATATTATAGATAAGACAATTGGAATTTTTTTTCAAAATAATGGTTTACCAAAATCTTCTGCAACTGAATAGAAAAATCATTTAGGATGATCAAATGTACTAATAACTGAAAGAGAATAATTCAATAACATTAGGAACAATTATAAATCTACCACATTCTTATCATAACAATTTCATTTAAACCTAGGAACCCAGGGCACTCCAGCTCCCACTAGCTTGTTGCCCTTGCCGACACGGTCGACTCCGCGTGGACTTATTACGGTAGATCATACCGCCTAGGGACTCTTGGTCTCCGTAGGATTCCGACATCAACTAGGAGGTGCGCGTTTCCCTCAAGTTGTATACCTTTGTTTACGGGGATAACTCAATGGTTTCCCATCACCCTTTCCCATTTCCTCTTTGGATATTTCTTTTGTCTCCATACGACTTCCAAGTTATTTCATGTGATAAAAGCAATTAAACTGATAATTCTTTATTAGAATTCAGATTCATTTCCAACATGCAATACAAGAGACAAAATTTCATTCCTCATAGAATAGTTTAGAAAACCATAAAAATTTAGATACTTCACAATTCTTGTTGCATGAATTGAAAGCCATACGAGCAAAGTTAGCTATCACCTGCCTTTAACTTACAACAAGGTGAATAGATCAGTCCCTGCTAGAAGGAGCCAAGAAGCGGTCCTGAAGGCAAATCAATAAGTGAAATAGAGTCAACTTATTTCGGTCTAGGTAGGTTCTTTTAATCATTTTCATATTTTCTTTATCGGGAGAAGCCCTTGACTTTGGGGTCAACAGGGTACCTGCAACGATACAACTACTGCCTTGTCTAAGGTATAAATACCACACAGGCAGCACTATAGCTGTCCAGGTTTAGGTATTAAAAACAGCAAGTAAATAAATACCACACAGGCAGCACTATAGCTGTCCAGGTTTAGGTATTAAAAACAGCAAGTAATTAAATACCACACAGGCAGCACTATAGCTATCCAGGTTTGGGTATTAAAAACAGCAAGTAATTAAATACCACACAGGCAGCACTACAGCTGTCCTGGTTTAGGTATTAAAAACAGCAAGTAGTTAAATACCACACAGGCAGCACTATAGCTATCCTGGTTTAGGTATTAAAAACAGCAAGTAACCCGGTACAGATCCTACACATGGTTTTGAACACTCAAGGAAGAATTTATTTTTTGAGGGCCTAAAGGGCTGTTGGAAAATCTGAACATATAGGAAATCATTTAAATCGTGTTATTCAAGCAGACCCTGCTAGGATACGATAGTGTATAAAAAGAAACAGACCTATGAAAGAACATGAATATATGTAAGTGTGGTAGTATAGTATTAGAGATGGAAAAAACTTACACTAAATCATTTAGTGTAAAGAACTGATGAGATTTTAAAATACACGCTAGGATCATTTTAAAATATATATACGTATCGAATTGATGAGAAATGAGGTTAAACACAAGATTCATTTTAAATGCTTTTGTAACTAGAACAGATAAGGTGAGAAATTTTGTATGAAAGTAAATAAATGTACTTGTATGAATATAGGTTGTGAGATAAGAATTTGTCCCAAAAAAGAAAATTATTTTGTAAGTCTATGCTTAATTAAATATACTTATCTATGTCTGCCTGTGATCAGAATATGAAGGATTACACTTATTTATCATGTATGAAATCTGTTTGTGATGAAATCATGAACAAACACATATTTAGCACGAATATGATATGTCTGTGAATGAAAATATGAATGAATAAATTTCATTTAGGTATGCGCATAATCTGCCTGTGAATAACTATGAAGGAATACACTTATTTTTCAGGTGCGAAATCCGTTTGTGATGAAAACATGGACAGGCTCATTATTACCAAGCACATGATCTGTTGGGAATGAAACCTGAATAAATAAGTTTATTTAGGTATACACATAATCTGCCTGTGAATGAAAATATGCGTGAATATAATTATTTGCATGCGAAAAATCTGTCTAAGAGGAAAATCTGAATTAATACATTATTTCCATATGCAGGGATATGCATAGAATCGATCCAAACTAGAAGTTTGTAAAAAACAATCCTTTTTGTGTCTAGGGAAACATGAACTTGACGAGAATCCCATTGGATCTTTCAGTACTAAAAATACGAGGGTACTTACTTGTGACGAGTTTGAGACAGGAGGTCAAAGCTTCGTTCTTATCTTCACTTTTCCTTTCTTCCTCCCTCCTACTGTTGAGGTGTGCAAGGAGAACAAGGAAGGGGAGAATATGGGCGAGATATAGAGGGAAAAAGGAGAAAGAGTTGGGCGTGTGAGGAAGCCCAAGTTTCTTTTATTCTACTCTCTTTTGCTGTAGTCTTATATAAAAGAGCGTGAAAGAGATATGGTAGTTGCTCAAAAATCAAATCCCTTGATTTCCCAATGGATTGGGCGTCCTTCTATTGTTGGGATTTGATTGCCCATTTTCCAAAAATTACAAGATCTTATCTTTTAAGAAATCTCCTATAATTTTGAGATTTTGAATTTTACATAAGTAAGTCTATCATACCAAAAGAGGAGTACAAGATTCCTTTCAAAGTGGATATCAAATCTCCAAAAAGAAAAAGAATCTTTCCCTTCCCAACATTCTTAACTTATTTATCATACAATCATTGTTACTTACCATAATTATATATATATATATATATATATATATATATATATATAATTAGTAGTTTTGAAATGCTATTACTAATTAAAAGCAAAGTATACCATATTCAATGGATTATTGAAAAGATTTTTAGGTGGACCCACACCATATGCACGTTTTTCCATACAAGGAAAAACGTGGGTTTCTTCCCTCCACTTTTAATACAAAAAATTTCCACCTTTTAAGTGATATTTTTCACAGAAATTATTTTTTTACAACAAGACTTATTTTCTTCTCTCAATTAGAGAATTTAGATATAACTTTCAATAGCCATAGATTCTAAGATCTATGGATCCAAGCAAATCGAAGGGAAAAGAGTGATTAAAATTTAAGATCAAGGGTTGATCAACGATGGATCGTTGATCCCCACCCTTGAAAATAGATCCACTGATCCAAAGGCCCAAATCTTAGGGTTTTGAAAGAGAAGATAATCACAGTCATTACAAATGTAATGATGGTACGCATTCGAAGTTCATATAATAGAACCTCTGTCTCCGCGTCATTTTAATTGCATTCACCGGAAGGCCCGTAGAATGCCTTCATCACTATGCCATATGAGACTAGAAATATGCTGCTCAACTTTAGCTCCCATGAAAATTTATTTTTACGTTCCTTTATGGCAGTTGTTCCCATTGCAGTTTTTGGTATCCTTGAGATTTCTTCACTTAGGGAGTGAGGATATCATGTGATTTTTTAAGTTAATGACTTTCGAATGGGCTTTGGGGGATCCATAATCTTGCTCAAAGCTAAAGGATTTTAAGTGGAAGGTGTTATTGAGTGGATAAATCATGTGGTGGTCCTTTTGGGTCTTCTTTATGTTTTTAGTTTCTCATGACATTGTCTTCACTCGTTTATATTTGTTATGTGGGCATTTTGGAAGATGTGTAAACAGAAATTTTTGGAGTTGTGGCTCTTAAACTGGTTGTTGGACTGGTCCGGAGTTTTACTTTTAACCCATGCTAAAGAATTTCAACTGAAGGCCTTCTGCTTTGGATTATTTGATGGGTAAATCATGTGGTGAACCGTTGGCTATTATATTGTATTCGTTTATCATCTATGCTGCATGTGAACCTACCAACAAGTCATTTAGCATGTCATATTGATGGGGAGACCGTCAACCGAGAATGGCAAGAAAGAGAGGCTTGGGACATGGTGATCCATCAAGTGTGGAAACAGGGCTCACAAATCCAAGAAAAGGAATCACAAGGAGAGACGAACAATTTTTTTTTTTTGAAAAGCGACAAATATATATTATAATTCAAACCGATGATTACAGAAGATAGGGACCAGCAGTCCCTTTCATATTTACAACGTTAGAGACGCCGAAAAATCCAAAAAAAATCTTGTCATATTTCATTCGTCAGGGACCATCCTTCAAAACCCAAAACAAATTAGCTCTAAAACACTATCCATAAGAATCCTGAGATAGTAAAAAATAAAAACCTCTTAAAGAGACTCCCCTTAAAATGAACATTTCTGTAAGTTCGATAGGAGCCCAACAATCTCAGAGGCGAATACCTCCTCATCAAGACTAATGGTCGAGAGTTCCTCATCCGATGGTTCTTTATCTTCAGAAGCCCTCTTCCTATTAATCATAGCCTCCAGTTTTTGGATCCCCACCTCTTTATCTTTCTCCCACCGAAGAAGTCTCGAGGACTTTTCATCCACCATCACTTTGATAAAGAAAGGATGCTTATGCATGGGTGAATGAGTTTCTTTAACGTTGCATGACCTAGTCAGACTAAAAAATACTTCCGGCCTTCTGTTAGTCGCCTCTTTAAATAGCCTCCATTGTCGTTTCAGAAAATGCCTAATGATTTCTCTGGGTGTGGGTGATTGTTTGGAGGCTATTTCCTCATTATACACCATAGCTTTTTTCCTTTTTAAAGAGTCCTCCATCTCCAACAAATCCACCGATCGTTTCCTCTTCCGGCCCAAAACCAGGGGGCTCGAAGAAGATGGACGAGATGAGGACGAAGCGTTCTGGTTCTCCATCTTGTGAATAGGTGTGATTGTTTTTCCTTCACTCTGATAATTTGGAGGGAACGCGAAGAGGCAAGGAAGTTGGCTATATATGATAAACCGCCTCGGGAGGACTGTAAACTGTAGGCCAAGTGTCCAGTCTCGCATTTAATATGGCGTGCAAGGATCTCCTTCTGTCATAAATGAGTATTAATGGCGCCGTAGTAGCCATTTTCAACCATCCCAATAGAAGTAAATCTTTACGGCTTCCCATAATATATTAAGGTCCCAAAAAATGAATACTTTAATCATATCTTGTAGATTTCCTTGGGGGTTTGTTCAAAGATAGATATCTGGGTCGTTCCTTTCATTAAGTGAGGATAATCATTCCTCCAATTGACAGCATCACTGCATTGCCAGTATCAGGATAAAATATATTACCTTCCCAGACACTATCCCCTAATCCCAAGCCAAAGACTTGGGGAACCCCCTCATCCACAGGCGACACATACCTTGGGTAGCATGGGGGCTCCATCATAGCTCGCACTATTTACCTTAAACCTTCAACCCCTTCTGATGTGAATTTGAAGGAGATGCCCGTTTTGTCCATGGATAATCTTCCACAAGAAAACCCCCCAAGGGAGCCAGATATATCCATTCTAGATCCTTGTTTCCCTGGGCGCACAGATTTCAGCTTTTGAAATTCCGGAAAGGCTCCATGAATGGATAATCCAGAAATCCCAGGCTTGATGGTTCCCAGATCCTTCCTCAGCTTCGCAAATCTACTCTTTGTCTTTTAACGCGTGGAACTGACAAGCCTAGAAGGTTGTTTATGATTAAAGTATTGAAGAGTTACAACGTGTTTGAGTTTGTTTGGTTTTTGTTAACTCAAACCCTCTTAAGCGGTGCTCTCTAATCTTCTCCTCAATTGGTGCCACCCCAACCTTTTTACGGATGTCTTCATTTTTAATTCTATCTAACCTTGTGAACATCCCCGCTACAATTATCTTATGCACATGCTGATTCTTGGTGGCCCAACATTCTGAGTCATACAGCATGGCTGGCCTCACAGCTATCTTATAAAACTTTCCCTTCGACTTGGTAGGTATTTTACGGTCGCACCGAACTCCTAAAGCATGCTTCCACTTCAACCAACCTGCTCTTATTCCGTGGTTAACATCTTCTTCAATCTCTCTTTCCTTATGTAGGATTGAACCAAGTTGTGAAAGATATCCCTCTTAGGTACCTCATGTCCAGTCATATTTAAAACATCCTCGCCCCGCCTCCTTACATTACTAAAGTTGCACCCCATATAATCTGTCTAAGTCCTACTCAATCTAAAACCTTTGGATTCCAAAGTAGTTCTCCATAACTCTAACTTAGCATTAACTCCTGCTATGGTTTCGTCAATTAATACTATGTCATCTGCAAATAACATATACCACGGCACCTCATCCTGTCAAAATGTCCTTCCATGATTCTTTTTTTTTCCGACTGATCATGTTCCTTCATTAATCTATGGATTTGGATTATTTTGGTAGTTATCTTGGAAGTTTTATGTGTACATCCTTGAAGATTCAATCTATCTCCCATCCTTATATTTTCAGTTTTTTATGGCAGATTTGATCAATTCAATGCAAATCAACAATGTACTTTATTACTCTTTCAAGAATTTGATAGATGACTTTACACTTAGTACTATCATGAACACCTAAGCTTCATACTAAACAGCACATTGGAAGTTGACTTAGAACAAACATAACAAGTTATGGTTTAGCTTGCAATTAGGTCGGTTGCAGAATGATAATGGCTTTTAACAGTTTTACAAGGAAATTTTAGTTCGTATATAGATCACCATACTGTGACCTGGTGGTCACGGGTTCAAGTCACATAAACAGCCTCTCTGCAAAGCAGGGGTAAGGCTGCTTACATCTGGCCCTCCCCAGACCCCGCAATGGTGGGAGCCTCGTGCACTGGGCCGCCCTTTATATATATATTGAAATACAGGTGTGACAACCCAAGAGGGGGGGTGAATTTGCCAATTAAAAAATTAAGCACTAGTTAATCTAACCCTTGTTCAAATTAACACAAATATGAAAGCTAGAGTTTAGATCTTACTTTAACATGCATTTACTAACCCTTGTTCAATTTAAAACATAAATATAATTTAGGTTAGAGATTACCAATCACCACAATGTGCAAGGATAAAGAGGAGAGAAAGTATCCACAAAGCACAAGATTTGTAGTGGTTTGGTCTATCACAAGACCTACTCCACTCTTCCAAGTTTACCTCCTTGGGGCGCTCCACTAAACAATGAGATTCTTCAAAGGCTGAATCTCGAAGCCGTACACCCGACTCCTCCAACTCCAAAGGGAACAAACCCTTTCTGCACGAAGCCTTGGCGAGGGGACACACCTTCTTACAACGTCTTCACCTTTCTTAACGGCCGAAGAGTAGACCCTCACAATGTCTTCACCTTTGTTACCGGGCCGAAGAGAAGACCCTAAAATACAATGAAGAAAATAAAAGAAAAACTCTTTTGCCTCTTAGATAGGCGGATTACAACTTTGATAGCTCACAATCACTCCAAGGAAGATAAAATGTATAGCCTATGGAGTTCCTCTTGATAAAATGTGCAAATGCAAGATCAAAGAGGTTTAGCTTTTGATAGAAGGCTTTGGCTCAAGGAAAATGGGATTTGATCTTTCTTTAGATAGTTTTTAATGATGTATATATAGCTCATTTGAAAATATAACCCTTTGGGGGTAAAACTGTAAAAAACAGGGTTGAAAAAGTCAACCTGCGCAAGCCTCAACGGCTAGTTTGCCCGACCGTCGCGATCGCCCGCCCCTATCAGGCGCCCTTTTATATTTTCAAATTTCTTACTGCCGCGGTCGACCGACCCCATGTCGGTCGTCCGGCGAGGTCAACCTGTTCGCTCAAAAATTCAGCTCAAAAAACCTATCTCGGTCGACCGACCCACGGCGGTCGCCCTCCCAAACCCATGCTGGAATAGTTCTGTTTCAACAGAACTGATTCTGCGGTCGCCTGGCTTGACCCGGTCGACCTGCCGGATAAATTTCGTGATGTCTTGGAATTCCAGGTACCATCCCGCGGTCGCCCGGCATAGCCCAGTCGACCGGCCCTGTGTAAAATTTCATTTTTAACTTTAAAGCTCAAGGGTCTTTTGGGCCATGGTCTTTGGGCTTAAGTCCTATGTTTTTAAACACATTTTTGAGTGTGTATGTGTATGATTTTCAAAGATGTAAAAAGTTGAGTATGAAAACCATTTGAAAACCTTTTGAAAGTGCATTTAAACATAAAATCAAGAGAACTCTAAATACATTCTAAAAATGAATACCATGAGTCTTCTTGGAATGTGTCGGCTCCTTTGCACTTCCTTGGACTTCTTCTGCTTGGGTGAACATCTTGACCTTGTCTTGGCTCTTGTGACTTATCCTCCAATCTTCAATGCATGTTGAGGTACATGAGGTGTAACCATGGCATGTTCAACTCTAAGCTCCTTCTTGACACTTGCTAGGAACTTGTGGAATGTTCATATTGAGCTTCTTGACTTGAACATCTTCAAATGATGTTGCCTCTAATGTAGGTGCAAGCTCTTGGTTCCTTTGATCCTTGATCCACAAGTCATGTGTTGAGAGGAGTTGTGTAATGGCGATTATAACATGAAATTCCTGTATACAACACAACACCTCAAAGCAACACATCAGTCCATAAATGCTAATAAATTTGGGTTTCCTAGCATCAAAACAAGAGATAAGGTGAATGATTAGACCCATGGGAACCCTTGGGATTTTATATATATATATATATATATATATATATATATATATACACACACACTAGTAAAAAAACCCGTGCGATGCACGGGCTGACAAAGAACTATACGGACCACATCATAGGTTGATCCAAACCGTCCATGTGATGGATCACAACATCAATAGGTTGTGCCCGTAAAATCATTTCTATAGGCTGATCCTAGCCCTCCAATCTATAGAGGTCTCCATAATTAAAAAAGCATAAAGGAGGGGGGTAGGATTGAAATTATGTGGCTTTAATGGGCGCCTTTGTTAAAAAGCATAAAGGATGGGGTAGGATTGAAAATATGTGGGTTGAATGGGTGCCTTTGTTAAAAAAAGTCAAAAAAAGTGACGTGTAATTCTCATAGAATTTTGGGAGAAATTCCAATAATTCTCTCCTTTTCTCTTCTGCTATATATATATATACTAGCAAAAACCCCGTGCGATCACGGGCCGACAAAGAATTGTATAAACCACATCATAGGTTGATCTAAACCGTCCATGTGATGGAACACAACATAAATAGGTTGTGCCCCAAAAATCATTTCCATAGGCTGATCCTAGCCCTCCAATCTATAGAGTTTTCCATATTCCTCTTCAATCGGATGGTTAAGATCACCCTATATATTTTTTATTAAAAAAGCATAAAGAAGGGGGTAAGATTGAAATTATGTGGCTTTAATGGGTGCCTTTGTTAAAAAGCATAAAGGAGGGGGTAGGATTGAAAATATGTGGGTTGAATGGGTGCATTTGTTAAAAAAAGTCAAAAAAAGTGATATGTAATTCTCATAGAATTTTCAAAAAATTCTCTTCTTTTCTCTTCTACTATATATATATATATATATATATATATATATATATATATATATATATATATATACATACTAGTAAAGACCCGCCGTGCGATGCACGGGGCGGCATGAAAATTAATATCTTTTTCGAGTGACCCAAGAATTAATTCAAATACAAACTGAAAATGTACTGAGTATAAGACCGAAAAGAGAAAACATTGTTATACGGCTTATAGTTAATCAAAAGGAAAATTCCAGACTTTCAGGAAGGATAAAAGGAAAAAGAAAGGGTATTTTGAGCTTCTAATTGATCAAAACACTGAATGTGATCTATAGCCTTTGCACGGGAAGAGAAAGAAAAACAAAATAATTATAAAAACTACTGATGTAGGAAACAAACCACAAAAAATGTAAGTTGAATATTTTTTCTTATGGGAAAATAGGATACAATTCATGTATCTACAAACAATTATAATTTTCTCAAATTTTGAGGCATCAGTAATCTAAAGATAGTTAGCAAGTAACATGCATGAGACCATGAGACCGAGGATGCTAGTTGAACATTATGATTAGATCATCCTAATCATTCCCCTTGTTGTATATTGGAGCTTATTGATCACTGGTAACAAAGTTATTTTGATATATCAAGGTAATGTTGTTGCAACGATAATAGAGAGATAACAGTAAAGCAAAGTACATGCGAAAAAGGAGATACATTCATTAATCTGACCAATGTTTTCAATAACTTAGTTATGCTTTGAAAATACTAAATCATAGATTATATATATATATATATATATATATATATATATATATATATCGCCCTTCTCAATGGAGAAGATTATTTTCGGGTCAGAAGCAAATTGTGCATTTTGTTGAAAGCATCATAATCGAACACTCGAAATGGCAAGTAGCAGAAGATTATAATACTCTTTACTAATAATAAACAAATACACCTATGATCTATCTACCACTAACTACCAATTTTGATAGATTCTGTCTTTAAAAAGACACAATAATCTCAATTGGAGAGATGGCTTTGTTGACAACATTATGAGACAAAACTAAATCATCCCTAGTGCTCGTGTCATGAGCCCGCTGAGAGAGAGAGAGAGCCATGATAAAAGAACAGACCTGGGAACCATAGTGGTTATAAATATGTGAGAATAATAGCAGAAACTGTGATAATTTTCTCAGTTGAAAACCTCATCAGTACATGGGGGTTTTTGTTATGAAATTTCTACATTTTCACTTTTTTCATATGATTTTACCAAGACAGCCAAATTTTAGATGGATCAAAGACATATTTGCGTGAAATTTGGGACAGATGCCTTGAATTGCATGACAATAGTGAAATAAGGGATCAAATGGTGTGGCATTTAAGATCTAACCTTGCATCTTGAATGGACATAAAGATGTGTCAAATATCAATAAAAGCAAAGTGGAAAAGAATGGAGAAAAGTGATAGATGATTATCATGTTGTAACTGTGCTGGCTGAAGCATCGCTTGAAATATAGTGCAAAGAAACACATCCAGAGATTTTGTTTCAAAAAAAAAACAACAACACATCCAGAGACAGGGTGAGCTTGCATCCACATATGAAACACTTAAGTTCCCTGTTGTTTCTAAAACAGGGAAGGACTACCATATTGTGAGCAGGTATCAAATTTAAGAAGAAAAAAAAAAAACACAGACAGAGTTCTCTTTGAAAAGTACATAGTTCTAAATTCTCTGCACATTTATAATGCAATTCAATTTAACCAAACAAATTGAAAAACTAATTTGTGAAACCAATTTGTGAAAAGGAAAAAGTAGAGGACGAAGAAGAAGCTGAGCAAGGACACTGCAAAAAGAAAAAAGAAAAGAGAAGAGAAGCACATGTTTCATGCTAGAACCAAGTCTCATATCAGAAACCGACACATCCACATAAATGCACCTGTGTGGATCCATATAGTTAGATTAGAAATAAAAAATAATATATTTTCCATTAATTGAACGGTGTAAATACATGAAAATAGAAGAAAAATATATTCAAATCTACATAATCATTGAAATTTAATTTAACCAAACAAATTATAAAAAAAAAACAATTTACAAAACCAGCTTTTGAAAAGGAAAAAGTAGAATTTACGAAACCACAGACCCATATCCCATGAATTCAAATTTATCAATATTATTCAAATTTAGAATAAGAACATATAATGAAAGCAAAACACACTCAAATTAGATTAAGCAAGAAATGCTTGAATCGCTTCAGAAGTTAAACAAAACAAATTAATGAAATAAACATACCTTCAATCAACAATTCTGACTTTGTAATTCTCCTTCATGATTTTGGGGAAAAAAATTGAAACCCCCGAATTGTTCCTCAATCAATGACCCAAAAGCAGAGTAAGAATAAAAAACAAAGTTAACCCTAAGTTGTGCACATCAAGTAATGTTGGAAGTAAAAAATATGTATAAATTTCAATTATTTTCAACCTAATCATCAACTAAAATTTCAATAATTTATTTCTTACCCAAAGAATAATAAACTACAATCACTGCCCAAGATGAAGTAAGAGTCCATCGGATAGTGGAACAACCTGCAAATGAAAGAAAAAGATAAATTTCAATCATTTTCCACTTAACCCCCAAAACACCATTGAGTAAAGCAAACCTATCAAGGATAACATTTCCGCCCTAAATAGACTGCATAAAAAGAAGTAATGAAAAACCCGAATTATTCGGAGTTAATAAGAAAGAAGCAGAAAGGCAACTAATCTACTTCCAGAAGCATGAAGTTTTTGGCATTGCTAAAGTTAATACTGAATCAAAATATCCAAGAAATGAGAGGACTTAAGGGAGGGGGAGGCTTGGAAGCCACTTTCTGTGCATGTTGATGGCGACAGAGATGGGTAGAAAGTACAGGTGGAATGGCGACATGGAGAAAGAGAGAGGTGCATAACCCCAATTCGATCTCCTTTTTTGGGTGGGGTTTAGTTACATGGGTTTTGCTACATGGGTTTTTATATTTGGGGTTTAGGGATTAGTTTTTTGTGGTTGTTCGATGGTAAGGGGAGAAGAGGGAGACGAAGGAATGAAGGGCATAAGAGGTATTTATGTAATGAGGGGGTAAGATTGAAATTATATGGCTTTAATGGGTGCCTTTGTTAAAAGCATAGAGGAGGGGGGGTAGGATTGAAATTATATGAGTTGAATGGGTGCAATTTGTTAAAAAAAGTCAAAAAATGTGAGGTGTAATTCTCACGTAATTTTCAAAAAAATTGAAAAATCCTCTCCTTTTCATCCCAGCTTATTGTAGTAGATATATAGAGAGAGAGAGAGAGAGAGAGAGAGAGAGATCACCATACTGTACACTATCAAAGTTCAGCTACAGTTTCCAGGATCTGTAATTCATTGTGGATCCTGTTCGTAGAAGTTTTAAAAGTTCATCTATTTAAGCACTCATTGACAGTCATATTTGTTACATCGCCCCCCCCCCCCCCCCCCCCCCCCCCCTGCTTTTTTTTTAATGGTTCTTATTTATTTGTTACATAGCCTTTTTTTAGATGAATTTGTATGAGTAGATGTCCAGTTCATGTGTATTCTAATCGCTACCTGCTACCTATCTCCACCTTGTGGACATTTGTGAACTTCACTGGTGTTACAATAATTATGGTCCTATATTGCCAATTTTTGTGCTTTATCTGTAAATAATGCATGGTGTTGCCGTTTGATACACATGAATTCTTTGTTAGCTTGTATTTTCTCATACATTTTCTGGATTTATGGTTTAGATGGTAGCATGGAGTGTGGCTGTGTTGGTGATGCTGATCAATGGGTATCTATTGGTGGACTTCTTCTCTTCTGAAGTAAGCGGCATATTCTTCAGTTCTGCTGTGTGCGCTGTAACAGTGGCATATGTGGCATTTATTATCTATCTTATTTTAAGAGGAATTTCTCTTCCGACCTGGCTCAGCCAAGCTTCCCTCAAGAGGTTCACCCAAACTGGAATCTGACAGCCCATTTTTGTTTTCCTGACCATGTTCCATCACTGCAATGGACGGACTGAATCATGCTGTACAGTAAAAGACCACCTAATCGCTAAGTGGGGTGCGACCAATTGCTCTTCAAGTTCAATTATTATGAAATTATATAATTATCTGTAGCCCACTTGCATAATTGAGCTACTGGTTAAATTATATTTAGAGAAATTTGAACCAGTGCCATATACAACAGAGTCCCCGTGCTGTTTGCTGTAACATGGCCGGACATAGTGTCCACTTATCATGTAAAAGATCAAGTCATGAATTGAACATTTTCTCCAAAAAAGTGTAATATCTTGAGTAACATTGATTTATTTCCTTCTCAGGTAGAAAAAATCTGAATGTATTATTTACAACTCTATTTGCATGTAGTTGCAAAAACTATGGGAATTAAATGTTAGCTATGGGAACGAACTGTTGGGATCTGGTGACGGATCATAGGGGGCATATATTTGAAATCATGAATGTTGATCTTGTAAGAAATCTGGACCTAACAGAACTTTTTGGTACAATTATATTTCTGTGCAATACGTGCCCACATAAAATTTAGCGTCTGCAATTGCTTCGTACAGGCTCTCTTATAAAAAACACTAAGGGCCCATTTGGATGCCGAGAAGATTTTGATTTGGATTTCTCGCATTTGCAGGCTTTTTGCGTTATGATTTGGATCCGGATCAAATCCTTGAATTTCCAAATCAGCGACTGACAGTGAAAAAAAATCAGATTTCCAAATATGATGTGGAAATAAGTAATTGGAAATCCACAGAGATCTGGCAGTTTCCTTAACCCTCTTTGCTCCTCAACCTCTCCCCTCCAGTTGGAAGTACCCCCTTCCCTCTCTGTCTCCCTCAACATGAGCTGGCAGATCTACTCATTTTGTATTCAAAATTCAATTCCAAATCCAAATACAAAGTATGAGGTATCCAAACGGGACCTAATATTAATGTATATCTAAATCTATAAAATTTTGGTTGTCATGCACACACCCTAAGTTATTTCTAAGACATTATAAATGTCAGTTTCGCTAACTTAGTCACAAGGCTATTTACATCATATATAAGGCTATTTTACAACCATATAAATGTTAGTTTCTCTTTACCAGTTTACCTATTAAATACCTTACAGATATTTATTTAATATCTATCCTATATATATAATGTGAAAACTAGGTTGGCCCTTGTGGTTATTTGAAACCTTGCAAATATAAAGTTGTTTTTCCCACTATTAAATACTTTTTAAATCTAAATTTCTTTATGCTCTTAAATTTCTTATATATGTAAATTTCTCTATAGCTATTGAATACCTTATAGATGTATTTATCTTTATAGCTATTAAATAACTTACTTTTTAATCTTTTGGCTCTTTTTATCTCGTAAAAATTTAGTCATCAAAACATGTAATTTTTGCCTGATTGTTACCCCCCGCCATTTTCTCATGTATGTGATTGGGAAGCATTCACGGCCATCACTAAACTACAACATTCCCTCGAGTCCGCCTTCATAATATCATCCTAACCACTTGATGGGTAGTGTTTGGGGTAAATTTGGGATTCGCCATTTAGATCTAGACACGTGTCATGAGATCATCCAACGGTCCTCTTTGCATCACCTCTCGTTTTCTCCGAATAACAAACCCCATGATTGTTAGAGTATATGCCCTGAAAAGCCAGTAGAGTGACAATTATTAATCAATAAAGATTTATTTCATGATATGAATGGGTAATTATATTAATGAATGTGTGTGATGTGCTTGTTTATTGGCACATGTTCGTCCTCAGGTAGCATAGTAGAAATGACATGCTCAAAGGATTCACAGATCCAAGGGAGTAAGGAGATATGGCATCTCGGTTCTATGCAAACCTTAATAGTTCATAGTTGGAAAAGAGACTGGACATCTCTTTTTGTATACAACTAGCACCGGTCTTGCCTACATGCACGTGTCGTGAGATGGCTTATCTCGGTCATCTGGGTAGTGGACCCTAGTAAGAAGAGTGGCTGGGACGATTGGATCACGCAACCGAACCGGATTAAATAAAGATCAACTTGTGGACAAGAGAGTATAAAGTTGTTCTTCCAGACAGAACCCTTCACATGTCCTTAGACCTGAGGGATCTTATTAGTCTGTTGGCCCGTTCTAGGGTCTTAGTCTATCTCATAATGATTTTAGTTTAGAGTCACATTCAGATAGAGCTATATCATAGGGCAAACCCTCGAGACCAATAGTGATACTCAACAAGGGATTCTTCGCCCTAAAATTAAAGGATCGACATCTACAATTTTGTCTGAGCGGTAAGCCTATTAAATAGCCTAGTCAGGCAAACTTGATAAAATGTTTATCGGAATATTTTATGAAACATTGAAATGTTTTCAATGGATTTTACAAATGCATTTGGAAGCCGAGCACCGCTTGACCAAAATAGTATACCAAGAGTGGGCCACGGGGGTAAGAGATGTCCACCCCCGTATGACTCAACTTAGTAGATGTAGTCAAGAAGAAAGGACTTGCACATGCAAGTTGTAAATAGGGGTAAGATGATCTGACGGTCATCTTCAGGATTATGTCTCGATGGAGGCCACTGACATAATGCAAGTGTAGTTTAACTACAGAGCGAGATTGCAGTGGGGCCCACCATAGGGTTCTGAAGGATCGAATGTTGAATCCCTGCGACGATCCCACTCATAACTCGAATGACTCAATAACATCCAAACGGATCAGTTTCCGCATTTTATGTAATTGCACGGACGGATATGATCAGTTAGATCAATGTGGATATTATATATATATATATATATATATATGTTGATGAGGAAATGGTTTGTTAGCAGCTACTTAGATAAGCTTATTTGAGCAGAGCTCACAAACCATAGGGGGGGCCACAATCTTGGGGGCATCCAAAGCATTCATTTGGAAGGCTCTTCCATGGATAGGGAGTATACGAAAAATCAGCCATATAGGATCATCCTAACTTAATCAAAGGTGGAGGGGGAAATGGACAAACACTGTGTGTCCATGTTTCTGCCCATTTTCCCCTCCACAAATGGCAGGGTTAGAATGATCCTGTAGGGCTGATTTTTGGTACACACCCTATCCATGGAAATGCCTTCCAAATGAATGCTTTGGATCACCCCAAAAATGTGCCCCCATGGTTTGTGAGCTCTGCTTAGATAAGCTTATCTGAGCAGCTGCTCACAAACCATTTCCTCTATATTGATATATGCATATTGTAAACCCAAGGGTGCAACCCACTCATTTTTTGATGGAGGTTGCGTACTGAACAGGATCACATTAGAATAGCTTGTGGACAGGAGATAGTTGAGCTATTCTATCAGACAGGACCCTTTACATGTCCTTTGACCTGATGGGTCATATTGGTCTGTTGACGAGTCTCTCATTTTTTGTCTAACTAACCGTGATTATATTGGAGTCATTAGAGGGTAGTACTAGAGTGTTGGACAAACCTTCGAGGTCAATAGTGATACCCAACATGGAATTCTCCACCTATTTTATAGGATAACATCTAAGTTTTAGTCAGAGCAGTAGGCCTAGAAAATACCTAGCCAGGTGGATTTGATAAAGTGTTTATCAAAAAGGATTTCACAAAATAAGTTTTGAAATATTTTTAGCAAATGCATTTGCAGGCCGACACTGTTTGACTGAAAGGTATACCATGAGTGAGCCTAGGGGGTAGTTAATGTCCACTCTCGGTAGGACTCAACTCAGTAGATGTGGACTTGGAGAAAAGACTTGCACATTTGATGTGATTAGGGGTATGATGATTTGACGGTTATCTTCAGGGTTACGTCTCGGTGGAGGCCACTAACTCAATGCGATTGTAGCAATGACTACAGAGCAAGATCGTAGTGGGGCCCATCGTTGGGTTCTCCAGGATCGACCGTTGAATCCCTGCTACGATCCCACACACTACTTGATTGACCTATTATAATCTATTGGATAGAGGTTCTGCATTTATTGGTTTGCACGCACGAATTATTTTTGTGGCATTTGATGCAAAGGGAAATATTTACATAGTTCTAATGGTGTGTACACACCATGGGGCGCAATGGGAATACAAATTTAGTTAAATTGTTAACTAAAGGGTATTTTGGGAATTATAAAAAATTACGGATGGAGCTTTTATCCCATTGGATGGAAGGAAATATGTTTATTTAATTAAAAAATTAAATAAATAATTGTAAGTTTAGCTTATAGAATCGTTTTACTAAAACAGTCATAACGTACTCACCTCCTGGCCAAAATTAATGTGTAAGTACTCATTTCGAAGAAATTTGAAAGATCTACAACTTTCTAATTTATGATATTTTCTAATTCGGTTATTTACTTATCCAAAAATGAAGTCGAAATTTGACCTACAACATTATAGCGGAAATGTAGAAAAAGAAGAGTGTATGAGCTATTTTAGGGATTGTTTTTATCCAATAAAGCAACCCAAGTTTTCTACTTGGAAAAATTGCCCAATTTAGAGTTCTCTAAACTTCCAAGAATTTTTCTAAAAATATTCCCCACATTGCTTGGTTTCTATTTTGAAAAAAGCAAACTAGCTTGTTTCCAAATTGAAAGCTCCCAATTTTGACTAGTTTCCTGGTGTTTTTGAGAATTCTCTAAAAACTTTGGATTGTATAAAAGGTAATTCAAATCCTTATAAATACAAGACAAATGAATAGAGTTTTTTACAGCTCTTTCATAATCTATGTGCTGGAAATTGAAAGAGACACAAGAAAATTCGTCCCCTTTCTTCTCTCTCTCTATCCATCAACTAGTTTTGAGTTTTTGAACTCAAAGGCATTCATCCAACTAATTTTCATTATTCTAAACAATAATTCCCATAGTATAATCAGATTAAGATCAGATTATAAAATAAACAAAGAGTTGTTTACAAGATCTTTTGTTCAACAAAAGGATTCCATCGATTCAACTTGTGGTTTCGCGTCGATTAGATCGTCGCCGAATTTTCGAGGAGTAGATCAAGTGGACGAGTTCTTTTCTATAGCAACTAAAGGTATTTATATTTGAGCTTATTAAATCACAATATAATCAATTAGTCCCTAGGAATTCTGGGTTATAGCAAAATTTTAGGAATCCTAGGTTAAAGCAAAAATTTATTTCTACACGGTTTATTCTTCCTCAATGTGTAGCAATTTTGCTCGGGATTTTACAACCAATCTAACATACGGGGGATATGTTCCTAAGATCAGCCTCCTCACCAGGAAGCGCCCCCCCCCCCCCCCCCCCCATATATCCTTTCTTCGCAACTACTCAAGGATTCCTTATTCCTAAATCCTTGGTGCTGATCTTCCACTCATGCCGGAAAACCTCGCCCTGCATCTTCAGCTTACCGCCCTCCAGAACCGTGTGGCAGAAAATCATTTTTGTCTTCTTGCATCCATCTACCTTCACATAACGGACCTTGGGGGGTCCCTTTATTGACTTTGGGACTCCCAGATTCTTGTCCTTTGCCTTTCCCATTTTGCTTGGTGGCTACTCCTTCACTACGTGCTTGCTTTTTTCTCCGACCTTCCTCTGTCCCTTCTCGACGGACTGAGTTGGGCCCAGTCATACTAACTTCCGGGCCTCCTCAACAACTAAGGGGGTCCAAGATTGGGAGTGCGTCTATCTTCCGGCTCATCTTTTTAAAAGGAAAGGTTCATTTAGAACAAGCATGGATAAATTATAACAGTTAAGAGGTGAAGGTCGGCTAAGGGAAATTAAAGCTAGGCTCTCCTTTGCTTCACCAAATTTCTCTCTAACTTGAACTCATTGCAGTTTATAACGAAATTGCTCAAAACTTCTCTGAAAATTGTTTCTTTGGCACCGCCCAACTCCGGTACCGAATTCCTTTTCTCTTCTACTGGTTTTTTCCAAGAGGTTGGAAACAACCACTTTACTCCTTCATGGGATTGACAAAGAAAAACTCATTCCTCCATCTCTTTATGGAAGAAGGGGTTCCCGTTGCCACCTTTATCCCCCTCTGGTGGGTTGGGTACCACCACCCTTCTTCTCTGCCCTGTTTATTTAGGGAAAAACACTTGCGAAGTATCTCCTGTGATGCCCAGGCCTTGAACGTCTCGACCTTCGCCATGAATGCTAGGATATTGCGCTATCCATTCAGAAGCAATTGGGTAGGAGCTTCTCCATAGAACATAAGGGCTTTGTCTATGATATCCAGAAGAGGAAACCAGACACCATCCCTAACGGCCTCCTCATAGAAAGAAACTTCCCCTTCTTTTGAGCTTTCGCAGACTCGTTCATTGGGCTTGGGCAGACGAAGCCCATACTCCTTCTAAATTCTGTACTTCTTTTTAATCCTATCTATATCTTTCCTTCTCAATTGGCAAATAGAGTTCACGGTGCCCTCTAGTATGTAAAGTTATACCCTTGAAGAACTAGCAGCCTGGACTTTGTTGTTCAATATCGTGCTTAAGGGAAGATTATCCAAGTTATCTCCCGACTCATCCGATCCTTCCGCCATGAAGACCTTACTACTAAGTCTATGTTGGCTCCATCCTCCAGAAACTCCCGAATTATCACTTGATTTCCTATCATGAGCCGGTGACACACCGGGGCTTGGAATCTGAGAACCATTAGCCGTGGCCTCTGAGTAACTTCTCTCTTACTCCCCCCTCTCTAGGTGATTACCGTATGTTTATCTCACATTCGAATATCTACTCTCACTCACCCTTATCTACCGACGGCGACTTCGACGCGAGAACATGAACAGAATCCATTGCCGGATTTTGGGAATCGGTGGCATCAGACATGGCAGACAAGTAAAAAAGAAAACATAAACGAAAGGAAATGAGAGGAAAAAATGGGACTCACCGATTGAAGGAAGTTTCGAGTAAATAGTGTCCGTCCAAGTGAGAGATTTTCTGGAGAACATGATTGGAAAAGGAAAAGTAACATCGGAGAAGAAGAAGAGTCGCCAGAAATCTCCTCAAGCTTGCCGAAGAGCTAAAAACCTCTTTGACAACGGAAAAAGTAAGAAAGAGAGGGTATGAAACCCTTTTTATAGTGTAAGCTCGCCCGCACGGGGGAGCAGTCCGTCGCTTCGGGTGATGGGACCCCCGCTACGTGGCATCTCCGGATTCGCTCTAGAAACAATGCACATGATTATGCCGTTACATATGTCATTTATGGCATGACGTCATTCCGTCTGCAGTGACGCCGTTAACGTTTTCCGAAGATGCACGTCTCTCCTTCCGTAACGTACGGTGATGTTTCAAATTCCCGCCAAAAGACTCTCCAAATTTGGCCGAGTGCTGAAGCTCGCCCAAATTGCTCTAGAATTTCCAGGAGGCTTGGACGCACCAAGGACGAACTTCGTGCTTCCAAACTTCAGTAAGCTCGAGTTGAGCATTTAAAGGCCGCCTCATTAAAGGTTTGTACCTAAGAATATGAAAGACCTCTGAAGCATAATACTACTTCCTTGACCCAAAGATGAATCAAGGAAGTGGTGGGGGCAATATGTTGGGGGTAAAATCTTCACCTCCCTTATATGCTTGACACGTGGCGCCAGTCTAGGAAAGGCAACTAAACTTGCCTTCTAGAAGGGAGGCATAGGAAGGATTCTCTATCTCCATTAATTTGTAACCTTTTTTAAGAAAGAAAGTACTTTAGAAGGAAAATCCCAATTAGGGACAACAATTCTCCTACAAGGTCGCCTGGCCAGAATAGAAACCAGTTTCGTCGAGGAAACTTGGTGTTGATCAAGATAAAGATAGAAGTTATCTCCCATGGAAATCGCCCAATAAGTAAAGACTCCTATTAAGGCAAGTCTTCCAAATAGTTGTGACCTCCTCTCCTATAAATAGACCCCCATGCTCAAAAGTAGACATCTGATAATCAATAACAAGAGTCATCTTCGAGTTCTCCTAATGCTTTGTTTCTGCTGTTGTGCGGATTTTTGACTTTAGCGTCGGAGTTATCTCTCGGAGTCACAACTCCGGGACCCTTAACTTGTTTTCTTTAAGTGCAAGACAGCCATTGATTGAAGCTCCACCGTCCATTGATCGTGGAACCAGATCTCAGCATTATCAGGGGCGTCAGTGGGCCTAGTTCAAAAGATGATCCAAACTGATAATTCGTCTGTCCACAATCATAAATTGGTTGTACCCGTATATCCTTTCCATACTATGATACTAGCCCCTCTGATCTATTGAAGTCTACATATCGTAGGGTTAGGATTATCTTAAGATGATTTTTGGGGTCCAACTTATTTCGCCAAACAGATGAGCGGTTTGAGTCATCCTATGTAGTGGGCCCAATGGACTTTACCACTCCCACACAATATATGGGGTGTCTGTAGGATTGTCAATCGGGCCGAGCTTGGGCGGGCCTGAGGTGCTCAAGCTCAGCCCATGTCTATACAACGGGCTTCGGGCCGAGTTCGGGCCTGACTAAATTAGAAAATTTGCTTGCCCAAACTCCACAACGGGCTTCGGGCCGAGTTCGGGCTTGCCCATCACCTCTTATTTTCTGCACGAGAAAAGACTAAGGCAAGCATTGAAAAGCCATTAAACTTGTTGGCTTTGGCATGTGAGAAAAGCCACACCGATTGATTTTTTGCCTGATTTTGTCTTATTCATTTAATAAATCTGAGGTCGAACTATAGCCTATAGGATATGATGATCCAAACCGTTCATATGGAGTGGGCTGAAGAGGGGCCCAATTTGTATACTTCAACGGTTTGGATCATCATATTAAGTGGGCTGAAGAGGGGCAAAATAAAGAAAGAAAGAAAACCTATTTAATGTCGAACTATAGCGTATAGGATATTAATGTTTAATTAACCTATTTAATTAATATCTACTGATTTTTAAGGGCATTAAAAATCTTGAAAAATTATATAGTAAATATATTATCGGCCCGGCCTATAACGGGCTGGACGACCCTTGATCAAGCTCAGCGCTTGGCTTGTTCTCATTTTAATTATGGGCGGGCTTCGAGCTTGCCCACCCCAATTGACAGTAGGTGTGCGCTGAAAGCGCGTCCCCATTAAGCAAACCCATCCATTCGAAGAGGAGAAAGCAGAGGAAGGCAGGGACAGTTTGGCAGGCAAGGGGCATGTCGACCGTTGTCTCTCTCTGTCCGCCTCCTCCGCTTCGCGCCGCACGCTCTTCTTCTTCATCCGTCTTCTTCTCTCGATCCCGTTCTCACAATTATCCACAAAAGTTTCGCGGCCTCGTCGTTGCATCCGCGGCTTCCTTTGACGGACATAAACGTCAATCCAATGACTCGAAGGTCTCTATTTTCTTTTCTTTTTTTAATTGTTTTACAATTTACTACTTTCAATTTATAGGCACTTGTGCGAGTGAGCTTCACGAACGTGATAGAACTATTTAGAAAAGAAAATAGAGAAGAAGATGATAGAGAAAGAGGGAAACAGTGAATTAAGTCATGGAAACTCAGGCCTCCAATGAGTTAATTCGAGGAAACTCGATCTCCAATGTGCTAACTGCACTAATTGTGATTATTCCTTGCCGAATAGCCATAAGTCATCTACATTATATAGAAATTGAGTAAAGTAAAGTAGGAAACATAAATTTGCAAAATAGGGAAAGGAAATTAAGGAAACCTAGTAGAATATATAAATAACATAAATAAGAAAAACATACTAAAAGGAAAAACTGGTTTTAACAATCCCTCACTCTTAATTTCAACCTTGTCCATGTAAATTAAATGCCACATTTTGATATCCTCTGTGTTAAGTTTGAAAAGAATGGCCAATATCTATGACTTGGTGCCTGAAAGACTAATAATTTTGCAATCTGGAATGGTTGAAATGCACTTGTGACTCTTATGAGAGCAATCTGTTGTTAAAAATTGAGAATGGTCTTTGGATTCATTTTTTGGAAGGACATGTGGTGTGGAGAGGCCCCCTATAGCTTCCTCATTCTGAGTTCTATGTTGAAGAGCTGTCTGCCTAGTTGCAAGATATTGGTAATATTTGAACTTTTCTGGGATCATTCAGTTGAGGCTCTAAGATGTATGGAGGGTTAGTTGGTCATACCAGTGTTTAAAAACACGGATGTGACTCGGAATGCGGCCAAGAAAAATCCTTGTCGAATTGGTGCGGACGCGGCCAAGAACACGGTTGATGCAGTCATAACTTGGGAGAGTCAAAGGAGTTTTTATGACTCTATAGGGCAAAACGCAGAGAGCGGATGTGGTTGAACGCGGAACACGGCCAAGGTAAAAGGGAGTCGATTCGGGCGAGTTTCGAGTATAGTCAACGAGTTTTTAAACACTGGGTCATACCCTTAAAAAGTTTTAACAATCTAGGTGAGCTAGTTGGGATGCTTGTTCTGTGACAGGGGTGCTAAATGTGGCTTTATGAAGAAATCAGTTAGAGCACAGTCTATCAAATCTTTTGGATTGTACTTCATTAATTACTAGGGTTATGGTTTTTCTGGCAATCAACTTGACAAAAGGCAAACTGCATTTAGAAGGAAAACTGAATTGTGGGTCCATTTGTGTTTTCGTTTGTCGATGAGATGATTTATCACTTCTTCATAAACTGAATTGTAGGTATGGTTCTCTTGCTTTGTATTCAATGAATTTATCAATTTAAATTCGGTTAACTGCATGGCTGTTTTTTGGAGTATGCCGAATATGTGGATTGTAAAGGCGGAGCGTAATTGTGGTCTATCATTTTCTTGATGATTTGGAGTCTCTAGAAGAGCAATCTCATCATGATTTCTTTTTATGGTCTGCTTCCCCAGCTTAAAATTTTGAGTTTAAAAGATGTAAGAATATAGTAAAAAACAATAAGGAATTTTTCAATTCGTGGTGCTCCAACTGTTTCTCAACTAAATATAATTGACCTGATTGTCTGCAGATTGGATGTGGTTCTATGGGATATATTCCTCCTTATTCTTCTAACAACTGGGTAGCTGCCATACAATTGATTCAATATAAGATGCCATCTTCAGCTAGGGCAGTTGGCATGCTTTAAATCCAATGAACTGAACTTATAAGATTGCAAAAACAATTGGCCCCAATCTATGTGCGAAGAGACAACCAAAGTGCCAAACGTAAGGGCTCGGCATTAAATATTGTCCATAGACTCCATACAAATTCCCGACTCTGTTATGTTAGTACTGCAATGATTGATTTGAAACCACTTCAAGCATGTTCCTTGGTTTAGATATCATCCATGCCTGAGTCTTTATGATCCAAAAAACCCCAAACTTCATACAAACACTCAGAGCATTTAAACTGGTTTCTCAGTGTTCTAGGGAAAACATGACAAATCTCTCCTTAAATGCGTTCAAATTTTTCAAAAAGTTTTTGTCATTCTTGGTGGATTGAGTGATACTTAAGGTCCTTGACCTCATAAGATGAAATCAACAAACAGGTCATGGAGGCAGTGGTTGGTTTTATCACTTTTTTGTTGATCCAGATCTCTAGTAGAAGCTCCCCATGCCTTCTTTGTGGTGTTGTGATTCAATCTTATCTTACATGAAGAATGTGAAATTAGATCCATGGTTTATGTATACTATTATATAAAGTGAGTCGTCATCGTACCTTTATTTCTGTTTGAAAGGGGCGAGGGGGATTAAAAACTAGAAACCCTTATGTTTTAGGGATGTTTGGCTTTATGGGTGTAACAATACTCCCTCTAAAGCATCTAATTCAAAACAAAAAACACTCTCCCTATGTTGCACACAAACTCTTTTTTATTGCTCTCTCGATTTTTAAATGCACCCCACTCATGTCTACCTATTCTCTATATTAACCTCATCCCTAAAAATCCTCCGCTCTCCTCAAAAGTAGAAATGGTTCTTTCTTTAAACCATTGACAATCACTCTTCAAAATTGTAACTTCTACGCTCACTCATTCCCAATTGCAATGCCAACCCTTCACCTACCACCACCTCCCTCCCTCCCTCCCTCTCTCTCTCTCTCTCTCTCTCTCTCTCAAATTTCTCCCCTTTTCCTGTCTCACAAAAATGTCACGTCCAACTTCACCCATCCACTAGAAAGAATGCTTCTTAGCGATTGAAGAGGAAAAAAAGGGGAAAGAGTCTACCAAGTTCTCGAGGACAATGCGATCTTTTCGTTGGCATAGAAACCGTTAAGTTTTAGGCTTTTTAGGTGCAACAACAGTAGTCCCTCTACATCATCTAATTCAGAACAAAAAACACTCTCCCCACATCTCACACAAACTCCTTTTTTTTTATGGAGATATGCCTCTTTCTCTCTCGATCTTCAAAATACACCACTCATGTCTACCTATTCTCTATATTAACCACATCCCTATAAATCCTTCGCTCTCCATCTTCTTAAAAAGTCAAAAACAGTTCGTTCTTTAAAGCATTTACAATCCTTCTCTCCAAAATAGCAACTTATACGCTCACTCTTTCCCAATTTCAACGCCAACCCTTCACCAACTCTCTCGCTCCCTCTCTCATTCTCTCACTCTCAATTTCTCCCTTATTTCCTATTGTTACCCGTCACATGGTTATCTGTCAAAAATGCTTTTCTCCATAGCACTTTGGTTGAGGAGGTGTATATGGAGCAACCTCCAGGGTATGTTGCTCAGGGGGAGTTGACCACCTCTGTCTGCCGTCTTCACAAGTCCCTATGTGGCCTCAAACAATCCCCTCGTGCTTGGTTTGGCAAGTTCAGTGATTCTCTCATAGGATATGGTATGAAGCAATGTGAGATGGACCACTCTGTCTTTAGCCTCAAATTTGATGCTGGATGTCATTCTCATAGTCTATGTAGATGACATTATCATTACAGGGAGTGACTCTTGTGGCATTCAACTATTGAAGAGTTTTCTTCAGAAGCAGTTCTCTACGAAGGATCTTGGTCGCCGTCGATACTTCTTAGGGATTGAGGTATTGTACTCTGGTATAAATGTTTGGATGCCTCAGAATCAATGATCCAGGAGCTGGAACTAGTGAGAAGGGAAGCAGGTGCACTACCTGACTGGGCAACCGCGGCGGATGGAGGGTGGCTGCTAAGGCGGAGACGCTGAAGCTCCTCATAATCAGCTCTGGTGAACTCAAAAGGCTCGTCTGGAAGATCTGAAGTAGAAGACTGGAATGTGCCATCAGTAGGGGACGCAACAGAGAGGTGGGCAGCACGGGAATGACAGAGCTCTGGATGAAGCACGAAGCAAGTATCAACACGGTGACCATCCCGCTGACAGTGAGTGCAATATGGCTTACCACGACCACCTGTACCACGACCACCACCCATGGAGAAGAAGAAGAAGAAGAAGAAGAAGAAGAAGAAGGAGAAGAATCTCCAATTTGGTCCTTAGGGCACAAAAACCCTAAGGCTTTGATACCATGTTGGAGAAGAACCAAAATGAGAGAATGGAATGAGTTAGGGTCTCTCCCCTTCACTCAAGTATATATAAGATGGGAAAGAGGAAAAGACTACTATGCCCTTATGGCATACATACATAGAAACACACATAGATATCCAACACCTATGTCTCTCGCAAACATGTCACACGACTCACACCCAACTTCTCTCATCTGCCAGAAAGAATGCGTCTTAGCGATCGAAGAGGGAAAGAAGGGGAAAAGTTTATCAAATCACTGAGGACAATGTGATCTTTTCGTTGACATAGAAATAGATGGGCATATGTAAAGTATTATTTTGAGGGAAAAACAATAGATCCTTAAAAGTTTGCAATGTCTAAGCAGTTTTGAGAAGAATTATTTCTCTTGGGTTTCTCTGTTTTTTTTTGTTTTTAGCATTATTTTTTGAAAATATTTTACCATAAAGATGTTTTGTTGTCGAAGAAAAATACACAAAAGAATTTCTATATATCTAACGATGGATTGCATATATTTTTCCTCCTTGCATGTGTGGTTGTGCACACATCTCCACATGTGCCTTTTTACTAGTTTACTTTGATACGATGATAATTTGAAAAAGAAAAGAGACTAAATTTGGTGATGTTCAGTGTGGTCATTCTATAGGACTTTCTTATTCTTTGTTAAGTAACGTCCTCATTTAAAGGGACAAGCCATTTTTATACAATGTAAATTGACCATATAATGCAAATGAAGACAAAATTATCTCGATGATAACATGTACTAAGTACCAACTAAAGAACGTATGATCATCTAAAATGAGAATTTCAACACACTGCATGCTCTCTCAGATCAAACCAAACAATAGTTCTCCTAAGGTAAATCAGACCGTTGTTAAGTTACCGGAGATGTGGAACAAATTGATTACCATCATTCCCAATGACAATTCATACTTGGAGTTGGGCCAGAAAGAGCAAACCAGCCAAGTTCTAAATCTGAGTACCATTTTTTGAAATTTGTCTGTTTTTACGTTTACTGCCATCTGATAAGTGTGGTATGACTTCTTTTAAGCTTCATTATCTTCTTTGATATTTGTACCATGTGATAATTTACTTGCATATTAGAGCTTGCTTTTGGAATTTGTCCTGGATGGTTCAAGTTCTAGTACTCATTTAATTCTGTAGTTGAACTCCATTCTTCAATGCTGTCTTTATTACAGCTACATCGCGATTTATGCAACATTTCTTATCTTTCAGAAATCGTTTCTCTCAAATATGATACAAGAGATTGAGCCTTTGGATGTAAGTGTTATACAAAAGGATGTCCCTGCAGATACAGTGGATGCCATGAAAAGAACTATCTCAGGCATGCTGGGTTTACTCCCATCTGACCAATTTCATGTGTTAATTGAGGCTTTCTGGGAGCCACTCTCCAAATTGTTGGTTTCTTCCATGATGACAGGGTATGTTTTTATTTTTTTTATCAGCAGCTGTTATCCACATGTACAATTTATGTCACTACTTTAGTTGCTTAATGTTGACAACAGATTGGATTTAGATCTTACCAAGTGACTTTAAACTGTAGTTTTTTGTTCAGCTCCATGTAGCATCTATTTTATCTTTACAATCAGAATAACAAAACTTTAGGGCTTTTGAATGTTAAAAAGAAGACTTGCAAATTGGACCAAACAATTACTGATTTTCATTAACTTTTAGTTGATGACATGCTCAATTTGTTGCTTATGTATGATGTTGGAAACAGGATTTCTTCCTGTCGCCGTCATTGACTGAAGATCCCACTGCAAAATGCAGCACAACAAACAAAATAAAAACAAAACAAATATTAATGGAAAAAATAAAAAAATACGCACCTTTCTTTCGTCCTTGCTTTTCTTCTTTCATCCTCTTCTTCTTCTTTCCTTTTTTTTCTGCATACGTAACTAGACGGCGTTGGTCATTGGTCAGAACGAGAAAATTGATGGAGAGGAGTGATGGGAGCATCAGGAATTTAAGAGCCCAGAGGATGGGAGCATGGAAAAAGGTGATAATAGAGAAAGGGGGAAAGTAAACGAGAATCATGTTTTAAGGGGCAAATTTTAGGATTTTTTGGAAATTACTTAAATACCCTTAAAAATTGTTTATTTATGATATCAATGTGATGGTATAACATATAATTAATAAATTTCTTTAAAAATAAGTGGGAATCACGGTTTTTTTTAATTTAAAAAAGGTGATTCTGTTTACAAATTCCACGGTTCCCATTATTGAAAAAATGTGCTTCCCATACTTATAATACATGATTCCCATAAACATTATAATGTGCTTCCCATTTCATTGTTGCTCTCTTCTAAACTTCAAATTTCATAGATTGTCTTGAGTGATTGAGACATTCAAGTCATTTTTAATTAATCGTTTTTTAATGGTATTTTTAATTAATCAATTAAGTTATTAAGTGACCACAAGTTCTCAAATTGAAACTTAAGAGAGTCATTATATTTGTGGGACTTGTAATGGGTTAGTTTCCATGATAAGTTAGAAGTTTTAATGGGTTTAAAGAGTCCTAGTTTAATTATGGTAAGATAGGAGTTTTACTTCAATGGGCAGTTACTTCTGGTAGGGAGAGTCCATGTAAATAGGAGTTTTACTTCAATGAGGAGTTATTTCTAGTAGGGAGAGTCCATGTAATAGGAGTTATACTTCAATGTGGAGTTAGTAGTTCTATGATAGGATTTCTAATTAGACCAGGAGTTGCTTTGCAACAATGGTTTTGTCTTTTTTTTTTTAAAATTTTCTTATGACTTGCATAGCCCATAAATATGAAAGACCTATTGACCATGAAAATAGTTGAATATGAACAAAAATTGAAGTTTTCTTATGTTGATGAGGTGTGATGCTTCAAATTAGGGAAGTGTTCTATCCCTAAACTCCTCTTTCACTTCTTTTCTCGTTTCTTCTCTCTTCTTCTTGTCCCTCTTTCTCTTTTCCCTAACTAAACAATCCAAGTACCACATATAGGGGCTAAATATTCCTCTGACAGGTCTCATGGTTCTATCACCATTGAATGATGTATTTGTGCACTTGTCTCTCTGCGTAATTTAGTCAAGATGCATTCTCAATTGCTCGTCCATGGAGTCATACGTCCCTACCATGGATCGAAATATTGGCATATACGTATCAGCCGATACCTATCCATATGAGGCCCGATACGATCTGGAGCCCCCTTATTGGGGCTGGCAAAAACTCGCAAGTTTAGTGGCTGATATGGCAGATTTAGATGGAGCTATGCTGCATGGATTTTACCCCGTCTCCCCTCCCCCCTCAAATATCGACCCCGTTTCCCTATTCTTCTTCGACTCTCTTAATAAAAGCACTAAATTCTGGACCTTCCACCCTCAATTTTTCATGGATATATATGTTTTAATTTTTTTTAATTTTTAATTTTTTAATAAAAAATTCTGAATCCATGAATCCTACTTTTTGGGGTTTGTGGAATTGACACCTGAAATCCATGTTGGATCGGGACACTCGAATCTGAATCCATGCAACACCGAGATGGAATAACGGTCAATACAACCGGTACGAGGTCCCGTTACAAGATACGTATCGTATCACGTTCACATGAACACCCTTAACATAGTTGTTTTATTTTTTTGTGATTTTCAAAGGGGTTATACGTTGCCATTCAAAAAGAGGTAACTATACTTGATTTAACATTTTGTGACCCAAATCAACATAACTTGTCAACCAAGAAAAACAAAATTTGATACTCGAACCAATGGTTTGAATTTGGATTCACATATTTTTGAGAGTTGTTCGTTCATGATTGAACTATCTTTTTTGTCTTCTCTTTTTATGAATTATTTCAATATATTAAAACATGCATGATTCATTAGATATGCATGTTTGCGATAAAATTTGAGGAGATTTGGGTGTTGTTAATATTTTGATTATTTTCCTTGTTTATTTTCCTTTTTTTCTTATATTATTTCATCTTTTGATATAGCTTGTGTCTAATGATTGTTCTATACATTTATTATGCAAGATGTGTCAAGTCATGCATGCTTTTGTTTTTTTCTTCATTTTATTTACTTTATTTTTTATTTTATTTAAAATATGCTAATTTTTAATTTTAATAGAGCTAGATCTACATGTTATAAGTATGATCCTTGTAAGTGTGTGCCCATTTAAAACTCTTTTTACTTTACTTTTTTTTTTTTTTTGCATTTTTCATGATTTTTAACCTTTTAATAATTAACTTGCTTATATTTTTGATATATTAGAAAACTTGACTTAATCTTTTTGTGGAATCTTTTTCTTTTTAATTTTTTTAATTTTTTTTGCATTTTTGACTGTTTTGTCATTGTGGGACCTTTTAGTACTTACATTTTTTTTGACCTTTTAGTACTTACGCTGTTAGTGTTACACTTGTTTTTCTTGTTTATTTAATCATTTATTACTTATAGTAGTTGTTTGTACACTTGGTTCAATTAGTAACAAAAATGAAACTTGACAGATAGGCGGCCGATGTGCTCGTGATCGTAATACAAATCTAATAAATCGTGTTAAAACTGTTAAGTCATAGTTTTTAGTTGAAGTAAATGTGTAAAAATTTGCTAAAAATAAGTGTAAAAACAAAAACATGGTCGTAATCATTCATATCACTCTATTTATGGAACATGCCAATTCATAAAAATTGCTCAAAATAAATGTAAACACAGAAACATGGTCGAAACAATTCATATCACTCTGTTTATGGAACATGTCAATCCATAACACTGATTCAAAGGCATGTGCCAATACAACAGATACGTATCGTTTCGGCTTCCGGCGGATAAACTGGATGCTACCTCTATTTTGTACACTGGATGCTACCTATATTTTGTACCTTGGTCCCAATATATGATACACCGATATTTTATGTATTTATAGTGTTATTATTGAGTAGTATGTTATGAAAAACTGAGTTAGTCGTGCATTAAATGCTCACTTTGGTCATTTAATGAGATGTGACTTTCTTAACATTGGTTTCTCCACTTCACGTGGTTCCAAGTCAGGGTTTTAAATTTAGGCTGAAATACCGAAATTTCGGAATCTGGCCGGGAATGAAATTTAAAACCGAAACCGAAATTATAAGATTTTGGAAATTTCATTTTCGGCTAGGCCGAAACCTAAACCGAAATTTCAGTCCTTGGTTCCAACTGAAAGAACTATTGGAACTTTTAACCGAAAGAGACAATGAAATTGTTTTAAGCAAATGAAGATGAAATTTCATGAAGTTGTAAGTTACTCTATTCTGTTTGATACTCTGTTTTTCATAGTTCTGAGATTTTGTTCTCAGTTAATTTCAGATATGAAACAAAAACTACAGTAAGAATTTTGGAGCTGTGTATTCCTTTCACTGTAATTTGATTATGATTTCTTATTCAGAAAGGGAGAAGTACATTTTTACGTTTTTTGCACAGTGTTCTTTGGTCTAATTAATCTGGATTATGAAGTACCTTTTTTATTCGCTACTATTTTGGGTTCTTACAATCTTCTATTTAACTCAAAAATTGAAGCCTTCTTGTTCTGCCTGAATCTCATGTTAATATTTCATAGCAATGTTTTCAAATATGTTAGGAATTTGACATTGAAAACTACACAATCAACAACTACAACAAGAAGGTATTATCTCTAATCAGAGTTTCGTTTAACTTTGTCACATTTTCCACTGCTGGTTTTAATAGGAATATTTATTTTATATCTGAGCCTTATGCAAGAGGCAGTCCCGGATGGCATCTCAGGTTGCAAACTGTAGTTGGTGTATATTAGAACCTGGCGAAAATTTCGACCCCAGCCTAACTGCCCCACAGTACAAAACCTTATCCTTAGTGTATACTTATTGCCATGGTAGTTGGTATGGATATTAGAACCTGGACAGTATTTGATCTGGAATGTTTCAGAACATTTTCTGGGAAATGGAAGTCAACTTCTCCTTGTTTATTCTGTTGTATATATCAATGTCTAGTCCAAAATTTAACAAGCAGGATCTCTACTGTCATTGCAGGTATACACTACGGAATGCTGAATATAGGCTTTGCCTCGAAAGGAACCTTGATATACATGATGGGCATTTTGATAAGAAAAAGACAGAATGCCCAACAAATGATGGTAATGAGAAGAGAAGCATATTTAAATTCTCTGAAAGAAATGAGTTGTTTCCTGAAAGAACTGAAGAAGATCCACCCCGTGAGAATATGGACGTTCACGGTCTTGGGGAAATGACACCTGAGGCTTTGGAATATATCATTCACTTACAGTCCTGTTTATCATCCGCAAAAAATGTATGTGCCACCTCTCAAAGTTCATAAGGGCTTCTTGGAAATGTGGTATATAGTATTATAGGATTGATCATATTTTGTCAGTTTATGAAGTTATGATATTTTCTATGGAAATGCCTGCACTTTAAGGGGCCGTTTGGATACATGGATTTTAGAATCTTGGATTTCCTTAAAATAGTAAATGGGAGATGAGAGAAGGAGACCAACCGTCGTTTTCTGATTTCTCGCCCTCCTTTCTGTCATCAAGAGAAGAGGGAGACCGTACGTTTCGCTTCTCTTTAGAATCTTGGATTTTAAGTAAGAAATCCAGGTTTTAGAAATCTCTCCCACATTCTGAGATTTCTAAAACTTGGAAACATGGGATGATCTCCTACTCTCTTGCTGCCGGAAAGAAGGAAGAGAAAGCAGAAAACGAGGGCTAGTCTCTTTCTCTCGTCTCCCATCTACTATGTTGAGGAAATCCAAGATTCTAAAATCCGCGTATCCAAATGTCTTGTCTCCCATCCAGGATTTGAGGAAATCCAAGATTCTTGTTGCAAGAGATTAGAGAAGGAGAATAGTGAGTTAGGGTAGAACTCCCCCTTACTAAAGTATTTATATAAGTAGAGCAAAGTGTACAATGTCAATAATAACCCTATGTATTATACTTATTCTAACACTCCCCCCCCAAGCTGGAATGCATAAATTATACATTTCTAGCTTGTTACAGATATCGCTCAACTTTGCTTTACTCAATGACTTTGTGAACATATCAGCCAATTGGTCTGCAGAACTAGAGAATACAGTACATATCTCTCCATGCTGAATCCGCTGATGAATGAAGTGACAATTGACTTCAATGTGCTTGATGCGCTCATGGAAGACTGGATTTGTCGCAATATAGATGGCAACCTTGTTGTCACAATATAACTGTGAAGGCGAAGAAGATACGATACCAATCTCAGATAAAAGTGATCTCAACCAAATAATCTCTGTACTCGTGTGTACCATCGCTCTGTATTTTGCCTCAACACTTGACTTTGAAATGACATCTTGCTTCTTGTTTTTCCATGATACCAGGTTACATCCTACGAAGGTACAATACCCGATGGTTGATCTCCTGTCTACATGAGATCCAGGAGCCCTTCAATTCGCATATGACCATGTCTCTTAAATAATAGGCCCTTTCCTGGTGCACCCTTCAGGTATTTAAGGATCTGAACCATTGCACTCCAGTGTGAGGTACGTGGGGAGCTCATGTACTGACTGACTACCCCTACAACATAAGATATGTCAGGGCGAGTAACTGTGAGGTAGATGAGCTTACCTAGCAATCTTCTATACCTGCCAGGGTCCTCCAACAGGTCCCCTTCTTCAGGAACTAGTTATACACTGGGATCCATATGCACAGATACAGGTTTTACTCCAAGATTCCCTGTCTCCTCCAATAAGTCCAAAACATACTTCCTTTGTGTTAGAGACAAGCCACGAGAGGAATATGCCACCTATATCCCAAGAAAGTATGTGAGGTGTCCCAAATCCTTTGTAGCGAACTCTTTTTGTAAGAAGGTCTTCAGCTTCTGTATTCCCTCTAAATTACTACCTGTGATGATGATGTCGTCAACATACACAATCCATAGAATGCAACCAGCTGAGGACTGGTGACTGAATATTGAATGATCTACAACGCACTGTCTCAGACCAAACCGCATGATGGCCTCATTGAATCTCCCAAACCATGCTCGAGGAGACTGTTTCAAACCATACATAGATTTTATTAGGCGACAGACAGAGGAGGACATCTCCCCCTGAGCAACATACCCTGGAGATTGCTCCATATAAACCTCTTCATGGAGGTCGCCATGTAAGAATGCATTCTTCACGTTTAACTGATCATGGTCTCAGCCATGATTAACTGCAAGGGATAAAAGAACATGAACATAAGGTATCTTTGCAACCGCAGAGAATTTCTCATTATAATCGACCCCAAATGTATGAGTATACCCTTTAGCCACTAAGCGCTCTCAGTCTCTCAACAGTACCATTTGGCAAATATTTGATAGAGAATGCCCATCGACAACCAATAGGTGTAGCACCAGAGGGTAGAGGAACCAGGTCCCATGTCCAGTTCGTATGTAAAGCACCCATCTCAAGATTCATGGCAGCAGGCCATCTTGGGTGAGCAAGAGCCTCAGCCACTGACTGCGGTAACACAACAGAAGACAACGAGGATACAAAACTTTTGAAAGTAGGAGTTAGATGATCATATGAGACAAAATTAGAATTAGGATGCGCAGTAGAGTGAGAACGAGTACGAGAGGCAATAGGGGAGTCAGAATTAACTACAGGAGACGGTATTGAGGATTCCTGTGTGGAAGGAACTGGGATCTCTGCCTGCGAAGACGATGTGTCAAGTCGGGTAGATGGGGGGCCATCTTTGCCCTGGCGCTTCTGATATTGCTTTTTAGTAGCCGGTGGAGCCGAAGAAGAATCTACTGGAATAACAGGAGGCACAGATGGTGGTGGAACCGGGTCTGGACCAGAGTCAAGAAGTAAAGGAAGAGAGATGAAGCCTCGGGCTCCATAAGAGTGGGGCAGGGGCATACAAATGACTGGAAAAGGGGTCAGACTCAAAGAATGTAACATCTTCTGACACGAACCACCAACGAAGATAGGGACTATAATAGCGATAGCCTTTCTGAGTACGAGAGTAACCCAGAAAGACACAGGGTTCCGACCGAGGATCGAGTCTGTCCTTACTAGGCCTTAAATGATGAACAAAACAGACACACCCAAGGACACGAGGAGTGAGTGGGAATGGGTCCTATTAAGGGTATAAAACTTGAAAGGGGGATTCACCACGTAGAACAGATGAGGGAAGGCGATTCACAAGAAAGTAAGACGTCAAAATAACGTCACTCCAAAAGGATTTAGGAACCCGCATCTGAAAGAGCAAGGTGTCGGCCACCTCTAGTAAATAACGCTATTTCCTTTCTGCCACACCATTTTGCTGAGAGGTGTAGGCACAAGAGGATTGGTGCAGAATCCCATGAGACAAAGGTAATCCTGAAAACCATGAGCGCCAGAGAATAACTCCCGAGCATTATCAGTACGGAGACATTTAATGTTGCAACTAAAGTGATTCTTTATTTCAGCATGAAAAGATTGAAAAGCAAAAAAGACCTGAGAACGGTCCTTAAGCAAGTATACCCAGGTCATACGTAAATAATCATCAATAAAAACAATACAATTCTTGAATCCATTATTAGATGCGACCATAGAGGGTCCTCATACATCGGAATGAACTAAATGAAAATAACTAGCAACTCGACTAAAGACTCGGGAAGGAAAGGACACCCGGTGGTGCTTCCCGAGTTCACAAGACTTGCACTGGAATGATGAAATAGATCTAGGAACTAATGATTTCTGCAGGAGCCGTTGAAGTGATGGGTGGCCAAGACGACAATGCCACTGGAAGGCATCCACAAAACTATGCAAAACGGCAGCAGAAGGTCGACTGTCAAGGCGATAGAGGCCATCCATCTCACGACCCGATCCAATCGTTTTCCCAGTCGAAAGATCCTGAAACAAACAGTAAGAAGGGTAAAATGAGATGGAGCACTGAAGATTTTTTGTGAGTTGACTAAATAAACTGAAAGGTGCTTAGGAACACACAATACATAAGACAAGGGAATACTAGGAGAGGGATACACGGTACCAATACTAGTGATGGGAGTAGTAGACCCATCAGCTAGGGTAATGGTCTGCTAATCAGATGGAAAAGAGCGAAAATATGAGAGTTGAGATGAGTTATCAGTCATGTGATTTGAGGCTCTCGAGTTAATAATCCAGGACCCGGAGGTAGAGAGTAGGGTCGTGGGTGAACTACCTGGCTGAGCGAAGCCTGTAGTGGGAGGACGAGTACTCAGACGAAGTTGCTGTAACTCCTCATAATCTGCCCTAATGAAACTGAAGGAATCATCAACAGGTGCAGGTGCGGCACTAGACGGAGAAAGAGGCGCTTCTGATGAGCTAGCTGTCGTGAGATGTGTTGAGCGAGATTGACGAAGCTCACGATGAAGAATGTACCAGGTCTCAATCTGATGGCCATCACGCTGACAGTGGGTACAGAAAGGACGACCACGTCCACCACCAGCTCGCCCACCACAATGGCCACGGCCTCGAGCTCAAGGAAATGAACTACCACCACGAACAGGGCGACTACCACCATCGTAGGCAGCGAGAGCAGAACTATTAGCAGGGAGGCGCGATGGAGACTCGCCAAGGCACTACTGAGCACGGAAGTAGACCTCACTTAGTGATGGAATGTTGCCCGAACCAAGAATCTGATGACATAGAGGATTGAACTGATGGCTCAGGTTGTTAAGGTAGTGGACCACACAAATTTGATCTCGCTGTCGCCGAAGAACGGTAATGTCAGAGGTAAGAGGCATGAATATGTCAAGCTGGTGACAAAGAGATACAAATTGGCCATAGTGAGCGTCAAGGGACATATCACCACGATGCAGCCATATCTACTCAGAATACGTAGCACAAATACGCTTGAGGTTCTCAACCCAGGAATACATCAAAGCAGTGTGATCCCAGTCGGTAGAAGGATCATGGTAGACGAAACAGACGGTGTCATGCTCTGCCACAGGAGAGTACGAATCAGTGCGTCCTCCTGCTCCCACCGTGTGTAGGAAGGGTCTTTAGACGAGGGAGGATACTGATGAAGAAAACTGACATTACCCCGTCCAAGGAGATATGTCTCAATCACAACTTTCCATGATAAATAGTTGGTCTCATCAAGCTTGGTAGTAGTCAGCTATGGGTATCCCTCCACAGGTGCCAAGGGAGGAGAAGAGGAGGTAGCCATAGGTGGGTGTGGTTCACAAACCTTAGTGGTCGTGGAAAGAGAGGGATCCACAATGACAAGTGGCTCCATAATGACAACAAATGACGAAGGGAGAAAAACACCTACAACAATCGATCACGCAAACGGCAAGAGAGATGGAGAGACCAACTAGATGAGACGATGGCTCATATCGCGGCTCCGCGGACACGAAACAACAGTAGAGAGGGAGCCATCGAGAAACCGAGACTAAGCCGTGAAGAATAGATCAAAAGGAATGAATACGAATCAGCACATGAGGTTCGTTAGAAACTAGGGTCAGGGTTTCAAAAAATATTGAGGGGTTTCAAAATTAGGGTTAGGGTTTCATGTTAGGATTAGGGTTGCAAAATAGGAAGAGAGGAGGGTGGGGGTGTGCCGCGGGAGCAGGGGGGATAGGAGATGGCCTTGGGGGAGGGGAGGGGGCTAGGTGGTGTCGTGGGACAGACGGGGGTGGGGGCTGGAGGGAGTGGGGATTGCCGTGAGGGCTGAAGGGGCTGGAGGGGGGGGGGGGGTCGCGGGGGCTTGGGAGGTGCCGCGGGGCGCTGGAGGGGGGAGGGATTGCCGCGGGGGGTGGAGGCGGTGGGGGTGGAGGGCTTGGAGGGGGTGGAAAGATGCCGCGGGGGTGGAGGGGGAGCGGGGGTCGCAGGGGCATGGAGGGGGTGGGGAGTTGCCTCGGGGGGGGGGGGGGGGGCTGGAGAGGGGTTGGGATGCTGCGGGTTAGGGTTAGGGTTGGGGTTAGGAGAAGGAGTGGGAGGAACGGGTGGTGAGGGCCGAGATGTCGAAGAGGGGAGGAAAGTGATGGAGAAGATGGAGGCCAATGGCGGTCCCTAGGGATCGCAAACCCTAGGGCTCTGATACCATGTTGCAAGAGATTAGAGAAGGAGAATAGTGAGTTAGGGTAGAACTCCCCCTCACTAAAGTATTTATGTAGAGCAAGGTGTACAATGTCAATAATAACCCTATGTATAATAATTATTCTAACAATTTGATAATCTGCGTATCCAAACGGCCCCTAAAGGTTGATTAACTACTGGATTAACTGCATATTCACTGAATATAGAGATTTTGTTGTAATTTAGGTTCACAAAAACTTCTTCAGATTAAGATAATAATGTTAAAATTGAGATAAATACAATCTACAGTTAAATGAGTGTACGTGAAGTGATTCGTCTCAAGTGCTGTGTCATGCGTTGGAATAAATGCTCGTCTCAAGGGCTGAGTCATCTATTGGAATAAATGCTGACCTGATATTTTCATCTCTTCATTTATGCTATGCTCAATTATGTAGTCCCTTTTTTTCAGCTTCTGTGCTACTCATTGTGTGTAATTAAGATAATATTTTATGTAAGTCAGTATACTGTACATGCTCTACCTGGTTATGTGTTCTCACTTTTCCATAAACACACGAGTATTACTTTGTTGGCCATCAATTTTGGACATTTTATTTATATCATAATTTGGTGGGTCCTATTCTTTGTTTAATTTTTTACACATTTATCTTTTCATGTCATTAAGTTTCATAGTAGTTATTTACAGGTATCTTCGTACGTAGATAATTTGCATCCACCTTGTGCAGACATGTTTCTGCCCTTCCTCTAATTTCTTTTTTCTGTCAAAGTTATTTTGCTTAATTTATAACCGTTTTGGAATTGTGAAAGCTAGATCATTTTCTTTAATGTTTGTGTTTGTTTAAGATGGGAGAATGACTATGATCTTTGGTATGCTGTTCTCTGAAAGCTTGATTCATGGATATGATAATAAAAATTGGATAAATTTGCAACAAGAAGTGATGTCCTATGGATTGAACATATCCAGCTTGTTTACCAAGAGTACTGAAATTCATTATTTTAAATTATCCATATGACAGCCAATTTCTTCCCCAAATACACTAATTTGTAATTGACTATTTATAAACAAGAGTAAGACAAAAGATTTTGACTCTGTCAGCGGTAAACTAACCAAATTCCGAAAGAGATCTCTATAGGAGAGATTCAGCCATGAATTCATGTCCCAAAGAGATCTCATGGGAGAGTAGAGACGTGGGAGGAGTTGAGATGTTTGATAGATTGATATGGTGAGGCCTGGTGGCTATTAGTTCAAATCAGCTCAACCTCTTGTGCAGATAGCAAACTAACCGATATTCTTCTTTCTTATTTTTGTAATGTTCCAATGGGATTTAGATCAAATTAGATCACATGGGTTGTAATTTCTAGAATTTTTGTTTTGTTTTTAACTTTTTATTGGATATTTTTGGTAATGCAACTATTTTGCGTGGGGTGGGTGTAAGATCAAATAATTTAAAGACCTCCAATGGTGTTGGATGTTATAGGGGGTTGCCTTGCTTTTGGGAGTAGTTTAGGTATATCACCTAGAGCTAGTAATCCGAGGGAAGGAGGATTGCTTGCATCAACGGAGATAAAAAAGGAGGAGGAAAGAATGGGGATGATCAAGTGATTGTTACCATTCTTCAACTTCTTTAAGTGATTTTCATCTGTCAGATTAGCTCCTACATATCTACATCAGTAAATGGTTTGAACACAATGGATTGGCGTTTCATGTTTTACTCTCAGAAATTGGTCCCGGGGCTGGGGTTCTTAATATGATATCGAATTGATCAACACCGTTGGATTGAATCTCAACAACAAGCAGACTGCAATCTTCACTGCAATAAATTTCTTCAAGAAAATTGTCGAGCATACCAAACTTTGTTAGAGAAATGCCAAAGAACAAGCTTCTTGCTATGTCGTTTGTGTAGATGTTAAATTCATAAATGCTTCGACTGAAGCTGATTTTCATATCTTCCTCTCCATAAATTTCCTTTATTTTATGAATGACTTCTATTAAAGAGGAAGGACACAAATTGTACTGGATTAACTCCTTTAGCCAAGGATTCAGCTATTATATTACCTTATTTAAAAAATGGACACCAGACGTCCAAACCAATAGTTATCCTGAATATCCAACGACCTAATCTGGAATAGAAGCCCTCCCAATCATGTTACTGGAATCTCCTTCCACAAGTGGCTGACCATTAAGATACTTGTGAAAGATTCTCAATTCCTGTAAGAGAGCTCGAACCGTCACCGCATTTATGTCTCTAATACCTAATGCCGAAGTTTCCGAATGCTTAACCGCTCCATCAAATGGTTCTCCCCAACTAGCAGTTCCTGTATCTTTTCTACCATAAACTTCTAAGACTTCTTGCCAGTTACAATGTAGATCTTGTTCGTTCACCCCTCTAAAATACTAGTTGCACTGTTCAATTCTTAAAGCTTTCCTTTCTTTATTGCTTGACTTAAAGAGAACTCATATCTTACACTTCTTTTACAACTCAGAGATCTGTCTTAAATCTGATTATCCCAATTCTTGGGATTGCTCCCTTTAAGTAGGCATGGATCCCTGAAACTTGGGATCCACCCTCCAATGAAATTCTGACACTTGCCGGGTTATTGATCACTTAATCGGCCTAATTTCCTTCTTTAGATGATTCTAAAATAAGAATCCTCTGAAAGATTCTGGCCACTGCTTCCATCAGCCGCCTCAACAAACCATCAACCTATTTTAGTACAGTGCAAACTTCAGCTCCTCATCCATGTCAAAACTTAACCACAACAAAACAGTACTCTTAGTTTCAATTTTCATCTTTATTTTTGTTCTGTTATAGGTACTCAACATCTTTGTTGTTGCTTCTGCTGTTTCAATGCTTTTATAACCCTACTCCCTTCACTCGTGACTTGTTGTTGTTCAATGCTTTTATAACCCTACCCCCTTCCCTCATGGCTCGCTCCTCGATTACATGCCCTAAGGCCCTTTCAGGAGATCGCAGTAACTGGTGCCTTGCCTCCGGGGTTACGCTCTCAGTGTTCGAACCTTGTTTCCATTATTGTTGACACCCTCATTCAACAGCACTACTGCTGGTGTTCATTCTATGCCGTTTGTATGACACCATCGTTTTTCATTGATTTATCGAATGGTTAATTTTTCTACTATCTAACCTCCTCGTTAGCCAATGCGCAATAAATAGTCAAGATTTAGATTCATGCACCATATGAAAATTCTACCTTCCCTCTTCTTCTATATCCCCATAGAACGGCATTGGTGTAATTCTCCATAGGATCAACAACTCAACAAAGCCTTTGTACCAAACTAGTTGAGGTCGGCTAAATGAATCTTTAGAAAAATTGCATGAAGAAGGTGAAAGGAATCTACCCGGCTGTAATCCTGGCTCTAGTTGGGTTCCGTGGATCATTTTCTTCCATTCTATCCTATCCAAAGTCATGTTCTCTGTTATGTTCCTAGCTATCAAGTCTTTCCTCACTGTTTCTACCCAAGTTGTATTCGGTTTGCCCATACCTCTTTTTACTCCATCAACTTGGCATGAGTCGCCTCTTCTCACTGGAGCATCCAAAGTACTACGTTGGATATGTCCAAACCATCTTAAGCGGTGCTCTCTCATCTTCTCCTCAATTGGTGCCACCCCCACCTTTTTACGAATGTCTTCATTTTTAATTCTATGTAACCTTGTGTGGCCGCACATCCATCTAAGCATTTGCATCTCCGCTACACTCATCTTATGCACATTCTGAGCCGTACAACATGGCTAGCCTCACAGCTGTCTTATAAAACTTTCCCTTCAACTTGGTAGGGATTTTACAGTCGCTAAGAACTTCTGAGGCAAGCTTCCACTTCAACCAACCGGCTCTTGTTCAATGGTTAACATCCTCTTCAATCTCTCCTCCCTTACGTAGAATTGAACCAAGATGCGAAAGATATCCCTCTTAGGTACCTCCTGTCCAATCATATTTACTACATCCTCATCCCGCCTCCTTACATTACTAAAGTTGCACTCCATATACTCTGTCTTAGTCCTACTCAGTCTAAAACCTTTGGATTCCATAGGATGCGACAAATATATTCAAAGGTGCTCGTGACCCATCTCTAAATAAATTTTCCTTACTACTTTGAAAGACCCAACCAAACCTGATCAAACAAAGAAAATGTTTCAAATATAATAAACTATAATAAAATAAATGTTCAGCAGTTTCATCCGCTTCTATGCACATATAGGTCAAGGTTTAAAATTTCGATTTCGGTACCGGTTTCGGACTTCCGAAAAACTGAAATTTCGGTCGAAATTTGGTACTCGTTCGAAATTCCGGACTGAAATTCCGAAATTTTGGCCGAAATTTTTTAACGCTTTTTAAAATAAAAAATAAAAAATGCATTTTCTCGAAATTTCGGCCAAAATTTGGTAAATGGCGAAATTAGAAATTTCGCCAAATATTGGTTTCGGTCCCCACCGAAATTTCAGATTTCGGTCGAAATTTAAAACCATGATATAGGTATTAACATGTGTTACTCCATTCCAGTGGTTACAAATAAGACTCTTATCTTCCATTGCATTATAGCAGAAAGCCTCAACTCAGAGCAGTGGGAGCACCTCACACCTTATAACAAAGGAGAATGCTATCCCATGAAGAAATAACATCTTTGAAGAAAAATTACCTGAAAAACAACCTCGACTTTCCTATCTACTATATCTATAGGAATGTAGGCATCCTTTAATTTACTCAACAGCTATAGCAGACTGCCACTATCCTTGTATTTAAGATGTCTCTTAAACTCTGGAAACCAGTCTACCTTTGTGAGAGTCTGGATTGCGACTCCTAACCACCTTAGATCTAGCAAATTTCAGTGAAGTGTTTGTTCTCAATAGTGATGCACTTGAAGGGAAATGAAGTGAATCAAATCATTTCTGAGCAAATTGGATCTGGAATATATTTTTTTTAAAGCTTGAAATAGGAAAAATCTTGATTTTAGCAACTACAGAGATAACATAGATCTGAATCTCAGCTACCGAGTTCTAAAACAGATCTGAAAATTTTAGCAGCTATAGATCTAGCAACCAGAATCGGAAACAGATATGAAATTCTCAGAAACTATAAATCGGAATTTCAACAACAGAGATTTGAAACAAATCTGCAAATTTCAGCAACTATAGATCACATATCTGAAATTAAGGTGGCTGGAATCTGTTCACAGGGCTAGAATTCAGCACAAATAGATCTAAAGCAGGTCTGATCTTTAATCAGTAGGATATATAAAAAACAACATGATAGATCTGAATTTCTGATCACATATGAACAGCAGGTTAGATCTGAATTTCAGATCAAATAGAATAAGTTAACAGAAATTGGAATTTCCAGGTTTCTCAAATATATCTGGACAGCAACCTTACTGCTTCAGATCGAAACTGACAGTGATAAAAACTTGCTGGAGAATTGTTGTTCTTTAATGAAAAAACTGCAGATTTGTTGTGAGGATTGTTAGACTGTAGATTTAGCGGGATCTAGTTGTTAGCAGTTCTAAAGATTGACAGACATCACACCTGAACTTTAAGTTCACCTCAAAGGGATGTCATCACACTATGGAGAGACATCTCATCTTAAGAGCAACCTCCAATTCTCATTTATTCCAAAATATCCTGTTTACAATGTGGTCTCCCCTAGTTATAGAGGAGAGCTAATCTGAAGGGAAATTACAAGTTTACTCTTACTTAAATGTTTCTCCTACATATTTGAGAGGAAAATACAATTTTACTCCTGACTTTAGTGTCTCTAGAAGATTGCATGTATGCTCTATACTCGCTGTTACAGAAATGCCCCTCAAACAACTGAGACAATTTACAAGTATTCTACTAAAGAAAAGCTAGCTATGAAAGATTGTTCTAACACAACTCATAGGTTGGTCCTTTTGTGAATCGTAGATCCATATGAGATAAACAAAAATTCGGCCGAAATAAACAAAATTCGAGATAAACGAAATTTCGGCCGAAATAAACTACTATTTCAGGTTTTACCGATTTCGATTTCGGTATCAACCGAAACCCGAAATTTCGGATTTCGGTTGAAATTTAAAACCTTGGTCATAACATGTTAGAAGCCCATGTTAAATTTGGTAGGGTTAGTTTTGTCCATTAGTGCATCAGTATGCATTCTCTTTTTCGTTATGAAGGGTAATTTGGTTTGGTTGGTTGAATGTTCTGAAGTAGTTCAGATATAAATATGTAGTACATTTATTGATTCCAATTAATGGGATTGATTCTGGTGGTTTTTTCTTTCTTCATTGCTATCTATTTTACGATTTGTCTTGTGTGATCATTGTACGAGGATGTCAATAGTAGCATGTTTGAATGAAGTACATAAGGTGAAAGGCTTGAATTTTGAATACTCAACTCAACTCAACAAAGCCTTTGTCCCAAACTAGTTGGGGTCGGCTAATGGATCCTTTAGAAAATTTTCATGAAGAAAGGTGAAAGGATCTACCTGGCTCAAATTGACTAAGTCTGAATTTTGAATGCTATAAAAAAAATCTAATCGTGGCTTGAGCTCAGGTTCTAAAATGCTTGGAGAAATGTCTTCATTGCATATGCTAGCTTGTCAGGTTTTATATATTGTGGACGACCTTCGAGTTGGGTCTTCTATTGATTGTTTCCGTTTCACATTCCGACTTCTTCGTGGGAGTTGTACAAGGAACAAACTGCTTCCTCTCTCTCTCTCTCATTAGTTTTTTTTTTTCATTTTGTATTAGCAAAATAGAAAGAATAAAACATCGAGAAACGGGAGTCCATTATCTCATGAATAAAAATTGCATATTTTCTTTCAATTGAAGATCTTCATTATGCTTGTCTACTGTTTTTTCAGTAAGTTTTGTAGATGAACACTAGGTATTGAATCAACGATGGCTGATCTTTCTGAAAACTTCTCTCTTTTTTTGTTCCAATTCTGGCATTTATTTAAAATTGTGATAAATTCCATTAATTTTTACCGTTGCTATTTCCACTAATCAATTTACTTCCGTTCCATCTAATCAAGCTGCAACCTTATTGAATGAGGTGCTTGTTTATGTCTATTCTTCATGGGGCTTCTTTCAATTATTTCTCAGGAGCTACGTGAAATCAATAGGAAAAATGCTGCCCTTCAAATGCAGCACTTTGTTGGAGAAGAAAAGAATGACTTGCTGGACTATTTGCGATCATTGCAACCGGAAAAGGTCTTCATTTTCTTGAACAATTGTCAGCTCATTTTACAACTTAAATCTTTGGGCTAATATATATATATATATATATATATATATATATATATATATATATATATATATTTTGGAGTTTCATGTTTACTCTTTTACCTTCAAAAATTTCATAATCATGCTGTTGAATAGATCCATATTTTAGGCATTTATTACAAGTACGTGTATCAAGAAGCAGCTTATTACCTGTTTATATTGTTGATTAATGAGCAGTTCAGATTGGGGAATCAGGTCCTTTGGTTCACGACTGTTGTGTTACTTTATGCAGATTCGCAGGCCATAAGAAAGTTGACACACATGCTCGGCAAGTGTCCCTGTAATCAAACATTGAGTAAAAGATCTCCTCAGCGTCAATGACGGGTGATAAAAACCACTCAATATAGTGCAATCCATAAGGGCCAACTCTTCCTTAATTCGGATATGCAGCTCATTAAGGCAATGGGATAGTTGTTTTTCTTTGAGCTCGTTAAGATCAGCCCAAGATAACGGATTGAAGTCATTTATATAATTCCTACTTTGTCACATTTTGTCAAAATTGTGGCAAGACTAATGAAGGTCACAAATACAATTACTGGGTAGGAATTCCTTCAATAGCCATTTTCACCCACAATCTGATTTTCTCCTTCTGATAGCTCAATCAATTATTTTTCATACCACCAAGTTTTTTCACAGTTCAATAACTTGGCAGCAACAAGCTTAACTTTGTTATCACCAGGATCTCCTTGTGTTCAAACACCTTTTCAACTTTGGAGAGACGATTGAGAGAACTTGTAAGCCCAAGGGTTCCCATGGGTCAATCATTCACCTTACCTTCGTGTTTTGGTGCTAGCAAACTAAATTGATCAGCTTTTATCAAGGATCAAAGGAACCAAGAGCTTGTACCTACATTGAAGGCATCAACATATAGGTCCCACAAGTTCCTAAGTAAGTGTCAAGAAGAAGCTTGAAGTTGAACAAGTCAATGGTGACTCCTCATGCACCTCTCAACATGCAGTGAAGATTGGAGGAAGCCACAAGAGCCATGACAAAATTCAAGATGTTCACTCAAGTCGAAGAAGTCCAAGAAAGTGCAAAGGAGCCAAGACATTCCAAGAAGACTCAAGGTTCTTATTTTTAGAATGTATTTGGAGTCCTTTTGATTTTATGTTTAAATGCACTTTCGATAGGTTTTCAAAATGGTTTTTGAAATATAAGGTGACAACCCAAGAGGGGGGGAGGGGGTGAATTGGCTAAAAAATTTGGGGCTTAATTAATTGAATTACTAAAACCAATTTACAAGTTAAGCCTTAACAAGTTTAACCCTTGATTAATTAATAAAGATATTAAGAGCAAGGGTTTAAATGTTATTTTAAACATGCATTCACTAACCCTATTTCAATTAAAACATAGACATAAGTTGGGTTAGAGATTACCAATCACCACAATGTGCAAATAAGAAGGAGAAGAAGAAAGCATCCACAAGGCACAAGTTTTATAGTGGTTCGGTCACAACTTGACCTACTCCACTCTTCCAAGTTTTCCTCCTTGGGATTCTTCACTAACCAATAAGATTATTCAAAGGGCGAATCTTAAAGCCTTACACCAACTCCTTCTTCCAAAGGATCACACCATTTTCTGCACGAAGCCTTTCCGATGACACCTTCCTCGTACAATTGATTTACCTTTCTTTCCGGGCCAAATCGGAGACCCTCAACTATAGAATGAAGAAATAAAATAAAAGAACTCTTAATGCCTCTTTATAGGCTGATTACAACTTTCAAAGCTCACAGACTCTCCAAGGAATATATACAAATGTAAAAGCTATGGAGATCCTCTTGATAGAATGTAAAAATACAAGTTCAAAGAGGTTTAACCTTTCATATAAAAGTTTAGGTTCAAGAAGATGGGATTTGATCTTGCAAAAAGGTTATGTAGAAAGGTTTAGATAGTGTATATAGCTCCCACAAGAAAATATGACCATTTGGGGGTAAAACTGTAATTTACAGGGTTGAAAAAATCAATCTACGAAAGCCCCAACGGATCTATTTTCCAGTTGCGGCGGTCGACCGAGGCACAGTGGTCGCCCGCCCTTATCGGGTCTTCTTTTAAAATTCAAAATTCATACCGGCGCTGTCGACCGGCCTAATGGCGGTCGCCCGGCGAGGGCTTATTGTTTGAATTAAATTTTCGCTCAAAACACTACCGCGGTCGACCCGGACCCATGGAGGTCGACCGCCCACACCATACTGGATTGTTTCTGTCTTAAAACAAAAACGCATCTGCGGTTGCCTGGCTTACCTCGGTCGACCGGCCCGATAGAATTCGAGATAGCCTGGATTTTCAGGTTCCATCCCGCGGTCGCCCGGCCTATAGCTCGGTCGACCGGCCCTGAGTGAAATTCCATTTTAACTTCAAAATCCAGGGGCTTTTAGGCTATGGTCTTTGGGCTTTAGTCCAAGGTTTGCAAACACATTTTTGGGTGTGTTGATGGTTTTCAAAGATGTAAAATGTTAAGTATAAAAATCATTTTGAAAACCTTTGAAAGTGCATTTTATATAAAATCAAGAGGACTCCAAATACATTCTAAAAATAAGAACCTTGAGTCTTCTTGGAATGTTTTGGCTCCTTTGCACTTTCTTGGACTTCTTCGGCATGGGTGAACATCTTGACCTTGTCTTGGCTCTTGTGACATTCTCCAATCTTCACTGCATGTTGTGAGGTGCATGAGGTGTCACCAATGACTTGTTCAGCTCCAAGCTTCTTCTTGACACTTGCTTAGGAACTTGTTGGATCTTCATGATGAGCTTCTTTACTTGAGCATCTTAATATGAGGATGACTCAAATGTAGGTGTAAGCTCTTGGTTCCTTTGATTCTTGATCCACAAGTCATGCGTTGTGAAGAGTGTGTGATGGCGATTATGACATGAAATTTCTGTATACAACACAACATCTCAAAGCAACACATTAGTCTGACAATGCTAATCAATTTGTGTTTGCTAGCATCAAAACAAGAAGGTAAGGTGAATGATTGAACCCATGTGCACCCTTGGGCTTACAATTTTCATACTTAACATTTTACATTTTTGAAAACTATCAGCACACCCAAAAACGTGTTTGAAAACCTAGGAGTAAAGCTCAAAGACCAAAGCCCAAACCCCGTCGATTTTAAAGTTAAAAATGGAATTTCACTCAGGGCCGGTCGACCGGGCTATGGCGGGCGACCGCGGGATGAAACCGGAAATTCCAGGGCATCTCGAAATTTAGCAGGCCGGTCGACCGGGGTAAGCCGGGCGACCGCGGATATGTTTCTGTTTGAAACAGAAACAATCCAGGTTGGTCTTGGAGGTTGACTGCGATAGTGTTTTGAGCGAAAATTTAATTCAAACAGGAAGTCCTCGTCGGACAACCGCCATATGGCCGGTCGACCGCGTCAGTATGAATTTTGAATTTCAAAAGAAGAGCCTGATAAGGGCGGGCGACCGCTGTGCCTCAGTCGACCGCCGCGGCTTGGAAATAGATCCGTTGGGGCTTTCGCAGGTTGAGTTTTTCAACCCTGTAATATCTAATCCCTAGCCTTCATTATGGATTAGATATATGAGCATAAAGTAATATCTAATCCCTAGCCTTCATTATACTTATTGATTGATTAAGGGTTAGAACTTGTCAAGGCTTAATTGGAAACTTGACTTTAATAATCCACTTAATTAAGCCCCAAATTTTTTAATTAGCCAATTCACCCCCTCTTGGGTTGTCACCTTGTATTTCATTTGGTATCAGAGCGAAGGCTCATAAAGAGATTTTTATTTAATCAAAATCTACAAGAGATAAAGATCCGTGACAATCCAAATGGATTTTGAGATAGGGCAATCCGCTATAATTCCTCCATTCTTTGATGGATCAAATTATAGAGCTTGGAAAGTAAAGATGCTTGCCTATCTCAAATCCTTAGATTTTGACATCTAAGATGTCATTGAAAGGGGATTTTCTATTCAAAGGAAATGCACTAAAAATGATACAAAATTATTTTCATTAAATTCAAAAGCTATTATTATAATATGTTGTGGACTGTCCTAATGCTTTTGAGAAAATACCATCATGTACAAATGCAAAAGATATTTGGACCAATCTTGAAAATTTTTATGAGAAAGATGATGGTGTTTCTTCAAATGATAAATATTTTGTTTTTGAACAGAAAGAGACTTTACAAAAATCTTTTGCAAAGGAAAATTCTTTCAAACATTCAATTTCCGATTTAGAAAAACAAATTGAAAATTTGAAATCGGAAGTTAATGAATGTTTGACAAGAAATGAAAAATTAAGTCATTTGAGCAAAATTTTGATAAAAAAAATGATGACTTAATTAAACAGTGCACTATCCTTGGAAAACAAAAGGAAAACCTTGATATCACAAACAAAGATTTAAATGAAAAATATAAACTTGTTTGTGAGAATGAAGAAAAATTAAAAGCTAATTTATCTCAACAAACAAATTGCTTTGAAAATCAATTGAATGAGATTAAATTAGTTAATAAAGAACTCTCTTTGAAGAACCAAAGCATACAAGAAGAAAATGACAACATGTTTGTCATCATATGTATTCTTGTGGTTCTAGTTGCTCTTCATCTACCCACACTTATTAATATTGTGGTAGATTAGGGCATCACAAATCTAGGTGTAGGCTTAGATTTGTGAAATCAAGCAAGTTTGTGTGGATAAGAAAAGATACACTCCCACACACAAACTTGGTTGGAACCAAATGAAATTGGGTTCCAAAATCTCCCACTTAACTCATTGTTTGAAATTATTGATATATGGGGTGTGCTTTAATTGCTATATCATATGAATTCTCTCTAGATACTGTTTCAATATGACCTTTATTGTATTTAGATCACTTGTGCTTTAATTATGTATCATGTCATAATTAAACATAGATACATATCATCAGTCATGTTGTTAGTAGAATGTATTCTTGCTTATTGAGCTTAATGATCACATCATATTTAACCTATAGTCTATATAGAAAACAAGAAATTATCTCTTTAGACTATATGTTGTACTTTATTGAAAATTATTTTGAAAAATCCATCTAAGTGCAAGAACACACACATATGTACTTAGCATCCACAACTAGATGAACCAATATGTCAAAAATTGCTAGGCATTGATCAAACATATATATTTTGATATCTAGCAAAATTCATCAAATATACATCCACAAAGAACTTCATTGAAAACATAAGTCCAACATCCATTTGAGCTTAAATGATGAGAAAATAGAAATGAATTTTTGGGAGTCCTCACATAGTCTGGGGATCATGCTTACAAGTCCACTTGAATCCCATAGATGCGAGAAAAATAGGAGAAAATAAACTTGTCTACAAAATCCCTTGAAAAATATGAATATCCAAAACAGGGGTGTGGCGGTCGACCGAGCCTCGGAGGGCGACCGCGGAAGGCAACCTGGACATAAGTAAAAAGAAATAGGTGTGTCGCGGCGGGCGACCGACCCTCAGCGGGCGACTGCGGATGGTCGCGTTGTGAAAAATAAAATTGGACAGTAGTATCGCGGCGGGCGACCTCCATAACCTGGTCGACCGCGACGATCGAAAACTGATTTTAAAAGGCGTCCGCGGATCACTTTTTCACTTCCGCCATTTCTTTTTTCTCCTAGGGTTCTCTTCCCTCTTTGCTCCCAAGCCATTTTCGATTGAAGAACTTCAAGATTAAAGGATTCTAGTGAGTTTTCTTCCATTTCCTTTTCTCATTCTCTCTCTCTACATCTTCCATTTTGTATTCCTCTTATTTTTCCTCTCCATTGTTCTTCTTCATTTCTCTCGCAATATCTCTCTCTAATCCTCTGATTTCTCTCTTTATTCATCTTCCTCATCTACTCTCCCTTTCCCTCATTTTCATTGTGTTTTTCTTGTCCTTCTCAAAACCCTAGCCTCTAAAATGTCGACATCAAGGAAAACCATCGTACAAAAGGGGAAAAAGGCGCGAACCGAACCGGAAGAAGAGGTGTTCCCCGACGAACATTTCTTCAATAAGAAAGCCATGGATCGCTACAATGAATTCTCAAACAGAGTAATCATCTCAGGAAGAAAGGTGATCTTCAAGGACTTTGAAAAGTTTGATCTCACCTCACTCTTCGCATTTCAAGGTTGGGTTTTGTTTCTTAAATATGGTGCTATAATTTACCCTGACCTGATTAGATATTTCTGTGCAAACCTTGACATTTCTCATAAGGGTGTTGTGATGAATGCATACCTTCAGGGAGAGTTTGGGCTAAACTTAGCTGATTTTTGTAGATGGATTGGAGTTCGCAATGATGGTAGGAGGATCTTCTTTTGGGGTAAGAATGAAATCGAAAATCACTTCGTCATGACAGATGTTTATGATACCTTAGGAACCGTCCCTCCTCCTGAAGATAAATTGAATATCAATGCTCACTCAATGAATGCTACTCCGAGATTGATTCACAAGATTGTAGCCTGCAACATCACTTCTAGAGCCGGAAATTTTGATGCAGTAAAGCCTTTTGAGGCTCTTGTGATCCACTGTATCATAAAGAAAATTAAATTGAATCTGGGATATATCATTATGGGATACATGGATGAGACTGTCAAGAGAGGACAGGGAGGTCTACCTTTTGGAATGCTTATCACCAGGCTCTTAAGAAATAGAAAAATTGATCTATCTAAAGAGCCTTCCAAGAACCCTGATCCCGTGGTCAATCAAACCACCATTACACTCATGAGAATTCCTATCCCGGGTGGAGCTGGTCCTAGTGGGGTTACAACTGATGAGGTTGATGAGGCCATGAGAGAAGCAGAAGAGGTGGCTCAAATGCAAGGCAATGTCAGAGCACATGAGTAGAGACAGGCTTAGCAGCGTCAGCCTCCTTCTACTGGCTCATATGAGGATCTTGCCAGGGACATTGCCTCATTGAGGACTGGGTTAGGCACTTTCACCTCTAGACTTAACACCCTCACGACTGGGTCCGATACCCTCTCTACAGCCTTCACGACTGCAGAGAGTCAGAGGGCCTCTGATCATTAGAAACTTATGGAGCTTATGGCAAGCCAGCATAGGGAGATGATGCAAGCTTATCAGAGGAGTCAGTCCACCAGATACTACACCTCCCGGTCTCCATTTCGTGAGCATCAGCCTCCTCCTTCTCAGAATTGACAGATGACCAGCACCTTCTTAGCAGCAGTTGCAGTTGATTACTTCTTTTAGCTGCTTGATCATCTTTTTGATTTCCTCCTCGCCCAGAATGGGCTTTTTGATATTTTTGTTTTGTTGTGATGGATGTTGCTCAGTAAGGGTTTTGTGCTTGATGTTCATGCCCGGTATTGGCCTACTTTTTGTGGATGGATATGCCTTGTATGGCATGATTATATATATATATATATATATATATATATATATATATATATATATAGGACATCTGCCCAGTAAGGGGCTTTTTATGCTTTTATTTTGGTTCATAACTCAAAGATTTTAGGACAGTATCTATTGTTGTGGTGTTGAGTACATGCTTTTCACACCCATTCATGTATCTCTGATGATACTTTGACATGATGAGAAGAGGGTGTGTCTCTTCCATCTATTTGCTCATGTATATGGAATTCTATGTCTCCCATATATACATATATATATACATGATCTTTTGGTTGCCATGGATGTGTATTCCCTTGATTGTTTAGTATTTTGGTATCCATGTGTTTATTAGACTGTATTTGTTTTAACTTTATAATCCTATGTCTAATAATCATCCGTTCTAATTCAAAGTGTACCTCTCATCTGAATGGAGCAAAAATCGAAATGAGTAAGGTGATTAAAATCAAGGGCTTATGTGCTAGAGACAATTACATTTAGATTAATCGCACATAGTCAGGGGGAGCTTTCACTTGCAAATCTATCATCATCTAGGGCCAAACAACACAAACTCAAAAATCATTTTATAGTACTGAGCATGTTCATCCTCAGGGAGAGACTTGTCTGCCCTATGACAAGAAATCTCCAACAAAATGCAACTTGCGAACTTAAATGGTTGAGTCATAAATCTGAGCATATCTTTGCTCAGGTAGATACTTATCTGCCTTAAAAGTTGCAAATAAAGCCCAAGTGTTCAAATCATTCACCTTATTGCCTCATTATGTCTGTCATGCCCTATAACATAGGTTTCATCTACGGCCAATGACAAATTCATAGGGGGAGAGCTCAATGGTTATATACTTATGATTATATAGACCAATATGATATGCTCATAAGGTTTATTACCCCTATTAATGTGCTTAACTTGCGAATCATTTGATCAAAAATAATTTTTTTTGTTTTGACTTGTCATGCATTTCACTTTTGTTTTCTCTTTGATAAGTATTCTTAGAGCTTGAATGGTATACCATATACAAGGCACATAGCTTAGACACGCTATTATTCATCTTGACATCCCACTTACACTTTCACTTGTAGATCTCTTCCTTTTTGCTGTTGCCAAAAGGGGGAGAATTTTGGGAATTGATTAGGTAGTTGGATTGTATATGCATCATATGTCTTACAGTAATTAACTATATTTGTGCATATAGTGAGGGGGAGCTATGCTCTATTATGCATATCATATTATGCTTATTCATCTATTTGATTGATATCTCATTCCTAATCAATATGTTTGCCATCATAAAAAAGGGGGAGAATATAAGCCCAAGGGTTCCCATGGGTCAATCATTCACCTTACCTTCATGTTTTGATGCTAGCAAACTAAATTGATCGGCTTTTATGGACTGATGTGTTGCTTTGAGGTGTTGTGTCATATACAGGAATTTCATGTCATAATCGCCATTACACAACTCAACACAACACATGGCTTGTGAATCAAGGATCAAAGGAACCAAGAGCTTGTACCTACATTGAAGGCATCAACATATAGATCCCACAAGTTCCTAAGTGTCAAGAAGAAGCTTGAAGTTGAACAAGTCAATGGTGACTCCTCATGCACCTCTCAACATATAATGAAGATTGGAGGAAACCACAAGAGCCATGACAAAGTTCAAGATGTTCACTCAAGTCGAAGAAGTCCAAGAAAGTGCAAAGGAGCCAAGACATTCCAAGAAGACTCAAGGTTCTTATTTTTAGAATGTATTTTGAGTCATCTTGATTTTATGTTTAAATGCACTTTCAAAAGGTTTTCAAAATGATTTTCATACTTAACATTTTACATCTTTGAAAACCATCAACACACCCAAAAACGAGTTTGAAAACCTAGGACTAAAGCCCAAAGACCAAAGCCCAAACCCATGGATTTTAAAGTTAAAAATGTAATTTCACTCGAGGCCGGTCGACCGGGCTATGCTGGCTGACCGCGGGATAGAATCTGGAATTCCAGCGCATCTCGAAATTTAGCGAGCCAGTCGACAGGAGTAAGCCGGGCGACCGCGGATATTTTTCTGTTTGAAACTGAAACAATCCAGGTTGGTCTTGGAGGTCAACCGCGATGGGTCCGGTCGACTGCGATAGTGTTTTGAGCTAAAATTTAATTCAAACAGGAAGTCCTCGCCGGGCGACCGCCATATGGCCGGTCGACCGCGCCGGTATGAATTTTGAATTTCAAAAGAAGAGCCCGATAAGGGCGACCGCTGTGCCTCGGTCGACCGCCGCGGCTTGGAAATAGATCCGTTGGGGCTTTCGCAGGTTGATTTTTTCAACCTTGTAATTTGCAGTTCTACCCCCAAACAGTCATATTTCCTTGTGGGCTATATATACACTATCAAAACCTTTCTAAACAACCTTTTGCAAGATGAAATCCCATCTTCTTGAACCTAAACTTATATATGAAAGGTTAAACCTCTTTGAACTTGTATCTTTACATTCTATCAAGAGGATCTCCATAGGCTTCACATTTGTATTTATTCCTTAGAGAGTTTATGAGCTATTCAAAGTTGTAATCAGCCTATCAAGAGGCATTGAGAGTTCTTTCATTTTATTTCTTCATTCTATATTTGAGGGTCTCCGATTTGGCCCGGAAAGAAAGGTAAATCAATTGTAAGAGGAAGGTGTCCTCGGAAAGGCTTCGTGCAAAAGGGTGTGATCCCTTGGAAGTTGAAGGAGTTGGTGTACGGCTTTAAGATTCGCCCGTTGAAGAATGTTATTGGTTAGTGAAGAATCCCGAGGAAAACTTGGAAGAGTGGAGTAGGTCAAGTCGTGACCGAACCACTATAAATCTTGTGCCTTGTGGATGCGTTCTTTTCTCCTTCTCTTTGAACTTGGGTGTTTGGTAATCTCTACCCTTTACTTGTATTGATGTTTAATTGAACAAGGGTTAGAGTATATGAGCATAAAGTAATATCTAATCCCTGGCCTTCATTATACTTATTGATTGATTAAGGGTTAGAACTTGTCAAGGCTTAATTGGAAAATTGATTTTAATAATCCACTTAATTAAGCCCCAAATTTTTTAATTAGCCAATTCACCCCCCCTCTTGGGTTGTCACCTTGTATTTCAGAACTGCATTTAGTCTCCTCTGGCTTTCAGGTATTTCTACCTGTTGGGGATAAAACTGGGCCCCAACACGCCAGAACACGTGGCTTGGGACCCAAAGCTCATCCCGCCAGAGGACCACCACGCAGCTCAACCAGATCTTCCCACCTCGCGGCGAGATTGGTAGGCATGTTACGCCAAACTCACATGGCGCAAGCTATGTGCTGTCCTGGCATCCAATAGGCACCCATCGACCGACATCACACCATTGGCAATCATAGCACTGTCCTGCGACGTCCCTTTGCCAATCACATCATCGTCATGAGATGCCTGAACTCCCCTGCCTCACTGATATTCTCCCCAATAACAACGGTTCCTGGCAACATGCTACTGTCACCTTTCCCTAATTATGGAACCTTTGCTTATAAAAGGTAAGCCTCCATTCTGGTCTCGAGGTAACATGCTAGTTCTACTCCCCAATCAAAGCTTCTCCTTATTTGTGTTTTGCTCCATCTATTGCCTTGGGACTGACTTGAGTGTCGAGGGGTTCTCCCGGAGTTCCAAAACTCCAAGTGTCCTTAACCTGTGTCTGTTGGGTGCAGGTCACGCTCTAGGACTCCCTCCTTTTTTCTATCGTTCGCTGACTGGACTAGGAGAAGGAGGGACCGGCTCGTACACCCAACTGGATTTGAGCCTCAAGACTACCCAAGCAATAAATTATAATATGAGAGGAGTTGGAATAAGGTACAAGAGAAGAGAAGTTATATGATTCATTGGGAATATGATTCATGGCACCATGTTAAATACTCTTTGGTATCTTCAGATGGGGCGTATGATTGGCCCGATCGTTGGTGATGTCTGCTAATTGTTCATTCTAAAGCAGTGACAACAGTCTACTATTGTGTGATTGTTCGTGTCACTTGGGAAGTTTGCCCAAGATATGATGACCCCTAGTATGATAGGGAGGAACATTCCCTTGTGCAATGGATAAAAAGTTGCTGCATAGTCAGGACTCAGGACAAGGTGGACCGGGCATCAGTTTACACTGAGGTGGGGCCTTTCCAGGATGACCATAAGCTGCGTTCTGCGAAGTCTTGGTCGATAGAACATTTCTGATCTGGATGCTGAAAATGTGGCCCACTTGTTGAAACACAGATTCATCCAGATCCTATTCCACATCCTCTAGTGGAAGATCCAGAGAAAGAAAGGAAAATTTCCCTATTCTCAGCTTAAGAAGGTTCAGTTGTGGATTGCTTTGCCCGAGTCTTGGTAGTAGAAAGAAAGGTCGGCATACTGAAGGAGTGAGACACCAAGGTCAGAGAATGGTAGAAATTCGATCAAGTATTGATGTGCTAAGCATCAGATAGTCATGAAGTGAAAATTGACTAGGCAACCTAAGAGGGGGGTGAATTAGGTTTCATAAAAATTTTGTTGGTTTGAAAACTTGTTTTAAAGAAGATTTCTAACAATTAATCTAGAACTATTTACCTTCAGATTATAAGGAGTAGAGTTAAAGATATTACTAAGATAGAGAAGTAATGAGAGAAGTAGTAAGAGCCACACCACAATGAACACCGAGATTTATAGTGGTTCGGTCTTCTCAAAAGACCTACTCCACTCTTCCAAGTTTGTCGTCCATGGGTTTCTTCACTATTTCGGACACCACACCAGGGCCAGGTCTGAGGCCTCCTTACAAACGACGAGTCTTTAAACTCTTTAAGGGTCACAACCCTTCTTTACAATGGTAGAATGGAATATAAGCACTCTTGCCTCTTGTTTAGGGGTGCAACTTGTGGATCAAGAAAGCAAGGAACAAAGAGCTTGCACCTACATTGGAGTCATCACCATTTGGAGATGATCAAGTCTAGGAGCTCAACATGAAGATCCCACAAGTTCCTCAGCAAGTGTCAAGGAGCTTGGAATTGAACATGCCATGTTGACACCTCATGTACCTCAACATGCATTGAAAATTGGAGGACAAGTCACAAGAGCCAAGACAAAGTTCAAGATGTTCATTCAAGTTGAAGAAGTCCAAGGAAGTGCAAAGAGCAAAGACATTCCAAGAAGACTCAAGGTTCTTATTTTTAGAATGTATTTGGAGTCCTCTTGATTTTATGTTTAATGCACTTTCAAAAGGTTTTCAAAATGGTTTTCATACCTAAGTTTTTACATCTTTGAAAACCATACACACACCCAAAAATATATTTGAAAACCTAGGACTTAAGCCCAAGACCAAACTAAAGCCCTTGGATTTTAATGTTAAAAATGAAATTTTACTCAGGGCCGGTCAAACGGGCTATGTCGGGCGACTGCGGGTTGCTACCTGGAAGTCCAGGTCATCTTGAAAATTATCGGGCCGGTCGACTGGGGTAAGCCGGGCGACCGAGGATATGTTTTCTGGATTTCTAGAAAACATCCAGGTTGGGCTTGGTGGACGACCGCGATGGGTCCGGTCGACCGCGATAGTGTTTTGAGCCAAAAATTTATTTCAAACAGGTAGCCTTCTCCGGGCGACGGCCATAAGGCCTGTCGACCCCGCCGGTATGAAATTTGAAATTCAATTTGAGAGTCCGATAAGGGCGGGGACCGCTGTGCTTCGGTCGACCGCCGCGACATGGAAATAGATCCGTTGGGGCTTTCGCAGGTTGACTTTTTCAACCCTGTAATTTACAATTTTAACCACAAACGGTCATATTTCCTTGTGGGCTATATATACACTATCAAAACCTTTCTAAATGACCTTTTTTTTGGCAAGATTAATTCCTATCTTCTTGAACCTAAACTTTTACATGAAAGGTTAAATCCTCTTTGAACTTGGATTTTTGCATTCTATCAAGAGGTACTCCATAGGATTTACATTTTATCTTCCTTGGAGTGTTTGTGAGCTTTCAAAGTTGTAATCAGCCTATCTAAGAGGCATTGCGAGTTTTTTATTTTATTTCTTCATTTGTTTGTGAGGGTCTCCGATTCGGCCCGTTAAGAAAGGTGAATCATTGTAAGAGGGAGGTGCCCTCACAAGGCTTCGTGCGAAAAGGGTGTGATCCCTTTGAAGGAGAAGTTGGTGTACGGCTTTGAGATTCGCCCGTTGAAGAATCTTATTTGTTTAGTGGAGATCCCAAGGAGGTAAAACTTGGAAGAGTGGAGTAGGTCAAGTCGTGACCGAACCACTATAAAACTTGTGCCTTGTGGATACTTTCTCTTCTCCTTCTCTTTGCACTTTGGTGTTTGGTAATCTCTACCCTTTACTCGTGTTTATGTTTCATTGAACAAGGGTTAGAGCATATAAGCATAAAGTCATATCTAATCCGTATCCTACATTATATTTATTGATTGATAAAGGGTTAGACTTGTTAAGGCTTAATGAGTAAATTAATTTTAATAATTTATTTAATTAAGCCCCAAATTTTTAATTACCCAATTCACTCCCCCTCTTGGATTGTTATCTTGTATTTCATTTGGTATCAGAGCATAGGCTCTTAAAGAGATTTTTAAATTCAAAATCTACAAGAGATAAAGATCCTTGACAATCCAAATGGATTTTGAGTTAGGCCAATCCGCTATAATTCCTCCATTTTTTTATGGAACAAATTATAGAACTTGGAAAGTTAAAATGCTTGCCTATCTTAAATCCGTAGACATTGACATCATTGATGTCATTGAAAGAGGATTTTCTATTCTAAGAAAATGCACTAAAAATGATGCAAAATTATTTCTATTAAATTCAAAAGCTATTATTGCAATATGTTGTGGACTATGTTCTAATGCTTTTGAGAAAATTTCATCATGTACAAATGCAAAAGATATTTGGACTAATCTTGAAATTTTTATAAAAAAATAGTAGTCTCTCTTCAAATGATAAAAATATTGTTTTTAAACAAAAAGAGACTACAAAAATCTTTTGCAAAGGAAAATTCTTTCAAACATTCAATTTCCGATTTAGAAAAAAAAATTGAAAATTCGAAATCGGATGTTAATGAATGTTTAGAAAGAAACGAAAAATTAAGTCATTTGAGCAAAATCTTGATAAACAAAAATGGTAACTTAATTAAAAAGTGCATTATTCTTAGAAAAGAAAAGAAAAGCCTTGAAATCACAAAGAAGAATCTAAGTGAAAAATACGTACTTGTTTGTGAAAATGAAGAAAAATTGAATGCTAATTTATCTCAACAAATAAGTTGCCTTGAAAATCAAGTAAATGAGATGAAATTAGTAAATGAAGAACTCTCCATAAAGAACCAAAGATTGCAAGAAGAGAAAGACAAACATGTTTATCATCATGTGCATTCTTGTGGTTCTTCATGTTCCTCATCTACCAATCATTACTCGTGTACTTATTGTGGTAGATTAGGACATCACAAATCTAGGTGTAAGCTTAGATTTGTGAAATCAAACAAGTTTGTTTGGGTAAGAAATGACACTCCCACAAACAAACTTGGTAGGAATCAAAGTGATTTGGATTCCAAAATCCCCCACTCAATTCAATGTTTGAAATTATTAATATATGGGGTTGTGCTTTAATTGATATATTATATGAATTTTCTCTCTAGATACTATTTCAATGTTGCATTCAATGTATCTAGATCACATGTGCTTTAATGATATATCATTTTATAATTAAGCATAGATACATATCATTAGTTATGTTTTTAATATAATGTATCTTCGCTTATTGAGCTTCATGATCACATCATATATCACTTGTAGTCTATAAAGAAAATAAGAAATTACCTCTTTAGACTATATGTTGTGTTATATTGAAAATCTTTTAGAAAAACCCCATCTAAGTGAAAAAACACACACATATGCACTTAGCATCCACAAGTAGATGAGCTAATATGTCAAATATTGCTAGACATATATCAAACAAGTGTCACATTTTGTATCTAGCAAAATCCATAAAAAACTCATCCAAAGAACTTCACGAAAACATATGTCCAATCATCCTCTTGAGCTTAAATGTTGAAAAATAGAAATGAATTTTTAGAAGTCCTCACATAGCTTAGGGATCGAGTTTACATGTTCATTATAATCCCATAAATGCGAGAAAAATAGGAGAAAATCTATTTGTCCACAAAATCCCTTGGAAAATATCAAGAAAGTAAAAATAGGGGTGTGGCGGTCGACCGAGCCTCGGTCGACCGCGGAAGGCAACCTGGACAAAAATAAAATCGAAACAGGTTGGACGCGGAGGACGACCGCGTGAACCCGGTCGACCTCAAATGGTCGCGATGAGAAAAATAAAAATGGACAGGCGGGTTGCGGCAGGTGATCGCGATCATGGTTTTAAATTTCGACCGAAATTTCTGATTTCGGTGGATACCGACACTGAAATCACCCAAAACCGAAACAGTCATTTATTTCGGCCGAAATTTCGGAATTTCGGTCGAAATTTCGGTTTTTCCAAAATTTGACCCAAAATATTTGTTTTTTTTAATATTAATTTAATATTTCACCGAAATTTTGACCGAAATTACCGAAATTACCGAAATTTAATATTGACTAAAATATTGGTTTTTAGTTTTGTACCAGATTTCGACTGAAATTTCGGTCGAAATTTCAAAATTTCAGGGTCCAAAACCGGTACCGAAACCGAAATTTTAAACCTTGACCGCGATAACTCGGTCGACCGCGACGGTCGAAAACTGCGTTTTAAAGGGCGACCTCGAGTCACTTATAACTTCCGCCGCTCATTTCTCTCCTAGGGTTTTATCTCTTCTTTGCTCCAAAGCCATTTTCGGTTGAAGATCTTCAAGATTAAGGTGTTTTGAGTAAGATTCTTCAACTTCTCTTAAATCTCTCTTTTCACATTCTCTTTTTCTCTGTTTCATCTTTTAAAGCATCCATTGTTCATTCTCTCCATCTCTCTTACCATTTATCCCATTTATTTCGTGTTTTCCCCTCGTTGTTTCATCTTCTTTATTTATTCTCTTCATCCTTATTCAAATCCCTTTTGTTTTCTCCTTCATTTTTTTATTTGTCTCAAAACCCTAGATTCTTAGAATAGCGTCTTCAAGAAAAACTATCGCACAAAAGGGCAAGCGAGGTAGAACCGAGCCGGAAGAAGAGGTGTTCCCTACCGAACACTTCTTTGACAAGAAGGCTATGGACCGATTCACTATTTTTCAACAACGAGGAGTCATCTCCGGACGAAAAGTGATCTTCCAAGACTTTAACCAATTTGATCTTCTATCACTTTTTGAATTCCAAGGTTGGTCCTTCTGTCTCATCTATAACGCTCCAGTTTATCCTGAGATAGTTAGATATTTTAATGCCAATTTGAAAATCTCCTATGAAGGAGTAGTAATGAGTACCCATCTTCAAGGAGACAAATTTGGGTTAAATTTGAAGAACTTCTGTACTTGGCTTGATATACCTAACGCAGGGAGAAGGATTTTCTTTTGGAGAAAAGATGAAATAGAAAATCACTTTCTAAGAGAAGAAGTGTATGGGACATTAGGAGTTCCTCCTCCAAAGGATAAGCTAAACATCCAGGCTAGTAAAATGAATGATACAGCCAGGGTGATTCATAAAATTGTGGCGTACAACATCACCTCTAGAGCTGGAAATTTTGATGCTGTAAAGCCCTTCGAAGCCCTCTTGATTCATTGTATTATGAAAAAGATCCAATTAAATTTAGGCTTCATGATTTTGGGTTATATTGATGAGGCAGTCAAGAGAGGACAGAGCGGCCTACCATATGGAATACAAATTACTAAGCTCCTGAGGACTAATAAGAACAATCTAGACATGATCTTCTCAGTGAATCCTGATCTTGCACTCAATCATACCACCCTTGTTCTTATGAGAATCCCTATATCCAGTGAAGGTGGTCCAAGTGCGGTTGCGGAAGAAGACATAGATGGGGCTGTGGATGAAGCCGAATGAGTGACACTGATGCAGGAGCAGAGTAGAGCACATGAGCAGGCACAGGCTCAGCAGCGTCGGCCCCCTACGACTAGCTCATATGAGACTCTTGCCAGAGACATCGCATCATTGAAGTCTGGCCTGGACACTCTCACGACTGGGTTTGATACCCTCTCTACTGCCTTTAAGACCGCAGAGAGCCACAGAGCTTCTGATCACACGGCCATGATGGAGCTTATGGCGAGGCAGCATAGGGAGATGGTGCAAGCTTATCAGAGGAGTCAGGTCACCAGATACTACACCTTCAGGACTTCACCTCGTGAGGAGCATCAGCCTCTACCTTAATATTGATTGATAGACAGCACCTTTCTTACAGCAGACACAGACGATCACATCTTGCTGCTGATTATCATGTTTTGTTTTAACATTATCTTGCCCAGTTTGAGCTTTTGGACTATGTTATTATTCTCTCATGGATGATAGTTATGCCCGATGTGGGCTTTTATTTTGGTCTGTATATGCCCAGTATGGGCTTTATGACTGATGTGGATGTTGCCCTAGATGGGCTTGTGGATATTGTTGGTTAGATGCCCAGTGTGGGTTTTATGGTTTGTGATGCATGTTCTGTGCCCAGCAAGGGGCCTCTTATGTTTTATTTTGGTTCATGTATCAGAGATTATGTGATTTTATCCCTTGTAGTGGTGATGAGTTCTTATCCCTCACACCCATCATTTGTGTATCTCTGACATGTTGACAGGATTTGAAGGGGGTGTGTCCCTTCCATCTTCAGTTCATGTATATGGAGTTTTATGTTTCCTATATATTTATATACATGATCTTTTTGCCATGGCTGTGTATTTCCTTCTTGTTCATCATTTTGGTATCCATGTGGTTATTAGACTGAATTCGCCTCAAGGTCATCATATTTTGTCTAATATCCATCCACTCATGTTCAAATTGTGAATATCTCTTGAATGGAGCAAATGTGGAATGATTAAAGTAATTAAAATATAGGGCCTATGTGCTTAGAACTTTTACATTTAGATTTGATGCACATAGTTAGGGGGAGCTTTTACTCTCATCTGTATATAATGCAACTTGTGAAATTGAAAGGTTCAGTTATAGATCTGAGCATACCCTTGCTCAGGTAGATACTTATCTGCTTCAATAAGTTTCAAATGAAGCCCAAGTATTCAAATCATTCTACTTTGTCATGCCCTACAACATAGGTTTCACTTAGGGCCAATGACAAATTCATAGGGGGAGAGCCAAATGATTAATATCTTCATGCTTTTATAGATCATTGTGATGTGCTCACAAGGTCTATTGCCCCTATAGTTGTGGTTAGCTTGCAAATCATTTGATTAAAAAAAAAGAAGGGCTTATCATGTATTTCACTTATGTTTTCTCTTTTGATAAGCATTACTTGAGCGTGAATGGTATATCTTATACAAGGCACATAGCTTAGACAAGCTATTTTTCATCTTCACATCCCACTTGCACTTTCACTTGTAGATCCCTATCTTTTTCCTGTTGCCAAAAGGGGGAGAATTTTGGAAATTGATTAGGTTGTCCAATTGAATATGCACCATATGTTTTACAGTCATTAATTATATTTGTGCATATAGTGAGTGGGAGCTATGCTCTATTGTGTATATCATATCATGCTTATTCGTCAACATGCATTGAAAATTGGAGGACAAGTCACAAGAGCCAAGACAAAGTTCAAGATGTTCATTCAAGCTGAAGAAGTCCAAGGAAGTGCAAAGAGCAAAGACATTCCAAGAAGACTCAAGGTTCTCATTTTTAGAATGTATTTGGAGTCCTCTTGATTTTATGTTTAAATGCACTTTCAAAAGGTTTTCAAAATAATTTTCATACCTAAGTTTTTACATCTTTGAAAACCATACACACACCCAAAAATGTGTTTGAAAACCTAGGACTTAAGCCCAAGACCAAAGCCTAAAGCCCCCGGATTTTAAAGTTAAAAATAGAATTTTACTCAGGGCCAGTAGAGCGGGCTATGCCGGGCGACGGCGGGATGCTACTTGGAAGTCCAGGGCATCTCGAAAATTATCGGGCCGGTCGACCGAGGTAAGCCGGGCGATCGCGGATATGTTTTCTGGAAATCCAGAAAACATCCAGGTTGGGCTTGGCGAACGACCGCGATGGGTCCGGTCGATCGCGATAGTGTTTTGAGCCAAAAATTTATTTCAAACAGGTAGCCTTCGCAGGGTGACCGTCATAAGGCAGGTCGACTGCGCCGGTATGAAATTTGAAATTCAATATGAGAGCCCGATAAGGGCAGCGACCGCCGTGCCTCTGTCGACCGCTGCGACAAGGAAATAGATCCGTTGGGGCTTTCGTAGGTTGACTTTTTCAATCCTGTAATTTACAATTTTACCCCCAAACGGTCATATTTCCTTGTGGGCTATATATACACTATCAAAACCTTTCTAAACGACCATTTTTTGGCAAGATTAAATCCTATCTTCTTGAACCTAAACTTTTACATGAAAGGTTAAATCTTCTTTGAACTTGGATTTTTGCATTCTATCAAGAGGTACTCCATAGGCTTTACATTTTATCTTCCTTGGAGTGTTTGTGAGCTTTCAAAGTTGTAATTAGCCTATCTAAGAGGCATTGAGAGTTTTTCATTTTATTTCTTCATTTGTTTGTGAGGGTCTCCGATTCGGCCCGTTAAGAAAGGTGAATCATTGTAAGAGGGAGGTGCCCTTGCAAGGCTTCATGCGAAAATAGTGTGATCCTTTTGAAGGAGAAGTTGGTGTACGGCTTTGAGATTCGCCCGTTGAAGAATCTTATTTGGTTAGCGGAGATCCCAAGGAGGTAAAACTTGGAAGAGTGGCGTAGGTCAAGTCGTGACCGAACCACTATAAAACTTATGCCTTGTGGATACTTTCTCTTCTCCTTCTCTTTGCACTTTGGTGTTTGGTAGTCTCTACCCTTTACTCGTGTTTATGTTTCATTGAACAAGGGTTAGAGCATATAAGTATAAAGTCATATCTAATCCCTATCCTACATTATATTTATTGATTTATAAAGGGTTAACTTGTTAAGGCTTAATGAGTAAATTAATTTTAATAATCCATTTAATTAAGCCCCAAATTTCTAATTACCCAATTCACCCCCCCTCTTGGATTTTCACCTTGTATTTCATGATGTAACTTGAAAAAGAAAAACTTTTGATGGAAACTCATCAACTACAAGAAAGTACAAAACACACTTGTCATCATATTCACTCTTGTAGTTCCTCTTGTTCAGCTACCTATTCTTCTACATCTTGTGATTATTGTGTTAGATTTGGGGATTATAAGTCTAGATGTAGATTTAGATTTGTGAAAAGTGATATGTTTGTTTGGATAAGAAAAGATAGATTAAATAAAACAAACTCGCTTGGACCCAAGTTGATTTGGGTTCGAAAATCCCCTACTTGAGGTATTTCATGGCCATAGTAGATTTAGGGGTTGTGCTTCAATGTTTACGTCATTTAAAAGTTTGCTGTACTAGTTACAATGTGCTTATCTTGAGTGATTATCTTGTATCTAGTTAGTTGTGATTCATATCAAGTATCTATACTTGCAATGCTTATTAAATCATCTTTACACTTGATAAATCATCTTTACACTTGATGTCTATAGAGCTCAATGTGTATATCATTTGAAGCCATGATTGCTAGATATCTTGCCCTTAATTTTGGTTGAAAATCTCGTATCTAGCTAATTGTGCTTCATTGGTTAAACCATGTGAAAATGTATTCTTGATACAAGTGATTGGCCTTAACTTTCCGTCATGCTTCTATGTATTTGGTGCTTGAATGATCACACTATTTTGAAATTCTCAATATGCCTAAATGATGTATATCATTTGTGATTGAAAATTCATCTGCTATAATTGAAAAATCATTTGAAAGACAATGTGCTTCAATGCTTTTATCATTTGAATAGTGCTTGCTAGATACCTTGTATTTAGTGTTATTTAAAAAAAAAAATTGTATCTACTAAATGTATCTTAAATATAACATGCTTGTTTTGTGATTGATATTTATGTACCCTCATATATTGTGCTTAATTATGATTGATATGTATCCAGGGAGTTGCACTTAATAATCACAGCCTTTCTAAAACTCATAGTCTATGTGTGTCCTTTGACATAGACTATCCATGTGCTTCCTTGAAAATCTATACAAGAAAACATCCTTCTAAGTCTAGAATCTTACCTATGCACTTAGTATTTACTAATCAACCACATTGTTTGCCCATAGATTTGAATTGGTTCAAGTCAAAATCACTAGCAAACACCGGTATTTCAATTGGTATCAAAGCCTTTAACCATCTTAAAACTCTCAATAGCAAACACTCTATATATATTTATCACCCCTTCATTAGTATTAGCTGGATAGTAAAGATATTAAAACTTAATGTTAAAAGCTACTCAAATCGGTATTCATGCATTCTTTTGAAGGAACGGTACCATCACCTTAATTAAAACATCTAATTATCTGGCTATATGCCAGCATTTGTTCCTTGACCAGTCTTATGTGCTTTAACTTAGTGCGTGTCTATATATATATATATATATATATATATATATATATATATATATATATATGCAATTATTTGGGGGTAGCATGTTCTGCCTAGTTATCCCATGTTTTTATTATTCTTAGCAAACATATAATTGTCTCCCAATGGTTGTTTTTCAACTAATCACTTTACAAATCCTTGGTGATTTTGTTTTGGAAAGCCCTTTGGATTCATACGTTGTGTGAGTCTTTAACAAAGGGGAGCACTAGCATTATATCTGTCCTATCTGGGCTTATTATATGAGCTCCCTTACGTGTATATCACATCTATGATTAGTACCCTCATTTGGAGCCTCATTGCTCCATCTATGTTGTAGTCGGGATTGTCATGCATTCTTGTTCAGAGATTATCTCTCATTTCTAATATCAGACAAAATCCCCTAGCTTGAACTTCAGTTTCATATCTTTATTAGGATTTAGACTTATCTTGGATGGCCTCATATGTTTGTCATCTCTGCCAATGATAAGAATCGTATTTTAGAACTTTATTTTGAAAATACTTTAGAATTCTCTTTCATAGGATCCTATTTCAGTTGATCATCTTCTTTCCTATGAACTCACTCACTTATCATGTGGTTTTGCAGTCATTTGCACCTAATCACCATGATAGGTTTCCCTGGCTAAGCATTCACAGTCATATCTTTAGCTATCTTGCCCTGTCATGCCTTGTCTCGTATGTTTTATCCAAGGCCAATGACAAATTCCAAGGGGAGTACCTAAATGTATGACTTCTTATGTCTATATGATCATTGTAATGTGTTTATATTGACCATCACCCCTTCAGCTGTGCTTACATTGTAAATCCCATAGTTCTAAAAAAGAAAAAAAGAAAACCCTGCTTGTCATGCGTTGTTTTCACTTTGCTTTTTAAATCTCTCGTGATAAGCCTTAGGAGGAGCTTAAAATGTTATATCATTTATGTTTACATAGGTCACAGAGTTATCTATTAACTTCATACCCTTCTCCTGTGCCCAATCAACACTAAACTGAACATAAGAGTACCTTGCAAATGCCAATCTACATCTCTATGTTTTATTTATTCTCATCATGTGTATTTCAAGTTGATTATCCTATATTCATGATAAGTTTCTTAGTAAAACCTTCAATGTAATCACTTTTCAATTATTTTGTTTGTTATGCCATGTTTTTTTTATTGATCTGTGTACGCATAACAAAAACTATTGGGGAATGCTTAATTATAAAATCTTGTATGTTCATAGGCTTAATAGAGTTATGTTTAGAATATTCATACTACTAAACACCCTTTAATTGTGCTTAAATTGCATATCTTTACCTGCCTTGACAAAAAAAAAAAACAGGGTGATTGCTTAGTTTCAATGTTCTTCACTCTTATAATGCATGTTTCACCTGGAGCACTTCATATTCATGTTAAGTAGCATGGCGATGCTTAAGCGGGAACGATAATGCTTGAGGGAGGTGGATCATTGGAAGATTGGAAATGCTTGCATTGTTGTTACAATAATTTTGGATGGAGGAAAAGTTGTAGACGATGTCCGCCAACTAGAGCGAATTTGTCCCCCTCTCCAATCCCCGGAGAGGGGGGGGGGGGGGGGGGAGATCCTATGTGAATCTCGGGTTTGTCTCAGACAACAGACAAAACTGGTTCTGCTCTTCCTATCAATAATTTAATCTCAGGTGGCGGAGGAAATGCTGCTGGTGTCATTAGGACAGAACCTCCATATAGTGGGTTCCTCGTTCTAGTTCCTTTATGGATACCTCTAATAGTGGTGTGAATTGCCCTTGGCCCAATTCGGGTAAAATATCCCGTCACAACAATTCAGGGTTTCCATCTTTATCTATCTTGGGCAAGGAAGTGGAGAATCGTATGGGTTCACTAAGAGCTTCTTGTTAGGGAAAAAGTAGAACCTTAACGAATCCCTGCAGGAGCTCTGGAATTGGGCTAAAGTGTTATGGGATATTCCATCTTTACATTGCCCCTCTATTTTGGTGTCAGATGATGTCCTCTTTATGTTTGAGTCTGAATCCCAAGCCTTACAGATTCTTGCTAAGGGATCTGAGGCTCTGAACAATCATTTGCTCTTCCTCTCACCATGGAAAAAGGAATTCATTCAGGGAGGAGATTTTTTGGGTTCATTTCTTCGATATTCCTCTGCACGCCTGGGCTGTTTCAACGGTGGAGGCGCTAGGAGGTCCCTTTGGTAAGGTTGTAGAAATCAAAATGGAAGGTCATCATTAGAATTGCATGAGTTTTGTTTCGACCAAAATCGTAGCTCCCCGTTGGCATTTCTTTCGCTCCTGTGTTAAGCTCAAAGTCTCTGATCAGATCTACACCGTTGGGATTGTGCTTTCGAAGGTGATCCCTGATTTAGCTTCCCCTGGTTTGGACTCTTGTCAGCTGGGGGAACAATCTCTGGTCATCGGGGGTCCTTTGTCCGGCGAGCCGTTGAACCCCATAGGGATTTCAAATTTCAAATCTTCAAATCTTCAGGGCTGCGCTCCCAAGAAAGGCCTTTTCGATCGCCTCGAAAATCCGACGGTTTGTCCTGTGATACCTAAGCCTAGATCTATCCCTAGGCGGAAAGTAGACTGCTTGGACACGATTACCAAGTTAGCTGGTCAGCGCTCAAAAGACAGGAAAATGTTTGACTATCGAGCCTTTGCTGGTGTTTATAATGGTTCAAGGTCGGCAGCCAAGTGGCCTCATTCACATCACAGTGAAATGATGAAAACACTGGAGAGCACCTTGGCCTCGAATCCAGGATCAAAGAAGAATAGATTACTCAAGATCCTAAAATCCTTCTCCAAAACAGGAAGGATTGATTAATTTCGTATTCTGATTTGGACCTGTTAGACAAACCACTTAAGAGGTATTATTGTCAATAAGCATACACAATATAAATATATATATTTTGTGGTGCGTGTGAGAAATCTCACGCCTCTCTGTCTCTATCTCTTTCTCATTCCTGTGATAGCTAAGCCTATATCTATCCCTAAGCGGAAAGTAAACTGCTTGGACACGATTACCAAGTCAGCTGGTCAGTGCTCCAAAGACAGGAAAATGTTTGACTATCGAGCCTCTGCTGGTGTTTATAATGGTTCAAGGTCGGCAGCCAAGTGGCCTCATTCACATCACAGTGAAATGATGAAAACACTGGAGAACACCTTGGCCTCGAATCCAGGATCAAAGAAGAATAGATTACTCCAGATCCTAAAATCCTTCTCCAAAACAGGAAGGATTGATTAATTTCGTATTCTGATTTGGACCTGTTAGACAAACCACTTAAGAGGTATTATTGTCAATATGCATACACAATATAAATATATATATTTTGTGGTGCGTGTGAGAAATCTCTCACGCCTCTCTGTCTCTATCTCTTTCTCATTAACTCTCTCTCTCTCTCTCTCTCTCTCTCTCTCTCTCTCTTTGCACCATGTAGTTATCTAACATGGTATCAGAGCTTCAAGGTTGAAGATCGGACCACCCATCCTTGAAGAAACCCAAAACCTAGAACTTCTAAAACCCTAACCCTGAAGACGCGACGAGCCAAGACGAACTCAATCCCTTCTCTTTCAACTCTAACCGTAAACACAACCCTAAAACCTATTCCTAACTCACTTACACCCCCTATTCACACCCAAAACCTAACCCTAATCCACTCACGTCCCCTTCCCTCCACCCTAAACTCTAACTCTACCTTGTTTCTTCCCTTCACATCATTCAAACCTAACCCTATCTTTTCAAATCAGTCCCTAACTCTTCGTTTCTTCTCAAATCAGTCCATAAATCCTACTCTCTTCATGTTTTAAACTTGTTTCTTCTCCATATTTTATTCTCTTGTTGGTTCCAGGAAGTTTGTTGGTGATTCAACTCTCTTTCTTCTGTGTTGGGGTATTTTTTTTTGTCTCGTTATTTGTCCCGGAACATTGTCTTTGTGCCTGCGACCGTGATTTGTTAACATATTTAGTTGTATGTTGGTGTGTGGATGCTTACTGTTGGCGACTTTATTGGTGAGTCCCTGTGGTAGATTTATTGGTGCTTGTTGGTTACTGGTTAGAGGTGATTATAATTGTTGATTGCTCTTTGTGGTGGATTTATTGGATATAAGTGCATACCAACTGTTTGATTAAATGTTTGAGAGAATATTTTTGTTGGCTTTGGTAGTGATTGGTTGTGTCTCGTCACTTGGTTGTTAGTGATGTTCGGTGGTTGTTGTCGATGGTGGATTGGTTGACGATTGTTCGTGGTGTTGGTTGGTTGTTGGCTGCTGAGTGTGGATGATTATTAGAGTTTGTTGGATTATTGACTCTTGTTGGTTGATGGTTAGTGTTCCTTATTATTGTTGATTGTGCTTGGTGGTGGCGCTGTTGTTATCTGTGGACGAATTGTTGGTGGTTGTTTACTTGGTCCTTGTTAATTATTGGTTATTTGGATTGTCGTAATTGGTGCTTATTATGGCTTCGGAAGATTCCCCATCGCAGCCTAAGGTTGTTGAAGCCACTCTTCCATCTTCATCCCATTCATCTAGTGCTCATTATACTTCTGTGGAAGCTCCTCTTCAGATGAACTCCATACGGCTTGATGGGAAGAATTACCCTCCTTGGAAGAGGGCGGTGCGTACTTACCTTCTTGGTCGGGGCAAAGTTCGCTTTCTAGAGTGTTCTCCCCAAATCACCACGGATCCTTCCCATGAGCGATGGGAACAGGAGGATGCCGTTATCATGGTTTTAAATTTCGGCCGAAACGTTTCGTTTCGGCTGAAATATTTCGGTTTCGGTGGAAAACGAAACGAAATTCACAGTGAGTCGGAAAAGTACCAAATTTCGCCGAAACGTTTCGGAAATTTTGGGCCGAAATGTTTCGTTTCGGTAAAATTTCGGTGAAATTTCGGAAATCTCGGTGAAATTTCGGAAATTTCGGTGAAACGTTTCGGAAATTTCCAAAATTTTTACAAGATTTCGTCCGAAATTTCGTACCGAAACCGAAACGTTTCGGTTTCAATGATGACCGAAATCGAAATCGAAACCGAGATTTAAAACCTTGGCCGTTATTAGATCCTTTTTATGGAGTTGCATGGAACCACAAGTGGCTGCAAATATGATGTATCTTGATTCCTCTAAGGAGGTCTGGGACTATGCTTCGACTCTGTAGTATGGAGCTGATAATGTCACGCGAATGTGTGATCTCTTCTCTGAATGGTTGGGTTTTCAGCGTGAAGACATGTCCATTTCTGATCATTACAGTTCTTATATTGCCATTTGTCAACAGCTTGACCTACTTATGCCCTTCACAGTGGATCCTGCTGATCTTGCTAAGCGTCAGGAAGACTTACGTGTTGTTCGTTATCTGGATTCCTTGGGTCCCGATTATCTTCAGCTTCATCAGCAGATATTTGGCTCTGGCGGCCCTTCCATCGCTTGCAGATACGTTTTCTAGGGTACAACGTATGCGGGCTGTTCCACCTAGTGACCAGCGTGCCGATGGGTTTGTACTTGTTACTTTTCCTGGTGAAGATAGGGACCGTGCTTTTGGTCGATTTGGCCGTGGCCGTGATAGTGGTGGTCGTGGTCATGGTCGTGGCCGTGATGGTGGTGTTGGACGTGGCTGTGGTCGTGATTCAGGGGGAGGTCGTGGTCGTGGGTCTCGGTATTGCATCCACTGTCGTATGGATGGCCAGTGTTGACTACTGTTATTATCTACATCCGGAGCTTCGCCTCCACTGTTCTACTTCTGCTTCCGTAGCTGCATATGATGACGCCCACCCTCCACACCCTCCTTCAACTTCTGTTGCCTCGACATCCGATGACTCCATGGTTGTTAGTCGTGCAGATTATGAGGAACTTATGCGCATCCGTGATAAAGGCAAGCAGTCTATGGCCACCTTCGCTCAACCAGGTAGCTCGTCCTGTTTTCTTTCTGGCTCTAACTCTGAATCATGGCTCATTGATTCAGGAGCCTCTCATCACATGACTGGTAACTCTCATATTCTTTCATCTTTCCAGTCCGATGTATCTAGCCTTCCTTCTACTGTTACATTAGCAGATGGAACCAAATCCCCCGTCTCTGGGGTGGGTATGGTGTCCATCTCTAATGCTATTCATTTGTCTTCGGTCTTACATGTCCCTTCATTCCCTATCAATTTGTTATTTGTACGCTAATTAACCAAGTCTCTGAATTGTTTTGTTTCCTTCTTTCCATCTTATTGTGTATTTCAGGATCTGAAGACTGGGACGAGGATTGGCTTGGACCGTGAGGTTGGTGGCTTGTATTACCTTGATTCGAACCAGTCTGTTGTTGCACTTCGCACGTCTATTGATGCCCATGGTTTTAAATTTCGACCGAAATCCGAAATTTTGGATTTCGGTGGGGACCAAAACCGGTATTTGGCGAAATTAAATATTTCGCCATTTACCAAATTTCGGCGGAAATTTCGAAATTTCGAATGGGAGTACCAAATTTCGACCGAAATTTAGGAATTTCGGTTTTCTGAATGTCCGAAACGGTTACCGAAACCGAAATTTTAAACCATGCTGATGCCTATCAGTGGCACTGTCGGTTGGGTCACCATCCTGCAGAGAAGCTTTACAAATCTCCTTTTCTTAGTAGTTCTGTTGAGTCATTGTCCTGTGAGTCCTGTGAGTTGGGGAAAAACCATCGTGTGTCTTTCCCTTCGTGTGGTAGTCGTAGATCATCGCGCCCATTTGAGCTTGTTCATTCAGATGTGTGTGGACCTGCTCGAACTACTTCTTTATATGGATTTCGATACTTTGTTATCTTCGTTGATGATTTTTCTCGTACTACGTGGTTATCTTTATTGAAGGATAGATATGAAGTATTCAATGCATTTAAATTATTTTACTATGAAATTGAAAATCAATTTAAGTGTTTTATTTCTTGTTTACGTACTGATAATGCGAAAGAGTATTTTTTTGCTCGTAATGGTTTTAGTGACTTTCTTTCTTCACGAGGCATTCTACATCAATCATCTTGTTCTTACACTTCGCAACAAAATGGTGTTGCTGAGAGGAGGTTAAGGTACTTGTTAGATATTAGGGGTGCAACTCGGGTCGGGTTCAACCCGAACCCGACGTGTTGAACCCTAATTTGCGTTGGGTTGGGTTGGGTTTTTTTCTTAAATCGGGTTGGGTTGGGTTCGGAAAAATCAACCCGAATTGGAAATCGGGTTGGGGTGTCGGGCAACCTGACCCGACCCGAAACCCGATTTCCAATTCCGATATGTGCTTAAATGTGCTTAAAACCCGATTTCAACTGAACACATTTCCCATTGAAGCTAGAAATGTGCTTAAATTTCAACATAAATTTATCCTTCAGTTCAGTTACAAAGAAATTTTTTATGGTGGATGCCTGTGTAGGAATGTGAGAAAAAAAGAAGAAGTGGGGCCTACAAAAAACATGTGCATGAATTGAAAATTGGGTTGGGTCAGGTTGAGCTCAGCCAGGTTGGAAATCGGGTTGGGTTGGAAAAAAGGGTTCCTCGGGTTGGGTCGGGTTGGCCTCAACCCGACCTGAGTTGCACCCCTATTAGATATGATTCGTACGCTCAACGTTTCAGATGCGAGTGCCTAAAATTTAATGGGGAGATGCTGCTCTTAGAGCTTGCTTTCTCGCGAATCGTCTTCCTTCATCTGTCTTGTCTGGTCGTTCCCCATTCTCTGTCTTGTATCCTTCAGGTGATCCCTTTCCTTTGCTTCCTCGTGTCTTTGGGTGTACCTGTTTTGTCCACAATCTCGGTCCTGGTTGTGACAAACTGAACCCTTGGGCGGAAAAATGTAATTTTTTGAGCTACTCTCGTACTAAAAAAGGATACAAGAGTTATAGTCCTCGCTCAGGGAAAGCATTCATATCTGCTGATGCGACATTCTTTGAGGATACCTCTTATTTTCCTGCTCTATCTCTGAGTAGTACCGTTGAGGCACCCACTTTGTCCTTTCCACTGCCGTCAAGCCCTGTCGAGCCACCTATGGTGACGCCTTCAGTGAGAGATGATATAAAGACTACAAAAGAAGTTCTAAAACCTATACCTAAAGTGCACACTCGAAGATCTCACCTGGCTGCTCCTACAGAAAAGCCATCATCTCAATCCACCGATCCTCGTCCTCAGTCGGATGCATCTACATCAAGTAATCCTCCACATAATCCTGATTCGCCTATTGCTTCTCGCACTCGATCTCGCACTACTGCACATCCAATATCTAATTTTGTTCTTATGACCGTCTCTGCCTTCATTCCGTTCATTTGTTTCGAGTGTTTCTTCTGTTTCTTTGCCTAAGACAGTTTTCGATGCTCTTGCTCATCCTGGTTGGCGGGTTGCAATGGATGCCGAGATGGCCGCTCTCAATTCCAATAGCACTTGGCAACTTGTTCCTCTACCTGCTGGAGCACAACCTGTTGGATGTCGATGGGTTTTTGCTATTAAATACCTCCCAGATGGGACCATTGAGCGCTTCAAAGCTCGTCTCGTGGCCAATGGATATACTCAGACATTTGGAGTTGATTATCAGGAAACATTTTCTCCCGTGGCCAAGATACCTTCAGTTCGTGTTCTCATCTCGATTGTTGTTAATTGTGATTGGCCATTATATCAGTTAGATGTGAAGAATGCTTTCCTTCACGGCGATCTGGTTGAGGAGGTATATATGGAGCAACCTCCTGGATTTGTTGCTCAGGAGGAGATGGGTTCCTCTGTTTGTCGCCTTCGCAAAGCAATTTATGGGCTGAAACAATCTCCGAGGGTACGGTTTGGGAGGTTCAGTAATGTAGTCCTGCGATTTGGCATGAAGCAGTGTGCGGTGGATCACTCGGTTTTCAGCTATCAGTCCACTACCGGGTATATCTTCCTGATAGTGTATGTGGATGACATTGTCATAACAGGAAATGACCAAGTTGGTATAAGGAGATTAAAAACTTTCCTCCAAGCAGAGTTTTCTATTAAAGATTTGGGATTGCTCAGATATTTTCTTGGCATCGAGGTAGCGCGTTCTCGTTATGGACTTTCTTTGTCACAGAGAAAGTATACTTTAGACATATTGGAGGAGACCAGGTCTATTGGGGTAAAATATGCATCCACACCTATGGATCCTAATGTCAAACTCCTTCCTGATCAGGGAGATTTGATGGATGATCTAGGACGATACCAGAGATTTGTTGGGAAGCTAATTTATTTGACAGTTACTCGTCCTGATATCTCGTATGTTGTGGGAGTTGTTAGTCGATTTATGAATTCCCCTCGCACATCTCATTAGGCTGCAGTCATTCAGATCATCAGATACTTGAAAGGTAACCCAGGGAAATGACTATGTTTCAAGAAAAATGGTCATGAAAGAATAAAAGGGTTTATTGATGCTGATTGGGCAGGATCTCTAGCAGACAGGAGATCTACGACTGGCTACTGCACCTTTGTTGGAGGTAATATGATATCTTGGAGAAGTAAGAAGCAAGATACTATGTCCAAATCTAGTGCAGAAGCAGAATACAGGGCTATGTCATATACTAGTGGAGAACTTATTTGGTTACGCTCTTTTCTATCTGAGATTGGCCTTTCATCTTCCGGTCCAGTACTATTATACTGTGATAACAAGTCTGCAATTTATATTGCCACTAACCCAGTCCTTCATAAGAGAACCAAACACATTGAGGTAGACTGTCACTTCATACGTCAGAGAATTCAAAGAGGCGAGATACGTACTATGTTTACTTGATCAGCAGATCATCTGGCTGATGTATTTACTAAGCCATTAGGGCCAGCTATGTTAAAGAATGCTTGTAACAAGCTTGGAATGTATGATATATACATTCCAGCTTGAGGGGGAGTGTTAGACAAACCACTTAAGGGGTATTATTGTCAATATGCATACACAATATATATATATATATATATATATATATATATATATATATATATATATATATATATATATATTGTGGTGGGTGCGAGAAATCTCTCACGCCATTCTCTTCCTCTCACGCCTCTCTGTCTCGCTTTATCTCTTTCTCATTAACTCTCTCTCTCTCTCTTTGCACCATGTAGTTATCTAACATGACCTATTCCTTGGAGCAGGATAGGGATTTTGGGCCGAGGAGAGGATATATTTCTTCTTTTCTTTTCTGGTTAGAAGCTGGGAGGGCAAGGAAACGTCATATCTCTCTCCATGTATCTGCCTTTACTCCACCTTTGGAAGATGCGCAGGCTCTCCTGGATGGGATGGCTTGCTTAAATAGTAATAATTAGTAGTATCTGCCAAAGTTATTTCGGTCTTTTGGGTTAAGGATAGGATCCTCACGGTGATGACATAATTTATTCTACAATTTTTGTAAGGCTTTAAGGGTTTCCTTTACTTCCAGGAAAGTAAGGATGGACAATCAAGACCCTATGCATCAGGAATCATCTTCTTGTCCAGGGGGCCAAAAGAGGAATCTCTTCATGGAAATCATGGTGCTGAAATCAATTCTTCACAAGAAAGCAGAATGGTTTATGATGAAGAGTTAGCCTCCACCAATGCCTTGCATGATATCTCTGGAGATTTGTCAGATGATAGGACGCGGCGGAGTAGATTATGGGAAGCCTCGAAGGAGGTGGCCATCTTTTTCCTGAGGGAGAAATTGAGACTCGATCTTCCCCTGGCTTCTTGGAAAGAAACCCGGAAGTAGTTGCCATGGGTTTGCTGATTTCCTTCCTCCAAAGCTTTTTGGATGAACTCCGGAAATGTTCTAATTAAATGGTCTTGGTGGGTGTGGATGAATTCATTTTTTTGGGGAATGTTTATGGAGGAAGACGATGGATAAAAAAGAGGCAAGATCGCAAGACAGGTTTTTGGTACAGTTGGGGCAAACCCCCTCCTTCCCAGGGGGAACATGAAGGGTGAATCGGATAATGATGAAGATGATGATGAGGACGAGGATGACGAAGAAGATGATAGCTAAGCAGCCTATCCTTTCTTTCCGAGAGGAAAGAAAACTAACTATTATTTATAACTATTTTGTACTTCATCTTTTTGGTTATCTTTGAATTGGCCTTGGGTATGCCCATGCCAAAACATGTTAATATTTTGTATTGTAGGCTGGGACTCCTGGTCCCGAATGCTATCTGAATATTAATGAAACTTGTCAATTTTTAAAAAAAAATATTCACGTCAAGTAATTAAGGGGAGTGCATATTACAATATTTGGTATAATATTTTGACCTTTCACCTGTCAAAACCTCCCTTTTTGCTAATGCCAAAAGGGGGAGAATTTTGGAATTGATTAGTTAGTCCATAATTTATATGCACACTTGTTTTATATTCATATATTACACTTGTGCATATAGTGAGGGAAGTATTACACTTCATTATATATCTCTTTGATGTTATATGTCTATTCTTTTGATATCTCCTGCCTCCTAACCAATTTTGTTTGCCATCATAAAAAAAGTGGAGATTGTTAGCCCAAGAGTTCCCATAGGTTCAACTAATCTACCTTTACATTGTTGTTTTGATGCTAATAAACCCAAATTTTTTAGTCTTTATAGACTAATGAGTTGCCTTGTAGTGTTGTGCCTTAGAAAGGAATTTGACTATTCAATCTGACTTAGCACAATTCAACACTACAAATTGCTTGATGAACAACATGCGCAAATGAACCAAGAGAGCTTACACAATTTGGAGACATCATCCTTGGAAGATTTCCAAGTGAAGAGCTCAATTTGAGGATCCCACAAGCAAGACTTGCAAAGCGCCCAGTGATGCTTGAAGTTGATCAAGTGTTGGGGACCTTCTCAAGCATTCAAAGTAAAGATCATTCAAGGAGAAGTCACATGGACAAAAGCTTTCTCAAGTGTTCACCTACAAGCTCAAGAGCCCAAGGAAGATCTTTGAAGCCAATGCAATCTTGGTTCCCAAGTAATTTTATTTTCTAGATTGTATTGGAGATCTTTTCAAGCTGTTTTGCATTTCAAAGTGTTTTTCAAACTTTTTTCAAACCACTCTTGAGACCTATTTGTATTTCATGGAAATCATTTTCAAAGGTCCTAAACATTTTAAAAATAAAAGGCCATAGCCCAAGGAGCCAAAGCCCGAGTATCAATGAGGTAAAAAGTAAAAATATATCAAATCGGAACTTATATAGTGAACCAGAGACCTTATTTCCATTTTAACTAGTCCAAATTAATTTTAAATATTTTTTGAAATATTTTTACTAGATTCCTCTCGTTCTTCTGATGTTCGTAGACTACAATAACGTCAAAATCTGACGAGAAATCAGAGAGAGATGAATTTTACAAACTGCTTCAAAAAACATTTTTTTGTAGCCGAGGGCAACGGGCCCGGTCGACTGATCCAGTTAAAAATCATTTTTTAAAAATTCCAGCAGCCTACCGGCGGGCAAGGTTTAAAATTTTGATTTCGGTACCGGTTTCGGATTTCCGGAAAACCAAAATTTCGACCGAAGAATTTTGGTCGAAATTTGGTAATTTGGTTCCAACTTCCGGACCCAAATTTCGAGTCTGAAATTACGGAAATTCCGGACCGAAATCCAAAATTTTGGTCCGAAAATTGGTAAATGGCGAAAAATTGAATTTCGGTTTCGGTCCCCACCGAAATCCGAAATTTCAGTCCGAAATTTTGGATTTCGGTCGAAATTTAAAACCATGCCGGCGGGCGACCGACCACCGCAGAAAACTAGCCGTCGGGGCTCAAACGGCTCGTTTCCTTTTTTACCGTTATATATATTGATTTCTTCCCAAATCACTCCCAAAAGGTCATTAATCATTGTAGGCTATATATATGAGGTCTTATCATGGATTTAAAGAATTTTGGAACTATTGAAAATCATATTTGACCTTAAACTTTCAAATCCGTTAGATTTCTTCAAATGCTTTGAACTTGCACATCTATTTGAAGATGATCTCCATAGGTTTCATTGTCTTTATTCTTGGAGAGATTTGTGAGCTTTACCATTGTTGTATCAAGCCTAACAAGAGGCTAAGAGCGTTTTCTTCTTTGTTCTTCGCTGTAAAAAGGGTTTACGATTCGGTTCGTTAAGAAAGGTGAATACGTCTTTGTAGTGACTAGTGAGAATGGTTTGTTCCCTTAAAGAGTTGTGGTGGAGATTGTACGGCTTAGGGATTCGGCTATAGTGGAATCCTACCTTAGTAGAGTGCCCAAGGAGATAAACTTAGAAGAGTGGAGTAGGTCTTGGCGATAGACCGAACCACAATAAAATCGACGTGTCATCTCTTCTTCTCTCACTCTCTCTCTCTCTTAGTGATTGGTAATACATTTCTGAAATCCCAATAGGCAACACAAGAGGGGGGTGAACTGGGTCATTAAAAATTTTGCCCTAGTTAAGTGCAATGTTAAAAATAATACTAACAATTAACAATTAAGAATCTAACCCTTGTTCAAATAACTATAGTAATGAAAATAAAGTTTAGATTTTACCAATCACCATACTCAAAGGGAAAAGCTCCTCTTCGCGTGGACAATGAATAATAGAAGAAGTTTGAGCTCTCTCAAGCCTCTAAATACGCAAATAACACAATTAAGCTTACTACAAACTCTCTCTCAAAGATAAACAAGAAAATCCTAAGTCCAACACTTTGAATGTGATCAAAATCAAGGCACACGTGTTTGGGGAGAGGTTTGAAGACCCAAAATGATAAGCCAATAGGTTAATGGGTGTTAGGCCATTTTAGAGTGATTTCATCAAGTTAAAATGGAGCTACAATGTCCTTTTTATAGCCTTTGAAAGAATATAGCCGCTGGAGGGCAAAACTGTAAAAACTGGGTCTTTTTTAAAACAGTATAGGAAGCTCCAATTGATCTATTTTCGCATGGTCGCGGTCGATCGGGGTGCTAGAGTCGGTCGACCGCCAATTGCAAAACTTGTGTTTTTCAGTTATTTTTCAGGGTTTCTTTTGCAACCCTTTTGAGTTCTCTCTTGGACATTAAAAATATAATTTTGGGGGTCGAAGAGAGTGTGCCTTGATAGAGAAAACACCAAGAGTGCTAGAGATACAACCTATAATCGGATTTTCCAACTCTTGAGTCTTCTCTTGAACATGATCTTTAATGTGCTCCGTTCGATGCTTGACTTGGTTGAGATCTTCAAATCTTCACTCCATCTTGTAGGATCTGCCACCAAATGATTTTTTGAGCTTGCTCCCATTAAGATTGAGTTGCTTCATGTAGTGTCCACATGGATCTCCAAGTCATGCATTGTGTTGTGTTATGTGATGTACTAATCTTTTCTTGTTTCAACACAACACTGAAGGCAACTTATTCGTCCTTAAAAGCCAATCAATTTGTGTTTGTTAATCATCAAAACATGGGTGAAAGTATGAGGAGCCCTTGGGAGAATCCTTGGGTTTACATTCTCTCCCTTTTTATGATGACAAACTCAAATTGATTAGGAGGCAGGAGGATCAAGAAACTAGGAAAATAAAGACCAATATCCTCTCCCTAAGCATATGCACAAGTATGATTCAACAATATAATGTAGATATGCATATGACACAAGGACTACTAATCAATTCACAAATATTCTCCCCCTTTTGGCATTCATCCAAAAAGGGCAGTTTTAAACAATTTAGAGCAGTGTTTAAAAACTCCTTGACTCGGCAAGGAACTCGCCCGAGTCGACTCCTTTTTACCTCGGCCGCATTCCGCGTTTCACCACATCCGCGTTCCGCGTTTTGCCTTATAGAGGCAATAAACTCCTTTGACTCTCCCGAGTTATGACCTTGTCAACCGTGTTAACCGCGTTCTTGGCCGCGTCCGCGCCGAGTCAACAAGGATTTTTCTTGGCCGCGTTCCGCGTCAAATCCGCGTTTTTAAACACTGATTTAGAGCTCTACTAAGAGGTGAAACATGTAAGGGGTATGGTAAATGCCCCAAGATATCTATAGACATGTGAGATATGCCATTTTAGACTAGTCTATTGGCCAATCATGAAGGAGAATGAGAAAAACTTTCAAGTGAAGTCATGAAAGGCAGTTTTTTTTTTTTACATTATTAGTCTCTTGAGAGTGAGTTGTCATTTAAAAGCTTTGAGAGAGATATAGAGCATGTTTCAATGTGAATTACAAGAGCCATGTAGGCATCATCATTCTCATGTAAATTGTCAGCCAATTAGGTGAAGTAAGTGGGTCATATGGCTTGACAATTGCCCCATACTATAATTATGATTTATCAAAGATCAAGATATCTAGGACTTGAAGATTTGCAAGTGAATAGCAATCCTATTTGAAGTGTGATGATGTTATCTATACTAAGTACAACTCAAGAATCACACTTGGGGCTTATGATTCCTTTTGATATGACAGTGAAAGTATGATTTTTAGGGAATTTGATATAGAGACACTCAGGATGTTTAAGATAGAACTCTTGGGCTTCAATGATTACTTGTTTGCAAGGAATCTCCCTGAGCAGACAAGTCTCTTCCTGAGCATGGATATGCCCAGATCTACTATATAGCTTTTTGAGTTCAACATTTTCTTGCCCTTCATAGATTTGACATTTGATAGGCTTAGAAGAGAAATCCTGAGTTTTCAAAAGGAGGAGTCTATATAGAATGTGGTCTTGTATGGATTTGAAGGCTCCCCCTCACTGTGATGCACTCCCCCTGACTCTATGCACTAGGTATAAGAGAGATATCACTGGTTTGATGGTTTCGGATGCTGGCCTTAAGGCCCAAGTTGTTAGATACATTGATTAAAGTGATTGAACCGTTCCTTCATAAGAAGGCATGAGCACACATTGAATGACTTTTAATTCTTAGTTTGACATCCTTAACCATTCAAGTTGATTCATTAGAAGAGTATTACACTTTGATACAGATGAATAAGTATCAGACATAGGATAGAGAGAGATAGGGATATGGTCTGACACAGGTACATGAATATATAGATAGTTGATTGAAAGTACACCATGACACGGAAGAAAGCATGTATATATAAAGATGAAGCAATGTAATACTGCATATACATGTCCAAGGATGGAAGAGACAGTCCCTTTTCTCATCCGTCGAAAACCTAACAGCTACAGAGTTCCATGGATGGGTGTGAGAGGCTAGTGCTTCTCATCACCGCTACAAATGAAATGACGAGTGAACTCTGAGTCTAACTAAACTAAAATAACCAAAGCCCCTATGGGCAACATCCCAACATATCCATAGACATGCCAAACAGGGTATCACTATCCATATCAAAAAGAAGATAAAGCCCCTCCTGGGCATGTGCATCCATCATATGAAAATAAAGCCCACACTGGGCAACAACAACATCATCATCCAACCAAAAAGAAACTACAATAAACTGGATGTACTAGTAGCAACAAAGTATACCATCTCTGGCATATCAATCCACAGTGTATCTACTACCAAAAAGGTATGTCACATCTGAGGAGGAGGCTCATCACGGGGTGGAGTCCTGGTGTAGTATCGGAAAGGTCGACTCCTGGTGATAGCCTGTACAAGCTCAGCATGCTCTCGAGCTCTGGCTCTCCTATCAGTCGCTAAAGTCTCCATCAGCTGCGTGGGATCTGTGGCCCTCTGACTCTCGGCCTGAACAACCTTGGTGGTGAGGTTTTCTAGCCTTGTCCTCATGAGTCCCATATCTCTAACTAGCTGCTCATATGATCCCTGATGATCAGTGGTTGGGAACCTCATGCTGCTCAGCCTCAGCCTGTGCCTGTGCCTGTGCCTCTCTCATAGCCTCATCTATCTCATATTCTCCAACTGCACTGGGACCTCCTCCACTACTAACTGCCCCTGGGGCCTCTTTAATTCCCATCTTAATTATGGTAGTAGAGTTGAGTACTGGGTCCAGCTTCCTAGAGAAGGCATTTGTCAGATCCACTCCATTGTACCTAAGTAACTTCGTGATGAGCATCTCGTAGGGTAATCCTCCTTGGCCTCTTTTGATTGCCTCATCCATATATCCTAGAATAATGAATCCTAGATTCAACTTGATTTTCTTGATGATGCAGTGGATCATGAGGGCCTCAAAGGGTTTAACGACATCAAAATTTCTGGCTCTAGGGTGAAGTTGTAGGCCACCACTTTATGAATCACCCTGGCTTGATGATTCATTTTATTAGCCTGGATGTTCAGTTTCTCTCCTGTAGGTGGGACAATTCCTAGGGTTTTATAGACATCCTTCCTTATGAAGGGAGACTTTTCGATATCGTCTTTTCCCCAAAAGAAAATCCTCTTACTGTCATTGGGAATATCAAGGAGGTTACAGAATTGAGCTAGGTTTAGTCCAAATTCAGTCCTAACATAACTGTTCATTAGCACTCCCCCATGAGATACAACGATGTTTGAGTAGAAATATTTAACTAGCTCGGGGTAAATTAAAGAGTCATACTGTAGGAATATTACCCATCCTTGTTTCGCAAAAAGATCGACGAGATCGAAGGCTTTGAAGTCGGTGAGAATAACCTTTCTTCCTGAGATGACTAGTCTATCCATGAGAGCCTTATATCTATCCTTTGCTTGCTTGTTGAAGAAGTATTCGGTGGGGAATACTTCTTATTCTTGTTCAGCCCTAGGCTCTTTCCCTTTTGTGCAATTAATTTCCTTGAAGATGCCATTTGATCTAGGGTTAGGGTTTCTAAGGAAAATGGAGGAAAGAAGGAAGATTTTGGATTTGGGTGAGAAGGAGAAAAGGGAGAGATGAAAGAGTAAGGAAACACAGAAGAACAAGGATTTAGAGGAGGGTGGAAGAGAGTGGAAGAAATGAAAGAGAATGATTTTACAAAGAGAATAGAAAATAGGAGGAAACAAGAGATGGAGTAATATATATGGATTAATCTTACCTAAAAACCCAATCTTGGATGATCTTGATCGAAAATGACAAAGGGGGTGGAGAACAAGCAAAACCCTAGCGGAAAATCAACTCACGGAAGTGAGAAAATGATCCGCGAAAGGTTACTAAAAAGGCCTATCCCGACTCTTACGGTCAACTGGGGTCTCGTGGTCGCCCGCCGCGACCCTTCTGTTCCATTTTAATTTTCGCCTCTTGTCCTTCCGTGGTCGCGTGCCATAGGGTCGGTCGACCTCCGAACCCTTCCTGGATCTTTTTATTTTCGCTTTCTAACCTACCACGGTCGCCCACCGAGGCTCGGTCCACCGCCACTCCCCTGTTTTCCAATTTTTGATATTTTTCAAGGGGATTTGTGGTTCATTCATTTTTCTCCTATTTTTCCCTTTTTCATGGGATTATAATGAACTTGTAAATTTGTCTCATGGGTCGTGTGAGGATGTCTAAAAATTCATTTCTATTTTTCTCCCGTTCTGACTTAAGAGGTTTGAGTGACATGAGTTTCCTTCTAAGTTTTTATGTGGATGTTCTTTGTTTGTTTTTGCTAGATGGAGTTTGTGAAATATGTTTGACCTATTTCTAGGAAAGTATTGACATGATAAGTTCTCCATTCGTGGATGCAAAGTGCAAAGTGATGTGATTTTGCACTTAGATGGATTTTTCAAAAAGATGTTCAATAATATAGCACAACAATAGTCTAGAATATGTGTTTTCTTGGTTTCTTCATGGACTATAACTTGTATATGATGTAATCATTTAAGCTCTATGAACAAAGATACATTCCATTGTGAATACATAGCTTTATGCATCTAGGTTTAAAAGTGAAAGAATATGTCAGTTAAGCTCATGTAGTCTAGATACAATGATTAACACATAGAAATGAAGTTTCTAGAGAGAATGTATATGATATTATACTTAAGCACAACCCCTAAGATTAAGATATTCAATGAATATTTTGAGTTGGGGACTTTGGAACCCACAATACTATTAGAGTAGGTGCCCTCAAACACAGTATATTTCTCATGTTAATCAATAAAAGTTTCTTTTCATGACAATTAATGGGTAACTATAAGTTAATATGTGTGACATGCTACTTGTTATTGACACGTATTTGTCCTTGGGTGGCAAAGTATGAAACCCATGCTCATGGATTCACAGATCTTAGGGAGCAAGGAGATATGGGACTCTGGTTCTTTGCAGACCTTACTAGTTCCTAGTTGGGGTTGAGGTTGGACGCCTCTTTCTATATACAACTAGCATCTATCTTGTCGACATGCACGTGATGTGGAGTGACTTATCTCAATCACTTGGGTAATGGACCCTAAGCAAGATAGAATGGGTATGACAATGAGATTGCGTACTGAACGGGATAACATTAGAATAGATTGTGGACAGGAGATAGTTGAGCTATTCTACCAGACATGACCCTTTACATGCCCTTTGACCTGAGGGGTCATATTGGTCTGTTGGCGAGTCTCTCATTCTTGGTCTATCTAATAGTAATTCTCTTGGAGTCACTAGAGGGTAGTACTGAAGTGTTGGACAAACCTTCGAGGTCAATAGTGATACCCGACATGGAATTCTCCACCTATTTCGTAGGATAACATCTACGGTTTTGGTCAGAGCAGTAGGCCCAAAAAAAATACCTGGCCAGGTGGATTTGATAAAATGTTTATCAAAAAAATTTCACAGAATAAGTTTTGAAATGTTTTCAGCAAATGCATTTGCGGGCCGACACTACTTGACTGAAAGGTATACCGTGAGTGAGCTTAGGGGGTAGTTGATGTCCACCCCCCGTAGGACTGAACTCAGTAGATGTGGACTTCGAGAAAGGATTTGCACATTTGATGTAATTAGGGGTATGATGATTTAACGGTTATCTTCAGGGTTACGTCTAGATGGAGGCCACTGACTCATTGCGATTGTAGCATTGGCTACGGAGCAATAATCGCAGTGGGGCCCAATTGTGGGTACTACAGGATCTACCGTTGAATCCCTGCTACGATCCCACTCATTACTCGATTGACCTATTATTATCTATTAGATAGAGGTCCCGCATTTATTTAGTTGCATACACGAACTAGTTTCGTGGCATTGGATGCATTGAAAGGATATATACAATGTATATAGTGTATATGCACTATAGGATACATTGGGAATATCAAAATGGTTAAGTGTAAACTATAAGGGTATTTTGGGAATTATAGAAAAATATGAATGAAGCTTTTTATCCCATTGGATGGGAGGAAATATGTTTATTTAATTAAAAGAATTAAATAAATAATTGTAAGTTTAGCTTATAGACTGGTTTTACTAAAACAGTCATAACTTACTCATCTCTAGTAAAAAATTAATGTGTAAGTACTCGTTTCGAAGGATTTTGAAAGATCTACAACTTTGTAGTTTATGATTTTTTCTAATTCGGCCATTTACTTGTTCAAAAATGAGGTCGAAATTTGACCTACAGGCTTATAGCGGGTGTTGCAAAAGAGATTAGAGAGAAAGTGTGTAAGTTAGTTATCTTCCCCTCACCCTTTTATTAATATAATAAAACCTGTACAATAACTACAATGACTAAAATGCCCATAGGCATATAGGCTTATTCTAACACTCCCCCTCATCCTGGAATGTATAAATTGTACATTCCTAGCTTGTTACATATGTCATTCAGTTTTGATTTATTTAATGGTTTGGTAAACATGTCAGCCAACTGTTCTGTAGAACGAGTAAATACAGCGTGTATCTCTCCTTTCTGGATTCTCTAACGAATGAAATGACAGTCAACTTCAATATGCTTTGTTCTCTCATGAAAGATTGGATTCGTCGCAATATAGATAGCTGCTCTGTTGTCACAATACAACTGGGACGGCGAAGGAAACACAATACCAATCTCAGCTAGGAGTGATCTCAACCAAATAATCTCAGTCGTAGTATGTGACATGGCTCTGTATTCTGCATCTGCACTTGATTCTGCAATGACTTCCTGTTTCTTACTTTTTCATGAAATTAGGTTAGCTCCAACAAAGGTACAATACCCGGTAATCGATCTCCTATCCGCAGGGGATCTAGCCTAATCAGCATCTTAGAACCCCTCAATTCGTGTATGACCATGTCTTTTGAATAATAATCCCTTTGCTGGTGCACCTTTAAGATATTTGAGTATTTGAACCACTGCATTCCAATGCGAAGTACGAGGAGAGGTCATGTACTGGCTAACCACCCCAACGGCATAGGATATATTAGGGCGAGTAACCGTAAAGTATATAAGTTTGCCCACAAGTCTTCTATACCTACCTGGATCCTTCAACAACTCACCCTCTTCTGGAACCAGCTTCACATTTGGATCCATGGGTGCAGCTACAGGTTTCACTGCAAGATTTCCTGTCTCTTCTAGCAAATCTAGAACGTACTTCCTCTGTGATAGAGACAAACCACTAGAAGAATATGCAACCTCTATCCCAAGAAAATATCTGAGACGTCCCAAGCCCTTTGTCGCGAACTCTTTTTGTAGGAAGGCTTTCAGTTTTCGAATTCCCCCTGAGTCACTCCCTGTAATAATGATGTCATCGACATATACAATTAACATAATGCATCCTGCTGAGGACTGATGACTGAATACTGAGTGATCCACACCACACTGCTTGAGGCCAAACCTCATAACTGCCTCGCTAAATCTGCCAAACCATGCACGCGGCGACTGCTTCAACCCATAAATTGCTTTTTTGAGGAGACAGACTGATGAGGACAACTCCCCCTGAGCAACATAACTTGGTGGTTGCTCCATATACACCTCTTCAAGGAGGTCGCCATTTAGAAAAGCGTTTTTCATATCTAACTGGTGAAAGATGCCATCCATTATTGACTGCAAGGGAGAGGAGAACCCGAACGAAAGGAATCTTTGCCACTGGGGAAAACGTCTCATGATAGTCGACACCGAATGTCTGAGCTCCTTGGCCACCAGACGAGCCTTCAGTCGATCAACGGTGCCATCAGGTAGATATTTAATGGAGAACACCCAACGGCATCCTACAGGACGAGCACCAGCAGGTAGAGAAACTAGATCCCATGTGTGATTAGAATGCAGAGCTCCCATTTCAAGATCCATTGCAGCTCGCCATCCTGTGTGATGAAGAGCCTCATCCAGAGACTGGGGTAACACAACAGAAGACACAGACAAGACAAGCTTTTGAAAGGAAGAGTTAGACGATCATAAGAGACAAAATTAGAAATGGGGTGAGCAGTAGAATGAGAACGAGTACGTGAAGCAATAGGAGAGTCAGAAACAACTACAGGAGATGAAGGTACCTGATGAGAGGGTAAAGAGATCTCTGCTTGTGAAGACGATTTGTTGGTGTGAGGAAGTTGTGCCTGTTGTTGACAGTGTTGATATTGGACTTTAGTAGGGGGACGATCCACCCTAGGAGCACATGAATCAACCTGTCCAGTGGGGCAAGCAGGAGGAGGTGCTGAGGAAGTCGGAGGAAGAGGGGGAAGAACAGGAAGAGAAATGGTCACATCAGGTTCCGTTCTGACAACATGAGGAACGGAGGTAGAGCCAAAGAATGATTCTGATTCAAAAAAGGTCACATCAGCTGATACATACCAACGGCGCAGACGCGGACTATAGCAACGATATCCTTTCTGGGTGCGAGGTAACCTAGAAAAACACATCGTTCTGACCGAGGGTCAAGCTTGTCGCGGCCAGGTTCCAAATGATGGACAAAACAAACGTAGCCAAAGGCACGGGGCGTAAGAGGGAATGAATCCTGATGTGGATAAACGATGTGAAATGGAGAATCCCCATGAAGCACCGTAGATGGAAGACGATTGGAGAGGAAACAAGCAGTGAGAATGGCGTCAGACCAGTAGGTTTTAGGAACATGCATCTGGAAGAGGAGAGTGTGAGCCACCTCAAGTAGATAGCGCAGTTTTCTTTCGGAGACACCATTTTGCTGTGAGGTGTATGCACAAGAGGATTGATGGATAATGCCATGAGAGGAGAGATAATCCTGAAAGCCACCAGTACCAGAAAAAAACTCACATGCATTATCAGTACGCAGGCATTTAAGACTGCAACTAAACTGGTTTTTTATTTCATTATGAAATTTTTGAAATGCAGAGAAGACCTGGGAGTGGTCTTTCAATAGATGCAGCCAAGTCATTCGAGAGTAATCATCAATAAAAACAGCAAAATACGGAAATCCATTATTCGACGCGACCCTAGAAGGTCCCCATACATCACAATGAACGAGCTGAAATAAATTATCTACTCTAGTGACAACTCGAGAAGGGAAAGACACTCTATGATGCTTCCCGAGTTCACAAGACTGACAATGAAATTGAGAGACAGAAGAGAGAACTAAGGATGTCGCCCGGAGGCGCCGAAGTGATGGGTGACCCAGTCGACAATGCCACTAAAAGGCATCCACTGAACTATGTAAAGCGGACGAAGAGGGGCTACAGTCAAGACGGTACAGGCCATCCACCTCACGACCCGATCCAATCGTCCTCCCAGTCGAAAGATCCTGAAAAGGACAGTAAGTTGGAAAGAATGAGATAGAGCAAGAGAGATTTTTCGTAATTTGGCTAACAGATAATAAACTAAAAGGAGATTTAGGTACACACAATACTGAAGATAGCGGAAGATTAGGTGAAGGACATGTGGTACCAATACTAGTCATAGGGGTAGTGGAACCATCAGCTAAAGTAATGGACTGAAAAGCAGATGGAAGTGCGAAAAGAAGAGAGTTGTGATGAGTTACCAGTCATATGGTTCGATGCTCCTGAGTCAATGATCCAGGACCCGGAGCTAGAAAGTAATGTAGTATGTGAACTACCTGGCTGGGCAAAGCCCGCAGTGGCTTGTGAAGCACTCTGTCGAAGGCGCTGGAGCTCCTCATAGTCTGCCCGCGTCAAGGAGAATGAGTCATCAGCAGGTGGCAAGGCGGGGCAGAGACGACTGAGTCAGATGCGACAGAATTGCTGAGGTGAGCTGATCGAGACGGCCTGAGCTCGGGGTGCAATGTGTAACAAGTCTCAATGACATGGCCATCGCACTGGCAGTGGGTGCAATAAGAACGGCGACGCCCACTCCCAACACGACCACCACCACGACCACCGCGGCCACGAGCTCGTGAAAAAGAACCACCACCCCGAGAAGGACGAGTACCACCACCACCATCATATGCTGCAAGAGCCGAACGGTCAGAAGTAGGGCGGGAGGGAGTCTCGTGCAACGAAGGAATGTTCCCAGAACCAAGAATCTGATGGCGCAGATGGGTAAACTCTGGGCCTAGGCTCTCAAGATAGTGCACCACTCGAATCTGTTCCCGTTGACGTCGGAGAATATTAATATCAGAAGTGAATGGCAGAAAGACATCAAGCTGCTGACATAAAGAGATGAACTTCCCGTAATGAGTTTCAAGAGACATGTCGTCACGACGGAGCTGTATCCACTCAGAGTAAGTGGAACATATACGAGTGATGTTCCCAAGCCCAGAATACGTCACTGCAGTATGATCCCAGATCTCCTTCGCAGTCGGAAGAAGAATCAGAGTAGAATAAATATCAGGAGTCATACTCTGCCATAGAAGACTCTGTATCAATGCATCTTCCTGCTCCCAGCGAGTATACGTTGGATCCTTAGGCGAAGGAGGATCCTCACGAAGGAAACAGACTTTGCCTCGCCCAAGTAGGTAAGTTTCAATCGCAACCTTCCACGGTAAATAGTTGGTTCCATCAAACTTGGCAATATTCAACTGTGGGTAAGAATTTTCCACAGGTGCCAAGTGAGAAGAAGAAGAAGAAGGGGCCGAGGTTGTGGTAGAGGCACTGACGTCAGTGGTCATGCCAATGGAGGGATCAACAATGACGGAAGGATCCATAACGACAACGAATATAAACGAACAAAGAAACCACTACTAACGGCAACAACAAATAGAAAGGAAAGAAAGATAGGCAGAACCAACTAATCAATAGAAAGTCATATGACGATGTCAAAGGTGCAGGACATGAGTATAGAGAAACCCATAAAGAACCAGGAAGATGCTGAAAGAGAAATGGAGAAGAGGATTAAAGAAGATCAGCACATTGTGCAAAGAAAAACCATGAAACGCAAGACTAGAAAATAGATTAGGGTGTAAAAGAGGGTTTTAGAGGGTATAATAGATTAGGGTTTAAAAGATATGAGAAGTAGCGGTACTGTAGCGGCACTGTAGCGGCACTGTAGAAGTACTGTAGCGGCACTGCAGCAGTACTGTAGCGGATTAGGGTTAGGTTAGGGTTAGGGTTAGGTGAGAGAGAGGGATAAGGGGGAGGGTTTAGGGTTAGGGTTAGGCTTAGGGTTGATGGAGAAGATGGAGGGTAAAGGTTTCCCTAGGGATCAGAAACCCTAGGGCCTGATACCATGATGCAAAAGAGATTAGAGAGAAAGTGTGTAAGTTAGGTATCTCCCCCCACCCTTTTATTAATATAATAAAAGCTGTACAATAACTATAATGACTAAAATGCCCATAGGCATATAGGCTTATTCTAACAGCGGGAATGTTGAAAAAGGAAACAATGTGTGACATATTTTTGGGATTGTTTTTATCCAATAAAGCAACCACGTTTTTTACTTGAGAAAAACTCAATTTAGGGATTTCTAAAAGTCCAAGAATTTCTAAAAGCACTCCCACATTGTTTGGTTTCTATTTTGAAAAAGTCAACTAGTTTGTTTCCAAATTGCAGCTTCTAATTGTGGCTAGTTTCCATGTTTTGTGAGATTTCTCTAGAAGCTTTGGGTTGTGTATACGGAAATTGAGAACTCTATAAATACAAGACAAAGGAATAGACTTTGAAAGACCTCTTCCATAATTCCATGTGTTGGAAATTGGTAGAGACATCCCAAAGTCTTTCTCTTCTTCTTCAATTCCATCAACTAGTTGTCTTTTCTAAGTCAAAGACAAACATCTTACAAAGCTCCATTGATCTAAATACATATTCTCACATTATAATCTAATTTAGACCAGGTTATAAAGTAAACAAAGAGTTGTTTACAAGATCCTTTGTGCAAAGAAAGGAATCCATCGGTTCAACTTGTGGTTTCGCATCGATTAGATGGTTGGCGGATTTTCGAGGAGTAGATCACGTAGACATTTTTCTTCTTATCAGCAAAATAAGGTATTTATATTTATGTTTATTAAATCACATTAAAATCAATTAGTCCCTAGGAATCCTGGGTTAGAGCAATTTTTTTGTTCTACACTGTTTATTCTTCCTCAACGTGGAGCGATTTTGCTCGAGGTTTTACAACCAATCTAAAAAATACCTTAGGTCCATTCAAGTTTGTTCTTGGGAGTATCTTTTCTTATTCAAACAAACTTGTTTGACCTTACAAACATAAACTTGCATTTAGATTTGTAATGTCCAACTCTACCACAATACTAGCATGAATGGTCATAGGTAGAGGGATGATGTGAACTACAAGAGTGATTATGATTGCACATGTTTTTGTTTTCTTCTTGTAGTTTGATGTTTTCTAGCCTAAGCTTTTCCTTTTCTAACTTCATATCTTCTAGCTTATCTTCTAGATGTTCAATTTCTTGAGATGAGTTAGTTCTCAACTCTTCTTCATCTTCTTTTAAGTATTTGTATCTTTCTTTAAGCTCATGATTTGCATATAATGGACCTTTGTTTAATTCAAGCAATTTAATTTCTTTTACTTCAAATTCTTCTAGATTTTCTTCTAAGGTCTTGATTTTACACATCATGGAGTCAACAGACTTTTTAATTAACAAGTCCTTTTTGTTTCTTTCCATTAACTCCTTATGAAGCTCTAAATATTTTATTTTGAAGTGCTCACATTCTTGTACATCAATCTTAGTTATAAGTGAGACAACTTTGCAAGTGTTGTAGTTATCATAATGTTCTTTAAGCTTATTCCAAACTTCCTTAGCACTTTTACATGATGATACAATATTATAAACATTAATGCTTAAGGCATGGCACAATGCAATTAGAGCTTTTGAGTGCAAAATGAATTGTTTGGTGTCTTTTTCAGTGAATTTTCTAGTGGTAGGGAAAATAACTTCATTTTTTATGGTTTGCCACACACCAAACTCTAGACATAAGGGTCTTCATACGGATCGACCACGATCTATAATCCGAACCATCAAACATGGGAAGTCTAGATTCCATTAGGATCCATAATCTGAACCATCAAACATGAGAAGTCTAGATTCCATTAGTTGCCTTTGAAAACCTATGTAATAGCCATTAGCTCTGATACCAATTGAAATCCCAATTGGCAACACAAGAGGGGATGAATTGGGTAATTAAAAATTGTGCCCTAGTTAAGTGCAATGTTAAAAATAATATTAACATATTAACAATTAAGAATCTAACCCTTGTTCAAATAACTATAGTAATGAGAATGAGGTTTAGATTTTACCAATCACTATAAAGAGAAGAGAATAAGAGACGACGCAATCATGTATAGTGGTTCAGTCACAACCGGACCTACTCCACTACGCGAGTACTTGGTCTTTTCTTGGGATTTTCTTTCACTATTTGAGATTCCGTAGGCCGAATTTTCGGGCTTTACAACTTGACTCCTTCAAAGGGACAAACCCCCTTTATACAAACCGCCTCCAAGGAACAATTCTTCCTCGCAAAATTGCCTCCAAGGAAATCACTCCAAGGTAGTGATGCCTCTTCGCAAACCGCCTCCAAGGTAGTGGTCCCTCTTCGCAAACCGCCTCAAAGTTAAAACCTCCTCTTCGCGTGTACAATGAATAATAGAAGAAGTTTAAGCTCTCTCAAGCCTCTAAATAGGCAAATAACACAATCAAGCTTACTACAAACTCTCTCTTAAAGATAAACAAGAAAATCCTAAGTCCAATACTTTGAATGTGATCAAAATCAAGGCACAAGTATTTGGGGAGAGATTTGAAGACCTAAAATGATAAGCCAATAGGTTAATGGGAGTTAGGCTATTTTAGAATGACTTCATCAAGTTAAAATGGAGCTACAATCTCCTTTTTATAGCCTTTGAAAGAATATAACCGTTAGAGGGCAAAACTGAAAAAACTGGGTCTTTTTGAAAACAGTACAGGAAGCTCCAACGGATCTATTTTCGCGTGGTCGCGGTCGATCGAGGGTGTGGCGGTCGTCTGCAGGCCATGCGCTGGTCAGATTTTAAAAATAAGTTTCAAACTATCTCGGCGCTCGACCGGGTCGGTCGCCCGTGTGCCGAATGGTTTCTGACCAGTTTCAATTTCACCTCTTTAAAAGGCCTGGTCGACCGGGGTGCTAGGGTCGGTCAACCGCCGATTGCAAAACTTGTGTTTTTCAGTTATTTTTCAGGATTTCTTTTGCAACCCTTTTGGGTTCTCTCTTGGACATTAAAAATATAATTTTGGGGGGTCCAAGAGAGTGTGCCTTGATAGAGAAAACACCAAGAGTGCTAGAGATACAACCTATAATCGGATTTTCTAACTCTTGAGTCTTCTCTTGAACATGATCTTCAATGTGCTCCGTTTGATGCTTGACTTGGTTGAGATCTTCAAATCTTCACTCCATCTTGTAGGATCTTCCACCAAATGACTTTTTGAGCTCGCTCTCATCAAGATTGAGTTGCTTCATGTAGTGTCCACATGGATCTCCAAGTCATGCATTGTGTTGTGTTATGTGATGTGCTAATCTTTTCCTGTTTCAACACAACACTCCAGGCAACTTATTAGTCTTTAAAAGCTAATCAATTTGTGTTTGTTAATTATCAAAACATGGGTGAAAGTATGAGGAGCCCTTGGGAGAACCCTTGGGCTTACAATTTGTTTTCTTTGTATTGATATAACTTGAGCAAGAGTTAGGTAACTATATAAGTAATCTCACACCCTCATTATTTTAGGATTAGATTTTTTAATTACCCAATTCACCCCCCCGGGTTGCCCTTTGGGATTTTAGTTATTTTACAAGATTTCCACCTAAATTTTCGAAATTTCCACTGAAACTGAAATATTTCGATTTCCATTGTAACAGAAGCTGAGATTTAAAACCTTGCTTGTAGAGTCAGTTGGTGTCCTATTGCTATAGAATTTAGTTCAACCAACATTGAATGTTCGGCTCATCCAGATGATTACAAAGTGGCTAAAGGCGCTGAATATTCGAAAGATAAATGTTAGTATCGTCTGGTCATGTCAAAAACAGAAAGAGATAAGCTTATGTTTACAATTGTTGTAAACAAAGTAAAAAAAATGATTTTTATCGAGATCTGAATCTGCATCTTCGTTTGATAATGAAATCCCACTAGGCAACCCAAGAGGGGGGTGAATTGGGTGTCTTTAAAAAAATTTATCCTCTTTAAAAACTTTTGTAAGATTAGTTCCAAAATCTTAAATGAATATCATCTCTTAGACCTTTTGTCAAACACTTGTTAGATGGCTTTTGAAAATCCTAGTTGATTATTCCCTTTTTAATCTTTCTATGAAAATACTTGGTGGTTGATTAAAGATTGTAAATCCCACAACAAGGTAAATGAATTAGATGAATGGTTTCTTTTAGGCTTTTTATCAAACACTTGGTGGAAGGCTCATGCAAACTTAATTAACAAGATTAAATGGGCTAATTAGCAAGGTACTAGATAAGTAAGTTAATTACCATTGCTAGCTACTCACTCAATTCTAAGTGTATAAATGCAAGCACAAATAAGAGTGAGGGTGAGAGAGATAAATACCACACAAGAGACGCGAAGATTTATAGTGGTTCAGTCTTAACCCCAAGGCCTACTCCACTCTTCTCATGTTTTGTCTCCTTGAGGAATCCACTATCTTCCAAGGAACTTAAATACAGCGTTCCTTTCGCCTTGTACAATCCGAGCGTCCAAGCTCCAAGGGTCTTAAATACGGCGCCCTTTGTTGCCAAGTTTACAATGAAGAAGAAGATTGAAGGACACTCTTTAGCCTCTTGAAGGCTTGATACAATATAAAGCTCACAAGAGTTTCTCAAAGATAATTACAAAGATAAGCCTAGGTCTAATCTCTTTAGATATTCCCAAATTGAGGCACAAGGGTGTTTTTCACTCTCTAATATGTTTACAACAAGTTTAGGAATGAGAGAGATTGGTTCACATGCTTAGGGAACCCATATATATAGAGAAAACCCAAAACTAGCCGTTACAAGGGCATTTCTGTAATTCTGGGCAACTTCCCAACGGATCTATTTCAGGGCATTTTTGACATTTTCCAGATTTCAGACTCGGTTTTGTAAAATTCATATCTCACTCATTTCTCGTCGGATTTCGACGTTCTTATACTCGATTTGAACGGAAATGATGAGCTCTTTCTGTTAAAAATATTTTTAAAAATATTTAAAAATGTTTAGGATCAGTTATGATAGGATTTATGACCTGATCTCAAAATTCAAGTGCTAAGTGTGCCGATTTGAATCTTTTGCAATTCTAAGCTATCTATGGCACTAGGGCTTTGGTCCACGGGTCTTTTCCTTATATTCTAATATTGTTTGGGACCTTATTAGTGACTTGATTATGTCTCAACAAGGGATACCTAAGTGGGATTAAATTATACAATCTAACACAAGACTCATTACTCACATCTTCAACTTTAAAGCTCATCTTCAAGTCTTGGTCTCTTGCATGGATCACTCCTTCGAGTTGGTTCAAGCTCCTTGACAAGTTGTTGATCTCCAAGCTTTGGCCTTCATCGATCATTCTTTGTTTGTTCAATGCTTTGAGATGACTAATGTTGAGCTTCTCCTTGGTTGATTCTCCAAGGTATGATTGATCATTTGTATGCTCTAGCTCTTTTGACACGTGTTTGGTTCATCTTCAAGCATAGGCCATCAATGATGTGTGCTAGCATGGATTAACCTGTGAATTTCCTGTCCATAGCACAACACTCAAGGCAAACAATTAGTCCATAAAAGACTAATCAATTTGTGTTTGTTAATCATCAAAATAAGGTGATTGAATGAACCCATGGGGAACCCTTGGGCTAACAGATAACTTTCTACCAAAGAAATCCTAGTGCTAATGCCATTTTAGTCGACGGGAATCACGGTTCTACCATTCATTCTATTCTAGGATGCTCAACATAAGACTCGTTGGATTGACCAATTCAAGAACTTGCCACTTGGAGTTCCCAAACTCCGGGGAAACCCTTTGACACTCAAGTCAGCTTTGGAGGTGACCGATGGAACTAAACTCAAAACAAAGTCTTAAGCGTACCTTGGCCTCTCCTCCACTTGAGTGTGTGTTTTCCTATTATACACAAAGTTCCCTTGGATTGTGGGGATGTCGTGTGATCTCAGCACTGGCATTGGTGCCTTTGCCCGTGCCACCTGTCTACTCAGCCTTTTTTGGATAGCTTTGACCATGGGTGGGATATTTCATGGCGCTGCCATGATTGGCACTGGTGCTCCTTCTTCCCTTGGTTTTCTGGTGGCTCCTGATTAGCTGGTGGGGAGAGTGAAGACGCGTGAGTTCTAGCGGTATCTTGTTTTGAGTGAACTGGCGTGCTAGCTCAGGGGGGTCATCATAGTCGGAGGATGACGTGTTGCGCCATGTGGCCTCAAGTCTCTCATGGGCCCAGGGATCACATGGTGATGTGTGGCTTGTGCGCGATTTTATAAATACTTTATATTTATAATATATAAGGCAGAGATAAAATGGTTTCACTAATTCTCCCCATGGTTTCTCCCAACTCTTCCCTCTTCCTCCACTTGTTCCATCTTTCCCCTTCCATTATTTATTCCCACAATTTCTAATTGGTATCGGAGCAAGAACTCAAGTTCTGTCCATCTTGTAAGGCCCTGATTGCAGCCCCGCTAAGATTTGGTTGATCTCTTCTTCTTCTTTGTGGCTCGGACCCACCATGCAAGTTGTTGATCCACTGATTGTCACATGAAACAATTGGTTGAAGCCCATATTTTGAAGCCCCTTGGTTGAAGCCCATATTTTTAAGTTTGGTGTTTCCTTTCAGGGTATATTTAGGGTTTTCTATTTTTCCTGCTGAGAAATTTTTTGGTAGGAAAGCTGGAATTGAATCTCTGACCTCCATGTTGTAGAACAAAGCCTTAACCATTGGGCTAGAGGATCAATCCCTCCCTACTAAGAGTTGTCGATTGTTGATGTGTTTTTTGACCAAGAGGTTCCCTTATCATGTATAACAAAACCCTAAGGGTGTGTTTGGTACGCCGGAATAGGAAACAAGAATCGGCTTGTGATTTCTTTTCCAATAATTCAGGCGTTTGGGTGCTGCAAGTAATTGGAATGGGAAGACCCGAAACGGAATATCTGGCGGAGCTTTTGGCGGAGAACGATACCCCCCCCCCCCGAGGAGGGTGGTATTCGTTCATTCCCGATCTCTCTCTCTCTCTCTCTAAACCACTTTTTCCAAAGCTTGCAAAAAAAACCTCAACAAAAATGGTGTCAAGAGGTCCTTCACTCACCCTCGACAACTCTCAACCCCATTTCTCTCTCTCTCTCTCTCTCTCTCTCTCTCTCTCTCTCTCTCTCTCTCTCTCTCTCACACACACACATCATTGGAAGAGGGCTTGGACGAATTTGCATTTTAAGTTGTAAGAACCCTCCAAGGGCGACCCAAGAGACGACTTTCAAGAACGCTACAAGGGCAACTCTGCCATGGCTTTAACATGCAACATAGATGCATTTTCCCGGCGCAAATGAGCCATATGGTTTTTTAAAGAGGGTTTGTGTTGAATCTCAGCAATTTTCTGAGGTTGATTTGCAAAAAGAACACAAAAACAAAAGAAATGAAATTGAGAGGCTGATTTTTTCTTTAACACAGAGGTTGGTTTGAAAAAAAAAAAGAAAAATTAAAATGGAGATGGAGAAACCAGATAATCTCAGAAGTTTCTGAAAGTTGGTTTATTTTGAATTTCGATGTATTCTGAAAACCCCCAAAAATAGCTCTTCAGATTCCAGTTTTCAAACCAAACACTCGAATTGGAATTTGCATTCCCTTTACAGAGGAAATTGGAATGTGATGATTATTCTTTTTCCTCATTCCGGCAATCCAAACACACCCTAAAGGTTTAACCCAAGATTCAAATCCTAAGGGGGGAGGGTATCTTAAGTTGGCACTGCGATTAATAGAGAAACCCGTACTAAGTCACACCAGGAAGAGTAGCTGCAATACTCTCTTGAGTCAACTTTGGGAAAGTGTCAGTAGATGGACCTTCAAGATTGCCTCAATATTGAAATTTTCATGCTACGGTTGTTGAGCCTTACCTCTATCACCACATCTCAAACTGTGAGAATCCTCTTTACGAGATTGCTTCCACTCTCCACAAGCCTTGGGCACCAAAAGGCGTCCCAATAGGTGCAGGTGTTTCATTTCTTACAATTTGAGGCCAGGTGCCCAAGCTCTTTAGACACTATATCATTGTGTCTTGGTTAAGTCCCGTGGTTGATGTCTTCCCATATCACTATGAACAAGAAACACTATATCACGATTAGATTGATTTCTAACATCTATTGTTGACCGAGTGTGAATTCTCATTTCAACTTCAAGCAATTCAGATAGAACGGACGTTAAACCTTGTAGCTGTCTTCTGCCAATAATATTGGCAAGCAATTCAGATAGAACAGATTGTAAGCCTTGTAGCCACCTTTGGCTAATTATATTAGCACGAGTTGTCTCAAACTTTAGGCGAATCCAAATTTTCAAACTACTTTCAAAACTACCTTTGGATCAAATTTAATTTCATGAAAATTATTTTCAAAAGATCCCAGATATTGCTAAAACAAACGGATATAGCCCAAAGACCCATAGCCTAAGTGCTAAGTTAAGTTTTAACAGTGAAAAGACATGAAATTAGCACTTGAATGGTGGACCATAGACCTAAATCCTATCTTAACTGGTCCAAAACATTTTTATATTTTTTTGAAAATATTTAGATTCCTCTCTTTCTTCTGATATTTGTAGAGTACAAGAACGTCAAAATCTGATGAGAAACAAGGGAGATATGAATTTTACAAGTTCAGTGCAGAATTCGTACTTATTTGAACTCTCAAGAAGTCTGCCTAGTAAAGGACTTTGAATAGGAAAGCTATGAAAAGAGTTTTTCTTTCTTCTAAAAGGACTTTGGGTTGGATGGAATTCCAAAAACAAAAAAGCTATAAACCTCATTCGAGATACACATTCGGTGGGAGACTTGGAACAACACCCCTCTCCCTCAGTTTTTTTTTTTTTTTTTGAAAGATAACAGAAATATTATTAAAAAGAAGAGAGGGGACAAGATGTCCCAGTACAAAGGTGTTTTAAGCTATACAGCAGATCAACGCAGGGTCATAGCCTCTGAAAATATTACAATGACAGACATTAAGATGACACCCTCTTTTGCCAGCGTGTCTGCCGAGGAGTTGGCAGTTCTCCTACGATGTGTGAGAGTGGGGTGAATGGCCCTTACAAGGTCCCCGATTTCATCAAGGATATTATGTAATCTCCATGGCCCTCCACCGTTATTGGTCGCCCATGCTAAGACATTAGAGGAATCCCCCTCCACCATTAAAGGCCCAAAGTTATGAGAGAAGTACCATCTGAGTCCGAAAAGCAGACCCCTAGCCTCTCCCTCAGTTTTTTGGGATTTGGATCTACTCTCTCCTATTTGAATTCCACATTTTTAAGGAGTTGGTTTAGGCAAGGATTCATGAGAATTCTAAAAAAGGACAATCGGCTGCTTGGAAGGTGGTAACTCTCTTTCTTCAACTCTTTTAAGATCCCCATCAGATTATGATGTTTGAGGAACTTCATCTCTCATAAAAATTCCAGCCTAATGCGCTCTCTCTCTCTCTCTCTCTCTCTCTCTCTCTCTCTCTCTCTCTCTCTCTCTCTCTCTCTCTCTCTCTCTCTCCTTATTTTCAATTTGAAGAACCGAACCCAATCCCTTTGCCCATAATTTTAACCCAGTATCATCATTCTTGCTTAACCGTCAACCCAAACCCCTTAGCTTCTCATTAATCCAAAACCCAACAGCAGTTTATCCATATCCTACATTAATCCAAAATCCCAATCGTTTCATCTCATCTAGGTCTCTTTTCTACTTGGATCTTATCCTATCAGTTTCAGAGTCACAGAATTCCATAGTATCCTCGGAAAAATGTTGGAAAGAGTACATTTCATGTTCAATTTATAATGATGAAAATAGTAATTATGATCCTTGATGCAATTGGAGTATTCCAATAAGTCATATTCAACTTGCAAAACTTTGGCCTCATAGTAGAAAAGACCAGAGAAAACAAGTGTCACTGAGATTTTGTAGGTGCTGAAGATTACATTTATCTGTATACTTATATTTTATGTACCAAATGCCACTGAGCTGTGAATTTTACTGTAACAATACCTGTACTGTTGTTTCTAAAATTAGCATGTTTATTAGTCTTGAGCCATTTAGCTGCCAAAGTGATTTTCCTTAGTTACAGTTACTTTATCAGGCCTAGTATGGCACGGTGCAACTGACAAACTGGCTTTGCTTACAGGTAGCTGAATTATCAGAACCAACATCCGCTGAATTGCAAGAAACAGTTCACTGTGTTGTTCACGGTCTTCTAGCAACACTTTCTCCAAAAATGCATTCGAAAGCTCCTCCTCAATCCGATAATGCGGCTAGTGGAACCCTAGATGTTGAAATGGAAGCTAGTGTAGAACTCATGGACAACACCTCCCTTCAATTTCAGCCCCTTATTTCAGTCACTCGGGATTACCTAGCACGCCTGCTATTCTGGTTTGTCCATGCTCTTCAACCTGTAATTTTTCTTTTTTTTTTGGATGGGTAAGCTGGGGTTTGGCGGGGACCCCCACCGGTTTATTTGATAAAGAGAAAGATGTTAAATTTTTTGGCACAATAAGCCATCCCTAACTTGGAACATACGACAGAAGGAGATCTAAAATTCATGATAGATGAACACACTAAGCCTAAGAGATCGAAATGCTCAATACTCTGAGTTACATAATCAGCTCATTTGATAGGAGTATGTTGGGCTATTTGTAAGCTTCATAGGCAATTTTTCTTGGGAACTTCTTGCTATGGTTCATTCTATTCCTCCAGTTCTAGAATCGCTTCTTCACTCTCCTCTTGCTCAACTGGGATCAGATTGACTAGAAGACTCTCGTCCGCCCAGGATACTTTCTTTTTTCGAGCTTCTTTAGGACATTTTGTCCGTTGGATTGTCTTCATTGTTTGTGTAGGATTTCCATCGGTTTGATCTTTGAATATCTTCTTTTATCATGATTTTAGGTGCATGCTATTGGGGCACTATGTTAGAGGCCTCGAATACAGAGTGGAGCTGATGCAACTGTTGGCCTTGTCCGGAGATGTTAAATTTGATCGTCAAGATGATGAGCACGCAGCTTGAGAGCTGCTGAAGTTTAGACTGATGTTTGTTGAGCTCTCTGTAATGTTGAGCCTTCTTGGGGTTCTTGTTTTTGGACCAAACAGATTCTGATGAGGGCTACAGAGGCTTTGTCAACACAATGGAGGGATAATCTTTGATTTCGAAGTATTTATGTATTCTAGAGGCTTTACCGGAGAGACTGTAGGAATCATTGTATGGCGGATGACTTCAAAGGATACCAGATTTACAAATGGTAAGCATCAAGTATATTTTAAAACAAACTGTAAATAAGTATATCAAGGGAGATGGAGCTGAAGATACCCTTGAATTAGACTAATGAGTGGTATTTGTTTGTTGACCTGCAACGGATGTGATAGGTTTAAAACTGATCATGCTATTGAATACTAGTATTGGGTTTGGAATTTGCTCACCCTCTTTCCTTGTTCCAAAAGGGGAATTGATGCCCGCATTCCCATGTTCTGATACTGGCACTCCTCTATCATACTATTATCTAATAAGTAGTTACAGGCAGTGACAATATTCTCGGAGAAATTTCCACAGCCATAATAAAAAAGTGTAATAAATTGATGCCTTGGGAATGCAGATATCATTACCCTTGTGGTTGTTTGCTTAGAGGAAAATCAAAATCTTGAATAAAACCTTGTCCCGTATTGTCTGTGTCAATTATAGCATGTCTAGATTTAGCTTAATCTTTTGTTTGCCGACTTTGTTTTCTATCCTAGAATTAATTATGTTCATTGTTTGTTTCATGCTATATCAATGAGTAAATTTTCTACAGGAATGATAAAATGAAGGATGAGCCCAATTGGATCTACATCACTTACCGCAACAGGAGCAACCCTATCTCCTAGAAAATAATAGAAAATACCCCATCTCAAAGAAAATGGGCAAAATGTCCCTATCTCATGGAAAATAACCAAAATACTTTTCCCAAAAAATCTGCCAAAATATGACGAAAGTACAATTAAAGCACGACGTAGGAGTGAATGGAAGATGATCAAATTTTGGTCATTTTTCTATATCATAGGGGTATTTTGATAATGTTATGTGAAATTGATATGTTTTTTGTTTTTTGTTTGTAATGTATGGGTATTTTGATCATTTTCCTATGAGATAAGGTATTTTTGGACATTTTTTACGACCAAGATGGTGCAGGACAATACCGAATTTAGGGAGAATCCTACACTCCTAATGGGATTAAGGCTTTAGGAAAGTTTAGGACTTACGCGGAAAACTAAAAGAACACTTAACAACTAACCTGGGGCTGAATTAATGCCTAATTAATCTATGGACAACAGCAATAATTAGACTTAAATAGCATAAATAATTATAAAGATTGTAATTAAGCATGAACTAAACCTTACACAAATCAATCAAAGCGATAAGGATTCGCAAGATGAATTGATATTAGAAGGATTAGTCCGAAACTAGGCGCATGCAACCAATTAAAAGAACTAAAAGATAATGTAAAACTTATCAATTAGTTGTAACAAATGCATGAAAAAATTAATAATAATCAATGAAGAAAAATAAAACAAAAAATGTCAAGCAACATGAACTGGGTCAAGGCAGTCCATATTTAGGCTATAGGGGTATTTTGCTAATTTCAACAAATTTGGAAATTGAAGGAAATTGATGTCCAGATCTTAGGTAACGGTTTAGGTAGGTAAAAGAAAGATAATTCTAGGGTTTAAGTTCTGATTTGATGGTAGGTTTAGTCTTTGGATTTTTAAAAAGGGTTTCCGGACTTGAAGGTGCAAATTTTCAATTGGCTACAAAACGGGTTTAAAGCTATGGATCTTGGAATTAATTATGTTCCTTGTTTGTTTCATGTTATATCAATGAGTAAATTTTCTACAGAAATGATAAAATGAAGGATGAGCCAAGACCCCCTTTGATCCACATCACTTACGGCAACAGGAGCAACCCTATGTCTTAGAAAATAATAGAAAATACCCCATCTCAAAGAAAATGATCAAAATGTCCCTATCTCATGGAAAATAACCAAAATACTTTTCCCAAATAATCTACCAAAATACCCTAGCTCATAAAATGACCAAAATACCTCCATCTCATAAATTACTAAGTTGCCTTATCTCATAGAAAATGACTATAATACCATTAAAGCGCGAAGTAGGAGTGAATGAAAGATGATCAAATTTTGGTCATTTTTCTATATCATAGGGGTATTTGATAATGCTATGTGAAATAGATATGTTTTTTGTTATTTTTTGTAATGTATGGGTATTCTGATCATCTTCTATGAGATAATGTATTTTTGGACATTTTTTACTAGCGGAGGGTATTTTTGTCATTTTATGAGGCGTTTAGTTTAGTTAATTGCTATGAGCTGAGTGTACGTTGGTTATTTTCTATTAGATGGGCATCTTTGTCATTTCATATTAAATATGGATGTTTTTTCTATTTTTCATTTTTACGATTTTTTTAATTTTTTTCTCATTTTCTTATTTTTTATTTTCTGATTTTTTTTTTCACTTTTCTCAAGCTTACCAACGTTACAAAAACTTTGTGTAAAAGTGTTATGGTTATTTTTACTCTACTATTGGTACTACTATGTTTTGGGTAATTGCCCTCCCCTCCACTAGAGGCTGTTTCTCCTACATCGCGACGCAAGAAAAAACCATTCGTTGCCCATGTTACAACCGTCGGATCACATGTGTGGTTCAGATTTAAAAGGGTTAAAACCGGATTATTTGGGTAACCGGTATGCCATCTTCTCTGTTTTCCTATTCTTTTGGACGATAATCACGAAAACTCAATCTTTTCTTTTCCGGGAAAAACGGCCAGTTTCCTCCTTTCTCCCTCCTCTCCTTTGTAGGGATTTTTTTCCATTTTTTTTCAGTGGCTCATCAGTCATCACAACCAGACAGGTTTCCTCTCTCAGACGTCCAATGACATGGTTGATTTAACACTATTAATTGGGTTCTCTTGGCGAGGCCGTTTCGCCTACGGCCATTGCTTCTAGGAAAAGTATTCTTCAGAAGTTGAAATTCAACAAAACCAACCCATCTCTCAAATACTTCTCCAAAATTCCAAACAGCACAAATCAACTCTCTTTTACCGTCTCTTATCTCCGGAACACACGTGGGCTATCAAGAGTAATTTTCAGAAGCCAGACTCTGTTCTCGGTTTACACCACCTGATCATAAGGGTTCTCTTTACCAGTATTTTGGTCGATTCTTATAAAATATGAGTGTCCTGAACAAAATTCTTATTAGGATTTTTTTTTTTTTTTTTTCTTTGTTCCAAGTAAAATTCGATCTCCATTTGGTGTTTTCGTTGCGCTCGTTTTCTAGGATTATTTCTTTATCTAGTGGGCCATCATGTGTACTATCGTTGAATTATCCATACCACCTAATCATAAGGGTTCTCTTCACCAGTTGAATTACAACAATTGTCCATTAATTTGATAGGCCCTCACACAGAGGGTGTGCCCAAAAAATCAGCTCAATAGGATCATTACAACACTTTGATTTGTGGACACTTAAAAATGGACAGATTTGTGAAAGTTTATACCCGTCCATTTTATCCTCCACAAATCGAAGGGTTGTAATGATCCTATGGAGCTTATGTTTTGGGCACACCCTATCTATGTTAAGGCTCATCGAATGAATGCTTTGCATCATCCAAACAATGTGGACCCCACTGTATTTTTGGCCAATGGAGCAGATAACTTATCTACTCCATGGAGTAGACACTCTTTTCTATTTTTAATCCATTAATAAATTTCTAGACTAGGAAATCAATTTTCAAGGAAAATGATATGGTAACCGAGAGCAAGAACCCATGAGAGAATCCAACAATAAGATATGTGCCATGTGTGCAAAAAAAAAAAAAAAATCACCTTTTGGTAATTTTCCTAAACCAAATAATTGCTTGCACGACATCTGAGAATCGTGATCTAAAGACTATCATTTAGGAATCATAAATCACTCAAAATTTAATCCTTTCCACTAAGGGCATGTTCAGCAGCTATGGAAAAAGGGTAAATGACCTAGACAATGTGTTTTATTTATGATATGAAAGTAGACTTTTAAATGACCCCAGTACTTGGCCTCAGTCATGACTCTCTCAAATCGCTCTCGCATTAGACCTCTCCCCTCTTACCCTAAGCAAAAACATATTCCATGAAATTCTTTTTTTTTAAAGGTTGGGAAACATGCCCTTAATATTGATTGTCGCTCATATTTTTGGCCTTCCATTTCCATGCAATTTGATTGATGGCTAACATTGTCACCAACCTTACGAAAAAGGGAAATGATAAATACGTCCCTTTTCATTGCTTGGGACACCCAGGTGCACTGACTGCAAAGAGTTATCTATGACTGCAGAGAGGCAGCTGCTGTACATCACATGGGAAGGATTGAAGGACCTGATTGCCATCGTACCCTGCTCTTGGGTGTCCCAACTAATGAAGAGGAGCGCATTTATCATTTCCCAAATTATATTAAGCCATATTTTATCCACTAGTATTATATGTGTGGGGTTTTGACAGTTAAACACGTCAAAAACTTGCAAATTAGCTACCTTGCATCTTTGCATGCAAAAACACTTGCCACATGACTAAAGGGAAATATAAAGATGGACCCAGGTAAGAACTGTTTCGGCTATGCAAGTAGTCTTAGCAGTTTGTATTTTGATTTGAAACTTACTAACCTTGAGTGTGGCCTTGCATTAAGGCAACTCTTTCTTCTTAGAAACTAATCACCTAAGTTTGGGAAGGTTCTTGGGCTAAAAATTTCCACTAAGAAGCTTACTATTCCTGTGCTCAAGATGCCAGATGAATTTGCCAAGTTAGGAAAGTTTTATGGGAGCTCTCTTGGCATATAAATAAGGCCTTTGGCCTCTCTTCCTCTCTCTATTGTTTTCCACGTATTGTTAGAGCGAATGCAGAGAGGAGGGGCGTTTCCGTGTTACGTATTTTTTAGAATTAAATAAATCAATTATTTTTTATCTGGTAGGATCTTTTTAGTTTGGTAGGATAGGGTTTATCTTTTGTAAATAAAGCCACTACAGGCTATCTTTTAGGAGTTATCTTTCTATTTTGCTGTTGTATTTAAACAGTCATGAATAATAGAAACGGCAACAGAGATTTTATTTGTGTTCCCCTTTATCTTGGTGCAATCTCCCATACGACATTACTCTATTTCTTTCCTCTTGAGCAGTGCCTGGGAGACGCCATAGCTCGAGGACACAAGAAACGCTTCCTCATTGAGGAATCTATTTTATGAACATAACAATTTGGTATCAGAGCAGCAATATCCCGCAACATTCAAATGAACAATAGATCGTTGGGAGGAGAATATATGAGAGATAAAAAAGCTTATAGTTTTATTAAGTGCCAGCTACGATCGTATGGCGTCGGCATTCGTCCTAAAAGCTAGAGGAGCCTCCATGTCTGAAGAAGAGTGAAAATTTTAATTTGTGTAGCAAGAGCAATGTCGGAAAAGCTTCCACAGAGAAAAAAAGAAGGAAAGAAAAGAAGAGAGCGAGAAAGAAGAAAGAAGAAAAAGAGAAAAAGGCCCAAAAGAAAAGTGTAGATGATTATCAGCACCATCGATTTCGACAAGGTTGTAGGCAAAAATTTTATCGTTTTGCTACATTTGCTTAATGTCATCGAAAAGATCCTCACCCACGGCCATCCGTTTGTCAACGTTCCGATCATTTCAAAAAGACACAACAAAGGAGCTTGGATGAACGACGGGATAAGATCGATTTGAAAGAGAAGCTGCATCAACCCCTTATGACAACATACTGTGGACCCCGATCCGGGAGAGAGGTGGGCGACGAGCCCCCAGCGGCCTCTGGATCATCCGCATGAAGGAGAGAGCTCTACCAAGGAACTCTCGAAATGATGCCACTATCATAGCATAGCACGAGTGACGATAAATGAAAGAGATACCTCTTAATCCGGAGCCAGGGCTCGAAACCAAGACGTACCTAAACTAACTCAGAGTCGTCATCCATGGATAGGCTATGAAACCCCAAAAACAAATATGCTATGTATATCATGGATAACCAGAAATATATATGGGCTCGTGCCTGATTACGAATAGAGAAGGTCCTAAGAGCACCCCCAATTCGTCTGACTGCAAGCACTTGTTCTCTTATGCCATTTATTATTAACCTTGAAGAGTTTTGAGCGAAAATCATGTAAAATAGGAACAAATATCCCTGAGTGGACGTCTACCTAAACGTGCATGACCCGGGGATAAAACAATAAACATGCACAAAATAAATGGAAGAAGTGTCGCTTAATCACAGCTAGGTTATAAGTGACATGCCCAACTGGTGTCTAAGTTTTGGTGGACAAACACATGCATGCTACAGTTAAAGGTATAAGGTCAGTACAAGAAATTAAGAAAACACAATAAAACATACAACACAACTCGACATCACATACAATACAACAAGACAAAACCCTAAACTCTAAACGTACTCCTCAACTCTTGGATGGTCTGATGTTCATCCAAGCCGCCTACGTATCCCCGTCTCCATGAGAATCAAAGTCACGTAGTTCTTCGCATCTATTCTAAGCTATGATGCCTAAGACATCTAGACCTATATCCTAGACTCGACCTAAAAGACCGGACTAGTTATTAAAGCTTCTTGTGCGATTGTTTAAAATTCCAGTGGATTGTAGATTTTAGGACACCCTATATGCCCTAACTAAATGCAGGTGATTCCTACAACCTATGTGTAACTAGGCTGTGTGTCCTAAGGAAAACAATGGGATCACTAACGCATCCTAGACCTAGTTATCAGTCGGCGATGTGAATCGCCAACTGACCGGACGGGGGTGTATTTTGTTAATAGTTTATGTGGATGACATAATCATCACAGGGAGAAATTCACAAGGTATCAGCGTTTGAAAACCTTTTTGCAAAAGGAATTCTCTCCTAAGGATTTGGGTCAGCTTAGGTATTTCTTGGGGATAACGGTTGCTCGTTCTTCTAGAGGCTTGTTCCTATCACAGAGAAAGTATGTCTTGGACTTGCTAAAAGAAACAGGCGATCTTGGAGTTAAACCAGCTTCTGGACCCATGGATCCTAATGTGAAACTTGTTCCAGAAGAAGGAGAGTTGTTGAAGGATCCTGGCAGGTATCGCAAGCTTGTCGGTAAGCTTATATATCTCACGGTTACTCGGCCAGATATTTCATATGCTGTTGGAGTTGTCAGTCAGTATATGAGCTCTCCACGTACTTCTCACTGGCTTGCGGTGATACAGATTCTCAAGTATTTGAAAGGGGCTCCAGGGAAGGGATTGATGTTCAAAAGACATGGCCATATGATAGTTGAAGGCTTCTCTGATGCAGATTGGGCTGGATCCCCAGCAGATAGACGGTCCACCACTGGGTATTGTAGATTTGTAGGTGGCAATCTTGTTTCATGGAAGAGTAAGAAGCAGGATGTTATAGCTAAGTCCAGTGCAGAGGCTGAATACAGGGCAATGGCACAGAGCAGAGGCTGAATACAGGGCAATGGCACAGACAAGCATGGAACTTATTTGGCTACGTTCACTTCTTTCTGAAATTTGCTTCATTTCATCTTCTCATTCGCAGCTTTATTGTGACAACAAAGCTGCAATATACATTGCCAACAATCCAGTCTTCCATAAGCGCACCAAACATATTGAAGTGGATTGTCATTTTATCCGTCAAAGAATCCAGAAAAGAGAGATTTGCACTGTGTTTACTCGGTCAGGGGACCAATTAGCTGATATGTTTACAAAGTCCTTAAATAAGTCAAAATTGAGTGATATATGTAACAAGCTAAGAATGTATGATATCTACATTCCAGCTTGAGGGGGAGTGTTGGAATATGTAACTTGCCTAAGGGCATTTAGGACTTTGTACATTCCTTTATGTTTTAGTATAAATATATGAGTCAGGGGGAGATTACCCTAACTCATTTATCTCTCTCTAAACTTCAGTTAACACTACCAATAAAATTTGAATATGATCCAACGATTAAGGAAGGATATAATTAGTATCAAATATAGGTTTGGTTTTGGACAATATAGAAACTGTGATACATTTGGAACGTTTTGGACGTCTGAAAAAGGGTTTGACGCCGGCGACGATATTCGAATTGTGCATCAACTGGAGTAGGTCTTCTGTAATATTTCCGAGTTTCTGTTGTTCGAATTGCTGGGCGACCAAAGTCATTTACTCTATTAATGGTGTCTTCAAAACTTCTTTGATTTTCGTCATCCTTAGAAATTTCTGAACTTGTTTCTTCTGTTATTCAGGATATGTTTAGAGAGGCAATCCTTTTAAAAGCTCTTGACAGAATTCGGTTGACGATCCCTCTTCAATTTTTATGGGTTCTTTTTGTAATTTGATTTCTTCACTCAAATAGTTAGGTTTAATTGTTGGAAGAGTTTCTCATCAGTTTCAATCTTGCTTCATTTAGCAAGTTTTTTATCCTATTGGTCAGTTTACCAATCATTTGTAGAGAGACATTAGTGAAATTATTTTGTTCGATAGTTGGTATGATGAGTTCTTGTTTTAACATAACATTTGTTTGCTCCATGTGTTTTATAGGGCTTGCTTTGATTTCTTCCCTTCCTACATTTATTGCCTCAAAAGGAGGATGGACAGATTCATACAAGTTTTCCAGTATTTGTTATCTTTTTTTTACACCATGGCATGATCTTCAATCCGGAAGTCCTTAAGCAATGGACTTTAAAGACTCCGCATGATAATTTTCATACCAGTTAAAGAAAAGTATATTTTTCTTTTCAAATCTCATTTGGTCATACCATTGTTCTCTTATCACATATATTTCTTCTTCATCAAAGTTTTTCAAGAACCAATTTTTCTTTTCTATGTTTTCCATTGAGTTAAAATCTTTTCTAGGAAGAATTTTATCTATTTCAAATTCTTCAATTTCCTCGATACTAATCATACCAATTGTATTATCAACGAGATCAAATTCAGAGGGCTCATAAGATTCTGTAGGTTCATAAGTAACACCTACCAGTGTAATTAACTTTTCTGTTTTCCTTCTCTGTGACAAGTACCGAAGACATAGATCGCCTTGCACTGTTTATCAAGACTCTTCTAGAAGGGGAGAAGTTTATTTCAACATCTCCATTTGCATGTTCAAATATATTCCTTAGGTCTGTACTTTCTAAGGGTTTTGTTTGTATGGCCTGAGATAAGGTCCAACTTTCGGGAAGTGAAATTTCATCCCATTTTAGAGGTTTAGGAATTACCGAATTATTCCTAAAGTTTGTTTGAAACAAAGTTGTTACTCCTTTTGTACTTTGTACCTTTGAACAAGGAGAAATTGTATTCATTGATTTGAAATAAACTCTGTAAGTTAAAGCAATATTTTAACTGGATGGTTCCATCTCATACTCTGAGGTTTGAAGATTTAAAGTAAAGACCTTTAGGATTCCTGGATCAGTTAAGGAAACTGAGAAATCATGAAAGGCGTTGAAGAAAACAGGTCCATCACTTAGGCTTTGATTCAACCAATCCTAGGAGGGAGTCGGAGATTGTTAAAGAGATAGATCATGCAACAGATACGTCCATATCCAAATCATGAGAGATATGGCCTTATCCTGTGTAGTTGTAACTGTCCTATACATCTGGGATGACTTGGCATACTGGATTGATCTTTTGTAATCTTTTGTACTTATCTCTATAAGTAAAGAGCCTTGTGCTGCCAAAAGGCAACGAGGGAAAATTCCACAACAAGTGTACTGTGTTTACATGGTATCAAAGCTATCTCTAGGACTGTGTTTCTTTTTCACCACCCTCTTCTTTTGCTCGATGGCATCCCCTACTTCCACCACTTCTCTTCCCGTCCCACCCACTACCACATCCAGTACCACTACTCCATCGCTTCCCTCTATTCCTAACCTCGCCATTGTCCATCATGCTATTTCCATGAAACTGGATCGCACTAACTACCCACTATGGAGGTCACAATTCATTCCCATATTGCGTGCCCATGATCTGTGCGGGTATGTCACTGGAGAAACACCGTGTCCAACCCCGTATCTTCCCCGCAACACGCCGGAGGAACCTTTAGTTCTTAACCCAGATTTTCAGATGTGGCACCGCCAGGATCAACTAATCCTTAGTTGGTTAATCTCATCACTAACAGAGAGCCCTTTAGCCCATGTCATCGGACTTTAATAGTTCCATGGCTGTCTGGACGACCCTCGAGCGCATGTTCGCTTCCGCTTCCCGTGCTCGGATTTTGCAACTCCGCATGCAGTTGCAAACTACGAAGAAAGGAACCATGTCAATCTTTGACTACCTCCAGAAGGCAAAGATGCTTGCCGATGCCCTTGCCGCTGCCGGGCAACCTTTACTGGACTCGGATCTTGTGCTTTACACACTAGTTGGACTTGGCCCTGATTATGAAAACTTTGTAACTACTTTCATGAATCGGACCGATGATCTTCACTTGAAGATATTCATGGCCTCCTCTATAGCCATGAAGTTCGCAGAGAGCTACAATCTCTCTCCCTTGCTGACCATGTCACCCCGGAGGCTAACATTGCTTCTATGCCGCCATCCTAATCTTCAAATCGTCACCAAGGTCGTGGACGTGGACGTGGTTGGGGTCGTGGACGTGGACGCCTTCAACCTCAGCACTCAAACAAATATCGCCGACATCATTCCCCACCGCCCTATCCCCATTTCGGCGATCACAGTTGTACAATCTGTCAACTTTGTGGTCGTCTTGGACATGCTGCACCGACATGTTATAGGAAAGGCCATCATCCGCATCGTGAACCATCACATGCTCTAAATGCACTCTATGCTGGCCCTCCTGCGCCTCCTTCTGCATATGACCAAGGTTGGTATTTTGACTCAGGATCCACCAATCATCTCACCCCAGATCTAGCCTCCATCCAATCTGTCGCTGACTATCAGGGATCGGATCAAATTCGAGTGGGTACTGGACAAGGGTTGCAAATCGCTCATACTGGTACCTCTGTAATCTCTTCTTCTGCTAGACCTCTTCACCTACGTATGTGCTCCATGTTCCTCAAATCACTAAGCCTTTACTTTCTGTCCGACAATTCTGTCTTGACAATAATGTCACTGTTGAATTTAATCACTCTGCTTGTTTTGTCAACGACCTTCGAATGGGGATCGTGTTGCTCCGCAAAAGATGGCCTTTACTGTCTTCCCTCCAAAAGTTCGTCTTCATTTCTGTCGGTCAATAAAGCTGCTTATCATTGTGCTCTTGTCGGTGAGCGAGTATCTGCAGATATCTGGCATCACCGCCTTGGACACCCTTCACAGCGCATAGTTCTTCGTCTTCTGCTTCAGTTTCAGCTTCCAACTACGTCCAATAAGTTATCGTCGATCTGTTCGTCCTGCCAATTCGGGAAGAGTCATTGACTTCCGTTCTTCCCAACAGATCAACGATCATATTCTCCTTTAAGTTTGATTTATTCTGATGTACGGGGCCCAGCTCCGGTTTCCTCAGATGTATTTAATATTTTTGTTCAATTCAAAACCCATGTTGAAAATGTGTTTGAGCGTAAAATTAAGTTTCTTCATACTGATTGGGGAGGTGAATATCGCCATCTCTCCCCCTTTCTCCAAACACATGGCATTGGTCATCGTATTTCATGCCCACACACTCACGAGCAAAACCGGTCCTCAGAACGCAAACATAGGCATATCGTGGAAACTGGGTTAGCACTCTTTGGTCACGCTCATGTGCCTCTGCAATACTGGGATGCAGCTTTTGAATCAGCGGTCATCTTATAAATCGTCTTCCCTCTACTTCTTCTTCCTCGAGTCCCCTCAAACTCCTGTTTCGTCATAAACCTGATTATCAATTCCTTCGAGTTTTTGGATGTGCATGTTACCCATGTCTCAGGCCTTATAACACACACAAACTACAATTTAGATCTATACAATGTGTGTTTCTTGGATACAGATCGAAACACTATGGCTATCGATGCCTTCACATACCCTCTAGGAGGATTTATATTTCGCGGCATGTAGTTTTCGATGAACATACTTTCCATTTTCACTTTCGTCAACTCATGGAATCACTTATTCTTCTCATGGGCCAGTTCATCTTTCAATTCCCTGGTTGTCTAGCTCACAATCATGCCCTCCTACTCTCCCACGACCCACACATACTCTTGTGGTGGGATCTACTTCCACTCAATCCCCCTCCTCCCTCAGCTCACCTAGTTCATCTCAATCAGATCGTTCACGAGAATGTGAAGTATCTACTGATCCTCCATTACCTATGGTTGTTGACATTCTTCCACAACCTACGAACACAAATACCCACTCGATGATCACAAGATCCAAGGATGGTACTCGCAAGCCCAAAACACTTCTTGCATCGCGACATCCATTACCTAAATTGGATGACTCTGAGGTAGAACCTACATGCTTCTCGCAGGCTAAGAAGTATCCCCATTGGCGTGCCTCTATGGCAGAAGAGTTTAATGCACTTATTCGTAATGGGACTTGGACACTTGTTAAGCCACACCCCTCCCAAAACGTTGTAGGGTGCAAATGGATTTACAAAATTAAACACAAATCAGACGGCACGATTGAACGCTATAAGTCACGTCTAGTAGCGAAGGGATACACCCAGCAAGAGGGACTAGATTATAGTGATACCTTTAGTCCCGTTGTTGAGCCAACAACAATTCGGTTAGTCTTTACCCTGGCCTTGTCCTCTAACTGGACGATGAAGCAGTTAGACGTCCATAATGCGTTCCTCCATGGTACAATATCTGAAGAAGTTTATATGTCCCAACCGCCAGGTTTCATTGATACATGTGTTCCATCATATGTGTGTCGCTTGCACAAAGCCATCTATGGCTTAAAACAAGCGCCTCGTGCCTGGTTCCACCGGCTTAGCACCTACTTGATACAGCTTGGTTTCATTGGGTCACGATCTGACAGATCCTTGTTTATATTACGTCGCACTGGTATTGTGATTCTACTCCTGGTGTATGTTGACGATATCATATTAACTGGGAACAATGAGGATGTTATCTCCTGTCTTATTTCCCAACTGAATACTGAATTTGCAATCAAAGATTTGGGATATCCTCAGTATTTTCTTGGCATTGAGGTGCGATGCTTCACTGATTGTTTGATGCTCTCCCAGAGCAAGTACATCGCAGATCTTCTAGCTCGTACCAATATGACTGGTGCCAAACCATGCAATTCTCCTATGGCCTCTAATGCTAAACTCTAACGCTATACTGGCACTACCATTACCAATGTAACCGAATACAGGAGCACAGTGGGTGCTCTCCAGTACTTGTCCCTCACGCGCCCTGATATTTCTTTCGCCGTTAACAAAGTGTGTCAATTTCTTCAAACACCTAAGTCTGATCACTGGACCGCCGTTAGGCGAATCTTATGATTCTTGAAAGGAACAATTACCCATGGCATTCTCCTTCGACGCCCCACCACCAACATCATACGAGCTTTTTTGGATGCTGATTGGGCAGGGTGTCCTGATGATCGCAAGTCTACTGGCAGATTTTGTGTGTTTCTTGGACATAACTTAATCTCTTGGAGTTCACGAAAGCAACCTACGGTGGCTAGATCCATTACTGAAAGTGAATACAAAGGACTTGCTAATACCGCTGCAGAGGTCACATGGTTTTGCTCTATTCTTATGGAATTGGATGTACGTCTTCGCCATCCGCCGATTATATGGTGTGACAACATCAGCGCAATATATCTAACTTCCAATCCCATCTTTCATGCTCGCACAAAACATGTGGAGGTCGACTACCACTTTGTTAGAGACATGAATGCCCGGCGCATGCTTGTTAGATTTATTCCGAGTGAGGAGCAAGTGGCTGATGTACTTACCAAACCTCTGAACTCTACTCGTTTTCGTCATCTATGTGACAAGCTCACGATCTGTGAGAGACTGCTTCACTTGCAGGGGTGTGTTAAAGAGATAGATCATGCAACAGATACGTCCATATCCCAATCATGAGAGATATGGCCTTATCCTGTGTAGTTGTAACTGTCGTATACATCTGGGATGACTTGGCATACTGGATTGATCTTTTGTAATCTTTTGTAATTATCTCTTCGTATTTATCTCTATAAGTAAAGAGCCTTGTGCTGCCAAAAGGCAACGAGGGAAAATTCCACAACAAGTGTACTGTGGTTACAGAGATTTTTAAATGTCTACAATCTCTTAGATCCTGTTTCATTGGTATCAGTGCCATGATAAGTTATTTTTTAGATTAAAGTTAATCTTCCATCCAGAATTTAGTGATAGAACCAAAGCTCCCTCTCGTCATCGTGGTGCTGCTTGATCAGCATCAAAAGGTATTTAACCTTACCCTTGACTGACAGCTTGGGTAAAAGGATATTGACGTAATTATCAACAAAGTAATATCTAGGACCGAGGCCCCTAGTCGTGGATGCTCGTTTTGGCCGTCTAGCCAGAGAGTGTTAGGACTTTGTGTTGAGCTACTTCACCATTTACTGGCCACTAGAACTTACTCTAAAGAGAATTATGAATAAAATTCGAAAGTCACTAAGCTTTAGTTGCCAAAACTCGCCCTCAACTTCTGGATCGTCCAGCTCTTATGTGAGAACTATGTCACATAATTTTCGCTGATATTAAAAAAAGCATTCAAAACTGAAAATGCCAAAGGTTCCTGTTATCTACAGGATCCTTCGCGCTTAGATCTGATTATTGTATAAAGACAATAAAAAGAACTATTTCTTTGGTATCCATGCATGAGAATTTTCAATTATTCAATTCTAAAGATATAGAACAACTAAAAAATAATTCTAAGTATCATTATATACACTTAGAATTAATACATGTCTCAGTCAAATCCTTACCCCCAAAAGAATTATATATATATATATATATATATATATATGAAGGTTGCAAAACAATTTAAAATTTACCATCAAAATAATAATAGAGGAATAAAAATTTATATATGATTCAATTTTTACAATTTGTTCAGCAGCTTTCTCACCCATATTTTAATAAATTGTTTCATATATGAAGACAGGTAGGTTGGCAATAAGAAATGTTAATACAAGAGAAACCAGAAATAGTATACATACCCAGTCAAAACAATATTCTTTCTTGATAAAGCTCTAAGGCCCGGATGACCTTCTCAAGGTATAACTTCCGATGCAACCTATACCTGTAAACATTATGCCAGTTTAAGAGGAACTATAAACAACCTATGATGCTTGTTAGGCACAAACTATGATATTCAGATACACTCGAGGTTTAAAATTTCAGCCAAAATATTTCAGTTTCGGCCAAGGCCGAAACAAAATTCACCATGAACTGGATTTTCACAAGATTTCGTTGAAAATTCGGCAAATTTCCGAAATTTCAACCATCTTGTTTACAAAATTTCCACTGAAATGTTAAATATTTCCACCGAAATTTTAAAGATATCCACAAAAATTGCAGAAATTTCCACAGAAATTTTAGACATTTCCACGAAAATTTTAAAAATACCAAAATTTTCAACCTAATTTTACATGATTTCGGCTGAAAATTTCCCCGAAACCGAAATATTTCTATTTCAGTGGTGGTCGAAACACACCTTAACCGAAATTTAAAACCTTGGATTCAGACATGGGCATAGAACGATAATGGAGGATACATGGATTATAGTATCTATAAAACGCGTACTTAAGATCATAACCACCAATATGTGACCGCTAAAACGAAAGCATACCGTTTAAAAAACAACAAAAGAAAAAAAAAACGAAGGGGAAGAATAGAGAGGAAAGCTTTAGCTGGTGTGGTGAATACATAGTGAAAAGCATAATCAATGGGAATTTGGCTCTTGTCAACGGCAAGGGGACTGGTTTTGCTCACCCTGTGGCTATTATAACTTTAAATGGAGGGGTCGATGTCGATGGTCTCATCAGAAGAAGAAGGTGTCCTCAACCCCATCCTACCGTTTAGTGGGAGGATCCCAGACTGAAACAAGGAGGATTCGTGGTGGAGGTGTGGGGATTGGTTTTGCAGGTCTATAAGTACTATAACTTCAAATGGCGGACCAGATGTCGCTGGTGTCGTCTGGATAGAGAGAAAAGAGATCCCTCCCCTGATTTACCCCCCACCATTTCAGCGGTTGGAGGTATTGTAGCAAAGGAATTTGACTGCTGGCCTGATTCCAGTGTGATCATCTCCTCTTCGGTGGAAGATGGGTCGTTGTCCCTTTCTATCTCCGGAAAGGAGGTGGAAACGAGATTGGATTCCCTAAAGGCATGTCTCGTGGGTAGAAGAAAGGATATATCTGGAACCTTAGAGGACCTTTGGCTATGGGCCAAAAAATCCTGGAACACCCCCACCCTCCCTTGTCCTTGCTTGATATCAAAGGACGAAATTCTCTTTATATTTGACTCGGCGAAGGTGGCCTCAGGGATTCTGGCCATGGGGGTCGAGGCCTTGGGAGACTTTTTAACATCCCTTTCCAGTTGGTCCCTAGATTATGTTCAGGGGTCTGAGACATTATGGGTCAACATTTTTGGCATCCCATTACATGTGTGGGCCACCTCGACGGTTGAAGCCTTGAGAAACCTTTTTGGACAGGTGTTGGAAGTGAAAATGGAAGGAGCTCATAATCAGTGTATGAATTTCGTATCAGCTAAAATCCTTGACCCTAGGTGAAAGCTGATCTCCTTCTGTGAAACTATGGATCTCGGATCACTGTTACACAGTTGGAATCGCAATTCAGGACCCCCTAAGGTCTCAATTGGATCCTGGGGCTGGTCTGAGTGAGTCCTCTCCCATCTCAGATATTTCCCCTCCCTCGGTGATTAGGCCGCCAATTGACAACCTGGCAGGCGTCCAGACGACAAGTTGGGGCCCCCTCAACAATATTCAAAATTCAAATCTTCAAGGGCATGGCTGGAAATTTAAAGAGCACCTTTCCCAAGAATACCCTGACGGGACATTCAAGGTTCAACCTAAGGTCTCAAAAGTGTGGTGTTGGCTTAGCCTGGAACAGAGGATTGGGTGTAGTTTTATCTGAATTTAAGCCTAGACGAGACCCAGGAGATATCTGTCAGTTCAGATTCAGGTCAGTCTAAAAAGTCGCCCCCCAAAAAGCTGAAGAAAAAACCTGAATTTATGGCCCGGATCTCTAAAAATTTCCCTGCCCTTCCCCCCCCCCCCCCCCCACGTGGCTTGCTCCATCTAAGGGTAAGATCATTGACAAGGTAGGAGTTATTTGGTTTGAGGTTTTGGTGCTTCTTGAAAAATTCTGGAGGCTTTCAGTCGTTGCTGCCATGAAGAAGGCGTGATTTGGTGTAAGGCGGATATTACGAAAGATTGAAAAGATCTGTCAGAACCAGGAGCTGTGTATTATAAAGTTATAAATCATTTCTTTGTGTGGGAAGCTAAAAAGCCTTGAGCTTTGGTAGATTCATGATTACGTCGGCCATATTAATGCGCAGTTACTCAAGGAAATCGCTATACTCGCTACGAGAAGTGTGAACACTTGGTTTCTGGGGATTGGGTGGTGACTTAGTGAAGCGGTGATAAAGTCAGGATAGGGCTTGTTTACTTTAATAATAGCTCTCTACTCGAGCTTTGGTACTATTTTAAAGAAAAAGAAACAAGGAAAAGTAAACAAGCGAAAATGGAAAATCAGGATAGGGCTTCACCTGACCTCCCTTCCTCTCCCTCTAATATCGGTCAATCAAGGAAACGGCCCTTGGACTTATTAGAGCTTGAGGAAGTTCTTTCAAATGTGAAGGCCTTGGTTTACAATGAAGGGTTGGCCTCCAAGTCATTACCAACTCCTAGAGAAAAAATTCATCATTTTTTGAAGAGGCAATGGAAAATGTTTAAGAAGGCGGCCAACAATACGCCGGAAGATTTCTTTGAAATATCGGGTACATATAATGTAAAGGAAACCCATTCGCCGATGCATAACACCCCTTTTTCATCAAATTCATGGAACATGAAAAGAGAGAAAGGCTCCTCCGCTGGGAAGAAGAGAAGGCGGCGAGGATCAAGAAGTCGGAATGAATGCTCAGCCGGAAAAGGGCTAAAGGGACCCAAGGAAGGACGAATCTATGGACTCAACCTTGGATGAGGAGCTCCTGGCATTTGAAGCTGATCGACTCCATCTAGAGCTTAGGAAATGTTCAAATTAAAGGGGACTCTATATTAGACTTTTGTAATGGATGATACAAGAATACGAATCGTTTTAGTCAGGGCGAGTTAAAAAAATTTTGGATTTAGTTGGTCGGTTTTATTGGTAGTGGGTAATTTTAGGTGGTCGCTTTTGGTCATGGGGGATGGGATACAATCATTTCACGGCACTTTGGTAATCATCTTGGATGTATCCCTTTAGAATCCATTATATGTATGTAAAGTGGGACTACTGGTCCCTACTTCTTGTAACCTGTGTTTGATCTTTAATATATTATGTCATTTTTCAAAAAAAAAAAAAAACAACAAAAAAACATGATTATTAATTCTGACTGACGTGTTTGGAACATGATAGTTATTTTGATCAACAGAAGTATCACATACTATGGAGTCCAAGTATCATATCAATGATATCATGCCAGAAACGATAATTTGGGCCAACAAGAGTATCTGGGTATCATAGGCATCAAAATTCGAAACTCTTGAAATGATTGCTCAGAGAATACATACCTAATAGCTGTTTCGCGCGTCCTACTTGCTTCTGGGTTAGAATCTGTTTGAAAGTAATTAAAAAAAAAAGAAATTTCAGGGATTCATCTGTCAAACGGATCTATAAGCATTTATTAGAAACAGATGTGCTCTCTTAAGGGAAAAAGATAGGCCAGGCTCAGCAACCTGATACCTAGGATCTGTTGATCTTCATTTAAAGTGGTAGGAAATTCAGCTAACATATGTTGACATTCTTCCTGTAACTCCTTAGCAGCTTTCCTTTCTATGCTCGGCACAGGAGGCATATCCCCATCCGACCATGTGGGCAACGTTCGTGCTGCTGCTATGACCGCTCCATTGACAAAAGAATCATCTCCATCAGATAACCTACCTGAGCATATGAATACAAAAACAACTCTAAAAATGTCAAGTAGCTCCTCCGGGCAGTAATTCTAACTTGATTAATCAAGATGCTATGATTAGTACAATAAATTCATGTAGAGAACACATAGCAGCCTTACTGTTGTAATAGAACTCATCTGGCAGGCCAGAGATATTGAAGACTGATAAGAAAGAATCCAAATGGATTTGTGAATTGCCGGAGAATTGTATGACATCCCAAGGGTTCTGCGAGATTTTCCAAATGAGGAAACCCTATGAGTGAGTTCAGTTCAACAACATCACCTAGAAAAGAATTCATTCCCTAAAATGGTAGAATTTATTTTTTTTACTAGAAAAGGAACTGAAGATGTTGTCATTAAGAACTACAAATATTAGGTCATTACAAAAAATGCAATGTCGGACTGACTGACATGTAATGTGCTGATGTGTGAGGGATAGAAAAGTTTGGAACCCTAATATCAGATATAAATTTTCAGAGAAAGGGTGGTGGGGGTGGGGATTCATTTTAGGGTTATGAAAAACATATTCAGTTTTGGATTCTAAGAGTGGTGAAAGAGAGAAAAGCTTGGAACCCTAAGATCAGCGATAGTAGAAATCTTCTTATCTCCTCCATGGAAGTAGGCACACTGCCGAACCACTTAAATCTTGTGGTGTTCTGCATTTATGCTTCTTTTTTTCTTAAATGCTTGTTTGACCCACATTTGCATTCGCATCAAAGATAATTTTCTAATTTATAAATAATCAAGATGAATTTAGTGTAGGGTGTACGGATTGAACACCATATTTCATTTTTGGTGAAGAAAAGCATTAAACCAATCAAAGAGAAAACTACCACTAAGATGTAGACATCTTACAAAATCTGCTTTTTTTTTTAAATGGCAAAAGGTGCTTAAAAGGTTGTGATCGAAACCTGTACAAGAAAAATTGCACTTTCTTTCCAAATTCAACTATTCTTTTCACAGAAAAGTGGCATTTGAAATTAAAGAAAATAAAAAAAATTGTTTCCTGATTCAATAAAACATAGTGGATATATGCACTTGAAAGAAAAGGTCAAATTTAAAACAGTTCAGATCAACGAAAATGCCGGAAATAATACCGTTGGCGACGAAAAACCGTATCTCTCCATGTACATGTTATTCTTTTCAGCGCTCATATAATTGATGGTCATCTGCAAATATTTGAAATAAAAATGAAATTATGTGTACAGAATAAACTGAATAAAGTGAACTAAGCATGATAATAAATCATGAAACAAATTGCAAGCAGCCATGGATCATTTTTTTAGCATTACATGCACCAGAAACGATGAACAAACGGAAAAAAATATCTTGTCGCATGTACATAATTTAAATAATCTCATGAAAAGGCTTAACAAGATAAAAGTAAGATATTAGTAGTGCTATGTTTGCCATTCAAAAAACAATAGTGCTATGTATACAGGTGCATTTTATACTCCGAAAAAAAATCCATGTCATGGTCAACAGTGTCGACTTTGGTATTCACTTTGAGCATATAGGGCCAAAGGAGTGAGATGCCAGTGTCATTGATTAAGCTTTAATAAAAAAATTACTAAAAAATGATATGACAATGAGCTTTGAGTTGCTCTAAGGGGAAGGTAGAGAAACAAACATTTTTTTTTTCTTTTGAATGGTCTAATATAACAGAACATTGATAGAAAGAAATATGACACCCCTGACATGAAGTATGGATATCATACCTGTGTGAGGGATGTCAGGACAGGTCCCATCACAAGCATCAACCATGCTACTTGATCAAAGGTGTCATACAAATGATTGGCCCTAGAAAAGGTCCGAAGAAAAGATATTACTTCATATAAACGTTGGAGTTGAGAATTCCATTGATTAGCAATGGGGAATTGGATCAAATCAGATTACAAGTCTGGATTGTAAAAGAAATATAGTTGAAAACATAAAAAGCAACAGGAAATGAGGAATTAAACTGTACCTAAAAACCAAAAATAACACTAATAACAATAAGGAACCAACTGTGCCTTTACTTTTGCATAACGTAAAATCTATGAGTAATAGGGATACAACATTTGTAAAGTAGCAAAACCTTTACTTATACACAACTAAGATTCTAGGACCGCACTGTGAACCTCCCATGAAAAGTTGCATTAGTGAAAGAAACCAATAACAACAAAGAATAAACAAGTGCACCAATATTCCTTGCACACATATCAAGTTTGAACTTTGGGCTGTAAATTGTGCTTGATTGCTCAATAAACTGGAGGTGTCTTGAAATATCAAAGTCCGCATCTAGGAAGGTGTAACGTGAAAATTATTACCTCATCACCTTTTTTTATCCGTTGCCCAGCATTTATCATCACCTCGAGCATGCGGTCCTTGAAACGCCAATGAAAGAAACAGTTCGGTTGAAAGGAATGGTTCAACATATCTATAAAATAGGACTCGTAAGTATTTAACTTCTTGCAAATTATATGCTCCTATGAATAAAAGCTAGAGAGTATACTAAAGTAGTTGACACTAAGAAATCTACTCAAGCAATTAGATATAAGCAAGCATACAGAACTGAAAATCTCCTCTTAAGAACATAGAAAAGAAGAAAAAGGAAAAATACAAGAATGATTATAATATCTGATACCAATTAACACATAATGTAGGAAAATAAAATGAAAAGAAAAAGAAACTTATATTTTTTTGAAAATTGACAATTTCATTGATACTATGAAAATTACATTGGGGACCAGAGCATACTCCTAGGCCAGTAACAAGCAAGAAAAAGATCTTCAGGGTCAACCAATACAGTGAGGTCTACACTTCCATACATTGCCACCCTGTCGAATAACTATTTCACTTCCATTTTGAATTCTTCATCTAATACCCTTTATTTCTTGAGGTCCCGTTCTCGCCTTTTCAAGAACCGGGGGAGACAAGGCATTCATCAAAACAGACTTGTCATCACCATCTTGTCCAGGAATCCCAGAGATCTTCTGCTCAAAGGCTTTTCTTCCACCAACCGGATACCCATCACCTTAGTCACATATCACTTTTGCCTCCTCACGACCCTTTGTCCGACCCCAAGAAGCTTAAAGAAAAAGTGCTTGTACAACGGTGAAAGGGTGTCTCTAATCAAGATATTCCCACAGAGTCTATACCCAGTGAAAGGTCCGACTTGAGCCTCAAGCCTGAACATATTCCAGACCGCACAAAGAATGAATAGCTGTCTTCCATAGCAAGAAGAGGATTCTCCTGATCCAGGAGTTGCCATTCCTTCTTTGTTAGAGGTAGCCTGGAAGATGAAGTCTTTCTTTAGGCTTTAACGTTTCTTCAAAGTATGAGTTTGAGGGTACCTATTAATACCAAACCCAGGGCCTTGAAATATCCTCTCCTAGAAAGGAACGCTAGAACAAAGAGGATTGAAAAGACACGATATGAAAGACCAACGTCCCAACTACCGAGAAGACAAAAGTTTAAAGGATGCACCCACATACGCTTTAATCACTATAACCTCCCTCAACCCCAAAAGACAAAACCTACAACCAACCAGGATCCAAAACTACTGAATTAGCTATAGATGGGACCTATCCTACCAGATTTGGAAAAGAATTTTAGGAACTTCAACAATCTGTTGTTTAGCTTCCTTGATCCTGATTTTGAAGCCAAGATATTTTCTTCTGATCTTGGCCCCTTGGCCAGGGGATTTGAAGCATCATAAAAACCGCCAGCTCGATAGTCAAAGCTCTTCCTGGCTCTTGGGTGTAGGCCAGCTGTCTTGGTATTCATGAAGGGAGCATCCAACCAGGCAATTTTCCACCTAGGGGAAAGGTATTTAGGCTTAGGTATCTCGGGGCTTACCAACGCTAGACCTGAACGGTCTGGATTCCTCTCTTCAAGTCCCACCACACCTTTTTCGAAGTGAGCCATAGGGCCTTTCTTGGGTGGCCCAGCCTGAAGATTTGATTGGTTAGGTTTAAAATTTGAATTCCCTACGGGGCCCAACAGCTCACCAGGCAAACACCCCTCAGATGCCGGACATCGATCCGCCGGCGAACGAAAACCCGATCCAGGGATAGCGGGATCAGGATTTTCCTTCGAAAGAGCAAACCCTATGGTATAGGTCTGGTCTAAAATTTTGAGCTTAATGCAGGAACTAAGGAAATGCCAGCGAGGGGCTAGAATTTTGGCCGAGACATAACTCATACAATTCTGGTGGTTGCCATCCATCTTGGTTTCTACAATCTTACCAAAAAGGCCCCCTAACGCCTCCACCGTTAAAACAGCCCAAGCAAGCAGAGAGATGCCATAAAAGTGAACCCAATGAGCATCCTCTTCTTGAATAAATTCCTTTTTCCATGGTGAGAGGGAGCAACGTTATTAAAATCGTACGATTTGAATCGAAGCGGCTAGTTACCGATTTAAATCTGTGTCCCTGAATCGTTTTATGATTCATGCTTGAATCGTACGATTTAATTTTGAATCGGGTGATTCAAGTGAATCGTACGATTCATTTAATTGAATTATTTGCAAAGAAGTGGGCCCCACAACTTAACAAAAAACGCCCCAAATCGTATTTTTCCCCTATTCTCTATGTCTTTCTTGGCTAGGGTTCACACGAGAGAAAAAAAAACCCTTTCTTTCTTCTGTCCTTTAGGGTTTACAGAGCAAAAACCCCTCTTTAGGGTTTGATCTCTCCTCATTCAACATCGTTTGCTCACCTTCCAAGAAGAAGAAGAGGTAAGCTTTTTTGTTTCAGTTTTTTCTCATCTCCTCTTTCTTTCCTCTGCTTTTCCCTTTTTTCTTCTTTCTCCATATCTAGGAAGCACCCAAGCCCTATTTGTTTTCGATTTTAAGAACCGATTGGACTCCAATGACAATCAGTTCTTAAAATCCACAAATGGTTTTAAGCCCCTGTTTGTTTTCGATTTTCGATTTTAAGGTCCTGTTTTGGATTCACAAAACAGTGTACCCTGTTTTGGATTCACAAATGGTTCTCAAAATCCAGAACAAACAGACCCTTAGTTTTGAGTCAAAAATTCAATTTTTTTTTCTTTTTTCCCCCTTAGGCTCTGTTTGTTCTGGATATTGAAAACTGATTTCGAGTCCAAGACAGATTTTTAGACCCAAATTTAGGGTCGAATAATCTGTTTTGGATTCACAAATGGTTCTCAAAATCCAAAACAAACAGACCTTTAATTTTCAGTCTAATATTCAATTTTTTTCTTACAACAGATTGGACTCCAAATTTAGGTAGCACCTCAGCCCTGTTTGTTTTGGATTTTGAGAACCGATTGGAGTCCAATCAGTTCTTTAAATCGAAAATAAATAGGGATGGCTGAGCTTAAATTAATGGTCCCTGTAAATAATACTTGAGCTGTAATCCGGCTCTGTTTTTTTAGGATTATGAGAACTGATTTCAAGTCCAAAACTGATTATTAGAGCCAAATTTAAATTTCAAGTCCAAAACTGATTATTAGAGCCAAATTTACTTTTAAATTTGGGTGAGATAATATTCTATGAACTCATAATCTGTTCTCAAAATCCAACACAAAGAGAGCCTTAACTTGTATTTTAAAATCCAACACCAACAGAGCCTTAACTTGTATTTTAGTGCTTCACTCCATTCATGTATTTTAAATTTTAATGTGCCATGTATCATCATTTCTTTTGTAATATGATTTTCATTTCAGCCATTGGTTTGAGAAGTTTGAAGTGTAGTATAAAGAGAGATAGTTAAAGTTAGAGAAGTGGATGTGACATGGGAGCATTGTACGATGGTGGTTCCCAATAACAAGACAAGATTACGATGTAATTACTGTGGAAAAGAGTATTCTGGAGGTGTATTTAGAATGAAACATCATTTGGGATGTAGCTGCTTGTACACAAAATTCGGACGAAGTGGCCGATAAATTTAAGTTACTATTGAAGGAAAATGAAGAAGAGAAGGAGAAAAAAGATGATGCAAAGTATGATTTGGGGCGGCCGGACTTCTATTATCAAGATAAGGAAGAAGTAGAGGATGCACGTGTTGCTCGAAGGAAGAGAAAAATTGATGATTTTGTGGTGAAGGGGGATAAAAAAACAAGCAAGCAAACTGATAAGGAGAGGGGTCTTCATAAACTGGCTGACCACGCTAACTGGAAATGCTATGTCTAGACGAGGTCGGTGAGTGGGGTAGGTAAAGGCTAGATGCTTCCCTCTGGCTGATCCCGATGGATTAAATGATTGCTGACCGGAGTCTGGCTCCCGATAATGCGTGTATTTGCCCACCAACAACTTGACTGACGAACTGGTCGTTCGCATATGTCACTGATAGCTAAGCTATTCGGCTAGCTCTCGAATCGATAGACCACCGATTTCTTTCTCTGGGTGACATTCCTCTCATTTCCGAATCAAACAAGATTCCTGGATTCGACTATCTATCATCATCAAGAAGGCCCAAGCCCATTTATTTGTCATGTCACAACAGTTGCTTGCCGGTTTGCATCTCTGCAGCACAAGCATCTGGTACGAAGCATTGCATTCTTTAATCACAGTTGTGGCGTGAAAGAGTTCGTCACTGGATCAATGGATACATTCAATTCACTACGGAGGCATTAATGACAAAAGAAGAAGTACCACGATCATGAAGGAATAGCTCGACCCACCCAGATGTATACTCAAGTTGATTCCGACTTGAGTATACATGGCAACCAAATAAGGCTAGGAAATTGAAAGTAGTAGAAAAATGGGGTAGATTCTTCCCTTGGTTTTAGTTTATTTTTAATCTCAATGGTTTTTCCTTATTTTTACATTCAGTTGAGTCGCCATTCCTGCTCAAGCAAAGTTTTCAGTTCATTTCTGCCATTATTCTTTACATTAGGCCCTATTTAGTTCCGTTAGTTCCAACCTATGTCTAGTTCAGTTCATGCCATGGTCTGTTCTTCCATGGATCCTGACCATCTGAACTTAGCTGAGGATGAGCTCTCTCCCAAACCCTTTAGCAACTTGCGACTGGGTTGGTCCCCTGGTCTTCAAAGAAAAATTGATCACCCTTCCAGAAAGGTCCCCGACAATCTGGAGTTGAAGAACAGGAAAGTCTAGGTTGAAAGCTCGATTGTAACATCTGATTCTGATAGTGATGCTGAACTTGCTTCTTTCTCTGATCTCATTAAGTCCAAAATTGAAGCAGCTCCCTTCCCAAATGAGACTCTGAAGAAAATCCAATCTCTTCTCTCCAGTGGAGGCCTCAATCATATTCAGGCTTCAGTGAAAGAGAAGATGAAGTATCTGAAACTCATAGATCTGGAAATCAAATCCTCTCTTCCTGGGAGCAGTTCAGATTGTATGAAGAAGAAGAAACCCAAGAGTAAGTCAAAATCTCTCATTAAGCATAAGATCGAAGATGAAGAAGATGTTTTTGAACTCCTAAATGCAAAAATTCAGGATCTGAATTCTTCCTACGATGAATACCTCCTTTCTGATTCAGAAACTGCTTGTTCTAAACCAGAAACCACTCCCCTGAATCAGAAAACCACCTTTTCTGATTCAGAAAACCTGTTTCCTGGGTTGGTGAATACCACGCCTCCTCCCTGCGAAAAGGACATTCCATCATGGGTATCCCACCCCATGTCAGATCCCATTCCCTATTTGGAGAAAGTCTTTTCGCCTCCCCAGGCTCCTACACCTATGCTGCTATCTACCTGTGTAAAAGGTCAGAAATCTCTTTTAGAAGCAGTGGATAAAGGGCTTGGAACTGAAGCCTCTATGACAACTGGTTCTACTGACTTTACACTGTCTCCCGTGTCCAATCCTAGCAAGGAAAAGGACATAGATGCTTTTCAACCCCCTCTTTGTCCTGTGGAGAAGTCAAATGTGCTGGAAGGAAACTCCCGCCCAGCCAAATTTCAAATCTCACCTAATCCTAGAGCAAGGACCTTTGACTCTAGCCCTTTAGACCTCGTTAGGACTCCCCTGATAGATGCTGACCAGCTGATCTATGACAGTACTATTGTGCTATCATCTAAATCCGTCTGCCATGAAGAGTCAGCTGCTGAGTTTTCCCTTCCTATTTTATCTAGGAGCTCTCCTGTCCCTAATGCCCTCCCTCTGGCTATAGTTCCAGCAAAGGAGATTCCATCACCATCTAGGACCCCCATTGCTTCCTCTAATGATCGAAGCTCTGATCCCACTCCTCAGATTCCAAATCTCCCCACCTTTTCTCCTCCCCTATCCTCCCCATCGAAAGATCTTGCTCATGGCAAATGGAAAGAGTTGTTTGGCAAAAGTCCTTCCAAACCAGTTGACACCTCAGTTCCCTTCATTCCCCCCATTACCTCTGAAGATGGAGTCCAAAAGGCAGCTTTCAGGGATGGAGATTTCAATGAAGCAAAAATAAATGGGACAACTGTCTCCTTGGGTACTTCTTGGGTCGCAGGCCATACTACTTAGCTTTAAAGAACCATCTCTCAAGAATACGGCAGTTAAAAGGGGACTTTGAACTTATTGCCCTTCACAGCAGTTTCTACCTTTTCAAATTCAACTTGGAGGAAGATTGCACTAAAGTCTTCGAAACTTCCACAACATATGGTGGGAGAGCTCTGATATTGCAAAAATGGTCCCCAGGCTGCGCTCTTGAGAAACTGAAGCTCTCTTCAATTCCAATATAGATAAAATTCCCGGTTCTGCATCTCAAATACTGGACCCCCATTGGATTAGGTAAACTAGCCAGCATCATTGGCAAGCCCCTATATATGGATACGCAAACAGCTGAGTCCTCAAGGCTAAAATATGCCAGATTATGTGTAGAAGTGTCTACAACCTCTCCCCTTCCAGATATCATCCATATTCAGACCCCCACAGGTGATGAAACCCAAGTAGTTGAATATGAATGGAAGCCCAAACCATGTATCCCTTGCCAAGATTTCAGTCACTCCACTGATAATTGCCCCCTGATTTGCCCTCAGAGATGCCCTCAAGCTAGTCAGATCACAAAGAGTCAATGGGTTGTAAAAAAGCCTAGCACAGTGCCTGATAAGGTGGGTTTTACTGCCCCATATCAAAGCAAGGCTCCACCTCATATCAATGAGGATGCGGATGAACATCAGAGAATCTTCTAAAGGAATAGAAATTGGATCCGGATCTCCGCAAATTAGGATCCATAAAAATAAATTTTCCCATTTCATGGGCTCATTCTGGGAGGTTTGAAATCTTGAGATTTGGCCTGCTGTGTTGTTTCTGGTGCTGCTTGTATTTGGCTGCCTGGTCTAGGATGTGTTGTGTCCTTTTGGTCTCCTTGTATCGTTGTTGTTCGGTTTTTTCTATTTTGTTGTGTTGTATCTACTTGTTTGGGTGTCCCTTGGCCACCTTGTTTGGTCTTTTGTTTGCCTCCTCTACAGATGTGAGGGGGGCTTGCTCTCCTGCTTTCATGTTGTATCTTTGTTGATTTTTTAATATATCTGGTAGGGGTCCGCCTAACCCCAGCTTGCCCATCAAAAAAAAAAAAAATAGTTGATTCCGACTGCGATGATTGCCGAATCAAAATAAAATAAATAAACTAGAATCTTAGCTACGAAAGCGGATGCATTGCCCATCTGAACAAAAGGAGAGTTTCTGAACTTAAGACAGCCTATTGTATAGATGCGCAACCCATAAAAGGATAAACTACACCTGATCTATTCGATTAGCAGCTAACTATCAATCAAGTTTGGAAAAAGGGGGGATAGGGATAGAGTTTCCCAAAACATAGCAAGGTTCTTTTACTCGAATGCATTGTCATTCAACCTTGTTAAATGCCCGTTTTTTGACGCCATGGTTGAATTCATAAGCCATTTTGGACATGAATTAAAAGTCCCAAGTTACCATGAGATGAGGAATACATTCCTCAAAAGAGAAGTGGAGAACATAGAGTCTACAATGGAAGAATATAAGAAAGAGTGAAAGAAGACAGGTTGCACTCTTATGTCAGATGGTTGGACGGATGGAGTGAATAGATCCATTACTAATTTTTTGGTAAATAGTCTAATGGGGACAGTTTTTTTGAGATCAGTAGATACTTCTGATATCTCAAAAAATGTAGATAACTTGTCTGCTCTACTTGACTCGGTTGTGGAAGAATTGGGAGAGGAAAACGTAGTACAAGTAATCACGGATAGTGCGGCTGCATATGTGAAAGCAGGAGAGTTGTTGATATAGAAGAGGAAAACATTATTTTGGTCTCCTTGTGCCACTCATTGCATAGATTTGATGCTTGAAAACAATGGAAAACTACCAACCCATGCAGAGACCATAGCAAAAGCCAGGATGATCACAGTGTACATTTACAATCATAGTTGGGTTTTGCATCTTATGCGAAAGCATACGAAAGAAGAATTGACAAGGCCAGTTGTGACATATTTTGCAACATGCTTCCTGACATTGACGAGTCTAAGAGAGAAAAAGGCGGGCTTGATGCAGATATTTGCCTCGGATGATTGGCAAAAAAGCACATATTCCAAGATACGCGAAATTGTGTTGGGTGATTCCACATTTTGGCCTAATGTGTATTATTGTTTGAAATGCACATCCCCTTTGGTGAAAGTTTTACGCTTAGTGGATTCAGATGAGAGGCCTACCATGGGGTACATTATGAGGCTATGGACCGAGCTAAAGAGGCCATTGCAAAGAATTTGGGCCACATGAAGAAGAAATATGAGAAAATTTGACACATCATTGATGAACGTTGGGACAGGCAACTTCATAGGCCCTTGCACGCAGCAGGTTACTTTTTAAATCTGTGGTTTCAGTATGAGGAGTCAAATGACGTGGACCTTGAAATTAAGGTGGGGCTATTGGATTGCATAGAAAGAATGGTTCCAAGTTCAAAAGAGAAGGTGCTAATTAGTAACCAACTTGATAAGTTCAAGAAAGCAGAGGGTCTCTTTGGACGGAAAATGGCAAAGTTAATGAGGGAAGAAAAGCTACTAGGTAAATTCTTTAAGTTAAAATTTTAATTGAATTCTTATCTTATGTATTTAGAAATTATCATAATTATTTTTTGGAAAAATAGGTTTATGGTGGGACACCTTTGGAGATGAATGTCCCGAGTTGCAAAAAATTGCAATTCGAATTGAAAGCCTGACGTGTAGTGCTTGTGGTTGCAACCGTAACTGGAGCACATTTGAGCAGGTAAATATTAATTACATTTAAAAAGAAGAAACTTACTCGAACAGAAGAGGTTGAATGCACTTGTATTTGTAAAATACAATCTTCAACTTCGAGTTCGCAATTCAAATAGGAGGGGCAAAAAATGATTTGATCCTATTTCGTTATCTGCCATGGACTCGGAAGATGAGTGGATAACGGAAAGGGATGGACCTGTGCTTCCCGAAGACACGACTTGGCTGCATATGGTTGAATGTTTTGTCGAGGAAGTTGCAGAAGATGAGACTGGCGCTGACTCCAGTCATGCGCCTCAACAAAAGAGAAGACGTAAGCTATTTGTAATTTCTCTTCTTAATAGTAAAGACATGATTTATTGATATTCATTCATGTAAATGTAATGGGCATTAGAAACCTCAACAAAAGGAAGGACAAGCGCTAATTGCAAGATGAAGAAGAAGAATTTGGCTCTGCTCCTGACACAGATGATGGAGATGAGGGTGTTAATGTTGAGGGAGGAACTACCGATGCCGATGACGAAGATGATGATGAGAATGTGAATGGGATCAACGACATCCACGATCTATACTTAATTCAATCATGATATGTTTCATGTTTCGTTTTGTGGTTCATGTGTGAGACTTTAAAGTTGTTTTTGTCTTTTTGAGATTATTATAGAGAGAATGAATGGATTTTGCCAATTTGGTAATGAATGGTTAATTAATTTTAATTATGACAATCGGTTAATAAGTGGTTATCAAGCATTTCATGTTATTTATTTTAATGGTTTTGAATGGAAAATTGATAATTACTCTTTTTATTCTTATTTATAATTTTTCCTATTTTTTATTATTTTTATATATAAATCTGAAAAAATCTTACGATTTACGATTCGACCCCTCTTACGATTTACGATACGATTCCGATTTTCAAAACATTGAGAGGGAGAGCAAATGATTGTCCAGGGCCCCAGGTCCCTTAGCGAGGATCTGTCATGCTTGTGACTCCGTTTCAAACATAAAAAGAACTTCATTCTTCGCCAACATAGAAGGACAATGTAAAGATGGGATTTCCTAGGACACTTGCGCCCATTTCCAGAGCTCCTGCAAGCTCTCAGGGAACCCATCAGGCAAGCTCTTAGGGAACCCATTCGCATATCCACTTCCCTATCCGAGATAGGTAAAGATGGAACCCCTGAACTTTTGTGATGGTAAATTTTGCCCGAATCAGGCCAAGGATCATCCTCACCACCAATGGGTTCTACCCTAGAGGATGAGCTAGCACGAGGAACCCATTTTGGGGATCTGGCCCGATGACACCAACGGCATTTATCCCGCCAACTGAAATTAAGATATTGGCAGGGAGAGCAAAACCATACTCCTGATCTATTATCTTGATCATGCCTGCTCCGCCATCCAAAATTATTGTAGCGACAATGTGAGCATTGCCGATCCTCGGCCATCGCTCCTTAAAGGCTGTATCTTGTATGTACTGAATCTCCGAAAAAGAAACTTATATAACACTCGCCTCAAATTCATAATGAGGGCAGTTGGCGAGCAAGAGCTTGTCCATCAAATACGGATGACAAGAACACCTCTCAGACTTGGTAAACAAATTTGTTACCCTAAAATCCGTCTAAAAGTACAGAAGCAAGAGAGTGCCATCAAGGTGTTTATCCAAATCATAACTCTATCAGACTTTATGTCTTATCTCTTTAGTCAGAAAAAAGTCAAGCGAGTGGCTGCAAGAAAATGCAAAGACCTCTGTGTAATCAATGGTGCCGAGCAATCTCAGCTGCAATAGTCATGGACCAATATGCTCTCTCAGGTTGAGTAAATGGTTCTTCGGGTCGGGTTCGAATTGGCCTCAACCAGAACCAAGTTGCACCCCTAAGCACTGATCATTTCGTTGCCCAAGACAGTCAGTATTAGTGTATACAATAGGAGTAAGAGGAGAACGAAGGTGAGAATAATTCAAATGTGGTCTCGTATAAATAACACTAGTAAAATTTGGGACATAAAAAGAGAAATTAGAGGTGCTGACATAAATTGACCGGCAATATGAATGTCAGGAATAGTATTGTGACAAAAACTAGAGCAGCACAGTTGAGGAAGCAAGAGTTTTTAGATCTTCAGACCACTTCGTATTTATCAATAAAGGAGTTAGATGTGTGTTGTACATGGCTAAGGGCATAGTGGTCATTGTTATATTCTCTCTTTTATATAAATACACAACTGAGGGGGAGCATATCCCAACTCACTCTTTTCTCTTCTTTCTTCTCTTCAACATAGTATCAGAGCCCTAGGGCATGCTCTTTTCTCTTCTTTCTTCCCTTCAACATGGTATCAGAGCCCCACCAGGGTTGTGGTGCCCTAAGGACCACCATAGAAGACTACCATCTTCTTCTTCTTCTTCTTCTTCTTCTTCTTCTTCTCCGACCACCCACTACCGGCCTCCCTGACCCTCCCGCCCTCCCCGACCCACTCCTGCCACCCACCCCTCGCCTCCCGACCTTCCCTGCCCTTCTCACCCCAACCTCCCCGACCTCTTGGCCCTCCCGCCGCGCCTCCCGACTTCCCCGCCCTCCCCAACCCTCCTGCCCCAACCTCCAGTTGCAACCCCTCCCTCGGCTCCCAGCCTCCCCGATGCTCCCACCACCACCACTTCCGGCAATCCTAGACCCCCAGCCCTCCATTTTCTCTCTCTTTCTCTATTTTCCCTTCGCTGTCCCTCTCCTTGGGTTAAACCTAATCTAGTTCTCATCCTTTCTCATGGTCTAGATCCTCTTTGGGTGCTCTTTCCTTTAGCCGCGGCTTCGATTCTCTTTGTCCCTTCAAGGCCTTCCCATGTCTAATTATTATCTTGCTCTTCATCGGAGCCGCACTCTTTCTTGGGCTCGTCTAGTGGCTAGAGGCCTAAGGGCATAGTGGTCATTGTTATATTCTCTCTTTTATATAAATATAAGTGAAGGGGAGCATATCCCAACTCACTCTTTTCTCTTCTTTCTTCTCTTCAACAATAGGGATCCTAATTAGCTATCAGTAGCATCTAGGATTAGAAGGATCCATCCATGTGCTTCATATTAAGTTAAAGTGGGAACAAACAGAAGATACAATAAATGAAACAAGCTAAGGTGATCAAGGAAGAGATAAACAATGATTTTTATTTTATTTTTTTATTTTTTTATTTTTTTATTTTTTTTAATATTAAGAGATAAACACTGATGTTCTCACTAATGTGAACAAAGTTGGACTGAGTAATATCACTGCCAATTTTCTTGAACCAAGTCTAATGAGCCTACTAGGGAAAATTATAATGCATGCCATATGCACAGAAAACACCTGCTATTACAAGTGATGAAGACTAAATATTAACTTATGCCACAGTGGAGAGAAGAACAAGGGGTCAAGGTCGAACAACACAGGCTCAAGAACTTCACGACCCTAGTTTGCCTGAGATAGTTTCATAGGTTCAGTGATGGATTGATCTACGAATGACTCGGCCACAGGAGAACTTGACACTGGACCTGGAATCATTACATGTTAACCAAGCCCTACTGGCTACAGAAATCAGTGTCCAATTTTTAGTCATTTTCACCACTGATACAAATATTTCCTCATAATCAACCTGGTCCTTCTGAGTAATTATTTGCAACATTGGAGCTTTTCAATGCTTAATACTCTTTAACTCTACACAGCCATCTGCATCCAGTTGAAGATTTTCCAAGAGACTGAGAGCAAAATGCCCAATTATTTAAGTTATGCACAAATAGGCCTAGGTATAGGAATGCGAAATGTGCATGCTTCAGGGTGCAATTGTAGCGCAGGGAAGGAAGATAGCAAAACCAAAAAGCCAAATATATAGAAGAATAGTCAAATAGTTCAAAACATTCAAAAGTTCTCTCCTCCCCTCTTTCAATCGCCCATATATCGCTTTTTTACAGGTCAAAAGAGTCCTTTTTTAATAAAAAACAACTTCTAAACTATAGGAAGGAACTACACAAGTAAAACTCCTAAAATCTATGACTACCAGTGAAGCGTCGAGAGGGACACATTTCTTGGGCCAGGTGATGAGGATGATGCCTATTCATGGGTGAAAATTTAGTTACAGAGAAAAGAAATCATTTACTCATTACCCATAAAAACTTTTATTTTCTATTGATCGATTTGTTATGAGAACGTAAGAAAATCGCCTCTTGAAATATACCCAACGTAAACATACCTATCTCCATCAGTTAGTTAAATCCATTAGGCATAGGGTAGTAACAGGGTGGAAACTGTTTTTAATAGAAAATATAAACCCTGGATATGTACAACTGTTCACAAATACTATGAACTACTATGCAATGTTTCATATTCTCTCAAGCATCATTTTGACATCATTAGGTATGCATGGAGTTCCGAAGTTCAGATTTAGAAGGTATATACCGTATTACCACGGCTTCATTAAATAAAAAAGAACAATAAAATGATTAAATTTGCTTTAGATAAGAAGTTTTGAGTTCGTTTTGCAAGACTCACTAATCTCCTGCAAAAGAAAAAACCAAGCTGCTGCCATTGATTTTAGTAATAAGTTAGATTATTGAGTTCTGGTAGAGATTGTTTGACTTTGACTTTGATTTTTCCAGACGTGGGGTTCACATCACACCACTGTCTTTGTAAAGATCTCATACGTATGATGAACACAAAGAAGATGAAGAGATGAGCCTTTGATAATGGGAGACATATACACACACACGCACATTCATATATACATATATATTGCAATGACAGAATACCCTGAAGTTCCATCTTCCAACAATGCCTCTCAAGATGAAATGCTTGCTTGAAACATTGACAGCTCTTTTATTGATTATAGAAACATTGACAGCTTCTCAACATAAAAATGGTGATTAGTGATTACCAACAACAAATCCCTTTATCTTTAATATTTATATCCATAAATAGGGTCCGGGGGCAACTGTCTTTGCATTCCAAACTAGATGCATTGAGAGGAATGCTTCAAGATTGTTAAAGTCGGTGGGGAGAGGAGAAGAGAGTCGGTTTGAATTCTAGGAGATAAGCTTGAAGCATTGCTCGCATGCCATCTAGTTTGGAATGATATGCCAGCTGCCCCCAGCCCCTATTTAAGTGATAAATATGGGTTTTATAAGGCTAGTAGGCTCCAGCCCATATGGGCCCACTACACCTACTCCATTATCTATTGGGTTTATATATTAGAACATATCCAACAATATATCCAAAATAACATGCAAAGGGATCAATGGTCAGCTCTTGCATCAAATGTCGAAACCATGTCAACTTTGCTGCAGACTGCCTTGTGGTTGTACCTGGATGGCTGGATCTACTGCCCAATTAGCACTTGTGTATCTCCATAAATCGATTTTTATTCCTTTTGTGCAGGACAAGACAGTCCGTGGTGTAAATTTCCTTTCAGATTTCTCATTACTGCTTGCATGTTTTCTCCATAAGGAACAGACAGAAACCGACATACTTGATTAGCTGCCTAAGTTATGTCTAGTCAAGTAATGTTTAAATATTTTAGGGCTCCTACAATGCTTTGGTATGACAGTTTTTTCACACTTTGTCCTCGCTCTGCACTTGCCCTTTTTTTGGAGATAGTTGATGTATCGATAGGTTTGGCATTTGACATCCAATAATTTATAGCAGGTTTGACTCATGTTTGTCCCACACAATCATCCTTCAACTTCTTCACATAAAAAGTATTTAGTTATTAGATCTCCAAGATCTTACGTGTAAAAATCTTTCTTATGCTCTCTTCAGAAGTTTTATGTCATCAATACATCTAGTAATGATTAGGTCATCAACAACACAAACAAGAACAAGCCTCAGACCTATTCCTGTTTCCGAATGAATGAAGAATTATATGAAACACTTCTTTTGACCCTTTTCTTATGGCTATAGCAAAGTTGTCAATCCATGCCTTTGGTGCTTGCTTTTGTCCATATATAGCCTTCTTTAGCTGACAAACGAAGTTCTTTCTATCAGCCACTTTCAAGTGTAGGGTTTACTCAATATCGACTTCCAATTTTAGGTTTCCAAGCAAGAGTGCATTTTTTACGTCCATTTGCCGTAGAGACAAGTTATATGAGTTAGCCAAGTCCAAAAGTCATATAGATTGTATTCAGAGACCAGTTATATGAGTTAGCCAAGTCAAAAAATCATATAGACTGTATTCATGTTTGTTACTGGACTCATGGTCTCATTCTTTTGTTCAAACACTGAGTTGGACGTAAACTCGGCCAACGTAAAAAAGAGTCGAATTGAGCCCGTAAATCATTGATGGGATCAACATTTTATTTACTCAATCAATTCAAAATCAAAAGCGTTTTTTATTGACTTGGGATGAAAATACTCAGATTCCACCAAGGTAAAATAGAGTCAACTCGATCAAGCTTTTGATTCACTCAGGGAATTTTTAAAGAGTGGTCTCAACATAATCCATTACATGTTGTTGATTGTATCCTTTCTCCACAAGACAGACTTTGTACCAATCAACAACCACATCTAATTTTTTTTCTTCACTTTCCACATCTGCTTGCATTAAAAAACACTCTTCTTCTTTTTTTCTTACTTGTTACTCTAAAATATTTTCTGCTAAGCCAATTTTTTCTTGCAAACTAAGAAGACTTGTTAACATAAAAAAAGAGACTGATACTGAGAAAGAGAAGAGAGGGGATTAGGAGGCGTGAGGGAAAGAGAGAGAAAATAGAGGGGTTCGAGGATCTAGTTTCGGTTGGAAAAACATGAGCATTGAACACGAAAGTGAGAAGACAAGGGAGAGGAGTAGCAGATCTAACGGAAGATTTCTAGGAGACTGGCAATGTTTCCACTGCCATTACAACAACTTTAAATGGAGGCAAAGATGCAGAAGATGCCCGTTACTCGGTGCCCTTCACTAAGTACATCCCGGAAATTGGGGCTTAGTACCCCTGGGGAGCGGAGTTCTAGGGGGATTGCTGGACAAGTCTCAGATTTTAGACACCAAAACTGGCTCTGCTCTCCATGCCAATACCTTAACTTCAGTTGGCGGAACGAATGCCGTTGGTGTCATCAGCATAAATCCTCCCTGAAGTGGGTTCCTAGGTCCAGTTTCCCTTCGGAGGTTTCCATTAATGATGAGAACGATCTTTGGCCCAACTTGGGTAAAATATCTAGCAACAACAACTCAGGGTTTCGATCTTTATCTATTTAGGGCAAGGAAGTGGAGAATCGTATGGGTTCCCTAAGGGTTTGCTTGTTAGGGAAAAAAAAGAACCCTAACGAATCGTTGCAGGATCTCTGGACTTGGGCGAAAATGTCTTGGGATATCCCCTCTTTAAATTGCCATTCGATTTTGTTGCCAACTGAGGTTCTTTTTATGTTTGAATCTGAGTCTCAAGCCCTACAGATTCTTGCTATGGGATCTGTGGCCCTGGGCAATTGTTTGCTCTCCCTCTCACCATGGAAACAGGATTACATCCAAGGAGAGGAGGCCTTTTGGGTTCATTTCCATGGAATCCCACAGCACGTCTTGGCTATCTCAACGGTGGAGGCGCTAAGGGCTCTCTATGGTAGAGTTGTAGAAATTAAAATGGAGGGTAGCCATCAGAACTGAATGAGTTTTGTTTCGGCTAAAATTATAGCCCCCCCGTTGGCATTTTCTTCACTCCTGTATTAAGCTCAAAGTCTCAGATCAGATCTACACTGTGGGGATCGAGCTTTCGAAGGCGAAAGCGGTCCCTGATTCAATCATCCCTGGGTCAGATCGTTATCTGCCGGAGGAACAGTGTCGGGCGATTGGGAGTTGCCTGTCCGGCGAGACGTTGAACACTGGGATTTCAAATTTCAAATGTCCAAATCTGCAGGGCGGGGTTCACGAGAAAGACCTTTTTGTCTGCCCCAAAAAGTCGTAGCTTTGTCCGGGCCTAGAATTTCTGCTCATAAGCAACAAGTAGCCTGGTTGAGCACGACTACAAAGTCGGCTGACCTGCACCCAAGATCCAGGAAATTGTTTGACTATAAAAGGCCTGCTAGAGTCTATAATCGTTTAAAGTTGGCGGCAAAGTAGCCTCAGTCCCATCACAATAAAAAGATGAATCACTTGGTGAATGCACTGGTTTCGATCTCTGGATCAAGGACGAATAGGTTGCTTAAGATCCTAAGATCTCTTGCTAAATTGGGAAGGATTGGCCCATCCCCCAATTAATCTTTCGTGGTCATAAGTGGAAGGTCAAGGAAATTTCTTTTGATGTTCTTGCCTTTAACTCCCATCTTGGGAAGGTGCGCAGGTCTCCCTGGAAGGGATGGCTCGAATAATTGAGACGGCGGAGGAGACTATGGGAGGCTTCGAGAGAGGCGGCCATCTCTTACCTGGAGGGAGAAATTGAAATTCGATCATCCCCTGGCTTCCTGAAAAGAAATCCGGATGCAATTCGCATGGGTTTGCCGTCTCCCCTCTTTCAAAGCTTTCTGGATGAACTTGGGAAATGTTACTATTAATTGACTTTGGCGGTATGGAGGTGGAGACAGCTGATGGATGAAGGCTAAAATGACTATATTATAAGGTATTTGGTTTGGCGTGATTAGGGAAGTATTTAAACTGCATATGATAAGATTTAGAAAGGAAGAATCTAGTTTTTGGTTTAGACTCGCCGGTTCAGGGTATGCCCTGGCCAACTCTATTTGATACTATGTAATGTCAGGCGGGACTCTTGGTCCCTAATGTAATTATTATAGAATCAATAAAAATATGTCATCTTTCCAAAAAAACAAACACTCTTATAAATGGGATGGGTTGTGATCTCAAGGGAGTCATTTATTGAGTGCATTCATCTCCTATACCATAGCTTCTATCCATTTGCACTTTTGCTTGCATCTTCAAAAGGCGACGATTCTGTAAATCTTTGTACTTTTGTTGATAAAGCTTATTCTTGCAAGGATCAGAATTGTTGGCCAACCATTTTTCTTTTCAAAAAATAGTGCTTGCATATTTGCTTCACCGACGACTAAAATCCTTCATGTTTGTCAGCTTCTTCAAATTGAAGGTGCTTGTTGCTTTAATCAAATTGGAATTGTATGTCAATTTCTTTGTTTCCTCTAATATTTAGTAGTAGCATGACTGAATTCTCCCCCTTAATCGTATTGATGTGTTGATGGATCATAGATATTGTACTAATTGATGGTCATATATTGAGACCAATGTTTAAATACTCAGACTCGGATGAGACTTGACCAATGTAAAAAGGAGATTTGAAGAGATCTGCATAGATATAATCAAGGAATGACGTGGAGATGACCCTATTGTTCGTTTACCTTCATTACATTCATAACCCCCCATTTTATACTTAATAACAATCCTGAAAGCAATCAGAACCCTTGAAATAAACTAACCTCATCCCTACAAATCACCCTTAAGAGAATAACATAACAGACTATTAAATAACAACTTAAGTTGATCACCACCTGACTTATTATGGCTGAAGTTGATGTCCCCCACCAAATCACCAATTTAAGTCATTAGGAGTTACGACCCCAGAACATTAAAATAAAAGGAGAACTGCTAGAACTTCTTTCCCATCATTATATGGGTGTTCTTGCCCCCCCCCCCCCCCCCTCCCGGTCGTAGAGAACTCAGCTCTAGCAAGAAAACATGCTGGTATTGGGCTTAGGTAGTAGGACCTAGCCACTTCAATTTATCCTTGAATATCACGTACTCTTGTTGGGTGGTTTACCCAACAACTTGACGAGAAAATCCACATACTCTCATGCCTTGAAAGGCATCTCCTTCATGTCCAATATGTCTTCAAGAACTTCATTAGGCTTCTTGGGAAGATGCTTCACTTAAATATTCATGTCCTCGTGGTCATCCATAAAAAAAGTATTTATGTCCTTATGGTTTTCACCATAGTTACCGGAAACTTCCTAGTTAGATGGTGTAAGCCCAAGGGTTCCCATGGGTTAATCATTCACCTTACCTTCTTGTTTTGATGCTAGCAAACCAAATTGATTAGCATTTATGGACTAATGTGTTGCTTTGAGGTGTTGTGTTGTAGACATGATTTTCATGTCATAATCGTCATTACACAACTCATCTCAGCACATAGCTTGTGGATCAAGGAGTAAAGGAACCAAGAGCTTTCACCTACAGTGAAGTCATCACCATTTGGAGATGATCAAGTCAAGAAGCTCAACATGAAGATCCCACAAGTTCCCTAAGCAAGTGTCAAGAAGGAGTTTGGAGTTGAACATGCCATGATGACACCTCACAACATGCAGTGAAGAATGGAGGATATCACAAGAGCAAGACAAGTTGAAGATGTTCACCTCAAGCTAAAGAAGTCCAAGGAAGTGCAAAGGAGCGAATACATTTCAAGAAGACTCAACGGTATCATTTTTAGAATGTATTTAGAGTCCTCTTGATTTTATGTTAAATGCACTTTCAAAAGATTTTCAAATGGTTTTATACTTAACCTTTTACATCTTTGAAAACCATTAACACACACCCAAAAATGTGTTTGAAAACCTAGGACTAAAGCCCAAAGACCATGGCCGAAAGCCCCTGACTTTTAAAGTAAAAATGGAATTTTATACAGGGCCGGTTGATCGGGCTATTCCGGGCGACCACGGAATGGTACCTGGAATTCCAGGAAATCTCGAAATTTATCGGGCCGGTCGACCGGGGCAAGCCGGGCAACTGCGGATATGGTTCTGTTTCAAACAGAAACAATCCAGCATGATTTGGGCGGGCAACCGTCGTGGGTCGGTCGACCGCGGATAGGTTTTTGAGCCGAATTTTTGAGCTAACAGGTAGCCCTCGCCGGGCGACCGCCATGGGGCCGGCCGATCTCGACGGTAAAGAATTTGAAAATAAAAAAAGGGCACCCGATAGGGGCGGCGACCGCGGTGGCTCGGTCGACTGCGATGGTCGGGCAAACTAACCGTTGGGGCGTTTTCTGCTTGACTTTTTCAAGCCAGTTATTCATAGTTTTACACCAAATGGTCATATTTTCAAATACACTATATATACATGATTAAAACCTATCTCTTTGAACATTTTTACAAAGATCAAATCCCATTTTCCTTGAGCAAAAACTTTCTTATCAAAAGCTAAACCTCTTTGATCTTGCATTTGCACATTCTATCAAGAGGTACTCCATAGGCTTTGCATTTTATCTTTTCTTGGAGTGTTGGTGAGCTATTAAAGTTTGTAATCCGCCTATCTAAAGAGGCATTGAGAGTTTTTCATTTATTTTCTTCATTGTATTTGAGGGTCTCCTCTTCGGCCCTTTTAAGAAAGGAGAAGACATTGTAAGAGGGTGTGATCCCTCATCAAGGCTTCGTGCGAAAAAGGGTCTGTCTCCTTTGGAGTTGACGGAGTTAGTGTACGGCTTGGAGATTCGCCCGTAGAAGAATCTCATATTTTAGTGGAGATCCCAAGGAGGTAAACTTGGAAGAGTGGAGTAGGTCTTGTGATAGACCGAACCACTATAAATCGTGTGTTCCTTGTGGTTGTTTCTCTTCTCCTTCATCTCTTGCAATTCGTGGTGATTGGTAAACTCTACCCTTTCTTGTATTTATGTTTTATTAAAATAAGGGTTAGGGAAAATAGGCTTAAAGTAATATCTAAACCCTATATTTCATTATCTTGAATATTTGAACAAGGGTTACATTAAGAAATGCTTAATTAGTAAATTAATTTTAATAATCCATTTAATTAAGCACAAAAATTTTAATTGACCAATTCACCCCCCCTCTTGGGTTGTCACACCCGTATTTCAGAAGGGAAGCTTGCTTCCCCGAAAACTTGCTTTTGACGCTAAGTTCTTCTCGCTTCCTATGCGTTTCTTCTTAATTAAGAGCACGCTTCCTATTTAGATGATTATTTCTTCTTAAAATGATATTTTCTCTGGATAATGGTGAAAGAGCGTATTTGAAAATATAGTGCATTTAAAACTTTAAAACTCATCTTAAGTTTCAAATGAAAATTATGTGGACCTTCTTCCAAAATACTTAATATTAAATATACATGAATAAAACATGTGAAACCGTAAATTCTTAAAACTTATAATTTTAATTAGTAGTGAAATCTTCTTTTCTACTGGTAATCTTATAATCCTAGCTTATATTAACCCGTCCTCCCTAAGCTACTACAATCCTAATCTTTCTATGTACTTCTTGTTTGCTTCCAATGAGGCTTCTTACATGCTTCATGTTGACTTTGAGTGACACTTCCCATACACTTCTCTTTACATTCTTTAGAGCTTTTTGCATTCGCATTTTCTCTTTTCTAAACCCCTCAGATTCCGCACTCTCTTCCAACTCTGGCAATGATGGTTTTCACAATTATTGAAACCATAGAATTTATGCAAATCAACCACATCAAAGATGAGATTAATCTGAAGGTCATCTAAAAAAATCAACAACATATGCATTGTCGATGATCTAGTTAACGATCTTACAAGGGCTAATCTTTATAAATTTGGTGCTGCTCACTAGTATTAGTAATTGTTGGAATATGTAACTTTCCTAAGGGCATTTAGGACTTTGTACATTCCTTTATGTTTTAGTATAAAGATATGAGTCAGGGGGAGATTACCCTAACTCATTCATTCCTCTCTCTCTAAACTCTCGGTTAACATGGTATCAGAGCCTTAGGGTTTTCTGATCCGTAGGGTTCTCTATCAGCCTCCATCTTCTCTGCCACCCCTTCCCCTCCTGCCGCAAAACCCTAAACCCAACTTCGGCCAAAGTTTCATCTGAGGCACACTGGCATGCCGTCTTTTTCCTCGTGAGAATTAGTCGTTCCCTTTGAGTCGAAGGCAGCAGGCCCTCCCTCCCACCATTCCCTGCGCATAACTCCTGGTCCACCCCCTTACAGCAACCCCACCCCAATTTTCTACCGACGGCGGGATTTTTTATTTTTTTTTCCAGCAACGAGGATTTGCACCCCCTCAAAATAAGTTTCCAGGGTTTTTTTTTCCAGCCCCCAATTCCTAGGTTTGTTGGTAAGCCCCATACCCCAAGTTTTTCAACCCACATCATTTTCCTCCTCTTCCTTTCATCCCTTGGTAAACCGTACCACTCTTTTCTCCCTGTTATTATGTTTTAGATCTTCATCTCCTATCATACTTTGATTCTTGTTTGTCTTTGCGGCTCCCCTCTGTGCCCCATGGCTCCCCTCTTGCCAAGCTCCGTCGATGCCCGTCATTCTTGGAGCCGCGTCTAGCTTTCTTAGCGTATTCTAGTTTGCCCACCTATCCCGTTATCTCCTGTTATTCGTCTTGGTTTGGATTGTCTATTTCTTTCTTGCTTGTTGTTATGGAGGAGGTGCTTGACAATCCTTCCACAGGAGTGGCTCCTGGTGTTCGTCTGACACCCTCTTTGGCGTCTTCTTCGTCATCATCTCTCTCTGTGGATGGATCATTCCCACAGATCACTACTGTTAAGTTGGATGGGGCAAACTACGTTACTTGGAAAGCAGCCGTCAAGAAATATCTTATTGCCCGTGGGAAAGCCCACGTCATTCGTCGTGATCCTCCTCCTACGACGGATCCCACCTTTGATCGATGGGAACAGGAGGATGCTCTTGTTTGTACCCTTCTGTGGCAGAGTATGGCCCCTCACGTCTCTGGGCCCTTGATGCTTCTGCCTAGTGCGAAACGGATCTGGGATCAGGTTACTCTTCTTCACTCTGGCGTGGCAAACATTAGTCGGATCTGTTCTACCTATTCTTAGTGGATGCGTTTCCGCCGTGGTGATCTTCCTCTTGCCACCCATTACAGCCAATTCGTTGGCCTCTATCAGCAGCTTGATGTTTACATGCCGCTTACCACGGATCTCACAGAGGCTACCCGTCAGAGGGATCAGATCCGTGTTGTGCAGTACCTTGAGAGTTTGGGTCCAGAGTACATGCATCTTCGTCAGCAGATTATCGGTTCTTGCGCTATTCCTTCCCTTACTGAGATTTACTCCCACGTCCAGCAGTGCTCTCCTGGTGATCCAGTGATATCTGTCCCTATTGATGGTTCTGCTCTCGCGACCTATGATGGCAGTACTCGCCCGCCTCGTGGTCGGGCCTCCTCTGGTCGTGGCCTCCTCTGGTCGTGGCCGTGGCCGTGGCCGTGCCGGCCGTGGTGGTGGTCGTTCTGGTGGTGGCCATGGCCGTTCTTTTTGCACTTACTGTCAGCGCGAGGGACATTATATTGACCATTTCTATACCCTGCATCCCGAGCTTCGTCAGGTACGCTCGGCTCACATGGGTGCTACTACTGCTTCTGCTTCAGATTGCGCTCCCTCTGCTTCTGTTCCTGCACCAGCTGATTCCACCTATACATTATCTCGTGCCAATTATGAGGAGTTCCAGCGTCTGCGGCTCAGTTCTCGTCCTCCCTCTGCATGTTTCGCCCAGCCAGGTAGTTCACCCACTACCCTTCTATCTAGCTCAGGGTCATGGATCATTGACTCTGGCGCATCCAATCACTTGACTGGTAACTCTTCTCAGCTTCATTCTTTTCGCTCTTTCTCGTCTCCCTCTCAGTCTATCGCCCTTGCTGATGGGTCCACTACACCTATCACTGGTGTTGGTCATATCTCCCCTCATCCTGCTCTTACCTTATCTTCTGTTTTATGTGTACCAAAATCACCATTTAGTTTACTTTTAGTTAGCCAAATTACTAAATCTCTTCACTGTTCTGTCTCATTTTTCCCATCTTACTGTTTGTTTCAGGATCTCTCGACTGGGAAGACGATTGGAACGGGTCGTGAGGTAGATGACCTCTATCGTCTTGACTGCCGGTCGCCTACTGTCTTACATAGCTCTGTGGATACATTTCAGTGGCATTGTCGCCTGGGGCATCCTTCACTTCAGCGGCTGCAGCAGACTTCTCTAGTTTTCTAAACCCCTCAGATTCCACACCTTTTTCCTGCACTCTCTTCCAACTCTGGCAACGATGGTGTTCACAATTATTGAAACCATAGAATTTATGCAAATCAACCCAATCAAAGATGAGATTAATCTTAAGGTCATCTAAAAAAATCAACAACATATGCATTGTAGAGGATCTAGTTAACGATCTTACAAGGGCTAATCTTTATAGATTTGGTGCTGCTCACTAGTATTAGTAATAACATCTCTTACCTCAGAATACAGCTAAAATGTTCAGTGTAACCCTCTCCATCATCACTAAATAAAGCATACTACGGAAATAAGTCAACTACATGTGGCTTATGCCCATATATAGCTTCAAACAGTGTCTCCTTAGTAGACTTGTTGATAGAATTATTGTAGAAACATTTTGATTCTGGTAATACCAAGTCCCTAGCCTTTACATGATCACCCACAATGCAATAATGCAGGTTCCCTAGTCAGTTTGAGAATGTGCAGTGCTGGAATACTGCAGACCTAACTTCTTCTAAAGTGTACGCCAAAAGTGACCTACACATTTCACATCCCGATCAGAAAGTATAACAATAGGTATCACGTGCACATATGATATAGAACACTTTCTATTTTTTTGGGCTGCCTTAAAATAGAGATTAGGCTTAATTTACGTTCATCAAAGGAATGAAATTGATCCGACATCAGGCTTAATTTAGTTCATCGAATAGATGAAATTGATCCTCCACCAATGGTTGGGGTTAAACAAGGGGTTTTAAGGTGTTTGGGCCTACATATAGAGTTTGATTTACTTTTCAGTAGGCTGATGAATAATTATGAGTGCTCTTCATACTGTATTTTGATCATGCCTTGATCAAAAAGCTATGTTGTTTCATCTCGCTCTAGGATTGTTTGTGAAGATCTTGGAACTTTTGTGTGTTTGTTCAACTTCTTAGCAAAGTTTCTACTTTTGGCAGATAATTTTTTGAATGGCAAATACTTTTGGTGAATTTCTAGTAGAATTACTTGCACCACCCCATAAGGGTCACTCATAAGGGAAGAATGACAAAAAAAATCTCTATATATATAATAGGCAAATGCAACAATAAACCTCAATAAAATGAATCAACACTCTCAGCAGATCCATTGTTTTAGATTTACATTCAGGGTCTTCCTAAGTCCTCACCAGACTTTAGATAATTAAAAATATCATGAAAAGATATGTCTACACAAGACTGAATAGACAGAATTAAAAAATTTATGAAACCATGCATCAGAGTTGATCACCTGAATAGACAACTTCTGGACAAGAAAATTACCAGCATAAGGAACTAACATGTTTGCATCTTGGACAAGTGCACCAATCCTCATTTTCATGCTAAGACAGCGCGATTGAGCAATACTCACTGCCCAAATGAATCTTTCAGGATCGCGGGCAAGTCGCTTTATCTTGAGAGGGACAGCGGAGTGCTGAAGGTTGAAGATGGAAAATAATGTGTTAAATGGAGCAAGAGAAAGGAAATTATGTTAAAGGAAAAAGGGATGCTCCTTACCCAATTCTTTTCCCAAAACTCAAATGCCCGTTGCTGCTGCTTTGTCATATTCAAGGCCAGATTTTCGTCTTGCAACTCCAATAGGTCTTCCTAAAACAAAAATAATAACAGGAGAAATCCGCTAACTCATTATTGAGATCAAATCCAATTAAAGCAATTATAAGTAAGGAAAAAGTATGGCTCATGGGAACAGAGGCTTATCAAAATATGTTTAAAAGAAAGCAAAGGAAAAAATGAGCGCGAATATGCTTGGCTTCAAATTTGCACTGTTCAAACCATTTTTAAGGTTTCAAATCAGGGTTCTTTCGTACTAGTAATGCTCTCTTTCTATGGAAAGGTTATTCAGTCTAGTTCTCTTCAAAGGTGTTTATCAGTCTTTTATCTAGATTTTGGTCCATCTTGTTGTTGGATTCCATTCTGTAGAATATTGAGAGATCTCTAATTTCTCAAATAAGGATCAAACACGATGTATAGCAAAACGTCAAGAAGAATGCAAGAAACATAATCACACAAAACAAGAGCACAACATTTACGTGGATCGGCAATGTGTCTACGTCCATGGGAGAAGAGTTTCCCTATTCGGTTTAGAGTTACAAACTCTTTCTCGGTCAAGAAAACCTCACACCCCGTTAACCCTAACATATGGCTTATAAATCAATGCCGTTACATCAAAAAAATTAAATCAACTCGCACAGCTCGACCCACGTGTGCATTGCGCACATTTGCCCGCCAGAGTACTATATCACTGGCAGAATACAAGACATCTGTGCAACACATTCATTGAATGTAATATAAGAATATGTGCTTTCTTTGCTTTATTTAATGGAGATTTCTGGAGTACAAATCAACTCGTGATACTCGGTTTTTTAGACTCTTGTTTCAGTCCATTCCAAACAATTGTGGATGGGTTTTCAAAAATTGTCCTTTCCTTCCTGAACGGTTTTGTGGAGATGCATAAAGGATTCAAACAGCACGAAGAAGCCGATGTTAAAATCCACGGTCTAAGCTCCATGAATTAAGGTTTCTTCCACATTTGAGCTAGTATACCCATGGTCTAACCTCCATGAATTAAGATTGCTTCCATGTTTGAACTAGTAATCCATCTTAACCATTTCCTCTGTTGTCCTTCACTTGCAGTGGGTGTAAAGACACTACGAAAAACTATTTAGCTTCTTGAGTTGATATTGAGATGATGTTCAACTGAAGGAGGTTAGTGTTTGTACCCAAAGTCCAGGAGAGGCAACAAGACTGCAATGGGGGTGGCAGGGCTGGAGGCATGATGTGTTGGTAGTTGAGGGAAACCTTTGCAACGTCATGGCGATACTTACTGAGGGGTCAGAACAATGAAGTTATCAAAAAGAGGGAGAGAGGGGGGGTGAGGAAGCAGCGAGTTATTTAGGAAAGGGATAGATGACTGTGATACACATAATTGGCCAATTGTCCTAAAACTAGATGGGTGGGGGTGGGGGGGGATATCAGTCCCCATTCATGTGTGTGGGTGAACATAAATAAAGATAATTGATATCGGCTCTTCTTGTTTCGATAATGGCACTGCACTCATTAACGCTTTTCTATTAGCTTTGAATGGCCTCTTACGATTCTCAAGATGCTCTTAACAACCAGTCAGAAAAAATGGTTAATAGTGTGGACTGCCATCATGAAAAAGGGAGTGAAGACACCAAATATATATATATATATATATATATATATATATATATATATATATATATATATATATATATATATATATATCTGTGTGTGTGTGTGTGTGTGTGTTTGTACAAATATGCTATTGATAGCTGCATGACCATGTTTTGATAATGGGGCAAACTCTCCTTGTTTGGCATTGTTTAACCAGCTGTCAAAGGCTACTACAATTCCCAAAAAGCTCTCAACATCCAATTAAAAAGTGTCAAACAAGGTTGAGTTCGCCCCATTATCAAAAAAAGGTCGTGTAGATATCAGTAGTTATGCAAGACAATACCTAATTTCGGGAAAATCATACACTCCTAATGGGATTAAGACTTTAAGACAGTTTAGGGCTTACGTGGAAAACTAAAAGAACACTTAACAACTAACCTAGGCTAAACCAAGGTTACCTGGAACGCGGTACGGGAACGGGTACGGGGTACGATGGAAGCCCGGTACGCGGTACGATGAGGGTAGGTTAAGTCAGTTGGCTATTTTAGCTCGCGGGTCGATTTGGAGTGCAAATCTAGGTTGCTCTGGTACTCTATATACATAATTTCATATATTTTTACAAGAATATCATTCTATAGTCCATACTACATACATTTAATGAACAAAACCAAAAACCTCGTGTATGTCATTCATATATATTCAAAATGAAAATTCCAGTTCCTATCTAATCCATAATATATAAAATTTGAAGTGTTCCCTCTATCTATGCATCTCTCCCTTTCACGCGGGTCGCCCGGGTCGCCATTTTTTGTGATCCGGGTCGCAAATGACCCACGTTTCGGGTCAGCGACCCCGGATCGCGGGTCAGAGGGTGGGAGGGTGATCCCGGTAACTTTGGGCTAAACTAACGCCTAATTAATCTATAGACAGCAGCAATAATGAGAACTAAATAGCATAAATAATTGTAAAGATCATAATTAAGCATGAACTAAACCTTATACAAATCAATCAAAGCGATAAAGATTCGTATGATAATAGAAGGATTAGTCAGAAACTAGGCCAAAGCATGCAATCAATTAAAAGAACTAAAATATAATGTAAGACCTATCAATTAGATGTAACAAAAGCATGAGAAATTAATAATAATCAATGAAGAAAATAAAAAAATCCAGCTGCAGGAATTGGGTCAAAACAATCCAGATTTAGGCCGCAGGGGTATTTTGGTAATTTCAGTAAATCTGAAAATTGAAGGAAACTGATGTCAAGATCTTAAGTAAATGTTTAAGTAGATAAAAGAAAGGTAATTCTAGGGTTTAGGTTTTGATTTGATGGTAGGTTTAGGGATCTTTAAAAAGGGTTTCCGAGCTTGAAAAAGGTAAAACTTGCAATAGGGTTCAAAAGAGTTTGAAAGTAGAGATTCTAATGAGTTTTAGGTGAGGTTTAATCACTAAAACAATCCCTCAAAATCTCAAAACAAGCTCTTGAAGAACCATGGAGATGAAAGGACCAAGTTTTGGGTTTAACAATAACCCTAAGTGATTTAGAGAATAAGAGTGATTAAGTCAGATTACTGTTTATTGTTTGATTATTTAATTATTTAAGCTAGAGGAGTACTTTAGTAATTTCGCTAGTGGCGCAAGTGTAATTAATAAAACGCCAAGTCTAAAAGTCAAGGGCAATTAGGGTATTAGATATTAGCATGGATGGAAGAGAGAGGAGAGTGACACTTGGAAATCCAAGTGCCATCTCAATCATGCAAGGTTATAAATCCATTTTAATTCATTTTAATTATAATAAAATCAAGACAAAAATGGGGAAGTTCAAGAGGAATTCGTGCAAACATTTTAGAAAATATATGTTATTTGATTTGTGATCTGGAAGTGTTTGAAACCAAAGTTTGATTGAAAAGAAGTAGAAAACGAGAAGAGATTTCTTAAAATTGTAAGTTTAATCTTGTCTTTCTGGATTCTTTTGATTCATGTGTGATTTACACTCATTTTTAGCAATTTTGATTAACGACAAAGCTATAGTTCTTTTTTATCTAGTATGATTACATCTAAGTTTTCCTGATTTAGTTTCGAATTGAGAAAGTTATAGCAGTTTTACTAAACTGAAGTTTTTAAAGATATTAAATGGTGATTTTAATATTTTCGGGTCAACTCCGGCGAGATTTGACAGAGGGATGAACATAAAAGTTCTTGCAAATAATATGTAGAATAACTTTTATGTTTATGACTTATCCCAGCTTGAGTTTGCAAATAGATACACTAAGTCTAAGATTTCTGTTTTGCTTAAAACCCTATTTCAAGCATCAGATCGGAAAGCTACTTTTCCGGCAAGATTTGGCCAAAGGTGTCAACATTAAAGCTTTTTAGAATGTTTTACCTAACAACTTTTATCTTTAATGATAAGCCCAGTTCGAAATATTTTAAGAGTTATAATTATTACAAATTTTCAATTTTGAAAGAAAAAGGCAAATTTTATGCATTTTGAAGTTTTAACTTTTCCGCCCATTTCCGGTGGGATTTGGCCAGAGTTGTCAACTAAACAGATGTTCTTTGGTTTATAATTTACAAGTTATATGTTTACAAGGTTTGATAAGTCATGCATTTAATTTGAGTTTTAGAGGATGCACAAATCAAGTAATATGAATTTCTGCTTCGGGGCGGTATACTGGTGTTACCAGTATACCACGACCCTTCTGGAGTTTACATGGTATAGTTGTGGGCCCGGTACACCGGGAAGGCTGATATACCGCCACTCAGTATAAGTGTAGTTTACATTTATAAGTGTGTTTTGGGTTTTGAATCGTGGTTTCACCACCTTATATGACTTATACTTGATGTTTAAGACCTAAGAAAGGCATTGATTTGGAAAACCCCAATATTGTAGAGTTTCAAGAAGAAAAAGAAGAAAGAGACAAAAAAGAAAGAAAGAAGAAAGGAAAAGGCAAAGTGTTTTATGGTAAGTGATTCAGTACCTTTTCGTGTGCATATTTTGTTATGCAAACCTTGTGAATAAAAGACATGATTGGTAAGAAGAAGATGAGTTAATAATGCATATATATATATATATATATATATATATATATATATATATATCTTTTCGTGTGCATATTTTGTTATGCAAACCTTGTGAATAAAAGACATGATTGGTAAGAAGAAGATGAGTTAATAATGCATATATATATATATATATATATATATATATATATATATATAACTAATATGGTACCTCTCAGTATGCATTACTTGTTATGCAAACGAAGAAAGTAAAGACATGTGATGTGAATAAGAAGAATTAGTATCGTGTGTGTATATATATATGTCTTGAATGCTTTTGATTTGTCTGGCTATTCTTCTGACTTGATAAGTTTAGAATATCTGGTTATTCGTATGATTATGATTCAATTTATTTAGATTTGTTCTAGTATGATTATCTTACATACATTAAATCTGAAATTCTGCATCTACACATCATAGCATGGTCCCGTCAGTGGTATATCTGGACATTATAGCATGGTTTCGCCAGTGGGGTATCTAGATATTATAGCATGGTCCCACCAGTGGTGTATCTGGACATTATAGCATGGTCCCACCAGTGGGGTATCTCGATATCATATTCATTCTGAATTTTTTTTTGAAAAGAATACATTCCCATTTCATTTAATAATCCAGAACCGGATACAAAAGTGTGGGGTACAAGATGTCCCCCTTACATTCGTAAAGAGGAAAAGAAACCAAGTTCCAATAATACACCACCATAGCACAAAATTCCCATGCACTCAGAGTTGAAAGTAACACACGACTCCGATAGCCTGGCACCTCATGTGAGTCAAACGCAGATCTAAAGTGCGGACAAGATCCATGATCTCGCCCAGAATGGGAGCAATGCGCCAGGGACCCTGGCACCGATTTGAAGCCAAAGAAATCACATTACCAAAGTCTCCTTCAATAATCAGTGGACCGAAATTGTGTACTGCACCACTTCAAACCAAAAAGAAGTGCACGGGTTTCAGGTTTGCTTCACAAACCCCTGTCGGACCGGAAAAAGACATGATGACACTACCCATTGCATCCCGAATAATGCCACCGATGCCCACATTACCTGGATTGCCAAAGGAGCTTCCGTCGAAATTGAATTTGAGATACCCTTTCAGTGGAGATTGCCATTTCGGAGTGATCAGCACCTTCTTTTTCTTTTCTGAAATCACCACATTCCATCTTCGTAAGATGTCGCCTACAGAGTAAGGAATCCCCTCCCTAGATTTTGCCCATGAAATAATTGCATTTTTTACATCTGTGGCAATGTGGAACCAGCCCTTAAATGATTCCGTGAAGATCCGATTATTCCGCTCCCTCCATATGTGACAAATGATAGCAAAAGGCAAGGAACGCCAAATGAAGTTGCCAAAACAACCGTGAAAGACCCCACCCCAATTGAGAATGACCTTTGTGATGCTTTGCGGAAGCACCCATGGGCCATGACATCCTGAAAAATATAAATGGATTCATCCATATAGCAAAAGAGAAGGGACATAGTAAAAATAGGTGGTTGAGGGACTCCTCCGCCTCATGACATAGTATACATTGACTAGCCAGGAAAAATTTCCTCTCGCGTAACCATTCACACGTGTTGATACACCGGTGGGCGACAGTCCATGCGAAAGCAGTAATGCGTGCTGGTATTCACAGCTTCCAAATCTTTGCACGCCGAGAGGGCATCTTCCCACCGTCACAGAGTTTGTTGAAGAAGCTGCGTACCGTGAAACCACCCTGTGAATCCGGGATCCATATCCACTGTTAGAAATGAGATTAGGGTTAGAAGAGAGGAAGAAGAATAGGAATGAAGAGATGGAGCTCCTCATGAGAATGATATATATATAGGCCCATCTAGAGCAACATGAGTACAAAGACAATAATACCCTATAATCCATGTCTAATGCCTAATCTACCCTTACATGTTATTCAACACTCCCCCTCAAACTGGAGTGTATATACTATGAAACTCCAACTTGCTACAAAGAAACTAAAACAAACAACTAAAGAGAACAAAAAAAGTACAATAAGCTCAGACACACATCAAGCTTGGTATAAGATTCCTCAAGCTGGTGCGGTGAATACATAATGAAAGCATAATAAAGATCACGGCCACCATGAGAGTAAAATCGTCAAGATCAGCGGCCACAAAAAAGGAACAGCTCCCCCTGAAGTAGCACTATGGCTAGAGCAAACAGAACATGGCCTCCCCTTGAATGAGAGCCAGATGAATAAAGCTGCAAATCATGAAGGATTGAACAAAAGCACCTCAACAAGGGAATAACAATGATCCATCGAGCAAAAGCAACACCAAAGGTGGCACGTGAGCAACGGCGAAGTACCACAAGTAGGACCACCAGTTAAGCAACACCACACCAAAAGAAGGCAGCCATCGATGGGAAAACCATCGGATACAAGGTCGACGAGGAAACCGTCACCTGGAGAAAAGAAGAGATAAAGAAGTTAACCGACCAACGATGGGGAAACCATCGTCTAGTGACAAGGTCGACAGCATGAGCATCGTTGCCTGATGACAAGAAGAAAATGAGGGAAAAGATAAACCAACCAGCGATGGGGACACCATCGTCTAGAGACTAGGTCGACGGCATGAACATCGTCGCATGAAAAGAGCCAGCCAACGATGGGGAAACCATCGCCCGGAAAAGAGAGGTCGACGGGAAAAGACCGCGCCTGTAAGAGAGCCGACCAATGATGGATATGGAAGCCATCGCCCGGAAAAGAGAGGATACAGCATAAAGCTGAGAAGACAAAGACTAACTAGGGAGCACAACAACACTCCCCCTCGGGCGAAACTTCATGAGCCCGGAGAAGACAAGAAAAGACAACAAAGAAGATGATAACAACCACCAAGGGGACAAACGAAGATCATAAAAAGAAGACGATAACGCTCTCCCTCAAGAAAAGACAACATAACAACTCCCCCAAGAAGACAATACGAATAAAAAGACAACATCAAGAGAAAGCAATAACTCCAAAAAAACATGACAACACTCCCCCTCAAGTTGAAGGTAGTTCAACTTGCAACAAAAAACAAAGACAAACAAGGCACCACACCTCTCTCGGACATTTCATCGAACACTTGGTGTGCGCCTTGAAGAGGACAAAGAACGAAAACAAACAAACCTCCTTCGACATTTGAACAAACACTTGGTGTGTGCCTTGAAGAACTACATAAAATACATAGAAAGCAATACAAAAAAGACAATATAAAGAAAGAGATGACGGTGTAAAGAAAGAGATTAGATCAACACAAAAAATATGAGAACCGCAAGAAACAATACAAGACATAAAGAAAAACAATACAAGACAACACTCCCCCTCAAGTTGGGGTCGAAGGCCTTCAACTAGAAACGAAAAGAAGACTTTCAAGGCACAAAACCCCTTTAAGACATTTTATCAAACACTTGGGGTGCGCCTTGAAGATGAGATGAGAAAGACAAAGGCCATAGGCCAAAAAACTATAGAAAAGAAAAATTAAAGAGAGATATGGAGTGGAGACTAGATATTCAAAAGAGAAACAAAATGGGAATAGATAGTGGAGACACCCAAATGGGTCTCGGCAAAAGAGAGCTGTTTTTTTTTTGTGAGATTTACGGCAAACCCAAAAAGGGGCTTGTGCATAAGAAAGAGAGAGGAAGACAGATATTTGAGGGATTTGGAGAGAGAAATTTGCGAAAAAAAAGAATGAGATGGGGAGAGAATGAAGAGATAAAATCTGAAGGGAGAGATTTTAAGGATTTAGAGAGAGAGAGAGAGAGAGAGTACGGTTTGTGATTTCGGCATAAAGACATCAAGTTGCTTGCAGAAGGCGACAAACTGGCTGTAGTGAGAGGCAATGGAGAGATCCCCACGTCGAAATCGTATCCACTCAGAGTAAGTAGAGCAGATACGGCTGATGTTGGCCACACCAGAATAAAGGAGGATGATCTTATCCCAGATCTGCTTGGCTGTAGAGAGCAGCATCAGGGGATTGGCAATGTGAGGCGTCAAACTCTGCCAAAGTAAAGTACAAACTAGAGAATCCTCATGTTCCCACCGATCATAGGTAGAGTCAGTTTTAGGAGGTGGGTCACGACGAATGGCGTGGGCGTTGCCACGAGCAATGAGATAGGTCTCTACTGTGGGCTTCCAAGTAACGTAGTTTGCCCCATCTAACTTGACAGTTGTCATCTGTGGGAATGAACCATCCACAGAGGTAGAAGGGGCCAAAGGGGGGGGGGGGGGGGGGAGGAGGATGGAGGACTGAGAGGGGGGGCAAGAGAGGAGAGAAGCGAGGGGGGTTGGGGGCGAGAGGGAGCGAGGGGGGTGGAGGGGGCGGGAGAGGGGGGAAGGGGCGAGAGGTGCGAGGGGGGTGAGAAGGTCGAGAGAGGGGGAAGGGGCGAGGGGGCGAGGGGGAGGGTTGAGGGAGCCGAAAGAGATAGAGAGACTCGAGAGAGAGCGGGAGAGAGGGAGGAGGTTTTAGGGCATGGGAGGGTAGAGGAGTGGAGGAGAAGACGAGGTCTTCAATGGAGGTCCCTAGGGCACGCTAACCCTAGAGCTTTGATACCATGTTGAGAGAGAGTTTGAGAGAAATGAATAAGTTGAGAGGATCTCCCCCTCACTCGTATTTTTGTACTAAAGAGGCATGGGTACAAAGTCTATTATGCCCAGACATATTATATTCTCTAACAAAAACGAAACTCCAAAACGGCCAAAACCCCAAAACGTTACATTCCATTGACCAAAACAAAATGACGAGTAAAACAGAATCGACAAGTCAGATCACTAATAGATTACACCATTTTCCTCCTGAAGTTCCCCCTTGTCTTGAAGAAGTTTGATCGATGCCATGCCTCTTCGCTGATGATCGGTGATAAGAATGTCTTTTGAACCAATAAACAATTCATTTTGATCTTTCGGAATATAATCATCTCGTATAACTCATGAAAGATCCCTGCATATAGAAACTTTTACATGAAATTAATCATAGAATTCGAGCATTGTGACCTTTAGTCCCAATTCTCGATTTTGTTCTTAAGCTTGAACAAATCAATCTTCATCATAATTTAGCCCTTGACATCGAACGTCGTGATCTCTACCTTGAACTTTACATGTCAGAGCTCCAAGCTAATGAATATGGTTAATGTCAGTGCGTCCTCTACAACTCAAATTCCCATGAATATCATCTTCGTACTCCCATTTTCTCTCCACGTAGTGAATCCAAAACTAACGTGAGTTGATCTCATACTAGCTCTGCCTTATGAAGAATTTGCTTCAGTTGATCAAGCACTTCATGTGGATCAATAGCCTTCTTCAGTGTCATCGTTAATCCGCAAACAATGTCCCTCATTGAACTTGTTATGAGGGACATTGTTTAGGATTGGGGTGAGGAAGATGGAGATGGAGAAGGTGGAGGCTAATGGTGATCCCTAGGGATCAGAAAAGCGAGTTAGGGTTGTCTCCTCATCACTGATTTATTTATATACTGAAAGGAAAGGTACAATTACTAGAATGCCCATAGGCTTATTCTAACATCGCTAAAGGGTACACTCAGACGTTCGGTGTTGATTATCACGAGACATTTTCGCCAGTTACTAAGATTCCATCGGTTCGTGTATTGATCTCTCTAGCAGTTAATCGTAGTTGGCCTCTATATCAACTTGATGTCAAAAATGCCTTTCTTCACAGCGATCTGTCTGAGGCAGTTTATATGGAGCAACCTCCTGAGTATGTTGCTCAAGGGGAGATGTGCTCATCAGTATGCCGTCTTCAGAAGGCAATTTATGGGCTCAAGCAATCTTCCAGGGCTTGGTTTGAACGATATAGTGCTGCGGTTTTGCGTTTTGGTTGAAGCAGTGTGTTGTTGATCATTCATGTTCAGTCACAAATCTAGTTCTGGATATATTCTCCTCATAGTGTATGTTGATGACATTGTAACTGTCAACTTACCAACTTATCCAAAAGCTTAAGCTATTGGAGAAAGGCATTGTTTATCTTTTATACTTTAACACTCCCCCGCACGTGGTGCCCACTTGGCAAACACATGGCACATGTGGTCCCACTTTGGGCCGACATCGCATGTGGATTTTTGCTATTTGGGAGGTTTGAACTCGAGGCCTTTGGCTTTGATACCATGTCAACTTACCTACTTCTCCAAAAGCTTAAGCTATTGGAGAAAGCCGTTGTTTATCTTTTATACTTTAACAGTAATTACAAGAGATGACAAGTCTGGTATATACAATCTGAAGTCCTTCCTCTAAGGTGAATTTTCTACTATAGATCTGGGTCAGCTCAGATACTTCCTTGGTATTGAGGTTGCTAATATGTATTGGACATTTTAGAGGAGACAGGCTCAATGGGGGTGAAACCTGCAGCTATCCCTATGGATCCAAATGTTAAACTTCTTCCTGATCAAGGAGAGTTGTTGAATGATTTTGTTCGATATAGAAGATTGGTTGGGAAACTAATCTATTTGACTATCACCCATCCAGACATATCATTTGCAGTTGGTATGGTTAGTCGCTTTATGAGTACTCCACGTACTTCCCACTGGGCCACAGGCATCCAGATTATCAAATATTTAAAGGGTACGCCAGATAAAGGTCTGTGCTTCAGAAAATATGGACACGAAAAGGTAGAAGGATTCGGTGATGCAGATTGGGCAGGATCTCTTGTTGACATGAGATCAACGACAGGATATTGAACGTTTGTCGGAGGTAATTTGGTATCATGGAGAAGTAAAAAGCAAGATTTTGTGTCCAAGTCAAGTGCAGAAGCCAAGTATAGAGCTATGTCATATACGAGTGGGGAGCTAATATGGCTTCGCTCATTCTTATCAGAGATTGGGTTCACATTGACATCTCCAGCACAGCAGTATTGTGACAATAGAGCGGCAATTCATATTGCAACGAATCTAGTGTTTCATGAACGAACCAAGTATATTGAAGTTGATTGTCATTTCATTCGTTATCGAATTCAGAGTGGTGAGATTTGCACAATGTTTACCCGATCTGCAGATCAACTTGCAGATATGTTTACCAAACCATTGGGATGTGCAAAATTGAAAGATTTTTGTAACAAGCTTGGAATGTATGATATATACATTCCAGCTTGAGGGGGAGTATTAAATGTACTGATGTATATTTAGGGGCATTTTTGTCCACTAAATATATTCATATAAATATATTGCGTATGAGGGAGAATGTTGAACGCATTCTCTCTCCCACAGACGCCTACTTTTTCTCCCTCAATCGTTTCTCTCTCTCTCTCTGTCTCTTATCTCTCTCTCTCATACTTCTTCTCCCTTCCTTATATCTCACAACCATCATCATGTAGATCTCTAACACAACCTAAATAAATCCTAATTACTATTTTATAGTGGTCCAAAAATAAAATAAATATTATATTACATGTTGCTAACCTACAAACAGTATTTACGTTTTTTCTATACACGGCTCATTGAAACTTAATAAAACTTACCAAAAAATTACTAAAAATCTGCATAAATTATTATGTTGGCCAATTTCATGACGAGAAGAGCTGAAGAGCCCTTTGGGACCCCCACTATGGACGTTAGCATGACACTAAAGACACTTGTCGAACATTTTTAAAAATTGTTTGCAAAATTATCTGGATCCATCGACCCATAAACATATTAGTTGTTATTGCCACTGCATCAACATCCTTGATTACAGTATCTTTATAACTCCTCCTAACTCATCATGTAATACGTGGCAAATATGCATGTACAGTCCGAGGAATCCAAAAGGAAAATGATAAATGCGCCCCTTTTCACCACTAGGGACACCCAGCTGCATTGTACGTGGGAATCAGGTCACTTCATTCCTTCAAATGTGAAGTACATCTGCCCCTTCGCAGTCATAGATACATTGTAGCTGGGTGTCCCAAGTGATGAAAAGGGGCGCATTTATCATTTCCCATCCAAAAATGGCATTGAAATGGCTATCCATTTTTCAAGAAAGATCTATAAAGTACTGCTACATGTGAATGCATATCTGACTCACAATTTAAAATTTGAAAACCTGAAATGAAATGAATATGCAGGAAAGAGAAGTTGCACACAATCTCCAAAGACAACTAAGTGGAAGGTAGAAATTAATAAAGATATTGTTTACGTCCAATTCTCGAAATATGAAGTATCATATTCAGCTTCTAAACAGACCTTGGTGGCTAGAAGCAAGTTAGTGCATTCATCTGCACTAGGTAAAAAGTCACCATACAACTGCCAGAAATTACCCTCACAATCAAAAGCAAACAAGAGAAGGCATGCTAATCTCAAGTCCCAATCTGTCTGCATCAATGGAAGTTCACAAGATTAAATACAAAGTAAGAAACAAAAGTTATCGAAATAAGAAACAAATGTCACCACCGATTCTTTTACATTTAATAAATAATTCACAGGCATGCTAATCTCAAGTCCCAATCTGTCTGCATCAATGGAAGTACACAAGATTAAATACAAAGAAAGAAACAAAAGTTATCGAAATAAGAAACAAATGCCACCAATTCTTTTACATTTAATAAATAAATCATTATAAAACAAAGAACTTCATATAAAACCTATGGATAAAAGAGGGATACCGCTCAATCAGAGACCTCGATTGTAAAACCATTTAGAAACAAATAGAAGCATTATGAAGAGGTTTATTTGTAGTTTTTTTATTGTCTATCTGATGGTTTTTATTTGGTCCTTTAGGGGCTAAGAAATTCAAAAAAAAAAGTTTAGGAAGTCAAACAGGTGGTATTGCTTGGACTTACTCAATCTGAATAAAAACCCTAGGTTGCCCCCCATAAACAAAAGGTCCTATAAACATTAAGGCCCTGGGAGTGATTTGGCATTAACTCACGCAGATTACATTTATGCCCGGCTAAGCTCTGGCTATCTACAATAGATCCTTCCCCTTCCCCTTCCCCATACTGCATTCTATGGAGGGCCCATCAATCTCAGTGCTGCGTGAATTGTCCCATAACACTAATCTGATCAGAACTGAACCAATTTATGAACATCTTTTAAAACGGACTTCTTATATATATATATATATATATATATATATTTGGAAAATTCTTTTGAAACAGTTAGCAAGAGGATTCGCCATGAAAGAAATAAAAGGACGGATAAAAGAACTTGAAACTAAAAATTGTAGTACGTCAACCATAAAAAATGTTGAAGAAAAATAAATTTGATAAGGAATTCAGGATGTGAAAGCCCATGGAATTGCAAAAGGTTTCTTATGTTAGCCAAAACCATAGTTGCCAAACTACGTAACCAACGCAGGAAATAATAAGAGAAAGGATGTGGGAAACAACTTATTTTAAAATATTTGTAAAAGTAGTTGCCCATACGTGTGAAATGGAAAGCGAGAATTGATCAAAAGCAAATACTAAAGCTGGATTGCAAAAAAACTTGTGTGTGTGTGTGTGTGTGTGTGTGTGAACTAAAGAGATCCACTATGCTAACTATCATGGTTAGGAAAGGAGGAAAACAAATCACTATATTCCCCATCATGCAATGCTGCTTTTTCTATGTCTCATAACACTTGCTTTTATAAAATGCTTTAAAAGTAGCCAAATGTGGATATGGAACTGGACGATTGGCATACCGTGCATTACAGGCAACATATGGGCTTTACAATGACTAGAACATTTTAGGCATAAAATAAATGAAAAGCGGGGGTAACACTGCGTACATATAGCCCTCCCCAGACCCCACAATGGCGAGAGCCTCGTGCACGGGGCCGCCCATTCATTTTAGGCATAAACATTTTTATGCAATTTCATGTATCATAGTCAACTTTCAAATGTACCAATCATTGATTGATAAATTAGAGACTTCATTACTTTTAGGCATAAAAATTATTATGCAATTTCATGTAACATAGTCAGCTTTCAAATGTACCAATCATTGATTGATAAATTAATTTCAAGGAAAATGAGATTTAATGATATGCACGTTGACATATTTTCAAAAATTGCAATCAATAGTTATTACAACCTTACACCAATAAAAAAAGATATCACAAACTTATGCTAGTAATGGAAAAGAATATCCGAACTATTTTACCATTAATGGTGGGTAAATGGTTTGTAAAACTACTTTATGTTAAAACTTATTAAAATAATTTTTTTTATTTTGTTTAAATCCCTTATAAAGACTGAATCATCCTTTTTTTTATTTTCATAACTAAATAAAACCAAGAGTTTGATTGACAATACCAGTCCAAATTAATTTGGACAGGCATCACCCACAACAGCCATGGCAAACACATTGGATAACCAGAAACCTTAATCTGGCCCAATAAAACATCATACTATTGATCTAAGTCTCATTGTAATGTCCTTTTTTTGTGAAGAATGACCAAATGTGAGCCAGGGCTGTCACCCTCACATCTTTTAGAAGCATAGGGGGAAGGGGCCTTATGTGCTCAAAAGGGCATAAACGGACGCAGACCCCAATAAGGGTTTGAAGAAGGGAAAGGGCCACATGAAAAAAAAAATATTTGGGTTTTCCTCTATCTCTCTATCTTCTGTAGGATTGTGAGAGAGGGTTGCTCCCTTCTTCGTCCACCTCAATATCCTAGAGACAAGGTTGATCCTTACTATTGCTGGGGTTTTCAAGGGTCAATTCCTTGGTGCCCATCTCGTGTGAGGATTCCTCTTGCACTTCATCTTCTATTCTTTGTTGGCAAAGCTTCTTCTCAGCATATTAGTATGTGGGAAGGGAGTTTATAGTTTATCAGTACAGAGCAAAGCTTCTTCTCAGCATATCAGCTCGTGGGACGAGATTTCATCACAAATCTGTCTATGGGAAAAGAGTGCTTAACAAATCAGTTTGTAGTAGAGGCATCTCTAGTGTGGGTTGGTGTGTAATAGCCACTTTTCTTCTATTTATGAAATCCTTGCAAGGTGCATTATGTTAGGATTTTTGAACTGAATATTAGAAATATGTTCCAATTATTTCAGATCTGTATTTGTCATTTTCTCAATTTAAAAAAGCTCTTTTTGAGCCATTTGTACTCCATTTACAGTTTTTCTTGCTCTGGCTTTTGTTTGGAACTCACTTAACTCTCTTGCTTGTTGAAGATGTGCATTTTCAATTTGGGTTATTAAAGTTTAGATTAGGTTATTACAGTGGTATCAAAGCGTTGATCTTGCTATCATGGGAGGAACATGGATGCCGCATTACAACCATAAGTACAACACAAGAAGGAATAAACGCAATCCAAGTTTAGAGCTCCAACTGGGAGAGATTCTGGCTCAAGTTGTTGGGGAATTTGAGGCAAAAACTCTAGGCAGCACTTTGGCCGAAGAGAAGTTAGATGCTAAGTTATAATTACTGGCCCAGATTAGAGAAATCCAATCAGGGTGGAAATCTCCAGCCACAACAAAATCAATGTAGCTCTAGTTTGTTAGCGAAATTGCAGCAAAAAATCTAGGCAACATTATGGCCAAAGAAAACTTAGATGCTACATTAGAAATAGAATTATTGGCCCAGATAGAGGAGAAGCCCGATCAAGGCCCCAACCACAAAAAACTAAGGAGGACCTTTGAATAGGGTTTCTTCTCAAGATCAAGGGAGAAAGAGGTCTGTTCGGTACACCCATTGGCCATTGGCGCACAAAACCCATGATTTTGTATTGGCAGATTTCTAGTGCACATCAGGTGTTCGACGAATTGGTTACTCTATTCACGGACTATCAAGAAAAATCTGAAGTTTTCCAGAATGCAGTTGGTTACCTTCTAAAGATATTTAGAAATTTTGGTAAAAAACATGGAAAGAAACAGCAGTATGGTGAAAAAGAAATATTATAGCAAAGAATGCATGTGCCGGTGTTTGACAGGGGATATGGCATGTCAGCTAGAGCATGACTGCAGAAATTATAGACCTATTACAAATAGCCCCATGGAAAAAGAGGATACAATTCAGTATGCAACCCTATAATTGGATGTTGTTGCGTACGATCAGTGGTTACACGGGCTTACCAGAAAAGGCCATGGTGAGGTTTGCACCTTTGATGAATTCAGTCAAAGAGTCTACGACCAATTCGAGAGAAGTGATAAGAATTCTTCAGATATCTGGCCATTTCAAGTAAAGGGTCACAGTGGCGGCATATGTAGAGAAATTTCTGAAAATTTCAGTTATGGTAACGAAAATTTCAGAGAAGAGAATCACATTCCTCTTATTGAAGGTTTGATAGAGCCCTCAAGGGATATAGTAAAAGTCTTTGAGCCTGTTATTTGGATAAGAAAGAGGAGGAAGAAAGAAGAGTGAGGGAGACGATGATGAGTCTCTACTAAGGAACTCCCCATGTAATATGATGTATACATAGAGTGCCAAAGCGAGGGTTACATTGTACAAAGACTATACTACCCTTCAACATACGTAAAGAAAAAAATACCCTTCAACTCTCCCTCTCATGTTGGAGTGTATTTACCATTCAACTCTAGCTTGTTACAAAGAATACTATAATACCCTTCAACACCAATAAACTATAATACTCATATAATATCATACACAATACAGCTCGTTACAACACTCCCCCTCAAGCTGGTGTGGGGAATACATAGTTAAAAGCATAACAAAAAAAGGCAACGAAGTGGCCATCCCGGCGAAATCAACGGCCACAGTGAGTACAATGGCGAGATCAACAGCCACCAAAAATAACGGTCTCCAAAAAACAAACGGCTCCCCTTGAATCAGCACTACTGCGAGAGCAATCACCACAAAGCCTCCCCTGAATCAAAGTAATGGCCAACGAATCTGCATATCAAAAACGATCGAATGGAGGCGCATTGGCAGAGAAACAGCAACGAACCACCAAAAATAAGCTCACCAAAGGCGCGCATAATGAACAACGACACGAGGAGACATCAGCACATCGCCAATAGAAGAAAAACCTCAACCACCAGAAAGGTGAGAGGAACCAACAAATAGGGCGATAGAAAATCAGCCCACAACAATTATCAACAACTAACCAACAAGGCGCACAACGACCAACCAACGACGGCCAAACAGTACGTCGCCTAGGGAAACAACCAACCAACGACGGCAAACAGCACTTCGCCTGGAGAAACAACTAACCAATGACGACAGACAGCACTTCGCTTGGAGAAACCAACTAACAGCGCGAAATACCAACCAACCAACCAACAAACCAAAGACGGGAACCACACAACATTCTAATTGTTAAAGTACAAAAGATAATAACGCCTTTCTCCAGCAGCTTAAGCTTTTGGAGAAGTTAGAAAGTTAACATGGTATTAGAGCCAAAGGTCTCGAGTTCAAACCTCCCGGATAGCAAAAATCCACATGCGATGGTCGGCCCAAAGTGGGACCACATGTGCCACGTGTTTGCCAAGTGGGCCACACGTGCGGCGGAGTGTTAAAGTATAAAAGATAAATAACGCCTTTCTCCAACAGCTTAAGCATTTGGAGAAGTTGGTAAGTTAACACTAACAAAGAGGGTGATACTGCATCAGCCCGGAGCCTCCAACACACAACATTCCATCCTTGGAACTACATTAGGATTAATGCCCTTCAACTTGCAGAAAGAATAATTTCAAGGCACCACATCTCTCTCAAACATTTCATCAAACACTTGGCGTACACCTTTGATATCAACACAAACGCCATGGAACACAACCTAACAAAGAAAGGGATCATAAGATTAGGATGGAGTGGAGGGGAGGGGGTTCCAAAACAATAGGAAAGGGAGGATTTAACCCATAAGGAGGGGGTGTTGGGATGACTACCAAGATTTCTGCTTCAATTGCAATGACTCCCAGTGATGGAGTAACTCCGAGCTCCCTCGGATAGCGCGAAGACTTCCAACTTCTCCGATTAAGGTTATCTCCCTCAGGTGAAAGAAAAGAATTTGCCGCAGTTGACTTCCATCCCTCCACTCCGGTTGGGGATTCCTCTGCATCCTGAAATTTCAAACTCTTCTCTACCACAGATCCCCACCCACCTTTTATATTTAAAGAATATCAGAGAATGAAGAAGAAACCTATTCGATTCTTGTCCCTGGAAGCCAAACGTAGGCGGAGATAACGGTCTGGATTCACCCGAAGTCTGTTCGACGCCTTCGGCCTGAACTTGATGTTTGCTAAAGAAAAGCCCACAAAGGACTCCCAAAGCCCAACTACCAGACGAGGCGCAAAACATTGAGCCATCTACAAGCCTAGATCCCGGACGTCCAATATGCGTTGATGGGTCTTGGCTAGGGACAGGTTGAATGATGGGGCCCACAAGTTGCAAAGGCACACCACTGCACAACATTTGTATCTGATAACTTGCATCATACGATACTTTCTCCGGCAAAGCCCAAGATTTGACAGATAAAAGAGGGATTCAGCCATCCGTACAACACTTCCTGCATCTTCACTCCACATACAACAGGTGTCCTATTTGAAAGTGACATCTCCAATAATGTGGGACAACTGATTGAAGGAGGGGCGACATTTGAAATTTGAGAATTTGCGCTATCCCGAGGCTCTGTTCTATCTTGCACCTCACTTCTAACCTGCCCCATCGAGTGCAACAGATTTCCGAATGAACTCACAAAAGATGGTGGCGACACAAAAGATGGATTTTAGGGCAGGGAGGGGGTAAGGAATCGGTGATGATTTTTTGGGTTTTTTTTTAGGGGGTGCATGTTAGATGTGTAGGAAGGAAATAGGACGATGATAATGAGATGAGTTTTGGAGTTTTGGAGTATGGAGGTGGGAAGCTATAGGGTGAATGAAAATGATGGGAAAAATGAAAGGGAATGAGGTCTGGTAAGATGGGAGAAAAGGGATCGAATAGAAAGATGAGGAATTAGAGATGACAGATGAGATCTTGCTCCTTCCTTTTCAAAATGAAAGAGAAGAGATTTCTCTTTCTTATCTTCCAATCTCCAGTGAGAAAGCTCGAGCAAGAGATCCCTTCTTCCTTCTCTTGTCTAAAAACTAGCAAGTGGATTTTGTGCAAATGGGTTATGGGATGGATGCGCTAATGTGCAAGGGGGGTGGGTCCAGAGAGAGGAGATTGAGAGAGACCGAGAGAGAATGTGAGAGAGAAATCAGGGAATTGTGCAATGAGCAAATGGAGCGATTGGCTCTGATACCATGTTATTTGGATAAGTAAGAGGAGGAAGAAAGAAGAGTGAGGGAGAAAATGATGAGTCTCCACTAAGGAGCTCCCATGTAATATGATGTATATATAGAGTGCCCAAGCTAGGTTTACATTGTACAAAGACTATAATACCCTTCAACATACGTAAAAACCAAAATACCACTCAACAGAGCCTCCAACATTACAAGACGACATTCTTCGGCTTTGAACTCGGAATCCTCGGCAAACCCCATGAAAACATTTTTGGCTTCGCCACCATCAAAATCCAACCCAACAGAGCCACTTCAAAGAAGGTTTCCTCTTCAAAGAAATGCCCCCCACCTCCCACACACACACACACACACACACACACGAACATGAAGAGTAATCAGTTCAGATCAGGAACATAACGAGCTAATGTGAAATAAGTTATGTTTCCATTGCAAAATGCCTTAGGACCCAAGCCACCGGCGTCAAGGGCCAAATTTATTACATTAGAGGCGATGTCTGATAAGAAGTCTAGCAATGAGCATAAGTTTGCAGAGGAGCATGAAGAGGGCAACCAATCACAAGAAACTCAAGGAATCCCAAGCTCAGGTACATTAGATACACTAAATAGTGCAAAAACAATTTCACTATTAAAGTGCCGGAAATAGTGTTGGGAGAGAAGATGATAGTAATTATTGATGGTGGAGAAGATACTCAAAGGCTATGACTTGGCCGACACTTCGAATTTATTGCCGACTCACGTGTCCTGCCGTGTCCGACACGACATGCGTGTCCACACATGTCGACACTCCTTTGGACACTTTTACTTGTATTGCTGGAAGTGTTTGACTTAATGTGGGTGTGTGAACATGTTTTTGTACCGTGTCCAGTGAGAATTCTGTTTTTTATTGAATATTATGTTTACCTCATTTAAACAACTCGTATCCATGTCCAAACTAGACACTCGAATCCATATCCACAAATCATGATAACATATACTTTCTATTTTAGCCGTGTCCTCGTTTCTAAAGTTTGAGGGTTTGCCGTGTCCGACACTCCGTGTCCGTGTCCACAAATCATAGCTCAAAGGGGATGAGCACTTGATACATTTAGACCCCATCTTGAGCACTTTAAAGCACTCACAGAATTGGACCCTGAATACCACCTTGACTAAAGTTCTTTAGGGCAATCAATCTTGAGAGGGTAGGACTTGTAATGTCCCTTTTGTGAAGAATGGAAAAATGTGGACCAGGGTGGTAAGTTGTCACCCTCACATCTTGTAGAAGCATATGGGGGAGGGGTCTTATGTGTTCCAAAAGACTTAAGTGGAGGATGTGGGCCCCACTCTTGTTTTTATAAGGGTTTGAAGAAGGCAATGGACAACATGAAAAAATATTTGGGATGTCTCATATCTTGTGCACAGCTGCGAGAAATGACTGCTCCCTTCTCCTGCGTTCACCCCCATACCTGAGACAAGGCTAATTATTGCTCTTGCTAGGGTTTTCAAGGGCCAATCCCTTGGTCTCATCTCATGTGAGGATTCTTCCTTCACTTCATCTTCTATTCTACATTGGCAAAGCTTCTTCTCAGCATATCAGTCCATGCGAAGGGAATTTATGACTTATCAATTCATTGGAAAGCTTTTGTCAGCGTATCAGTTCATGGTAAGAGATTTCATCAGCACATTTGCCAATGGAAATAGAGTTCCTTACAATTAATTTGTGGTAGAGGCATCCGCAGCATAGATTAGTGTGGATTGAACACTTTTCTTCTATTTTCAAAATCCATGAAAGTGTATCACGTTACAAGGTAGTTCGGGTCTGTATTTGTCATTTTCTCAGTTCCAAAAGCTATCTTTAAGCTATTTGTACCAAGGAAGCAGGATTCGTTCCCTGGACTGATATGCTGACAGAAGCTTTCCAACGAATCGCGATTCCCCGAAACCCAGATCCGATTCGGGAATCGATTCGAATCCGCGAAAATTGGGAATCAGGGTTCGGATTCGTCGGAACCCCGATTCCCAATTTTTAGAACCGTGATTCCCAGGCGATTCCCCGCAATTCCCCGGCGAATCCCCGGCGACTCCCCGGCGACTCTCCGGCAAACCGACGATTCCCACTCCCAACCATCCCCGGAGCCTTCGATTCCGGCTTTCGAATCCCAAATCGAATCCCGCTTTCGATTCCCACCCTGGCAACCTTGATTTGTACTCCATTTACATTTTTTTCCTTGTTCTCGCTTTGCTTTGAAACTCGTTTTTGGAAAACATCCACCCTTGCTTTTAGAAGTTGGGCATTTTAAGTTTGGGTTATTACAGTCACAGACATACAATTCATATTGGGTTATTACGTCCTTGCTAAACAAGGATCCCATCCATTAGATGGAATGCAAAAATCAACGGTTAAGCTCTTCTTTAAAATACCCAAAAGAGGGTGCAAGGGGCTAGGATCATTTGATCATGATAGGACTCACACCAATGGATGGATTCATGCTTTTAAAGAAGAAAGATCAACAGATCTGATCATCTGCCATCCCTATACTAGTGGCATTGAGCGATAGCTGTCTATGGTTATACAAAATCTTATAACATTCCATGTTGTTAATGATTTGCAGCTAACTTGCATCTGATTCAAATGACTGCTCACTTTGAATAATGGAGAGCAAGGGAAAGTAGTTATTTAGAGGAAGGTGGATATTCGCAACGGTAAAAGGGGTTTCAAACCTAGAGGCAAATGGAACAAACAAAGGTCTACGACAGATATTTGATTGTAAAATATGACAGAGTCCAGCGCTGTTATCCCATCAAAATTTGTTCTAAGCCAAAGGGTTGGTGTCATGGTGAAGGCCTATGCATTAAAGAGTTCCCCAATGGGATGACTGAATATGGTAAGGAACTAAGGATGAAGATGTTATCCACTGAAAATTGAAGACAAGAGTTCACTATGGGCATTTCACGTTGCTGAATAGGATGAGTCACCCTTCTGCCTAGCTTTAAACGTTGGTCATATTTCTTGAATTTCTTCACCCCTTGCATTTACTTGATGATTGCGTTTTTACCATGGTATAAGAATACCACATGTATAAGTAAAATGTTAGACAACTTAACTAGCCATAACTTAGAAGACAGAATTTTATAATTTCTTGATTATAGAAAATATGCAACACTGACAAGCAAAAGCATAATTGTAAATTAGAAGAACTGGCATAGGTTTGAAAGTTGAAACATGGTAGTTATTTTGAACAACAATATCTATGCAATATCTAGTATCAGAGCAATGAATATGGTCTATTGGACATCTTACACAAGTATTCAAGTATCATAGCTAAACACATGTAAGGACCACTAAAACACGGAAGGTGATCGGGCCCATTGATCTGGTTGGGCACCAAGAACCAGTCTATTGGTTCCAACCCCACCATGATCGAATGATCATAGCCCTCGATAAAAATGCATTTTTGCAGTTATCCAAGGAAGAGCTTAGCTATTGATTTGTGTGGCCCTTTATCTAATGGGTGTGATTTTCATTCAACATAAGACCATCAATGGTATTACTTGTAGCATCCACTACTTTTGCTTTCCCCTTGTTTTTCTAGGATTTGGTTTCTCAGACAATATTCACTTCCCTCAACGTATCTCTTACTTTTTTGCTAGGTAAGGTGGGATTGAAACTCAGAAGGGTGGAAGAACATAGTCTTTACGAATTGAGCTAGTGGCAACATCTCTCTTACTTGTCCAGGAAGAAATATCATTGCCGCTACTTTTTTGGATAGGTATAATTTTTTTCAGTGCTACATCATTTTTATTTCAAGAAAACAAGAAATATCAGAGTTTTATTGCAACTTGTGCTCCATCCTTGTAAGCTTTTTTTTTATTTTTTTAGAATACAACAAGTATTCTGACAAAAATGCAACTCATAAAGTTGAATATATATATATATATATATATATATATATATATATATATATATATATATATATTCAACTACATGAAACAGATAAAATATATGCCATTCAAAAACGACAAAATATACATATATATAGAGAGAGAATTCTTGTAACCAATTTGATTTTCTTTTAAGTGGTTGCCATCATTTGGTTTAAATCAATCATAAAAAAAGAATAATATTTTAGCCATTTTAAATTCGATGATCCTGAGATTGCCAATTGTTCAAGTGCAAAGGGCCATGTCTGTCTTAATGGACATACAGGCCCAATTGGGGGGCATTTGTTGACGTGCCCAATTTCCCAAAGAAGGTTTGGAAATGGCCGGATTAGCAGGAGGGAGAGTGGCCCCACCCTGAAACAAAGGTGTACGTACATAAATAAAGCTGGTTATATCTGTCTCCTTCCCATCTATCTTGATTGGGGAGCAATTGAGGCTCTTACGAAAGCCCTGCTTGCCATTTTCTATTTTGAGGGATCCCTCATATTGATGATTCTAGGCTTATCGGACTTGTAACAGACGGCTAGGAACAGACCAAGCGGGAAAGAAAGAGCCTTCACCACTTGAGCCGCATGCAGGTGAACTCACACGTGCAGTTCTTGGGGGGAGCTTGTAGGAGTCAAACCATTCCAACAGTGTACATTTGGACCTCAATATGAAATCCTATTTTCTCGCAAGACCCATCCAGATAAAGACAAACTCCAGATATTTCTTCAAAGTCATATCCTTGCATTGACCCTTTCCTGAACCAAAACTGGGGAGGGGGGAGGTGAGTGTCTATTGAAAATGAACCTAGTTCGCTGTGGCAATCCATTTGACATGGCATAACATAAGCTACCATTGGGCTAGCCATAAGCTATGGCAGCTCAAAATCGCACCACACAGGGGCCCGCCCTGCAAGGCCAGAGTGGGCTCGACGATCAACCTCAATTCGGATGATGTTAGGGGTGTTTCGCTTTTGCCGATAAAGGAATCCTAGTCATTTAAATTATAAAAAGTAGGAAACATTAATCATTTGATCCCATGTAAGGAAATCCAAGTCATTTAAATTATAAAATGGTAGGAAACATTAATCATTTGATACCATATATTTTTCAACATTCCGGAAGGCCAAAGCATTTTGGTCATTTAATATAAAACCTTAACACTTAAAACTATAGGGTAATTTAAATATAACAAGAAAAGCTGAATTAAGTATGCAGAACAAAATTCTCTTGCATTTCAAAATGTAAAACTGATTCAATGGAAAGATCTCATGAAGAAATTTACAATGAAAGCTATTTTATGCTACTTCAGCAACTTTCCTTTTCGGGACTTGTAACATTGATATTTCTAGATTTATATAAGGAAGCCCAAAATTCCCTTACAAAATCAAAGCCTTTAAAAAGAGGTAGGGCTAAAATAGAGCTTTTAAAAAGTTCAAGTTCAATTTGAAATTAGCAATCCCATGAGTAGCTGAAAATGGTCAGAAATTGGTACTGTTTCAAAGCTTTATTCTAGAGTTTTTGGAAACAAAATTGAGCCCCCATCTTGTGTGAAGTTTTCAATGTCATGAGTAATCCATTGCATGTACTTGTTACTATAAATCATGGTTTTAAATTTCAGCAAAATACCGAAATTTCAGATTTCGGCCGAAATTATAAGATTTTCACTGAAATTTCCACCAAAACTGAAATTGCCACTGAAATTTCAGTTTCGGCCGGCTGAGGCTGAAACCAAAATTTCAATCCTTGCTGTGAATTAGCTATGATTTGTGGACACGGACACAAGTGTCGCGGATCGACAAGGACACAAAATGTCGGACACGGCAAACCCCCAAAATTTAAAATCGGGGACAAGGCTACAAAATAGAAAGTAAATATAATCTTGATTTGTGTATACAGATTTGTGTGCAGAGTTTCGACACGAATATAGGGTGTCTGACATGGCTAATCCCTAAAAATCTAGAAATAGTGGCACGTCCATACACGACTTACATATAAAATTACGTACACTTCTTACAGAAATTTAAAAGTGTCAAAAAGAGTGTCGACATGTGTGGACACGGGTATCATGTCGGACACGACACGACACGTGTGTCAACAATAAATTCAAAGTGTCGGCCAAATCATAGTGAATTAGCCAATAGTGCATATCTACTTATGTACGTAAATCATTCGTGGAGCCCATCATATTGGAAACATTGTGTTTGTCAATCACCTGTGCCTTTTCTCTAGTTTACACTTAAAAAAATATATCAGAGCAATAAAAAGGATGCACTTCCATCCCATAGCAGTTACCTCTGGATTGGTTGAATTGATAATATCAAATATTGGATGACCAATTGGTATAATGTCTGGGAAAAACATCCACGGAACCCGTTGACTTATAGTTAACATCAACTCCAGTGGAATCTCCATAATAATCTGCAATTTCGGTTTGGAACTAATCAACATCATTATAACTTGCAACAAGAGCAAACAAGCATACTGCTTCAGGAATGTATCATGCAAGGACAGGGTGGTAGAAAAACCAAATATACAAAGAAGAATCCGGGACAAAGTGCATGTGACAAGTTACAAACTGAAAAAAGAAAAAAAGAAATTAACAGATAAATGGCATCGAGTGAGACTTCAAACAAAACAACATGTAAACGAAATGGGTCTTCAATTGACCTATGACTCCAACCATTTAAAAGAAAATTTAATCTATGACTTCTATGTGCAGCCATGATAACAATGTTTACAAGGAGTTCAAAAGTCACATCTATCAATGTTTCCGTATGATTCTAATTATGTAGTGAACATGTACTTTTGAAGTCAACATGTAATTTTTTATCACATTCTATCACGTACAGCGCTCGGCCAATGAGCAGATAAGCTTGACACGAACAGGGGCAGCATTTGTTTCTGATTACTTTGGGTGGTCTTCCTATTGCACATAGATGCTTTTATTGGTTTTGTTTGGGTTGTTTGTAGCGCCTGTAGAACCACATCGATCCTCGCTTTAGATGTATCGTTTGGTTAATGAAACCTTATGTTTGGAGGTTCTGAATGTAATTGCTAGCTTAGCAAATACCAGAGAAGAGTTTTGGGGGATAGGTAAGTTGGATAGTTGCCATAGGGGGAAGTGAGTGTGAGAAGAAATACAGGAAGAGAATGCAAGAAGCGAAGGATCTAGAAAAGAGTAAATGAGGGAAGCGAAAAGCTCTAAAGAAAGTAAAGAGAAAATACGGGAAGTGTCATTGTAAGCCAACATTAAGCATGTATTAAGCCTCATTGGAAGCCAACAAGTACATAGAAAGAATCTAATGCAGATGAAAATCATAAAGTGGGGACAAGATGTCTCAATACATACAAGTAAGATGCTATACAGCAAAACTATTCCTCAGAGAGAGGCGAGTGATTCTGTACAAGATACATTGATTTCCATCAAATTTACGCCCTCTTTGCCCGGTATATCCACCGTGCAATTTGCAGTTCTCCTCCGATGAATAAGTTGAGGGCAAAGACGCCTAACAAGATCCCGAATTTTGTCTAGAATCTGTTCTTGATAATCGATCTCCTTTCTCTGTCTTGCATCCCTCTGGGAATCCGTTTCCCTTAATTCCCAGAGTGTTTGGCTACACGTGTTTTGTTCATGACCTTACCCCGGGATTAGATAAGCTGGAACTGCGAGCGATTAAATATAGTTTTCTAGGCTATTCACGCACTCAGAAGGGCTACAGGTGTTATAGTCCTCAACTTCATCGTGCTTATGTCTCTGCTGATGTTTCATTTTTTGAGGATAAGCCCTATTTTACTAGACCTATTTCTTCTCTGGTTCCTGACCCAGAGGTTCCGTTGCCGTTGCCGTTGCCTGTCCCGTTACCTGTCTCAGTACCGATTTCGTCATCTGTAGATTCCCTTAAACCTCTGCAGGTTTATTCTCGTCGTCATCGCCATCCTGCTTCTCAAGATGCCCCTTCATGTCCTCCAGCCTCATCACAGCTCGCTAGCCTACCTAATGCTTCTGAGGTAAGTAATTTTCCTGTTGAAGCTCCGATTGCCTCTCGTACGCGTTCTCTATGACTCATCATCCTATCTCTAATGTGGTTTCTTATGCTCATGTTTCACCCTTGTACAATTCCGTTCTGTCATCTCTCTCTTTTGTTTCTCTTCCTCCCCCTGTTGTCGAGGCTTTGGCTCATCCAGGTTGGCGATCGGCAATGGAAGTAGAGATGTGTGCTATGAAAGAGAATCACACGTGGCAGTTGGTCTCTCTTCCTCCGGGTGCTCAGGTGGTGGGCTGTAAGTGGGTCTTCACAATGAAATATTTACCTGATGGGACGGTAGAAAGGCTGAAGGCTCGATTGGTTGCCAAAGGGTATACACAGACATATGGCATTGATTATGTTGAGACATTTTCTCCTGTGGCCAAGATTCCTTCTATCAGAGTTCTGATATCCCTTGCAGTCAACAGGTCGTGGCCTCTCCATCAGTTAGATGTCAAGAATGCATTCTTGCATGGTGATCTGCATTAAGAGGTATATATGAAGCAACCTCCTGGCTTCATTGCTCAGGGGGAGATGCAGAATGTTGTATGTAAGTTACACAAGGCGATATATGGTCTAAAACAATCTCCTCATGCTTGGTTTGGAAGATTTAGTGAGGCGGTGATACGATTTGGAATGAAACAATGTGCTGTAGATCACTTTCAGCTCTAAGGGCAAAGATCGTCGGATTTTTCTGATTGTGTATGTTGATGATATCATAATTACAGGAAGTGACAGTGTGGGTATACAGAGGCTGAAGAAGTTCCTTCAGAAGGAATTCTGCACCAAAGACCTTGGTCGTTTGAGATACTTTCTAGGGATAGAGGTAGCATATTCACGTATAGGGCTATCTTTATCACAAAGAAAGTATGCACTAGATATATTGGAGGAGACTGGCCTTCTGGGAGCAAAGCCAGCTGAGACTCCCATGGACCGGAATGTCAAGCTCTCACCTGATCAGGGGGAGTTACTAAAGGATCCAGGCCGATACAGACGTTTAGTTGGGAGATTGATTTATCTCACTGTCACACGTCCGGATATCGCTTATGCAGCTGGCGTGGTAAGTCAGTATATGAGTGCACCACGGACATCTCATTGGTCGGCGGTCATTCAAGTAGTGAAATATCTGAAGAAAGCTCCTGGTAGAGGACTCCTCTTCAGAAAGCATAGTCACATGAAGATTGAGGGATACTCTTATGCAAATTGGGCAGGCTCTCCTGCAGACAGGAGGTCCACAAATGGTTACTGTACTTTTGTTGGGGGTAATTTAGTGTCTTGGAAAAGCAAGAAACAGGAAGTTGTATTAAGGTCAAGTGCAGAGGCTGAGTACAGAGCCATGGCATATACAGGTTGTGAGCTGATCTGGTTGAGGTCATTCTTGTCAGAGATTGGGTTACCTGACTCGTCGCCTGCGTCTCTCCACTGTGACAATAAGTCTGCCATTCATATCGCCATGAACCCAGTCTTTCACGAGAGGACAAAACATATAGAGGTGGATTGTCACTTTATTCGTCATCGGATTCAAGAAGGGCAGATTTGCAGTGTGTTTACAAGATCACAAGATCAAATGATCAAATAGCGGATATGTTTACAAAACCATTGAGTAGGGTTCGATTAAGTGATTTATGTAACAAGCTGGGAATGTATGATATACATTCTCCAGCTTGAGGGGGAGTGTTAGATATCGTAGTATATGTGCGCACCCTCTTTATGGGGGGATTTATGTCCTTGCATGTATCTGAGCTACATATATATAAATAAATATGTGCGTGAGGGAGAACTCTCTAATTCACGATTTCTCCCCAAAACCTTCTTCTCTTCTCTCCTTTACATGTTCAATGTAGCAGTAACAGGAACTAAAGCAACTTTCCCAACAATCAGCACCTTGGCCTATTTCCCAACCACTTGAAGATTTTCCATTGATGTTGCCACTGGTCCGTGACGTAGATTGGGCCAAGCCTTGGTGTGACGTCAACATTGATCAAAGGCAAAGATTTGGCTAGGCATGATTTAGAGATGGAGAACCTATGGTGTATCTTGGATATGGAAGCTGTGATGTGGTTTTGTAGTGGTAGATGTGTGTAATTGTATGTTTACATGTGTAAATGTGTGAGTGAGCCATAAATGTGTGTAGATCACTAATGTGTGGGCCACTTAAAGGGGCCGGTATGTCTATAAATAGGGGGTTTGGTTATAGATTAGAGTAGTTTTGAAAATGTAATTTTTGGAGACTTGGAGTTTGTAGGGATCTTGGAGGTGTTCCAAGGGAAGAGAAGGAGGTTTCATCCGTTAGAGATTTGCACCGTCATGAATTGATGTGCATTTCTTCTTCGGATTGTCGGTTCTTCTTGTCGAGTGCAAGATCCGACACCTTCACATTGAGTAAATCTTCTCGAGTGCAAGATCGCTTGAAGAGTTGTAACTTTCCCTTTCCTATCTAGGAAATTCTATCCATTTTCTTTGCATAATCCTTTTTTACTTTCTTTCTTAGATCATATGAATTTCTATTTTGCTCTTTAATTTCTACTTATAGATCTCTTTTTCCATTCCTAGTTTGGTGAGAAATAAATTCCATACTTAATTTGGAAACCAGTCCCTAATTTTATTTTATTTTGCAAAATCAGTCCACTTTGCCCAAGAAGTCGCATTTGAAACCCAAGCAGGAGAAATCGTAAACCCTTCCTCAGCCGCTCTACGTCAAAATGGTATCAGAGCAGGTTTGCAAGAACTCCTATGTTTTTGCAGTTCCTAGCTGTGCCAACTTCTCTCAAGAATGTCAAGAAACAAATCAAAGAATGCATTGATTTATGTACTTCTGCTTCTGAGACCTGCATCCCTTCGGTGAAATTTGTTTGGAATTTCAGCACCTATGTCCCGTGGATCTGGTCAAACTGAGAGGAGCAAGGTACGGGTGCCTTTAGCAAAATTCTTTCAATGAGCTTGATTTCGATTCATTATTCTCTCCGCTGGAAGACTTTCATCGGTTGCAAGACGTCTGTAAGCAGACCTAGAACACTGAAATTCTCTATTCCAAATATTATCTGAGTGGCATACTTGAAGCTGAATTTGCTGAATTTCGTGACACTTCAACTCCTAGCCAAGAACGACCTTGGGCATGAGAATTCATCATTTGTCCTCTATGATAAAGCCTTCAATTAGCTCCATAGAGCAGTAGGACATTTGACATCTGAATCGGTGCTCAAGAATGCTTCTCTGAAGATGATTTCGGGAATTGCAGATTAGGTATTTGAGTAAATTCCTCAACCAGTCCTTGGATACCACTATTTCCTCATTCCTGAATTAAGGAGATCAACCAATTTTCTCTATTTGGAGTCTAATTTCTGGTCTAAAGAGACCTTATTTTCTAGTGAGTAGGCTGCTAATGGAAGATGCAATTTGTGGATAAACACAAAACAACTATGGAAGGAGTTAAATGATTAAGGAGTCATTTGGTTCAATTCCTGTGCAAAATGATGGCCTCGTTTCAGCCTCTAAACATGAAATCTATGAGTTTCCTTTTTACAGAATCTCAGACATTATGACTCCTGAGTAATGATCCTCTTCGGATGAATCTAAGCCCTCAATCTTGAGTGTAACATCATCAGCCCTTGAAGCTCTTGCTACATTGGAGTGTCATGTTGTTGTACATGCAGGACACTTATTTCTGTTGTAGAACCGAGACTTGCATTTGACTTTCATTGAGGTTCCTCTATACCAGCAGCTCATACAATGGAAATTTGAATGAAGGTTTTCATACAAGAAATATGTTCTGAAGGTTATGTTTTAGCATAGGGATATGACTGTTGCTTGCTTTTTCATTCACAATCCACTCTGGTTATGTCTAAGAGCAGACTAGAAGCAAAGAATTTACTGATCATCAAGAGTATTAGATGCATCAAGCCTTGGAACTCTTTATGCAGTAAGCCAACTTCTGCCCTGTAGTAGCTCGAAGAAATGCCTGAATTTAAGGTCTCTAAAATCCTACCAAACTAAGACAGTTGCAAGGGATATTGAATAGCTGAAATCATGTTGGATGTTCTGTGTTAACCCGCAATCAAAGCTGATCATCTTAGCCAATTGAACTATATAGCAGAGTGCTACTTGGGGTTCAACATGAAGGCAACCAAGCTGAAATTTAGCACCCAAAGCATAGCTCCAGAACCTTATATTCAAGATGGTTTATTCATGAACTGAAATAGTTAAAGTGGGCTGCCCTGTTAAATGCTTGTACCTCCAACTCTGTGCATCCACATTGGAAAGTTGCAAACCTCCAAGAAGACTTGATTCCTTGTTAGTTTCACGAGAATATCTCTAGAATCACCTCTTGAAATTTCAGAATTAGTGCATGTGTCAAATGAAGGCCTACTGACTGAATTTTACCGAACAAAGTGACTCGAGATCTAATTTCCTAGACATCCAAGAGTACTAGGATTACCTTCAGGAGCAGCAACTGTACTTAACCTCTCTTGTTTGAATTCTGGTTCCAAATGTTTGGCTTGAGAAGGGACACCCCAATATATTGGCTTTGTGAAAGTGCCAACTCTTATGAGTTCCAATTGAGAGTGGAATTCAATTCTGCCACGTATAGCGCTGCGTCAAATTTAAAACAACAAAGCCACCCGAAATTGGGGTTCACATCATCACAAGTAGCAAGGAAGCCTAACTGTCCTCTTTATGCATTGGAAAGTTCCATGTATGCTAGTCCGTTGGTAGCAAGCTTGGGAATCTTATTAGGGTCTTTCATATCCTAACTTACATCTTCTCAGTCTCAATCTCAAAGCTGTCGAGGTTTCTTGGCCATTGACTATAGTGGATTACCTGCCATGAAGCCTGTCGCCAGTGTGTTGACCAGTGTGTTGATCAGTGCCTGACAAGATGAATAATTTTTAGAGACTAAATTATGAGAGTTTTTATACCGGACTTTTGAGATTTAATAATGTTTGGACATGATAGATTTTATGAATTTTTAAATTTTGAAAAATACCCCACCGTTAGGATGTTAAGAAAGTTAAAATTTTGACCCGACCATTTTTCTTCGGATTTTGTACTATAACAGGAGAGTTGACTTTTTTTCCTTTCAGATTTGGGTCTTGAAACTATTTTTAATAAATCCAAATGGGGAGTATTCCGTTATTTACATGTAAATCTTAAGTAAATGGACAATAAAATAGTAAAGACATTTACTTAAATGGCCGACACGCACCCAGCAACCAAAATTGGGGGTTTTTTTTTAACAAATTGGGGTACGTACCCAGGACGTACCCGGGGCGTACCCGAACGTGCCCACACCCCATACGTATCGGGTATGGGTACGGAGCCCCAGGAGAGTACCCGTGCTTCCTAGATTACCTGTCTTTTATCCAGACTCTTGCCTAAGTGATAGAACTCGAGCCGTCTTTACTTGAAAATGGACTAGAAGCATTAATGCTACATTTGGTTGCTTGGATTGGCTCGGAGAGTAGTGGAATAGGAAGTCAAAGGGAAGAGACAAGAATTTTGATTTGCCTAGACTTACCTCGGAAAATTGTGTAGTAGTGTTTGCTTGTGCGGCAAATAATGGGAGAGTAGGAGAAAAAGTAGGGGGTGTCATTACCAATATATGGAGAGAGGAGAGAGAGGGAAGAGAGAGATGGAGAGAGAGCATCATTCCCTAGAAAATTCAACCATAATTCTTTGATTTTGGAATAAGGGGACAAGAAAGAGACAAGCAATCATTACATGAGAGAAATCCAAGGGAATCAATGGGAGTCCAATGCATTTTGGAAACCAAACGTGGAATGACATGCCAAATCCAAACCAAATTCCGACAGCTGCCGAGCTTTTGTGCAACCAAACGAAGCATAAGGGCAAACACTTGGGATGCTATTACTATATCTCTTATCGCCAGGACTCCCCAAAAATTAAGATTCCACAGACTTGGGATGCTTAAGCAACTACATTGGATATTTCTCTAGAGTTCCCATACTTGAAGGAAGCTGGTAGAAGGATGCATGCACTGTCAGATGTAAGTGATGGACATGGCATGTCTCACCTCAATATTGTGAGAATGTTTTGACACAAGCATACAATCTGAAGCTACAGGAAATTTTCATTTGAAAGCCATGCAGGAATTTTCAGCTTCCAATGAGTGTGTTATTGGTGAGACATTGGCATTGTTTGGTGAAAACTGGGTTTGGGGGCACAAGTTTATACAAGGAATTTGGTTGAATGGGGAGATCTTGTTCACCCAGAACAAGTTCCTCGGGATGGGAAAGGGTTGTCCATTCTCTATTGGAGTTTGGACTAGTAACAGTTGTCAAATGCCATTCGAATTTCAGCCTAGTCCTGCAGAATTTCAATCATTTGACTTTTCAACATTCTCACATCAGGTTAAGCATTGTCTTGCAGAGGTTCATCCATGATATGAAAGCGAGCAACTTGTCTGTGTCCAATGAGCATCAGAAACATGTCGAGGAATTTATGCATGCAGAAAAGCTAATTTCAGAATTGGAGCTGGAAAGTCATGGAAAACTGATGTACAGAATCATGATCGACCAAATGGTATCAAAATCTCCATATATGGTTTTATATCTCGATTAGTTGGACATGCGAAACAGGTACATACAAACAAGGCTAGCAAAGACCAGTTTGTGTGCCAAAGGATCAGGACTGGGTTCACACGTGGCACTTATACTTTGAAGATGAGCTCCTTGAATAGATGTGCAGTGTTAACCTCACGCTGTTGGATAGTATTTCGCTCCTTTAGGTTGAAGAAGAGTCGAGCTTGAGAACAAGCTCTCTTTTAAGGGGGGCAGTATGATGTAGATTGGGCCAAGCCTTGGTATGACGTCAACATTGATCAAAGGCCAAGATTTGGCTAGGCATGGTTTAGAGATGGAGAACCTATGGTGAGGCTTGGATATGGAAGCGGTGACATGGTTTTGTAGTGGCAGATGTGTGTAATTGTATGTTTACATGTGTAAATGTGTGAGTGGGCCATAAATGTAGGTGTGTAGATCACTAATGTGTGGGGGCCACTTAAAGGGGCTGATATGTCTATAAATAGGGGGCTGGGTTATAGATTAGAGTAGTTTTGAAAATGTAATTTTTGGAGACTTGGAGTTTGTAGGGATCTTGGAGGTGTTCCAAGGGAGGAGAATGAGGTTTCATCCGTTAGAGATTTGCACCGTCATGAATTGATGTGTATTTCTTCTTCGGATAGTCGGTTCTTCTTGTCTAGTGCAAGATCCGACACCTTCATGGTGAGTAAATCCTGTCGAGTGCAAGATCACTTGAAGAGTTGTAACTTTCTCTTTCCTATCTTGCAAATTCTATCCATTTTCTTTGCATAATCCTTCTTTACTTTCTTTCTTAGATCGTATGAATTTCTATTTTGCTCTTTAATTTCTGCTCATAGATCACTTTTTCCCTTCCTAGTTTGGTGAGAAATAAATTTCATATTTGATTTGGAAACCAATCCCTAATTTTATTTTTTATTTTTTTTTTCAAAATCAGTCCACTTTGCCTTAGAAATCTGCATTTGAAACCCAAGCCGGAGAACTCGTAAACCCTTCCACGGCCGCTCTGCGTCAGTCATCTATCGCCGCAAACCACCATTGGCCATCCAAAGTACCAGCTACACACCATCGAATCATCCTAGTTCTGAGTCTTCTGACTCCTCCCGATTCAATCACTACGGCCAATGCACATGTGTAGCTGCCAACCCGTTGACTCACCTAATCAACCTTGGAGAGGGATCTCGATCCATCCTCCCTAATGCAGGTATTGTCATCCTCTCACGATCGTCTGCAACCTGGAAACATGTCTCTGCACCAACTGCGAAAGAGACCCTACGTGTGCGTACACAATTACCCTATTTCCAAGTAGCCATCGAGATCTTCGGAACACTAGTCACCGTGTCCCGACCAGACGATATAATCTGCCACACTCCTCTCCTTTCATCGAAACCATACAGCCACATGTGATTTTCATGGCTCCGCCTGCAGCTGAAAACCTACAACCCCTGGAGTCCAACCGACCAAAAGACACTAGATTCCTTCTCATCTTTGGGACATAGGCCACAACACCCAAAGTACGAATCACTCCATCGAACATCTTGATCTTCACCGTTCCCACTCCCGTGGCATCACAAGTAGACCCGTCACCCAAGGACAATAAACCTGCCCTTGTCTCTTGGAACTTATCAAAATATTCTCTCATAGTGCATACATGAACAAAGCACCCCGAATCTAAAATCCACTCATCATGAGGAGAAGTGTGATTACCTGTGGAGACTGTGAGAACGTCTCCAAACTCTTCACCCTACTCATTCGTTACCGCCACCGCTATATTCGTAGCACCATTGTCCACCTGGTCAGCTCGCTTTGGACAATCCCGCTTGATATGGCAATATTCCTTGCAACGGTAACATTGCACACCCTTTCTGCCAACCCTAGATCTTGACCTGCCTTTTCCTGATCCCCTGTCAGATGACCTTCCTCTTTGATTCCCACCATGAACAACCAACTCATGATCTTCACTTACACCAAGAACGGATTTCTTCCGCATCTCATTCGATAAGAGCGACTCCATGACTTCCTCCAACTTTATCGTATCCTTACCATACAATAAAGTCGTCATCAGGTTGTCATACGAATCAGGAAGCGGAGTAAGAAGCAAAAGGGCCTTGTCTTCTTTCTTCAATTTTTCATCAACCTTGTGGAGTTGATCCACAAGCCCGTAGAACACCGTAATGTGTTCCAGAAGATCCCTGCCTTCCTACATCTTCAGCCCATACAATTGCCGCTTCAGATACAACCGAGTGGCCAAGCTTTTTGACATGTAAAGCTTTTCCAACTTCTCCCATAAATTAGGAGCATCTTATTCTTCCATAACGTTATCTGCCAGACATAGTCAAATTGTGCTGACCACTTTCGACTCTATGTCTTCCCACTCGGCATCGATCATCTTCTCCGGCTTGCCATCCTTTCCCTTTAACGCCTTGGCCAATCCTTGTTGAACTAGGATGTCCTTCACCCTCATCTGTCATATGATGAAACTGCCCTTTCCGTCAAATCTATCGATGTTGAACAGAGTAGAACTTGATTTTACCATCATCTCAGATTACTTCGCACTTCTCGGTGTAGCGCTCCACCTCGAACGAGAATCTTTCTTGGACAATCTTTCTACTCCCAAAGATCACTCTACTCGCAATCCAACCACAACACCCACGATCACTCCACCTGGCCTCAACGATCGCTCCAACCATGGCTCTGATACCACTTGTTGAGAAAATCCGCCGGGCAGAACAATCCAATCGTGCACAAATTAAATGGAAAAGTAAAACTAACAAACAAGCCACAAAATGAACAACGAGATTTTACGTGTTTCGGCCAAGCCCACTTCACGGGCGAGACACATTATCTTCCACTATGAGAAAAATAAAATACAAGGATTACAATGGATTAATCACAAACCCACAAACCTGCAACCTTTTCCTTGCTTCTCAAACCAAGACGGTACAAGAAAAAAAACCCCTCTCTCTTCTTTTTCTCTCTCCTCTCTCTTTTTCACTCTCTTTCTCTAGCCACACAAGAGAGACTCACATCTTCACTTTTATACTTAGGTTTTCTAAGAAACCTAAAAGCAACACTTGTTATTTTGGCATATCAACCAAAAAGGAAGGAAAACAAGGGAAATAAGATACTTTCCCATTTTGCCTTCTTCTTGCCTTCCCACATGTACCATGGGCAACAAGGCAACTTTCCCAACAATTGAGAACCATCTAGAGATGTGAGATGATTTGAAATGGCAGCAAAGGGCTCAAACTTGAAGTTTGAGGTTGAAAGGTTCGAAGGAGCGGACAATTTTAATTTAATGAAATTGGAAACAAATAGTGAAGGATAACCCAGTTCAGAATGGCTTGGCAAAGGCATTGAAGGGAAAGGATATGAAGCCGCATAAAATGAAGGATGATGAGTGGAAGGATATCGAGTAGAGGACCTGTTAGAAGGGTTGTAACCCCAAGGGAAAATCGTTATGTGCAGCGGAAGTAGAAATCGTGTAGAACAAGAATTTTCTTCGATTTTGCCCTAATCCCAGGAATTCTAGTGTCTAGATGACCTGATGGTGAGAAAATTTAAATAACAAAATATAAATTGGGAGTGTTTTTTAGCATGGGAGATCATCCAAAAACATGCTATGTTGATTTATATTGAGTTGGTTTACCACTTTTAAAAATTTCTAAAGTTTCTCTCACAATTTGACTCAGATTGGGAAAAGTAGTTAACTAAACTTTGGAAATTAGAAACCAACACAAAGTGGGAATTTATGGAGGTTTCCAAATAGCGTTGGGAGTGTTCCCAACCTTTAAAAAATGTGGCTTGTTGGAGAACAAGGGTATAAGTAGAAAAAATTAATTTCAAAGATTTAAATTAATTTTCTCAAAAGAGATTTAAAAAATAGATATTATTTAATTTAAAAATAACCAAATCAGATTGGGAATCCACAATGGGCTTTTAGCATTGGGCCCACCCAATTTCGTCCTATGTGGATTTCCACATTGATTTTCCAATTGAATATAAATTCGTATTTAATTCTCCAATTAAATAAATAAAATATAATCTCAACCAATGGGGTTAAAGCTCCATCCAATAATTTTATTGTTCCCAAAATACTCTTCGTTAACATTTAACCAAATTTGATATTCCAATTGTGTCCTACTGCCTATATAAACTAATAGAACTTTCCCTTCGCATCAAATGCGACAAAACTAGTTCGTCCGAGCAATTCAATAAATATGGGACCCCTATTCAAAGGATCAAAGTTTTGAGTGGGATCATTGCAAGGATTCTACGATCGATCCTGCAGAACGCAATGGTGGGCCCCTCTACGATCTTGCTCCGTAGTCAAAACTACAATCGTATTGGATCAGTGGCCTTCATCAAGACATAATCCTGAAGATAACCGTCCAATCATCATACCCCTAATCACATCTAATATGTGCAAGTCCCTTCTCCATTCCTCATCTACTGAGTTGGGTCCTACGGGAGGTGGACATACAATACCACCTGGGCCTACTCCCAGTATACCTTTCAATCAAACAATTTGGGCCCGCAAATGCATTTGTTAAAACCATTTTAAAATAATATTTTGTAAAATATTTGATAAACCTTCTATCAAATCCACCTAGCCAGGTAATTTTATAAGCCTACAGCTCTAACCAAAATTGTAGATGATCTCCCAATAATTGGGCGCAGAATTCCATGTCGGGCATCCCTATTATCCTCGTAGGCTTGTCCCACATTCCAGTACTACCCTTAGGTGATCCTTAAAAAGAACTGATGTTAGATAGACCAAGAGTGAAGGACAGGCCCATAGACCAATATGATCCCTCAGTTCGAAGGAAATGTAAAGGGTCCTGCCTGGTAGAATAGCCTTACCGTCTCCAGTCCACAGGCTACTCTAATGTGATCAAGTTCAGTGCGAGATCTCATTGTCGCACCCACTCTTCTTGCTTAAGGTCCACTACCCAAGTGACTAAGATAAGACACTCCACGACACGTGCATGTAGGCAAGACTGGTGCTAGTTGTGTACAGCAGGAGATGTCCAATCTCGACCACAACCAGGAACCTTTAAGGTCTGCAAAGATCCGAAATTCCACATCTCCTTGCTCCATAGGATCTATGAATCCTTAAGCAAGTTATTCCTACTTTGCTCCCTAAGGACAAATATGTGTCAATATAATAAGCACATCTCACATATTTAAATAAATAATACCCAATGATATCATGGAATGAAACTTTTATTGATAAATAATCAAAGTACACTGGTTTTTAAGGCACCAATGCAAAAGGACCATCAGCCCAATTCAACTACTTTTGGGAGATAATGTTATCTTTAACATTATGCAAGAAGTTTCAGAGCCATGTCTACATGATAGACTTGATAAGTTGGAGAAGCTCTACATGGCAAAGAGCTTGACCAACAGACTATATCTAAAGGGTTGTACGGGCGGTAGATGCAGGAAGGCAGAAATCTTTTGTGATACATGAACATATTCAATGGGATGTTAGATGAACGTCACAGAGTTGACATCAAGATGGAGGGAGAAGAAAATGTCATGTTGCTTCTTAGCTTGCTTCCTAGTTCTTGTGATAATCTGGTGACTACATTATTGTTCAAGAAACACAATCTTTGAAGGTAACCAAGATTGTTTGTTGATTGTTTGATAAGAGAAACAAAAAAGATAATCGGCTGATATGGGATCCATGAAAGACAAGTTGAGATCCAAGGTCATCAAAAAGGCATGCAAAATTATCATGGCAAGGATTATGGCCATATTGAGCAGGCTTAGCCAAAGCATTCTAGCAAGAGGGAGAACAACGGCAATTCTGATAGTACACAGAAGAAGTATCGAGTGAGCAAAACAAGGTGGTTGAAGACGTTTTGTTTTTTTTGAAATAGTGATATATTGAATAAAAAGGGAACCGAGATGGTCCTCAAACATTACAGATGTAGAAAAGCAAATGAAATACAAAATATCATTCACGGAGGGAGGAAATCAAACAACTCCAGACCCAACCTACTAACCCCTGATTTGGCTAAAGAATCTGCTTCACCGTTAGCCGATCTTCTGACATGAGTAAAGATGATAAAGGACCCAGACACAAAATTTGAAATCTCTTCAAAGAAACTAAGGAACCTCCAAGGAGGGGACACCACCCCTAATAGCCACCTAACAACATTAGAAGAATCTCCTTCCATTATCACCTTGTCCAATTGGTCTTTACTTAAGCGCGGGATTACATTATATGTCGCTCTGACTTCCGCCTCACTTGAATCACCTCTTCCACTTGGGCCAGAATAAGCCCACATTACCACCCCAAATTCATCTCTATAAATGCCTCCAATACCCGAAGGACCCGGATTGCCAAAACAAGCTCCATCAAAGTTTAATTTGAAGAAACCATGAGGGGGCGGGTCCCATTGCTGAATAACCCGAGGCGTTCTATTGCCTCATTACAAACAATCTGCCAACCCTACCAAAGGTCAAAGGCTGAAACAAATCTAAACATAGGAAGACTTTTCGCCCATTGAATAGCTAAAGCAATAACTTTGAATAGCTAAAGGTGGTTGAAGATGTGCTCACAGCCTACGCAAGTAATATCACTTCTCTTGATGAATAGATTGTAGATTCTATGTGCTCTATTCATGTGTGATCCAAGAGAAAATATTATGATGTATTCCATGAAGGAAGAGCATGCAGCGTCCTTAGGTGATGGTTGTACTTGTGACATCACATGGGTTGAGACAATGAATATCAAGATGTTTGACGGAGCGGTTTGCACTTTGGGTGGTGTGGCTAATGTCCCAAAGATGTGAAGGAATGTGATATCCCTTAGTAGCTTGGATTCTACATGTGGAGCCATGAAAATCACATGCAGCTGCAAAGATGCGAAGGAATGTGATGTCCCAGAGTTGCAAGTACACAGCTGCAAGTGGAGCCATGAAAATCACACGCAACTACATGGTTTTGATGAAGAGAAGTGTGACAGATTATATCGTTTGACATGGGATACGACAAAAATTATAATTCCTATGATCTCAATGGGTGGGTGGAAACAAAATGAAAGGATGAATAAGGTCTTGTGCAATATCTATTTCACAGTGGAGCAAAGATAGATGTGACTGGTTTATAGGTAGTAGAGAATGGTGAGGTGGTTTTCGTGTTGGGAGGTGACATATCAGGATCCCTCTCCTGAGTTAACTAAACAAGTTGACTCGGGGTAGCTACACATATGCATTGGTCATGTTGATCGAGTCAGGAGAATTCAAGATTGGGATAATTCAATGGTGTTTGTAGTTTGTGCATCGAAAGACCAATGGCGGTTTGCAATGATAGTAGACCCGTAGAGATGCCAACGAGAAATCTTCAAGGTGGTTGAGAAACAAACCAAGGTAGAGATTGTTGGTTTTTCTATCTTATTTAGCAATGTGATATTGTTGTGCTCTCTTGGGTTTCCTGATATGATTAGTAGAGAGAGAGAGAGAGTATGTGTGTGTGTGTGTGATGGTTTTTAAGGTTTAAGTTTTGGGGAGAACATACCATATATATGGTTCTTGTATAACCTAGAAAGACATATATAAGAAAATCTAATAAAAAAAAAAAATTTCTTTTTTAATGGTAGCAGGTTCATTTAAAAAAGGAAAAGGAAGATCGAGGTGGTCAACCGAAATACAAAGGAAGATCATGGCAATAGGAAGTCAAACATCACCAACCCCTGTTTCGCAACACCATCCATGGCTAGTTTGTCTGCCACTTTGTTCACAGACCTTCTAGTGTGCTTAAAAGTTATAAAAGAGCAAAAGACCCTTCTACCCGATCTTGGATCTCGTCAAAGAACTGGGCAAACCTCTAAGAAGGGACAACCAACCCACTAAGCCATCTGATGGCATTCATTCAGTCACCCTCCGCGATCGTCACGTCCATGCAATCTTTGTTCAAACACTTTATTCCCTAGTGAACAGCTCTAACCTCCGCCTCGCTAGCGTCAGCTCTCCCAATGAGACCAGAGAAAGGCCAAATGACCTCATCATTAAAATCTCTTAAGATGCCTCCAATACCTGCTGGCCTAGGGTTGCCCAGAACCATTGAAGTTTAACTTGAACAAACCATGCTATGGGCCTACCAATTATTGAACGATTGTTGGTCGTCTTTCGCCTTTACAACACACCTCCTTCCAGCCCTCCCATAAGTCGTAAACTGATACCTACCAAAAAGAAGGAAGAGATCTCACCCAAACAATACCAAAGCTATTACTTTGATGAATAAGAAATTAGGAGATTTCGCAACACCTTCAAAAATTCTAGAATTTCTTTCTTTCCATAGAACCCACAAAGTTGCTAAAAATCTCATAAGAATTAAAGATGGGGTTTCTCATCTCCATAAGAGTAGAGATAGGAAGGGTTTAAGAGGGGGATTTACCAGGTGAGGGAATTTGAGGGTCATGGGATACATTATGTGCATGTGTCGGTGGTTGGGAAGATCAATTTAATCCCAATCCCAAATACGGGATCCTGGATTTATCTACTTCTATGTTCTTCCAATTTCCTTTAAGGTATTTATTCATAGTTCTTTCTGAAAGCCTTTCAATCTAGTTTCCCTCTTAACAAGATAAAAGGTACTAATCAACAAACTCAGTCCAAATGTAAAAAAGAAAATAGAAGAAAGAAAAGCATGTCTTTAATAGTCTCAAGTTAAAGAAACTTACCCTGGCTCTTCGTAGTGGTTCAACGTCTCTGGAGGCAAATACTCCGAACCCATTGGGCCCTTCCTTGAATTCAACACCGTAAGCTCGAACACTCCGAACGTACCCTATTCTGTAGAAATCAGGATCCGCGGGCTCTAACTACTAACAGGAAACCATTCCCACATCAATTAAAAAAATGAATGAGAATGTTGAAGAAAAGGGGACAAAATAGAGATGGGCACCTCAGAAGGTGAATCTTCGACTTGGGGAGGTTCAAATAATCTGAAGGGAAGGGTCTCAAGAGAAGCTTTGATGGGTCTAATGTTCTTCCCTCTATGTCTGTGTAAAGGGTTGTTGGGCTGTGGCGAGCAACTATTTGTGAAGCGCGAGAGGTGTTTCAAATCAAGAGGAAGAAGAAGAGGAACGTTAACCTTATGGTTGAAGAGGATGGAAGGAGTGGGGTGACGAAAAGGCAGAGAAGCCATAGAAACAACGTAGGGTTTCAAATTCGCATGCCCTTGTTTACTCTCTCAAATTTCCATTTCAGTTGTCGGAAAACCTTATCTACGTCCCTCTCTTCGAATTTCCTCTTAAGACGGCACCAAGGCAATAGGGAAATGAAATGAATCCTCAGCCCCTTCTTTCAATAATGGCACTCTTTACTAGTGAGTAGTGACCCGTTTTTGTCTCGAAGAAATTGGAGGATTTTTTTTTTTAACGGTTGAAACAGGGGATTTAAATTTAACATTTTATGCTCTGTATGGTTGCCAGGTTTTTTTTTTGTTCCCGAGAGTTATGTGGGAGAAAAAAAATACCCTGGGAGATAGGTGGGGAAAAAAAAGTCCTGGAAGTATCCTGGTAAAATAAAAATCCCATGTTTGGTTGTGGGAGAAAAAAATACCCTGGGAGATATGGTGGGAAAAAAAAAAACCTTTGTTTGGTTGCTTGAACTGTTGGGTAGAAAAAAATTCTTCTCAAGCTTATTTTTGGTTCCTGAGTTTATTTTTGTTCCTGGGGTTATCTTGGGATGGGATGAAAAGGCAATCATTACAAAAGTGAGATTAAAAAATTCACCCCACAAGTAATCATTACAAGAGTGGGATTAAAATAAACCTAGTGCTAAAAGGCAACCAAACATGGGATGGGACCAAAATTTAACTTACTCTCCCATGTGAGAGAAACCTAGCGACGATCGCAGTAGGCATTTTGCTGTTCGGTTGTTCCATGTGAGAGAAGCCATGCAGGCACAAATTTTGTCTTATTATTTTAATTCATCTGAGGTGGATGCTCTCACATGCAAGCCCCGTGAAATGCCCTCTGCGATGGTTCCTAGCAAATCCCACATCTTAATTTTGGGCATTATAAATTCCGCTCCTTAGAGCACGGTACGACCTTTCACCGGTTACCCAACCCACAATTAGTAGTCACTCTTCTCTCACAACCTTCCGAGACACTCTCTTCTCTCTCTTAACCTTCACACATTCCCTCAAGGCATAATGATAATTTATAACCCGCCTAACCTGAAAGGCATAATGATAATTTATAACCCGCCTAACCTGAAAGGCAGTCAAATCAACGGCGCAAAACTAACCCTTTAACAATCCTAACTATCCACACCTGATCTCAAATACTGAAACCTAATAGGTGAGACCTCAAGGACCAATCATCTCCTCAACGAGAGCACCGTACCAAATCTCCATCTGACCAGAACGGCAACATCACAATCTCATCTAGCCTGCCCTAAACCCACACGATATACACCGAGATGAACTGCTCTAATCCCAAAGAGCCTCCCATCCACGCCAGCATGTACTTGTTCATTTGTTGAGCAAACTGATATTTTGCAAAAATCATTTTCTAAACTAAACATATTTAATTACATAAATATATTTAGAAAACAACTCGCAAAACGATTGATAAAACCCGATAAAAATGCCGCGGCTGATAAAGATAAACAAGTGCACGCAATAGCCCAGTCATAGTGTAAATATCATGGGATCTTCTTAGACCACATGTGTTAGAAGGGTCGTATAACCCCCAGGCAAAATCGCTATGCGCAGCGGAATAAAATCGCATAGTTTAACAATTTAATTCAATTCTGCCCTTAGCCCAGGATTTCTAGGAACTAGATTATATTTGGTTATAAGTTAAATAGATAAAATCATACTTTTGTAGAAGTTACAACGAAGAAGATCGTCTACTTGATCTACTCCCCGAATCGCCACGAACAAACTTTTCTTCGCAAACGCCACAAGTTGATCCGATGAGATCCGTTGATTTTGCACAAAGTGATAGAACAACTCTTGTTCTAATTAAGGATCTGATCTAAATCAAATCTAAATCAAATCTAATGGATGGGATTATCTCAATCCTATATGGAGCTTTAATGGTGTTTAATAGAAGTGATGGAGAGAGAGATGTGGAGAAACGTTTTCACTTCTTGGGAGGTTTTTCAAAAGCAATTATCTGTGCTAAAAACAAACGTCCATAGCTTTTAAATAAAGTTAGAGTTTGTGTTTGTTTTGCTTTTTTGAAAACCTATAATGTCTCACTTAGATATTATCCAACAAAAATTGCAAGTTTTTAAAACTTGTAAAAACTTAAAACCCCAAACGTTTTTAACAATTTTGGCATGCCCAATATAGGCGTGTAGCTTTTTCCCATAAAATTTATTTACAAATAAAACTCCTCCTATAAGATCTCCCCTCTTTATCTCCAAGGAAAGAAATTTCCTCGTACAACTAGTATTGATTGTTCTTTTATTTTTTATAATAATATCTTTTCTATCTAACCCTTAATAGTTGGACGAAATTCCAAATTTTTAGGGCACTTTGACTGACAATATGCTATTCCATATAAGTCCAACTGCTTTCCCAGCAATGCGCCAGTAGGTCGAATTGATCACAACCGCATGTTAGCATGCCAAAGTAGCAAGCATTAGACTTCAACTTCCTAGCAAAGTGAATGGTACATAAGGGCACAAGGGTTACCTACGAACTGGCTCCTCGCACACGGTTCTAGGTAAAAGGGATTAATCATGCACCTGTAGGTAGTGGTCTCTGGCACGTATCGCACCCAGTGCACACGCCATGGCGTAAATCTAGAAAGCACATAGCAATCCGGAACTAGATATATCGTCATGCGGTTACACCATGCAGGATCAGTCATCAATGACTATAAGGCCCATTCGACTAATCTCGGGAATGCCTCATCCTGGCTCTAAAATAGGTCAATCGTCCTGATCTCCTGTGGAATCAGGGAGGCCAATCACTTCCTCGGACATCCCATATGTCAATGTGATCAGACTCATCCCGCACATCCCAGATGTCGGGGCCGGTCTATGATGTGTGAGTAGCAGACCGTACCTGTTGACGATCATTAATCAATCTCATCGATTAACTAAATCCATCTAGTTAATTAACATGCATCCACATAAGCATAAGCATAAATGATAAAATAAGGCTATCTCAAATAGCGAATAATAACCATCACATGTGATAAATATGAGCATCCACATAAAATAAATGTAATTGAAATAAAAATGCTGAAAGGCCACACAAAACTCCTACAGAGCTTGATCTTATTTAATCACACTATGATCTGAGCCACGTCCCGCATTTGTGGGCACATATTCACCTCGATCGAAAAGATTTAAGGTTCTTGTAGCTATTGTCATATTTCCTATTAAAAGATATTAATAATTTATTCAGCTCCTAAACATTTCCCAATCGAAATTATTAGGTTGTGGGGGAGGGAGGGAGAGAGGGTCGGGATGTTAGATAAAAAATATACGAAGAACAGAATGTCTTGATCTATTTAGCTCTAAAAAGGAAACAATTTGATTTAATCAAGTTGACATTTATTATCCCTTGAGGAAAACCATCGTATGATCTTGATACTAGTTTTCTAAGAGAAGCTAGTGCATGTTCCTGTCCCTGTCCCTAAGGACACAATTGAACTTTAAGGCATACATGACACAATACCCCCCATCGATGAGTGTTCAGTGGATATTCTCATTAAGCAACATATGAATAAATTACAGAGAAAAAGAAGATCGACGAGCATTTTTGATGACTATGAAGTATACCTAAATGAGTGTGAGTCTGAGGGGAGATGGACGATGATCCCATCTCTTTCAATCAAGCCATAATGAGTGACCAGTTAGCCGCTCTCAATGGAAGGGAACGGGTTTGGAAACTTAGCGAGTTACCAAACGAAGTCAAGATGGTTAGCTGTAAATGGGTCTTTAAAACCATTTAGGACTCCAAGGGTGACAAGTGAGATGCATAAAGTAAAACTGGTTGCAAAAAGCTACTGAAATCCCAATAGGCAACACGAGAGGGGGGTGAATTTGGTAAGTAAAAACTTTGCCCTTGTTAATTAAGAAATTACAATGATGGACAAACAAGTAATATGCACAAAGGAAGCTAAAACTCAAATGTACAAAATAATGAAAGTAAAGAGTAGGGAAAGAGTACACCGAGAGATTTATAGAGGTTCGGTCCTTAGATCCACACTAAGGCCTACATCCACTTCACCGAGAACCTTGATGGCTTCAATACCCAAGGCTCCATGTCTCCCCACACTTGTCGTCGAAGAGGGCTCCGCATCTCCCCACACTCACTTGCCAATTACAACACTTGACTCACTTAAGAAAGAAGAAAACAAATGTCTTTGAAGGCTACAATGATTCAAGAAGATATACAATTGAATCATATGTACAAATCCCTTCTCTAAGGTGTAAGAGAGGCTCCAAGGTGTATCTCAAATTCAAATGATGTTCCAATTAGGTTTAGGAGTCTTCTAGATTAGTTTAGAGGTTTAGGGAACTCACATATAGTTTAGGGACAAAACTAGCTGTTTGAGGGGCAAACATATAAATGCTGGACATTTCCGAAAACTAGCCGTTATGCCTCCAATGGCAAGAAAATTTCCCAGGCCCGATCAACTGGCCAGAAGCTACTGGCCTTTTCATTTTTAACATCAACCTATTCTCGGTTGACCGGGACTGGGTTGGTCGATCGATCGGCCATTTATATTCTCTGTCGGTCGGTACTCATTTGACTTGCTCCAAAGGGCTTATGCCTAAGAGTAGATTTAGGGGCAATCTCAATCTTCTGAGCATTACAGTCCGTTAAAGGTAGGAAACCCCTTTGCTTTTCTATATAAAATAAATCCAATCTCCATGCCGAAAGAGCTTTCTTCAAATTATCCGTGAAGGTTGATTGAGGAATTGGAGCGCAACAGGAATTCTCTTCAAAGCTCCGCCGATTTCATCGTCCGTTTTCAACCATTTTTCGCCTCAAAACAGGTTCCTGTTTCATTTCACTTGAATTTCAAGTCAAAAATCATCTAGATCTAGGTTAGGACTTCAACAATAAGGTCCTAGAACTCAAATTCTATTGAAATTCAATGAGAATTTGTGAATTATGGAGAATTCTTCCATAATTCTCAATTACTTCCAATGGAATTTAATATAATTTGAATTTTAAAGAGATCGAGTAGGTAATTCATTAGAATTGGGTTTTTAATAACTTCTCTAACATCACTAGAGTTTGGATCTCGAAGTTTTCAGAGAATTAATCAAGAATTCTCGAAGAACTTGAATTTCGTATGAATTTTTAACCTATTTTCATATGAGAATATTCGTACGAAAATTTGAAAAATTAGTACAAAAATTCAGTGCTCCCGGGAATGCTTCAGCTTTCAAATTTAAGTGAATTTTTGTACGAAATTAGTAATCATTTTGTACGAAATTACGGAATATCTATGATTTCCTACAAGATTTCAGAACAAAGATCAAACTAATGAAGCCTTTGAATCCTTTTGCAAGCTCTGATTTTTAAGACCGGGATTTCCTGGGTGGGAGTGGTGCCCAACATCTTCCACTCACATAACCTAGTACGACCTAGAATCTCGGTGAAGCCAAAGCCTTACACAGAGTGAATCAAAGCTACCTAGGCCCTATCCTAGGTGGCGACTCTTCAGTCTTCATCAGATTAATTTCTAATTATGATCTTGATTTGATCTTCAAAACTAAAAGAATTTCAAATCATTTAAAAAACATCAACGAGGGTGGCCTAAGGACCCAAATCTATAGCGGGGAACGCTACACCTGGTTCCTGTATGTCCAACGCTTAGAACGATTAAGGAATGTTCTATGTAGATCGACTGTGTCTTCTAGTGCTGGAACACATGGCACAAAGCTCTCTTTTTCCGGAGGGGCTCTGTCGGGCCCTGCAGTAGGTGCCTATGTATTGATGCTCAAATCTGGCTGAGCGAACGAAGGACTGTGATGATGACGATCCTGCCCGTCGTCTAGAGCTCAGCCTGTGACCTCCCGCTCACAAACAACAGGTTAGGAACCACCCAGAGTTAGAACTTCGGGGGAACCCTCCGATACTCAAGTCAGTTAGGAGATCAACAGAATGTGAGCTTAGCATCGAAGAGATGTGTGTTGCCTCTGGAGAGGGGTTTCAGTCCCGTGCGGAGCCAATCCTTTGGCGTGGAGGCGAGGGTTCCCTTTTGTAGAAGGATGTTTCATATTCCAGGAGCACTATGACGGCGTCATGGCTGCTGTGATTATCGCTAGTGAAGATAACGAGATTGAGTAAAGTGCGGTTAGTCATTGGCGATGTGTTAGAGTATGGGGCCAATGTTGCTCTTGATGGTGATAGCATAGAGGCTGGTAACTGATAAGATCTACAGTTGGGGTAGCATAAGATATGGCACGGCGTTGTTGTTCACTCATATTTTGGAACTCGTTAGTCGAAGCTCTTCTGAGGGCATGGTTTCAAATTTCAATTTCGGAATGCGTTTCGGTCCTCTACGAATCCAAAATTTCGACCGAATTACCGAAATTCGGCTGAAATTTCGGAAGAATATTAAATATGAGCCTGACATCTCGTACAGATAGATACATCTCATTAGCACCACTTTCTTACCTACAAGCATAAGCAGGAGTAGCAACACTAGTATCCCGTTCGGGTACGAACCTCGAACATATAGATGTCAGAGCTATAGCTCTCGGCAAGCCGTGGAGTGGCACTCTGCCAATAGTGATCTGTATCCTGCTCGTAGCAAGCCGGCAGGGGACTTGCTCGAGAGGCATGATGCGGTGTGCCGCCTTGCGGCCCGCTTAGTGCAGTGCCATGTTAATTTCGGCTGAAATAAACGAAAATTTAGATTTCGGTCGAAATTGAAAACCATGTCTGAGGGTGAAGGGTTAGCCCACCTTTGCCACATGTCGCTATGGTGAGGTGTACGGATTGAGCCCCATCAGAGTGTAATCCCAAAATTAAAGTGCGTTTTTAATTTGGATTTGCTAGCGTCCATGGCCGAAGGCATTTCATGGATGGGCCGTTGCATGTGAGAGCAGCAACCACGTGAATGAAGACAAAATATTCTTCTGAAAAGTGAGCCTTCGTGGCTCCTCTCACATGCAATAACCCATCCGTTAGTAGATCCCTTTTTAATTATTACATTTTTAATTATAAGTTTCATCCATGGCAAAAGGAGGAAAACACTAAAGAGGGCTAGTTTATTTTCTGAACTCCCATAGGCGGCGAGTTTTCAACTTTACGCCCTGACACGCTCAAAGTACATTTGTTAGACCAAAATAAGACCATTTTGCCCTTCCTTGTTCTGCAAGTGGTACACATCAGAATCAACCTTTTTTCTACAGACTGCGTCTCTTTTTCTACGTGCATTAAATATACCTTGAAATCCACAAAATAGAAATCATTTCATGTGATTTGAAAAAATCTACTTAAAATCAGGAATAATCTTTATCGTAGAGGCGGAGGTCGACGGCTACAAGGTAAGGTGCAACTGGAATGCAGCTGGGTGTGATCAGAAAATACATGGGTGCGAGTTGATTAAAGAAATCTGATTATTATTTTGTAATTTTGAGGCCCACACCTTCGAAGTTGGGAAATGAAAGTTTTAATCAACGTCGTTGAACGATAGGGTTCATTTCGAAATAACTGTGGGTCGATATAGTTTCGAAAGGTTCATTTCTCAACGCCGTCGTAGCCACTAGCTTCTCCCTCCATCTTCCTGGAAACCTCTTATTTCTCTTCCTCTCCCTTGTTGTTCTTTCGTCTTCTACATCTTCTCCCTTGCTTTTCCTTCTTCTTCTGCATCTTCAACCATCGCTCGGTTTACAATCCTCGTGCAATTGTTAACTTCGACATTAACGTCGATGTTAACTTTGACATTAATGTCGAAGTTAACAGTCATACAATCCCCGTACAACTGTTAATGTTGAAGTTAACGTCGACTTTGATGGGGCCAAAATCTGGGCTTGCGATCGCACGGCGGGTAGAGTGCCTCCGTTAGTATATGCAATCACAAACAAAGGGGTCAGGGAGGTCCGGGGTGGGTCCCGGCTGACCACTTCGACACTCAAGTCAGATTCTGGACCAACCGTATGATGAACAACAAGAAATGACAGGGGACGAACAAGTTTACCAGAACTAATGCCCGGGTTTTTCTCTATAAGTTGGGCGGATGGGTTGAAAGTGGAGAGTAGGAAGGAGCGGGCGTCCAGCACCTTTTTCCCCTCTCTTTACTTGGACATGAATGGTCTTAATGGTGGTTAAAGCTCCCCTTTAATGGCTCTTGGTTTAGGAATTTAATTTTCCTTTCTCCCTCTTGGGTTGGATCCCTCCCTTTTCAAGAGTTTAGTAGCCTATTTATCCTTCTTTCTTGCATGCAAATTTCCTTCATGGGATGTCACGTCAACCTCTGTCATCATTTTAGAGAGAAAGCCTTCTTTTGTTGGATTGGGTTGCTCCGCTAGCTTGGCGGCCACATGGCTTTGTCGTGCAACCTTATCCATAATCTCAATGATGATGATTATGCTTAAGATTTTGGTGGCGGCGAAGCGACACGTGGCGAGATCACATGGCCCTGCCGTGTCTTAACACCTTTCTTAACCATAATTAGATTCCTCTAGTGCGAGGGTGACACGTGGCATGATCCAACAGACCCTTGCTCTGACGTCCGAGCCCTTTTTACTCAACCAGGCTCTCTTTCCATCTAAGTGGAATGGTAGTAGGGTGGCCGGATCCTTGCTCTGAGGTCCGAACCTTTTTTTCTCAGCCAGGCTCTTTTTCCATCTAAGTGGAATGGTAGTAGGGTGGCTGGACCCTTGCTCTGACGTCTGAGCCCTTTTTGGTCAACCAGACTCTCTTTCCATCTAAGTGGCCAGGTTAAGTCTCATCCGGGCTCATCATAGAACGTCGAAGGTCTCTCTGAGATCAGAGATGTGTTCCCCGGCTTCAAGGCTCTTAACCAGCATATCATCTACATAGACCTCTACATTCCTGCCTATCTATTTTTGAAAATTTTTGTTCACGAGCCTTTGGTAGGTGGCTCTAGCATTTTTTAGCCCAAAAGGCATTATCGTGTAACAGTAGAGGCCTTGGTCGGTGATAAATGCTGTCTTGGGGATATCTGGCTGTGCATCTTTATCTGGTTATAGCCGGAAAAGGCGTCTAGGAAGGTGAAAAGCTCATGCTCGGAAGTGGAATCGATTAGTTTATCTATGCGCGGCAAAGGGTAGAGGTCTTTTGGACAGGCTCGGTTTAAATCAGTAAAGTCTATACAGGCCCGCCAACCACCGTTAGCTTTTTTAACTATGACTACGTTGGATAGCCATTCGAGATATCGGATTTCCAAGATGAATCCGGCTTGTAGTAACATTTCCACTTCAGCTTTGATATGCGTTTGTCGCTCTGATGTGAAGTTCCTCTTCTTTTGTCGGACGAGCTTGAGGGTCGGGTTCACGTTCAACTTGTGAACCGCGATTTTCGAGGGTATGCCGGGCATGTCAGAGGCCGACGACCACACGAATACATCATTGTTGGCTTTGAGAAAGTTAATCATTTGGTCCCGCAAGGTGCCCGTTAGTAGGGAGCCTATCCGGACTTCCCTTTCGGGGTGGTCCTCGGATACGGAAATAGAGTCTAGCTCCTCGATTGGCTCACCCCTAATTGTGCGGGCTCTTTCTCGAGGGTCCTCGCCCCCAATCATGAAATTTCCTGCTGGGGCGTTGCTCCCCTTCAAGCTTGCGTAGTAGCACCGACGTGCTATCATCTGCTGCCCGCACACTTCTCCTATCCCCATCAGAGTTGGGAACTTCATTTTAAGGTGAGGGGTAGATACTAACACCCTCAGATCTCTCAGTGACGGTCGCTTGATGATGGCACTCTAGGTGAACGGTATATCTACAACCAGGAAGGTGGTCATAATGGTCTTTTGGAGGGGGTACGTACCGAAGGGATTTTGCCATTGACTTGTACAGACGCTTCCGAAAATCCATATATCGAGTATTCCGCAGGTCCTAGCCTTCCTTCACCGAGCTTCATTTCTTCAAAGGTCCCTAGGTACAACACATTAACGGAGCTCCCTGTGTCCACCAGGATCTTCCCTACATCGTAGTTGGAGATGATCAGCCTGATAACTAGGTGTAGACACCCCATTTTCACCGAACCTCTTTTACATCTTGTTTAATCAAAATCCCATCAAATCAGGGATTTGTAGCCTCAAATTTCACCCTATGATAGGTTAGGATCCAAGCTAGGTCCCTGCAAAATTTCATCAAAATCGGATGAGATTTGCCTAATAAGATGAGCCGAATTAGAATTGTAGTACAAAAGGGGAGTGAAATATCCTGTAAGGCAGCCATTTTTTACACTAGAGCAGAAAGGGGGGTGCACTATCCCTATAATGTCGCCCATGAAAAGTTTTATTTGAAAATACCTCTCATTTAGTTAAAATACAACATATACATGAATAAAGGGGTTGTCCAAGGTAACTTAACGGGTGAAAAAGTTCTTTTAGTTAATTTTTCATTAAACTTTTTTCTAAATGACCACCCTTTTGCAACCAAAACCAAAGTAAAATTTTTGAAAATGGGTTGTCCTATAAACTAATCGGGGACAAAAATTAAGGAAAAACTCTATAAATATAGCATTTGGGCTCTCAATTGAAAAAAAAATTAGGGCTGTTAATCTAATTTTAGAGAGAGGGAGAGAGAGCTTTATAGAGAGAGAGAAGATTCTAGAGAGAGAGAAAGCTTTCTAGAGAGAGAGAATTCTAGAGAAAGAATGAGATCTAAAGAGAGAAAGAAGCAGATCTAGAGAAAGAAAGGAGATATAGAGAGAGAAAGAATGAGATCTAGAGAGAGAAAGAAGCTTTCAAAGAGAGATCTAAGAGAAGAGCACAATGTTAGTAAATTTTGAATTTGATTTTGAGTTTTCTATGAAAATCTAGCCTAAAATGAAAAATCTAAGTGAAAAATGCTTAAAAATGGTTAGATCTAGCAACCTAGGGTTTAAAAACATGTTTCATTTGAAGATCTAAAGCAATTCACCTCAAATTTTGATGTAAAAATGGCAAAACTAAGTGCTGTCCAGCCTCATTTTCACCATTTTTCGTCAATTTTCAATTGGAATTCGTAGAAATTTCTCATGTGAAGGTGTAGTACTCGTTGAAATCTTTGATTTCTCGTATAAATGCCCAAAATTGGCCAAGAAACGAAGAAGTTATAGCCGTTTTAAGATTTCAGCTCAAAATTCGGTGCAAAATGGTAAATCTATGTGTGTCTTTGTGAAATTTCCTTAAAGATCTTCAAAACTGAAACTAACATGGTAAGATCTAAGCCTAATCAGCATGTATTATCGTATATTTGTGTCGAATTCCCATAGATCTTGTGTTTAAATGAAGTTTTGATGTGAAATGTCATGAATTGTGTTGAATTACATGTTGTCTAGATTTTATTTTCACCTTTTCACTAAAATTCAGTTAGATCTAGCAAAACTGATACACACGGAAGTTGTAGATGTTTCCGGGATCTTCGATTTGACATCTTTTGGGCCTGGTAATGATGAAAAATGAAAATGTTATGATATTTTTAAGATGTCAGCCAAAAACACTACATTTTCAGATTTGGACTTGATCGGAAATGGCCATTTTACAGCCACTTCCGGCAAGATCCAGCCAAAATTGTCAACGGAGAAAAGTTTATTTTACCAATTTTGTAAAATGTTGTAGTTGAACACTTTTCTTGAAAATGTATTTTTGATCCTCTGTTTTGTAAAATCAAATCAGAACTTCTGAAAAAGCAAAACTGCAGAATTGAAATATGAAATTTGCCCAGAGATTGTCATTTTCAGACCCCTTCCGATGAAAACCGGCCGAAGTGCATAACTAAGTAAATTTTCCTTGATGTGGTCCCTACAACTTTGATGTGTATCATGTTCGTTAGTTTTACCATTTGGATAGTGTAATTGTAAATACAAATTTTCAGCTTCTATATAGAATGCAATTGTGTGCTTTGGATGCTTGATTCATGCTTAGCCTAGTGGGCGATGAAGGCGTTAGCCCAAGCCCATCCTTAGGGGACTTTCTCCTCTCTCATTTAGAAGATTTGCTAAGTTTTTTAGACATGTTTAAACCATAGAATCCTTCCTTCATTGCATAGGGCGATGAATGAGTCATCCCAAGCCCATTTTTTACGGGACTAGCTTAGTCCACATAGCATTTTCCTTCTTTAGAAGACTTGTTGAGCCTTTTAGATATGTTTAGACAATATAATCCCTTCCTCATTGTAGAGGCGATGAAGGCGATAACCCAAGCCCATCATTAGGGGACTTGCTCAGTCCAAGTAGCACTCCCCTCTTTTATTTAAAAGACTTGCCCAGTCTTTTAGATGTGTACCCTTAAGACATTAGGTTTCCCTATTCATTGCACGGGCAATGAAATAGTCATCTAGAGCCCATGTAGGAGATAAGCTATGTCTCAGTAGAAGAGTTATATCTTTTGGAGACATGCTCTGTCTAATTAGTGAGTACCCTCCTTCAGGAGACTACCCAAGTCTCTCAAAGTTGCACCCCTATTAGTGGAAGACCAATTTAGTCTGTTAGTTGCCTAACCCCTATTTTATCATTGCAAGGACAATGATAAGGTTACTTGGAGCCCCCTATAGGAGACGTTCAGTATCTCACATAGAGTTAGCAGTTCCTCTCTTAGGAGACAGGTTTTGTCTCTTTTCCTCTACTCGTCACATCTTTTTAGGGAGACATGCTTTGTCTCACTAGATGATCATTCTTTTTAGGGAGACTCACCCAGTCTCATTCTCTTGTCGATTCTTCTCTTTTAGGAGACATGCTATGTCTCATTAATCCTAATGGCCATTTTCATTTGAGAGACATGCCTTGTCTCATCTGCACATTCTTTCAGAGAAGAGCAGTGCAAAACTTCATCTTGATTTAGTTATTCTTCCTTCTCTTAGGGTCTAACTCAGTCTTCTTAGGTTCTCACACCTTCTCGGGATTTCTTCTATTATATCATCTATTTGAGACACCGATTTGCTTGTTTAGGACAACCCTTAGGCTAAAAGGGTTCTGTCTTTTCATCTGACACTTCTCCAGGCTATGGATCACACGAGTGTTCTTTTCTTTCTGGTTGTCTCCTTGTTTTCCTTTGGCAAAAAGGGTTAAAACTCTTGAAAATAAAAAAAACAACAGAAATTCAAAACATATCAAAATTCCAAAAACATATGGAAATTTTAAAAACATCAGAAAAGTCGAGTCTTAGGAGCGTACTAGGAAGTTATGTTTCCGAACTACGTTGGCTTGATCCTCTTCCACGAGGTACGTAGGCAGTTTGGGATTCTTATCCCAAGTTTAGTCAAATTTTATAAATAGACTTTGTAAATCTTTCAAAAATCATTCAAACAACTTTGAAACCTTGTTTTTAAAAAGCTCTTCCTCTAGAATTAGGAGTTTGTCCTAGATAGAGAGTTTTAGAGTTAGAAGTTTGTCTTTATTGTGTTGTGTGTTTTGTTTGTGTTTGTGTCTGAGTTAGGAGTTTGTTACGCCTCCGTCCGTTTAGCTGGCGATTCACATCGCCGACTGATGACTAGGTCTAGGATGCGTTAGTGATCCTATTATTTTTCTTATGACACACAGCCTAGTTACACATAAGTTGTAGGAACCACCTGCATTAGCTTAGGGCTAACCTGCATTTAGTCAGGGCATATAAGGTGTCCTAAAATCCATAATCCACTGGAATATAAATAATCGAACAAGAAGCTTTAATAACTAGTCCGGTCTTTTAGGTCGAGTCTAGGATAGAGGTCTAGATGTCTTAGGCATCATAGCTTAGAATATGTGCGAAGAACTACGTCCCTCTCATTCTTATGGAGGCGGAGATACGTAGGCGGCTTTGGACGATTACCAAATTATCCAAGGAATCGAGGACAACAATAGAGTCTTAGGATTTTGTTGTTAGTATTTTAGGGTTTGTGTTTGTGGTCATCATGATTTCATATGTTCTCTTTTGCAGCGAGATTATTTCTTACTTACATGATTAATAGTTTGCCTGTCTCTTTTATTGCTTTGCTTAGCCATATATTTAGTTGTTGCATTTGTTGTTATCTCCTGATTTTATGCTTAGCTGTAACATTCACATGCATAGTTATAACTCTTTACTGCTTGTTTCTTCACATGCTTACTTACTTTTTTACATCCTTAGTTGTAGCTCTTTATTATTACTTTGCTTACTCATATGCTTAGCTGTAATCCTTTATTGCTGCTGATTTTTACTCTTGCTATCATCTACTCACATTTGTTCACTGTGCAGGTTTATATCTTTAGTTATAGATATGCATGCGATTGTTTACTGTCTTTTCTAGATGTGTTGTGTTAGGATTAGATGAATGTTTAGAGATTGATAATAGGGTTACCTGTTATTGGGTTGACATTAGTCTTCTCCTCCTCTTTGAGAGACTGTGAATTCTAATGATCATTCCAATGGCAGATGATACTGGTATTATTTCTCTTTAGGTATGGATGTTAGACGTGATGTATGGAGATAGATAGCAGGGTTGTCTGATATTAGATTGGCTCTAGTTCTCTCTGCGTCTTTGAGAGACAGTGGGTTCTAGTGTTCTCTCTAATGACAGATGATACTGATATCACTTCTCTTTTGGACTTGGATGTTCTTTTCTTTTTTGCCCATCTCTTGGTCATGCATGCTTAGGTAGACGTCTTCTCGGGGATATTCGTTCCCATTTCACATGATTTTGCCTAAAATTCTTTGAAGTTAATAGAAATGGCATAAGAGACCAAGTGCTTGCACTCGGACGAATTGGGGGTGCTTTTCGGACCTTCTCCATTCGTAATCAAGCACGAGCCTATATATATTTCTGGTTTTTCATGGTATACAGAGCATATTTGTTTTTGGGGTTCCATGAACTATCCATGGATGGCGACTCTGAGTTTTTTTAGGTCCGTCTTGGTTTGAGGATTTATCCTTAGATCAAGAGGTATCTCATTTATTGCCACTCGTGCTATGCTATGAGGGTGGCATCTGTTTCGAGAGTTCCTTGGTAGAGCTCTCCTTTCATGTGGATGATCCTAGAGGCCGTTGAGGGCTCATCCCCCCCCTCTCTCAGGATCGGGGTCCACATCAGCGCATCGTCGTGCTGGACTTGCAGTCCCTTGTAGTCTTCACTGGAGAAAGAGATGACCTTGTCTTCTTGGGCCGGGGTCTGTCCGGGCCCTTTTTGAAGGCATCTCCAGGGAGAATACTCGCTCCATGTACGCTCGTCAGCTGGTCGTTGTATGTCCTCTTGCTGTAGTCCCTCCTGTTATGATGTTGATCTTTCCAGCGATGGTAGGCGGTTGCTCGGGGGCAGGCACTTGGCGTGGGGGTTCTTCTCTCTTAGGGGGTCGATGGTATCGGGAGTGGCGATGATGGTCCCGGGACTGATGTCTGCTTCGGGACCGGTGCCTGCTGTGGGACCGGTGTCGGTTTCTTGATCTGCCAGGGGGAGAAGAGCAACGTGCATGCGTCTGTTGGTGAAGGTGTTCGATCCGCACGGGCCTCTATAGATATTGATTCAAGTGGCCTTCTTCGGCCAGCTTTTCCACCTGGAGTCTAACATGGTAACAATGGTCAGTTTCATGGCCATGGTCCATGTGAAAATCGCAAAACTTTTCGGTGAGACGCTTCTTTGGATCGGTGCTCATTTTCTTGGGAGGAGTTTGGAGGCTCTGATCTCTGATGGCGAACAGGACATGGGAAACCAGGACTCTTATGGGGGAATTTCCTAACCTTTCAAAAATGGGGATAGGGTTCCTGTTTGCTGACCTCTCCTTGGCCCGCGACTTCCCTGCTCCCTTCGTGCCTTCTTTTTCTCTTTTCCTCAAGGCCTGCTCGGCCCCATTCCCGTATGCATGCTTCTTCTGCTCGGATGAGCTTGTTGGTTTTGGACTCAAGCTCTTGTAGATCAAGCGGTGGCTTGAGAATGAGGTGTACCTTGAGGTTTTGATAGATGGTAGTGTGCTTTAGGGTTGCGACCGCTATCTGGACGTCGATGTTGGTGAGCTGGGACAATTCGGCATTGAATTTCAGCATGAAGTCTCTCAAGGTTTCATTTTTTTTCTGTCGGAGGGCCAAGAGAGCGTCCGCCGGGTCATGACGGAGGTGGTTGTTAGCTAATCGTGCCATGACCTTTCTTTCGAATTCGTGAAAGGATCTGATGGAGTTCGGCTCCAGACGTAGATAACAATCATTGGCGGTTTTTCTTAGGAGAGAGGCGAAGGCCTTGCACATGAATCCGTCCGACGCGCCTCGAAGTGCCATTACTCTCCTGAAAGTCTGGAGGAACTCTAGCGGATCGGTGGTCTCATCATAGCTACTGAATCGAGAAAGATCTACCCTGTTTCTACAGAGGTTTTCATAATCTCCGATGTGAACGGGAACATTGTTTCTCTTTCCCATTTGTCCAAGATGTCGTTGGCGTATGGTTTTTTCATTTCTCGTTTAACTTCCCTGATCTGCCTTTGCAAGTCAACTAGTTGGTCCAAACCTAATAGTTGTGCGGAGGTAGCCACCTCTATTGCTTGTACCAGGGGCAACTCCTGGAATCGAGTTGTCCGGGTGGGGTTGGCGTGGCTCTGAGTGGCTGGTTTTCCAGCGTCTGGTCGATATCCCCTAGTCAGGGGACCTCCATCTGGCGGAGGTAAATGGCTGTTTATAGAAGGAGAGGTGGCTCGAACTGGTTCCCACCTTGTAAGCCTAAGGGTTCCCCATGGGTTCTTTCAATCACCTTGTTTTAATGATTAACAAACGCACATTGATTAGTCATTTATGGACTGATCATTTGCCTTGAGTGTTGTGCTTTAGACAGGTCCTACATAAGTCAAATCATACTAGCACACACCTTGTTGCTTGAAGATGAACCAACCAATGGACAAATGAGCTAGAGCATTCTTGGACAAACCACACCTTGGAGGATCTACCAAGGAGAAGCTCAACAACAATCATCTCAAAGCATTGAACATAAAGAGAAGATCATAAAGGCCAAAGTTGGAGGATCAAGAACCAATGCAAAGGATCAAGGAGCTTGTACCACAACTTGAAAATGTCAAGTATGGAAGCTCAACCATAGAAGATCCCAGCTCAAGAGAAGAGTTCAAGAGATTGGTAGAAAGTATTCCTATCTCTCTTGTATTTTCTCTTGTCAAGGCACATTGTTTAAAATGTAAGAACCGGTAAAAAAAAATATATATATATAAATATAAAAATGGCCTCATAGGTGGGTAATCATCGGCCATTACTCATTTTCCCCAAGTTAATCGGGCATGAGGACATCTGGCATAATGGGGCGTACACGATTCGAACCCAAGTCTAAGCTAAGATTGAACGGCTTCCTACCACTAAGCCACCGCCCCAGATGTCAACAAAAAACGGAATAGATATATATATATGTTAAAAATTTCCAATAGTCACTATTCACAATAGTCACTATGCGAGATTACTATGCAGAAATACTATGCAAGTTCACTATTGAGATACACTATTTAAAAGTATTATTCACAGTAGGACCCACCGAGTACTATTTACAAACGAGTCCCACCATCAGTAGGTCCCACATCAGCGGGCCCCACACCCGCAGGTCCCACATCAGCGGGCCCCACATCAGCGGGCCCCACACAAGTAGGTCTCACACAAGTAGGTCCCACACAAGCGGGCCCCACGACCAGCGGGTCCTACCACCAGCGGGACCCATCCCTAGTGGAAACGAAAATATCATCGCACCGACGAAAATAATAATAAAAAAATGCAAAAATACTATTGACCGACAAAATTAATAATAAAAAAATATTATTAACTATGCAAAATACTGTTAACCGACGAAAATAATAATTTAAAATAGTAAATAGTTTTTACTATGCAAAAGTACTATGCAAAAATACTATTGACCGACAGAAATAATAATTTAAAATAGTAAATAGTCTTTACTATGCAAAAAGTACTATGCAAAAAAATGTCTATAAATAGAGGAGGAGGAGGAGAAGAAAAGGAGAAGAGAAGAGAAGAGAAGAGAAGAGAGAGAGAGAGAGGAAGAGAAGAGAAGAAAGAGAAAGAGGAAGAGAGAGAGAGAAGAAGGAAAAAGAAAATCCACTACCAAGTAAGTCTTTTATAATAGTCTCTCTTTCATGGTTGGTTCTACCACCTAAATTATTTAATGATCTCTTTCAATGGTTGGTTCTACCACCTAAATTATTTAATGATCTCTTTCATGGTTGGTTCTACCACCTACCTATATTTTATTTGAAGTAATGGTTGGTTTTACCACCTATATGGATAAAGTAATGGTTGGTTCTACCACCTATATACTTAACGGTGAAATACTAGCATAGTAACCGTAAAGTAAACTTTATCAACTTATGGTGAAATGAATAGTGACATGATGGGGCCCACATAAATAGTGACATGATGGGGCCCACATAAATAGTGACATGCGGGGCCCACATAAATAGTGACATGATGGGGCCCACATAAATAGTGACATGCGGGGCCCACATAAATAGTGACATGATGGGGCCCACATGAATAGTAGCATGTGGGGCCCACATGAATAGTGAACACAGGGAACCTTATTTTAGGACATAAATGGACACAGAAAGGACAAGTGTTGTCTGTGTGATATTAAAAGGACCTAGACTAAAATAAGTTGACCTATTTCACTTATTTGCCTACAGGAGCCATCTCGTCCTACTGCGACTATAAGAAAAGGCAGGTGACAGCTAGACCTTGTCTTGTAATGGTGTTCAATATAATTGTCTATGCAATGTAGCTCTGCTTATAAATTGCCTGATAAATACCTGCTTAGTGAATTTATACTCGCTTGCCTGGAATCAAATGAATTGAAATGAATGCTGGAATCAAATGAATTGAAATGAATGCAGGAAGAAAGGCAAAGGTAAGTAATTGCATACATGTTGCATACATGGGGGAAAGTGAAGGGGAACTTAAGGGTGTGGTGGAATCATCCTGGGACCTAAGGTCCAAAGGCCAACGCGAGAAGCGTGTACTGCCTTTCGTTGGCAAACCAACCAAAAAGGGAAAGTATCCCCGAGGGATAGTATCCCCGGCTCGGCAAATGCGAGACCGTAATCCAAGTCCATAACGTCACTACCTTCAGACAGGGGTAGTGGTTAGCCGTGCGGCAAGGACACCGGCAGAAAAAAATAAAAGAAAATGAAAAAGTCAGAAAAGAACTGACAGAAAAATAAATGGGGGAAAAGCCGGATGTACCTGGGGAATGTGCTGTCTCATTTTATAAAATTGTTGCATACATGCATACATAGCATACATTGAAATTATTGTCACTCCTTTGATTTATATTGCCATGGGCATTGTAATCTTTATTCTAGACATTATTGAAATGTGGATTTTATTGTATGCACTGTTATTATTGTCTCTTTTACTTTGCTCGGTCTTTGGATGACCCTGCTTTGACGTTGATTCCTCCACCACAGGGGTTGAGGCATTAGATGGCGGAGCATTTGCAAATGAAGGAACCATGGGATAAGGGACTGTGTGATCAGAGAGTTCGTTCCTGGAGTCCTTGCATTTTGACGTCTTACGTCATGTATCATTTTTAAGTTGTAATAAGATTCTATCGGGATCGTCGTTGATGCTTGTATAAAAAAAAAAATATTTCCATGATTTTTACTTTCTTTTGCTCGTAGCGACACGACGGAAATCGGGTCGTTACAAAACCCCTAAAACTAGTGAAAAATAATATTTTCCAAAAAGTCTACAACACACCCTTAGAGCCTAATTGGATTAGTGAATGGCCATGTGGTGTTCCATCATTGTGGAACTGTGGACCCCGATCCGAGGATGATGAGGAAACGAGCCCCTACATCCTCTAGATCTCCACATGAAGGAGAGCTCTACCAGGGAACTCTCGAAACAAATGCCACCCTCATAGCATAGCACGAGTGGCGATATAAACTTGATACCTCTTGGTCCAGAGCCAAGGCTCAAAATCAAGACGTACCTAAAAATAACTCAGAGTCACCATCCATGGATAGGCCATGGAACGCTAGAAACAAATCCTCCGTGCAATGGATAACCAGAAATATATATGGGTCCGTGCCTGATTACGAATGGAGAAGGTCCGAAGAGCACCCCCAATTCGTCCGAGTGCAAGGACTTGGTCTCTTATGCCATTTATTATTAACTTTGAAGAGTTTTGGGCAAAAATCAAGTAAAATGAGAACAAATATCCCCAAGTGGACGTCTACCTAAACATGCATGACCTGGGGATAAAATAATAAGAATGCACAGAATAAATGGAAGAAGTGTCTCCTAATCACCACTAGGTTATGAATGAAATACCTAATTGGTGTCTAAGTTCTGGTGGACAAACACATGCATGCTACAGCTAAATGTATAAGGTCTATACAGGAAAGTAAGAAAACACACAAAACATACAATATGACTCGATACCACACACGACACAACATAACAAATCCTAAGACTCTAATGATTAAACCCGAGTCCTTGGATGGTCTGATGCTCATCCAAAGAAGCCTACGTATCCCCACCTCCTCAAGAATCAGAGTCACGTAGTTCTTCGCACCTATTCTAAACTATGATGCCTAAGACTTCTAGACCTCTATCCTAGACTCGATCTAAAAGACCAGACTAGTTATTAAAGCTTCTTATGCGATTACTTAAATTCCAGTGAATTGTGGATTTTAGGACACCTTATATGCCCTAACCAAATGCAGGTTAGCCCTAAGCTAATACAGGTGGTTCCTACAACCTATGTATAACTAGGCTGTGTGTCCTAAGAAAAATAATGGGCAGACTAACGCATTTTAGACGTAGTCTCAGTCGGGGATGTAAATCACCAACTGACCGGACGGAGGTATTCCTATAACTCTAGGACAAACTCCTAACTCTAAAGCAAACATACAACCACCAAAATACTCTATCTAGGACATACTTCTAACTCTAAAGGAAGAGCTTTTCGAAAACATGTCGTATGAAAGATTTTTGTGCTTTTAAAATGGTTAAAAGGTTCATTTACAAAATTTGGCTGGACTTGGTATATGGATCCCAAGCTGCATTATGTACCTCGTGGAAGAGGATCAAGCCAACGTAGTTCGAAACAAGCTTTCCTAGTATGCTCCTAAAACTTTAACACTTCAAATGATTTAATGTTTTTGAATTTTAAAATATTTTTGAGTTTTTAAATGTTTCAATGTTTTTAGATGTTTTAAGTTTTAAATATTTTTGGATTTTAAAATTCTTCAATGCTTTTGGATCTTTAAATGCCTTTACTCTTAAAGGGAGCACGCAAGCACAACCATAAATTAGGGCAAAGCCCTAAAGCTAAAGGGGAAACCCCGAACAAGCAACTAGCGTCTTAAAGAGACGATCCACAATAAGAAAGCTAGTATCCCAAGAACAGAGAGAACGATCTAAGATTCCAAGTAAGCAAAGCTCTAATAAGATTGTGTTAATCTTTAATAAAGAAGAATGACAACAACTCTAAAGGAGAAACTCCTATCTACCAACACTAAAGAAGGACTGTAAATGAGTCAATGGCTCTCTAATAACGCTACCAAAATGAGAGGGGAAATAAGTCAAAGACTCTCTCTAGAAGAAAGGGGGCTCTAACATGAGGCTAGCTAAGCCTCCTAAAGGGGAAACTCTCTAAATGAGTCAAAGCTTGTCTCCAACTAGGGGCTCTATAAATGAGGCAAGGCATGTCTCCTATACACAAAGGTGGGCTCCAAGTATCCCTGTCACTGCCCTTGCAATGAATAAGCAGGGGTTAGGCAACTAAAGACTAATTTAGGAAAGGGGTGCATTCTATGGATGAAGGGACTAGTCAAGTCCCTTAAGAGTGACTCTCTAATGGGACCAATACGGTCCTCAAAGGAAAAATATTTTTACTGAAACAAAACATGTCTCCTAAAAGGGAAGGCTCCGGCTAGTGCCATCATAGCCCTAAAAGATGATAGATGATTTTATCAAAAGGACAAGGTCTTTTTAAAGAAATAATGATTCGAAGTAATAATTTTAAGTAACCTGATATGATTAAAAACTTGAGACATGTCAATGAGTCATGAATAATAAAGCAAAAATGGAATATATATATATATATATATATATATATATATATATATATATATATATAACATCTGCTATTTAAACCACAAGAAACATGCAAACATTGTGACCTAGTTGGGGAAGAACCCATTATTCCAAAGAGAGTAATGTTTTATCATAGAATTAACTCCAAGAACCGTGAGTGTAAGAACCCAAGCTACAAATATTTCATACATTAAATGAATAATATTTAGGATGGACTGAAACATTTGTACCATAAAAGACAGGAAATCTGAACAATTGAGATTTTTTCAAAATAATATATTAATAGTCAACACATCAGTTATGACAGTGCTCATGACAAAACAAAAAGGATAATAAATAGTTAAAATTTCAGACCTCCAGTATGAGAAAATGAGATTATTTAAATCAAGACTAAAAAAACGTCCACACTTGGTGAATAAAGGACACAACTACGACCTGGCTATGGTAAAAGTGCTGCTACTATGAAATAACTATGAAATTCTTATAGGTCATTGAAGCATGTGCTAAGATTTTAATAAAATATACCAACGATCATAAGCTGGTTAAAAAGGACAGAGAGGTCTTGGTCACACAAGTACCCAAAACATGGTTAAAATAGTATTATAGAAACTACATGCAGATTAGCATAATACATGTAACAAGTCATAGTCGTGCTATCTTCTACTCTCACAAATCATGCAAGAAAACATCTAATTCTCAGCCATGTTACACACGATATGCTGCATATCATTTTCTACAGGGAGTAGAGAAAGGGACTTCATCAATAACTAGAATACATAGATACAATCATTTTCTCAAAACCTGTTATCACTTTTACTTATTCTAGTTCTCCTAATGACAGTGAAATTATGACCTTTGGGGCAATTTATCCTTACCTATCATTCACATTGGGGAACTAATAATGAATACATACCAAGTGTGCTGGACTCAAGTGTGCTAGGCTACTATAGAGAATGGGGATAGACTATGACCAAGGGATTATGGTAGCTTGTAAAGCCTGATCATGGCAATGAAATACCCCTACAAAATTCACTCAAGCTCAATGAACATATTTACAATTTGTCAAACCAGAGGACTCTTTTACAATGCAGGAAAAATATAGGATCTAAATGGACGTGACAGCTAGTAGAGGTTCCAATTCAGCTCTTAAAAAAAACAACCTTAGTCACTGCCCCTTTTTGAATCAATCTTCTTCACTCTTACTTTTTAATTTTAAGTTTACATGGGTTTAAGGACTGACTTGATATCAACAAATAGTGCCATGTTACATCCACGCAAACACCGAATTGTACAGGCTTTAACTTCTATTCATTTGGATTTTCAAAGTGAAGATTCAAAGGAAAAGATAAAGGGCATTTGGGAAGATGAAGACCATAATGCAAAAGTAATCAAAATGCTCTTTTTCGGTCCTTTCACTACGCAGACCTCAAGACAAGGATGGCTATAGTTCTTCCAACCATGTATCCCAACAAAGGCTTAACACCTTGAGATGAGTAACAAGGACCCAAGAAGAGAAAAAAAAATCAGCACACCTCTATCTCAAACATCAGGTTTATAAAGAGGATACATTAGATAAGATTACAGGTTGAGCCACCCAACTTGTCTTTCCATTTTACCTTGTAACAACAAACAGGGCAAACCAATTCTCCCATCAAAGCATTAGCATCAAGTATCTATTTTCAGCCAATTAAGATGACACCTCAGAGTCTTTTCATTAACACACAGCTATGATATAACAGTGCATGTCCAGACACAAAAGTATGCAATGATATGGATGTAGAGTTAGTTGATATGAATAAAATATGGTGAACAAATGCAAGTGGATGAATATGCATAGCCACACTCTGTTATCTAACTCTTGAATTCTTAAATGATGTTGTCTAGGCATAAAGCTTGTAACAGTCATAAAGCTTCTGATGTGAGTATTTCTACTCAGCTGTAAAACAAGGTACTAATTTTAAAAAAAAAGTATTTTCTAGCTTCAATTCCAGTTATAAAGAAAGCATCAATATGTATTCTGTCATGCAGAATTACAACTTCAGGATGAGAAGAAAACTTATACAACCATGATTTTTTTCAAAAAGGTGCATTATCAATTGACAAGAAATCCAACTGGATCACATCTATAACTAAATAAGGATGTCTTATCACAAAATCAGAGGGCAAATTAGTTGTTCTTAAAGTAATTGACATCTCATCCAAAACCATAACTATACACAGTCAGTGTAAATTTATTTTCACAATGAGTTAAAGGAAAAACCTATACAAAGGCATCAGAGAAACCTTTCTGAAATAATACAGTCTGACTTATTCCACCGTTAAATTTCATCTTATCAAGAACTAAAATAACTGAAGAAGTAGATCTATTAAAATAGAGATTATACCTAAACATTTAATAGAGCAAATTATCTATTATATCTAATGAAAGCAACTGAAAGCAACTAAAATAAGAATCAATCAATCGCATCCATGAATTTAACAGACCAAGGTATAAGTAGAGGTTTGAGGAAGATGATTACCTGAATAGACTACCAGCTTTACCTTGCAGAAAAAAAAATTGGATCTCCAGTAATGCACTAATGAGTTAAAACTTTAAAAATCTCAGATCCTTTCTTTCTTATGCCTTTGCTTTCAATTGACTAAAATATGAAAGAATCATCAACAGAACTTGCACTAGTGATGAATCATGATTGCAATGCCCAAAATCAAACTAAAAGAAACTGGACCTGAGCATGTATTTCACAAATCCGAAGTTCTAAAACACGGATCTAAGATTTTGGACTCAGGTTAAGGGTTTCAACGGCCTGATCTTTGAAAGAGAATGATCGGATCAATGATTCCAGGTTTCTAGCCTTAAAATCTATGGTTTAGGAGGGAGTTAGGGTTTCAGGTAGATCAAAACAAGTGATTCAAGCTTAAGAAAAATAAAAAGGAGAAGAAAAAAACATGGAAACAGAGCTATTGAGAAGGAGAGAGAAGAACTTCGGTCGAAATTTGGCAAGAAAAAATGGAGATTGGCCGGAGAGGAAAGAATTTGCTGAAGAAGAAGATAAAGGCTAGGGTTTGAAGAGAAATTGTTCAGATATGATGATCAAAGCATCAAAACATGAAGAAGAAGAAGATTTATAGTTGAGAGACAACCGGCCGGATTTTGACCGGAATTTGGCCGGAAACCGGTTAAACTCGCTGGAGAAGGAAGATTCGGCAGAAAAATAGCCGGAATCCGGTTAGATCTTGATTGAAAAAGATGAAAAAATGATGAAACCCTAATTTTCTTTCTATCTCTCGCTCTTTCTCTAAAATTCGATAAAAAAAAATGAGATCCTTGATTTCTTGATTACCTTGTAAGAGAAGCTATGGCTTCTATTTATAGATGTTAACGCTAATTTGTTAACCCCCTTTAAGTTCCCATGCTCACGCCCTTTTTGTGTGAAATAAACTTGGTTTTTGTTAAATAGGGTGGTCCGTAAGCAAAGTTTAATGAGATAAAAAAATCATGTCCCTCTGGTTACCCAGGGACACCCTCCTGCAACAAATTACCCACATTTTATTCCCATCAGGCCACCTCCTGGCCAGGATAATGCACACCACTTCTGCAACACTAGATTTACACAACACTACCTGCCTCTCTTGTTTGCTATGCAAACCGCGCCAGATTTTTCTGAAATTAGAGGGACCTAAATGGGACCCTGACCTATGCTAGGACTAATTTTGGGACATCAAATTCACCTATTTAAAAGATTTTTTAACCAAAAGCAAGGGTTTAGGGTTCGGTCAAAATGGCGTGTCTACAGAAACCCTCATGACATTTCATTTAACATGATAAAATTGAGTTCCAAAAGCCAAAGAAAAATCAGCTCTGAAAAATAGAAAATCTGCTGAACTTAGGCTTCTCGGAGCTCTGAGCTCGGAACTCCGAGAAATGTTGCAGGGAGTATAAATTATACTCTGGATATTTTCTCGGAACTCCGAGAAATGGTCTAGTAGTAAAATTTTATACTCTACCCGTTTTCTCGGAACTCCGAGAGCTTTTCTCGGAAATCTGAGAACACTACGAACTCAAAACATTATAGTCGTTGGAGGCCCAACGGCTAGTTGACTGTTTGACCCGAAAATAACCATTTTGCCCCTGAAACGGTCATGTTGAGTTGGGACACCATATATAACCATCTAATGAGTCTAAAAGATGTGATGAACATTGTCCAACTTCAACAAAACCCTAGAAAATCATTTGTGAATCATTTTTGGGTAAAAACACTCACCAACCTCTTGTGTCTTGATTTGAAGAAAATCATTTGAGATTGGTTTAGGCTTTAAAATTGTGATTGATTTTTGAGAGAATCTTGTGGGAGCTTGAGTGTGCATTTTAGCCTACTTAGAGGCAAAGCTAATCTTCTTCTTCGTTCAATCGGTGGCAAGGGAATCCGTATTAATTCCCTTGGGTGAAATGCTTAGAACTCGGCTGTGTAGGAGAGTCATTGTAAAGGTGGAAGGGCATCCTTATTTAATTCCCTTGGATTGTAAAAGCCTCGGAGCCGGGCGTCGTGGAGGTCTCAATAGTGGAAATCCTCAACTGCGACCTTGAGTAGAGTGGAGTAGGCCGTTTGCCGAACCACTATAAATCCTTGTGTCACTCTTGTTGGTATTTCTCTTTTCTCTCTCTCACCCTCTCACTCTATTATTTGTACTTGCATTTTTACATAGTTAGAATTGAGTGAGTAGTTAGCATGTTGTTTTCAATTGAATAATTGTACCTTGCTAACTAGGCTATAAATCACATACTTAAGTTTGTTAATCAACAAGGGTTTTGAACTTATATTAATTTGTAATATTGTTTAAGTTCAATTATTTCAAACTTAATTAAACAAGGGATAGGTCATGGGTGAAATATTAGGAAAAGCTTTTAAAAGGCAAAAGATTTTATAAACATTCTATTCACCCTCCCCTCTAGGTTGCCAAACTAAGTCACTACTTGGATTTCAGTTGGTATCAGAGCTTGGGCTCTTGATTAAGACTCTAACCAGTTAAGAGTTAAAAGATCAAATTTTTAGCAACTTAAAAGATGGGATCTAGACTACCTTTTTTGGATGGCTCGGATTATGGATCATGGTTGATCCATATGGAGACATACTTAAAAGGTCTAGATAAAGATATGGTAAAGATAATAGAAAATTATTTTATTCTAAATGCTAAATCTAAAAACTTAAATGAATATAATAAAAAATTATCTTTACTAAACACTAAAGCCCTTATTGCTATATGTTGCTCCTTACCACCACACATTTATGAAAAAGTATCCTCATGTACTAATGCTAAAGAGATTTTGAACATACTTGAAAAATCTAGTCAAAGTGAAATCCTATGCTTAAATGGAATAATTGAGAAATCAAATAAAAATGCTTTGAAAAATGTTGATTTCACATTTGAAGAACTACATTGTGCTTTTCAAGATTTGAATAAGAAACTTGAGGATCAACTAGCTAAGAATTCGAATTTGAAAAATAATTTAGCTAGTATTCACAATGAGTTTAGGTCACTAGAAATAGATCATGCACATCTTAGTGAAGAAAATGAAATTTTTAAAAACGATTTTATTGAACTAAGTGATACCATTGCTTCACTAAGAGAGGAAAATCAACTCCTTAAAGAAGAAGAAGAGAAAATCAAAATATTTTCATCTCTTCAATTAATAAATTTTAAAACGGAAATCAATGACTTAAAAATCAAGAATGAAACATTAATATTGGAAAATCATTATTTACAAGAAAGTGCAAAACATAGTTTTCATCATAGTCATTCTTGTAAATCATCTTGTTTATCCCGTCCATCTATCTACTCATATATGTCTTGTGATTTTTGTGGTAGATTTGGACATTACAAATCTAAATACAAGTTTAGATTTGTAAAAAGTAGTAAGTTTGTTTGGGTTAGAAAAGATACATCAACTAGAACAAACTTGCTTGGAACCAACATGGTTTGGGTTTCAAAATTCCCTACTTGAATCACATCATATGATTAGTAGATTTAGGTGTCATGAGCTTAAAATGAAATATGAATTGAAAATGAATTTTTGATACAATATGCTTATGGTTGGTTAACCTTTTTGTATCAATATTCAATGTGCTTAATTTGAAAATCCTTTCAAAATATGAGTATATAGATACTATATGCCTATCCTTGTTTGAATAACATGTATCTATACATCTTCTTATAATTCAAAGTCTATATGTTTAAATGTAGTTAATATGATACTTTGATATGATGAGCCTAATTGAATATCATTTTGAGTTTCCTAGTCTAAATGCCCACATATACTTAAAAAGCATCATGCACTTAGAATATGTCATTCATCCACATAAAAGAAAACCACAAAGAGCATTCAAAGTGAAAACCATAAATTGTGCTTATAGAATATTCAACCGTGTCATTTGCCCATGTGTTCAAATTGTACTTACAAGTATATCCTCAAATTTGAACATTATTTTGGTAGTTGCTAGGAGTTAGGATAAATGATCACATCATTCTAGCAAAACCAAAAAGAGAAGATAGTTTAAAGACGTGAACTTGAATGGATTATTGTCATAAAATAATTTTGAGTTAAATTTAAGAAAAAGTTAAAGTATCATTCTTTAAACTCTATTTTGGACAAACATGGCACTTGCTAGATAATTGGAGATTTAAATTGTTTTAAAATATCATTTCTAGCAAAACTAAAACATTAAATGTCATGTCTAAGAAAAACACATCAAATCCTTTCTTAGACATTTCTTGTGTCCTAGGTGAGCAAACATTTCAAATGACCTAGCACCTAGTTGTCCTTCAAGCCCATGCTATTACATGCTTTATGATTGACATCAAATGTAATAAGAATCATAGATGGGTCATAATCAAATGTATTTCCAAAGGCTTAAATTGGATAATCTCTTGACTAAGTGTTTTCTTCAAGTAGTCATGAAGGTTCTTTTTGAAATACATTTGTCAAAGGTGTTACCACTTGTTGAATATTCTCTAAGTCCTTGGATCATTTCCAAGATTCTTAAAGAATGTATTGTGTAGGAAAAATTAAAAATGGTCTAGATTCAATGTATTTAATTAAAATTGAAAACATCTTGTGAATCTAGTATCTTATTTGGGCATATTTCATCTTAGTGGTTGATACCCTATACCTTGTGATAGGAACATGTGTCTCCCACACAGTTTGGTTTTCCTATGGGCTTATGCACCTTGTGCTTAATGCTTTATCTTTACATATGTGGTATATGGATGTAGGAAGTAGATGTTTGGACTTTGTACTTCATTTGTCATGTTCACCTTGTCCAAACATGATTGACTATCCATGAAGGCCTTGATATGGATCATATCTTTCTCATAAGGTATACGAGAACCTTCATGAATCATGGATGTCTCTCTAAGACACGATATTTTATTGATCATTCTTACTATGTCTCAGTCTTATAGAATTGAACTCAAATTGGTCTATATGTATGTATTCTATAGTTATTACCCCTTGTTTGATAATATTTACACGTATGAGATGTTAAACCTTTATCTTAAAAATCACTCAATTGGTGCCCTTAGCCTTCTTAGTTTCTAAGAAGGAGATGGTATATTCACCTTAATTAAAATATTTAACTATGTGGTCTTGTGCCAACATCTCAACATGGAAAGATATATGTTTGTGTGATATTTCCTATCTAGTTTATATGATATACACTTAGGGGAAATAAAATTTAAAATTGTAAACATTAATATCACATAGGGAGAGCATGAGCTAAAGATTGAAAATCTTCTGTGCTATGCTTGTTTATCATGATGAGCTAGACTATGATAATCATTTTATCATGATAAACTGACACTTGGAGAGTAGGTGTCATTATAGCCTAAGGGTTGAGTCTAACATGTCATCTTTTGAAAAATATATTCAAAAACCTTTGGAGTCTATGCAAGGACATCCCTTTGGATTCATGCATTGCATGATTCAATTTCAAAGGGGGAGCTTAAAGGTAAATTTGTCCTTAGTTACTTATCATATGATTCCTAATGTGGTTATCACCTCACATATGATAAGTACACTCATTTGGAGCATGGTTGCTCCATATGGGTTGTCCGGGCTTGTCTTGTGTTCTTATTTTGGTATCATTTCCTTTTTATATAGACAAAAAGCCCATAGCCTCGAACCTAGTGTCATAATTCTTTAGGCTTTTGACTTATTTTGAATAATCGAATGTGCTATCATCCATTCCAAGGATAATGTTTGTTGGCCAAGTATTCAATTGTTATATCTTTGGCCTATTGTGTTATGTCATGCCTTACTTCATATGGTTTATATAAGGCCAATGACAAATACAAAGGGGGAGAGCTAATCTTTACTATTTTTATGTTTACATGGATCATTGTGAGATGCTCACATTGTCCATTCAAATATTTCCCCACTAATTGTGCTAAAAATTTGAATATCTTAACAAAAAAAATATAGCTTACATGATTTATCCTTTTAAACAAAAGCTAAAAATTGCATATCTTTCTAGATATATACTCATAGGAGTAAACTAAAACTCCTAATCTTAGTTTCTATGGATTTGATTGCTTATCATGTGTACCTTCACTTAGATATTTGTATTTTCATGATAAGTTTCACTGTCATGCCATATATCATAATAATTAGCCATATTAGGTTCAAATGTTCATTTCTATTCATGACAATTCAAAAGAATATTTTTAACTTGAAAAATATATGTTCTTGCTTATCATGATGAGTCTATAACTACACATCATCTCATGATAAGATTCTAAGAGAAATTTCAAAAATAAAAGGGGGCTTATTATGCTAAACTTTAAACTTGCTTGTTTTCTTTCATGATAAGTAAAATATAAGCTTTAACTTGCTAATCTATTATTATATTATGGGTCATAGGGTAGATTTATATTGGATTTATTCATATACTATGATATACCCTAAAAATTTGTGCTAATTTTGAAATGTCTCTTTGTTTTTCCAACATAGGCTTGATTTGTATTAGTTATTCATTTCCTATGTTGCTTATCTCTTATCATGCCATATATAATTGATTTCATTGGCTAATCATGATAAAAAGCTAGGGGAGCATCATATTCTCATTGAATATCTTTGATGCTTTATGTAATTGTGCTTGAAGGCTTAATCTTCCTTTTTGCTTATGCCAAAAGAGAAAGAATTTATATAATTGATTAGATCCATTATCATATGCATTCTTGTATTATAACTTGTTAAATATAACTCATGCATATGTTGAGGGGGAGTAATAATGAATAAATTGTTTATCTACTGCTCATAAGAGGTTCCTTCCACCTATCTAATCAATTTAGTTTGTCATCATCAAAAAGGGGGAGATTGTAAGCCCAAGGGTTCCCCATGGGTTCATTCAATCACCTTGTTTTGATGATTAACAAACGCAAATTGATTAGTCATTTATGGACTGATCATTTGCTTTGAGTGTTGTGCTTTAGACATGTCCTACACAAGTCAAATCATACTAGCACACACCTTGTTGGCCTATGCTTGAAGATGAACCAACCAATTGACAAATGAGCTAAAGCATTCTCGGACAAACCACACCTTAGAGGATGTACCAAGGAGAAGCTCAATAACAATAATCTCAAAGCATTAAACATACAGAGAAGATCATAAAGGCCAAAGCTGGAGGATCAAGAACCAATGCAAATGATCAAGGAGCTTGTACCACAACTTGAAGATGTCAAGCATGGAAGCTCAACCATAGAAGATCCCAGCTCAAGAGAAGAGTTCAAGAGAGTGGTAGAAAGGGTAGAATGTATTCCTATCTCTCTAGCATTTTCTCTTGTCAAGGCTCATTGTTTAAACCCCTAAAACTAGTGAAAAATAATATTTTTCAAAGAGACTACAATACACCCTTGGAGCCTAATTGGATTAGTGAATGACTATGTGGTGTTCCATCATTGTGGAACCCTCATGACATTCCATTTAACATGATTGTAAGCCTAAGGGTCTACTCTCCTATCTTGTTTTGATGATTCTAAACACAATTGATTATGTTCTTGAATACTAATCAATTTGCCTCGAAGTGTTGTGATAAGATAGGGTGATCATAGAAGGAACCATCACATCACTTGGTCATGCTTGAAGATGTACCACACAAGAGTCAAATGAGCTAGAGACCACATGGGACAACTCACCTTGGAAGAACAATCAATGTGGAGCTCACCTCAACACACTCAAGCAATGCAATCACACCATAGAAGATCTATGAAGACCAAGACCAAAGAGGAGCGTAACCATATTTAGACTTGTTGTACATCCTCTCTCTTTGATTTCTAAGTCAAGGCAAAATCTTTCAAATGTATTTTTCAAAACTAACCACACTCCCCGTATTAAAATTAATTGGTTAAGTGAATGGTTATGTGGTGGACCAACATGTTGGGACCCTCATAACATTCCAAATTATCATAAGATTTGAGTTCCAAAAGTCCAAAGTCAAATAGTAACAAAAACAGAAAAGTCTGCTGATTTTAGGCTTCTCGGAGCTTCGAGCTCGGAACTTATTTTAGCACATAATGGGTCATATTTTTAGCACATAAAGATGAAACCTATGAAAATTTTCTTAAGTTGTGTAATTAAGTCCAAAATGAGAAAGGTATTACCATATCTTACATTAGGAGTGGCCATGGAACGGAATTTGAAAATATACACTTTGACACTTATTGTAATGAACATGGCATCAAACATAACTTTTTGGCACCTACGACACTTCAACAAAATGTGGTTGTAGAAAGAATGAACCGAACCCTCCAAGAAATGGCTAAAATCATGTTGCATGAGAATGATCTCCCTGGATACTTTTGGGCAGAGGAGGTTAGCACCGCTTGCTATATTATAAATAGAGTATATATGAGGCTAATTTCTAAGAAAACACCTTATGAGCTTTGGAAAAACTTGAAACCAAATATAAGCTACTTTAGAGTGTTTGGTTGTAGATGCTACATCTTGAATATCAAAGATAATTTGCTTAAATTTGATAAGAAGTCGGATGCTGGCTTATTCTTAGGGTATTCTACACATAGCAAGGCATATAGAGTGTTTAATAGAAGAACCCTAGTTATAGAAGAATCCATGCATGTTACATTTGATGAGAGAGAGCCAACACCTCAAGAAATGCCACATGATGAGGATGAACCTATTGAACACCTCTTACCTAAGACAAATGCTTCTCCCCATGCATCTACAAGTAACACATTACTTAGTGAGGAAGTTGAGAGTGTAGAGGATGACTCATTACTTAGGGATAAGAGAATATTGGTAGATCATCCCGAATCCCAAATCTTAGGTGATGCCACATTGCTGGTAAGAACTAGATCATACTATCGAAGTGTGAGTAACAACTTGACGTTCCTATCCGAATTAGAACCTAAGTCCATCAAGAAAGCCGAAAAGGATGAATATTGGTTGATAGCTATACAAGAAGAGTTGAGTCAATTCGAAAGGAACAAGGTGTGGAGGCTAGTGCCTAGGCCTAGTGATTATCCAGTCATTGGCACAAGATGGGTGTATAGAAACAAAATGGATGAAAATAGAATTATCACTAGAAATAAAGCTAGGCTTGTAGCCCAAGGGTACAATCAGGAGGAAGGAATAGACTATGATGAGACATTTGCTCCTGTTGCCCGTATAGAAGTTATTAGGATACTCTTGGCATATGCATCTCATACAGGATTTAAATTATATCAAATGGATGTCAAAAGTGCCTTCCTAAATGGCTATATCCAAGAGGAAGTGTATGTTGAGCAACCTCCAGGATTTGAAGACTACAAACATCCAAATCATGTCTTCAAGCTTGATAAGGCTTTATATGGTCTGAAGCAAGCTCCTAGAGCTTGGTATGAGAGGCTTTGCACCTTCCTAGTAGAAAAATATTTTCAGATGGGAAAGGTGGATAAAACATTATTTATCAAAAGAGAAATCAAGATATCCTCCTTGTCCAGATTTATGTGGATGACACCATCTGTGGCTCGACTAATCAAAAAATGTGTGATGAATTTGCAACTCTAATGAAAAATGAATTTGAAATGAGCATGATGGGTGAGTTAACCTACTTCCTAGGACTCCAAATCAAACAATACCAAAATGAGATATTTATAAATCAAGAAAAATATACAAAGGAGTTATTAAAGAAGTATGGTATGGATAGCAGCAAGATATCAAGAATTCCCATGAGTACAACTGCTAAGTTAGAAAATGATGAATTTGGCAAATCTGTGGACCAAAAGATGTATATGGGTATGATAGGTAGCCTACTCTATTTGACAGCCAGCAGACCAGACATTATGTTTACTGTCTATCTCTGTGCTCGATTTCAATCGGATCCAAAGGAGTCTCACCTATCTGTAGTCAAGAAGATCTTCAAGTACTTAAGAGGAACCCAAAGTCTGGGCCTATGGTATGAAAGATCTACTGCCTTCACTCTCACTGGATATTTAGATGCAGACTTTGCTGGATGTAGAGTGGATAGGAAAAGCACTAGTGGGACTTGTCAATTCTTGGGCAAATCACTTGTTTCATGGTTTAGCAAGAAATAAAATTCAGTAGCTCTATCCACAACAGAAGCAGAATATGTGGCAGCTGGAGCTTGCTGTGCACAAGTCCTATGGATGAAAATCACATTGATGGACTATGGAATTAAATTGGAAAATATTCCCATCCAATGTGACAATACTAGTGCTATAAACTTGACAAAGAACCCCATACAACACTCTAGAACCAAACATATTGAGATTATGCACCACTTCATTAGAGATCACTCACAAAAAGGGGACATTTGGTTAAAATATATCAACACTGAGGAACAATTGGCTGATATCTTTACAAAACCTCTTGGTGATGATAGAATATGTTATATCCGAAGTGCCTTGAACATTTGGAGTGCGGATCAAGTCAAAGAAATTTTCAGATAAATACTTTGTGCCTTTCACCAGCTTATCTATATAGTATATATATATATATATATATATATATATATATATATATAAGAAAACGGTTCATACACATATGTGTAGAGAGTTCTCTACACACTAGCTTAAAATACAGTGGGGGCCCACATTGTTTGGGTGATCCAAGCCATCCATTTTAAAGGCCCTCACATAGATAGGGTGTCTACAAAAAATCAGATCCATAGGATCATCCCAACCCTACGATTTGTGGAGGTAAAATGGATGTCTTTAAACCTTTACAAATTAGTCCATTTTTTGCCTCCACAGTTCGAATGGTTAGGATGATCCTGTGGATCTGATTTTTTGTAGACACCATATCTATGTGACGGCCTTTAAAATGGATGGCTTGGATCACCCAAATAATGTGGCCCCCACTGTATTTTAAGCTAGTGTGTAGATAACTTATCTACACATATGTGTAGGAACCGTTTTCTCATATATATATATATATATATATATATATATCATCCCTGTTTAGTAGTATCTGCATGAATGAGATGTCAAACCTTAATCTTAAAAATCACTCAATTGGTACTCTTAGCCTTTTTAGTTCTCTAAGATGGAGAGGTACCTTCACCTTAATTAAAAGACCTAACAATTTGGCAATACGTCAACATCTTGATCATGAACAGGTATATGTGCATTACTTAGCTACATATTTTATACCATAAGCATTGATTCAGGGGGAGTACCTAACTCAATCATCATTTACTCCTGCTCATCATGTTAGCTTCACACTGTATCTCATTTATTTAAAAAAAAAGAAAAAAATGTGGTTTTTTAGGCTACATTCACTCCTATTTGCTATACATCTTAGTTTGCCTCATTTGAAAGTTTAAGGGGGAGTTTCATAGCTAATCAACATGAACTACTTCTCGAATATCACTTTGTTCATGCATGCGCTTAAACCTTGATTAAGTTCGCCTTTTTTGTCGATGACAAAAAGGGGGGGGGAGTTTGAAAATTGATTATCTATTCATGTTCGATATGCACTATATGCTTTTACTTGTTATCGTTTATCATTGTGCATATATTGAGGTGGAGTTCCTGCATTCACTTGCCTATTATGTCACTCCACACACACCTCATAATCAATTTTGTTTGTCATCATCAAAAAGGGGGAGATTGTAAGCTCAAGGGTCTACTCTCTTATCTTGTTTTGATGATTCTAAACACAATTGATTATGTTCTTGAATACTAATCAATTTGCCTTGAAGTGTTGTGATAAGATGGGGTGATCATAGAAGGAACCATCACATCACTTGGTCATGCTTGAAGATGTACCACACAAGAGTCAAATGAGCTAGAGACCACATGAGACAACTCACATTGGAAGAACAATTAATGTGGAGCTCACCTCAACACACTCAAGCAATGCAAGCACACCATAGAAGATCTATGAAGACCAAGACCAAAAAGGAGCATAACCATATTTAGACTTGTTGTACATCCTCTCTCTTTGATTTCTAAGTCAAGGCAAAATCTTTCAAATGTATTTTTCAAAAATAACCACACTCCCCGTATTAAAATTAATTGGTTAAGTGAATGGTTATGTGGTGGACCAACATGTTGGGACCCTCATAACATTCCAAATTATCATAAGATTTGAGTTCCAAAAGCCCAAAGTCAAATAGTAACAAAAACAGAAAAGTCTGCTGATTTTAGGCTTCTCGGAACTCCGACAATGTCGCGACAGCACAAGAAAAGAGCCGTTGGGTTTCAAATTAAAAATTATTTTTTAGTGTCTTTTGATACTCACACCCCCAAAACGGTCATATCTTCTCAAAGGGCTATAAATACTCATTCAAGAGGATTATCTAGCTCTCTTGAATGATTTGAAAAACATCCTTGAGCATTCAAAGAACTTGCAAACCCCTTTTAGCTTGAGCCTTTGTTTTTCTTCTCCACCAAACTTGTCTTGCACTTGCAAATCATTAGAGTTTGGATTTAGGGCTTTCATTTGCAACCTATTGTGGAGAGCACTCAAGGGGACTTCATTGTGCATCAAGCTTTCAAGAGAAGCTAAGCAATCTTCATCTTCTATTCATTGTAAAGGTGGCTAGGGCATCCTATTTTTAATACCCTAAGGAGTAACGCTTAGAACTCGGTGAAGAAGGAGAGTCGGTGTAAAGGTGTCAAGGGCATCATCATTTAATACCCCTTGGGAGTGTAATCGCCTCGGAGCCGGGCATCGTGGAGGTCTCACATAGTGGAAAGCCTTGAGGACGATCTCAAGAATAGTGGAGTAGGGCTTTGCCCGAACCACTATATATCGGTGTGTTCCTTCCTTGTCTTGCAGTTTTATTTTTGTTTGGTTTGGCATTTCCTTTTGATTTGATATTATTTGAACTAAAAAAAATCTAATCAAGAGAAGAAAAAAATCAAATTAAGTTTAATACTTGAATTTAAAATTGTATAAAATTTTGATAAAACCAATTCACCCCCTCTTGGTTCTATAGACCTTCATTTCACTGATAAAATTGAGTTCCAAAAGCCATAGAAAAATCAGCTCTAAAAAATAGAAAATCTGCTGAACTTAGGGTTCTCGGAACTCCGAGAGTTCCCTCGGAACTCCGAGAAATGTTCCAGGGAGTATAAATTATACTCTGGACATTTTCTCGGAACTCCGAGAAATGGTCCAGTAGTAAAAGTCTATACTCTGGCCGTTTTCTCGAAACTCCGAGAACACTACAAACTCAAAAAATTATGGCCTCCAACGACTAGTTGACTGTTTGACCCAAAAATAACCGTTTTGCCCTTGAAACGATCATGTTGAGTTGGGACACTATATATACCCATCTAATGGGTCTAAAAGATGTGATGAACATTGTCCAACTTCAACAAACCCTAGAAAATCATTTGTGAATCATTTTTGGGTAAAAACTCTCACCAACCTCTTGTGCCTTGATTTGGAGAAAATCATTTGAGATTGGTTTAGGCTTTAAAATTGTAATTGATTTTTGAGAGAATCTTGTGGGAGCTTGAGTGTGCATTTTAGCTTACTTAGAGGCAAAGCTAATCTTCTTCTTCGTTCAATCGGTGGCAAGGGAATCCGGTATTAATTCCCTTGGGTGAAACGCTTAGAACTCGGTGGTGTAGGAGAGTCATTGTAAAGGTGGAACGGCATCCTCATTTAATTCCCTTGGATTGTAAAAGCCTTGGAGCCGGGTGTCGTGGAGGTCTCAATAGCGGAAATCTTCAAGTGCGACCTGGAGTAGAGTGGAGTAGGCCGTTTGCCGAACCACTATAAATCATTGTGTCACTTGTGTTGGTATTTCTCTTTTCTTTCTCACCTTCTCACTCTATTATTTGTGGTTGCATTTTTACATAGTTAGAATTGAGTGAGTAGTTAGCATGTTGTTTTCAATTGAATAATTGTACCATACTAACTAGGCTATAAATCACCTAATTAAGTTTGCTAATCAACAAGGGTTTTGAACTTATATTAATTTGTAATATTGTTTAAGTTCAACTATTTCAAACTTAATTAAACAAGGGATAGGTCTTGGGTGAAATATTAGGAAAAGCTTTTAAAAGGCAAAAGATTTTATAAACATCCTATTCACCCCCCCTCTAGGTTGCCAAACCAAGTCACTACTTGGATTTCACGCCTCCTTTGATGATGACGTTCCTCGTGTGGTTCCCCACTGTCTTCTTCGTAGATTGCAGTCCGCCCGTATGGGGCTAGGGGAACTTCGGGAACTGGGGGCTTGGTTGCCGGGGTAACCGTAGAAGGAACTTCTAACGAAGTTTGTTGAACATTTCCATGGTGGGAACCATCTGGGTGTGCTGGAGGTAGGCAAGTGCTGGCCCGAGGCATGCGAGTTGTTAGAGACATGAGTTTGTGCATGTTGGGCTTAGTTACTGGTCAGTCCCGATTTCTTACTGTTGGGTGTGGTTTCTCATCGTCACGAAGTATTCAAGCTCAAACAGGTCCCACGGATGGCGCCAATATGATGGGGCAAAAATCCGGGCTTGTGATCGCACGGCGGGTAGAGTGCCTCCGTTAGTATCTGCAATCACAAACAAAGGGGTCAGGGAGGTCCGGGATGGGTCCCAGACGTCCACTTTGGCACCCAAGTCAGATTCTGGACCAACCGTATGATGAACAACAAGAAATGACAGGGGGACGATCAAGTTTACTAGAACTAATGCGCGGGCTTTTTCTCTATAAGTTGGGCGGATGGGTTGAAAGTGGAGAGTAGGAAGGAGGGAGCGGGAGTCCAGTACCTTTTTCCCCTCTCTTTGCTTGGACTTGAATGGTGTTAATGGTGGTTAAAGCTCCCCATTAATGGCGCTTGGTTTAGGAATTTAATTTTCATTTTTCCCTCTTGGGTTGGATCCCCCCCTTTTCAAGAGTTTAGTAGCCTATTTATCCTTCTTTCTTGCATGCAAATTTTGTTCATGGGATGCCACGTCGACCTCTGTCATCATTTTGGAGAGAAAACCTTCTTTTGTTGGATTGGGTTGCCCCATGGCTCGACGGCGCACAACCTTATCCATAATCCCAATGATGGTGATTATGTTTAAGATTTTGGTGGCGGGGAAGCGACACATGGCGAGATCACATGGCCCTGCCGTGTCTTAACACCTTTCTTAACCACAATTAGATTCCTCTGGTGCGAGGGTGACACGTGGCGTGATCAAACGGCCTCACTGGTTTTACTCCCTATCACTTTAATGTCGAAGTTAACAAACAAGGATTGTAAACCGGGCAGTGGTTGAAGATGTAAAAGACGGAGGAGAAGTAAGGGGGAAGATGCAGAAGACGAAAAACAACAAGGAAGAGGCAGAGAAAAAAATAGATTTCTTAGGAAGATGGAGGGACAAGCTAGTGGCTACAGCGGCGTTGAGAAATGAAACATTCGAAATTATATCGAACCAAAGTTAATTCGAAATGAACCCTATCGTTCAACGGTGTAGATTACAACTTTCATTTCCCAACTTCGAACGAGTGAGCCTCGAGATGACAAAATATTAATCGGATTTCTTTAATGCACTCGCACCCATGTATTTTCCGATTGCACCCATCTACATTTCAGTCGCACCTTACCTTGTAACCTTTGACTTCCGCCTCTACAGCAAAGATTATTCTTAATTTTAAAAAGAGGCGAAGGTAGAAAAAGAGATGTCGAGGTATATTTAATGCAGGTAGAGAAAGAGACGCAATCAGCAAGAAATTTTTTGATTGTGATGGGTACCACTTGCAGAACAAGGAAGGGCAAAATGGTCTTAATTTGGTCTGACACATGTACTTTGAGCGTGTGATGGTGTAAAGTTGAAAACTCGCCGACTATGGGAGTTCAGAAAAGGAAAAATTTCCATGTGACGTCGGAAAAATAGGAAAATGTCTGATTGAAGTCACCAATTTCAACATGTCCAAGTGGTGTCGAAACCCAATTCCCACCTGAAAAAATGACAGAAATACCCCTTGTCAAATCGAAATGGTTTTTACTTACTTTCCTTGCAAGTAAACCATGTTTTCATCTTCTTCTCGACTCCAAACCATTTTTACAGTTGAGGTTTTCTTCTTTCTCCTTTCTTCTGTATAATCACCATGTTTTCATCTTCTTCTTCACTCCACGCCATTTTTAGAAGAAGAAAGAAGAAAATCTCAACTGTATAATCACCTGTTTTCATCTTTTTCTTCCCTCCAAGCCATTTTTAGAAGAAGAAAGAAGAAAACCTCAACTGTATAATCACCATGTTTTCATCTTCTTCTTCACTCGAAGCCATTTTTACAAGAAGAAAGAGGAAAACCTCAACTGTATAATTACCATATTTTCTTCTTCTTCTTCACTCGAAGCCTTTTTTACAAGAAGAAAGAAGAAACCCTCAACTGTATTCTTTCAAATCATGGAGAATTCGAATTCCTTTTACCTTGTCTCCTCCTAAATAGGTAAGTGAAAGTTTTTTTTTCAGTTTTTTTTAGGTCACTGGTTTTTCCGCCTTACTTTCCGGGGAAGATGGTGGGTTACATTGAAACCTATTTTAAAACTAATAACTGATATTTTGATTTTTTAGTTTCATTTTGTTGGTGTGTTCTGAAGAAGTTGTTATGGTATAAATTGATAACCTCAGTAAAGAATTGGATAACCCTTGTTTCTAAATTGATAACCTCAGTATAAATTGGATAACCTATGTATAGAATTAGATAACCCTAGTGTAGATAATCTCAGTGTAGAATAAAGATCAGTATGGAGTTGGATACCTCAGTCTAAAATTGATAACCTCATTAAAGAATTTGATAACCCTTGTTTCTAAATTGATAACCTCAGTATAAATTGCACAACCTCTGTATAGAATTGGATAACCTCAGTGTAGATAACCTCAGTATAGAATAAAGATCAGTGTGGAGTTGGATAACTCAGTCTAAAATTGATAACCTCATTAAAGAATTGGATAACCCTTGTTTCTAAATTCATAACCTCAGTATAAATTGGATAACCTCTGTATAGAATTGGATAACCTCAATATAGATAACCTAAGTATAGAGTTGGATACCTCAGTCTAAAATTGATAACCTCATTAAAGAAATGGATAACCCTTGTTTCTAAATTGATAACCTCAATATAAATTGGATAACCTCTGTATAGAATTGGATAACCTCAGTATAGAATAAAGATCAGTATGGAGTTGGATACCTTAGTCTAAAATTGATAACCTCATTAAAGAATTGGATAACCCTTATTTCTAAATTGATAACCTAAGTATAAATTGGATAACCTCAACATATATAACCTAAGTATAGAATAAACATCAGTATAGAGTTGGATACCTCAGTCTAAAATTAATAACCTCATTAAAGAATTGGATAACCCTTGTTTCTAAATTGATAACCTCAGTATAAATTGGATAACCTCTGTATAGAATTGGATAACCTCAGTGTAGATAACCTCAGTATAGAATAAAGATCAGTATGGAGTTGGATACCTCAGTCTAAAATTGGTAACCTCATTAAAGAATTGGATAACCCTTGTTTCTAAATTGATAACCTCGGTATAAATTGGATAACCTCTGAATAGAATTGGATAACCTCAGTATAAATAACCCCAGTATAGAATAAAGATCAGTATGGAGTTGGATTACCTCGGTATAAATTGTGATGTTATATAGTAGATAGACCTTGTATCCAATAGATAACACCTTTGTGTATTTCATAACCCCTTGGTTAGAGCTGCCATCTGCTTGCAATTGTGATATTTGTAATGTATAGTCTTTATAATTTGTTATAAATGGCAACCTTATTGAATTTTTTTATCTTGACACATGATTGAAATTGTGTTCATTTCGTGTCGTTGCAGGTATTCGTAAATGCTTGAGTTTCTTTTACACTATGATGGTTATTTGAAGGATGAAGTTTCTTGGGAATATGTCAGAGGGAGGAAGTCATTGATTTCGGTGAGCCGTCAGATTAGTTTGCTAGATTTTGAAGATCTTATCTGCAAAACAATGTGGAGTATAGGTAGGGAGGTGTTACTATTGATAAAATGTCGATACATTGTTGATCCGTACATAACCACTTTAGTTGATGTTGGTAATGACGATATCCTCTAGTCTCTGATGAAGATTTTTGTCAAAGATGCAGTCAATTCTGTGGTCCTGTACATAACCCAAAGCAGAAGCCCGGAGGGTATTAATTCAATGAATACTATATGCTTCCCCCGAACAATGTTTGTATGCCCCCCTCTATGCTTCCCCCGAACAATGTGTGTGTTTCTCAACCCTCTCATCATCCACCAATACCTTCTGCTTCGATTCCACCTCTAAGGGATAGAGAACGCCGAAATTTGAAACGCCCAATCTTGGAAGTGGATTTGGAAAAAGACTTTGAAGATGAATTTGTTAGTGTTACAGGAGGTGATTCAGCCCAACCTAATGACAGTCAATGGTATTGTACTTCTTCAGGAATGTTTCAGGACCTCTTAAATAAAAGGATTTACCGATGATCCGTGTATGAACTATGTGGAGTTTGCTGCGGACCATGCAGGGGAATATTTTGATGATAGACAAAATGAGGCAGTTCCGAACCATGTGGAGTTTGCTGCGGACCATGCGGGGGAATATTTCGATGATAGACAAAATGAGGTAGTTCCGGAAGCAGACATCAATGATGAGTTTCAAGATAACTTTTCTATGAAGGATGGTCCGGTCGGATGTGATATTGGACAAGGCAAAGATGATGATGATCACGACGACAACGACGATTATGATCTTGAAGAAGACGACGATGATGATGCCGACGGCGTTGATGATAATCATGATGATGATGATCGGAATGGTGTCCATTGTGGAAACGTTGGTGTAAATCCGAGCGCAGAACCCATCGCAGTGGGTTCTCCTCGCTCTAGTCGGCTAATGGGAGCAGAGGACATGTATGTTGGGGCCCATGATGAAGATGTCCATAATGTTGAATTTGACCAGTTAAAGGTTGGGGCAATCTTTCTGAATATGAAGCAGTTCAAGAAGGCGATTTGAGAGTATGCAATCTGGCAAAGATTTACATTCGTGAGAGTAAATTCCACCCCCAGGTAGTATGGCGTTCGATGTCAAGTAAGCGATTGCATATTTCGTATAACGGGCAGTACTCATTTGAATTATGTGCTAGTTAAGACTTTTGTACCCGACCATACGTGTACATCGACGATAAGTGGCATTGATCACCCTCATGCTACATCTGCATTGATCACCCTACGCTTATTCGCTCGTCCGGAAGACACGTCGACAATGGTCATAATAGAGTGGGGTGTGACTATAAGCTATCGGAAAGTTGAAGTTGAAGTTGAAGTTGAAAGGGCCACTGGGGCTCGGTTTTTAAAAAAATTTCAGAAGCTTTCACGGAGCTTCATACATTCAGACGGAGCTCCGTGTGAACTACTGTTTTCTTAAAAAAACCCAGTAGCTCTCACGGAGCTCCGTACATTTACACGGAGCTCCGTGTGAACTACTGATTTTAAAAAAAAGATATTCCCACGAAGCTTTGTATAACTACACGGAGCTCCGTGTGCGAAGTTCCATGGAAAATCACGAAGCTCCATGCGAGCTTCTGTTTCTTTTAAAAAACAAACAGTAGCTCCCACGGAGCTCTGTCATTTTATACGGAGTTCCGTGCACGCTTCTGTTTCTTTTAAAAAACAAATAATAGCTCCCACGGAGCTCTGTCATTTTATACGAAGCTCCGTGTGAGCTTCTGTTTGTTTTTAAAAACCAGTATCCCAATCTATATGGGTTTGCATAATAAGCAATTTCTCTTTATATCTGAGGGCTAGGATCATCTTATGGAAATGGTTTTTTGGGACACAACCTATTTACGATGTGGCCTATCAAATGGACGGCTTGGATCATCCTATGGTGTGGGCCATAGTTAAAGGTATTATGTAACATGCATATGTAGTTCTTCCCGTCCGCCCACACCCCCAGCTTTCTTCTTATATCCATCCGGTCACAACCAACAGTTAGATACCCATGAACAACGTGTATGCAGATATTAAGTTGGAAAGAAATGAACATTAATAAATAAAGGTATTATGTGACATGCATATGTAGAGAAACCCTCTTACATGGAGTGACGAACTGACTAATGCAATTCGGTTCTGACCGGTTAAACGGTAGTTGGAGTGAATGGCCTTCGCGCATATGTCTATTATCTGTTAAAAAAAAGGATTCGAATTTAATTCAAAACTACTATTGGTGCTAATGCGAACCAAATTTGAAGAGAGGAGTGTGATGCCACTTATTGAGGTTGTGAGGTACCCTTTAAGGCACCAGAGTTCGTACAAGTCCTCCGCAATTACCCTAGTGCCATCATTGCAGGTAATGACTTCCAAGCTGCATAATCATAGAGCCGTTAAAATTGCAACACACTCGCATTATAGTGACAAATAAATCTATGTGCTACAACCTTGCATTTACGTACTTTTTATTATACTTTATGAGCTTCTGAATAGCTGCGCTTCGCCTACCTGCCCCTCCCTTCTTCGCCCTAGGGGCTCGCTTCCCCTTCTTGGGGTCTGCGTTCGTCTCCTGCTCATCGGTTTGAGCTTCCACGTCAAAGGGTGATTGTTTGAACCTGCTCGTAGCCCTGCTCCTTCTCCGTTTCAGTTCCTTTTCAATACTACCCATAGGAGGAGCTTCGGCATGCTTCCTCTTCAGAGGGCTGTCCTTAATGTTAATAATGAATGGTGTGCTCTCAACCCCTAGAGGACTGTCATTAATGGTGACAGCCACCATTTCCAAGACATCTGGAACTTGTAGAGGACTGTCAGTAATGGTGAGAGCCACCTTTTTCAACACATCTTCAATCTCCTTCCCCACTACATCCTCTAATACACCAACTCGAGCTTCCTCCAACACATCACCATCCTTCTCCTCCAAAACACTGCCACCCTCCTTCCCCATTACACCAACTGTCTCCTCCTCCAATGCACCAACTCTTTCTTCTATTACTTCTTCACCCCCTCCCTCTCTTTTAAGAAAGCTTCCCTCACTTTCCTAAATTCTTCAGTCTCCCTCCTAAAGGAAGCTTTCTCTTCTTCAAAATCCTCCCTCTCTTTTCTCAACTCATCTTTTCTCTTTTCTACTTGTTCCCTCTCCTTTGCTACCTCCTCCCTCTCCACCAACTGTCTCCTCCTCTCCTTCCTTATGTCCTCCCTCTCCTTCCTTGTCTCCTCTCTCTCTTTTCTTAACTCCTATCTCTCTTTTCTTAGCTCATCTCTCTCATTTTCTATTTCGTCCTCTCTCTCATGAGGATCGTTAAAGTCACCACCACCAATTGGCTCGTCTACTCTCTCATTTTCTCATCTCTCGGGTGGGTTGGCAAATGCAGGGGGCGTAGGGGAACACGTCAGCGATAGAAGCCCCTCTATCGAACCCGACTCATCATCCTCCTGCCATACAAAAATAGTAAATAATAAAAGGACAGTAAGGAGAGAAATAAGCGATGAAATACCGTGATTACAATATAAAGTGCATTACCTGGTAGCTTGAGGCTAGATACCGTAATTCCTCCCCATCTGGAGTTAATGAGACAACCACCTGATGATTTCAATAACCTATTATCATTGTCTAACCTCATTTAAATACAACAATTAATGAACAATCTATGTTGGTTATGTCTCACCTCATGTCCACCGATGCGTCATTTTTCGATTGATTGATACTTCGGCCACTCCTCCTCCGACCCAGACTTAGTATTCCAGTTCCACTTCAGGAGACGTGGTCGGGCTTCTGGATTCTTTGGAACCCATAATTTGGTATGCTCATAGAGCCACACCTGCATAATACACCTAATCGTCATAAATTTGAACATATAATAAACTACATATAATGATTTAAAGAAGCTGAAATGACACCATACCTGAATTACCAAAGAGCAGCCGCCGAGGCATATTCCAGATGACAGGTACTCAACTAACCAGTCATATACTGTGTAGCCCCAGGCGTAGTTGCTTATTATCTGCAGAGGGCCAGAACATCTGGTCTGCCCGATATGCGGTCTACGTGAAGAGGATCGTCGCAAATAGGTGAAGGAGAACATACTTCACCGTTGCGTCGATCGACACTTGGTCCTCCTTGTTCTCTACTATCATAATCTTCTTCTCAATCTCCGGTGCCATCGCAGATGCTTTGGGAAACACCCAACCCGGCACAAGAGGAGGGGGATTCCTCTTGTCAGTAGGGATTACCCTAGCTACATTTACTCTTTGTCCTCTCAGTGAGAGGCCTAGCGCCAATCCAACATCGGTCGCTTCAAAGGGAACTGCGATGCTCCCTAAAATAAAGGACTTCGTATGTGCATTTCAATTAGAATGCAGTGCTCTGATTAGGGGCTCATGCATCACCACATCTTCTAAATTCATCAAATCCTTGAAGGGAGTCATCTTCAGAGCATTCTTATGCCATTCCCTCAGCTTCATCCTCCCCATTGTAGCTGTAAAACATGCAAGCGAACATCGTGCCGGCACGTTCTTAACCTGCATGACAGGTTAAGTCATCAATGAACATAAAAGAACTACTAATACATCAAATAGTAAACTACAATAGAGTACACTTACAGGTTTCTTCCCTCCCTTAGCCATATAACAAATGGACAAACATATCGAGGTCTGTACAAACATCATCAAAAAGTTATAAACAGCCCACATTAAAGAAACAAATGAATGAATGAATTCAAGATACAAATAAATGAATTCATTCAAATTATGTTGCATTCTAACTAGACTGAATTCATTCACGATACAAAGAAACAAAAAAAAAGCCCACATTAGAGATTAAAAGAACTGAACTGAATTCATTGCCAACATAATCAATAAACAGAAACCACATAAGAAATCAGCACATCTGAACAAACATATGGAAATGACAAATAGCAGAAGAAAGATGGGTTTTTTTTTGGTTTCATACCAGAGGTATAAATAAATAATCTATTAGTTTGCCTGTTCGTATTGTGATCTAACTGCAGGAAACTCACAAGTAATTCAAATGGATAATCTAACGGCAAGGCTTATAAGTTTAAACAAGAGTTATCCTATCATACAGAGGGGTTGTCCTATTATAGGCAAGATTTATCCAATTATACATAAGGGATGCCGAGTTATACATATGGGATGCGAAGTTATGCTGAGGTTATCCAATTCTATACTGAGGTTTATTCTATAATGAGGTTATCTATATAGAGGTTATCCAATTCTATACAGAGGTTATCCAATTTCTACCGACGTTATCAATTTATATACAAGGGTTATCCAATTCTATACAGAGGTTATCCACTTTATACTGAGGTTATCAATTTATATACAAGGGTTATCCAATTCTATATTGAGATTTATTCTATACTGAGCTTATTTAGACTGAGGTTATCCAAATATACAGAGGTTATCCAATTTTTACTGAGGTCATCAATTTATAAACAAGGGTTATCCAATTCTATACTGAGGTTATCAATTTATACCATTATAGACAAGGGTTATCCTATTATAGACAAGGGTTATCCAATTGTACATAAGGAATTCCAAGTTAAACATATGGGATGCCAAGTTATACACATGGTATGCCAAGTTCAAAGATGGCCTATCATCTGGTATTAAGTATAAACAGGGCTTATCCTATCATAGAGAGGGGTTATCCTATTATAGACAAGGGTTATCCAATTCTACATAAGGGATGGCATGTTATACATATGGGATGCCAAGTTATACATAGGGGATACAAATTACAAAGATGGCATATCATCTGCTTATTAACTTTAAGTACGGCTATAGACACCCCATTTTGACCTGACCCCCAATAACCCCAAATTTCCGAAATCGAATAAATTCCCAAGATCGAATAAAATTCCGATTCCTAAATCCCGAACCGAATCCCAAAATTCCTGAAGAAGTGGGCCCCAAATGCGAAGAAAACCCGAAATGGTACCCACCCATTGTGTTCATCTTGATGCAATACCCCTAAGAGGCTGCTAATATCAAAGAGTGCGTGTGTCAAATCACTCTCCCATGTTAAGCAGGAGGGGGGTGAATCAACCAGCTTGGGGTTGCTTGAAGAAGAGATGGAGGGGCAAATTTATCATTTCCCTTTTTATGGGCCACTTGATTAGGGTTTTAAGGGGGAGGGATCTTCATGATAGAGAAAAAAAAAAGAGGGGAGAGGTCTCATGGGAGGAGGCAGCCGCAACAGAGAAAGGGAGAGAGGGAGAGGCCGACCACCACTACTCTCACCTCCCACATCCTCACTCCTTCTCTCCCTACACCACTCCCATTGATGGAAACCCCACTCCCATCTTCACCACTATCAGCCTCTCTTAAAGCCTCCACCATTACAACCCATTTTCTTTCTTCTTCTTTTTCTCCCAAACCCCACCATCTCCATTGATTCCGGCAAGCTTGCCGGAATCCGACCGAACAAACCCCACCGGCCATTCCATCTCTACCACCAAAACCCACTTTTCTAATCCAAACCTCCACCTTCTCCGACCATCGCCCACCTCCATTCTCAACCCTAACTCCGGCCGTGCCACCTCCACCCACCCAAATCCGACCAACCTTGCCGGAGATCCAATCCAACCCTCCACCATTAGCCACCTCTACATCTCCTCCATTTTCAGCCACCACCACCACCACCACTATCTCCCATCTCCATCTCCAATCCAGCCACCGTACCCTGTTTTATCCAAACCCATTTCTACCACCAACAAATCCCACTTCCATTAACCCATATTCTTCAAACCCTCTTCTTTTTCACTCTTGTTTGCCACAGCCACCGTCCCCCTACACCATTCCCAACTCCAGCCACCCTATCCCCTGTTTCTGCCCCATCCTCAACCTCAAAACCCCATTCCAAACCCACCTATTGCCCTAGCTACCTTCTCTATATCACCTTCCCCAACTGCTCCAATCTAAACCCATTTCAAAACCCATTTCCCCATCTTTTATTCCTTCTATCAACGCTACCAAAACCCACCTATTGCCTTACCTGCCACTCTCTCCTCCATCGTTTCAGAATTTCACTCTCCCTGTGTTCAACTGAGAAAAGAAGAGAGGCTAGCTGGTCACTTGGATCTCGTCAAAAGAAGTGCTCACCCACAAATCGGCTCCATCAATTTCTACAATTCTGCCAATAATCTCCTGGTCCAATCATTTTCTAACCCTAGATCTGCCCCTAGCTTCAGATTTTTTATTTGAAACCCATCTCTCCATCCCCATTGCCAAATTATCACTGTCCTCTCATTTTCCCTGGAGCTCTACCCAAGGTTGCTGGCCCGGTCATGGTGAATCTCAGTATATTCAATTGTAGAAAAGATTCAAGTGTGGGATCCTCGTCAGAGAACCCCTACAAGAAAAGCTAAAGATAAAAAAACCCAACTCATTTCAGAGGCAAGTTCAGGTAATCCCCTCCATCTCTATTTTTATAATTATACAGGTTTAATTACCATCATTGCTTTTCTCTATCCTGTTGAATACTTAAGTTTTTTTCTTTTGTTTTCCTCAAATATCCCAAATCAGTTTATATTACATGTTTTGGTCAGCTCCTTAGAGTTGTGATTAGGAGTTGGAATGACCATTGATTCAGTCATTTTCTTTCCCTCATTTATTTTTTGCGCAATAAGAGGTAGGGCTAGCTTAAATCCAATGATAAAAATAGAGTGGTGTTTATACCTATTGTATCTCTCTTATGCTCTTGATAGACACTACTATATTTTGTTGAGCATGTTAACCCGAATTACCTCTTTCGTTCTAATTGGTTTCTCTTGTAGCTGCATAGAGATGTTTTACATATTCACATTGCTAATGTTTTGCATTACTAGGCGTCTTGGTATTAATGTTTTGCACTACTGTTGATTTCTAATGACCACATCAGTTTGGAGATAATTTGTAATGAGGACAATTCAGTTAAAATGGTACTGTTTTGGGATGTTGGCGTACGTATTTGAAAAGAAAAGAACACAATTGGTCCTCCAGGCTCATTGCCCTTGTCAGTTTATTATGCTTATTGGGTGTATATAGGATTCCGGTCTGTGGGGTCTTAAACCTAAGCTCACTTTAATATGACTCACCCCCCCTGTATCCTTAGCTCGTTACCAAAGCTTCCTGATTGTACCAAATCACCTTGGGCCTTGTGATTCTTTCAATGGTTGTGTTCAATCTCAATCGTTAGATTGTCTCAGATGAATGTTAATTGTTGGGAATTTTACCTTTGAGTAGATACTCATTTGTAAATCATTGCGAATCTTTATTATTCATGGCATGGCACTCTTAAGTGCCCATTTACCCTTGCCCATGAATCACATCTCCCTCTCCTTGTCCTTAATGATGTGTTCCTACAGCTCTATCCTGTAACCGAATTGTAAGCCATTATCTACCATGGCCAAAACAAGATATCAAGTCTAGATGGTCAGTCCAAAATACCTCCTATGATGTTGGTCTTAGGCAACCTTTCCCCTCTTGTCTCCTCTTCCATCTTAGGGTTCTGTACAAGGTTAGGGGTTTCTTCCTTTTTTGGCAGTTTTGGGTCTACTCTCCACATGTTCATTGGGATATTCTTTGTATTTCGAGATCCCATCGATTCTGGGAACATTTGTTTGGGTTTAGGCGATGACGGAATGATTCTTGAGCCAACCCTTTGCCCTTCACATCCTCTTTCCCTTCTTTCTGAGGTCATCGTTTCTTATAGGATTCAGGGGTTCCACCTTGTCTTCTTCTTGGGACTATTCTCTTCACGTTCCTCGGGATCCTTTTCGAGTTTCGGGATTCCATCGATTTTGGGAACACATCGTCGGGTTAAGGCTATGACGGACGGCAACCTCTTGAGCCAAACCCCTTTTTTTCAATCAAAAGGGATAAAAAACACATAAAAATCAAATAGCAAAAATCTAAAAACATCAAAAACATCAAAAGCATTTTTTGAAAAAGCTGTTTCGAACTACGTTGGCTTGATCCCTTTTCACAGGGTACGTAGGTAGCTTGGGTCCATCCAAGTTCAGTCAAACCTTTTAATAAATATTTTCAAACATTTCAAAACAAAAACAAAAAGGATCAAGGATGATGATCGCCAGGTCACTCGGAGTCCCCTTTTCATTCCATTTTCGATTTCGATCGCGGTTTTCCGGTTTTCATCGGTTTTCCGACGTTTTGTCGGGTTTTGGGACGGGCGATGACGTAGCGTGGCCCCTTTACAGGGATTGTCCTCGCTGAGCCCAACGATAGGTCATGACGATCGCGAGACTTGTCCGATCTTTAGCAGATTAGGATCGCTGGGCTTGATTCCTTTTGAATCGCCCTCTGAGCCTATCGTGTGTTCCATTTTCTTTTTCCTGTCAGTTTTTGGTTCTCGCATACCAATGATTTTCTGATTCTTTTCTTTTCTTGCATCTTTTAGCTTGTCGTGTGCTTGCCTCAGATTTCTCATGCGTCGTTTCTAGTTTGTTTGCTTCTCAAGCATGTGATTGATTGTTATTTTCTTAACCTTACCTCTCGCATAGGCTCGCATGCTAGTGTATTTACTTTACTGCTTTGATTGCTTAGCTATAGCGTTTATCCATTCGTCTTAGCTTGATTATCTGTCTAAACTTAGATATTTGCTTTCCTTATCTCATTATATCTATCATTATCTGCTTAGCTGTAGCTATGCATGCGATTGTTTATTGCTTTCTTAGATGTGATGAGTTAGGATTAGATGCGATGAGTTAGGATTTGGATGTTCATTTTCTTTGCCCATCTCCGGGTCATGCATGCTTAGAAAGACGTTTTCTCGGGGATGATTGTTCCCATTTCACATGATTTTTGCCCAAAACACTTCAAAGTTAATTAAAAATGGCATAAGAGACCAAGTGCTTATACTTGGGCGAATTGGGGGTGCTCTCCGGATCTTCCTCATTCGTCACCAGGCACGGACCTTTGCATCTCTGGTTATCCGTTGCGACACAGTATTTCATGGGATCTAGGGCCCATTTCCTTGGATGGCGACTCTGAGTTATTTTAGGTGCGTCTTGGTTTCGAGGCTTTTGTCTCCCGATCAAGAGGTATCTCATACATATATATTCGCCACCCATGCTGTGAGTGGCATCATGTTTCGAGAGTTCCTTGGTAGAGCTCTCATTCACATTGTGGAGGTCTCAGAGAATTGACCGGGGGATCTCGTGTCCCTCGCCCACCGTCCTCTCGGGATCGGGGTCCACAACGGCCTATCAACTGGTTATTAAGTATAAACAAGGGTTATCCTATTATACAGAGGTTATCAATTTTAGACTAAGGTATCCAACTCCATACTGATCTTTATTCTTTACTGAGGTTACCAATTCTATACAGAGGTTATCCAATTTATACTTAGGTTATCAATTTAGAAACAAGGGCTATCCAATTCTTTACTGAGGATATCAATTTATACCATAACAATTTCTTCACAACACACAAACAAAATGAAACAAAAAAAATCAAAATATCAGCTATTATTTTTAAAATAGGTTAGAAAAATAAAGTTTCCAAATATAAGTGGAGGTTATCCAATATTTACAGGGGGTATCAAGTCTAAACAACGGATTATCAATGTCAAAAAAAACTTCCACTTACTTATTTACGCTGGGAAACTAAATGCCGGAAGGAAGTGGACGGTGACGGCAGCGACGAAGGCAAGGGAAGTAAAAAAACTTCCACTTACTTTTGAGGAAGAAGAAAACGAGGGGTTTTCGGTGGTGGCAACATAATATAGGGAAGTAAAAAATGAAATGTAAGATGGCTTGGAAAGAAGAAGACGGCTTCGAAAGGAAAAAAGAGGGAAAAATACGGTGTTCAAGAAACCTCTAAAAATGGAGGTAAAAAATGGCTTGGAAAGAAGAAGAAAAGAAAACAGATGGCTTGGAAAGAAGGAGAAGATGAAAACAGATGGCTTGGAAAGAAGACGGCTAAGGGTGTCAATTTTGGCTCGGGCTCGGAAGCTCGCTCGAGCTCGGCTCGAATCCTTAACGAGCTGAGCCGAGCCGGTTAAGCTTAATGAGCCGAGCCCGAGTCAGGCCAGGCTCGGCTCGGCTCGGCTCGTTAAGGCTCGTCATATGTCAACATCAACGTGCGTATGTCATGTCAACATCAACTGCAGGTGCTTATCAACGGTGGAAATTAATTTTTTCCCGTAAATGTCATAACTTTTAAACTTTTTTGGTATTTTTTTCTTAATTGTCATAACTTACTACATTTTTTTGGTAATTTTTCATTTTAAACTTTATAAATTCATCCGTTTTACTTTTTATCTGTAATGATTACTTTTTTTTCTTATCTGCTTTTGCTAGCGACATTTGCGATTTGTGCGAAACTTGATAAACCCAAGCTCGATAAAGCTCGCGAGCGGCTCGCGAGCCTGGCCGAGCCTGACCGAGCCGAGCCGAGCCCGAACCTGGTTCGAGCCCGAGCCCGAGCCCGAGCCGAGCCGAGCATTTGAGCTTAACGAGCCGAGCCGAGCTTGGCCAAGCTCGGCTCGGCTCGGCTCGTTTACACCCCTAAAGACGGCTCTAAAAATGGCTGTAAAGAAGAAGGAGAAGATGGCTGTAAAAACTTGCTTGGAAAAAAAAGAGGATGAAAATAGGGTTTACCTGAGGGAGTTTGTAAAAACCATTTCGATTTGACAGGGGTATTTGTGTCATTTTTTCAGGCGAGAATTGAATTTCGATAGCACTTGGACATGTTGAAATTAGGTGACTTCAATCGGACATTTCCCTATTTTTCCGACGTCACATGAGAATTTTTCCATCAGAAAATAAACTAAGCGTTCTGTGGTTGTTTTCCTCTCGCAAAGGAATTTCAACGGGACATTGGGTCGCCTAAAAATCATCCGTCATTTTCTTGTGAGCGGCTGAGATTAAAAAACAGGTCCTACAGAGATTTATCTCAGCCCTTCACAAGAAAGTGAGGCTGATTTGGCAGTGTATCTCCGTAAAAAAATCCAAGGTTTTTCAATGCAACACGTCTCTTTCTTAAAACGGTCGCCACCTCTCCTCTCTCAAATTATAATTATAAGAAGAATAAAACGGGAAAAAAAAGGTTAACTGAAGAAGTCAGAAGGTGGTTTCATTCAATGGCCGTAGAAGAGAAATCAGTTCCTTTACTGGAGCCTTCGCCCAAAGGAACTTCTTCTTCGGCAGAAACCCTAGGGAATATAATCATCTCAATCGTGGGAACGGGAGTTTTGGGGCTTCCTTATGCTTTCAGGATCGCCGGTTGGCTCGCTGGATCCATCGGAGTTATCATCGCCGGAATCTCTACTTTCTACTGCATGCTTCTACTTGTTGGTTTTTCCCTCTTCTCCTCTTTTTATTATTTTTGTAATAGAACTCAGAAAATTTTAAGTAAGTTTCACTGAAGATTGAACTTTAATTCTGCCATTTTTCTCTGTTTTCTTATTCACAAATGAAGGGCTTGTGAATAACATGTGAAAGAAATCGAATTTGATGGTTGTTTTGGGATTCTCCTCTGTAGTAAGAAACGAAACTCTACGGAATACACAGTAAAAAATTGAATCTCTGAACATTTTTTTCCTCAGATCTGAAATATATGGAAAACCTAGAAAAACTGAGTTTTGTTGAACGTTTATTTTTTCCTCTTATTTGCTCGAAATGAAAAGCTACAGGCAATCAATAAAATGGTTAATATTATGGATATTTTCTTCTTATTCTTCTGTGTAAGGACTTCGGAAAATTTTTAGGAAACCAGAAAAGGGAATAAAAAATTGGCAGTTGCTTTGCTTCATAATATGCTTTTTGTTGAGGAATATTTTGGCAGTTTTCCATTTTTCTAATTTTGTTCCCTGAATAAATTTATAGCAAACACACAGCAAGAAGATCAAAAATTTTTAAGGAATATTTTTTCGGTAGCCGTTTCATTTTTTATTCTCCAAATTCCTGACAACCATAACTTTATTAAAAAAACAAACCACAAAACAACTTAAATTTTGCCGAATATCTTCTTCTGGATTCCTCTTCATCTTCTTCTTTTACAGGTTCCCCAAACCTTGATATTAACAAAAAAACCATTCAAAAAAACAAAAAAAAATAAAACCATTCAAATAAGTAATTCTGTTCAGAAGTTGTTGTCTCCAATTTCCTTCTTTCTTTTTTCTGTTTTTTCCCCCATTGATAACCTTCCCTACATAAGAAACAAATTTGATTTTTCTTCCGGGCTTTAATTTGTTTCAGCTTTAATTTGTTTCAGTTTTTTTCTGTTTTTTTTTCCATTGATAGCCTTCCATACATAAGTAACAAATTTGAATTTTCTTCTGGGCTTTAATTTGTTTCACAGGTTCAGTGCAGAGACAAGTTAGAAACAGAAGAATCGACACAAATAGTGACCTACGGCGACCTTGGCGCGAAGGCTTTTGGAAGAACAGGCCGCTACTTAACAGAATTTCTGGTCTTAATCTCCCAATGTGGCGGAGCAGTGGCTTATCTGGTATTCATTGGCCAAAACCTTGCTTCCATATTCAAAACCCACAATGTCAGCTTCTCCACCTTGATATTTTGCCTAGTCCCTATCCAAATCGCACTCTCTTGGATCCGTTCCCTCTCTACTTTCGCTCCTTTCAGCGCATTCGCTGACATATGTAATGTCCTGGCCATGGCTATCGTCGTAAAAGAGGACCTCCAACTGTTTGACGGTTTGTCAAAGAGAAAGGCGATTGTGAGTATTAGTGGGCTGCCTTTTGCTGGAGGTGTTGCGGTTTTCTGCTTCGAAGGGTTTAGTATGACATTGGCTTTGGAGGCCTCAATGAGAGAGAGGAGTAGATTTCGGCGGGTTCTCTCTCTGGCCTTCTTGGGCATAACTCTTGTGTATGTGTGCTTCGGTTTTTTTGGGTATTTGGCTTATGGAGAGGAAACTAGAGATATCATCACACTCAATCTCCCGAATGGCTGGTCCACCATGGCAGTGAAGGTGAAACAGACTCTTCTAATCTTATTTAATATATTTTTTTTGAAAAGTACATGTACATGTATACTGCTAACACTACAGTCCTGATGGTCACTGGTTCGAGCCACAGAAACAGCCTCTCCCCCCCCCTCTTTCTCTCTCTCTCTCTCTCTTCTTTTACATGTACATGTATCTATATACGGACGTATAATTATACAGAGAAATTATGCAATGAGTGGGCATACAACCTTGTACTCATCATCCCATCCTTGATATTTGATCCAACAGCAGCTCACTTTTTTTTGAGAAGCTGCTGTTGGATCAAATATCAAGGGTGGCACTTCCATGGTGCCACCTTTACGTGTTTGTATGCCCTTTCATCATACAATTTCTCACTTATACAAATGCGTATATTTAAATATACGCATTTTCAATTTGCATTTCTTAATTGCTAACTTACTACTTATATATATATATATATATATATATAGAGAGAGAGAGAGAGAGAGAGAGAGAGAGAGAGAGAGAGAGAGAGAGAGAGAGAGAGAGAGAGAGAGTGTTTAATAACCTTCTCTACTCCGCTGACCAAAAACACAGTGGGCCCACATTGTTTGGATGATCCAAAGCACTCATTTGATAGGCCCTAACATAGATAGGGTGTGCCCAAAAAATCAGCTTTATTGGGTCATCCTAACCCTTTTGTTTGTGGAGCTAAAAAATGGGCAGATTTGTGAAATTTTATACCTGTCCATTTTAACCTCCACAAATCGTAGGGTCGGGATGATCCCATGGAGCTGATTTTCTGGGCACACCCTATCCATGTCAGGGCCTATCAAATGACTTCTTAGGTCACCCAAACAACTACGCCCCCACTGTTTTATGGCCGACGGACTAGATAACTTTTCTAGTCGGCCGGCTAGAAACACTTTCCTCATATATATATATATATATATATATATATATATATATATATATATAGAGAGAGAGAGAGAGAGAGAGAGAGAGAGAGAGAGAGAGAGAGAGAGAGAGAGAGAGAGAGAGAGAGAGAAGGGTAGGTACTCCCTGGAGTAGATAACTTATCTACTCCCTAGCTTAAAATAACAGTTGAAGCTATATTGTTTGGGCGATCCAAAGCATTCATTTGATGGCCCCCCACTTAGATAGGGTGTGCCCAAAAAATCAGCTCGATAGCATAATCCTAAACCTATGAACTGTGGAGGCAAAAAATGGACAAATTTGTGCAGGTTTATACACCTCCATTTTTGCCTCCACAAGTCATAGGGTTAGGATGATCCTATCGAGTTGATTTTTTGGGCACACCCTGTCTATGTGGGGGGCCATCGAATGAATGCTTTGGATTGCCCAAACAATGTGGCCCCAACTGTTATTTTAAGGTAGGGAGTAGATAAGTTATCTACTCCAGGGAGTACCTACACTTTTCTCACATATATATATGAGGAAAATGATTGTGAGCTTGAAGCTCATATAGCTTATATGAGCTTGACGGCCCAAACACATGTGGGCCCACATTGTTAGGATGATCCAAAGCATTAATTTGAAAGGCCCTTACATAGATAGGGTGTGTACAAAAAAAAACAGCTCCATAAGATCATCCTAGCCCATCCAAAAGTGGAGGGCAAAATGGACAGACACCGTTTGCCACAAATCTGCCCATTTTTCCCCTCCGCTTTTGGTGGGGTTAGGATGATCCAATGGAGCTGATTTTTGGTACACACCCTATCTATGATGGGACCTTGCAAATGAATGGTTTGGATCACCACAAAAAATGTGGGACCCATGTGTTCGGGCCGTCAAGCTCATATGAGCTATATGAGCTTCAAGCTCACAATCATTTTCCTCATATTGGATCACCACAAAAAATGTGGGACCCATGTGTTTGGGCCCTCAAGCTCATATAAGCTATATGAGCTTCAAGCTCACAATCATTTTCCTCTCTCTCTCTCTCTCTATATATATATATATATATATATATATATATATATATATATATATATATATAGAGGAAAGTGAAGCTACACCGCCGGCTTAAAATACAATGGGCCCACATTGTTTTGGTGATCCAAAGAATTCATTTGATTGGCCCTCACATAGATAGGGTGTCCACCAAAAATCAGCTCCATAGGATCATCCCAACCCTACGATTTGTGGAGGCAAAAATGCACGTGTAAAAACCTTCACAAATTTGTCCATTTTTGCCTCCACAGTTTGAAGGGTTGGGATGATCCTATGGAGCTGATTTTTGGTGGACACCCTATCTATGTGAGGGTCAATCAAATGAATGGTTTGGATCACCAAAACAATGTGGGCCCATTGTATTTAAGTTAGCTACACCGGCGGTGTAGCTTCACTTTCCTCATATATATATATATATGTGTGTGTGTGTGTGTGTGTGTGTGTGTGTGTGTGTGTGTATGAGGAAATGGTTTGTGTGCAGCTGCACAGATATGCAATCTGAACCATGGGGGGGCCACATTTTTTCGGGGATCCAAAGCATTCATTTGGAAGGCCCTTCCATGGATAGGGTATGTACAAAAAATCAGCCCTTTAGGATCATCCTAACCTTGCCATTTGTGGAGGGAAAAAATAGGCAGAAACAGTGTCTGTCTATTTTCCCCTCCTACTTTGATTGGGTTAGGATAGGATGATCCTATAGGGCTGATTTTTGGTACACACCCTATCCAGGGAAGGGCCTTCCAAATGAATGCTTTGGATGCCCAAAAAAATGTGGCCCCCACTATGGTTTGTGCAGCCATGCACAGATACGTGTAGCTAACTTAGCTACACTGACGGCTTAAAATACAGTGGGCCCCACATTGTTTCGGTGATGCAAACCTATCATTTGATGGGGCCTCACGTAGATAGGGTGTGCCCAAAAAATCAGCTCCATTGGATGATCCCAACCCTTCAAACTGTAGAGGCAAAAATGGATGTTTAAAAACCTTCACAAATCTGTCCATTTTTGCCTCCACAATTTGAAGGGTTGGGATCATCCAATTGAGTTGATTTTTTGGGCACACCCTATCAATGTGAGGGCCTATCAAATGAATGGTTTGGATCTCCCAAACAATTTGGGCCCACTGTATTTTAAGCCATCGGTGTAGCTAAGTTAGCTACATGTATGTGTAACTACACTTCTCTCTCTCTCTCTCTCTATATATATATATATATATATATATACACTAGTAAAAAACCCCGTGCGATGCACGGGCCGACAAAGGACTGTACGGACCACATCATAGGTTGATCCAAACCGTCCATGTGATGGAACACAACATAAATAGGTTGTGCCCGTAAAATCATTTCCATAGGCTCATCCTAGCCCTCCAATCTATAGAGGTTTCCATAATATGTTGTTCCTCTTAAGGTGCCCAGAATTCGTCAATATTTTGAAAGGTGTCCTGAATCCGTAGTATTATGTAATATGTTAACAAAAATCCGTAGCGTTATGTAACATATGCACGCAATCCGTAATTTTGAAAAACTAAAATGCCACCATGTTGACTTTGTCCACTTTTTTTTATTAAAAAAGCATAAAGGAGAGAGTAGGATTGAAATTATGTGGCTTTAATGGGTGCCTTTGTTAAAAAGCATAAAGGAGGGGGTAGGATTGAAAATATGTGGGTTGAATGGGTGCCTTTGTTAAAAATAGTCAAAAAAAGCGATCTGTAATTCTATTAGAATTTTGGGAGAAATTCAAATAATTCTCTTAGTTTCTCTTCTGCTATATATATATATATATATATATATATATATATATATATATATATATATATGAGTTAAGTGAGGCTACACATACGTGTAGCTAACTTAGCTACACCGACGGCTTAAAATACAGTGGGCCTACATTATTTGGGTGATCCAAACCATTCATTTGATAGGACCTCACATTGATAGGGTGTGCCCAAAAAATCAGCTCCATTGGATGATCCCAACCCTTCAAATTGTGGAGGCAAAAATGGACAGATTTGTGAAGGATTTTACACGTCCATTTTTGCCTCCACAAATCGTAGGGTTGGGATGATCCTATGGAGCTGATATTTTGGGCACACCCTATCTATGTGAGGGCCCATCAAATGAATGGTTTGCATCACCCAAACAATGTGGGGCCCACTGTATTTTAAGCCGTCGGTGTAGCTAAGTTAGCTACACGTATGTGTAGCTACACTTTTCTCTCTCTCTCTCTCTCTCTCTCTATATATATATATATATATATATATATATATGAGAGAACGGTTCCTACACATGTGTAGATAAGTTATCTACACACTAGCTTAAAATACAGTGGGGGTCACATTATTTGGGTGATCCAAACCATTCATTTTTAAGGCCCTCACATAGATAGGGTGTCCACAAAAAATCAGATCCATAGGATCATCCTAACCATTCGAACTGTGGAGGCAAAAAATGGACTAATTTGTGAAGGTTTAAAGACATCCATTTTACCTCCACAAATCGTAGGGTTGGGATGATCCTATGGATCTGATTTTTTGTAGACACCCTATCTATGTGAGGGCCTTTAAAATGGATGGCTTGGATCACCCAAACAATGTGGGCCCCCAGTGTATTTTAAGATAGTGTGTAGAGAACTCTCTACACATGTGTAGGAACCATTCTCTCTCTCTCTCTCTCTCTCTCTATATATATATATATATATGAAGGAACGGTTCCTGCACATGTGTGTAGGTAAGCTTACTTGCACATGAGTACAGAAATAGGGTGGGGGCCCACAGTTTATGGGGGTCCAAAGCATTCACTTGGAAGGCCCTTCCATAGATACGGTGTGGCCCAAAAATCAGCCTCATTGGATCATCCTAACCCTGCCATTTGTGGAGGGAAAAAATGTGTAGAAACATGGACACACAGTGTCTGTCCACCCCCCCCCCCCCCCCTACACACCTTTGATTGGGTTAGGACGATCCAATGGGGCTGATTTTTGGGCTACACCTTATCCATGGAAGGGCCTTCCAAATGAATGGTTTTGATCCCTACAAAAATGTGGCCCCCAACTTGTTTTTGCACACGAGTGCAGGCAACTTACATGCACATGTTTACAAGAACCCTTCTTTCTCTCTCTAGATATATATGAGAAAATGGTTTGTGGGCAGTTGCTTAGATAAGCTTATCTGAGCAGAGCTCACAAACCATTGGGGAGGGGGGGGGATCACATTTTTGGGGGGATCCAAAGCATTCATTTGGAAGGCCCTTCCATGGATAGGGTGTGTACCAAAAATCAGATTAATAGGATCATCGTAACCCAATCAAAGGTGGAGGGGAAAATGGACAGACACTGTGTGTCCATGTTTCTGCCCATTTTTTCCCTCCATAAATGGCAGGGTTAGGATGATCCTATAAGGCTGATTTTTGGTACACACCCTATCCATGGAAGGGCCTTCCAAGTGCTGCTCAGATAAGCTTATCTGAGCAGCTGCTCACAAACCATTTCCTTTATATATATATATGAGGAAAGTATTGGTGAGCTTAAGCTCACCAAACTTATGGTGAGCTTAAGCACCCCAATCACATGGGTCCCACATTTTCTGTGGTGATCCAAAGCATTCATTTGCAAGGCCCTATCATAGATAGGGTGTGTACCAAAAATCAGCTCCATAGGATCATCCTAACCCCTCCATTTGTGGAGGACAAAAATGGGCAGATTTGTGGACAAAGAATGTCTGTCCATTTTGACCTCCACAAATGGATGGGTTAGGATGATCCTATGGAGCTGATTTTTGGTACACACCCCATCTATGTAAGGGCCTTTCAAATGAATGCTTTGGATCATACTAGCAAAGTAGGCCCCAATGTGATTGGGCGCTTAAGCTCACCAACACTTTCCTCATATATATATATATATATATATATGAGTTAAGTGAAGCTACACATACGTGTAGCTAACTTAGCTACACCGACGGCTTAAAATATAGTGGGCCCACATTATTTGGGTGATCCAAGCCATTCATTTGATAGGCCCTCACATTGATAGGGTTTGGCCAAAAAATCAGCTCCATTGGATGATCCCAACCCTTCAAACTGTGGAGGCAAAAATGGACAGATTTGTGAAGGTTTTTACACATCCATTTTTGCCTCCACAATTCGTAGGTTGGGATGATCCTATGGAGCTGATTTTTTGGGCACACCCTATCTATGTGAGGGCCCATCAAATGAATGGTTTGTATCACCCAAACAATGTGGGGCCCATTGTATTTTAAGCAGTCGGTGTAGCTAAATTAGCTACTTTTGTCTCTCTCTCTCTCTCTCTCTCTCTATATATATATATATATATATATATATATATATTGTACACAGTATGAGTATACAATAACCCATACAATATTCCGTTCAGATAAACATTCAAACAGTTTTATTAAACCAGTAACTAGAATCCATCAGTGGGGACAAGATGTCCCACAGCAGCAGATGGACTCCTTAATCCCATGGTGCCTACAGCCCATTATAGCCATTAGCCAACTACCCAACCACTGACCTGCAGGGCTAAAGCAAACCACTGTCAGCACCACAACAATATTACGTAGTCAGAGGATCTGAAAATGTAATTACTAGTCAGAGGATCTGAAAATGTAATTACTTCCTTCTGCCAATAAAAAAAGTACTTAATTCCTTTACCACAGCCTCATTCGCCAATTTATCCGCATGGGTGTTTGCAGAACACTTTTATATGACTAAATGTTGGACTGATCAGCCAGCATAGATCACGAATCTCCAAAATCACATTTGCTAGCATGCTTTGTTCGACGCCACTGTCAGCACCATGCATACATCTTGCGAACCATCTTAGTCCCCATAACAGCACAAATGCTTTAGCTTCATCAGATCCATAAGGCCTAAGTGCCTAACCGCTGATACGACTGAAAAATAACAAGGGGTTTTAGGAGAAAGACCTACATGATGGGCAATACACTCACACAGGATTTCATCTTCTCCGGCATCTAGGATTTCCGGTCTCTAGGAGGGTTTCCGAAACCTAAGGCCCAAGCACTTTGTTTTCTGGCACTTAGGGCTCAAGCCCGTCAAGGATTTCAGCTCTGAGAAGGTACCTAGGTTTTCTGGCATCTAGGATTTCATCTTCTCCGGAATCTAGGATTGCCGGTCTCTAGGATGGTTTCCGAAACCTAGGGCCCAAGCCCTTCATGCTGCTTAGCTTCGTTTCCTGGCACTTAGGGCTCAAGCCCTTTAAGCTCCTATATGCGGATTAATTTTGGATTTCCGGCAATGACTTCTCCGGCATCTAAGATTTCTGGTCTCTAGGAAGGTTTCCGGCACCTAGGGCTCAAGCCCTTCAAGCTCCTTGGCTTCGTTTCCTGGCACTTAGGGGCCAAGCCCGTCAAGATGCTGTCTGATAAACTGGAACCGGTGAGACACGAAAATGGCGAGATGGAAATGTGAAGGCGAATTGTGGTACGATAGGAGTAGGAGAAACGAAACAAAATGAGGTGAAAACCCTCCCCGGAACCCTGTTAGCATTCTACCGGGAGACTGGATTTGTGATGTAGGACAATACCTCCCATGTCTGTGGCCTATGCTAGAGTCCCCGCCATCAGTCTCGTCGTCCTCTACGCTTGTAAACCTTGAATCCACACCCATTGTTGATGTCCCCATCAATTTGTAAAGATTGTGGGTACCATAACTTCAGCCGAAGGGTCAAGTGTCAAATATGTAATGACAATATACCTCAAAAATCTCACAATCACATGTGCGAGGTGAAATCGGCATAAACTCCAGATCCGGTTAAAAAGACATGGCTACAGTCCTGCCATATCGAGATACGGGGAGAGGGAGACATACCAAAGGTGGTAATAACCGGTAGGGAGGTGGAAGATTGAAATCAACTTCTCAAAACATGTCTAATTGGGCGCATTAAGATGGAAAAGTGGTCTTTGAATGATGTCTGGGAATGGGCCAACTGGTTTTGGGACTTGCCATCACTACCGAAGCCTTTCTCCCTTAACGCAAAGGAGGTACTCTTCGGGTTTGGATCGGAGTCACAAGCGATGGCTATATTCTAGAAAGGAGCCCATGCTTTTCGAAACTGCTTACATGCGTGGAGCTAAAGCCATCTGGATCCGATTTTATGGAATCCCTCTACACGCGTGGGCGACATCCACGATTGAAGCCCTTGGTAGTATATTCGGTTCGGTAATGGAGACAAAATTAGAAGGCGGACATGGTTTCTGTATGGAGTATGCATCTGTAAAGGTATTCGCAACAGAATGGCTGTTCTTGCGTTCTTATATTCGATTGCGTGTGGAGAATAGATGGTATTCTATAGGGTTAGTAGGGGAATACGATGAGGAACTGAAATTGGGTGCGATGGAGGTAAATCATAATCAAAGCCACTATCCTTTCGAGGAGAATGACTATGATGGAGAATGGCGAAAAGGAGTCACAAAGTTCTCGGAGAAAATGACTCTAAATCAATGCTGATCGGAGCAAAGGCCGGACAATTTGCAGAATGACGATCGTGCCTGGTCTGGGTGCTCATCAATGAAGACGATGTCTCAGCCGTTGGATGAAAGGTGCTTCAAATCTAACGATCTGAGCGGAGGATGGCAATCCAACGCACAAAAAGTGAAGGATGGTAAAGGTAAAGGCATTGTCGTCGATCAATTCAACTGGGCAGATGATCAAAATCCCAACGTTCGTTTGAATTTGAAATCAAAGCGTGAACATGCAGAAACTTCAAAAAATGGAAATGCTTGACAGCTACCCTGGACGCGTGGCGTTGATCAGATGGAGGAACTTTTTGGAAAGAAGAGGCGGGATTGGACGGAAAATTCAACGAAAGAAAGAGATGAACAGCAACTCTGGACACGTGGCATCGATCAAATTGAGGACCCTTTTAGAAAGATAAGGCACTATGTGGAAAAATTGGGGGGACTGGCGATGCATGTACGCAAATGCATACACTTGAAACAGCTGGTGTCCTCCGTGCCAGTGATAGGGTAGAGGATGGTAGCAAGTTTGATGATTTCTAAAGTGGAACAGAAGGGTTACACTTGTTTTCATCGAAAACATGGAAGAATCTTCTCAATGTGAAAAGAATCTTTCGTTGTTTTGAAATTGCTACGGGGTTGAAAATCAACTTTTGCAAAAATGTTGCTGCGGGTATCAATGTAGATGATCTCAAGGTGAGGAAGGTTGCTGATATGATTGGATGTGATGCGAGAGGACTCCCGATCACCTATCTTGGTTCCCTTTGGGCAACGGGCTTCCTTCCATATCACAATGGGATCCGGTGGTAGAGTGTATCGAAAGGAAGCTTGCCACATGGAAGAAAAAATACATATCGCTGGGAGGAAAAATCACGCCTATAAAGGCCGCCCTTGCAAATATGCCGGTGTACTACATGTCCTTATTTAAAGTCCCTGCAAAAGTAGCCGAATGGATTGAAAAACTGCAACGGGATTTCCTTTGGGAAGGGGAGGGAGAGACAAAGAAGCTTAAGCACTTGATGAATTGGAAGAAGGTTAGCAAATTGAAGAAGCATGGTGGTTGGAGAATCGAAAGATTAAATTACGCAACAAGTCACTCCTTGGCAAGTGGCTGTGGTGTTATGGAGAGGAAAATAACTGCTCTTTGGCATACTGTCATCGGTGAGAAGGATGGAAGAGTGCGGTGAATGGAACGCAAAAACTCAGGTATCTGGTAAAAGGTCGGGTGTTTGGAAATCAGTATGGTCTGTGAGGAACGATTTTCAGACTCACATCCGATTTCATGCTGGTAAAGGTAATGGTGTACGTTTTTGGGAGGACCTATGGGTGGGGGACACCCCGTTGAGGGACACATCCAAATCTGTTTATGCTCACCTCAGTATGGGACTCCAAAATATCAGACTACATGAAAAAGAATGCTGGACAGGGTCAATGCTTTTGGGATTTACGCTTGCGGAAAAACCTCAAGGACGAAGAAATAGGTGAATTTACATCACTCCTTAATCTTCTAAACTCATGCTACTGCTTGCAATATGAGGAAGACGAAAGGGTCTGGATGCCTGAACCACATGGAGGCTTCTCGGTGAAGTCTTTCTTCTCTGTACTCAACAATGGTCACAAAAAACCATCGCGAAAAGCAAATGTTTGGAGGAGTTTAGCACCACCAAGGATGCATGCATTCGCTTGGACTGTTGCATATAAATCAATAAATACTTGTGACCGCCTGAAGAAAAGGAAAATATTAATGGCAAGCTGCTGTGTTCTTTGTAATCAGTCGGAGGAGACTATGGATCACTTGCTCCTTCACTGCTCTTCACTTTCCAGGTATGGACTTTTTTGATAAATTCATTCGGCGTGTCATGGGTTTTCCCGAGAATTATAACAAGAGTATTATTGCATTGGACTGGTGGATCTTTCGGAGGAACTGGACAGGATATGTGGAAACTCATGCCTTTTGTAATCTCATGGAATATATGGAATGAACGCAATAATTGGATTTTTAATGACAGGGCAAAAAGATTGGAGCGGGTAGAACTGGAAATCAAAATTGAACTCTCGTTGGTTAAAGAACGGAGGGGAATCGCTTATGGGATGAGTGACATCCTGAGAAACTGGAAGGCTGTCATTTATGAAAAAAAGGGTGGTGGAAAAACCCTGCCGAAGTGGATGGCACCGCCGGTGGGATGGATGAAGCTAAATTTTGATGGGAGTTCGATTGGGAATCCGGGTAGGACTGGAATTGGTGGAGTTATCCGGGATGCCAACAGAAATATAGTGATGACCTAATCTGGGCCGGTACGTGCCTGCGATGCTAATGAGGCCGAGGTAAGGGCACTCCTCTTTGGCCTAAAATGGTACGCCACAAACAACTTAGGGCCGATCATCATAGAAGGGGACTCCGCAAACACAATTGCATGGGCCACGGCCTCAAAAGGCCCCTGGAGGATCCAAAACTACATTGCGGAAATCCGTGATTTGGTTCGATTGATCGGCCCCAAAATTGAACGCCGGAGAAGGTCGACCAACGAAATGGCAGACCAATTGGCCAAACAGGGTTTAACTCTGGAGTTGATAGCCATCGTTGTAACCTCTTTAAGAGTCAGGGTGAGTGTGGGTTAAAATGTTCTGTATCTAATTGTTGTAATTACGGCCCCTCGATGGGTTTGCCTTCGCTGTCTTTGTGGGACATCTTGTCCCCATGGATGTAAATCCTTTTCCATTAATAAATGTCATCTTTCAAAAAAAAAAAAAGGCCTAATCGCTAACTCACAATGCCAAATTACCATTCTCCAATTCCTTACTATTTCTCTCGTGGTATATAGTGGTAATGTTGTTTTGCTTCTTACCCACGAATCCACGATATAATTTCAGCTTTGATCTCCCGTATAATTCTTCCCTCATACCATTTTTTGAAAAGGAGGAATAATTGTCCCACCACCTTAAAGCCCTCTACATGGAGTTACAAGCTCTTGTGATCGAGCTCAGATATTCTTCCGTCCTACCTTGCTTTGCATTCAATGTTTCTAGAGTTTCTCTTTCCAAAAATGCCATGTGATTGTGTAGGGAGTTAGCTTCCATAAAGCGCGCTCTGTTTCACCAAAGGGGCCAGCATTCCAATTTAGAATGGTCTTCTTGATGGACCTATGCCATGCCATTCTAAAGCTTCTTAACATTGACTCCTCAAATCCTTTGCGCAAACCTACAATATAAGAGGATATGATTGAGGACTTCATCTTCTTTTTTGCAAAAGATGCACTAATTTGCATGTGAAATTTTCTCCTTTCCAGGGTGTGGGTAGAGATTCAACTGTGATGAGATTACAGCATGTCAACCCAAAATTTATGTTTTCTCTTCACACTCCTCTTTCTGCTTGGGTGAGATTAGTCCTCTGGCAGCTTACCGTCATATGTATATAACTGACTATGCTTATAAACACTTCAACAGGTTGGACTCTGCGTGGCTCTGACATTCACCTTCCCAATCATGATGCACCCTGTCCACGAAATTATAGAGGAAAAGCTCAAGGCAAGCACCTGGTTCCGGAAATTAAGTTATGATTCACAGAGTTCCAAAAAGAAGTTGGTCTTGCATGCTTCCCGTGCACTGTTTGTGGTGGCACTGGCCATTGTGGCCTCTTTCGTTCCAGGGTTCGGTGTGTTGATCTCTCTGGTTGGGAGTACTGTTTGCGCATTGCTCTCTTTCGTCTTGCCGGCAATGTTTCACCTGATATTCATGAGGTCTTCGTTGGATTTTCGGCAAAAAACAGTAGACCTGGCTATACTTGTGTTTGGGCTGGTTTTTGCAGGTTATGGCACTTACAATGCCGTAGGAGTCACCGATAGTCGTTGATTGTGCCAAGGCTTGTAAACACATTTTGTGTAAAGAAACTTCTTTGGGTAGGAATACCGAGCAACTCTGAAGAGAAGATAGCAGTGCAGTGAAGGAACGAAAGCGTCTTTTGGCAGATGTATATAGGTTTTTGTTTAAAATGGTAGGTCTGCTCATGAAATTTTGTTCTCTTTAATCAGACAATTGTTTTTTGAAATAATTGGAAATAAGTTTACTAGAAGAGACCATTCAAAAAAAAAAAAACAATAAATAAACTTAAATAGAAAAGAAGTAAATTTTACAGAGGCAGAGATTGCCCAACGTACAATTATTCACTATTAACCTACCATTTGAGTAACAAATCAGCAAACTATCCCGACAAGAAGATTGTGTAAGGGTTAGTTTTGTTGCACGTAGTTGCCTTGTAGTGGGGAATTAGAACTGAATTAGTCTACAGGTGTAATAAAATTGTAGGAGTATGCTAGTAGAGTAGTGGTAAGTAGTATTGGGTTGTCAACTGGTTTCCTCAGTTGCGGCAGGGTGTCATTACCGCTATATAGATAGGAGACAGAATGCGAGAAGTGCTGAATCACAAGAATCTATTCTTTTTCTAAGTAGTTTGGTGGGTACACAAGGGAGCAACAAGTTAAGTTGTTTCCTAGTTGTTTGAATCAAAACCTGCAACAAAACACTACTAGTAGATGATGGGACATCTCAAAATCGGTCAAAACATCTAGTAAACCTGACAAATTGTGCAACCAAACATACCCTGGGAGATTCACAAAGTACTTATGTCCTTACCCTTGTCACACATACCAACAGTATAACTTTTCCAAGACACAAGTATAACCTCATCTTCAAATGCAAATACATGGAAATTGAATTTGACATTTGTGCTATTGATTATCAAGACACTTAGCCTAACAAGACGCCAGCAAAAACATTTATAGAAGTTCTAGACACCAACTAAAGCTGGAACACCATGCACATAAACCCCAACATCAACGGAGAGTAGGAAAAACAAGCCCGAGGGGCTTGATACGTGGATTTATAGTCCAGTCGAGTCGCCGACAATGAAAATATGTGAGATGAGCGATGCCATGATTTTTATCACAAGCGCTCTAACCTAGATTAACCTCTTCAACCTTCAAAATAAGCCCGACAAGTTGATTTAACAGAAGCTGTGTTCAATGTAGCATTCTAAACAATAGCAGAACCAACTTCAGTTACTGCTAAAATCAGGTGATATTAATTCTAATTCATGGTTGCAGTATAGCACATGATGAAATTAATTGGACAGTTTGCTACTCATGGTGTTAGGCCCGAAATCGGTTAACAGATGTGACAGTGACGTAAGAGCCGAGGAGCCAAAATGGAGGAAATAGAGTCCGGATGAACTGTGTTCTGCACAGAAGCAAACGAGGTCAGTCGGAGTATACTCCGGACAGGCCCTTCGACACTCAAGTCAGTATGAGCCGGAGTGAAGAGGGAGTTTTAAGGGTGGTGGGTGAGAAGTTATTACCCTGATTTATGAGCTTTGGAAGCCCTTTTATAGGGGAAATTTGGGGTAGGTGGGGAGTTAATGCTCCAAGGCAGGTGTCGACCAGCCATAGGCCCGAGCTCACCTACTCTGAGGTAATTACCGAACTACCCTTGCTGACGCGGAATCTGCAGTGGGCCCCCCTCGGGACACGTGTCGGCAGCTGATAGGCTGGTCTGCGGTGGGCCCTCCTCTAGCCACGTGTCGGAAGCTAGCGTTTTTACACCCCATCAGTTGCCCCCCAGTTCTCCAAGTTATTATAGTGACTTGGGGAAATGTGGTAGAGTACATCTCTGATTGAGGATGGTCGAGGGGCCTGCGAAGCAGTCCGGAATTTGGAGCAATCCGGAGAGTGGAGCAGTCCGGATTTTGGAGCAGTCCGGAGCTGGGGCAGTCCAGAGTTTACCAGTTCGAAATTTGGAGCAGTCCGGAATCTGGGGCAGTCCGGAGACAGGAGCAGTCCGGAGCTGGGGCAGTCCGGAGCTGGCGCAGTCTGGAGTTTACCAGTCCGGAATTTGGAGCAATTCGGGGAGTGGAGCAGTCCGGAGACAAGAGCCGTCCGGAGCTGGGGCAGTCCGGAATTTGGAGCAGTCCGGATTCTGGGGCAGTCCGGATTTTCCCAGTACGGCTGCGGCCGGACTGTGTTTTCGACGTTTTTAACGAGACGCGTCATATCCAGTCCGGCTTGGGCCGGACTGTTTTTTGTCGTTTAGCTATCCAGTCCGGCTTGGGCCGGACTGCTTTTTTTCGTTTTGCGAGACGCGTCATATCCAGTCCGGCTTGGGCCGGACTGTTTTTTGTCGTTTAGCTATCCAGTCCGGCTTGGGCCGGACTGCTTTTTGTCGTTTTGCGAGACGCGTCATATCTAGTCCGGCTTGGGCCGGACTGCTTTTGTCGTTTTGTGAGACGCGTCATATCCAGTCCGACTTGGGCCGGACTGTTTTTTGTCGTTTAGCCAAGCCGGACTGCTTTTTGTTGTTTTGCGAGACGCGTCATATCCAGTCCGGCTTGGGCCGGACTGTTTTTTTGTCGTTTAGCTATTCAGTCCGGCTTGGGCCGGACTGTTTTTTGTCGTTTTGCGAGACTCGTCATATCCAGTCTGGCTTGGGCCGGACTGCTTTTAATTCCTTGGGGATACGCGCGTCTTCACTTGCGCATTCGCCTTGATGCGTGTGCCCATCATTTAGGACAAGACACGTGGCACCAGTAAGACGCCCTCGAAGTGTATGCCCTTCATTAAATGCACACCGCCTCAGGTAAAACTTATAAAATGAGGTTTTTACCTTCTCATTTTTTACTTTTACTTCTCCTTCTCCTCCTCTTCTTTTCTCTGCCAGTTCGGCGAAGGCCAGTTCGGCTCGTGTAGTTTTTGCAGTTGTGAACGGCCGCGGATTCGGAAGCTTCCAGTTCAGTACCTTGAGTAGACCGGTAATTTTTCTTTCAGCGCGCTTCATTCGTTTCTTTTCCTGCTTTCATGTCTAGTAGCTCTAGTTCTGAGTCCGGTTCGGGGGAGTCGTCTTCTAGTAGTTCAGGGTCTAGAGCGTCGATTAGAACCGAGGACAGGCCTACCTGGTCACTAGCCCCGAAAATAGCAAATCTCGATGTCAGTGTGGATGTCATATGGAGTGATGAGGGAGTGGAGGACGAAGTAATTTTGGACTTGAACGCCATTCCGCTTCGGACAGATAGTTACTTCCCACTGGAGGGGAGTGTTGGTAGTGACGCCGGCGAGGCGTCCACAACGTTAATCCCTGGCCGGGCCATTGAGGTCGTGGCGAGGGCCCGGATGGATGCCAATCCCAAATACAACATACAGGCTCTCAACGAGGAGAATCACCTGGATGAGTCCATGTTGGTGGTGATTAGGGATAAATATTGTATTCCATCCAGGTTTGGGCTGAGGGAGGCGACGGAGGGAGATAGGGCTTGTAACGAAAGTTCTGATGTTTGCATATATGATGAGTCATTGAGAGCCGGACTCAGATTTCCTATGCACCCCTTCTTCGCCTCGGTGCTTCGATACTACGGGCTGGCTCCGGCTCAAGTAGCGCCTAACACATGGAGGCTACTGATAGGGTTCGTATACCTCATTCAGGCCGGCTTCAGAGGAGCTTGTCCGTGCCCTTGTTCCGCGCGTGTGCGCAATTGAAGAGGCACAAGGGCGGGGGTTGGATTTACATTAGCCAGTGCCCGGAGGTAAAAATGATTACTGGCATCCCCTCCTCTATACACTTGTGGAGAAACAGGTTCTTTTATGTTGAGGACAGGGAGTCGCCGGTCCCTTTGAAATGGGGAACCCCGGATGCAGTCGCGATGAGTCGCAAGCCGCTCCTCGAGGGTGAGGATGCGAGGACGTTTGCCTTGCTTCGGGAGGTGCTGGATCGCGAGGGACCTATCGATTGTTCGAACTTCCAAGGGGAAGAGGTTCTGGTGGGGTTGGGCCTTAGTACCGCGACCCGGGCACGTACGTGGCTAGTCTTGTCTAAACTCATTTCTCCTCCTCCTCTTGTTTCTGACTAGTTTTCTTTTTGTCTATCTTTCAGAGATGCAGCAGCAGTCGCTAGTTGATAAATTGAGAAAGGGGGCCTTTGGGACGGTCCGTCAGGGTTAGAAAAGAAAGGCCTCGGAGACAGTGAGCCCGGCCCCCACCCAGGACGCGCCGCCGCCACCCAAAGCCAAGAGTTCGGTGAAATTGGTGAGTTCCTCGGGCCAGGGTGCAGGGTCCTCGAAGACGGTGGGAACACCTACTGGGACCCTTCCTCCTCCGACGAGGTCCAGAGATAATGTTTTTCGGCCCAATTGGGCCGTTCAGAAAAACGACACCGGCCTCGGTGAGAGCCGGGTAGCTGTTGAGATCCAGAGCAAGTGTATTCTCAACAAAGACAAGGAACAGGTTCTCCACGAGCCGCCAGCTACGGTCGAAGAGGCCGTATTTTCTTCCCTTTGTCAGGTAAGATGGCCAACGAGTACGCTCACTCTCTGTCCGTCTTTCACTTCGTCTACCTGTATTAACATTTGCTCATGTGTATCTTGTAGATTGGAGTGTACTTCAATGATCTTCAGGGGAAGAGTGAGAAGTTCTCTACAGCAATCACGAAGTCGGAAGCGGAGAATGGGAAGTTGATCCGGGAGGCGAAGGAGCTACAGAGAATCATTGACAAGTCGGCCGAGGAGAACAAGAAGCTTAAAGAAGATTTCGCCGCTCAACTGGCCGCGCAGAAGGAGAAAGCGACGGAAGCCCTCAACGCTCAGAGGGAAGGAGCCCTGACGAGGCAGGCGACGGCCGTTCAAGAGAAGGAGGACGAACTCCTTCTCCTATCCAGTGAGGCCTATAAGATAGGGTTTTTTGACTGCCTGGGGCAGGTCAATGATTCCGACCCGGGCGTTGATTTGTCCAAGATGGTTCTACCTGACCCACCGACAATTACTGATGATGAGCCGGCCACAGCGGACGCACCCTTGGCCGCAGGGGCAGATCCAGCGCCGGATGGCGGCAACGAGGCGTTTTGAGCTCTTCTCCTCCCCTTTCTTGGTGATTTCTTGATTCCTTTTTGTAATGGCCCCGTGGAGGCCCAACTTTTTGTAACGGTCCTCTGAGGCCCCCAACATATGAAATGGAAAGCAAACTTTTATTGTCTACCTTTTCTCTACTTTTGTCTCTAGTTTATACTTGTTTGGCCATGTACTGTGTAGCTATTGCTTCAGGCAGGCGTCATGGGCTTAGGTTAATCCCAATGGGCGTGGTTTCTCAGGAACTTGGTTTTTGCATCCGGGCTGGTTCCGGACCAGGAGTGGGCTCCCGGTCTTTGCGGAGACGAGCCGTGGCGAACCAAGCGTCGAGTACCCTAGTTTTAGTGAACTGGGTTTCCAAGGAGCTTTGGTTTTTACATCAGGGCTGGTTCCGGCCATGAGTGGGCTCCCGGTCTTAGCGGAGACGAGCCGTGGCGAACCAAGCATCGAGTACCCTAGTTTTAGTGAACCGGGTTTCCAAGGAGCTTTGGTTTTTCCATCCGGGCTGGTTCTGGACCAAGAGTGGGCTCCCGGTCTTTGCAGAGACTAGCCGTGGCGAACCAAGCGTCGAGTACCCTAATTTTAGGGAACTGGGTTTACAAGGAGCTTTGGTTTTTGTATCCGGGTTGGTTCCGGACCAGGAGTGGGCTCCCGGTCTTTGCGGAGACTAGCCGTGGCGAACCAAGCGTCGAGTACCCTAGTTTTAGTGAACTGGGTTTCCAAGGAGCTTTGGTTTTTGCATCCGGGCTGGTTCCGGACCAGGAGTGGGCTCCCGGTCTTTGCGGAGACTAGCCGTGGCGAACCAAGCGTCGAGTACCCTAGTTTTAGTGAACTGGGTTTCCAATTTGATGAATACGAAGAGATTTGTAAAAGAGCTTCTTTCATTCATATTCAGAATATATTTACAAGGTCATTTTTGCGCCGGTTAGCTCGCTACTGATGGTATTGGCGAAGGTTCTTCGAGTTCCAGGCATGGGGTAGTAGCTGTTCCTTGAGTGTCTTTAGTCTATAACTTCCCGGACGAATCACCTCTTTTACTCGGTAAGGCCCCTCCCAGGTTGGGGAAAGTTTTCCGACCATCTTGGGTTGGGAGATGGCCGCTTTCCTTAAGACCAGATCCCCAACTCGAAACTCTCTGGGGCGAATCTTGGAGTCATGATAGCGAGATACTTTCTGCTTGTAGGCGGAGACTCTTATTTGGGATTCTTCTCTGGCCTCCTCTAATAAGTCGAGATTCGCGCGGAGCCCGTCACTGTTGAGCTGTTCGTTGAAGCTGGTGACCCGGGCAGACGGGGTGCCTACATCGACAGGTATTACCGCCTCTGTTCCAAACGATAGGTTGAATGGTGACTCACCCGTTGGAGTGCGTGGGGTGGTGCGATACGCCCATAGGACATGATAGAGCTCGTCTGCCCATCAGCCAGCTTTTTCGTCCAGTCTTTTCTTTATACCATGCAGTAGGATTCAGTTTGTGACTTCTGTCTGCCGGTTGGTCTGTGGGTGCGCTACTGAGGTGAACCTCTGCTCAATTTTCAGGTCTGCGCAGAATTTCCGAAAGTTTCGGCAGTCGAATTGTTTGCCATTGTCTGTTATCAAGGCGCGAGGGATCCCGAATCTGCAGACCACTGATTTCCAAAAGAAGTTCTGCACATTCTGCTCGGTGATCTGGGCTAGAGGTTTAGCCTCCACCCATTTGGTAAAATAATCAATGGCCACCACTACGAATGTGCGCCTTCCGGAGGCCGGTGGAAAGGGGCCCAAGATATCCATCCCCCAAATCGCGAAGGGTAGCGGGCTGATGATTGGAGCCATAGATACAGCGGGTTGATGAATAGTGGGGGAGAACTTTTGGCATTTCTCACACCTCTTGACCAGGGTCAGTGCGTCTTATCTTAATGTCGGCCAGTACAGACCTCTCAGCAGAACTTTGATCACCAGGGCCTTGCCCCCTAGATGCTCTTCGCAAATACCTTCGTGTGTCTCTTGCAGGGCGTACGCGGCGTCGCCGGGCCGGAGACACTTTAAGTAGGGGAGGGTGTAGAATCTTTTGAACAAGTCCTTGCCATTGAGTGAAAAACGGGCTGCTCTTTGGATCACCTTGCGCGCTTCTCTCTTGGCCTCGGGTAGTCTCCCACTACGTAGGTATTCGACGATCTCGTCCATCCAGCAGGACTCGTGTTCCACCTACATTATCTCAGCAGCCTTTCTTTCGATACTGGATGCCTGTAAGAACTCCATGCGTATATTTCCGAGAGTCGTGTACCCGGATGCGGCCAGCTTAGACAGTACATCCGCCTTTGTGTTGTTCGTTCTGGAGATTCTGACGACCTCAAAACTTTTGAACTTGGAAGATAGCTGTCGGACCTGGGAGAGGTATTTAATCATACGCTCGTCGCGGGCTTCGTATATCCCTTGGATCTGGTTGGCGACCAACTGGGAGTCACAGTAGGCTTTCAATCTCTGGGCGCCAATCTGGACTGCAAGATTCATTCCGGCGAGGAGTGCTTCATACTCAGCCTCATTGTTAGATGCGCGAAATCCGAACCTTAAGGCATAGTCTAGGGCGAAACTGTCCTGCCCGGTTAAAACCAGACCGGCTCCGCAACCAGCCTTGTTTGAAGATCCGTCCACGTGCACTTCCCAGAGTGATTTGGCGGTTGAAGGATCATTCTCAGCTGGTGGCATGGGGATGATTCCTGTTCCGGCTTCATCTTCTGCTGGGGCTTGGGCGACTTCAGGTTCGGTGATCTGCTGGGGGATGGAGCATTCAGCTACGAAATCTGCCAATACTTGAACCTTGATTGCGGGCCTGGGCATGTACCGGATGTCAAATTCACTCAGTTCCACGGCCCATTTAACGAGTCGTCCCGAGGTGTCCGGCTTATGGAGAACTTGCCTAAGCGGCTGGTCAGTTAGGACCTTTATCGTGTGAGCTTGAAAATACGCTCTCAACTTCCTGGCTGCCGTCACCAGCGCGTAAGCCAATTTCTCGACCCGCTGGTACCTAATTTCAGCATCGTGCAGGACTTTACTAACGTAGTAGACCGGCTTTTGTTGGCTGTGCTCTTCACGAACTAGGACTGCTGCCAGAGCCAGGGGGCTTATAGATAGGTACAAAAGTAGCTCCTCACCGGGCTCCGGTTTTGTCAATAGCGGTGGAGAGGACAGGTATTGTTTTAACTCCTCGAAGGCGACCTGGCATTCCTCTGTCCAGAGCGCGGTCTTGAGTCCTTTGACTGCGCTGAAGAAGGGGAGACACCTCTCTGCAGATTTTGAGACGAAGCGCCCCAGCGCGGCTATCATCCCTGTCAGTCGCTGCACATCTCTGATGGTTTTCGGCGGAGTGAGGTCCACCACGGCCTTGATTTTTTCTGGATTGGCCTCTATCCCTCTCCGGCTAACCATAAACCCTAGGAACTTTCCTGAACTGACGCCAAAGGTGCATTTGGTGGGATTGAGCTTCATCTTATGATTTCTCAGGACTTGAAAAGTTTCCTTCAAGTCGGAGACATGATCTTTCGTGCTTCGGCTTTTGACCAGCATGTCGTCGACATAGACTTCCATGTTGCGGCCGATCTGATTCCGGAAGAGCTTGTTTACGAGCCTCTGATACGTGGCTCCGGCGTTTTTCAGGCCGAAGGGCATGACGCGGTAGCAGTAGGTCCCGTGGTCCGTTATAAAGGAGGTCTTCGGGATATCTGACTCATACATTCTGATCTGATTATATCCGGAGAAGGCGTCCATGAAGCTCAGTAACTCGTGACCTGCAGTGGCGTCGATGAGTTGATCGATCTTTGGAAGCGGGTAGCTGTCCTTGGGACAGGCTCTATTCAGATCAGTGAAGTTGACGCAGGTTCTCCATTTCCCATTTGCCTTTTTTACCAGGACTACGTTTGCCAGCCAGTCCGGGTACTGGATTTCTCGAATGAAGTCAGCCCTCAGGAGCCTCTCCACTTCTTCTCTGATCGCCTGCCGCCTTTCGAGGGCGAAGTGTCTCCTCTTCTGCTTTACCGGCCTGCAGGTTGGTTCAACACCTAGCCGGTGCGTGCTGACCTCCGGGCTAATACTGGGCATGTCTGCGGGAGCCCATGCGAAGACATCTGCGTTGTTCTGAAGAAACTGGGTGAGGCTGCGCCGGGTGTCGTCGTCTAGAGAGGAGCCAATCTGAACCACCTTCTCATCATCATTTTCGCACAGGGGAATGGGCATAAGGTCTTCGGCGGGCTGAGTTCCCTGAGCTTCATCCCTCAGGTCCAGTAGCTCGATTGGGAACGACTCCGTTGCATTTTTGCCCTTGAGTGCCGTTGCATAGCACTCCCTAGATTGTGGCTGATCTCCCCTTACTTCTCCTACGCCGCTTGGTGTAATAAATTTCATCTTCTGGTGATAAGCAGACGCGACGGCGCGGATCAGGTTCTGCCCAGGCCGTCATAAAATAGCGTTATAGACCGAAGTGGCCCTCACTACTAGGAAGTTGATCATGGCGAAAGCCTGGCAGGGTGGATCCCCGACGAGGACAGGAAGTTCGATTTGTCTCTCCACCTTGACGACCTCTCTAGAGAAGCCGAAAAGATTTGAGTTCGCCGGCCTTAAGCGGTCGTCGCCTATCATCATCCTTTCGAAGGCGTGATATTATAAGATGTCGGCTGAGCTCCCATTGTCTACCAGGACTTTCTTCAGCTCCCAGTTTGCGACGAGCATCGTTAGGACTAGGGCGTCGTCATGTGGTAATATCAGGCCGTCGAGGTCCGCATCTGAGAAGGAGATCTCATTCTCCGTCTTCGCCTTCTTGCTGCATGCGTGCACGGTATTGACTCGGCATGCGTAAGCTTTTCGAGCAGCGGATGAGGTGCCTCCAGGTGCCGGACCACCCATGATTGTGCCAATGACTCCCCTTGGACTCCCCTTGGTTGGGAGCGGTGTGCCTCTGGTGGTGGACTAGGCGGCGGAGGAGATTGTCTTCGGGCTGGGGGCGGTTGAGACCGCTGAGGGCTTCGGCCTGGGGACCTTTTTCCTTGGGGTCACTTCGGCGGATGTCGCCTCGGACATATTTTTTCAAGTAGCCCTTGCTAATCAACTGCTCGATCTCCTCCTTCAGCTGCCAGCAGTCGTCTGTATCATGGCCGTGGTCCCTGTGGAACCGGCAGTACTTCGACTTGTCTCTCCTGTTTCCCTTAGAGATCATTGGGGTTGGCCACTTTATGAACTCTTCTCCGCTGATGGCAGCCAGTACATGTCTTCGGGAGGTGTTGAGAGGGGTGAAGTTCTCTTCCCTCCTTTGGGGGGACTTTTCTCTTCTGGCAACCTTGTCATCCCTGCGCTGCTTAGCAGGATACTTGTCTTGGTTCTTGTCATCAGAGGTTCTCCTCCGACTTGAGTCCAGAGCAGCCAGAGTGTCTTCCACTGATATGTACTCCTCTGCCCCGGCCATTAGGTCTGCTAGAGGGTGAGGATTCCGGCGGGCCACTGCTCGGCGAAAATCATTTGATCTAGCACCTGCGAGAAGCGCATTCGTAGCGGCCGAGGGGTCTAGATTTGGCACTTGGAGTGCCTCCCTGTTGAAGCGGCCGACGAAGGCTTTGAGAGGTTCATTATCCTTCTGCCGCAAGGCCATTAAGGATGCTGTTGTTTTCCTGGGTCTGCGGCTGCTCATGAAGTGGCGGACCAGATCTTCCTCAAAGTCGTCGAAGTTACTGATGGAGTTTGGTCTGATCCTTGAGCACTAGTCCCTTGCCGCACCGGTCAGGGTCGTTGGGAAGGCTCGGCAGAGGAAGCCGTCCGACGCACCGTGGAGGAGCATCATTGTCCTGAAGGTCTCCAGGTGGTCCACGGGGTCAGTGGTCCCATCATACTGCGGGACAGTTGGCATTTTAAATCCCCTAGGTGCTGGGGCACCCATCACGTCGTCGGTGAACAGCGTTCTGCTGGAGAACGCCCGCGGGGCAAGCCGACTGTGATCTTTTGCCAGCTCTTCTATGTGGTGGTCCATCTCTTCTATTCTCCGCAGCATCGGGTCAGCTCTACGGTCCGGTGACCTGTTTCTTTCCACAGATTGGCTCGCCACGGAACCAGAGTGGCTTTCCGGACTTCTGCGACGGGACCGGGATTTCGCCTGTGGTGCGCGTTCTTCATGAGCTCGGCGCCTTTGCACAGAGCGAGACCGCGACCTCCGACGGCGGTGCGGCTCTGTCTGTGCATGCTTGGCCGCGGGGTGACGGACTTGTCCGGGGAAACGGTGAGTTCGGTCCTCACCATGGCGCGACGACTCTCCCCTGTAGATTTCTGGCCTTTCTTGGACAAGTCGTGGAGCTTCCGGAGGAGGTTGGGGAGGCGCTTGGAGTAGCTGCTGGTACTGACCAACAAGGGTTGTCATTTGCTGGAAGAGAGCTTGGACTTGCTCTGGAGTGGGCATGGGGTTCAGGTGTTCCGAACGAGGTTGGCTCTGTTCGGCCGTAGCAGAAGCTGCCACCACCAGCGAGGCGACCCGCTCGCTCTGCGTCCTGCGAGGCAGGACGGCTCGGGTAGTCCGCGCGGTTGGCACCCGCGCACTCCTGCGCCCTGTCATTTTTGTGAAGTGGTTGGAACAGCCTTTAGTTCGGGGGTCCCACAGATGGCGCCAATCTGTTAGGCCCGAAATCGGTTAACATATGTGACAGTGACGTAAGAGCCGAGCTGGAGGAGCCGAGGAGCCAAAATGGAGGAAATAGAGTCCGGATGAACTGTGTTCTGCACAGAAGCAAACGAGGTCAGAATGACCGACCCGGAGTATACTCCGGACAGGCCCTTCGACACTCAAGTCAGTATGAGCCGGAGTGAAGAGGGAGTTTTAAGGGTGGTGGGTGAGAAGTTATTACCCTGATTTATGAGCTTTGGAAGCCCTTTTATAGGGGAAATTTGGGGTAGGTGGGGAGTTAATGCTCCAAGGCAGGTGTCGACCAGCCATAGGCCCGAGCTCACCTACTCTGAGGTAATTACCGAACTACCCTTGCTGACGCGGGATCTGCAGTGGGCCCCCCTCGGGACACGTGTCGGCAACTGATAGGCTGGTCTGCGGTGGGCCCTCCTCTAGCCACGTGTCGGAAGCCGATAAATGGGGAATGGGAGTAGAAAAATGGCAAAACCCAAAGCAAGAATCAATGGAAAAATAAGGGCGCTGATATTCCCCCCCACCCCCTTGACGGCTGGCTAACGTATTCCCACCATTTGACCTCTCTCTCTCTCTCCAGTCTCCACACACACACATAACAGGAACAGTTGTTGGGCCCAGCAGCAACCATTGGTGGAATGGTGGGCCCATCTTTGAACAACGTAGGCCCTGCACATACCACACCATAGGATAATCCAAACTGTCCATTTGATGGGCCATAAACGTAAATAGGTTGCGTCCCAAAATATTTTTCCATAGGCGGATCCCAGCCCTCCGATCTAAATAGAAACTACATTTTATGCAACCTCTATATATTGTAGGGTTGTGATCATCCTACGAAAATGATTTTTGAGGCACAACCTATTTACATTGTGGCCCATCAAATGGACGGCTCGGATCATCCTATGGTCTGGACCGTACACTTCATTTTCAAAAATATGGGTGGGGCCTAAATTGGTACTAACCACACCATAGGATGATCCAAACCATGGATGGCTTGGATCATCCTATGTTGTGGACGGTATGCTTCAATTTGAAAAATATCGGTGGGGCCTACGATTGGGCCTTAATGTTAGTGTACGACCAACTCCATAGGATTATCCAAACCATGGACGGCTTGGATCATCCTATGTTGTGGACGGGCGTTAATGTTACTGTACGACCACAGGATGATCCAAACCATTCATTTGATGGGCCAACCCTTTTGGGGGCACAACCCATTTACGTTATGGCCCATCAAATGGACGGCTCGGATCATCCTATGGTCTGGACAGTACACTTCATTTTTAAAAATATGGGTGGGGCCTAAATTGGGCCTTAATGTTACTGTACGAACCACACCATAGGAGGATCCAAGCCATGGACGGCTTGGATCATCCTATGTTGTGGACGGTACGCTTCAATTTGAAAAAAATCGATGGGGCCTACGATTGGGCCTTAATGTTACTGTACGACGAACTCCATAGGATTATCCAAACCATGGACGTCTTGGATCGTCCTATGTTGTGGACGGGCCTTAATGTTACTTTACGACCAACTCTATAGAATGATCCAAACCATTCATTTGATAGGCCAGAATGTAAATAGGTTGTGCCCCAAAAATCATTTCCATAGGATGATCACAACCCTACAATCTATAGAGGTTGCGTAAGATGTAGTTTCTATTTAGATCGGAGGGCTAGGATCAGCCTATGGAAATGATATTTTGGGACGCAACCTATTTACGTTTATGGCCCATCAAATGGATGGTTTGGATTATCCTACGGTGGTATGGGCAGGGCCTACGTTGTTTAAAGATGGGCCCACCATTCCATCAACGGTTTCTGTTGGGCCCACCAACTGTTCCTGTTGTGTGTGGAGAGGAGAGAGAGAGAGAGAGAGAGAGAGAGAGAGAGAGAGAGAGAGAGAGACCAGTCAAATGGTGGGAAAGTGACATATCCTAACGTTTAACGTTAGCCAGCCGTCAAGGGGGGGGAATATCAGCGCCCAAAAATAATTATCACTGAAAGGTAACCCCATTTAGAAGACTCATAATCATTTAAGTTTTATTTGAAAAATCATAATCATTGAAGAATCTATATCTTACAAAATGGAGTTAAGGAAATCATAAGGTTTGAAGACTAACAGAAGGAAAAAAAATCTGACATCTTCTTTAGCTTCCATTCATCACTAATATGTTTAATCACTCGAGGGCATAACACTATGGCTTTCCAATGATTAATTCTTAATCCCAATTATACTTTTATTGAGAATTTTGAGCTTCTGTTGGTGGCCTTAAAGAAACTAAACACAATCATTTAGGAATCAATACCTTCCAAAAAATTTCGACTTTGGTACCTTGACACAATAGCTTCTATTGAGAAACATCCAAAGGACACAACTGTCCCCACAAACGTGATTACAAGAATTCTACAATTTTAGAGGCAAAAGCAAACCTCTACAATTTTTTTGGCCCAGTTTGGTGGAAGAGATGATGTATCACATGAGTTTCAATATCATAGTGTATGCTGTTAATCCATAATTAGCATGCCGAAATTGTATTCACAAGGCAATTGGAAAAAGAAATTCGAAATATATACCTAAATGTAGATTTTAAATAAGAATTTACCCTTGCCTGCCTAGGAAATCTCCTTAAGACATGCTGGAAAAAACTTGTCGCTCCGTCACTGTATTCACAAGGCAATTGGAAAACTAAATACCTAAATATAGACTTCATATAAGAATTTACTCTTGCCTACCTAGAAAATCTCCTTACTTTAAGACATGATAGAAAATACTTGTAGCATAAGTGATGCAAGACAATACCTAATTTAGGGAAAGTCATACACTCCTAATGTGATTAAGACTTTAGGACAGTTTAGGGCTTACGCGGAAAAGTAAAAGAACACTTAACAACTAACATAGGGCTGAATTAACGCCTAACTAAATCTATAGACAACAACAATAATGAGACATAAATAGCATAAATAATTCTAAAGATCATAATTAAGCATGAACTAAACCTTATACAAATCAATCAAAGTGATAAAGATTTGTAAGATGAATTGATAATAGAACGATTAGTCCGAAACTAGGCCTACACATACAACTAATTAAAAGAACAAAAAGATAATGTAAGACCTATAAATTAGATGTAACAAAAGCATGAGAAATAGATAATAATAAATGAAGAAAAACAAAAAAAATGTCCAGCAATAAGAATTGGTTCAAAATAGTATAGATTAAAGGTAATCTTAAGGTTTAGGTTTTGATTTGATGGTAGGTTTAGGCTATGGATCTTTTAAAAAAAGGTAAGAACTTGCAATAGGGTTCAAAAATGTTTGAAAGTTGAGATTCTTGTGAGTTTTATGTGAGATTTAATCACTAAAACAATCCCTCAAAATCTTATAACAAGATCTTGAAGAACAAAGAAGATCTATGGATTTTGGGTTTTTCTAGTTTTAGGGTTGAAGAACAAAGAAAATAGAAAATATGATTTACTAACTTCGTTTGTGCTGATTTGATTGAAGAAATAAAAGAGAATAGATGAGATGAGATGAGAAGAGATGAGATGAGATGAGATGAGATGAGAGAAGATGGTTCCAAACCACAAGAAGAAGAGAGAAGAAGAAAGCCCAAATTTCTGGCTTTAAGTAAACTGTCAATTCTATTCAATATTCAAAAAGTCCCTTGCATTGCTTTCATAAGATGTATTTATAAGAAAAGAAACCCTAAAAGATAATTTATAACCTAAGCAACTAATCTCAACCATTCATCTAATCCAAAGTAAAGTAAATAAAGTTAAAAACTTACCAAAAATAGTAATCATGTAATAGACCTATACCACTTCCTAAAAACACTCATAACTTGCTCAAAACGCATCCAAATCATGCGATCTTGGACGCATTAGATAGGTAATTGACCTTTTTAATAATACAAAAGACACGCCAAACGGATGAGATTTGATGCCTAGAAAGTAGGCTACAGATAAAATGATGAAAATAGAATATAAATAATAAAAAAAGACTCTCATGTCTATGGCCCATGCTAGAGCCCCCGCCATTAGTCTCGTCCCACGTCTGCACTTGTAAACCTTGAATCCACCCCCATTATTGATGTCCGCATCAATAAGTTGGTATAGGCAAGTGAAAGATGGGGTCTTTTGATATAGCTTTCTTTTTGGGAGCAATTTTGAGCAAAAATGGAATGCAAAAATAGGGCAACGACTAATTTCGAGGATAATCAAACCTCTAATACCTGGATAAAATATCTCCTGATATCTTTCTTATTAATGCATCTAACTTAAACAAGAAAGCAGCAATTGATAGGAGAAGATTTCTCCTATTTACAAGCAACTGACTCAACAAAGGATAAGAACTTCTAAATAAGCTATTGTAATCTAGGAGATGAAATTGGGAGAGAATAAAGGAAACTGCAACTGCTTGTTGACTAAGTCTTCAATGCTAATTCTGGAGAGTGAGAATCGCGTGGGCCCAAGTAGTTCAAGCACATATCAATCTATCCCCCATTAAAAAACCTTGTCCTCAAGGTTGAAATGTCTAAATTTTTGATGCAAAATAAAGGCTTGCTACCATGTGGCTTCATCTGCAGAACATTCGTCCCATTGTATCAAATACTCCAGTAATTTGTTGGACCCTTTAGCTCGTTGTCGAGTAGCCAGGACTCGATATGGTTCAGGAATGAGAGAACCATCTACTGCAGCTATAGGCAAATGAACTTATGGAACCACTCTCTCTCCTAACCTCTTCTTCAACTGGGAGACATGAAATAGAAGATGGATTTTTGAAGCAGGAGGCAACTCGAGACGAGAGGCAACTGGCCCAACTAATTGTAAGACCATGTAAGGCCCATAAAAGCGAGGCAAGAGTTTTAAGTTATTTCGAAGTACAACAGACGTTTGGTGATAGGGTTGTAGCCGCAAATACACCATTTCCCTGACTTCAAACTGATGATCTATACACTTGCGATCAGCGAGCAACTTCATCTTATTTTGAGCCGCAACGAAATTTGCCTTAAGAAGCTTGAGAATCAAATCACGATCATTGAGTTCTTCCTCTAGGGATTGGACTGATGCAGAATCGGGAACATAAGTCAAGAGGCTTGGAGGTGGAATTCCGTAGACAGCTTCAAATGGTAAAAATCCTGTAGATGAATTAGTATTTGTGTTATGCCACCATTCTGCTAACGGAAGCCATCATAGCCAATCTTTGGGACGCAATCCTGTGAAACTGAAGGAAGGTAATCCCCTTCCGGCAAGATCTCTATGCGCAGCGAAACAAAAATTACACAGAACTTTAAATTTGGCTTTTCGATCTTGCTTTTGCCCAAGATCCAAGTGAAATGCAAGGGTGACAGCCCAAGAGGGGGGGTGAATTGGTTAATTATAAAATTTAGGCTTAATTAAAAGAAGAGTAAAAGTTAATCCACTAATTAAACACTACTTAGTCTAACCCTTGTTCAAATAGGAATATTAATGGAAGTTAGGATTTAAACATTCTAATCATGCACATTTACTAACCCTTGTTCAAATAAATACATAACCACAAGTTAGGGTTAGAGATTACCATTCACCAAACATGCAAGAGAGAAGAAGAGAGATAGAGTAGAAAAGGCACATCATAATGAGGACACCAAGATTTATAGTGATTCGGTTTATCACAAGACCTACTCCACTCTTCCAAGTTTTGCTACTTGGATGCTCCACTAATGGTGAAATTTCACTAATCTCGAAGCTTTACAACCATCTTCTCCAAACTCCAAAGGGAACAAACCCTTTCTGCATGAAGCTTTGTTGAGGGGACCCACCCTCGTACAATGTCTTCACCTTTCTTAACGGGCCGAAGATGAGACCCTCATTTTCACTTTTCTTAATGGGCCGAAGAGAAGACCCTCATCTTCACTTTTCTTAACGGGCCGAAGAGAAGACCCTTAATGAAGAACAAAAAGAAATGAAAAACACTCAATGCCTCTTGATGGGCGGATTACAACATTGTAAGCTCACAATCACTCCAAAAGAATAGCAAAGTAAAGCCCTATGGAGTGCCTCTTGAAAGAATGTGGAAATACAAGTTCAAAGAGGTTTTGCTTTTGATTTTCAAGTTAAAGATCAAAGAGAAATGGGATTTGATCTTTCTCAAATGTTCAAAAGTTTGTTTAGATAGGTTTAGATGATGTATATATAGTGTATTTGAAAATATGACCGTTTGGTGTCAACCTGCGAAAGCCCCAAAGGCTAGTTTGCCAGACCGTGGCGGTCGACTGGGCTACTGCGGTCGCCCGCTCCTATCAGGCGCCCTTTTTTTTATTTTCAAATTTCTTACCATCGCGGTCGACCGGTCATTGGCGGTCGTCCGGCGAGGTTAACTTGTTTACTCAAAAATTCGGCTCAAAAACCTATCTCGATCGACCGACCCATGGCGGTCGCTCGCCCAAACCCATGATGGAATGGTTCTGTTGAAACAGAGCCCGTTCCGCGGTCACCCTGCTTACCCCGGTTTTGACCGACCCGCTAATTTTCCGCAAGTGCTGCAATTCCAGCCTTGCTTCCGCGGTCGCCCGGGACACCCCCGGTCGACCGACTCTGTTTGAAAATCCATTTTAACTTTAAAAAGTCAGGGATTTTGGGCCATGATCCTTGGGCTTTAGTCCTAGGTTTTCAAACACATTTTCGGGTGTGTGTATGATTTTCAAAGATGTAAAAAGTTAAGTATGAAAACCATTTGAAAACCTTTTGAAAGTGCATTTAAATATAAAATCAAGAGGACTCTCAATACAATCTAAAAGATGTAAACCCTGAGTCTTCTTGGAATGTATAGGCTCCTTTGCACTTTCTTGGACTTCTTCAGCTTGTGAGTGAACTTCTTGACCTTGCTTGGCTCTTGTGACTTCTCCTCCAATCTTCAATACATGTTGAATGGTACATGAGGTGTCACCAATGGTTGGTTCAAATCCAAGCTCCTTTTTGACACTTGTTGGGAACTTGTGGAATCTTCATGATGAGCTTCTTGATTTGAACATCTTCAAATGATGATGTCTCCAATGTAAGTGCAACCTCTTGGTTCCTTTGATCCTTGATCCACAAGCTATGTATTGAGAAGAGTTGTGTAATTGTGATTATGACATAAAATTCATGTATACAACACAACACCTCAAAGCAACACATTAGTCCAAAAATGCTAATCAATTTTGTTTGCTAGCATCAAAATAAGAAGGTAAGGTGAATGATTAACCCATGGGAACCCTTGGGCTTACATTCTCCCCCTTTTTGATGATGGCAAACAAATTGATTAGGGAGGGCAGGAGATATTAAACAAATATATGAATAAGCATTTAAATACTACAAACAATGAAGCAATGTTCCCCCTCACTATATGCACAAGTGTAATACATGAATGTAAAGCATATGGTGCATACAAAATATGGACTACCTAATCAATTCCCAAAACTCTTCCCCTTTTGGTAGCAGCAAAAAGGTAGGGATATGCAAGTGAAAGTGCAAGTGTGGTGTCAAGATGAAGAATAACTCATAAGAGTTATTCAAAGTGTATATGATGTGTCAATGAAGCTCATATGATGCTTATCAAAATATAAAACAAGGTAAAATGCATGATAAGCAGATTTATATTATTTTATTTTTGTGCTAAAGGTTTGCAAGTTAAGCACAATTATGGGGGTAATAGATCATGTGAGTATATCATCATGATCTATATAAACATAAAAGTATAACCATTTGGCTCTCCTCCGATGTATTTGTCATTAGCCCTAGGTGAATCCTATGTTAGGGCATGACAAGGTAGAATGGTTGGAAAGGTGATGGCTTTTAACTTTGAACTCTTGGGTAATGAGCAGACAAGTCTCTTCCAGAGCATGTATATACTCTGAACTTATAAAATAACTTTTTAAGCACAAGTTGCTTACCCTAGAGATTTGAAATTAAAGCCCCTCTGACTATGTGCATATGGACTAAATGTAATAGTTCAAGCACATAGGGCAATTGAGTTGCCACTTTACACCTTTAACCATTCATAATTAATCCATTCAAAAGAATTTTTCATTTAAAATGTGAATGGAGGAATATCAGACAAAAGATATACCAAATGAAATGAATATGGTCTGATATAAAAATGCACATGGATACAAGAATAGATAAGTAAATACCATATCCATGGCAAATAATGGAACAAGTTATAGATAAAGCAAAATAAAGTTCTATGTACATGAACAAAAAATGGAAGAGATTTTACCATTAAAGCTCAATTTATAAATCATGATTTCTCTCCCAAAGAACTTATCATGTATATGAGATGTCAAACATGATAAGAACAATCAAACATAGACATGTGAGATAGTAGTGTAAAACACATCTATGTTTGAGAATGGACATAGATGAAGAGAATTACTTGCCAACAGAGAGACATTGTCTCAGAATTAAAGTACAGGGCAAGACCCAACTATCACGTATGAAGTAATAAAGCTTCATATGAGTGAACTCATCATATGTAGTGTGATACCTATATCATTCCACATATGATAAGATGTAAAGGACAGACAATGCAGGTAAAGCTCCCCCTTTGTTAGAGACTCATAGATGGTATGAATCCAAAGGGCTGTCCTAACACAAAAGCACCAAGGGATTTAAAGGTGAATGATTGACAAACCACCATTGGGCTGCAAATACATGATTGCTATAGGTAGTCATATGGTGCCAAAAGGGATGACAACCTAGCAAACCATGCTCCCCCTAAATATATGCATTTAATATATATGTATAAAACACAAGGCACATATGGCTTATCATGGTTAAGATGTTGGCTAGAAGCCAAAGTAATTAGATGTTTTAATTAAGATAATGGTACAATCTCCCTCTTAACTAGTAAGAAAGCTAAAATCACTAATTGAGTTGCTTTTAACTTTGTGGTTTACCATCTTTACCATGAGCTAATACCATTTAAGGGGAAATAACTATAGATTATATATACATATGTCTATTAAGCACAAATCTATAGAGCTCAGACAAAAGATGAATAGTCTGTAGAGAACATGTCTAAGAGAGACATCCATGGCTCATGCAAGTGATAATATATCACTTATGGGTAAACATGAGTAAGATATGATTTTTAAGCCTCCATGGATAGTCTACTAAGTTTGGACCCAAATGACATGACCCATAGAGTTCATGGTCTAAACAACTATGTTTTCATCCACAAATCACCCATAAAATAACATATGTGAATGAATCTATAGAAAGTAAAAAATATGAGGGAGATAAGTGTTCCCATCACAATGTATTGCATGTCAACTATCATAATGGGTAGATGCCCAATAATGATGCTAGATTTCTGTCTAGCAAAGTTGACAAGCAAGGCTTTCTAATTGTTGATGCTAAGTGCAAATGTGATGTAATTTTGCACTTAGATGGATTTTTCAAAAAGATATACAATAAACACAAAATATAGTATAAAAACAAATATAGCATTTAATTACTTTTAGACTATAGCAGAAAAAGATGTGATCATTAAGCTCATATGAATATAGATATATAGAAGTTAGAAAATATCACACAGATGAGTATCTATATTCATGGATAATAAGACATATCAATTAAGCTCATATAATCTAGATACAAAGAAAATAAATCAATGAATTGAGGTATCTAGAATGAATGTGAATGATATGAACATTTACCACAACCCTAAACTAACTAATTCACTAATTAGTTTAGATGATATTCTTTGGAACCCAAATCCCTTTGGTTCCATCTAAGTTTATTTGTGGGAATGTATCTGTTCTTATCCAAACAAACTTGTTAGATTTTACAAATCTAAGATTATACTCAGATTTGTAATGTCCAGATCTTCCACAATGAGTACAATATGAATTGGTAGATGTGGAACAATTAGAATCACAAGATTTAGAAGTATATTTATCTTTTTTTTCTTTAAGTCTTTGATTCTCAATAGAGATAGATCTGAGAGATGAACAGACATGACGGATTGATTCAAGCCAGGAATCTTTACTAGAAAGTAGGTCCTGATCTTATATTCAAGAGATATATGGACAAAATCTCAAAGAATAGAGCAAAAGATAGGCCACGACCATGAGAGGGGCAAGTAAAAGCCACTGGTCGGGTCTAGATCTGAAAAACGGACTGATATGACTGATTAGATTAGACAAGGAAACCTCACTAAAGAGTAGGCCCCAATCTGATAATCAATATATGGACATATACATATATATCCTAACCAGGGGCACCAGCCCTAAATATAATCCCGCAGAGTCAAGACACTTGACTCAAAACAAACATGTGAGTACACTAGAACTGCGTTTAGCCACATAAGGTGAGCTACAATAATCTATGGATAGGACATGGCTCCTAAATCTAGGCTCCAACATGTGTAAGAAACACATGTTATTCTTTATATGAATGCAATATATATATATAAGCACATGCAGATCCTAATTGGGTTTTACTAAGTCAGCAAATATATCCATGCACATAATATATGTAAAATGAAAGTAGGGCTCCGGACTCAATATATCGGGTACTATGCTTATGATCCATACTTAAAACGTATAACACAAGTACGCCTAGTGTTATACATAGTATGCTTCATTGCTCATCGGCTGCTGTAAACACAAGTACGCTTAGTGTTTACGGCTGCAGCACCGGCACATAGCTTGGAAATAGATACAACAATCCCATCAGGGTAATGACATCCCATCTGGCATGTATTGTATTTATCCCATGGAGCCAATAATAATAAAATCAATAAAAGAAAAATAAAAAAACAAAATGATGTATGCTGTGCAATGTGTGAAGCCCTTGTTTTAAACACCTATTTGGTGCCCCTGGATTCTAAGCGATAAAATTCCCATTTATAATGATTTTAGCCGAAAATTCTTCAAAGTTAGTAACAAATGGCATTTTAATAGAGTTAGGCAATGTTCCAAGAATTTTCCAGCAGAGCCGCCATCCTGTGGACCCCGATCCTGAGCAGCGGCCTCTCTGGATCATCCACGTGAAAGGAGAGCTCTGCCAAGGAACTCTCGAAACGGATGCCACTCTCATAGCATAGCAGAGTGGCAATACAAACTAGATACCTCTTGATCCAAGGATAAATCCCCAAATCAAGATGTACCTAAAATAACTTAGAGTCGCCATCCATGGATAGGCCATGGAACCCCAAAAATAAATCCTCTGTGCAACGGAAAACCAGAAATATATATGGGCTCGTGCCTGATTACGAATGGAGAAGGTCTGAAGAGCACCCTCAATTCGTCCGAGTGCAAGCACTTGGTCTCTTATGCAATTTATTGTTAACCTTTAAGAGTTTCGGGCGAAAATCATATGAAATGGGAACAATCCTTAAGAGTCATCTACCTAAACATGCATTTTCTGAGGATAAAGTAATAAGCATGCACAAAATAAAATGAAAGATGTGTCACCTAAGCATAGCTAGGTTATGAGTGACATGCCTAATGGGTGTCTAAGTTCTGATGTGCATACACATGCAAGCTACAGCTAAAGGTATAAGATCAGTACAAGAAAGTAAGAAAACACAACAAATCATACAATAACAGCACAACAAATCCTAAGACTCTAAACCATTTAGCCCGAGTCCTTCGATGGTCTGATGTTCATCCAAAGAAGCCGACATATCCCCGCTGTATGACCCGATCCCGCGAGAGGAGAATGACGCGAGGCGTCACGCTCTCTCTTGGTCTCTCGTACCCACGCGAATGGCGTGTACTTTTTATTGATTTTAATTACCCAACCAAGCAGGCAGCAACCAAGCCATAGGGTGCAAACAAACGTGCAACCCAGTACCCATAAGGGCAGGGGTAAGCCACCGAGCCTAGCAAGGTGTGATTTAATTCATCTTTTCCGCAAACTTGGGATCACTAAGGCAATCCGAATTCCACGCAAAAGAGAGTGACAGAGTCGCCACCTAGATGAGGGATCTAGGACCCATAATTGACCAGAAATCTAGACTCGTTACCTGGTTACGAGAATGGAAGGTATGGGGAGTTACCACCACATGCACCATTCCTGCCCGATAATCGGTCTTCAATTCCAAAAGTTAACTCTTTTGAATTTCTTTTAAATGGCTCATTTAACTCTATATTAATGTGCGAACTATGTGACATGCATCCTAAGATCTAATTTCAATGTAATACCTAAATGTGTATCTTGATTTTCTTAATTTGTTTGAATTCAATCTAAGTGAAAGTTCTCCTAAAATGCTAATTTGAGGGAAATCCTACATATTTTAATTAATAATTTATTAAAAGACTAATATACAAAACCCCACCATTTGTGTGTGGGGCCGATTCGTGATTTGTATGCCATCATGCATCCAAGCTGCCTACGTACCCAAGCCTCACTAGGATCAGAGTCGACGTAGTTCGGTGCACCTGAACTAAGCTACTTATGCCTAACTCATCTAGGACACCGATCTAGACTGGATTGACTGTTTCAATAGTTTTAAGAGAAGTTATTTAATTCAAGTTGAAGCTTTTATTATCGAAGGACTTCATCTAAGATGCTATATGATCCTATCTAAGTGCAAGTTGTCCCTTAGACTAATGCAGGTTAACCTACATCCTAGGTAACTAGGCTTGTCCTATTGGAAAAAGGGATAAGTAGTGTAACTAGATCTATGACTCAATTGTTTATAATAGCAATCGGTCGTGATGAGGCTGAACTCCCTAACTCTAGGACACCCTAAAACCTAGAATACAACATGACACAAGTGTTTCTAAATGAGGCTCTAATGGTTCCTACGATGGGAAGCCGTAATCCAACGGTTCCAAAGACATGAAGTGAGTTAGTTCAATTTGTCGAACGTGATGATTTTTGATTTCAAGGATTTTTTATTCCTAAACATCTAAGGAATACCAAAGGCTCTATGGTTCGCAAGTTTCGGCCTCGAATCGCAACCATGGAAGGGAATCGTGCTCTCAACACTTGTATAATTTAGCACGTAAATTATAGTATCTTATTGCCTGGCATATTTCTCAGGATTTTCATGGACAGTGGACCTCGGAGCCAATATCATACTATAATTTACGCACTCCAATTATGCATGATTAATCGCAATTAGTATACGATTACGGTTGCGATCTCGGCAGTTAAATTGGCACGGCATAGCCAATTTATAAAGGCAATCTATGAACCCTAAGGTTTCTGTTTCAAAAAAGTTATGAATTGAATTTATGATGAAAAGTTAAGATTTTTTGGAGATTTTTACTGACTTTTGTATTAATTTGCTATTAAATTGTGATTTAATATCATTAAGACCAGATTGCTGGGATTAGACAGTAACCCTAAGCAATCGAACTCCAACTCAGTTGAAATTTTTCCAGTAACAAGATATGGATGACTGTGGCTTACTGAAAATTTTTCATGAATTATCATTAAGATTAGATATCAATTTCTGATTTTTCAATGTTCAAATCAGATTATAGATTGACACAGCAACTTGTAGCATATATATTTCAAATTAATCCAAACTTTCACAGAATAAAGATAATCATGAGATTAGATTACTCTATGACTTTCATAAACTTTTATTACGATTTGGTGCCAACTGAAATTCACACAAAAATCGGATGAAACCAAAGAATTACTTAAAAAGCAAACCTAATAGTATCCTAAAATCAAATAAAAAATTTCAGTAGATATATAATAGATTATAAAATTTTTTATCAAAATTTCAAAAAAAAAATTAAATCTCCTCCATAAAATTGATTTTTAAATAGAAAAGAGGAATTTTGTTTCCTAGAAATTGAAACCCATTTATTAAAATAAATTACAAAACCATATTAAAACTTTACAAAACCAATTAAAAATTTTTATCTAACATTCGAGTAACCTAAGTTACTGGTTTGTAAAGAAAAATTTCAAAAATTTACTAATTTAATACGAAAAAGAATTACGGCAGGTAAAACAAAAAAGCGATTAGAAAACAAATAAAAAAACCTTTTTTCAAAAAAACATTTCATGAGAAATTCAATTTATTATTGAAAATTAATTCTGGAGAGTTTCATCAATTTTTAAAATATTTTGATATTTATTAAAAATGACCGAAATTTAAAATAATTTAAAACCGGATTAAACAAATTAAAAAAAATCCGAAATTTTTTGGGTATTCTGGAAATTAAAACATTAGTTTGGAAATAAGATTTCACAAATTTTGGACATGGTTTAATATACTTTTGGATTCGTTCATCAAGAAATAACCCCTTTCGGGGTTATTGTTTGAAAAATAGAATGAAAATTAAAACGGCCAAACCGCGATTGGAAATTAAGTTTCCAGTAGTATTTTATTTTATAGAAATTCCAAAAAATATCAGTTTTTAAAGAAACCCACGTTTTCTAACACTTGCTTTGATAATCCGATTTAAATTCATATTGAATAAAAAACGAAAGAAAATTATTATTAAATGAAGGAAATTTAATTTTTTGGTGAAATTTTGAATTTTGAAAACCTATAATCTATATTATAACATACTGGAATTTCAAGTAAAAATTTATTGATTTGATCTATCAAAAGTAAAACCCTAGCATGCTTTTCTACTTTTGATATTACAAAGATAAAGATCCTACCGTTGATCGCGCTCCTTGTCTCTAGGGTGCGTAGATCCGAGGTATACGCTTTGTCGCACCCTTTTATATGATGAAGAAGACCCAAAGAACACCCCAAAGATCCTTGATGTGTGATTTGTTGAAGAAGAAAAGGGATTTCAAGAATCCCTTTTGTGAAGAACCCTTGAGAGATATGAACACACTTAAAGAGAGAAGAAGTTTTTTTTTTTCTTGGGAGGAGAGAGAAAAAGGACGAATTTGGATTTTTTTTCAATCTTTTCTATGATTGTTTGCTTTGATTTTTATACAAAAAAACTAGGGTTAAGAGAGAAATAGTAGTTTCCAATGTGAGAGCTCTCATTTTTGGTTTGTTTCCAATTTTCCCCGCTTGCTTTTTTTCTTTCTTGTTTCCAAATTGGATTTGATTCCAATCTTAATTTCTTGTCAATCAAGACATGCTATTCTTTATTTCACATTGCTTCTTTGGAAGAAAACCTTTTTTAAACAATCATTCATCTTTTCCTTCTTTTCTTCTTTTCTTTTTTTATTCTTTTTTTTTAAAATATGATGTCACCATTGTGACATCATCATGGTTGGGTGCTCAACTCATGTGGGTCAGCCATGTGGGGCGCCCACCATGGTGGTCGACCCATATGGGTGAACCCACATGAGCTCCATCTTTGCGGGCTTTAGCCCAATGGGCCATTTCACACGGGTTTCGGGTTTTTCCGTAAAATTTCAATAAAATCTTTCTAAATTCAACATTCTATATACGGACCCAACCCATTTGACATTTATGATGCATCCCTCACACATGATCGAACCATCTTTTCTGGGAAAATAATTTTTCCAACCAAAATGCCCTTATTTGACAATTACACATCCAAATGTGACCAAAATAACCTTAAATTGGTTCACTCCTAAAGGGAAAAGTTTAAAATGGAAAGTCTTTGTGATCAAACTTCAAAAATAGAAACTTTTAAAATTGGGTCATTTCGCTGAGCAATATTAAACAGGATCATTTGGTATCCCCTGAAAATACCCAAAATGCCCTCAACACTTAGAATTTCCAAATTAAGCGAAACTCCTGAGAAATTCTAAATTTAGCAGGTTTTCCAAAAGTCAGGAAATCATTCATAATCTCTCAGACATATTTCGGGGATCAAAAGAATTACACAGGAAAAGACCAAATTACCCCGAGGTGCTAGAATTTGGCGAGACTAGGGAAAACCCAGAGAAATTCTAAAAATAGTAGATTTTCGAAAATTTGTGAACGGACTCAAGATTTCTTAGACACAACTTAGGGTCCAAATATGATATGTTTGGAAATGTCTAAAATACCCCCGAAGTGCAAGACTAAGAGAAAATCTTGAGAGATCTAAATTTAGCAGGTTTCCCAAATCTTACGAAATTATTCTTAATCCATTAGCCGTACCCTCGAGATGGTTTTGGACATATGAGAAATGATTGAAATATCCATAAGATGATGAAAATGTGGAAGCCCCATGAGTTTCTAAAAATAGCAGCTTTTTCAGAATTTGTAAAATCATTCAAGATTTCTCAAATATAACTCGGGGGTCAAACGAGACACATCGGGAATGACCAAAATACCCCTGCAGTGCAAAATAGGCAAAAATGTTGGAAACCCTGAAAATTCTAAAAATAGCAGGTTTTTTCATTTGCTTGGAAACTTGAACTTTCATCTTCCAGAGGCCAAAGGAACCCCCTAAAGACCTTTAGGATCGCGAATCAACTTCAAAACTCCCATAATGAAATGAAATCTACCCTAAAATGCATAGATGCCCAATCTAATGCTAAATACGGATTCAAGACTTGATGATACTACCGAATCTTTTGCTTTTTAAAGCATAGCAAAATGGGGGTGTCTACAGATGCCCCTCTTTGGTAGAGATGACGTAGTCATCGAATACCAAAGCAAAAGTGACAGAGCCATTTTGCGCAGCTTTAATCAACAAAGGACTGTAGACAAAATGCAACCTAGACGCAAACATATAGTACCTAATGCAAGACCCTAAACGAAGTCCTAGAATTAAAATGTAATAAAAAATCATTTTTATTCTTGCTACCATGAGCTGGTAGTTCAGAAAAAAATGGAGCAATGAATTCAATCTAAGAAAGAAAATCACGCAACTTAGAATGAAAAATAATCCCGATGCAGCGCCGTTCACAAACGGGCAATGAGAGAATGAGATATCATTTTCGAATGGATTCTGAAGAGAAGGAACAAAGATCGTTCTCAAACGATTTTTAGAAGAAAATGATACACCAGAATGAGACACCGTATTTGTACGGTTTCCCAAAGAAAATGAGCAACCATATTTGTATGGATCCCAAAGAGGAATAAGAGAGCATTTTTTAATGGACTCAGAAAGGATGAGATACCGTATTTGTACGATTCCCAAGGAACATGAGACATCATATTTGTATGATGTTCAAAGAGAATTAAGAGATCATTTTTGAATGGATTTAGAAATAATAAAACACCGTATTTTTACGGATTCCAAGGAAACGAGACATCATAGTTGTATGATGTTCAAAGAGAATTAAGAGACCATTTTTTAATTGACTCAGAGAAAATGAAATACCGTATTTATACAAATTTCAAGGAAATGAGACACCATATTCGTATGATGTTCAAAGAGAATTAAGAGACCATTTTTTAATGAACTCAGATAAAATGAAATATCGTATTTTTATGGATTCCAAGGAAATGAGACATCATATTTGTACGATGTTCAAAGAGAATTAAGAGATCATTTTTTAATGAACTCAGATAAAATGAAATGCAGTATTTTTACGGATTCCAAGGAAATGAGACATCATATTTGTATGATGTTCAAAGAGAAATAAGAGACCATATTTTAGTGGACTCAGAGAGAATGAAATACCGTATTTTTACAGATTCCAAGGAAACGAGACATCATATTTGTATGATGTTTAAAGAGAATTAAAAGACCATTTTTGAATGGACTTAGAGAGAATGAAATACCATATTTGTACGAATTTCAAGGAAATGAGACATCACATTTGTATGATGCTCAAAGAGAATAAGAGAGCATAGTTGTATGGACTCGAAGAGAATGGAATACCATATTTATACGGATTCCAAGAAAATGAGACATCATACTTGTATGATGTTCAAAGAAAATAAGAGACCATAGTTGTATGGACTCGAAGAGAATGAAATACCGTATTTATACGGAGTTCATGGAAACGAGACATCACATTTGTATGCTGCTCAAAGAGAATAAGAGACCATTTTTTTAATGGACTCAGAGAGAATGAAATACTGTATTTATACGGATTCCAAGGAAATGGGACATCACATTTGTATGATGCTCAAAGAGAATAAGAGACCATAACTGTATGGACTCGAAGAGAATGTAATACCATATTTATACGGATTCCAAGGAAATGAGACATCATATTTGTACGATGTTCAAAGAGAATTAAGAGATCATTTTTGAATGAACTCAGATAAAATGAAATGCCGTATTTTTACGGATTCCAAGGAAATGAGACATCATATTTGTACGATGTTCAAAGAGAAATAAGAGACCATTTTTTAGTGGACTCAGATAAGATGAACTACCATATTTATACGGATTCCAAGGAAATGAGACATCACATTTGTATGATGCTCAAAGAGACTAAGAGACCATAGTTGTATGGACTCGAAGAGAATGGAATCCATATTTATACGGATTCCAAGAAAATGAGGCATCATATTTGTATGATGCTCAAAGAGAATAAGAGATCATAGTTGTATGGACTCGAAGAGAATGGAATGCCATATTTATACGGATTCCAAGAAAATAAGGCATCATATTTGTATGATGTTCAAAGAGAATTAAAATCATTTTTGAATGGATTTAGAAATAATAAAACACCGTATTTTTACGGATTCTAAGGAAACGAGACATCATAGCTGTATGATGTTCAAAGAGAATTAAGAAACCATTTTTGAATGGACTCAGAGAAAGTGAAATACCGTATTTTTACGGATTCCAAGGAAACGAGACATCATATTTGTATGATGTTCAAAGAGAATTAAGTGACCATTTCTGAATGGACTCAGAGAGAATGAAATACCATGTTTATACAGATTCCAAGAAAATAAGATATCATATTTATATGGATCCCAAAGAGGGACAAGAGACCATTTTAAATGGACTCAGAAAGGATGAGATACTGTATTTGTACAGTTCCCAAAGGAAATGAGACATCCAAAATTAGACACCGTATTTGTACGGTTTTCCAAAGAAAATGAGAAACCATATTTGTATGGATCCCAGAGAGGAATAAGAGACCATTTTTTAATGGACTCAGAAAGGACGAGATACCGTATTTGTACGATTCCCAAGGAACATGAGATACCATATTTGTATAGATCCCAAAGAGTAATAAGAGACCATTTTTTTAAATGGACTAAGAAAGGATGAGACACCGTATTTGTACGGTTTCCCAAAGAAAATGAGCAACCATATTTGTATGGATCCCCAAAGAGGAATAAGAGACCATTTTCTAATAGACTCAGAAAGGATGAGATACCGTATTTGTACGATTCCCAAGGAATATGAGATACCAGAATGAGACACCGTATTTGTACGGTTTCCCAAAGAAAATGAGCAACCATATTTGTATGGATCCCAAAGAGGAATAAGAGACCATTTTTTAATGGACTCAGAAAGGATGAGATACCATATTTGTACAATTCCCAAGGAACATGGGATACCATATTTGTATGGATCCCAAACACGAATAAGAGACCATTTTTTTAAATGGACTAAGAAATGATGAGACACCGTATTTGTACGGTTTCCCAAGAAAATGAGCAACCATATTTGTATGGATCCCCAAAGAGGAATAATAGACCATTTTTTAATAGACTCAGAAAGGATGAGATATTGTATTTGTACGATTCCCAAGGAATATGAGATACCATATTTGAATGGATCCCAAAGAGGAATAAGAGACCATTTTTAAATGGACTTAGATAGAATGAAATACTGTATTTGTACAGTTCTCAAAGGAAAGTAGACATCATATTTGTATGATGTTCAAAGAGAATTAAGAGACCATTTTTTAATGAACTCAGAGAGTATGAAATACCGTATTTTTACGGATTCTAAGGAAATGAGACATCACAGTTGTATGATGTTCAAAGAGAATTAAGAGACCATTTTTTAATGGACTCAGAGAGAATGAAATACCATATTTGTACGGATTCCAAGGAAATGAGACATCACATTTGTATGATGCTCAAAGAGAATAAGAGACCATAGTTGTATGGACTCGAAGAGAATGAAATACCGTATTTATACGGAGTTCATGGAAATGAGACATCACATTTGTATGATGCTCAAAGAGAATAAGAGACCATTTTTTAATGGACTCAAAGAGAATGAAATACCGTATTTTTACGGATTCCAAGGAAATGACACATCACATTTGTATGATGCTCAAAGAGAATAAGAGATCATGGTTGTATGGACTCGAAGAGAATGGAATACCATATTTATACGGATTCCAAGGAAACGAGACATCATATTTGTATGATGTTCAAAGAGAATTAAGAGACCATTTCTGAATGGACTCGGAGAGAATGAAATACCATATTTATACGGATTCCAAGGAAAAGAGACATCACATTTGTATAATGATCAAAGAGAATAAGAGACCATTTTTTAATGGACTCCGAGAGAATGAAATACCGTATTTATACGGATTCCAAGGAAATGAGACATCACATTTGTATGATGCTCAAAGAGAATAAGAGACCATAGTTGTATAGACTCGAAGAGAATGGAATACCATATTTATATGGATTCCAAGGAAATGAGACATCACATTTGTATGATGCTCAAAGAGAATAAGAGACCATTTTTTAATGGACTCCGAGAGAATGAAATATCGTATTTATACGGATTCCAAGGAAATGAGACATCACATTTGTATGATGCTCAAAGAGAATAAGAGACCATAGTTGTATGGACTCGAAGAGAATGGAATACCATATTTATACGGATTCCAAGGAAATGAGACATCACATTTGTATGATTGTCAAAGAGAATAAGAGACCATAGTTGTATGGACTCGAAGAGAATGGAATACCATATTTATACGGATTCCAAGGAAATGAGACCGTAATTGTACGGACTCGGAAGGACTTATATGGACCCTGAAGGGAATGAGACACTGTAGGTATACAGCCTCAAAGGGAATAGGACACTGTAGTCATACAATCCTAAAAGGATAAGAGTCCATAGTCATATGGACTCAAAGAGAATGAGACACCGTAGTTGTACGGGTTCAAAAGAGAAAAGACAACTTCGGTGGAGATGAATTAATGAATTCGGTAATGAAGAATTTGTAAATTTTCATGAACTTGAATTTGAGGTAAACTCGAATTTGATGAATTTTAGATGCTTGAAATTGGTGTAGGATGAAATCGGGGACAATATAAATCATGCCCGAAGACGATATGGGAAACTAAGACTTTGACGAATGACGAGACGACAAACCTTAGGAATTATGCAACATGATTAACAAGAATGGTTTAGGAACGCTATCAGGAAGCTTCAACATGATTTTTTTTTTGCAAAAAGATTGTCTGTCTTTTCTTCTGGGGATTTTGATAACTGAAACCTTGATCTAACTACCCAGTATTGGTAATCTAGAACGGCTCTCTTGGATACTGAAAATTGGGAAGTGGGATTTTTCCTTTGACAGGTGTTTAGATAAACACTTCTTGACCAGGATAATATTCAACTGCTAGGAAGGAAATTAAAAATTTTAAGGGTTCATCTTTCTGAGAAACTGGCCCAATCATCATCACATATGAAATCCCCCATGCCTCAGGTGCCTTTCTGGGGCATGGTCCTCTTATGAAAACTCCACTTCCCGATGTTTCTACTTCGGAATGCTTCTGAGCTGATCTTCTTTAAAATGAAGCTCTTTGACTAGATTCTCGAGATCTTTCCTTTAGGATTAACTTGGCGCAGGTACAATCGCAGGGAGCTGATGACCCCGGGCCTATTTCACAGAGACAGTTGCATCATTTGGACACAAGGATGACGGCTGACTCTTCTTAAAGAGAAAATTTGGGTAAATGATACTATTCAAAGGATTGAGAAACTCCGAAAGAGTGAACTTAAAATGACAAAGATTGACTAACTACACTGACAGACACAGTGATGCTTCTGACTTAGTTAACGTTTTGTTTGGTAAGTCTATCTTTTGAAAGAGTAGTTTCTCAATTAATAAACACTGGACTTCTTCCTTAAAACAGTAATTCCTCAAGGATTTGGTTACCATTCCTAGGATTGCTTGGTTTCAATGCCCCCAATTTTGAGGATGATACTCGAACTCACTTGAACTTCTTTTTTATCTTCAGTCTTGATATCGGCTGTAGCCTTCTTATAATGATTCTCTTATCGCGACCAAGTCATCTATTCAGGGTTTTTAACTTGGCGGACCGTGCTAGCCTTAACTTTTGCCTGAACCGCCTTTCTAGGTGTTCGATCCAGCAGGCTATCTCCTTAGCTTTTGCCTAAGCCGCCCTTTCGGGTTTTCAACTTAGCAGGGGAATGATCTTAAATTTTGCCTAGACCGCCTTTTCAGGTTTTCAGTCTAGCAAATCTTCAAACTCCGTTCTTTTTCTTATTCATCATCATTTTTTTTATTTTTTATTTTTAGGAATAGATCTTTCATTCTGAACATCAGAAGGACTTTATAGGTAGGATAGGGCTTTTCAAAAAATGGCTTACGGTTGAACAAAGATTTTGACCGAACCTGTGAACAGGTTGCCTACGTATCCCAGGGTAGGAATCAGGTCGTGCGTAGTCCAGGGCGAATGCCCCTAGTTTGAAGATAAATTGTTTGAAGGTTAATTGATTTTTCTTTTTTTTTCATCTTTCTGGAATAATTGACTTCTCTTCTTTTGGAACTTGTCCCTCTTTTTTTCTGGAACGATTGAATTCCTTTTCTTTTTTTGAATCGACCGAACTCGGTTTAACCGAGCTGCCTACGTACCCCAGTGTAGGGATCAGGTCTCGCGTAGTTCGAGGCGGATGCCCCTAGTTTGATGGGTTTTCAAGAAAATTTCATTCAGGTTTAAAGGGTTTGCAAACCGGTACTTGTTTTGACATTGGGTTATGATTCTGGTATTTGTTCGGCCAAAGGAGGCCTTCCAATGTTCAGGTTTGGAATTGATCTAAGTTGATGAGTTCTCTTTATTATTATTTCTTTTTTTTTCGGAGTTTGACGGCATTTCCAAGTAAGAGATAATGGATCTTCTTCTTTCAAGATTCTAATATGTGCTTTCGACTTTCATAGAGAGAAACTTGTTCTTTGATATCCTCCATCTATGGATTTGTAACTCTTGATATTTGATGATCACTTTTCAATGCTTGCTCTTGAACTTCTTATCTTGAATTTGTTGGCTTCATGTTATGAATTTGAGAACCAAGGTCATTGATTGGAAATATAAAAGTTGTTTCCACTCTATGCCCCTTGTATAGCATATGTCTCTCACTTTCTTCATTCTCTTGAGCTTTCTAACTGTATCTTGCCCCTGGTATCGGTTGTAGCGTTTCTAGACAATCTTCTTATTCTTGAAATAAGTTTATCAATTCTTCACACTCTTCAGAGGGTAATGTACTTTTAATCAGCATTCACTGAATCAAAGTTTCAGTGCCAATGTTTATCACTTCAGTTTTATCTTTAAGAGGCCAAGCTCGACGCTCCTCTTGTTTGCGCATATGCTACAAACTAAGGGGAGTTTCGTCGGCATTTCTTTCCTCATTCGAGACGGGAGTCTTATTTTTATTGTTATGAAAGTTAGAAGCAAACACACTAGAATGTATGAAGAAGCAAGCTTTTTTGAATGGAAAGAAATTATATCATTATTGGATTCATCCTGAACAAGCTCAAGATTTACATTATCAGAAAAGGACTTGCTTGGACAAGGCACTGACAGTGACTTAACTAACATGACCGAAATAAAAATTTATTCAAACTTCAGAAGACAAAACTAGATGACTAGACTCAATAAAAATAGCAGATGGACTAAGACTCTAACAGTTGCAACTGTCTGGTGTTGAAGGCTCGGCGAAGGCTGGTTCGTTCTGAATCATCATCATGGTTGATACTTTCAATTTTGGATTCTTCCTGTTCTACTGCAGCTAGACCTGAGCTTCTCAAACTTCGATGTGTCTAAGCCTTATCTGGCGATGGTGCGGCATGGTTCGACACAACATTTGGCATTTTCTGGAATGATAACTTGCGCTCATCAATCAATTTTTGGATCACATGTCTCAAAGTTATACACTGATCGGTGGTGTGCCCTGATCTTCGGTGAAAGTCGCAGTGTTCATCTGCCTTCCACGTCCTGGGGAGTGGATTTGGAGGATCCCTAATGCGAGGTAAATAGATATCGCCTGAAGCCAACCCTTGTTGCAATATAACATATGGTGGAAGCAGGAGGGGGGCGAATTGCCTATCGAGCTTTTGCTGAGGTGTAGGTCTTGGTTGATCATATTCGATTACCATAGGCTCCTGTGACCAGTTAATCCCCTTTTCCCTTTCCTTAAACCCTTTCAGGATACCAGATCATGGGATAGGCAAATCAGTGAATTTTCTGCTCTGTTTTGAAGCTGGCTTCTCTTCCTTACAGACTAGAGTCTCAAGAGGTTTTTCGCAATTTTGGGCAATACTGCCTTGGGAGTGACATCTTCAGTCATAATATCCATGTTGATGAAGTGCTCAGAACTTTGACATTGACAACAATGGGTGGACATATAATGTATCTGATTCTTTACTTGACTGACTTCGCCAACTACCATGGCTGTCTGCAGAGAGAGGTTCATGAAGAATTTCTCCATCTTTATGAACACATCATTTTGAGACGATTTCAATGCATCATAGAGGCTATGATTTTTGTCCTTAGAAGCAATAGTGGCTGGGCCAAGTTTCTCATCCAGCTGAGCCTTAATGTATTGATTCTCTTCCTTAAGTTCTTTTATCTATTGGACAAGCAGAGCTAGGGTTTCTGTGACATGAAAGAGTTGGAAATTTTCCATAGAATCTGTCATAGGTAGGAAAAAGTGGATAGAGAGACTTTCAACACAAATGGGGAGTTAAATTTTCTCACTGAATCCAGAATAAGTTCAAACCCAAGAAATTTTCCAAGATTCTCAGTGATGACCAATCCTGACATAGAAACAATAATCACGAGATGTAAGCTTGACATTCAGGGAATTTTTCTTTTCTATGATTGATATGATAATTATGATACAACTAGTTAAAGAATGGGAGATAAAAGGATGGTTCCTCAAAATAAATAAACATAACAATGATGACATGATAGCACATGGGGATGCCTCTGGTTTAAGGATTATCGGAATGAACTCTGAAGGAATTTAGAAGATGATCTTGAAAAAGGTTCCCCCTAGAGTCAGAAGGAATTGACCTTAAGCTAGAGATGCAATGATCTTAAGAGAGAGATGATCTAGGCTAAACAATCTGAATATGTAAACTACATCCCAGATGTATGAACTGCCCTAGGGAAAGCCTAAGCGATAGGTCACACGACCTATAATGACACAAGCATGACTAGACCATTGAGAGAGAGAAATCAGGATATCATAATCATATGATTTAGCAAGATCGTGCATGATAGATCTGAGAGATAGATCGAGAGGAAGCTATCCTATGAAATCTTTGGAATGATGGGATTTATATCATAATCCCAAAGGGAAGGTTTTTAAATCTTCTTACATTTTAACAAGTGCTACCTAAAGGCATCAATCCTAATCCTGATCTAGCGGAGTGGAGAAAGAATCTCGACTCTTGACTTTGTTTGTTTACCTAAGGACCGATCGCAGCCATTGGAAGATGGACTACTGCCTAATCTAGACACCGTTAGATAAGATATCCTAATCCAAGCTCACACACGTGATGCACGTGTGTTCGTATACTATATGCATGTGTGGGGTAATCTAGGGGTAAGGCCAAGAGTTCCCTTAGCGCGAATCCGTGTTCGATATACTGTACCAGTGTCCGGCATATCAGTACGTGAACCAACGAATCCTTTTACGCACCATAAAGGTACTAGGCTAAGGGTGGAATGCTTCTCTAGCACAGAGGCACCAGGTGATGAAATCCCAGTCAACCATGCTAGATAACACTCCGAGTTCCTAAATAGGATGTGTGTGCATGTGAGATGCAAGAGTTTAGATGCAAGTGATGTAAGTGTGTACAATAAGTTTGCGCAATCTATGATGCCTTCAGGTTTTGTTAGATTAAGTTGGAGCATTATATGATGAGAAAGTAAAGCAAACAAACTGATCTACCAAGCGTATAAGAGATAGAGTTTTCATGAGCCAGTTAAATTAAATTCAAATGAGTTATCCTTTGAAGTTTTAATGAAGTTAGGTGGTCCCCAGCAGAGTCGCCAAACTATGGGACCCGATCCCGCAAGAGGGGAATGAGGCGCGAGCCGCCACGCTCTCTCTTGGTCTCTCGTACCCACGCGAATGGCGTGTGCTTTTTATTGATTTTAATTACCCAACCAAGCAGGCAGCAACCAAGCCATAGGGTGCAAACAAACGTGCAACCCAGTACCCATAAGGGCAGGGGTAAGCCGCCGAGCCTAACGAGGTGTGATTTAATTCATCTTTTCCGCGAACTTTGGATCACTAAGGCAATTTGAATTCCACGCAAAAGAGAGTGAGAGAGTCGCCACTTAGATGAGGGATCTAGGACCCATAATTGACCAGAAATCTAGACTCGTTACCTGGTTACGAGAATGAAAGGTATTGGGAGTTACCACCACATGCACCATTCCTGCCCTATAATCGATCTTCAATTCCAAAAGTTAACTCTTTTGAATTTATTTTAAATGGCTCATTTAACTCTATATTAATGTGCAAACTATGTGACATGCATCCTAAGATCTAATTTCAATGTAATTTCAAAATGTGTATCTTGATTTTCTTAATTTGTTTGAATTCAATCTAAGTGAAAGTTCTCCTAAAATGCTAATTTGAGGGAAACCTACATATTTTAATTAATAATTTATAAAAAGACTAATATACTAAATCCCACCATTTGTGTGTGGGGCCAACTCGTGATTGGTATGCCATCAAGCATCCAAGCTGCCTACGTACCCAAGCCTCACTGGGATCAGAGTCGACGTAGTTCGGTGCACCTGAATTAAGCTACTTATGCCTAACTCATCTAGGACATCGATCTAGACTGGATTGACTGTTTCAACAGTTTTAAGAGAAGTTATTTAATTCAAGTTGAAGCTTTTATTATCCTAGGACTTCATCTAAGATGCTATATGATCCTATCTAAGTGCAAGTTGTCCCTTAGACTAATGCAGGTTAAGCTACATCCTAGGTAACTAGGCTTGTCCTATGGAAAAAATGGATAAGTAGTGTAACTAGATCTATGACTCAATTGCTAATAATAGCAATCGGTCGTGATGAGGCTGAACTCCCTAACTCTAGGACACCCTAAAACCTAGAATACAACATGACACAAGTGTTCCTAAATGGGGCTCTAATGGTTCCTACGAAGGGAAGCCATAATCTAACAGTTCCAAAGACATTGAGTGAGTTAGTTCAATTTGTTGAACTTGATGATTTTCGATTTCAAGGATTTTTTATTCCTAAACATCTAAGGAATACCAAAGGTTCTATGGTTCGCAAGTTTCGGCCTCGAATCGCAACCATGGAAGGGAATCGTGCTCTCAACACTTGTATAATTTAGCACGTAAATTATAGTATCTTATTGCCTGGCATATTTCTCAGGATTTTCATGGACAGTGGACCATGGAGCCAATATCATACTATAATTTACGCACTCCAATTATGCAGGATTAATCGCAATTAGTATACGATTAAGGTTGCGATCTCGGCAGTTAAATTGGCACAGCATAGCCAATTGGCACAGCATAGCCAATTTATAAAGGCAATCTACAAACCCTAAGGTTTCTGTTTCAAAAAAGTTAGGGATTGAATTTATGATGAAAAGTTAAGATTTTTTGGAGATTTTTACTGACTTTTGTATTGATTTGCTATTAAATTGTGATTTAATATCATTAAGACCAGATTGCTAGGATTAGACAGTAACCCTAAGCAATCGAACTCCAACTCAGTTGAACTTTTTTCAATAACAAGATATGGATGACTGTGGCTTACTGAAAAATTTTCATGAATTATCATTAAGATTAGATATCAATTTCCGATTTTTCAAAGTTCAAATCAGATTATAGATTGACACAACAACTTGTAGCATATCAATTTCAAATTAATCCAAACTTTCACATAATAAAGATAATCATGAGATTAGACTACTGTATGACTTTCATGAACTTTTATTACGATTTGATGGCAATTGAAATTCACAAAAAATCGGTTGAAACCAAAGAATTACTTAAAAAGCAAACCTAATAGTATCCTAAAATCAAATAAAAAATTTCAGAAGATATATAATAGACTATAAAATTTTTTATCAAAATTTCAAAACTTAAAAATTAAATCTCCTCCATAAAATCGATTTTTAAATAGAAAAGAAGAATTTTGTTTCCTAGAAATTGAAACCCATTTATTAAAATAAATTACAAAATCATATTAAAACTTTACAAAACCAATTGAAAATTTTTATTTAACATTCGAGTAACCTAAGTTACTGGTTTGTAAAGAAAAATTTTAAAAATTTACTAATTTAATACGAAAAAGAATTATGGCACGTAAAACGAAAAAGCGATTAGAAAACAAATAAAAAAACCTTTTTTCAAAAACAATTTCATGAGAAATTCAATTTATTATTGAAAATTAATTCTGGAGAGTTTCATCAATTTTTAAAATATTTTAATATTTATTAAAAATGGCCGAAATTTAAAATAATTTAAAACCGGATTAAACAAATTCAAATAAATCCAAACTTTTTTGGGTATTCTGTAAATCAAAACATTAGTTTGGAAAATAAGATTTCACAAATTTTGGATATGATTTGATATACTTTTGGATTCGTTAATCAAGAAATAACCCCTTTCGGGGTTATTGTTTGAAAAATAGAATGAAAATTAAAACGGCCAAACCGCGATTGGAAATTAAGTTTCCAGTAGTATTTTATTTTATAGAAATCCAAAAAATATCAGTTTTTAAAGAAACCCACGTTTTCTAACACTTGCTTTGATAATCCGATTTAAATCCATATTGAATAAAAAATGAAAGAAAATCATTATTAAATGGAGAAAATTTAATTTTTTGGTGAAATTTTGAATCTTGAAAACCTATAATCTATATTATAACATACTGGAATTTCAAGAAAAAATTCATTGATTTGATCTATCAAAAGTAAAACCCTAGCATGCTTTTCTACTTTTGATATTACAAAGATAAAGATCCTACCGTTGATCGCGCTCCTTGTCTCTAGGGTGCGTAGATTCGAGGTATACGCTTTGTCGCACCCTTTTATATGATGAAGAAGACCCAAAGAACATCCCAAAGATCCTTGATGTGTGATTTGTTGAAGAAGAAAAGGGATTTCAAGAATCCCTTTTGTGAAGAACCCTTGAGAGATATGAACACACTTCAAGAGAGAAGAAGTTTTTTTTTTCTTGGGAGGAGAGAGAAAAATGACGAATTTGGATTTTTTTTCAATCTTTTCTATGATTGTTTGCAAGAATCAGAGTAACGTAGTTCTTCGCGCCTATTCTAAGCTATGATGCCTAAGACACCTAGACCTCTATCCTAGACTCGATCTAAAAGACCGGACCAGTTATTAAAGTTTCTTGTATGATTATTTAAATTCCAATGAATGGTGGATTTTAGGACACCCTATATGCCCTAGCTAAATGTAGATTAGCCCTAAGCTAATGCAGGTGGTTCTTACAACCTATGTGTAAATAGGCTTTGTTTCCTAAGGAAAACAAAGAGTGGACTAACATATTTTATTCTAGTCATCAATCGGCGATATGGATCACCAACTAACCGGACGGAGGCGTTCCTATAACTCCTCCTAACTCTAAAACAAGCACACAGCAAACAAACAATCAAACACCTTATCAAAAGAAAATCATAACTCTAAAACTCTATATCTAGGAGAAACTCCTAACTCTAGAGGAAGATCTTTTGAAAATGAGGTTTTAAAGGTTGCTTATTCAAAAAGATTTAAAATTCTATTTACAAAAGTTTGGCTGAACTTGGGATATAAATCCCAAGCTGCACTACATACCTCGTGGAAGAGGATCAAGCCAACGTAGTTCGAAACGAACTCTCCTAATTGCTACTTCTAAAACACTCAACACTTTAGACTCCTTTTCATTAAGGTTTTCAAATGTTTTTGATGTTTTAAATTTCTAATGTTTTTGAGTTTTCAAATATTCCAATGTTTTTTTAGATTTCAAAGCTTTTCCAATTTTTTTGGATTTCGAATTTCTGATGTTTTGGATTTTTTTTTTAAATGTTTTAAGTGTTTTTGGTTTTTTAAGTATTTTAACCATTTTGGTCAAAGACCTAAGGGAATACACAAAGCAACACCCTGGGCCAAACCCTAGGGCTAACAGGGGAAACCCCTAAACCTAGTAAACTAAAGCCAAAGACAAGGAATTAATAGAATCTCAGGAGAGTAAATGAGTCAGAGACTTTCGAAGATCGCAACTAAAAGAGAAGGAGGAATGCGTCAAAGACTCTCTGATAACCACTACAAGGACACATGAGTCAAAGACTCGCTCTAACATGAGGCTAGGTAAGCCTCCTAAAGGGGAAACCCTCTAAATGAAACAAGGCTTGTCTTCAAATAGGGGATCTATAAATGAGGCAAGACTTGCCTCCTACGAGTAAGCTCTCAATCAAACCAAAACAAACTTCCTAAGAGTATACTCTAAATGATAAGGCCTTTCTCCAAGGGAGGATCACCTTAATGAGACCGAGTGTGTCTCCTAATGGGGGCCAAATAACTCTCTCATTGCCCTTGTAATAAAAAAAAGGCTTCTACTCTCTAAAAGGTGTCTAAAAGACTGTGTTAGTCTACTATATAAAGGAAGGGTGCTACTTGGATTGAGCAAGTCCCCTAAAGATGGGCTTGGGCTAGCGCCTTCATCGCCCACTTTTAGTCAAAACTTTCTCCATTAATCACAAGAACTTTCCAAAAAGAATTTAAAACCAGCAGAAAAGACAAGTTCAGTTTGTACAGTAAAGAAACGTTGATACCCATATATACCCTGTTTTTATACCTTTATTCACACTCACTCAATTTCTATTACCAGTGAAAGAAAACAATGAAAATCCATGAACTGTAACCAATTCCAAATATTACAGTGAGAAAATCAACTAAAATATAGAAAGACAAAACAAACTTTCAGGTAATTTTAAAATCTTTGGGGTGAAAATATTATTAGATGAAGATAGAGCGTTACTTGTATTAGATGAGTGATGAATTACAGAGATGTACATAATAAGATGAGCAAAACAGAAATGAAATAAAAAGAAATACTCAACCAAAATTTACATGTCAATCACACTCAAATTTAAAACTTGAGATAATGGCAAGACTAAAATCTAAGGTTAGACAATATAAGGGAGTAGAGGAAACAAGACAACCTTGTGTTGGCATCAAGACATCAATAATAACCATTCACTTCTACATTATGGCATTTTATCAACAGCTCCACTGTCATAGGACAAATTGGCAAAAACAAAGAGTTGGGAGATAAGATTCCATTCTAACAGATCTAGTAGAAGAAAACGAACTTTCAAACAATCTGTAAATGATGATCTGTTACTATAGAATGACATAAGGAATAACATGCAACTTCTTTTTTTTTGGTTAAAAATAAGCTAAGTATGGTTATGATTTTGTGCACTGTGCATATGAGGAAATCCCTTCTTTTTTTCTTTTTTCTTTTTATATATATATTTGTTTGAGAAAACCAAAGGTTGAAAAATCAAAACAAAAGGAAAAGCTCAAAACCAAACCATTTGACTATAACATAAGGAAAGAGACAATTTCTATGAGGTGAATGTGCTAAAAAAAATGAAATACATAGGTGCAATTATTAAAGCAAGGCTATAAAGGACAGTTGTCAAGATGAAGTGGAAGCTTTCAAATATCAAAACAATATAAGAGGCTGCACACATCACAAAAATGAGGTCTATTATATCAAGAAGGGTTAAAGGGCTGCACATATCAAGTATTAAGGGGCTGCTACAATCAAAGGTGTGTGGGGGGCTAGGCACTATATTGATTACTAGGCCATCACAGACAGCTCCTCTATCAAACAAATTTTAATCTTCGGAGAGTTGCCCTGCGATAGTAGTCTATAACTATGCATACATCAATTCTATGAGGCAATTCATTATACACATAATATCCCTACAGCCCTGTTTTATGGTCACATTCAAAAACATGAGAATTCCTTGTCAACAATCATCACATCAATGAAGGGCTTTTGAGATTCTATCACAAAAAATGATGGAACGTATGCAAGACTACCCTGATAAGAAAGAATAAGAAGAAATAATACTACAATTTTTTTAAAAGCTCCCACCATCTACTTCAGCCCATAAAATGATACAAACATAATCAAAATGTTACAATCATAATTCCAAGGTCCAATACAAATCGATAAGTGGCATTCAAGGCATTTCCTAAACATATGGATATGTTTCCAACAGCCATTCCTTTCAAATACATATACACATGCTCTGTTCTGATAACTGCATTACCTTGTATATTCACATTGTGAAAATAAGCTAGTGAGGTCATCTACAGAAGAAATTTTTAGTCAAAGTCTTACAATTTCTTTTTAACAGGATTTCATGAATAAGAACAAATCCCCTATTAGCACTAGATACCTATGTCGAATGATTTATATGAACATGGCAGCACTATCATTTCAGTTTCTAAAAAAACAAAATACTGGTTTCTATAATGGACACACAAGATATATTTTGCATCAAACTGTAATTGCATAGATAACAATTCTTTACACATTACAAAAAAAATAAAAAATTAATTTATTACTGTTGCTAAAGAGACTATGGTTTTGAAGTTTGACTCTCATGGGAAAAAATTTTCAACGGGTGAGATGGGGAGTGAAACATCCAAGTGAGGACTAAACCAAAATCTTTTGAGTCAAATGTTTCATTCTCTGCATATATCATTGATAATACTCATGGCTTTAGATAAAAATGAGATGCTTAAACATGAACTTACTCTACCTATACACAAGCAGACATCCGAAGCTCCAACCATATACTGTGTCATGCACAAATTCCTTTAAAAAAATGAGCCTGCTTTGAAAATCTTAGAACCGTAAGCATTTTCTTTTATAAACCAAACCAAGTGATGGATCGTACAGGTAAATTAGTTCTTTAAACAAAGCCAAACAAACCATTCCAGGTGCATTATACTGTTATTCTCCAAATTTTACAAACACAAGCACTTAAAACAGCAAATATTTCATAACGAATCAAGAAAATTTTGTGTCAAAGAAAACCTAGTCATTGTTAACAATACAGACCCCATGCCTTATACTATACCATCAAATCCTCTCGTGAATCACTACCAAAGTTTTTTTTAAAAATCTCAAATTTTATATGCTAGTTAACAAATTAATTCTTGCTTATAAAAATTTCAAAAACACAAAAGAAATGACAAGTAAGAAATATATTATTAGAGAAGAATCCAGAAGACTTACGTTTAAAATTTTTTTATCACTATCGAAGAAAAATAATCAATTCATCATTTCAAAACCTAATCATTTAAAGATTAACTTTACATCCTCTTTTTTTAATGAATTCTTTTATAGCCTGATCATGCTAAGACATTCTTAAAATTAAAACAGAGCACATAAACCTACTTGATAAAAAAAATCATTCCAAAACCTACTATCCATTACTAACTTTATACATTCAAAACTTCATAAACTAAATTATCGATGAGAATCATATAATTAGTAAATAAAGCAACTCATACCTGTTTAAAACTGAAGATTTCCTTTGATATACCTTCGATCCAAAAACAAAAATAGTTGTGCTTCTTCTCTCAGCAAGAAAATTAGCTAGCTATATTGTAGAATTCTGATCCAAAGCTTATATTGCTAGAAAACGAACAAAACCTTCAGAATTTGTTTGACCTAGTAGAAATCCATCAAATTCGTACAAAATAGAAAACCTACAGTTCGGATCTAAAGGCTATAGGTGTAGAAAGAGAGGTAGGGTTTAAATTTGGGGATTTTAGGTTTAGAACTTGAGAAGATGATAAGGTTAGCAAAGGAGAAGGAAAACAAGATGAAACAAAGCTTGCTGGAAAATTAGAGCTGACCGGAGAAGAAGGTACAAAGAAGAAAGGAATTTCATCTAAGGTTTGATCTCAGCTAGGGTTTCAACACAAGATCTGTTGAAGAAGTTGAAGAGGAATAAGATCTAAAGAAAATATGATATTTGAATGAAGAATAGGCTCGGCTGGAGATCAATCGGAGCTTGCCGGAGCTTCGTCGGAGAAGATGTTGTGAGAAAAGAAGAAATTATCCTAGATTTTGGTCGGCCAGAGCTTGCCAGAGATCAGCTGAAGCTTGATCGGAGAAGATGATGTAATAGGGTTAGGGTTTGGAAGCTTAGATCTACTTTCTCTCTCTTGTTTTCTCAGAGCTTCTCTCTCTAAAAACTCGTTCGAAAAAATAGTCCTCTGCAAATGAGACCTAAGGTCTCTATTTATAGCCTTTTTCAGTAATTTTTCGACCCCCAAATATGCTCAGGACAGCCCCTCTGTGTATTTTTCTACATTGCCTTGCTGGAAAGGGTGACCCCTGAGTAAAAATTTTAATGAGATAAAAAGAAATAAATTCGTGCTTCTCTGGTTACCCAGGGACACCCTCCTGCAGCAAATTATCCACGCTTTATTCCCACCAGGTCACCTCCTGGTCAGGATAATGCACACCCCTTCTTCGACACTAAATTTATACAACACTACTTACCCTTCTCGTTTGCTATACAAACCGCGACGGATTTTTCTGAAATTTTAAAGAGACCTAAATGGGACCCTGACCTACGTTAGGACTAATTTTGGGACATCAAATTCACATATTTAAAGGATTTTTTTAACAAAAACAACGGTTTAGGGTTCGGTCAAAATGGGGTGTCTACAACAACATTCACCACCTCAACAAGGGGACACACTCTTGTATTACAAATCCACGTCCAAGGACGTTCTTCTTCGTTGCACTCCGGCCTCGAAGCAAGAAACTCCTCTTAACAATCTCAAAAACAAATGAAAGAAGGATAAAATAAAATGAAACACACTCAAACCTCTTGTCGGCGTATACAACTCTCAAAGCTCACAAATCTCTCAATTATTGAAACTAAAAAATTAGGGAGAACATCTTGCCAAGAAATGAATGCAAGTTTGAATGCTCAAGAGATTTTGAAGAATGATCATTTTGATTTCAAAGAGTAAAGCTCTAGGGTTTGAAAAATGCTCAAAAGGTGTGAAATGGGATTTCTCAACATGTTTAAATACCAATAGTTGATTTATAAACCCACAATGGCAAAGCCGTAACAAAACTGGGTAGGTGGGGTAGTTGCACCTACCACTGGCACGTTCAAACGACTCTTTCACCGAACCGGCACGATCGACCGGGCCTCCGTGGTCGCCCACCCATATTGGGAGAATATTTTTATTTTCAAAATTTTTATCGCTGCGATCGACTGGGGTCACCGCGGTCACCTGCCGAGGGCTACCTGTTTGAAAAAATATTTTGGCTTGAATTCAATATCGCGGTCGACCGAGGGGGTTGCGGTCGTCCGCAGAGACTACCTTGGATGATTTCTCAAAATTGAGAAATCATCCCGCGGCCGACCGAGTTGGCCCGGTCGACCGGCCCGATAAATTTCGAGACGCCCTGGAATTCCAGGTAGCATCCCGCGGTCGCTCAGCCAAGCCTGGTCGACCGGCCCTGCTTTAAAAACTTGTTTTAAAATACTTGTGGGAGCGACTTAGGGCCTTCGTCTTTGGGCTTTAAACATGTGTTTTCAAATACATTAATACACTTAGAAAAATGGTTTTAAATATGATTTGAAAACATAAAAAACAAGCAAACATTAAATGCCAAGAGGACTCCTATGCATTCTAAACATATGAACCTTGAGTCTTCTTGATCTTCAATCTTCTTGGGTGCTTGCATGAGTCTTCCTTTGTCTTGAGATAGTCTTTGAACATGTTCTTGTGCTTGTGGTTCCATTGTTTCTTTAACATGGCTTGAAGGTTAACCACCAATACTTGACTTTCTCTAAGACTAGCCCTTATTCTTCTAGCTTCAAGTGTTGACTTGAATGAAATCTGTCTAAAACACAACACTAGAGAAGCCATTAGCAAACTACCATCAATTTGGATTTGTTGATCATCAAAACAAGAGTGAGATGTACCCTTGGGCTTACATTCTCCCCCTTTTTTATGATGACAAACCTAAATTGATTATGGGGTTGGAGGCTCCTCCTTAATAAAATATTTATGCAAATTTTGCCTCCCCCTCAATATATGTTTATCATAATTATGATTATTAAGATATTTATGCAATTATTTAGAGCATATAACAATGAGCACAAGATAAGCATAAGTAGAGCTAACATGGTGACTTAGGAAAATCATATGCATGGAATACAATAGTGGAATGAAAGAGCATACATGCATACATAATTAATTTACGCTTCTTCTCCCCCTTTCGTTACATAAAAAAGAATGGGGAAAGATAAAATAAGTGAGAGTTCCCCCCCTTTTTATTTAAACATTTTTCTCCCCCTGTTTTATAGAATACATGCCTATGTAATTATAGTACTAATCAAGAAAATAGACATGTTCATGGTCTTGATGAGGCAATAAGCCAACTGATTAAATATTTTAATTAGAAAATGAGTGCACGCTCTCCATCTTACGAAGTAAGAGGACTAAGAGTACAAATTTAGTAGATTTTTAAAATTAAATTAACATCATGACCATGTACTCTAAACACACAACCATTAAGTATATAGAATATATGTATATGCATGCATACTTTAAAATTCTTTTACCTGTTGAAGTGACCACATATTCAAACCACTTCTAAGATCACAAAATCTCTCTTCACTTAGAGGTTTGGTGAATATGTCGGCAAGTTGAGGATATATCACCTTGTTGTGAATGATTACTAAGAAAATGATGCCTTATTTCAATATGCTTTGTCCTAGAGTGTTGAATAGTGTTCTTGGTTAGATTGATCGCACTTGTGTTGTCACAATGAATTGGAACACAATTAAATTTTAGACTATAGTCTTCTAGAGTGTTCTTCATCCAAAGGACTTGTGCGCAACATGCTTCTACCGCAATATATTCGTCTTCCGTAGTGGATAAGGCAACCGAATTTTGCTTCTTACTAAACCAAGATAAGGGATCTACCGAGGAACTGACAAGTGCCGCTTATACTTTTTCTATCCATTCTACATCCGGCAAAGTCAGCATCTGAATACCCTACTAGGTTAAAATTATTGCAACTTTCATACCATAAACCTAGGCTAGGAGTCCCTTTGAGATATTTGAATATTCTTTTGACACCTAGCAAATGGGATTCCTTAGGGCATGACTGAAATTTAACACATAAACAAACACTAAACGTAATGTCTGGTCGGTTAGCAATCAAATATAGTAGACTACCTATCATACCCCTATACTTCTTTTGATCAATAGATAGGCCGAGATCATCTTTGTTTAGTTTGGTAGATGTACTAATAGGAGTAGGCTTTGTTGGAGAGCTAACCATCCCAAACTTTTTAAGCAAGTCTCTAGTATATTTTCTTGATTAATGAATATGTCATTTTTCAATTGATGAATTTGTAGACCTAGAAAATATTTGAGTTCTCCCATCATGCTCATTTCAAATTCATCTTGCATGCATTGAGCAAACTCTTTACACATACTCTCATTTGTTAATCCAAATATTGTATCATCAACATATACTTGTACAATGAGTATGTCATTTCCTTGACGTTTGATGAAGATAATTTAGCAACCTTTCCCATATCAAAGCCCTTTGTCTAATAAAAATGAACTAAGCCTATCATACCAAGCTCTACGAGCTTGCTTTAATCCATACAAGACTTTGTCCAATTTATAGACATGGTTAGGAGATTTGAAATCTTCAAATTTGGAAAGTTGTTCAACATAAACTTTCTCCATTATGTATCCATTTAGGAATGCACTCTTGACATCTATTTGATATAGCTTGAATACTTTATGGCAAACAAATGCAAGAAGCATCCTAATGACCTCTAATCGGGCTACGGGTGCAAATGTTTCATCATAGTCGATTCCTTCTTCTTAATTGTAACCTTGGGCTACTAATCGAACTTAGTTCCTTTGAATCTCCCCTTGTTCATCCAACTTATTTCTATAGACCCATCTAGTGCCAATCACGGGATAGTCTCTTGGTCTAGGAACTAATTTCCAAGCTTTGTTTCTTTCGAATTGATTTAGTTTCTCTTGTATGGCAATAATCCCAAAATCATCTTTCCCCGCCTCATCTATATTCTTAGGCTCTATATGTAACAAAAATGTAACAAACTCACACACATTTCTATAATGAGACCTAGTTTTGACTCCTTGAGAGGTATCACCGATAATTTGAGTACTTGGGTGACCGGATAGAATCCGTTTTCCTTTCCCTTTCCCTTGATCATCAACCTCTTTAGGATGATTTTCTAGCTCTAGTGTCTCTAAGGTTTCACTAATATTATCAACAGGCCCTTCATTTTCATTTTTTGTTTTGGTTTGTGTTTCGGGGGGTAACTTCGTAATCTTCATCATCATGTGATCTTTTCATTTCTTCACTAAGTTCATCACATTTCACATGAATGACTTCTTCAACACATAGTATTCTTCTATTGAATACTTTATATGATTTACTTCTAGTAGAGTATCCAAGGAAAATTCCTTCATCGGATTTAGCATCAAATTTGTGAAGGTTATCTTTGATATTCAAGACATAACACTTGCACCCAAACACCTTAAAGTATTTAATATTTGGCTTTATATCATTCCAAAGCTCATAAGGTGTTTTGTGAGTGTGAGGCCTAATCATGACTCTATTTATGACGTAACAAGCCATATTAACGGCTTCCGCCCAAAAAATTCTAGGAACATTTTTGTCATGAAGCATAGACCTAGATTAAGGCTTGAATGGGCTTTCTATATCTCTTCTAAAAAACACATAAGTTGCTTTCCTATTTTTTTTTCTTTCCAAAGGTTTGTCTAAAATCTTCTAATTATTTGTCAAGCAACTTTATAAATGGTAGAAAAATAATGGAAAGTTTCCAAGTTGAGGAATATGTGCATGAAAGGACCAAATTGTCCCTATCTTTCGAATGAATTACAACCATGCCATATACTTTCGCAAATGGCAAATCTACCCTTCCTTTGTAATGCACATAAACAACAAATAATTCCCTTCTCCTCTCTTGATCATTTCAATCTCAACCATTGGAATTAAGATCATTTCTCTTCTCTTGTTTTTCATCATCCATCCTTGAAATTTCATCTTTCAAAGCAAAGTAAGGGGGTGTGGCATTATCAATTTGACCCTCCTAAAGCATCATGCCAATTCGGCCAACTAAGACATCTTGGAACTTTGGATTCTCATGGCAATTGGTCATTTCTTCACCATTTCCTTCATAATTCCAATAAAAATCCTGAAACAACAAAAATACCTTAGTAGCACCGCTTAAAACATAAAATATGCATGCATCCTATCACTACCATTCACACATAAAATGTGTTCATCAAGCACCCCCAATTCGCCCAAGTACAAGCACTTGGTCTCTTATGCCATTTTTAATTAACTTTGAAGAGTTTTGGGCGAAAATCATGGAAATGGGAATGAGTATCCCCGAGAAAACGTCTATCTAAGCATGCATGACCTGGGGATGGGCAAAAGAAAATAAACATTAAAATCCTAACTCATCGCATCTAATCCTAACTCACCACATCTAGGGAAGCAGTAAACACCCACACGCAGAGCTACAACTACGCAGATAATGATAGATATAATGAGATAGGAAAAAATAGTAAAGAGCTACATCTAAGCAGATAATCAAGATAAGATGAATGAACAAGCACTATAGCTAAGCAATCAAAGCAGTAAAGTAAACGTACTAGCATGCGAGTCTATGCAAGAGATAAGACTGAGCAAAATAACAATCAATCACATGCTAGAACAGTAAGTAAACTAGAAATAACGCATAAGAAATCTACGGTAAGCACACAACAAGCTAAAAGATGCAAGGAAAGAAAGAAATCAGAAAATCGACGGTATACGAGAACCAACATATGTCAGGGGAAGGAAAATGGAACACACGATAGGCTCAGAGGGCGATTCAAATGGAATCAAGCCCAGAGATCCTAATCTGCTGAAGATCGGACAAGTCTCGCGATCGTCATGATCTATCGTTGGGCTCAGCGAGGACAATCCTTGTGAAGGGGCCACGCTACGTCATCGCCCGTCCCAAAACTCGATAAAACGTCGGAAAACCGATGAAAACCGAAAAACCACGATCAAAATCGGAAATGGAATGAAAAGGGGCTCTAAGTGACTTGGCCATCACCGTCCTTGCCCATTTTTGCTTTTTGTTTTGAAAGGTTTGAAAATGTTTGAAAATATTTATTAAAATGGTTTGAAAATATTTATTAAAAATGTTTGAAAATATTTATTAAAAAGGTTTGACTGAACTTGGGTGGACCCAAGCTACCTACGTACCCTCTGGACAGGGATCAAGCCAACGTAGTTCGGAATAGCTTTTTCGAAAAATCCTTTTGATGTTTTTGACATTTTTAGATTTTTGTTGTTTTTATCCCTTTGATTGAAAGGGGGTTTTGGCTCAGGAGGTTTCCGTCCGTCGTCGCCTAAACCCGAAGAGGATAACGAAGTGTTCCCAAAATCGGTGGAATCCCGAAATGCGAAGAGTATCCCAAAGAACGTGAAGAGAGTAGTCCCGAAAGGAAAGGAAACCCCTCAAACCCTGTGAAGACCCTAAGATAGGGAAAATGATAGGAAGGGCAAGGGGTTGGCTCAAGAAACATTCCGTCATCGCCTAGGCCCAAGGAGAAGTTTCTGAAAATCAATGGAAAGATCAAATGCCGGTGAGAACCCTGAACTCTAATGAAAATCTCGATGACGAGAGGATGCTCAGGTAATCTCAAACGAAACCTGAATATTAATACGCATCGTGGAGGGAAGAAGAGAAAACCGAAAAGGAGGGCTCCGAATAGCCTCATCATAGTCCCTCGCCTCTTAAAGCACAGGGCCAATTTTGGAAAATAAAACTGAGGGGATGACCAACTTTGGAAAGCATCACCCTTGAATCCCTTGAGCTCGAATCATCATACAAAAAGATGCCTTAGGAATCTTTGAACTCGATCTGAGAACACTTTAGGAATTATGACCCTACCCGAGCATTGAGTCATATATATATGTGAGAGAAATTAAGGTGGTACATTAAATTCATTGAGTCGAATCTAGACACAAAGACTCCGGAGGGTATTTTTTGAAGCATGCATATTCAAGGAAATTGAGGTACAACAACTTATCCCAACAATACTTGGCAGACATGTGTGGACCCCGATCCGAGAGAGGCGGCGGTGGAGGACGTGTGCCCCCACGCGAGTCAGTCTCAGGATCATCCACGTGAATGGAGAGCTCTACCAAGGAACTCTCGAAAGAAGTGCCCCTCACAGCATGAGTGGCGATACAAAGGTGAGATACCTCTCGATTCGGGGACTAGCCCAGATTCGAGGCGTACCTTAAACAAAGAAGAGTCGCCATCCAAGGAAAAAGGCAAATGGGCCCTGGATCCCATACTATGCTCTGTTGCAACGGATAACCAGAGATATAAAATAAGGTTCGTGCCTGGTTACGAATTCGGAAGGTCTAAAGAGCACCTCATCCGCCCAAGTGCAAACACCTGGTCTCTTATGCCATTTACTTAATAATTTTGAAGAGCTTTGGGCGAAAATCATATGGAATGGGAATGAATATCTCCGAGAAGACGTCTATCTAATCATGCATGTCTCGGAGATGAAATCAAAGGCACACAAGATAAAATAAAAGAAACATGTGTCACCTAAGCATAGCTAGGTTATAAGTGACATGCCTAATGGGTGTCTAAGTTCTGATGAACAAACACATGCACGACACACCAAAAAAGTATAAGGTCTGCGCAATAAAGTAAGAAAACACTGCAAAACATAGAAAAATGACTCGATACTATACAAACCTAAGACTCTAATCTATACCTAGGCCCGAGTCTTTAGATGATCTGATGTTCATCCAAAGAAGCCTACGTATCCCCGCCTCCACGAGAATCAAGGCAACGTAGTTCTTCGCACCTATTCTAAGCTATGATGCCTAAGACATCTAGACCTCTATCCTAGACTCGATCTAAAAGACCGGACTAGTTCTTAAAGCTTCTTGTGTGATTATTTAAATTCCAATGGATTGTAGATTTTAGGACACCCTATATGCCTTAACTAAATGCAGGTTAGCCCTAAGCTAATGCAGGTGGTTCCTATAATCTATGTGTAGCTAGGCTGTACGCCCTAAGGGAAACAATGGGATCACTAGCGTATCCCAGACTTAATCATCAATCGGCGATATGAATCGCCAACTGACTGGACGGAGGCGCTCCTATAACTCTAGGACAAACTCCTAACTCTAACACAAACACAAACAAACCACACAACACATCAAAGACAAACTCAAAACTCTAAAACTCTTTAACTAGGACAAACTCCTAACTCTAGAGGAAGATCTTGTTGAAAACAAGGTTTTGAAGATTTTTGGTATTTTTTCTGAAAATGGGTAAATGATTTATTTACAAAGGTTTGGCTGGACCTGAGATAAGAATCTCAAGCTGCACTACGTACCTCGTGGAAGAGGATCAAGCCAACGTAGTTCGAAACAGATTTCCTAACTACTCCTAATGACTCAAGATTTTTGAGATTTTTTGGTTTTTTAGATGTTTTTGTTGTTTTTAAGTATTTTTGACTCAAAGGGGACAAATCCTATCATCATAAGGGGAAGACAGGCTCCTGATATCCCGCAAAGGTTGGACAGCATCCTATGCTTTGCGGGGAAAAAGAACAGAAACACAGCTATGCAAGGGTTGGACAGCATCCTATACCTTGCAAGAGTGGATAGAAAAAAAAACATGATACGATGAGAGGTTGGATAAAATCCTAACCCCTATGATGATAGGACTGACTCCTGAAAGAAAGACAGACTCTCTAGCTAAGGACAGACTCCTAGGCTAAGGACTGACCCTGAAAATAGAATTCTAAGAAGGAGGTGCTAATGAGACAAAGCCTGTCTCCTAAAAGAAAAAGAGATAAAGAAGGGTCCTAGTGAGACTATCAAGCTAAGATAAAGCTCACAAGTAACAAGGAAAAAGAGACTTTGCGCATATTTAGCAAAGGTAAAACATCCAGCCGGGCCGGACAGCTACCTAGCCCTAGGGTGCAACAAATGTGCAACCCAATACCCATAAGGGTAAGGGGTATGTTGCCAAGCCGAGTAGGATGTTCTCCCAAAACCAAATGATGCACAAAGAGGAGGTTTAGCAAGAAAATGAGACTAGGTAAGTCTCTTAGACACAGAGGTAGAATAGAGAAAATACTAACAAGGAAAAAGAGACCTTGTGCATATTTGGCAAAGGTAAAACACCCAGCCGGGCCGGACAGCTACCTAGCCCTAGAGTGCAACAAATGTGCAACTCAATACCCATAAGGGTAAGGGGTATGATGCCAAGCCGGGTAGAGTGTTATCCCAAAACCAAACGACGCACAAAAAGGAGGGTTTAAGACCTATGATACTAAAGGTAGTCTTCTAGAGGTTAACTCAGGTTGATTCATTAATGAGACAACGCCTGTCTCCAAAGATTTGGATCTAAAAGACTAGGCAAGTCTTTTGAGAAAATAGAATGCTATTCGGACTGTGCAAGTCCCCTAGAGATGGGCTTGGGCTAGCGCCTTCATCGCCCTACAAGAAAAGGGGATTCTAATATCTAAAGAAAATTAACAGCAATCTATAAGACTGTGTTAGTCTATCAAAGAGAGAAGAAAAAGCTGCCAGATAATTGCAAATTTCACTCTATTTTTATAAAAATAAATCAAGTGCTAAGCAAAGAAGAATTTTCAATAAGAAAACAATACACAATCTAAAGCAATCATAAAATGATAAACATCATTAATTAGTCCAGACCAGCCGCTGGATAGCCTAATAAAGTAAAAACCATATTAAACACTTCAAAACCAACCACAAACCCCAATACGGGGACTCCAATGAAATCAGATGATGCCAAAGTAATCATCTGATATCATATACACATGATAATATTTCTAAGCCCGCCTTGAGATCAGACAGTACTCATGTCGATAATATCGAATAGAGTAGTCATCTGATCTCCTTCTTCCTATTAACAATTTATTTAAATAAAAAGGAATGAATATAATAAGCTTTGAAATAATCTCACCTGAACAATCCATTTATTACCGTCTTCGAACCCTAACTCAAAGTTTAGTATGAAAGAGAAGTAGTAAATTTCAAACAGATTATAGAAACACATTAAATGATATTTTCAATTTGTACAAATTTTAATACATAACAAGGCATCAACTTGTGCAGATTCAAATGAAAAACCATGAGAGTGAAATATAAGCAGATTTGTGCAAATAATGGGGCCGATGAGACAAAGCCTATCTCCAAAAGGGGTTTGATTTTTCTGAGACACAGCTTGTCTCCTAAGAGAAGGCTCCAGATAACTCTTTCATTCCCCTTGCAATGAAAGGACAAATTCTAAAGGTTTCTAAAGACTATGTAAGTCTAATAGAGAGTGAAGAAGAAAGAAGGGGGGACCACCACGACCAGGTAAATCCCTCTAAAGATGGGCTTGGGCTAGCGCCTTCATCGCCCTATACACAGCTGAAAAATCATGGATCATGCTCAAAATAGACACAAAAGCAATCACGAGAACCCAAAAACCTAAAGGTCATCTTAAACGGAAATCACAGCCCAAAGAGACTTAACCTTCTCCTCTCCCATCATGGTTTATGTAAGATGAATGTCTAAGGCTCATTTCTACAGTAAAAATTTTCTACTTGCTTTGCCATGAACAAATCCAACAATTCAAGAAGGTCATGCAAGTGCAAAACAAAGAGACTTGAGATGATGAATATAAGTAATTAATAAAGAAGACAAATATAAACAAGTTAAATTCCAAGATGTCGTTACTTTATATATGGATTCCAATGGTATTGAGCTTAATGACATTAGATCTGATCATTTTGGGCTAGACATAGATTACAGTCACAAACAAATGACAATTTAGATAACATGATAACAAAGGGAAACAAACTCATTTAGAAATGGATATTGTCCAAGTTATTTCCATGGTTGATTTTAGAGATAAAGACATCAAACATGAAGAGCATGAAGAAGAATTTGATAAAATAAAAAAAAATTAAATCATGTTGATTCCAAATAATCTTATCCGAGGTAAAAAAAAAATGAAATAACCCCTTGATTAAAATATAACTTGGCCTACATCATTACTCACACATATTTAGCAATTATAAAATTAAACTAAATCACATAACAGGATTATGCTACCTTTACTATTAAAACCTGTCATTCTTTTCACACTGATGATCAAAAGAAAGAGAATCAAAACACAAAAAATTAGATCACATTCCTGGAATTATCTTCAATATTTTAAACAATTCAGCTTAAGATATTCTTAATATCTTCAAGTACTTGCAGAAATTGAAGAAGAACACATACTACAATTAGATCCCTACTATCTGAACTAAATTGAAGCTCCGAAAGGAAATTTTTAAAACCGAACTAGATGATCTTCACTTAGAAAAATAGAAACATGTATTTAACATGTGATGATGTATATCTAAAGTTCTTCCTCTCAAAATCACTGGATCGAAGGTTTTCCATAGAGGAAAATAAGAAAGATCTGAAATTTGTGACCTAGTTCTAAGATTTAAAAGCACGGATCTGGATTAGCACAAATGAGAAAACACCTATGAAAGAAAGAAGCTCTGTATAAAATGTAGTATTTCCAGAAAAAGAAAAAAAGAAAAAAACCTGGTCAGAGCTCGCCGGAGAAGATGATCGGAGATGGATGGGAGCTGACGGATCGGAGATGAAAATTGCCGGATCTCCTTTTATAACTGCGCAGATCGAAGAAGGATCGAGTTGCAGATCTCAGATCTGCAGAGATAGCCGGAAGGGATTGGTTGGAGAAGATGCCAGAGAAGATGGAAGCCGCCGGAATCCGATCGGATTCTTGCCGGAGAAAAGGAAAATACGGATTTTTCTTTCTCTGCAACTCACTCTCTCTCTCTCTCTGCTTGAAGATAGATTTGAGGTTTTGTATGAACAGATTTGAAGCTGAGATGGAGAAAATGTTCAGAAATTGCAAATTCTGCCAGAGCTCCGGTGGATCTCGCCGGTGGGAGCTTGATCGGAGAAGAAGGAATCGATCGGAAAAGAAAAAAAAAGAAAAAGGGTTTGGGAATTTTGGGAATTTCTCTCTCTCTCTCTCTCTCTCTCTCTCTCTTTCTCTCGAACGGATTTTTTTCCTTTTCTTTTCTTTAAATGAGGGAAAAACGTGATATTTATAGAAATTTGGGCAGTTGATATCGGCACTCCCATTTGATAAGCGCACACATGCGCGACCCCAGCTGGCTAATGCACCCTCCCCACGCTTGATAACTGCACTAACTCCACTTGTCTTTTTCAAATTTTTTCGTCGGATCTTTCTGGAATTTTGCAGGGATTTTTCTGGGGTCTTAAGTTTTCCAAAAATGTATTCATGGGTAATTAGGGTCTTTGAATAACTTGAATTTTTCCTAAAATACAAGGTTTTTTTAGGGCAAAATGAAAACCTAGTGGGCCACCCCCCATTACACTACACACACCAATCCAGCCCGTTTACTGGGCAAACGCGCTCAGATCATGATGAAATTTTGCAGGGGGATAAAAGAGACCTGAATCCAGCCTAGGGTGAAGTTTGGGACCCCAATGCTGAGATTCGGATGGATTTGGCACGAGCCGGGAAGGTTTAGGGCTTAGTCAAAATGGGGTGTCTACAGATGCCCCTCTTTGGCAGAGCGTGCTTGTCGCGCGAATGTCAAAGCTGAACAGACGTCACATTTTGACTAGCCCCAAAATTGATTTAGAGAACAGGATGGAGAAAATGACTTGGTGAAGGTTGGATTATTAGAGGTTTGGTTTGTTAGGAGTGTTGGTTTTCTGCTCAGAGGCGGATGGTTTTATGCTCAGAGGCAAAATGGTTTATGCACGGAGGTTGAAAGGTTTTAGCTTAGATGCTAGGGAATTTTAGCTCGGAGGCCTGAGTTTTTGCACAGAGGCTTGTTTCTATGTTCAAAATCATGGTTTTATGCTCAGAGGCGAGGATTTATGCTTGGAAGCAAGGATTTGTGCTCGGAGGCAGGGTTTTATGCTCGGAGGCAAGGATTTATGCTCGGAGGCAGGGAATTATGCTCGGAGGCAGGGAATTATGCTCGGAGGCAGGGATTTATGCTCAGAGGCAGGGTTTTATGCTCGGAGGCAAGGAATTTATGCTCGGAGGCTGGGAATTTATGCTCGGAGGCAATGATTTATGCTCGGAGGCAGAGAATTATGCTCGGAGGCTGGGAATTATGCTCGGAGGCAGGGTTTTATGCTCGGAGGCAATGATTTATGCTCGGAGGCAGGGTTTTATGCTCGGAGGCAAGGATTTATGCTCGGAGGCAGGGTTTTATGCTCGGAGGCAAGGAATTTATGCTCGGAGGCTTGATGGTTTATGCACAGATGCAAATGATTTAATTTGAATGCTTGGTTTATTTATATTTTATGGATAGAAAGTCCACTGGGGATTATGAGATAGATTTTCAATAAGATGATAAGAAAGACTCTCAGAGGAATTTGACCAAAAACTCTACTGAAGCTCTTCTTATCTTCATTTAATGAAATCAATTATCTCAATTATCAGAGTTCACTTGATATCTTTTATAACCTGAACAGGTTATAAAAGATGCCCCTAGTACGAATTTACTTCCATGACAAATTCATAGGAGAACAAACATAGGGAACATTGTAGCAAAGGCTTTCATTTCCTGAATTTTTGAAGTTACAAATCTTTTCAAATACAACAGACTGAATCTGATAATCCTCTTCTCTTTCTGTCCGCTGCCAAAACTTCGAATGGTCTGAGTACTATCCTTCTGAACTCTGCTCTGCTCTATATCACTTTCGAGAATCTACAACCTCATCATTTTTCTATCACTCCAACCTTGGAGAGACATTGACCACACAGGACTCCCCACACAAGACCTTGGAGTTTAACCTTGACTTTGACAAGGACTGAACTGTGGCTAACAACAAAGGAGGACTTCAACCATGACTTGAATTCTAAGAGAAACTGAATCTGCTTTTCAGCCTGATAAGTATTTTAAAATGGTATAGTCTACCACTTCTTAGAATCTTTCAAAAACCGTATTTAAAGGTGTTTCATTCCTCTTTTCAGGTTTTCCGTCATGGTTATTATCCCTTTGGTTTGCTTAGTCTTAACTCCTTAGCTTATAGAGTGTCAGAAGAATCTCTACTGGCGCTTACTCAGACTTCAGAGTAATGCCTTAGAAGAAATAAAAGTCTTGCTGGCATTCAGAGGTTTTATCCTTTTGAAGTCACTGCCATGACCAAATCACCTTTTCGGGTTTTTGATTTGACGGACCGCCTGCCTTATATTTTGCCTAAGCCGCCCTTTCAGGTTTTCAACTTAGCAGGTGAATGACCCTAATTTTTGCCTAGACCGCCCTTTCGGGTTTTCAGTCTAGCGGGTCTAAGACTCCATCATTTTTTCTTTCTTTCTGTTTCTCTACAAACCTGGACCTAAAATACACCAGAAAGACTTTTAGGTAGGCTTGGGTTCAAACAGGTTAAACTTTTGGTTTGTTTTATGTATTTAACCGAATCTGGCCCTCCAGACGGCCTACGTATCCCCAAAGAAAATGGGAATCAGGTCCGCGTAGTTCGCCCATTTTTGGGGTTTCAAGGATTTTTTTGTTTTGTTCTTTCTTTCATACTTTCAAGGATTTGAAAAATTCGAAGTATTTGAAGAATTTGACCGAACCCGAATTAATCAGGTGGCCTACGTATCCTGTAAAAAGGAATCAGGTCAGAACGTAGTTCAAGCTTACTATCTTTTATGACGCAAGTCATAAAAGATGCCCCTGGTTTGTGTTTGTCAAGAAAAAAGGATTTTTTTTTTTTATATAAGCCCAAAGGGTTTGCAAACGGTATTTTGACTTTTGGGTTGTTAGCTTTTGGCTCTGATCGATCAAGGATGGCCTCCTGGTGTATTTAAGCATAGTACTTCTTTAGTTGGTCCAGGTTTGTAGGTTCTGTTAATTTTTCTCCATTTTCATTGAGGAGTCTTACGGCTTTTCCAGGCAGGACTTCATCAACAATGTAAGGACCAGACCAGTTTGGCCTGAATTTTCCTCTGGGATCGAACACCGGTGCTCGATAAGATTTCAAGACGAGATCTCCTGGTTTCAGGTCTCGAACCTTGACTTTCTTATTGAATGCCCTTTCGATTCTTCTCTGATACCCTTGGATGTGGTATAAGGCTCTGAGCCTCTTTTCATCAATCATCTGCAATTCATCATGTCTGGCTTTGGCCCACTCAGACTCTGGCAGATTCGCTTCCATCATAACTCTTAAAGACGGGATTCTCACTTCAATAGGGAGGACTGCTTCCATTCCGTAAACTAGAGAGTACGGAGTTACACCTGTAGAGGATCTGATCGACGTCCTGTAAGCCCACAAAGCATACGGGAGTTTATTCGACCAATCTTTATAAGTTTCAGTCATTTTGCTGATTATGACTTTGATATTCTTATTTGCCGCCTCTACAGCACCATTTGTCTGCGGTCTGTAAGGAGATGACTTGTGATGCTTGATTTTAAATTCTTCGCACAGGTGCACTACCTCTTTCTTGAAGTGAGATCCATTGTCAGAAATCAACTCATGAGGTACTCCATATCTGCAAATGATGTTTGCACGGATGAACTTCGCAACTGTATTGGAAGTTATGGAAGTATATGAAGCAGCTTCTATCCACTTCGTGAAATAGTCAATGGCCACCAAGATGTACTCGTGCCCACTTGACGACTTAGGATAAACTTTGCCAATGATATCAATCCCCCATATTGAAAATGGCCATGGCGAGGTCATAGAATGCAGCTCTGACGGAGGCACATGAATAAGATTCGCATAGACTTGGCATTTATGACATTTCTTCACAAATGCGAAACAATCTGTTTCCATTGAGGGCCAATAGAAACCGAGTCTAAGGATCTTCCTTGATAGCATTTTACCATTCATGTGAGGACCACAAACACCTTCATGTGTTTGTTCAATGAGCTCCGCAGCCTGATCTTCATCAACACACAGAAGCTGAATCCCATCAAAGGATCTTCTGTACAATTCTTCACCACAAATGATGAAGTTAGCGGCGAATCTCTGAAGAGTTTTTCTTTCTTTGCTGGAAGCTTCAGGGGGATGCCCCTTGCCTGAAATGAGATTTCGGATATCAGTATACCACGGTTTTCCATCTGGACATCGCGCTGATATCTCAATGGCATTTACATGCGCTGGAGCCCATTGCGACCTCACAGCTAAAGGCTGGACCTCCATTGTCTCAGAAATATCCAACATCGAGGCTAAGGTAGCCAAGGCGTCTGCAAAATGATTCTTGGTTCTCGACAGATGGGTAAATGAAATACTCTTGAATTTCTTGGCCAGAGATTCGAGATAGAAATTATACGGGATCAATTTTGATTCTCTTGTCTTCCAATTACCATTGGTTTGACAAATTATCAGAATTGAATCTCCAAATACATCAATCTCTTGGACTTTCAAAGATAAAGCTGCCTCAAGTCCTGCGATACAAGCTTCGTATTCTGCCATGTTATTTGTACATTCGAATTGCAACTTGATGGATATTGGGATGTATTCTTTCTTGGGAGATACAAGCACTGCTCCTATTCCTTGTCCTCGATTGTTAACGGCTCCATCAAAGTACATTGTCCATCTGGTATTTGGAATTTCTTCTTCAAGTTCCATGATCTCTTCATCAGGAAATTCAGCCTTCAGAAAAGCATTCTCCTCAACAGGAGCATCAGCTAGCTGCTCAGCAATAACCCGTCCTTTGACAGATTTCTGAGTGACGTATGTGATGTCAAACTCAGATAACAATAGCAACCACCTTGCAGTTCTTCCTGTAAGGGCGGGCTTCTCGAATAAGTACTTCAACGGATCCATCCGTGAAAGCAGAAATACCTTATTCGATAATAGATAATGCCTAAGCCTTTGAGTCGCCCAGACTAATGCTAGACAAGTCTTTTCCAAGATAGTGTACTTTATCTCGTACTCTAGCATTTTCTTGCTGATGTAGTAGATAGGCTTCTCCTTCTTAGATCCTACATCTTGCTGAGCAAGCATACAACCCATTGCTGTATCTGTGATGGACAAATACATCAACAATGGTTGACCAGGAATGACTGGGGATAAGACAGGAGGCAAAGACAAACACTGCTTGACCTTTTCAAATGCTTCCTGACATTCTTCATTCCATTTCTTGGAGGAATTCTTTTTCAATAATTTGAAGATGGGTTCACATGTCATAGTTAAATGAGATATGAATCTCCTCAAGTATTGCACTTTGCCAAGGAATCCACGAATTTGCTTTTCTGTCTTTGGTGGTTGCATTTCTTGGATAGCCTTGATTTTCTGAGGATCCACTTCGATTCCTCTTTCACTGACCATGAATCCCAGCAACTTCCCTGACGTGACCCCAAATACACATTTATTTGGGTTCAAGCAAAGTTGAAACTTTCGGATTCGCTCAAAGAACTTTCTCAAAGCGACTGTATGCTCTGGCCGAGTCCTGCCTTTGACAATCATGTCATCGACATAGACCTCGACCTCCTTATGAATCATGTCATGAAGAAGAGTAGTCGCAGCTCTCTGATAGGTGGCACCAGCATTTTTGAGACCAAACGGCATTACTCGGTAACAATATGTACCCCATTGAGTAATAAATGCCGTCTTCATCATATCCTCAGGCACCATCTTGATCTGATTGTAGCCTGAAAACCCATCCATGAAGGATAACAGAGCATGTCCAGCAGTGTTGTCTACTAGGATATCAATGTTCGGAAGAGGAAAATCATCTTTCGGACTGGCCTTGTTCAGATCTCTGAAATCAACGCACATCCTGACTTTTCCATCTTTCTTGGGCACAGGAACTATATTTGCAAGCCATTCGGGATATTCCACTACTTCAATGAATTTTACCTCAAGTAGTTTCTTCACCTCATCATGAACCTTTAACTCCCATTCTGTCTTGAGTTTTCGGAGTTTTTGCTTCTTCGGCTTGATGCCCGGGATTAGAGGTAATCTGTGCTGGACAATGTCCTCACTCAATCCCGGCATGTCATCGTAAGACCAAGCAAAGACCTCCTTAAACTCTTTTAGCAAGGTGATTAATTCTTCGCGCTCCTCAGGAGATAAAGTTTTGCCAATCCGAATCTCCCGAATTAAAGTTTCATCACCTATATTTACGGTTTCAATTTCTTCTTCGAGTGGTTTTGCTCGGCGAATCTCCTCTTGTTGAATCATGTATTTGATTTCAAAAGGAGTTTCGTCGGCTTCCTCGTTTGAGGGGGAGTCTTGATTATTATTATTATTAGTTATTTGATCAGGCTTTGAAGCAGAATCAGAAACAGAATTAGAAATAAAGACAGGATCGTACACAAATGAGTCTTTTATTTCTTTTGCAGAATTGATGATTACAACGAATGATTCACCCACATCGGGCGTTACAGACTCTGAATTCAAATGAAATGACATGTTGACATCAGTATCAACATAGACAGGACTATGTACAAATGAAAAATCAGCAAAAACATCCTCTGACCGAGACTCGACAGGGACCGACTCTTCACCTCCGAGAACTACTCCGACCTCTATGGTACCTGCATCAAAAGAAAAGTTAGAAATGACAGACTCTGGGTTGAACTCAGAAACTGACACATTTGTTGAAATGACTGACTCTTTTGAAAGGACTGGACTATACTGGAGGACTACTTGGGGTATAACCTGTGCGGTCCAATTGTCTAAAGGTCCAGTGGCTGGAGTAATGCAATCCCTTGGGCTCGTGAAGGGCACATCTCCTCCAATCATAGCGACGATTGGGGCCTCAACCTGATATAGGGAGTCTAGGAGATGCGGCTCAATATTTTCTGCCCAATCTGCAGCTGGTTTTTCTGCTATCGATGCCAAGGCAAACTGCTCACTGTAGAAATCTTCTGACAACTCATCTGTGAAGAAGATCTCTAACCCTGGAAGCTTCTTCCCAGTCTTATCGCACCAGGTCTCAGGAAAACCATAGAACGGACAGTCTGCCCCTTCTCTTCTGAATCGGCCATTCATAATCATGCTGTACGGTCTTGTCGGAAATTCTGTACCCCGACGACGGCATTCAGCCCACTTCATCATATAACGCTTCATTTCTTGAACCTCTTTCGGAGTTGGCTCGTACCCTAACCCGAATAATCCGCCGACTGCTTTCAATTCCGGCCACTCAGTTGGGCCCTGCAGATTTCTTCCCAGACCAGTTCCCGGGACATAACCATATTTTCGCATTATCTTCACCACTTGAGTGTTTGTGCTCGAGAGAAACATTATTTCTTCATTCATTGCTTCCCCAAAGGAAATAGTAGAGACTTCTAATGAAAAGCCAGTTAAACTAACATCTCTTGATTTTTCAGTGCTCAGTTCAGATGTTATTTGTCCAACTTCCGGCTCAGGGTCTCCTCGCACTGTGATCACCTTGTTATTCTTAACAAATTTCAACTTCTGATGCAAAGTTGAAGGAATAACTCCGACCTTGTGCAGCCAAGGTCGGCCCAGAAGAAGGAAGAAAGAAGTCTTTATATCGAGTACTTGGAATTCAACCTCAAAGGTTTCTCCCCCTATTTCGATATCGGTGGCCAGTATCCCGATCACGTCTCTTCTCGTACCATCATATGCTAATATGCCTTGCTCAGATGGTATGAAGTTGTTGGGCCCAAATCCCAAAGTAACAGCGGTGCTCAAAGGACATACGTTTAGAGCAGACCCGTTGTCTACTAGCACTTCAGGTACCCTTTTCTTGTTGCAGATTATGGTAATCCTGAGAGGTCGAGTGTGATCTCTACCCTCCGGAGGCAAATCCTCATCAGTGAAGGATAAAGTCTTTGAGGCCCTTGCCATGGCAACTAGACTGACTAGTTCGTCAGGAGTAATCTCGACTGACACTTGGGATGCGTTAAGCTCTCGAAGTACAACTTGTCGGTGCTTTGGGGATGCCATCAACAAACCCCAAATTGAAACATTAGCTTGTGTTTTCTTCAATTGTTTCAACAAGTTGTCTTCTTCTTCTTCTACAGTCTGTCTTTGCCTCTGATTTTCTGATGCTCGGGCTATTTCGGCAGGATTCTCAGCTCTGAGTTCAACTGGCTTAAAGACCCGACCACCACGTGTGACATGACGAAGCTCGTCACACTGATCCTCTAGAAGCAACAAGTCTTCTTCCTCTAGTCTCAAAACATAGGGGACTTTTTCTTTCATCTCTTCTTCCTCCTCACTCTTGAGGACATAAGAACAAGAACACTCAGAGGATCCTGTTAATCCTTCATCTGGAAGGGACAGTATGTAAGGCTTCTTGTTTTCAATCGCTTCGTCTTCATCATCCCATCTCAGAACATACGGTCTATCAGAAATAACCGCACAAATACGGGAGTGATCTAAGAGGATTTCTTCAGTGAAAATGGCATACACGTTCGGGGGAGGCATTGCATGTGTAGGCAATGGGTTTCGAGTGACATTCGGTGCTTCAACGGCAAGATCCTTTGCTTCTATCATGTCTTGGATCTTGTGTCTTAAAGCCATGCATTTGTCAGTCAAATGCCCTGAATTCTGATGATAATCGCAGTACTGGTCCTTCCTCCAATACTTGGGCAAAGGGTTAGGAAGCTCTCTAGGTTCCAACAAAGTAATCTTTTTATCTCTCAGCAACTTCTTCAAAGCCACTGATAAGGAGTAAGGGAGGGGGTCAAACTGACGAAAAACCTTCTTTTCAATAGGCCTCCTGACTTCAGTCACCGTTCTGGATGGTGGTTGATCATAACCCGGTGGTCTGGCATAACTGGAAGGCCTGGTATAGTTAAGATTGTGCACCTCCTTCGGTGCCACAATAGGTCTTTTTCCCTCTCTCACATCAGACGAAGATCTTGATCTTAGTCCCTTGGACAAAGCATCTTCGATTTGAGTCCCTGTTTTTATCAGATGATTGAAGTCCAGAAAATACTGAATAGCCATGTGATGATAGTATTGCGGGGATAGGTTCTTGACAACAATCTTAATTTGATCGGCATCTGATAATCGATGTGTCATCTGCGCCGCTTTACGCCTCCATCGGCGAATGAAAGAAGTGAAGGTTTCATTGTGCCCTTGTTTCAGCGCCTTCAGATCTCTTTTTGTCACATCTATTCCCTCCTCCATGGAGAATTGCTCAACAAATCTATTGGCAATATCCTCCAGAGTTCTGATCTCTTCGGTTTTCAAGCTTAAAAACCATTTCTTTGCTGTTCCAGTAAGAGATCTAGGGAAAAGAAGAGCAATCTGCTCTGGAGTAAGCCCATGCTGCTGTAAGAGAGGAATAAGGGCTTTCAGATGACTCTTGGGACATCCTGTCCCATCATACTTATCATGATCCGGCATCTTGAAATTAGGAGGTAGCACAACTCCCGGTATTATCATATACTCGGCCATGTTTAATTTTTTCGGACCCTGCATTTTCATGCTCTCCATCTCCTGGGCCATCTTATCCAACCTATCGACTATCCCCTTGCCTTTATCCAGATGGGGGAGACAGTTCTCTTCTTCATACTGCTCGTCATCAGAATGGTCAAAGACTGGCAACACAGGAGGCTGAGCCATCATAGGAGGTGGGCGAGGCATGATTGGGGTTTGCTGAGGTGCAGGATTCTTGGTAGTAGATTCTCTGTCATTCTTTAATCGGGCTATTTCTTCATTAATGGTACTCAATTGCAACATTATAGCTTTCATCATCTCAATGGTGTCCATACTATTTTGCCCATTCTCTGCCATCGCTTCAGGGGTTGGTTGGACGGGTGAAAGTATTTCTTGAAAATTCAAGGAAGGCGATAAAGGAGAAGTAAAAGAAAAAGGTGACAAGGATTGTCGGCTCAGCCTGGAATCAGATGTCTGACGGGACCAGGTTGGTTTTGAAACGAGGATTTTCTTAGGAGCAATGGCTGCTCAATCAAGAATCCTGAAATGGAAGTATAATCAACTAGATTAAAATTTTGATAATCGAGATAAACTATCTTGATCAAACAATGACAAAAAAAACAAAAACACACTTTCATTAATAAAATCCAAATTGTGATTACAACGGATGAAAAAAATTAATCTCTGATCACAGCTGGATAAACAGACTGACAAGAATGGGAAATGCAGAAATCGGAATAACAAAACATGATATGGATCTTCAAGGTTCCTCAATCCGAGCTCTCCGGCTTGCGGGCTCTTCCGATATTTCTCCACGTCGGAATTTGCGAGATAAACCTAACCTCCTTTCTATATTTTTGTTTCCCCAAGCAGCCACAATGGATCGGACGAGATCAGGAGTAAGATCTTCACAAAGAGGAGGGACTATGATTCCGGGAGGACATGGAATTCCCGTAATCTGATGGAGAATTCGTATGGGTGCATAAAAAGAAGATTTCTCGATACCCATGAGGTAAACAAATGAATGTGGGTAAGTGCTAGTAAAAACATGGAAACATGAATGACTTACCCAGCGAAACTGGCTCTCCTCTACATGTTGTAACCAATTGTGCCATTCATCAATGGACTGAGGTTGGTTGGCTATTGGTTTCCATGTATGGAAATTCTTCAGGGTATACGGATCTTGTTTTTGTCGCTGAAGAATTTGAAATTTTTCACCAAGCCAGACATACAACAACTTCACACACCCACAGAAATTGTCTTTGATATTTTGGGAAGCAATAAGATCTAGTCCCAAAAAGGTCTCTGCTAACATGGTAGGAATGGGATTCCTCCCTTTGTTAATTTGGTCTACCACAGTTAACAAGGTTAACGGAGCAACACGAGGGTTTTTCCGAATGACATATCGCGCAAAGACACTAAAAATCAAAGCATTGCGTCGACAACTCTGAAAACGAGAGTTAGTAGGATCGACGTTTTCAGAAAAAAGGGTGATGAGGTTTTGAACTTGCACACATGTATCCGTTAAGCATGAAAGTGCATCAACGGTTTGATTTTTGAATAGCTTGCAAAAAATGGAATGAGAGGAATCTATGTTCGAAGATTGTATCCAAAGTCCATCTGTTGGGAGCTCTAATAAAGCACACCAATCTTCGAATATAGGACAAAGCTCGAATGATCCAAATCGAAAAACATGAAGATTAGGATCCCAGGATCTAGCGGCTGCTTGGAGAAACTTCCAATTTATATCGGAAACACTCAAATGACTGAAGGCACAGATGAACCGATCAGCCATACTCCTATCCGAGGATTCTAGCGGAAGAGCCCCAATAGTCTCGCTTATCCAGCCTTTCAACAAATTATTCGCCATGATTTAACCTAAACACAAAGAATAGGATGGGATAATTAGGGAATGGAGAATAACTTGGAATAAACAAAGAATAAAGATGGACTTAACCAATAATCACAAGAAGGATATAATTGGCGACATCAAATGTTCCATTGATGATCAAAGATGATCAGAAACTCAGGGAAGAGACCACGGTCATAAAATGACAAAAGTAAATCATAGACCGGATCTAAATCTGAAAGGTGGACGACAAAAATGTACGATCAAGAAGATCAATAATGATAGACTATGGTCATAGAGACAGCAGACAGGCTATCGACCATATCTAAGACAGGACGAACAATAATCTGAGTAATACAACAAAAGAATGGATAAATGAGGTTTGCATTTGAAGGATGAAAACAGGTAATATTTATCATCACTGGGTCGAGGAATAAACCATAGCTATGAGTGTGACAGGTAGAAGCCACTAGCTAGGTTTAGATCTGAAAAATGAATATACACGATTGATTGATTCAAGCCCAGGAATCTCTACTAGAAAGTAGGTCCTACACTTATAATCAAAAGATATATGGACAAAATCTCCATGACTAGAGCAAAAGATAGGCCACGACCATGAGAGGGCAAGTAAAAGCCACTGGTCGGGTCTAGATCCGAAGAACGGACTGATATGACTAATTTGATTAGATAAGGAAGCCTCACTAATGAGTAGGCTCTAATCTGATAATCAAAATATAGATATATACATATATATCCTAACCAGGGGCACCAGCCCTAAATATGATTCCATAGAGTCAAGAAGCTTGACTCAAGACAGACATGTGAGTGTATTAGGATTGCGATGTAGTCACATAAGGTGAGCTACAATAATCTAAGAAATAGGACATGGCTCCTAAATCTAAGCTCCAACATGTGTGAGCAACACATGTTCGTCCTTATATGAATGCAATATATATATAAGCACATGCAGATCCTAATTGGGTTTTACTAAATCAACATATATATCCATGTACATAATATATGTAAAATGAAAGTAGAGCTCCGGACTCAATCAGGTACTATGCATATGATCCATACTTTAAGTATATAACACAAGTACACCGAGTGTTATATACAGTATGCTTCATTGCTCACCGGCTGCTGTAAACACAAGTACACCGAGTGTTTACGACTGCAGCACTGGCGCATAGCTTGGTAATAGATACAACAGCACCATCTGGATAGTGATATCCCATGAGGCACGCATTATATCTATCCCGTGGAGCCAATAATAAGAAAATCAATAAAAGAAAATGAAGAACAAAATGATGTATGCTGTGCAATGTGTGAATCCCTTGTTTTAAACACCTATCTGGTGCCCCTGGATTCTAAGCGATTAAATTCCCATTTATAATGATTTTAGCTCAAAATTCTTCAAAATTAATAACAAATGGCATTTTAACAGAGTTAGGCAATGTTCCAAGAACTCCCCAGCAGAGTCGCCAGCCTGTGGACCCCGATCCGAGAGAGGCGGCGGTGGAGGACGTGTGCCCCCACGCGAGTCAGTCTCAGGATCATCCACGTGAATGGAGAGCTCTACCAAGGAACTCTCGAAAGAAGTGCCCCTCACAGCATGAGTGGCGATACAAAGGTGAGATACCTCTCGATTCGGGGACTAGCCCAGATTCGAGGCGTACCTTAAACAAAGAAGAGTCGCCATCCAAGGAAAAAGGCAAATGGGCCCTGGATCCCATACTATGCTCTGTTGCAACGGATAACCAGAGATATAAAATAAGGTTCGTGCCTGGTTACGAATTCGGAAGGTCTAAAGAGCACCTCATCCGCCCAAGTGCAAACACCTGGTCTCTTATGCCATTTACTTAATAATTTTGAAGAGCTTTGGGCGAAAATCATATGGAATGGGAATGAATATCTCCGAGAAGACGTCTATCTAATCATGCATGTCTCGGAGATGAAATCAAAGGCACACAAGATAAAATAAAAGAAACATGTGTCACCTAAGCATAGCTAGGTTATAAGTGACATGCCTAATGGGTGTCTAAGTTCTGATGAACAAACACATGCACGACACACCAAAAAAGTATAAGGTCTGCGCAATAAAGTAAGAAAACACTGCAAAACATAGAAAAATGACTCGATACTATACAAACCTAAGACTCTAATCTATACCTAGGCCCGAGTCTTTAGATGATCTGATGTTCATCCAAAGAAGCCTACGTATCCCCGCCTCCACGAGAATCAAGGCAACGTAGTTCTTCGCACCTATTCTAAGCTATGATGCCTAAGACATCTAGACCTCTATCCTAGACTCGATCTAAAAGACCGGACTAGTTCTTAAAGCTTCTTGTGTGATTATTTAAATTCCAATGGATTGTAGATTTTAGGACACCCTATATGCCTTAACTAAATGCAGGTTAGCCCTAAGCTAATGCAGGTGGTTCCTATAATCTATGTGTAGCTAGGCTGTACGCCCTAAGGGAAACAATGGGATCACTAGCGTATCCCAGACTTAATCATCAATCGGCGATATGAATCGCCAACTGACTGGACGGAGGCGCTCCTATAACTCTAGGACAAACTCCTAACTCTAACACAAACACAAACAAACCACACAACACATCAAAGACAAACTCAAAACTCTAAAACTCTTTAACTAGGACAAACTCCTAACTCTAGAGGAAGATCTTGTTGAAAACAAGGTTTTGAAGATTTTTGGTATTTTTTCTTAAAATGGGTAAATGATTTATTTACAAAGGTTTGGCTGGACCTGAGATAAGAATCTCAAGCTGCACTACGTACCTCGTGGAAGAGGATCAAGCCAACGTAGTTCGAAACAGATTTCCTAACTACTCCTAATGACTCAAGATTTTTGAGATTTTTTGGTTTTTTAGATGTTTTTGTTGTTTTTAAGTATTTTTGACTCAAAGGGGACAAATCCTATCATCATAAGGGGAAGACAGGCTCCTGATATCCCGCAAAGGTTGGACAGCATCCTATGCTTTGCGGGGAAAAAGAACAGAAACACAGCTATGCAAGGGTTGGACAGCATCCTATACCTTGCAAGAGTGGATAGAAAAAAAAACATGATACGATGAGAGGTTGGATAAAATCCTAACCCCTATGATGATAGGACTGACTCCTGAAAGAAAGACAGACTCTCTAGCTAAGGACAGACTCCTAGGCTAAGGACTGACCCTGAAAATAGAATTCTAAGAAGGAGGTGCTAATGAGACAAAGCCTGTCTCCTAAAAGAAAAAGAGATAAAGAAGGGTCCTAGTGAGACTATCAAGCTAAGATAAAGCTCACAAGTAACAAGGAAAAAGAGACTTTGCGCATATTTAGCAAAGGTAAAACATCCAGCCGGGCCGGACAGCTACCTAGCCCTAGGGTGCAACAAATGTGCAACCCAATACCCATAAGGGTAAGGGGTATGTTGCCAAGCCGAGTAGGATGTTCTCCCAAAACCAAATGATGCACAAAGAGGAGGTTTAGCAAGAAAATGAGACTAGGTAAGTCTCTTAGACACAGAGGTAGAATAGAGAAAATACTAACAAGGAAAAAGAGACCTTGTGCATATTTGGCAAAGGTAAAACACCCAGCCGGGCCGGACAGCTACCTAGCCCTAGAGTGCAACAAATGTGCAACTCAATACCCATAAGGGTAAGGGGTATGATGCCAAGCCGGGTAGAGTGTTATCCCAAAACCAAACGACGCACAAAAAGGAGGGTTTAAGACCTATGATACTAAAGGTAGTCTTCTAGAGGTTAACTCAGGTTGATTCATTAATGAGACAACGCCTGTCTCCAAAGATTTGGATCTAAAAGACTAGGCAAGTCTTTTGAGAAAATAGAATGCTATTCGGACTGTGCAAGTCCCCTAGAGATGGGCTTGGGCTAGCGCCTTCATCGCCCTACAAGAAAAGGGGATTCTAATATCTAAAGAAAATTAACAGCAATCTATAAGACTGTGTTAGTCTATCAAAGAGAGAAGAAAAAGCTGCCAGATAATTGCAAATTTCACTCTATTTTTATAAAAATAAATCAAGTGCTAAGCAAAGAAGAATTTTCAATAAGAAAACAATACACAATCTAAAGCAATCATAAAATGATAAACATCATTAATTAGTCCAGACCAGCCGCTGGATAGCCTAATAAAGTAAAAACCATATTAAACACTTCAAAACCAACCACAAACCCCAATACGGGGACTCCAATGAAATCAGATGATGCCAAAGTAATCATCTGATATCATATACACATGATAATATTTCTAAGCCCGCCTTGAGATCAGACAGTACTCATGTCGATAATATCGAATAGAGTAGTCATCTGATCTCCTTCTTCCTATTAACAATTTATTTAAATAAAAAGGAATGAATATAATAAGCTTTGAAATAATCTCACCTGAACAATCCATTTATTACCGTCTTCGAACCCTAACTCAAAGTTTAGTATGAAAGAGAAGTAGTAAATTTCAAACAGATTATAGAAACACATTAAATGATATTTTCAATTTGTACAAATTTTAATACATAACAAGGCATCAACTTGTGCAGATTCAAATGAAAAACCATGAGAGTGAAATATAAGCAGATTTGTGCAAATAATGGGGCCGATGAGACAAAGCCTATCTCCAAAAGGGGTTTGATTTTTCTGAGACACAGCTTGTCTCCTAAGAGAAGGCTCCAGATAACTCTTTCATTCCCCTTGCAATGAAAGGACAAATTCTAAAGGTTTCTAAAGACTATGTAAGTCTAATAGAGAGTGAAGAAGAAAGAAGGGGGGACCACCACGACCAGGTAAATCCCTCTAAAGATGGGCTTGGGCTAGCGCCTTCATCGCCCTATACACAGCTGAAAAATCATGGATCATGCTCAAAATAGACACAAAAGCAATCACGAGAACCCAAAAACCTAAAGGTCATCTTAAACGGAAATCACAGCCCAAAGAGACTTAACCTTCTCCTCTCCCATCATGGTTTATGTAAGATGAATGTCTAAGGCTCATTTCTACAGTAAAAATTTTCTACTTGCTTTGCCATGAACAAATCCAACAATTCAAGAAGGTCATGCAAGTGCAAAACAAAGAGACTTGAGATGATGAATATAAGTAATTAATAAAGAAGACAAATATAAACAAGTTAAATTCCAAGATGTCGTTACTTTATATATGGATTCCAATGGTATTGAGCTTAATGACATTAGATCTGATCATTTTGGGCTAGACATAGATTACAGTCACAAACAAATGACAATTTAGATAACATGATAACAAAGGGAAACAAACTCATTTAGAAATGGATATTGTCCAAGTTATTTCCATGGTTGATTTTAGAGATAAAGACATCAAACATGAAGAGCATGAAGAAGAATTTGATAAAATAAAAAAAAATTAAATCATGTTGATTCCAAATAATCTTATCCGAGGTAAAAAAAAAATGAAATAACCCCTTGATTAAAATATAACTTGGCCTACATCATTACTCACACATATTTAGCAATTATAAAATTAAACTAAATCACATAACAGGATTATGCTACCTTTACTATTAAAACCTGTCATTCTTTTCACACTGATGATCAAAAGAAAGAGAATCAAAACACAAAAAATTAGATCACATTCCTGGAATTATCTTCAATATTTTAAACAATTCAGCTTAAGATATTCTTAATATCTTCAAGTACTTGCAGAAATTGAAGAAGAACACATACTACAATTAGATCCCTACTATCTGAACTAAATTGAAGCTCCGAAAGGAAATTTTTAAAACCGAACTAGATGATCTTCACTTAGAAAAATAGAAACATGTATTTAACATGTGATGATGTATATCTAAAGTTCTTCCTCTCAAAATCACTGGATCGAAGGTTTTCCATAGAGGAAAATAAGAAAGATCTGAAATTTGTGACCTAGTTCTAAGATTTAAAAGCACGGATCTGGATTAGCACAAATGAGAAAACACCTATGAAAGAAAGAAGCTCTGTATAAAATGTAGTATTTCCAGAAAAAGAAAAAAAGAAAAAAACCTGGTCAGAGCTCGCCGGAGAAGATGATCGGAGATGGATGGGAGCTGACGGATCGGAGATGAAAATTGCCGGATCTCCTTTTATAACTGCGCAGATCGAAGAAGGATCGAGTTGCAGATCTCAGATCTGCAGAGATAGCCGGAAGGGATTGGTTGGAGAAGATGCCAGAGAAGATGGAAGCCGCCGGAATCCGATCGGATTCTTGCCGGAGAAAAGGAAAATACGGATTTTTCTTTCTCTGCAACTCACTCTCTCTCTCTCTCTGCTTGAAGATAGATTTGAGGTTTTGTATGAACAGATTTGAAGCTGAGATGGAGAAAATGTTCAGAAATTGCAAATTCTGCCAGAGCTCCGGTGGATCTCGCCGGTGGGAGCTTGATCGGAGAAGAAGGAATCGATCGGAAAAGAAAAAAAAAGAAAAAGGGTTTGGGAATTTTGGGAATTTCTCTCTCTCTCTCTCTCTCTCTCTCTCTCTCTCTCTCTTTCTCTCGAACGGATTTTTTTCCTTTTCTTTTCTTTAAATGAGGGGAAAACGTGATATTTATAGAAATTTGGGCAGTTGATATCGGCACTCCCATTTGATAAGCGCACACATGCGCGACCCCAGCTGGCTAATGCACCCTCCCCACGCTTGATAACTGCACTAACTCCACTTGTCTTTTTCAAATTTTTTCGTCGGATCTTTCTGGAATTTTGCAGGGATTTTTCTGGGGTCTTAAGTTTTCCAAAAATGTATTCATGGGTAATTAGGGTCTTTGAATAACTTGAATTTTTCCTAAAATACAAGGTTTTTTTAGGGCAAAATGAAAACCTAGTGGGCCACCCCCCATTACACTACACACACCAATCCAGCCCGTTTACTGGGCAAACGCGCTCAGATCATGATGAAATTTTGCAGGGGGATAAAAGAGACCTGAATCCAGCCTAGGGTGAAGTTTGGGACCCCAATGCTGAGATTCGGATGGATTTGGCACGAGCCGGGAAGGTTTAGGGCTTAGTCAAAATGGGGTGTCTACAACATGACACTAACTATGAGCAAATTAATAAGGCAGAGAGAAGCTATCTGCAATTTTGAACAGGGGTCATGAGAATACCATTGGAATCGATGGAGCCGAGAGTTGTACCGAGCCCAAACACCATTCTTGTTGAACAACTTCACTAAGGTAAAGAAGAGTGATGGATAGTTTCAATAACAAAGGTTGTTTCAGTCAATGATCTTATCCTAATGTAGTCATAGCATCTAGTGAGCCAAACACAGTGAATGCCTTGCTATACTTCCATTTTCATACAACAAGATAAATCAGAATGGGGCTAATTAAAACAAAATCTCTGACTAAGAGTTAAGATAAGAACACATTACCGGATGCATGAAAATCACTTAGAAGTTGACACTAAAAGAATATCACCTTAATCAAACAAATGAAAATCATTGGAAAATAAATGTATTACCTGATACTTGTGACCTCGGTTCCCCATCTCTGCAAATCTTATTCGAATTGTCTACCTCTCCTTCTCTTTTTCTTGTTGAATTCAGATTGGGTAGGTGCTGCAATAAAGGTAACTAAATGATGATAGATCTAAGGGGAATGAGTGTAGGGATGAGCTATATATGGTGACCTGTTAGCATAGAGAGAAAGATGGAGAAAATGGAATAAATGGGGTCAAAAACTGCTGTTGGAGTGGCTATAGGTGCATGAATTTGTTGGAGATGGGGTTTGTGGTGAAAATGATGGTGGGAATCCAAGAGTTGGGAATCCTCCTTGGGCGAACTCTCTTTTTCTTTTAATGTTGCTGACCTTCCTTGAAGATGCGGCTGACTTAAATGGAGTTGCTGGAAATAATGGAGGATTGCCGGATTTTGATGGGCCACCGGAGAAGACGGAAGTTGTCGTAGATTAATGGGTTTGGGTCGGATGGAGATGCAATGGGTTTAAGGCAATTGAGAAGAAGGTTAGCAAGAATGTGGAGGTAAAAAAAAATGAAATGGGTTTGGGATCTAGTGAGAAGGGGTTTGAGATGGGTTGGAGATGTACAGGGGGCAAAAACAGGGGATAGGATTTGGAGAGGGTGAAGATGAGAAAATGGTGGTGGGGTGGTGGCTGAAAAGGTAGAGGTGATGATGGCAATGGATGGTGGATGGAATGGGTTAAGATGGAGGCTAAGATTGGTTTGGATGGTCGGATTCCGGCAAGACTCTCGCCGGAATCAATGGAGGCTAAGGTTAGAAAAGGGGAGATAGTGGGGAAGGGTTTGAGAAGAGGGTTTGGATCATAAGGGCAGTGGTGGTTTGGCCGGACGGTGGTGGGTGAAGAGGGTTTTGATTGAGCAAGAAGATGGTTGTGGGCGGATTCCGGAGGGGTTTGCCGGATTCCGGCGAGGATTGTCAGGGAAGACGAAGATGAAGCTTTCCGGAGTAAAGAATGGTGGCTGAGATGGTAGGAGTGAAGAGGATGATGGTCGGAGATGGTGATGGCTTGCCGGAGGTGGGGAAATGGGTTTGCCGGATTCGGCCGGTGGAGACGAAGATGGTGGCTCCCCTTTTTTCTTCTCCCTCCCTCTCTCTCTCTCTCTCTCTCTCTCTCTCTCTCTCTCTCTACTGTCTGGAAAATGAAGAATCCCCCTCCCTTCCTTGTGGCTGCAAGATGAGGCCCCCTTTTGGGGAGAAGAACAAAAGAATCCCCCCTTTACAAATGCCCTAATCCATGCTACTTAAAGAAAAATGAGAAATTCACATTCCCCATTCGTTCCCTTGACAGCCCCCCTTGTAGTGTATTTTTTTAATCATGGTTTATTATACAGGGGGGCTAGGTAAGAAACAGGGAGTGAAGATGAGTGATATATTTGTCTCATTTACCTCTGATGGACACCCCTTTTAAACTCTGATTCACCCCTCTTTAACATAAAAAGGCAAATGATATCCGTACAACTATGTTTTGATAATTGTACTGACTCAGCTTGTCTTTTCTTCGGTTCTATCTTGTAGGGGTATAAAATACCCAAAAGTAAAGACAGCGGGTGTACATAAGAAAACATAATGTGCAGGTAATCATTAAAACTTGGGGAATTCAAATAGAGTGCCAATACAAAAAATCAAGGATATTCTTTTGTAATTAATTTTTTTTATTTTCTGTAAAAGTGAGGAACAAACTGGGGCCACTAAACGAGGGTCTCAATAGGAGCTTAGAGATTATTTGGGCTTCAATGAGACTTTGAGAATGATCTGGAAATGAGTATTTTTCGGGTTTCTTTCGCACTTGGGGCTTAGTGCTTTGCGGATTTCGGAATTTGAAACTTGACTTCTGGGAGATTCTGATGTTGGCTTTAAGACTCGTGTTTCGGGATATTTGGGAATCGGAATTTTATTAGGTCTTGGGAATTTATTCGATTTGGGAAATTTGGGATAGGTCAAAATGGGGTGTCTACAGATGCCCCTCTTTGGCAGAGGGTGCTTGTCGCACGAATGCCAAAGTCAAAAGGACAACGCATTTTGACCTGCCCCGAAAATTGGTTAAAGAAGAAAAGGATAAAGAACATGATTTCGCGCAGATTGAACTATTGGAAGGATCAGATGCCTCAGGGGCCTTACTCAGATTGGATGCTTAAGGAGACTTTAGAATGAATGCCTCAAGGGCATTTTGGAAAGGATGCCGCAGAGGACTTTGGTAAGAATGCCGCAAGGGGATTTTGGAAAGGATGCCACAGGAGACTTTGGAAAGGATGCCTCAGGGGGACTTTGGAAAGGATGCCGAGGGGACTTTGGTAAGGATTCCACAGGGGACTTTGGAAAGGATGCCCCAAGGGACTTTGGTAAGAATGCCGCAGGGGACTTTGGTAAGAATGTCGCAGGGGACTTTAGAAAGGATGCCACAGGGGCTGAAGCCATGCGAGAACGGGCTTGGATGCCGTGCGAGAACGGGCTTGGATGTCGTGTAAAAAAAGGGCTTGGATGCCGTGTGAGAACGGGCTTAGATGCCGTGTGAGAACGGACTTAGATGCCGTGTAGAAACGGGCTTGGATGCCGTGTGAGAACGGGCTTAGATGCCGTGTAGAAACGGGCTTTCAAGAGCGTCACGAGAGACGGGTGCCGAAGAAGGCAAGTTAGCGGAAGGAGTTAGTCCATCTGAAAGTGAGATGGGGAGTTAAAGGATTAGGAAAATTGGATTGAATTCGAAATTAGAAGAGGATTTTGACTGACTCTACTGGGAATTGATTGATCATCTCTGGCCGAGAGAAGTTAAGAGTGCGTGTTCTCTGCTGAGGACAAGACTTGAATGACTTGCTAAGGAATTGACTTTGATGGAGAGTTCACTCTGTTGGAGGGTGGACTTAGCTGGAGATACTGAGTTTGTTGGGGAGTAAATTTAGTTATAGAGCGGACTCAGCTAGGAGTTGACTCGGTTGGGGGCTTGGAGGCTTGACTTGAGATGTGCTCATGCCGTTCTCATCTCAACTTGCTAAAGGCATTGACACTGATTGCCTTTGTGTGTCTGATATCTTTTATGACGCAAGTCATAAAAGATGCCCCTAGTGTATTGTACTTCCATGACAAGGGTCTTAAGGAGGCGGAACAATGATGGTCGAAAAAAAGATGCTTTGCTTCATGATGAACACATTAATGTGTGAATTTTAGGTACTTAGGGATGCATATTATTCAATTAAAGCGGTGCTATGATGGTATTTTTCCTTGTTTTTGTTGTTTCAGGTTATTTTTGAAAAAATCCATGGAAAATGTGCTAAGGAGATGGAATTACAAGGAAAATTCAAGCTTGGAAAGTTCTTTAGTGAATTGATCAAATGTGAAATGCAATCAATGGCTGAGATCAAGTGAAGATACGATCTCATTCGAAGATCAAACGGGTGATCCAATTTACCGAGTTTGTAGAGTGCAAGCTTTGGATCGAAATCGGTATCAACACACTCTCATCTCGTGTGAAATTTCACCGGATCTACGGACTACGAAAGAGATGCATGGCTGATTTGGATGATCACACCATTGGACGGTCAATATTACGTTTTGGAAAGTCAATGGGTAGCTATTTATTATGAAGCAAGTTGAATGAACGGTCTGGATCATCTCCTTGGAACGGTGTGGAGGTGCAATTAATTTATTACGAAGTAAGTCGAATGGATGGTATAGATCATTCCTTGGAGATCAACGCATTGAAGAAGCAAATAAAGTGGTTTTGTGTGCATTACATTGGAAGGGTAGATTAGGCATTTGCGAAACTATATGGCAAACTTGCAATTCATTGGAAAAGTGGGGATAATTTGGTCTTTTTACAATGAAAGAAAGAGGGGAAATAGGGGAAGAATGCTCAACCGACTCTCCCTCTCTCTTTCCATTATAATTTTGGGCATTTTTCACTGCCTATTTTATGTCCATAACTCCACCGATTTAGCTCTTTCTAAATTCGTTACTTTCTCTTTCCATTCTCACTTAGCCGCCCATCTCTATGCCAATCAAATGGATGGTTCAGATCATCTCTCTCCCTCTCTCTCTCTATTATCGAGAGAGATGCACGGTGCATGACTGTGTGGACGCTCCCTCTTCCCCTCTCTTAGTTTTTTCTTGGAAATTTTTTCTTCTCTTTGGTGTGAAAAATTCTACTTTTCTACTACAATTCTCCACCAAATTCAAGAGACTCAATCATCACCATTCAAGGATCATCCAAAGAATAAAAGAAGGATTGTAGAAGGAGAATTGAAGTTACTGATCATTGGTGTACTTTCTTTCGGAATTTTTAAGGGGAAGCATCTATAAACTCTATTTTCTCTGTTATTTTCTTTTTGATTGATCAACTGATTATAATGAATTCTTTTTATAATTTGAATTTTTCTTCCTAATTATGAGTAACTAAGTTAGCAATCTTAGGGTTTAGATGAGGCCTTAAGGTTGTAGAAAATTGGTAGTTTATTCGATCTCAACCGTTGGATCAACCCTGTTAAAATTGGTTTACTAAGTTTATTATTCGAATTATAGATCGTGCATGCCAATTTATATTTGTATGAATGATTATTGATAAAGATTGATAAAACTTAGTCTAATCAGTATATTGGGGTGTGTAGTTGATCTATCACTCATATGAAATCACATCCGTCAATCTGATTTTCTATTGATCGAATTGATTGATTACACAGTTCAATTCAATTCAGGGTTTGATCGAATTTATTAACAATAAATTATTGAATTTCTACTAACCTAAGGTGGATTCTAATCCTAAGATCATATTAGAATTTGGATTATATTTGTGTTAAATTGGGATTAATTATGCAATTTTTGGTTGATTTTCTAGTTATTTCAAGTTCTAGTCCTCAATATAGTCAATTTTAGGCAATTTCCTTCTAAATTTCATAATTTTTATTTTAATTCTTGTTAAAATCAATTAGGTCAATCATATCAGTAGTTTTTCCCTATTTCTAGGAATTTAAAATTAATTTAAAATATTAGTGCACTCTGCCTAAGTTAAGAAGGACAATTATTCTCTTCTCTGTGATCGACCCATAGCTACGATTGACCTGTGCGCTTGCGGTATAATTTTGTGCAAACAAGTTTTTGGCGCCATTGCCGGGGAGGAGTTTTTATTAAATTCTTAACTATTCGAAGTGTTTTAGTTTTAGTTATTATTATTTTTAGTTTATATTAGATTTAATTATTGCATATTTTTAGTTGCTTCTTTATTTGCCTTCGTGATTCTGATTTTTGCATGAGTACTGGTTGGGTACGAAATTCTGTGAACCGATTAGAAAGAGCAATTAGATCAGAAACATAAATAAAAATTCAACCTATACCTATAGACATGGCAGATGAGGAAGCACCTAGAACCCTTAGGGATATATTCTATCCAGCTAGGACAGCACAACCTTCATGCATACGTTTGCCTGCTGTGCAGGGAAATAATTTTGAACTCAAATCCCAATTCATCACCATGTTACCTCATTTTCATGGGCTACCTTCTGAGGATGCCTATCTATTTCTTAGGAAGTTTGAGGAAGTGTGTGTCCTCATTAAAATGCAGCAACTCTCAGATGATGCGGTAAAGCTTAGATTTATCACTTTTTCACTCAAGGATGGAGCTAAGAAATGGCTCTATGGTCGTCCCACCAATTCTATCACTACTTGGGAAGAATTCACTGTTGCCTTTCTTAAAAAGTTCTTTCCTATGCATAAAACGAATAAACTAAGGAATGACATTCTTCAGTTTAGGCAAAAACCCGATGAGTTTTTTTCCAAGTTCATGGAGAGGTTTAAGGATCTTCTCCAAGAGTGCCCTCACCACGGACTTGATACTTGGCATTTATGCCAAATTATTTATGAGGGTATTGACTATCAAACCAAGCAGTTGTTAGAATCTATGTGCCCAATAGGATTTACGCCATATACGGATGAAAACGATGCTTGGAACTTTTTAATTGAATTGGCTGAAAAGACTCGTGAGTGGGAATCAACTCAAGAGAGTGAAAGAGCCATTGGTAAGGGTTTCATTGAAGGTACTGTAGCTAAAGAGTCTCACCTAGATAGTCTTATCAAAAGGCTAGAAGCGGTCAATCATGTTAGTCAAACAGTCCCTATGTGTAGTTGGTGTCAGGATCCAAGCCATGTTGTGGAAGAGTGCCCCAACCTTTCTCAGCCCAGCAGTGGTACTGAGAACGTAAGTGCTATGTTTCAAAATAATTCATTTAGTAACACTTACAACCCGGGTTGGAGGAATCATCCTAATTTCTCGTGGAGTCAACCCAATTACCAAGCCGCACAACCTAGTTTCCAAAATCAGGGCCAGTTTGGCCCACCAAGGCCAAATCTGCCACCAAATCTTATTAGGCCACCTACCAACCCCCTACCCAACCCAAATCACTTCCAAAATCAGATCCAAAATCACTTTTCAAATCAGATCCAAACCCCCCCAGGTTTTCCAAAACAGGCTGATTCGGCTAGGATCAATTCCTTAGAAAAGAGCGTAGAACTTCTCATGAGTACTTTCATGACTAGTCAGCACACCATGGAGAAGCAAATCTCCCAACTTGCTAATGCCTTACATGAGAGGGAGAGAGGAAAAATGCCTTCCCAACCCGTTCCTAACCCTAGGAATGTCAATCCAAACCAACAGGGTCAACCGAGTCAGTTGAATGTAATTCAACAGAACCCACAGCAAGAGTCCTCCAACCAGTGTAATGTCGTCTATGCTTTACGGAGTGGCCGAGAGTATCAAAAGGAGGAGGTCAGATCCAAACCATCTAAGGACTCCAAAGATTCATCTGTAGAGGTTAGAGATCAGCCCCCTGTCACAGGATCACTTGAGGAGCCTGACAGTGTCGCAGTGGAGCAGCCAGCTCCACAACCAGAGAGACAGTTTATACCTAAAGCTCCTTATCCTAAGAGGCTTCAAAATAATAAAAAGGTTGCTGCCATGGACAAGATTTTAGATGTTTTCAAGCAAGTGCAAGTGAATATCCCATTATTAGATGCTATTTCCCAAGTCCCTGCTTATGCCAAGGTGCTTAAGGACTCGTGCACTCAAAAGCACACAACGAACGTACCTAAGAAGGCTTTCTTGGCCGTCAATGTTAGTTCCATCTTATCTCAGCAAATGGTGGCCAAGTATAAGGACCCGGGATGTCCCACAATAGCTTGCACCATTGGCAACACAAGAATTGACCATGCCCTACTTGATTTGGGGGCAAGTGTCAATCTTTTGCCATATACTGTCTACCAGCAATTAGGACTAGGAGAACTCAAACCAACCACTGTCACTCTTCAGTTGGCAGATAGATCAGTCAAAACTCCTAAAGGGATGGTGGAGGATGTCTTAGTTAAGGTGGGTGAATTTCTATTTCCTGTGGACTTCATAGTTTTAGATACCCAACCTGTTGCGCATGTTAAAGATCAAATCCCAATCATTTTAGGTAGGCCATTCCTTGCTACAAGTAATGCATTAATAAATTGTAGAAATTGCCTCATGAAACTCTCATTTGGTAACACATCAGTAAATTTCAATATTTTTAGATTAGGAAAGCATCCTAGTTTGCATGAAGAAGTTAATTTATTGCATTCATTCCCAGATGAGATAGAAACTGAGTTTGATATTGATTTTGCTGCAGATTTCAAGAATGCTTAGAGCAGTTGGGAGACCTGGGAGAAGACTTCTTCTCTGAGGCTTTCAGCCTACAACACATAATGGAGGCGTGGGACCCCTTTCTAAATCTCTTCCCAAGCCATCCATAGAGGAGCCCCCATAGCTAGATTTGAAGCCTTTGCCTTCAAATCTCAGGTATGCTTTCTTAGGCAATAATGAAACTCTTCGTGTTATTATTTCTTCTGATTTAACTTCTAGTCAAGAGGATGAGTTACTTAATTTGTTAAAGGAAAATAAGGACGCCATAGCTTGGACCATGGCTGACATCAAAGGAATTAGCCCTTCGATTTGCCAACATCATATACATTTGATTGAGGGTTCCAAACCTTCAAAGGAGTCCCAAAGAAGGGCTAATCCTGTGATGAAGGAAGCCATTCAAAAAGAAATTTTAAAGTGTCTTGATAATGGGATTATCTATCCCATCTCAGATAGTCAGTGGGTCAGTCCAGTCCAAGTGGTGCCTAAGAAGTCGGGAGTTACTGTTATACAATCCGCCACCAATGAACTTATACCTACTCGTATTCAAACGGGGTGGCGGGTTTGTATTGACTACCGAAAGCTTAACGCCGTCACTTGGAAGGACCATTTCCCTTTGCCTTTTATTGATAAGATGTTAGAGAGACTAGCAGGACATGATTACTATTGTTTCTTAGATGGATATTCTGGTTATAATCAAATCCCTATAGCCCCTGAGGACCAAGAAAAGACTACTTTTACATGCCCTTTTGGAACTTTTGCTTACAGACGCATGCCCTTTGGGTTATGCAATGCACCTGCCACGTTCCAAAGGTGTATGATGAGTATCTTCTCGGACATGGTGGAGACATTTCTCGAGGTCTTCATGGATGATTTTTCCATTCATGGCTCCACCTATGATGAGTGCCTTCACCATTTAAAGCTGGTATTGGAAAGAAGTAGAGAAAAGAACTTAGTTCTTAATTGGGAAAAGTGTCACTTTATGGTGAAGGAGGGCATAGTCTTAGGCCATGTAGTTTCAAAAGAGAGTTTAAAGGTAGATAAAGCCAAGGTGGACCTTATTTCCCATCTACCATCACCCAAAAATGTGAAGGACATCCGATTATTTTTGGGCCATGTTGGCTTTTATAGGAGATTCATAAAAGACTTTAGTAAAATAGCTAGGCCTCTAACTAACTTGCTTGCAAAGGATGAAAATTTTGATTTTTCCAATGAGTGCTTAGAGTCTTTTGAGCATTTAAAGAAGGAGCTAACCACGGCTCCTATCATTTAAGCACCCATATGGACTGAGCCATTTGAAATCATGTGTGATGCTTCTGACTTTGCCATTGGGGCTGTTTTGGGTCAAAGAATTAATAACTTATCCCATGTTATTCATTATGCTAGTAGGACCCTCAATGATGCGCAACTCAACTATACTACCAGTGAAAAAGAATTCCTAGCAGTTGTGTTTGCTCTTGAGAAGTTTAGGTCCTACTTGATTGGCTCACATGTGATTGTTTATACAGATCATTCCGCCATCAAATATCTTGTGGCTAAGAAAGATGCCAAAGCTCGCCTCATTAGGTGGGTTTTGCTTCTTCAAGAATTTGACCTAGAGATTAGGAACAAGAAAGGTACAGAAAATTTGGTTGCAGACCACTTGTCCCGTCTCCCCAATGCAAAGGATTACGAATGTCCCATTAATGAGAGTTTTCCAAATGAGCAATTATTGGCCATCTCTAGTGAGCCTTGGTATGCAGATATAGTAAATTACTTGGTCACGGGTGCGACCCCAGATCATTGGTCCACCCAAGACAAGTATAGGTTTCACTCACAGGTCAAATATTTTTTCTGGGAAGACCCTTATCTATTCAAGACATGTTCGGATCAGATTGTCCGACGTTGTGTTCCAGATCATGAGCACCATTCTATTTTATCTATTTGCCATGATCAGGCTTGTGGAGGACATTTTGGGCCAAAGAAAACTGCAGCCAAAGTCCTTCAGTGTGGTTTCTATTGGCCGACCTTATTTAGGGATTCATTTGAGTATTGCAAGGCTTGCAAATCCTGTCAGTCTTTAGGTCGTGTCACCAAGAGGAATATGATGCCCCTCAACTCCATTTTAGTAGTTGAGATTTTTGATGTGTGGGGCATAGACTTCATGGGTCCTTTTCCCAACTCTTTTGGGAATTTGTTCATCTTATTGGCTGTGGATTACGTTTCAAAATGGATTGAGGCCATAGCTTGTAAAGCCAATGACCACAATGTTGTGGTCAATTTTCTCAAAGAAAATATTTTTTCCCGCTTTGGTACACCACGTGCTATCATTAGTGATAGGGGTAAACATTTTTGCAATAGACCTTTCGAGGCCCTTATGAAGAAATATGGGATCACCCATAAATTAGCTACCCCTTATCACCCCCAAACTAGTGGCGAAGTGGAAGTGTCCAATAGGCAAATTAAGCAAATTTTAGAGAAGACTGTCAACCCCAATCGCAAGGATTGGTCCCTTAGGCTAGTGGATGCCTTATGAGCTCATAGAACCGCATTTAAGACTGACCTTGGTTAGTCTCCTTATCGCCTTGTGTATGGGAAGGCATGTCATCTTCCTGTTGAGTTAGAACACAAAGCCTTTTGGGCAATTAAAAATTTGAATCTTGATTTGTCTAAGGCAGGAAATCTTAGAAAACTTCAACTTGTGGAGTTAGAGGAATTACGTAATGATGCCTATGAGAATGCAAGAATTTATAAGGTGAAGACAAAGGCTTTTCACGATAAGCATATTTTGAGAAAATCTTTCAAGGAAGGTGAAAAAGTCCTTTTGTACAATTCAAGATTACACATCTTTCCAGGTAAGTTGAGATCCCGTTGGGATGGTCCGTACTTAGTGCATAAAATTTTCTTACATGGTGCTATTGAAGTTTTAAATCAAAAGAATGGTGAGATTTTCAAAGTGAATGGACAACGGTTAAGGCCGTTCATTGCGCTACCTTCTACAAATTTGGAAGAGGCCATGGATCTCCATGAGCCTCTTTACTCTATGCTATCATGATTGTATGAGGTACGCCTCCTCTCTTTTTACTGTCCTTGTATTCATTTATTTTTGTATGCATTGAGGACACTGCACGATTTACGTATGGGGGGGTGTTAACTTATTTGTAAAATTCTTTCTATGGTTTAAAGTAGGATTATTGTTTTTTCCCTTGTTTTTTGAAATTTTGTAAAGGAAAGAAAGACTTAGATACCCTCATGTATTTTAAAAGAAATTTTTTGTTTTATATTATTCCGTTTTAAGGAAGGAAACTAGACTATATCTTAATTTGAGAATAAAAAAAAAAAACACTTTTTACCTATAAGGCGATCCAATGTGTAATCTTGTTTACTTAAGTCTTAGTTAAGAGACGAGATTAGACTTTGGACTTTTACATGGTTAGGAAAAACGTGGAATGAAATAGTGAAAAAAAAAAGTTTCTTTGATTCAGTCTTGACTTGTAGCCTTTTTGGCTCGAGTAAGTAAGCCCGAGGGGTGTTTACACCTAATTCCTTAAAGCCAACTGGCTTGAGAGTAATTGGCCTAAAGCTCATTTCAAGGGTCATCTAGAAAGCTTAAGGGGTCGAGATATTGCACGGATCAAAGTTATTCGAACTCTACTGCATCACTTTCTTAAGTCTCATGAAAAATATGATTTGGAGAAATATGCACAATAATTCCAACGCTGCTTAGTAACCTGGGTGTCTGGTGCATGCCCTGCATGTCATTCACGCCAACGGCAGTAGAGGAATAAATGAGTTCAAGCCTTGAAAAAAAAAAAAAAAAATATATATATATATATATATATATATATATATTTGGGAATGTGGAAAGAAAGGATGGAATCATGTAAACTGTCTATATTTTTATCAAATTTCCGTACTAAGATCTTTTGTAGACTAGACGGCATACTTGGATATATCCTATAGGGACAAAAGTGTGAAAAACATTGAAATGGTTTCTTGATTAAGATATATGATAATTTCACAACTTGAAATGGGATAATAAAATTTACATATGGGGGTACTCTTGGTGGATTTCATTCTTGAGTAAAATGTCAAGGCATTGGAATTGTTATATTCTATTTTATTTCGTAGTTCGACTTTGCATTTAAGTAAGAAAATTTTTGAATTTTGTGTGTAAATTCACTGCAAACACTCACGAGACACAGCTCGTCCACTAGGGAAACCTAGGGGTTTAACGGCTTGTTGCACGTGCTAAGTGCAATCGTGATTCCTACGAAAGTGAGTTATGATTTCTTTTGTTTAGTTTTTATTTTTGTTCATTTTTGTTTTTTTTGCTTGAGGACAAGCAAATCTTAAGTATGGGGGAGTTTGATGAACACATTAATGTGTGAATTTTAGGTACTTAGGGATGCATATTATTCAATTAAAGCGATGTTATGATGGTATTTTCCCTTGTTTTTGTTGTTTCAGGTTATTTTCGAAAAAATCCATGGAAAATGTGCTAAGGAGATGGAATTACAAGGAAAATTCAAGCTTGGAAAGTTCTTTAGTGAATTGATCAAATGTGAAATGCAATCAATGGCTGAGATCAAGTGAAGATACGATCTCATTTGAAGATCAAACGGGTGATCCAATTTACCGAGTTTGTAGAGTGCAAGCTTTGGATCGAAATCGGTATCAACACACTCTCATCTCGTGTGAAATTTCACCGGATCTACGGACTACGAAAGAGATGCATGGCTGATTTGGATGATCACACCATTGGACGGTCAATATTACGTTTTGGAAAGTCAATGGGTAGCTATTTATTATGAAGCAAGTTGAATGAATGGTCTGGATCATCTCCTTGGAACGGTGTGGAGGTGCAATTAATTTATTACGAAGTAAGTCGAATGGATGGTATAGATCATTCCTTGGAGATCAACGCATTGAAGAAGCAAATAAAGTGGTTTTGTGTGCATTACATTGGAAGGGTAGATTAGGCATTTGCGAAACTATATGGCAAACTTGCAATTCATTGGAAAAGTGGGGATAATGTGGTCTTTTTACAATGAAAGAAAGAGGGGAAATAGGGGAAGAATGCTCAACCGACTCTCCCTCTCTCTTTCCATTATAGTTTTGGGCATTTTTCACTGCCTATTTTATGTCCATAACTCCACCGATTTAGCTCTTTCTAAATTCGTTACTTTCTCTTTCCATTCTCACTTAGCCGCCCATCTCTATGCCAATCAAATGGATGGTTCAGATCATCTCTCTCCCCCTCTCTCTCTATTATCGAGAGAGATGCACGGTGCATGACTGTGTGGACGCTCCCTCTTCCCCTCTCTTAGTTTTTTCTTGGAAATTTTTTCTTCTCTTTGGTGTGAAAAATTCTACTTTTCTACTACAATTCTCCACCAAATTCAAGAAACTCAATCATCACCATTCAAGGATCATCCAAAGAATAAAAGAATGATTGTAGAAGGAGAATTGAAGTTACTGATCATTGGTGTACTTTCTCTCAGAATTTTTAAGGGGAAGCATCTATAAACTCTATTTTCTCTGTTATTTTCTTTTTGATTGATCAACTGATTATAATGAATTCTTTTTATAATTTGAATTTTTCTTCCTAATTATGAGTAACTAAGTTAGCAATCTTAGGGTTTAGATGAGGCCTTAAGGTTGTAGAAAATTGGTAGTTTATTCGATCTCAACCGTTGGATCAACCCTGTTAAAATTGGTTTACTAAGTTTGTTATTCGAATTATAGATCGTGCATGCCAATTTATATTTGTATGAATGATTATTGATAAAGATTGATAAAACTTAGTCTAATCAGTATATTGGGGTGTGTAGCTGATCTATCACTCATATGAAATCACATCCGTCAATCTGATTTTCTATTGATCGAATTGATTGATTACACAGTTCAATTCAATTCAGGGTTTGATCGAATTTATTAACAATAAATTATTGAATTTCTACTAACCTAAGGTGGATTCTAATCCTAAGATCATATTAGAATTTGGATTATATTTGTGTTAAATTGGGATTAATTATGCAATTTTTGGTTGATTTTCTAGTTATTTCAAGTTCTAGTCCTCAATATAGTCAATTTTAGGCAATTTCCTTCTAAATTTCATAATTTTTATTTTAATTCTTGTTAAAATCAATTAGGTCAATCATATCAGTAGTTTTTCCCTATTTCTAGGAATTTAAAATTAATTTAAAATATTAGTGCACTCTGCCTAAGTTAAGAAGGATAATTATTCTCTTCTCTGTGATCGACCCGTAGCTACGATTGACCCTTGCGCTTGCGGGGGAGCGGTCCGTCGCTTCGGGTGATGGACCCCCGCTACGTGGCGTCTCTGGATGCGCTCTAGAAACAACGCACATGATCATGCCATTACATGTCATTTATGGCATGACGTCGTTCCGTCTGCAGTGACGCCGTTAACGTTTTCCGAAGATGCGCGTCTCTCCTTCCATAACGTACGGTGATGTTTCAAATTCCCGCCAAAAGACTCTCCAAATTTGGCTGAGTGTTGAAGCTCGCCCAAATTGCTCTAGAATTTCCAGGAGGCTTGGACGCACCAAGGACGAACTTCGTGCTTCCGCACTTCAGTAAGCTCGAGTTGAGCATTTAAGGGCCGCCTCATTAAAGGTTTGTACCGATGAATACGAAAGACCTCTGAATCATAATACTACTTCCTTGACCCAAAGACGATTCAAGGAAGTGGTGGGGGCAATATGTTGGGGGTAAAATCTGCACCTCTCTTATATGCTTGACACGTGGCGCCACTCTAGAAAAGGCAACTAACTAAAGTTGCCTTCTAGAAGGGAGGCATAGAAAGGATTCTCTATCTGCATTAATTAGTAACCTTTTTTAAGAAGGAAAGTACTTTAGAAGGAAAATCCCAATTAGGGATGACAATTCTCCTACAAGGTCGCTCTGCCAAAATATAAACCAGTTTCGTCGAGGAAACTTAGTGTTGATCAATATAAAGATAGAAGTTATCTCCCATGAAAATCGCCCAATAAGTAAAGACTCCTATTAAGGCAAGTCTTCCAAATAGTTGTGACCTCCTCTCCTGTAAATAGACCCCCATGCTCAAAAGTAGACATCAGATAATCACTAACAAGAGTCATCTTCCAGTTCTCCTATTGCTTTGTTTCTGCTGTTGTGCCGATTTTTGACTTTAGCGTCAGAGTTATCTCTCGGAGTCACAACTCCGCGACCCTTAACGTGTTTTCTTTAAGTGCAAGACAACCATTGATTGAAGCTCTACCGTCAATTGATCGTGGAACCAGATCTCAGCATTATCAGGGGCGTCAGTGGGCCTACTTCAAAAGATGATCCAAACTGATCATTCGTCTGTCCACAATCATAAATTGGTTGTACCCGTATATCCTTTCCATACTATGATACTAGCCCCTCTGATCTATTGAAGTCTACATATCGTAGCGTTAGGATTATCTTAAGATGATTTTTGGGGTCCAACTCATTTTCGTTTTCGCCAAACAGATGAGCGGTTTGAGTCATCGTATGTAGTGGGCCCCAATAGACTTTACTAACCCCCTCCCCCGCCCAACCCCCACCCCCCACCCCACACACACACACAATATATGGGGTGTGCGCTGCAATGCAGTTCCTTTTTTTTTTACAGAAGTACAGTGGGGCCCATATTTGCAATTACTTGCTCTCTTGTCCTCTACTTCAACAACAGCGCGTCCCCATTAAACAAACCCATCCATTCGAAGAGGAGAAAGCAGAGGAAGGCAGGGACAGTTTGGCAGGCAATGGGCATGTCGACCGTTGTCTCGCTCTGTCCGCCTCGTCCGCTTCGCGCCGCACGCTCTTCTTCTTCATCCGTCTTCTTCTCTCGATCCCGTTCTCACAATTATCCACAAAAGTTTCGCGGCCTCGTCGTTGCATCCGCGGCTTCCTTTGACGGACATAAACGTCAATCCAATGACTCGAAGGTCTCTATTTTCTCTTCTTTTTTTAATTGTTTTACAATTCACTACTTTCAATTTATAGGCACTTGTGCGAGTGAGCTTCACGAACGTGATAGAACTATTTAGAAAAGAAAATAGAGAAGAAGATGATAGAGAAAGAGGGAAACAGTGAATTAAGTCATGGAAACTCAGGCCTCCAATGAGTTAATTCGAGGAAACTCGACCTCCAATGTGCTAACTGCACTGATTGTGATTATTCCTTGCCGAATAGCCATACGTCATCTACATTATATAGAAATTGAGTAAAGTAAATTAGGAAATATAAATTTGCAAAATAGGGAAAGGAAATTAAGGAAACCTAGTAGAATATATAAATAACATAAATAAGAGAAACATACTAAAAAGAAAAACTGGTTTTAACAATCCCTCACTCTTAATTTCAACTTTGTCCATGTAAATTAAATGGCACATTTTGATATCCTCTGAGTTAAGTTTGAAAAGAATGGCCAATATCTATGACTTGGTGTCTGAAAGACTAATAATTTTGCAATCTGGAATGGTTGAAATGCACTTGTGACTCTTATGAGAGCAATCTGTTGTTTAAAATTGAGAATGGTCTTTGGATTCATTTTTTGGAAGGACATGTGGTGTGGGGAGGCCCCCTATAGCTTCCTCATTCTGAGTTCTATGTTGAAGAGCTGTCGGCCTAGATGCAAGATATTGGTAATATTTGGACTTTTCTGGGATCATTCAGTTGAGGCTCTAAGATGTATGGCGGATTAGCTGGTCATACCAGTGTTTAAAAACACGGATGTGACTCGGAATGCGGCCAAGAAAAATCCTTGTCGAATTGGTGTGGACGCAGCCAAGAACGGGGTTGATGCAGTCATAACTCGGGAGAGTCAAAGGAGTTTTTATGACTCTATAGGGCAAAATGCGGAGAGCGGATGTGGTTGAACGCGGAACATGGCCAAGGTAAAAGGGAGTCGATTCGGGCGAGTTTCGAGTATAGTCAACGAGTTTTTAAACACTGGGTCATACCCTTAAAAAGTTTTAACAATCTAGGTGAGCTAGTTTGCTTCCTATTATATAGCTCTTTTTGTTACAAGGTAGATTGAAAGTGAAGTGCCCAGTCACAAGATCATCCAGCATTATCTCATCGTATATTGGGAAAGGAAATTTGTGAGGCAGCCAGTGGTGAGGGCTGAGGTTTTCTTCTCAATCCAATTCCTACAACCATGCGTACATTGGCATCATTGTCTTCCTCATGGACCTTTTCTTTTGTTGCCACTGCCGCCCTTCCGCAAATCTCTCCAGATCCACCACCCTTCATAAATTTCTTAGGCAGGAGGAGGAGCTCTTCAAACATTCGCTTGCTCTCAATCTCAAACTACCAACCTTGCTTTCATCTCTTGAATTGTCAGAGCAGGCTTGATTCCGTAAGTAGAAATTCCTGCACATTACATCTTCTTTTCCCCTCTTTCCATTTCCGTCCGCTTATTCTGCTTTCATGGACCCATAACTATTTCTTCTGTTTCATTTGTATCGATTCATCAGTCTTTTTTTTAGTAAAAACAAATGCGAAAATAATTTTTTTTTTCCATTTTTGGGTGGATGTCTATTTGATTAGTATTCCCCAATTGCTAATTTGAGATTTACGGGTTTTCCTCCTTCCACTTGTAAGATTGTTGGAAATTGGATATTTGTTATTGTTCTGTTTTTAGCATTTTTGTGGCTGGAAAGTGTTACATTTCTCTTTAGGATTCCTTAGTTGTAGGCATCCAAAGATATGAAACGATCTCTCTATGTTTTTATCACTCTGAGTTTTATTTGTCAAAAGTTAGGACTTGATATCTTTAGGAATAAATGGATTGTTATCTTTTCAAGTCTAGATGCTTCTATGGTTAGAGTCCAAGATATCTCTACAGTATCTTTAGGAGTAGTTGAGTTGGATGGTAGTTCGGATGTAATATGTGAGTAAAAGGATGGGAAATGATTGTAAAAAGGAAATTTGGGAAAAAAAAACAAACGTTTTATGAGAGTTTCCCCTAGCTCTTTTTTATGTTCTTCTTTAATCATATCATTTGGTATCAGGGCAGGTTTCTTGACCTGTGAAGACGTGACAATGCCAGACGAGACTAGAGCACAGGATACTAGACGCTTGGAGGAGTTGATCGGGTAACTTCAGGAGAGTTTGGGAAAAAAGCCAAGGCTATGACGGAGCTTGGGCAAGTGGTGGCTGCCATGAACCTATAATACGATTAACTCGTAACGAAAGTATTTTCAGCAGGGGAAACAATCACGCTGACCCGTTGCGTCTATCATCCAAGCCATCTTCATTTAATGGGTCATTACCTACCCGATTTGCAAAGATCGAGTTTCCTCATTTTAATGGGGAAGATCCCAAGGGTTGGGTGTATCGATATGATAGATTCTTCAACTTCAATAAAATCGATGAAACTCACTCGGTACAATGACCGGTCCCCATTCACTTGGAGGAAAAAGCCCTACACTGGTTCCGCTGGCTTGAGAAAACTAAAGGAACTGTTGCGTGGGGTGGGGGGAGTTTGTGCAATCCTTATCCATCAATTTTAGGCAAATGTCGTATGGGGATTCAATTGGAGAATTGATCAAGGTGAGGCTGATTGGCTCAGTCAAGGGATATTAAGAGAAGTTTGAGGAGCTTGTCAATCGTACCCACATGCTACCAGATGAGTTTTTTGTAAGTTGCTTTATCAGTGGACTTAAGGAGGAAATATGGGACGGAGTTTGAATGTTTGCACCATCCAAAATCATACGAGCGATAGGGCTGGGGAGGTTACAAGCAGAAAGTATTGAGGCTATGACTAGGCGATCGAAGAACCCTTTCAAAGAACCCATGCTAGAGAACTCTAGTACCAAGACCCCTTCGGCATCTTCTCTACCACCTATTCGTAGGCTAACACAAGCCGTGATGGATGGGACGAGAGAAAACAGGTTGTGCTATAATTGTGATGAAAATATACCATGGGCAATAAATGCAAGGAACATCAGTTGTTCTTATTAGGGATGAAGATGATGAACCTCCCAATATTCAAGAAACGAAAGGACATGCAGACGAGGAATTTCAAATCCCAATACATGGGCGCATGGCTGGAACAACCACAAATCGAACCATGCACGGTAAAGGATATATCAAAAGGAGTATTGCGGTAATCTGAATTGATTTTGGGAGAAGGCATAATATATTGGAGCCAAAGGTAGCTAAGCGAAATAGGTGTCATGTACAAACCTACTAAACCCTTGTATATATCCATGGCTGATAGAACTGAGTTGACAATACTGCTATATGCCAAAGCTTCCAATGGATCATACAAGGGATGCTCTTTCAGACGGATATGCACCTTCCTCTTGGTGGTTGCGACATGGTATTAAGGGTACATTGGTTAGCCACATTCGGACCCATCATCTGGGACTTTAAGCAATTAAACATGGAGTTCACATCTAATGGGTGTCGACATGTGCTTCGAGGAACAAAAGGGTGCGTGGTCGAGTTGGTCGAGTTGTAATGCAAGTTTCATTCCTTTCGGCCTTTTCAATGTCCATCTCAAGGGGAAGGGGATGCTACGTTTCTTGTTAGGATTTCTTAGTTTTAGTAATCCAAAGATATGAAATGATAAAAGTTTATTTTGAGAAACTATAAATCTATCTGAAATGTGTTAACCAAACCATAGAATGTTTATTTTCTAGGGAATGTTTTTTTCTGAGAATGAAAAATGCCTACATCCAAATGTTCTATGTTTGGGTGTGCGGCATAGACTCGGAGAGTAGTGGAATAAGAAGTCAACAGGGAGGAGACAAGCCTTGGATTTGCCTGGAATTACCTCAGAGAATAGTGGTAAGTAGTGTTTGGTTGCGCGGCATAGACTCCAAGAGTAGGGGAATAAGTAGCGGGTGCCATTACAAATATAGAGAGAAAAAGTGCCCCATATCTAGCTTCTAAGGTGATGGCGCTTTCTTCGTTCTTTTGGGCAAAATCTCTCCCTTCTCCTTTGTGTCCGCTTTTGACTTGTGGAATGGATGGAGATTGGTGTGTGCAGGAGCTGATAAGCCTACCAATATCATCCAAGCTTGGGACCACCCGGATGCAAATTTTCTCTAACTAAACTTTGATGGCTCAAGTCTTGGGAACCTAGGACCGGCTGGAATTTGTGTGTGTGGGGGGGGGGGGGGGGGGTTATTGAGGGATGAAAATGGGGTGGTCAGGGGGGCTTTTGCGGGACCTATTGGAATAGCCGATTCAAGCGAGATGGAAGTGTGGGCTACCCACATTAAATTATTGTGTGTGTGTGTGTGTGGGGGGGGGGGGGGGGGGGGGTAGGAGTAGATCTTGATCGTGTTAAGGAGTAAGGTGACTCCCTTAAAGTCATTCGGTGGCTATCTGGTTCCCACACTTTTCCTTGGCCGTTTGTGGACTTATTCAATGAGATCTTAGACATTGCGGGTGCTAATAACATCTCTTTCTGTCACGTTAGAAGATCAGCCAATGGAGTGGCGGATAAGTTGGTTAAGAGCGGTGTTCTACTGGAGTCCCTAGAGCATTTTGATTATCTTCCTCCTTGATTTTCCTCAGTCATCTCTTCCGTGTATATTTCTTGTATATCTCTCTCTTGCCTTGTGTATATCTTGACCTTCTTGGTCTTTTTAATGAAATTTTCACCATTAAAAAAAAAATAAATAGAGAGAGAGAAGAGAGAGAAAGATAGAGACAAGGACGTGAGAGAGAGAGAAAAGAGAGAAAGATAGAGACAAGGAAGTGAGAGAGAGAGAAAAAGCACCATCCCCAAGATTTTTCAAGCATAATTCAACCTTTTTTTTTGGAGAATTTGGTTTGAAAGCTACAAGGAGGGGATAAGAATTCCACCTTAGCAGACATGCAATAATTACATAAGAGACATTCCAAGGAGTCTCCGGGAAGTTCAATGCAATATTGACAACCAAACTAGGAATTGCATTCCAAATCCAAACAAAATTCTAATGGCTGCTGGGATTTTGTGCAACCAAACACAGTTTAGCCTTCTTTTATAGAAAATAAAGATATGAAGAAGGAAAAACACCCTTTCATAAAATTGTCTTTTACAGTTAAAAAAAATTCTCTTTCGAATAACCCAAAGGCACTCTTTCACATAAAAGGAAGTTTCTTTTGAAAAACATTTTTTATATATTTTTTTTGATGGAACATTTTTTATATTTTTAGGGTAATTTTGAAAATGTCGTACTGATGATCTATTTATTCTCAATGTAACATTTATCTGTAATTCTGTTATCATTGATGGTATGTTTGGTAGCTTCTGAGTTCTGAAGCACTATGTTCACGAGGCAAATTAAGCTCTGGTCGTTGCAGAATGTGAATGAAGATACAGATGAAATGTTCGACGATTTATTTGATAAATATGGAAAGGTGGTGTTCAGAAGAAATGATCAAAAGCCTCCAAGTGCAGAGGCAGATGATGATGCTGAAAGCCTTTCCTGTAAGTCCAACTCACTCTTATTGGAGGGTCTATATGAATATGTGATTTTTTTTCCATATTCTTTTTTTTTTCATTGCAATGATAAAATCGACAATGAGAAAGAGGGATCAGAGCACATACAAACCATAAATTTATAACAGTGGAACTACTAGTCATCTAACTAAAGAGCTCTATCTGTTTTTTTCTTCCTTTTCTCAACTAAAAACTAAGCTAATTCCGATTCTGAAGATGCCAGTAGAATGCTAATACATATAAAAAAAGGTCGTATTTGGTTTTAACGTCTCTGTCAGCAGCCCTGAAAAGATAACCATGGATAAGGATATTCCGGTCAACTTAAGATATAATTATTGATCATGATTATTTCTTTTCTAATTTTCCTTTGTTGTGAACATATATTGCTTATTGCTTGATGGAACATAATACATAGAATTTGTTGTTCAATCCCCTTTTTGCAGTTGCTGTTGCCCTGGCAAAGGCGGCAAGTGAAGTGAAGGCTGCAGATATCCGTGTCCTCTTTGTGAAGCCTCTGGTGTACTGGACTCGCTTTTTCATTATTGCAACAGCTTTTTCCCGCCCTCAAGTTGATGCTATGGGGTATGTCCTTCAGTTCCTTATTACTTATTACTGTATGACTATTTGCACTTGGTTATTGCAGAAAGCAAATGTGATCCATTTTAGGTGAATATTTTATTTTTATGGTTCCTTTGTCCATTTGCAGGAAGACTTGTTTTGTGATTTTCTCACGGTTCTTATGTTTATGATCCTTGGATCTTTCTTTATATAACCCTATTTTCATTGCCTGGCAAGCAAAAAGAAAAAGTGGTCTTGAGCTCTTACCTTATTAATGTAGTCTAATTGAAATTTTCCCGTGATAAGTAGGTCAAAAATAAGAGATATAGCTGAGAAGCAGTTCAAGAAAGTTGCAACTGGAGACACCAAACCCAACTCATGGACCTTGCTAGACTTTGGTAAGTTGTCCATATTTCCCCCATAGCAAACAGTTGATCTTATGATGGTATGCATGTTCCTCTTTTAGTAGATAAAATACAATTGGCCATGTAGCCTGTTTTGATTACTGCTTGAAATATCAATGGTCATTTAAGCACACGTGCTTCCCCTATATTTGTTTTGTTACCAAATTAACTTATTTCTTGAGATACGCAAACAGGTTTATTTCTGTTTGACGCACCACATTAAGGGTATTTTGGTTAGTGTAATATATATATATATATATATATATATATATATATATATATATATATATATATATATATGAGAAAACGGTTTCTACACACTAGCTTAAAATACAGTGGAAGGCATATTTTTTTTGGGTGATCCAAACCATTCATTTGATTGGCCCTCACATAGATAGGGTGTCCACAAAAAATCAGCTCCATAGGATCATCCTAGCCCTACGATTTGTGGAGGTAAAATGGACGTGTATAAACCTTCAGCAATCTGTCCATTTTTTGCCTACACGGTTTGAAGGGTTAGGATGATCCTATGAAGCTGATTTTTTGGGCACACCCTATCTATGTGAGGGCCCATCAAATGAATGCTTTGGATCACCCAAACAATGTGGGCCCCCATTGTATTTTAAGCTAGTGTGTAGATAACTTATCTACACTAGTGTGTAGAAACCGTTATCTCTCTCTCACTCTCTCTCTCTCTATATATATATATATATATATATATATATATATATATATATATATATGTATATGTGTGTGTGTGTGTCTCTATATATATATGTGTTGAGAGAGGTAGAGAAAAGAGAGAAAGTAAAGAGTGAGAGAAAAGATTGAGTTAGGGTTCTCCCCCTCACTCATGTAATATAAATAATAAAGAGTGAAGTACAAAGACAAGTATGCTCTTGGGCATTACAATAAAGACCTAAAGACCTGTTAGCACTCTCCCTCAAGCTGGAATGTAGATATCTAACATTCCTAGCTTGTTACAATTATCAACTAACTTAGCTCTTCTTAGAGGCTTCGTGAACATGTCTGCTAATTGATCTGTAGATCTGGTAAACACAGGAGATATGTAGCCTCGCTGAATCAAATCTCTAATGAAATAACACTCCACTTCAATATGTTTGGTCCCTCTCATGGAAGACTGGATTCGTGGCAATGTAAATGGCGGATTTGTTGTCACAGTATAGCTGAGCTGGAGAAGAAGGAGGAAATCCAATCTCTGAAAGTAAGGAACGTAGCCACATGAGTTCGCCACTCGTATGAGACATAGCTCTATATTCTGCCTCGACACTAGATTTAGACACGACATCTTGTTTCTTACTTCTTCATGAAACAAGATTACCTCCAATAAAGGTGCAATATCCTGTAGTAGACCGCCTATCAGCGGGAGATCCTGCCCAGTCTGCATCAGTGTATCCTTCAATTCTCTGGTGCCCATGCCTTTGAAATAACAACCCTTTACCTGGCGAACTCTTCAGATATCTCAATATCTTAAGTACAGCAGCCCAGTGTGAAGTGCGAGGTGAGCTCATATGCTGGCTAATAGCGCTAACTGCAAAGGTAATATCTGGACGTGTAATAGTAAGATAAATGAGCTTACCAACTAAGCGTCTGTATCGCCCTGGATCTTCTAACAGGACTCCCTCCTCAGGGAGTAATTTCATATTCTGGTCCATAGGAGTTGAGGCAGGCTTGACTCCCAAACAACCTGTCTCATCAAGAAGATCCAGAACATACTTCCTCTGTGAGAGGTAGATACCCCTAGTCGAATAGGCAACCTCATTACCCAGGAAATACCGAAGACGACCAAAATCCTTAGTAGAGAACTCTGTCTGAAGGAAGGATTTGAGCCTCTGAATGCCACCTGTATCGCTACCAATGATAATGATATCATTGACATATACTATCAACAGAACACAACCGGCCTGGGAGTGAAAATTGAAGACGGAGTGATCAACTGCGCACTGCTTCATGCCAAAGTGAATAAGTGTAGCACTGAACTTTCCAAACCAGGCTCTAGGAGATTGTTTGAGACCATAAATGGATTTCCTCAAACGGCAAACAAGAGAAGATCTCTCCCCTTGAGCAACATATCCAGGAGGTTGCTCCATATAGACCTCTTCCTCCAAATCACCATGAAGAAAGGCATTCTTTACATCCAACTGATGAAGATGCTAGCCATGATTCACAGCAAGGGATAGCAGGACACGGACAGAAGGAATTTTCACAACTGGTGAAAAAGTCTCGCCATAATCAATCCCATATGTCTGCGTGTACCCTTTGGCAACAAGTCGAGCCTTAAGGCGCTCAACTGTGCCATCAGGAAGGTGCTTGACTGCATCAACCCAGCGACAACCAACGGGGCGAGCACCATATGGTAGAGGGACCAAACCCATGTCTGATTGGCCTGAAGGGCCTGCATCTCAAGATCCATAGCCGCCTGCCAGCCTTGATGATCAAGTGCCTCCTGTAGAGTCTTAGGTAGAGAACTAGAGGACAAAGACGAAACAAAACTACAAAATACAGGGGTGAGAAAGTCATAAGACACAAAAGAGAAAATGAGATGAGCAGTACTGCGAGACCGAGTGCGAGAGGCAATGGAAGAGTCAGAATGTACCTCAGAAGTGGGGATCTCCGGCTGAGATGATGATGGCTCGGGCGGGGCTGAATGAGCAGCAGTTTTGGCCCGACGCTAATACTGCTTCAATGGGTGAGGTAGAGGGGCTGCACAAGGCGCTGACGTCGGCATAACAGTAGAATCAACTGTAGGGGAGGAACTGGACACCGGAGGTGTAGAAACAGGGATGGGATCAGGAAGAACCGGAAGAGGAAGAACATGAGTATGCGAGGAATCCTCCTGAAGTGTAGAGGGGGAGGGATCCAACGAGATGGATGGACTAAAAAATGATTGAGTCTCAAAGAATGTAACATCCGCCGAGACAAAGGATCGTCGCAGGCGAGGGCTGTAGCAACGATAACCCTTTTGGGTCCGAGAGTAACCTAGAAAGATACATCGTTCGGCCCGAGGATCCAACTTATCTAATCCTGAGCTAAGAATGTGGACAAAACAGAGACAGCAAAAAACTCGAGGTGTAAGAGGAAACGGATCAGAGGTAGGACGGAGAATCGAGAACGGAGAGGTGCCACCAAGGACCGAAGAGGGAAGCCTATTCGCCAGGTAGCATGCTGTGAGTACAGCATCAGCCCAATAGATCTTAGGGACCCGCATCTGAAAGAGTAGTGTCCGGGCCCCATCTAATAAGGAGCGAAGCTTCCTCTCAGCCACTCCATTTTGCTGAAAGGTATGAGCACATGAGGACTGATGAAGAATGCCTTGCGAAGAGAGGAATTCCTGAAAACCATTTAAGAGAAATATTCCTTTGCATTGTTAGTGCGAAGACATTGGATAACACATGAGAATTGATTACTAACTTCAGCATAGAAATCACGAAACACAGAAAAAACTTCAGAACGATATTTTATTAAATAAGTCCATGTCTTACGTGAATAGTCATCAATAAAGACCAAAATATAGCGAAATCCAAATAAAGAGGTAGTCCTCGCAGGACCCCATACATCAGAATGAACAAGAGCGAAAGGGTGTGAAGCTCGACTAACAGTCCTAGAGGGAAATGGCACACGATGATGCTTCCCAAGTTCACAGGCCTCACACTGAAAAGACCTAACAGATGAAGAAGGAACGAAGGGAAACCTGCGTAAACGCTCCATAGACGGGTGACCTAGACGGCAATACCACCGGTATGCATCGACTGAGCCATGTAGAATCGGATGGGACGGAGTACAGTCGAGATAAAGGCCATCCACCTCACGGCCCGAGCCAATCATCCTCCCACTCGAGAGATCCTGAAAAAGACAATATGAAGGAAAAAATGAGATAGAACAATGAAGATGTTAATTGACTAACAGAAAGTAAACTGAAAGGTGACTTGGGGACACAGAGCACAGATGATAATTTAATGCCTGGTGAAGGGGAACAACTGCCAACACCAGTGATAGGAGAGGTACTCCCATCAGCAAGAGTAATAGAACGTGAAACAACATGATGAAAATCATGTAAGGATGACTGGGTACCTGTCATGTGATGAGATGCTCCCGAATCAATAATCTAGGTGCTAGAACTAGAGAGGAATGAAGCAGGAGAACTACCTGGCTGAACAAGACCAGCAGTAGGATGGCGGCTGGCAGACCTGAAACGCTGTAGCTCATCATAGTCAGCACGAGAGACGACTATCTGATCGGTCGGAGTAGCCAGTGGTGTCTGTGAGGGGTTGTCAATAGGAGCAGGCGAATCTGGAAGGGCAAGATGTGCAGTACGGCCCTGACGAGGATCTGGAGTGTGACGCAGCTCAGGATGGAGATCAAAGCATGTCTCGTGATAGTGACCCTCACGCCTATAATGAGTACAATAGGGCAGAGCTCGACCTCCACGGCCACCCTCTCGGCCGCCGCCACGTCCGCCTCAGCTAGTATCGCGACCACGGCCGCGACCAAAAGTGCCTCCTCCTCGGGAAGGGCCGTCAGCAACTCCATAAGCAGCAGTAGTCGAGACATCCATGGGAGTAGGAACAGTAATGCCAAGTGCATACTGCTGAGCTCGTAAAAATACCTCCTGAAGAGTGGGTACAGTACCAAACCCAAGAATGTGTTGTCGAAGATGAGTGAACTCTGATCCAAGACCCTCAAGGAAATGAACAACACGGAGCTGATCCCGCTGTCTGGCTGCCGTGGTAAGATCAGTGGTGAGAGGCATAAGAGCATCCAGCTGCTGGCAATAGGAGACAAATTGTCTGTAGTAATCATGGATTGTAGAATCACTGCGCCTGTGACCCATCCAGTGTGAATAAGTGTTGCAAAGACGGGCGACATTCCCCTCATCAGAATATAATGCCGCAGTCTGCTCCCATACCTTTTTGGCAGTAGGGAGATCCATCATGGTGCTAGCAATGGCAGGGGTCATACTCTGCCATAGAAGTGTACGCACAATGGCATCATCTACATCCCAATCATCAAAGGTAGGGTCAGTCTCAGGAGGGGGATCACGACGAATAATAGAAATCTTTCGTCGGGCCTTCAGATATGTCTCCACAGCAATCTTCCAAGTCAAATAGTTGGATCCATCAAGACGGGAAGTGGTAATCGGTGGGAATGACGCATCCACCGAAGACAAAGACGACGACGCAGCCTGACGCGGCTAGGAACTAGTAGCCATAGCTGGAGTACGAATAATAGGGTCCTCAATACGAGGGGTATCTTCCATAAGAGACCGGGAAGAAGACTGAAGAGGACCAACAACGAGCAAGTAGAGACAAGGATGAAGACTATAAGCAAGCTAATAGACCGCGGCTTCGTGAGGACAACATATGCATAAGGGAGGCATGAGGTAGCCTCACGACATAAAGACAAAGTCGAGACAACTCTGAGCCACAAACATCGCAACGATGTAAGTACAAATCCAGAACAACACCATAAAGATACTGATCAAGCCGAGCAAGAAAATCTAGGGCATAGCTATGACCCAAAAGAGGAAGAAGAGATTATGATGGATCAGATTAGGGCAAGGAAGAGTGGGGAAAAGAGGTACTGTAGTAGGAACGGTAGCGATGTACTGTAGCGATTTACTGTAGCAGTACTGTAGCGATATACTGTAGCAGTACTGTAGCGATTTACTGTAGCGGGTACTGTAGCAAAGAATGGAGGGGTTATGGTTAGAGTTAGGGATGGAGAAGATGGAGGTGGAGGTTAAGGTTAGGGTTAGGGAAAAAAGAAGGAAAAAGAAGAAAAAAAAAAAAAAAAAAAAGCCCTAGGCATCCATGCCTTAGAGCTCTGATACCATGTTGAGAGAGGTAGAGAAAAGAGAGAAAGTAAAGAGTGAGAGAAAAGATTGAGTTAGGGTTCTCCCCCTCACTCATGTAATATAAATAATAAAGAGTGAAGTACAAAGACAAGTATGCCCTTGGGCATTACAATAAAGACCTAAAGACTTGTTAACAATATATATATATATATATATATATATATATATATATGTTTTTTGTCTGGAGAGAGCTTAACTCTCTCACGCTTTCTCTTTCTCTCTTTCTCTCATCATCTCTCTCTTTCTCTTCCACCATGTAGTCATCTAACATGGTATCAGAGCTTCAAGGTAAGATCAAACCTCTCATCCTTGGAGAAACCTAACCCTAACCCACTATTCTCAATCGCATCTGATGCCTCAATCGCACCCCTCGCACCTCTTGCTGCCTCAACCCTAACCCTAACCCTAACCCACTCGAACCCCTCTTCTCAATCGCATCCCTTGCTGCCTAAACATTACCCTAACTTGCTTCTTCCAATCACACAATTCAACCATATTTTTTTTTGTTTTTCACACCATCCAACCCTCTTTTAAACCCCGCAATTTTGTCATGTACTTCTCAAATCCGTCCCTAAATCTTCTTTTCTTCTCAAATCAGTCCATAAATCCTATTTTCTTCATGTTGTAAACTTGTTTCTTCTATGTTTTTGGGGTATCCTTGCCCCTTTATTTGTCTTGGAACCTCGTCTTGGTTTTTTGACAGTGATTTTGTTGTGGCTATATTGGCGATTATCCGTGGTGGATTTATTGGATATAAGTGCATGCCAATGATGAAATGTCTGCACGATTTTTTTGTTGGCTTTGGTAGTGATCGGTTGTACCTCGTTACTTGTGTTGTTGGTGGTAATTGAGTTGTAGTTGGTAGTACTGGTGGTGACATCATCTGTTGTTGGGTCTTCCGTTGGTGATCTTGTGGTGGATTTATGTTGATCTGTTGTTGGTGATTTGATTTTATGGTCTTGGTGGTTCGTTGGTGATTCGTTGCTTCTTCGCTTTGTTTTTAGTGGTGCTCGATGGTTGGTGTCGGCGATGGATTGGTTGATGATTGTTGATAATGGTGTTGGTTCTATGTGATTGTTGGGTGGTTATGATTATTGTGGTGGTGTTGGTTGTAGATTTGTTGCTAATTGTGGATTGGTTAATGCTTGTTGGTGATCGTTGGTGGTGTTGGTTCATGGTGGTCGTTGGTTGGTTGTGATTATTGTTGGTGTTGTTGTTGCTCACTGTTACCGGCTCGTTGGTTGCCATTTGTTCTGTCATTGGTTTTTTTTTTGAAAATTAATTTGTTCTGTCATTGTTAGTTATTGGTTGTTTTATGATGTTCTTTGTGACTTGGTGTTTTATGACATTCTTATTATTCATGGATTGATACTAGTCTAATACTGTTGCCTTCGTGTGTATTGGGGGTTGTTTGTTGTTAGTTGTTCGTGGCATTATTTTTATGGTTCCCGACGGTTGTTATGGATCATGGTCGTGGTCGTGATTCAGGGGGAGGTCGTGGTCATGGGTCTCGATAGTGTACCCACTGTCGTATGGATGGCCACAATGTTGACTACTATTATGATTTACATCCAAAGCTTCGCCCATACCGCTCTACTACCTCTTCTATTGCTGCTTCTGATGGTTCCCCCTTGCTCCTGTTGCACGTACTACATCGGCCGCTACACTCTATGCATGTCAATTGTTTTGAATATGAGGAGCTTGTCCGCCTACGTGATAGAGGCAAGCAGCCCACCACTACCACATTTGCCCAGTCATACACGCACCTCATTAAGGGTATTTTGGGCCTTCGTGATAGAGGCAAGCATCCCACTACCACATTTGCCCAGTCATACACACCTCATTAAGGGTATTTTGTGTGTGTGTGTGTGTGTTTTCATGTGGAAAGGGCTTTAACTCTCTCTCGCTTCTCTGCCTCTCTTTCTCTCATCATCTCTCTCTTTCTCTTCCACCATGTAGTCATCTAACAATTTCATTTGAGTTCTGTTAAATAAAATAAGAATAAAGAAGGTGAATTGAGGATGAGAAGGGACGGAGGACAAGAAAATAAGGGAAACGTTGGAGCGAAACGTTGTGGGATTTTTGAGCTGTGAGTATTCCAACCTCACGACTTTTCTCTTAATATGCGTGCGTGCATATAGACATATAAAGAGAAAAGTCATGAGATTGGAATACTCAAAGCTCCAAAATCCCATGATGTGTGTGTTCAATATGAGAAAATTACATCAATGCCACTTCTAGGTTAATAAATATAGAAACAAATCTATTTCTATACCCATAGCATCCACATTAAACAAAATAAAGTATTAACTTCATGACTCCTCACCCTGGAGCATAAATATCTCCCAATCTAGAGTCACACCAGCAACACCCTAGTCATCTCAAGGCTGGAGAAGGTTTTGCACCCACGTTTGCAATCTATTTGCAGAAAAGTCTTTTTCATTAATTCGTTATCTCTGATTATCAGGCTTTATGCCAATATACTACATCATGACCACTTAATGTAAGCTCCTATTCAAAGTATATGAGGTAAACTCTATCAATTAACATTCCCAAGTATCTCACATCTCTCTTAACTGAAAATCATATGTTAACTTAAACAAAAAACACACATCCAATGGATTTTATGAAATCCCTTAATACGTCTCGCTTAAATAATATTAATAAAACCAATGATTAGTAAAAGAACCATCCACTAGCAAACAGGTCATAGATTCGTTACTCTATCAATCCTCAATACACATTCCTCTTCAACTTATCCCTTAACAACATTTCAATTTAATATTAGAACCAATGAAAATAAAAATAAAAAACTATACCAATTTCATTTCGTTCCGCCTTTTTTTTAGTCACTGACATAGGAGATTTCAGTGATACATTCCAAAAAAGATGCTACGACTTGAAATAGTTAAAAAAATTCAAAAATTAATTTTTTTAGAAAACATAAGAAATCATTATATGAACCGAATTTGAGAAAAGGCTGCATTTTACTGAAAACAACTAAATTAGGCGTGTATTGGCTCTTGATGGGCCTAATTAATATATTTTAATCCAAAACATCAATGAAACTAGCCATTCATCGTACCAAATTCTAATTATAAATATTACAAAGAAAAATAAAAAATACAACAAAAAAACCCTAAAAAGACAAATAAAACCAAAAATATAGGACCTCTTTCGGATACCACTTTGACGAAGGCAACGAGTCCCTTTTGTGTAGAATGCTTTAGACGTAGAAGAAGCCCAAAAAATTGATAAAAATGTTGTGCAGATATCTTGTATTCTGATAGTGATTCATAACCCGCACAGACTAATATCTTGGGTTTTGATCCTGGTCGAGTTGAACGGTCACCTTTTTGGTGGTGCAGGGCGCAGTGCGCCCTTGCCTGGGTTTCCTTAGCATTGATTTGAAAGGATAATTCATTTTTGGATTGCTTCGATTGGAGTTGTTTTTTACAATTCTTGATGTAGTGGGCATTTCATACTGTTGGATATAGTGTATTGCCTAAGGGCATAGTTGTCATTTTTGTACTTATCCTATTTAATATAACATAAGTGAGGGAGAGATTTCCCAACTCACTTTTCTCTTCTCTATTCTCTCTCAACATGGTATCAGAGCCCTAGGGTTTCTGATCCTTAGGGAAACCTTTACCCTCCATCTTCTCCATCAACCCTAACCGTCCTTCCTTCTCCCTCTCTCTAACCTAACCCTAACCATAATTCTAAAACCCCGCTACGGTGCCGCTACAGTGCCGCTACAGTACCCACTACAGTACTGCTACAGTACCTCCCTTCTCTCTTTTACCCTCTTCGAACAACGAAACCAAGCAACTCTAGTTTCATTCTCTTCCCAATGATCTAAAATCCTTTGAAATTGTTCTCTACCTCTTTGCGACTCCGACTTTAGTCCTTATATCTTCTTGTTTCCCTATGGCTCATATATCTCGCCCCCATCCCTTGTCCTTGTCTTGGGGCCGCACTCTTTTCTCTGGATCATTGATCTGACTTCTTTTACCTTTATCCTCCTCTATCTTCGCTGTACTTCTTTTGGTTTGCCGGTATCGTTGAGAGATTCTCATACCTCCTATCATTCTTCTATCTATTGTCATGGATTCCCCTGATGTTACTGATCCTCCTCATCAGCGCTTCTCGTGCTGATACCCGCTCCGCTACGGCGTCAGCCTCTTCTTTGAGTTATACTCCTTCCTCGTACTCTCTGTCTGTGGACCATTCTTTTCCTCAGATTACCTCAGAGCGTCTTGACGGCTCCAACTACTTGAGTTGGAGTCTCGCTGTTGAGACCTACCTCCTCGCTCAGGGTAAGGTATCCCTTATTGAGCAGGATCCCCCTTCTCCCTCAGACCCTACTTATGACTGTTGGCGATTTGGCAAGTCCTTGTATGGGCCCAAGCAGTCTCCTAGAGCATGGTTTGTGCGCTTTAGCGACGCTGTCATGCGATTTGGCATGCGACAATGTGCAGTTGATCATTCTGTCTTTAGTTGTCACTCTGATGCAGGACATGTTCTCCTTATAGTCTATGTGGATGATATTATTATTACAGGCAGTGATACGGTTGGTATACATAAATTGAAGACCTTTTTACAGGCAGAATTCTCCTCTAAAGACCTTGGTCGCCTACGGTATTTTCTAGGGATTGAGGTAGCTTATTCTGGCAGCAATCTATCACTTTCTCAGCGGAAATATGTGCTTGATTTGTTAGAGGAGACTGGATTTGTGGGGGCAAAGCCTGCTGGTGTTCCTATGGATCCAAACACCAAGCTGATTACAGAAGAGGGAGACTTGATGGATGACCCTAGCAGGTACCGTCGTCTGGTTGGGAAACTTATTTATCTCACTGCTACTCGCCCAGATATCTCTTATGCAATTGGGGTAGTTAGCCAGTTTATGAGTGCCCCTCGTACTTCTCATTGGGCAGCGGTAGTTCAGATTCTTCACTATTTGAAAGGTGCACCAGGGAAATGTTTGCTATTCAAGAAAAATGGGAATGTCAGAGCGGAAGGATTTAGTGATGCAGATTGGGCAGGATCTCCAGCAGATAGGAGATCAATCACGGGTTATTGCACCTTTGTTGGCGGCAATCTGGTATCGTGGAAAAGTAAGAAACAAGAGATAGTTTCAAAGTCTAGCGCTGAGGCAGAATACCGAGCTATGTCTCATACTAGTGGGGAGCTTCTTTGGTTACGGTCTCTCATGTCAAAGATTGGTTTCTCTGCTACTTCTCCAGCTCAGCTCTACTTTAATAATAAAGTTGGGATTCACATAGCCACCAATCCCGTATTTCATGAGAGAACCTAACATATAGAAGTTGATTGCCATTTTATTCGCCAGAGAATCCAGAGGGGCGAAATACACGTTTCCTTAACTCGATCTGTGGACTAGTTAGCAGATATTTTTACCAAGGCATTACCTAAGTCAAAGTTAAATGATATTTGTAACAAGCTGGGAATGTATAATATCTACATTCCAGCTTGAGGGGGAGTGTTGGATATAGTGTATTGCCTAAGGGCATAGTTGTCATTTTTGTACTTATCCTATTTAATATAAATACATAAGTGAGGGGGAGATTTTCCCAATTCACTTTTCTCTTCTCTCTATTCTCTTCTCTCTATTCTCTTCTCTCTATTCTCTCTCAACACATACGTTTTAATTGTCTCATATGTATGGTGGGGTAAAATGACATAAAATGTCCTTAGAAAAACTATAAAAGGCCAAAATAAGGATAAAATATTAATAACCCGATAAAACCTTAATATGAATTTTTTGTAAATTTTCAAAAAATAAATAAAAATTCAAGCAAAACACAACTTTTCACCCTGCTTCGTCTAGTGTGAATGTAACAAATTTATAGATAACCATTTCTGACTAGGATGTTTCTTTCCTATCATCTGTAGGACTTTCTGATACGAAATGTTTCAACTGTTTTAGATGAAGCGGAATTAATACCTAAGATCCTGATGTGGGCCTATTATTGACTAGGATGCATGTTAAACTTGGAATATCTAGCCAACTTTAAAATATCGTCCATGATGTGAGAAAAGATAGCCATTCAACATTCGTAAGAGCTTTCATCATCCTCAATGGATTGGATGACCTTCCTAAAGTGGTATTCAACTTGGATCTCATCAATCAACAAATCAAATCCCCGTATCTCTATCCTCATGTTACTCCACAAAAGATGATTGCGGCTGAGTATATTTGCTACCTTGTTTTGAGTTCCTGATTTGTGCTTGATAGAGGAGGTGAACCCCTGCAAGTAAGCAATCCACTTAGGCATGTATCGAGCTCAACTTATGTTTTAATAGTGGAAGTTTCCTCATTGTTTACAAATAGATAACTGAGCAAATATGGGAGAGAGTTTCCCACCCTATTTTGGACACCCCAGACCGACTTATTTTCTAAGAAACACTCAGAAAAAAGAAAGACCTAATAGAACTAGACTAACAACCATGGAAAAACTACCTTGTTCTGATTGTATCCCTTGGCAATTTGCCTGGCCTGATCGTCAATTGGGACTGTCTAATCATTGATCTGAAGATCTTTAGTGGGCTGATCATCGAGCTGAGAATTTTTAATGGTCAGATCTTTGATTTGAGCAATTTCAACAATATGATCTCGGGTTTGAGGCTTTCGATAGTACGATCTCGGGTTTGAGACTTTCGGCCGTTGATCTGAGAAAGACGACTAGACCGATCACCAATCTGGAACTATCGATCAAATAGATCTATTGAGATGCACCTGCGTCCATAAGTAAATCAAGACAGTCACCAGGGAAAAGAATACCGGAGGGAGCTAGCGTACTGGAAGATATTGATTGATCAGGAGCTACTTTTGGCTTCCGGTAGTTGGGGAGGATTAATAAGGAATTCAAGAGAGTCAATAGGGGAAGGAATACATGAGAGGCCAATGTAGGGGAAGATATTGATGGATCAAGAGTTACTTTCGCTTCTAATAGTACCTCTGCCCCCATAAAGGATCAGTCCTAAAGATAGGATAAGAAACGTGACATATGGGAAGATCCAGAGGGCAGGGAAGGACACTAGTTTTCCTCTTGATTAGGCGGTTAATGGAGAGATTTAGAGACAATAAAAAGGACCTTCATTTGGTTTTCATTGATTTCGAGAAAGCATATGATGGGGTTCCCAGGAGTGTTATGTGGTGGGTCCTTGAAAGGAAAAAAATGCCTACTAAATATGTTGATATGGTTAAGGATATATACGATGGAGCAGTAACTAGTGTCAGAATTATGGACGGCACGTCTAGTGAGTTTCCAATTACAGTAGGACTGCACCAAGGATCATCTCTAAGCCCTTATCTTTTTACTCTAGTTATGGATGAACTTACAGAGGGTATCCAGGATAAGGTGCCGTGGTTTATGTTATTTACAGATGACATAGTATTAATTGATGAAACCAAAGCAAGAGTTAATGCTAAGTTAGAGTTATGGAGAACTACTTTCGAATCTAAAGGTTTTATACTGAGCAGAACTAAGACAGAGTATATGGAGTGCAACTTTAGTAATGTAAGGAGGTGGGGCGAGGATGTAGTAAATATGACTGGACAGGAGGTACCTAAGAGGGATATCTTTCGCTATTTTGGTTCAATCCTACATAAGGAAGGAGATATTAAAGAGGATGTTAACCACAGAATAAGAGCAGGTTAGTTGAAGTGGAAGTATGCTTCAAGAGTTCTGTGCGACCGTAAAATACCTACCAAGGTGAAGGGAAAGTTTTATAAGACAGTTATGAGGCCAGCCATGTTGTACGCTATGTTGCATGGATTATTTACCCCCCAATGCCGAATCCGTGTCGACACGTCTCCGCATCCGAATCGGACATGGATTCACGTGGGACACACCCGGATTCTTGTCGTAGCCTTGTCCTGCACGAATCCTGTTTTTTTTCGGGCGAATCCGTCTCATTGTTGTCTCTTTTGAAATGCGAATCCTGTATATTTTCCCTTTAAACGTATTTTCTTCTTAACTTTTTTTTATTCGAAAGCACAACTCGTAATCTTTTAATAAAAACCATAGCGCCTCGATCCTCGAACATTGGACCCTTTCCTCCTTCAACTCTCTTAATACAAAACTCGCCTCAACCCTCTACCCTCAGATTATATATATATATATATATATATATATATATATATAGAGAGAGAGAGAGAGAGAGAGAGAGAGAGGGAGAGGGAGGAAAATGATCGTGAGCTTGCAGCTCAGACAACTTATATGAGCTTGAGGGCCCAAACACATGGGTCCCACATTTTTTGTGGTGATCCAAACCATTCATTTGCAAGGCCCCATCATAGATAGGCTATGTACAAAATATCAGCTCCATTGGATCATCCTAACCCCTCCAAAAGCGGAGATAAAAAATGGGCAGATTTGTGGCAAACGATGTCTGTCCATTTTGCCCTCCACTTTTGGATGGGTTAGGATGATCCTATGGAGTTGATTTTTTCTACACACCCTATGTAAGGGCCTTTCAAATGAATGCTTTGGATCATCCTAACAATGTGGGCCCACATGTGTTTGGGCCCTCAAGCTCATATAAGCTATATGAACTTCAAGCTCACAATCATTTTCTTCATATATATATATATATATATATATAGAGAGAGAGAGAGAGAAAGAGAGAGAGAGAGAGAGAGAGAGAGAGAGAGAGAGAGAGAGAGAGAATGGTTTCTACACACAAGTGTAGATAAGTTATCTACACACTAGCTTAAAATACAGTGGAGGGCATATTGTTTGGGTGATCCAAACCGTTCATTTGATTGGCCCTCACATAGATAGGGGTGTCCACAAAAAATCAGCTCCATAGGATCATCCCAACCCTTGTGGAGGTAAAATGGACGTTTGTAAACCTTCACAAATCTGTCCATTTTTTCCCTCCATAGTTCGAAGGGTTAGGATGATCCTATGGAGCTGATTTTTTGTGGACACCCTATCTATGTGAGGGTCAATCAAATGAATGGTTTGGATCACCCAAACAATATGGGCGGACTTGTGTGTAGAAATCGTTTTCTCATATATATATATATATATATATATATATATATATATATATATATATTTTTTTTAATTTGGAAAAAAATATTTTATTTAAAAATTACCGAATCCAAATCCTACTTTTGGGGGTTTGCCGAATCCGACACTTCGAATCCGTGTCGGATCCCGACACGCGAATCCGAATCCATGCAACACTGGTTGTACGGCTCGAAATGTTAGGCCACCAAGAAGCACCATGTGCATAAGATGAGTGTAGCGGAGATGCGAATGCTTAGATGGATGTGCGGCCACATAAGGTTAGACCGAATTAAAAATGAAGACATCCGTAAAGAGGTGGGGGTGGCACCAATTGTGGAGAATAGGGCTGTTCAATCGGTTTTAACCGAACCGATTTTAATGAAATTAACCGAACCGAAATATTTCGGTTACCTAATTAAGCTAACAGCAACCGAAACCGATTTGTATACTAACAGAACCGAACCGAAACCGAAATATAATTTCGGTTGTTCGGTTTGTTCGGTTAGAGCTGAATAATGAGAAGTATGTGTCTGATTAGTTAAAACCAAACCGATTTAACCGATATAACCGATTTGCTCCAATTTGCAAAGCCAAAATTGTTGAAATAGGGCTATATGTTTTTGTGTCCAAAACTGATTATTGGACTCAAAATTAAATGCAATTTTGAGTCTAATAAAGAGTTTTGGACTCTAAATCAATTCTCAAAATGGGAATGATAAATTTGCCCCCTTTTAGTTTGCATATGTAAGTCAATCTTGGAAGCCTTATCCAATATTATCCCAAACTTTATAAACAATCCAATCAGATGGCCTAATATGATTGAAAATTTAACACCATTACTTACCACTGATGATGTAGAAAAAAATGCAGATATCCCATCCAAAGCTCCATCAACAAAGCATGATACTGTTACTATTTTAAATTGAACCAAATCTCTTGATCTAGATCCTCATTAAAACGGAAAATGAACTACCAAGGTAGAGATTTCACTCAACATATATGGTCCAGATTTCAATCAACATATATGGTCCAGATTTCAATCAACATGCAAAACAAGCCACAAATATAAGAAATTAGGATGAAGAATCATGATCTGGATCTAATCCATCGTGCAAAACCAGCCACAAAAAAATGAACAATGTGCCCTGCATAAGTCTGAATCCCAAACCATCATACAAATCAAGCCACAAATATAGGAAATTGGGATTAAAAGTCATGATCTGGATCCAAACCATCATGCAAATCAAGCCACAGATTCAAGCTGTAGAGCTGTAGAGCAGTAAATGAGTCTTTTTCTTTTCATCTAAGAGCCTGAGAATCTCTAAAATAAATCTCCTTTTCACTTTCTATAAGATGAAACACTCCTAATTTTTTCATTTGCAGACTTGGGTTCTGATCATTCGCATCATATGTTTCTACATACAAACCAATCACCATTAAAAGAGGGTACATTGCATGTAAAGGAGGTAAGAGGAATTGTGGGCATCTTATGAACCATGTGCCCTGCAAAGTGCATAGTGCATACCGAACTAAGGTTGAGCATCTGAAATCAAAATGAACCATGTACCCTGCATAAGTGCATAGTGCATACCACAATTAGTATTTAATCCATATGTTTCTGTGTGTGTGTGTGTGCAGAAACATGCTGTCTGACAAAATTCTTATGGAATCATAAGAACATAATGATTGAATGAGAATATAATTTTTGCAAGAAGAACCCCAGATTTTTGGTAGGAATAAAAAAACAGAACATAACATGTTGCAATTAATCTTTGATCTTACGGTAAGAGAGAAAGTAGTCTTGCAATAAAAAAACAGAACATAACAGAAAAAAAATAGAAACATGCTGACAAGATTTTTGGTAGGAATAAAAAAACAGAACAGAACATGTTGACATGTTGCCCAGATTTTTATCTGCACAGAACAGAACATTGCAGATAAAACTCTGTGTGTGTGATAATAGTAACCGAACCAAACCGAAACCTATACAAATCGGTTTCGGTTGCGGTTAGTATACAAACAGAACAGAACATGTTGACATGCTGCCGTCTTTTCTTTTCTTCATTTATCTGCACAGAACAGAACATTGCAGATAAATTCTGATTTTTATCTGCACAAAACTCTGTTCTGTTTTATAGTAGGAAAACTCTACACAGAAAAAAAAAAAACAGAAACATGCTGACAAGATTTTTGGACACACACACACACACACAGCATGTTTCTACACACACACACAAGATTTTTCCTACCAAAAAATAGAAAAAACAGAACAGTTTTGGATCTTACGGGTATGATCATGCAATAAAAAAACAGAACAGAACATGTTGACAAGATTCTTACCTCATTAAATATTGCCTATTCACCTTGAGAAAAACTCTAGACCCATCCTGAAATAGAATTGCAGATAATGAATAGAATAATATGGTAACAAGTTGTTATATTTTCTCGTAGACCCATAAATGATGAAACCAACTAATTAAGGACTAACTGATTAAGAAGTACCAATAGAGTTTTACAAAGAAAATGAAACCTTCCAGAAGGGAACTCCACAAACTCGAAACCTCATTCTTTCATTCTTCTTTATATTTGAAGGAAATTCTCCGGTAGTTGAACTTGAAAATTCTACAAATAAAAATACAAATATAAAAATTTTCAAGTTCCAAGTAAAAAAAAATGAAAAAAAAGAAACAACACATTTGTATATTTAAAAATAAAAATATAAAAAGATGAAAGATTACCTTTTTTTACGGTTTCAAGATCCTCTAATGCTTCTTCGACATTAATCGGCATTGATGATAATCGAAGCCAATCTTGAGTACATATAAGAGCTTGGACTATCTTAGGAGTCAAATAGCTCCTAAATGCATCAAGAGCACGTCCCCGCGTGCTAAATGCAGACTCCGAAGCAACGGTGGAGATGAGAACCGCCAACACTCCGGGCCATTTGTGATAAGATAGGAAATCTAGGACTATGAAGTTTCCACTACCCAAAAATATCAAACCCGTCACTATCGTCTTCGGCATCTTCACTTAAATATCTATCTAATTCCGATTTGTTATCTCCACCTCCGGACTCTATCTTGTGCTTCTTATACTTTTCCGTCAACATCTTCCTCATATGTTGTTTCGACTCTTGCATTTGTGACTTTTGGGAATTCTCACTTGAACTTGAATCCCCCAAGTTAACTTGATTCGCATGAGATGTGTTGATTGTATTCTTATTGTTTAATTCATTAAACATTTCAATTGTGGCATCAAGGACTTTTTCCCCCAACTCCTTACCTGTTTCATCTCCATACATATCTATAAGAGCAAACTTCACAAAATCCAACTTGTTTCGAGGGTCAAGAACAACCGCAATACAAATTAACTTGTTCATCTTTGAATATCGCCCAAATACTTATCATACTTTTCTTTCATTCTCCTCGCCATCATTACCAACTTAAAATCATTGCTCTCACTCCATTGTTGCAAAAGGCATTCAACCTCACTAATCTCATGAAATAGTGTTAGATGTAACATACAATGAGCCTGAAACTCGTATGGTGAGCTCATAAAAGTTTTGAAGCAATGTCGCCATCCTCCGAACTTTTTCCCAATCTTCACAATCGAGCTTCCTAATCCCATCCACATCTCCCGAATCAAGTTCACTACTGAAAAAAGGATCTTGATTGTCAAACCTTTCAATTGCCGTTTAAAACTTTTCAGCTGCATTTAACATCAAATAAGTCGAGTTCCATCCCGTAGAAACATTCAGATACAACAAACTCTTGCTTTGAATTCTTTCAACCTCAACACAATCTTTGAAGAGCTTCAACCTAACCAGAGAACTCCTCACATATCTAACCACCGTCCGAACACGGTCAACTGAAATTTCCACTTCTTTCAAGCCATCAAACACAACTAGATTAATAATGTGTGCAATACACCTCATATGAAGGTACTTGCCTTGCAAAACACTAGTCCCCCAATTGTTTATTCTTCTCCTCAAGTATCCAACCGCAACGTTGTTTGAACTAGCATTGTCCACGATAATGGTGAACACTTTATCAATCCCCCATTCAAGTAGGCACTTCTCAACTGCTTTACCAATGGCTTCACCTTTATGACTAGAAATTTGACAAAAGTTGATTATTTTTTTGTTCAATTTTCAGTCATTGTCTATATAATGAGCTATGAGACACATGGAGTTAATTCTTTGTAATGAGGACCATGTGTCTGTGGCGAGAGAAACTCTTTGACTTGATTGTTTAAAAATCTTTTTCAACTTCAACCTTCATCTAAGAAGAACTAAAAGCAATCTCTTGTAATTGTTGAACGTGACGGAATACGAAATCGAGGACATGCAATATACATCAAATCTCTATACCCTTCATTCTCCACAAACTTGAACGAAAGCTCGTCAACAATGATCATACGTGCTAAGGCATTTCTTATAGCCTCTTGATCAAACTTCCAAGTAGTAAGGGTGCCGCTACCATCGCCCTCTTGACCCTTGATCGGTTGGTAATTCAGCTGTGTCTGCTTTGTCTTTATATTTGGGGGAGGGGGGACTTCTTGCACGAAGAAATGTGATTCTTAAGTGCGGAAGTTTCATTTCTTCGCGGATCACTATGAAACTCCTTTTCGCAGTACCTACACCTAGCTTTATGTTCACCCTCTTCATTAACAAATTTTGTATAGTGATCCTACACCTCTAACCTTGGCTTCATGGACTTTCTCTTACGTGAGGTTACAATCGTTTCGCTTGAGTTTGTGGGGTTTGAAGATTGGGCGCTAACATTAGGAGTAGAAGCTCCTTCTTGCGACATCTTAGAAGAAAAAGAAAAGTACACAATAAACCACTTCTCAATAAAGTAAATAAAGTAGTAGCTCTCAAACAATAAAGTAGTAGGTCTCAAATGACAACAACACAAGATATCCAAAAGTTATCATTCCATCAGACCCCTCAAATCTCAATATAATTAAGTACTCCAGTCCAAAGTCCAAACCATTCAATCCATTCCATGTAAGTAGTAATTATCATCCAACAACATTTAATCTAAAGAGACATATCATTTAATAAGGCATATTTAGAAAACATGAAGCATGAAATTCCTTCTCAATGGATTGCAGCAATGGAACAAATCATACTCACAGGGCAAAGTATTAGATAATAAGTCACAACAAATATAGTGACTAATTACAACAATGGAATCACATGGCAGAGTAGTAGATAATAAACCACAACAAATAGCCAAATAGGCCTAAACCCCACTTAGAATGCAAGGCAAAATTCAATTCCAACAAAATAAATTAAATCTAGAAGCAAGAACCAACTATAGGAATCAGACCTGCTAAAGCTCGGGTGTGACTGTTGAGAGGTGGCCGTGGAGAATGAACAGACCCCCCTTCCTCTTTCAAAGCTTGAGAGTTGAGAGGAAGAAAGAATCAACAAGCTACAGGAATCAGAACAACAGAACCTGCAAAAGAAATAAGAAAGATCAAATAAGAAAAAAAATCTAGTTTGGCTGCAAAATATAGGAACCCTAATTGAAACCACCATCAAGCAAGTATAGAAAAGGAGCATAGGAACCCTAATATTCCATGACTCAACATATCAGATGGTGGAATAAGACAGAAAAGAAGCAACAGAAAGCAAGGATTCCTTCCAAAATCATTACAAAATACAAAACGACTATCATACTTGAGATCTATTTCTGAGATGTAAGAAAAAGAAGAAAAAATCAGAACCAAAAAATCATTACAAAACATAAAACACAAAAATCAGAGTTTACCTTTCCGGATCGGCCATGGAAACGACAGCTCTCGAAGCTTTGGGTGGATCTGCTGAATTAGGGGAGAGGGATTGAAAAGCGACGCCGTGGAGGAGAAAAAACCAGAGAAATTCCCAAAAGAAAGACTGAAAGAGGGGAGAGAAATCAAAACCCTAAAATGAAAAATATAAAGAAAGGAAAAAAAAAGAAAAGAAGTGAGAGGATCAGAGAGAGTACCTGATCGGAGAGAACAATGGAGACTGAAGAGTTGGCCAGAGTTGAGAGCTAGGAAGCACGGGTACTCTCCCAGGGCTCCCGTACCCGTACCCGACACGTATTGGGTGCGGGTACGTTTGGGTACGCCTTGGGTACGTCCTGGGTACGTACCTATATATAGGAATAAGAAAAAGCCCAATTGTGGTTGTTGGGTGCGTGTTGGGTGTGCACCCACCCGTACCCGACACATCCTGCTTCTCTCAGCTGGTGTAAATCCTTCCTGTGCTTCTCTCTCCTATCCTGTTCTTAGTATTTACATGTAAACCATTTAAGTAAATGGCACTTAAGATTTACATGTAAATAACGGAATACCCCCCATTTGGATTTATTAAAAATAGTTTCAAGACCCAAATCTAAAAGGAAAAAAAGTCAACTCCCCTGTTATAGTACAAAATTCGAAGAAAAAGGGTCGGGTCAAAATTATAACTTTTGTAACTTCCAAACGGTGGGGTATTTTTCAAATTTTAAAAATTCATAAAATCTATCATGTCCAAACATTATTAAATCCCAAAAGTCTGGTAAAAAAAATCTCATAATTTGGTCTCTAAAAATTATTCATCTTGTCAGACTCTGGTCAACACACTGGCGACGGACCTTTTTTCTAATTAATGATGTATTGATGCCTCATGTTATGAAATATGGAACTTAATCACTTATGAAATGAAGAGTAATATTAGAATTTTCCATTTTGGTGATGTTAATGTTATTTGATTGATGTCCATTTATTTTTTTTAATTTTTATAAATATATAATAAATATTAAAATATATTATTATATTTGGCGTACCCGAACGTACCCGCACCCAGTTTTTTTGGAAAATCAAGTACCCACGTACCCGTGTCGTGTCGTACCGGCACTCGTACCCGTACCCATGCTTCATAGGTTGAGAGGTGGTCGGAGTTGAGAGGTGGCCGGAGGCGGAGCCGTGGAGGCAGACGTAACGGCAAAGAGTCAAAGACCAGAGGCAGAGAGAGACGGTAGAGAAGAAAACCCTAACCCTAAATTTTGAGCTCTCTCTTTTTAACTCTGTCTTTTTTGATAAAATGAATAAACCCTAAGTTTTAGACTTTTAGCCTTAAGTTATTCACCCCCTTTTTATTACTCAGGCCTTTCGTTTCTTTTACCCTTCCCAAGTAAAAAAAAAGGGGTGAATAAACTGAATTTAGCATTTCCTTTTCAAAATTTAAGGGTTATCACTATTTGGTTTTTTAACCCTTTGACCGAAAACCGAATTCGAGAACCGATTTTTTTGGATCGAACTTGCCCTTCGGTTATTCGGTTAACCGAATAATGTTCCGCTGAAAACCGAAACTGAAACCGATATCCGAATTTTGAGACGGTCCATAACCGAAACCGAACCGATAGACTTGCTAACCGAACCGAAATAACCGACCGACTTCGGTTCGGTCGGTTATTTCGGTTTTGACCAATTAATGCACACCCCTAGAGGAGAAGATGAGAGAGCACCGCTTAAGATGGTTGGGCATATCCAACGTAGGCCTTTGGATGCTCTAGTGAGAAGAAGTGACTCGTGCCAAGTTGATGGAGTAAAAAGAGGTAGGGACAGACCGAAAACAACTTGGGTAGAGATTGTGAGGAAAGACTTGAGGGCTAGGAACATAACAGAAAATATGACCTTGGATAAGAGAGAATGGAAGAAAATGATACATGTAGACGAACCCAACTAGTGTCAGGATTAGACTTAGTCATTTTGAGCCGGGTAGATCCTTTCACCTTCTTTATAAATTTTTTCTAAAGGATTCATTTAGCCGACCCCAAGTAGTTTGGGATAAAGGCTTAGTTGAGTTGAGTTGAGTTGAGTATGGTTATCCAAATTGACCCCTAACCAAAGGATTAAGGCCTTCAATAGCATATCAGACTTCGGAGAAGGATTCTCTAAGCATGCTAGTGAGGTTATTTGTCCAAAAGAAGCTCTCGGTTCGGATTCTTCAGAATCGAAAGATCCTATTCTTCAAAGGAATCAGATCTTTGAAATCCGTGTATAGTCGATGGTTCAGATTTGTATTTTTTTTCTTTTCTTTATTTGTCTGGATGGAATAAAGGGTACTAGATCGTTTAAGTGACATTCATAATAGAAAGTAAGGTGATCATAAGCTGACAATCGTTTTTTTTCGTGATGATCAGAATCTGTTGTGGCTCGGACATGGATTTTGGTTCCTTTGAAAAGATTCAACACGAATTGTATGCAGATGCAATTTCAAACTATAATTTCAACATCTTCACAAATATACTTCAGATCTGGTGTTGAGTAATTAATTATTACAGATCTTATAGCTATCTAGTTTCAAAATCCAAGTCCCTTAATAGGAACCGTGACCAGAAGTTAATCACGACTAGTCCAGAAAAATCCTGGTGATAGGCCTTGGATCCTTCATTAGCTCTTAGATATTGTGACCAAAGGGATTCTCTGCTTATAAAAGCCAGAGGACTGTAATATGGGAGAATTAATCTAGATCTGGAAGGTACCTACTGGCGTTCAAGATCTGTGATGCTAGTCACAGTGAATTCACAATGATCTGTAGTTATAGCTCATATTGGGCATGGATCCGGCTAAATCCTATTTGGCCTTGCTGGTTTTTCTGTGGATCTGCAGCTTAGAGGATGGAACTATGTCCAGGCAAACATTGAGATGGAATTTGAAACAAGATCTGGAAGAAAGCAGAACAGGTTTCCAGATCTTGATCGCCAAATTCAGTTGATCTGGTTGCCCAAACCGAGATTAACAACCTGGACTGTAATTCATGTCTCTATCTCTTCTAGCTCCTTTAAAACATTCTAGACTTGCAGATTCGTTATAGATCCAAGTAAGACAAAGGAATTTGAAAGATTACCTGCAGGTTCTAGAAAATTTGAGAGTTCCAATCGAATGTCAAACGAACTCCATGTCAGATCGACACAATCATATGAGCAGTAATAGCAAATTATGAGGTTGAGCATTTTTCTGGAACATTTTTCTGTTCCGGGCCTTATCTGGAATGCATGTATGATGGGGACAACTTGTCTCCTTTCTGCGCTTTCTTTGGATATTGAATAAAATTAAATCCCTTTAAAAAAAACATTATGGGTTGAGCCTGTAGCTCAATGGTTGGGCTGTGTCTCAACCTTGAGGTCACAGGTTCGATCCCAAATTACCTACAAAAAAAAAAAATAGCACATTAAATCTGAACTGTTGCACATGATTTCTTGTTATTCATGAAGGATTCATGCAAATGAAGGATCCAGCAAGGAGATGTCTGGATCAGGAATGATGAGGAATCCTTGCTAACAAAAGGATGGTATTGATGGTGAATTGGTGGTAAAGCTGAAGAGATCTGCTTCCAAACCCCCTCTCCACAAAAATTACAAAGGTCTTCTTCCCAAGAATTCCCTCCAAGAAACTCTAGATCTTAGATCTAGCTCTCCAAATTCAAAACACACATTAAAAAACTAACTAGAAGAAACAGGGAAAGGTGGCTTATATAGTAGCCCCATTATAAATGTAAAGTTCATAATCTACCCTTAGTGAATGAATGAGCAAGTCATGTGACTTAGCACATGTGCCTTATTGAATCATGTGAGCTAATGAACTTGAAAACTTGTCAATTCTTCAAAGAACTTTCTCCCAGACCTTCAATTGAATAGACTTGCCCACCACACTTGGCATGGAAAAGAGGATGCCAAAATCCCACTGCATCACTCTCCCCTTCTTAGGCTCGACCTCGAATTCCATTTGCCGCACCCAAAGCTTTTCTTTGCTTTATTTTTCTCATGTGCCCAACTCAAAGAAGGGAAGCCTTCTCTTGAGTACTTTCTGCTGCTTAACACTTTTCTTGCAAACTCAACCCCAAATCAGTCTCTTTGTGTAATTTGTCCATGGGTGGCGAAGGACCTTACACCGGTAGAGGGAACACTTCATAGAAATCGTCCAGGAGTGTCCTGAACTCTTTGGGGAGTACTAATAGGTTCTCAACCCATGTTTCAGCAACCCTTCACTCCTTCAAATCATGGCTGACTGCACCCACCTTCAACTCATCAAACGTCTCTTGAATGGTAGTCTTCTTCTCACCTTCAATTTTAGTTTTTCAAGGGGAACTATCACACCTTCATCAACACAAGTACTTTGTATTTCTTCTTTCAATTTCCTCTGTGAACGTGCAACTAGACCCTTCTTTTTCTCAGTTGGACTGAACTTGTTGGCTTCTTTGGATGGAACTGGCGCAAACCTCTTGTCGCCAATGTGGAAAGCTTGTGTTGGCAAACCCATCATACACCACTTTCCAAGCATATTGCTATGGCCTTCCCAAAAGAAGATGACATGCGTTCATATCTGTTATATCACACCACACATCATCCATATATGTGTTTTCAATGAAAAATGATATTAGTCAACAAGTAGCGACCGTTTGCTCATCGGAGTTGTTGAGCCACATCATGGTGTAAGGATGAGTATGTGGAACGGTGTGTAGGCCTCTAGCTGGCGAACCGTCTCACTAGCTAAGACATTTTCGTAACTTCAGGAGTCGACGATGACCTTGCATAGCATCCCATTAATTGTGAACAAAGTAAGATTATGGTTGTGAAGTAGCTCTTCATCTCGTTGTTTAGGAGTCAAGTGAACCCTCCTAGTCACCAAGCTTTGTCCAACCTCATCTGCCTCTTGCACGTAAGTTCCCTCGGCTTCATTATCCGTTCCTTGCTCACATTGCCCTTCAATTTCCTCAACCGAAAGTGTATCATCTTGTGTGTCTAAATGCTGCTTTTGTTTAGGAACTTCTTCCAACTACGCCGCATCCAAGGCACCTGAGAGGAGGTCTAGGTGCTGAATTTTGTACTTGTGCGCCTTGAGTCGCTTGTGTGCGAGTGAATGGCCGATTAGCATTAGTTGCACTTGCAGGGATATCAGTAGATTGTGGCTTTGGAATTGTAAAGGTGGAGCAATAGCTTGCTTAACCAGATGTGGAGCAGTTCCAAAGGTGGCAGATGATGAACCGGCTCTATAGGATGTTTTCTTTCGTGACTTTTCCACAAACGTGGTGCACGTGGTGCACGCGTGTTCGAACTATATGCATGTGTGGGGTAATCTAGGGGTAAGGTGAAGAGTGTGCTTAGAAAATGCAGCTGACGTGGTGTGGAACTTGTGCACCTGTAAAACCATAAAGATAGAAGGCCTTAGGCTACTCATATACCTAGCAAGTTGTTGATCTTGAGTCTCCCTGAATTGGAGGCTCATCGAGTCTCTCTCAAAAAGCTATCAACAACCAATCAAAAAACTGTTTAATAAATTGAGCAGTGCCATTATCAAAACAATGGAGTGTAGTTATAATTCCTCTATATAGACAAATTCACATTCAGTTTAATCTCATGTTATTATATTAATTGTACTTCAAGTTAATAAATTTTAGACTAATCTACCCCTATAATCATCACATCCACACTAATCACAGTAAATTAAATAAACTTCAACAGGTTTCATTTGCTAATTTGTCTAAAATATTTCCTTTGAAACTTGTCAGACATTATTTGTTGGTTCCTGATGTGATCAGGTTTTGAATACTATTCCAGGTGATGTAGTGGTCCACATATTTCTTCCTCCACAACGAGCATTCTACAACTTGGAAGAATTCTATGGAAATGCAACACTAATTGAATTGCCCTTCAATACTCAAACTGGATTTCGCAAGTGAAGGTTTTACAATAACGGTGCGAAGCTTCTGATTGATGCAGAAGGCCTACTCTCAGCTGTTCGAATTTCTCACGTGGACTACTCATAAGGTTTCTTGCACTTCCTTTGATTGGTCAATCCTCTTCCAGCTGAGGAGCCAACGTGAGCGTGATTTCATTGATGTGACAAATTCTCTCAGTAGTTCCTCCTGATGTTGTAGGTGAATGCTGTTCGTTTCTTAATTCCTTTATTTTCTTAGTGGGAGCATTTACTTCTGTAAGAAACTTTATCATGAGTAGGAAAGAATGCTCAAGGAAAAGCCTTGTAGATGATGCAGCTCCTTCAGAAATTAACCTTCTGGAGCATAACTCTTGCATGAATGAGAAAACAGGTATACGAGTAACAAATTTTTAACAGTAAATTTTATTCTGATTCGCCAAGGGAGGGACACCGGTCAGAGTATCCAACTAATCCGAGGGTAGTGCTGCAACCGGCGGGAAAAAAGACGCCAGATGAGGTTTACAGCATATTATAGAAGGAAGATGGCCGTCAACTCTAGTTGGACGGTAGGATCGGAGAAGGGCAATTCCTCATTCTTCAAACCAGCATTCTTGGACCAAAGAGTCGGGTGGGAAAAGGGGGAGAGCTCTCCTGTTAGCCCAAGGGTTCAAAAATTACATGTGTTTTGATGATTTGCGAAACCAAGTTGATTATTAAATCATCCTGGACTAATGCCTTGATGTTTGAGTAAAATTACCTAAGCCCAGAAGTGGTGATATAAGTACCTCAAGCGCCACTGTGATTGAAAAGCAACAGCAAGGGGATGATGTCCATGTACTCGAGAATCGAAGGCGTTTGCTGGAACCATTCGAAGGAGACAAACATTTGTAATGCTTGATCAACCTAGGATTTAACTAGTAGAATAGTGATAAGTAGTGTTTGGTTGCCAATCTCTTAAGAGTAATGGGAGCGGGTGTCATTACCAATATATATATATATATATATATATATATATATATAGAGAGAGAGAGAGAGAGAGAGAGAGAGAGAGAACGGTTCCTACACGTGTAGAGAGTTCTCTGCACACTAGCTTAAAATACAATGGGGGCCCACATTATTTGGGTGATCCAAGCCATCCATTTTAAAGGCCCTCACATAGATAGGGTGTCTACAAAAAATCAGATCCATAGGATCATCCCAACCCTACGATTTGTGGAGGTAAAATGGATGTCTTTAAACCTTCACAAATTAGTTCATTTTTTGCCTCCAAAGTTCGAATGGTTAGGATGATCCTATGGATCTGATTTTTTGTGGACACCCTATCTATGAGAGGGCCTTAAAAATGAATGGTTTGGATCACCCAAATAATGTGGCCCCCACTGTATTTTAAGCTAGTGTGTAGATAACTTATCTACACGTGTGTAGGAACTGTTTTCTCATATGTATATATATGAGAAAAGGGTTGCTGTGCTCGAGCGCAGAAACAGTGGGGTAGGGCCATTGGGGGGTGATCTTAACCATTCATTTGGAAGGCCTCATCATGGATGGGTGGCCTACCAAAAATCAGCTCCATTGGATCACCAATAGGTGTCTATTTGTGGGTCCAAAAATGGACAGATACTGTTTGTCCACAAATCTGTCCATTTTTTTGCCCCACGAATGGACACCCTAAGGTGATCCAATGGAGCTGATTTTTGGTGGACACCCTACCCATGAAAGGGCCCATCAAATGAATGCTTTGGATCCCACCCAAAATGTGGCCCCACCCTGTTTTTGTGCTCGAGCGCAGCAACTCTCTCTCTCTCTCTCTCTCTCTCTCTCGATATATATATATATATATATATATATATATATATATATATATATATATATAGGTGATCCTAACCATTCATTTGGAAGGCCTCATCATGGATGGGTGGCCTACCAAAAATCAGCTCCATTGGATCACCAATAGGTGTCCATTTGTGGGTCCAAAAATGGACAGATACTGTTTGTCCACAAATCTGTCCATTTTTTGCCCCACGAATGGACACCCTAAGGTGATCCAATGGAGCTGATTTTTGGTGGACACCCTACCCATGAAAGGGCCCATCAAATGAATGCTTTGGATCCCACCCAAAATGTGGCCCCACCCTGTTTTTGTGCTCGAGCGCAGCAACTCTCTCTCTCTCTCTCTCGATATATATATATATATATATATATACTAGTAAAGACCCGCCGTGCGATGCACGCACGACAAAGAATAGTAAATGATTCCAAAAATAAATGAGGTAAATAATGGGAATACAGATTTTCTAAAGTATTTGTAAAGAAGTGCAACCCTGGATATTAAACATGGAAAAAGAACAGGAAATAGCAAAATAATACCTAAAAGAAATTGATTAGAAAAATACTTATTTTATGTTTTTCTGTTAATAGTAAGATACTCTTCCAAATTCATCGGGGTTTTAAAATCAAAGGCATTTCAATAGTTTTTTCTAATAAAAGAATGTAAATGACTTGAATAAAGGATGTAAATGACCTCAACAATATAACAATTCATCTTATACTCAGACAGCATGGTAGAGGAAAGTAAATGATTAAAACAGTTAGTTTAAAAGATGGAGTTAAAGATTTTTCTAAAGTATTTATGAAGAAGTGAAAGGAAAATACTCGGATGGCATGACAAAGGAAAGTAAATGACTCATAAAAAGCAAGTACAGTGACGAAATAGAAAGAACCTAACAAAATGAATAAGATGTAGACTATTATAAAATTGAATTCAACTCCAAAAACCAATAAAACAGCTGTGCCAAACACCCATTAACAAATAATGCTACAATATTCTAAAACCCATGTAACAATATCTTGTTTAAGCATTCCATCGGAAACCTGTGCGATGCACGGGAGGAAAGAGAACACATAAACCCAAAAATACTGAAAGGAAAAGTTGAAAAAACAAACACTGAAAGGGAATGTTGAAAAACTCAATAATTCCCATTTCATTCCAAAACATTTATAATCAAAATATGTATAATCCCATCGAACAGATATTCCAAAACATGAGTCCTTCAATTAAGTTCTATAAGAATGAATTCAATTAAGCAGCATCAGAATGAATTCAATTACATTAGTCTGAAATCACACCTAATTTTCTGTTTTCAATAGAATACATGACGTGAAACTATTTACTATTGCCAGTGTGAACATGAACCCCTGTGCGTCCATGCAAGGAGTGAAATGATTTCCTTGCAAAATTAAGTCACATTCCCATAAATATTAGCATGCCAAAAGCAAGGGAAATGACGTTGTACATAACAAACTAATGCACATGGAAATTGTCTTGTATAAGAGCATGGTAATTTTGTAGAAACTACCAAGACATGGTATTTTACAGAGAATAGCATAGAATAAATGGCATGTAAACTACTACACAATGTCTTTTGATATTTATTTCTGTGATGTACCCACATATACAGGAAGCATATGTGTGAATGCCCACAAATAACTTAATCAATACATATAAGTTGTTTGTTTTGAACTAAATACCTATTAATTTGTTAATGAAATGCAAGTCCTAGAAATCTCATAGAATCCAAAAGAAAGTGTCTTGTACCTTGTGGGATGTTCTCCGTCAGAGTAGCAAGCATCGGTTAATTTTGTTTTGGAAAGACGTGTTGTCTTATATCGACATTGACCTCTATTCATGAATACCATAATAGCAGAAGAAATTTGGTGAACAACGGCTAGGATAATTTTGGGAATAAATTTGTCCAAGCATGATAGCCAACCTACCCCTTGCCCCCAAACTAATCCTTCTTTTCTTATTTCTAGCAAAGATGCCCTTGTGTAATAAGTTAGTATGAGAAGTGTAGGTTATCCAACTAAACTGAAAACAGAGTAGCTTCAGGATGGGAATGCAGCAAGTGCATGATTCAGGAAATTTGTAAAAAAATGTGTTCGACATAAAATAAGGTGTAAAATGAAGAACATGGATATAAATTATAGTGATGAGCATGAAGAGCATAAGATATGGTAGGTCTTATATGGTATTTATGTTAATTATTTCAAGAAAATATGGAAAACACTTAAAGCCTAACATAAATGTTTACCTGAATGCTCAAACATCCCACTATCTCAAAACTGATTTTTCAGTTCAAAATGAAAACCATGGATATAAATTATGAAGAGCATGAGATATGGTACGTCTTATATTGGATTTATGTTGATGCTACTGCTGTCGCGGTAATAACATACCTAGGATTAATAACATACCTAGGATTACAAAACCCAAAAAAAAAATTCCAGTCAAAATTTCCTTTACAAATTAAAAAATCCAGAATTTAATCTGGAGAAAGACAGTTGTGAAAGGTTAAATTGACTCTCGAGTCTCGTTAGCGAATGCCGTATAAGAGGCAACAAATATCTCTTTCAAAAGGTGTTGAAGGTGATCAAATAGGTCCTGAGCATCTGAAACAATCATATTTGTTTTGAAATTAAAAATCCCCAAATTAAGCTCACCCTCTATCACGAATTTTCACAGCCGTGGATTTGATAAAGGTCAATGAAGAGTTAAATTTATCAGTCCAACATTGAGGGACCATGATATGTTTTCACCAGATTCAACTTAAATATCTCTCTAGAAGACAACTCTTATTGAAGAAACAAATAGGAAAAAGTGATCCCCATAGTATGATTTACCATTGATTCCGACATTGGCATAGCATGCTTTTCCAAGGAAATTAGTAGTTCCAAGAAGGGTGATATTAAACACTCGAAACCAAATTACAAAAAGGCCATCATCTTATCAAGAGAAAGATTTAAAGCAAAGAATGTGTTTCAACGGATTTCTTGAATTGAAGAGAAAAAAAATGGAGAATAATTCTATATCTCCAAGCCTAACCTATTTATTGAATTTCAGAGAGAGCAGAGAATCCAAACAGGGCCTAAATTTTGAGTTCAACAAAAACTTTTGAAATCAGATTTAATTCTTCCAGGAAAAGATATTTCTAACCCATTTTCCAGTACTTCTAGCTCCTTCGCTTAGTAATTTTCTAAAAATGGCTGCATTTCCAATAGAACAAAATAACATACTTTGTTGTTGAAAACAATGAAAAAAATAAAACAAATAAATATAACTCGACCTTATTTGTTGATTGTTTTTCTTTTCCGGAAGAAGTCCACCCAATCTCCTGCAGAGCACTCAAACGAAGCAACAACAAAAAAAAAGTCATGATCCGACTTTAGTTATCCTGCAGAACACCCAAACGAAACAGCAATAGAAAACAATCATATAAGATATACACAGAAATAGAAGAAAAAGAGAAGACAAAAAAGCATTTATTTGAAGCATTTCTATAAAAATAGAAATGGAAGAAAAAAAGGCAGATATGCACAGATTGGCATAAACACGAATCGATCAGAAAAAAAAGGCAGGAAATGGAAGAAAATAAAAGGAATAAGAACCCTAGATGTTTCAAAACCCTAAAGATGCGCAAAGAAGATCAGAGAAAGGAAGGAAATGGAAGATAACAAAAGGAATAGAAGCTGTAAAAAGACGTCTTTTGGGGAGACCAATCGAAACCGAGAAAATCTCGTGTGAAAATATAAAAAATCTCGGGCGGAGATTTTAGGGGACATGAGAAAGAAGAAGAAGACATGAGGAGATATAATTGCAGAGACTAATAGAAAGATGCCCTAAAAACAAAAGAAAGAAGAAGGGATTTTCAGGGATTTTATTTTTCGAATGGTGAAGAAGAGCAGATTTTCTCGAAATAGATGAAACAAAAAGATCACTAACCTTGAGATTCTTTAGATACCCAAAAGATTCATGAGAAGTGCTTGAATCGTGACTTCCTCACCCTTCAATCGTGCGCCTGCCCTAGAGGAAAACCCAAAAAATGGGTTCAGAGAAAGAAGAGGGAGTGGGACATGAGGAGAGAGAAGAAGAGGACATGAGAGAGAGAGAGAGAGAGAGAGAGAGAGAGAGAGAGAGAGAATGAGGAGCGTTGCGCAAGACCTTCGAAGCGTTTCCCTCCGAAGACATGAGAAAGAAGAAGAAGACATGAGGAAAGAGAGAGAGATGTCGTGGGAAGTGTCATAACTTTCTACATTTTATTGGTATTTTTTTCGTAATTTTAAAACTTTATAACCATTTATATGTAATTTTTCATTTAAAACTTTATAACTTTAGCTTATTTACTTTTTTTGTGTAATGATTACTTTTTTTTTGTTTGCTACCAACATTTGCCATGTGCACACATCTTTGCACCAAGGATGGCCACATGCCGAGAAGTGGCATAGTAGAAGTTTGGTAGCAAATTCCTATAAAAAAAAATTAGAAGGAAATGTTATCGACACTGCTGTTTTCTTATGAGCGCACTCTCACTTTATTAACAGTATGGTATGGCCCACAGCATAGGATGATCCAAACCGTCCATTAGATGGGCCATAGCCTAAATAGGTTATGGTATGGCCCACACCATAGGATGATCCAAACCGTCCATTAGATGGGCCATAGCCTAAATAGGTTATGCTCCAAAAATCATTTCCATAGGATGATCCTAACCCTCCAATCTGAATGTTAGAGGGTTGATCCTAACCCTCTATAGATCGGAGGGTTAGAATCAACCAATGGAAATAATTTTGGGGCATAACCTATTTAGGCTATGGCCCATCTAATGGACGGTTTGGATAATCCTATGGTGCGGGCCATACCGTACTTTTTATAAAGTGAGGAGTGCCCTCATCAAAAAACAGAAGTGCTGATAACATTCTTAAAAAAAATAACACTCAAAGTTGAAAATTTAAAAAACCATAAAGGAGGGGGTAAGATCGAAATTATATGAGTTGAATGGGTGCATTTGTTCAAAAAAGTCAAAAATGTGACGTGTAAATCTCATGTGATTTTCAAAAAATTCGAAAAAACTCTCCTCTTTTCATCCCAGCTTATTGTAGTAGATATATATCCAAGTTGATTATTAAATCATCCTGGACTACTGCCTTGATGTTTGAGTAAAATTACCTAAGCCCAGAAGTGGTGATCCAAGTACCTAAAGCACCACTGTGATTGAAAAGCAAGAGCAAGGGCATGATGTCCATGTAATCGAGAATCGAAGGCGAAGCTGGAACCATTCGAAGGAGACAAACATTTGTAATGCTTGATCAACCTAGGATTTAACTTGTAGAATAGTGATAAGAAGTTTTTGGTTGCCAATCTCTTAAGAGTAATGGGAACAGGTGTCATTACCGATATATATATATATATATATATATATATATATATATATATATACACACACACACACACTTCTATATAGCAGAAGAGAAAAGGAGAGAATTATTTGAATTACTCCCAAAATTCTATGAGAATTACACATCACTTTTTTTGACATTTTTTAACTAAGGCACCCATTCAACCCACATAGTTTCAATCCTACCCCCTCATTTATGCTTTTTAACAAAGGCACCCATTAAAGCCACATAATTTCAATCTTACCCCCTTCCTTTATGCTTTTTTTAATTATGGAAACCTCTATAGATTGGAGGGCTAGGATCAGCCTATGGAAATGATTTTATGGGCACAACCTATTGATTTTGTGTTCCATCACATGGACGGTTTGGATCAACCTATGATGTGGCTCGTACAGTTTGTTGTTGGCCCGTGCATCGCACGTGTTTTTTACCAGTCAATATCTATATAGCATAAGAGAAAATGAGAGAATTATTTGAATTTCTCCCAAAATTCTATGAGAATTACATATCACTTTTCTTGACAAAGGCACCCATTCAACCCACATATTTTCAATCCTACACCCTCCTGTATGCTTTTTAACAAAGGCACCCATTAAAGCCACATAATTTCAATCCTACCGCCCTCATTTTTGCTTTTTTAATTATGGAAACCTCTATAGATTGGAGGGCTAGGATCAGCCTATGGAAATGATTTTATGGGCACAACTTATTGATGTTGTGTTCCATCACATGGACGGTTTGGATCAACCTATGATGTTTTCCGTACAGTTCTTTGTCGGCCGGTGCATCGCACGGGATTTTTTACTAGTATATATATATATATATATATATATATATATATAGAGAGAGAGAGAGAGAGAGAGAGAGAGAGAGAGAGAGAGAGAGAGAGAGAGAGAGAGGGTTCCAACACACTTGTGTAGATAAGTTGTCTTCACACTAGCTTAGAATATAGTGGGGGCCCACATTGTTTGGGTGATCCAAACCATTCATTTGAAAGGCCCTCATATAGATAGGGTGTCCACAAAAAATCAGATCCGTAGGATCATCCCAATCCTACGATTTGTGGAGGCAAAAAATGGACTAATTTGTGAAGGTTTATACACGTATTCTAAGCTAGTGTGTAGGAATATATAGTGTGTAGGAATAATGTGGACCCTCATTGTATTCTAAACAATGAGGGCCCTCACTATATTCTAAGCTAGTGTGTGTGTGTGTGTGTGTATATATATATATAAGGAAATGAAGTATTTGCAGCTACACAGATAACTGCACAGATAAGTTATCTGTACATGGCTGCACAAACCATAGTGGGGGCCACATTTTTTGGGGGATCCAAAGCATTCATTTGGAAGGCCCTTCCATGGATAGGGTGTGCACAAAAAATCAGCCCTTTGGGATCAGAACCCAATCAAGTTGGAGGCGAAAATGGACAGACACTATTTCTGCCCATTTTTTCCCTCCACAAATGGCAGGGTTAGGATGATCCTAAAGGGGTGATTTTTGCTACACACCCTATCCATGGTAGGGCCTTCCAAATGAATGCTTTGGATCTCCCAAAAAACGTGGCCCCCACTATGGTTTGTGCAGCGATGCACAAATAGCTTATCTGTGCAGCTGCACATACTTCATTTACTCTCTCTCTCTCTCTCTCTCTCTATATATATATATATATATATATATATATATATATATATATATATATGAGAAAACTGTTGATGCGCTTAAGCGCACCAAAAAACCGTGCGCTGAAGATTTTAAAACTCTCCCCATTGGCTGCTTTCAAGTGGGCCCTTTTACGCTACGAGAAAAGAAGTTTAACGCAAAAGCACCACAAAAAAAGGGTTTTGTCTCTCATTTCTAAAATCTAAGGCTTCTATTAGGAGAAAAAAAGGAGGCGCCCATCTTTAACTCTCTCATCTTCAACTAGACGCGTATCTTCCCCTCCGATCTCGGCAACCTTGTGATCAGGTTAGTTTATTTTATGTTTTTTTTTTTCTCTGAAACCTCTCCAACCGAGGGTTTATGTTTAGGGTTTATAGTATTTTCGTTTTCTTTTTTTGATTTCTGAGGGACAATAGGTTAGATTATTTTTCCTCAGAAAGGGCTAAAGAACATACCTTTAACTCTCTTTCAACTTGTTGATGAAAACCCAAAAAGATTGTGGGCATTTCATCACTGCCCTTTTTTTGTGGGCTAAAGAACATACCTTTAACTCTCTTTCAACATGTTCATGAAAATATCACTGCCCTTTTTTTTTTGTTTCAGGTTAGTTTATTTTGTGTTTTTTTTTTTCTTGGTGACTGATTTGTGAAATGCCCACAATCTGTTTGATGAATTGCCTGCTAGAAGAGGGAAAATATCAATGCCCTTTTTTTTTTTTTTTCAGGTTAGTTTAGTTTGTGTTTTTTTTTTGTCTTGGTGACTGATTTGTGAAATGCCCACAATCTGTTTGATGAAATGCCTGCAAGAAGAGTTAAAATATCACTGCCCTTTTTTTTGTTTCAGGTTAGTTTAGTTTGTATTTTTTTTGTCTTGGTGACTGATTTGTGAAATGTCCACAGTCTGTTTGATGAAATGCCTACAAGAAGAGAGAAAAATATCACTGCTACCCTTAATGGGTCTCTAAAAAGGACGAAAATTTCCCTTACTTTCTTCCTAAAAAAGCAACCAAAACCCACTATTTTACCTAAAAAAACCGCTCCAATACCTGATGAAATTTACCACTAAAACCAGGAATATAATCAAAATAAGTTCAATAGAACTATAACACCATTAAAAACACTATTTTACTGGTTATAGAACTCTAATACCAGGAATTTCTTCAATTAGGCTTGAATATCTCTAAAAAACAGACTATTTTATCTCAAAATCAGAATTGAGGCTTTTGATTTTCAAAAGCCTCAAATCCATCAAAGGGTAAGACTGAACCTATCCCTACAAAATACTGAATACCCCCGGAAATCCAAGGTTTTTTTTTTTTACTTCTGATCTGAATTACATATTTTGTGGGTACATTCCAGTGTGGTCTATCATGTGGGTACATTCTTGTTCCATTCTTTCATATGTTGAAACTTGATTATGATAGCATGCATGCTTAATCCTTTTTAATTTTGCAAAGTAAACTAGGGTTCTTAAGGTGGAACTCAACTGGAAATTCACACTATAGTGTTAACCCACATCAGAAGTTGGATAACAAATTTAAGCAAATGAATTGCATTTTCTAAATGGCCTCCTTGGACTGCAAGATTTTTTTATTTCTTGGAAATATTTGGGAAGGAAAAACTTTACCAGACCTACCTGCACTCCAAACAGGTAAACAATTAAAAGAGATGAGGCAGGAAACCAGAGGAAAATTTTCATGTAACATGTTGTGCTTGCATTTATCTGATAATATAGATCCTATTCTTCATATGTATATTAAATAATCCACTTCATCTTGTCGTCCTACTTAGAAAAATTATAATATTGAACTGTGAATGGTGCTTTCCTTTCTGAATAAAAATGAAAACAACATGAATGGTAATTGCTTTTCTTCTTTTTGCAGTTAAATTCGCACAGACAATGCTTTCTGATATGAAGACACCAATGCTTCCTGATCTGAATTTACCTGTGGTGGACAATTCTGAGAAGCTCTATGAAATGAGCTGAGATGCTCACGAAAATTTTTTGGGGCCATTGCGGCAATTTTTTCTGTTTTCTCTCACGTTATCCTGTTTATAGCAATTTTTTGGGGGCCAATGTGACAATTTTTTGGGGCCATTGTGGCAATTTTTTCTGTTTTTGGGGGCCATTGTGGCATTGCTCTAGTTTTATTGATACATTATGACTCTTTATAAGACAAATTTGGAATGCAATTAGAAAATCCTGACTTTCCCGATGGTAACACCATGATGCCATATTAAGACTATAAAGTGGGTACTTACCCTGTGTTTAATTATTGAAATACAGGTGTGACAATCCAAGAAGGGGGTGAATTGGTTAATTAGAAATTTTAGGCTTAATTAAGGGATATTAAAAATTAATACATTTAAATAAGCACTAATTAGTCTAAGTCTTGTTCAAATATGTATATCAATAAAAGCTAGGATTTAGACTTTCTAATCATGCACATTTAACTAATCCTTGTTCAAATAGATATTGTAATGCTTAGGGTTTAAACATTTTAATCAAGTGCATTTACTAACCCTTGTTCAATTAAAAGCACAAATACAAGTTAGGGTTAGAGATTACCAATCACCACACGTGCAAGAGAAGGAAAGGAAGAAAGAGAAAGAGAGACAATGAACGCAAGATTTATAGTGATTCGGTCTATCACAAGACCTACTCCACTCTTCACGTCTACGCTCGAGTTCCACTATCTCGATCCTCCTTCAAGGCCGGATCAATGAGCCATTATATGACCAAGCTTTTCCATTCTCAAGGGCCAAAGCGAAGCCCGCTTTCCCATTCTCATGGGCCAAAACGAAGCCCGCTTTTTCATTCTCAAGGGCCAAAGCGAAGCCCATCTGCATGAAGCCTTCGGCGAGGGGACACACCCTCATATGCCAGATTCACTATTCTTAACAGGCCGAATCGGAGACCCTCAATGAAGAACAAATAAAATAAAAACTCCCATGCCTCTTAGATAGGCGGATTACAACATTGTATCCTCACATTTACTCCAAAAGATAAACAAAGTAAAGCCCTATGGAGTGCCTCTTGAAAGAATGTAGAAATGAAAGCTCAAAGAGGTTTTGCTTTTGATTTTCAAAGTGAAGCTCAAAGAGAAATGAGTTTGATCTTTCTCAAATGTTCAAAAGCTTGTAGAGATAGGTTTTAATCATGCATATATAGTGTATTTGAAAATATGACCGTTTGGGGTAAAACTGTAAATAACTGGCTTGAAAATGTCAAGCAGAAAATGCCCCAACAACTAGTTTGTCAGACCATCGCGGTCGACCGAGCCATCGCTATCGCCCGCGCCTATCGGGCGCCCTTTTATATTTTCAAATTTCTTACCGTCGTGGTTGACCGATCCCATGGCGGTCGTTCGGCGAGGCTAACCTGTTAGCTTAAAAATTTGGCTCAAAAACCTATCTGCAGTCGACCGTCCCATTGCGGTTGTCCGCCAAGCCCAACCTGGATGTTTTCTAGATTTCCAGAAAATCAATCCGCATATCTTTTGCATTGATGCAATTAAAAGTATTTTCTAATGAAGTCCAAATATCTTTTGCATTGATGCAATTTGAAATATTGTTAAAAATGTTTGGAGTTAAACCACAATACAATAAAATCATAGCCTTTGAGATCAAGAAAAATAATTTCATATCATCTTCAGTGCATTTCCTTGAAAAAGAAATTCCCTCTTTTATGACATCTAAAATGTCATGATCTATGGATTTGAGATAGGATTACATTTGTGCTTTTCAAACTCCATAATTCATTCCATTAAAGAATGGAGGACTTAGGACGGATCGGCCTTTCTCAAAATCCATAGGGATTGTCACATATCTTTTCTCTTGTAGATTTTTAAAGTTAAAAATCTCTTTAAGAGCCTAAGCTCTGATACCAAATGAAATACAGGTGTGACAATCCAAGAGGGGGGTGAATTGGTAAATTAGAATTTTAGGTTTAATTAAGGGATATTAAAAATTAATCCATTTAATTAAGCACTAATTAGTCTAACTCTTGTTCAAATATGTATATCAATAAAAGCTAGGATTTAGACTTTCTAACCATGCACATTTAACTAACCCTTGTTCAAATAGATATTGTAATGCTTAGGATTTAAACATTTTAATCAAGTGCATTTACCAACCCTTGATCAATTAAAAGCACCAATACAAGTTAGGTTAGAGATTACCAATCACCACACGTGCAAGAGAAGGAAAGGAATAAAGAGAGAGAGACAATGAACACAAGATTTATAGTGGTTCGGTCTATCAGAAGACCTACACCACTCTTCACGTCTACGCGCGAGTGCCACTATCTCGATCCCCCTTCAAGGCTGGATCAATAAGCCATTACATGACCAAGCTTTTCCATTCTCAAGGGCCAAAGCGAAGCCCGCTTTTCTATTCTCATGGGCCAAAGCGAAGCCCATCTGCACGAAGCCTTCGGCGAGGGGACACACCCTCATATGCCGGATTCACTATTCTTAACGGGCCGAATCGGAGACCCTCAATGAAGAAAAAATAAAATAAAAACTCTCATGCCTCTTAGATAGGCGGATTACAACATTGTATGCTCACATTCACTCCAAAAGATAAACAAAGTAAAGCCCTCTGGAGTGTCTCTTGAAAGAATGTAGAAATGAAAGCTCAAAGAGGTTTTGCTTTTGGTTTTCAAATTGAAGCTCAAAGAGAAATGGGATTTGATCTTTCTCAAATGTTCAAAAGCTTGTAGAGATAGGTTTTAATCATGTAGATATAGTGTATTTGAAAATATGACCGTTTGGGGTAAAATTGTAAATAACTGGCTTGAAAAGGTCAAGCAGAAAATGCCCCAACAGCTAGTTTGCCAGACCGTCGCGGTAGACCGAGCCACCGTGATCGCCCGCCCCTATCGGGTGCCCTTTTATATTTTAAATTTCTTACCGTCGCAGTCGACTGACCCCATGGTGGCCGTCTGGCGTGGCTAACCTGTTAGCTTAAAAATTCGGCTCAAAAACCTATCCGCGGTCGACTGTCCCATTGCGGTCGTCTGCCAAGCCCAACCTGGATGTTTTCTGGATTTCTAGAAAATCAATCAGCGGTCGACCGGATTGGCCCGGTCGACCTGCCCGATAAATTCCGAGATGCCCTGGATTTCCATGTTCCATCCCGTGGTCGCCCGGAATAGCCCGGTAGACCGGCGCTGAGTAAAATTTAATTTTTAACTTTAAAATCTAGGGGCTTTTAGGCCATGGTCTTGGGCTTAAGTCCTAGGTTTTCAAAACACATTTTTGGGTGTGTTGATGGTTTTCAAAGGTGTAAAATGTTAAGTATAAAAATTATTTGAAAACCTTTTGAAAGTGCATTTAAACATAAAATCAAGAGAACTCCAAATACAATCTAAAATATGTAAACATTGAGTCTTGTTGGAATGTATAGGCTCCTTTGCACTTCCTTGGACTTCTTCGGCTTGGGTGAACATCTTAACCTTGTCTTGGCTCTTGTGACTTGTCCTCCAATCTTCAATGTATGTTGAGGTACATGGGGTGTCACCATGGCATGTTCAACTCCATGCTCCTTCTTGACACCTGCTTAGGGAACTTGTGGGATCTTCATGTTGAGCTTCTTGATTTGAACATCTTCAAATGAGGATGTCTTTACTGTAGGTGCAAGCTCTTGGTTCCTTTGCTCCTTGAACCACAAGCCATTTGTTGAGAAGAGTTGTGTAATGGCGATTATGACATGAAATTCCTGTATATGACACAACACCTCAAAGCAACACATCAGTTCATAAATGCTAATCAATTTGGTTTGCTAGCATCAAAACAAGAAGGCAAGGTGAATGATTAACCCATGGAAACCCTTGGGCTTACAATTATGTTTATCCAGAGAGGCCCACATCCACCAAAAAAAGAAAAGGAACGGACTCCATTACAACAAGTTCATACACATTGAATTCGAATGATATTTACACCCCCTTTTCTAGAATTCCTACCTGATATTTACACCCTCTTTAGTTTGGTATCTTCCACTCCTTTATAGCCGATTTAGAATCTTTCAATGGGTTGTAGCCTAGTCGTACTCCCAAGGGATGCCTCTAATTTCTCATCCATGATTTTATCAGTAGACCGTTTAAAATCCTATTGATAGACAAAGGTTCACATTTAATAAAGTTGTTCGGATTGCCAAGTTGTTCTCATTTATGCTTTCTTCGTTTATCCCCTTCTCGCCACGATCTGCGCATCCGTTGTGGGACCTTACCTCCCTGCATGTCTTCGCCTCGTCATCCCAACGAAAAGATTTGCAATTGTGGGCCTGCATGTTATTTAAACATTACATTCCCCAAGTGTTCCAACAACTTTTTCAAAAAAATAAAATAGATAAAAGTATGCGAATTGCAAGTTTACTCACAGCACATGTCCAAAACGGCCGGCCTTGGTTATTGTTTACGTTAGTCCTAGTGATTCTTCGAACCATTGGCAGTTTACAATCACATAAGTTCGAGTCCAATCCATGGCACGACGTACCACTTGCGTTGCCTAAGGATGCCATTACGTTTCAATACCTAAGTCAATCCAAACAGGGCATTAACTTATGTCAATTTTTTTAACAATCGGGTTAATGAAAGTTAACAACGCCCCTCTTTTTCAGAAACAACAATAGGGTTAGAGAAACCCAAAACAGAAACCTTCGATTGGATAGTATTGACTTGTCTAACCCTTCACATCGAGATGAACATCCCTAACCAAACCTGTCTAACCCAATTTTCCAAATCGGCTCGGGTTGGGCTCGAGTTTGGTTCACAATAAAAGCAGTGTAAAATTAAGGAGATGGGGTCAGATTACCCGAGCCCAAAGCCCTAACCCAACCCCTAAAGGCCAACCCAAGCCAACTAACCCAACCCCTAAAGGCCGACCCAAGCCAAGCCAAAATTGGGTTGAACCCGTGGGTCCGTGTTGGGACCGAGCCAAGTCGAACCCCAACATAAACAATGAGGGTGTTCCAATGGTATCTAGAAGATAAAAATTCAAGTTTCGAACCAACTGAAAAAACTTGTTATTTTTAGAATTTTTGGGGTTTCCCTCATTTTTGCCCATTTTTACACTCCAGGGGTATTTTTGCCCTTGACTCTGTTCTAATGTTCAGAATCAAAGATCTAGGCCTTAAAAAAATGAAAAAGAAAAAAGAAAAAAGAACGGAGTTTGAAGATCTACTAGACTGAAAACCTGAAAAGGTAGTCTAGGCAAAATTTAAGATCATTCCCCTGCTAAGTTGAAAACCCAAAAGGGCGACTTAGGCAAAAGCTAAGGGGATAGTCTGCTGGATCGAAAACCTAAAAAGGCGATTCAGGCAAAAGTTAAGGCTAGCACGGTCCGCCAAGTTAAAAATCCTGAAGATGTGACTTGGTCATGGTAAGAGAATCATTATACGAAGGCTACAGCCAGAAGCAAGACTGAAGATCGAAAGGAAGTTCATGCAAGCTCAAGTGTCATCCTAGACACTGGGGGCATTGAAACCAAGGAATTAAACCCTTGAGGCATTACTGTTTTAAGGAAGAAGTCCAATGTTTAGCAATTGAGAAACTACTCTTTGAAAAGCTAAGACTTACCAAACAAAACATTAACTAAGTCAGAAGCATTACTGTGTTTGTAAGTGTAGTCAGTCAATCTTTGTTATTCTAAGTTCACTCTTTCAGAGCTCATCAATCCTTTGAGTAGTGTCTTTTATCCAAATTTCATCTTTAGGAAGAGTCAATCGTCGTCCTCGTGTCCAAATGATGCAACTGTCTCGGTGAAAGAGGCCCGGTGTCGTCAGTTCCCTGCGATTGTACCTTTGCCAAATTAATCCTGAAGGAAAGATCTCAAGAATCTAGTCAAAGAGCTTTGTTTTAAAGAAGATCAGCTCAGAAGCATTCCGAAGTATAAACATCGGGAAGTGCAGTTTCTATAAGAGGACCATGCCCCAGAAAGGCATCTGAGGCTTGGTGGATTTCATATGTGATGATGATTGGGCCAGTTTCTCAGAAAGATGAACCCTTAAAATTTTTAATTTCCTTCCTGGTAGTTAAATACTATCCTGGTCAAGAATGTTTATCTAAACACCTGACAAAGAAAAAATCCCACTTTTCAATTTTCAGTATCCAAGAGAGCCGTTATTCTAGATTATCAATCCTAGGTAGTTAGATCAAGGTTTCAGTTATCAAAATCCCCAGAAGAAAAGAACAACAGTCTCTTTGCGAAAATCTTGTTGAAGCTTCCTAAAAGCGTTCCTAAACCATTCTCGTTAGTCATGCTTATTCATTCCTAAGGTTTGTCGTCTCGTCATTCGTCAAAGTCTTAGATTCCAATATCTTCATCCGGCACGATCTCTATTGTCCAAGATTTCATCATTTATTGATTTCAAGAAACTAAAGTTCATCCAATTAAACTTCAAATCGAATTGAAGTTCATGAAAAATCTCCAAATTATCCATCGTCAAAGTTATCAATTAATCAACAATTGATCAAACAAGCAATCTGAATTTCATCTCCGGTCTCGTTTGCTAACAAGTTAAATCTCTTTGAGTCCATATAAATACGGTATTTCATTCTCTCCGAGTCCATACAGCTATGGTCCCTTATCCTCTTTGAGCATCATAAAAATATGATGTTTCATTTCCTTGAACTCCGTATAAATAGGATATTTCATTCTCTCTGAGTCCATTCGAAAATGCTCTCTTATTCTCTTTGAGCATCATACAAATGTGATGTCTCATTTTCATGAACTCCGTATAAATACAGTATTTTATTCTCTCCGAGTCCATACAACTGTGGTCCCTTATTCTCTTTGAGCATCATACAAATATGATGTTTCATTTCCTTCGAATCCGTAAAAATACGGTATTTCATTTTATCTGAGTCCGTTAAAAAATGGTCTCCTAATTCTATTTGAACATCATACAAATGTGATGTCTCATTTCCTTGGAATCCGTAAAAATACAGTATTTCATTTTATCTGAGTCCAATAAAAAATGGTCTTTTAATTCTCTTCGAACATCATACAAATATGATGTCTCATTTCCTTCGAATCCGTAAAAATACGATATTTCATTCTCTCTGAGTCCATTCGAAAATGATCTCTTATTATCTTTGAGCATCATACAAATGTGGTGTCTCATTTCCTTTGGGAACTGTACAAATACAATATTTTATTATTTCTAAATCCTTTATAAAATGGTCTCTTAATTCTCTTTAAACATCATACAAATATGATGTCTCATTTTCTTGGAATCCGTAAAAATACGGTATTTCATTCTCTCTGAATCCATTTAAAAATGGTCTCTTACTTCTCTTTAAACATCATACAAATACGATGTCTCATTTCCTTGGAATCCGTAAACATACGGTATTTCATTCTCTCTGAGTCCATTCGAAAATGATCTCTTATTCTCTTTGAGCATCATACAAATGTGGTGTCTCATTTCCTTTGGGAACTGTACAAATATAGTATTTCATTACTTCTAAATCCATTCAAAAATGGTCTCTTAATTATCTTTGAGCATCATACAAATATAATGTCTCATTTCCTTGAAATCCGTAAAAATACGGTATTTCATTCTCTCTGAATCCATTTAAAAATGGTCTCTTAATTCTCTTTAAACATCATACAAATATAATGTCTCATTTCCTTGGAATCCGTAAAAATACGGTATTTCATTCTCTCTGAGTCCATTCAAAAGGTTTCTTAATTCTCTTTGAGAATCATACAAATACGATGTCTCATTTCCTTAGAATCCGTAAAAATACGGTATTTCATTCTCTCTGAGTCCATTAAAAAATGATCTCTTAATTCTCTTTGAACATCATACAAATGTGATGTCTCATTTCCTTGGAATCCGTAAAAATACGGTATTTCATTTTATCTGAGTCCATTAAAAAATGGTCTCTTAATTCTCTTTGAACATCATACAAATATGATGTCTCATTTCCTTCGAATCCGTAAAAATACGGTATTTCATTTTCTCTGAGTCCATTCGAAAATGATCTCTTATTCTCTTTGAGCATCATACAAATGTGGTGTCTCATTTCCTTTGGGAACTGTACAAATACAATATTTCATTATTTCTAAATCCATTATAAAATGGTCTCTTAATTCTCTTTAAACATCATACAAATATGATGTCTCATTTTCTTGGAATCCGTAAAAATATGGTATTTCATTCTCTCTGAATCAATTTAAAAATGGTCTCTTACTTCTCTTTAAACATCATACAAATATGATGTCTCATTTCCTTGGAATCCGTAAAAATATGGTATTTCATTCTCTCTGGGTCCATTCGAAGATCTCTTATTCTCTTTGAGCATCATACAAATGTGGTGTCTCATTTCCTTTGGGAACTGTACAAATATAGTATTTCATTACTTCTAAATCCATTCAAAAATGGTCTCTTAATTATCTTTGAGCATCATACAAATATAATGTCTCATTTCCTTGGAATCCGTAAAAATACGGTATTTCATTATCTCTGAATCCATTTAAAAATGGTCTCTTAATTCTCTTTAAACATCATACAAATATAATGTCTCATTTCCTTGGAATCCGTAAAAATATGGTATTTCATTTTTTCTGAGTCCATTCAAAAGGTTTCTTAATTTTCTTTGAGCATCATACAAATATGATGTCTCATTTCCTTGGAATCTGTAAAAATATGGGATTTCATTCTCTCTGAGTCCATTAAAAAATGGTCTCTTAATTATCTTTGAACATCATACAAATGTGATGTCTCAATTCCTTGGAATCCGTAAAAATACGGTATTTCATTTTATCTGAGTTCATTAAAAAATGGTCTCTTAATCTCTTTGAACATCATACAAATATGATGTCTCATTTCCTTCGAATCCGTTAAAATACGGTATTTCATTCTCTCGGAGTCCATTAAAAAATGATCTCTTTTTCTCTTTGAGCATCATACAAATGTGGTGTCTCATTTCCTTTGGGAACTATACAAATACAGTATTTCATTATTTCTACATCCATTCAAAAATGGTCTCTTAATTCTCTTTAAACATCATACAAATACGATGTCTCATTTCCTTGGAATCCGTATAAATAAAATTTTTCATTTTCTCTGAGTCCATTCGAAAATGGTCTCTTATTCTCTTTGAGCACCATACAAATATGATGTCTAATTTCCTTGGAAATCCGTTTAAATACGATGTTTTATCTTCTCTAAGTCCATTCGAAAATGGTCTCTTATTCTCTTTGACCATCATACAAATATGATGTCTCATTTCCTTAGAGTCCGTATAAATACGGTATTTCATTCTCTCTCAGTCCATTAAAAAATGGTCTCTTATTCTCTTGAGTCCATACGACTATAGTCTCTCATCCCTTTTGAACCTGCATGAATACAGTATCTCCTTCTTTCCAAGCCCTTTTGAAAATGATCTCTGAGCATCATATCAATATGATGTCTCATTTCATTAGAACCGTACAAACACGGTATCTCATCCTTTCTGAGTCCATTAAAAAATGATCTCTTATTTATTTTTGGATCCATACAAATATGGTATCTCATTTTCTTTGGGAACTGTACAAATACGGTATCTCATCCTTTCTCGGTCCATTCAAAAGTGATCTCTTGTTCTCTCAATGCCATTTGAAAACGGCCTTACGTCCCTTCCTGACTGGCAAAATTTTCGCAGTCAGATTGAATCCACTTTTCCCATTATTTTGAACCACCAAACTCAGGGTGTTCAAAGTAAATGATTCTTTAAACCTTTTAATTCTAGGACTTTATCTAGGGTCTTGCATTAGGAAGCATTTAGGTTGCATTGCGAGTTGTGAATATTTTGTTGGTTAAAGCTATGCAAAATGGTTCTGTCACTTTCGCTTTGGTATTCGATGACTACGTCATCTCTACCAAAGAGGGGCTCTGTAGACACCCCTATTTTGCTTCGCTTTAAAAAGCAAAAGATTTGGTAGTGTCATCGAGTCTTGAGTCCGTATTCCGCATTAGATTAGGCATCCATGCATTATAGGGTAGATTTCACTTCGTTGAAGGAATTCTGAAGTTGATTCGCGATCCTAAAGGTTTCTAGGGTGTTCGAATGGTATCTTGAAGATAAAAATTCAAGTTTCCATTCAACTGAAAACTTGTTATTTTTAGAATTTTTGGGGTTTCCCTCATTTTTGCCCATTTTTACACTTAAGGGGTATTTTGGTCATTCCCGATGTGTCTCGTCTGACCCCGAGTTATATTTGAGAAATCTTGAGTGATTTTACAAATTTTGAAAAAGCTGCTATTTTTATAAATTCATGGGGCTTCCACAATTTCATCATCTTATGGATATTTCAATCATTTCTCATATATCCAAAACCATCTTGAGGGTACGGCTGATGGATTCGGAGTAATTTCGTAAGATTTGGGAAACCTGCTAAATTTAGATCTCTTAAGATTTTCTCTTAGTCTTGCACTTCGGGGGTATTTTAGACATTTCCAACATATCATATTTGGTCCCTAAGTTGTGTCTAAGAAATCTTGAGTCCATTCATAAATTTTCAGAAATCTGCTCTTTTTGAAATTTCTCAGGGTTTTCCCTAGTCTCGCCAAATTCTAACACCTCGGGGTAGTTTGGTCTTTTCCTGTGTAATTCTTTTGATCCCCGAAATATGTCTGAGAGATTATAAATGATTTTCTGAATTTTGAAAAACCTGCTAAATTTAGAATTTCTCAGGGGTTTCGGTTAATTTTGAAATTCTGAGTGTTGAGGGCATTTTAGGTATTTTCAGGGGATACCAAATGATCCTGTTTAATATTGCTTACCGAAAGGACCAAATTTTAAAATTTTCTATTTTTGAAGTTTGACCACAAAGACTTTTCATTTTTAATTTTTCCCTTTAGAGGTGAACCAATCTGAGGGTATTTTGGTCGCATTTTGATGTCTAACAGTCAAATAGGGGCATTTTGGTCAGAAAAGTTATTTTTCAAAAAAGATAGTCCGATCATGTGTGAGGGATGCACCATAAATGTCAAATGGGTTGGGTCCATATATAGAATGTTGAATTTAGAAAGATTTTATTGAATTTTTACGGAAAAACCCGAAACCCGTGTGAAATGGCCAATTGGGCTAAAGCCCGCAACGATGAAGCTCATGTGGGTTCACCCATATGGGTCGACTACCATGGTGGGCGCCCCACATGGCTGACCCACATGAGTTGAGCTCCTAACCTTGATGATGTCACAATGGTGACATCATATTTGTTAAAAGAAAAATAAAAAGAATAAAAAAAGAAAAGAAGGAAAGAAGGAAAATATATAGTAGGCTATTGGTCTCAAATAAGCCAAGTTCCCTTCAAGATTCAAGATATTGTGAATGCTATCATAGCTAGTGATGCAAAAATGTATATGATAAAAGTCCCTTGATCTTGAGGAAAGAAATAATTTTAAAATCTCAACATCAACTGGACGAAGGATTCTTAATTGAATATTTATGGTGTTGGCATGAGAGAGAGAAACAGAGAAAGAGGGGCTCTTAATTGAATGAAACTTATGTGGATCTTTTTTTAATGAAATGAATATTAAATCTACATGAATATAGCATGTGAAAATATAAATCCCTAAAAATTGTAATTCTAATGGCTCTTCTTACTCCTTGTAATCCTTACCTACATTAAATATTCCACCTTAACCCATTATAACCCTACTCTTTCTATACACTTCTTTTTTGCTTCCAATGAGGTTTATTACATGCTTCATAGTGAATTTCAGTGATGCTTCTCACACATTTACTCTTTACTTTCTTTAGAGTATTTCTCTTCTTGTAATTTCTCTTTCTAAAACCCTTGCGAAAGTTTTGGCTCAAGGAAATGGGATTTGATCTTTCTCAAATGTTCAAAAACTTATTTAGATAGGTTTTAATGATGTATATATAGCTAATTTGAAAATATGACCGTTTGGGGGTGAAACTGTAAAAAATAGGGTTGAAAAGTCAATCTGCGCAAGCCCTAACAGCTAGTTTGCCCGACCGTCACGGTCGACCGGGCCACAGCTTTCGCACCCATGGAAACCCTTGGGCTTACATAACTATTCATGATGGACCATAATGAAACTATTACCGAAATGCACACTAGGTTCACAAACATAACCAATGGTTTGAAATATTTAGGTAAACAAATATCCAACATGGAATTAGTCACTAAAATACTTAGGTCACTACCTAAAGATTGGGATCCTAAGGTCACGCCATTGAATAAGTAAAAGATGCATCAAAATGGGCTTAGAGGACTTATTAGGATCATTGATAACTTTTGAAATAGTTTTAAAAGGAAGAGAAACACTAAACAAACATAAAGAAGATACTAAAAAGAAAGGAATAGCTTTGAAAGCAAGAATTGAAAGTGAAGAAGAGAGTGAAGAAGACATACAAAATGATGATCTTGCTCTCTTCTCCAAGAGATTCAAGAAGTTTCTCAAGTACAAGAAATGAGGCAACTCAAACTAAGGAAGAAATAGACCTTCAAACAAAGAGAAGATGACAATAACAATGACAAAAATAAGAAGAATAGAAGAAGTGGCAAGAAGGCTTTGTGTGCAGCGGCTTGAGATGAAAGGAGTGCTTCATCCGAAAATGAATCAAATGGAAAAGATAAAGATGACCTTTGCTTCATGGGACTTGCCGAGTGACAAATGACATCTCTATTTCCGAGGTAAATGATCTTGATGATATTTCTCATGAATTTTCTAATGAAGAATTATGGATTGCATGTGAAAAACTTCATGAAAACTTGGATTTGTAACTTGCCAAAAACAAAACAATGAAAAAGTCCTTGCATGATATAACTAGAGATTTTGGATTTTTGAAAAAAAAATTTGATTTACAAACCAATACAAGTGAAAAATTAAATTTGGAAAACAAAGCCTTTAATGAAGAAGTTGATAAATTAATTTTTAAAAACAAGAGCTTGAAAGAGGAAAAAGAAAAACTTGTTTTGACATGCAAGGAACTAGATCTATCTTTTAAAAAGTTTTCATGTGGAAAGAACAAGCTAGATGAAATTCTTGAAAACAAGCTTCTTTCTCTAGAAAAAGTTGGTCTTGGTTACCAACCATTTTCTAAAGGAGAAACTTCTTTCAAGAATAAATTTGTGAAATATTCTTCTCACATGAATGCTAGTTTTCTCTTTTGTTCCTACTTGTTACTATTGTGGTAGAGTAGGACACTTAAGTTTGCATGTAAGGTGAAGAAATAAAAAGCATCTAACTTTGTTTGAGTTAGAAAAGATGAATTTTATGATGTTGCTAACCTTGAAGCACCCAAGAAAGAGTGAGTACCTAAAGCTTCAACATGAGTTTTGATTCTTATAGGTATGCTTGAAAGGAAAGCCCTCAAAGGACAAATGATTTTTGGATAGTGGTTGCTCAAGGCATATGACGGGAGATGTGACCAAGTTTGTTTTCGTCACCATGAGCCACCAAGGAAATGTGACTTTTGGGGACGACACAAGAAGCAAAATCATCGGTGAAGGTACCATTAAAATTAAAGATATTAAAGTTGAACATGTTTTGCTTGTTGATGGTATTTCTTTTAACTTGATTAGTACTAGTTAATTATGTGATCTAGGTCATAAAGTTCTTTTTGAAAAAGATAGATGTAAGATTTTGAATGCTAAGAACAATGAGGTAGAATTTGTTCCATATAAAGATGGTAACATGTACTCGTTGGCCTTAGAGGACCTTGAGAATCAAAACATCCAATGTCTCTCCGCCATGGAATATAACCCTTGGTTATGGCATTGAAAACTTGGTCATGCTCATATGGATTTAATATCAATATTGTCATCTAAGAACCTAGTGAGAGAGCTACCTAAGCTATGCTAAAGATAAAGTTTGTAGTGCTTGCTTGCATGGAAAACACACTAAAGACTCTATCAAACCCATAAGCATGTGCAGACACCCCCATTTTGCTACACTTTAAAAAAGTAAAAGATTTGTTACTTTGTCAAGTTTCGAGTTCGTATTCCACCTAGGATTAGGCATCTGTGCATTTTAGGGTAGATTTCATCTCTTTGAAGGAATTCTGAAGTTGAATCGCGATCCTAAAGGTTTCTAGGGTGTTCCAGTGGTATCTAGAAGATGAAAATTCAAATTTCCAACCAAGTGAAAAAACCTGCTATTTTTAGAATTTTCGGGGGTACCCTCATTTTTGCCTATTTTTACACTACAGGGGTATTTTGGTCATTCCCGATGTGTCTCGTCTGACCCCCGAGTTATATTTGAGAAATCTTGAGTGATTTTACAAATTTTGAAAAAGCTGTTATTTTTAGAAACTCATGGGGCTTCCACATTTTCATCATCTTATGCATATTTCAATCATTTCTCATATATCCAAAACCATCATGAGGGTACGGCTGATGAATTAGAAGTAATTTCGTAAAATTTGGGAAACCTGCTAAATTTAGATCTCTCAAGGTTTTCTCTTAGTCTTGCACTTCGGGGGTATTTTAGACATTTCCAACATGTCATATTTGGTCCCTAAGCTGTGTCTAAGAAATCTTGAGTCCGTTCATAAATTTTTAAAAATATGCTACTTTTCGAATTTCTCAGGGTTTTCCCTAGTCTCGTCAAATTCTTGCACCTCGGGGTAATTTGGTCTTTTCCTGTGTAATTCTTTTGATCCCCGAAGGGTGTCTGAGAAATTATGAATGATTTTCTGAATTTTGAAAAACCTACTAAATTTAGAATTTATCAGGGGTTTCGCTTAATTTTGAAATTCTGAGTGTTGAGGGCATTTTGGGTATTTTCAGGGATACCAAATGATCCTGTTTGATATTGCTCACCGAAAGGACCCAACTTTAAAAGTTTCTATTTTTGAAGTTTGACCACAAAGACTTTCCATTTTTTTTATTTTTCCCTTTAGGGGTGAACAAATTTGAGGGTATTTTGGTCGTATTTGATTGTGTAATGGTCAAATAGAGGCATTCTGGTCTGAAAAGTTATTTTTCAAAAAATAAGATGGTCGTGTTAGGGGTGCACTATAAATATCATATGGGTTGGGTTCATCAGTAAAAATTTTGAATTTAAAGGATTTTATTGAATTTTCATTGAAAAAAACCCAAAAGACATGTCATAAGGCCTATTGGGCTAAAGCCCACAAGAGGGGGTCCATGTAGACCCACGCATGTGGGTGCCCCAAATGAGGAGGCCACATGCAAAAATGTCCAACATGGGATGAGGTGATTGGTGACATTATATTTGGTTTAGAAAAATAATAAAGAAATGAAGAGTTATAATTAGAAAGGGCTTGTATGGTTAGGTTACTAAAACTGCCATAACATTTTATCTTTTTGCATTTAAAATTTATACCTATACTTGTTTCGAACGTCTCGAAAAGATCTACAACTTTCTAGTTTATGACTTTTCCTGAATCAGCCTCTAAATAGGTGAAAAAGGAAACATCGGGCAGCCCTTTTTGGACGAAAATCATTCATAAAAGCTAGTTTCCTATGTGAGAAGGCTTCTAGATTGATCTTGAAGGATCTCCATTGTGTAATTTAGCATTTCTTAGCTTGCAAGAAATCAATATTAGAAGTAAATACAATTTAGAAGGTCTGGGAAAAGCAAGCCATAGGTGAGAATTAGAAACTAACTAAAGGTAGTAATCCTCACATTGGAAACTTCCAAATCCAATCTAACTCTAACTTTTTCTATAAAAACAAAGCAAGCACAACCTTTGGTCTGGCTCTAGAAAATTCATCCCTCTCTCTCTTCCTCTTTGGACTTCCGTAATCTCTTCAAGTGTGTTCATCTCTCTCTCAAGTGTTCTTCACAAAAGGGGTTCTTGAACTTCTTTTTCTTTTCCAAGGCATCATATAATCAAGGATTATTGGAGTATTCTTTGGATCTTTTTGAGCGTATAAAAGGGTTGGACAAAGTGTATATCTCGGATCACCAACCATAGAGACAAGAATCGGGATCAACGGTAAGGATCTCTCTTCTTTGCGAATTAGAACAAGCATGCTAGCGTTTTATTTTTGAAATATCAAATCAATGAGTTTTCTTTTGAAATTCCAGTATGTTATAGTATAGATTAAAGGCTTTCAAAATCTAAAATTTCAACAAAAAAGTAGTTTTTCTCCACATAAATATTAATTTTCTTTCTTTATTGTTCAATAGAGTTTAAATTTAATTTTCAAGGCAAGTGTTTGAAAACATAATATTTTTTAAAAAATAAATTTTTTTATAATAAAAATTTTAAAACTACTGGAAAGTGAAATCTTGGACCACGGTTTGACTGCCTCGATTTCCGTTTTATTTTTCGAAAGATATCTCGGCAAAGGGTTATTTCTTGAAGAATAAAAAATGGGTCAAATCAAGTCCAAATTGCAGGAAAAGTTGGTTCCAAACCGATTTTTGGATTTCGAGTTCACCATAAAATTTTTGGAATTGTTTGATTTTGTTTAATCTGGTTTTAATTTATTTTAATTTTGGGTTATTTTTAATAAATATCAAACGATTTTAAAAATTGATGAAACTTTCCAGAACTTATGTTTAGTTATAAATTGAAGTTTTCATATAATAAAATTTTGAAAAAATATTTTCTTTACTCTTTTCTAATCGATTCTTCGCTTTACGTGCCGTAATTCTTTTTAGTATTAAATTAGTAAATTTTTGAAATTTTTCTTTACAAACCAGTAACTTAGGTTACTGGAATGTTAGAGAAAAATTTTCAATTGGTTTTGCAAAGTTTTAACATGGTTTTGTAAGTTATTTTAATAAACAGGTTTCAATTCCTAGGAAACAAATTCTCCTTTTCTATTTAAAAATCGATTTTATTGAGAATATTTAATTTTTAAGTTTTGAAATTTTGATAAAAAAATTTATTATCTATTATAAATGTACTGGAATTTTTTATTTGATTTTAGGATATAATTAAGTTTGCTTTTTAAGTAATTCTATGGTTTCATCTGATTTTTGTGTGAATTTCAATTGCATTCAAATCATAATAAATATCCCTGAAAGTCATACAGTAGTCTAATCTCATAATTATCTTTATACTCTACGAATTTGAGTCGATTTGAAATTGATATGCTATAGGTTACTGTGTTAATCTATAATCTGATTTGAATTTTGAAAATCGGAAAGTGATATTAAACCTTAATGATAATTCATACAAATTTTTTCGTAAGCTATAATCATATATATCTTTATTCTGTGAAAGTCTGGATTAATTTGAAATTGATATGCTATAAGTTACCGTGTTAATCTATGAACTGATTTGAATTTTGAGAAATCGAAAATTGATATCAAATCTTAATGACAATTCATGAAATTTTTTCACTATGCTATAATCATCTATATCTCTATTTAGTGAAAGTTTGGATTAATTTGAAATTGATATGCTATAAGTTACTGTGTTAACCTATGAATTCATTTGAATTTTATAAAATCGAAGATTCATATCAAATCTTAATGAAAATTCATTAAATGTTTCCAGTAAGCCACAATCATCCATATCTTGTTACTGGTAAAGTTTCAATAGATTTGGAGTTCTATTGCTTAGGATTGCTGTGTAATCCTAGCAATCTGGTCTTAATGTTAATAATTCATAATTTAATAGCAAATCAACACAAAAGTCAGTAAAAACCTCCAACAAATCTTAACTTTACACCATGAATTTAATCCCCAACTTTTTTGAAACAGAAACCTTAAGGTTCATAGATCTCCCATGTAAATTCTCTATATCGCAATAGTTTAACTGCCAAGATCGCAACCACAATCGTATACTAATTGCGATTAATCCTGCATAATTGGAGTGCGTAAATTATAGTATGATATTGGCTCCGAGGTCCACTGTCCACGAAAATCTTGAGAAACAAGCCAGCCAATAAGATACTATAACTTACGTGCTAAATTATACAAGGGTTGAGAGCACAATTCCCATCTATGGTTGCGATTCGAGGCTGAAATTGGCAAACCATAAAACCTTTAGTATCCCTTAGATATTTAGGAATAAAAAATCCTTGAAAATAAAAAATCAGTCACTTTAAAAATCACCAATATCATCAAATTGAATTAATTTAATCAAAGTCTTAGGAGCCGTTGGATTGCAGTCTCCTATCGTAGGAACCTTTTAGGGCATCTTAGGAACATGAAATCCAAGTAGTGACTTGGTTTGGCAACCTAGAGGGGGGGTGAATAGGATGTTTATAAAATCTTTACCTTTTAAAAACTTTTCCTAAGATTTCACCAAAGACTTATCCCTTGTTTAATTAAGTTTGAAATAGTTGAACTTAAACAATATTACAAATTAATATAAGTTCAAAACCCTTGTTGATTAGCAAACTTAATTAGGTAATTTTGATATAGCCTAGTTAGCAAGGTTAAGATATTTAGGTTGATTATCAATGCTAACTACTCACTCAATTCTAAGCACAAATATTCAAATAAGAGAGTGAGAGGGAGTGAGAGAAATACCAATCACACAAGTGACACAAAGATTTATAGTGGTTCGGCAAACGGCCTACTCCACTCTTCTCAAGGTCGCACTTGAGGATTTCCACTATTGAGACCTCCACGACGCCCGGCTCCGAGGCTTTTACACTCCAAGGGAATTAAATAAGGATGCCCTTCCACCTTTACAATGACTCTCCTTCTCCGCCGAGTTCTAAGCGGTTCACCCAAGGGAATTAAAAACAACGGATGCCCTTGCCACCGATCGAATAAAGAAGAAGATAAAAGCTTTGCCTCTATGTAGGCTACAATGCAAGTTGAAGCTCCAAGGATGCTCTCAAGAATAAACAAGTTTAAGCCTAAACCAATCTCAAAAGATTTTCTCAAATCAAGGCACAAAGAGTTTGGTTGGTGAGAGAATTTAACCCAAAAATAGTTCACAAATGTTTTTCTATGGTTTCTTGAAGTTGGACAATGTTCCTCTAGTGTTTTGGACCCTTGAATGGGTATATATAAAGTCCCAACTCCATGTGACCGTTTAGGGGGTAAAACAGTCAAAACTGGGTCAAAAAATCAACTAGCCGTTGCACCCCAACGGCTATATTTTTTTTGAAGAAAAACATTTCTCGGAGTTCCGAGAAAAATTCTCGGAGTTCCGAGCGAAATTCTCGGAGTTCCGAGCGAAATTCTCTGAGTTCCGAGAATTCAAACAGAGCCTTTAAGTTTAGAATCTGGTGCATTTCTCGGAGCTCCGAGATCGGAGCTCCGAGAATAATTCTCGGAGTTCCGAGACTGGTTTCCAGCAAACAGTGTCGAACTTGTAAAATTCATATCTCCCTCATTTCTCGTCGGATTTTGACGTTCCTATACTCTACGGATATAAGAAAAATGAGAGCTATCTGTTAAAAATATTTTCAAAAATATTTGAAAATATTTTAAATAAGTTTTGATAGGATTTAGTTGCTGGTCCAGGTTGTTGCTTCGGAACTCTGTTTTGTTCATTCTTGTGTTGAATGCCATATGGGTCCCAACATGTTGGTACACCACCATGGCCATTCACTTATCCATTTAAGTCCTTAAAGGGTGTGTTAGTCTCTTTGAAAAACATATGTTTAGGGGTTTAAACAATGTGCCTTGACAAGAGGAAATGCAAGAGAGATAGGAATACATTCTACCCTTTCTATCACTCTCTTGAACTCTTCTTTTGAGCTGGGATCTTCTATGGTTGAGCTTCCATGCTTGACATCTTCAAGTTGTGGTACAAGCTCCTTGGTCCTTTGCATTAGGTTCTTGATCCTCGACCTTTGGCCTTCATGAACTTTCTTTGTTTGTTCAATGCTTTGAGATGGTTGATGATGAGCTTCTCCTTGGTACTTCCAAGGTGTGATTGGTCCAAGTATGTTCCAAGCTCCTTTGCCATTGTATTTGGTTCATCTTCAAGCATAGGCCAACAAGGTGCGTGCTAGTATGATTTGACTTGTGTAGGACCTGTCTAAAGCACAACACTCAAGGCAAATGATCAGTCCATAAACAACTAATCAATTTGCGTTTGTTAATCATCAAAACAAGTTGATTGAATGAACCCATGGGGAACCCTTGGGCTTACAATCTCCCCCTTTTTGATGATGACAAACCAAATTGATTAGATAGGTGGGAGGAACCTCTTATGAGGATAAGATATACAAATTAATCATTACTACTCCCCCTCAACATATGCATGAGTTATATTTAACAAGTTATAATACAAGAATGCATATGGTAATGGATCTAATCAATTATACAAATTCTCCCCCTTTTGGCATTAGCAAAAAGGAAGGATTAAGCATTTAAGCACAATTACATAAAGCATCAAAGATATTCAATGAAAATATGATGCTCCCCCTAACTTCTTATCATGAGTTAGCAATTAAAATCAAAGTATAATCCAAAGTATATATGGCATGATAAGAGACAATCAACATAGGAAATGAATAATCACAAAACAAATCAAGCTTATGTTGGCAAAACAAAGAGACATTTCAATTTTAGCACAAATTTTTAGGGTGTATTTTAGTATATATATATATATCCAATATAAATCTACCCTATGACCCGTAATATAATAATAGATTAGCAAGTTAAAGCTTATAGTTTACTTATCATGAAAGAAAAACAAGCAAGTGTATAGTTTAGCATGATAAGCCCCATTTTTTCTTTTTCTTTTTTTTTAAAAATCTAATGATATGCAATTTTTAGCATAATTAGTGAGGAAATGTTTGAATGGATAGTATTAGCATCTTACAATGATCCATATAAACATAAAGATAGCAACAATTAGCTCTCCCCCTTAGTATTTGTCAATGGCATTAGATAAACCTAAGATTTAAGGTATGGCATGACAGAATAGGCCAAAGATATGACAATGGAATACTTGGCCACCAAAACTTATTCTTGGAATAGATGATATCATATTAGACCATCCAAGATAACTCAAGACGCCTAAAGGATATGACACTAACATCTAGGCAATGGGCTTCTTGTCTTCAACTACACTTGAAAAACACAAGACAAGCCCGATCATAATCCATATGGAGCAACAATGCTCCAAATTAGTGTACTTATCATATGCATAATGATATACACATTTAATATCATATGATAAGCCATTTAGGACAAAATCTTATCATACTAAGCTCCCCCTTTGAAAATGAGTCATGCAATGCATGAATCCAAAGGGATGTCCTTGCATAGACTCCAAAGGTTTTTGGATATATTTTCCAAAAGATACCAAGTTAAACTCAACCCTTGGGCTACAATGACACTTACTCTCCAAGTGTCGGTTTATCATGATAAAATGATAGCCATAGTTTAGCTCATCATGATAAACAAGCATAGCACAAAAGATTTTCAATCTTTCGCTCATGCTCCCTCTGAATGTGATTTAATATTTTTCAAATTCACGCTTTACTACCCTAAGTATGTAATATACATAAGTAGCTAGGGAGATCACATATAAATGTATACCTATTCATGTTTGAGATGTTGGCACAAGGCCAATTTGTTAGATATTTTAATTAATGTGAATGTACCATCTCCCTCTTAGAATCTAAGAAGGCTAAGGGTACTAATTGAGTGACTTTTAAGATTAAGGTTTAACATCTCATATGTGTAGATACTATCAAACAAGGGGTGATAACCATAGAATATGTATATACCAATTTGAGTTCATTCTATAGGACTAAGACATAGTGAGAATAGTCAATAAAATACCATGTCTTAGAGAGACATCCATGATTCATAAAGGTGAGAGTATACCTTATGAGAAAGATATGATCATCAAGGTTTCCATGGATAATTTACCATGTTTGGACACAAAGGACATGACACATAATGTACATGGTCCAAACATTACATCTACATCCACAACCACATGTAAAATGACAAGGCATTAGGCACAAAGTACATAAGCCAATTGAAAACCAAAAATGTGTGGGAGGCACATATTCCCATCACAATCTAATGTATACAACCACCTTAGTGAATTTTAATTTTACTCAAGTGAGTAAATGCCCAAATATGATTCTAGATTTCTATGATATTTTCATTTCAAGTCATACATTGAATCTAGATTCATGATTTAACTTTCCTATATAATATATATCATTTTATGAACTTAAGGAAAGATCCAAGGATTTTATAATATATATGTATCAAATGATGCAAACTACCTTGGACACATGTATTCCATTTATGAACTTTCATGACTACTTGAACAAAATACATATAATATATCTATACATATTAAGGTTCATCTTAATCATGAGATTATCCAATTAAAGCTCTTTGGAAATACACTAATTTTTAACCCATCTATGATTCTTATTAGATTTGATGAAAATCATTAAGCATGTAATAGAATGGATTTTGATAGGACAACTAGGTGCATGTTCGTTCACCTAGGGCACAAAAAGTTGTCTAAGAAGGGATTTGAAGTGAATTCTTAGACATAGCATCTAATACCTTAGTTTTGCTAGAAATGATATATTAAAACAATTAAATACTCAATTGTCTAGCAAGTTCCATGTTTGTCCAAAATAAAGTTCAAAGAATAGTACTTTGGCATTTTCTCAATTTTTGCTCAAATACTATTTGATTGCCAAAAATAATTTCATTTAAGTTCAAGCCTTAAAACCTATGGGTTTCTTTTCTTTTGGTTTTTCTAGAATGATGTGATCAATTAGCCTAACTCATAGCAATTACCAAAATGGGTTCAAATTTTAAAGATGTACTTGAAGCTTTTAATTTGAACACATGGGCAAGAGATGTTGTTGTGTATTCTATAAGGATCAATTTATGGTTTTCACATTGAATGCTCTATTGTGGTTGTCATGTGGATGAATGACATATTTTAAGTGCATGATGATTTTTAAGTATATGTGGGCACTTAAACTAGGAAACTCAAAATGATATTCAATTAGGCTCATCATATCAAAGTCTCAAATTAATTACATTTAATCATATAGAGTTTGAATTTTAAGGTGGTATATATAGATATATGTTAATCAAATATGAGCATATGATATCTATATACACATGTTTTTGAAATGAATTTCAATTTTAGGCACAACATGTATTGATACAAAAAAAAATTAAACAAGAACAAGCACATTGTATCAACAAATATATTTTCAAATGATATTCAATTAAAGCACATCCCCTAATCTAAAATAAACACAATATAGATCATGTTAGGGATTTTGGAACCCAAACCATCTTGGTTCCAAGCAAGTTTGTCCTAGGTGATAAGTCCTTTTTAACCCAAACAAACTTACTACTTTTTACAAGTTTAAAAGTACATTTAAACTTGTAATGTCCAAATCTACCACAATAGTCACAAGATGCATAAGAGTAGGTAGATGGACGGGATGAACATGATGAATTACAAGAGTGATCATGATGGTAATTGAATTTTACATTCTCTTGTAACTTATGATTTTCCAACCTTAATATTTCATTCTTGATGTTTAAGTCATTGATTTCCGTTTTAAAATTTATTAATTCAAGAGATGAAAGCATTTTGATTTTCTCTTCTTCTTCTTTAAGGAGTTGATTTTCCTCTCTTAGTGAAGCAATGGTATTACTTAGTTCAATAAAATCTTTTTTAAAAATTTCATTTTCTTCACTAAGATGTGCATGATCTATTTCTAGTGACCTAAACTCCTTGTGAATACTAGCTAAATTATTTTTCAAGTTTGAATTCTTAGCTAGTTGATCCTCAAGTTTCTTATGTAATTCTTGGACATTTTCAACAAGTTCTTCAAGTGTGAATTCGGCATTATCCAAGGGGTCTTCATTAGATAATCCCATTAAGCACATGTTTTGATTTTGAAGATTTTCAATAGAGTCCAAAACATTTTTAGCATTTTTACAAGAGGATACTTTTTCATAAATGTTAGGTGGTAATGCACAACATATTGTAATTAGGGCTTTTGTATTTAGTAAAGATAATTTTTTATCATAATCATTTGATCTTTTAGATTTAACATTTAAATCAAAACTATTTTCAATTATCTTTATCATATCTTTATCTAGACCTTTTAAGTATGTCTTCATATGGATCAACCATGATCCATAATCCGAACCATCCAAAATAGGTAGTCTAGATCCCATCTTTTAAGTTCTAAAAAGTTTGATCTTTTAACTCTTAACCGGTTAGGGTCTTAATCAAGAGCCCAAGCTTTGATACCAACTGAAATCCAAGTAGTGACTTGGTTTGACAACCTAGAGGGGGGGTGAATAGGATGTTTATAAAATCTTTACCTTTTAAAAACTTTTCCTAAGATTTCACCAAAGACTTATCCCTTGTTTAATTAAGTTTGAAATAGTTGAACTTAAACAATATTACAAATTAATATAAGTTCAAAACCCTTGTTGATTAGCAAACTTAATTAGGTAATTTTGATATAGCCTAGTTAGCAAGGTTAAGATATTTAGGTTGATTATCAATGCTAACTACTCACTCAATTCTAAGCACAAATAATCAAATAAGAGAGTGAGAGGGAGTGAGAGAAATACCAATCACACAAGTGACACAAAGATTTATAGTGGTTCGGCAAACGGCCTACTCCACTCTTCTCAAGGTCGCACTTGAGGATTTCCACTATTGAGACCTCCACGACGCCCGGCTCCGAGGCTTTTACACTCCAAGGGAATTAAATAAGGATGCCCTTCCACCTTTACAATGACTCTCCTTCTCCGCCGAGTTCTAAGCGGTTCACCCAAGGGAATTAAAAACAACGGATGCCCTTGCCACCGATCGAATAAAGAAGAAGATAAAAGCTTTGCCTCTATGTAGGCTACAATGCAAGTTGAAGCTCCAAGGATGCTCTCAAGAATAAACAAGTTTAAGCCTAAACCAATCTCAAAAGATTTTCTCAAATCAAGGCACAAAGAGTTTGGTTGGTGAGAGAATTTAACCCAAAAATAGTTCACAAATGTTTTTCTATGGTTTCTTGAAGTTGGACAATGTTCCTCTAGTGTTTTGGACCCTTGAATGGGTATATATAAAGTCCCAACTCCATGTGACCGTTTAGGGGGTAAAACAGTCAAAACTGGGTCAAAAAATCAACTAGCCGTTGCACCCCAACGGCTATATTTTTTTTGAAGAAAAACATTTCTCGGAGTTCCGAGAAAAATTCTCGGAGTTCCGAGCGAAATTCTCGGAGTTCCGAGCAAATTCTCGGAGTTCCGAGAATTCAAATAGAGCCTTTAAGTTTAGAATCTGGTGCATTTCTCGGAGCTCCGAGAATGTTCTCGGAGTTCCGAGCTCGGAGCTCCGAGAATAATTCTTGGAGTTCCGAGACTAGTTTCCAGCAAACAGTGTCGAACTTGTAAAATTCATATCTCCCTCATTTCTCGTCGGATTTTGACGTTCCTATACTCTACGGATATGAGAAAAATGAGAGCTATCTGTTAAAAATATTTTCAAAAATATTTGAAAATATTTTAAATAAGTTTTGATAGGATTTAGTTGCTGGTCCAGGTTGTTGCTTCGGAACTCTGTTTTGTTCATTCTTGTGTTGAATGCCATATGGGTCCCAACATGTTGGTACACCACCATGGCTATTCACTTATCCATTTAAGTCCTTAAAGGGTGTGTTAGTATCTTTGAAAAACATATGTTTAGGGGTTTAAACAATGTGCCTTGACAAGAGGAAATGCAAGAGAGATAGGAATACATTCTACCCTTTCTATCACTCTCTTGAACTCTTCTTTTGAGCTGGGATCTTCTATGGTTGAGCTTCCATGCTTGACATCTTCAAGTTATCAAGGCTCAGCTTTCTGAAAAGTTGGGACCGTCATTGTCCAAGGATAAAGGGCCTATGCACCAAGCAACTACTTCAGCAGCACCTGCCCAACCAGTGTTCATCAATATCCCCGATAAAGCTGAAGAAGACTTAGAAAAAGAGCAGTACAGCGAGGATCGCAGTAGGCCTTCTCAGTTCATGGTTGATAAGTCTGTTATGGAGAAATTAGAGACTCTTACCAGGAAAGTTCAAGACATTCAGTTTCAAGACCAGGGTGGTTTCAATCCCAGTGATCTTACTCTATTTCCCGAAATCCGCCTTCCTGCTAATTTTCAAATGCCCAATTTCGACAAATATGATGGTGTGGGTTGTCCAATCACACATTTGCAAATGTTCACCATCATGTGTCAGCCTCAAGGCTTATCTCCTGAGCAAATGGCTCAATTGTTCCCAGTTTCCCTAACCAAGGTTGCTAGGAGATGGTTCATGGTCTTAGACAAGACTCGTTACAGGACATGGAAGGATATCGGCGAGCAATTCATCAGGCAGTTCAAATATGATGATGGGACAGAAATCACCAGAAAGGATTTAGAGAGAACAAAGCAAGACTCGAGGGAACCCTTCCTGATTTTTGTGAAAAGATGGAGGAGAATAGCAGCTCAGATGATGGAGCGCCCGTCTGAAGAAGAGCAGGTTCAAATAATCATGAAAAACATTTCCCCCCAACTCCAGTATCACATGTCATTGCAATATTATCCAGACTTCAAGCACTTCATTGTGGCAGGCACCCAGATAGAGGAGGCTATGGCTCAAGGTGTATTTAATCGTAGCAACCCAAACCCCAGAGATTTCAAAAAATCCCCGCCAGCCCAAGTCAGTAGTATCTCTCGTTCCAATGCTCAGTCCTCCAAATCCCAAGAACCTCTAGTAATGGACTATGCTCAACCCGCGACCGCACCTCGGCAACAAACCCGGGTAGAATTTACCCCTCTCCCCATTCCATCTTCAGAGGTGCTTAAGCAGTGTCTTGCTTCAGGTCGCATAACCCTACCTGCCATCCGGCCTCCCCCCAATCCTCTACCTGCAAATTGGTGAGCTGACCTACACTGTGAGTACCACAGAGGTCCTGGTCATCTTACTGACAACTGCATTGCCTTGAAATATAGAATCTAGAAACTCATTGATGAGAAAGTCATTGCATTCCAGCCAAGACCCAATGTCACCCAAAACCCGCTACCTGGTCATGCTGACCCTCCTGCTGCCGTTAATGCCATAACCATAGGAGATTCTGAGTTTGACCCTCTCATCCTCATATGTGCCTTAGAACCCATTTCTGAACCCCAAATCATATTCTGTGATGAATCATACCTAAGAGAGTCTGTACCTCCCTTGGTAATCACCTATGAGCCACAAGTCCCTCAAATTATCACTTATGATGAGCCTGAATTGATGAAGTCAGACATGTGACAAGGGGCGGAAGAATTTTCAAACCTGCTGAATTGAGAGTCGAAAACCCAGGGGCATTGGCTCGAGGAGAGGAGCCGCAATATGTGAAAGATCCAGATGATGAAGTTGTGCAGCAGTTGAAGAAAACTCAGGCTGTTATATCTGTATGGGGATTATTGATAGCATCAAAGAAACACAGAGAGGCTGTGTTGAAAGAATTGAATACCACACAGGTATCCTCAGAGATATCTCCGGAACAACTGGCTGAAGTTGTTGCTCTAACCCAGGCCACCAGGGCCATTAGTTTCTCAGATCAGGAGCTGCCTCCTCAAGGTCGGAATCATGCTAGAGCTCTTCATGTCACTATTGTCTGTGGAGGCAAGAAAGTACCATCTGTGTTGGTAGATAACGGATCCGCCTTGAATGTGTGTCCATTGAGAACTGCCATTACCTTGGGTTTCGGTCCCACTGATTTTGCCGAATCAACCCTTGGTAACCTCGCATATGACAACACCCGCAGAAATGTGGTCGGAGTCCTCACCACCAGGATCGTTATAGGAGGTCAAGAATTTGAGGTTGAGTTTCAAGTTATCGATATCAAAGCCTCGTTTAATATGCTTCTGGGACGTCCCTGGTTGCATAAGGAAGGTGCTGTTGCTTCAACCCTTCACCAAAAACTGAAGTTCATAAAAAATGGGAAGTTTTTCACTATCAGAGGTGACGAAGAGCCAGAAATAGGGCAGATAACAGGAGAAACCTTGATCCTTCTAGTTGCAAAAGCAGATGATTACAACTTGAATGGTTTCGCATTCGATGTTGCTGCTATTTCTTATGAGGACGCCTCTCGAGAAGATTTGTGTTTGCCGTTTGCCATCAGTCCTGTGGTGGCCAAGATGATGAGAAAAATGAACTACTTCCCTGGTATGAATTTGGGCCGTGATCCAAGCAAGGCATCTCACTGGCGCCCAATCAAAGCAAACCGTGGAATTTTCGGTCTTGGATATGTACCTACTGAGGAGGAGGAGGAAGGCATGGAAGAATTATTGAAATTGAAGGAAGAAGTCCGCCGCACCGGAAGGGTACTCCCAATGGCTCCATATTCTTTATCGATGAATGGTCATTTTATCAAAGAAGGTGAGACCTCTACATACTATGGGTTTTCTGAACCATGGTATGACTCAGTGACAGGGATCATGATACCCGGTTTTGAAATATTCAGTGGCCTTGCTCTCCCAGAAACAGAACCGCCGATATATTATGTTGAGAAAGCTGTTGAGGACTGGTTAGTCTACCTTGAGCCAGATGTGCTGGGATCTTTGTTTGAAGAAAATGTGCCTGATGTTGATTACTATTCTGAAGAACAAGAAGAGACAGATTGTGAAGATGGGCTGGTGACAGTTATTCAGAGTAATGATACCTTTACTGAACCTCAGAGTCAGATTGCACCTGCAACAGAAAATCTTTCAAACTGGAGTTCTGATGTTTTTCCATCTTATTTTATTGCTAAGTCAAGTCTAGTCAAGTCGATTGAATCAGTGTCAGTACCTAGTCCAGGCGAGTCATTTTCTGAGTTTATTTACTATGTGAATCCTGAGCCTGTTCAGGATGAGTCCGATAATAATGATGTAATTTCTTTCAATTCAATGAAATCTGATTCTCAGTATGTCTCCGTGTTTGCTTCTGACTTTAATAATAATGATAACACTCCCTCCTCAGACGAGGAAGAAGGGATCGACGAAACTTCCCTTGAATTGCAGCATATGCTCAAACAAGAGGAGGAGCGCCGAGCCCAGCCTCTTAAAGATGAAATCGAAATTATAAACATCGGAACAGAAGATTTAATATAGGAAATACGAATTGGAAATACTCTATCCTCTGAAGAGAGCGATGAATTAATAAACCTACTTAAGGAATATAAAGAAGTTTTTGCCTGGTCCTACAAAGATATGCCCGGGTTGAGTGAAGACATTGTTCAGCACAAGCTACCTTTGTTACCGGGAATTAAACCTAAAAAGCAGAAGCTAAGGAGAATGAAGCCCGAGTGGGTCTTGAAAGTAGAAGAAGAGGTTACTAAGCAGTTGAATGCTGGATTTCTGCAAGTGGTGGAATATCCAGAATGGCTCGCAAATATAGTACCTGTACCAAAGAAAGATGGAAAGGTGAGAATGTGAAAGGATGATTTTCCTCTACCACATATCGATATCCTGGTAGACAATACGGCCGGGCATGAATTATTATCTTTCATGGATGGTTTCTCGGGCTACAATCAAATTAAGATGGCACCCGAGGACATGGCTAAGACCTCGTTCATTACACAATGGGGGACATATTGCTATCGAGTAATGCCGTTTGGTCTTAAGAATGCTGGTGCGACGTACCAAAGAGCAGCTACAGCTTTACTCCATGACATGATAAATAGAGAAGTCGAAGTTTATGTTGATGATATGATTGTAAAGGCCAAGGAAAGGAGAGATCATATCCCGAACCTTAAGAAGTTCTTTGAAAGAATACTCAAATACCAGCTTCGCCTGAATCCCAGCAAGTGTGTATTCGGGGTTACCTCTTGTAAGTTGCTTGGATTTATGGTGAGTCAAAGGGGCATAGAGGTAGATCCTCAGAAGATTAAGGCTATCCAGGAGATGCCGCCGCCTAAAACCGAGAAGGAAATTCAGGGATCCCTAGGAAGGATACAGTTCCTAAGGCGATTCATCGCTCATCTGACATCAACTTGTGAACCTATCTTTAAGCTCTTAAAGAAAAACTCTTCCAAAGAATGAACGAAGGAATGTCAACAGGCCTTTGAGAAGATAAAGCAAAGTTTGTCTGAACTACCAATAGTAGCACCAGTAATACCGGGGCATCCATTGCTGCTTTACTTGTCAGTAGCAGAAACCACAATGGGTTGTATGTTAGCGCAGCAAGATCCAGAAACTAAGCATGAAAAGGCTGTATATTACCTCAGTAAGAAAATGTTGGAGTATGAACAGAAGTACACTGTCCTAGAAAAAACCTTCTTAGCTCTAGCTTGGGCTACTCAGCGACTCAGGCATTACCTTTTATCACATAAGGTCTTGCTCCTGTCAAGGATGGATCCTCTGAAATATCTCTTTGAAAAACCAGCCTTGACAGGTAGGACTGCCAGATGGTTATTGTTGTTGTCTGAGTTTGACATCACCCATGTAACCCAAAAATCAGTAAAGGGCCGAGTCATTGCTGAGCAATTGGCAGAAGCACCCCGAGAAGAAAATCAGCCTTTCAAACCAATGTTCCCAGATGAAGAGATCATGATGGTAGAAGATGAATATCCAGAAGCTGGTTGGACCCTCTATTTTGATGGAGCAGCAAATCAAACAGGGCAAGTAGTAGGGGCATTGCTTGTGTCACCTCGAAATGAGCATGTTCCCCTTGCCGTTAAGTTACAATTCAATTGCACCAACAATATGGCAGAGTATGAAGCATGCATTGTTGGGCTTGAGGCTGCATTGGCCTTAGGCATAGAGAATCTTGACGTATATGGAGATTCGAAGCTAATCATTTGCCAAACTCAAGGAGAGTGGAGAACCAAAGAAGAAAAGCTACAACCATATCATGAATACTTGGATGCTCTTGCTAAACAATTCCAGCACATCTCTTTCAGTTATCTGCCAAGGTTGAAGAATAGATTCGCCGATGCCTTAGCAACATTAGCTTCTATGATTGACATACCTCACAATATGAAGATGAGGCCCATCACGGTTCAAGAGCAATGGGCTCCTGCATATGTTGATGCTATAGAGATAGCTGCAAGATGTCCCGATGGAAAACCCTGGTATACGGACATAAAGAACTACATCTCAGGCCAGGGGCATCCCAATGAGGCGTCGAATAAAGAAATAAGGACTTTGCAGAGATTGACAGCTAATTTTGTCATTTGTGGAGGAGAGTTGTATCGACGGTCTTTCGATGGAATTCAACTCTTATGTGTCACTGAAGATCAGGCAGAGGAAATTCTCGCAGATATTCATGAAGGGGTGTGGGGGCCTCATATGAATGGAAAGATGCTGGCAAAGAAGATCCTACGTCTGGGGTACTATTGGCCAACATTGGAAGCAGATTGTCATACATTTGTGAAGAAATGCTATAAATGTCAAATACATGCGAATCTCATCCATGTACCACCCACCGAATTACATTCTCTTACCTCTCCTTGGCCGTTTTCGGTATGGGGAATTGACATCATTGGCAAGATTTCTCCTAGGTCATCTAATGGTCACGAGTACATACTCGTTGCAATTGACTATTTCACCAAGTGGGTTGAGGCCGCTTCTTATGCAAAGCTTACATCCTCATCAGTTGCTAAATTCATACGTACCAACATCATATGCAGATATGGAATTCCCCACGAGCTTATCTCAGATAACGGATCTCATTTCAAGAAGGAGGTTATCATTCTTTGCGAAGAGTTCAAGATTAAGCATCATAAATCCTCACCTTATCGGCCGCAGACGAATGGAGCGGTGGAAGCTGCAAACAAGAATGTCAAGACTATTATTAGCAAAATGTCAGAAACTTATAAGGATTGGTCGAATAAGTTACCGTACGCCTTATGGGCTTACAGAACATCAATTAGAGCTTCAACTGGGGCAACCCCCTATTCTCTTGTTTACGGGATGGAAGCAGTGCTACCTGTTGAGATCCGTGTACCTTCGCTCCGAGTATTGACTGAAGTCAAGTTGCCAGAAAATGAATGGGCAGATGCCAGATATAAAGAGCTGAACATGCTAGATGAGAAGAGATTAAAGGCGCTTTACCATGTGCAAGGTTACCAGCGCAGAATAGCCCGGGCTTTTAATAAAAAGGTTAAGGTCAGAGATTTAGAAGAAGGCAATCTTGTTCTAAAAGAGAATCGAGCACCAGTGTTTGACCCAAGGGGCAAGTTCAAACCAAATTGGTCAGGACCATACATTGTGGACCAAATCTTACCCGAAAAAGCCGTCAAGCTCCATAATTTAAATGGAGAAATATTACCAGAACCAACAAATCTTGATCAACTCAAGAGGTTCTATGCTTGAACACCAGAAGGCCGTCCTTTGGCCGAATAAATCCCAAATTCATAACCCAAAGTTAGAAAATATATAACCTTTTGCAAACCCTTTTGAGCCTAAATAAAATTTTCCTTCAAAACCCAATATACTAAGGGCATTCGCCCTGAACTACGCATGACCTGATCCCTACACTGGGGTACGTAGGCAGCTCGGCCAAACCGAGTTCGGTTGTTTCAAAAGAAGAAAATCAATTATTCCAAACAAAAGTTGAAAAGAAAAAAAAAAGAAAAAAAAAATCCTTGCGAAAAGAAAAGAAAAATTGAAATACCTTCGAATTAGGGGCATTCGCCCTGAACTACGCATGACCTGATTCCTACACTGGGATACGTAGGCAACCTGTTCACAGGTTCAGTCGAAACCCTTGCAAAACCTTAAGCCATTCTTTGAAAAGCCCTACCTCACCTATAAAGTCCTTTTGGTGTTCAAGTAAAAAGAAAAAGAAAATGGAAAAATAAAGAAAAAGAAAAAAAATGGAGCTTGAAGATCCGCTAGATTGAAAACCTGAAAAGGCGATCTAGGCAAAATTTAGGATCATTTCCCTGCTAAGTTGAAAACCTGAAAAGGCGACTTAGGCAAAAGTTAAGGGTGTGGCCTGTTGAGTCAAAAAACCTGAAAATGCGACTCAGGCAAAAGTTAAGGCCGAGCGGTCCGCCAAGTTGAAAATCCAAAAAAGGAAGACTTGGTTGTGGTAAGATGGGGTTCACGCCAGAATAATTACCTCAATCTCTGAACTCGCGGTAGGTCAGGCAAAGCTAATAAACAATGATTCCCGAAACTAGGGGCATTAATTTCAAAGCAATCCAAAAGTTGAAACAAAGATATATGAAGTATCACTGTCTTAAAAAATAAGTGAAGATGTTTATCAATGGAGAAATATTCTTTTAAAGAGGCCAGCCTAACCCAAAAGAAAATACTGATGAGTCAAAAGCATCACGAGATTACTGGAGTAATCTTTCTTATTTTATTTTATTTTACTATTACAAATGTCTGTGGTTCTATTTTTTTAGAAAAATTTACGAACTCTATTTTTAGAATTGTTGTAGGGTGCAATCACTCTGAAGGCAGGTTCATTAACAGGTTCTGAGAAACTGGGAAAAAGTGACACTATCGTGAATGGCAAAAAATCTTTGAAGAATGATCTCTGGTCAATGAATAGAAGGAGGTTAGAATGCCTCAAACTGGGGCAGGTTGCTAATGAAGTGGCATCTCATATTTAAGCCCTGAAAGTCCTTTGCTGCATGGTGTTGTTAAATCCTTTGCTTCTAAAGTTGTTAATTGGAAATTTCGATTTCTTTCAAAGCTCAAATTATCATATCTCTCTAAATCCATTTGAAAATAATATTTTCTCTTTGAGCATCATACAAATGTGATGTCTCATTTCCTTGGAATCCGTACAAATACGGTATTTCATTCTCTTCGAGTCCATACAACTATGGTCCCTTATTCTCTTTGAGCATCGCACAAATGTGATATCTCATTTCCTTGGAATCCGTACAAATACGGTATTTCATTCTCTCCGAGTCCATACGACTATGGTCTCTTATTCTCTTTGAGCATCACACAAATGTGATATCTCATCTCCTTGGAATCCGTACAAATACGGTATTTCATTCTCTTCGAGTCCATACGACTATGGTCTCTTACACCCTTTTGAACATCATACAACTATGATGTCTCATTTTCTTGGAATCCGTACAAATACGGTATTTCATTCTCTTCGAGTCCATACGACTATGGTCTCTTATCCCCTTTGAACATCATACAACTATGATGTCTCATTTCCTTGGAATCCGTACAAATACGGTATTTCATTCTCTTCGAGTCCATACAACTATGGTCTCTTATACCCTTTGAACATCATACAACTATGATGTCTCATTTCCTTGGAATCCGTACAAATACGGTATTTCATTCTCTTCGAGTCCATACAACTATGGTCTCTTATTCTCTTTGAACATCATACAACTATGATGTCTCATTTCCTTGGAATCCGTACAAATACGGTATTTCATTCTCTCCGAGTCCATACGATTATGGTCTCTTATACCCTTTGAATATCATACAACTATGATGTCTCATTTCCTTGGAATCCGTACAAATACGGTATTTCATTCTTTCCAAGTCCATACGACTATGGTCTCTTATTTTCTTTGAGCATCACATAAATGTGATATCTCATTTCCCTCCGAATATCCATTCTAAAATCGTATCTCATGCTCTCGTTGCCCGTTTGTGAACGGCACCGCAGCGAGATGTTTTATTGCATTCCAATTCTAGGATTTTGTTTAGGGTCTTGCATTATATTAGGTTGCATTGTGTTTAGGGAGTCCTTTGTCGATTAAAGCTACGCAAAATGGTTCTGTCACCTTTTACTTTGGTATTCGATGACTACGACATCTCTACCAAAGAGGGGCATCTGTAGACACCCTCAGTTTGCTCCGCTTTAATCAGCAAAGAAGTCAGTGTTTCGCTATCCGTTTTTCAGTGGTTCCCAATCCTGTGTCTGCCTCTTGTGTTTTCTCAATCTTTCTGATCTTCTCCACAATGTTATGCATTTTTTCTTTTCGCTACGTATTGAGAAGGGTTATTCACAAAAATCTGAGCAAAGGAAAATTTGGACCCGTTTGGTGGGCCCCCATTAAGCATTTGTTTAGATTTGGATCAAACAGGGAGCCCGCATTGAACATTTTTAACTGGAATGGGATAAAGTCAGTGTGCCCCACATTGTTTTTATTAAATGAGAATGTTGACCTCATGGATTCTCATGTTGTGACCCACCAATCTAATAGATAAGATCATCATTAGGAGGTAACCATCACTTTACAGGGAGCATCTAATTGGATGGTTAAGATCATACTTTGGAAATGGTGCAAATGAGGGCACGCCCAACTTGTGCCGCGGCCCGCTACATAAACAATTTTGATCGACTCACAGAATTGAACTACGGGGCACGGCCCATTTCTTTTGCAGCTTATCAGGTGGACGGATCGGATCATTTCATGCCCTATATTGTGAAAATAATACCCATGCATGACACCATCTGTTGAGTCATATGTATGAATACATGCATGGGATATTACAAGGATAAACCCCATGCAACTTATAAGGCCACGTATAATAATGTTTCCCATGCAAAAAGATGATAGAAAGGCACATTTACATGCATGGAAAGGTGGCAGCAAGGGTTTTTCTAGAAATCTGACCTTTATAGAAATTAGGTGGAGCCCACCAATTATACCAAGAGAGGAAATTGACATTCCAATGAATGAGAGTGTAGATTTTGTATTAGTTTGGAAAATTTCCATTTTTCAATTAAGCTCACGGCAGAAATTTTCTTTTTTTCCATTTTGGCATATTAATTCTCATGAAAGGTGGAAAGAACTAAGAGAGGGAGGTATGGTATTCGGCCACTTGCTACTTTTTCTCACGAACGAATGGGGGTAAGGAAAGCCAAACTGGTAGTTTCTTTCTAAGAATAGAAGAGCAGAATCGGCAGTTGGGTTGTCTATATAGAAAGAGGTTATAATGGGAATTGAGGGATTAGCATAGAGGGAGATTTTTTTTCTTTTTTTGGGATTTGATTGGCATGAGGGGAGGCAATGAAGGATGAGAAAGTGGAGGATGATTTCACGGAGGATGGGGATATTACTCTCGGTCTCTCAACTTTCTAAAGAGAATTTTTTTTCTGACAACTATCCTTGAACCTTCTCTGTCTGTGCCCTCTCTGATCTCACAGCACTCTTGAGCCCCCATTATCCTCAGCCTTTTCATCTACAAGGTTTTTTCTTTTGTTGTTCTCCCTCTCCCCATCTCAGCCTCGGTTTTTCCCATCCCAACAGCAGCTCTCTCACTCGATTACCCTCTCTCATCTCCCAGCAAACTCCATCCCTTATCTCCTCCATCTCTATCCCTCACTTACACCCAACCTTCAACCGCCCACAACACAAAAAAAAAGAAGAAGAAAAAGAACAGAAACAGAGTGCCGTATTCACATTTTTTTTTCTCTGTTTGTTTGTTTTTTTTTCTTTCTTTCTTTCGACCATATTCCATCTCTATCCTCCTTTTAATCCCTCCCTCACCCCTCAGTTTTCTCACCTCCTCATCCCTTTCATCATCTTCAGCCCACCCAGCAAAGAAAAAAAAAGACAAAAAAAAAAAAGGAGAACGAGGAGAAAACAGAGTGTCTCACACTTTTTCTTATTTATTTCTCATCTCTCTCTCTCTCTCTCTCTCTCTCTCTCTCTCTCCTTCTGTTTTCTATTCTCTCTATCTTTCCCTCATCTTCTCACGGCTTCTCACTCTCCTCTCATCACTCTCTTATTCTCACGCTCTATACTATTCTCTGCCACTCACTCTCTCCCTCTTAGTCACCCTCACTCTCTCTCTGCCGATCCCCTCACTCTCACTCTATCTCTCTATCTATCTCTCATTTTAATCTCCCTCTCTATCTGTAACAAAAAAAAAAGGGGAGAAGAAAATACAGAGGTCTCTCTCATCTCTCTATCTTACTCTCGCCCTCTCTCACTCTCCCTTGGCCTCTCTCTCTCGGCCTCTCTCACTCTCCCTTGGCTTCTCTCTCTCGGCCTCTCTCTCTCTCTCGGCCTCTCTCTCTCTCTCTCTCGGCCTCTCTCTCATCCATATCACTCTCTCTCGGCTGTGAGAAAACAAGAAAAAGAAAAAAAAAAAAGAAAAAAAGAAGAAGGAAGCGGAGCGGATCGAGCGGCGGCGGGATTTTTGGATTTTTCGGCTCTCGGATTCGGCGAGGATTTCGATTACAGGTAGGTGCACAATTCTCAGATTTTTCCAGGGTTATTTGGCATTTTTTATATATATTTGCATGATTTTTAGCATTTAATTATATTTAATTCCAATTTATATGTGTGTGCTAAAAATTATGATCTGCATGAGTGTTTCAAATCCGTTTCGTCCCAAAATTTAATACGATATTCTACTTAAATAGAGTAAAATAACTATCGGATTGGATCGGACATTAGATCAACGGTTTTTTTAGAATTTGAGTGAAGAGTGGTATTTTATTTAAAATATTGGCTGAGTAATTACGAAATTCGAAAAAATAGCCATCTCAGGATGATCTATTTTTTGGAATTTTAAAATTTTCTTGTGTTCACCACATCAGAACAATGTTGGAGGACATTTTCCGGAATCGTAATTTTCTCGAAAATCGTGTTTTAAAAATAGAAAACTCTTCAAAAATATCTTTTCGACGAAGAAAAATAAAATATATACTAAACGAATTCCAAAATTAATGCAATTTCGTAGGAAAATAATATAATGCTGATACTTTCAACCATGAACTTTTGAGAATTTTTGGAATTGGTTTGGTGTATTATTTTATGCTTTCTTTGAAAATTATCAGATTTTGGGAGAATTTTTACAGACATCAGATCAGAGATAAAATTCCCATAATTTTTACAGTAGTCTTATATTCCATATTTCTAGTTGCTGTAAACTTTTCAAGTGATTTAAATCTTGTTTCATATGGGATGTATTGTTAATTCATAATCTTGTCTGAACATTACAAAAAACCGAAACTGATAGTAAATGGTTTTCAAAATTCATGAAAATCTCACAGCATGCTATTTTTACTTATATCTGGTTATTGTAGAAATTTCAATGAATTTAGATTCCTATTTCTAGTAGTTTCTGTGTTATTTTTGCAATCTGATCAATTAATCGTTAATTCAAAATTAAATATGAGGTTAATGCAAAAATATGCAAAACTCTTCCAGTAATCTACATTTCATCATATCTTGCTGTTGTAGAAGTTTCAACTCATTTCGAATTCGTTTGCTACAGTTTCACTTGTAAAATCACTCATACGTTTAAAGCTGATAAAATTCATGGAAAATTCGAAATTAATTAAAAATCTTCACAAAGCTCCTAAGGAACCTTAAAATTCTGTCACATATTAATTCCTTAATCCATCGAAACAGAAATTTTAGGATCTTTAGATTTTCCTGGAAAAATGGCCAGCGCATCCATAATCGTATCCCTATTGCATTCGATCTTTGACAATTTGAATACTTAAGCTATAGCACGTTGTTGGCTCCGAGGTTACTGTCCACGGAAATCCTGAGATATGCCGGGCAATAAGGTGCTATAACCTAAGTATTAAATTGCGCAAGGAAAGAGCGCACGATTCCCTTCCTTGGATGCTATTCTGGGCCGAAATTGGTGAACCCTAGAGCCATTGGTAATCCTTAAATGTCAAGAAGCTGAAAATCCTTAAAATCTGAAATTCATTAACTTCAAGAAGTGAAATCGATTCATCTCGTGTCTTTCGGAACCGTTGGATCACGGTTTCCGTCATAAGAACCATTAGAGCCCAATTTAGGAACAGTGGTGTCGTGTCGTGTCCTAGGTTTTAGGGAGTCCTAGAGTTAGGAGTCCAGTCTCATCACGGACGTTTGCTATGTATAGCAAACGTGCCATAGGTCTAGTTACACTAGTCGCCCAATCTTTCCCTAGGACAAGCCTAGTAAACTAGGATGTAGGCTAACCTGCATTAGTCTAAGGAACAACTTGCATTTAGATAAGAATCATATAGCATCTTAGATGAAATCCTAAGATAATAAAATCCTCAACTTGAATTAAATAACTTCTCCTAAAACTGTTGAAACAGTCAATCCCGTCTAGGTCGGTGTCTTAGTTGAGTTAGGCATAAGTAGCTTAGCTTAGGTGCACCGAACTACGTCGACTCTGATCCCAGTGAGGCTTGGGTACGTAGGCAGCTTGGATGTCTGATGGCATACCAACCGCGAGTCGGCACCACAACAAATTGTGGTGTTTGTATATTAATTTTCTTGTAAATGCTTAATCAAATCACTTAGGATTTTTCATGAAATTAGAATTTTAGGAGAACTTTCACTTAGATTGAATCCAGACAAATTAAGAAATCAAGATACACATTTAGGATTCACATTGAAATTAGATCATAGGATGCATGTCCCGTAGTTAGCACATTAATAGAGAGTTAAATGAGCCATTTAAAATAAATTTAAAAGAGTTAGCTTTTGGAATCGAAGACCGATTATCGGGCAGGAATGGTACATGTGGTGGATAAATCCACATACCTTCCATTCTTGTAACCAGGTAGCGAGTCTAGATTTCTGGTTAATCATGGGTCCTAGATCCCACATCTAGGTGGCGACTCTGTCAGTCTCTTTTGTGTGGAATTAGGATTGCCTTAGTGATTCCAAGTTCACATAAAAGATGAATTAAAATCAATAATAAAAATGCACATGCCAATCGCGTGGGTACGAGAGACCAAGAGAGAGAGCGTGGCGGCGCGCGCCCCACCCCTCTCGCGGGATCGGGTCCCACAGAAAACAAAAGGAAAAGCAAGCCAATAGAGAAAATTAGAAAGAAAGCTAGAATGACAACTCTCACTTGGGAAATTATCATTCTTGTTTTTTTGCCCTAACTTTCTTTACAAAAGGAGATCAAACAAACCTTTTAGGGACTCTTGGATTTTTGTCCAGCCTTTCTCCCCTAAAAAAAATTCATTCCTCTTTGTGTGGAGGAGTTCACCCTATTTCTTTGAATTCAAGTGGAGCAAACACATCTCTTTCATCTCTTTTCAATTATTATTCGGAGCGGCTCATCTCAATTTGGGTTCTCTTTTATGTATCAAAAGGCTTGTCAAAGCGTATATCTCAGATTATAAGCCTTAGAGATCTCAGATTTGCGATCAAAGGTTAGTTCTTCAACCCTTTTTAGAGTAGAACTAGTAACATGTTTAGGGGTGTCTTTTTCTTATTTCTTCATGGCTTTTGTAAATAATTCATAAGATATTGTCTTGCATGATCATAATATGAGTTATGATGAGCCAATTCATATTATTACTGATTTTGATGGAAGAAAAACTGTTTTACATGTAGAAAATAGGATGTTCAACGAATTACGGTTTCAATTGATCTTTGAGTTGATTTTCAAAGCAACTAGTTCAAAACGAAGGGTTTTTTCAAAGGTTATATTTTCTGAGTTTTAATTGAGTTAAAAGAACCTTATAAATTCAAAAATTTCAGTAGAATTCTTTCATTTTGATGATTTAAAAATTCATTTAAAAAATACCTAGAAAAATGATAATTTTCGAACAAAAATTCATTTACATGTCAAAATAATTCAAAATTTGACAAAATTTTATTCTTACTGGCTTTTGGTATTGTAAGATCATACAAAAGTTTTGAAAGGATTTTGTGTTTATTTATTATTTTTACTTGTATTTTTTAATGAAAATAATTTATTTTCCACATGTGTAAAAGGGATGCCAGCAAATGAACTCCTCGGAATCTGAAATTCTATAATAAGATGGGTTGGTCCAGAAGAATCGTAATATGAATTTTTTACAATTTTTGTTCCTGATATAATATATTTAGTAATTTTTATTTGAATCGGCCAGAACATAAATAAATCTATTAAAAATAGTAAATTCAAGAAATGCTGTGTGAAATTTCTACTGTGATTTATATTATTATGTACATGTTCCAGTATTAATTTGAATTTATTTGGATGATTTTTACTATAATTTACTTTAGAACTCCAATAAATTGCTTAAATTTGAAAAAATATTAAAAATCACATAAAATTCATAAAATCATGAAAAAATTCAGAACATCACAAAATTCAAGAAAGATCATAATCCTCATGTTACTTAGATAAAAATTATTAAAACTCACAAAAAGTCTTTACAACTTGCTAAATTGGTCAAAATCCTTGCCTATGTGAAGTTACCCTTAAAGCCTTAGAATACCTTGATTTCTAGGTCATAGGAACCCTTTAAAAGATGGAAATCATCAACTTAATAACTTAGGTTGGGCAAACCCAAATTCAAATCAACTCGGAAACCATTGGATCATGATTCCATCTCGTATGAACCTTTTAGAGCCCCCTTTAGGAACACTTACGTCACGTCGAGTTCTAGGTCTTAGGGAGTCCTAGAGTTAGGAGTCCGGTTAGCCTCATCACGGACGGTTGCTATTGTTAGCAACTGAGTCATAGATTATGTTTCACTAGTTAACCCCATTTTCGTATAGGACATGCCTAGTTAACCTAGGATATAGGGCCCACTTGCATTAGTCTAGGGAGTGTTTTGCATTTAGATATGATCATATAGCATCTTAAATGGAGTCCTAGGTTAATAAAAAGTAATCAACTTGAACTAATTAATCTCTCTCATAAACTTTCAAAATTGTCTGTTCAGTCTAGATCGGTGTCCTAGATGAGTTAGGCTTGTAGTTTAGTTTAGGCCACCGAACTACGTCGACTTTGATCCCGGTGAGGATTGGGTACGTAGGCAACTTGGATGGCATTCTGAGCTCAAGTCGACCCTACACACACTCTAATAGGGCTTTAGGATTTTTATTTTATTTATTTCTTTATCATTTTCTGAACCCTTAATTGAAATGATTAAAACACTTAGGACTTCCCAAAAATTAGATTTTAGGAGAACTCTCACATATATTGAACCAAATTGAATAAAGAGAATCAAAAGATGCATCTAGGAATCATATTGAAATTAGGTCATCTAAGATGTATGTCCCGTAGCTGCACATCAAGAGACTTTAAATGTGCCTTTTAAAAGAAATTCAAGGGAGTTAACTTTTGGAATTGAAGACCGGATTACCGGGCCAGAATGGTGCATATGGTGGTAATCCATCATAACTTCCATTCACTTAATCAGTTAATGGATCTAGACTTCTGGGATTGCAGATCATTGTAGTGTAACTTATGGGTCCTAGGTCCCTTACCTAGGTGGCGACTCTGGTCATTCTTTTTTGCGTGGAATTCGGAGATCCCAAGTTCGCATAAAAGATGATTCATATCAATAATCAAAAGAACATGCCAGTCGCGTGGGTACGAAAGACCAAGAGAGAGGCGGGTCATGCCCCTCTCGCGGGATCGGGTCCCACAGACTAGCAACTCTGGTAATTCTCTTTTGCGTGAAATTCGGATTGCTTTAGTGATCACAAGTTCACGGAAAAGATGATTCATTTCAATAATCAAAAGCGCACGCCATTCTTGTGGGTACGAAAGACCAAGAGAGAGGCGGGCAGCGCCCCGCTCATGGGATCGGGTCCCACAATTGACGACTGTGCTGGGACCACCTAACTTCGTTAAAATTTTAAAGGATAACTCATTTGAATTTAGTTTAATTGGCTCATAAAAACTCTATCTTATATGCTTGCATTATTCTTTGCTAGATTGGTTTGTATGTTATGCTTTATTTTTTTATCACACTATACTGCAGACTAAATCTAACAAAAACCTGAAGGCATCATAGATTGCGAGAACTTATTGCACACACTTACATCACTTGCATCCAAACCCTTGCATCTCACATACACACACGTCCTATTTAGGAACCCGGAGTGTTATCTAGCATGGTTGACTGGGAGGTCGTGACCCAGTGCTTCTATGTTAGAGAAGCATTCCACCCTTAGCCTAGTACCTTTATGGTGCGTAAACGGATCTGTTGGTTCACGTACTGTTACTGTAGACACCGGTAGAGTATATCGAACACGGATGCAAGCTAAGGGAACTCTTGGCCTTACCCCTAGATTACCCCACACTTGCATATAGCATGGACATGCGTACATCACGTGTGTGAGCTTAGATTATGATGCCTTACCCATTTGTGTCTAGATTAGGCCGTAGTCCATATTCTAATGGCTACGATCGGTTTTAGGTACACAAACAAGTCATGAGTCGATATCCTCTCTTAACTTTGCTAGATTAGGATTAGGATTGATGTCTTAAGGTAACACCAGAGAAAATGTAAGAAGATTAAAAAACTTCCCCCTTGAGATTAGGATATAAATCTCATCTTTTTCCAAAATCACATAGGTTATTGTAGACACCCCATTTTGACCGTACCCCAAGCTACCATTTTGAATAAAAATTCCATCAGATGAGTGTTTCAGGGTCCCTAATTTCACCCTAAGCTAGGTTAGGATCCCCCTCAAGTCCCCGTAAAATTTCGTCGAAATCCGAGTTGGTTTGCTTTGCGAACGGACCGAGTCAGTGTCGTAGTATAAATCCAAAAGAGGGGTGATATATCCTGGACAGGGGGTGTGCTTTTGGAAAAGTGGCCGAATTTTGTCTTTTTTTTAATAAGACAAAGCGGGTGGGGGGCGCCTATCAATCCGCGCACCTCATCAAAAGGGCAGTAGTGCCATTATCGGCTTCCCCCATTCAATATATAAAGAAAAAAAATAAAAATTAGGGCTACTGTTCATTCTCTGGAAAAATCCGAGAAAAGAGAGAGAGAGGCTCGGCCATTTCTCTCTTCTCCCTTCTCCGGCGAGCCTCATCCCCACCACTGGTCAGCGCCACCCCTTTTCTTCTTCTTCTTCTTCTTCTTTTTCTTCCAACCGCCACCCCTTCTTCTCCGGTGGGTTTGCCGGAATCCGGCAAGGTCCTCACAGCCACCCCCATCCGCCATCAACCACCGCAACCTTCATCTTCTTCCTCCATTCTACACCACCTCCAGCCAAACCCCACCGCCACCTCCAACCAGATTTGCAGCCATCTCCTCTCAGCCGCACCTCACTCCCATAACCACCATCATCAGCACCACCTCCACCATTCCCTTCACCAACGAACTCCAACCTCTCCATTAAAATTCCAACAGACCCGAATTCACCTCCACCATCAACCCAGCAACACCTCTGTCAAACCCACTTGGATTCTCCCCATCTGCATCTCAAACCCACATCAACCCCCCCATCACTGCAATTGAAAACCCCACCAGGTCCCTCAACCCATTTTATAACTCTAGCCAAATCCTTCCTCCGGTGATTTTCGCTATCCCCGGCAATCATCGCCTCCGTCGCATCCTACTATTGATGCAGTCCGATAAAAAAAATAAAATCTCTCGGAGCTGATCTCGTGAAGAAGGATTCGATCTTACAAATTAGAGAGAGAGAGTTCATAGAGGAGTTGGGGTTTTTCCTTGGAAAAATTCAGAGAAAGAGGAGAGAGAGAGAGAGGGAGGGCTTCGGCCCTGGTTGTTTTCCGGCAAATCCAAATCCACCGTCTGTGTCTTCGCATTCCCGGACATCGTCTCAACCCGGCTATAAGTCCGCCCCCCTTCATCATTGTTAACTGAGTTTTTCTCGTTGATGTGTCTGGGTATGTGGTTTGGATATTATTTCTTAGGGTTAAGGGAACATCAACTGTTGGTGGAAGCATTTATTTTTTATTTTTATTTTTATTTTTATTTTTTTTGGTTTGAATGAAGAAAAATGAGATAAGCATACCCTGTATTGTTATTCGTGATCCCTTGATGTGTATTAATTTCTAGATAAGAATGACTCTATTAGGTTCAGTTGGAGTTATCTTGGTTGGTATGGATGCTATTCACTTGATTCTCTGAATTTTAAAATAAAATGTCCTACTACCCTTAATTCTGTAGTTATGTGTTCAGAAAAATGGACAGCTGAAATTCTTTGTGAATCGCATGTTTAAATGTTAGAGAAGCTTTAGAATAAGAAATATTGTGCACGACTGTGGCTACTGCTCTTTTGTCGATCAATCTAATTGAAGTGAGACAGATCTCTTTTCCCTGTCATTTCTTTTGTTTGGAAGTAGCTTGTAGGAAGTTATTGTTTGTTATTCTCTTTCACTTACTCAAAGATGAAATTCTTACTTGTTACATGTTTCGTATGGTGTCACAATTGCTACATCTCTTCTTTATGAGCATTTACATTTAACTTCATTGGAGAGGCAGATTGGTTCTGTGTGCATTTTATTTTTAGGTTCAGGTTACTGACATTCTCGCCATCATGTATTGATAATGAGATTAACTCTTGGCTCATCTGTCTTGTCTTGGATTCCAATTATTAGATTTTTGTTCCAATCATGGTCATTGAATGTTCCTGGCCTCTATATGCATGCCTCTATGATGTTTGTTAGAAATGTTGAATGGGCTTATATTAACAGAAAGCATTTATTAACATCTTAATATTAATTGAAATTTGTTACTATAATTGTTGCATGCCTGATTTATTGAGTTGAATGGATCACTACATCTCATTATCCCTTAGAACGGGGTGATGAAGGCGATAGCCCAAGCCCATCTTTAGGGGACTCACTCAATCCAAGTAGCGCTCCCCTCTTTTGTTTAGTAGGCCTACCCAACCTTTTGGATTTCTTTTAACCATTTTTTTTAAAAGAACCCTTCTTTAGGGAATGATAAGGTTACTTGGAGCCCGTCTTTATGTTTTGTGGCTCACCGCTTCGCACTTGGATCTGCACAAGTTGATGTCCCCTGTATGCACTGAAATTTTTACTAATTGGAATTATCATAATCTTTTGATATTTCTAATACTCTTCTTATCTTAAGCATTGAGTTAGGTTCTGAAGATAATAATGAATGGACTGTTCAGGTGAGATTATCTTGAAGCTTATCATATTTGTTTAATTTTATTTAAATAAATTATTTTAGGAAAGAAGGAGATCAGATGACTACTCTATTCGATATTATCGACATGAGTACTGTCTGATTTCAAGGCGGGATTAGAAATATTATCATGTGTATTATGATATCAGATGATTACTTTACCATCATCTGATTTCATCCCCATATTGGGGTGGTGTTTGTGGTTGGGCATAGAAGTGTTTGATATTGTTTTTGCTTTATTAGGCTATCCAGCGGTTGGTCTGGACTAATTTATGTTGCTTATCATTTTATGATTGCTATAGGTTGTGTATTTTTTAATTGAAAATTCTTCTTTGCTTAACACTTGATTTATTTTTATAATAATTGAATGGAAATCTGAGTTTACTTGATAACCTTTTTCTTCACTTTGATTAGAGACTAACTCAGTCTTGTTAGAGCTTTGCTTGCTTGGGATCTTGGATCGTTTTCTCTGTTCTTGGGGCACTTCTTTACGTGTTGTGGTTCGTCTCTTTGAGACGCTAGTTGCTTATTTGGGGTTTCCCCTTTAGATTTAGGGCTTTGCCCTAGTTTGTGGTGTTACTTACGTGTTCCCTTTAAGATTGAAAACATTTAAAGGTCCAGAGCATTGGAAAAGCTTTAAAATCCAAAAACATTAGAAATTTAAAACATAAAAAACATTTGAAAACATAAAAAACTTTAAAAAAATCTGAAGTGTTGAGTGTTTCTTTTAGAAGCGTAGTTTGAGAGTTCGTTTCGAACTACGTTGGCTTGATCCTCTTCCACGAGGTACGTAGTGCAGCTTGGGATACATATCCCAAGTCCAGCCAAACTTTGTAAATAAATGCTTTAACCTTTTTTCTTCAAAACCTTGTTTTCAACAAAATCTTCCTCTAGAGTTAGGAGTTTGTCCTAGATAGAGAGTTTTAGAGCTAGGAGTTCGTCTTTGATGTGTTGTGTGCTTGTTTGTGTTTGTTTTAGAGTTAGGGGTTTTGTCCTAGAGTTATAGGAGCGCCTCCGTCCGGTCAGTTGGCGATTCACATCGCTGACTGATGACTAGGTCTTGGATACGTTAGCGAACCTATTGTTTTCCTTAGAAAATACAGCCTAGTTACACATAGGTTGTAGGAACCACCTGCATTTAGTTAGGGCATATAGGGTGTCCTAAAATCTACAATTCACTGGAATTTAAATAATCGTTCAAGAAGCTTTAATAATTAGTCCGGTCTTTTAGATCGAGTCTAAGATAGAGGTCAGGTGTCTTAGGCATCCTAGCTTAGAATAGGCGCGAAGAACTACGTTGCCTTGATTCTCGTGGAGGCGGGGATACGTAGGCTTCTTTGGATGAATATCAGACCATCCGAGGACTCGGGCTAAATCGTTTTAGAGTCTTAGGATTTGTGGTGTTGTTATATTGTGTATTTTGTTGTGTTTTCTTACTTTCTTGTACTGATCTTATACCTTTAGCTATAGCTTGCATGTGTTTGCACATCAGAACTTAGACACCCTTTAGGCATGTCACTCATAACCTAGCTATGCTTAGGAAACACATCTTTCATTTTATTTTATGGGTGTTTTTTATCTTTATCCTCAGGAAATGCATGCTTAGGTAGACGACTCCTGAGGATTGTTCCCATTTCACATGATTTTTGCCCAAAACTCTTCGAGGCTAATAATAAATGGCATAAGAGACCAAGTGTTCGCACTCGGGCGAATTGGGGGCGCTCTTCGGACCTTCTCCATTCGTCATCAGGCACGGACCTTTCGTATCTCTGGTTATCCATTGCAAACAGAGCATTTGTTTTGGTTCCATGGCGTGTCCATGGATGGCGACTCTGAGTTATTTTTAGATATATCTTGGTTTCGAGCCCTGGCTCCGGATCAGGATGTATCTCTTTCTTTTTATATCGCCACTCATGCTATGCTGTGAGGGTGGCAACAGTTTCGAGAGTTCCCTGGTAGAGCTCTCCTTCACGTTGTGGAGATCTTAGAGGATCGCATGAGGGATCTCGCGTCCCTCGGTACCGTCCTCAGGATCGGGGTCCACAGTTATCTTCTTAGATTATCCCTCATGTACGATCTAATCTCGACTATATCCTTCTTCATCTATCATCAAATCCATCAAGAACGGTGATTCTATCTCCATATTCCTTAGATCCGGTAGCTTTCATTAGTTTCATCTTCGAAATTTTCCTTGCTTAATCTTCATTATCTTGAGGTTTAGAAAGTCCATTTCATAGGTCCATCCTCGCCAGTCTCTGTTCGAACTATTGTCATGGTTGTCATTACCACTCAATTATCTGCCATTCGTCTCTCATACCTAAGGCTGTATTTGAAAAACTCATTGGTCTCATTCTAATCAAGAAAGTTCACTCCATGAAACCCGAGTTTGAGGTCATTACATTTCTAGTCTAGGATTATGTTCCTTTGCACTAGGGGTATTATTCAAATCTTCTCTCTTTATACCCAAGTGTTCATTTTCGTAGTCCTTAGACTAGGGGCATTCTCCTTCACTTATCATGTCACCATTGTCATACCTTACTCGTTTCAGGATTCATTCTGTCATCCCCCTTCGCTTGTAAAAGCCACACTCATTTCTAATCATTGAGAAGAAATTGTAAGCCCAATGGTTCCCACCTTAGCATTTCCATCTTCTTTTGATGATTCCAAACACAAGTGATTTTATATCACTAATGTGTTTGATTGTCTTAAGTTGTAGATCATGATTGTTCTATATCAAGGTTGCTTGGATTGAGGCTAAGAAGCTCTAATTGGACCACATTCGGAAGGCCAAACTCATTGGCGATCCAAGAAGGAAGAAGACTTGAAGGAATGCAAGTGAAGATCATTCTCCTTGAAGTCTTTTAGATTGTAAAGATCCAATCCTAGTTTAGGTTTTGAGAAGCATAAATGAAGTAATCACACACCCCTAAATGGACTAACATGTTTAAGTGATTGTCCTTGTGGTGTTCCAACACTTTGGAACCCTCATACCAATCCCATCTAAGAATAGAATTGGAAACCCTTGCAGCCCAAAATAAATCAGCATTTCAAACTTGAAAACCTGCTGGAAATAGGCTTCTCGGAACTCGGAGTTCCGAGAAATGGTCCAGTAAGATTTTTTCTTCTTCTGTTTGTATTCCCGGAACTCTGAGAGAAATTCTTGGAACTTCGACAACACTATGTCGAGTGAAAAATTATATCCGTTGGGGTTTTCGACAGAATTACTACTATGCCCTCAAACGGTCATATTTGGGTATATATATATATATATATATATATATATATATATATGGGTGTTCTAAACTTCACCATTATCTATCCTAACACTCTAAAACATTATTGGAACATCCTAAGAGTGAATGAAGTTTGTTTATGCCTCTGATCCTCTAGATTTAGGATTTGGGTCATAGGCTCTTATTTGTACATCTTCTTCAAGATTGTAACCGTTGTGAAGGGATTTCTCTTTGTTATTTCTTTCTTGATAAACCGTATATTTGGGCGAGTGTTCGGAGAAGCGAAGCCCTCTCTCCGTGGTGAGGATTGCCACCAAGGTTAAAGCATTTGGACATTTTAATTGGCAGCGGTCTTCGCCAAGGTTAAAAAGATCAACATAGTGAAGCCATCAACGTGTTTGGTTGGTGGAGTGGAGTAGGCCTCGTGTATGAGGACCGAACCACTTTAAATCTCGGGTGCACTCCTTCTTGTCTCTTGCTCTTTTATTTGAATTTGCACTTTAGACTTCGTTGCTGAAATTGTGTTTTGATCTCTTAATCTTTAATTGGGTTAAAAAGTTTTCAAAAGGTTAAATTTTATTTTTTTAGAAACCTAATCTCCATCCTCTTAAGTTTCCAATAAGAATACTTGGGCCTATCATTGGAATTTCACTTGGTATCAAAGCCTTGGCTCTTAATTTGGATTTTTTGAACTTTGGTAAGATTTTTCTAAATCTATTAAGGGAAAGATCGTTGGCAACTTTTCTATTTGGGAAATGGCAAACATTGGAACGGACTTCCGGAAGGCCATTCCACAACTAGACCTCCTTTCTTTGATGGGTCCAACGATGGACATTGGAAGACAAGGATGCGCATCTATCTTCTTTCGATAGATGTGTGAGCTTTGGCATATTGTTAACAATGGATACACTTTGCCTTCCAAGCCATTTGAAGAATGGAATGTTGTTGAGAAAATACAAGCAAACTTGAATTACAAAGCTATTAATTCTTTATTTTGTGCCTTATGTCCGGAGGAGTTTAATAGGGTAGTTCTTTTTTATTCCGCCAAGGTTATTTGGGATACCCTTGCCATTACCCATGAGGGAACTTCTCAAGTCAATGATTCCAAAGTAAACTTGTTAAAGAACAAATATGAAATATTTAGAATGAATTTAAATGAAAGTATTTCCGAAATGTTTACCCGATTTTCTAAAATTACAAATGAATTAGCTAATTTTGGTAAATCTTATTCTAATGATGAGCTTGCGGGTAAGTTGCCTAGGTCACTTCCTCCACATTGGGATCCAAAGGTTACCGCCGTACAAGAATCGAAAGATCTCTCTAAGCTCACTATGGAGGAACTCTTAGGATCTCTTATCACTCATGAGATGCTCCTCACTAGCCGACAAGAGGAGAAGAAGCCAAAAGAAAAAGAGAGTAGATCCCTAGCACTCAAAGCCGCCAAGGCGGACTCATCTTGCTCAAGTGAAGCAGATAGTGATGAAGAAGATGCATTAAGAAAATTCAAAAGCTTATGGAGAAAGAAGAACAAAAAAGATAAAAAGAAGAAGAAAGAAGAAAAAGAAAGTGACCTTGAGGGTGGAATAAGATGCTACAATTGTAAGAAGACAGGACACAAAAGACCGGAGTGTCCACTTCTCAAGTCATCATCCTCGAAGTACAAAGGAAAGAAGAATGATTGAAAGAAGAACAAAGGTCTTGTAGCCGCTTGGGATGCATCAAGCGCTTCAAGCAAGAGCTCAAGTGAAAATGAAGCAAATAAAGATGATCTATGCTTCATGGCACTCACCCATGAAGATGAGGTAAATTCAAACCCTTCTCATAGTTCATCTAGTAGTGATAGGGGAAACATATCTTATGATGAATTATGTAATACTTTGCATTCCCAAATTTCAAAAAATAAAGTTCTTAAGAAATCTATTTCCAAATTAGAAAATGAACTTGATTTTTTGAAAAATGAATCATCTTCTTCCAAATCTCAAGCTCAAGTACAAATTGAAAATCTTAAACTTGAAATTGAAAACCTTAAGGGTAGTTTGGATGAGAAATCTTACCAAACAGTTAATTCCAAAATGTGGCAAGCTCTTCCAAATGTTATGAAGATTACAATAATGATTTTTTGAATCAAATAACCCATCTTCATAATGAAAATGAAAGATTAAGATTATGTCTTCATGGATTTTTAAATGGTGATAAAATTATTGACATAATCTTGAAGAAAGCTAGTCATGGACCTAAGCATATGTTTTATGATAAGACTAGTCTATCTAACCCTCATGTTAGACCCCATTATTGTGGAATTTATGGTCACTATCAATTCCAATGTGCATCTAAGATTAGAGATTGTGGTGGGACTAAGAAAGCTTGGGTTCCCAAAGCCCCCACATGATTCTATTCATATTTTGTTTAGATTAGGGGCTTGCACTTAAATTTGAATATCATTCAATTATGGTTTTTAAATCCCCTCTTATGTTGAATTAGTATCCAAAATAGGGGGAGTTCAATGTTTGATTTTTTCTTTGGAAAAGGGGGAGCTTAAAATTAAAAAATTTATCTCTTGATTTTTTTTACCCATCTTTTTGTTGATGACAAAGGGGGAGAAAAATCTAGAGTAAGAAAAATATATTTGCTTTTATTGGAAAATCCCTTGTGCTTGTCATCATAAAAAAGGGGGAGATTCTAAGCCCAATGGTTCCCACCTTGGCATTCCCATCTTCTTTTGATGATTCCAAATACAAGTGATTTTATATCACTAATGTGTTTGATTGTCTTAAGTTGTAGATCATGATTGTTCTATATCAAGGTTGCTTGGATTGAGGCCAAGAAGCTCTAATTGGACCACATTCGGAAGGCCAAAGTCAATGGCGATCCAAGAAGCAAGAAGACTTGAAGCAATACAAGTGAAGATCATTCTCCTTGAAGTCTTTTAGATTGTAAAGATCTAATCCTAGTTTAGGTTTTGAGAAGCATAAATGAAGTAATCACATACCCCTAAATGGACTAACATGTTTAAGTGATTGTCCTTGTGGTGTTCCAACACTTTGGAACCCTCATAACAATCCCATCTAAGTATAGAATTGGAAACCCTTGAAGCCCAAAACAAATCAGCATTTCAAACTTGAACACCTGCTGAAAATAGGCTTCTCGGAACTCCGAGAGAATTCTCGAAGCTCCGAGCTCGGAACTTGAAACTCTGAGAAATGGTCCAGTAACATTTTTCCATCTTCTGTTTGTATTCCCGGAACTCCGAGAGAGATTCTCGGAACTCAGAGAATTTCTCAGAATTCCGAGAAAATCTCTTGGAACTCCGAGAACACTATGTCGAGTGAAAAATTATATCCGTTGGGATTTTCGACAGAATTATGACTATGCCCTCAAACGGTCATATTTAGGTTTTTCTATATATATGGGTGTTCTAAACTTCATCATTATCTATCCTAACACTCTAAAACATTATTTGAACATCCTAAGAGTGAATCAAGCTTGTTTATGCCTCTCATCCTCTAGATTTAGGATTTGGATCATAGGCCCTCATTTGTAGATCTTCTTCAAGATTGTAACCCTTATGAAGGGATTTTCTTTGTTCTTTCTTTCTTAATAAACCGTGTATTTGGGCGAGTGTTCGAAGAAGCGAAACCCTCTCTCCGTAGTGAGGATTGCCACCAAGGTTAAAGCATTTGGACATTGTAATTGGCACCGGTCTTCACCAAGGTTAAGAAGATCAACATAGTGAAGCCATCAACGTGTTTGGTTAGTGGAGTGGAGTAGGCCTCGTGTATGAGGACGGAACCACTTTAAATCTCGGGTGCACTCCTTGTCTCTTGCTCTTTTATTTGAATTTGCACTTTAAATTTAACTTAGTTGCTTAAATTGTGTTTTGATCTCTTAATCTTTAATTGGGTTAAAAATATTTCAAAATGTTAAATTTTATTTTTATAAAAACCTAATCTCCCTCCTCCTAGGTCTCCAATAAGAATACTTGGGCCTATCATTGGAATATCAAAAATACACACTGAATGCCAATCTTATACCTTGTGCGTATTGTTTCCATATCAGGAGTATTCACCATTGATCCCGCTCAAGCTTCTTGGGTTGGAGTCTCTTCTCGGTTAGTAAGGAAGTCACCTCTCCCACCTCTCCATCACCTCTTTCTACGCCATGGCGGAACACGTTGAGAACCCTCAGACCAATAACCTTGAAGTTCTGATGGCTCTACTCCTCGAGCAAATGAAAGAAATCAAAGAAGATAATCAGTTTCTTAAAGCCCAACTCGCCGAGAAGTTTAGTTCATCATTTCCTTCACCTTCTAAGGGCAAAGAATCTATGAACCCTGTCATGTCAGAGCTTCTTTCTAAGCCTATGGTGATCTCCATTCCTCAAAGCCCATTTGATGTTACTGATGAAGAACAATATGGTAATGACAACAGCAATCCGGTCTCAATGCCAATTGATAAGTCGGTCATGGAGAAGTTGGAATAGCTAACTAAGAAGATTGATAATATGGAGATTCAAGAGCAAGGGGCATTTAGCCTAAATGATCTCACACTCTTCCCAGAAATTCAGCTTTCAAAAATTTTCAGATGGCGTACTTTGACAAGTATGATGGCACGGGATGTCCTACTTCCCATCTCCAGATGTTCACTATCATGTGCCAACCTCAGAGCTTATCTTCTGAACAATTGGCTTAGTTTTTCTCGGTCTCTTTAACCATGGTCGCTAGAAGGTGGTTTTTGGGTTTGGACAAGACCCGTTATAGGATATGGAAAGACATTGTTGAACAGTTTGTGAAGCAATTCAAGTACGATGATGGGGCAGAGATCATTAAGAAAGACTTAGAGAAGACAAAACAAGATTCAATGGAGTCTTTCTTGGCATTTGTGAAAAGATGGAGGGGGTTGGCAGCATAAATGATACCCTTGTGTGTCCCACTGAGAAAGAGCAAGTTCAGATGATACTAAAAAACCTGTCCCTCAGCTCTATTATCACATGTCTCTCCAGTATTATCCTGACTTCGAGCACCTCATTAATGCAGGGACACAAATTGAAGAAGCAATGTCTCAAGGGGTGTATAACCGAAGCAATCCTAATACCTAAGATTTTAAGAAGCCTATAGCTACACAGGTCAAAGAGGTTGGCAATGTCTCTTGTGCCAATCCTTAACCGCCATGACCTCAGAACCCAATAGTCATGGATTATGATCAACCCATGATCACACCCCAACAGAAACCAACGAAGGATTTCGATCCTCTACCTGTTATACCTTCTAAAATCCTGCAAGAATATTTAGCCTCAGGTCGCATCATTTTGCCTCCCATTAGACCACCTCCCAATCCATTACCCTAAAGTTGGAGAGCACATGAGCACTATGATTACCACCAAGGCCCGGGCCACGTCACTGATCGATGCATAGCCTTGAAGTATGTAATCCAGAAACTAATTGATGAGAAAAAATTAGCATTTCAACAGAGGCGGAACGTCTTCAATAATCCTATGTCAACTCATGCAGTACCACTGCGGGAAAATCTCAGTGCTTAGAGAACCCAGGGCTCAAAGAAGCACAGGTCCAGTTGTGGTGAAGAAGAATCAGAGGTTGAAAGTACTAGACATGAGCCAGCCTTCGTCGAGCCTCCGAAGCTAGACCGTTGCAGCAGTTAAAGTCAAAGTTTCAGTCATTTACTATTTTATATTGAATCGAGTCTTTGTGGTTAGTCCAGTCATTGTGGTCAGGTCAGTTATTCAGTTGAGTCAGAGTCAACGCCTAATCCGGGTGAGTCTTCTTCTGCATTTATTTTCAAATCCTGAGCATGTTCAGGATGGGTCATCATACGTAGTTACTTTCTATTCGATAAAATTTGTTTCCCAATAATGTTCCAGTGATTGTTTCTGATCTTAATAAATAAAACATGAGACTCCTTCCTTGGAGAGAATGAAGAGGTCGACGAAACTCCACTTGAGTTACAACAAATGCTAAAACAAGAGGAGGAGCACCGAACCCAGCCTTTCAAGGAGGAAATTGAAATGATAAACATTAGTACTAAACCTTTAACTCAGGAAATATGAATGAGAAATGAATTACCCTCTAAGGAGCGTGAGCAAATAATAAACCTAGCAAGAGGATGAAGAGATCGTTCAGTAAGCATTACCATAGACACCAGGGGCATGACACCAGGGGCACGACCCGAAGAAAAGTTCAAAAGAATAAGGACATGAAGCACACCTATTATACTAGGGGCATGGATTGAAAATCCCCTCTTCTATTTTCAATCATTAGCCTTAGTTTCCAAATTCATTTGAGACACTTAATATGAAAAAGGTTCAAAAGCGGACATCGCAAAGTAATTGTCACTGTCAATATTCAAAAAGTAAATTTCTAGAATAAAATTCAAGTTCAGATATTACATTCAAGGATATTAAAGATTGGTTCGCATCCTCAATAACAAAGTACTCATCAAGATTCAGAAGGAAGAAAACTCATTAATTCTTACCTTTAAATACCGTCTAACTCAGAGAAAAATGATCAAAGATGAAAGTCTGTCAACCTAGATCAATTCTAAGCTTGAACACCAGAAGGCCTCTTTTGGCCGATGTAGACACCCCCATTTTGCTAGACTTTAAAAAAGTAAAAGATTTGGTAGTTTGTCAAGTTTCGAGTCCGTATTCCACCTAGGATTAGGCATCTGCACATTTTAAGGTAGATTTCGCTTCATTAAAGGAATTCTGGAGTTGATTCGCGATTCTAAAGGTTTTTAGGGTGTTCCTTTGGCCTCTGAAAGATGAAAGTTCAAGTTTCCAAGCAAATGAAAAAACCTGCTATTTTTAGAATTTTCAGGGTTTCCCTAATTTTTGCCCATTTTTACACTACAGGGGTATTTTGGTCATTCCCGATGTGTCTCGTCTGACTCCCGAGTTATATTTGAGAAATCTAAAGTGATTTTACAAATTTTGAAAAAGCTGCTATTTTATAAACTCATGGGGCTTCCACATTTTCATCATCTTATGGATATTTCAATCATTTCTCATATATCCAAAACCATCTTGAGGGTACGGCTGATGGATTAGGAGTAATTTCGTAAGATTTGAGAAACCTGCTAAATTTAGATCTCTCAAGATTTTCTCTTAGTCTTGCACTTCGGGGGTATTTTAAACATTTCCAATATATCATATTTGGTCCCTAAGTTGTGTCTAAGAAATCTTGAGTCCGTTCATAAATTTTCGAAAATCTGCTATTTTGGGAATTTCTCAGGATTTTCCCTAGTCTCGCCAAATTTTAGCACCTCGGGGTAATTTGGTCTTTTCCTGTGTAATTCTTTTGATCCCTGAAATATGTCTGAGAGATTATAAATGATTTTCAGAATTTTGGAAAACCTGCTAAATTTAGAATTCTCAGGGGTTTCACTTAATTTGGAAATTCTAAGTGTTGAGAGCATTTTGGGTATTTTCAGGGAATACCAAATGATTCTGTTTAATATTACTCACCGAAAGGACCCAATTTTAAAAGTTACTATTTTTGAAGTTTGACCACAAAAACTTTCCATTTTTAATTTTTCCTTTTAGGGGTGAACTAATCTGAAGGTATTTTGGTCGCATTTGGATGTCTAACAGTCAAATAGGGGCATTTTGGTCCAAAAAGTTGTTTTAAAAAAAAGATGGTCCGATCATGTGTGAGGGATGCACCATAAATGTCAAATGAGTTGGGTCCATATATAGAATGTTGAATTTAGAAAGATTTTATTGAATTTTTACGGAAAAACCCGAAACCCGTGTGAAATGGCCCATTGGGCTAAAGCTCGCAAAGATAGAGCTCATGTGGGTTCACCCATATGGGTCGACCACCATGGTGGGCGCCCCACATGGCTGACCCACATGAGTTGAGCACCCAACCTTGATGATGTCACAATGGTGACATCATATTTGTTAAAAGAAAAATAAAAAGAATAAAAAAATAAAAGAAAGAAAGAAGGAAAAGATGAATGATTGCTTAAAAATGTTTTCTTCCAAAGAAGCAATGTGGAATGATAATAACATGTTTTGATTGATAAGAAATTAAGATTGGAATCAAATCCAATTTGGAAATAAGAAAGAAAGAAAGCAAGAGGGGAAAATTGGAAACAAGCCAAAAATGAAAGCTCTCACATTGGAAACTACTATTTCTCTCTTAACCCTAGCTTTTTTGTATAAAAATCAAAACAAACAATCCTAGAAAAGATCCAAAAAAAAATCCAAATTCGTCCTTTTTCTCTCTCCTCCCAAGAAAAAGAAAAAAAAAGAAAGAGAAAAAAACCTCCTCTCTCTTGAAGTGTGTTCATCTCTCTCTCAAGTGTTCTTCACAAAAGGAATTCTTGAATTCCTTCTTCTTTTCAAAGGCATCACACAATCAAGGATCAATGGAGTGTTCTTTGGATCTTTTTTAGCGTATAAAAGGGTTAGACAAAGCGTATATCTTGGATCACCAACCTTAGAGACAAGGATCGCGATCAACGGTAAGGATTCCTTATCTTTGTGAAGTAGAAAAAACATGCTAGGATTTTAATTTTGATGGATCAAATCAACGAGTTTTTCTTTGAAATTCCAGTATGTTATAATATAGATTATGAGTTTTCAAAATCCAAAATTTGATCCAAAAATTAATTTTCCTCCATTTAAAAATGGTTTTCTTTTGTTTTTATTCAATATGGATTTAAATTATATTATCAAATCAAGTGTTTGAAACCATGGTTCTTTTTAAAAACTGATATTTTCTGGGTTATATATAAAATAAAAAACTACTGGAAACTTAATTTCCAACCGCGGTTCGGCCGTTTTATTTTTCATTATATTTTTCAAAGAATAACCCCGAAAAAGGTTATTTCTTGATGAATGGAGCCAAAAGTATATCAAATCATGTCCAAATTTAGTGAAAGTTTGTTTCCAGTAGTTTTACAAGGTTTTTAGATCACCCAAAAATTTTCATATTTTTTAGAGTTTATTTAATCGGATTATTAATTATTTTAAATTTTGGCTATTTTTAAATAAATACCAAATCGTTCTAAAAATTGATGAAACTTTCCAGAATTAAAGCCTAATAGTAAATGGAAGTTTCCATTGAAAAATATTTTTAAAAAAAATGATTTTTACTGTTTTCTAATCGCTTCCCCGTTTTACGTGCCATAATTCTTTTTCTTATTAAATTAATATATTTTCAAAATTTTTCTTTACAAACCAGTAACTTTGGTTACTGGAATGTTAGAGAAATATTTTGAATTAATTTTGCAAAGATTTGATAAGGATTTACAATTTATTTTAATAAACGAGTTTTAACGCCTAGGAAACAAATTGATCTCTTATATTTAAAAACTAATTTTAAGGAGGAGATTTAATTTTTAAGTTTTGAAATTTTGATAAAAAAATTTATAATCTATTATATATCTACTTGAAGTTTTGATTTGATTTTAGGATACCATTAGGTTTGCTTTTTAAGTAATTCTCTGGTTTCATATGATTTTTGTGTGAATTTAAATGGGCATCAAATCGTAATAAAAATCCATGAAACTCATACAGTAGTCTAAGATCATGATTATCTTCTTACTGTAAGAGTTTAAGTTGATTTGAAATTGAGATGCTATAGGTTGCTGTGTTAATCTATAATCTTATTTAAATTTTGAAAAATTGGAAATTGATATATAATCTTAATGCTAATTCATGTAAACTTTTCAGTAAGATTTAATTATCTATATCTTTATTCTGTAAAATTTTGGAGTAATTTAAAATTGATATGATGTAGGTTACTGTGTTAATTTATAATCTGATTTGAATTTTGAAAAGTCAGAAATTGATATCAAATCTTAATGATAATTCATGAAATTTTTCCAGTAAGCCACAATCATCCATATCTTGTTACTGAAAAAGTTTCAGCTGATTTGGGGTTTGATTGCTTAGGATTTTTGTGTAATCCTAGCAATCTGGTCTTAATGTTAATAAATCATAATTTAATAGCAAATTAATACAAAAGTCAGTAAAAACCTCCAATAAATTGTAACTTTACATCATGAATTTAATCTCTAACTTGTTTGAAACAGAAACCATAGGGTTCGTAGATCTACATTGTAAATTCGCTATACCGCGATAGTCTAACTGCCGAGATCGCAACCATAATCGTATACTAATTGCGATTAATCCTGCATAATTGGAGTGCGTAAATTATAGTATGATATTGGCTCCGAGGTCCACTGTCCACGGAAATCCTGAGAAATATTGCAGGCAATAGATACTATAATTTACGTGCTAAATTATACAAGTGTTGAGAGCATAATTCCCTTCCATGGTTGCGATTCGAGGCCGAAACTTGCGAACCATAAAGCATTTGGTATTCCTTAGATGTTTAGGAATAAAAAATCCTTGAAATAAAAAATCATTAAATTCAACAAATTGAACTAACTCACTCCATGTCGTTGGAACCGTTGGATTACGGCTTCCCATCGTAGGAACCATTAGAGCCTCATTTAGGAACACTTGTGTCATGTTGTATTATAGGTTTTAGGGTGTCCTAGAGTTAGGGAGTTCAGCCCCATCACGACCGATTGTTATTATTAGCAATTGAGTCATAGATCTAGTTACACTACTTATCCATTTTTCTCATAGGACAAGCCTAGTTACCTAGGATGTAGACAACTTGCATTTAGATAGGATCATATAGCATCTTAGATGAAGTCCTGGGATATAAAATCTTCAACTTGTACTAAATAATTTCTCATAAACTGTTAAAACAGTCAATCCAGTCTAGATCAGTGTTCTAGATGAGTTAGGCATAAGTAGCTTAGTTTAGATGCACCGAACTACGATCGACTCTGATTCCAGTGAAGCTGGGATACGTAGGCAACTTGGATACTTGAGTGGCATACCAAGCCCGAGTTGACTCCACACATAAGTGGTGGGATTTTGTACATTAATCCTTAAATTAAAAGTAATTAAATCACTTAGGACTTTGCATGAAATTAAAATTTTATGAGAACTTTCACTTAGATTGAATTCAAACAAATTAAGAAAATCAAGATACACATTTAGGAATTACACTGAAATTAGATCTTAGGATACATGTCATGTAGTTCGCACATTAATATAGAGTTAAATGAGCCATTTAAAAGAAATTCAAAAGAGTTAACTTTTGGAATTGAAGACCGATTATCGGGCAGGAATGATGCATGTGGTGGTAACTCCCCATACCTTCCATTCTCGTAACCAGGTAACGAGCCTAGATTTCTAGTAACCGTGTGAAATGGCCCATTGGGCTTTAGCCCGCAAAGATGGAGCTCATGTGTGTTCACCCATATGGGTCGACCGCCATGGTGGGCGCTCCACATGGGTGACCCACATGAGTTGAGCACCCAACCTTGATGATGTCACAATGGTGACATCATATTTGTTAAAAGAAAAATAAAAAGAATAAAAAAAAGGAAAGAAGGAAAAGATGAATGATTGCTTAAAAAGGTTTTCTTCCAAAGAAGCAATGTGGAATGAGAATTGCATGTCTTGATTGATAAGAAATTAAGATTGGAATCAAATCCAATTTGAAAACAAGAAAGAAAGAAAGCAAGAGGGGAAAATTGGAAACAAGCCAAAAATGGGAGCTCTCACATTGGAAACTACTATTTATCTCTTAACCCTAGCTTTTTTGTATAAAAATCAATGCAAACAATCCTAGGAAGGATTCAAAAAAATCCAAATTCTGTCATCCCAAGAAAAAAAAAAGAAAAAAAAAACCTCTTATCTGTTGAAGTGTGTTCATCTCTCTCTTAAGGGTTCTTCACAAAAGGGATTCTTAAATTCCCTTTTCTTCTTCAACAAATCACACATCAAGGATCTTTGGGATGTTCTTTGGGTCTTCTTCATCATACCAAAGGGTTGGACAAAGCGAATATCTCGGATTACCAACCCAAGTGACACGGATCGCTATCGACGGTAAGAATTTCCCTTCTTTGCGAATTAGAAAAGCATGCTAGGGTTTTATTTTTTGAAGCATCAAATCTATGAGTTTTCTTTTAAAATTCCAGCATGTTATAACATAGATTATAAGCTTTTAAAATCTAATTAATTTTCCTGCACATAAATCTTGAATTTCTTTCTTTTCTTTTTAATATGGATTTAAATGGAATTTTCAAAGCAAGTGTTTGAAAAAGGATCTTTTTCAAAAAAGAAATTTTCTTCGGATTCTTAAAATTCGAAAACTACTGGAAATAATGATCTTTGACCATGGTTTGACTGCCTCGGTTTCCGTTCTATTTTTTGAAAGTTAACCAACAAAAGGTTATTTCTTGACGAATAAAATGGCAAACGGGTCTAATCAAGTCCAAAATTCATGAAATTTTGTTTCCAAACCGATTTTTGGATTTGCAGTTCACTATAAAATGTTTGGAATTTTTTTCATTTTTTTAATCTAGTTTTAATTTATTTTAATTTTAGGTTATTTTTAAAAATTATTAAATGATTTTACAACTTGATGAAACTTTCCAGAACTCATGTTTAATTATAAATTGAAGTTTTCATAAAATAAAATTTTGAAAGAAGATGTTTTCTTTACTGTTTTCTAATCGATTCTTCGGTTTACGTGCCATAATTCTTTTTTCGTATTAAATTAGTAAATATTTGAAATTTTTCTTTACAAACCACTAACTTAGGTTACTGGAATGTTAGAGAAAAATTTTCAATTGGTTTTGCAACGTTTTAATATGGTTTTGTAATTTATTTTAATAAATGGGTTTCAATTCCTAGGAAACAAATTCCCCTTTTCTATTTAAAAATCAATTTAATTTAGGAGATTTAATTTTTAAGTTTTGAAATTTTGATAGAAAATTTTATAATCTATTATATATCTACTGAAATTTTTTATTTGATTTTAGGATACCATTAGGTTTTCTTTTTAAGTAATTCTTTGTTTTCATCTGATTTTTGTGTGAATTTCAATTAGCATCAAATCGTAATAAAAATCCATAAAAGTCATACAGTAGTCTAATGTCATGATTATCTTTATATTGTAAGATTTTGAGTCAAGTTGAAATTGATATGCTAAAGGGTACTGTGTTAATTTATGAACTGATTTGAATTTTGAGAAATCAGAAATTGATATGAAATCTTAATGAAAATTCATGAAATGTTTCTCGTAAGGTATAATCATCTATATCTCTATTCTGTGAAAGTTTGGATTAATTTGAAATTGATATGCTATAGGTTGCTGTGTTAATCTATAATCTGATTTGAATTTTGAAAAATTAAAAATTGATATCAAATCTCAATGATAATTCACGAATTTTTCCAATAAGCCACAATCATCCATATCTTGTTATTGAAAAAGTTTCAACTGATTTCGAGTTCAATTGCTTATGATTTCTGTGTAATCCTAGTAATCTGGTCTTAATGTTAATAAATCATAATTTAATAGCAAATCAACACAAAAGTCAATAAAAACCTCCAAGAAATCTTAACTTTACATCATGAATTTAATCCACAACTTGTTTGAAACAGAAACCTTAGGGTTCATAGATCTCCCATGTAAATTTGCTATACCGCAATAGTCTAACTGCCGAGATCGCAACCACAATCATATACTAATTGCGATTAATCCTGTATAATTGGAGTGCGTAAATTATAGTATGATATTGGCTCCGAGGTCCACTGCCCACGGAAATTCTGAGAAATATGCTAGGCAATAAGATATTATAACTTACGTGCTAAATTATACAAGGGTTGAGAGCACGATTCACATTCATGGTTGCGATTCGAGGCCGAAATTGGCAAACCATAGAACCTTTGGTATCCCTTAGATATTTAGGAATCGGAAATCCTTGAAAATAAAAAATCAGTGAATTTAAAAATCACCAATCTCAATAAATTGAATTAACTTAATCGAAGTCATAGGAGCCGTTGGATTGCGGTCTTCTATCGTAGGAACCTTTTTGGGCCCCTTAGAAATACATACGTCACGTTGTGTCCTACATTTTAGGGAGTCCTAGAGTTAGGAGTCTAGCCTCATCACGGCTGTTTGCTATGGATAGTAACCATGCCATAGATCTAGGTACACTAGTCACCCAATTTTCTCCTAGGAGAAACCTAGTTACCTAGGATGTAGGTTAACCTGCATTAGTCTGAGGGATGACTTGCACTTAGATAAGACCATATAGCATCTTAGATGAAGTCCTAGGATAATAAAATCTTCAACTTGAACTAAATAATTTCTCTTAAACTGTTAAAACAGTCAATCCAGTCTAGATCAGTGTCCAAGATGAGTTAGGCATAAGTAGCTTAGTTCAGGTGCACCAAACTACGATCGACTTTGATTCTAGTGAGGCTGGGATACGTAGGCAACTTGGATACTTGAGTGGCATACCAAGCCCGAGTCGGCTCCACACATAAGTGGTGGGGTTTTGTATATTAATCCTTAAATTAAAAGTAATTAAATCACTTAGGACTTTCCATGAAATTAGAATTTTAGGAGAACTGTCACTTAGATTGAATTCAAACAAATTAAGAAAATCAAGATACACATTTAGGAATTATATTAAAATTAGATTTTAGGATGCATGTTAAGTAATTCGTATATTAATATAGAGTTAAGTGAGCCATTTAAAAGAAATTCAAAAGAGTTAACTTTTGGAATTGAAGACCGATTATCGGGCAGGAATGATGCATGTGGTGGTAACTCCCCATACCTTCCATTCTCGTAACCAGGTAATGAGTCTAAATTTCTGGTCAATTATGGGTCATAGATCCCTCATCTAGGTGGCGACTCTGCCACTCTCTTTTGCGTGGAATTCGGATTACCTTAGTGATCCTAAGTTCACGGAAAAGATGAATTAAATCACACCTTGCTAGGCTCGGCGGCTTACCCCTGCCCTTATGGGTACTGGGTTGCACGTTTGTTTGCACCCTATGGCTTGGTTGCTGCCTGCTTGGTTGGGTAATTAAAATCAATAATAAAAAGCACACGCCAACCGCGTGGGTACGAGAGACCAAGAGAGAGTGTAGCACCTCGCGCGCTCGTGACCCTCTCGCGGGATGGGTCCCACAGGATGCATCAAGCGCTTCAAGCAAAAGCTCAAGTGAAAATGAAACAAATAAAGATGATTTATGCTTTATGGCACTCACCCATGAAGATGAGGTAAATTCGAACCCTTCTCACAGTTCGTCTAGTAGTGATAGTGGAAGCATGTCTTATGATGAATTATGTAATACTTTGCATTCCCAAATTCCAAAAAAAAACAGCTCTTAAGAAATCTATTTCCAAATGAGAAAATGAGCTTGATACGTTGAAAAATGAATCATCTTCTTCCAAATCTCAAGCTCAAGTGTAAATTGAAAATCTTAAACTTGAGATTGAAACCCTTAAGGGTGGTTTGGATGAGAAACTTGCCAAATAGTCAAATTCCAAAATGTGGCAAGCTCTTCCAAATGTTATGCAGTTGAGAAAAATGAGTTTTTGAACCAAATAACCCATCTTCATAATGAAAATAAAAGATTAAGATTATGTCTTCATGGATTTTTAAATGGTGATAAAATCATTGACATAATCTTGAAGAACGCTAGTCATAGACCTAAGCATGTGTTTTATGGTAAGACTAGTATATCTAACCCTCATGTTAGATACCATTATTGTGGAATTTATGGTCACTATCAATTCCAATGTGCATCTAAGAATAGGGATAGTGGTGGGACCAAGAAAGCTTGGTTTGCCAAAGCCCCCACATGATTATATTCATATTTTTATCCTAGATTAGAGGCTTGCACTTAAGTTTGAACATCATTCTATTATGGTTTTTAAAAATCCCCTCTTGTGTTGTATTAGTATTCTAAATACGGTGAGTTCTATGTTTGATTTTTTTCTTGAAAATGGGGGAGCTTAAAATTGAAAATTTTATGCGTTTGATTTTTTTGACCCATCTTTTTATTGATGACAAAGGGGGAGAAAAATCTAGAGTAAGAAAAAGAAGTTTGCTTTTATTGGAAAATCTCTTGTGCTTTTCATCATCAAAAAGGGGGAGATTGTAAGCCCAATGGTTCCTACCTTGGCATTCCCATATTCTTTTGATGATTCCAAACTCAAGTGATTTTATTTCACTAATGTGTTTGATTGTCTCAGTTGTAGATCAAATAGTGTGATATCAAGGTTGCTCGGATCAAGGCCAAGAAACTTTAAGTGGACCGTACTCGAAAGGCCAAAGTCATTTGAGATCCAAGAAGGAAGAAGACTTGAAGCAATTCAAGTGAAGATCATTCTCCTTGAAGTCTTTTAGATTGTAAAGATCCAATCCTAGTTTAGGTTTTGAGAAGCATAAATGAAGTAATGACACCCCCCTAAATGGACTAACTGATTAAGTGATTGTCCTTGTGGTGTTCCAAGACTTTGGAACCCTCATAACAATCCCAACTATGTATAAAATTGGAAGTCCATGAAGCCCAAAACAAATCAGCAAAACAAATTAGAAAACCTGCCGAAATAGGCTTCTCGGAACTCCGAGAGAATTCTCAGAGCTCCGAGCTCGAAACTCAGAGAGAGTCCTCGGAGCTCCAAGAAATGGTCCAGGAACTAATATTCCAATCTCTGTTTGAATTTCCGGAACTCCGAGAGTAATTCTTGGAACTTCGAGAAAGTCTCTCGGAACTCAGAGAACACTATGTCGGGAAAAAAATATATCCGTTGGGGTTTTTTGCAGAATTACGACTATGCCCCTCAAATGGTCATTTTCGGGTTTTCTCTATATATATGAGATCTAAACTTCACCATAAAAAGATTCTAACACTCTAAAATCATATTGGAGCATCCTAAGAGTGACTCAAGCTTGTTTTATGCCTCTCATCATCTAGCTTAAGCATTTGGATCATAGGCTCTCATTTGTACATCCTCTTCAAGATTGTAACCCTTTGGAAGGGATTTTTTGTATTCTTTCTTTCTTGATAAATCATTGTATTTGGGAAGTGTTCGGAGAAGCGAAGCCCTCTCTCCGTGGTGAGGATTACCACCAAAGTTAAAGCAATTGGAGATTGTAATTGGCATCAGTCTTCGCCAAGGTTAAGAAGATCAAAATAGTGAAGCCATCAACGTGTTTGGTTGGTAGAGTGGAGTAGGCCTCGTGTTTGAAGCAAGGTTTAAAATTTTGGTTTCGGTACCGATTTCGGACCTTGAAATTTTGACCAAAATTTCAAAATTTCGGTCGAAATCTGGTACAAAACCCGAAAACAATATTTTATTCATTATTAACTTTCAGTTGAAATTTCAGTGAAATATTAAATTATTATTTTAAAAAACAAATATTTTTGGTAAAATTTCGGAATAACCCAAATTTTGACCGAAATTCCCAAATTTCGGCCGAAATAAATGACCGTTTCGGTTTTGATTGATTTCGGTGTCGGTCACCACCGAAATCCAAAATTTCGGTCCAAAATTTCAGATTTCGGTCCAAATTTAAAACCATGGTTTGAGGACCGAACCACCTTAAATCTCGGGTGCACTATTTCTTGACTCTTGCTCTTTTCATTTGCATTGCACTTTAGATTTAACTTACTTGCTTAAATTATTTTTTTATCTCTTAATCTTTAAATGGGTTAAAGTTTTCAAAAGGTTAAAAATTGATTTTATAAACCTAATTTCCCTCCTCTTAAGTTGCCTCCATACTCGGGCCTAACGTTGGAATTTCAATATCTATTTTTAATAGATACCTTATTTCCCTAAATGAGCAAGTTACTTTTTAATAAACTTCCCATAAATAGAAAGTTATTGCCTTAGGGTGCATTGCCTCTATAAGGGGCAGTTTCTCAGTTTGGAAGTTACTATTTATAAGAAGAGGATTAACTTTCCTCGCAAAACCCTCAAGTCAGTTTCTAATTAGTCGGAGATACCACGTGTCACTCATCCATGTTAAGTGCCGATTTTAACCCCAACATATTGCCCCCCACTTCCTCGAGCCTTATTTGGGCCGAGGAAGTAGTTCAAAGGTTTTAGGTTTTGCTTGAGACTTTCTCGGTATCGAAAAACATATGGGTCGGTTCTTGTGCTATTCAATCCGCTCTTGCCAGTACTCGGTTAGTCATGAGAGATAAGACTGAGTCTCCTAACTGCGGGTTACTTTAATTTTCTCATTCCTCATTGCATATCATAGAGAGCCGTCAAATCATTTTCGATAGTCGAAATGACGGTTTTTATCATGATGACACGACGGGAAGGGACTCCTTCATAATGGGCATCATTTTTGGGACAAATGGCGTTGTGCCACATGGCGAAGAGGTGGGAAAAATCCAAAGGGCTCTTAATTGCCTTTTCACCTCCTTTTGAATTCTATTTATAAGGGTTTTCCCTTTATTTTATTCACAGAATCTCTTTGACAGTGACTTCTTCACTTTATTCTTCTCTTCTTCTTCTTCAACCTTCTCTGCAAGTTTAATGACTCAAGATTTGGATCTTTCCACTTCAGGGCTTTTCGAGGCCCTGGTGGTTGACGTGGATTCCTTGCCGGAGGCAGAGATTGTGGTAATGCCCCCACCGGAGCTGCCAGTAGAACCAGTGGCAAAAAGAACTAGGCGGGCCCCCATGGGGAAGGAAGTGACGAAAGAAGAAGATGAAGTAAAGGAGGAGGTTGTTGTGCCCCTCGCTCTTCCACCGGCACCCAAAAGAAGGCCAGAGAAAGCTGCTCCTCCCCCCTCCCCCGCTCCATCGGACAACGAGTGCGGGATGTATGACTTAAAGGGGCTCCGACTATTCGCTCGTAACTATCGACGCTCGGCGAGGCGTGCAAAGGACCGGAGCCTGGAGTTTGCGGGCCAGTTTGTCAAACTGGCGAAGGAACTATGTGACCTTGAAATGAAGGCGGCTCTCCTGGAAGAGGAGAATGTGGTGTTACGTGCCCACCTCGCGAGTCTATCCGGGGATGGCAGTCCCTCGGAAGTTCCTTCCGAGGTGAACCGTACCGAGTGACTTCCCTCGGTACCGTCGGATTCTGATCTCGTTATCGAGGAGGCGGGACATTGTTCTTTGCACTTCTCCGAGGATCCGGGGACAGTTTCTTTTTGGCAATAACATGGGAGTTCGAGTGGTCTTCACCAATGTTTTGTTGGTCATAGTCTTCCTTTATTTTGCTTTTTTGTTTACTTTTTTGGGCCTCGAAGCCCTCCACATGTAAACATTTTAATAGGTTAATGCAAAGTCTGCTTTACTTGTATGGACTGTTGATTTAATCTCCTTGGTAGCTCGTCTGTCCAATTTACTTTCATCTTGCCCCTATTCACATCAGTAGGAACGTGCGAACTCGCGTTTGCTAGGTATCGGTCTTTTGAGATAAATAGTTACCGAGACACGGCTTCACTTTAGAAAGAACCGCGCTAGGCATTCTCCTGATAACCTGTAAGAATCTGCTTTCTTGCATAGTGATTTGATAGGGAGGCACATACACAATCGAGGATACGTGTGTTTGTCCTTTCCTTCGCGCATTACGGTTCACTTGATAGAAACCTATCTGTGAGAGTGTAGAGGCAGTACCGAACTATGAAATCGTTTTTAAGGATTTCGACAGTTATTACCTTAGGAAATGGCGCCTTTACTCATAATGGTAACAACCATCTTTTTCGGCGCAATGATGGGAGATGTGAAGCGTCGCCGTCTAAGGAAGTGACATGTGTCTTTTTTTAAATGGTAATCTTGGTTTTTCCTATCCTGCGGTGCTAACCCGTTCATAATGCGCTTTCATCTTTTACTTTTTACAAAAGCTTTTTTATCGGTGGATTTCATTTTAAAGGTGGTGCTAAGGAACAATGAGATTTCTCTTGCCTCGAAAGGTTTACTTGACATCTTCATTCGTTCAAGAATTAGTAAGTTATTCTTCATTTTACTTTTTCATCTGTTTTTAGACATGTCTGACGTTACAGACTCGCAAAACCTTTCTGGGAGCGTTGGTCACATGGAGAACTCAGAGTCTCCTCGTCCCAGAAGAGGTTAGGGATGGGGCTAGTGCCTATGAATCCCTCCCGGTTGCTAGCATCTCTAAGAAGAAACGTCCGAACATGAAGGGGAGACCACTCAGAAAGCCTAAAAAAATAAAGTAAACTCAAAGGCCACCATTAGTGTCGTTCACCCTGACAGTATCCCCCCTAACCTAATAATAAGAGAAACCTTAGATGAGCAGAATGCGGCGCTCACACAAGAGTCGGCAGATTTCTTCGTGGCCCTGAGTGAAGTAGGGGGGCCGATTAGGCCTGAGGTAGTCACAACGCAAGTTTGCACCCTCACCGATAAGGACCTCTCCAACCTTAGGAAAGAATACCGGATCCCGAATGAATATATCATCCACCTTCCAAGTCCTGACAAACGTGCCAATGTAAGTTCGAGGAAGGGTGAGACGGCCTTCTATGTTGAAGCCCTTAGGGGCAGGTTAAGGTTCCCCTTAGTAGGCCTTCTCTTTTTCTTATTGGAGTTTTACGGTATCGTACCTTCCCAATTGTTTCCTAATAGTTGGAGAAACATGTTGGCCTGCTTGGCCAAAAGAAGGGTTCTAAATGCCGGAGTGTCAGTGAATGTTTTTCGGAGCTATTTCAAGCTGGTAGACGATGGGGGTTGGTTGAATCTTACCCATCATAATAAGATTATGGTAGGGGCAAAAACTCCTTCTTCCATTAGAAAGTGGAAGAATGACTTCTTTTTTGTGAAACCACCGACTTCTACCGGATGGAAGTTTCCCTTCGATTGGAGGAAACCCACTGCCTTTAGAATGGATATGGAGCCGACCCTAGGAGAGATGGGGGACCGTATTTTCAAGATTATCTCGTCGTCTTTTAAAATAGACACCCGGGAGTTCAAGACCGAAGCAAAGCTCATAAAGTATGGTCTAGTTCAACGGATGCCCCCCAGCAAGGACGTTGATGAGGAGGTTGGGACTGTTTCTAGGGGTAACTCCTGTTTTCTTGAATCTGTTTAATCGGTCATAACTATACAATAGGAGATCATTAATCCTTTTATTCCTTTGTCCAAGAATGTCTTCCGGACAGGTTGGGGACTCGAAAGATGCCGAGGTTCCTAAAACATTTGGGGTTCCCGAAAAAAGTAAAGTTCCTGATAAAGCTCCTAAGAAGCCCGAGGTTTCCTTGCAACTGATTCCAGTTATATCGGTAGCGGCTTTGGAAAGGGCTCGGAGACCCATGGGGGGAGCCAACCTGATGTTGCCCCACCCTTGAAGACTCTTTTCGGTAAGTCGAGAGAACCTTCTGGGGGAGAGAGGCCTGACCCTGAGAAGAAACTCAAGGAGGCCACCCCCGAGGCACCGGCCGGTGGAGTCTCTAGCGACCTTCCCCCTGTCTTCACTGTTGATGGGAGTAAGCGAACACAACTTCTCTTTCACTGTGTTGCGATAACAGAGGAGTAGGCCAAAATTCAAGGCGAACCATTCAACCCTTCTAGGAAGGTCAGAGACAAAGATTCAGCCATTCATAACCAGAGGGTTGGGGTGGAAATGCGCCTGACCAGTCTGCTTTCGAGTGATAGGGAAGAATTACGGAAGCTGAGTTCCAGGGCTTTGAGCCGTTCCTCGCTCCATCCGCAGAAGAAAGTAAGCATTGTTGGGCCTTTTCTTTTTCCTTTCTTTCTTCTTTATACCGCACAAAGTTATACCTCGATATCTTTTGTTAGATGAATGATCTCAGCGCTATGGCTTCCAACCGTATAATGGACACTCTAGCTGAGAACTTAAAGCTTAAGGATATAATTGGCGTCTTAAAGGATAAGAACCACGCTCTAAAGACCCGAGTGTCCTATCTAGGAAAGAAGGAGAAGGCTGATGAAGAGATCATAAGTTCTTTACGTAAAGATCTAGAGGGTGCGGAGAAGAGGTTTAAGGACTCCGAGGAGGCCCTTAACGAGCTTACCGAAGATCGGGCGGCGGCCGAGGCTCAAGCGGTGGCCAAGTTCAAGGAGAGCAAAGAATACGGCTTTGAGAAGGCCTTTCACACTCTTGACTTTGAAGTGAAGGGATTTGCCGAGTGTAGGAGGCAAGTTCTCGAAATTATGCCTGATTTCTCTGTGAACCGCTTTTCCGCCCCTAAGACTGATGATGTTGTCACTGATCCTCCGCCCGTGACTGATCCAGAGTCTTAGGTCCTTCTTTTCTTTTATTCGTGCTGTTTTAGATGCACTTGAAGTGCAAACAACTTATTTATTTTGTTGGTCTGTAATATTTGCCCCTGTGAAAGAGCGTATACTTTGTAGGACCGTGCCTTTCATCAGCACTGTTGATCTGGTACTTGTATGTACCTTTTTTTTGTTTATACGATACACATGCTCCATTCCTCACCTCTATGGGGGGAATGATACTCATATTCTTAATCTTATGAACCTCCTGCCTTTCCTCTATGTGGGGGGGGGGGGTTTCTTTTATATTACACTGGTTATTTCATCTCTCCTTATTTAAAAATAGAAAAAGGGGAAGCCCAGGTAAGGGAATGGTAGGACATTTGGTCCTGTTCCTTTTTATGACAAGTGGGCTGGACGTTCGGTCGTTCCTTTGAAAAGGAAATGATTTACGGGTATTCCCTTTGTGCTTTGCACGTCGGTCGTCTTTCTTTGATTGATCAATTCAAAGTCGACTGACCCGCCCTCCTTTATGAGGAGGGAACTCATTATCCAGTGATATTTTTTGGTGGTATCCTGGATGATCAACCTCGGTCGCTATAGACACCCCCATTTTGCTACGCATTGAAAAGCTAGATATTCAGAAGTTTCATCGACTCTTGAGTCGGTCTTCCGCATTAGATTATGTATTCTCGCATTTTTAAGGAGTTTTGAAGTTGATTCACAATCCTAAAAGTCTCTAGGGAGTTCCATTAGCTTCCGAAAGATAAAAAATCAAGTTTCCAATCAAGTAGGAAAAACTGTTGTTTTTGGGTTTCTCAGGGTTTACCTCATTTTTGCCTATTTTTGCACCTCGGGGGTATTTTGGTCATTTTCAGTGTGTTTCATTTGATCCCCGGGGTATGTCTAAGAAGTTATGGGTCATTCCATGAATTTTAGAAAACTTGCTATTTTTGGAATTTGTCAAGGTTTTCCCTATTTTTCATCGATTTTTGCACTATAGGGGTATTTTGGTCATTTCTAATGTGTCCCATTTGACCCGCAAGTTGTGTCTAAGAAATCTTGAGTAATTCCATAAATTTTGAAAAACCTGCTAAATTTAGAACCGCTTAGGGGTTTCGCTTGATTTGAAAATTTTGTGAGGCGGGGGCATTTTGAGCATTTTCAGGGGATTCCAAGTGATAATGTTTGATATCACCCACCAAAAGGAGTCGTCTTAAAAAGTTTCTATTTTTTAAGTTTGATCGCGAGGACTTTCCACTTTTAACTTTCCATTTAAGGGTGAACCAATTTGAGGGTATTTTGGTCGCATTTGGGTGCGTAATGGTCAAATAGGGGCATTTTGGTCCAAAAAGTTATTTTTTCTAAAGGGGATGGTTCGACCATATGTTGAGGGTGCACCATAAATGTCATATGGGTTGGGTTCATCAAGAAAAAAAATTGAATTTAACGGATTTTATTGAATTTTCATCGAAAAAAAAAACAAATTACATGTCATAAGGCCCATTGGGCTAAAGCCTATAAGGTGGGGGCCCATATGGACCCACCCATGTGAGTCGGCCACATAAGTGAGAGCCCCACATGGGTGGCCCACATGCTTGGGCGCCCAACCTTGATGAGGTGAGATGGATGATGACATCATATTTGGTTGCTAAAAATAAAAGAAAGGGGTAATATGGTCAGGTTAGTAAAACGGCCATAACTTTTTACCTTCTTCTCCAAAAACTTTGCATTTATACTGATTTCGAACGGCTCAAAAAGATCTACGACTTTCTAGTTTATGACTTTTATTGATTCTGCCCCTAAATAGGTCAAAAAAGAGCTCCAACATTGGGCAGTCATTTTTGGACGGGAATCTTTCATATATATGTTATTTCCATTGTTTGAGAGCTTCTAGAAGAGTCTTGAAAGATCTACCTTATGCAAAATGGTATGTCTTGCTTTGCAAGTAATCATAATTAGAAGCTAATCTAATTTAGAAAGTAAAAACAAAAGAAAGCTATAGGGAAAATTAGGAAACTAGCTAAAGTAAGAGTCCTCACATTGGAAACTCATTATGCCTTGCTAACCCTGATCCTTTTCTATTTAAACAATACCATTAAACCCTAGGGGAGAGAGGCAAAAATGCCTACCTTGCTCTCTCCCTTGAGAAAATGTCCCACCCTAGTTGGGTGAGTTTGATCATCTTTCAACTTCATATTCTTCAAAAGTTCTATCTTATTTCTTCATATCCTCTTTTATATACAACATATTGGAGATTATTGGATTGTTCTTCGGGGTTTTCTAGCATTTATAAGGGTGTGACAAAGCGAAAATTCCAAAATTACACACCCTACAGACAAGGATTCGAGATCAACGGTAGGTGTTCTTCCACTTTTCAATTTTTGGTTTAGAAAGCATGTTTAGGATGTTTTTAAGGGTTTGATTTTCGAATATGGTCTAAACGGATGAATTTTTCGATAAAATTGTAGTATGTTGTAATATGAATCATAGTATCATTAATTCCAGAATTTCATTGGAAAATTAATTTTTCTTCATTAAATATTGATTTTCTTTTAATTTTCATTCGAGATGGGTTTCAAACTTGGTTTTTAAAGCAAGTCATTCAAATATTAGTGTTTTTCTAAAAATTATATTTTTTGAGATTAAAGTAAATTCTAAAACTACTGTAAAACATAATTTTCACCCATGGTTGGCTTGTTTTATTTTTCGTTTTATTTTTCGAACGGTAACCTAGAAAAGGGTTATTTCTCGACGAATAAAATTGAAAACATATCAAATCAAGTCAAAACAAAGCGAGATTTTGTTTCCAATCCGATTTTTATATTTTCAGATTACTTAAAAAAATTTAGAATTTTTGGAATCTATATGACTCAATTTTAAATTATTTTAAAATTGGTTTATTTTTAATAAATATCAAATTGATTTAAAAGCTTCTGAAATTTTCCAGATCTTAAGCTTAGACATAAATTGAATTTTTCATGAAATAAAATTTAGAAAAATCTGTTTTCTTTCTTATTTTCTAATCAAAGCTTCGTTTTGCGTGTTGTAATTCTTTTTATATTAAAATTGATAATTTTCTTAATTTTTCTTTATAAACCAGTAACCTATATTAATGGTGTGTCATAGAAATTTTTCATGGATTTTTGTAAAGTTTTGATATGGTTTGTGAATTTTTTATGATAAAACAGATTTGGATTTCAAGAAAGCGATTGACCTCTTTTCTTAAAAATTGAGTTTCTAAAGAAATTTTAATTTTCGAGTTCTGAAAATTGGATAGAAACAATTATGATTCATATTCAGTATACCTTAATTTTATCATGATTTTAGGATTCCGTTGTGCATGCTTTTTCATTTCTTCTTCCAAAATTGCCATTATTTGTTAAATCTGGAATACATGGCAAATCATAATATTATCTTATGACATTTTACAGTATGCAGTATTCATAATGACCATGTCACTGTAAAATATTGGTTAGAATTGGAATTCATTTGCTATAAGTTACTTTATAATATCATGAATCTGGTTCGATTTAGAAAAAATCATTAAAAATCGAATTTAATCTCTAAAATCATGAAAAATTCAAGAAAGTCATATCTTTATAGAAAACATCATTTCCAAAGTTTCTGAAACATAGAACTTACTTTACTATAGGATGCTTTGTAAAATCATGATTCTGGTCCGATTCTAATAAATTCACTTAAAAATCAAATTAATTCAAAACCTCATGAAAATTTTCAGAAAACTCTAATTTTTTAGCATGTATTAAATCCTTAACCACTTAAACAGAAACCTTAAAAGTTTAATACTTCCTTTGTAAACTTCCCATCTTAGGTTAGTTTAAGTGTTAGGTTGGAGTTCATGATTGATCACTCTTTGCGATTGGCCCTGGATAGTTTAGCATCTAAATTATAATATGTTATTGGCTCCGAGGTCTTTGTCCACAAAAATACTGAGAATATGCCAGGCAATAATATATTATAACTTATATATTAAATTGTTTAATGGTAGAGATCACGATTCTCTTTTAAGAATGCAACCCAAGCATGAGACTGGTCAACCCTTAGAACCATAGGTTTTAGATGTTAGGAATCCCTAAAAAGAACTGAAAATCATTAAACTTAATGAATTTAGGTTGGGCAAACCCAAGTTCAAATTGATCTTGGAACTGTTGGATTGCGGTCCTAATTCACAGGAACCCTTAGATCTTCTTAGGAACACTTACGTCATGTTATGTTCTAGGTTTTAGGGTGTCCTAGAGTTAGGAATCCAGCCTCATCACGGCCGATTGCTATCATTAGCAATTGACCCTTAGATTAGATTCACTAGTCGATCCCCTTTCCTTTAGGACATGCTTAGTTAACCTAGGAAGTAGGCCCTCCTGCATTAGTCTAGGGATAGTTTTGCAGTTAGATAGGATCATATAGCATCTTAGATGAAGTCCTAGGATAATAAAATCAATTTCACTCGAACTAAATAATCTCTCTTAAACTGTTGAAACAGTCTTTCCAGTTTAGATCAGTGTCCTAGATGTCTTAGGCATGTAGACTCTGATCCCAGTGAGGCTTGGGTACATTGGAATTGAAGACCGAATTATCGGACAAGAATGGTGCATGCGGTGGTAATTCTCCATACCGTCCATTCTCCTAATCAGGTAACGAATCTAGACTTCTAGGATCGCAGATCATTGCAGTGTCACTTATGGGTCCTAGGTTCCTTACCTATGTGGCGACTCTGATCATTCTCTTTTGCGTGAAATTCAAATTTCTTTTGTGATCCTAAGTTCACGGAAAAGATGATTTATATTAATAATAAAAAGGCACAAGCCATTTGTAGACACCCTCATTTTGCTACGCTTTAAAAAGTGAAAGGTTTGTTTGGTTTGTGTCAGTCATCTGCATTAGGTTAGGCATTCTTATATTTTAGGGTAAATTTCACCTCATTGTATGTGTTTTAGTGTTGATTCATCATCCTGAATGTCTCTAGGGGGTTCCATTGATCTCCGGAAGATGAAAATTCAAGTTTCCAATCAAACAAGAAAACCTGCTATTTTTGAAATTTCTCAGGATTTTTCCTATTTTCATCAAATTTTGCACCACAGGGGTATTTTGGTCATTTCCTATGTGTCCCATTTGATCCCCGAGTTGTGTCTGAGAAATCTCGAGTGATTCCATGAATTTTGAAAAACCTGCTAAATTTAGAACTCTCAGGGGTTTTACTTGATTTGGAAATTTTGAGAGATAAGGGCATTTCCAGGGGATTCCAAAACTTGCTATTTTTGAGAATTTCCCTTGAAAACTTTTCATTTTTAACTTGCTCCCTTTAGGGTGATCCGGTTTGAAGGCATTTTGGTCACTTTTTGATATGTGTTGATCAAACGAGGTCATGATGGGCAAATTTTTTTTTCCAGGTGATAAATGAGGTTAGGCCATGTGTGTAGGACCTACCATGTGCATCACATGGTGTAGGCCCACCAGTATAAATTTTGAATTATTATTTGAAATGGGTTGGATTTCATAAAAGATGAGAAAGAGAAAGGACTAATATGATCAGATCATTAAAACGCCCATAACTTTTTAGCCACTTCTCCAAAAAATTCATAGTTGTACTTGTTGGGAACATCGCGAGAAGGGCTATAGCTTTCTAGTTTACAACGTTTTGTGATTCTTCCACGAAATAAGTTGAAAACGAGCTTTAAAATCTGGCAGTGCCATTTGAACGGGAATTCCAGCGCACTAAAATTATCATAACGCTTTAACTGATTGGCTAAATTTAAAGTGTAAATATGTGTTGGAAAGATGTTTCAAAGGGCTATAACTTTGTAATTTATTACTTTTCCTGATTCTGCCCCTAAATAGGTAAAAATGAGCTCCAACGTTGGGCAGTCTTTTTTGGAGAGAGCTTCTACAAGGATCTTGAAAAATCTCTCTTGAGCATAATAAGATTAGAATCCTTGCTTTGCAAGGAATCTTAATTAGAGGCAACTCTAATTTGAAAAGTAAAAGGAAAGAAAGAAAAAGAGCAAAATAGGAAAGTAGCAAAATAGGAAAGTAACCAAAGATGTGGGAGTCTTCACAATGGGAACTTCATTTTCCAATTCAAACTCTTACTTTTCTATATAAACACACACACACACAGCCCTAGGGAAGATCATGCAAAAACATCTTGCTCTCCTCTTGGAAAAACATCCCACTTTTTATGGGGTTCTTGATCATCTTTCATATTGGTTCTTCTTCAAAGTACCATTGAATTTCTTATTCTCCTCTTCAACATACATCGTATCGGATTATTTTCAACAATCTTCGGGTTTTCTATTACGTATACAAGGTGTGTCAAAGCGTATATCTTGGATTTACACACCTTAGAGACAAGGAAAGCGATCAACGGTTAGTATTTTGATTTCATGTAATCTAGGAACTGGAAAGCATGCTAGGTTAGATTTTGAGTTTTCTTTGAATTCATGATGCATATGGATGTGTGTTTTATTTAATTTTTTATATGATCTAATATGAATCATATTGTTTTAAAATCCAAAATTTTGTTGGAAAAGTAGTTTTCTTTAATCAAAAATCAATTTTCTTACGGTATGGGTTAAAACCCACTTTTCAAAGCAAGTGGTTTAATTCGTTGGGTTTTCTTGAATCTGATTTTTTTTTTAGATTAAATCATATTAAAAAAATTCTGTAAACTTAAATTTTCAGCCAAGTTTGATCTATTTTGACATTGATTTCGTTCTTCGAGTAGTTGCCTAGAAAAGGAGGATTTTTCGAAGAATAAAATTAAATATATAGCACAATAAGTCAGAATTGGACGAAATTTTGTCTCCAGTAGGTTTTTCTGATTTCTAGACCACACAAAAATTTTCGTGAATTTTTGGATTAACTTAATGCCATTAAAAATTATTTTAAAAGTGATTAAATCATTAAAAATACCAAACGAATTGAAAAAGCTACGAAACTTTCTAGATCATTATCTTAAATATATTTAAAGGTTTCTAAGGCATAAAATTTAAAAAATAATAATTTCCTTCATGGTTTTATATCCAAAGCATCGTTTTGCATGTGGTTAGGGTTTTTTATGTTAAAACTGAAATTCTTCAAAACATTTCTCTTCAAACCAGTTATTTATGTTACTGGAATGATGTAGAAAAATTTCATTAATTTTCACAAAGTTTTGATAAGAATCTTGAATTTTTATGGTGTTTTAGGCTTAAAGTTTCTAGGGCACCATTGATTTTTCAATGAAAATCGAGTTTTAAAACATACACTGATTTTCTAAGTTTGAAATTTGGACGTAAAATAATATGGTTCATATCTTAAATACTGGGATTACAGTAGCTATTTTTGTTTATGATTTTTCTTTCAAATCTGTCAGATGTTGTTAGATTAAAAATAGTTAGCAAATCACAGTACAAATTGATGAAATTTTACAGTAACATTATTCTGTTATGGTGGTGTCTCTGTAAAATGTTGAGCCGAATTGGAGTATGTTTACTATATGTTACTTTGTAACGCTAACAACCTGGTCTAATTTTGTTAAACTCATTTAAAATTCATTTTAAATAAAAAATGGTAACAAATTTCAGAATACCTAATTTTTCAGAAGACATCTAATCCTTAAGTTACTTAAGCAGAAACCTTAAGAATCAATAACTTCCTTTGTAAACTTGCTATTCTAGGTTATATTAGATGAGAGGGTTGAATTCATAATCGTTTCCTCTTTGCAATCAACCCTGGACTTTTTAGCATCTAAGTTAAGTATATTGTTGGCTTCGAGGTCTTTTGTCCACGAAAATCCTGAGAAAAATACCAGGCGACAATATCTCATAATTTATTTGCCGAAAAGTGTAAGGGTAGAAAGGACGATTCCCTTCTATGAATTCAACCCAAGCATGGAATCAATCAACCTTTAGTGTCTTAGATTCTCCCTGAATTTTAGGTATTATGAACGTTTAAAAAATAGAAAAATCATTAACTTAATAAATTTGGGTTGGGCAAACCCAAGTTCAAATCGATTTTGGAGTCATTGGATTGCGGTCCTACCTCGTAGGAACCCTTAGAGCCCTTTAGGAACACTTACGTCACGTTGTGTTCTAGGTCTTAGGGTTTCCTAGAGTTAGGAGTCTAGCCTCATCACGGCCGGTTTCTATTGATAGCAACTGAGCCTTACAATAGATTTTACTAGTTAACCTCTTTTTCCCTATAGGACATGCCTAGTTAACCTAGGATGTAGGGCCCACTTGCCTTAGTCTAGGGGATGTTTTGCGCTTAGATAGGACCATATAACATCTTAGATGGAGTCCTAGGATAATAAAATCTACCTAACTTGAATTGAATAATTCCTCATAAACTGTTGAAACAGTTCGTCAAGTCTAGATCGATGTCCTAGATTTCTTAGGCATGTAGCTTAGTTTAGGCCACCGAACTACGTCGACTCTGATCCCAGTGAGGCTTGGGTACGTAAGCAGCTTCGATGTTTGGATGGCATTCCTTGCACGAGTCGGCCCTACACACAATCAGTGGGGCTTTTTAGGGTAGTTTTTATTATTTCATCTCTCATTTAAAATCCTAAATTAAATTAATTAAATCACTTAGAATTTTTTCCAAAATTAGAATTTAGGAGAACTCTCACATAGATCGAATCAAACCAATTTAAGAGAATTAAAAGACGCATCTAGGAACCACATTGAGATCAGATTTAGGGTGCATGTCATGTAGATCACATCAGAAGAGTTTAAATGAGCATTTTAAAAGAAATTCAAGAGAGTTAACCTTTGGAATTGAAGACCGGATTATCTGGCAAGAATGATGCATGTGGTGGTAATTCCCCATACCTTCCATTCTCGTAATCAGGTAACGAATCTAGATTTCTGGGACTGCAGATCATTGCAGTGTCACTTATGGGTCCTAGGTCTCTTACCTAGGTGGCGACTCTGATTAGTCTCTTTTGCGTGAAATTCGAATTGCTTTTGTGATCCCAAGTTCACGGAAAAGATGATTTATATTAATGATAAAAGCACACGCCATTCATGTGGGTACGAGAGACCAAGAGGGTGAGGCGGGTCGAGCCCTCCCCGCGGGATCGGGTCCCACACCATTCACGTGGGTACGAGAGACCAAGAGAGGGAGGCATGCCGCGCCCCTCTCGCACGATCAGGTCCCACATTCGCACTCCTATATGATCTGGTTGATCCGTAGATCAGGGCATCTGAGGCTCGGTTCATCGATGACCGCTAACTGCATTCTTGACGGCCTGTTGTGTGCTAAGATGAACTCACACTCACAATTCAACTTCACTTCTAACTGTAGGTCCGTTGTACCGGCTTGGCGGCTTTATATGGGCCTGCGGAAAAATAGCTCGACGCCAGGATGATAAAAAGCTTAACACCTCCTCCTATCATGGGTTGGATGAGTGCCTCCTCCTACTCGATCGGTTTCTTTGCTCGGTCGGTGGGTGTTAACCTTATGAGGTTAACCATATGATTTATACTTTTAATTTCTTAAACATAGGCATATATGAACTTTTTCTCTACCCATTTTAAGCGTTGGACAAGCATCTCACCTTGTTCAATCAGTTTGCCTACACGATTGATGGGGATTGAAATTATTTAATGTTTTTCAAGTATGTATAGAGACATATTTCACACATAGAAACATAATAGGAACACTTTTGAAACATACTTTTAACTTTATTTCACTAAGCTAAATTCCTTCGTACACCCTTTTAGAAGAATTGTCTCTTCTAATTCCTGCATTTGAAAAACGAAACGAAATAACAAAATTAAGCAAAGAAAATCTAACTAGACTTACTGATAAAATTTCCTTAAGTTTTGCATGTGCCATGTCCTGAGGATCGGTGTTCCATCTAGATTTTCTAATTGGTAGGCTCATGGGCGTAGGATCCTTATAACTCTGTAAGGCCCTTCCCATGAGGGGGCGAGTTTTTCGACATTCCTTGGGTCTGAAACCTCTACCCGACGGAGTACCAGATCTCCTTCCTTGAGAGCCCTTTCTTTCATCCGATGGTTATAATACCGAGCGACCCTTTGCTGGTATGCGGTGACCTTGATCCGAGCTTTCTCCCTGGTTTCTTCTACGAGGTCCAAGCTGCTTCTCATGAGTTCATCATTCAGCCTTTCATTATAGCTTTCGACCCTTGGAGAAGGGATGGCTATCTTGACTGGGATAATTGCCTTGACACCGAATGCTAGGTTAAATGGAGATTCACCTGTCGCGGTGCGTGGAGTGATTCGGTAGGCCCATAAGACATTCGGTAATTCTGATGCCCATGTATTTTTTACATCTTCGACTCTCTTCATGAAACTTTGAAGGAGAATCCGATTGGTGACCTCAACTTGCCCGTTCGCTTGGGGGTGTCCAACCGAGGTAAACTCATGTACAATCCCGAGCCTTTGACAAAAATTTTGGAATTGTTAGCTAGCGAACTGGGGTCTGTTGTCAGTAACTAACACCATTGGTATTCCAAACCGGCATACGATATCATGGTAGAAAAAGGTTTCTGTTGCCTTAGAGGTGGTCTTCTTTACCGCCTTGGCCTCCACCCATTTGGTGAAATAGTCTATCGTGACGTATGGCATTGTGTGTCCGATTGATGGTGGGAAGGGGCCCAATAGATCCTTCCCCCACATTGCAAAGGGGATTGGATTGTAGATGGAAGAATATTGGGTCGCCGGTTGGCGCGTTACCGATGAAAATTTCTGGCACTATTTGCACTTTTTGACATAGTTATGGTCATCTTCAAGTACAGTCGGCCAAAAGAATCCGCAGTGAAGGATCTTGTGGGCCAGCACCTTGCCCCCCGAGTGATCTCCACATATGCCTTCATGTACTTCAGCCATTGCTCGGTTAGCGTCTGTGGGTCGGAGGCACTTTAGTAGTGGCGAAGAGAATGATCGTTTCTAAAGTACTTCTCCTTTTAGGATGTAAAGTTCAAATTTGGCAGTAATTCGCCTTGCTTCCTTTCGGTCCTCAGGCAAGGTACCGTCTTTGAGGTATTGCACTATGGGGTTCATCGAGCTGGGTTCGTGATCAATATGAGTAATTTCTTCTCTCTCTCTCTATGCTGGGGCAGGAGAGGACCTCAGTATACACGTTTCCCCAACTAGTGGTTTTAGAGGAGGCCATTCTAGATAGAGCATCGGCTCTTGAGTTAAGGGTTCTCAAAATTTGTACAATTTTGAATTCTTTAAAAAGGGAGATTTTCCCTCTTACCTTCTCCAAATATTTAAGCATTCTTCGGTCCTTTGCTTCGTAAAGTCTATTAATGTGTTGGACGATGAGTTGAGAGTCACTATGGGCTTTCAATCTGTAGGCTTCCAGTTCGAGGGCCAGCGATAGTCCGGCAAGAAGTGCTTCATACGCGTCTTCATTGTTGGAAGCATTGAAGTTGAGTTTCAAAGCATATTCTACTAGAAATTTATGGGGTCCGGCCAAGACTAATCCTGCCCTGCTACTGCCTGAATTGGCTGATCCATCGATAAACGACATCCATGGATATTGGTTTTCCTATTGTTCATCTTTTATCTCCTCTTGGCCCCCAAGTCTTTGGTTGGAGCCGTGCATTCTACAACAAAGTCAGCAAGTACTTGCGACTTAATTGCGGGGCAAGGTTGCACCTGTATGTCAAATTAGCCTAGTTCTACCGCCCAGTTGATTAATTGTCCTGAAGTATCGGGTTTCTGAAGGATTTTAGGCAATGGTTGGTCGGTTAAAACAACTATTGTGTGGGCTTGAAAGTATGGGCACAATTTTCTAGCAGCAACGACCATTGCAAATGCTAACTTTTCGATGTTCTGATATCTTGTTTCGGCATCGTGTAGTACTCAACTGACGTAATATATATGGTGTTCTGTCCTTTGCTCTTGTCTGACAAGTACAACACAAACTGCCAAGGGGCTTACCGCTAGATAGAGGTATAACTCTTCGTTCGGTCGCGGTTTCATTAACACTGGAGGAGAGTGGAGGTATTGCTTTAGTCTTTCGAACGCTTCTTAGCATTCGTTTGCATTGAAAATCTTTCATGTTTCTCAGTATTTTGAAGAATGGGAGGCATTTCTCGACGGATTGATACATGAATCGGCTAAGAGCCGCTATCCTTCCCGTGAGTCGTTGTACCTCGTTCACAGTCCTTGGAGGTGTCATATCGAGGATGGCTTTTATCTTCTCAGGATTAGCCTCTACTCAGGATTAGCCTCTATGCCTCGTTGACTTACCATGAATCCTAGGAACTTGCCGGAGGTTACCCCAAAGGCACACTTTGAGGGGTTGAGCTTCATCTGATATTTTCGCAACACCGCGAAAGCTTCCTGAAGGTCGGTAATATGGTTGGTAGTTTTTAAGCTTTTAACAAGCATGTCATCTATGTATACCTCCATGTTCCAACCGATTTGTGAGGTGAAAATTTTACTCACCAACCGTTGATATGTGGCTCCCGCGTTCTTAAGGCTAAAGGGCATGACCTTATAACAAAATAGTCCTTTTTCTGTGACAAAGGACGTTTTGGGGATATCGGGGGAATACAAACGTATTTGGTTATATCCGGAGAAAGCATCCATGAAGCTGAGCATGTCATGGCCGGATGTAGCATCTACCAACATGTCGATTCGGGGGAGGGGGCAGTGGTCCTTTGGACAGGATTTATTTAAGTCAGTAAAGTCCACACATATCGGCCATTTCCCGCTCGCCTTTTTTACCATTACTACATTGGTGAGGCATTCTAGGTAATGTATTTCTCGGATAAACCCGGCTTGTAGGAGTTTATCAACTTCCTCTTTTATGGTTTTCTGTCGCGCAGGAGCGAAATTTCGTTTCTTTTGTTTAACGGGTCTATGAGAGGGCTCAACGTTGAGATGACGGATGGCAACATCCGTCAGAATAACTGTGAGGAGTGAGCTGATCTGGACTGTTCATTCATCACCTTCCCCAAATAATGGTACTTGATTCAGTTGTTCTACTGGTTCTCCATGTGGCAGATAGTTATCTGAGCGTGGATCAGTACGGCGATTTGAAGGGATTCCTTCACCTTTTTCACCACTTTGGTATAATCAACATAACAGTTTCTAGCTCTTTCCTGGTCCCCTTTTACCTCTCCGACTCCTACTTCCGTCGGGAATTTGATTTTGAGATGGGGTGTGGAGACAACCGCTTCAAGCTTATTCAGAGCTGAACGCCCTATGATAGCGTTATAGGTGGAGGGGACTTTAACTATCAGGAAAGTCTGCATGATACTTTTCAGGCTGGGTTTTGTGCCAAATGTCATAGGGAGGTCTATCCTTCCCTCGATACGAATCGATTCACCCGAAAATCCATAGATTGACCATTCAAGTAGTACAAGTCTATCCATCCCAAGGTGCATTTCTTTAAAAGCATTGTAATGTAAAATATTGACAGAGCTACCGGTGTCTATCAGCACCTTACTTACGTTGAAATTGGCAATAATGAGGCGGACGACTATCGCATCATCATGGGGGAGGTGGACTTTGTCGTAGTCTTTTTTAGAAAAGACTATCTGTTCCTCGTTATCGGTTGACTCCGACTGTAACTTCTTGGTAGAAGCCTCCACTGTATGAATCTGGGCGGCATAAGCCTTCTGCCCAGAAATTGTCTGTCCTTCTGAGGCCAAACCTCCGGCAATTTCATCGATGCTCCCTGCAATTCTGAGAGGAATATCGATTCTTGCGTCCGGTGAGTGTCGGACTTCGGAGACCTGTCTGGTTTGGACAGCTCCGATGGTCAATGGGATCGGATTAGAAGGGCTAGCTATCTTTTGAACCTCGGATTTCTGGAAAGATCTGATATTTCTCGGGTTCAACAAGTATTTATCAACGTGCCCAAGCTCTACCAACCTTTCAATCTCATTTTTTAGATTATAACACTCATCTGTTGTATGGCCATGGTCGCCGTGATGACGGCAATATTTGCTAGCGTTACGCTTCTGACCAGTACCTTTCATCATTTTTGGCCATTGGAGATCTTCCTTTCCTCGGATTCATAAAGGATGTTCGCGATAGATGTGTTCAGAGGAGTGTAATTATACCTTTCAAACTGTAGCGAAGGAGCTTGGCGGCCAGATTGTGACTGTCGATTGTCGGATCGATGAGGTTTAGTCTGACCGTTCTTCGACCGAGTCTCCTCCTTCCGCCATTAGCTCCTGGAGATCTCGGGGAGGATCGATATTTAGGGCTACCTTGAAGTCCTTGTCGTGGATGGCTGATTTCATGGCTGCTCTAACCATCTCATGATTAGGGTCTTTGATTTGTGACAATTCAGTCCTGAACCGCCCTATGAAGGATCGTAAAGTTTTCTCCTTTCCTTGTTAGAGAGCGAGGAGTGCGTCGGCGGGTTTCTTCTGTGGTCCGCTATTAGAAAAATACGTAACAAACTCCCAACCCAATTCTCGGAACGAGGATATGGAACTGGGTTTAAGATGGCCGTACCAACTATTCGCTCTTTTTTCAAGTATGAAGAAAAAGCGCGACACATGACTGTGTCATTAGCGCCTCTGAATTCCATCGCTCTCCGGTACGCATGTAGATACTCCAATGGATCCGACGTACCATCGTAGAGATAAAGCCTTGGTAGGTTAAAATTCGGTACCAATTGAGCCTGTGCTATGGCTTCTATGAATGGTGATTGTATTTCATTCTCCCATTCAGCCAGGATATCTGGTTCATAGGGTTTCTTAAATGACATTGCATCTCCCTGACTTGTCGTTGAAGTTCGGCAAGGAGTCTCGAGTCAGGGGTATTAACTCCGTCACTTAAGTTTTGCTGCTGGTTGTCTTGCCCTTGATTCGGATTTCCTGCACTATCAGCCCTTTGGGGGACGTTGTTGTTTTGGGCCGGAATAGGTCTAAAGGTCAATTCCGGTGCCCGTCAGTCGTTTGCTTCCCCGTTCCCATGATTCGGCCTGGGGCTAGTGATTGAGGCCGAGGGTGGATGATTTACCGGCCTTCTATTGCAAGGGTTTCTACCCTCAGGCGATTCATCTTGTTCTTCTTCTAAGGGCGAATTCCTCACCTCCGCAATCAATGGGGGAACGCTGATGTTTTGAACCATCGGTGGAGGAGGTGGTAAGCGTCTTAATATTTCTTGAAGACCAACAGAAACATCCCCAACTTGTGTTGCCAGTTGGATGAACATAGTCATAGTGACTGGACTTGTATCTTCGTTGATAGGCGCTTCCTCCGGAATAGGGTTTCCGGGGATTGTGGCCTGTGCTTGACTCCTAGTCATTACTCCTTCGCCTTGTGGGTTGGCAGTGACAGATTTTGAGTCTCTTGATTTCGAATTTGTCATGGTGATCCCACAGATGGTGCCAATCTGATGATGTCAAAATCCTCTCTACATGATCTAGCGGTGATAGAGTTAACCCTATAAATAACTTACACTTACAGGGGACGTGTTAGCGAACATAGAGTTATCGCTACCAATAATTTCTTAAGTCGGAAATCGGAATCACAGGTAGCTTGAAAGGAAAGAGATTAGATTCAAAAGCATGACCAACGAATATGATTGGGGAAGGATGTGACTGAACTTGGTTGTTGCCAAGCTGCCTACGTAACCCTTCTTTGAGGATCAAGTCTAATGTAGTTCCATTATGAGTGCTAGGTCCCTTTTTATAGAGAAAAGAGTCTGCGATGATTGGAATCTTGTTGTTTTAGGACTCTTGCCTAATTGGTTGACTTCCCTGGACATAAGTTTATATCTATTTTTAATAGATTTCCTATTTCCCTAAACGAGAAAGTTACTTTTTAATAAAATTCCCATAGATAGAAAGTTACCGCCTTAGGGTGCGTTGCCTCTATAAGGGGCGGTTTCCCAATTTGGAAGTTACTATTTATAAGGAGAGGATTAACTTTCCTCCCAAAACCCTCAATTAGGTTTCTAATTAGTCGGAGATACCACGTGTCACTCATCCATGGTAAGTGCCGATTTTACGCCCAACAATACACAAGGAAGTAGAGGTATACGTTGATGACATGATTGTCAAAGGCAACGATCGAGCTGATCATATTCAAACTCTAAGAAAATTCTTCGAAAGAATCGCGGAATACAAGCTCAGGCTTAATCCAAACAAGTGTGTTTTCGGAGTTGTTTTCGAAAAATTGCTTGGCTTCTTGGTTAGCTACGAAAGAATCGAGGTAGACCCTGCCAAAGTCATAGCAGTTCAGGAGATGTCATCTCCGCAAACAGAAAAGGAAATCAGAGGATTTTTGGAAAAAGTTCAGTACTTAAGCGGTTTCATAACTCAACTTACCAGTACATGTGAACCAATCTTCAAGCTTCTGAAAAAAATGCTTCCAAGCAGTGGAACCCTGAATGTCACCTAGCTTTTGAGAAAATCAAAGAATGCCTGTCATCACCACCCGTGTTATCACCGGCAATCGACGGACGACCATTCCTTCTGTATCTTTCAACCACGGACATGTCTCTCGGATGTATGTTGGAGGAAGAAGATCCAGAATCAAGAAAAGAAATGCCAGTTTATTATCTCAGCAAGAAGATGTTGGATTATGAACTGAATTATACTCAGTTGGAGAAACCTGTTTAGCACTAGTATGGGCCACCCAAAGGCTTAGGCAGTACTTGTTATCATAGAGGATCTTCCTCATATCTCGTATGGATCCGATAAAGTATCTGTTTGAGAAACCAGCCTTGATTGGTAGAATCGCTCATTGGTTGTTGTTGTTGTCAGAATTCGACATCACTTATGTCACTCAAAAGTCTATCAAAGGCAGAATCATTGCAGAATAGTTAGCTGATGCGCCTACTGAAGATGCAGAGTTGAACCATGAATTTCCAGATGAAGGGATTATGACGATCAGAGATGCACCCAGTGACACTACATGGACTATGTACTTTGACGAAGCGTCAAACTCGACAGGCAGAGGAATTGGCGTTGTTCTTGTCTCACCTCGGGATGTGCACATACCAATTTCTATCAAACTAGTGTGGGATCCGATTTTTTCCCTCATTGTACAGGACGACAAGGGATCACCACAATCGGGTTTTACATTGGGGGTGTTATTTGATCTGCGCTACTTGCGGACTCGGGACCGTAGTCCTAACTTCGTAAGTTAGAGAAACTCAGAGTCGCCACCTAGTTTAGGGCGTAGGACCCGTGTATATTCTTCCAAGGAAATGAGTAACGACTTGAATTTCTTCAGAAGAATAGTAATCATGGGTTCCTTTCCTCTAGGCCTAGAACCCTATATTTTACTTTGTTTGCTTAAGGCATGGTCCTTACAGATATCCAGGTAAGGGTTGTGGTTACAATTGGGGAAGGTTTTAGGCACCCCTCTTGCCCGGTTTAATCCGGTCTCTTGCATTTTGGAAGGATTTAAAATAAAAGGATTTGATCTTATTTCCCTTGTTAGATTATGCTTAATTCCGAATGTAAATAGAGTGAATTTGCAAAAGAAAACGAAATAAGCGATAATTAACCTGATCGGTGTTGTAAGCTGTTTATGGCTACAAAGTCACAACTACTCACGATCAGGTTAACTTAAATCAAACGAAAAATGACTACAGAAAGTGGAGAAGGTGGAGGGATTTACATCATAATTTCCTGGGTTAAACCTTGTGGATTTTATGACTACACCACTTCGCACCCTCTGTGTGCAGAAAGGTGTAAATAGTAGAAAGTAGAGAAGGCGGAAGGATTCACATCATAATTTCCTGGGTTAAACCCTGTGGATTTTATGACGTCACCACCTCGCACCTTCTGTGTGCAGAAAGCTGTAAATAGCAGAAAGGAGAGAAGGAAGAGGGATTTATGTCATAATTTCCTGGGTTAAACCCTGTGGATTTTATGACGATACCACCTCGCACCTTCTGTGTGCAGAAAGCTGTAAAGTACCGGAATTAGTAAAAGGCGTGTAGAGGGTTTAACACCAAAAACCTGGGGACTAAATGAGCCGGAGGTTTTATGATGAAAACCACCCTATAAGTTTCTTAAATATACAACTGTGAAGTAAATGGATTACATTCTTTTAGGTTTGTATCGTAAGTTGCTTGCGGCAGAGTCTGATTTCGCAACTTACTTTATGTAAGCCCAAGAGTACATCCCTCTCTTGTTTTGATGATCAACAAACCCAAATTGATGGTAGTTTGTAGGCTTCTCTAGTGTTGTGATTTAGACAGGTTTCATTCATGTCAACACTAGAAGCTAGAAGAACAAGGCCTAGTCTTGGAGAAAGTCAAGTCTTGGTGGTCAACCATCAAGCCATATGGTTTATAGAAGAATCAAAGGGTCCACAAGTGCAAGAACATGCTCGAAGACTAGCTCAAGACAAAGAGAAGCTCATGCAAGCACCCAAGCAGATTGAAGATCAAGATGACTTAAGGTTCATATGTTTAGAATGCATAGGAGTCCTCTTGGCATTTGTTGTTTACATGTTTTCAATTCATCTTTAAAACCTTCTTTCTAAGTGTATAAATGTATTTGAAAATACATGTTTAAAGCCCAAAGACCAAGGCCCAAAAGTCCCTTGCTCAAATATTTTAAAACAAGATTTTAAAGTAGGGCCGGTCGACCGAGCTATGCCGGGCGACCGAGGGATGGAACCTGGAATTCCAGGACATCTCAAAATTCATCAGATCGGTCGATCGGGCCAATCCGGTCGACCGCAGATTTATTTTCTGGAAATCTAGAAAACATCCAGGTTAGTCTTGGCAGGCGACCGCGACCCCCTCGGTCAACCGTGGAACTCTTTTTCGAGCCAAATTATTTTGAAACAGGTTGTCCTTGGAGGATGACCACAGTGACCACAGTCGACCGTGACGACTTAAATTTTGAAAATAAAAAAGAGGCGCCCAATAAGGGCAGGCGACCGCAGTGGCTCGGTCGACCGCGCCGGTCTCGCAAAAGAGCCGTTTGAACTTGACAGTGGTACGTACCCAGTTTTACTATGGATTTGCCATTGTGGTTTCAAAATCATCCATGGGTATTTATACTTCATCAAAAACCCTATTTCATACCTTTTGAACATTTATCAAACCCTAGTGCTCTCTTCTTTGAAAATCAAAAGGATTCTTCTTCTTCCTCTTGAACATTCGAAAACTTGCATCCATTATTTGTCAAGAGGTACTCCCCTAAGCATTTAGTTTCATTCCTTAGGAGTTTATTGAGAGCTTGAGAGTTGTATACGCCTACAAGATGCTTGAGAGCTTTTTATTTTTGTTTCTTCCTTCTTCATATTGTATTTGGAGTTACAAATAGGAGTTTCTTACTTCAAGGCCGTGGTGCAACGAAGAGGAACATCGTCGGAGGCGGAGTGTATCCAAGGGTGTGTCCCCTTGTTGAGGTGGTGATCATTGTATATGCTTTGTGAGGTGGCGTTAAGGAGTCTCACCGTAGTGGAGAAAATCCCAAGGAAAGACCAAGTACTTGGGTAAGTAGGCCAAGGTTTGACCGAACCACTATAAAAATCATTGTGTGGTCTCCTTTCTCTTCCTTCTCTCTCTTGCGGTGCTTGGTAATCTCTTTCCTTTTCTATTTGAAGATAATGTTGAACAAGGGATAAAACTAACTAGGTTAATTTCACAAGCCCTATCTTTTTTAGTACTAAAACACCCAATTCACCCCTTCTTGTGTGTTGCCCTTTGGGATTTCACTTTACAATAGAAAAGTAAATGGATTACCCTTGTTTTAGATTTGTATCGTAAGTTGCTTGCGGCAGAGCCTGATTTCGCAACTTACTTTACAACAGAAAACGTGAATGGATTACTCTTGTTTTAGGTTTGTATCATAAGTTGCTTGTGGCAGAGACTGATTTCGCAACTTACTTTACAACCCCGCTTTGTAAACACACAACTGAAAAAAAAAAATTACATCTTACCAGTGAAAATTGGGCAGCGTAACCGCGCTTGTTTGAGAAGAGGCCTCCAGGCTGCGGAGAAATTGGCAGCGCAACGGCGCTGTATTGATGCGGAAGCTTTGGGTTTGCCGAGATTTCGGCAGAACAACGACGTTGCTATTGAAAAGTAGCTCGTAGTTCTGTGAAATTCGGCAGAACAATGGTGCAAAAAGAGGATGTCGCTCCGAACCTTCGAAATTTCGGCAGAGTGCCGACGCCCAGTGAGAGCTACCTAGTGTTTCTCTACTTTCTCTCTTCTAAAAAGCATGCTAACTAGGGTTTATTTTAATTTCGGCCGCGGTTTGGGGCTTCAGGAATACACCCAAATAGGGTTGTATGCCTCACCTTGGAAATACACCCAAACAGGGTTGTAAATCCAATCACACAGGGGGAAAAGAAAACTCAACCAAGATAGAGGAAGAGAAGGAATGAGAAAACCCTTACCCTCCTCCCCTATAAATAGGGGAGGCGGGGTTATTTGGTTATTTTTAGCCAAAATTCGTCTGGCAGAAATTTGGAATTCGTCTAGGACGAATTTTCATCCTTATCCAAATAATGATCATGTTTCGTCTTTTAGTGGTAGTTTAAAACGCGCATAACTTCTTCGTTTGAACTCCGATTTACGCACGGTCAGGTGTGTTGGATTCATTGTTTCGAGTATTATCCAATGAATCTAACTTGCTTGGTTTCGAAAGACAATATTTTTCTTTATCTTGACGAAAAAAGGCGGGTGCTGTGCAAAAACAGGCATTTCGGTTGCCGAAAAAGGCGGGTGTTATAAAAATAATCTTTTCGGTTGTTTCTACAGGATAACAAGGTTTTTTGGAAACTATTTCCTTTTGTAAACACCCTAAAGAGAGATTGAGAGAAACACTACTAGTGCTCTAGGACTCGTCATAAGGTTCTTCCTCGCGACACCTATCACTAATACTGCCTTGACAAAATTGGGTGTTTACAGATGCCCCTCTTTGGTAGAGGGTGCAAGGCACCTGAATACCAAAGTAAGGAGACAACAAACTTTTGTCAATGGAGACTAATGATAGGCTTGCAAGACTCACATCGGATCATAAGGCGTACAGCCCTCACCGAGGAACCTTGTTGTCATGTCATTTAGTGGAAACCTCTCGCTGACAGGGTTTTGAAAAGACACACCATTAGAACGAGCCCTGGGATGAACATCATTTCTAATAGCCGGGAGGGTCATTAGAAGTTAGGTTTAGGACACCTGACTTTGGGAGGGACCCTGGGTTAGGTTAAGGACACTTGATTTGGGGAGGGACCTCGGGGGATGTCGTTTTGACATCTAGTGCGGACACTGATGACAGGAATGCCAACTTGGCACCTGGTGATTGATGTGATAGATCGTACGCATGATCTTGATTTCAACGAGATACCGCTTACAGACGGACTTACTCGGGCTTTGATTTGATTTGCAGGATTACTGCATGGATTTGATTTATCCTGACTGGGAGGGTTACCGTCGTTGAACGGACTTACCCTGGAGGGCTAACGCGTCGTAAGGGTTTCGCTCAGATTAGATACCATGTTCAAGGTGGGTTTAGTCTGGTTTGAAAATATTTCGAAAGACTCTTGCTAGAGGGCTGCCAGAGAATCTGACTTGGTTGCGGATGATCTTAAAAGTCAGGAGATGGCCTGACAAGAGAGTGAGCCAGGGCCAATTGGAAAAGATCAAGCGAGCGAGTGAGCTTGTGTCGATCAGGGATTGGTTTTCCGAGCGAACGAGCCAAGGCCACACCATCGACCGGGCGAGCGAGTGAGTCATGGCCAATAAAATCGACCAAGCGAGCGAGTGAGCTTGTGTCGATCAGGGATTGATCTGGCGAGCGAACAATCCAAGGCCATACCATCGACCAGGCAAGCGAGTGATCGAGGGCAAATGGAATCGACCAAGTGAGCCAGGGAGCTTGTGTCGATCAAGGATTGATCTGGCGAGCGAATGAGCCAAGGCCATACCATCGACCAGGTGAGCGAGTGAGCTAGGGCCAACGAAATCAACCAAGTAAGCGAGTGAGCTTCTGTCGATCAGGGATTGATCTAGCGAGCGAACGAGCCAAGGCCACACCATCGACCAGGCGAGCAAGTGAGCCAAGGGCAATGGAATCGACCAAGCGAGTGAGTGAGCTTGTGTCGATCAGGGATTGGGTACAAATTCCGTCAGGGATTTGGTTGTAAACTCCGCTGGGGATCTTGGAACGTATGCTTGTTATTAAGGAATGGATTCGAATGATTCCCTGGGGATGATGCCTCATGGGGCTTTTGGTAGTTTTGAATGCCTGGTTTGGTCACAAACTCTGTTGTGGACGGGGGTACAAACTTTGCTGGGGATTTGGTTACAAACTCCGCTGGGGATCTGGTTGTAAAGGCCACTAGGGATTTGGGTACAAAGTCTGCTGGGGATTTGGCTGCAAACGTCGCTGGGGATTTGGGTACAAAGTCTGCTCGGGATTTGGTTGCAAACTCCGCTTGGGGGTTTGGGTACAAAGTCCGCTTGGGATTTGGTTGCAAATGCCGTTGGGGGATTGGGTACAAAGTCCGCTGAGGATTTGGTTGCAAATACCGCTGGGGGTTTTGGTACAAAGTCCGCTAAGGATTTGGTTGCAAATGCCGCTGGGTATATCATGTTGGAGAATCTGGGAACATACATTCTTTTAAAAGATTAGGTTTGAACGACTCTCTAGGGATGTGAGGTTTGGTGATAATAGGACCTACGACAGTATGTTGTCTCAATCCTAGTGAGGAAGACCGCTCGAGCTATCAAAACTAGTAAGGTTCCTTGGATGCTGTAAATTGGCTGAGAGTCAATCGGGATTGATTCTGATGATGGTGATCCTGATTATGTCGAGGGAACCGATGTTATACTGACTGCTTGGAGAATTGATTCTAAAGGGGATGTACACATCCATCAATCAGTGTCGGAATCGATCGTGCTTGACCATGATTTGATGAAGCCGTTGACAGACGGCTCGCCCGAGCAAAGGGTCTCATTCACTGAGCACTTGACAAATGTTTGTTTATCTTGACTCTACTGGGAAGAAAGGCTTTGGTATTTGATCTTGCGAGAGATAAACCAGAGTTTACCAATCTTTTGGATAAGTTTCACGATGACGAGGACTCTCATGAGAGTCTCTGAGTGACATTGGAGGGTAAACCGGACTCTGTTGGAGAGGTTTCAGATGGCAGACCATTGTCTTAGAATATTTCCAACGGGGAGTGAATACTGACACACTCAGCTGGGAAGAAATCGGTACGATTTTGCACCCTGGATTAGATTTTTACATGGTGTGAGACTCCTTTGGGGGTGAGTGGACTCTCCCACAGATGATGCAAGATATATCAGATTGTCTCCAAGGGTTTTGGAATTCCGATGGAAAAGATTTTTGGGAGGCATTTGGTTGCCATGAGCATGCTTTATACAGACCTTGCGGGGAAAGATGTATGAATCCTTAGTTATTAAGAAGCAAAAACAACTCACCTCTGTTAGGAGGATACCGAATAAATGTGTTTGGAAGACTCAGAGAATGCCCAAAGAGTTGATTGATCCCTTGTTGAAAGATTCAGGGAATCCACGGATGAAACGTTAGTGAAATGAGCTGAAAACGACCAGAGTTTCGGGACTCCTTGATTTGATAGTGAGCTTGCTACAGCACCACCATGGAGAGAGGCCAGTTGAGGGATCTCAGGAGTCAATGAAGTCTGGTTCCAAAGTGAGAGTATACCCGTCATCCGCCTCGGATGTAGTCCAGGATCCTCAAGAGCAGGGTTTGACAGACCCTACTGATGAACAATGATTTTTTGATTCGCCTAGTTGGGGATGAGATGTATTTTATCTTCTGAATTGATCAGATATATATTTGATATATGGATCAGTTTTTGTTTGTTTGCTTTTGTCTGCAGTTGTTTCTGTTGTTTATATTGAAAATAAAGAGTATTTTTGTATAAATAGACATCTGTTCTAAATGGATATTTATACAAAAATGCCCCTATTATAATTCTTTAAACAACTTGGATTTTTTAGCATTTTGCATTATTAGCAGAGGCTAATCTTTATTTTGAGCATTTTACATTATTAGTGAAGGCTAATAATGCAAAATGCCCCTGGCATGGTTTCTTTAATGATTTGATCATGCATTTTATGTTATTAGTCATATTTCTATGACTAATAAAATAAAATGCCCCTAGTGTATTTATTCCCATAGACAAGAGAAAGTCTATATAAGGTAAGAAACGAGAGAGAAATTTCATTGCAACGACAAGAGGGTTCTTTCTGAGCGCCCCTGATCATGAGGTTACGTCTTTCTGAACATTTTTTTTTTTCGTATATGAAGTACTGAGCTGATGCTGATTTGATCTTTTGTACACGGAGTACTGAGCTGGATCTTGGTCTTTTGAGACCTGTATTTGGAGTACTGAGCTTGACCTTCTGAGATAGGAGAATTCGTTGTGTTTTCTTTCAACGTATGATTACCTTTGCTGGCCAACTGACTCAGCTGAGGGAAAGGAACTTTTCTTTTCTAGATTTCCATGTAGGGAGGAAAGGAGGGAGACTCGATTTTACTGAAACAAATGCTTTTGATTTATTTGGGTAAGTCGAACCCTAGATAGATGAGTTCAAATGTTCTTACATATAGGCAGTGTTCCCTGCCTCTGGTTTTTAATCATAGTCCAGAGACCCTTTAGATTGTTTGAAGTATTAACTCATCTTATTTTGGACCAAAGAATTCTTCATCTGGTCATTTCAAAGGGTATGTCGTGCCAACAATTAAGTTGTCATTTGTGGATTTTCAACTTAACGGACTGTTTGCACCTTACCTTTTGCTAGAAATATATTTCAGGTTTGTTTCTATAGGTACGATGACCATAATTTTTGCCTAAGCCACCCTTTCAGGTTTTCGACTTAGCAGATCCTCAAATCTTCTTGTTCTGGACACTGGGAACACTTGTGGGGATCTTGAGAATGTTTGCTGGTTTTGCCAACTGTGACCGAGCCTGAGATAATGAGGTTGCCTACGTACCCCAAAGATGGATTGGAATCAGGTCCGCGTAGTTCGAGGCTTTCTACGGGGGAACTAGTTCGGTGTTTGCTTCGCCAAATGTGACCGAACCTGAAATGATTAGGCTACCTATGTACCTCAAAGAGGGATTGGGATCAGGTCCACGTAGTTTGAGGCTTTTCTGTGGGAAAAATGATCGAAGGGGGATGATTTATGTTGGCTTTGCCAAAAAGGATGACCGAACCTGAGTTTTGCTAGGTTGCCTACGTACCCAAAAGAGGTTGGGATCAGTTCCCCGTAGTTCATGGCTTGAAGGCATCTTCAAAGGGTTTTGAATTTTGTAGGTGAGTCATTTTGGGCTCTGATCGGCGCATGGTGGCCTTTGAATACCTTTTGATTTGATTGATGTTGGTAGGTTTGAAAATTTTATCTCCATTTTGGTGAAAAAGTCTGACGGCTTTTCCAGATAGGATTTAATGACTTCGGCGTTATCTAAACACCATACCCCCCTCTCTTGAAATTCACTACTCAGCTTTGCATCTTCAGTTGGTGCATTATCTAACTGCTCTGTGGTAAATTTTGTTTTTGACAAACTTTAGAGTAGCGACGTCGAATTCTGACGAATGGTTGTCAGGCGACAACTGGTGACAACTTTAGGGGAGATGAAAAACAGCCCTTGATTTTTTTTCTCCTTCCTCTTTCTTTTCGAAGGATTTTTTTATATTCACTATTCCACTGTTTGGATAGTCATCCTTTGGACAGGCTTTGTTCAGATTCCTGAAATTGACAACATTGAATCTTTTCATCTTTCTTGGGTACTGGAACGATGTTTGCTAAACACTCAGGATGCCTGAACACTTTTTTAGAAATCCTGCTTTTAGCTGCTCGATCTTTGATCTTCAAGAAACCATTCTGGTCTCATTCTTCTGATTCTTTTGCTTCTTCGTCTTTGCTTCTAGGAAGAGAGGGATATGGTGCTGGATAATTTTCTCACTTAATCCTTACATATCATTGTAAGACTAGACGAAGACTTCTTTTAATTCTTTTAACAATTTGGTTAATTCTGCACGCTCTTCAGGGGATAAGGTTTTGCAATCTTAATTTTCTTAAGCAGGGATTCACTACCAATGTTAATAGTTTCAAACTCATCTTCTAAAAGTTTTACTCGATGCTCCTCATCTCGTTTGATTAACTACTTAACCTTGAGGGGAGTTTCATCTACATTCTCGTTTGAGTAGGGTTGTTCATTATATTTTAAAGCATTGACTTCAGAAGAATCGAGAAACAAAGCAGGTACAGAAAAAAGTTCTTTTTATTGATTTGCGAGCGAGATACATCGGAAGAAGAACTGATTGACATGCCCTTGTCGGCCTCAATTACATTTGATGTTCTTTCAAAAGATGAGTCAGAATCGGAAAAGGAGTCTGACTCAGAAGACAAGAAGTCTGTATTCGGAGGAGTAAGGAGTGGGATAAAAGTATCCGACCAGTTGGAAAGTTTTGTGTTGCCAGCATCGGTTATCATATTTTGAGGAAAAAGTGCAAATACTTATGTTTTCCCGCTTGCAGCCATGAACTTTAGAGAGTTATACCTACCCCTAATGGGATGACGAAGTGTTTTTTCTCTAGAAGGTCTTGGATAGTATGCTTCCAGGCAAGACATTTATCGGTTCGATGTCCTCTGCCTTGATGGCATTCATAGTACTCTCTGTTATTTCAAGTTCTTGGCAAAGAGTTAGGAGGCGGACGAGGTGCGAGCAAGAACAACTTCACAGTTGGAGAGTTTTGTGTTGCCAGCATCGGTAATCATATTTTGAGGGAAAAGTGCAAATGCCTATGTTTTCCCGCTTGAAGCCATGAACTTTAGAGAGTAATACCTGCCCCTGATGGGATGATGAAGTGTTTTTTCTCGAGAAGGTCTTGGATAGTATGCTTCAAGGCGAGACATTTATCGGTTTGATGTCGTCTACCTTGATGGTATTCACAGTACTCTCTGTTATTCCAAGTTCTTGGCAAAGAGTTAGGAGGCGGACGAGCTGCGAGCAAGAACAACTTCTTTTCCTGGAGAAGTACCCTCATGACGGTAGAAGGATTGGTAGGCAAGGGAGAAAATTCCCTTAGAAGTTTTTTTATGATGATAAGCCCTCGGGGTGCATTGCTATGTTGCCAAATAACCGGTGGTTCAGAAGCTTCTATGACTTCCTTTGCCGTGTTAACTTCTTTAGGTGCAAGGGGTGTCTGAATAATAGTCTCTGGAAAAAGTTGAGCATCATCAATCCATCTATGAACCATGTGGGCCTCTATTTTGCTTTCAGTGTCTATGAATCACTTTAGACTTGCAAAGCAATGAATGGCCATGTCACGCAGGGGAGGGGGGGTGAGGTTTTGCTGCCTTATCTCAATCCTTTCCTGCAGAAAGAGATCCGATGCGCTACCGGCAGTTGCAAATCCTGAATGTCCTGGGACGGGTCCATGGGTTCTGCCATGATGGAGAGAAGAGTTGGATGATCAGAAGAGTCTGAAATTTCTACCAACGGAGTGAGAATTAGAGAACTAGGTAGATCCAAGGTTTTCTCCAGACGAGCTTGGGTACGGGACCAGACTTTTGACTTCTTGGGTATGATGGTTTCAAATGTAAAAACTTTCTACCTGCAGATGGGAATATATACACACTAGTTTTTAGAATTTTATGCAAGAAAAGAATTATGCAAACAATTGGAAGAGTAAAAACAAAACTTTTATTTATATGTCTGACCAATTTTGATAATTTGTGCAACAAGGCCTGTGCTAGCCTGACTTCTAATGACAATTTTACAAAACTTTTGCAAAAAAGGAGAGAACAACTTGATATCTTCTGTATAGAAGCAGTCCATGGGCTGGTGAATATGAGCAAAGCAGACGGTAGCAGGGTGTTGGATGGCTTCTGGAGGCTTTTTATCTGAAGGGATACGTGATAAGAGTGCGGAGAAGTAATCGGAATGTATCTTGTCAGGGGATTGTCCAGGGACAAGGGATAGCTATGCGAAACTTTAGACATAGCCATATGTAAAGCAGAGAGGGAGATGAGGATACCGAGAGACGTTGTCTAACAAGTATGGAAGGTATTATGTTGGCATCTAATGGCAATTGGTCCACAATACCGAGAAGGGTGAGAGAGGCTACAATAGATTTCCGACATAGAAGATACTTTGTGTACACACCAAATATATGGGTGAAATACAAGTGTGACAAACCAATAGGCGGGTGAATTGGTCAATTAGAAATTTAAGGCTTAATTAAGAAAAGATTAAAAATTAATCCATTTAATTAAGCAATAATTAGTCTAAGCCTTGTTCAAATAGGTATATCAATAAAAGCTAGGGTTTAGACTTTCTAATCATGCACATTTAGCTAACCCTTGTTTAAATAAAGATTATAATGCTTAGGGTTTAAACATTTCAATCAAGTGCATTTATTAACCCTTGTTCAATCAAAAGCACAAATAAAAGTTAGGTTAGAGATTACCAATCACCACACGTGCAAGAGAAGGAAAGAAAGAGAGAGAGAGACAATGTACACAAGATTTATAATGGTTCGATCTATCACAAGAATTACTCCACTCTTCACGTCCACGCGGGAGTTCCACTATCTCGATCATCCTTCAAGGCCGGATCAATGAGCCATTACATGCCGAAGCATTTCCATTCTCAAGGGCCAAAGCGAAGCCCATCTGCACGAAGCCTTCGGCGTGAGGACAAACCCCCATATGCCGTTTTCACCTTTCTTAACGGGCCGAAGAGGAGACTGTGGACCCCGATCCGAGAGAGGCGGGGGACGAGCCCCCCAGAAAGCCTCTAGATCATCCACGTGAAGGAGAGCTCCACCAAGGAACTCTCGAAAGAGTGCCCCTCACAGCATGAGTGGCGATGTAAAGTGAGATACCTCTCAATTCGGGGATTTGAGGCTTACCTTAAACAAAGAAAGAGTTGCCATCCAAGGAAGTAGGCCCTGGATCCCATGCTGTGCTCTGCCGTAACACATAACCAGAGATACAAAAGGTCCGTGCCTGATGACGAATGGGGAAGGGGTTAGGCGCCCCCAATTCGCCCAAGTGCAAGCACCTGGTCTCTTATGCCATTTATTATTAACCTTGAAGAGTTTTGGGCGAAAATCATGTGAAATGGGAACGAATATCCTCGAGATAACGTCTAGCTAGTCATGCATGTCTAGGAGAGGAATAATAAACACATGCAAAAGAAATGAAAGGCATGCCACCTAAGAATAGCTAGGTTATGAGTGTTATGCCTAATTGGTGTCTAAGTTCTGATGGGCAGACACATGCATGCTAAAGCTAAAGGTATAGGGTCTGTACATGAAAGTAAGAAAACATAACAAAACACACAACACAACAAGACTCCACACACGACTTGACACGACAAACCCTAGACTCTAATGCAATACTTGACTCGGATCAAGATGGTCATCCATCCCGGCTGCTCTACGTATCCCGGCCTAGGGAAGAATCAAAGTCGACGTAGTTCCACGGCCTATTCTAAACTACAATGCCTGACCACTTAGGACGACTATCCTAGACCCGATCAACTATACTCGACTAGTTTTTAAAGCTTCTTGTGTGATTGCTTAAGTTCGAGTGAATTGTATATTTTTAGGACTCCCTATATGCCCTAACTAATGCAAGTGGACCCTACACCCTATGTGTGACTAGGCTGTGCGTCCGAAGGAAAACCATGGGCTATCTAAGTGCGTTCTAGTCTAGCCACCGGATCGACTAAGCGTCTAGCCGACCACGACTCGAGGCCTCCTAACTCTAGGGACACTTACACGACCAGACACGGCAAATCAAAACATCTAGGACAGACTCCTAACTCTAAGACACCCCACACGCCTAGTACAGACTCCTAACTCTATTGAAAGATCTTTTGAAAAAATGAATTGCAAGGTTATTTTGAAGAATTTTTGTAGTTTTGGAAGGTTTGAAAGGTTTTGAAACTTATAGCAGTTTTTGAAGTTGTGATTGAACTCAGGATGCCAGGTGCAAGCCTGAGCTGCCTACGTACCCCTCAGCTAGGGATCAAGCCATCCATAGTTCGGATCGTTTCTAAACTACGAAGCCTAGGATTATGCAAAGACTGACTCTGAAAGATGGAAGGACAGAATCCTAAACTCTATGAAGGTTGGACGGACTCCTATACTCTATAGAGGATAGGACAGACTCCTAAACTTTATAAGGGGGAGGAGAGACTCCTAAACTCTATAAAGGGATAGGACAGACTCCTAAACCCTATAGAGGTAGGACAGAATCCTAAACTCTATGAGGGGCAGGACAGACTCCTAACTCTATGTGAGGATAGGACAAACTCCCAACGCTCTACGACTGCAGGACAGACTCCTAACTCTTATGACGGTAGGACAGACTCCTAACTCTCCCTAAAGAGAGATCTCTCAACCTGTGATAACTCTAAGGCAGGAAGGGAAGGGTTTGGCTCAAGAAGCATTTCGTCATAGTCTATCCCGAAGGAATGATGGAGAAGGTCTCTAAAGGGAAGGAAAGAGAAAAGATAAGAGAGGCTCCTACACCTCTCTTGAGATCAGTATAGAAAGTTCCCAATGAGAATGGGCCTGAAAGAGAACATAATCTTCATCTCATTCTATACTCTCCTTAATGTAAGGAAAGCAGTATTATCACCAAGATGTGACAATATGGGCATCTATCCACAAAAGAATGGCACTCAAGCTGCTGTATAAAAGGGACTCTTCAACTTTAACAATCATACTCAGAATTAGTCATTAAAGGTTACAGGATATTAAGCATAATTCTTTATGACCATGAATGAACAAATTAATTTAATGCAAACAAATCGTGATAGTGTTGGCATTGGTTACAAAATTTGAGATTTTCATTGTAGCACTTGGGTAACAACACTACTAATTTAGCAAATTTCTCCTTTGCCGCGGGTTAGAGTGATATTGTAAGCCCAATGGTTCCCACCTTGGCATTCCCATCTTATTTTGATGATTCCAATACACAAGTAATTTATGATCACTAATGTGTTTGATTGTCTAAGTTGTAGATCACATTGGTGCTAAGACAACATTGCTTGGATTGAGGCCAAGAAGCTCTCATTGGACCACATCATGAAGTCCAAGACAAATGAAGACTTGAAGAATCCATTGAAGATCAATTTATATTAGATTGTATTAAGATTCAATCATAGTTTAGGATTTTGAAAGGCATAATTAAGCAAATAAACAAACACCCTAAATATATAAGTGATTGTCTTTGTGGTGTTCCAACTAAGTGGAACCCTCATAACAATTCCAAGTTGGTGTAAAATTGGAAGCCCAACAACATGAAGTGAAAATCTGCTCTTCATAGGCTTCTCGGAACTCTGAGAGAAATTCTCGGAACTCCAAGAATTCTCGGAACTCCGAGAAATATTCTCGGAACTCCGAGAAATGGTCCAGTAGATTTTTTTCATCTTCTGTTTGTATTCCCGGAACTCCGAGATTTTTTCTCGGAACTCCGAGAAATATTTTTGGAACTCCGAGAACACTATAACGGTCATATTTTGAGCCGTTGGGAATTTTGCTTGAATTACCACAATGCCATTGAACGGTCATATTTTGGTTTTTCTATATATATGGGCATTCTAAACTTCAAAACCATCAATCCTAACACTCTTAAAAACTTCATTTGAACATCCAAAGAGTGAATCAAACTTGATTATGCCTCTCATCCTCTTAGATTAGGATTTGGATCCTTAGGCTATATTTGTACATCTTCTACAAAGTTGTAAACCCTTGTGAGGGATTTTTGTTCTTTCTTTCTTATTCAAGAAATTGTATTCGGGAGAGTGTTCGGAGAAGCGTAGCCCACTCTCCGTGGTGAAGATTGCCACCAAGGTTAAAGGTAATTGGAATTTGTAACCGGCACCGATCTTCGCCGAAGTTAAGAAGATCACTTAGTGAAGCCATCAACGGGTCTTTGTTGGTGGAGTGGAGTAGGCCTCGCGTTTTGAGGACCGAACCACTTTAAATCTCGGGTGCACTCTCTTGAACTCTAGCTCTTTATTTTGCATTGCACCTCTAGATTTAACTTGTGTGCTTGAATTTCATTTTGATCTCTTAATTTCCAATTTAGGTTTGAGTTTTCAAAAGATTAAAACTTGTTAGAAACCTAATTAATTTTCACTCCTCATAGTTGCCGTACTCGGGACCACCCTTGGAATTTCAGATATCATCAAGAGTTTGATCCTAATGAGGAGAGACTATCAAGATAACACTGGGAATGTTACCTCTTTTAAACCTCATCACATTTTCCCATTATAAGGAAGGGTATAACAATGACTATAGATTTCCAAGGACTGGGAAATGTATGCAATCATAAAAAAAAAATCTTAAACAACTGTTCCTCAAGTGATATTCATAAATTGAGCTATCAACAAGCATGGCACTACCAGCATCAGCCTAAGAAATTGAAGTGATTCTTCTCTCCCTATTCCAACAATTGTTCGAAATTCCCTTGTTTCAAATTGCAACCCTGTTCTGTTGTATGAACCATCAAAACATGCAAGATTTAGACTCTCACGAAAAATTTGGTACAATTGTTCTTTACAATGCAAAACTTGCCTACTCTGCTCCAATTAACATTGTGCTGTGTGAATTAATAAAAGATGCAGGTCTGGGGGGATTCCGCCAACTTGTTTCAAATGGACATATATAAATCACATTGTGAAGACTCCCACGAGATTTGTAGTTGGGTAGAACCGAGTAAAAAGAATTATTTGGACCCACTAACAAGAAGACAAATTGGGGTCACACAGGCTTCAAAGTCAAATGAGCCAAACAAGAGAGGGGGCGTAATTAACACTACCACACAACATTTCATCTCTCAAAAATTTATAAACTTGGCAAGCTCATCTAATGCAAATCCGTCTATATGTATATATTACATGCGGCAAGGCAAACAGCCCTAAATAAATAACAACGCATAAACCAAGGCATGCCCAAGTCAGGACAGAGTGGTGTCAACAGTACTGATCAAAGGGGCATTATGCCTACCCCAAGCTTCCTGTCTATCTTCATTCAACCAAGATAATGAAAATTTGGGACAAATTCATAACAAAAAAAATAAAATTACAAATCCAGTCCTCGCCAACAAGCCTGCTCGGTACAAGTTTTGAACTCTAGCAAAAGGGGTAGAACCAATCAGGGAACAACTTCAATCTACCTGGAAACCAAAACCAACTTTCTGAGGAAGAAAACTTTCACTCGAGTATATACATATCATGGTACTACATAAGTGCAACTCCTATACCGACATAGTCAACAAGTTACACATCCAATGAGCAAATTAACACACCAATGAGCATGTACACACAGATATCCTTCTACAAATCATTTTTTCTATGCAATTAAGACGAGGGTTTCAAGTCATCCCAGCACAACTCCTGAGTTATCATAGATTTAACACTTCTAATTTCATTTAGAACAAGAATTTTATATCAAACAAATACAATTCCCAAACAGCTACTGATCTAAAATTCCTGCTATTATCTCACACAAGATTTAAGCTCACAAATGACTTCTACCGATCATAACTTCTAATTCCATTTAAAACAGTAATTTCGACTCAAACAACATGATTTTCAAAATAGCCACAGATATAACAAGTAAGAACACCCAATTCACACTCATCATTGTCAATAAAAAGACTCTTCATTCTAAGCAAATTTTAAACAGTAAAGGAAGGAAATAGTACCTGAAATTTAGTAAGCTTCTTTACCAGCAAAGATGATCGGAACCAAGGTCACTAGAGATGAAGTTCACGGAAGCTACTCTTGGAATTGCTCTCCTTGTTTCTCTGCAAATCTTTTCTAACCCAATGAAGATATCTCGACCAAATTAGAGAGATGGAAAAGTGGAGGTTATAGAGATGGTCGAGGATAGAGGCTAGTGCCCGGGCTCGGTGAGTAGTGGTCCGAGAAGAAGAGACAATTTTAATGGAAGCAATGGGTTGCGGCAACGGCAATAGCGAGGCTGCAATGGAAATGGCTGCAAATGGGGGAAATTAGAAAGGGCTTTGATGGAGAAGATGGTCATGGGCATTTGTTGGAGGTAGAGGTCAGTATAAATAGAGGTAGGTTATGAAAAAGGGGGTGATTCAGATGGGTGTAGGGGAGTAGGGACCGGATTTTTGAGGAAAGAGATGGGGGTGGCTGTGGGAATTGGAATAGGGATGGTGGGGATGTTGGTAGAGGCTCTTATTCCTCTTCTTCCTCAATCAAAAAGCCTCCCTGCAAACTCTAATCAACCCTTTTCTGAAAACCCAAATCTAAAATCAAAAAGAGGAGAAATTCAATAGTAAGAGTGGAGGTAGGAGGAGGCTATTGGTGGCTAGCGGTGGTGGTGGTATGGATTCCGGCGGCGATGGTGGCTTGGCCGGATTCCGGCAACCCGACCGGAGAAGATGATGAAGGGAATAAAGAGGGTTTTGACAGAGATAGTGGTTGGGAGTGAGAATGATGAGTTTCAAGGGTTTGTAGGGAAAATAGAGGGGATAGGATGGGGAAGATGAAGAGGTGTTGTGAAATAGAGTCGGATTCCACAGGGTTCTCCGTTGGATTCCGGCAAGGTTGCCGGAATCAATGGAGAAGGGTTTGGTGGAGAAAACCGAAGTGGGTTTTGGTGAAAATGGCAGAGGTGGTGGAGGGGGATTGGAGAGGGAGGTGGCTGGTGGTTGGTTCGGGTTGGCTGGAGTTAGGGTTGAGGTCGGAAGTTGCAGAGAAAGGGGAAGAAAAAGGTGGTGGTTCGAACATGGGTTTCAAGGGCCAGGAATTTAAAAGAGGAGATGAAAGGGGTTTGAATGGTGGATCTAAGTGGAGATGGGGCTAAAGGGTATGGTGGTTTGAAGAAGATGAAGTTGAAGGTGAAGATGGATGAGAACAGTCAGAGATCCAATCCCCTCTTCTCCGCTTCTCTCCCTCTCTTTCTCTGTTTTATTTTCTCAAACGAAGATGAAGAAGAAGTTTTTTTTTCTCCCCTGGAACCCTAATTCGAGAGCATATAAAAGGGAAATGATAAATTTACCTCCCCCCCCAATCCTCCATGGACAGCCACCACATACTGCATTCCACACAACTTTTAACCTAAGTGGGGGGTTGTCCAAGCCCAAGGAGGGTGAAGATTCTCTTCTCTCTAAATGAACCTAACCCACTGTTTCGATCCAATGGTTCTTAGAGATTGCTTACAACAGAAGCAATAATCAAAATTACCAAATTACCCTTGTAACAAATGGCAAATCCCCTCTTTACCAAACAAAAATCTTTTGTCTTTTATGGATAAAGGGAATTGATATCAACACACCCACATTTTGGCATTTGCACTATCGCTGCCTGTCTTATTTTACATTTTTAGCCTGATTGCCACGAAATTTTGCAGGGGTACCCCTGAGAACACTAACAATCTCTTGGGGAATTTGTACCCACGAATGCACACAATAGGATACTGGAAACTTAAAATTTTCCCTTAATTTAGGTCTACTTTCTCGAGAATTTATTCAACTTCGAGACCTCGACCCTACTTTGGGGACCTTAAGGCCCAGTCAAAATGGGATGTCTACAGATGCCCCTCTTTGGCAGAGTGTGCTTGCCGCATGAAAGCCAAAGCCGAACAGACGACACATTTTGACTGGCCCAAGGCTTCAAACAAAAGGATGTAAGGGGTGGCAAGATGGATTGACGAGACAGATTCTCATCGGATTGACGGGCGAATTGGCGAGGCAGATTCTCAAGGAAATGACGAGACAGACTCTCGACGGGGATAATGAGACAGACTCTCAATGGGATAGCGAGACAGACTCTCAACTGAATGACGAGACAGACTCTCGAAGGTATAATGAGACAGACTCTCAATGGGATGACGAGACAGACTCTCGATAGGATGATGAGACAGACTCTTAACTGAATGGTGAGACAGACTCTCAAGGAAATAGTGAGACAAACTCTCAACTGAAGGATGAGATAGACTCTCGATGAAATGGTGAGACAGACTCTCAATTGAATGGACAATGGAATGATTAGACAGCCTCTAATTAAGCTGCTCAGGGTTTTAGAGGATAACAGAGCAGAATGATTAGACCATAATTATGATCCAGCCATTTCAGAATCTGAGAATATGGCTTCTTAACAGATCAACAAAGCGGAATGACTAGACCATCATCATAATCAAGCCACTCCAGGATCTAAGAAGAAGGCCTCTTGACAGATCAATAAAGCGGAATGGTTAAACAATTATCATGATCAAACCATTCTAGGATCTGAGAAGACAGCCTCTTAACAAATCAACAAAGCGGTATGATTAGACATTTATCATGATCATTCCCATTTTAAAATTTTGACTTTGAAAAAGCGTTCAAGTTTCTCAAATCTTGATTTGTTAAGACTGCTATCTCAACTATCATCACATGCTAGGTATCTTTTATGGCCTAACTTTCTTCAAGACATAAAAGATGGCCCTAGTACAATTTCTTTTCCAATTCAGGAGTCTTAACAAAACTCGAACAGATTCAAGCTTTCTTTCATGAAATTTGGGTTACAAAGATTTTTTGAAGCACAAGAGACTGATTCTCGCTGAAAGGTTTACTACTTTTATGCCAATAGCAGGGATTTCGGGCCTCAAAGGCTTTCAAATGCAAAAGAGACTGATTCTGCCTGAAACACCTTCAATTTTCTGCCAGCTGTCAGAATTTCGAGTTACAATGGTTTTCAATTTCCCAACGGACTGATCCTGTTTGATACATCTTCAACCTTCTGCCTGCGGCAGGAATTTCAAATGGGCCTGAGAGCTTACCGCGCTTCTAGACCATGTATAAGTCATTTCGTCTTCTGGACAACTTCATTTTCTGGTACCTATTACCCCAGCTTTGGAAAAGATATTGGACCGAACAGGCCATTTGGGACACACCTGACTTGACTGGGTACATAACTTTGACTTGACAAAGAATGACCTTGACAACTGCTTGACAGAGGACTCTTTGTGAGTACTCAGACTGAGTTACGAAACTGACTTTCAAGAAGGACTGAATCTGCTTCTTAATTTGATAATTGTTTTAAGATGGTATAACTTACCACTCTTAGAATTCTTTGAATACCATGTTTTAAGGTGATTCCGCCTCTTTCCGGTATTTAGTCTTGGTTATTATATCCTTTGGATTGCTCGGTTTTAACCCCAAGCTTAGAGGAATATCAAAGGAAGCTTTGCTGGCATTACTCAGACTTTTGACGTGATGCCGATACAGATATGAAAGTCTCGCTAGCTTCTGAAATTTAGTCATTCGTGAGAAGTCACTGCCATGACCAGATTGTTCTTTTGGGTTTCCAATCTGGCGGACCGTCTGCCTTAATTTTTGCCTGGACTGCCTGCCCTTGCAGGTTTTCCATCCAGCAGGCTTTGCACCCTAATTTTTGCCTAAGCTGCCCTTTTGGGTTTTCAGCTTAGCGGGTGAATGACTCTAACTTTTGCCTAGACCGCCCTTTCGGGTTTTCAGTCTAGTGGGTCTAAGACTCCATTATTCTTTTCTTGTTTTTTGTGTTTCTCCACAAACCTTTGTCTTATCACACCAGGAGGGCTTCTAGGTGGGTTAGGGTTTGAAAGAATTGGATTAAGGTGCTTGGACTGGACCGAATCTGGACCCTTCCAGATAGCCTACGTACCTCAAAAGAGTGAGGATCAGGTCCGCGTAGTTCGCCCATTGGGGACTTTGGGTTGAGATTGTTTTGATTTGACTTTTTCTCTCTTCCATAAATTTGAAGGATTTGCTTTTCTTTTCTTTCTTTTCAACAGCTTTGAATGATTTGAAGGATTTGACTGAACCCGAATTGATCAGGTTGCCTACGTATCCTGTAGAAAGGAATCAGGTCAGAACGTAGTTCAGGTCTTGCATCCTTTATGATGCAAGTCATAAAAGATGCTCCTGGTTGGAGGGTGACAAAGAAATTTTGATTTTACTTATTGGCTCAAAGGGTTTGCGAACGGTCTTTGACTTTTCCTTTTTTTTCAATTGGATTTTTGGATTTGAAGCTCAGATCGACCAAGGACGGCCTCCTGGTGTCTTAGGCATAATACTTTTTAAGCTGATCAAGGTTTGTGGGTTCTATTAGCTTTTCACCATTTTGATCAAGGAGTCTAACGACTTTTCCAGGCAGGACTTCATCAACAATGTAAGGACCTGACCAGTTTGGTCTGAACTTCCCTTGAGGATCATAGACCGGTGCCCTGTAGGGTGCCCTGTAGGATTTTAAAACGAGGTCTCCCTTCTAGAGATCTCTAATCTTCACCTTCTTGTTAAAGGCTTTCTCAATTCGACACTGATATCCCTGGACATGATACAAAGCTCTGAGCCTTTTCTCATCAATCATCTGTAACTCCTGATACCGAGCCCTTGCCCACTATGATTCTGGCAAATCAGCTTCCATCATTACCCTTAACGAAGGAATTCTCAGCTCAACTGGTAGGACCGCTTCCATCCCATACACTAGTGAATATGGCGTAGCTCCCGTAGAGGCCCTAATCGATGTTCTGTAAGCCCACAAAGTATATGGTAGCTTATTTGACCACTCCCTGTACGTCTCTGCCATCTTGCTGATGATGGTTTTCATGTTCTTGTTTGCGGCTTCGACAGCTCCATTTGTCTGAGGCTTGTATGGTGAGGACTCGTGATGCTTGATCTTGAACTCCTCACATAGGTGTACCACTTCTTTCTTGAAGTGCGATCCATTGTCTGAGATCAGCTCATGCGGTACCCCGTATCTGCAAATTATGTTCGTTCGAATGAGTTTAGCAACCGAGGCTGACGCCAACGATGTGAAGGATGCAACTTCGATCCACTTAGTGAAGTAATCGATGGCTACCAGGATGTACTCATGCCCACTTGAAGATCTCGGAAACACCTTTCCAATAATATCAATTCCCCAGACTGTAAATGGCCACGGCGAAGTCAGAGAATGTAACTCAGAAGGCGGCACATGAATGAGGTTGGCATACACCTGACATTTATGACACTTCTTCACGAATGCAAAGCAGTCAGCTTCCATGGTTGGCCAATAGTATCCAAGTCTCTGGATCTTTCTCGACAGCATCTTTCCGTTCATGTGAGGCCCACAGACTCCATGCGTCTGCTCTATGAGATTAGCTGTTTGATCTTCATCTACACAAAGAAGCTGGATTCCATCAAATGACCTCCTGAAGAGCTCATTGCCACAGATAACGAAGTTAGCCGCCAACTTCTGGATAGACCTCCGTTCTTTTCTCGACGCCTCAGGGGGGTGCCCTTGGCCTGAAATGAGATTCTTTATGTCAGTATACCAGGGCTTTCCATCTGGACATCTGGCTGCTATCTCTATGGCGTTTACATGTGCTGGAGTCCATTGTAACCGTACTGCTAGAGGCTGAACTTCCATTGATGCAGAAATGTCTAACATTGAGGCTAGTGTAGCCAAAGCGTCCGCGAAATGATTTCTTGTCCTCGACAGATGAGTGAATGTAACATTCTTGAATCTTTTGACCAAAGAATCCAGATACGTGTTATACAGGATCAATCTATCTTCTTTTGTTTTCCATTGAGCATTGATCTGATAAATTATCAAGATTGAATCCCGAAAACATCTATCTCCTGAATATGCAAAGCCAATGCTGCTTCGAGACCAGCAATGCAGCCTCATATTCGGCCTCATTGTTGGTACACTTGAACTGCAATTTGATGGATACGGAGATGTACTCTTTCGTCGGAGATATCAACACTGCCCCTACCCCTTGACCTCGGTTGTTCACAGCACCATCGAAATACATCAACCATCTGGTGTTTTGGACCTCATCCTCTACAGCCATGATCTCTTCGTCAGGAAAATCTGCTGTCAGAACTGTATTCTCATCTACAGGCACATCAGCCAACTGCTCAGCTATCACACGTCCTTTAACTGATTTCTGGGTCACATAGGCGATATTGAATTCAGACAATAGCAGCAACCATCTGGATGTTCTTTTGGTGAGGGCGGGCTTCTTGAACAAGTACTTCAACGGATCCATCCTTGAGAGTAAGAGAACTTTGCTCGATAACAGGTAGTGCCTGAGCCTCTGAGTTGCCCAAACCAATGCCAGACAAGTCTTTTCCAAGATAGAATACTTCATTTCGTACTCTAGTATCTTCTTGCTGATGTAGTAGATAGGCTTTTCTTTCTTCAACTCGGGGTCTTGCTGGGCTAACATGCAACCCATAGCTGTGTCAGTGACAGATAAGTATAGTAACAATGGCTGGTCCGGAATAACTGGTGACAAGACAGGAGCAAAGCTAGACACTGCTTGACTTTCTCAAATGCTTCCTAACACTCATCATTCCACCTCTTCGAAGAATTCTTCTTCAGCAGCTTGAAGATGGGTTCACATGTCGTCGTCAACTGATTTATGAACCTTCTTAGGTACTGAACCTTTCCCAGGAAACCACGGATCTGCTTTTCAGTCCTCGGCGGCTCCATCTCTTGGATTGCTTTGATCTTTCGAGGATCTACCTCGATTCTTCTTTCGCTAACCATGAACCCCAACAAATTCCCTGAAGTAACCCCGAATACACACTTGCTCGGGTTCAAGTGAAGCTTATACTTTCGGATCCTTTCAAAAAACTTTCTCAGGACTACGACATGCTCTGGTCGAGTCTTAGATTTAACAATCATGTCATCAACGTAAACTTCAACTACTTTGTGAATCATGTCGTACAATAAGGTGGTAGCCGCCCTCTAATAGATTGCCCCAGCATTCTTCAGCCCAAACGGCATCACTCTGTAGCAGTACGTTCCCCAGGGAGTGGTGAACGCAGTTTTTATCATGTCCTCAGGGGCCATCTTGATCTGATTATATCCAGAAAACCCATCCATAAAGGATAACAAAGCAGGACCAGCTGTATTATCCACCAAGAGATCAATGTTCGGTAAAGGAAAGTCATCCTTGGGACTTGCCTTGTTCAAATCTCAGAAATCCACACACATTCTGACTTTCTCATCCTTCTTGGGCACCGGTACTATGTTAGCCAATCATTCTGGATATCCAATCACCTGAATGAAACCTACATCTAATAGCTTTTTGACTTCATCATGGACTTTCAACTCCCATTCTGGTTTTAATTTTTGAAGTTTTTGCTTTTGGGCTTGGCACCGGGATTAGGGGAAGACGATGCTGGACGATGTCTTCGCTTAATCCCGGCATGTCATCATAGGACCAAGCAAAAACTTCTTTTTATTCCTTAAGCAAAGTGATTAATTCTTCACGCTCCTCCGGGGATAACGTTTTGCCAATCCGTATTTTTCGGATTAAGGTTTCATCACCTATGTTGACGGTTTCAATTTCTTCTTCAAGTGGTTTAGCTCGGTGCTGCTCCTCCTGAGTAATCATGTGTTTGATCTCAGGGGGAGTTTCGTCAGCATCCTCATAAGAGGGGGAGTTTTGATCATTGTTATTAGTTTTATCAATTTGAGAAGCAGAAATAGAGACAGGAAGATATTGAAACGAGTCCTTTATTTCATTAATAGAATCAAGAATTACATCGTTGATCAATTGGCCCACAACAGGCTCTACATTATGCTTAAAAGAAATGTTTGTATCGTCAACCGAAATGTTGACTCCTGACTCAACTGGACTATTTATAGACTTTGTGGTAAATTCTATAACGAACTCATCTTCATAGACAGCATCTATACCGAAGGACTTGCCATCTACACCAGGAATGTATAAGCTTCCTAAGGTACCTGTATCCAAAGAATTGTTAGAAATAACAGACTTTATATTTGACTCAGAAACAGACACATACTTAGAAACATTAGACTCTTTTGGAGGAACATGACCATACTGAAGAACTATTTGAGGAATGACCTGAGAGGTCCAGTTATCAAGGGGTACCTCAGCTGGGGTAATTCGGCCCTTAGGGTTCAGAAGGCTCGCATTGTCTCTAATCATGGCAATGACTGGTGCCTCAACCTCGAAGAGGGAGTCCAGAAGCTGCGGCTCTAAGTTCTCAGCCCAGTCAGATTCCTGCTTTTCAACTGCTGTAATCTGCCCATAGAGGTACTCATCTGGCAATTCATTAGTGAAGAAAATTTCAAAGCCTGGTAGCTGTTTCCCAGACTCATCAAACCACGGCTCAGGGAAACCATAGAACGAGCCATCAGCTCCTTCCTTCCTATACTTACCATTCATCATCAGACTGAACGGTCCCATAGGTAGCTCTAGGCCCCGACGACGCAGCTCTGCCCACTTCAGCATGTACTACTTCCTTTCCCTGATCTCTTTTCTAGTGGGTTCATATCCTAGCCCAAACAGATTATTCGCGACCTTCAGCTCCGGCCACTCAGTTAAACCTTATAGATTTCTTCCTAGACCAGTTCCAGGAATATACCCATAACGGCGCATTATTCGTGCCACCTGCGCATTTGCGCTGGACAGAAACATAATTTCTTCGTTCATAGCTTCTTCCATAGTAATGGTCGAAACTTCAAGTGAAAACCCAGTCAAACTAACATCTCTGGTGCCTGAACTGATCTGCTCTTGGGATATTTGTCCAACCTCTGGTTCTGGATCCCCTCTAACTGTGATAATTCTGTCATTCTTGATGAACTTGAGTTTCTGATGGATAGTGGAAGGAACAACTCCGACCCTATAAAGCCAAGGTATGCCGAGAAGGAGAAAGAAGGAGGTCTTGATATCTAGGAGTTGGAATTCTACATCAAACATTTCACCTCCAATCTCAATTTCGGTGACCAAAGTCCCGATGACGTCTCTTCTGGTTCCATCATAAGCTAGTATCCCCTTCTCTGACGGGATAAAGTCATTTGGCCCAAACCCCAAGGCGGTAGCGGCGCTCAAGGGACACACATTCAGAGCTGATCCGTTGTCAACCAAAACCTCTAGAACCTTCTTCTTGTTGCACAACACGGTAATTCAGAGAGATTTTGTATGATTCTTACCTTCTGGAGTCAGATCTTCATCCGAAAAAGACACGGTCATAGCTGATCTGGCCATAGATATAAGTCCAACCAGCTCATTAGGGGTTATATCAACGGACACCTGCGTTGCGTTCATTTCACGAAGTATAACTTGACGGTGTTTAGGAGATGACATGAGCAGACCCCAGATGGAAACATTAGCTTGTGTCTTCCTAAGCTGCTTTAACAGAATATCTTAATCTTCGTCAGGACTCAACCTCTGATTCTGGTTTTCAACAGCTCTGGCAATCTCGGCAGGATTCTTTGCTCTCAGCTCGGGAGGCTTAAAGACACATCCACCACGGGTAACATGGCGAACCTCATCACAGGGATCGTTCAATAGCAGCAAGTCCTCATCTTCAAGCTTAAGGACATATGGAACTTGGTTTTTCTCTTCTTCCTCTTCTTCCTCTTCGTATCTGAGGACATAAGGACATTCGGAGGATTCCCCAACTTCTTGCTTAGAGGACAAGACATAAGGCTTTTCGCATTCAACTTCCTCATCATCGGATTCCCATCTCAAGATGTACGGCTTTTCAAAAATAACAGCACATATACGGGAATGATCTAGGACAACTTCTTTAGTAAGAATAGCATAGACATTTGGAGGAGGCATAGCATGCGTCGGCAATGGATTTCTGGTGACATTAGGGAGAGCTTCCACCGCGATTTCTTTTGCCTCAATCTTATTCTGGATCTTATGCTTTAGTGCCAAATATCTGTCAGTCAAATGCCCAACACTCTGGTGATATTCGCAATATTGATCTTTCCTCCAATATTTCGGAAGAGGATTTGGAACTTCCCGGGGTTCTAGCAGAGTGATCTTCTTGTCCCTCAACAACTTTCTTAGGGCTACAGACAGAGAATAGGATAAAGGAGTGAATTGTCTGGGCTCGCTCCTCTCCGGACAACCTCCTTCGGAACCTTCTTTCTTAATTGGACGAGCAGTGTGCACATTGTTAACTTCCTTTGGCGGTGCGATAGGCCTTTTTCGCTCTCTGACATCTCAGTAGGAGGTCCTAGTTCTCAGGCCGCCCTTAGCCAGAATATCTTCAATTCTCGTCCCGGTCTTGATCAGGTGATCAAAGTCATTGAAGTACTGGATTGACATATGAGGAAAGTAAAACGGGGAAAGATTCTTGACAACAATTTTGATCAGATCTTCATCAGGCAACTTGTTAGTCATTTGCGCCGCCTTTCTCCTCCATCACCGAATGAAGGAAGTAAAGGTCTCATTAGGTCCTTGCTTCAGCAATTTTAGATCCCCTTTTTATCACGTCAATCCCTTCTTCCATGGAGAATTGTTGGACAAATTTGTTAGCTACGCCTTCAAGGGTCCTGATTTCTTCTGGCTTCAAATGCAGAAACCACTTCTTAGCTGTACCAGTTAAACTTCTGGGGAACACCAAAGCAATCTGCTTTGGGGATAAACCGTGCTGTTGCAATAGAGGAAGGACTGACTTAAGATGGCTACGAGGGCACCCCATTCCATCGTACTTGTCAAAGTCTGGCATTTTGAACTTGGGCGGAAGTACGACCCCTGGGGCTATCATGAATTCAGACATATCCAACTTTTTGGGACCTTGGCACTTCATGTTTTCCATGTCTCGAGTCAGCTTCTCAATTTGGTTAGCTAATCCTTTTGCTTTATCAGGATTTGCCAGGTTAGGAAGACAGTTCTCTTCTGCATACTGGTCCTCATCAAAATCTTCAAATTCAGGCAATACAGCTGGCCTGGGAGAAACAAGAGGGACGGAAGGTATAACTGGAGGCTGCTGATGAGCAGGCGCCTTAGAAGCAGAATGACGGTCATTTTTCAAGAGAGCTATATCATCCTTAATGGTATTCAGCTGAAGAAGAATAGCCTTCATCATTTCATTCATATCAGGACTATTGTTTCCGGTCTCTTCCATTGATTCAGGTGTGAGCTGAATTGGTGAAAGTATTTCTGGAAGACCAAGGAGAAGCGGCGCAAGAGAAGTAAAGGACTCTGGGGAAGAAGAATGTCTACTCAGCCTGGAATCTGAAGACTGACGGGACCAAGCCGGTTTTGAATTGACTTTCTTGGGAGCGATGGTGTTCAGTTAAGGCTCCTGAATGGAAATTAATACATTAGATTGAGCGATTGATAATTGAGATAGTACTTCACACAAATTCAAGACGAGAGAAATAGAAAAGAACACACTTTCACTGATCATAAATCAAACTGCAGTTATGATTGCTAAAACATGTCACTTTTAATTACAGGTAAATGAAAGCAAGTGAGCATAATGAAACTTGAAATTAAAAAGACAATTGTATGAAAATGGTCTTCAATGCTCCATGATCCGAGCTCTCTTCCCCGTAGGTTCTTCTGGTAAATCTTTCCATTGGACTTTAGATGATAGAGCAAATCTCTTATCTGTAACCTTGTTTTTCCATGCAGCTACAATAGACTTTATGAGACCGGGAGTAAGCTTTTCGCAAGGAGGAGGGGTTACAAATCTGGGAGGGCCTGGATTTCCCGTGATCTGGTAAAGCAAACGAGTGGGTGCATAAAAGGTTGACTTTTCCAAACCCATAAGGTACACAAATGGATACGGGTAGGTGCTAGTGATAACCTGTAAGCACGGATGACTCACCTAATGAAATTGATCCTTCTCCACGTGCTGCAACCAATTATGCCACGCATCAATGGATTGGGGTTGATTGGCCATTGGTTGCCATGAAAGGTAATCCTTGAGAGTGTACTGAAGGGAGCTCCGTGGCCGAAGGATGATAAGTTTTTCACAAAACCACAAATGAAGCAATTTGACACACCCATGGAAATTATCCTTTACCTCTCGCCGAGCAATAAGATCCAGCCCAGAGAAGGTTTCCGCTAGCATGATTGGGACAGGATTCCTTCCTTCACTAATTTGATCGACTACACTCAGTAAGGTCACAGGGGCAATACTAGAGTCTTCACGGATAACGTGACGTGCAAGGACACCAAAGATTAGGGCACTGCGCCGACAACTTTGAAAACGGGAATCGGTAGGGTCAACATTTTTAGAAAAACGCTTAATGAGGTCATCGAATTGCACGCACATGTCTTTGAAATAGGGCATAGCATCAACAGTTTTATTCTCGAAAAGCTTACAGAAAAGGGAAGGAGGAGACTCTACACTCGAAGGTTGAATCCAAAGTCCCTCAGGTGGGAGTTCTAATAGGGCGCACTAATCCTAGAATATTGGACAGATTTCAAAGGGACCACATCGAAAAGCATGGAGGATGGGATCCCAAAGCCTTGCGGCTGCTTGAAGAAATTGCCAATTTACACCGGATGCGCTCAAATGATTGAACGTGCAATTAAACCTGTCGGCCATACTCCACTCTGCATGCTCACGCGGGAGAGCTCTAATTGACTCAATTATCCAATCCTTGATCACCTTGTTCGACATGATTAAACCTAATCACACAAATAAGATAAGATCATGAGAGATTGAAGATAACCTTGAATACTAATCAATTTTTTCTGAAGTGTTGTGTTTAAGATAGGATTGATCATTGATGAAACCAACACACTACATGGTCATGCTTGAAGATGTACCCAACAAGAGTCAAAGGAGCTAAGTGAAGCTCACATCATCTCTCAAGCAAGCATACACAAAATGGAAGATCAATTGAAGACCAAGACTAAAGAGAAATTGAAGGTTGCATAGGTATCATTGTACATCCCTTCTCTTTAGATTTTCAAGTTAAGGCAAAGTGTTTTAAAAATAATTTTCAAAAACACTTAAAGAACTTTAAAGGTTTAGTGAATGGTTATGTGGTGGACCAACATGTTGGGACCCTCATCAACATTCCAAAATTATTATAGGAGTTAAGTTCCAAAAGCTAAAAATCAAACAAGCAATAAAATCTCAAAATATGCTGATTTTTAGGCTTCTCCGAACTCCGAGATTTTTCTCGGAGCTCCGAGCTCAGAACTCTGAGAAATGGTCTAGTAGCTTCTGGCCATTTTCTCGGAACTCCGAGAAATTGTCCAGTAGAAAAATTCCATCTTCTGGCCGTTCTCTCGGAACTCCGAGAATGGTTCTCGGAACTCCGAGAATCTCGCGACAGCTCAAAAAAGAGCCGTTGGGATTTGTTTTAAAAATTACTTTTTAATTTTCTTAAACCCAAACGGTCATATTTTTGCAAGAGACTATATATACTCATACAAGAGGATTATTTCCTCTCTCTTGATTATTTGAAAAACTTCCTTAAGCCTTCAAACACATTTGCAATCCTTTCAAGCTTAAGAATTTATTTTTCCCAAACTTGCCTTGCAACTTGCAAATCTTTTGATTTGGTATTTTAGAGCTTTCACTTGCAACCATCATTGAAGAGCAATCAAGCGACTACAAAGAGCATCAAGCTTTCAAGAAGAAGCCAAGCTATCTCTCTTTCATTTCTTGTAAAGGTGTAAGGGCATCCTATATTAATTCCCTAGAGAGCAAGCGCTTAGAACTCGGCGGAGAAGGAGAGTCATTGTAAAGGTGTAAGGGCATCCTTATTTAATATCCCTTGGCAGTGTAACCGCCTCGGAGCCGGGCATCGTGGAGGTCTCGCATTGTGGAAATCCTTAAGGACGATCTTAAGAAGAGTGGAGTAGGGCTTTGCCCGAACCACTATACATCGGTGTGTCTCTTCCATTATCTTGCACTTTCATTCTTTTTGGTTTAGCATTTCACTTTTTCTTTTAATCTTATTTGCACTAACCAAAAATTTAATCAAGAGAAGAAAATTCAAATTAGGGTTCATAATTAATTTTCAAAAGGGCTAATTTAGTGTTAAAATCAATTCACCTCCCCTCTTGTCTATTTCAATTGGTATCAAAGCCTCGTCTCTAATTTTAAAAAACCCTAACCGGTCTAGAGCAAAGATTCTAAAAATGGCAAACCATCCTCAACACCATGAAGGTTACTCCAACACTAGGCCACCCTACTTTGATGGAACAAACTATGGATTTTGGAAAACCAAAATGAAAATCTTTTTAACCCAAGATTACCAAATGTGGAGAGCAATTAATAATGAATATATATTACCCACTAGAAATCTAAATGATTGGACCGAAGCCGAACAACAAGCATCAAACTACAACGCCAAAGCCATGAATTCCCTAATTTGTGCTTTGTCTCCCGGAGAATTCAATAGTGTCAAATTTGAATTTGGCTAAGGAAATTTGGGATACCTTAGAAGTCACCCATGAGGGAACCAACCAAGTCAAAGAATCTAAAATGAATCACTTATTTAGGCAATATGAACTCTTTCAAATGACACCCGATGAAACTATTGCCGACATGTACACTAGATTCACGAACCTTGTAAATGGATTAAGGGGACTTGGAAAGCAATTTTCAAATAGAGATTTAGTGACGAAAATCCTTAGATCCCTACCTTTGTCATGGGAATCCAAAACCTCCGCAATCACCGAAGCCAAGGACATGAATACATTGAACCTAGATGAACTAATAGGGTCCTTGATAACCCATGAAGTGATTTTCAAAACAAAAGCACCCGAAATTGAAACTAAAATTGAAAAAGGAAAAGGAGTTGATTTTGCTTGTAATGTAGGTGACAATGAAGATGCAAAGGAAGACATGGAAGATGAAGTTGCCCTCCTAACAAGAAGGATCAAATTTTTGAAAAGGAACATGGGAGGCATGAAAAATAGAAGGACCAATCCTCCATTCAAGAAGAAAGAAGAGCTCGGTGATGGATCGTCTCAACCCCGATGCTATGGATGCAAGAAGCTTGGACACATTCGTCCGGATTGTCCACTCAACAATGAGCCTTCTTCAAACAACCGTTTCAAGAGAAGAGAAGGCAAGAAAGGAATGACCGCCACATGGGATGAGGAGATTGAAAGTGAAGGCGAACAAAATGATGGCGAAGATTGCTTGATTGCAAGAAACGTTTGCTTCATGGCCTCAACAAACGACAATCAAGAGGTAAACACTTTAAATAATGTCATTGTTTTAAAAGAAGTTCTAGATTCCTTGCAAAATGCACATGATGAACTTAAGATTGAATTTGATAAAAATGCATCACTTGAAAATTCTCTCTCTAACATGACAAAAGAATTTGGTTGGTTAAAGAAAGATCATGAATTTTTAGAGGATGAAAATGAAAAATACAAAATTGAAATTCATGATTTAAATGCTTCTATCAAAATCTTAAATGAAATTCGTCAAGAACTTTCTATTGAAAACAACAAGCTAAAGCATGAAAATAGTAAACTATCTTTTGAATATGATGAACTAAATAAACTATTTGAAAAATTTGAACATAGTTCATTGAAATTGGATAGACTTGTTAATATTCGAAGAATGCCACATGATGGACTTGGACACAAATGGAATACTACAATATCCAACTATAAAAACAAACTTGTAAAGGCCTCTTCTAGTAATACCAAAACTTGCTTTTATTGTGGTTTAGAAGGTCATTATAAAGTTGCTTGCATGCATGTTAAACAAGATAAAATCAAATTGAACTCTAAAGTGAAAATAAATGAACATAGCAAGATTAGGAAGATTTGGGTACCTAAAGGATCTCACTTGCCTATTCATATGTAGGTATGCCTTAAAAGCCATAACAAGAAGAACACATGGTACCTTGATAGTTGATGCTCTAGACATATGACCGGAGACCTCACTCAATTTGCATCCCTATCACTCAAGGATGGTGGAGATGTTACCTTTGGAGATGACAAGAAAGGAAAAGTCAAAGGAGAATGCACCATAGGTAACTCTACCTCTCCCATACATGATGTGCTTTATGTTGATGGCTTATCCCATAATCTTATTAGCATTAGTCAATTATGTGATAATGGGTTTGAAGTAGTCTTCAACCCCGACAAATGCATTGTTAAAAATAAGATAGATGGAAAAGTAAAATTCATAGGTTCTAGAGACAATAACATTTACACTATTGGGCTAGATGATCTTAGATTCCAAAATGTGACTTGTCTTAATGCCATTAGTGAAGACTCTTGGTTGTGGCATAGGAGGTTGGGTCATGCCGGAATGGATCTCATTTCGACCCTCTCCTCAAAAGAAATTGTTAGAGGATTGCCTAAGTTCAAATACACCAAAGATCACATTTGTAGAACTTGTCAATTAGGAAAACAATTAAAAAGCTCATTTGCCCCTAAAAATATGATTTCAACCACCTACCCCTTGCAACTACTTCATATAGACCTTTTTGGACCAATGAAGACAAGTAGCTTAGGTGGAAAAAGGTACGTGTTTGTCATCGTGGATGACTACTCACGATTTACATGGGTCATATTTTTAGCACATAAAGATGAAACCTATGAAAATTTCCTTAAATTGTGCAATCAAATACAAAATGAAAAAGGTATTGTCATATCTTACATTAGAAGTGACCATGGAACGGAATTTGAAAATGTACACTTTGACACTTACTGTAATGAACATGGTATCAAACACAATTTTTCCGCACCTAGAACACCTCAACAAAATGGGGTTGTAGAAAGAAAGAACCGAACCCTCCAAGAAATGGCTAGAACTATGTTGCATGAAAATGATCTCCCTAGATACTTTTGGGCAGAAGCGGTTAGCACCGCTTGCTATATCATAAATAGGGTATATATAAGGCCAATTTCTAAGAAAACATCTTATGAGCTTTGGAAAAACTTAAAACCAAATATAAGCTATTTTAGAGTGTTTGGTTGTAAATGCTTCATCTTAAACATTAAAGATAATTTACGCAAATTTGATAAGAAGTCGGATGATGGCATATTCTTAGGATATTCTTCACAGAGCAAGGCATATAGAGTATTTAATAGAAGAACTCTAGTTGTAGAAGAATCCATGCATGTGACATTTGATGAGAGAGAGCCAACACCTCATGAAATGCCACATGATGAGGATGAACCTATTGAACATCTATTACCTAAGACCAATGTTCCTTCCCATGCATCTACAAGTGATACATTACCTAGTGGAAGTAGAAAATGTAGATGATGACTCATTGCATAGGGATAGGAGAATATTGGTAGATCATCCTGAATCCCAAATCTTAGGTGATGCCACATCGCCGGTAAGAACTAGATCATACTATCGTAGTGTGAGTAACAATTTAGCGTTCCTATCCGAATTAGAACCTACAACCATCAAGGAAGCCAAAAAGATGAATATTGGTTGATGGCTATGCAAGAAGAGTTGAGTCAATTCGAAAGGAACAAGGTGTGGAGGCTAGTGCCTAGACCTAGTGATCATCCAGTCATTGGCACGAGATGGGTGTATAGAAACAAGTTGGATGAAAATAGAATTATCACTAGAAACAAAGCTAGGCTTGTAGCCCAAGGGTACAATCAGGAGAAAGGAATAGACTATGATGAGACATTTGCTCCTGTTGCCCGTATGGAAGCCATTAGGATACTCTTAGCATATGCATCTCACAAAGGATTTAAACTCTATCAAATGGATGTCAAAAGTGCCTTCCTAAATGGCTATATCCAAGAGAAAGTGTATGTTGAGCAACCTCCAGGTTTTGAGGACTACAAACATCCAAATCATGTCTTCAGGCTTGATAAAGCTTTATATGGATTAAAGCAAGCTCCTAGAGCTTGGTATGAGAGGCTTTACACTTTCCTAGTGGAAAAAGAATTTGAGATGGGAAAGGTAGATAAAAAATTATTTATCAAAAGAGAAAATCAAGATATCCTCCTTGTCCAGATTTATGTGGATGACACCATCTGTGGCTCAACTAATCAAAAAATGTGTGATGAATTTGCAACTCTAATGAAAAATGAATTTGAAATGAGCATGATGGGTGAGTTAACCTACTTCTTAGGACTCCAAATTAAACAATACCAAAATGGGATATTTTTAAATCAAGAAAAATATACGAAGGAGTTATTAAAGAAGTATGGGATGGATAGCAGTAAGACATCAAGAATTCCCATGAGTACAACTGCTAAGCTAGAAAATGATGAATTTGGCAAATCTATAGATCAAAAGATGTATAGGGGTATGATAGGTAGCTTACTCTATTTGACAGCCAGCAGACCAGACATTATGTTTACTGTCTGTCTCTGTGCTCGATTTCAATCGGATCCAAAGGAGTCTCACCTATCGGCAGTCAAGAAGATCTTCAAGTACTTAAGAGGAACCCAAAGTCTAAGACTATGGTATGAAAGATCATCTGCCTTCACTCTCATTGGATATTCAGATGCAGACTTTGCTGGATGTAGAGTGGATAGGAAAAGCACTAGTGGGACTTGTCAATTCTTGGGAAAATCACTTGTTTCATGGTTTAGCAAGAAACAAAATTCAGTAGCTTTGTCCACAACAGAAGCAGAATATGTGGCAGCTGGAGCTTGCTGTACACAAGTCCTATGGATGAAAAGCACATTGATGGACTATGCAATTAAAATGAAAAATATTCTCATCCAATGTGACAATACTAGTGCTATAAGTTTGACAAAGAACCCCATACAACACTCTAGAACAAAACATATTGAGATCAGGCATCACTTCATTAGAGATCACTCACAAAAAGGGGATATTTGCTTAAAATATATCAACACTGAAGATCAATTGGCGGATATCTTTACAAAACCCCTTAGTGATGATAGAATTTGTTATATCTGAAGTGCCTTAAACATTTGGAGTGCGGATCAAGTCAAAGAAATTGCCAAATAAATACTTTGTGCCTTTCACCACCTTATCTATATAGTATTTATATATATCATCCGTGTTTGGTAGTATCTGCATGAATGAGATGTCAAATATTAATCTTAAAAATCACTCAATTGGTACTCTTAGCCTTCTTAGTTTTCTAAGTTGGAGAGGTACCTTCACTTTAATTAAAAATACCTAACAATTTGACATTTGTCAACATCTCAATCATGAACAGGTATATGTGCATTACTTGGTTATATATTTTTATACCATAAGCATTGATTTAGGGGGAGTACCTAACTCAATCTTCATCTACTCCTAAATTGCTTTACTCTCTAGTACACCCTTTCTGTCGATGACAAAAGGGGGAGAAGTTTGAAATTGATTATCTATTCAATTGACTATATGCACCATATGCTTTTAATTGTTATAATTTATTTGTGTGCATATATTGAGGGGGAGTTCCATCAATCACTTGCCCACTATGTCACTCCACACACACCTCATAATCAATTTTGTTTGTCATCATCAAAAAGGGGGAGATTGTAAGCCCAAGGGTCTACTCTCCTACTTGTTTTGATAATTCTAAACATAATTGATTGTGTTATTGAATACTAATCAATTTGCTCTGAAGTGTTGTGTTTAAGATAGGATCGATCATTGATGAAACCAACACACTACATGGTCATGCTTGAAGATGTATCCAACAAGAGTCAAAGGAGCTAAGTGAAGCTCACATCATCTCTCAAGCAAGCATACACAAAATGGAAGATCAATTGAAGACCAAGACTAAAGAGAAATTGAAGGTTGCATAGGTATCATTGTACATCCCTTCTCTTTAGATTTTCAAGTCAAGGCAAAGTGTTTTAAAAATAGTTTTCAAAAATACTTAAAGAACTTTAAAGGTTTATTGAATGGTTATGTGGTGGACCAACATGTTGGGACCCTCATAAACATTCCAAAATTATCATAGGAGTTGAGTTCCAAAAGCCAAAAATCAAACAAGCAATAAAATCTCAAAATATGCTGATTTTTAGGCTTCTCGGAACTCCGAGATTTTTCTCGGAGCTCTGAGCTCGGAACTCCGAGAAATGGTCCAGTAGCTTCTGGCCATTTTCTCGGAACTCCGAGAAATGGTCCAATAGAAAAATTCCATCTTCTGGCCGTTCTCTCGAAACTCCGAGAATATTTCTTGGAACTCCGAGAATTTCTCGGAGCTCCGAGAATTTCTCGGAGCTCCGAGAATGGTTCTCGGAACTCCGAGAACCTCGCGACAGCTCAAAAAAGAGCCGTTGGGATTTGTTTTAAAAATTGGTTTTTAATTTTCTTAAGCCCAAACGATCATATTTTTGCAAGAGACTATATATACTCATACAAGAGGATTATTTCCTCTCTCTTGATCATTTGAAAAACTTCCTTAAGCCTTCAAACACATTTGCAATCCTTTCAAGCTTAAGAATTTGTTTTTCCCAAACTTGCCTTGCAACTTGCAAATCTTTTGATTTGGGATTTTAGAGCTTTCACTTGCAACCATCATTGAAGAGTAATCAAGGGACTATAAAGAGCATCAAGCTTTCAAGAAGAAGCCAAGCTATCTCTCTTTCATTTCTTGTAAAGGTGTAAGGGCATCATTCCCTAGAGAGCAAGCGCTTAGAACTCGGCGGAGAAGGAGAGTCATTGTAAAGGTGTAAGGGCATCCTTATTTAATATCCCTTGGAAGTGTAACCGCCTTGGAGCCGGGCATTGTGGAGGTCTCGCATAGTGGAAATCCTTAAGGACTATCTTAAGAAGAGTGGAGTGGGGCTTTGCCCGAACCACTATACATCGGTGTGTCTCTTCCATTATCTTGCACTTTCATTCTTTTTGGTTTAGCATTTCACCTTTTCTTTTAATCTTATTTGCACTAACCAAAAATTTAATCAAGAGAAGAAAATTCAAATTAGGGTTCATAATTAATTTTCAAAAGGGCTAATTTAGTGTTAAAATCAATTCACCCCCCCTCTTGTCTATTTCAATGACCAAGAAGATCGACAACGATAGATCATGGTCACAGAGACAGCGGACAAGCCATCAACCAGATCTAAGACAGAGTAGGTAAATAGGCAAACTCTAGCCTAGCGAGTAATAGATATACACAGCACGAATCTATGACACATCAACAAAATGGGTACACATTCGAAGGGTAATATACATATACGACATGGATCTATGTACACAACATGAATCTATGACACAACAGACGAATGAGCTCACGATCAAAGGGCAATGAATAGACTGTGGCCATGAGAGTGACGAGTATAGACCACTAATCAGGTGACTCTGAAAGAATGTACATATGATTGATTAAACCAGGAATCCTCACTGGAAAAGAGGATTCTAATCTAACCAACCGACAAAACTGAATATACAGCAGAGATTTGTACAATCTGAAGACAAAACGACAGATTATAGTCACAACAATGGTAAAAGAAATACTATCGACTGCATCGAAAGAACGTAAATAGGATGACTTAGACCTGGAATACCTACTGCCAAGGGGTCCTGATCTGAATGACCGACTTGGCAAATAGGGAAGGTACAAGAAGATGGTAAAACTGTACATCGACTCAGCAAGTAGGACATGTACAAAGGAACAGCACAACTGTACACTCAAGAGACAGAAAATAGACCATGGTCAGGATAACGACCAAGGAAAAATACAAACCAATTTGAAGACTGGAGAATGAAACTATGTAGCTGATAGTTAGACCAGAAAACTCTATTGATAGACACGCCCTAGTCTAACAGGCTAGCACAAAGAGCGATCAGGATCACAGAGTTCAAGCGAAATGGACAATAGGGGATCAAGGACTGCATCATGACTATAAAAGGTGGTGAACAAAAATTATTAGCCAGACCCAAGACTAAGAGAGGAACAAACTCTAACTGATGATAATAGACTAGAAAACCTTACTAGAAAGTAAGCCCTTTCCAACAACCGACAAAACGGGTATAAACCCAAGACACTGGAACAATCATATGATAATAGATCACAGGGTAGCCCATGATCAGGGTGATGACCAAAGCGAGAGTAAGGGTCATTGATCAGGTCTGAAAGAATGGCACGACTGAAATAGATACAGAAACCTAATCTAGGAGACAGGTCCTAATCTAAGAATAGATATAATACATGCACGTACATATACACATACATACCCTAACCAGGGGCACCAGCCCTAACCTGATCTAGCGGAGCCAAGAAAGTCTCGACTCAAAAGTGTCTGTGAGTGTATTAGATAACGCGGCGGGTAATCACGGTGTGACTTACCATTCTACACTACATGGGCAGGCTGACTTCTATCCTAGGCTCACATATGCTGGTCGCACATGTTCATCCTATATGAGTACATATATATAGTGTCCTAGCAAGGGTTTCCTAATTTTGGTTCTAAATGGGGCAACTAACATATATATATATAATATAATGAAATAAAAGTAGGGCCCATGCATATCTGCAGGGTACTATGCATATGACTATACCCTTGATGTATAACGCCAGCACACCCAGCATTATACAGAGTATGTTCACCGCTCATCGGCTGCTGTAGAACACCAGCACACCCAGTGTCTACGGCTGCAGCTCCGGGGCACAGCTTTGAAATAGATACAACGGTTCCCTCAAGGTCATGATTTCCCATCTGGTACGTGTCGTATCTATTCCCTGGGGCCCAAATGAAAACAATGAAAGAAATAAAGAATATGACAATGTATGATGTGCAGTGTGTGAATCCCTTGTTATATTTACGCACTTACTTGGTGCCCCTGGATTTCTAACGATAAAGTTCCCATTTAACTGGGTTTTGACCCAAATTTCTTCAAAATTAATTAAAATGATATTTTTACAGAGTTAGGCAATGTTTCAAGGATTCCCCAGCAGAGTCGCCAGCCTGTGGTCCCCGGTCCGAGAGAGGTGGGGGACGAGCCCCCCAGAAAGTCTCTAGATCATCCACGTGAAGGAGAGCTCCACCAAGGAACTCTCGAAAGAGTTCCCCTCACAGCATGAGTGGTGATGTAAAGTGAGATACCTCTCGATTCGGGGACTAGCCCATATTCGAGGCGTACCTTAAACAAAGAAAGAGTCGTCATCCAAGGAAGTAGGCCCTGGATCCCATGCTGTGCTCTGTCGCAACAGATAACCAGAGATACAAAAGGTCCATGCCTGATGACGAATGGGGAAGGGGTTAGGCAGTCCCAATTCGCCTAAGTGCAAGCACCTGGTCTCTTATGCCAATTACTATTAACCTTGAAGAGTTTTGGACGAAAATCATGTGAAATGGGAACGAATATCCCCGAGATAACGTCTAGCTAATCATGCATGTCTCGAAGAGGAATAATAAACACACGCAAAAGAAATGAAAGGCATGCCACCAAAGAATAGCTAGGTTATGAGTGTCATGCCTAATTGGTGTCTAAGTTCTGATGGGCAGACACATGCATGCTAAAGCTAAAGGTATAGGGTCTGTACATGAAAGTAAGAAAACACAGCAAAACACACAACACAACACCACTCCACACACGACAAACCCTAGACTCTAATGCAATACTTGACTCGGACCAAGATGGCCATCCATCCAGGCTGCTCTACGTATCCCGGCCTAGGGAAGAATCAAAGTCGACGTAGTTCGGCGGCCTATTCTAAACTACAATGCCTGACCACTTAGGACGACTATCCTAGACCCGATCAACTATACTCGACTAGTTTTTAAAGCTTCTTGTGTGATTGCTTAAGTTCGAGTGAATTGTATATTTTTAGGACTCCCTATATGCCCTAACTAATGCAAGTGGACCCTACACCCTATGTGTGACTAGGCTGTGCGTCCGAAGGAAAACCATGGGCTATCTAAGTGCGTTCTAGTCTAGCCATCGGATCGACTAAGTGTCTAGCCGACCACGACTCGAGGCCTCCTAACTTTAGGGACACTCACACGACCAGACACGGCAAATCAAAACATCAAGGATAGACTCCTACTAACTCTAAGACACTCCACACGCCTAGGACAGACTCCTAACTCTATGGGAAGATCTTTTGAGAAAATGAATTGCAACGTTATTTTGAAACATTTTTGTAGTTTTAGAAGGTTTGAAAGGTTTTGAAGCTTATAGCAGTTTTTGAAGTTGTGACTGAACTCAGGATGCCAGCTGTAAGCCTGAGCTGCCTACGTACCCCTCAGCTAGGGATCAAGCCATCCGTAGTTCGGATCTTTTCTAAAGTATGAAGCCTAGGAACATGCAAAGACTGACTCTGAAAGATGGAAGGACAAAATCCTAAACTCTATGAAGGTTGGTCGGACTCCTATACTCTATAGAGGGTAGGACAGACTCCTAAACTTTATAAGGGGGAGGAGAGACTCCTAAACTCTATAAAGGGATAGGACAGACTCCTAAACCCTATAGAGGTAGGACAGAATCCTAAACTCTATGAGGGGCAGGACAGACTCCTAACTCTATGTGACGATACGACAAACTCCCATCGCTCTACGACTGCAGGACAGACTCCTAACTCGGGTAGGACAGACTCCTAACTCTTATGACGGTAGGACAGACTCCTGACTCTCCCTAAAGATGAAGAGATCCCTCAACCTGCGAAAACTCTAAGGCAAGAAGGGAAGGGTTTGGCTCAAGAAGCATTCCGTCATAGCCTATCCTGAAGGAACGATGGAGAAGGCGTCTAAATGGAAGGAAAGAGAAAAGATAAGAGAGGTTCCTACACCTCTCTTGATATCAGCATAGAAAGTTCCCATTGAGAATGGGCCTGAAAGAGAACATAATCTTCATCTCATTCTATACTCTCCTTAATGTAAGGAAAGCGGTATTATCACCAAGATGTGACAATATGGGCATCTATCCACAAAAGAATGGCACTCAAGCTGCTGTATAAAAGGGACTCTTCAACTTTAACAATTATACTCAGAATTAGTCATTAAAGGTTACAGGATATTAAGCATAATTCTTTATGACCATGGAGGAACAACAAATCATGATAGTGTTGACATTGGTTACAAAATTTGAGATTTTCATTATAGCACTTGGGTAACAACACTACTAATTCAGCAAATTTCTCCTTCGCCGCGGGTTAGAGTGATATCATCAAGAGTTTGATCCTAATGAGGAGAGACTATCAAGATAACACTGGGAATGTTACCCTAACAGTCCTCTTTTAAACCTCATCACATTTTCCCATTATAAGGAAGGGTATAACAATGACTATAGATTTCCAAGGACTGGGGAAATGTATGCAATCATCAAAAAAAAATCTTAAACATCTGTTCCTCAAGTGATATTCATAAATTAAGCTATCAACAAGCATGACACTACTAGCATCAGCCTAAGAAATTGAAGTGATTCTTCTCTCCCTATTCCAACAGTGGTTCGAAATTCCCTTGTTTCAAATTGCAACCATGTTGTGTTGTATGAACCATCAAAACATGCAACATTTAGACTCTCACGAAAAATTTGGTACAATTGTTCTTTACAATGCAAAACTTGCCTACTCTGCTCCAATTAACATTGTGTTGTGTGAATTAATAAAAGATGCAGGTCTGGGGGGATTCCACCAACTTGTTTCAAATGGACATATATAAATCACATTGTGAAGACTCCCACGAGATTTGTAGTTGGGTAGAACTAAGTAAAATGAATTATTTGCACCCACTAACAAGAAGACAAATTGGGCTCACACAGGCTTCAAAGTCAGATGAGTCAAACAAGAGAGGGGGGGGGGGTAATTAACACTACCACACAACATTTCATCTCTCAAAAATTTATAAACTTGGCAAGCTCATCTAATGCAAATCCATCTATATGTATATATTACATGCGGCAAGGCAAACAGCCCTAAATAAATAACAACGCATAAACCAAGGCATGCCCAAGTCAGGACAGAGTGGTGTCAACAATACTGATCAAAGGGGCATTATGCCTACCCCAAGCTTCCTCTCTATCTTCATTCAACCAAGATAATGAAAATTTGGGACAAATTCAGAACAAATAAAATAAAATTACAAATCCAGTCCTCGCCAACAAGCCTGCTCGGTACAAGTTTTGAACTCTAGCAAAATGGGTAGAACCAATCAGGGAACAACTTCAATCTCCCTGGAAACCAAAACCAACTTTCTGAGGAAGAAAACTTTCACTCGAGTATATACATATCGTGGTACTACATAAGTTCAACTCCTATACCGACATAGTCAACAGGTTACACATCCAATGAGCAAATTAACACACCAATGAGCATGTACACACAAATATCCTTCTACAAATCATTTTTTCTACCCAATTAAGACGAGGGTTTCAAGTCATCCCAACACAACTCCTGAGTTATCATAGATTTAACACTTCTAATTTCATTTAGAACAAGAATTTTATATCAAACAAATACAATTCCCAAACAGCTACAGATCTAAAATTCCTGCTATTATCTCACACAAGATTTAAGCTCACAAATGACTTCTACAGATCAGAACTTCTAATTCCATTTAAAACAGTAATTTTGACTCAAACAACATGATTTTCAAAATAGCCACAGATATAACAAGTAAGAACACCCAATTCACACTCATCATTCTCAATAAAAAGACTCTTCATTCTAACCAAATTTTAAACAGTAAAGGAAGGAAATATTACCTGAAATTCAGTAAGCTTCTTTACCAGCAAAGATGATCGGAACCAAGGTCACTAGAGATGAAGTTCACCTGACCGGAAGCTACTCTTGGAATTGCTCTCCTTCTTGCTCTGCAAATCTTTTCTAACCCAATCAATCTCTCTCGACCAAATTAGAGAGATGGAAAAGTGGAGGTTATAGTGATGGTCGTGGATAGAGGCTAGTGCCCGGGCTCGGTGAGTAGTGGCCCGAGAAGAAGAGATAATTTTAATGGAACCAATGGGTTGCGGCAACGGCAATAGCGAGTGGCTGCAATGGAAATGGCTGCAAATGGGGGAAATTAGAAAGGGCTTTGATGGAGAAGATGGTCAAGGGAATGTGTTGGAGGTAGAGGTCAGTAGAAATAGAGGTAGGTTATGAAAAAGGGGGTAATTCAGATGGGTGTAGGGGTGTAGGGACCGGATTTTTGAGGAAAGAGATGGGGGTGGCCGTGGGAATTGGAATAGGGATGGTGGGGATGTTGGTAGAGGCTCTTATTCCTCTTCTTCCTCAAGCAAAAAGCCTCCCTGCAAACTCTAATCAACCCTTTTCTGAAAACCCAAATCTAAAATCAAAAAGAGGAGAAATCCAATAGTAGGAGTGGAGGTAGGAGGAGGCTATTAGTGGCTAGCAGTGGTGGTGGTATGGATTCCGGCGGCGATGGTGGCTTGGCCGGATTCCGGCAATCCGGCCGGAGAAGCTAATGAAGGGAATAAAGAGGGTTTTGACAGAGATGGTGGTTGGGTGTGGGAATGATGGGTTTCAAGGGTTTGTAGGGAAAATAGAGGGGATAGGATAGGGAAGATGAAGAGGTGTGGTGAAATAGAGTCGGATTCCACCGGGTTCTCGGTTGGATTCCGGCAAAGTTGCCGGAATCAATGGAGAAGGGTTTGGTGGAGAAAACCGAAGTGGGTTTTGGTGAAAATGGCAGAGGTGGTGGATGGGGATCGGAGAGGGAGGTGGCTGGTGGTTGGTTCGGGTTGGCCGGAGTTAGGGTTGAGGTCGAAAGTTGCAGAGAAAGGGGAAGAAAAAGGGGGTGATTCGAACATGGGTTTCAAGGGCCAGGAATTTAAAAGAGGAGATGAAAGGGGTTTGAATGGTGGATCTAAGTGGAGATGGGGCTAAAGGGTATGGTGGTTTGAAGAAGATGAAGTTGAAGGTGAAGATGGATGAGGACGGTCGGAGATATAATCCCCTCTTCTCCGCTTCTCTCCCTCTCTTTCTCTGTTTTATTTTCTCAAACGAAGATGAAGAAAAAGTTTTTTTTTCTCCCCTGGAACCCTAATTCGAGAGTATGTAAATGGGAAATGATAAATTTACCTCCCCCCCCCAATCCTCCATGGACAGCCACCACATAGTGCATTCCACACAACTTTTAACCTAAGTTGGGGGGTTGTCCAAGCAAAAGCAGGGTGAAGACTCTCTTCTCTCTAAATGATCCTAACCCACTGATTTGATCCAATGGTTCTTAGAGATTGCTTACAACAGAAGCAATAATCAAAATTACCAAATTACCCTTGTAACAAACGGCAAATCCCCTCTTTATCAAACAAAAATCTTTTGTCTTTTATGGATACAGGGAATTGATATCAGCATACCCACATTTTGACATTTGCACTATCGCTACCCGTCTTATTTTACATTTTTAGCCCGATTGCCACGAAATTTTGCAGGGGTACCCCTGAGAACACTAACAATCTCTTAGGGAATTTGTACCCACGAATGCGCATAATAGGATGCTGGAAACTTAAAATTTTCCCTTAATTTAGGTCTACTTTCTCGAGAATTTATTCAACTTCGAGACCTCGACCCTACTTTGGGGACCATAGGGCCCGGTCAAAATGAGGTGTCACAATTCTTAACGGGCCGAAGAGAAGACCCCCAATGAAGAACAAAGAAAATAAAAACTCTCATGCCTCTTGATAGGCGGATTACAACTTTATAAGCACACAATCACTCCAAAAAAATATAAATGTATGGAGTGCCTCTTGAAAGAATGTGAAAATACAAGTTCAAAGACGTTTTAGTCTTTAACAAGGTTTAAAATTTCGGTTTCGGTACCGGTTTCGGATCGTGAAATTTTGAAATTTCGACCGAAATTTCAAAATTTCAGTCGAAATCTTGTACTTGACCCAAAACTAATATTTTATTCAATATTAAATTTCGGCCAAAATTTCGGTGATTTCGGTCGAAATTTCGGTGAAATATTAAATTAATATTAAAAAAACATATTTTTGGGTCAAATTTCGGAAAAACCGAAATTTTGACAGAAATTCCAAAATTTCGGCCGAAATAAATGACCGTTTCGGTTTTGACGCATTTCGGTGTCGGTCTCCACTGAAATCCGAAATTTCGGTCCTCGGATTTCGGTCCAAATTTAAAACCATGGCTTTTGAATGAAAATTTGAAGCTCAAAGAGAACTGGGATTTTTTGTTTCTCAAATGTTCAAAAGCTTGTAAAGATAGGTTTTAATGATGTATATATAGGGTATTTGAAAATATGACCGTTTGGGGTAAAACTGTAAATAATATTTACAGGCTTAAAAATGTCAAGCAGAAAATGCCCCAACGGCTAGTTTGCCCGACCGTCGCGATCGACCAAGCCACCGTGGTCGGCCGCCCCTATCGGGCGCCTTTTTATATTTTCAAATTTCTTACCGTTACGGTCGACCAGCCCCAAGGCGGTCGTCCGCCTATTAGCTCAAAAATTCGGCTGAAAAACCTATCCTTGGTCGACCGGCCCATTGCGGTCGTCCGCCAAGCCTAACATTGATGTTTTTTGAATTTTCAGAAAATCAATCCGCGGTCGACCGGATTGTCCCGGTCTATCGGCCCGATAAATTTCGAGATTTCCTAGACTTCCAGGTTCCATCTCGCGCTCGCTTGGGAAAGCCCGGTCGACCGGCCCTGTGTGAAATTCTATTTTTAACTTTAAAAATCAGGGGCTTTTGGGCCATGGTCTTGGGCTTAAGTCCTAAGTTTTCAAACACATTTTTGGGTGTGTGTATGGTTTTCAAAGATGTAAAAAGTTAGGTATGAAAACCATTTGAAAGTGCATTTAAACATAAAATCAAGAGGACTCCAAATACATTCTAAAAATGAATACAATGAGTCTTCTTGGAATGTGTCGTTTCCTTTGCACTTTCTAGGACTTCTTCAGCTTGAGTGAACATCTTCAACTTGATATGGTTCATGTGACTTCTCCTCCAATCTTCAATGCATGTTGAGGTACATGAGGTGTCACCAATGGCTAGTTCAACTCCAAGCTCCTTCTTGACACTTGTTGGGAACTTGTGGAATCTTCATGATGAGCTTCTTGATTTGAACATCTTCAAATGAGGATGTCTTCACTGTAGGTGCAAGCTCTTGGTTCCTTTGCTCCTTGATCCACAAGCCATGTGTTGAGATAAGTTGTGTAATGACGATTATGATATGAAATTCCTGTACATAGCAGAACACCTCAAACCAACACAGTGGTCCATAAATGCTAATCAATTTGGTTTGCTAGCATCAAAACAAGAGATAAGGTGAATGATTAGACCCATGAACCCTTGGATATGCAAGTGAAAGTGCAAGTCGGGTGTCAAGATGAAGAATAACTCATAAGAGTTATTCAAAGTTTATATGATATGTCAATGAAGCTCATATAATACTTATCAAAATATAAAACAAGGTAAAATGCATGATAAGCAGAATATTTATTTATTTATTTTGATCTAAAGATTTTCAAATTAAGCACAACTAAGGGGGCAATAGATCATTTGAACATATCATAATGATCTATATAATCATGAGTATATAACTATTTAGCTCTCCCCCTATGTATTTGTCAAAGGCCCTAGGTGAAACCTATGTTAGGGCATGACAATGACAGAATGGTTGAAAGACAAGTGATTTGAACACTTGGGCTTCATTTACAACTTCAGCAGATAAGTCTCTACCTGACCAAGGATATGCTCAAGTCATAGACATAACTTTCAAGTTCACAAGTTGCATTATGTAGGGGTGTAGACACCCCCATTTTGCTATACTTTAAAAAAGTAAAAGATTTAGTAGTTTCTCAAGTTTCGAGTCCATATTCCACCTTAGATTAGGCATCCATGCATTTTAGGGTACATTTCATCTCGTTATAGGAGTTTTGAAGTTCATCTGCGATCCTAAAGGTCTCTAAGGGGTTCCGTTGGCCTCCGAAAGATGTAAAATCAAGTTTTCAAGCAAGTGAAAAATCTGCTATTTTTGGGATTTTTAAGGTTTCCTTCATTTTCGCCCATTTTTGCACTGCAGGGGTATTTTGGTCATTCTCGATGTGTCTTGTCTGACCCCCGAGTTATATTTGAGAAATCTTGAGTGATTTTACAAATTTTGAAAAAGCTGCTATTTTTAGCAACTCATGAGGCTTCCACATTTTAATCATCTTATGGAAATTTCAATCATTTCACATATATTCAAAACCACCTTGAGGGTACGGCTGATGGATTAGGAGTAATTTCGTAAGATTTGGGAAACCTGCTAAATTTAGATCTCTCAAGATTTTCTCTTAGTCTTTCACTTCAGGGGTATTTTAGACATTTTCAACATATCATATTTGGTCCATAAGTTGTGTTTAAGAAATCTTGAATCTATTCATAAATTTTTGGAAATCTGCTATTTTTGGAATTTCTCAGGATTTTTCCTAGTCTCGCCAAATTCTAGCACCTCGGGGTAATTTGGTCTTTTCCTGTGTAATTCTTTTGATCCCCAAAATATGTCTGAGATATTATGAATGATTTTTTGAATCTTGAAAAACCTGCTAAATTTAGAATTTCTCAGGGGTTTCCCTTAATTTGAAAATTCTGAGTGTTGAGGGCATTTTGGGTATTGTCAGGGGATACCAAATGATCCTATTTAATATTGCTCACCGAATGACCCAATTTTAAAAGTTTCTATTTTTTAAGTTTGACCACAAAGACTTTCCATTTTAAATTTTTTCCTTTATGGGTGAACCAATCTGAGGGTATTTTGGTCGCATTTGGATGTCTAAAGTCAAATAAGGGGATTTTGGTCCGAAAAGTTATTTTTCAAAAAAGATGGTCCGATCATGTGTGAGGGATGCACCATAAATGTCAAATAGGTTGGGTCCATATATAGAATGTTGAATTTAGAAAGATTTTATTGAATTTTTACGGAAAAAACCTGAAACCCATGTGAAATAGCCCATTGGGCTAAAGCCCGCAAAGATGGAGCTCTGGTGGGCGCCCCACATGGCTGACCCACATGAGTTGAGCCCCCAACCTTGATGATGTCACCATTGTGACATCATATTTGTTAAAATAAAAATAAAAAGAATAAAAAAAGAAAAGAAGGAAAGAAGGAAAAGATGAATGATTGCTTTAAAATGTTTTCTTCCAAAGAAGCAATGTGGAATGAGAATAGCATGTCTTGATTGACAAGAAATTAAGATTGGAATCAAATTCAATTTTGAAAAAAGCAAGAAAGAAAGCAAGAAAGCAAGAGGGGAAAATTGGAAAGAAGCCAAAAATGAGAGCTCTCATATTGGAAACTACTATTTCTCTCTTAACCCTAACTTTTTTGCCTAAAAATCAAAGCAAACAATCATAGGAAGTATTCAAAAAAATCCAAATTCGTCATTTTTATCTCTCCTCCTAAGAAAAAAAAAGAAAAAGAGAAAGAAACATCTTCTCTCTTGAAGTGTGTTCATCTCTCAAGGGTTCTTCACAAAAGGGATTCTTGAATTCTCTTTTCTTCTTCAACAAATCACACATCAAGGATCTTTGGGGTGTTCTTTGCGTCTTCTTCATCATATAAAAGGGTGCGACAAACCGTATACCTCAGATCTACGCACCCTAGAGACAAGGAGCGTGATCAACGGTAGGATCTTTATCTTTGTAATATTAAAAGTAGAAAAGCATGCTAGGGTTTTACTTTTGATAGATCAAATCAATGAATTTTTCCTTGAAATTCCAGTATGTTATAATATAGATTATAAATTTTCAAAATCCAAAATTTCACCAAAACTTTAATTTTCCTCCATTTAATAATGATTTTCTTTCGTTTTTTATTCAATATGGATTTAAATCGGATTATCAAAGCAAGTGTTTGAAAACGTGGGTTTCTTTAAAAACTGATTTTTTGGGGATTTTTATAAAATAAAATACTACTGAAAACTTAATTTTCAATCGCGGTTTGGCCGTTTTAATTTTCATTCTATTTTAAAAAAAATAACCCTGAAAGGGGTTATTTCTTGATGAACGAAGCCAAAAGTATATCAAACCATGTCCACAATTTGTGAAATCTTGGTTCCAAACCATATTTTGATTTCGAGACCACCCAAAAATACTCATAAATTGCAAGACTAAGAGAAAATCTTGAGAGATCTAAATTTAGCAGGTTTCCCAAATCTTACGAAATTACTCCTAATCCATCAGCCGTACCCTTGAGATGGTTTTGGATATATGAGAAATGATTGAAATATCCATCAGATGATGAAAATGTAGAAGCCCCGTGAGTTTCTAAAAATAGCAGCTTTTTCAAAATTTGTAAAATCACTCAAGATTTCTCAAATATAACTTGGGGGTCAAACGAGACATCGGGAATGACCAAAATACCCCTGTAGTATAAAAATGGGCAAAATGAGGGAAACCCTAAAAATTCTAAAAATAACAGGTTTTTTTTAGTTTGTTGGAAACTTGAATTTTCATCTTCTAGATACTATTGGAACACCCTAGAAACCTTTAGGATCGCGAATCAACTTCAGAATTCCTTCAACCAGGCAAAATCTACCCTAAAATGCATAGATGCTTAATCGTAGGTGGAATACGGACTCGAAACTTTACAAACTACCAAATCTTTTGCTTTTTAAAGTATAACAAAATGGAGGTGTCTACACTAGGACAAACCTAGTTACTTAGGATGTAGGTTAACCTGCATTAGTCTAAGGGACGTCTTGCACTTAGATAGGACCATATAACATCTCAGATGAAGTCCTAGGACAGTAAAATCTTCAACTTGAATTAAATAATTTCTCTTAAACTGTTAAAACAGTCAATCCAGTCTAGATCGGTATCCTAGATGAGTTAGGCATAAGTAGCTTAGTTTAGGTGCACCGAACTACGATCGACTCTGATTCCAGTGAGGCTGGGATACGTAGGCAACTTGGATACTTGAGTGGCATACCAAGCTCGAGTCGGCTCCACACATAAGTGGTGGGGTTTTGTATATTAATCCTTAAATTAAAAGTAATTAAATCACTTAGGACTTTTCATGAAATTAGAATTTTAGGAGAACTTTTACTTAGATTGAATTCAAACAAATTAAGAAAATTAAGATACACATTTAGGAATTACATTAAAATTAGATCTTATGATGCATGTCACGTAGTTCGCACATTAATATAGAGTTAAATGAGCCATTTAAAAGAAATTCAAAAGAGTTAACTTTCGAAATTGAAGACCGATTATCGGGCAGGAATGGTGCATGTAGTGGTAACTCCCCATACCTTCCATTCTCGTAACCAGGTAACGAGTCTAGATTTCTGGTCAATTATGGGTCTTAGATCCCTCATCTAGGTGGCGACTCTGTCACTCTCTTTTGCGTGGAATTCGGATTGCCTTGGTGATCCCAAGTTCACGGAAAAGATGAATTAAATCACACCTTGCTAGGCTCGGCGGTTTACCCCTGCCCTTATGGGTACTGGGTTGCACGTTTGTTTGTACCCTATGGCTTCGTTGATGCCTGCTTGGTTGGGTAATTAAAATCAATAATAAAAAGCACACGCCATTCGCGTGGGTACGAGAGACCAAGAGAGAGGAAGGCGGTTCGCGGGCTATTCCCCTCTCGCGGGATCGGGTCCCACAGTTTGGCGACTTTGCTGGGGATCACCTAACTTCATTAAAATTTTAAAAGATAATTCGTTTGAATTTATTTTAACTGGCTTATAAGAAACTCTATCTTATATCTTACACTTGTTAGATTAGTTTGTATGTTTTATTTTCTCATCACATTTTACTCAAATTTAATCTAACAAAACCTGAAGGCATTATAGATTGCGCAAACTTATTACACACACTTATCTAAACCCTTGCATCTCACATTGACACACGTCCTATTTTAGGAACCCGGAGTGTTATCTAGCATGGTTGACTGGGATTTCATCACCTGATGCCTCTGTGCTAGAGAAGCATTCCACTCTTAGCCTAGTACCTTTATGGTGCGTAAACGGATCTCTTGTTCATGTACTGAAACACCGGACACTGGTACAGTATATTCAGCACGGATTCGCGCTAAGGGAACTCTTGGCCTTACCTCTAGATTACCCCACACATTCATATAGTATACGAACACACGTGCATCACGTGTGTGAGCTTAGATTAGGATATCTTATCCAATGGTGTCTAGATTAGGTCGTAGTCCATGTTCCAATGGCTACGATCGGTTCTTAGGAACACTAACAAAGTCTTGAGTCGAGATCCTCTCTCGACTCCGCTAGATTAGGATTAGGGTTTGATGCCTTCAGGTAACACTGTTAAAATGTACGAAGATTAAAAAACTTTCCCTTTGGGATTAGAATATAAATCTCATCTTTCCTAAGATCTCTTAGGATTAGCCATTCCTGATCTACCCATTGAAAGCAATCCTATGCAATCTCATCTTTTGATCATGTGTCTATCATTCGCCTCTTGTGGAATTCGATTATGTCTTCATTCCCTTTCTCAATTGGCAGGAATTGTGTCTCAATCATTTGATTGTGCAATCTTGATGATCTGATCGTACTTGTACCCTTAGTCTCTTCTTACTCTAAGGGCAACCTTTGTCGAGAATATTTTGCTAAGTCCTTCAGAGTTCACTCTCATGATCCTTGAACTAGGGGCATTTCCTTATACGATTTTGTCATCATTGTCATGTTTTGGTCCTTTAGGATTCATCTTATTGTCCCAATTACTTGCTTACTCCATAATCTTTTTCAGTCATTGAGAAGAAACACTCCATGAAATTCAAGCTCATAAACCTCGTATTCATTGTTTTCATGACAGGAAGTTGGCACCATAGCTAAGTCTACCACTCCTTGGGTTCGGACTTCTTCACGGTTGGAGAGAAAATCTATCTCTCCACCACCATCTGTGAGAACTCCGGCGTCCCCTTCTTTCTCCTCACCCATGGCAGAAAACCAAGAGAATCCTCTACTCGCTACTGTTGCTGAAACTCTTGCCTTAGTTCTCCAGCAATTACAAGAGATCAAAGATGAAAATCAGGCCATCAAAGCCCAACTTGCTGAGAAACTCGGGCCATCGCCTTTCAGTTCTAAAGGTAAAGAGCCCATGCACCATACAACTACTTCTGCAGCACCAGCCCAGCCAACATTCATCCCTATCCCAGATAAAACTGAAGAAGAGTTTGAGATAAAGCAGTACAACGAAGATCACAGTAAACTTCCTCAATCGATGGTTGATAGGTTGGTTATGAAAAAATTGGACAGTCTCACCAAGAAGGTTCAAGATATGCTTGATCAAGGAGGTTTCAATCCGAGTGACCTCACATTGTTCCCTGAAATCCGTCCCCGGCAAACTTCCATATGCCAGACTTCGACAAATACGACGACATTGGTTGTCCCGTCACTCACTTGCAGATGTTTACCATCATGTGTGAGCCTCAAGGCCTATCTCCCGAGCAAATGGCCCAACTATTCCCTGTTTCCCTCACTAAAGTTGCTAGAAGATGGTTCATGGTCTTAGACAAAACCCGTTATAAGACATGGAAAGACATAGGGGAACAATTTATCAAACAGTTCAAGTATGATGATGGCACCGAGATCACCAGAAAAGATCTGGAGATGACCAAACAAGATACGAAGGAGTCTTTCCTAACTTTTGTGAAAAGAAGGAGAAGGTTAGCGGCGCAGATGATGGAGCGCCCTTCTGAAGAAGAACAGGTCCAGATGATTATGAAGAATATATCCTCTCAGCTCCAATATCACATGTCTCTCCAATATTATCCGGATTTCAAACACTTCATCGTAGCAGGCACACAGATTGAGGAAGCTATGGCTCAAAGAATATTTAACCAAAGTAACCCGAATACCAGAGAATTCAGGAAGCCTTCATCAGTTGAAATTAATAACCTTTCCCGCTCCAAGCCTCAGCTCCAAAACCTCAGAACCCCATGGTGATGGACTATACCCAACCTGCTGCGGCACCTCGACCACAGGCCCATACAGAATTTACCCCTCTCCCTCTTCCACCATCTGAGATACTCAAGGGCTGTCTAGCCTCAGGTCGCATAACCCTACCCGACATTAGGGCTCCTCCCAATCCTTTGCCAGCAAATTGGTGAGCAGATCAACACTACGAATACCATAGAAATTCTGGCCATCTCACTGATAATTGCATTGCCCTAAAATTCAGAATCTAGAGGTTGTTGGACAGTAGAGGCCTTGTGTTCGAGCAAAGACCCAATGCTACCAATAACCCATTACTTGGTCATGCAAACCCTGCTGCTGCTGTCAATGTTATAACCATAGGAAACCCAAATTTTGATCCTCTCACTCTTATCTGTGCCTTAGAACCTACCTCTGAACGTCTGGGTCAGATCCTTTTGAAGAAGAAGAAGATACAGAGAGTGAAGATGTTCTAGTAGCTACTATCCTGATGTGAACCAGCCTTTGCCGAGCCTCCAAAGCTAGACAGTTGCAGCAATTAAAGTTTTAGTCATTTACTATTTTATGTTGAGTCAGTCATCATGGTCAGTACAATTGTTGAGTCCGGTCTTACAGTTCAAGGTCAATGCCTAGTCCAGGCAAGTTATCTTTTGCTTTTCTTTTTATTTAGAGTTGTGAATCATGAGCATGTTCAGGATAGGTCGTCAGATGTAATAGCTTTTTCTTTAAATAAAATTACAGTCTCAATAGTTCATTTGTGTCTATTTCTTAAGTATGCTTCTGATCTTAAAGTAAGACTGCCTCCTCAAATGAGGACAAAATTGATGAAACTCCACTTGAGTCACAGCAATTACTTGAACAAGAGGAGGAGCGCCAATCCCAACCTTTCAAAGATGAAATTGAAGTGATAAACACTAGCACTGAAACTTTGATACAGTGAATGCCGATTGAAAATACATTACCCTCTGAAGAATGTGAGGAATTGATAAATCTATTTCGAGAATAAAGAGATGGTCCAGTAAGCGCTACCATTAATGCCAGGAGAAAGATCCAGATAGAAGGTTAAAAAAAGAATGAAGTGAATATCACATGCTATACAAGGGGCATGAATTCGAAACAACTTCCATATCTCCAGTCAATGGCCCCGGTCACAGGTTTCACCAGTGACAATGTAAAGCCATCAAATTCAATATGAAAAGTGCAAGAGCAATCATTTCAGAGCGATCATCAAAATATCAAGGGCCACCGATTCAAGGATGAAATGATGTCCAAAAACCGGTATGCACCCTCAAAGTCAAAGTACTTATCAATATCCAGAAGGAAGAAGAATCATTATCTCTTACCGGAAAATACCGTCGAACTCCAGAAAAAAAAAAGGAAAAAATAATAATAATAAGTACCAGAGGAACTCTACTAACCTAGATCGATTCCCAATCTGAACATCGGGAGGCCTCATTTGGCCAAATAAATCCCAAAATCATAATCTGGTGTCAAAAGAAAACCGGTTTGCAAACCCTTTGAGCCTGAATGAAATTTGCTTGAAAACTCATCAAACTAGGGGCATCTGCCCGGAACTACGCTAAACCCGATCCCTACATTGGGGTACGTAGGCAGCTCGGTTAAACCGAGTTCGTTCATTTGAAAAGAAAAGAAATTCAATCGTTCCAGAAAAAAGTGGGACAAGTTCCAAAAGAAGAGAAGTCAATCATTCCAGAAAGAAAGAAAAATCAATTAACCTTCAAACAATTTATCTTCAAACTAGGGGCATTCGCCCTGAACTACGCACGACCTGATTCCTACCCTAGGATACGTAGGCAACCCGTTCACAGGTTCAGTCGAAATCTTTGTTGAACCTTAAGCCATTATTTGAAAAGCCCTATCCTACCTATAAAGTCCTTCCGGTGTTCAGAATTAATGATCTAGGTCCCGAAAGACAAAAAGTGAAAAAGAAAAAAAAAGAACGGAGTTTGAAGATCTGCTAGACTGAAAACCTGAAAGGGCGGTCTAGGCAAAATTTAAGATCATTCCCTTGCTAAGTTGAAAACCAGAAAGGGCGGCTTAGGCAAAAGCTAAGGAGATAGCCTGCTGGATCGAAAACCTAGAAAGGTGGTTCAGGCAAAAGTTAAGGCTAACACGGTCCGCCAAGTTAAAACCCCGAAGATGTGACTTGGTCACGGTAAGAGAATCATTATAAGAAGGCTACAGCCGGTATCAAGACTGAAGATCAACAGAAGTTCAGGCAAATTCAAGTGACATCCTCAAAACTGGGGGCATTGAAGCTAAGCAATCTTAGGAGTCGTAATTAAATCCTTGAGGCATTACTGTTTTAAGAAAAAAGTCCAGTGTTTACCAATTGACAAACTATTCCTCGAAAGGATAGACTTACCAAATAAAATATTAACTAAGTCAGAAGCACCACTCTATTTGTCAGTATAGTCAATCAATCTTTGTTATTCTAAGTTCACTCCTTTAGAGCTCCTCAATCCTTTGAGTAGTGCCTTTTATCTAAGTTTTCTCTTTAGAAAGAGTCAATCGTCGTCCTTATGCCCAAATGATGCAACTGTCTCGGTGAAGGAGGCCCGGCCTCGTCAGCTACCTGTGATTGTACCTGAAAAAGCTCGAGAATCTAGTCAAACAGCTTCATTTCAAAGAAGATCAACTCAGAAGAATTCAGAAGTAGAAACATCAGAAAGCCGAGTTCCAATAAGAAGATCATACCCCAGGAAGGAACCTTAAGCTTGGAAGAACCTCAGATGCAATGGTGGTTGAGCCAATTTCTCATAAAGATGAACCATTAAAATTCAAAATTTCCTTCCAGCTAGTTAAATATTATCCTGTTCAAGAAATGTTTATCTAAACACCTGTCAAGAGGCAAATCCCACTTTTCCATGTTAATATCCAAGAGAGCCGTTGTTCAAGATTACCAATTTCAAGTATTTAGATCAAGATTTCAGTTATCAAAATCCCCAGAAGACAAGGCCAACAGTCTCTTTGCGAAAAATCTTGTTGAAGCTTCATGAAAGTGTTCATAAACCATTCTTGTTAGTCATGCTTCTTCGTTCCTAAGGTTTGTCATCTCATCATTCGTCAAAGTCTTAGTTTCCAATATTTTTATCGAACACGATCTCTATTATCCCTGATTTCATTGAGTTCAAAAAATCTAAAATTCATCAAATCCAATCTTACGTCAAATTCAAATTCATGAAAAATCTCTAAATTCTTCGTCGTTGAATTCATCAATCGAAGCTATCTCGTTTCTTTGAGCCCGTTTGGGAACGGTGTCTCATTTTCCGAGTCCGTTTGGGAATGGTCTCTTATCTGATTCGAGCCCGATTGAAAACGGTGTCTAATCTTCCGAGTCCATTTGGGAATGGTCTGTTATCTTCTTCGAGCCCGTTTGGGAACGGTGTCTCATTTTTCGAGTCCAGTTGGGAATGGTCTCTTAAAATTCTTCGAGCCCATTTGGGAATGATGTCTCATTTTCCGAGTCCAGTTGGGAATGGTCTCTTAAAATTCTTCGAGCCTGTTTGTGAACGGTATCATATTTTTCGATACCATTTGGGAATGGTCTCTTATCTTCGAGCCCGTTTGGGAACGGTGTCTCATTTTTCGAGTCCATTTAGGAATGGTCTCTTATCTTCTACCCGCCCGTTTGTGAATGGTATCTCATTTTCCGAGTCCATTTATGAATGGCCTCATATCCTCTTTGAGCCCGTTTGTGAACGGTGTCTCATTTTCTGAGTCCATTTGTGAATGGCCTCATATCATCCTAGAGCCCGTTTGTAAACGGTGTCTCATTTTTCGAGTCAATTTGTGAATGGCCCCATATCCTCCTTGAGCCCGTTTGTGAACGGTGTCTCATTTTTCGAGTCCATTTGTGAATGACCCCATATCCTCCTTAAGCCCGTTTGTGAACGGTGTCTCATTTTTCGAGTCCATTTGTGAATGGCCTCATATCCTCTTTGAGCCCGTTTGTGAACGGTATCTCATTTTCGAAGTTCATTTGTGAATGGTCTCATGTCCTCCTTAGGCCCATTTGTGAATGGTGTCTCATTTTCTGAGTCCATATGTGAATGGTCTCTTATCCTCTTTGAGCCCGTTTGTGAACGGTGTCTCATTTTCCGAGTCCATTTGTGAATGGTCTCTTACCTCTTTGAGCCCTTTTGTGAACGGTGTCTCATTTTCGAAGTCCATTTGTGAATGGTCTCATATCCTCCTTGAGCTCGTTTGTGAACGGTGTCTCATTTTCCGAGTCCATTTGTGAATGGCCCCATGTCCTCTTTGAGCCCGTTTGTGAACGGTGTCTCATTTTCTTCTAAAAACCGTTTCAGAACGATCTTCGTTCTTTCTCTTCAGAATCCATTCGAAAATGATATCTCATTCTCTCATTGTCCGTTTGTGAATGGCGCCGCATCGGGATTATTTTCATTCTAAATTGTGTGACTTTCGCTCTTAGATTGAATTCATTTCTCCATTTATTCTGAACTACCAGCTCATGGTAGCGAGAATAAATAATTTTTTATTACATTCCAATTCTAGGACTTCGTTTAGGGTCTTGCATTAGGGAGTATATGTTTGCGTCTAGGTTGCATTTTGTCTAAAGTCCTTTGTTGATTAAAGCTGCGAAAAATGGCTCTGTCAGTTTTGCTTTTGTATTCGATGACTACGTCATCTCTGCCAAAGAGGGGCATCTGTAGACACCCCCATTTTGCTATACTTTAAAGAAGCAAAAGATTTGGTAGTTTGTCAAGTTTCGAGTCTGTATTCCACCTTAGATTAGGCATTCATGCATTTTAGGGTAGATATCATCTCGTTATAGGAGTTTTGAAGTTGATCCGTGATCCTAAAGGTCTCTAGGGGGTTCCGTTGGCCTCCGAAATATGTAAAATCAAGTTTTCAAGCAAGTGAAAAAACCTGCTATTTTTTGGGATTTTTAAGGTTTCCTTCATTTTCGCCTATTTTTGCACTACAGGGGTATTTTGGTCATTCTCGATGTGTCTTGTTTGAGCCCCGAGTTATATTTGAAAAATCTTGAGTGATTTTACAAATTTTGAAAAAGCTGCTATTTTTAGAAATTCATGGGGCTTCCACATTTTCATCATCTTATGGATAGTTCAATCATTTCTCATATATCCAAAACCACCTTGAGGGTACGGCTGATGGATTAGGAGTAATTTCGTAAGATTTGGGAAACCTGCTAAATTTAGATCTCTCAAGATTTTCTCTTAGTCTTGCACTTCGGGGGTATTTTAGACATTTTCAACATATCATATTTGGTCCCTAAGTTGTGTCTAAGAAATCTTGAGTCCGTTCATAAATTTTCAGAAATCTGCTATTTTTGGAATTTCTCAGGGTTTTCCCTAGTCTCGCCAAATTCTAGCACCTCGGGGTAATTTGGTCTTTTCCTTTGTAATTCTTTTGATCCCTGAAATATGTCTGAAAGATTATGAATGATTTCCTAAATTTTGGAAAAACTGCTAAATTTAGAATTTCTCAGAGGTTTCGCTTAATTTGGAAATTCTGAGTGTTGAGGGCATTTTGAGTATTTTCAAGGGATACCAAATGAGCCTGTTTAATATTGCTCACCGAAATGACCCAATTTTAAAAGTTTTTATTTTTGAAGGTTGACCACAAAGACTTTCTATTTTTAATTTTTCCCTTTAGAGGTGAACCAATTTGAGGGTATTTTGGTCGCATTTGGATGTGTAACAGTCGAATAAGGGGATTTTGGTCCGAAAAGTTATTTTTCAGAAAAGATAGTCCGATCATGTGTGAGGGATGCACCATAAATGTCAAATGGGTTGGGTCCATATATAGAATGTTGAATTTAGAAAGATTTTATTGAATTTTTACGGAAAAAACCTGAAACCCGTGTGAAATGGCCCATTAGGCTAAAGCCTGCAAAGATGAAGCTCATGTGTGTTCACTCATATGGGTCAACCACCATGGTGGGGGCCCCACATGGCTGACCCACATGAGTTGAGCATCCAACCTTGATGATGTCACAATACTGACATCATATTTGTTAAAAGAAAAATAAAAAGAATAAAAAAAGAAAAGAAGGAAAGAAAGAAAAGATGAATGATTGCTTAAAAATGTTTTCTTCCAAAAGAAGCAATGTGGAATGAGAATAGCATGTCTTGATTGACAAGTAATTAAGATTGGAATCAAATCCAAATTGGAAACAAGAAAGAAAGAAAGCAACAGGGGAAAATTCGAAACAACCAAAAATAAGAGTTGTCACATTGGAAACTACTATTTCTCTCTTAACCCTAGCTTTTTTGTATAAAAATCAAAGCAAACAATCATAGGAAGGATTCAAAAAAATCTAAATTCCTCATTTTTTTCTCTTCTCCCAAGAAAAAAAAAGAAAAGAGAAAGAAACTTCTTCTCTCTTGAAGTGTGTTCATCTCTCTCAAGGGTTTTTCACAAAAGGGATTCTTGAACTCCCTTTTCTTCTTCAACAAATCACACATCAAGGATCTTTGGGGTGTTCTTTGGGACTTCTTCATTATATAAAAGGGTGCGACAAAGCGTATACCTCGGATCTACGCACCCTATAGACAAGGAGCACGATCAACGGTAGGATCTTTATCTTTGTAATATCAAAAGTAGAAAAGCATGCTAGGGTTTTACTTTTGATAGATCAAATTAATGAATTTTTTCTTGAAATTCCAATATGTTATAATATAGATTATAAATTTTCAAAATCCAAAATTTCACCAAAAAATTAATTTTCCTCTATTTAATAATGATTTTCTTTCGTTTTTTATTGAATATGGATTTAAATCGGATTATCAAAGCAAGTGTTTGAAAACGTGGGTTTTTTTAAAAACTGATATTTTTTGGGAATTTTATAAAATAAAATACTATTGGAAACTTAATTACCAATCGCGGTTTTGACGTTTTAATTTTTATTCTATTTTTCAAAAAATAACCCCGAAAGGGGTTATTTCTTGATAAACGAAGCCAAACATATATCAAACCATGTCCAAAATTTGTGAAATCTTCTTTCCAAACCAATTTTGTGATTTCTATACCATCCAAAATTTTTTGGAGTTTTTAGAATTTCGTTAATCCAGTTTGAAATTATTTTAAATTTCGGCCAGTTTTTATAAATATCAAAAGGTTTTAAAAATTGATGAAACTCTCCAGAATTAATGTTCAATAATAAATTGAATTTCTCATGAAATTTGTTTTTCGAAAAAGGGTTATTTTGTTTGATTTCTAATCGCTTCTTCGTTTTACGTGTAGTAATTCTTTTTTATATTAAATTAATGAAATTTCGAATCTTTTTCCTACAGACCAGTAGTTTAGACCATTAGAAGGTTAGTGAAAAATTTTCAAAAGATTTTACAAAGGTTTAATATGGTTTCACAATTTTCTTTTAAAAAAAACGGGTTTTAATTCCTAGGAAACGAAATCCCTTTTTTATTCAAAAATTAATTTTATGGAGGAGCATTAATTATTAGGTCTTGAAATTTTGACAGTAAATCATATAACCTATTTTATATCTACTGGAATTTGTACATGATTTTAGGATACCAGTTAATCTACGTTTTAATTGATTCAATGATTTTATCCGAATTGTGTGTGAATTTTAATTGGCATCAAATCTTGATAAACGCTTTTGAAATTTTTACAGTAGTCTAATACCATGATTCTATCTATAGTGTAAAGTTTTACTTGATTTGAGATTCTTATGCTATGAGTTGATTTGTTAATTTGTAATCTGACCTAAATTTTAGAAATTCGAAAATTAATAGCAAAACTTATTCCAAATTTATGAAACGCTTCCAGTAGTCTAAACTCATTCATATCTTGTTACTAAAAATGTTACAATGAATTTGGAGTTCAATTGCTTAGGGTTACTGTGTAATCCTAGCAATCTGGTCTTAATGTTAATAAATCACAACTTAATAGCAAATCAACACAAAAGTCAGTGAAAACTTTCAGAAAACCCTAATTTTTCATCATATATTTAACTTTAAATTGTTTGAAACAGAAACCCTAGAGGTTATAGATTCCCTTTGTAAATTGACTATGCTATGACGGTTTAACTGCCGAGATCGCATTCATAATCGTATACTAATTGTGATCGTTCCTGCATAATTTGACCATGTAAATTATAGTATGTTGTTGGCTCCGAGGTCCACTATCCACGGAAATCCTGAGAATCATGCCAGGCAATAATATACTATAATTTATGTGTTAAATTATACAAGGATTGAGAGCATGATGCCCTTCCATGGATGCAACTCAAGGCTGAAATTTGCCAACCATAGAGCCTATGGTATTCCTTAGATGTTAGGAATTGAAAATCTTTGAAAAATTAAAAATTATTTACTTAATAAATTAAGATCATTTGATCAATGCTTTTGGAACCATTGGATAATGGTATCTCTTCGTAAGGATCAATTAGGAACACTTACCTCGCGCTGTGTCCTAGGTTTTAGGGTGTCCTAGAGTTAGGGAGTTCAGCCTCATCACAACTGATTGCTATGGATAGCAACCGTGCCATAGATCTAGTTACACTAGTCACCCAATTTTCTCCTAGGACAAACCTAGTTACCAGGATGTAGGTTAACCTACATTAGTCTAAGAGATGTCTTACTCTTAAATATGACCATATAGCATCTCAGATGAAGTCATAGGATAGTAAAATCTTCAATTTGAATTAAATAATTTATCTTAAACTGTTAAACAGTCAATCCAGTCTAGATCGGTGTCCTAGATGAGTTAAATATAAGTAGCTTAGTTTAGGTGCACCGAACTACGATCGACTCTGATTCCAGTGAAGCTGGAATACGTAGGCAACTTGGATATTTGAGTGGCATACCAAGCCCGAGTCGGCTCCACACATAAGTGGTGGGGTTTTGTATATTAATCCTTAAATTAAAAGTAATTAAATCACTTAGGACTTTCCATAAAATTAGAATTTTAGGAGAACTTTTACTTAGATTGAATTCAAACAAATTAAGAAAATTAAGATACACATTTAGGAATTATATTAAAATTAGATCTTAGGATGCATGTCACATAGTTCGCACATTAATATAGAGTTAAACGAGCCATTGAAAAGAAATTCAAAAGAGTTAACTTTTGGAATTGAAGACCGATTATCGGGTAGGAATGGTGCATGTGGTGGTAACTCCCCATACCTTCCATTCTCGTAACCAGGAAACGAGTCGAGATTTCTAGTCAATTATGGGTCCTAGATCCCTCATCTAGGTGGCGACTCTGTCACTCTCTTTTGCGTGGAATTCGGATTGCCTTAGTGATCCCAAGTTCACGGAAAAGGTGAATTAAATCACACCTTGCTAGGCTCGGCGGTTTACCCCTGCCCTTATGGGTACTAGGTTGCACGCTTGTTTGTACCCTATGGCTTGGTTGCTGCCTGCTTGGTTGGGTAATTAAAATCAACAATAAAAAGCACACGCCATTCGCGTGGGTACGAGAGACCAAGAGAGAAGAAGGCGGTTCGCGGGGCATTCCCCTCTTGCGGGATCGGGTCCTACAAGGGGATCTCTTGACTGTAAGTAGACAAGTCTCTTCGAGAGCATAGATATGCTCTGAACTATAATATGTATTTTTGATATTACTTATTTCTTGCTTACAGAAATTCACATATATCAAAGTGAAAGCTCCCCCTATCTATGTGCATCTAATCTAAATGTTAGAGTTCCAAGCACGTAAGCCCTTGATTCAAGGTTAATCACCTTTAACCATTTTGAGTTGCTCCATTTAAATGATAGTCACATATTGAATTGGAATGGATGAATATTAGACAGAGGATATGAATTTGAGGCAGATGGTCTAATAAACACATGGATAAGAGAATGAAATCAATGAGGTACATATCCATGGCAACCAAAAGATCATGTATATGAAGATAAGAACAATAAAGCTCAATATACATGATCAAAATGGAAGAATAATACCACATTGCTTTTATCACTTCAAGAATGATAAAAGTGATATTTGAAAATCTCTCGAAAGAAGTAAAACGGAACTTCCTTTCTTCTATCCGGAACTCTTCTACTGATGAGTGTTTATAAGAGCTTAGATCAATGCTTGACCATTTCTTCCATGTAAGGGAGCATCTTCTGATAAATCGTTCCAGATTGAGAGATTGGGTACTTGTTTTAAATCTTCTCCTTCATCAATGGGTCATCCGTGAGAGGATGAGCATGAAGTGCACATGCTAGCCTTTAGACATGAATCTTCAATTTCCTTAGTTTCTGTACATCCTTCACTGCAAAAAATGTAGAGATGGACACAAGAAAATTGAGTACATATACCATCTTATTACATCTGGCACTATGGAAGGAGACAAGTACCATAGAGAAGCTGCGAAGGACATATGATTTGAGTAGAGTCCTCCGAAGCTAGAATCTTGGAATAGATGATGGGACCAAACTCAAAAATATTTTTAAATCTTCCCTCTTCCAAGAAATTGTCATTGGCATTTGATAATTCTTATAATGTAAGGCCTAAATATATACAATGGCTTAGATATGAATGTAAAAAGCACAGCCATTGGATCTTATCATGATAATATATTTTCATTCAAAAATACATGATAAGAGCTTACTTCATAGACAATGAGATGATCATCTCAAGCACTATCCAATGAAGAAGGGTTCTAGAGATTTTTCTAACTCTAGAATAAGATACTTATCATTGGCGGAGATAGAAATATATAAGTCTATCCAAGATAAGTATAAGGCCTAAAAGAATATGGCACTGAGGCATTAGGCCAAGGAACTTGTCAAAAGATGAGAGATGATCTCAACTTTAAAGAATAGGACAAGACCCAACTACAACACATATGGAGCAATGTGGCTACACATGAGTTTACTTATCATATGTGATGCACATCAAACATCATATGATAGGATGGATGGACAGACATTGAGCATGTATAACTCTCCCTTTGTAAGTGACTCATACAGTGTATGAATCCAAAGGGTTGTCCAACCGCAGAGACACTAAGGGATTTAAAGGTGAATGATTTTCAAACCACCCTTGGGCCACTAATGCATGATTTGCTAAGGTTTAAGGTATAAACCTAGCATACCATGCTCCCCCTAAATATGTGCATATAATATATATATATATATATATGTGTGTGTGTGTGTGTAACACACACGGCACACATATGGCTAATCATGGTTAAGATGTTGGCTAAAAGCCAAAGAAATTAGTGTTTTAATTAAAGGTGAGTGTACACTCTCTATCTTACAGGATAAGAGGACTATGAGTACTAATTGAGTGATTTTTAAATTTAAGTTTACCATCTTTACCATGTACCCAGTAGCATACAAGGGGAAATAACTGTAGATTATATAGATTATCAATTAAGCTTAAATCTATAGAACTTAGACATTATAAGAGGGATCAATAGAATCCCATGTCTAAGAGAGACATCCATGGCTCATGCAATGAGCGCATTCATGGATAGTCTACCATGTTTCGACACAAGAAACATGGTCCAAGCATCTATGCCTACATCCACAAACCACTATATAAAAGATAGGGCTTTTTAAGCACAAAGTGCAAAAGGCCCATGGAAAACTAAGTTGTGTGGGATACAAGTATTCCCATCACAATGTGTTACATTTAAGGTTTAAAATTTCGGTCGAAATCTGGTACAAAACCCCGAAAGTAATATTTTATTAAATATTAAATAATATTAAAAAAAAGATTTTTTTGGTCAAATTTAAGAAAAACCAAAATTCCGACTGAAATTTAGAAATTTTGGTTGAAATAAATGATCGTTTCGGTTTTTATGGGTTTCGGTGTCGGTCTCCACCGAAATCCGAAATTTCGGTCCTAAATTTTGAATTTCGGTCGAAATTTAAAACCATGGTTACATGATAACCACTACAATGAGTAGTTACCCAACAGAAATACTAGATTCCTATGGCATTTTCAATTTTACTCAATTGAGTTTCACACATTGAATCTAGACTCATTTTTAATTCTTTAGGTGCATAGTAATAAACATACTCAATTTACTCAATTAAGCTTTTCTGAAATACATCAATTTAACCCATCAAGATTTCTTATGCATTTAATGATACTCATTAAGCACATAAGAATGAGTTTAAAGGAAAACTAGGTGCATAGTAATAAACATACTCACCTAGGGAATAAGAGATGTCTAAGAAAGGATTTGAGTGAATTTTCTTAGACATGGGTTTTAACACTCAATTTTGCTAGAAATAGCATTCCACCTATGCTGAATATTTCAAGATCTAGCAAAAGCCAAAATTATCCTAAATAGAGTTCAAGAAAGAAATGAATGAACTTGAAAGATCAATTTGAACTCAAGAGCAAAAAGAGAGGTCAATTTTCATGAAAGGACACATATGGTTTTCACATTGAATTTTCTATTGTGGACGCTAAGTGCACAAGTGATGTGATTTGCACTTAGATAGGCTTTTCAAGTAAAGATATTCAATAAAGCACAAAAAAAATGTGATCGTTTAAGCACAAAGAGCAAAGATACAAACTATTAAGAACATGAATAATGACGAGTATTTAAGCTCAAAATTAAAAAGATATATCATTAAGCTCATGAAAACTAGATACAAAGAGTATTCAGTGAATTAAAGTACCTAGTAAGAATGTGAATGAAATGAACATTTAGCATAGCCCCTAAACTAACTCATTAACTAATTAGATTAGAGTGATTCTTTTGGAACCCAAATCCCTTTAGTTCCATCCAAGTTTATTTGTGGGGAGTGTACCTTTTCTTATCAAAATAAACTTGTTAGATTTCATAATTCTAAGCTTACACTCGTAATTGTGATGTCTAGATCTACCATAATGGGTACAATAGTAATGATTGGTAGATAAGGAACAAATGGAATCACAAGACTTAGAAGTATGTTTATCTTTTTCTTCTTGAAATCTTTGATTCTTATTAGAGAGTTTTTCATTTCTTTGTTCTTCATTTTCACAAACATGTTTATATTTTTCAACAAGTTCAATGTTTGTGATTTCAAGGCTTTTAATTTCTTTCTCAAAGGCATTGCATCTTTGAAACAAGTCAACATTTTTGTTTATAAAAAATATGCTCAATTTACTTAATTTTTCATTTCTTTTCAAACTTTCATTTATTTCCAATTTTAAATTTTTAATTTGAATTTCAAAATCAAAAATTAAATGTTTGAAAGAAATTTCATTTGCAAAAGATTTTTGTAAAGTCTCTTTTTGTCTAAGAATTTCATCATTTGAAAAGAGACAAACATTTTTCTCAAAAATATTTTCTAATGAAGTCCAAATATCTTTTGCATTGATGCAATTTGAAATTTTGTCAAAAATATTAGGAGTTAAACCACAACACAATAAGATCATTGCCTTTGAGTTCAAGAAAAATAATTTCATATCACCTTCCGTGCATTTTCTTAAAAAAGAAATTCCCTCATCAATGACATCTAAAATGTCATGATCTATGGATTTGAGATAGGCATACATTTGTGCTTTCCAACCTCCATAATTTGTTCCATCAAAGAGTGCAAGAATTAGGGTGGTTCGGCCTTTCTCAAGATTCATATGGATTGTCACAGATCTTTTCTTTTGTAGATTTTTTAAAATTAAAAAATCTCTTGAAGAGCCTTAGCTTTGATATCAAATGAAATATAAGTGTGACAACTCAAGAGGGGGGTGAATTGGTCAATTAGAAATTTTAGGCTTAATTAAGGGAAGATTAAAAATTATTCCATTTAATTAAGCACTAATTAGTCTAACCATTGTTCAAGTAGGTATATCAATAAAGCTAGGGTTTAGACATTCTAATCATGCACATTTAGCTAACCCTTGTTCAAATAAATATTATAATGCTTAGGGGTTTAAACATTTCAATCAAGTGCATTTACTAACCCATGTTCAATCAAAAGCACAAATATAAGTTAGGTTAGAGATAACCAATCGTCACACGTGCAAGAGAAGGAAAGAAAGAGAGAGAGAGAGAGAGATAATGAACACAATGTTAGGATGATCCAAAGCATTCATTTGAAAGGCCCTCACATAGATAGGGTGTGTACAAAAAATCAGCTCCATAGGATCATCCTAACCCATCCAAAAGTAGAGAGCAAAATAGACAGACACCGTTTGCCACAAATCTACTCATTTTTGCCCTCCGCTTTTGGAGGGGTCAGGATGATCCAATGGAGCTGATTTTTGGTACACACCCTATCTATGATGGGGCCTTGCAAATGAGTGGTTTGGATCACCACAAAAAATGTGGGACCCATGTGTTTGGGCCCTCAAGCTTATATAAGCTCAAGCTCACAATCATTTTCCTCATCGAACATATAACGACCTTGTATTTTTCAAACGGCGAGAAATCAGAAAAGTGACGAGAATAGAAAGGCAATTTTAGCGAGGAAAAGCGAGAGACAATTTGAGCTGTTGTTTTTTAAACATGCCCGAACCCTAGACATAAAGCTAAAAAAAAAAAAAAAACTCTTCTCTTTTTCCTCTTCTTTTATATTATTATTGAGTCTCGTCTCATCTCTGCAGAGGTTTTTGCTTTCTACCGGAGAAGATGGTGGAGGGGAAGAAATCATCTTCCGTGTCAGATGTGGGAGCATGGGCAATGAACGTTGTAAGCTCCGTTGGAATTATAATGGCCAACAAGCAGCTCATGTCCCCCAACGGTTATGCTTTCAGCTTCGGTCAGTATCTCTCTCTCAATCAGATCTGAGATCTTTCCTTGTCTTCGCGACTTTACCCGAATTTTGCATCACTTTCATCTCAATTTGTGCTTTTCAGCCATAAATTACACTAGTAATTGCTCCGTTGTTTTAACTGGTTTTGCAATCTCTCTCTCTCTGAACTGAACTGAATCCGACATCTATTTGTAAATCTCCGCCATTCCGATCTGATCGTTCTTCTATAAATCCAATGTGATTTTTTTTTCCCAGTTTGAGCTATTTCAGCCAAGATGCTGTATTGATAGTGTACTCCCTCATTTTGATTGGTACTCTCTGATTTTGGATTGAAACCAATTATTTTCTCTCAGTCCTAACCCTGGACCGAATTTCACTATAGGCCTGTTTGGATTTCAAGAAAAACATTTTTGATGGAAATTTTATCTTTCTACAATTTAGAGGTAAATGATATGATTATTTTTTATTTGGAGGGATATATTATCATAACCCGAAGGTCCCTTCGAGGAGGGATGGTTCAAGTCATCTGTTTCTGTCTGTAGACAAGTAAGAAATTTTAGAAAGATTTTTCCTTTCCCAACTTTTACAGAAAATTCCTACAATCCAAACATGGCCTAATGAGAGGATACTCTACAATGAGCATACTTTCTTTTCTCCTTTACTCAGTTCTCAGATCTGAACATTTCTATTTTGACAGAAATTGATTTTTGTTTGTGCATTCCCTCTGTAAGGCAATTCTTTCTCTAAGGCCCTGTTGTGAGTCCAGTAAGGCAATTCTTTCTCTAAGGCAATTTTTTTCTTATGCCAACCGATTGTGAGTCCAAAACCAATTATTGGACTCAATTTTAAACGTAAGTTGAGTCCAATAATTGGTTTTAGACTCGCATTCAGTTGACATAATCTCAAACGAACAGGGCCTAAATTACTGGACTGTAATCTATTATTTTCCTTTGAAATCATCCTATTGATTTATGTGTGATTTTCTTTTATTTGTGCTTTTTGAGCTGCAAATTGCTTCAGATTGCACTTCCTACATGCATCCTTGGTTGTGGGTTCTCATTGGTTTTCTATCAAATACTGTTTCGCCCTCAAACAGACTATTTTTCTCTAGGATTTCTTCATCTTTCCTTTTGATCTGCACATTGTTTCATGCTTACCTTCTTAAATTTTGTCATATCATTTTTCAGACTTTCAACCGGCATCTGCAACCTTTCTGTTTGATCTGTACCATACCCAATTTCTATCTGTTATGTCTTTTTCTAATTTTTTTTCTGTTGTTATAACTTTTTCATTTTGCGCTTTTCTCCTCCGGCTATGTTTTTTGTCAGCTCTTCTGGGCAATAATTTCTCTTTCATTTCTTTTCTTTTTTTCATTTGTGGAGACTAAATGCAGTGGTGTATTTCTAGTCCTGCTTCTTTGCAGACTCTCGGTTCCATTTTTTCTATTGAATCTAAATTCTTTATAGAAGTTCCTACAAAAGAATCTGATAATTTCCTTTTCAATTTCGTAAAAAACATGTCAATTCCCTTCAATTTGTGTTGTTCCAGTCCTGAATTATTGGAAACCTTAGTTCTGCAATGTATGTAAGCCAATTCTTTCTGTAAAGCTCTGCCTTACAGTCATCTTTCCATAATTAATCCCTTGTTTTGATCTTTCCAGCCATGATGACATTTTGTAAATTTTCTCTTATATTGATACTTCTAACCACAATCTTTTCTTTTCATCTCTCTCTTCTGAATTTTCTGCCCACCATATTACGCTTGATGCCCTTTGATCGGCAACTCTCTCGAAGTTGTATTGAATTTTATTTTTTTCATGTAAAGACCTTTCCTAGTGAATCGTCTTCTTCAATAATTTTTTTCATTTCGTGCTTTCTGCCCACCATTTTAAGCTCGATCCCTTTGACTGGAATCTGACTCTCGAAGTTGTATTGGATTTTATTTTTTCATGTAAAGCCTTTCCCAATGAATCATCCTCGTCAATACTTTCTTCATTTTGTGCTTTGTGAGCCGGCCACTTTACCAAAAAAATGATGTGCAGACGACACGAGAAATTCGCTGTGTTAGTTTTCTAATGTGAAACAGATCTGGGAAAAAGGAATCAAGAACTGCAGTTACTTGTGAAGGGGATCAGGTTACCTGCCTAGTATGTTAGCTCCCAATTGCTTCGTACTTCACTTCTCTGATGCATTCTTGAGCATTGCATTCTGGCCGTTTAACCAGTTCTACTGTCTTTGTTTGCTTTTGTATTGAAAACAATTTCAATTGTAATCCATTAAAACAACAATTTCTCATGTAATTCTGTATCTTATGGATCATTCTCTGTAAAGTTCTCTATATTTTATACATTTTGAGTGCAAATTGCTTTAAATTGAATCTTTTGAACCTGTCCTTGGGTGTCCTTTTTCGGTATTTTAATCAGTTCTACAATCTCTGTATTTAGTTTGGAATGATGCAGCTTCTTTCCATATATCTTCACATTTTCTATCTCTTCACATCTTATCCTTTTTCTTTTCTGTAAATTGTTCTCATTCTTCTGTGACTTACCATAATTTACTAGTCAGTGTGTCTTCTTTTCACTTAAAAATCATTACTGAAGTATCTCCATTTTGCTTCGGAGTGTAAATTTTGTCTTCCTTTTATTCATTATTATGTATGCTTAATCTTGTTTAATGTTTCAGCCACAACTTTAACTGGATTCCACTTTGCTGTGACTGCATTGGTCGGTTTGGTTTCCAATGCCACCGGTTATTCTACATCGAAACACGTTCCTCTATGGGAGCTTCTATGGTTCTCAATTGTTGCTAATATGTCCATCACTGGGATGAACCTCAGCCTTATGCTCAATTCCGTGGGATTTTATCAGGTCTGGGTTACTTAAAACATCAGACCTCACATAGAAGTTGAATTTTAACTGTCCAGATATGGTAGTGATTGCTGCTAAATTTGTGATATAGATTTCAAAGCTTAGCATGATTCCTGTGGTCTGCATAATGGAATGGATCCTTCATGGCAAAAATTACTCAAGAGAGGTGAAGATTGCTGTGGTTGTAGTTGTCGTAGGTGTGGGTGTCTGTACGGTAACAGATGTAAAAGTGAATGCCAAGGGTTTTCTTTGTGCCTGTGTAGCAGTCCTCGCTACATCCTTGCAGCAAATTGTAAGTAGTTTTTTCTTTGTTTGCGTTGATCTTTTCTACTGAAGGAATTTCTTTCTTGTCTGATTAATCTGTGAATTCAGCTGCATTGTGATCGGGATTATATTCAAGTTTCTTATTATGATAATGATATGAGGATGCCTAGAGAGGGCATCAGGACAGCCACTCCTTGCTCACTGTGAACGTGAGCCAGACTGCTGACCATTGCGCGTGGTGCGTAAGGAGTGGCAGTCCCAACCCTAATATCTTGGCATCCTCCAAGCATTCCTCTTATTATTATTTTGCTAATTGTGTGCATAAATTTTATTCAATACTTACACTATCATTCAGTATATTGATTTTTTTAGGTCATGGTTTTCTTTTGTTGATGTAGGCATGTGTAATTGCCTAATTTAGTAATTTTCTGCATACTTGTTCTTTTTATTTTATAATGTTATTTTCAGACCTGATTTTAGTAATATATTATTATAAAAGTTGTGCTTGATTTTGTGTAAGAATCTTAGCATGGGTCTCCGTCGTTACCTTCAAACTCCATGGTGCTTTCACATAACTTCTATTTGACATTTTTTCGAAAAAAAAAAACTCAGATAATGAATACTACAAACTGAACCTAGACAAGCTAGATAGAAAAATAAACAGAACAAACAAAACACAAAAAGCTGCCACTAGCCTTCCTACAGAATAGACATCTTGTCCAACACAACTAAATCAGTACATTCAACTGCTAAGTTTGCTAACTTATCAGCTCTATGGTTCCCTTCACAATTGTTAGAGGAAATACTTTCCACTCACTTGGATAAGCGATTCTTCAAATTAATGTTTCAAAACGTGAATGCTAGACAAAATTCAGCCAAAGTAAACCCTCGATGACTTTTCACGGCACTATTGAGTTCTTTGTTGACACAGTCATAACTCAGGAGAGTCAAAGGAGTTTTCATCGACTTGGTCAGACAAGAACTCGCTCTATAGGTAAAAGGAAGTCAAATTGGGCGAGTCGACGATTGATGCGGGTATTTTTGAAACAGTAGTTTTTTTTTTTTTTTGAATGATTTAATTTCCTTCAGTTTTGAAAAAATGGTTCATATCATTAAATGCACTCCTCTTTCACCAAGGGAGAGGACTCTCAAGTTTTGGCCATCTCATTATCATCAATCAGTCATTTTCAATCTTTAAATGCATTTATTCACATAATTGTTTATGAATGATGAAATTTATTAATAAAAAAGCGTAGCTTGCCCACCGAGCCACTCTTGTATAGGAAACCTCCCTTGAGCCACATTGGTAGCTTCCCTCAAATTTTGCAAAAATGAAGCATCAATATATGAACAATCGTCCATGGAGCTAGACTGTCCTTTGTTGACCAGCAATAACATTGAGGAGTAACTCTCCGCCACCAATTTTCCTTCTAAATCACGACAAAAAATTTAATGTCTGGTAAGAAGAACCAACACCTTGACTTTATTGTAAGCTTTTATCCCTACTCTACGCAAGTAGACTCCCAGCACCTCTTCACCATCATTCCTAAAAGAAGTGCTGATGCTTACAACACTTAGATTGTCTAATGAGATATTGTGATTTTAAAAATGTAATATGTTTGATATGATATCTCGATATGGTTAAAGACATGGATAAGGTGTCAGAGGTATGGCTGTCCATTTTTTCAAAATCCTAGGCACAAATACAAATACCGGTTAAGTGTTAAAAAAAAGAAATAGAAAACTTCACTAGATTTAACTTAAAAAACGAGATTAGTAAATATTTATTGGTTACAATATCTACAAGACACATGTAACATTAACAAACACAAAACAATATAGTTGATACGACTTGTGTTCTTTATATTTAAAGCAGGATCACTAGTTCGAAAACTAGATGTATCCATGGAGTACTCAATGTCGGTTAGGTATTCTATTGTGTCGGACATGATACATTAAACCTATTCAATATCCTGTTACCTATGTAGTGAATCTCCTCATCATTGGTCTACTATCCTTTCGCTGCCCTTTCCAGCTCTGATAGTCTTGGACTGATATTCCCAGAATTCCTTTCCCACAAGAGCCTAATGGATGGCAAGCATTTAATCCCATTTTCTAAGGTCTTTTTTTGTAGCTGCCCTAAACTTGTCAAACCATTCAGAGTTATAGATAAGTTGTATAGGAGTTTCTGAATCGTGTTTGCTATAATAGGAAACTCATTTTGTTGGGTCAGGTTTTATAGCATAAGGGCTGTGCAGTAGGTTACACACATGGTCTAGTAATAGTTGATATTTGATCTATAATTTCTTTTCTATAGATTTATAACTAGGGTCACTATTAGTTATAAACTCCATGATATTCTCCGGATCTATTTCTATAACAATGGAATAAAAAAAGGAAAATAAGCATTCTTAACCATGCAAGATGCAATGAATTTTAGGAAACCAACTCCTTTAGATAAGAAACTAAAAAGTTGAGTAATAAAGATTATTTTGTATCCGTCAATCCAACATCCATAATACTACAACCATTGAATTTTCATGAGAATTTGATCTCAGCCAAGTAATTGTGTATCTTATAATACTGCATCAAACATTGGTTGTCAATACGGAGAGGTGGCAACATTAAAATCGAGGTTGGTATCATAACAAAGCATGCCAACCATCATGTCATCTCATCTCGATCAACGATACCTTCCTTTTTCAAAGCACTTTTTTTGCTTGGTTGGTGTTCTGGGGTCGTTCGTGGTGGAAAACATTGTTTCAACCCCACAACATTATCATCCTCATCTTCCCCTTCCCCTTCAACTTCTACTGTCGCACTATGTGGTTTACCAACCTCTGCCATAAAATCTAGATTTTCTATTCTGTATGATTCTAAAAGTTTTGAAACTCCATTTTACTTTTTTTCATTCACTTTAACACATGCTAGATGTTCTTTTAATCGGTAATACATCCACCCGATATAACTTTGTCGCAAAATATGCAAATTGTTTGATTTCGTTTACCCCACACCGGTGTATTATAAGCTAATTCCAGGTCATCGGATCTATCGGGGGCGGAACCAATGGATTAGACTCCTTTGGAGGGTCCCACAATCATCTTTTTATTTTTGAATGGTCATCCCATACTCATGTTGTTCTTTAAACTTAATTGAAATTGCAAAGAAAAGAATAATACAACTAAAAGAAATCTGAAAGAATGCAAATAAAACATAAAATGTAGTATTTTTTTATTTTTTTTATAAAATGTCCATGAAAATTTTCTAGAGGATTCATTAGCCGACCCCAACTAGTTTGGGACAAAGGCTTAGTTGAGTTGAGTTGATTTTTATAAAATGTAGTATACTTATATGGGGTACCTCTTTCGAATATACAGTTTTGAAGAAAGAAAATACTCTTCCGGGCCTCCTCATGGTGTAAAGTTCTTTGGAAGTAGAACCATAAATGCAAATGCAAATAAACCTGGAATAATGATAATAAAATGATTTGAGGAAGATACAAGTGTTGAAGAAATGGAAAGTTTGATGGGTTTTTATAGCCCTCATTGTTTTTTTGGTTGGGTGGGGTTGTGGGATAAAGGACGCAAAAACCCTTCTAACAACTATTAAATGGTCAAAAAGGTAAAAAACTTATACGTAAAGTAATAGCCGATGGGGGCTGGGGGAGGGCAAAATTCTATTTTAAAAAAAAAACATACGGTTCCTAACGAAACAGAGTAGATCAAAATGAATTTTTGATGTGATCCTACCCTTGGATCTTCATTTTATTTGTTTTTTTTGGCACATTTATTGGACCATTTATTCATTATTTTGATAGCCTAGATGTGGGGGATATCCGCATATTCTAGGGCCCACACATTGCACACAACTTAGACCTTTATCTTAATAGTTTTCATTAGGATTGACTCTTTTACCCTTAGTGCATATTTTCCTGTGTTGTAGGACGGGTAGATCAGTCTTTATGCATAACTTAAGTCAGTTAAGTTATGACTTATTTTTATTGGTTGATATTGGGGCTCACATGACATAGGATATAAAAGAGAGTGGTGGAGGAGAAATAACCCTAATTTTGAGAGTTTAAAAAAAAAACGTGAATAGCAAAGGGAACCGACGGCCTCTTCTCCTCCATGCCTAGGGCGTCAATCGCTCTCCTCTCTCCATGTGGTAGGTTTCTCTCTCTCCCTACCTCTCTTTCCTCCCTCTCTTCTCTCTTCCCTTGCTTCTCTTCACCAATCATCTTCTCTTTGATCATCTTCTCCTTCATCTTCTTCTCAAAACCTTCTATTTCTTGATCTTTCTACCTTTTCTTTCTCTCATTTCTTCTTCTTCTCTGTTCTGTCTCTATTTTCACCCCTCCAAACCCTCTTCCTGCTTGTTTCCCATCATCTTCCTTTTCTTTCTTCTTTCCTACGAACTTTTCACCTCTCTTTTGCCTTCTCTTGATTTTCCCCTTGGAGGTTCCCTACTTGAAGAACACACCGACGGACTTCTCCACCGCTCCTTTTGGCATCTTTCAAGCTTTTGGGTTGAGGTATTGCTGCGTTTATTGGGTAAGATCGTTTTAGTATGCTCAAAACCCCTTTCTTGACTATTTAGACCTTTAGTTCATGGTAGGTTTTCAGTTTTCACCTTTACCCCTTAGTAGTGATCTAGGTTGTTTCTTCACCCTAAATAAGTCCTTTGGGCCCTAGATTTATTGACTTAAGTTTCTGGACAGCAAGCATAATAAATCTGATTTTTCAGTTTTGTGAACCCTTTCATGTCTTGTTAATGCTGGGGACTTTTATATTCAATTACTATTTGATTTAGCATCTCGCATTGATTTCTATCTTTAAGGCTAACTTTACATGGGTTTTCTTGGCTGAAACTAACTGCTACTGTTCACTTATTTATTTGGGCATGACATGGCTATTGAAACTTGAAATATTAATCCCCATGATCTCCATTTAGATCTTGGTTGTTGTCGCAAACCCTCCCGGGCTTTGCACCAATTTTTGAGCAGAATGTTTTGTTACACCTATTTGTACTCTAATTTCCATTGATACGAAATGTTTCGTACATTTCGGACGAAACTTTTATGCCATGGACTAAAGAAGTAACTGCAGCTGAGAAATACCACCCACTCCATCTTCAAATATAATGATGTCATCCCCATAATAAGTAATATAGTGTTCCCCGCTATGCTGTGAAGAGTGAATAGTTAAGCCATTCTGATGAAACTTGTTGATGACAATAGCTTCCCTGAACTTGTCAAGCCAATCAGGAGGGGCTTGTCTAAGTCCATAGAAGGGTGGTTGAGGATGGTGGAGGATTCACGTAAGTTTTACAATTCTCCATGCAAGAAAACATTCTTAACGTCCATCTGAAATACTAGCCGATGACAAGTGGATGCTATGGCAATGAGAGTGTGAATTGACTCAGACATTACCCAAGTAATTCTGCATTCACCCTTGTGTAAACACATGATATATACAATGATGGAAAGGCCACGCCAGTGTCTAATCCCCCCTATTGTATTGTACATGATGGGCCCCTACCAATATTTTAGTAACCTTAAATGTCCTCATCACATATTGTACTTTTGAAGTTGTGGTTCGGTTCTACCTTTGGAACTGAGGTTTAGGCTGCCCCACAGCTTGCCAAGAGTATGATTGCTGGGCTTGTCTTGATTGCTATAAGACCCAGGGATGGATGGATGGTATAAGTAACTACTGCAGACGGAAACCTATGCTTTTGCATTGGAGGGGACGGACAGGCTGATAAACACCTCTCAAGGATCATCAAATATGCTACTTATCTCATGCCGATTTGTCATTTCCTTTCCCATACTTGGGGTTTTCAAACTAGGGCTCGTTGCCAAAGGGGTCCATGCGAGCATTCATGCAGCGGTGATGCCACACATTTGTGCATATTTTTTTGCAAAATGTGTTCCCCACTCATGCATGCAAATTTACTAGCATGTTATACTCACTTCTATGAGATGCATGTCTTAAAGCTCAATGAGTTGAGTCAGTTGACTGAGAAAACTAGAGGTGACTTCGACTCGATCAGGGCTAAAGTCATTTTTCCGTGCCTTAGACCATGTAAAAATCAATTTCAAAACTTGGAAAGAATTAAGGCTCTGTTTCTTTCGACGTAAAAATGGACGTAAAATTATTTTTTTGCCCATTTTTAAAACATAAAACAAATTTTGCTTCCAAAGAAACGGAGCCTAAAGAACCTATATCTGTAATTTAAAGACTAAGAGCTTGGGAAGAATCAAGTCTTGGATTTTAAAACATGTCCCGTGTAACAATTACTTGTGCACCCCTGCCCACTACTGGATCTTATAAAGAAACTTCTGGTTTCATATTTTTTATATGCATTGCATGCTAGTAGATCTTGTAGTTTAGAACTATGTCTTATCCTCCAAAGTCTGATCTTGCACTCTCAATTGCAGTCAATTGGCTCCTTACAGAAGAAATACTCTATTGGCTCTTTTGAATTGCTGAGCAAGACAGCTCCAATACAAGCCATTTCTCTTCTCTTGTTTGGGCCTTTCATAGATTACTATCTCAATGGTCAATTCATTTCAAATTACAAGTTTTCTTCAGCTGCAATTGTAAGTCATCACTACTTTGTTAACTTTCACTTTGTACCTTTCCATTTATTTCTTTCTATACTTAACACTTGCGAGTGGCTCAGGTTTTCATACTCCTCTCATGCTCTCTGGCTGTATTCTGCAATGTGAGCCAATACCTCTGCATTGGCCGATTCTCGGCGGTCTCATTCCAGGTGTTAGGACACATGAAAACTGTATGTGTGCTCATGTTAGGCTGGCTGTTGTTTGATTCTGAACTGACGCTGAAAAATATCCTTGGGATGGCTATAGCAGTCCTTGGAATGGTGATTTACAGTTGGGCTGTGGAGATTGAGAAGCGAGCTAAAGAGAGTCTATCCGAAGAGGATATTAGGCTGTTGAAGGATGGGATGGAAAACACATTTTCTAAGGATACTGAACTCGGAGAATCAAAAGCTTAAGCATTCCTCCCCGCCAAAGGAGCATATTTTTACTTCAGCTTATGGATGGGGGCAAACTGGCTGCCAAAGCTGTATTTCAATTAACCGAAAATTCTTTCTTTTTTTGTGCAGATGGGGAAGAAGCAGTGTGGGGAGGTGGGGATATGTAAAATTTATCTGTTCTAAGTGTTATTGCCTTGGGATTTTTTATGTTCTATTCATTTTTTGTTGCAGGGGTGGAGCATCTCAACAAACCCAGTTATATTTTATATGCAACAAAAGAATAGTAAATTCTTTTCTTTTTTATGATGAAAGTGTTAGTGTTTGTAATATTCTTCTATTCGTATTGAATGGCTGATCCCGATGGATTAAATGACTGCTGACCGGAGTCTGGTTCCCGATCATGCGTGTATTTGCCCACCAAGAAACCATTGGCTATCACTTACAAAGCTATTTTGATTACTCATAAGATAGCCCAAGCTATATGCTTGAGCAAAACAAAAAATTTGTAACATTTTCAATATGACTTGCGACAATTCATCGAGCAATAATAATATTGTGAAGAATGAAAATTTGTAGAAAAATAATTATTAAATAATTTTAAGATAAGAAAAAATAACCTGATTTAGTTAGATAAATTGCTAGTAATTTTCAATGTTCATGTTCATATCATTTTTAAGTATTTTTTATTTTTATTTCACCCTTTTAATAACTAACTATTATTTTTATTTTTTTTATATCAAAACAATCTCCTAGATAACACTGGTAACAATATTAATACAAGTGAGAACAGTTCATATTATGTCTAACAACAATTATTCATCTAGCAGTAATAATAGGGCAGTGATATTCCTCCTCCCCCTTAATAGATACCGTTAGGATATATGAAGGGGGGGAGGTGCAACCGTTAACTTCAAATGCTTTAAAAGTTAACGATTTCTGTTGGGTGGGGGGTGGGGGGGTGATATCCATCAGAGGGGGGAAAATATCATTGCCCTAATAATATTATAAAAAACACATATGAGAAACTAGAGAAAGTACTAATGAAGAATAAAAAAGGAAACTATTACAAATCCGACAACACTCAATCCATTAACAAACTTTTTACCAAGATACAATACAAAAAGAAATTAACGAAGACGCTTAATACGATGCTCAAGTGATGTGGATCTAGGGAGCGGCATCGAAAGAGTTTTCACACAAGAAAATTACAGCCGATATAGATGATATTTTCATGGGGAAAATTCAAGAAAACAAGCAGAAAATGGCTATTTGTATGACAAAATTGCAGATCTAATGAAAATAAAAAAGAATTTTCTTCATTTCTACTTGGAATTCACAAGTAGAGAGGTAGAGGAAAGAGAATTCTTACAATTAAGAAGTTTCCTTGCTAATCCATGAAGAAATCCCCAGAGTACACAACAACCTCCCTCCAAACCCACTTCAAAAAGAATCCATCTAAAAGCTTCCCACATGCCACCCACTATTTCCTATTTATAGAGAGAAAGGTGGGGTCTAGAAGTTTGCACTTGCCTTCAACCACCTTCACCCTCCTTATTACAATTACCTCCTATATCACACTCTATTTACAAGAATGCCCTCACCATAAAGCCTCTCAAACACTCCAAAAATTATATAAAGGCTACTAGTAAACTACGACCCATTTATCTACGAAACCCCAGGTCTTTGACTGGGAACCCGGCCCACATCATTCTCCCCCCCCTAGAAAAGAGCTTGCCCTCAAGCTCGACTCTGCTGTGAAGGAGGCGTAGACTCAAGTCGGGGCATGCAGGGATGTCGTCCCTCGCTAACCGGCCAAAGGCGATATGATGTCAATGCCGGGGTCGAAGACAAAATTGGCCAAATCAAGGCCCGTTATCCGGGGGCCGTTAGTTTGCCATGGTATGAACCTCAGAGCGTGTATCCACTACCACCACAAACCAACCAGTGGTGGGTCATGGCTATCCCTGTCCACAAATGATCTGCTCATCTCTGCTTGCCATAACTCCATGAAAACATTAGTGCTTTGCTGTAAACCCTGCTCAAGAAACAGATCAACCAATGTCCTGGTGAACTCCAAACTATCCACCCAAATGCTCATAATAACCCGTTGTCTCTATAGACTCTATCTCTAGCTCCCGTGGACATGATCTCACCCTGATCTGATGCCTTTGCAGCTGAACCCTCAAGAAAAGGCTCAATACTCATTGAATCCTCTTTAACCAGACACTTATCGGTCATTGGTTCCTCACCGGGAATCATGTCCTCTATTTGCTCTGTCACTAACTCATCTGCTTCCTCCTCATCATCATCAACAGCATCATCGTCTACATGAGATGGAGGAGAGGAAGCCTCTCTAAGTCTCCGCTCGATGACTAGCCTCTGAAGTGAAAGATGGAACTCCCTCATGGAGGCCTCATATCGAAGCTCTCTCTCCATGTTATTATCTATACCATAAGATGCAGAAATAGCAAGTTGAGATTGTGAAAAGCTTCCCAACTGATGCTCCCATGGTGGTGCCTGGAACTTACCAATTAGTGCATCAGTCAACATTATAGAGTCATATTACTTTGCAGATGCTTTCCATATTCTCAGATCAGCTGGCAAGTATCCAGTTGTACTCCATTTACATAATTGTCTCATAGAAAAGGGCCCTTGGATTTTCCCAGATGGATCCTGATAGTGCCACATTTTATCCATATCAGACCTTTTCTAGCAAAACAAATCTTGACCGGCTACTATGGTTGCAACTGGTCAACCAAGAAATTCTCTGCTTCACTGCACCTTAGAATGGTTGAAGGATTGAATGGAAACTTTCAGTTCAGTTTACTACAAACTGAAGTGGCTAACAACTTTCTGATCAAGGATTAACAATAGCCAGTCATCAACTATTCGGCATTAAACCTCCTTGGCGTCAACTAGTAATTCAAGAGGAACTTGCAAGAATTCTGCTTCAGAACTCTATGAGTTCTTGGTCTTTACTGCGTGATTCCCTTACAGGACCTGAATCCTCTATCAAGCGAGCTATAGGCCTTCACTAAAGCATCACTAACAATAAAGTCAAGCAACTTCCAAGACCCAAAGTAAAGTTTACAAGCCCATATGTGACAAATCGTATGTATCTCAGAAACAATTCCTTAATCACTGATTTCAACAAAAACACTTTAGTGATTCTTCTTCGCCAGCATAAACTCAGACAGAAGTCAACTTGGTGTCCTTCAGGTCTAGGCTACTAACATTCTAATGTTCAAATCAAGGCAGCAGAGAAACACGTTTCTGTGCTCTAACCAAATTATGACACCAAGTTCTGGGCTTTAACAAAGTCAGAACATGTATTGAACACTTGTCAAGTGCCGACCTAAGGCCTTCTTGTCATCAACCAACCCAAAACCCTTCTGGTCTTCCAATGAATTTAACGTTGCTTACAACTTCACATTCAACAGATAGCTATTACACACAACACATGGCATTCAAAACCACGAAGAATGAGGACCTGCTCGATGCCAATTGATGACAGAGAAGGTATGCTGAAGCATTAAGCTGGTTTGCAAGATAAGCTCTAAGATCATGTGAAGTAGTTGTTCAGGAATTGACAGTTAGCACTAAACATCAAATGAGGGATTTGCTTTACTAGAGTGGGCCCCTTTGTTCGAGATTTATTTTTTTAAGGCCTTTGAACAAAATGATATGCCGGCAAAGTATGCAAGACACAATATAATAAAGCTAGATTTAACTCAATCTAGAGCCTCTTAATAGCAACAATTGGGCATCACCTCACATAATTTGTGAGTTCATCAAATGCACTATAGAAGTCTGATCGCCTCCCCACAAGTGGTGATCATAAAGCATATTTGAGCTAACTATCCTTTCACATAACTCCTTGAATTTAAAGTCCAACAATGAATCAGGATTATTGGCTATCCCAATGTGATTTCCAAATGTTCAATGTGATTGAAATTTGTCAAAAATCACTAACACTGGCATCTTACCAGAGAGATTACGTGCTCTACCTCATTTAATCATGAAATCAAAGCATTCCTTGGGTAAATTCGAGATGAATAGGAGATTGAAAGGTGACTTAAAGAGAAAGGGATAATCAGCTCAGGAAACACATGGAACGGATCTTTTATAAACACCTTGCAGATCGTGCTTTCATTCCTTGATAGCTGCTAGTGGATTTTTTGTTTCTTGTTGGAATCTCCTTCAAGCTTAAGCTAATCTTCATCCAAGCTTTAAATTCTGATTTCTAGCTTGGAGGACTTTCATGTGACTCTTAGTGACCAGTTTTTTTTTCCCAAAATTAGAAGTCGGCTTGCAGGAATGATGCACGAATGAAGGACTGAGTTGTATTTATTAACATTCAGATGCTACGAAACTTCAAAGATGTCTCCATATAGGATTTTAGAATCAGATCCAGCCATTGAGGCTGATATACTCCAAGAAATAGGTATTTTGACAGATCTTGCTTGGAAAAGAAAATCGATTTGAAGATCAATATGAGGGCATCAATTCCAAATGGATTTCTTGATTTGCTTGTAGGTTCAGAACTGGAATAAGGTTTTTAATTCCAAATCTTAAAAGATAGGCGCAACAGGATCTTGAAAGAGCACGGATCTGAATTTTCATGCAAGAGGTGAAATTGAAATAATCCTTCTTGATGCAAAGTTAGAACTCAGGAGTGTGTAACGAAAGAAATTGCCCCGTTGGTGAAGAAAATTGCAGAATCAGTTTCAGAAGAACAGATCTGAGCCAAATTATTCTAGATCTTTACAGAGAAATTTAAAATCTTGATAATTCTTTTTGGGAAAAGAAACTTAGGAAAGGTTGTTGGAGCAATGCTAACTACATATCATGAAGATTCCATACTTTGCAAATGACATCAAGAGGTGAAACGAACTGACTAGTCTTGGGCAGGATGGATAGGAAGAAAGCTGAGAAGTTTCTCCAGCTTTGCTCTGATACCAATTTTGATGTGGATCTAAAGAGCGGCAACGAAAGAGTTTTCACACAAGAAACTTACAACAGATATAGATGATATTTTCATGGGGAAAATTCAAGAAACAAGCAGAAAATGGCTATTTATATGACAAAATTACAGATCTAAGGAAAATAAAAAGGAATTTTCTTCATTTCTACTTGGAATTCACAAGTGAATAGGTAGAGGAAAGAGAACTCTTACAAATTAAGAAGTTTCCTTGCCAATCCATGAAGAAATCCCCAAAGTACACAACAACCGCCCTCCAAACTCCCTCCAAACCCACTTCAAAAAGAATCCATCTAAAAGTTTCCCACATGCCACCCACTATCTCCTATTTATAGAGAGAAAGGTAAGGTCTAGAAGTTTCCACTTACCTCCAACCACCTTCACCCTCCTTATTACAATTACCTCCTATATCACACTCTATTTACAAGAATGCCCTCACCATAAAGCTTCTCAAACACTCCAAAAATTATATAAAGGCTACTAGTAAACTACCACCCATTTATCTACGAAACCCCAGGGCTTTGACCGAGAAACCATTTATCTACTAGTAAACTAACCAGTCTTGGACATGACGGATTGGGAGAAAGCTGAGAAGTTTCTCCAGCTTTGCTCTGATACCAATTTTGATATGGATCTAGGGAGCTGTAAGCCCAAGGGTTCCCATGGGTTCAAACATTCACCTTTTCCTTCTTGTTTTGATGCTAGCAAACTCAAATTGATTAGCATTTATGGACTAATGTGTTGCTTTGAGATGTTGTACTCTATACAGGAATTTGATATGTCATATCGTCATTACATAACTCATCTCAACACATTGCTTGTGGATCCGCACACATAATGATCAAGAGCTTGCAGTCACAGTGAAGACATCACCAGTTAGAGGATGTTCAAAGTCAAGAAGCTCAAGTTCAAGATCTCACAAGTTGCCTAGCAAGTGTCAAGAAGAAGCTTGGAGATGAACTAGCCATTGGTGACACCTCATGTACCTTTCAACATGCATTGAAGATTGGAGGAAGTCACAAGAGCCAAACAAGGTCAAGAAGTTCACTCACAAGCTGAAGAAGTCCAAGAAAGTGCAAAGGAGCAAAGACATTCCAAGAAAACTCTATGGTATACACGTTTAGAATGTATTTAGAGTACTCTTGATTTTATGTTTAAATGCACTTTCAAAAGGTTTTCATACTTAACTTTTTACATCTTTGGAAACCATTAACACACCAAAAAATGTGTTTGAAAATCTAGGACTTAAGCCCAAAGACCATGGCCTAAAATCCCTGAATTTATGTTAAAATGGATTTTCAAACAGGGCCGGTCGACCGGGGCTATCCCGGGCGACCGCGGTAAGGTCGCTGGAAATCCACCACTTGCGAAAATTTAGCGGGCCGGTCGACCGGGGTAAGCCGGGCGACCGCGGAATGGGTTCTGTTGGAACAGATCCATTCCAGCATGGTTTGGGCGGGCGACCGCCAAGGTTCGGTCGACCTCGGATAGGTTTATGAGCCAAAATTTTAATCAAATAGTTAGCTCTCTTAGGGCGACCACCATTGGGTCGGTCGACCGTGACGATGAGAAATTTGAAAATAAAAAAGTGCGCCCGATAGGGGTGGGCGATCGTTGTGGCTCGGTTGACCGCGCTGGTCTTGCAAACTAGCCGTTGGGGCTTACACATGTTGACTTTTTCAACCCAGTTTATTACAGTTTTACCCCGAAACGGTCATATTTTCAAATGGGCTATATACACTATCTAAACCTATCTAAACATGCTTTTGAACATTTTTGAAAGATCAAATTCTATCTTTTTGAGCTTAAACTTTTCTATCAAAAGCTAAACCTCTTTGAACTTGTATTTCCACATCTTATCAAGAGGAACTTCATAGGCTTTACATTTATATGTTTCTTTGGAGTGATTGTGAGCTTACAAAGTTGTAATCCACCTATTAAGAGGCATTGAGAGTTTTTCTTTTTATTTGTTCTTCATTGTAAGAGGGTCTCCGATTCAGCCAGGTAACAAAGGTGAATCATTGTAAGAGGGTCTCTGATTCGGCCCGGTAACTAAGGTGACTCATTGTACGAGGGTCTTCGATTCGGCCTGGTAAGAGAGGAGAATCCGACATAGAGGGAGTATGCCCCCGCAAGGCTTCGTGCAGAAAGGGATTGTCCCCTTTGGAGATTGGAGGAGGTGTTTGTAAGGCTTGAAGGTTTGCCATTGAAGAACCTCATTTTTAGTGGAGTCCCCAATGAGGTAAACTTGGAAGAGTGGAGTAGGTTTTGTGATAGACCGAACCACTATAAATCTTGTGGATGACTCTTCTTCTCCTTCCTCTCTTGCACATGTGGTGATTGGTAAACTCTAACGCTAACTTGTTTTTATGTTTTAAATTGAACAAGGTTTAGTGAATGCATGATAAAGTAATGTATAAACTCTAGCTTTCATTACTATGCTTATTTAAGAAAGGGTTAGACTAATTAGTGCTTAATTAGTGGATTAACTTTTAATCTTCCACCTAATCAAGCGTAAAAATTTTAATTAGCCAATTCACCTCCTCCCTCATGGGTTGTCACACCTGCATTTCAGGAGCGGCAGCGAAAGAGTTTTCATACAAGAAAATTACAGCAGATATAGATGATATTTTCATGAGGAAAATTCAAGAAAACAAGTAGAAAATGGCTATTTGTATGACAAAATTACAGATCTAAGGAAAATAAAAAGGAATTTTCTTCATTTCTACTTAGAATTCACAAGTAGAGAGGTAGAGGAAAGAGAACTCTTACAAATTAAGAAGTTTCCCTGCTAATCATGAAGAAATCCTCAAAGTACACAACAACCTCCCTCCACACTCCCTCCAAACCCACTTCAAAAAGAGTCCATCTAAAAGCTTCCCACATGCCACTTACTATCTCCTATTTATAGAGAGAAAGGTGGGGTCCAGAAGTTATCACTTGCCTCCAACCACCTTCACCCTCCTTATTACAATTACCTCCTATATCACACTCTATTTACAAGAATGCCCTCCCCATAAAGCCTCTCAAACACTCCAAAAATTATATAAAGGCTACTAGTAAACTACCACCCATTTAACTCGAAACCCCAGGGCTTTGACCGGGAACCCATTTATCTACTAGTAAACTAACTAGTCTTGGACATGATGGATCGGGAGAAAGCTAAGAAGTTTCTCCAGCTTTGCTCTGATACAAATTTTGATGTGGATCTAGGGAGCGGCAGCAAAAGAGTTTTCATACAAGAAAATTACAGTAGATATAGATGATATTTTAATGGGGAAAATTCAAGAAAACAAGCAGAAAATGGCTATTTGTATGACAAAATTACAGATCTAAGGAAAATAAAAAGGAATTTTCTTCATTTCTACTTGGAATTCACAAGTAGAGAGGTAGAGGAAAGAGAACTCCTACAAATTAAGAAGTTTCCCTGCTAATCCATGAAGAAATCCCCAAAGTACACAACAACCTCCCTCCAAACTCCCTCCAAACCCACTTTAAAAAAACTCCTTCTAAAAGCTTCCCACATGCCACCCACTATCTCCTATTTATAGAGAGAAAGGTGGGGTCTAGAAGTTTCCACTTGCCTCCAACCACCTTCACCCAGCCTTATTACAATTACCTCCTATATCACACTCTATTTACAAGAATGCCCTCACCATAAAGCCTCTCAAACACTCCAAAAATTATACAAAAGCTACTAGTAAACTACCACCCATTTATCTACGAAACCCCAAGGCTTTGCCGGGGAACCCGGCCCACATCATCAAGCAATGGAATTGATATATCACAAAAAAAAGTACGTTCTTAACAATCCTTTTACCGAGACGCAACACAAAAAGAAATTAACGAAGTAGCTTAATATGATGCTCAAGCAATGGAATTGATATATCACAAAAAATCAAAGCACGTTCTTTTAAGGGCTGTTTGATAACGTGGATTTTAGAATCCAAGTATTAGTTTGAAAGCAATGTAAAAGAGGGGCAAGAAATCTGAAAACGATGGAAAGAGGGGTGAGAAATCAATTATTTTCTTGGATTTTAAGCAAGAAATCTAGGTTTTAGAAATCTCTCCGCCACCCAGAGATTTCTAAAACCTGGAAACACGGGATGATCTCCTACTCTCTCGCTCGACGAAAGAAAATGACAGATGGTCTCCTTCTCTCGTCTCCCATCCAGGATATTGAGGAAATCTAGGATTTTAAAATCCTTGTATCCAAACAGCCCCTTAAAGTATTACGTAATCCAAGAGATCATCAGTAGAGGAGATGTAGTCATTACAAAGATTGGTTTAATAGATAACATAGCAGATCCCTTGACCAAATCTCCTAGTCAGAAGATGTTTGTGATAAACTTAAAGAAAATAGGTCTTGGGTATATAATTGAATGCTTTTGAGTGCAAGTGGGATATTCAGTGTACATGCCGTAAATATTAGTGTTTATGTCCTAAAAGCAATTATCTATGTAATAAGCCTTGATTAATTTATATTCATAACATTTATTAGGTAAATTAAAAGGAATGTATAACGTGCTTACTTATTGAGAACATGTTTTCTCTTGGTTCCAAAGTTGGAATATCATACCCAATGAAAACCTTGATTAGTTGTTGATTTCATGACATTTATTGGATAAATTGAAAGGGATATGTAACTCTCTTACTTATATTGAACATATGTTTTTACTATGTAACAAAGTATGAATATCATGCTATGGATTCACTGATCCTAAGGGGCATAATAATATGATATTCCAATCCTTGGACATGATATTCCAATCCTTTGCAGACCCAGAAGGTCAATAGTTGGGGTTGAGAGTTGGGTTTAAGACCAGACACCTCATCCCGCACATAACTAGCAGCAGTTCTAGCTTCCAAACCCACATTGGGTGATTTATCTCAGTCACTGGTAGGGGTGCAACTTTGGTCGGGTTCAACCCAAACACGACAGGTTCAACCCAAAAAAAAGCCGGGTTGGGTTGGGTTCGGGTTGAGTTTTCCCAACCCGGGTCGGGTTCGGGTCAAGTTTGGGTTGAGGGTTCGGGCAACCCGACTTTTTTTATGAAATTTTTTCTTTTGTAAGCTTAAAAATTCGGGTTGGGTTGGGTGGAACTCGGGTAGGGTTGGAAAAAAGAATTCCTCGAGTCGGGTTTGGTTGAACTTCGTCGGGTTGGAAAACGGGTCGGGTCAGGTCCGGTTGGAAAAAAGGGTTGCTCGGGCCGGGTCGGGTTGGCCTCAACCCAACCCAACCCGACCCGAGTTGCACCCCTAGTCACTGGAGTAGAGACCCTAAGTAGGCGACATGAGTATAGTAAATTGTTTACACACTAAACGAAATATATATATATATATATATATATATATATATATAGAGAGAGAGAGAGAGAGAGAGAGAGAGAGAGAGAGAGAGAGAGAAAACGATATATATGAGAAAACGGTTCCTACACATATGTGTAGATAAGTTATCTACACACTAGCTTAAAATACAGTGGGGGCCACATTATTTGGGTGATCCAAACCATTCATTTTTAAGGCCCTCACATAGATAGGGTGTCCACAAAAAATCAGATCCATAGGATCATCCTAACCATTCGAACTGTGGAGGCAAAAAATGGACTAATTTGTGAAGGTTTAAAGACATCCATTTTACCTCCACAAATCGTAGGGTTGGGATGATCCTATGGATCTGATTTTTTGTAGACACCCTATCTATATGAGGGCCTTTAAAATGGATGGCTTGGATCACCAAACAATGTGGGCCCCCACTGTATTTTAAGCTAGTGTGTAGAGAACTCTCTACACATATGTGTAGGAACCGTTTTCTCATATATATATATATATATATATATATATATATATATATGAGAATAGAGTTCCTAAGGTGTCACCTCATATAGCTTATATGAGGTGGCGCTCGCAAAACATAAGGGGCCCTTCCATATATATCATTTGATAGGCCCTCACATAGATAGGGTGTGCCCAAAAAATGAACTTCATAGGATCATCCTAACCCTTCCATTTGTGGAGGTTGAAATGGATGGGTATAAACCTCCATAAATTTGCCTATTTTTAACCTCCATAAATGGAAGGGTTACAATGATCCTATGGACCTGATTTTTTGTAGGCACCATATCCATCTAAGGGCCTTTCAAATGAGTGGTTTGGATCACACCAAAAATGTGGGCCCCTTATGTTTTGCGAGCGCCACCTCATATAAGCTATATGAGGTGACACCTTAGGAACTCTATTCTCATATATATATATATATATATATATATATATATATAGAGAGAGAGAGAGAGAGAGAGAGAGAGAGAGAGAAGAGGTCCTACTTCCAAGAGTAGATTACTTATCTACTCTGCCAGCTTAAAATACAGTGGGGGCCACACTGTTTGCGTGATGCAAACCATTCGTTTGATGGGCCCTCACATAGACAAGGTGTGCCCAAAGAATTAGCTCCATAGGATCAGCCCAACCCTTTGATTTGTGGAGGAAAAAATGGACGGGCATAAACCTTCACAAATCTGTCCATTGTCTGTCTCCACGGTTCAGAGGGTTAAGATGATCCTATGGAGTTGATTTTTTTGGGCACACCGCTACCCGACCCAAGTGGCCCCCACTGTATTTTAAGGCGAGGAGTAGATAAGTTATCTACTCTAGGGAGTATGAACTCTTTTCTCATATATACAGGGTTCCTGTGCTTAACCTCAGAAAGGGTTCCTGCGGTGGCATGTTATATGCAGATTATACGCATTCCCATTGGCTGAAAGATGCGGACCCACATGAGAATAAAAATCTGAAAACGAAAATAAAAAAACGACCGTCGAACCCTTATGTTCTCTATGTTTGGGTTTTTGGAGGTTCTCTTCTCTGCTTCTCTCTGTCTGCCAAAACAAACTTCTCTTCTCAACGAGAAAACCCAACGAGGTTTCTGCCACTTCATCAACCCAAAAAGGTCGGTCCCCTCTTTCTTTACTCTATTTTTTTTTCCTCTTGGGTTGGGATTTTTTCCTTTTCCTCCTCTACGGTTTGTTTTGATTTGGTTGGGTTTTGGTAAATTGTTGATTGGCATTTTTTGCCGCCGTGTGGAGTGGGAGATTGTAGAGTTTGTTGTTTCTACGCAAATCTGCAAATTGTTTAAAACCCTAATCAAATCATCTTCTTTGATTTTTCTTTTTTTGGGTTGTGAAAACCATATGGTTCAGATTATTAGGGTTCCATATGGTTTTTTTGATTTTTTTCTTTTTTGGGTTGTGAAAACCATATGGTTCGAACCCTAATAATCTACCAGATTTTTTTTCTTCCATGTTTTCCTAACCAAATTATTAGGGTTCGAACAACATTGTTCCCATTTCATTTGATTATTTGGGTTGTGAAAACCAAATTGTTACTCTAGGGTTTTTTTGTTTTTCCCCCCTCTAGGTTTGTTTTGATTTGGTTTGCTTTTGGTAAATTGTTGATTGGCATTATTTGCTGATTTTTTCATGTGTTTGCTAAAACCACAGTTTTCATTGTCAAGAATTAGTACTAGAAAATCAGCAAGAACTCAACCGCTTCATCTTCAAATTCTAACAGGCTGCCGAGCTTGATAAGCTCAGTCTTTGAAAACATGACTATGCTTTGGGAAGCAATACAGTGATGAAAATGACCAAACCCCCCATCCGATGGAAACAACAAAAGAAGCCCTATTTCAAGGATTGATTTTCAAAATATACAATAATCCCCCTTCATTGATACAATTGGGTTCAAAGTACTTAAGATGTTGGCAAAAAGTGGATCTTTAGCTCAAATGGTAGAGCACTTGGGAGAGAGGGCATGACCCCAATTTTTCTCAAGAGGATGGTGGTTCGAATCCACCAAGATCCTTAACTTTGTCTCTGCGAGTGTACTGAGAATGCAGGATTTGCTAAGAATCTGGTTTTATATTTTCATGCACCATGTCGAACTTCCATAATTTTTTAAGTTGAATTTTTGTGGCAGCTATTTGCAAAATAATCAGTTAACCGGTGAAGTTAGTGTTCTTGGGGGTTTGCCTATAAATACTCTGTAAGACGAAATGAGAAAAAGCTGGAAAGGCTCTTTGGGATCTCTTTCAGTTAGTACAGATAAAGGTAGTTATTGCTTAGTTAACTTCTTCTTTTCCTCTTCCTTCAAGATGAAGTCCCTTGATTTTCTGAGGTGGCAAGCTTTAATTTTGCCTGAGATGGAGATTTCTGTTCTCTAAAATATTGAATTGTGATGTGCATCATACACAATTGATATTAGCTCGAGGTTCTACTAAACAAAAAGATGGAATATTTTAGCTAGGAGTCTTGAATATTTTGTTACTGGTATGCCACCAGATGGAAATTGCTAACAACATGATGGATGATCACATCCATTATTACAAGTTTGAGAATAATTCTAGAACTATTTCCTAATGGATGCATTGTGAACGCACAGCTAAATCCACCCTACCACTATTTATCCATCAGGTTTGTATTTTTTCATGGTCAGCTTTGCTTAAAATCTGTCATGAAATACTCAGCTTAAGAATTCCCTCCGAACAGAAGTATCCGTATATCAACGGAAAGTTCTGGTCAATTATCTCATTCATTTCTGATGGAATTCTTTGAAGATTTGCTTATTATACATTGACTTTCTTGTTTATTTAGCTCTACTGGTGCATCTGATTCCCACGTTTTTCATTGTTTCATGCATCTGATTCCTGCTCTGGTAATTACATGTTGAGTATAAACTGCTAAAAAAATTTGGAGCTGAATTCAACAAGGTGTTTGTCCAGGGGGTCTTCCTGAATTGGAGCTGGAATTGGCGAGACATTTTGTTTGCTTATAGAAAACTCTTAGTCCATGCAGGCTTTATTATGAATTATTTTATATTGCTTATCTTTTCCATTTTTTTCACTTATAGTCAGAATTAACTAGGGATCATAATTATGTTGCTTGATCCAGGTACTAGTTGTCAAGAAAATTGATAGCGTAGCGCTGTCTTTGCAAGAAGAAGATAATTTTCTTGAGGCTGTTTCAAACATGTCACGTTTAAGGCATCCAAACATCATTACACTGCAAGGTTATTGTGTAGAGCATGGGCAACGCCTTCTGGTCTATGAATATATTGGAAATGGAACTTTGCATGATATCTTGCACTTTACTGAAGATGAAAGCAAGACATTAACATGGAATGCACGTGTTAGAAGGCTCTGCCAGGACCCTGAGGGTCAAATTTATGGGAATGAAATCCACACTCATTTGATTTTGCAATCCTCACTTTATTATCATCATCTGAATGTGTTTTCTTTATCAGTATTGCTCTTCTTTCACCTTGTCTCTGCGAATGATTTTGTCAATAATTAGGAACAATGATTTTTTCTCAACTGAACTAGTACATACACCATCAATTTCACATAGGAAGCTCCATAATCTGTTTTCACTATTCTACTAATGAAATCACATTGTCTTTTACACAAGATATCTTCAAAAATTAAGATACCCTCTTGAAGGGAAGTCAACTAAGCATGTACAGACAAAAACATAGGGTAGACAAATATATCTAAAATACTCTCATTGAGTTCAAACTGTATAAAATGTAAAACCTGTAGAAAGTTCAATTACAGAATGTCAAAAGATGTACAAATTGGATTCTCTCTACTCTAAATTATACAAAACAACTTGCTAATCCACTAATCAGAGTCATTTTCATTGAAATAGCCTTCAAGGAGCCTTCAAAACCAACCCTCAAGCAGGCTTGGAGCTTCATCACCCATTCCATGCCACTTGCACTACCTGCATTGAGAAAAAAACCAGGAAAAAATATTATTACTCTCTAATCAACAGGTTGTACATATCAATGGTTCTCAAATTCTAAAACATACAGGGACTAAACATAAATCTAATAATAGACTCAAATTTAAAACAAAGTAGTTTGTGCAATTATTAAAATATGGTAGTGCCAAGATCAGCAGCCTAAAAAAAACCATTAAAAACGATGAGGCAGGTCCTTGATAGCCAAGTACCCTCTTCATGAGGGTATTGCTAAAATTTAGTACCTCTTCTGTGATGAATATATCTTCTTGCAATTAAGAGGCAAATTAGCCTCTCTCAAGTATCGCTTGAGTGTAAATCTCAGCCTTTACTCACCTCTTAGTTTATATTACTAAGCAGGGCAATTTCAAGTTTTTAAAACCTGAACTTCACACTCCTACAAATAATTCATTTCTTTATAAATTCCTGATGATTGATTATCTTTAACTAATGAAAGAAAATCCCCCAACTTAGATAGGCAATCTAAAGATGCTATAGGGATTGGAGTCCATGAGATTGTAGGACTAGCGAATCCATGACATGGACCTAAAGTGATGCCACCCTGATGGGTCGGGGTGCAACTCTAGTCGATTTTTTGGGATGAGTTTTTACCATAAAATTGAGTCAGGTTCGGGTTGATTCCAAATCATTTTTTAGCAAAAGCTCAGTGCGATCCGACCCAAGTTTTGCACCCTTAGAAGAGATGGGGTTGTGGGGCCATGGCAACACAATGGTGAAGGAGGTCCTTGAAAGGCAAGGCAAGTCAAAGAGCTCTGGATTATTTAATCAACCAATTACACAATGGTGAAGGAGGTCCATATGAGACACTGAAATTTGAGCTTAGGACCTGAGATTTCTTTTTCTGCGGTTTTCAAAGAAAAATTCATTGTATTTTTTAGTTATCCATGGTCTTGGATTGTAGCAAACATGACATTCTATAAACAGAAAGAGTAGGTAGACAGTTGTATCAGGATTAATGCTAAGTTGCTAACAGACACTAAGTCTTGGATTGCAAGAAGAAGAAAAAAATTTCTTACCATGAGTAGGTTGAACTTTCGATCAGGATTAATGCTAAGAGATAGTAGTCCCTATTTGGACTGCAAGAAAAACATTTATGACGAAAAGCTTTTTCCATGGGGAAATTTTTTTCTTTAGGCTGCATTTCTTCCGACGTAAAATGGATGGAAAACAAATAATCTGCTCATTTTTTACTCTAAAAATGGACGTAAAATGGATGGAAAACAATGTTTTTTTGGTACACACATCGACTAAACAGAAATTTGAGCATAAATCAATGGTTCTCAAAATCTAAAACAAAGTAGCAATCAAATGGACGAAGAGCAATATCACATACCTAGCTAAAGGAGCAATATCAGAATGCAATATCTTCTTCTTCATCTTCCTCCCCCTCCTCCCTTGTACTCATCCTCCCCCTCCTCCCTTGTACTCATCTCCTCCATTATACGCATCTATAGCCAGAAATAAACATTAACTCGCATGGTTTTGAAATTTACAACAAAAAAGAAGACAGTCTTTACATTTGTAAAAAAAAAAAAAAAAAAAAGCCTCTGAACCTACTGTTTCTTTCGTTTTTGTTCGTCCTCAACTTTCTTCTCACAAAAAAAGAATGAACCTAAAGTTCTCTGGCCCCCACTCAAATAAAATCTGGAAAGAAAAAACAATTCCACGAGCAAGCCTAAACTGACACATGCAAAACACCAAAACCTCACATAAAACCCTGTTCAAGATTCCATCACTTTCTTTTTCATACTTCCAATCTAAACAATTAACATCTGAAAGAAAATTATATAAATGAATAAGCTCCATTGACCAAAACCTACAAACTGGAATTCTATTTACATTCAAAATACAAATATGAGGTGACCGCTAAAAACATGGTGGGCCCACATTTTTTGGGTGATCTGAACCGGTCATTTGATAGGCCCTGACGTAGATAAGGGGTGCCCAAACAATTTGGTTTTCACAACCCAAATAATCAAATGAAAGGGGAACAATGTTGTTCGAACCCTAATAATCTGGTTTTCACAACCCAAAGAAAAAAAATCTGGTTTTCGTCCAGATTATTAGGGTTCGAACCATATGGTTTTCACAACCCAAAAAAAATCAAAGAAGATGGTAGGAACCCTAATATTCTGAACCATATGGTTTTCACAACCCACAAAAAGAAAAAATAAAAAACAGCATATGGAACCCTAATAATCTGAACCATGTGGTTTTCACAACCCAAAAAAAGAAAAATCAAAGAAGATGATTTGATTAGGGTTCTATTAGGGTTTTCAACAATTTGCAGATTTGCGTAGAAACAACGAACTTTACAATCTCCCACTCCACACGGCGGCAAAAAATGCCAATCAACAATTTACCAAAAGCCAACCAAATGAAAACAAACCAGGGAAAAAAACGAAAAAAACCCAACCGTAGAAGAGGAAAAGGAAAAAATCCCAACCCTAGAGGAAAAAAAAAATTTAGAGTAAAGAAAGAGGGGATTAGAGTAAAGAAAGAGGGGAGCCAACCAAATGAAAACAAACCAGGGAAAAAAAAGAAAAAAACCCAACCGTAGAGGAGGAAAAGGAAAAAATCCCAACCCTAGAGGAAAAAAAAAAACAAATTAGAGTAAAGAAAGAGGGGATTAGAGTAAAGAAAGAGGGGATTGACCTTTTTGGGTTGAAGAAGAGGCAGAATCCTCGTTGGGTTTTCTCGTTGAACAAAAACCCTTGGATTGAATCTCGTTTTGGCAGAGAGAGAGAGAGAGAGAGAGAGAGAAGCAGAGAAGAGAAGTTCAAAAAACCCAAACATAGAAAAGAGAAGGGTTCGTGGGTCTTTTTTCTATTTTCGTTTTCACTTTTGCAACTCATGTGGACCCGCATCTTTCAGCGAATGAGAATGCATATAAAATGCCACCGCAGGTAGCTTTTCTGAGGTTAAGCGCAGGAACCCTATTCTCATATATATATATATATATATATATATATATATATATATATATATATATATATAAGTAAAGGGTTTCTGCGCTCGAGCGCAGATAAGCTTATCTGTGCTCGAGTGCAAAAACAGCGGTGGGCCCACATTGTTGGGGAGATCCAAAGAATTCATTTGGAAGGCCCTTTCCTGGATAGGGTGTCTACCAAAAATCAGCTCCATTGGATCATCTTAGAGTGTCCATTTGTGGGGTGAAAAAATTGGCAGATTAGTGGACAAACAGTATCTATCCATTTTCACCCCCCATAAATGGACAAATAGTATCTGTCCATTTTCACCCCCACAAATGGACACCCTATGACGATCCAATGAAGTTGATTTTTGGAACACACTCCATTCATGATGGGGCCTTTCAAATGAATGCTTAAGATCACCCCAACAATGTGGCCCCACCCTTGTTTCCTGCGCTCGAGTGCAGGAACCCTTTTCTATATATATATATATGTAGAGAGAGAGAGAGAGAGAGAGAGAGAGAGAGAGAGAGAGAGAGAGAGAGAGAGAGAGAGAGAGAGAGAAGTGTTTCTATGCAGCAGCGTAGAGAGGATATCTGCGCACTAGTTAAAAGTTCCTTTCAATTAGGGATGTAAACGAGCCGAGCCGAGCCGAGCTTGGCCAGGCTCAGCTCGGCTCGGTCAGGCTTGGCCAGGCTTGGCCAGGCTCGTGAGCGGCTCGCGAGCCTTATCGAGCTTGGGTTATATTAAATTCACACCCCTCATCTTCCCTGGACAGCCCTATCTAGTGTAATTTGACTACTCTTTTTACACTACGAGGGGTAGTCCAAGTAACAAATGGGGTTCCAAAAAAAAGTGACATATTTTGCCTCCCCCTTTCACTCCCTGGACAACCCTTTTAGTGTATATATTAACATATAATATATATATATATATATATATATATATATATATATATATATATATATATATATTTAAATATATTAAATTCTTAACGAGCCTTAACGAGCCAAGCCGAGCCTGGCCTAACTCGGGCTCGGCTCATTAAGCTTAACGAGCCTGGCCAGCCGGCTCGGCTCGGTTCGTTAAGGATTCGAGCCGAGCTCGAGCGAGCGAGCTTCCGAGCCCGAGCCAAAATTGACACCCTTACTTTCAATCGGCGCTTGGGCCCCATTTCGTTTTAACTTATTTAACTTCTTTTAAAATGACAGTCGAGCCCCCTGGATTGCACTAATGTTTTAAAAAAAGACATTCGTATCCTTTTTAAAAAAAAGACATTCGTATCCTTTAAAAAAAAGACAGTCGTATCTCTCTCTCTCTCGAGCGTCTCTCTTTGGAGCGCTAAAAACCCAAAAAACTAGGGTTTTTTTTTTCGATTTTTGGTGGTTCTCCTCACACCCTCTCTCTGGTTCCTCTCTCTCTCTCTCTCTCTCTGGTTCGTCTCTCTCCTCGCCCTAATCACTGTTTTTGTTTTGGGTTTCGTTCTATCTAGATTCCTTTTCGAGGCTTCCGTGATATTCAGGAAAAAAAGGAAGGCTAGGGTTTTCTCCACCGCTGGTCTTTCAGAGAACGAAGATCGCAACTGTCGTCCCTCATCTTCCTTTTGAGAACGAAGATCACAACTAACGATTATTTCCTTTGTCGTCCCTCATCGCCTCTCTCATTTTCAGAGAACGAAGTGGAGAAGGTGAGTTTTTACCCCAGATCTCACGCCCTTTCTTCGTCTTCTTCAATCCAAAACAAAAACCAAGGTCAGTACTCTCTTTCCTGATTTTTATTTAGCTTTTTTCGTTTTTTTACATTGGGTTGTTGTTTTCGTTGTTTTTACTCAAGAATCTCGGTTTACCCAAAAATCCTTACCTCTTGTTGCAAAAAATACAAACCCTAACCTGAGAAAATTTTTAAAAAAAAGTATTTAGGGGTATTTGAAATTAGCGGTTTTTCTCCGGGTTATTTTTCCATTTTTTTGTCAATTTTGGGTTGGAATTTTCAGATTCCCTTTCTTTCATTGTAAATTTCTGCAAGAAACCCTAAAAATCGAGCCCTATTTTGTTATTTCTCAATTTTTTCAGTTTAGGGTTTGTATTTGGGGAAATTTCTGCGCTTTTATTCTCCTCTTCTCCAATTTCTGCAGAGTGGTAAAGTTCATAACCACACTCCTACTTGAGAGGCTCTTGTTTGCAACAATCTTGTTGTGGATCTTTAGCTCAAATGGAAGAGCACTTGGGAAACATGGCCTAACCTATGTTTCTCAAGAGTATGGTGGTTCGAATCCACCAAGATCCTTAATCACTTTCATAGAGCAGCTTATCCTAGACTCAGTTAATTGAACTAGTGATATGCTAGTTTGGTGTATTACAATCCCTTCACCAACCGTGGTTTACCAAGTATTGCTATTGGAATAATAGTTGTGCTGAACATGTTTGAAAATATCCCTGAAACAAAGTTCAAAAAGTGGATCTGGAGACTCCTTGTATCATGTTTTTGCCATTAGAACGTGCAACATGATAGCTTGCTTATGGTTCACTTTAATTGGTAGTTGTATAACTTGTATAACACCTATCTTTTAGACAGATGAGAATGTTTGAGCAAACTATACCTTGAAGTGTCCTCGAATTGAATCAAATCCTACTACAAGCTACACTCAACTGTTATTAATACCCCAATGGCATCCCAAGCTGCATGTTTCCCAAGCCACTGAAGTTTTGAAACTGTGCAATTTTCACACACAAAAAAAATAATTTAAGGAGATTGGACAGAACTTCAAGAAGAAAAGAAGGGTGCTGGAAATGATGAATTAGACAATACTTGCTTATGTGATTGTTTAGAAAAATGATGAAATAGTTGTTGAAATAGTTGTTGCAGTGGCATCTAAAATCTACCTCTTGAACTTCATCTCTTTCCAAATGAGGTACTTCATCTCTTTCCAAATGAGGTACATGCACCTAGGGATTCAAGAAAAATGATTATTGGTAATAGAGCAAAGGATTGGCAGAAACATGGTAATATGAACAACGACCCAAAGCCTCACTCAAGCTTTTTCCAATAGGCATGACCCTAAAATTCAGATCAGATCAGACTCCCATTTCTTCAGTTTATGCTGTCAGTGGGGCTGAAAAATGCAACCTGCTTAAAAAATGCAACCCCCATTTCAACACTTTCAATTGTCAAATGCAACCTGCTTAAAAAAATTCAAATGCATTCCTTGTCATATTTTAATACACGCCCTGGCCTACTGTTCCTTCAACTGGTTTTTCGCATATTTCAAGGAATTCTCACTCGCCTAAGTAGCAGACCCCATGTTTTCATGAGGGTGAGGAACACATTTTTATGTGCTTTGATTTGCTTGGGCTGCTAACAATCTGTTGAATACAAAGCAGGATTGTCCAAATCTGTTGAATACAAAGCATAGAATCCAAATCTCACTAAAGTTGCCGAACGATGCTTATTTCCAACCTTATAAACTCAGGATTGTCATTCATTACAATTCAAATGATTAAAGGATGCTAACAATCTGTTGAATACGAAGCAGTCAATGTATCTTCGTTCACGCTTCACCTAATAATAATCAATTGATTACAAAGGACTGAATCAAATTACAGCATTGAAAATCTAAAGCATTGAATACAAATCAAGCTCGCCCCTGCTAACAATCTGCAAGTGCCTCTTGGTAGATCAGCTCCTTCATCTGTTGCAACAAATCTCCTCTCTTCGGCAATGCGTGCTGCTCGAAGTTGAAGCTGAAGGGTGTCAAGCAGACTGGCATACAAGACATAGAAGCTGAATGGCGTCAAGCAGACTGGCATACAAGCTGAAGGGTGTGAAGCTGGCATAGTTTTGACCACTGCTTTCTCCACCACTCTCTGTACCGGAATTGATGCAACTATCATTTATTTTTTATCACTGCAAACAAGAAAGAGAAAGATCACTGAGAATAAGTACTTGGCAGTACAAGGCAAAATTATTAAGATATGAAATGAGAAAGGATGTCATTTATAAAACTGTCAAATGCGGAGTTACAGACTCACACGTGTTGCAGAAATAAGGAGAGTAGTGGATCTTGGCAGAAATAAGGAGTTACGACATCAGCATACAAAAACTGAAATAGAAAGAATGTTAAAGAATTGATTAAAAATCGAATCCTATACGCAACCAATATAAATCGCTAACAAAATGAAGCAGCAACTGCAGAAATATAAATGAAAACAAGAAAAACAAGAATTGATCCTACCATATCATCGGATTTATTCAATTTAGATAATATACAGATACAACTGCTATGCATGTTATTAAAATATCATCCATACATTTCATAAGCCAGTTAGTTGAATTAAAGAAAGACATACCTAGTGAGAGGAGCAACATCACGAAGCGATATCTTCGTCTCCCGCTGCTTCCTCTTCCTCCTCCTCCAGTTCACTCATCTATTAGAACCAATAAAAATTTACTTATAATTGGAGACAAAATTACAACATAGAAAAAGAGTGTATGTGCATATAGAGAAGAACTCAAGATCAAACCTTGGCTTTCTTTTTACAGGTTCTTAGATTATGTCCCAACTCCCCACAACCTCCGCACTTTTGTTTCCCCATATTGGATTGGGAGAGCTCTAATGAAGATTTCAAGCGTGATGCTTCCCTCAGCAGGCCCTTGGTTTTCACAACTCCAGGGTCTCGAATACATATCCTAGGTACTTGAGTGGGAAGAGAATTAGACTGCACTTGGCTGGCAAATACTGGTACGTGAACTTGCCTCTCTTTCTTTCTATGCTCAATCTCAACCACCAATCCAGAGTAAAATTCATCCAGCTTCTTAAAAATTAAGTCGTCATTATCGAGTTCCTCATCCACTATTCGTCGTTTTGCAATTAGGGACCACCTTCTAAACGGGGTTGGGCCTTCGTTACATACTTGACTTGTAGGAACTCCACCCAGCAACTGATATCTAGTGTCAATTGTCCATCTCCTTAGAATGTAACGCTCAGGAATGGAAGTTAACTGCTTCTGGTCAAATACGGCCAGAATATGCCTGCATAATATACCTGAAGTATCAAACATGGCACAATCACAAGTCGCACTAACACCATCGGAATCGTTGTACACAACCATACGCCCTTTTGACATTTCATGATCTCCACGTTTCCTTCTTACATTGAAGGTAGTCTCGTTGTCAATTTTACTATGTTTCTTACCCCAATATATTCTACTACCATTAAGCTCAGCCAGAAAAAGGCCAAAAATTGTCCTTGTATAGTATTTTCCAGGATCATCTTCCAATGGGCTAGCTGTAGTCATTGTCACCTTTGAATTTTTTGACTTGGAATCCTCTTCTGTTTCTTTCCTACAACGGTCAGCAAGCGCTTTCTCATATTGATCAACAAAATCATGCAGAGAAGTCTTCTGGTTAACAAAATCATCGAAGAAAGCATTCATGCTTTCACTGCGCTGACTAGAAGCCATCCCTGCAGTGAAAGTACCTTTCCAATAGGCTGGAACCCAGTGAATCCTTAGCTCCCACATCTTACTTAGCCAATCCTTGTATAGTATTTTCCAGGATCATCTTCCAATGGGCTAGCTATAGTCATTGTCGCCTTTGAATTTTTTGACTTGGAATCCTCTTCTGTTTCTTTCCTACAACGGTCAGCAAGCGCTTTCTCATATTGATCAACAAAATCATGCAGAGAAGTCTTTTGGTTAACAAAATCATCGAAGAAAGCATTCATGCTTTCACTGCGCTGACTAGAAGTCATCCCTGCAGTGAAAGTACCTTTCCAATAGGCTGGAACCCAGTGAATCCTTAGCTCCCACATCTTACTTAGCCAATCCTTCTCATCAATTTTATAATTCAAACATAATCTTCCCCATTCCATCTCACATTCATCTATATCACCCGTGTTATACCAACGGTAGTAATCCTTCGGAAAGTCACCATCTGCCTCTCTCATTGCAGGAACATGCTCAACTAGGTGCTTTGTTATGTGCCACGAACATAACCGATGACGTGTATTGGGGAAGACATTCTTAATTGCATTTCGCATCCCTACATCCGTATCGGTAATAATAGTTCCTGGAGCTTTTCCATGCATACATTGCAGCCACTGTCTAAACAACCAAGTGAAGGCCTCCTCAGTCTCATCGGCGAGGAGTGTACATCCAAACAAGGTATACTGCTGTAGACACCCCATTTTGACCGTCCCCTAATCCCTCAATGTGTACAAAACTTCATCAAACCAATGAGTTAGCATCCCAAATTTCACCCTAAGTTAGGTTAGAGTCCCAGCTAGGTTCCTGCAAAATTTCGTCGAGATCCAAGCACGTTTACCTAGCAAACGGGCCGAGATTGTGTTGTAGTACAAATTCATATAAGGGGCGGGTGCATTTATCCTGAATGGTGCATAGCATGAATTGCTTACAAATCCATCTCGGTAGTGCCAATATCAGCACCATCATTTGCTTATAAATAGTCATCTAACCCTCTTTTTTTTTTTAATCAAGGTCTTTCCCTAATCTAGAGAGAGAAACTCTCAGTTTTAGACAGAAAAAACGGATCTCATCCAAACCCATTTTCATTATTTTATTTTTTTTGCCGATCTTCTCCGGCTAGTTTCCGGCAAGGCTCTGGCCAATTCCTCTTCTCCAACATGTCATGTATTGTTTCTTTTGCAAGATCACTCCTTCTTCTACCGTTTATTTTCAACTTTTAACCTCATGAACCCATACCTGTGATCCCCAAACCTTATCTCCAAACTCTAGATCTCCGATTCGCCAAATCTATAGAGGAAAGTGAGAAACCAGTAGAGAAAATTGAAAGATCTACAGAAGAAGGTGAGGAATTTATAGAGAAAATGAGAAATCTGAGAAGAAAATCTTCATTTTGTTTAAAAAAATAAGAGTAGAGAGAATAAGAGAGATCGAAGAGGAATTAAAGCTAAGAGAAGGAATTTCAGAGAAGAAAAGACAGAAAGATAAAGGGATTCAGATTTTCTTTCCGGCAATCTTGCTGATATCGATCGCCACTATTCAGCTATATCTTCATCAACGGCATAGCTACAGGTAAGTTCACCTTTTTGTTTTTCATTTCACTAGTAGATCTTCTTGAGTTCTTGTTTTTTTTAGATTGCATTGAATTAGGTTTTTCTCATTCTTCTTTAGATTTCTAATGAAATCAATAATAGACATAAAAAATAGAAGAAGAAAGTTTCATTAGGTTATACATGCTCCTTGGAAATATGAATTAATTTGTCACTTGTATGTGTTTAAATTTCGACCTCACATGATTTTTTGATTTGATCATATCTAGAACAAAAATGCTACATATTTCCTTTTAGTCATTCAAATTGCTCATGGACATGGGATTGTTAAATAATTTAAGCTCTGTACTTTAAGGATTTGATGTCATTAATCAGAGGGAATAAATGAGTTCAGTCATTATCAAAACAGAATAGTGCTAAATGACAGCACTTTTGTAAGCCAATATAGACAAGCTTGCTAATTTCACAGGTTCTGGGTATATGTTAGGGAATCACTCTTTCTATGACATATATGAATTCAATTTGTCTGGATGTTTGCAAAATCATTAAAGTCTTTCTTCATGTTGAATGGGTTTAAGTTAGAAAATTAGTTATAGGATATTTGGATTTTTCTTGTTCACTTGTCTAGAGTTACTTTCATTTTATGTTGGGGTGAAGCTCACTGATGCCATGTCCACATGTTATTTGTCATTTTTCTTTGGATTTTGTTAATGTCAAATCAGTTTAGGCACTTGCACAATAATCAGTCTGTCACTCATCTTCTTTTGAGTGGTTTGGGAGAGCTTTTATTTCTAACAGACTATATTATGAGGAGCATTTGATGAGGATAGAAGAGAATTGATTTTCTGTGCTTTGTTCAAAAGAGTAGGTTCATATGGCTCATTTTTTGGGGTAATTGGGTAATGATACTCAAATAATTGGAAGTATTTCTTGAGTCAATAAGATTTATAACATAAGCAGTTTATAGGTTTCTTCTCTTGGGATGGGATTCATATGTTAAAGTGAGAATCATTAGAGTTTTGTAAATTAATGCCAACGGAATATCATTTGATGGCATGTTTTAAATTTTATTTGTATCATAGTTAAGTCTATAAGGCATTAATTAGTTAAGAGTAGACTTGCTAATATTGTTGAGCTTCCATGTGCGTAGACATTGTTTTTTTTTAACTGTTAGTTGAATGGACAAGTAAATGTTGAATGGATAGGGTTCAGTATATTTAAATCAATCTTGAAATGAAATCCTTTTAGTGTACTATTTGTCAGATGGTGTTAGCATGTTCATAGTTTGCAATATACTGTCCCGATTTACATGCTCTTACGTATCCATTTGACCATTCCATCAGTTAGTCACCCTACTAATAGTGGCACAGTTTAAGTATAAATGAAACAAGAAATTGTTGATATTCTTTTGATGGTTGTACCTTATTTGGTTTATTTAATGTTAAGAGATGAATGATATTATTCTTGTAATAGAAATGATCAAATAATACCCTTGTATAAGAGGGTGACATTACCATGAAGCTGCTCATTTTCAATTAGGTTCTTGCACCTGACCTGTTTGTAAGAAGTGTTTGGAAGTATTGAAATACTCCACTATTCTTTAAAGTAGTAAGACAACAAGTTTATTTAGACATGATGCTTTCCCCTGTTCAGCCTATTCTTCTATCAAAGACCTAATAAATTTCTATAGCAGCCCTCATTGTGTTATAAAAACATAGTGATGCCCATGTCAGTCCCATCCAATTATGTTTATTATATCCATTTATTGTATTTTCTCTTTCTCAATCAGCTTGTAAGTCTGTCAGAACTGAAGTGATGATCAAACAGTCTCTAGTTGTACTATTACATAGGTTCAGTAGTTAGATTTATTTATTTATTTTATCGTTTCTTTCTTACACTATTCAATGAGTGTTAGTGTTAATAAGCTTTGATAATGTGGAGTGTGTAGCTCAGCGTTTAAAACATTTTGAGAAACAAGAATAGACATTAGATACAGTATTGGATGAAGTTCAGACTTTAGCCTTGAGGTCATTAGTTGTGTCGGGTTGTCAGAGTGATGAACACTCTAACCATTTCATACTTGTTTGAATGATCATTTACCTTGCATTTATAAGATGATATTTGTTGAGAAATATTTGCTTTGTTGTAATGATGAGTATTTGCTAGTCATTGGAATGAACAAGTTAGCAAGTTCAGGAATTGCTTTTGATAAATATTCTTACTATGTTGGCTGACCATGCTTGTATTATTCTGTGAACTGAAATTATAATAGGTGCCTATTCTTGTTTTTGTTGGTAAGTGAATGAATTTTAGAAGCATAAGGTCTATACATTTTTTTGCTCATCTATTTGTAAAACCAGTTGAAGAACATAAGACACTTTAAAAAAAAAAAACTTCACTCATAATTTCATTGTTGAAGAAAGATTTTGAAATAAGATGCCTTTATAACTAATAAAGCATAGTATAGAAAGGGTTGTTATTATTAAGTAGAGCTTGTGTTTCATTTTTTTATGATAGTTGCTTATTGTCTAAAAGTGCATGAATTGGATTGGGCATGTCTTAGCATGTTGATTTTGAAAATATGTGTTAAGGTGTAGGGACAAGCTTGTTTAATATTTTGATTTTACTGGCTGATACAATTTTTTTTTTTACTCTATTCTTTTCTTCAAATCTTATCTTAGCCTTTGAGATATTGGAAGCTCTATTGCATTCTAGGGATCCATTCCCTTTGACCAAGGGCGATGAAGGCGTTAGCCCAAGCCCATCATTAGGGGACTTGCTCAGTCCAAGTAGCTCTCCCCTCTTTTATTTTAAAGACTTGTTCAGTCTTTTAGATGTGTACCCTTGAACATTAGAAGCCCATACATTGCAAAGGCGATGAAGGCGTTAGCCCAAGCCCATCCTTAGGGGACTTGCACAGTCTGAATAACGCTCCCCTCTTTTTGTTATAAGACTAGCCCAGTCTTTTAGACAAGAACCTTAAAACCATTAGGTCATTTCTTCATTGCAAGGGCAATGAAAGAGTTATCTAGAGCCCTCTTAGGGGACAAGGTGTGTCTCGGGAAAAAATTGTACTCCTTTAGGGAGACAGGCTATGTCTTAGTAGAATAGTTTATCCTTTAGAAGATCATCTTGGTCCCATTAGTAAGTCAGACCGTAGGAGACTACCTCAAGTCTCATAAGTTGCACCCCTTTCTAGCTGAAGACCAACTTGGTCTGTTAATTATCCTATTCTTTTTCATCATTGCAAGGGCAATGATAGGGTTACTTGGGGTCCATCTCTGTGTTTAGGAGATTTGCCCAGTCTCACTAACACCCTTTTTATCTCCTCTTCTTTTAGGAGACTAGCATAGTCTCATTAGCACTCCCCTCTTAGGGTTTGTGCAATAGGAGTCTGTCCTTTCGTATATGAGTCAGTCTTTAGTAGAGAGTCAGTTTTTCAAGAGTCAGACCTATCATCATAGGGGTTAGGATTCTGTCCAACCTCTCATCAAGTCATGTGATTTTTATCCACTCTTGCAAGGTATAGGATGCTGTCCAACCCTTGCAGAGTCGTGATTCTGTCCAATTCCCCCGCAAAGCATAGGATGCTGTCCAATCTTTGCGGGATATCAGGAGTCTATCCTACCCTTATGATGATAGGATTCTATCATCTTGAGTCAAAAGTCAAAAACACTTGAAAAACATCTGAAAATTTCAAAACATTCTCAAAAGTCTTGAGTCATTAGGAGTGTAGTTAGGAAAGTCTTTTCCGAACTACGTTGGCTTGATCTTCTTCCACGAGGTATGCAGTGCAGCTTGCGATCTATATTCCACGTCCAGCCAAATCTTTAAAAATAAACATTTCAAACCTTTCAAAATTACAAAAATCTTCAAAACCTTTTCAAAAAGATCTTCCCCTAGAGTTAGGAGACTGTCCTAGTTGTTTGGGTGTTTTAGAGTTAGGAGTCTGTCTTGTTTGTGTTGATCTGCTGTGTCTTGTCGTGTGAGTGTCCCTAGAGTTAGGAGGCCTCGAGTCCTGGTCGGTTAGACATTTAGTCGAACCGATGGCTAGACTAGAAAGCATATAGTCAACCCATGATTTTCTTTAGGATGCACAGCCTAGTCACACATAGAATGTAGGGCCCACCTGCATTAGCTTAAGGCTAATCAACTTGCATTAATTAGGGCATATAGAGAGTCCTAAAAATTACAATTCACATGAACTTAAGCAATTGTACAAAAAGCTTTAAAAATCAGTCGAGTCTAGTGGATTGAGTCTAGGATAGCGGTTCTAGATGGTTAGGCATCGTAGTTTAGAATAGGTCATCGAACTACGTTGATTCTGATTCTTCCCGAGGCTGGGATACATAGAGCAGCCAGGGTGGATGGCCATTCTGGTCCGAGTCAAGTATTGCATTAGAGTTTTAGGATTCGTCTTGTCGAGTCGTGTATAGAATTGAATTGTGTTGTGTGTTTTGCTGTGTTTTCTTACTTTCATGTACAGACCCTATACCTTTAGTTGTAGCATGCATGTGCTTGCACACCAGAATTTAGACACCAATTAGGTACGACACTCATAACCTAGCTATTCTTAGGTGACACTTCTTTCACTTCTTTATGTGTGCTTATTATTCATCTCCGAGACATGCATGATTAGATAGACATCTTCTCGGAGATATTCGTTCCCATTTCATATGACTTTCGCCCAAGACTCTTCAAAATCAATAAGTAAATGGCATAAGAGACCAGGTGTTTGCACTTGGGCGGATGAGGTGCTCTTCGGACCTTCCAAATTCGTAACTAGGCACGAACCTTCTTTTTATATCTCTGGTTATCCGTTGCAGCAGAGCATAGTATGGGATCCAGGGCCCACTTCCTTGGATGACGACTCTTCTTTGTTTAAGGTACGTCTCGAATCCGGGCTAGTCCCCGAATTGAGAGGTATCTCACCTTACATCGCCACTCATGCTGTGAGAGGCACTTCTTTTGAGAGTTCCTTGGTAGAGCTCTCCATTCACGTGGATGATTCCAGAGAGAGACTTTCTCCCGTGGGGCTCGTCCCCCACCTCTCTCGGATCGGGGTCCACAACTGCCTATGATGGTGTCCCTGTAAATGGTGCAAAGTGCATCAAATACATATTTGTCCTATAAGTCACATTGAAAATAATCACATCGCTGAAGGTCATATATTACTCTCTAGCCCTCGAATCAGCCCAGAACATAGATCTTAATGTACACTCTGAGTCCAACTCAATAGAAAAAAAGAAGTAGTGCTCTTCAGCTCGTTTCCTTTGGAGACGGTCGGCCACTATCTCAGTGTCTAGCCCCATATTGTTCTTCTTCTTCAATCTCAAATGGGACTACACTTGATTTGATGAGAGAACACCATATGCTCCATCAGATTGGACATTAACGACTTTTGCAATTCCAGCAGGCTTCAACTCAATTCCATGGTAACTATCCATCAAATTTTTATAACTTTCAGTCTTATAGAGAACGATGCATGCGTCTTCTGAGTAGAGATGTGAGTTCATGTGAATGATCATCTTCAAAGATTGTCACTTTCCACTTCTTGTCTCTCAATCTTATCTCCATGTGGGCCTCACAGCCAAACCTAATAGTGTGACGCGGAATCATTTCCTTACCAGCTTGTCTCTCGTCATTAGGGTTTTTCTTCCCCTCCTTGTCACACACATACTTTCTAGATACCACTTCATTTATCTTGGTTGACTTGTTTGTACTAGATTTTCGCACTCCAAAACCTTTATTCAAGTCATAGGTATTATAACATACGTAGGCATCGTCAAAGCTATCAAGCTCCTGCCCAACAAATGGCCTGTTGTCTACACTCTCCTCGCCATTCCTTTCCTCAACATCTTCTACTTGGTTACCTTCATTTAAATCTTCCCCTTGATCTTCTATTTGGTTTCCTTCATTTAATTCTTCCCCTTGATCACCTAAAATTAGGGCGTGTTCATCAATATCATTTATCGATAAGCTGCATGCTTGTGACACAGCATCCTCAACAAACCCTGAGGATGTGCCACATACTTCGTCGACAGGAAAGACAGAAGGGGGCGACGAAGAATCATCCATCAAGGTTATTCTACAACAACCAACCATAACCCAGCAAACCACCACGCATAAACAACCAAACCACCAACCATAAACCAGCAAACAACCACCCAGAAACAACCAAACCACTAGCCATAAACCACCAAACCACCACCCATTAACCACCAAACAACCATCCAAGAAACAACCAAACCACCAGCCATAAACCACCAAACCACCACCAGCAAACCACAAATAAAAAAAATATCAAAACAGCATATTTGAAGTAACAAATATGATACAATTTTTAAATAAATATCAAACCACCACCCACCCATGCATTTAAATAAGAACTGATATGATACAATTGATAACCTCAATCAATTTTTGCATTTAATTTTGGGTCCAATAGTCAGTATTGAACTCAGTTTTGGACTCACAATTAGTTCTCAAAATTTAAATGCTCTAGATTATCAGTCCAAAACTGATTAATTTCGATTGAGGAGGAGAAATATATGAATTACTAAAAATTTGAAACTGAAGATATAGGGAAATGACACCAAAAGAAGAAAAATAATAAAAAATACTATATTCAGGGTTTTAAAGGGGGGGAAAGGGTTTTAAAGGTGAAAATTAGGGTTTTAAGGGGGAAATGACGAAATCTGTTTAAATAAAAAATCCGAGTGTAAGCCCAAGGGTTCCCATGGGTTAATCATTAACCTTACCTCTTGTTTTGATGCTAGCAAACCAAATTGATTGGCAATTATGGACTGATGTGTTGCTTTGAGGTGTTGTGTTGTATACAGGATTTTCATGTCATAATCGCCATTACACAACTCTTCTCAACACATGGCTTCTGGATCAAGGATCAAAAGAACCAAAAGCTTGAACCTACATTGAAATCATCACCAACTGGAGATGATCAAGTCAAGGAGCTCAACATAAGATTCCACAAGTTCCTAAGCAAGTGTCAAGAAGGAGCTTGGAGTTGAACTAGTCATTGGTGACACCTCATGTACCTCAACATATATTGAAGATTGGAGGACAAGTCACAAGATCCAAGACAAGGTATTCATAAATGTTGAGGACAAGTACCTCAACATGTTCACCCAAGTAGAAGCAGTCCAAGAAAGTGGAAAGGAGCCGGCACATTCCAAGAAGACTCATGGTATTCATAAAATGTATTTGGAGTCCTCTTGATTTTATGTTTAAATGCACTTTCAAAAGGTTTTCAAATTTTTTGTACTTAACATTTCACATCCGTGAAAACCATCAACACACCCAAAAGTGTGTTTGAAAACCTAGGACTTAAGCCCAAAGACCATGGCCCAAAGCCCCTAATCTCTTAACGTAAAAATGGAATTTTATAAAGGACCGGTCGATCGGGCTATGCCGGACGACTGCGGGATGATACCTGTAATTCCAGGACATCCTAAAATTTACCGGGCCAGTCGACCGGTGTAGACACCTCATTTTGACCGAACCCCTAATTGCTTTAATTGAATGAAAATCCCATTAAATCAGTGATCTAGTAGAGCCTTCATTAGGAGACACACTTTCTCTCATCAAGCTATTCTCCTTGGATACAAGCCTTTGTTGTTTAGATCTTACCCCTTAGGGAGTATACCCTGATTTTAGTATAGAATTAGCATATAAGAGGCATGCCTTGCATGATTAATAGAATCCTCTCTAAATTCTACCCCAACTTGTACTCCCTATTAGTTGGAGACCGACTTGGTCTGTTAGTCACGTGTACCCTTCTTTTTCATTGCAAGGGCAATGATAAGGATTCTTGGAGCCCATCTCTGTGTCTAGTCTCACTAGCACATTTTAGTCCCTTCTTCATTTAGGAGTCAGTCTTTGACTTATTTACTCTCATACTTTGGTAGTGTTAAGAGCGAGTCTTTGACTTATTTGCCCCATCTTTCGACAAAGTTATTAGAGTCCCTGACTTATTTACGCTCCTTCTTTAGCATTGTTAGTCAGGAGTCTATTCTTTACTATTGTTGTCACCCCTCTTTATTAGAGACTAACTCAGTCTTATTAGAGCTTTGCTTACTTGGGTTCTTAGATCATTTTTCTCTGTACTTGGGGCACTAGTTTACCTGTTATGGATCGTCTCTTTGAGACGCTAGTTGCTTGTTCGGGATTTCCCCATTAGATTTAGGGCTTTGCCCTAGTTTGTGGTTGTGCTTGCATGTTCCCTTTAAGAGTGAAAATATTTAAATGTCATAAAACATTGGAATATTTGAAAACTAAAAAACATTAGAAATTTAAAACATAAAAAATATTCGAAAACATCAAAAGCCTTATATCTTTTAGAGTGTTAAGTCTTAGTGGTAGTTAGGAGAGTTCGATTTCGAACTACGTTGGCTTGATCCTCTTTCATGAGGTACGTAATGCAGCTTGAGATCTTTATCCCAAGTCCAGCCAAACATTGTAAATAAATCATTTGAATTCTTTAAAAAGTATAAAAATCTTTAAAACCTTGTTTTCAAAAAGCTATTCCTCTAGAGTTAGAGATAGAAAGTTTTAGAGTTAGGAGTTCCTCCTTGATTTTGTGTGTGTTTGTTGTGTGTCTGTGTTAGATTTAGGAGTTTGTCCTAGCTAGGAACGCCTCCGTCCGGTCAATTGGCGATTCACATCGCCGTCTGGTGACTAGGTCTAGGGTGCGTTAGTAATCTCATTATTTTCCTTAGGACACACAGCGTAGTTACACATAGGTTGTAGGAACCACCTGCATTAGCTTAGGGCAAACCTGCATTTAGTTAGGGCATATAGGGTGTCCTAAAATCCATAATACACTGAAATTTAAATAATCACACAAGAAGCTTTAATAACTAGTCTGGTATTTTAGGTCGAGTCTAGGATAGAGGTCTAGATGTCTTAGGCATCATAGATTAGAATAGGTGCGAAGAACTACGTGACTCTGATTCTCGTGGAGGCGGGGATACATAGGCGGCTTGGATAAACATCAGACCATCCAAGAGTCGAGGAGTAAGTTTAGAGTTTAGGGATTTGTCTTGTGGTATGATATGTGATGTAGAGTTGTGTTGTGCGTTTTGTTGTGTTATCTTACTTTCCTGTGTAGACCTTTAGCTGTAGCATGCATGTGTTTGTCCACAAGAACTTAGACACCAGTTAGGCATGTCACTCATAACCTAGCTATGATTAGGCGACACTTCTTCCATTTATTTTGTGCATGCTTATTATTTTATCCTCGGGTCATGCATGTTTAGGTAGACGTCCACTTGGGGATATTTGTTCCTATTTTACATTATTTTTGCCCTAAACTCTTCAAGGTTAACATTAAATGGCATAAGAGACCAAGTGCTTGCACTCGGACGAATTGAGGGTGCTCTTCGGACCTTCTCCATTCGTAATCAAGCACGAGCCCATATATATTTCTGGTTATCCATGGAATACAGAGCATATTTGTTTTTGGGGTTCCATGGCCTATCCATGGATGACGACTTTGAGTTTGTTTTCAGTACGTCTTGGTTTGAGGATTTATCCTTGGATCAAGAGGTATCTCATTTATTGCCACTCGTGCTATGCTATGAGGGTGACATCTGTTTCGAGAGGTCCTTTGTAGAGCTCTCCTTCATACGTGGCTGATCCAGAGGCCGCTGGGGGCTCATCCCCCACCTCTCTCTCAGGATCGGGGTCCACAGGCTGGCGACTCTGCTGAGGAGTTCTTAAAACATTACCTAACTCTATTAAAATGTCATTTTTACTAACTTTGGAGAAATTTGGGCAAAAATCATTTATAATGGGAACTCTAACGTTAGAATCCAGGGGCACCAGAATGGTGCGTAATTAAAACGAGGGATTCACACACTGCACATCATACATTATCATATTCTTTATTTCTTTCATTGTTTTTCATTATCATTGGTTCCACGGGATGGATCAATGCATACCAAATGGGATGTCATTACCCTGATGGAACTGTTGAATCTATTTCCAAGCTATGTGCCGGTGCTGCCCCGTAGACACTAGGTGTACTTGTGTTTACAGCAGCCGATGAGCAATGAAGCATACTATGTATAACACTATATGCACTTGTGTTATACATCTAAAGTATGGATCATATGCATAGTGCCCGATAAATTGAGTCCGGAGCCCTACTTTATTTCATATATATTATGTACATAAATATATGTTTTGACTTAGTGAAACCCAACTAGGAAGTACCCGTGTTTACATATGAATATATTGCATTCATCTAGGGACGGACATGTGTTGCTTACACATGTGAAGCCTAGAGTTAGGAACTTTGTCCCATCTATAGATTAGGATAGCTCATTTTATGTGGCTACAGGCAATCCTAGTACATTCACAAGTATGTCTTGAGTCGAGACTTTCTTGACTCCGCTAGATTAGAATTAGGGCTGGTGCCCCTGGTTAGGATATATGTATATGTATATATATGTATATATATTGATTATTAGATTAAAGCTTTCTTTATATCCTTTCATTATTCAGATCTAGAGTTGGTATGTGGCTTTTACTTGCCATTACCATGGCCATGAGCTATCTTTCGATTTTTCAGTCATTGGAACTAGCCTGTTGTTATATGTTCTCATCTATGGCCAGTCCCTGATTTGATTACCTTTCTCCGGTGACCATACTTTGTTTACCGATTGTGAGCTTATCTTGCCATTGTCATTTGAGTATTAGTACTCATGCTGCGAGTTTGGCATTGCTGTTTTCTGTTCATATACCCTTTTGTTAAGCTGTCGGGATCCCTTCGTATAGCCGTCATGATGTCGAATTTTTCCTTAAACATTTTTTAGCGTGACCGTTATTCTTTTGAGTCAGTTAAACCATGAGTTTACCTTACCTTGACCTTCTTGTCTAGCCGTTATGCTGCCGAATTTTATCTAAAACATTTTGAGCATGACCGCCAATTTTCAAGGTCAGAAATAAACCATGAGTTTGTGTAGATTCTTTTATATATATATATATATATATCATGTTTTGTTAAAAGCCCATTTCTAGTGGTGGACTCCTGGTTTGATCAGTTGTATTACATTCTTTCAGTTTCACTAGGTTAGTGGCCTGTACATGTCGCCCACGTGGTCACAATCTATTTGTTACCCTTTGATAGAATACCTATTCTTTTGTTGTGTCATAGATTCATGTTGTGTTCGTTAAATTATATTCTTGTTTGTCTACTTGTTTCGTCTTGAGATATGGTCGATGGCTTGTCCGCTGTCCCTATGGCCATGGTCTACCATTTTTTATCTCATTAATCGTATAGTTGTTGATATTCATCATTTAGATTTTAGATCTGGTTCTTGACCCTACTTTTGTCATTCTTATGGCCATGATCTATTATCCGAGCCATTGATTTTTCATTTAATCCATGTTTACCTATCATATGTCCTTTTACCCTTGGATCATATTGAAATTATTGATGGAAAAGTTTGATCTTACATGTATCCTTTGAGTGCATGATCATTACTGAGATCGAAACCTATTTAGATTGTGGGTGTTTATCGTTCCTAACTCTTTCATACCCAAAAGAAGAACAGTTATATCCAAAGAGGACTTAAATGAGTAGATTGAGAATTCCCTGAGACCCTGTTGATGAAGGTCTTATTATCACTGCCTATTTTCCTTTGACCTTCATAGACAATCTCTCTTTGACCTTTCCTAATTAAAATACTTATTGATGTGCACAAGATTACTCTTATCTCTATTTGTTTAGAATTTTTATCCCATGACTATTGATCTGGTGTGTGTGTGCTTTCAAGTCAAAAGTCTATGTTCAGCAAAAGACCATTCTTCCAAAAGACTGGCCATTTTCGAACTCATTCGATCCAAGCAGTCTATTACTTCATCCGCATTGTCAATATATCATTTTGTTGCCTCATTTAACCTAGACCTTGTGGAGTTGCCTTTTCTGAGATTCCTACTCCAGGATTGAACTTTATAGTTATCATTATCATAGAGGAAGGCCTACTACTTGTGAATTTTCAATGTCAATCTGTTGCTTACAAAAAAAATGAGTCTTTTTCTTAAAGTCTGTCTTTTGATGAATAAGTGCCAATTCTCATTTCGAAGTTGGCAAGTCAAGTTGTGTTAATATTAGTATTGTGTGTATTGAGTCTATTAATCCTTTTCATTGAGTCAATGTTAAGTCATTTTAAGGCTCGTAAAAAAAAATGTGTGTCATGTCAATTAGTCTTTCTCGTTCAGAGTCAGTGTTTAGCTCTTTGTTAAAATTCAATGTAGAGCCCATTGAGGCGCGTCAAAAATCATCAGTGTACTTAAAATTTTCAATTTAATAAAGCATTTGGTTTCGTATCTTTGATACTCTATGATTCACTCTTAGATCTCATGTTTAAATAACTAAAGACACCCTTCTCGGATGAGAATGCAGACGAAATTTCCTTCGAGATCTGAAAGAAGGTCAAACAAGAGGAAGAACGTCGAGCAGAGCCACTCAAAGAAGAAATCGAAGCTATCGATAGTGGTATCGAAATCCAAAACTCGGGAATGATGGATTGGTAAAACTTTATCTCCCGAGGAGCGCGAAGAATTGATGAACTTACTTAGAGGGGTCCAGGGTAGTCTTGCTGATCCTATAAGGATAAACCAGGGGAATGCCCTATCGTGGTGTAAAGCAAGACTCCCTTAGTTTTAGACGCATAATTGTAGAGCTAAATGCAAGAGAGATATGAACATCAGATATCTAGTGGACCTGATGAGGTTAAGAGAAGACTTTTCAAAAAATGAAGTCATAGAGTGAGCCCCTAAAGTGCATTTGGGCAACGTCTTTTTAATAAAATTTCGAGGTGGAATATTTCAAGAGAAGAGACAGTTTTTATGTCCAAACGAGAGAGCACATCAAAATTAAAGAAAAGCATGAGAGAAAGATAAAAAGAAGGGAATGTGCCCCTGAAACAACTCTGGAATATCAGAGACCCAGATGGTGGAGTCATGAGATAGATTAAGTATGAGAATCGTCTTCGGCATTTGAAGACTAATGAGAGTTGTAGATCTTGAACACTAATTGAAGATCTCTGAGATGAGTATAAGTTTGAGTGGAACACCGTGGTTGAAGTCTTGCCTGCAGAAAATTGCCAGATTTCTCGACAAAAATATTCAAAGTCTTTGAACTTTAAGCAAAAGAGCTTGTACGCCAAATACACCAGGAGGCCATCCTTGGACGTTTGAACCTTTATAGCCAAAATCCTTATGTAAAAAAAAGACCATTTATAAACCCTTTGGGTCGAAAAGTAAAAAAATCAAACCATTTCTTTCTAACCACATTATAAACCAGGGGACATTTTTTTTTAATTTTGGGTTTGAACTAAGTTATGACCTGATCCCCCTCTTCAGGGGACGTAGGCATCTGATTAATTCAGATTCGGTCAACCATTGGGGATAAAAGCTAAATCATTCCCCTTTCAAAATTTTGAAGCTAAATGCTAAACCATTCTTTGAAAAACCCCAAAGCGAACTACGTGGACCTGATCCTCTATTTTTGGGGTACGTAGGAAGTCTGGCTAGACCAGATTCGGTCCGAATCTCTAGAACCTTAGGTATTCAACTCCTTTGAACCCAAGCCCACCTAGAAAGTCTTTCTGGTGAAACAAGCAAAAGTTCGAGGCAAACAAAAGCAAAAACAGAAAGAAATAAAAAGAACGAGAGTTTGAAGACCCGCTAGGTTGAAAATCCGAAAGGGTGGCCTAGATAAAGTCATTTTCTATCTAAGTCAATGACCAAAGGGATTGGCTTATGTACAGTAATAGTAGTGGTCTGCTGGATTGAAAACTTGAAGAAGCAATCTAGTCAGAGGCAAAGACTTCCAATGCAGAGAGAATTTATGAGATACAGAAAGATTTCCTCAGTTACGCAGAATTCCTAAGTTTGAGTGCAAGTAGTGCAAGCAAAAGTTGAGACAAGTGGTTTTTTAGACTGAAAACTTGGAAAGCAAAAGTTGTGACTTCTTTTGAAGGGAGGAATCAAGGAGACGGAGAAGCAACCTCTACACAGGGCAAGATCCTGGAATCCGAGTAGTGTCGGTGAAATTTACTTTGATACCTTTCTAAACTAGGGGCATTAAAACTAAGCAATCCGAATGGGGTAATAACCATGACAGAAATCCTGATGGAGGGAATTAGAACCTCTTGACATGGTTTTCGAGATTACTCCGAGGGTGGTTAGCCTGACCATAAAAAAATATTAACACATTTGATCTAAGGGTGAATCAAAATTTAGTCAAATCCTTTGAATATTGTAAGTCTTCCTTGAAAAAGTCCTTAGGAGTCTGTTCCTTGTTCATCCTTGTTTTCTTTTAGAATTCAAAGTGTTTGGCACTGGAAAGAATGGGTGTATACCTTCTGAAATGTGAAGAAAAATTCAAAGTAAATCCTGGTTTAGGAATCAAAGAAGGGCAAGAGGCCTACTTTTCAATCCTGCCCAAATTATCAAAGCCTCAAGCAGTGAGCGAAAGAAAGAATTCTCAAATTTAGCCTTTATGGAAATGGTCTTACCACTGTACCAAAGAAAGAACCCATGCAAACTCAAATTTGTTCTATTTATCTTGGTTCTGCTTTCTTAAGACCTTGTCATGGAAGCACATCATACTAGGGGCATCTTTATGACTTGCGTCATAAAAGATATTAAACAATGATAACTTGGACAACTATTCTTAGCAAATAGAAACCAGAGAACGTTTGAACGCACTCTTTGAGTTGAATTTCTTGATCAAATTGTCTCTTTTAGAGTCAAAGTTTCAGAAACTTTAATTCCCAGCAGAGTCCAGAATCTACTCCTACAATCTTCAAACCTCAGCAAAATGCTTTTCACCTGTTAAAGAGAGTCAATACCTGAAAATCTCATTAATCTACTTGAGTTTTGCTTTCAGTAAAGATCATGCATTCCTAGTTATTCTCAGTAAGAGATGACAGACCCATTAGTGAAATCGATCAAAGATGGTAAATTCTTCATTCCTTTTGAAGGTTTTTAATAAGGATAGAAATAGACAGCTCTGTGCTTCAGAGTCTGAATTTTTCATCCATCATTTCTTTAGAGTTTTAATAAGGATAGAAATTGACAGATCCCGTGTATCACGGTCTGGCTTTTTCTTCCATTGTTTCAAAATTTTTTTTTAATAAGGATAGAAATTGACAGATCCCGTGTATCACGGTCTGGCTTTTTCTTCCATTGTTTTCAAAGTTTTTTTAGTAAGGATAGAAATTAACAGATCCCGTGTTACACAGTCTGGCCTTTTCTTCCATTGTTTTCAACAAGTTTTTAATAAGGATAGAAATTGACAGATCCCATGTATCACGGTCTGGCTTTTTCTTCTGTTGTTTTAAAAGTTTTTTTTAATAAAGATAGAAATTGACAGATCCCGTGTTACACGATCTGGCCTTTTCTCTCGTTGTTTTTAAAGATTTTAATAAGGATAGAAATTGACAGATTTCGTTGTTCCACGATCTGGTCTTTTCTCCTGTTGTTTTGAAAGATTTTAATAAGGATAGAAACTGACAGATTCCGTGTTCCATGATCTAGCATTTTCTTCCGCTGTTTTGAAAGATTTAATAAGGGTAGGAATTGACAGATTCCGTGTTCCATGGTCTGGTCTTTTCTTCCAATGTTTTAAAAAATTGTAAGGAAAGAAATTACTGGACTTAGTGCTACACGGTCTGGTCCTTCATTTGTTTTGAAAAAGAAGTTTTAACGGAGTAAGAAATTATTAGAACCTGTGTTGCACGACTTGGCATTTTCTTCAAATTTTGGAAAAAGGGTTTAATGGAATGAGAAAATAACCAGAATCTGTGTTACACGGTCTGGTATTTTCTTCAAGTGTTTTGATGAGTGTTTTAATAGAATAAGAAATTACCGGATTTAGTGTTGCACTATCTGGTTGTTTCTTCAATCCTTTTGAAAAGTTTTAATAGAGTAAGACATTATCGAACCTATGTTACACGGTTTGGTCTTTTTGAAAGGTTTTAATAAGGGGATATTACTGAACCTGTGTTACACGGTTTAGTCTTTTTGAAAGGTTTTAATAGGAGAAAATTATTGAACCTGTGTTACACAGTTTGGTCTTTTTGAAAGGTTTTAATAAGAGGAAATTACTGAACCTGTGTTATACGGTTTAGTCTTTTTAAAAGGTTTTAATAGGGAACCAAACTTGTGTTACACGGTTTGGTCTTTTCTTCGATCATTTTGAAAGGTTTTAATTGGGGGGAATCAGTGAACCTGTGTTACACGGTTTGGTCATTTCTTCTATCATTTTGAAAGGTTTTAATAGGGGGAATCACTGAACCTGTGTTACACGGTTTGGTCATTTCTTCGATCATTTAAAGGTTTTAATAAGAAAAAATCATTGATCTTGTGTTACACGGATTGGTTTTTTCTTCCTTCGCCCGGGTATTTAATATCCAGATGATTAGTAATGTAATGTCAAGTAGTGACTTGCCTAATCATCGTTCTGTAATGTGCAGCTTCCTAACGAGTTAGGAGTCATGCATATCTGCGAAGAGGTTTGTGTGGAATTGTTTAGCAGGACATACGAATCTGGGTTTATGTGGAACTGTTTAACAGAACCGCATAATCCGGAGTGACTCGCTACCTTGAAAGAGAGGAGTCGGAGTCATTCGGATAGTTAAACGGATGTATTTTCAGCAATGATCTGTATAGCTATCGTCCGGTGAGACTTAATTTCGCCTCGATATTAGATGTTTGAGTTTGGCTCAAATATTCGAGTACCTTAATAAGTGGTCAAGTAAGTTTTGGACTGATCGACAAGATAAAAAAAAACTCTTTAAGTGTTTGGTTTTAAACTTGTTTTGGACGGGTTTCAATACAGTGGTCTTTGGCCTATTTGACAGTTTTTTTTCTCATTGAGTGTTTGGGTGAATTTGTTTCGAATGGGTTTCAATACAGTGGTCCTTGGCCTATTTGATAGATATATAAAAAAATCTTTGAGTGTTTGGAGTTGTACTTGTCTTAGACAAGTTACAATATGGTTTCTATAAGAAAAAAAATGAATGAAGGTTTCTAAAAAAAGGAAAAACTCTTTGAGTGTTTGGATTTGTGCTTGTCTTAGACAAGTTACATTGTGATTTTTGAAAGGATTCTAAAAAAATGTGTGTTTGTGTTTTGTGATTGTTCATAAGTCTTTGTTAACTGATGTAGATAGTTGAGTCATGAGTATTAAAGAGAGGCTATCTCCCTATTGCTTACAGTTTTAAAGTCTTGTTAAGAGTCATTTTGTGGCTTTACTCTTGTGAATATTATTTTTTAGAACTAAAAACCCAAAAATTTGCTTTGCTTCATTTTTCGGGTCGATCAAAATGTGTTGTATGTTCAGCTTTGACATTCGCGTGACAAGCACGCTCTGCCAAATAGGGGCATCTGTAGACACCCCATTTTAACCGTACCCCTAATTGCTTTGATTGAATGAAAATTCCATCAAATCAGTGATCTAGAGCCTTCATTAGAAGACACACTTTGTCTCATTAGGCAATTCTCCTTGGAGACAAGCCTTTGTTGTTTAGATCTTACCCCTTATGGAGTATACCCTAATTTTAGTATAGAATTAGAATATAAGAGGCATGCCTTGCAAGATTAATAGAATCCTCTCTAAATTGTACCCCAACTTGTACTCCCTATTAGTTGGAGACCGACTTGGTCTGTTAGTCATGTGTACCCTTCTTATTCATTGCAAGGGCAATGATAAGGATACTTGGAGCCCACCTCTGTGTTTAGTCTCACTAACACATTTTAGTCTCTTCTTCATTTAGGAGTCAGTCTTTGACTTATTTACCCCTATACTTTGGTAGTGTTAAAAGCGAGTCTTCGACTTATTTGCCCCATCTTTCGGTAAAGTTATTAGAGTCCCTGACTCATTTGCGCTCCTTCTTTAGCATTATTAGTCAGGAGTCTATTCTTTACTATTATTAGTCAGGAGTCTATTCTCTGGACTTGGGGCACTAGTTTACTTGTTATGGATCATCTCTTTGAGACGCTAGTTGTTTGTTCGGGGTTTTCTCTTTAGATTTAGGGCTTTGCCCTAGTTTGTGGTTGTGCTTGCATGTTTCCTTTAAGAGTGAAAACATTTAAAGGTCATAAAACATTGGAATATTTGAAAACTAAAAAACATCAAAAATTTAAAACATCAAAAATATTTGAAAATATTAAAAGCCTTAAATCTTTTGGAGTGTTAGGTCTTAGCGGTAGTTAGGAGAGTTCGATTTCGAACTACGTTGTCTTGATCCTCTTTCACGAAGTACGTAGTGCAGCTTGAGATCTTTATCCCAAGTCCAGCCAAACATTGTAAATAAATCATTTGAATTTTTTAAAAAGCATAAAAATCTTTAAAACCTTATTTTCAAAAAGGTATTCCTCTAGAGTTAGGAGTTTGTTCTAGATAGAAAGTTTTAGAGTTAGGAGTTCCTCCTTGATTTGTTGTATGTTTGTTGTGTGTCTGTGTTAGAGTTAGGAGTTTGTCCTACCTAGGAACGCCTCCGTCCGGTCAGTTGGCGATTCACATCACCGACTGATGACTAGGTCTAGGGTGGGTTAGTGATCCCATTATTTTCCTTAGGACACACAGCGTAGTTACACATAGGTTGTAGGAACCACCTGCATTAGCTTAGGGCTAACCTGCATTTAGTTAGGGCATATAGGGTGTCCTAAAATCCATAATCCATTGAAATTTAAATAATCACACGAGAAGCTTTAATAACTAGTCTGGTATTTTAGGTCGAGTCTAGGATAGAGGTCTAGATGTCTTAGGCATAATAGATTAGAATAGGTGCGAAGAACTACGTGACTCTGATTCTCGTGGAGGCGGGGATACGTAGGCGGCTTGGATAAACATCAGACCATCCAAGAGTCGAGGAGTAAGTTTAGAGTTTAGGAAATTGTATTGTGGTATGGTATGTGATGTAAAGTTGTGTTGTGCGTTTTGTTGTGTTATCTTACTTTCCTGTATAAACCTTATTCCTCTAGCTGTAGCATGCATGTATTTGTCCACAAGAACTTAGACACCAGTTAGGCATGTCACTCATAACCTAGCTATGATTAGGCGACACTTCTTCCATTTATTTTGTGCATGCTTCTTATTTTATCCCCGGGTCATGCATGTTTAGGTAGACGTCCACTTGTGGATATTTGTTCCTATTTTACATGATTTTTGCCCAAAACGCTTCAAGGTTAATAATAAATGGCATAAGAGACCAAGTGCTTGCACTCGGACGAATTGGGGGTGCTCTTCGGACCTTCTCCATTCGTAATCAGGCACGAGCCCATATATATTTCTGGTTATCCATGGTATACAGAGCATATTTGTTTTTGGGGTTCCATGGCCTATCCATGGATGGCGACTCTGAGTTTGTTTTAGGTACGTCTTGGTTTCAGGATTTATCCTTGTATCAAGACGTATCTCATTTATCGACACTCGTGCTATGCTATGAGGGTGGCATCTGTTTCAAGAGGTCCTTGGTAGAGCTCTCCTTCTCACGTGGATGATCTAGAGGCCGCTAGGGCTCGTCTCCCACCTCTCTCTTAGGATCGGGGTCCACAACCGGGCGATGGCGGAAGTGTTCCTGAAAAGTCAGGAACAATCCGTCATGGGTTTGGGCGAGCGACCGCCATGGGTCGGTCGACCGCAAATAGGTTTTTGAGCCGAATTTTTTAGCGAACAGGTTGACCTCACCGGACGACCGCCATGGGACCTGTCGACCGCGACGGTAAGAAATTTGAAAATATAAAAGGGCGCCCGATAGGGGCAGGTGTAGACACCCCGATTTTGCTATACTTTAAAAAGCAAGAGATTCTGTAGTTTCTCAAGTTTCGAGTGAATGCATTGTAGGGTAGATTTCATCTCATTTTAGATGTTTGGAAGTTGATTCGCAATCCTAAAGGTTTCTAGGGTGTTCCAATGGTATCTGGAAGATGAAAGTTAAAGTTTCCAATCAAGTGAAAAAATCTGCTATTTTTAGGATTGTAAGCCCAAGGGTCTACTCTCTTATCTTGTTTTGATGATTCTAAACATAATTGATTATGTTCTTGAATACTAATCAATTTGCCTTGAAGTGTTGTGTTAGGATAGGTTGATCAATTGAAGAAACCAACACTCCACATGGTCATGCTTGAAGATGTACCAAAAAAGAGTCAATTGAGCTAAGTGGAGCTCACATTATCTCTGAAGCAAGCATACACAAAATGGAAGACCAATTGAAGACCAAGGCTAAAGAGAAGTTGAGGATTACATAGATTTCATTGTACATCTTTTCTCTTTAGATTTATAAGTCAAGGCAAGAGTTTTTCAAAAGAGTTTTTCAAAAACACTTAAGAACTTAAATGGTTTAGTGAATGGTTATGTGGTGGACCAACATGTTGGGACCCTCATAACATTCCAAATTATCTTAGGGATTGAGTTACAAAAGCCCAAAATCAGATAAGCAATAAAAACATAAAAATCTGCTTATTTTAGGCTTCTCGGAACTCCGAGATTTTTCTCGGAGCTCCGAGAAATGGTCCAGTAGTATTTTTCAACTTCTGGCCATTTTCTCGGAACTCCGAGAAATGGTCCAGTAGAATTTTTCTTCTTCTGGCCGTTCTCTCGGAGCTCCGAGAACCTCACGACAGCACAGAAAAGAGCCGTTGGGATTTGAATTAAAATCTGGTTTTTGATATTAACACCCCCAAACGGTCATATTTTCTCAAGTGCTATAAAAACACATGCAAGAGGATTCTTTTTCCTTCCTTGAACATTTGGAAAATCATCCTTAAGCATTCAAACACTTGGAAATCCTTTGAGCTTGAGAATTTGTTTTCTTCTCTCCAAACTTGCCTTGCAACTTGCAAATCTTTTGAGTTTGGATTTAGGCCTTCACTTGCAACCTATATTGGAGAGCAATCAAAGGGACAACATTGTGCATCAAGCTTTCAAGAGAAGCCAAGCAAAATCTTCATCTTCTATTATTGTAAAGGTGGCTAGGGCATCCTATCTTAATACCCTACGAAGTATCGCTTAGAACTCGGCGAAGAAGCAGAGTCGGTGTAAAGGTGTCAAGGGCATCCTCATTTAATATCCCTTGGGAGTGTAATCGCCTCGGAGCAGGGCATCGTGGAGATCTCACAATAGTGGAAATCCTTAAGGACGATCTTAAGAAGAGTGGAGTAGGACTTTGCCCGAACCACTATACATCGGTGTGTTCTTTCTTTGTCTTGCACTTTCATTCTTGATTTTGGTTTGGCAATTCATTTTGTTTTGATTTTATTTTGAACTAACCAAAATCTAATCAAGAGAAGAAAAATCAAATTAGGTTTAATAATTAATTTAAGAAAGGTATAAATTAGTGGTTAAACCAATTCACCCCCCCTCTTGTTTATTTCAATTGGTATCAAAGCCTCGTCTCTACTTTATTTAAAACCCTAACCGGTCTAGAGAATAGATTCTAAACAAAATGGCAAACTACCCTCAACACCATGAAGGATACTCAAACACTAGGCCACCTTATTTTGATGGAACCAACTATGGATTTTGGAAAACAAAAATGAAAATCTTTTTAACCCAAGATTACCAAATGTGGAGAGCCATTTTTAATGGATATACATTGCCCACAAGAAATCTAAATGATTGGACCGAGGCCGAACAACAAGCCTCAAACTACAATGCCAAAGCCATGAATTCTCTTATTTGTGCTTTGTCACCCGGAGAATTCAATCGAGTTTCAAACTTGAATTCTGCAAAGGAAATTTGGGACACCTTAGAAGTTACACATGAGGGAACTAATCAAGTTAAAGAATCTAAAATGAATCATATATTTAGGCAATATGAATTTTTTCAAATGACACCCGACGAAACTATTGCCGACATGTACACTAGATTCACCAACCTAGTAAATGGACTAAGGGGACTTGGAAAACAATTTTCAAATAGAGATCTAGTAACCAAAATCCTTAGATCCCTACCTTTATCATGGGAATCCAAAACCTCCGCAATCACCGAAGCCAAGGACATGAACACTCTAAACCTAGATGAACTTATAGGGTCCTTGATAACCCATGAGATGATTTTCAAAACAAAAGCACCCGAAATTGAAAAAGAAAAAGATGTTGCTTTTGCTTGCAATGTAGGTGATAACGAAGAGGCAAAGGAAGACATGGAAGATGAAGTAGCCCTCCTAACAAGAAGGATCAAGTTTTTGCAAAGGAATATGGGAGGCATGAGAAATAGAAGGACCAATCCTCCATTCAAGAAGAAGGAAGAGCTCGGTGATGGATCATCTCAACCCCAATGCTATGGATGTAAGAAACTTGGACACATTCGCCCGGATTGTCCACTCAACAATGAGCCTACCTCAAATAATCGTTTCAAGAGAAGAGAAGGCAAGAAAGGAATGACCGCCACATGGGATGAGAAAAATAAAAGTGAAGGCGAGCCAAATGATGGAGAAGATTGCTTGATAGCAAAAAATGTTTGCTTCATGGCCTCCACAAATGACAATCAAGAGGTATGCCCTAAAAGCCATAACAAGAAGAACACATGGTACCTTGATAGTGGATGCTCTAGACACATGACCGGAGATCTCACTCAATTTGCATCCCTATCACTCAAGGATGGTGGAGATGTTACATTTAGAGATGATAAGAAAGGAAAAGTCAAAGGAGAAGGCACCATAGGTAACTCTACCTCTCCCATACATGATGTACTTTATGTTGATGGCTTATCTTATAATCTTATTAGCATTAGTCAATTGTGTGACAATGGTTTTGAAGTAGTCTTCAACCCCGACAAATGCATTGTTAAAAATAAGATAGATGGAAAAGTAAAATTCATAGGTTCTAGAGACAATAACATTTACACTATTGGGCTAGATGATCTTAGATTCTAAAATGTAACTTGTCTTAATGCCATTAGTGAAGATTCTTAGTTATGGCATAGGAGATTGGGTCATGCCGGAATGGATCTCATTTCAACCATCTTCTCAAAAGACATTGTTAGAGGATTGCCTAAGTTCAAATTCACCAAAGATCATATTTGTAGAACTTGTCAATTAGGCAAACAAGTGAAGAGCTCATTTACCCCTAAAAATATGATCTCAACCACCTACCCCTTGCAACTACTTCATATGGATCTTTTTGGACTAATGAAGACAAGTAGCCTAGGTGGAAAGAGGTACGTGTTTGTCATTGTGGATGACTACTCACGATATACATGGGTCATATTTTTAGCACATAAAGATGAAACCTATAAAAATTTTCTTAAGTTGTGTAATCAAGTCCAAAATGAGAAAGGTATTTCCATATCTTACATTAGGAGTGACCATGGAACGGAATTTGAAATTGTACAATTTGACACTTACTGTGATGAACATGGCATCAAACACAATTTTTCTGCACCTAGGACACCTCAACAAAATGGGGTTGTAGAAAGGAAGAACTGAACCCTCCAAGAAATGGCTAGAACTATGTTGCATGAGAATGATCTCCCTAGATACTTTTGGGCGGAGGCGGTTAGCACCGCTTGCTATATCATAAATAGGGTATATATGAGGCCAATTTCTAAGAAAACTCCTTATGAGCTTTGGAAAAACTTGAAACCAAATATAAGCTATTTTAGAGCGTTTGGTTGTAAGTGCTACATCTTGAACATTAAAGATAACTTACACAAATTTGATAAGAAGTCGGATGATGGCATATTCTTAGGGTATTCTTCACATAGCAAGGCATATAGAGTATTTAATAGAAGAACCCTAGTTGTAGAAGAATCCATGCATGTGACATTTGATGAGAGAGAGCCAACACCTTAAGAAATGCCACATGATGAAGATAAACCTATTGAACATCTCTTACCTAAGACAAATGCTCATCTCCATGCATCTACAAGTAATACATTACCTATTGAGGAAGTTGAGAGTGTAGATGATGACTAATTACCTAGGGATACGAGAATATTGGTAGATCATCCTGAATCCCAAATCTTAGGTGATGCCACATCGCCGGTAAGAACTAGATCATACTATCGAAGTGTGAGTAACAACTTGGCGTTCCTATCCGAATTAGAACCTAGGTCCATCAAGGAAGAAGAAAATGATGAATATTGGTTGATGGCTATGTAAGAAGAGTTAAGTCAATTCGAAAGGAACAAGGTGTGGAGGCTAGTGCCTAGGCCTAGTGATCATCCAATCATTGGCACGAGATGGGTGTATAGAAACAAAATGGATGAAAATGGAATTATCACTAGAAATAAAGCCAGGCTTGTGGCCCAAGGGTACAATCAGGAGGAAGGAATAGACTATGATGAGACATTTGCTCATGTTGCCCGTATGGAAGCTATTAGGATACTCTTGGCATATGTATCTCATAAAGGATTTAAACTATATCAAATGGATGTTAAAAGTGCCTTCCTAAATGGCTATATCCAAGAGAAAGTGTATGTTGAGCAACCTCCAGGTTTTGAAGACTACAAACATCCAAATCATGTCTTCAGGCTTGATAATGCTTTATATGGTTTAAAGCAAGCTCCTAGAGCTTGGTATGAGAGGCTTTGCACATTCCTAGTGGAAAAAGGTTTTGAGATGGGAAAGGTGGATAAAACATTATTTATGAAAAGAGAAAATCAAGATATCCTCCTTGTCCAGATTTATGTGGATGACACCATCTGTGGCTCAACAAATCAAAAAATGTGTGATGAATTTGCAACTCTAATGAAAAATGAATTTGAAATGAGCATGATGGGTGAGTTAACCTACTTCTTAGGACTCCAAATTAAACAATACCAAAATGGGATATTTATAAATCAAGAGAAATATACAAATGAGTTATTAAAGAAGTATCGCATGGATAGCAGTAAGACATCAAGAATTCCCATGAGTACAACTGCTAAGCTAGAAAAGGATGAATTTGGCAAATCTGTAGATCAAAAGATGTATAGGGGTATGATAGGTAGCCTACTTTATTTGACAGCCAGCAGACCAGACATTATGTTTACTGTCTGTCTCTGTGCTCGATTTCAATCGGATCCAAAGGAGTCTCACCTATCGGCAGTCAAGAAGATCTTCAAGTACTTAAGAGAAACCCAAAGTCTGGGACTATGGTATGAAAGACCTACTGCCTTCACTCTCATTAGATATTCAGATGCAGACTTCGCTGGATGTAGAGTGGATAGGAAAAGCACTAGTGGGACTTGTCAATTCTTGGGCAAATCACTTGTTTCTTGGTTTAGCAAGAAACAAAATTCAGTAGCTCTCTCCACAACATAAGCAGAATATGTGGCAGCTGGAGCTTGCTGTGCACAAGTCCTATGGATGAAAAGCACATTGATGGACTATGGAATTAAAATGGAAAATATTCTCATCCAATGTGACAATACTAGTGCTATAAGCTTAACAAAGAACCCCATACAACACTCTACAACAAAACATATTGAGATTAGGCACCACTTCATTAGAGATCACTCACAAAAAGGAGATATTTGCTTAAAATATATCAACACTGAGGAACAATTGGCTGATATCTTTACAAAACCCCTTAGTGATGATAGAATATGTTATATCCGAAGTGCCTTAAACATTTGGAGTGCGGATCAAGTCAAAGAAATTGCTAAATAAATACTTTGTGCCTTTCAATAGCTTATCTATAAAGTATATATATATCATCCTTGTTTGGTAGTATCTGCATGAATGAGATGTCAAACGTTAATCTTAAAAATCACTCAATTGGTACTCTTAGCCTTCTTAGTTCTCTAAGATGGAGAGGTACCTTCACCTTAATTAAAATATCTAACAATTTGACAATATATCAACATCTCGATCATGAACAGGTATATGTGCATTACTTGGCTACATATTTTATACCATAAGCATTGATTTAGGGGGAGTACCTAACTCAATCTTCATTCACTCCTAAAATGCTATACATTTACATTTTAGTTCGCCCTTTCTGTGGATGATAAAAAGGGGAGAAGTTTGAAATTGATTATCTATTCAATATCGTATATGCACTATATGCTTTTACTTTTTATCATTTATCAGTGTACATATATTGAGGGGGAGTTCCTGCATTCACTTGCCTATTATGTCACTCCACACACACCTCATAATCAATTTTGTTTGTCATCATAAAAAAGGGGGAGATTGTAAGCCCAAGGGTCTACTCTCCTATCTTGTTTTGATGATTCTAAACATAATTGATTATGTTCTTGAATACTAATCAATTTGCCTTGAAGTGTTGTGTTAAGAAAGGTTAATCAATTGAAGAAACCAACACTCCACATGGTCATGCTTGAAGATGTACCAAACAAGAGTCAATTGAGCTAAGTGGACCTCACATTATCTCTCAAGCAAGCATACACAAAATGGAAGACCAATTGAAGACCAAGGCTAAAGAGAAGTTGAGGATTACATAGATTTCATTGTACATCTTTTCTCTTTAGATTTATAAGTCAAGGCAAGAGTTTTTCAAAAGAGTTTTTCAAAAACACTTAAGAACTTAAATGGTTTAGTGAATGGTTATGTGGTGGACCAACATGTTGGGACCCTCATAACATTCCAAATTATCTTAGGAATTGAGTTCCAAAAGCCCAAAATCAGATAAGCAATAAAAACATAAAAATCTGCTTATTTTAGGCTTCTCGGAACTCCGAGATTTTTCTCGGAGCTCCGAGCTCGGAACTCCGAGAAATGGTCCAGTAGTATTTTTCAACTTCTGGCCATTTTCTCAGAACTCCGAGAAATGGTCCAGTAGAATTTTTTCTTCTTCTGGTCGTTCTCTCGGAACTCCGAGAATTTCTCAGAGCTCCAAGAATGGTTCTCGGAACTCCGAGAACCTCGCGACAGCACAGAAAATAGTCGTTGGGATTTGAATTAAAATCTGGTTTTTGATATTAACACTCCCAAACGGTCATATTTTCTCATGTGCTATAAAAACACATTCAAGAGGATTATTTTTCCTCCCTTGAATATTTGAAAAATCATCCTTAAGCATTCAAACACTTGCAAATCCTTTGAGCTTGAGAATTTGTTTTCTTCTCCCCAAACTTGCCTTGCAACTTGCAAATCTTTTGAGTTTGGATTTAGGCCTTCACCTACAACCTATATTGGAGAGCAATCAAAGGGACAACATTGTGCATCAAGCTTTCAAGATAAGCCAAGCAAAATCTTCATCTTCTATTATTGTAAAGGTGGCTAGGGCATCCTATCTTATTACCCTACGAAGTATCGCTTAGAACTCGGCGAAGAAGCAGAGTCGGTGTAAAGGTGTCAAGGGCATCCTCATTTAATATCCCTTGGGAGTGTAATCGCCTCGGAGCCGGGCATCGTGGAGGTCTCACAATAGTGGAAATCCTTAAGGACGATCTTAAGAAGAGTGGAGTAGGGCTTTGCCCGAGCCACTATACATCGGTGTGTTCTTTCTTTGTCTTGCACTTTCATTCTTGATTTTGGTTTGGCAATTAATTTTGTTTTGATTTTATTTTGAACTAACCAAAATCTAATCAAGAGAAGAAAAATCAAATTAGGTTTAATAATTAATTTAAGAAAGGTATAAATTAGTGGTTAAACCAATTCACCCCCCTCTTGTTTATTTCAAGGATTTTCAGGGTTACCCTCATTTTTGCCTATTTTTGCACTACATGGGTATTTTGGTCATTTACAATATGTTTCATTTGACCTCTAGGGTGTGTCTAAGGAATCTTAGATCATTTCATGAATTTTGAAAAGCCTGCTAAATTTAGAGTTTCTCAGGGGTTTCGCTTGACTTGAAAATTTTATGTGTCAAGGGCATTTTGGGTATTTTCAGGGGATACCAAATGATCCAGTTTGGTATTGCCCACCAAAAGGACTCAATTTTAAAAATTCATTTTTTTGAAGTTTGACCATAAAGACTTTCCATTTTTAACTTTCCCCTTTAAGGGGTGAACCAATTTGAGGGTATTTTGGTCGCATTTAGATGTGTATTGGTCGAATAGGGGTATTTTGGTCTGAAAAAATATTTGTTCTAAAGGGGATGGTTCGACCATATGTCGATGGTGCACCATAAATGTCATATGGGTTGGGTTCATCAATAAAAAATTTTAATTTAAAGGATTTTATTTAATTTTCATTAAAAAGGAATCCAAAATACATGTCATAAGGCCCATTGGGCTAAAGCCCACAAGGTGGGGCTCCATGTGGACCCACCCATGTGAGTCTACCACATAAGTGGGCGCCCCACATGAGGAGGCCACATGCAAAAACATTCAAAATGGGATGAGGTGGTTGGTGACATCATATTTGTTTTGAAAAAATAATAAAGAAATGAAGAGTTATAATTAGAAAGGGCTTGTATGATCAAGTTACTAAATTGACCATAACGTTTTACTTTCTGGTCCAAAAAATTAGTTATTATACTTGTTTCGAATGTCTCGAAAATATCTACAACTTTCTAGTTTATGAATTTTCCTGAATCAGCCTCTAAATTAGTCAAAAATGAGCTCAAACATCGGGCAACCATTTTTGGACGAAAATCATTCATAAAAGCTAGTTTCCTATGTGAGAAGGCTTCTAGATTGATCTTGAAGGATCTCCATTGTGTAATTTAGCATTGCTTAGCTTGCAAGAAACAAGGTTTAGAAATAAGTTCAATATGAAAATCAAAGAATGAGAAAGTCAAAGCACAAATTAGAAACTAACTAAAGGTAAAAGTCCTCATATTGGAAACTTCCAAATCCAATATAACCTTAACTTTTTCTATAAAAACAAAGCAAGCACAACCTTTGGCTGCTCTCTAGAAATTTTCATCCCTCTCTCTCCTCCATCTTGAAATTTGTTCCATTATTTTGTGTGTTTTGGTGTTCATCTCTATCATTTGGTTCTACACAAAGTGCTTCATATATTCAACATATTCAACATTGGAGGCTATTCGGGGTTTCTTTTGCAATTAAAAGGGTAAGTCAATGCTTATATCCAAGGATTATTTACCCTAGAGATAAGGAGAGCTAGCAAGGTTGGTCTTCCAAAACCATCTTTCATGTAGTTTAAACTAGAAGCATGCTAGGATTGAATTTGTGATTTTCTTTGAAAAGCTATGAAGATGAAATTGTTTGCATGTAAAATTTTGAGGAGATGAGATCAGGTTTAGATTATTTCATCTCTGAAAAATTTATTTTTTAATATTAAAATCCAATTTTTGAAATTAAGAGGGTTTAAATCCACTTTACAAAGCAACTTTAATAAGCTTTTGAAATTTCTTGAATTTTTCAATCTCTGAGTCTTTTGTGTATTAAAGAGCATAGAAATCTGGAATTTTCAGACCTTTTGAACTTTACCCTTAAAGGGGTGAAATTCCAAAGATCGGATTTAAAAGATATCAAAACAGATCCAAAATCAATGAAAATTTAAACATAACAGATTTTTGAGGTTTTGGAACAGTAAATTTTTTTTAAAGAATTTTAGATTTTATTTAAGGGGTTCAAAAATTTATTTAATCATAGGGGCATTTTTGAAAAAAACTAATTTTTAAAAAATATATAGAGTTTTCAGAGATGAAATTTGGATGAGAAGTAACTAAGACTTGATTTAATCTCTTGTAAATTTTTAAGATTTTGGTTGCTGTTAGATACTTGTTTATGATTTTTTATGCCAAATCATGCATGCTATATTAAATCGAAACAAATAGTAAATAGCAATGAAAAATTTTGAAAATAGTTTATTGAGAGTTACTACTGGAATTACATGTTTTTATAAAGATAGGATTGATTTGGACTAGATTTACTATGTGTTGCTTTGTAAATTCATAATCCGGACAGATACTTTTAAAATTAAAATGGATAGTAAATCATTTTTAAAAATCGATGAAACTTTTACAGTAATCGTCTTTGGTCAAGAGAAAGCTACTGTAAAATTTTCATCTTATTTCGATTAGAGTTTCTATGAGTGTATGTGTAAATTTATAATCTGAACATAAATCTTCAACATGGAAAAACTGATAGTAAATCACAATTACAATTCATGAAAATTGTACAGTAACCTTCTTTGGTCAAGAGCAAGTTACTGTAAATATTTGAACTTATTTAGATTAGATTTCCTATGAGTTGCTGTGTAAATCTATGATCTGGACAGAACTCTTCAACATTAGAAAATTGATAGCAAAACATATTTGCAATCCATGAAAATTTTACAGTAATCTTCTCTGGTCAGGAGAAAGCTACTGTAATAATTTCAGCTTAATCCGAATAGATTTGCTATAAGTTGATGTGTAAATCTCTAATCTGAACTGAATTTCTTTAAAATACTTAAGAAAATCATAAATTCGAATTGTTATCAAAATTTCTCAAAAAAATTCTAATGTTCTATCAAGTATTCAATCTTTAAACTATTGAAATAGAAACTTTAGGAGTCATTGATTTCTTTTGCTAATTTGCAATGCTATGATAGTTTAATCGCCAAGATTGAGTTCATAATCATATCTTAATTGCGATCAATCCTTAATAATTTGAGCATTTAAATTATAATATGTTGTTGGCTCCGAGGTCCACTGTCCACGGAAATCCTGAGAAATATGCCAGGCAATAACATACTATAACTTACGTGTTAAATTATACAAGGTTGGAAAGCACGATTTCCTTCCGTGAATGCAACTCCAGACTGAAACTTGCCAATAATAGAGTCATTGGTATTCCTTAGATGTTAGGAATAAAAAATATTTGAAAAAATTGAGAATCATTAACTTAATAAATTAAGATAATTTGATCCATGCTTTTGGAACCGTTGGATAACGGTATCACTTCGTAGGAACCTTTAGAACCAATTAGGAACACTTACGTCACGTCCTAGGTTTTAGGGTATCCTAGAGTTAAGAGGTTCTGCCTCATCACGACCGATTGCTAGTATTAGCAATTGAGTCATAGATCTAGTTACACTAGTTACCCTAGTTACCCATTTTTCCCATAGGACAAGCCTAGTTACCTAGGATGTAGGTTCGCGTGCATTAGTCTAAGGGATGTCTTGCACTTAGATAGGACCATATAGCATCTTAGATGGAGTCCTAGGATAATAAAATCTACTCAACTTGAACTAAATAATCTCTTTTAAATTGTTGAAACAGTCATTCTAGTCTAGCTTAGTGTCCTAGATGTCTTAGGCATGTAGCTTAATTCAGGCACTGAACTACGATCGACTTTGATTCCAGTGAGGCTTGGATACGTAGGCAGCTTTGGATGCTTTGAATGGCATACCGAGCACGAGTCGGCCCACCACAAATGGTGGGGTTTTGTATATTAGTTTTTTTTTAAAAAAAATTCTTAACTAAATATATAGGATTTCCCTCAAATTAGAATTTTAGGAGAACATTCACTTAGATTGAATCCAAACAAATTAAGAAAATCAAGATACACATTAGGGAATACATTGAAATTAGATTTTAGGATACATGTCACAAGTTCGCACATTAATAAAGAGTTAAATGAGCCATTTAAAAAAAATCAAGAGAGTTAACTTTTGGAATTGAAGACCGGATTATCAGGCAAGAATGATGATTGTGGTGGTAACTCCCCATACCTTCCATTCTTGTAATCAGGTAACGAATCTAGATTTTTGGTCATTTACGGATCCTAGATCTCTCATCTAGGTGGCGACTTTGTCATTCTCTTTTGCGTGAAGTTCGGATTGCTTTAGTGTTCCTAAGTTCACGGAAATGATGAATCAAATCAATAATAAAAGGGACGCGCCAACCGGGTGGGTACGAGAGACCAAGAGAGAGGGAGGCGGCTCGCGGGCCATTCCCCTCTCGCGGGATCGGGTCCCACAGCGGGCGACCGCAATGGCTCGGTCGACCGCCGCAGTCGAGCAAACTAGCCGTTGGGGCATTTTCTGCTTGACTTTTTCAATCCAGTTATTTATAGTTTTATCCCAAACGGTCATATTTTTAAATACACTATATATACATCATTAAAACCTATCTCTACAAGCTTTTCAACATTTGAGAAAGATCAAATCCCATTTCTTTGAGCTTAAACTTTTCAAATGAAAAGCTAAAACCTCTTTGATCTTCAATTTCTACATCTTATCAAGAGGCACTCCATAAGGCTTTACATTTATATTTTCTTGGAGTGATTGTGAGCTTTCAAGTTTGTAATCCACCTATCTAAAGAGGCATTGAGAGTTTTTCCTTTTATTTGTTCTTCATGTGAGGGTCTTCTCTTCGGCCCGTTAAGAATTGTGAAGACCAGGGTCGCCTCTTCGGCCCTTTAAGAAAGGTGAAGACATGAGGGTCTCCGATTCAGCCCGTGAAGAAAGGTGAATCATGTAAGAGGGAGTGTCCCTCGCAAGGCTTCGTGCGAAAAGGGTGTGTGCCCTTTTGGAGTTGGAGGAGTCATGGTGTATGGCTTGGTGATTCGCTATTGAAGAATCCCAACTTTAGTGGAGCATTCAAGGAGGAACTTGGAAGAGTGGAGTAGGTCTTGTGATAGACCGAACCACTATAAAAATCTTGTGTCTCTTATGATTGCTTCCTCTTCTCCTTCTCTTGCACGTGTGGTGATTGGTAAACTTAACCCTAACTTGTATTTGTGCTTTTAATTGAACAAGGGTAGTAAATGCACTTGATTGAAATGTTTAAACCCTAATTGCATTATAATGTCTATTTGAACAAGGGTTAACAAATGTGCATGATTAGAATGTCTAAACCTTAGCTTTTATTGATATACCTATATGAACAAGGGTTAGACTAATTAGTGCTTAATTAAGTGGATTAATTTTTAATCTTCCCCTAATTAAGCCTAAAATTTCTAATTGACCAATCCACCCCCCCTCTTGGGTTGTCACACTTGTATTTCACCGAGTAAAGGTTTTGGAAGAGGAAAATCTGGGTTTGTACCCAAAATCCCTTAAAAAACTTTTAGTCTCCCTTTAAAAAGCTTTTATTCTCCCTTTCCTCAATTTTATACTTCAAACAGAAAAAAATGGAAACAAAAAAAATATATGAACTTACTTGGTTTGTCGCCTTGCGAGTGGAGGAGATGAAGTAGAAAAGCTTGAACCAGAGAGAGAGAGAGGAACCGGAGAGAGAGTGTGAGGAGAACAAGCAAAACCCAAAACAAAAACCGTGATTAAGGCGAGGAGAGAGACGAACTAGCGAGAGTGAGATGAACCAGAGAGAGGGTGTGAGGAGAACCACCAAAAACCGAAAAAACCCTATTTTTGGGCTTTTAGCGCTCCAGAGAGAGAGAGAGAGAGAGAGAGAGAGAGAGGGAGATACGACTGTCTTTTTTATAAAGGATACGAATGTCTTTTTTTAAAACATTAGTGCAATGTAGGGGGCTTGACTGTCATTTTAAAATAAGTTCAAACAGTTAAAACATAATGGGGGCCCACTATAAGCGCCAATTGAAAGGAGCTTTTAACTAGTGCGCAGATATCCTCTCTACGCTGCTGCGCAGAAACACTTCTCTCTCTCTCTCTATACATACATATATATATACACATACATACATATATATATATATATATACACATACATATATATATATATATATATACACATACATATATATATATATAGGGAAAAGGTTTCTGAGGTAAATCGAATGGTTAGGATTATGGTATAGAGATAGTTTCTTTGGAACACCTTATCTATGTGAGGTCCTATGGAATGAATGGGTTGTGATAGGGTATAAAAAGCAACCCCAATTAGCAATCGACATGTGGCGTTAAGAAAGGCCTACGTACTTGTTACCCAACAAGGGGCAAGGAGGTCATTACAGCCTAAAGAATGAAGGATCAAATATAAGTTTCACCCAACCACAATCCTGCACCTATCAAGGGTAGGAAGGAAAGGGTGAAATTTGATCCATTGATAAACTGACACCTGTTCTCAAGGGTAGAAGGGTAATTCAATACCCAGAGCCCTCACTATAAATAGCCTTCATACAGGCAAAGGTAAGGGACCGAATCCAAACAATTTACTATTCATAGCTTTGGTTTCTATATTTGTGCCCATTACTGACTTAGCATCGGAGGTCCATCCGGAGCTACCACTCCGGATTGGTCATCTGACTGGGTGTTCCTCTGTGCAGGATGTACCCCCCTAGACCAGTTCAGCAACTTGGACTCGCCAGATCAGCTTTTTCGTCACTGCCTTATTTGTTACCAATTTTGGGCGTAACAGGTTGGATGAGTCAAACTACATGGAGATGGTGTATTTATAGTGGCTTGCTCAGGCTGCGCGATACCTCAGAAACCTCGCCCCTATATATATATATATATACATATATATATATATATATATATATATATATATATATATATATATATAGAGGAAAGTGTTTCTAGTCCGGCCGACTAGAGATCATTCTCTAGTCCACCACCCAAAAACACATGGGTCCCACATATTTTGTGGTGATCTAAAGCATTCATTTGATAGGCCTCATCATAGATAGGATGTCCACAAAAATTCAGCTTCATAGGATCTTCTTAACCCTTTGATTTGTGGAGTTAAAAAATGGACAGATTTGTGGCGGTTTATAGCCGTCCATTTTAAGCTCCACAAATCATAGGGTTGGGATGATCCTATGAAGCTAATTTCTTGGGGACACAGTCTCCATGTCAGGCCCCATCAAATGAATGCTTTGCATCACCCAAATATGTGGGACCCATGTGTTTTTGGTCGGCGGACTAGAGAATGATCTCTAGTCGGCCGGACTAGAAACACTTTCCTCATATATATATAATTAGTGGACAAGAAATAAGAGTAAGGTTATTCTACACAGATGGAACCCTTAATATCCTTAAACTTGAGTGATCAAATTGGTTTGTGGGTTTGTTTTTTAGTTTTGGTTAGTCTCACAGTGGATTTCATTCGAGAATCATATCTGACTAAACACTACACTGGATTGTATGGTAACCCACGAGATCAATAGGGATGCCCAACAAAGAATTCGCTACATCTCGAAGAGGAAAATCATTTATAGTTTTGATCACAACACGAACCTCAAATATCTAACCAAGAGTTTTTGATGAATAGTTTATCAAAGCAATTTTCATATACATACATACATACACACATATGGAAAAATGATTGTGCTTGGTCGAGTAGATTAGCTTATCTACTTAATAGTGGAGGACACTTGGTCATTTTTTCATGGTCCTTAAAAGTGATTTAGACATGTTCAATTTTCAATGGTCCGTTGTCTTGTCTTGGAGAAAGTGATAACTTTAGCTCGTCTCCCAATATCTTTAAAATCTTATTCTTTTAGAATTTTCATAATGATTTTTGTCCTTTTCACATGGCACATCTTTTTATGTCTTATCATTAATGCTATCAGGAAAAGTTTCACAAATCGCTCCATATAAGCGCCAAAAGGTTACAATAAACCAATTGGGAGGATTACATTGGTTTCCAAATCTAATAAACCATGAATGTTTGAAATAATTGTTTTGAAGAGGAATGATAGATACAAGGGAGCCCTTGCATAAAGAGCCAAAAAAAGGCAATTGATTGGATCCACGTCGTCAACTGTAACTGATTTTACTTTTTCAACTGATTTTAAAATGTAACTGAAAATGATGTGGATCCAATGAAAAGCCCTTTTTCGGCTCTTTATGCAAGGGCTCCCTTGTATCTATCATTGCTCTTGTTTTGAATTAACAGTACATTTTCCCATTCACTGAGAAAATGTTTCTTCAAAAGGTGTAAGCCCAATGATTCCCACCTTGGCAATTCTCATCTTATTTTGATGATTCCAATACACAAGTGATTTATGATCACTAATGTGTTTGATTGTCTAAGTTGTAGATCATAATTGCTTAAAGACATCATTGCTTGGATTAAGGCCAAAGAAGCTCGCATTGGACCACATTCGGAAGGCCAAAGACATCGAAGTCCAAGATAAATGAAGACTTGAAGAGTCCATTGAAGATCAAGTTATATTAGAATGTATTAAGATCCAATCCTAGTTTAGGATTTTGAAAGGCATAATTAAGGAAATAAACACACACCCTAAATTTATATGTGATTGTCTTTGTGGTGTTCCAACACCTTGGAACCCTCATAGCAATCCCAACTTGGTGTTAAGTTGGAAGCCTAAAAACATGAAGTGAAAATCTGCTCTTCATAGGCTTCTCGGAACTCCGAGAGAAATTCTCGGAACTCCGAGAATTCTCAGAACTCCAAGAAATGGTCCAGTAGACTTTTTTTCATCTTCTGTTTGTATTCCCGGAACTCCGAGATTTTTTCTCGGAACTCCGAGAACACTATAACGGTCATATTTTGACCCGTTGGGAATTTTGCTGGAATTACCACAATGCCATTGAACGGTCATATTTTGGTTTTTCTATATATATATGGGCATTCTAAACTTCAAGACTATCAATCCTAACACTCTTAAACTTCATTTGAACATCCAAAGAGTGAATCAAACTTGATTATGCCTCTCATCCTCTAAGATTAGGATTTGGATCTTTAGGCTATATTTGTACATCTTCTCCAAAGTTGTAAACCCTTGTGAGGGATTTTGTTCTTTCTTTCTTATTCAAGAAATTGTATTCGGGCAAGTGTTCGGAGAAGCGTAGCCCACTCTCCGTGGTGAAGATTGCCACCAAGGTTAAAGGTAATCGGAATTTGTAATCGGCACCGATCTTCGCCGAAGTTAAGAAGATCACTTAGTGAAGCCATCAACGGGTCTTTGTTGGTGGAGTGGAGTAGGCCTCGCGTTTTGAGGACCGAACCACTTTAAATCTCGGGTGCACTCTCTCTTGAACTCTAGCTCTTTATTTTGCATTGCACCTCTAGATTTAACTTGTGTGCTTGAATTTCATTTTGATCTCTTAATTTCCAATTTAGGTTTGAGTTTTCAAAAGATTAAAACTTGTTAGAAACCTAATTAATTTTCACTCCTCATAGTTGCCGTACTCGGGACCACCCTTGGAATTTCACTTGGTATCAGAGCAAAGGCTCTTAAAAGATTTTCTTTTTTTAAAATCTTTGGTAAATTTTTCTTTAAAAATTTCAAACAAGGGAAAGATCATAAGATCTTTGACAACTTTCTAATTGTGAAATGGCGGATAGAAATGGAACCGGACTTCCGGAGAGCCATTCAACAACTAGACCTCCCTTCTTTAATGGGTCCAACTATGGACATTGGAAGATAAGGCTGCGCATCTATCTCCTTTCGATAGATGTGGAACTTTGGCACATTGTTGAAAATAGATACATGTTGCCTTCCAAACCATTTGAAGAATGGAATGTCGTAGAAAAAAAGCATGCAAATTTAAATTACAAAGCTATAAATTCTTTGTTTTGCGCCTTATCTACGGAGGAGTTTAATCGAGTTGCTCTTTTTTATTCCGCCAAGGTTATTTGGGATACACTTGCCGTTACCCATGAGGGAACATCTCAAGTTAAGGATTCCAAAATAAACTTGTTAAAGAGTAAATATGAAATGTTTAGAATGGATCAAAACGAAAGCATTTTCGAAATGTATACCCGTTTTTCTAAAATTTCTAATGAATTAGCAAATCTTGGTAAATCTTATCCTACTGATGAGCTTGTGAGTAAGTTGCTTAGGTCTCTTCCTCCATATTGGGATCCAAAGGTAACCGCCATACAAGAATCAAAGAATCTCAAGACGCTAACCATGGAGGAGCTTGTAGGATCTCTCATCACCCATGAGATGCTCCTCACTAGCCGACAAGAAGAGAAGAAGCCGAAAGAGAAAGAGAAAGAGAGTCGATCTCTAGCTCTAAAAGCCTTCAAAGCAAACTCATCATCCTCTAGCGAGGCGGATAGCGATGAAGAAGAAGCTTTAAGGAAATTTAAAAGCTTATGGAGAAAGAAACATAAAAAGGATAAAACGAAGAAGAAAGTGAAGTAGAAGGAGGAATAAGGTGCTATAATTGCAAGAAGGCCGGACACAAAAGACCGGATTGTCCACTTCTCAAGTCATCTTCCTCAAAATACAAGGGAAAGAAGGAATGGAAGAAACATAAAGCTCTTGCCGCCGGATGGGATGCTACTAGCACCTCGGGAAAGAGTTCAAGCGAAGGGGAAGAAAAGAAAGACGATCTTTGCTTCATGGCACTCACCCATGAAGACGAGGTAAACTCTAACCCTTCATGTTATTCATCTAGTAGTGATAGTGAAAAAATATCATATGATGAATTGTGCTCAACCTTGCACTCTCAAATTTCTAAAAATAAAGTTCAAAAGAAATCCATTTCAAAATTAGAAAATGAACTTAATTTTTTGAAAAATGAATTTTCTTCCAAATCTCAAATACAACTTGAAAATTTTAAACTTGAAATTGAAACCCTTAAGGGTTGTTTGGATGAGAAATCTTGCCAAATTGCAAAACTCCAAGATGTGGCAAGCTCTTCCAAATCTTATGAAGATGAATTTAATGATTTTCTAAATCAAATAACCCATCTTCATAATAAAAATGAAAGGTTAAGATTATGTCTCCATGGATTCTTAAATAGTGACAAAATTATTGACATAATCTTAAAGAAGACTAGTCAAAGACCTCAACATGCATATGATAGGACTAGCGTATCTAACCCTCATGTTAGATGCCATTATTGTGGAATAAATGGTCATTACCAATTCCAATGTGCATCTAAGATTAGGGATTATGGTAGCACCAAGAAATCTTGGGTTCCCAAAGTCCCCATATGATTTTCATCATATATGCTTAGATTAGGGGCTAATGCTTAAAATTGAATATCTTTTTCAAAGTTAATTAAATATCCCCTCTTATGTTGAATAAAAATTCTAAATAGGGGGAGTTCTAGGTTTGTCTTTTTCCTTGAAAAAGGGGGAGCATTAAATTGAATATTTCATCCATTTGTTTCTCTTTTACCCCAATCTTTTTTATTGATGCCAAAGGGGGAGAGAATTCTAGTGTAAGGAAAATATGTAAGCTTTTATTGGAAAATCTCTTGTGCTTGTCATCATCAAAAATGGGGAGATTGTAAGCCCAATGGTTCCCACCTTGGCAATTCCCATCTTATTTTGATGATTCCAATACACAAGTAATTTATGATCACTAATGTGTTTGATTGTCTAAGTTGTAGATCATAATTGCTTAAAGACATCATTGCTTGGATTAAGGCCAAAGAAGCTCGCATTGGACCACATTCGGAAGGCCAAAGACATCGAAGTCCAAGATAAATGAAGACTTGAAGAGTCCATTGAAGATCAAGTTATATTAGAATGTATTAAGATCCAATCCTAGTTTAGGATTTTGAAAGGCATAATTAAGGAAATAAACACACACCCTAAATTTATATGTGATTGTCTTTGTGGTATTCCAACACCTTGGAACCCTCATAGCAATCCCAACTTGGTGTTAAGTTGGAAGCCTAAAAACATGAAGTGAAAATCTGCTCTTCATAGGCTTCTCAGAACTCCGAGAAATATTCTCGAAACTCCGAGAAATGGTCCAGTAGACTTTTTTTCATCTTCTGTTTGTATTCCCGGAACTCCGAGATTTTTTCTCGGAACTCCGAGAACACTATAACGGTCATATTTTGAGCCGTTGGGAATTTTGCTGGAATTACCACAATGCCATTGAACGGTCATATTTTGGTTTTTCTATATATATGGGCATTCTAAACTTTAAGACCATCAATCCTAACACTCTTAAACTTCATTTGAACATCCAAAGAGTGAATCAAACTTGATTATGCCTCTCATCCTCTAAGATTAGGATTTGGATCTTTAGGCTATATTTGTACATCTTCTCCAAAGTTGTAAACCCTTGTGAGGGATTTTTGTTCTTTCTTTGTTATTCAAGAAGTTGTATTCGGGCGAGTGTTCGGAGAAGCGTAGCCTACTCTCCGTGGTGAAGATTGCCACCAAGGTTAAAAGTAATCGGAATTTGTAATCGGCACCGATCTTCGCCGAAGTTAAGAAGATCACTTAGTGAAGCCATCAACGGGTCTTTGTTGGTGGAGTGGAGTAGGCCTCGCGTTTTGAGGACCGAACCACTTTAAATCTTAGGTGCACTCTCTCTTGAACTCTAGCTCTTTATTTTGCATTGCACCTCTAGATTTAACTTGTGTGCTTGAATTTCATTTTGATCTCTTAATTTCCAATTTAGGTTTGAGTTTTCAAAAGATTAAAACTTGTTAGAAACCTAATTAATTTTCACTCCTCATAGTTGCCGTACTCGGGACCACCCTTGGAATTTCAAAAGGTAAGGATGATGGGCTAGGAGAATAAGCCAATGGAACTTTAGGCAATGTTTTGCCTTTTAAAATCTCTTTATAGTTGAATTTGTCCCACCATTTTAGATAGACCTGGCAAACGGGTGGTACGGGCTAGGTTTCACCCAACTCGTACGGGTCCGGGTCATAGGGGCCTGGTAAAAAATCACCCGAATTTTTACGGGTCACTGTTTGATGAACCCGTACCCCAGCCATACGGGTCGGGTGGACCCGCGGGTCACCCGTATTTTTGTGTTGTTTTTTGCTTTTTCGGGTTAGATGAAACCCAACTGTCCGTTTTCCCCAAATTCATGTTTCAAGGAAAACCCTAATTATTTGATCCAGGTCGAATTTATATGTGCAGCCTAAACCTAAGATCTTAGGGTTTCTTGAGAAATTAGGGCTCATTGAGAGGGGAAGGGAAAATCTTAGCTTTCTATAGAGAAAGATAAGGATTAGGGTTTATAAAAGGAAGACTGGGATTAGGGTTTTAGAAACCCAATTCAGAAACCCTAATTATTTGATCCAATAAGGAAAAAGAAAAAAAATCCCAATTGGTGGATTGTCGTCGCCGGCAAGTAGAGAGAGAGAGAGAGAGCACCTATCCTTAGAGATCACCAGAGGTCTTCGCTCGCCAGAGGTGGGGGTTGCCGCTCGCCGGAGGTCGTGGTGGGTTTGGTAGAGGTGGAGACCGATCGACAGCGAAGAGGTGGTCTCTCTCTCTCTCTCTCTCTCTCTCTGGGAAGAGGCAAAACAGAAAACACTTTAGATTAAAAAAGAGGCAAAGTAAAAAATTAGGGTTATTTTGTTATTACGGGCACCCGCGGGTCCACCCGACCCGGCCCAATTTTGACGGGTGGGGCCGGGCCGGGTCAAATTTCTTACGGGTTATTACTGTGTGACCCGGACCCGTAAATTACAGGTGGGCCGAGTGGACCAGCGGGTGCATGTCACTTTTTGCCAGGTCTGATTTTACATGGGACCGAGCCCCGTAGTCATGGATGCTCGTTTTGCCCGTCTAGCCAAAGAGCGTTAGGGCTTTGTGTTGAGCTACTTCACCATTGATTGGCCACTAGAAGTTACTTCAAAAGAGAATTATGGATAAGATCCGAAAGTCACTAAATTGTAGCTGCCAAAACTCACCCTCAACTTCTGGATCGTCCAGCTCTCCTGTGAGAATTATGTCAATAAAAAATAGTGAAAACATAAATTTCTCTGATATTGAAAAAAGCATTCAAAATTGGAAAATGCCAAAGGTTCTTGTTAATGAAATTTACTCCACAGGATCCTTCAGACTTAGATCTGACTACTGTATAACATAACATTTATCTGCTCTATGTGTTTTTATAGATCTTGCTTTGATTTCTTCCCTTCCTAACTTTATTGCCCCAAAGGGAGGATGGACAGATTCAACCTCTGTATCTTTACAAGTTTTCCAAGTATTTGTGATCTTTTTTGACACCATGGCCTGATCTTCAATCGGGAGGTCTTTAAGTATTGACTTTAAGGACTCTACATGATAATTGTCATACTAGTCAAAGAAAAGTATATTTTTCTTTTCAAATCTCATTTGGTCATACCATTGTTCTCTTATCACGGATCTTTCTTCTTCATCAAATTCTTAAAGAACCAATTTTTCTTTTCTATGTTTTCTTTTGAGTTAAAATCTTTTTTAAGAAAAAAATTATCTATTTCAAATAAATGCACGGAATGTTATGCCTTTCAGATTAAAAAATGCTCCATCTGAATTTCAAAAAATAATGAATGAAATTTTCAATCCATACATTTCATTTACAATTGTTTATATTGATGATGTTTTAATCTTTTCAAAAAACATAACCTCTTTAAATACTGACACTCAAGTTGATATTGACGCTCCATTGCTTTGATATTGACGCTCAAGTTTCTTGTCTTTTAGTATTTAAAGGGATTGTGAGAGTTGTTTTGGGAACTGTAATAACCTTTCGACAGCCCTTTAAATACTAAAACAAAAGAAACTTGAGCGTGAATATAAAAATATTGAAGCGCTGACATCATTTCCCTATATATATATATATATAGAGTTAAGTGAAGCTACACATACGTGTAGCTAACTTAGCTACACCGATGGCTTAAAATACAGTGGGCCCCACATTGTTTGGGTGATGCAAACCATTCATTTGATGGGCCCTCTCATAGATAGGGTGTGCCCAAAAAATCAGCTCCATAGGATCATCCCAACCCTACGATTTGTGGAGGCAAAAATGGACGTGTAAAAACCTTCACAAATCTGTCCATTTTTGCCTCTACAGTTTGAAGGGTTGAGATCATCAAATGGAGCTGATTTTTTTGGCACACCCTATCAATGTGAGGTCCTATCAAATGAATGGTTTGGATCACCCAAATAATGTGGGCCCACTGTATTTTAAGCCGTCGGTGTAGCTAAGTTAGCTACACGTATGTGTAGCTACACTTTTCTCATATATATATACTAGCAAAAAATCCCGTGCGATGCACGGACCGAAAAAAGAATTGTATAGACCACATCATAGGTTGATCTAAACCGTCCATGTGATGGAACACAACATAAATAGGTTGTGCCCCAAAAATCATTTCCATAGGCTGATCCTAGCCCTCCAATCTATAGAGGTTTCCATAATTCCTCTTCAATTGGATGGTTAAGATTACCCTATAGATTTTTTATTAAAAAAACATAAAGGAGGGGGGTAAGATTGAAATTATGTGGCTTTAATGGGTGCCTTTGTTAAAAAGCATAAAGAAGGGGGTAGGATTGAAAATATGTGGGTTGAATGGGTGCATTTGTTAAAAAAAGTCAAAAAAGTGATATGTAATTCTCATAGAATTTTCAAAAAATTCAAAAAATTCTCTTCTTTTCTCTTCTACTATATAGTATACTAGTAAAAAACCCCGTGCGATACACGGGCCGACAAAGAACTGTACGGACCACATCATAGGTTGATCTAAACCGTCCATGTGATGGAACACAACATCAATAGGTTGTGCCTATAAAATCATTTCCATAGGCTGATCCTAGCCCTCCAATCTATAGAGGTTTCCATAATTTAAAAAGCATTAAGGAGGGGGGTAGGATTGAAATTATGTGGCTTTAATGGGTGCCTTTGTTAAAAAGCATAAAGGAGGGGGTAGGATTGAAAATATGTGGGTTGAATGGGTGCCTTTGTTAATAACAGTATTAAAAAGTGATGTGTAATTCTCATAGAATTTTGGGAGAAATTCAAATAATTCTCTCATTTTCTCTTCTGCTATATAGTATATAATCATGAAGATGGAATTAATTAATAGCATAATACATAATCTAACATACAGATGCAATAAAAATGTCCTTGGAATTGTTCTCAGGTTAATGTCATTGGGAATGCAATGGAGTTATAGATATAAAATTAATTAAGGAGATTATGCCAGTACCTTAGGAAGCCCCAAAATGTTTTCCACGCGTGTGGGACCTGATCCCGCGAGAGGGTCGCTAGCACGCGATGCGCTACACTCTCTCTTGGTCTCTCGTACCCACGCGAATGACGTGTGCTTTTTATTATTGATTTTAATTACCCAAGCAAGCAGGCAGCAACCAAGCCATAGGGTACAAACAAACGTGCAACCCAGTACCCAAAAGGGCAGGGGTAATCCACCGAGCCTAGCAATATGTGATTTAATTCATCTTTTCTGTGAACTTGGGATCACTAAGGCAATCCGAATTCCACGCAAAAGAGAGTGATAGAGTCGCCACCTAGATGAGGGATCTAGGACCCATAATTGACCAGAAAATTTGACTCGTTACCTGGTTACCAGAATGGAAGGTATGGGGAGTTACCACCACATGCACCATTCCTGCCCGATAATCGGTCTTCAATTCCAAAAGTTAACTCTTTTGAATTTCTTTTAAATGACTCATTTAACTCTATGTTAATGTGCGAACTATATGACATGCATCCTAAGATCTAATTTCTGTGTAATTCCTAAATGTGTATCTTGATTTTTTTAATTTGTTTGAATTCAATCTAAGTGAAAGTTCTCCTAAAATTCTAATTTCATGGAAATTCCTAAGTGATTTAATTATTTTTAATTTAAGGATTAATGTACAAAACCCCACCACTTATGTGTGGAGCCGACTCGGGCTTGGTATGCCACTCAAGTATCCAAGTTGCCTACGTATCCCAGCCTCACTGGAATCAGAGTCGATCGTAGTTCGGTGCATCTGAACTAAGCTACTTATGCCTAACTCATCTAGGACACCGATCTAGACTGGATTTACTGTTTTAACAGTTTAAGATAAATTATTTAGTTCAAGTTGAAGATTTTATTATCCTAGGACTTCATCTAAGATGCTATATGGTCCTATCTAAGTGCAAGACACCCCTTAGACTAATGCAGGTAACCCTACATCCTACGTAACTAGGCTTGTCCTATGAGAAAAGTGAGGTGACTAGTGTAACTAGATCTATGGCACGGTTGCTATCCATAGCAAACGCCCGTGATGAGGCTAGACTCCTAACTCTAGGACTCCCTGAAACTTAGGACACAACGTGACGTAAGTGTTCCTAATGGGCCCTAAAGGTTCCTACGATAGGAGACCATAATCCAACGGATCCTAAGATGCGGATCGAGTTAATTCGATTTGTTAAACTTAAGGATTTTTTATTTTTGAGAATTTTCGATTCCTAAACATCTAAGGAATACCAAAGGCTCTATGGTTCGCAAGTTTCGGCCTCGAATCGCAACCATGGAAGGGAATCGTGTTCTCAACCCTTGTATAATTTAGCACGTAAGTTATAGTATCTTATTGCCTGGCATATTTCTCAGGATTTTCGTGGACAGTGGACCTCGGAGCCAATAACATACTATAATTTGTGCACTCCAATTATGCTGGATCGATCGCAATTAGTATACGATTATGGTTACGATCTCGGCATCTAAATTATCCTACCATGTTATTTTACAAAGGAAATCTATTACTCCTAAGATCTCTGTTTCATATGGCTTAGTGATTGAATACATGATGAAAAGTTAGAATCCTCTGAAAATTTTCAAGGTGCTTTGAATCAATTTGGATTTTTAAATGAATTTATCACAATTGGATCAGATTAATGATTTTACAAAGAAGCCTATAGCTAATTAAGTTATATGTTCCAAAAACTTTAGGATATGATGTGTTCTTGAAAAATATATTCTGCTTTAATTTTTCATGATTTTAAAGATTGAAATTCGATTTTTAATTGATTTTCCACTTTCGGGTTAGATTGATGACATTACACTAACAAACATAGCAAATTAATTCCAAATCTAACCAAACTTTTACTAGACCATTCTCGGACAAATAGAAAATAATGAGAAAACATTCAGACATTACGTCGATAACTGTCTATTTTTAACAGATATATTCATGTTCTGGTCAGAGCAATTAAAACTCAATAACAAATATTAAAATATGCCCAAAATTTCTGAGAAATTCACAATATGATTCTGATTGGTCAGTTCATCTTGCTACCAAATTTCAGTTTTTAAGGAATTCGTTGAATGATATGTCCTTCATTTACATGAAAATCAGTGATTTTATCAAAACAATTCCAGTAGGAATAATAAATCAACTCCTAATCTTTTGAAAATTTTTGAAAGATATTAAACATCAAAAATATGCTGAGGACCAAATTTCAATCAGTTTCGAATTGTTTTGTTATATGAACGATTTTTAGAACCATCAAAATCCTATTTTCGGGTATTATTTAAACGAATTTTTGAGCCATCAAAACAAATGAAATCTACCGAAATTTTTAGATTTTTGGTGCTACTTTAACCACATTAAGACTCAGAAAACATAGCTTCGCGAAAAACCCTTGGTTTCAAAACACTCATTTTGTAAAAATGATTCAAAAGCCACTAGATATCCCAATCAGTTAAACGCCCAATTTTCTCATATAACGATTCTTTTTTTTTTACCAAAATTGATAATCAAATAAACTGACCCACCAAAATCATATTACATCATGCATGGTAGCTTTTACGAAAATCATGAAGCAAACAAAGAAGAAACGGCCCTAAGCATGCTTTTCTACCTTTGATATTATAAAAATGGAGGAACCTACCGTTAATCGCGCTCCTTGTCTCTAGGGTGCGTAAATCCGAGGTATACGCTTTGTCGCACCTTTTTATATGCTTTAGAAAACCCCTTTGATGAAGTCGCGAACCGAAGCTATGTGCGACAACCCGCAGAAAGATGGCTGACTCGGCACAATGAAGAAATAACACCACCAAGAGAGAATGAGTGAACTCTTTTTTCCTTTTCCACCAAATAATAGAGAAGGTTGCACTTATGAGAGGAATCAAGAGGAGAGAATGAGAGAGGAGAGAGAGAGAGGTAGATTAATGGGTTTTTTTTTATTCAACTTGAAGAAAAACTTCTCTCCCCTTTTTTTCCCGAATTCCCCCTCTTTTTGTAAGCTGCCCTCCTTTTTGTGAATTTCCTCATAAAATGCTTTCCTTTTCCCACATTTGGTGTGTTGCTAAAAAAAACAATCCTCCAGGAAGAGAATATCCGAACCTTATTTCTAGAAAGAGGGAGGGTATTACCAAAATATTCAAGGAGAGAGAAAAATTACACCATGCTTTTCTTATAAAATCTCCTCTACAAAATAGCGACACATGGCTTCCCCAAAGTAGCTATTCGTTTGGCTGGGTAAGAAATAATTGCCTAAATCTTAGAATGAAGATAGCTGCTATAATAAGGTAGTAAGTAGAATGGGGAGACATTGCCGAATTTATTTTTTAGGAGGTGGAATTACCAAACGTAACACATGAAGATGGGGCAACCCAAAAAACGGTGACTGAAAACCTTGTGGTCATCCACATCACGTGCATGTATTTGAGGGTATAGTGGGCCCCGCAGATCAAACCATTGAGTTCCAATCATATTCAAAGTATAAAATGATGGGCCTCATCCAACCACAGCTTGATGTGTAAACTGTAGGCCCAACACATCAGATTATGAAGTTCAAAATGATAGTGGCACCACCCATACAAGAAAAACAGTGGTTCCACAGACGCATAGATTAATGATGGTGGCCCCACACATGTCCAGTACTAGTGAAATTGGTGGACCCTACTTTCTATAATTTAGAATTTAACTTATAGAGACAATTGGGCATTCCTTTTTTTATCACTTCTTATTGCCATTTTTAAGTGTATGCTTTCTTTTTCTTTTTCGTCCACAGAGAATACCAACGTGAGATGCCCTCTATAGAATTCCTCCTAAAATTGGTTGCTTGGATTCTTTAATCAAAGAGAGTCCAAAGTTTACTACTCACTTTCTTTAAAAAGAGAACGATTTGATCCAATATTTAGAAGGTGAAAATCGATACAAATTTTATAGATGGAATGTGGCTATGTTGACAAATTAAAGGCCGCTCTTTCCCAATCATATTGTCGATCTTTTTCATGAGAGAGCCATTGTCGTAATGCCTCCCAAAATATCAGCCAAAACAAATCTCTTTTCCAAGTAAAGCCTTTTTAAGATAATTTTAAAGTAGGCCCTACTAAGCTTTCCTAATTTCCTTCTTTTAGTGTACTTCAAATATCAAAACACTTTGAATGATGTACAACTCTTGTTAATCGAATCCTCACGAGATTAAACTCTGAGAATGGTGGGCCCTTCTTCATAGCCGAATTTTGATTCCCTCAACAACTCGAATTTTCATCTTTGATAATAAAAAAAACATTTAAAAGGCAATAGCGGGCCCTAATATGTCGATTGTACCCCCTATTCCCATAGATGATCTAAGCTGTTCGATTGATGGGCCCAACACGCACATTGGTTGCGCCCCCTCACTTATTTCCAGGGATGATCTAAACTGTCCATTTAGATGGGCCACATGGTGTAAATTGGTTATACATCCAAAGCCGCTTCTATAGGCTAATTCGAGCTATCAAATTAATGGGGCCGCGGCGCAAACAAGTTGTACCTCTAAATCCCCCAAATCATTTTTCATGAATATCGATGCAGGGCACACTTGCTTGATCCCATTCCAATCGAAATGTTCAATGCGGGCTCATCTAGTGGGTCCAAATTCTCTCTTGTTTTGATTCTTGCGAATGACCATTTTCAACACTTAGCAGGAAAACGCAAAACATGACGGAAATGACCGAAAAGATTTAAAAATGTAAGAGACGGAAAGGAGAGACACTAGAAAACCGATAGAAAAACACTGACTTCTTTGTTGATTAAGGCGGAACAAAATGAGGGTGTCTACAACGCGAAAGCACCAACAATGATTCTTCGTGAATTAAGAAAACCTCAACGATAAAGTACCAACCTAAAAGCAAATATGAAGATAAAATCAACCCACATGTTTGATTTCCATAAACAAACCAAGGAACTTCTATTAACAGACATACGATGTTAAGAACCAAAACCAAGATCACGATTACCCTCAATACAGCAAAGTAATCCCCAAACTGACATTTGAAGCCTTTTTTTTTTTTTTGGCATAAATCAGGTAAACAATTCAGGCAAATATTTTTTAGTTTTTTTTAGATAAATCAGGTAAACAATTCAGAAAACAGATTGAAGGAATTTAATAGTAGCAAAAAGATACCAAATTAATATATATTACATGCGTAAATAAATGCAAATAAATAGATAAAAAACCCATAAACTCTCCAAAACATCATATACAGCATAACGATATTTATTTCTTGGTTTAATTAAAATTCTAACCAATTCCATAGTATCTCAAAAATAATGTAAGCACATTAGTTTTGTGGGGAACTCACTATCAGTGACGACTACCAAGATGGGGTTGAGCCTGTAGCTGAATTGGTAAATGTTCTGTTATTTGAACTTGTGGTTGGTTACCCACCAAAAAAAAGAGAGAATATCATTAGTAAGTAACTTGGTAATAGAGAGAACAAAATATGAAGCATAAAAAAAACGGTAGGAAAAAGCATGGCAATGATGGACCAAAATTTTTTTTTTTTTTAAGGCCATCAATATACAACTAAGCAATATAGCATGGAACCCAAGATAAGGAAAACAATAAATTTGAAACAGAGAGGTCAGTTGCAAATTTTGGGGTAAAGGGATTGATTTTTTGGCACATTTTATTTTATTTTTATCCAACTAAGCAATATAGCATGGAACCCACGATAAGGAAAGCAATCAATTTGAAATAGAGAGGTCAGTTGCAAATTTTGGGGTGAAGTAACTGATTTTTTGGATTTTTCTCAATCCACATGTTGGGGTAAAAACAATCCCTTTACAAAATCAATACAACCAAATAAATAAAAGAATTAATTTGTGAAATGAATTTGTGGGAAGGAAAAAGTAGAAGAAGAAGAACAAAATCCCTAAAAACGTGGCTGAGAGAAAAGCCTACAGAAATCAATTTGTGGGAAGGAAAAAGTAGTAGAAGAAGAAGAAGCAGAAATCCCTACAAACCTGGGTTAGAGAAAACAATGGAAGATTCCTTTCTTTCTAAACGTGCTTCCGACGAAAATAGAAGAAGATGAAAGGGTTTTGGAAAGAGGCTTCGTGGGAGAGAGGACCTACCGTATGTTTTTGCCAAAAACACAGGGTGGGACAGAGAGACGTGGTCTCAATGTCAGGATTTACCAAAGAAAAAACAGGGAAAAAAATCTCTAACAATAAAAATATCTCTAAATCAATAGATTTTACAGGTGACTAAAATAACATATTTTGTGCATTTTCTCACGTCGGAGGATGCATAGTAGAAATTCATTTCAAACCTTATGAAGAGGGGCAAGAAGGTAAAATCCCATGAGAGAGAGTGAAGGAGAAAAATCGAGAGTTTAAAAACAGAAAACCTTTTTCCTCTTCCTATATAGTAGTATATAGTAGTATATATATATATATATATATATATATATATATATATATATATATATATATATATATATATAGATAGAGAGAGAGAGAGAGAGAGAGAGAGAGAGAGAGAGAGAGAGAGAGAGAGAGAGAGAGAGGAAAATGATTGTGAGCTTCAAGCTCATATAGCTTATATGAGCTTGAGGGCCCAAACACATGGGTCCCACATTTTTTGTGGTGATCCAAACCATTCATTTGCAAGGCCCCATCATAGATAGAGTGTGTACCAAAAATCAGCTCCATTAGATCATCCTAACTCCTCCAAAAGCGGAGGGAAAAAATGGGCAGATTTGTGGCAAACAGTGTCTATCCATTTTGCCATCCACTTTTGGATGAGTTAGGATGATCCTATGGAGCTGATTTTTTGTACACACCCTATCTATGTAAGGGCCTTTCAAATGAATGCTTTGGATCATCCTAATAATGTGGGCCCACATGTGTTTGGGCCCTCAAGCTCATATAAGCTATATGAGCTTCAAGCTCACAATCATTTCCCTCGTGTATATATATATATGAGTAAATTTATATTTAAAATAGGAAAAAGTTTTTCAAGCCAATAAGTTTGTGTTTTCAAATTATTTATTAACTTTAATTATAATAGTAAAGTTTATAGCGAAAGTCGTTGTTGTAAAGTGGTCATTATTCCCGCCTGTCACGCGGGTGACACGGGTTCGATCCCCTGCAACGGTGTTTCTTTTTACCTTTTTTTTCCATAATTGCACTAAGAAAGAACAGACAAGGTAATTTAGTGCAAATGTTAAAACATGGTAGTGCCTTTATACTACCTTCTTATTTACAAGACTAGTGATTTACGACTCTTGCCTCTTAGATCTCCCTCGACACCGTCCAAGTTGCGTCAAGCCCCGCAACTCTCCATCTCCGTTATTCTCAACGCGACGCCCTTTTTTGTTCCCCCTTCTTCCGCTCATCTGTCTCAAAAATCCCTATTTTTTGTTTTTTTTTCCAGCTAAAGTTAATGAAGGAGTAGAAGGAAAGGTTTTTTTTCTTTTCTCTCTATTCTCTCTCTCTATGTATGTAATATAATTCGTGCTGTTTCTGAGTGTGTTTTGATCGAGAAACAGCTATGGCATCCGAAGGGATGGATGATTTTGGATCCCTATTCGAGGGCATGGTCCTAATCGACCCTACTTCTTCTTCTTCACCTACTTCTTCTACTTTAGAAATCCAAAATCACCAATCTTCCCAACCCCTCGACCTCAATCTCTTCACTGATCTCACCCTCCTACCATCTCAAAACCCTCCTCCTCCTCAATCACAATCCCCTCATCATTCCCATTCCAATTCTGCTTCAGAAATCAATCAATCCTCCCGGCCCATCATCTCCAGAAAGAAAAAGAGAGGAGCCGTCAGGATCGGTTACGGCCGAGATTCCAATCCCGATTCCGACCCCAAACAAATCCATCATTCTCTTTCTACTTCTGATTCCCTTCCCTCACCCGCACCTTCCATCCATCCCCTAGTTTCTCAAACTGACTCTTTCATGCCTACTGATCCCCAACACCATCCACCTTCTCTCTCTCTTGCCAATTCTGACAATGCGTCACATACAATATCAAACGCTCCTCATCATGAATCACCCAATTCTCATTCCCCACTAGCCATATCAGTGATCCCATTGATCGACGAGATTCGACTATCGGAAAGTGAATTACCTGAAAAACCTACATCCAGTGAAAAACGACAAGTAGAAGAAGAAGAAGCCAGAGATGCATCTAGATCTGCATTAAATGGCGAGAATTTGAGGAAGGAAAATGAGGAATCAATCAAACAGATGCATTCAGAGGAGGAATACAAAGGAAGAGATGTGTGCAGTTCAGTTGAGGAGAAATTAGAGTTGATTAGAGCTAAGATCTCTAGAGAATTCGAGAAGATCCGCGAAACAGCTGCTTCGGTTTCCTCATCGAGAAAGGAATCAGCGAAGAAGAGAAGGGAAGCCACAAATAGCGTGAATTTAGCATCTATTAAGTACAAGGAACTGGAAAAGGAGCTTGAGGAAGCTTGTGAGGCAGAAGATTTCGAGAGGGCAGAGAGGGTTAGCGAGAGCCTCGCTGCGACTGAGAAGGAGAAGGAAGGATTTCTGATCATGTTGAGAGATGCAGAAGCTGATTCTGACTCTGTTGATTCAGAGATGCAGCGACTTTTGGAGTTGCAGATCGCAGCGGAGGAAGAAGCCTCATCATTGCTTGAACACTTAGCAAAGGTGAGTAGGAAATCCTTTCACGTGTACCTAGATTACCTGTGATTAGTGATACTTGTTAACTTTATGCAACCATGGATTGTGTTTATGTTATTGATTATGTCTAAATTTTCTCTCATGCGTTTTGATCAGCATAAACCACTTTATGGGTAAACGGGAGGAAATATGAAGGAAATAGTGCTCTAACGATAAGAATGTAGGCTTTTTAGCATTCCATCCTAAGTTTTGGAAGAAGAGAGTAAAAGTAATTTTGGTACTTTGATTGCTGTATATTAACTTGGATTTGGGGTGTTTTTTTGTTATTGCCTATGTTTCAATTTTTTTTTTGGTCCTCCCCCCCTCCCAATTGCTCAAGTGGTATGGATATTGTGAAGACAGTCATCACCATATCCATCTCTCGGTGTCATAAACACTTTCTTGACCACAATCTCTTTCCTTACATCACCGTGCAATATCTCCTCCTCAACACCATCTTCATAGGAATCAAACACTGGTGGTGCAGAGTAATCCACAAAGTCACTCTCATCCTCGTCATAATCTACCTCTTCAACAAGCAATTGTTTCCCTTCACGACCATCTTTCTTGCATTCATTAGCTCGATGCCCCATCTCCCCAAACTTAAAGCATCTTGGTCTGAAAGCATTGTACCTCGGCTTGGCTGCACTGCTTGTGTTGGCTGGGTTTGGGGTTGAGCCGCCCTCTGCACAGGAGCACCAATTTGTGCGCCCCTTGCAGGGGAGTCTAGTATTATTAGTAGGGACACTCCTATATTGCCTGGTGTGCTCCAACTGCCTTTTAATCACAATTTTACGTTGATCTGCTACGGATATACTCCAACAATCGAACAAAACTAATGAATCTTGTATAGTTTGCCTCAAACCTCCAATATATCTAGCATCTAATTGCTCGTCTGATTCGGATAAATCGTTCTGGGCAATTTTTTCGAAAAATAGAATCGTTCTGGGCAATTAATTGGTGAAATTTCTTAGTGTACTCGTAATATCCCTTGTTTTAGGTTCTACAACGGTTGGAACAATAGACGAGTGTAATTGTAAGGAAGAAACTCTGATTTCATCTTTTTCTTCAATTTATCCCATGTGGCGATCTTCTCTTTGTCTTGCCTTTGTCTAATCACTTTCATCTGCTGCTAGTATGCAACGTCTTTCCCACAATGTCAAGTAGTGATAAGAGGAATCACCCGATCCTCTGGAATCTCCTTGAACTGAAGTATCTCTTTCATGGTGAAAACCTGTGCGTTAACCCTCCATGGAACTCGGGGATCTCAATCTTAAGACCTAATTCTCAGCTCCCGGAATCACCTTTGGCAGCCTCAACTCTCGCTGGTTGTTGCGGCGGATAACCCTTTCGCTGGCTCATGGTGTCTACGTCTAATCCGCTATCCACTGCTTGAGAAGAAGCCTAGACCGATCTCTACTGTTTCGTGAGTCCCTCTACGCTCTTCAGTGCTGTGATCTCTCTCTATGGGTCTTCCAACAGCTCCTGTACCGCTGCTTGGGTCATCTGCCTCGTTCTTGTTACTATCAACGAACGTCTCGATCACAGTACTCAAGATATCAGATGATGTAGCCCGACTATGCGTGTGTGGGTGTTTTACTAGGTTTGAACGAGAATCACACCTACTAGTGCAAATTAGAGAAGAAAACAAAAGGAAAACATTGGACATTTTCTCTTTATAATTATATTATTTTAGAAAATCAAATCAACTCCTCTTTTACCATTATCTTTCCCCCTTTCATAACTAATAATTAAGGAGGGAAACAATTAAGAGAGAAATTCAAATAACAAAATATACTAATATAAATCTTCAACATGCGGCATGAATCTGGATGTGAATCGACATGAATCACTGTGAATTCGCATGAATCTGCTGTGAAGCGAGTGAATCTGCGTGAATTTGTGAATAGGCATGCGTGAATTGGCATGATGAATGTAATTGTGGGCTTTGTTGCCGATTTGGGGTCTCCTTTGGGAACAAATGAGGAAAATCTTGGGCGTTGATTGGATCTCCTGTTGCCATGGTTTTAAATTTCCTCTGAAACCAACACGAAATGGCCGAAATGTTCCCATTTCCATCCTCACTAAAACAGAAACCGAAATCACCGAAATGCAAAAACCAAAATTGTAAGTGTTATAATTGTTACTATATTATCACTATGTATTACATAATTATATGTATATTAATTGCATGCAAAATGTGGTGCATGTTTTATGTACAAATATTTATCTCAATTACATGTGAAATTTTGTATGTACTAAATTACTAGACATGCGCGACAATGCATCTTACTAGGTGTTTGATAGTTTTAAACTATTATGGATGGTAGTCTTGTTTATTTTTAAACCGACTTTTGGATGGGTCCGCTTCCTCTTGTAATAATGATCTATGATCTGGGTTGCATTTTCCTCCCCGGGTTGAAGAAAATCTGTCCTCAGATTTGAATCTTTCAAAGAGAAGAGGTGGTTCTTGATACAGCTGAATCTTCATTTTGTAAAATTCATGAACTTTCTAAAACCATGCCTGCACACTTATTTCTAATGCCTTCTTGCCTCCAATCTCCTACACCTATTCTGAAGTCTGAACACAAGTACAGCCTGAACCTGACTTTTCTTCATCATGATTACCTTCCATTTTAATTTTATTTGAAAAGTGAATGATTGTTAATCAGAAACTATTATTAAAAAAAATAATTACAAAACCAAAGAACAATGGAAGTGGACTAGTCGTCCCGCACAAAGATCACATTACAACCCACTGTAATGATAAATGCCTAATCGGGAACCTGGCCAAAAACACATAAAATCTGATATTACCTAGAGTCGATCAGTAACACCTCTTCCTTTTCCACCCCATCTCTCCCAAGTGTTTCCGCTCAATCATTTGCAGACCTCTTCATATGAATGAATTTCGGACGAAAGATCGAATATAGATCTAGGATTTTTGATAGGATACTAGCCAACTTCCAAGGACCAGGATACTTTTTGCAATCCCACGCCAGCATGTTTGCCACATCACATTCTATGATGGTATTTGAGTTCCTATTTTAATTTTTTAGGTCATTGTTTTGAATTTCCCACATTATTTCTTAGGTTTTTCTTTGAAAAGTGGCAATATATTCATTAATACTAAAAGAAGCAGCCTAGGAATGGGATTATCTAATGACTAGGAAGATACAATCACATTCATATTACTAAAATTTTACAATCACTATGCTGTAAACAAGAAAAAAACATGCAGGGAAAAACCAACGCGGTAATGTAAAAAAGTCCTCTATAATAGTGGAAATGCATCTGGTGTGCGACGCTCCTCTCGACGACTTCTATTCTCTTCATATGTGTTGATGTCAAGTTCCGAAGGAACATTGCTTTCTGAAACTCTGAAGCCTGGATCGGAAACACTAAAGCTCTAATCGATTTGAATGGCTCAAGAACTAGTAACTGAAAAGAAGTCTAGTGAGAGAGCGTGGTGTCAAAGTCGAAGAAGGAAATAAGAATCAAGAACATCTAGTGTGAAGAAAACCGAGGAGGCTGGAGATGCATAACATGTAAGTACTTTAACTTTGGTTTTTGGTGCAGATGCAAGGTCTATGCCAAACTGTGGTCCAAATCTGATCTGGAGTTAAGTAAGGATGAAGGTGAGCTAAACTCGACACACCAAACATATAGCAAAGAAATTTTAAGAGTGTATGCCCTTAAAGCTAGTGTTTGATGTATTTAACCTTCTTTCATTCCATTTTATGACACCTACTAGGTACTTTACAAGGGTGTGTGATGTGCTTATTAACATGCATCCCTCTTTAGGCAGCATCGTAGGAATGGTCTTCCCCATGGATTCACAGATCCTTAGGGGCAGGGAGATATGACATTCCATCTCTTTGCATACCTAAAATGTTTCTGGTTGGCGTTGAGACCAGATATCTCTTCCCGGACACAACCAGCATCAGACCTGCTTCCATAACGAGTTGGGGTGGCTTATCTCGATCAATTGGGCACTCGACCCTAAGCAGGTAGCATGGGTGCGGTGAATGGTTCACACTGAACTGGATCATTTACAGAATAGCCCGTGGACAAGAATATGGATAAGGCTGTTGTGTCAGTCAAGACCCTTTTTATGTGCTTACACCTGAGAGGTCATATGGGTCTGTGGGCTCGCCTTATGGCTTTGGTCTCTGACAGTGGTCCCACATCGAGGTCACTTACAAGTAGTGATGGGTCTTAGGGTAACCCATGGGATCAATAGGGATGCCTAACAAGGAATCCTCCACCCTTATAAAATAGGAAAGTCATATACTGTTTCGATCTTAGCCATGCCTTTGAAATATGTCTGCCCACATGGATTTGATAAATTGTTTATCAAATGATTTTAGAAAACAATTGTTTGCTTTTCAAAGGGATTTGCAAATGCATATGTGGGTCCAAACTGATAGATTGGAAGGTATACCACTGGGTGGGCACAGAGCGTAATTGATGTCCACTCCAAGGTTGCCAGGGCGGGAATCGAAAACGGGATTCGAAAGCGGGAATCGAAGGCTCCGGGGATGGTTGGGAGCCGGAATCGTGGGTTCGCCTGGGATTCGTCGGGGAGTTGTCAGAGAGTCGCCGGAGATTCGCCGGGGAGCGATTAAGAATTAAAAAACGATAAAATTTAAGAAAAAATACCTGAAAATCTGAGCATTTAGCTGTACACCATTAAACATAAACATGATTCTCCAAATACCGAAATTATAACAATTTTACATTAAGGACTCCACCATTAAACAAAAAAATTCAGTCTCCAAAAAGCCAAAATGCCAAATATCAAAATTATTACAGAATTTCTTCAGTCTTTTCAAATAAAAAGATATAAAGTTAGCTTTTCCTCTTTCCCAAGATTAGTTCGTCCTCTTCCTTCTCCTGTTCCTTCTACATTTTCTGTAAAGAAAAAATTGAAAGAAATGAATTAATATTTATAAAACTAATATCTTCACTGGGAAATTGAAAGTGTTAAAAGATTTTAAATATGTCTCTTCAAGTGTGAAATTGTACCTCCCCTTGTACGTTCTCCACCCCCCAGGAAACTAGTAATACGACCTTGAGTGTTGGATGGTCGTGTAATTTTAGGTTCCGAGTTGTTGACCACTCTTCGAGTCCCAGATCCTGCAGCTTCGTCATCGTCGTCTAGGTCACAAATAATGAGTAAAGGACCTGAAGGTAATGCTTGAGAAGATGATGCACGAATTGTAGAAGGTCTAGAGAAATCATTATCGAGATCCTGACATCGCATGTCCTCTATTCTGATAGAGGAGTCATCCATAACTGGGAGCTCTGGGTTGATGTCCCATTTCCTATTTGGTCATTCTTTATATGCAGTATCATTATATCTAAATAATAAATTCCAAATTAAATAAATAATCCGACATAAGTAATGAAAAACAATTATTACATGCAAAAACTAATTGCAGAGCTTAAACCTGAATATGAGTCGAAGATTTGAGTGGATGTACACAAGGGTATCAGCACGATGTGAATTTAAGCGATTACGATTTACGTTGTGTATGAAGCTATACCTGCTCCATACTCTCTCTGCAGAAGATGTGCTAATAGGCTGTGAGAGAACTTTGATGGCCACTGACTGTATAACTCTGGTACATGAATTCCATGAAAGTGCCACCATTTGGTCACATACACCTTGGGATCTTTCGCATCCTCCCTGGCAAAATTACCGGTAAACCTTCCAACCTTTCCTATGGAATCATATAATTGATGTCTAATCGTATTGCTCATCTCAGCATCAGGGGAGAGAGCCTTAATGGCATCATAAACAACATCCATGATTTTAGGGTCTTTATCTGAAAATAAAATTGAATAATTGATCAGTCGGCAACATAAATGAAGATAAATACAATTACATTATGAAAATTTACAATACGAAAAACAATTACGTACATGGGGTGACTCGTTTACCATCGCCTGGTGCTGGAATATTGAGATATGTAGGCTCATAATATTTTGGAGTGAGTACATGAACCAAGGCATGCATTCGAACATTCATCTTCCCCCAGCGTTCCAACATAATACCATGAATATGATTGTACATGTCAGGCACATCTTTCAAGTTATCTTTTATTTGCCCTAACATATTGTCTATGCCTTCGTACACTTATGATATTATACATCCTCCCTGGTCAGTGAACTTAATCATTTTATAGATGGGCTTCGTAATTAATAATGCCAATCTTATGTTCGTCCAAAATTCATCATAGACTATACACCTAGTTGTATTTTTGCCCCTATCTATCATCACTCTGTCAGTGCAAGCATTCAGCCAATCTTTCCAAGCATCTGTCAATATTGTCATCTGCAACGCCTCCCTTACGTCAAGAAGTCTCTTCAGTGTAGTATAATGAGTTGCAAATCTAGTCTTCGCAACTTTCAGCAACTCAAACTTTGAATTGCTTCTAAATATAGTAAGAGCTTGCGAATGATTGGTAATGTATTTGACGACATCCTTGTAGGAATGGTAAGTCTCTCCAATCCAACTTAGGTGTTTATGCTTGGCCAAGTCTTTGAATATCAGATTTAATGTGTGAACCACACAAGGAGACCAAAATATGTGGGGATAAACTTTATTAACCTCTGTCCCAGCCAGCTTGCAATTGGCTGCATTATCTGTCACTTCTTGCACAACATTAAAAGGCCCTACTTCTTGAATGGCTTCCAACAAAAACTTTGCAATGTTTTTTCCTGATTTCTCCACGGCAGAGAAGTCGTGCGCATAGAGAAACATCGAACCGAACATATTCGATGCCAGTACATTAATCAGGGCTTTGTTCTTCACGTTTGTCCATCCATCAGAGACAATAGAAAGCCCATGTTCATTCATGCCATTTTTCTCTTAGAACACCTAAATCTCCTGTGACCTTCTCTTTCTAATAGTCCAATAAAGTTGTTCTTGCTTTCTCATAAGAAGGCAACTTGTATCCAGGCACACAATTGGTTGCAGTTACCATCTCTTGAAAATATGGAGATCGGAGGACGTTAAAGGAAATCCCATTAGCGGTAAAAAATTGCAGTACTTTATGATCAACATCGTCTCTATCCTTTGCTCTAAAAGACTTGCCAATTGGTGATTCATCAACCTTACTTGACGAAGTCCGACCAGAGCTGGAAGACTTGCCAAGCACGTCTAACCGTGGTTTCTTCAGTGGCACTCTCCCAGGTAAATTCTCTGCTCGTTAGACTTGTCTTCTGATATGCTCTTGTAATTCTTTGTCTTTTGCAACTACACTGCAATATGCTGTTCCTTAACCTTGACTTCTTGCTGCTTTCATAAGGTGTGCGTGCACCCTTGTATAAGTCCCAGTGTAAATCTTCTTACAGTGCTTACATTGCCACTTTTTGGTTCCCCCATGTCCTTGGTCGGCTTTCTTTCCTCTGACTACGTGTGACCATAAAACTGTCGGTGACCTTGCGTTCGGACTCAACACTATGTCGTCATCATAAGGTTCTTCTACATATTCTTCTTCATCATAATGGTATTCTAAGTCCCCTTCAAAAACTACGTCATCATCACCTACACGTCCCTGGCCTTTAAATTCTTGGTCGACAGTCTCGTCCATCTTTTTTCAATTTCCTCTGACAAAATCAAATTGTAAAATATTTGGCTAAGTATGATAGATATATTCTACTATGAGTGTCTTACATGCATGCATGCAAGGGTATGCAGGGGTAGGCTCAGGGGTAGGGTCAGGGTTGGGTTTCCCGTGGCGCAGTGTCGAATCATTTGGATTATCCAACAGATCGTCTTACGTGGGAATTTCCGGAGGTATTTGGCAGGGGTAGGGTCAGGGTTGGGTTTCTCATGGCGCAGTGTCGAATCCATTGAATTATCCAACATATCCGGAGGTATTTGGCAGGGGTAGGGTCAGGGGGAGGTGTTCTCAAGGGCGATGATGGTTCACCGATTCCAGTCTTTATCAATCGCATTCTTTGTCCTCATCTTCAAGGGTTGAGGCCGAAAGGAGTCCGCTGCCGAAACATCCATCATCGCTATGTGATGTTGGGCTCCATAGTACTGTCGGAGGATCTGCTGAGGCAAGTAAAAGGAAATGCTCTAAAAACCCATTATCCGAATGCACTTCTGACCAGAAGTCTCAAGGACTGCAGAGCAAATGGGCGACCATGTTGAGGCCGAAAGAAGTCTCAAGGACTGCAGAGCAAATGGGCGACCATGGGAGAGTCCATTCAATGTTCGTACTTTCGCAACCCTCAAGCCATATAGCCTAACTGGCGGGATCATCGAATGAAATCAATACCTCCCTAGTATTAAAGCTCCTTCTCCAAGCTCGTATTGGCAAAGGTGGTGAAGCCAAAATTCGTAATCTCTCTACTAACCAAACCTAAATAAAGAAAAGAATGTCAGGAATAATTATCCATAACCAAGCACCTCATTCAAGCATTTTTAATAAACCATCTAACACTTACATAAAGAATGACGGAACTTCCCAAGAAGTTGGATCCAGGAGATCGGCAAGCACTATCTAGGCTATCAAAAAGTTCGGCCAAGACAGTAGGAGCTAGATTTGCACCTTGACAAACTTGATCAACCAAGTCTACAAAATATAACGGGATCAAGTCCGATGACTCTGATCGGCCTGGGAAGAGAAAAGCTGTATAAGCACATAGTGCTAAGCATTTTCACGGCAACGTCGATACTCCTTATCCAATTATCTATTTGGTGAAAAGACTTCTTCTAGCTTAGGATGGAAGATATTACTCGCATGACGGTAGTGAGCTAGGGACTTCTTTGGCACCCCAATCAGATGACTTAGTGCCTTATCGTACCTGTCCTTAAAGGAAGGCTTGAACAAGGGACCATCATGAGAAATGTCGAGCATAATGCAAATATCTTCATAAGTCGGACAAAGCTCTTGTATTCCAAAACGAAACACGTGCATGTCGGGATTCCAAAATCTGACTGCGGCATGAATCAAACCCCAATCAACACAAACAGAGGCAATATTGCGTGAGCTGCCTAGGCCCACCGTGCCAAGATTAATGCCTTCCACTTGTTGCAACCCATTGATCCATGCCAACAAACCATTGTTGGAGACTTGAGCCATCCCACTCGCCATCACTCGTATATGCCCCGCATAGTACTATAGATTGTTAAATGACAAACGATATCTTATTAGCATTCCCTTTTAGAAATAAACACTTAAATAATGTAAATTTTTGCAACCAATTTTGACAAATAAAAGCAATCAGCAGTTACAAACTTATGATAATAATGAAGGAATTTTTATATGATGCAACTTAGAAGCCAACAAAAAAGTTAATAAAACTTAGAAGCCCACGAACTTATGAAAAGGATTGTGCGCTTAGGTGCGCTCGAGTGCCAAATGACATGGGTCCTACATTTTTTGTGCTGATCCAAACCATTCATTTGCAAGGCCCCATCATAGATAGGGTGTGTACCAAAAATCAGGTCCATTGAATCATCCTAACCCCTCCAAAAGTGAAGGGCAAAAATGGGCAGATTTGTGAACCAACAGAGTCTGTCTATTTTGACCATACTCCATAAATGGATGGGTTAGGATGATCCTATGGAGCTAATTTTTGGTACATACCCCATCTATGTGAGGGCCTTTCAAATGAATGCTTTGGATCATCCTAACAAAGTGGGCTCACATGAGTTTGGGGCACTCGAGCGCACCTAAGCTTGGGGCGCTCAAGCGCACAATCCTTTTCCTCTAAAAAAAAATGCAGGAAAATCCAACAAAAAAGTTGAAAAATTGCAACTTAGAAGAAAGAATAAGCCAGTGGAGCCTATGATTAAATGGAGTTTTTATATGATGCCCGACCGTGAAGTACCATCAAAACGGTACCACCCTTGATATTTGATCCAAAAGCAGCCCACTTTTTAAGAGGCTGCTGTTGGATCAAATATCAAGGGTGGTACTTTTGAAGCACCTTCACGGGACTTGATGGTCGGGCATCATATAATTTCTCGATTAAATGAACCACAATTGCATACGACAAAAAAATTCAATGAACCACAGTAGCCTATGATTAAACTAATCGGTAGCATAAAAGCCTATGATTAAATTAATAAGACAAAAAAATTGAAAAACTGATAAAGAATTAACAAAAGGTTATTATTGTACATAATAATTTCTGATTTTATGGGATATTTTTATCATTGTGCCTAAGTGTCTGAACTGAAGCATATCACCGGTATATCTCAGATGTTGATGTGTCCAAGACAAGTCTGACTGTCTGATACCCATACCGGGGACTATGTTCCATACATATTATTAAATATTAGTTAATAAAAAATTTAGTATATAAAGTATCTCTAAATGAATAGAAATGCATTGGAACAAAATAAATGAATAGAAATGCATAAAAAATACATAAGTACATTATAAATAAGATCCAAAAACCAGAGAAGGAAACATTAATGGTTTTCTATTCATATCCATGTCAGTGTATTTCGACAGTATGAAACTTTCAGAAAATTAGAGGTTCTTTTTCGGCAGGAGTTAAATTATTAGATCTTGGGAACAACAAGGTTCAGAAGGAGGGCTTAAAGAACATAATCTCAGTCTGATACCCATACTGATAATAGGCATTTCTCTGAAACAAAATAAAAAATAAAAAATGAAAGAATGAAACCTGTTAACATAGAGAGATTAATGTTTTTCTTTGCCTTTAAAAACTCAACGAATAACATTAAAGGGGGGGCTTTGATCCGTTAGAGAGGGAGGGGGGGGGGGGGGGGAGAATAACATTTCCCAAAATAAAAAGGGCATACTAGTTAGGGTCGAAAGCCTTCTTCTCTTCGTGAGTTCTCTCTCTTCTTCTCTGAAAACCGCTTGACAAATGAAAAATCAGAAGATTAAAAGAAAAAAAGAGAGATTAAAGGATGTTAGATGAAAGTTTAGACAGAGAAAATAAATGAGTCAGGGTTATCTCCCCCTGACTCATATCTTTATACTAAAACATAAAGGAATGTACAAAGTCCTAAATGCCCTTAGGCAAGTTACATATTCCAACACTTCCCCTAAAGCTGGAATATAGATATCATACATTCCTAGCTTGTTACATATATCATTCAATTTAGACTTATTTAAGGACTTTGTAAACATATCAGCTAATTGGTCCCCTGACCGAGTAAACACAGTGCAAATCTCTTTTCTGGATTCTTTGACGGATAAAATGACAATCCACTTCAATATGCTTGGTGCGCTCATGGAAGACTGCATTGTTGGTAATGTATATTGCAGCTTTGTTGTCGCAATAAAGCTGCGAAGGAGAAGATGAAATGAAGCCAATTTCAGAAAGAAGTGAACGTAGCCAAATAAGTTCTGTGCTTGTCTGTGCCATTGCCCTGTATTCAGCCTCTGCACTGGACTTAGTTATAACATCCTGCTTCTTACTCTTCCATGAAACAAGATTGCCACCTACAAATGTACAATACCCAGTGGTGGACCGTCTATCTGCTGGGGATCCAGCCTAATCTGAATCAAAGAAGCCTTCAACTTTCATATGGCCATGTCTTTTGAACATCAATCCCTTCCCTGGAGCCCCTTTCAAATACTTAAGAATCTGTGTCACCGCAGCCCAGTGAGAAGTACGTGGAGAGCTCATATACTGACAACTCCAACAGCATATGAAATATCTGGCCGAGTAACCGTGAGATATATAAGTTTACCGACAAGCCTGCGATACCTGCCAGGATCCTCCAACAACTCTCCTTCTGGAACGTGTTTCACATTAGGATCCATGGGTGCAGAAGCTGGTTTAACTCCAAGATTGCCTGTTTCTTTTAGCAAGTCCAAGACATACTTTCTCTGTGATAGGAACAAGCCTCTAGAAGAACGAGCAACCAGCCCCAAGAAATACCTGAGCTGACCCAAATCCTTAGTAGAGAATTCCTTTTGCAAGAAGGTTTTCAAACGTTGTATACCTTGTGAATTGCTCCCTGTGATAATTATGTCATCCACATAAACTATCAACAAAATACACCTAGCTGAAGAGTGGTAACTGAAGACTGAGTGATCCACTGCGCATTGTTTCATGCCAAAGCGCATGACTGCCTCACTGAATCTCCCAAACCACGCACGCGGAGATTGTTTGAGGCCATATAGTGACTTGCGTAGGCGACACACGTAGGAAGTCTCCCCTTGAGCAACAAACCCTGGTGGTTGCTCCATATCCACCTCCTCTGTTAGGTCGCTATGGAGGAAGGCATTCTTCACATCCAGCTGATGAAGGGGCCAGCTATGATTAACAGCAAGAGACAGGAACACACGGACAGGGGGAATTTTCGTAACGGGACTGAATGTCTCAGTGTAGTCAACACCAAAAGTCTGAGTGTATTCTTTCGCGACTAACCGTGCTTTTAAGCGCTCGACAGTGCCATCAGGGAGGTATTTGATGGAGAAAACTCACCGACAACCAACAGGACGGGCACCAGCGGATAGGGAAACCAGATCCCATGTATCATTACTATGAAGAGCGCCCATTTCTAGGTTCATAGCATCACGCCAGCCAGGATGGTCAAGAGCCTCAGCCACTGACTATGGTAAAGAGATAGAAGACAAGGAGGAAACAAAGCTCTGGAAGGTACTGGTGGAGCTTATCATAAGAAACAAATTTCGAAATAGGATGTGCAGTGGAACGGGATCTCGTACGAGATGCAATAGGAGAATCAGAAACAACAGAGGAAGGCGGAAGAGAAGATACCTGAGAGCGGGAGAGAGGGATCATCGGCTCAGAAGATGATTGTGCGAGAGGAGGTAGAAGAGACCTATCTGTAACTTGGCGCCGCTGATACTGCTGTGTAATTTTAAGTGGAGCTGGCTTCTCCAACGTGGCAGAAGAAGTAGAAGCTGCAGAAGCTGGCCGCACGGAAATAGGAGATGACGAAAGAGAAGCAGGTAGATCTGGTAAGGGAAGCGAGACCTCGGACTCGAGAGAAGGGGTGAAAGATGCCGCGCCATGTTGGAAGAATGCCTCAGACTCAAAGAACGTAACATCGGCTGAGACAAACCAGCGACGCAGACGAGGGCTATATCAACGATAGCCTTTCTGCTTGCGGGAATACCCCAGAAAGACACACCGCTCAGACCGGGGATCGAGTTTGTCACGTCCAGGTCCAAGGTGATGAACAAAACAAACGCATCCAAATACACGAGGTGTCAGAGGAAACTGTTCCTTACTAGGAGATAAAATCTCGAAAGAAGAGGCACCCTCTAAGACAGAGGAAGGAAGGCGATTTGCTAAGAAACACACCGTGAGAAGGGCATCACTCCAGTATGCCTTAGGAACACTCATCTGAAAAAGAAGAGTGCGACCTACTTCAAGCAAATAACGAAGTTTCCTCTCAGCAACACCATTCTGTTGAGAGGTGTACACACATGAAGACTGATGTAAAATCCCATGTTGGGAGAGATAGGATTGAAAGCCATTAGTATCAGAAAAATATTCTCTAGCATTGTCAGTACGAAGACTTTTAATATTGCAATTATATTGATTCTTAATTTCAGAATGAAATGTGCGAAAAGCAAAGAACACGTCGGATCGACTCTTAAGTAAATATAACCAGGTCATGCGTGAGAAGTCATCAATAAACAATAAACACAATAAAATATCGAAAGCCAGTACTAGACGTGACCCTAGAGGGTCCCCATACATCAGAATGGACTAATTCAAATGGACTAGACACTCGACTAATGATCCGGGACGGAAACGACACACGACGGTGCTTCCCGAGTTCACAGGACACACTGAAAACTAGAAAAAGGTCCGGGAACCAGAGAAGTCTGCTGCAGCCGCTGAAGTGAAGGATGCCCCAGGCGACAATGACACTGAAATGTATCCACAGAGCTATGTAAGACAGTAGGCGGCCGGCAGTCAAGATGATAGAGTCCATCTACCTCACGACCCGTTCCAATCGTCTTCCGAGTCGAGAGATCCTGAAACAAACAGTAAGATGGGAAAAATGAGACAGAACAATGAAGAGATTTAGTAATTTGGCTAACCGAAAGTAAACTAAATGGTGATTTTGGGACACATAAAACAGAAGATAAGGTAAGAGCAGGATGAGGGGAGATATGACCAACACCAGTGATAGGTGTAGTGGACCCATCAGCAAGGGTGACAGACTGAGAGGGAGATGAGAAAGAGCGAAAAGAATGAAGCTGAGAAGAGTTACCAGTCAGGTGATTGGATGCCCCAGAGTCAATGATCCATGACCCTGAGCTAGATAGAAGAGTAGTGGGTGAACTACCTGGCTGGGCGAAACCTGCAGAGGGAGGACGAGAACTGCGCCGCAGACGCTGGAACTCCTCATAATCGGCACGGGATAATGTATAGGTGGAATCGGCTGGTGCAGGAACAGAAGCAGAGGGAGCGCAATCTGAAACCGAAGCAGTAGTAGCACCCATGTGAGCTGAGCGTGCCTGACGAAGCTCGGGATGCAGGGTATAGCAATGGTCAATATAATGTCAGGAGAGCACTGCTGGACGCGGGAGTAAACCTCAGTAAGGGAAGGAATAGCGCCAGAACCGATAATCTGCTGATGAAGATGCATGTACTCTGGACCCAAACTCTCAAGGTACTGCACAACACGGATCTGATCCCTCTGACGGGCAGCCTCTGTGAGATCCGTGGTAAGCGGCATGTAAACATCAAGCTGCTGACAGAGGCCAACGAATTGGCTGTAATGGGTGGCAAGAGGAAGATCAGCACGGCGGAAACGCACCCACTCAGAATAGGTAGAGCAGATCCGACTAATGTTTGCCACGCCAGAGTAAAGAAGAGTAACCTGATCCCATATCCGTTTCGCAGTAGGCAAAAGCATCAAGGGCCCAGAGACGTGAGGGGCCATACTCTGCCACAGAAGGGTGCAAACAAGAGCATCCTCCTGTTCCCATCGATCAAAGGTGGGATCCGTCGTAGGAGGAGGATCACGACGAATGACGTGGGCTTTCCCACGGGCAATAAGATACTTCTCGACGGCTGCTTTCCAAGTAACATAGTTTGCCCCATCCAACTTAACAGTAGTGATATGTGGGAATGATCCATCCACAGAGAGAGACGAAGAAGACACCAAAGAGGGTGTCAGACGAACACTAGGAGCCACTCCTGTGGAAGGATTGTCAATCACCTCCTCCATAACAACAAGCAAGAAAGAAACAGACAATCCAAACCAAGACGAATAACAGGAGATAACAGAATAGGTGGGCAAACTAGGATAGGCCAAGAAAGCTAGACGCGGCTCCAAGAATGACGGGCATCGACGAAGCTCGACAAGAGGGAAGCCATGAGACACAGAGGGGAGCTGCAAAGACAAACAAGAATCAAAGTAGGGTAAGAGATGAAGATCTAACACATAATAACAGGGAGAAAAGAGTGGTAGGGTTTACCAAGGGATGGAAGGAAGAGGCGGAAAAATGATGTGGGTTGAAAAACTTGGGGTGTGAGGCTTACCAGCAAACCTAGGAATTGGGGGCTGGAAAAAAAAAAATTCTTGCGCAGGGGAAAAGAGACGTCGCGGGCGGGAGGGAGGGAGGGCTTGCTGCCTTCGGCTCGGACAGAACGACTTGGCCGGTCTGCCTCCGATGAAACTTGGCCCGGAGTTGGGTTTCGCGGCGAGGGGGGTGGCGGAGAAGATGGAGGCTGCTAGAGAACCCTAGGGATCAGAAAACCATAAGGCTCTAATACTATGTTAGACGAAAGTTTAGACAGAGAAAATAAATGAGTTAGGGTTATCTCCCCCTGACTCATATCTTTATACTAAAACATAAAGGAATGTACAAAGTCCTAAATGCCCCCTTAGGCAAGTTACATATTCCAACAAAGGAAAAAAGAGAGATTAAAGAGAGAGACTAGAGTTCGGAATCGTCCGACCTTCCTCTTCTTCTCTTCTACTTCTCCCTTTTCTTTCTCCTTCAACGTCACCATGGACCGATCGAGTGTCGAGTCCATGGATAAAAAGACAGAAATACCCCTTAAAGATGTATTTGGTTTTAGACTTTTAGTCGGCCAGAAACGTAATTTCCATAAAAAAGATAGGGAATCGCGGTTCCCACATTTAAAAACGCGATTCCATTAAAATATAATTCGCGGTTTTCTTAAATGCGAATCGCAGTTTTATTTAACTAAGAATCGCGGTTTTACTTTTAAAGGTACGCGGTTTTAAATTATGGGAGTCGCGTTTCCTGTAATTTAGAAACCACGATTCCCATTAATAGGAATCGTGTTTCCGGCAACAACGATCCTCGATTCCCAAGTTTTGGGGAATCGAATCGATTCCCGGTTCGGAATCGCGAACCGGGGAATCGCGAATCCCCAATGTTTGGAACGAATCCTGCTTCCTTGGTCCACCCCCCGTAGGACCCAATCTAGTTTCTCTATATATATTGACGGGAGGGAATGGAAACTAGGATTTGACGTTTTTGCACAAGTTTCCTCTACTCTCCCATCTTCCTAAAAACCTCTCTTCCTCTCTTCTTCCAAACGTTCTCCACATAGTTTTTCCTCTATGGCTTGAGGCCATGGTTGAGAACAAAAGTTCTCCAAAATCTCTGGTACTAGGATTCTGGATTAAGGCCTTTGAGAAGAAAAGTTCTGTTTTCATGCCGTCAAATCCTTCCACCGCGTGTATTTCTTCCCATGCTGCCTTTCAAGAAACACCAAGGTCGAGAACAAGAAACCTGGTTGGATAATGCTAGGGAGTTTGGAAAAATGATGGGAATGGTAAAGACAAAGGATTCACGAGCAATTGACAGTGGGGGAAAGAGCCGGTTATTATAAAAAACCTAGTAGCAGTGGAAGTGAAAAGAAGAGAGCTAAAGATATGCTTGGTGGGGGTACTATCTGACTATGTGCTAGATCTGACCATAATAGCTGATTGGGTAGCAAAAAAATGGAAAATACAGGACTAGATGTGGGTTAGGGTGCTAGGCGATAAAATGATGCTATTTCAGTTAGAAAATCAGGAAGAAGCTGATAGAGTCTGGAGAATGGGTGGAGAGGCTTAAGGAGGAATAGTTGATCGGCTTTACCCTGGTACGCTGCGTTTAGGAGAAGTGACCATATGGGTGCTGATTTTGGGTGTTCCTCCTCATACATGGATTGAGGAGACATTCACCGTTTTTGGGTCTATTTTTCAGAAAAAGTTTTGAGGTTGTTAGGGCCTCAATCTTCGGAGGTTCCTTCGCCAGACCGACGATGAGAATTGTGACCAAAGGATGTTAAACATTGCACTGGTTTTGTGAGGATGAAGGTAGGAGATGTGTGGTTTCCGATAACAGTGAGAAATGAGGCGCTCAGACTTGAGGTCACAAGATTGATGGTTGATTTATTTGACTGGTTGAAAGCAGTGAATAGCCTTATTTTTTAGGGCAGTGGCAATGACGAGTCAATCCGCTGAGGTGTCTGGAGTGGAATGATGGACGCAGATGATGATGTGGACATCAAAGGCCATCATAGTACAGAGGAGGCCTGCCATAGCTCGTGTGACACGGCAAGAAAAGAAAAAAATTGAATCCTTCTGTCTTGACCCGCAGATTGGTAGATTCAGTGACGGGCTTCTCTGATAACCAGCTCAGGAGTAATCCTTTGGCCCGGGAAAGCCCCAGGCTGCAATCTTATATGGCCAAGCTAGATACAATGGCACGGACATCAAAGAAGCCTTTCGGTTAGATTTTGCAAGGGGAGAACATGAGGAAGTCGGCGAAAGCTGTGACTCATCAATGGAGGTGTCTGCACTAGGTTGCTTCTGTGGCATGATCGCTCCAGTAGTCTTTCCAATAGCCGCAAAATCATATGCGGGTTGTTCTGTCAGGTGGAACTTAGGAAAAAGAAAAAGAAAATAAAAAAATCAGCTGGAAATAGCTGCCGTAAAAGAGAGTTGAGGTAGCTACTTCCCAGATAATTGGGCGGTGCCTTTTAACGGCTTCGCTTCTTTCTCAAAAGGACGCTTATTGTCTAGTATCTCATTGGGAAACGTGTGACATTAGCTAATCATTGCGACAATTTGCTCGTAACAGAGGTGCAGGAGAGGGGAAGTCAGTCTAGCTCCCCGAGCTCGATAATCGAGTTTAGCCTAGGTCCGCGAAGCATGGGCTCAAGGCAAGAAGAGGCTTCGTCTACACGAGCATCAGTTCCATGCGCGAGTCCACAACTCTTGGCTATCAATATCTATCAATATCTAATTGCATAAATAAAGACTTCTAAACATAGTCCTCAACAAGGATTTGAAATTTAGAGACACAAATGATCTGCCATGCACATGAGTCTCTATCTCTAGGAAGGTCCGTGTTTGAAGAGGGGAATGCTGTGTTGTTCGGACTATTACACAGCCTTACTATGACAAAAGAGAGGGTGCGTGGCGTGGGGGGTTGCACACACCGAGGCACTTCGTCTCTTTTCAATTGACATCCAGCCTTCTAATTCTAATTCGCAAAATGTTTTAATCTTTTTCGTTACTCCTTCCCTTCCCATGTAAAATTTCCAACCTACTTGCAAATTTGCAATCATCACTGAATTTTAAAAAGTTACATAGAGTGGACTGAAAGGGCCCTTTCTCACCCTCAAAAGACAAGCAGCATTTATTCCATGGGCAATTTTTTTTTTTTTTGATAGGTAAGCTTGAATTGTACTTCCAACCTCAATCCCCCCACTAGGCCAACTTCTCCACCCATTCCATTGCTGTGCATGATAAATTTTTGGTGGGAAGCCAATATTGGGATGCCAAGGTACATGATTAGAAAGGATTTGGTTTTACTCCCAAAAAGCTTGGCAAGTGATGTGATACTTTCCCTTCAATATTTATTCCTACCATCAAGGTCTTGCTTAAACTCGTCCTAAGAATGGACATTCCTCAAACCATCTTAGGATAGACCACAAGTTATGTATTTCCTCAGTCTATCGTTGCAAATAACCAAAATAACAACTGCAAACAAGAGATGTTAGGTTGGAAGGATATGACATAAAACTTCTACCACCAAGATAACAAGAGATGGATAAAGGGTATCCTATTGACTAATGCTTCTGGAGTTATGAAAGTAACCCACTTGGGTACATATATGAGAATAGAGAGCTATAGTTGAAAAGAGGACATGTAACTTCTTAATAATCACGTGGAAAATCAGTTATAAGGTTAGAACTTCCCGTGAAAAAAATATGGAGTATTCTTAAAGAAAGTAATATCAAATTGCTCAAACCTCTTTTGAAGGCCGGGATGATAACAACAATACCCTTGGGGACTGTTTGGTTGCCATATGCCTTGCATCCTCAAGGATGTCCCGAGCAAAAAAATGCTTTTATGGTAACTTTATGGTGTTTGGTTGCAAATTGAGCATCACAATCCCTAGAGACTAGTATACAAGATTCAAAGGTAATTACTTTTCTAGATCAAACACTGCAAATGTTTGTCTCCTCCCTATTGACTACTTGTACCACTAATCTACAAGGTAACTATTTACATCCAAACAGAAGAACAAATTTAATCATAGTTGTCGATTCCATTTCGTTTGTCGTTTCGTTTTGGTCAGTGGAATGGAACGTTTTGGCGTTTCGTTCCTGAAAAGACACTACAGCCGAAGAAATATTTTCATTAATAGTTCAAAATTAAAAAAGTCAAAAAAATAAAAAAAATTGAGAAATATTTGTAAAACATGGTCATTTGCAACCTAGTCCATCATAACATTAAGGTTGTAAAGATCCGACATTTACTTGAAAGAAAATCACTTTCAGCTAAAATGCATGTGTTGACTAGCACCTGACTGGATGAAAAACTTTAAGAGACCAAATTATGAGATTTTTTTACGGGACTTTTGGGATTTAATAATTTTCGGACATGATAGCATTTATGAATTTTAAAAATTGGAAAAATACCCTATTCGTTTGGAAGTTAAGATTTTGACCCAACCCGAAATGACCGAAAAAGGTCAAATTTTGTACAAGAACTAGAAAGTTGAATTTTTATCCTTATAGGGTTGGGTCTTGAAACTATTTTTAATAAATCCAATTGGGATAATTCCCCTATTTACTTGTAATTCTTAATTAAATGACTTTACATGTAATGCCCAATTCTAAGAAGAGGCAAGAAGAGAAGAGGACCAAAAAAAAAGTGTTTCATCCGAAACAGGGAATTTCGTTCTGTTTCGTTCTGTTTCAGACGAAACAGGATGAAATCCTGTGTTTCGGCCGAAACAGGACGAAACTCCGGACGAAACAGACGAAACGGGATGAAATCATGTGTTTCCGAAACAGGACGAAACAGAGTAGAACCTAGTCTGAAAAACCAGTTCAGTTCCGGTTTTCCAGATGAAACGAAATGTTTTAGCCATTTCCAGTGAAATGAAAGAAAATCGATAACTATGAACTTAGTAGCACAAGAGTAACTTATCAACATTTGGCCCCAAATAGTGAATGAAAAAGACAACCAAATACATGAGGAGGAATAGGAAACAATGTAGTATTATGAAAGAGAATGAGAAGAGGACAAGGTTGAAGATGGGTGCTTTAACCATTCAAAAAAAAGAAAAAAGATGGCATGTGCTTTATCGAGTAACATGCAGTCAAAGCAGTTAAAAGGTAAAAAGAGGTTGCTTCACACTCTAAACTAGACAAATGATGTAAAGACTAATGAAAGAACTGAAGACTTCAAACTAGTCAAAGACAGATGAGCTAGATGACAATGCTAGAGATGTGGAGAGGAAGTTGAATGTGGAGAAGCACCATCAAGTCTTGACAATAGAGGTCGTATGACTTGAGTCTGCCACCAACTGTCCTCTCTCTGGATCCCATAAAGCAAAAAAAGAATGATTAGAAGTTACCAAAAACTTGAGATATTTGGTTAGCTCACTTACAATTAGAAGAAAACTTGGAAACATGAAGGATTGAAGACATCAAAAGGGAAGAGGTAAGGCAAACATGACCTCTATTAAATCTTAGGTACAAATAACCATCAACAAGTGTAACAGACGAGTTGAGGACAACTTATCAAAAATTGGAAAATATGGATGATTTTGTTGTCATATGTCAGAGGTTCTCAAATCAATGACCCAAGGAGATGACCTCTATGAAACAAGAAATGCAAAATTACCTAACTTGACCACTATAGTCACAAATGTGGATTGTGGATCAATGACCTGTATACCGTTGGTAGGTCTTCTCGAGCTTCTGATGCTCATCTTGTGTGATGAGGTTGTTTGGATTTGGATGTAGTACATTTCGTTGGGGATGTCCATTTTTTGGATATGGATGAGCATGGAGAGTACGTGTCATTGTTGGGATGAGTGGTGTTTGGTGTTGGCCCTTCAAATAGGAATCTGTGGTGTCTGTTAGCATGTTAGTGGGCAACTAGAGTCCAACTATGTAGGCAACTTAGATGTAAAACGTGTTGAAGTGGTTTGTTGGGTCGTTTGAGTCCCTAGTTTCACATATGAAGTGCTTTGTATTTAACTTTTGTTTCTGATTGAATAAACCACTTTGCTTTGTTCTGCAACTTCGTGAGAAGTATAGGAGGATCTGGTTCTCCTCGAATTGAACCAAAAGCTTCTTTCTCTTCTTCAACACACCATAGGTTGTAAGAGGGGAGGGCGTAACATTGTGATAGCAGTAATAAATCACCACTTGAGCATTTAGCCTGATTTTTAGTGGAACCACTTTGTTGCATATCATCACCTTGTATACGAAACCTGGTTTGCCTATTCAGGCTTGCCAAACTTATCCCATCACTTACCTGAATTGTGGTTAGTACGACAACAAATAATGCAAATCCTAACTCCACGACCTTCAACCCTGGCCTGCCCCTAAATCACCGACTTCACTTCCAATACCAAGAGCATCACCTCGACCTCTCTGACTATGTTCTCTGCCTACTAAAATCATCAGAGCAAATCTATCACTAAAGCTACAGCTGGAGGCTGATTACACTTCTATACGTGTCAAGTCGTGAATATAGGTTAGTAAGCGAAAGGAGCATTTTACTAGCCAATGCACCAAATGATCCTCTAGGTTGAGACCAGAGAGGAATTTGGCCACTCAAAGCATTGATGTCTCTAAAGCAATTCGAAATCATTACGCATGGGTTGATTCAGATTCAGCTCTTCCCAAATACTTCTCTAGAGTACTATAATACTCACCAAAATACTTATTCATCTATTGCAACATGAAAATATTCACGAATAGTTCTTAAACACAAGAAATATTTTCTCAACTGAGTCGCTCTAATTGTGTTCCAAGCTTCTTTAGCCATGTCTAAAACATTACTTTTGAAATAACATTTGGTCGCTGCTATTCCACAACCAGGCCATGGGCTCCCCCCTAACATGTTTGCATACTGACTATCTTATTCATCCAGACCTTCCTCAGTCAAAAAACATTTTCTCTGCACCCAATGCTGCCTTTTGGCCTAGCCAACATGAAATGATTTGCCCCATTCCACTTCATGTATGTGAGTTGCATTCCTAGAATCTCTATAATGTTGGGATGGCTAGGTCTGCTTTCACTCATTAGTGCAATTCACAAATAGTGCGTCAACTGACCCAAACAAATAATGCAGCACTTAATTCAGACTGGTGTGGTAGCTGTCTTAAAATCCATTAACAAGATACAACCAATGGACTAGCTAGTGTTCCACATGAATAAATCAGCTGGGCTATCAAATAAACAACACAACACACCTTAAAATCCACGAACAGGGCAGTGATATGTTCACATAAACACCTCGGCTAGAGATTCACGCAAGTGGATCCTCCAGACGGCACAGCAACGGTTAGACCAACACTAGTATGTCATCATACAGGCCACACAAACAGCATATAGGCCACACAAATTCTCAGTTCAATCCATACGAGCAGAACACAACATAGCCCACACAAGCACCATACAAACCGCACGATCAGGTCAGTGCTTTGATATCATATTAATGTAAAACGAAAAACGGAAAATACTTCGTGGCCACCCAAGTCATGGGAAATAAAGATAGAGAAAGGTGGAGGAGAGGAAGAAATGAGTTCCTAGGGTTTGGAAAGATACCCGACGATGCCCATAAACTCACTTTATATATTTATAAAAAGATGAAATTAGAAGTACCCCATTATAAATGGAAGGCTGCATCCTGATACATGAATAACAGTTGCATAAACTACCTTATATCTGAACAGAAAGTATTTTGGAGGAATTCAGCAATACATCCTAGGAAATTGTTATGCCATAACCCTTGTTATTTCGTTCTTTAATCACGGGACCTTTTTCTCTGGTATATTTGCTATATTCAGCTTAGCCGCTTAGATGGTTATCATAACTTTATAATCAACTGCCTTTACTTCTTCAGAGTTGATTATGACTGATTTGTAACATCTTATCTTGTTTTTCCAGGATGCTGCTAATAATGCAGATTTACTTATGAAGAATGCAGAAGAAAGTTCTTCTAAAGAAATTGAAGAATGGCTATCATCAACTGAAACCTTAGAGATCAAGAAAGTTGAATTGGAAATTCAGTCACATCTAATAAATGATGCACGGTTGGGATTGAAAGATAGCATTGAGCACTCAATTGCGGATGACAGGAAAGAAAAAGAAGCCCTAAGTGAAAAACAAGCGGTTCTAAGAGAAGAATTAGATGTGCTACTCACTTTGGTTAGATCAAAGGAAGCAGAAATTGCTGAAAACGATCACAACATTAAAGAAGTAGAGAAAAGGATTGAAAGTGTGACGTTTGGTTTTCAGGAGGCTCAGTCGAGCATTGACACGATGTACGATGGTTTGCAGGTGGGTCTTTCCCATATAGAGTTGGAGGCTAATGCTTTGTCCAACAAAAAGAAGGAAGTTGATGAAGTTCTGTCTCTAGAGGAAGAGAGGAGGTCAAAACTTAAAGAACTTTCCCTTGCTTCCGCAAATGAAGCGAAAGCATGCCATGAACTTGTTGGGTTGAGAAAGATATTGGCCGCGTCCATTTTGAAGTCTAGGGAGGACAAAGTGAGGCTCGCTAAGACTGAAGAGAAAATTTTGGAGGAAGTCCTAATTCTAAGGCAACAGGTTTCTGAAGCGAGAGCTTCTCTACAGGTTAGTTGAATTTTCTGTTCATCTGATGGTTAAACTTCCATTTTTATTCAGCATTAGCATACATATATAGAAAGAAACTGTTGTTGAAGAGTTTCAATTTTTAAGATATCTGCTGTCCTGGGGTTGAAAGCTGTAACTTGGAGACCGATATCTATCCAGGGTGGTTGACAGTGCAACTTCGAGAGGGCAGATATTCTAACATGTCCATACAAGCATATTATGATATTAGTTCTTAAAGGGATCCAAAAATAAACACAATGGAGAAACCAAGAAAAAAAAAAGAACAAAAAGAGAAAAGAAGAGTCTTGTCTGGTCATAATGGCCCGCATCTCTTTATCGATTATGTTGACATGGCCAGAAAACCTAAAAGTCTTTTTCTCTTTTTCGTAGTTCGAAATCACTAATTGTTCTCTTATACATTACAACCACTTATTCTTGTGAACGGATAGGAAGATAATCATATTCATATTGTCCCATCTTTTATTGTTGCAAGATAAGCTTGCATTTTAGGTTATTGGATTCTAAATTCTTACATGAGCCATTAGTAGCACCAAACTCTCTTTTAATCTTTGCTTTTTCTCACAAGCTAAGATCGGCAAATGAAAAGGCAGATAAGCTAGCAAAGGAGGGAGTGGAGAAGGGAGAGATGGAAGTCGTAATTCATAACATGTAAAGAGGAGTTTTCCCGGGGTGTAAGAAATAAGGATAGGTAGCACTTTGCTTGTAATATGAGCTGGTTGACTCCTTGTTTCCCACTCTCAAAACATGATCTTAGTGTATTTACCTTTCGGATATCAATAAAGTTATCTTTTTCAAAACATTTTAATAAACAAAGTAAAATGTGCATTCATTGCTGCTTCATCATCTCTATCAAATTCTTTTTAATTCAATTATACACAAAAATGAACGCAAGCACACTATCCACTTGCATAAGGAAAGTACCTTTGGATGTTTAGAAGTGTAAATGTTTCATTTTATAGAGGATTCAGTGAAGATTTTGTCTGAGATTTTTACTTTCTTTCATGGCCAACATCTTACAGAAATTTTTACCTCCATAGGGTTTATCAAAGTCAATTAATTTTCTGAAGACATGAAATGATGAAGATGCCTGTTAGTCTCTTGAAAGTTGAAAGGCCTAGTTGATGATTGTTTTGGTTTAATGAGAAGCTGTAGACCTTTTCCCTTGTCATTTCATGTATATCATGTTACTGGCACACTTAAAAATTCAAACTGTATATGTGCATGATGTTTCAAGTTAATATGAAAAATCTAGAAAGCCTGATAATCTTTTTATGAGTTGAATGGGCCTGTCCACTGGCTAAGTAGACTTTAATTTTATCTTATGGGATGGATAGAAGGGATTTAGGAAACAAGAGTAGGGACTGATTTGGTGAAATAGATGGAATCCAATCTGTGATCATGGCAGAAATTTGAAAAGTGTAATGATATAGGCCTGTGATGGTTTGTTTGGACTCGGAGAGTAGTAGAATGAGTAGTCAACAGGGAGGAGACAAGCATTGGATTTGCCTGGAATTACCTCAGAGAGTCGTGGTATTTAGTGTTTGGTTGCGCGGCATAGGCTTGGAGAGTTGGGGAATAAGTCGAGGGTGTCATTAGACTCATTACCAATATATATATATATATATATATATATATATATATATAGAGAGAGAGAGAGAGAGAGAGAGAGAGAGAGAGAGCACCATTCCCGAGAAATTTCAAGCAAAATCTGGGAGTTCAATGCTATATTGGCAACCAAAAAGGGAATTTTGCTGACGTGGCACCCAAATGCCAAGAAAAATCCCTAAGCCTCCCGGCTTTTGTGCAGACAAGGGTGTCCACTCTTTTTTACGACTGATCTGGTTTCCCAAACATTTTCAAAAAAGACCTGTCAGATCTGTTCATAGTCCGTGAAACAGTAAATTCAACCCTCAAATTGAAGGATTCAAGCAAATAGAACGGCATTCAGACTCAGATCTGAGTGTCGAATTCAAAATCGAAATTGAATCGCAAAAATTGGAAGAAATGATGAAAACAGTTCCAAAGTTGCAAGAAAAAAAAAATTGAGAGTTGAAGGATTGAGAGGATGAAGATGAGATAATTTAAGAAAGAACACTAAGCTTTAATGGAGGAGATAGAGAATTTAACATACAGGGAGGCACACCACTCTAACCCTAGGGCATCACACCAATAAATTGATCAAGGCATCACACCAAGATCCAAAGGAGGATTTCAATTACCTAACTTTGTAACTTAGAATCTTTATTCGTAATCCATTTAAAAGAAGGGTCATCAATCTACTATTCTAGTGGCCTCCCTTAGGTTGCATTGGGAGTCTCCTTCGTAATTAGAAAACAAAATCCCCCGACCCCCTTCGGGCTACCATCTATTTACTCTTCACGTAATTAAAAACAGCAATAAACTGAAATATAAACTAGTCATATTTGTCTTGACTTCCTATATTTAGACTAACACAATTAGGAAACTACCTTTTAACATCATTCCCCAAAAGTGACCAACATGGACTCTTAACAAAACAAAAACAAAATATAACCCAAACTTGTGACTAACTCAAGTGCAGTCTTCCCCAATGGAAACCCAAAAGATAGAAAAATAACCCTTTCGACGGTTTGACCAAAAGTCAAAGTTGTAAAAAAGACTAATTTAGCCTTTCTCTTGCTGCTTCACATTAAATTCTAGCTGGGGTTGAGTTATGACGTGTTCCCGATTTGACAATGAATCGACCCGGCTCCTCTGGTTGTGGATGGTCCCCATCACCTTAAAAGCAGGAATCTTCCCCCATGGGTGCTGCTCCCTCCCCAGAACTGTGATTCGGTACTCCTTAGGAAGGAGCTTCCAGGGAGCGTGACCTCGAAGAGATGGAAACCGCTCCCATGACCAACTTTATCAGTCCCACCATGGCCAACTTCCTTGCATCAAACTCCTGCGACTCTTCAATTTACTTAATTGGATCAAACACTAAGGCATATTCAGAAGGCATAAGGAAAGAGGGCATGAAATGAAGATGGTTAGAAATTACTGCTTTTTGACGTACCGAAATTTTGAAGGATATATATATATATATATATATATATATATATATATATACATGAGAAAAGAGTTTCTACACACTAGTGTAGATAAGTTATCTACACAGTAGCGTAAAATACAGTGAGGGCCACGTTGTTTGGGTGATCCAAAGCATTCATTTGATGGTCCCTCACATACATAGGGTGTGCCCAAAAAATCAGCTCCGTAGGATCATCCCAACCCTACGATTTGCGGAGGTAAAATGGATGTGTATAAACTTTCACAAATCTGTCTATTTTTTGCTTCCACTGTTCGAATGGCTAGAATAATCCTATGGAGCTGATATTTTGGGCACACCCTATCTATGTGAGGGCCCATCAAATGAATGCTTTGGATCACCCAAACAAGGTGACCCTCACTTTATTTTAAGCTAGTGTGTAGATAACTTATCAGTTATCTACACTAGTGTGTAGATAACTTATCAGTTATCTACACTAGTGTGTAGAAACTCTTCTCTCTCATATATATATATATATATATATATATATATATATATATATATATATAAGAAAAGTGAGCGTACTCGGTCGAGTAGATAAGCTTATCTACTCGGTTGAGCTAAAAACAGTGGGGGCCCACATTTTTTGGGTGATCCAAACCATTCATTTGAAAGGCCCTTACCTACATAGGGTGTCAACAAAACATCAGATCCATAGGATCATCCTAACCCATCCAAATGTGGAGGGAAAAATGCGGAAAAAATGGACAGACCTGTTTGTCCACAAATTTGCCCATTTTCCCCTCCACAGTTGGATGGGTTAGGATGATCCCATGGGGCTGATTTTTTGTGGACACTCTATCTATGTAAGGACCTTTCAAATGAATTGTTTGGATCACCCAAAAAATGTGGGCCCCCACTGTTTTTAGCCGACCGAGTAGATAAGCTTATCTACTAGACCGAGTACGCTCACTTTTCCCTATATATATATATATATATATATATATATATATATATATATATGAGAAAAGTGTTTCTGCGCATGTGCACAGGGAGCTCCCTGTGCATAAGTGGCTTAAAAAGCCACCGATTGGTCGCTTTTGTGGACCCGCCATACGAACCAATCGGTGGCTTTTTAAGCCACTTATGCGCAGGGAGTTCCCTGCGCAGAAACACCTCTCTCTCTCTCTCTTTATATATATATATATATATATATATATATATATATATATATATATATATATATGAAGGCATTTAGAAATTACTATTTTTTGATGTACTTGAAATTTGAAAGATATATAAAGAAAATATTACATACATGCTCTCATGGCTCTCCCGAAATTAGACTCTTCTTGATAGACCCCCACGCTTCCCTGCCCTCGCTCCTGCCTTTGCACCTGCAACCGCTTCGTGCGTCTAAGCCCATCACTTGGCAAGGAGTTAGGCTCCTTTATTTTCCCGACAAAAGCTCCACTCAAATCTTACCCTTTGACACTCGTAATTCTTTGGTTCTATGTTCTAGTACTTATTATTTTCCTTTTATGACTAACGATGTTGGAAAAACCATAGTTTGAAAAAAGAAAGGCAACAAAACAGCTATTACAGCCGACTACCAAGAAACAAGGGAGAAAGAAAGTCAGAACTTAAACAAGGGAGGCATAGCTTGTCCAATGCAGATATGAATAGTAACATCTATGGCTAAAGAATGTGCCACCACATTGGCTTCCCTAAAACATTCTTAAAGGAAACTTCCAAGCTGAAATAGAAGTCCTATATTTCAATAAGGATCTTTGCCCGTGCCCAAGGACCTAGGCTATAAGTGGAAGCCAAGAAATAGAATTACTAGCATCCCTACAGGCTGAAATATGTCCCAAATTTCATCAAGGAATTTCGCCAATCTCCAAGAATGTAAGCTATAATTGGAAGCCAATAAATAGCATTACTAGTATTTCTCGTCACTTTTATGCATCCTATTGACACAAAGGGGCTGTTTGGATACCTTGATTTGAAACCAGGTTTTAGTTTGAAAGCTTCCGCACTCTTAATCTCGCTTCTCTTTAGAATCCTGGATTTTAAGTAAGAAATCCAGGTTTTAGAAATCTCTCCCCCAGCCGGAGATTTCTAAAACCTGGAAACACGGCGATCTCCTACTCTCTTGCTCGATGGAATGAAGGGCGAGAAATCAGAAAACAACTAACGATCTCCTTCTTCTCTCGTCTCCCATCCGTGATTTTGAGGAAATCCAAGATTATAAAATCCGTGTGTCCAAACTGCCCCAAAAGATTCTCCTTCTGTTTTACATATTTAGGAACTAATCCATGACATATTGACTCCTTGTCTAGAAATATGGAATTATTTAGTTGTGCCAGCCATCATCCATTTTGTTCCCATCCCTAGGGCACAAAACCAGACAAAAGAACCAGAATACACCATGTTTAATTGTTCACTGCTTTTTTTGGTGCTTGGGCCGTTGGAAATGCCCTTCTAATGTTTGCATTTACGCATGCGATCAATCAATGAAATGTCTATCTGAAGTGTACCATTCTTTTGCTACTTTTTGTAGGAACTTTCTTCAACCAGGGCAAGCATCCAGCAAGAAATTGCATCTTCCAGACAAAGAATAAGCTTCATAGACAAAAGAGGCCCAGAGCTAGAGGCCGAAAAGAAAGTTGCCGCTGCTGCAAGAAATTTCAAAGAAGCAGGGAGAATAGCTACCGAGTCAAAGGCACTTAGCATAGAAAAAGAAAGCATACAGAATAAAATGGAGTCTTCTATTTTAGAACTGGAAAAGGTAGAGGAAGAGATCAAAGGCACTGTCAACAAACTACAGGAAAGCGAGCGATTAATTTTATCCAAGGAAGAAGAGGCAGCAATGGCAGGATATGAGAGGCTACAATTAGTAGCCGCTGCTGCCATGGCTGAGAGATCGGCTGCACTCGAATTGGGAGACCTTGAAGAAGCAAACATATTACTTGCAGAGGCTGAATCGGCGAATTCCGATGCAGAAAACCTTCAAAAAGCTTATGATTTGAAGGTGAAGGAAACTGTGAAGACACCCAAACACTTTGTTTCCATGACACTTATAGCCAATCTTGCTGGGCAACGGCTGGCTGAAATGGCAGCTTCTGTTCGCCTCTCTTTAGAGGGAGGATCACAACTATGGCCTACTGGGCATCACCTTCATTCATTTTCTACTTAAAAAGGAGTTTTGCTAAATAGGGAGAAGTTATTTCTCTATATTTTACTTGGTTTTTGTGCATGGATATTTTGGGTTTTGCAAAAAAAATAAAAATTAAGCTGAATTATTTTGTAATTTGTGGTGTTTCCACTCGAAATTGAATTGTATCATGTTGTTGAGCCTACTAATTAGTACAATAAGATATGATATTCTGAAAGTTCCAGTACGTGCCAAATTTCATGCATTTTTTTTCCCTGGAATGTAATCTCTCAAACCTGATGACTCTATTACGAAATTTAATGGAATCTCACACCAAGTGAACCATTTCCTATGAAACTGGTAATAACAGAGTGGCCTCTTCTTCTTCTTCGACTTTGCTTACTGTAAGCCCAAAGATTCTCATGGGTTCAATCATTTACCTTACCTTCTTGTTTTGATGATAGCAAACTAAAATTGATTAGCAGTGATGGACTAATGTGTTGCTTTGAGATGTTGTGCTCTATACAGGAATTTGATATGTCATATCGCCATTACACAACTCACCACAACACATGACTTGTAGATCAAGAAGCAAAGAAGGAACCAAGAGCTTGCACCTACGTTGGAAGCATCCTCATTTGGAGATGATGAAGTCAAGAAGCTTAAGATAAAGATCCCTCAAGCTACCTAGCAAGTGTCAAGAAGAAGCTTGGAGTTGAGCAAGTCACTGGTGACATCTCATGCACCTTCCAACATGCATTGAAGATTGGAGGAGTCACAAAAGTCAAACAAAGTTCAAGAAGTTCACTCTCAAGATGAAGAAGTCCGAGGAAGTGCAAATGAGCCAAAACATTCCAAGAAGATTCAATGGTATACACTATTAGAATGTATTTGGAGTCCTCTTGATTTATGTTTAAATACATTTTCAAAAGGTTTTCAAAATGATTTTCATGCTTAAATTTTGATATTTTTGGAAAACATACACACACCAAAAAATGTGTTTGAAATCCTATGACTTAAGCCTAAAGACCAAAGCCCAAAGCTCCTGGATCTTAAAGTTAAAAATAAAATTTTACTTAAGGACGGTCGACCGGACTATTCCGGGCGACCGCGAGATGTCACCTGGAATTCCAGGGCATCTCGAAAATTATCGGGCCGGTCGATTGGGGTAATCCCGGCGACCGCGGATTTGTTTTCTGAAAATTCAGAAAATATCCAGGTTGGTCTTGGCGGGCGACCTCCATGGGTCTGGTCGACCGCGATAGTGTTTTTTATCCGAATTTTTATTCAAACAGATTGCCCTCGTTGGTTGACCGCCCTAGGGCTGATCGACCGCGCCGGTATGAAATTTTAAATTCAAATAGAGAGCTCGTAGGGGCGAGCGACCGCCACGGCCTGAAAATAGAGCCGTTGGGGCTTGCGCAGGTTGACTTTTTCAATCCTGTATTTTACAATTTTACATCCCAAACGGTCATATTTCCTTGTGGGCTATATATACACTATCTAAACATTTTTAAACAATATTTTTGCAAGATCAAATCCTATATTCTTGAACCCAAACTTTTATATGAAATGTTAAACTTCTTTAACCTTGGATTTTTACATTCTATCGAGAGGAACTCCATAGGCTTTACATTTGTATCTATTTCTTGGAGAGTTTGTGAGCTTTGAAAGTTTGTAATCAGCCTATTCTAAGAGGCATTGAGAGTTCTTTCATTTTATTTCTTCATTTGTATCCAGGGGTCTCCGATTCGGCCCGTGAACAAAGGTGAATCATTGTAAGAGGGTGTGATCTCTTGGCAAGGCTTCATGCAGAAAGGGTGTGATCCCTTTGAAAGAGTTGGTGTATGGCTTTGAGATTCACCCATTGAAGAATCTCATGTTTTAGTGGAGATCCTAAAGAGGTAAAACTTGGAAGATTGGAGTAGGTCTTGTGATAGATCGAACCAATATAAAATTGTGTGCCCTGTAGATTGCTTCTTCTCCTTCTCTCATTTGCACTTTGGTGATTGGTAATCTCTACCCTTTATTTGTATCTATGTTTTATTGAACATGGGTTAGAGTATATAAATCTAAAGGAACATCTAAACCCTAGCTTTCAATACCTTGATTATTTGAACAAGGGTTAGACCATATATGCTTAATTACTACTAACTTGATTTAAATAATCTATTTAATTATGTACAAAATTTTTAATTAAGCAATTCACCCCCCTCTTGGGTTGTCACACCTGTATTCCATTTGGTATCAAAGTATCGGCTCTTAAAGTGATTTTTAAATTCAAAATCAACAAGAGATAAAGATCAATGATAATCCAAATGGATTTTGAGTTAGGACAATCTGCTATAATTTCTCCATTCTTTGATGGAACAAATTATAAAGCTTGAAAAGTAAAAATGTTTGCCTATCTCAAATCCATAGATTTTGACATCTTAGATGTCATTAAAAGGGGATTTTCTATTACAAGAAAATGCACTAAAAATGATGCAAAATTATTTTTGTTAAATTCAAAAGCTATTATTATAATATGTTGTGGACTATGTCCCAATGCTTTTGATAAAAATTCATCATGTACAAATACAAAAGATATTTGGATTAATCTTGAAAATTTTTATGAGAAAAATAGTAGTCTCTCTTCAATTGATAAAGATATTGTTTCTGAATAAAAAGAGACTCTATAAAAATCTTTTGCAAAGGAAAACTCTTTCAAACATTCAATTTCCGAGTTGGAAAAACAAATTAAAAATTTGAAATCGGAGGTTAATGAAAGTTTGGAAAGAAATGAAAAACTAAGTTATTTGAGCAAAATTTTGATAAAAAAAAACGATGACTTAAACAATGAAATATCCTTGGAAAAGAAAAAGAAAGCCTTGCAAACACAAATAATTATTTAAATGAGAAATTCAAACTTGTTTGTGAAAAATGAAGAAAAATTAAAAGCTAATTTATCTCAACAAACAAATTGCTTTGAAAGTCAATTAAATGAGATTAAACTAGTTAATAAAGAACTCTCTATGAAGAACCAAAGAATAAAAGAAGAAAGGGACAAACATGTTTGTCATCATGTGTATTCTTGTGGTTCTAGTTGCTCCTCATCTACCCACACTTATTCATGTTCATATTGTGGTAGATTGGGACATCACAAATCTAGGTGTAATCTTAGATTTGTGAAATCAAACAAGTTTGTTTGAGTAAGCAAAGACACTCCCACAAACAAACTTGGTACCAATTTTTCTCACTCAACTCATTGTTTGAAATCATTGATATAATGGGGTTGTGCTTTAATTGCTATATTATGTAAATTCTCTCTAGATACTATTTCAATGTTGCATTTATTGTATTTGGATCACATGTGCTTTAATGATATATCATTTCATATTTGAGCATAGTTACATACCATTATTCATGTTTCAATAGAATGTATCTTTGCATATTAAGCTTCATGATCACATCATCCACCATTTGTAATCTATGAAGAAAACAAGAAATTACTTTTTTAGACTATATGTTGTGCTTTATTGAGAATCTTTTAGAAAAATTCATCTAAGTGCAAGAACACACATATATGCACTTAGCATCCACAAATGGAGAGCTTGTCCTGACAATATTTTGCTAGACATATAGTAAACATATGTAATCATCCATATCTAGCAAAATCCATTTAGAACATTCACTTTGAGCTTCACTGAAAACACAGGTCCATTTATTCCATTTGAGCTTAAATATTGAAAAACAGAAATGAATTTTAAATGTCCTCATATAGCCTAGGGATCAAGTTTACATGTCCATTATAATTCTATAAATGCATGAAAAATAGGAGAAAATGAGTTTGACCACAAAATCCCTTAAAAATATGGAAAAATCCAAAACATGGGTGTGGCGGTCGACCGACCCTCGGCGGGCGATCGTGATAGGGAAATAGGAGAAAAATAAATCGAGACAGGTTAGACACGGCAGGTGACCGCGTGAACCCGGTCGACCGCGTGAACCCGGTCGACCGCGTGAACCCGGTCGACCGCGTGAACCCGGTCGACCGCGGATGGTCGAGAAGGCAAAAATAAAAAGAGTCAGGTGGGTCCCGCACGGGCGACCGCTATATCCCGGTCGACCGCGACGATCGAAAACTGCTTTTTAAAGGGCGTCGGCAGATCATTTTTCACTTCTGCCGCTTATCTCTTCTCCTAGGGTTTTCTCTCTCCTTTGCTCTCAAGTGATTTTCGATTAAGATCTTCAAGAATAGGGTGATTTGAGTAAGATTTCTCTATTCCTTTTCCTCCATTTCTCATATCTCATCCTCATCTTCGCTTTTCCTCCATTAAAAACCATCCATTCCTTTTCCTTCCTCTTCTCTCACAATTTCTCTCTTAAATCCTTCTACCTATCCATCTATCCATCTTCTTCATCTATCTTCCATCATCCTTCATCAAAACCCCCAAATCTCTTATCTCTTCTCATCTCTCTCTCAAAACCCTAACTCTAAAATATCGACTTCAAGAAAATCCATCGCACAAAAGGGGAAAAGAATTAGAACCGAGCCCGAAGAAGAGGTATTCCCCAATGAACACTTCTTCAACAAGCAAGCCAAGGATCGTTACACGGCCTTCATGAATTGAGTCGTCATCTCGGGGCAAAAAGTTATTTTCCAAGACTTTAACAAATTTGATCTTCTTTCACTTTTTGAATTCCAAGGTTGGTCATTCTTTCTCATCTATAGTGCCTTGCTCTATCTTGAGATAGTTACGTATTTTTATGCCAATTTGGATATTTCCCATGAAGAAGTAGTTATGAATACCCACCTTCAAGGAGACAAATTTGGGTTAAATTTGAAGGATTTCTGTGCTTGGCTTGATATACCTAATGCAGGGAAAATGATCTTCTTTTGGGGGAAAGATGAAATAGAAAATCACTTTCCAAGAGAAGAGAGGTATATGGGATATTAAAAGTTCCTCCTCCTCGAAAGGATAAGTTGAACATCCAGGCTAGTAAAATGGATAATACGGCTAGGGTGATTCATAAAATTGTGGCCTACAACATCACCCCTAGAGCAGAAAACTTTGATGCTGTAAAGCCCTTTGAAGCCCTCCTGATTCACTGCATTATGAAGAAGATCCAAGTGAATCTAGGCTTCATCATTTTGGGATACATGGATGAGACAGTCAAGAGAGGACAAGGTGGTCTTCCTTATGGGGTCCAAATTACTAAGCTCCTAAGGCGCAATAAGATCAATCTGGAAAAAGCCTTCTCAACAAACCCTGATCCACCATTCAACCACTCCACCATTACCCTTATGAAAATTCCTATACCAGGTGTAGGAGGTCCTAGTGGGGTTACACCAGATGAGATTGATGAGGCTGTAGATGAAGCTGAACAAGTGGCCCTGATGCAGCAGCAGAGTAGAGCACATGAGCAAGCATAGGCTCAGCATCATCAGCCCCCTACCACTGGCTCATATGAGGATCTTGCCAGAGATATCGCATCCTTGAGGACTGGCCAAGACACTCTCACGACTAGAGTTGAGTCCCTCTCTACTGCCTTTACGACTGCAGAGAGTCAGAGAGCCTCAGATCATGCGAGACTTATGGAGCTTATGACGAGGCAGCATAGGGAGATGATGCAAACTTATCAGAGGAGTTAGGTCACCAGATACTACACCTTCAGGACTCCACCTCGTGATGAGCACCAGCTTCCACCTCAGGACTGATCGATGGCCAGCACCTTCTTTGCAGCAGACACAGTCGATCACATTTTTGCTGCTGATTATCATGTTTTGTTTAACTTTCTCTTGCCCAGTATGGGCTTTTGGACTATGTTTTTATTCTCTCATGGATGATGTTTATGCCCGATGTGGGCTTTATGTTTATGGGCTTTATGACATGTGGATGATGCCCAGTGTGAGCTTGATATTTTGATTGATAGATGGTTGTGCCCAGTAGGGGCATTTTATGTGTATATAGATGTGGATGGATATGCCCTATATGGCATGATTATGGATGTACATGATATCTGCCTAGAGGGGTATTTTGCTTTATGGTTCATTTTATTTTTCATGTTCAGAGATTATGTGATTTTATCCATTGTAGTGGTGATGAGTTCTTGTTTCTCACACCCATCATTTGTGTATCTCTGTCATGTAGCTTTAATGTGGAGATGGTGTGTCTCTTCAATCGTTTATTCATGTATATGGGACCTCCTCTTGTCTCATCTTTATATATACATGAGTTCTCTTGGTTGCCATGGATGTGTACTTCTCTTGTCTGTCAGTTTTTCTAATAATCATCCATTCTAATTCAAATTGTACTTTTCATTTGAATGGAGCAAAAATTGGAATGGTTAAGGTGATTAAAATCAAGGGCTTGTGTGCTTGAAATTATTACTTATAGACTAGATGCACATAGTCTGGGGGAACTTACAATTTCATATGTGTAAACTTCTAAGGGCATGCAACAAGTGATCTCTAAAAAGTTATCTCATAGTTCAAAGCATATCCATGCTTTGGAAGAGACCTGTCTGCATTTTTCCATAAAAACCCATGTATGAAGCAACTTGTGAACTTAAACAATCATAGTATAGATCTGAGCATATTCATGCTCAGGGAGGGACTTGTCTGCTTCATGGTTGAAAATATAGCCCAAATGTTGAAATCAGTCACCATTTCTATCATATCAGCCTGTCATGCCCTATTACATAGGTTTCACCTAGGGCCAATGACAAATTCATAGGGGGAGGGCTAAATAGTTATATATTCACATTTATATAGATATTTGTGATATGCTCACAAGATCTATTGCCCCATTCCTTGCACTTAACTTGCAAATCATTTGATTAAAAAAAAAGGGGGGGCTTATCATGTATCTCATTTTTGTTTTCTTTTTTATAAGCATTCTAAAAGCTTAAATGTAATATCACGTACAAGGCACATAGCTTAGATAAGCTATTATTCACTCTTGACACCACACTTGCACTTTCACTTGTAGATCCCTACCTTTTCGTTGTTGCCAAAAGGGGGAGATTTTTGGAAATTGATTAGGTAGTCCATAGTTGTATGCACCATTTGTCTTACATTCATTTATTATACATGTACATATAGTGAGGGAGAGCATTACTCTATTGTTTATGCTATTTCTATATATCTCCTATCTCTCTAATCAATTTGATTGCCATCATAAAAAAGGGGGAGAATGTAAGCCCAAAGGTTCCCATGGGTTCAATCATTCACCTTACCTTCTTGTTTTGATGATAGCAAACTCAAATTGATTAGTAGTGATGGACTAATGTGTTGCTTTGAGATGTTGTGCTCTATACAGGAATTTGATATGTCATATCACCATTACACAACTCAACATAACAAATGGCTTGTGGATCAAGAAGCAAAGAAGGAACCAAGAGCTTGCACCTACATTGGAAGCATCCTCATTTGGAGATGATCAAGTCAAGAAGCTCAAGATAAAGATCCCTCAAGCTACCTAGCAAGTGTCAAGAAAAAGGTTGGAGTTGAACAAACCATTAGTGACACCTTATGCACCTTCCAACATGCATTGAAGATTGGAGGAGTCACAAGAGTCAAACAAAGTTCAAGAAGTTCACTCTCAAGAAGAAGAAGTCTGAGGAAGTGCAAAGGAGCCAAGACATTCCAAGAAGACTCAATGGTATACACTATTAGAATGTATTTGGAGTCCTCTTGATTTTATGTTTAAAAGCACTTTCAAAAGGTTTTCAAATGGTTTTCATACTTAAATTTTGATATCTTTGGAAAACATACACACACCCAAAAGTGTGTTTGAAAACCTAGGACTTAAGCCCAAAGCCTAAAGCCCAAAGCCCAAAGCCCAAAGCACAAAGCCTCTGGATCTTAAAGTTAAAAATGGAATTTTACTCAGGGACGGTCGACCGGACTATTCCGGGCGACCGCGAGATGTCACCTGGAATTCCAGGGCATCTCGAAAATTATCGGGCCGGTCGACCGACGTAATCCGGGCGACCGCGGATTTGTTTTCTGAAAATCGAGAAAACAACCAGGTTGATCTTGGCGAACGACCTCCATGGGTCTGGTTTACCACGATAGTGTTTTTTAGCCTAATTTTTATTCAAACAGATTGCTTTCGCCGGGCGACCATCCTAGGGCCGGTCGACAGCGCCAGTATGAAATTTGAAATTCAAATAGAGAGCCCGATGAGGGCGGGCAACCGCCGTGCCTCGGTCGACCTCCGTGCCTCGGTCGACCGCCGCGGCCTGGAAATAGAGCCGTTGGGGCTTGCGCAGGTTGACTTTTTCAACCCTTTATTTTACAGTTTTACCCCCAAACGGTCATATTTTCTTGTGGGCTATATATACAATATCTAAACTTTTCTAAACAACATTTTTGCAAGATCAAATCCTATCTTCTTGAACCCAAACTTTTATATGAAAGGTTAAACCTCTTTGAACTTGGATTTTTACATTCTATCAAGAGAAACTTCATAGGCTTTACATTTGTATCTATTTCTTAGAGAGTTTGTGAGCTTTGAAAGTTTGTAATCAGCCTATTCTAAGAGGCATTGAGAGCTCTTTCATTTTATTTCTTCATTTGTATCCAAGGGTCTCCAATTCGGCCCGTGAACAAAGGTGAATCATTGTAAGAGGGTGTGATCCCTCGGCAAGGCTTCGTGCAGAAAGGGTGTGATCCCTTTGAAATAGTTGGTGTATGGCTTTGAGATTCGCCCATTGAAAAATCTCATGTTTTAGTGGAGATCCCAAGGAGGTAAAACTTGAAAGAGTGGAGTAGGTCTTGTGATAGACCGAACCATTATAAAATCGTGTGCCTTGTGGATTGCTTCTTCTCCTTCTCTCATTTGCACTTTGGTGATTGGTAAAATCTACCCTTTACTTGTATCTATGTTTTATTGAACAAGGGTTAGAGTATATAAATCTAAAGTAACATCTAAACCCTAGCTTTCATTACCTTGATTATTTGAACAAGGGTTAGACCATACATGCTTAATTACTAACTTGATTTAAATAATCTATTTAATTATGTACAAAATTTTTAATTAACCAATTCACCCCCCTCTTGGGTTGTCACACCTGTATTTCACTTACTACTCTCTGGCACCAACTCCCTTGTGAAGAACACAAGAATAGAAATTTTGGCTTTGTTTAGTTGATGCATTTGCTGCGGAAAAAGGGTGAAAATTAGGTTACTTTTCCATCAACATGTGTTGGTGTAGACACCCCATTTTGACTGTACCCTAATCTCTCCATGTTTGAGCAAAACCCCATCAAATGAATGAGATAGAACCCCAAATTTCTTCCTAGGCTAGGTTAAGGTCTCTGCTTGCTCCCCGTAAAATTTTGTCCGAATCCGAGCGCGTTTGCCTAGCGAACGATCCGAAAAAGTGTCCGCAGTGTAACTGGAAAAGGGGGGCGAATTATCCTGGAACGGTGCCAAACTTGGGCCGAATAAGACCCGTAATTTCGCGCGCCTATCAAAATTTCGCGCGCTCATCAAATTTCCCCGCGCTCATCATTTTTGAGTGCCAATATTAATCGTCCAAAATTCCATATAAATACAAGTTTTAACTCATTTTTTTTTAAAAAAAGAAAGAGAAAATTCGCAGAGGTAGAGAGAGAAAACAGATCTCGTTTTCCCAAATCCGATCCAAGCTTCATCTTCTCCGACGTATACATCGGAGCTCCGACCGGTCAATTCGCACCACCGATCCACCTTCCTTCACTTCTAAATACCTTTACAGATCTTCATCCCATCACTTTCGTTCACTTTTCTTGTCTTGAAATCCTATATTTTCCTTTCTTCACCGTTAGATCTAGCCGGAATCAGATCTGCTCTACCAAAAGACTTCTTCTCCGGTGGATTCGGCAAGGCTCTGCCAAAGGTTTTCTTCTCCGAGCAGATCTACTAGCAGTGTGAGATTCCAAAGAGTTTTTAGTCTTCGTTAACAGGTATTTGATTTTTTATTTTTATTTTTTATTATTTTTATTATAATCTAAAGCATTTATTTCATAATCCACAGCAGTTTTTCTTAGATAAACAATATATATTTTTTTAAGAATCATAATTTTGGTGATAAGTGATAGTAATTTTGCCTGAGTTGTGAGATCTCTTCTTTGAATAACATAATTAGTGGTGTATAATTCTGTGTTTTTTTTCTAAAAATTGGCATCGATTTTTTTGTGATAGCACTTGTGATCTTTTCTATCAGGTTAGAAAGTAAGAGTTAAGAGAAAATAATTGCTTATAAGTTTATTTTGAATTGCTTTTGATTAATGTATAAAGACCTTACATATTATGTGTGGCTATTTTGTGAGTGAAAATATGACTGATTCTCTCAAATCTCCAGGTTAGCATGACCAATTCCTATGGCTTTAAGTATTTTGGCTTGCAAATTACACTTGCTCAGTCATCATGTGTCACTTTATAATGTCAGAAATAGGAGAATCTGGATCGTTGATTTATGTACTTTGATTTTATTTCTAGTATAAAAATAAATAAAAATGCGATGCATTCTTGGTTCCTGGAAATAGTTGAATATGGTGAATACATTGTTTTGCCATTATTCATGTTAGAAATGTCTCTTATTAAATTGGAAGTTGGAAGGGTAATTTGGATTTATCTTTACAAAAATTGGTGATATTTTCAATGAAGAATAAAAATCAAGATCAAACTGGTTGTGTCATTCATTGGTTGCATTGATAATTTTTTTTTATATGTGCTAATGATCATAGTTTGGAGCTCGTCAGTCAGTGGAGACTTTATTTGGTTTCTAACCCCTGTTATCAATGTTATATATATTTAGATACTTGTTTTAAGCTTAAAAAAGTCAAAAGAAAGTATTTTTATTTATCCATAAAATATGTTCAGCTGGTTTCTTTTATCAACCCATTGTTGTTCATTGATCTGGCTCGTGGTTCGTGTTGTGCATATCAATGTTATTTTTAGTATTCCAAATTTTTATTATTATCTATTTTCAGTGATAAAATGATTAATTACCTTGTTCCAATCATTTTTCTTATCATCCATGGTAAGACACTTATAACAGTTCTGATGGTTGTTCGGGATAACATGTGAGACATAGTGATACTTTTGAGAATCCTTATTTGATGACTATGACAATAAGCAATCAGGCCTTCATGATGTAGCAATCCATTCATCCTTTGATTTCTTTTGACAGTAATCTTTTGTCTTCATAACTAGTAGCTTGATTTGTTGGGCATTCTAGGACCTTAAATCTATTGTAGTCGTTATTTTGCTTTTGTACTTTTAAGAGTGTCATTTAGAATTGATAGTCTATCATAGATACATTATGTAGAGAAGGCAATATGAGTTCATTTCATTATAGTACTATTGTAAATGGCTATAGTCTCCTTGTCATATAGTTTTTATTTTATGTGTCATGCACTCCCAACTAGAGTCTCATTTCAACGTCAAAATTGTACCGGTTTTTTTTTTTTTAATCTATTCGTGTTTGATAAATAGATATTTGGCAGTGCTTACTTGGAGATCAGTCACAATTTTGGTGTTACAATATTAAAAGATCATAAGATATTACAGTGTAGTTATTTAAGTAGATTGTTGTTCATGACAACACTATTATCCATTGGTCTAGCTGGTTTCCCCTGTTAAAATGGTCGTTGAGAAGTTTCTGTTTGGAAATGCTAATGATGTTTGATTGTTGTATATGGTATAAAAAATAATAACAAGCAGTTTTGGAAAATATAGTTGTGGTCTTAGGTAGTGTTTGATAGTTGCTATCTGTATTACTCTGTTAGGATAATGTTTTCTTTTAGGTTCAATGATTAAATAATATTTGTTATTCATAGTTCAATGTGTAAGCAGATAAATAGACAATAGTGCTAGCTGGAGACAAGCTATGTCTCAGCAAATAATCAATACCCTTTAGGGAGACAAGCTATGTCTCAATAGAGAGTCATGTTCTTTAAGAGACAGGCTTTGTCTCATTAGTGAGTCGCATGTAGGAGGCTTGCTTAGCCTCATCATTAGAAACTCCCTTCTTAGTTGAAGACCAACTTGGTCTGATAGTTTTCCTAATCCTTTCATCATTGCAGGGGCGATGAAGGCGTTAGCCCAAGCCCATTCTTAGGGGACTTGCTCAGTCCAAGTAGCACTCCCCTCTTTTTTTTTTAAAAAAAAAGAAAAGACTTTCCTAGTCTTTTAGATATGTGTCCCCTAGATATTAGATCCCTTCTGTCATTGCTAGGGCGATGAAGGCGATAGCTCAAGCCCATCCTTAGAGGGATTTATTAGATCATGATAGTACCCTCTCCCCTTTTCTTTCCTCTTATTTAGGTAAAGAGTCCTCAGTCTTTTAGATACCCTGAAACCTTTAGTTCTTCATTGCAAGGGCAATAATGAAAGAGCTATCTAGAGCCCTTCTTAGGAGACATGCCGTGTCTCATTTATCCTAGTGGTTATCATCCTTTTGGGAAGACATGCTTTATCTCTTTTGTTTTACTCGTTGCATCTTTTAGAGATACATACTTTGTCTCACTAGATAATCTTTCTTTTTAGGGAGACTCGCTCAGTCTCATCCTTTTCTTTTAAGAGACTCGACCAGTCTCATTCTTCTGTCAATTCTTCTCTTTTAGGAGACAGGCTATGTCTCGGCAGAAAATCAAACCTTTTGGAGACAGGCTTTGTCTCTGTGGACCCCGATCCGAGAGAGCGGCGGCGGGAGGACGTGCCCTCACACGAGTCAGTCTCAGGATCATCCACGTGAATGGAGAGCTCTACCAAGGAACTCTCGAAATAAATGCCCCTCACAGCATGAGTGGCGATACAAAGGGAGATACCTCTCGATTCGAGGACTAGCCCAGATTCGAGGCGTACCTTAAACAAAGAAGAGTCGCCATCCAAGGAAGTGGGCCAAGGATCCCATACTATGCTCTGTTGCAACGGATAACCAAAGATATAAAAGAGGGTTCGTGCCTGGTTACGAATTTGGAAGGTCTAAAGAGCACCTCATCCGCCCAAGTGTAAACACCTGGTCTCTTATGCCATTTATTTAATAATTTTGAAGAGTTTTGGGCGAAAGTCATATGAAATGGGAACGAATATCTCCAAGAAGACGTCTATCTAATCATGCATGTCTCGGAGATGAATAATAAGCACACATAAAAGAAATGAAAGAAGTGTCGCCTAAGAATAACTAGGTTATGAGTGTCATACCTAATTGGTGTCTGAGTTCTGGTGTGCAAACACATGCATGCTACAGCTAAAGGTATAGGATCTGTACATGAAAGTAAGAAAACACAGCAAAGCACACAACACAATTCAATTCTATACATGACTGGACAAAAATGAGTCCTAACTCTAATGCGACCTGACTCGGACCAAGATGGCCGTCCATCCCAGCTGCTCTACGTATCCCGGCCTCGGGAAGAATCGGAGTCAACGTAGTTCGATGCCCTATTCTAAACTACTATGCCTAACCATCTAGAACCGCTATCCTAGACTCAATTCCACAAGACTCGACTGATTTTTAAAGCTTTTTTTGTACAATTGCTTAAGTTCATGTGAGTTGTAATTTTTAGGACTCTCTATATGCCCTAACTAATGCAAGTTGATTAGCCTTGAGCTAATGCAGGTGGGCCCTATATCCTATGTGTAACTAGGCTGTGCAACCTAAGGAAAACCATGGCTGACTATATGCTTCATAGTCTAGCCATCGGTTCGACTAAATGTCTAACCGATCGACTCAAGGCCTCCTAACTCTAGGGACACTCACACGACAGGACACACCATATCAATACAAATCAGGACAGACTCTTAACTCTAAAACACCCTAAATAGCTAGGACAGACTCCTAACTCTAGGGGAAGATCTTTTTGAAAAAGGGTTTGAATATTTTTGTAATTTTGAAAGGTTTGAAATGCTCATTTTTTAAAGGTTTGGCTGGACTTGGGATGTGAATCCCAAGCTGCACTACGTACCCTGTTGAAAGGGATCAAGCCAACGTAGTTCGGAAACAGAATTCCCTAACTACTCTGAAAGGCTCAAAATTTTTGAGATTTTTGGATTTTAAGATATTTTTGAATTTTTAAGTGTTTTTTTTGAAATTTTTGAATGTTTTTGAGTTTTTGACACAAGAGGACAAATCCCTATCATCATAAGGGTAAGACAAACTCCTGAATATCCCGCAAAGGTTGGACAGCATCTTATGTTTTGCGGGGGAAAATGACAGAATAACAACTCTGCAAGGGTTGGACAGCATCCTATACCTTGCAGGAGCGGATAAAAATCACATGATTTGATGAGAGGTAGGATAGAATCCTAACCCCTATGATGATAGAATTTGATTCTTGAACAAGAGGACTGACTCTCTAGACTAAGGACGGATTCCTATGCTAGTGGACTATCAAACTAAGATAAAGCTCACAAGTAATAAGGAAAAAGAGACCTTGTGCATATTTGGCAAAGGTAAAACACCCAACCGGGCCGGACAGCTACCTAGCCCTAGGGTGCAACAAATATGCAACCCAATACCCATAAGGGTAAGGGTATGATGCCAAGCCGAGTAGGATGTTCTCCCAAAACCAAATGATGCACAAAGAGGAGGTTTAGTAAGAGAATGAGACTGGGTAAGTCTCTTAGACACATAGGTAGGATAGAGAAAAATGCTAACAAGGAAAAAGAGACCTTGTGCATATTTGGCAAAGGTAAAACACCCAGCCGGGCCGGATAGCTACCTAGCCCTAGGGTGCAACAAATGTGCAACCCAATACCCTTAAGGGTCGGGGTATGATGCCAAGCCGAGTAAGGTGTTCTCCCAAAACCAAAAGACGCACAAAGAGGAGGTTTAGGAAGAAAATGAGACTGGATAAGTCTCTTAGACATAGAGGTAGGATAAAGAAACATCCTAGCAAGACTGGGCAAGTCTCCTAGGCACAGAGATGAGATAGAGAAAAATGCTAGCAAGACTGGGAAAGTCTCCTAGGATGGGCTTCAAGTAACCTTATCATCGCCTAAACATTGATAAGAAAATGAGATAACTGACAGACCAAGTTGGTCTTCGACTAGAAGAGGGTTTAAGACATGTGAGAGTATAGGTAGTCTCCTAGGAGTTGACTCAGGTTGATTCATTAATGAGACAATGCCTGTCTCCAAAGATTTGGATCTAAAAGACTAGGCAAGTCTTTTGAGAAAATGGAATGCTATTTGGACTGTGCAAGTCCCCCTAGAGATGGGCTTGAAATGACAAAGGAAAGAAACCTGAAAGACTTAAACAGTCTCATAAAATGAAGAAAAGATTAGAAGGGAAAACACTACTAGGACTATGCAAGTCCTCTAAAATAATGGGCTCGGGATGACTCCTTCATAGCCCTTGCAACGAGAGGGAATTCTAGTATCTAAAGAATTTAACAAAAATCTAAAAGACTGTGTTAGTCTATCAAAAAGAGAAGAAAAGGCTACCAGATAATCGCAAATTTCATTCTAAAAATAAATCAAGCGCTAAGCAAAGAAGAATTTTCAATAAAAAGAATATACAATCTATAGCAATCATAAAATGATAAATAACATTTAGTTAGTCCAGACCAGCCGCTGGATAGCCTAATAAAGTAAAAAAAAAAAAAAAAAAAAAAAACATCAAATACTTCTATGCCCAACCACAAACGCTGCCTCAATATGGGGGTGAAATCAGATGATGCTAAAGTAATCATCTGATATCACAAATACACATGATAATATTTCTAAGCCCGCCTTGAGATCAGACAGTACTCATGTCGATAATATCGAATAGAGTAGTCATCTGATCTCCTTCTTCCTATTAAACAATTTATTTTAAAAAAATGAATGAATATAAAAAAAAATGAAAGGAAATGAAATCTACGTGATCAATTATAAATGCTGCAAAGTGCAGGAAATAATGGACAGCAAATAGTAAGCAACAGTGAATATCAGCTAGGTGCTTGTAAATTATTCTAATGGGCAGCAATTATACACAACGATGGACAACAAGTAGTAAGCAACAATGAATATCAGCTAGGTGCTTGTAAATTATTCTAATGAGCAACAATTATACTTGACAATGGACAGCAAGTAATGAGCAACAATGAACAGCAGCTATATAAGACAACAAAAGGGCAGCAGCTATATATTTATGAAAACAAACAAAGGGGCAGCAACTATATATTTGCGAAAAATAACCAAAGGGCAGCAAACAAAAGGGCAACAGCTATATATTTGCGAAAAAAACAACCAAAGGACAGCAAACAAGGGGCAACAGCTATATATTTGCGAAAAACAACCAAGGGGCAGCAGCTGTGCATAGTGAGATAATAGCATTGTGCTTTGTGAAACAGAATGAATGGGCAACATTCTATGGACAACAGCTATGCATAGTGAGACAGTAGCACTGTGCTTTTTAATTCATCCAAAATCCCAATTTCAAAGTGATGAAACTATAAACAACAGCCATACAAAATGAATAACAAATATCTGCGTTTTTTTTTTAAATTGATCTAAGATCATAGTTTCAAAGTGATGAAACTATGAGCCTCAGCTGTGCATTTACAAATAAGATATGGGCTGTGCATTTACAAATAGATACGGGCTGTGCATTTACAAATGGATATGGACTGTGCATTTACAAATAGATATAGACTGTGCATTTACAAATAGATATAGACTGTGCATTTACAAATAGATATAGACTATCCATATCAAATGGAATGGCTGCTGTGCATATCAAATGGGATGCGAGGGCTGCTATCATAAAAAGGTATGAAGGTTGCGCATATACAAATGGAATAGGGGCTGCTGTGTGCAGAAAAAGAGCCAAACCAATGGTAACACAGGGCAAAAATGTGCAGAAAATAATCCAAACTAGTGTCAATATAGTGCAGAAATTGAGCTGAACCAGAGACAAAATATTGCAGAAATGGGCCAAACCAATGCCAAACAAAACACAGAAATATTCAGAAAATGTGCATAAACCAGTGTCCAAACAGAGGATAGAAATGTTCATAAAATGTGCATAAACGAGTGTCCAAACAGAGTACAGAAATGTTCAGAAAATGTGCATAAACCAGTATCCAAACAGAGCACAGAAATATTCAGAAAATGTGCATAAACCAGTATCCAAACAGAGCACAGAAATATTCAGAAAATGAGTTGAACCAGTGTCAACACAGGGAAGAATAAAGGGGATAAATGTGAGTACAACTTCTCTAATTGCTACATAAAATTCCTCTCATCTTTCATAGTTAACACAACAGACAAGTTCTATTAAGGGATTTATTTCAATGCCTCAAATGAAACTGATTAAAAAAAAAATTATGAAAGAAAAGCTCCCATTCACGACCAAAATTCTAGGAATATATATGTGATGAATAATTTTTTTTTTAACATAAAATTGAACACTTATTAGAATCTACGCATAATCATCATTATTTGAAATTACTAAACTCTAGTCAAAATATACACAATCCATGCCTCGTTTTAAAGATTCAATGAAATCACATGTCGAGATCCTAAAATAAAACAAAACAATAACTAGAAATCCTGTAAAAGTAACCTTAGGCTAGTATTTTAAAAGCATAAACACATCTGAAACCACAAATACAGATTCCACGACCTCCTATCTCAAGGTAGAAACAAGTTTAACCACAAAATTGTAAGAAACAAAATGGATGTACATAATATAAGAACTCACAGGCATTTAATTAATCAAAATCGGAAACAGATCTTGTGAAATATATAAATAAATAAAAATAAATAAATAAAAAACCTGATGATGATGAGATCTGCAAGTAATTGAACCGATCTTAAACTTGACTTGAAGCTTTGGAATTGCAAATCCGAATCCTTGAACGGAGAAAAAGAGATTGGATCTTGAAGAGGTAGTAATGGATTTAGGGTTTAAGCTAAGAAAAAATAGTAGATCTAAGGTTTTAGGACACGGATCTAAGGTTTTAGACTAAAAAGAACAGTAGATCTAAAGGTTTTTAAGAAAACAAGAGAGGAAAATCTAGGGCTTCAAATGAAAGGAAAGATGATGGATGACGATGATCGTGATGGCATTAGTGTCAGATTCCGAAGGAATTTCGGCGAGGTGGCCGGAGAAGAAGGCCGGAGAAGCTTGATCGGAAAAAAAACTTGATCGGAAGAAGAAGAGTTCGGGTTTTTCTCTCGATCTCTCTCTCAAACGATTTTTTCTTTTTTTTTTTCGGCTTTTTTCGTATATATAGAAAAAAGGTGGTTGATAATGGCACTACTGCTTGATGGGCGCGCGAATGCGCGACCCCATCTGGCTAAATCACCCCCCACACTTTGATAACTGTACAAACTCCACTTGTCTTTTCCGAATTTTTTTGTCGGATCTTTCTGGAATTTTGCAAGGATTTTTCTGGAGTCTTAAGGTTTCCAAAAATGTATTTATGGGCACTTAAGGTCTTTGGATGACTGTTATTTTCCTTCAAATACACGGATTTTGGGGTAAAATGAAAAACCTAGTGGGCAACCCCCTCATTTGCACTACACACATTGATTCAGCCCGTTTGCTGGGCAAACGCGCTCAGATCATGATGAAATTTTGCAGTGGGTTAAAAGAGACCTGAATCCAGCCTAGGGTGAAGTTTGGGACCCTAGTGCTGAGATTCGGATGGATTTGGCACGAGCCGGGAAGATTTAGGGCTTAGTCAAAATGGGGTGTCTACAGATGCCCCTCTTTGGCAGAGCGTGTGGGACATGATCCCGCGAGAGGGGCGTGGGGCGCGAGCCGCCGCGCTCTCTCTCTTGGTCTCTCGTACCCACGCGATTGGCGTGTGCATTTTAATGTTGATTTGAATTAATCTTTCCTGTGAACTTGGGATCACTAAGGCAATCCGAATTCCACACGAAAGAGACTGACAGAGTCGCCACCTAGATGTGGGATCTAGGACCCGTAATTAACCAGAAATCTAGACTCGCTACCTGGTTACGAGAATGGAAGGTATGGGGAGTTATCCGCCACATGCACCATTCCTGCCCGATAATCGGTCTTCGATTCCAAAAGCTAATTCTTTTAAATTTATTTTAAATGGCTCATTCAACTCTATGTTAATGTGCGAACTAAGTGACATGTATCCTATGATCTAATTTTAATGTGAATCCTAGATGTGTATCTTGATTTATTAATTTGTCTGGATTCATTCTAAGTGAAAGTTCTCCTAGAATTCTAATTTCATGGAAAATCCTAAGTGATTTGATTAAGCATTTACAAGAAAATTAATATACAAAACACCACAATTTGTTTGTGGTGCCGACTCGCGGGTGGTATGCCATCAGACATCCAAGCTGCCTACGTACCCAAGCCTTACTGGGATCAGAGTCGACGTAGTTCGGTGCACCTAAGCTAAGCTACTTATGCCTAACTCAACTAGGACACCGACCTAGACGGGATTGACTGTTTCAACAGTTTTAGGAGAAGTTATTTAATTCAAGTTGAGGATTTTATTATCTTAGGATTTCATCTAAGATGCTATATGATTCTCATCTAAATGCAAATGGTCCCTTAGACTAATGCAGGTTTGCCTACATCCTAGTTTATTAGGCTTGTCCTAGGGAAAGATTGGGTGACTAGTGTAACTAGACCTATGGCACGGTTGCTATACATAGCAAACGTCCGTGATGAGGCTGGACTCCTAACTCTAGGACTCCCTAAAACCTAAGACTCCCTAAAACTTAGGACACGACACGACACCGGTGTTCCTAAATTGGGCTCTAAGGGTCCTTACGACGGAAACCGTAATCCAACGGTTCCGAGAGACACGAGGTGAATCGATTTCAGTTCTTGAGGTTAGTGAAAAAAAGGGATGGAAGAGATGATGAAATAGTGTGAAGGAATAAGAAAGATAGAGAAAGGTGCGACTGAACTTGGGAGTGCCAAATTGCCTACGTACCCCGCGATGGGGATCAAGCCACACGTAGTTCCGCTGGGGAGGTTGCTTGGATTTTGGAAAACAGGATTGGTATTTGGATCAGGAATCGGGTTTGCATTTGAGCATTGGACTTGAGATTCAGAAACATTGATCTAGCAATGGGATTTTGGAATTGGGAATTTGCATCAAAGAATTGAGCATATAGGAATCATCAAGGGTTTGAATTTTCGGAATTCAAAGTGGGCGGGCTTATGAGATTCGGCCAAATGGATTCAGACATGCGACTCGGATTGTGTTGGGATATTACTTGGTTGGATTGGGTTAATGGTTAGGGTCAAGTGAGTCGGGTCTAAGTTAGGAGCAAACCCGAGACTAGCCATGGTCTAACTAGGAGGAAGCAGGGTACAAACCAGGGTGCGGACCAGGGTGCACCAGGGTGCGAACCAGCAGGGAACCAGGGTGCGAACCAGCAGGGGAACCAGGGTGCAACCAGCAGGGAACCTGGGTGCAACCAGCAGCGAACCTGGGTGCGAACCAGCAGGGAACCAGGGTGCGAACCAGCAGGGGAACCAGGGTGCAACCAGGAGGGAACCTGGGTGCAACCAGCAGCGAACCTGGGTGCAACCAGGGTCTAACCAGAGTGCGAACCAGCAGGGAACCAGGGTGCGAACCAATATCGAACCAGGGTGCGAACCAGTAGGGAACCAGGGTGCAACCAGCAGGGAACCAGGGTGCAACCAGTAGGGAACCAGGGTGCAACCAGTAGGGAACCAGGGTGCGAATCAGTAGGGAACCAGGGTGCAACCAGCATCGAACCTGGGTGCAACCAGCAGCGAACCTGGGTGCAACCAGGGTCTAACCAGAGGCTAACCAGGGGGAAAACGGACCCTACATGCTTCCTAACATGGTTTTTCTTTTAAAGTAAAAGATATGCATGAAAACAGACCCTACATAGAATTGAAATAAATGCCTACCTCTTTGGAAACCCACTTTGTGTTTGATTTTTCTTTGATGTTAATTCCTTGAAGATGATTCCTTGCTTGATAATGACTGCTTTTGATATATATCACCCAACGTATAAAATCACCCGATCCGGCAAGGATGGCCGAACCCTTGAAGAGATGAGGGAGAGGGATGAATTTTCTAAGAGAGGGGTTCTTTTTCTTCTTCTCTTGGATGGTGGGATGAGAGGGTATTTATAGGAGAATGGGATAGGAGGTTAGGTGAGGTTAGGTGAGGTTAGGTAAGGTTAGGTGAGGTTAGGTGAGGTTAGGTGAGGTTTGAATGGTTAGGATGAGAGGAGAGGTTAGGTGAGGTTAGGTGAGGTTTGGATGGTTAGGATGAGAGGAGAGGTTAGGTGGTTTTGGATGGTTAGACCCAGGTCAAGATCTGCCATTGATCTAACGATTTACGGAAATCGGGTCTCGGAATGGAATCAGGGTCCGGGCTATGAAGTGACCCTAGCTTATTTTGTCCCGATTGATGATCCGTAATGTCAGATCAAGATATTAATGACCTAAAACATATAAATCAATGATAGAGGGGGTTCTCACATGGATTTAACACACTAATTTCTTTGTTGATTAAAACAAAACAAAATGGGGTGTCTACAGATGCCCCTCTTTGGTAGAGATGACGTAGTCATTGAATACCAAAGCAAAAAATGACAAAACCATTTTGCGTAGCTTTAATCGACAAAGAACTCTCTAGACACAATGTACCTTAACATAATGCAACCTTCACATAATGCAATACCCTAGATGAAATCCTGGAATTTGGAATGCAAAAAAAAAAAAAAAAAAAAAAAATCCCGCTGCGGTGCCGCTCACAAACGGGCAACGAGAGAAGATGAGACCATTCACAAATGGATTCAGAAAATGAGATACCGTTCAGAAACGGGCTCAAAGAGGATAGGAGGCCATTCACAAATGGATTCGGACAATGAGGTATCGTTCACAAACGGTCTCAAGGAGGATAAGAGAACCATTCACAGATGGACTCGAGAAATGAGGCACCGTTCACAAACGGGCTCAAGGAGAAGACAAGACCATTCACAAATGGACTCGAGAAATGAGGCACCGTTCACAAACGGGCTCAAGGAGAAGACAAGACCATTCACAAATGGACTCGAGAAATGAGGCACCGTTCACAAACGGGCTCAAGGAGGACGATACCATTCACAAATGGATTCGAGAAAAGAGGCACCATTCACAAACGGACTCAAGGATAAGACAAGACCATTCACAAATGGACTCGAGAAATGGGGCACCATTCACAAACGGGCTCAAGGAGAAGACGAGACCATTCACAAATGGACTCGAGAAATGAGGCACCGTTCACAAACGGGCTCAAGGAGAAGACGAGACCATTCACAAATGGATTCGAGAAATGAGGCACCGTTCACAAACGGGTTCAAGGAGAAGACGAGACCATTCACAAATGGACTCGAGAAATGAGGCACCTTTCACAAGAGGGCTCAAAGAGGACATGAGACCATTCACAAATGGACTCAGAAAATGAGACACCGTTCACAAACGGGTTCAAGGAGAAGACGAGACCATTCACCAATGGACTAGAGAAATGAGGCACCATTCACAAACGGGCTCAAGGAGGACATGAGACCATTCACAAATGGACTCAAAAAATGAGACACCGTTCACAAACGGGTTCAAGAAGAAGACGAGACCATTCACAAATGGACTCGAGAAATGAGGCGGCCCCCGTTCACAAACGGGCTCGAAGAATTTAGAGATTTTTTATGAACTTGAATTTGACGTAGGATTGGATTTTTTATTTTTTATTTAATTAAGGATTTGGATTTGATAATTTTTTTTATTTTTGGAAAATGAGGTACCGTCCGCAAACGGGCTCAAGGAGAAGATGAGACCATTCACAAATGGCCTCGAGAAAAGAGGCACCGTTCACAAACGGGCTCAAAGAGGACATGAGACCATTCACAAATGGACTCAGAGAATGAGAAACCTGTTCACAAACGGGTTCAAGGAGAAGACGAGACCATTCACAAATGGACTCGAGAAATGATGCACCTTTCACAAAAGGGCTCAAAGAGGACATGAGATTTTTCATGAACTTGAATTTGACGTAAGATTGGATTTGTTTGAATCGGGGATTGGATTTGATGAATTTTTTTTTTTTTTTATTTTTGAGAAATGAGGTACCGTCCGCAAACGGGCTCAAGGAAAAGACGAGACCATTCACAAATGGCCTCGAGAAAAGAGGCACCGTTCACAAACGGGCTCAAAGAATTTAGAGGTTTTCATGAATTTGAATTCGACGTAGAATTGGATTTTTTTTTAATTAAGGATTTGGATTTGATAAATTTTTTTTATTTTTGGAAAATGAGGTACCGTCCGCAAACGGGCTCAAGGAGAAGATGAGACCATTCACAAATGGCCTCGAGAAAAGAGGCACCGTTCACAAACGGGCTCAAAGAGGACATGAGACCATTCACAAATGGACTCAGAGAATGAGAAACCTGTTCACAAACGGGTTCAGGGAGAAGACGAGACCATTCACAAATGGACTCGAGAAATGAGGCACCTTTCACAAAAGGGCTCAAAGAGGACATGAGATTTTTCATGAACTTGAATTTGACGTAAGATTGGATTTGTTTGAATCAGGGATTGGATTTGATGAATTTTTATTTTTGGGAAATGAGGTACCGTCAGCAAACGGGCTCAAGGAGAAGACGAGACCATTCACAAATGGCCTCGAGAAAAGAGGCACCGTTCACAAACGGGCTCGAAGAATTTAGAGGTTTTCATGAATTTGAATTTGACGTAGAATTGGATTTGATGAATTTTGGATTTTTTTTTTTTTTTTTTTGAACTCAATGAAATCGGGGACATTATAGATCGCGCCCAGTAAAGACAGTGGAAACCAAGACTTTGACGAATGATGAGACGACCAACCTTATGAACGAAGAACCATTAGTAACAAGGATGGATTATGAACACTTTTATGAAACTTCAACAAGATTTTTCTCAATGAGACTGTTGGTCTTGTCTTCTGGGGATTTTGATAACTGAAACCTTGAACAAGACATTTGAGATTGGTAATTTAGAACAATGGCTCTCTCGGATATAATCATGGAAAAGTGGGATTTGCCTCTTGACAGGTGTTTAGATAAACATTTCTTGACCAGGATAGTATTTAACAAACTGGAAGGAGATTCCGAATTTTAATGGTTCGTCTTTCTGAGAAATTGGCTCAACCACCATTGCATCTGGGGCTCTTCCAAGCTTAAGGTGCCTTCCTGGGGTATGATCTTTTTACGGAAGCTGGGCTTTCTGATGTTTCTACTTCTGAACTCTTCTGAGTTGATCTTCTTTGAAATGTAGCTGTTTGACTAGATTCTCGAACCCTTTCAGGTATAATTGCAGGGAGCTGCCTAGGCCGGGCCTCTTTCACCAAGACAGTTACATCATTTGGACATAGGAACGACGATTGACTCTTTCTAAAGAGAAAACTTAGATGAAAGGCACTACTCAAAGGATTGAGCAGCCCTGAAGGAGTGAACTTAGAATAACAAAGATTGACTGACTATACTGACAAACACAGTGATGCTTCTGACTTAGTTAACGTTTTATTTGGTAAATCTATCATTTCAAGGAATTTTTTTTTTTTTTTTTTTTTTGAAATCGTAAACACTGGACTTCTTCCTCGAAACAGTAATGCCTCAAGAATTTAATTACGACCCCTAAGATTGCTTAGCTTCAATGCCCCCAGTTTTGAGGATATCACTTGAATTTGCTTGAACTTCAGTTGATCTTCAGTCTTGATACCGGCTGTAGCCTTCTTATACTGATTCTCTTACCGTGACCAAGTTACCTCTTCAGGGTTTTTAACTTGGCGGACCGCGCTAGCCTTAACTTTTGCCTGAACCACCTTTCTAGGTTTTCGATCCAGCAGGCTATCCCCTTAGCTTTTGCCTAAGCCGCCCTTTCGGGTTTTCAACTTAGCAGGGAAATGATCTTAAATTTTGCCTAGACCGCCCTTTCAGGTTTTCAGTCTAGCAGATCTTCAAACTCCGCTCTTTTTCTTATTCATCATTTTTTTTTTTATTGTCTCGGGATCTAGCTCATTAGTTCTGAACACCAGAAGGACTTTTATAGGTAGGATAGGGCTTTTCAAAGAATGGCTTAAGGCTCAACAAAGATTTCGACCGAACCTGTGAACAGGTCGCCTACATATCCCAAGGTAGGAATCAGGTCGTGTGTAGTTCAGGGCGAATGCCCCTAGTTTGAAGATAAATTGTTTGAAGGTTAATTGATTTTTTCCTTTTTTTTTTTCTTTCTTTCTGGAATAATTGACCTCTCTTCTACTGGAACTTGTCCCTCTTTTTTTTTTTTTGAAATGATTGAATTTCTTTTCCTTTTTGAATCGACCGAACTCGGTTCAACCGAGTTGCCTACGTACCCCAGTATAGGGATCAGGTCTCGCGTAGTTTGGGGAAATGCCCCTGGTTTGATGGGTTTTCAAGAAAATTTTATTCAGGCTCGAAGGGTTTGCAAACCGGTATTCTTTTGACATTGGTTCTGATTTTGGGATTTATTCGGCCAAAGGGGGCCTTCCGATGTTCAGATTGGCTAGAGTCCGTCTGGTACTGATTATTTTTTTCTTTTTTGTTTTGTTTTGTTTTTTTTTTTTTTTACGGAGTTTGACGGCATTTCCAGGTAAGAGATAATGGATCTTCTTCTTCCAAGATTCTAATACGTGCTTTTGACTTTCATAGAGCGAAACTTATTCTTTGACATCCTCCATCTATGGATTCGTACTCTCGATATCTGATGATCACTTTTCATTGTTTGCTCTTGAACTTTTCATCTTGAATTTGTTGGCTTTTTGTTATGAATTTGAGAACCAAGGTCATTGATTGGAAATATGAAAGTTGTTTCCACTCTATGCCCCTTGTATAGCATATATCTTCTCACTTTCTTCATTTTCTTTGAGCTTTCCATCTATGTCTTGCCCCTGGTATCGGTTGTAGCTTTTCTAGACAATCTTCTTATTCTTGAAATAATTTTATCAATTCTTCACACTCTTTAGAGGGTAATGTATTTTCAATCGGCATTCACTGAATCAAAGTTTCAGTGCCAGTGTTTATCATTTCAATTTCATCTTTGAAAGGTTGGGATTGGCGCTCCTCCTCTCGTTCAAGTAATTGCTGTGACTCAAGTGGAGTTTCGTCAATTTTGTCCTCATTTGAAGAGGGAGTCTTATTTTAAGATCAGAAGCACACTTAAGAACAGACACAAGTGAACTTTTTGGAACTGACTGAAATTTTATTTAAAGAAAAGCTATTACATCAGACGACCTATCCTGAACATGCTCAGGATTCACAACTCTAAATAAGAAAGGGAAACAGAAGATAACTTGCCTGGACTAGGCATTGACCTTTAACTGTAAGACCGGACTCAACAATTATACTGACCATGATGACTGACTCAACATAAAATAGTAAGTGACTAAAACTTTAACTGCTGCAACTGTTTGGCGTTGAAGGCTCGGCGAAGGCTGGTTCGTTCTGAACATCATCATGGCTGATACTTTCAATTTTGGACAATGATGACTGATTCGCATAGGGAAATGCCCCTAGCTCAAGGATTCTGAGAGTGAACTCTGAAGGACTTAGCAAAATAATCTTGAAAAAGGTAGCCCCTAGAGGAGGAACAGACCAGGGGTACAAGCAAGATTGGATTATCTGGACCAGGCATGATCAGATCATGAGAACGCATAATCGAAAGATTGTGAGATTCTGCATCTGCCAGTTAGGGGATGGCATGAAGATACGATCGAATCGTATGACAGAAGAACGAAAGACGCACGATCAAAAGATTAGATGAGATAGCATAAGATTGCTTTCAACGGATAGATCATGAATGACTAATCCTATGAGATCTTTGGAAATGATGGGATTTATATCCTAACTCAAAGGGAATTTTTTTTTTTTTTTTCACATTTTATCAGTGTTACCTGAAGGCATCAACCTTAATCCTAATCTATCGGAGTGGAGAGAGAATCTCGACTCATGACTTTGTTCGTGTATATAAGGACCGATCGTGACCATTGGAAGATGGACCACGGCCTAATCTAGACACCAATGGGTAAGATATCCTAAACTAGGCTCACACATGTGATGCACATGTGTTCGTATACTACATGCATGTGTGGGTTAATCTAGGGGTAAGGCCAAGAGTTCCCTTAGCGCGAATCCATGTTCGATATACTGTACCAGTGTCCGGCGTATCAGTACGTGAACAATAGATCCGTTTACGCACCATAAAGGTACTAGGCTAAGGGTGGAATGCTTCTCTAGCACAGAGGCACCAGGTGATGAAATCCCAGTCAACCATGCTAGATAACACTCCGGGTTCCTAAAATAGGACGTGTGTGAATGTGAGATGCAAGGGTTTAGATGCAAGTGATGTAAGTGTGTGCAATAAGTTCGCGCAATCTATGATGCCTTCAGGTTTTGTTAAATTAAGTTCGAGTAAAATGTGATGAGAGAAAATAAAACAAGACAAACTAATCTAACAAGTATAGAGTTTTTATGAGCCAGTTAAATTAAATTCAAATGAATTATCTTTTGAAATTTTAATGAAGTTAGGTGGTCCCCAGCAGAGTCGCCAGACTGTGGGACATGATCCCGCGAGAGGGGCGTGGGGCGCGAGCCGCCGCGCTCTCTCTCTTGGTCTCTCGTACCCACGCGATTGGCGTGTGCATTTTAATGTTGATTTGAATTAATCTTTCCTGTGAACTTGGGATCACTAAGGCAATCCGAATTCCACACGAAAGAGACTGACAGAGTCGCCACCTAGATGTGGGATCTAGGACCCGTAATTAACCAGAAATCTAGACTCGCTACCTGGTTACGAGAATGGAAGGTATGGGGAGTTATCCGCCACATGCACCATTCCTGCCCGATAATCGGTCTTCGATTCCAAAAGCTAATTCTTTTAAATTTATTTTAAATGGCTCATTCAACTCTATGTTAATGTGCGAACTAAGTGACATGTATCCTATGATCTAATTTTAATGTGAATCCTAGATGTGTATCTTGATTTATTAATTTGTCTGGATTCATTCTAAGTGAAAGTTCTCCTAGAATTCTAATTTCATGGAAAATCCTAAGTGATTTGATTAAGCATTTACAAGAAAATTAATATACAAAACACCACAATTTGTTTGTGGTGCCGACTCGCGGGTGGTATGCCATCAGACATCCAAGCTGCCTACGTACCCAAGCCTTACTGGGATCAGAGTCGACGTAGTTCGGTGCACCTAAGCTAAGCTACTTATGCCTAACTCAACTAGGACACCGACCTAGACGGGATTGACTGTTTCAACAGTTTTAGGAGAAGTTATTTAATTCAAGTTGAGGATTTTATTATCTTAGGATTTCATCTAAGATGCTATATGATTCTCATCTAAATGCAAATGGTCCCTTAGACTAATGCAGGTTTGCCTACATCCTAGTTTATTAGGCTTGTCCTAGGGAAAGATTGGGTGACTAGTGTAACTAGACCTATGGCACGGTTGCTATACATAGCAAACGTCCGTGATGAGGCTGGACTCCTAACTCTAGGACTCCCTAAAACCTAAGACTCCCTAAAACTTAGGACACGACACGACACCGGTGTTCCTAAATTGGGCTCTAAGGGTCCTTACGACGGAAACCGTAATCCAACGGTTCCGAGAGACACGAGGTGAATCGATTTCAGTTCTTGAGGTTAGTGAAAAAAAGGGATGGAAGAGATGATGAAATAGTGTGAAGGAATAAGAAAGATAGAGAAAGGTGCGACTGAACTTGGGAGTGCCAAATTGCCTACGTACCCCGCGATGGGGATCAAGCCACACGTAGTTCCGCTGGGGAGGTTGCTTGGATTTTGGAAAACAGGATTGGTATTTGGATCAGGAATCGGGTTTGCATTTGAGCATTGGACTTGAGATTCAGAAACATTGATCTAGCAATGGGATTTTGGAATTGGGAATTTGCATCAAAGAATTGAGCATATAGGAATCATCAAGGGTTTGAATTTTCGGAATTCAAAGTGGGCGGGCTTATGAGATTCGGCCAAATGGATTCAGACATGCGACTCGGATTGTGTTGGGATATTACTTGGTTGGATTGGGTTAATGGTTAGGGTCAAGTGAGTCGGGTCTAAGTTAGGAGCAAACCCGAGACTAGCCATGGTCTAACTAGGAGGAAGCAGGGTACAAACCAGGGTGCGGACCAGGGTGCACCAGGGTGCGAACCAGCAGGGAACCAGGGTGCGAACCAGCAGGGGAACCAGGGTGCAACCAGCAGGGAACCTGGGTGCAACCAGCAGCGAACCTGGGTGCGAACCAGCAGGGAACCAGGGTGCGAACCAGCAGGGGAACCAGGGTGCAACCAGGAGGGAACCTGGGTGCAACCAGCAGCGAACCTGGGTGCAACCAGGGTCTAACCAGAGTGCGAACCAGCAGGGAACCAGGGTGCGAACCAATATCGAACCAGGGTGCGAACCAGTAGGGAACCAGGGTGCAACCAGCAGGGAACCAGGGTGCAACCAGTAGGGAACCAGGGTGCAACCAGTAGGGAACCAGGGTGCGAATCAGTAGGGAACCAGGGTGCAACCAGCATCGAACCTGGGTGCAACCAGCAGCGAACCTGGGTGCAACCAGGGTCTAACCAGAGGCTAACCAGGGGGAAAACGGACCCTACATGCTTCCTAACATGGTTTTTCTTTTAAAGTAAAAGATATGCATGAAAACAGACCCTACATAGAATTGAAATAAATGCCTACCTCTTTGGAAACCCACTTTGTGTTTGATTTTTCTTTGATGTTAATTCCTTGAAGATGATTCCTTGCTTGATAATGACTGCTTTTGATATATATCACCCAACGTATAAAATCACCCGATCCGGCAAGGATGGCCGAACCCTTGAAGAGATGAGGGAGAGGGATGAATTTTCTAAGAGAGGGGTTCTTTTTCTTCTTCTCTTGGATGGTGGGATGAGAGGGTATTTATAGGAGAATGGGATAGGAGGTTAGGTGAGGTTAGGTGAGGTTAGGTAAGGTTAGGTGAGGTTAGGTGAGGTTAGGTGAGGTTTGAATGGTTAGGATGAGAGGAGAGGTTAGGTGAGGTTAGGTGAGGTTTGGATGGTTAGGATGAGAGGAGAGGTTAGGTGGTTTTGGATGGTTAGACCCAGGTCAAGATCTGCCATTGATCTAACGATTTACGGAAATCGGGTCTCGGAATGGAATCAGGGTCCGGGCTATGAAGTGACCCTAGCTTATTTTGTCCCGATTGATGATCCGTAATGTCAGATCAAGATATTAATGACCTAAAACATATAAATCAATGATAGAGGGGGTTCTCACATGGATTTAACACACTAATTTCTTTGTTGATTAAAACAAAACAAAATGGGGTGTCTACAGAGCGTGCTTGTCGCGCGAATGTCAAAGCTGAACAGACGTCACATTTTGACTAGCCCCAAAATTGATTTAGAGAACGGGATGGAGAAAATGACTTGGTGAAGGTTGGATTATAAAAGGGTTGGTTTGTTAAGAATGTTGGTTTTCTGCTAAGAGGCGGATGGTTTTATGCTCAGAGGCAAAATGGTTTATGCACGGAGGTTGAAAGGTTTTAGCTTAGATGCTAGGGAATTTTAGCTCGGAGGCCTGAGTTTTTGCACAGAGGCTTGTTTCTATGTTCAAAATCATGGTTTTATGCCCAGAGGCGAGGATTTATGCTTGGAAGCAAGGATTTATGCTCGGAGGCAAGGATTTATGCTCGGAGGCAAGGTTTTATGCTCGGAGGCAAGGAATTATGCTCGGAGGCAAGATTTATGCTTGGAAACAAGGAATTTATGCTCGGAGGCAATGATTTATGCTCGGAGGCAAGGATTTTATGCTCGGAGGCTGGGTTTTATGCTCGGAGGCAAGGAATTTATGCTCAGAGGCAGAATTTTATGCTCGGAGGCAAGGATTTGTGCTCGGAGGCAGGGTTTATGCTCGGAGGCAAGGTTTTATGCTCGGTGGCAGGGATTTATGCTCGGAGGCAGGGTTTATGCTCGGAGGCAGGGTTTATGCTCGGAGGCAAGGAATTTATGCATAAAAGCTTGATTTTTTAGCTCGGAGGCTAGACGGTTTATGCACAGATGCAGATGATTTAATTTGAATGCTTGGTTTATTTATATTTTGTGGATAGAAACTCCACTGGGGATTATGAGATAGGTTTTCAATAAGAAGATAAGAAAGACTCCCAGAGGAATTTGACTAAAGCTCTACTGAAGCTCTTCTTATCTTCATTTAATGAAAATAACTATCCCAATTATCAGAGTTCACTTGATATCTTTTATGACCTGAACAGGTTATAAAAGATGCCCCTAGTACGAATTTACTTCCATGACAAATTCATAGGATAGCAAACACAAGGAAAATGGTAAAAAGGGGTTTCATTTCCTGAATTTTTGAAGTTACAAATCTGTTTATATATAACAGACTGAATCTGATAATTTTCTTCTCTCTTTGTTAGCTGCCAATACTTCGAATGGTCTGAGTACTATTCTTCTGAACTCTGTTCTGCTTTGTATCACTTTCGATGATCCACAACTTCATCATTTTTTCCATTACTCCAGCCTTAAAGAGACATTGACCACACAGGATTCCCCACACAAGATTTTGGAGTTTAACCTTGACTTGATAAGGAATGAACTGTGGCTAACAACAAAGGAGGGCTTTGACCATGGCATGACTTGGGTTCTAAGAGAAACTGAATCTGCTTTTCAGCCTGATAAGTATTTTAAAATGGTACAGTCTATCACTTCTTAGAATCTTTCAAAAACCGTATTTAAAGATATTTCATCCCTCTTTTCAGGTTTTCCGTCATGGTTATTATCTCTTTGGTTTGCTTAGTCTCAACTCCTTAGCTTATAGAGTGTCAGAAGAATCTCTACTGGCGCTTACTCAGACTTCGGAGTAATGCCTCAGAAGAAATGAAAGTCTTGCTGGCATTCAGAGGTTTTGTCCTTTTGAAGTCACTGCCATGACCAAATCGCCTTTTCAGGTTTTTGATTTGGCGGACTGCATGCCTTATTTTGCCTGGACTGTCTGCCCTTGCAGATTTTCCATCCAGCAAGCTCTGCACCTTGATTTTTGCCTAAGCCGCCCTTTCGAGTTTTCAACTTAGCAGGTGAATGACCTTAACTTTTCCCTAGACCGCCCTTTCGGGTTTTCAGTCTAGCGGGTCTAAGACTCCATCATTTTTTCTTTCTTTCTGTTTCTCTACAAACCTGGACCTAAAATACACCAGAAGGACTTTTAGGTAGGCTTGGGTTCAAACAGGTTACATATTGGTGAGTTTTCATGTATTTGACCGAATCTGGCCCTCCAGACTGCCTACGTATCCCCAAAGAAATGGGAATCAGGTCTGCGTAGTTCGCCCATTTGGGTTTCGAGGATGGTTTGTTTTGTTTCTTTCTTTTTTGAAGATTTGAAGGATTTGGAGGATTTGAAGGATTTGACCGAACCTGAATTGATCAAGCTACCTACGTACCCTGTAGAGAGGGATCAGGTCATGACGTAGTTCAGGTTAAATATCTTTTATGACGCAAGTCATAAAAGATGCCCCTGGTTTGAATTTATCAAAGAAATAATGTTTTCTCTCTTTTTAGGCTCAAAGGGTTTGCCAATGGTTTTTGACCTTGAGGTTGTGAGTTTTTAAGCTCTGATCGATCAAGGACGGCCTCCTGGTGTATTTAAGCATAATACTTCTTTAGTTGGTCCAGGTTTGTAGGTTCTGTTAATTTTTCTCCATTTTCATTGAGGAGTCTTACGGCTTTTCCAGGCAGGACTTCATCAACAATGTAAGGACCAGACCAGTTTGGCCTGAATTTTCCTCTGGGATCGAACACCGGTGCTCGATAAGATTTCAAGACGAGATCTCCTGGTTTCAGGTCTCGAACCTTGACTTTCTTATTGAATGCCCTTTCGATTCTTCTCTGATACCCTTGGATGTGGTATAAGGCTCTGAGCCTCTTTTCATCAATCATCTGCAATTCATTATGTCTGGCTTTGGCCCACTCAGATTCTGGCAGATTTGCTTCCATCATAACCCTTAGAGATGGGATTCTCAACTCAACAGGGAGGACAACTTCCATTCCGTAAACTAGAGAGTACGGAGTTACACCTGTAGAGGATCTGATCGACGTCCTGTAAGCCCACAAAGCATACGGGAGTTTATTCGACCAATCCTTATAAGTTTCTGTCATTTTGCTAATAATAACCTTGATGTTCTTATTAGCTGCCTCTACAGCACCATTTGTCTGCGGTCTGTAAGGAGATGACTTGTGATGCTTGATTTTAAATTCTTCGCACAGGTGCACTACCTCTTTCTTGAAGTGAGATCCATTATCAGAAATCAACTCATGAGGTATTCCATATCTGCAAATGATGTTTGCACGGATGAACTTCGCAACTGTATTGGAAGTTATGGAAGCATATGAAGCAGCTTCTATCCACTTCGTGAAATAATCAATGGCCACCAAGATGTACTCGTGTCCACTTGACGATTTGGGATAGACTTTGCCAATGATATCAATTCCCCATACTGAGAATGGCCATGGCGAGGTCATAGAGTGCAACTCTGACGGAGGCACATGAATAAGATTCGCATAGACTTGGCATTTATGACATTTCTTCACAAATGCGAAACAATCTGTTTCCATTGAGGGCCAATAGAAACCGAGTCTAAGGATCTTCCTTGATAGCATTTTACCATTCATGTGAGGACCACAAACACCTTCATGTGTTTGTTCTATGAGCTCTGCAGCCTGATCTTCATCAACACACAGAAGCTGTATCCCATCAAACGACCTTCTGTACAACTCTTCACCACAGATGATGAAGTTGGCAGCGAACCTCTGAAGAGTTTTCGTCTCTTTGCTGGAAGCTTCAGGCGGATGCCCCTTGCCTGAAATGAAATTTCTGATATCTGTATACCATGGTTTACCATCTGGACACCTGGCAGATATTTCAATGGCATTCACATGTGCTGGAGCCCATTGCAACCTTACAGCTAAAGGTTGAACCTCCATCGTCGTAGAAATGTCTAGCATTGATGCCAGAGTAGCTAAAGCATCAGCAAAATGATTCCTTATTCTCGACAGGTGAGTAAAGGTGACATTTCTAAACTTTTCGACCAGAGATGCAAGATAAGTGTGATATGAGATCAACCTTGCCTCTTTCGTTTTCCAATCCCCATTTATTTGACAAATGATTAGGATTGAATCTCCGAATACGTCGATGTCTTGAATTCGCAAAGCCAAAGCTGCTTCAAGTCCTGCGATGCATGCTTCATATTCTGCCATGTTATTTGTACATTCGAATTGTAACTTGATGGATATCGGGATGTATTCTTTCTTGGGAGATACAAGCACTGCTCCTATTCCTTGTCCTCGATTGTTAACGGCTCCATCAAAGTACATTGTCCATCTGGTACTTGGAATTTCTTCTTCAAGTTCCATGATCTCTTCATCAGGAAACTCAGCCTTCAGAAAAGCATTCTCCTCAACAGGAGCATCAGCTAGCTGCTCAGCAATAATCCGTCCTTTGACGGATTTCTGAGTGACGTATGTGATGTCAAACTCAGATAACAATAGCAACCACCTTGCAGTTCTTCCTGTAAGGGCGGGCTTCTCGAATAAGTACTTCAACGGATCCATCCGTGAAAGCAGAAATACCTTATTCGATAAGAGATAATGTCTAAGCCTTTGAGTCGCCCAGACTAATGCTAGACAAGTCTTTTCAAAGATAGTGTACTTTATCTCGTACTCTAGCATTTTCTTGCTGATGTAGTAGATGGGCTTTTCCTTCTTAGATCCTGCATCCTGCTGAGCAAGCATACAACCCATTGCCGTATCCGTGATAGACAAATACATCAACAACGGTTGACCAGGAATGACTGGGGATAAGACAGGAGGCAAAGACAAACATTGCTTGACTTTTTCAAATGCTTCCTAACATTCTTCATTCCATTTCTTAGAGGAATTCTTTTTCAATAACTTGAAGATGGGTTCACACGTCATAGTTAAATGAGATATGAATCTCCTCAAGTATTGCACTTTGCCAAGGAATCCACGAATCTGCTTTTCTGTCTTTGGTGGTTGCATTTCTTGGATAGCCTTGATCTTCTGAGGGTCCACTTCGATTCCTCTTTCACTGACCATGAATCCAAGCAACTTCCCTGACGTGACCCCAAATACACATTTATTTGGGTTCAAGCGAAGTTGAAACTTTCGGATTCGCTCAAAGAACTTTCTCAAAGCGACTGTATGCTCTGGTCGAGTCCTTCCTTTGACAATCATGTCATCTACATAGACCTCGACCTCTTTGTGGATCATGTCATGAAGAAGAGTAGTCGCAGCCCTCTGATAGGTAGCTCCAGCATTTTTGAGACCAAACGGCATTACTCGGTAACAGTATATACCCCATTGCGTAATAAATGCCGTCTTCATCATATCCTCAGGCGCCATCTTAATCTGATTGTAGCCTGAAAACCCATCCATGAAAGATAACAGAGCATGTCCAGCAGTGTTGTCTACCAGGATATCGATGTTCGGAAGAGGAAAATCATCTTTTGGGCTCGCCTTATTCAGATCTCTGAAATCAACGCACATCCTGACTTTTCCATCTTTCTTGGGCACAGGAACTATATTTGCAAGCCATTCGGGATATTCCACTACTTCAATGAATTTTACTTCGAGTAGTTTCTTCACCTCATCATGAACCTTTAACTCCCATTCTGTTTTGAGTTTTCAGAGTTTTTGCTTCTTCGGCTTGATGCCTGGGATTAAAGGTAATTTGTGTTGGACGATATCTTCGCTCAATCCTGGCATGTCATCATAAGACCAAGCAAAGACCTCCTTAAACTCTTTTAGCAAGGTGATTAATTCTTCACGTTCCTCAGGACATAAAGTTTTGCCAATCCGAATCTCCCGAATTAAGGTTTCATCACCTATATTTACGGTTTCAATTTCTTCTTCGAGTGGTTTTGCTCGGCGAATCTCCTCTTGTTGAATCATGTATTTGATTTCAAAAGGAGTTTCGTCGGCTTCCTCGTTTGAGGGGGAGTCTTGATTATTATTATTATTAGTTATTTGATCAGCCTTTGAAGTAGAATCAGAAACAGAATTAGAAATAAAGACAGGATCGTACACAAATGAGTCTCTTATTTCTTTTGCAGAATTGATGATTACATCGAATGATTCACCCACAGCGGGCGTTACAGACTCAGAATTCAAATGAAATGACATGTCGACATCAGTATCAACATAGACAAGACTATGTACAAATGAAGAATCAGCGAAAACATCCTCTGACCGAGACTCGACAAGGACTGACTCTTCACCATCTCCGAGAACCACTCCAACCCCTATGGTACCTGCATCAAAAGAAAAGTTAGAAATGACAGACTCTGGGTTGAACTCAGAAACTGACACATTTTTTGAAATGACTAACTCTTTTGAAAGGATTGGACTATACTGGAGGACTACTTGGGGTATAACCTGTGCGGTCCAATTGTCTAAGGGTCCAATAGCTGGAGTAATGCAGTTTTTGGGGCTTATGAAAGGCACATCTCCTCCAATCATAGCGATGATTGGGGCCTCAACCTGATATAGGGAGTCTAGGAGATCCGGCTCAATGTTTTCCGCCCAATCTGAAGCTGGTTTTTCTGCTATCGCTGCCAAGGCAAACTGCTCACTGTAGAAGTCTTCTGATAACTCATCTATGAAGAAGATCTCTAACCCTGGAAGCCTCTTCCCAGTCTTATCACACCAGGTCTCAGGAAAACCATAGAACGAACAGTCTGCCCCTTCTCTTCTGAATCGGCCGTTCATAATCATGCTGTACGGTCCTGTCGGAAATTCTATACCCCGACGACGGCATTCAGCCTTCTTCAACATATACCTTCTCATTTCTTGAACCTCTTTTTGGGTTGGCTGATATCCTAAACCGAATAAGCCATTTACTGCTTTCAACTCTGGCCACTCAGTTGGGCCCTGTAGATTTCTTCCCAGGCCAGCTCCTGGGACATAACCATATTTTCTCATTATCTTTACTACTTGAGTGTTCGTGCTTGAGAGAAACATTATTTCTTCATTCATTGCTTCCCCAAAGGAAATAGTAGAGATTTCTAAAGAAAAACCGGTTAAACTAACATCTCTTGATTTTTCAGTACTCAGTTCAGATGTTATTTGTCCAACTTCCGGCTCAGGGTCTCCTCGGACTGTTATCACTCTGTTATTCCTAACAAATTTCAACTTCTGATGCAAAGTTGAAGGAATAACTCCGACCTTGTGCAGCCAAGGTCGGCCCAGAAGAAGGAAGAAAGAAGTCTTTATATCGAGTACTTGGAATTCAACCTCAAAGGCTTCTCCCCCTATTTCGATATCGGTGGCCAGTATCCCGATCACGTCTCTTCTCGTACCATCGTATGCTAGTATGCCTTGCTCAGATGGTATGAAATTGTTGGGCCCAAATCCCAAAGTAACAGCGGTGCTCAGGGGACATACGTTTAGAGCAGACCCGTTGTCTACTAGTACTTCAGGTACCCTTTTCTTGTTGCAGATTATGGTAATCCTGAGAGGTCGAGTGTGATCTCTACCCTCCGGAGGCAAATCCTCATCAGTGAAGGATAAAGTCTTTGAGGCCCTTGCCATGGCAACTAGACCGACTAGTTCGTCAGGAGTAATCTCGACTGACACTTGAGATGCGTTAAGCTCTCGGAGTACAACTTGTCGGTGCTTTGGGGATGCCATCAACAAACCCCAAATTGAAACATTAGCTTGTGTTTTCTTCAATTGCTTCAACAAGTTGTCTTCTTCTTCTTCTACGGTCTATCTTTGCCTCTGATTTTCTGATGGTCGGGCTATTTTGGCAGGATTCTCAGCTCTGAGTTCAACTGGCTTAAAGACCCGACCACCACGTGTGACATGACGGAGCTCGTCACACTGATCCTCTAGAAGCAACAAGTCTTCTTCCTCTAGTCTCAAAACATAGGGGACTTTTTCTTTCATCTCTTCTTCCTCCTCACTCTTGAGGACATAAGAACAAGAACACTCAGAGGATCCTGTTAATCCTTCATCTAGAGAGGACAGTATGTAAGGTTTCTTGTTTTTGATCATTTCATCTTCATCATCCCATCTCAGAACATATGGTCTATCAGAAATAACAGCACAAATACGGGAGTGATCTAAAAGGATTTCTTGAGTGAAGATAGCATACACATTTGGGGGAGGAACCGCATGTGTAGGTAATGGGTTTCGAGTGACGTTTGGTGCTTCAACGGCAAGATCCTTTGCTTCTATCATGTCTTGGATCTTGTGTCTTAAAGCCATGCATTTGTCAGTCAAATGCCCTGAATTCTGATGATAATCGCAGTACTGGTCCTTCCTCCAATACTTGGGCAAAGGGTTGGGAAGCTCTCTAGGTTCCAACAGAGTAATCTTTTTATCTCTCAGTAACTTCTTCAAAGCCACTGATAAGGAGTAAGGGAGGGGGTCAAATTGACGAAAGACCTTCTTTTCAATAGGCCTCCTGACCTCGGTCACCGTTCTGGATGGTGGTTAATCATAACCCGGTGGTCTGGCATAACTGGAAGGCCTGGTATAGTTAACATTGTGCACCTCCTTCGGTGCCACAATAGGTCTTTTTCCTTCTCTCACATCAGACGAAGGTCTTGATCTTAGTCCCTTGGACAAAGCATCTTCGATTTGAGTTCCGGTTTTGATTAGAAAATCAAAATCAATGAAGTACTGGATTGCCATGTGATGATAGTATTGAGATGATAAGTTTTTCACAACAATCTTGATCTGCTCTGAGTCAGGCAAACGGTAAGTCATTTGCGCTGCCTTTCGCCTCCATCGGCGAATGAAGGACGTGAAGGTCTCATTGTGACCTTGTTTCAATGCCTTCAAGTCTCTCTTAGTTACATCTATCCCTTCTTCCATGGAAAACTGCTCGACAAATCGATTTGCAACATCTTCCAAGGTTCTGATCTCTTCGGTTTTCAAGCTCAAAAACCACTTCTTTGCTGTTCCAGTAAGAGATCTAGGGAAAAGAAGAGCAATCTGCTCTGGAGTAAGCCCATGCTGCTGTAAGAGGGGGATAAAAGCTTTCAGATGACTCTTGGGACACCCTGTCCCATCATACTTATCATGATCCGGCATCTTGAAATTAGGAGGTAGCACAACTCCCGGTATTATCATAAACTCGGCCATGTTTAATTTTTTCGGACCCTGCATTTTCATGTTCTCCATCTCCTGGGCCATCTTATCCAACCTATCGACTATCCCCTTGCCTTTATCCAGATGGGGGAGACAGTTCTCTTCTTCATACTGTTCGTCATCAGAATTGTCATAGACTGGCAACACAGGAGGTTGAGCCATCGCAGGAGGTGGGCGAGGCATGATTGGGGTTTGCTGAGGTGCAGGATTTTTGGAAGTAGATTCTCTGTCATTCTTTAATCGGGCTATTTCTTCGTTAATGGTACTCAATTGCAACATTATAGCTTTCATCATCTCATTGGTGTCCATACCATTTTGCCCATTCTCTGCCATTGTTTCAGGGGTTGGTTGGACTGGTGAAAGTATTTCTTGAAAATTCAAGGAAGGTGATAGAGGAGAAGTAAAAGAAAAAGGTGACAAGGATTGTCGGCTCAGCCTGGAATCAGATGTCTGACGGGACCAGGTTGGTTTTGAAACGAGGATTTTCTTAGGAGCAATGGTTGCTCAATCAAGAATCCTGAAATGGAAGTATAATCACTAGATTAAAATTTTGATAATCGAGATAAACTATTTTGATCAAACAATGACAAAAGAAACAAAAACACACTTTCATTAATAAGATTCAAATTGCGATTACAAGGGATGAAAAATATTAATCTCTGATCACAGCTGAATAAACAGACTGACAATAATGGGAAATGCAGAAATCAGAATAACAAAACACGATATGGATCTTCAAGGCTCCTCAATCCGAGCTCTCCGGCTTACAGGCTCTTCCGATATTTCTCCATGTCGGAATTTGCGAGATAAACCTAACCTCCTTTCTATATTTTTGTTTCCCCAAGCAGCCACAATGGATCGGACGAGATCAGGAGTGAGATCTTCACAAAGAGGAGGGACTATGATTCCGGGAGGACATGGAATTCCCGTAATTTGATGGAGAATTCGCATGGGTGCATAAAAAGAAGATTTCTCGATACCCATGAGGTAAACAAATGAATGCGGGTAAGTGCTAGTAAAAACATGGAAACATGAATGACTTACCCAACGAAACTGGCTTTCCTCTACATGTTGTAACCAATTGTGCCATTCATCGATAGACTGAGGTTGATTGGCTATTGGTTTCCATGTACAGAAATTCTTCAAGATATACGGATTTTGACTTTGTCGCTGAAGAATTTGAAATTTTTCACCAAGCCAGACATACAACAGCTTCACACATCCACAGAAATTGTCTTTGATTTCTCGGGAAGCAATAAGATCTAATCCCAAGAAGGTCTCCGCTAACATGGTAGGGATGGGATTTCTCCCTTCGTTAATTTGGTCTACCACAGTTAACAAGGTTAACGGAGCAACACGATGGTTTTTCCGAATGACATATCGCGCAAAGACACTAAAAATCAAAGCATTGCGTCGACAACTTTGAAAACGAGAGTTAGTAGGATCGACGTTTTCGGCAAAAAGGGTAATGAGGTTTTGAACTTGCACACACGTATCCGTTAAGCATGGAAGAGCATCAACGATTTGATTTTTGAATAGCTTGCAAAAAATAGAATGAGAGGAATCTATATTCGAAGATCGTATCCAAAGTCCCTCTGTTGGGAGCTCTAATAAAGCACACCAATCCTCGAATATAGGACAAAGCTCGAAAGATCCGAATCGAAAAACATGAAGATTAGGATCCCAGAATCCAGCGGCTGCTTGGAGAAACTTCCAATTTATATCAGACACACTCAAATGATTGAAGGTACAGATGAACCGATCAGCCATACTCCTGTCCGAAGATTCTAGCGGAAGAGCCCTAATTGTCTCGCTTATCCAGCCTTTCAACACATTATTCGCCATAATTTTAACCTAAACACAAAGAATAGAATGGGATAATTAAGGAATGGAGAATAACTTGGAATAAACAAAGAATAAGGATGAACTTAACCATTAATCACAAGAAGGATATAATTGGTGACATCAAATGTTCCATTGATGATCAAAGATGATCAAAAACTGAGGGAAGAGACCACGGTTATAAAATGACAAAAGTAGATCATAGACCGGATTTAAATCTGAAAGATGGACGACAAAAATGTACGATCAAGAAGATCAATAATGATAGACTATGGTCATAGAGACAGCAGACAAGCTATCGACCATATCTGAGACAGGACGAACAATAATTTGAGTAACATAACAAAAGAATGGATAAATGAGGTTTGAATTGGAAGGATGAAAACAGGTAATATTTATCATCATTGGGTCAAGGAATAAACCATAGCTATGAGTGTGACAAGTAGAAGCCACTAGCTAGGTTTAGATCTGAGAGATGAATATACACGACTGATTGATTCTAGTCAGGAATCTCTACTAGAAAGTAGGTCCTGATCTCATAATCAAAAGATATATGGACAAAAATCTCAATGAATAGAGCAAAAGATAGGCCACGACCATGAGAAGGCAAGTAAAAGCCACTGGTCGGGTCTAGATTCGAAGAACGGACTGATATGACTAATTTGATTAGATAAGGAAGCCTCACTAATGAGTAGGCTCTAATCTAATAATCAAAATATAGATATATACATATATATCCTAACCAGGGGCACCAGCCCTAAATATAATCCCGCAGAGTCAAGACACTTGACTCAAGACAGACATGTGAGTGTACTAGGACTGCGATGTAGTCACATAAGGTGAGCTACAATAATCTAAGGATAGGACATAGCTCCTAAATCTAGGCTCCAACATGTGTAAGCAACACATGTTCGTCCTTATATGAATACAGTATATATATAAGCACATGCAGATCCTAATTGGGTTTTACTAAATCAACAAATATATCCAAGTACATAATATATGTAAAATGAAAGTAGAGCTCGGGACTCAATATCAGGTACTATGCATATGATCCATACTTTAAGTATATAACACAAGTACACCGAGTGTTATATACAGTATGCTTCATTGCTCACCGGCTGCTGTAAACACAAGTACACCGAGTGTTTACGACTGCAGCACTGGCGCATAGCTTGGTAATAGATACAACAGCACCATCTGGATAGTGATATCCCATGACGCACGCATTATATCTATCCCATGGAGCCAATAATAAGCAAATCAATAAAAGAAAATAAAGAACAAAATGATGTATGCTGTGCAGTGTGTGAATCCCTTGTTTTAAACACCTATCTGGTGCCCCTGGATTCTAAGCGATTAAATTCCCATTTATAATGATTTTAGCTCAAAATTCTTCAAAATTAATAACAAATGGCATTTTAACAGAGTTAGGCAATATCTCGAAAGAAGTCCCCAGCAGAGTCGCCAGCCTGTGGACCCCGATCCGAGAGAGCGGCGGCGGGAGGACGTGCCCCCACGCGAGTCAGTCTCAGGATCATCCACGTGAATGGAGAGCTCTACCAAGGAACTCTCGAAAGAAATGCCCCTCACAGCATGAGTGGCGATACAAAGGGAGATACCTCTCGATTCGGGGACTAGCCCAGATTCGAGGCGTACCTTAAACAAAGAAGAGTCGCCATCCAAGGAAGTGGGCCAAGGATCCCATACTATGCTCTGTTGCAACGGATAACCAAAGATATAAAAGAGGGTTCGTGCCTGGTTACGAATTTGGAAGGTCTAAAGAGCACCTCATCCGCCCAAGTGTAAACACCTGGTCTCTTATGCCATTTATTTAATAATTTTGAAGAGTTTTGGGCGAAAGTCATATGAAATGGGAACGAATATCTCCAAGAAGACGTCTATCTAATCATGCATGTCTCGGAGATGAATAATAAGCACACATAAAAGAAATGAAAGAAGTGTCGCCTAAGAATAACTAGGTTATGAGTGTCATACCTAATTGGTGTCTGAGTTCTGGTGTGCAAACACATGCATGCTACAGCTAAAGGTATAGGATCTGTACATGAAAGTAAGAAAACACAGCAAAGCACACAACACAATTCAATTCTATACATGACTGGACAAAAATGAGTCCTAACTCTAATGCGACCTGACTCGGACCAAGATGGCCGTCCATCCCAGCTGCTCTACGTATCCCGGCCTCGGGAAGAATCGGAGTCAACGTAGTTCGATGCCCTATTCTAAACTACTATGCCTAACCATCTAGAACCGCTATCCTAGACACAATTCCACTAGACTCGACTGATTTTTAAAGCTTTTTTTGTACAATTGCTTAAGTTCATGTGAGTTGTAATTTTTAGGACTCTCTATATGCCCTAACTAATGCAAGTTGATTAGCCTTGAGCTAATGCAGGTGGGCCCTATATCCTATGTGTAACTAGGCTGTGCAACCTAAGGAAAACCATGGGCTGACTATATGCTTCCTAGTCTAGCCATCGGTTCGACTAAATGTCTAACTGATCGACTCAAGGCCTCCTAACTCTAGGGACACTCACACGACATGACACACCATATCAATACAAATCAGGACAGACTCTTAACTCTAAAACACCCTAAATAGCTAGGACAGACTCCTAACTATAGGGGAAGATCTTTTTGAAAAAGGGTTTGAATATTTTTGTAATTTTGAAAGGTTTGAAATGCTCATTTTTTAAAGGTTTGGCTGGACTTGGGATGTGAATCCCAAGCTGCACTACGTACCCTGTTGAAAGGGATCAAGCCAACGTAGTTCGGAAATAGAATTCCCTAACTACTCTGAAAGACTCAAAATTTTTGAGATTTTTGGATTTTAAGATATTTTTGAATTTTTAAGTGTTTTTTTTTGAAATTTTTGAATGTTTTTGAGTTTTTGACACAAGAGGACAAATCCCTATCATCATAAGGGTGAGACAAACTCCTGAATATCCCGCAAAGGTTGGACAGCATCCTATGCTTTGCGGGGGAAAATGACAGAATAACAACTCTGCAAGGGTTGGACAACATCCTATACCTTGCAGGAGCGGATAAAAATCACATGATTTGATGAGAGGTAGGATAGAATCCTAACCCCTATGATGATAGAATTTGATTCTTGAACAAGAGGGCTGACTCTCTAGACTAAGGACGGATTCCTATGCTAGTGGACTATCAAACTAAGATAAAGCTCACAAGTAATAAGGAAAAAGAGACCTTGTGCATATTTGGCAAAGGTAAAACACCCAACCGGGCCGGACAACTACCTAGCCCTAGAGTGCAACAAATATGCAACCCAATACCCATAAGGGTAAGGGTATGATGCCAAGCCGAGTAGGATGTTCTCCCAAAACCAAATGATGCACAAAGAGGAGGTTTAGTAAGAGAATGAGACTGGGTAAGTCTCTTAGACACATAGGTAGGATAGAGAAAAATGCTAACAAGGAAAAAGAGACCTTGTGCATATTTGGCAAAGGTAAAACACCCAGCCGGGCCGGACAGCTACCTAGCCCTAGGGTGCAACAAATGTGCAACCCAATACCCATAAGGGTCGGGGTATGATGCCAAGCCGAGTAAGGTGTTCTCCCAAAACCAAAAGACGCACAAAGAGGAGGTTTAGGAAGAAAATGAGACTGGATAAGTCTCTTAGACATAGAGGTAGGATAAAGAAACATCCTAGCAAGACTGGGCAAGTCTCCTAGGCACAGAGATGAGATAGAGAAAAATGCTAGCAAGACTGGGAAAGTCTCCTAGGATGGGCTTCAAGTAACCTTATCATCGCCTAAACAATGATAAGAAAATGAGATAACTGACAGACCAAGTTGGTCTTCGACTAGAAGAGGGTTTAAGACCTGTGAGAGTAGAGGTAGTCTCCTAGGAGTTGACTCAGGTTGATTCATTAATGAGACAATGCCTGTCTCCAAAGATTTGGATCTAAAAGACTAGGCAAGTCTTTTGAGAAAATGGAATGCTATTTGGACTGTGCAAGTCCCCCTAGAGATGGGCTTGAAATGACAAAGGAAAGAAACCTGAAAGACTTAAACAGTCTCATAAAATGAAGAAAAGATTAGAAGGGAAAACACTACTAGGACTATGCAAGTCCTCTAAAATAATGGGCTCGGGATGACTCCTTCATAGCCCTTGCAACGAGAGGGAATTCTAGTATCTAAAGAATTTAACAAAAATCTAAAAGACTGTGTTAGTCTATCAAAAAGAGAAGAAAAGGCTACCAGATAATCGCAAATTTCATTCTAAAAATAAATCAAACGCTAAGCAAAGAAGAATTTTCAATAAAAAGAATATACAATCTATAGCAATCATAAAATGATAAATAACATTTAGTTAGTCCAGACCAGCCGCTGGATAGCCTAATAAAGTAAAAAAAAAAAAAACATCAAATACTTCTATGCCCAACCACAAACGCTGCCTCAATATGGGGGTGAAATCAGATGATGCTAAAGTAATCATCTGATATCACAAATACACATGATAATATTTCTAAGCCCGCCTTGAGATCAGACAGTACTCATGTCGATAATATCGAATAGAGTAGTCATCTGATCTCCTTCTTCCTATTAAACAATTTATTTTAAAAAAATGAATGAATATAAAAAAAAATGAAAGGAAATGAAATCTACGTGATCAATTATAAATGCTGCAAAGTGTAGGAAATAATGGACAGCAAATAGTAAGCAACAGTGAATATCAGCTAGGTGCTTGTAAATTATTCTAATGGGCAGCAATTATACACAACGATGGACAACAAGTAGTAAGCAACAGTGAATATCAGCTAGGTGCTTGTAAATTATTCTAATGAGCAACAATTATACTTGACAATGGACAGCAAGTAATGAGCAACAATGAACAGCAGCTATATAAGACAACAAAAGGGCAGCAGCTATATATTTATGAAAACAAACAAAGGGGCAGCAACTATATATTTGCGAAAAATAACCAAAGGGCAGCAAACAAAAGGGCAACAGCTATATATTTGCGAAAAAAACAACCAAAGGACAGCAAACAAGGGGCAACAGCTATATATTTGCGAAAAACAACCAAGGGGCAGCAGCTGTGCATAGTGAGATAATAGCATTGTGCTTTGTGAAACAGAATGAATGGGCAACATTCTATGGACAACAGCTATGCATAGTGAGACAGTAGCACTGTGCTTTTTAATTCATCCAAAATCCCAATTTCAAAGTGATGAAACTATAAACAACAGCCATACAAAATGAATAACAGATATCTGCGTTTTTTTTAAAATTGATCCAAGATCATAGTTTCAAAGTGATGAAACTATGAGCCTCAGCTGTGCATTTACAAATAAGATATGGGCTGTGCATTTACAAATAGATACGGGCTGTGCATTTACAAATGGATATGGACTGTGCATTTACAAATAGATATAGACTGTGCATTTACAAATAGATATAGACTGTCCATATCAAATGGGATGGCTGCTGTGCATATCAAATGGGATGCGAGGGCTGCTATCATCAAAAGGTATGAAGGTTGCGCATATACAAATGGAATAGGGGCTGCTGTGTGCAGAAAAAGAGCCAAACCAATGGTAACACAGGGCAAAAATGTGCAGAAAATAATCCAAACTAGTGTCAATATAGTGCAGAAATTGAGCTGAACCAGAGACAAAATATTGCAGAAATGGGCCAAACCAATGCCAAACAAAACACAGAAATATTCAGAAAATGTGCATAAACCAGTGTCCAAACAGAGGATAGAAATGTTCATAAAATGTGCATAAACGAGTGTCCAAACAGAGTACAGAAATGTTCAGAAAATGTGCATAAACCAGTATCCAAACAGAGCACGAAAATATTCAGAAAATGTGCATAAACCAGTATCCAAACAGAGCACAGAAATATTCAGAAAATGAGTTGAACCAGTGTCAACACAGGGAAGAATAAAGGGGATAAATGTGAGTACAACTTCTCTAATTGCTACATAAAATTCCTCTCATCTTTCATAGTTAACACAACAGACAAGTTCTATTAAGGGATTTATTTCAATGCCTCAAATGAAACTGATTAAAAAAAAAATTATGAAAGAAAAGCTCCCATTCACGACCAAAATTCTAGGAATATATATGTGATGAATAATTTTTTTTTTAACATAAAATTGAACACTTATCAGAATCTACGCATAATCATCATTATTTGAAATTACTAAACTCTAGTCAAAATATACACAATCCATGCCTCGTTTTAAAGATTCAATGAAATCACATGTCGAGATCCTAAAATAAAACAAAACAATAACTAGAAATCCTGTAAAAGTAACCTTAGGCTAGTATTTTAAAAGCATAAACACATCTGAAACCACAAATACAGATTCCACGACCTCCTATCTCAAGGTAGAAACAAGTTTAACCACAAAATTGTAAGAAACAAAATGGATGTACATAATATAAGAACTCACAGGCATTTAATTAATCAAAATCGGAAAAAGATCTTGTGAAATATATAAATAAATAAAAATAAATAAATAAATAACCTGATGATGATGAGATCTGCAAGTAATTGAACCGATCTTAAACTTGACTTGAAGCTTTGGAATTGCAAATCCGAATCCTTGAACGGAGAAAAAGAGATTGGATCTTGAAGAGGTAGTAATGGATTTAGGGTTTAAGCTAAGAAAAAATAGTAGATCTAAGGTTTTAGGACACGGATCTAAGGTTTTAGACTAAAAAGAACAGTAGATCTAAAGGTTTTTAAGAAAACAAGAGAGGAAAATCTAGGGCTTCAAATGAAAGGAAAGATGATGGATGACGATGATCGTGATGGCATTAGTGTCAGATTCCAAAGGAATTCCGACGAGGTGGCCGGAGAAGAAGGCCGGAGAAGCTTGATCGGAAAAAAAACTTGATCGGAAGAAGAAGAGTTCGGGTTTTTCTCTCGATCTCTCTCTCAAACGATTTTTTTTTTTTTTTTCGGCTTTTTTCGTATATATAGAAAAAAGGTGGTTGATAATGGCACTACTGCTTGATGGGCGCGCGAATGCGCGACCCCATCTGGCTAAATCACCCCCCACACTTTGATAACTGTACAAACTCCACTTGTCTTTTCTGAATTTTTTTGTCGGATCTTTCTGGAATTTTGCAAGGATTTTTTTGGAGTCTTAAGGTTTCCAAAAATGTATTTATGGGCACTTAAGGTCTTTGGATGACTGTTATTTTCCTTCAAATACACGGATTTTGGGGTAAAATGAAAAACCTAGTGGGCAACCCCCTCATTTGCACTACACACATTGATTCAGCCTGTTTGCTGGGCAAACACGCTCAGATCATGATGAAATTTTGCAGTGGGTTAAAAGAGACCTGAATCCAGTCTAGGGTGAAGTTTGGGACCCTAATGCTGAGATTCGGATGGATTTGGCACGAGCTGGGAAGATTTAGGGCTTAGTCAAAATGGGGTGTCTACAGTCTCATTGGCCCTACTTATCATTTTGTTTTAGGAGACATGTCATGTCTCATTAGAGCCCTTCTCAGAGTCAATCCATCTTTCAGGAGTCTGTCCTATCATCACAGGGGTTAGGATTCTGTCCAACCTCTCGTCAAGTCATATGATTTTATCCAGTTCTTTGCAAGGTATAGGATGCTGTCCAACCCTTGCAGAGCTGTATTTCTGTTCTTTTCTCCCGCAAAGCATAGGATGCTGTCCAACCTTTGCGGGACATCAGGAGTCTGTCCTACCCTTATGATGATAGGATTCTGTCCTCTTGTGTCAAAAATAACAAAAAACATTTCAAAAACCAAAAAATCTCAAAAATCTTTAGTCATTAGGAGTAGTTAGGAAGTCTGATTCCGAACTACGTTGGCTTGATCCCTTTCAACACGGTACATAGTGCAGCTTGGTATCCACATCCCAAGTGCAGCCAAACCTTTAAAAATAAGCATTTCAAACCATAAAAAAAATACTAAAAAATCTTCAAAACCTTTTCAAAAGGATCTTCCTCTAGAGTTAGGAGTCTGTCCTAGCTATTTGGGATGTTTTAGAGTTAGGAGTCTGTCTTGATTTGTATTGATATGGTGTGTCCTGTCGTATGAGTGTCCGTAGAGTTAGGAGGCCTCGAGTCGATCGGTTAGACATTTAGTCGAACCGATGGCTAGACTAAGAAGCATATAGTTAGCCCATGGTTTACATTAGGTTGAACAGCCTAGATACACATAGGATGTAGGGCCCACCTGCATTAGCTTAAGGCTAAACAACTTGCATTAGTTAGGGCATATAGAGAGTCCTAAAAATTACAATTCACTTGAACTTAAGCAATCGTACAAAAAGCTTTAAAAATCAGTCGAGTCTAGTGGAATCGAGTCTAGAATAGCGGTTCTAGATGGTTAGGCATCGTAGTTTAGAATAGGTCATCGAACTACGTTGACTCCGATTCTTCCCGAGGCCGGGATACGTAGAGTAGCTGGGATGGACAGCCATCTTGGTCTGAGTCAAGTCCTGCATTAGAGTTTTAGGATTTGTCTTGTCTTGTTGTGTATAGAGTTTATTTGTGTTGTGTATTTTGTTGTGTTTTCTTACTTTCATGTAAAGATCCTATACCATTAGCTGTAGCATGCATGTGTTTGCACACCAGAACTCAGACACCAATTAGGTATGACATTCATAACCTAGTTATTCTCAGGTGACACTTATTTCGTTTATTTTATGTGTGCTTATTAATCATCTCCGAGACATGCATGATTAGATAGACGTCTTCTCGGAGATATGTGTTCCCATTTCACATGACTTTAGCCCAAAACTCTTCAAAATCAATAAGTAAATGGCATAAGAGACCAGGTGTTTGCACTTGGGCGGACGAGGTGTTCTTCGGACCTTCCAAATTCGTAACCGGGCACGAACCTTCTTTTATATCTCTGGTTATCTGTTGCAACAGAGCATAGTATGGGATCCTTGGCCCACTTCCTTGGATGGCGACTCTTCTTTGTTTAAGGTACGCCTCGAATCTGGGCTAGTCCCCGAATCGAGAGGTATCTCACCTTATATCACCACTCATGCTGTGAGAGGCACTTCTTTCGAGAGTTCCTTGGTAGAGCTCTCCATTCACGTGGATGATCTTGAGACTTCGCGTGGGGGCCCGTCTCCCGCCCCTCTCTCGGATCGGGGTCCACAGTTGGCCACATGTTTTGTTGTGTTCCTAGTCTCTTGGAAAATAAGTTGGATTCTGTTGGTTACCTATTGGCTGACATGGCATCCCCTTTTCTGCGATTCATTTTCCATCTTGAGGCAACTGAAATTGAAAATTTTCAAAACGTCTTTTTGAGTGTCTCACCTCCGAGTCTTCCTACACAAACCTCCTCACATCCATTGACTCCTCGACTATCTTGGTAAAAAGCATACCATATGGCAAGGTAAGACTTGGGACTACAGGGGGCTTCACTCATAAAGATGATATCTGCAAGGTTGAGAGGCCAATGCTCTAATAGACAATTTATAATGAAGGCCTCTAAGGGCCTCATAACAGCCCTATTCCCTCCCCAACGTTAAGGTGAAGGATTCAGGCAGCAAGGTCAAGATCATTGGATTGAACCCTTAACAGCTGCTATATAAAATCCATTCCCGCTGTTGTCGTCAACTGTGGAACTCCTCGGGCATCCATTTATTCTTGCTTCTGGTGTTTAGGACTGAGTCTCGTAGATCGAGTGTTTGTAGTGGCTGCTTCAATCGCTTGATTGGGCTTCATAAGGAGTCCTTTTCTTCACCTCTTTCGTTGGATTTCTATTGAGAAGGTAGATAGCTGTAGCGACTGCTTCTGATTGTGTCTATGTAGCGATTGGATAGAAACGCTCTATTGTGGTACAATTAGTTCAAATTCTTTCAGAAGCAAATGCTTTGGAATATTCCATTCTAGCAGCCACCACTTCAGATCCTGCTCCTCTGCAATTTTTGGCCTCATATTATGGGTGTGCCACGTGGGAACATTTCTGCGATATTGGAATGCATGCATTAATAATCTATGATGATCTTAGTAAACATGCGGTAACATATTGACAAATGTCATTATTGTTACGCTGACCACAGGCCGTGAGGCTTTCCTAGGGGATATTTTCTATTTACAATCCTGTCTCTTAGAAAGAGCTGCTAGCTTAAGTACCCTGCTGTGGATATCCCGAGCAATTCACAAAAATCAGCCTGGTTGAGTTTGATCCTAACCCCCCTTTTACATAGGACGTGATGGCAAAATTATAGGGTGAGATCCTAAGGTTGGCATAAAACAACTTGACCAAATTTAGGTCGATATTCTCATTGAGTTCAAGAATGGGAGTCCATCCCAATTCCTCAAAGAAATTTCCCACTTCGTAGTGAGAAAAAGCAATCAATTCTACATGCCTACCGATTAGGATATCCTGAAACTTACCTTTACCCAAGCTCTTTGTGCCGCATTATCTTGAAATAGAGGGACCTCTCCCCGAGCTTTCCTCTTTCCCTTATTCTTTCTCTTGGAGGGACCTTCAACATTGGGATTCTTCATTCTAGGCACGGTGAAGTAAAGGTTTTGGGAAATTTCTAAGGGATTTTGATGAATTTTGTGGAGAATCTAAAAATTCAAGAAAAATGGGTTTGTGAGAGGAAAATAGCGTGTGATGAAGGAAGAAGGGAGTTTTGAGAGAAGAGGAAGAGGGTTTAAGTTTTAAGATGAAAAGGGAGTGAAAATGGGTTAAAAAGAAAGCAGGTTAAATAATGCCCTACCCACGTGAGATCCTTGGGTTTAAAAATCTATAAGACTCCAATCTTCTCCGTGGATGTGGATAGTCGACCTTCCAAGAGTCGATTCGGTTGGTTTAAAATTTGATTTTCTTACTCTAAAACCACATTGTTTTGATTCTAATCTTTCTCCCCCTTATCCTTAAACATGTGCAACATCATTAAGCACTGTAGGGAGTATATGATTTATTTAAAATCCTCACGATTTTTCGGTTTTATAAGCTCATATTAGATTTACCGTAATCAACCATTTTAGCCTCAACATGTGTTGGTCATGGAATTAGTTAATGAAATTTACAAGATTGATACATTTGATTGCAAATTAGGAATTATGCATATGAATTACACTAATCTTAAGTTTAATTTGGTTTGATTACAAAAATGAATACAAGATATTCATTCAAGTATGAATTTCACACATCGAAGCCCTTATTACTCAATTAATCAAGTATGATTCAAATTAGTTAATGAGAGACTGCAGGTGAAATTTTAACATTCCATATCAGTACTATCAAAGACCATTCATGAATTCATTAGTTTATTCAAGACTCCATACATTTAGAGAACTCTAGATACTACATAATCTATCTTAGTGGTTTTGTGAAATATCAGAAAGCTAATCATAAGTGTTCATATATTCTATTGTGATATCTTGTTTTTGAGCATGATCCCCAATGAAATGATGCCTTACTTCTATATGCTTGGTTCTAGAGTGTTAGATGGAACTTGAGCACAGTAAACTTATGCTTACCTCTATGTGCTTGGTTCTAGAATTCTTCGTACAGAGAACTTGAGCACAGTAAACTCTGTCCGCTACATCTTCTGCTTTAATGGCTGATAAGGACACAAAGTTCTGCTTCTTGCTGAGCCAAGACAACAAAGACTTTCTTAAGACCGACATGTGCCACTGGTGCTTTTTCTATCAATTATGCAGACAACATAGTTAGCATCTCAATAACCTATAAGGCTGAAGTCTTTGGTTCTTTCATACCACAATTCTAAACTTAGGGTGCATATTAAATACTTGAAGATTCTTTTGAAAGCAAATAGATGTGACTCCTTAGGCGATGACGGATACCTAGCTTATAGACATACGCTGAACATAATGTCAGGTGTATTGGTTATAAAATACAACAGGCTACCTATCATACCCCTATATCTTTTTTCAGCAGCTACTATGCGAGATTCATCTTTCTCAAGTTTGGTGGATGAGCTCATAGGAGTAGGCATGATTCTAGAGCTATCCATTCTAAATTTCTTAATTAATTCTCTAGTATATTTCTCTTAGTTAATAAATATCCTTTTATTATACCATTTTATTTGAAGAGCAAGCAGGTAGTGTAACTCACCCATCACGCTCATTTAAAATTCTCTTTGCATGGATTGAGCAAATTTTTCACATATGACCTCATTTGTAGATCCAAAGACGGTATTATCTACATATATTTGCACAATGAGAACGTATTCATCTTTTTTTTTAATAAACAAGGTGTTATTTACTCTACTCATCTCAAGGCTATTTTCTACCAAAAAATTGCTTAGCATCTCATACCAAGCTCTAGCAGCTTGCTTTAGGCAATATAATGCTTTATCAAGTTTGAACACATAGTTTGGGTGCTTGTAGTCTTCAAATTCAGGAGGTTGTTTTACATGTACCACTTCCGTGATATATCTATTTAAGAATGCACTCTATACATCTATTTGGTATGTTTAAAATCCTTTATGGCATGCGAATGCGAGTAGCATTCCAATGGCTTTTAACCTAGCAACCAGTGCAAAGGTCTTGTCATAATCGATTCTTTCTCCTTAGTTGAAGCCTTGGGCAACTAATCCGACTTTATTTATTTTAATTTAATTATTCCATTCTCATCTAGTTTGGTTTTATACACCCATTTGGTTCCAATTACTGGGCGATAACTAGGACTAGGAACTAGTGTTTATACTTTGTTTCTTTCAAATTGATTCAGCTCATCTTGCACTGCCATCATCCAAAATGCATCCTTGTCTGCCTCGTGGATGGATGTATGTTCTATTTGGGCTATGAAATCTAGGCTTGAACAAATGATTTTATAGTAGGACCTAGTCTTCACACCTCAGGAAGACTCCAAAGTATGAGAGACGGAGGGTGACCATGTAAGAGTCTCTTCTCCTTGGGAGGTTCTTCCTTTTTTCTCAATTTCAACAAGCTCATTTTCTAATTATTGATCATTGTAATTGGCTCATTGATCCGGCCATTTGAAGGAGGATCGAAATAGTGGAACTCGCGTGTGGACGTGAAGAGTGGAGTAGGTCTTGTGATAGACCGAACCACTATAAATCTTATGTACATTGTCTCTTTCTCTCTTCTCTCATTTTGTGCAAGATTGAGGTAATATCCTTTACTTATTCATTTATAAATTAACAAGGGCTAGTTGCACTTCTAATTTCTGAGGTTTAACCATATTACAAATTGTAGAGATTTTTAATTAGTCCCAATTCACCCCTCTCTTGGATTGCCTTTGGAATTTCATATAAAGATAATAACTTAAAAATCATTTAAAGGCCATTTTAAAACAACTGCAAAATCCAAGAAAAAGACAAAAATAAAACAAAATTCCAAAGTCAATAAAAGCCTCATGCGAAATTTTCAAAAATAAAAAAAGTTTAAAACAACTTAAAAGACACTCAACACATTAAAGCCCTCAATATAACTACAAGCTTCAAGAAAACTCTAAAAGATTCAAAAAACTCGGAAAGAACTCGAAATTCCTAAGGGCTTTGGATTCAGAATCCTTTAGGAACCCTTAGTCATTAGGCTAGTCAAACCTTAGCTATAGGTCGCTTGCGAACCCTTAAACCCTTAGGCCAAGCTTAGTCACACATAGAAGGTAAGGTTCTGAAATCCCAAAGGGCAACAACCAAGATGGGGGTGAATTGGTGTTTTTAAATTTTTCTATTTGAAAAGCTAGGGCAAGTGAGATTAGCCTAATTAGTTTTAACCCTTGTTCAAGTTATATTCAAAATACAAGGAAAAGAGATTACCACACCACAAGAGAGAGGAGAAAGAGTAAGGAGACCACACAATGATTTATAGTGGTTCGGTCACAACTTGACCTACTCCACTACCCAAGTACTTCGCCTTTCATTGGGATTTTCTTCACTATGATGAGACTCCTTGACGCCGTATACAACATTCACCACCTCAACAAGGGAACACACCCTTGTATTATAACTCCAACTCCAAGGACGTTCTTCTTCGTTGCACTCCGGCCTTGAAGCAAGAAACTCCTCTTTACAATCACAAAAACAAATGAAAGAAGGATAAAGAAAAATGAAATACACTCAAGCCTCTTGTAGGCATATACAACTCTCAAAGCTCACAAAACTCCCAATGATTGAAACTAAAAGCTTAGGGAGAACCTCTTGGCAAGAAATGAATGTAAGTTTGAATGCTCAAGAGATTTAAAGAAGAATCCTTTTGATTTCAAAGAGTAAAGCTTTAGGGCTTGAATAATGCTCAAAAGGTGGTAAATAAGGGTTTTCTTCATGTTTAAATACCCATAGTTGATTTATTAAACCTCAATGGCAAAACCGTAATAAAACTGGGTAGGTAGGGTAGTTGCACCTATCACTGGCAAGTTCAAACGGCTCTTTCGCCGAATCGACGCGGTCGCCCGCCCTTATCGGGCGCCTATTTTTTATTTTCAAAATTTTATCACCGCGGTCGCCCGCAAAGGGCTACCTGTTCGAAAAAATATTTTGGCTTGAAAACAATATTGCGGTCGACCGAGGGGGTCGCGGTCGTCCGCGGAGACCAACCTGGATGATTTTTCATATTTGAGAAATTATCCCGCGGTCGACCGAGTTGGCCTGGTCGACCGGCCCGATAAATTTCGAGATGCATTGGAATTCTAGGTAGCATCCCACGGTCGACCGGCCCTGCTTTAAAAACTTGATTTAAAATATTTGTGAGAGGGACTTAGAGCCTTGGTCATTGGGCTTTAAACATGTGTTTTCAAATACATTAATACACTTAGAAAAATAGTTTTAAATATGATTTGAAAACATCAAAACATGCAAATATTAAATGCCAAGAGGACTCCTATGCATTCTAAACATATGAACCTTGAGTCTTCTTGATCTTCAATATCCTTGGGTGTTTGCATAAGTCTTCATTTGTCTTGAGATAGTCTTTGAGCATGTTCTTGTGCTTGTGATTCCCTTGTTTCTTCAATACACCATATGGCTTGAAGGTTAACCACCAATACTTGACTTTCTCCAAGAGTAGCCCTTGTTCTTCTAGCTTCAAGTGTTGACTTGAATGAAACCTGTCTAAAACACAACACTAGAGAAGCCATTAGCAAACTACCATCAATTTGGGTTTGTTGATCATCAAAACAAGAGTGGGATGTACCCTTGGGCTTACATTCTCCCCCTTTTTGATGATGACAAACCTAAATAGATTATGGGGTTGGAGGCTCCCCCTTAATAAAACATTTATGCGAATTTTGCCTTCCCCTTAATATATGCTTATCATAAATATAAATATTACGATGTTTATGCAATCATTTAGATCATATGACAATGAGCACAAGATAAGCATAGGTAGAGCTAACATGGTGACTAGAAAAATTATATGCATCGAATATGCCAATGAAACAAGAGAGCACACATGCATACATAATCAATTTACTATTCTTCTCCCCCTTTTGGCACATAAAAAAGAATGGGGAAAGTTAAAACAAGTGGAAATCCTCCCTTTTTTGTGTTTTTAAAAAAAATGTAAAACTCTTTTTCTCCACCTGTTTTATAGAATACATACCTAAGTAATTATAGTACTAATCAAGCAAATAGACATGCTCGTGGTCTTGATGAGGCAATAAGTCAACTGATTAGATGTTTTAATTAGAAAAATGAGTGTACACTCTCTATCTTACAAAGAGGACTAAGAGTACAAATTGAGTAGATTTTAAAATTAAATTGACATCATGACTATGCACTCCATAACACACAACCAATAAAGTATATTGAATATATGTATATGCATGCCAGTTTAAAATTCTTTTACCTGTTGAAGTGACCACATATTCAAACCACTTATAAGATCACAAAATCTTTCTTCACTTAGAGGTTTGGTGAATATGTCAGCAAGTTAAGCATTGGTGTGAATATACTCAATTGGTATGTCACCTTTTATTGAATGATCTCTAAGAAAATGATGCCTTATTTCTATATGCTTTGTCCTAGAGTGTTGAATAGGGTTCTTGGTTAGATTGATTGCACTTGTGTTGCCACAATGAATTGGAACACAATCAAATTTGAGACTATAGTCTTCCAGGGTGTTCTTCATCCAAAGGACTTGTGCGCAACAAGCTCCTACCGCAATATATTCGGCCTCCGTAGTGGATAAGGTGACCGAATTTTGTGCACAACAAGCTCCTGCCGCAATATATTCGGCCTCCGTAGTGGATAAGGCGACCGAATTTTGTACACAACAAAACCAAGATACAAGGGATCTACCAAGGAATTAACAAGTGCCGCTTGTACTTTTTCTATCTACTCTACATCTGGCAAAGTCAGCATCCGAATACCCTAATAGGTTAAAATTATTGCAACTTTCATACCATAAAATAGGCTAGGAGTTCCTTTCAGATACTTGAATATTCTTTTGACACCTTGGAAATGGGATTCCTTAGGGTCTGACTGAAATATAGCATATAAACAAGAACTAAACATAATATCTGGTCGGCTAGCAGTCAAATATAGTAGACTCCCTATCATACTCCTATACTTCTTTTGATCAATAGATGGGCCGAGATCGTCTTTGATTACTTTGGTGGATGTACTCATAGGAGTAGGCTTTGTTGGAGAGCTATCCATCCCAAACTTTTTAAGCAATTCTCTAGTATACTTTTCTTGATTAATGAATATGCCATTTTTTAATTGATGAATTTGTAGACCTAGAAAATATTTGAGTTCTCCCATCATGCTCATTTCAAATTAATCTTGCATGCATTGAGCAAACTCTTTACACATACTTTCATTTGTTGATCCAAAGATGGTATCATCAACATATACTTGTACAATGAGTATGTCATTTTCTTTGACGTTTGATGAAAAGGGTTTTATCAACCTTACCCATATCAAAGCCTTGTCTAATAAGAATGAACTAAGCTTATCATACCAAGCTCTAGGAGCTTGCTTTAATCCATACAAGGCTTTGTCCACTTTATAGACATGGTTAGGAGATTTGAAATCTTCAAATTCGGGAGGTTGTTCAACATAAACTTTCTCCATTATGTATCCATTTAGGAATGCACTCTTGACATCCATTTGATATAGCTTGAATTCTTTATGGCAAGCAAATGCAAGAAGCATCCTAATGGCCTCTAACCGGGCTACGGGTGCAAAGGTTATAGTCGATTCCTTCTTCTTGATTGTAACCTTGGGCTACTAATCGAGCTTTGTTCCTTTGAATCTCCCCTTGTTCATCCAACTTATTACTATAGACCTATCTAATGCCAATCACGGGATGGTCTCTAGGTCTAGGAACTAATTTCCAAACTTTATTTCTTTCGAATTGATTTAGTTCCTCTTGCATGGCACTAATACAAAAATCATCCTTTTCCGCCTCATATATATATTCTTAGGCTCTATATGTGACAAAAATGCAGCAAACTCACACACATTTCTGTAATGAGATCTCGTTTTGACTCCTTGATAGGTATCACCAATAATTTGAGTACTTGGATGACCGGATAGAATCAGTTTTCCTTTTCCTTGATCATCAACCTCTTTAGGATGACTTTCTAGCTTTAGTGTCTCTAAGGTTTCACTAATATTATCAACAGGCTCTTCATTTTCAATTTCGTTTTGGTTTGTGTTTCGGGGGGTAACTTCGTAATCTTCATCGTCATGTGATCTTTTCATTTCTTCACTAAGTTCATCACATTTACATGAATGACTTCTTCAACACATAGTGTTCTTTTATTGAATACTCTATATGATTTGCTTCTAGTAGAGTATCCGAGGAAAATTCCTTCATCGGATTTAGCATCAAATTTGTGAAGGTTGTCTTTGATATTCAAGACATAACACTTGCACCCAAACACCTTAAAGTATGTAATATTTTGCTTTCTATCATTCCAAAGCTCATAAGGTATTTTGTGAGTCTGAGGCCTAATCATGACTTTATTTATGACGTAACAAGCCGTATTAAGGGCTTCCGCCCAAAACATTTTAGGAACATTTTTGTCATAAAGCATAGACCTAGCCATTTCCTGAAGAACTCTATTTTTTCTCTGCACTACACCATTTTGTTCAAGGGTTCTAGGTGTTGAGAAATTGTGATCAATTTCATGTTCTTTGCAATATGAACTAAAGTGAATTCTTTCAAATTCAGTTCCATGATCACTTCTAATTTTTAAAATCTTGCAACATTTTTCAACTTGTAATCTATTGCATAAAGTACAAACTTTTTCAAAAGTTTCATCTTTGGAAACAAGAAAACAAACCCACGTAAAACGCGAAAAATCATCAACAATTACAAACACATATCTTCTACCATTAAGACTATATGTTTTCATGGGACCAAATAAATCCATATGCAATAATTGTAATGGTCTAGAAGTAGATATGATATGCTTGGGTTTAAAAGAGTCTTTATGTTGTTTACCAAGTTGACAACCTTTACAGACGAGATCATTTTAATATTTCAACTTCGGTAAACATTTCACAATCTCTTTTGAGGCAAGCCTTGACATTAGATCCATATTAGCATGGCCTAGTCTTTTGTGCCAAATCCATTAATTGTCTTCCACGGAGGAGAGACATTTCTCGTCTTGGTCATCTAGCTCTTCTAGGTCCAAAGAATATAGACTTCCGTTTCTATCCATTGCGAATTTGATTTTGCTTTCATTTTCTTTCTTAACTATGCATTTGTTGTTTTTAAATAAAACTTCACAATTAATATCGCATAGTTGGCTAATACTTAGCAGGTTTTGATGCAAGCCTTCAACAAGAAAAACTTTCTTTATGCTGAGGTATTTGAATTTAATAGTACCTTCCCCAATGATTTTTCCTTTGCCATTGTCTCCAAAAGTGACATGTCTTTTGTCTCCCATGATAATGCTTGAGAATTTGGTGGGGTCTCCCGTCATTTGTCTTGAGCATCCGCTATCAAAATACCATTTGTCTGTTGTGGATCTTGAGCTCAAACACCACTACAAGAAAGATTTAGGTCTTGTCCTTAGGTACCCAAGCTATTTTGGGTCATCCAATGTTAGTATCAAAAGATCTATCTTTTCTTACCCAAACAAGTTTAGATTATTTTCTCTTTTTACATGAATAGTTGTAATGTCCAAGTTTTTCACAAAAAATAGCATGTAGGGGAATAGATATCGAAATTCTTGTAAGGGGTTTTAGACTTGACAAACTTGTTTTTGTCAGTAACCTTCTTTTGGGGCTCTTGGTAGCCAAGACCTTGTTTCCCAATAGAAACCTTGCTTGCTAAAATCTCATCCAGTTTGTCTTTTCCACATGCATGTCTAAGAACAAGTTTATCATTGTCACTTTTAAGTTTCTTGTTCTCATCACATAGTTTTTCAATATCAATATATAATTTTTCATTTTCTTCTTTTAAGTGATCGAATTTACACCTTAAATTTTCATGCTTCCCTTTAAGCAAGGTGTTTTCCATGAAAAGTTTATCGTTCAAGGAAGATTTTTCATCGCGTTCATTCTTCAAGTTTCCAAAGTCCTTGGTCATCATTTCAAGGGACTTTTTCGATTTTTGATTTTTGGAGACTTCAAGAAGTAGTGCTTTGTTGACTTTTTGACAATTGTCTATTAATTCATTCATGGTAGGTTGTTCATTTTCATCATCACTTTCACTACCACTACTATTATTACTATCACTACTTTGAACAAAAGAGTCTAAGATTTGACTTACATTGAGCTTGGAGGAATTACTTGCCATGTAGCATACAAAGTTGGATTTCTCGTCTCCACTTGATTTGCTCTGTGATGTGTCGCTTAGTCATCGCAATTGGCACTAAAACTCTTCTTCTTTCTGTCATATTTTCCTTTTCTTCTATCTTCATTCGTTTTCAATAATGGACAGTAAGTACGAATGTGACCCTCTTTGCCATACTCGAAGCACCGGATAGCATCATGATTATTGTCTCTTCTTTTTCTGTCTGTATCTCTCTTTGGGGAGGTGCTCCTTCTTGAGCTCCTATTTTTATAATTGAATCTCCCAAACCTAGAGATCCTTTTGGAGAGGAGAACCATTTCCGAAGTTAAGTTTTCAATACTTAACTCTCTCTCACTGTCTTCTTCTTCACTGTCAATCTTGGCTTTGAAAGCCACATCCTTCTCTCTTTACCATACTTAATATGCATAACACAAGTACGTCCCATGTTATACATAGTATGCTTCATTGCTCATCGGCTACTGTAGACAAAAGTACGCCCAATGTCAACGGCTGCAGCACCGGCGCATAGCTTGAAAATAGATCCAGCAGTTCCGTCAGGGTAAAGACCTCCCAGTCTGGTACGCACTGTATCTATTTTCGTAGAGCCAATAATAATGAAAAACAATGAAAGAAATAAAGAATAAACAATATGATAACATATGATGTGCAGTGTGTGAATTCCTTGTTTTAATTATGCACCTATCTGGTGCCCCTGGATTCTAAAGATAGAATTCCCATTTAAAAATATTTTAGCTCAAATTTCTCCAAAGTTAGTAAAAATGGCATTTTTATAGAGTTAGGCAATGTTTCAAGAACTCCCCAGCAGAGTCGCCAGCCTGTGGACCCCGATCCGAGGGCGGTGAGGGAATGAGTCCCTACATCCTCTGGATCATCCACGTGAATGGAGAGCTCTACCAAGGAACTCTCGAAACTGTTGCCACCCTCACAACATAGTGTGGACCCCGATCCGAGGACGAGGGAGGGAATGGGTCCCTAACACCCTCGGGATCATCCACGTGTGAAAGGAGAGCTCTACCAGGGAACTCTCGAAACTGTTGCCACCTTCACAGCATAGCATGAGTGGCGATATAAAAAGAAAGAGATACTCCTCAGCAGAGTCGCCAGCCTGTGGACCCCGATCCGAGGACGGTGAGGGAACGGGTCCTTAGATCCTCTCACGATCTCCACAGCGTGAAGGAGAGCTCTACCAGGGAACTCTCGAAATTGTTGCCACCCTCACAGCATAGCATGAGTGGCGATATAAAAAGAAAGAGATACATCCTGATCCGGAGCCAGGGCTCGAAACCAAGATATATCTGAAAATAACTCAGAGTCGCCATCCATGGATGCACCATGGAACCAAAACAAATGCTCTGTTTGCAATGGATAACCAGAGATACAAAAGGTCCGTGCCTGATGACGAATGGAGAAGGTCCGAAGAGCGCCCCCAATTCGCCCGAGTGCGAACATTGGTCTCTTATGCCATTTATTATTAACCTTGAAGAGTTTCAAGCGAAAATCATATGAAATGGGAACACGCATCTCCGAGAAAACATGAATCTAATCATGCATGTCTCGGAGATGAAAATAAGCACACACAAAAGAACCGAAATAAATGTCACCTAATGATAACTAGGTTATGAGTGACATGCTAATAGGTGTCTAAGTTCTTGTGGGCAAACACATGCATGCTACAGCTAAAGGTATAAAGTCTGCACAGGATAAAAAATCTAGAACTAGCAGTTAATCATGAAATGAATTAAGATACAATAAACGAAGTAAAGAATAAACAGAAATGCAGGCAGATAAAAGAAGAAACATGTGAAAAAGCCAAGAAATGAACACACACTATCATGATCCTATGTAAAAATCGATATACAAACATAAATCCCAAGCGCTAACAACAGACCCTAAGACTCTAATACTTAAGCCCGAGTCCTCGGATGGTCTGATATTCATCCAAAGAAGCCTACGTATCCCCGCCTCCACGAGAATCAAGGCAACGTAGTTTTTCACGCCTATTCTAAGCTAAGATGCCTAAAACACCTAGACCTCTATCTTACACTCGATCTAAAAGACCGGACTAATTATTAAAGCTTCTTGAATGATTACTTAAATTCTAGTGAATTGTAGATTTTAGGACACCCTATATGCCCTAACTAAATGCAGGTTGGCCCTAAGCTAATGCAGGTGGTTCCTACAACCTATGTGTAACTAGGCTGCGTTTCCTAAGGAAAACAAAGGGTTGACTAACGCATCCTATTCTAGCCATCAGTCGGCGATGTGGATCGCCAATTGACCGGACAGAAGCGCTCCTATAACTCTAGGACAAACCCCTAATTCTAAAACAAACACAAACAAAGCACACAACAAATCAAAGACAAACTCCTAACTCTAAAACTCTCTATCTAGGACAACCTCCTAACTCTAGAGGAAGATCTTGTTGAAAACAAGGTTTTGAAGAAAAAGGGGTAAAGCATTTATTTACAAAGTTTGGCTGGACCTGAGATAAGAATCTCAAGCTGCACTACGTACCTCGTGGAAGATGATCAAGCCAACGTAGTTCGAAACGAACTCTCAAACTACGCTTCTAAAAGAAACACTTTAGATAGATTTTTTTTAAAAGTTTTCAAATGTTTTTTAAGTGCTTTTATATTTTTGACGATTAAAAGGTGCGTTAACACCCTTCAGCTAAAGGGGATCCGATAGAAGAGCCTCCTTACCCACCATATCGCGGTAGAGTAATTTAGAGGGAAACGGGATCCCTAAAGCCTTGGGGGAAAGAAAATATATGAGGGAACTAAAAATCCTATACGAGAAAACAATCTCAAAGAGACGAAAACGAAACTAACCTTCGAGGGAAGACCCTGAACAAATGAGAGATGAAAAGCTTCTAACCCTAAGGGTAGACTTCTAAACAAAAGAGCCAGACAAAAACCTGATAATAAGAACTACTAAACAATCAGCCACTAAGGAAGGGTCCTAACTGGCTAAACATTCTAAGAGGAGAGAATCCCTTAACCTGCGAAAACTCTAAGGCAGGAAGGGAAGAGGCTGGCTCAAGAAACGTTCCATCGTTGCCAAAGCCCGACAAAGTGTTCCCAAAATCGAGAGAATCCCGAAACTCAAAAAGGATCCCAAGGAACGCGCAAGAAATGATCTCGAAAGTAAAGAAACTCCTAAACTGTAAAAGAAGTAATGACCTCGAAAAAGGGGAAACCTCTAAGCCCTGTAGAAAATGATGAGATAGGAAAATGGACACGAAGGGCAAAGGGGTGGCTCAAGAAACATTCCGTCATCGCCTAACCCGACAAAGATGACGAAGTATCTCCAAAATCAATGGAGTCCCGAAACTCGAAGAGGATCCCGAGGAAAGCACAAAGAATAATCCCAAAAGAAAGGAAGCTCCTAACCCGGTGGAAATCCCGCAAAGGGAGAGAAGAGAGGAAGAGAGTAAAGGGGGCTGCTATTGGCATTAATATGACCCAACAACAAATGAGAGATGCATTGAGCATTACCACGCCCCAACAAAAGAAAGGACTACTATGGACATCATCAGGTTTCAGCAAGAGAAAGGTCTCCTATGGACACTATCATATCCTAGAAATACAAAGCATACCTTATCATTTAACATCCAACAGTCCAGCTATTACTTTAAAAAAACAATTTCTCTTTCTCTTTTTCTTTCAAAGGGACATTAAATGCATATCAAGCTGAAAATTCAGTCTAAACTTTCCTCAACTGAACAAGCATAGTGTTATTCAACTTGTACAGCATCTGCTAGTGATAGAGCAAAATCAAAAGGCTTTTTATATTGTGTAGAAAAAGTAAAATAATGATTTAAAGAAATAGACCCCAAAACTAGCATTGACTAACCGCGCTTCATGAACAATAAATTGAAGAGGAGATGATGTTTAATTCTAATGAGCGACAGATGAAAATTTCACATGATTTCCCCATCAAATCAAAGCAATGAACCCAAAGAAACGAACCCTGTATAGAGCTATGTCAAATTGCTTCTTATGTCCACAAGCCAAACAAGTTAGGTTACTACTTTAACACCTGTATAAGATTCAACTTATCATCCATTTCACCTGATCTACCACTCTCTATCACTTGAGAAGTTAAACCATTTTAACTTTTCCCAGACATCAAAACCTCAAATCTGAATATTCATACATATCACGGAATAATACAATTCTTTTGAATGAAGAACCAAAAGATCAACAAAAATCATATGGATCCAAAAATGAACTCAGCTTCACGATAGAACTTAGTGATGAAGAAATTCCGACCAAAAATCAAGGTGCAGACCACATCAATTTGAAAACAAAAGAATTCAAACAGTAGAAAGAAAAAAAAGAGAAGAAGAAATGAAATTAAAATTACCTCCCTCTGCACTTTCACTTCCCCTGAGATTTTCCTTTGCTCAAGCAATTCGCGAGCTCTCTTAAATACAGAGCTAGCTTCTCTCAGATGATTTCTCTTCTTGTTGAAGCAAATAATACATCCGATTCTCTGTTCTCCTCAATTTCCGCTTCAATCGCCACAATAGTCTTACAAAATCACTAAATCTCCTCTTCTTCTCTTTTTTCTTTTTTTTTAATGAAAACCAACTTGCAATTGCTGGAGATGATGAAGCGATGAAAGAAGAAAGACAAGCCACAGCCAGAGATTTGCTAGAATCCGTCTAGAGCCCGATCAGAAAAGAAAAGCAAGAGCGGAGAAGATGGTCGGAATGGGGAGGCTTGAAGTGGGTTTGGGAAGACAGAGGCGAATGAAGAGGGTGGAGATGGATTGATGGTGGCTGTCAGGAGAGAAGATGGGTTGGGATAGATGAAAGTTAGTGGCAGATTTGGGTTGTAGAAATAAGATGAAGGTGGAGATGAGGTGGCTGGGAGAGATGGGGGTGGAGGTAACAATGGTGTAGAGGGTGGAGGAAAAAGGGGATGGGAGATGATGGCTTGGGTCGGATTTAATGGAGGTCGAGGTGGGAGATGGGATCTGAATTTCAAAGTGGGTTTGGAAGGATAAAAATGAAGGTGGGTTTAAGAGGTTGGGATTGTGGCTGAGATGGGATGGGAAAAAGATGGTGGATGGTTTGAGGTTGAAGAAGATGATGGGGATTGGGAGTGGAGGTGGTTGATGGCTTGGTCGGAGCTCCGGCAACGTTGCCGGAGAAGAAGACCTAAGACCCCTTTTGTTCTCTCTCTATCTCTCTATCTCTCTCTCTCTCTCTCTCTCTCTCTGTTCCTTGATGGTGGTTGCAATGGAGATTTGGGTATTGAAGATGGGGTAAAATGAAATGGGTTTGGTGGAAGGGAGTGGTCGGAGGTTGGATTTTATGGCCGTTGCCGGAGTTTGGGATTGTGGCTGAGATGGGATGGGAAAAAGATGATGGATGGTTTGAGGTTGAAGAAGATGATGGGGATTGGGAGTGCAGGTGGGAGATTGCAGAGGGAGATGGAGATGAGGGTTTTAATAGCTGGGTAAATATAGGGTTCGGATTGGGGTAAAAGAAGATGGAAGATGATGGTGGCTTTGATTGGTGGTGGTGGTGGAGGGAAATGGTGGCGGTATTGGAGGTTTTCGATGGAGGTGGTGGTTGAGGGAGATGGGGTTCGCCGGAGCTCCGGGTAAGGGATGTAAAAAAAAGATGAAACCCTACCTCTCTCTCCTTACTACCTCTCTGCAGCTCCCTCTTGCCAAAAATCCGATCGAAGGTTTTGAAGATGAGGTCAAGCTCCCTCTCCTTCTCCCTCTCTCTATCTGCAACCTCTCTCTGCTCTCTCTCTGCAAGCGAATGCGGCTAGGGTTTTTTTCTTTACCCAAAAAAAATGAGCTCCCCCTCTAAACCCTAATCGATTTGGGTTTATAAAACAAAAGGGAGTGATATTCGACCCCCTTTTCTCCCTCGGACAGCCACCTCCAATGCATTTCTTACTGTTCTTTTTATACTAACAGGGGGGGTCCAAGTAAAAATGGGGGCGAGAAACTTCTCTTCTCTCTCTTAACCTAAACCCTTTGATTTGATCTAATGGCCATAAAAAATTGCTTGTGAAGGAAGCAACATAAAATTGCCATGAGTGCCCTCCTTCACATGGGAAATGCCGTATTTCACCCCTCCCTTCTGAACTTGCACCGCGACACTGCCTTGACTTGTTCGCTAGGTAAACGCGCTCGGATCTTGACGAAATTTTACGGGAATTTTAGCGGGACCCTAACCTAGCTTGGGAACAAATTTGGGATATTAAAACACTAGTTTGACAGGGTTTCTATCCTAACGACTCTATTAGGGTTCGGTCAAAATGGGGTGTCTACAGATGCCCCTCTTTGGCAGAGTGTGCTTGTCACATGAATGGCAAAGCTGAACAGACAACACATTTTGATCGACCCGAAAACAAAACAAAGCAATTTTTATTTTTTTTTGGGTTTTTACTTCGAAAACAAAGGTAAACTGGCAAAAAGTCTTTTCAAAACTCTAAAACTGCAAGCAATAGGGAGATAGTCTGTCTCTGACCCTTAACTCTGCAATTGGTACATCTCAATGAGATGGCCTCTCTTGAAACTCTTAACTCGACAAAACATATCATATTGGTGAAACTACTTTCCACCTCACGTATATTCCAAACAATGGGGAAACTACTTTTCCGACAAACATTCTAAATCAAAAGAAACTACCTTTCTCTCAAACAATCAAAACCAAAAGGAAACTACTTTTCCAACAAACATCACAAACACGAGAAACTACTTTTCTCCAAAAATCTCTTTCTCTGAGAAACTACTTTTCTCGAAAAACTCTATTCATGAGAAACTACTTTTCTCTTCAAAAAAAAGGTCAAATTATTGAGAAACTACTTTTCTCTTCAAAAACTCTATCTTCGAGAAACTACTTTTCACTTCAAAAAACTTCAAATAATTGAGAAACTACTTTTCTCTTCCAAAAATCTTCAAATAATTGAGAAACTACTTTTCTCTTCAAAACTCTATCTTCGAGAAACTACTTTTCTCTTCAAAACTCTATCTTCGAGAAACTACTTTTCTCTTCAAAAAACTTCAAATGATTGAGAAACTACTTTTCTCTTCCAAAAATCTTCAAATAATTGAGAAACTACTTTTCTCTTCAAAACTCTATCTTCGAGAAACTACTTTTCTCTTCAAAAAAATATCAAATCATTGAGAAACTACTTTTCTCTAAGAACTCCTTCCAATCCAAGGGAAAACTACTTTTCGGCCAATCTTCCAATCAAAGGGGAAACTGCTTTTCGCCCAAACTTTCAAATCATGGGGAAACTACTTCTCGCCCAATCTTCCAAATCATGGGGAAACTACTTCTCGCCCAATCTTCTAATCAACGGAGAAACTACTTTTCGCCCAAACTTTCAAATCATGGGGAAATTACTTTTCGCCCAATCTTCCAAATCAACGGGGAAACTACTTTTCGCCCAATCTTCCAATCAACGGAGAAACTACTTTTCGCCCAAACTTTCAAATCATGGGGAAACTACTTCTCGCCCAATCTTCCAAATCATGGGGAAACTACTTCTCGCCCAATCTTCCAATCAACGAAGAAACTACTTTTCGCCCAAACTTTCAAATCATGGGGAAACTACTTCTCGCCCAATCTTCCAAATCATGGGGAAACTACTTCTCGCCCAATCTTCCAATCAACGGGAAAACTACTTTTCACCAGACGATAGCTATACAGACCATTGTTGAAAATCCATCTGTTTAGCTATCCGGGTAATTCTGACTCCTCTCTTTCAAGGTAGCGAATCACCCAAGATTTATATGGTCCTGCCAAACAGTTTCATATAAATCCACGCAGATATACCTGACTCTTAACTCGTTAGGTAGCGATACATTGCGAAGGGATGATTAAGCAAGTCACTACTTGACATTTCATGGTTAATCATCTCGGCATTCAAATATTTGAGGAAACTACTTCTCGCCCAAACATTTAATACCAAGGCGAAACTACTTTTCACCAAGCAACAATTAAACAGGCCACTACTTGGCACCTCACTGATTAACAATCAAAAGATTTTTTTTTCTTCTTAAAAAAATGCCCCTTGTTTGGGTTTAACAAAGAAAAAGATTTTTTTTTTCAAGCCCAAAGGGCTTGCAAACATGATTGATGGGTTTATCGATCTTATATCGAGGTCACTGATAGCATAGCTATCTCCTGCCGAGAATAAATGGGAGTACATGATCATTGTTGAAGACCAAACTCGAAAAACTTGATGGAATTTTTTTGGGTATTGACTCTTTTAAAGAGAGGAAAAGCATTCTGCTAAGATTTGAAGATTGCAAAAGTGAATTCTAGACTCCGCTGGGTACTAGATTTTCTGAAACATTGACTCCTTCAAAGAATGAGCTCAATTGATGAATTTGATTCAAGAGAGCGTTCAAGCTTCTCTTGCTTCTATTTGCTGAAAATATTTATCTCAATTATCTTGTTTGTTTGATATCTTTTATGACGCAAGTCATAAAAGATGCCCCTAGTATGATTACTTCCATGACAGGATTCATAAGAAAACAAAACCAGGATTAGAAAGAAAGTTTAAGTTTGCATGGGTTCTTTCTTTTGTATATGGGTAAAAGGATATCCACAATGGATGAGTCTGAGAATTTTTTCTTCCATTGCTCACTACTTGAGGCTTTAATGTCTCTGGCAAGTTTGAACAAAATGTCTCTTGCCCTTTCCTTGATTTCTAAACCAGGATCTACTCTGAATTTTCTTCACATTTCAAAAGGTATACTCTCGCTCTTTCAGTGCCACACACTTCGGACATTGAGAGAGAAAAAATGATAAAAATAAGAAAAAGACTTCCAATGACTCAATCAAAGAAGACCCAAATTACTCAAGGGACTTGACTCACTTTTGATTCACCCTTAGATAAAATGTGTTCTTTTATTATGGTAAGGCTAGCCACTCTTAGAGTACTCTCGAAAACTATGTCGAGAGGCTCTAGTCTCTTCCATCGGGATTTCCGTCATGGTTATTACCCCTTTGGGTTGCTCGGTTTTAATGCCCCTAGTTTAAAAGGATATCAAAGTAAGTCTTGTCGACACTACTCGGATTCCAGGATCCTGCCCCGTGTAGAGGTTGCTTCTTCGTCTCCTTGATTTATCTCTTCACAGGAAGTCACAACTATTACCTTCCAGTATTCGGTCTAAAAGACTACTTGTCTCAACTTTCGCTTGCACTAGAAGGACTTTCTAGGTGAGCTTGGGTTCAAAATGGTGGGATATTTAAAGTTCAAACGATTTGGACCGAATCTGGTCTAGCCAGACTACATACGTAACCCAAAAATGAAGGATCAGATCCGCGTAGTTCGCTTTCAGATTTTTTAAAGAATGGTTTATCATTTAACTTCAAAATTTTGAAAGGGATTTTATCCCAAGGTTTGACCGAACTTGAATTAATCAAGTTGCCTACGTACCCCTGAAGAAATGGGGATCAGGTCCGACGTAGTTCGGGTGCATAAATGTCCCGGGTTTATAATGTGTTTGAAAAGAAATTGTTTAATTTTGCTTTTGGCCCAAAGGGTTTACAGAAGGATTTTTAAACGTTGGGATTTTGGCCATAAAAGCTCAAACGTCCAAGGATGGCCTCCTGATGCATTTGATGTACAAGCTCTTTTGCTTAAGGTCCAAAGACTTAGAATTTTTTTTTCGATGAGTCTGACGGCATGTCAGGCAAAACTTCAACCGTTGTGCTCCACTCCCATCTCGAAGATCTTGAATTTATGCACAAGATTCCACAACTCCTTGTCTCTTTTTTTTTTAACATGTGGAATGTCTTTACTCTTGAAATGTTTCACCTCGAAATCATACTGAAAATATGCAGCTCAATTGTTCTTTTTAAGGCTCAAATTTATAATACGACTTCCTTGGATGAAAGCCTTCCCTCATTATCTCATCAGCTCCACAGGATGTCTGATGTTTCACTCTTTAAAATCTTCACTTTTGAACTAGATGTCTAAAGACGATGAAGTCTTGCTTTGCTCAATGACGGAGCATTCCCCTGGTTTATCCTTATAGGATCAAGCAAGACAACCTCAAACCCCTCTAAACAGGTTTATCAATTCTTTGCGCTCCTCGGGAGATAAAGTTTTGCCACTCCATCTTTCGCCAGTTTTGAATTTCGATACCACTATCAATGGCTTCGATTTCTTCTTTAAGTGGCTATGCTCGACGCTCTTCCTCTCGTTTGACCTTTTTCAGATCTCGAAGAGAATCTCGTCTGCATTCTCATCCGAGAAGGGTGTCTTTAGTTGTTTAAACATTAAATCCAAGAGTGAATCATAAAAATTTGAAGATACGAAACCAAATGCTTAATTGAATTGAAAACTTTGAAGTACATAGATGACTCACAGACACACCTCTATGAGCTTTAAATTTGATTTGACAGAAAATAAAACACTGACTCTGAATACTAAAGACTTAACAAACACGACACACATTCTTTTTTTTTTCTTTTTTCTTTTTTTACTACAAGACTCACCAACCTTCAACACAGGAGTTGGTATAAACTTGACAAAGGACGAATCTTCAAACAAGATACTTGACATATGACTCTTGAAATATAACAGTTGAACATAGGCAAGGAATTGGCACTGAAGTTCACAAGTAGCACGCCTTCCTCCATGATAATGCTGGGTAAGAAGTTCGACCCTGGTTCAGAAACCTTGGAAAGGGTGGTCCTCTGAAGTCCTGTTGATAGCCATTGGATGAACCTCTGGTAATTCAGACAAAGAGAGTAAAGGTATTCTCGATGTAATGGGAGGATCAACTGAGTCTAGATACCGAAGATGGTCTAGACCAAGCAGGTTTCAATTGGATATCTCTTTTGAGGGTGATAACGATAGTTGCTCACCTTAAGAATCACTGAAATGGAGGTTAAAACACTAGGTTAAATGGATGATAACGGAGATAAAATATCTTGTACAAATAGAGACAAAAACAATCCTGAACATGTTTGAATTACAAAATAGGAAAGTCAATCTGTGAAGGCCAAAGAAAGGTAGGCACTGATAACATGACCTACGCCAACAGGATCTCAAGGAATCTTCAATTTATCCCTTTAAGTCTTTTTGAGATATGGATGCTCTCTTTTGAGGTATGAAAAAGTTAAGAATGATAAACACCCCTAATCTAAATGAGTTTAGACCTCAACAACAATCATGCACACGTGACAAATAGGCAAGATTTAGCTAATCCATCAATGATCATGATATAAGAAAGGTAAATCCATGATGGAAAATATGAATTAATTATATGTACAAAAGATGAAAAAATAGATTATGACCAAAGTCAAGAATCTGATGATAATCCACAAATGGATAAATAGGAATAAACAAAAAGATCACGATACAACAAACTCATGGTCTATCCCTGACTTTGAAGAATAACAGTTATGCTCAAAATGTTCCAGGTAAAATCCGACAGCATAACGGCTATACAAGAAGATCGAGGTAAGGAAAACTCATGGTTTAACTAACTCTAAAGGATAGCGGTCATGCTAAAAAAAATTCTGGATAAAATCCGGCAGCATAACGGCTAGACAAGAAAGTCAAGATAAGGTAAACTCATGGTTCTCCTAATTCTAAGAAATAGCGGTCATGCTAAAAAAAATACTCTGGATAAAATCCGGCAGCATAACGACTAGACAAGAAAGTCAAGATAAGGTAAACTCATGGTTTAAATAACTCTAAAAGATAGCGGTCATGCTCAAAATATTCTGGACAAAATCCGGCAGCATGACGACGCTAGAAAGGATAACCACAACTCAACCAAAGTTATATGAATAACGGTGGTAATGAATAACGGTGGTAAGATAAACTCAGAATATGGTTACCAAAGAAAGGTGACCAAATGAAGGACCGACCAAAGGTGAGAACATATGACAACGGGTCAAATTCTATAAACAACAGATTGAAGGACAGATCATGGCCAAGGTAATGGCAAGCAAAAAGCCACTGACTAGATCTAGATCTGAACAGAGAATGGATATAACCAATTGAAATGAATAAGGAACTCTAACTAAGAGGAGAACCCTAATACACATAATCAATATATATATATATATATATACACACATATCCTAACCAGGGGCACCAGCCCTAACCTGATCTAGCGAAGCCAAGAAAATCTCGACTCGAAAGTGTCTGTGAGTGTACTAGATAATGCGGCAGGTAATCACGGTGTGACTTACCCTTCTACACTACATGGGTAGGCTGACTTCTATCCTAGGCTCACATATGTTGGTCGCACATGTTCGACCCTATATGAATGCAATATACTTATATACACACGGGTACTTCCTAGTTGGGTTTCACTAGGTCAGTAAGTATATACATAATATATAAAACAAAGTAGGGCTCCGGACTCAATCTATCGGGTACTATGCGTATGAACCATACTTAATATGTATAACAAAAGTACGCCCAATGTTATACATAGTATGCTTCATTACTCATCGGCTGCTGTAAACACAAGTACGCCTAGTGTTTACGGCTGCAGCACCGGCGCATAGCTTGGAAATAAATACAATAGCACCATCAGGGTATGGTATCCCAGTCGGGCATGCATTGTATCTATCCCGTGGAGCCAACAATGAAAAACAATGAAAGAAATAAAAAATATGATAATGCATGATGTGTAGTGTGTGAATCCCTTGTTTTAATTACGCACCTATCTGGTGCCCTTGGATTCTAACGATAGAATTCCCATTTAAAATGATTTTAGCTCAAATTTCTCCAAAGTTAATAAAAATTGCACATTTAAAGAGTTAGCCAATGTTTCAAGAACTCCTCAGCAGAGTTGCCAGCCTATGGACCCCGATCCGAGGACGGTGAGGGAACGGGTCCTTAGATCCTCTCACGATCTCCACAACGTGAAGAAGAGCTCTACCAGGGAACTCTCGAAATTGTTGCCACCCTCACAGCATAGCATGAGTGGCGATATAAAAAGAAAGAGATACATCCTGATCCGGAGCCAGGGCTCGAAACCAAGATATATTTGAAAATAACTCAGAGTCGCCATCCATGGATGCACCATGGAACCAAAACAAATGCTCTGTTTGCAATGGATAACCAGAGATACAAAAGGTCCGTGCCTGATGACGAATGGAGAAGGTCCGAAGAGCGCCCCCAATTCGCCCGAGTGCGAACAATTGGTCTCTTATGCCATTTATTATTAACCTTGAAGAGTTTCAAGCGAAAATCATATGAAATGGGAACACGCATCTCCGAGAAAACGTCTATCTAATCATGCATGTCTCGGAGATGAAAATAAGCACACACAAAAGAACCGAAATAAATGTCACCTAATGATAACTAGGTTATGAGTGACATGCTAATAGGTGTCTAAGTTCTTGTGGGCAAACACATGCATGCTACAGCTAAAGGTATAAAGTCTGCACAGGATAAAAAATCTAGAACTAGCAGTTAATCATGAAATGAATTAAGATATAATAAACGAAGTAAAGAATAAACAGAAATGCAAGCAGATAAAAGAAGAAACATGTGAAAAAGCCAAGAAAGGAACACACACTATCATGATCCTATGTAAAAATCGATATACAAACATAAATCCCAAGCGCTAACAACAGACCCTAAGACTCTAATGCAGGTTGGCCCTAAGCTAATGCAGGTGGTTCCTACAACCTATGTGTAACTAGGCTGCGTTTTCTAAGGAAAACAAAGGGTTGACTAACGCATCATATTCTAGCCATCAGTCGGCGATGTGGATCGCCAATTGACCGGACGGAGGTGCTCCTATAACTCTAGGACAAACCCCTAATTCTAAAACAAACACAAACAAAGCACATAACAAATCAAAGACAAACTCCTAACTCTAAAACTCTCTATCTAGGACAAACTCCTAACTCTAGAGGAAGATCTTGTTGAAAACAAGGTTTTGAAGAAAAAGGGGTAAAGCATTTATTTACAAAGTTTGGCTGGACCTGAGATAAGAATCTCAAGCTGCACTACGTACCTCGTGGAAGAGGATCAAGCCAACGTAGTTCGAAACGAACTCTCAAACTACGCTTCTAAAAGAAACACTTTAGATAGATTTTTTTTTAAAGTTTTCAAATGTTTTTGAAGTGCTTTTATATTTTTGACGATTAAAAGGAGCGTTAACACCCTTCAGCTAAAGGGGATCTGATAGAAGAGCCTCCTTACCCACCATATCGCGGTAGAGTAATTTAGAGGGAAACGGGATCCCTAAAGCCTTGGGGGAAAGAAAATATATGAGGGAACTAAAAATCCGATACGAGAAAATAATCTCAAAGAGACGAAAACGAAACTAACCTTCGAGGGAAGACCCTGAACAAACGAGAGATGAAAAGCTTCTAACCCTAAGGGTAGACTTCTAAACAAAAGAGCCAGACAAAAACCTTATAATAAGAACTACTAAACAATCAGCCACTAAGGAAGGGTCCTAACTGGCTAAACATTCTAAGAGGAGAGAATCCCTTAACCTGCGAAAACTCTAAGGCAGGAAGGGAAGAGGCTGGCTCAAGAAACGCTCCATCGTTGCCAAAGCCCGACAAAGTGTTCCCAAAATCGAGAGAATCCCGAAACTCAAAAAGGATCCCAAGGAACGCGCAAGAAATGATCTCGAAAGTGAAGAAACTCCTAAACTGTAAAAGAAGTAATGACCTCGAAAAAGGAGAAACCTCTAAGCCTTGTAGAAAATGATGAGATAGGAAAATGGACACGAAGGGCAAAGGGGTGGCTCAAGAAACATTCCGTCATCGCCTAACCCGACAAAGATGACGAAGTATCTCCAAAATCAATGGAGTCCCGAAACTCGAAGAGGATCCCGAGGAAAGCACAAAGAATAATCCCAAAAGAAAGGAAGCTCCTAACCCGGTGGAAATCCCGCAAAGGGAGAGAAGAGAGGAAGAGAGTAAAGGGGGCTGCTATTGGCATTAATATGACCCAACAACAAATGAGAGCTGCATTGAGCATTACCACGCCCCAGCAAAAGAAAGGACTACTATGGACATCATCAGGTTTCAGAAAGAGAAAGGTCTCCTATGGACACTATCATATCCTAGAAATACAAAGCATACCTTATCATTTAACATCCAACAGTTCAGCTACAACTTAAAAAAAACAATTTCTCTTTCTCTTTTTCTTTCAAAGGGACATTAAATGCATATCAAGCTGAAAATTCAGTCTAAACTTTCCTCAACTGAACAAGCATAGTGTTATTCAACTTGTACAGCATCTGCTAGTGATAGAGCAAAATCAAAAGGCTTTTTTATATTGTGTAGAAAAAGTAAAATAATGATTTAAAGAAATAGACCCCAAAACTAGCATTGACTAACCGCGCTTCATGAACAATAAATTGAAGAGGAGATGATGTTTAATTCTAATGAGCGACAGATGAAAATTTCACATGATTTCCCTATCAAATCAAAGCAATGAACCCAAAGAAACGAACCCTGTATAGAGCTATGTCAAATTGCTTCTTATGTCCACAAGACAAACAAGTTAGGTTACTACTTTAACACCTGTATAAGATTCAACTTATCATCCATTTCACCTGATCTACCACTCTCTATCACTTGAGAAGTTAAACCATTTTAACTTTTCCCAGACAGCAAAACCTCAAATCTGAATATTCATACATATCACGGAATAATACAATTCTTTTGAATGAAGAACCAAAAGATCAACAGAAATCATATGGATCCAAAAATGAACTCAGCTTCACGATAGAACTTAGTGATGAAGAAATTCCGACCAAAAATCAAGGTGCAGACCACATCAATTTGAAAACAAAAGAATTTAAACAGTAGAAAAAAAAAAAGAAGAAGAAATGAAATTAAAATTACCTCCCTCTGCACTTTCACTTCCCCTGAGATTTTCCTTTGCTCAAGCAATTCACGAGCTCTCTTAAATACAGAGCTAGCTTCTCTCAGATGATTTCTCTTCTTGTTGAAGCAAATAATACATCCGATTCTCTGTTCTCCTCAATTTCCGCTTCAATCACCACAATAGTCTTACAAAATCACTAAATCTCCTCTTCTTCTCTTTTTTTTTTTTAATGAAAACCAACTTGCAATTGCTGGAGATGATGAAGCGATGAAAGAAGAAAGACAAGCCACAGCCAGAGATTCGCTGGAATCTGTCTAGAGCCCGATCAGAAAAGAAAAGCAAGAGCGGAGAAGATGGCCGGAATGGGGAGGGTTGAAGTGGGTTTGGGAAGACAGAGGCGAATGAAGAGGGTGGAGATGGATTGATGGTGGCTGTGAGGAGAGAAGATGGGTTGGGGTAGATGAAAGTTAGTGGCAGATTTGGGTTGTAGAAATAAGATGAAGGTGGAGATGAGGTGGCTGGGAGAGATGGGGGTGGAGGTAACAATGGTGTAGAGGGTGGAGGAAAAAGGGGATGGGAGATGATGGCTTGGGTCGGATTTAATGGAGGTCGAGGTGGGAGATGGGATCTGAATTTCAAAGTGGGTTTGGAAGGATAAAAATGAAGGTGGGTTTAAGAGGTTGGGATTGTGCCTAAGATGGGATGGGAAAAAGATGGTGGATGGTTTGAGGTTGAAGAAGATGATGGGGATTGGGAGTGGAGGTGGTTGATGGCTTGGTCGAAGCTCCGGTAACGTTGCCGGAGAAGAAGACCTAAGACCCCTTTTGTTCTCTCTCTCTCTCTCTCTCTCTCTCTGTTCCTTGATGGTGGTTGCAATGGAGATTTGGGTATTGAAGATGGGGTAAAATGAAATGGGTTTGGTGGAAGGGAGTGGTCGGAGGTTGGATTTTATGGCCGTTGCCGGAGTTTGGGATTGTGGCTGAGATGGGATGGGAAAAAGATGGTGGATGGTTTGAGGTTGAAGAAGATGATGGGGATTGGGAGTGGAGGTGGGAGATTGCAGAGGGAGATGGAGATGAGGGTTTTAATAGCTGGGTAAATATAGGGTTCGGATTGGGGTAAAAGAAGATGGAAGATGATGGTGGCTTTGATTGGTGGTGGTGGTGGAGGGAAATGGTGGCGGTATTGGACGTTTTCGATGGAGGTGGTGGTTGAGGGAGATGGGGTTCGCCGGAGCTCCGGCTAAAGGATGTAAAAAAAAGATGAAACCCTACCTCTCTCTCCTTACTACCTCTGCAGCTCCCTCTTGCCAAAAATCCGATCGAAGGTTTTGAAGATGAGGTCAAGCTCCCTCTCCCTCTCTCTCTCTCTATCTGTAACCTCTCTCTGCTCTCTCTCTGCAAGCGAATGCGGCTAGGGTTTTTTTCTTTACCCAAAAAAAATGAGCTCCCCCTCTAAACCCTAATCAATTTGGGTTTATAAAACAAAAGGGAGTGATATTCGACCCCCTTTTCTCCCTCGGACAGCTACCTCCAATGCATTTCTTACTGTTCTTTTTATACTAACAGGGGGAGTCCAAGTAAAAATGGGGGCAAGAAACTTCTCTTCTCTCTCTTAATCTAAACCCTTTCATTTGATCTAATGGCCATAAAAGATTGCTTGTGAAGGAAGCAACATAAAATTGCCAAGAGTGCCCTCCTTCACATGGGAAATGACGTATTTCACCCCTCCCTTCTGAACTTGCACCGCGACACTGCCTTGACTCGTTCGCCAGGCAAACGCGCTCGGATCTTGACGAAATTTTATGGGAATTTTAACGGGACCCTAACCTAGCTTGGGAACAAATTTGGGATTTTAAAACACTAGTTTGACAGGGTTTCTATCCTAACGACTCTATTAAGGTTCGGTCAAAATGGGGTGTCTACACATAGCATGAGTGGCGATATAAAAAGAAAGAGATACATCCTGATCCGGAGCCAAGGCTCGAAACCAAGATATATCTAAAAATAACTCAGAGTCGCCATCCATGGATACGCCATGGAACCAAAACAAATGCTCTGTTTGCAATGGATAACCAGAGATACAAAAGGTTCGTGCCTGATGACGAATGAAGAAGGTCCGAAGAGCACCCCCAATTCGCCCGAGTACGAACACTTGGTCTCTTATGCCATTTATTTATTAACTTCGAAGAATTTTTGGGCAAAATCATGTGATGAAATAATTAACGTCTACCTAATCATGCATGACCAGGGGATAAAATAATAAGCACACACAAAATAAAATAAAAGATGTGCCACCTAATGACAGCTAGGTTATGAGTGACATGCCTAACTGGTGTCTAAGTTCTGGTGAACAAACACATACATGCTACAGCTAAAGGTATAGGTCTGCACAAGAAAGTAAGAAAACACAACAAAATATACAATATAACAACACAACAAGTCCTAAGACTCTAAACGATTTAGCCCGAGTTCTTGGATGGTCTGATGTTCATCCAAAGAAGCCTACGTATTCCTGCCTCCACGAGAATCAAGGCAACGTAGTTCTTCGCACCTATTCTAAACTATGATGCCTAAGACACCTAGACCTCTATCTTAGACTCGACCTAAAAGACAGGACTAGTTCTTAAAGCTTCTTGTACCATTATTTAAATTCCAGTGAATTGTAGATTTTAGGACACCCTATATGCCCTAACTAAATGCAAGTAGTCTTAAGCTAATGCAGGTGGTTCTTACAACATATGTGTAACTAGGCTGTGCGTCCTAAGGAAAACAATGGGATCACTAACGCATCTTAGACCTAGTCATCAGTCGGCGATGTGAATCGCCAACTGACCGGACGGAGGCGCTCCTATAACTCTAGGACAAACCCCTAACTCTAAAACAATCACAAACAAGCACACAACAAATCAAAGACAAAACCCTAACTCTAAAACTCTCTATCTAGGACAAAGTCTTAACTCTAGAGGAAGATTTTTTCGAAAAACAATATTTTGGAAGATTTTTGGTATTTTTAAAAGGGTTAAATGATTTATTTACAAAGTTTGGCTGGACTTGGGATGAAGATCCCAAGCTGCACTACGTACCTCGTGGAAGAGGATCAAGCCAACGTAGTTCGAAAATCAAACTCTCCTAGCTACTACTAAAACTTTAAAGCATTTCAAATGACCTAAGGTTTTTTTTGGATATTTTTCAACTGTTTTTGATATTTTTTAAAGTTTTCAAATGTTTTTTAGCTTCAAATTTCTAATGTTTTTGGATTTTAAAGCTTTTCCAATGCTCTGAACCTTTAAATGTTTTCAATCTTAAAGGTAACAAACAAGCATTACCATAAACTAGGGCAAAGCCCTAAAGCAAAAAGGGGAAACCCCAAACAAGCAACAAATGTCTCAAAGAGACGATCCACAACAACTAAACAAGCGTCCCAAGAAGAGAGAAAACGATCCAAGATCCCAAGCAAGCAAAGCTCTAATAAGACTGAGTTAGTCTCTAATCAAAGCGAAGTAATCAACAACTCTAAAGGAGAAACTCCTAACTAATAACACTAAAGATGGGTACAATGAGTCAATGGCTCTCTAATAATGCTACCAAGACAAACACTCGCTCCAAAAGAGGAGGCCACTCTAACATGAGGCTAGGTAAGCCTCCTAAAGGGGAAACTCTCTATATGAGACAAGGCTTGTCTCTGAGACACAAATGACGTAAACAAGGGTTCTGATGAGACTAGGCAAGTCTCCCATATGCAAAGGAGGGGTATGCTACTTGGACTGAGCAAGTCCCCTAAGGATGGGCTTGGGCTAGCGCCTTCATCGCCCTTGCAATGAAGAATAATTTCCTATAACTGAAATTAAAAATGATTTCAAAACAGTACTTGAAGATCCAAAGGAATATAATAATAAAGGTGTCAAAGTAAACCTCTCATCATTTTGATTCTTTATAAGAAAAATAAAACACCCAAAATATCTTACAAATTCAACATGATTCTTCATTTTAAATCTTCCAGATACTATTTTAACCTTAAGGATCTCAAGAGCAGCAAGTTAAGAAAATATTGGTCTTAAAAATTAAACCCCAAAAATCTATATTACTCACATTAACAAACCCAATCCAAACTTCAAAGCTACAACAGAAGACTGCATCCAAATTACCTTTATGCCCTGCTATAATACTAGCAACCTGTAGTAGAAATGCTCACAAAAGAGATAATGAGGCTTTTCCCTGCTTCCTTATTAACCTCAAGGAACGAATGGTGAAAATCGCAAAAGAGATGACTAATACAATGCTTCTACTAGAGAGAACTACCTAATGCTTATGTGCCAAGAGGAGGAAAAGATGAGACTAGAATTCAGATGAACTTCAAAAAAATAGAACTGTAATATTGGCCCCAAGGAGATAAACCAAAAGCGAAAAGACCTTTACATCCAGCCCTCTCCTCATACTACTCAAGCATACAATTCCAAATAAACTGAAGAGAAGAAGAGCGAGTACGGCATCACGAAGATTTGAACATGGATATAGACAACTACTATAACAAACAAATTTTTGTGCCTGAGGTAATTTCATCAACAACTCTAAATTTCCATCAGGATATCACATTTGTCTAAAGAATAATCAGAGCTGCTACTTTTCTTAACAAGATGTCACAAATATTTATTGGGTTACAAAACAATTTGGACTTGGGCATGAAGAGCCACCAAGCTAATCCAAAATACCCACCCTATGAGAACAATCGCACACATGTAACACGATGACTACCGTCGTCCAAGAAGAAGAAACAACCAGTTCATTTTTACAATTCCACCATTAATTCCTGTGGACCCCGATCCGAGAGAGGCGGTGAGGGACGAGCCCCACATGAGTCTCATGATCATCCACGTGAATGGAGAGCTCTACCAAGGAACTCTCGAAAGAAGAATGCCCCTCACAGTATGAGTGGCGATAAAAGGTGAGATACATCTCGATTCGGGGACTAACCCAGATTCGAGGCGTACCTTAAACAAAGAAGAGTCGCCATCCAAGGAAATAAGCCAATGGGTCCTGGATCCCATACTATGCTCTGTTGCAACGGATAACCAGAGATATAAAAAGAAGGTTCGTGCCTGGTTACGAATTCGGAAGGTCCAAAGAGCACCTCATCCGCCCAAGTGTAAACACCTGGTCTCTTATGCCATTTACTTAATAATTTTGAAGAGTTTTGGGCAAAAGTCATATGAAATGGGAACGAATATCTCCGAGAAGACGTCTATCTAATCATGCATGTCTCGGAGATGAATAATAATCACTCATAAAAAAATGAAAGAAGTGTCGCCTAATAATAGCTAGGTTATGAGTGTCATACATAATTGGTGTCTGAGTTCTGGTGTGCAAACACATGCATGCTACAGCTAAAGGTATAGGATTTGTACATGAAAGTAAGAAAACACAGCAAAACACACAACACAATTCAATTCTATACATGACTGGACAAAATGAATCCTAAAACTCTAATGCGACTTGACTCGGACCAAGATGGCCGTCCATCCCAGCTGCTCTACGTATCCCGGCCTCGGAAAGAATCGGAGTCAACGTAGTTCGATGACCTATTCTAACTACGATGCCTAACCATCTAGAACCGCTATCCTAGACTCGATCCACTAGACTCGACCGATTTTTAAAGTTTTTTGCACGATTGCTTAAGTTTAGGTGGATTGTAATTTTTAGGACTCTCTATATGCCCTAACTAATGCAAGTTGGCTAGCCTTAAGCTAATGCAGGTGGGCCCTACATCCTATGTGTATCTAAGCTGTGCAACTTAATGAAAACCATGGGCTGACTATATGCTTCCTAGTCTAGCCATCGGTTCGACTAAATGTCTAACCGATCGACTCGAGGCCTCCTAACTCTAGGGACACTCACACGACAGGACACACCATATCAACAAATCAGGACAGACTCCTAACTCTAAAATACCCCAAACAGCTAAGACAGACTCCTAACTCTAGGGGAAGATCTTTTTGAAAAGAAAAAGGTTTTGAAGAATTTTTGTATTTTTGGAAGATTTGAAATGTTTATTTTGAAAGGTTTGGCTGGACTTGGGATGTGAATCCCAAGCTGCACTACGTACCCTGTGGAGAGGGATCAAGCCAACGTAGTTTGGAAACAGATTTTCCTAGCTACTCCTAATGACTCAAGATTTTTAAGATTTTTAGTTTTTGAAATGTTTTTCGAATTTTCAAGTGTTTTTGAAATGTTTTTGTTGTTTTAACACAAGAGAACCGAATCCTATCATCATAAGGGGAGGACAGACTTCTGATATCCCGCAAAGGTTGGACAGCTTCCTATGCTTTGGGGGGAAAAAAGAAAGAATCACGACTCTGCAAGGGTTGGACAGCATCCTATACCTTGCAGGAGCTGGATAAAATCATGACTTGACGAGAGGTTGGAAAGAATCCTAATCCTTATGATGATAGGACTGACTCCTGAAATTTTGATTCTCTAGCTAAAGACAGACTCCTATGCTAATGGAAAAGGCTTTCTAGCTAAGTATAGATTCCTATGTTATGACTGATTCCTAATGCACAACCCCAAGAGGGGAGTGCAAATGAGACTAGGCTAGTCTCCTAAAAGAAGATGAGATAAAAGAGAGGGAATGAGACTGGGCAAGTCTTTCAAACAAAGAGACGGGCTCCAAGCATCCTTATCATTGCCCCTGCAATGATGTAAGGAGAGGCAACTAATAGACCGAGTTGGTCTTCTAGTGAGGGTACAACTACTTGTGAGACTCGGGCAATCTCCTAATATGCGACTCACTAATGAGATAGAGCTTATCTCCAAAAGGTTTGATTTTCTGCTGAGACATAGCCTGTCTCCTAAAAAAAAGGAGGCTCTAGCTAGCGCTATCATTGCCCTTGCAATGAGAAGGACCTAATGGTTTCAAGGTTCTTGTCTAAAAGACTGGGTTAGTCTCATAACAAAAATAAGAGAGCGCTATTCAGACTTGTGCAAGTTCCCTAAGGATGGGCTTGGGCTAGCACCTTCATCGCCCTTGCAATGAATGGATTTCCTAAAGTAGAAGGGCATCTAAGAGATTACAAACTCTCTACCTAAAGAAGGGGAGATAAGAGCAGAGGGTACTACCACATCAGGTAAGTTCCTCTAAGAGTGGGCTTGGGCTAACGCCTTCATCGCCCTCGGCAATGCATTTCATCCTCAATAGTTCGGCATCCAAATTCGGATACCTAATTACAATTTCTGCCGACAATGACAGCTCTTCTTCAACCTCCAATTGTAACGAATCTACCTTCGAAAGCAGCACCTGAATTTCGCAATCCGCTGCTTCAAGCAGTGACTCCGCCACCTTTCCTTTCGCATACGTAGCCTCAACCTCCACCGCAACAGCTTGCTTAGTCTCATTAGCCAAGGTCAGCTGCCTTCGCAGCAGTTCCATTAGCTGATCTTGACTTTCAGTCAAAGCCATCTCCAATCCTGCTTTCACATCTTCAATCCTTTGTAGTTTCTCTTCCAACTCTACTGTTTTCTGAAACATGGCTTCGAGCTCGGCTTTGATGGACTTTTGCCAGTATCACGTTGGTCTGTAACAACAATGGGCTTTTCATTCTTGAACTGATCAAGCTCTGCGATTAGAGTAGATGCCCATGAGTCCGAGCAGCTCGGCTCACACTCGTTCAACTCCGCACTGCCCATCTTGTGAATATCACTGACAAGAGCAAACAATCGATCCCCACTATCGGATTGGCTAGCAGTAAGCGATTCCACCTATACAGAGGAGGCAACAATGATCTAGCTTGTGATCATTAGCCAATGATACCTTCCGAGCTGAAGCTCGTAGCCTACGGCACTCGGCTTCAAGCTTAGCTGCTTTCTTTATACTCTCCAGATGCTGTTTGCTAGCTGTTTCCGTAGCTTGTGTACTCAGCTCCCTATCCAAAGCCCTAATCTTGAGCTCCTCAGCTTGAACAAGAAACTCAAGCTTGAGAGAACAATTCTCTTTCTCTAGAGCTTCGAGCTTCAGTCGGAGATCATGAACAACAGAGGAAGCGGCTTTATGTAGCTAATAGAAGTTGTAGAAGCTTTATACCCGTCATCCATAAAACCCTGATGTCTCTGTTGCGGTTGCAATGGAGAAGAAAGCTGTTGCCCAGACTTTATGGTACCGGAACCCATTAACTGCCATGAAGCTTCAGATGCTTCCATGTTTTCCAACTGCTTCCCCCATTTGCTTCTGACAATCGGTCCACAAACTGCTCCAAAGCCCCTCAATATCAGCTGGATAGCCATCAGCTGGATAGCCATCAGCTGTTGATGAATCTGTAGCTCCATCAACTTGTAACCTTGTATTAGTATGCAAAAAAGCCGCATGCAACCTTTTCAATTCCTGAGAAAGTTGGCGAGAGATGAGTTGCCCAGAATGTGCTTGTAGAACCTTGAAAAAAATAGAACTTGTCTCTAAAGAAAAATTCACAACAGCACTAGAATATTGGAGAGGATTAGCCACTACATCATTTGTCACATCAAGAGGAACTTCTTTCAAGAACTTGAGGTAATCCTCGAAGAAAGCATCTTTATATATGCTCAGACTTTCAGTCAACCATTTATCAAGATTTAAGTGTTCATTCCGAGAAGCAAGAACAACCAGTTTAATACTGAATGTAGATGGAGTCATCTCTAATACTGACGATAAGATCTTCAGCTCTTGACAAATATCTAAAATTCTACTAATGAAGTCGAGAAAAGTGTTGTGAATGTCAATAAAACCCCGCAGGACAAGACTAGAATTAACATGCCAGAGAAGATGAATTATGCCACTTCCCGTGGCATTTCCAATTATCATGGGAAATACAGTAGATGAAACTTCATACTAGAGGAGGTTAAATGCAGTATTAATATGGGCCATCCCAATAAGCAGGACATCAGGACAATGTTTCAAAGGGAACTCGAGCATTCTTCAAACAGAGCTCGTATGGCCCCTCACAGCTAGTTGACATAATACCTTTAAAAGATCAAGACAGTAACATTTTTTTTTCTTTAAAAATTCTAAGAAACAAAACTGTAATCCAAAGTAACCATATACGATTGAAGTGCTTATATCAGAAGCTTATGAAAAATAAAATATATTGTGCAAAGTGTTAAATCATCATTCTGTATAAGTACAATAAGCACTGTGACCTGAATGAATTTCAAAATGTCGACATTTATATTAATGCTTAAAAAGATACAAAAGATAGTAACTTTATCTTAATATGAAAATAATTCATGAGTCAACATATCAACCCAAACATACTCTATTTCCTGCACCATTCTGAGACAGCAAGTATTTCTAACAATGTATTCAATGAATATAAAACAGGAAACACTAAACCGTTTCATTATTTCAACAAATTAATACCATTATCGATTTTACTAGTGCTTCAATGAACCAATAAAGACATGAACAAATATACAAAACCATGAAGATCAGTACATTACCATGTGCTGGGTCATTATAAACCTGAACTATGAAAATCAAAATATTATCAAACAGGGAGCCAATGAAGGACTGAACCATTGTATAAACCATTGTGAATCAATGAGAAACTGAACTAAAAAAAAAAATACATAAATCAATAAAAACAGAACTAGTTAACCTCATACAACTCTTGAAAACAATAAGGAAAACACTATCACAATTACAAATTGCAGAAAATTTATAGGAGAGCTATATGCCTCTTAAATAAACACAAATTAAAACTGCAAAGAAATGAGGTTAGCAATCCCTATCATCTTACAGATGAAGTCCAATTTGAAAATGATGTCGTATAAACATAAAACACATTTATTTAATGAGAAAATCACAAACGAACAAAATAATTACAAGTGCTAACGAATTATAGATTTCCAGAGAAATTTTTGAACTTAAAATTCACTCAGATCTACAATCTATCATAGTAATATCCTAATGAACAATCTTAGAATAAAATCATCAACAAAATCAATAAATATGATTTCAACTGGAATTATTTCAAAAATTTTAAATACCTGTGTTGATCTTTTCCTTTCTTCCTCTTGATTTCTGTTGAAACGAATGAATAGAGCAAGGTCCAAATTGACAAATCTCAGCAAAGACAAGATAGATCCAAGCTCAAGAATCTCAGATCCAGAATTCAGCCGGAGCTCGGAATTCCACCGGAATCTGGTCGGAAAAGAAAGGGGAACAAGCTAGGATTTCGATCGGCTCTCTCTCTCTCTCTCTCTCTCTCTCTCTGCAATTTCAGATCTGAAAAATCTCAGATCTGAGAAATGAATAAGAGAAAATCGAGGTATGATCAATGGAGTGGAATAGAGGTAATAGAGGTAAGGGATTGGAAGTGATGGTGAGGGTAAAGATCTGCTAGAGGTCGGAGGTGCCGGAGAAAGGAAATTTCCGATTGGAAAAAGTAAACAAGCTAGGGTTCCGAACGAGAAATCAAGATCTGCTTGAAGCTGAGATAAGAAGAGATGGAGAAGATGATTAGAGGTTGCAAATTCTGCCAGAGCTCCGGTGGATCTCGCCGAAGAAGATCGATCGGAGAAGAATAACGGTGAGATCTACTTTCTCTCACGGGCTTTCTCTCTCTTTCTCTCTCTAAAACGAATTTCTCTCTTTTCTTTTCTTTTTTAAAAATGAGAGAAAATTCATATTTAAAGAGAATTTTGGGAGATTGATATCGGCACTCCAAAATGATGAGCGTGCGAAATTACACGTCTTATTGGGCCCAGGTTTGGCACCGTTCCAGGATAATTCACCCCCTTCTGTGAACTTGTACTACGACTTTGCTCGACTCGTTCGCTAGGCAAACACGCTCGGATTTTGATGAAATTTCGCAGGGACCTAGCTGGGGCCTTAACCTAGCTTAGGGTGAATCTTGGGACCCTAGCGGATTAATTTGGTGGGGTTTTGCTCAAACTTGAAGGGTTTAGGGCACGGTCAAAATGGGGTGTCTACAATTCCAGACACCCATCTCCAGTCCACATTATCACCACCAACTCCTGCCTTAAATCCAAAACTCCAATCCACGACATATTTCCATCGATTAGAGAAAAGGATTCTCATGTGAAAATTTCACACAGGAATGGAAAGAGGAACAATCAGCTAGCATTTGCAAGAATAGATGAACTCGAAGAGCCAATATTAAAGGAAAACCAGAAGTTGAAATGGAAATCAGTGGAGAAAACTACAAGCAAGCATTCACAGAAGAAGGAAACACCAAAACTAAGCTAATAGCAACATTGAATGAATCAAATGCTTACCTCTCTTGCTGCCTTCCGCTTAACTCCTTTTGATTATCTCTGGCACTTTTCTTTCAATTTCTTCTCCATACAAGGACCCGCATTCTCATTCTCTTTGTTAATCAAAAGAAATCAACCGGTCGGGGTGTGATCGGAATCCAATCAGATTTTTGGCCGGAAGGTTTCGCTCCTCCTTTCTCTCTATTTTCCTCTTCAAAACCCCCTCTGAAATGGAAAATGGGGAGATCTCGAGGTAATGATGGTTGAACAAGAAGATCACACAGCCGGAGAATGATCGGAATCCGGCCGATAATTCACCGCAGAAGAAAAGAAGATGGGTTTGGGTTCGGTTCTCTCCCTCTCTCTCTCTCTCTCCCTCTCTCTCTGTCTCTCTCTCTCTCTCTCTCTCTCTCTCTCTCTCTCTGCAGATGGGTTTCTCTAAAATAGGTTGAAGATGGGTTTTGGTAGATGTAGGTTTTAGGATAATGAGAAGAGGGTTAGTAGGGATAGGGAAGATAGTAGAGGTAGGGTCGGTGGTGGACGGATTTCAAGGGTTTGGTGGTGGTGGGTTTTGAGGTGGTTTTGGGCGAAGAAATAGGTGGAAATGAAATGGGTTTGGGTGGAAATGAAATGGGGTTGGGTTAGGTGGAAAGGAGGTTGGGTTTAGTGGTGGTTGATTTGAAGGATGCTGATGGTGGGGTTTGAGAAAGGGGTGGTGGTGTTGGTCGGCGGCGAGGGGAGTGCTCGGAGAAGATAGGAACGGTTGGATCTCCGGCGGGACAGCCGGAGAAGATGACCGGAGTTGGGTTTGGGTCTTGCTAGGTGTGGGTGAGATGGGTGATGGGGTTGGAGATGGTGATAGGGGCGAGAATGGCCTTTGCTCTCCTTCTATTCCTTTCTCTTCCCCTCCCCCTTTGGTGGCTGCAACCATGAGCTCTCTGTATCGAAAAAAATAAATGAAGAAGCCTCCTTTTCTTCCGGGAAAACCCTAGCTCGATGACATATAAAGGGGATTATATTTGCCGCCCCCTCCTTCTTACTTGGACTGCCCTTTTTTAGCGTATTTGACTATTCTTTTATACTACAAAAGGGGGGGCTCGGGTAAGAAATGGGGCATAAATTATTTTCTCTTTACATGCTCTTAACCCTCTGATTTGATCCAGCGGACAATAAAGATTGCTTGATAAGGAAGCAATATAAAATTGCCAAGAATGCCCTCCTTCACATGGGAAATGACGTATTTCACCCCTCCCCCCTCTGAACTTGAGCCACGATACTGCCTTAGCTCGTTTGCTAGGCAAACGTGCTCGGATCTTGATGAAATTTTACAGGGACCAAAATGAGACTCTAACCTATTCTAGAAACAAATTTGGGACATTAAAACACTAGTTTGACAGGGTTTCTATCCTAATGACTCTATTAGGGTTCGGTCAAAATGGGTGTCTACAGTAGCATCTCATCTTCTCTTTGCTTGAAGGTTGATTTCTTCCTTGGCTTGAGTTGCCTCCTTTCTTGTACTTGAGAAACTTCTTGAATCTCTTGGTGAAGACAGCAAAATCATCATCTTGTATGTCTTCTTCACTCTCTTCTTCACTCTCAGCTGTTGTTTGAAAGCTATTCCTTTCGTTTTAGTATCTTCTTTTTTTTTGTTTAAAGTTTCTCTTCCTTTTAGAACCATTTCAAAAGTTATCAAGTCCTCTAAGCGCATTTTTTATACATCTTTTGCTTCTTCAATGGCGGTGACCTTAGGATCCCAATCTTTAGGTAGTGACCTAAGTATTTTAGTAACTAATTTCTTGTTGGACATTTGTTTACCTCAGTATTTTAAACCATTGGTTATGTTTGTGAACCTAGTGTGCATTTCGGCAATGGTTTCATTATGGTCCATTATGAAAAGTTCATACTTTCTAAAGAGAAGATTCATCTTGGACTCTTTGACTTAATTTGTCCCTTCATGAGCTACTTCTAGCACATCCCAAATTTTCTTAGCAGTTTCAAGAGTAGAAACTCGGTTGAACTCTTCTGCAGATAAGGCACAAATCAAGGCATTCATGGCCTTAGCATTGATGGTGGATTCTTTCTTTTCATTATCATGCCATAGGTCCATGTCAATGCTAGGTTCTTTATATCCATTTTGAATGCTTCTCCTTACATCAAAATCTAAGGATTTTAAAAACACTCTCATCCTAGCTTTCCAATAAGGATAATTTGAGCCATTGAAGAAGGGAGGTCTGGTAGTGGATTGCCCCTCACTACTTTGAGAAAAGGTTGCCATTTGGATCTTTTCCTTGCCCGTTTTCAAGAGAAATCCTATGTAAGAGCCCAAGCTCTGATACCAAGTGAAATTCCACTTGGCAACCCAAGAGGGGGTGAATTGGGTTTCTTTTAAAAAATTAAGGATTTAAAAACTTTGCTTACACTAGTTTTGGTTTGATTAAAATGATGAAGAATAGGATTCAAAGATAAGAGTTGAGGTGCTTACCACAAGAGAAGAGAAGAAGAGATAAGAGGCTTGACACAAGATTTTTATAGTGACACAAGACCTACTCTACTCTTATCAAGTTTGTCTCCTAGAGGATTCCACTAGAATCTTCTTCCAAGGAAGTTAAATATGGCATTCCTTTCGTCAAGTACAATCCGAGCTTTCAAGCTCCAAGGGTCTTAACTACGGCGCCCTTTATTGCTAAGTACAATGAAGAGATGAAGGTGTAGCTTGCTTGCCTTTTAGTAGGCTGATTACATGTAAATAACACTCACTCTCACTCAAGAAAAAGATGAATAAGTAAAAGCCCTAAGGTTTCTCAAGAACATTCTAAAGTCAAGGCACAAGAGAGAAGGGGAGAGTGATTTTTTTGCTAAAATGGAGTAAATGCCTTTATAAATGCTCAAGGAAGGTTAGGTTAATCATTAAGAATGTTTCCTAAGGCCCAAGTGTTGATATATATATATATATATAGGGGAGTCAAAGATATGGCCTTTTTAGACTCCCCAACAGTCGTCTCGGAACTCGCGTATGGAATTCCGAGATGACCGTTATAGTATTATTTTTTCAAACAAGAGCTTTCTCGGAGTTCCGAGAAAATGTCTCGGAATTCCGAGAAGGCTTTTTTCAGCAGAATTTCCAGTTTTAGTTGCTGATTTGATTGGGCCTTCGGAATTCACTTCTATGTTGATGAATGGAATGTCATGTGGGTCCAAAATAGTGAGGACACCACCATGGTCATTCACTTATCCAATTTAGTTTATTTTAGGTTACTTTTAACTCTCTTTTGTGCCTTTAACCTAGACAATTTATGATTGACCATTACATTCTAAATGGGGCTTGGTCTTCAACTTTTGATGGCACTTTGGAGATGCTTTGACTCATCTTCTATCAACTCCATTGATGCTTGAGCATAGCTTTGGCCTTTGAGTTGATTTTCGTCTTTTGGGCTTGAATTTGATCTTGCCTTTGAATGACCTTGTGTTGCCTTGATGATGCCTTGATTAGCCTTTGTATTGTTGATGCCTTCTTCATGCCTTTGATTTCACTTTGTGGTTGATTGAATTGCTCCTTGATGTGCAAACTTGAAGGTACTAATGCTTGGAACACATTTACTTAGACAATGGAGATCATTGGTAAATAAAGCCATTTTATAACAAATTGAGTTTGTTAATCATCAAAACATATCAATAGGAGCACTTGTTGAACCCTTGGGCTAACATGGTGGAAGGAATCCCAGTTAGAAATCACATGTTGAAGATGATGGGCTACCTAAATGAGCTCAAACTTTTAGGGGCCATGTTATATGGAGAGACGCAAGTCGACATGGTGTTTGCATCCCTACCACCATCATTCAATGACTTCGTCATGAATTAGCATATGAACAAATTGTCAACGATATTGACAGAGTTGTTAAATCATCTTCAATCTACTGAGGATCTTCATAAAAAGAATAAAAAAATCCTCGTTCTTAGTTGAAGCTAATGTAGTCTCAACTCCTAAACTGAAAGGCAAGGAAAAAAGAAAGGATAAAGGCGAGGGACAAGATACTGTCAAGAGGAACAAGATTGCCTTAGAAGAGCAACCTGAAACTCCAATGGAAAGAGAAGAAGGCACTGAACAAGAGCCCACTATACCTATACAAACACTCTGACGTAGTAGAAGGGTGATCACACAACCTGATAGATTAGTCTGCTTGGGTGAAATATATGATATGATTTCAAATGAACATGATAATGATCCCTATAACTTCAAAGAAGTGATGTTAAATATCGATGCAGGAAAGTGGATGGAAGCTATGAAATCTGAAATGGACTCCATGTACACTAACGGGGTCTGGACTTTAGTTGATCCACCAGAGGGCATTAAGCCAAAAGGCTAGAATTGACTATGAGGAAACCTTCTCACCGGTAGCAATGCTAAAGTCTATTAGGATTCTATTAGCTATCTCAGCACACTATGACTACGAGATATGGCAGATGGATTTCAAAATTGCTTTCTTGAATTAAAACATTCTAGAGGATATCTATATGACCGGCCAGAAGGTTTTGAAGCTGCTGGAGAAGGAAGTCAGAAAGTGTGCAAGTTGCAAACATCCATTTATGGATTAAAGCAAGTATCCCGTAGTTGGAATCTTCGTTTTGATCAAGTAGTCAAAGCGTTATGCTATACTCAAAACGTAGAAGGGGCTTGTATTTACAAAATGGTCAGTGGGAGTGCTGTGACATTTCTTGTTTTGTATGTAGATGGCATTCTACTCGTTGGGAATGGCACTGGATTGTTGTCTAATACAGAAGTATGGCTATCTAGTACCTTTGCTATGAAGGATTTGGGTGAAGTGTCTGATATCCTTGGCCTTAAATTGTTTAGAGACCATAGGAATATGATACTTGGACTATCACAGGAAGCTTAGATAGATAAGATATTGGCCAAGTATCATATGGTAGATTCCAAGAAAGGGTTAATACCTTTTAGGCATGGAATCAGGCTCTCTAAGAAGATGTCTCCTAGGACATCTGAAGAGAATGAAGAAATGAACATGATTCCCTATGCTTCGGCAGTGGGAAGCTTGATGTATGCCATGTTGTGTACAAGGCCAGATATATGTTTCTCTGTAAGTGTGGTTAGTAGATATCAATCAAACCCAGGTCCCGAGCAATGAACGACAGTTAAACGAACTTTTAAGTACCTCAGAAGAACTAAACATTACGGTTTAGTATATGGAGGAGACGAATTAGTTGTTTCTGGATATAGCGATGCGGATTTTTAGTCAGATGTTGACGACGTGAAATTCTCATCAGGATTTATCTTCACCTTAGCTAATGAGGCAGTTTCATGGAGGAGTTGTAAGCAAGACACCACGGTGGACTCCACGACTGAGGTGGAATACATCGCTGCGAGTGATGTGACAAAGGAGGCGATATGGCTACGGAAGTTTATAGACGGACTTGGAATCGTACCCTCTGTTGAGAGAGCTATTACGTTGTATTGTGATAACAGAGAGGCGATCGATCGAGCAAAGGAACTAAGATCTCATCAGAAATCAAAGCACGTCATTCGAAAATATCATGTGATACGAGAGATTGTCGACAGAGGAGATGTAGCCATAGCTAAAGTAGCTTCAAAGGACAATGTGGCAAATCCTTTGACCAAGTCCCTTAGTCAAAAGGTTTTTGACAAGCATTTAGAGGTAATGGGTCTAAACTACATGGATGACTGGCTTTGAGGGCAACTGAGATTTTGTTAGAGTATATGCCCTAAAAATCTAGTAGAATGACATTTATTAATTAATAAAGATTTATTTTATGACGTGAATGGGTAATTATATTAATGAATGTGCGTGATGTTCTAGTTAATTGACACATGTTCGTCTTTAGGTATCATAGTAGAAATCCCATGCCCAAAGGATTCACAGATCCAAGGGAGCAAGGAGATATGTGTAAGCCCAATGGTTCCTACCTTAGCAATCTTCTATGTTTTGATGATTCCAAACACAAGTTTATTTGTGTTGTATTTCTAATGTGTTTGATGTTTCAAGTGCATGTATTGAAAATCAAGCTATCAAACACTAAAGTCAAGGAAGGATGGATGAAGGCTTGAATTATCTTGAATTACAAATGAGCCAAAGAGAAGAACAAGGCTTGAACCAACCATGGATACCATGTGAAGCCAAAAGATTCAAGAAGATGATCCATTGTGCAATGAAGACTTGAAGAGATGAAGACATTGAAGAAATCGAATAGTTGTCAAGTCTTAGAATGTAAAAGTCCAATCCTTAGCTTAGGACTTACGAGAGGACCAATGAGCACTTCACAAGGCTTAAACATACTCTATTAGGGTCCTAAAACATGATAAGGATCCTTGGGATAACCCTTAATGAACATACCCAAAAGATAGACTTCATTGGCACTTGCTTAATAGTTCAATTAGTGACCTCAAACTTCAATCTGATAATAATTGGTCTAAAACATTTTTAAATATTTTTAAAAATATTTTTAACCGATATATCTCCTTCTTCTAATATCCATAGAGCACAACAATGTCAAAATCCGATGAGAAACGAAGGAGATATGAATGTTACAAGTTAGTAGCTGCAACTTGGAAAACCAGTTACAGACCTCCGTGGGATACCACGGAGCTCCGTGAATGAAACTCCGTGGGATGTCACGGAGCTCCGTGGAGGTACCTGGACCAAAATAAAAAATGACGAACAGGTAGCACGGAACTCCGTGTGTAGCCTCCGTACTAGCTGTTGTGGGCCCTATAACGGCTACTTTTGGTCTCCCTTGCCTATAAAAAGGTCTCTAACCTTTCTAAACTCAATTCCAACACTCCAAAGCCTCACTTGAACATATTTATAGTTGGAAAAACACCCTTGAGCCTCTCTTGGCCTATTTGCAAAGGATTGGAGCTAGGATTTATTTGTACATCTTCTACATTAAGATTGTAACCCTTTGGAAAGAATTTTTGTTTTCTTTCTTTTTCATCAAACATTGTATTTGGGCAAGTGTTTGGAGAAGCGAAGCCATCTCTCCCTGGTGAGGATTGCCACCAAGGTTAAAGCAATTGGATATTAAAATCTGCACCAGTCTTCGCCAAAGTTAAGAAGATCAACATAGTGAAACCATCAACATGTTTGGTTGGTGGAGTGGAGTAGGCCTCGTGGGTTTGAGAACCAAACCACTTTAAATCTCGGGTGCACTCATTCTTATCTCTTGCTCTTTACATTTGCATTGCACTTTAGATTTAACTTTTGTGCTTGAGTGTTTTGATCACTTTTAACTTGTTGGAGAGTTGTATTTTTGGCAAAAGAGCAAAAGGCTAAAACTTATTTTTATAAACCTAATTCACCCCCTCTTGGGTTGCCACCATCATACTTGGGCCTAACATTGCATTCTCAATTGGTATCAGAGCTTTGACACTTAGAGTAGATTTTTCAAAACTTTGGTAAGGTTTTCAAAATCTAACAAGGGAAAAATATATTGTTGGCAAACCTATGGATTTTCATGTAGGCCACTCTATCTCTATCACTCCATCTTTTGATGGAAGTAATTATGGGCTATGGAAAATCCGTGTGTGGTTCTTCCTAATATCTTTGGATGTTGAGATTTTAGAAGTGGTTAAATATGGTTTTTCTTTTTCTAAAAAGATGTGGGGGAAAAATGATTTGAAATTGCAAGATTTAAATGTAAAATCTATGATTGCAATTTGTTGTTCTTTAGCACCTCATGTGTTTGAGAAAATTTCAAAATGTAAGAATGCAAATGGGATTAAGATTGCTCTTGAGAATATCTTTGAAAATCATGTTTGTCATTTAGCATTAGTAGATGAAAGTGCATCTCATACACATGATAAGATTGAGGTTCCTTGCAAAAATTTGAAGTCTTTACAAATTGCAAAGTAGAGTGGATGGCCGTATCCGATCGAATTTCAATAAAAGGGAATACCACCGAGGAGAAGATGGAAGAGGGCTTTGCTGGGAAAATGGGTTTAAGGCAATTGGGGTTTGAAGAATAGGGAAAGAAATAAATGGTAATGGGGTTTGGGTATGTCTCTGTTAGAGGTTCTGAACAAGGAAATGAAGTGGATGTTGGTGAAGATGGAGGAGGGTTTGGAGATGGCTGTAATGGAGGTTAGGGGTGGTGGTTGTGGTGGAGGTAAACAAGGATCCGGTGGTGGAGGTTGGGATGGTGGGGAAAACGAAGAGGGTAGTGATGGTGTTGGCTTAAGAAAAAAAATAAAAATAATTGGGCAGCTACGGAGGCTTGGGTTTCTTCGCATTTGGGTTTGATTCCTCGGGAATTTATTTAATTTCAAGATTTTAGTCGAATTTTGGGTAAATTGGGGGTCAGGTCAAAATGTGGTGTCTACACTTTCTGATGACGCGGTAAAGTTGCGGTTCATCATCTTCTCACTCAAGGAGGGAGCCAAAAAATGGCTTTATGGTTTGCCCAAAAGTTCCATCACCACTTGGAGGGGTTCACGGTTGTGTTTCTTAAGAAGTTTTTTCCTTTACATAAAACAAACAAACTAAGGAATGATATTTTACAATTTAAGCAAAAACCATTAGAGTCGTTTTCTAAATTTATGGAGAGATTCAAAGATCTACTCCAAGAGTGCCCTCATCATGGCCTTAATTTGTGGCACTTGTGCCAAATAGTATATGAGGGCATTGATTTCCAAACCAAATAACTTTTAGAGTCCATGTGCTCTATAGGGTTCACATCCTTTACAGATTAAAACCTTGCTTGGAGTTTCTTGCTCAATTTGGCTGTCAAAACAGGTGAGTGGGAATCCACTCAAGAAAACGAGAGAGCCACCTAAAGTATGGGATTCTTTAATGAGGGTGTCATGTCCAATGAGGCCCAATTAGATAGCCTAATCAAGAGGCTTGAGGCTATAGTTGTAAAAGGACCGTCACAAGTCAATCACATCGCACATGGTGTCCCCATCTGTAATTGGTGTCAAGCCACGGACCATGTCATGGATGAATGCCCAAATGTTTCAAAGTTTGGTAATTCTAATGAAAATGTGAGTGCTTGTTGACACCCCATTTTGCTACGTTTTAAAAAGCGAAAGATTTAGATGGTTTGTGAAGTCTCGAGTCCGTATTCCGAATTAGATTAGGCATTCATGCATTTTAAGGTAGATTTCATCTCATTTTAGGTGTTTTGAAGTTGATAAAGGTTTCTAGGGTGTTCCAATGATCTCTGGAAGATGAGAATTTAAGTTTCCAATCAAGTGAAAAAAACAGCAATTTTTTGAATTTCTCAGGGTTTTCCCTATTTTCATCTATTTTGCACCTCGGGGGTAATTTGGTCATTTACAAAGTATTCCACTTAACCTTTAGAGTGTGTCTAAGGAGTCTTAGATGATTTCATGAGTTTTTAAAAACCTGCTAAATTTAGAAACTCTCAGGGGGTTTGACTTGACTTGAAAATTTTATGTGTCGAGGGCATTATGGGGATTTCTAGGGAATGCCAAATGATCCTGTTTGATGTTGTCCACTAAGAGAAGCGAACTTAAAAAATTGCTATTTTAAAGGTTTTTCTTGAAAAGTTTCTATTTTTAGCTTTCCCCTTTAGGGGTAATCCAATTTGAAAACATTTTTAATCGCCTTTAGGTGTATCTGTCAAATGGGGGCATTTTGGTCCAAAAAATTATTTTTTCTAAAAAATGTGGCTCGATCATGAGTTGAGGGGTGCACCATGAATGTCAAATGGGTTGGGTTCATTCCAAAAATTTTTGTTGTGTGAGAGCTTCTAGAAGAATCTTGAAAGATCTACCTTATGCAAAATAGTATGCCTTGGTTTTGCAAGTAATCACAATTGGAATTCAAGTTAATTTGAAAACTAAAAGGAAGGAAAGATAAGGAAGAGAAATAAGAAACTAGCTAATGTGGCACTCCCCATAAAGGAAACTACCTATTCTTTGTAAACCCTAGTTTTTTATATAAGCAAATCAATTCAACCTTGGGAAAGGGTTTGCAAAAATGTCCAACTTCGTCTTCCTACTCTAAAAATTCATCCCCTTTTGGAGAACTCTTGTTCATCTTCTTCTCATATGTTGTTCTTCTCCAAAAATCCATTGAACCTCTTCCATTCTTCTTCTATATTTGTGATATTGGAGATCTTTGGAACAATCAATGGAATTTTCTAGCGATTATAAGGGTGCGTCAAAGCGTATATCTCGGTTCTACGCACCCTAGAGACAAGGAGTGCGATCAATAGTAGATTTTCTTCATCTTTGTAATATTAGATTTAGAAAAGCATATTTAGGGTTTTTATTTTCGTATATAGTATAAACGAATGGGTTTATTATTGAAATTTCAGTATGTTATAATATGAATCATAATTTTTTAAAATCCAGATTTTTGCTGGAAAATTAATTTTTCTCCATTAAAAATGAATTTTCTTTTGATTTTTATAAATATGGATTCAAATTAGGTTTTCAAAGCAAGTCATGTAAATCTTTGATTTTTTTAAAAATAAGTATTTTCTGATTAAAATAGATTAAAAAACTACTGGAAAACATAATTTTCAGCCATGGTTGGCTTATTTGATTTTTTGTTTTAGTTTTCGAATGGTAACCCCGAAAAGGGTTATTTCTCAATGAATAAAATAAAAAACGTATCAAATCAAGTAAAAAATGAATGAAATTTGGTTTCCAATGGGTTTTTAATATGTCTAGGTACCTCAAAAAAATTTTAAATTTTTAGAATTATTTAGGTCTTATTTTGAATTATTTCAATATTGGCCTATTTTTAATAAATATTAAACTGATTTGAAAACTAATAAAACTTTTCAGATTTTAAGCTTAGACATAAATAGAATTTTTCATGAAATAGAATTTTGAAAAATATGTTTTCTTTATAGTACTCTAATCAAAGCCTCGTTTTGCGTGCCGTTATGTTTTTTGTACTAACCTTGATAATTTTTGAAAATTTTCTTTTCAAACCAGTGACATATGTTACTGGTATGTTACCTAAAATTTTTTAGGGATTTTTATAAAGCTTAAATATGATTTTTGAAATTTTTATGATTCAAACGGATTTGGATTTCAAGAAAACAATTAATTTTTTCCTTAAAAATTGAGTTTTTGGAGGAATATTAATTTTCAAGTTCTGAAATTTTGAAAAAAACTATTATGATTCATATTAGATCATCTATCATTTTTCCAGGATTTTAGGATGTCAGTAATCATGTGATTTTGGTTTTTCTTTCAAAATAACCCGATTTTGTGAGATTATTAATTGATAGAAAATCGTGAAATAAATCCATGAAATTTTTACAATATTCTTTATTCATGCTTTGAATTTTACTGTATAATTTTGGATTAATTTAAAATTTTTTTATTATGGGTTGTTTTGTAATTCATACAATCTAGACTAAATCTAATAAAATCGGATTCTGATAGTAAATCACCTTATAAATTCATGAAATTTTTACAGTAACCTTCTATGGTTATGAGGCAGGTTTTGTAAAAAAATTGAACTTGATTAGAATCTGATTGCTATAGGTTGCTTTGTAAATCAACAACCTGGACTCAAACTATTAATATTGGAAAGTTAATAGTAAATCATAATAAAAATTAATGAAATTTTTGCAGTAAGCTTATTTCATGATTATCATGTTATTGTAAAATGTTGAACTTAATCAGAATAGATTTGCTATGTGTTGCTTAGTAAATCAACAATCTCGCCTGAAATTGATAAAATCCTTTTAAAATCAATTTTAATTTAAAAAATCATGAAGATTTCCAGAACATTTAACTTTTTCAGTAAGAATGTAATCCTTAAATTATTTTAACAGAAACCATAGATGTTAGTAATTTTCTTTGTAATTTAGAGTACTATGATAGTTTAGATGCCACGGTTGCATTTATAATCGTATCCTAATTGTGATCAATCCTTGACAATTTGAGCGTTTAAATTATAGTATGTTGTTGGCTCCGAGGTTGTAGTCCGCGAAAATTCTGAGAAACATGTCAGGCAATAATATACTATAACTAATATGACAAATTGTGTAAAGGTGGAAAGCACGATTCCCTTCCATGGATGCAACCCAAGGATGAAACTTGTCAACCTTAAAGCCATTGGTATTCCTTCGATTTTAGGAGTTAGAAACCTTTAAAGAACTGCAAATCATTAACTTCACAATCTGGGTTACTCAAACCAATGTTTTTGGAACAGTTGGATAACGGTACCACCTCAAAGGAACCCGTAGAGCTAATTAGGAACACTTACGTTATGTTGTGTTCTAAGTTTTAGGGTGTCCTAGAGTTAGGGAGTTCAGCCACATCACAACCAATTGCTATTATTAGCAATTGAGTCATAGATCTAGTTACACTAGTTAAATTTTTTCTTCCCATATTACAAGCCTAGTTGCCTAGGATGTAGGTTCACCTGCATTAGTCTAAGGGAGTGCGTTAAATTTAGATAGGACCATATAGCATCTTGGATGAAGTCCTAAGATAATTAAAGCTACTCAACTTGAATCAAATAACCTGTTTTAAACTGTAGAAACTGTCCTTCCAGTCTGCTAAAAATATTTTAATTGGTAACTCATGATAAGAAGTTAGGGGGAGCATCATATTTTCATCGAATATCTTTGATGCTTTATGTAATTGTGCTTAAATGCTAAATCTTTCCTTTTTGCTAATGCCAAAAGGGGGAGAATTTGTGTAATTGATTAGATCCAGAATCATATGTATTCTTGTACAATAATTTATTAAATATAACTTATGCATATGTTGAGGGGGAGTAGTCGCACTCATCTTGCTTATCTAATCCTCATAAGAGGATCCTCCCACCTCTCTAATCAATTTGGTTTGTCATCATCAAAAAGGGGGAGATTGTTAGCCCAAGGGTTCCCCATGGGTTCATTCAATCACCTTGTTTTGATGATTAACAAACACAAATTGATTAGTCTTTTATGGACTAATTGTTTGCCTTGAGTGTTGTGCTACACACAGGGAATTCACATGTCAATCTATGCTAGCACACACTATTGATGGCCTATGCTTGAAGATGAACGAAACAAAGGACAAAGGAGCTAGAGCATATTTGGATAAACCATACCTTGGAGGATTAACCAAGGAGAAGTTCCACACAACCATCTCAAAGCATTGAACAAACAAAGGAAGATCAATGAAGGCCAAAGCTTGTGGATCAACAACTTGCAAAGGAGCTTGAACTAAATGGTGGCATCATCCTTTGCAGGTGTCAAGCAAAGAAGCTCAACCTTGAAGATCCCAAAGCAAGCCAAGCACACCATTGAAGATCAAATGAAGATTGGCTCAAGAGAACAAGAGAGTACTTAGAATGGTAGTATGTATCACCTTTCTCATGATAAGTAAAATATAAGCTTTAACTTGCTAATCTATTATTATATTACGGGTCCTAGGGTAGATTTATATTGGATTTATATATATACTAAGATACACTTTAAAAATTTGTGCTCTGATACCAATTGAAATCCAAGGAGTGACTTGGTTTGGCAACCTAGAGGGGGGACGAATAGGATGTTTATAAAACTTTTGTCTTTTAGAAACTTTTTCTAAAATTTCACCTAAGACTTATCCCTTGTTTAATTAAATTTGAAATATTTGACCTTTAAATAATATTACAAATTAATATTAGTTCAAAAATTCTTGTTGATTAGCAAACTTAATTAGGTGATTTATAGCCTAGCTAGCAAGGTACAAATATTCAATCAAAACCAAAATGCTAACTACTCACTCAATTCCAAATATGTAAAAATGCAAGCACAAATAAATAAGAGAGTGAGAGGGAGAGAGAGATAGAGAAATACCAACACAAGTGACACAAAGATTTATAGTGGTTCGGCAAATGGCCTACTCCACTCTACTTAAGGTCGCACTTGAGGATTTCCAATATTGAGACCTCCACGACGTCCGGCTCCAAGGCTTTTACACTCGAAGGGAATTAAATGAGGATGCCGTTCCACCTATACAATGACTCTCCTTCTCCGCCGAGTTCTAAGCGCTTCACCCAAGGAAATTAAAAACAACGGATGCCCTTGCCACCGATTGAATAAAGAAGAAGAAGTATTAACATCTTACTAGGCTTGATTACAAGTTGTAGCTCCAAGGATGCTCTCAAAGATAAACAAGTTTAAACCTAACCAATCTCAAGTGGATTTTTCCAAAGTCAAGGCACAATGAAGGATTGGTGAGAGCTTAACCCAAAAATGATTCACAAATGAATTTCTAGGGTTTATTAGAGTTGGACAATGTTCATCTTGTGTTTTAGATCCATACAATGTGTATATATAGAGTTCCAACTCAATATGACCGTTTTGGGGGTATTTCGGTCATTTTCGGGTCAAAAAACTACTAGCCGTTGACTATTTGACCCAGTTTTGACTGTTTTGCCCCCAAACGGTCACATGGAGTTGGGACTTCATATATATCCATTCAAAGGGTCCAAAACATTTTTAGCATTTTTTCAAGATGATACTTTTTCATAAATGTTAGGTGGTAATGCACAACATATTGAAATTAGGGCTTTTGTAAAAATGCTAAAAATGTTTTGGACTCTATTGAAAATCTTCAAAATCAAAACATGTGCTTAATGGGATTATCTAATGAAGACCCCTTGGATAATGCCAAATTCACATTTGAAGAACTTGTTGAAAATGTCCAAGAATTACATAAGAAACTTGAGGATCAACTAGCTAAGAATTCAAACTTGAAAAATAATTTAGCTAGTATTCACAAGGAGTTTAGGTCACTAGAAATAGATCATGCACATCTTAGTGAAGAAAATAAAATTTAAAAAAAATATTTTATTGAACTAAGTGATACCATTGCTGAACTAAGAGAGGAAAATCAACTCCTTAAAGAAGAAGAAGAGAAAATCAAAATGCTTTCATCTCTTGAATTAATAAATTTTAAAACGGAAAATAGTGAAAGTTGTGTAAGCCCAATGGTTTCCACCTTGGCATTCCCATCTTATTTTGATGATTCCAATACACAAGTGATTTATGATCACTAATGTGTTTGATTGTCTAAGTTGTAGATCATAATTGCTTAAAGACATCATTGCTTGGATTAAGGCCAAAGAAGCTCGCATTAGACCGCTTATGAAGGCCAAAGACATCGGAGATCCAAGACAAATGAAGACATGAAGAATCGCATTGAAGATCGAAGTCAATTTAGATTGTATAAAATTCAATCTTAGTTTTAGATTTTAAGAGGCATAATTAAGGAAATAAACACACACCCTAAATTTATATGTGATTGTCTTTGTGGTGTTCCAACACCTTGGAACCCTCATAGCAATCCCAACTTGGTGTTAAGTTGGAAGCCCAAAAACATGAAGTGAAAATCTGCTCTTCATAGGCTTCTCGGAACTCCGAGAGAAATTCTCGGAACTCCGAGAAATGGTCCAGTAGACTTTTTTTCATCTTCTGTTAGTATTCCCGGAACTCCGAGATTTTTTCTCGGAACTCCGAGAACACTGTAACAGTCATATTTTGAGCCATTGGGAATTTTGCTGGAATTACCACAATGCCATTGAACGGTCATATATTGGTTTTCCTATATATATGGGCATTCTAAACTTCCAAACTATCAATCCTAACACTCTAAAAACCTACTTGAACATCCTTAGAGTGAATCAAACTTGTTTATGCGTCTCATCATCTAAGATTAGGATTTGGATCTTTAGGCCATATTTGTACATCTTCTGCAAAATTGTAAACCCTTGTGAGGGATTTTTGTTCTTTCTTTCTTATTCAAGAAATTGTATTCGGGCGAGTGTTCGGAGAAGCGTAGCCCACTCTCCGTGGTGAAGATTGCCACCAAGGTTAAAGGTGATCGGATTTTGTAATCGGCACCGATCTTCGCCGAAGTTAAGAAGATCTCTTAGTGAAGCCATCAACGGGTCTTTGTTGGTGGAGTGGAGTAGGCCTCGCGTTTTGAGGACCGAACCACTTTAAATCTCGGGTGCACTCTCTCTTGAACTCTAGCTCTTTATTTTGCATTGCACCTCTAGATTGAACTTGTGTGCTTGAATTTCATTTTGATCTCTTAATTTCCAATTTAGCTTTGAGTTTTCAAAAAGATTAAAACTTGTTAGAAACCTAATTAATTCTCACTCCTCATAGTTGCCGTACTAGGGACCATCCTTGGATTTTCAAGTTGTGAATATGCCAAAATATTATTCTTTAAACTCTATTTTCCTTGGATCTTTCCCTAGAAACACAAAATGATATAATATGTAGGGAAGTTGAAACATGAATCTAGATTCAATGTATGACTTGATACGAAAATATCATAGGAATCTAGAATCATATTTGGGCAGTTACTCACTTGAGTAAAATTGAAATTCACTATGGTGGTTGTATACATTAGATTGTGATGGGAACATGTCCTTTGCCACACATTTTTGGTTTTCAATGGGCTTATGCACTTTGTGCCTAATGCCTTGTCATTTTATATGTGGTTGTGGATGTAGATGTAATGTTTGGACCATGCACATTATGTGTCATGTCCTTTGTGTCCAAACATGGTAGATTATCCATGGAAACCTCTGATACCAATTGAAATCCAAGGAGTGACTTGGTTTGGCAACCTAGAGGGGGGATGAATAGGATGTTTATAAAACTTTTGTCTTTTAGAAACTTTTTCTAAAATTTCACCCAAGACTTATCCCTTGTTTAATTAAGTTTGAAATATTTGAACTTTAAATAATATTACAAATTAATATTAGTTCAAAAACCCTTGTTGATTAGCAAACTTAATTAGGTGATTTATAGCCTAGCTAGCAAGGTACAAATATTCAATCAAAACCAAAATGCTAGCTACTCACTCAATTCCAAATATGTAACAATGCAAGCACAAATAAATAAGAAAGTGAGAGGGAGAGAGAGATAGAGAAATACCAACACAAGTGACACAAAGATTTATAGTGGTTCGGCAAATGGCCTACTCCACTCTACTCAAGGTCGCACTTGAGGATTTCCACTATTGAGACCTCCACGACGTCCGTCTCCAAGGCTTTTATACTCTAAGGGAATTAAATGAGGATGCCGTTCCACCTATACAATGACTCTCCTTCTCCGCCGAGTTCTAAGCGCTTCACCCAAGGGAATTAAAAACAACGGATGCCCTTGCCACCGATTTAATAAAGAATAAGAAGTATTAGCCTCTTACTAGGCTTGATTACAAGTTGTAGCTCCAAGGATGCTCTCAAAGCTAAACAAGTTTAAACTTAACCAATCTCAAGTGGATTTTCCCAAAGTCACGGCACAATGAAGGATTGGTGAGAGATTAACCCAAAAATGATTCACAAATGAATTTCTAGGGTTTATTAGAGTTGGACAATGTTCATCTTGTGTTTTAGATCCATACAATGTGTATATATAGAGTTCCAACTCAATATGACTGTTTTTGGGGTATTTCGGTCATTTTCGGGTCAAAAAACTACTAGCCGTTTGACCCCCAACTGCTATAATTTTTTGAACAAAAACACTTCTCGGAGTTCCGAGACATTTCTCGGAGTTCCGAGCAAATTCTCGAAGTTCCGAGAATTCAAACAGAGCTTTTAATTTTAGAACCTGGAGCAATTCTCGGAGTTCCGAGACTGGATTTCCAGCAAACAGTGTCTCATTTGAACAATTAATATCTCCTTCGGTTCTCATCGGATTTTGATGTTCTTATACTCTACGGATATGAGAAAAGTGAGAGCTATCTGTTAAAAATATTTTCAAAAATATTTGAAAATATTTTAAATAACTTTTGATAGGATTTAGTTGCATATCCAGATTGTTGCTTCGGAACTCTGTTTTGTTCATTCTTGTGTTGAATGCCATATGGGTCACAACATGTTGGTACACCACCATGGCCATTCACTTATCCATTTAAGTCCTTAAAGGGTCTGTTAGTCTCTTTGAAAAACATATTTTTAGGGGCTTTAAGATGTGCCTTGATAAGAGAAAACACAAGAGAGAAAGGTGATACATACTACCATTCTAAGTACTCTCTTGTTCTCTTGAGCCAATCTTCATTTGATCTTCAATGGTGTGCTTGGCTTGCTTTGGGATCTTCAAGGTTGAGCTTCTTTGCTTGACACCTTTAAAGGATGATGCCACCATTTGGTTCAAGCTCCTTTGCAAGTTGTTGTTCCACAAGCTTTGGCCTTCATTGATCTTCCTTTGTTTGTTCAATGCTTTGAGATGGTTGTGTGGAACTTCTCCTTGGTTAATCCTCCAAGGTATGGTTTGTCCAAATATGCTCTAGCTCATTTGTCCTTTGTTTCGTTCATCGTCAAGCATAGGCCATCAATGGTATGTGCTAGCATGGATTGACATGTGAATTCCCTGTGTGTAGCACAACACTCAAGGCAAACAATTAGTCCATAAAAGACTAATCAATTTGTGTTTGTTAATCATCAAAACAAGGTGATTGAATGAACCCATGGGGAACCCTTGGGCTAACAATCTCCCCCTTTTTTATGAAGACAAACCAAATTGATTAGAGAGGTGGGAGGATCCTCTTATGATGATTAGATAAGCAAGATGAGTGCGACTACTCCCCCTCAACGTATGCATAAGTTATATTTAACAAATTATTGTACAAGAATGCATATGATTATGGATCTAATCAATTACACAAATTCTCCCCCTTTTGGCATTAGCAAAAAGGAAGGATTAAGCATTTAAGCACAATTACATAAAGCATCAAAGATATTCAATGAAAATATGATGCTCCCCCTAACTTCTTATCATGAGTTACCAATTAAAATATTTTTAGCATTTTTACAAGAAGATACTTTTTCATAAATGTTAGGTGGTAATGCACAACATATTGAAATTAGGGCTTTTGTATTTAGTAAAGATAATTTTTTATCAGAATCATTTAATCTTTTAGATCTAACATTTAAAACAAAATAATTTTTAATTATCTTTACCATATCTTTATCTAGACCTTTTAAATATGTCTTCATATGGATCAACCAAGATTCATAATCCGAACCATCCAAAATAGGTAGTCTAGATCCCATCTTTTATAGTTGTCAAAAATTAGATCGTTTAACTCTTAACCGGTTAGGGTCTTAATTAAGAGCCCAAGCTTTGATACCAATTGAAATCAAAGTATAATCCAAAGTATATATGGCATGATAAGAAACAATCAACATAGGAAAATCAATGGTTTTGTTTTAAATGTTAAATCTTAAAAGATTAAATGATTATGATAAAAAATTATCTTTACTAAATACAAAAGCCCTAATTTCAATATGTTGTGCATTACCACCTAACATTTATGAAAAAGTATCCTCTTGTAAAAATGCTAAAAATATTTTGGACCCTTTGAATGGGTATATATGAAGTCTCAACTCCATGTGACCGTTTGGGGGGCAAAAAAGTCAAAACTGGGTCAAATAGTCAACTAGCCGTTGGACCACAACGGCTATATTTTTTTGAACAAAAACACTTATCGGAGTTCCGAGACATTTTTCGGAGTTCCGAGCAAATTCTCGAAGTTCCGAGCAAAATTCTCGGAGTTCCGAGAATTCAAACAGAGCTTTTAATTTTAGAACCTGGAGCATTTCTCGGAGCTCCGAGAATTTTCTCTGAGTTCCGAGACTGGATTTCCAGCAAACAGTGTCCCATTTGAAAAATTCATATCTCCTTCGTTTCTCATTGGATTTCGATGTTCTTATACTCTATGGATATGAGAAAAGTGAGAGCTATCTGTTAAAAATATTTTCAAAAATATTTGAAAATATTTTAAATAAGTTTTGATAGGATTTAGTTGCATGTCCAGGTTGTTGCTTCGGAACTCTGTTTTGTTCATTGTTGTGTTGAATGCCATATGGGTTCCAACATGTTGGTACACCACCATGGCCATTCACTTATCCATTTAAGTCCTTAAAGGGTCTGTTAGTCTCTTTGAAAATATATTTTTAGGGGCTTTAAGAAGTGCCTTGATAAGAGAAAACACAAGAGAGAAAGGTGATACATACTACCATTCTAAGTACTCTCTTGTTCTCTTGAGCCAATCTTCATTTGATCTTCAATGGTGTGCTTGGCTTGCTTTGAGATCTTCAAGGTTGAGCTTCTTTGCTTGACACCTTCAAAGGATGATGCCACCATTTGGTTCAAGCTCCTTTGCAAGTTGTTGATCCACAAGCTTTGGCCTTCATTGATCTTCCTTTGTTTGTTCATTGCTTTGAGATGGTTGTGTGGAACTTCTCTTTGGTTGATCCTCCAAGGTATGGTTTGTCCAAATATGCTCTAGCTCCTTTGTCCTTTGTTTCGTTCATGTTCAAGCATAGGCTATCATTGGTGTGTGCTAGCATGGATTGACATGTGAATTCCCTGTGTGTAGCACAACACTCAAGGCAAACAATTAGTCCATAAAAGACTAATCAATTTGTGTTTGTTAATCATCAAAACAAGGTGATTGAATGAACCCATGGAGAACCCTTGGGCTAACAACATTGGTGTCCTAGATGTTTAGGCATATAGCTTAGTTTAGGCACCGAACTACGATCGACTCTGATTACAGTGAGGCTTGGATACGTAGGCAGCTTTGGATGCTTTGAATGGCATACCGAGCACGAGTCGGGCCTCCTCACATGGTGTGGGGGTTTTAGGATAGTTTACTTACTTCTTCTCTTAATTGAATTAATTAAAATACTTAGGATATTCTGAAATTAGAATTTAAGAGAACTCTCAAATAGATTGAATTCAATCCAATCAAGAAAATCAAGAGATACATTAAGGATTATATTGAAATTAGATTTTAGGACGCATGCCACATAGTTCGCACATTAATATAGAGTTAAATGAGTCATTTAAAAGAAATTCAAGAGAGTTAACTTTTGAAATTGAAGACCGGATTATCGGGTAAGAATGGTGCATGTGGTGGTGATTCCCCATACCTTCATTCTCGTAATCGGGTAACGAATCTAAACTTCTGGTCACTTTTGGGTCCCAGCTCTCTATCTAGTTGGCGACTCTATCATTCTCTTTTGCGTAAAATTCGGATTGCTTTAGTGATCCCAAGTTCACGGAAAAGATTAATTAAATCAATAATAAACAGCACACGCCAATCGCGTGGGTACGAGAGACCAAAAGAGAGAGGCGGGTTGCGCCGCCCCTCTCGCGGGATCGGGTCCCACAGTGCTATGTTTTCCAATGATCCATATAGTAGTACTTACAAGCCGGGATGGAGAAATCATCCCAATTTCTCTTGGAGCCAAGGGGGCTACCAAGGTGGGCCAACCTATTTCCAAGGCCAAGGCCAATTCGGTCAACCTAGGCCCACCTTCACTCCCCCTTATGTTCTGCCACCCCCTCCACCTCCTACTTTTCAAAATTCAATTTTAAATAATGTTCCAAATCAGCAACCTCCGGGTTTTCAAAAACACGGAGAGTCAGCCTGCATAGCTTCTTTGGAGAAGAACATGGAACTTCTCATGAGTACCTTCATGACAAGCCAACACAAAATGAAAAAATAAATTTCTCAACTCGCCACTGCTCTGCATGAGAGGGAAAAGGGGAAGATGCCAAGTCAACCCGTTCCGATGCCAAGCCAACCCGTTCCTACTCCAAGGAACTTGAATGTGAATGTGAATCCACAGGTACCGCCAAAACAATTGAATTCCATTCAACCAATTCCGCCACCGCAAGAGCCCTCCAACGAATGTAATGATGTATATGCTTTGGCAGAGAATATCACAAGGAAGAAATTAGATCCGAACCCTCTATAGATGATCAAGAAACAACCGAAGAGGTAAGTAAAGACTCCCCTCACGTAGATTCAAGTGCGGAACCCGAAAAGGTAAGTGAAGAGCAAGTAGTTTCACCGCCTGAAAAAGAATATGTGCCCAAGGCTCCTTTTCCGTTGAGACTTGCCAATAATAAGGTGGATGCCATGGATAAAATTTTAAATGTGTTTAAACAAGTGCAAATTAATATCCTCAGTTAGATGCGATTTCACAGGTTCCTACTTATGCCAAAGTTTTGAAAGATTTGTGTAGACAAAAGCGCACAACTAATGTGCCTAGGAAGGCTTTCTTGGCCGCAAACATAAGTTCTATTTTGTCTCAACAAATGGTGGCTAAGTATAAGGACTCGGGATGTCCTACTATTTCTTACACTATTGGTAATACAAAAATTGAACATGCTCCTTTGGCTTTGGGTGCAAGTGTAAATCTCTTGCCTTTTTCTGTATTTAAGCAATTAGGACTAGGAGACCTCAAACCAACCACCGTCACTCTCCAATTGGCGGATGGATCAATTAAGACACCCAAAGGGATGGTTGAGGATCTGTTAGTCAAAGTAGGAGATTTTTTGTTTCCCGTAGATTTTGTTGTGATAGATACGGAACCCGTTGCTAATATCAAGAATTAAATTCCTATCATCCTTGGTAGGCCTTTCTTTGCTACTAGCAACGCGTTACTTAATTGTACGAATGCCTTAATGAAATTGTCTTTTGGGAATACATCAGTGGATTTCAATATTTTTCGATTAGATAAACAATCTAATTTTCATGAAGAAATCAATATGTTGCATTCCTTTCCTAAAGATATTATTACTAATTTTGAAATTGGTTTTGATGCAGGTTTCCGAGAATGCTTGGACGAACTAGGAGATGATGGAGGAGATGACTTATTTTCCAAAGCCTTTGTCTTCCAAAATGTGGAGCCCATGGGTCCCTTAGCAACATCCCTTCCAAAGCCTTCGATTGAAGAGGCATCACAGTTGGAGTTGAAGCCTTTGCCTTCTACTTTGTGTTATGCTTTTTTGGGTGATAATTGTACTTTGCCTGTAATAATTGCTACGGACCTAACCTCTACTCAAGAGGAGGAACTCATTAAATTGCTAAAAGATAATAAGGAAGCCGTAGGTTGGACAATGGCCGACATCAAAGGAACTAGCCATTCGATTGTGCAACATCACATCCACCTTATTGAGGGTTCCAAACCTTCAAGGGAACCTCAAAGAAGGGCTAATCCTATGATAAAGGAAGCCATCCAAAAAGAGATCTTAAAATACCTTGATAATGGGATCATATATCCCATCTCGGATAGCCAATAGGTGAGTCCCGTTCAAATAGTGCCTAAGAAGTCGGGAGTCACCGTTATAAAATCCGCCACCAATGAACTTATACCTACTCGTATTCAAATGGGGTGGCAGGTTTGTATTGACTATCGAAAGCTTAATGCCGCTACTTGTAAGGACCACTTTCCTTTTCCTTTTATTGATCAAATGTTAGAAAGGTTAGCGGGTCACGAGTATTATTATTTTCTAGATGGTTATTCCAGTAGAACCAAATTTCCATAGCTCCTGAAGGTCAAGAGAAAACAACATTCACATGCCCCTTTGGAACGTTTGCTTATTGACGTATGTCTTTTGGGCTATGCAATGCACTAGCAACATTCCAAAGATGCATGATGAGTATCTTTTCTGATATGGTGGAGACCTTCTTAGAGGTATTTATGGATGATTTTTCTATTCATGGCTCCACCTATGCCGAATGTTTATATCATTTAAAGTTGGTCTTAGAAAGGACTAGGGAAAATAACCTTGTCCTAAATTGGAAAAAAATGTCATTTTATGGTAAAAGAGGGCATAGTTCTAGGTCACGTGATTTCAAAAGAGGGAATTAAGGTTGATGAAGCCAAGGTGGATCTCATTGTCCATCTTCCATCACCCAAAAGTGTGAAGGTTATCAGATCATTTTTGGGCCATGCGGGCTTTTATCCGAGATTCATAAAGGATTTTTCTGAAATTGCTAGGCCTCTAACCAATTTGTTGGCAAAAGATCAAATATTTGAGTTTTCCAAAGAATGTTTGGAGTCTTTTGAGTGTTTGAAAAAGGAGTTAACTACGGTTCCTATCATTCAAGCACCCATTTGGACCGAACCATTTGAAATTATGTGTGATGCTTCTGGCTTTGCTATAGGATCCGTTTTGGGCCAAAGAATTAATAAATTACCGCATGTAATCGATTATGCAAGTAGGACTCTTAATGATGCATAACTCAACTACACCACTACGGAAAAAGAATTTTTTACGGTTTTGTTTGCACTCGAAAAGTTTTGTTCCTACTTGAATGGATCGCATGTGATAATTTATACCGATCATTCTGCAATCAAGTATCTTGTAGGAAAGAAATATGCGAAAGCTCGCCTCATTAGGTGGGTTTTACTTCTTCAAGAGTTTAATTTTGAAATTAGAGATAAGAAAGGTACGGAAAACTTGGTTGTCGATCATTTGTCTAGAGTACCTAATGCAAAGGATGATGAAGGTCCAATTAATGAGAATTTTTCAGATGAGCAATTGTTTGCTATTTCTAGTGAACCTTGGTATGCGGATATTGTAAATTATTTGGTTACAGGTACGACACCGGATCATTGGTCCACCCAAGACAAATACCGGTTTCACTCACAGGTAATCATAGAATACTTCAACTGGCCGAATTGGAGGAGTTATGTAACGATGCTTATGAGAATTCAAAGATGTGCAAAGAGAAGACAAAAGCCTTTCATGACAAGCATATTTTGAGAAAGACGTTTCAAGAAGGTGAAAAAATTCTTCTATACAATTCACAATTACACATCTTTTCAGGTAAGTTAAGATCCCGTTGGGATGGTCCATATCTGGTGAACAAAGTTTTCTCCCACGACGCGATTGAAGTTTTAAATCCAAAGAATGGTGAGACATTTAAAGTGAATGGACAACGTTTGAAGCCTTTTGTTTAATTGCCATCATCTAATTTGGAAGAGGTCATGGATCTCCATGAGCCTCTTTATTCAAATCTTTCTTAAAAGAAAAAGGTACGCCCCTGTCTTCTCTTTATTGTCCTTGTTTCTATTTTTCATACATTGAGGATACTGCATGATTTAAGTATGGGAGATAGTATTTTTGGAAAACTTATTTGTGAGTTTCTTTTTATAGTTTAAAGTAGAAATATTTTCTTTTTCTTTGTTTTTGGTATCTTTACAAAAGATAGAAATAACTAGCTATTTTTGGAAAGAAATTTGTTTTCTTGTTTTAAGAAAGGAAATTAGTCTATATTTTAATTTTAGAATTTGAAAAATTAGAAAAAATACTTTCTACTTATAAATTTGTTTTCTTTTGGAATCTTGGTTTTAAAAGATTTGATGAGGAGACGAGAATAAAATGTTGGCTTTTATATGGTAAGTGAAAAAGGAAAGAAAGGTTGAAGGAAAAGAAAAAAAAGAAATTATTTTTTATCTAATCTTAACTTGTAGCCTTTTTTACTCGAGCAAGTAAGTCCGAAGGGTGTTCTACACCTAGTTCTTTAAAGCTATCAAGTTTGAGAGTAATTGACCAAAAGCTTGTTACATGGGTCATTTAGAAAGCTTAAGAGGTCAAGACATTGCACAGATCAAAATTTTGAGACTCTTACTGCATCAATCTCTAAAGATATATGCAAAAGTAATTCCAACACTGCTTAGTAACTTGGGTGTCAGGTGCAAGCCCTACATGTCATTCACGCCAACGACAGTAGAGGAATAATTGAGTTAAATTCTTAGAAATAATGGGAATGTGAAGTGAAAGGTGGAACCATATAAGTGTCTAATTTTCTATTAAAATTTCTAATTCAAATTCTTTTGTAACTAAGATGACATTAGAATTTACTCTATGGAAACAAAAGTGTGAAAATTTTAAAGGATGATTCCTTAATTAAAATATATGTCGAATTTCACAACTTGAATGGGATAACAAAGATCAAGTAAGGGGTATTCTAGAAGTTTCTATCTTGAGTATAATATTAAAGAAAAGGGAAGAGTTATATTTGGCTTTATTCTATATTAAGGATTTGTAATGTAAGTTTTTTGTTTTTGGAAAGTTTTATTTTTAGAATTTTATGTGTATATTCAATGCAAATACTCACGAGACACAACTCGTCCACTAGGGTAACCTAGGGGTTTAAAGGCTTGTTGCACGTGCTAAGTTCAATCGTGATTCATACGAAAGTGAGTTAGGATTTTGTTTTTGTCAAGTTTTATTTTTGTTTATTTTTCTTTTTTTGTTTGTTCGAGGACAAGCAAAGCATAAGTATGGGGAAATCTGATGAGCACATTTATGTGTGAATTGTAGGTAGTAAAATGATGCATATTTGATAATTAAAGCGGTACTACTAAGGTATTTTGCTTGATTTTGGTGTTTCAGGTTGTTTTCTTGAATTCTACGGAAAATGGAGCTTAGAAGATGGGAGCGCAACCCATTTATCACAATGCCCATCATTTGAAGGATTCAGATCATCTTATGGCCCACCAATTGGTTGCTTCGAATAAGCCTTGGGAAATCATTTTAGGGGTGAAACCAATTTAAATGGCGGGCTATAAAATGGATGGCTCAAATTAGCTCGTGCATTTGATTTGTGGGACACAACCCCACTTGTGTGATGTTCGGCCAAGCTTGAAAGAACGACCCCATCCATTGATTTTTTTTTGTGGACCATCGTTTGTACGGTCTAGATTGTTCTTTGGAGTGATTTGAAAGGCACAATCCTATTTATCTTGCAGCCCATTGATGGATGGTTGTGATCGTTCCATGGTGCCCAAATATCTCTCCTATACAATAGAAAGTGAGTTTTGACCAACTTTATATGGGGCCCATTTGTGTTCAGCCAACAAATTGGACGGTTGAGATCATCATTTAGAACCGAATTAAGGGGGTGCAACTCTTCACATTACAGTTCCTGGACCATTTTAGGGAAAGGATTGAGAAACAACTCATCTACATTAAGCCCAATAAAGTGAACGATTTGGATCAGCTCAAAATGGGATTCCATCCATCTAAATGGGGCTCATTTATTAGTGAAAACAACTAAAAAAAAAGAAAGTATACACATGCTTGAAAAAGTAATCTGATGTGTGTGTGTGTTTATACACATGTCCGCGTGTATTGTGTACATATAAGTACTATGTGAGCATGTGTGTGAAGCATGCACTATATGCATATACCATATCCGATCCACTTATGTGAGTATGTGTGTGATCATTTTGGCCCATGCACTATGAATATTGCTTGGAATTGATGTGCATGCATCACCCCCATCCATACTCTATTAGAAAGAAAATCCCAACTGACCATATTTCTAGGTAAATATGGAAACTAGCCCACATAAGTCACTGCTTCTAAATTGCTATGCATGCAAGTGGGACCCACTTGGGGTTTTGTAGTATTTGAAGGAAAGAAAGGGCTGTAATGGAAACTACATGGGAAAGAAAGAAAAGTTTCAAATAGTATTAAGAAAAAAAAGAAGAGACAACCTGTTTATGTTAGGCAATCAAATGGACGATTGGATCAATCTATGGGATGAAACATCTGAATTCCAAATTTTCTTTATTAATTCGTTCCAAGAGAAGTGGGGTCCACTAGCTTATTTTGAGTTTATCTTATTAATCAAATTCTCCTGGCATGGTATGTGAATGGCACGAATCATTGCCCAATTTGGACTTAAACCAACAAGGAAAAGTTTGTATGGTCGGTGATGCTTAAAAAAGGAGAGAGATCATGATTATATGTGCATGCATGTAATCACTTTTAGAAAGAAAGCCATATTGCTATTTTTTCAGAGGAGTTTTGGAAAGTTGTCTCTCTTAAATGGTGCATTCCACAATTATCTCTTGCCGTCAGATCTTTCCCATTAACTGCTGGAATTTCCTAATTTTTTCATCTTAATTTTGACCATTTCTATTTTGGTTTCTAATGTGGGAATTGTTTCTTATTTTTTTGGCTGCAATTACTATTTATAAGTTACAAGTTTCTAATGTGGAAAAATCTTGCAGGTGAGGTCAGCAATCCATCAAAAGATCGTTATAACTGCAATATGAACAACCACAAAGAATAGCAACTGCACTATTACTGGCTCCAAAAATAAACTGAGGATAACATACAAAAAAGGGAAATACTTTTGGAATTTCAAAGACAAAGAGAGCATGCATGCCTTAGTTTTAGAATTTTTCTTGAAACAAATAAACAATCCTCTTTTCTTAGTAACAAAAAACCTTTTTATTCCCTCAGAAGATTCGAACATCATCCTCCTTCTCTTCCAATTTTCATTTTCTTTTACTCTCGACCCTTTGAACTTTTGTTTTTACTCTCTTTCTTGCTCTCTTGCTGAAATACAGGTGTGACAATTCAAGAGATGGGGTGAATTGGTCAATTAGAAGTTTTAGGCTTAACTAAGAGAAGATTAAAAATTAATCCTTTAATTAAGCACTAATTAATCTAACTCTTGTTCAAATAATCATATTAGTGAAATCTAGGGATTAGACATTCTAATCATGCACATTTGCTAACCCTTGTTCAAATAGATATTATAATGCAATTTTGGGTTTAGACATTTAACTTGAGTGCATTTACTAACCCTTGTTCAATTAAAGCATAAACATAAGTAAGGTTAGAAATTACCAATCACCACACGTGAAGAGAAGGAAAGGAAGAGAGAGAGAGACAATGAACACAAGATTTATAGTGGTTCGGTCTATCACAAGACCTACTCCACTCTTCACGTCCACGCATGAGTTCCACTATCTCGATTATCCTTCAAGCCCGGATCAATGATCCATTACATGACCAAGCTTTTCCATTCTCAAGGGCCAAAGCGAGGCCTGTTTTTTCATTCTCATGGGCCAAAGCGAAGCTCATCTGCACGAAGCCTTCGGCGAGAGGACACACCGTCATAGCCTTCGACGAGAGGACACACCGTCATATGTCGCCTTCACCTTTCTTAACGGGCCGAAGAGGAGACCCTCGTCTTCATGATTCTTAATGGCCTGAAGAGAATACCCTTAATGAAGAACAAAGAAAATGAAAAACACACAACGCCTCTTAAATAGGCAGATTACAACTTTGTAAGCTCACATTCACTCCAAAAGACTAAGCAAAAAAAAGCCCTATGGAGTGCCTCTTGATAAGATATAGAAATGGAAGATCAGAGATGTTTTGCTTTTGATTTTCAAAATGAAGCTTAAGGAGAAATGGGATTTGATCATTTTCAAATATTCAAAAAGCTTGTAGAGATAGGTTTTAATCATGTATATATAGTATATTTGAAAATATGACCGTTTGGGGTAAAACTATAAATAACTGGCTTGAAAAAGTCAAGCAAAAAATGCCCCAACGGCTAGTTTTTCTTACCGTCGCGGTCGACCGACCACCGCGGTCGCTCGTCCCTATCGGGTGTCCGTTTATATTTTCAAATTTCTTACTATCGCAGTCGAGCGGCCCCATGGCGGTCGTCCTGCGAGGTCAACCTGTTAGGTCAAAAATTTGGCTCAAAAACCTATCCGCGGTCGACCGACCCATTGCGGTCGTCCGCCAAGCCCAACCTGGATGTTTTTTGAATTTCCAGAAAATCAATCCGTGGTCGACTAGATTGGCCCGGTTGACCGGCCCGATAAAATCCGAGATGTCCTGGATTTCCAAGTTCCATCCCGCGGTCGCCCGGCCTAGCCCGATTGATTGGCCCTGAGTAAAATTTCATTTTTAACTTTAAAATGCAGGGGCTTTTAGACCATGGTTTTGGGCTTAAGTCCTAGTTTTCAAATAAATTTTTGGGTGTGTTAATGGTTTTCAAAGATGTAAAAAGTTAAGTGTTCAAACCTTTTGAAAATATTTTGAAAGTGCATTTAAACATAAAATCAAGAGGACTCTAAATACATTCTAAAATGATACCATTGAGTCTTCTTGGAATGTATTCGCTCCTTTTTCACTTTCTTGGACTTCTTCGGTTTGAGTGAACATCTTAACTTTGTCTTCGCTCTTGTGACTTCCTCCAAGCTTCAAATCATGTTGAGAGGTGCATGAAGAGTCACCATGGCATGTTCAGCTCCAAGCTCCTTCTTGACACTTGCTTGGAACTTGTGAAATCTTCACGATGAGCTTCTTAACTTGATCATCTTCAAATGAGGATGTCGTCACTGTAGGTGCAAGCTCTTGGTTCCTTTGCTCCTTAATCCACAAGCCATGTGTTGAGAAGAGTTGTGTAATGATGATTATGACATGAAATTCCTGTATACAACACAACACCTCAAAGCAACACATTAGTCCATAAATGCTAATCAATTTAGTTTGCTAGCATCAAAATAAGAAGGTAAGGTGAATGATTAACCCATGAGAACTCTTGGGCATACATTCTCCCCCTTTTTTATGATGGCAAACAAATTGATTAGAGAGGCAGAAGATATAAACTAAATAGATGAATAAGCATTAAATACTATAAAGAATGAAGCCATGCTCCCCCTCACTATATGCACAGTATAATAAATGAATGTAAAGCATATGGTGCATACAAAATATGAACTTCCTAATCAATTCCCAAAAGTCTCCCCCTTTTGGCAACAGCAGAAAGGTAGGGATGTGCAAGTGAAAGTGTAAGTGGGGTGTCAAGAGGAATGATAGCTTATCTAAGCTATATACCAAGTATATGATATTGCATTAAATCTCATAGCATGCTTATCAAAATATAAAACAAGGTAAAGTGCATGATAAGCATTTTTTTTTAGTGCAAAAGATATGCAAGTTAAGCACAATTATGGGAGCAATAGATCATGTGAGCATATCATAATGATCTATATAAACATGAATATGAACCCATTTGGCTCTCCCCCTATATATTTGTCAGAGGCCCTAAGTGAAACCTATGTTATAGGGCATGACAAACAAAATGGTTAAGCATGTGAATGATTTGGATACTTGGGCTTCATTTGCAACTCTTGAAACAGATAAGTGTCTACCTGAGCAACGATATGCTTAGATATATGACCTAACCTTTCAAGTTCATAAGTTGCATTATGTAGGGGATTTCTTGACAGTATGCAGACAAGTCTCTTCCAGAGTATGTATATACTCTAAAATGTGACATAACTTTTGGAGATCACTTGTTGCTTGCCCTTATAGATTTACATATGTAAAAATGTAAGGTCCCCCTGACTATGTGCATCCAAATATACATTTGAATATCAAGCACATAGGCCCTTGATTTACATGTAATCACCTTTAACCATTTAGAGTTGCTCCATTCAAATGATAGTCACAGATTGAATTGGAATGGATGATTATTAGACATGACATATTGCAATGAAAAGAGTATAGTCTAATAAACACATGGATAAAAGAATCAAACCAATAAGGTACATATCCATGGCAACCAAAGATCATGTATATATAGATAATATAATACTCTATATACATGATCAAATGATGGAAGATTGATACCACATTTTAATTTAATACATTTTGAAATGATAAAAGTGGTATTTGAAAATCTCTCGAAAGAAGTACAACTAAACTTCTTTTCTTCTATTCGAAACTCTTCTACTGATGAATGTTTAGAAGAGCTTAGATCAATGCTGGACCCTTTCTTCCATGTAAGGGAGCATCTTTTGACAAATCTTTCGGATTTAGAGATTGGGTACTTGTTTTAAATCTTCTCCTTCAACAAAGGGTCATCCTTGAGAGGATGAGCATGAAGTGCACATGCCAGCCTTTGGACATGAATCTTCAATTTCCTTAGTCTCTGTTCATCATTCACTGTGGAAGAATGTAGAGATGGACAGAGGAAAATTGAGTATATCTACCATCTTATTACATCTGGCACGATGGAAGGAGACAAGTACTAAAGACAAGCTGCGAAGGACATATGGTTTGAGTGGAGTCCTCTGAAGCTAGAATCTTGAACGAGATGATAGGACATGACAAACTCAAAAATATTTTTAAATCATCCCTCTTCCAAGAAATTGTCATTGGCCTTTGATAATTCTTATAATGTAAGGCCTGACAATATACAATGGCTTAGATATGAATGTTAAAAGCACAGCCATTGGATCTTATCATGCTAATATATTTTTATTTAAAAATACATGATAAGAGATTACTTCATAGACAATGAGATGATCATCTCAAGCACTGTCCAATGAAGAAGGGTTCTAGAGATTTTTCAAACTCTAGAACAAGATACTTAACATTGGCGGAGATAGAAACATATAAGTCTATCCAAGATAAGTATAAAGCCTAAAAGGATATGATACTAAGGCATTAGGCCAAGGAAACTTGTTAAAAGATGAGAGATGAACTCAACTTTAAAGAATAGGACAAGACCTAACTACAACACATATGGAGCAATGTGGCTCCACATGAGTGTACTTATCATATGTGATGCACATCAAACATCATATGATAAGATACATTGACAGACATTGAGCATGTATACCTCTCCCTTTGAAAATGACTCATACAGTGTATGAATCCAAAGGGCTGTCCAACCATAGAGACACCAAGGGATTTAAAGTGAATGATTTACAAACCACCCTTGGGCTATAAATGCATGATTGCTATAGGTAGTCATATGATACCAAAAGAAATGACAACCTAGCAAACCATGCTCCCCCTAAATATGTGCATATAATATATATATATATATATAACACACAGCACATATGGCTTATTATGGTTAAGATGCTGGCTAAAAGCCAAAGAAATTAGTGTTTTAATTAAAGGTGAGTGTACACTCTCCAACTTACTAGGTAAGAGGACTAAGAGTACCAATTGAGTGATTTTTAAATTTAAGTTTACCATCTTTACCATGTACCCAATAGCATACAAGCGAAAAATAATTATAGATTATATAGATTATCAATTCAGCTTAAATCTATAGAACTTAGACATTATAAGAGGGATTAATAGAATCCCATGTCTAAGAGAGACATCCATGGCTCATGCAATGAGAGCATTCATGGATAGTCTACCATGTTTGGACAAAAGAATCATGGTCCAAACATCTATGCCTACATCCATAAACTACTATATATAAGATAGGGCATAAGCACAGAGTGCAAAAGGCTCATGGAAAACCAAGATGTGTGGGAAATAAGTGTTCCCAACACAATGTGTTACATGATAACCACTACAATGAGAAACTACCTGTGGACCCCGATCTGAGAGGACCCGTGCCGAGGGACGCGAGATCCCTCCTGCAGTCCTCTAAGATCTCCACAACGAGAATGAGAGCTCTACCAAGGAACTCTCGAAACGGTGCCACCCTCATAGCATAGCACGAGTGGCGATATAAAAAAGAAAGAGATACATCTTGATCCAAGGATGAATCCCCCCAACTGACCGGACGGAGGCGCTCCTATAACTCTAGGACAAACCCCTAATTCTAAAACAAACACAAACGAGCACACAACAAATCAAAGACAAACTCCTAACTCTGAAACTCTCTATCTAGGACAAACTCCTAACTCTAGAGAAAAATCTTGTTGAAAGCAAGGTTTTGAAGAAAAAGGGTTAAAGCATTTTTATTTACAAAGTTTGGCTGGACTTGGGATGAAGATCTCAAGCTGTACTACGTACCTCGTGGAAGAGGATCAAGCCAACGTAGTTCGAAAACGAACTTTCCTAACTAAAACCTAGCACTCCAAATGATTTAAGGGTTTTAATGTTTTTCAAATATTTTTGATATTTTTAAAGTTTTCAAATATTTTTGAGTTTCAAATTTCTAATGTTTTTGGATTTTAAAATATTCCAATGCTTTTGGATCTTTAGATGTTTTAACCTTCAAGGGAACACGCAAGCGTAACCACAAACTAGGGCAAAACCCTAAATCTAAAGGGGAAACTCCTAACAAACAACAAGCGTCTCAAAGAGACGAACCACAACACGTAAAGAAGTGTCCCAAGAATAGAGAAAACGAATCTAAAATCCTAAGTAAGCAAAGCTCTAATAAGACTGAGTTAGTCTCTAACCAAGATGAAGTAACAACTCAATACTAAAGAGGGGTACAAATGAGTCAATGACTCTCTAATAACGCTACCAAGAATGAGGAAAAAATGAGTCAGAGACTTGCTAGAAGAAAGGGCTCTAACATGGGGCTAGGTAAGCTTCCTAATGGAGAAACTCTCTAAATGAGACAAGGTCTGTCTCCAAATAAGGGCTCTATAAATGAGACAAGGTATACCTCCTAATGGGGAAACTCTCTAAATGAACAAGGCTTACCTCCAAGGGAGGATCATCTTAATGAGGCAAAGCATGTCTCCTAATATAACTCCTTAATGAGACCACAATGGTCTCCTATATGAGGGGAAGACTCTATCTAAAAGGTGTCTAAAAGACTAGGAAAGTCTACTAAAAAAAGGAGGGGAGCGCTACTCGGACCAGGCAGGTCCCCTAAGGATGGGCTTGGGCTAACGCCTTTATCGCTCTAGCAATGAATAAAGAGTAATGTCAACGAAACCAAAGAATAAGCATTATAATATTTTTGTCAACATAAAAAAGATAATCTTCTATATTATTGCTGCTCCATGATAAAAGAATATCTCAAACACGAAATGGTCATAAAACTGATGATACAATAACTCTAATTTCACAGCAAGATGATTCCAACAGTACCTATGTATACAAATCAAGCATACAATTAATACTGAAAGGAAACTAACCACTAATCTTTCATAACTAAAAGGCATTCAGTAAAACTTATTAACAGCTTTAGCACTTTTATTTCCTTGTTGTATGTCATATCTAACTGCTGGTTTAAAGACACCATTCATTCTCATTCCAACTTACAACAAACAGACTCAACTTTGTGCAGTCCAAACGAGACAATTGCATAATAAAATGAATGGTGATTGGAGTAGATAAAGCCTTATAGGGACAACCACTACGTGTTTCTAAACAAATACAAATCATAGATGCAAAGAGTAGAAAATTGTAGAATAGATCCTACAAATTATAACTATAGGGTATAAAAATCTACAGGACAGCAGCTATAGGCTTTCAACCAAACACACATTATAGCTATAAAATAACAGGGTCAGCACCCCCAAGAAAACATTTTCTTTCTCATTTCAAGTATCCAACACTTCAAATCATATATCTTCATGAATTCTGAAAATAATTATGTCCCTAAACTCATTTCTATAAACAACAAGCTGAAAGAGGAGTGCTACCCATTTCTATTTATCAACAGATAAGAATTTCATATGATGACATTATTAAATCATGGCAGTGAGCCCTGTATGAAGCTATGTCCACAAGACAAACAAGTTGAACAACTATAGGTTATAGCCAATCCAATAAGAAGTGGGAATCTCTCTTCAATATCCCCAATCAAGGAAACAAAATTACACTAAAATTAAACCCAAAAATGCACAGATCCATGCAACACTAATCATTTCTGAGCATAGCATTCTCAGACATAATAATTGCTAAAGTATGATTCAAAAATCAACTCCATCAGAGGACCAAAATCACAGGCATATCACTCAACAAATCAGCTATCATGCAATCACAGATGTAATTTTAAGAAGATTTATCAATCAGATCTAGCAATTTTTGCAAGGAAATGACCAATCTAACTGTAACGATATCAAGCTTGAATAAACCCAAGAATGTTCTAAAGACAAAAGAAAACAATGGGATCAAATAATTCTTACTCCCGCACCCTCGACATGGGGTAAAGAAACGAGATCAAATAAAGCACACAATAAAACCCTCGACATGGGGTCTCTTGTGAAATCAGATGGTACTCATACCCTTGACATGGGGTAGAGTGATCATCTGATTTCCTACATCCATTGAGCACACATAACTTTCCAATCCATCTCCAACACAATTTACACCATATTATGTCCAAATTTATGAACTGATACCCTACTTTCGACAGAGCAAAGTCAGCCATCACAAGCATTTTAGCAATACAAGCAGGGTTAGAAATGCTACTTGAATGACAGAGATGACCAAGAGGAAAGATGCTTGAAGAGTGAATTTAGTGCCAAGGAGCCCACTGGGGAAGGAAATCTTCGGGATTTAAGTCCCAATTGCTCAGATTGAGATTTGGAAGGGATGAATCTGAAGGTATTCTAGGTCTAAGGCTTAGAAATGGGTTTGGAGGTTAACGTAGAAAGAGAATGAAGATGATTGAATTGGAAAAAATGGAGGTGGAGGCTAAGAGTAGAAGATGGGATGAGGGTAAAATCAAAGTGGGTTTGGAAGGTGAAAATGGTGGAGATTGACGGAGGTGATCGGAGGTGGTGTTGAAGATGAAGTCAAATTCCCTCTCCTTCTCCCTCTGCTGCCTCTCTCTTCTCTCTCTTTTCTCTGCAAATTTTTTTAATGCTTTCTAAACAAAATGGGGAAAAACCCCTTCTCTCTGCAACTTTAAATGGGAGAAACAAATGGGTTTTGGGTAAGGGTTTGAAGTGAACAGAAATGGGTTTGGGAATTTTTCTAAAGGGGGTTTGTAGAGATTGTGGATGCCAGATTCCGGCGAGAATCCGACCGGAGAAGGTAACCGGAGTTGGGTTTGGGTCTTGCTAGGTGTGGGTGAGATGGGTGATGGGGTTGGAGATGACCGGCGGCAAGGGAGAGGCCAAGGAAGATGATTGGTTGGAGGAGACGATGGCCGCGGCTCCTTTTTCTACCTCTCTGCAAATGGGTAAAAAAAATGAGATGGGTTTGGGAGGATATGGCCGGAAGATGGAGGTGAAAGGGGGGAAGATGGAAGGTGGTAGCTACAAAAATGGGTTTATGGCAATGAGAGAGAGAAGCGGCTGAAGGTGATGGTGGAGTGGTCGGAGAAGACGCTGGCCGGCCGGAGAAATGGCCGGAGATGGTTGATGGGTGGCTTACTTTTCTCCTCCCTCCTTCTCTGTTTTCTCAATCTCTTTCTCTATATATATATATATATATATATATATATATGTGCTCCTCCCTTGGCTCCCTCTGCAAACGAAAGGAGTTGGATGGTGGGGGGATTTCCAACGGGGTTACCGGAGATGATGGTGAGATTGGGGCTTAGTAATGGAGGAGTTGGGGTTTTGATGTGGGGATGGTGGCGATTGAGGTGGGGTCTGATTTAATGGGGGTGGTGGCCGGAGAGAATGGGTTTTGAGATGGGTTTGCAGAGATAGGATAGGGAAGAAGAAGATGGATGTGTTGGTGGTTGTGGATTTGGATGGCCGGATTCCGGTGGGGTTTGCCGGATTTAATGGTGGAAGAAGGGTAGTGGGAGCTTGTGGTTGGGTGAAGAAGAGGATGAGGAAAATGAAGTGGGTTTGGTCGAGTGGTGGCTGTGGTGGTGGTAAGGGTTCAGGGAAGAAGAAGATGGGGTTTGTGATGGTGGATCAAAGGGAAGATGGGTTTGGATTTTAAGGGTCTCCATCTTCTTCCTTTCTTCATCTGCTCTCTGGTAAAAAAATCCCCTCCTCCTACAAACCCTCATTCGTTGGGTTTATAGAGAAGGAAAGAAAAAATGATGTTTTCTACCCCCCATTTCCCCCTTTTGGACAGCCCTCTATAGTGCATTTATCCATACTCTTTTTCAAAGCTGAGGGGTGGCTCGAGCGAGAAAAATAGAGATGATATATTCATACCCTTTTGCTCCATGGGCAGCCCCCACCTATGCATTTTGGCTACTCTTCACACATGGGGAAGGTGGTCCGGGGTAAGAGCAGAGGAGAAAATTTTTGCAACAAATATCTCTTGACAAATGATCTCAACCCTCCAAATCACCTTTATGGATGGAGGGTTGGGATCGAGGGCTTTTTAACCACCTAGGAAGCTTCCTAAGATGCTCTCCCAACTAATCCTAGTCCTTAACCTCCCTTAGGCTAGATTATGTTCTAAACATTACTTGAAGAGAAAGAAAAGGATCTTTCTTATTTACAGAATTGCCCAGCTCCTGGATAACGCACCCCTCAATTATGCTGTACACTAATCTGTGCACCCACATATCCTCCTGGACAGTCCACAATGGCAAATTTGAACTGGTGTTCTAGATTCCAACAAAACCCCTTTTCTGGCTAAATCGCCACCCTTCTGAACTTGTACCACGACACTTTCTGAGGTTTGCTCGCTGGGCAAATTAGCTCGAATTTCGATGAAATTTTGCAGGGACCTCGGTGGAACCCTAAGCTAACCTAGGGCACAATTTGGGACCTCAGAACACTAATTTGAAAAAGGTAAGCACAAAACATGGAGGTGTAGGGCACGGTCAAAATGGGGTGTCTACAGATGCCCCTCTTTGGCAGAGTGTGCTTGTCACACGAATGGCAAAGCTGAACAGACAACACATTTTGCCCGGCCTGAAAACAAAGTAAAACATGTTTTTGGGTTTTGACTCTAAAATGATATTCACAAGGGTGGGTAAAACAACAGAATAACACTACGAGACTAAAAGACTGAAAACAAAAGGGAGATAACCTCTCACCGACTCTTAACTCGGTGCTTGCATTGAAGAATGAAGATTTTGATTGACAATTTAAATCAAGAATCACTTGGCCAATTATCGGGTGTTAAAACAGGTAAAGAATACTTGAGAAGACTCAAAACCGGATTATGAAATTACCAAAACGGGTAAAGAAGGTTTGAGAAGACTCAAACTGTCAATACCGGAATACAAAACGGGTAGAGAGTGTTCGAGAAGACTCAAACTATCAATACCGGATAGGATGATGATACATCGAGTTTTTATCCTGGAATCGAGAGCCAGATCATTCAAAACGGGTAAAGAATATTTGAGAAGACTCAAACTTTCGATACCGGATTACAAAACGGGTAGAGAATGTTTGAGAAGACTCAAACTTTCAATACCAAATAGGATGATGATATATCGAGTTTTTATCCTGGAATCAAGAGCCAGATCATTCAAAACGGGTAAAGAATGTTTGAGAAGACTCAAACTTGCAATACCGGATTACAAGACAAGTAGAGAATGTTTGAGAAGACTCAAACTTTCAATACCGAATAGGATGATGATACATCGAGTTTTATCCTGGAATCGAGAGCCAGATCATTCAAAACGGGTACAGAATATTTGAGAAGACTCAAACTTTCGATACCGGATTACAAGACAAGTAGAGAATGTTTGAGAAGACTCAAACTTTCAATACCGAATAGGATGATGATACATCGAGTTTTTATCCTGGAATCGAGAGCCAGATCATTCAAAACGGGTAAAGAATATTTGAGAAGACTCAAACTTTCAATACCGAATAGGATGATGATACATCGAGTTTTTATCCTGGAATCGAGAGCCGGATCATTCAAAACGGGTAAAGAATATTTGAGAAGACTCAAACTTTTGATACCAGATTACAAAACGGGTAGAGAATGTTTGAGAAGACTCGAACTATTAATACCGGATAGGATGATGATACATCGAGTTTTTATACTGGAATCGAGAGCCAGATCACTTTTAACGTAACCTCCTAGAGGTCAAAGAGAAGGAAAAATGAGAAAATGGTTAAAACATAGCATAGCTAGAAGTCATTAGGAAAACATGACTTTTACCAAAGGTATAACTCAAGGACATTCAATGAAATCTTGTGGGCATTGGCCTCAAGTGAACTAAAAATTCTACTTATATATATATATATATATATATATTTTTTTTTTTTGCAAAACTAAATTCCAAATTCCCATGAGGATTGAATGTTTCTGAAAAACTAATAAAGGAGCTTAGCTCGAAAAAAAGGGGGGGGAGCTTCTCTTATCTTTATTTGATAAGAATAGCCATTTCAATCCTAGATTTTTGTTCGACGTCTTTTATGACTTGGGAGACCAAGTCATAAAAGATGCCCCTAGTATGATTTTATTTCCATAACAAGATTCAAAAGAGAGCAATACGCAAGGGTCCAACCAAAGGTTTTCATTTCAAAGAAATGCTTGAGGTTACAAGGCTTTCACAAATACAAGAAAATAGGTTCTGCTCAAAGCATTCTACCTTCTACACTTCGTGATAACATTCCGAATAAACTTGAAAAGTTGTCCCTTCTGAACTCTGCTCTGTTCGGCTCTGTCCGCAGGAGATGCAACTTCTTGCCTTTAAAACTTATCACCCCAGCTTCAAGAGGAATACAAACTAAACCTAACCTTTAAGACTTGACCTTAACTTGACAATGAAAAGATTTTGACACACGATAAACGGGACTTTGACAAATGACAAGCGAAAGCTTTGACAAACTCACAACTTAGATTCTAAGAAGAGACTGAATCTGCTTCTTAATTTGATAAATGTTTAAGGTGGTAACAGTCTACCGCTTTTAGGATCTTTTGAATACCGTATCTAAAAATGTTTCATTCCTCTTTTCGGTATTTCAATCATGGTTATTACCTCCTTTGGATTACTTAGTTTTAACCACTTTAACTTGAAGAAGTATCGAAAGAAATTATGCTGGCGCTTACTCAAACTCTGAAGTAATGCCAAAAACAGTAGTACGATCGGCTTTCGGAAGCTTTGTCCTTTGTGAAATCAGTGCCATGACTGAGTCGCCCTTTTTAGGGTTTCGATTCAGCGGACCGCACGCCTTAATTTTTACCTGGACTGCCTGCCCTTGCAGGTTTTCCATCCAGCAGGCTTAATGCTCTGACTTTTGCCTAGACCGCCCTTTTGGGTTTTCAGTCTACCGGGTCTGAGACTCCCTTTTTTTTTCTTTTCTTTTTTTACAAACCTGGGCCAATAACACCAGAAGGACTTTTAGGTAGGCTTGGGTTCAAACAGGTTAATTTTGCTAAGTTTTGAGCAATTAGACCGAATCTGGACCCTCCAGACTGCCTACGTATCCCCAAAGAAATTGGGAATCAGGTCCCGCGTAGTTCGAGGTTAATATCTTTTATGACGAAAGTCATAAAAGATGCCCCTGGTTTAAGTTTGATAAAGAGGTTTTGCTTTTTGGCTCAAAGGAGTTTAGCAAAAAGGGTTTTCATTTTTGAAATCTGGGCTATTGCCTTAAAAAGCTCAAGTCGTTCAAAGATGGCCTTCTAGTGTTTTAGGCATAATATTTCTTTAACTGATCCAGGTTTGTAGGTTCTGTTAATTTTTCTCCATTTTCATCGAGGAGTCTTACGGCTTTTCCCAGCAGGACTTCATCGACAATATAAGGACCAGACCAATTTGGACGAAACTTCCCTCTCGGATCAAATACCGGTGCCCTATAGGACTTCAAGACAAGATCCCCTGGTTTCCAATCTCGAACACGAACCTTCTTATTGAGCGCCCTTTCAATCCGCCTTTGACACCCTTGGATATGATACAGAGCTCGTAGCCTCTTCTCATCTATCATCTGCAGGTCCTGATGTCTAGCCTTCGCCCATTCAGATTCTGGCAAGCTTGCCTCTATCATCACTCTTAGAGATGGGATTTTGAGTTCAATAGGCAAAACTGCTTCCATTCCATACACTAAAGAATACGGAGTGACACCTGTAGAAGATCTGATCGACGTCCTGTAAGCCCACAAAGCATAAGGAAGCTTGTTTGACCAGTCTTTGTAAGTTTCTGCCATCTTGCTGATGATTACCTTGATGTTCTTGTTTGCTGCTTCGACGGCTCCATTCGTCTGCGGCCTATAAGGAGACGACTTGTGATGCTTTATTTTAAACTCTTCACACAAGTGTGCTACTTCCTTCTTGAAGTGAGAACCATTATCCGAGATTAACTCATGAGGTACTCCATATATGCAAATAATGTTTGTACGGATAAACTTCGCAACAGAGGTAGAAGTCAAAGAAGTAAAAGAAGCAGCTTCAATCCACTTCGTAAAGTAGTCGATGGCAACCAAAATATACTCATGTCCGCTGGATGACTTTGGAAATACTTTTCCAATGATATCTATTCCCCACACTGAAAACGGCCACGGCGAAGTGAGAGAATGCAACTCTAAGGGAGGTACATGAATAAGATTTGCGTAAACTTGACATTTATGGCACTTCTTTACAAAGGCAAAACAATCTGCTTCCATTGTAGGCCAATAGAATCCAAGTCTAAGGATCTTTCTAGATAACATCTTCCCATTCATGTGAGGTCCACAAACGCCTTCATGAGTATGCTCGATAAGCTCGGCTGCTTTGTCTTCATCAACACACAAAAGCTGGATCCCATCGAAAGATCTGCGATATAACTGTCCACCACAAATAACAAAATTGGCAGCTAATCTCTGAAAGGTTCTGCGCTCTTTCCCAGAAGCCTCAGGTGGATGCCCTTCACCAGATATGAGATTCTTGATGTCTGTATACCAGGGCCTTCCATCTGGACACCTGGCGGCTATTTCGATAATGTTCACATGCGCTGGCTCCCATTATAATCGCACTGTAAGCGGCCGGACCTCCATTGTTGCTGAAATGTCTAACATAGAAGCCAGTGTAGCCAAAGCATCAGCAAAATGATTCTTTGTTCTGTACAAGTGAGTGAATGTAATACTCCTGAACTTTTTGACCAAGGATTCCAGATATGAATTATATGGGATCAATCTATCTTCCCGAGTCTTCCATTTTCCATTAGTTTGGCAAATGATCAAGATGGAATCTCCAAACACATTAATGTCTTGAATCTGCAAAGCTAAGGCTGCCTCCAGTCCGGCAATACAAGCTTCATACTCTGCCATGTTGTTGGTGCACTCAAACTACAACTTGATAGATATAGGGATATACTCCTTCTGAGGGGATACGAGTACTGCTCCTACTCCCTGACCCTGGTTATTAACTGCACCATCAAAGTACATTGTCCATCTGGTATTTGGAGTATCTTCTTCAACATCCATAATCTCTTCATCAGGAAATTCAGCCTTCAGGAATGCATTCTCTTCCACAGGGGAATTAGCTAAATGTTCTGCGATGACCCGCCCTTTAACAGACTTTTGAGTGACTTAAGTAATGTCGAACTCAGATAACAATAATAACCACCTTGCGGTTCTTCCAGTAAGAGCAGGTTTCTCAAACAAATACTTCAACGAATCCATCCGTGAAAGCAGAAATACCTTGCTTGATAACAAATAATGTCTGAGCCTCTGAGTTGCCCGAAGTAGTGCTAGACAGGTATTCTCCAAGATTGTATAATTCACCTCGTATTCTGTAGACACCCTCATTTTGCTACACTTTAACCAACAATAACCTAATATATTGATCCGTGGAATTTCATTGGTAAAGTATGCATCCTCAAATTTTCTGAAAACCGAAATGATAAAGAGATGTACCTGGTGAGATGATTAGATCCGAAAAATTGAAAAATACCCTGATTGGTGAATTTAGTGTGTTAAATCCATGTGAGATCCCCTCTATCATGGATTTATATGTTTTAGGTCATTAATATCTCGATCTGACTTTACGGATCATCAATCGGGACAAAATAAGCTAGGGTCACTTCACAGCCCGGGACCTGATTCCATTCCGAGACCCAATTTCCGTAAATTGTTAGATCAAGGGCAGATCTTAACCTGGGTGTCTTTCCTTACTAAGAATTTGTGATCATTTAGTCAAAATAGGATTGATCAAGGTTAATCTCAAATTCAGATTAAACATTGTGTCACTTAATTGAGCAAAAACCCAGTGAAAAATCACGGATCAATGTGGGTGAACGAGAGCCGTCGAAATAATTTAACCAAATTATCAATAACAGTGTTTTCAGTACTTTAATTGTTGTCAAAATTCATATTTCAAAGGTTAGGATCATTCATCAAAAATTGATTAAGTTGGTTGGATCAATCGAATCGTCAATTTGATCAACGGTTGGAAAAACGATTCGCTGTTAAAAACCGACAGCTCGCATTGGTCAAAAATTCTGAAAATAATATTTCTATGGCAACATTGGGCTTAAATGAAAGAGGAAAAATCAACGATTTTAATGGCGAAAGAATTCTCGAAATCGGAGTTCAAAATCTCCTAAAAACCGCGTTTTTCAATTTTTACATTCAAAATATTTGAAAAATCTTTTACAAGATTCTAGGAGATTTGGAGGCATCATCTCGTCCATTCTTTCGATCGAAATTGATCTCAACCACCCAATCTTATTCCATATCATTGCAAAGATTTCAGGATATTTGGAGACCCGATCTCGCCCGTTCTTTCGATCACATGGAGATTGTAGTTAATCGCAACCATCCAAATCATTGCCATTCTCTACAAAGGCAACCAAATTGGACATTTCCCTTACCTTGAAATTTGCTTCCAAAATCTACAAAGATTCCAAGGACAAATGGCATCATCTTGGACCTTGAATTGTTCCTAAATCTTTAGTACCTGATCCTGGCCGCATAAGTGCCTGTCATTTTTAACATAGCCATGGCTTAAATGGAAGATGCCAAAGAAGAGGGAGAATATTCTAGAAAAATCCGATCTTGGCCATTCTTTCCCTTCCTTTTTCCATCACTCAATCTCCACCCTACAACTCTAGGCCCTAAAGATGGCAACCTGGCTCATCCCTCACCTATAAATACCCATGCTCTCTTCTTTCAAAAAAGAAGAAAAAAAGAGGAAGAAGACTCAAAGAAAACTATTAGAGAAATCTTCCATATCCCCGCCTTCAAATCATGTCCTATTCAAAGGATACCCAAAATCTCCATCACAGGTAGGTGCACTATTCTCAGATTTTTTCAGGATTATTTGATATTTTTTATGTATTTTTGCACGAGTTTTAGCATTTAATTGAATTTAATTTAATATTATATGTGTGTGCTCAAAATCACGATCTACATGAGTGTTTCAATTCCGATTCGTCCCGAAATTTAATACACTGATCTATTTAAATAGACTAAAATAACCATCGGATTGGATCGGACATTGAATCAAAGGATTTCAAAAATTTGAGTGATTAGTGGAATTTTATTTAAAATAATGGCTGAGAAATTACAAAATTCGAAAAAATAGCCATCTCAGGATGATCTATTTTTTGGAATTTAAAATTTTTCTTGTGTTCATCATATCAGAACAAGATTAAAGGACACTTTCCGGAGTTGTAATTTTCTCGAAAATCGTGTTTCAAAAATAGAAAACTCTTCAAAAATATCTTTTTGACGAAGAAAAATAAATTATATACTAAACGGATTCGAAAATTAATGGAATTTCGTGGAAAAGTAATATGATACTGGTATATTCTACCATGAATTTTTGAGAATTTTTTGAATTGGTTTGGTATATTATTTTATGCTTTCTTTGAAAATTATCAGATTTTGGGAGAATTTTTACAGACATTAGATCACAGATAAAATTCCCAAAATTTTTACAGTAGTCTTATATTCCATATCTGTAGTTTTCGTAAAATTTTCAAGTGATTTAGATCTTGTTTCATATGGGATGTAGTGTTAATTCATAATCTGGTCTGAAAATTGAAAAATCCGAAACTGATAGTAAATAATTTCCAAAATTCATGAAAATCTCACAGTATGCTATATTTACGCATATCTTATTTCTGAAGAAATTGTATTGAATTTGGATTTCTATTTCTAGTAGTTTCTGTGTTATTTTTGCAATCTGGTTAATTAATTGTTAAATCAAAATTAAATATGAGCTTAATGTAAAAATCTGTAAAAATCTTCCAGTAAGCTACATTCCATCATACCTTGCTGCTGTAGAAGTTTCAACTCATTTCAAACTCGTTTGCAACAGTTCCACTTGTAAAAATCACTCATATGTTTAAAATTGATAAAATTCATTGAAAATCCGAAATTAATTGAAAATCATCTGAAAATCTCTAAAGAACCTTAAATCTCTGTCAGATATTAACTCCTTAATCCATTAAAACAGAAATTTTAGGGTCTTTAGATTTTCCTGGAAAAATGGCCAGTGCATCCACAATCGTATCCCAATTGCACTCGATCTTTGACAATTTAAATATTTAAGCTATAGCATGTTGTTGGCTCCGAGGTTCACTGTCCACGAAAATCCTGAGATATGCCAGGCAATAAGATGCTATAACCTAAGTATTAAATTGCACAAGGAAATAGCGCACGATTCCCTTCCTTGGATGCCATTCGAGGATGAAATTGGTGAACCCTAGAACCATTGGTATTCCTTAAATATCCAGAAACCGAAAATCCTTGAAATCTGAAATTAATTAACCTCAAAAACTTGAATCGATTTACTTTGTGTCTTTCGGAACCGTTGGATCACGGTTTCCGTCATAAGAACCATTAGAGCCCAATTTAGGAACACTTGTGTCAGGTCGTGTCCTAGGTTTTAGGGAGTCTTAGGTTTTAGGGAGTCCTAGAGTTAGGAGTCCAGCCTCATCACGTACGTTTGCTATGGATAGCAACTGTGCCTTAGGTCTAGTTACACTAGTCACCCACTCTTTCCCTAGGACAAGCCTAGTAAACTAGGATGTAGGTTAACCTGCATTAGTCTAAGGAACCACTTGCATTTAGATAAGAATCATATAGCATCTTAGATGAAATCTTAGGATAATAAAATCCTCAACTTGAATTAAATAACTTCTTCTAAAACTGTTGAAACAGTCAAATCCGTCTAGGTCGGTGTCTTAGTTGAGTTAGGCATATGTAGCTTAGCTTAGGTGCACCGAACTACGTCGACTCTGATCCCAGTGAGGCTTGGGTACATAGGCAGCTTGGATGTCTGATGGCATACCAACCGCGAGTCGGCACTACAACAAATTGTGGTGTTTTGTATATTAATTTTCTTATAAATTCTTAATTAAATCACTTAGGATTCCCAATGAAATTAGAATCTTAGGAGAACTTGCACTTAGATTGAATCCAGACAAATTAAGAAATCAAGATACACATTTAGGATTCACATTGAAATTAGATCATAGGATGCATGTCCCGTAGTTCATACACTAACAGAGAGTTGAATGAGCCATTTAAAATAAATTTAAAAGAGTTAGCTTTTGGAATCGAAGACCGATTATCGGCCAGGAATGGTGCATGTGGTGGATAACTCCTCATACCTTCCATTCTCGTAACCAGGTAGCGAGTCTAGATTTCTGGTTAATTTGGGTCCTAGATCCCACATCTAGGTGGCGACTCTGTCAGTCTCTTTTGTGTGGAATTCAGATTGCCTTAGTGGTCCCACGTTCACATAAAAGATGAATTAAAATCAATAATAAAAGAGCACACGCCAATCGCGTGGGTACGAGAGACCAAGAGAAGGCGTGGCGGCTCGCGCCCCACCCCTCTCGCAGGATCGGGTCCCACAGTTTGGCGACTCTTCTGGGGACCACCTAACTTCATTACAATTCCAAAGGCTAATTCATTTGAATTTAATTTAACTGGCTCATAAAAACTCTATACTTGTTAGATTAGTTTGTCTTGTTTTATCTTCTCATCACATTTTACTTGAACTTAATCTAACAAAACCTGAAGGCATTATAGATTGCGCGAACTTATTGCACACACTTACATCACTTGCATTTAAACCCTGCATCTCACATGCACACACGTCCTATTTTAGGAACTTGGAGTGTTATCTAGCATGGTTGACTGGGATTTCATCACCTGGTGCCTCTGTGCTAGAGAAGCATTCCACCCTTAGCCTAGCACCTTATGGTGCGTAAACGGATCTCTTGTTCACGTACTGATACGCCGGACACTGGTACAGTATATCGAACATGGATTCGCGCTAAGGGAACTCTTGGCCTTACCTCTAGATTAACCCACACATGCATGTAGTATACGAACACATGTGCATCACGTGTGTGAGCCTAGTTTATGATATCTTACCCATTTGTGTCTAGATTAGGCCGTAGTCCATCTTCCAATGGCTACGATCGGTCCTTAGATACACAAACAAAGTCATGAGTCGAGATTCTCTCTCCACTCCGATAATTAGGATTAGGGTTGATGCCTTCAGGTAACACTGTTAAAATGTGCGAAGATTAAAAAACTTTCCCTTTGGGGTTAGGATATAAATCCTATCATTTCCAAAGATCTCATAGGATTAGTCATTCATGATATATCCGTTGAAAGCAATCTTATGCTATCTCATCTCATCTCTTGATCATACGTCTGTCAATCTTCCATCATGTGATTCAATCATGTATTCATACTTTCTTTTACTGGCAGGAACTTATCCCAATCTCGTGTTCATGTAATCCTGATCATTCTTGTATCCTTTCTTTTGGCTTGCAGGCACCATGTCTACTCGTACAATTCTTGATTGGATCCGTGGTACATTAAGAGAATCTCATATTTATGTCATAAGTGAGCAAGAGAAAAATCTCTTCGGCTACGTGGCAACCATTAAGCTCGATTGGGGATTACTTTATGCCGCATCAGAATGTTGGGATCCTGATCATCATGTCTTCCGTTTTGGCAACCAAGAAATATGTCCCACCTTTGACGAATGGTGTGCCTTATTGGAATATCCTGTGGATGGCCCTCTAGTGAAGCCATCCTGTGTTCCAGATTATCGTCCTTTGTTCCTTCGCTTGATGAATAATCCAGATGAATCCATGAACTCTTTCATGAAAGGCCAAGAAGTGTCCATGCAACAACTGATTGACACTTACCCTCCTATTGGACACATTGGTGCTGTTGATATTCAAAAAGCTCGACGGCACGCTTTGAGATTCTGCTCCTTTGCTAGGTTCCTCACTGTCCAGCCTTCTCGCTTTGCGTCAGCTGTTCTTCTGGACCTCGTTGATCAAATGGATCGTGGCGCCAATCCAATTCCTACTATGCTTGCAGAAACCTTCAATGGATTGGATGATATGGCTCGTCTTCGTGCCAGCTCAGGTCCAGGCTCTTATGTTCGCTCCTTCGCTGGTTCTTTCTCAGAATGTCCTGCATTACTCCAGGTGTGGTTATGCCACAAGCTAAAAATTGCAGCTCCTGTCCATTTCGATCATACGTTATACACATTCAGTGAATGGCGTCATGATGTTTCTTTCGATCATAAAAGCGATTGGGTTGAATGGTTAAATTCTCGCCAACAAGATCAAATTTATTGGCAAATTCCTAGAATCCAAGAAGCTGTCTTCAACACTGGAGAAGCTAACTATGTTCGCCTTCTTGGCCTCAAAAAGACTTCCTTCTATGTTCCTGCCAGGATTCAGCGTCAGTATGGAAGGGAGCAATCCATTGTACCTCCCCTTCGTCATTTCTACCCGCCTGAGGATCTCAAGCCCAAGGTTGTCAAAGCCGTTTCATCTGCTTGGGATGTCAGGATCATCAAACCTCTAAAAGAGTCAGCTGAGCAAGATTGTCATCCAAAGAAGAAGTCTAAAATGAATGCTTAGTTCCATGTTTAATCTTATCCGTTTATCTTTGAAAAAATGAACCCTGTAGTCAAGCTTTAATGATTGATCAATAAAGTTCATCTTTCTCTCTCATTATCCTAGTCTATGCATGCGTTATTGTTTACTTCTTTCCGTGATTTTAAAATGTGTCTTTCGAATATTACAGGGAAGTAAACATCATAGCTAACCCTACTACTCCTTGGGTTCGGGTCTGTTCGCGATTGGAGAGGAAATCTGTATCCCCACCACCCTCTCTGAGAACCCCAGTATCTCCTTCTTTCTCATCCTCACCAATGGCAGATAACCAAGATGGCCTTCCACCTGCTGCTATTACCGATACTCTTACCTTGATTCTCCAACAGCTTCAAGAACTCAAAGAAGAGAACCGAGTTATCAAGGCTCAGCTTTCTGAAAAGTTGGGACCATCATTGTCCAAGGATAAAGGGCCTATGCACCAAGCAGCTACTTCAGCAGCACCTGCCCAACCAGTGTTCATCAATATCCCCGATAAAGCCGAAGAAGATTTGGAAAAAGAGCAGTACAGCGAGGATCGCAATAGGCCTTCTCAGTCCGTGGTTGATAAGACAGTTATGGAGAAATTAGAAAGTCTTGCCCGGAAAATTCAAGACATACAGTTTCAAGACCAGGGTGGTTTCAATCCAAGTGATCTTACGCTGTTTCCTGAAATCCGTCTCCCTGCCAATTTTCAAATGCCAGATTTCGACAAATATGATGGTGTGGGTTGTCCAATCACTAATTTACAGATGTTTACCATCATGTGTCAGCCTCAAGGCTTATCTCCTGAGCAAATGGCTCAATTGTTCCAAGTTTCCCTAACCAAGGTTGCTAGGAGATGGTTCATGGTCCTAGACAAGACTCGTTATAGGATATGGAAGGATATCGGTGAGCAATTCATCAGGCAATTCAAATATGATGATAGGACCGAAGTCACTAGGAAGGATCTTGAGAGAACCAAGCAGGACTCAAAAGAGTCATTCTTAACTTTCGTCAAGAGATGGAGAAGGTTAGCGGCTCAAATGATGCAGCGTCCCTCAGAAGAGGAGCAAGTTCAGCTGATTATGAAGAATATATCCTCTCAGCTCCAATATCACATGTCTCTTCAGTATTATCCAGATTTTAAACACTTTATCGTGGCAGGCACCCAAATAGAGGAGGCTATGGCTCAAGGTGTATTCAACTGAAGTAACCCGAATACCAGAGAATTCAGGAAGTCTCCATCAGCTGAAATTAATAACCTTTCCCGCTCCAAGCTTCAGCCTTCAAAACCTCAGAACCCCATGGTGATGGATTATACCCAACCTGCTGTCGCATCTCGACCACAGGCCCAGACAGAATTTACCCCTCTCCCTCTTCCACCATCTGAGATACTCAAGGAGTGTTTAGCCTCAGGTCGCATAATCCTGCCCGACATTAGGGCTCTTCCTACTCCTTTACCAGCAAATTGGCGAACAGATCAACACTGCGAATACCATAGAAATTCTGTCCATCTCACTGATAATTGCATTGCCCTAAAATTCAGGATCCAGAGGTTGCTCGACAACAAAGATCTTGTGTTCGAGCCAAAACCCGATAACCCATTACCTGGTCATGCAAACCCTGCTGCTGCTGTCAGTGCTATAACCATAGGGGACCCAAAATTTGATCCTCTCACTCTTATCTGTGCCTTAGAACCTACCTTTGAGACGTCTGGGTCAGAACCTTTTGAAGAAGAAGAAGATGCAGACAGTGAAGATGTTCTAGTAGCTGCTATCATGATATGAACCAGCCTTCGCCGAACTTCCGAAGCTAGACAGTTGCGGCAGTTAAAGTTTTAGTCGTTTACTATTTTATGTTGAGTCAGTCATCATGGTCAGTATAATTGTTGGGTCTGGTCTTACAGTTCAAGGTTAATGCCTAGTCTAGGCAAGTTATCTTTTGCTTTTCTTTTTATTCAGAGTTGTGAATCCTGAGCATGTTCAGGATAGGTCGTCAGATGTAATAGCTTTTTCTTTAAATAAAATTTCAGTTCCAATAGTTCACTTGTGTCTATTTCTTAAGTGTGCTTCTGATCTTAAAATAAGACTCCCTCCTCAAATGAGGACAAAATTGATGAAACTCCACTTGAGTCACAGCAATTACTTGAACAAGAGGAGGAGCGCCAATCTCATCCTTTCAAAGATGAAATTGAAGTGGTAAACATTGGCACTGAAACTTTGATTCAGTGAATGCCGATTAAAAGTACATTACCCTCTGAAGAGTGTGAAGAATTGATAAACTTATTTCAAGAATAAGAAGATTGTCTGGAAAAGCTACAACCGATACCAGGGGCAAGACATAGATAGAAAGCTCAAGAGAATGAAGAAAGTGAAAGACATATGCTACACAAGGGGCATAGAGCGGAAACAACTTTCATATTTCCAATCAATGACCTCGGTTATCAAATTCATAACATGAAGCCAACAAATTCAAGATAAGAAGTTCAAGAGCAAGTATTGAAAAGTGATCATCAAATATCAAGAGTTACAAATTCATAGATGGAGGATGTCAAAGAACACGTTTTGCTCTATGAAAGTCGAAAGCACATATTAGAATCTTGAAAGAAGAAGATCCATTATCTCTTACCTGGAAATGCCGTCAAACTCCGAAAAAAAAAGAAGAAATAAATAATCAGTACCAGAGGGACTCTAGTAACCTAGATCGATTCCCAATCTGAACATCGGAAGGCCTCCTTTGGCCGATTAAATTCCAAAATCAGAACCCAATGTCAAAAGAATACCGGTTTGCAAACCCTTCGAGCTTGAATCAAATTTTCTTGAAAACCCATCAAACTCGGGGCATTCGCCCCGAACTACGCGAGACCTGATCCCTACACTGGGGTATGTAGGCAGCTCGGTTAAACCGAGTTCGGTCGATTAAAAAAAAAAGAGGAAATTCAATCCTTTCAGAAAAAAAGAGGGACAAGTTCCAAAAGAAGAGAAGTCAATTATTCCAGAAAGAAAAAAAAAGAAGAATCAATTAACCTTCAAACAGTTTATCTTCAAACTAGGGGCATTCGCCCTGAACTACACACGACCTGATTCCTACCTTGGGATATGTAGGCAACCTGTTCACAGGTTCGGTCGAAATCTTTGTTGAACCTTAAGCCATTCTTTGAAAAGCCCTATCCTACCTATAAAGTCCTTTGGGTGTTCAGAACTAATGATACAGGTCCCAAAACACAAAAAGTGAAAAAAAAAGGGGAACGGAGTTTGAAGATCTGCTAGACTGAAAACCTGAAATGGCGGTCTAGGCAAAATTTAAGATCATTCCCCTGCTAGGTTGAAAACCCGAAAGGGAGGCTTAGGCAAAAGCTAAGGGGATAGCCTGCTGAATCGAAAACCTAGAAAGGCGGTTCAGGCAAAAGTTAAGGCTAACACGGTCTGCCAAGTTAAAAACCCCGAAGAGGTGACTTGGTCATGGTAAGAGAACCATTCCAAGGACAAATGGCATCATCTTGGACCTTGAATTGTTCCTAAATCTTTAGTACTTGATCCTGGCCGCATAAGTGCCTGCCATTTTTAACATAGCCATGGCTTAAATGGAAGATGCCAAAGAAGAGGGAGAATATTCTAGAAAAATCCGATCTTGGCCATTCTTTCCCCTTCCTTTTTCCATCACTCAATCTCCACCCTACAACTCTAGACCCTTAAGATGGCAACCTGGCTCATCCCTCACCTATAAATACCCATGCTCTCTTCTTTCAAAAAAGGAGAAAAAAAGAGGAAGAAGACTCAAAGAAAACTACTAGAGAAATCCTTCATATCCCCGCCTTCAAATCTTGTCCTATTCAAAGGATACCCAAAATCTCCATCACAGGTAGGTGCACTATTCTCAGATTTTTTCAGGATTATTTGATATTTTTTATGTATTTTTGCACGAGTTTTAGCATTTAATTGAATTTAATTCAATATTATATGTGTGTGCTCAAAATCACGATCTACATGAGTGTTTCAATTCCGATTCGTCCCGAAATTTAATACACTGATCTATTTAAATAGACTAAAATAACCATCGGATTGGATCGGACATTGAATCAAAGGATTTCGAAAATTTGAGTGATGAGTGGAATTTTATTTAAAATAATGGCTGAGAAATTACAAAATTCGAAAAAATAGCCATCTCAGGATGATCTATTTTTTGGAATTTAAAATTTTTCTTGTGTTCATCATATTAGAACAAGATTAAAGGACGCTCTCCGGAGTTGTAATTTTCTCGAAAATCGTGTTTCAAAAATAGAAAACTCTTCAAAAATATCTTTTTGACGAAGAAAAATAAATTATATACTGAACGGATTCGAAAATTAATGAAATTTCGTGAAAAAGTAATATGATACTGTTATATTCTACCATGAATTTTTGAGAATTTTTTGAATTGGTTTGGTATATTATTTTATGCTTTTTTTGAAAATTATCAGATTTTGGGAGAATTTTTACAGACATTAGATCACCGATAAAATTCCCAAAAGTTTTACAGTAGTCTTATATTCCATATTTCTAGTTGCCGTAAAATTTTCAAGTGATTTAAATCTTGGTTCATATGGGATGTAGTGTTAATTCATAATCTGGTCTGAAAATTGAAAAATCCGAAACTGATAGTAAATAGTTTCCAAAATTCATGAAAATATCACAGCATGCTATATTTACTCATATCTTATTTCTGAAGAAATTTCATTGAATTTAGATTTCTATTTCTAGTAGTTTCTGTGTTATTTTTGCAATCTGGTTAATTAATTGTTAAATCAAAATTAAATATGAGCTTAATGTAAAAATCTGTAAAAATCTTCCAGTAAGCTACATTTCATCATATCTTTCTGCTGTAGAAGTGTCAACTCATTTCGAATTCGTTTGCAACAGTTCCACTTCTAAAAATCACTCATATGTTTAAAATTGATAAAATTCATTGAAAATCCGAAATTAATTGAAAATCATCTGAAAATCTTTAAAGAACCTTAAATCTCTATCACATATTAACTCCTTAATCCATTAAAACAGAAATTTTAGGGTCTTTAGATTTCCCTGGAAAAATGGCCAGTGCATCCATAATCGTATCCCAATTGCACTCGATCTTTGACAATTTGAATATTTAAGCTATAGCATGTTGTTCGCTCCGAGGTTCACTGTCCACGGAAATCCTGAGATATGCCAGGCAATAAGATGCTATAACCTAAGTATTAAATTGCACAAGGAAAGAGCGCACGATTCCCTTCCTTGGATGCCATTCGAGGCTGAAATTGGTGAACCCTAGAACCATTGGTATTCCTTAAATATCCAGAAACCGAAAATCCTTAAAATCTGAAATTAATTAACCTCAAGAACTTGAATCGATTTACTTTGTGTCTTTCGGAACCGTTGGATCACGGTTTCCGTCATAAGAACCATTAAAACCCAATTTAGGAACACTTGTGTCAGGTCGTGTCCTAGGTTTTAGGGAGTCTTAGGTTTTAGGGAGTCCTAGAGTTAGGAGTCCAGTCTCATCACGTATGTTTGCTATGGATAGCAACCGTGCCTTAGGTCTAGTTACACTAGTCACCCACTCTTTCCCTAGGACAAGCCTAGTAAACTAGGATGTAGGTTAACCTGCATTAGTCTAAGGAACCACTTGCATTTAGATAAGAATCATATAGCATCTTAGATGAAATCTTAGGATAATAAAATCCTCAACTTGAATTAAATAACTTCTCCTAAAACTGTTGAAACAGTCAAATCTGTCTAGGTCGGTGGCTTAGTTGAGTTAGGCATATGTAGCTTAGCTTAGGTGCACCGAACTACGTCGACTCTGATCCCAGTGAGGCTTGGGTACGTAGGCAGCTTGGATGTCTGATGGCATACCAACCGCGAGTCAGCACTACAACAAATTGTGGTGTTTTGTATATTAATTTTCTTGTAAATTCTTAATTAAATCACTTAGGATTCCCCATGAAATTAGAATCTTAGGAGAACTTGCACTTAGATTGAATCCAGACAAATTAAGAAATCAAGATACACATTTAGGATTCACATTGAAATTAGATCATATGATGCATGTCCCGTAGTTCGCACATCTAGGTGGCGACTCTGTCAGTCTCTTTTGTGTGGAATTCAGATTGCCTTAGTGGTCTCAAGTTCACATAAAAGATTAATTAAAATCATTAATAAAAGAGCACACGCCAATCGCGTGGGTACGAGAGACCAAGAGAAGGCGTGGCGGCTCGCGCCCCACCCCTCTCGCGGGATCGGATCCCACATATTCTAGCATCTTTTTGCTGATGTAGTATACCGGCCTCTCCTTCTTAGATCCTGAATCTTGCTGAGCAAGCATACAACCCGTCGCTGTATCCGTGATGGATAAATACAACAACAATGGCTGACCCAGGATGACACGGGATAAAACAGGAGGTAAGGACAAACACTGCTTGAACTTTTCAAAAGCCACCTGCCATTCCTCGGTCCATTTCTTTGATGAATTCTTCTTCAGAAGCTTGAAAATAGGCTCACAGGTCATAGTCAGATGAGCTATAAACCGTCTCAGATACTGAACTTTTTCGAGAAAACCTCGGATCTGCTTTTCGGTCTTCGGCGGTTCCATCTCCTGAATTGCTTTGATTTTCTGAGGATCTACTTCAATTCCCCTTTCGCTCACCATGAATCCAAGTAGCTTTCCTGAAGTAACCCCGAATACACATTTGCTGGGGTTCAGACGAAGCTGATACTGTCTGATTCTTTCAAAGAATTCTCTTAAAGCGACAGTATGCTCCGGTCGAGTCTTTCCCTTGACGATCATATCATCTACATAGACTTCGACTTCTTTGTGGATCATATCATGAAGAAGAGTAGTCGCAGCTCTCTGATAAGTAGCACCTGCATTCTTCAACCCAAAAGGCATTAGTCTGTAACAGTAAGTTCCCCACTGAGTAGTAAACACTGTCTTGATCATATCTTCCGGTGCCATCTTAATCTGATTGTATCCCGAAAACCCATCCATAAAAGATAACAGAGCATGACCAGCTGTATTGTCCACCAGAAGATCAATGTTTGGAAGCAGGAAATCATCCTTCGGGCTTGCCTTGTTGAGGTCCCTGAAGTCCACACACATCCTGACCTTTCCGTCCTTTTTGGGCACCGGCACTATATTCGCTAGCCATTCTGGATATTCAACAACTTGAATGAATTTTACTTCCAATAGCTTTTTAACTTCATCATGAATTTTTAACTCCCATTCTGTTTTAAGTTTTCAGAGTTTTTGCTTCTTTGGCTTTGCGCCAGGGATTAGAGGCGATCGATGCTGGACAATGTCTTAGCTCAATCCCGGCATGTCATCATAAGACCAAGCAAAAACCTCCTTGAACTCCTTAAGTAAAGTGATTAATTCCTCACGCTCTTCGGGAGATAAAGTTTTACCAATTCGAATTTCTCGAATTAAGGTTTTGTCACCAATATTTACGGTTTCAATTTCCTCTTCAAGCGGTCTTGCTCGGTGACTCTTCTGTTGTTGAATCATATGTTTGATTTCAAGGGGAGTTTCGTCGGCATCCTCATCAGAGGGGAAATCTTGATTATCATTATTAATATTATCAGTTTTAAGAGCAGATTCAGTACTTGAAATGGAAACAGGAGAAACAGAAACAGGAATGTATGTAAGAGAGTCTTTCATTTCATTCATAGAATTGGTTACATCAAGAATGGAATAGCCCACAGCAGGCATTGTATTGGACTCTAACGATGTATTCACGGACTCAACAGACAACTCAACATTGAACTCAGCCAACTCTGGCATATGTGCAGTTGAAGAAATAAACTCATCATCTAAAGTATTCTTGGACTCGACCTTATTAGAAAGAGACTTGTCATCGACTCCGGAACCAGATCCAACTTCTATGGTACCTGCATCAAAAGAATCGTTAGAATAAACAAACTCAATATCAGACCTGGAAGTAGACGTATACTCAGAGACTACTGACTCTTTTGAGGAAACGGGACTATACTGAAAGACTACTCGAGGTAAAACCTGGGAGGTCCAGTTGGTCAAGGGTCCCTCAACTGGGGTGATTAACTCTGCAGGGTTCAGAATGAATGCATCTTTGCCTATCACTGCCACCTCTGATGCTTTGGTCTCACTGCCAACCATTGCTGCCACTGGATATTCAATCTGAAACATGCCATTCAGACAGCCTGGCTAAAAAACATCGGCCCAATCAGTTTCCGGTGCTACCTCAGTAATCCGCGCACTCATTGGCTCTTCTAATAACTCTAGGTCAAAGAAAATTTTGAAGCCTGGAAACCTCTGCCCTGTCACATCGTCGGTCTACAATTCAGCAAACTTGCAAAACAGAAAATCTGCCCCCTCTTTTCTGAAAATGCCGTTTCTGATCAGACTGATTGACCCCATAGGCAATTCTAATCCCCGGCGGCGACACTCGGCCCATTTCAGCATGTATCTGTTCATTTCCTTGACCTCTTGCTCGGTCGGCTCATATCCTAGGCCAAAGAGACCATTGAAAGTTCTAAACACAGGCCACTCAGTAGGGCCTTGATGATATTTGCCCAGCCCTGCGCCTAGAATATAACCTTGCTTACGGATCATCCTGACTACATTCGAGTTGGTGCTAGTCAAGAAGAAAACTTCTTCGCCCATGGCTTCTTCCATGGATATAACCGACACCTCCAGTGAGAAACCTGTCAAACTGACATCGGCTTCCTTCCCAGCCACAAGCTCTTGTGAAATCTGTCCAATCTCTAAGTCCGGGTCACCCTTTATAGTCACTACCCTGCTGTTATGAATAAACTTCAATTTCTGATGAAGGGTAGAAGGGATAACTCCGACCTTATGTAGCCAAGGTCGACCCAATAGCAACAAGAAAGAAGCTTTAATATCCAAAACTTGGAATTCTATGTCAAAGTCTTCTCCCCCAATTTGAATTTCAGTGGCCAGGGTTCCGATGACATCTCGCCGGGTGCCATCATATGCTAATATACCCTGCTCTGAGGGAATAAAATCTCCAGGCCCAAAGCCCAAAGTCGCAGCAGTACTCAGTGGACAAATATTCAGAGCGGACCCATTGTCAACTAGTACTTTGGGTACCCTCTTCTTGTTGCAGATTACAGTAATTTTGAGTGAACGGGCGTGATCTCTTCCTTCAGGAGGTAAATCATCATCTGTGAAAGATACTGCCTTGGAGGTCCTAGCCATAGCGACTAGGCTTACCAACTCATCAGGTGTAATCTCAGTCGGCATTTGAGCAGCATTCAACTCTTTGAGTACCACCTTCCTGTGCTTAGACGAAGACATAAGTAGACCCCAAATAGAAACGTTTGCTTGGGTCTTCATCAGCTGCTTCAATAGATTATCTTCTTCCTCATCTGCACTCGGCCTGTTCTGCCCTTGATTCTCGGCTGCTCTCACTGCTTCTACGGGATTTTCTGCTCTCAATTCTGCGGGCTTGAACACACGGCCACCCCTGGTAACATGACGAAGCTTGTCACACTGATCTTCTAACAGAAGCAAATCATCTGCATCCATTCTCAGAACATACAGAATTTCAATTACCTCCTCAAAATCACCCATCCTTAGAACATAAGGAGTTTCCTTTTCTGCCTCAACATCCTCACATCGAAGGACATATGGAGAGGATGCCTCTGCCAAATTGGCATTCCCTCTCCAGAGGGCATTAGACCTTTCTCTTTCCATCTCTTTGATCTCTTCAGGGTCAAACCTTAGGATATAAGGTTCGTCAGAAGTGATTATGCAAATGAGAGCGGATGGATTAAGAACTGGCTCCTCGACAAAAATAGCGTTCGTCGTAGGAGGAGAAATAGCACGATGATTAGGAAGGGGATTCTGAGTTACATTGGGCTTTTCCACCTCAAGTTTCCCATTTTCTAACATAGTCTGGAGCGCATGCTTTAAGGCCAAACATCTTTTAGTGAGGTGACCCGAATTTCTGTGGTATTCACAATACTGGTCTAATCTCCAATATGGGGGCAACGGGTTGGGTACTGGCCTACTATCAGGCAGTCTGATTTTCTTATCCCTTACCAACTTTTTTAGAATCATAGGTAAAGGGTATGGGAGTGGATCAAAGTGTCTCTGGGGTTTCTGCTCCACTGGTGCTGGCGCTGGCTTTGCCACCTCTGTTACATTCCTGGCCGCTGGGCGAACATAGTTCACGTGGTCTACTTCTTTCTATACGACCACGGGTCTCTTTCCTTCTCTGATGTCCGATGGAAGTCTGGCCCTCAGACCCTTAGCTATCGCGTCCTCAGTCCTCGTCCCAGTCTTAATTAGATGGTGAAAGTCGGTGTAATGCTGAGGGGACATGAAATGGAAATACTGCGGCGACAAACCCTTGATCACCAGCTTGATCTGATCTTCTTCTGATAGCCTCTCGCTCAGTTGCGCAGACTTTCGACACCAACGACGGATAAAAAAAGTAAAGGTCTCCAGCGGACCTTGCTTTAACTGCTTGAGGTCCCTCTTGGTAACCTCTATTCCTTCCTCCATTGAAAACTGCTCTACAAATTTGTTGGAGATGCTTTGCAAGATCTTCACCTCTTTGGGCTTTCGACGCAGAAACCACTTCTTCGCCACCCCAGTAAGAGACATTGGAAAGACCCTGGCCATTTGCTCATGAGCTAGCCCATACTGCTGTGACATCTCAATAAACCACCTCATATGATTCCGGGGACACCATGTCCCATCATATTTGTCATAATCGGGGGTTTTGAATTTAGGGGGCAAGGTGACTCCAGGAGACATTATCAGCTCAGATATATCGAACTGCTTTGGGCCTTGATGCTTCAAGCTTTCCATTTCTTTTGTCAGCTTCTCCAATTGATCAGCTACCTGCTTTTCCTTATTATACCGGGTCATATCTGGAATGCAATATTCTTCAGCGTACTACTCTTCTTCTAGGTCGACCTCTACTGGTGAAATGAAAGGTCGGTTCAAGTTTGCGGGGCTAAGATTTGCAGGTATAACGGGAGGGGGTTGAACCGCAGGTGCTCTAGAAGTAGAGACCTTTTCATTAGACTGGGCTTTCATTTGGGCCATCTCTTCTTTCATAAAGGCCATATCCCGTGTAAGATTCACCATCATCTCTTGAATTTTAGTTAGCGCATCATTGGGTTCAGCCATTTGGACAGATTATAGGGATTCAGATGATTCAGATAAAGAGGGTGCAGATTGCTCAGGTAGAGTTAGCGGTTCAAATTGACGAATGAGTCTAGATGTCGTTGACTGTCTAGACCACGTCGGTTGACTGACACTTGAGGGAGCGATGTTTGCTCGATTTTAGAATCCTGAATTGGAAATTAACATACTAAATTAAAGCGATAACCATTGAGATAAAGTATTCTGCACCAAATAAGATAAGAGAAAGTCATAAATGCTATTCCATTGATCAATAGTCAAACTGTAGTTACAATCAGAACATTAATCCTTGTTAACAATTGGATGAAAGTAACTATTTACAATGAAATTTGAAGAAATTAAAATGACAATTTCATGAAAAGGAATCTTCACAGCTCTTCGATACGAGCTCTCTTGCCCACGAGCTTTCCTAGCAATTCCCCACATCGGACCTTAGATGTTAAGGCAAATCTCTTCTCGGTAACCTTGTTTCCCCAAGCAGCTACAATAGACTTTATGAGACCGGGAGTAAGCTTTTCGCAAGGAGGAGGGATTATAAATCCGGGAGGACATGGATTTCCCGTGATCTGGTAAAGCAAACGAGTGGGTGCATAAAAGGTTGACTTTTCCAAACCCAAAAGATACACAAATGGATGCGGGTAGGTGCTAGTGATAACGTGTAAGCATGAATGACTCACCCAGTGAAATTGATCATTCTCCACGTGCTGCAACCAATTATGCCACTCATCAACGGATTGGGGTTTATTGGCCATTGGTTGCCACGAAAGGTGATCCTTGAGGGTGTACTAAAGGGAGCTCCGTGGCCGAAGGATGGTGAGCTTTTCACAAAGCCACAAATAAAGCAGTTTGACACACCCATGGAAATTATCCTCAACCTCTCGCCGAGCAATAAGATCCGGCCCAGAGAAGGTTTCCGCTAGCATGATTGGGATAGGATTCCTTTCGTCGTTAATTTGATCAACTACACTCAGTAAGGTCACAGGGACAATACTGGAGTCTTCACGGATAACGTGACGTGGAAGGACACCAAATATTAAGGCACTGCGTCGACAATTTTGAAAACGGGAATCGGTAGGGTCAACGCTTTTAGAAAAACACTCAATGAGGTCATCGAATTGCACGTACGTGTCTTTGGAATAGGGCATAGCATCAATAGTTTTGTTCTCGAAAAGCTTACAGAAAAGGGAACGAGGAGACCCTACACTCGAAGGTTGGATCCAGAGTCCCTCAAGTGGGAGTTCTAATAGGGTGCACCAATCCTCGAATATAGGACAGATTTCAAAGGGACCAAATTGAAAAACATGAAGAATAGGATCCCAGAGTCTTGCAGCTGCTTGAAGAAATTGCCAATTCACACCGGATGCGCTCAAATGATTAAACGCGCTGATGAACCTGTCGGCCATACTCCACTCTGTACACTCGCACGGGAGAGCTCGAATTGTCTCAATTATCCAATCCCTCATCACCTTGTTCGACATGATTTAACCTAATCACAGATAGGATAAGATCAGAAGAGAGTGAAAATAACCCTGTATAACGAAATAATAGGGATAAACTTGACCAATCATATGGGAAGGATACAACTGGTGACATTGAATTTCTTTCATCAATGATCAAGGATGATCGGTAGATCAGAAAGGTAGATCTCGGCCACAAAATGACAGAAGTAGGTCATAGACTGGATCTCAAATCTGACGATGAATATCGACAACTGTATGATCAAGAAGATCGATAATGATAGATCATGGTCACAGAGACAGCGGACAAGCTATCAACCATATCTAAGACAGAGCAGGTAAATAGCAAAATCTAACCCAATGAGTAATATCTACACACGGCATGGATCTATGACATAACAAAAGAGTGGGTACACAGTCGGAGGGTAATGTACATATATGACATGGATCTGTGTACACAACATGAATGAACTCACGATCAAAGGGCAATGAATAGACCATGGCCATGAGAGTGACGAGTATAGACCACTAATCAGGTGACTCTGAAAGAATGTACATATGATTGATTAAACTAGGAATCCCTCACTAGAAAAAGAGGGTTCTAATCTAACCAACCGACAAAACTGAATATACAGAAGAGATTTGTACAATCTAAAGACAAAATGACAGATTATAGTCCCAACAATGGTAAAAGAAATACTATCGACTGCATCGAAGGAAGGTAAATAGGATGAATCAGACCTGGAATACCTACTGCAAAAGGGGGCCTGATCTGAACGACCAACTAGGCAAATAGGGTATGTATAAGAAGATGGCAAAGTTGTACATCGACTCAGCAAGTAAGACATGTACAAAGGAACAACACAACTGTACACTCAGAAGATAGAACATAGACCGTAATCAGGATAATGAGCAAGAAAAATTACTAACCGGGTTGAAGACTGGAGAACTATGTATCTGATAGTTAGACCAGAAAACTCCATTGACAGACAGGCCCTGGTCTAACAGGCTAGCACAAAGAGCGATCAGGATCACAGACTTTGAACGAAATGGACAATAAGGAATCAAGGTCTGGACCCTGACCATGAAAGGTGATGAACAAAACCATTGGCCCAAACCCACGACTGAAAGAATGAACAAGCTCTAACTGACAATAATAGATCAGGAAGTCTCACGGATATAAACCCAAGACACCGGAATAATCACATGATAAGAGATCACAGGGTAGATCATGATCCAGGCGACAACCAAGCAAGAGTAAGGGTCATCGATCAGGTCCGAAGGAATGGTATGACTAAAATAGATACAGAAACCTGATCTAAGAGACATGTCCTGATTTAAGAATAGATATAATACATGCAAGTACATATATACATACATACCCTAACCAGGGGCACCAACCCTAACCTGATCTAGCGGAGCCAAGAAAATCTTGACTCAAAAGTGTTTGTGAGTGTACTAGATAACGCGGCGGGTAATCACGGTGTGACTTACCCTTCTACACTACATGGGTAGGCTGACTTCTATCCTAGGCTCACATATGCTAGTCGCACATGTTCGTCCTATATGAGTACATATATATATAGTGTCCTAGCAAGGGTTCCCTAATTTTAGTTCTAAAGGGAACAACTAATATATATATATATACATAATATAATGAAATAAAAGTAGGGCCCAGGCATTTCTGCAGGGTACTATGCTTATGACCATACCCTTGATGTATAACGTCAGCACACCCAGCATTATACAGAGTATGTTCATCACTCATCGGCTGCTGTAGAACACCAGCACACCCAGTGTCTACGGCTGTAGCTCCGGCGCATAGCTTGGAAATAGATACAACGGTTCCCTCAAGGTCATAATTTTCCATCTGGTACGCGTCATATCTATTCCCTGGGGCCAATAATGAAACTAATGAAAGAAATAAAGAATATGACAATGCATGATGTGCAGTGTGTGAATCCCTTGTTTTAATTACGCACCTATCTGGTGCCCCTGGATTCTAAGCGAAAAGGTTCCCATTTAAAATGATTTTAACCCAAATTCCTCCAAAGTTAGTAAAAATGGCATTTTAACAGAGTTAGGCAATGTTTCAAGAACTCCCCAGCAGAGTCGCCAGCCTGTGGACCCCGATCTGAGAGGACCCGTGCCAAGGGACGCGAGATCCCTCCTGCAATCCTCTAAGATCTCCACAACGAGAAGGAGAGCTCTACCAAGGAACTCTCGAAACGGTGCCACCCTCATAGCATAGCACGAGTGGCGATATAAAAACGAAAGAGATACATCTTGATCCAAGGATGAATCCCCAAACCAAGACGCACCTAAAAATAACTCAGAGTCGCCATCCATGGATACGCCATGGAACTAAAAACAAATGCTCTGCTTGCAACAGATAACCAGAGATACAGAAGGTCCGTGCCTGATGATGAATGGAGAAGGTCCGAAGAGCACCCCCAATTCGCCCGAGTGCGAACACTTGGTCTCTTATGCCATTTATTATTAACTCCAAAGAATTTTGAGTAAAATCATGTGAAATGGGAACAAAATATCCCCGGGAAGACGTCTACCTAATCATGCATGACCAGGGGATAAAATAATAAGCACACATAAAACAAAAATAAAATAAAAGATGTGTCACCTAATAACAACTAGGTTATGAGTGACATGCCTAACTGGTGTCTAAGTTCTGGTGAACGAACACATACATGCTACAGCTAAAGGTATAAGTTAGTACAAGAAAGTAATAAAACACATCAAAACATACAATAACAACACAACAAATCCTAAGACTCTAAACGATTAAGCCCGAGTCGTCGGATGGTCTGATGTTCATCCAAAGAAGCCTACGTATCCCTGCCTCCGCAAGAATCAAAGCAACGTAGTTCTTCGCGCCTATTCTAAGCTATGATGCCTAAGACACCTAGACCTCTATCCTTGACTCGATCTAAAAGACCGGACCAGTTATTAAAGTTTCTTGTACGATTATTTAAATTCCAGTGAATTGTGAATTTTACGACACCCTATATGCCCTAACTAAATGCAGATTAGCCCTAAGGTAATGCAGGTGGTTCCTACAACCTATGTGTAACTAAGCTGTGCGTCATAAGGAAAACAACATGATCAGTAACGCATCTTAGACCTAGTCATCAGTCGGCGATATAAATCGCCAACTGACCAGACGGAGGCGCTCTTATAACTCTAGGACAAACCCCTAACTCTAAAACAAACACAAACAAGCACACAACAAATCAAAGACAAACTCCTAACTTTGAAACTCTCTATCTAGGACAAACTCCTAACTCTAGAGGAAAATCTTGTTGAAAACAAGGTTTTGAAGAAAAAGGGTTAAAGCATTTTTATTTACAAAGTTTGGCTGGACTTGGGATGAAGATCTCAAGCTGCACTATGTACCTCGTGGAAGAGGATCAAGCCAACGGAGTTCGAAAATGAACTTTTCTAACTAAAACCTAGCACTCCAAATGATTTAAGGGTTTTAATGTTTTTCAAATATTTTTGATATTTTTAAAGTTTTCAAATGTTTTTGAGTTTCAAATTTCTAATGTTTTTGGATTTTAAAATATTCCAATGCTTTTGGATCTTTAGATGTTTTCACCCTTCAAGGGAACACGCAAGCGTAACCACAAACTAGGGCAAAGCCCTAAATCTAAAGGGGAAACCCCTAACAAACAACAAGCGTCTCAAAGAGACGAACCACAACACGTAAAGAAGTGTCCCAAGAACAGAGAAAACAAATCTAAAATCTTAAGTGAGCAAAGCTCTAATAAGACTAAGTTAGTCTCTAACCAAGATGAAGTAACAACTCAATACTAAAGAGGGGTACAAATGAGTCAATGACTCTCTAATAACGCTACCAAGAATGAGGAAAAAATGAGTCAAAGACTCGCTAGAAGAAAGGGCTCTAACATGGGGCTAGGTAAGTCTCCTAACGGAGAAACTCTCTAAATGAGACAAGGTTTGTCTCCAAATAAGGGCTCTATAAATGAGGCAAGGTATACCTCCTAACGAGGAAACTCTCTAAATGAACAAGGCTTACCACTAAGGGAGGATCGCCTTAATGAGGCAAAGCATGTCTCCTAATATAACTCCTTAATGAGACCACAATGGTCTCTTAAATGAGGGGAAGATTCTATCTAAAAGGTGTCTAAAAGACTAGGAAAGTCTACTAAAAAAAGGAGGGGAGCGCTACTCGGACCGGGCAGGTCCCTTAAGGATGGGCTTGGGCTACCACCTTCATCGCCCTAGCAATGAATAAAGAGTAATGTCAACGAAACCAAAGAATAAGCATTATAATATTTTTGTCAACATAAAACAGATAATCTTCTATATTATTGCTGCTCCATGATAAAAGAATATCTCAAACACGAAATGGTCATAAAACTGACGATACAATAACTCTAATTTCACAGCAAGATGATTCCAACAGTACCTATGTATACAAATCAAGCATACAATTAATACTGAAAGGAAACTAACCACTAATCTTTCATAACTAAAAGGCATTCAGTAAAACTTATTAACAGCTTTAGCACTTTTATTCCCTTGTTGTATGTCATATCTAGCTGCTGGTAATAAGGTCTAGCTACTGAATTAAAGACACCATTCATTCTCATTCCAACTTACAACAAACACAAGGCAAGCCTTATAAAAACAATTTCAAATTCAATATGCAATGTATGCCTGTCAAACAAGATTGAGAAGTGAAATGTACAATGAAATGAAAACAGACTCAACTTTGTGCAGTCCAAACGTGACAATTGCATAATAAAATGAATGGTGATTGGAGTAGATAAAGCCTTATAGGGACAACCACTACGTGCTTCTAAACAAATACAAATCATAGATGCAAAGAATAGAAAATTGTAGAATAGCAGCTACAAATTATAACTATAGGGTATAAAAATCTACAGGGCAGCAGCTATAGGCTTTCAACCAAACACACATTATAGCTATAAAATAACAGGGTCAGCACCCCCAAGAAAACATTTTCTTTCTCATTTCAAGTATCCAACTCTTCAAATCATATAACTTCATGAATTCTGAAAATAATTATGTCCCTAAACTCATTTCTATAAACAACAAGCTGAAAGAGGAGTGCTACCCATTTCTATTTATCAACAGATAAGAATTTCATATGATGACATTATTACATCATGGCACTGAGCCCTGTATGAGGCTATGTCCACAAGATAAACAAGTTGAACAACTATAGGTTATAGCCAATCCAATAAGAAGTGGAAATCTCTCTTCAATATCCCCAATCAAGGAAACGAAATTACACTAAAATTAAACCCAAAAATGCACAGATCCATGCAACACTAATCATTTCTGAGCATAGCATTCTCAGACATAACAATTGCTAAAGTATGATTCAAAAATCAACTCCATCAAAGGACCAAAATCACAGGCATATCACTCAACAAATCAGCTATCATGCAATCACAGATGTAATTTTAAGAAGATTTATCAATCAGATCTAGCAATTTTTGCAAGGAAATGACCAATCTAACTATAACGATATCAAGCTTGAATAAACCCAAGAATGTTCTAAAGACAAAAGAAAACAATGGGATCAAATAATTCCTACACCCGCACCCTCGACATGGGGTAAAGAAACGAGATCAAATAAAGCACACAATAAAACCCTCGACATGGGGTCTCCTGTGAAATCAGATGGTACTCATACCCTTGACATGGGGTAGAGCGATCATCTGATTTCCTACATCCATTTAGCACACATAACTTTCCAATCCATCTCCAACACAATTTACACCATATTACATCCAAATTTATGAACTGATACCCTACTTTCGACAGAGCAAAGTCAGCCATCACAAGCATTTTAGCAATACAAGCAGGGTTAGAAATGTTACCTAAATGATAGAGATGACCAAGAGGAAAGATGCTTGAAGAGTGAATTTAGTGCCAAGGAACCCACTGGCGAAGGAAATCTTCGGGATTTAAGTCCCAATTGCTCAGATTGAGATTTGGAAGGGATGAGGGTAAAATCGAAGTGGCTTTGGAAGGTGAAAATGGTGGAGATGGACGGAGGTGATCGGAGGTGGTGTTGAAGATGAAGTCAAATTCCCTCTCCTTCTCCCTCTGCTGCCTCTCTCTTCTCTCTCTTTTCTCTGCAAATTTTTTTATGCTTTCTAAACAAAATGGGGAAAAACCTCTTCTCTCTGCAACTTTAAATGGGAGAAACAAATGGGTTTTGGATAAGGGTTTGAAGTGAACAGAAATGGCTTTGGGAATTTTTCTAAAGGGGGTTTGCAGAGATTGTGGATGCCGGATTCCGGCAAGAATCCGACCGGAGAAGGTAACCGGAGTTGGGTTTGGGTCTTGTTAGGTGTGGGTGAGATGGGTGATGGGGTTGGAGATGACTGGCGGCAAGGGAGAGGCCAAGGAAGATGATTGGTTGGAGGAGACGATGGCCGCGGCTCCTTTTTCTCCCTCTCTGCAAATGGGTAAAAAAAATGAGATGGGTTTGGGAGGATATGGCTAGAAGATGGAGGTGTAGGGGGGAAGATGGAAGGTGGCAGCTACAAAAATGGGTTTATGGCAATGAGAGAGAAAAGCGGCTGAAGGTGATGGTGGAGTGGTCGGAGAAGACGATGGCCGGCCGGAGAAATGGGCGGAGATGGTTGATGGGTGGCTTACTCTTCTCCTCCCCTCTTCTCTGTTTTCTCAATCTCTCTCTCTCTCTCTCTCTCTCTCTCTCTATATATATATATATATATATATATATGTGCTCCTCCCTTGGCTCCCTCTGCAAACGAAAGGAGTTGGATGGTGGGGGTATTTCCAATGGGGTTACCGGAGATGATGGTGAGATAGGGGCTTAGTAATGGAGGAGTTGGGGTTTTGATGTGGTGATGGTGACGATTGAGGTGGGGTCTGATTTAATGGAGGTGGTGGCCGGAGAGAATGGGTTTTGAGATGGGTTTGCAGAGATATGATAGGGAAGAAGAAGATGGATGTGTTGGTGGTTGTGGATTTGGATGGCCGGATTCCGGTGGGGTTTGGCGGATTTAATGGTGGAAGAAGGGTAGTGGGAGCTTCTGCTTGGGTGAAGAAGAGGATGAGGAAAATGAAGTGGGTTTGGTCGAGTGGTGGCTGTGTGTAGACACCCCATTTCGCTACGCTTTAATTAACAAAGAAGTTAGTGTTTTTCTATCGGTTTTCTTCCGTGTTTTCCATTCCCGTGTCCGTCCCTTATGCTTTCTCGATCTTTTCAATCATTTCTGCCATGTTTTGCATTTTTTCCGTTAAGTGTTAGAAAGGGTTATTCGCAAGAATTCAAACAAGAGGGTCCACACATTGTTTGCAGTGGAGAGTTATGTTTTCAATGAAATCTAGCAATGTGAGAGGACCCGCTTTAAAATGATCAAGCATTGGATCTACTTGGGCTTTGGTCAATGAGTAGAAACCACCATTCGACAATCACATGTGAGGCTCACTAAATTGTTTCATAGAATTTGACCATGGTGGTGGACCCACAATGATTTATCACATGGTGTAAATCTAGCATTGTGGTGCCGATATCGATTTGCCAAGTGCTATTGTGAAATTCTAAAGGGTGAGAATTTTGACTGATGTAGATTAAAGCCCATCGATTGGACGGTTTGGATCGTCCCAAGGAATTGATTTTTGGATGGGCAACCAAATCAATCATTCGGTGGGGCCCCTCATATTCGTTTAAAAAAAATCTAATTCCAGAAGGGCTCGGTTGTTTTAGCGTTCTCTCATAGGTGTTGGAGTCATAGGCGTATCTAGAGGATGACTCTGATTAAAGCTCCTCTAAGAGGTGGGGCCCATCTTGAAGGATTTAAATTGGTTCTTTTAAAAGAGGACTTCTATTTTGACCACTAGATTTAGAATCAAGGGTCATTCCAAGATTCGTATTTTAATTTTATTTGCTTTGAAGAGATTGTGCACGGATGGGTTTCCAATATTATTTAACGATTATAAAGGGCATGTTCGGTGACCTAGGAAAAGGAGGAGACTTGTTTTTTTTAGAAAGATGGAACTCTCTCTCTCTTTCTATTATGTAAGAAACAATGCAATTGTTTTTAGAAAAACAAAAGGGAGGCAAGCTTGATTTTTGGACTCTTTCCAACTTTTTCTCTCCTTAGTTAAGGCAAGTACGTCATGCATGGAAGAGTTTCCTGTTAGGAGGCTTTCTGATATATATTTTGAGAGAGGACTCAAAAAAAAAAGGAAAAATCGAGCTTTCTCTGGCTCTCGGTCTCTCCCTCTCTCTCTGGTCCCTCTACATCCTTCTACAACATTCTATCTCCCACACCCAAGACCAAGTAGCCCTTTTTCATCCTTGGGGGAACAAGAGATCAGCTATCTTTCTCTATATACTCTCCTCATATAAAAGGAAAAACAGCTCTCATCTAACGGGAGAAGAGGAGGACCATGATCCTTTTCCATGATACTTTTCCATAGCAGCCCATTACCTCATATACACAATTCTGATAAAAACGGTGGGTGCTATTGGAATTGGGGAGATCCCATTCTTTCATCCTTCCTCGAAAAACCAAGTTGCAGCCCTTCATTGCCGAGAAAAAAATACACGGACAGCCCTCTCCCTCTCTCTCTCACTCTCTGATTTTTGAGAAAGTAGTCAAGGTTCTTCTCATTAGGTAAGTTATTTTTATATTTTTTTTATTTTCTTTACTTCTAGTTCAGTTGGATTACATATTCTAGTTTTATTCTCAATTCCAAATTGCATGCTTTGTTAAATTCTTGTTCTAAAGAAAATCATGCTATATCTTGTTTTCAAGTTCATGACATAAGAAAGATGCAAGTTTTCTGGTGGGGATTTTGAATTCACTGTCTCGGGGAGTTTCAAATTTTTTTTAAAAACAATACAAATAATACTTGACTTTACAAAACACTGAGTTGAACTTCATCTAGGTCTCACACTTAGAACCCAAAATCCGCACACATGCTTAACCTTCAATCGGTATTGGCACCCCTACTTGTAATTGATAACCCAAGCCCTATTCAATCTCACGAACTCAATTTTACAGCCCCCACTTAAAATTGATAGCCACAACCCATATAAATTTGATATCTACAACCCACCTTTTCAATTGATAGCCATGTCCCATATCAATTTGTTATCCACTGGCCATCTCCAATTGACAATCGTACACCCATTCTCCCAATTGATCTTAGCACCCCACCTTGCTACACCACACATCATCTCTACCTGCAAGACAATAAAAAAAAAAATACAAAAAGAGACCGCAAGACACAGTGAAAGAATTGAAGAAAACATGAGATTATAAAAGAATAAAGGGATTTGCTAGTACCCATCACAAAGAGTGTTTTGCAAACGGCTAGTTGCGTGTGAGAACAGCCATACATTTTCCTTTTTCAACAGATTCATATTATTCCTGAGGTGGTTGCAATCACATACGAAAGTCAAGCTCGTGAAATGCCTTTTGTGATGTTCCCTAGCATACCACGAGAGAGAAAATTAATAACAAACAAAAGGTTGAGGACTCCAAAACACGACATGGAATCTAAAATCCATTCATAAACTGCCCACTTGGAACCCAAAATCTATTCCCAAACAGCCACTTGAGTCACAAAATTTATTTCCAAACAGCCTATTAGAATGTAATAATCACAGCCCATTAATCATTAAGAGACAAAAAGTAATAAGGCAAAACGTGGTAGTGCCAACATCATTTCCGTCATAATGCTGGGTGCCCTTTTTGTGAATAGATTTTGAACCTCTAAACGACAGATTCACGAAAAATAGTAAACTAAAAAGTTTTAGCCCTTTGAAAGATCTTTCCAACGCATATTCGTACTTTAAATTTGGCTAAGTGGTTAAAGAGTTATGATAGTTTTAGTGAGCTGTGTTCATTAGATTTTCAAATGGTCAAGATTTTGAGTTGTGCAATTGTCAGGACATGGTTGTGTTAATATCATTCTCTAAACGAAAATTAAAAGACATTAATTTAAAATATACCCAACCTAAAAGTCACAAATCTAAAATTTACCCTTGTAAAAAACCATCGCTCTCAATCCGTTAAAAGCCATTAACCAAAAGACCACTAAAAATCTCAAGTGAAACTAAAACCTTCTAAATAAACAACTTTAAAAGCTACCAAACACACTAAATACCTTCAGATAATTAAAAGCTTCAAGAAAACTCTAAAAGTTTCAACAAACAAAAGAATTTGAGATTCCTAAGAGCCTGTGGATTCAAAATTCATTTAGTAACCTTTAGAGCCCCATTTAGGAACACTTACGTCATGTCGTGTCCTAGGTTTTAGGGAGTCCTAGAGTTAGGAGTCCAGCCTCATCACGTACGTTTGCTATAGATAGCAACCGTGCCATAGGTCTAGTTACACTAGTCACCCAATTTTTCCCTAGGACAAGCCTAGTAAACTAGGATGTAGGTTAACCTGCATTAGTCTAAGGAACAACTTGCATTTAAATAGGATCATATAGCATCTTAGATGAAATCCTAGGATAATAAAATCTTCAACTTCAATTAAATAACTTCTCTTAAAACTGCTAAAACAGTCAATCCAGTCTAGATCGGTGTCTTAGTTGAGTTAGGCATAAGTAGCTTAGCTTAGGTGCACCGAACTACGTCGACTCTGATCCCAGTGAGGCTTGGGTACGTAGGCAGCTTGGATGTCTGATGGCATACCAACCGCAAGTCGGCACCACAACAAATTGTGGTGTTTTGTATATTAATTTTCTTGTAAATGCTTAATCAAATCACTTAGGATTTTTCATGAAATTAGAATTTTAGGAGAACTTTCACTTAGATTGAATCCAGACAAATAAAGAAATCAAGATACACACTTAGGATCGACATTGAAATTAGATTTTAGGATGCATGTCACTTAGTTCGCACATTAACAGAGAGTTGAATGAGCCATTTAAACTAAATTTAAAAGAGTTAACTTTTGGAATTGAAGACCGATTATCGCGCAGGAATGGTGCATGTGATGGATAACTCCCCAGACCTTCCATTCTTGTAACCAGGTAGCGAGTCTAGATTTCTGGTTAATTATGGGTCCTAGATCCCACATCTAGGTGGCGACTCTGTCAGTCTCTTTTGTGTGGAATTCGGATTGCCTTAGTGATCCCAAGTTCACATTAAAGATGAATTAAAACTAATAATAAAATGCACACGCCAATCGCGTGGGTACGAGAGACCAAGAGAGATCGTGGCGGCTCGCGCCCCACCCCCTCTCGCGGGATCGGGTCCCACACTGTGGTGGTGTTAAGGGTTCAGGGAAGAAGAAGATGGGGTTTGTGATGGTGGATCAAAGGGAAGATGGGTTTGGATTTTAGGGGTCTCCCTCTTCTTCCTCTCTCTCTGCTCTCCGGTAAAAAAATCTCCTCCTCCTACAAACCCTCGTTCGTTGGGTTTATAGAGAAGAAAGGAAAGAAAAAATGATGTTTTCTACCCCCCATTTCCCCCTTTTGGACAGCCCTCGATAGTGCATTTACCCATACTCTTTTTCAGAGCCGAGGGGTGGCTCGAGTGAGAAAAATAGAGATGATATATTCAACCCCTTTTGCTCCATGGGCAGCCCCCACCTATGCATTTTGGCTACTCTTCACAAATGGGGAAGGTGGTCAAGGGGTAAGAGCAGAGGAGAAAATTTTTGCAACAAATATCTCTTGACAAATGATCTCAACCCTCCAAATCACCTTTATGGATGGAGGGTTGGGATCGAGGGCTTTTTAAGCTTCCTAAGATGCTCTCCCAACTAATCCTAGTCCTTAACCTCCCTTAAGCTAGATTATGATCTAAACATTACTTGAAAAGAAAGAAAATGATCTTTCTTATTTACAGAATTGCCCAACTCATGGATAACGCACCCCTCAATTATGCTGTACAATAATCTGTGCACCCACATTTCCTCCTGGACAGCCCACAATGGCAAATTTGAACTGGTTTTCTAGATTCCAACACAACCCCTTTTCTGGCTAAATCGCCTCCCTTCTGAACTTGTACCACGACACTTTCTGAGGTTTGCTCGCTGGGCAAATTAGCTCGGATTTCGATAAAATTTTGCAGAGACCTCGGTGGGACCCTAAGCTAACCTAGGGCACAATTTGGGACATCAGAACACTAATTTGAAAAAGTTAAGCACAAAACATGGAGGTGTAGGGCACGGTCAAAATGGGGTGTCTATAGACCCAACAATGGTACTAGATTCCTATGACATTTTTTATTTTACTCAATTGAGTTTCATATATTGAATCTAGACTCATTTTCAATTATCTACGAAAAAATATTCATGCAGGACTGTAGAGAATAATCCAAGGACTCCTAGAGAATGTCAAGTGATGAACACCTTGGATACATGCATTCCAAAATAAACTACTATGACTAGATAGTTTTATCTTAGTCATGAGAGGATATTCATTTTAAGCTTTTTGGAATACATCAATTTAACCCATCAAGATTTCTTATGCATTTAATGATAATCATTGAGCACATAAGAATGGGTTTAAAGGACAAGTATGTGCATAGTAATAGACATACTTACTCACCTAGGGCATAAGAGATGTCTAAAAAAGGATTTGAGTGGATTTTCTTACACATGACTTTTAACACTCAATTTTGCTAGAAATGATATTCTACCTAAGTTGAATATACCAAGATCTAGCAAATGCCAAAATTGTCCTCAATAGAGTTCAAGAATGAAAGAAATGAACTTGAAAGATCAATTTGAACTCGAGGGCAAAAAGAGAGGTCAATTTCATGAAAGCACACATATGGTTTTCACATTGAATTTTCTATTGTGGATTTACTTTTCTTTTGGAACCTAAATCCCTTTGGTTCCATCCAAGTTTGTTTCTGGAAGTGTACCTTTTCTTATCCAAACAAACTTGTTAGATTTCACAATTCTAAGCTTACACTCAGAATTGTGATGTCCAGATCTACCACAATGGGTACAATAGTAATGATTGGTAGATGAGGAGCAACTAGAATCACAAGACATTGAAATATGTTTATCTTTTTTCTTCATGAGGTCTTTGACTCTTAATGGAGAGTTCTTCATTTTTTGTGTTCTTCATTTTCATAAATATGTTTACATTTTTCAATTGATTAAATGTTTGTGATTTCAAGGCTTTTAAGTTCTTTCTCAAAGCATTGTATCTTTGAAATAAGTCAACATTTTTATTTATAAAAAATATGCTCAATTAACTTAATTTCTCGTTTCTTTTCAAAAATTCAATTACTTCCAATTTAAGATTTTCAATTTGAATTTCCAAATCAGAAATGGAAAGTTTGAAAGAAAATTCATATGCAAAAGATTTTTGTAAAGGCTCTTTTTTACTAAGAATTTTATCATTTGAAAAGAGACCAATATGTTTCTCAAAAGTGTTTTCTAATGAAGTCAAACTATTTTTTACATTGATGCAAAATGAAATATTGTCAAAAATATTTGGAGTTAAACCATAACACAATAAAATCATTGCATTTGAGTTCAAGAAAAATAATTTCATATCACCTTCAGTGCATTTTCTTGAAAAAGAAATTCTCTTTTTAATGACATCTAATATGTCATGATCTATGGATTTGAGATAAGCTAGCATTTGTGCTTTTCAAGCTCCATAATTCGTTACATCAAAGAATGGAGGAATTAGAGAGAATCGGCCTTTCTCAAAATTCATATGGATTGTCACAGATCTTTTCTCTTGTAGATTTTAAAAGTTAAAAATCTCTTTAAGAGCCTAAGGTTTGATACCAAATGAAATACAGGTGTGGCAATCCCAGAAGGAGGGTGAATTGGTCAATTAGAAGTTTTAGGCTTAGTTAAGAGAAGATTAAAAATTAATCATTTAATTAAGCACTAATTAATCTAACCCTTCAAATAATCATATTAGTGAAATCTAGGGATTAAACATTCTAATCATGCACATTTGCTAACCCTTGTTCAAATAGATATTATAATTCAATTTAGGGTTTAGACATTCAACTTAAGTGCATTTACTAACCCTTGTTCAATTAAAGCATAAACATAAGTAAGGTTAGAGATTACCAATCACCACACGTGCAAGAGAAGAAAATGAAGAGAGAGAGAGACAATGAACACAAGATTTATAGTGGTTCGGTCTATCACAAGACCTACTCCACTCTTCACGTCCATGCGTGAGTTCCACTATCTCGATCCTCCTTCAAGGCCGGATTAATGAGCCATTACATGACCAAGCTTTTCCATTCTCAAGGGCCAAAGCGAAGCCCATCTGCACGAAGCCTTCGGCGAGAGGACACACCCTCATATGCCGTCTTCACCTTTCTTAACGGGCCGAAGAGGAGACCCTCGTCTTCACGATTCTTAACGAGCTAAAGAGAAGGCCTTTAATGAAGAACAAAGAAAATGAAAAACACTCAATGCCTCTTAAATAGGCAGATTACAACATTGTAAGATCACATTCACTCCAAAAGAATAAGCAAAGAAAAGCCTTATGGAGTGCCTCTTGATAAGATGTAGAAATTGAAAATCAGAGAGGTTTTGCTTTTGATTTTCAAAATAAAGCTCAAGGAGAAATGGGATTTGATCTTTCTCAAATGTTCAAAAAGCTTGTAGAGATAGGTTTTAATCATGTATATATAGTGTATTTGAAAATATGACCGTTTGGGGTAAAACTGTAAATAACTGGCTTGAAAAAGTCAAACAGAAAATGCCCCAACGGCTAGTTTGCCCGACCGTCGCGATCGACAAGCCACCGCGGTCGCTCGCCCCAATCGATCGTCCTTTTCTATTTTCAAATTTCTTACCGTCGCGGTCGAGCGGCCCCATTGCGGTCTTCCGTTGAGGTCAACTTGTTAGCTCAAACATTTGGCTCAAAAACCTATCCGCGGTCGACCGACCCATTGCTGTCGTCGGCCAAGCCCAACCTAGATGTTTTCTGGATTTTCAGAAAATCAATCCGTGGTCGACCAGATTGGCCCAGTCGACACGCCCGATAAAATTCGAGATCTCCTGGATTTCTAGGATCCATCCCGTGGTCGCCCGGCCTAGCCCTGTCGACCGGCCATGAGTAAAATTTCATTTTTAACTTTAAAATGCAGGGGATTTTGGGCCATGGTCTTGGGCTTAAGTCCTAGGTTTTTAAACACATTTTTTAGTGTGTTGATGGTTTTCAAAGATGTAAAAAGTTAAGTGTGAAAACCATTTGAAAACCTTTTGAAAGTGCATTTAAACATAAAATCAAGACGACTCTAAATACATTCTAAAATGATACCATTGAGTCTTCTTGGAATGTATTCGCTCATTTTGCACTTTCTTGGACTTCTTCGGCTTGAGTGAACATCTTGAATTTTGTCTTCGCTCTTGTGACTTCCTCCAATCTTCAAATCATGTTGAGAGGTGTATGAGGAGTCACCGTGGCATGTTCTGCTCCAAGCTTCTTCTTAGCACTTGCTTGGAACTTGTGGAATCTTCATGATGAGCTTCTTGACTTGATCATCTTCAATGAGGATGTCTTCAATGTAGGGGCAAGCTCTTGGTCACTTTGCTCCTTGATCCACGAGCCATGTGTTGAGAAGAGTTGTGTAATGGCGATTATGACATGAAATTCCTGTATACAACACAACACCTCAAATCAACACATTAGTCCATAAATGCTGATCAATTTAGTTTGCTAGCATCAAAATAAGAAGGTAAGGTGAATAATTAACCCATGAGAACCCTTGGGATTACACTTGCTCTCTCACAATTTCTCTTTCTATTTCTCTCAACCAAGGCTCGATCCAACCATCCAAGATTCAATCCAAGGGTGACATCAAAGCTTGAAGGAAGACAAGGATTCAACCATTGCTTGAGAAGAAAAAAACTAAGTTTTCTTTTCTTTTCTTTTTTTTAGTTTAGTTCCAATTCTATGTACTTTTGTTTCAATCTTAATTGAAGGAGTTATTTTTTATTTTCTTTTCTCTTCTCTCTATGGCTCCCTCTCTATTTTTTATTTTCTTTGTTTCTTTTCCCTTCTCCATGAGTAACTAAACCCATCTACTTAGGGTTTAGATGAAGCCATGGGGAAGAAGAAAGTTGATTAATTAAAACTAGTGGCATAATATAACATCATATATAAGGGTTTATATTTGTTGGATCCCAATCACTCATGCCATTGGCTTTCTCCTTTCGTATGAGTAATTGCCGATAAACAAATATAATTCCTATATAATTAATATTAATTGGATAGTGTGTTTGATAAATTACTCATGGGCAATGACATCCATTGATCTTATTTTTCATAGACTAATTATCAATATACAATTCAATACAAAAATTGGTTTAATTGATTATCCAATCCAAACTAATGGTGGATTCTAACCCTAAGTACTCTTTTAATTGAATCAGGGCTTTTCTACCAATTTCAATTATTTTTCCAATTAATTTCTAATTCAATTTAGAGTAGTTTTCCAACCAATTTTTCAATCAACTTAGGCTTTAGATTTTGATTTTATAATTAGGTTAGATAATTAATAGAATTTCTTTTGGTTTACTTTACCTAAATATAAGAGTTAAACTTGTAATCGTTTCTTTATTGTTGTATCTGAGGTTGTAGACCACGAAAATCCTGAGTCCATTCCAGGCAACAATATATCATAAGTTTATTTTCTAAGTAGTATAAGGATAGAAATCATAATAAGCTCTTCCCTGAGTTTGACCCATATTTACACGATCCGGGCACTTGCTGTTATTTAATATCACAATCAACTGGCCTCCATGACCTCTCAGTAAAAGGTAGTCTCCCGCTCTACCGAGCTGCAACAAACTCGCTCATTAGGAATCGGGAGCTGGATATGGTACTCCTCGGGAATGTGATACTTTTCCCAGATTTGCGAAAGGTCAGAAGGCTTAAGAACTCCATTCGATTCCATGGCCTCCTCTGGACAGAATGCTACTCCATGAGGCACATCAGGCTCGTGGAGGTCCCTCGATTGTTGCGCAAGGCACTTGGCTTGAACTTCCATTGGTTACAGCATCGAGCCACTCTTATTCATCGTCAAGGCTGCCATTACTGGGTGATCGCTCGGTACCGGTTCTGTCACCCCAGGCGGTTCGTTGGGAGGCGTAGCGTCTGACTCACCACCCTCCCTTTGCGATGGAGGGCTTGAAGCAATCTTGGGAGTCAGTACTGCCTTCTTGCAAGATGTTACCAACTTTTTCTAGCAAGCCCACTTTCTTCAGGACAGGGGCAGTCTCCTTATCCTTTTTCGCCCTGATCTTATGCCCCCTCCCTATGGGCGGCACCGGGGCACTCTCAATTTCTTCTTCCTACAGTGGGATATCTGGGGAGGAAGATGACTTTACTACTCTAACAGATTCTTTGGACGGGTTTTGGGAATCCGTATCCTCATACATGATTGTAAAAAGAAAAAGAAGTAACGAAAGGAAATATAAAGTTGAGGAAGAAAAAGCACTGAAACGAGCGAAGGTTTGCCGGAGATACCATCGGAGAAGATGAACCAGCGCCAGAAAAAGTAAGAGAACTCACCGGAAAGGTCAAAGCTTCTCCCAGTGGCGAACAAATCTCCCCAAACGAAAAACAACTCAAGGAGAAACTGGTGAAAAGAAGAAAATGAGGGAAGGATGTAAAGAACGAGTGGGAAAGAAGAGTTTATCGCCGAAAACTCTAGAAAAGCCTCGCCAGAAAAAAAGAAGAAAGAAACAGAGAGAGAGAGAGAGAGAGGTAAAGGAAGAGAAGGGAATGAAAGGCTTTTTATAGACCTTTGGGTGGAAAACCAAAAGGTCATGTTCCAGTGACATAAACCGCAGCGTGGCACCCATTCACTCGTGCACGTTTAGTGGAAACCATAAATGCGTCGTTTCGTCATTATAACCCAAAGCACCAAATCACCGTAACGCTAGAATCGAAGCGTCGCGATTCTCCGACCTGTCCTTTCGAAAGACCTTCAGATGACACGTCAATCCGCACCCAGCAATCTACAAGGCAAAATTTCCCTCGGTACCGATGGTTAGCCAGAAACATTCGAAAAAAGCACCATGAACATTCTGTTTACGCGGCACCGATGTTCCTTATACGACACATTACAAAGGTCATGAAGATCTCACCCATGGCCCGGCTCCAACCGATAAGCAAGAGGCACCTAGGGAAAGTGACCAATCTAAACACTCGTGTTACTTGGTGTCCAACAGTTATGCAATCACATTGAAGGCCTCATGTCACTCGGTACCGGCTGACATGAGAATTGCTACAGAAATAATATGAATTACAAAAAAATCTGTTTTTCATTCATTTACGTATGAAAAGACCTTTACAAAAGGAGGGCCTCTAGGCCAATTACAAAAAGCAAAGAAAGATCTACACAAAGGCTCCACCGAGCTACAACAAATTACGAAAGCTAAAAGAAGACCTAATACACCTAAGCCTCTACCGAGCTACAAAAAGTGTCAGACTCTACCCATTGCCATGCCGCTACATCATGCTACGGCAGCCACTTGGCACAATCTTCTTTGCTCTGGAAGGAAGCTTGATCCTTGTGGTGTCATTATCAGGATTATGGCTGATAACAATGGCATAGTCACCCGGTGGGATCCTCCTCCTGATCTTCCTCAGGTTCTTCTTCGGGATCTTCCTCCAACGGATCTTCCTCTGGAAAAGCCTCCGGACTAGGAGATGCGACACCGACCCTCACTCCACCTTCAGATTCTCCTTGCAGCTGGATCTTCAAACCGCCATTCTACTCCTCCAGTTCCTTTACCCTTGCTCAAAGACAGAGAACCTCCGCCCCCAATAGGAGGAGCTGGTTAGCCACACCATACCCCCTCTCCTTTACGTGCTTCAGGGACCGCTTGAAATTGGCGGCGAAACTGGAGATTCCTTCAGGAGGAACCGCAGTCCCGGAAACCGAAGAATCCAGATGATCTCTTGATTCCACCCTCCGCTTCTTATCACTCCGGGATCCATGCCCTCTCTCCTCTCCTCTGGCCGCCGGCAGGGCTATCGCTGGAACAACCGCGACCAAAACGACAATCTGCGGCAAACCAGTCCCCGTCGTCATCACCTTGAAGTTTCTCTTCTCCCTCCGACGGAGAATCCACTTCCACCAACGGGACAATCGCCGCCAGTTGGTTTCTGACGACCGGTCCTTGAGACATCACCGGTGACATGGAAATAGAGGATTGAAGACGAAAATGGGGAAAAGGGAGAGCAAATGAAAAAAATGGCTTTTTGCCCACCTCTTATAACCATGCGCAAGGCGAGAAAACTAGGTGGGATTTAATGATCCCGCCGGTTTTCGAAACCGTGCAGCGGGAAAACCAGGCGGGAATTTAATGATTCCGCAGTTTTTCAAAATTTACGGCGGGAAAAACAAGTGAAGACCAATTTGGGAAGCGCAACTCATTATGAACCATCCCATCGGGAATCTACGGCTCATCAGCAATGCAACGCTTCAATTTTACTCAAGTTCCCACCAAGGACGCTTCGACTCTATTATCGCCAAGCAGTTAATGTAAAAAGGTCGGTACCGGGCAACCTCCTCTCAAAAGCTTAACTACTTCCTTGGCCTGCATAGCGAGACAAGAATGTAGGGGGCAGTTTGCTAGGGGTAAATCTGTATACCCGGTACCAACTCTCATACCATACCCTAACACACAATCGGGTCGATATGAACTCATATAAAGGAACTATCGATACCGACCCAACTGTCCCACCTAACAAGCCACGCATACAACACTCTCCAAGAGCGGCGCCGACTCTCAGAAAGATTCAGACACGACTGCGGAAATCCCGCCATCAAGTGATTAATCCGAGTAACCGTTACGCCCAATGCGCTCTACACAAATTCAAAAGTTTCTGACAAGACCACCACCCTCCATCTCCGCCCAGAATTTCAGGGAATCACTCATCCACGATTATAACTGCCGCCCATCACGCCCCATGCAGACAAAATCAAGGGCACGATTGGCGCCATGGACATCGTGGGTCTCCTCCCCTATAAAAGGGCGTCTACACACTCAAGCAAAGGGATCGAAACCAATTCCCTTCTACTGATATGGTAACTTGTCTTGGCCCTCATCCCATTCATCGTCTATTGTCTGTGTTGCCCATCTCTGACTTGAGTGTCGAAGTGGCCATCCGGAGCCACAACTCCGGACCGACTAATGCTTTTTCTGTGAGTGCACGATTACAGGCTTAACCAAACTAGTGTTGGGTATATAATATAACCCATGTATGTTCTAATATAAGCCCAATAGGTAATGGATCAGGTGTAGTGGCCCCATTTGGGCTGGAGCCCATTAACCTCTTATAACCCTAGTGTATCTCTATATATAGGGGCTGGAGGCAACAAACTTGGTATTCCAAACTAGATACCTTGGGTGTAATGCTTTAAGCATCCTTGCTTAAACCCTAATTACTATAACAATCTTAAAGCATTAGTAGCCCTAATTTTTCCAACGTCTGCTCCTCTCGAGATTGACCTTTGTTCGGCTCGGCTACACGCAATCCTTTCCATCGCTCGGATTCGTACCTCCAAACTCTCAAATTAGAGGGGTTTCTCACGGAATCTTCTTTGCCGCCGGTGAAACCCATCTCCAACAGAGGGTTGCTTAAAAAGAAAACAACGATTTGGGCGTGATTGTTTGATCTAAGAAGACGGCTGATCTCTCGTGGAACGTCTGCTTCTCTCTCTAAACAGAGAACTGATCATACACGGCTGGGTTATTCACAACCAACAGACGTCTGGGTGGTTGGACCTAAGCCTGTTGTGGCTCTCTCTCTCACGTTCAAATTTCTTTGGAGCTGCATCTGTGGTGGTTGGATTCCCCTTGAAAAATGATTTGGGCGTGATTGAATTCTCGTTCATGGGTTTCTTCAAACCAGTTGGGTTTCTTGAATTGACGTGGGTTTCTAAAAAGCCCAAATCGGAAGCTTGGCTCTTGTTCCCTTCCTCTTCTAAGAGCAGATACACTCTCATGATAGAATCTGTAGTGTTCTGAAAGTTGAGAGTTTCTCCTCCACGATTGGAAGCCCCGCTCTCTCTCGTTCAACACAATTTCTGGTTTGAATCTCGTGTGGGGACCGACGACAGAGCAGCCGTAATTTTGGGTCCAAACCCATCTGCAATTTTTTTCTCGTGGGTTCATGTTGGTGGTAAAAAGGACCATCAAGTTGTCTGTGCCCATCTTGAGTAGACCAAGATTTTTGATATTCTTGCAGAGGAGGCCAAGAAGCCATTAAAGTTGCAGCCTCGCAGAATTTTTTTTTTTATTGGGCGTCGGCTCTCTTGTTGGTGATTTCGGAGAAAACTTGTTGGTCCTGAATTGCTCCGTGGTCCCATCTTTAGGAATGCTTCTCTACTACCAACTATATATTTTGGGTTTCTCTCCAATCAGGTGCACTCTTTCCAATTTTTTTTAATTTCCTCTGAAATATCAAATGGAAAAGAATTCTATGCCTTTTGAGATGGTCAAACTTCAATCCTTTGGTGGGTCTGAGTTTAACTCTTGGAAGCGAAAGACTCAATTCGGTCTAAAATATATGAATTGTTTTTATACCGTTTTGAGTACCTTTGCTGAGACGGATGAACAAGTTGATGAGTCTCAGTGGCTTAGAGATGAGGATTTCTGCAAAGACTACTTGTTGAATTGTCTTTCAGATCGTCTTACAGAAACCTATAGTAAATATAACACTGCTAAAGCAATATGGGACAACTTAGATGCTCAATTCAAGAAAGAGGAGGAATTGTCCAAGACTCATCTAGTGGACAAATTCATGGATTTCAAGTTTCAAGAAGACAAGGAAATCACTCCTCAAGTTACTGATCTAGAGAATTTGAGATCTAAGTTGCATAATGAAAAAATAGTTGTCTGTGATTCATTTATTGTGGGTGCAATTATATACAAGTTACCATCTGCATGGCACTCTTTCAAAACCGAGATGTATCGAAAAAAGGTGCAAGTGGGACTGGATGATCTCAAACGATTCATTCGAATCGAAGATGAGAATCGCGCTTGGAATAACTTGGAGATGGTTAGACAGCAACAGTCTGCTGCTAACGCGGTAATATATCCCAAGAAATTTCCTCGGAAATCCAAGTCACCTAAAAGTGAACATCCCAAGTTGGAGGCCAAAAAGACTATCTTTCAGAAAAAGAAGGGCAAGTGCCACAACTGTGGGAAATGGGGCCACTTTACTGCAGAGTGTAAACAACCTAAGAAGGCTAAATCTGACACACCACAAAAGGAAGCTCATATGATGGTGGGCAATGCTGCGTCTAAGAGTTTTATTGCCATGTTAGGCAATGGTAAGGCCAGTACTTCTTCAGCCTGGTGGTTAGATACAGGAGCCACCTGCCATGTTTGCAACTCGAAGAAACTTCTTACGGATGCTGTTGGCGTGAAAGAGACCGTTACAGTGGCTAGTGGAGCTGAGGCAAAGGTGACTCACACTGGAACTGCGAACCTGGTCCTTTCTTCAGGTAAAATACTAACTTTAAAAAATGTTAAAGTAGTTCCTGCTATTCAAAAGAATTTAATTTCTATTAGTCTTTTAGACAATGCTGGCATGTGTTCATCCTTTTTGGGTGGTAGAGTAACTTTAACTGTTAACTCTTATTATTTTGGTTGTGCTTTCTTAATCGATGGTATGTATAGATTGAGTTTAGCAAATGAAACCGTTAGTCAGGTTAGTTCCACTTTGATTGATCCTAAGTTGTTACACACTAGATTGGGACATGTGAACTATAAGAAAATGGTCACACTTGCTAAAATTTATGATATACCTTTAGATACATCGATTAGATTTGACAAATGTGAAGTGTGTGCACAAAGCAAAATCACTAGAAAACCTTTTCGTTCAGTTTCTAGGAGCACACAACTTCTTGAGTTAATACATTCTGACCTCTGTGACTTTAAAAGTTTCACTACTCGAGGTGGTCGGAAGTATTTAATCACTTTTATAGACGATTTTTCTAGATATTGTCATATTTATCTCCTAAAATCGAAAGATGAAGCTTTTGATAAATTTAAAATTTTCAAGAATCGTGTTGAAAATCAATTGAACTTGAAAATTAAGGAATTTAGGAGTGATAGAGGAGGAGAATACACTTTGACAGAGTTCAAGGAATTATGTGCCTCTCAGGGCATAATACTTGAAACTACTGCTCCTTACTCACCTCAATCTAATGGCATAGCTGAACGTAAGAACCTAACGTTAACTAAAATGTTAAACTCTATGTTATTGACAGCTGGCATGCCTACTAGCTATTGGAGAGAAGCAGCTTTAACTGCAAATCACATCCTGAATAGAGTACCACATTCTAAGTTGCCCTCTACCCCTTATGAGTTATGACAAAAACATCCTTGTAGATATGACACTCTTAAGACTTGGGGCTGTATTGCTTATGTGAGGATACAAGACCCTAGGAGACCTAAGGTAGGACCTAGAACTAACACTTGTGTTTATCTAGGTGGTGCGAAGATAGTGCTGCTGATCGGTTTTTGGATATATCTACCAATTTGGTTATAGAATCTAGAGATGCAGTATTCTTTGAGAATAAATTTCTCAGAGATCATGGTTTGAACTTACCTGGCGATACTGAGATGGTTACAGAATCGCATGTCGAGTTTGAACAGAATATTTCTGACACTTGTCTTACACTGATTTCTACATCAGAACCTTTAAGAGTTTCTACAAGAGATAGAGTACCTAAGAACTTTGGTGAGGACTTTGTGACCTACCATGTAGAGATTGATTCGTCAACCTATAAGGAAGAGATGAGATCTAGGGACTCTTTGTTGTGGGCAGAAGCCATTGATGATGAAATGAGCTCTCTGTTACAAAATCAAACTTGGAAGCTAGTCGATTTGCCAAAAGGGGCTAAGACTGTGGGCTGTAAGTGGATTTTGAAGAAAAAACTTAATCCTGACGGATCCATAGCTCAGTATAAAGCACGTTTAGTAGCTAAGGGCTATACTCAAGTTAGTGGGAAAGACTACTTTGATGTTTACTCACCGGTATGTCATTTGGCAACGATAAGACTTCTTCTTGCTTTGGCTTCTATTGAGAAGTATGTTGTGCATCAAATGGATGTAAAAACGGCTTTCCTTAATGGAGACCTCACAGAAGAAATCTACATGAACCAACCTGAAGGGTTTGTCATGGAGGGTTTCGAGAATAAAGTTTGTAAGTTACACAAATCTTTATATGGTCTTAAACAAGCACCTAAATTGTGGCATCAAAAATTTGACAAGGTAGTAAAGAGCTTTGGTTTTCAGACCAGTTGCTCAGATAAATGCCTTTCTGTGTCGAATAAGGTTGCGATTATTTGCTTGTATGTAGACGATATGTTGATTCTTGGTTCCGATCTCTCTGTAGTGAGTAACGTGAAAACCACTTTGGCTCAAGAATTCGACATGAAAGATCTTGGTGTGGTTGACACCATTCTTGGTATGAAAGTAAGTTTTGAAAGGCAAGGGATTACTCTTAGCAAAGCCCATTATATTGAAAAACTACTTTCTACATGGGGATACAGTGAGTGTAAATCAATTGAGACACCATTTGATTATACCAAGAAGCTGATCTCTAATGAAGGAGACAGTGTGAATCAGTTAGATTATTCTAAACTGATTGGTAGTCTCATGTATGCTATGAGTTGCACTAGGCCAGATATAGCCTTTACAGTTGGCATGCTGAGTCGTTTCACTAGTAATCCTGGCCATGAGCACTGGGATGCCCTTATGAGGCTGATGAGATACCTTAAGGGTACTCAAGGATATGCTCTATGTTATAATGGCCATCCTCCTATCCTGGAAGGGTATTCTGATGCATCATGGGGCTCAAAATTAGGAGACAGTAAATCTACCAGTGGTTTATTTTTACATTGGGTGGAGCCACTGTTGCATGGAAGTCAAAGAGACAGACTTGTATTGCTCTGTCATCTATGGAATCGGAAGTTTATGCTTTAGCTTCTACAGGAGATGAAGCAAAGTGGATAAGAGATCTGATCCTGGACATTCCTTTCACCCATTTAAAGATTAACTCTTTAAGTTTGTTCTGTGATAATCAAGCTACAATTACGGTTGTGAAAAACTCACTCTTTAATGGTAAGAGGAGACATGTCAAGCTGAAACATGCCACGCTGAATTATCTTATAGAACGCGGTATTATCACTTTGATTGATGTGAGATCGAAGGATAATTTGGCCGATGCTCTTACGAAGGGACTGAACAAAGATTGAATATTCAAAACTGTGAGGGAGATGGGGTTAAAGACTGTGTAGACGTGTCTTAACCTACATTCATATTATTTTGAATTTTTCGAATCTCCCTATCTTGGCCAAGATAAGCACTTGATATATTTTAATGATGTTTACAGTATCTTTATGTCATTCCACATTTGATGACATGTCCTTCTTGGGAAAGGTTGTTTCATTCCAAATTTGAGGATATAGCTTACCTCAATTTGGATATGATGCCTGTAACATTCCAAATGGAAACATAGAATGGTTCTTTGTAAAAGAAACTGTTTAGGTCTTGTTCTTGATTGAAACTTGACATTGATGCTTATTGATATTGATATTTATTTTTCAGCCATTATGAAATTGTACTAAGTTCTTCTGGTAGAACTAGATACCTTTAGTAAAATACACAAATGATTGGATTCATTTTTAATGAAATTCATATTTGGTAATTTACAGGAATTGGCGAAAATGGAGGAGATTGCCTCAATTTGGATCTTGATAATGATGACTTACTTGATGAGTGAATCCTTATAGAGCAGTGGGAACTATTATTTTCTTTTCAGTTGATTAAATAGTTCACCTACATGTGAAACTGCTTATGTTTGAGTTTAGATTATTTCTAAAACTCTTGGTTATTCTTTAAAGTATTTTGTTTTCAGTTAGATTACAGATCTTTATTGATATGGTGATATGGATGATTCAATAATTTTGTTTGGACATCACATTAACTATCTATTGGATTGTGCTATATGTAGAATATAGGAGGAGATTGTTGGGTATATATTATAACCCATGTATGTTCTAATATAAGCCCAATAGGTAATGGATCAGGTGTAGTGGGCCCATTTGGGCTGGAGCCCATTAACCTCTTATAACCCTAGTGTATCTCTATATATAGGGGCTGGAGGCAACAAACTTGGTATTCCAAACTAGATACCTTGGGTGTAATGCTTTAAGCATCCTTGCGTAAACCCTAATTACTCTAACAACTAGTACGTGCAGTCGGATTTTGGGCATCATCACATATCCAAGACTTGTTTTTGTAGTAGTTAAGCTTGGATTGAACCTCCAACCTTAGCATTAAAGATCGACGAATCCTTGACCAATTGAGCTAGAGGCTCAATCCATAATCCAAGAGCTTAACAATAGAGGAGCGCATAGTGTCTTACATTTATCATTCTTTTCCATTTTATTTATTTTTTAAATGGAAAGCTAAAATATTGGAACATTCCCCCGGCAGCAAGTACCCCTCCTGCATTTGCTTCCTAGCTTTGAAGAATCATCCAACATTCATTCATGTAAATGAAGCTTACCTTCCAATTGTTCCTAATACAAAGAGTTGGTGGATCCACTCTTCATAACCCGTTCGGCAAAGGATGCACATTCTATTCAATAGTGGGACCATCTTTGATTGATCTAGATCCTCAATAATCACGCCAAATTGGACATTATAATATAAATTAACGAGCTGTTAAGAAGAAATATGAGATGTAGAAACTAGAAAGTACAAGTAACGGCAACTTGCTCAATCATGAAAGCTAAAATTCTTCTTCTAACTCTCTGTTGATTATTGAATGTGGACCCTCTCGTTGCTCTTTTCACTAGAGGCAGAATGGTCCAATGGGAGAATTCATTGGAGGAAATCCCATCCGTGCTAAATAAAGGTAGAGTTTTTTGAAGACCTAATAGGGCCCACTGGTATTATGCCCGGCCTACTCGGTACAGACACGTGAGTTAACGTCTCCGTCGCAGCGAGGGGGCAGATACTAAAGTGTCGGTCACGAGGAAATGAAAGAGGGCTACGGGGTCGGGTCTTGGCTACCGACGCTGCCCCTGCCCCTGCCCCTGCCCCTGCCCGCTGCCCGTCTCGTCTTTTATTGAAAAAAAAAATAGCAACGAGACCAGATTTTAGCATATTGTCGGCGAGAACCATCCCGATCACCTCCAGCCTGTAATGCGGTCGTAATCTTTGGATATGCCATCGTAAGGCTGCCATTTGGTCTTGCCGAGCTGGATCTCTCCCCACAAGTGGGCCCGTTTGATGAAATTTTTTATGCCTATTTATATAATTCGGACTCCATAGCCTTGTATGTAGCTAAAGACAGTTATTTATACTTTTTAAAGTTGATGTCATAGGACTAGGAAGCTGCTTTCATAGTTTCACGACTCTCCATGGCCTTCCAACAAACACAAAAATAAGATAAAATAAAAGAAACAGGGATTTGCTAGAGACCATCGCAGAAGGCATTTTGCAGACCTGCTTGCCCATGGGAGAGCAGTAACTTAGGATGGTAACTTAGGATGGTCCTGTTGCATGGTTTTGGCTGTGCTGCTATTCGGCCAGCCCTCCTTCGGTCAGGGTGTGTTCGTGACTGCGTGGGTGCCAGCTTCTCACTGAGGCAAGGGAGTGGAATGCAGACCGGAGGGGATTGGTCAGAATACCGGAGACCTTTTTGTCCCCTGGGATTGGATCTCAGGCGATTGAGAAGAAGAGGGGAACTGAAATCCAAGTGTGACAACCCAAGAGGGGGGGTGAATTGGTCAAATAAAGATTTTAGGCTTAATTAGGTGAAAGATTAAAAGTTAATCTATTAATTAAGCACTAATTAGTCCAACCCTTGTTTAAATAGGCATATTAATGAAAGTTAGGGTTAGAGTTTACCAATCACCACACATCCAATGGTAGGAGAAGAAGAGCCATCCACAAGGAAAACAAGATTTTTATAGTGGTTCGGTCTATCACAAGACCTACTCCACTCTTCCAAGTTTATCTCCTTGGGATTCTCCACAAAAATGAGATTCTTCAATGGCAAACCTCCAAGCTGTACAAACGCTTTCTCCAACCTCCAAGGAAGACAAACACTTTATGCACGAAGCCTTGGCGAGGAAACACACCCTCTTACATTATTCACCTTTCTTACTGGGCCGAATCGAAGACCCTCACAATGTCTTCACTTTTCTTAACGGGCCGAAGAGGAGACCCTCACAATGTCTTCACAATTTTTAATGGACCGAAGAGAAGACTCTCAATGAAGAACAAAGAAAAATGAAAAACACTAAATGCCTCTTGGGTAGATTATAAAGTTGTAAGCTCACAATCACTCTAAGAAAATAAACAAATGAAAGCCCTATGGAGTGCCTCTTGATAGAATGTGGAAATACAAGCTCAAAGAGATTTTGCTTTTGATTTGAAAAGTTGAAGCTAAAAAATATAGGAATTGATCTTTCAAAAATGTTAAAAAGCTTATTGAGATAGTTTTGATAGTGTATGTATAATGTATTTGAAAATATAACCGTTTGGGGATAAAACTGTAAAAAACTAGGTTGAAAAAATCAACCTGCGAAAGCCCCAACGGCTAGTTTGCCAGACCGCGTCGGTCGACCGGGCTACAGCGGTTGTCTGCCCCTATCGGGCGCACTTTTTTATTTTCAAATTTCTTACCGTCACGGTCGACCTGCCCCATGGCGGTCGCCCGGCAAGGGTTACCTGTTTGCTCAAAAATTCAGCTCACAAAATCTATCCCGGTTGACTGGCCCTTGGCGGTCGCCCGCCCAAACCCATGACGGATTGTTCCTGGCGTTCCAGGAACACCTCCGCGGTCGCCCGAATCACCCTGGTCGACCGGCCTGCCAATATCCGGCAAGTGCTGGATTTCCAACTACCTTGCCGCCGTCGCCTGGGACACCCCGGTCGACCAACCCTGTATAAAATTTCTTTTTTACTTTAAAAGTTTAGGAACTTTTGGGCCATTATCTTTGGCTTAAGTCCTAGGTTTTCAAACACATTTTTGGGTATGTGTGTGTATGGTTTTCAAAGATATAAAAAGTTAAGTATGAAAACCATTTGAAGACCTATTGAAAGTGCATTTTACCTAAAATCAAGAGGACTCTAAATACATTCTAAAAAGGAATACCATTAAGTCTTCTTGGAATGTATCAACTCCTTTGCACTTTCTTGAACTTATTTAGCTTGTGAGTGAACTTATTCAACTGATTTGGATCTTGTGACTTCTCCTCCAATCTTCAATGCAAGTTGAAAAGTACATGAGGTGTCAGCATGTCATGTTCAACTCCAAGCTTCTTCTTGACACTTGGTAGGCAATTTGTAGAATCTTGAACTTGAGCTTCTTAACTTTGAACATCCTCCAAATGGTTATGTATTCACTGTGAGTGCAAGCTCTTGATCATTATGTGTGCGGATCCATAAGCCATGTGTTGTGTTGAGTTGTGTAATGGAGATATGACATATCAAAATCCTGTGTAGAGCACAACATCTCAAAGCAACACATTAGTCCATAAATGTTAATCAATTTGTGTTTTCCAGTATCAAAACAAGAAGGAAAAGGTGAATGTTTGAACCCATGAGAACCCTTGGGCTTACAGGAATGGCACTTCTACCTTGGGTTCCTTTTACCTCCTCACAGATGGAGAAGGACTTTTGACGTCCAGGGAACTTGGTGCTAAACTCCACCAGCCTGGGGGAACAGAGGAGAGAAGCACACAGGCAAGACAAGCAAAGGGATGCGAGGGCGTAAGGGCGAAAGGCCCACACGCGCGGTGCGTGGAAGGCCCTTAAGGTCAACAGACCGTCCGACTCAGACTGAGCGAAAAAGCAGAAAACAAAAACACAGACCCAATGACAGCGCGAGGGAAATAAACGAACTAAAGATAAAGACTCGCCGAGGGCGATGAATCCATTGCTTCCTTAATCCGAGTTACAGCTACAGCTACAAAAAGTACTGGAAAGATAAAACCTAAACGGAAAGCTAATACATGATTTTTTTAAGACAAATGCCTCCTTATATAGCTTTATTCGGGTAACCGCTCCTCATTACCCCATGTTCTTCTTGGAGGGAAACATTTTGGCAACTACCCATGGTGGTTCACCTTATTCTCCTCCATAGTCTAGGTGGTCATCTTCCACCTTCCCATGACTGGCAACAAACATGCCGTGTCCTTGAGTCACTCAGGTAACATCCCGCTGACATGTTTGACGGATGGTCTTTTAGGATGAACTTGCCTTAATGGATATCTTCAATAACTGCCCACTTAGACCATTTTGGGTCAAGCACGTTTCTTTACATGTCTATCCATGGCTTAAAATTTTGGTTTCGTTTCAGTTTCGGAATGCGTTTCAGTCTTCACCAAAACCGAAAATTCGGCCTAGATCCAACACACCATTAAAAATATTATTTTATGTAATACTAAATTTCGGCCGAAATTATGTAAATTTTGGAAAATTTTGGGTTAATTTCCTTAAATTTCAGACAAATTTTGGAAACAATGAAATTTCTATCCAAATATTAAAATCCTGTAACGTTTCGGGTATTGTACATTTCGGTTTCGAGGTTGACCGAAATCTGCAATTTCGGTCTAAAATTTTGGATTTGGGTGGAAATTTAAAACCGGTTAGGTGCTAGTGCGATACGTAGCCGAAATTATGTAAATTTTGGAAAATTTTGGTTTAATTTCCTTAAATTTCGGACAAATTTTGGAAACAATGAAATTTCTATCCAAATATTAAAATCCTGTAACATTTCGGGTATTGTACATTTCGGTTTCGAGGTTGACCGAAATCTGAAATTTCGGTCAAAAATTTTGGATTTGGGTGGAAATTTAAAACCGGTTAGGTGCTAGTGTGATACGTAGCCTTGTTGATCTAATCCACATGGATAGTTGCTTGCTGGTCAACGACTGGTAAAATAAAAAATTGGTGCAAACCGGTCCCTAGCAAATCCCAAAGAAAAATAACGTTTTGCTATAATGTGTTACTACTCATAGCTATATTATTTAGAGAGAGACATACAACCTTAACCGTGAGATGGCTAATAGCTTTGGGCGACATCTCCTAATTGCTTTAGATCAATCATGTCAAAATTCAACACACTAAAAAAAATGATTTATTAATAGTCATGAGGATAGGGGGTGTATACTTTTACATTGATCAAGCCAGACAAACAAAAGACACAGCCTTTAAGATGTTTTTAAGCCTTTGGAATGTGACCCGATTGCCCAATAATATACCAGATCAATGGTCTCGATCGCAAAAAGGACATGCAACATGTAAATTTAGTAATGGCTTCGTGAACAAGATGAGATCATTTTGCTAATCCATCTCTTACTGAAAATGAACAAGTATTTAACAAGTACAGGAAAAAAAAAAAAAGCAGTGGAAAAAAGCATTTATAAAAATTTAATGGGGGTAAGTAAGGGAATATAACAATGATTGTAGGCTTGAATATGAAATTTTAATAGGGATTTTGTCAGTTTATGTGTTGGGCTCTCAGTATCACCGCTTTATGTTTTGTTTGTTCCCTTACGCCCTTTTTGATAGTGATACATATTAATTAAAAAAAAATAAAGGCAAAGGCAACGTCTTTATCTTTTCAATTCCATCATTCAACGTTACAAAAGTTGGTTCTCATGTATTATAGGTCGTATTATAGGTGGATAGAGAGAGAGACTAGCGCAGTGATTGGATTTAAGTGGGGGTACATTGTCAAGGTAACATGTGCCAACTGTGACAAGTATGGTAAAGGTTTCACTAAAAAAAATTAGTACTGTGGACAGTCATGAGGCTATAAACATAAAATAAGTATAAATTCTTTACATATTAATGTGAGATTCAATGAGAAACTACTAGACATAACTCGCTACCATACTCACAAAAGGCGATGAAAACCAAAGAGCATGTCCCCTTAACGCACTAGCAAATGCAGGTAGATGTTGTTGCATGGTACTATCAGTTTGGATATAGAGAAAATGAGTTTTCTATCATTTTCTATGGAACTCTTTTTTCTAAAAATATTTTTTCCACATATTTTATAAGAAGATTTCAACCCTGCTAGACCTTGGATGTCTTTTGAAAGGAATTATTTTTATATCCTTATTTTTTTCCAAGTCCTAACGTTCCCTCAATGAATTTAATAGTTTTAGGAACGCAAAAATTAATGATAAAAAACCCCTAATTCATTTTAATTACAAGTTTTACAGAGGTTAATTCAAGTTTTGGCATAGAATTCAAAATCTACACAAATTCATTTAACCTGACATGAAAGATGTTGGATGGTGCGGCCATCAGCCCTCGATCAGTAGTCAGTGATGATCTGATCATGGCCCTTGGTGAAGATTGTCACGTGACAATCCCCAGACACATAGCACACACTCACTTGCGTTGTTTTCCAAATTATATCTAGGGAAATGTTATCAGCACTATTGTCTTTTGATGATCACACTCCTCACTTTATCAGCACTACCACTACTGGTTCCCACCCGAGGGGCCACCAGAAGGCATGTAACCATCATATTTCCTAGACTAGCCAACGGTTAGATGGCTATGGAAGGCCACGAGGGATTCTTTGCCCTAAAATTTAGGGATTGACATCTATAATTTTGTCAGAACGGTAGTTCTATTAAATAGCCTGGCCAGGCAGATTTGATAAAATGTTTATCAGAAAATTTTATGAAACATTGAATTGTTTTCAAAGAATTTTACAAATGAATTTGGAGGCCAAACACCGCTTGACCAAGGGGGTTGTTCACCTCCTGTATGACTCAACTTAGTAGTTGTAGTTTCTAATAAAAGACTTGAACTTACATGATGTGATTGTTGATCAATATATTCAGTATATCTCGCATGTTAATCAATAAAGTTTCTTTTCATGACAATTAATGGGTACTAAAAGTTAAAGATGTGTGATATGCTATTTGTTATTGACACGTATTCGTCCTCAGGTAACAAAGTAGGAAAACCATGCTCATGGATTCACAGATCCTAAGGCGCAAGGAGATATGAAATTCCAGTTCTTTGCAGACCTTAGTAGTTCTTAGTTTGTGTTAAGTTTAGACACCTCCTCCTGTACAGAACTAGCATCTATCTTGCCTACATGCATGAGATGTGGAGTGACTTATCTCAATCACTTGGGTAGTGGACCCTAAGCAAGATAGAATGGGCACGACAATGAGATTGCATACTGAATAAGATCACATTAGAATAGCTTGTGGGTATGAGACAATTGAGCTATTCTACCAGGCAGGACCCTTTACATGTCCTTTGACCTGATGGGTTATATTGGTCTATTGGTAAGTCTCTCATTTTTTGTTTACCTAAACGTGATTCTCTTGGAGTCACCGGAGGGTAGATATAGAGTGTTGGACAAACCTTCGAGGTCAATAATGATACCCGACATGGAATTCTCCACATATTTTATAGGATAATATCTACGGTTTTGGATAGAGCAGTAAGCCTAGAAAAATACCTAGCGAGGTGGATTTGATAAGATGTTTATCAAAATGATTTCACAAAATAAGTTTTGAAATAGTTTTAGCAAATGCATTTGCGGCAGGCACTGCTTGACTGAGAGGTATACCATGAGTGAGCCCATGGCGTAGTTGATGTGGCGTAGTTGATGTCTACCCCCGTAGGACTCAACTCGGTAGATGTGGACTTGGAGAAAGGACTCGCATATTTGATGTGATTAGGGGTATGATGATTTGTTGGTTATCTTCAGGGTTACGTATCGATGGAGGGCCACTGACTCAATGCAATTGTAGCAGTAGCTACGGAGCAATAATCGCAGTGGGGCCCACTTGTAGGTTCTGCAAGATCTACCATTAAATCTCTGCTACGATCACACTCACTACTCGTTTGATCTATTATAATCTATTAGATAGAAGTCCTGTATTTATTTGGTTGCTTACACGAACTAGTTTCGTGGCATTGGATGCATTGAAAGGATATACACAATGTATATAGTGTATATGCACTATGAGATACATTAGGAATACAAAAATGGTTAAGTATTAACCATAAGGGTATTTTGGGAATATCATAAATTATGTTGGAGTTTCAATCCTATTGGATTGGATTGGATTGCATTAATTTAATTGGGAATTAAATATGAAATGCAATGGGAATTTGAATTGGATAATTGGGCCCACATGGGACGAATTTGGGTGGGACGCATGCCCACACGCCCCATGTAGTGTTCCATTATTAATTTGGAATTTAAATAATAGTTTGAATATTATTGCTAAATTTGTTTTTCAAATTAAAGCAACACATGTAATGAAATTGGAAAGAGAGAGAGAAAGAAAGATTGAATGAACAAAATTGGAAACAAAGAACACCACATGATGCAACCCAAGATTGCTTGGGCAGCAAGCAAACCCTTGGAGATGCCCCATGTGGGTTTTCAATTGTGGGGTTGCTTGCTTCCCCAATTGGAGCTTCCAATTGTGACTAGTTCCTTAGTTTTTTAGATTTCTCTAGAAACTTTGGATTGTGCATATGAAAATTAAAAACTCTATAAATACAAGACATATTGCTAGAGTTTTCTACAGCTCTTCCGAAATTCCGTGTGTTGGAAATTGATAGAGACACCCCAAAGTCTTTCTCTACTTCTCATTCAATTCCATCAACTAGTTTTGTCTTTTCTAGGTCAAAGACAAACATCCAAACAAGCTCCATTGATCTAAACACATATTCTCATATTATAATATGATTTAGATCATATTATAAAGTGAAAAAAGAATTGTACACAAGATCCTTTGTGCAACAAAAGGAATCCATCGATTCAACTTGCGGTTTCGTGTCGTTTAGATCGCTAACGAATTTTGAAGGAGTAGATCAAGTAGACTATTTATTTTCTACGCCAATTAAAGGAATTTATATTTGGGTTTATTAAATCACAATAAAATCAATTGGTCCCTAGGAATCCTGGGTTAGAATAAAAAATTTGTTCTACAAGGCCATAGGGTTCTGCAAGATTGACTGTCGAATCCCTGCGACGGTCCCACTCATAATTCGAATGACCCAATAACATTCAAACAAATCAGGGTTCCACATTTTATATAATTGCATGGACGGGTATCATCCGTTAGATTAATACGAATATTAATGAAGTATATATATATATATATATATATATATATGTTGATATATGTATACATACATTTTTTTTATGAGTACATACATGTCTTTGTTAAGTTAGTAACAAGAGACAGTAAGAGAATTTTCGAAGACAAATTAGAGCCGAAATAACTCCCATTGGATGTGAGTTATTAATTAATTAAATTCTTAATTAATTATTTAATTAATATACAGTATTATGTACTATTAATTTGATTAATAATAAGCATAGTAATGTGTAATCCAAATCAGGATAGTAATTCCCAAACCTGTTTTGCAAAAGTTGGGAAATTGGAACGGAATTGGGAATTGGGATAGGACTACACATTTGGATAAGGTTTGTAGGGCCCACCACACTCCCAAATCAGTTGGAGAGCTAGGAAAAGAGTCTCAATTGCTTAAGGACTTTGAGTTGTACTCAAACTCCTTGTTGGATAAGAATTGCTAAATTGTAGAATCTACAAAGCAAGCAATTTGTTTACAACACCAATTCTTATGAGATAAAGCAACAAGGGCTGGAGAGACACTTCATACATGTTCTCCCATGTATCTTAGGTGTCCTCACATATCCTTGGATGTTTGAGAGAGTCCTAATGGCTTGAGGAGTCTCAATTCAAGTTAGTTTCTCAATTGGAATTGGGAGAGAGAAATAAGGATTTATGAAACCAAAACTCTATTTTCTTTAAATGAGAGAGGGATGAACGAATTTTCATGTGAGGAATACTCCAAAATTCGTTCTCCCTTGCTTCTCTCATGAAAAATCATTTTCCATATCTCTCTCTCTATCTCTCTGCCAATTGAAGAAATTCAAAGAGAAAGACTTCCAATCAATTTCTCTATTCTCTACAACAAAGGTATTGATTAGATCAGACCTTGAAGAGGTGAATAAGATTTATTCACATCCACAATAGTCTGTGCAAAGAAAAAGAATCCATCGGTTCAACTTGCGGGGTTGATGGCGTTCAGAATGATCGCCACCGTTCGAGGAGTAGATCAAGCAGCGTGGTTCCTTGATTTCTGAAATGCAAGTGTGGCAACCCAAGAGGGCGGGTGAATTGGTCAATTAAAAAATTCTTGGCTTAATTAGATAGATTATTAAAATTAAGTTTCTAATTAAGCATTAATTAGTCTAACCCTTGTTCAAATAATCAATATATTCAAGCTAGGGTTTAGATATTACTTTATGCTTACTTTCTCTAACCCTTGTTCAATAAAACATAAATACAAGTAAAGGGTAGAGATTACCAATCACCAAAAGCAAAGGGGAGAAGATGATTCACACCACAATGAGGAGACACACGATTTTTATAGTGTTGTCTATCAAAAAGACCTACTCCACTCTTTCAAGTTTAGCTCCTTGGGTACTCCACTAATTGTGAGATTTAAAGCCTAATCTCCAAGCTTTAGAACTCATTCTTCACCTCCGAGGGGAAAAACCCTCTATGCTCCAGATTCTCCTTTGTTAACGGGCCGAATCCTAGACCGTCAATACAATCAAACTTCTCCTTCAAAGGCCGAAGCAAAAACCCCTCTTCACGACTCCAAGATTCACCTTTCTTATCGGGCCAAATCGGAGACCCTCTTACAAATGAAGAACAAATAAAAGAAAAATTCTCAAGCCTCTTGATAGGCGGATTACAAAGATTCAAGCTCACAAAAACTCTCTAAGACAATAAGCAAGTGAAAGCCTTATGGAGATCCTCTTGTTGAATGTAGATTGCAAAATCAAAGCATGGAAGAGGAATAACTAAAAACCTTAGATTTTAAAGTGCTTAAGCTCAAAAGGATTTCAAAATAATCTTTCAAAAGGTTATTTAGTTGGTCATGGATAGGGTATATATAGCCCATAGAAAGATATGACCGTTTGGGAAAAAATCGTAAATAAACTGGCCAAAAATCAACTAGCGTTTGAGCCCCAACGGCTACTTTTCCGCACCGTCGCAGTCGACCGAGGTGTCGCACTCGCCCGTCCTATCGGGCGCTCTCTTTTAAATTTGAAATTCCTTATCGCTACAGTCCACCGAGCTATCGGGGTCGCCCGCCGAGAGCAACCTGGAGATTTTTATTTTTGTCTAGATCCCTATCCGCGGTTGCCTGGCCCTATGGCGGTCGACCGACCCAACCATGCTCGATTTGTTTCTGATCGACAGAAACATATCTGCGGTTGCCCGGGACGCCCTGATCGACTGGCCCGCTATGTTTTGGCAAGTGCTGGATTTCCAGCCACTTTGCCGCGGTCGCCCGTGGAACCCCGGTCGACCGGCCCTGTTTAAAATTCCATTTTAAAGTTAAAATCTAAGGGACTTTGGGCCATGGTCTTTGGGATTTTGTCCAAGGTTTTCTAACATATTTTGGGGAGTGTTGATGGTTTTCAAAGATGTTAAATTTAATTATGATTTTATCCAAGGTTTTCTATAGAAGCACTTTGTAGTATTTTGACACCTTGAGATGTTTGAGGAAGGTTGCCACGTAATGGTGAGTTTTCGTATTCTGAGTATATGAGAATTGCGATATTTAATATGCCACCTGATCTTTCACTTGCATATGTTGCATTTTTTCTCAAGGAACAGCCATAAAGGAGCGAATTCAAGAGAGCCTGAGGCAGCGGTCAAAAGGGCTCTTTTTACTTGATGATGAAGAAGAAGAATAGGCGAGTTTAGTTTTTTATGCATTTAGTATATCAGTAGTCACCTTATGTTGGGGGTTACAAGTAGTTTTTCTGGGTAAACATGCTTTTCATTCCATATTTGTTTGTACACAAGTTTCGTTTTTATGCATTTAATATATCAGTGTGGTCACCTTATGTTGAGGCTTACAAGTAGTTTTTCTAGGTAGATGTGTTTTTTCTTTCCATATGTACACGACCATGGCAACTGAAGTATCTCTAAAATGTTTAATGTTATGCGAAGTAAAATGTTGTTTAATGTTAAGTGCAGTAAAAAGAAAGATATTTTTTCTGTGGGTAAGCTGGGGTTTAGCAGGGACCCCTACCGATTTATTTGTTAAAGAGAAAGATGATACAATAATAACACAAAATCAACCCTAACTTGGAACATGCGAGAGGGGGAGAAGCACATATGAACGACAAACCCTAAGCCTAAGAGATCAAAATGCTCAATACTTGTGAATTACATAGTCGGCTAATTTGGAAGGGGTATGTTGGGCTCTTTGTGAGCATTTTGGTCATAATTTCTTCGGAACTTCCTGCCATGATTCATTTGATTCCTCTAGTTTTGGAGTCTCTTCTTCACTGCTATCCTCATGCTCGATTGGAACCAAGTGGACTTGATTACGTTCATCCGCCCGGGACACATTCTTTTTTGGAGAGAGTTTTCAGACTCTAGAACAAGATACTTATCATTGGCAGAGATAGAAACGTATGAGTCTATCCAAGATAAGTATAAAGCCTATGAGGATTTCACACTGATGCTCAAGCTAAGGGTACTTGTCATAAATGAGAAACTATCTCAAGGTGAAAACACAAGACAAGCCCCAACAACACCACAAATGGAGCAATAAGGCTCCAAATGAGTGCTCTTATCATATGGAATGTAGTAACCATACCAACCCACATATGATAAGATGAAAGAGGGACAAATATGACATATATAGATCCCCCTTTGTTACAGACTCATACATAGTATGAATCCAAAGGGCTGTCCAAACAGAGTCACCAAGGGTTTGAGAGGTGAATAATTGAAAAACAACCCTTGGGCTACAGATGCATGATTGCTAGGGACAATCAAACGATACCAAAAGAGATGATAACCTAGCAGACCATGCTCCCCCTAACTATGTGCATATATGATATATATATATATATATATATATATATATATATATATATATATATAAATAACACTTCAAAGCACATATGGCTTACCATGGTGAAGATGTTGGCAAGAAGCCAAAGGAACTAGGTGTTTTAATTAAAGAGAAGGTACAATCTCCGTCTTAACTAATAAGAAGGCTAAAAGCACCAATTGAGTAGCTTTTAACTTTAAGGTTTGTCATCTTTACCATGTAGCTAATATCATACAAGGGGTGATAACTATAGATTATATAAATATGTCAATTTAGCTCAAATCTATAAGACTTAGACAAAGGATAAATAGACTATAGAGAATTATGTCTGAGAGAGACATCCATGGCTCATGCAAGTGAGAGCATATCACTTTGGGTAATCCTGAGCAAGATATGACATTTTAAAGCATTCATGGATAGTCTACCAAGTTTGGACACAAGTAACATGACACATAAAATTCATGGTCCAAACATCTATGTCTACATCTACAAACCACCATATAAAGACAAGGCATTAAGCACAAAGTGCATAAGCGCATAGAAAACCAAAATGTGAGGGAGACAAGTGTTCTCATCATAATGTATGGCATGTCAACCATCATATTGAGTAAATGCCCAACAATGATACTAGATTCCTATGACTTTTTTAATTTTACTCAAATGAGTTTCATACATTGAATCTAGACTCATTTTCAACTTCCCTATATAAAGTTTAGGGAATGATCCAAGGACTTAGAGAATATTCATCAAGTGATAACACCTTGGACAAATGCATTCCAATTTGACTCTTTATGACTATTTGGATGAAATACATATAATATCACCTTTAAATTTTCAAGGTTCATCTTAGTCATGAGAGGATATCCATTTTAAGCTTTTGGAACATTTCTACTTTAGCCCATCTATAATTTCTTATCCATTTAATGATAACCATTAAGCGCACAAGAGTGGGTATGAAGGACAACTAGGTGCATAGTAATAGACATATTTACTCACCTAGGGCACAAGAGATGTGTAAGAAAGGATTAGAGTGGATTTTCTTAGACATGGCTTTTAACTCTTTAATTTTGCTAGAAATGATATCCTAAACAAGTCAAATATTCTAAGATTTAGAAAATGCCAAATTTGTCCAAGATAGAGTTCGAATATGAAAGGAATGTACTTGTTAGTTTAGATTGAACTGATGGGCTAATGGTGTGGTTGATTTTCATGTAAGCACAAACATGGTTTTCACTTTGAATTTTCTATCGTGGATTTCCTTTGTGGATGAGTACTAAGTGCAAGAAGACTTAAAACACAATGTGTGCACTTAGACTAAATATTCTACAATGATATTCAATTAAGAGCAATGCATTAAAGTCTTATTGTAAACAAGTTTTAAGCATATAGACTTCAAAATTTTTAAAAAGATATTTATCAATTAAGCTCATATACATATAGATACACCAAGATAAGTACATTTGTATCTGTAATATATTTTTAAAAATATGTGATCTTTAAGCACTTAACAACTAGACATATAATTTTCAATAAGTACAACATGTCTATAGTGGAATTCAAATGATTTATCATTTTAGCACAATCTAACTAGATACAAGATTTTATATCCAAAATATAGTACAAGGTATCTAGAGATCAGATTTTGAAAAAATCTACACATTGAAGCACAAGTGTAAACTAGATGCCAACATGGGACATATATGGAACCTTTTCAAAAGATATAACAATTAAGTGCAAATAAGATACAAGGTGTTAAACTTCAAATACATGTATCTTTTCAACATTTTTCAAAAGATTTGACAATATGAGCACCACCCCTAAATCTACTAAGCATATAAAATGCCTCAAGTAGGGGATTTTGGAACCAAACCATCTTGAGCCCACTCAAGTTTGTTTCATATAATGAATTCTTTTTAATCCATACAAACTTGGAACCTTTTACAAATATAAATTTACATCCAGATTTGTAATGTCCAAATCTACCACAATAATCACAAGATACAAATGAATAGGTAGATGAACATGATGAACTACAAGAATCTTCCCATGAATTTTTACCTTTTTCTTCTTGTAGCTTGTGGTTATCTTGGGCTAGTTCTTCATTTTTAATTTTCATCTTATTAATTTCTTCTTTTAGAATATTTAGCTTATGAGATGAGTTTAGCTTTAGTTCTTCTTCTTTTAATTTCAATTCCTCTATTTCTTTTTTCAATTTCTTATTATTTTCAATTAACTCATTTTCTTCATCTAATAAATCTTGATAATCTTTTTCTGATTCTAACAATTCATTAGAAATAGAGGTAAGAGAGTGTTGAAGTTTTTCATTTTTTGAAAGTTCAATATTTAAAGCCTCCTTCAACTTTTCATATTTATCAACAAGTTCATAAATATTTGGAGTTTCACAAGATATACTATTATTTGCATTCTCCAAAGTAATGAGACATGTTGGATCAAAATTGTTTTCAAGTACAGACCATATTTCATTAACATTTTTACAAGTAGAAATACTATCAAATAACTATGCCGGTAAAGCACAACATATGGCACTCATTGCTATAGAGTTTAAGAAAAATAATTTTTTGTCATATTCATTTACTCTCTTAGACTTACATAGGGTGAATCCATTTTCAATAACTTTTAATAAGTCATTATCCAGACCCTTTAGATAAGACCTCATTTGGATCGACCAAGATCCAAAGTTGATTCCATAAAATCTAGGAAGTCTGGATGCTATTAAGTTGCATATAGATCTTTTCACTTGAAGAAATTTGAAAGCTCAAAAATTTATATAAGAGCCTTAGTTCTGATACTAAATGAAATGAAAGTGTGGCAACCCAAGAGAGGGGGTGAATTGGTCAATTAAAAACTTCTTGGCTTAATTAGATGGATTATTAAAATTAATTTTCTAATTAAGCATTAATTAGTCTAACCCTTGTTCAAATAATCATTATAATGAAAGCTAGGGTTTAGATATTACTTTATGCTTATTTTCTCTAACCCTTATTCAATAAAATATAAATACAAGTAAAGGGTAGAGATTACCAATCACCAAAAGCAAAGGGGAGAAGATGATTCACACCATAAGGAGGAGACACATGATTTTTATAGTGGTTTGGTCTATAAAAAAAAACCTACTCCACTCTTCCAAGTTTAGCTCCTTGGGTACTCCACTAATGGTGAGATTTTAAGCCTAATCTCCAAGCTTTACAACTCCTTCTTCACCTCTGAAGGGACAAACCCTCTATGCTCAGGATTCTCCTTTGTTAATGGACCGAATCCTAGACCCTCAATACAATTAAGCTTCTCCTTCAAAGGTCAAAGCGAAAACCCTTCCTCACGACTCCAAGATTCACCTTTCTTATTGGGTCGAATCGGAGACCCTCTTACAAACGAAGAACAAATAAAAGAAAAACTCTCAAGCCTCTTGATAGGCGGATCACGAAGATTCAAGCTCATAAAAACTTTCCTAGAAAATAAGCAAGTGAAAGCCCTATGGAGATCATCTTGTTGAATGTAGATTGCAAAATCAAAGCATGGAAGAGAAATAACTGAAAACCTTAGATTTTAAAGTGTAAGCTCAAAAGGATTTGAAAATGATCTTCCAAAAGGTTATTTACTCGGTCATGAATAGTGTATATATAGCCCATAAAAAGATATGACCATTTGAGGCAAAACCGTAAATAAACTGACCAAAAATCAACTAGCCGTTTAAGCCTCAACGACTAATTTTCGGCACCGTCGCAGTCGCCCGCCGAGAGCAACCTGGACATTTTTATTTTTGTCCAGATTCCTATCCGTGGTCGCCAGGCCCTATGGCGGTCGACCGGCCCGACCATGTTGGATTTGTTTATGATCAACAGAAACATATCCGAGGTAGCACGGGACGCCCTGGTCGACCGGCCTGCTATGTTTTGGCAAGTGCTGGATTTTTAGCTACTTTGCCGCGGTGGCCCGGGGAACCCCATTCAACCGGCCCTATTTAAAATTCCATTTTAAAGTTAAAATCTTAGGGACTTTGAACTTTTGTCCAAGGTTTTCTAACATATTTTGGGGAGTGTTGATGGTTTTCAAAGATGTTAAATTTAATTATGAAAACCATTTGAAAACCTTTGAAAATGCAAATACAAATAACAGGAGGACTCCAAATACAATCTAAAGTGTATACCCTTGAGTCTTCTTGGATTGCTTGGCTCCTCCACACTTTCTTGGACAACTCTGACTTGTGAGTGATCTCTTCAACTTGCTTCAGGTCATGTGACTTCCTCCATTCTTCAAATCATGTTGAGGTACATGAGGAGTCACCAATGCTTGTTCAACTCCAAGCTTCAACTGGCACTTGCTAGGCAACTTATGGGATCTTTGACTTGTGCTCTTGACATGAACATCCTCCAATGATGATGTCTCCAATGTAGGTGCGAGCTCTTTGGTCCATTGTGCATGTTGATCCACTAGCCATGTGTTGTGATGAGTTGTGTAATGGCGATATGACATATGACTTTCCAGTCTAAGACACAACACTCAAAGACATTAGTCCATAAGGACTAATCAATTTAGGTTTGCTAGCATCAAAACAACGAGAAAAGGTAAATAGAACCCATGGGAACCCTTGGGCTTACAATTTCTTCTTTAAAGAGGTATTTCTTTATGTTTGATTAACATAATTAAATAATCTAGACTCTAGGATCTTGGGCAATTGCAAGATCGAAAAGAAAAATTTAAAGTTTATTCGATTTTTATTCCGCTGCGCATATCGATCTTGGTGGAAGGGGATAACCTTCCTTCGAGTGGTATCAGAGCAAATAGGGCTCAGATTAGGTGATTAAATTAACCAAATATAGATCATGGAGTATATCCGCTGTGAGTTCGGCGTTCTATCCCGGTTGTCCGAGGTTGTTGGTCCGTAGTGTTAATTAATCAACATTTGGACTGTTAGGTAAAGATCAGTAATTTTGATCTACCCAATGCGATTTTTGATCTGATCAACGTTGATGGTTAAAAAGTAGACTTGAATATGAGTCCAACGCATCAAGGCTAATCAAAATCCGATGAACGGATTGGGAGATATGATTTTTACAAATTAGGCTAAAAGTGTAGTCTTTTGTTGGTTTTTATTTCGGGAATTACTTGTTTTATTTCATAATGGCCCCAAAGTTGGGAGAAAAATTTATAGCCCAAGGTTAAATTTTTTTCAAACATTATTTGGGTGTATTCTAAGAATAATCATTAACTAATATGGTAGTCTGAATAATTTTTCTCCAACTTAAAATATTTAGAAATTACGCTATTGTGAAAGGGTTCCCGAAAATCACTATGTGATTAGGGGTAAGATGATCTGGTGGTCATCTTCAGGTTATGTCTCGATGGAGGCCACTGACCTAATGCGATTGTAGTTTAACTACAGAGTGAGATCGCAGTGGGGCCCACCATAGGGCTCTGTAGGACCGACAGTCAGATCCCTGCGACGATCTCACTCATAACTCGAATGACCCAGTAACATCCAAATGGATCAAGGTTCCCCATTTTATGTAATTGCACGGACGGATATGATCCGTTAGATTAATGTGGATATTAATTAAGTATATATATATATATATGTTGATATATGTATATATGTTAGAGTTGGTGCCCTAAAACTCAGTATATTTCACATGTTAATAAATAAAAGTTTCTTTTCATGACAATTAATGAGTACTAAAAGTTAAATATGTGTGATATGTTACTTGTTATTGATACGTACGGTAGCAAAGTAGGAAATAAATGCTCATGGATTCACAGATCCTATGGAGCAAGGATCCTAGTTAGGGTTGAGGTTGGACACCTCCTCCTGTATAAAACTAGCATCTATCTTGCCTAGATGCACGAGATGTGGAGTGACTTATCTCAATCACTTTGGTAGTGGACCCTAAGTAAGATAGAATGGGTACGACAATGATATTGCGTACTGAACAGGATCACATTAGAATAGCTTGTGGACAGGAGATAGTTCAGCTATTCTACCTGACAGGACCCTTTACATGGCCTTTGACCTGAGGGGTCATATTAGTCTGTTGGCGAGTCTCTTATTTTTGGTCTATCTGACACGGTTAGAGGGCTATGGAAGGCCACGAGATCTTGTCATTTCGACTTAAACCTGTTTATCAACTTAATAATATTAAGAGGGTTATTTAATGTGGGAGTAATAATATCATTGTGTATGTTTTATTAGGCAACCATTGCATAAAAGTAAGACATATATAGTAAATCAAACCATGCTATCCATCACAGGAAAAGCAAACAAACAAACCATGAAAATAAACACACACCATCCATAAAATCCAATTTGGCATCTTGTATCATAGGGATTCTCCCACTAACCTTACTTGAATAAGGGAATCCCTACAATACCATATTGCCAAATTGAGGGTGAATTATGGGCAACTTTGTGCGACGGCACAAGGGGAACTTCGTTGGCCTCAAAGCGAATTCCCAAAGGAGTTTAATCGGATTTTTCTCATTATATGAAGCATAATAACATCAGCAACATCAGCAAGTGCGTCCCTCTTTGGTTGGATCGAATCAGCCTCCATCTGCTAGTCAATTTGGAGCATTCCTATGCCGCAGTATCCACGATCCATTGATTGAGTTCCAAGAAAATGATATCATCTACAATTGGTCTTGGACAAATAAATATAAACTACCCTAGTGTCCTACACCAGCCTAGGTAATCTATACATCATCATCAATCTCCATAAGAAACCAATTGTCCGCCCAACTGCCTAGAGAGAGTACTTTAAAAGCTGAAATTATTAAATTACATTGCAGACTTTAATATTACAAATCATAATATAAACCATCAGATCACAACATCCATAGAAAAATCATGCATCTCATGCATGAAGTGAGGTCCAATCTCCCTTTTGCCCATCTTTCACCAATAGCGATCACTTCGCACAAAAACCAGGTTAATTCAATTTTGATTAACACACAACCATCATGATTTTAATTATAAACATCACAAAACACTTTTACATGGTCTAATAAGTCAGTATACAAAATTTTGTGCGAAAACAAGATCTTTTGATTTTTAAAAAACAAAATTGTTCCATACAGGGAACACAATATGGATAGCATAACCTTTCAAGTAACTTTGAGTGGGATATAGTTATTCGAATCCTTTCTCAAGAATCTGATCATGCTACAAACACTTCAAGACATTGTTTGAAAAGTCTGTCCCTGGGTTATAGGCTTTACAAATCGTTTTGGGTTGGAGAAACAAAAACTCAAATCAATTTTCGGAATTGATTTTCTGAATTCCAGTAACTTGTTCCAAACTTTGAAAAATCATCTCCTAAACCACTCATCAGATTTTGATGATTCTTGATGCGTTAGTCTTGTATTCGAGTATAATTTCCAACTATGTATAGAGATCATTCCAGAAATCTACCATACGATTCAGTTTTGCTGTTTTCCGACAAACAGTCCTATGTCTATTAAAACACACAAAGACTAAGAACCTTGGATAGGAGGGACAAACGTCCAAACTCACAATGGATCACAACATGATCTATCTTTGGTTCGTTAGCCTTTTAATCTATTCCCTATTTTGCTCTGATACCACTTGTTAGATTGGTTGTAAAACCCCGAGCAAAATCGCTACACGTAGCAAAAGAATAAACCGTGTAGAACAAAAATTTTCCTCTAACCCAGGATCTTAGGGACTAATTGATTTTATTATGATTTAATAAACACAAATATAAATACCTTTAGTTGCTATAGAAAAGAACTCATCCACTTGATCTACTCCTCGAAAATCCGTCGGCGATCTAATCGATGTGAAACTGCAAGTTGAATCAATGGATTCCTTCTCATGACATTCCAATCTTCATAGAAAATGAGTTCCAAAAGCCTAAAAGAATTTAGTAACAAAAATAGGAAAATCTGCCGTTCATAGGCTTCTCGGAACTCCTAGAATTATTCTCTGGATAATTCATTCTCTGGATATTTTCTCGAAACTCCGAGAATTTTCTCAGAACTCCGAGAAATGGTCTAGAAAGTAAAAATTCACTATCTGGCTGTTTTCTCAGAACTCCAAGATGATTTCTCAGAACTCCGAGAAATTTCTCGGAACTCAGAGAATTGTTCTTAGAACTCCGAGAATGGTAAAAAGTCAAAAAATATAGCCGTTGCGGCTACAACGGCTAGTGGACTTTTTGACCAGAAAATTACCAATTTGCCCCTGAAACGGTAATATTGAGTTGGGAACCTATATATACATGTTGTATGGTATCAAAATATTAAGGAGAACATGTTCCAACTCTAAAGAACCCTAGAAACACACTTGCAACTATTTTTGGGTTATTTTCTCTCTCACCAAACTCATTGTGCCTTAATTTGAGAAAAACATTTGAGATTGGTTTAGGCTTTAAATTGTAAGTATTTTTTAGAAAATATTGTGAGAGCTTCATTGTGCATTATCGCCTTCTTAGAGGCAAGGTGATCTTCTTCTTCGGAAAGAGCTTAGATCTCGGCAGTGTAGGAGAGACAGGAAAGGTGGAAGGGCATCCTGTGTTAATTCCCTTGGGTGAAGGGCTTAGTTCTCAGCCTTATAGGAGAGACAATGTAAAGGTGGCAAGGGCATCCTCGTTTAATTCCCTTAGGTTGTAAAAGCCTCGGAGTCGGACGTCGTGGAGGTCTTAATATTGGAAATCCTCAAGTGCGACCTTAAGTAGAGTGGAGTAGGCCATTTGCCGAACCAATATAAATCCTTGTGTCACTTATGTTGGTATTTCCATTTTCTCTCTCACCCTCTCACTCTATTATTTGTGCTTACATTTTTACATAGTTAGAATTGAGTGAGTAGTTAGCATTTTATTTTCGATTGGATAATTGTACCATGCTAACTAGGCTATAAATCACATAATTAAGTTTGCTAATCAACAAGGGTTTTGAACTTATATTAATTTGTAATATTATTTAAGTTCAACTATGTCAAACTTAATTAAAAAAGAGATAAGTCTTCGGTGAAATTTTAGAAAATTTTTTTAAAAGGCAAAGGTTTTATAAACATCCTATTCACCCCCCTCTAGGTTGCCAAACCGAGTCACTCCTCGGATTTCAGTTGGTATCAAAGCTTCGGTTCTTGATTAAGACCCTAACCAGTTAAGAGTTAAAAGATCAAATTTTTGACAACTTAAAAGATGGGATCTAGACTACCTGTTTGCGATGAATCAGATTATGGATCATGGGTGATCCATATGAAGACATATCTTAAAAGTCTAGATAGAGATATGGTAAAGATAATAGAAAATGATTTTGTTCTAAATACTAAATCTAAAAGCTTAAATGAATATAACAAAATGTTATCTTTACTAAATACTAAAACCCTAATCACTATATGTTGTGCCTTACCTCCTACAATTTATCAAAAAGTGTCTTCATGCCAAAATACAAAAGATATTTTGAACCAAATTGAAAAGTGTTGTCAAAACAAACTCCTATGCTTAACCACAACACTTGAAACTTCAAATATCAACCGCCAAGCATTAAAGGAATTAAATGATGGGATTGCATCAATTGAACAAGAAATTCAAGACTTAAATGAAAACCTTGAGGAACGACTAGCTAGATACAAAATCTTAGAAAACTTATTAGCTAGTGTTAAAAGGGATTATGCTTCAAATGAAAAAGAACTCAAAAGAGTAGAAAAGAAAAATGATTCATTTGTCCTCGAAATTGAAGAATTAAATAAAAATATTGAAAAACTAAAACAAGAGAACCAATCCCTAAAAGAAGAAGAAGAAAGAATTAAGAAGTCCTCATCTCTTGAATCAATGAAAATCAATAATTTAAAAATCAAGAATGAGAAACTTGAGTTGAAAAATTACAAGTTACAAGAAAGTGTAAAACAAAATTGCCATCATAACCATTCTTGTAGATCATCATGTTCATCCCGTCCATGTACCTACTCTATGCATCTTGTGATTATTGCGGTAGAATTGGACATTACAAATCTAAATGCAAGTTTAGATTTGTAAAAAGTAGTAAGTTTGTTTGGATGAGAAAAGATACATCAACTAGAACAAACTTGCTTGGAACCAACATGGTTTGGGTTCCAAAACCCCCAACTTAATCTATATTATGTTTATCTTAGATTTAGGGGTATGTGCTTTAATTTGAATATCATTTGATAAATTTAAGTGTATAGATACCATATACTTATTCTTGTTTTGATTCCATGTATCGATGCATGCTTGTGCTTAAATGATAAATCTCTCTTTAGGATTCAAAGTCTATGTGCTTAAATTTATTTACAATAAGACTTTGATATGTTATACTTAATTGTAATATTCATTGGAAAAGGTTCCCTAGATGTCCCATGTTGATATCTAGTTTATGTTTGTGCCTCATGATTACATCTTTTTTAAAGAAGTAATTTATAGATACAATAAGCTTGTATTGTTTGATTCTCATGTATCTATATGTTCTACTCTAAGTGCACAAACTAAGACTTAGATCCTTTTGCACTTAGTGATCATCCACATAAGAAAGCCACTCTAGAGAACTTAAAGTGAAAAATCATAAATTGTGCTTATAGAATATTCAACCACAACTCTTTGCCCATGAGTTCATGATAAACTCACAAGTCATATCCTTCATATTTGAACTCTATTTTGGACAAACATGGCACTTGCTAGATAATTATGTATTTAAATTATTTTAAAATATCATTTCTAGCAAAACTAAGATATTAGATGCTATGTCTAAGAAATCACTTCAAATTCCTTCTTAGACATCTTTTTCTGCCCTAGGTGAACAAACATGTTTATTACTTTGCACCTAGTTGTCCTATGAAACCCATTCTGTTACATGCTTAAATGTCTTTCATCAAATATAATAAGAATCATAAATGGGTTAAAAATTAATGTATTTTCAAAAGCTTTAATTCGATAATCTCATGACTATGTTGAACCTTGAAATGTATAGGTATTTTATATATATTTTCATGAAGTAGTAATGAAAGTTCATACTAGAATACATGTATCCAAGGTGGTTTGCATCATTTGATATATATATATATATATATATATATATATATATATATTCTAAAATCTTTGGATCTTTTCCTACAATCATATAAGAATATATTATATAGGGAAGTTGAAACATGAATCTAGATTCAATGTATGACACTTACTTGAGTAAAATTAAAAATTTCATAGGAATCTAGTATCATATTTGGGCTTTTACTCACTTGAGTAAAATTGAAACTCACATAGTGGTTGCACACAATACATTGCGATGGGAACACATGTCTCCCATACATTTTGGTTTTTAATGGGCTTATGCACTATGTGCTTAATGCCTTATCTTTACATATGTGGTATGTAGATGTAGGAAGTAGATATTTGGACTTTGTATTTCATTTGTCATGTTCACCTTGTCCAAACATGATTGACTATCCATGAAGGCCTTGATATGGATCATATCTTTCTCATAAGGTATACTCTCACCTTCATGAGTCATGGATGTCTCTCTAAGACATGGTATTTTATTGACCATTCTTACTATGTCTTAGTACTATAGAATTGAACTTAAATTGGTTTATATATTTTCTATAGTTATCACCCCTTGTTTGATAATACCTATACGTGTGAGATATTAAATATTTATCTTAAAAGTCATCCAATTGGTACCCTTAGCCTTCTTAGTTTCTATGAGGGAGACGGTGCATTCACCTTAATTAAAATATATAACAATTTGGCCTTGTGCCAGCATCTCAAACATGAATAGATATATGTGTGTGTGATCTCCCTAGCTAGTTATGTATGTTACATACTTAGGGAAGTAAAGCTTGAATTTGAAAAATATTATATCACATTTAGGGGGAGCATGAGCCAAAGATTCAAAATCTTTTGTGCTATGGTTGTTTATTATGTAAAGCTAGACTATGGCTATAGTTTTATTCATGATAAACCGACACTTAGAAAGTAGAGTGTCATTGTAGCCCAAGGGTTGAGTCTGACTTAGTATCTTTTGGAAAATATATCCAAAAATCCTTGGAGTCTATGTGAAGACAACCCTTTGGATTCATGCATTGCATGATTCTTTTTCAAAGGGGGAGCTTTAAAGGCATATGTCTCTTAATGTGGTTATCACTTCACATATGATAAGTGATGGCGTCTGAATCCGGGTCTGCGATCGCGCAGTCGGTAGAGGGCCTCCGCGGAGTCTGCAATCACAAACAAAGGGGGTCAGGGGGTCCGGGGTGGGTCCCGGACGACCACTTCGACACCCAAGTCAGATCCTTCGACCAGTCAATATAAAGAACAGCGAGAGAGGGAAGGGAGTTTTGATCAGGCTTACCAGGGGCAGCACGCGGGCTCTTTTCTGGGTGTGTGAGTGAGTGAGTCGGAGGGGACTAGCAGGGAGAGTAGGATTGGGTTCCTAGCCTCCTTTGTTGTTGCCTCGCCTCTTTTTTCGGTGTCCGGAGAGGAGAATGGGTAAAGTCCTCTTTTCAGCGAAAGAGCCCTCCTCTGTTCTTCCTTTTCCTCCCTTTTAAATGGAGGTGTGCGGCTCTTTTTCATCATTATGGAGGAAAAACCTTCCTTTGTAGGATTGGGCCGTCCCCCTGTCTTGCCGGCGCGTGTGGCCATTTCCTTCCATAATTTGTGATGATGAGGCCTGGGCGGCGAGAGTGCGACACGTGTCATGAATGTGTGGTCTTTGCCATTTTCCAACGCCATTCTTCATGATGGTTGGGCTCTGCTCGTGCATGGATGACATTTGGTGATATCTGGGAGCGTAGCCGTATTTGTGCCCCATCATAACTCCCCTTTACTCCTTTGGTCCATTGAATGGGCCAAGGGAGTAACGTTTTGTTCGAGCGAAGTCATGATGAGGATATTTACGAGGGCTCCGGGGTACGAGGAGATGTGCCGTTTTATCCGGCGGCTGTCCCCGGGAAGCGACAGCGTCGTTAGGGAGGTTGCGTTGTCTCGAGGCACCAGGATTTCTTTCCCGAGAGAGAAGGGAATTATCCTGATGCCTTTTTATTGTGGCTCTTCGTCGTTCTTCTTCTCTCCTTCTCAGTAGGGGTTCTTTTCGTATCTTCTTTAGCAACATGTCTGGTTCTTCTTCGCGATTTAGGGGCAAGGCCCGTTTCGTCCAGGAGTCGTCGAGTGACCCCGACTTGTCCTCCGATCCGGGGGAGGATCTCGTGGGTCGTCGGAAGAAGGCTAGGAGGGGCCCAGGCCCTTCCTCGGGCTTCCCCCCCTTCACCTTTCCTCCTTGCCTAGGGAGGACAGATTGTCTCGGTCTCGCGTCGCTAGGGAGTGGTCATTTTTCTCTCGAGTCTATCATCAGGGAACGGAACTGCGCGGCCGTGTTTCGAAGATGGGCAAGGAGATCGAGGACTTGAAGCGGGAGAACGAGGTTTTACAGAAAAAGGTTCACCTTCTCAACGAGCAGTTGTTGGAATATGAGGTGGATCCCCTGCTGGAGACCTCTTAGGAGGAGGAGGGGAACCCTTCGGGAGAGGAGTCGTTCTCCGATTAAGCTTTGTGTTTCCTTGTTTCTCTGTGTGCCTATCCCTTTCTTTGTCGGGGATTTCTGAGGCCTGCGTGCCCTGTGCTGTGTTTTCTTGTTTTCCCTTTCTTTTTTGTAGGCTTGTGGGCCGGGAGGATGTGAATGGATGATCTTTATGAATTAGTGCCGTGCCCTTTTATGCTTTTAATCTTGTTTGCTCATTTGTGCTTGCGTACCGTGACCTTCGCATCCGGGCTCCGGGCCTCGTCCTTTTCTCCCTTTTTTGTGTAGGTCTGCGCTCCGGGCCCCGAACCTGCATGGGGTCGGGATAGCGGTGCTTGTTGACTTCGTATGGTCTTGTCGTTTCCCCTGGACAAACTGATGCACGAGGCTGAGGCCGATCCTCCGTCGGTACCAGCAGAAGCACCGGAGCTGGTCGATGAGGAGGTGGCTGCTCTGGTGGATCCTGTAGTTACCGAGACCTCTGAGAGGGCTTAGTGATGCGAGGATGTCTTTTGGATCTTATATTTTACCTTTTCTTGTGGGTCTGTAATAACTTTTGAATTCTCCTTCTTCTTCTCTTCTTTCCTGCTTTCTTCTATTTTCTTTATATACACGGTGCGCTCCGGGTTATTCGAGCCTTTTGAATTTTAATCTGATTGTCGAGAATGTTCCTGGTGCACCCCGTGGGGTGTCTTTTTTTGCGGAAGGACTATCTTCCCCTCGAGTGATCAGTTCGGGGTTAATGGGTCCTGCCTGCCCTTTTAGGGGGAGGTCTTTTCTTCATGGGGAGTGTTTTAGGGTATTCTCGGAGGGATCAGCCCCGATGCTACCTCTGTCTCGCTCCCTGTCTTCTTTCGGGTCCCTCATTTATCATGGGCCGGAAAGTGGAGATACGTATGCCTTAAGTAGAAACGCTATTCCATTGATTCCTTTAAGGAGAAAAGATACATCTTTGCCTTTAAAGACACAAAAAGAAACAAACAAACATTTGTCATGCTTTTAAAGAAAAACACGGAGCTTACCCTGTTCTTTTACTGGTAAAATTCTCGGAGGTTGTCCATGCTCCAACTTCGAGGGACTGGGGTCCCGTCGAGACGTTCTAGTTGGTAGGCCCCGAGGCGGAGTGCTCGAACGACCCTGTAGGGTCCTTCCCATTTAGGTGCGAGTTTTCTGGTGTTGCGGGGGTCGGATACCGCCGTACGCCGTAGTACGAGGTCTCCGGGTTTTACCGAGCGCTTTCTTACTCGGGCGTTGTAGTACCGTGCCACCTTTTGCTGGTAGGAGGCGGTTCGGAGAAGGGCTTGCTCTCTTTTTTCGAGCACGAGATCGAGGGTGTTACGGAGGAGCTCGGAATTTTCCTGTTCGTCATAATTCACGGTGCGGAAGCTGGGGAGGCCAATTTCCAACGGAATGACCGCTTCGGCCCCGAAGGTTAAACTAAAAGGGGATTCTCCAGTCGCGGTCCTCGGTGTCGTTCGATAGGCCTAGAGGACGCTAGGTAGCACTTCTATCCAGTCTTTCCCAGCTTCTCCTAATCGCTTCTTGAGGCTCTGAAGCAAGATCCTGTTAGTTACCTCTACCTGCCAATTGGCCTGCGGGTGCGCTACGGAGGCGAAACGGTGTTCGATGCTTAGGTTATCGCAGAATTTGCCAAATTCGGCGCTTGCGAACTGGGGACCGTTGTCCGTTACAAGTGTCTTTGGAATGCCGAAGCGGCAAACCACGTCGTGGTAGAAGAACTTCTCTGTTGCTTTCGAAGTGGGTTTTGCAACGGCTTTGACTTCGACCCATTTGGTGAAGTAGTCGATGGCGACGTACAACATGGTATGCCCCCCGGGGGTTTTTGGGAAGGGTCCGAGTAGATCCATGCCCCACATGGCGAAAGGGAGGGGTCCTGCTATCGCGGTGTATGGTGTGGCTGGTTGGTGGGGGGTGGTTGCGTACCTTTGGCATGGGCTGCATTTTTTGACGAACTCCTTGGCGTCCCTGAGGATCGTAGGCCAGAAGTAGCCGTGCCTTACGATTTTCTGAGCCAGGGTCCTTCCACCCCCGTGGTCTCCGCAGATCCCTTCATGTACTTCTCGCAGAGCGTAGTCTGATTCGGAGGGCACCAGGCATCTGAGGTACGGCCATGTGTATGATCGTTTGTAGAGCCTGGGTCCGTGGACCACGTAGTGGGCGGCTCTTGCCGTTAGGCGCCGGGCTTCCAGCTTATTTGCGGGTAGTATACCGTCTTTCAGGTATCGTATGATGGGGTCCATCCAGTTTGGTCCAGGTGGGATTTCCAAGACTTGCACCTCGTCGATGCTGGGGTGGGGCAGTATTTCTGTGAGCACGGTACCGAAGTCATGGGTCTCTTCGGCGGCCATCCTTGATAATGCATCTGCTCGGTTGTTCATGTCCCGTGGTACTTGGAGGATCTCTACCTCTCCCATTCCCTGTAGCTTTTCTTTTACCTTCTGGAGGTATCTCTTCATTCTGGGGCCCTTGGCTTCGTATACGCCGTTCACTTGGTTGACGACGAGCTGGGAGTCGCTATGGACTTTTAACTTTCCTGCGCCGAGCTCCGCGGCTTGACTTAGTCCTGCCAGCAAGGCTTCGTATTCAGCCTCGTTGTTGGAGGCTTTGAAATTTAACCTGAGGGCGTATTCCAGTGTGAATCCTTTTGGGCCGTGGAGGACCACCCCCGCCCCGTGCCCTTTTTGGCCTGTTGAGCCGTCAACGTGCAGGGTCCAATGAACCTCGTCGATTTGTTCCGCCATGGTTTTGCTAGCCGTCTGTTTGGTGGGGCCGTCGCCGTTTTCTGTTGTCTCTGGTTCCTCGGCCAGGGCCGTGGATTCCACTATAAAGTCAGCGAGGGCCTGGGATTTAATGGCTGGTCTCGGGCGGACTTGTATGTCGAACTCTCCCAACTCAACGGCCAACTGACCATCCTACCCGAGGTCTCCAGTTTCTGGAGAATTTTCCTCAGGGGTTGGTCGGTGAGAAGCACAATGGGGTGGGCCTAGAAGTAGGGGCGGAGCTTTCGAGGGGAGCTGACGACTGCGAGGGCGAATTTCTCTATGTTTAGGTATCGGATTTTTGCACCGTGGAGAGTCTTGCTCACGTAGTACACCTGGTGTTCCTTTTTGTCGCTTTGTTTGGCCAACACCACACTCACTGCCGTGGGGCTGACGGCCAGGTATAAAAATAGCTCTTCCCCCGGCTCGGGTTTGGCGAGTACGGGCGGTGTCTGAAGGTATTGCTTCAAAGAGTTGAAGGCCTCTTGGCAGGCCGGGGTCCATTCGAACTCCCGTATGTTTTTTAATTGTTTGAAGATGGGTTGGCATTTTTCTGCCGATTTGGGCATGAATCGGCCGAGGGCCGTGATTCGGCCTGCGAGCCTCTGCACTTCTACCGCTGTTGTCGGGGGTTCCATGTCTACGATGACTTGGATCTTTTCGGGGTTGGCCTCGATCCCTCTCTGGCTGACCATGAACCCCAAGAATTTTTCGGAAGTTACCCCGAAGGCGCATTTCGCGGGGTTGAGCTTCATTCGGGCTCGTCGTAGGGTGCTGAAAGTTTCCTGAAGGCCGGAGATGTGTTTGGAGGCTTCCAGAATTTTTACCAGCATATCGTCGACATACACCTCTACGTTTCTTCCGATTTGTGCTTGAAACAGCTTATTTACGAGCCGCTGGTAGGTGGCGCCTGCGTTTTTTAAACCGAAAGGCATAACAGTATAGCAGTAGACGCCCTGATCGGTGATGAACGCCGTTTTCGGGATGTCTGGCTCGTGCATTTTGACCTGATTGTAGCCTGAGAACGCATCCAAGAAGGTGAGAAGCTCGTGTCCGGATGTGGCGTCGATGAGTTGGTCTATGCGCGGCAGGTAGGGCTGGCAACGGGGCGGGTCGGGGCCGGATGTTGGGGTCCCCTAACCCTTCCCCTCTGCGGGGAATTTTCCCCCTCCCCTTCCCCTTCCCCTTCCCCTTTGCGGGGATGGTGGGGAATCCCCCTCCCCTCCCCGCGGGGAATATCTAATCCCCTTCCCCTTCCCCTTCCCCTCCCCGCATCCTTCGGGGACAAAATCCCCTCCCCTCCCCGCCCCGCCCCGCATCCTTCGGAAACAAAGGGAATTCTCCTGAAAGACTGTTATTGTTAAGCCTCCTGATGTTTCAACTTTCAAATCAAATATCCAATGTCAGAATCAGGCCAAGAACACAATTGCAAATACAAAATCATCTATGTTTTTACTTGTCAATTCAGAGAAAGAAGTCAAAGAACTTGAAATAATTCAATGGTTCAAAAAATTGATATATTTTTCTTTATGGGTTTCTGTTCAAGAACTAAAATAATCGAACTTCAGAAGCACTTTTCTCTTCATCAACAAGGTACTTACAAGTATTCAAGGCTTTTCAGGTGGCTTAAAGAAGAGGGAATTTCGCCAGTGAAGAAATTGTTAGACAGATCAAGTGTATGAAGTCTTGAAGGGTTAGGATGATCCGATGGAGCTGGTTTTTTGGGCACACCCTATCTATGTCAGGACCTATCAAATGAACGCTTTGGATCATCCAAATAATTTGGGCCCATACCCGAATCCAAACACTACCAAAAAATCATCCAAATAATGTGGGCTCACATTGTTTGGATGATCCAAAGCGTTCACTTGATGGGCCCTGACATAGATAGGGTGTGCCCAAAAAATCAGCTCCATCGGATCATCCTAACCCTTCAATCTTTGGACGAACCTTCAGCAGTTCAGCTGAGGGGGCCTACCTTAAACAAATTGAAACTACAGGAGTGTATTTGTCACATTTTAAACTATAGGGGTGGAAGTGGATGTGTCAGAAACTAGAGGGGGTGTAAATGTAATTATCCCTATTATTTTAGTGTCCATTTGATATTCTATGTGTTGTGTCTCTCAGTCTCTGTGAAGGCCGTTCAATACCATAGTCATACCATCTAATTACTGATTTACTGGGGAGTGGGGAAATGATACATCTCAATCTAATTACTGGGGAAATGATAGAACCATCTAATTTGGGATGATTTTTGGCCGTTCAATACCATACCAAATTAGGGACTAGCAAATGAACAATCTAGATCATCCGAAGCGAGTCATGTTCTGGGTTGTTGTTTTTTGTGATCTAATGTAGTAATGTGGTACGTGGCACACACGCAAGGTGATCCGAGCTGTTGGTATGGTTTGGCAATTGGCACTTTGGGCCTTTGGCCACCGCCTGCTAGATTTGAGATTAGCTGATCCACAACTACGGGGCGAAAAATCATCTCCCACAAATAAATTGTACATTTTTATTGTGGGGCTAGGATCGTTCAGATCAGTTTTAAGCCGTTTCTTTCGTGGGAAGGAATTAAGGAAACCCTAACTCCCTAAGTCCCTAACCAAAATAAAAATACAATTTATTAATTTATTTTCGCCACCGATATTGGGCCTGTTGGCACTACGATTTTTTGATAATTGCATACACTCAGCGTCTCAGCTTGTCTTTATTATTTCAACATCTGTGAAAAGGTTATTATAGTTCCCAAAATGCTCTCAGAAGCTAATTAAAAGGAAAAGACAAGCTAAGTTTATGTTTGGGGGAATCTTGTAGCCGATCCACAGAGTTTCTAGTAGTTTTCCTTAAAAAAAAAAACTTAAAAATTTACAAAAAAAAATGGCATTGATTATTTGATTAGCGGGGCGTAGCGGGGCGGGGCGGGGACAACTCCATCCCCTTCCCCTCCCCGCACCGGGGAATTTTTATATTCCCCTTCCCCTTCCCCTTCCCCTCTCAAATCGGGGAATCCCCTCCCCAAATGGGGCGGGGCGGATCCCCGCTTTTTCGGGTGAAATTGCCAGCCCTAGCGGCAGGGGGTAGGGGTCCTTTGGGCAAGCCTTGTTTAGGTCTGTGAAGTCTATACAGGCCCGCCAACCTTCGCTAGCTTTCTTGACCATGACGACGTTTGATAGCCACTCGGGGTACCGGATTTCTCTGATGAACCCGGCTTGTAGTAGTTTTTCCACTTCGGCCTTTATGTGCGTTTGACGCTCTATCGCGAAGTTCCTTTTTTTCTGCCGGACGAGTTTAAGGGCTGGGTTCACATTTAACTTGTGAACGGCCAGTTCCTTGGGTATCCCGGGCATGTCCTTAGCGGACCATGCGAATATGTCTTTGTTCGTTCTGAGGAAGTCGATCATTTGGTCTCGCAGGGGGCCTTTTAGCAGGGAGCTGATCTGGACTTGTCTCTCCGGCTGATCTATGGCTAGGGGGATGGAGTCTAGCTCCTCGGCGGGCTCTCCTCTGATTGTGCGGGCCCGCTGCCGGGGATCTTCACTACCGATCGTGAAATTTTCGGCCGGGGCGTTGGTTCCTCTCAGGCTTGCGGCGTAGCACTGGCGTGCTATCATTTGCTGTCCCCGGACCTCTCCTACCCCGGTCGGAGTGGGGAATTTCATCTTGAGGTGGGGGGTGGAGACTACTGCTCCCAAATCTCTTAGAGCAGGGCGTCCAATGATGGCGCTGTAAGTGAATGGTATATCTATGACCAGGAAGGTGGTCAGGATGGTTTTTTGGAGGGGGTACGTCCCGAAGGTTACGGGTAAGTCGATCTTGCCGTCGACCCGTACGGACGCACCGGAGAACCCGTAGATAGAGTATTCCGCGGGTCCCAGCCTTTCTTTGCCCAGTTTCATTTCTTCGAAAGTCTCGAGGTGTAGCACGTTGACGGAGCTTCCTGTGTCCACCAGGATTTTTCCTATATCGAAGTTGGCGACGACCAGTCTGATGACCAGTGCGTCGTCGTGCGGGACTTGTAGCCCGTCGAGGTCTTCGTTGGAAAAAGTGATGATCTGGTCTTGTAGGGGTGGGTCCGTTCGGGCCTTTTTAGAAGGCATATCCATGGAGAATATTCGTTCCGCGTATGCCCGCCGGCCGGCGGTTGTCGGCCCTCCCGCTGCTGGCCCGCCCGTGATGATATTGATTTTCCCGATAATGGTGGGCGGCTGTTCGCGGGCCTGCGGTTGCTCGGGGGGCTCCTCTTTCCGGGGGCGCTGGTGGTGGTGCGCGTCGCGTCGGCTTCGGGATCGTCGTCTGCTTCTTGAGCGATGCCTGTTAGGGGATCGATGTCGGCTTGTGGATCGGCGACGGTTGTTGGACCGGCGTCCCTTGGGTGACCGATGCCTACCTCTGGGCTCGTCAGAGGGATGCTGGACCTCGCGCGAGCTTTCGTCAGGACCCCTGAGATATTGATTTAGGTGCCCTTCTTTGGCCAATTTTTCCAGTTGGAGGCGGAGGTGGAAGCAATGGTCAGTTTCGTGGCCGTGGTCCCCGTGGAATTCGCAGAATTTTCGGGCGGCCATTCTCTTGGGGGGGGTCAGGAGACCCTGATCCCTGATGGCCAGTAGAACGTGGGAGAGGGGGAACTTTAGCGGGGCGGTTCCCAGTCTCTCGAAGACGGGGACGGGATTTCTGCCCGCCTGCCTCTCGTCGGCACGTGGCCTTATGACCATTCGGCCGTCGTTTTTCCTTTCATCGGGGCCGGGCTGATTCTGTTCTCGAGCGCAGGCTTCTTCTGCTCGTACGAACTTATCGGCCTTGGATTCAAGTTCCTATAGGTCCCGTGGTGGCTTGAGGGTGAGGTGCAGCTTGAGATTCGGATCGGTGGTGGCATGCTTTAGTGTGGCGACCGCTATTTGGACGTCCATGTTAGAAAGTTGGGCTAATTCGGCGTTGAATTTCAACATGAAGTCTCTCAGGGTCTCGTTTCTTCCTTGCCGGAGGGCTAAGAGGGCATCTGCTGGATCATGGCGGAGGCGGTTGTTGGCGAACCTTGTGCTGAACTTCCTCCCAAATTCGTGGAAGGATGCGATGGAGTCAGGCTCCAATCTCATGTACCAGTCGTTGGTGGTTTTTCTTAGTAGGGACGCGAAGGCTCTGCACATGAATCCGTCCGGCGCGCCTTGGAGCGTCATTACCTTTTTGAAGGTTTGGAGGAACTCGAGGGGGTCTGTACTTCCATCGTACAGACCGAAGCGGGAGAGGTCTATGCCTGCTTCTGCTGGGGCTTTTAAGACCTCCGAGGTGAACGGGGATGCCGTCTCCCTTTCCCACTCATCGAGGATGCCGTGGGCGTAGGATTTTTTCATTTCTAGTTTTACCTCCCGGATCTGTCTTTGTAGGTCAGCTATCGGGTCCACGCCGGGCGGTTGTGCTGAGGTTGCCACTTCTTCCGCCCGAGCCAGGGGCGGTTCCTGGAGGCGGGTAGCTTGGACAGGGGGAGCGCGGCTGTTTGTAGCCTGCCCCCGCTGTCTCGTTGGTATCCCCTAGTTGCGGGGGGCAGAGGGCTATTTGTTGACGGGGACGGCGTCCGGCGAGTCGGTGCTCGCTTTCGCCGGGGATGGCATTCCCCTGGTTGTTCATCGTTTCCTTCGTCGTAGGTCTCTGTCTGGTCCTGCGCTATCGGGGGCCTCTCCGAGGCTGGAGGAGGCAAGCGTTGGAGTAGCTCTCGGCGAAGTTCGTTGAACATCTCCATGGTGGGGACCATCTGCGGCGTGCTGGAGGAGGGCTGGTGTCGGCCCGAGGGCGGTGAGTTGGGTTCTTGGGAGGTTGAGGCGCTGGTTTGTGCGCGTTGAGCCTGGCTTCGGGTCATTACCCCTATTTCTTGCTGTTGGGTGTGGTTTCTCATCGCCATAAGGCGTTCAGTACTCGACGAGTCCCACGGATGGCGCCAATATGATGGCGTCTGAATCCGGGTCTGCGATCGCGCGGTCGGTAGAGGGCCTCCGCGGAGTCTGCAATCACAAACAAAGGGGGTCAGGGGGTCCGGGGTGGGTCCCGGACGACCACTTCGACACCCAAGTTAGATCCTTCGACCAGTCAATATAAAGAACAGCGAGAGGGGGAAGGGAGTTTTGATCAGGGTTACCAGGGGCAGCACGCGGGCTCTTTTCTGGGTGTGTGAGTGAGTGAGTCGGAGGGGACTAGCAGGGAGAGTAGGATTGGGTTCCTAGCCTCCTCTGTTGTTGCCTCGCCTCTTTTTCCGGTGTCTGGAGAGGAGAATGGGTAAAGTCCTCTTTTCAGCGAAAGGGCCCTCCTCTGTTCTTCCTTTTCCTCCCTTTTAAATGGAGGTGTGCGGCTCTTTTTCATCATTATGGAGGAAAAACCTTCCTTTGCAGGATTGGGCCGTCCCCCTGTCTTGCCGGCGCGCGTGGCCATTTCCTTCCATAATTTGTGATGATGAGGCCTGGGCGGCGAGAGTGCGACACGTGTCATGAATGTGTGGTCTTTGCCGTTTTCCAACACCATTCTTCATGATGGCTGGGCTCTGCTCGTGCATGGATGACACGTGGCGATATCTGGGAGCGTAGCCGTATTTGTGCCCCATCAATAAGTACACTCATTTGGAGCATTGTTGCTCCATATGTGTTGTTTGAGCTTGTCTTGTGTTCTTATTTTGGTATCATTTTCTTTTTGTATAGACAAAAAGCCCATAGCCTAAGTCTTAGTGCCATACTCTTCTAGGCTTTTTGACTTATCTTGGATGGCCTAATATGATATCATCTATTTCAAGAATAAGTTTTGGTGGCCAAGTAATCCATTGTCATATCTTTGGCCTATTATGTCATATCATGCCTTAAATCTTAGGTTTATCTAAGGCCAATGATAAATAGTAATGGGGAGAACTAATTGTTGCTATCTTTATGTTTTTATGGATCATTGTAAGATGCTTACACTATCTATTCAAGCATTTTCCAACTAATTGTGCTAAAAATTACATATCATTAGATCTTAAAAAAAAAAAAAGGGAGCTTACATGATTTATCCTTTTAAACAAAAGCTAAAATTTACATATCTTTCTAGATCTACATTCATAGGAGAAAATTATACTTTCTAATCTTAATTTCTATAAATTTGAGTGCTTATCATGTGTATTTTCACTTGGCTATCCATATATCTATGATAGAGCTCACTGTCATGCCATATATCCTAATAGTTAGCCATATTAGGATCAAATGTTCATTTCTATACATGACAATTTAAGAGAATATTTTTAACTTGAAAAATATATATTCTTGCTTATCATTATGAGTCTATAACTAGACATCACCTCATTATAAGATTCTATTAGGAATTTAAAAAAAAATGGGGTTTATCATGCTAAACTTTAAACTTGCTTGTTTTTCTTTCATGATAAGTAAAATATAAGCTTTAACTTGCTAATCTATTATTGTATTACGAGTCATAAGGTAGATTAATATTGATTTTATTCATATCCTATGATATACCCTAAAAATTTGTGCTAAAATTGGAATGTCTCTTTGTTTTTTTCTCCAACATAGGCTTGATTTATATTCAAGCCTATGTTGGATATTCAAAGTTCCACCAATTACCAGGGAATTAAGCTAATGAGTCACACCATGAAGCTATGGGAGAGGGTAATTGAGCATAGACTAAGAAAAGAGACTAAGGTGTCAGAGAATCAGTTTGGCTTCATGCCCGGACGATCGACTATGGAAGCTATCTTCTTGATTAGGTGGTTAATGGAGAGATTTAGAGAAAATAAAAATGACCTTCATATGATTTTCATTGATTTGGAGAAAGCGTATGATAGGGTTCCTAGGAGTGTTATGTGGTGGGTCCTTGAAAGGTAAAAAGTGCCTACTAAATATGTTGATGTGATTAAGGATATGTACGATGGAGCAATAACTAGTGTTAGAACCACGGATGGCACATCTAGTGAGTTTCCAATTACAATAGGACTGCACTAAGGATCAACTCTAGGCCCTTATCTTTTTACGCTAGCTATGGATGAGCTTACGGAGGGTATCCAGGATGAGGTGCCATGGTGTATGTTATTTGCAGATGATATAGTATTAATCGACGAAACCAAAGTAGGAGTAAATGGTAAATTAGAATTATGGAGAACTACTTTGGAATTTAAAGGTTTTAGACTGAGTAGGATTAAGACAGAATATATGGAATGCAACTTTAGTAATGTAAAGAGACGGGACGAGGACATAGTAAATATGAGTGGACATGAGGTACCTAAGAGGGATATATTTCAATATATTGGTTCAATTCTACATAAGGAAGGAGAGATTGAAGAGGATGTTGACCATAGAATAAGAGCAGGTTGGTTGAAGTGGAACTTGCCTCAGGATTTCTGTGCGACCGTAAAAGCCCTAGCAAGTTGAAGGGAAAGTTTTATAAGACAGCTGTGAGGCCAGCCATGCTGTACGGCTCAAAATGTTGGGCCACCAAAAAGCAGCATGTGCATAAGATGAATGTAGCTGAGATACGAATGCGTAGATGGATGTGCGGCCACACAAGGCTAGATAGAATTGAAAATGAAGACATTCGTAAAAAGGTGGGGGTGGATCCAATCGAGGAGACGATGAGAGAGTACCGCTTAAGATGGTTTGGACATATCCAACGTAGGCCTTTGGATGTTCCGGTGAGAAGAGGTGACTCGTGCCAAATTGAGCGAGTAAAAAGTGGTAGGGGTAGACCGAAAATAACATGGGTTGAAACAGTGAGGAAAGAATTGATAGCTAGGAACATAATAGAGAACATAACCTTGGATATGATAGAATGGAAGAAAATGATCCACGTAGAAGAGCCCAACTAGAACCAGGATTAGAGCTGGGTAGATCCCTTTTATCTTCTTCATGAATTTTTTCTAAAGGATTCATTTAGCCGACCCCAACTAGCTTGGGACAAAGGCTTTGTTGAGTTGAGTTGAGTTGAGGCTTGATTTATATTAGTTTATTCGTTTCCTATGTTGATATGCTCTTATCATGCCAATATACTTTGGATTATACTTTGATTTTAATTGGTAACTCATGATAAGTAGTTAGGGGGAGCATCATATTCTCATTGTATATCTTGATGCTTTATGTATTGTGCTTAAATGCTTAATCCTTCCTTTTTGCTAATGCCAAAAGGGGGAGAATTTGTATAATTGATTAGATCCATTATCATATGCTTTCTCCTTCCTTTACCGCTTTCTCCTGGACGTCCGGGACACGGCGGGCGTCCGTCATCCAGAAATATCAAAATATGCAAATTTGATCTATACCGTCCAATTTTGAGTGAATACTTGTACATTTTGAATGCACCATACAAACCAAAGGTGTGTTAAGCCAGTGAATCATAAAAATTATACAATTGTCACACGTAATAGCCAAGAAGACTTGCCCACACATCAAATAATTAAAATTTTCAATGATAAATATCAAGTTCTAATACATCAGACATACTCCAAATATTCAAGCCACTACGGATGTCACAAAAACGATCTTCATTAAGAGGTTTTGTGAAAATATCCGCTAATTGATCATTAGTGTGAAGGTATTCAATTGAAATGTCTCATTTTTTAGAGTGATCTCTCAAGAAATGATGTCTAATCTCAATGTGCCTGGTTCTTGAATGTTGAATGGAATTTTTGGTGAGATTTATAGCACTAGTGTTATCACAATGAATGGGTACACATTTCATATTCAAACCAAAATCCAATAGAGTATTTTTCGTCCAAAGAATTTGAGGACAACAAGCACCGGCCGCAATATACTCGGCCTCAGTAGTAGATAGAGCAACAGAGTTTTGTTTCTTACTAAACCAGGAAATAAGAGATGTTCCAAGAAACTGACATGTTCCACTAGTGCTCTTCCTACCTACCCTATAACCGGGAAAGTCGGCATTGGAGTAGCCTTCTAGGTCAAATGAATTATATTTACCATACCATAGACCAAAAGAGGGAGTACCTCTCAAATATTTGAAAATTCTTTTAACTGCAAATAAATGGGACTCTCTTGGGTTCGATTGAAAACGTGCAAATAAGCATACACTAAACATGATGTCAGGTCTACTAGCAGTTAAATATAAAAGACTACTAATCATACATCTATATAGCAGAAGGGGATGGTTTGTCCGGTTTTGGGGGGCGGTTTAGTTATTGTAATTTGCAGTAGGGGGATGTTTGTGGGTAACTAAAGGGGTTGAGTTTTCTTGTTAATTTTCATTAATCGTTTTCCCGTGGACCACCTTAACCATGCAAGAAGCCAGTGGAAATACATAGAAGGGGGTGTACCGAGTAACTTGAGGGGACAAATATTTGTCTAAAGTTTGTCATTTTGCAAAAGAAAGGACGAAAGAGAAATCCCCAAATTGCTAACCCTAATCTCGCTCCTCTTCTTCTTCGATCTTCTCCGGCCGAACTCCGGCTGAACTGTAGGATGCAGAGTTTTCCATTGGATAAAAAATGTTTGAAGTGCATGTGTTGATACTATGTATATAATTTTAGTTTTGACATTGAGTTCATTGTACTACTATTTATTCTAATATTTATGATTTTTTTTTTACGTTTCATTACAGTTTTCTGAACTAAAAGCCTTAGAAACAAGATATATTCATCTTCTTGAACCATACTCTTTTGGAATGTGAATATGTACGAGAGATGTGTGGTTCTCTGGTAGAGTCATGATTTTGGAGTTTCACTCAGGAGCTAGGGTGTTTGATCTAAACTGGTGATTATAAAGACATGGCTCACGTCTAGTTCGTTAATTGTAGTCATAAACCTGTATGAACCAGATGCTCCATAAATTTTGAACTCTCATTGTTCTCCTCGAACATTATTAGTGAATAGTTGAGAAAATTATTCTTGTCTGGCATTGGATATAACTTCATAAATGATCTTCTCTATAAAGCTTTGTTGTGTCATGATAGTTGCATTAGGAAAGTTTTCCTTTCAATGTAAATATTGGAGATGTTATGTGACATATTTCCTTACAGTAGATCTCTGTGGGGGAAGTAAATTTTGAATTTTATGGATAAAGTGGAGCATTATATGCAGATTTCTTTTTTACAGGGAGCTAGGAGTTATGGTTGTTTTTTTTAGTCGGTAATTGTGTAACCGGAAAAAGTTAGCGTATAATATAAAATTAGCATATCTATTTATGGTCCAACTCATGCTCTGTGTGTATGGAATCAACCCATTCTCTTGTAGTTCACTCCATGCTCTGTATGTCATAGAATCAACCTATTCACTTGTAGTTCGAATCCATGTTCTGTATGTCATAGAATCAGCCCATTCACTTGTAGTTCAAATCCATGTTCTGTGTCATGGAATCAGCTCATTTTCTTGTGGTTCAGTCTATGCTCTGTGTGTCAGGGAATCAGCACATTCATTTGTAGTTCAGGCCTATGTATGTCTGAATTATCGTATGTCATTTTGCAAGCTGTTCATGGGATTGCATATGCTAAATTCTGCAAATGATATGGGTCCCTGGTTATATACCTAGACCAAAGGAGGAGGTGGTTAGTACAGTTAGTATCCAAGTTCTCCTACTCAAAACCAAAAGCCTTCCTGGTTGTTTTGGAAGCAAATTGTCTTCTTTTATTTCCTGTCTTTTTGCCCCTGATTCTATTCTTCTAGTAATAGTTGGTTGATTGTATGACATACAGAACATGGATTCAAAAAGCTGTACATGTTCTGTGACATACATAACATGACATACAGAATCAGCCCATTGCACATGATGCACTCTTTTTGCTGTACATGTTCTGTTGGTTGCATTGATTTGATTAATCTTATTTTAATAAGATGACATACTTATAATGTGATAGTTCTCATGCCCTTCATTGGAAGAGAACAAGATGAGCCTATTGTGTAATATTACTAAATAATGAAGATTCGTTTTGTTTGGGTCACCAAATAAGACAGACTGACTATGAGTTATTTAACAAAGAGGATCAGTTGTGTATGGTTGAATAAAATATGAGCTCACTCTCATTGGACCTTCAAATAATGTGAGTTGGCAGTGCTTGACTCATTAAATAATATGACCCTGACAATTGAGCTGATCCAAAAAGCTTTTTTTTTCTTTTCTTTATGAAATGACTTATTAAGAATGAGATTCAAGTTTTTTTTATTGTAATTGATTTTGACCATTCTAGTGGTGTTCCTATAACCTCTTTTAGAAATTATAAACAGGGTTGTTTTGCTTTATTAATTTTAATTTGTTTTTTAAAAGATACAATATCTGATTACTGTTTATAGGGAGAACAATGTGAAAATGATAACTCTTGAAAGGAACAAGTTTTTTTTTATGGATGAGTGAGATCAGTTAGCATGGTTAAATTTCTTGGGTCTTAGAGCATCCATAGATATAATATCTTTTATGTAAGCATAAAGTACAGATATGTCAGTTCTTAATGTGGTTATGATAATTTTTAATGAGGTGGTTGCTATATTTGTTGTAGCATAAGGAAAATTTCTTTCAAGTTATAATGCATTTCTGTCATAAAAAGCCAAGTGAATTTTCTGTATTAATTTAAAAATGTTTAGAATTTTTTATGTGTATATATACAGCTCTACTCTTGTTCAATTTAAGAAAGTGAATGATGATAGCTTCCATCATTTAGTCACAAATTAGAACCATCTTTTATGCTCTGTTTCGAAAAATGTTGTCAATATTACCTGTTTTATTGTTGGAATAATTTTAGCCTATCTGAATTGTTATGAAAATGGGGTCATAATTGATTGGGTAACCAGAGGGGAATAGCAGTTCTACAGAAAACCTTGTGAAATTTTAAGGATTTGGAGATGTCTGGTTAGAGGTCCAATCTTGGGTTATATGCAAGATGGTTTTGTGGAGATGAGAACCAGTAAGGATGCCTAGAATCACTCAGTCTTTACTTTGTTGTAAAAATTTAAAAGAAAAATTTCCATGAAGACATTTGAGTGAAAATTGAAATAGGGTTATCATTTAAAAAAAAAGAAAAAGCAGAGCAGTCCTTACATAGATCTTTGAGGCGATATTTGGATTTCTCATATATATAGGTTCAAAATACACTGGACATTCATTTGTTTATGATGCCTAAAAATTAAGCTTATGTTTTTTCTTTTAGAAGTCATGAACTGATTTTTCATGAATATGACCTTTTAAATATAGTAAGAGTTTTGGAAAATCTCTGTGCTTTCTATGACTTAAAGAGTTATGCTGATTTGCTCATTATTCTCATGTATGAAAATAATATTTTCCAAGTTCGCTCATTTTGAAGTTGAGAGAGTCATGTTCTGTAATAGGATTATTTTTGGAGGTTTGTTTTGGTTATAGTTTAATTCAGATAATTTTTGTTATAAACACTCAGTTTGTACTTCTTGATAAAGTATTGTCCTAGCATTCCCATAATTTTGTTCTTGTCATTAAAGTTAGAAGCATGGCATTATAGAATTATGTCTACAACAGTGACCTATCTTTTGTTTCTCCTCTTGTAAATAGAAAACCATGTATTTAGTTAGAGTTTAATCTAGCTAACTAGTAGTCCATCCCATTGCAAAGGCGATGAAGGCGTTAGCCCAAGCCCATCTTTAGGGGACTTGCTCGGTCCTAGTAGTGTTTCTCCTCTTTATTAAGTAGACTTTCCAAGTCTTTTAGATACCTTTAAATATTTGTTTCCCTCATTGCAAAGGCAATGAAAAAGTCATCTAGAGCCCCTACTAGGAGACACACTATGTCTCATTTAGGCTATTCTCCTTTGGAGACAAGCCCTGTTGTCTTGAGCCTACCCCTGTAGGAGATCACCTTGGTTTTGTAGAGAGTTAACCCACAAGAGGCATGCTTGGCTTCATTTATAGAACCTCTGCAAGTTGTACCCCAACTTGTACCCCCTACTAGTTGGAGACCAACTTGGTCTGTTAGTTTCCTTATCTCTATTTATCATTGCAGGGGCGATGATAGGGATACTTGGAGCCCACTTCTGTGTCTAGGAGACTCATCCAGTATCACTAGCACCCTTGTTTATCTTTTATGTGTTTATGTGACATGTTTTGACCTGATAGTACCCCCCATTATTGGTAACGTTATTAGAGAGTCTTTGACTTATTTACCCCTCATTTTTTGTAGTGCTATTAGCAAGTCTTTGACTTATTTGCCCTTTTTTTTAGAGTTGTTGTTACTTCACCTTTATAGGGACTATCTCAGTCTTAGAGCCTTACCTATTTGGGATCTTAGATCATTTTCATTGTTCTTGGAATACTAGCTTACTTATTTTGGGATTATTTTTATTTTGTACTGGGACATTAGTTTACTTGTTTGAGATCATTTCATTTTCACTAGTTTACTCATTTTGGAATCAATTCACTTTTAGTGAGTTTATTTGATTTCGGGGTTTCCCCTTTAGCCCTAGGGTTTGGCCCTATTGTGCTGTTTGGCATGTTCCCTTTTTAAGGGTTAAAACATTTAAAAATCTAAAAAACACTTGAAAACTTTAAAATCCAAAAATATTAGAAGTTTGAAACTCAAAATACATTTGCAATTCGAAACTTAAAAAAAAAATTAAAACATCAAAAATTCAAAAGATTTTTTGAGCGTATTAGGAAAGTATGTTTCCGAACTACGTTGACTTGATCCTCTTCCACGAGGTACGTAGGCAGCTTGGGATTCTCGTCCCAAGTCCAGCCAAACTTTGTAAATAAATCATTTAACTCTTTTAAAAATACTAAAATCTTTCATAAAACGTGTTTTCAAAAAGCTCTTCCTCTAGAGTTATGAGTTTGTCTTAGATAGAGTGTTTTGGTTGTTGTGTGTTTGTGTTAAGTTTGTCTTAGCCAGGAACGCCTCCGTCCGGTCAGTTGGCGATCCACATCGCTGACTGATGACTAGAATATGATGCGTTAGTTTGCCCATTATTTTTCTTAGGAATACAGCCTAGTTACACATAGAATATAGGAACCACCTGCATTAATTTAAGGCTAACTTGAATTTAGTTAAGGTATATAAGAAGTCCTAAAATTTACAATTCACTTTAACCTAAATAATGTTCCAAAATCTTTAAAAATCAGTCCGGTCATTTAGGTTGAGTCTTGTTTATGGGTCTAGATGTCTTAGGCATCATAGTTTAGAATAGGCACGAAGAACTACGTTGTTTTGATTCTCGTAGAGGTAGGGATACGTAGGCAGCTTCGGATGAAAACCAGACCATCCAAAGAATCGGACGAAAAGTTTAGAGTTTTGGGGTTTGTTACTAGTGTTTTACGATTTGTGTTTATTATTATCATTGTTTCTAGCCTATGATTATGATTATGTGTTTTATTTCAGATTATGATCAACTCTTCATTTGTATTACATACAGGCTTAGATATAGCTCTTTGTTGTTTACTAATTTATGGCCTTTTGATTATATCGCTTAGCTGTAGCTCTCACATGCTTAGTTGTAATATTATTACTGTTTTGTTCACATGTTTAGCTATAGTTCTTTATTGCTTATTTGTTCATTATTTTCTGCTTATATGCTTAGTTGTAGTGTTTATTATTATTGATTATCATTTTCTATCATTTACTGACGTTTGTTCCCTGCGTAGGTACATTTATTTTAGTTTGTATATATGCATGTGCTTGTTTACCGCTTTACTAGATATGTTGGTTAGGATTAAATGGATGCTTAGAGATAGGTAACAAGGTTATCAGTTATCGGATTAGCATTAGTCTTCTCTGCCTCTTTGAGAGACAGCGGATTCTAGTGTTCGTTCTAATAACAGATGATACTGGTACTAGCTCTCTTTAGGTATGGATGTTAGATGGATGTGCTGAGATAGATAACATAACGGTGGCAAAATAGAAGCCACAGGCTAAGTCCAAATATAAAGATGAAATGATATAATTGATCAAATTGGATAAGAAAACTTCACTAAATAAATAGGCCCTAAAATAATCAAAATTTATATACATACATACAACCTAAGCAGGGGCACCAGTCCTAATCTAATCTAGCGGAGTCAAGAAGATCTTGACTCATGATAGACGTGTGAGTGTACTAAGACCGTGTTATAGCCACATAAGGTGAGCCAGCCTAGTCTATAAATGAGATAAGGCTCCTAACTCTAGGCTCCACATGTGTAAGCAACAGATGTTCGTCCATATATGAATGCAATATATATATATATAAACACATGCAACTCCTAATTAGGTTTCACTAAGTCAGCAAATATATTTATATACGTAATATACAAAATAAAAGTAGGGCTTCAGACTCAATCTATCGGGTACTATGCATATGATCCATACTTTAGATGTATAACACAAGTACACCGAGTGTTATACATAGTATGCTTCATTGCTCATCGACTGCTGTAAACACAAGTACACCGAGTGTTTACGGGTGCAGCACTAGCGCATAGCTTGGAAATAGATACAACAGCACAGTCAGGGTAATGACATCCCATCTAGAACGCATTGAATCTATCCCGTGAAACTAATGATAATGAAAAGCAATGAAAGAAATAAAAATAAAAACAAGATAATGGACGATGTGCAATGTATGAGTCCCTGGTTTTACGCACCTATAGAGTGACCCTGGATTTCTAACAATAGAGTTCCCATTTAACTTGATTTTCGCCCAAATTTCTTAAAAAAATAGTAAAAATGGCATTTCTATAGAGTTAGGCAAAGTTTTAAGAACTCTCCAGCAGAGTCGCCAGCCTCTGGACCCCGATCCGGAGGAGACGGCTGTGAGAGAAATGAGTCCCTCGTCGGTCCTTTGAATCATCCACATGAAGGAGAGCTCTACCATGGAACTCTTAAAATAGGTGCTACCTTCATAGCATAGCACGGGTGGTGATAAATGAATGAGATACCTCTTGATCGGGAGCCAGGGCTCGAAACCAAGACGTACCTAAAATAACTCAGAGTCACCATCCATGGATAGGCCATGGAACCCAAAAATAAAATCATTTGTGCAATGGATAACCAGAAACATATATGGGTCTGTGGGACCCGATCCCGCAAGAGGGGTGAGGCGTGAGCCGCCACGCTCTCTCTTGGTCTCTCGTACCCACGCGAATGGCGTGTGCTTTTTATTATTGATTTTAATTACCCAACCAAGCAGGCAGCAACCAGGCCATAAGGTGCAAACAAACGTGCAACCCAGTACCCATAAGGGCAGGGGTAAGCCGCCGAGCCTAGCAAGGTGTGATTTAATTCATCTTTTCCGTGAACTTGGGATCACTAAGGCAATCCGAATTCCACGCAAAAGAGAGTGACAGAGTCGCCACCTAGATGAGGGATCTAGGACCCATAATTGACCAGAAATCTAGACTCGTTACCTGGTTACGAGAATGGAAGGTATGGGGAGTTACCACCACATGCACCATTCCTGCCCGATAATTGGTCTTCAATTCCAAAAGTTAACTCTTTCGAATTTCTTTTAAATGGATCATTTAACTCTATATTAATGTGCGAACTATGTGACATGCATCCTAAGATCTAATTTCAATGTAATTCCTAAATGTGTATCTTAATTTTCTTAATTTGTTTGAATTCAATCTAAGTGAAAGTTCTCCTAAAATTCTAATTTCATGGAAAGTCCTAAGTGATTTAATTACTTTTAATTTAAGGATTAATGTACAAAACCCCACTTATATGTGGAGCCGACTCGTGATTGGTATGCCATCAAGCATCGAAGCTGCCTACGTACCCAAGCCTCACTGGGATCAGAGTCGACGTAGTCGGTGCACCTGAACTAAGCTACTTATGCCTAACTCATCTAAGACACCGATCTAGACTGGATTGACTGTTTCAACAGTTTTAAGAGAAGTTATTTAATTCAAGTGGAAGATTTTATTATCCTAGGACCTCATCTAAGATGCTATATTATCCTATCTAAGTGCAAATTGTCCCTTAGACTAATGCAGGTTAACCTACATCCTAGGTAACTAGGCATGTCCTAGGGAAAAATTGGATGACTAGTGTAACTAGATTTATGGCACGATTGCTATCCATAGCAAACGCCCGTGATGAGGCTGGACTCCTAACTCTAGGACTTCCTAAAACCTAGCACACAACATGACGTAAGTGTTCCTAAATAGGGCTCTAATGGTTCTTACGATGGAAACTGCAATCCAACGGTTCCGAAAGACATGAGATGAATTGATTCAATTTCTTGAAGTTAATGATTTTCAGATTTCAAGGATTTTCTGTTCCTAAACATCTAAGGAATAATAAAGGCTCTATGGTTCGCAAGTTTCGACCTCGAATCACAACCATGGAAGGGAATCGTGCTCTCAACCCTTGTATAATTTAGCACGTAAATTATAGTATCTTATTGCCTGACATATTTCTCAGGATTTTAGTGGACAGTGGACCTCGGAGCCAATATCATATTATAATTTACGCACTCCAATTATGCTGGATCGATCGCAATTAGTATACGATTATGGTTACGATCTCGGCAGTTAAATTGTCACAGCATAGCCAATTTACAAAGGCAATCTATGAACCCTAAGGTTTCTGTTTTAAAAAGTTAGGGATTGAATTTATGATGAAAAGTTAAGGTTTTTTGGAGATTTTTACTGACTTTTGTATTGATTTGTTAATAAATTGTGATTTAATATCATTAAAACCAGATTGTTAGGAATACATAGTAACCCTAAGCAATCGAACTCTAAATCAGTTAAAACTTTTTCCAGTAACAAGATATAGATAATTGTAGCTTACTGAAAAAATTTCATGAATTATCATTAAGATTTGATATCAATTTCTGATTTTTCAAAATTTAAATCAGATTATAGATTAACACATCAACTTGTAGCATATCAATTTCAAATTAATCCAAACTTTCACAAACTAAAGATAATCGTGAGATTAGACTACTGTATGACTTTTATAAACTCTTATTACGATTTGATGCCAATTGAAATTCACACAAAAATCGGATGAAACCAAAGAATTACTTAAAAAGCAAACCTAATAGTATCCTAAAATCAAATAAAAAATTCCAATAGATATATAATAGACTATAAAATTTTCGATCAAAATATCAAAACTTAAAAATTAAATCTCCTCCATAAAATCGATTTTTAAATAGAAAATGAGAATTTGTTTCCTAGAAATTGAAACCCATTTATTAAAATAAATTATAAAACCATATTAAAACTTTGCAAAACCAATTTAAAATTTTTATCTAACATTCCAGTAACCTGAGTTACTGGTTTATAAAGAAAAATTTCAAAAAATTACTAATTTAATACGAAAAAGAATTACGGCACGTAAAACGAAAAAGGGATTAGAAAACAAATAAAAAAACCTTTTGTCAAAAAAATAATCTCATTAAAAATTCAATTTATTATTTAAAATTAATTCTGGAGAGTTTCATTAATTTTTAAAATATTTTGATATTTATTAAAAATGGCCAAAATTTAAAATAATTTAAAACCGGATTAAACAAATTCAAAAAAATCCAAATTTTTTTTGGGTATTTTGGAAATCAAAACATTATTTTATAAATAATATTTTATAAATTTTGGACATGGTTTGATATACTTGTGGATTCGTTCATCAAGAAATAACCCATTTCGGGGTTATTGTTTGAAAATTAGAATGAAAATTAAAACGGCCAAACCGTGATTGAAAATTAAGTTTCCAGTAGTATTTTATTTTATAGAAATCCCAAAAAATATCAGTTTTTAAAGAAACCCACATTTTCTAACACTTGCTTTGATAATCCGATTTGAATCCATATTGAATAAAAAACGAAAGAAAATCATTATTAAATGGAGGAAATTTAATTTTTGGATCAAATTTTGGATTTTGAAAACTCATAATCTATAGTATAATATACTGGAATTTCAAAAAAAAATTCATTGATTTGATCTATCAAAAGTAAAACCCTAGCATGTTTTTCTACTTTTGATATTACAAAGATAAAGATTCTACCGTTGATCGCGCTCCTTGTCTCTAGGGTGCGTAGATCCGAGGTATACGCTTTGTCACACCCTTTTATATGATGAAGAAGACCCAAAGAACACTCCAATAATTCTTGATTGTGTGATGCCTTGGAGAAGAAGAAGGAATTCAAGAATTCCTTTTGTGAAGAACACTTGAGAGAGAGATCACACTTCAAGAGAAAAGAGATTTTTTTTTCTTCTTGGGAGGAGAGAGAAAAAAATGAATTTTGATCTTTTTCCAATCCTTTTTTAGGATTGTTTGCTTTGATTTTTATACAAAAATGTTAGGGTTAAGAGAGAAATAGTAGTTCCCAATGTGAGAGCTCTCATTTTTAGCTTGTTTCCAATTTTCCTCTCTTGCTTGCTTTCTTTCTTGTTTCCAAATTGGATTTGATTCCAATCTTAATTTATTGTCAATCAAGACATGCTATTCTCTATTCCACATTGCTTCTTTGGAAGAAAACCTTTTTTAAGCAATCATTCATCTTTTCCTTCTTTCCTTCTTTTCTTTTTTTTATTCTTTTTATTTTTCTTTTAACAAATATGATGTCACCATTGTGACATCATTAAGGTTGGATGCTTAATTCATGTGGGTCAGCCATGTGGGGCACCCACCATGGTGGTCAACCCATATGGGTGAACCCACATGAGCTCTATCTTTACGGGCTTTAGCCCAATGGGCCATTTCACACGGGTTACGGGTTTTTCCGTAAAAATTTAATAAAATCTTTCTAAATTCAACATTCTATATATGGACCCAACCCATTTGACATTTATGGTGCATCCCTCACACATGATCGAACCATCTTTTTTGAAAAAATAATTTTTCGCACCAAAATGCCCCTATTTGACAATTACACATCCAAATGTGACCAAAATAACCTTAAATTGGTTCACCCCTAAAGGGAAATGTTAAAAATGGAAAATCTTTGTGATCAAACTTCAAAAATAGAAACTTTTAAAGTTGGGTCCTTCTGATGAGCAATATCAAACAGGATCATTTGGTACCCCCTGAAAATACCCAAAATGCCCTCAACACTTAGAATTTCCAAATTAAGCGAAACTCCTGAGAAATTCTAAATTTAGCAGGTTTTTCAAAATTCAGAAAATAATTATAATCTCTCAGACATATTTCGGGGATCAAAAGAATTACACAGGAAAATACCAAATTACCCCGAGGTGCTAGAATTTGGCGAGACTAGGAAAAACCTTGAGAAATTCTAAAAATTGCAGATTTTTAAAAATTTATGAACGGCCTCACAACTTAGGGACTAAATATGATATGTTTGGAAATGTCTAAAATACCCCCGAAGTGCAAGACTAAGAGAAAATCTTGGGAGATCTAAATTTAGCAGGTTTCCCAAATCTTACGAAATTACTCTTAATCCATCAGCCGTACCCTCGAGATGGTTTTGGACATATGAGAAATGATTGAAATACCCATAAGATGATGAAAATGTGGAAGCCCTATGAGTTTCTAAAAATAGCAGCTTTTTCAAAATTTGTAAAATCACTCAAGATTTCTCAAATATAACTCGGGGGTCAAATGAGACACATCGGGAATGACCAACATACCCTTGCAGTTCAAAATAGGCAAAAATGAGGGAAACTCTGAAAATTCTAAAAATAGCAGGTTTTTTTCATTTGCTTGGAAACTTAAACTTTCATCTTCCAGAGGCCAAAGGAACCCCCTAGAGACCTTCAGGATCGCGAATCAACTTCAAAACTCCCATAATGAGGTGAAATCTACCCTAAAATGCATAGATACCTAATCTAATGCTGAATACGAACTCAAGACTCGATGATACTACCGAATCTTTCGCTTTTTAAAGCGTAGCAAAATGGGGGTGTCTACAGGGTCCATGCCTGATTATGGATGAGGAAGGTCCGAAGACCATCTCAATCCGCCCCAGTGCTAGCACTTAGTCTCTTATGCCATTTATTTATTAACTTTGAAAAGTTTTGAGCAAAAATCATGTGAAATGAGAATGAATATCCCCGAGAAAAATGTCTACCTAAACATACATTACCCAGGGATAATATGCACATACAAAATAAATAAAAGAAGTGTCACCTAAGCATGGCTAAGTTATGGGTGTCATGCCTAATGGGTGTCAAAGTTCTGATGGGCAAACACATGCATGTTACAGCTAAAGGTATAAGGCCTATACAGGAAAGTAAGAAAACACAACAAAACATACAGCACGACTCGATACCACACACGACACAACACAACAAACCCTAGACTCATTTCTAGACTCTAAATGATTTCTTTTGATTCCTTGGATAGTCTGGTATTCATCCAAACCCGCCCACGTATCCCCGCCTCCACGAGAATCAAAACAACGTAGTTCTTCGCGCCTATTCTAAACTATGATGCCTAAGACATCTAGACCACTAAACTAGACTCGACCTAAAAGACCGGACTAGTTATTTAAAGCTCTTTATCGCTTATTTAAATTCAAGTGAATTCTGAATTTTAGGACACCTTATATGCCTTAACTAAATGCAAGTTTTTTTAACCCTAAGCTAATGCAGGTGGTTCCTATATCCTATGTGTAACTAGGCTGTATATCCTAAGAAAAATAATGGGCAGACTAACGCATCCTATTCTAGTCATCAGTCGACGATGGGGATCGCCAACTGACCGGACGGAGGCGCTCCTAGCTAGGACAAACTCCTAACTCTAAAACAAACACAAACAAAACACACAACATATCTAAGACAAACTCCTAACTCTGAACTCTCTATCTAGGACATAGTCCTAACTTTAGAGGAAGTTCTTTTCGAAAACAATGTTTTGGAAGATTTTTGGTATTTTTAAAAGGGTTAAATGATTTATTTACAAAGTTTGGCTGGACCTGGGATAAAAATCCCAAGCTGCCTACGTACCTCGTGAAAGAGGATCAAGCCAACATAGTTCGGAACCAAACTCTCCTACTACGCTCCTAAAATCTTTTTAACTTTTCAAAGGTTTTTGAATTTTTTAATTTCTGAAGTTTTTGGATTTCAAATTTCTTATGTTTTTCAAAATTTTAAATTTCTGATGTTTTTAGATTTTAAGATGTTTTCACCCTTTTGGTCAAAGACCTATGGGAACACATAAAGCAACACCCTAGGGCCAAACCCTAGGGCAAAGGGGAAACCCCAAAACCGAGTAAGCTAGTGTTAAAGACAATAAAATGATCTAAGATCCCAAACAAGTCGAACTCTAACAGAACTAAGCTAGTCTCTAAAGATAAAATCCTAAACAACTAATTCTAAAGAGGGGTACAAGTTCGTCAAAGACACTCTAAAGTAAGGGCAGATGAGTAAAAGATTCTCTATCACTCTAACTGGGGGTACAAATAAGTCAAGGTATGACTATTAACCCTATAAGGGCACTAATGAGACTGAGCAAGTCTCCTAGCCATCAAGGACATAAACAAGAGTGCTAGACTATTAACAGACCAAGTTGGTCTTCAACTAGTAGGGATACAAGTAGGGGAGGTTCTATAAATGAGGCACTGTATGCCTCCTACGGGTACCTCTCTATTATAACCAAGGTTGACTCCCTAAAGGGGGAGGCTCTAAGCGACGAGGCTTGTCCCCAGAGGAGAGCTGCCTAGCGAGACAAATCATATCTCCTAAAACGGAGGGCTCTAGATAACTCTTGCATTGCCCTTACAATGAGAAGGGTTCTAAAGAAATGATAAAAAAACATCTAAAAGGCTGAGAAAGCCTACTAAACAAAAAAGGGGAGTGCTACTAGGACCGAGCAAGTCCCCTAAAAATGGGCTTGGGCTAACGCATTCATTGCCCTTTTCTAATCATACAAACTCTATTCCACTAGTCCAAGCATCCAAACATGATAAATAATAAACAATTTAAACTTTAACTCCAAACTTCATTAGGATCATTAACACTTATATCACTCAAAACCAATTCAACATCTTCAGTTTAATTAATATAATAGTATTTTAAACACGTATATTCTTACAACTATATTTCTCTTGGACAAAAAGTACCCAAGCAACAAAAACTAAGAATAACATGAAGGACTCTTATTTTGCTCTTCTATAAAAAAATTCATTTTCGATAAAATTTTACTCTCATTGAAAAGCTTACCTTTTTCAATTTATTTTCATGATTGCGGCAGCAGCCAGCTAAACTGGAGAGATGGATGACACATTAGAGGGTAATGAGATCTATCCATGAATATAATCTTGATTTTATTTTTTTTGGAATTGAATTACAAAAGAGAAGATAAGAAGGTTAAAGTTCTTCAATTACATGCACATATCAGAGAAGAAAATGAACAAATTAGTATGTTTTCAAAATACGGTGATGACAACATCAAACTTCTAAGTAAGGTAGAACAAAAAAAGGGGAAATATAGTGGTCCCTAGAACTTAAGAATATATCATTGTCATGACAACACTTTCTATTGCACCCAATTATCTTATCTTACAAGCAACCCTCTTACACTAGCAGACAAAATACCTATTGTAGCAATCAACACATAGTATGGAATATACTAGTTTCAAAAGAATGCCAATATCACCAAAATGCACATCTATGTATAAACAGGGGACAATGAAAAAAAAGTACACAAGCTTATATTACTATGTAACTATCACAACACAAGTATATTATCTTTGTTTGTATTAAGATAAACAAAGATAACACTTAGTATTCAATTGTCATGGATGTCAACAAATGGTGAACCTAACATGTGAGATACTAGAAAAGATATGATAATTTAGTTCATGATTAAGACCAAATAAGAAGAGCAGTGAAAGAATATTAATCAACAGCATAGCCTCTTGCATACCACTACATTGAAATCCTTTTCACAACATCTGTATGAACCTCATAAGGAAAGTCCAACACCCCACACACCCTATAGAATTGCCCCAGTATACATTAACTCATACGTAAATCTTAGTATATTTCAAACCATAAAGTAAAGATGAATCAATTCAACATCAATAAGATAGGCTAAAAGAATTATTCCTAGGGTAAAAGAACAACTCAAGATCAAGTGATTCATATAATTATACCACAACATGAGACAAGAAATCATTTATTCTCTATCTTCCATTTAACATACATCATTTCCTTACCAACAGATAAGGACAAATGGTTAATTCAATAGGGAAACGATCAGTGAGTTTATGAAAATATCAAACTTGTGCCAACTACAGAAGCCCCAAGACTAGGAGAAATAGTCATGGCATCAAATGGTTTTAAGCAATTATACCCACAACATGGGGAACAAAGAAAACAGGATGGCAAATGGCAATTCAAATTATTTTCTCAAGATGTACGACCAAACCTCATTAGGACAGACAACATTTTGAATTAATCAAAGCATGTCCAATTCATATATTCTCCACACAATAATCAGATAACCTCTAGTAGAATGAGATATAGGTAGACATGAGGAGTTATATCACTTGAGTATCCAACAAAGATCAATTTTCCCTTTGTATACTCATGACATGAATAATAAAGAAAAAGGAGTGCCTATAATCTCCCTTAAAATTCCAATCGGTCTGAGATTTTTCAAACCACATATCATATTATAATTCTTAGTGTTTGTTTAATCACATTACATTTTCTACAAAATCTAATCAAAAGAAAAAATCATAATCAAAACTTCCAATGAAGGAGCGAACGGTAGAAAGGGGATCCTTGTCTTAGCCCCACAGAATTTCTCTTACAGCCTTATAGAAATCTGCCCACCAAATAAATAACATGATAGTAGAGACATGCACAATAGGCACAACATACATATATAGGGACACTGTCATACTCTCATACATATAGAGACACTCAGACATATAGAGACACTCATAGACATATATACACACGTATACACATGTACACAACACACTCATGGACACACATTCTCATAAACACAGACACACTCACACACTCACAAAACACACAGACACCTCTCTTTTCTTTAAAAAATTTATCAAAGTTATCTAATCACTTCTTTCCAACACCTTTATAAACTAAACTAGGCAACCAAAATATAACTCATGTTTTTCTTTGAAACAGAGTTTACACAGATCACAGGCTAAAAAAAATGAAGTCAATGATCAACAAAATATCAACAATATGCTCTCACGTGATCGCGGAAACAAAAAGGATAAATAAATGTGTATATACTCGGAAATTTTCATAAAATATGGTAAAATACTTTTAAAAGCAACTTTCCAAAGCATCTCATAAGATTAAATTACTAGAGATAATTATTCCCTTAAAAAAAATCTACTAAGTAAATTATTCCTATAGAATGATCAAAGGAAGAAAATCAGACTAATCGAAACCTCTCTAGAGCATTCTTAGATAAACATCAGCATCATTTTATCAATCAAAATTTCACGCAACAAATATTCCTAAATATTCTACAAATTAAAATCATTTCATAAGATTAGTAAGCTTAAATTGATTCACTGGTGCTTAACATCAGGCACAACATAATTCAATCTTCAAGACCTTGGATAATCAGAGAAAGGAAATCCAGTTCAATTTTACCAAAACATCACAGACGATCTATAGGCTTCTTCTTTTTTCAAATATAAAATAAAATAAAGAATACCTGAAAGAAGAATTCAATTATACTTCTCCTCCTCTTCTTCAGAATCAACCAAGCTTGGAGATTTCTGCGCTAGATCCGAGATTTCTGAACTCAGATCTAGAGTAATTGATCAGATCTCCACCATATATGATCAGTACTGAGCCAAAATTAACTAGATCTATAAAGAAAATACATGGAACAGAGGTGTTGAGGACCGGATCTAGGGTTTGAATTTGGGAGAAAATCTCGGAAAGAAGAAGATTTAAAGATTTGAAACAAAGAGAAGTGAGCCTTGCTGCAATTTTCGGCTGGAATTTAACCGGAAAAGCTGGCCGGAGAAGAAGATTTCCGATCGGAAGAAAAAAAAAATGGGTTAGGGTTTTGGTTAGAAAATCTCTCCCTCTCTTTGATATTTTTAGTGAAAAAATGAGCTCCCCCTCCCCTTTTTTCATTGGTCTTTTTTTTTATACCCACATGGAGGCCACGGATATTGGCACTACTCACGGTGATGGGCGCACAAAAATTGTTAAGCGCACCAAATTGGATCGGGTTTGGACGAGATTATTCACCTCCCTTTTCACACCATATGTATAAGAACTATATTTTAACTCCCCCTCCCCTTCATCTCACCTGGACAGGGCCCTTATATATTTTATTACTACATTTTCATTCCACGGGTGATGTCCCGGCAAAATGAGAAAGGAAAAATACACTATTCTTGTTTACACATAGGACTTGGTATTGGCACACCCATACTCATTTAAATCACCCCGCTATATTACACTACATTACAATGCTCGTTTGTGAAGCAAACCACGACGGATTAGGATGAAATTTTATGCGGACCTAAATGAGACCCTAACCTACTCTAGGAACAAATTGGGACTCTAGAACAGTAGTCTAATAAGGTTTCTAATCGAACCAAGTTATTTGGGGTTCGGTCAAAATGGGGTGTCTAGATAGATCTTTCAAAATCCTTCGAAACGAGTACTTACACATTAATTTTTGACGAGAGATGAGTAAGTTATGACTGTTTTAGTAAAACCAGTCTATAAGCTAAACTTACAATTGTTTATTTAATTATTTTAATTAAATAAACATATTTCCTCTCATCCAATGGGATAAAAAACTCCATCCATATTTTTCTATAATTCCCAAAATGCCCTTATGGTTTATACTTAACCATTTTGGTATTCCCAATGTATCCCATAGTGCATATATACTATATACATTGTATATATCCTTTCAATACATCCAATACCACGAAACTAGTTCGTGTAAGCAACCAAATAAATGTGGGACCTCTATCTAATAGATAATAACAGGTCAATCGAGTAGTGAGTGGGATCGTAGCAGGGATTCAATGGTACATCCTGCAGAACCCACAAGTGGGCCCCACTACGATTATTGCTCTGTAGCCAATGCTACAATCGCAATGAGTCAGTAGCCTCCATCGAGACGTAACCTTGAAGATAACCGTGAAATCATCATACCTCTAATCACATCAAATGTGGAAGTCCTTTCTCCAAGTTCACATCTACTGAGTTGAGTCCTACGGGGGGTGGACATCAACTACCCCTGGGATCACTCATGGTATACCTTTCAGTCAAGCAGTGTTGGCCCACAAATGCATTTGCTGAAAATATTTCAAAACTTATTTTGTGAAATCCTTTTGATAAATATTTTATCAAATCCACCTGGCCAGGTATTTTTCTAGCACTGCTGCTTTGACCAAAACCGTAGATGTTATCCTATGAAATAGGTGTAGAATTCCATGTCGGGTATCACTATTGACCTTGAAGGTTTGTCCAACACTCCAGTACTACCCTCTAGTGACTCCAAGAGAATCACGGTTAGATAGACCAAGAATTAGAGACTCGCCAACAGACCAATATGACCCCTCAGATCAAAGGACATGTAAAGGGTCATGTCTGGTAGAATAGCTCAACTATCTCCTGTCCACAAGCTATTCTATTGTTATCCCGTTCAGTAAGCAATCACATTGTCATACCCATTCTATCTTGGTTAGGGTCCACTACCCGAGTGATTGAGATAAGTCACTCCACTTCTCGTTCATGTTGGCAAGATAGATGCTAGTTGTACACATAAGGAGGTGTCCAACCTCAACCCCAACTAGGACCTATTAAGGTCTGCAAAGAACCAGAATCCCATATCTCCTTGCTCCCTAGGATCTTTGAATCAATGAGCATGGGTTTCCTACTTTGCTACCTAAGGACAAATACGTATCAATAAAAGTAGCATGTCACACATATTTTAACTTATAGTTACCTACTAATTATCATGAAAAGAAACTTTTATTGATTAACATGCGAAATATACTGGGTTTTAGGTCAGCTACTCTAACAGTCTCCCACTTGCCCTCAAAGCTAGTTATGCATATATCTTAGACTCATCCCCTCAACATGCCCGATCAAACACCTTTTGACTAAGGGTTTTGGTAAAAGGGTCTGCCATGTTATCCGCTGAGGCAACCTTTGCAATAGCCACATCCCCTCTAACAATGATCTCCCATATCACATGATAGTTTTGAAGTACATGCTTAGACTTCTAATGAGACCTCGGTTCCTTTGCTTGATTAATCGCTCTGTTGTTATCACAGTACAGTGTAATGGGTCAACAGAGGGCACGACTCCATGGTCGTCCAGAAACTTTCGCAGTCATACCGCCTCTTTCCCTGTTTCACTCGCAGCGATGTACTCAGCCTCAGTTGTGGAATCTGTCGTAGTGTCTTGCTTGCAACTTCTCAATGACACTGCCCCATTTGCTAAGGTGAACACAAAACCAGATGATGATTTCATGTCATCAATGTCAAATTAACAGTCTGAGTCGATAAAACCAGAAACGACCAACTTGTCTGCACCTTAAACTAAACAATAATGTTTAGTTCTCCTAAGTTACTTGAAAATATGTTTAACTGCTATCCAAGGGTCTAGATCTGGATCCGACTGATATTTGCTAACCACACTTACAGAGTGACAGATATCTGGCCTTGTACATAACATAGCATACATAAGGCTTCCCACAGCTGAAGCATATGGAATGTTGTTCATAACCTGCTTATCGTCAGGTGTCTTGGGAGACATCTTCTTGGATAACCTGATTCCATGTCTGAAAGGAACTAATCCCTTCTTGGAATCTTCCATGTTGTACCTTGCCAATATCTTATCTATCTAAGTTTCTTGTGATAGCCCAAGCCTCATATTCTTACGGTCCCTAAACAATTTAAGTCCTAGAATGTATGAAGCTTCTCCCATATCTTTCCAAGCGAACGTGCTTGAAAGCCACAAGTTTATACTTGATAGCATTCCTACATCATTCCCAATGAGTAGAATGTCATCTACATAAAGAACTAAGAATGTAGCCATGCTCCCACTGACCTTCTTGTAAACACAAGCCTCGTTTACGTTTTGACAGAAGCCCAACTCTTTGACTGCTTGATCAAAATGAAGGTTCGAACTATGAGAAGCTTGCTTCAATCAATAAATGGATCTCTGAAACTTGCACACCATTTGATTGCCCTCTTCAGCAGCCTCAAAACCCTCCGGCTGGACCATATAAATATCTTCCTGAATGTTTCCTTTCAAGAAAGTAGTTTTGACGTCCATCTGCCAGATTTCGTAATCATAATGTGCAGAGATAGCTAGTAAAATCTTAATGGACTTTATCATAGCTACTGGTGAGAAGGTTTCCTCATAGTCAATACCTGCCTTTTGACTATATCCCTTCGCCACTAGCCTAGCCTTATAGGTCTCTACCTTTCCTTCAAGGATCTTCTTCCTCTTGAAGATCCATTTGCATCCAATTAGTTTAATACCCTCAGGTGGATCAACGAGAGTCCAGACCTTATTGGAATACATAAAGTCCATTTTGGATTTCATAGCGTCCATCCATTTTCCCGCATCGATGTCTAACATCGCCTCTTTGTAGTTAAGGGGATCTGTATCTTCTGACCTCCCTTCTACTACGTCGGAGTGTTGGAATAGGTTTGTGGGTACTTGCTCAATTTCCTTATATCTCTCTATTGGATTTTCGGGTTGCTCTTCTAAGGCAATACTATCCTTTCTGCTCTCATCTTGAATGAACTATTCTTCTAAGAATGCGGCATTCCGGCTCACAAAACAGTTTTGCTGACCAAGGTTATAAAACATGTCACCATTTGTTTCCTTAGAATATCCAATAAAGAGACACATATTGGTTCGTGCCTCCAACTTTTCAACACCTATCTTTTTAATATGGGCAGGACAACCCCATATCCTCATGATTTAATGTGGATTTTATGCCCTTCCATATCTCATATGGAGTCCCTGGTACTGATTTAGTTGGGACTCGATTAAGGGTGAAGAGCGTCGTTTCTAGGGCATATCCCCATAGAAACAAAGGTGCTTGTGCAAAGCTCATCATAGATCGAACCATGTCTAAAAGTGTTCGATTTTTCCTCTCTGACACACCGTTCAATTCTTGTGTTACAGGTGGAGTCCATTGAGAAACTATTCCGTTTTCTTTTAAGCAGTCCTTAAACTAATCTGAGAGGTACTCTCCTCCCTTATGGGAACGAAGTGTCTTAATCTTCTTGTGTAGCTGGTTTTCTACTTCATTCTTGAACTCTTTCAACTTTTCAAAGGTCTCAGACTTACGTCGCATTAGGTACAGGTAGCCGTACCTTGAATGGTCATCCGTGAAAGTCACGATGTAGACAAACCCTCCTCTCGCAGGATGGGAAAGAGGACCAGATACATCAGTATGTATCAACTCCAAGATACTTTCGCTTCTTCCACTATTGCACTTGAAGGGAATTTCAGTCATTTTGCCTTGGAGACATGGCTCACAAGTTGGAAAGGGTTCTTTCACTAACCTTGTGAGCCGCTCTAAGCTAATATAACCTAATCGAAGATGTCAAAGATGTGTTGGAATTATCATGTCCCTTGCCCTTTTGAGGTTTGGAACATCAATACTCGGAATATTCTCAACATTGCTCACATTCTCTATGGCGTTTATTAAGCATAGGCCATGACTCATTGTACCTTCCACAATTAAGGAATTTTCCTTTTTAATAAAAACATAAGTTTTATTAAAATTAGTAGAATATCCGTCATCAAATAATTCTGAAACTGAAATTAAATTCCTTCTTATTGAAGGTACATAAAGACAATACTTTCATATTAGATAACCCCTGAGAATGTCAAAATGTAATCTCCTACAGCTTGGACAACAATTGTTGCTTCAGTTCTAACCTTTAGGGTGAGCTTGCCCTCAGTCAACCTTTTTATTTTCCTAAACCCATGCAAAATATTGCAGATGTGTGAGGTCGCACCTGTGTCAAGACACCAGAAAAATGAGGACCAATCATATCGGTTTCTGTGGACCCCGATCCAGAGGAGGCGGTGAGGAACGAGACCCTCGTCGGTCCTTTGGATCTCCACATGAAGGAGAGCTCTACCAAGGAACTCTCGAAACAGGTGCCACCCTCATAGCATAGTACGAGTGGCGATAAAAATGAGATACCTCTTGATCCGGAGCCAAGGCTCAAAACCAAGACGTACCTAAAATAACTCAGAGTCGCCATCCAGGGAAGTCAGCCTTGGAGCCCGAAAATAAATCCTCTGTGCAATGGATAACCAGAAATATATATGGGCTCGTGCTTGAGTATAGATGAGGAAGGTCCGAAGAGCATCTCAATCCGCCCAAGTGCAAGCACTTGGTCTCTTATACCATTTGTTAATTAACTTTAATGAATTTTGGGCGAAAATCATGTGAAATGAGAATAAATATCCCCGAGTAAACGTCTACCTAAGAATGCATGACCCGGGGATGGGACATACAAGTCCTAAAGAGAAATGATATCAGTGTCATCTGACATTAGAAAGAACATTAGAATCCGCTGTCTCTCAAAGAAGCAGAGAAGATTAGAACCGATCTAATATCAGATAACCCTGCTATCTATATCCATACATCATATTTAACATCCATACCTAAAGAGAACTAGTACCAGTATCATCTGTTATTAGAATAAACACTAGAATCTGTTGTCTCTCAAAGAGGCAGAGAAGACTAATGATAATCCGATAACAGATAACCCTGATACCAATCTCTAAGCATCCATCTAATCCTAACACAACACATTGTAAGCCCAAGGGTTCTCATGGGTTAATCATTCATCTTACCTTCTTGTTTGATGCTAGCAAACCAAATTGATTAGCATTAATGGACTGATGTGTTGCTTTGAGGTATTGTGTTGTATACAGGATTTTCATGTCATAATCGCCATTACACAACTCTTCACAACACATGACTTGTGGATCAAGGATCAAAGGAAGCAAGAGCTTGCACCTACATTGGAGTCATCCTCATTTGAAGATGTTCAAATCAAGAAGCTCATCACGAAGATTCCACAAGTTCCCAGCAAGTGTCAAGAAGGAGCTTGGAGTTGAACATGCCATGGTGACACCTCATGTACCTCAACATGCATTAAAGATTAGAGGACAAGTCACAAGAGCAAAGATAAGGGCAAGATGTTCACCCAAGCTAAAGAAGTCCAAGAAAGTGCAAAGGAGCCAAGACATTCCAAAAAGACTCAAGATTCTTATTTTTAGAATGTATTTGGAGTCCTCTTGATTTTATGTTTAAATGCACTTTCAAAAGGTTTTCAAATGGTATGTATACTTAATATTTTACATCTTTGATAACCATTAGCACACTCAAAAAAGTGTTTGAAAACCTTAGACTTAAGCCCGAAGACCATAGCCCAAAAGCCCCTGGATTTTAAAGTTAAAAATAGAATTTCACTCAGGGTCGGTCGACCGGGCTACTCCGGGCGACCGTGGGATGGAACCTGGAAATCCAGGCCATCTCGAATTTTATCGAGTCGGTCGACCGAGATGATCCGGGCGACCGCGGATGCGCTTCTGTTTCTACAGAAGCAATCCAATTTGGGTTTAGGGCGGGCGACCGCCGTGGGTCGGTTGACCGAGATAGGTTTTATGAGCCAAATTTTTTAGCAAACAGTTAGCCCTTGCAGGCAACCGCCATTGGGCCGATCGACTGCGACGGTAAGAAATTTGAAAATAGAGTAGGGCACCCAGTAGGGGCGGACGACCGCCGTAGCCCGGTCGACCGCCGCGGTCGAGTAAACTAGTTGTTCGGGCGTTTTCTGCTTGACTTTTTCAAGCCAATAATTTACAGTTTTACCCCAAACGGTCATTTTTTCAAATACACTATTCATACATAATTAAAACCTATCTCTATAAGCTTTTGAACATTTGAGAAAGATAAAATCTCATTTCTCTTTGAACTTCAACATTTTTATTTCAAAAGCTAAAACCTCTTTCATCTTCCATTTCTACATGTTATCAAGAGGCACTCCATAGGATTTTTCTTTTGCTATTTCTTGGGAGTGATTGTGAGCTTACAAATTTGTAATCCGCCTATTAAAAGGCATTGTGTGTTTTTCATTTTATTTGTTCTTCTTGAGAGGGTATTCTCTTCGGCCCGTAAAGAAAGGTGAAGAAAAGGGTCTCCGATTCGGCCCGTGAAGAAAGGTGAATCATGTGTGAGGGTTTGATTCCCTTGCTAAGGCTTCGTGCGAGGGGCTTCGTTTTGGCCCTTGAGAATAGAAAAGCAAGGGTTTGTTCCCTTTGGAGATGAAGGAGTCGGGTGTACGGCTTCATCATTTTAGTGGAGATCCCAAGGAGGTAAACTTAGAAGAGTGGAGTAGATCAAGTTGTGACCGAACCATTATAAATCTTGTGCCTTGTGGATGCTTGCTCTTCTCTCTCTCTCTCTCTCTCTCTCTCTCTCTCTCGCACGTGTGGGGATTGGTAATCTCCAACCTTACTTATGTTTATGCTTTAATTGAACAAGGGTTAGTGAATGCACTTAAGTTAAATGTCTAAACCCTAAATTGCATTACAATATCTATTTGAACAAGGGTTAGCTACATGTGCATGATTAGAAAGTCTAAACCCTAGATTTTACCTATTTGAACAACGGTTAAACTAATTAGTGCTTAATTAAATTGATTAATTTTTAATCTCCCTTAATTAAGCCTAAAATTTTTAATTGACAAATTCACCCCCCCTCTTGGATTGTCACACCTGTATTTCACACATCTAAGAAAACAGTAACATACACTTGCACATATATAACTAAAGAGATAAACCTGCACAGTGAGCAAACGTCAGTAGATGATAACAAAAATAATAATCAGCAATAATAAAGAGCTGAAGCTAAGCGTATTAGCAGTAAACATTACACAAGTAAACAGTAAAGAACTACAGCTAAACATGTGAGAGCTACAGCTAAGCATGTAAGTAAAACAAATGAAGAGATGATCACAATCTGAAATAAAACACACAATCATAGTCATAAGCTAGAAACAATGATAACAATAAACACAAATCCTAAAACACTAATAACAAGCCCTAAAACTTTAAACTTTTCGTCCGATTCTTTGGATAGTCTAGTATTCATCCAAAGCCGCCTACGTATCCCCGCTTCCACGAGAATCAAGGCAACATAGTTCTTCGCGCCTATTCTAAACTATGATGCCTAAGACATCTAAACCACTAAACTAGACTCAACCTAAAAGCCCAGACCGATTTTTAAAGCTTTTTGAGCGATTATTTAAATTTAAGTGAATTGTGGATTTTAAAACTCCTAATATACCCTAACTAAGTGCAAGTTGGCCTTAAGCTAATGCAGGTGGGCCCTACAACCTATGTGTAACCCAGCTGTGTGTCCTAAGAAAAATAATGGGCTATCTAACGCATCCTAAATCTAGTCATCAGTCGGCGATGTGGATCACCAACTGACCGGACGGAGGCGCTCCTAGCTAAGACAAACTCCTAACTCTAAAACAAACACAAAACACCAAAACACTCTATCTAGGACAAAATCCTAACTCTTAGAGGAAGAACTTTTCGAAAACACGTTTTATGAAAGATTTTTATTTTTTTAAAAGAATTAAATGGTTTATTTACAAAATTTGACTGGACTTGGGATGTGGATCCCAAGCTGCCAATGTACCTTGTGGAAGAGGATCAATCCAACGTAGTTCGGAAACAAACTTTCCTAAACTACTTCTAAAAAAACTTTAAACTTTTCAAATGTTTTGGAGTTTTGAAATGTTTTTGTGGGACCCGATCCCGCGAGAGGGGTGGGGCGCGAGCCGCCACGATCTCCCCTGGTCTCTCGTACCCACGCGATTGGCGTGTGCATTTTAATTATTGATTTTAATTCATCTTTTAGGTGAACTTGGGATCACTAAGGCAATCTGAATTCCACACAAAAGAGACTGACAGAGTCGCCACCTAGATGTGGGATCTAGGACCCATGATTAACCAGAAATCTAGACTCACTACCTGGTTACAAGAATGGAAGGTATAGGGAGTTATCCACCACATGCACCATTCCTGCCCGATAATCGGTCTTCGATTCCAAAAGCTAACTCTTTTAAATCTATTTTAAATGGCTCATTCAACTCTATGTTAATGTGCGAACTATGTGACATGCATCCTATGATCTAGTTTCAATGTAGATCCTAAGTGTGTATCTTGATTACTTTATTTGTTTGAATTCAATCTAGGTGAAAGTTCTCCTAAAATTCTAATTTCATGGAAAATCCTAAGTGATTTGATTAAGCATTTACGAGAAAATTAATATACAAAACACCACAATTTGTTGTCGTGCCGACTCGCGGTTGGTATGCCATCAGACATCCAAGCTGCCTACGTACCCAAGCCTCACTAGGATCAGAGTCGACGTAGTTCGGTGCACCTAAGCTAAGCTACTTATGCCTAACTCAACTAAGATACCGACCTAGACGGGATTGACTGTTTCAACAGTTTTAGGAGAAGTTATTTAATTCAAGTTGAGGATTTTATTATCCTAGGATTTCATCTAAGATGCTATATGATTCTTATCTAAATGCAAATTGTTCCTTAGACTAATGCAGGTTAGCCTACATCCTAGTTTACTAGGCTTGTCCTAGGGAAAGATTGGGTGACTAGTGTAACTAGACCTATGGCTCGGTTGCTATCCATAGCAAGCGTCCGTGATGAGGCTGGACTCCTAACTCTAGGACTCCCTAAAACCTAAGACTCCCTAAAACTTAGGACACGACACGACACCAGTGTTCCTAAATTGGGCTCTAATGGTTCTTATGACGGAAACCATAATCCAACGGTTCCGAAAGACACGAGGTGCATCGATTTCAGTTCTTGAAGATAATGAATTTCAGATTTCAAGGATTTTCAGTTTCTGGACATTTAAGGAATAACAATGGTTCTAGGGTTCACCAATTTCGGCCCAGAATAGCATCCAAGGAAAGGAATCGTGCGCTCTTTCCTTGTGCAATTTAATACTTAGGTTATAGCATCTTATTGCCTGGCATATCTCAGGATTTCCGTGGACAGCAACCTCGGAGCCAACAACATGCTATAGCTTAAATATTCAAATTGTCAAAGATCGAGTGCAATAGGGATACGATTATGGATGCACTGGCCATTTTTCCAGGGAAATCTAATGATCCTAAGATTTCTGTTTCAATGGATTAAGGAGTTAATATGTGACAGAGATTTAAGGTTCTTTAGAGATTTTCAGATGAATTTCAATTAATTTCAATATTTTGATGGATTTTATCAATTTTAAACCATATGAGTGATTTTACAAGTGAAACTATTGCGAACGAATTCGAAATGAATTGAAACTTCTACAGCAGCAAGATATGATGAGATGTAGATTATTGGAAGATTTTTACAGATTTTTACATTAAGCTCATATTTAATTTTGATTTAACAATTAATTGACCGGATTGCAAAAATAACACAGAAACTACTAGAAATAGAAATCAAAATTCAATGAAATTTCTACAGTAGTAAGATGTAAGTAAAAATAGCATGTTTTAAGATTTTCATGAATTTTAGGAATTAGTTACTATCAATTTCGGATTTTTCAATTTTAAGACCGGATTATGAATTAACACTACATCCCATATGGAAAAAATATCCAAATCACTTGAAACTTTTACAGAAAGAATAAATAGGGAATATAAGACTACTGTAAAAATTTTGAGAATTTTATCTGTGATATGATATCAATAAAAATTCCTCCAAAATCTGATAATTTTCAAAGAAAGCATAAAATAATATACCAAAAAAATTCTAAAAATTCTCAAACATTTATGGTAGAATTTATCAATATCATATTATTTTCCCATGAAATTTAATTAATTTTGAAATTCGTTTAGTATATATTTTATTTTTCTTCGTCGAAAAAATATTTTTGAAGAGTTTTCTATTTTTAAAACACGATTTTCGAGAAAATTACGACTCTGGAAAATATCCTTTAATCTTGTTCTGATATGACGAACACGAGAAAATTTTAAAATTCTAAAAAATAGATCATCTCGAGATGGCTATTTTTTCGAATTTCGTAATTACTCAGCCATTATTTTAAATAAAATTCCACTCTTCACTCAAATTTTCGAAACTCTTTTATCCAATGTCCGATCCGATCTGATGGTTATCTTACTCTATTTAGATAGATCGTTGTATTAAATTTCGGGATGAAACGGAATTGAAACACCCATGCAGATCATGATTTTGAGCATACACATTTAATATTAAATTAAATTCATTTAAATGCTTAAAAATCATGCAAAAATATAAAAATATACCAAATCATCCGGAAAAAATCTGAGAATAGTGTACTAACCTGTGATGGAGATCCCCGTCGAATCCGAGAGTCGAAGAATCCAAAAATTCCGCCGATGTTCGATCCGAACTTCGCTTTTCTTCTTCTCTTTTTTTTTTTATTTTCCTTACTGCTGTGAGAGAAATGGAGAGAGAGAGAAAATCCGAGAGACAGAGTGTGAGCGAGAATGATTGAGAGTGAGAGTGAGCGAGAGCGAAACAGAGAGGGAGTGATAGAGAGATGGAGAATGTAGAGAATGGTGGAAACCGAGAGAGAGAGATAGAGAGAGAGAGAGAGAGAGAGAGAGAGAGAGAGAAAACAGAGTATACGATACTCTGTTTTCCTCTCTTTCATTTTTTTTTCTTTTTTTTTTCGTTGAAGAGGTTGAAAGAAGTGAGGAGATGAGGGGTTGAGGGCAATGGGTAGGGGAGAAGAAGGAATAGAGAGAGAGATGGGAGGTGAAAACAATGCTCTGTTTTATGTTCTTCTTATTATTATTTTTTCGTCCTCTTCTATTCACAGAGAGATCTCTGGTTTTGAAAGTATAGAGAAGATGAGATGGATGTTGACAGAGGGAGGGGTTGAAAGATCTAAGGCAGAGAGAAGTTTAGAGTGAGGAGGCTTTGAGAGATGGAGAGAAAAAATTTTTTTGAAAATTGCAGAGCCTCAGCGATCTCCCCGAGAGCTTTTTTCGTTTCTCCTCTTCTTCTTTTTTCTTCAGACCGATCCCTCATCTTTGTCATCGCCTTCCCTTTTCTCCCATCCGAGTAAGAAAAATTCCATTCTCCACCCCAGGCAATTGCCAATCATAGATACCTTCTTTAGCAATTTCTTTCCTCTCCATTTATCATGTCCATTAATATCCTTAGAGGAGAATGGAAATTGCCGATTTCATCATTCCACACTTCCTATTGAGACCATCTTGGCTGTCTGACTAATAGACAAACATTGCTTGCCTTTGGAACAACAATGAGCTACCAATTTGGACAGCCGATGCCTTCCCCTCTTCTTTTTTTTTTTAGAAAATTTCCAAGGCATCGGTAACAGTTAAAATAGCAAGATTCCTTTGAAGGCTTGATATGGTAGACCATAATGAAGGTTTCATGGTGTTGGAAAGAGAATTGCATGTGGGTCCCTTACTCCACTTATGCTTGAACGAATTTCCATTTTGGGATTAAATTCCATGATTTTCAAAAGAAATGATATCCCCCTTTATTCCAAGTTGACCGAACCCAAGATTCAATATTTTAACTCCTTGAAAATGGTTGGATTCACACGGTGGGTCCACATATGTTGGACGCATGGTGAGCCCCCACCAAATAGTCAAAACACACGGTAAGCCCCTCCTTTCAAATCAATTTTGATATAAGGGCCCCACAAGGCCAAAATTCGCTTCTATATTGAAAACAATGTATGAGTCCATTTAGTCTTATTCGAACACACCCGCTCTGCAAGGCTAGACTTAGAGTATAAGCCACACTCTTTAATGATCCTAGGTCCTCGATCTACTGGTTGGATAAAATATAATTTTGAAGCGGGCCCGCACCGGCATTGACCGAATTTGGGAATCTTCTTCCGATGACCGAATCGCCGTCTTTGCCTAATAGCTCTCCTTATCGCCCAATTTATGAACCAAAGTGTAAATTTGTCGCACTAATTAAATCTGTCCCGTGGGATGATCCAAATTGTTCAATTTGACGAGCCACAACTTTAAATTTTAATTTTCCACAATAATGGGCCCATACCAGATTGGCAAAAATACACTATGCCCACCATGAAAATTGATCTTATTCATTGAATCCAAATAAATTCAAAAAGCCATATTCTTCATTAAGAACAATGCAAGGCACACCTGTTTGATCTAAATCTTAAACAAATGTTCAATGCGGGCCCACCGAATGGGTCCAAATTCCCCCCTGCTCGGATTCTCGTGAATAACCTTTCTCAACACTTAGCGAAAAGAAAAATGCAGAACATTGCGGAAATGATTGAAAAGATTGAGAAAGTATAAGAGCCGGACACGGGAATGGAAAATACTGACAAACCGATAGCGAAACATTAACTTCTTTGTTGATTAAAGCGGAAAAAATGGGGGTGTCTACAGTTTTTTAGTGTTTTGAAATGTTTTAATGTTTTTGTTCTTTAAAGTTTTCCAATATTTTTTGAATTTTAAAGGTTATCAAATGCTTAAATGGTTTTTGAGATTTTCTTATTTTCAAATGTTTTTGGATTTAAAATGTTTCACCCTTTCAGCCAAAGGGAACAAAATGTGAAAAACATACTCTGTAATCCAAACGGCAGAGTACAAACACCATAAGGTAAAACTCCCAGGGCCAAAAGGTAAAAAATTAAAAAGGTAAACTGGTGTCCCAACTATGAAAGCTAGATCCCAAATAGGCAGGTTCTAATAAGACTGAGATAGTCTCTGAAAGGGAAGAAACAATGGCTAAAGATAAACTCATAACCAAAAGATAAACTCTAAAACTAATAGGAAAGCTCCTAAATCATAGAATAAACTCATAAATTAAGGGGGGTGACTCCAAAGCTAAAGAACATGCTCATAGACAAGTACACTAAAGAGAGGGTACAAGTCAAAACACAACTATCACTTTATGAAGGGGTGAAAATAAGTCAAAGTATGACCAATGCAAGTAAGGGGTAAATAAATCAAAGATTGACTCCTAAATGTAGAGGAAATAAACAAGGGTGCTAGTGAGACTGGGCAAGTCTCATAGACATAAAGTAGGCTCCAAATATCTTTGTCATTGCCCTTACAATGATAAATAGGGGATAAAGGCAACTAACAAACCAAGTTGGTCTCCACTTTACATCGATTTTTTTTTTTTTAAAGAAAAAGGGCTTTGAGAGGTTAATTTAGGAACTTGGCTCCATTTTAAATAGGCATATTCATGTAGTTTATTGAGCTTACTATTGTTCATAGATTTGGAAAAGCTAAGAATTTGTAATTGCAATTTGGATTCACCAAGACAATGCCAACTACAGTCATGATTTATTTATTTATTTCTAAAACACACAGCTGCTGTTCCACAGCTTTATGCACTTGTAAATTGTGATTTGTAATGGTCTAAAAGCATTTAGTTACTGTCTCCAGTTTTCTGTATTCTGAAATTGTGATTTGTATTGATCTAAAAGCTCATAGCTGCTGTCCTACAGGTTCCTGTACTCTATGGTTTTGATTTATGTCTGCGTAGAAATGTATAGTTGTTATTCTACAGGTTAGACTTTATTATTTTAATCACAGGAGAGTTGAATGTTTATATTTCATGTGGTTCAGAGAGTTAGTGTTAGCTAAGTGTTTGTTTAATTAGACATACATTGGTTGTTTCTGGCTATAAGATAAAAATAAGGTCTATTTGCTGGTTGTATTGTCAATTTTGATAATCTTATTTTTATTAGTATTATAATATTCAGGGTAGAATTCTTCATGATAGCAATTGATCCATATGGGAGTATTGTTTCACATCAAATATTTTGTCCACATATCTATGGTTTTGGCACATTTTTCTACATTTGCAAGTTCACAATTTTATTTATTTAGCATTGTGCATAACTCTTTAAATATCAGTTTTAAAAATGTTAATTCTTTACACTAACAGAATAAGTTGCGAAGAGTGGGTTCTATGTGTAAGCCCAAGGGTCTACTCTCCTATCTTGTTTTGATGATTCTAAACATAATTGATTATGTTATTGAATACTAATCAATTTGCCTTGAAGTATTGTGTTTAAGATAGGATTGATCATTGAAGAAACTAACACACTACATGGTCATGCTTGAAGATGTACCTAACAAGAGTCAAATGAGCTAAGTGGAGCTCACATCATCTCTCAAGCAAGCATACACAAGATGGAAGACCAATTGAAGACCAAGGCTAAAGAGAAGTTGAGGTTTACCTAGAACTCATTGTACATCCTCGAAGTTCCGAGAAGCCTATATGTAGCTAGTTTTTCAATTCTGTTTCTTATTCATTTGGGCTTCCAACTCTACACCAAGTTGGGATTGTTATGAGGGTTCCAAAGTGTTGGAACACCACAAGGACAATCTCTTAAACATTTTAGGGTGTGTGAGATTACTTTATTTATGCCTCTAAACACCTAAACTAGGATTAGATCTTTACATTCTAAAACGACTTCGATCTTCAATTGCGATCCTTCAGTCTTCATGCATCTTGGATCTCTGATGTCTTTGGCCTTCCTAATGTGGTCCAATGAGAGCTTTTTGGCCTTAATCCAAGCAATCTTATCTTAATACAATCATGATCTACAACTTAGACCTTCAAACACATTAGTGATATAAAATCACTTGTGTATTGGAATCATCAAAAGAAGATGGGAATGCCAAGGTGTGAACCATTGGGCTTACAATCTCCCCCTTTTTTATGATGACAAGCACAAGAGATTTTCCAATAAAAGCATACATATATTTCCTTACTCTAGATTTTTCTCCCCCTTTGGCATCAATCAAAAAGATGGGGAAAAAGAAAATCAAAGGGATAAAATTTTCAATCTTAAGCTCCCCCTTTTTTAAGGAAAAAGACAAACATAGAACTCCCCCTATTTAAAGTTTTTATTCAACACAAGAGGGGATATTTAAACAACCATACAAAGATTATTCAATTTTAAGTGCAAGCCCCTAATCTAAAAACACATATGAAGAGAATCATATGGGCGCTATGGGAACCCAAGCTTTCTTAGTTCCACCACAATCCCTAAGCCTGGAATCAGAAGACTGACGGGACCAGGTTGGTTTTGAAATTGTGGTTTTTCTGGGAGCTATGACTGCTCAACGTCAGAATCCTGACATGGAAGTATAAACACTAGATTAAAAACATTGATAATTGGTATTATGATCAAATAGAAATAAAAGAAACAGAAACACACTTTTCATTCATAACATCTTGGTTTGATTACAAAGACAAACTAGTAAACTAAAGGATAACATGGTCATAACATTGAAGTTCTGAACATCAAGATGTTTAGGACATAAGATAGATGAAGACTCTTAATCCTCCTTTTCTTCCAGTCTCGCTCTCTTCGGTTTGTGATTTTTGATGTCCTCCGTCAACCATTGATAGAAATTCGGAGTCACTCCTGCGTGAACTCCTCCTCCAGGTGTTGTTGCTCCAATTGTCCCTCTAGGAGTTCTATCTCATATACGATGCAAAAGATCCTCAGATTTACGCACCCAATCTTCACAAATGCTTTTGGCAAGATGACGATTAGATTTTTCAAGGGGATAGACTGGTGTCAGACAGTAATACTCTGTTTCAAAACCCAAACATGGACATTCGGTCTGGAGTCCTCCGTATTGACAGAAGATATGGTCTGGGATATAGAAAGAAGTTTTCTCTAAACCAAGAAACTGAACACCCCTACTGGCTTGGGTTTTGATTATTCCCCAGTGACCAAGGAAAAACCTCCAGGTAATATGTTCGTCTTGTCGGGAACTTAACCAATCTGTCCATTCCGATTTGGTAAAATTGAAGGTCTTATGTTCCCACGACCTACGCTTGGATAGAACGATTTCATGGTGTGTTGAAGGTATGAAGATTCGAAGTTTCAAACAGAGCCAGACATTAAAAAGGATTGGAGAACCATTGAAAGAAGTAGAAACTTTATTAGCAATATCGCCCAATCCATTAAGGGTTTCGGCAATGATAGTTGGCACTGGATTACTTCCTCGAGAGATTTGGTCAACAAAATCTAAGAGCGCAGAGGAAGTATTGTCACCCTGGTGAAAAAAGAGCCACCTGGCATAAACACAAAGAACTAGAGCATGAATGCAACTGGTTTGATGCTCTCAAGTGCATTTCCTCAAATCAAAAAAGACTTTGACCAATCGGGAAACTGACAAACCCTTATCATTTAAAAAGGAACTGGCGAGCTCAGGTGATGTGGGAAACAGTTTCTCGAAACTAGAATTGTAACCCAATTTAGATTCAAGTCTTACTAGGGGACCCTTGCAATCATAGTCCAACAAATGACACCAGGCTTCAATGATTGGATACATTTCTTTCATGCCAAAGTGAAAGACGTGAAGATCGGGTTGCCAAAATTCGACTGCCGCATTGAGGAAATTCCAATCTACTTTGATGTAGGGTAGGCTTTGGAGTGCATTAAGATTATGGCCAGCATGGTTTTCTACAAGGCGATACCCTCTTTCATCATCCATCCACTTCTTCAATTTATCATTAGACATGATGGTTCACCTGATAATCAAAGGAGGTAAATAGGATAAGAATAGGGTCAACCCTAAATATTGAGTTACAAAAGGAAAGATATTGACAATAAATCATACACTCAAAGGATACAGGTAGGATACAAGCAGGATCAAACTTTTCCATCAATGACCTCAATATGATCCAAGGGTAAAAAGATAAATGATAAACACGGATCAAATGGATAATCAATGGATGATAGACCATGGCCATAATAATGACAAATAGGGTCAAGGACCAAATCTAAAATTTGCATGACGGATGAAAATATTTGATCAACTTAGACAAGAAGTTCCTACTAAGAAGTAGGTCCTGGTCTAGTAATCAAGAAATACAAAGGTTGAATTTATCATTAATGAAGCAAAATATAGACCATGGCCATAAGAGTGTCAAAATAGAAGCCACTGACCAGGTCCAAATCTTAAAAGATGAAATGATATCAAAGGTAAACTTAGACAAAGAAGCCTCACAAGATGAGTAGGTCCGAGTCTAAGGATCGAATTTACCATCAATGGATCAAAAGATAAATTATAGCCACAAGAACGGTAAAGAAAGAGCCACAGGGTAGGTCTAAATTTGAAAAATGGATTGATATAATTGATTTGAATTAGATAAGGAAACCTCATTAAATATGAAGGCCATAAATTAATAATCAATATACATAGGTATATATACATATATATACACCCTAACAAGGGTCACCATCCCTAGTCTAATCTAGCGGAGTCAAGGAGGTCTTGACTCATGACAGACTGGTGAGTGTACGAGGATTGCGTCTGTAACCACATAAAGTGAGTTACCCTAGTCTGTAAATAGGACAAGGCTCCTAACTCTAGGCTCCACATGTGTAAGCAACACATGTTCGTCCATATATGCAAACAAAAGAACAGTGCAATATATAGAGGGGTTAAGGCTGCGAGGTCCACCTAGCCGAGTGCATAGTTACTTGTATGCTGTGACTATCGCCCAGCATACAAACTATGTCTGTTTTACACACAAGGTGTCCAGGTGCTAAGTATACTACTGGTGCGGTAGCTCTAGAAGGCTGGTATAGCCCTCACGGCTCCTACTCATAGTATCTCACCGAAATAGGTAATCTGCTAGCACATCCATATCAAACCATAGCAGAAAGTAACCACAAAACAGATAATATATGCAGAGATAAGAGTGGTGTGTGAGCCCTTGTTTTATTTACGAACCTATTAGGTACCTCTGGATTCTAACGATAATGTTCCCATTTAAAATGATTTTGGCCCAAATTTATTCAAAATTAATTAAAATGGCACTTTTAATAGAGTTAGGCAATGTTTCAAGAACTCCTCAGCAGAGTCGCAGCCTGTGGACCCCGATCCGAAGGAGGCGGCGAGGAACGAGTCCCTCGTCGGTCCTTTGGATCTCCACATGAAGGAGAGCTCTACCAAGGAACTCTCGAAATAGGTGCCACCCTCATAGCATAGCACGAGTGGCGATAAAAATGAGATACCTCTTGACCCGGAGCCAAGGCTCGAAACTAAGACGTACCTAAAATAACTCAGAGTCGCAGTCCAAGGAAGTCAGTCCTGGAACCCGAAAATAAATCCTCTGTGAAATGGATAACCAGAAATATATATGGGCTCGTTCCTGATTACGGATGAGGAAGGTCCGAAGAGCATCTCAATCCACCCAAGTGCAAGCACTTGATCTCTTATGCCATTTTTTAATTAACTTTAATGAATTTTAGGCGAAAATCATGTGAAATGAGAGTAAATATCCCTTAGTAAACGTCTACCTAAGCATGCATGATCGGAGGATGGGTAAAAGAAAACAAACAAGTCCTAAAGAGAAATGATATCAGTGTCATCTGACATTAGAAAGAACATTAGAATCTGCTGTCTCTCAAAGAGGCAGAGAAGACTAGAACCCATCTAATGTCAGATAACCCTGCTATCTATCTACATACATCATATCTAACATCCATACCTAAAGAGAACTAGTACCAGTATCATCTGTTATTAGAATAAACACTAGAATCTGCTGTCTCTCAAAGAGGAAGAGAAGACTAGTGCTAATCCGATAACAGATAACCCTATTACCAATCTCTAAGCATCAATCTAATCCTAACACAACACATCTAAGAAAATAGTAACATACGCATGCACATATATAACTAAAGAGATAAACTTGCACAGTGAGCAAACGTCAGTAGATGATAGCAAAAATAATAATCAGCAATAATAAAGAGCTAAAGCTAAGCATATTAGTAGTAAACAGTACACAAGTAAATAGTAAAGAACTACAGCTAAACATGTGAGAGCTACAGCTAAGCATGTAAGTAAAACAGATGATCACAATCTGAAATAAAACACACAATCATAATCATAAGCTAGAAACAATGATAACAATAAACAGAAATCCTAAAATACTAATAACAAGCCCTAAAACTCTAAACTTTTTGGCCGATTCTTTGGATAGTCTGGTATTCATCCAAAGCCGCCTACATATCCCCGCCTCCACTTGAATCAAAGCAACGTAATTCTTCGTGCCTATTCTAAACTATGATGCCTAAGACATCTAGACCACTAAACTAGACTCAACCTAAAAGACCAGACTGATTTTTAAAGCTTTTTGAGCGATTATTTAAATTTAAGTGAATTATGAATTTTAAAACTCCCTATATGCCCTAACTAAGTGCAAGTTAGCCTTAAGCTAATGCAGGTGGGCTCTACAACCTATGTGTAACTAGGCTGTGTGTCCTAAGAAAACTAATAGGCTATCTAATGCATCCAAAATCTAGTCATCAGTCGGCGATGTGGATCGCCAACTGACCGGACGGAGGCGCTCCTAGTTAGGACAAACTCCTTTAACAAACACAAAACACAAAAACACTCTATCTAGGATAAAATCCTAACTCTTAGAGTAAGATCTTTTCGAAAACACGTCTTATGAAAGATTTTTATTTTTTAAAAAAGAATTAAATGATTTACTTACAAAATTTGACTGGACTTGGAATGTGGATACCAAGCTGCCTACGTACCTTGTGGAAGAGGATCAACCCAACGTAGTTCGGAAACAAACTTTCCTAAACTACTTCTAAAACAAACTTTAAACTTTTCAAATGTTTTTGAGTTTTGAAATATTTTTTAGTATTTTGAAATGTTTAAATGTTTTTGTTCTTTAAAGTTTGCCAATATTTTTGGAATTTTTAAAGGTTTTCAAATGTTTAAATGGTTTTTGAGATTTTCTTGTTTTCAAGTATTTTTGGATTTAAAATGTGTCACCCTTTCAGCCAAAGGGAACAAAATGTGAAAAACATACTCTGTAATCCAAACGGCAGAGTACAAACACCATTATGTAAAACTCCCAGGGCCAAAAGGTTAAAAATTGAAAAGGCAAACCGCTGTACCAACTATGAAAGCTAGATCCCAAATAGGCAGGTTCTAATAAGACTGAGATAATCACTGAAAGGGAAGAAACAATGGCTAAAGATACACTCATAACCAAAATATAAACTCTAAAACTAACAGGAAAGCTCCTAAATCAGAGAATAAACTCATAAATTAAAGGGGGTGACTCCAAAGCTAAAGAACATGCTCCTAGACAAGTACACTAAAGAGATGGTACAAGTAAGTCAAAATACAACTATCACTTTATGAAGGGGTGTAAATAAGTCAAAGTAAGACCAATACAAGTAAGGGGTAAATAAATCAAAGATTGACTCAATGTAGTGGAAATAAACAAGGGTGCTAGTGAGACTGGGCAAGTCTCATAGACACAAAGGTAGGCTCCAAATATCTTTCTCATTGCCCTTACAATGATAAATAGGGGATAAAGGCAACTAACAAACCAAGTTGGTCTCCAACTAGTAGGGGGTACAAGTTGGGATACAACTTAGAGAGGGTTTTATAAATGGAGCAAAGCATGCCTCCTATGAGTAACTTTGCTAATGAAATCAAGGTAAACTCTATAAAGATAGCCTCTAAATGACAAAGCTTGTCTCCAAAGGAGAACTACCTAATGAGACAGAGTGTGTCTCCTAATGGAGGCTCTAAATGACTCTTTCATTGCCCTTGCAATGAGAAAAAAATTATATTTAATGTGTACATATCTAAAAGATTTGGCAAGTCTTATAACTAAGAGAGTGAAGTGCTACTTGGACTAAGCAAGTCGCCTAAGGATGGGCTTGGGCTAACGCCTTTATCGCCCTTGCAATCAATAGGGCTACTAATATCTAAGGGTACCTAAAAGGCTATAAAATCTTTACCTAAGAAAGAGAAAAGAATAACAGAGGGTGCTACCATAATCCGGTAAGTCTCTCAAAAGATGGGCTTGGGGTAACGCCTTCATCGCCAATAAACTGATGAACTGGTGTCTAAGGGTGTCTAAAAGACTAAGAAAGTCTCTATAAATAGGGGAAGAAGGAAAGGGATACTATCGAGACTAAGAAAATCCCCCCTAAAGGATAGGCTTGGGCTAACGCCTTCATCGCCTAGCAATGAGAAGGCCACTAATGATTAACATGACCGACTAGCGATAAAATGAGGATAAAAATAATAACATTAAAGAAATAAAATTACTACAACTTTGCTTCCACAATTACAATTTATTTCTTTTTAGGAGCATCAAAACATGAAATTTTTAATAGACAGTTATTAAAATATGACTATATAAAAAATATCATTTTGAAGTATTGTAAATGATACATGGATGTCTTCAGCCAAGGCAATTAACACTCACAGAAGAAAATAGATAAATTAAAATAATTAGCATACATTGGTTTAATTGGGCAGTTTTGAAGCATATCTTCTATATAGTTAGAATAAAGTGTTTAAGAGAAATAGAGTCACAAATCAACAAGCGTCATGTAATCTAAGTGATTTAAATACTCTTTCAAGTACTAATTTGTCTTAACCAAAAAAAAATATTTACACTTATTTTAGAACGTACAGATTAAAATCAAATGTCTCTTACTATGGGCAAATTAAGCTAAAGAACAATTGATGACATTCTCAAATTATTCATCAAATCAGATATCAACCAAACTCGAATCCTCAGAATACATTTCCGATTTTTTCCTAAATACCATTCATATATTGGAACAACAATATCAATACTCACAATCGATAATCCTTTAGTGAAACTCCCTAAGTGAAACTCAGTTCACAATTAATTCCAAAACAATGTTTAACATCATAAAAATACTTACAACCATACTAGTAAAAAAAATCAAAACAATTCGCAATTTTGTGCAATTCTAATTTTATGATAAGAGTTTTTATAAATAATACCCTGTACTATCTCAATTTATTGTCTAAAAAAAATATCAAGCATTTTTGCAAAGGAAGTCAAGTTATCATTTACAGATATAAAGTATACATCCATTACAAAACTAAAGACCAACAAATTTTTAGCAATAAACCTTAAAAAAATTTAACACCGCAAATTGCATTCGGGTGAATATTTCCAACATAAAAAGACTCAAACGATAGTAAAACAACAATTTAGACTAAAAGAATCAGGCATTACATCACATCCAACACACAGAATTTATAAGACCATTATACCATTTCCTAAAAGAAGAGAGCATGTCTAAAATCAAAATTCTTTATCACCTACCCTGTTTTATTTTAGCAAAAGGATAAGCAACCTTAATGCTAGTAACCTGACTCCTACTGATATATTGACCAATTCTTAACCATTACCTCAAACCTTACAGTATGATATGAATAATACCTACACCTTTTGTATCATACGCATAAGAATTACAACCAATGACCCATAGTTGGGTGTCCAAATAAAATACTAAATGACACAAAAGACAGCCATAACCTAAGTATGACACCCAACAGAAAGAATGTTTGAATCCCAATTACCTCCAAGATATGCCTAATCAAGGCAATAGTGAGTGATTATCTTGTGGTAGTAAAATATAAGCCAATGGTAGACACATATCCATGAAAATAAATGTTGAATACTTTAAACCTGGATAATGAAAGACATGAGCAATGTAACCTCCCTACCATGGGTAACGACAGTAGTGAATAGGCCATGACTAATTCCCCAAAACACTAGAGCAAGAAGGGACAAGCCGTATCTATATATCTCTTCAGCAATATAATTAGTGAAAGTTATCATCTACTTCTAAAAAGCAACTTGATAGGAGAACAAAACAGCAACAGAAAATTTTGAACTACACATAAAAGATTATATATACATATAGAAAAAATAACATGGTTACTCGTACAACTGCAACACTAACCCCAAGAAACATTTTCTTTCATCTGTGTTTCCTCTATGTGGGCTGAATAACCTATTTATTTTATCCAAATACAATTCAATGGGAATCTCAAGGACTATGACAGAGCATCACTACAAGTGCATAAATATCAATTTCAAAACCAGTATGCTCCAATTTTAGGCCTTGTCAAACTAATAACCTGAAATTACACATATCCAAGATTTATACCTTGCTCTGCTTCAATAATCAGGAAGTGATGAGTTAAACCCAAATAGGGAATCAAATTCAGGTTGGGCTCTGATCTAAGGATTTCCAATTACTGTTTACAGCTTATTTGGAAGCCTGTTGGGTGGCTGAATTGGATATCAAGGATATAAATTCCAATGAAAAGTAAGATACACATGCTCTAGTAATGAATCACAAGGACATCTTGGCTGCAGCCACCACCATCAAGGTAAAACTAAATGAATGACACAAAGTAGGTTAACTGCTCCCAAAACATAGTAAGACAAATGAATATACTGCTATCATTACTAAACGATGTTGAAGAACCAAATATAACTAGCAGACTCTCTACCCTTTTTTTAATTTGGATAATGTCATTATTCGGTCACCAACAGATTTATTACAATTTCTTGAAAACAACATGTATTGCTATCATTTCAAAAGCCATGCAAACATATATGTTGTTATTCTCAAATCTAAATTATGTTGATACCAAAACTTAAGCAAGACAAACAACTTTGTGTGTCACTATCAAAATTGTATAGAATTTGGAATTGGCAAAACTTAGTGGTATAGGATTATCTGTATTGAGGTGAATTTTGGTTCCAACTAAAAAGAAGAGAGTGCTGAGATGAAGGATAATGGTATTAGGGAAAGGGTTATGGAAATTAACTCTATGAAGTTGTTGAGATCAGAGATCGGGTTTACATCACGCATGGGTATGGGCAATGACGATAACAACAATCCCATTAAAAAAATAATAGCAGGCCCATTCTCCTTACAACCCATGTTATACAATGGACACTTTGATATGCAACAGTGACACCATCTCCTTGCCAACACAAAACGCGAACTGGTAGGCTCCTCCCTATGCTATAGTTTCCCAGCTCTTTCCCCACACAAATCGGGTGCATAACCCCACCTCAACTAACTTTAAGTACCCAGTTATAAACACAAATGGAAACACACACAAGTATCATAGATGAATAAACACTATAATAACTCTCAGAAGCCCTATTATAAATCAGGAAAAACAAGAGAAAACCTCATATGAAACTTCTACAGAAATATCAGTGCTTAGAATCTCATCCAAGCAACACATTCTATTAACCTACTCGACTCATATTGATCATACAAACTGAGTAATCAATCATTAAAAAAAATCTAAAACCAATACACTACAGTAGCATCATCTCATTTTGATGTTCAGGGTACTCCCCTTTTACTTTCCTAATTTTTTGTCTAGAAAAGAATACAACATTCAAATGAATAACATTGACTCATTTGATGACCCTAAAACTTCATCCCGCAAATTGACTCTGATCCTCTACTAAGTGGTTGTTACCAAAGGTCACTACCTATCTACTTAGGGTAAATCAAGGGGTATTTTCAATTTATACAACTATCGAAGTTCAGTAGCATGACCATTAACAATCAACAATCGCATTTTCTAAAACCACGTCAGCACATCATTTTTTATTTATGTACTAAATAGCTCATTGGAAATTGCCATAGGTTATTTTACTAACATACATAAAGAACACATGAACACTTTCACTTTCTTGAACAACAGAATTGATGATATTTCACGAATTATTATCAAGACCTTGTTGTTTGCTTAAAATGATAGACCACACATTCAACTATCTTAAAGTTGAGTTCATTTTTTTTAAACCAAAAGTTCTTATAAAAATTACTTGTATGATCTAAAGAATTTTCCAATTATAAACTGACTGGTTCAAGTGTAAAAATCATTTCAGTTAATATTTTTTTTCTTCCAAAATGCTTTCAAAATCAAGTACGATAAAATTCTTTTTGAGATAAAACTCCTAAAAAAAACCTTTTAATGAATATAATTTCACAAATCATTCTTAAAGAAAATACTTTTTATATACAAAAGAAAATGGAAGAAATTCTAAGACTCTGACGAGAAAAAGAGAAAAATAAATAAAGAATAAGGATACATATTACCGAGTATTAGGGATCTTAAGCCTCCTTTCTTATAATTTTTCAAAATAAAGTAAAGACAACCATAGATTTCTTTTTTAAAATAGAGCTAAGTCTATTATGAGTAGATTCGCCTCTTTTATCAAGTTGTGAAATAATTTCCAACACAGATAACAAAATTCTCGTACTCTTGCAGAAATGATGATCAAATTACACAAGAACAAGCTTAAAAATCATTGACATCTGATTAAAAATACACCTGATCTGTGTATAAAGATTTACCATGAATACACCATTGATCTAAAAGGTTAAACTAAGAAACTAAAAATCAAAACTCTTGTGTTTCAATATTAGGTGCATGCTCTGAATTTAAATTAAAATTGATGAATCTAATGTCTGTAGGAGGAGAAACATTAGATCCAAAGCATTTAAGAACATACTTAGGGTTTAAAAGAAGAAATCTAGGATCTTAAAGAGATCAGCTATGGTTTTAACTTAGTAACAAAATACAAAGTAAAGATAAACAAATACATATAGTTACAATGAATGGCTAGAGTCTTGCCGGAGATTCGTCGAAGCTTGCCGGAGAAGGAAAAAGATGGAGAAGTGAGAGTTTCTACAAAGATATTCTTCTCTCTTGTATTCTCTCGAAAATGACTCTGCTAGGGTTTTAATCGAACTCCTCTCCCCAAAAAAATGAGGCCCAGACCCATTATTAGGCAATTGTCCTAATTTTTACCCTCATAAGTTTACATGACACCCCCTTACAATGTTGTAACTCTTGCTTGCATTGAAAAATGGGTGGTCTTGAAGAAAAAGGTTTTAGTAAAAATTAAGAGCTAAATTTGTACCTCTTTAATTACAGGGACAACCCCCACTACTGCAATACATATTAACTGGACCACCCCTAAACTGGATAAACCACCCCCTTTTGCTCAACTATACTACACTATGCTACAAATTACACTCGTTCACTAAGCAAACCTCCACAGATTTTGACAAAATTTTGTGGAGACTTAAATGGGACCCTAACCTACACTAGAACAAAAATTGGGACACTAAATCATTAATTTGGAAAAAATTTAATCAAATCAAGTACATAAGGGTTCAGTCAAATTGGGGTGTCTACAGTTTCAGCAACAAAAACTTGCATGATACCTAAGGTAGGCTTGTTGCCCTGGTTGGTAGTTAGATAGATCCTACAGTTCCGCATTCAATGTCCAGGTTTTTCACAATGGAAGCATCTGTCGTTGCCCTTGGTTGACTTCTTATTTTTAAAGTTCTTCTTATTTTTTGCCACTGGCTTGTTCGTCTTAGAGCCTTGGACTTTTGCTCTTCCCTTTCCTTTACCTTTCGGCTTAGGTGATGAGGTCCATTACCCTCTGCTAGGAAGTCACTTTTCTTATTTTCATCTAGGATCTTAGCTAATGGGTTAAATGAAGCCATGGTATCTATGCGCAAAGGAAAGAGGCATAATTAGCAAAACTACCAATTTAGTTAATTTCATAACATGTCCACCGGATCTGGAATTTTTGATCTACGATGGTACTGCCCATTGCACGTCTCATTCACGGGCCCCTCAACCTCATGAATTAAGAGAAATATATAATTTCTCCAATGAGCACCGGAAACTTATTCAAGAACTTTGAATAAGTATATTCATCTAATCCTATGAGACCTGATTTATGTTCGGCCTCCAAGCATTGCAGTATGTATATCCTTTCGGCGTCAATACCCTTTGCTTGGTTAAGTTATACCCACCGCCTCGGAAAACTATGCAATCTACAATGGCTTCTACTTTGACATGTGACCAATATATCATGCATATGCTTCTTATCCTTATAGGAATCTCACGGTTTACTCTAGTCAAGAAACAAGATCGGCTTATGCTTTGGCATGTGACCGTCCTATTTCCTAGACTAGCCAACGGTTAGATGGCTATGGAAGGCCACGAGATCTTGTCCTTTCGACTTAACCCCATTTATCAACTTAATATTTTAGGAGGGTTATTTAATGTGGGAGTTACAATCATCATTGTGTATGTTTGATTAGGCATCCATTGCATAAAAGAAAAATATAATCACAAACCAAAACATGCCATCCATCACATGAAAACCAAACAAACAAATCATGCCATCCATTACATGAAAACCAAACAAACAAACCATGCCATCCATCACATGAAAAGCAAACCATCAAACCATGAAAAAAACACACAATCCCCCAATTTGGCATCTTGGATCATACGGATTCTCCCACTAACCTTATTTGAATAAGGGAATCTCTACAACACTATCTTGCCAAATTGAGGGTGAATTAAGGGCAACTTTGTGCAACGGCACAAATGGAATTTCATTGGCCTCAAAATGAATTTTCAAAGGAGTGTAATCTGATTTGCCTCATTATATGAAGCACAATAACATCAGCAACATCAGCAAGTTTGTCCCTCTTTGGTTGGATCGAATCCGCCTCCATCTACCAGTCAATCTGGAGCATTACCATGCCGCAATATCCACGATCCATTGATTGAGCACCAAGAGAATGGTCTCATCTTCAATTCGTCTTGGACAAACAAATATAAACTACCCTAGTGTCCTACACTAGCCTAGGTAATCTATACATCATAATCAATCTCCATGGGAAACCAGTCGTCCGCCCAACTGCCCAGAGGGAGTAATTAAAAAATGAAATAATTAAATTACATTACGGACTTTAATATTACAAACCATGAAATAAATCAACACATCAAATCATAACATCCATAAAAAGATCATGCATCTCGTGCATGAATTGAGGTCCAATCTCCTTTTGCCCATCTTTCACCAATACCAATTAATTCGCACAAGACCGGGTTAATTCTGTTTTGACTAACGCACAACCATCCTGATTTTAATTAGAAACATCATAAAACCTTTTTATATGGTCTAATAAATCAGCTGAAATCCGAGGATTGACTCGTTTTGGCAACCTAGAGGGGGGTGAATAGGATGTTTATAAAACCTTTGCCTTTTAAAAAATTTTCCTAAAATTTCACCCAAGACTTATCCCTTGTTTAATTAAGTTTTAAATAGTTGAACTTAAACAATATTACAAATTAATATAAGTTCAAAATCCTTGTTGATTAGCAAACTTAATTAGGTGGTTTATAGCCTAGTTAGCATGGTACAATTATTCAATCAAAAATAAAATGCTAACTACTCACTGAATTCTAACTATGTAAAAATGCAAGCACAAATGATAGAGTGAGAGGATGAGAGAGAAAAGGGAAATACCAACACAAGTAACACAAAGATTTATAGTGGTTCGGCAAACGGCCTACTCCACTCTTCTCAAGGTCGGACTTGAGGATTTTCACTATTGAGACCTCCACAACGCCCGCCTCCGAGGCTTTTACAACCCAAGGGAATTAAACGATGATGCCCTTGCCACCTTTACAATGTCTCTCCTACACGGCCAAGAACTAAGCCCTTCACCCAAGGGAATTAACACGGGATGCCCTTCCACCTTTCTTGTCTCTCCTACATCGCCGAGATCTAAGTGCTTTCCGAAGAAGAAGATAGTTTTGCCTCTAAGTAGGCTACAATGTATAATGAAGCTCTCACAATATTCTCTCAAAAATACTTACAATTTCAAGCCTAAACCATTCTCAAATATTTTTCTCGAATCAAGGCACAATGAGTTTGGTGAGAGAGAGAAATAACCCAAAAATAGTTACAAGTGTGTTTCTAAGGTTCTTTAGAGTTGGAACATGTTCTCCTTGATGTTTTGAAACCATACAACATGTATATATAGGTTCCCAACTCAATATTATCGTTTCAGGGGCAAACTGGTAATTTTTGGGTCAAAAAGTCCACTAGCCGTTGGGCCACAACGGCTATATTTTTTTTGTCCCTGCCTGTTTTCTCGGAGCTCTGAGAAATGTCTCGAAGTTCCGAGCTCGGAGTTCAGAGAAAAATTCTCGAAGCTCCGAGACTGGATTTCCAACAATTTGCTTCCTACTTGAAAAATTCATATCTCCTTTGTTACTTGTCGCATTTCGACATTTTTATACTCTACGGATATGAGAAAAATGAGAGCTATCTGTTAAAAATATTTGAAGATATTTTAGTGGTTCGATCCTCAAACCCACGAGGCCTACTCCATTCCACCAACCAATCATGTTGATGGCTTCCACTATTTGATCTTCTTAACTTCGGCGAAGATCGGTGCCAAATTTACAATCCAAACGCTTTAACCTTGGTGGCGAACTCCACCACAGAGAGAGGGCTCCGCTTCTCTGGACACTCGCCCAAATACAAGTATAATCAAAAGAAAATAAAAATACAAATGTCACTTCAAAGGCAAGATCAATCTCTCAAGTACTCACAAAAGAACTCTCAAAGATATACAATGAAGTCTTATGCCCAATCCTTTACAAATGACCAAGTAGAGGCTCAAGGAGGGTTCTCCACACTTATATATGTTCTATTAGGGTTTAAGAGTGTTAGAGTTAAGTTTAAGAAGGTTAGAAGCCTTTATATAGGCAAGGGAGGCCAAAACTAGCTGTTATAGGGCTCCCAACGGCTATTACGGAAGCTATGCACGGAATTCCGTGGTAGCCGTTAGCCCTTTCTTATTTTGGACCAAAAGCCTCCACAAGATTCCGTGATACCCCATGGAATTTCGTAACTGGTTTTCCAGATTATACCCGCTAACTTGTAAAATTCATATCTCCTTCCTTTTTTATCGAATTTTAAAATTCTTGCGCTCTACGAATATTAGAAAAAGGAGATCTATCTGTTAAAAATATTATAAAAAATATTTGAAAATATTGAGGACCAATTATTATCAAATTAAGGTGTGTGCTCACTAAGTAAACTACTAAGCAAGTGCCAATGATGTCTATCTTTTGTCTATCTTTTGCCATTTCAAAACAAAAATGATGTCTATCTTTTGGGTGTGTTCTCTAAGGCTTGTCCCAAGATATTTATCATGTTTTAGGACCTTAATAGTGTATATTTAAGCCTTGTTAAGTGCACATTCGTCTTCTCATAGGTCCTAAGCTAAGGATTAGACTTTTACATTCTAAGACTTGACAAACACTTGATTTATTCAATGACTTCATCTCTTCAAGTCTTCACTGTCACCATGAATCATCTTTTTGAATCTTTTGCCTTCACAAGGTCTTCATGAAATTCTCCAAGCCTTCATCTTCCTTTGGCTTCAAATGATCTTCTCCATTTGGTTCATGCCACGATCCATGCCATTTTCCTTGACTTTTTGGTGTTTGATTCCTTTATTTCCAACACATGCACTTAAACATCAAACACATTAGAAATACAACACAAATCAACTTGTGTTTGGAATCATCAAAACATAGAAGATTGCCAAGGTGGGAACCATTGGGCTTACAGTTCTACCTTTGGGCCTTCAAATATTATAATATGAAATGAATCGAGCCATTGAAAATTTTATTTAACTTGTAAATTCTATTTTAAAGCAATGAACACAATCTCTCCATATTTGGAAGTTGCCAAAACTAAAGGAGTAACACCTTTATTTCAAAAAAAATAAAATATGTATACTTATGTAATTCTTGAATTTATTAAATGTGATAAAATAAGTCTACTAATATTCCCACTAACATGTTTTGATAATGAGAAAACTCACATTGTCTTTTACGATAAAGCAGTTGCCAAAAGCTATTACAATATTCACAAAAGCACTGGGTCGCCAATTAGAAAGGAAAAGACAAGATGAGTTTGTCTCATTATCAAAACATGGTAGTGCAAATATTAGTAGCCAATTAGCCCTTCCAAAACCATAGTCTTCATCTTAGGCTAAAAAGATTCAAGTCAAATGAAGCATTGAACTCAACAAACTAGGATGACAAAATTCAGAAGGATAGGTCAAAGTCCTCCTAGCTTCCTCTTTGTTGGTGGTCACAGATCAAAACTGTGAGAGGGTAGTGACCTCACTTATTCTCACTGTTCAATGGAATTTACCACAGATTAAAAGGTTAATTTAACACTAATTGAAGTTGCATATTTAACTTACAAACTCTCACTTTCTAGATCTTGTGGAGCTTTTAAAGCATATATCAATAATGATACTATAAGTAAGAACATTTTCTTATAAAACTAATATAGTTTTATATAGATAATAATCTTCTTACATTATGTTTCAATTTCAAAAATAGAAAAGAAAACTGGTTTTCTAACACATAATTTTGACAATGATGATGTGTTTACCTTAAGAGAAAAGTGGCATAACTTAAACTTAAATAAGAAAATATTGTTTATGTGGTGTAAGAATTATTATTTAGGCCCTTTAAAATCAATACTTTTAAATCTTCTGGTTGACGATCATGCTATGATTCTCAAGAAGAGTTCAAATACTTAAAAAAAATTAAAATGAAGAAGTTGAATCTATAACCGGACCTTTTGAACCAATAAAAATAACAAAAGAAAGAAATAAGAGGAAATCTGTAAGCCCAAGGGCTCATCCTCTTACCTTGTTTTGATGATCAACAAACCCAAATTGATTAGTTCTTTATGGGCTAATCATTTGCCTTGAGTGTTGTGCTTTAGACAGCTCCTACACAAGTCAAATCATACTAGCACACACCTTGTTTGCCTATGCTTGAAGATGAACCAAACACAATGGCAAAGGAGCTCGGAACATACTTAGACCAATCACACCTTCGAGGATCAACCAAGGAGAAGATAAACATCATCCACATCAAGCATTTGGATAATCAGAAAAAATCAATGAAGGCCAAAGCTAGAGGATCAACAAGGAATGCAAAGGACAAATGAGCTTAAACCAAATAGTGGCATCATCCTTGAAATGTGTCAAAGAAAGAAGCTCAACTTTGAAGATCCTAAAGCAAGCCAAGAACCACATTGAAGATCAAATGAAGATTGGCTCAAGAGAAGTTCAAGAGAGTACTTAGAATGGTAGTATGTATCACCTTTCTCTCTTGTGTTTTCTCTTGATCAAGGCACATCTTAAAACCCCTAAAAATATATTTTTCAAAGAGACTAACACACCCTTTAAGGACTTAAATGGATAAGTGAATGGCCATGGTAATGTACCAACATGTTGGGACCCATATGGCATTCAACACAACATTGAACAAAACAGAGTTCCGAAGAAACAACCTGGACCAACAACTAAATCCTATCAAAACTTATTTAAAATATTTTAAAATATTTTTGAAAATATTTGTAACAGATAGCTCTCATTTTATAAGAACGTCGAAATCCGACAAGAAACGAAGGAAATAAGAATTTTTCAAGTTGGAAGCAGATTGCTGAAAATGCAGTCTCGCAGCTCCGAGAAAACAACCAGGGACAACAAAAAATATAGCCGTTGTGGCCCAACGGCTAGTTGACTGTTTGACCCAGTTTTGACTGTTTGACCCCCCAAACGGTCATATTGAGTTGGGACTTCATATATACCCATTCAAAAGGTCTAAAATACTTAATGAACATGTTCCAACCTTAACAAACCCTAGAAACTCACTTGCAACCATTTTTGGGTTAATTTCTCTCAGCATCCTTTGTGCCTTGATTTGTGAAAATCATTTGAGATTGGTTTAGGCTTTGAATTGTAATTATTTTTTTAGAGAACCTTGTGGGAGCTTCATTGTGCATTGTAGCCTACTTAGAGGCAAAGTTATCTTCTTCTTCAGAAAGTACTTAGATCTCGGCCGTGTAGGAGAGACATTATAAAGGTGGCATAGGCATCATCATTTAATTCCCTTGGGTTGTAAAAGCCTCGGAGCCGGGGCGTCATGGAGGTCTCAAAAGTGGAAATCCTCAAGTGCGACCTTGAGAAGAGTGGAGTAGGCTATTTGCCGAACCACTATAAATTCTTGTGTCACTTGTGTTGGTATTTCTCTTTCTCTCTCACCCTCTCACTCTATTATTTGTGCTTGCAGTTTTTATATATTTAGAATTGAGTGAGTAGTTAGCATTTTGGTTTTAATTGAAAAAGTATATTTGCTAACTAGGCTATAAATCACCCAATTAAGTTTGCTAATCAAAAGGGTTTTTGAACTTATATAATTTTATAATATTGTTTAAGTTCTACTATTTTAAACTTAATTTAACAAGGGATAAGTCTTGGGTGAAATCTTAGGAAAAAATTTTAAAAGACAAAGGTTTTATAACATCCTATTCGCACCCCCCTCTAGGTTGCCAAACCGAGTCACTCCTCGAATTTCAATTGGTATCAAAGCTTGGGCTCTTGATTAAGACCCTAACCGGTTAAGAGTTAAAAGATCAAGTTTTTTGCAACTAAAATGGGATCTAGACTACCCTCATTGGATGGATCGGATTATGGATCTTGGTTGATCCATATGAAGACATATTTTAATGGTCTAGATAAAGATATGATGAAGATAATTGAAAATGATTTTGTTTTAAATTCTAAATCTAGAAAATTGAATGAATATGATAAAAAATTGTCTTCATTAAACAGTAAAGCCCTAATTGTAATTTCTTGTTCTTTACCTCCTCCCATTTATGAAAAAGTGTCATCTTGCCAAAATACAAAAGATATTTTGAACCAAATTGAAAAGTGTTGTCAAAACAAACTCCTATGTTTAACCGCAACACTTGAAACTTCAAATATCAACTACCAAGCATTAAAAGAACTAAATGATGGAATTTCATCACTTAAACAAGAAATGCAAAACTTAAATGAAACCCTTGAGGATACTCTAGCTAAAAATGAAATCTTAAAAAACACACTAGCTAGTATTAAAAGGAATTATGCTTCAAATGAAAAAGAACTTCAAAGAGTAAAAAAGAAAATGATTCATTTGTCCTTGAAATTGAAGAATTAAATGAAAATATTGAAAAACTAAAACAAGAAAATCAATCCCTAAAAGAAGAAGAAGAAGGGGTAAGAATGTTCTCATCTCTTGAATCAATTAACTTGAAAACGATAATAAATGGTTTAAAAATCAAGAATGAGAAACTTAAGTTGGAAAATCATAGACTACAAGAAGGTACAAAACATACTTGTCATCACTTTCATTCTTGTAGATCATATTGTTCATCTAGCCCATTTACCTACTCATCTATGTTATGTGATTATTGTGGTAGATATGGACATTACAAGTTTAAATGTAAGTTTGAACTTGTAAAAAGTAGTAAGCTTGTTTGGGTGAGAAAAGATACATCAACTAAAACAAACTTACTTGGAACCAACATGGTTTGGGTTCCAAAACCCCCTACTTGAGGCATTTTATATGCTTAGTAGATTTAGGGGTATGTGCTAAAATTTGAATATCATTTGGTAAATTTGGTTCTATAGATACCTTGTATTTATTATTGTTTGATTCCATTGTATCTATGCATATTGGTGCTTAAATGATAAATATATTTTTTTGAAAATCCAAAGTCTATATGCTTAAAACTTGATTTGTATTAGACTTTGATACATTGCACTAAATTGTCATATCTATTGGAAAAGGTTCCCTAGATATCTCACTTGATGTCTAGTTTTTGTTTGAGATAAAATTGTCAAATCATATGGAATATATGCTTCTAGATACAATATGCTTGATTCCCTTGTATCTAGTTGGTCTTGAGCTTAAATGCCATATCCTTTGTATTTATTTGGGTGCTAGATGTCATATTCTTATTTCCTTGCATCTAGCTTCATATATGTTTTAAAGATCACATTTTATTTTGGAAGAAACAATCTATCGATACAATAGACTTATATTGTTTGATTCTTGTGTATCTATATGTACTACTCTAAATGCACACACTATGACTTTAATCTTATTGCACTTAGTACTCATCCGCATGACAAGTCACAATAGAATACTTAATGTGAAAACCATGATTAATCTTACTTGAATATCAACATCTTCTTTCCCCATGAGTTCAAGTTAAACTCATAAGTGTATATCTTTCATATTTGAACTCTAGTTTGGACAAAATTGGCTTTTGTTAGATTATTTGGTATTTAAAGTGATTTATATATCATTTTTAGCAAAACTAAGAAATTAAATGCTATGTCTAGGAAAATGATCACCTCTTAGACATCTTTTATGCTCTAGGTGAGTAAATATAGTTACATATTGCTTAGCACCTAGTTGTCCTATCAAGCCCATTCTATTACATGCTTTATGATTATCATCAAATGTAATAAGAATTATAGATTATAGATGTGTTAAAAATTAGTGTATTTTCAAAAGCTATAATTGGATAATCTCATGACTAAGTTGAATATTGAAATGTATAGGTATTTTATATGTATTTTCTTCTAGTAGTTACGAAAGTTTATATGGGAATACATGTGTTCAAGGTGGTTTGCATCATTTAATGTATATATACACATATATATTCTAAAATCCTTGGATCTTTTCCTAAAATTCATAAAAGGATATATATTATATAGGGAAGTTAAATCATGAATCTAGATTAAATGTATGACACCCATTTGAGTTAAAATTGAAAATTTCATAAGAATCTAGTATCATATTTGGGCATTTACTCACTTGAGTAAAATTGAAACTCATATAGTGGTTGCACATAATACATTGTGATGGGAACACATGTCTCCCATATATTTTGGTTTTCAATAGGCTTATGCACTATGTGCCTTATCTTCACATATGTGATATGTGGATGTAGGAAGTAGATGTTTGGACCATGTACCTTATGTGTCCAAACATTATAGACTATCCATGGAAGCTTTGATATGGCTCATTTCTTTCTCATGAGGTATACTTTCACCTTCATGAGCAATGGATATCTCTCTCTTAAACATGGTACTTTATTGGCCATTCTTCTATGTCTAAGTTCTATAGAATTGAGCTCAACTTCTTTTATATATTCTATAGTTATCACCCCTTGTTTGATAGTACCTACTTGTATGAGATGTCAAACCTAATCTTAAAAGCTATTCAATCGGTACTTATGCCCTCTTGAGGAAACGGTATCATCATCTTAATTAAAACACCTAATCATGTGGCCTTGTGCCAACATCTCAACATGGAAAGGTATATATTCATGAGATCTTCCTATCTAGTTTATATGATATATACTTAAGGCAAGCAAAATTTGAAATTGTAGAAATGATATCACACTTAGGGGGAGCATGAGCCAAAAATTGCAAATCTTTTGTGCTATGCTTGTTTATCATGATGAGCTAGACTATGGCTATAATTTTATTCATGATAAACCGACACTTAGAGAGTAGAGTGTAATTGTAGCCCAAGGGTTGATCTAAAATTGTTCATTTGAAGATCCCTTGGAGTTTATATGCCAGGACATCCCTTTGGATTCATGCATTTCATAATTCTTTTTCAAAGGGGGAGCTTTTAAAGGTTAAAATTTGTCCATGGTGGCTTATCATATATCTTTTGATGTATGTATCACTTAACATATGATAAGTACACTCATTTGGAGCCTTGTTGCTCCATAACGGTTGATTAGGCTTGTTTTGTGATTTGTCTAAACCAAGAAGCCTATAGCCTTAGAACTTAGTGTCATATCTTTTAGGCTTTTAGACTTATCTTAGATGATCAAATGTGCTATCATCTAATCGAAGGATAAGTTTTGTTTGCCAAAGTATTCAATTGCCATATTTTTGGCCTATTGTGTAATGTCATGCTTTGATTCATAGGTTTCATCTAAGGCCAATGACAAATACAAAGGGGGAGAGCTAATTCTTTACTTTTTTTCTGTTTATATGGATCATTGTGAGATGCTTACATTATCCATTCAAACATATCCTCAATAGTTGTGCTCAAACTTGCATCTTCAAAAAACAAAATTTGGGAGCTTAAATGATTTAACCTTTTAAACAATAGCTAAAAATTGCATATCTTTCTAGATGTACATTCATAGAAGTAAATCAAGCTTATCTCAATTTCTATGAATTTGAATGTTTATCATGTGTATTTCTACTTGGCTATCCATATACCTATGATAGAGCTCACTGTCATGTCATGAAAGTAGTAAATGGTTGTCTTTACACATGACAAATTTAGAAAAGGTTCTTAACTTGATATACATCTATTCTTGCTTATCATGATAGGTTTGACATCATAATTAATTCATCACCTCATGATAAGATTCTATAAGGAATTCATAAAATAAAAAAAATGGGAGCTTATCATGCTAAGTCTAAAACTTGCTAAATTTCTTTCATGATAAGTTGAATATAAGCTTTAACTTGCTAATCTATTATTGTATTATATTGGATTTATACATATACTTAGATAAACCCTAAAAATTTGTGCTAAAATTGGACTGTCTCTTTGTTTTTCTAACATAGGCTTGATTTGTATTAGTTTATTCATTTCCTACGTTGTTATGCTCTTATCAAGCCATACATACTATGATTTTAATTGGTAAATCATGATAAGAAGTTAGTGGGAGCATCTAGTCTCACTGAATATCTTTAATGCTTTATGTATTGTGCTTAAATATTTAATCCTTGATTTTTGCTAATGCTAAAAGGGGGAGAATTTTTGTAATTGATTAGATCCACAATCATATGCATTCTTGTACTATAACTTATTAAATATAACTCATGCATATGTTGAGGGGGAGTAGTAATAAATTGTTTATCTAATCCTCACAAGAGGTTCCTCCCACCTATCTAATCAATTTGGTTTGTCTTCATCAAAAATGGAAAGATTGTAAGCCCAAGGGCTCATCCTCTTACCTTGTTTTGATGATCAACAAACCCAAATTGATTAGTTCTTTATGGGCTAATCATTTGCCTTGAGTGTTGTGCTTTAGATAGGTCCTACACAAGTCAAATCATACTAGCACACACCTTGTTGGCCTATGCTTGAAGATGAAACAAACACAATGGCAAAGGAGCTCAGAACATACTTGGACCAATCACACTTTCGAGGATCAACCACGGAGAAGATAAACATCATCCACATCAAGCATTTGGACAATCAGGAAAAATCAATGAAGGCCAAAGCTAGAGAATCAACAAGCAATGCAAAGTACAAAGGAGCTTGAACCAAATAGTGGCATCATCCTTGGAAGGTGTCAAAGAAAAAACCTCAACTTTGAAGATCCTAAAGCAAGCCAAGCACCACATTGAAGATCAAATGAAGATTGGCTCAAGAGAAGTTCAAGAGAGTACTTAGAATGGTAGTATGTATCATCTTTCTCTCTTGTGTTTTCTCTTGATCAAGGCACATCTTAAAACTCCTAAAAATATGCTTTTCAAAGAGACTAACACACCCTTTAAGGACTTAAATGGACACGTGAATGGCTATCGTGGTGTGCCAACATATTGGGACCCATATGGCATTCAACACAACATTGAACAAAACAGAATTCCGAAGAAACAACCTGGACCAGAAACTAAATCCTATCAAAACGTATTTAAAATATTTTTAAATATTTTTAAATATATTTTTAACAGATAGCTCTCATTTTTCTCATATCCGTAGAGTATAAGAATGTCGAAATCCGACAAGAAACGAAGGAGATAAGAATTTTTCAAGTTGGAAGCAGATTACTGGAAATGCAGTCTCGGAGCTCCGAGAAAACCAGGGACAAAAAAAAATATAGCCGTTGTGGCCCAATGGCTAGTTGACTGTTTCACCCAGTTTTGACTGTTTTACCTCCCAAACGGTCATATTACCCAGTTTTGACTGTTTTGCCCCTCAAACGGTCATATTGAGTTGGGACTTCATATATACCCATTCAAAAGGTCTAAAATACTTGATGAACATGTTCCAACCTTAACAAATCCTAGAAACTCACTTGCAACCATTTTTGGGTTAATTTCTCTCACCAATCCTTTGTGCCTTAATTTGTGAAAATCATTTGAGATTGGTTTAGGCTTTGAATTGTAATTATTTTTTTCGAGAACCTTGTGGGAGCTTCATTATACATTGTAGCCTACTTAGAGGCAAAGCTATCTTCTTCTTCGGAAAGCGCTTAGATCTCAGCGGTGTAGGAGAGACAAGAAAGGTGGAAGGGCATGCCGTGTTAATTCCCTTGGGTGAAGGGCTTAGTTCTCGGCCATGTAGGAGAGACATTGTAAAGGTGGCAAGGGCATCCTCGTTTAATTCTCTTGGGTTGTAAAAGCCTCGGAGCTGGGAGTCGTGGAGGTCTTAATAGTGAAAATCCTCAAGTGCGACCTTGCGAAGAGTGGAGTAGGCCGTTTGCCGAACCACTATAAATCCTTGTGTCACTTGTGTTGGTATTTTTCTTTCTCTCTCACCCTCTCACTCTATTATTTGTGCTTGCATTTTTTACATATTTAGAATTGAGTGAGTAGTTAGCATTTTAGTTTTAATTGGAAAAGTATATCTTGCTAACTAGGCTATAAATCACCCAATTAAGTTTCTTAATCAAAAGGGTTTTTGAACTTATATAAATTTATAATATTGTTTAAGTTCAACTATTTTAAACTTAATTTAACAAGGGATAAGTCTTGAGTGAAATCTAAGGAAAAGTTTTTAAAAGGCAAAGGTTTTATAAACATCCTATTCACCCCCCTCTAGGTTGCCAAACCGAGTCACTCCTCGAATTTCAAAATCCTTCAAAGCATATGGAAGCTAAAAATGAGATGGTTAAGTGAGAATACATTACTCGGGTTATTGAATGAAATAACTTTACTAATATATCTCTTCAAACTATTAGTAAGAAAAATAATAGAATCGATAAAATAAATTATTTAAAAAGAAAAACTAAAAGATAAAACTTCTTCTATTATAAAACTTTACTATTTAAATGAGGAAATTAAATAAAATAAATAAACTAAAAATATTGATGATGAAAGTATAAATGTTGGACTATTTGGTTGTTTCACACCACAACTTAGGGATTCAGCCTCTAGCTCAATTGGTAAAGACTAAGTTATTCTTCGACCCTAAGGTTGAAGGTTCAATCCCAGCTTACCTAACAAAAAAGAAGTTGAAACATCAAATGAATTATACCAACAACTCCTAAAACAGAATTGACTTCTCTTATATTAAATTAACTTTCAGAAGAAACTTGTTCAATCATCTCGAGAAAGGAGGAAAATCCAGAAAAAGCTATGAATATATGAGCAATGGTAAACTAGTAAAGTGAAGGCCCCCTTGCAAAAACCAGCTAGAAGGACACCTACATTGAACCATCTCAACAAAGTGCATTTACAATGGCACAGAAAAATATTTAATTAAAGGAATAATAAATGAATTTTTGTGACACAGTCCAAAGGGGGTGCCCTTAGCTAAAATTTTGCAATGGGACCCTTCATTTTGTCATTCCTCTAAATATAAATAATGTAATATGGAATTTAAAAATGAGTTGTTTAAAAGAAACTTATTCAAGTATATTAAATAAGATGAGATTCCTTGATTTTCTCCCACGAACAGCACTTATCTATTCTTTGTAACTTCATTTCTAATCCTTGAAACTTATTTTTTATAAGCTATTATTATATAGCCATCTGTAATATCCATAGATGAGGAATTTTACCTGATATTTCACTAGGCAACCCAAGAGGCGGGTGAATTGTGTGTCTTTAAAAAAAAAATTCCTTCTGAAAACTCTTACTAAAATAACCCTAGTTTTATCTCTTAGTTTTATCCCTTGTTAATTAAGTTGAAATAGTTAAGCTTAATCAAATATCACAAATTAATATAAGCTTAAAAACCCTTGTTAAACAACACACTTAATTAGGAGATTTAGTGGCCCAATTAGCAATGTAGATGTATTTAAGTAAAATGACATTGCTAACTCACTCAATTCTAAATATGTAATGTAAAAGCACAAATAAGAGAGTGAGAGAGGGAGTGTGAGATGGAGAAATACCATCACAAGTGTGAAGACACCCCCATTTTGCTACACTTTAAAAAGTAAAAGATTCGGTAGTTTAACAAGTCTCGAGTCCATATTCCACAATAGATTAGGCATCCATGCATTCTAGGGTAGATTTCATCTCATTTTAGGTATTTGGAAGTTGATTCGCAATCCTAAAGGTTTCTACGGTGTTCCAATGGTATCTGGAAGATGAAAGTTCAAGTTTTTAGAATTTTCAGGATTTCCCCCATTTTTGCAATACAGGGGTATTTCGATCATTCCCGATGTGTCCCGTTTGACTCCCGAGTTGTGTCTGAGAAATCTCGAGCGATTCCATAAATTTTAAAAAAGATGCTATTTTTAGAATCTCTCAAGATTTTCCCCATTTTGTGTAACTTGGGGTTCTGTTGGTCATTTTTGGTGTGCCTAAAGATTATCTCTAAGGTATGACTGAAGAATCCTTAAAAATTTCAAGTATTTTAAAGAACGTGTTATTTTTTAAAACTCATAGGGCATCCATATTTTCATCATCTTATAGATATTTTGACCATTTCCTATATATCCAAAATCATCTTGAGGGTATGGCTGAGAAATCATCAGTAATTTCATAAGTTTTGAAAGACCTGCTAAATTTAGATTTCACAAGGTTTCCCTTATTCTTGCACTCCAGGGGTATTTTGGTCTTTTCCTGGGGATTCATTTGATCCTTGGACTGTGTCTGAGAAATCCTAGGTCGTTTCTTGAAATTTGGGAAACCTGCTATTTTTGGAATTTCTCAGGGTTTTCCATAGTTTCACCAAATTTTGTACCTCAGGGGTAATTTGGTCATTCCCAATATGTTTCATTTGACCTCTAGGGTGTGTCTAAGGAATCTTAAATCATTTCATGAATTTTGGAAAGCCTGCTAAATTTAGAGTTTCTCAGTGGTTTCGCTTGACATGGAAATTGGTTTTTGTCAATGGCATTTTGGGTATTTTCAGGGGGTACCAAATGATCCTATTTGATATTGCCCACTAAAATGACCCAATTTTAAAAGTTTCTATTTTTGAAGTTTGACCACAAAAACTTTCCATTTTTAACTTTCGCCTTTAAGGTGTGAACAAATTTGAGGGTATTTTGGTCGCATTTGGATGTATAATGGTCGAATAGGGGTACTTTGGTCCGAAAAATTGTTTTTTTAAAGGGGATAGTTCGACCATATGTCGATGGTGCACCATAAATGTCATATGGGTTGGGTTCATCAATAAAAAATTTAAATTTAAAGGATTTATTGAATTGTCATTGAAAAAAACCCAAAATACATGTTATAAGGCCCATTGGGCTAAAAAGCCCACAAGGTGAGCATCCATGTGGGTCGGCCACATAAGTGGGCGCCCCACATAAGGAGGCCACATGCAAAAACGTCCAACATGGGATGAGGTGATTGGTGACATCATATTTGTTTTGAAAAAAAAAAAAAAAAAAGGAAGAGTTATAATTAGAAAGGGCTTGTATGATTAGGTTACTAAAACGGCCAAAATATTTTACCTTCTAGTCTATAAAATTTGCACTTATACTTGTTTTGAATGTCTCGAAAAGATCTACAACATTTTAGTTTATGCCTTTTCCTGAATCAGCCTCTAAATAAGTCAAAAAGGAGCTCAAACGTCGGGCAGCCCTTTTTAGAAGAAAATCATTCATAAAAGTTAGTTTCTTATATGAGAAGGCTTCTAGATTGATCTTGAAGGATCTCCATTGTGTAATTTAGCATTGCTTAACTTGCAAGAAACAAGGTTTAGAAATAAGTTCAATATGAAATCAAAGAATAAGAAAGTCAAAGCACAAATTGGAAACAAGCCAAAGGGAAGAGTGCTCATAATGGAAATTTCCAAAATCATTCAACATAAGTCTTTTACCTATAAAATCAAACATTCCCAAGGCAATTCTTTCTCTTAGAAATTCGTCCAACCCCAGGAGGCAAGGCTGAAAAATTCGTCCCTCTCTCTCCTCCCTCTTGAAATTTATTCCATTGTTTTGTGTGCTTTGGTGTTCATCTCTACCACTTGGTTATACACAAAGTGCTTTCATATATTCAACATATTCAACATTTGAGGCTATATTATTATTCGTCGGAATTTTCTTTGCTATTAAAAGGCTAAGTCAAAGCGTATATCCAATGATTACTTACCCTTGAGACAATGAGAGCTAGCAAGGTTGGTCTTCCAAAACCCTCTTTCATGTAGTTTAAACTACAAGCATGCTAGGAGTGAATTTGTGATTTTCTTTGAAAAGCTATGAAGATGAAAGTGCTTGCATGTGAAATTTTGAGAAAATGAGATCAGGTTTAGGTTATTTCATAATCTGAAATTTTTCTTGGAAAATCTATTTTTTAATATTAAAATCAGATTTTTCAAAATAAGAGGGTTTAAAGCCACTTTACAAAGCAACTATAATAATCCCTTGAAATTTCTGGAATTTTTCAATTCCTGATCTTTTGTGTATTAAAAAGCAAAGAAATCTAAAATTTTCAAGAATTTTGACTTCGTTTTAACTGCAATTAGACCTTTCGAACTCTAACTTTAAAGAGGTAAAATTCCAAAGATCAAATTTAAAAGGATGTCCAAACAAATAAAAAATCAATGACAATTTAAACATAATATGCTTTTAGGGTTTTAAAACAGTACGAATATTTTGAAGAATTGTGGATTTAATTTAAGGGGTTTAAAAATTTATTTAGTTCTAGGGGCATTTTTGGAAAAAAAACCAATTTTCGAAAACTATATAGGGTGTCCAGAGGTGAGATTTGGGTGAGAAGGAACTAAGACCTGATCTGATCTCCAGTAAATGTTTCAAGATTCTTTGTTATTGTTAGATATGTCTTACGATTTTTTATGCCAAATCAAGCATGCCGGATTAAATCTGAAAAAATAGCAAATTGCAATAAAAAATTCTGGAAATATTTAATTGACATTTACCGTTGGAATTACATGTTTTCCCAAAGTTTGGTTTAATTTGGATTATTTTTACTATGTGTTTCTTTGTAATTTCATAATTTGAACAGATATCTTTAAAATCGATTATTGATAGCGAAACATATTTAAAATTCATTAAAATATTACAATAACCTTTTCTGGTTAAGACAAAGCTACTGTAAAAATTTCAATTCCTTTAAAAGAGATTTGCTACAAGTCTATGTGTAAATCTATAATCTAAACAGATCTCTTCAACATTAGAAAACTGATATCAAAACACATTTAAAGTTCATGAAAAAATTACAGTAACCTTTTCTGCTCAACGAAAAGCTACTGTAAAAATTTGAAATCATTTAGATTAGATTTCCTACAAGTCGGTGTGTAAATCTATAATATGGACAAATACTTTCAATATTGGAAAACTGATAGTAAATCACTTTGAAAATTCATGAAAGTTTTACAGTAACCTTCTCTGGTCAAGAGAAAGCTACTGTAAACATTTCAGCTTATTTAGATTAGATTTACTATAAGTTGATGTGTAAATCTATAATCTGAACTAAAATTTTTAAAATCCTTAAGAAAATCGATGTAAATTCAAATTGTTATAAAACTTTCCAAAGAATTCTAATTCACCAGCATGTATTCAATCTTTAAATTATCGAAACAGAAACCTTAGGAATCATTGATTTCCTTTGCTAGTGTGCATTGCTATGAGAGTTTAACTGCCAAGATCGCATTCATAATCGTATTCCAATTGTAATTGATCCTTGATAATTTGAGTATTTGAATTATAGTGTAATGTTGGATCCGAGGTTGTAGTCCACAGAAATCCTGAGAACCATACAAGGCAACAATATACTATAACTTACGTACCAAATTGTGCAAGGGGAGAGCGCACGATTCCCCTTTCATGAATGCAATCCAAGGCTAAAACTCGTCAAGCCCTAGAGCCATCGGTATTCCTTAGATGTTAAGAATCGAGAATCTTTAAAAAATTGATAATCATTAACTTAATAAATTAAATTCATTTGATCCATGCTTTTGGAACCGTTGGATAACGGTATCTCTTCGTATGAACCTTTAGAACAAATTAGGAACATTTACGTCACGTTGTATTTTAGATTTTAAGGTGTCCTAAAGTTAGGTAATTCGGCCTCATCACGACCGATTGCTATTATTAGTAATTGAGCCATAGATCTAGTTACACTAGTTACCCCTTTTTTCCATAGGACAAGCCTAGTTACCTAGGATGTAGGTTCACCTGCATTAGTTTAAGGGACGTCTTCCATTTAGATAGGACTATATAGCATCTTAGATGAAGTCTTAGGATAATAAAAGCCACTCAACTTAAATTAAATGAATTTTCTTAAACTGTTGAAACAGTTGGTCCAATTTAGATTGGTGTCCTAGATGTTTAGGCATATAGCTTAGTTTAGGCATCGAACTACGTCGACTCTGATTCCAGTGAGGCTTGGGTACGTAGTCAGCTTAGATGCTTGATGGCATACCAATCACGAGTCAGCCCCACACACAGTCAGTGGGTTTTTAGGATAGTTTTTATTTTCTTTTCTTATTTAAAACCTTAAATTAAAAATTAATTAAATCACATAGGCTTTCCCTCGAATTAGAATTTTAGGAGAACATTCACTTAGATTAAATCCAAACAAATTAAGAAAATCAAGATACACATTAGGGATTACATTGAAATTAGAATTTAGGATGCATGTCACATTGTTCGCATATTAATATAGAGTTAAATGAGCCATTTAAAAGAAATTCAAGAGTGTTAACTTTTGAAATTGAAGACCGGATTATCGGGCAAGAATGGTGCATGTGGTGGTAACTCCACATACCTTCCATTCTCGTAATCAGGTAACGAATCTAGATTTCTGGTCACTTATGAGTCCTAGATCTCTCATCTAGGTGCCGACTCTGTCATTCTCTTTTGCGTGGAATTCAGATTGCTTTAGTGATCCCAAGTTCACGGGAAAGAAGATTTATATCACTAAGAAAAAGCACACGCCTACCGCGTGGGTACGAGAGACCAAGAGAGAGGGAGGCAGGCCGCGCCGCCCCTCTCGCGTGATCGGGTCCCACAGACTGGCGACTTTGCTGGGGACCACCTAACTTCATTAAAATTTTAAAGGATAACTCGTTTGAATTTATTTTAATTGGCTCATGAAAACTCTATCTTATATCTTATATGCTTGATAGATTAGTTTGTCTGATTTTTTTATTTTCTCATCACATTATATTGCAAACTTAATCTAACAAAACCTGAAGGCATCATAGATTACGCGAACTTATTTCACACACTTACATCACCTGCATCTAAACTCTTGCATCTCACATGCACACACGTCCTATTTTAAGAATCCGGAGTGTTATCTTACATGGTTGACTGGGATTTCATCACCTGGTGCCTCTGTGCTAGAGAAGTATTCCACTCTTAGCCTACTACCTTTGTGGTGCGTAAACGGATCTCTTGTTCATGTACTGATGCACTGGACATTGGTACAGTATATCGAACATGGATTCGTGCTAAGGGAGCTCTTGGCCTTACCCCTAGATTATCCCACACATGCATATAGTACGGACACGCGTGCATCACGTGTGTGAGCCTAGATTAGGATATCCTATCAATTTGTGTCTAGATTGGGCCGTAGTCCATCTTCCAATGGCTACGATCGGTTTTTAGAAACACAAACAAAGTCATGAGTCGAGATCCTCTCTCCACTCCGCTAGATTAGGATTAGGGTTTGATGCCTTCACGTAACACTTGTTAAAATGTAAAAAGATTAAAAGCTTTTTCTTTTGGATTAAGATATAAATTCCATTTTTTCTAAGATCTCATAGGATTAGTCTAGTCTTGATCTACCCTTCAAAGCAACCTTGTGTGATCTCATCTAATCTTTTGATCATGTATCTATCATTCTCCTCTTGTGTGATTTAATCATGTCTTCATTCCCTTTCTTAATTGGCAAGGACAAAGTCTCAATCCTTTGATTATGTAATCCTGATGATCTCATCATACTTGATCCAGATGATCTAATCATACTTGTATCCTTGGTCTCTTCTTACTCTAGGGGTAACTTTTTCCAAGATTACTTTGCTAAGCACCTCAGAGTCCATTCTCATGATCCTTAGACTAAGGGCATTCCCTTGCGCAGTGGTGTCGTCATCATCATATCTCAGTCATTTTAGGATTCATTCTATCATCCCAATTGTTTGCTTAGGCTATAATCATCTTTCAGTCATTGAGTAGGAAACCCTCCTTGAATGTCAAGCTTATATCTTATGTTCCTTGTTTCCATTTCAGGAGCTGTGAAATTCCAAGGGTGGTCTCGAGTACGGCAACTTTGAGGAGTGAAAATTAATTAGGTTTCTAACAAGTTTTAATCTTTTGAAAACTCAAACCTAAATTGGAAATTAAGAGATCAAAATGAAATTCAAGCACACAAGTTAAATCTAGAGGTGCAATGCAAAGTAAAGAGCTAGAGTTCAAGAGAGAGTGCACCCGAGATTTAAAGTGGTTCGGTCCTCAAAACGCGAGGCCTACTCCACTCCACCAACAAAGACCCGTTGATGGCTTCACTAAGTGATCTTCTTAACTTCGGCGAAGATCGGTGCCGATTACAAATTCCGATAACCTTTAACCTTGGTGGCAATCTTCACCACGGAGAGTGGGCTACGCTTCTCCGAATACTCGCCCGAATACAATTTCTTGAATAAGAAAGAAAGAACAAAAATCCCTCACAAGGGTTTACAACTTTGCAGAAGATGTACAAATATAGCCTAAAGATCCAAATCCTAATCTTAGAAGATGAGAGGCATAATCAATTTTGATTCACTCTTTGGATGTTCAAAATGAAGTTTAAGAGTGTTAGGATTGATCGTTTGGAAGTTTAGAATGCCCATATATATAGGAAAACCAAAATATGACCGTTTAATGGCATTGTGGTAATTCCAGCAAAATTCCCAACGGCTCAAAATATGACCGTTAGTTCCGAGAACAAATCTCAGAGTTCCGGGAATACAAACAGAAGATGAAAAAAAGTCTACTGGACCATTTCTCGGAGTTCCGAGAAGCCTATGAAGAGCAGATTTTCACTTCAGTTTTTGGGCTTCCAACTTAACACCAAGTTGGGATTGCTATGAGGGTTCCAAGGTGTTGGAACACCACAAAGACAATCACATATAAATTTAGGGTGTGTGTTTATTTCCTTAATTATGCCTCTTAAAATCTAAAACTAAGATTGGATCGTTTACAATCTAAATAAGACTTTGGTCTTCAATGGATTCTTCAAGTCTTCATTTATCTTGGACTTCGATGTCTTTGGCCTTCCGAATGTGGTCCAATGCGAGCTTCTTTGGCCTTAATCCAAGCAACGATGTCTTTAAGCAATTATGATCTACAACTTAGACAATCAAACACATTAGTGATCATAAATCACTTGTGTATTGGAATCATCAAAATAAGATAGGAATGCCAAGGTGAAAAACCATTGGGCTTACAAGCTGTCATATGCATGTCTATTATTTCTCGGGTTTGGATTAATTCATTATTGGAGAGGAGACCTATCTCTCCACAACCTTCTGTTATTGATCCAGCTTCTGCACCATCTCCTCCGTCTGTTCCCATGGCGGAAAGCTCTGAATATACCCAGTCCAATGCCACTGCCGATACCTTGGCCCTTATTCTCCAACAATTGCAAGAGCTTAAAGAAGAGAATCAATGCATCAGAGCTCAACTGAATGAGAAATTTGGCTCAACTGATGTTACTTCTAAAGACAAAAGCCCTAGCTTCTCCATGGCATATGGGCGTTCTCAAAGTTCCATGGTTATGGGTTCTGAAGAACTGATTGTGAATCTCTCTATACAAGTGGCCGCCCTCGCACAGGAGGTTCATCAAATGAAGCAGCAAATGCCGACAAATTATTTCCCACCTCAGGACTCCAAGCACCAAGATGATAAAGCACAAAGTTTTGTTATATGGAACTCGGCCAGTCAAAGCACAAAAGAACCACTCAAGTCTCTGACTCATGAACATGATCACAGAGAATCATTTAAAAAATCAATAAGAGAATTCATCAACCTCTCAAACCCACGATTTGATGATCTGAATTGGTTGAATATAAGTAAGGAACAAGAAACATCAAATGAGGGAAATCAGAGATACGAGTTCTCCAAACCAGATTCGATAATCGAACTCAGTAGTAGCAATGACAGTGATTCAGATGTCGAAGGAAATTTAAATGTAGTGTTGCCAAATGGGTTTCTCGATCCCTTTCCGCCAGAAGAACCCATGGAATATTATCTTAATCATGATCATCGATGCTCTGCGAATGCTGCAAGCTTGATCTCCACAGGTCGAGAAATAAAAAAAAGCCACCGCATATGGGACTTATAACAGGGGCAATTTTCCTTCAAAAAATATCAAGGGGCCTACACCAGCTCAGATTCCAGAGATAAGAGATGTAGCAAGGACTAACCAGTCACAAGGTATTCGGATACAATCAAACAAGGGTTGCACCTCAGCAAAACCCCAACAAGGAATTTACCCCTCTCCCATTTCCACCATCAGTTATTTTGCAGCAAGGGTTAGCTTCAGGCCACATTACCATACCCTCCATTAGGCCTCCTCCTAATCATTTACCAGCCAATTGGAGAACGGACCAATATTGTGAATACCATAGAGGCCCTGGCCACCTTACCGATAATTGCGTTGCCCTAAAATTCAAGATCCAAAGGTTGCTCGACAATAAGGGCCTTGACTTTCAGCAAAGACCCAGTACTGTCAATAATCCTGTGCCGACTCATGCAGCACCGCCGCCGACAAATCTCAATGCTTAGACAATTCAGAGTTCAAAGAAGCACAGGTCCGGCTGAAATGAAAAGAATCAGAAGTTGAAAATACTATATATGAGCAAGCCTTCTCCGAGCCTCCAAATCCAGACAGTTGCAGCAGTTGTAATTTTAGTCATTTACTTTTTTATTGAGTCAAGTCATTATGGTCAGTCTAGTTATTAAGTCAAGTCTTACAGTCTTACAGTTCGGAATCAATGCCTAGTCCAGGCAGGTTATCTTTTGCTTTTCTTTTCGTTTTAAAGGTTGTGAATCCTGGGCATGTTCAGGATAGGTCATTTGATGTAATAGTTTTTCTTTAAATAAAAACTTCAGTTCCGATAGCCCATATGTGTTTGTCTCTTAAGTATGTTTCTGATCTTAATAACAATAAAAATAAGAGTCCATCCTCAAATGAGGAAGAGATCAACGAAACTCCACTTGATTCATAGCAATTGCTTGAACAAGAAGAGGAGCGCCGACTCCGACCTTTCAAGGAAGAAATTGAAATGATAAACATTGGCACTGGCACCTGGATTCAGTAAATGTCTATTGGAAATACATTATAGTGTGAGGAATTGATAAACGTATTTCGAGGATAAGAAGATTGCCTATAAGCATTATAACTGATATTAGGGGCATGACCTAGATAGAGAGAGAAAGATAATGAAGGAAGTGAATGTGACATGCCATACAAGGGGCATGGATGAGAAATGGCCCTCATAATTTTAATTATTGGCGTTAGTTGGTGATTCCACCAGTGATAATGTGAAGCCATTAAATTCAAGATGGAAAGTGTAGAAGCAAACATCTCAAATTGAGAGTTTAACTGCCAATCTTTAAATTATCGAAACAGAAACCTTAGGAATCATTGATTTCCTTTGCTAGTGTGCATTGCTATGAGAGTTTAACTGCCAAGATCGCATTCATAATCGTATTCCAATTGCAATTGATCCTTGATAATTTGAGTATTTGAATTATAGTGTGTTGTTAGATCCGATGTTGTAGTCCACGGAAATCCTGAGAACCATACTAGGCAATAATATATTATAACTTACGTACCAAATTGTGCAAGGGGAGAGCGCACGATTCCCCTTTCATGAATGCAATCCAAGGCTAAAACTCGTCAAGCCCTAGAGCCATCGGTATTCCTTAGATGTTAGGAATCAAAAATCTTTGAAAAATTGATAATCGTTAACTTAATAAATTAAGTTCATTTGATCCATGCTTTTGGAACCGTTGGATAACGGTATCTCTTCGTAGGAACCTTTAGAACAAATTAGGAACATTTACGTCACGTTGTATTTTAAATTTTAAGGTATCCTAAAGTTAGGAAATTCGGCCTCATCACGACCGATTGCTATTATTAGTAATTGAGCCATAGATCTAGTTACGCTAGTTACCCCTTTTTCCCATAGGACAAGCCTAGTTACCTAGGATGTAGGTTCACCTGCATTAGTCTAAGGGACATCTTCCCTTTACATAGGACTATATAGCATCTTAGATGAAGTCTTAGGATAATAAAAGCCACTCAACTTAAATTAAATGAATTCCCTTAAACTGTTGAAACAGTTGGTCCAATTTAGATTGGTGTTCTAGTTGTTTAGGCATATAGCTTAGTTTAGGCATCAAACTACGTCGACTCTAATCCCAGTGAGGCTTGGGTACGTATGCAGCTTAGATGCTTGATGGCATACCAATCACGAGTCGGCCCCACACACAATCAGTGGGGTTTTTAGGATAATTTTTATATTCTTTTCTTATTTAAAATCTTAAATTAAAATTAATTAAATCACATAAGATATCCCTCGAATTAGAATTTTAAGAGAACATTCACTTAGATTGAATCCAAATAAATTGAGAAAATCAAGATAAACATTAGGGATTACATTGAAATTAGATTTTAGGATGCATGTCACATAGTTCGCACTTTAATATAAAGTTAAATGAGCCATTTAAAAGAAATTCAAGAGAGTTAACTTTTGAAATTGAAGACCGGATTATCGGGCAAGAATGGTGCATGTGGTGGTAACTCTCCATACCTTTCATTCTCATAATCAGGTAACAAATCTAGATTTGCGGTCACTTATGGGTCCTAGATCTCTCATCTAGGTAGTGACTCTGTCAATTTCTTTTGCTTGGAATTCAGATTGCTTTAGTGATCCCAAGTTCACATGAAAGAAGATTTATATCACTAATAAAAAACACACACCAACCGGGTGGGTACGGGAGACCAAGAGAGAGGGAGGCGAGCCGCGCCGCCCCTCTCGCGGGATCGGGACCCACAAAGTGATACAAAGATTTATAGTGGTTCGGCAAATGGTCTACTCCACTCTACTCAAGGTCGTACTTGAGTATTTCCACTATTGAAGTCTCCACCACGCCGGCTCCAAGGCTTTTACAACCCAAGGGAATTAAATGAGGATGCCCTTGCCATTTACACTGACTCTCCGACGTCGCCGAGTTCTAAGCGCTTCACCCAAGGAAATTAAACACGGATGCCCTTGCCACTGCAAACTCTACAAGGAAGTTACATGGCGTTCGTTTCGCCAAATTTTCAACGATGAAGATGTTAAAAGCTTTGCTTCTATGTAGGCTACAATGCAAGTTGAAGCTCACGACAAATCTCTCCAATAGATGTACAAAGTATAGCCTAATCCACTCTCAAATGATTTCTCAAAATCAAGATACAAAGAGAAGTGGGAGAGAAAAACCCTAAAAATGATGGCCAAATAATTTTCAAGGGTCTTTTAGAGTTGGACCATGTTCATTATCTCTTTTTGACCCTTTCCATGTTCATTATCTCTTTTAGACCATTTGAATGGGTATATATGAAGTCCCAACTCAATACGACCGTTTGGGGGGCAAAACAGTCAAAACTGGGTCAAACAGTCAACTAGCCGTTGGGCCACAACGCCTATATTTTTTTTTGTCCCTAGTTGTTTTCTTAGAGCTCCAAGAAAAGTCTCGGAGTTCCGAGCTCGAAGTTCTGAGAAACATTTCGGAGCTACGAGACTGGATTTCCAACAATCTACTTGCTACTTGAAAAATTCGTCTCCTTCGTTTCTTGTCGGATTTTGACTTTTTCATATGCTACGGATATGTGAAAAATGAGAGCTATCTGTAAAAATATTTTCAAAAATATTTGAAAATATTTTAAACAAGTTTTGATAGGATTTAGTTGCTGGTCCAGGTTGTTTCTTCGAAACTCTGTTTTGTTCAATGTTCTGTTGAATGCCATATGGGTCCCAACATGTTGGTACACCACTATGGCCATTCACTTACCCATTTAAGTCCTTAAACGGTGTGTTAGTCTCTTTGGAAAATATATTTTTAAGGAGTTTTAAGATGTGCCTTGATTAGAGAAAACAAAAGAGACAATCTACCATTTTTACCACTCTCTTGAAGAACTCTTGAGGTAGCCATTGCTTGATCTTCACTTTGAGTGCATGGCTTGCTTTAGGATCTTCAAGGTTGAGCTTCTTTGCTTGACACCTTCTGTAAGCCCAAGGATTCCCATGGGTTAATCATTCACCATACCTTCTTGTTTTGATGCTAGCAAACTAATTGAAAGTCCTCTTGATTTTATGTTTAAATGCATTTTCAATAGGTTTTCAAATAATTTTCATACTTAACTTGTTATATATTTAAAAATTATTTCACACACCCAAATATGTGTTTGAAAACCTAGGGCTTAAGCCCAAAGACCAAAGCCCAAAGCCCCTTGATTTTAAAGTTAAAAATGGAATTTTACTCAGGGTCGGTCGACCAGGCTATGCCGGGCGACCGCGAGATGCTACCTGAAATTCCAGGGCATCTCGAAATTTATCGGGCCGGTCTTCCGGGGTAAGCCAGGCGACCGCGGATATGTTTTCTGGAAACCCAGAAAACATCCAGGTTGGGCTTGGAGGTCAACTGCGATAGTGTTTTTGAGCCGAATTTTTATTCAAATAGATTTCCTTCGCCGGGCGACAGCGATAGGGCCGGTCGACCGCGCCGGTATGAATTTTGAAATTCAAATAGAGAGCCCGATGAGAGCGGGCGACTGCCATGCCTCGGTCGACCACCGCGACATGGAAATAGAGCCGTTGGGACTTGCGCAGTTTGACTTTCTCAACCCCGTATTTTACAGTTTTACCCCCAAACGGTCATATTTTCTTCTGGGCTATATATACACTATCAAAACCTTTCAAAATAACCTTTTGGCAAGATTAAATCCTATCTTCTTGAACTCAAACTTTTACATGAAAGGTTAAACCTCTTTGAACTTGTATTTTTACATTCTTTCAAGAGGAACTTCATAGGCTTTACATTTTATATTCTTTGGAGTGTTTGTGAGCTATCAAATTTGTAATCCGCCTAATCTAGAGGCATTGAGAGTTCTCATTTTTTATTTCTTCATTTGTATTTGAGGGTCTCCAATTCGGCCCGCTAAGAAAGGTGAATCATTGTAAAAGGGAGTGTGGCCCCGCAAGGCTTCGTGCAGAAATGGTGTGATCCCTTTGAAAGAGAAGTTGGTGTACAGCTTGGAGATTCGCCCGTTGAAAAATCTCATATTTAGTGGAGCGCCCAAGGAGGTAAACTTGGAAGAGTGGAAGTAGGCCAAGTTGTGACCGAACCACTATAAATTTTGTGCCTTGTAAATGCTTTCTCTTCTCCCTCTCTTTGCACTTGGTGAATCGTAATCTCTACCCTTTAATTGCATTTATGGTTTATTGAACAAGGGTTAGAGTATATAAGCTTAATGTAACATCTAAACCCTAGATTTCACTATATTGATTATTTGAACAAGGGTTTGATTAATTAGTGCTTAATTAGTAAATTAATTTTAATAATCCTCATAATTAAGCCCCAAATTTTTAACTAGCCAATTCACCCCTCTCTTGGGTTGTCACACCTGTATTTCACCTTCCAAGGATGATGCCACCATTTGGTTCAAGCTCCTTTACAAGTTGTTGATCCACAAGCTTTGGCCTTCATTGATCTTCCTTTGTTTGTTCAATGTTTTGAGATGGCTGATGATGAGCTTCTCCTTGGTACCTCCACGACAAGAATGAATCATTTGTATGCTCTAGCTCCTGTGACACGTGTTTGGTTCATATTCAAGCATAGGCCATCAATGGTGTGTGCTAGCACGGAATGACCTGTGAATTTTCTATCCATATCACAACACTCAAGGCAAACAATTAGTCCATAAAAGATTAATCAATTTGCGTTTGTTAATCATCAAAACAAGGTGATTGAGTGAACACATGGGGAACCCTTGGGCTAACAATCTCCTCATCTTTTATAATGACAAACCAAATTGATTAGAGAGGTGGGAGGATCCTCTTATGAGGATTAGATAAGCAAGATGAGTGTGACTACTCTTCCTCAACATATGCATAAGTTATATTTAACAAATTATAGTACAAGAATGCATATGATTTTGGATCTAATCAATTACATAAATTCTCCCTCTTTTGGCATCGGCAAAAAGGGAAGGTAAACATTTAAGCACAATACATAAAGCATCATAGATATTCAGTGAGACTAGATGCTCCCCCGAACTTCTTAATATGATTTACCAATTAAAATCAAAGTATATATGGCATGATAAGAGGATAACAACATAGGAAATGAATAAACTAATACAAATCAAGCCTATGTTAGAAAAATAAAGAGACATTCCAATTTTAGCACAACCTTTTAGGGTATATCTTAGTATATTTATAAATCCAATATAAATCTACCATATGACCCATAAAACAATAATAGATTAGCAAGTTAAAACTTATATTCTACTTATCATGAAAGAAATTAAACAAGTTTTAGACTTAGCATGATAAGCCCCTATTTTTTTTTATGAATTCCTTATAGAATCTTATCATGAGGTGATGGATTAATTATGATGTAAAAAATATCATGATAAGCAAGAACATATGTATATCAAGTTAAGAACCTTTTTCTAAATTTGTCATGCATAAAGATAACCATTTACTACTTTCATGACATGACAATGAGCTCTATCATGGGTATATGGATAGCCAAGTGGAAATAAACATGATAAGCATTCAAATCCATAGAAATTGGGATAAACAAGTTTGATTTACTTCTATAAATATACATCTAGAAAGATATGTAATTTTTAGCTCTTGTTTAAAATGATAGATCATTTAAGCTCCCCTTTTTTGTGAAGATATGCAAATTTGAGCACAACTAGTGGGGATATATTTGAATGGACAATGTAAGCATCTCACAATGATCCATACAAACATAAAGATAGCAATAATTAGCTCTCTCCCTAAAGATTTGTCATTGGCCTTAGGTGAAACCTATGAGATAAGGCATGACAAGACATAATAGGCAAAAAATATAAAAGTGAATACATAGCCAATGAAACTTATCATGAATATATAGAATAAATCACTTTACAAGCATATGATAAAGAGATATTTTCATAGGGAATGGGATAATCATCTATAAGAGAGATCCTATGAAAGAGATTCTAGAGACTGCAACATAGAGCTCTAGAATGGGAATACTTATGCTTGGAATATATGATAACATGTATGATCATCCAAGATAAGTCAAAGGCCTAAAGGCTATAATACTAAGGTCTAGGCTATGGGCTTTTTGTCTATACAAAAAAAAATGATACCAAAATAAGAACACAAGACAAGCCCAAAACAACACACATGGAGCAACCATGCTCCAAATGAGTGTACTTATCATATTGTGGACCCCGATCCGAGGACGGTGAGGGAACGAGTCCCTGCAATCCCTCTGGATCTCCACAACGTGAAGGAGAGCTCTACCAAGGAACTCTCAAAACTGTTGCCACCCTCACAGCATAGCATGAGTGGCGATATAAACAGAAAGAGATACATCCTGATCCGGAGCCAGGGCTCGAAACCAAGATATATCTGAAGATAACTCAAAGTCGCCATCCATGGACACGCCATGGAACCAAAACAAATGCTCTGTTTGCAATGGATAACCAGAGATACAAAAGGTCCGTGCCTGATGACGAATGGAGAAGGTCCGAAGAGCGCCCCCAATTCGCCCGAGTGCGAACACTTGGTCTCTTATGCCATTTATTATTAACCTTGAAGAGTTTCAAGCGAAAATCATATGAAACGGGAACACGCATCTCCGAGAAAATGTCTATCTAATCATGCATGTCTCGGGGATGAAAATAAGCACACACAAAAGAACCGAAATAAATGTCACCTAATGATAACTAGGTTATGAGTGACATGCTAATAGGTGTCTAAGTTCTTGTGGGCAAACACATGCATGCTACAGCTAAAGGTATAAAGTCTGCACAGGATAAAAAATCTAGAATTAGCAGTTAATCATGAAATGAATTAAGATACAATAAAAGAAGTAAAGAATAAACAGAAACGCAGGCAGATAAAAGAAGAAACATATGAACGAAGTAAAGAATAAGCAGCAATGCAGGCAGATAAAAGAATAAGCATGTAAGAAAGCCAAGAAATGAACACACACTATCATGATCCTATGTAAAAATCGATTTACAAACATAAATCCCAAGCGCTAACAACAGACCCTAAGACTCTAATGCTTAAGCCCGAGTCCTCGGATGGTCTGATATTCATCCAAAGAAGCCTACGTATCCCCGCCTCCACGAGAATCAAGGCAACATAGTTCTTTGCGCCTATTCTAAGCTATGATGCCTAAGACACCAGACCTCTATCTTAGACTCGATCTAAAAGACCGGACTAGTTATTAAAACTTCTTGAATGATTATTTAAATTCCAGTGAATTGTAGATTTTAGGACACCCTATATGCCCTAACTAAATGCAGATTGGCCCTAAGCTAATGCAGGTGGTTCCTACAACCTATGTGTAACTATGCTGTATTTCCTAAGGAAAACAAAGGGTTGACTAACGCATCCTATTCTAGTCATCAGTCGGCGATGTGAATCGCCCAGTAACCGGACGGAGGCGCTCCTATAACTCTAAGACAAACCCCTAACTCTAAAACAAGCACACAACAAACAGACAACAAATCAAAACGAAACCTCAACTCTAAAACTCTCTATCTAAGACAAAGTCCTAACTCTAGAGGAAGAGTTTTTTCGAAAAAAACAATGCTTTGGAAGATTTTTGGTATTTTTAAAAGGGTTAAATGATTTATTTACAAAGTTTGGCTGAACCTGAGATAAGTATCTCAAGCTGCACTACGTACCTCTTAGAAGAGGATCAAGCCAACGTAGTTCGAAACGAACTTCCTAACTACGCTCACGAAAACTTAACTTTTCTAAATGATTTAAGGGTTTTAATATTTTTCAAATGTTTTTGATATTTTTTAAAGTTTTCAAATATTTTTGAGTTTCAAATTTCTAATGTTTTTGGATTTTAAAGCTTTTCCAATGCTCTGAATTTTTAAATGCTTTCAATCGTAAAGGGAACACGCAAGTAACACCACAAACTAGGGCAAAGCCCTAAAGCTAAAGGGGAAACCCCGAACAAGCAATCAACGTCTCAAAGAGACGAACCACAACACGTAAAGAAGTGTCCCAAGGAAAGAGAAAACAATCTAAGATCCCAAGCAGGGAAGGCTCTATATGACTGAGTTAGTCTCTAATGGAAAAACTCCTAACTAATAACACTAGGGAGGGAGTACAAATGAGTCAGAGACTCTCTAATAACACTACCAAGTCAAAGACTCGCTCTAAAAGAGGAGGCCACTCTAACATGAGGCTAGGTAAGCCTCCTAAAGGGGAAACTCTCCATATGAGACAAGGCTTGTCTCTGAGACACAAATGACGTAAACAAGGGTTCTGATGAGACTGGGCAAGTCTCCTAAACAAGAGAGAGCTCCCAGAAAAGTGAACTAATTCCCTATACCTATTAAGGATGGGAACCTAAAAATGATATGGACATCTCCAGCTCTTTGACACTTTTTCCAGCATATGCACAATTGCAATTTCTTAAAGGGATGCAACGGGCGTAAGGAAATCCTAGGACCAGGTGAGTTACCTTGATAGTGCAATCCACTGATCCTTGCCCCCTAAAAAAGAAACGTCAAAAGATAGCATCTGATTCCAATGAAGTAAGCTGAGAGAAAAGAAGTGAAAGCAAATAGCTTGCTTCCAAAACATCAGTTAAGAATAACCCTCATTCCTTTTTGTCTCAAACAAGGAAATTATCAAAAGACCATGAGACACAACTTAAAGCCAAGGAACTATGTACTCAACAAGTGTCGAGAGTGATTGAAGTCTGTTATAGCTACTAAACCTTGAAGTTTTAACATCATTTCAAAAAGCAATGAACGCCATTATAGAGCTCGCAGAACAATTAATCACAGCTGTGCAGGTATCATTTTTCATGACAAACGAGAGGAATGGACGATGCATTGGGGTCATCAAGTTGAGTATCTTGCTTAGACAGCCTCAACCCATTTGTACAGCTTCATTCCTATAAGGACATGAACCCATCCAATCTTTTCTTCCTTACTCCATTATTGAAAGATCATTTAAAATTGTAATGGATTGTGAAAGACAGTCAAATAATGAGAAAAGAGGGGACATTCACTTCACTGTTAAACATAATGATTAAGATATCCCTAGCCTGGAGAGAAAGATTTGGTCAAGCAAACAGATTACTATAACAGAATAATCGCAAAAATCTGCAGCTCATCCATTTACCTCAACTGAAGAAGAAAAACTACAGATCATTTCATTTTCCTGATCTTCAACACCTTAGGCTTTTAACATACAAGAGCTTAATACCAACCCACGTAGATCAAGCATTATGAAAATGACAATATAATCAAAATACCTTGCTACCCAATTCAGGAGGAACTCCAACCTTAAGCATTACAAGAACTACTGCATAAGTGAAGATGTGAAATAGAGGACACAGGGCTCATTTTATATCTGATTATGACACCATCATCATGAAGAACAGGTACCTAACAGACATTAGAAATGCTTTTAACACATGTACCCAAAGATTCAAAACCGTTTGATGTACAAAAAGGATGTAAAGCTTCCATAAAGAGGAGCTATATTCACCCAAAATTACACTTAGACATTACAATTTGACCACTAATGAACCAAAGTAATTTGAAAACAGTTAAAGAGTAATCAATGAGCTGCTATGTGGGGACTTATCACAACTTCAAACCTTAGTAACTCGATACCAACTTGCAGGCACAGAAATACAGAACGCAGTGTATACAGCTCCAAATCCGAATGAATGGGTGTGTATACAACTATTTCGCATGGCCATAATCACAAAGTCAAGGAAGAAAACAAAATAGAAATAATTGGGCAAAATTTCAGAACTTGACAAATCCAGTGACTGACATAAGAAGAAACACAACCAAGGAGGACAACTGACAATCACAGAGCATGGACAGAAGGGACATGAATTACCTGATTGAAGAAATCAAGGGCTGATGAGGCTTATGGGTTTGGCAGCCGATGGCGAGACAACCGGATTCGCGTGATAGCGCCCGGATTCCAATGGGATGGCCGGAGATGAAGACCAAAAGATGAGAGGACTTAGTTCTCTCTTTTCTTCCTTGCGAGCTACTGGTAAGGGTAACAAGAGCCTATAATGGAGGTGGATTTAAGATGGAGGTGAAGATTTATAGTGATGGTAATGGCATTGGGGTTTATTAGAGCAAGGGAAAGGAAAAATGAAGATGGCTGATTAGAGGAATGAGGATCGGATTGGGTAATTGAAGGGTGAAATTGAATGAACAGGGAACCAAATGGGTTTTGGTCTTGCTGGAGCTAGTAGAAATGGTTTAAGGTTTGAAAAATGATGGGATGAAGAAAACAGGGGAAGAGTAATGGTGGTAGTGAGGATTGATGGAGGTGTAGATAAGGGGAGACGATTGGCCGGAGTTGGGGGTCGGTCAAAATAGAAATTGGAAGAAGAAGAGTACAAAGAAGATGAAGTGGATTTGGGTTTGTGTTAGAAACGGTAGAAATGGAGGTTGAGATGGGTTTGCAGAGAAATGGAAGAGGGTTTGGGTTTTGGGAGGTGGAGGTTGGTGGCTGTGATGCTGTCGGTGGATGGAGGATGACCGGATTCCGTGGTGGATGGCCGGATTCCGACCGGAGTTGGGAATGGTATTGGGGACGGCGGCTGAGGCAGAGGAGAGGAGAAAATGGTGGAGATGTTCAGAGCTGGGTTGCAGAGAAGGGGTTGGAGATCGATTGAGGTGGGTTTGTGGGAAAGAAGGAGATGTAGGTGGGTGGCTCGAGGTAGTGGTGGTGGCGACTTGGCCGGGTTCTGGCCGGAAGTTGGTCGGAGGAGATGGTGAGGGTTTACAGAGGAGGTTGAAGTGGGAAAAATGGATGTGGGTTTTGATGGGAAGGAGATGGTCGAAGATGATGGGTATCTACCGGAGGAGAGGGTGGGGATGGAGGATCCAAATGGGTTTTTAAAAAAAAGATAAAAATAAAGATGAGGACGATGGCTGTGGTGGTAATGGTGGTCGGAGGTGACAGAGGTGGCCGGAGAAGGAGCCGATGGGAATGGGTTTCAAGGTGGATGGGATTGCCGGATTTAACGGGGTTGGCCAGCGGAAATAGGTTTAATGGAGGTGGTGGTGGCCGGAGGTGGTGGTGGTGGCTAGAGGTGGGTTTGAGTAAGGGTGGCCGGATTCCTCCCTCTTCTTCTTCTTCCTCTCTCTCTTTCTCTTTTCTGTGTTTCTCCCTTCTCGTTTCTCCCTTCTCTGCTTCGAACGAGAGAAGAAAAAAAAAATTCCTCTTAAACCCTAATTCGCTAGGCGCCTATGTAGGGCATTGATAAATTCGACCTCTTTTCTCCCGGGACAGCCCCCCCTCTATGCATATTTATGACTACTCCTTACTCAATAGGGGTGGGCCAGGAAAGAAATGGTCTTAAAAACAAATGATATATTCTGCCTCCTTCCTCTCTTTTGGACAGCCCCTATTTATGCATTTTGTACATTTCCTAACCTACAGGGGGGGCCAATTAGAAAACAAAGGGGACAAAAATCTTGGTAAAATATCTTCTCTTGAAAAATCATCTCAACCATCCAAATCACCTTTTTATTCAATGGTGAGGATTTGGAGCCCTCTAACCACCTAGGAAGCTTCCAGGAAGCTTCCTAAGATTCTCCCATAACTAATTCTGTTGCACACTAATCCGCATACCCCCTGTTTCTCCCTGGACAACCCATTACGGGAAATTTGAACTGGTTTTCTAGATTCCTTCGCACCCCCTTTTCTGGCTGAATCGCCACCCTTATTCCCACACTACACTACTCTACAAATGTTGTCCGTTTGCTAGACAGACCACAACGGATTTTGATGAAATTTTATGGGGACTCTAGTGGGACCCTAACCTAGCTTGGGAACAAATTTGGGACACTAAAACACTAGTTTGATAGGGTTTTCATCCTATCGACGCTTATTAGGGTTCGATCAAAATGGGGTGTCTACAGATGCCCCTCTTTGGCGGAGCGTGTGTAACACGCGAATGCCAAAGCTGAACAGACGACACATTTTGGTTGACCCGAAAGCAAAGCAAATTTTTGGGTTTTGGGTTCTAAAATGGTACTCACAAAGGTAAGACTACAAAAGAGCACTACGAGACTCAAAGACTGCAAGCAAAAGGGAGATAACCTCTCACCGACCCTTAACTCGGCAATCACGTTATCTCAATGAGATAGTCTCTCTCTAATACTCACGACTCAATTATCTAAACCAAAACGCAAAGACTTTATTAAGGGAAGCAAACACAAAACACAAACATACTCTTTATCTTTAAGATGTAGTCTTATGAAAACGAACACAATGGAATTACTTCAGAGAATGCAAACCATTATCAATGCAGATGTAAATAAATCACTCGAATAATATCAAATCGGTCACTCAAAGAGTCTGTAACACTCAAAGAGCTTCAAACACACACAGAAACCTTTATACTCAAAGAGCCTCAACTACCCGAAGAGTCTGTAACACTCGAAGGGTCTCAATTACTCAAAGAGTCTCAAACGCACACAAAAAACCTTTATACTCAACCACCCGAAGAGTCTGTAACACTCAGAGGGTCTCAACTACTCAAAGAGTCTCAAACACATGCAAAAACCTTTATACTCGAAAGAGTCTCAACTACATAGAGAAACCTTTATACCCAAAGAGCCTCAACTACCCGAAGAGTCTGTAACACTCAAAGGGTCTCAACTACTCAAAGAGTCTCAAATACATCAAAAACTATTTATACTCAAAGAGTCTCAACTACCCGAAAAGTCTGTAACACTCAAAGGGTCTCAACTACTCAAAGAGTCTCAAATACATCAAAAACTATTTATACTCAAAGAGTCTCAACTACCCGAATAGTCTGTAACACTCAAAGGGTCTCAACTACTCAAACAGTCTCAAATACATCAAAAATTATTTATACTCAAAGAGCCTCAACTACCCGAAGAGTTTGTAACACTCAAAGGGTCTCAACTACTCAAAGAGTCCCAAATACACAAAAAATCATTTATACTCAAAAAGTCTCAACTACCCGAAGAGTCTGTAACACTCAAAGGGTCTCAACTACTCAAAGAGTCTCAAATACACAAAAAACCATTTATACTCAAAGAGTCTCAACTACCCGAAGAGTCTGCAACACTCGAAGGGTCTTAACTACTCAAAGAGTCTCAAATCAACACAAAAAACATTTATACTCAAAGAGTCTCAACTACCCGAAGAGTCTGTAACACTCAAAGGGTCTCAACTACTCAAAGAGTCTCAAATACATCAAAACTATTTATACTCAAAGAGCTTCAACAACCCGAAGAGTCTGTAACACTCAAAGGGTCTCAACTACTCAAAGAGTCTCAAATACACACACTCAAAGAGTCTGCAACACTCAATGAGTCTCCTTCCTTCTTTTTTTGAGATCAAAGCTTTACCAAAGCAACACTAACCAAATACTCGAAAGTAAGAATTAAACAAGCACATTAATCAATCAAAAAGCCCTTTTTACTGGGGATAAGATTTTTTTTTGAAAATCTTAATCTAAAAGAAAACAACTCGATGGGAGAGCTTGAACCAAAAGAGCGTGTTCAAACTTCTCTGGTCTCTATTTGAGGAGAATGTCCATTTCAAATATCAATGTGTATTTGACATCTTTTATGACGTGAGTCATAAAAGATGCCCCTAGTATGATTACTTCCATAACAAAATTCATTTGGAGAGCAACACAAGAAAAAAGGGCCAAAGGCTTTCATTAATGCACACTTGGGGTTACAAACTTTTCTAATGAACACTTGGGCTTATAAAGCTCCTCAAAAATACAAGAACATGGTTCTGCTCAAAATCTTGCTTCATCACTGCCATCTGCTAACGCTGGAATTGGGCTAAAAGCCTATCAACCTCTGAATTGTGCTCTGCTTTGCATTTGCTCATAGGAGCCATGAATTTTCTGCTTCTCTGAGAGTTCTGCCCTATGCTCTTTTTTCTTTGTCACCCTGGCTTGGGGAGGAATTTTAACTAAACAGGACTCCGAAAAACTGACCTCGACCCGACAAAGGAAAGACTTTGACGAACAACAAACGAGGACATTGACGAACACATGACTCAAACACCAAGAGAGGCTGAAATCTGCTTCTTAGTCTGATAAATGTTTTTAAATGGTAAAAGTCAACCATTCTTAGAGTCTTTTGAATACTATGTTCAAAGGCGTTTCATTCCTCTTTTCAGGATTTCTAACATGGTTATTATCCCTTCAGATTGCTCGATTTCAACTTCTCTAGCTCAAAGAGTACCAAAAGAAGTCTTGATGGCGCTTACTTAGACTTTGAGAAGGTGCCAAAAAGAAACTGAAAGTTTAGCTAGCTTTTAAAGCCTCGTCCTCTCTTCATGAAGTCACTGCCATGACCAAATCGCCTTTTCAGATTTTCGATTCGGCAGACCGTATGCCTTAATTTTTGCCTGGACTGTCTGCCCTTGCAGATTTTCCATCCAGCAGGCTCAGCACCCTGATTTTTGCCTAAGCCGCCCTTTCGGGTTTTCAGCTTAGCGGGTGAATGATCCTAACTTTTGCCTAGACTGCCCTTGCGGGTTTTCAGTCTAGCGGGTCTAAGACTCCATCATTTTTCTTTATTTCTGCTTCTCTACAAACTGGGGCCTAAAATACCAGAAGGACTTTCGGGTAGGCTTAGGTTCAAACCGGTTAGACTTTGGTATGTTTGCATGTATCTGGACCAAATCTGGATCCTCCAGACTGCCTACGTATCCCCAAAGAAATTGAAAATCAGGTCACGCGTAGTTCGGGTTTAAAATCTTTTATGACGAAAGTCATAAAAGATGCCCCTGGTTTAACTTTAACAAAGAAATTTTGACTTTGTTTTTTGCTCAAAAGATGCTTTTAGCAGAAAGGGTTTTCATCATTCTTTTTTTTTTTAAGGCCCAAAGGGTTTGCAAATGGTTTAAAACATTTGGGACATTAGCTTGAAGCTCGAATCGCCCAAGGATGGCCTCCTGGTGTACTTAAGCATAATATTTCTTTAATTGATCCAGGTTTGTAGGTTCATTTAATTTTTCTCCATTTTCATTGAGGAGTCTTACGGCTTTTCCAGGCAGGACTTCATCAACAATGTAAGGACCAGACCAGTTTGGCCTAAACTTTCCTCTTGGGTCAAATACCGGTGCCCTGTAGGACTTCAATACAAGATCTCCAGGCTTCAAATGCCGGACACGAACCTTCTTATTAAAAGCTCTCTCAATCCGTCTCTGATATCCCTGGATATGATACAAGGCTCTCAGCCTCTTCTCATCTATCATCTGCAGTTCATCATGTCTGGCCCTTGCCCATTCTGACTCTGGCAGGTTAGCTTCTATCATCACTCTCAAAGAGGGAATTATTAACTCAATAGGGAGAACAGCCTCCATTCCGTACACCAGAGAATACGGAGTCACACCTGTTGAGGATCTGATCGACGTCCTGTAAGCCCACAAAGCATAAGGAAGCTTGTTCGACCAATCCTTGTAAGTCTCAGTCATCTTACTGATAATGACTTTGATGTTCTTATTTGCTACTTCAACGGCTCCATTCGTTTGCGGCGTGTGAGGAGACGACTTGTGATGCCTCATCTTGAACTCTTCACACAGATGTAACACCTCTTGCTTGAAATGTGATCCATTATCTGAAATCAACTCGTGAGGTACTCCGTATCTGCAAATTATATTGGTACGGATGAACTTCGCAACTGTGTTCGAAGTGATGGAAGCATAAGATGCAGCCTCTATCCACTTTGTGAAATAATCGATAGCCACTAGAATGTACTCATGCCCGCTCGAAGACTTCGGATAAACCTTCCCAATTATATCAATCCCCCATACTGAAAACGGCCACGGTGAAGTCAATGAGTGCAACTCCGAAGGAGGAACATGAATGAGATTCGCATAACCTTGGCACTTATGGCATTTCTTCACAAATGCGAAGCAGTCTGCTTCCATTATGGGCCAATAGAAGCCAAGTCTTAGAATCTTTCTTGACAACATTTTCCCATTCATATGAGGTCCACAAACACCCTCATGAGTCTGCTCAATAAGCTCTGCAGCTTTATCTTCATCAACACAAAGGAGCTGTATGCCATCAAAGGATCTTCTGTACAGCTCTTCACTGCAAATGATGAAATTAGCAGTAACTTCTGAAGAGTTTCCTTTCCTTGCTTGAAGCTTCTGGAACATGACCCTTGCCCGAAATGAGGTTTCTGATATCTGTGTACCAAGGCTTCCCATCTGGACACCTAGCTGAAATCTCAATAGCATTCACGTGCGCAGGAGCCCATTGGAGTCTGATGGCTAACGGTGAACTTCCATTGTAGCGGAGATATCTAACATCGAGGCCAAAGTAGCCAAAGCGTCAGCAAAATGATTTCTGGTCCTTGACAAGTGAGTAAATGTGACGCTCTTGAATTTCTGGACTAGAGATTCCAAATACATATTATAAGGGATCAATCTATCTTCTCGAGTTTTCCATTGCCCATTAATCTGGTAAATGATCAGGATGGAATCCCCGAACACATCAATATCTTGAATCTGCAAAGTCAAGGCTGCTTCGAGTCCAGCAATACAAGCTTCATACTCTGCCATATTATTGGTGCACTCAAACTACAACTTAATGGAGATAGGAATGCATTCTTTCTTCGGAGAGACCAAGACTGCACCCACTCCTTGACCACGACTGTTTACGGCTCCATCAAAGTACATTAACCACTTGGTGCTGAGAACCTCTTCTTCTTCGATATCCATAATCTCTTCATCAGGGAATTCGGCTTTTAGAACAGCATTCTCCTCAACTGGAGCATCAGCCAATTGTTCAGCTATAACCCGCCCCTTAACTGATTTCTGAGTGACATAAGTAATGTCAAACTCAGACAATAACAATAACCACCTTGCAGTCCTTCCTGTAAGGGCAGGTTTCTCAAACAAGTACTTTAGAGGGTCCATTCACGAAAGCAGGAGAACCTTGTTTGAAAGCAAATAATGTCTAAGCCTCTGGGTTTCCCAAACTAATGCGAGACAAGTCTTCTCCAAAACAGTGTATTTTAATTCATACTCTAGCATCTTCTTACTGATGTAGTAAATGGGCCTTTCTTTCTTAGACTCAAGATCCTGCTGAGCAAGCATGCAACCCATCGCTGTATCTGTGATAGATAAGTACAACAGCAACGGCTGGCCTGGAATAACGGGCGAAAGAACAGGGGGCAAGGATAGGCATTGCTTAACCTTTTCAAAAGCCTCCTGACACTCTTCATTCCACTTCTTCGAGGAATTTTTCTTCAGAAGCTTGAAAATGGGTTCACACGTCATCGTCAGATGTGCTATGAACCGTCTCAGATACTGAACTTTGCCAAGGAAACCTCGGATCTGCCTTTCTGTCTTCGGCGGTTGCATTTCTTGAATCGCCTTGATCTTTTGCGGGTCCACTTCGATCCCTCTTTCGCTAACCATAAACCCCAAGAATTTTCCTGACGTAACGCCAAATACACATTTACTCAGGTTCAGACGAAGCTGATACTTCCTGATCCGCTCAAAGAACTTTCTCAGGGCGACAGTGTGCTCAAGCCGAGTCTTCCCCTTTACGATCATGTCATCAACGTAAACTTCAACCTCTTTGTGAATCATATCATGAAGAAGAGTCGTGGCGGCTCTCTGATATGTAGCACCAGCATTTTTCAAACCAAACGGCATCACTCTGTAGCAATATGTACCCCACTGAGTGATGAACGTTGTCTTCAACATGTCTTCAGGTGCCATTTTAATCTGATTGTACCCTGAGAATCCGTCCATAAAAGATAAAAGAGCATGCCCGGCAGTGTTATCCACTAGGAGATCAATGTTTGGAAGAGGGAAGTCATCTTTAGGACTTGCCTTGTTCAAATCTCTAAAATCAACACACATTCTGACTTTCCCGTCCTTTTTGGGCACCGGTACTATGTTTGCGAGCCATTCAGAATATTCCACCACTTGGATGAATTTTACTTCCAACAATTTCTTCACTTCTTCATAGACTTTCAACTCCCATTCTATTTTGAGTTTTCAGAGATTTTGTTTCTTCGGCTTCGCACCAAGGATTAAGGGTAAGCGATGCTGAACAATTTTCTCGCTTAATCCTGGCATGTCATCATATGACCAAGCAAAAACTTCTTTGAACTCTTTAAGCAGGGCGATCAATTCCTCCCGTTCTTCAAGAGATAAAGTTTTGCCAATCTTTATTTCCTGAATTGAGGTTTCGTCACCGATGTTCACAGTTTCAACTTCCTCCTCAAGTGGTTTTGCTCGGCGACTCTCCTCCCTTTGGATCATATGTCTGATTTCAGGGGGAGTTTCGTCGGCATCCTCATCAGAGGGGGAGTCTTGATTGTTATTATTAAGATTATCATATTTTAAAGAAGGTTCAGTAGATGAAATAGAGACAGGAATGTACTCAGAAGAAGAATCCTTTATTTCATTGAAATTTGAATCAAATACATCAACAAATGAATTACCCTCATCAGGGTTTACAATGAACTTTGGACTCGTTTTTACAAACTCGATGGATATGTTGACACCTGCGTCAACTGACTCAGAACTATATGAGGAAACAGCATCAGATGCTTTAATGGGAACAATCTTCAACTCAATCTTGCCAGAAAAAGAAGAACCACCACCGACCTTAGGAGAATAGTCCTCTATGGTACCTGCATCAAAAGACTTATTAGAAGAAATAGACTCTGAATCAAACTCGAAGACTGACACGTACTTACGGACGACTGACTCTTCTGAAGGGATTCGATTGTACTGGAAAATAACCTTGCGTAGGACTTGAGAAGTCCAGTTAGTCAGAGGTTCCTCAGCCGGGGTGATAAGACGAGTTGGGTCTAGTATAAGCGGGCTCCTGCCAATCATGGCCACAGTCTGCGACCCTTCTTGGAAAAGTGAATTCAGAAGGCTCGGCTCTATGTGCTCTGCCCAATCAGTCTCAGACTCTGTCTCTACAATCTGCATACCCACTGGCTCATCTTCTAGCTCAAGATCGAAGAAAATCTCAAACCCCGGAAGCATGTGCCCTGTGCTCTCATCCAACCAAAACTCTGCAAAGCCACAGAAAGGAAAGGCTGCGCCTTCTTTTCGAAATCGGCCGTTGATTTTCAAATCAATAGGTGCCATTGGTAATCCCAACCCACGGCGACGGTTTTCTGCCCATTTCAGCATTAACTGCTTCATCTCTACAATTTCTTTCTTTGTAGGCTTGTACCCCAGCCCGAACAAACCATTGAACGCTTTGAATACCGGAAACTCAGTCAAACCCTGATGGTATTTGCCTAATCCAGCACCTGGTATATACCCCTGCCGGCGAATCATCCTGATGACATTTGAATTCGTGCTGGTTAGGAAACAAATTTCCTCATTCATAGCCTATTTGAAAGTGATCACAGTCACCTCTAATGAAAACCTCGTCAAACTGACATCTTCGGATCTTTCCTCAGTTACGTCTGGAGTGATCTGCCCTATCTCGAGATCAAGATCCCCCTTTGCCGTTATCACTCTGTTCCTGCGAATGAACTTCAGTTTTTGGTGAAGAGTAGACGGAACCACCCCGACCTTGTGCATCCACGGACGGCCAAGCAACAGTAAAAATGAAGCCTTAATATCTAAGACTTGGAATTCTACCTCAAAGTCCTCTCCGCCAATCTGTATCTCAGTGACCTGAGTTCCGATTACATCTCGGCGTGTGCCATCATATGCTAGAATACCCTGCTCGGATGGAATAAAATTCTCAGGACTGAACCCCAGGGTTGCTGCGGTGCTTAACGGGCAAACATTCAGCGCAGAGCCGTTGTCAACCAACACCTCTGGCACCTTCTTCTTGTTACAGATGACTGTGATTTTAAGAGGCTTAGTATGGTCTCGGCCCTCAGGAGGTAAATCGTCATCAGCAAATGACAATGTTTTCGCTGCTCTGGCCATGGCTACGAGACTGACAAGCTCATCGGGCAAGGTATTAACAGAAACTTGTGTTGTATTAAGCTCTTGAAGGACTAGCTTTCTGTGCTTTGATGAGGCCATGAGTAAACCCCATACCGAGATATTAGCCTGAGTCTTCATCAGCTGCTTTAACAGGCTCTCATCTTCTTCGTCTGCGCTCACTTTATTCTGCCTCTGATTTTCTGAGTTTCTTGCAACCCCTACCGGGTTTTCTACACTCAATTCTGGTGGTTTGAATACTCGCCCACCTCTGGTCATGTGACACATCTCGTCACACTGATCATCCAGCAACAGCAGTTCGTCTTCCTCTATTCTGAAAACATAAGGTGCATTACTGACATCCTCCTCAAAGTCCTCCATCCTTAGAACATAGGTGGCTTCCTTTGTTTTTTCCATATCAACATTCTGAAGCGCATATGAATGAGATGAAGATGACTCAGCGAGTTCAGCATCGTCAAATGACAGCACATAAGGTTCTTTTTCTCTGAATTCTCTGAGCTCTTCATCGTCAAACTTCAAAACATATGTTTTGTCAGATGTAATAGCGCAAATGAGAGCAGAGGGATCAAGGATGGGCTCATCTACAAAGATAGCGTTTGTAGTGGGAGGAGCAGCAGCACGGTGGTTGGGACGAGGATTCTGAGTGATATTCGGCCTTTCAACTGCAAGCTCATCTTTATCGATCATGTTCTGAATTGCGTGCTTCAAGGCCAAACAGTTCTCAGTCATATGCCCCGGGCCTCTGTGATACTCGCAGTATTGATCCCTTCTCCAGTTTACAGGTAGTGGATTAGGTACAGGTTTGACATCTGGAAGTCTGATCTTCTTGTCTCTGATCAATTTCTTATGTATCATGGGCAGTGGATACGGTAATGGGTCAAACTGTCTGAACTGCCTCCTTATCGCCGGTCCAGCAACTTCCGCAACAGGCTTGGCCACCGGTCTGGTATAACTGACTGCTTGTACTTCCTTCGGTTGGATAATAGGCCTCTTCCCTTCTCGGACATCAGATAGAGTCTTGGCTCTGAGGCCCTTAGCAATAGCATCCTCGATCTGAGTGCCGGTCTTAATCAAATGATCGAAATTCTGATAGTGATGCGGTGCCATGAAGTGAAAGTACTACGGAGACAAGCTCTTGAGGACCAACTTTATCTGGTCTTCCTCTGACATTCTATGGCTCAGTTGGGCAGACTTGCGCCTCCAGCGCCTAATGAAAGATGTGAATGTCTCCTGAGGATTCTGCTTCAACAGCTTCAGATCTCTTTTAGTAACCTCGATCCCTTCATCCATGGAGAATTGCTCTACGAATCGGTTAGAGATTTCTTCCAATGTCCTAATCTCTTCTGGTTTCAACCTCAAAAACCATCTTTTGGCTACCCCTATAAGAGACATGGGAAACAAATGGGCCATCTGCTCTCGGCTTAGGCCATGCTGCTGGGAAAGAGTGATGAACCATCTGACGTGGTTTCTCGGACACCCAGTTCCATCATATTTGTCATAGTCTGGTGCCTTGAACTTAGGCGGGAATATGGCATTAGGGGACATCAGAAATTCAGAAATATCGAATCCCTTGGACGCTTGAACCTTCATGCTCTCAATGTCACGAGCCATCTTCTCATACTTATCGAACAACTCGTTTTCCTTGTTAACCAGAGGGACATAATATTCTCCAGCATATTGCTCCTCTTCTAGATCGATCTCTACGGGAGAGATGACTGGTCTGGTGAGATTAGGAGATATGGCCGGAGGAGGCTGAATGGCGGGATCTCTAGAAGTAGAGACCTTTTCAGTATTCTGATTTTTCAGATGAGTCACTTCATCTTTCAGTCCCGCTATATCTCGGCACATATTTCTCAACATTTCTTGTATAGTTATCATGGGGTCCACCGAGTCAGTAGCCATTTGATTGACTTCAAAAGAACCTGACGACTCTGGTGAAGATGGTAAAGGTGTTGTTGGTGACACAGTGGGATCAAAGTGACGAACAAGTCTAGATACTGAGGTAGATCTAGACCAGGTAGGTTTAGCTTGGGTGTCTTTTTTTGAAGCGATGGTTGCTATTTTTCAGAATCCTGATTGGAAATTAACAAACTAGATTAAATGATTGACAAATGAAATCAGGTAGCTTCCACAAGTAGAGAGAAAAGAAAAGAAACACATTTTGCATTGATTATATCAAGACAGGTTACAACGACAGCGATTGACAACATAAAAATTGATGAAACTTTGAATCGCCAACTGTTTATAACATGTATTAAGTAAAACTCTTTTCTTTATATTTTCATCTATAATGAGACCGGGATTATAATCTTTGACTTTGATTATGTTCAAGTAAAACAAATGAAGACAGTAAAAAAATGATAATCTCATGCCGAAGATCCTCAAGATTCTGCGATCCGAGCTCTTTTGGCCGCAAGCTTTCCCGGTAATTCCCCACATCAAACTTTAGATGATAAGCCAAATCTCTTCTCTACAACCTTATTTCTCAAAGCAGCTATAATGGTTCTGATGAGATCAGGAGACAATTTTTCACAAGGAGGCGGTGTTACAGTCCCAGGAGAACATGGATGTCCTGTGATCTGATGAAGTAAACGGATTGGTGCATAAAAGGTTGACTTTTCTAAACCCATGAGATACACAAATGGATATGGGTAAGTGCTGGTGATAACGTGTAAACACGGATGACTCACACAACAAAATTGACTTTTCTCCACGGGTTGTAACCAATTACACCACTCATCAATGGATTGCGGTTGGTTGGCCATTGGTTGCCAGGACGGGAAATTTTTCAGGGTGTACTTGTCGCGGCTTTTTGGCTGGACGATAGTGAGTTTTTCATAAAGCCATACGTATAACAATTTGACACACCCATAAAAACTATTCTGAACCTTTTAATGGTCAATGCGGTCTAGTCCAGAAAAGGTTTCTGCGAGCATAATAGGAACAGGATTCCTTCCTTTGTTAATCTGGTCTACTACACCAAGCAAAGCCAACGGGGCGGCACGGGAGTCTCCACGAATGACATGACGTGCAAAAACTCCAAAGATTAAGGCGTTACGCTGACAATTCTGAAAATGGGAGTTAGCAGGGTCAATGTTCTTGGAATGTGCCCTTGAAACAAGGTAGAGCATCAACAGTATCATTTTTGAATAGCTCACAGAAGAGGGAAGAGGAATCTATGCTTGAAGGTCGAATCCAGAGTCCTTCAAGTGGGATCTCTAATAAGGCGCACCAATCTTCAAAGATTGGACAGAATTCAAAAGGACCAAATCGAAAAACATGAAGGGTGGGATCCCAGAATTTTGCAGCTACTTGGAGAAATTTCCAATTCACATCGGATACGCTCAAATGATTGAATGTGCTTATAAATCGATCGATCATGCTCCTTTCACACTCACGCGGGAGAGGTTTGGTAACCTCACTAATCCAATCCTTCAATACGTTATTTGACATGGTTAAACCTAACATAGAGATATGATAAGATTATTAGAAAATGAAGATAACCTGGTATAAATAAATGACAAGGACAAATTTAAAGATTAATCACATGGGAAGGATACACTTGATGACACATAATTTTTCATCACTGATCAAGGATGATCAGCAAATCAGAAAGGTAGACCATGGCCACAAAATGACAGAAGTAGGTCATAGACCAGATCTAAATCTGATGATGGATACCAACAACTATTCGATCAATATGATGAAAAATGATAGACCATGGTCATAAAGACAGCAGACAAGCCATCAACCAGATCTAAGACACCACGAGTAGACAAGTAAGGATCTAATCCTACTGAGTAATATATACATAAGTTGAATTTACGATACAACCAAAGAATGGATACATAACCAAAGGGTAGCCAATAAATTGTGACCACGAGAACGACATGTACAGGCCACTAACCCAGTGAAACTGAAGGGGATGCAAATACAACTGATCAAACCAAAAGTTTTCACTAGAAATGAGTTTTAAGCTAATCGAGGCTATACATGGGAATCGAAACAAGGTAAACTGACTCTAAAGAATAGCAGCCATGCTTAAAAATATTTTTGCGAAAAATTGAGCAGCATAACAGCTAGACAAGAGAGTCATGATAAGGTAAACTCATGGTTCAACTAACTTTAAGAAATAGCGGTCATGCTCAAAATGTTCTGGATAAAATCCGGCAGCATAACGACGCTAGATAAGAAAGTCAAAGTAAGGTAAACTCACGATTTTCCTAGCTCTAAGAAATAGCGGTCATGCTCAAAATGTTCTGGACAGAATCCGGCAGCATAACGACGCTAGACAAGAAAGTAAGGTGGACTCAGGGTTTTCCTAACTCTAAGAAATAGCGGTCATGCTCAAAGTGTTCTAGATAAAATCCGACAGCATAACGGCTATACGAAGGATTCCCACAGCTCAACCAAAGGGGATGTAAAATGGGAAGAATAGTAGTACAAGACTCTCAGTAAGAATACTTCTACTCAACTGACAGTAATAAGATAAGCTCACAATCGGTAAATGAAACGTGGTCACAAGAGAAAGATAATCTAATGAATGACTGACTGTAGATGAGAATGTATGACGACGGATCAACTCCTATAATCAACAGATCAAAGGATAAATCATGGCCAAGGTAATGGCGATCAAAAGCCACTGACTAGATCTAGACTTGAGTAAGAAATGGGTATAACCGATTGAAATAAATGAGGAATTCTAACTAAGAGGAGAACCCTAATATACATAATCAGTATATATAGGTATATACACATACACATATATCCTAACCAGGGGCACCAGTCATAATCCTAATCTAGCGGAGTGAAGGAAGTCTCGACTCAAGACAGACTGATGAGTGTACTAGAACCGTGCTGTAGCCATGTAAAATGAGCTACCCTAGTCTACAAATGAGACAAAGCTCCTAACTCTAAGCTTCACATGTGTAAGCAATACATGTTCGACCCTATATGAATGCAATATACTTATATAAACACGGGTACTTCCTAGTTGGGTTTCACTAGGTCAGTAAGTATATACATAATTGTAGACACCCTCATTTTGCTACACTTTAACCAACAATAACCTAATATATTGATCCGTGGAATTTCATTGGTAAAATATGCATCCTCAAATTTTCTGAAAACCAAAATGATAAAGAGATGTACCTGGTAAGATGATTAGATCCAAAAAATTGAAAAAATGCCCTGATTAGTGACTATAGAGTATTAAATCCATGTAAGAGTCCATCTATCATGGATTTATATGTTTTAGGTCATTAATGTCTCGATCTGACTTTACGAATCTTCAATCGGGACAAAATAAGCTAGGGTCACTTCACAGCCCGGGACCTGATTCCTTTTCGAGACCCGATTTCCGTAAATCTTCAGATCGATGGCAGATCTTGACCTGGGTGTATTTCTTTACCAAGGATTTGTGATCATTTAGTCAAAATAATATCAATCAAGGCTAATCTCAAATCCGGATTAAACATTGGGTTACTTAACTAAGCAAAAAAAACTAGTGAAAAGTCACGGATCAAGGCGGGATAAGCGAGATCCGTCGGAATCATTAAATCATTGATAACAAAACTTGTTGATGTCTCAATTATTGTCAATATCATGGTTTAATGGTTTTAACCGTTGACCCAAAGTTGATCGAATCGGTTGGTTCGTTTAGATCGCCGATCTGCTCGATATTTGGAAAAACGATCTACAGGCGGAGATCGGGGGCCCTCATTGGTCGAAAATTTCAAAATCAGTATTTCTATGGCAATATTGGGCTTAAAAGAAAGAGAAAAAATCAACGATTCCAACGGCGAAAGAATTATTGAAATCGGACTTCAAAATCTCCTAAAAACCGCATTTTTCGATTTTCACATTCAAAATATTTGGAAAATCTTTGACAAAGATTCTAGGAGATTTGGTGGCATCATCTCATCCATTCTTTTGATCCCCTAAGAATTGCAATTGATCTCAACTACCCAATCTTAGTCCGTATCTTTGCAAAGATTTCAGGATATTTGGAGACCCCATCTCGCCCGTTCTTTCGATCACATGGAGATTGCAGTTAATCTAAGCCATCCAAGCTGTTGCCATTCTCAACAAAGGCAACCAAATTGGACATTTTCCTTGTCTTGAAATTTGATTCCAAATCCACAAAGATTCCAAGGACAAGTGGCATCATCCTGGACCTTGGTTTGTTCCTAAATCATTAGTGCTTGATCCTGGCCACATAAATGCTTGCCATTTTGAACATAGCCATGGCCTAAATGGAAGATGCCAAAGAAGAGGGAGAATATTCTAGAAAAATTCGATCTTGGCCATTCTTTCCCCTTCCTTTTTCCATCACTCAATCTCCACCCTACACCTCTAGGCCCTAAAGATGGCAACCTGGCTCATCCCTCACCTATAAATACCCATGCTCTCTTCTTTCTCAAGGGAGGGAATAAGACTCAAAGAGAACTACTAGAGAAATCCTCCATATCCCCGTCTTCAAATCTTGTCATATTCAAAGGATACCCAAAATCTCCATCACTTTTTAAGAGGCAAAGGAGAGAGGATCGACATCAAACAACGGGAGAGGTTGGTTTATTTGCTATTATTTAAGTTTAAGATTCATATTAAATTAGAATTCATGTAGGAGCTAGATTTCATGGTCATCTTATTCATGCACCCACATTCATGTTCATCTCTCATCTTCTTTTATGTTAGAATCATATTAATGAAAATTTCATAATCATAGGATGCATCTCTCATCTCTCTCAATCTATCTTCTTTTATTTTATTTTTACAATCCGAAGCCCTCTCCAAACTTCGGTAGAACCTACTCCATTATCAATCGGCCACTACCCTAAGCCCGCACCCTGGTTCACACTCTGCTTCCCCCTGGCTACCCCCTGGTTGTACCCTGGTTCACCCTGGTTCACACCCTGGTTCACATCCTGCTTCCCCTTGGTTAGCCCCTGGTTGCACCTAGGTTCGCCGCTGTTCGCACCCTGGTTCCCTGCTGGTTCGCACCCTGGTTCCCTGCTAGTTCGCACCCTGGTCGCACCCTGGTTCACACCCTGGTTGTACCCTAGTTCGCACCCTGGTTCACCCTGGCCCGCACCCTGGTTCGCACCCTGGTTCCCCCTGGTTAACCCCTGGTTAGACCCTGGTTCACACCTTGGTTGTACCCTGGTTCGCACCCTGGTTCACCCCGGCCCGCACCCTGGTTCCCCCTGGTTAGCCCCTGGTCCGCACCCTGGTTCGCACCCTGGTTGTACCCTGGTTCGCACCCTGGCCCGCACCCTGGTTCACACCCTGGTTCCCCCTGGTTAGCCCCTGGTTAGACCCTGGTTCACACCCTGGTTGTACCCTGGTTCGCACCGGCCCGCACCCTGGTTCCCCCTGGTTAGCCCCTGGTTCACCCTGGTCCGCACCCTGGTTCACACCCTGGTTCCCCCTGGTTAGCCCCTGGTTAGACCCTGGTTGCACCCTGGTTCACACCCTGGTTGTACCCTGGTTCCCCCTGGCCCGCACCCTGGTTCACACCCTGGTTCCCCCTGGTTAGCCCCTGGTTAGACCCTGGTTCGCACCCTGGTTCACCCTGGTCCGCACCCTGGTTCACGCCCTGCTTCCCCCTGGTTAGACCATGGCTAGTCTCGGGTTTGCTCCTAAGTTAGACCCGACTCACTTGACCCTAACCATTAACCCCACCTAAGCCCGAACCCATAGCCACTACCCGACCCCGCATCAGCCACACAAACCCGACCCCGCATCAGCCCACAAACCCGAACCCCGCAATATGATCCCACAAACCTCGGACCCGCAACCCGACCCAACCCGGTTCAGCCCCAACTCGGTTTAACCCAACCCCAACTCGGTTTAGCCTAGCCCAACCCGGTTCAGCCTAGCCCAACCCGATTCAGCCCCAACCCGGTTCAACCCAACCCAACCCAACTCGGATCCGTAACCCGATCCCATCCTGTACCCGTAGCCCAGCAGCCCCTCACATCTCAGACCCCCATTACCCAAGGTCATCAACTCCTTATTCCATTACCTATAGCTATTGGCACCCTCATTCCATCGCCCATAATCATCAGCCCCATTACACACAGTCCTACATCAATAGACCCCACTTTATTAGCTAAATCTAATCCAATGAAACTAACCCCATCAGACCCCATCTTATTAATAATAGCTACGCCTTATCCATCCTTCATCAGCCATAACCCATGCCCATACCATACCATAGCCATGTCTCATGCTTTATTCATCCGGTCACTCCCACCATGCATCAGGTATCGTCAAACCCCGTCTTTGTTTCCATACCCACCATACCACATCCATTATAATAATACAATAAATCCGCCGAACCCCACAATCAGACCCACAACCCGATCCTAATCCCAACTCAGCCACGGCCTACTTGGCCTTACCCGAACCCCGGACTCATTCGCCCTGGACCCAAGCTGGACCCCATACCTGAGCCCAAATTGCACCCAACTTGAACCTAACCCGAGCCAGCCCGGGTCCCACCCAAGCTGACCTAAGTCCAACTCGGACCAACCCAGTCCAATCCCACGTAATCCGGTCTAACTCGGACTCAACCTTGTTCAACCCGGTTCAGTCAACTCAATCAAACCCAAACCGCAACCCGAGTCAACCCAAGTCAAATCGACTCGACCCAAGTCAACTCAATCCAACCTAACTCCCACCTAAACTAAGTTGACTCACTCCTACAAGCCAAACCAAGTCTCACCGAGTCACATCCCTACATGCTAAACCGAGCCGCAACCGTGTTGTACCCTCCCGTCACCCCAACCGAGTTACATCTTATTTTAATTCAACCAAGCTACACCGTCAATCGCAAATCTAATTCGAAGTTCCAAAATCCAGATGTCCAATTCCAAGATCCAAGCCCGAGTTTCCAAACCAAGTTCTCATTTCATTCTCAAACCCATTGGAACTACGTGTGGCTTGATCCCCATCACGGGGTACGTAGGCAACTTGGCACTCCCAAGTTCAGCCGCACATTTCCGCACCTTTCCGCACATTTCCGCTCCTTTCTTTTGCCTCTTTCATTTTCGACACCCTTCTTCATCTCTTCCATTCCCTTTTCACCCTTTCCTTTTCCTTAAACTGTTTTGCATATTAGATGTTTCCTTTTGCTTAGTTGCATGATTAATTGCATGTTTAGATTTCTTTATTTATTATTCGTCCTCATCATATGCTTAGAAATCACATGTTTAGCCATCTTGCTAGTTGTTTGCTTTGGTTTTTGCATGCTTAGTTACTTTGTTGAATTCAGAACTCTTTGGAATTAAAGAAAAAAACCTTAAAGAATCTAAGAACTTACATCAAATTGAAAAACTTCAATTCAAAATCAAAACCTCCAAATTCTTAAGTTTTAGGTTCTAGGATTGAAAAACTTAGAAGTGGCACTCTAGGTTTTCAAAATAGAATTCTTAGAATCCAAAGTTCACAAATATACTAAAAATGTAACTTAGGTTCATTGCATTAAATCTAGGTTCATATAGCATAGGTCACTCCACCTCAAATCAATTAATCAAATTCAACTCAAGTCAAATCTCCTCAATCTCAAAACAATCACATAGGCACATATGCATGTAGTTGCATGTAGGATGCACTCCTGGCCCGCATGAGTCTAAACTGTGAACGGCTAAAAAAATTAGAATGCATCTAGGTTAATAAAGTTTACATTCACCCCCTTTCTTAAACCTAAATAATTAAAGCTTTCAAAAGTTAGGCAAGGTCGGTGCTGTACACTTCGTGCGGTACACCTTCCGACTTCGTAACCAGGTAACTTACCCAGAATTCGAAGCGTAGACCAAATTAACAGAGTTAATCATGGATCCTAGATCCCTAATCTAGATGGCGACTCTGGTCAGTTGCTTCTTTCGTGAAGTTAGGATTTTTATCCTAAATTTATGGAAAAATCAATCATATTCAAATCTAATGGACAAAGGCGCTATCATCATAAAAAAAAAACACACCATTGTGGGACCGACCTCCGGGATGGGATCCACAATAATATATAAAACAAAGTAGGGCTCCAGACTCAATCTATCGGGTACTATGCGTATGAAACATACTTAATATGTATAACTCAAGTGCACCGAGTGTTGTACATAGTATGCTTCATTGCTCATCGGCTGCTGTAAACACAAGTGCACCGAGTGTTTACAGGTGCAGCGCCGGCGCATAGCTTGAAAATAGATTCAACAGCGCCATCAGGGTAAAGATATCACAGTCTAGCGCGCATTGTATCTATCCCGTGGAGCCAATAATAATGAAAAACAATGAAAGAAATAAAGAATAAGCAATATGATAACACATGATGTGCAGTGTATGAATCCCTCATTTTAATTACGCACCTATCTGGTGCCCCTAGATTCTAACGATAGAATTCCCATTTAAAATGATTTTAGCTCAAATTTCTCCAAAGTTAGTAAAAATGGCATTTTTAATGAGTTAGGCAATGTTTCAAGAACTCCCCAGCAGAGTCGCCAACCTGTGAACCCCGATCCGAGGACGGTGAGGGAACGAGTCCGTGCAATCCCTCTGGATCTCCACAACGTGAAGGAGAGCTCTACCAAGGAACTCTCAAAACTGTTGCCACCCTCACAGCATAGCATGAGTGGCGATATAAAAAGAAAGAGATACATCCTGATCCGGAGCCAGGGCTCGAAACCAAGATATATCTGAAGATAACTCAGAGTCGCCATCCATTGACACGCCATGGAACCAAAACAAATGCTCTGTTTGCAATGGATAACCAGAGATACAAAAGGTCCGTGCCTGATGACGAATGGAGAAGGTCCGAAGAGCGCCCCCAATTCGCCCGAGTGCGAACACTTGGTCTCTTATGCCATTTATTATTAACCTTGAAGAGTTTCAAGCGAAAATCATATGAAACGGGAACACGCATCTCCGAGAAAACGTCTATCTAATCATGCATGTCTTGGAGATGAAAATAAGCACACACAAAAGAACCGAAATAAATGTCACCTAATGATAACTAGGTTATGAGTGACATGCTAATAGGTGTCTAAGTTCTTGTGGGCAAACACATGCATGCTACAGCTAAAGGTATAAAGTCTGCACAGGATAAAAAATCTAGAACTAGCAGTTAATCATGAAATGAATTAAGATACAATAAAAGAAGTAAAGAATAAACAGAAACGCAGGCAGATAAAAGAAGAAACATATGAACGAAGTAAAGAATAAGCAGCAATGCAGGCAGATAAAAGAATAAGCATGTAAGAAAGCCAAGAAATGAACACACACTATCATGATCCTATGTAAAAATCGATATACAAACATAAATCCCAAGCATTAACAACAGACCCTAAGACTCTAATGCTTAAGTCCGAGTCCTCGAATGGTCTGATATTCATCCAAAGAAGCCTACGTATCCCCGCCTCCACGAGAATCAAGACAACGTAGTTCTTCGCGTCTATTCTAAGCTATGATGCCTAAGACACCTAGACCTCTATCTTAGACTCGATCTAAAAGACCGGACTAGTTATTAAAACTTCTTGAACGATTATTTAAATTTCAGTGAATTGTAGATTTTAGGACACCCTATATGCCCTAACTAAATGCAGATTAGCCCTAAGCTAATGCAGGTGGTTCCTACAACCTATGTGTAACTAGGCTGTATTTCCTAAGAAAAACAAAGGGTTGACTAACGCATCCTATTCTAGTAATCAGTCGGCGATGTGAATCGCCCACTAACCGGACGAAGGCGCTCCTATAACTCTAGGACAAACCCCTAACTCTAAAACAAGCACACAACAAACAGACAACAAATCAAAACGAAACCTCAACTCTAAAACTCTCTATCTAAGACAAAGTCCTAACTCTAGAAGAAGATTTTTTCGAAAAAAACAATGCTTTGGAAGATTTTTGGTATTTTTAAAAGGGTTAAATGATTTATTTACAAAGTTTGGCTGGACCTGAGATAAGTATCTCAAGCTGCACTACGTACCTCTTAGAAGAGGATCAAGCCAATGTAGTTCGAATCGAACTTCCTAACTACGCTCACGAAAACTTAACTTCTCTAAATGATTTAAGGGTTTTAATATTTTTCAAATGTTTTTGATATTTTTTAAAGTTTTCAAATGTTTTTGAGTTTCAAATTTCTAATGTTTTTGGATTTTAAATCCTATCCAATGCTCTGAATTTTTAAATGCTTTCAATCTTAAAGGGAACACGCAAGTAACACCACAAACTAGGGCAAAGCCCTAAAGCTAAAGGGGAAACCCCGAACAAGCAACCAGTGTCTCAAAGAGACGAACCACAACACGTAAAGAAGTGCCCCAAGAAAAGAGAAAACAATCTAAGATCCCAAGCAGGGAAGGCTCTATATGACTGAGTTAGTCTCTAATGGAAAAACTCCTAACTAATAACATTAGGGAGGAAGTACAAATGAGTCAGAGACTCTCTAATAACACTACCAAGTCAAAGACTCGCTCTAAAAGAGAAGGCCACTCTAATATGAGGCTAGGTAAGCCTCCTAAAGGGGAAACTCTCCATATGAGACAAGGCTTGTCTCTGAGACACAAATGACGTAAACAAGGGTTCTGATGAGACTGGGCAAGTCTCCTAAACAAGAGAGAGCTCCCAGAAAAGTGAACTAATTCCCTATACCTATTAAGGATGGGAACCTAAAAATGATATGGGCATCTCCAGCACTTTGACACTTTTTCCAGCATATGCGCAATTGCAATTTCTTAAAGGGATGCAACAGGCGTAAGGAAATCCTAGGACCAGGTGAGTTAGCCTGATAGTGCAATCCACTGATCCTTGCCCCCTAAAAAAAGAAACGTCAAAAGATAGCATCTGATTCCAATGAAGTAAGCTGAGAGAAAAGAAGTGAAAGCAAATAGCTTGCTTCCAAAACATCAGTTAAGAATAACCCTCATTCCTTTTTGTCTCAAACAAGGAAATTATCAAAAGACCATGAGACACAACTTAAAGCCAAGGAACTATGTACTCAACAAGTGTCGAGAGTGATTGAAGTCTGTTATAGCTACTAAACCTTGAAGTTTTAACATCTTTTCAAAAAGCAATGAACGCCATTATAGAGCTCGCAGAACAATTAATCACAGCTGTACAGGTATCATTTTTCATGACAAACGAGAGGAATGGACGATGCATTGGGGTCATCAAGTCGAGTATCTTGCTTAGACAGCCCCAACCCATTTGTACAGCTTCATTCCTATAAGGACATGAACCCATCCAATCTTTTCTTCCTTACTCCATTATTGAAAGATCATTTAAAATTGTAATGGATTGTCAAAGACAGTCAAATAATGAGAAAAGAGGCGACATTCACTTCACTGTTAAACATAATGATTAAGATATCCCTAGCCTGGAGAGAAAGATTTGGTCAAGCAAACAGATTACTATAACAGAATAATCGCAAAAATCTGCAGCTCATCGATTTACCTCAACCGAAGAAGAAAAACTACAGATCATTTCATTTTCCTGATCTTAAACACCTTAGGCTTTTAACATACAAGAGCTTAATACCAACCGACGTAGATCAAGCATTATGAAAATGACAATATAATCAAAATACCATGCTACCCAATTCAGGAGGAACTCCAACCTTAAGCATTACAAGAACTACTGCATAAGTGAAGATGTGAAATAGAGGACACAGGGCTCATTTTATATCTAATTATGACACCATCATCATGAAGAACAGGTACCTAACAGACATTAGAAATGCTTTTAACACATGTACCCAAAGATTCAAAACCGTTTGATGTACAAAAAGGAAGTAAAGCTTCCATAAAGAGGAGCTATATCCACCCAAAATTACACTTAGACATTACAATTTGACCACTAATGAACCAAAGTAATTTGAAAACAGTTAAAGAGTCAATGAGCTGCTATGTGGGGACTTATCACAACTTCAAACCTTAGTAACTCGATACCAACTTGCAGGCACAGAAATACAGAAAGCAGTGTATACAGCTCCAAATCCGAATGAATGGGTGTGTATACAACTATTTCGCATGGCCATAATCACAAAGTCAAGGAAGAAAACAAAATAGAAATAATTGGGCAAAATTTCAGAACTTGACAAATCCAGTGACTGACATAAGAAGAAACACAACCAAGGAGGACAACTGACAATCACAGAGCATGGACAGAAGGGACATGAATTACCTGATTGAAGAAATCAAGGGCTGATGAGGCTTATGGGTTTGGCAGCCGATGGCGAGACAACCGGATTCGCGTGATAGCGCCCGGATTCCAATGGGATGGCCGGAGATGAAGACCAAAAGATGAGAGGACTTAGTTCTCTCTTTTCTTCCTTGCGAGCTACTGGTAAGGGTAACAAGAGCCTATAATGGAGGTGGATTTAAGATGGAGGTGAAGATTTATAGTGATGGTAATGGCATTGGGGTTTATTAGAGCAAGGGAAAGGAAAAATGAAGATGGCTGATTAGAGGAATGAGGATCGGATTGGGTAATTGAAGGGTGAAATTGAATGAACAGGGAACCAAATGGGTTTTGGTCTTGCTGGAGCTAGTAGAAATGGTTTAAGGTTTGAAAAATGATGGGATGAAGAAAACAGGGGAAGAGTAATGGTGGTAGTGAGGATTGATGGAGGTGTAGATAAGGGGAGACGATTGGCCGGAGTTGGGGGTCGGTCAAAACAGAAATTGGAAGAAGAAGAGTACGAAGAAGATGAAGTGGATTTGGGTTTGTGTTAGAAATGGTAGAAATGGAGGTTGAGATGGGTTTGCAGAGAAATGGAAGAGGGTTTGGGTTTTGGGAGGTGGAGGTTGGTGGCTGTGATGCTGTCGGTGGATGGGGGATGACCAGATTCCGTGGTGGATGGCCGGATTCCGACCGGAGTTGGGAATGGTATTGGGGACGGCGGCTGAGGCAGAGGAGAGGAGAAAATGGTGGAGATGTTCAGAGCTGGGTTGCAGAGAAGGGGTTGGAGATCGATTGAGGTGGGTTTGTGGGAAAGAAGGAGATGTAGGTGGGTGGCTCGAGGTAGTGGTGGTGGCGACTTGGCCGGGTTCTGGCCGAAAGTTGGTCGGAGGAGATGGTGAGGGTTTACAGAGGAGGTTGAAGTGGGAAAAATGGATGTGGGTTTTGATGGGAAGGAGATGGTCGAAGATGATGGGTATCTACCGGAGGAGAGGGTGGGGATGGAGGATCCAAATGGGTTTTTTTTTAAAAAAAGATAAAAATAAAGATGAGGACGATGGCTGTGGTGGTAATGGTGGTCGGAGGTGACAAAGGTGGCCGGAGAAGGAGCCGATGGGAATGGGTTTCAAGGTGGATGGGATTGCCGGATTTAACGGGGTTGGCCGGCGGAAATAGGTTTAATGGAGGTGGAAGATGGTAATGGGTTTGGTATTGCAGAGAAATGGGAATGGGGTGGTGGTGGCCGGAGGTGGTGGTGGTGGCTAGAGGTGGGTTTGAGTAAGGGTGGCCGGATTCCTCCCTCTTCTTCTTCTTCCTCTCTCTCTTTCTCTTTTCTGTGTTTCTCCCTTCTCGTTTCTCCCTTCTCTGCTTCGAACGAGAGAAGAAAAAAAATCCTCTTAAACCCTAATTCGCTAGGCGCCTATATAGGGCATTGATAAATTCGACCTCTTTTCTCCCGGGACAGCCCCCCCTCTATGCATATTTATGACTACTCCTTACTCAATAGGGGTGGGCCAGGAAAGAAATGGTCTTAAAAACAAATGATATATTCTGCCTCCTTCCTCTCTTTTGGACAGCCCCTATTTATGCATTTTGTACATTTCCTAACCTACAGGGGGGGGCAATTAGAAAACAAAGAGGACAAAAATCTTGGCAAAATATCTTCTCTTGAAAAATCATCTCAACCATCCAAATCACCTTTTTATTCAATGGTGAGGATTTGGAGCCCTCTAACCACCTAGGAAGCTTCCTACGATTCTCACATAACTAATTCTGTTGCATACTAATCCGCATACCCCATGTTTCTCCCTGGACAACCCATTACGGGAAATTTGAACTGGTTTTCTAGATTCCTGCGCACCCTCTTTTCTGGCTGAATCACCACCCTTATTCCTACACTACACTACACTACTCTACAAATGCCGTCCGTTTGCTAGGCAGACCACGACGGATTTTGATGAAATTTTATGGGGACTCTAGTGGGACCCTAACCTAGCTTGGGAACAAATTTAGGACATTAAAACACTAGTTTGATAGGGTTTTCATCCTATCGATGCTTATTAGGGTTCGATCAAAATGGGGTGTCTACACATATGAGGAATGGTATACACATTTAGAATCATATGATAAGACATAAAGGACAAGATTAACTTTCAAGCCCTCCCTTTGAAAAATGATCATGCAATGCATGAATCCAAAAGGTGGTCCTCACATAGACTCCAAGGGATCTTTAAATGAACAATTTTAGATCAACCCTTGGGCTACAATGACACTCTACTCTTTATGTGTCGGTTTATCATGAATAAAATTATAGCCATAATCTAGCTCTACATGATACACAAGCATAGCAAAAAAGATTTTCAATCTTTGGCTCATGCTCCTCCTAAATGTGATATCATATTTTTCAAATTCAAGTTTTAGTTCCCTAAGTAACATACATAATTAGCTAGGGAGATCTAATATAAATGTATACCTATTCATATTTGAGATGTTGGCACAAGGCCACATGGTTAAGTATTTTAATTATGATGATGGTACCGTCCCTTAAGAGGGCATAAGCACCGATTGAATGGGTTTTAACTTAAGGTTTGACATCTCATAAATATAGATACTATTAAACAAGGGTGATAACTATAGAATATATATAACCAATTTGAGCTCAATTCTATAGGACTAAGACATAGTAAGAATGGTCAATAAAGTACCATGTCTTAGAGAGACATCCATGGCTCATAAAGGTGAGAGAATACCTCATGAGAAAGACATGATCCATATCAAACACATCCATTGATAGTCTACCATGTTTGGAGATAAGAACATGACAGAAGAAGTACATAGTCCAAACATCTACTTCCTACATCCACAACCACCTATGTAATGACAAGGCATTAAGCACAAAGTGCATAATCCTATGAAAAACCGAAGTGTATGGGAGACAAGTGTTCCCATCACAAAGTATAGTGTACCAACCACCATAGTGTGTAGATGCCTAAATAAAGTACTAGATTCAAATAAAACTTTCAATTTTTACTCAAGTGAGTTTTACATGTTGAATCTAGATTCATTGTCAACTTTTCCTACATAATAAAATCTTATATGACTTCAAGGGAAGAATCCAAGGACTCTAAGGATGTACCTATTAAGTGATAACACCTTGGGCACATGTATTCCAAAGAGAACTACCATGACTAAATACATATGATATCATCTAACTTTCAAGGTTCATACTAGGCATGAGAGTATATCCAATTAAAGCTTTCGGGAATACAAATGCTTTAAACCTATCAAAGATTTCTTATTGCTTTTAATGATAACTATTAAGCACATAATAAGAAAGTCTTGTGTGGGGATTGAAAGGACAACTAGGTGCTAAGCAATATGTAACTATATTTACTCACCTAGAGCATAAAAGATGTCTAAGAGGTGATCATTTTCCTAGACATGGCATTTAATTTCTTAGTTTTGCTATAAATGATATATAAATCACTTTAAATACCAAATAATCTAGCAAAAGCCAATTTTGTCCAAACGAGAGTTCAAATATGAAAGATATACACTTATGGGTTTAACTTGAACTCACGGGCAAAGAGGAAGTTGATATTCATGTAAGATCAATCATGATTTTCACATTAAGTATTCTTTTGTGGCTTGTCATGTGGATGAGTACTAAGTGCAATAAGATTTAAGTTATAGTGTGTGCACTTAGCATAATACATATAGATACATAAGAATCAAACAAGATAGGTCTATTGTATCTATAATTTGTTTCTTCTCAAAAGATGTGAACATGAAGCACAAATGACTAGATGCAAGGAGATCAATCTACTTTAGGAATACAGCATCTAGCATCCAAAATTATAAAAGATTTAACAATTTTGCACTAATATAAACTAGATGTTAGCATAGAATATCTAGGGAACCTTTTCCAATAGATATGACAATTAAGCATAAGGATATTGATCCATGATTTTCAAGCAAATAAGTACATGGTATCTATTCCATCAAAACCTCTAAAAGATATTTACATTTTAAGCTCAAAGTATCAAAGTCTTATTGTAAAACAAGTTTAAGCACATAGACTTTGAATTCCAAAAAGAGATTTATCATTAAAGCACAAGCATGCATAGATACATTGAATCAAAACAAGAATAAGCACATGGTATTTATGCAAGCAACTTTTTAAATGATTTTCAATTAAGCACATTCCCTAAATCTACTAAGTATATGAAACTCAAGTATGGGGTTTGGGAACCCAAACCATTTTAGGTCCAATCAATTTTATTCTATGTGATGTGTCTTTTATTTTCCATACAAATTTGGTTGAATTTACAAATCTAAACATGCATTTAGGCTTGTAATGTCCAAGTCTTCCACAATAATCACAACAAATAGAAGCATCTGTAGATGGACTAGATGAACAACAAGAATGTTTATAATCACACACATGTTTACCACATTTTTCTTGTTGGGTCTTAGATTCCAACTCAAGTTTTTGTTTTTTTAATTTCATCTTCTCAAGTTTATCTTCCAAGCGATCAATTTCATGAGATGAATTTGCTCTTAATTCCTCTTCATCTTCCTTCAAACAATTAAAATTTTCAATAAGTTCTATATTTTTATTTTTCAAATCTTTACATCTTTGAACTAAGTCAACATTTTTGTTTATCAAAATTTTGTTGAGTTGACCTAATTTTTCATTTTTGGAAACGGTTTCAACTTCCATTTTCAAATTTTCAATTTGATTTTGTAAATCGAAAATTGACTTTTTGAAACTATTTTCATTTGCAAAAGAGTTTTGAGAAACTTTGTTTTGTCCACAAATAATATTTTCATCAATAGATACACTAGGACAAAAAAATTTCTTATAGATGTTCTCAAGTGTAGTCCAAATTTCTTTTGCATTAACACATGAAGATATTTTTACAAAGATATCTTTAGAAATTTCACAACACAATGCAATCATAGCTTTAGAATTAAAGAAAATATTTTCAAAGCAAGCTTGTTGCATTTTTTAGGCAAGATTCTTCTTTAATTATATGCATTATTTCACAATCTAGGGATTTGAGAAAGAATAACATTTTAACTTTCTATGAACCATAGCTTGTTCCATCAAAGAATGAAGGAGCAAGATAGGATTGGCCTTTCTCAAAATCCATAGGGGTTGCCAAAATAGATCTTTTTTCTTAAAGAAATTTGAAAATTCAAAAATCTATATAAGAGCCTTTAGCTTTGATACCAAGTGAAATCCTACTAGGCAACCCAAGATGGGGGTGAATTGGGTGTCTTTATAAATAAAAAATTCTTTTGAAAACTCTTACTAAAATCACCCTAGTTTTATCCCTTGTTAGTTAAGTTGAAATAGTTAAGCTTAATCAAATATCACAAATTTATATAAGCTTAAACACCATTGTTCAACAACACACTTAATTAAGAGATTTAGTTGCCTAATTAACAATGTAGATGTATTTAAGTAAAATGCCAATACTAACTCACTCAATTCTAAATATGTAATGTAAAGCACAAATAAGAGAGTGAGAGAGGGAGTGAGAAATAGAGAAATACCATCACAAGTGACACAAAGATTTATCGTGGTTCGGCCAACGGCCTACTCCACTCTACTCAAGATCGCACTTGAGGATTTCCACTATTGAAGTCTCCACCACGCCCGGCTCCAAGACTTTTACAACCTAAGGGAATTAAATGAGGATGCCCTTTCCACATTTACACCGACTCTCCTACTTCACCGAGTTCTAAGCGCTTCATCTAAGGGAATTAAACACGGATGCCCTTGCCACCGATTCCAAACTCTCCAAGGAACTTACACAGCGTTCCTTTCGCCAAATTTACAACGATGAAGAAGTTAAAAGCTTTGCCTCTATGTAGGCTACAATGCAAGTTGAAGCTCACTATAAATCTCTCAAATAGATGTACAAAGTATAGCCTAATCCACTCTTAAATGATTTCTCAAAATCAAGGCACAAAGATAAGTGGGCGAGAAAAATCCAAAAATGATGGCCAAATAATTTTCAAGGATTTTTTAGAGTTGGACCATGTTCATTATCTCTTTTAGACCCTTTGAATAGGTACATATGAAGTCCCAACTCAATATGACCGTTTGGGGGGCAAAACAGTCAAAACTGGGTTAAACAATCAACTAGCTGTTGGGCCACCACGGCTACATTTTTTTTGTCCCTGGTTGTTTTCTCGGAGCTTTGAGAAATGTTTCGGAGCTCCGAGGCTGGATTTCCATCAATCTGCTTGCTACTTGAAATATTCATATCTCCTTCGTTTCTTGTCGGATTTCGATATTTTTATACTCTACGAATATGAAAAAATGAGAGCTATCTGTTAAAAGTATTTTAAAAAATACATGAAAATATTTTAAATAAGTTTTGATAGGATTTAGTTGTTGGTCCAGGTTGTTTCTTCGAAACTCTGTTTTGTTCAATGTTGTGTTGAATCCCATATGGGTCCCAACATGTTGGTACACTACTATGGCCATTCACTTATCCATTTAAGTCCTTAAAAGGTGTGTTGGTCTTTTTGGAAAATATATTTTTAAGGGATTTTAAGATGTGCCTTGATAAGATAAAACAGAAGAGACAGGTGATACAATCTACCATTTTTACCACTCTCTTGAATGAACTCTTTAGGTAGCCATTGCTTGATCTTCTCTTTGAGTGCATGGCTTGCTTTGGGATCTTCAAGGTTGAGCTTCTTTGCTTGACACCTTCCAAAGATGATGCCACCATTTGGTTCAAGCTCCTTTGCAAGTTGTTGATCCACAAGCTTTGGCCTTCATTGATCTTCCTTTGTTTGTTCAATGCTTTGAGATGGTTGATGATGAGCTTCTCCTTGTTACCTCCAAGGCATGTATGGATCCTTTGTATGCTTTAGCTCCATTGACACGTGTTTGGTTCATCTTCAAGCATAGGCCATCAAAGGTGTGTGCTAGCACGGATTGACTTGTGAATTTTCTATCAATAGCAGAACACTCAAGGCAAACAATTAGCCTATAAAAGACTAATCAATTTGCATTTGTTAATCACCAAAACAAGGTGATTGAGTAAACCCATGGGAAACTGTTGGGCTAACATTACCGCAAATACATTTTACAGACTCCAACTTAACATGGTATCGGAGTGAAGTTCCTTCAACCATGGCGCAGCTCTGCTTTCTGAAGTAATAATCACCCGCAAATTGTTATAAAAATCAAAGTATCTAAATAGAAAATAAAAATAAAGAAAAAAAACCCTACATATATAATTGTACAAATAACACATTTTAAACCAATAACCAAATATCTAGAACTAAAAATTATTTGAGATGCCGTTTGATCTTGTGGGTTCCAAAATTGATGGTCTAATGGCAAGAAATCACAATCATTAGGCCATTTGATCATGACTTGCAAATAATACCTTTTTTTTATTTGAACGGTTCCCATCATTCTATTTCTCATGGTTCTTGGTCTATGACGTGTTTGTAGATCAATGCCTTTGATAAATAAGCAAGTAGCACACATACAAATGCAGCGATAGTTAATAATAATTTAAAAATATCTGTAAGGGTGGGGGGTGCATAAATTTGTGTTAAGAAAAACTACTATGTACAGCATGGACCCGTTGTCATATGAACGGCAATGTAATTAGGACCAAGAATATTATTGTCCATCACAAGCCCAGCTGATTGCTCTCGATCCCATTCTCCATAGATGATTTTATATCTCTAATCTTTGATCAAGTTGATGAAAATTATGCCTTAAAGACGTCTCTAAGTTGTTTATTTTTCCATATCTAGATCTTGCGAATGAGATCTCAATTCGGCATAGACTTGGACGTGGTGCCGACGTGTCTTTCTTGGCAATCCTTCAAGTACAAAAGTCATCCATAGGTGCCGCTTTCAATTGGCTTCAATGCAGAAAACTCACCAATTGGGCAATCTTGACCATTGGATCGGGGCCATTCAGCCAATTCGGTATTTTTGACAATTAGTCATTGGTTCCAATGGCATTGCAAGTGCAGCTTACATGGAGGAAATTAACCTGTATAATTAACTTTGGTGTGTTTTTATATAGTGTAAACCCGTCAAGTATTTTTAGAAAATAGCTGTATGGCTTACACCATAGGATGATCCAAACCGTCCAATTGATGGGCCACAACACAAATACATTGTGCCCCAAAAATCATTTCTATAGAATGATATCAAGCCTTAGATCCATGGAGGTTTCTATAATATGCAGTTCCTGAATAGATTGTTGGGCTAGGATCATTATAGGGAGATGATATTTTGGGCACAACTAGACCTGGCAAAAGGGTGGGCCTGGTTGGGTTTCCCATATGGGTTCGGTCATAAATGACCCGGAATTTTATGGGTCACAATTTGGTGAACCTAGATGCCCCCGCCCTCCCGTACGGACCGAGTGGACCTGCGGGTCACCCGGGTTTTCTTTTCTTTTTTTTGCTATTTTTGTTCCCACACTATAATAGGATGATCCAAGCCGTCCATGAGATGGGCAATAATGTAAATAGGTTGAGCCCAAAAATTTATTTCCATGGGATGATCCTAGCCCTCTGATCTGTGTAGGAATAGCATATTATTAAATATGCAATTCCTATATTGATCAGAGGGCTAGGATCATCCAAAGGTAATGATTTTTGGGGCACAACCAATTTAATTTGTGTTCCATCACACGGACGGTTTAGATCATCCTAAGATATGGTCCGCATAGTACAATCTGAAAAATACGGGATTATAAGGGCTTACACCATATAAAATCTAAATCATTTGGGTTTTTATGGGCACCCACGGTGTCACCCGGCCCGGCCCAGTTTTGACGTGACCCGTATGGGCCGGGTCAAATTTCAAAAGGGTCACTAACTAGTGATCCCGACCCCGTAAATTACGAGCAGGCCGGGTGGACCCAAGGGTCCGGGTCACTTTTTGCCAGGTCTAGGCACAACCTATTTATCTTATGGCCCATCATCAAATGGACGATTTGGATCATCCTATGGTGTAAGCCGTACTGTACTATTTGAACAATACTGGACTAAACGGGCTCACAACATATGAAATCTCAACTTTGTTATTCCAAAGACCCACTTTTCCATTGCTCATTTAGGGGTCTTTTTAGTAGAGATGTCAACGGATCCACTTCAGATCGGATCCACCAATGTCACAGTCAAGATCCATTCAAATTCTTTATCGGTCGAATTGTATTTAGATTGTTCTTCGGATCCTACTTTCCACGTCACGATTACGATCCATTTTAATTCAGACCGTCCATCGGAGAACTGAGCTAAGTACACAATTAAATTTTTTTTTTTTAAAAAGAGTTACAATGCGAGTCCACTCTTAGTGTGTCTATATGCATTTTCTTCAAATAAATTAAAAATTTATTTAATTTATTTAATGTATGAGTAAAATAATACTTGTAAACAATAACATTAATCTAAATTACATACATGAATATAATGTATAACTATTATCAAAGAATATGATGTATAACAATAACATCTAGTAATAACAAAATGATGAACTAATAGTATATTCCTGATAGCATATATGTTCAATAGACTAGCATAATTAAAGCATAATGGTGGTGTTGCGATTTTGAGGTGATTATGGAGTGGCGGCCGGGACTGAGAAGAGGTGGTGGAAGTGGCGTATGGGGGGAGATCGTGGAGGGGATCGGTGGCCGGAGGAGGAGTTCAAAATTTCTTCTTCTAAATCTCATAGCAAAAGAAAAAAAACCCTAAAACACGAGAGGCGAGAAATTGCTTTTGAGTCGTAAAATCACACTCCACTTCATTAATTAAAGGTTTTGGAGAAAATACCCTTAAAAAAATGATAAACATTATGAAAATTTGGAGGGTATTTTGATAAAACAATTCGGATCGTGACTATCCAATAGATATATGTTGCAAGCCCATATCCAATCCGAATATTTTCGGATCCCACATTTGATGATCCAAAATAAGCCCATAAATCCTATTGATATGTTTAGATCCTGTTCAATAATGTTCGGATTCGGAGGATCTATTGGACTGTCTGGATCCATTGAAACCCCTACTTTTTAGCTCAAATACTTCATTGAAATAACATAAATATATAAAGAAGAAAATGAGGCATTTTTCCGGCAACAAACGAGCGTTGGGAGCGTCAGATTTTATCAAAGTCATCTCTCTCTCTCTCTCTCGGAAAATAATAGAAAAGTAAAGTCAAGAGGAGAGAGAGATTAGAGGAAGAAACGCAAGAGAATGCGAGAGAAATAAATATAGGGTGGTGGGGTCCAGAGAAAAGTTGGGCAGCAAGAGAGGACGGGCAGCTGCCCGTCTCTCTCGATGTGACCGCTGAAAGACTGAAACCCACATGTGCAGCTGTTTCTTGCTATAATTTTCACTAACTTCCATTTTTCTTTTTATTTATTTGTTGTATCTTCCAGCTTGTTGATAATCTTCTTCTCCTTTTTTAAATTCATTTTAGCCTTTCTTCCTTAGTTAATTGTTTTTTAATATTGATTGATGCTCCAAGAAAGAAATATTAAATTCACTGTCTTTTATATTGTACATTGACCCTGAAAATTTCCTGCTGTTAAAATCTCCTATTTTTATCTTTTCATCTCTGTTTTCAAGCTTTGTAAGTGTTGTTTTTGACGCATTAGCTGTGTCGGCGGAGATATTGATAAAGGTTGAAACGAGTGGCAGAGAGGCAAGGCTGGTAGTGTTTTTTTTTTCTTTTTTTTTTTCATCTGGTCATTTGTCCTTGGCGTTTTTACTGAGAAAGGGTAGTTCGTTTTGGGTTGTTGTTTCATTTGTGGGGTAAGAAGCAAGGAATAATAAGAGAGAAGAGAGCTTTCTGTTGCCTGTCACAAAGCCACAAAGCTTGCCCCATCTCATACCTACTCAGATGGGGGAGCTCCTTTTCTAGGGTTTTTTCTAGATCGAAAAATACTAGCTTTCATTATCTGGGTGTTGCTCCAAACCTAGAAAATTTGGATCTTTGAGTTACTATTTCAAGGAAATCTTCAGATCTAGAGAGAAACTGTGTTTCATCAAAAGTAGTTGTCATTTCTTTTGATTTTCTGCTCCATGGAGGCCAGTGCGGGTCTAGTTGCAGGTTCTCACAACAGGAATGAGCTTGTTGTCATCCGCCGCGATGGGGAATCAGGCGTAAGTTTGGTGATTTCATTTTGGGTTGGTTAAAGTTAGGGTTTTGCAGGGTCTTGCTTTATACATTATGAGTTTTGTACTTGATCGTTGAAGAATTTGGGGTTTTTATAATTTTTGTTGTGTTGTTCTTGCAGCCTAAGCCTTTGCAACAATTAAGCGGGCAAATCTGCCAAATTTGTGGTGATGATGTTGGACTAACGGTTGATGGAGAACTCTTTGTGGCCTGTAATGAGTGTGCATTTCCTGTTTGTAGAACTTGTTATGAGTATGAGCGTAGTGAAGGCAACCAAGTCTGCCCTCAGTGCAAAACCAGATTCAAACGTTTAAAGGGTAATAATCCTTTTTGCGAGATCTTAAGACCCCTTTGTGATTTTCTCCAAGTATCTTAAACCCTTCCCGAATTTTTCGTTCTTGCTTCGAATTGAATTATGGGTGTTTTGTTTTTTCTTTATTAATTTTGAGATTTAGGAAATTTTTGGAAATTTGCAGGGTGTGCTAGAGTTGCTGGTGATGAAGAGGAAGATGACATTGATGATCTTGAGAATGAATTCAATTTTACGGGGAGAGATAAGCAGGATATGCAGTATCTTGCAGAGGCCATGCTTCAGGGTCACATGAGCTATGGCCGAGCCGGTGATGCTGACATGCCTCAAGTAGTTCATACAATGCCTCAAGTCCCTTTGCTCACCAATGGTCAAGTGGTACCTACTCTACTGATCATGCTTGAATCTTGGATTTTATTGTTTAATTTCTTGTAATACTTTGTTGTCTCGTATTATTGTGTAATGGGTTTCTCATAGATGGGTTTTCTTGTGTTGACTTACTTTGGAAATCTGGATCTTTTCTTTTGGTAAATTTCTTTTTGAGGATCTTAATTCTAGTTAGATGAATATTATTGGTTGCAGGTTGATGATATTCCTCCGGAGCAGCATGCTTTGGTACCTTCTTTCATGGGTGGCGGAGGGAAAAGGATTCACCCCCTTCCCTTTTCAGATCCTAGCCTTCCAGGTATTTGGATCTGTCCTTATATCCATTTATGTGCTTTCATTTTCGCCTGCAAATTGCTTCTTAGAACCTGTAAAAGCTTCATTCATTCTTTGGAAGGTTAATGTTTTACCTAGCTGGGATGTATTCTTCTTCTGCAGTGCAACCCAGATCCATGGATCCTTCTAAGGACTTGGCTGCTTATGGTTATGGGAGTGTCGCTTGGAAGGAGAGAGTGGAAAATTGGAAGCAAAAGCAAGAGAAATTGCAGGTAATGAGGAATGAAAATGGCGGCAAAGATTGGGATAATGACGGTGATGGACCAGATCTACCATTGTAAGCCCTTGACACCTCTCTAGGATCTATAACATTTATGGGTTATAGATGATGCTCACAGCAATGCTACCTTTTATTGTCATAGTTAATAACTTATTTTAACCATTATTAACATTTCCTTGGATAACCTGTGATCTAAGCTCTTAAAGTCTAGATTCTGTTACAATTTCTGATGGATTATATACTGGTTATGGTAATATAGTTGGTCAATTATGTAATTTCATAGTTTTATAAATGTTGTATGTTTTATTAATCTGTTTTCATTCATGTGAGCCCTCAAAAGTTGAGAGGACTCCAGGATTTGGAGAATTGATTGATCATATGGTAATGATTATTTTAATATACAAAATGATGAATTAGTTGTGGTAATTATTTTTTCAATGTTGTATTTGATAATTCAGTTACGTAATGGCAGATAGTTTGATCTGTCCAAAAAAAAAGAAAAAGAATAGAAATCACACCATGTTGACAGATTAATTATATTAGCTGGATTTTTGTACTCCTGTCGCCCCTTACACTTCTACAGATTACAAAAGGTGGTGCATTACATGATGATGGTCTTTCTAATGCTTGTATATGATATCAATTGCAATTCAGCTACATTGTGTAGCCATATTGTTGGGTTATTATGTCAACTGGCTCTTTTCTCTTGTAAGCCCTTGAAATCTGCCTCCCTTCAATCATGGAAACTTGACAGTTATGTGATGATACTTGTGGTTAAATTTTTTTAAAAAATGTGATGATACTTGTGGTAATTATGATCTTTGATGTTGTATTTTATAATTAAATTGAGCATTTGTATATATCTCTCTCTAGGACAGTTATGATAAATAGCTTTTGTACTCTTTTTTTTTACTCTGTTAAATTGGCCATCTTTGAAATTTACAGATTGGAAATTTTATTTTTGTTTTTATTTCATTTTATCAGAATGGATGAGGCCAGACAACCCTTATCGAGAAAGTTGCCCATTCCATCCAGTCAAATCAACCCATATAGAATGATTATTATAATCCGACTCGTAGTTATTGGGTTTTTCTTTCACTACCGAGTCACACATCCTGTAAATGATGCCTATGCACTCTGGCTCATATCTGTTATCTGCGAGATCTGGTTTGGTATTTCTTGGATTCTTGATCAGTTCCCCAAGTGGCTCCCCATTGACCGGGAAACTTATCTCGATAGACTGTCCCTAAGGTCAGTGCTGAGTCTGACTATTTTGTTTTTGTTTTGCTTTCTTTTCCAGTTTGACTGAGTTCCCATCTTAACATGCGACCCATGCAGGTACGAGAAGGAAGGCCAGCCTTCTCAACTCTGCCCAGTTGATTTATTTGTGAGTACGGTGGATCCTCTAAAGGAACCTCCATTGGTCACAGCAAACACGGTTCTCTCCATTCTTGCTGTGGACTACCCTGTTGACAAAGTTTCGTGCTATGTTTCTGATGATGGTGCTGCAATGCTGACATTTGAAGCATTATCAGAAACATCAGAGTTTGCAAGAAAATGGGTCCCATTCTGCAAGAAATTCAATATTGAGCCACGGGCGCCAGAGTGGTATTTTGCTCAGAAGATAGATTATCTGAAGGATAAGGTTTTACCTTCATTTGTCAAGGAGCGGAGGGCGATGAAGGTATGGAGCATGTAGACAAATCCATTTAGCTTTTGCTTCTCACTTCCTCTTATGGTTTCTAGTATTCAATTTTATAACTTGAATTTTTTTATTCATGCAGAGAGAGTATGAGGAGTTCAAGGTTCGTATCAATGCGCTGGTTGCGAAAGCCCAAAAGGTCCCAGAGGAAGGGTGGACAATGCAGGACGGGACTCCATGGCCTGGGAATAATGTCCGAGATCATCCTGGGATGATTCAGGTCTGAATTTCAAGTTTCAGAACCATAATTTCTGTTATCTTTTCTTCTCCTTTTGACCATTTCATTTGATATAATTCTCCATTTCTTGAAATTCAGGTCTTTTTAGGCCAAAGTGGGGGACATGATACAGATGGAAATGAATTACCCCGCCTGGTGTACGTCTCTAGAGAAAAACGACCCGGGTTCAACCACCACAAAAAGGCCGGCGCTATGAATTCCCTGGTAAATGATAGTACCCTTTATCTCCCACACCCCTTTTTTAATGTTTCCTGATGGAGGCAATCTATGTGTTAATGAAAATGACATCAAAAGAAAAAAAAAAATTTGAAGTGTCTGTGATGCGTGTTGGATATATGTCAGACAACTGGCATAACTATGGCGCAAAACCATTAATCCAATTTTCATGTTTTCTGATGTTTTTTACCTATGCATGCAATTTATTATATTTATATAAAAATGTTGTATTTTTCAATCGTATCAATTAATTTTCCTTACTGGGTTCCTGGGGTTAGCTTTTCTGACTCCGACACCCATGTTCTTATCCAAGTTGCATTATAGATAAATTTAGGTCTTACTTTTTGTTGCACATATATTTTAACAGGTTAGAGTCTCTGCTGTGCTCACGAATGCACCTTATTTGTTGAATCTGGACTGTGACCATTATATCAACAACAGTAAAGCTCTCCGAGAGGCAATGTGTTTTATGATGGACCCATTATTGGGAAAGAAAGTATGTTATGTACAGTTTCCGCAGAGATTTGATGGTATTGATAGACATGATCGATATGCCAATAGGAACACCGTGTTCTTTGACGTAAGTATGAATATCTTCAAATCTCGAGCTACTTGGTTCCTGTCTCGTTGACATTTTTTTATCAATTAGAATGAATGTGAAAAATGGCAAATCTCCTTGTGCGCAGATCAACATGAAAGGTTTGGATGGAATTCAAGGGCCCATTTATGTCGGCACGGGGTGTGTATTCAGAAGACATGCACTCTATGGATATGATGCTCCAAAAACAAAGAAGCCACCTACAAGGACGTGCAATTGTTTGCCAAAGTGGTGCTGCTGTGGGTGTTGTTCTGGGAAGAAGAAGAAAAAAGCTGCCAAGGCTAAGCAAGAGAAGAAAAAGAGAAATTCCAGGAGACACGAATTGGGAGCACCTGTGTTTGCTTTGGAAGGGATTGAAGGAGGGATTGAAGGAGGAGTTGAAGGTAAGAGTGTTAAGACAACTTGTTTTTATAAGTGCCAATCTGAGTTTGCGCTGGTTCTAAACTAATGATGTTTTTCTTGTTATCTTCTATTCAATTTCTCAAGAAAGAAAATTGTCCAGTATATGTTTAGGTTACATTAGTTACTTGATCCTTGAAGATTGTTGACCGGGGTTGGCAATTAGGATGACTCAATCAGCTGATCTTTGGTTCACACCTTTTCTTCCAGAGCCATAATAATTATTTGGAAGTTGTGATTCGACCCTTTTAAAACTATTTTCCAAAACCTTGTTGGCCAGGTTGAAACTCTGGTTATTTGTTGGAGTTGATGATTGACTTGGCTTATTTTTGTTTCTTCAAAACTCTCTTCGATCAATTTGGAACTGCACTATTTCTCACATATTGGCTAATGTATGTAAATCATCACTATAACCAATGATAGACTTTTAGATATTTGAAAATTTGAATTTGTTTTAAATGTTTCAGAACTCTAGAACCTTTTCTAACAGTTGGCAAAAATTGGCAGTGCATTCCGTTTAGTTACTTTTCGAGCCCATTTTTCATTTTTTGATTCTTGTTCCACCTGTGGCGTCAGTGATTTCATGGTGTTTATGAAAAATTGGAATTGGTTTTCTTTTTAGCCTTTGTTTCTTATTTTAACTTATACTGAGCTGTTTGCAGGGATTGAGAGAGCGAAATCAGTTCTGTCTGATCAGAAATTGGAAAAGAAATTTGGGCAGTCTCCTGTTTTTGTTGCATCTACACTGCTGGAGGACGGCGGGGCACTGAAAAGTGCTAGTCCAGCTTCTCTATTGAAAGAAGCCATCCATGTTATTAGCTGTGGCTACGAAGACAAGACAGACTGGGGAAAAGAGGTAATGCTATCACTCTGATCTTCTAACCCCTCTCTAAATTATAGCCCCTCTCAATTCTTTGTTGATCTTTTGTCTGAACCAAAAGCTTTATCTTTCTAGGTTGGATGGATCTACGGTTCCGTTACAGAAGATATCTTGACAGGCTTTAAGATGCACTGCCATGGGTGGCGATCCATATATTGTATTCCATCAAGGACTGCATTTAAAGGATCTGCACCCATCAATCTTTCTGATCGTCTGAATCAGGTCCTCAGGTGGGCTCTTGGATCTGTGGAAATTTTCCTGAGTAGGCATTGCCCTCTCTGGTATGGGTATGGAGGTGGTTTGAAATGGTTAGAGCGGCTATCTTACATAAACGCTACAGTATATCCATGGACATCAATTCCATTGCTCGCTTATTGTACCTTACCTGCCGTGTGCCTGCTCACTGGAAAATTTATTACTCCCGAGGTAAGAGTTTCACATACCACAATGTCTAATGCTCCATTGCAATGGATTTTGTAATTTTGCTGATATTTTGTTTGCTTTTGCAGCTTAGCAATGTGGCTAGCTTATGGTTTTTGTCACTTTTCATCTGTATTTTTGCCACGGGTATATTGGAAATGAGATGGAGTGGCGTTGGCATTGATGACTGGTGGAGAAATGAGCAGTTCTGGGTTATTGGAGGTGTTTCAGCCCATCTTTTCGCAGTCTTTCAGGGTCTCTTGAAAGTTCTTGCCGGTATTGATACCAATTTCACTGTGACGTCGAAAGCTGGAGATGATGCAGAGTTCTCAGAGCTGTATATATTTAAGTGGACAGCATTGCTTATCCCTCCGACCACCTTACTGATAATAAACCTAATTGGCGTGGTTGCTGGTGTTTCAAATGCAATAAACAACGGATACGAATCGTGGGGACCTTTGTTTGGGAAGCTTTTCTTTGCCTTTTGGGTGATTGTTCATCTCTATCCTTTCCTCAAAGGTCTATTGGGCCGGCAAAACAGGACACCCACTATCATCATTGTCTGGTCAATTCTCCTTGCTTCTATTTTCTCTCTCTTGTGGGTTCGGATTGATCCTTTCTTGGCCAAGTCAGATGGACCGGTATTGGAGGAATGCGGATTAGATTGTAATTAGCTGATCAGAAGCTATTACGTTTGTATGCGGCGATGGATACTTGAATGGCTTTGATGGGATTCTCTGCAATCTGTAGATAGATGCGAAGTTTGTTTTGCATTTTTTGTTGGGTGGGTCCTCTTACACTGCTTCTGGCAATGGAATCAGTAGGTCAAGCGGCTCTTGCCACATGTAGTTATGATTCGCAGGTAGGCAGTTGCGGCAGTGTTCCGTGATTCTTTATTAGTTGGTGAGATGGGAGCGGGGGAAAGGCTCAACAAAATTGTTTCTATGTATCATTGGAGTTGTTCTCTATATTGATTTCTTCACAATAAGGCAGTCCTTGCCTGCTATATAGAAACACCAGGGAACTATGTTTGATCAGTGGAACTTCTGGATGTGTTTTTCCTCTAGTTCAAGGGACCCTTCAGCCAGAAACGGTAGAAGATGATGAAAGGTATGTGTTGTACTTGGAATGGGATCTCTGAAACTTGGGGTTTTAAGGGTTAAATTAGACAACCCCCCTCTTCATATATACCTAAAGGGTTTCTCAGCAATAAAATGGTGGTATTCTCTCCTTTGTTCATGACAACTATGTAATAGACTTCGATGCTGAGGAGGTATACTGATTGGTTTGTTGAATTCTATTTTTGCCACATTGTTCTTGTCATCATCATTTTCTATGTATTTATCTCTATATATATACAGACCTCTTCGTCCATTTACAGCTTTCCACCCCTTTTGCTCATCTTTTTCTTTAAAATGACTGCATTTTCACCCCTTCTGTTTTGACTTATCCTGGAAACTAAGAATTTCGAGGAAAAGACACACTACAGGTGGTGGAAATATCATTTCACTTACGTGTATATGTATGCATATGGATTGTGCTGCTACATTGCACTACAATGTTTTGATATTTCCGCAGAAGCTTGTTGTCAAGAGCTTTTTGGGACCTGTAGTAACCTTTTGACAGCACTTTAAATAAAAGACAAGAAGCTTCGGTGGAAATATCAAAACATTGCAGTGCTGATATCTTTTCTCTGTAAAAAGCAGCCAAAATCTTATTTGATCAACCAATAATTGTACTTTTAAGAATGCACGTGACTACGATTCCTTTTGCTTCTGTGGAAGCAATGGGGTAGCAATTATATGATCTATGTATTACAAGAGAAATTGCCTCGAAAATGACTTTTGCCATAGTTTTCCAAATGTACCCTCCTTCGTATATTCTCCAAATGTACCATCCGTATAGGTCGTGCTACTTTCCTTGTTCTATGGATCGAGCTTTTTTTTTTTCTATTACTTCCTGGGGATTTGCTAGCGTCTATTGCAGAAGGCCTTTCGCGGATGGTCTGTTGCATCTGACAGCAGTCACACAGGCTCACTTTTCAGCAGATTTTGTCTTCATTCACATGGCTGCTCTCAGATGCAACCATGGTTTTAAATTTCAAGTTTTCAACCGAAATCCAAAATTTCGGACCTAAATTTCGTATTTCGGTGGAGACCGACACCGAAACCACCAAAAACCGAAATGGTCATTTATTTCAGCCGAAATTTTGGAATTTTGGTTTTTCCGAAATTTGACCCAAAAAATATGCTTTTTAAAAAATTAATTTAATATTTCACAGAAATTTCGATTGAAACCAGATATTTGTACCAAATTTCGACTGAAATTAGGTCTGAAAACGGTGAAATTTTAAACCTTGGATTCAACAGACCATTCGCGAAATGCCTTCTGCGATGCACACTACATCTGCTTTTGGAACTTTCCCACGCTTCCACTCATCCTCTATGTCTAAGACACGTGTTCTCTCTTGCCGACTCCCCTTCCTCTTCACATCATATAATATCTCCTGCAAAATCATTTACATGATGAAATTTGAAATAAACTCAGGGCCCGTTTGGATGCCGAGAAGATTTGGATTTCTCACATTTGTAGCCCATTTTGCGTTGTGATTTGGATCCAAATCAAATCCTGGATTTCCAAATCAGCGACTGACAGTGAAAAAAATCAGATTTCCAAATATGCTGTGGAAATAAGTAACTGAAAATCGATAAATCTGGCAATTTCCTTCACCCTCTTTGCTCCTCAACCTCTCCCCTCCAGTTTAAATTTTGAGAGAAATCCAAAATTTCGGGTTTGGGTCAAGAACGAAACCGAAATCGCGTATACTTGAAACGGTATTAAATTTTGACCGAAATTTTGAAATTTCGTTTTCCCTTAAATTTCGGCCGAAATTTAATGGATTTCACCCAAAAATCTTGAATATCCTGAAATTTCAGCCGAAATTACAGAAATTTCAGCCGAAATTACAGAAATTTCGATCGAAACAAATACGAGAAAAAATAGCCGTTCAATTGGTTTCGTGGATTTCGCCCGAAATTTCAAAATTTCGGCTGAAAATTTTTGTTTCGGTGAGGACCGAAACGCTTTACGAAACCAAAATTTAAAACCTTGCCTTTAGTAGGAAGTACCCCCTCCCCCTCCCCCGCCCCTCCCTCTCTCTCTCTCTCTCTCTCTCTCTCTCTCTCTCTCTCAACATGAGCTGGGGGATCTATTCATTTTGTACTCAAAACTCAATTCCAAATCCAAATTCAAAATAAGAGGTATCCAAAGATGCAGATTTGTCACATTTATAGCCCTTTTTGTGTTGTGATTTGGATCCGGATCAAAACCTTTGATTTCCAAATCAGCGACTGAAAGTGAAAAAACTTAGATTTCCAAATATGCTGTGAAAGTAAGTAATTAGAAATTCACTGGCAGTGAAAAAAATCAGATTTCCAAATATGCTGTGAAAGTAAGTAATTAGAAATCCACTGGCAGTTTCCTTCATCTTATTTGCTCCTCAACCTCTCTCCTCCAGTAAGAAGTATGCCCTTCCCTCTCCCTCTCTCTCTCCCTCTCCCTCAACATGAGCTGGCGGATCTATTCATTTTGTACTCATCAAATCTCAATTCCAAATCCAAATACAAAATATGAAGTATCCAATTGGGCCCTTACTAAAATTGCAAATAAATAAATCTAATAAGATATTCATGGTAAAAGAATAGATTCCAATAAAAGGAGTTTTTATATTGTGCCCGACCGTCAAGTACTATCAAAACGGTACCGGCCTTGATATTTGATCCAACAGCAGCCCACTTATTTAGATGCTGCTGCTGGATCAAATATCAAAGGTGATACTTTTGAAGTACCACCTTCACCTTCACGTGACTTGACGGTCGGGCATCATATAATTCTCCCCAATAAAAGAATGGTTTCACTTAACGTTTCGTTGGCCAATGATTGCTAGTTCGAAAGTAAAAATGGAGCCTACTCACAAGAACGGAGTCGACTTGCTGGTTTCAACAGCCGGAGAGGAACAAAGTCACTGCGGAAGGCGGGTAGTTGACAACACAATTAGAATCATCATGGCGGATGGCGGAAGGCGACGGTTCAAGAGTATTTCTGTACGACACCACTTCAACTTCAACTCAAATTTCGGGGCAATTTCTCTATATTATATTATAAACAGCACTTGAAACAAGCAATTTTTAAATACATGTTTGTATGTCATTTGAAGCCATGGACACCCAGGAATATTTGAGAATATTGCGAAATATTATTCTTGATGTATTCACTGATACATCGGGGCCTAATTGTCGGTATATATGAACCGATACCCGAGTTTTTGCCAAGTATCTTATACGAGGGATTTATTTTTCATTTTGTTTATATGCCAAGTGTATTTTTGTTATAAAAATACGATATTTTATATGGTGTAAGCCTTATATTCTAGTGTTTTTCAAAAACAACTGTATGGGCCACACCATAGGATGATCCAAACCTCCACTTGATTGGCCAGAGAGTAAATATTTTGTGACCAAAAGATCATTTCCATATGATGATCCCAAACCTCCAGTCTATTGAGGTTTCGATAGATTGGAGGATTAGGATCATCCTATGGAAATGATTTATGCGCCACAACTTATCTACAATCAACTTACATTGTGGCCTGATGGGGTATGAAAAGTAACCCCCAATAAATTAACGACACGTGGCCCAAGACGATGGCCCACTAACAAGTTGACACCTGCCCCAGGGGCAAAGAGGTAATCTAATGAGAAGAGATGGAGTTTGGCCCACTAATAGGCTGACACCTGTCCCGGGGTAGGAAATCCAATGCCCAAGGTCCTCACTATAAATAGCTTTCACAAAGGCCAAGAAGGAGACCGCATCCCAAAGAATGATAATCCCTAGTTTTGGTTTCCTCTCTTTTTGTGCCCATTACTGACTTGAGTGTCGAAGGGCCCATCCGGAGCTACGACTCCGGGTTGGTCTTCTGACATTGTGTTCCCTTGTGCAGGGCCCAACTCCTTGACCGGTTTGGACGATTCAGACCTGTCAGATCAACTCCTTTGTCACTACCTCATCTGTTACCGATTTTGGGTATAACAGATTGGCGTTATCCATGGGACCCCGAACTAAAAGCTATTCAAAGTCTCATCATAAATGGCAGGGCGGAGGAGTGCTAGGGTACCCCTTGTGCAGGGTACGAAGTGAGCGAATAGCCTCACAAGTAGTGGCTCCTTCGGCAACAACAGAGCAGAGTCCAGCTCACTCAGAACATCTAAATCCTGCTCCCACTCCTACAGTTGAACAAATTCAAACCCTTTTCCAATAGATGACAACACTTGTTGATCGGTACAAAAACTTGATCCAAGAAGCGCCTCAGCAGCATCTCCCAGAAGTCTCCCGACCTGCGCAGGAAAGGTTGAGCCCACCCAGGGAAGAACCTATACCTGTCCGCAGTGATCAGACCCACCATTCCTTGAGGCGAGTCCATCACTCCCGAACAAGGCATGCACAAACAGAGCCTCATCACTGTCACTGATCCCGGTCTCGTTTAGCGCAAAGACATCGAGCCAGGGAGGATCGTGCAGAGCATGAGAAATCTCGGCATAATCGAAGGAGCTCAGAAAGTCATTCAGACTCAGCCGCAAGTCCCACTGTGGAGAAAAGGAACAGACTAGCGGGCTGAGTAGAAGGAAGGGATGATCCAATGCTACGAAGATTCGAGGAAATAAACCACTGAATTAAAGAACTGGCAAAAGATCATGGTCGGCCTATCTCAAAGACGTTCTCAAGCAGACCGCCCTTTACAGAGAAAGTACTACGTGCACCAGCACCCAGAGGGTTCAAGATGACATTGGTCCCGCAATATGATGGAACCACCGATCCCATGGACCATTTGGAGATGTTCAGAACTACGATGCTCCTCCACGATGCTTCTGATGAATTCCTTTGCAGGGCCTTCCCAACCACTCTAACGGGAGCATCTAGAGATTGGTATTCACTAATTAAACCAAACTCCATCGACAACTAGTTCGACACTTCATGAGTAGTAGGAGGCCAAGAAAAACAGCGGCGTCGTTAATGGCTCTGAGACAGGAAGACAACGAGTCTCTGAAAGCATTCGTGAGCCGTTTCAATAGAGAGGCTCTTCAGGTGCCGAACTTAGATCCTTCTACTGCCATGAATGCACTCCTCGCAGGTGCCAAGTCCAACAATTTTCGGCGACCAGTAGCCCGCAGAAATCCGCACTCATTGGCCGATCAAATGGCTGGGGCCGAAGAGTACATATCCGTGGAGGAGACATTAGCTACCCTGGACTCAAACCGGAGGAGAACCTCTAAAGAAGAAAAGATCCCTACAAAGCAACGTAGGGACGACAAGGTTCCGAGGAGAGAAAGAAGCCCCCAGAGGAAGGAAGAAAATTACACTCCCCTTAACACTTCTCGAAGACGCATACTGGCCGCTGTGGGACCCGATCCCGCGGGAGGGGTGGGGCGCGAGCCGCCACGCTCTCTCTTGGTCTCTCGTGCCCACGCGATTGGCGTGTGCTCTTTTATTATTGATTTTAATTCATCTTTTATGTGAACTTGGGATCACTAAGGCAATCCGAATTCCACACAAAAGAGAGTGACAGAGTCGCCACCTAGATGTGGGATCTAGGACCCATAATTAACCAGAAATCTAGACTCGTTACCTGGTTACAAGAATGGAAGGTATGGGGAGTTATCCACCACATGCACCATTCCTGCCCGATAATCGGTCTTCAATTCCAAAAGTTAAGTCTTTTAAATTTATTTTAAATGGCTCATTCAACTCTTTGTTAATGTGCGAACTAAGTGACATGCATCCTAAAATCTAATTTCAATATGAATCCTAAATGTGTATCTTGATTTCTTAATTTGTCTGGATTCAATCTAAGTGAAAGCTTTCCTAAAATTCTAATTTCATGGAAAGTCCTAAGTGATTAAATTTTACAAGAAAATTAATATACAAAACCCCACAATTTGTTGTGGAGCCGACTCGCGGTTGGTATGCCATCAGACATCCAAGCTGCCTACGTACCCAAGCCTCACTGGGATCAGAGTCGACGTAGTTCGGTGCACCTAAGCTAAGCTACTTATGCCTAACTCAACTAAGACACCGACCTAGACTGGATTGACTGTTTCAACAGTTTTAAGAGAAGTTATTTAATTCAAGTTGAGGATTTTATTATCTTAGGATTTCATCTAAGATGCTATATGATCTTATCTAATGCAAGTTGTCCCTTAGACTAATGCAGGTTAACCTACATCCTAGGTAACTAGGCTTGTTCTAGGGAAAGATTGGGTGACTAGCGTAACTAGACCTATGGCACGGTTGCTATCCATAGCAAACGTCCGTGATGAGGCTGGATTCCTAACTCTAGGACTCCTTAAAACCTAAGACTCCCTAAGACCTAGGACACGACCTGACATAAGTGTTCCTAAGTTGGGCTCTAATGGTTCTTATATCGGAAACCATAATCCAATGATTCCGAAAGACTCGAGACAAATCGATTCAAGTTCTTGAAGTTAATTAATTTCAAATTTCAAGGATTTTCGGTTTCTGGATATTTAAGGAATACCAAAGGTTCTATGGTTTACCAATTTCGGCCTAGAATAGCATCCACGGAAGGGAATCGTGCGCTCTTTCCTTGTGCAATTTAATACTTAAGTTATAGCACCTTATTGCCTGGCATATCTCAGGATTTCCGTGGACAGTAACCTCGGAGCCAATAACATGCTATAGCGTAAATATTCAAATTGTCTAAGATCGATTGCAATTGGGATACAATTATGGATGCACTAGCCACTTTTTCAGGGAAATCTAAAGATCCTAAGATTTCTGTTTCAATAGAGTAAGGAGTGAACATGTGACAGATATTTAAGGTTCTTTGGAAATTTTCACAATGATTTTTAATTAATTTCGAATTTTCAATAGAATTTATCAATTTCAAACATATGAGTGATTTTACAAGTGAAATTATTGCAAAAAAATTCGAAACACACTGAAACTTCTATAGCAACAAGATGAGAATGTATGTAGCTTGTTAGCAGAGTTTTGCAGATTTTTACATTAAGCTCCTATTTAATTTTGATTTAACAATAATGAGACCAGATTGTAAAAATAACACAGAAACTAGTAGAAATAGAAATCTAAATTCATTGAAATTTCTACAGTAATAAGATATGAATAAAGATAGCATGCTGTGAGATTTTCATGAATGGTAGAGACTATTTACTATCAATTTCGAATTTTTGAATTTTAAGACCAGATTATGAATTTACACTACATCCCTTAGGAAACAAGATCTAAATCAATTGAAAATTTTACAGAAGCAAGCAATATGAAATATAAGACTACTGTGAAAATTTTGTGAATTTTAATTGTGATCTGATGTCAGTAAAAAATCTCACCAAATCTGATTGTTTTCAAAGAAAGCATCAAATAATATACCAGAAAAAATCCAAAAATCTTTAAAACTTGATGGTAGAATGTATCTTCACCATATTATTTTCCCACAAAATTTCATTAATTTTGGAATCTATTTAGTATATATTTTATTTTTCTTCGTCAAAAAGATATTTTTGAAGAGTTTTCTATTTTTAAAACGTGATTTTGGAGAAAATTACGACTCCGGAAAATGTCCTTTAATCTTGTTCTGATGTGATGAACACAAGAAAAATTTAAAATTCCACAAAATAAATCATCCTGAGATAGCTATTTTTTTAAATTTTGTAATTTCTCAGCCATTATTTTAAATGAAATTCCACTTTTCACTCAAATTTTTGAAATCCTTTGATTCAATATCCGATCCGATCCGATGGTTATTTTACTTTATTTAGATAGATCAGTGCATTAAATTTCGAGATGAATCGGAATTAAAACACTCATGTAGATCATGATTTCGAGCACACACATTTGATATTGAATTAAATTCAATTAAATGTTAAAAACCATGCAAAAATATAAAGAAAAATACCAAACGATCATGGAAAAATCTGAGAATAGTGCACCTACCTGTGATGGAGATCCTCGCCGAATCTAAGAGCCGAAAAATCCGAAAAATCCCGCCGACGCTCGGTCCGATAACTTTTCTTCTCTTTCTTTCTTTATTTTTTCTTCTTTGTTTTCCTTACTGCTCTTCCGTGACGATTGGTGTCGATCCTCTTTCCGATGCTACCTTCGTCTTTATGTGCACGCCGATTATCATGGATGCCAGAATTAGGACGAAATTGAATTAATGGAGTTTAGGCCTATTGTATCATGAGCTTCGGCAAGGGTAGGTTGAGGTGGGTTTTGGGATTTTCGACTATCAAATTGAGGGTACTTGGTCATGAGAGGGTGGGGATGGGAGATGGTGTTGTGGGTTGGGCCATGGCATGGATGGCTAGGATGTAATAGGTTGAGTTGACTGGGTATCAGTTCAGGTGGGATATGGTTTGGTTAACAAGGCATGGTCGAATGAATTAAAGAAGGGATGTATGCACTGTTTGGGATAGGTGATATGGTAAGGGGACGTCCATATGGTTATGGTTGCATGGCCATGGGATAAGGCTACGGTATTGGGGCTGAGTATTATCTTATGCCAAGGAGAGTGACGATGGGGCCGAGAGGGGTTGATGGGATATACGATCTATGATGGGGTAGAAGGTGAGAGAGATTGTGAGAGTGAGAGAGATACAAATAGAGACCGAAAGAAGACAGAGAGGGATTGAGAAAGACAAAGAAAGACAGAGAATGATTTAGAGAGAATGTAAGAAATAGAGAGGGGTTGAGAGTGAGTGACAGAGAGATAGAGAAACCGAGATAGAGTGAGAGATTGAGACGACACAGAGAGTGTTTGACAAATAGATAGAGAAACTGAGATAGAGTGAGAGATTGAGATGACACAGAGAGTTTGACAGATAGAGGGTTGAGAGATAGCAGAGAGAGAATTAAGAGTGAGAGAGATAGAGAGATAGCAGAGAGAGAGCTAGAGATCACGAGAAACAGAGATCGAGAGATGCTCTGTTTTTTTGTCTCGTATAGAGCGAGAGGGATGAGAGTGGGAATGCTGTAGAAAGGCTGCTGTTGGATGTATGGAGTGAGAGAGAAACCTTGAAAGGCTGCTCTGTTATGGGTGTATAGAGTGAGAGAGAAGAGAGGGGAAGAGAGACGTTGAGAGTGGTGAGGGATCCGAGAGAGTCTAGACAGAGCCGTTCCTCCTCTGTTTTTTCAACGTGACTTCTTTTTTCTTCTTCTCTAAAAAAAAACCTCCCTTCATTGCTGTAACCATCCTTATTTATCAAGTGAAGGTTGATATTTTTCCTTGCTTTCCAGGATTCCCTCTCTTGCCTTCTTTTTGCAACCCTTCCAAATTAAGTAGTTGATGTTTTAAGCATCAATTAACATCCCAAAGATGCTGCAATTTTAGCTTTTTTATAAAAATTAATAGAAGCACCTCCTAAAAAAAATGTTGGGATCACCTCATCCACACGAGTGAGCTATTTGTCTTCACCGCTCATACACCCAAGAAAGAAATATTCTAAAAACAGGGCAAAGACACAAGTAGCAAGTGAAGGGGATTCGGCAATACCGATTGCTACATTCCAGACTTCCAAAAGGATCGTTTGGAATAAATGGAAAGTTGAAAATTTTACAAAGTGGGCCCCATCAATATCGGTCGAACATACCTTAGAAATCCCACTCCAAGAATTAACATGGTGAGCCTCATCCCTATTTCGTCGAAAAATCCTTGAAAGCTAAAAAAAAAAAAAGAAAAAAAAGAAAAATAAATAAATTAATACAACCGATCCCACTAAATATTAATTGAATCCTCTTGAAATTCTTTTAGCATTTCAAATAATGGTGGGCCCCACTTCGGGTGAATTCTTCTTGCATTGCACTACTTGCATTCAAATCCCTTCCATTGGATGATCTCAACCGTCCAAATTATGGGTCACGGCCCAAATGGATAGCGCGCCCCGAATCACTTCCGTAGAATGGTCCGAACTGTCCATTTGTTAGGATTTGTCCTAAATGGTTTGTGTGCCAAAATTATTTCCATGGGATGATCCAAACAGTCCATGCGATGGGCTGCGGCATAAACGGAATATTCCTCGAAATTGATTCAAATTGTTAGGATCTGAACCATTGATTTGCTAGGCTACTATGTAAGGTTGCGCCCCCTAACTCATTTCCTTATAATAATCGAGAAATTCCCACTAATGGACCACAAAGCAAATTGGTCGTGTTCTCTTAAACCTTTTCCATCAGATGATCCAAACCGGGCTGCGATATCCGTTGGCCGAAATACACTGCCCGTTATGAAAACAACGCAGTCCACACTTGGTTGATCCAAACCTAATCGAAATATTCAATGCGCGGCCACCCAGTGGGTCCAAATTCTCTCCTGCTCGGATTCTCGTGAATAACCCTTCTCAACACTTAGCGGAAAAATGCGAAACACGGCAGAAATGATCGAAAAAGATCAAGAAAACATACGAAGCGGACACGGGAATGAAAAACACTGAGAATCCGACAGCGAAACACTAACTTCTTTGTTGATTAAAGCGGAGCAAAATGGGGGTGTCTACAGATGCCCCTCTTTGGTAGAGATGACGTAGTCATTGAATACCAAAGCAAAAGTGACCACCATTTTGCACAGCGTTTGCCAACAAATGACTTTTTTAGACAAAACACAACCTAAATGCGAATGCATGCAACCTAACTTAATGCAAGACCTTAGATGAAGTCCTAGAACATACTCGAAATATCACTTATACTTACCACCAAGAGCTGGTAGTTTAGAATAACAAAAAGATGAATTCAATTTAAGAGCAGAGATTGTGCTACTTTAGAATGAAAATAATCCCGATGCGGCGCCGTTTTCAAACGGGCAATGAAGGAATGGGATACCATTTTCAAACGGATTTTCGGAGGGAAAGGAATACCGTTTTTGAACGGTTTCAGAGGAAATGAGATGCCATTTTCAAATGGTTTTAGAGAGAATAACAGATGACTTCCGAAAGATTTTTAAAGAAAACGAAGCATCATTTTTGAACAGGCTCAGATAACATGCGATACCATAGCTGTATTCTTCCAAAGAGAACAGGACATTGTAGTTATACAAACCCAGAGGAAACGAGACACCAGAACGAGACACCGTATTTGTACGGTTTCCCAAAGAAAATGAGCAACCATATTTGTATGGATCCCAAAGAGGAATAAGAGACTATTTTCGAATAGACCGAGGAAAGATGAGATACCGTATTTGTACGGTGCTCAAAAGAGAGTACTAGACCATTTTCGAATGGACTTGGAGAGAACGAGTCAACGTATTTATACGAATTCCACAGAAATGAGACATCACCTTTATAAGATGTGGAAGAGAATAGACCATTTGCAAAATGGACTCAGAGATAATGAAACACCGTATTTATACGGATTTCAAGGAAATGGGACACCATATTCGTATGATCTCAAAGAGAAACAGAGACAATTTTCGAATGAATTTAGAGAGAATGAAATACCGCATCCATACGGATTGCACGGAAATGAGGCATCACATTTGTATGATGTTCAAGGAGAATCAAGAGACCATTTTTGAATGGACTCGGATGAGATGAAATACCGTATTTTTACGGGTTCCAAGAAAATGAGACATCATAGTTGTATGATGTTCAAAGAGCATAAGAGACCATTTCTGAATGGATTCAGAGAGAATGAAATACCATATTTATACGGATTCCAAGGAACATGAGATACCATATTTGTATGGTGATCAAAGAGAAACTCAGAGATAAGATAACTCAGAGATAATGGAATGTCGTATTTATACGAATTCCACGGGAATGAAACATCATATTCGTATGATGTTCAAGGAGGAAGTACCATTTTCAAATGGACTCGGAGAGAATAAAATAACGTATTTATACAGATTTCAAGGAAAGTGAGACACCATATTCATATGATGCTCAAAGATAGCTCAGAGATAATGGAATATTGTATTCATACGAATTCTAAGGAAATGAGACATCATATCTGTATGATGTTCAAAGAGAAAATATCATTTTCAAATGTATTCAGAGAGATATGATAATTTGAGTTTTGACAGAGATTATCAGAAGAAGGAAATCGAAATCTCCAATTAGCAAGGATTTAATAACACCATGCAGCAAAGGACTTTCAGGGCTTGAATATGAGATGCCACTTCATTAGCAACCTGCCCCAGTTTGAGGCATTCTAACCTTCTTCTATTCATTGACCAGAGATCATTCTTCAAAGATTTTTCACCATTCATGACAGTCTCGCCCTTTCCAAGTTTCTCAGAACCTGTTAACGAACCTGCCTTCAGAGTGATTGCACCCTACAACAATTTTTAAGTAGAATTCGTAAATTTTTCTAAAAAATAGAACCACAGACATTTGTAATAAAAAGAAACATAAGAAAGATTACTCAAGTAATCTTGTGATGCTTCTGACTTATCAGTATTTTCTTTTGGGTTAAGCTGGCCTCTTTAAAAGAATATTTCTCCATTGATAAACATCTTCACTTATTTTTAAGACAGTGATACTTCATGTAACTTTCTATCAACTTTCGGACTGCTTTGAAATTAATGCCCCTAGTTTCAGGAATTGTTGCTATTAGCTTTGCCTGACCTACTATGATTTCAGAGATCGATGTAATTCTTCTGGCGTGAACCCAATCTTACCACGACCAAGTCTTCCTTTTTGGATTTTCAACTTGGCGGACTGCTCGGCCTTAACTTTTGCCTGAATCGCCTTTTCAGGTTTTCGACTCAGCAGGCCACCCCCTTAACTTTTGCCTAAGCCACCCTTTCAGGTTTTCAACTTAGCAGGGGAAAGATCCTAAATTTTGCCTAGATCGCCTTTTCAGGTTTTCAATCTAGCGGATCTTTAAGCTCCATTTTTTTTTTCATTCATTTTTTTTACTTGAACACCAAAAGGACTTTTTAGGTGAGGTAGGGTTTTTTTAAAGAATAGCTTAAGGTTTTGCAAGAATTTCGACCGAACCTGTGAATAGGTTGCCTACGTATCCCAGTGTAGGAATCAGGTCATGCGTAGTTCAGGGCGAATGCCCTTAGTTTGAAGGTATTTCAATTTTTCTTTTCTTTTTGCATGGGTTTTTGCTTTTTCTTTTCTTTTTTTTCTTTTCAACTTCTTTTTTGGAATGATTAATTTTCTTCTTTTGAAACAACCGAACTCGGTTTGACCGAGCTGCCTACGTACCCCAGTGTAGGGATCAGGTCATGCGTAGTTCAGGGCGAATGCCCCTAGTATATTGGGTTTTTTGAAGGGAAATTTTATTTAGGCTCAAAAGGGTTCGCAAAAGGTTATGTGTGTGTGTATATATATATATATATATATATATATATATATATATATTTATTTTTTTTTAAATTTTGGGTTATGAATTTGGGATTTATTCGGCCAAAAGACGTCCTTCTGGTGTTCAAGCATAGAACCTCTTGAGTTGATCAAGATTTGTTGGTTCCGGTAATATTTCTCCATTTAAATTACGGAGCTTGACGGCTTTTCCGGGTAAGATTTGGTCCACAATGTATGGTCCCGACCAATTTGGTTTGAACTTGCCTCTTGGGTCAAACACTGGTGCTCGATTATCTTTTAGAACAAGATTGCCTTCTTCTAAATCTCTGACCTTAACCTTTTTATTAAAAGCCCGGGCTATTCTGCGCTGGTAACCCTGCACATGGTAAAGCGCTTTTAACCTCTTCTCATCTCGCACATTCAACTCTTTATATCTGGCATCTGCCCATTCATTTTCTGGCAACTTAGCCTCAGTCAATACTCGGAGCGAAGGTATACGGATCTCAATAGGTAACACTGCTTCCATCCCATAAACAAGAGAGTAAGGGGTTGCCCCAGTTGAAGCTCTAATTGATGTTCTGTAAGCCCACAAGGCGTATGGTAACTTATTCGACCAATCCTTATAAGTTTCTGACATTTTGCTAATGATAGTCTTGACATTTTTGTTTGCAGCTTCCACCGCTCCATTCGTCTGCGGACGATAAGGCGATGATTTATGATGCTTAATCTTGAACTCTTCGCAAAGAGAGATTACTTCCTTCTTGAAATGAGATCCATTATCTGAGATAAGTTCATGGGGAATTCCATATCTGCATATGATATTGGTGCGTATGAATTTAGCAACTGAAGCGGATGTAAGCTTTGCGTAAGAAGCGGCCTCAACCCACTTGGTGAAGTAGTCAATTGCAACGAGTATGTACTCGTGATCATTAGACGACCTAGGAGAAATCTTGCCAATGATGTCAATTCCCCATACCGAAAACGGCCAAGGAGAGGTAAGAGAATGCAATTCGGTGGGTGGTACATGGATGAGATTCGCATGTATCTGACATTTATAGCATTTCTTCACAAATGTATGACAATCTGCTTCCAATGTTGGCCAATAGTACCCCAGACGTAGGATCTTCCTTGCCAACATCTTCCCATTCATATGAGGCCCACATACCCCTTCATGAATATCTGCGAGAATTTCTTCTGCTTGATCTTCAGTGACACATAAGAGTTGAATTCCGTCGAAAGACCGTCGATACAACTCTCCTCCACAAATGACAAAATTAGCTGCCAATCTCTGTAAAGTCCTTATTTCTTTATTCGACGCCTCATTGGGATGCCCCTGGCCTGAGATGTAGTTCTTTATGTCTGTATACCATGGCTTACCATTGGGACATCTTGCAGCTATCTCTATAGCATCAACATATGCTGGAGCCCATTGCTCTTGAACCGTGATGGGCCTCATCTTCATATTGTGAGGTATGTCAATCATAGAAGCTAACGTCGCTAAGGCATCGGCGAATCTATTCTTCAACCTTGGTAAATAACTGAAAGTGATGCACCGAAATTGTTGGGCGAGAGCATCTAGGTATTCATGATATGGCTGTAGCTTTTCTTCTTTGGTTCTCCACTCTCCTTGAGTTTGGCAAATGATTAACTTCGAATCTCCATATACGTCAAGATTCTCTATGCTTAAGGCCATTGCGGCCTCAAGCCCAACAATGCATGCTTCATACTTTGCCATATTGTTGGTGCAATTGAATTGTAACTTAACGGCAAGGGGAACATGCTCATTGCGGGGTGACACAAGCAATGCCCCTACTCCTTGTCCTGTTTGGTTTGCTGCTCCATCAAAATAGAGGGTCCAACCAGCTTCTGGATATTCATCTTCTATCATCATGATCTCTTCATCTGGGAACATCGGCTTGAAAGGCTGACTTTCTTCTTGGGGTGCTTCTGCCAATTGTTAAGCAATGGCTCGGCCCTTTACTGATTTTTGGGTTACATGGGTGATGTCGAACTCAGACAACAATAATAACCATCTGGCAGTCCTACCTGTCAGGGCTGGTTTTTCAAAGAGATACTTCAGAGGATCCATCCTTGACAAGAGCAAGACCTTATGTGATAAAAGGTAATGCCTGAGTCGCTGAGTAGCCCAAACCAAGGCTAAGCAGGTTTTTTCTAGGACAGTATACTTCTGTTCATATTCCAACATCTTCTTGCTAAGATAATATACAGCCCTTTCATGCTTGGTTTCTGGATCTTGCTGTGCCAGCATACAACCCATTGTGGTTTCTGTGACTGACAAGTAAAGCAGCAAAGGATGCCCTGGTATCACTGGTGCCACTATCGGTGGTTCAGACAAACTTCGCTTTATCTTCTCAAAGGCCTGCTGACATTCCTCCGTCCATTCTTTGGAAGTATTTTTCTTTAAGAGCTTAAAGATAGGTTCACAAGTTGAAGTCAGATGAGCGATGAAACGCCTTAGGAACTGTATCCTTCCTAGGAATCCCCGAATTCCTTCTCAGTTTTAGGTGGCGGCATCTCCTGGATAGCCTTAATCTTCTGAGGATCTACCTCTATGCCCCTTTGACTCACCATGAATCCTAACAACTTGCCAGAGGTAACCCCGAATACACACTTGCTAGGATTCAGCCGAAGCTGGTATTTGAGAATTCTTTCAAAGAACTTCTTAAGGTTCGGGATATGATCTCTCCTTTCTTTGGCTTTTACAATCATATCATCGACATAAACTTCGACTTCTCTATGTATCATGTCATGGAGTAAGGCTGTATCTGCTCTTTGATATGTCGCACCGGCATTCTTAAGACCAAATGGCATTACCTGATAGCAATATGCCCCCATTGTGTAATGAACGAGGTCTTAGCCATGTCCTCGGGTGCCATCTTAATTTGATTGTAACCCGAGAAACCATCCATGAAAGATAGTAATTCATGCCCGGCCATATTGTCTACCAGGATATCGATATGTGGTAGAGGAAAATCATCCTTTGGACTTGCCTTGTTCAAATCCCTGAAATCTACACACATTCTCACCTTTCCATCTTTCTTTGGTACAGGTACTATGTTTGCGAGCCATTCTGGATATTTCACCACTTGCAGAAACCCAGCATTCAACTGCTTAGTAACCTCTTCCTCTACTTTCAAGACCCACTCGGGCTTCATTCTCCTTAGCTTCTGCTTTTTAGGTTTAATTCCCGGTAACAAAGGTAGCTTGTGCTGAACAATGTCTTCACTCAACCCGGGCATATATTTGTAGGACCAGGCAAAAACTTCTTTATATTCCTTAAGTAGGTTTATTAATTCATCGCGCTCTTCAGAGGATAGAGTATTTCCAATTCATATTTCCTGTATTAAATCTTCTGTTCCGATGTTTATAATTTCGATTTCATCTTTAAGAGGCTGGGCTCGGCGCTCCTCCTCTTGTTTGAGCATATGCTACAATTCAAGGGGAGTTTCGTCGGTCCCTTCTTCCTCTTCTGAGGAGGGAGTGTTATCATTATTAAAGTCAGAAGCAAACACAGAGACATACTGATAATCAGATTTCATTGACTGGAAAGAAATTATATTATTATCATTGGACTCATCCTGAACAGGCTCAGGATTCACATTATAAATAAAATCAGAAAATGAGTCGCCTAAACTGGGCACTGACACGGATTTAACCGACTTGACTGGACTCGCCTTAGCAATAAAATAAGTAGGAAAAACATCAAAACTCCAGTTTGAAAGATTTTTTGTTGCAGGTGCAATCTGACTCTGAGGTTCAGTAAAGGTATCATTGCTCTGAAGAACTGCTACTAACACATCTTCACAGTCTGTTTCTTCTTGCTCTTCAGAATAGTCTAAAACTGGCAACTCTTGCCAAGCAACATCAGGCACATCTTCTTCAAACAAGGACCCCAACACATCTGGCTCAAGGTAGACTAACCAGTCCTCAACAGTTTTCTCAACATAACATACCGGCGGTTCTATTTCTGAGAGAGCAAGGCCACTAAATATTTCAAAACCAGGTATCATGATTCCTGTCACCGAGCCATACCATGGTTCAGAAAACCCATAATATGGAGAAGTCTCGCCTTCGTTGATAAAATGACCATTCATCGATAAGGAATAGGGAGCCATTGAGAGCACCCTTCCGGTGCGGCTGATTTCTTCCTTCAATTTCAACAATTCTTCCATGGCTTCTTCCTCCTCCTCAGTAGGTACATATCCAAGACCGAAAATTCCATGGTTTGCTTTGATTGGGCGCCAGTGAGATGCCTTGCTTGGATCACGGCCCAAATTCATACCAGGAAAGTAATTCATTTTTCTCATCATCTTGGCAACCACAGGACTGATGGCAAAAGGTAAACACAACTCCTCTCGTGAGGCCTCTTCATAGGAAATAGCAGCAACGTCGAACGCGAAACCATTCAAGTTGTAGTCTTCTGCTTTTGCAACTGGAAGTATCAGAGTTTCTCCTATTATCTGTCCTATTTCTGGCTCTTCATCACCTCTGACAGTGATCAACTTTTCATCTTTGATGAACTTCAATTTTTGATGAAGGGTTGAAGCAACAACGCCGTCCTTATGCAACCAGGGACGTCCCAGAAGCATATTGAACGAGGCCTTGATATCAATAACTTGAAACTCAACCTCAAATTCTTGACCGCCTATAACGATCTTGATGGTAAGGACCCCAACCACATTTCTGCGGGTGTTGTCATATGCGAGGATACCAAGGGTTGATTCGGCAAAATCAGTGGGACCGAAACCCAAGGTAATGGCAGTCCTCAATGGACACACATTCAACGCGGATCCGTTATCTACCAACACAGACGGTACTTTCTTGCCTTCACAAACAATAGTGACATGAAGAGCTCTAGTATGATTCCGACCTTGAGGAGACAGCTCCTGATCTGAGAAACTAATGACCCTGGTGGCCTGGGTTAGAGCGACAACTTCAGCCAGTTGCTCCGGAGATATTTCTGAGGACACTTGTGTGGTATTCAATTCTTTTAACACGGCTTCTCTGTGTTTCTTTGATGCTATCAACAATCCCCAAACAGATATAACGGCCTGAGTTTTCTTCAGTTGCTGTACAACTTCATCATCTGGGTCTTTCACATATTGCGGCTCCTCTCCTCGAGCCAATGCCCCTGGATTTTTGACTCTCAATTCAGCAGGTTTGAAAATTCTTCCACCCCTTGTAAAATGTCTAACTTCATCCAATTCTGGCTAATCGTAAGTAATAACTTGAGGGACTTGTGGCTCATAGGTGATTACCAAGGGAGGTACAGACTCTCTTAGGTGTGATTCATCACAGAAGATGATCTGGGGTTCAGAAATGGGTTCTAAGGCACATATGAGGGTGAGAGGGTCAAATTCAGAATCTCCTATGGTTAAGGCATTAACGGCAGCAGGAGGATTAGCATGACCAGGTAGCGGGTTTTGGGTAACATTGGGTCTTGGCTGGAATGCAATGACTTTCTCATCAATGAGTTTTTGGATTCTAAATTTCAAGGCAATGCAGTTGTCAGTAAGATGACCAGGACCCCTGTGATACTCACAGTGTAGGTCAGCTCGCCAATTTGCAGGTAGAGGATTGGGGGGAGGCCGGATGGCAGGTAGGGTTATGCGACCTGAAGCAAGACACTGCTTAAGCACCTCTGAAGATGGAATGAGAAGAGGGGTAAATTCTACCCGGGTTTGTTGCCGAGGTGCGGTCGCGGGTTGAGCATAGTCCATCAATAAAGGTTCTTGGGATTTAGAGGGCTGAGCATTGGAACGAGAGATACTACTGACTTGGGCTGGCGGGGATTTTTTGAAATCTCTGGGGTTTTGGTTGCTACGGTTGAATACACCTTGAGCCATAGCCTCCTCTATCTGGGTGCCTGTCACAATGAAGTGCTTGAAGTCTGGATAATATTGCAATGACATGTGATACTGGAGTTGGGGGGAAATATTTTTCATGATTATTTGAACCTGCTCTTCCTCAGAGGGGCGCTCCATCATCTGAGCTGCTAGTCTTCTCCATCTTTTCACAAAAATCAGAAAGGATTCCTTCGAGTCTTGCTTGGTTCTCTCTAAATCCTTTCTAGAGATTTCTGTCCCATCATCATATTTGAATTGCCTGATGAATTGCTCACCGATATCCTTCCATGTCCTATAACGAGTCTTGTCTAGGACCATGAACCATCTCCTAGCAACCTTGGTTAGGGAAACTGGGAACAATTGAGCCATTTGATCAGGAGATAAGCCTTGAGGCTGACACATGATGGTGAACATTTGCAGATGTGTGATTGGACAACCCACACCATCATATTTGTCGAAATCTGGCATTTGAAAATTAGTAGGAAGGCGGATTTCGGGAAACAGTGTAAGGTCACTTGGATTGAAACCACCCTGGTCTTGAAACTGGATGTCTTGTACCTTCCTGGTAAGAGTTTCTAATTTCTCCATAACAGTTTTATCAACCATGGATTGAGAAGGCCTACTGCGATCGTCGCTGTACTGCTCTTTTTCCAAATATTCTTCAGTTTTGTCAGGGATAGGGATGAACATTGGCTGGGCAGGTGTGGCTGAAGTAGCTGTATGGTGCATGGGCCCTTTATCTTTGGACAACGACGGTCCCAACTTTTCAGAAAGCTGAGCCTTGATAACTCGGTTCTCTTCTTTGAGTTCTTGAAGCTGCTGGAGAATTAAGGTAAGAGTATCGGTAATAGCAGCGGGTGGAAGACCGTCTTGGTTGTATGCCATTGGTGAGGATGAGGACAGGAAAGAAGGAGATGCTGGGGTTCTCAGAGAAGGTGACGGGGATATAGATTTCCTCTCCAATCGCGAAGAGACCCGAACCTAAAGAGTAGTAGGGTTAGCTATGATGTTTACTGCCCTGAAATATTCGAAAGACATATTTTAAAATCAGAAAGAAGCAGACAATGATGTACGCATAGACCAAGATAATGAGAGAGAAAGATGAACTTTATTGATCAATCATTAAAGTTTGAGTACATGGTTCATTCTTTGAAAGATAAACAGATAAGATAAAACATGACATTAAGCACTCTTTCTAGACTTCTTCTTCGGACGACAATCTTGCTCAGCTGACTCTTTTAAAGGCTTGATGATTTTGACATCCCAAGCAGATGAAACGGTTTTGACAATCTTGGGCTTGAGATCCTCAGGCGGATAGAAATGACGAAGGGGAGGCACAATGGATTGCTCTCTTCCATACTGACGCTGAATCCTGGCAGGAACATAGAAGGAAGTCTTTTTGAGGCTAAGAAGACGAACGTAGTTAGCTTCTCCAGTGTTGAAGACGGCTTCTTGGATTCCAGGAATTTGCCAATAAATCTGATCTTGTTGGCGAGAATTTAACCATTGAACCCAGTCGATTTTGTGATCAAAGGAAACATTATGACGCCACTCGCTAAAGGTATACAATGTATGGTCAAAATGGACAGGAGCTGCAATTTTAGCTTGTGGCATAACCACACCCGACGTAATGCAGGACATCCTGAAAAGGACCCAACGAAAGAGCGAACATAAGAGCCTGGACCTGAGCTGGCACGAAGACGAGCCATATCATCCAAACCATTGAAGGTTTCTGCAAGTATAGTAGGAACTGGATTGGCACCAGATCCATTTGATCAACGAGGTCCAAAAGAACAGCTGACGCAAAGCGAGAAGGCTGGACAGTGAGGAACCTAGCAAATGAGCAGAATCTCAAAGCACGACGTCGGGCTTTTTGAATATCAACAGCACCAATGTGTCCCACAGGAGGGTAAATGTCAATCAGTTGTTGCATGGACACTTCTTAGCCTTTGATGAAAGAGTTCATGGATTCATTTGGATTATTCATTAAGCGAAGGAACAAAGGACGACAATCTGGTACACAGGATGGCTTCACCAGAGGGCCATCCACAGGATATTCCAATAAGGCACACCATTCTTCAAAGGTGGGACACATTTCTTGGTTGCCAAAATGGAAGACATGATGATCGGGATCCCAACACTCTGATGCGGCATAAAGTAATCCCCAATCGAGCTTAATGGTTGCCACGTAACCGAAGAGATTTCTCTCTTGCTCACTTATGGCATAGATGTGAGATTCTCTTAATGTACTACGGATCCAATCAAGAATTGTACGAGTAGACATGGTGCCTGTAAGCCAAGAGAAGGGATACAAGAATTATCAGGATTACATGAACACGAGATTGGGATAAGTTCCTACCAGTATAAAGAAAGTATGAATACATGATCGAATCACATGATAGAAGATTGACAGACGTACGATCAAGAGATGAGATGAGATAGCATAAGATTGCTTTTAACAGATAGATCATGAATGACTAATCCTATGAGATCTTTGGAAATGAATGGGATTTATATCCTAACCCCAAAGCGAAAGTTTTTAATCTTCGTACATTTTAATAGTGTTACCTGAAGGCATCAAATCCTAATCCTAATCTAGCGGAGTGGAGAGAGGATCTCGACTCACGACTTTGTTTGTGTACCTAAGGACCGATCCTAGCCATTGGAAGATGGACTACGGCCTAATCTATACACAAATGGGTAGGATATCCTAAACTAGGCTCACACACGTGATGCACATGTGTTTGTTTACTACATGCATGTGTGGGTTAATCTAGGGGTAAGGGCAAGAGTTTCCTTAGTGCGAATCCGTGTTCGATATACTGTTCCAATGTCCGGCGTATCAGTACGTGAACAAGAGATCCGTTTACGCACCATAAGGTGCTAGGCTAAGGGTGGAATGCTTCTCTAGCACAGAGGCACCAGGTGATGAAATCCCAGTCAACCATGCTAGATAACACTCCGGGTTCCTAAAATAGGACGTGTGTGCATGTGAGAAGCAAGGGTTTAGATGCAAGTGATGTGAGTGTGTAAAATAAGTTCGCGCAATCTATGATGGCTTCAGGTTTTGTTAGATTCAGTTTGAGTATGATGTGATGAGAAAATAAAACAAGACAAACTAATCTAACAGGTATATAAGAGATAGAGTTTTTATGAGCCAGTTAAATTAAATTCAAATGAGTTATCCTTTGGAATTGTGATGAAGTTAGGTGATCCCCAGCAGAGTCGCCAAACTGTGGGACCCGATCCCGCGGGAGGGGTGGGGCGCGAGCCGCCACGCTCTCTCTTGGTCTCTCGTGCCCACGCGATTGGCATGTGCTCTTTTATTATTGATTTTAATTCATCTTTTATGTGAACTTGGGATCACTAAGGCAATCCGAATTCCACACAAAAGAGAGTGACAGAGTCGCCACCTAGATGTGGGATCTAGGACCCATAATTAACCAGAAATCTAGACTCGTTACCTGGTTACAAGAATGGAAGGTATGGGGAGTTATCCACCACATGCACCATTCCTGCCCGATAATCGGTCTTCAATTCCAAAAGTTAACTCTTTTAAATTTATTTTAAATGGCTCATTCAACTCTTTGTTAATGTGCGAACTAAGTGACATGAATCCTAAAATCTAATTTCAATATGAATCCTAAATGTGTATCTTGATTTCTTAATTTGTCTGGATTCAATCTAAGTGAAAGCTTTCCTAAAATTCTAATTTCATGGAAAGTCCTAAGTGATTAAATTTTACAAGAAAATTAATATACAAAACCCCACAATTTGTTGTGGAGCCGACTCGCGGTTGGTATGCCATCAGACATCCAAGCTGCCTACGTACCCAAGCCTCACTGGGATCAGAGTCGACGTAGTTCGGTGCACCTAAGCTAAGCTACTTATGCCTAACTCAACTAAGACACCGACCTAGACTGGATTGACTGTTTCAACAGTTTTAAGAGAAGTTATTTAATTCAAGTTGAGGATTTTATTATCTTAGGATTTCATCTAAGATGCTATATGATCTTATCTAATGCAAGTTGTCCCTTAGACTAATGCAGGTTAACCTACATCCTAGGTAACTAGGCTTGTTCTAGGGAAAGATTGGGTGACTAGCGTAACTAGACCTATGGCACGGTTGCTATCCATAGCAAACGTCCGTGATGAGGCTGGATTCCTAACTCTAGGACTCCTTAAAACCTAAGACTCCCTAAGACCTAGGACACGACCTGACATAAGTGTTCCTAAGTTGGGCTCTAATGGTTCTTATATCGGAAACCATAATCCAATGATTCCGAAAGACTCGAGACAAATCGATTCAAGTTCTTGAAGTTAATTAATTTCAGATTTTAAGGATTTTCGGTTTCTGGACATTTAAGGAATACCAAAGGTTCTATGGTTCACCAATTTCGGCCTAGAATAGCATCCACGGAAGGGAATCGTGCGCTCTTTCCTTGTGCAATTTAATACTTAAGTTATAGCACCTTATTGCCTGGCATATCTCAGGATTTCCGTGGACAGTAACCTCGGAGCCAATAACATGCTATAGCTTAAATATTCAAATTGTCTAAGATCGATTGCAATTGGGATACGATTATGGATGCACTAGCCACTTTTCCAGGGAAATCTAAAGATCCTAAGATTTCTGTTTCAATAGAGTAAGGAGTGAACATGTGACAGATATTTAAGGTTCTTTGGAAATTTTCACAATGATTTTTAATTAATTTCGAATTTTCAATGGAATTTATCAATTTCAAACATATGAGTGATTTTAGAAGTGAAATTATTGCAAAAAAATTTGAAACAAACTGAAACTTCTACAGCAACAAGATGGGAATGTATGTAGCTTATTAGCAGAGTTTTGTAGATTTTTACATTAAGCTCCTATTTAATTTTGATTTAACAATAATGAGACCAGATTATAAAAATAACACATAAACTAGTAGAAATAGAAATCTAAATTCATTGAAATTTCTACAGTAATAAGATATGAATAAAGATAGCATGCTGTGAGATTTTCATGAATTTACACTACATCCCTTAGGAAACAAGATCTAAATCAATTGAAAATTTTTCAGAAGCAAGCAATATGAAATATAAGACTACTGTGAAAATTTTGTGAATTTTAATTGTGATCTGATGTCAGTAAAAAATCTCACCAAATCTGATTGTTTTCAAAGAAAGCATCAAATAATATACCAGACAAAATCCAAAAATATTTAAAAATTCATGGTAGAATTTATCAGTAGCATATTATTTTCTCACAAAATTTTATTAATTTTGGAATCTATTTAGTATATATTTTATTTTTCTTCGTCAAAAAGATATTTTTGAAGAGTTTTCTATTTTTAAAACGTGATTTTTGAGAAAATTACGACTGCGGAAAATATCCTTTAATTTTGTTCTGATGTGATGAACACAAGAAAAATTCCACAAAATAAATCATCCTGAGATAACTATTTTTTAAAATTTTGTAATTTCTCAGCCATTATTTTAAATGAAATTCCACTCTTCACTCAAATTTTTGAAATTCTTTGATTCAATGTCCGATCCGATTTGATGGTTATTTTACTCTATTTAGATAGATCAGTGCATTAAATTTCGAGACGAATCGGAATTAAAACACTCATGTAGATCATGATTTTGAGCACACACATTTAATATTGAATTAAATTCAATTAAATGTTAAAAACCATGCAAAAATATATAAAAAAATACCAAACGATCCTGAAAAAATCTGAGAATAGTGCACCTACCTGTGATGGAGATCCTCGCCGATTCTAAGAGCCGAAAAATCCCGCCGACGCTCGGTCCGATAACTTTTCTTCTCTTTCTTTCTTTAATTTTTCTTCTTTGTTTTCCCTACTGCTCTTCCGTGACGATTGGTGTCGATCCTCTTTCCGATGCTACCTTCGTCTTTATGTGCACGCCGATTATCATGGATGCCAGAATTAGGACGAAATTGAATTAATGGAGTTTAGGCCTATTGTATCATGAGCTTCGGCAAGGGTAGGTTGAGGTGGGTTTTGGGATTTTCGACTATCAAATTGAGGGTACTTGGTCATGAGAGGGTGGGGATGGGAGATGGTGTTGTGGGTTGGGCCATGGCATGGATGGCTAGGATGTAATAGGTTGAGTTGACTGGGTATCAGTTCAGGTGGGATATGGTTTGGTTAACAAGGCATGGTCGAATGAATTAAAGAAGGGATGTATGCACTGTTTGGGATAGGTGATATGGTAAGGGGACGTCCAGATGGTTATGGTTGCATGGCCATGGGATAAGGCTACGGTATTGGGGCCGAGGGATTATCTTATGCCAAGGAGAGTGACGATGGGGGCGAGAGGGGTTGATGGGATATACGATCTATGATGGGGTAGAAGGTGAGAGAGATTGTGAGAGAATGAGAGTGTGAGAGTGAGAGAGATACAAATAGAGACCGAAAGAGGACAGAGAGGGATTGAGATAGACAAAGAAAGACAGAGAAGGATTTAGAGAGAATGTAAGAGATAGAGAGGGATTGAGAGTGAGTGACAGAGAGATAGAGAAACCGAGATAGAGTGAGAGATTGAGATGACACAGAGAGTGTTTGACAAATAGATAGAGAAACCGAGATAGAGTGAGAGATTGAGATGACACAGAGAGAGTTTGACAGATAGAGGGTTGAGAGATAGCAGAGAGAGAATTAAGAGTGAGAGAGATAGAGAGATAGCAGAGAGAGAGAGAGAGAGCTAGAGATCACGAGAAACAGAGATCGAGAGATGCTCTGTTTTTTTTGTCTCGTATAGAGTGAGAGGGATGAGAGTGGGAATGCTATAGAAAGGCTGCTGTTGGATGTATGGAGTGAGAGAGAAACCTTGAAAGGCTGCTCTGTTATGGGTGTATAGAGTGAGAGAGAAGAGAGGGGGAGAGAGACGTTGAGAGTGGTGAGGGATCCGAGAGAGCCCAGACAGAGCCGTTCCTCCTCTGTTTTTTCAACGTGACTTCTTTTTTCTTCTTCTCTAAAAAAAACCTCCCTTTATTGCTATAACCATCCTTATTTATCAAGTGAAGGTTGATATTTTTCCTTGCTTTCCAGGATTCCCTCTCTTGCCTTCTTTTTGCAACCCTTCCAAATTAAGTAGTTGATGTTTTAAGCATCAATTAACATCCCAAAGATGCTGCAATTTTAGCTTTTTTATAAAAATTAATAGAAGCACCTCCTAAAAAAAACGTTGGGATCACCTCATCCACACGAGTGAGCTATTTGTCTTCACCGCTCATACACCCAAGAAAGAAATATTCTAAAAACAGGGCAAAGACACAAGTAGCAAGTGAAGGGGATTCGGCAATACCGATTGCTACATTCCAGACTTCCAAAAGGATCGTTTGGAATAAATGGAAAGTTGAAAATTTTACAAAGTGGGCCCCATCAATATCGGTCGAACATACCTTAGAAATCCCACTCCAAGAATTAACATGGTGAGCCTCACCCCTATTTCGTCGAAAAATCCTTGAAAGCTTAAAAAAAAAAAGAAAAAAAAGAAAAAAAAAATTAATACAACCGATCCCACTAAATATTAATCGAATCCTCTTGAAATTCTTTTAGCATTTCAAATAATGGTGGGCCCCACTTCGGGTGAATTCTTCTTGCATTGCACTACTTGCATTCAAATCCCTTTCATTGAATGATCTCAATCGTCCAATTTATGGGTCACAGCCCAAATGGATTGCGCACCCCGAATCACTTCCATAGAATGGTCCGAACTGTCCATTTGTTAGGATTCGTCCTAAATGGTTTGTGTGCCAAAATTATTTCCATGGGATGATCCAAACAGTCCATGCGATGATGGGCTGCGGCATAAACAAAATATTCCTCGAAATTGATTCAAATTGTTAGGATCTGAACCATTGATTTGCTAGGCTACTATGTAAGGTTGCGCCCCCTAACTCATTTCCTTATAATAATCGAGAACTTCCCATTAATGGACCACAAAGCAAATTGGCCGTGCCCTCTTAAACCTTTTCCATCAGATGATCCAAACCGGGCTGCGATATCCGTTGGCCGAAATACACTATGCCCATTATGAAAACAACGCAGTCCACACTTGCTTGATCCAAACCTAATCGAAATATTCAATGCGCGGCCACCCAGTGGGTCCAAATTCTCTCCTGCTCGGATTCTCGTGAATAACCCTTCTCAACACTTAGCGGAAAAATGTGAAACACGACAGAAATGATCGAAAAAGATCGAGAAAACATACGAAGCGGACACGAGAATGGAAAACACTGAGAAACCGACAGCGAAACACTAACTTCTTTGTTGATTAAAGCGGAGCAAAATGGGGGTGTCTACAGCCGCAATCAAAGAAGAAGACTTCGTGAGATGGCCAGCCAAAATGCTCTTGAAGGGAAATAAGAGAGACAAGTCGAAGTACTGCCGGTTCCATAAGGACCATGGGCACGACACCGATGAGTGTAGGCATCTTAAAGAAGAAATAGAGCTACTTATTAAGAGGGGTTACCTCAAGAAGTATGTCGAGCACAACGACGGCAGGAGAGAGCACCGGGACAGGAGCCCTCTGAACAGAAAGAGCCCGTGACGGCCACAGTCGCCTCCGGTGCGTCATGAATCTCCTGCCCCTCTCAGTTCGCACTCGAAAATGTAGGGATCCCAACTACTGGGTCATAAACACAATCATTGGCGGACCAGCCACGGGAGGAACCTCCTCGGCAGCCCGTAAAGTCAATGCCATCCATACCTGCAACAAGAAGATGAAAGTGGAAAATAAAATCTTGTTCTCCGACGCAGACCTTGATAACTTGATACTCCCCCACGACGATGCTTTGGTCATAAACATGCTCATCGGCACCTGGGAGTTAAGGAAGATCTTGATAGACAACGGGAGCTCCGCGGATATTCTATACTATCACGTCTTCAAGCAGATGCTGATAGGGGATGACCGCCTAAAGCCCTCAAACTCTGATTTGTTCGGATTCTCAGGAGAAGTGGTCAGGGTTGAAGGCCAGATCGAACTCCCTATTCTTGTGGGAGAACCCCCTCACTAGACCTTCACAATGGTCAATTTCTTGGTAGTGAAGGCAACTTCGGCCTATAATGCTATCTTGGGAAGACCCGAACAAAACCGCCTTCGTTCCTTCGCTTCAGCATATCATCAAAAAATAAAGTTTCTAATGCCGAATGGTGTAGGGGAAGTCAAAGGGGACCAACCGCAATCGAGAGAGTGCTATGCCATGGCACTAAAGGGGAAGAGCGCATCAGAGGTATTGCCGATTGAGTTACTCGATCTAAGAGATGAGACCCAAATCATCGTAAAAAAGCCCGCTGAAGACCTCGTCTCATCCCCTTGTACGATGATAATGAAGAAAAGCAGGTCAGAATTAGCTCATTTTTAAATGGTAACATTCAGGAAGAACTCATCCAGTTTTTGAGAGAAAAAGCAGACGTCTTCGCATGGACCCTTGCTGACACGCTCGGGATAGATCCTGAGGTCACCGTACACAAGCTCAGTATTGATCCTGCTTGCAAATCGGTAAAGCAAAAGAGAAGACATTTCGCCCCAGAAAGGCGACAAGCAATCAAAGAGGAAGTCGAGAAGCTGTTGAAGATGATTTCATTCAAGAGATCCAATATCCTGACTGGCTGGCAAATGTCGTCATGGTAAAAAAGGCCAGCGGGAAATGGAGAATCTATATAGACTTCTCTGACTTAAACAAAGCCTGCCCAAAGGACAGTTACCCGCTCCAAAAGATTGACCAGCTGATAGATGCCACCTCGGGTCATGAACTGTTAAGTTTCATGGATGCCTTTTCGGGGTACAACCAGATCCGGATGTACGAGGCAGACATACTAAAGACCTCTTTCATAACAGACCAAGGAATATGCTGTTACCGTGTGATGCCCTTCGGTTTAAAAAATGCAATGCTGGGGTGACATATCAGAGGCTTGCTAATAAACTTTTTAGGGAATAGATCGAACGGAACATGAAAGTCTATGTGGACGACATGTTAGTCAAGAGCCAGAACACGCCGGATCATGTGTCCAACCTGAAGGAGACGGTCCGGGTCCTAAGGGAGCATCACATGAAATTCAACCCAACAAAATGCACGTTCGGTGTCGCCGCTGGGAAATTCTTGGGGTTCATGGTGAGCCTAAGAGGAATAGAAGCAAACCCAGAGAAAATCAGGGCGGTAGTGGAACTGAATCCACCAACCACCATAAGAGAAGTACAACGGCTTACCGGAATGGTGGCTGCGTTGGGGCTTTTTATCTCGAAATCTGCTGAAAGATGTTTACCCTTCTTTAATGCAATCATGGGGATCAAAACCACCCCCTGGACGCCGGAATGTTAAGATGCGTTTGAAAAACTGAAGCAGTACCTAGCCTCCCCACCGTTGTTAACCAAGCCAGAGCAGGGAGAAGAGCTAGTGCTATACCTGTCGGTGAGCCCGATGGCGTTGGCTGCGGTACTGATTTGAGAAGAGCACAACTAACAAAAACTAATCTACTATGTCATCAAGGTATTACACGAGGCCGAGACAAGATACCGGCGAGTAGAGAAGTTGGCATATGCTCTCATCATGGCGGCCAGAAAGCTGAGGCCATATTTTCAATCACACACAATCAAAGTCATGACGGATTAGCCGCTCAAGCAGATGGAACTCAAAGCTTTTGAATTTGTCGGCTAGGCGGCGGACTTTTGCAAGGTACTTGGTCATTCACTCATTGCAGGCTTCGTACGTTCCCTATATCTGGTTGACAACCAGTTGGGAGTCGATGTATGCTTTCAGTTTTTGGGCACGCGTCTGGATTGCCAGGTTCATTCCGGCTATGAGAGCTTCGTATTCCGCTTCGTTATCAGATTCGCAGAACCCGCTTCACAGGCCAGACACTTCAGGACGGCTTGTGAACTGGGCTGTGGAACTCAGCAAATTTGATATCCAATACCTACCGAGGCTGGCGATAAAAGCTTAAATTAATGGCGAACTTCATTGCCGAATGCACCATGCCCTTACAAAATGTTGCATTTGAAACATAAGCAATTCAACCTCCGGATGGAGAGGAGCTAACTACACCCGGGGGGCAAATCCAAGCAGAGACAGTTCAACCCTTGGATGAGGAAATACTGACCTCACCTGGGGAGCAGAATCCATTACATGAGGAACCACTATGGGAACTATACGTGGATGGATCGTCAAACTCGCCCGGCAGCGGAGCGGGCCTGATCCTCACCTGACCTGAAAAATTTGTTATGGACTACACGGTGAGGTTCGGGTTCCGTGAATCTAATAACAAAGCGGAATACGAAGCTCTCATAGCCAGAATGAACCTGGCAATCCAGACGCGTGCCCAAAAACTGAAAGCATACAGCGATTCCCAACTGGTTGTCAACCAGATATAGGGAACGTACGAAGCTTGCGATGAGTGAATGACCAAGTACCTTGCAAAAGTCCGCCGCCTAGCCGACAAATTCAAAAGCTTTGGGTCATTCAGATCCCTAGAACGGAGAATGGAAAGGCAGAAGTGCTTTCCAAATTAGCAGCCTCTAGATACACCGCTCTAAGGAGCATATACATGGAATTTCTGAAGAAGTCCAGCATTGAGAACGAGATCGTCGAAGTAATACAGGTCGACTATGAACCATGCTGGATGGACGAAATCATCCATTACTTGCGTAACGGGAAGCTTCCTGAAGGAAAGAAAGAAGCATGCAAAATAGTCCAGAGAGCGGCCAGGTTTTCCCTTGATGGTGAGAACCTGTACAAAAGGTCGTACACCCTTCCTTACTTGAAATGCCTTCGGCCGAACGATGCATCATATGCCTTACAAGAGACCCACGAGGGAATATGTGGGGAACACTTGGTGGGCAAGGCCCTGGGCATCAAGGTACTGCTGAGAGGGCTATATTGGCCGACCTTAAGACAAGACGTGATGAATCTTGTGAAAAAATGCGAGAGGTGTAAAGGGTTCTCTCCTTCGAGTCAACAACCGGCTGTGCTTATGGCTCCGATTGTCACTCCACTCCCTTTTGCAGTATGGGGGATGGGCATCTTAGGACCTTTTCCGCCGGCCTCCGAATGACGTGAATTCGTCGTAGTTTCCATAGACTACTTTACAAAGTGGGTGGAAGATGAACCCCTGGCCAAGATTACAGAACAGAACATACAAACCTTTTTCTGGAAGTCGGTGATTTGTAGATTTGGGGTACCCCGCGTTCTGATAATAGATAATGGCAAGCAGTTCAACAGCCGGAGATTCCGAAGGATTTGTTCGAATCTAAAAATTGAACAGCGGTTTACATCTGTAGCACATCCCTAGACAAATGGGCAGACAGAGGTCACGAATAGGATCCTCCTCTAGGGGATCATCAAAAGATTGGATGAGAAAGCAGGGTGATGGACAGACGAACTGTACATTGTCCTGTGGGCGTACCGTACGACTCCGCGGACCGCAACGGGAGAGTCCCCCTTCAATTTGACTTTCGGAATAGAGGCAGTAATTCCCATTGACATCGGCGTCCCGTCTCCTCGAGTCACTAATTTCAGCTAGTAGTTTAACGGGGAGGAACTTCGTGTGAACTTAGATCTGCTAGAAGAAATCCGAGAAGAATCCCGAATTAGGGTGGCTGCCCACAAGCAGAAAGTATCCATCTACCACGACGCCAAAATACGCCCAAGGGAGCACCATGTGAGAGATCCTGTCCTGAGGAAGGTGGCTGTGTCTCAACCAAGAAGAGCAGACAAACTCTCCCCAACCTGGGAGGGGCCGTACCGAGTGAAGGAAATCATACGGCCAGGTAGCTACAAACTGGAGACACTTGACGAGCACCAGCTCCCCCACGCTTGGAACTCAAAAAACTTGAGAAGATACTACCAATAGCCTGTCGCCTTCGAAGAATGAGAAATACTTGTATGAGAAAGATTGAGAATAATGGGAAAGAGAACACCAATGTAACTCTATTAAATCTTTCACAATTAATGGAAAAAGCTACCACATTTGCAGACCCAAGTCCTTCAGCTCGGCTTAAAATTATCTGGTTCACTTCGGTTCATCCCAATGAGGCTGAAAGCGCACTTCTAGCCAGGGATGAGCCGGAGTAGAAAACCAATGCTTTGAGTAAAAATCCAAGTCTTTCAGCTCGGGTTAAAATTATCTGGTTCACTTCGGCTCATCCCAATGAGGTCGGAAGTGCACTTCTGGCCGGGGACGAGCTGGAGTAGAAAACCAACGCTTTGAGTAAAAATCCAAGTCCTTCAGCTCGGGTTAAACTTATCTGGTTCACTTCGGCTCATTCCAATGAGGCTGGAAGCGGACTTCTGGCCAGGGACGAGCCGGAGTAGAAAACCAACGCTTTGAATAAAAATCCAAGTCCTTCAGCTCGGGTTAACATTGTCTGGTCTACTTCGGCTGATTCCAATGAGGCCGGAGGTGCACTTCTTGCCTGGAACGAGCCGGAGTAGTATCTTAATGGGGCCGGTTACATGCTTCTGGCTGGACACAAGCCGGGAGTACCCCGAACTAATACAAGGGAGCTTCTTTTTTTTGGTTGGAATAGATTAGACAGAAGCGAACACAAGTAGACGAACTCAAACACTTAGCCAAATTTAAAAGTGCGTTCCATTATGTGAAATTTTTTTTCCCTAGAGGGCATGTACAAAAAGATTTAAACCACCAAAGGGAAAAAAAGAAGGATCAAGACTCCGTGTGGGCGCCCTCCTCCCAATGGTCGGTCACCTCGAGGATATCCATAGAAGTAGGGGCTTTCTGCTCACCAACATCCTCCACTTAAGGATCGGGCAGTGCGATCCCGTCCAGGTTGACGTTGGGATGAGCAGCTCTGACCTGAGCCAAGCATTCAGCAAAACCTAGATAGTAGGAGTCCTCAGACAGGGTCACGAGCTCATCTTCTTTATCTCGTACGACTTTTCCCTTGCTATGCTGAGCCCGTTCCTTCAACTTGTTATACGCATCAAGGGCCTTCTCGCCTTGAGTCTTCATTTCCGCGATCAACCTCGTAATCTCCTTGTCCTGTCATGGATATCTTTTTGTAGCCTTTATCCGTCCTTCTTAAGTTTTCCGACCTCGGCCTGAGACTCAGTGACTACCCTGGAGAAGGCACGTCTCTTCTCGCACATGTCGGTCCAATAGCAACCGATCTGGACGAGTAAAGAAATCAGAAAAATGGTAGATGCAACCGGCCAAAGAATAGTAGAACAAAAAAATCTAAACCAAGATTCAAGGGCACACCTGGTATATCGAAGTGAACATGGCCTCCTCGGCTGTGTGTGGGGGCTCGTTCATAACCTTGAGCTTGTCCTCCTGCAACCGGCCCTTAGCGATGATCTCCCGAGCAACTCGGCCATCCCCAAGGCCGGAGTCATCTTTTTGAACGGCCCAGTTCGGACGGAAAACATTATCCCCAGGTCGCCTGGGGGAGGGAGCTACTGTTTGAAACACATCCTGGCCGGATCCTCCAGCCCTGCCACCAAGGTTCCCTTCGACGAGCTTAACGGTGAGTCTGCCCCCTTTGTCGGGCTGTATGTTCTTCCCCTTGTCCTGCACTATCGGAGGGGTAGATGATTCGGGGGCCTTCCTCTTTTGGCCTTTACCGAGGACATTCTGCCTCACCTTCTCCAACGCCGATTGCTTTTGCATCTCTGTCAGAAAAAAAAACAAAGTGTCAGAGATTGGGCCTGGGAAGTTGAGAAGAGGAAAAAAAAGCTAACCTAAAAACACCCCAAGAAAGAAATAAACACTCTCAAGCCTCTTAATAGGCAAATACAACTCTCAAGCTCACAAAGTCTCCAAATGATTGAAACTAAAATGCTTATGGAGATCCCCTTGACAAGTAATGGATTTAAGTCTAAATCCACAAGAGGTTGAGGAAGAATCCTTTTGATTTTGAAAGTTAAAGGCTCTAAGATTTGATAAATGATGTTTCAAAAGGTTGTAATGAAGGTCTTTTATGGGGTTTATATAGCCCTAACAAGTTTATGACCGTTGGGGATTGATACCTTGTGCAAAGTAGATGTTTTTCTCCTTTTTTCATCAAAGGAGGTGGAGAAACTCTATTTGTGGATGCTCCTTGGGGGTTGCACGAAAAGTACTTCTCAAAAATTAACATTTTGTCTCCTCTTGGCCTCTTTAAATAGAGCTTAATTAGTTCTAGTGATGTACCCACTCCAATGACCAATAGGATATAAGTAACATAAGTCACTTAAGTCTAAAATTAATGGCTAAAATACCTCCACCAAATAATAAAGCAAGCTCTAACCACTTAAGTGTAATATGAGCAATGCAGGTGTGGGATGTGTGGGAGGTGATGTGGGCCCTAGTTGATGTGGACAACGCTACAAATAGTGCTGGCTTATGGCGCCCAAAACCTCCTACGGACTCGAAAAGGGACCTGATAGCCCGGCCTGGGACACACCTAAGAGGTGTGCAACACCTTATGCCTATCCCTCACTTAGTGGGGGCTCTGCGCTGCCGTTGATAGCAATACGAGGTGTCATATTGTGACCAGCCTAGACTTTAAGAGAATTAGTTGCGCCTTTCCCATCACCAATTTGTTTTGGGAAACCTTGTTGCGCTAATGATCCTAGAAGTGGTATCAGAGCAAGGTTCAATGTTCAAGACTCCCCAGGGTAGTTTCTAGGGAGGGGTATTGTTAGATTATGGGGGCCATCTATCCTCCTTAGGGTCTGGCTTATGAGGGCTGGAACCTCTCGAGGGCTCAAAAATTAGCTTGACAGCCCGACTTGGGGCGCACTCAATAGGTCTCTCTCTCAATAGGTGTGCAACACCTTATGCCCATTTCTCACTTAGTAGGGGGCTCACTCAATATGTTTACCATAGTAAAGACCCCGTACTGCTATCAACGGCAGCGCAGAGCCACTTTAAGAGAATTAGTTGTGCCTTTCCCATCACCAATTTGTTTTGGGAAACCTAGTTGCGCTAATGCTCCTACATCTAGGCTCTAAAATATCAATATAATTAAATATAAACTCGTTAAAGCAAAAAAAACACAGAAAAACTCTAAGGAGGGTATGAAGACAAAGGTCGGATCACATCAATTCTCCTCGGGTGGGAAGAATTTAACTTTGTCGTGTAGAGCACTATTACATGCTGAAACATGAACTCACTGAGATGTCGCATTAGGACATCTAGCCAAAAACCCAATCTCCCTCGCCCAAAAACCAATTATCACCAACAAAATGCTCAACAGATCCCTAATGTCCATGTGCTGATGAAGTAACCTCCATAAGATGAAGTGATAAAGGTTTCGGTGGAATGTTAAAAGTGTGTACGATAAATTTCTTCGGTTACGAAATGATGGTGTTGAAGAAGTATCATCATCAAACTCCCAAAGATAGATACCTGGCCTCTACGGTGTATGTCTACATCTACTTGGTACAGATCGTGGATAGCATATTGCCGCTCCAACACCGCTTGGCATACCTCTTCAATATAATAAACAAGATCATCGGCCTCAGTGCTATACCAATCGGGGTAGGTGTCGACACCCAATTTTGTCAAGGCGGTACTAATGATAGGGGTTGCGAGGAAGAACCTTATGATGAGTCCCAGAGCACCAAATGTGTTTCTCTCAATCTCTCTTTAGGGTATTTACAAAAGGAAATGATTTCCAAAAACCTTATTATCTTGGAGAAACAACCGGAAAGATTGTTTTTATAACACCCGCCTTTTTGGGCAACCAAAATGCCTGTTTTTACACAGCACCTGCCCTTTTTCGGCAAACTAAAGGAAATTTTTGTCTCCCAAAACCAAGCAATTTAGGTTCATTGGAAAGTACGTGAAACCACAAGTCCAACGCACCTGATCGCGCTTAAATCAGAGTTCAAATGAAGAAGTTATGCGTGTTTTAAACTACCGATAAAAGACGAAAGCATATAAAACAAACAATCGCGGGAACCGAGAATGGCACCACCCCCCAAATTTACCCTAGACGAATTTGGGTTGAAAATAACCAAAATAACCCCCCTCCTCTATAAATAGAGCAGAGGGGTTCCTTTCTCTCCCTCTCTCGCCCTCTCTGGTTTTAGGTGTATACACCCCCCTCTGGTGTATTTCTATACACCGAACCCCTGCAGAAATCTAGAAAAAACCCTAGTTAGATTGTATTTTAGAAGAGAGAAAGTAGAGAAACACTAAGTAGCTCTCACTGGGCGTTGGCACTCCGCCGAAATTCCGAAGGTTCGGAGCGACATCCGCTTTCTACGTTGTTGTTTTGCCGCATTTCGCAAAACTACGAGCTACTTTTCAATAGCAGCGCTGTTGTTCTGCTGAAATCTCGACGAACTCGGAGGCTTTTCGGCTATATAGTGCCGTTATGCCGCCGATTTCTCCGCAATTCCTGGTAAAGTTACATTTTCTTTCGGTACTTTCCTTTACAAAGTAAGGTACGAGGTGGTGACATCATAAGATCTCGGGAGCTCAAATTGTCCCTTGAACTTATGATATAAATCCCTCTACCTTTCTTTTTGCAATTTACAGCTTTCTGCTTTTTCCTTTACAAAGTAAGGTACGAGGTGGTAACATCATAAGATCTCGGGCGCTCAAATTGCCCCCTGAACTTATGATATAAATCCCTCTACCTTTCTTTTACTTTCTGCAATTTACAGCTTTCTGCTCTTTTCTTTACAAAGTAAGGTACGAGGTGGTGACATCATATGATCTCGGGCGCTCAAATTGCCCCCTGAACTTATGATATAAACCCCTCTGCCTTACTTTTACTTTCTGTACTGGCTTTTCTGTTTGATTTATGAAGAGGGAGCCTACTTTGGATTACTTGCAGTATTCCTTTAGAGTCTGTGACATATGGTCTCAAATAGGATCGAACCAAACCGCGCTTCTTTTTTTGATTTTTTCTGTAAATCCATTTCATTTACATTCGGAATTAAGCATAACCTAACAAGGGAGATAAAATCCGATTACTTCATTTCAAATCCTTCGAAAATGCCAATCTAAGTTAAGAGACCGGATTAATCTGGGCAAGAGAGGTGCCTAACACCTTCCCCAATTGTAACTACAACCAGTACCCAAATATCTGTAAAGACCACGGCTTAAAAATAGAGTAAAATAAAGGTTCAAAGGCCCAGAGCAAAAGAACCCCTTTGAGTACTGTTCTCATAACGAAATTCGAGCCCGGTTGCTCATTTCCTTAGAAGAACAGAAACAGGTCCTAGTCCCTAATCCAGGTGGCGACTCTGAGGTTCTCTAACTTGCGAAGTTAGGACTATGGTCCCGAGTTTGCAAATAGCGCAGATCTAACACCCCCTGAAAACCCGATTGTAGGATCCCTTGCCGTCCTGCGCAACGAGGGAAAAAACTGGCTCCCACAGACTGACGACTTTGCTGGGGAGAACTTTTAGACATGAAAATCCCTCTCAGCAGAGCTGTTATCAAAATGAAAAAGGTTGTAACTCTTTATGACTAACTTGGCATTTTCAAAGAATTTAAATCAACTAATTTGATTTTTCTCCTTTATTAGGGTTATCCTTAACCCGATGTAGCCTTCAGGGGTATTCGCAAGTTGCGAACGCTCCCGACAAGCAAAATAAAAGAAGTGTTAGACTTACTTTTCAGTACATAAACACTTTTCACACATCTTTTTGCAGGGATTGTTAAGAGCCAATGCTCAAAATTGCAGCAAAAAATTGCCGCCAATTGCGCAAAAATGCCATGGGAGGCACCTAGGCTTACCCCTTTTTTTTTTAATTTTCACACACACACACACACACACCATATGGCATTTCATCACCCGCTTGCATACCTATTTACCCAGGAGTGACTAGCCCTTGGAGCGGATTCAGTTGTATTTGGGATTTCATCACCTGCATCTGCTGGTCACGCATCCATTTGAGGTGAAAGCACCACCTCTTTGCATGTCACCCTTGTGGTGGCGTTAAAACGATGATGTATTAATTGCCCGCCGCATCCAGGAACACTGGGCAAGGGTTTGTTTAATCACATTGGCAAGAGGAACCTTCAAGCCTTCATCCCCTGCATAGCCCTGCATACTACGCACTTAAATGTACCATGCCCTGCTTAAGAGCATGCTGATCTTAGAGTTAGGTAAGCCTATCAGTTACTCTTGAGAGATGTGAGTGTCTTCCAAAATAGAAATACACTAAACCTTTGGCCCACCTCGGGCATGTTGAGAGAGTCTAGAAAGGTGTCCCCGAGTTGCCTCAATTCTTGCTAGGGATGTCATTACCCTAGCCCGATGCGCAAACGGTCACAGTTTACTTTTACGCAAGATTTGAGGTTACTTTTAACCTTTAGTTTTGTCCAGAGTCATGCTTGCAAACCCATATCATCAAATTCCTTGGATAAGTAACCATTGTACCCTAGAGGGGTGTCCGTCTTAAGGTTGATAAGCTTAACCTAAAGGCCCTCATTCTGGTCCATCTTTCAAAACATTTTGAAATCCCTCAATCATTTCCCAAATCTAGATCGTCTTGGTCTCAGCCTCATCAGGCTCTACTTTTTATAGAGTTCAGACCCGTCCTGACCATCGTTATGGTCAAAGCGGCGAAGCTCTGCTCAAATAAATGTCCAGACCAACTCGGTCTCAGCCTCAATAGGCTTTACTGTATTTTCTAGCCTAGCTATGTTCCGACCATCGTTATGGTCAAGACGGCGAAGCTTTGTTCAAATAAGTCTATTTATAGATTTGTGCAAACCATCCCGGTTAAATCCATGTTGTCTCGGTTAAACCCCTGTTTAAAGTTCATCTCTCCACACAGAGATAAACCTTCCTGATCATTTGTAATGGTCTGTGGCGGCGAAGCTCTGCTGCCCAAATTAACCCATCTTCCGGTACAAAGATAACCATTCGTGACCATTGTTATGGCCACAGTACCCGAGCTTCGCTCAATTCCAATTCGTCTTCCCGAAAGGCTAGACTCACTTCAAAACCATATGTTATGGTCAGCGGCAGTGGAGCTTTGCCCAATTGAACCCATCTTCCGGTAGGAAGATAATCCTATTCTGACCATCATTATGGTCACAGTACCCAAGCTCTGCTCAAATTAAACCAGCCTTTTCTAAAAGTATATACCCTTTCCAGGCCATTGTTATGGTCAGTAGCGGCAGAGCTTCGCCCAAATTTACCCATCTTCTGGTACAAAGATATCCCAGGTCAGGCCATTGTTATGGTCACAATACCCGAGCTTCGCTCAAGTCCAATTCGTCTTCCCGAAAGGTTAGACTCATTTCAAAACCATTTATGGTCTGTGGCAGCGAAGCTCTGCCCAAGTTAATCCATATTCTGGTATGAAGATATCCCAGGTCAGGCCATTGTTATTGTCACAGTACCCGAGCTCTATCCGAACCCATTCAGTCTTTCCAAAGGATGAGACTCATTTCATGCCAACCGTCATGATCAAATCAGTGGCAGAACTCTGCCCAAGTTGTCATCATCTTTCTCTGGGAAGATGGCCCTTTTCTGACCGGTGTTTTGTTCATAAGTCAGGAGTCATAAATCACGTCATGTTGCCTTCACTTTTGAAAACAACCTTGTCCCTACCTTTCTTCATGATCAAAAGCGTCAGGGCTCTGTTCAAATAAATGTATCTTCTCGCGAGAACATATACCCAGCTAAACCTTTGTCGTAACCAAAGTGTCAGACCTCTGTTCGTTTGTCACCTCGAGGTTAGGGTTAGATCTTTATGTAAATCCTATTCAAAGTCAATCTTTCTAGGGGTGTTTTCCCAATGTCCAAGCTGAAAGGGCAGACTCTGCTCTCGACCCCTCCCTTGCCCAGGATCCGTCCAAAATTTGTAAAAATTAAAAAAAAAAAACTTGTATGAACTCTAAAACTTTGTATGGTTCTTCATTGCGTGAAAAAGTTCTGAAACTAGTGTATGTATATTCCCATCCGCAGGTAGAAAATTCGTAGACTTGAAACCATTACACCCGAAAAATCAAAAGCCTGGTCCCGTACCAACTCTCGTCTAGAAAGAACTTTGGATTTACCGAGTCCTTCAATTCCTACTTACTCGGTAGAAATTCGGAACCGTCTAGTCCATCAACTCCTCTTGCCATCGTGGCAGAACCTACGGACCAGTCTCAGGTTATTCAAGAACTGCAACGGGCAGTAGTTGAACTCACTTGAAGTTTTCGTCATGTCTTGGAAGAGAACGCTACATTGAGAGCACCTCCTCAGGTTGCTGTGGCATCTGCAATACCTCAACAACCTATCCCTACTATTCAGGAAACCATACCAGCACAGCCTGCTAATCAGTCTACAACACAGCCTTTGGACCCATCCTTAGAAGAGCGGTATGCTGATGAGAATCATCCCCTTGCGCAGATAGTTAAGTAGTGGGAGGATAAGTTTGCCAAGGTTAATCAGGACCTCAAAGTCATTAAGGTTCAGAGGACATCAGGACTCACCATGCTAGATATCTCTTTGTTCCCCGAGGTACAACTTCCCACCATCTTCAAGTGGCCAGATATCAACAGATACGATGGAACTGGCTGTCCTCGTATGCATCTCGCAGCATTTGAAGGCATGCTCCGATCACAGAAACTGTCTCCAGAACAATTAGCATTGGCCTTTCAGATGTCTTTGGAAGGTGTGGCGCAGAAGTGGCTTTTAAATTTGTCTGAGTTACCGACTATGGGCTGGGACCGCATAATGAATGAATATATCAAACAATTCTCTCATGAGGACGGAACCAAAATTTCTCGCCGGGATCTCCAGTCCACTAAGCAAGAACCTATGGAATTTTTCTTAGACCTCATAAAACGTTGGCGTCAAAAGGCAGCTCAGATGCTCAAACGTCCGTCTGAGGAAGATCAGATAGACATGATGCAACAGAACTTAACCCTTTACTTCCAGCGCCCTATGGCCTCCCAAAGTTTCTCAAGTCTCAAACATTTCACTGACACGGGAAACAAGATAGATGATTCTATGGTGAGAGGATTGATACTAAGATCTGCACCAGAGTTAAAGTGTACATACTCCAAGAATCCTGAATTAGGGGCAGAAGTAAATAACACTTCAGCCAAAGTAGAAAAACGGGAGAAAAAACCGTCGCCTTCTCCACATTACCATCTGACGCGGTCACTGTTATGAGGGTTTCGATTAAGAATAACAAGCTCACTACTCGTACACCTAGCTCTCTCTCCAATCCACTACCAATAAACTACAGTGAGTGGGAATTCTATGAATATCATTAAGGGAAGGGCCACCCGACTGAGAGGTATGTCTCCTTGAAGTACGCCATCCAGCAACTCATCAACAGGGTGATTTCATCATCCCATCAGGAGCAGATATTACCTTCTAAAGATCATGGCTGGAAGCAGGAAACCATGAGCATTTGTGTTTTTCCCACAAAGTATGATTGTTGATGTTGGTAACACGAAACTCTCAAACTAGTCGGTACTTTTATCCCACTCCTTACTCCTCCGGATACAGACTTCTCGTCTTCTGAGTCCGACTCCTTTTCCGATTCTGATTCATCTTTTGAAAAAGCATCAAATGTAAATGAGCCTGACATGGGAGCGTCGGTCAGTTCTTCTCTGATGTATCTTACAAATCAATATAAGAACTTTCTCTGTACTCGCTTTTGTCTCTCGATTCTCCTGAAGTAAATGCTAAATAAAATGAACAACCCTCCTCAAACGAGGATGTCGATGAAACTCCCCTTAAGGTTAAGTCATTAATCAAACGAGAGGAGGAGCATCGAGCAAAACCTTTAGAAGATGAGTTTGAAACTATTAATATTGGTAGTGAATCCCTGCTTTAGGAGATTAAGATTGGCAAAACCTTATCCCCTGAAGAGCGTACGGAATTAACCAAATTGTTAAAAGAATTCAAAGAAGTCTTTTGCTTGGTCATATGAAGATATTCAAGGATTAAGTGAGGAAATTGTCCAGCACCATATCCCTCTCTTCCTAGAAGCCAAGACAAAGAAGCAAAAGCTTAGAAGAATGTGACCAGAATGGTTTCTCGAAGATCAAAGATTGACCAGCTAAAAGCAGGATTTCTAAAAAGTGTTCAGGTATCCTGAGTGTTTAGCAAACATCGTTCCAATACCCGAGAAAGATGGAAATGTTCGATCTTATGTCAATTTTAGGAATCTCAACAAAGCCTATCCAAAGGACGACTATCCAAACAGTGGAACACTGAATGTCAAGAAGCCTTCAAAGAAATCAAAAGTTGTTTGTCATCTCCCTCGGTGTTATCACCAACAATCATCCAATGACCATTCGTCAAAATATTCAACATCATGAACGTTACTCAGAAATTTGTCGAAGACAAAGTTGTCACAAAACAGTTAACTGATGCACCTACTAAAGATGCAGAGCAAAGTCGTGAACTTCCAGAGAGGGGGATATGGTGTTTAGATAATACCGAACTCATGTCTTCAATCTAACGGAAAAATTTAAACCAAACCGATCTCACCCCTACATTGTTGATAAGATCTTGTCCGGACAAGCCGTCGAACTTCTTGACCAAAATGGAGATAGAATTTCCAAACCTACCAACCTAAATCAAAAGATATCAAAGGCCTCCATGTGATGATCAGAGCCTAAAATGACTCACCTACAAAAATTTGAAACCGCTTTGAAGATGCCTTCAAGCCACGAACTACGTGGACTGATCCCAACCTCTTTGGGGTACGTAGGCAGCCTTGCAAAACTCAGGTTCGGTCACCCCTTTTGGCAAAGCCAACAGAAATCATCCCCCTTCGATCATTTTTCCCACAGAAAAGCCTCGAACTATGCGGTCCTGATCCCAATCCTTCTTTGGGGTACGTAGGTAGAAATAGAAACCTTCATGTCTTCAAATTGTCATAAAAATTTGTCAATCAATCAAATTGTCATAAAAATTTCTAGAAAATTCTAATTCCCCATCATGTCCTCAATCTTTAAACTATAGAAACAGAAACCTTAGGAATCATTGATTTTCTTTGCAAATTTGCTATACCATGATAGTTTAACCACCAAGATCGCTTTCATAATCGTATTCCAATTGCAATTGATCCTTGATAATTTGGGTATTTGAATTATAGTATGCTGTTGGATCCGAGGTTGTAGTCCACGGAAATCCTGAGAACCATACCAAACAACAATATACTATAACTTATGCGCGAAATTGTGCAAGGTGAGAGCGCACGACTCCCTTTCATGAATGCGATCTAAGTATGAAATTCGTCAAGCCCTAGAGCCTTTGGTATTCCTTAGATGTTAGGAATCGAAAATCTTTGAAAAATTAAAAATGATTTAACTTAAAAATTCGAGTCGATTTAACCCTTGTGTTTGGAACCGTTGGATTGCGGTCTCCCATCGTAGGAACCCTTAGGGCCCTTTAGGAACATTTATGTCACATTGTGTTCTAGGTTTTAGGGTGTCCTAGAGTTATGAGTCCAGCCTCATCATGCCCGTTTGCTATGGATAGCAACCGTGCCATAGATCTAGTTACACTAGTCAACCATCTCCCTATAGGACAAGCCTAGTTAACCTAAGATGTAGGTTCACCTACATTAGTTTAGGGAACGTCTTGCATTTAGGTAGGACCATATAGCATCTTAGATGAAGTAATAGGATAATAAAAGCTACTCAACTTGAATCAAATGAATTCCCTTAAACTATTGAAACAGTTAGTCCAATTTAGATTGGTGTTTTAGTAGTAGTGAGGCTTGGATACGTAGGCAGCTTTGGATGCTTGGATGGCATACCGAGCACGAGTCGGCCCACCACAAATGGTGGGATTTTGTATGTTAGTTTTTTTAATTGAATTAATTAAAATATATAGGATTTTCCACAAATTAGAATTTTAGGAGAGCATTCACTTAGATTGAATCCAAACAAATCAAGAAAATCAAAATACACATTAGGAATTACATTGAAATTAGATTTTATGATGCATTTCACATAGTTTGCACATTAATATTGTGTGATTAAAAGCTTTCCCTTTGGGATTATGATATAAATCCCATTTTTCCTAAGATCTCATAAGGTTAGTCTCTTCTTGATCTATCCTTCAAAAGCAATCTTATGCGATCTCTCCCAATCTTTTGATCGTGAGCCTATTGTCTTTCTCTTATTCGATCATATCTTCATTCCTTCTCTTAATTGGCAGGAACAGAATCTCAATCCTTTGATTATGCAATCATGATGATCTGATCATACTTTTATCCTTGATCTCTTCTTACTCTAGGGGTAACCTTTTTCAAGATTACTTAGCTAAACTCCTCAGAGTTCATTCTCATAATCCTTAAACTAGGGGCATTCTACCTGCTCACTTGTGTCATCATTGTTATGTCTCGGTTCTTTATAGATTTATCCTATCATCTCCATTACATGTTTAGCCTATAATCATTTTTCAGTCATTGAGTGGAAAACACTCCTTGAATGTCAAGCTTATACCTCGAGTTCATTGTTTTCATGACTGGAACATTCACCATAGATAAGCCCACCACTCCTTGGGTTCAAGTTTCTACACGGTTGGAGAGAAGACCTGTTTCTTCACCACCCTCTGTGATTGTTCCAGCATCTTCTCCTTCTCACTTGTACTCACTAATGGCAGAAAACTAAGATAATCCTTCACCCATCACCATTGCTGATACTTTGGCCTTGGTTCTTAAACAACTTTAGGAGATCAAAGAAGAGAATCGAGTCATCAAAGCCTAACTTTCTGAGAAGTTTCGACCTTCATCTTCCAATTCTAAGGATAAAGGACCCATGCACCATGCATCTACTTCCGAAGCACCTGCCCAGCCTATGTTCATTGATATTTCCGATAAGACTGAAGAAGAGTTTGAGAAAGAGTAGTACTGTGAGGATCACATTAAACCTTCTCAGACAATGGTTGATAAGGCAGTTATGGAAAAATTAGACAATCTTACCAAGAAAGTTCAGGATATTCAGCTTCAAGAACAGGGAGATTTCAACCCGAGTGATCTCACGTTGTTTCCTGAAATTCGTCTCCCAGCCAACTTCCAAATGCCTGATTTTGACAAATATGATAGCGTTGGTTGTCCCATCACACACTTGCAAATGTTCACCATCATGTGTCAGCCCCAAGATCTATCTCCCGAGCAAATGGCTCAGTTGTTCCCTGTTTCACTCACCAAGGTTGCTAGAAGGTGGTTCATGGTCCTAGACAAGACTCGTTATAGGACATGGAAAGATATAGGTGAACAATTCATAAAACAGTTCAAGTATGATGATGGCACAGAGATCACCAGAAAAGATCTGGAAAGGACCAAACAAGACACGAATGAGTCTTTCCTAACTTTTGTGAAAAAGATGGAGACTTCAAACACTTTATTGTGGCAGGCACACAAATTGAGGAAGCCATGGCTCAAGTAACCCGAATACTAGAGAATTCAAGAAATCTCCGTCAGCTGAGATTGGTAACCTTTTTCGTTCCAATCCTAAACCTCCCAAACCTTAGAACCCATTGTCTTGGATTATGACCAACCTGTGGCTGAACCTCAGGAAAAGCCCAACAAGGAATTTACCCCTCTCCCATTTCCACCATCAGTTATTTTGTAGCAAGGGTTAGCTTCAGGGGGTCCCAAGTTATAATAGAAATGGCAACTATGAGGAGGGAGAATGCGGTTGTTTAAGAAAACTAGAATTTACCAATTTGAAAAACTTAAACCGATTAAGGGATCAAAAACAATATTTTAAGCATACAAGTTAAATCTAATGGTGCAATGCAAATGAAAGAGCAAAGAGATAGAAAGAGTGCACCCGAGATTTAAAGTGGTTCGGTCCTCAAACCCGAGGCCTACTCCACTCCACCAACCAAACCCGTTGATGGCTTCACTATTTGATCTTCTTAACCTTGGCGAAGATCGGTGCCAATTACAATTGCTTTAACCTTGGTGGCAATCCTCACCACGGAGAAAAAGGGCTCCGCTTCTCCGAATACTCGCCCGAATACAAATCTTGAAAGATGAAAGAAAGAACTAAAAAATCCCTTCACAAGGGTTACAAAAGATGTACAATTGAGAGCCTATGATCCAAATCCTAGAGTTGGTGATGAGAGGCACAATTGAAGCTTGATTCACTCTTGGGTATTCAAATGAAGTTTAAGAGTGTTAGGATTGATAGTTTGTATGTTTAGAACACCCATATTTATAGGAAAACCAAAATATGACCGTTCAGTGGCATTACGGTAATTCCAGCAAAATTCCAAACGGCTCTTTTTAAGACCGTTGGAGTGTTCTCGGAGTTCCGAGAATAATTCTCGGAGTTCCGAGAATTCTCGGAGTTCCGAGAAAAAATCTCGGAGTTCCGAGAAGCCACACAGAAATTGGAAAAAGTCTACTGGACCATTTCTCGGAGTTCCGAGAATTCTCGGAGTTCCGAGAAAAACTCTCGGAGTTCCGAGAAGCCTATGCAGAGCAGATTTTCAATTCTGTTTTGAGCTTCCAATTCTCAACCAAGATGGGATTGCTATGAGGGTTCCAAGGTGTTGGAACTCCACAAATACAATCACTTGTTTATTTAGGGTGTGTGAGATTAACTAAATTATGCCTCTAAAAAACCTAATCTAGGTTTGGATCAAATACATTCTAAAAGACAAAAACTGGTCTTCAATATGAATTTCTTCATGTCTTCAAGTCTTCATGACTTCTTGCTTGATGACTTAGGCCTTCCAATTAGTGGTCCAATGTGGGCTTCTTGGCCTTCAATCCAAGCATCCTTGATCTTACTTTATCAAGATCTACAACTTAGACAAACAAACACATTAGTGATAAATGATCACTTGTGAATTGGAATCATCAAAACAAGATGGGAATGCCAAGGTAAAAACCATTGGGCTTACAATCTCCCCCTTTTTGATGATGACAAGCACAAGAGATTTACAAATCAAAGCATATACTCTTTTCACATTTTTCTTACACTAGAGACTTTACTCTAGATTCTTCTCCCCCTTTGTCATCAACAAAAAGAAGGGGTAAGAAAAACAAGGGTTTAAAATATACAATTTTAAAGCTCCCCCTTTTTCAAAGAAAAATTCAATTTTAACTCCCCCTAGTTAAAATAATTTTACAATTACAAGAGGGGTTATCAAAAAAAATATAAATGAAATATATTCAATTTTAAGTTTAAAAACCCCTAATCTACACAATATGAATATCATCATATGGGGGTTTTGGGAACCCAAGTTTTCTTGGTCCCACATCTAGCCCTACTCTTGGATGCACATTGGAATTGGTAATGACCATTCATTCCACAAAAATGGCATCTAACAAGAGGGTTAGATACACTAGTCCTATCATGATAAGCATGTTGAGGTCTAAGACTAGTTTTACTTAGGATTATGTCAATAATTTTATTTCCATTTAGAAATCCATGTAAACATAATCTAAGTCTTTCATTTTCATTATGAAGATGGGATGTTTGAACTAAAAGCTCATTTCTTTCATCTTCATAAGAATTGGAGGAGCTTGCCATATTTTGAAATTTTAAAAGTTGGCAAGTTTTCTCATCCAAACTACCCTTAAGGGTATTAATCTCAAGTTTATGATTTTCAAGTGTAACTTGTTCTTGAGATATGGAAGAAGATAAATCACTTTTCAAAAATTCAAGTTCTTTTTCTAACTTTAAAATGGATTTTTTAAGAACTTTGTTTTTGGAAATTTGGGTATGCAAGGTTTCACATAATTCATCATAAGGTATGCTATCACTTTTACTACTAGATGAAGAATATGAGGGGTTAGAGTTTACCTCAACTTCATGGGTGAATGTCATGAAGCAAAGATCATCTTTTTTATTTTCTTCCCCTTCACTCGAGCTTTTGCCCGATGTGCTTAACGCATCCCAACCGGCGGCAAGAGCCTTATGCTTCTTCCAATCCTTCTTACCCTTGTACTTAGAGGAAGTTGATTTTAGAAGTGGACAATCCGGTCTTTTGTGTCCTATCTTCTTGCAATTGAAGCATCTTAAGGCTCCATCAACATCACTCTCTTCTTTCTTCTTCTTATCTTTCTTATGCTTCTTTCTCCACAAGCTCTTGAATCTTCGTAAAGCTTCTTCTTCGTCACTATCCGCTTCACTTGATGAGTCTTCCTTGGAAGCCTTGAGTGCTAGGGATCTAAATTCCCTCTCCTTCTCCTTTGGCTTCTTTTCCTCTTGTCGGCTAGTAAGGAGCATCTCATGGGTGATGAGAGATCCTACAAGCTCCTCTATGGTTAGCGTCTTGAGATTTTTTGACTCTTGAATCGCGGTCACCTTTGGATCCCAATGGGGAGGAAGAGACCTAAGTAACTTACTCACAAGCTCATCGTTAGGATAAGATTTACCAAGATTAGCTAGTTCGTTAGAAATAATAGAAAAACGAGTATACATTTCCGAAATACTCTCGTTTGGACTCATTCTAAACATTTCATACTTGCTCTTTAACAAGTTTATTTTGGAATCCTTGACTTGTGATGTTCCCTTATGGGTAGTCGCAAGGGTATCCCAAATAGTCTTGGCGGAATCAAAAAGAGCAACTCTATTAAACTCCTCGGTAGCTAAGGCACAAAACAAGGAATTTATTGCGTTGTAGTTCAAATTAGCTTGCCTTTTCTCTACCACATTCCATTCTTCAAAAGGTATGGAAGGTACATTGTATCCATTTTCAACAATGTACCAAAGTTCCACATCTATCGAAAGAAGATAGATGCGCATCCTTGTTTTCCAATGTCCATAGTTTGACCCATTGAAGAAAGGAGGTCTAGTTGTGGAATGGCCTTCCGGAAGTCCGGTTCCAATTTGGTGTGCCATTTCACAATTAGAAGTTGCCAAATAAAATCTTTCCCTAGTTAGATTTTGAAATAACTTTCACAAAAATTTTAAAATCTTTTAAGAGCCAAGGCTTTGATACCAAGTGAAAATCCGATATAGGGGGTCCCAAGTTATAATAGAAATGGCAACTATGAGGAGGGAGAATGCGGTTGTTTAAGAAAACTAGAATTTACCAATTTGAAAAACTTAATCCGATTAAGGGATCAAAAACAATATTTTAAGCATACAAGTTAAATCTAATGGTGCAATGCAAATGAAAGAGCAAAGAGATAGAAAGAGTGCACCCGAGATTTAAAGTGGTTCGGTCCTCAAACCCGAGGCCTACTCCACTCCACCAACCAAACCCGTTGATGGCTTCACTATTTGATCTTCTTAACCTTGGCGAAGATCGGTGCCAATTACAATTGCTTTAACCTTGGTGGCAATCCTCACCACGGAGAAAAAGGGCTCCGCTTCTCCGAATACTCGCCCGAATACAAATCTTGAAAGATGAAAGAAAGAACTAAAAAATCCCTTCACAAGGGTTACAAAAGATGTACAATTGAGAGCCTATGATCCAAATCCTAGAGTTGGTGATGAGAGGCACAATTGAAGCTTGATTCACTCTTGGGTATTCAAATGAAGTTTAAGAGTGTTAGGATTGATAGTTTGTATGTTTAGAACACCCATATTTATAGGAAAACCAAAATATGACCGTTCAGTGGCATTACGGTAATTCCAGCAAAATTCCAAACGGCTCTTTTTAAGACCGTTGGAGTGTTCTCGGAGTTCCGAGAAAAAATCTCGGAGTTCCGAGAAGCCACACAGAAATTGGAAAAAGTCTACTGGACCATTTCTCGGAGTTCCGAGAATAATTCTCGGAGTTCCGAGAATTCTCGGAGTTCCGAGAAAAACTCTCGGAGTTCCGAGAAGCCTATGCAGAGCAGATTTTCAATTCTGTTTTGAGCTTCCAATTCTCAACCAAGATGGGATTGCTATGAGGGTTCCAAGGTGTTGGAACTCCACAAATACAATCACTTGTTTATTTAGGGTGTGTGAGATTAACTAAATTATGCCTCTAAAAAACCTAATCTAGGTTTGGATCAAATACATTCTAAAAGACAAAAACTGGTCTTCAATATGAATTTCTTCATGTCTTCAAGTCTTCATGACTTCTTGCTTGATGACTTAGGCCTTCCAATTAGTGGTCCAATGTGGGCTTCTTGGCCTTCAATCCAAGCATCCTTGATCTTACTTTATCAAGATCTACAACTTAGACAAACAAACACATTAGTGATAAATGATCACTTGTGTATTGGAATCATCAAAACAAGATGGGAATGCCAAGGTAAAAACCATTGGGCTTACATTACCCTACCCTCCATTACTCCTCCTAATAATTTACCAGCCGATTAGAGAAAGGACCAGTATTGTTAATACCTTAGAGGCCCTCGCCACCCTACCGTTAATTGTGTTGCCCTAAAATCAGGATCCAAAGGTTGCTCGACAATAAGGGCCTTGCCTTCCAGCAAAGACCCAGTACTGTTAATAATCCTGTGCCGACTCATGCAGCACCGCCGTCGGCAAATCTCAATGCTTAGACAATTCAGGGTTCATAGAAGCACAGGTCCGACTGAAATGAAAAGAATCAGAAGTTGAAAGTACTATATATGAGCAAGCCTTCTCCGAGCCTCCAAAACCAGACAGTTGCAACAGTTGTAATTTTAGTCATTTACTTTTTTATTGAGTCAAGTCATTATGGTCAGTCCAGTTATTGAGTCAAGTCTTACAGTCTTACAGTTCGGAGTCAATGCCTAGTCCAGGCAAGTTATCTTTTGCTATTCTTTTCGTTTTAAAGGTTGTGAATCCTGAGCATGTTCAGGATAGGTCATTTGCTGTAATAGGTTTTCTTTAAATGAAAACTTCAGTTCCGATAGCGCATATGTGTTTGTCTCTCAAGTATGCTTCTGATTTTAATAACAATAAAATAAGACCCCCTCCTCAAATGAGGGAGGGATCGACGAAACTCCACTTGATTCACAACAATTGCTTGAACAAGAAGAGGAGCGCTGACTCCGACCTTTCAAGGAAGAAGTTGAAATGATAAACATTGGTACTGACACTTTGATTCAATAATTTCCTATTGGAAATACATTAGAGTGTGAGGAATTGATAAAACCATTTCGAGGATAAGAAGATTGCCTAGAAGCATTATAACTGATACAAGGGCATGACCTAGATAGAGAGAAAGAGAATGAAGGAAGTGAATGTCACATGTCATAAAAGGGCATGAATGAGAAATGGCACCCATAATTTTAATTATTGGCCATAGTCGCTGATTCCACCAGTGATAATGTGAATCCATTAAAGTTAAGATGGAAAGCGTAGAAGCAAACATGTCAAAGTGAGGATCAATGTCAAGAGTTATTAAGCAAGTCCTCAGATGAAATTCAAGTTCAAATACCATATTCAAGGATATCAAGAGCCAATCTATATCAATATCCAGAAAGATGAAGACTCATTATCTCTTACCTGGAAATGCTGTCCAACTCTGTAAAAAAAAGTAAAGAGAATTATCGACTTAGATCAACTCTAAATCTGAACATTGGAAGGCCTCATTTGGCCAAACAAATCTCAAAATCATTACCCGGTGTGAAAAAAAGAAAGAGAATACCCTATTTGCAAACCCCTTTGAGCCTGGACAATATTTTCTTTCAAAACCCATTATACTAAGGGCATTCGCCCCGAACTACGCGAGACCTGATCCCTACACTGGGGTACGTAGGCAGCTCGGTCAAACCGAGTTTGGTCGATTAAAAAAAAGAAATTCAATCGTTCAAAAAAAGAGAAAAAAGAAAAAAAGAGTCAATCAAGAAAAAAAGGGAAAAATCAAGTTATCTTCAAACTAGGGGCATCCGCCCTAAACTACGCACGACCTGATTCCTACCCTGGGATACGTAGGCAACCTGTTCACGGGTTCGGTCGAAATCTTTGTTGAACCTTAAGCCATTCTTTGAAAAGCCCTATCATACCTATAAAGTCCTTCAGATGTTCAGAATCAAAGATCTAGGGCTTAAGACAAATGAAAAAGAAAAAAGAACGGAGTTTGAAGATCTGCTAGATTGAAAACCTGAAAGGGCGGTTTAAGCAAAATTTAAGATCATTCCCCTGCTAAGTTGAAAACCCAAAAGGGCGGTTTAGGCAAAAGCTAAGGGGATAGCCTGCTGGATCGAAAACCTAGAAAGGTGGTTCAAGCAAAAGTTAAGGCTAGCGGGGTCTGCCAAGTTAAAAATCTTGAAGATGTGATTTGGTCACAGTAAGAGAATCATTATACGAAGGCTACAGCCAGACTTAAGACTGAAGATCGAAAGGAAGTTCAAGCAACCTAAAGTGTCATCCTCAAAACTGGGAGTATTGAAACTAAGCAATCCTTGGAATGGTAATCAAATCCTTAAGGCATTACTATTTTAAGGAAGAAGTTTAGTGTTTATTAATTGAGAAACCACTCATCGAAAGGGTAAAATTACCAAACAAAATATTAACTAAATTAGAAGCATCAATGTGTCTGTCATTGTAGTTAGTAAATCTTTGTTATTCTAAGTTCACTCTTTCAAAGCTCCTCAATCCTTAGAGTAGTTTCTTTTATCCAAATTTCCTCTTTAGGAAGAGTCAATCGTCGTCCTTGTGTCCAAATGATGCAACTGTCTCGGTGAAAGAGGCCCGGTGTCGTCAGCTTCCTGCGATTGTACCTACGCCAAGTTAATCCTGAAGGAAACATCTCGAGAATCTAGTCAAAGAGCTTCGTTTTAAAGAAGTCAGCTCAGAAGCATTTCGAAGTAGAAACATCGGGAAGTACAGTTTTCATAAGAGGACCATGCCCTAGAAAGGCACCTAAGGCTTGAAGGATTTCATATGTGATGATCGTTGGGCCAGTTTCTCAGAAAGATGAAACCTTAAAATTTATAATTTCCATCCAAAGAGTTGAATACTATCCTGGTCAAGAAATATTTTGTCTAAACACCTATCAAAGGAAAAATCCCACTTTCAAATTTCAATATCTAAGAGAGCCGTTGTTCTAGATTACCAGTTCCAGGTATTTAGATCAAGGTTTCAGTTATCAAAATCCACAGTAGAAAAGAGAAACAGTCATTTTGCGAAAAATCTTGTTGAAGCTTCCTGAAAGCGTTCCTAAACCATTCTCGTTAGTCATGCTTCATCGTTCCTAAGATTTGTCGTCTCGTCATTCGTTGAAGTCCTAGTGTCAAAGTCTTCATCGGGCACGATCTTTATTGTCCCTGATTTCAACCTTCATTAATTTCAAGCACCTAAAATTCATCAAATTCAAGTTCACTTCAAATCCAAGTTCATGAAAGATCTCCAAATTCCCTATTGTAAAAGTCATCAAATTGTCTAAATCAAAGTCGTCTCAAGCAATCAACAAATAATCAATCAAGCAATCTGAATTTTTAATCTCACTCTTTATTAAGTAGAATCCAATCCAATTTCTCGGCCCCAGGCTCGTTCGTAGCCAGGGCAATATTTTAGCTCCTGTCCCACTGACCCTGTCTCATTCGCAGACAGGTCAATTTTGCAGACAAGCTATTTTTATCTGGCCATACAGGCCAATCCTCTTTGATTCCCGTCCCATTGGCCACATCTCATTTGCAGATAGGTCAATTTCGCAGACAAATCAACTTATCTTTAGCTCCCGTCCTGGTGACCCTGTCTCATTTGCAGACAGGTCAATTTCTTAGACAAGCTATTTTCATCCGGCCATCCAGGCCAATCCTCTTTGATTCCCATCCCGCTGGCCACATCTCATTCGCAGATAGGTCAATTTCGCAGACAAATCAACTTATCTTTAGCTCCCGTCCTTGTGACCCTGTCTCATTCGCAGACAGGTCAATTTCTTAGACAAGCTATTTTCATCCTGCCATCCAGGCCAATCCTCTTTGATTCCCATCCCGTTGGCCGCATCTCATTCGCAGATAGGTCAATTTCGCAGACAAATCAAACTATCTTTAGCTCCCGTCCCGCTGACCATGTCTCATTGGCAGACAAGTCAATTTCGCGGACAAGCTATTTTCATCCTGCCATCCAGGCCAATCCTTTTTTATTCCTGTCCGGCTGACCGCATCTCATTCGCATATAGGTCAATTTCGCAGACAAATCAAATTATCTTTAGCTCCCGTCCTGCTGACCCTGTCTCATTTGCAGACAGGTCAATTTCCCAGACAACCTATTTTCATCCGGCCATCCAGTCCAATCCGCTTTGATTCCCGTCCCACTGGTCGCGTCTCATTCGCACACAGGTCAATTTCGCAGACAAGCTATTTTCATCCCACCATCCAGGCCAATCCTCTTTGATTCCCGTCCCGGTGGCCGCGTCTCATTCGCATATAGGTCAATTTCGCAGACAAATCAAATTATCATTTAGCTCATGTCCCGCTGACCCTGTCTCATTCGCAGACAGGCAATTTCTCAATTTCGCAGACAAGCTATTTTCATCTGGCCACGTAGGCCAATCCTTTTTTATTCCCGTCCCGCTGACCCTGTCTCATTTGCAGACAGGTCAATTTCACAGACAAGCTATTTTCATCCTGCCTTCCAGGCGAATCCTCTTTGATTCTCGTCCCGCTGGCCGCATCTCATTCTCTGATAGGTCAGTTTCACAGACAAATCAAATTATCTTTAGCTCCCGTCTCGCTCGCAGACGGGTCAATCCTCTTGAACCCCTTGCCCGCTCGCAGCCGGGTGAATCCCTTAGCCTTCTGCCTCGCTAATTTCCCGTCTCGCTAGCAGACAGATCGATCTTCTCAACCCTCGGGCTCGCTCGCAGCCATGTCAATCCTTTAGCCTCGTGTCTCGCTCGCAGACATGTTAATCTTTCGTTCTGAGTTGCACAATTTTTTGCATCCAGTTGAATTTCGTTCTCTATTATTCTGAACTTCTAGCTCATGGTGGTAGGAATAAATGATCTTGAATATGTTCTAGGACTTCGTCTAGGGTTTTGCATTAGGAAACATTTAGCGTCTAGGTTGCATTTTATCTAGAGAGTCCTTTGTTGATTAAAGCTGCGCAAAATGGCTCTGTCACTTTTGCTTTGGTATTCGATGACTAGGTCATCTCTACCAAAGAGGGGCATCTGTAGACACCCCCATTTTGCTACGCTTTGAAAACCAAGAGATTCAGAAGTTTTATCGATTCTTGAGTCAGTCTTCCGCATTAAATTAGGTATTGTTGCGTTTTTAAGGAGTTTTGAAGTTGGTTCACAATCCTAAAAGTCTCTAGGGGGTTCCATTGGCCTCTGTAAGATGAAAATTCAAGTTTCCGATCAAGTAGGAAAACCTGCTATTTTTGGAATTTCTCAGGATTTTCCTCATTTTTCATCGATTCTTGCACTATAGGGGTATTTAGGTCATTTCCAATGTGTCCACTTTGACCCCCCGAGTTGTGTCTGAGAAATCTTGAGTGATTCCAGGAATTTTGAAAAACCTGCTAAATTTAGAACTTCTCAGGGGTTTCATTTGATTTGGAAATTTTACGTGTCGAGGGCATCTTGGGCATTTTCAGGGTTTACATGTTATCCTGTTTGATATCACCCACTAAAAGAAGCAAACTTAAAAACTTTCTATTTTGTAGGTTTGCCCATGAAGACTTTCTATTTTTAACTTTCCCCTTTGGGGGCAATCCAATTTAAGGTCATTTTAGTCGCCTTTGGGTGCGTAATGATCAAACAGGGGCATTTTGGTCCGAACAATTATTTTTTCTAAAGGGGATAGTTTGACCATATGTCCAGGGTGCACCATAAATGTCATATGGGTTGGGTTCATCAATAAACATTTTGAATTCTTAGGATTTTATTGAATTTTCATTAAAAAATACCCAAAATACATGTCATAAGGCTGATTGGGCTAAAGCCCACAAGGTGGGGGTCCTTGTGGACCCACTCATGTGGGACGGCCACATAAGTGGGCGCCCCATATGGGGAGGTCACATGCAAAAATGTCCAACATGGAATGAGGTGGTTGGTGACATCATATTTGTTTTGAAAAAAATAATAAAGAAAGGAAGAGTTATAATTAGAAAGGGCTAGTATGGTCAGGTTACTAAAACGACCATAACTGTTTACCCTCTCGTGCAAAAAATTTGTTATTATACTTGTTTTGATCGTCTCGAAAATATCTACAACTTTCTAGTTTACAACTGTTCCTGCTCAGCCTCTAAATAGGTAAAAAATGAGCTCAAACATTGGCCAGCCCTCTTTGGACGAAAATCATTCATAAAAGCTAGTTTCCTATGTGAGAAGGCTTTTAGATTGATCTTGGAGGATCTCTATTGTGTAATTTAGCATTGCTTAGCTTGTAAGAAAGAAGGTTTAGAAATAAGGTCAATATGAAAATCAAAGAATGAGAAAGTCAAAGCACAAATTGAAAACAAGCTAAAGAAAGGAGCTCTCACATTGGAAACTACTAATCTTCTGTCAACCCTAATCTTTTCTATAAAAGCAAGCACACACAACCTTTGGCCCTCCTCTTGGAATATTCGTCCCCCCCTCTCTCTCTCCTCTTGGAATTTATTCCTCTTTTTTGTGTGCTTTGGTGTTCATCTCTACCACTTGGTTCTACATAAAGTGCTTTCATATATTCAACATATTCAACATATTGGAGGATAAATTATTATTCTTCGGGATTTTCTTTGTGATTAAAAGGGTAAGCCAAAGCGTATATCCAAGGATTACTTACTCTAGAGACAAGGAGAGCTAGCAAGGTTGGTCTTCCAAAACCCTATTTCATGTAGCTTAAATTAGAAGCATGCTAGGAGTGAATTTGTGATTTTCTTTGAAAAGTTATGAAGATGAAAGTGTTTGCGTGTGAAATTTTGAGAAGATGAGATCAGGTTTAGGTTATTTCATAATCTGAAAATTTTCTTCGAAAATCTATTTTTTAATATTAAAATCCGATTTTGAACTTAAGAGGGTTTAAATCTATTTTACAAAGCAATTCTAATAAGCCTTTGCAATTTTTTGAATTTTTCAATCTCTGCGTCTTTTGTGTATTAAAGAGTGTAGAAATTTATAATTTCCAGGAATTTTGACTTCTTATTGACCACTATTTAAGCTTGTGAACTCTACCCTTAATGGGGTAAAATTCCAAAAATTGAATTTAAAAAGATGTCAAAACAGATAAAAAATCAATGAAAATTTAAACATAACAGAATTTTAAGATTTTAAAATAGTTCGAATGCTTCAAAGAATTTTGGATTTAATCTAAGGGGTTTAAAAATTTATTTAATTTTAGGGGCATTTTTGGAAAAAACCAATTTTTGAAAAATATATAGGGTTTCCAGAAGTGCAATTTGAAGGAGAAGTAACTAAAACCTGACATGATCTCCAGTGAATTTTTCAAGATTTGTGGTTGCTGTTAGATATGTCTTATGATTTTTTATGCCAAATTAAACATGCCATATTAAATTTGAAACAACTAGCAAATTGCAATAACAAATTCTGGAAATATTTTATTGAGATTTACTACTGAAATGACATGTTTTCACAAAGTTTGGATTAATTCTGACTATTTTTACTTTGTGTTTCTTTGTAATTCCATAATCTTGACAGATATTTTTAAAATTGACAATTGATAGTAAATCATCTTTAAAATCCATTAACATTTTAGATTTGCTATAAGTTGCTGTGTAAATCTATAATCTGGACAGATATCTTCAAAATTGGAAAATTGATAATAAATCACCTTCACAATTCGTGAAAATTGTACAGTGAAAATGTAACCTTAATTGGATTAGAATTGTTATAGGTTGCCTTGAAAATCTATAATATGGTCTGAAATTTTTAAAATCCTTAAGAAAATTGAAATTAATTCAAATGGTCATAAAAATTTCTAAAAAATTCTAATTCTCCATCATATATTCAATCTGTAAACTATCGAAACAGAAACCTTAGGATTCATTAATTTCCTTTGCAAATTTGCTATACCATGATAGTTTAACTGCCAAGATCACTTTCATAATCGTATTCCAATTGCAATTGATCCTTGATAATTTGGGTATTTGAAATATAGTATGCTGTTAGATCCGAGGTTGTAGTCCACGGAAATCCTGAGAACCATACCAAACAACAATATACTATAACTTATGTGCTAAATTGTGCAAGGTGAGAGCACACGATTCCCTTTCATGAATGCGATCTAAGTATGGAATTCGTCAAGCCCTAGAGCCTTTGGTATTCCTTAGATGTTAGGAATAAAAAATCTTTGAAAAATTAAAAATGATTTAACCTAAAAATTCGAGTCGATTTAATCCTTGGGTTTGGAACCGTTGGATTGCGGTCTCCCATCGTAGGAACCCTTAGGGCCCTTTAGGAATATTTATGTCACATTGTGTTCTAGGTTTTAGGGTGTCCTAGAGTTATGAGTCCAGCCTCATCACAGCCGTTTGCTATGGATAGCAACCGTGCCATAGATCTAGTTACACTAGTCAACCCATCTCCCTATAGGACAAGCCTAGTTAACCTAGGATATAGGTTCGCTTGCAGTAGTTTAGGGAACTTCTTGCATTTAGGTAGGACCATATCGCATCTTAAATGAAGTCATATGATAATAAAAGCTACTCAACTTGAATTAAATGAATTCCCTTAAACTATTGAAACAGTTAGTCCAATTTAGATTGGTGTCTTAGTAGTCTAGGCATATAGCTTAGTTTAGGAACCGAACTACGATCGACTCTAATTGCAGTGAGGCTTGGATACATAGGCAGCTTTGGATGCTTGGATGGCATACCGAGCACGAGTCGGCCTACCACAAATGGTGGGGTTTTGCATGTTAGTTTTTTCTAATTGAATTAATTAAAATATATATTATTTCCCACAAATTAGAATTTTAGGAAAACATTCACTTAGAATGAATCCAAACAAATTAAGAAAATCAAAATACACATTAGGAATTACATTGAAATTAGATTTTAGGATGCATGTCACATAGTTCGCACATTAATATAGAGTTAAATGAGCCATTTAAAAGAAATTCAAGAATGTTAACTTTTAAAATTGAAGACCCGATTATCGGGCAAGAATGGTGCATGTGTTGGTAACTTCTTATACCTTCCATTCTCGTAATTAGGTAACGAATCTAGATTTCTTGTCACTTATGGGTCCTAGATCTCTCATCTAGGTGGCGACTCTGTCATTTTCTTTTGTGGAAAATTCGGATTGCTTTAGTGATCCCAAGTTCACAGAAAAGATGATTAAATCAATAATAAACGGCACACGCCGACCGCGTGGGTACGAGAGACTAAAGAGAGGGAGGCGGGTCGCACCGCCCCTCTAGCGTGATCGGGTCCCACAAGATCTACCTCAGTACTCCGTATACAGGTCACAGAAGGTCAAGATCGAGTTTGGTACTCCGTTTACAGAAAAAGAATATTCAGAAAGACGTAACCTCGTGATCAAGAGCGCTTAGAAAGAACCCTCTTAATAAAATTGCTCTCTTGTTTCTTATCCTGTATTAACTTTCTCTTGTCTATGGGAATAAATACACTAGGGGCATTTTTTATTATTAGTCATAGAAATATGACTAATAACTCAAAATGCATGATCAACTCATTAAAGAAACCATGCCAGGGGCATTTTGCATTATTAGCCTTCACTAATAATGCAAAATTCTCACAATCAAGATTAGCCTTCGCTAATAGTGCAAAATGCTAAAAAATCCAAGTTGTTTAAAGAGCTATACTAGGGGCATTTTTATATAAATACCCATCTAGAACAGATGTCCATTTATACAAAAATGCACTTTATTTTAATACAAACAACACAAATAACTGCAGATAAAAGCAAACAAACAAAAACTGATCCATATATCAAATGTATGTCTGATCAATCCAGAAGATAAAATACATCTCATCCCCAACTGGGGGAATAAAAAATCATTGTTCATCAGTAGGGTTTGTCAAACCCTGCTCCCGAAGATCCTGGACTACATCTGAGGCGGACGACGGGTCTACTCTCGGCTAGGAAACTGAAGACCTCCCGGCTCTTGGGATCCCTCGGCTGGACTCACATATGTCAAATCAAGGAGTCCCGGAACTCCCGCCATTTTCAGCTCATTTCACTGATGTTTCATCTGTGGATTCCCAGAATCTTTCAGCGATAAATCAATCAACTCTTTGGGCACTCCCTGAGTCTTCCAAGCACATTTATTCGGTGTCCTCCCAGCAGAGTTGAGTTGTTTTTGCTCCCGAATAACCAAAGATTCGTACACCTTTCCCCGCAAGGTCTGTATAAAGCATGATCGACGCAACCAATGCCTCCCAAAAATCTTTTCCATTAGGATTCCGAGATCCTTGGAGACAATCCAATATATCCTGCATCATCTGTGGCAGAGTCCAATCACTCGAAAGGAGTCTCACACCATCCAGGGCATGAAATCGTCCTAATTTCTCCTCGACTAAGTGTAACAATATTCACTCCCCATTGAAAATATTCCAAGGCAATCGTCTGCCATCTGAAACCTCTCTAACAGAGCTCGGTTTACCCTTCAATATCACTCAGAGACTCTCATGAGAGTCCTCGTCATCGTGACACTAACCCAAAAGATTGGTAAACCCTGGTTTATCTCTCACAAGGTCAAATACCAAAGCCCTTCTCCCTAGTAGAGTCAAGATAAATAAATGTTTGTCAGATGCTCCCTGAATGAGAACCCTTGCTCGGGCAATTCCTCTGTCAACGGATTCATCAAATCATGGTCAAACACCACCGATTCCGACACTGATTGATGAATGTTTACATCCCCTTCAGAATCAATTCTTCAAACAGTCGGAATAACATCGGCTCCCTCGACATAGTTAGGATCACCATCATCAGAATCAATCCCGATTGACTCTCAGCTAATTTACGGCATCCAAGGAACCTTACTAGCTCTGATCTCTTGAACGGTCTTCCTCACCAGGGTCGAGGCAACGCGCTGTCATAGATCATACTATTATTACCAACACCCCACATCCCCAGAGAGTCATTCGAACCTAGTCTTTTAACAAAGGATGTATGTTCCCAGATTCGCCAACATAATATATCCAGCGGAGTTTGTAACCAAATCTCCAGCGGACTTTGTACCCAAATCCTCAGCGGAGTTTGCAACCAAATCCTCAGCGAACTTTGTACCCAAAATCCCTAGTAGAGTTTGCAACCAAATCCCTAGAGAAATTAATCAAACTCATCACCCAAGATTCTTATCAGGTTCAATCTTGTCAGTCTAGATTACCTCTAGGCACACTCGCGGCCAAGCTAATTCCTGATCGACATAGGCTCACTCTTGCCTAGTCGATTCTATTTGGCCTTGGCTCATTCGCTCGCTAGACTAATTCCTGATTGACATAGGCTCACTCGCTTGCCTGGTCGATTCCATTGGCCCTGGCTCATTCGCTCGCCTGGTGGATGGTATGGCCCTAGCTCGCTCGCTTGCCAGGCCAATCCCTGATCGACCGAAGCTCACTCACTTGCCTAGTCGATTCCATTTGCCCTGGCTCATTCGCTGACCAGGCCAATTCCTGATCGACATAGGCTCACTCGCTTGCCTAGTCGATTCCATTGGCTCTGGCTCATTCGCTCATCTGGTCGATGGTATGGCCCTAGCTCGTTCGCTCACCAACCCAATCCCCGATCGACCCAAGCTCACTCACTTACCTAGTCGATTCCATTGGCCGTGGTTCATTCGCTCGCCTTGTCGATGGTGTGGTCCTAGCTCGTTCGCTCGCTAGGCCAATCCTTGATCGACCCAAGCTCGCTCACTCGCCTGATCGATTCCATTAGCCCTGGCTCATTCGCTCGCCAGGCCAATCCTTGATCGACCCTAGGCTCACTCACTTACCTAGTCGAATCCTATAACACCGCCTTTTTCGGCAACCAAAACGCCTGTTTTTAGACAGCACCTGCCCTTTTTTGGCAAACCAAAGGAAATTTTGTCTCCCAAAACCAAATAATTTAGGTTCATTGAAAAGTACGTGAAACGACAAGTCCAACGCACCTGACCACACGTAAATGGGAGTTCAAATGAAGAAGTTATGCACGTTTTAAACTACTGATAAAAGACGAAAGCATATAAAATAAACCATCGCAGGAACCGGGAATGGCACCACCCCCCTAATTCGCCCCAGACGAATTTTAAATTCGTCTAGGATGAATTTGTGTCGAAAATAACCAAACTAACCCTCCTCCTCTATAAATATAGGAGAGGGGGTAAGGTTTTCTCATTCCTCTCTCTCCCTCTCTGGTTTTGGGTGTATATGTAAGCCCAAGGGTACATCCCTCTCTTGTTTTGATGATCAACAAACCCAAATTGATAGTAGTTTGCTAATGGCTTATCTAGTGTTGTGATTTAGACAGGTTTCATTCATGTCAACACTTGAAGCTAGAAGAACAAGGGCTAGTCTTGGAGAAAGTCAAGTCTTGGTGGTCATCCTTCAAGCCGTATGGTGTATCGAAGAATCAAGGAAGCCACAAGTGCAAGAATGTATTTGAAGACTATCTCAAGATAAGGAGAAGCTCATGTAAGCGCCCAACAAGATTGAAGATCAAGAAGACTCAAGGTTATAGTTTTAGAATTCAAGGGAGTCCTCTTGGCATTTAATGTTTGCATGTTTTGATGTTTTCAAATCATCTTTAAAAATATTTTTCTATTTGCATTAATGTATTTGAAAACACATGTTTAAAGCCCAAAGACTATGGCCCAAAGTCCCTCACATAAATATTTTAAAACAATATTTTTAAAGTAGGGCCGGTCGACCGCGGGATGTCACCTGGAATTCTAGGGCATCTCGAAATTTACAGGGCCGGTCGACCGGTCCAAACTGGTTGACCACGGATTGGTTTTCTGGAAATCTAGAAAACATCCAGGTTGGTCTTGGAGGGCGACCGCGACCTCCTCGGTCGACCGCGGAACTCTTTTTCGAGCAAAATTATTTTGAAACAGGTTGTCCTCGGAGGGCAACCGCGGTGACCCCGGTCGACCGCGGCGGTTTAAATTTTGAAAATAAAAAAGAGGAGCCCGATAAGGGCTGGTGACCGCGGTGGCTCGGTCGACCGCGCTGGTCTCGTGAAAGAGTCATTGGGGTCTGCAGTGGGTAGGTGCAACTACCCAGTTTTATTACAGTTTTCCCTTCAACTTTCCCAAATGAACTAGTGCTATTAAAACCCCATAAAGACCCTCTTTTACACCTTTTGAACATTTATCAAACCCTAGAGCTTTATTCTTTGAAATCAAAAGGATTATTTGTCAAACCTCTAGTGCATTTAACACTTGCATTCATTTCTTGTTAAGAGGTACTCCCCTAAGCATTTAGTTTCAATCCTTGGGAGTCTATTGTGAGCTTGAGAGCTTTATACGCCTACAAGAGGCTTGAGAGCTTTTCATTTTTCTTTCTTCCTTCTTCATATTGTATTTTGAGTTGCAAAGAGGAGTTTCTTTCTTCAAGGAGGTGGTGAAACGAAGAAGAGCGTCCTCGGAGGTTGATTGTATCCAAGGGTGTGTCCCCTTGTTGAGGTGGTTATTGTTGTATACGCTTTGTGAGGCGGCGTTGAGGAGTTTGACCGTAGTGGAGAAAATTCCAAGGAAAGACCAAGTACTTGGGTAGTGGAGTCGGTCAAGGTTTGACCGAACCACTATAAAAGTCATTGTGTGGTCTCCTTACTCTTCCTCCTCTCTCTTGTGGTGCTTGGTAATCTCTTTCCTTTTCTATTTGAATATAATTTTGAACAAGGGTTAGAACTAACTAGGTTAATTTCACAAGCCCTATCTTTTCGAGTAGAAAAATTTTAAAACACCCAATTCACCCCCTCTTGTGTGTTGCCCTTTGGGATTTCAATCGGTATCAGAGCAAAAGGCTCTTATAGAGATTTTTTATCTTAAAATCTACAAGAGAAAGATCGATGGCAACCGATCCTCCTCCATCCTCATCCAATCCCCTTCCTCCTCCTGTAGCTCCCTCCAGGTATTGAGGGTCATGCGTTAAATAGACCTCTATATTTCAATGGACTAAACTATGGATATTGGTAAATTAGAATAGCTTTTTATTTAAAATCCATTGACTTTAAAATTTGGGAGCTAGTCCAAGATGGGTATATTGAACCCACAACGGATAGGAAGGAATAGAGTGCCGCTGACAAGAGAAATGCTACATTGGATGCCAAAGGAGTGACATTGCTATTTTGTGCTCTCTCTCCCGAGGAATTCAATGGAGTCTCAACTTGTAAGACGGCTAGAAAATTTTGGACCACACTTGAGACAACCCATGAAGAGACGACTCAAGTGAAGAAATCTAACGTTAATATGCTTATTACTGATTTGGAGGCATGTGAGATACATGAAGGAGATTATATCTCCAACATGTTCACAAGGTTTACTAATATTGTAAATGAGTTGAATTCATTAGGAAAAACTTATACAAATTATAAATTGGTCCAACAACTCCTGAGATGCTTCCCGAACTCTTGGGATCCAATGATCATGGCGGTTGAGCAATCAAAGGACTTGGATACCCTTTAACTTGACGACCTCATGGGGAACTTAATTACCCATGAGATGAACATGAAGAAGAGGGAAAGCAAAAGAAAAGGAAAGAAGGAAGAATCAAAGAAGAGGGATGTGACTTTCAAAGCCAAGGTTGATAGTGAAGAAGAAGACAGTGAGAGAGAGTTAAGTATGGAAAACTTAACCTCAGAAATGGGTCTCCTCTCCAAAAGAATCTCTAGGTTTGGGAGATTCAATCGAAAAAATAGAAGCTCAAGAAGGAGCACCTCCCTAAAGAAGGATATAGACAGAAAAAGAAAAAATAGTGATGATGATTCGATCCGATGTTTTTTAATGTGGCAAAAAGGGGCACATCCATCCCAAGTGTCCATTACTAAAGGACTCGGATAAAAGGAAAGGAAAAGATATAAGAAGAAGAAGAGTTTCAACGCCAATTGGAATGGCTTAAGCGACACATCATGGAGCAACTCAAGGGGGATGAGAAATCAAATTTTGTATGCTACATGGAAAGCAATCCATCTCAACTTAATGTAAGCCAAATTCTAGACTCTTTTCTTCCTAATAGTGATAGTAATAGTAGTAGTGGTAGTGAAAGTAATAATGAAAATAAACAACCTACATGAATGAACTAATTGACACATGTCAAGAAGTCAAGAAAGCATTGCTTCTTGAAGTTTTCAAAAATAAAAAAACTGAAGAAATCCCTTGAAATGATAAGAATTTTGGAAACTTGAAGAATGAGCTTGATGAAAAATCTTCTCTAAATGATCAACTTCTCATGGAAAACACCTTGCTTAAAGGAAAACATGAAAATCTAAGGTGTAAGTTTGATCATTTAAAGGAAGAAAATGAAAAATTGTATATTGATATTGAAAAACTATGTGATGAGAACAAAACACTTAAAAGTGAAAATGATAAACTTGTTCTTAGACATGCATGTGGAAAAGACAAACTTGATGAGATTTTGGCAAGCAAGGTATCTATTGGGAAACAAGGTCTTGGTTACCAAGATTCCCAAAAGAAAGTTGCTCATAAAATCAAGTTTGTTAAGTCCAAAACCCCTTACAAGAATTTTAACACTTATTCTCCTACATGTATTATTGTGGAAAACTTGGACATTATAATTATAAATATAGATTGAGAAATTCATCTAATATTGTTTGGGTAAGAAAGGATAAGTCTTTTGATACTAACAATGGAGGACCCAACATAGCTTGGGTACCTAAGAGCAAGAGTTAAATCCTTTTTTGTAGGGGTGCTTGAGCTCAAGAACCACAACGGATAGATGGTACTTGGACAGTGGATGCTCAAGGCACATGACTGGAGACCCCACCAAGTTCTCAAGCATTGTCATGGGAGACCAATGACATGTCATTTTTGGAGACAATGGCAGAGGAAAAATCATTGGGAAAGGTACTATTAAGTTTAAAAGCCTTACTATAAAGAATGTCTTTCTTGTTGAAGGCCTTCATCAAAATTTACTAAGTATTAGTCAACTATGCGATGTTGATTGTAAAGTTTTATTTAAAAACAATAAATGCATAGTTAAGAAAGAAAATAAAAGTAAAATCAAATTTGTAGCGGCTAGAGACGAAAGTCTATATTCTTTGGTCCTAGAAGAGCTAGATGACCAAGACGTGAAATGTCTTTCCTCCGTGGAAGACAATTCATGAATTTGGCACAAAAGGCTAGGCCATGCGAATATGGATCTAATGTCGAGACTTGCTTCAAAAGAGAATGTGAAAGGTTTACCCAAGTTGAAATATGAAAATGATCTTGTTTGTGGAGGTTGTCAACTTGGTAAACAACATAAAGATTCTTTCGAACCCAAGCATAGCATATCTACTTCTAGACCATTACAATTGTTGCATATGGATTTGTTTGGTCCCATGAAAACATGTAGTCTTAATGGTAGAAGATATGTGTTTGTGATTGTTGATGATTTTTCTCGATTTACCTTGGTTTGTTTTCTTGCATCTAAAGACGAAACCTTTGAAAATTTTTCTACATTATGCAATAGATTACAAGTTGAAAAAGGTTGCAAGATTTCAAAAATTAGGAGTGATCATGGAACCGAATTTGAAAATATTCACTTTAGTTTATATTTCAAAGAGCATTGAATTAATCACAACTTCTCAACACCTAGAACCCCACAACAAAATGGTGTAGTGGAGAGAAAAAATAGGGTTCTTCAGGAAATGGCTAGGTCTATGCTTCATGATAAAAATGTGCCTAGAATCTTTTGGGTGGAAGCCATGAACACGGCTTGCTATGTCATTAATAGAGTCATGATTAGGCTTCACACTCACAAAACACCTTATGAGCTTTGGAATGATAGAAAGCCCAATATTAAGTATTTTAAGGTGTTTGGATGTAAGTGTTATATCTTGAATATAAAAGATAACCTTCACAAATTTGATGCCAAATCCGATGAAGGTATTTTTCTTGAATACTCTACTAGAAGTAAATCATATAGAGTATTCAATAGAAAAACACTATGTGTTGAAGAGGTCATTCATGCGAAATTTGATGAACTTAGTGAAGAAATGAAAATATCACATGATGATGAAGATTATGAAGTCCCCTTCAGAAATACAAACCAAAACGAAATTGAAAATGAAGTGCCTGTTGATAATATTAGTGAAACCTTAGAGACAATAGAAATAGAGAGTCCTCCTAAAGAGGTTGACACTCAAGGGAAAGGAAAACGAATTCTATCTGGTCACCCAAGTAACCAAATCATCGGTAATACCTCTCAAGGAGTCAAAACAAGGTCTCATTATAGAAATGTGTGTGAGTTTGCTGTATTTTTGTCACATATAGAGCCTTAGAGTATAGATGAAGTGGACAAAGATGATTTTTGGATTATTTCCATGCAAGAGGAACTAAATCAATTCGAAAGAAACAAAGTTTAGAAATTAGTTTCTAGACCTAGAGACCATCCTGTGATTGGCACTATGTGGGTCTATAGAAATAAGTTAGATGAACAAAGAGAGATTCAAAGAAACAAAGCTTGATTGGTAGCCCAAGATTACAATAAAGAAGGAATCGACTATGATGAAACCTTTGCACCCGTAGCCCGGTTAGAGGCCATTAGGATGCTTCTTGCATTTGCTTGCCATAGAGGATTTAAGCTATAACAAATGGATGTCAAGAGTGCATTCCTAAATGTGTTCATAATGGAGGAAGTTTATGTTGAACAACCTCCCGGATTTGAAGATGTCAAATTCCCTAACCATGTCTATAAATTGGACAAAGCCTTGTATGGATTAAAGCAAGCTCCTAGAGCTTGGTATGATAGGCTTAGTTTATTCTTATTAGACAAGGGCTTTGATACAGGTAAGGTTAATCAAACCCTTTTCATCGAACGTCAAAGAAATGACATACTCATTGTACAAGTATATGTTGATGATACCATCTTTGGATAAAAAAATGAGAGTATGTGTAAAGAGTTTGCCCAATGCATGTGTAAGCCCAAGGGTACATCCATCTCTTGTTTTGATGATCAACAAACCCAAATTGATGGTAGTTTGCTAATGGCTTCTCTAGTATTGTGATTTAGACAGGTTTCATTCATGTCAACACTTGAAGTTAGAAGAACAAGAGCTAGTCTTGGAGAAAGTCAAGTCTTGGTGGTCATCCTTCAAGCCATATGGTGTATCGAAGAATCAAGGAAGCCACAATTGCAAGAATGTATTTGAAGACTATCTCAAGACAAGGAGAAGCTCATTCAAGCGCCCAACAAGATTGAAGATCAAGAAGACTTAAGGTTATAGTTTTAGAATGCAAGGGAGTCCTCTTGGCATTTAATGTTTGCATGCTTGGATGTTTTCAAATCAACTTTAAAACCATTTTTCTAAGTGCTTAAATGTATTTGAAAACACAGGTGTAACGCCCAATGACCATGGCCCAAAGTCCCTCAGACCAAACTTTTAAAATCAAGTTTTTAACACAGGGTTGGTCGACCGGGGAAGGCCGGGCGACCGCGGGATGCTACCTCGAATTCCAGGGCATCTCGAAATTTATCGGGCCGGTCGACTGGGACAACTCGGTCAACCACGGGATGATTTCTCAATTTTGAGAAATCATCCAGGTTGGCCACCTCGGACGACCGTGACCCCCTCGGTCGACCGCGATATTGAATTCAAGCCAAAATCTTTTTTCAAATAGGTAGCCCTTGGCGGGTGACCGCGGTGAAACCGGTCGACTGCGGCGATAAAAATTTTGAAAATAAAAAAGTGGCGCCTGATAAGGGTGGGCGACCGCGGTGGCTCGGTCGACGGCGCCGGTTCAGCGAAAGAGCCGTTTGAACGTGCCAGTGGTAGGTGCAACTACCCCACCTACACAGTTTTATTGCGGCTTTGCCATTGTGGGTTTCTAAATCAACTATGGGTATTTAAACATGTGGAGAAACCTCATTTCACACATTTTGAGCATTTTTCAAACCCTAGAGCTTTACTCTTTGATATCAAAAGGATCCTTCTTCGAAATCTCTTGGGCATTCAAATTTGCATTCATTTCTTGCCAGGAGGTTCTCCCTAAGCTTTTAGTTTCAATCATTGGGAGGTTTGTGAGCTTTTAGAGTTGTATATGCCTACAAGAGGCTTGAGTGTGTTTCATTTTCTTTTATCCTTCTTTCATTTGCTTTTGAGATTGTAAAGAGGAGTTTCTTGCTTCAAGGTCGGAGTGCAACGAAGAAGAACGTCCTTTGAGGTGGATTTGTAATACAAGGGTGTGTCCCCTTGTTGAGGTGGTGAATGTTGTATACGCTTTGTGAGGCGGCGTCAAGTAGTCTCATCATAGTGGAGAAAATCCCAAGGAAAGGCAAAGTACTTGGGTAGTGGAGTAGGTCAAGTTGTGACCGAACCACTATAAATCATTGTGTGGTCTCCTTACTCTTTTTTCTCTCTCTTGTGGTGTTGGAAATCTCTTCGCCCTTTATTTTGAATATAACTTGAACAAGGGATAGAACTAATTAGGCTAATCTCACTTGCCCTAGCTTTTCAAATAGAAAATTTTGAAAACCCCAATTCACCCCCCTCTTGGTTGTTGCCCTTTGGAATTTCATTTGGTATCAAAGCTTTAGGCTCTTATAGAGATTTTTAATCTAAAAATCTACAAGAGAAAGATCCATGGCAACCGAAGAGACCTCCTCGTCTATTCCCCCTCCTCTTGCAATAACTTACTCCGGATACATGGAAGGTCATGCCTCAAATAAACCTCCATATTTCAATTGATTAAACTACGGATATTGGAAAATAAGAATGGCATTTTATTTAAAATCCGTAAACTTCAAAATTTGGGAGCTAGTCCAAAATGGGTACATTGAACCCACAACAAATATGAAGGAATGGAGTGCCGCTGACAAGAGAAGAAGGGCTACAATGGATGCCAAAAGAGTGACACTTATATTTTGTGCTCTCACTCCTGAGGAATTCAATAGAGTCTCAACTTGTAAGACGGCTAGGGAACTTTGGACCACAGTTGAGGCAACCCATGAGGGGACAACTCAAGTGAAGAAATCTAAAGTTAATATGCTTATAAGTGATTTTGAAGCCTTTGGGGTGTATGAAGGAGAGTCTATCTCCAACATGTTCACAAGATTTACTAATATTGTAAATAAGTTGAATGCTTTAGGAAAGACATATACAAATTATGAATTGGTCCAAAGGCTCTTAAGATGCTTTCCGGACTCATTGGATCTAATGATCACGACAGTAGAGCAATCAAAAGACTTGGACTCTCTTGAACTCAATGATCTCATGGGTAACCTCATCACTCATGGGATGAAGATGAAGAAGAGGAAAAGCAAAAGAAAAGGAAAGAAGGAAGAATCAAGAAAGAAAGATGTGGCTTTCAAAGCTAAGATTGACAGTGAAGAAGAAGACAGTGAAAGAGAGTTAAGTAAGGAAAACTTAACTTCGAAAATGGCTCTCCTCTCCAAAAGGATCTCTAAGTTTGGGAGATTCAATCAGAAAAATAGGAGCTCAAGAAGGAGCACCTCCCCAAAGAGAGATAAAGACAGAAGAAGAAGAGATAATAATGATGATCCTATCCGTTGCTTCGAGTGTGGCAAGGAGGGTCACATTTGTACTTACTGTCCGTTGTTGAAGAAGAAGGAAGATAGAAGAAAAGAAAAAGATGACAAAAAAAAGAAGAGTTTTAGCGCTAATTAGGATGGCCTAAGGGACACATCAGAGAGCAAATCAAGTGGAGACGAGAAATCCAACTTTGTAAGCTACATGGCAAGTGACTCCTCCAAGCTCAATGTAAGTCAAATCTTAGATTCTTTTGTTCAAAGTAGTGATAGCAATAATAGTAGTGGTAGTGAAAGTGATAATGAAAATGAACAACCTACCATGAATGAATTAATAGACACTTGTCAAAAAGTCAACAAAGCACTACTTCTTGAAGTTTCCAAAAATCAAAAATTGAAGAAGTCCCTTGAAATGATGACCAAGGACTTTGGAAACTTGAAGAATGAAGACGATGAAAAATCTTCCTTAAACGATAAACTTCTCATGGGAAACACCTTGCTTAAAGGGAAGCATGAAAATTTAAGGTGTAAATTCGAAGAAGAAAAAAATAATTATATATTGATATTGAAAAACTATATGATGAGAACAAGAAACTTAAAAGTGATAATGATAAACTTGTTCTTAGACATGCATGTGGAAAAGACAAACTTGATGAGATTTTAGCAAGCAAGGTTTCTATTGAGAAACAAGGTCTCGGCTATCAAGAGCCTCAAAAGAAGGTTGCTTACAAAAATAAGTTTGGCAAGTCTAAAACCCCTTATAAGAATTTCAACATCTATTCCCCTACATGCTATTTTTGTAGAAAACTTGGACATTACAACTATGCATGTAGAAAGAGAAAATCATCTAAACTTGTTTGGGTAAGAAAATATAGGTCTTTTGATAGTAACATTGGAGGACCCAACATAGCTTGGGTACCTAAGGGAAAGACCTAAATATTTCTTGTAGGGGTGTTTGAGCTCAAGATCCACAGCAGACAAATGGTATTTGGATAGCGGATGCTTAAGACACATGACAGGACACCCCACCAAATTCTCAAGCATTATCATGGGAGACAAAGGACATGTCACTTTTGGAGACAATGGCAAATGAAAAATTATTGGGGAAGGTACTATTAAATTCAAAGACCTTAGCATAAAAAATATTTTTCTTGTTGAAGGCTTGCATCAAAACCTACTAAGTATTAGCCAACTATGCGATGTTAATTGTGAAGTTTTATTTAAAAACAACAAATGCATAGTTAAGAAAGAAAATGAAAGCAAAATCAAATTTGTAGCGAATAGAGACGGAAGTCTCTTTTCTTTGGTCCTAGAAGAGCTAGATGACCAAGACGTGAAATGTCTCTCCTCCGTTGAAGACAAATCAAATTTTCCTTAGCTCCCGTTTCGCTGACCCTCAGTCTCGCTGGCCGCGTCTCATTCGCAGACAGGTCAATTTCGCAGACAGGCCAATTTCGCAGACAAGCTATTTTCGTCCGGCCATCAAGGCCAGTCGTTATTGATTCGCGTCTCGCTGACCTCCAGTCCCGCTGGCCGTGTCTCATTCGCAGACAGGTCAACTTCGCGGACAGGTCAATTTCGCAGAAGAAATCAAATTTTGTTTAGCTCCCGTCTCTCGTGACACTCCTGAAAGCCCGTTCTCACAGGACATCTAAGCCCGTGCTCACATGGCATCTAAGCCCGTTCTCACATGGCATCATTTCTAAAGTCCCATGTGGCATCCTTTCCAAAGTCCCCTGTGGCATCATTTCCAAAGTCTCTCGCGGCATCCTTTCCAAAGTCCCCTGCGGCATCCTTTCCAAGGTCCCCTAAGACATTCCTTCTAAAGACCCCTGAAGCATCCAATCCGGGTTAGACTCTTGAGGCATCTGACCCTTCAAGAATTCAATCTTCACAAAATCATTTTCTTTATGTTTTCCTTCTTTAACCAAATTTTTGAGGCAGGTCAAAATGCGTCGTCCTTTTGGCTTTGGCATTCGTGCGACAAGCACCCTCTGCCAAAGAGGGGCATCTGTAGACACCCCATTTTGACCTGACCCAAATTTCCCAAAAATTGAATAAATCACGAATTTTGAGTCCCGAAACCGAATTCAAGGTCCCCAGAATCAAACTTCAAGTTCCCGAAACCGAATTCAAGGTCCCCAGAATCAAGCTTCAAGTTCCCGAAACCGGTTCCAACATGTCCAGAATCAATTTTGAAATTCTCGAAACCGAGCATAGAGTGCGAAAGAACCTGAGAGACCCAAGAGTGCACATTTGCAGTCCATTTCCGAAATACTTTGAAAGCCCCAATATCCATAAACCCCATTGATATCATCCGTTCCATCGCCCCGACCTTCCGTTTTATTTTTTTCGGAATTTACAAAAATTGCAAAATACCCTGAGTTCTGGTATTAGCACCCCTCTATACAAACCTTGGTATTGGCACCCCTCTGCACGAACCTCCCAAGTGCAGATGATGCTGACACAATCTCGCTTTGATATTTTCACTAGCTTACCTTGTCTTTTTGTGTTTAAATCACGATTAAATGATCATTGCATTCTCATGAGTTTAAATAAGAAAAGACGGGCGAGTTGGTGTCATTATCAAAATACGAATGTGTCAATATCATTTCCCTAAGAAAAGATACAAGAAAAAGAAGTAATTCACTCTTCCCCTTTTCTTGCTTAGACCACCTCCTATAACTAGAAAATATGCTATAGAGGGCTGTCCAAGGAAGAAAGATGTGGCAAATATATCATTCTCTTTTATTCGCCTCCCTGTCTTTTACTTGGACTCCCCCTCTAGATTAAAAGAGTAGTCACAAATGCACTATAGGGGCTGCCCATGGAATAGGAGGGGCGAAATACTTCATTTCCCATGTAAAAGGGAGAGTGGTTTATCAAATCATGGGTGTGGTCATACCAATTACCATGCCCATTTAACCCAATAGAGAAAAGACAAGTTGAAGGGGTGCTATTACTAAAGCTTGGGGGTGCAAATATCAGCCCTCACCTCTCTTTAAAGGGGTAGTGGGCTAGGGTTTTTGAGGGAGCATTTTCTAAAAAAAAAAAGAAGGGAGAGAGGGCAGCAGCAGCAGCAGGGAGAGGAAGGTGAGAAAGAGAGAGAGGCCGGTCATCTTCCTTGGCCTCTCCCTTGCTGCCAGGTCTACCCCCATCACCTCTGCTACTTCTCCCCTTGTCCCCCTTCTCTAGTTTGCTAGCCACCATCATCACTACCCTTATCTTCATCTCTCCCTAACTCCGGTCATCTCCGACCACTATCTCCATGGAATCCGGCAATCCCCATTCCAAACCCACCTCTACTTTCCATCGGCCACCTCCACCACTGATCTAACCCATCGAAAACCACTTCCCTTTTTCCTCTCCACCACCACCGCACCCTCGCCGGAATCCGACCCAAACCAACCCAAACCCTCTTCCTCTTCCGCTCTCTCACTTCCCTAGCAGCCCCCATTTCTCACCGGCAAGCTCCACCGATACTCACCTTTGATTTCATCTCCTATACACTCTTATAAACCCTCACCATCCCACCACCATCCGACCATTATCGCCACCATCAGCCTAAACCCATTTCAAATCCACCAAACCCTCTTCTCCTTCTACCTTTATTCCAACCCCAAACCCATCTCATTCTCTCTTAGCCTAAACCCATTCTCAAACCCACCATTTCCCTCTCTCCTTTGCCACGGCCGCCGTCCCCCTACACCATCCTCAACTCCGGCCACCCTATCCCCTATCTCTGCCACATCCGAACCACCACCAAACCCACTTCGAATCTTTATCCAAAACCCAACCTCCGAAAATCCCCATGGATTCCTACCACCTCTTCCTATCCAAGCCACCAATCTGAAAATCAAACCCTCTTCAATCTACCCTCCATCTTCCTAAAACCCACCATTCTCTCTTGGATCCCACTCCACGTCAAAAACCCATATTGATTTTCATCAATTTTTCTCACTCTTCCTAGATCGAAAGAGGGTTTGCAGACAAGAGGACGGATATCGCAACTGATCTTCATATGAGCTTTGCCTCCGATCACCTCCTCCACCACTCATTACCACCCTCACCATCACTCCTTCGTCTTCTCTGGCGGGAGTTGCCGGAGCTCCGGCCAACATCACTATCATTTCAGTTGCAGGTAATCTCTCTCTCTATTCAATTCGTAATTTGAATGGGGGTTTTGTTTGTTATGATAATGATGGACCCTGTTTTGTTCTTCAAAATCCCATCTAATTTTTACAAAATGAAGACAAGTTTCTGTTTTACAATTCGATTTTCATATGGGCCTTAATACTATGCTTGTGGTTAGATAAAAGGGTAATATGACTCGAATTTCCTTATGGCTGCTCTTGTGTCACACTTCGAGGATGTCGATGAAGGCAGTGTATTTGCATCTAAGTGCCAATGGGGGAAATTTCTGCTGACAAAATTGATTTTTTCGTGAGATTTGGATTCCTTCTCGGATTCTTTTGCTTCTCTATAGTGATGGGTATTTGTGACCATTCATGGTCATTTCATAAATAAGATAGGTACAATGCCTTAATTTCAACCCTTACTTCATTTCAACCTTTCGTTTCGAACTGTACTGGAATGACAGTTGAATATGGTTTGGTCTTATTTTACTCGCACATCCCATTTCAGTTGGCATGTTATGCCTCTTTTCATTTAGAGGATGAACTCTCAGTCATGATGTGATTTGGGTAAGCAGTGAGTTCTTATGAAAATTTTGCCAGGATACGATCACCATTGCCATGATGTTTCATTGTCTTATTCTTTGGCAGTGGCATCATAGACCATAAATTGTACTACCCTCTCCTACATCATCAATCTGTTTAAATTTAGATGACTTCTGCTTGAGCAGGATTGTAAAGTGCAACCCAAGCAACACAAAGTCGGAGCTTGGGTTCCTTTCGATTTAACATTAATCAAATGTCGATTTACAGTTTAATTTCCTAGGAGGGAGTTATGGGGATGAGGTTACTTGGAGCCCACCTTAGCTTTCTCTTTCTTTCCCTTTCGAGGCTTCTCTTAGTCTTGGATTTTCCTTAGATCTCAGGGTTCCTATATCGTCCATTGATTTCAGAAGTTTTCTGTCGGGTCTAAGTGGCGATGACGGAATGCTTCTTGAGCCAACCCCTTGCCCTTCCTCTCATTTCCCCCATCTCAGGGTTTTCACAGGGTTTGAGGGGTTTCCTTTCTCTTCGGGACTACTCATTGCATGTTCTTTGGGATACTCTTCGCATTTCGGGATTCCACCGATTTTGGGAACATTTCGTTATCCTCTTCTGGTTTAGGCTATGACGGACGGCAACCTCTTGAGCCAAACCCCCCCTTTCGATCAAAAGGGATAAAAATACATAAAAATCAAATAACAAAAACAACAGAAAATATCAAAAAGCATTTTTCGAAAAGCTGTTTCGAACTACGTTGGCTTGATCCCTTCCACGGGGTACGTAGGTAGCTTGGGTCCACCCAAGTCCAGTCAAACCTTTTAATAAACATTTTCAAACATTTCAAAACAAAAGCAAAAATGGGCAAGGATGATGATCGTCAAGTCACTCGGAGTCCCCTTTTCATTCAATTTCCGATTTCGATCGTGGTTTTCCGGTTTTCATCGGCTTTCCGACGTTTTATCGGGTTTTGGGACGGGCGATGACGTAGCGTGGCCCCTTTACAGGGATTGTCCTCGCTGAGCCCAACGATAGGTCATGACGATCGCGAGACTTGTCCGATCTTCAGCAGATTAGGATCGCTGGGCTTGATTCCTTTTGAATCGCCCTCTGAGCCTATCGTGTGTTCCATTTTCTTTTCCCTGGCATTCTCGGTCCTCATGTACCGTTGATTTTCCGATTCATTTCTTTCCCTGTATCTTTTAGTTCATTGTGTGTTTATCTTTGACTCCTTATGTGCTACTTTGGCTTGCTTACTTTTCTAGTACGAGATTGATTATTATTTTCTTAGCATTATCTCTTACATAGGCTCGCATGCTAGTGTGTTTATTCTATTGCTTTGGTAGTTTACTGCTGTGCTTATCTGTCCTCTCACCTGCTTAGTTGTAGCATTTATTCACCTTATCTTGATTATCTGCTTAGCTGTAGCTGTGCGTGCGGATGTTACTGCTTTCCTAGATGTGATGGGTTAGGATTAGATGCGGTGAGTTAGGATTTTGATGTTTATTTTCTTTTGCCCATCCCCGGGTCATGCATGCTTAGATAGACGTTTCTTCGGGGATACTCATTCCCATTTCACATGATTTTAGCCCAAAATTCTTCAAAATTAATTAAAAATGACATAAGAGACCAGGTGCTTGCACTTGGGCGAATTGGGGGCGCTTAATACCTTCCCCATTCGTCATCAGGCACGGACTTTTGTATCTCTGGTTATCCGTTGCAACAGAGTATTTCATGGGATCCAGGGCCTACTTCCCTGGATGGCGACTCTTCTTTGTTATAGGTACATCTCGGTTCCGGGCTAGTCCTTGAATCGAGAGGTATCTCATTTGTATCGCCACCCATGCTGTGAGTGGCACCATTTCGAGAGTTCCTTGGTAGAGCTCTCCTTCACATCGTGGAGGTCTCAGAGGATCGAGAGGGGGATCACGCATCCCTCGCTCACTGTCCTCTCGGGATCGGGGTCCACACCTATATATATATATATATATATATATATATATACATGCAGAAAAAGTGCCATGTTGAGTGAGTTGGGTGTTTTTGCATGTGGGGCCCACCCTGATGAGGTGCATTCCCGCTATAAAGCTGATGACCGATTTTCAAGCACATTTTCGGACTATTAGATGGAATAGTCTAGAAAGGTCATAAACTAAGAAGTTGTAGCCCTTTGAAATATGTTTCGAATGAATATTTACATACTCAATTTGGCCAATGGGTTAGTGAGTTATGGCTTGTTTAGTAGACTGTGCCGGTTAGCTCTTTGACTTTTGTAATTAAATATAAACTCGTTATTTAATTCTCTAAATAAATAAACTTAATTCCTCCCATCCAATGGGATAAAAACTCCATCCATATTTTCCATAATTCCCAAAATACCCCTAAGTTGACAACTAACTACTTTGGGTATTCCAAATGTGTCATATGATATATGTACACCAAAGGAACTACATGAATATTTTCCCTCGCATCAAATGCGATGAAACTAATCCGTCCGTGAAATCTAGTAAATGTGGGACCCTTATCCAAAGCATATAAATGTGTCATTCGAGTTGTGAGTAAGATCGTTGTAGGGTTCCGACAGTTGATCCTACGGAACCCAATAATGAGCCCCACTGCGATCTTGCTCCATACATAACAACTACGATCGCATGGTGAAATCCCATTAGGCAAACCAAGAGGGGGATGAATTGGGTCTAATTCAAAATTTTGAATTTGCAATGTGAGTTAAACCCTAGAAATTGAAAGTGCAACTAGCCCTTGTTAAATTTAAGAAAGAATAAGTGAAAGATATTACCACAATATTTGCACACAAAGAAGAGAAGAAGCAAGAGACAAGGAACACATGATTTTAAGTGGCTCGGGACTTGGATCAAACACCAAGCCATACATCCACTCTCCATGTCCACGCGCGGGTTCCAATATGCCGATCATCCCCAAGGCCGGATCAGTGAGCCGAGTACAATCAAACTTCTCATTTCTTGGGCCGAAGCGTCAAACCCTCTTACAAATGTCTTCTCCTTTATTAAGGGCCGAAGAGCGAAGCCCTCTCTACAAATGTCTTCTCCTTTCTTAAGGGCCGAATCGTAAAACCCTCTCTACAAATGTCTTCTCCTTTCTTAAGGGCCGAAGAGTAAAACCCTCTTTACAATAAATGGTGAAGAACAAAGAACAACACTTAGCCTCTTGAATAGACTTGATTACAATAATGGAAAGCTCACAATAACTCCAATAAGAAAGATAATAAATCCTAAGGAGATCTTCTTCAAGTGTAGTGATAAAAGCACAAGTTTAAAGAGCTTTTGAAAAAGTAAAAGATATATTGAGAATTTGAAAGTTCTAGCTCAAGAATGAAAGATTTGATCTTGAAATCCTCGGTTTTGAAGTTCTAAAATGACCTATATATAGCCACAAACATGATATGACCGTTATGGGTAAAATTGTAAATGTTTGGGCAAGAAACACAACTAGTCGTTACACACAACGGCTATATTTTTTTTAGACCAGACGTCTGGTCCATCGTCTGGTTGCATCCAGTGAGCAACCAAATGATCTACCAGAAGTTTGGTCCACGATCTGGTTTGGCTTTCTCAAATTTTGTATGAATATCATTTGATATTATGGGAAGGTTTGTACAAAATTTCAGCTCATTTGGAGTTCATTTGGGTATTCAACTAATAGGCAGACCTTCGAAACACATTAGGAAAAGACCTGCAAATTTAGCTTTGAAATTTGATATAACTTTGTGGCTTCACAAAAAATGTTTATATGGTCATTTAAAACTTGTTTGTACTGAGAAATTCAAGGTTTAAGTTCGTTTTAAAAATCACTTTGAAAACCGCATGAAAATACCTTGAAAATATGCACAACTAACTTGAATAATCTCCAATACAATCTAAGCATAAAACTCATCATCATAGGATTGTAGTAGCTTCAACATCTTCAAATACTTGTATTGGCTTGGCTTTGGATGGTCCATGTGGCACCTTCACTTGAATTGGCTACTTTGCATGTGCTTTGAAGGGATCACCACCATTGGTTCTTCTCTAAGATGGTGGCCAATCCACATGTGCAAGTGAACTCTTGAGTTTGCTTTGGTCCATGTGACTTGTATCAATATTGATCAACCAACAATTTGAGTCCATGAGTGAGTCACCATGTGTAGTTCACTTCCAAGCTTCCATTTAGCTCCTAGTGTTGATTTTGATAAAACCTGTCTAAACAGCAACACTAGCAAAACTATTAGCATCATATAATAAATTTGAGTTTGTAGATCATCAAAACATTGTGAGAATGCAATGTTAGGCCCAAGTATGATGGTGGTAACCCAAGAGGGGGGTGAATTGGGTTTATAAAAATAAGTTTTAGCCTTTTGCTCATTTGCCAAAAATACAACTCTCCAATAAGGTAAAAGATAAGAGATCAAAACATTCAAGCATACAAGTTAAATCTAAAGTACAATGCAAATGTAAAGAGCAAGAGATAAGAAAGAGTGCACCCGAGATTTAAAGTGGTTCGGTCCTCAAACCCACGAGGCCTACTTCACTCACCAACCAAACACGTTGATGGCTTCACTATGTTGATCTTCTTAACTTCGGCGATGACCGGTGCCAATTACAATATCCAATTGCTTTAACCTTGGTGGCAATCCTCACCACGAAGAGAGGGCTCCGCTTCTCCGAACACTCGCCAAAATACAATGTCTGATGAAAAAGAAAGAAAACAAAAATCCCTTCCAAAGGATTACAATCTTAATGTAGAAGATGTACAAATAAATCCTAGCTCCAATCCTTTGCAAATTGACCAAGAGAGGCTCAAGGGTGTTTTTTCAACTCTAAATATGTTCAGGAGTGTTAGAATTGAGTTTAGAAATGTTAGAGACCTTTTTATAGGTTAGGGAGACCAAAACTAGCAGTTATAAGGCCCACAACGGCTAGTACGGAGGCTATGCACGGAGTTCCGTGCTAGCCGTTAGCTGTTTTTTATTTTGCTCCAGTGACTCCACGGAGCTCCGTGACATCCCACGGAGTTCCGTGCATAGAGCTCCGTGGGATCCCACGGAGGTCCGTAACTGGTTTTTCAGGTTGCAGCGGCAAACTTGTAAAATTCATATCTCTTTCGTTTCTCATTGGATTTCGACGTTCTTATGCTCTACGGATATTGAAAGAAGGATATCTATCGGTTAAAAATATTTTCAAAATATTTAAAAATGTTTTGGACTAATTATTGTCAAATTAAGGTCTGGGGTCACTAATTGAACTACTAAGCAAGTGCCAATGAGTCTATGTTTTGGGTGTGTTCTCTAAGTGTAAGCCCATGGGTCTACTCTCCTATCTTGTTTTGATGATTCTAAACACAATTGATTATGTTCTTGAATACTAATCAATTTGCCTTGAAGTGTTGTGATAAGATAGGGTGATCATAGAAGGAACCATCACATCACTTGGTCATGCTTGAAGATGTACCACACAAGAGTCAAAGGAGCTAGAGACCACATGGGACAACTCACCTTGGAAGAACAATCAATGTGGAGGTCACCTCAACACACTCAAGCAATACAAGCACACCATAGAAGATCTATGAAGACCAAGACCAAAGAGGAGCGTAACCATATTTAGACTAGTTGTACATCCTCTCTTTGATTTCTAAGTCAAGGCAAAATCTTTCAAATGTATTTTTCAAAACTAACCACACTCCCCGTATTAAAATTAATTGGTTAAGAGAATGGTTATGTGGTTGACCAACATGTTGGGACCCTCACAACATTCCAAATTATCATAAGATTCGAGTTCCAAAAGCCCAAAGTCAAATAGCAACAAAAACAGAAAAGTCTGCTGATTTTAGGCTTCTCGGAACTCCGAGATTTTTCTTGGAGCTCCGAGCTCGGAACTCCGAGAATTTCTCTCGGAACTCCGAGAAATGGTCCAGTAGTATTTTCCAACTTCTGGCCATTCTCTCAGAACTCCGAGAATGGTTCTCGAAACTCCGAGAATGTCGCGACAGCACAAAAAAGAGTCGTTGGGTTTCAAATTAAAAATTGTTTTTTAGTGTCTTTTGATATTCACACCCCCAAACGGTCATATCTTCTCAAAGGGCTATAAATACTCATTCAAGAGGATTATCTACCTCTCTTGAATGATTTGAAAAATATCCTTAAGCATTCAAAGAACTTGCACACCCCTTTTAGCTTGAGCCTTTGTTTTTCTTCTCCACCAAACTTGCCTTGCACTTGTAAATCATTAGAGTTTGGATTTAGGGCGTTCATTTGCAACCTATTGTGGAGAGCACTCAAGGGGAGTTCATTGTGCATCAAGCTTTCAAGAGAAGCCAAACAATCTTCATCTTCTATTCATTGTAAAGGTGGCTAGGGCATTGAAAATTCGATGTAGGGGGGTCCCAAGTTATACTAAAATGGCAACACACTGAGGAGGGAGAATATGGTTGTTTTAAGAACTAGAATCTACCAATTTAAAACATTTTAAACCGATTTTAAAGTTAAGAGATCAAGAATCAATATTCAAGCATACAAGTTAAATCTAATGGTGCAATGCAAATAAAAGAGCAAAGAGATAGAAAGAGTGCACCCGAGATTTAAAGTTGTTCGGTCCTCAAATCCGAGGCCTACTCCACTCCACCAACCAAACCCGTTGATGGCTTCACTATTTGATCTTCTTAACCTTGGCGAAGATCGAATACCAATTACAATAGCTTTAACTTTGGTGGCTATCCTCACCCTGGTAGCTTTAACCTCGGTGGCTATCCTCACCACGGAGAATGGGCTCCGCTTCTCCGAAGACTCGCCCGAATACAATCTTGAATGAAGAAGGAAAGAAATGAAAAATCCCTCACAAGGGTTACAAAATGGATGTACAAATTTGAGCCTATGATCCAAGTCCTAAAGATGGTGATGAGAGGCACAATTGAAGTTTGATTCACTCTTGGATATTCAAATGAAGTTTTAGAGTGTTAGGATTGATCCTTTGTATGTTTAGAACACCCATATTTATAGGAAAACCAAAATATGACCGTTCAATGGCATTGAGGTAATTCCAGCAAAATTCCAAACGGCTCTTTTTCAGACCGTTGGAGTGTTCTCGGAGTTCCGAGAATAATACTCGGAGTTCCGAGAATTCTCGGAGTTCCGAGAATAAATCTCGGAGTTCCGAGAATACACACAGAATTGGAAAATGATCTACTGGACCATTTCTCGGAGTTCCGAGAATAATTCTCGGAGTTCCGAGAAAAACTCTCGGAGTTCCGAGAATCCTATGCAGAGCAGATTTTCAATTCTGTTTTGGGCTTCCAATTCTCAACCAAGATGGGATTGCTATGAGGGTTCCAAGGTGTTGGAACTCCACAAATACAATCACTTGTTTATTTAGGGTGTGTGAGATTAACTCAATTATGCCTCTAAAAGCCTAATCTAGGTTTGGATCATATACATTCTAAAAGACAAAAAATGGTCTTCAATATAAATTTCTTCATGTCTTCAAGTCTTCATGACTTTTTGCTTGATGACTTTGGCCTTCCAATTGGTGGTCCAATGTGAGCTTCTTGGCCTTCAATCCAAGCATCTTTGATCTTACTTTATCATAATCTACAACTTAGACAAATAAACACATTAGTGATAAAAGATCACTTGTGTATTGGAATCATCAAAACAAGATGGGAATGCCAAGGTAAAAACCATTGGGCTTACAATCTCCCCCTTTTTGATGATGACAAGCACAAGAGATTTACAAATCAAAGCATATACTCTTTTCACATTTTTCTTACTCTAGAGACTTTACTCTAGATTCTTCTCCCCCTTTGTCATCAACAAAAAGAAGGGGTAAGAAAAACAAAGGGTTTAAAATTTACAATTTTAAAGCTCCCCCTTTTTCAAAGAAAAATTCAATTTTAACTCCCCCTTGTTAAAATAATTTTACAATACAAGAGGGGTACAAACCATACAAATGAAATATATTCAATTTTAAGTTCAAAAAACCCCTAATCTACATAATATGAATAAAATCATATGGGGGTTTTAGGAACCCAAGATTTCTTGGTCCCACATCTAGCCCTACTCTTGGATGCACATTGGAATTGGTAATGACCATTCATTCCACAAAAATGGCATCTAACAAGAGGGTTAGATACACTAGTCCTATCATGATAAGCATGTTGAGGTCTAAGACTAGTTTTACTTAGGATTATGTCAATAATTTTATTTCCATTTAAAAATCCATGTAAACATAATCTAAGTCTCTCATTTTCATTATGAAGATGGGATGTTTGAACTAAAAGCTCATTTCTTTCATCTTCATAAGAATTGGAGGAGCTTGCCATATTTTGAAGTTTTAAAAGTTGGCAAGTTTTCTCATCCAAACTACCCTTAAGGGTATCAATCTCAAGTTTATGATTTGCAAGATTAACTTGTTCTTGAGATATGGAAGAAGATAAATCTCTTTTCAAAAAATCAAGTTCTTTTTCTAATTTTAAAATGGATTTTTTAAGAACCTTGTTTTTGAAAATTTGGGTATGCAAGGTTTCACACAATTCATCATAAGGTATACTATCACTTTTACTACTAGATGAAGAATATGAGGGGTTAGAGTTTACCTCAACTTCATGGGTGAATGTCATGAAGCAAAGATCATCTTTTTTATTTTCTTCTCCTTCACTTGAGCTTTTGCCCGATGTGCTTAACGCATCCCAACCGGCGGCAAGAGCCTTATGCTTCTTCCAATCCTTCTTACCCTTGTACTTAGAGGAAGTTGATTTTAGAAGTGGACAATCCGGTCTTTTGTGTCCAATCTTCTTGCAATTGAAGCATCTTAAGGCTCCATCAACATCACTCTCTTCTTTCTTCTTCTTATCTTTCTTATGCTTCTTTCTCCACAAGCTCTTGAATCTTCGTAAAGCTTCTTCTTCGTCACTATCCGCTTCACTTGATGAGTCTTCATTGGAAGCCTTGAGTGCTAGGGATCTAAATTCCCTCTCCTTCTCCTTTGGCTTCTTTTCCTCTTGTCGGCTAGTAAGGAGCATCTCATGGGTGATGAGAGATCCTACAAGCTCCTCTATGGTTAGCGTCTTGAGATTTTTTGACTCTTGAATCGCGGTCACCTTTGGATCCCAATGGGGAGGAAGAGACCTAAGTAACTTACTCACAAGCTCATCGTTAGGATAAGATTTACCAAGATTAGCTAGTTCGTTAGAAATAATAGAAAAACGAGTATACATTTCTGAAATACTCTCGTTTGGACTCATTCTAAACATTTCATACTTGCTCTTTAACAAGTTTATTTTGGAATCCTTGACTTGTGATGTTCCCTCATGGGTAGTCGCAAGGGTATCCCAAATAGTCTTGGCGGAATCAAAAAGAGCAACTCTATTAAACTCCTCGGTAGCTAAGGCACAAAACAAGGAATTTATTGCTTTGTAGTTCAAATTAGCTTGCCTTTTCTCTACCACATTCCATTCTTCAAATGGTTTGGAAGGTACATTGTATCCATTTTCAACAATGTACCAAAGTTCCACATCTATCGAAAGAAGATAGATGCGCATCCTTGTTTTCCAATGTCCATAGTTTGACCCATTGAAGAAAGGAGGTCTAGTTGTGGAATGGCCTTCTGGAAGTCCGGTTCCAATTTGGTGTGCCATTTCACAATTAGAAGTTGCCAAATAAAATCTTTCCCTAGTTAGATTTTGAAATAACTTTCACAAAAATTTTAAAATCTTTTAAGAGCCAAGGCTCTGATACCAAGTGAAAATGCGATGTAGGGGGGTCCCAAGTTATACTAAAATGGCAACACACTGAGGAGGGAGAATATGGTTGTTTTAAGAACTAGAATCTACCAATTTAAAACATTTTAAACCGATTTTAAAGTTAAGAGATCAAGAATCAATATTCAAGCATACAAGTTAAATCTAATGGTGCAATGCAAATAAAAAAGCAAAGAGATAGAAAGAGTGCACCCGAGATTTAAAGTGGTTCGGTCCTCAAATCCGAGGCCTACTCCACTCCACCTACCAAACCCGTTGATGGCTTCACTATTTGATCTTCTTAACCTTGGCGAAGATCGAATACCAATTACAATAGCTTTAACTTTGGTGGCTATCCTCACCCTGGTAGCTTTAACCTCGGTGGCTATCCTCACCACGGAGAATGGGCTCCGCTTCTCCGAAGACTCGCCCGAATACAATCTTGAATGAAGAAGGAAAGAAATGAAAAATCCCTCACAAGGGTTACAAAATGGATGTACAAATTTGAGCCTATGATCCAAGTCCTAAAGATGGTGATGAGAGGCACAATTGAAATTTGATTCACTCTTGGATATTCAAATGAAGTTTTAGAGTGTTAGGATTGATCCTTTGTATGTTTAGAACACCCATATTTATAGGAAAACCAAAATATGACCGTTCAATGGCATTGAGGTAATTCCAGCAAAATTCCAAACAGCTCTTTTTCAGACCGTTGGAGTGTTCTCGGAGTTCCGAGAATAAATCTCGGAGTTCCGAGAATACACACAGAATTGGAAAATGATCTACTGGACCATTTCTCGGAGTTCCGAGAATCCTATGCATAGCAGATTTTCAATTCTGTTTTGGGCTTCCAATTCTCAACCAAGATGGGATTGCTATGAGGGTTCCAAGGTGTTGGAACTCCACAAATACAATCACTTGTTTATTTAGGGTGTGTGAGATTAACTCAATTATGCCTCTAAAAGCCTAATCTAGGTTTGGATCATATACATTCTAAAAGACAAAAAATGGTCTTCAATATAAATTTCTTCATGTCTTCAAGTCTTCATGACTTTTTGCTTGATGACTTTGGCCTTCCAATTGGTGGTCCAATGTGAGCTTCTTGGCCTTCAATCCAAGCATCTTTGATCTTACTTTATCATAATCTACAACTTAGACAAATAAACACATTAGTGATAAAAGATCACTTGTGTATTGGAATCATCAAAACAAGATGGGAATGCCAAGGTAAAAACCATTGGGCTTACAGGCATCCTATTTTTAATACCCTAAGGAGTAACGCTTAGAACTCAGCGAAGAAGGAGAGTCGGTGTAAAGGTGTCAAGGGCATCCTCATTTAAAATTATGTCATTTAAGGATTTTGTGTGTGAAGATTTGTTATGTTCTACTGATGATGCCAAAATCCACTCTACACGATCTAGTAGTGATAGAGTTATTCCTGTAAGCAACTTATACTCACAGAAAGATGTTAGTAATACCAGAATTATGATATTTAAGCTAAAAATCAGAATCACAGGTGAATTGAAGGGAAGGAGATGGGATTTAGAAGTATTACCAACGAAGAAGAAGGAGAGATAATTTGACTGAACCTGGTCTTCCCAAGCTGCCTACGTACCCCATCTGTGAGGATCAAGTCTAACGTAGTTCCATTATGAATATGAGGGTCTCCTTTTATAGAGAATAGAGTCCACAATGATTAGAATCTTACTGTTTTTAGGAGTCTTGCCTAATTGGTTGACTTCCCCGAGAGATCAGTTTATATCTATTTTTAATAGATATCCTATTTCTTTGAACGAGTAAGTTATTATTAAAAGGATTCCCTTGGAGGGAAGGTTACCACATTATACCACATTGCCTCTTTGAGGGGCGGTTTCCTCTCTAGGGACGTTGCTATTTATAGGGATAGGATAATATCACGTTACCTTTCTTCCTAAAAAACTCTTAAGTCGGTTTCTAATTATTCGGAAGTGCCACGTGTCGTTCATCGACGGTTAGTGCCGATTTTACGCCCAACATCTACTATCTTGAGAATTAGTCAATATCGTAAACTAGACATTAAAATCCCAACCCCACCCTGCCTGACCCAAGAAACTATCGTGGGAAGGGTTGAATTTATGAATCTCGGGTTTTCCCATAAAAAACTTGACCCGACCTAATCCAAGATAACTTCTTCTCGGGTAGGGTAGGGTTCTAGAAAACCCGACCCACCCGACCCGAGTTGTAACCCTACAGTAAATAGATAGCAAATTGAGGATTAAGAATTAAAATTTTATGGGCTAAATTTAAATTCTACTGTTGAATAGTTCCACAAAAAGATAGAGAAATGATATATTCACCCATTTTATTAAATTGGGACAACCCCCCTCTAGTGTAAAAGAATAGTCATAAATATACTAGAGGGGGCTATCCCAGGAAAAAAAAAGGCACCGAATATATCACTTCCCAAAGGATATCCCAAATTTAACAAATATAACTTACAAAATCTCCAATGGGAGTCTACGTATCAAGAGAAAAAAACAAAACCCAACCATTACGCACTTGAAAATATGGCAGGTTGAAACCATACTACAAGTATGTAAAGGCAAAGAATTGCAAAAAGGTTCACTCTTCACCTAGCACCCAATACGCACTTGAAAATATGGCAGGTTGAAACCATTCTACAAGTATGTAAAGGCAAAGAACTGCATCACCTAGCTATTCTCCAACTTGCTCTAAATATGATCAAGAAAAAAAGGGAAAATAATTCAGACTAAGGCCTTGTTTGTATTGCAGGATATTTTTCGAAAAGTTTGTAAACGGAAAACTTCTCCAAACTTTCATCTTTTCCATTGTTTGATTACACATGAAAAACAAATGATTTCAACTGTTGGGAAAGTTACCTTATTTCGACGGTGGGAAGTAAATTTGGAAATAAGCCTGATTCAATTTTCGGAAAGGCTTTCTATAAAATCTCTTATACCTACATGAAGAGTGGGTAGCAAAAAGAGACATTGATTTGAGCTGTATCAGCTACCTCTTGGCCAGGGAAGAGAGAGAGAGAGAGAGAGAGAGAGAGAGAGAGAGAGAGAGAGAGAAACTATTGAGAGATGAAGTGGGTTTCTTCTCAAGTTCCTCTCTGGTTTTCTTCTCAGGTTTATCTCTTCGGTTTTCTCTTTGGGTTTTCTCTTGGGTTACTCTCGGTGTAAGATCTTAGGTGAGAGAAGCAAGGAAAGCTTTTCAGATTTGTGGGTTTTGAGTTTAATCCATTGTAATCCTTGTAAATTATTTTCTCATAGTGAAGATCATGTTTCTCACTTGTGGATGTAGGATTGGCAAAACCACGTAAATGTTAGAAGGTTCGTATAACCCCCGGGCAAAATCGTTATACGCAGCGGAATAAAATATCGCATAGTATAAAAATTATTCTTCAATTTTGCCCTTAGCCCAAGATTTTTAGGAACTATGTGATCTGATGGTGATAAAAATAATCATAATTAAAATACCTTAATTGATGAAGTCAGGAAGAAGATCGTCTGTTTGATCGACTCCCCGAATTGTCATGAACGAACTCTTCGTCGTGAACGCTGCAAGTTGATCTGATGGGATCCTTTGATTTTGCACAAGGAATAGAACAACATTTGTTCTACTTTTATAAACTGATCCAAATCAGTTCTTTGGATGGGAAATCCAATAGTAGATGATGGAGATTTAATGGTGATAAACTACAAGTAATGGAGAAGGAGAGGGAGAGAGAGAGGGACATTTTTCACTTATGGGAGGGTTTTCCAAAAGCAATACACATGCTTTAAAAACCAAACGTCCACCCCTTTATATATTTCTAGAGTTGTATTTGTTTTGCCCTTTTGAAATCCTAAAAGATCTCAAATAATATTTATCCAAAGTTGTGTTCAACTTTTCCAACTTTTAAAATACAAAGTCCAACAAATTTTTGACTTTTTTACATGCCCAAGTTGGCGTGTAGCTTTGCCCAACCAATTGGTGTTTCAATTCAAATTCCTAAAAATTCTCCTATAAGATCTCCAATAAGATCTCCCCTCTTACTTTAAACGTTTTACATGCCCAAGAGAAGCCCATGGGATTTAGATAAAATCCCTACAATAACTCCAAAGTATCTCTTTGCTATTTCTTAGGAAATTGGTTTCCAAATTGAAATGCAAGTGTGACAACCCAAGAGGGGGGTGAATTGGTCAATTAAATTTTTTTGGCTAAATTAGATGGAAAAACCCTTTCTGCACGAAGTCTTGTGTAAGCCCAATGGTTCCCACCTTGGCATTCCCATCTTCTTTTGATGATTCCAATACACAAGTGATTTTATATCACTAATGTGTTTGAATATCTAAGTTGTAGATCATGATTGTGTTATGACAAGATTGCTTGGATTGAGACCAAGAAGCTCTCATTGGACCACATTAGGAAGGCCAAAGACATCAGAGATCCAAGACGCGTGAAGACTTGAAGCATCGCAATTGAAGATCGAAGTTGTTTTAGAATGTAAAGATCCAATCCTAGTTTAGATTTTAAGAGGTATAAATAAGTATCCACACACCCTAAATGCTTAAGTGGTTGTCCTTGTGGTGTTCCAACAATTTGGAACCCTCATAACAATCCCACTTGGTGAAGATTTGGAAGCCCAAAACAAATAAGAAACAAGAATTGAAAATCTGCTGGAAATAGGCTTCTCGGAACTCCGAGAGAATTCTTGGAGCTCCGAGCTCGGAACTCCGAGAAATTCCTTGGAGCTCCGAGATTTGGTCCAGTAACATTTTCAATTCTTCTGTTTCATTTCCCGGAACTCCGAGAGAAATTCTCGGAACTTCGAGAATTTCTCGGAACTCCGAGACCACTAGTTCGGGAACAAAATTATAGCCGTTGGGGTTTTTGCCAGAATTACCACTATCTCAAACGGTCATATTTGGGTTTTCTATATATGTGTGGGTTCTAAACTTCCCAACTATCAATTCTAACACTCTAAAAACCTATTGGAATATCCTAAGAGTGTATTAAGCTTGTTTATGCCTCTCATCCTCTAGAATTAGGATTTGGATCGTAGGCTTCAATTTGTACATCTTCTACAAACCTTGTAAACCCTTGTGAGGGATTTTTTGTTCTTTCTTTCTTGTTCAAACGATTGTATTCGGGCGAGTGTTCGGAGAAGCGTAGCCCACTCTCCGTGGTGAGGATTGCCACCAAGGTTAAAGGCAATTGGAATTGTAATTAGCATCGATCTTCGCCGAAGTTAAGAAAATCAACATAGTGAAGCCATCAATGGGTTTGGTTGGTGGAGTGGAGTAGGCCTCGCGTTTTGAGGACCGAACCACTTTAAATCTCGGGTGCACTCTCTCTTATCTCTTGCTTTATATTTGCATTGCACTTAGGATTTAACTTGTGTGCTTAAGTGCCTTTTTGATCTCTTAAATCTTCAAAATTGGGTTAGAGTTTTCAAAAGCTTAAAAATTATTGGGAACCTAATTTTTCTTCCTCACAAGTTGCCATTAGAATAGTACTCGGGCCTACCCTTGGAATTTCACTTGGTATCAAAGCCTTGGCTCTTAAAAGATTTTCTTTTCTTAAAATCTTTGGTAATTTTTTTTTTAATTTCAAAAAGGGAAAGATCATAAGATCATTGGCAACTTTCTAATTGTGAAATGGCAAATATAAATGGAACCGGACATCCGGATGGCCATTCCACAACTAGACCTCCTTTCTTTGATGGGTCCAACTATGGACATTGGAAGACAAGGATGCACATCTATCTTCTTTCGATAGATGTGGAGCTTTGGCATATTATTGAAAATGGATACACTTTGCCTTCCAATCCATTTGAAGAATGGAATGTTGTAGAGAAAAGGCATGCAAATTTAAATTACAAAACTATAAACTCTTTGTTTTGTGCCTTATCTACGGAGGAGTTTAATAGAGTAGCTCTTTTTTATTCCACCAAGGTTATTTGGGATACTCTTGTCGTTACCCATGAGGGAACATCACAAGTCAACGATTCCAAAATAAACTTGTTAAAGAGCAAATATGAAATGTTTAGAATGGGTCAAAATGGAAGTATTTTCGAAATGTATACCCGATTTTCTAAAATATCAAATGAATTAGCTAATCTTAGTAAATCTTATCCTACTGATAAGCTTGTGGGTAAGTTGCTTAGGTCACTTCCTCCACATTGGGATCCAAAGAACACCGCCATACAAGAATCAAAGGATCTCAAGACGCTAACTATGGAGGAGCTTGTAGGACCTCTTATCACTCATGAGATGCTCCTCACTAGCCAACAAGAGGAGAAGAAGCCAAAAGAGAAAGAAAAAGAGAGTAGATCCTTAGCACTCAAGGTGAAAGCGGACTCATCTTCCTCAAATGAGGCGGATAGTGATGAAGAAGAAGCTTTGGGAAAATTCAAAAGCTTATGGAGAAAGAAGCAGAAAAAGGATAAAAAGAAGAAGAAAGAAGAAAGTGAAGTTGAGGGTGGTATAAGATGCTATAATTGTAAGAAGATGGGACATAAAAGACCGGAGTGCCCTCTTCTCAACTCATCTTCCTCGAAGTACAAGGGAAAGAAGAAGGATTGGAAGAAGAACAAGGGTCTTGTAGCCGCTTGGGATGCTTCTAGCACTTCAGGAAAAAGCTCAAGTGAAGGAGAAGCTAATAAGGATGATCTTTGCTTCATGGCACTCACCCATGAAGATGAGGTAAATTCTAACCCCTCTTGTAATTCATCAAGTAGTGATAGTGGAAACATATCTTATGATGAATTGTGCATTACCTTGCATTCTCAAATTTCATAAAATAAAGTTCTTAAAAAATCTATTTCAAAATTAGAAAATGAACTTGATGTTTTGAAAAATGAGTCATCTTCTTCCATATCTAAATCTCAAGCACAAATGGAAAATTTTAAACTTGAGATTAAAACCCTTAAGGGTATTTTGGATGAGAAATCTTGCCAATCAGTACAATTTCATAATGTGGCAAGCTCTTCCAAATCTTATGAAGATGACACTAATGATTTTCTAAATCAAATAACCCATCTTCATAATGAAAATGAAAGGTTAAGAGTATATCTCCATGGATTCCGAAATAGTGATCAAATTATTGATATAATCTTGAGGAAGGCTAGTCATAGACCTAATCATGTATTTTATGATAGGACTAGTCTATCTAACCCTCATGTTAGATGTCATTATTGTGGAATCAATGGTCACTACCAATTCCAATGTGCATCTAAGATTAGGGATTGTGGTGGAACCAAGAAAGCTTGGGTTCCTAAAGCCTTCATATGATTCTCTTCATATGTGTTTAGATTAGGGGCTTGCACTTAAAATTGAATATCTTTGTATGGTTGTTTAAATATCCCCTCTTGTGTTGAATAAAAACTTTAAATAGGGGGAGTTCTATCTTTGTCTTTTTTCTTGAAAAAGGGGGAGCTTAAAATTTAAAATTTTATTCCTTTGATTTTCTTTCACCCCATCTTTTTTATTGATGCCAAAGGGGGAGAAAATCTAGTGTAAGGAAATATATATATGCTTTTATTGGAAAATCTCTTGTGCTTGTCATCATAAAAAAGGGGGAGATTGTAAGCCCAATGGTTCCCACCTTGGCATTCCCATCTTCTTTTGATGATTCCAATACACAAGTGATTTTATATCACTAATGTGTTTTAATATCTAAGTTGTAGATCATGATTCTGTTAGGACAAGATTGCTTGGATTGAGGCCAAGAAGCTCTCATTGGACCGCATTAGGAAGGTCAAAGACATCGGAGATCCAAGACGCATGAAGACTTGAAGCATCGCAATTGAAGATCGAAGTCATTTTAGAATGTAAAGATCCAATCCTAGTTTAGATTTTAAGAGGCATAAATAAGTATCCACACACCCTAAATGCTTGAGTGGTTGTCCTTGTGGTGTTCCAACAATTTGGAACCCTCATAACAATCCCACTTGGTGAAGATTTGGAAGCCCAAAACAAATAAGAAACAAGAATTGAAAATCTGCTGGAAATAGGCTTCTCGGAACTCCAAGAGAATTCTTGGAGCTCCGAGCTCGGAACTCCGAGAAATTCCTCGGAGCTCGAGATTTGGTCCAGTAACATTTTCAATTCTTCTGTTTCATTTCCCGAAACTCCGAGAGAAATTCTCGAAACTTCGAGAATTTCTCGAAACTCTGAGAAAATTCTCTCGGAACTCCGAGACCACTAGTTCGGAAACAAAATTATAGCCGTTGGGGTTTTTGCCAAAATTACCACAATCTCAAACGGTCATATTTGGGTTTTCTATATATGTGTGGGTTCTAAACTTCCCAACTATCAATTCTAACACTCTAAAAACCTATTGGAATATCCTAAGAGTGTATTAAGCTTGTTTATGCCTCTCATCCTCTAGAATTAGGATTTGGATCGTAGGCTTCAATTTGTACATCTTCTACAAACCTTGTAAACCCTTGTGAGGGATTTTTTGTTCTTGTTCAAACGATTGTATTCGGGCGAGTGTTCGGAGAAGCGTAGCCCTCTCTCCGTGGTGAGGATTGCCACCAAGGTTAAAGGCAATTGGAATTGTAATTGGCACCGATCTTCGCCGAAGTTAAGAAAATCAACATAGTGTAGCCATCAACGGGTTTGGTTGGTGGAGTGGAGTAGGCCTCGCGTTTTGAGGACCGAACCACTTTAAATCTCGGGTGCACTCTCTCTTATCTCTTGCTTTATATTTGCATTGCACTTAGGATTTAACTTGTGTGCTTAAGTGCCTTTTTGATCTCTTAAATCTTCAAAATTGGGTTAGAATTTTCAAAAGGTTAAAACTTGTTGGGAACCTAATTTTTCCTCCTCACAAGTTGCCATTAGAATAGTACTCGGGCCTACCCTTGGAATTTCACCTTGTGAGGGACACTCCCTCTTACACCGGATTCACCTTCGTTACCGGGCCGAATCGAAGACCCTCAATACAACGAATTCACTTTTGTTACCGGGCCGAATCGAAGACCCTCAATACAAATGAAGAACAAACGAATAAAACTCTCTATTTTCCTCTTGATAGGCGGATTACAGAATTTGTAGCTCACAAACTCTGCAAAGAGTAGATCAAATGAAAAAGCCCTATGGAGTTCTTCTTGATAAATATAGAATCACAAGTTCAAAGCTTAGAAGAGGATACAACCTTGGATTGGAAAGTTTTAGCTCAAAAGCATAAGATTTGATCTTGCAAAAAGGTTGTTTAGATAGGTTTTGTATAGGTTTTGATAGTGTATATATAGTGTATATAGTGTATATATAGTGTTGTAAAATTCAAGCCGCAGAAGCCCCAACGGCTAGTTTGCCAGATAGTGGCGGTCGACCGAGGCACGGCAGTCGCCCACCCTTATCAGGCGCACTTTTTTATTTTCAAATTTCTTACCGTCGAGGTCGACCGGCCCATGGCGGTCGCCCGGCGAGGACTGCCTGTTTGAATAAAGATTTGGCTCAAAAACCTATCCGCAGTCGATGGGCCCATGGCGGTGGTCCGCCTAAACCAGGTTGGATTGTTTCTGTCGAAACAGAAACATATCCACATTCGCCCGAATCACCCCGGTCAACCGGCTTGCTATTGGAATGCAAGTGCTGGATTTCCAGCCTTGCTTCCGCGGTCGCCCGAGACACCCTCGGTCGACCGGACCTATTTGAAAATCCATTTTAACATATAAAATCAGAGGCTTTGGGCCATGGTGTTTGGGCTTTAGTCCTAGGTTTTCAAACACATTTTTGAGTGTGTATAGTTTCTAAAGATGTAAAAAGTTATTTATGAAAACCATTTGAAAACCTTTGAAAGTGTATTCTTCATAAAATCAAGAGGACTCTAAATACATTCTAAAAATGATACCATCGAGTCTTCTTGGAATGTATCGGCTCCTTCTCACTTTCTTGGACTTCTTCAACTTGTGAGTGAACATCTTCAACTGATTTGGCTCTTGTGACTTCCTCCAATCTTCAATGCATGTTTAAAGGTGCATGAGGTGTCACCATGTTGGTTCATCTCCAAGCTTCTTCTTGACACTTGCTATGTATGCTTGAGGGATCTTCATCTTGAGCTTCTTGTCTTGAACATCTCCAAATGGTGATGTCTCCAATGTGGGTGCAAGCTCCTTGATCATTTGTCTATGGATCCGCAAGCCATGTGTTCTAATGAGTTGTGTTATGGCGATATGACATCTCAAATTCCTGTATAGAGCACAACACCTCAAAGAAACACATTAGTCCATAAATGCTAATCAATTTGGGTTTGCTAGTATCAAAATAAGAAGGTAAGGTGAATGTTTGAACCCTTGGGCTTACATTCTCCCCCTTTTTTATGATGGCAAACAAATTGATTAGGGAGGCAGGGGATATATGGAAATAGAATATACAATAGAGCAATGATCCCCCTCACTATATGCACATGTGTAATAAATGAATGTAAAGCATGTGGTGCATATAAAACATGGACTGCCTAACCAATTTAAAACTCTCCCCCTTTTGGCAACAGTAAAAATGAAGGATTTTACAATGAAAGTGTAAATTGAGTGTCAAGGTTAATATTATCTTATTTATGCTATGTACCTAGTATATGATATTACATTGAAGCTTCTATGATGCTTATCAAAGAGAAAACAAATTAAAGTACATGATAAGCCATTTTTTCTTATCTATAAGATTTGCATTAAAAGCACAAGTAATGGGGTAACAGATCTTGTGCGCACATCACATGAATAAAATACCATTTAGCTCTCCCTCTTAAGATTTGTCATAGGCTTTAGATGAAACCTATAAGGCAAGGCATGATAATATAAAATGGCTAGGGATATGACAATGAATACATAGCCAATGTATCTTATCATGGAGAATAATGTACTTGACCTTAAAAGCACATGATAAGAAAATGAATTCATAAGAAATGGGATTGATCAAGTGAGATAATATCCTAAGAATAGAATTTCAGAGATTTGCAGGATAAGGAACAGAGATAGAAACTTATCAATGGCAAATGAGATAACTATCATGAGGCCATACAAGATAAGTTTGAAGCCTAAGAAGTATGTGACACCGAGGCTCAGGCTAAAGCTAAGGGTACTTGTCATAAATGAGAGAGGATCTCAAAATGAAGGCATAAGACAAGACCCAACTACAACAGAAATGGAGCAATGGGGCTCCAAATGAGTGTACTTATCATATGTAATGTAGTATACATATCAATCAACATATAATAAGATAGAAAGGGACATATATTTACATATAGTGCTCCCCCTTTGTTAGAGACTCATACAGAGTATGAATCTAAAGGGCTGTCCACACAGTCACCAACGGTTTATGAGGTGAATAGGTGATAAATAACCCTTGGGATATAAATGCATGTTTGCTAGGAGTATCAAATGATACCAAGTAAAGTGATGGAATGACCTAGTAGATCATGCTCCCCCTAACTATGTGCATATATTGTATATTTTTAAAATAACAATCAAGGCACATATGACTTATCATAGTGAAGATGTTGGCAAGAAGCCAGAGATATTAGATGTATTAATTAAAATGAAGGTACATTCTCCCTCTTAACTAGTAAGAAGGCTAAAAGCACCAATTGAGTAGCTTTTAACTTTAAGGTTTAACATCTTACCATGTAGCTGATACTACATAAAGGGGATACACATATATAGATTGCTATACTTTTTATCAATTAAGCAACACACCTAGGAGAATGAGTTCAACCATCCAAGCAAACAAACCTAGGGCAAGCAACTCTATTATAGTATGAGGACAACTAGTTGTTTTAAGTTTTCTTACAAAATCATACTAGTTTTCAACTTATAGGGAATGTTCATTTTCATTTTGATTTTCATGTTCCCTATTAGCCTTTTAGATGTGTTTTGATTGATTGAACTTTAAGTGAATCATTAAGCATAATTGTCAAAACTCAATTTGTCTCTTTTAAAGCCAATTTTATACATATCTCAATTTTTAGCATTTGTTAGGCTTTTTAGCCATAATCTCATGATTTTGATGATGTTCACAATCAATGAAATTCATGAGATATAAGTTTGAGTATATGATGTAAATATTTTCAAATGACTCAAACTTATGGTGATCTAACTAGGGAGTCTTTCACTATGAATGTCAAAACCCTAGCTTTCATTGATATTCTTATTTGAATAAGGGTTCGACTAATTAGTATTTAATTAATAGATTAACAATTAATCTTTCACCTAATTAAGCCTAAAATTTCTAATTGACCAATTCACTCCCCCCTCTTGGGTTGTCACACTTGCATTTAAAAACCGTACATGTTATCCAATTAAATAGGAGGAGAATTCCACGTCGGATATCACTATTGACCTCGAAGGTTTGTCCAACACTCCAGTACTACCCTCTGGTGACTCCAAGAGAATCACAGTTAGATAGACCAAAAATGTGAGACTCGTCAATAGACTAATATGACCTCTCAGGTCAAAGGACATGTAAAGGGTCATGTCTAGCAGAATAGCTCAACGTTCTCCTGTCCACAAGCTATTCTAATGTGATCCTGTTCAGTACGCAATCTCAGTGTCGTACCCATTCTATCTTGCTTAGGGTCCACTACAAAAGTGATTGAGATAAGTCACTCCACATCTCGTGCATGTAGGCAAGACAAATCCTAGTTGTATACGGGAGGAGGTGTCCAACCTCAACCCCAACTAGGAACTACTAAGGTCTGCAAAGAATTGGAATCCCATATCTCCTTGCTCCCTAGGATCTATGAATCCTTCAGCATGGGTTTCCTACTTTGCTACCGAAGAACAATTTGTCAATAACAAGTAACATATCATACATATTTAACATTTAGTACCCATAAATGTCATGAAAAAGAAACTTTTATTGATTTCATGCGAAATATACTTGATTTTAGGGCACCAACTTTAATAATGCCATGCTCAAAGGATTAATATATCCAAGGGAGCAAGGAGATATGGCATCTCGGTTCTATGCAAGCCTTAATAGTTCCTAGTTGGGAAAGAGACTAGACATCTCTTTCTGTATACAACTAGCACAAGTCTTGCCTACATGCACATGTCGTGAGGTGGCTTATCTCGGTCATCTGAGTAGTGGACCCTAAGCAAGAAGAGTGGGCGCGGCGATTGGATCACCAACCGAACCGGATCAAATAAAGAACTACTTGTGGACAAGAAAGTATAAAGTTCTTCCAGACAGGACCCTTCACATGTCCTTAGCCTGAGGGACCTTATTAGTCTGTCGGTCCGTTCTAGGGTCTTAGTCTATGTTACAGTGATTCTATTTTAAAGTCACGTTAGAATAGAGCTATATCCTAGAGCAAACCCTCGAGACCAATAGTTATATTCAATAAGGGATTCTTCCGCCTAAAATTTAGGGATTGACATCTACAATTTTGTCAGAGCGGTAGCCTATTAAATAGCCTAGCCAGGCAAATTTGATAAAATATTTATCGGAAAGTTTTATGAAACATTGAATTATTTTCAAAGAATTTTACAAATGCATTTGGAGGCCGAACACCGCTTGACCAAAATGGTATACCAAGAGTGGGCCAAGGGGATGAATGGTTTGCACCTCCCGTATGACTCAACTCAGTAGATGTAGTTATGAAGAAATGACTTGCACACATAACTCGAATGACTCGATAACATCCAAACGGATCAGGGTTCCGCATTTTATGTAATTGCAAGGACGGATATGATCCGTTAGATTAATTTGGATATTAATTATATATATATATATGTGATGATATATGTATATATACATGTCTTTGTTAAGTAAGTAACAAGAGACAGTAACAGACTTTTTCGAAGACAAATTGGGGCTGAAATAACTTCCATTGGATGTGAGTTATTAATTAATTAAATTGTTAATTGATTATTTAATTATTATACATTATTATGTATTATTAATTTGATTAATAATAAGCATAATAATGTGTAATCCAAATGAGAATAGTATTCCCAAACTGATTTTTCAAAAGTTGCGGAATTGGAACAGAATTGGGAATTCGGATAGGACTACACATTTGGATAAGATTTGTGGGGCCCACCACAATCCGAAATCAGTTGGAGAGCTGGGGAAAAGAGTCCCAATTGCTCAAGGACTTTTAGTTGCACTCAAAGTCCTTGTTGGAAAAGAATTGCTAAATTGTAGGATCTACAAAGCAAGCAATTCATTTTCAACACCAATTCTTATAAGATAAGGCAACAAGGGCGGGATAGAGACTTCATAAACATTCTCACATGTATCTTAGGTGTCCCCACATAGCCTTGGATGTTTGAGAGAGTCCCAATGGCTCGAGGAGTCTCAACTCAACTTGGTTTCTCAATTGGATAAGAATTGGGAGAGAGAAACAAGGATTTATGAAACCAAAACTCTATTTTTTATAAATGAGAGAGGGCTGAACGAATTTTGATGTAAGGAACACTCCAAAATTCCCCTTGCTTACTGTGGTACCCGATCCCGCGAGAGGGGCGCGACCCACCTCTCTCTTGGTCTCTCATACCCACACGAATGGCGTGTGCTTTTGATTATTAATATAAATTATCTTTTTCGTAAACTTGGGATCACAAAAGCAATCCGCGAGAGAGTCGCCACCTAGGTAAGTGACACTGCAATGATCTGCGATCCTAGATGTCTGGATTCGTTACCTGATTACGGGAATGGAAGGCATGGCAGATTACCATCATAGGCACCATTTTTGCTCGATAATCCGGTCTTCAATTCCAATGAATAACTCATCTAAATTTCTTTAAAAGGCTCATTTAAACTCTCTTAATGTGCAAGCTACAGGACATGTATCTTAGATGATATAATTTCAATGTGATTCCTATATATGTCTTTTGATTTTCTTGATTTGTTCATATTTGAAATTCCAAGGGTGGTCCCGAATTGGCAACTAATGAGGAGTGAAAATTATTAGGTTGCTAGCAAGTTTTAACCTTTTGTAAAACTCAAACCTAATTTGGAAATCAAGAGATCAATAATGAAATTCAAGCACACAAGTTAAATCTAGAGGTGCAATGCAAAATAAAGAGCTAGAGTTCAAGAGAGAGTGCACCCGAGATTTAAAGTGGTTCGGTCCTCAAAACGCGAGGCCTACTCCACTCCACCAACCAAACCCGTTGATGGCTTCACTATGTGATCTTCTTAACTTCGGCGAAGATCAATGCCGATTACAAATCCGATTACCTTTAACCTTGGTGGCAATCTTCATCATGGAGAGTGGGCTACGCTTCTCCGAACACTCGCCCAATACAAGTTCTTGAAAAGATAGAAAGAACAAAAAACAATCCCTCACAAGGGTTTACAAAATGTAGAAGATGTACAAATTGAGCCTATGTTCCAAATCCTAATCTTTAGATGATGAGAGGCACAAACAAGTTTGATTCACTCTAAAGATGTTCAAGTAGGTTTATAGAGTGTTAGGATTGACAATTAGAATGTTTGGATTGCCCATATATATAGGAAAAGCCAAATATGACCGTTCAAGGGCATTGTTGTAATTCCTGAAAAATTCCCAACGGCTAAAAATCCGACCGTTATAGTGTTCTCGGAGTTCCGGGAATACAAACAGAAGTTGGAAAATGTCTACTGGACCATTTCTCGAAGCTCCGAGGAATGTCTCGGAGTTTCGAGCTCGGAGCTCCGAGAATTCTCTCAGAGTTCCGAGAAGCCTATCAGCAGCATATTTTCAACTCTTGTTTTTGGGCTTCCAATTTCTTACCAACTTGGGATTGTTATGAGGATTCCAAAGTGTTGGAACACCACAAGGACAATCACTTATACATTTAGGGTGTGTGAGATTAACTTAATTATGCCTCTTAAAATCTAAGCTAAGATTGGATCTTATACAATCTAAATTGTCTTCGATCTTCAATGCGATTTCTTCAGTCTTAATTCGCCTTGGATCATTGATGTCTTTGGCCTTCATAATGTGGTCAAATGAGATCTTCTTGGCCTCAATCCAAGCAATGTTGTCTTAGCACCAATGTGATCTACAACTTAGACAATCAAATATATTAGTGATCATAAATCACTTGTGTATTGGAATCATCAAAATAAGATGGGAATGCCAAGGTGGAAACCATTGGACTTACAATCTCCTCCTTTTTGATGATGACAAGCACAAGAGATTTTCCAATAAAAAGCACATTTATTTCCTTACACTAGAATTATCTCCCCCTTTGGCATCAATCAAAAAGATTGGGGTAAAAGAGAAACAAAGGGATGAAATATGCAATTTAAAACTCCCCCTTTTTCAAGGAAAAAGATAAACCTAGAACTCCCCCTATTTAGAATTTTTATTCAATATAAGAGGGGATATTTAATTAACTTTGAAAAAGATATTCAATTTTAAAGCAAAAGCCCCTAATCTAAGCACATATGAAGATAATCATATGGGGGCTTTGGGAACCCAAGCTTTCTTGGATCCACCGTATCCCTAATCTTAGATGCACATTGGAATTGGTAATGACCATTTATTCCACAATAATGGCATCTAACATGAGGGTTAGATACGCTAGTCCTATCATATGCATGTTTAGGTCTTTGACTAGTCTTCTTTAAGATTATGTCAATAATTTTGTCACCATTTAAGAATCCATAGAGACATAATCTTAACCTTTCATTTTCATTATGAAGATGTGTTATTTGATTTAAAGAATCATTAAATTCATCTTCATAAGATTTGGAAGAGCTTGCCATATCTTGAAATTGTGCTAATTGGCAAGTTTTCTCATCCAAACAACCCTTAAGGGTTTCAATCTCAAGTTTAAAATTTTCAAGTTGTGCTTGAGATTTGGAAGAAAATTCATTTCTCAAAAAATTAAGTTCATTTTCTAATTTTGAAATAGATTTCTTTTGAACTTTATTTTTAGAAATTTGAGAATACAAGGTTGAGCACAAATCATCATATGATATTTTTTCACTATCACTACTAGATGAATAACAAGAGGGGTTAGAATTTACCTCAACTTTATGGGAGAGTACCATGAGGCAAAGATCATCTTTTTTATCTTCCCCTTCGCTTGAACTCTTGCCCGACGTGCTAGTAGCATCCCATCCGGTGGCAAGAGCCTTATGCTTCTTCCAATCCTTCTTCTTACCCTTGTACTTTGATGAGGATGAGTTGAGAAGAGGGCATTCCGATCTTTTGTGTCCGATTTTCTTGCAATTGTAACATCTTATAGCTCCTTCAACTTCACTTTCTTCTTTCTTCTTCTTTTTATCCTTTTTATGCTTATTTCTCCATAAGCTTTTAAATTTCCTTAAAGCTTCTTCTTCATCGCTATCCGCATCACTTGATGATGAGTCCGTCTTGGAGGCCTTTAGAGCTAGAGATCGACTTTCTCTTTCTTTCTCTTTCGGCTTCTTCTCTTCTTGACGGCTAGTGAGGAGCATCTCATGAGTGATAATAGATCCTACAAGCTCCTCCATGGTTAACGTCTTGAGATTCTTTGATTCTTGGATGGCTGTGACTTTTGGGTCCCAATAAGGAGGAAGTGACCTAAGCAATTTACTCACAAGCTCATCAATAGGATAAGATTTACCAAGATTTGCTAATTCATTAGAAATTTTAGAAAATCGGATATACATATCGGAAATACTTTCGTTTTGATCCATTCTAAACATTTCATATTTGTTCTTTAGCAAGTTTATTTTGGAGTCCTTGACTTGAGATGTTCCCTCATGGGTAACGACAAGTGTATCCCAAATAATCTTGGCGGAATCAAAAAGAGCAACTCGATTAAACTCCTCTGTAGATAAGGCGCAAAATAAAGAATTTATAGCTTTGTAATTCAAATTAGCATGCCTTTTCTCTACCGTATTCCATTCTTCAAATGGTGTGGAAGGCAAAATGTATCCATTTTCAACAATATGCCAAAGTTCCACATCTATCGAAAGAAGATAGATGTGGAGCCTTGTCTTCCAATGTCCATAGTTGGACCCATTAAAGAAGGGAGGTCTAGTTGTGGAATGGCCCTCCGGAAGTCCGGTTCCATTTTTGTCTGCCATTTCACAATTAGAAAGTTGCCAAAGATCTTATGATCTTTCCCTTGTTGAAATTTAAAGAAAAATTTACCAAAGATTTTAAGAAAAGAAAATCTTTTAAGAGCCAAGGCTATGATACGAAGTGAAATTCCAAGGGTGGTCCCGAATTGGCAACTAATGAGGAGTGAAAATTATTAGGTTGCTAGCAAGTTTTAACCTTTTGTAAAACTCAAACCTAATTTGGAAATCAAGAGATCAATAATGAAATTCAAGCACACAAGTTAAATCTAGAGGTGCAATGCAAAATAAAGAGTTAGAATTCAAGAGAGAGTGCACCCGAGATTTAAAGTGGTTCGGTCCTCAAAACGCGAGGCCTACTCCACTCCACCAACCAAACCCGTTGATGGCTTCACTATGTGATCTTCTTAACTTCGGTGAAGATCAATGCCGATTACAAATCCGATTACCTTTAACCTTGGTGGCAATCTTCACCACGGAGAGTGGGCTACGCTTCTCCGAACACTCGCCCAATACAAGTTCTTGAAAAGAAAGAAAGAACAAAAAACAATCCCTCACAAGGGTTTACAAAATGTAGAAGATGTACAAATTGAGCCTATGATCCAAATCCTAATCTTTAGATGATGAGAGGCACAAACAAGTTTGATTCACTCTAAGGATGTTCAAGTAGGTTTTTAGAGTGTTAGGATTGACAATTAGAATGTTTGGAATGCCCATATATATAGGAAAAGCCAAATATGACCGTTCAAGGGCATTGTTGTAATTCCTGGAAAATTCCCAACGGCTAAAAATCCGACCGTTATAGTGTTCTCGGAGTTCCGAGAAAAAATCTCGGAGTTCTGGGAATACAAACAGAAGTTGGAAAATGTCTACTGGACCATTTCTCGGAGCTCCGAGGAATGTCTCGGAGTTCCGAGCTCGGAGCTCCGAGAATTCTCTCAGAGTTCCGAGAAGCCTATCAGCAGCATATTTTCAACTCTTGTTTTTGGGCTTCCAATTTCTTACCAACTTGGGATTGTTATGAGGGTTCCAAAGTGTTGGAACACCACAAGGACAATCACTTATACATTTAGGGTGTGTGAGATTAACTTAATTATGCCTCTTAAAATCTAAGCTAAGATTGGATCTTATACAATCTAAATTGTCTTCGATCTTCAATGCGATTTCTTCAAGTCTTAATTCGCCTTGGATCATTGATGTCTTTGGCCTTCATAATGTGGTCCAATGAGATCTTTTTGGCCTCAATTCAAGCAATGTTATCTTAGCACCAATGTGATCTACAACTTAGACAATCAAACACATTAGTGATTATAAATCACTTGTGTATTGGAATCATCAAAATAAGATGCGAATGCCAAGGTGGAAACCATTGGGCTTACAATATTCAATCTATGTGAAAGTCCTCCTAAAATTCTAATTTGGGGGAAATCCTAAGTGATTTAATTAATTTGCTTTAGGGTTTGAAAAATGCTAATGATATAAACAAAATAAAATCTTAAAACCCTACTGGAGTGTGTTTAGGGTTGACTCGTGCTTAGTATGCCATCCAAGCATCCAAGTTGCCTACGTACCCAAGCCTCACTGGAATCAGAGTCGACGTAGTTCGGTGACCTAAACTAAGCTGTATGCCTAACTCATCTAGGACACCGATCTAGAGTGGACACAGACTATTTCAAACGTTTTAAGAGAGATTATTTAATTCAAGTTGATTACATTTTATTATCCTATGACTCCGTCTAAAATGCTATAAGATCCTATCTAGATACAAGACACTCCCTAGACTAATGCAGGTGGGCCCTACATCCTAGGTTAACTAGGCATGTCCTATAGGGAAAATGGGTTAACTAGTGAAACATAATCTAAGACTCAGTTGCTAACAATAGGAACCGGCCGTGATGAGGCTAACCGGACTCCTAACTATAGGACTCTCTAAGACCTAGAACTCAACTTGACGTAAGTGTTCCTAAAGGGGGTCTAAAGGCTCCTACGAGGTGGGACCGTGATCCAACGGTTCCAAAATTGATTTGAATATAGGTTAGACCAACCCAAGTTACAAAGTTAATGCTTTTTTATCTTTTAAGGGTTCCTAACATCTAGAATTTAGGAAAGATCTAAGGCTCTAAGGGTTGGCTATTTACATGCATTGGTTGAATTCATGAAAGAGAATCGTGCTTTCTACCCGTAAACAGTTCGGTAAATAAATTATGATATACTGTTGCCTGGCATTTTCTCAGGATTTCCGTGGACAAAGACCTCGGACCCAATAATATATTTAAATTTAGATGCTAAAAAGTCCAGGGTCGATCGCAATGAAGAAGTGATTATGAATACAACCCTCACATTTAAGATGACCTAGAATAGCAAGTTATGAATGAAATTAATGATTTTTAAGGTTTCTGTTGCATTAACTTAAGGATTATATTTATTCTGGAAAGTTATGATATTCTGAAATTTTCACGATTTTTAGAATTAAAATGAATTTTTAATTATTTTAATTAAATCAGACCGTTTCAATGGTGTTACAAAGAAACTGATAGCAAACATCATCCAAATCGATCCACATTAACACTAGAATATTCTCATAATAATTAAAAATCACAATAGAAATTTCATACATTATTTCTGGATTATACTATTTTTAACAGATTTATTTATGTTCTGGCCGAATCAAGTAAAAATCAACAAAAATATCAAAACATGCATAAAAAATCTGAAAACTTCATAATATGATTTTTCTGAGTCAATTCACTTTACTACAAAATTTCAGCTTCCGAAGAGTTCATTTGGTAACAACTCCTTTGTACATGTAGAAACTTTCAATTTTTCATTGAAAAATCTAAAAACATAAAATAAACATGAAATCCTTTTAAACTTTCCCTATGATCTTCAAAAATTAAAAAGCTATTGAAAATATAATTTCATCAAATTTTGAATTATTTTGGCATGCAAACGAATTTTTATTCATCAAGTATTCTTTTTTAGGTATTTTTTGAACGAATTCCCTTGAAGTTTTTAGATTGTTTGTGCTCTTTTAACTCAAATTAAACTTAGAAAATATAACCTCACGAAAAACCCTTGGTTTCGAACTAGTTGCTTTGAAAATCGACTTAAAACCCATTTGAAACCCTAATTCGTAGAACATGTATTTTTCTACATATAATGCAGTTTTCTTCCACTAATTTGGATTTTCAATATTCTTTTAACTTGATTAACACTCAGAAAATATAACTTCGCGAAAAAACCCTTGGTTTTAAACAAGTTGCTTTGAAAATCGATTCAGAACCCAATTAAAACCCTAATTCATTGAACATCTTATTTTCTTCATATAAAAATGATTTTCTTCCACTAAAATCAATAATAACATGAATTGGCCCATCATGAATCTTATTATGATTTGGCAAAATGAAATCCCAGGATTCTCCACAAGAAACATGAAAGGAATACTCATAAACATGTTACTAATTTTTAACTAAAAAAAGTTTAAGATACTAACCTTTGATCGCAAATCCAAAGTCTCTAGGACTGCTAATCCGAGATATACGCCTTGTCCAACCCTTTGATACGCAAAGTTGCCGTATCAAAGGGCTGGTAATCCGAGAAAACCCAAAGTTGCCGTAGAGAAGAGCCGCTTCGAATAACAATTGAAAGAAGATGAAGGAGATAGACTTTTTTCAAAGAAATATGGCCAATTATTCCACCACAAGAGGTGGACGAATATTTTTGGGAGAGATGGATGGCTGGATGTTTTTGTAATAAAGAAGACTTCTCATGACTTTTCTAGAAATTTTTTCATAAGAAAGCATATTTTCCAAAGATTCTTTTGGAGATTCCCATCCAAAAAGCAATGTCAAACTTTAAAGCCCATTTTTGTCCTATTTAGCGTAAGACTCACAAAACGTCGTAAACTAAAACATTGTACCCCTTTGAAAGATCTTTCTAACGCATATTTACACTTTAAATTTGGCCAATTGGCTAAAGAGTTATGATAATTTTAGTGGGCTACAACTTCTGTCCAAATGGCACTGCCTGATTTTAAAGCTCTTTTTTGACTTATTTCGTAGAAGAATCACGAAATATTGTAAACTAAAAAGTTATAGCCTCTCTCGAGATGTTTCCAACAAGTACAGCTACAAATTTTTTGGACTAATGGTTAAAAAGTTATGGTCATTTTAGTGATCTGATCATATTCGCCCTTTCTCTTTCTCATCTTTCATGAAATCCAACCCATTTCAAATAATAATTCGAAATTTATAATGGTGGGCCCACACCATGTGATGCACATGATAGGTCCTACAAACATGGCCTAACCTCATTCATCCCTTGGAAAAATCATTTTTGCCCAAAATAACATCGTTTGATCAACACATATCAAAAAGTGACCAAAATACCCTCGAACCCAAATACCCCTTTAAGGGTGAAGTTAAAAAATAGCAAGTATACGAGGGAAACTTGAAAAATAGAAAGTAATAAAGTTCACTTAAGATGATGGATGACATCAAACAAGACCATTTGGAATTCCTTGGAAATGCCCAAAATGCACCCTAGAACATAAAATTTCCAAGAAAGATAGAAACCCTAAGAAATTCTAAAAATAGCAGGTTTCTCAAAATACTCGAAATCATTCATTATTTCTCAGACAATCTTTCGGGATAATCTCAGACACATGACCAAAATACCCCTAAGATGCAGAGAATAATAAAAATGGGGAAAACCCTGAGAAATTCTAAAAATAACAGGCTTTCCAAAATACTCGAAATCCTTCATGATTTCTCAAACAATCTTTTGAGATAATCTCTGACACATTGGGAATGACTAAAATACCCCTAAGTGTAGAGAATGATAAAAATGGGGAAAACTCTGAGAAATTCTAAAAATAGCAAATTCTACACTCGATTGGAAACGTAAGATATCATCTTCTGGAGACTAATGGAGCCCCCTAGAGACCTTCAGGATTGCGAACCAACATTGAACACTTAAAATTAGATGAAATTCACGCTAAAATGCAAGAATGCTTAACCTAATGCAGAAGACTTGGCTTGGGATTTTACAAACCAGCTAAACATTTTCGCTTTCTAAAGCGTAGCGAAATGGGGGTGTCTATAGATGCCCCTCTTTGGTAGAGATGACATAGTCATCGAATACCAAAGCAAAAGTGACAGAGTCATTTTTCGCAACTTTAATCAACAAAAGATTCTCTACTCACAATGCAACCGAAATGCAGATATATGATAAATGCTTCCTAACGCAAGATCCTAGATGAAGTCCTAGAACATTGAGAAATTGGATTATACGGATGAAATTCTTTGTCATAGAGGCACTAAGCTTTTTCTCTAGGACAGAAGAAAGAATCTTTTTGGTTTAGAGGCTCCTGCGCTTTTTCTCTAAACAAAAAGGAAGAAGAATATTTCGATTCAGAGGCACTTTTGCTTTTTCTCTGAAAAGAGGAAAAAGGGAAGATGGAATTTCGATCCAGCGGCACTTTCGCTTTTTCTCTGAAAGGAAAAGGAAGATGAATTTTAATCGAGAGGCACTTTCGCTTTTTCTCTGAAAGGAAAATGAAGATGAATTTCGATCCAGAGGCACTTTATCTTTTTCTCTGAAAGGAAAAGGAAGATGGATTTTTAATTCAGAGGCACTTTCGCTTTTTCTCTGAAAAGAAAAGGAAGATAGATTTTCGATCCATATGCACTTTCGTTTTTTCTCTTAAAAGAACAAAAAATGAAGATGGAATTTCGATCCAGAGGCACTTTCGCTTTTTCTCTGAAAAAGAAAAGGAAGATGAATTTCAATCCAGAGGCACTTTCATTTTTTCTCTGAAAGGAAATGGAAGATGAATTTCAATCTAGAAGCACTTTCGCTTTTTCTCTGAAATGAAATGAAAGATGAATTTCAATCCAGAGGCACTTTCACATTTTCTCTAAAAGGAAAAGGAAGATGAATTTCGATCTAGAGATACTTTCGATTTTTCTCTGAAAGAAAAAGGAAGATGGATTTTCAATCCAGAGGCACTTTCGTTTTTTCTTTGAAAAGAAAAGGAAGATAGATTTTCGATCCAGAGGCACTTTCGCTTTTTCTCTGAAAAGAAAAGGAAGATAGATTTTCAATCCAGAGGCACCTTCGTTTTTTCTCTAAAAAGAAAAGAAAAGAAATTTTCAATTCAGAGGCACCTTCGCTTTTTCTCTGAAAAAAAAAGGGAAAGGAATTTTTGAAATTTGAACTGAACTCGATTTGATGACTCAGAATGAACTGGAATTTGGAAATTGAAATGGACTTGAATTGATGATTTGAAATGAAATCGAATTTGGAGATTGACATGTACTTGAATTTGATAAATTTGAAAACTAATGAACTTTAGATTTGTGAAATTGGATTCGAGGACAATAGAAATTGTGCACGATGAAAAATATTGACATGGAGACTTTGACAAATGACAAGTCAGCGCACAACAGGAACTAAACGCAGCACCTATTGACATCCCCTAGAGAAGAAATGATGAAGCATGACTTATGGGAATGGGTAAGAATGCTTTAAGGAACCTTTAAAAAGAGTTTATTGCATAGATACTGTTGGTCTTTACTGCTGGGGATTCTTGGTATTGGCAAACTGAAATCTTGATCTAAATACATGAAAACTGGTAATCTAAATGCCTTTTCTCCTAACAAGTATTTGGACAAAAAATTCTCGATAGTGATGGTATTCAATGGACTGGAAGGAAATTCAGAATTTTAATGATTCATCTTGCTGAGAAATTGGTCCAACCATCGTCATTTATGAGACTCTCCCAAGCCTATAGGGCCTTCATGGGACATGGTCTTCTAATGAAAACTGTGCTTTATGACGTTTCTCCTTCTGAATTCTTTCTGAAGTGGCTTTGCTTAAACTGGACCCTTTCACTTGATTTCTAAAGTCCTCTTAAGATTCGTATGGCTCGGGTACAATTGCAGATAAGCTAACGTCTTACCTCTTTCGCCAAGACAGTTACGACCTTTGGACTCAAAGATAATGACCGACTCTATTCAAAGGGAAAATCTGATAAAGGATACTATTCGAATAATCGAGGATTTTTGAACGAATGACCAAAAAATAATACGAATTGACTGACTAAACGGACACACAGTGATGCTTCTAACTTAGTTAGCGTTTCGTTTGGTAGGTCTAGCCTTTCAAGGAGTAATTTTGAAATTGATAAACACTGGACTTCTTTAAAACAGTAATACTCCAAGGATTTGATTACCACCCCTTGGATCGCTGGATTTCATGCCCCTAATTTTGAAGATGCAAAGTGTTCCTGCTTGAACTCTTGAATCTTTGATTTTGATACTGGATAACCTTCTTGGACATTTCCTATCACCATGTCCAAGTCGCCTTTTCTAGTTTTTCAACTTGGCGAACCGTTTGACCTTAACTTTTTTGCCTAAGTCGCCTTTTTTGGGTTTTCAACTCAGCAGGTGGATGATCCTAAATTTTGCCTAGACCTCCCTTTCGGGGTTTTCAGCCTAGCAGATCTTCAAACTCCGTTTTATTCTTTTTCTTTTTCTTTTTTTTCTTGGTTTTTTTATTTTTTATTTATTCCTTAGCTCTGAACACCAGAAGAACTTTATGGGTAGGGTATGGCTGGACAAGAAAAAGGCTAAAGGCTTGCAAATTTTGACTAAATATGTAAATAGGTTGCCTATGTATCCCAGTGTTAGAATCATGTCACGCGTAGTTCAAGGCAGATGCCCCTAGTATAAAGGTAAAATAGTTTTTTTTTTTTCTTGTGATAGACTTTTCGTTGTCTCTTTCTTCTTTTCTTTTTTGAATGACCGAACTTGCATTGACCAAGTATAAAGGTAAAATATGTATATTTTTTTTATGGATTGATTTTGACAGCAACCAAACTTGGATTAACCAAGCTGCCTACGTACCCCAGTGTAGGGATCAAGCCGAGCGTAGTTCAGGGCGAATGCCCCTAGTATAATGGGTTTTCAAAGAAAATATTATTCAGGCTCAAAGAGGCTTGCAAAAGGGTATTCTTTTCTTTTCTTTTCTTTTTGACATTGGGTTATGACTTTGGCAATTTGTTCGGCCAAAGGAGGTCTTCTGGTGTTCAAGCTTAGAATTGATCTAGGTTGACAGACTTTCATCTTTCATCATTTTTCACGGAGTTTGACGGCATTTCCAGGTGAGAGTTAATGAATCTTTTTCCTTTTGAATCTTGATGTGTAAGATGCGAACTAATCTTTAATATCCTTGAATGTGACATTTGAACTTGAATTTTATTCTCAAAATTTTGCTTGACAACTCTTGATACTGACAATCACTTTGCGATGTCTGGTTTTGAACCTTTTTCCATATTAAGTGTCTCAAATGAATTTGGAAACTAAGGCCAATGATTGAAAATAGAAGAAGGGATTTCCAATCCATGCCCGTACTATAATAGGTGGGCTTCATGTTTCTTTAGGCCATGCCCCTGGTATCTATGGTAATGCTTGCTGAACGATCTCTTCCTTCTCTTGCTAGGTTTATTAATTCCTCACGCTCCTTAGAGGGTAATTCATTTCCCATTCATAAATCCTGAGTTAAAGGTTTAGTGCTAATGTTTATCATTTCAATTTTCTCCAGAGTGCTAAAAGGGTTAGTTCAACCTCTTTTTGTAGAGAAAGCTAGGACAAAAACTAGTATAGCAACTTCCAATGTGAGAATTGACATTCTTGTTTTCTTTCTAATTCTCTCCACTAGCTTGCTTTTCCCTCTTGTTACTTAATTGTTTGTGTTTCTAAATTCCTCACAAAAGGCTATCTTAATCTCCAAGACATTCTATTTTGTAATAAAGAAGACTTCTCTTGACTTTTCTAGAAATTTCTTCATAAGAAAACATCTTTTCCAAAGATTCTTTTGGAGATTCCCGTCCAAAAAGCACTGCCCAACTTTAAAGCTCATTTGTTACTTATTTAACGTAAGAATCACGAAAAGTCGTAAACTACAAAGTTATAGCCCTTTGAAAGATATTTCCAACACATATTTACATTTTAAATTTGGCCAATTAGTTAAAGAGTTATGATAATTTTAGTGGGCTAGAATTCCCGTCCAAATGGCACTGCCTAATTTTAAAGCTCATTTTTTACTTATTTTGTGTAAGAATCACGAAATGTCGTAAACTATAAAGTTATAGCCCTTCTTGAGATGTTTCCAACAAGTATAGCTACGAATTGTTTGGACGAGTGGTTAAGAAGTTATGGTCATTTTAGTGATCTGATCATATTAGCCCCTTCTCTTTCTCATCTTTCATGAAATCCAACCCATTTCAAATAATAATTTGAAATTTATAATGGACGGCCCACACCATGTGATGCACATGGTAGGTCCTACAGACATGGCTTAACCTCATTCACCCCTTGGGAAAATCATTTTTGCCCAAAATGAACTCGTTTGATCAACCCATATAAAAAAGTGACCAAAATACCCTCGAACCACAATACTCCTTTAAGGGTGAAGTTAAAAAATAGCAAGTATGCGAGGGAAATTTCAAAAATAGAAAGTAATAAAGTTCACTTAAGATGATGGATGACATCGAACATGACCATTTGGAACTCCCTGGAATTGCCCAAAATGCCCCCTCGAACATAAAATTTCGAAGAAAGATAAAAACCCTGAGAAATTCTAAAAATAACAGGTTTTCCAAAATACTCGAAATCATTCATGATTTCTAAGACAATCTTTCGGGATAATCTCAGACACATTGGGAACGACCAAATACCCCTAAGATGCAGAGAATGATAAAAATGGGGAAAACCTTGAGAAATTCTAAAAATAACAGGTTTTCCAAAATACTCGAAATCCTTCATGATTTCTCAGACAATCTTTCGGGATAATCTCTGACACGTTGGGAATGACCAAAATACCCCTAAGATGCGGAGAATGATAAAAATGGGGAAAACCTGAGAAATTCTAAAAATAGCAGGTTCTCACACTCGATTGGAAACATAAGATATCATTACCTGGAGACTAATGGAACCCCCTAGAGACCTTCGGGATTGCGAACCAACATTAAAACACTTAAAATGAGATGAAATTCACCCTAAAATGCAAGAATGCTTAACCTAATGCAAAATACTTGACTTGGGATTTTACAGATCAACTAAACCTTTTCGCTTTCTAAAGCGTAGCAAAATGGGGGTGTCTACACTTACCGCTTTGGAAAAAATCATTTTTCATCTCTCTCTATCTCTCTTCTAATAAGAGTTATTCATATCCACAATAGTCTGAGCGAAGAAAAAGAATCCAAAGGTTCACTTGCGGGGTTCGCGGCATTCAGAATGATCGTAACCATTCGAGGAGTAGATCAAGCAGCGTGGTTCCTTGATTTCTTCTTCAAAGAGGTATTTCTTTATGTTTGGTTAACATAATTAACTAATCTAGTCTCTAGGATCTTGGGTAATTGCAAGATCGAAAAGAAAATTTTTAAGTTCTATGCGATTTTTATTCTGCTGCGAATAGCGATCTTGCCAGAAGGGGATAACCTTCTTTAAAGTGGTATCAAACCAAGTAGGGCTCAGATTAGGAGATTAAATTAAGCAAAGATAGATCATGTGGTATATTCATTGTGAGACCGGACGTTCTATCCCGGCTATCCGAGGTTGTTAGTTCGTAATGTTAATTAATCAACATATGGAATGTTGTATAAAGATCAGTAATTTCGATCTACTCAATGTGAGTTTTGATCTAATCAACCTTGATGGTTAAACATTAAACTCGAGTACGAGTTCAACGTATCAAGAATCATCAAAATACAATGAGCGAATTGGGAGATATGATTTTTACGAGTTAGGCCAAAAGTGTTGTCTTTTGCTGATTTTTATTTCGGGAATTAAATGTTTTATTTTAGAATGGCCTCAAAGTTGTGAGAAAAATATATAGCCCAAGATTAAATTTTTCAAATATTATTTATGTGTATTCTAATCATAGTAAGTAACTAATATGGTAGTCCAAATAATTTTTCTCCCACTTAAAATATTCAAAAATTATGCTATTATGAAAGGGTTCCCGAAATCCACTATTTTGAGCTTTTCTCGCTCAAACGATTTTGTTTCTATGCAAAATTTTTTGTGCTGACTTCTTACATCATAAGGATTGATTATATCATATTTTTTTAGATTTCAATAATTTTTGTGGATGAATTAAAAATTATTTAATTTAATTTCAGCATGATTCGATCTCTGTTAGTGAAAATTGGGCAAAAAGGATTATTCGACCTCTATCCATGCATGAGATGCATATAGATAATATTTGTGGATGTTTTTTATTTATTCTTATGGTTTGATATTGCTGAAATGTAGCACTTAAAAGTACGCAATGTAATAATTAATGATTTTATTGGTTTATGTACTCCCTCTAGGCAGTTGTGCGGACAGCTGGTTTCCCATGGGAAATTTCTTTTGATGTACATATTATTTAGGCTAGTGTAGGACACTATGATAGTTTATTTTCTTATTACATCAGAAGTAATGAAGAAAGAAAATCTCTCTTGAGGTGGTCAATCAAAGAATCAAAGAGAACATGGAAGTGATGCTTCAAGAAGGATATAGATGATGGCGGACCTAGATTCTATCGATTCAATGGAGGACGAACACATTCTTTATGATTTGTACTGATCTAAAATACTTAATATGATTAAGTATATCAGTACCAATACCTATGAAAAATTGCCTTGAGGTCGGCGGATTTTTCCTACTGTGAATAGCGAATAGTTGCCCAAATTTCACCCTTAATTTTGGTAATAAGGAATTATGGGGATTAACTAACTCTAAAATAGTTAGACAGTTTTAAAATAGTTAGTGGGAGAATCCCTATAAATCTAAGATGCCAAAACAAAGCTTACGGATGTGGTTGTTTTATTTTTCGTGGTTTGGATGTGTGATGGATGATTGGATTTTCATTTCTTTATGTATGTATTTCAATTGGATGGTTTGTTTTAGATGCATGCATAGGAATAAGTTTTTCTCACTTCAAAGAAACCCTCTTTATAAAATATTAAGTTACAAATGAGGATTTAAATCGAAATGATTAATCTACATGGCCTTCCATAGCCATCATTGGTTGGCTAGTTTAGAGAACAAGACGGTCATATGCTAAAGCAGAAGCCAATTTTGATTTTCTATCTAGAGTATCTAATAGATTCCTATATGGATAAGGGATATCTGCAAAATACATTAGTAATATGCCAAAGCAGAAGCTAGTATGTTTTGTAAAATGATTCTGAGGCAATGGGTGTTAGCTTAACCAAGCAAAGAGTGTTGTTGCCCAAAGGATAGATAAACTGTGATGCTTGGAGGCCAAAATCAAATCGAAAATCATATTTATAATATGATGGATTAGATGAATCCACTCATACTCAACAAAGTTTTTGTTGATGAGCATCCGATGCCCATGGGAGAAATCATGTTATTTCTCTTCGTTTATGTGTTTGAGGGGCACATAAATGAGACAAATAATGGGCGATATCATTACAGATCAAAAACCCAGATCTAATGGTTATATGTCATGATAAAATCTAAAAGGGTTAGTCTTGCTTATTTTATGCCTCATTTCCTTTGCATTAGATATGGCATCCTTCAATCCATTAGCTTAGATCCTTGAAGACAATAAACTTACTATCCAAACAATGTGGACTAGAAGAAGAACTTAACCCTAGTGCTCACAACAGGTAAAGTTTATTGGGTCTTGACTACTGAGGCACATGAGTTACATGGTCCCATGCCCCCTAGGATGTCAGGGACAAGAGCCACAAAATGGAATGAAGATAATGAAATGGCTAAGTGTTATATCCTTGGGTCGATGTCGAACGTGTAGCAACAGCAACATGTCGGAATGGCTTCAGCCATGGATATTATGTACGATCTTAGGGAGATGTTTCGAGAATAAAATCGTTATGCCAGACAAATAGCCATTAAGGGCCTAGTTTTCACTAAAATTGTTGAAGGAACCCCAGTTAGAGATCACATGTTGAAGATGATGGGTTATCTAAATGAGCTCGAAGCTTTAGGGGCCATGTTAGATGGTGAGTCGCAAGTCGACATGGTGTTAGTATCCCTACCACCATCATTCAATGACTTTGTCATAAATTACCATATGAACAAACTGTCAATGATGTTGATAGAATCCTTGAATCATCTTCAATCTACTGAGGATCTTCAGAAAAAAAATCAAAAATCATCTTTCTTAGTTTAAGCTAATGTTGTATCAGCTCCCAAAATAAAAGGCAAGGGAAAAAGAAAGGGTAAAGGCCAGGGTTTTAAGAAAAATATTTCCAAAGTCAAGAATAAGAAAACTTTCAAGAAGAAGTCAACCAAATCCAATGATGCATGCTTCAATTATGGAAAAGTTGATCACTGGAAGCGCAATTGTAGGGATTACTTAGCAACCAAAAAGAGCAACAAGACTTCTGAAGGTATGTTGCAAATCTTTGTTGCAGAAACCAATTTGATTGGTCCTGCTTATTCCTGGTGTGTGGATACTGGTGGGACCTCACATGAATGCAACTTTTTGCAAGGGTTCGGGAAAAATAGAAGGTTGACTAAGGGCGAACTCTACGTACAGGTTGGAACGGATGCAACAGTTGTAGCCCAAGCTGTGGGTGATCTACTACTAGCATTTTCTAGAGGATAGTTACGTTTAAATAATTGTCTTTATGTACTTTCCATTAGAAGGAATTTGATTTCAGTATCTAAACTATTGATTGATGGTTATTCTACAAGTTTTAATTAAAGTAGTGTTTTTATCAAACATGGTAATTCCTTGATCACAGAAGGTACATTAGTTGATGGATTATTTATAGTAAATGCCTTAAAAAATATAAGTAACATTGAGGATATTCTTATTCATAATATTCCAAACCTCAAAAGGGCAAGGAATAAGACTAATCCCACACATCTATGGCATCTTCGATTAGGCCATATTAACCTAGATAGGATTACAAGATTGGTAAAACACGGTCCAATGGATTCTATCCAAGTGGAACCTTTTTCAACTTGTGAACCATGTCTTTGAGGTAAAATGACCAAAATTCCCTTTAAGGGCAAGAGTGGAAGACCTTAAGATTTGTTGGAGATTATACATAGTGATGTATGTGGACCCGTTTCTTATCCGATAATAGGAGGGCTGATATACTTTGTGACTTTTACGGATGACCATTCAAGGTACGGATATTTGTACCTTATGCGACGTAAGTCTGAGACCTTTGAAAAGTTCAAAGAGTTCAAGAATGAGGTAGAGAATCAGTTAAATAAAAGAATAAAGACTCTTCGCTCTGATAGAGGTAGAGAATATCTCTCGGATGAGTTTAGGGATTTAATAAAGGAAAATGGAATCATCTCTCAATGGACCCCACCAGCTACACCAGAATTGAATGGTGTTTCAGAACGTACAAATAGGACTTTGTTAGACATGGTCAGGTCTATGATGAGTTTCACAGAAGCACCTCTGTTTATATGGGGATATGCCCTAGAAATGGCGCTCTATGTCTTAAATCGTGTCCTAACTAAATCAGTACCATCTACTCCATATGAGATATTGTGGACCCCGATCTGAGGACGGCGAGGGAACGAGTCCCTAACACCCTCTGGATCATCCACGTGTGTGGAGAGCTCTACCAAGGAACTCTCAAAACGAATGCCACCCTCATAGCATAGCACGAGTGGCAATATAAAAAGAAAGAGATATATCCTGATCAGGAGCCAAGCTCGAAACCGAGATATACCTAAAAATAACTCAGAGTCGCCATCCATGGATACGCCATGGAACCCCAAAATCAAATCCTCTGTGCAATGGATAACCAGAAATATATATAGGTACGTGCCTGATTACGAATGGAGAAGGTCTGAAGAGCACCCCCAATTCGTCTGAGTGCAAGCACTTGGTCTCTTATGCCATTTTTATTAACTCCAAAGAAGTTTGGGTAGAAATCATGTGAAATGAGAACAAACATCCCCGAGTGAACGTCTACCTAATCATACATGACTCAGGGATGAAATAATAAGCACACATAAAGTAAGATAAAAGATGTGCCACCTAAGCAAAGCTAGGTTATAAGTGACATGCCTAATGGGTGTCTAAGTTCTGGTGGACATACACATGCAAGCTACAGCTAAAGGTATAGTATCAGTACAAGAAAGTAAGAAAACACATCAAAACATAAAACACAAATCAATTCTATACATGACGGGACAAGACAAGACAAATCCTAAAACTCTAATGCAGGACTTGACTCAGACCAAGATAGCCGTCCATTCCAGCTGCTCTACGTATCCCGGCCTCGGGAAGAATCGGAGTCAACGTAGTTCGATGACCTGTTCTAAACTACGATGCCTAACCATCTAGAACCGTTATCCTAGACTCAATCCACTAGACTCGACTGATTTTTAAAGCTTTTTACATAATTGCTTAAATTCATGTGAATTGTAAGTTTTAGGACTCTCTATATGCCCTAACTAATGCAAGTTGATTAGCCTTTAGCTAATGCAGGTGGGCCCTACATCCTATGTGTATCTAGGCTGTGCATCCTAATGAAAACCATGGCCTGACTATATGCTTCCTAGTCTAGCCATCGATTCGACTGAATGTCTAACCGATCGACTCGAGGCCTCCTAACTCTAGGGACACTCACACGACAGGACACACCATATCAAACAAATCAGGACAGCCTCCTAATTCTAAAACACCCCAAACAACTAGGACAGACTCCTAACTCTAGGGGAAGATCTTTTTGAAAAGGTTTTGAAGATTTTTATAATTTTGAAAGGTTTGAAATGTTTATTTTTAAAGGTTTGGCTGGACCTGGGATAAAGATCCCAAGCTACACTACGTACCTCGTAAAAGAGGATCAAGCCAACGTAGTTCGGAACGAACTCTCCTAATTAATACTTCTAAAACACTTAACACTTTAGATTGTTTTTTAAGATTTTTTAAATGTTTTTGATGTTTTAAATTTCTAACATTTTTGAGTTTTATCATATTCAATGTTTTTGGGTTTTAAAGCTTTTCAACAAATGTTTTTGAGTTTCAAGAGTTTTTACCTTTTTGGTCCAAGACTTAAGGGAAAATACAAAGCAAGACCCTAGGGCCAAACCCTAGGGCTAACAAGGGAAACTCCTAAACCAGGTAAGCTAACTAGCAAGGATGACGAAATGATCTAAGATCCCAAAAGGTAAAGCTCTAATGAGACTAGGCAAGTCTCTTGCACATAAAGGATAGATGAGTCAAAGACTCCACAACAGTCACCAAAAAGACGAATGAGTCAAAGACTCTCTAATAACATCACTAAAAAGACAAACGAATCAAAGACTCGCTCAAAAGAAAGGTACTCTAACATGAGGCTAGATAAGCCACCTAAAAGGGAAAATCTTTACTGAGACAAAGCCTGTCTCTTAAACAAGAATGCTAGACCACTACCAGACCAAGTTGGCCTCCTACTAACAGGGGGGAAACAAGTTAGGATACAACTTGGAAATGCTCCATAAATGAGGCAAGGCATGCTTCCTATGATCTAGCTCTTTATACAAAACCAAGATATACCTCCTAAGGGATAAGCTCTAAACTACAAGGCTTGTCTCCAAATGAGAGCTACCTTAAATGAGGCAAGGCATGCCTCCTATCAGCAAACTCTCTATCTAAATCAAGATAACCCATCTAAGGGTGAGCACTAATTTAAAAAGCATGGCTTAGAAGAAAGGCTATTTTAATGAGACAGAATGTGTCTCCTAGTGCAACAAACTAATGAGACCACAATGGTCTCCTGAATGAGGAGGGATTAATGAATAATGGGGTCTAAAAGACTAAATAAGTCTACTAGTTGAAAGAGGGGAGTGTTACTCAGACTAAGGAAGTCCCTTAAAAATGGGCTGGTTAACATCTATGAATATCTAAAAGACTAAGAAAGTCTCACAAAGGAAAAAAGAAAGGAGGGGACTATAGGACTTGGCAAATCCTCTAAAGATGGGCTTGGGATGACTCCTTCATCGCCCTTTTGCTATAAGCAGATCTCTAAAACCCAATAAAAACCTTAGACCCGAATAGGCTACGCAAAAGACATGTAAAGAGTAGAAACAACAAGCTTGGTTCTAATCTATAGAATTTAGAGTAAATATTTCCTATAATTCACAAAACTGTACAGAACTAGAACCCAAATTATCTAAACATCCTACATATCTTTGATTCCTGCAGGAAAGGAACTTATGACACATCAAAAAGACATTGTAAGAACCCACCTGTGGGACCCGATCCCTCGAGAGGGGTGGGGCGCGAGCCGCCACGCTCTCTCTTGGTCTCTCGTACCCACGCGATTGGCGTGTGCATTTTTATTATTGATTTTAACTCATCTTTTATGTGAACTTGGGATCACTAAGGCAATCCGAATTCTACACAAAAGAGACTGACAGAGTCGCCACCTAGATGTGGGATCTAGGACCCATAATTAACCAGAAATCTAGACTCGTTACCTGGTTACAAGAATGGAAGGTATGGGGAGTTATCCACCACATGCACCATTCCTGCCCGATAATCGGTCTTCAATTCCAAAAGTTAACTCTTTTAAATTTATTTTAAATGACTCATTCAACTCTTTGTTAGTGGGCTAACTATGTGACATGCATCCTATGATCTAATTTCAATGTAGATCCTAAATGTGTATCTTGATTTCTTAATTTGTTTGAATTCAATGTAAGTGAAAGTTCTCCTAAAATTCTAAGTTCAGGGAAATCCTACATATTTTAATTAAGAATGTACAAGAAAATTAATATACAAAACCCCACAATTTGTTGTGGAGCCGACTCGCGGTTGGTATGCCATCAAGCATCCAAGCTGCCTACGTACCCAAGCCTCACTGGGATCAGAGTCGACGTAGTTCGGTGCACATAAGCTAAGCTACTTATGCCTAACTCAACTAAGACACCGATCTAGACTGGATTGACTGTTTCAACAGTTTTAAGAGAAGTTATTTAATTCAAGTTGAAGATTTTAATATCCTAGGATTTCATCTAAGATGCTATATGATCCTATCTAAGTGCAAGACGTCCCTTAGACTAATGCAGGTTAACCTACAAACTAGGTAACTAGGTTTGTCCTAAGGAAAGATTGGGTGACTAGTGTAACTAGACCTATGGCACGGTTGTTATCCATAGCAAACGTCTGTGATGAGGCTGGACTCCTAACTCTATGACTCCCTAAAACTTAAGACTCCCTAAAATCTAGGACACGACCTGACGCGAGTGTTCCTAAATTGGGCTCTAATGGTTCTTATGACGGAAACTGTAATCCAACGGTTCCGAAAGACACAAGATAAATCGACTCAAGCTCTTGAAGTTAATGAATTTAAGATTTCAAGGATTTTCGGTTTCTGGGCATTTAAGGAATACCAAAGGTTCTATGGTTCACCAATTTCGGCCTCGAATAGCATCCACGGAAGGAAATCGTGCGCTCTTTCCTTGTGCAGTTTAATACTTAGGTTATAGCACCTTATTGCCTAGCATATCTCAAGATTTCCGTGGACAGTGAACCTCGGAGCCAATAACATGCTATAGCTTAAATATTCAAATTGTCAAAGATCGATTGCAATTTAGATACGATTATGGATGCACTGGCCATTTTACCAGGGAAATCTAAAGATCCTAAGATTTCTGTTTCAATGGATTAAGGAGTGAACACGTGACAGAAATTTAAGGTTCTTTAGAAATTTTCACAATGATTTTTAATTAAGTTCAATTTTTAGTGGATTTTATCAATTTTAAACCTCATGAGTGATTTTACAAGTGAAATTATTGCAAATGAATTCAAAATGAATTGAAATTTCTACAGCAACAAGATGGGAATGTATCTAGCTTACTGGCAGAGTTCTACAGATTTTTATATTAAGCCCCTATTTATTTTTTATTTAACAATAATGAGACCAGATTGTTAAAATAACACAGAAACTACTAGAAATAGAAATCGAAATTCATTGAAATTTCTACAGTAGCGAGATATAAGTAAACATAGCATGCTGTGAGATTTTCAGGAATTGTAGAGACTATTTAATATAAATTTCGGATTTTTCAATTTTAAAACCAGATTATGAATTTACACTACAACCCTTAGAGAAAAAATTTCAAATCACTTGAAACTTTTACAGCAGTAAGAAAAATAAAATATAAGACTATGGTGAAAATTTTGAGAATTTTAATTGTGATCTGATATCAGTAAAAAATCTCAAAAAAACTGATTGTTTTCAAAGAAAGCATCAAATAATATACCAAAAAAAATCCAAAACTTCTTTAAAACTCATGGTAGAATTTATCAGTACCATATTATTTTCCCACAAAATTTCATTAATTTTGGAATCTATTTAGTATATATTTTATTTTTCTTCGTCAAAAAAACATTTTTGAAGAGTTTTCTATTTTTAAAACATGATTTTTGAGAAAATTACGACTCTGAAAAATATCCTTTAACCTTGTTCTGATGTGATGAACACAAGAAAAATTTAAAATTCCACAAAAAAAATCATCCTGAGATAGCTATTTTTTTAAATTTTGTAATTTCTCAGCCATTATTTTAAATGAAATTCCACTCTTCACTCAAATTTTTGAAATCCTTTGATTCAATGTCCGATCCGATCCGATGGTTATTTTACTCTATTTAGATAGATCACTACATTAAATTTCGAGACGAATCGGAATTAAAACACTCATGTAGATCATGATTTTGAGCACACACATTTAATATTGAATTAAATTCAATTAAATGTTAAAAACCATGAAAAAATATAAAAAAAAATACCAAACAATCCTGGAAAAATCTGAGAATAGTGCGCCTACCTTCGATGGAGATCCTCGCCGAATCTAAGAGCCGAAAAATCCAAAAAATCCCGCCGACGCTCGGTTCGATAACTTTTCTTCTCTTTCTTTCTTTGTTTTTTCTTCTTTGTTTTCCTTATTGCTGGGAGAGAGAGTGAGTGATAGATGAGAATGAGTGAAACCGAAAGATAATGAGTAAGACCACCGAGAGGGAGAGATGAACAGAGGTTGGGAGTGATAGAGAAAACAGAGATAGAGTAGAATTAAAAAACGTGAGAGTGAGTGTAGTTAAAAAAACAGAGAGAGAGAGAGTGATAGATGATGTAGAGGGAGACTGTTTCTCCTCTCGTTTTTTTTTTTTAAAAAACAAACGGCACTCTGTTTTTAAGAGTGAGGGATATAGAAACTGAGTAGGGAGAGATGGAGACAGACCGAGAGATGAGAGGAAAATAGAAAACAGAGGATCGTGGGATTGACAGAGGATGATGAGTGTGGGGAGTGAAAACCGAGTGGGAGAGTGAGATGGGATGATGTGTGAGATGAGAGTTTGTGAGAGAGATCGGGAGGAATGTAGAGAGATGGAAATAGATATAGAGATGATGGAGGGCTGCTGGGAGATGGGAGAACACCGAGCGAGAAGATGAGAACAAAAACAGAGTGCGAGGCTGAGAGAGAGAGAGAGAGAGAGAGAGAGAGAGAGAGAGAGATTGGAAAAACAGAGTTGGGGAGATAAAAAAAACAAAATAGAGAGGGTGGTGGGGAAGGTGAAGAAAAACGGAGGCTTAAAAGAAAACAGAGGGAGGGAGCCCCGTCAAAACCAATGGGGGAGTTGCCCTTGAGGGAGGGAAGCTCGAGAGATCCTTTCTTTTTTTTCACAGAGCTCTCTTGAGCGATAGAAAAACCGACTGAGCTCTTTTTTTTTTCTTCTTCTTATAACAAATCTCTCTACTCTAGGAAAGTTGCCGAGAGGTCTTGCTATATCTTTTTCAATGGTGTGTCTTTTCTTCCTTTAAAACCGATTCTCCCATTTTTTGTAGATAGCTTCCTCTTTCCTCCTTTAATTCAACAACTCAGAGAAAATTTTTCTTTTTTTTTACCAATCAGAGAGAGATCTTTCCATTCAAACTTAGTAACATCCTATATAAAAATCACACGTCTCCTCATGGAATTTAGCAACCCACCTTTTTAATTTTCATTGAACTAATTGAGATCAAAAAATGATATCCACACACCCCCTTTTCATGGCAAATATATTTTAGCAATAAAAAAACAAATAATATTCTTGGTACCCTCTAAACAAAAAGGCAAACTATAAAATTCATTTCCAATCATTTTACCCTCCTTCTTTTTTTTATTTGTATTGGGCCCTACCTTGAATTCTCTAAAAACACAACATATCCATCTGCCGAATTACATTTCCAAAGAGAAAATTGGTTTCTTCAAAAATATTGTGGGTCCCACTTATTGGGCCAAAACATACATCGGAGGACAATCTAAACCATCCACTGATGAGTCACAATCAAATTTATTTACTCCTAAAGAAATCAGTTTGAACAATCCATTTTATGAGCAATAATGAAAACAGGTGGCCCATCCCTCTAACCCCTTCTATAGGATGATCTTAGCCATACACTTGATATCTCAATGCGAATTGATTTGCGCCCCATTAAATCAATTCCAAGGGTTATCCGAATAGTTCAACTTGATAGATATCTTTATGCATTAGATCGAAGCAGGCTCAAAACTCATTTTTCATTAAATCAATAGGCGGGCCCCCTGTTGATCCAAATCTAAACAGATGTTCAATGTGGGCCCACCGAACGGGTACAAAACTCCCCCCTTGCTCGGATTCTTTTGAATAACCTTTCTCAACACTTAGCGGGATAATGCGAAACACGGCAGAAATGATCGACAAGATCGAAAAAATATAAGAGACGGACACTGAAATAGAAAACACTGGAAAACCGATAGAAAAATACTAACTTCTTTGTTGACTAAGGCGGAGCAAAATGGGGGTGTCTACACCACCAGACATGGTTAATACATTATCCACTTATGTCATAACAGATCAATCTCCAAAATCTATGTCTATTTAAACACATAACAGCATTAATCAAATGAAAAGTCCAACCTGAGCTTCTTCTATCACAAGGAAATTACATTTATATTACCATGTTCATTTAATCACCTCGTATAATCTTATCTCTTACTATTTAAAGAACGTTCAAATGACCTTCAAAATACACATTATACACATGAAAGCACAATGACATTAGGGATATTTTTTTTATATACAAAAAATCTCAACCAACTTTATCTTCATTCAATAATAATCTTATCAGCTATTGGTAAAACCAAGGCCACAATTAAAACAGACCACACAAGCTTAAAATGAACAGGGCATTAAATCACTTGAAAATTAATATGGCAGTTTTAACTACTCAAATTTGGACACAATTTATACCAAACGAAAACAAAATGCTAGACTTTATTAAATCCCTATGATTCCTTGTGATAAAAAACAGCACAGAAACCTTCTTACTTCAAGGAATATACATCAACAAAAGAAGGATGATATAGTTCAGACAAACTATAGGATCTTTTACTTCCTTATAACGGGACATGCATATGGCTCCAAAACCTTACAAACTAACACAAGGATAAGGATGCAGGGTCATAAATGTATACACTCACCATCTCAAAAATTTCCAGACTCCTTTTTCTCATAACTCAACCTGTCCTGACCCCACTCACCTTACCAAATTAACAAAGACAAGCAAGCTAAAATTGGATAAGCCAAGAAGTCTGGGAAAGTTGATATCATTTCTTAAAAAAAAATGACAGTAACTCTAATCTATATATGGAAATTGAAAGCTTTAAGAAGCTGGGAGCTGCTCATAAGCCATTTGATACAGCCTATATATCAACTAATTTTCAACTGTAATAGCAAGTTCAATAGAATAATATCTGCACAAATAAAGTAAAGTAAATAATTTTGCCACATTGGTAAAGTAAAAAAAAAATGACCTATAGATAGAAGAATAAAGGAAATGATATAGAATTCAAATGAAGCCATATCATTATAAAAGGAGTATATCAAAGGTGTGACCATCAGTGAACTAAACATGATAACATATTCCTTATCATTCATACTTACCAACAGTACCATTACTCATTAGTGAACTAAAGGTAATGGAGTAAAACAAACCGATGGCTTTATACTTATTGAGCAATTACTAACATGGCCATAAACTGAGTAATAAACAGCATGGCATAAGTAAGAAATCATGAATGTGTGCTAACGAAGATAGCTAGTTGACAATTTTCAATGGGATGAAGACCAGGGTAATAAAAAAGAATACAAATATCCCAAACAAATGAGCTAAATTATGGATGTAATCAAAAAAAGAAAATGGTAAACATAGCGTTAGGATCTGAAAACAACGAGGAGCCAACCAACTGATCTAGAGCAAGCTTATCTATACTGCCATATATAATGATAATAACACTGCTATCATGTGAGAGGAATTGGCAAAAATAATCAAAACAATTGACAAACGCAGCATAATATAATAAAAGATGATCTCAAAACAAGGGGTGAAAGATGGACAGATTTTATGCATAATTTAAGATGAAATCTGTACAGATTTTATGGATAAACTGGGCATGAAATGTGGACAGATTGTCTAAAAACTGGGCCGAAATGTGGACAGATTCTGTGCAAAACTGGGCTAAAATGTGGACAGATTCTGCACAAAAACTGGGCTGAAATCTGGACAAATTTTGTGTAAAAAAAAAACTGGGCTGAAATGTGTGAAATTACAAGATGTAGTATTTTAAACTAAACTTAAAAATAGCTCAAATAACAACCAACAAAGTATTCCTTTCCATAGCTTAACAAAATTGTCCAAGGCAAAGCATTATGCTATTTGATTATGGAAAATTAAGTTGATAATTGAGACCATAGTACCAAAATTCATCATCAAACCATTCCAAATGTCACATTAGAAATCCTAAAAAGACTTATTACTATTCTATAATTTATATGAAGGATCAATAAAGAATTTAACCCTTGGCAAGTCTGCTACTAACAAAGCAATTATTATTAAGGGCAATATGAAATGGCGCATATGAACCTAACATTATTATCATAGTTTCAAAATAAAAATATCAACAACAATCAATTCTAGTGCCTTCCTCAATATAGTATTTAATTACTCTATCAATAAACCAACGAGTATCATTATATAATAAACTAAGTGAGCTACTGGTATACTAAACATGACCAATCTAATGCAATTTTCATTTTGAAACCCCTAACAATAGTTCTTCACATGGCATTTAATGACCTACAAATCAGCAAAGAGGGGTCACACATGTCAAAGCAAGGTGAGGATTGCTCATGCCAATAGCCAAATGAAGGCTGTTAATATTAAAATATGCCACGGGCTGTTAATAAAAAATAAATATGGTTCTGCTAATACCAAAGTGTAAAGAAGGCTACCATTATCAAGGGTGAGGGTTGTTATGGGCTTTATCATATTCAGAAAAACAAAGTAGGGACTACTATAGGTTTTATCATTTTTTAGCAAACATAATGGGAGTTGCTACACTTGTTCTAGTACTCTCGAGTTGAAACATGTTTTGAATTAAGCCCACACAGATACATATATATGCACCTATATACGAATTAAAAGAACTATAAGTATACACATCTTCTTATGAACATAATACATATTCTTTCCTCTTATATATTTGTACAGCACATGCATATCATCAAATGGACTATCAAAATTCTCAAGTAATGCATAAATAATTTCCTACAGTCACTATTTTCAGGTTATATGCTACTAACTAATTCAGATTAGGTGTTAACTGATTTAGATTTTATACTAACTGGCCTCACCAATCAAGGTAATGCTTTACAAAGGATAAAACATTGGATTTTTAAACCATTCGACAAGTAAACAATGCATGCATCATTAAGACAGACTTGTATCCAAACATGTAAATCCTTCCTGGAATCAACATTCAGTTTATAAAATAAAGTCGATTTTCATCTATAGTATCTTAACATGGATCAAAGAACAAAATATATATATATATATATATATATATATATATATATATATATACAAAGTAGATAAATCAAGAATTATTAAAGCAAATGCTCCCCAAATCTTCTTTTATCCTTACTCGAATCAAAACAGAGCATAAGATTTTCAACAAACAGTGATGAACACTAAAATCAACTACTATGACTAACAAAAATTTACAGTCAAAACAATGAAAGGATCATAAATCTACGGTTTCTAGTACTAAATTGAAATTTTTAACAGGAAAAATGAGAAAGACAATCTAATGTGAACCGACATACAAAAGCAACAGAGATGACACTAAAAAAAATCAAACCGGAGCTGTTTCTAACTTCCTAAACATGCAAATAACTTAAATGAAAAGAAATCTAAATTTTTACATATAGGAGCAAATCCAAGCATTTTTTCAAAAATTCAAAAATCAAATCAAATCAAAATCTGAGATCACACAATGAAATCATTGAATTCAAATGAATGAAATTATAATAGCTAAAATGAGAAACATGAGATGATCATGTTTCTTTATTTTTTATAGCTAAAATGATAAACTATAAAAAATACCTGTTATCTTTCTTTATGTTCTTTTTCTTCACAAACCTTTTAAGATTGCTAGCAACTGCAAAATATTTAACAAAATCTTGACAATAACTATTGAATTTCCTCTTTTCCTTCTTCTTCTTCTTAAAATGTCAAAAAAAATGTGACACTTATCCGGATCTTAGCGATCTCCCAAATATGAACTAGATCTATAAATGCTCTTTCCTTTCCTTTGTATAATATCTTCACAATCAACAGATCTAAGATTTTTCGAGAAAAAAATCACCGATCATAGATCTTAAGGTAAAAAAAATTGCAGATCTAAGGTTTAAGGAAGGGAAAATTACAGATCTACGAATTTCCAGGTTAGAAAATGACTAAATTTAACAAAGAATGCAGATCTATAAAAGAAAAATTGATTGGAGACTGGCTGGAGAAGAGAAAGAAATGAAGATGTTAGGGTTTGGATCTAGGGTTTCTAAAGCTAATAAAAGAGTTTAGAGTGAAATAGAGTTCGAAGCTACGGTTTCCAAACATTCAATCGGTAAAAAGAACTAGCAAATGAGAGGATCCAAGAGAAAACTAATCAGCCGGAGCTTTGCCGGAGACTGGCCGGAGAAAATGGATCGGGGAAGAAGAAGACAATGAAAACTAGGGTTTCAATTTGGGGAGAAAATCTCTCTCGATTTTCTACGAAAACATGAACAGTCCTCTTTTTCTTTCGTTGATTTTTCTTATATACTTATATACGGTTGTTGATATCGGCACCGCCCAAATTGATAAGCGCACAAAATTAATGAGCGCACGAACATTTTGATGGGCGCACGAATCGGCTCCGTCCCAAACAAGCTAATTCACCCCCTTGTTTCGGATATTCCCTAATATGGATAAATCACTCCCCTTCATTGCCTGTATTATGTTCACTGCATCGGTTCGTTGGCTAGGTGAATGAGCTCAGATCTCGACGAAATTTTGTGAGGACCTGAACAGGACCTTAATCTACGCTGGGATTAAATTTGGGGTATCCATTCACTCATTGGACGGGGTTTTGCACAATCCACACGAACTTGGGTCCGGTCAAAATGGGGTGTCTACAGATGCCCCTCTATGGCATAGCGTCCTTGTCACGCGAATGGCAAAGCTGAACAGACGACACATTTTGATTGACCCGAAAATAAAACAAAGCAAATTTTTGCTTTTTTGGTTCTAAGAACCTCATTCACAAGGGTAAGATTCTATTAACAGTAGGGAGATAGCCTCTCGCTGACTCTTAACAGAGCAACTAAGACATCTCAAAGAGATAGTCTCTCTTTAACGCTCACGACTCAACTATTTAAACACAAACATTCTTTCATTTTTGAAATCATAAACACTCAAAGAAATTTTGTTTTATATGGTGCCGCATAAACCAGATCCATATGAACCTTCTCTAAGATATACCAAAACAAGCATAAGAACAAACACTCAAAGGTTTTTTTTATTTATATGCGATGTTGGATAAACCAGCTCCTCATAAATTCAGATTCTTATGATTCTGCAAAAATCAGATCCATTTGAACCCCTCACAGATATTGCAAAACCAAACATCCAAAGATCTCTTTTCCAAAAGCGTGGTGCTGCCTAAACCAACTCCATGCAATTTTTCAAAATAAATATGGTTCCGCATAAACCAGCTTAATGTCATTTTTCAAAATAAATATGGTGCTGCATAAACCAGCTAATGCGAAAGCATAAAACCAAACACTCAAAGAGTTTAATATCAGGATGATAGCTATACAGACCGTTGTTGAAAATCCATTTGTTTAGCTATCAAGGTAATTCTGACTCCTCTCTTTCAAGGTAGCAAATCAACCAAAATTTACATGGCGCCGCATAAACCAGCTCCATGTAAACCCAGATTCATAAGGCTTTGCATAAACCAGCTCCATATGAACCAATATGCCTGACCCCTAATTTCATTAGGTAGCAACACATTGCGGATCAACCTTGATTTGTATGGTGTCGCATAAACCAGCTCCATGCAGATACAAAACCAAACACTCAAAGAGTTTTTTTTTATATCATTGTATGAAAAACTTCACCAAAACGAGTATAAAACCAAACACTCAAAGAGTCCTATTTCAAAAACTAAAGAAAAAGATCAAACAGCGCAGCACAGATTCCAGTAATTTTCAACTTTATTAGAAACTTCTCAATACTATGAAAGAAAAATCAAGACCGTGAAACATGGAGCATTCAATTTCTAATCTTTTTACAAACTTAAAACAATGGATGATTGAAGGAAAAGACATTATAAACTTTCAAATTGATGAAAGAAAAGGACCAGGCCGTGAGATACAGACTCTGGTAACTTTCTACCTTATTAAAAAAATCTCAAAACAAATGAAGCGAAAGATTGACTCTTATTGATTTCATTGATGAACCAATCATCTCTCACAAAGAGTGACGAAAAATATATGATCTCGGTCAAAGACCGAACTCAAGTAACTTGAAGAAATTTTCAGGTATCAACGCTTTTTCAAAAATGAAAAACATCCAACAAAGGTTTGAAGATTGCCAGAATGAATTCTAGACTCCGCTGGGGTAAGGAATTTCCAAAGGACTTGACTCCAAAGGAGAACAATTGAACTGAGGAGTTCAACTCAAAAGAGTATGTTCAAACTTCTTTAGTCTCTATTTGATGAAAATATCCATCTCAAATATCATCATTTGATTGACATCTTTTATGACGTAAGTTATAAAAGATGCCCCTAGTATGATTACTTCCATATTAAGATTCATTGTAGAGCAACACAAGAAAAACAGGCCAAAGGTTTTCATTAATATACACTTGGGTTTATAAAAGATTCTTCTCATGAACACTTGAATTTACAAAGCTTTTCACAGGTACAAAAAACTTGTTCTGCTCAAAATTCTCTTCATCTCTGCCATCTGCTGATACTGCAAAGGATTTTAAAAATCTGTCACTTTCTGAACTCTGCTCAGTTTCACATTGTCCATAGGAGCCACGAATTCTCTGCTTTTCTGAGTTTTTTTTTTTTACCCCAGCTTTGGGAGAACTTTGACTAACAAGACCTCGAAACTTGAACTCGACTCAACAAATGAAAGACTTTGACAAAAAACAAACGAAGACTTTGACAACACATGACTTTTACACTAAGAGAGACTGAATCTGCTTCTTAGACTGATAAATGTTTTAAAATGGTAAAAGCCAACCACTCTTAGAATCTTTTGAATACCGCGTTTAAAGGTGTTTCATTCCTCTTTTCGGTATTTTAGTTATGGTTATTATCCCTTTGGATAGCTTAGCCTCAACCTCCCTAACTCAAAGAGTATAAAAAAAAAGCCTTGTTGGCGCTTATTCAGACATTGAAGTAATGCCAAAAAAAAAAGAAAGTCTAGCTGGCTCTTGGAAATTGTCCTTTCTGCATGAAGTCACTGCCATGACCAAATCGCCTTTTCAGGTTTTCGATTTAGCGGACCGTATGCCTTATATTTTGCCTGGACTATCTGCCCTTGCAGATTTTCTATCCAGTAGGCTCTGCACCCTAATTTTTGCCTAAGCCGCCCTTTCGGGTTTTCAGCTTAGCGGGCGAATGACCCTAACTTTTGCCTAGACCGCCCTTGCAGGTTTTCGGTCTAGCGGGTCTAAGACTCCATCATTTTTTTTTTGTTCTTTTTTTTCCTACAAACCTGGGCCTAAAATACACAAAAAGGACTTTCAGGTAGGCTTTGGTTCAAGCAGGGTAAACATTGGTGTGTTTGAATGTATTTTAAACCGCATCTGGATCCTCCAGACTGCCTACGTATCCCTGAAGAAAATGGGAATCAGGTCTGCGTAGTTTGCCCATTTGGGGTTTCAAAGATTTTTGTTTTTTCAAAATGCTACGAAAGATATGACCGAACCTGAATTAATCAGGCTACCTACGTACCCTTAAAAAGGGATCAGGTCATAACGTAGTTCAGGTTCAATATCTTTTATGACGCAAGTCATAAAAGATGCCCCTGGTTTTGAGTTTGTCAAAGAAAGGAAGTATTATTTTTTTTTATTTGGCACAAAGAGTTTGCAAATGGTTTTAAACATGTAGGTTGTTGGCTCAAAGCTCAAATCGATCAAAGATGGCCTCTTGGTGTATCAGGCGTAATATTTCTTTAACTGATCCAGGTTTGTAGGTTCATTTAATTTTTCTCCGTTTTCATTGAGGAGTCTTACGGCTTTTCCAGGCAGGACTTCATCAATGATGTAAGGACCTGACCAGTTTGGCCTGAATTTCCCTCTGGGATCAAACACCGGTGCCCTGTTGGACTTCAAAACAAGATCTCCAGGCCTCAAGTCACGGACTCGAACTTTCTTGTTGAAAGCTCTCTCAATCCGCCTTTGATATCCCTGAATGTGATATAAGGCTCTTAGCCTCTTTTCATCTATCATCTGCAGCTCATCATGTCTGGCTTTTGCCCACTCAGACTCTGGTAAATCAGCCTCTATCATTACTCTCAAAGAGGAAATTCTCAACTCAACTGGCAAAATTGCTTCCATTCCGTACACTAAAGAATACAGAGTCACACCTGTCGAAGACCTGATCGATGTCCGATAAGCCCACAAAGCATATGGAAGTTTGTTCGACCAGTCTTTATAAGTCTCAGTCATCTTACTGATAATCACCTTGATATTCTTGTTCGCTGCTTCTACAGCCCCATTTGTCTGCGATCTGTAGGGAGATGACTTATGATGTCTTATCTTGAACTCTTCACACAGGTGTAAAACCTCCTTTTTGAAATGCGATCCATTATCTGAAATTAACTCATGAGGTACTCCATATCTACAAATAATATTTGTACGGATAAACTTCACAACTGTGTTCGAAGTTATGGAAGCATAAGATGCAGCCTCGATCCACTTTGTAAAATAATCGATAGGTACCAAAATGTACTCATGCCCGCTCGAGGACTTCGGATAAATCTTCCCAATTATGTTTATTCCCCATACTGAGAATGGCCATGGCGAAGACAAAGAGTGCAACTCCGAAGGAGGAATATGAATAAGATTCGCATAGACCTGGCACTTGTGGCATTTCTTCACAAAGGCAAAGCAGTCTGCTTCCATTGTGGGCCAGTAAAAACCAAGTCTCAAAATCTTTCTGGATAACATTTTCCCATTCATATGAGGGCCACAGACTCCTTCATGGGTCTGCTCAATAAGCTCTGCAGCTTTGTCCTCATCAACACATAGGAGTTGAATACCATCAAAAGATCGCCTATACAGCTCTTCACCACAAATAATCAAGTTGGCAGCTAATCTCTGAAGAGTTTTTCTTTCTTTGCTCGAAGCTTCAGGAGGATGTCCTTTACCAGAAATAATGTTCTATATGTCTACAAACCACGGCTTCCCATCTGGACATCTGGCCGATATTTCAATCGCATTCACATGCGCAGGAGCCCACTGTAATCTAACAGCTAGCGGCTGGACCTCCATAGTTGCAGAGATGTCAAGCATCGAAGCCAAAGTAGCCAAAGCATCAGCAAAATGGTTCCTGGTTCTTGACAAGTGAGTAAAAATGATATTCTTAAATTTTTTCACTAGAGATTCCAAATATGTATTATAAGGGATTAATTTATCCTCTCGAGTTTTCAATTTCCCATTGATCTGACAAATAATGAGCATTGAGTCCCCAAACACATCTATGTCTTGAATTTGAAGAGCTAAAGCTGCCTCAAGTCCTGCAATACAAGCTTCATATTCTGCCATGTTGTGTGTACACTCAAACTGCAGCTTGATGGATATAGGGATATACTCTTTCGTTGGAGATATCAAAACGGCACCCACTCCTTGACCCCGATTATTGACTGCTCCGTCAAAATACATCGACCACTTGGTACTCGGAGTTTCTTCTTCAATATCCATGATCTCTTCATCAGGAAACTCAGCCTTTAGAAAAGCACTCTCCTCAACAGGAGCATCAGCCAATTGCTCAGCTATGACCCGCCCCTTAACTGACTTCTGAGTGACATAAGTGATGTCAAACTCAGATAGTAACAATAACCACCTTGCAGTTCTGCCTGTAAGGGCGGGTTTCTCAAACAAGTACTTTAACGGATCCATCCGTGAAAGTAAAAATACCTTGTTCGATAACTAATAATGTCTAAGCCTTTGGGTAGCCCAAACTAATGCTAGACAAGTCTTTTCCAAAACAGAGTACTTTATCTCATATTCTAGCATCTTCTTACTGATATAATAGATAGGCTTTTCCCTTTTAGACTCTGCATCTTTCTGAGCAAGCATACAACCCATTGCTGTGTCTGTGACGGACAAGTACAACAACAATGGTTCACCTGAAATAACGGGAGATAAAACAGGAGGCAAAGATAAACACTATTTAACTTTTTCAAAAGCTTACTGACACTCCTCATTCCATTTCTTCAAGGAATTCTTCTTTAAAAGCTTGAAAATTGGTTCACATGTCATAGTTAAATGAGATATGAACCTTCTCAAGTATTGAACTTTCCCAAGAAAACATCTGATCTGCTTTTCTGTTTTTGGCGGTTCCATTTCCTGGATTGCCTTGATCTTTTGATGATCCACCTCAATCCCTCTTTCACTGACCATAAATCCAAGGAGTTTCCCTGATGTAACTCCAAATACACACTTGTTTGGATTCAGGCGAAGCTGATATTTCCTGATTCTCTCGAAGAATTTTCTCAAGGCAATTGTATGCTCCGGTCTAGTCTTTGCTTTAACGATCATGTCATAGACTTCGACTTCTTTGTGAATCATATCATGAAGAAGAGTGGTTGCAGCCCTCTGATAAGTTGCACCAGCATTCTTCAAACCAAATGGCATCACTCTGTAGCAGTAAGTACCCCACTGAGTAATGAACGCTGTTTTCATCATGTCCTGGGCGCCATCTTAATCTGATTATATCCGGAGAATCCATCCATAAAGGATAAGAGTGCATGTCCAGCCGTATTATCCACCAGAGGATCAATGTTCGGCAATGGAAAATCCTCTTTTGGACTTGCTTTGTTCAGGTCCCAAAAATCGACACACATTCGAACCTTCCCGTCCTTCTTAGGCACCGGTACTATATTAGCGAGCCATTCAGGGTATTCGACCACTTGGATGAATTTCACCTCTAGAAGCGTCATGACTTCTTCATAAACTTTCAACTCCCATTCAGTTTTGAGTTTTTGAAGTTTTTACTTCTTTGGATTAATGCCAGGGATTAAGGGTAATTTGTGCTGAACAATCTCCTCACTCAATCCCGGCATGTCATCATAAGACCAAGCAAAATCCTCCTTGAACTCTTTAAGTAAAGAGATTAATTCTTTGCGTTCCTCAAGAGATAAAGTTTTGCCAATCCTTATTTCCCGAACTAAGGTTTCATCACCAATATTCACGATTTCAATCTCCTCTTCGAGTGGTTTTGCTCGGCGATTCTCTTCTTGTTGAATCATGTGTTTGATTTCAGGGAAAGTTTCGTCGGCATCCTCATGAGATGGGGAGTCTTGATTATCATTATTATTATCAGATTTTAAAGCAGATTCAGTAGATGAAACAGAAACAGGAATATACACAGAAGAAAACTCCTTTATTTCATTGAAAGTAGAATTGAATACATCCAATGACGAATGGCCCACATCAGGCTTTACAATGGACTCATGAAATGTATTTACAGACTCAAATGATAGGTTGACATCAGTATCAACCGATTCAAACAAATGTAAAGAAGAAACGCCAGGCCCATCAGCAGAAACAGCCTCCAACTTGACTTCACTAGGAGAAAATGATTCATCACCGACCTCAGAAATAGACTTGACCTCTACGGTACCTGCATTAAAAGAATCATTAGAAATGGAAGACTCTGAATTAGATTCAGAGAATGACACATGCCTATAAACAACTGACTCTTTTGAGGGAGAATGACAGGACTGAAAAGTAGCCTGAGGTAGGACCTGAGAGGTCCAATTAGTCAAAGGTCCCTCAGCCGGGGTGATAAGATGAGTGGGATTTAGTACGAGCGGGCTTTTGCTGATCACGGCCACAGTCTGTGACCTCTCATGGAAAAGGGAGCTCAGTGCATCCGGCCCCATTGCATCTGCCAAGTCTATTTCAGCGGTCTGTAAGCTTATCGGCTCATCATCTAAATCACAATCAAAGAAAATCTTCAACCCAAGAAGTCTCTGCCCAGTCGACTCTTCTATCCAGGTTTCTGTAAAGCCACAAAAACAAAAATTTGCTCCTTCCTTACGAAAACGCCCATTCATTCTTAGATCAAATGGTCCCATCGGCAAGTCTAAACCTCTGCGGCGACACTCTGCCCATTTCATCATGTATCGCTTCATCTCTTTGACCTCTGGCTTGGTTGGTTCATACCCAAGTCTAAACAAACCATTAAAGGTTTTGAACACTGGCCATTCAGTCATACCCTGATGGTATCTGCCCAGTCCTGCACGCGGGATATAACCTTGTAGACGGATCATTTTGACGACTTTGGAATTTGTACTGCTCAGGAAAAAGATCTCTTCATTCATCGCTTCTTCAACAGTTATAGTCGCCACTTCCAAGGAGAAACCAGTCAAACTAATATCTCCCTCTTTTCCCAGGATCAATTCCTGCGAAATCTGACCCACTTCAAAATCTGGGTCTCCCTTAACAGTGATCACCTTATAGTTCAGAATGAATTTCAATTTCTGATGTAAGGTGGATGGGACAGCTCCGACTTTATGTAACCAAGGACGCCCCAAGAGCAACAAAAAGGAGGCTTTAATATCTAACACTTAGAATTCGATATCAAATTATTCTCCTCCTATCTGTACCTCTGTAACTAGAGTCCCGATCACATCTCTTCTGGTCCCATCATAAGCCAGAATACCCTGGTCAGAAGGGACAAAACTCTCAGGTCCAAAACCAAGAGTAGTCACTGTACTGAGCGGGCATACATTCAGTGCAGACCCATTATCAATAAGGACCTCAGGCACCTTTTTCTTGTTACAAACAATAGTAATTCGGAGCGGTTTCGTATGGTCTTTCCCTTCTGGGGGCAAATCACTGTCTGTGAATGAAAGAGTTTTCGCTGCTCTAGCCACGGAAACTACGCTGACTAGCTCGTCAGGAGTTATCTCAACAGATACCTGAGCGGAGTTTAGCTCTTTCAACACCACTTTCCGGTGTTTTGAAGATGACATCAAGAGACCCCAAACAGAGATGTTCGCTTGGGTCTTCTTCAACTGCTTCAGAAGATTATCATCTTCTTCATTTATCACGAGCCGATTCTGCCTCTGGCCATCAGCAACCCTTGCAATCTCAGCCGGATTGTCAGCGCTCAACTCAGGAGGTTTAAAGACTCGCCCTCCCCTGGTAATGTGACGCATCTCGTCACACTGATCATCTAGCAGCAATAATTTGAAAATCCGATATAGGGGGTCCCAAGTTGAATTAGAAATGGCAACTATGAGGAGGGAGAATACGGTTGTTTAAGAAAACTAGAATTTACCAATTTGAAAAACTTAAACCGATTAAGAGATCAAAAACAATATTTTAAGCATACAAGTTAAATCTAATGGTGCAATGCAAATGAAAGAGCAAAGAGATAGAAAGAGTGCACCCGAGATTTAAAGTGGTTCGGTCCTCAAACTCGAGGCCTACTCCACTCCACCAACCAAACCCGTTGATGGCTTCACTATTTGATCTTCTTAACCTTGGCGAAGATCGGTGCCAATTACAATTGCTTTAACCTTGGTGGCAATCCTCACCACGGAGAAAAAGGGCTCCGCTTCTCCGAATACTCGCCCGAATACAAATCTTGAAAGATGAAAGAAAGAACTAAAAGATCCCTTTACAAGGGTTACAAAAGATGTACAATTGAGAGCCTATGATCCAAATCCTAGAGTTGGTGATGAGAGGCACAATTGAAGTTTGATTCACTCTTGGGTATTCAAATGAAGTTTAAGAGTGTTAGGATTGATAGTTTGTATGTTTAGAACACTCATATTTATAGGAAAACCAAAATATGACCGTTCAATGGCATTGAGGTAATTACAGCAAAATTCCAAACGGCTCTTTTTCAGACCGTTGGAGTGTTCTCGGAGTTCCGAGAATAATTCTCGGAGTTCCGAGAATTCTCGGAGTTCCGAGAAAAAATCTCGGAGTTCCGAGAAGCCTCACAGAAATTGGAAAAAGTCTACTGGACCATTTCTCGGAGTTCCGAGAATAATTCTCGGAGTTCCGAGAATTCTCGGAGTTCCGAGAAAACCTCTCGGAGTTCCGAGAAGCCTATGCAGAGCAGATTTTCAATTCTGTTGTTGGGCTTCCAGTTCTCAATCAAGATGGGATTGCTATGAGGGTTCCAAAGTGTTGGAACTCCACAAGTACAATCACTTGTTTATTTAGGGTGTGTGAGATTACTTTAATCATGCCTCTAAAAACCTAATCTAGGTTTGGATCAATTACATTTAGGAAAAGGTCTTCAATATTAATTTCTTCATGTCTTCAAGTCTTCATGACTTCTTGCTTGATGACTTTGGCCTTCCAATTAGTGGTCAAATGTGGGCTTCTTGGCCTTCAATCGAAGCATCCTTGATCTTACTTTATCAAGATCTACAACTTAGATAAACAAACACATTAGTGATAAATGATCACTTGTGTATTGGAATCATCAAAACAAGATGGGAATGCCAAGGTAAAAACCATTGGGCTTACAATCTCCCCCTTTTTGATGATGACAAGCACAAGAGATTTACAAATCAAAGCATATACTCTTTTCACATTTTTCTTACATTTGGAACTCCACAAGTACAATCACTTGTTTATTTAGGGTGTGTGAGATTACTTTAATCATGCCTCTAAAAACCTAATCTAGGTTTGGATCAATTACATTTAGGAAAAGGTCTTCAATATTAATTTCTTCATGTCTTCAAGTCTTCATGACTTCTTGCTTGATGACTTTGGCCTTCCAATTAGTGGTCCAATGTGGGCTTCTTGGCCTTCAATCCAAGCATCCTTGATCTTACATTATCAAGATCTACAACTTAGATAAACAAACACATTAGTGATAAATGATCACTTGTGTATTGGAATCATCAAAACAAGATGGGAATGCCAAGGTAAAAACCATTGGGCTTACAATCTCCCCCTTTTTGATGATGACAAGCACAAGAGATTTACAAATCAAAGCATATACTCTTTTCACATTTTTCTTACATTAGAGACTTTACTCTAGATTCTTCTCCCCCTTTGTCATCAACAAAAAGAAGGGGTAAGAAAAACAAGGGATTAAAATTTACAATTTTAAAGCTCCCCCTTTTTCAAAGAAAAATTCAATTTTAACTCCCCCTTGTTAAAATAATTTTACAATACAAGAGGGGTTATCAAACAAAACATACAAATGAAATATATTCAATTTTAAGTTCAAAAAAACCCCTAATCTACACAATATGAATATCATCATATGGGGGTTTTGGGAACCCAAGATTTCTTGGTCCCACATCTAGCCCTACTCTTGGATGCACATTGGAATTGGTAATGACCATTCATTCCACAAAAATGGCATCTAACAAGAGGGTTAGATACACTAGTCCTATCATGATAAGCATGTTGAGGTCTAAGACTAGTTTTACTTAGGATTATGTCAATAATTTTATTTCCATTTAGAAATCCATGTAAACATAATCTAAGTCTTTCATTTTCATTATGAAGATGGGATGTTTGAACTAAAAGCTCATTTCTTTCATCTTCATAAGAGTTGGAGGAGCTTGCCATATTTTGAAATTTTAAAAGTTGGCAAGTTTTCTCATCCAAGCTACCCTTAAGGGTATTAATCTCAAGTTTATGATTTTCAAGTGTAACTTGTTCTTGAGATATGGAAGAAGATAAATCACTTTTCAAAAAATCAAGTTCTTTTTCTAACTTTAAAATGGATTTTTTAAGAACTTTGTTTTTGGAAATTTGGGTATGCAAGGTTTCACATAATTCATCATAAGGTATGCTATCACTTTTACTACTAGATGAAGAATATGAGGGGTTAGAGTTTACCTCAACTTCATGGGTGATTGTCATGAAGCAAAGATCATCTTTTTTATTTTCTTCCCCTTCACTTGAGCTTTTGCCCGATGTGCTTAACGCATCCCAACCGGCGGCAAGAGCCTTATGCTTCTTCCAATCCTTCTTACCCTTGTACTTAGAGGAAGTTGATTTTAGAAGTGGACAATCCGGTCTTTTGTGTCCAATCTTCTTGCAATTGAAGCATCTTAAGGCTCTTTCAACATCACTTTCCTCTTTCTTCTTCTTATCTTTCTTATGCTTCTTTCTCCACAAGCTCTTGAATCTTCGTAAGGCTTCTTCTTCGTCACTATCCGCTTCACTTGATGAGTCTTCCTTGGAAGCCTTGAGTGCTAGGGATCTAAATTCCCTCTCCTTCTCCTTTGGCTTCTTTTCCTCTTGTCGGCTAGTAAGGAGCATCTCATGGGTGATGAGAGATCCTACAAGCTCCTCTATGGTTAGCGTCTTGAGATTTTTTGACTCTTGAATCGCGGTCACCTTTGGATCCCAATGGGGAGGAAGAGACCTAAGTAACTTACTCACAAGCTCATCGTTAGGATAAGATTTACCAAGATTAGCTAGTTCGTTAGAAATAATAGAAAAACGAGTATACATTTCCGAAATACTCTCGTTTGGACTCATTCTAAACATTTCATACTTGCTCTTTAACAAGTTTATTTTGGAATCCTTGACTTGTGATGTTCCCTCATGGGTAGTTGCAAGGGTATCCCAAATAGTCTTGGCGGAATCAAAAAGAGCAACTCTATTAAACTCCTCGGTAGCTAAGGCACAAAACAAGGAATTTATTGCTATGTAGTTCAAATTTGCTTGCCTTTTTCCTACCACATTCCATTCTTCAAAAGGTATGGAAGGTACATTGTATCCATTTTCAACAATGTACCAAAGTTTCACATCTATCAAAAGAAGATAGATGCGCATCCTTGTTTTCCAATGTCCATAGTTTGACCCATTGAAGAAAGGAGGTCTAGTTGTGGAATGGCCTTCCGAAAGTCCGGTTCCAATTTGATGTGCCATTTCACAATTAGAAGTTGCCAAATAAAATCTTTCCCTAGTTAGATTTTGAAATAACTTTCACAAAAATTTTTAAAATCTTTTAAGAGCCAAGGCTCTGATACCAAGTGAAAATCCGATATAGGGGGTCCCAAGTTGAATTAGAAATGGCAACTATGAGGAGGGAGAATACGGTTGTTTAAGAAAACTAGAATTTACCAATTTGAAAAACTTAAACCGATTAAGAGATCAAAAACAATATTTTAAGCATACAAGTTAAATCTAATGGTGCAATGCAAATGAAAGAGCAAAGAGATAGAAATAGTGCACCCGAGATTTAAAGTGGTTCGGTCCTCAAACTCGAGGCCTACTCCACTCCACCAACCAAACCCGTTGATGGCTTCACTATTTGATCTTCTTAACCTTGGCGAAGATCGGTGCCAATTACAATTGCTTTAACCTTGGTGGCAATCCTCACCACGGAGAAAAAGGGCTCCGCTTCTCCGAATACTCGCCCGAATACAAATCTTGAAAGATGAAAGAAAGAACTAAAAGATCCCTTTACAAGGGTTACAAAAGATGTACAATTGAGAGCCTATGATCCAAATCCTAGAGTTGGTGATGAGAGGCACAATTGAAGTTTGATTCACTCTTGGGTATTCAAATGAAGTTTAAGAGTGTTAGGATTGATAGTTTGTATGTTTAGAACACTCATATTTATAGGAAAACCAAAATATGACCGTTCAATGGCATTGAGGTAATTACAGCAAAATTCCAAACGGCTCTTTTTCAGACCGTTGGAGTGTTCTCGGAGTTCCGAGAATAATTCTCGGAGTTCCGAGAATTCTCGGAGTTCCGAGAAAAAATCTCGGAGTTCCGAGAAGCCTCACAGAAATTGGAAAAAGTCTACTGGACCATTTCTCGGAGTTCCGAGAATTCTCGGAGTTCCGAGAAAACCTCTCGGAGTTCCGAGAAGCCTATGCAGAGCAGATTTTCAATTCTGTTGTTGGGCTTCCAGTTCTCAATCAAGATGGGATTGCTATGAGGGTTCCAAGGTTTTGGAACTCCACAAGTACAATCACTTGTTTATTTAGGGTGTGTGAGATTACTTTAATCATGCCTCTAAAAACCTAATCTAGGTTTGGATCAATTACATTTAGGAAAAGGTCTTCAATATTAATTTCTTCATGTCTTCAAGTCTTCATGACTTCTTGCTTGATGACTTTGGCCTTCCAATTAGTGGTCCAATGTGGGCTTCTTGGCCTTCAATCCAAGCATCCTTGATCTTACTTTATCAAGATCTACAACTTAGATAAACAAACACATTAGTGATAAATGATCACTTGTGTATTGGAATCATCAAAACAAGATGGGAATGCCAAGGTAAAAACCATTGGGCTTACATAATTCATCATCATCCATCCTTAACACATAAGGAATTCTACTGACATTTCCTTCTTGGAAGTCATCCATTTCCAAAACATATGGAGTCTTCCCTTCTTTCCCCATATCACCATAATGAGAGGTATACGACTGAGACGAAGAGGACTCAGCAATCTCTATGTCACTGAATGACAATACATATGGCTGTTTCCCTTTCACATCCTCAAGTTCTTCCTCATCAAACTCCAAAACATATGTGTTATCTGTCATGATAGCACATATAAGAGTAGAAGGATCAAGGACGGGCTCATCCAGAAAGATGGCATTTGTTTCAGGAGGAGGAGCAGCACGATGATTCGGGAGAGGATTCTGAGTAATATTCGGTCCTTTAACTGAGAGCTCATCCTTATCAATCAGGTTTTGAATGGCATGCTTCAAGGCGAGGCAGTTTTCAGTCAAATGACCTGAATTCCTATGATACTCACAATGTTGATCTAGCCTCCAGTATGGTGGTAATGGATTTGGTACAGGTTTCAGATCCGGAAGTTTTATCTTTTTATCCCTTACCAGCTTTTTCAATATCATGGGTAAAGGGTAAGGGAGTGGATCGAATTGCCTAAAAACATTTTTCCTTACTGGTCTGGCCACCTCAGCAACAGCCTTGACCTCTGGTCTAAAAGCCGGCTTAAAATAATTTATTGTGTGAACCTCTTTAGGTGGGGCCATAGGCCTCTTGCCTTCCCACACATCAGACAGTGCCTTTGCTCTAAGCCCTTTAGCTATAGCGTCCTCCGTCTGAGTGCCAGTTTTTATCAAATGATCAAAACTGGGATAGTGCTGTGGTGCTATGAAATGGAAGTACTGCGGGGACAGACTTTTGATCACTAACTTGATCTGATCTTCTTCTGGCATCCTCTGACTCAACTGTGCAGATTTGCGCCTCCAGCGCCTGATAAACAACGTGAAAACTTCTTGAGGACCTTGCTTTAGCTGCTTCAAGTCTCTCTTTGTTATCTCGATCCTCTCCTCCATCGAAAACTGTTCAACAAACAAGTTCGATATATCATCTAAAGCTCTGGTTTCTTCGGGCTTTAGTCTTAGAAACCACTTTTTAGCTATTCTTAAGAGAGACATGGGAAATAGCTGAGCCATTTGTTCACGACTCAACCCGTGCTGCTGAGAGAGGTTTATGAACCATCTGACATGGTTTCTCAGGCACCCAGTGCCATCATACCTATCATAATCTGGTGCCTTGAACTTTGGCGGTAAAGTGACACTAGGAGTCTCAAAGTACTCAGAAATATCGAATCTCTTTGGCCCTTGGAACTTCATGTTTTCAATGTCCTTGGCCATCTTCTGACACATACTGAATAACTCCTTCTCCCTATTCACCTGTGGAGCACAATATTCTTCAGCATATTGGTCTTCGTCGAGGTCAATCTCCACAGCGGGAATATGAGGTCTATCGAGGTTAGAAAATGCAGCAGGAGTTGGCTAAATGACAGGTGCTCTAGAAGTAAAGGTCTTGTCGGTATTTTAGGATTTTAGCACAGTCATTTCCTCTTTTAATCCCGAGATATCACGAGACATGTTTCTCAACATTTCTTGGATGATCACCATGGGATCAGTTAAATCAGCCATTTGGTCAGACTCAGATGAGTTAGGTAACTCAAGTGTAGGGGATAAAGATTCTCTGGATGCTATAGGTGAGTCGAAATGATGGACAAGTCTAGAGACAGAGGAAGGTCTAGACCAGGTAGGTTTGGACTGCTTATCTTTTGATGGAGCGATGGTTGCTCTCTTTCAGAATCCTGAATGGAAATGAACATATTAAATTAAATGAATGATGAGTGAAATAAGACATTCTGAGCAAATAAAGATAAGAGAAAACAAACACACTTTCATTGATAAAACTTCGAATTCGATTACAACAGATGACAATACTAATCTCTGACCACAATTGGATAAGCAGATGGACAATAAATGGAAAATACAGAAATCAAGATAACAAATAATGATATGGATCCTCAAGGCTCCTCGATCCGAGCTCTCCTGCTTGCAGGCTCTTCCAATATTTCTCCATGTCGGACTTTGGATGATAAACTGAACCTCCTTTCCATATTTTTGCTTCCCCAAGCAGCCACAATGGATCTGATAAGACTAGGAGTGAGATCTTCACAAAGAGGAGGGACTATGGTTCCGGGAGGACATGGAATTCCCGTAACCTGATGGAGAAATCGCATGGGTGCATAAAAAGATGATTTCTCAAGACCCATGAGGTAAACAAACGAATGTGGGTAAGTGCTAGTAAAAACTTGGAAGCATGAATGACTTACCCAACGAAACTGGCTCTCCTCTACATATTGCAACCAATTGCGCCATTCATCAATAGACTGAGGTTGATTGGCTATTGGTTTCCATGTACGGACATTCTTCAGGGTATACAGATTTTGGTTTTGTCGCTGAATAATTTGGAGTTTTTCACCAAGCCAGACATACAACAACTTGACACACCCACAGAAATTGTCTTTGATCTCTTGGGAAGCAATAAGATCTAGTCCCAAGAAGGTCTCTGCTAACATGGTGGGGATTGGATTCCTCCCTTCGTTAATTTGGTCTACCACAGTTAACAAGGTTAACGGAGCAACACGAGGGTTTTTCCGAATGACATATCGCGCAAAGACACTAAAAATCAAAGCATTGCGTCGACAACTCTGAAAACGAGAGTTAGTAGGATCGACGTTTTTAGAAAAAAGTGTAATGAGGTTTTGAACTTGCACACATGTATCCGTTAAGCATGGAAGAGCATCAACGGTTTGATTTTTGAATAGCTTGCAAAAAAGAGAATGATAGGAATCTATATTCGAAGATCGTATCCAAAGTCCTTCTGTTAGGAGCTCTAATAAAGCACACCAATCCTCAAATATAGGACAAAGCTCGAAGGATCCAAATCGAAAAACATGAAGATTAGGATCCCAGAATCCAGCGGCTGCTTGGAGAAACTTCTAATTTATATCAGATACACTCAAATGATTGAAGGTACAGATGAACCGATCAGCCATACTCCTTTCCAAATATTCTCACGGAAGAGCCCTAATAGTCTCGCTTATCCAGCCTTTCAACACATTATTCGCCATAATTTAACCTAAACACAAAGAATAGGATGGGATAATTAGGGAATGGAGAATAATTTGGAATCAACCAAAGAAAAATGATAAACTTAGCAATTAATCACAAGGAGGATACTATTGGCAACACCGTATGTTCCATTGATGATCAAAGATGAACAGAAACTCAGAGAAGAGACCACGGTCATAAAATGACAAAAGTAGATGATAGACCGGATCTAAATCTGGAAGATGGACAACAAAAATGTACGATCAAGGAGATAAAAAATGATAGACTATGGTCATAGAGACAGCAGACAAGCTATCGACCATATCTAAGACAGAACAAACAACGATTTGAGTAATACAATATGAATCTATGATACAACTAAAGAATGGATAAATGAGGTTTGAATCTGGAGGATAAAAACAGGTAAAATTTATCATCACTGAGTCAGGGAATAAACCGTAGCTATGAGTATGACAAGTATAAGCCACTAGCCAGGTTTAGATCTGAGAGATGAATAGACATGACAGATTGATTTAAATCAGGAATCACTACTAGAAAGTAGGTCCTGATCTTATAATCAAGAGATATATGGACAAAAATCTCAATGAGTAGAGCAAAAGGTAGGCCATGACCATGAGAGGGGCAAGTAAAAGCCACTGGTCGGGTCTAGATCTGAAAAACGGACTGATATAACTGATTAGATTAGACAAGGAAACCTCACTAAGGAGTAGGCCCCAATCTGATAATCAATATATAGACATATACATATATATCCTAACCAGGGGCACCAGCCCTAAATACAATCCCGCAAAGTCAAGACACTTAACTCAAGACAGACATGTGAGTGCACTAAGACTGCGTTATAGCCACATAAGGTGAGCTACAATAATCTATGGATAGGACATGGCTCCTAAATCTAGGCTCCAACATGCGTAAGCAACACATGTTCGTCCTTATATGAATGCAATATATATATATAAGCACATGCAGATCCTAATTGGGTTTTACTAAATCAACAAGTATATTCATGTACATAATTTACGTAAAATGAAAGTAGAGCTCCGGACTCAATATATCGGGCACTATGCATATGATCCATACTTTAAGTATATAACACAAGTACACCGAGTGTTATATACAGTATGCTTCATTGCTCACCGGCTGCTGTAAACACAAGTACACCGAGTGTTTACGACTGCTGGCGGATAGCTTGGAAATAGATACAACAGTACCATCAGAGTAATGACATCCCATGTGGCACGCATTGTATCTATCCCGTGGAGCCAATAATAATAAAAATAAATAAAAACATGATGATGTATGCTATGTAGTGTGTGAATCCCTTGTTTTATACACCTATTTGGTGCCCTTGGATTCTAAGCGATTAAATTCCCATTTATAATGATTTTCGCTCAAATTTCTTCAAAATTAATTAAAATGGCATTATAACAGAGTTAGGCAATGTTCCAAGAACTCCCCAGCAGAGTCGCCAGCCTGTGGACCCCAATCCGAGGACGGCGAGGGAACGAGTCCCTAACACCCTCTGGATCATCCACGTGTGTGGAGAGCTCTACCAAGGAACTCTCAAAACGAATGCTACCCTCATACTATAGCACGAGTGGCGATATAAAAAGAAAGAGATATATCCTGATCAGGAGCCAAGGCTCGAAACCGAGATGTACCTAAAAATAACTCAGAGTCGCCATCCATGGATACGCCATGGAACCCCAAAATCAAATCCCCTGTGCAATGGATAACCAGAAATATATATAGGTCCGTGCCTGATTACGAATTGAGAAGGTCTGAAGAGCACCCCCAATTCGTCCAAGTGCAAGCACTTGGTCTCTTATGCCATTTTTATTAACTCCAAAGAAGTTTGGGTAGAAATCAGTGGGACCTGATCCCGCGAGAGGGGTGGGGCGCGAGCCTCCACGCTCTCTCTTGGTCTCTCGTACCCACGCGAATGGCGTGTGCTTTTTTTCATTGATTTTAATTACCCAACCAAGCAGGCAGCAACCAAGCCATAGGGTGCAAACAAACGTGCAACCCAGTACCCATAAGGGCAGGGGTAAGCCGCCGAGCCTAGCAATGTGTGATTTAATTCATCTTTTCCGTGAACTTGGGATCACTAAGGCAATTCGAATTCCACGCAAAAGAGAGTGACAGAGTCGCCACCTAGATGAGGGATCTAGGACCCATAATTGACCAGAAATCTAGACTCGTTACCTGGTTACGAGAATGGAAGGTATGGGGAGTTACCACCACATGCACCATTCCTGCCCGATAATCGGTCTTCAATTCCAAAAGTTAACACTCTTGAATTTCTTTTAAATGGCTCATTTAACTCTATATTAATGTGCGAACTATGTGACATGCATCCTAGGATCTAATTTCAATGTAATTCCTAAATGTGTATCATGATTTTCTTAATTTGTTTGAATTCAATCTAAGTGAAAGTTCTCCTAAACTTCTAATTTCATGAAAAGTCCTAAGTGATTTAATTACTTTTACAAGAAAATTAATATACAAAACCCCACAATTTGTTGTGGAGCCGACTCGCGGTTGGTATGCCATCAGACATCCAAGCTGCCTATGTACCCAAGCCTCACTGGGATCAGAGTCGACGTAGTTCGGTGCACCTAAGCTAAGCTACTATTGCCTAACTCATCTAAGACACCGATCTAGACTGGATGGACTGTTTCAACAGTTTAAGAGAGATTATTTAGTTCAAGTTGAAGATTTTATTATCCTAGGACTTCATCTAAGATCTTATATGATCCTATCTAAATGCAAGTTGTCCCTTAGACTAATGCAGGTTAACCTACATCCTAGGTTACTAGGCTTGTCCTGGGGAAAAGTGAGGTGACTAGTGTAACTAGATCTATGGCACGGTTGCTATCCATAGCAAACGCCCGTGATGAGGCTGGACTCCTAACTCTAGGACTCCCTAAAACCTAGGACACGACATGATGCAAATGTTCCTAAATAGGGCTCTAATGGTTCTTACGATGGAAACCGCAATCCAACGGTTCCGAAAGACATGATGTAAATTGATTTAATTTGCTGAAATTAATAATTTTCAGATTTCAAGGATTTTCGGTTCCTAAACATCTAAGGAATACCAAAGGCTCTATGGATCGCAAGTTTCGACCTCGAATCACAACCATGGAAGGTAATCTGAATCGTGCTCTCAACCCTTGTATAATTTAGCACATAAATTATAGTATCTTATTGCCTGGCATATTTCTCAGGATTTCCATGGACAGTGGACCTTGGAGCCAATATCATACTATAATTTACGCACTCCAATTATGCTGGATCAATCGTAATTAGTACACGATTATGATTACGATCTCGGAAGTTAAATTGTCACAGCATAGCCAATTTACAAAGGCAATCTATGAACCCTAAGGTTTCTGTTTCCAAAAGTTAGGAATTGAATTTATGATGAAAAGTTAAGATATTTTGGAGATTTTTACTGACTTTTGTATTGATTTGCTATTAAATCGTGATTTAATATCATTAAGACCAGATTGTTAGGAATACACAGTAAACCTAAGGAATCGAACTCCAAATTAGTTAAAACTTTTCCAGTAACAAGATATGGATAATTTTAGCTTACTGGAAACATTGCATGAATTATCATTAAGATCTGAAATCAATTTCTGATTTTCTAAAATTTAAATCAGATTATAGATTAACACATCAACTTGTAGCATATCAATTTCAAATTAATCCAAACTTTCACACAATAAAGATAATCATGATATTAGACTACTCTATTATTTTCATGAATTTTTATTATGATTTGATGCCAATTGAAATTCATACAAAAATCGGATGAAACCAAAGAATTACATAAAAAGCAAACCTAATAGTATCCTAAAATCAAATAAAAAATTCCAGTTGATATATAATAGATTATAAAATTTTCTATCAAAATTTCAAAACTTAAAAATTAAATCTCCTCCATAAAATCGATTTTTAAATAGAAAAGAGGAATTTGTTTCCTAAAAAGTGAAACCCATTTATTAAAATAAATTACAAAACCATATTAAAACTTTGCAAAACCAATTTAAAATTTTTATCTAACATTCCAGTAACCTAAGTTACTGGTTTGTAAAGAAAAATTTCAAAAAATTACTAATTTAATACGAAAAAGAATTACGGCGCGTAAAACGAAAAAATGATTAGAAAACAAAAAAAAACCTTTTTTTCAAAAAAAGAATCTCATGAAAAATTCAATTTATTATTGGAAATTAATTCTATAGAGTTTCATTAATTTTTAAAATATTTTGATATTTATTAAAAATGGCCGAAATTTAAAATAATTTAAAACCGGGTTAAAAAAATTCAAAAAAATTCGAAATTTTTTGGGTATTCTGGAAATCAAAAGATTAGTTTGGAAATAATATTTTATAAATTTTGGACATGGTTTGATATACTTTTGGATTCGTTTATCAAGAAATAACCCCTTTCGGGGTTATTGTTTGAAAATTAGAATGAAAATTAAAACGGCCAAACCGTGATTGAAAATTAAGTTTCCAATAGTATTTTATTTTATAGAAATCCCAAAAAATATCAGTTTTTAAAGAAACCCACGTTTTCTAACACTTGCTTTGATAATCCGATTTAAATCCATATTGAATAAAAAACGAAAGAAAATCATTATTAAATGGAGGAAATTTAATTTTTGGATCAAATTTTGGATTTTGAAAACTCATAATCTATATTATAACATACTGGACTTTCAAGAAAAAATTCATTGATTTGATCTATCAAAAGTAAAACCCTAGCATGTTTTTCTACTTTTGATATTACAAAGATAAAGATCATACCGTTGATCGCGCTCCTTGTCTCTAGGGTGCGTAGATCCGAGGTATACGCTTTTTCGCACCCTTTTATATGATGAAGAAGACCCAAAGAACACTCAAATAATTCTTTATTGTGTGATGCCTTGGAGAAGAAGAAGGAATTCAAGAATTCCTTTTGTGAAGAACCCTTGAGAGAGAGATTACACTTCAAGAGAAAAGAGATTTTTCTTTTTTTTCTTCTTGGGAGGAGAGAGAAAAAAATGAATTTGGATCTTTTTCCAATCTTTTTTTAGGATTGTTTGCTTTGATTTTTATACAAAAAAGCTAGGGTTAAGAGAGAAATAGTAGCTCCCAATGTGAGAGCTCTCATTTTTGGCTTGTTTCCAATTTTTCCCTCTTGCTTGCTTTCTTTCTTATTTCCAAATTGGATTTGATTCCAATCTTAATTTATTGTCAATCAAGACATGCTATTCTTTATTCCACATTGCTTCTTTGGAAGAAAACCTTTTTTAAACAATTATTCTTCTTTTCCTTCTTTCCTTCTTTTCTTTTTTTTTATTCTTTTTATTTTTCTTTTAACAAATATGATGTCACCATTGTGACATCATCAAGGTTGGGTGCTCAATTCATGTGGGTCAGCCATGTGGGGCGCCCACCATGGTGGTCGACCCATATGGGTGAACCCACATGAGCTCCATCTTTACGGGCTTTAGCCCAATGGGCCATTTCACACGGGTTTCGGGTTTTTCCGTAAAAATTCAATAAAATCTTTCTAAATTCAACATTCTATATATGGACCCAACCCATTTGACATTTATAGTGCATCCCTCACACAAGATCGAAACATCTTTTTTTGGGAAAATAATTTTTCGTACCAAAATGCCCCTATTTGACAATTACACTTCCAAATGTGACCAAAATAACCTTAAATTGGTTCACCCCTAAAGGGAAAAGTTAAAAATGGAAAGTCTTTGTAATCAAACTTCAAAAATAGAAACTTTTAAAGTTGGGTCCTTTTGATGAGCAATATCAAACAGGATCATTTGGTACCCCCTGAAAATACCCAAAATGCCCTCAACACTTAGAATTTCCAAATTAAGCGAAACTCGTGAGAAATTCTAAATTTAGCAGGTTTTCTAAAATTCAGAAAATCATTCATAATCTCTCAGACATATTTCGGGGATCAAAAGAATTACACAGGAAAAGACCAAATTACCCCGAGGTGTTAGAATTTAGCGAGACTAGGGAAAACCTTGAGAAATTCTAAAAATAGCAGCTTTTTCAAAATTTGTAAAATCGCTCAAGATTTCTCAAATATAACTCGGGGGTCAAATGAGACACATCGGGAATGACCAAAATACCCCTGCAGTTCAAAATAGGCAAAAATGAGGGAAACCCTGAAAATTCTAAAAATAGCAGGTTTTTTTCATTTGCTTGGAAACTTAAACTTTCATCTTCCAGAGGCCAAAGGAACCCCCTAGAGACCTTCAGGATCACGAATCAACTTCAAAACTCCCATAATGAGGTGAAATCTACCCTAAAATGCATAGATGCCTAATCTAATGCTGAATACGGACTCAAGACTCGATGATACTACCGAATCTTTCACTTTTTAAAGCGTAGCAAAATGGGAGTGTCTACAAAATCATGTGAAATGAGAACAAACATCCCCGAGTGAACGTCTACCTAATCATGCATGACTCGGGGATAAAATAATAAGCACACATAAAGTAAGATAAAAGATGTGCCACCTAAGCAAAGCTAGGTTATGAGTGACATGCCTAATGGGTGTCTAAGTTCTGGTGGACATACGCATGCAAGCTACAGCTAAAGGTATAGTATCAGTACAAGAAAGTAAGAAAACACATCAAAACATAAAACACAAATCAATTCTATACATGACGGGACAAGATAAATCCTAAAACTCTAATGCAGGACTTGACTCTGACCAAGATGGCCGTCCATCCCAGCTGCTCTACGTATCCCGGCCTCGGGAAGAATCAGAGTCAACGTAGTTCAATGACCTATTCTAAACTACGATGCCTAACCATCTAGAACTGCTATCCTAGACTCGATCCACTAGACTCGACTGATTTTTAAAGCTTTTTACACAATTGCTTAAATTCATGTGAATTGTAAGTTTTAGGACTCTCTATATGCCCTAACTAATGCAAGCTGATTAGCCTTAAGCTAATGCAGGTGGGCCCTACATCCTATGTGTATCTAGGTTGTGCATCCTAATGAAAATCATGGGTTGACTATATGCTTCCTAGTCTAGCCATCGGTTCGACTGAATGTCTAACCGATCGACTCGAGGCCTCCTAACTCTAGGGACACTCACACGATAGGACACACCATATCAAACAAATCAGGACAGCCTCCTAACTCTAAAACACCTCAAACAACTAGGACAGACTCCTAACTCTAGGGGAAGATCTTTTTGAAAAGGTTTTGAAGATTTTTGTAATTTTGAAAGGTTTGAAATGTTTATTGTTAAAGGTTTGGCTGGACCTGGGATAAATATCACAAGCTGCACTACGTACCTCGTGAAAGATGATCAAGCCAACGTAGTTCGGAACGAACTCTCCTAATTAATACTTCTAAAACACTTAACACTATAGATTTTTTTTAAAGATTTTTTAAATGTTTTTTATGTTTTAAATTTCTAACATTTTTGAGTTTTATCATATTCAATATTTTTGGGTTTTAAAACTTTTCAAATGTTTTTGAGTTTCAAGAGTTTTTACCTTTTTGGTCCAAGACCTAAGGGAAAATACGAAGCAAAACCCTAGGGCCAAACCCTAGGGCTAACAAGGGAAACCCCTAAACCAGGTAAGCTAACTAGCAAGGATGACGAAATGATCTAAGATCCCAAAAGGTAAAGCTCTAATGAGACTAGGCAAGTCTCCTGCACATAAAGGATAGATGAGTCAAAGACTCCACAACAGTCACCAAAAAGACGAATGAGTCAAAGACTCTCAAATAAATCACTAAAAAGACAAACGAATCAAAGACTCGCTCAAAAGAAAGGTACTCTAACATGAGGCTAGATAAGCCACCTAAAAGGGAAAATCTTTAATGAGACAAAGCCTGTCTCTTAAACAAGAATGCTAGACCACTACCAGACCAAGTTGGCCTCCTACTAACAGGGGGGAAACAAGTTAGGATACAACTTGGAAAATGCTCCATAAATGAGGCAAGGCATGCTTCCTATGATCTAGCTCTTTATACAAAACCAAGATATACCTCCTAAGGGATAAGCTCTAAACTACAAGGCTTGTCTCCAAATGAGAGCTACCTTAAATGAGGCAAGGCATGCCTCCTATCAGCAAACTCTCTATCTAAATCAAGATAACCCATCTAAGGGTGAGCTCTAATTTAAAAGGCATGGCTTAGAAGAAAGGCTATCTTAATGAGACAGAATGTGTCTCCTAATGAGGAGGGATTAATGAATAATAGGGTCTAAACGACTAAATAAGTCTACTAGTTGAAAGAGGGGAGTGTTACTCAGACTAAGGAAGTCCCTTAAAAATGGGCTGGTTAACATTTATGAATATCTAAAAGACTAAGAAAGTCTCACAAAGGGAAAAAGAAAGGAGGGGACTATAGGACTTGGCAAGTCCTCTAAAGATGGGCTTGGGATGACTCCCTCATCGCCCTTTTGCTATAAGCAGATCTCTAAAACCCAATAAAAACCTTAGACCCGAATAGGCTACGCAAAAGACATGTAAAGAGTATAAACAACAAGCTTGGTTCTAATCTATAGAATTTAGAGTAAATATTTCCTATAATTCACAAAACTGCACAGAACTAGAACCCAAATTATCTAAACATCCTACATATCTTTGATTCCTGCAGGAAAGGAACTTATGAAACATCAAAAAGACATTGTAAGAACCCACCAGACATGGTTAATACATTATCCACTTATGTCATAACAGATCACTCTCCAAATTCTATGTCTATTTAAACACATAACAACATTAATCAAATGAAAAGTCCAACCTGAGCTTCTTCTATCACAAGGAAATTACATTTATATTACCATATTCATTTAATCACCTCGTATAATCTTATCGCTTATTATTTAAAGAACCTTCAAATGACCTTCAAAATACACATTATACACATGAAAGCACAATGACATTAGGGCTATTTTTTTTATATACAAAAAATCTCAACCAACTTTATCTTCATTCAATAATAATCTTATCAGCTATTGGTAAAACCAAGGCCACAATTAAAACAGAGCACACAAGCTTAAAATGAACAGGGCATTAAATCACTTGAAAATTAATATGGCAGTTTTAATTACTCAAATTTGGACACAATTTATACCAAACGAAAACAAAATGCTAGACTTTATGAAATCCCTATGATTCCTTGTGATAAAAAACAGCACAGAAACCTTCTTACTTCAAGGAATATATATCAACAAAAGAAGGATGATACAGTTCAGACAAACTATAGGATCTTTTACTTCCTTATAACGGGACATGCATATGGCTCCAAAACCTTACAAACTAACACAAGGATAAGGATGCAGGGTCATAAATGTATACACTCACCATCTCAAAAATTTCCAGACTCCTTTTTCTCATAACTCAACCTGTCCTGACCCCACTCACCTTACCAAATTAACAAAGACAAGCAAGCTAAAATTGGATAAGCAAGAAGTCTGGGAAAGTTGATATCATTTCTTAAAAAAAAATGACAGTAACTCTAATCTATATATGGAAATTGAAAGCTTTAAGAAGCTGGGAACTGCTCATAAGCCATTTGATACAGCCTATATATCAACTAATTTTCAACTGTAATAGCAAGTTCAATAGAATAATATCTGCACAAATAAAGTAAAGTAAATAATTTTGCCACATTGGTAAAGTAAAAAAAAAATGACCTATAGATAGAAGAATAAAGGAAATGATATAGAATTCAAATGAAGCCATATCATTATAAAAGGAGTATATCAAAGGTGTGACCACCAGTGAACTAAACATGACAACCTATTACTTATCCTTCATACTTACCAACAGTACCATTACTCATTAGTGAACTAAAGGTAATGGAGTAAAACAAACCGATGGCTTTATACTTATTGAGCAATTACTAACATGGCCATAAATTGAGTAATAAACAGCATGGCATAAGTAAGAAAGCATGAATGTGTGCTAACGAAGACAGCTAGTTGACAATTTTCAATGGGATGAAGACCAGGGTAATAAAAAAGAATACAAATATCCCAAACAAATGAGCTAAATTATGGATGTAATCAAAAAAAGAAAATGGTAAACATAGTGTTAGGATCTGAAAAAAAACGAGGAGTCAACCAACTGATCTAGAGCAAGCTTATCTATACTGTCATATATAATGATAATAACACTGCTATCATGTGAGAGGAATTGGTAAAAATAATTAAAACAATTGACAAACGCAGCATAATATGATAAAAGATGATCTCAAAACAAGGGGTAAAAGATGGACAGATTTTATGCATACACAAAGATGAAATCTGGACAGATTTTATGGATAAACTGGGCATGAAATGTGGACAGATTGTGTAAAAACTGGGCCGAAATGTGGGCAGATTCTATGCAAAACTGGGCTAGAATGTGGACAGATTCTGCGCAAAAACTGGGCTGAAATCTGGACAAATTTTGTGTAAAAAAAAACTGGGCTAAAATGTGTGAAATTACAAGATAAAGTATTTTAAACTGAACTTAAAAATAGCTCAAATAACAACCAACAAAGTATTCCTTTCCATAGCTTAAAAAATTGTCCAAGGCAAAGCACTATGCTATTTGATTATGGAAAATTAAGTTGATAATTGAGACCACAGTACCAAAATTCATCATCAAACCATTCCAAATGTCACATTAGAAATCCTAAAAAGACTTATTACTATTCTATAATTTATATGAAGGATCAATAAAGAATTTAACCCTTGGCAAGTCTGCTACTAACAAAGCAATTATTATTAAGGGCAATATGAAATGGCGCATATGAACCTAACATTATTATCGTAGTTTCAAAATAAAAATATCAACAACAAACAATTCTGGTGCCTTGCTCAATATAGTATTTAATTACTCTATCAATAAACCAACGAGTATCATTATATAATAAACTAAGTGAGCTACTGGTATACTAAACATGACCAATCTAATGCCATTTTCATTTTGGAACCCCTAACAATAGTTCTTCACATGGCATTTAATGACCTACTAATCAGCAAAGAGGGGTCACACATGTCAAAGCAAGGTGAGGATTGCTCATGCCAATAGCCAAATGAAGGCTGTTAATATAAAAATATGCCAGGGGCTGTTCATAAAAAATAAATATTGTTCTGCTAATACCAAAGTGTAAAGAAGGCTACCATTATCAAGGGTGAGGGCAGTTATGGGCTTTATCATATTCAGAAAAACAAAGTAGGGACTACTATAGGTTTTATCATTTTTTAGCAAACATAATGGGAGCTGCTACACTTGTTCTAGTACTCTCGAGTTGAAACATGTTTTGAATTAAGCCCACACAGATACATATATGCACCTATATACGAACTGAAAGAACTATAAATATACACATCTTCTTATGAACATAATACATATTCTTTCCTCTTATATATTTGTACAGCACATGCATATCATCAAATGGACTATCAAAATTCTCAAGTAATGCATAAATAATTTCCTACAGTCACTATTTTCAGGTTATATGCTACTAACTAATTCAGATTAGGTGTTAACTGATTTAGATTTTATACTAACTGGCCTCACCAATCAAGGTAATGCTTTACAAAGGATAAAATATTGGATTTTTAAACCATTCGACAAGTAAACAATGCATGCATCATTAAGACAGACTTGTATCCAAACATGTAAATCCTTCCTGGAATCAACATTCAGTTTATAAAATAAAGTCGATTTTCATCTATAGTATCTTAGCATGGATCAAAGAACAATATATATATATATATATATATATATATATATATATATACAAAGTAGATAAATCAAGAATTATTAAAGCAAATGCTCCCCAAATCTTCTTTTATCCTTACTCGAATCAAAACAGAGCATAAGATTTTCAACAACCAGTGATGAACACTAAAATCAACTACTATGACTAACAAAAATTTACAGTCAAAACAATGAAAGGATCATAAATCTACGGTTTCTAGTACTAAACTGAAATTTTTAACAGGGAAAATGAGAAAGACAATCTAATGTGAACCGACATACAAAAGCAACAGAGATGACCCTAAAAAAAATCAAACCGGAGCTGTTTCTAACTTCCTAAACATGCAAATAACTTAAATGAAAAGAAATCTAAATTTTTACATATAGGAGCAAATCCAAACATTTTTTCAAAAATTCAAAAATCAAATCAAATCAAAATCTGAGATCACACAATGAAATCATTGAATTCAAATGAATGAAATTATAATAGCTAAAATGAGAAACATGAGATGATCATCAGGAAAAATTATCATATCATACATTTAAAAAAATAATTCTTAATAAACTATAAAAAATACCTGTTATCTTTCTTTATGTTCTTCTTCTTCACAAACCTTTTGAGTGTGCTAGCAACTGCAAGATATTTAACAAAATCTTGACAATAACTATTGAATTTCCTCTTTTCCTTCTTCTTCTTAAAATGTCAAAAAAAATGTGACACTTATCCGGATCTTAGCGATCTCCCAAATATGAACTAGATCTATAAATGCTCTTTCCTTTCCTTTGTATAATATCTTCACAATCAACAGATCTAAGATTTTTCGAGAAAAAATCACCGATCATAGATCTTAAGGTAAAAAAAATTGCAAATCTAAGGTTTAAGGAAGGGAAAATTACAGATCTACGAATTTCCAGGTTAGAAAATGACTAAATTTAACAAAGAATGCAGATCTATAAAAGAAAAATTGATTGGAGACTGGCTGGAGAAGAGAAAGAAATGAAGATATTAGGGTTTGGATCTAGGATTTCTAAAGCTAATAAAAGAGTTTAGAGTGAAATAGAGTTCGAAGCTACGGTTTCCAAACATTCAATCGATAAAAAGAACTAGCAAATGAGAGGATCCAAGAGAAAACTAATCAGTCGGAGCTTTGCTGAAGACTGGCCAGAGAAAATGGATCAGGGAAGAAGAAGACAATGAAAACTAGGGTTTCAATTTGGGGAGAAAATCTCTCTCGATTATCTATGAAAAAATGAACAGTCCTCTTTTTCTTTCGTTGATTTTTCTTATATACTTATATACGGTTGTTGATATCGGCATTGCCCAAATTGATAAGCGCACAAAATTAATGAGCGCACGAACATTTTGATGGGCGCACTAATCGGCTCCGTCCCAAACGAGCTAATTCACCCCCCTTGTTTCGGATATTCCCTAATATGGATAAATCACTCCCCTTCATTGCCTGTATTATGTTCACTGCATCGGTTCGTTGGCTAGGTGAATGAGCTCAGATCTCGAGGAAATTTTGTGAGGACCTGAACAGGACCTTAATCTACGCTGGGATTAAATTTGGGGTATCCATTCACTCATTGGACGGGGTTCTGCACAATCCACATGAACTTGGATCCGGTCAAAATGGGGTGTCTATAGATATGGACAGGCAGAAAACCCTCATTGAATCATATGAGGATATGGGAGTGTTCCACATATATTAAAAAGATAAGTGCTGATAAGTTCGAGGATTGCCTTGGAAGAGCAGCCTGACACTCCAAGGCATTGAGCAAGATCCACTATACCTATACAAACACTCCGACGTAGTAGAAGGGTGATCACACAACCGATAAATTAGGCTACTTGGGAGAAAAATATGATATGATTTTAGATAAAAAAGATAATGATCCCCTTAACTGCAAAGAAGCAATGTTAGACATCGACGCAGGAAAATGGATGGAAGTTGTGAGATCCGAAATAGACTCCATGTACACTAACAGGGTCTGGACTTTAGTTGATCCACCAGAGGGCAATATGCCCATTGGATGCAAATGGATCTTTAAGAAGAAGAAAGGCCGTGACAGTAAAGTAGAGACCAATAAAGCACGATTATGGGCGAAGGGATATAGTCAAAAAGCTGGAATTGACTATGAGGAAACCTTCTCACCGGTAGCCATGCTAAAGTCTATTAGGATTCTATTATATCTCAGCACACTATGACTACGAGATATGGCAGATGGATGTTAAAAATGCTTTCTTGAATGGAAAAATTCAAGTGGATATCTATAACATCCAGCGAGAAGGCTTTGAAGCTGCCGGAGAAAGAAGTCATAGAGTGTGCAAGTTGTAAAGATCCATTTATGGATCTAAGCAAGCATTCCGTAGTTAGAATCTTTGTTTTGATCAAGCAGTCAAAGAGTTTGGCTATACTCAAAATGTAGATGAGGCTTGTGTTTACAAAAAGGTCAGTGGGAGTGCTGTGCTATTTCTTTTTTGTATGTAGATGACATTCTACTCATTGGGAATGATGCTGGAATATTGTTTAATACAAAAGTTTGGCTATCTAGTACCTTTGCTATGAAGTATTTGGGTGAAGCGTCTTATATCCTTGGTGTAAGCCCAATGGTTCCAACCTTGGCATTACCTTCTTGTTTTGATGATTCCATACACAAGTGATTTTATATCACTAATGTGTTCTTTATCTAAGTTGTAGATCTCATTAGTATGCAATCAAGGAAGCTTTCAAGGCATTGAAGCTAAATTGGAATGCATTTGGAGTGCCAAAGCTAGGATGATCCAAGAAGCATGGTGGACTTGAAGCCTTGAAAATCAAGAGAAGATTGTAGTGCTTTTCAAGTCAATAGAGTTTGTACTCCTCTCCTTGTTTTTAGAGATGTCAAAGGCACTAAACATAGGTTAAAATGTATTTAAAAATATATTTGAAAATATAGGAATAAATCCCAAAGAGACCATGGCCCAAAAGTCCCTAAAATTTTTAAAGTAAAAAAGGAATTTCATACAGGACCGATCGACCGGGCTATTCCGGGTGACCACGAGATGGAACCTGAAATTCCAGGAATCTCAAAATTTATCGAGCCGTTCGACCGGGGTAGTCTCGGACAACCACGGATATGTTTCTGTTTTGACATAAACAATTCAGCATGGTTGGGGCGGACGACCGGCAAGTGTCGGTCGACCGCGAAAAGGTTTTTGAATTTAAATTTTGAGCAAACAGGTAGTCCTCACCGGACGTCCGCCATTGGGTCGATCGACTACAACGGCAGAGATTTTGAAAATAAAAAAGGCGCCTGATAAAGGGCGGGCGACAGCTGTGGCCCGGTCGACCGCCGCTGCCTTGCAAAAGAGCCATTGGGGCTTTTTTCTTGTTGACTTTTTCAACTCCGTTTTTTACAGTTTTATCCCCAAACGGTCATATTTTCAAATGAGCTATATATATACTATCTAAACCTTTCTAAACTATCTTTGAACATTATTTTAAACATTCTAAAAAGATCAAACCAAAGTGTTTTAGTGCCTCTCTCATATCTAAGCAAGGAAGTGGAATAAGGCTTATATTTGTACATCTTCATCCATCCTTTGTAACCCTTGTAAAGGAATTTTTAGTTTTCTTTCTTTGAAGAACAGTGTATTTTGGCGAGTGCGAAGAGACGCGTAGCCATCTCAAGAGCGAGTGTTGGAGACGCGGAGCTTTCTCCGGTTCGTGGCGAGTCTTGCGAGGCGTAGCCGAACCATTGTAATTGGGTTGATTCCTCGCCATTAAAGGAATCCATAGTGAAATCATCGAGAGGTCTTGGTGGAGTGGAGTAGGTCCTTGAGTGATAGAACCACTATAAATCTCGGGTGCACTCTCTCTATTTCTCAATCTCTTTATTTTGTGATTGTGCATTTGTGATTTATTTTCATTTGTGTTTAAAGTTTTAATTTGCCATGTAGTTTTTCATTTCCGCAATATTTTTGGCAAAGTTTTTAAAATCCAATTCACCCCCCTCTTGGGTTGCCATTGAAATAAACAAGAGGGGAGGTGAATTGATTTTAACACTAAATTAGCCCTTTTGAAAATTAATTAGTGAACCCTAATTTGAATTTTCTTCTCTTAATTAGATTTTGGTTAGTTCAAATGGGATCAACACAAATAGAAATACCAAACCAAAATTAAGAATGAAAGTGCAAGAATAAAAAAGAACACACCGATATATATAGTGGTTCGGGCAAAGCCCTACTCCACTCTTCATAAGATCGTCCTTATGGATTTCCACTATTGGAGACCTTCACGATGCCCAGCTCCTAGGCGATTACACTTCCAAGGGATATTAAATAAGGATGCCCTTACACCTTTACACCGACTCTCCTTCTTCGCCGAGTTCTAAGCGATGCTCCCTAGGGTATTAAGGTAGGATGCCCTAGCCACCTTTACAAGAAATTGAAGATAAATAGCTTGGCTTCTTCTTGAAAGCTTGATGCTCTTTGAAGTCCCTTGATTGCTCTTCAATAGTGATTGCAAGTGAAAGCTCTAAATCCAAACTCAATAGATTTGCAAGTGCAAGGAAAGTTTGGGAAAAACAAAATCTTAAGCTTGAAAGGGTTGCAAGTTTACTTGAATGCTTAAGAGGGTTTTTCAAAATGTTCAAGAGAGGAAAATAATCCTCTTGAAGGTGTATATATAACCTCTTGCTAAAATATGACCGTTTGGGATTAAGAAAATTAAAAAATAATTTTTAATTCAAAGCCCAACGGCTATTTTTTGGTCTGTCGCGAGGTTCTCGGAGTTCCGAGAACCATTCACGGAGCTCCGAGAGAAAGGCCAGAAGATGAGAATTTCTACTGGACCATTTCTCGGAGTTCCGAGCTCGGAGCTCCGAGAAAAAGCTCGGAGTTCCGAGAAGCCTAAAATTCAACAGATTTTTTATTTTTATTGCTTGTTTGATTTTGGGCTTTTGGAACTCAATTTTTATGATAAATTTGGAATGTTTATGAGGGTCCCAACATGTTGGTCCACCACACAACCATTCATTAAACCATTTTAAGTTCTTAAGTTTTTTTTTTGAAAAAACTCTTTTGAAAAACCTTGCCTTGACTTATAAATCTAAAGAGAGAGGATGTACAATGAGTTCTAGGTAAACCTCAACTTCTCTTTAGCCTTGGTCTTCAATTGGTCTTCCATCTTGTGTATGCTTGCTTGAGAGATAATGTGAGCTCCACTTAGCTCCTTTGACTCTTGTGTTGATACGTCTTCAAGCATGACCATGTAGTGTGTTGGTTTCTTCAATGATCAATCCTATCTTAAACACAACACTTCAAGGCAAATTGATTAGTATTCAATAACACAATCAATTATGTTTAGAATCATCAAAACAAGATAGGAAAGTAGACCCTTGGGCTTACAATCTCCCCCTTTTTTATGATGACAAACAAAATTGATTATGAGGTGTGTGTGGAGTGACATAGTAGGCAATTGAATGTTGGAACTCCCCCTCAATATATGCACACAGATAAATGATAACAATTAAAAGTATATGGTGCATATAGTCAATTGAATAGATAATCAATTTCAAACTTCTCCCCCTTTTGTCATCGACAGAAAGGGTGAACTAAAATGTACAGCAATTTAGGAGTAAATGAAGAGTGAGCTAGGTCTTCCCCCTAAATCAATGCTTATGGTATAAAAATATTTAACCAAGTAATGCACATATACCTGTTCATGATCTAGATGTTGACATAAGTCAAATTGTTAGGTATTTTTAATTAAAGTGAAAGTACCTCTCCAACTTAGAAAACTAAGAAGGCTAAGTGTACCAATTGAGTGATTTTTAAGATTAATATTTGACATCTCATTCATGCAGATACTACCAAACAAGAATGATATATATAAATACTATTTAGATAAGCAGGTGAAAGGCACAAAGTAATTATTTGGCAATTTCTTTGACTTGGTCCGCACTCCAAATGTTTAAGGCACTCCGGATATAACATATTCTATCATCACTAAGGGGTTTTGTAAAGATATCCGCCAATTGTTCTTCAGTGTTGATGTATTTTAAGCAAATATCCCTTTTTTGTGAGTGATCTCTAATGAAGTGGTGCCTAATCTCAATATGTTTTGTTCTAGAGTGTTGTATGAGGTTCTTTGTTAAACTTATAGCACTAGTATTGTCACATTGGATGAGAATATTTTCCATTTTAATTCCATAGTCCATCAATGTGCTTTTCATCCATAGGACTTGTGCACAGCAAGCTCCAGCTGCCACATTCTGCTTCTGTTGTGGACAGAGCTACTGAATTTTGTTTCTTGCTAAACCATGAAACAAGTGATTTTCCCCAGAATTGACAAGTCCCACTAGTGCTTTTCCTATCCACTCTACATCCAGCAAAGTCTGCATCTGAATATCCAATGAGAGTGAAGGCAGATGATCTTTCATACCATAGTCCTAGACTTTGGGTTCCTCTTAAGTACTTGAAGATCTTCTTGACTGCCGATAGGTGAGACTCTTTTGGATCCGATTGCAATCGAGCACAGAGACAGACAGTAAACATAATGTCTGGTCTGCTGGCTGTCAAATAGAGTAAGCTACCTATCATACCCCTATACATCTTTTGATCTATAGATTTGCCAAATTCATCTTTTTCTAGCTTAGCAGTTGTACTCATAGGAATTCTTGATGTCTTACTGCTATCCATGCCATACTTCTTTAGTAACTCCTTTGTATATTTTTCTTGATTTATAAATATCACATTTTGGTATTGTTTAATTTGGAGTTCTAAGAAGTAGGTTAGCTCTCCCATCATGCTCATTTCAAATTCATTTTACATTAGAGTTGCAAATTCATCACACATTTTTTGATTAGTTGAGCCACAGATGATGTCATCCACATAAATCTGGACAAGGAGGATATCTTGATTTTCTCTTTTGATAAATAATGTTTTATCCACCTTTCCCATCTCAAATCCTTTTTCCACTAGGAAAGTGCAAAGCCTCTCATACCAAGCTCTAGGAGCTTGCTTCAATCCATATAAAGCTTTGTCAAGCCTGAAGACATGATTTGGATGTTTGAAGTCTTCAAAATCTGGAGATTTCTCAACATACACTTCCTCTTAGATATAGCCATTTAGGAAGGCACTTTTGACATCCATTTTGTATAGTTTAAATCCTTTATGAGATGCATATGCCAAGAGTATCCTAATAGCATCCATACGGGCAACAGGAGCAAATATCTCATCATAGTCTATTCCTTCCTCCTGATTGTACCCTTGGGCTACAAGCCTAGCTTTATTTCTAGTGATAATTCCATTTTCATCTAATTTGTTTCTATACACCCATCTTGTGCCAATGACTGGATGATCACTAGGTCTAGGCACTAGCCTCCACACCTTGTTCCTTTCGAATTGACTTAACTCTTCTTTCATGGCCATCAACCAATATTCATCCTTTTCGGCTTCCTTGATAGACTTAGGTTCTAATTCGGATAGGAACGTCAAGTTGTTACTCACACTTTGATAGTATGATCTAGTTCTTACTGGCGATGTGGCATCACCTAAGATTTGGGATTCAGGATGATCTACCAATATTCTCCTATCCCTAGGTAATGAGTCATCAATGTCATTTTCAACTTCCTCACTAGGTAAAGTATTACTTGTAGATGCATGGGGAGGAGCATTTGACTTAGGTAAGAGGTATTCAATAGGTTCATCCTCATCATGTGCCATTTCTTGAGGTGTTGGTTCTCTCTCATCAAATGTCACATGCATGGATTCTTCTACAACTAGGGTTCTTCTATTAAATACTCTATATGCCTTGCTATGTGAAGAATACCCTAAGAATATGCCATCATTCGACTTCTTATCAAATTTGTGTAGGTTATCTTTAATGTTCAAGATAAAGCATCTACAACCAAACACTCTAAAATAGCTTATATTTGGTTTCAAGTTTTTCCAAAGCTCATAAGGTGTTTTCTTAAAAATTGACCTTATATATACCCTATTTATGATATAGCAAGCGGTACTAACCGCCTCCGCCCAAAAGTATCTAGGGAGATCATTTTCATGCAACATAGTTCTAGCCATTTCTTGGAGGGTTCGGTTCTTTCTTTCTACAACCTCATTTTGTTAAGGTGTCCTAGGTGCCGAAAAATTGTGTTTGATGCCATGTTCATTACAGTAAGTGTCAAAATATATATTTTCAAATTTCGTTCCATGGTCACTTCTAATGTAAGATATGGCAATACCTTTTTCATTTTGTATTTGATTACACAATTTAAGGAAATTTTCATAGGTTTCATCTTTATGTGTTAAAAATATGACCCATGTAAATCGTGAGTAGTCATCCACAACTACAAACACGTACCTCTTTCCACCTAGGCTACTAGTCTTCATTGGTCCAAAAAGATCCATATGAAGTAGTTGCAAGGCGTAGGTGGTTGAAATCATATTTTTAGGGCAAATGAGCTTTTTAATTGTTTTCCTAATTAACAAGTTCTACAAATGTGATCTTTGGTGTATTTGAACTTAGGCAATCCTCTAACAATTTCTTTTGAGGAAAGGGTCGAAATGATATCCATTCCAGCATGACCCAACCTCCTATGCCACAACCAAGAATCTTCACTAATGGCATTAAGACAAGTCACATTTTGGAGTCTAAGATCATCTAGTCCAATAGTGTAAATGTTATTGTCTCTAGAACCTATGAATTTTACTTTTCCATCTATCTTATTTTTAACAATGCATTTGTCGGGGTTGAAGACTACTTCAAAACCATTATCACATAATTGACTAATGCTAATAAGATTATGGGATAAGCCATCAACATAAAGCACATCATGTATGGGAGAGGTAGAGTTACATATGATGCCTTCTCCTTTGACTTTTCCTTTCTTGTCATCTCCAAAGGTAACATCTCCACCATCCTTGAGTGATGGGGATGCAAATTGAGTGAGGTCTCCGGTCATGTGTCTAGAGCATCAACTATCAAGGTACCATGTGTTCTTCTTGTTATGGCTTTTAAGGCATACCTACATATGAATAGGCAAATGAGATCCCTTAGGTACCCAAATCTTCTTAATCTTGCTATGTTCATTTATTTTCACTTTAGAGTTCAATTTGATTTTATCTTGTTTAGCATGCATGCAAGCAATTTTATAATGACCTTCTAGACCACAATAATGACAAGTTTTAGTACCACTGGAAGAAGCCTTTACAAGTTTGTTTTTATAGTTGGATATTGTAGTATTCTATTTATGTCCAAGTCCACTTTTATCATGTGACATTCTTTGAATATTAACAAGCCTATCCAATTTCAATGAATTATGTTCAAATTTTTCAAAAAGTTTCTTTAGTTCATCATATTCAAAAGATAGTTTACTATTTTCATGCTTAAGCTTGTTGTTTTCAATAGATAGTTCTTGTCGATTTTCATTTAAAATTTTGATAGATGCATTTAAATCATGAATTTCAACTTTGTATTTTTTATTTTCATCATCTAAAAATTCATGGTCTTTCTTTAACCAACCAAGTTCTTTTGTCATGTTAGAGAGAGAATTTTCAAGTGATGCATTTTTATCAAGTTCTATTTCAAGTTCATCATGTGCACTTTGTAATGAATCAAGAACTTCTTTTAAAATAATGACATCATTTAAAGTATTTACCTCTTGATTGTTATTTGTTGGGGCCATGAAGCAAACATTCTTGGCTATCAAGCAATCTTCTCCATCATTTTGTTCACCTTCACTTTCATTGTCCTCATCCCATGTGGCGGTCATTCCTTTCTTGCCTTCTCTTCTCTTGAAACGGTTGTTTGAAGAAGGCTCATTGTTGAGTGGACAATCCGGGCGAATGTGTCCAATCTTCTTGCATCCATAGCATCGGGGTTGAGACGATCCGTCACCGAGCTCTTCTTTCTTCTTGAATGGAGGATTGGTCCTTCTATTTCTCATGCCTCCCATGTTCCTTTGCAAGAACTTGATCCTTCTTGTTAGGAGGGCAACTTCATCTTCCATGTCTTCCTTTGCATCTTCATTTTCACCTACATTACAAGCAAAAGCAACTCCTTTTCCTTTCTCAATTTTAGTTTCAATTTCGGGTGCTTTTGTTTTGAAAATCATCTCATGGGTTATTAAGGACCCTATTAGTTCATCTAGGTTCAATGTATTCATGTCCTTGGCTTCGGTGATTGCGGAGGTTTTGGATTCCCATGACAAAGGTAGGGATCTAAGGATTTTGGTCACTAAATCTCTATTTGAAAATTGCTTTCCAAGTTCCCTTAAGCCATTTACAAGGTTCGTGAATCTAGTGTACATGTCGGCAATAGTTTCATCGGGTGTCATTTGAAAGAGTTTATATTGCCTAAATAAGTGATTCTTTTTAGATTCTTTGACTTGGTTGGTTCCCTCATGGGTGACTTCTAAGGTGTGCCAAATTTTCTTAGCCGAATTCAAATTTGACACTCTATTGAATTCTCCGGGAGACAAAGCACAAATTAGGGAATTCATGGCTTTGGTGTTGTAGTTTGAGGCTTGTTGTTTTGCTTAGGGTCCAATCATTTAGATTTCTAGTGGGTAATATATATTCATTATTAATGGCTCTCCACATTTGGTAATCTTGGGTTAAAAAGATTTTCATTTTGGTTTTCCAAAATCCATAGTTTGTTCCATCAAAGTAGGGTGACCTAGTGTTTGAGTAACCTTCATGGTGTTGAGGGTAGTTTGCCATTTTTAGAATCTTTACTCTAGACCGGTTAGGGTTTTAAAATAAATTAGAGACGAGGCTCTGATACCAATTGAAATAAACAAGAGGGGGGGTGAATTGATTTTAACACTAAATTAGCCATTTTGAAAATTAATTAGTGAACCCTAATTTGAATTTTCTTCTCTTAATTAGATTTTGGTTAGTTCAAATGAGATCAACACAAATAGAAATACCAAACCAAAATTAAGAATGAAAGTGCAAGAATAAAAAAGAACACACCGATATATATAGTGGTTCGGGCAAAGCCCTACTCCACTCTTCATAAGATCGTCCTTATGGATTTCCACTATTGGAGACCTCCACGATGCCCGGCTCTTAGGCGATTACACTTCCAAGGGATATTAAATAAGGATGCCCTTACACCTTTACACCAACTCTCCTTCTTCGCCGAGTTCTAAGCGATGCTCCCTAGGGTATTAAGGTAGGATGCCCAAGCCACCTTTACAAGAAATTGAAGATAAATAGCTTGGCTTCTTCTTGAAAGCTTGATGATCTTTGAAGTCCCTTGATTGCTCTTCAATAGTGATTGCAAGTGAAAGCTCTAAATCCAAACTCAATAGATTTGGAAGTGCAAGGCAAGTTTGGGAAAAATAAAATCTTAAGCTTGAAAGGGTTGCAAGTTTACTTGAATGCTTAAGAGGGTTTTTCAAAATGTTCAAGAGAGGAAAATAATCCTCTTGAAGGTGTATATATAACCTCTTGCTAAAATATGACCGTTTGGGATTAAGAAAATCAAAAAACAATTTTTAATTCAAAGCCCAACGACTATTTTTTGGTCTGTCGCGAGGTTCTCGGAGTTCCGAGAACCATTCTCGAAGCTCCGAGAAATTCTCGGAGTTCCGAGAGAATGGCCAGAAGATGAGAATTTCTACTGGACCATTTCTCGGAGTTCCGAGAAAATGGCCAGAAGCTACTGGACCATTTCTCGGAGTTCCGAGGGAACTCTCGGAGTTCCGAGGGAACTCTCGGAGTTCCGAGAAGCCTAAAATTCAGCAGATTTTTTATTTTTATTGCTTGTTTGATTTTGGGCTTTTGGAACTCAATTTTTATGATAAATTTGGAATGTTTATGAGGGTCCCAACATGTTGGTCCACCACACAACTATTCACTAAACCATTTTAAGTTCTTAAGTTTTTTTTTTGAAAAACCTTGCCTTGACTTATAAATCTAAAGAGAGAGGATGTACAATGAGTTCTAGGTAAACCTCAACTTCTCTTTAGCCTTGGTCTTCAATTGGTCTTCCATCTTGTGTATGCTTGCTTGAGAGATAATGTGAGCTCCACTTAGCTCCTTTGACTCTTGTGTTGATACGTCTTCAAGCATGACCATGTGGTGTGTTGGTTTCTTCAATGATCAATCCTATCTTAAACACAACACTTCAAGGCAAATTGATTAGTATTTAATAACACAATCAATTATGTTTAGAATCATCAAAACAAGATAGGAGAGTAGACCCTTGGGGTTACAGCCATCTACCCTGGGATTTCACTTGGCCTTAAATTGTTTAGAGACCATAGGAATAAGACACTTGGACTATCGCAGGAAGTTTACATAGATAAGATATTGGCCAAGTGTCATATGGCAGATTCCAAGAAAAGGTTAATACCTTTTAAGCATGGAATCAAGCTCTCTAAGAAGATGTCTCCTAAGACATCTAAAGAGAAGGAAGAAATGAAAAAGATTCCCTACGCTTCGGCAGTGGGAAGCTTGATGTTTGCCATGTTGTGTACAAGTCCAGATATTTGTTTCTCTGTAAGTGTGGTCAGTAGATATGAATCAAACCCAGGTCCAGAGTATTTGACGGCAGTTAAGCATATCTTTAAGTACCTCAGAAGAACTAAACATTACTGTTTAGTATATGGAGGAGACAAATTAGTCGTTTTTGGATATACCGATGCGGATTTTCATTCAGATGTCGAGTACATGAAATCCTCATCAGGTTTTGTCTTCACCTTAGCTAATGGAGCAGTTTCATAGAAGATTTACAAGCAAGACACCACGGCGGACTCTGCGACTGAGGCGGAATACATCGCTGCGAGTGTTGCGGCGAAGGAGGCGGTATGGCTGCGGAAGTTTATAGATGAACTTGGAGTCGTGCCCTCTGTTCAGAGACCTATTACGTTGTATTGTGATAACAGCGGGACGATCACTCAAGCAAAGGAACCAAGGTCTTATCAGAAGTCAAAGCACGTCCATAGGAAATATCATGTGATACGTGAGATTACTGATAGAGGGGATGTGACAATAGTTAAAGTAGCTTCGGTGTACAATGTCAAAATGGGGTGTCTACAGTGGCAGATCCTTTGACCAAGTCCCTTAGTCAAAAGGTATTTGACAAGCATCTGGAGGGAATGGGTTTAAGATACATGCATGACTTGCTTTGAGGGCAAGTGGGAGATTATTAGAGTATATGCCCTGAAAAGCTAGTAGAATGACATTTATTAATTAATAAAGGTTTATTTCATGACATGAATGGGTAATTATAATAATGAATGTGTGTGATGTGCTTATTTATTGACACATGTTCGTTCTTAGGTAGCATAGTAGAAATGCCATGCTCAAAGGATTCACAGATCTAAGGGAGCAAGGAGATATGGCATCTGAGTTCTATGCAAGCCTTAATAGTTCCTAGTTGGGAAAGAGACTGGACTGCTCTTTCTGTATACAACTAGCACCAGTCTTTCCTACATGCACGTGTCTTGAGGTGACTTATTTCGGTCATCTGGGTAGTGGATAATAAGCAAGAAGAGTGGTACGACGGTTGGATCGTGCAACCGAACCGGATCAAATAAAGAACAACTTTTGTACAAGAAAGTATAAAGTTGTTCTTCCAGACAGGACCTTTCACATGTCCTTAGACCTGATGAATCTTATTGGTCTATCGGCCCGTTCTAGGGTCTTAGTCTATCTTATAGTGATTCTTTTTAGAGTCACATTCGGATAGAGCTATATCCTATAGCAAATCCTCAAGAACAATAGTGATACTCAACAAGGGATTCTTCACCCTAAAATTTAGGGATTGACATCTACAATTTTGTCAGAGCTATAGGCCTATTAAATAGCCTGGCCAGGTGAATTTGATAAAATATTTATCAGAAAGTTTTATGAAACATTGAATTTTTTCGAAGGATTTTACAAATGCCTTTGGAGGCCGAACACCGCTTGACAAAAATGGTATACCAAGAGTGGTCCAATGGGGTAAATGGTGTCCACCTCCCATATGACTCAACTCAGTAGATCTAGTTATGAAGAAAGGACTTGCACATACATGATGTGATTAAGGGTAAAGATGATCTGATAGTCATCTTCAGGGTTACGTCTCAATGGAGGCCACGACCTAATGCGAGTGTAGTTTAACTATAGAGCGAGATCGCAGTGGGGCCCACCATAGGGTTCTGCAAGATTGACCGTCGGATTTTTGCGACGATCCCACTCATAACTCGAATGACATGATAACACCCAAAAGGAATCAGGGTTCCACATTTTATGTAATTCCTCGGACGGATATGATCTGTTAGATTAATATGGATATTAACTATATATATATATATATATGATATATGTTTATATACATGTCTTTGTTAAGTAGGTAACAAGAGACAAGAAGAGAATTTTTCAAAGACAAATTGAGGCCGAAATAACTCTCATTGGATGTGAGTTATTAATTAATTAAATTGTTAATTAGTTATTTAATTATATACATTATTATGTATTATTAATTTGATTAATAATAAGCATAATAATATGTAGTCCAAATGAGGATAGTTATTCCCAAACCAGTTTTGCAAAAGTTGTAGAATTGGAACAGAATTGGGAATTGGGATAGGACTACATATTTGGATAAGGTTTGTGGGGCCCACCACACTCCCAAATCAGTTGGAGAGCTGGGGGAAAGAGTCCCAATTGCTCATCGACTTTGAGTTGCACTCAAACTCCTTGTTTGATAAGAATTGCTAAATTGTAGGATCTACAAAGCAAGCAATTTATTTCCAACACCAATTCTTATGAGATAAGGCAACAAGAGCTGGAGAGAGACTTCATACACGTTCTTCCATGTATCTTAGGTGTCCCCACATAGCCTTGGATGTTTGGGAGAGCCCCAGTGGCTCGAGGAGTCTCAATCAAGTTGGTTTCTCAATTGGATAGGAATTGGGAGAGAGAGAGAACGATTTATGAAACCAAAACTCTATTTTCTATAAATGAGAGAGCTGAACAAATTTTGATGTGAGGAATACTTCAAAATTTGTTCCCCCTTGGAAAAAATCATTTTTCATCTCTCTCTCTCTCTCTCTCTCTATCTCTCTTCCAATTGAAATAGTTTCAAAGAGAAAGGCTTCCAATCAATTTCGTTGTTCTCTACAACAAAGGTACCAATTAGATCAAACCTTAAAGAGGTGAATAAGATTTATTCATATCCACAATAGTCAGAGCAAACAAAAAGAATCCATCGATTCAACTTGCGGAGTTCGCGGCGTTCAGAATGATCACAACCGTTCGAGGAGTAGATCAAACAGCGTGGTTCCTTGATTTCTTCTTCAAAGAGATATTTCTTTATGTTTGATTAACATAATTAACTAATATAGACTCTAGGATCTTGGGCAATTGCAAGATCAAAAAGAAAAAATTTAAGTTCTATGCATTTTTTATTCCGCTGCACATAGCGATGTTGCCGGAAGGGGATAACCTTCCTTCACCATACGGTACGGTATCTTAGAAATTGATGCCGTACCGGGTGCCAAATCGATAGAGAACTCCACCTCTCTATCGGGAGGTAGACCTAGAAGGTCTTCAAGGAAGACTTCCGGCAATTCTCTAACAATAGGATTGTCTTCCAATCTAGGATTCTCTCGTTCAATTTCATCCACGACAGCTAAGAAAATTTCACATCCTTGTCTAATCAATTGGCTGGTTTGCAAGGCTTACAAAATAAGAGGAGGTGAGAGTGCACCATTCCCTTCAAAACTAAATTCTTCAATCTCGGGTTTCAGAAAATTCACATGCTTTTATGGTAGTCCACCGAAGCAAAATGTGAGGATAGCCAATCCATAACCAAAATCACGTCAAAGTCATGGATTTCTAAAACTATTAGGTCAGCTAATAACTCATTCTTAGAAACCCTTAATAGGACAAGACTTACTTATCTTATTTGCAATCAGTTCTCCTCCCATGGGTGTACTCACACAAATGTCAATATCCATAGTCTCACAAGGTAAATCATGCGTAAGAGCAAATGAAGAGGAAATAAACGAATGCGTAGTGCAAGAATCGAATAACATATGCATAAGCTGAGGCAACAGGTAAGATACATGTAACAGTAGTACCAACAGCATGGGCGTCCTGCTGACTGAGGGCGAATAAACGGCTTGGTGCGCGAGCTCTATCATTTTTTGGAGGCGCCAGAGCGGTCCAGCTCTGAATAGTCTGAGTCTAAATGGTTTGTGTCCTGGAGGTAAGAGGTCTCTAGGAGGATTGTTCCTCACCGGGTGTCATAGGGCACTCAATGGTGAGGTATCCTTTCTGACCACATCTAAAACAAGTGCCAGTCTTCCATTTGCAGATCTCAATAGAATGGGGCCCAACACAATGTTCGCATCTCCTAAAGGATTGCTAGGTAGTCTCAGAGGTAGCTTTCTGATTTCCCTGATTCCCATGGGACTAAGTCTGAGCACCTTAACTAGAAGGTGCTTACTGTTTTCCTGATGGTTGATTTTGAAACTATCCCCCAGCATTTTGAACACTTCTATTTTCATTGTCTCGTCATCTCTTCTTTTGATTCTTCCTACTATTTGCTCGAGCCTCTCGGTCTTCCCTAAACACCAATTCCAGATTCTTTTCTCGATTAACGAGTTCATGAAAATCAGTGGGAGGCGTTTCTGCAATGCCCTTCTTAAGATAAGAGGCCAAGCCAAACTGAAATCTTCTTATCTTCACTTCCATAGTGGGAACCATTGTTGGTACATGACATGACAGTCAATCAAACTCAGTCCACAAGTTGTTCTTTATTTGATCCAGTTCGGTTGCGCGATCCAATCGTCGCACCCACTCTTCTTGCTTAAGGTCCACTACCCAGATGACCGAGATAAGTCAGCTCACGACACGTGCATGTAGGCAAGACTGGTGTTAGTTGTATAAAGAAATAGATGTCTAGTCACTTTCCCAACTAGGAACTATTAAGGCTTGCATAGAACCGAGATGCCATATCTCCTTACTCTCTTAGATTTGTGAATCCTTTAAGCATGGCATTTCTACTATGCTACCTAAGGACGAACATGTGTCAATAAACAAGCACATCACACACTTCATTATTATAATTACCCATTCATGTCATGAAATAAATCTTTATTAATTAGAAAATGTCATTCTAATGGCTTTTCAGGGCATATTCTTTAACAATCTCCCAATTGCCCTTAAAGCAAGTCATGCATGTATCTTAGACCCATTACCTCTAGATGCTTGTCAGATACCTTTTGACTAAGGGACTTGGTCAAAGGATCTACCACATTGTCCACTAAAGCTACATTAGGTATGGCCACATCCCCTCTATCGATAACCTCTCGTATCACATGATATTTTCAAAGGACGTGCTTTGACTTCTGATGAGACCTTGGTTCCTTTGCTAGAGCGATCACCTTGCTTTTATCACAATACAGTGTAATAGGTCTCTCACCAAAGGGCACGACTCCAAGTTCATCTAAACTTCCGCAGCCATACCGCCTCCTTCATCGAAAGCGATGTATTCTGCCTCAGTCGTGGAGTCCGTTGTGGTGTCTTGCTTGCAACTCCTCCATGAAACTGCTCCATTAGCTAAGGTGAAAACAAAACCTGATGAGGATTTCATGTCGCATAGTCTGACTGAAAATCCGCATCGGTATATCCAGAAACGACTAATTTGTTTCCTCCATAAACTAAATAGTAATGTTTAGTTCTTCTGAGGTACTTAAAGATATGCTTAATTGTCGTCCAATGCTCTGTACCTGGATTTGATTGATATCTATTAACCACACTTACAAAGAAATAAATATCTGACCTTGTACACAACATGACATACATCAAGCTTCCCACTCCCAACGCATAGGGAATCCTGTTCATTTCTTACTTCTCTTCAGATGTCTTTGGAGACATCTTCTTAGAGAGCTTGATTCCATGCCTGAAAGGTATTAACCCTTTCTTGGAATCTACCATATGATACTTGGCTAATATCTTATCTATGTAAGCTTCCTCTGATAGTCTAAGTGTCCTATTCCTATGGTCTCTAAACAATTTAAGGCCAAGGATGCAAGACGTTTCACCCAAATTCTTCATAGCAAAGGTATTAGATAGACATACTTTTGTATTAGACAACATTCTAGCATCATTCCAAATGAGTAGAATGTCATTTACATACAAAACAAGAAATGTTACAGCACTCCCAATGACCTTTTGTAAACACAAGCCTCATCTACATTTTGAGTATAGCCAAACTCTTTGACTGCTTAATCAAATGAAGATTCCAACTAGGGATGCTTGCTTTAATCCATAAATGGATCTTTGAAACTTGCGCACTTTCTGACTTCCTTCTCCGGCAGCTTCAAAATCTTCTGACTGGATCATATAGATATCCTCTTGGATGTTTTCATTCAAGAAATTAGTTTTGACATCCATCTGTCATATCTCGTAGTCATAGTGTGCTGAGATAGCTAATAGAATCATAATAGACTTTAGCATGGCTACCGGTGAGAAGGTTTCCTCATAGTCAATTTCAGCCTTTTGACTATATCCCTTCGCCACTAACCATGCTTTGTAAGTCTCTACCTTACCGTCAGGGCCATTCTTCCTCTTGAATATCCATTTGCATTCAATGGGCTTAACTCCCTCTGGTGGATCAACTAAAGTCCAGACTCCGTTACTGTACATGGAGTCCATTTCGGATTTCATAGCTTCCATCCATTTTTCCGAATCGATGTCTAACATTGCTTCTTTGTAGTTAAGGGGATCATTATCATTTTTATTTGAAATCATATCATATTTTTCACCCAAGTAGACTAATCTATCAGGTTGTGTGATCACCCCCTTCTACTATGTTGGAGTGTTTGTATAGATATAGTGGGCTCTTGCTCAGTGTCTTCTTCTGTTTCCATTGGAGTTTCAGGTTGCTCTTTCAAGGCAATCATGTCCCTCCTGACAGTATCTTGGATGAACTCTTCTTCCTAAAACACCGCATTCCTGCTTACAAAACAGTTTTGCTCGCTTGGGTTATAGAATATATAACCCTTTGTTTCCTTAGGATATCCAATGAAAATACACCTTTAAGATATAGAGCTATTCTATAACCCTTTGTTTCCTTAGGATATCCAATGAAAATACACCTTTAAGATATAGAGCGCCGTTTCTAGAGCATATCCCCATAGAAACAGAGATGCTTCTGCGAAACTCATCATAGACTGAGCCATGTCCAACAAAGTCATATTTCTACATTCTCAAACACCATTCAATTCTGGTGTTACAGGTGGGGTCCATTGAGAGATGATTCTATTTTTCTTTAAGTAATCCCTAAACTCATCCGAGAGATGTTCTCCACCTCTATCAGAGAGAAGAGTCTGTATTCTTTTATTTAACTAATTCTCTACCTCATTCTTGAACTCTTTGAACTTTTCAAAGGTCTCAGGCTTACGTCGTATAAGGTACAAATATCCGTACCTTGAATGGTTATCCCTAAAAGTCACGAAGTATATCAGCCCTCCTCTTGCCGGATGAGAAATGGGTCCATACACATCACTATGTATAATCTCCAACAAATCTTGGGATCTTCCACTCTTGCCTTTAAAGGGAATTTTGGTCATTTTACCTCAAAGACATGGTTCACAAGTTGGAAAAGGTTCCACTTGGATAGAATCCAATGGACCGTCTTTTACCAATCTTGTAATCCTATCTAGGTTAATATGGCCTAATCGAAGATGCCATGTGTTGGATTAGGGGTATTCCTTGTCCTTTTGAGGTTTGAAATATTTTGAATAGAATAACCTCAATGTTACTTAAATTTTCTAACGCATTTACTATAAATAATCCATCAACTAATGTACCTTCTGTAGTCATGGAATTTTCGTGTTTGATAAAAACACCACTTTTTTCAAAAGTTGTTGAATAACAATCAATCAAAAGTTAAAAACTGAAATAAACTTTCGTTGCTGTGAACACTAGGGTTAAGTTCCTCTTCCAGTCCACATAGTTTGGACTACTAAGTTTGTTGTCTTCAAGAATCCTAACTAATAGATTGAAAGATGTCATATCTAATGCAAAGGAAATGAGGCATAAAATAAGCAAGACTGACCATTTTAGATCTTCTCATGACATATAACCATTAGATCTGGGTTTTTTATCTGTAATGGTACTGCCCATTGTTTGTTTCATTTATGTGCCCCTCAAACACATAAACCAAGAGAAATAATATGATTTCTCCAATGGGCATCGGATGTTCATCAATAACAACTTTGTTGAGTATGAGTGGATTCATCTAATCCATCATATTATAATTATGATATCCGATTTGATTTTGGCCTCTAAGCATCGCATTGTATCTATCTGTAGACACCCCATTTTGACTGAACCCTTTTACACCTTGTTTTGAATAAAACCCTATTAAACTAGTGAACTAGAGTCCCAAATTGTGCCCTAGAGTAGGTTAGAATCCCAGGTAGGTCCCTTTAAAATTTTGTTGAAATCCGTAGAGGTTCGCCTTGCAAACGAGCGTAGTAGGTAATGTAGCGTAGAATAGTGTATCAGAAGGGGAGTGGTTTATCCACTTTGGGGGGCGGTTTAGTTAGTGTAATTTGTAGTAGAGGGTTGTCTCAGATAACTTAAAGGGTTCGAATTTTCCTTAATTTTTCACTAAAATTTTTCTTGTCGACCACCTTTATCCACTCAAAACCAAGTTGAAATACACATGGGAGGGTGTCCAAGCAACTAATGGGGCATAAAAATTTTGAAAATTTCTATAAATAACCAATCAGCCCTCTCATTTGGGAGTTTTCATTTTTTTAAAGCTAGGATTTCTCGAGAGATCCCTTTTAGAGAGACAAAGAGAGATTTTCCCCCAATTTGGAACCCTAGCTCCTTATTCCTTCTTCTCCGACCAATTTTCCGGCCGGATAATCTTCTCCGACGAGCACAAGCTCCGGCCGGATCTATCATCTGTTCGATTATCTTGCTTTGCTACTTTTCCTTGCTATGATTTCACTTGTACTAAACCTTATTCTTTCTTAGATTTTCAAGACCTTAGATGAATTTTGTCAAATCTAAGATTCAAGCTCTTTAGTTAGGATTCGGTCCTCTTAAAGTTAGATCAGACCTTTAATTTCTTGACACATATTTTTAAATCCAAGGTCTGGATAGTTAAACTCAAATTTTAAAGAGAATAGAGAGCAATCATCTCAAATTGGTGAAGAGACGAAGTCGATCTCTCATTTGGAAGTATATAGGTTCGAATCATCTCAATTTGAGCATGGATTTCAGCATAAAGGTAAGTAAGTTTATTATATTCTTCTTATTTTCTTCATTTTGTTATCTGAGAAACCTCAATGGCAATTTATTTCATAGTTCATCTTGTTATCTGAATTTTAAGCTCTCAGGTATTTTCTAAAATTTCGTGACTTGTTCAGTTTTGTGATTTCTTTTAGTTTTAAATGTCATGTTCAAAACCTCATCTTTATTATAGTTTAAATTATATATTTCGAAGAAGGAAATTTAATCCTCAGGTTACGATTTTGGATCTTATTATTTTGAAATGGTAATATATGATACTAACTGATGATTGAACTTCAAAATAGCTAAGAAATGACTTGTGTTGGATTTCAAAAGCTATAAAATTTTCTTTAACCATGTATAGAGTCATCAGTTTATGCTGATTTTAATATCTCAGGACATTTTCTGAGAATTAATTGTGAAGTCTGCAGGTTTAAGTTTTATGCTCGGGTCAAAAAATTTTAGATAGTGATGTAGTATATATTTGGTCTCATTGTTCACAAAGGCTATTTATCTTTCTTTATTGAAGTGCATTATGTGTTCTTAATGACAAAATTTATAGTTGTATATCTTAGTTTCTTGCATGAATAGCTAGCAGAGTTAAGTTGTGGCTATAATTTCTTGCTTAAACAATATGCATTTGGGTCAACGATGGACTGGTAAGTGTTGAATGTATGGGTGATTGTTTACTTGATAAATGTATATAAATCATGATGTGTGTGGTCTGTTGTGGTTGGTTGCTTGTGCAATATATAATGTTACGGCATGCAGGATCAAATTAATGGTTATATTACGGCAGTTTTCTTTTATGTCAGCTTTTAAAATGTTTGAGTTGCTTCAGTATGTAAATGAGATACATAATTCAGCTATTTACCTTTGTGATACTTGAAAAATGATACCAAATTGATTGAATTTTAGTGTGCATAGTCTAACTGGTTCCTTGATGATAAAAAATGATATTGAGGAGCTGTCTTTTGATAAGAATGTAGCTTGATTGGTCCCTCTCTTGTGGTAGAGGCATATAAAGGGATATTAGTATTGGTCATGATTCAATGTATGTAGAATTTACTTGTTTAGGAATGGCATCAGTGCAGGAATAGTATAGGGTCTGTTATGTTATCAATATAGATAAGATTTCATGGGGGTCATTTTATCATTAAATTCAGTGCTTAAATGTTCAATAAGATTTTGTTATTTTTCTGTTTTTGTTTTAAAGATAATTCTTTGTTTTGTTAATTTGTGGGAATAATGTCAGCATAAATAGGTCATTTAGCAATAGAAGTAGCATTGGACATAAGGCTTTTAGCCGTTTATGCTATTAAAAGAAGAAGAAGAGAAATGTGTATAGTGCAGATTTGAAGAGCAATAGTATTCATAATTTTGCTTCCCTGTGTGGACTGATCTTCAATTGTATGTGTATAGTGCAGATTTGAAGAGCAATAGTATTCATAATTTTGCTTCCCTGTGTGGACTGATCTTCAATTGTATGTTTATAGCACTTTCTTTTGTATAGTAGCCCCTCTGTAGTTGATGAGTGATGAAAAATCCACAGCAGATACTATATTTATTATTTCTTTTCATATATAATGAAGACACTTCCAAATTCCATAGTTCATGTCATTAAAACTTAAGTTTTTATCATGTTACAATACCATTAATGTGTCATGGCTTGTGACGCAAATTTAAATGGAAAATATTGGCACAATTCAGTGTTTGTATAGTTAGGTGTTTGAATAGTATGATACTTATGTAGTTCAGTGTTTTTTTAGTTCAGCGCTTGTATGGTTCAAAGCTTGAATAAGTTCTGTACTTTTGGTGGTAATTTTTTATTGGCTCAGGTATAATTGCTAAAGCCATGACAACTCGTTGAACTGAAATGAGATAGATTTATGTATTGATAGGCATGTAAATCTTGCTCGCTTCTCCTATTTTCTGTTCACTAATCAGATTATATATAAGTCTTGTATTTTATAGGGAGTGTTTTTTTTAGAAATTTGAACTTTACTGAACATGATAAATTTATTTTGTCTCCGCTACACTATTAGCACTACAGGTTTAGTAGTTGCACCCATTCAAATTTTTCCTTACACTATTAGCACTACAGGTTTAGTAGTTACATCCATTCAGTTTTTTTTTTTCTACACTCTTAGTACTGTAGGTTCAGTAGTAGCAATTTGACAAAAAAAAATTTAAGGACTTGTTAGGATACTTTGTGTAATGTATGTTGGTGGAAATACATTGCTATTGCAACAATTTAGATATTTGCATTTTTAATGGGGATCAAGGAACAAGAAGTGACATGTTAGTTTGTCAATAGTTCTACACCAACCGAGCATTACATCTAAATATGACTATGGTGTATTTTGATACTAGTTTTAGGCACTATTGGAACATGATGTACTGAGATTTGTGTGTGTATTCAATCCTTAACTTGAGGACTTTTTATAGTTCACTTTATATTGTGGTAGTTACACTAACAGGTTTTGACAAAAGCATTTAGTTCAAATTTTTTATTTTGTTCCATTAACATGTTTACATATATTTGTTTTCTATTATAAGCATCAACTCATGTGGTGTTGCTTTGTGTGTTCCCTTTGGCCTTTGACCAAAAGGGTGAAAATATTTTAAAAATCTAAAAAACACTTTGAACATTTAAAATCCAAAAACATCAGAAATTTGAAACTAAAAAACATTAGAAATTTGAAACTCAAAAACATCAGAAATTCAAAAATAAAAGATATTTGAAAAGTTAAAATTTTAGGAGCGTACTAGGAAAGTTTATTTCTGAACTACGTTGGCTTGATCCCCTCCCACGGAGTACGTAGGCAGTTTGAGATTTTCATCCCAAGTCCAGTCAAATTTTGTAAATAAATCATTTAACCCTTTTAAAAATACAAAAAAAATCTTTCATAAAATATGTTTTTGAGAAGATCTTCCTTTAGAGTTAGGAGTTTGTCCTAGATAGAGTATTTTGGTATTTTGTGTTTGTTTTAGAGTTAGGAGTTTGTCCTAGCTAGGAGTTTGTCACCGCCTCTGCCCGGTCAGTTGACGATACTCTTCGCCGACTGATGACTAGAGTAGGATGCGTTAGTGATCCCATTATTTTTCTTAGAGTTACAGCCTAGTTCACATAAGATATAGGAACTACTTGCATTAGTTTAGGGCTAAACTTGCATTTAGTTAGGGCATATAAGGAGTCATAAAATCCATAATTCACTTTAACCTAAACAATGTTTAAGAAGCTTTAAAAATCAGTCCGGTCTTTTAGGTCGAGTCTAGAATAGTGGTCTAGATGTCTTAGGCATCATAGTTTAGAAAAGGCGTGCAAGAACTTCGTGGCCTTGATTCTGTGAGGCGGGGATAAGTAGGCGGCTTTGGATGAACATCAGACCATCCGAAGATTCGGACGAAAACGTTTATAGTCTTAGGGTTTGTTGTTAGTGTTTTTTAGAGTTTGTGTTTGTGGTTATCATTTTTTCTTGTATGTTTTCTTTCAGATTGAGATTTTTTCTTTATTTGATTACTTACATGCTTAATTGTAGTTTGCTTGTATCTTTATTGCTTTGCTTATTCATATGCTTAGTTATAGCACTTACATGCTTACTCATATTGATCATATGCTTAGCTGTAGTTGTCTATTGCTTTTCTTGCTTATCATATCGTATTATACTTGCTCATTTATTTGCCATATACCAGTTTAGCTATAACATGCATGTGTTTGCTACCAGAAGTTAGACACCAATTAGGCATGTCACTCATGACCTAGCCGTGCTTAGGTGACACTTCGTTTATTTATTTTGTGTGTGCTCATTATTCCATCCCTGGGTCATGCATGTTTAGGTAGACATTATCTCGGGGATGCTTGTTCCCATTTCACATGATTTTTGCCCAAAATTCTTCAAAGTTAATGAAAATGGCATAAGAGACTGAATGCTTGCACTCGGGCGGATGGGGGTGCTCTTCAGACCTTCCCCATTCGTAATCAGGCACGGACTCATATATATTTCTGGTTATTCATTGCACAGAGGATTTGTTTTTTGGGTTCCATGGCCTATCCATGGATGGCGACTCTGAGTTGTTTTAGGTACGCCTTGGCTTCGAGACTTTTATCTCCGGATCAAGAAGTGTCTCATTTATATCGCCACTCATGCTATGCTATGGGGGTAGCACCATTTCGAGAGTTCCTTGGTAGATCTCTCCTTCATGTGGAGATCCAAAGGACAGACGGGGACTCGTTCCCATGCTGCCTCCTCAGGATCGGGGTCCACACTATCCTTTGGGCATCAACACTCTTTGCTTCGTTAAGCTAACACCCACTGTCTCGGAATCATTTTACAAAACATATTAGCTTCTGCTTTGGCATATGACTAATGTATTTTGCAAATATCCCTTATCCTTATAGGAATTTATTAGTTACTTTAGATAGAAAATCAAGATCTGCTTCTGCTTTAGCATATGCCCGTCTTGTTCTCTAAACTAGCCAACCAATAGATGGCTATGGAAGGCCATGGAGATTAATCATTTTGATTTAAATCCCCATTTACAACTTAATATTTTATAAAGAGGGCTTCTTTTAAGTGGGAAAAACTTATTCCTATGTATGCATCTAAAACAAACCATCCAATGGAAATACACACATAAGGAAATGAAACTGCAATCATCCATCACACATTCAAACCATAAAAAGTAAAACAACCACATCCATAAGATTAATTTTGGCATCTTGGATTTATAGGGATTCTCCCACTAACCTTTTAAGAATTATCTAACCATTTTAGACTTAGTTAATCCCCATAATTCCTATTACCAAAATTAAGGGTGAAATTTGGGCAACTATTCACTATTCACAATAGAAAAAATCCGCCGACCTCAGACGATTTTTCAAAGGTATTGGTACTGATTTACTTCACCATTTTAAGTATTTTAGATCACTAAAAATCATAAAGAATGCGTTCGCCCTCCATTGAATTGATAGAATCGAGGTCCGCCATCGTCTATAGCCTTCTTGAAGCATCGTCATGCCCAAGTTCTTTGATTGTTCGATTGACCACCTCATGAGCGATTTTATCTCTTCATTGCTTCTAATGTAATTGTGGTACCCGGATCCCGCGAGAGGGGTGTGGGGCGCGAGCCGCCGCTCTCTCTCTCTTGGTCTCTCGTATCCACGCGATTGGCGTGTGCATTTTATTATTGATTTGAATTAATCTTTCCTGTGAACTTGGGATCACTAAGGCAATCCGAATTCCACACGAAAGAGACTGACAGAGTCGCCACCTAGATGTGGGATCTAGGACCCGTAATTAACCAGAAATCTAGACTCGCTACCTGGTTACGAGAATGGAAGGTATGGGGAGTTATCCACCACATGCACCATTCTTGCCCGATAATCGGTCTTCGATTCCAAAAGCTAACTCTTTTAAATTTATTTTAAATGGCTCATTCAACTCTATGTTAATGTGCGAACTAAGTGACATGCATCCTATGATCTAATTTCAATGTGAATCCTAAATGTGTATCTTGATTTATTAATTTGTCTGGATTCAATCTAAGTGAAAGTTCTCCTAAAATTCTAATTTCATGGAAAGTCCTAAGTGATTTGATTAAGCATTTACAAGAAAATTAATATACAAAACACCACAATTTGTTTGTGGTGCCGACTCGCGGGTGGTATGCCATCAGACATCCAAGCTGCCTACGTACCCAAGCCTCACTGGGATCAGAGTCGACGTAGTTCGGTGCACCTAAGCTAAGTTACATATGCCTAACTCAACTAAGACACCGACCTAGACGGGATTGACTGTTTCAACAGTTTTAGGAGAAGTTATTTAATTCAAGTTGAAGATTTTATTATCTTAGGATTTCATCTAAGATGCTATATGATTCTCATCTAAATGCAAATGGTCCCTTAGACTAATGCAGGTTTGCCTTACATCCTAGTTTACTAGGCTTGTCCTAGGGAAAGATTGGGTGACTAGTGTAACTAGACCTATGGCACGGTTGCTATACATAGCAAGCGTCCGTGATGAGGCCGGACTCCTAACTCTAGGACTCCCTAAAACTTAGGACACGACACGACACCGGTGTTCCTAAATTGGGCTCTAAGGGTCCTTACGACGGAAACCGTGATCCAACGGTTCTGAAAGACACAAGACAAATCGATTTAAATTCTCGAGGTTAGTGAAAAAAGGGATGGAAGAGATGATGAAATAGTGTGAGGGAATGAGAAAGATAGAGAAAGGTGCGACTGAACTTGGGAGTACCAAATTGCCTACGTACCCCGCGATGGGGATCAAGCCACACGTAGTTCCGTTGGGGAGGTTGCTTGGATTTTGGAAAACAGGTTTGGTATTTGGATCAGGAATCGGGTTTGTATTTGAGCATTGGACTTGAGATTCAAAAACATTGATATAGCAATGGGATTTTGGAATTGGGAATTTGCATCAAAGAATTGAGCATATTGGAATCATCAAGGGTTTGAATTTTCGGAATTCAAAGTGGGCGGGCTTATGAGATTCGGCCAAATGGATTCAGACATGCGACTCGGATTGTGTTGGGATATGACTTGGTTGGATTGGGTTAATGGTTAGGGTCAAGTGAGTCGGGTCTAAGTTAGGAGCAAACCCGAGACTAGCCATGGTCTAACTAGGAGGAAGCAGGGTACAAACCAGGGTGCGGACCAGGGTGCACCAGGGTGCGAACCAGCAGGGAACCAGGGTGCGAACCAGCAGGGAACCAGGGTGCGAACCAGCAGGGGAACCAGGGTGCAACCAGCAGGGAACCTGGGTGCAACCAGCAGCGAACCTGGGTGCAACCAGGGTCTAACCAGAGTGCGAACCAGCAGGGAACCAGGGTGCGAACCAATATCGAACCAGGGTGCGAACCAGTAGGGAACCAGGGTGCAACCAGCAGGGAAGCAGGGTGCGAACCAGTAGGGAACCAGGGTGCGAACCAGTAGGGAACCAGGGTGCAACCAGCAGGGAACCAGGGTGCGAATCAGTAGGGAACCAGGGTGCAACCAGCATCGAACCTGGGTGCAACCAGCAGCGAACCTGGGTGCAACCAGGGTCTAACCAGAGGCTAACCAGGGGGAAAACAGACCCTACATGCTTCCTAACATGGTTTTTCTTTTAAAGTAAAAGATATGCATGAAAACAGACCCTACATAGAATTGAAATAAATGCCTACCTCTTTGGAAACCCACTTTGTGTTTGATTTTTCTTTGATGGTAATTCCTTGAAGATGATTCCTTGCTTGATAATGACTGCTTTTGATATATATCACCCAACGTATAAAATCACCCGATCCGGCAAGGATGGCCGAACCCTTGAAGAGATGAGGGAGAGGGATGAATTTTCTAAGAGAGGGGTTCTTTTTCTTCTTTTCTTGGATGGTGGGATGAGAGGGTATTTATAGGAGAATGGGATAGGAGGTTAGGTGAGGTTAGGTGGTTTTGGATGGTTAGGATGAGAGGATGAGGTTAGGTAAGGTTAGGTGGGGTTAGGTAAGGTTAGGTGAGGTTAGGTGAGGTTAGGTGAGGTTTGGATGGTTAGGATGAGAGGAGAGGTTAGGTGAGGTTAGGTGAGGTTTGGATGGTTAGGATGAGAGGAGAGGTTAGGTGGTTTTGGATGGTTAGACCCAGGTCAAGATCTGCCATTGATCTAACGATTTACGGAAATCGGGTCTCGGAATGGAATCAGGGTCCGGGCTATGAAGTGACCCTAGCTTATTTTGTCCCGATTGATGATCCGTAAAGTCAGATCAAGATATTAATGACCTAAAACATATAAATCAATGATAGAGGGGGTTCTCACATGGATTTAACACACTAATTTATTTGTTGATTAAAACAAAACAAAATGGGGTGTCTACAGATGCCCCTCTTTGGTAGAGATGACGTAGTCATTGAATACCAAAGTTAAAAATGACAGAACCATTTTGCGTAGCTTTAATCGACAAAGGACTCTCTAGACACAACGCACCTTAACATAATGCAAAACCTTAGATGAAACCCTAGAACTTGAATAATAAAAAAAACTCGATGCGGCGCCGTTCACAAACGGGCAATTAGAGAATGAGATATCATTTTCGAATGGATTCTGAAGGGAAAGGACAAAGATCGCTCTCAAACAGTTTTTAGAAGGAGATGAGACGCCGCTCACAAGCGGGTTCAACGAGGATAAGAAGCATTCCCAAATGGACTTGGATAATGAGGCACCGTTCACAAACGGCCTCAAGGAGGATAGAAAACCATTCACAGATGGACTCGAGAAATGAGGCACCGTTCACAAACGGGCTCAAGGAGAAGACAAGACCATTCACAAATGGACTCGAGAAATGAGGCACCGTTCACAAACGGGCTCAAGGAGAAGACAAGACCATTCACAAATGGACTCGAGAAATGAGGCACCGTTCACAAACGGGCTCAAGGAGGACGATACCATTCACAAATGGATTCGAGAAAAGAGGCACCATTCACAAACGGACTCAAGGATAAGACAAGACCATTCACAAATGGACTCAAGGATAAGACAAGACCATTCACAAATGGACTCGAGAAATGGGGCACCATTCACAAACGGGCTCAAGGAGAAGACGAGACCATTCACAAATGGACTCGAGAAATGAGGCACCGTTCACAAACGGGCTCAAGGAGAAGACGAGACCATTCACAAATGGATTCGAGAAATGAGGCACCGTTCACAAACGGGTTCAAGGAGAAGACGAGACCATTCACAAATGGACTCGAGAAATGAGGCACCTTTCACAAGAGGGCTCAAAGAGGACATGAGACCATTCACAAATGGACTCAGAAAATGAGACACCGTTCACAAACGGGTTCAAGGAGAAGACGAGACCATTCACCAATGGACTAGAGAAATGAGGCACCATTCACAAACGGGCTCAAGGAGGACATGAGACCATTCACAAATGGACTCAAAAAATGAGACACCGTTCACAAACGGGTTCAAGAAGAAGACGAGACCATTCACAAATGGACTCGAGAAATGAGGCCCCGTTCACAAACGGGCTCGAAGAATTTAGAGATTTTTTTTATGAACTTGAATTTGACATAGGATTGGATTTTTTTTTGAATTAAGGATTTTTTTTTTTTGAACTCAATGAAATCGGGGACATTATAGATCGTGCCCAGTAAAGATATTGGAAACCAAGACTTTGACGAATGATGAGACGACCAACCTTATGAACGAAGAACCATTAGTAACAAGAATGGATTAGGAACACTTTTATGAAACTTCAACAAGATTTTTCTCAATGAGACTGTTGGTCTTGTCTTCTGGGGATTTTGATAACTGAAACCTTGAACAAGATACTTGAAATTGGTAATTTAGAACAACGGCTCTCTAACATGGAAAAGCGGGATCTGTTTTTTGACAGGTGCTTAGATGAACATTTCTTGACCAGGATAGTATTTAACTAACCAGAAGGAAATTCTGAATTTTAATGGTTCATCTTTCTGAGAAATTGGCTCAACCACCATTGCATCTGGGGCTCTTCCAAGCTTAAGGTGCCTTCCTGGGGTATGATCTTTTTATGGAAGCTGGGCCTTCTGATGTTTCTACTTCTGAACTCTTCTGAGTTGATCTTCTTTGAAATGTAGCTGTTTGACTAGATCTCGAACCCTTTCAGGTATAATTGCAGGGAGCTGCCTAGGCCGGGCCTCCTTCACCAAGACAGTTACATCATTTGGACATAAGAACGATGATTGACTCTTTCTAAAGAGAAAACTTAGATGAAAGGCACTACTCAAAGGATTGAGCAGCCCTGAAGGAGTGAGCTTAGAATAACAAAGATTGACTGACTATACTGACAAACACAGTGATGCTTCTGACTTAGTTAATATTTTGTTTGGTAAGTCTATCCTTTCGAGGAATAGTTTTTCAATTAGTAAACACTGGACTTTTTCCTTAAAACAGTAATGCCTCAAGGATTTAATTACGTCCCTTAAGATTGCTTAGCTTCAATGCCCCCAGTTTTGAGGATATCACTTGAATTTGCTTGAATTTCAGTTGATCTTCAGTCTTGATACCGGCTGTAGCCTTCTTATACTGATTCTCTTACCGTGACCAAGTTACCTCTTCAGGGTTTTTAACTTGGCGGACCGTGCTAGCCTTAACTTTTGCCTGAACCACCTTTCTAGGTTTTCGATCCAGCAGGCTATCCCCTTAGCTTTTGCCTAAGCCGCCCTTTCGGGTTTTCAACTTAGCAGGGGAATGATCTTAAATTTTGCCTAGACCGCCCTTTCAGGTTTTCAGTCTAGCAGATCTTCAAACTCCGTTCTTTTTCTTATTCATCATCATTTCATTTTTTTATTGTGTCTCGGGACCTAGCTCATTAGTTCTGAACACCAGAAGGACTTTTATAGGTAGGATAGGGCTTTTCAAAGAATGGCTTAAGGCTCAACAAAGATTTCGACCGAACCTGTGAACAGGTTGCCTACATATCCCAAGGTAGGAATCAGGTCGTGTGTAGTTCAGGGCGAATGCCCCTAGTTTGAAGATCAATTGTTTGAAGGTTAATTGATTTTTTTCCTTTTTTCTTTTCTTTCTGGAACAATTAACTTCTCTTCTTTTGGAACTTGTCCCTCTTTTTTTTTTTTTTTCACGGAGTTTGACGGCATTTCCAGGTAAGATAATGGATTTTCTTCTTTCAAGATTCTAATGCGTGCTTTCGGCTTTCATAGAGCGAAACTTGTTCCTTGACATCCTCCATCTATGGATTTGTAACTCTTGATATCTGATGACCACTTTTCAATACTTGCTCTTGAACTTCTTATCTTGAATTTGTTGGCTTCATGTTATGAATTTGAGAACCAAGGTCATTGATTGGAAATATGAAAGTTATTTCCACTCTATGCCCCTTGCATAGCATATGATATTCACTTCATTCTTTCTTGAACCTTCTATCTGGGTCTTTCTCTTGACATTAATGGTAACGCTTACGGGACCATCTTTTTATCCTCAAAACGGGTTTACCAATTCTTCACACTCTTCAGAGGGTAATGTATTTTCAATCGGCATTTATTGGATCAAGGTTTCAGTGCCAGTGTTTACCACTTCAATTTCATCTTTGAAAGGCTGAGATTGGCGCTCCTCCTCTTGTTCAAGTAATCGTTGTGACTCAAGTGGAGTTTCGTCAATTTTGTTCTCATTTGAGGAGGGAGTCTTATTTTAAGATCAGAAGCACACTTAAGAAATAGACACAAGTGAACTATTGGAACTGAAACTTTATTTAAAGAAAAAGATACTACATCTGACAACCTATCCTGAACATGTTCAGGATTCACAACTCTAAAAGAAAAACAAAAGATAACTTGCCTAGACTAGGCATTAACCTAGAACTGTAGAACCGGACTCAACAATTGTACTGACCATGATGGCTGACTCAAAATAAAATAGTAAACGACTAAAACTTTAACTGCCGCAACTGTCTAGCTTCGGAGGCTCGGTGAAAGCTGGCTCATAAATGGTACTTTCAACTTTGGATTCGCAACCGGACCTGTGCCCCTTTGAACCTTCAGTTATTTAAGCATTGCGAACGGCTGGCGGCAGTACTGCATGATTCGGTAATAGGTTATTGGTAGCAACGGGACTTGGCTCAAACACAAGGCTTTTATTGTCGAGCAACCTCTGGATTCTGAATTTTAAGGCAATGCAATTATCAGTGAGATGGCCAGAATTTCTATGGTATTCGCAGTGTTGATCTGTTCGCCAATTTGCTGGTAAAGGATTAGGAAGAGCCCTAATGTCGGGCAGGATTATGCGACCTGAAGCTAGACACTCCTTGAGTATCTCAGATGGCGGAAGAGGGAGAGGGGTAAATTCTGTCTGGGCCTGTGGCCGAGGTGCGACAGCAAGTTGGGTATAATCCATCACCATGGGGTTCTGAGGTTTTGAAGGCTGAGGCTTGGAGCGGGAAAGGTTATTAATTTCAGCTGATGGAGGCTTCCTGAATTCTCTGGTATTCGGGTTACTTCGGTTGAACACACCTTGAGCCATAGCCTCCTCTATTTGGGTGCCTGCCACGATAAAGTGTTTGAAGTCCGGATAATACTGCAACGACATGTGATACTGGAGCTGGGGGGAAATATTTTTCATGATTATTTGGACCTGCTCTTCCTCAGAAGGGCGCTCCATCATCTGCGCTGCTGTTCTCCTCCATCTTTTCACAAAAATTAGGAAGGACTCCCTCGAGTCTTGCTTGGTCCTTTCCAAATCCTTTCTAGTGATTTCTGTACCATCATCATATTTGAACTGCCTGATGAATTGCTCGCCGATATCCTTCCATGTCTTGTAACGAGTCTTGTCCAAGACCATGAACCACCTCCTGGCAACCTTGGTCAGGGAAACCGGGAACAATTGAGCCATTTGCTCAGAAGATAAGCCTTGAGGCTGACACATGATGGTGAACATTTGCAAATGTGTGATTGGACAACCCACACCATCATATTTATCAAAGTCCGGCATTTGAAAATTGGCTGGGAGACGGATTTCTGGGAACAGTGTGAGATCACTCGGATTGAAACCACCTTGGTCTTGAAACTGAATGTCCTGAACCTTCCTGGTAAGACTTTCTAATTTCTCCATAACTACTTTATCAACCATGGACTGAGAAGGCCTGCTGCGATTTTCGCTGTACTGCTCTTTTTCAAAATCTTCTTCAGTTTTGTCAGGGATAGGAATGAACACTGGCTGGGCAGGTGCGGCTGAAGTAACTGTATGGTGCATGGACCCTTTATCTTTGGACAACGATGGCCCCAACTTTTCAGAAAGCTGGGCCTTGATAACTCGGTTCTCTTCTTTGAGTTCTTGAAGCTGCTGGAGAATCAAGGTAAGAGTATCGATAATGGCAGCGGGTGGAAGACCATCTTGGTTGTCTGCCATTGGCGAAGATGAGGTTGAGAAAGAAGGAGATGCTGGGATTCTCAGGGAAGGTGGCGGAGAGACAGATTTTCTCTTTAACCGTGAAGAAATCCGAACCCAAGGAGTAGCAGGGTTAGCTATGGTGTTTACTGCTCTGTCATGGAAATAATGAACACGAGGTATATGAGCTTGACATTCATGGAGTGTTTCTTCTCAATGACTGAAAAATATTACACATTTAAGCAAGTAATTGGGATAATAGAATGAATCCTAAAGGACCAAGACATGACAATGATGACAGATTCGCATAGGGGAATGCCCTTAGTTCAAGGATTATGAGAGTAAACTCTGAAGGATTTAGCAGAAATATTCTTGAAAAAGGTAGCCCCTAGAGGAGGAAGAGATCAAGGGTACAGGCAAGATTGGATCATCAAGATTGCACGATCAAATGATTGAGACACAATTTCCGCCAATGAAGACACAATCGAATCCCACAAAAGACGAATGATAGACACATGATCAAAAGATGAGATTGCATAGGATTACTTTCAACGGATAGATCATGAATGACTAATCCTATGAGATCTTTGGAAATGATGGGATTTATATCCTAACCCCAAAGGGAAAGTTTTTATTCTTCACACATTTTATCAGTGTTACCTGAAGGCATCAACCCTAATCCTAATCTAGCGGAGTGGAGATAGGATCTCAACTCATGACTTTGTTTGTGTACCTAGGACCGATCGTAGCCATTGGAAGATGGACTACGGTCTAATCTAGACACAAATGGGTAGGATATCCTAAACTAGGCTCACACATGTGATGCACATGTGTTCGTATACTACATGCATGTGTGGGTTAATCTAGGGGTAAGGCCAAGAGTTCCCTTAGCGCGAATCCATGTTCGATATACTGTACCAGTGTCCGGCGTATCAGTACGTGAACAATAGATCCGTTTACGCACCATAAAGGTACTAGGCTAAGGGTGGAATGCTTCTCTAGCACAGAGGCACCAGGTGATGAAATCCCAGTCAACCATGCTAGATAACACTCCGGGTTCCTAAAATAGGACGTGTGTGAATGTGAGATGCAAGGGTTTAGATGCAAGTGATGTAAGTGTGTGCAATAAGTTCGCGCAATCTATGATGCCTTCAGGTTTTGTTAAATTAAGTTCGAGTAAAATGTGATGAGAGAAAATAAAACAAGACAAACTAATCTAACAAGTATAGAGTTTTTATGAGCCAGTTAAATTAAATTCAAATGAATTATCTTTTGAAATTTTAATGAAGTTAGGTGGTCCCCAGCAGAGTCGCCAGACTGTGGTACCCGGATCCCGCGAGAGGGGTGTGGGGCGCGAGCCGCCGCTCTCTCTCTCTTGGTCTCTCGTATCCACGCGATTGGCGTGTGCATTTTATTATTGATTTGAATTAATCTTTCCTGTGAACTTGGGATCACTAAGGCAATCCGAATTCCACACGAAAGAGACTGACAGAGTCGCCACCTAGATGTGGGATCTAGGACCCGTAATTAACCAGAAATCTAGACTCGCTACCTGGTTACGAGAATGGAAGGTATGGGGAGTTATCCACCACATGCACCATTCTTGCCCGATAATCGGTCTTCGATTCCAAAAGCTAACTCTTTTAAATTTATTTTAAATGGCTCATTCAACTCTATGTTAATGTGCGAACTAAGTGACATGCATCCTATGATCTAATTTCAATGTGAATCCTAAATGTGTATCTTGATTTATTAATTTGTCTGGATTCAATCTAAGTGAAAGTTCTCCTAAAATTCTAATTTCATGGAAAGTCCTAAGTGATTTGATTAAGCATTTACAAGAAAATTAATATACAAAACACCACAATTTGTTTGTGGTGCCGACTCGCGAGTGGTATGCCATCAGACATCCAAGCTGCCTACGTACCCAAGCCTCACTGGGATCAGAGTCGACGTAGTTCGGTGCACCTAAGCTAAGTTACATATGCCTAACTCAACTAAGACACCGACCTAGACGGGATTGACTGTTTCAACAGTTTTAGGAGAAGTTATTTAATTCAAGTTGAAGATTTTATTATCTTAGGATTTCATCTAAGATGCTATATGATTCTCATCTAAATGCAAATGGTCCCTTAGACTAATGCAGGTTTGCCTTACATCCTAGTTTACTAGGCTTGTCCTAGGGAAAGATTGGGTGACTAGTGTAACTAGACCTATGGCACGGTTGCTATACATAGCAAGCGTCCGTGATGAGGCCGGACTCCTAACTCTAGGACTCCCTAAAACTTAGGACACGACACGACACCGGTGTTCCTAAATTGGGCTCTAAGGGTCCTTACGACGGAAACCGTGATCCAACGGTTCTGAAAGACACAAGACAAATCGATTTAAATTCTCGAGGTTAGTGAAAAAAGGGATGGAAGAGATGATGAAATAGTGTGAGGGAATGAGAAAGATAGAGAAAGGTGCGACTGAACTTGGGAGTACCAAATTGCCTACGTACCCCGCGATGGGGATCAAGCCACACGTAGTTCCGTTGGGGAGGTTGCTTGGATTTTGGAAAACAGGTTTGGTATTTGGATCAGGAATCGGGTTTGTATTTGAGCATTGGACTTGAGATTCAAAAACATTGATATAGCAATGGGATTTTGGAATTGGGAATTTGCATCAAAGAATTGAGCATATTGGAATCATCAAGGGTTTGAATTTTCGGAATTCAAAGTGGGCGGGCTTATGAGATTCGGCCAAATGGATTCAGACATGCGACTCGGATTGTGTTGGGATATGACTTGGTTGGATTGGGTTAATGGTTAGGGTCAAGTGAGTCGGGTCTAAGTTAGGAGCAAACCCGAGACTAGCCATGGTCTAACTAGGAGGAAGCAGGGTACAAACCAGGGTGCGGACCAGGGTGCACCAGGGTGCGAACCAGCAGGGAACCAGGGTGCGAACCAGCAGGGAACCAGGGTGCGAACCAGCAGGGGAACCAGGGTGCAACCAGCAGGGAACCTGGGTGCAACCAGCAGCGAACCTGGGTGCAACCAGGGTCTAACCAGAGTGCGAACCAGCAGGGAACCAGGGTGCGAACCAATATCGAACCAGGGTGCGAACCAGTAGGGAACCAGGGTGCAACCAGCAGGGAAGCAGGGTGCGAACCAGTAGGGAACCAGGGTGCGAACCAGTAGGGAACCAGGGTGCAACCAGCAGGGAACCAGGGTGCGAATCAGTAGGGAACCAGGGTGCAACCAGCATCGAACCTGGGTGCAACCAGCAGCGAACCTGGGTGCAACCAGGGTCTAACCAGAGGCTAACCAGGGGGAAAACAGACCCTACATGCTTCCTAACATGGTTTTTCTTTTAAAGTAAAAGATATGCATGAAAACAGACCCTACATAGAATTGAAATAAATGCCTACCTCTTTGGAAACCCACTTTGTGTTTGATTTTTCTTTGATGGTAATTCCTTGAAGATGATTCCTTGCTTGATAATGACTGCTTTTGATATATATCACCCAACGTATAAAATCACCCGATCCGGCAAGGATGGCCGAACCCTTGAAGAGATGAGGGAGAGGGATGAATTTTCTAAGAGAGGGGTTCTTTTTCTTCTTTTCTTGGATGGTGGGATGAGAGGGTATTTATAGGAGAATGGGATAGGAGGTTAGGTGAGGTTAGGTGGTTTTGGATGGTTAGGATGAGAGGATGAGGTTAGGTAAGGTTAGGTGGGGTTAGGTAAGGTTAGGTGAGGTTAGGTGAGGTTAGGTGAGGTTTGGATGGTTAGGATGAGAGGAGAGGTTAGGTGAGGTTAGGTGAGGTTTGGATGGTTAGGATGAGAGGAGAGGTTAGGTGGTTTTGGATGGTTAGACCCAGGTCAAGATCTGCCATTGATCTAACGATTTACGGAAATCGGGTCTCGGAATGGAATCAGGGTCCGGGCTATGAAGTGACCCTAGCTTATTTTGTCCCGATTGATGATCCGTAAAGTCAGATCAAGATATTAATGACCTAAAACATATAAATCAATGATAGAGGGGGTTCTCACATGGATTTAACACACTAATTTATTTGTTGATTAAAACAAAACAAAATGGGGTGTCTACAGTAATATGAAAATAAACTACCCTAGTGTCCTACACTAGCCTAAATAATATGTAAAACAAAAAAAATTCTTTATGGCTCTGTTCACTTGTTTTCTAGCTGCAGGAAAAGAAAAGAAACGAAAAGAATCTGACCTGGAAAACTGGAAAAGAAAGGAAAAGAAACTGTGAGAAAATTCCTTTTGTGAGAAAATTCCGTTGTTCACTTGGCCGAGAAAGGAAAAGAAAGTATGCATGCAAAAGTGGTTTTCTCAAGAAAGTGATTTTCCCATCCTTTTGGTGAGAAAATTTAGTGGGAAAGTGTAAGAAAGTTGGTTTTCCACGTCATTATTTATATTTTCCACTTATGTAATTCCGCTTTCCCGAGAAAACAAGTGAACGGCGGAAAATGTCAAATCATGTCCAATCACGGGAAAATTTGGCTTACTTTCTTCTCCTTTCCTTTCTCAAGAAGGCAAGTGAACAGAGCCTATGGGAAACCAGTTGTCCGCACAACTGCCTAGATGGAGTACATAAACCAATAAAATCATTAATTATTACATTGCAGACTTTTAATTGCTATATTCCAGCAATATTAAACCATAAAAATAAATAATTAATATCCACAAATATTATCCATATGCATCTCATTCATGGATAGAGGTCAAATAATCCTTTTTGCCCACTTTTCACCGATAGAGATCAAATCATGCTAAAATTAAATTAAATCAATCCTTATGATGTCAGAAGTTAGAACAAAAAAATTCACGTAAAAATGAAGTCGTTTAAGCGAGAAAAGCTCAAAATAGTATTTTTTGGGAACCTTTTCATAATAGCATAATTTTCGAATATTCTAAATAGGAGAAAAAAATTTCGGACTAACATATAAGTTATTGATTATGCTTAGAATACACCCAAATAATGTTTGAAAATTTTAATCTTGGGCTATAAATGTTTCTCACAACTTTGGGGCCATTATGAAATAAAACATATAATTCCCGAAATAAAAATCAGCAAAAGAGTGCACTTTTGCCTAAAATGTAAAAATCATATCTCCCAATCCGCTCATCGAATTTTAATGATTCTTGATGCGTTGGACTCGTATTCGAGGCTACTTTTTAACCATCAAGGTTGATCACATTAAAAATCACATTGAGTAGATCAAAATTACTTATCTTTACACAACAGTCCATATGTTCATTAATAAACACTATGGACTAACAACCTCAGATAGTCAGGATAGAACGTCCGTAATCACAGCGGATATACTGCATGATCTATCTTTGGTTAATTTAATCCCCTAATCTGAGCCCTAGTTGCTATGATACCACTTGAAGGAAAGTTAACCACTTCCGGCAAGTTATGCGCAGCGGAATAAAATCTTATAGAACTTTAAATTTTTATTTCCGATCTTACAATTGCCCAAGATCCTAAAGTCTAGATTAATTAATTATGTTAATCAAACATAAAGAAATACCTCGTTGAAGAAGAAATCAAGGAATCACGCTGCTTGATCTATTCCTCGAACGGTTGCGATCGTTCTGAACGCCGCGAACCCCGCAAGTTGAACTGATGGAGTCTTTTTCTTTACTCGGACTATTGTGGATGTGAATGGCTCTTATTCACATCTTTAAGGTCTGATCTAATCTGTACCTTTGTTGTAGAGAATAAAGAGATTAATTGGAAGCCTTTGTCTTTGAAACTTTTTCAATTGGAAGAGAGAGAGAGAGAGAGAGAGAGATGGAAAATAATTATCCCAAAAGGGGAAGCAAGGGGGAATGAATTTTGGAGCATTCCTCACTCAAAATTTCGTTCAACCCTTTCTCATTTATAGAAAATAGAGTTTTGATTTCATAAATCCTTGTTTCTCTCTCCCAATTCCTATCCAATTGAGAAACCAAATTGAATTGAGACTCCTCGAGTGAATGGAACTCACCGAAACCTCCAAGGCTGTGTGGAGACACTCAAGATACATGGGAGAATGTGTATGGAAGCCTCTCTCCAGCCCTTGTGGCCTTATCTCAGAAGAGTTGGTGTTGGAAACAAATTGTTTGCTTATAGATTCTACAATTTAGCAATTCTTATCCAGCAAAGAGTTTGAGTGCAACTCAATGTCCTTGAGCAATTGGGACTCTTTTCCCCAGCTCTCCAACTGATTTAGGAGTGTTGTGGGCCCCATAAACCTTATCCAAATGTGTAGTCCTATCCCAATTCTCAATTCCACAACTTTTGCAAAACCGGTTTGGGAATAACTATCCTCATTTGGATTACACATATTATGCTTATTATTAATCAAATTAATAATACATAATAAAATTTAATTAATTAACAATTTAATTAATTAATAACGCACATCCAATGGGAGTTATTTCGGCTCCAATTTGTTTAAAAAAATTCTCTTACTGTCTCTTGTTACTTACTTAACAAAGACATGTATATATGTATATATATATATATATATATACATATATCAACATATATATACCTAATTAATATCCACATTAATCTAACAGATCCTGTTCGTCTGTGTAACTACATAAAATGCGGAACCCTGATCCATTTAGATGTTACCGGGTCATTTGAGTTATGAGTGGGATCGTTGCAGGAATTTGACGGTCGATCCTGCAGAACCCTATGGTGGGTCCCACTACGACATCGCTCGGTAGTTAAAATATACTCTCATTAAGTCATTGCCCTCCATCGAGACGTAACCCTGAAGATGACCTTCAGATCATCTCACCTCTAATCACATCATGTATGTGCAAGTCCTTTCTTCGTAACTACATCTACTGAGTTGAGTCATATGGGAGGTTGACACCATTTGCCCTCTTGGCCCACTCTTGGTATACCATTTTGGTCAAGCGGTGTTCGACCTCCAAATGCATTTGTAAAATCCTTTGAAAACAATTCAATATTTCATAAAACTTTTCGATAAATATTTTATCAAATCTGCTTGGCCAGGCTATTTAATAGGCTTACCGCTCTAACAAAATTGTAGATGTCAATCCCTAATTTTAGGGCGAAGAATTCCTTGTTGAGTATCACTATTGGTCTTGAGGGTTTGATCTAAGATATAGCTATATCCGAATATGACTCTATAATAGAATCACTATAATATAGACTAAGACCCTAGAACGGGCCGATAGACCAATAAGATCAATCAGGTCTAAGGACTTGTGAATGGTCTTGTTTGGAAGAACAACTTTATTCGGAGGTAAGTGTCGAAGATCTAGCACTCGTACCGTTACTCTGCTCTTTTATCATTCAGTTTATCTCCTGTTGTGTCGATTTCGGACTTGAGCGTTGGAGAGCCTCCTCGGAGTCCAAACTTCGGGACCTCTACCGTGTGTTCTTTGAGAGCAAGAGGAGCACAATTTGAAGTACCATTCTAGGTCATCCGATCAAAGCGGATTTCGGCACGATTAGTTAAAATATAAAGAAATCTCGTCTCAAGCTTTAACTTAGAACGGAGTCGTCAATCAACTTAAGTCTTTTCAACCTTTTGGTGTGGTCGTTGAAGAGAGAAAGTATCATTGATGGGCTATATTTTTTTGGGGGGGATTTGCTACTCAATTTCTTGAAAATTCTTTTGGGGGCTGATGATACCGAAATTTGCTTGACACAATCTAGCGGGGATAGAGTCGATCCTGTAAGCAACTTGCACTCACAGGGAAGATGTTAGCAGACCCGGGATTATGGTTCCGGACAATAGTTCAATATTTAAGCTAAAGATTGGTATCACAGGAAAATTGAAAGGAAGGAGATGAAGTTCAGAAGTCTTACTAACGAGGGTGAATGGGAAGGGATGTGATTGAACTTGATTTTTCCAAGTTGCCTACGTACCCCTTTGTTGATGATCAAGTCAGACGTAGTTCCATTATGAGTGCAAGGGTCCATTTTTATAGAGAAAAGAGTCCATAATGATTAGCATCTTACTGTTTTAGGAGTCTTGCCCAATTGGTCGACTTTCCCAGGAGATAAGTTTATATCTATTTTTTATAGATATCCTATTTCCTAAACGAGCAAGTTACTTTTTAATAGAATTCCCTTAGTTGGAAAGCCACCTCCTTAGAGTGCATTACCTCTTTGAGGGACGGTTTCCTAACTAGAGACGTTGCTATTTATAAGGAGAGGATAAAGTCCCGTAGTAATTCATTCTAAAACCAGTGAGCCGGTTTCTAATTATTCGGAAGTGCCCTGTGTCGACCATCAATGGTTAGTGCCGATTTTACCCCCAACAGGGGCTGGTTTTGCATGATAGAATAGCCGCCTCATATGAATTAAATGAAAAAAAGAAAATCTACCAAAAAGTCAAGCTAGCTGCGAAATTGCCTTTTGCTCGAGGAAAATGATAAATGCGCCCCTTTTCATCACATGGGACACCCAGCAGCAGTGCACGTGGCAATCTAATCCGATGAATCCTTCTGACTTGAAGTACATCAACCCCTCTACAATAATTGATACACTGCAGTTGGGTGTCCCAATTGATGAAAAGGGGCGCATTTATCATTTCCCTTGCCAAATTGCCCAGTATAGTAGTATCCAACGTTCCAAGTCGCTACGTGTATCCGCATCACGTTGAGTCTCGACCTAGTCGATTTGAGAAAAAGAAAAAGGGATAATTACATTTACACTCCCTCTAGTGTCTGACACATCCACTTCAACCCCTATAGTTTAAAAAGTGACAAAGACATCCCCTCTAGTTTCGTTTTGTTTAAGGTTTGCCCCCTCAGCTGAAGGTTCGTCCATAGATTGAAGGGTTAGGATGATCCGATGGAGCTGATTCTTTGGGCACACCCTATCTATGTCAGGACCCATCAATTGAACGCTTTGGATCATCCAAATAATGTGGGCCCATACCTGAATCCAAAGCGTTTGGTAGTGTTTGGATTCGGGTATGGGCCCACATTATTTGGATGATCCAAAGCGTTCATTTGATGGGTCCTGACATAGATAGGGTGTGCCCAAAAAATCAGCTCCATCGGATCATCCTAACCCTTCAATCTATGGACGAACCTTCAGCTGAGGGGGCAAACCTTAAACAAAACGAAACTAGAAGGGATGTCTTTGTCACTTTTTAAACTACAGGGGTTGAAGTGGATGTGTCAGAAACTAGAGGGGGGTGTAAATGTAATTATCCCAAAGAAAAAAGACGAGAGAGAAACAATAAACTACAGTGGCATTGACCGCTCCGTAAGCTTTAGAATGATAAAAATGAAACGAAAGCCAAAATACACAGTGGCATTGACGTAGTTGTAGTACAAAGCAAGGACTATTTTAGGTGAAAGCTACCAATCGAAAGAGATGCTTTGGGAAAAAGAAAGTGGAAAAAGAAAGTAGGGGTATTGTGGGAAAGGGAGTGGTTTCTTCCGTATTAGACGACTCAAAAAGCTCCCAACCATTTCCAAGCCTAGTTCCAAAGCTTTGTCCGAACCTAAAACCTCGGGGTTCGCCTCGTCTTTTACACACGACACTGGTTAGATTGGGAGAGAGAGAGATCGAAAAAAAACCTGTTAGTGGGAACAGAGAAGCGAAGATCGCGGACTCAAGGACGAAAAAGAGGTCCGATTTTAGGCGGCGCACCCCTTCTTATCCCACGCATCATTTCACTTCACCACCATTTTGCTTCCTTCATTTTCCAGTTTCAGAGAGCTCCGAATCTGTCACTTCAATGGCATCTCAAAATCCCCCACAAAAGCTTCTATTAATTCAGCTGTAGCTCTCGTCCTTCGTTTCTCTTTCTTTGTGTCTTTTCTGTCCCTTCTCATTCCTTTTTCTCGTAATTCCAGATCTCTTGATTCTCACAGTCGAAAGGCGATCTCATATTTTGCTTCTTTTTAGGTCTCTCTCTTCTTCTTTTTTGTTAGTTTTAGGGTTAGAAAATGTGAAGGATGCTCTGAATCATGGCGAGCAATGGCGGAGGAAATATAAACAGAAGCGGTGGGGCGTCCATTAGCGCTGCAGCAACGGCTATTGGCACTGCGGAGGCGAGATTTCCACCACCGCAGGAAAGGGTATGTTTTCTTCATCTATGCATTCTGAGGAACATGCTTTCGTTGAATATTGTAATTTATTTAGAATTTATGCATTTGCTCATGGAAGATAGTGGTGTGGTTTTTGGAGGGTTGATGCTTGCTACATTAGATCTAGGAGGTCATTATTCGATGGGATCTAGTAGAGATTAGAGGTTAATGCACATAATACTGTGAGAAAAAAGAAGAGAAGGGTTTGGATGGGGGTGGTGCTGCGCGGAGAAGGGTCAATTGTGTGCAGTTGATTCTGAGTTACTAGATGGATGGGATTGGCAATAGAATGTTGAGATTGAGAGAATCAGATTATTTGGTTTTCTCTAGTTTTAGTTGTGTGGCTCTTGTCTCTTTTTTGGGCTAAAGTTAGGTTTCCTGCCACTGGAGTTGTTGGATGGCATTTTGCCAACATGTCTGATTTTCTTGGAATTTGCCATCGGGTTCAATCCCCATTTGTTTGACCCACAGCTGTATGTTCGTTACTTGTCTGATCGGCCGTATTTTATCTAAAATCTGGTATTTCAATATGAAAATGAACTGATTTCTTCAGCAGAATTGAGGTGTAACGGCGACAAAGGGTCAGAATTTAGTAAAGATGTGATTTTTCTACTTCACTGTTTTGTATCCGGGTTGAAACCGCATACATCAGTTGGGCTTTAGGTTTTCTCGTTTCTTTTTATTTTGAATGATTTTTCTCATTTCTTTTTATTTGGTGGTTCTCATCGTTTTCAAGGACTGATTTTGTTTTGAGTTGTATCTCTATTGAAAATTGAAAGTTCCTCTTGGCCCAGCCACGAGGTTGTGGGTTAAATCCCAGCTTATGGATCAAAATTGTGTGTGCGTTTGGTAATTGCTGTTTCTATTGTCGATATTTGCTTATATTATATGTATTAAGCATGCATTTTTGACAAATCTACAAAGGGGAAGATATCCGAGATTTCTTGGTCTGCATTACTTCCTGCTAACTGGACTGTATTTTGCCTTTCACCTTTTTTCTGCAAGGATATCTGGAATAAAGCAAGTCACCACAACGTTGCTGCACAAAGTACTATCCAATTAAGCTACAGCCTTGATTTTCCTTATTCGGGAATACAGAAATCATGATTATTACGTTTATTAAAGGGCTTGAAATTATGATAATTTCATGCTAGTAGAAAAATATTAAATCTAGTTGCTAAATAATGACCTAAGTGCTGGTTCCACTCTGAAATCCTTTGATTCCACAGTTTTATGGGTATGAAACTTGCCTCTTGTACCTTCTCTTTTGATGCTCATTAGCATAGGATTAGCTTGTATTTTTCTTTGGCTAATCATGTAGGGTAGTTTAGGTATTTGTGTCTTGTTTCATATTCTTTTAGTCATTTGTCCAAATTGGGGGTAGTTTTGGAAATATGAAGGTGTAATGGGCTATAAAAGCCAAATTCATCTCATTTTGTCATTTAGTTTTTTTTTTTACATTGTATTTGGAACCTGAAATTCGGGGACTTGTACTTTCGGTTGGAAGGAGATTTTTCTCCTTGGAGAATTCTCTTGAGGAATTTCATTTTGAGAGAGAAAGGCTTGCAAGTTGAATATTTGATATTTCAGCCGTCCTGTTCTCTCTCCAGACCTAATCTCCTTGTGGATGAGTGGATCAAGGAATTCAGTGTCCAATTCTACATTTGGCGTCTCCTCGCCTCATGAATTTTCTTTTCTGTGAAAAGATCAAGCATGAAATCAAGATTCTGCTCATGCGTCTTACTGGATCTAATGTTTGGATCTAATGTTTCTATCGTAGAGACACCAAGAAGAACACAGGGAAATGTAATCTGCCATGGATGATACCAAGAAATAGAATCTTTGTGGTTGCTCTTTGATATGTAAGTGGATTCTATCCCTCTGATTTCAATTCTTGGTTAAATGGCACAAGATTCCATTCATGTAACAGCAAGTTCTGAATACTAAGCTTAATACTGTGATTTACTTCATATGTTCATTCTCTGATTGAGTCAATCAGTTCTGGATTTTGTCACTTGGCTCTTTTCCTTTCGACTTGGATTCTGCATCTTTTGGGTTTAGAAATTTAAATGAGGTGCTTTGGGACAGAACCGAGAATTGTTGCATTAGAATTTAATTGAACTTATGAGATGAAACTCCCTTGAATTGTGATGGAAATTTAGAGTGAAACAATTGATCTGTCCATCGCTACTGTGCATGTTGATTCCACTGTGATCATTCCATCTAAAAGTGTTGAATCTCCATGCCTGTCAAGCGATTTCATTTGCTATTTGGTTTCTCTTGGATCTGATTGTTATCATCAAGATTTCTGCTCAGTTAAATGTTGACACATACGATCGGTTTTTCAAGATGTTAAAGATGATCAAAATGCCTTTGAGGCAAGTGGAGTTTTGCCTTGACTGTTGTTGATCTTGGTTGGTAGGAGGAGACATGATAATTCCAGGAACTGTTTGGACGGCATTTTAATCAGCCATTGAGCATCGGTTTATACTGTCCCTTCCATGTGCGTGTGCTCTGGTAGGACATTTGCAATCCTAAAGACTATTGTTGGATTGTTTTTTGTGCTACTTAGGATACTATCCTCAATGCTCCCAATTTCCAGGAATTAGTCACTTCAACGATCTTGGATAGACAATCCTAAAGACTATTGTTGGATTTTTTTTTTGTGCTACTTAGGATACTGTCCTCAACGCCTCCTATTTCCGGGAATTAGTCACTTCAACGATCTTTGATGGTAAGGGTTTCCTAAGGTCTTCAACATACCTGCATTAATGAAAACATGGACAAACACACTATGGGTATGAGGAATGTTTTGGTAATCAGTTGACAGAGGGTGCTGTTCACCAAATTCCTTGTAACCAATTATGGTAGTTTCTATTGGAAGTTCAAAAGAGATAGCACTGTTTTTTTTTTTTAAAAGATGACTATATATTACTAATGATGAAAATTACAAGCCAGGGACAAGTTGTCACCATCAAGTATTACATCAGAAGCATAGAACAACAAAAAGAATACATCCAAAACTACCCATTAACATCCTCCAAATGAAAGTCGGGTATGATTATAGCGGTCGATTCCAAGAATGCCCCCTCTTTTGCCAATTGATCAGCTAGGTTATTTGCCGACCTCCTTCGATGGGAAATTTGGGGGCAAATCATACGAATCCAGTCCCTAATTTCTGGAATAGAGATAGCACTTGCCCTTTGAATTCCCAAGAAGTCACTACTATCAGTGGTTTGGAAACTGAGAGGTTGCACTCTTGAAGTAGGAAAGAAGTTGGACTGTTCTGATCAACTACGGTTCCTTAAATTTCAGGCTTTTGCATCCATCCCTTCTTTCTCCAGCTTACCCTGTATCATCTTTCCACTCCATTCCCCACTCGTTGCAGCTCTAGCATCTCTTCTTTCTTTCAGTGATTATTTCTCTTCAGCATACCATTTAATTAATTTTCTTTTCAATGATCTGCCTTCCCTTTTGTCTCTCAAGTTGAATGGTCTCAGTATATGGTTTATGATCCAATTCCAAAAGACCCATCAAGGGATTATGTAAGCTTAATGATCAGTTAGAGTTAGAGTAGAACTTTACTTTATCTGAGTGGACATAGCATGGTTCTATAAATACATAAGGGGATGGATTTTAGTAGTATAATTGAATGAGATTTTCAGTTCTCGTTTGCTTGTTTGTCATTTTCTTTGAATTGGTCTGAGTTCTGTTATTTATTTCTTTCTTATCTGCATGTTTTCTACTTGTGTTCAGTCTTATACATGGGTGCATCTAGTGATTTTGGAAGCCGTATCACCATGATATTGTTGGCTTTTCATGGATGGTTTATAGGAGGTTCGGTATCAAACCAACAGAATGAAGCCTCTGCGACTGTAGAAGTTTCAAAACAGCAAGAGTATGTCTGGAGAGAAGAGTTCCTAAAATTTTGTTGTGCAGCTGAGCGAGGATTCCAAGATTTATGGAGATTGATCGGAAAACTTGCCACTAGAATTCAAAGAATGAAGATAACCAACACTGCAACAGTTGTACTCAATCCCTTCCAGCCTGACATCCAATTGGGCCTTCAATTACTCGGACCCTGTTTCTAATTCATATCCTATATGATTGAATGTAGAGAGGGTTGGGTGTCAAATTAGAAGTTGTTGTAATTGTCAACAATAAGTCCGGTTCAACTTCGACAAGAATCGAACATCCGAAAGGTGAGTGGAGACGACATGTCATTGTTTAAGTGAATCGCCTTATGGCTTATGAAAGTGAGCCTTGATTATAGTATACATCAAGGTTCTGAAAATCAGAATCGTATCGTAAATCGTAAGAGGGGTCCAATCGTAAATCGTAAGAGTTTTTCAGATTTATATGTAAAAATCAGAAAAATAAATAAAAAATAGGAAAAATTATAAATGACAATAAAAAGAGTAATTATCAATTTTCCATTCAAAACCATTAAAATAAATAACATGAAATGCTTGATAACCACTTAACCGATTGTCATAAGTAAAATTAATTAACCATTCATTACCAAAATGCCAAAATCCATTTATTCTCTCTATAATGTCTCAAAAACAACTTTAAAGTCTCACACATCAACCACAAAACGCATGAAACATATGATACTTTAAAGTCTCACACATCAACCACAAAACGAAACTTGAAGCATATCATGATTGTATAAAATATAGATCGTGGATGTCGTCGATCCCATCCACATCCTCATCATCATCTTCGTCATCGGCATCGGTAGTTCCTCCCTCAATGTTAACACCCTCATCTTCATCATCTGTGTCGGGAGCAGAGCCAAATTCTTCTTCTTCATCTTGCAATTAGCGCTTGTCCTTCCTTTTGTTGAGGTGTCTAACGCCTGTTACATTTACATGAATGAATATCAATAAATCATGTCTTTATTACTAAGAAAAGAAATTATAAATAGCTTACGTCTTTTCTTTTGTTGAGGCGCATGACTGGAGCCAGCGCCCTTCTCATCTCCTGCAACTTCCTCCACAAAACATTCACCCACATCCAGCCAAGTCGTGTCTTTAGGAAGCACATGTCCATCTCTTTCCGTTATCCACTCATCGTCCGAGTACATGTCAGATAACGAAATATGATCAAATCATTTGTTGTCCCTCCTTTTTGAATTGCGAACTCGAAGTTGAAGATTATATTTTACAAATACAAGTGCATTCAACCTCTTTTGTTTGAGTCGGTTTTTTCTTTTTGAATGTATTTAAAATAAAAAAGTTAATAATAAAAATTAAAGGAATACAAATAAAAAAATATGAATAAAAAAATTAGACTTACTAATATTTACCTGCTCAAATGTGCTCCAACTGCTCATAAAAAAAAAAAAATGTGATCCAGTTGTGCACGCAATAGCTAGCACTACACGTCAGGCTTTCAATTCGAATTGCAAACTTTTGCAACTCAGGACATTCATCTCCAAAGGTGTCCCACCATAAACCTATTTTTTCAAAAAATAATTATGATAATTTCTAAATAATAAGATAAGAATTTAAGTAAATTTTACTTAAAGAATTTACCTGGTAGCTTTTCTTTCCTCATTAACTTTGTCATTTCCCCGTCCAAAGAGACCCTCTACTTTCCTGAACTTATCCATTTGGTTATGAATTAGCACCATCTCTTTTGAACTTGGAACCATTCTTTCTAAGCAATCCAATAGCCCCACCTTAATTTCAATATCCACGCCATTTGAGTCCTCATACTGAAACCGCAGATTTAAAAAGTAACCCGCTGCGTGCAAGGGCCTATGAAGTTGCATGTCCCAATGTTCATCAATGATATGCCAAATTTGCTCATATTTCTTCTTTATGTGGCCCAAATTATTTGCAATGGCCTCTTTGGCTCGGTCCATAGCCTCATAAATGTACCCAATGGCAGGCCTCTCATCTGAATCCACTAAGCGTAGAACTTTCACCAAAGGGGATGTGCATTTCAAATAATAATACACACTAGGCCAAAATGTGGAATCGCCCAACACAATTTCGCGTATCTTGCTCCTATCGGCTTTTTTGGAATATGGGCTTTTTTGCCAATCATCCGAGGCAAACATCTGCATCAAGCCCGCCTTTCTCTCTCTTAGACTCTTCAATGTCAGGAAGCACATTGCAAAATGTGTCACAGCTGGCCTTTTCAATTCCCCTTTCAAAATCAAAACCGAAACCCTAAATAGCAATCCACATCCAAAGCCCTAAAAGGCATACAAAGTTACAAACCCTAATTATAAAAGGCATCGCCTCTTAGTCGAATCTGTGAGAGAGAAGAAGAGGAGTTGGAGCCGGAGGCCGGAGGTGAAGAAGAGGTCAAGAGGCCGAAGGGGAAGCTCAATAATTTTTTTCTGATCCATGGTGGTTACTCTTGTCTTCCCAGCTCAAGATCACAAGGGAGATGATATCTCCTATTTAGATAGCTCGGATACCTATTGGTGCATGGTAGCAGAAGCTCTAATACCACTTTGATGTAGGGTGCGCGGTACGGGTTAAGAGTTTGGGAAAGAAGAGTTAGGATTTGGAGGTTAAGAACATGACCACAAGAGTTTAGTGAAGGCTAATCATTAGGGTGAAAGGTATGAGAAAGTGGGCTGATGGAGGGATGGCACTTCTTTGGCTATTTCTCTTTTGCTTGTTTTGATTCTTGCCATTCAAAAAGCTTTTGTTCATTGGCTGTTTCTCTTTTGCTTGTTTTAATTCTTGTCATTCAAAAAGCTTTTCTTCTTTAGCTGTTTCTCTTTCGCTTGTTTTAATTCTTGCCATTCAAAAAAGAAAAATTGAAACTTCTTGTTGCCAATAAATGTCATGCCGTGTCATTTTTTATTTTATTCTAGCGATATGATAGTAACTATTAATCATTTTATTAAACAAAAAACTATTGAAAATATTTTTTTTATAATGGTGTATATATTTGTATCATACCGTTATTATTTGTTTATTATTCAACTAACATTTATCTGAACCATTTTCTTAAACAGATTATATAAGATGTTCATGTTGGATGAATAATATTTCTTTAACTGTCAAAAGGAAATTGCTTGACTATTCTCTGTAATACATTTTATATCCAAATAAAAAGATACCCACATACCAGAAGCATGAACAGAAAGTGTTATGTTGGAGGTTAATGAGACTTGGGATTAGTCCCTTAATCAGTGGCATATGATATGATTTTCTATTCTTAACACTTTTAATTTTTTATATTACTGTTTTTTTTTTTTTTAAGTTTTATATTACTGTTAGTGGTCACAGGGTGTTCTTACGTTATAATATCATACAGTAAATAATAGAGGTATGAGAAATTTGTTGTGTACATACTACATTCTCCAAGAAATATTAGGTCTCCAATTGTGCAGCCAATTGATTATTTGTTTAAAATTTCCGTAATTTACATAAGGAAAAGACTTTCAGAACTGGGCAGAAAAACAAAGGCCTAAATTAACAAACTACCCTTGATTAAGGGTGAAGTTTTTTTTTTTTTCGTCTCAAAAAAAAAAAAAAAAGGGTGAAGTTTTTTAATGATGCCATCTCTATTAAGGCCCTTGCTAGCGACCGCATGGGACAATGGCTGGCAGGGGTCTCTCCTCCTGGCCAATACTGCGTCGGACAAAAGTCCGTCCAGAAATGCATGGTTTGCCGGCTGCTGGAAAACTGATCGAAAAATCAACATTAGATTTTAGATAATTTTTCCGGCGGTCAGTGGACCACCTTTCTCCGGCTTAGGCTTTTCTCAGATGCAGTATTAGCCTGGAGGAGAGACTGGTTGGCATTGGTTGCATTCGGCCGCCAGAGATTGCAAGGTATCTTTTTGAAAATTTACATTGAAATAAGGCTAATTTTTCCATTTTGTTAAAAAACTGACTTGGCTCGACGATTTACGCTCTGTTTCTTGTCTCATGCATGTGTCATGATACCAAGGACCTTTTTTTCCTTTTTTTTTCGGAAATGGGCTCCTGTTTTGCTTGTAGTTCTCTTTTCATAATATTACATGATTGCGCAGTGGGTTATGCTTTTTAGAAGTAGATTATATCTGTTCCTCACATGTATCTATCATGCGCTTCCTTGGCATGATATCACAAATAATTGTCAAATGGGAATCTAAAATGTCGAAACCAGGCCACAAAAAGATTGCCTTGAGTATTTTTTATTGATCTTGGTTTCTGATGTTTTAAACTTTAGGTTTCGTAATGATGGACAACAGGCTGATATGTCTCAGAGATCATGTTTCCTTATCAGCCTAGCTGGTGTTTGTAGAATATTGGTTGGATGATTCTTAAGCTTCCTGGTAATTATGTTGCTGACACCTAAAGGGTGGTGCTAAATAAACCTTTAGTCTACTTAACCCTTCTATGTACTTGTATTTCCTGAATTTTAGGGAAATAGTTGGTTGGACGTTGGATACCTGTTTTAAGGAAGTGTTTAAAGAACTGAAAACTGTTCCTCTTGGTAATTGCATTGCCTAAGAGAGCTTTGCATGAGATACTTTAGAACAGTGAACTGAAACCTCAGAAAAAAGAAATCATAATTCTTCAAATTACCTGGGTAGACCATGTGCTATTGTGAACAAACTATTATAGCTGGTGCACGTTAAGTGTGCGATTCTGTTTTCATTTAACACTCAGCTCAACTCAACTCAACAAAGCCTTTGTCCCAAACTAGTTGGGGTCGGCTAAATGAATCCTTTAGAAAAAATTCATGAAGAAGGTAAAAGGAATCTACCCGGCTCTAATCCTTGTTCTGGTTGGGTTTTTCTACGTGGATCATTTTCTTCCATTCCATCCTATCCAAGGTCATGTTCTTTGTTATTTTCCTAGCTATCAAGTCTTTCCTCACTGTTTCTACCCAAGTTGTTTTCGGTCTGACCCTATCTCTTTTTACTCCATCAATTTGGCACGAGTCGCCTCTTCTCACCGGAGCATCCAAAGGCAAAATAAAAATAAAAAAGCGTTCTGATGGATTTTATCTATTTTTCAATGTGATTGGCACATAGGTACTTGTATAAAATTTAACAAAATAGTACATGCTTATCTATTTTGGCAGCAGAGGAGATGGGGTGGTTGCTGGGGTGGGTTTTCATGCTTTGGATCACAGAAGGGAGGAAAACGTATTGTTCCCGCTTCTCGCATACCGGATGGAAACAGTAACGGACCTCAGCCTGTTGGGTTATCTAACCAAACTATAACACTTACACTCTCTCTTCTTGCTCCACCATCCTCCCCAGCCTCCTTCACAAATTCTGCCCTCCCCTCAACAGCTCAATCACCCAGTTGTTTTTTGTCATTGTCTGCCAATTCTCCTGGGGGTCCATCAACCATGTTTACTACAGGTCCATATGCCCATGAAACTCAACTGGTCTCTCCACCTGTTTTTTCAACCTTTACAACAGAGCCATCTACTGCTCCTCTCACTCCTCCACCGGAGTTAGCTCACCCTACCACTCCCTCATCCCCAGATGTGCCTTTTGCTCAGTTTCTTTCCTCTTCCATGGATCTTAAAAATACTGGCAAAGAGAATGGCATGCCCTTCATGTCAGCACGTTATGGTACTACAAGTGACCTTCAAGCAACATATCCTCTTTATCCTGGAAGCCCTGCAAGCAGTCTCCTTTCACCAGTATCAGGAACCTTCAGCGATGGCAAGTCATCACCTTTTCCTGAACGTGATTTCCCCAAGAATAGTTCCTCTAAGTTATTTGGGCTCGACAATGCTACCTCCAGAAATTTCATGCTGTCACCAGATTGCAGTTTCTTTTGCCCTGCAACCTCTCCACAATTTTATCTAGACCAGGCCCAGCAGTCTTATTCATCCTATCCTCATTGTGGAGGGAGGCTAAGTCTTTCCAGGGAAGCCGATGCCTACTCCAATGGCGGAAATGCGTACCAAAATAGGCAAAATAAAACATGCAAAACAGATGTAGATGAAATTGAAGCTTACAGAGCATCCTTTGGATTCAGTGCTGATGAAATTATTAGTACTCCTCACTATGTGGAGATCTCTGACGTATTAGAGGACTCCTTTACCATGATTCCTTTTGCCTCCAATAAACCACGCATGGAAGAATGTGCAATGTCTGAAATGCCAAATGGAGGAGAGAAAATGCGGATGGCACAGCCAAACTTGCTGGACCCCAAAGGCATGATTTCGGCCCTTAACCACATTGTTAAGGGATCTGAGGGTAAAGTGCAGGAAAACAACTACTGTGATGGAACTTCAGGTGATTCATCTTATTGACATGATTTTTATTTACAACCAAGTGCTTCAGTGTACAAAAGTGCAGTGTCTGAAGGTTATAAAATGTAGTAAGGGTATATCTATTAAAACTCGGTTATAATTTATATTCATCATTGCCTCAAATCATGAATTTGTAAGCAATCTGGAAACTTGATGCCCCATGCTTCAAATTACAATGCCGAGCAGTTTTCAAGGATATAAACGCCTCTGGATTGCTTGCATTTTAGTATCTGAGGCAAACCAGGATGAATATTATTTACCTTTAGGCCATCTTTGGCAGCCATGAAACTTTTTTGATGGAATATTTAGCTTGCCAAGTGTTTAAAGGGGGGTAGGTGACTGGGAGAGAGAAATAACTGAGAGGGCATGAGAAAGGAGATGGTGCGACGTGGCTGAAAAAATTGAAAACAAAAACCTATTTTGAGTAGAGTTTTTATTTTCCCTATTTTTTTCCTCCACTTCTCACACTCACTCATGCTCTCTCAATTCTTCTCCGCTCGCACCCTCTCCTTGCCCTTATCCCACTACTTGATAAACCAAGATTCTATACTTCACAATAACCATTCCTTTTATTTGCCTCAGATCCTGTATCATGTAAGCCATCTGGGAATGTTTTCGTGTCAAAGGATCCCAATGACCATGTACAGAACAGTGAAGATCAACTCATTGCAAAAGTGGGCAACATCAAAGTGGGCAAGAGAAATCGTTCATCAGGCATAATATCAGTCTCAGATGCCGAAGTTGATTATAGAAGAGGAAGGAGCATCAACGAAAGGAATGGAGATCTTGCATGGTGTTAAATTTTAACAAAATGGGTTTGCCTACCTTAACTAATTATCAGTGTATAACTGTACTAATTTGCAATTATATATTTGCATTCTCGGATGTTGATAATCTGTTTGGGGTTTCTCTCTGAGTGGTGTAATGTTCTAACTTAATCTGTTTAAGTGTATTTTTCGCTAAGCTCTGATTTCTGATGATCTGTTGATACGTGACATGCTATTTGTAATTCCAGATGTGTGTCTGTATTTGATCTCACTTTCATCTTAGGAAAACAAATTTCTCCATGCACAATTGGAAACAGGATTTTGCATGCTTGAATGCTTGTGTTCTGTTCTTGCCATTTACTCTAATCAATCACATGTGAGTGTATCAGGTTTAAGGTGGCAATACCAGTTCCTTTTTAGTTTTTAATATTGATATTGGCACTACCAGGTTTTAATAATTGCACAAACCAGCTTGTCTTTTTCTCTTGTTGGTTGGCTTCTATAAAAGCTTTTTAAGAACGGTAATAACCTTTCACAGCTGTTTAAATAATAAAGGACGAGATGAGTTAGCTGAATTATAGATGAATTATAAAAACATGGTGCTGCCAATATCATTAGCCTATACCTATTTGAAAAGATTGCCACTATTTTAAACATTATAAAAACCATTTCTATCAACATTAATAATGGAAAAACTAGGAAGGCATTAAACAAACCCCCGGTCATTTTAAACCTTATGAAGGTAGATTTGCCTCAGATACCTTATAAATGCAATATTCTTTGTAGCTATTATCGTATAAATTTAAGATTTTCTAGTTAACAAACCGGAGGTCATTTTAAATCTTATGAAGGCAGATTTCCCTCCCTTATAAACACAATTTCCTTTGTAGCCATTATCATATTATGTATAAATTTAAGTTTTTCCTTGTTATTAGACACGACATAAATGTAAATTTTCATAGTTGTTACCTATTTTACATTAGCATCTCCCTAAGCAAAGACCCAGATTTGTAAAAAGGGGTTACGGTCAGGTCTTCCGATGCGACACTTTACTTTTAAAATTGGACGTCTAATGACAGAACCCTAAATATAGATTAATCTAAATCTAAGTCTAAATGTGGTCATTGTTTATCTAAAATCCTTTTAATAAAACCCTAATTATGGATTAATCTAAATCTGAGTGGCAATGTAGGCCACCCTATTATATCTCATGAGAGAACTCCTACAGTCGTCGTATACCCAACTAGTCACAGATCCAGCAAGAAAAATTTAATAAAAGACAACACAAATACAGGACTCCAAAAAATCACGTCTACACAAAAAATGTCAGTAGATACACATACAGCGTAATAGGGCCACCAAAGAATCCAACCAGAACACAAAACGATGGTAGAAATCCGTGCGAGGAAGCTGATAAGTATGCTACCCTTTGGGGGCACTCATTGGAAGCTCTTGGGTCGATCTTGTGGCAATGTTTTTGAGAGAGGGATATTTCTCTTCCCCTTCATCGGGGCTGTTCTCCACGGGGATAGATATCCTTGGATGAGCTGTTCCAAGGATTGACTAACCTGGTTGAATAGTTCTAACTTGGTTAAGCATAAAATAAAGACCTGCTTGCTATCGCCATGTAAAGCTGTTCCATTATTGAGTATCAAGAATACGACCTGTTGCGGTCAAAATCTGTGAATGGCTGAGCTGGAGGTAGGGGTGTTCATTAATCGGTGATAACTGACCGAACCGAAATTTTTTTCGGTTTTGGTTTCGGTTAGTTAAAATTTCGGCTCATTTTCGGTTTCGGAATCATAATTTATTCGGTTATCGGTTTCAGTTATGGGCAATCATATATTCGGTTAGACCGAATAACCGATTTGTAAGCGTTAATAAAAATCGAAATATGTATAACACTAATAGACTAATATACTATAACCACTCGTTTTGTTGGTTTGGACAGCCCCTTTTCACGAAAATACACTAAAATGCGAAAAAATGGCCAGATAGGGGGTGTGATAGTAAAATGATGAAAGAGAAATAGGCAAATAGTAAATTAGTAATCGAGAAATAGACAAATCTCGCTTCTATTCTTCGATTGCTTGCTCCAGGCTTTGAGTTTTTAGTAGGGTTTTCTTCTCTGCAAACGCTGCAAGTTACTTGCAGACGATTCGATTGACGTCGACTCTTTCTCAGTCTCTCACACAAGGTCTCTTCTTCTTCTCCCTCAGTCTCTCACGCTGCAACTTGCAGACGATTCGATCGATTCTTAAGTTGCAGACGCGACAGCCTCTTCTTCTTCTCTCTCACAGACGCAGCCTCTTGATTTCTTCTTCACCTCCGGCCTCTGGCTCCAAATCCTCTTCTTCTCTCTCACAGATTCGACTAAGAGGTGATGCCTTTTATAATTAGGGTTTGTAACTTTGTATGCCTTTTAGGGATTTGGATGTGGATTGCTATTTGGGGTTTCGGTTTTGATTTTGAAAGAGGTTCTTGATTTCAACATTGATTATTTGATTGCACTTATGTGGTTATGTTACATGTGTAGGATTGAGATTTAGGGTTTTTCTTTTTTCCCCAATTGAAATAGGGTTTTGTTTTCTTCCCTTTGATTTGTGCTAATGCTTTATTTCCCCCCCATGAATTGATGAATTGAATCTCTTGATGAATGACTTCTTTTTTCCCCTATTAAAATAGGGTTTTGCTGTGCTAATGCTAATGCAAGTTGGTAAACGGTAATGCTCTGTTTTTCTTCCCATTGATTCCACTATTCTAGTACGGCTGTACTGGTGCTCACTGCTCATTGTATTGGAATTTGAGTACTGAACTACTGATTTTGTATTGGGTGCAAAAATGCTCTATTTTTTTTAGTATTGCTGTCATGGTGTGCTATATTGCTGTGCTAAATTGCTAATGCTCTTATATACAAAGCAGTTAATGTATTGTATCATTAATTGTGTACTGATAAATGGTTGATGGTTCTGTAAGTCTGTAACTTCTGTTGGAAAAATGTTTGTGTTGGATAAATGGTTGATGACTTGATACCTTGATGGTTCTGTAACTTCTATTCAATAAATGTTTGTGTTGGATAAATGGTTGATGGTTCTATAACTTCTGACTTCTGTTGTATAAAATGATAAATGGTTGTGTTGGACAAATGGTTGATGGTTCCGTAATTTCTGTTGGAGACTTGGAGTGTTGGGTATTGCCTACTGGGTATCTTGTAAATGGTTTGGATGGTGTTGGGTAATGGGTATCTTGTTTTGTATTGAAGGTTCTTCTGGGTAATGGGTATCTTTTTTGTGTTGGGTAATGGCCTAATGGTGTTGGGTAATGGGTATCCTATTTTGATGCTTCTGTGGGGTAACTACCTAATGGGTATCTTCTTTATATTATCTCCTTAGATGTCGCAAGGAGGGGATGCTCCCAATGTTATTTTAATCGAACAATCTTCAAATCCCACAAATTCAAGCCAAACGGTTGCAAGCTCAAGAAAGAGAAAGCCGGTTAAGCCAAGGTCAGAGGCTTGGGGTCACTTTACGAAATTTGTTGATGAGGATGGTGAAGATAAGGCTAGGTGTAATTATTGTGACAGGGAGTTATATTGTGATCCACGAAAGAATGGAACTACGGCACTGAAGAATCACATTTCGACTTGTAAGAAATGCCTCGACAATATAAATGCAAAGCAGACATAGTTGAATTTTCAACCAATCAAGGGTCAAGAGGGGGATGGTAGTGGCACTCTTAGTTGTTGGAAGTTTGATGAAGGGGCCATTAGAAATGCCATGGCTCGTATGGTTATAGTTGATGAGCTTCCTTTCAAGTTTGTGGAGAAGGAAGGGTTTAGACAGTTGATGTCAATTTCATGTCCTAGGTTCCATATTCCGTCACGTTCGACCGTGAGGAGGGATTGCTTCCAATACTACTTGGATGAGAGGTTGAAGTTGAAGAAGTTTCTTAAACAACCAACTAAAATGGTTTGTCTCACCACAGTAACGTGGTCTTCTTTGCGGAGGATTAACTACATATGTCTCACCCCTCACTTTATAGACAATGATTGGAAATTGCACAAAAAGATCTTAAATTTTTATCCAATTTCTAGTCACAAAGGTGAGGTCATTGGTAAGGTGGTCGAGAAGTGTCTTTTTGAATGGGGGTTGATAATGTGTTCATCATTACCCTGGACAACGCAAGTTCCAATGACGTTTCCGTTGGATATTTGAGGAGAATTGTGAATTGGGGGTCATGTGTTTTACAAGGGAAATATCTTCATATGCGGTACATTGCTCATATTATTAATCTAATTGTATGTGATGGATTGAAAGAAGTGGAAGTTGCAGTTGACCGTGTTCGGGCGGTAGTCAAATATGTGAGGAGTTCTTCAGCTAGGTTGAAGCTCTTCAAAGAGTGTGTAGAGACTGAGAGGATTCAAAGCAAGAGTATGTTATGTCTAGATATTTCTACTAGGTGGAACTCGACATACTTGATGCTAAAGGTGGCTGAGAAATTTGAGAAAGCATTTGATCGGTTTGACGATCAAGATCCTTGTTTTAGTAGTGAGATTGATTCAGGAGCTTTGGATGGGATTAGAAAGCCAGATAATGAAGATTGGAAAAATGTTAGGAGGATGGCGAGCTTGCTTCAAAACTTCTATGACCTCACCATACGGATTTTGGGTTCATTATATGCTACATCCAATACCCTATTTTCAGAAATTATTGAGGTTGAATGCCTTTTAAAACAATGGAGTGAGAGTGATGACTTCAAGTTGGTGATGATGGAAAGGAGAATGAAAGAGAAATATAACAAGTATTGGGATGACATAGAGAAGATGAACAAGTTGATTTACATTGCGGTTGTTGTGGACCCTCGACACAAACTTGATTTAGTGAGGTTTGCCCTTATTGATATGTATGGAGATGAAAAGAGAAATGAGTCGGTGGGAAAGGTGTTTAGTGCGACAATTGAAATGGTTCATGAGTTTAACAGTAAGTTGGCAATGAACACACCTCAGGACAATTAACTTAAGTTGGGAAGTTCAAGTTCAAGTGAGACTTCTCAATCCTCACAACAAGAACCGAAAACACATATGATGAAGATGATGAAGGAAAAGTACAAGAAGCACAAGATTGAATCGGGAATTGGGGATAACAAATCTGAGTTGGATAGGTATTTGAGTGAAGATGCCGAAGAAGATAATACTGAAGACTTTGATATTTTAGGGTGGTGGAAACTTAACAGCCCTAGGTTTCCTATCTTGTCACAAATGGCTCTAAGCGTGTTGGCGGTTCCCATCTCTACGGTTGCTTTAGAGTCCACATTTAGCATAGGGGGCGTGTTCTTGATGCATTTAGGAGTTCTCTCACTCGTAAGATTGTACAAGCTCTTATATGTGCCCAAGATTGGCTTCGATCATCGTCAACGCCACTTAACATTATACACTATCTAAACCTTTCTAAATAACCTTTTGTCAAGATTAAATCCTATCTTCTTGAACCTAAACTTTTATATGAAAGGTTAAAACCTCTTTGAACTTGTATTTGTACATATCATCAAGAGGTACTCCATAGGCTTTACATTTTATCTTCCTTGGAGTGTTTGTGAGCTTTCAAAGTTGTAATCAGCCTATCTAAGAGGCAAAGAGAGTTCTTCTTTTTTATTTTCTTCATATGTGTTTGAGGATATCCGATTTGGCCCGTTAAGAAAGGTGAATCATTGTAAGAGGGAGGTGCCATCGCAAGGCTTAGTGCAGAAAATGGTGTGATCCCTTTGAAAAAGGAGTTGATGTACGGCTTTAACATTCGCCCGTTGAAGAATCTTATTGGTTAGTGGAGATCCTAAGGAGAAAAACCTGGAAGAGTGGAGTAGGTCAAGTTGTGACAGAACCACTATAAATCTTGTGCCTTGTGGATGCTTTCTCTTCTCCTTCTCTTTGCACTTTGGTGATTGGTAATCTCTACCCTTTACTTATGTTTATGTTTCATTGAACAAGGGTTAGAGTATATAAGGATAAAGTCATATCTAATCCCTATCCTACATTATATTCATTGATTGACCAAGGGTTAGGCTTGTTAAGGCTTGATGGATAAATTGATTTTAATAATCCACTTAATTAAGCCCCAAATTTTTAATTAGCCAATTCACCCCCCTCTTAGGTTGTCACCTTGTATTTCATTTGGTATGGGCTCTTAAAGAGATTTTTAAATTCAAAATCTACAAGAGATAGATCTGTGACAATCCAATGGATTTTGAGCTAGGCCAATCCGCTATAATTCTTCCATTGTTTGATGGAACAAATTATAGAACTTGAAAAGTAAAAATGTTTGCCTATCTCAAATCCATAGACATTGACATCTTAGATGTCATCGAAAGGGGTTTTTTTATTCCAAGGAAATGCACTAAAAATGATGCAAAATTATTTTTCTTAAATTCAAAAGCTATAATTGTAATATGTTGTGGACTATGTCCTAATGTTTTTGTGACAATTTCATCATGTACAAATGCAAAAGATATTTGGACTAATCTTGAAAATTTGTATGAGAAAAATAGTAGTCTTTCTTCAAATGATAAAAATATTGTTGTTGAACAAAAAGATACTCCACAAAAATCTTTTGCAAAGAAAAATTCTTTCAAACATTCAATTTTCGAGTTGGAAAAATAAATTGAAATTTTGAAATCGGAAGTTAATGAATGCTTGGAAAGAAATTAAAAATTAAGTCATTTAAGCAAAATTTTGATAAAAAAAAATGACGACTTAATTAAAAAGTGCATTATTCTTGGAAAAGAAAATGAAAGCATTGAAACCACAAACAAAAATTTAAATTAAAAATATAAACTTGTTTGTGAAAATGAATAACATTTAAAAATTAATTCTACTCGTCAAATAAATCATCTTAATAATCAAATAAATAAGTTTGCATTAATGAATAAAGAACTCTCTTTAAAGAACCAAAGATTACAAGAAGATAAAGATAAACATACATGTTCTCATGTTTATTCTTGTGGTTCAAGTTGCACCACATCTACCCACTCATATTCATGTTCATATTGTGGTAGATTAGGGCATCACAAATCTAGGTGCAAGATTAGATTTGTAAAATCAAACAAGTTTGTGTGGATAAGAAAAGATACACTTCCACACACAAACTTGGGTGGAACCAAAGTGATTTGGGTTTCAAAATTCCCCACTCAACTCATTGTTTAAAATTATTGATATATGGGGTTGTGCTTTAATTGTTATATCATATGAATTCTATCTAGATACTATTTCAATATTACATTCAATGTATCTAGATCACTTGTGCTTTAATGATATATCATTTCATAATTAAGCATAGATACATATCATTAGTCATGTTTTTAATAGAATATATCTTTGCCTATTGAGCTTCATGATCACATCATATATCATTTATAGTCTATAAAGAAAACAAGAAATTACCTCTTTAGACTATATGTTGTGCTTTTTTGAAAATCATTTAGTAAAATCCATCTAAGTGCAAAAACACACATATGCACTTAGCATCCACAATTAGATGAGCTAACATGTCAAATATTGCTAGACATAGTTCTAACAAGTGTCACATTTCGTATCTATTAAAATTCATCAAAAACACATCCACAATGAACTTCATTGAAAATATATGTCCATTCACATTCTTGAGCTTAAATGTTAGAAAAATAGAAATACATTTTTAGATGTCCTCACATAGCCTAGGGATCAAGTTTACATGTTCATTAGAATCCCATAAATGCGAGAAAAATAGGAGAAAGTCGATTTGTCCACAAAATCCCTTAAAAATATCAAGAAATTAAAAACAGAGGTGTGGCGGTCGACCGAACCTTGGAGGGCGACCGCGGAAGGCAACCTAGAGAAAAATAAATCAAAACAGGTTAGACGCGGCGGACGACCACGTGAACCCGGTCGACTGCTGTGGGACCCGATCCGCGAGAGGGGTGGGGCGCGAGTCGCCACGCTCTCTCTTGGTCTCTCGTACCCACGCGATTGGCGTGTGCATTTTAATTATTGATTTTAATTCATCTTTTATGTGAACTTGGGATCACTAAGGCAATCCGAATTCCACACAAAAGAGACTGACAGAGTCGCCACCTAGATGTGGGATCTAGGACCCATAACTAACCAGAAATCTAGACTCGCTACCTGGTTACGAGAATGGAAGGTATGGGGAGTTATCCACCACATGCACCATTCCTGCCCGATAATCGGTCTTCGATTCCAAAAGCTAACTCTTTTAAATTTATTTTAAATGGCTCATTCAACTCTCTGTTAATGTGCGAACTAAGTGACATGCATCCTAAAATCTAATTTCAATGTAGATCCTAAGTGTGTGACTTGATTTCTTAATTTATTTGAATTCAATCTAAATGAAAGTTCTCCTAAAATTCTAATTTCATGGAAAAATCCTAAGTGATTTAATTAAGCATTTACAAGAAAATTAATATACAAAACCTCACAATTTGTTGTGGAGCCGACTCGCGGTTGGTATGCCATCAGACATCCAAGCTGCCTACGTACCCAAGCCTCAGTGGGATCAGAGTCGACATAGTTCGGTGCACCTAAGCTAAGCTACTTATGCCTAACTCGACTAAGACACCGACCTAGACGGGATTGACTGTTTCAACAGTTTTAGAAGAAGTTATTTAATTCAAGTTGAGGATTTTATTATCTTAGGATTTCATCTAAGATGCTATATGATTCTTATCTAAATGCAAGTTATTCCTTAGACTAATGCAGGTTAGCCTACATCCTAGTTTACTAGGCTTGTCCTAGGGAAAGATTGGGCGACTAGTGTAACTAGACCTATGGTACGGTTGCTATCCATAGCAAGCGTCCGTGATGAGGCTGGACTCCTAACTCTAGGACTCCCTAAAACCTAAGACTCCCTAAAACCTAGGACACGACCTGACACCAGTGTTCCTAAATTGGGCTCTAATGGTTCTTATATCGGAAACCATAATCCAATGGTTCTGAAAGACTCGAGACAAATCGATTCAAGTTCTTGAAGTTAATGAATTTCAGATTTCAAGGATTTTCAGTTTCTGGACATTTAAGGATTACCAATGGCTCTAGGGTTCACCAATTTCGGCCTAGAATAATATCCAAGGAAGGGAATCGTGCGCTCTTTCCTTGTGCAATTTAATACTTAAGTTATAGCATCTTATTGCCTGGCATATCTCAGGATTTCCGTGGACTGTAACCTCGGAGCCAACAACATGCTATAGCTTAAATGTTCAAATTGTCAAACATCGAGTGCAATAGGGATACGATTATGGATGCACTGGCCATTTTTCCAGGGAAATCTAAAGATCCTAAAATTTCTGTTTCGATGGATTTAGGAATTAATATGTGACAAAAATTCAAGGTTGTTTAGAAACTTTATGATGATTTTTAATTAATTTCGAATTTTCAATGGATTTTATCAATTTTAAACCATATGAGTGATTTTACAAGTGAAATTATTGCAAATGAATTCGAAATGAATTGATACTTATACAGCAGCAAGACATGATGGGATGTAGCTTACTGGAAGATTTTTGCAGAATTTTACATTCAGCTCATATTTAATTTTGATTTAACAATAACGAGACCAGATTGAAAAAATAAGACAGAAACTACTAGAAATAGAAATCTAAATTCATTAAAAAATTTACAGTAGTAAGATATAAGTAAAAATAGCATGCTGTGAGATTTTCATGAATTTTAGAAACTATTTACTATCAATTTCAGATTTTTCAATTTTCAGACCAGATTATGAATTAACACTACATCCCATAGGAAAAAAGATCCCAATAAATTGAAAATTTTACAAAAGCAAGATTTATGAAATATAAGACTACTGTAAAAATTTTGTGAATTTTAATGGTGATCTGATGTCAGTAAAAATTCTCACAAAATCTGATAATTTTCAAAGAAAGCATTAAATAATATATCAAACAGAATCCAAAAATTCTTAAAAATTCATGGTATAATGTATCAGTACCATATTATTTTTCCACGAAATTTCATTAATTTTGGAATCCATTTAGTATATATTTTATTTTTCTTCTTTGAAAAGATATTTTTGAAGAGTTTTCCATTTTTAAAACACGATTTTCGAGGAAATTACGACTCAGGAAAACGTCCTTTAATCTTGTTCTGATATGATGAACACAAAAAAAATTTTAAATTCCAAAAAATAGATCATCCTGAGATGGCTATTTTTTCGAATTTTGTAATTTCTCAGCCATTATTTTAAATAAAATTCCACTCATCACTCAAATTTTTGAAATCCTTTGATTCAATGTCCGATCCAATCCGATGGTTATTTTAGTCTATTTAAATAGATCAGTGTATTAAATTTCGGGACGAATCGGAATTGAAACACTCATGTAGATCGTGATTTTGAGCACACACATATAATATTGAATTAAATTCAATTAAATGCTAAAAAATCGTGCAAAAATACATAAAAAAATATCAAATAATCCTGGAAAAATCTGAGAATAGTGCACCTACCTGTGATGGAGATTTTGGGTATCCTTTGAATAGGATAAGATTTGAAGGCGGGGATATGGAGGATTTCTCTAGTAGTTTTCTTTGAGTCTTCTTCCTCTCTTTTTTCTCCCTCTTTTGAAAGAAGAGAGCATGGGTATTTATAGGCGAGGGATGAGCCAGGTTGCCATCTTTAGGGCCTAGAGGTGTAGGGTGGAGATTAAGTGATGGAAAAAGCAAGGGGAAAGAATGGCCAAGATCGGATTTTTCTAGAATATTCTCCCTCTTCTTTGGCATCTTCCATTTAAGCCATGGCTATGTTAAAAATGGCAGGCACTTATGCGGCCAGGATCAAGTAATAAAGATTTAGGAACAATTCAAGGTCCAAGATGATGCCATTTGTCCTTGGAATCTTTATAGATTTTGGAAGCAAATTTCAAGGTAAGGGAAATGTCCAATTTGGTTGCTTTTGTAGAGAATGGCAACGATTTGGATGGTTGCGATTAACTGCAATCTCTATGTGATCGAAAGAACGGGCGAGATCGGGTCTCCAAATATCCTGAAATCTTTGCAATGATATGGAATAAGATTGGGTGGTTGAGATCAATTTCGATCGAAAGAATGGACGAGATGATGCCTCCAAATCTCCTAGAATCTTGTAAAAGATTTTTCAAATATTTTGAATGTAAAAATCGAAAAATGCGGTTTTCAGGAGATTTTGAAGTCCGATTTCGATAATTCTTTCGCCATTAAAATCGTTGATTTTTCCTCTTTCATTTAAGCCCAATGTTGCCATAGAAATATTATTTTTAGAATTTTTGACCAATGCGAGCCGTCGGTTTTTAATAGCGAATCGTTTTTCCAACCGTTGATCAAATTGACGATTCGATTGATCCAACCAACTTAATCAATTTTTGATGAATGATCCTAACCTTTGAAATATGAATTTTGACAACAATTAAAGTACTGAAAGCACTGTTGTTGATAATTTGGTTAAATTATTTCGACGGCTCTCGTTCACCCACATTGATCCGTGATTTTTCACTGGGTTTTTGCTCAATTAAGTGACACAATGTTTAATCTGAATTTGAGATTAACCTTGATCGATCATATTTTGACTAAATGATCACAAATTCTTAGTAAGGAAAGACACCCAGGTTAAGATCTGCCCTTGATCTAACGATTTACGAAAATCGGGTCTCGGAATGATATCAGGTCCCGGGCTGTGAAGTGACCCTAGCTTATTTTGTCCCGATTGATGATCCGTAAAGTCAGATCGAGATATTAATGACCTAAAACATATAAATCCATGATAGAGGGGCTCTCACATGGATTTAACACACTAAATTCAGCAATCAGGGTATTTTTCAATTTTTCGGATCTAACCATCTCACCAGGTACATCTCTTTATTATTTCGGTTTTCAGAAAATTTGAGGATGCATACTTTACCAATGAAATTCCACGGATCAATATATTAGGTTATTGTTGGTTAAAGTGTAGCAAAATGGGGGTGTCTACAATTGCAGATGATCGAAATGAGAAAAATAAAAAAGGACAAGCGGGTCGCGGCGAGCGACCACGAAAGCCCGGTCGACCACGACGGTCGAAAACTGCATTTTAAAGGGCGATTGCGAGTCATTTCTAACTTCCGCTGCTCATTTCTTCTCCTAGGGTTTTCTTACCTCCTTGCTTCCAAGCCATTTTCGTTTGAAGATCTTCAAGATTAAGGTGTTTTGAGTAAGATTCTTCATCTTCTCCTATTAAATCTCTCTTTTCTAATTCTCTTTTTCTTCGTTTCCTCTAGTAAATCATCAATTGTTCATTCTCTCCATCTCCCTTCTATTTCTCCCATATATTTCGTGTTTTACCTCTGTGTTTCATCTTCTTTATTCATCATCTTCATCCTTCTTCAAATCCCTTTTTTTTTCTCTCTGATTTTTTAATCTCTCTGAAAACCTTAGATTCTTAGAATGTCGTCTTCAAGAAAAACTATCGCACAAAAGGGCAAGTGAGCAATAACCGAGCCGGAAGAAGAGGTGTTCCCCACCGAACACCTTTTTAACAAAATGGCCATAGATCCTTTCACAGTTTTTCAACAGAGAGGTGTCATCGCGGGGCAAAAAGTGATTTTTCAAGACTTTAACAAGTTCGATCTTCTATCACTTTTTGAATTCCAAGATTGGTCCTTTTTTCTCATTTATTCCGCCGTGATCTATCCTGAAATAGTTAGGTATTTTATGCCAATCTAGAAATCACCCATAGAGGAGTAGTAATGAACACCCACCTTCGAGGAGAACAATTTGGATTAAGTTTGAAGGATTTTTGTTCTTCGCTTGATATACCTAATGACGGGAGAAGGATTTTCTTTTGGAAAAATGATGAAATAAAAAAATATTTTTGAAGGACGGATGTTTATAAAACCTTAGGAACTGTACCCCCTTCTGGAGAAAAACTGAACATCAATGCCAGCTCGATGAATTACACTGCAAGACTGATTCACAAAATTGTAGCCTACAACATCACCCCACGAACAGGAAACTTTAATATCGTAAAGCCCTTCAAAGCTCTCATAATCCATTGCATTATGAAAAAGATCCAGCTAAACCTAGGATTCATTATGATGGTTTATATGGTGAGGCAGTCAAGAGAGGACAAGGTGGTCTTCCTTATGGGGTCCAAATTACTAAGCTCTTAAGGCGCAATAAGTTCAATTTTGAAAAAGTCTTTTCAACAAACCCTGATCCACCACCCAACCATGCCACCATTACTCATATGAGAATTCCTATACCAGGAGTAGGTGGTCCTAGTGGGGATACACCTGATGAGGTTGATGAGGCGGTAGCTGAAGCTGAACGTGTAACCCTGATGCAGGAGTAGATTAAAGCACATGAGCAGGCATAGGCTCATCAAGGAAATGTCACCTTTGGAGATGATACAAGAAGCAAAATCATCGGTGAAGGTACCTTTAAAATTAAGGACATTAAGGTTGAACATGTTTTGCTCGTTGGCGGTCTTTCATTTAATTTAATAAGCATTAGTCAACTATGTGATCTTGGTCACAAAGTTCTTTTTGAAAAAGATAGTTGTAAGATTTTGAATACTAAGAATAATGAAATTGAATTTGTTGCATATAGAGATGGCAATATGTATTCATTAGCATTAGAAGACCTTGAAAATCAAAACATCCAATGTCTCTCCGCCATGGATGATAACCCTTGGTTATGGCATAGGAGACTTGGTCATGCTCATATGGATTTGATTTCAAGATTATCTTCTAAGAATCTTGTGAGAGAGTTACCTAAACTCAAATACATTAGAGATAAAGTTTGTAATGCTTGCATTCATGGAAAACATGCTAAAGACTCTTTTAAACCCATAAGTGTATTATCTATATCTTGTCCACTACAACTCCTTCACATGGACCTATTTGGTCACAAGAAGACTAGTAGTAGAGGAGGCAGTAGATATGTATATGTGATTGTTGATGACTACTCTAGGTTCACTTGGGTATTGTTTTTAACTAGTAAAGATGAAACCTTCAAAAAATTTGTCAACTTGTGCAAGCGAATTCAAAATGAACAAGGGGTTTTCATAAATGAAATTAGAAGTGATCATGGAACCGAGTTTGAGAACATTGAGTTTGATACCTTTTGTAATGAAAATGGAATCAAGCACAATTTCTCAGCTCCAAGAACTCCCCAACAAAATGGGGTAGTTGAAAGGAAAAATAGATCACTTATTGAAATGGCTAGAACCATGTTAAATGAGCACAATGTTCCAAGAAACTTTTGGGCGGAAGCCGTTCACACGGCTTGCTATCTTTTAAATAGAGTGCTTATTAGACCTCACCTTAACAAAACACATTATGAATTATGGAGTGGAACATCCCCCAAAGTTAGCTACTTCAGAGTTTTCGGTTGTAAATATTTTATATTAAACATGAAAGACACCTTGTACAAGTTTGATTCAAAATCCAATGAAGGTATCTTCTTAGGATATTCAACCCATAGTAAAGCTTATAGAGTCTACAACAAAAGAACTCAAGTTGTGGAAGAATCCGTGCATGTCAAATTTGATGAGTCATTTGAACCTCCTAAAGTCATTAATGAAGATGATGACGGTGTCAACCCTCTAGAGCCTCATAGCCAAGTAGAATCTATTGTTCAACCCTTAGAAAATCTTGATTTAGAAGGTCAACCTATAGAAGAACTTCAAGTTGAAGGTCTTCCCAAATATAGTAGAATCATGTCTAGTCACCCTTCTACTCAAATCATAGGTGAAATCTCACAAGGAGTTAAGACAAGATCTCACTATAGGAATGTTTGTGCCAACACAGCCTTTATCTCTCAAATAGAACCCAAGTCCATAAAAGAAGCTGAAAAGGATGAATTTTGGATGATTGCTATGCAAGATGAACTAAACCAATTCGAGAGAAACCAAGTATGGAAGTTAGTTCCTAGGCCTAGTGATCACCCGGTTATTGGGACTAAATGGGTGTTTAGAAACAAACTCGATGAGCATGGAGATATTCAAAGGAATAAAGCTAGATTGGTAGCCTAAGGTTACAACCAAGAGGAAGGTATCGATTATGATGAGACCTTTGCTCCGGTTGCTAGATTGGAAGCCATAAGGATGCTACTTGCATTTGCATCCCATAAAAACTTTAAGTTGTATCAAATGGATGTAAAGAGTGCATTCCTAAATGGGTATATTATGGAGGAAGTTTATGTTGAACAACCTCCCGGTTTTGAGGATTTCAAATACCCTAATCACGTATATAGGTTGGACAAAGCCTTCTATGGTCTAAAGCAAGCTCCTAGAGCTTGGTATGAGAGGCTTAGCTCCTTCTTATTAGAGAGTGGCTTTCAAATGGGCACGGTTGACAAAATCTTGTTCATTAAAAGAAAAGGAAAAGATATGCTTATTGTTCAAGTCTATGTAGATGATACAATATTTGGTGCTACCAATGAAAAGATGTGTGAAGAATTCGCACAATCCATGCAAAAAGAGTTTGAGATGAGTATGATAGGAGAGCTTACCTATTTCCTAGGACTTCAAATCAAACAATGTAAAAATGGAACTTTCATCAACCAAGAGAAGTATACTAAGGAACTCCTTAAGAAATTTGGCATGGATAGCTCACAAATCAATCAAACTCCTATGAGTACTTCCACCAAATTAGAAAATGATGAAATTGGCAAACTGGTTGATGAGAAAAGTTTAGAGGAATGATAGGTAGTCTATTATATTTGACCGCTAATCGGCCGGATATAATGTTTAGCGTATGTATTTGTGCTAGGTTTCAATCGGCTCCTAAAGTGTCTCATTTGAGTGCCGTTAAGAGGATATTCAAATATCTCAAAGGAACTCCTTCTTTAGGTTTATGGTATGAACGATCGAATGAATTCAACCTAGTAGGATTTTCGGATGCCGACTTTGCCAGTTGTAGAATTGATAGAAAAAGCACAAGTGGCACTTGTCAATTTCTTGGAAGGTCTCTAGTGTCTTGGTTTAGCAAAAAATAAAACTCGGTAGCCTTGTCTACTACTGAAGCAGAATACATTGCGGCCGGCGCTTGTTGTGCACAAATCCTATGGATGAAGAACACTCTCATGGACTACAATCTTGCATTTAGTAATGTTCCAATCCATTGTGATAATACAAGTGCCATCAACTTGACAAAAAATCCAATTCAACATTCTAGAACTAAGCACATAGAGGTAAGGCATCATTTCTTAAGAGATCATTCTCAAAAAGGGGATATTGAAATTAAGTACATCCACACCAATGAACAATTGGCGGATATCTTCACAAAACCCCTTAATGAGGATCGATTTTGTGACCTTAGGAATGGACTCAACATTTGGAGTTTGGATCAAGTGAAAGAGTTTGCACATGAAGCATGAATAGAAGACAGAATTCTCCTTATATATATCTATATATATCTCTTGTTTTGATAGTGACTACATGGTTTTAGATGATCCAACCCTAACTCTAAAACTCACTCAATTGGTACCCATAGCCCACTTCATTTCAAGGGGGAGTCGGTTCCATCACCCTTAATTAAGATACCTAAAACTTTGGCCATGTGCCATCATCTAAACCTTCGGTAAGTTATATGTGTGATTCATGCATTGGATCATGGTTTCACTTGCAATTTGAAATATCATATGTAACTATGTTCTCCTTACATTCAAAAAAAATAAAATAAAATCTCGGAACTCCGAGAAAATGGACAGAGGGAACCTGGAACGGTTCTCGGAACTCTGAGATCTCGTCCAGGTTGTCCTCGGAGCTCTGAGAAAATTTCTCGGAACTCCGAGAATCGGGACAGTAGAAAATAAAAATAAAAATGAGTGTGTTCTCGGAACTCCGAGAATATTCTCGGAGCTCCGAGAATATTCTCGGAGCTCCGAGAATCAGGCCAGGAGCGTTAAAAGCCCTGGACCCGGTTCGTTTTTTCTTATTTTTTCTCTCCTCTTCCCCTCTTCTTTCTACTACTCCTCAAACCCTAACTCCATATTCCTCGTTTTTTTTCTTCATTTTCTCCATACATCCACCTCCAAAACCCTCTTCTCCCTTCAACATCACTCTCTTCTTCCTAAAACCCTAGTTTTTTTTCCATTCAAACCCTAGGATTTCACCCATTTTTCATTTTTTTTCTTTCTTCCTTTCTCTATTTCTCCTATTTTCCTCCATTTTAGGGCTATTCTCTTTTTTTTAACACATTATCCTTCTCTATTTCTCCTATTTTCCTCCATTTTAGGACTATTCTCTTTTTTTAACACATTATCCTTCTCTACACCCCCATTTTCTCTCACCATGCCTCCTAAAACAAAAAATCTCAACATTGGGGGTTCCTCCCAAGTTGCAGACCCTGAATACGTTCCTGAAGAATTTTCTGAGGAAGAAGGGCCTTCACGGAAGAAGGCGAAGGCCAAGGCTGTGGTGGCCGAGGTTGTGTCCAACTCCTTTTTCACTGGGGATAAGGCTAAGAAACTCTGGGCCAACGTCGGTACTAGGGGCATCCTCACTGGCAGGTACATTGACCCCCCTGTCCTTCAAAATTTTGATTAAAAGGCCAAATTTGATGCCCTTCATTGGACACCCATCCTTCACCTTAACGAACCTGTTTACCCTCGATTGGTTCGTCTCTTCTATGCCAATCTCACCATTTCCCCTTCATTCTTCAAAATTGAATCTAAGGTCAAGAAAACTGTCATCAAACTCTCCTATCACACTTTTGCCACACTTCTTGGGATTAGCCATGAGGGCCTCTTACACTATTTTTGGCCGGAAGATGGGACACATTCACTTGATGATATTGATCATGACACTGTCTATGGTCGGATCACACGGTGCTACTACCTTAATATGCCCGTACACTCTGCCGACCTCATTCTGGTTGCGCGCATGCTCCACAACTTCATGTACCACATCTTCATACCTCGTGCTGGGATGCGTGAAGCCCTCAGACCCTTAGAGGCATACATTATATACAACATCCTAGAGGGCCGCCAGCTTTGTCTGCCTTATATCATTTTTCGCTACATGTTTTAGACCCCTGGCCGCTACCGCTCTTCCTTGCCCTATGGCATGATTCTCACCCGTGTCTTCCACCACTTTGGCATCATCCTGGATGGAGAGATGACCATGACTCCTACTGCACCGTTTGATGTTCAGACCTTTAACTGCATGGCTCTTCATCAAGCAGCGGTCGACATTGATTCTGACGAGCGAGGCGGCTATGAAGCCGAGGACCAGGCTGCACCGGCACCCCAGCCATCACAGGATACCTCTCAGTTCTGCACTCGCCAGGATTTGGCTCACATGCAGGAGGCTATTGAGCGATCCATGGCCTCACAGTTTGCGCAGCTGTCTACCCATGTCGACTCTGAGATTTCGACTCGCTTCCTGACCTTGACTACCCATGTTGATGACCAGTGGGGCCAGGCGCCGGGCAGTTCTTCTCATCAGCCACCGCCTCCTCTGCAACATTAGATGGCTCTCGTTCTCTGATGATGGATCCTATTTTGCTCTGATTTAGGCTTATCTATCTGTTTCTATTATCTGTTGGTTGTATGAATCCTATTAGCTAGATGCTTCTCTAGTTAGTTGGATCTTTGTTTTGGGATGTATTCGGTTTATCTACTTCTATCGCTGTTATGATGTGTCATGAATGCTATGTCCCTTGACTGGTTATATGCACTTTTTTGTATGCCATTTCACATCATCTATATATATTTATCTCTTTGGTTTACTGTGCGGTGTGCTTCTCTGTTCTTTTTTTTGCCTCCATACCTTGTCTTCTGCCTGCTTTCTCTATTGCGTTGCACTTCACTTGTCTCATTGGCTCTCACCTACACCCTTTCCTTTTGTTCCACCTTTTTGGTGATGAGAAAAGGGGGAGAATATTTGAGCTCCCAAGTCATAATAACATGCATATATTAAGGGGGAGCAAAGCTCTATGCTTAAAATTTTGCAATCAAATTTTCATCATTAAAAGTAATGCCTTAAATGTTCAATTAAATCAAACTCTTAGGGGGGGCCCAAATTATTTTATTCATCCCTAAAGGGGGAGCTCCTACCCTAAAACAAATTATGATTGTCATCATAAAAAAGGGGGAGATTGTTAGCCCAAGGGTTCAACAAGTACTCCTATTGAAATGTTTTGATGATTAACAAACTCAATTTGTTATAAAATAAAGGTTTTATACACTAATGATTTCCATTGGCAAAGTTATGATGTTCACAGCATAGCATCCTCAAGAGTGCATGACAAATGGCAAATCATTCAAGCTCAAAGTAATATCAAAGGCATGAAGTAGGCATCACCATCTCAAAGGTATTCAAAGACAAGGTTGAACTCAAGCACAAGAATGGCAATCAACTCAAAAGATCAAGCTTGGCTCAAGCATCAATGGAGCTGAGTGAAGACACGTCAAAGCCTCTACAAGCTGCCAACAAGATTGAAGACCAACTAAATTTAGAATGTAAATGGTCCTTAATGTATAGTCGAGGTCTATGGCATCAAGGAGAGTTAAAATCAAACTAAGTAGAACTTAATGGGTTTGTGAATGTTCATAGTGGTGTCCCAACATTGTTGGACCCTCATGACATTCCATTTAACTTGATAAATCAAAGTTCCAAAAGCCCAAACAAAAACAGCAAAAATATAAGAAAAACCTGCTGTGCGTAGGCTTCTCGGAACTCCGAGAATTGTTCCAGGTTCAAAAAAATTAGTGCTCGGAGCTCCGAGCTCGGAGTCCGAGAAGACCGTTGGAGAGCTAAAAAATTGTGTATTTCTTTCTCCTCTATAAATATGAACCATGGGACTCTTGGAACATCACCTAAGGAGTTTACAAAGATTTCAAGAGCACTAAAAGGCATTCATTCTACTTCTCTTGAAGATCTTCACTCTCCATCTCTCTCTTGTGCCATTTACCTTAAATTATTCTCGAGAGACTTTAGGACCTTCATTTGTTCATCTTGTTCTTGTGAGAGTGAGTGAGCTTTACTTTAAATTAGCCTATCTAGAGGCAAGCAAGCTTTTTCATTTCATCTTCTTTATATTTGGCACAAAGGGTGCCGTAGAAGACCCTTGGAGCGTGAAGCTCGATTTGTACAAGGCGGAAGGAACGCCGTATTTAAGTTCCTTGGAGAAGATAGTGGAATTCTCAAGGAGAGTAACTTGAGAAGAGTAGAGTAGGTCTTGAGCTAAGACCGAACCACTATAAAAATCCTTGTGTCAAAGCTTCCTTGTCTTTTCACCTCTTCTCTTGTGGTAAGTTTTTACTATTGCTTTAAATACTATTTTTGATTTCCTATTCAATCTAAAACTAGTGCAATCTAAGTTTTCAAAATCCTTAAAATTTGAAAAGAAACCCAATTCACCCCCTCTTGGGTTGCTAAGTGGAATTTCACTTGTATTATGCCCCATGACAAGAAAAACCCTACATAATGCAGCTTGTGAACTTGAATAGTTAAATTATAGATCTTAGCATATCCTTGCTCAGGTAGATACTTATCTGCTTCAAAAAGTTGCAAATGAAGCCAAAGTATTCAAATCATTCTGCCTAGTCATGCCCTACAACATAGGTTTCACTTAGGGCCAATGACAAATTCATAGGGGGAGAGCAAAATGGTTATATCTTCATGCTTCTATAGAACATTGTGATGTGCTCACAAGGTCTATTGCCCCTATTCTTATGCTTAACTTGCAAATCATTTGATCAAATTTTTTTTAAAAAAAAGGGTTTATCATGCATTTCACTCTTGTTTTCTCTTTGATAAGTATTACAAGAGCTTGAATGGTATATCATATACAAGGCACAATAGCTTAGACAAGCTATTCTTCATCTTGATACCCCACTTGCACTCTCACTAATAGATCCTTACCTTTTTGTTATTGCCAAAAGGGGGAGAATTTCGGGAATTGATTAGGTAGTCCAATTGTAAATGCACTTTTGTTTTATAGGCATTAATTAAATTTGTGCATATAGTGAGGGGAGCTATGCTCTATTGTGTATATCATATCATGCATATTCATCAATTTATTTAATATCTCCAGCCTCTCTAATCAGTTTGTTTGCCATCGTAAAAAAAGGGGGAGAATGTAAGGCCAAGGGTTCCCATGGGTTAATCATTCATCTTACCTTCTTTTTTTTATGCTAGCAAACTAAATTGATTAGCTTTTATGGACTAATGTGTTGCCTTGAGGTGTTGTGTCATAAACAGCATTTTCATGTCATAATCGCCATTACACAACTCAACTCAACACATAGCTTGTGGATCAAGAAAGCAAGGAGCAAAGAGCTTGCACCTAGATTGGAGTCATCACCATTTGGAGATTATCAAGTCAAGAAGCTCAACATGAAGATCCCACAAGTTCTCCAACAAGTGTCAAGAAGGAGCTTGGAGTTGAACATGCCATGGTGACACCTCATGTACCTCAACATGCTTTGAAGATTGGAGGACAAGTCACAAGAGGCAATATAAAGTTCAAAATGTTCACTCAAGCTGAAGAAGTTCAAGGAAGTGCAAAGAGCAAAGACATTCCAAGAAGACTCAAGGTTCTTATTTTTAGAATGTATTTGGAGTCCTCTTGATTTTATGTTTAAATGCACTTTCAAAAGGTTTTCAAAAAGTTTTCAAATGGTTTTCATACTTAACTTTTTACATCTTTGGAAACCATACACACACCCAAATATGTGTTTGAAAACCTAGGACTTAAGCCCAAGACCAAAGCCCAAAGCCCCTGGATTTTAAAAGTTAAAAATTGAATTTTACTCAGGGCCGGTCGACCGGGCTATGCTGGGCGACCGCGGGATGCTACATGGATTTCCCGAACATCTCAAAATTTATCGGGTCGGTCGACTAGGGTAAGCCGGACGACCGCGGATATGTTTTTTGAAAATCCAGAAACATCTAGGTTGGGCTTGGAGGTCGACCGCGATAGTGTTTTTGAGCCGAAAAGTAATTTCAAGCAGGTAGCCTTTGCCGGGAGACCGCCATAGGGCTGGTCGACCGCGCCAGTATGATATTTGAAATTCAAATAGAGAACCCGATAAGGGCAGCCGACCGCCGTACCTCGGTCGACCGCCGCGACATGGAAATAGATCCATTGGGGCTTGCGCAGGTTGACTTTTTCAACCCTGTATTTTACAGTTTTACTCCCAAACGGTCATATTTTCTTGTGGGCTATATAAATACTATCTAAACCTTTCTAAATAACCTTTTGTCAAGATTAAATCCTATCTTCTTGTACCTAAACTTTTATATGAAAGGTTAAAACCTCTTTGAACTTGTATTTGTACATATCATCAAGAGGTACTCCATAGGCTTTACATTTTATTTTTCTTGGAGGGTTTGTGAGCTTTCAAAGTTGTAATCAGCCTATCTAAGAGGCAAAGAGAGTTCTTCTTTTTCATTTTCTTCATTTATGTTTGAGGGTCTCCGATTCGGCCCGTTAAGAGAAGTGAATCATTGTAAGAGGGATGTGCCCTCGCAAGGCTTCGTGCAGAAAAGGGTGTGATCCCTTTGAAGAAGGAGTTGGTGTATGGCTTTAAAATTCGTCCGTTGAAGAATCTTATTGGTTAGTGGAGATCCCATGGAGGAAAACTTGGAAGAGTGGAGTAGGTCAAGTTGTGACCGAACCACTATAAATCTTGTGCCTTGTGGATGCTTTCTCTTCTCATTCTCTTTGTACTTTGTGATGGCATCTGAATCCGGGTCTGCGATCGCGCGGTCGGTAGAGGGCCTCCGCGGAGTCTGCAATCACAAACAAAGGGGGTCCGGGGTGGGTCCCGGACGACCACTTCGACACCCAAGTCAGATCCTTCGACTAGTCAATATAAAGAACAGCGAGAGGGGGAAGGGAGTTTTGATCAGGGTTACCAGGGGCAGCACACGGGCTCTTTTCTGGGTGTGTGAGTGAGTGAGTCGGAGGGGACTAGCAGGGAGAGTAGGATTGGGTTCCTAGCCTCCTCTGTTGTTGCCTCGCCTCTTTTTCCGGTGTCCGGAGAGGAGAATGGGTAAAGTCCTCTTTTCAGCGAAATGGCCCTCCTCTGTTCTTCCTTTTTCTCCCTTTTAAAGGGAGGTGTGCGGCTCTTTTTCATCATTATGGAGGAAAAACCTTCCTTTGCAGGATTGGGCCGTCCCCCTGTCTTGCCGGCGCGCGTTGCCATTTCCTTCCATAATTTGTGATGATGAGGCCTGGGCGGCGAGAGTGCGACACGTGTCATGAATGTGTGGTCTTTGTCGTTTTCCAACGCCATTCTTCATGATGGTTGGGCTCTGCTCGTGCATGGATGACACATGGCGATATCTGGGAGCGTAGCCGTATTTGTGCCCCATCATAACTCCCCCTTACTCCTTTGGTCCATTGAATGGGCCAAGGGAGTAACGTTTTGTTCGAGCGAAGTCATGATGAGGATATTTACGAGGGCTCCAGGGTACGAGGAGACGTGCCGTTTTATCCAGCGGCTGTCCCCGGGAAGCGACAGCGTCGTTAGGGAGGTTGCGTTGTCTCGAGGCACCAGGATTTCTTTCCCGAGAGAGAAGGGAATTATCCTGATGCCTTTTTATTGTGGCTCTTCGTCGTTATTCTTCTCTCCTTCTCAGTAGGGGTTCTTTTCGTATCTTCTTTAGCAACATGTCTGGTTCTTCTTCACGATTTAGGGGCAAGGCCCGTTTCCTCCAGGAGTCGTCGAGTGACCCCGACTTGTCCTCCGATCCGAGGGAGGATCTCGTGGGTCGTCGGAAGAAGGCTAGGAGGATGGTGCAGTGCCTGCTCGAGGATGAGGCTGAGATAAGTGCCTTTGTGGAGCGAAACCGGCGGCTAAGTGAGGACTTGGACAGGGCCCGGGCGGAGAGAGCGACCTTTGATGATACTGTCACTCAACTTCGGGAAGACCTTCAGAAAACCATGGAGGGGAGAAGTCGTACGTCAGACAAATTGGCGGTGGCCCGGTGAACGCACGCCCGGGAGCTGGCGAAGGCGCGGGAGGAGTGGCGCGGCTCAGAGGAGTTCCTTAAGGCTGCAGTTGCGTTCAGCGTGGATGTTGAGATTGATGCTTTTGCTGAATGACGACGGTGTGTCCACGAGGTTGATCCTTCCTTTCCCCTGGACAAACTGATGCACGAGGCTGAGGCCGATCCTCCGTCGGTACCAGCAGAAGCACCGGAGCTGGTCGATGAGGAGGTGGCTGCTCTGGTGGATCCAGTAGTTACCGAGACCTCTGAGGGGGCTTAGTGATGCCAGGATATCTTTTGGATCTTATATTTTACCTTTTCTTGTGGGTCTGTAATAACTTTTGAATTCTCCTTCTTCTCTTCTTTCCTGCTTTCTTCTATTTTCTTTATATACACGGTGCGCTCCGGGTTATTCGAGCCTTTTGAATTTTAATCTGATCGTCGAGAATGTTCCTGGTGCACCCCGTGGGGTGTCTTTTTTTGCGGAAAGACTATCTTCCCCTCGAGTGATCAGTTCGGGGTTAATGGGTCCCGCCTGCCCTTTTAGGGGGAGGTCTTTTCTTCATGGGGAGTGTTTTAGGGTATTCTCGGGGGGATCGGCCCCGATGCTACCTCTGTCTCGCTCCCTGTCTTCTTTCGGGTCCCTCGTTTATCATGGGCCGGAAAGTGGAGATACGTATGCCTTAAGTAGAAACGCTATTCCATTGATTCGTTTAAGGAGAAAAGATACATCTTTGCCTTTAAAGACACAAAAATAAATAAACAAACATTCGTCATGCTTTTAAAGAAAAACACGGAGCTTACCCTGTTCTTTTACTGGTAAAATTCTCGGAGCTTGTCCATGCTCCAACTCCGAGGGACTGGGGTCCCGTCGAGACGTTCTAGCTGGTAGGCCCCGGGGCAGAGTGCTCGAACGACCCTGTAGGGTCCTTCCCATTTAGGTGCGAGTTTTCTGGTGTTGCGGGGGTCGGATACCGCCGTACGCCATAGTACGAGGTCTCCGGGTTTTACCGAGCGCTTTCTTACCCGGGCATTGTAGTACCGTGCCACCTTTTGCTGGTAGGAGGCGGTTCGGAGAAGGGCTTGCTCTCTTTTTTCGAGCACGAGATCGAGGGTGTTCCGGAGGAGCTCGGAATTTCCCTGTTCGTCATAATTCGCGGTGCGGAAGCTGGGGAGGCCAATTTCCAACGGAATGACCGCTTTGGCCCCGAAGGTTAAACTAAAAGGGGATTCTACAGTCGCGGTCCGCGGCGTCGTTCGATAGGCCCAGAGGACGCTAGGTAGCGCTTCTACCCAGTCTTTCCCAGCTTCTCCTAATCGCTTCTTGAGGCTCTGAAGCAAGATCCTGTTAGTTACCTCTACCTACCCATTGGCCTGCGGGTGCGCTACGGAGGCGAAACGGTGTTCGATGCTTAGGTTATCGCAGAATTTGCCAAATTCAGCGCTTACGAACTGGGGACCGTTGTCCGTTACAAGTGTCTTTGGAATGCCGAAGCAGAAAACCACGCCGTGGTAGAAGAACTTCTCTGTTGCTTTCGAAGTGGGTTTTGCCACGGCTTTGACTTCGACCCATTTGGTGAAGTAGTCGATGGCGACGTACAACATGGTATGCCCCCGGGGGCTTTTGGGAAGGGTCCGAGTAGATCCATGCCCCACATGGCGAAAGGCAGGGGTCCTGCTATCGCGGTGTATGGTGTGGCTGGTTGGTTGGGGGTGGTTGCGTACCTTTGGCATGGGCTGCATTTTTTGACGAACTCCTTGGCGTCCCTGAGGATCGTAGGCCAGAAGTAGCTGTGCCTTACGATTTTCTGAGCCAGGGTCCTTCCGCCCCCTTGGTCTCTGCAGATCCCTTCATGTACTTCTCGCAGGGCGTAGTCTGATTCGGAGGGCACCAGGCATCGGAGGTACGGCCATGTGTATGACCGTTTGTAGAGCCTGGGTCCGTGGACCACGTAGTGGGCGGCTCTTGCCGTTAGGCACCGGGCTTCCAGCTTATCTGCGGGTAGTATACCGTCTTTCAGGTATCGTATGATGGGGTCCATCCAGTTTGGTCCAGGTGGGATTTCCAAGACTTGCACCTCGTCGATGCTGGGGTGGGGCAGTATTTCTGTGAGCACGGTACCGAAGTCATGGGTCTCTTCGGCGGCCATCCTTGATAATGCATCTGCTCGGTTGTTCATGTCCCGTGGTACTTGGAGGATCTCTACCTCTCCCATTCCCTGCAGCTTTTCTTTTACCTTCTGGAGGTATCTCTTCATTCTGGGGCCCTTGGCTTCGTATACGCCGTTCACTTGGTTGACGATGAGCTGGGAGTCGCTATGGACTTTTAACTTTCCTGCGCCGAGCTCCGCAGCTAGACTTAGTCCTGCCAGCAAGGCTTCGTATTCAGCCTCGTTGTTGGAGGCTTTGAAATTTAACCTGAGGGCGTATTCCAGTGTGAATCCTTCTGGGCCGTGGAGGACCACCCCCACCCCGTGCCCTTTTTGGCCTGCTGAGCCGTCAACGTGCAGGGTCCAATGAACCTCGTCGCTTTGTTCCGCCATGTTTTTGCTAGGCGTTTGTATGGTGGGGCCGTCACCGTTTTCCGTTGTCGCTGGTTCCTCGGCCAGGGCCGTGGATTCCACTATAAAGTCAGCGAGGGCCTGGGATTTAATGGATGGTCTCGGGCGGACTTGTATGTCGAACTCTCCCAACTCGACGGCCCAACTGACCATCCTACCCGAGGTCTCCGGTTTCTGGAGAATTTTCCTCAGGGGTTGGTCGGTGAGAAGCACAATGGGGTGGGCCTGGAAGTAGGGGCGGAGCTTTCGAGTGGCGCTGACGACTGCGAGGGCGAATTTCTCTATGTTTAGGTACCGGATTTCTGCACCGTGGAGAGTCTTGCTCACGTAGTACACCGGGTGTTCCTTTTTGTCGCTTTGTTTGGCCAACACCGCACTCACTGCCGTGGGGCTGACGGCCAGGTATAAAAATAGCTCTTCCCCCGGCTTGGGTTTGGCGAGTACGGGCGGTGTCTGAAGGTATTGCTTCAAAGAGTTGAAGGCCTCTTGGCAGGCCAGGGTCCATTCGAACTCCCGTATGTTTTTTAATTGTTTGAAGAAGGGTTGGCATTTTTCTGCCGATTTGGGCATGAATCGGCCGAGGGCCGTGATTCGGCCTGCGAGCCTTTGCACTTCTACCGCTGTTGTCGGGTGTTCCATGTCTAGGATGGCTTGGATCTTTTCGGGGTTGGCCTCGATCCCTCTCTGGCTGACCATGAACCCTAAGAATTTTCCGGAAGTTACCCCGAAGGTGCATTTCGCGGGGTTGAGCTTCATTCGGGCTCGTCGTAGGGTGCTGAAAGTTTCCTGAAGGTCGGAGATGTGTTTGGAGGCTTCCAGACTTTTTACCAGCATATCGCTGACATACACCTCTACGTTTCTTCCGATTTGTGCTTGAAACAGCTTATTTACGAGCCGCTGGTAGGTGGCGCCCGCGTTTTTTAAACCGAAAGGCATAACAGTATAGCAGTAGACGCCCTGATCGGTGATGAACGCCATTTTCGGGATGTCTGGCTCGTGCATTTTGACCTGATTGTAGCCTGAGAACGCATCCAAGAAGGTGAGAAGCTCGTGTCCGGATGTGGCGTCGATGAGTTGGTCTATGTGCGGCAGGGGGTAGGGGTCCTTTGGGCAGGCCCTGTTTAGGTCTGTGAAGTCTATACAGGCCCGCCAACCTCCGCTAGCTTCCTTGACCATGACGACGTTTGATAGCCACTCGGGGTACCAGATTTCTCTGATGAACCCGGCTTGTAGTAGTTTTTCCACTTTGGCCTTTATGTGAGTTTGACGCTCTATCGCGAAGTTCCTTTTTTTCTGCCGGACGGGTTTAAGGGCTGGGTTCACATTTAACTTGTGAACGGCCAGTTCCTTGGGTATCCCGGGCATGTCCTTAGCGGACCATGCGAATATGTCTTTGTTCGTTCTGAGGAAGTCGATCATTTGGTCTCGCAGGGGGCCTTTTAGCAGGGAGCTGATCCGGACTTGTCTCTCCGACTGATCTATGGCTAGGGGGATGGAGTCTAGCTCCTCGGCGGGCTCTCCTCTGATTGTGCGGGCCCGCTGCCGGGGATCTTCACTACCGATCGTGAAATTTTCGGTCGGGGCGTTGGTTCCTCTCAGGCTTGCGGCATAGCACTGGTGTCTTATCATTTGCTGTCCCTGGACCTCTCCTACCCCGGTCGGAGTGGGGAATTTCATCTTGAGGTGGGGGGTGGAGACTACTGCTCCCAAATCTCTTAGAGCAGGGCGTCCAATGATGGCGCTGTAAGTGAATGGTATATCTACGACCGGGAAGGTGGTCAGGATGGTTTTTTGGAGGGGGTACGTCCCGAAGGTTACGCGTAAGTCGATCTTGCCGGACCCGTACGGACGCACCGGAGAACCCGTAGATAGAGTATTCCGCGGGTCCCAGCCTTTCTTTGCCCAGTTTCATTTCTTCGAAAGTCTCGAGGTGTAGCACGTTGACGGAGCTTCCTGTGTCCACCAGGATTTTTCCTATATCGAAGTTGGCGACGACCAGTCTGATGACCAGTGCGGCGTCGTGCGGGAGTTGTAGCCCGTCGAGGTCTTCGTTGGAAAAAGTGATGATTTGGTCTTGTAGGGGTGGGTCCGTTCGGGCCTTTTTAGAAGGCATATCCATGGAGAATATTCGTTCCGCATATGCTCGCCGGCCGGCGGTTGTCGGCCCTCCCGCTGCTGGCCCGCCCGTGATGATATTGATTTTCCCGATAATGGTGGGCGGCTGTTCGCGGGCCTGCGGTTGCTCGGGGGGCTCCTCTTTCCGGGGGCGCTGGTGGTGGTACGCGTCGCGTCGGCTTCGGGATCGGTGTCTGCTTCTTGAGCGATGCCTGCTAGGGGATCGATGTCGGCTTGTGGATCGGCGACGGTTGTTGGACCGGCGTCCGTTGGGTGACCGATGCCTACCTCTGGGCTCGTCAGAGGGATGCTGGACCTCGCACGAGCTTTCGTCAGGACCCCTGAGATATTGATTTAGGTGCCCTTCTTCGGCCAATTTTTCCAGTTGGAGGCGGAGGTGTAAGCAATGGTCAGTTTCGTGGCCGTGGTCCCCGTGGAATTCGCAGAATTTTCGGGCGGACCTCTTCTTTGGGTCTGTGGCCATTCTCTTGGGGGGGGGGGTCAGGAGACCCTGATCCCTGATGGCCAGTAGAACGTGGGAGAGGGGGAACTTTAGCGGGGCGGTTCCCAGTCTCTCGAAGACGGGGACGGGATTTCTGCCCGCCTGCCTCTCGTCGGCATGTGGCCTTATGGCCCTTCGGCCGTCGTTTTTCCTTTCATCAGGGCCGGGCTGATTCTGTTCTCGAGCGCAGGCTTCTTCTGCTCGTACGAACTTATCGGCCTTGGATTCAAGTTCATGTGGGTCCCGTGGTGGCTTGAGGGTGAGGTGCAGCTTGAGATTCGGATCGGTGGTGGCATGCTTTAGTGTGGCGATCGCTATTTGGACGTCCATGTTAGAAAGTTGGGCTAATTCGGCGTTGAATTTCAACATGAAGTCTCTCAGGGTCTCGTTTCTTCCTTGCCGGAGGGCTAAGAGGGCATCTGCTGGATCATGGCGGAGGCGGTTGTTGGCGAACCTTGTGCTAAACTTCCTCCCAAATTTGTGGAAGGATGCGATGGAGTCAGGCTCCAATCTCATGTACCAGTCGTTGGCGGTTTTTCTTAGTAGGGACGCGAAGGCTCTGCACATGAATCTGTCCGACGCGCCTCGGAGCGTCATTACCTTTTTGAAGGTTTGGAGGAACTCGAGGGGGTCTGTACTTCCATCGTACAGACCGAAGCGGGAGAGGTCTATGCCTGCTTCTGCTGGGGTTTTTAAGACCTCCGAGGTGAACGGGGATGCCGCCTCCCTTTCCCACTCATCGAGGATGCCGTGGGCGTAGGGTTTTTTCATTTCTAGTTTTACCTCCCGGATCTGTCTTTGTAGGTCAGCTATCGGGTCCACGCCGGGCGGTTGTGCTGAGGTTGCCACTTCTTCCGCCCGAGCCAGGGGCGGTTCCTGGAGGCGGGTAGCTTGGACAGGGGGAGCGCGGCTGTTTGTAGCCTGCCACCTGCTGTCTCGTTGGTATCCCCTAGTTGCGGGAGGCAGAGGGCTATTTGCTGACGGGGACGACGTCCGGCGAGTCGGTGCTCGCTTTCGCCGGGGATGGCATTCCCCTGGTTGTTCCTCGTTTCCTTCGTCGTAGGCCTCTGTCTGGTCCTGCGCTATCGGGGGCCTCTCCGAGGCCGGAGGAGGCAAGCGTTGGAGTAGCTCTCAGCGAAGTTCGTTGAACATCTCCATGGTGGGGACCATCTGCGGCGTGCTGGAGGAGGGCTGGTGTCGGCCCGAGGGGGGTGAGTTGGGTTCTTGGGAGGTTGAGGCGCTGGTTTGTGCGCGTTGAGCCTGGCTTCGGGTCATTACCCCTATTTCTTGCTGTTGGGTGTGGTTTCTCATTGCCATAAGGCGTTCAGTACTCGACGAGTCCCACGGATGGCGCCAATATGATGGCATCTGAATCCGGGTCTGCGATCGCGCGGTCTGTAGAGGGCCTCCACAGAGTCTGCAATCACAAACAAAGGGGGTCAGGGGGTCCGGGGTGGGTCCCGGACGACCACTTCGACACCCAAGTCAGATCCTTCGACCAGTCAATATAAAGAACAGCAAGAGGGGGAAGGGAGTTTTGATCAGGGTTACCAGGGGCAGCACGCGGGCTCTTTTCTGGGTGTGTGAGTGAGTGAGTCGGAGGGGACTAGCAGGGAGAGTAGGATTGGGTTCCTAGCCTCCTTTGTTGTTGCCTCGCCTCTTTTTCCGGTGTCCGGAGAGGAGAATGGGTAAAGTCCTCTTTTCAGCGAAAGGGCCCTCCTCTGTTCTTCCTTTTCCTCCCTTTTAAAGGGAGGTGTGCGGCTCTTTTTCATCATTATGGAGGAAAAACCTTCCTTTGCAGGATTGGGCCGTCCCCCTGTCTTGCCGGCGCGCGTGGCCATTTCTTTCCATAATTTGTGATGATGAGGCCTGGGCGGCGAGAGTGCGACACTTGTCATGAATGTGTGGTCTTTGCCGTTTTCCAACGCCATCCTTCATGATGGTTGGGCTCTGCTCGTGCATGGATGACACGTGGCGATATCTGGGAGCGTAGCCGTATTTGTGCCCCATCACTTTGGTGATTGGTAATCTCTACCCTTTACTTATATTTATGTTTCATTGAACAAGGGTTAGAGTATATAAGCATAAAGTCATATCTAATCCCTATCCTACATTATATTCATTGATTAACTAAGGGTTACACTTGTTAAAGCTTGATGGGTAAATTGATTTTAATAATCCACTTAATTAAGCCCCAAATTTTTAATTAGCCAATTCATCCCCCCTCTTGGGTTGTCACCTTGTATTTCAACCCCAATCGATCTCCTTTTATGAAGGGAAGTGATTTATTTCGCCCCTTTTTCTCCAGGGCCACCCCCCCTTCTAATGAATCAATGACTACTCTTTTTACTCCAAGGGTGAAGGCTGAGGTAAAAATGGGGTATAAAACTAAAAGGAAATTATATATCCCAACCCTCTTCTCTCTTGGGACAGCCCTTGCTTTCTCTTTTCACCCTTTTAGACAGCTACTTGTATAGTGTACTTTGATTACTCTTTTCACTCAACAGGTGTGATTCGGGAAACAATACCCAGCGTAAATGATATGCTCACTTTTCTTTCTTCCTTAAATAGCCCCCTCTAATGTATATTGACCATTTATTTGCCCCTTCAAGGGTAGTCCAAACAAGTGATTCGATTGGAGGAGATGGTGTCGATGGAAGTAACTGGCCAGTGAAGCTCCTGGCCTCCTCTCTTTTTTTCTCTACATATATTTATTTGTCCCTTCTTAGGGCTCCTCCTCCTCTCTTTCTCTGTACATTCCTCTCAATGAATGACTCCCCCTCTTCCCTTAATTCGGCACCTCCTTTTTACTCCTATGGATAGCCCCTTTTAATGCATTTATGAGCATTCTTTTTCTCTAAAAAGGGAACTGGCTAAGTAAATGGTGGGGCCACCATCTTTAAAAAAAAACATTTTCCACCTTCTCAACAGCAGCTTTGTTTCCCCTTTGAACGAGATCTGCCCCTTTTCTCTCTCCCTTTCAACTTTAATCATTGGCCTTTTTATAAGCAAAGTGTACTGATAACAACACCCCTATACTTTTAGTGGTTATGCCCTCCCCAACTGGATCTTATCTTTTATATGATTTAAAAGGCACTCTCTTTCTTCGTATTCACCCCTCTTTGACCCTTGTAGACACCCCCATTTTGCTACACTTTAAAAAACAAAAGATTCGGTAGTTTGTCAAGTCTCGAGTCCATAATCCGCAATAGATTAGGTATCCATGCATTCTAGGGTAGATTTCATCTCATTTTAGGTGTTTAGAAGTTGATTCGCAATCCTAGAGGTTTCTAGGGTGTTCCAATGGAATCTGGAAGATGAAAGTTCAAGTTTCCGAGCAAGTGAAAAAACCTGCTATTTTTAGAATTTTCAAGGTCACCCTCATTTTTGCCCATTTTTGCACTACATGGGTATTTTAGTCATTCCCAATGTGTCCCATTTGACCCCTGAGTTGTGTCTGAGAAATCTTGAGCGATTCTATGAATTTTGAAAAAGCTGCTATTTTTAGAATCTCAAGGTTTTTCCCATTTTGTGTAACTTGGGGTTGTGTTGGTCATTTCTCGTGTGCCTAAAGATTATCTCTATGGTTTGACTGAAAAATCCTCAAAAATTTCAAGTATTTTAAAGAACCTGCTATTTTTAGAAACTCATAGGGCATCCATATTTTCATCATCTTATAGATATTTCGACCATTTCCTATATATCCAAAATCATCTTGAGGGTATGACTGAGAAATCATGAGTAATTTCATAAGTTTTGGAAGACCTGCTAAATTTGGATTTCTCAAGGTTTCCCTTACACTTGCACTCCAGCGGTATTTTGGTCTTTTTCAATATATTTCCCTTGACCTTTAGGGTGTGTCTAAGGAATCTTAGATCATTTCATGAATTTTGGAAGGCCTGCTAAATTTAGAGTTTCTTAGGGGTTTCGCTTGACCTGGAAATTTTATGTGTCAAGGGCATTTTGGGTATTTTCAGGGGTACCAAATGATCCTGTTTGATACTGCCCACCAAAAGGACTCAATTTTAAAAGTTTCTATTTTTTAAGTTTGACCACAAAGACTTTCCCCTTTAAGGGGTGAACCAATTTGAGGGTATTTTGGTCGTATTTGGATATGTAATGGTCGAATAGGGGTATTTTGGTCCGAAATTTTTTTTTCTAAAGGGGATAGTTCGACCATATGTCAATGGTGCACCATAAATGTCATATGGGTTGGGTTCATCAATAAAAAATTTAAATTTAAAGGATTTTATCGAATTTTCATTAAAAAAAAAACTCAAAATACATGTCATAAGGCCCATTGGGCAAAAGCCCACAAGGTGGGGGTCCATGTGGACCCACCCATGTAAGTCGGTCACATAAGTTGGCGTCCCACATGAGGAGGCCACATGTGAAAACGTCCAACATGGGAATGAGGTGGTTGGTGACATCATATTTGTTTTGAAAATATAATAAAGGAAGAGGTATAATTAAAAAGGGCTTGTATGATCAGGTTACTAAAACGGCCATAAATTTTTACCTTCTCGTCCAAAAATTTGTAACTATACTTGTTTCGAACGTCTCAAAAAGATCTACAACTTTCTTATTTATGACTTTTCTTGAATCAGCCTCTAAATTGGTCAAAAATGAGCTACGTCGGGCAGCCCTTTTTGGACGAAAATCATTCATAAAAGCTAGTTTCCTATTTGAGAAGGCTTCTAGATTGATCTTGAAGGATCTCCATTGTGTAATTTAGCATTGGTTAGCTTGTAAGAAACAAGGTTTAGAAATAAGTTCAATATGAAAATCAAAGAATGAGAAAATCAAAGCACAAATTGGAAACTAACTAAAGGTAGGAGTCCTCACATTGGAAATTCCAAATCCAATCTAACCCTAACTTTTTCTATAAAAATAAAGCAAGCACAACCTTTGGCTGCTCTTTAGAAATTTTCATCCCTCTCTCTTCTCCATCTTGAAATTTGTTCCATTGTTTTGTGTGCTTTGGTGTTCATCTCTATCACTTGGTTCTATACAAAGTGCTTTCATATATTCCACATATTCAACATTGGAGGTTATTCGGGATTTTCTTTGCGATTAAAAGGGTAAGTCAAAGCTTATATCCAAGGATTACTTACCCTAGAAAAAAGAAGAGCTAGTAAGGTTGGTCTTCCAAAATCCTCTTTCGTATAGTTTAAACTAGAAGCATGCTAGGATTGAATTTGTGATTCTTTGAAAAGCTATAAAGATGAAATTGTTTGCATGTGAAATTTTGAGGAGATGAGATCAAGTTTAGGTTATTTCATAATCTAAAATTTTTCCTGAAAAATCTATTTTTTAATATTAAAATCTAATTTTTGAAATTAAGAGGGTTTAAATCCACTTTACAAAGCAACTTTAATAAGCCTTTGAAATTTCTTGAATTTTTCAATCTCTGAGTCTTTTGTGTATTAAAGAGCATAGAAATCTAGAATTTTCAGAAATTTTTACTTCGTTTTGACCACGATTTGACCTTTTGAACTTTACCCTCAAAGGGGTAAAATTTCAAATATCGAAATTAAAAAGATGTCAAAATAGATTAAAAATCAATAAAAATTTAAACATAATATACTTTTAAGGTTTTGGAACAGTACGAATTGTTTGAAGAATTTTGGATTTAATTTAAGGGGCTTAAAATTTTATTTAATCCTAGGGGTATTTTTGAAAACAAACTAATTTTCAAAAAATATATAGAGTTTCCAGAGATGAAATTTGGATGAGAAGTAACTAAGACTTAATTTAATCTCCTGTGTATTTTTCAAGATTTTTGGTTGCCGTTAGATACTTGTTTATGATTTTTTTTATCCCAAATCAAGCACGCCATAGTAAATCGGAAAAAATAGTAAATTGCAATTAAAAATTCTGAAAATATTTTATTGGGAGTTACTGCTGGAATTACATGTTTTCATGAAGTTTGGATTGATTTGGATCAGATTTATTATGTGTTTGGTTGTAAATTCCTAATCTGGACAGATACTTTTAAAATAAAAAATTGATAGTAAACCATCTATAAAATTCATGAAACTTTTACAGTAATCCTCTCTGGTTCAGCGAAAGCTACTGTAAACATTTGAAGTTATTTAGATTATATTTGCTATGAGTTACTGTATAAATCTATAATCTGGAAAGAATTCTTCAACATTGGAAAATTGATAGCAAAATATATTTATAATCCATGACAATTTTACAGTAATCATCTCTGGTCAAGAGAAAGCTACTGTAAAAATTTTAGCTTAATCCGAATAGATTTGCTATAGGTTAATGTGTAAATCTCTAATCTGAACTGAATTTCTTTAAAATGCTTAAGAAAATCAAAATATTTTCGAATTGTTATCAAAATTTTCCAAAAAAATTCTAATGCTCTATCATGTATTCAATCTTTAAACTATTGAAATAGAAACTTTAGGAGTCATTGATTTTCTTTGCTAATTTGCAATGCTATGATAGTTTAATCGCCAAGATTGCGTTTATAATCGTATCTTAATTGCGATCAATCCTTAATAATTTGAGCATTTAAATTAGAATACGTTGTTGGCTCCGATGTCCACTGTCCACGAAAATCCTAAGAAATATGCCAGGCAATAACATACTATAACTTACACGTTAAATTTTGGAAGGGTGGAAAGCACGATTCCCTTTCATGAATGCAACTCAAGGCTGAAATTCGTCAAGCCCTAGAGCCATTGGTATTCCTTAGATGTTAGGAATCAAAAATCTTTAAAAAAAATGAAAATCATTAACTTAATAAATTAAAATCATTTGATTCATGCTTTTGGAACCGTTAGATAACGGTATCACTTCGTATAAACCTTTAGAACCAATTAGAAATACTGACGTCCTAGGTGAAAATAAAGGAAACCTTAAAAATTGCAAAAATAGCAGGTTTTTTCACTTGCTTGAAAACTTGATTTTACATCTTTCGGAAGCCAACGAGACCCCCTAGAGACCTTTAGGATCGCGGATCAACTTTAAAACTCCCATAATGAGATGAAATCTACCCTAAAATGCATGGATGCCTAATCTAATGCGGAATACGGACTCAAGACTCGATGACACTACCAAATCTTTTGATTTTTAAAGTGAAGCAAAATATGGGTGTCTACAGTAAGCAACACATGTTCATCCCTATATGCAAACAAAAAAGACAATGCAGTATATATAGAGGGGGTAAGGTTGCGAGGTCCTCCTAGCCAGTTGCATAGTTACTTGTACACCGTGAGTTCCCTCCATTATACGAACTATGTCCGTTTTGCACACAAAGTGTCCAAGTGCTAAGTATACTACTAGTGCGGTGGCGCTAGAAGGCGGGTATAGCAAACCATAGTATATCACCGAAATAGGTAATCTAATTTCACATCCACAACAAACCATAGCAAGAAAATAAACACAAAACAGGATAATATGCAAGGGATGAGAGTGAGTGTGTGAGCCCTTATTTTATTTACGCACCTATCTAGTACCCCTGGGTTCTAACGAAAAGGTTTCCATTTAAAATAATTTTGGCCCAAATTTCTTTAAAATAAATAAAAAATGGCATTTTAACAGAGTTAGGCAATGTTCCAAGAACTCCCCAGCAGAGTCCCCAGCCTGTGGACCCCGATCCGAAGGAGGCGGCGAGGGACGAGTCCCCTGTTAGTCCTTTTGGATCACCACATGAAGGAGAGCTCTACCAAGGAACTTTCAAAATGGTGCCACCCTCACAGCATAACACGAGTGGCGTTAACAATGAGATACCTCTTGATCCAAGGATAAATCCCCAAACCAAGACGTACCTAAAACAAATCAGAGTCGTCATCCATGGATAGGCAACAGAACCCAAAAACAAATCCTCTGTGCAATGGATAACCAGAAATATATGGGCTCGTGCCTGGTTACGATGAGGAAGGTCCAAAGAATATCTCAATCCGCCCAAGTGCAGGCACTTGGTCTCTTATTCCATTTATTTATTAACTTTTAAGAATTTTGGGCGAAAATCATGTGAAATGGGAACGGGCATCCCCAAGAAAACGTCTACCTAAGCATGCATGATCCGGGGATGGGCAAAAAGAAAAAGAACATTCAAGTTCTAAAGAGAAGTGATATCAGTATCATTGTCATTAGAGAGAACACTAGAATCCAATGTCTCTCAAAGAGGCAGAGAGAACTAGAGCCAATCTAATATCAGACAACCCTGCTATCTATCTCCATACATCACATCTAACATTCATACCTAAAGAGAAATAATACCAGTATCATCTACCATTAGAATGATCATTAGAATTCACCGTCTCTCAAAGAGGCAGAGAAGACGGTAACCATGTTACCAATCTCTAAACGTTCATCTAATCCTAACACAACACATCTAGGAAAAATAATAAACAATCACATGCATACCTGTAACTAAAGATATAAACCTGCACAGTGAACAAACGTCAGTAGATGATAGCAAGAGTAAAAATCAGTAGCAATAGATGACTACAGCTAAGCATGTGAGTAAGCAAAGTAATAATAAAGAGCTACAACTAAGCATGTGAAAAGTAAGTAAACATGTGAAGAAACAAGTAGTAAAGAGCTATAACTAAGCATGTGAATGTTACAGCTAAGCATAAAATCAGGAGATAATAACAAATGCAACAACTAAACATGTGACTAAGCAAAGCAAAAAAAGAGACAGGCAAACTATTAATCATGCGAGTAAGAAATAATCTCGCTACAAAAGAGAAGACAAGAAATCATGATGACCACAAACACAAACTATAAAATACTAACAACAAAACTCAAAGACTCTAATGTTGTCCTCGATTCCTTGGATGGTCCGGTATTCATCCAAAGCCGCCTACGTATCCCCGCCTCCATAAGAATCAGAGGGACGTAGTTCTTCACACTTATTCTAAATTACGGTGCCTAAGACATCTAGACCACTAAACTAGACTAGACCTAAAAGACCAGGCTGATTTTTAAAGTTTTTTTAACATTACTTAATTTCAAGTGAATTGTGGATTTTAAGACACCCTATATGCCCTAACTATATGTAATTTTTTATCATGGATTAAAGCAGGTGCTTCCTAAATCCTATGTGCATTAGGCCATGTGTCCTAAGGAAAATAATAGGATCATTAACGCATCCTAGACCTAGTTATCAGTCGGCGAAAATGATCGCTAACTGACCTGATGGAGGCGTAACAAACTCCTAGCTAGGACAAACTCCTAACTCTAACACAAAGACAAACACATAACCATCCAAACACTCTATCTAGAACAAACTCCTAACTCTAGAGGAAGATCTTTTAGAAAACAAGTTTCTTTAAAAGCTTAAAAGACTTTCAAAACTTTTATTTACAAAATTTCACTAGACTTGGGACACGAATCCCAAGCTGCCTACGTACCTCGTGGAAGAGGATCAAGTAAACGTAGTTCAGAAATAAACTATCCTAATACGCTCCTAAAATTATAACTTTCAAATGTTTTTGAATTTTTCAATTTCTAATATTTTTGGATTTCAAATCTTTAATGTTTTTAATGTTTTAAAATGTTCTAATGTTTTTGGACCTTTAGATGTTTCAATGTTTTTTAGATTTTCTGGTTTTTAAATATTTTTGAGTTTCAAATTTCTAATGTTTTGAATTTTAAATGTTTTAATCCTTTTAGCCAAAATGAACAAAATAAGAAAACACACTTTGTAATCCAAATCGCAGCATATTACAAACACCATAAGGTAAAACCCCTAGGGTTAAAAGGAAAAACTTTAAAAGGTAAACTAGTGTCACAATTATTAAAGCAAGATCCCAAATAGGCAGGTTTCTAATAAGACTGAGATAGTCTCTGAAAAGGAAATGGGAAATGTCTAAACTAACAGACAAACTCCTATAAAAAAGGGTAAATTCTAGAACTGTGAGGCTAAACTCTAGCTAAAAGGCAAACACCTAAACCAAGGGATAAACTCTTAAACTAAAGGGATGACTTCAAAGCTAAAGAACATGCTCCTAGACAAGTACACTAAAGAGGGGGTACAAATAAGTCAAAGACTCCCTAAATAAGATGCTAGTGAGACTATGCAAGTCTCCTAGACACAAAGGTGGGCTACAAGTATCATCATTGCCCTAGCAATGATAAATAAGAGATTAGGCAACTAATAAACGAAGTTGGTCTCCAACTAGTAGGGGGTACAAGTTGGGGTACAACTTAGAGAGAGTTCTATAAATGAGGCCAAGCATGCCTCCTATTGGTAAACTCTCTAATGTAACTAAGTTAAACTCCCTAAGGGATATGGTCTAAATGACAAGGCTTGTCTCCAAAGGAGAATTGCCTTAATGAGACAGAGTGTGTCTCCTAGTGGGCCTTTAGATGACTCTTTCATTGCCTTTGCAATGATAAGGGTTTTAATGTCTGAACACACCTAAAAGACTTAACAAATCATCTAAATGAGAAAAGGAAATGATACTAAGACTTGACTAGTCCCCTATAAGAATGGGCTTGGGTTAACACCTTCATCGTCCTATGCTAAAGATTATAAAAAAATCTGCGGACACTATTAGGCATTAAAAGATGAAGTTACGATCTTATCAAATTGGAAACGAGTATAAAGTTAACCTTATAGATCAATGAAATAAACAAGAACACAACAATGATATAATGATCTATCACTAGTAAAAGATGCTAGTAAAAGATGTTTCAAACAGAGGATAACTTTAGCATGTTCATAGGATAGTGCTGATTCCAACATTCTACAACTTTTATACCTACTACAATTTTTAGTAAAACTCTATTGTTCACACTGTTATATACTCGTCCTTCCAAACATTATGCATTTACACCAACCTGAAAGCCAATAATACAGCAATATCTTCTAAAAAATTTGTCATGAAAAAAAGATCACATCCCAATAGCACATTATCATACATACACTTAATGCGAGCCAATTTTTAGATAACTCTGTACAGCAAATATTTTAGGGAATATCTATCAAACCAACAAAATTAGATCAAAATTAATGGTTTATTCCTGATGATAAACTTCCATACATCAACTAAAGAGATTTCAATGATTCACTCTAAAATATTTGGAATTCAAGAGAAAGGTACTTGAAATCAATTAATCGCCCCCCTGTCTGAATCATGCTTAAAATTTACACAAATACATGTAAAAAAATAAAAAAAATTACGACCAAATGCATCCAGATGACCTCATTTTGTTATTCATTAAAAGGTTTGGGAAAAGATGCAATATAAAGCATTTCTAGGGAAACATTTATGAAATGGTCCACACATCATGAAACCCACTTTCTTTACTTTTATCCCAACCCATAAACCATTAAAAACTGAAGATGATTTCAGCAAAATAATCGAAATAAACCAAAATAAAAAACTACCTTGACTTTGTAAAATAACATGTTTTGGAACTTCATCAATAGATACAAACAGGTCATGCTCCGGATTTTATCAACAAATGTCATATATCAAGCTCTAAATTACAACAGAACACACTCCCATCACAGACTTTGAAAAGAAATATTTTCAAAACTGACCATTTGAAGGACAAGTATCATTTACAACCACCAGCATGTTATTTAAGCGGAAACCTGTTTGCAAACAATTTCGAAAAACAACCTTCAAGAGATACGCTTAAATATCTCTAAAATAAATTGATATAGAATTCTTTGCAATGAAAATTCAACCAACTGTCCATCTAGCTAAAAGCTCTTGATATGATTTGTTCTCCTCAGGACAGACTCAGCTACAAACCTTTTTTGTAATGACAATGATTTGACAGACATTCTTATCTTATACAGACATATGCAAGTATTTAGACATTTTTTTATTATCATAACTTGCAATACTATGATGACTCTCACTTAGCAAACACATAGCAGCAAAAGATCTTATGAACAGACAATATGAAAACTCAACATACCCATTTTATGAAACATTTAAAAACTTTCTTAAATTCTCAACAAAATTCAAGATATCTATTTTCACAATGAAGATATGTTTTAACTTAACACACTTACCAATTCAAATAATATCAGCCATGTTTTACATTCTTCAAGACAAGATATGTTCATCTACACATTCACATTTCTCATGTTATTGGAAAATATCATTAACTCAAGTGGATGTATTCAATAATATTTTCTAGCTGAAAATAAGGTCTTACATAAAAGTAGTCAGAACTATCAAGTTCAGTTCTTATCAACAAAGTTTAGGACAATGTAAATGGACTACAAGTCTTTCTAGTTCAGCACTATATAATGAACTACATATATTTCATCTAATCTACAAAATCTCCACATATAGAAATATTATAGATTCTTGACTATACAAATTTTACTTACACAATTCATTTGAATTTTGAATTGGCATCTGTAGGTTATTAAATCGATTGACCCTCCAAGTATATACAAAATTTACTTGAGCTTTATACTCACAATCCATTGAGATTATTAAGTAAACTATGCACATATAACCATTTAGAATCCACTACATTAAAAAGGTATAAAAGCTATTTAAGATTTGTTTCTCCTTAACTACGGAAAATATCTCTTCTTAGTTCCTTTAAACTCTAAAAAAAATTGTTACTCTTTACCAACCGATAACTAGTTCAATCAAACTTTAAATAGCCTTATCAAACAAACACTACAAATGTAAAAAAAAATCCTACATGACCAGGCGGAATTTTTCAAAATCAATTATAAATTTTCAATCACGAAAGAGTTGTGAAAATTTAATTACAAACAGAGGAGAGAAAGAAAAATATATAAGGTAAAGGATCAACCACATCCTCAAACTAGGCAAGAATATTTATAAATAAGAAAAATTTCACTTCATACATTTCTTTTCATGAGAATCTAAAAATGAACAATAAAAAGAAGCAAACAAAATAATAAAAAAAAAACAAAGTCTACAGATCATTCATAAATGAAATGTGAAGGCTAGCAATCAGATCAAATACTCAATATCTGCCCTTACTTGAAACTTTCGAACATTAAACACATCACTGATCAATCAAAATTAGATCAAACCCTTAGAAAGAACATGAATAAACATTTCAGAAGAATTAACATATGCTACATATACAATCACGCTTCTATAAAAAATTACACATCATATTAGCAATCATCTTCTTGAGGAGGTATTTTCACTAAATTTTCAAATAAATTACCTGGGAGTGCGCTGCTGCAAATTCCTAGTGCTCCTTCGAGCTAATTGAAATGATCTTTCACACTAATATATGCCCCAATTAGATGAATCGTGATCGAATCTTCAAGCAGTGTTTCTCTAACAAAGGCTCTAGCAACCATAGTGTTAGCCCAAGGGTTCAACAAGTACTCCAATTGAAATGTTTTGATGATTAACAAACTCAATTTGTTATAAAAAAAAAATTTATACACTAATGATTTTCATTGGCAAAGTTATTGTATTCCTAGCTTTAGCATCCTCGAGATTGAACAACAAATGACAAATCATTCAAGCTCAAAGGCATGAAAAAGGCATCACCATCACAAAGGCAATTCAAAAACAAAAGAAGACCAACACAAAGGCAAGTCAAAGGTATTCAAAGACAAGTTTGAACTCATGCCCAACAATGATGGCAATCAACTCAAAAGTTCAAGCTTGGCTAAAGCATCAATGGAGTTGACTAAAAGACATGTCAAAGCCTCTACAAGGTGCCAGCAAGATTGAAGACCAAGCAAAATTAGAATGTAAACGGTCTATCATGTATAGTCTAGGTCTAAGGCACAAAGGAGAGTTAAAATCAACATAAATAGAACTAAATGGGTTAGTGAATGTTCATAGTGGTGTCCCAACATTGTTGGACCCTCATGGCATTTCATTTAACTTGATAACATAAAGTTCCAAAAGCCAAAACAAAATCAGCACAAAATATAAGGAAAAATTGTTGTGTATAGGCTTCTCGGAACTCCGAGAATATTCTTGGAGCTCTGAGCTCAGAACTCCGAGAAAATTCTCGGAGCTCTGAGCTCAGAACTCCGAGAAAATTCTCGGAGCTCCGAGAATAGTTCCAGGTTAAAAAAATAGAGGACTCGGAGCTCCAAGCCCGGAGCCCGAAAAGACCGTTGGGGAGCTTAAAAATGTGTATTTTTCTCCCCTCTATATATATGAACTTTGGGACTCTTGAAAAACAATCAAATGAGTTAACCTAATATTCTAAGAGCATTCAAAGGCATTAATACTCATTTTCTTCAAGATTTTCACTCTCCCTCTCTCTCTTGTGCTTTGACCTTGGATTATTCTTGAGAGACCTTAGGATTTTCATTTGTTGATCTTTTTCTTATGAGAGTGAGTGAGCTTTACATGTAATTAGCCTATCTAGAGGCAAGCAAGCTAAAACATTTTCTCTTCTTTGTATTTGGCACAAAGGGTGCCGTAGAAGACCCTTGAAGCTCGAAGCTCGGATTGTATAAGGCGAAAGGAACGCCGTATTTAAGTTCCTTGGAGAAGATAGTGGAAACCTCAAGAAGCCAAACTTGAGAAGAGTGGAGTAGGTCTTTGGTTAAGACCGAACCACTATAAAAATCCTTGTATCAATCATCTTTGTCTCTTCACTCCTCTTGTGGTAAGTTCTTTACTTTTGTCTTGAATCTTAATATTGATTTTTTAATCAATCTAAAACTAGTGCAAACAAAGTTTTTAAATTAGTAAGATTTTAAAAGAAACCCAATTCACCCCCCTCTTGGGTTGCTAAGTGGAATTTCACTTGGTATCAAAGCATAGGCTCTTACATAGGATTTCTCTTTGAAAACCTACAAGGGAAAGATCCAACCTTTTCTCATAGCAATGAGAGGCAATCCACTACTAGACCTCCCTTCTTCAATGGCTCAAACTATCCATATTGGAAAGCTAGAATGAAAGTATTTTTGAAATCTTTAGATTTTGATGTTCGGAGAAGCATCCAAAGTGAATATAAAAAACCTAGTATTGATGTGGACCTATGGGATGATAATGAAAGAAAAGAGTCCACTATCAATGCAAAAGCAATGAATGCCTTTATTTGTGCCTTATCTCCCGAGGAGTTCAATCGAGTTTCTACTCTTGAAACCTGCTAAGGAGATTTGGGATATGTTAGAGGTAGCTCATGAACGGACAAATCAAGTGAAAGAGTCCAAGATGAATCTTCTCTTTAGAGAGTATGAACTATTCATGATGGACCCTAATGAAACCATTGCCGAAATGCATACTATGTTCACAAACATAACCAATGGTTTGAAATCATTAGGTAAACAATTGTCCAACAAGGACTTAGTTACCAAAATACTTAGTTTATTACCTAAAGATTGGGATCCCAAGGTCACCGCCATTGAAGAAGCAAAATACGTATAAAAAATGGACTTAAAAGACTTAATAGGTTCTTTGATAACTTTTGAAATAGTTTTAGAAGGAAGAGAAATTTTAAACAAACAAGAGGAAGATACAAAAAGGAAAGGAATAGCTTTTAAAGCAAGAGTTGAGAGTAAAGAAGAAGAGAGTGACGAAGACATACAAGATGATGATCTTGCTCTCTTCACCAAGAGATTCAAGAAATTTCTCAAGTTCAAGAGATGAGGCAACTCTAGCCAAGGAAGAAATAGGCTTTCAAGCAAAGAGGAGATGAGATGCTATAAGTGCAACAAGGTTGGTCATATAAGATCAAATTGCCCACTCATCAACAACAATGACAAGGACAAGAAGAATAGAAGAAATGGCAAAAAGGCTCTATGTGCGGCGGCTTGGGATGAAGGGAGTGCTTCATCCAAAAATGAATCCAACAGAAAGGGTGAAGATGACCTTTGCTTCATGGGACTCGCCGATGTGACACATGACATCTCCGTATCCGAGGTAAATGATGTCGATGATATCTCATTAATTTTCTAATGATGAACTATTAATTGCTTGTGAAAAACTTCATGAAAATTTGGATTTACAACTTGCCAAAAACAAAACAATGAAAAAGTCCTTGCATGATATAACTAGGGATTTTGGGTTCTTGAAAAATGAATTTGATTTGCAAACCAATACAAGTGAAAAATTGATTTTGAAAAACAAGGCTTTGAATGAAGAAGTAGACAAATTAATTTTTGAAAACCAAAGCTTGAAAGAGAAAAATGAGAAACTTGTTTTGAAATGCAAAGAACTTGATTTAACATTTAGAAAATTCTCATGTGGCAAAAATAAACTAGATGAAATTCTTGAAAATAAGCTTGTCTCTCTAGAAAAAATTGGTCTTGGATACCAACCCTTTTTCTAAAGGAGAAGCCTCATTTAAGAATAAGTTTATAATGAATTCTTCCCACATGCATGCTAGCACTAGTGCTTTTATTCCTACTTGTCACTATTGTGGTAGAATAGGACACTTAAGGTTTGCATGCAATGTTAAGAAATCAAAAGCATCTAAATTTATTTGGGTTAGAAAAGATGAGCTTTATGATGTTGCTAACCTTGAAGGACTTAAGAAAAAGTGGGTACCTAAAACTTCAACATGAGCTTTGGTTCTTGTAAGTGTGCTTGAAAGGAAAACCCTCAAAGGACAAGTGATTCTTGGATAGCGGTTGCTCAAGGCACATGACGGGAGACGTAACCAAGTTCGCCTTCGTCACCATGAGCCATCAAGGAAATGTCACATTTGGGGATGATACAAGAAGCAAAACCATCGGTGAAGGTACTATTAAAATTAAGGACATTAAAGTTGAACTTGTTTTGCTTGTTGATGGTCTTTCATTCAATTTGATAAGCATTAGTCAACTATGTGATCTTGGTCACAAAGTTCTCTTTGAAAAAGATAGATGTAAGATTTTGCATGCTAAGAATAATGAAGTTGAATTTGTTGCATATAGAGATGGTAATATGTATTTGTTAGCATTAGAAGACCTTGAGAATCAAAACATCCAATGTCTCTCCGCCATAGATGATAACCCTCGGTTATGGCATAGGAGACTTGGTCATGCTCATATGGATTTGATTTCAAGACTGTCTTCTAAGAATCTTGTAAGAGAGTTACCTAAACTCAAGTATGTTAGAGATAAAGTTTGTAGTGCTTGTATTTATGGAAAACATGCTAAAGACTCTTTTAAACCCATAAGTGTATTATCGACCTCTTGTCCACTACAACTCCTTCACATAGACCTATTTGGTCCCATGAAGACTCGTAGTAGAGAAGGAAGTAGATATGTATATGTGATTGTTGATGACTACTCTAGGTTTACTTGGGTGTTGTTTTTAACTAGTAAAGAAGAAACCTTCAAGAAATTTGTTAACTTGTGTAAGAGAATTCAAAATAAACAAGGGTCTTCATAAATAAAATTAGAACTGATCATGGAACCGAGTTTGAGAACATTGAGTTTGATACCTTTTGTAATAAAAATGGAATCAAACACAATTTCTCAGCTCCAAGAACTCCTCAACAAAATGAGGTAGTTGAAAGGAAAAATAGATCACTTATTGAAATAGCTAGAACCATGTTAAATGAGCACAATGTTCCAAGAAACTTTTGAGCGGAACCCGTTCACATGACTTGCTATATTTTAAATAGAGTGCTCATTAGACCTCACTTTAACAAAACACCTTATGAACTATGGAGTAGAACACTCCCCAAAGTTAGCTATTTCAAAGTGTTTGGTTGTAAATGTTTTATTTTAAACATGAAAGACACCTTGCCCAAGTTTGATTTAAAATCCGATGAAGGTATCTTCTTAGGCTATTGAACTCATAGTAAAGCTTATAGAGTCTATAACAAAAGAACTCAAATTGTTGAAGAATCCGTGTATGTCAAATTTGATGAGTCATTTGAACCTCCTAAAGTCATTAATGAAGATGATGATGGTGCCAATCTTCTAGAGCCTCATAGTCAAGTAGAGTCCCTTGTTCAACCCTTAGAAAATCTTGATTTAGAAGGTCAACCTATAGAAGAGGTTGAAATAGAAGGTCCTCCCAAACATAGTAGAATAATGTCTAGTCACCCATCTACTCAAATCATACGTAAAACCTCACAAGGAGTCAAGATAAGATCTCACTATATGAATGTTTATGCCAACATGGCATTTATCTCCCAAATAGAACCCAAGTCCATAAAAGAAGCCAAAAACGATGAATTTTGGATGGTTGCTATGCAAGAGGAACTAAACCAATTTGAAAGAAACAAAGTATGGAGGTTAAATCCTAGGCCTAGTGATCACCCGGTTATTGGGACTAGATGGGTGTTTAGAAACAAACTCGATGAGCATGGAGATATTCAAAGGAATAAAGCTAGATTAGTAGCCCAAGGTTACAACCAAGAAGAATGAATCGATTATGATGAGACCTTTGCTCCGGTTGTTAGATTGGAATCCATAAGGATGTTACTTGCACTTGCATGCCATAAAAACTTTAAGTTATATCAAATGGATGTGAAGAGTGCATTCATAAATAGGTATATTATGGAGGAAGTTTATGTTGAACAACCTCCCGATTTTAAAGATTTTAAATACCCTAATCACGTCTTTTGGTTGGATAAAGCCTTGTATGGTCTAACGCAAGCTTCTAAAGCTTGGTATGAGAGGCTTAGTTCCTTCCTACTAGAGAGTGGCTTTCAAATGGGCAAGGTTGACAAAACCTTATTCATTAAAAGAAAAGAAAAAGATATGTTTATTGTTCAAATATATGTCGATGATACAATATTTGGTGCTACTAATGATAAGATGTGTGAAGAATTTGCTCAAATCATACAAAAAGAGTTTGAAATGAGTATGATGGGAGAGCTTACCTATTTCCTAGGACTTCAAATCAAACAATGTAAGAATGAAATTTTCATCAACCAAGAGAAATACACTAGGGAACTCCTTAAGAAATTTGGCATGGATAGCTCACAAATTAAGCCAACTCCTATGAGCACCTCCACCAAATTAGAAAAGGATGAAATTGGCAAACTGGTTGATGAGAAGAAGTTTCGAGGAATGATAGGTAGCCTATTATATTTGAACGCTAGTCGGCCGGATATAATGTTTAGCATGTGTGTTTGTGATAGGTTTCAATCGACTCCTAAAGAGTCTCATTTGAGTGCCGTAAAGAGGATCTTCAAATATCTCAAGGGAACTCCTTCTCTAGGTTTCTCTAGGTTTATGGTATGAAAGATCGAATAAATTCAACCCAGTAGGATATTCGGATGCCGATTTTGCCGGTTGTAGAATTGATAGAAAAGGCACAAGTGGCATATGTCAATTTCTTAGTAGATCTTTAGTGTCTTGGTTTAGCAAGAAACAAAACTCCGTCACCTTGTCTACTACCGAAGCCGAATACATTGTGGCCGAAGCTTGTTGTGCCCAAATCCTATGGATGAAGAACACTCTCATGGACTCCAATCTTGAATTTAGCAATGTTCCAATCCATTGTGATAATACAAGTGCAATCAACTTGACAAAGAATCCAATTCAACATTCTAGAACCAAGCACATAGAGGTAAGGCATCATTTCTTAAGAGATCATTCTAAAAAAGGGGATATTGAAATTAAGTACATCCACCCCGATGAACAATTGGCGGATATCTTCACAAAATCCCTTAATGATGATCGATTTTGTGACCTTAGGAGTGGACTCAATATTTGGAGTTTGGATCAAGTAAAAGAATTTGCAAATGAAGCATAAATAGGAGATAGCACTCTATTTGTATGTATATATGTATCTTTCTTGATAGTGACTACATGGTGTAAGGTTATCAAACCTTAACTCTAAAAATCACTCAATTGGTGCCCGTAGCCCACTTTATTCAAAGGGGGAGTCGGTACCGTCATCATAATTAAAACACTTAAGCTTTGGCAATGTGCCATCATCTACCCCATTGTTAAGTCATATACGGTATTCATGTTTTGAATGAGTGATAACCATATATAAGATCATTGTTCTAAATGTTTATCTATATATTAGTTTCATTCATGAATATATGTGTATATGAATGGTTTTTCAAAAATCTACTATTTTCAAATTTATCTTGGTCCTGTATTAAAAAAATAAATAAATCTCGGAACTCCGAGAATATGGGCAGAGGGAACCTGGAAAGGTTCTCGGAACTCCGAGCAAATTTCTCAGAACTCCGTGATTTCGTCGAGGAGGAACTCCGAGAAATGTGATAGTAGAAAATTAAAAAAAAAAATGCTGTGTTCTCGGAACTCCAAGAATTTTTCTCGGAGCTCCGAGAACCCGGCCAGAGGCGTTAAAAGCCCTGGACCGGTTCATTTTATTTTCGTTTTCTTTCTTCTCTCCTTCTCCCTCTCTTATTTCTTCCCCAACCATACCTTCCCTTTCCCTTTCTACCTAATCCGACCCCCATTCCTCCTATTCTTCCTTCCAACATCTTTCATTTTCCATTAAACCCTAGTTTCTTCCCCCAAAACCCTATTTTCTCTCTTTAAACCCTAGGATTTTGTCCTCTCTCCTCACACACCTCTTTTCTTCTCTTTTTTCCATTTTCTCTTGCCTATCTTCTTTCTCTTCCATTTCCCTCCATCTTCTTCCATTTTCTTCCCTTCTCTTCCCCTATTTCTCATTTTTCTTTCGTTTTAGGGCCATTTTTTTTCTCCACCCATATTTCCTCTCACCATGCCTCCTAAAACCAAAAATCTCAACATTGGAGGCTCCTCCCACGTTGCCGAACCCGAATATGATCCCGAGGAAGAAGGACCTTCACGGAAGAAGGCAAAGGCCAAGGCTATGGTAGCCGAGTTTGTGCCCAACTTCTTCTTTACTAGGGATAGGGCCAAGAAACTCTAGGCCGATGTCGGTACTCAGAGCATCCTAACCGGTAGGTACATTGACCCCCCTGTCCTTCAATATTTTAATTTACAAGCCAAATTTGATGCCCTCCATTGGACGCCCATCCTTCACATCAATGAACTCATTTACCCTCGCTTGGTGCGTCTCTTCTACGCCAATCTCACCATTTCCCCTTCATTCTTCAAAATTGAATCTAAGGTCAAGAAAACTGTCATTAAACTCAACTATCACACGTTCGCCACACTTCTTGGGATTAGCCATGAGGGCTTGTTACACTATTTCTGGCCGGAAGATGGGACCCATTCCCTTGATGATCTTACGCATGGCACTGTCTTTGGTAGGATTGTCCACCGCTACAAACCCAATATGCCTGTGCAAGCCTCCGATCTCATTCCGGTTGGCCGCATGCTCCATAATTTCATGTACCACATCTTCACCCCTCGTGCTGGCATGCGCGAAGCCCTACGACCCTTATAGGCCTATCTCATCTACTGCATCCTCGAGGGTCGCCAGCTTTGTCTCCCCTACATTATGTTTAGGTACATGTTTCAGACACCTGGCCGCTACCGCTCTTCCTTGCCATATGGCATGATTCTCACCCGTGTCTTCCACCACCTTGGCATCACCTTGGATGGAGAGATGACTATGACTCCTACTGCCCTGTTTGATGATCAGACATTTAAACATATGGCCCTTAATAAAGCCGTGGTTGAAATTCACTCTGATGAGGCCGATTCTGACGCTGGCGGGGGAGACGAAGTAGAGGACCAGGCTGCACCAGAACCCCAGCAATCACAGGATAACTCTCAGTTCTGCACCCGACAGGATTTGGCTCACATGCAGGAGGCCATTGAGCGATCCATGGCCTCACAGTTTGAGCGGCTGTCTACTCATATCGACTATGTGATCTCCACTCGCTTCCAGACTCTTACTACCCATATTGATGACCAGTGGGCCGCCTATTACCACTACATCTCCAGTGGCCAGTGGGGCCAGCAGCCGGGCAGTTCTTCTCATCAGCCATCGCCTCCTCCAGAGCAGTAGATAGCTTTAGTTCTCTGATACTGAACATCATTTTGATCAGACTTCTCTTATATCTTTGGCTTATCTATATGTTTGTATTTTGCTAGGTTGTATTCAGATCGTTGGTTGTTTGTATGGATCCTATTTAGATGGATGCTTTTATGATAGGTTAGATCTTTTTGGGCTGTATTAGGTTTATATTTCTGTAGATGTTATGATGTGTGGTGGATGCTATGTCCTCTGAATGGTTGTATACACTTCTCTATGTGGCATTTCACATCATCTATATATATATATATATATATATATATATATCTATTTGGTTTGCTGTGCGATGTGCTTCTCCGTTCTATTTCCTATTGCTTGCATACCTTGTAATGTCATTACTTTCTCTATTGCATTGCCCTTTCATTGTCTCATTGGTTCTCACATGCCCTCGTTTCTTTTGTTCCACCTTTTTTGTGCTGACAAAAGGGGGAGAATATTTGAGCTCCCAAGTCACAATATTATGCATATATTGAGGGGGAACAAAGCTCCATGCTTAGAATTTTACAATCAATTTCCATCATTAAAATTAATGCTTTAAATGTTCAATTAAATCAATCTCTTAGGGGGAGCATAAATTGTTCTATTCATCCCTCAAGGGGGAGCTCCTACCCTAAAGCAAATTGTGTTTGTCATCATAAAAAAGGGGGAGATTGTTAGCCTAAGGGTTCAACAAGTACTCCCATTGAAATATTTTGATGATTAACAAACTCAATTTGTTATAAAAAATATTTTATACACTAATGATTTCCATTGGCAAAGTTATTGTGTTCCTAGCTTTAGTATCCTCGAGATTGAACGACAAATGACAAATCATTCAAGCTCAAAGGCATGAAAAAGGCATCACCATCACAAAGGCATTTCAAAGACAAAAGAAGACCAACACAAAGGCAAGTCAAAGGTATTCAAAGACAAGTTTGAACTCATGCCCAACAATGATGGCAATCAACTCAAAAGTTCAAGCTGGCTAAAGCATCAATGGAGTTGAGTAAAAGACATGTCAAAGCCTCTACAAGGTGCCAGCAAGATTGAAGACCAAGCAAAATTAGAATGTAAATGGTCTATCATGTATAGTCTACGTCTAAGGCACAAAGGAGAGTTAAAATCAACATAAATAAAACTAAATGGGTTAGTGAATGTTCATAGTGGTGTCCCAACATTGTTGGACCCTCATGACATTCCATTTAACTTGATAAAATAAAGTTCCAAAAGGCAAAACAAAATCAGGACAAAATATAAGGAAAAACTTCTGTGTATAGGCTTCTCGGAGCTCCGAGAACAGTTCCAGGTTCAAAAAATAGAGGACTCGGAGCTCCAAGCCCGGAGTCCGAGAAGACCGTTAGGGAGCTTAAAAAATGTGTATTTTTCTCCCTATAGATATATGAACTTTGGGACTCTTGGAAAACAATCAAATGAGTTAACCTAATATTCTAAGAGCATTCAAAGGCGTTAATACTCATTTTCTTCAAGATTTTCACTCTCCCTCTCTCTCTTGTGCTTTGACCTTAGATTATTCTTGAGAGACCTTAGGATTTTCATTTGTTGATCTTTTTCTTATGAGAGTAAGTGAGCTTTACATGTAATTAGCCTATCTAGAGGCAAGCAAGCTAAAATCTTTCCTCTTCTTTGTATTTGGCACAAAGGGCGCCGTAGAAGACCCTTGGAGCTCGAAGCTTGGAGTAGGTCTTTGGTTAAGACCGAACCACTATAAAAATCCTTGTGTCAATCCTCTTTGTCTCTTCACTCCTTCTCTTGTGGTAAGTTCTTTACTTTTGACCCTTGAGAAGAGTGGAAACCTCAAGGAGCCAAACTTGAGAAGATAGTGGAAACCTCAAGGAGCCAAACTTGAGAAGAGTGGAGTAGGTCTTTGGTTAAGACCGAACCACTATAAAAATCCTTGTGTCAATCCTCTTTGTCTCTTCACTCCTTCTCTTGTGGTAAGTTCTTTACTTTTGTCTTGAATCTTAGTATTGATTTTTTTAATCAATCTCAAACTAATGCAAACAAAATTTTTAAATTAGTAAGATTTTAAAAGAAACCCAATTCACCCCCTCTTGGGTTACTAAGTGGAATTTCACAGAGCTTACAACTTTGTGTGCGGGAACAAACAGTTTCAGCTCAAGTAAAAATCAAATCAAACGGAGCATGACCGGAGCTCAGGTAAGTTCGTTGGAAAGAGAAGATCGGAGAAGAAACACAGAGTTAGGGTTCAAAGCTTTTATTCTAAGGTTTAATAGTGAAAAATAGGAGAGAAACACAACAACTGAATCTAACCAATGAGAAGATAAAAGATCTGAACGAAATTGCACCAGAATGTGGTCGGAAAACTCTAATTTTTCGGCAATCTTGCCGGAGAAGAAGTCTGGTGTTAGGGTGTGGGTATTTGGGAAGAACCAGGGTTCTCTCTCTCGTTTCTCTAATCTTACAAATGAAAAAAAATGAAGAAGACCCCAAAATTAAGAGGGCCCCTTCTATTTATAGGTGTTTGAACTAAATTTTTTTTTTTGGGCCTAAAACTCATGGGACAACCCTCATGTGTGTATTTTAACTGGTTCTTGCTAATATCAGGTGTTCCACAGAAAAATTTGAAGGAAAAAATGAGGGAATAAATTTGTGCCCCTTTAATTGCCTAGGGACACCCTCCTGCAACAAATTACCCCTGTTTTATTCCCAACAGATCATCTCTTGGTCAGGATAATGTACACCCCTTCTGCGATACTAAATTTACACAACACTACATACCCCCCTCGTTTGCTATGCAAACCGCGACTAATTTTTCTGAAATTTTAGAGGGACCTAAATTGGACCATAACCTATTCTATGAAGAAATTTGAGACACTAAATCATTAATTTGGAAGGTTTTCTAATCAAACCAGGCTATTAGGGTTGGGTCAAAATGGGGTGTCTACAAGAGCCGTCAATTTCTATCCTTATTAAAAACTCCAAAACAAATGGAAGAAAAGACCGGACTCTGAAGTACAGAGCCGTCAATTTCTACTCTTATGAAAAACTCAAAAACAATGGAAGAAAAGACCAGACTCCGAAATACAGAACTGTCAATTTCTACCCTTATTAAAAACTTCAAAACAATGGAAGAAAAGACCAGACTCTGAAATACAAAGCTGTCAATTTCTATCCTTATTATTAAAAAAAACTTGTTAAAATGGTTGAAGGAAATTGACCAACTTTTATTGATTTCACTAATGGATTAGTTATCTCTCGCCGAGAGTAACTAGGAGTGCATGATCTTTGCTGAAAGCAAAACTCAAATAGATTGATGAGATTTTTGGGTAATGATTCTCTTTAACATGTGAGAAGCATTTTGCTGAGGTTTGAAGACTGTAGGAGTTGGTTCTAGACTCCACTGAGAATTGAAGTTTCTGAAACTTTGACTTCAAAAGAGACAATTTAATCAAAGAATTCAACTCAAAGAGTGTGTTCAAGCTTCTCTCATCTCTATTTGATAAGAATAGATATCCCAGTTATTATTGTTTAATATCTTTTATGACTTGCGTCATAAAAGATGCCCCTAGTATGATGTGCTTCCATGATAAGAGTCTTAAGAAAGTAGAACCAGGGTAAGTAGGAAAATTTAAATTTGCATGGGTTCTTTCTTTGGTATAGTGGTAAAACCATCTCCACAAAGGCTGAATGTAAGAATTCTTCATTTTGCTCAATATTTGAGGCTTTGATGTTTCAAGCAGGTCTTAATAAGAAGTTTCATGCCCTTCTTTGATTCTCAAACCAGGATTTACTTCGAATTTTCTCTACATTTCGGAAGGTATACACCCATTCCTTCTCAGTACCAGACACTTTGGACCATGAAATGAGAGAAATATAAATAAGGAACAAACTCCTAAGGACTCTTTCAAAGAAGACTTATGATACTCAAGTCAAAGAAGACTTATGATACTCAAGGGACTTGACTCAATTTTTATTCACCCTTAGATCAAATGTGTTATTTTTAATGGTAGGTCTAGCCACTCTTAGAGTAATCTCGAAAACCATGTCAAGAGGTTCTAATTTCCTCCATTAGGATTTTCGTCATGGTTATTACCTCATTCGGATTGCTCAGTCTTAATTCCCCTAGTTTAGAAAGGTGTCAAAGTAAGTCCTGTCGACACTACTCGGATTCCAAGATCCTGCCCTATATAGTGATTGTTTCTCCATCTCTTCGATTTCACTCTTCCCAAGAAGTCACAACTATTGTTCTTCCAAGTTTTTGGTCTAACAGACCACTTGTCTCAACGCTTGCTTACACTACTCACACTCGAACTTTGGAATTCTTCGTAACTGAGAAACTCCTCCTTTATCTCATCCGCTCACTCTTTATGAAAAATCATTGCCTTCTTGAGTTTTCAATCTATCAGACCGCTACCCTCACTTTCTATATAGGCTTAGCAAGAAAATGGTTCTCACCTTTCTCTAGGCCGCCCTTTTGGGTTTTTAACCTAGCAGGTCTTTAGACTCTCATTCTTTTCTTTTCTTTCTGGTTTTTTTATTCGCCTTGAACCTTTGCTTGTTTCACTAGAAGGACTTTCTAGGTGGGCTTGGGTTCAAAAGGGTTAGATATAAAAAGTTCAAACGATTTGGACCGAATCTGATCTAGCTAAATTGCCTACGTACCCCAAAAATGGAGGATCAGATCCGCGTAGTTCGTCCTTTTGGGGTTTAGTAAAGAATGGTTTAGCTTTTAAGCTTCAAAATTTTGAAAGGGGAATGATTTAACTTTTATCCCCAAAGTTGACCGAACCTGGCATACCAGGTTACCTACGTACCCCTGAAGAGGTGGGGATCAGGTCATAACGTAGTTCAAACCCAAAATAAAAAATGCCCCTGGTTTATAATGTGGTTTGAAAGAAATGGCATGATTTGACTTTTTGGCTCAAAGAGTTTACAAACGGATTTTTAAATGTTGGGATTTTGGCTATAAAGGCTCAAACGTCCAAGGATGACCTCCTAGTGTTTTGACGCACAAGCTCTTTTGCTTAAAGTTCAAAGGCTTTGAATTTTTTTGTCGAGGAGTCTGGCGGATTTGCTGGTAAGACTTCAACCACGATGCTCCATTTGAATTTATATATATTTCAAAGATCTTGAATTTGTGCTCAAGATTCCACAACTCTCTTTTTTCTCCAAATGGTGAAGACGATTCTCATATAAAATTTATCTCATTGACTCCATCATCTTGGTCTTTGATATTCCTAAGGAGTTGTCTTAGGGACTCTTTCCCTTCTCCTTATATTTCTCATGCTTTCCTCCTTTTGGATTCACTCTTTCTTTTGGACATGAGAATTGTCCTTACTCTCTGAATACAATGACTTGAAATCCCACCAAGTCATATAACCCAAATGTTCTTCTTCGGGATCAAGTTCTATGAATGTGACTTTGCTATCTGAAACTCTCCTCTCAATGCTCTCATCAGCTCCAACGGATGTCTGATGGTCGTCTCTCTTGAATTTAGCTCTTCAACTAGGTGTCTAAAGCCGTTGGAGTCTTGCTTTGCATCACACGGGGTATTCACCTAGTTTATCCTTATAGGATCAAACAAAACTACCTCAAACCCCTTTAAACAGGTTTATCAATTCTTTGCGCTCCTCGGAAGATAAAGTTTTGCCAATCCATCTTTCCCGAGTTTTGAATTTCGATACCACTATCAATAGCTTTGATTTCTACTTCAAGTGGCAATGCTCGATGCTTTTCCTCTCGTTTAACCATGTTCCAGATCTTGAGGGGAATTTCGTCTATATTCTCATCCGAGAAGGGTGTCTTTAGTTTATTTAGACATTAGTTCTAAGAGTGAATCATAAGAATACAGAGATACGAAACTGGACGTTTATTGAATAGAAATTTTTAAGTACTTTAATGATTTTTGACGTGCCTCCATGGGCTCTAGATTGAATTTTGACAAAGAACTAAACACTGACTCTGAATGAGAAAGACTGACTGACACGGCATTTTTTTAACGAGCCTCAAGAGGACTAAACATTGACTCATTGAAAAGGACTAACAGACTCAATACACACAAGACTAATATTGACGCAACTTGACTTACCAACTTCGAATGAGAATTGGCATTTATTCATGAAAACACAGACTTTAAGAAAATGACTTTTTTCAGAAGTAAATGATTGGCACTGAAAATTCACGAGTAGCAGGCCTTCCTCCATGATAATGATAACTATAGAATTTGATCCCGGAGTAAAAATCTAAAAAGAAAAAGGCAACTCCACAAGGTATAGGTTAAATGAGGCAATAAAAGGCTAATGTTGACAATGTGGGTGAAGCAATAGACTGCCTGGATCTAATAAGTTTGAAAATGGTCAGTCTTTTAGAAGAATGGTCTTTTGCTGAACATAGACTCTTGAATTAGAAGCACACACACTAGTTCAATAGTCATGAGATAAAAATTCTAATCAAATAGAGATAAGAGTGATCTTGAGCATATCAATGGGTATTTTATTTGGAAAGTCAAAGAAATATTGTCTATGAAGGTCAAAGAAAAATAGACAGTGATAATATGACCTACATCAACAGGGTCTTAAGAAATCCTCAATCCACTCCTTTAGGTCTTCTTTGGATATGAAAGAGCAAAAATAATAAACACCCCTAATCTAAATAGATTTTGATCTCAGAAATAATCATGCACTCGTGAGATCGATAGATAGGCAATGTATAACCAATCCATTAATGACCACGATATGATACAAGAGTACAAAGTGAAGGATGGGAAAACATAGATCAAATGGATAATCAATGGCTCAGATGATAGACCATGGCCATAAGAATGACAAAAGTAGGGTCAAGGACCAGATCTAAAATCTGAATGATAGATGGACACATAAATAATTTTTATGTACAAAGAATCTCTACAAAAAGGTAAATCCTAACCAAAGGATATACAGGTGGAATGTAACCAAAGGATTTACAAGTGGAATGTAACCAATGGATCAAAACATAAACCACGGCCATGAAAGTGACAGATAAGAGTCACAAGCCATGTCTAAATTTGAAAGATAGATGGGTATAATTGATTGAATTAGATATGGAAACCTCATTAAATAAGAATACCCTAATCTAATAATATATCTATCTATATATATATATATATATATATATACAAATATATATATTCTAACCAGGGGCACCATCCCTCATGATAGACTAGTGAGTGTACTAAGACCGTGTTTGTAGCCATATAAAGTGAACTACAATAGTTTATAGATAGGAAAAGACTCCTAACTCTAGGCTCCACTTGTGTAAGCAACACATGTTCGTCCCTATATGCAAACAAGAGGACAATGCAATATATAGAGGGGGTAAGGCTGAGGTCCACCTGGCCGGGTGCATAGTTGCTTGTACACTATGACACAGAGTCCAGTGCACGAACTATGTCCTTTCTACACACGAAGTGTCCAGGTGTTGAGTATACTGCTGGTGCAGTGGTACTAGAAGGCGAGTATAGCCCTCACGGCTCCTACTCATAGTATCTCAAATAGGTCATCTGATAGCATATCCACAACAAACCATAGTAGAAAACTAACCACAAAATAGGATAATATATAGAGTGATGAGAGTGGGTGTGTGATCCCTTGTTTTATTACGCACCTATTTGGTGCCCCTAGATTTCTAACGAAAAGGTTCCTATTTAACTTAATTTTAACCCAAATTTCTTCAAAATTAGTAAAAATGGCATTTTTATAGAGTTAGGCAATGTTTCAAGAACTCGCCAGCAGAGTTGCCAACCTGTGGACCCCGATCCCGAGGCAGGTGGCGAGGATACGAGATCCCCTTCAATCCTCTGAGATCTCCACACGTGAAGGAGAGCTCTACCAAGGAACTCTTGAAAGAGTGCCCTCACAGCATGAGTGGCGATGTAAAATGAGATACATCTTGATTCGGGGACTAACTCATATTCAAAACGTAGCTAAAATAGCTCAGCGTATCCATCCAGGGAAGTCAGCCCTGGAACCCGAAAACAAATCCTCTGTGCAATGGATAACCAGAAATATATATGGGCTCGTGCAAGCACTTGGTCTCTTATGCCATTTTTTAATTAACTTTGATGAATTTTGAGCAAAAATCATGTGAAATGGGAACGGGCATCCCCAAGAAAACGTCTACCTAAACATGCATGACCCGACGGATGAGCAAAAGAAAATAAAACATCCAAATTCTAAAGAGAATTGATGTCAGTGTCACCCAACACTGAATTAAACACTAGAATCTATCGTCTCTAAAAGAGGCGGAGAAGACTAGAATTTATCCAATCTCGCATAACCCTGCTATCTATCTTTGTACATCATATCTAACATCCATACCTAAAGAGAACTAGTACCAGTATCATCTGTCATTAGAATGATCACTAGAATCCACCGTCTCTCAAAAAGGCGGAAAAATCTAATGTCAACCCGATAACAGATAACCCTGTTACCAATCTCTAAACATACATCTAATCCTAACTCAACATATCTAAGAAAACAGTAAACATACACATGCATAGCTACAGAAACTAAACACGATGTACCTGCGCAAAGAACAAACGTCAGTAAATGATAGTAGAAATGATAATCAATAATAATAAAGACTACAGGTAAACATATGAGCAGTAAACAATATATAAGCAGTAAAGAGCTACAGCTAAACATGTGAGAGCTACAGCTAAGCATGTAAGTAAAACTAATGAAGAGATGAACACAATCTGAAATAAAACACACAATCATAGTCATAAGCTATAAACAATGATATCAATAAACACAAATCCTAAAACTCTAAACTTTTCGCCCGATTCTTTGGATGGTCGGTATTCATCCAACGCCGCCTACGTATCCCCACCTCCACGAGAATCAAGGCAACGTAGTTCTTCGCGCCTATTCTAAACTATGATGCCTAAGACATCTAGACCACTAAACTAGACTCAACCTAAAAAAATCAGACTGATTTTTAAAGCTTCTTGAGCGATTATTTAAATTTACGTAAATTGTGGATTTTAAGACTCCTTATATGCTCTAACTAAGTGCAAGTTAGCCTTAAGCTAATACAGGTAGGCCTTACAACCTATGTCTAACTAGGTTGTGTATCCTAAAAAAAATAATGGGCTATCTAACGCACTCTACTCTAGTCATCAGTCGGCGATGTGGATCGCTAACTGACCAGAAGGAGGCGTTCCTAGCTAAGACAAACTCCTAACTCTAAAACAAACACAAAACACCAAAACACTCTATCTAGGATAAAATCCTAACTCTTAGAGGAAGATCTTTTCGAAAACACATTTTATTAAAGATTTTTGTATTTTTAAAAAGAGTTAAATGGTTTATTTTCAAATTTTGATTAAACTTGGGATGTGGATCCCAAGCTGCCTACGTACCTCGTGGAAGAAGATCAAGCCAACGTAGTTCAAAAATAAACTTTCCTAACTACTCTCCTAAAAATTTAACATTTAAATGGTTTTAAAGTTTTGTGGTTTTCAAATGTTTTTAAGTTTCAAATTTCTAATATTTTTGGATTTTAAGAATGTTTTAAAATGTTTTAAGATTTCAAATATTGTTTGGATTTTAAATTATTTTCACCCTTAAAGGGTACATGCAAACACAACAACAAACTAGGGCAAAGCCCTAAAGCTAAAGGGGAAAACCCTAAACAAGCAAACTCACTAAAAGTGAAATGATCCCAAAACAAGTAAACTAGTGTCCCAAAATAAGTAAATGATCTAAGATCTCAAGCAAGCAAACTAATGTACCAACTAAAACAAACATGGTAAGATCCCAAGTAGGCAAAACTCTAATAAGACTGTGCTAGTCTCTAATAAAGAGGAGTGTAAACAATACTAAAAGATAAACTCCTAAGATAGTGAACAAACTAATAGTCTATGAAATAGACTCATAAACAAGCGACACTAAAAAGGGTACAAGTATATCAAAACATGTCTAAAATTCTAAGAGGGAGTGCATGTAAGTCAAAAATTCTCTAATACTCTGAGAGGGATTGTAAATAAGTCAAAGACTCGCTAAATATGGTGGTAGTAAGACTGGGCAAGTCTTCTAGACACAAAGGCGGGCTCTAAGTATCCCTATCATTGCCCTTGCAATGATAAAGTAGAGTTAAGGCAACTAACAGACCAAGTTGGTCTCCAACTAATAGGGGTACAAGTTGGAGCACAACTTAGAAAAGATTCCATGAATCAGCCAAGGTATGCCTCGTATGTGTTAACTCTATACTAAGGTCAAGGTTTACTCTCTAAGGGATAGACTCTAAACAACAAGGCTTATTTCCAAATGAAAATTGCCTTACTGAGACAGAGTGTGTCTCCTAGTGGGGGCTCTAGATGACTATTTCTTTGCCCTTGCAATGAGAAGAACTAATGTACAAGGGTATCTAAAAGACTAAGTAAGTCTACTAAAATAAAAGATGGGAGTGCTACTAAGACTGAGCAAGTCCCCTAAGAATGGGCTTGGGTTGACACCTTCATCGCCTTTAAAAAGAAAGGGCAATCTAAAATTCAAAAGACATTTAAAAGAATGAACACTCTCTACCTAAAGAAGAGGGAAGAAGAAGACAGGGGATACTACCATATCCTTGTAAGTCCCCCTAATTATGGGCTAGGGCTAATGCCTTCATAGCCCTTGCAATGAGGGAAGAATTTAAAGGAAAAATGATGATGTGTGCAGAAGATGTAATCAATGGGCAATGATGCAACCGAGAGGCAAGAGATGCAAGCAATGGATCTCAAAAACAGAATGAGATATGGCATGTCTCCAAGAATGAAACTCGCAAGATTTGAAAGGTTTAAACATGTTTTAGAAGTGATCCTATGAGTTTTAGACGTTAAGTTGTCAGTTAGTTCAAGAACCGGTGTGTCTCTAGCAAGGTCCTAGCATATTTTAATGCTTAATTTCAGCTTCTTTTAAATATGTTCAGCATGTTTTATTCAGGTTTGATCATGATTAAATTATTTGTTTGCATACATCATTGATTTCAATCATTTACCATTGAAAAGGTATTGAAAGCACACAACACAACATGCAAATTTCACTAAAAATGCATAAAAATTCAAAATAAATAGTAAGAATTACTCTATATATGATTTATAATCTGCTAGCATGCTCAACATAATAAAAAACATCCATTTGAATTAATCTAAGCTCAAAACAACCTTAAAAAAATTCATCAAACATGCAATTTTCACCAAAAAGGGTAAAAAATGCCAAACAATTCATGAAAATGATTCAATATATGATTTCAAACTTGTTAGCACGCTCATCATATCCAACGATAAGCATTAAAAATGACTTAGGCCCAAAATAGCCTTGAAAAGCAATAAAAGGCAAAATTACAACTACAGAGGCAATTTTCATAAAAATGGCAAGTAAATCATGAAAAACATCTAAAAGATTATTCATGACTTGCTACCAAACTCAAAACATCAAGAAACAACCACTAAAAATGGTTAGAGCTCGTGTTATCCATGATTTTCAAGAAATTGCAAAGTTGTCATATAGTGTGAAATTGTAAGTTTGCATTGAATTTCGGACCCCTCAAACATCAAAACCAACAAAAGCCCTACTAATCAAAATTGTAGACCTCAAAATAAATGACATTCTCTCAGTTGAACACTTCATTTGGATCTGACCAGAAGTGGTCGGAAAATGGCCTTCCGATCCATCACCATTAAAGACATATTAGTGTTTCAGTTGGAAGTTCGCGCTCACTTTTGACACTCAAAACAGCATTTCTTTAAAATTTGCTCAACGACAAAGTTTTAGAAAATCATTCAAGAAACAACTTTGTCTTCTACGCCAGAAGCACCCCAAAAATAGCCGACAATCTGCTATTACAGCAAATACAATTTTTCCAGAAAATGGAAATTTTAATAGTGATTTTTGACACACCAGACATTGTTTCTCGAAAAATGAACACATTGATAAAGTTTTAGAAAATTTTATGGCGAACAACTTTGTCTTCTATGTCTCCGGCCGAATCCGGCCAGAAGCAGCCCAGAAGCTACTCAACGCAATACATTTTCAAAAACTAACAATTAAAACAATGAATGGCTGAAACTTAAAAAGAGTAACTCTCTCATCCTTTTGCCAAATTTGGGCCGCAATATGCCAAATCGAAGATCTCAAAATGCTCTACAACTCTTATGTAAACTACAATACAGTTCTAACTAGATTTTAGTCAAAAACTCAAAAAATAAATCTGGACAGCATGTATTTTGAACTTTTCATCATCTTACAAGAGCATTTCACATCAAAATCTTAGATCTATCATAGATTTCACTAGATATTCACTTCACACACATATTAACACATATTTTTGAATTCCAAAGCCTGACACATCAGATATAAAGATTTTCACAAAAATCATCCAAGAATTCATCATTTTAACCTAAATTTTCAGCTGAAATGGCATAACTTCTTCGTTTCTTCGCCAATTTTGGGCCATTATATGCCAAATCGAAGATCTCAACGAGCTCTACTCCTTTTCAGCGAGAAATTTCTATGAATTCCAACCAAAAATTAATAAAAAATGGTAAAAATGAATCTGGACAGCACCTATTTTTGTTATTTTCAAATCGAAATTCAACTACAACTCAAAATATAAGGTGAATTGCTTTAGATCTTCACAAGAGACATATTTTTAAACATATTTTGGTTGATTTTAGCCCTATGTTGCTAGATGGTTCCCATTGTAAGCCCAATGGTTCCCACCTTGGCAATTCCCATCTTATTTTGATGATTCCAATACACAAGTGATTTTATATCACTAATGTATTTGATTGTCTAAGTTGTAGATCATAATTGTGCTAAGACAAGATTGCTTGGATTGAGGCCAAGAAGCTCTCATTGGACCACATTCGGAAGGCCAAAGAAATCAAAGATCCAAGACGCATGAAGACTTGAAGCATCAATTGAAGATCAAAGTCTCTTTAGAATGTATAAGATCCAATCCTAGTTTAGGATTTTAAGAGGCATAAATTAAGTAATAACTCACACACCCTAAATGTTTAAATGATTGTCCTTGTGGTGTTCCAACACTTTGGAACCCTCATAACAATCCCAACTTGGTGTAGAGTTGGAAGGCCAAAAACAGAATTGAAGATCTGCTTGACATAGGCTTCTCGGAACTCCGAGAGAATTCTCAGAGCTCCGAGAAATGGTCCAATAGCATTTTTTCAACTTCTGTTTGTATTCCCGGAACTCCGAGACCACTATTTCGGAAAGAAAAGAGAGCCGTTGGTAACTTTGCCAGATTTACGACAATGCCACCAAACGGTCATATTTGGGTTTTTCTATATATATGGGTATTCTCTACTTCCCAATAATCAATCCTAACACTCTAAAACTCTATTTGAATATCCCAAGAGCGAATCAAACTTGTTTATGCCTCTTATCCCCTAAGATTAGGATTTGGATCAATTAGGTTCAAATTTGTACATCTTCTACAAACCTTGTAAACCCTTGTGAGGGATTTTTTGTTCTTTCTTTCTTATTCTCAAGATTGTATTCGGGCGAGTGTTCGGAGAAGCGGAGCTCACTCTCCGTGGTGAGGATTGCCATCAAGGTTAAAGCAGTTGGAATTGTAATCGGCATTCATCTTCGCTGAAATTAAGAAGATCAAATAGTGAAGCCATCAACGGGTTTGGTTGGTGGAGTGGAGTAGGCCTCGCGTTTTTAGGACCGAACCACTTTAAATCACGGGTGCACTCTCTCTTTTCTTTTGCTCTATATTTTGCATTGCACTTAGGATTTAACTTGTGTGCTTATATTTCATTCTTGATCTCTTAATCTTCAAATTTGGGTTAAAAGTTTTCAAAAGTTTAAAACTTGTTAGGAACCTAAATTTACCTCCTCATAAGTTGCCGTACTAGGGACTACCCTTGGAATTTCAAACATTTTGTGCCGAATTTTGAGCTGAAATCTTAAAATTGGCACAACTTCTTCGTTTCTTCGCCGATTTTGAGCCATTATACGCCAAATCGAAGACCTCGACAAGCTCTACAACTCTTATTTGAAGCTACAATGTTCAGTTCTAACCGAATTTTAGTGAAAAATGAAAAAAATAAATATGGACGGCATATATTTTTTAAGTTTTTCAACATCTTACAAGAGCATTTCACATTAAAACCCTAGATCTATCATGGATTTCACTAGATATTCACATCACGCACATATTGATACATAAAATTTTGAATTCCATGGCCTAACACATCAGATCTAAAAATTTTCACAAAAATCATTCAAGAATTCATCATTTTAAACCTAGTTTTCTGCTGAAATCTTAAAATTGGCATAACTTCTTTGTTTCTTGGCCAATTTTGGGCCATTATATGCCAAATCGAAGATCTCAATGAGCTCTACACGTCTAAGTTGGAAATTTTTTTAAATTTCAACCAAAAATTGATGAAAAATGACAATCATACCTGGACATCACTTTGTTTTACAATTTTCACATCGAACTTCAACTAAAACTCAAAATCTAAGGTGAATTGCTTTAGATCTCTATATGAGACATGTTTCTAAATATATTGTTATAGAATTTAGCCCTACATTGCTAGATCTAACCATTTTTAAGCATTTTTCACTTAGATTTTCCATTTTATGTTAGATTTTCAAAGAAAACTCAAAATCTACTAACCTTGTGCTCTTCTCTTGGATCTCTCATTGAAATCTTCTTCTCTTCCTTCTTTCTCTCGCTAGATCTCCTTCTTTCTCTCTCTAGATCTCCTTTCTCTCTCTAGATCTCCTTTCTGTCTCTAGAATTCTCTCTGTAGATCTCCTTTCTCTCTCTAGAATTCTTTTTTTCTCTCTTTCTCTCTGTAGAAAGCTCTCTCCCTCTTTCTAAAATTAGATAGAGAACTGTATTTTATATTCAAATGAAAGCCTAAATGCTTTATTTATAAAGATTTCCATTAATTTTCCCCCCGTTAGTTTATAGGACAACCCCTTTTTAAAAATTTTGCTTTGGTTTTGGTTGCAAAAGAGTGACCATTTGGAAAAAGATTAATGAAAAATTAACTAAAAGAAACTTTTCGCCCCATAAGTTACCGTGGACAACCCTCTATTCATGTATATTTTGTGTTTTAACTAAAAAAATGGATAATTTCAGGTAAAACTTTTCATGGGCGACATTATAGGAATAATGCACCCCCCTTTCTGCTCTTGTGTAAAAACTGGCTGGCTTACAGGATATTTCACTCCTCTTTTGCGCTCTCTAACTCGGCTCGTCTTATTAGGCAATTCTTAGCAGATTTTGACGAAATTTTTAGGGGACCTAATTGGGATCCTAAACTACTCTAGGGAAAAATTTGAGACTCTAGATCATTAATTTGGTAGGTTTTTAATCAAAATCAAGTGCATAAGGGTTTGGTCAAAATGGGGTGTCTATAGATGCCCCTCTTTGGCAGAGCGTGCTTGTCACGCGAATGCTAAAGCTGAACGGACAACCCATTTTGGCCGACCTGAAATCAAAACAAAATAATTTTTTGGGTTTTTGGTTTTAAAATAGGTATTCGCAAAGGGAAAGCCAAAAAATGACTCCGTAACATAACTCTAAGGATGCAAGCAATAGAGAGATAGCCTCTCACCAACTCTTAACATTGCACCTATGACATCTCAAAGAGATAGCCTCTCTCATTGCTCACGACTTAACTATCTAAACCAATTAACAAGAACTATTATTCAAAACACAGAATTACAAGACACAGATACTTTTTAAACCAAAATTTTACTAAAGCAAACATAACACAAACACTCAAAGAGTACAAACTAAATCAATAGAAATTAGTCACTGGAACAGGCGCAAACCAAACACTCCAAGATTTTTATCGAGACCTGTTCAAAACAAGTACAAACCCAAACACTCAAAGAGTTTTTTTTTTTACTTCTTTTAAAAAAAAACTGATGTATTGAAACTTACTGAAAACAAATACACACCCAAACACTCAAAGAGTTTCTTTTTTATTTTAAATGTGGTGCCGCATAAACTAGCTCCTTGTAAATCTAGATTCATATGATTCCGCATAAACCAGCTCCATATGAACCTCCTCTCAGATATACCAAAACAAGCATAAAACCAAACACTCAAAGAGTTTTTTTTATATATAAGAGATGTCAAAACTTTTTCCAAAACAAATATGGTGTCGCATAAACTAGCTCCATGTAAATCCAAATTTGCATGGTTCTGCATAAACCAGATCCATATGAACAAGCATAAAATCAAACACTCAAAGAGTTTTTTTTATATGAGATGTCAAAACTTTTTCCCAAAACAAATATGGTACCGCATAAACCAACTCCATGTAAATCCAGATTCGTATGGTTCTACATAAACCAGATCCATATGAACATCCTCTCAGATATATCAAAACAAGCATAAAACCAAACACTCAAAGAGTTTTTTTTTATATATGAGATAACCAAACTTTTTCCAAAACAAATATGGCGCTGTATAAACCAGCTCCATGTAAATCCATATAAATCCATATTCGTATAATACCAGGGTGATAGCTATACAGAACATTGTTGAAAATTCATTTGTTTAGCTATCCGGGTAACTCTGACTCCTATCTTTCAAGGTAGCGAATCACCCCAGATTTATATGGTGCCGCGTAAAGCAGCTCCATGTAAACCCAGATTTATATGATTCTCCACAAACCAGTTTCATATGAACCTCATCGCAGATATGCCTGACTATTAACCAGTTAGGTAGCGACACATTGCGGATCGTCCTTGATTTATATGGTGCCGCATAAACCAGCTCCATACAAGTACAAAACCAAACATTCAAAGAGTTTTTTTTTATCATTGTATGAAAAACTTCACCAAAACAAGTATAAAACCAAGCACTCAAAGAGTTTTTTTTTTAAATATTATTTTTACCAAAACATGTATAAACCAAACACTCAAAGAGTCCTTTTATTATTATATCAAGACTTTACCAAAACAAATACAAAACCAAACACTCAAAGAGTTTTTTTTTTCCGAAAGATGGAAGAAATGATCAAACTGTTAAACACGAAATATAGTAAATTCTTCCTTATTAAAAGTTTTCGAAATGATGGAAGAAGAAGCCAAACCGTGAAACACGGAGCCACCAATTTCTATCCTTTAAAAACTTTAAAATAATGGAAGAAAAGACCAAACTTTGAAGTACAAAGCCGTCAATTTCTATCATTATTAAAAACTTTAAAACAATGGAAGAAAAGACCAAACTCTGAAGTACAGAGCCGTCAATTTCTACCCTTATTAAAAACTTCAAAACAAATGGAAGAAAAGACCGGACTCTGAAGTACAGAGCTGTCAATTTATATCCTTATTAAAAACTCCAAAACAAATGGAAGAAAAGACTCGACTTTGAAGTATAGAGCATTCAATTTCTATCCTTATTAAAAACTCCAAAACAAATGGAAGAAAAGACCAGACTCTGAAATACAGAGCCGTCAATTTCTATCCTTATTAAAAACTTCAAAACAAATGGAAGAAAAGATCGGACTCTGAAGTACAGAGCCGTCAATTTCTATCGTTATTAAAAACTCCAAAACAAATGGAAGAAAAGATCGGACTCTGAAGTACAGAGCCGTCAATTTCTACCCTTATTAAAAACTCCAAAACAATGGAAGGAAAGACCAGACTCCGAAATACAGAGCTGTCAATTTTTACCCTTATTAAAAACTTCAAAACAATGAAAGAAAAGACCAGACTCTGAAATACAGAACAGTCAATTTCTATCCTTATTATTAAAAAAAACTTGTTAAAATGATTGAAGAAAATCTACCAACTTTGATTGATTTCACTAATGGATTAGTTATCTCTCATCGAGAGTAACTAGGAGTGCATGATCTTTGCTGAAAGCAAAACTCAAATAGATTGATGAGATTTTTGGGTAATGACTGTTTTTAACATGTGAGAAGCATTTTGCTAAGGTTTGAAGACTGTAGGAGAAGGTTCTAAACTCCGCTAGGATTTGAAGTTTCTGAAACTTTGACTCCAAAAGAGACAATTTAATCAAAGAATTCAACTAAAGAGTGTTCAAGCTTCTCTCATCTCTATTTGATAAGAATAAATATCCCAGTTATCATTGTTTAATATCTTTTATTACGCAAGTCATAAAAGATGCCCCTAGTATGATTTGCTTCCATAATAAGAGTCTTAAGAAAGCAGAACCAAGGTAAGTAGGAAAATTTAAATTTGCATGGGTTCTTTCTTTTGTATAGTGGTAAAACCATCTCCACAAAGGCTGAATGTAAGAATTCTTCTTTTTTCTCAATGTTTGAGGCTTTGATGTTTCAAGCAGGTCTGCATAAGAAGTTTCATGCCCTTCTTTGATTCTTAAACCAGTATGTACTTTGAATTTTCTTCACATTTCGGAAGGTATACACCCATTCCTTCTCAGTGCTAAACACTTTGGACCTTGAAAGAAAACAAATAAGAATAAGAAACAAACTCCTAAGGACTCTTTCAAAGAAGACTCTTACGATATTTAAGGGACGTGACTCAATTTTGATTCACCCTTAGATCAAATATGTTATATTTTTATGGTAAGGCTAACCACCCTCGGAGTAATCTCGAAAACCATGTCAAGAGGTTCTAATTTTCTCCATCAGGATTTTTGTCATGCTTATTACGCCCTTCGGATTGCTTAGTCTTAATGCCCCTAGTTTAAAAGGATATCAAAGTAAATCTTACCAACACTATTCGGATTCAAGGATCCTGCCATGTTCAAAAACTGTTTCTCCATCTCATCGGCTTCTCTCTGTGCAGGAAGTCACAACAATGTCTTCAAGATTTTCAATCTTGTAGACTACTCATCTCAACTTTTGCTTTGACTAATCGCAACTCAAACTCTGAAATTCTTCATGGCTGAGGAACTCCTTCTGTATCTCTTCAGCTCACTCTTTATATGGAGTCTTTGCCCCTGACTGGATTCCTTTCTCATATTTTTCAATCTCGTAAACCGCTACCCTCTCTTTTTATATAAGCCAACTCCTTTGGTTGTTGACTTAGTAAATCATGACTCTAGGCTGCCCTTTCAGGTTTTCAACCTAGTGGGTCTTCAGACTCTCGTTCTTCTTTCTGTTTTTGCTTTTATTTATCTTGAACCTTTGCTTAATTCATCAGAAGGACTTTCTAGGTGGGCTTGGGTTCAAAAGGGTTAGATATATAAGGTTCTAAGGATTTGGACTGAATCTGGTCTTGCCAGATTGCCTACGTACCCCAAAAATGGAGGATCAAGTCCACGTAGTTCGCTTTGAGGTTTAACAAATAATGGTTTAGCTTTTACCTTCAAAAAGATTGACAGGGAATAATTTTGCTTTTATCCCAAAGGTTGACCGAACCTGAATAAATCACATTGCCTACGTACCCCTGAAGAGTTGGGGATCAGGTCATAACGTAGTTCAAAACTAAAAATAAAATGCCCATGGTTTATAATGTGGTTAGAAAGAAATGGTTTGATTTGACTTTTGGCCCAAAGGGTTTACAAATGAATTTCAAACGTTAGGATTTTAGCTTTTTGGTTCAAACATCCAAGAATAGCCTCCTGGTATTTTGACGTGCAAGCTCTTTTGCTTAAGGTTCAAAGACTCTGAATGTTTTTGTCGAGAAGTCTGGCGGTACACTTGGGCAAGACTTCTATCACAATGCTTCTCTTGAAATTGCATTCATCTCGGAGATCTTGAATTTACACTCAAGATTTCATAACTCCCAATAGTCTCCAAATGCTGAAGACGATTTTCATATGCTATCTATCTCATTGACTCCATCATTTGGGTCTTTGATACTTCTAAGAAGTTGTCTCAGGAACACCTTCCTTTCTCCTTTTTATCTTTCTCTTGCTTTTCTTCTATTTTGGATATTCTCTTTCTTTTAGTCATATGAAATATCCTTATTCTTCGAATACTTTGGCTTGAAATTCTATTATGGTACCTAGCCCAGGTGTTCTTTTGGGCTCATGCTCTATGAGTATGACTTTGTCATCCAAAAATCTTCTCTGAATGTTCTCATCAGCTTCACTTGATGCTTGATGTTCACTCTTTAACTTGTGGTCTAAAGATGATGGAGTCTTGCTTTGCATCACAACAGGGCACTCCCCTAGTTTATTCTTATAGAATCAAGTAAGACTACCTCAAACCCCTCTAAACAAGTTTATCAATTCATCGCGCTCCTCAGAAGATAAAGTTTTGTCAATCCATCTTTTCCGAGTTTTCGATTTCGATACCACTATCAATGGCTTCGATTTCTTCTTCAAGTGGCTATGCTAGACGCTCTTCCTCTCATTTGACCATTTTTTCAGATCTTGAGGGGAATTTCGTCTGCATTCTCATCCGAGGAAGGTGTATTTAGTTATTTTAAACATTAGATCTAAGAGTGAATCATAAGAATACCGATAACGCTGGACTCAAGAGTTTATTTCAATGAAAATTTCATGTACATTAACGATGATTTTTGACGTGCCTCAATGGACTCTACATTGAATTTAACAAAGGACAAAACACTGACTCTGAATGAACAAAACTGAGAAACATGATATTTTTTCTGACAAGTCTCAAAATGACTAAACATTGACTCAATGAAAAGACTAATGGACTCAACACACTCAAGACTAATATTGGCACAACTTGACTTGCCAACTTCGAATTGAGAATTGGCATTTATTGATCAAAAGATAGACTTTAGGAAAATGACTCTTTTTATAAGCAAATGATTAGCACTGAAAATTTATGAGTAGCAGGCCTTCCTCATGATAATAAAAACTATAGAGTTTGATCCCGGAGTAGGAATCTCAGAAAAGGCAACTCCACAAGGTCTAGGTTAAATGAGACAACAAAAGGCTATGTTGACAATGTGGGTGAAGCAATAAACTGTCTGGATCAAATGTGATTGGACATGATTAGTCTTTTGGTAGAATGGTCTTTCGCTGAACACAGACTCTTGACTTGGAAGCGCACACACTAGATCAACAGTCATGAGATAAGAATTCTGAACAAATAGAAATAAGAGCAATCTTGAGCATATCTATTGGTACCTCAAGTCAAAATGTCAAAATAGAGACGACTCATGGAGATCAAGGAGGGGTAGGCAATGATGACATGATTTAAGTAAACTGGGTCTCAAAGAAATCCTCAATCAACTCCTTTAAATTTTCTTCGAGTATGACTTCTCTTCTTTCGGGTATGAAAGAGTCAAGAACGATAAACACCCTTAATCTAAATAGGTTTTGATCTCAGCATCAATCATGTACTCATGGGATAGATGGGCAAGACATAACCAATCCATTAATGATCATGGTATGATACTAGAAAAGTAAATTCATGATAGAGACAGACTCATGATCAATGAACTAAAGGATAAATTATGGCTAAAAACTAATGATCTGATGATATTCCACGGAAGAGATGGATAGAATTAATTAATTAGATTAGAAAGAAAACCTAACTATAAGGTAAGGCCTAATCTAATAAATAGCATGTATATATATATATATATATATATATATATATATATATATATATATACATACACATATATCCTAACCAGGGACACCAACCCTAATCTAATCTAGCGGAGTCGAGGAAGTCTTGACTCGTGACAGACTGGTAAGTGTACTAGGATTGCGTCTGTAGCCACATAAAGTGAGCTACCCTAGTCTATAAATAGGATAAGGCCCCTAACTCTAGGCTCCACATGTGTAAGCAACACATATTCGTCCCTATATGCAAACAAAAGGACATATCAATATATAGAGGGGGTAAGGCTGAGGTCCACCTGGCCGGGTGCATAGTTACTTTATGACATGACTATCGCCCAGTATACGAACTATGTTCATTTTACACACGAGGTGTCCAGGTGTTGAGTATACTACTGGTGCGGTGGCGCTAGAAGGCGTGTATAGCCCTCAGGCTCCTACTCATAGTATCCCGAAAAGGTCATCTGATAGCACATCCACAACAAACCACAGCAGGAAAGTAACCACAAATCAAGATAATATATGTAGGGATGAGAGTAGTGTGTGCGATTGTTTTATTACGCACCTATTTAGTGCCCCTAGTTTTCTAACGAAAAAGGTTCTCATTTAACTTGATTTTGGCCCAAATTTCTCCAAAATTAATTAAAATGGCATCTTTAACAGAGTTATGCAATGTTTCAAGAACTCCCCAGCTGAGTCGCCAGCCTGTGGACCCCGATCTAGAGGAGGTGGCGAGGAACGAGTCCCCCGTCGGTCCTTTGGATCATCCACATGAATGAGAGCTCTACCAAGGAACTCTCGAAACAGGTGCCACCCTCATAGCATAGCACGAGTGGCGATAAATGAATGAGATACCTCTTGATCCAGAGCCAAGGCTCGAATCCAAGACGTACCGAAATAACTTAGAGTCTCCATCCAAGGAAATCAGCTCTGGAACCTGAAAATAAATCCTCTGCGCAATGGATAACCAGAAATATATATGGGCTCGTGCCTGATTACGGATGAGGAAGGTTCGAAGAGCATTTCAATCCGTCCAAGTACAAGCACTTGGTCTCTTATGCCATTTTTTAATTAACTTTGATGAATTTTGGACAAAAATTATGTGAAATTGGAACGGGCATCTCCGAGAAAATGTCTACTTAAACATGGATGACCCGGGGATGAGCAAAAATAAATAAAACATTCAAATTCTAAAGAGAAGTGATACCAGTATCACCTGACATGGTAATAGACACTAGAATCCATCATCTCTCAAAGAGGTGGAGAAAACTAGAGTTCATCCCATATCAGATAACCCTGTTATCTATCTCAGCACAGTCATCTAACATCCATACCTAAAGAGAGCTAACATCAGTTTTATCTGTTATTAGAATAAACACTAGAATCCGTCGTCTCTCATAGAGAGGCGTCGAAAGACTAATGCTACTCTAATATTAGATAACTCAGATATCTGCCTCTAGTCATACATCTAATCCTAACCAACACATCTAGTAAGCAGTAAACAAACATATGCATATCTATAAAAACTAAACACGATGTACCTGCATAAGGAACAAACGTCAGAAAATGATAGTAGAAATATAATCAATAATAATAAAGACTACAGCTAAACATATGGGCAGTAAACAATATATAAGTAAGCGATAAGGGCTATAGCTAAACATGTGAGAGCTACAGCTAAGCATGTAAGGAAAACAAATGAAGAGATGATCACAATCTGAAATAAAACACACAATCATAGTCATAAGCTAGAAGCAATGATAACAATAAACACGAATCATAAAACACTAATAATAAACCCTAAAACTCTAAACTTTTTGTCTGATTCTTTGGATGGTCTAGTATTCATCCAAATTCGTCTACGTATCCCCGCCTCTACGAGAATCAAGGCAACATAGTTCTTTGCACCTATTCTAAACTACGATGCATAAGACATCTAGACCACTAAACTAAACTCAAACTAAAAGACCGAACTGGTTATTAAAGCTTCTTTCGCGATTATTTAAGTTCAACTGAATTATGAATTTTAGGACTCCCTATAAGTCCTAACTAAATGCAAATTTTTATCCTTTAGCTAATTCAGGTGGTTCATATATCCTATGTGCACTAGGCTGTGTGTCCTAAGAAAAATAATGGGCTATCTAACGCATCCTAAATCTAGTCATCAGTCAGCAATGTAGATCGCTAACTGACCGAACAGGGACGTTCGTAGCTAGGACAAACTCCTAACTCTAACACAAACACACAACAGCCAAAGCACTCTATCTAGGACAAACTCCTAACTCTAAATAAAGAGCTTTTCAAAAATATATTTTATAAAAGATTTTTGTATTTTTAAAAGGTATTTAAATATTTATTTACAAAATTTGACTGGACTTGGGATAAAGATCCCAAGCTGCCTACGTACCTCGTGGAAGAGAATCAAGCCAATGTAGTTCGGAAACAAACTTTCCCAGTACGCTCTTAAAGAAAAACTTTTGAATTTCAAATATTTTGAGATATTTTGGTTTTTTATGTTTTTGGATTTAAAATGCTTCACCCTTTTAGCCAAAGGGAACAAAATGAGAAAACACACTCTGTAATCCAAATCGCGGTAGAGTACAAACACCATAAGGTAAAACGCCCAGGGCCAAAAGGTAAACAACTGAAAAGGTAAACTGGTGACCCAACTATGAAAGCTAGATCCCAAATAGGCTGGCTCTAACAAGGCTAAGCTAGTCTCTAAATGGTATGACAAAGGATAATCCTAGACAAACACCACTAAAAGGGATACTACTAAGACCAAACACGTCTAACAACTCTATAAAGGGGCGAGCTAATAAGAAGAAACACAAGTAACAATACTATAAACGGATGCAAATAAATCGAAGCACAACTAAAAACTTTAAAAGGGTATGCAGATAAGTCAAAATATGACCAACACTCTATGAGAGGGTGTAAATAAGTCAAGGTATGACTAATAGACACAGAGGACATAAACAAAGGTGCTAGTGAGACTGGGTGAGTCTCCTAGACACAAATATGGGCTCCAAGTATTCCTATCATTGTCCTAGCAATGATAAATAGGGCTATAGGCAACTAACAGACTAAGTTGGTCATCAACTAGTAGGGACTACAAGTTGAGGTATAACTTAGAGAGGGTTCTATAAATGGGGCAAAGCAGGCCTCTTATGAGTAACTTTGCTAATGAAATCAAGGTAAACTCTTTAAAGATAGGCTCTAAATGACAAGGCTTGTCTCCACAGGAGAACTGCCTAATGAGACAGAGTGTGTCTCCTAATGGGGGCTCTAGATGACTCTTTCACTGCCCTTGCAATGATAGAAAACTAAAGTCTAAGAGTGTCTAAAAGACTGGAAAAGTCTCCTAAATGAGAGGGAGAATTACTACTAGGACTTGATAAGTCCCCTAAAATGATGGGCTTGGACTAACGCCTTCATCGCCATTTGCAATGAAGGAAGGATTCTATGGTTTAAACACGTCTAAAAGAGTTAACAAATCTTCTAAATGAAAGAGGGGAGAGTTACTCAGACTAAAAAAAGTTCCCTAATGATGGGTTTGGGCTTGGGCTAACGCCTTCATCGCCCAAGAGGTTAAGCATGAATCAAGCATCAAAAGCATACATTTACATTTTACATGGAAGCTAAGAATTTGTATTTAACATTACACTCTCCAAATGGCAAAACTAGAAAACGTGATACACATAAAAGTTATAGGGGACACATCAGGGAACATTTGATAAATTATACACTTCGGCTGTTTCTCGCCGGAAGTGGCCGGCAAACGGTCATCTTTGGGCTGATTCCAGATTTCATTTATTTAGTTTTATTTTTCAAAAGTTCTGATTTGATTTTACAAAACAAAGGATCAAAACTACTTTTTCAAGAAAAGTGTTCAACTACAAATTTTTAGGAAATTTATCAAATAAACTTTTCTCCGTTAACAATATCGGCTGGATCTTGCCGGAAGTGGCCAGAAAATGACCATCTCCTGGCAAATTCAAATCTGAAAATGTAGTGTTTTTGGCTGACTTCTTAAAAGCAGCATAACATTTTCATTTTTCATCGTTACGAGGCCCGCAAGATGCCAAATCGAAGATCTCGGAAAGATCTATAACTTTGGTGTGTATCACATTTGGTAGATCTAACTGAATTTGAGTAAAATCTGGGCCATTATATGCCAAATCGAAGATCTCAAAGAGCTTTACACCTTAATGTAGATAATTTTTATGAATTCTAACAAAAAAATGATGAAAATGAGAAAAAAAACCTGAACAGCACTTTATTTTGCTATTTTCACATCGAAATTTAATTATAATTCAAAATCTAAGGTGAATTGCTTTAGATCTCTATATGAGACATGTTTTTAAATATATTTTGGTAAATTTTAGCCCTAGGTTGCTAGATCTAACCATTTTTAAGCATTTTCCACTTAGATTTTTCATTTTATGTTAGATTTTCAAAGAAAACTCAAAATCTACTAACCTTGTGCTCTTCTCTTGGATCTCTCATTGAAATCTTCTTCTCATTCTTCTTTCTCTCTCTAGATCTCCTTTCTCTCTCTAGATCTCATTTCTCTTTCTAGAATTCTCTCTTTCTCTCTTTCTCTCTCTAGAAAGCTCTCTCTCTCCCTCTCTCTAAAATTAGATTAAGAACCCTAATTTTTTTCTAATGAGAGCCAAAATGCTCTATTTATAAAGATTTCCATTAATTTTCACCCCGTTAGTTTATACGACAACTCCTTTTCAAACATTTTGCTTTGGTTTTGGTTGCAAAAGGGTGACCATTTGGAAAAAGGTTATTGAAAAATTAACTAAAAGAAACTTTTCGCCATTAAGTTACCTTAGACAACCCCCTATTCATGTATATTTTGTGTTTTAACTAAAAAAATGAGTAATTTTAAGTAAAACTTTTCATGGGCGACATTATAGGAATAATGCACCTCCCTTTCTGCTCTAGTGTAAAAACTGGCTGGCTTACAGGATATTTTACACCCCTTTTGCGCTCTCTAACTCCGCTCGTCTTATTAGGCAATGCTTGGCAGATTTTGACGAAATTGTACGGGGACCTAATTGGGATCCTAAAATACTCTAGGGAAAAATTTAGGACTCTAGATCATTAATTTGGAAGGTTTTTAATCAAAATCAAGTGCATAAGGGTTCAGTCAAAATGGGATATCTACAACCCCCCTTTCACTCTAGTGTAAAAGCCAGCTAGATTAATGGCTAATACACTCCCCTATTGCACCATTTGCTCTAACTTGACTCCTCTTATTAGGCATTTTTGCTCTGATTTTGACAAAACTTTGCAGGGACATTCCTGGGACTCTAATATACTCTAGGGAGAAATTTGGGGCTCTAGACCACTGATTTGATGAGATTTTCATTCAATTAAAGCAATTAGGGGTTCGGTCAAAATGGGGTGTCTACAGTCATCTGTAGTGGCGTGGTGCCATTCCTTTCTTACTTTTCTAATTTTTGGTCAGGTAGTAATTCTATGGTTTACATCCAGTAGTGATGGGTTATGATACTACATTTAGGCCCAAGTAATTGGTGACCAATGAAGGTAAGGTTGGAGAAGGCCCTTGTGATAAGTTCATGTTGTAGGCAATTTTATTTCCTAGTTCCTTCTGTGAGACATCATAAATTGTAGGCTATTCGTATTCCATGTCATCGAAGGGAACTTGTTATTAAAACCTGAGATCTATTTTTCTTTTTGTTTAGAAAATAAGTGAAATGAATCCAAAGAGATAGAAAATACTACAGAGATTGAGAGGATTCCTCCTATTAAGAAGATTGACAAACAATTGATGATAACTAACTATAAACAGGGTTCATACAAAAGATGGTGTATATTAACTATAATGGTATTCTAAGTTCTTGCTTAGCTGATTCTAATTGCTATTATCAGTAAAAAAAATTGGGTGAATATAGAATTTTTATTTATTTTGATGTCGTAACATCACCTTCCTATATGGCCTTCAATTTGTCTTTAAGTTTATTGATCTTTCGTGCTCAACTTCTTTGCAATTAGAAGATTGGATATCACTTCATTAAGCCTGATGTCACCAACAAAGTCGCTACTACACATATGAACTGATGTTATTTTTAGCTTTATTTTATGTGTACTTCATTCCTCGTATTTTTTTTGCTGCTAACAACTCAGCAAGAAGAAAATGTTGATGATGGAGAAGATGGTGACAGAGAAGATGGTGATGGAGAAGATGGTAACAGAGAAGATGATGATGGAGAAGATGTTAATGGAGAAGATGTTGACGGAGAGGATGAGGACAACTAGGACTCATAATATAGATACATGAATAGTGGTATTTTTTTTTGTTTTTTGGAGTTTTAAAGGGTGTTAGATGTATGGGCATGGCTACAATTAACTTTTTACTTTAATATTGAATGTATGTAAGTTTTGATTTATATGTCATTTAAATTTTAAAATTGAATGTGTGTTATGAGTATGGAAATTTATGTAAATTTTGATATTTATTGTACAGGTGCAAGTGCAACAAGATAATAAAATAAAATTTCTAAAAAAAATCTTAAAATTGAGTATTAGATATCCAATTACTGTGGTCGCAGAAAGAACATGTATATGGCAAAAATAGTATTCGTGACCCAATTACTTTGGTCGCTGATGGGGTATGCAAAACAACCCCAATCGTCATGCGACACGTGGCACCAGGGGAAACCCCTAAAAGCCCTCATCCCCTAAAGGGTATCCTGGTCATTACGCCAAACCAAAATGGAATCATCTGTTCACCTCACCCAGCCATGGGTCGACACCTGTCTAAGGGCAAAGAAACAGAGGCACAATTTGGCTCAATAATAGGACGACACCTGTCCCAAAAGGATAAACAAACTTAAATAGCCCTCATAAAGACAAGGTGAGGGACTCGAATCCCAAAAAATCACTATTCATCGCTTTGGCAGTTCAGTTTCACTGACTTGAGTGTCGAAGTGCCCGTCCGGAGCAAGGACTCCGGGTTGGCTTCTGACCTCGTGTGCCATTGTGCAAGTTATTGCCTCTTTATCAGCTCAGCTATTAGGATTTGCCAGATTAGCTCTTATGTCACTGCCTTATCTGTTACCAATTCCGTGCGTAACAGATTGGCGCCATCCGTGGGACCTGAACAAAAAGTCGTTCTAAGTCTCAAGAAAAATGGCAGGACGAAAGAGTACCCGAGCACCTCCTGATCGAGCAGTCCGACCTACACCACGTCAAACCACTAGGGGAGAATGAGTCGTCATTCCTCCGGCCACAGCGGAGCCAGGCCCTGCTTAGTCGACTCCAGCTTTGGCTCCTACGCCCGAGCAAGTTCAAACTCTTTTTAAACAAATGACCACGCTTGTCGACCATTACAAGAGCTTAGCCCAGCAGGTCCCTCAAGGCCTTCCCCCTGAGGTCTCTGCACCCTCGGAGGTAAGGATGGATCCGCCAGTGGGCGAGCCCGCACCGCCCCGTCGCGATCAGATTCATCATTCTCACTCGAGACATGACCATCACTCTCGGGCAGGACTTGCACAGACAGAACCTCATAAACGATATCGGTCCAGATCTGTGCAGCAGTACCAGCCCCGGGTCGGTCATGCAGAGCGAAAGAGATCCAGTCGTCACAGAAGAAGTCCGGAGAGCAGCTCGGATTCAGCGGCAAGCCCCACTGTAGAAATGAAGGCCAAACCATGTAGCCAGACAGAAAAAAGAGTTAATCTCGTACTACGAAGGTTTGAAGAGATTGACCATTGAATTGAAGAACTGGCTAAAAACCACAATCGGTCCTCCATAAAGTCGTTCTCTAACGGACATCCTTTTACAGATAACGTGCTAAACGCACCGGCTCCAAAAGGATTCAAAATGCCTCTGGTCCAACAGTACGATGGGACCACGGATCCCATAGATCATCTGGAGACATTCAGAACCATGATGCTCTTGCACGGAGCTTCGGACGGATTCCTCTGTAGGGCATTTCCGACCAGCTTGACAGGAGCCGTAAGAGATTGGTACTCAAGGCTCAAACCGAACTCTGTAGATAGTTTCGAAGAATTTGCGGACGACCTGGTCAGGCACTTCATGAGCAGCCGAAGGCCGTGGCGTCGCTAATGGCTCTGAGACAAGAAGATGGTGAAAGCCTAAAAGCGTTTGTCAGCCAATTCAACAGAGAAGCCCTTCAACCCGAACTTAGACCCTTCTGCCGCTGTAAATGCACTCCTCGCGGGTACGAAATCAATCGAATTCCACCTAACTGTAGCTCGTCGGAATCCACACTCGTTGGCAGACCTTATGGCGGGGGCGGAAGAGTACATCTCTATAGAAGAAACGTTGGCAGCCCCGGACTCAGGGAGGAGAAAATGCCGGAAGCGGAAAAGAACCCTAAGCTCCTAAGGAGAGAAAGAAGCCCGAACCGAAGGGAGCGAAATTTTATGCCCCTCAATACATCCAGGAACCGCATACTAGCCGCGATCAGAGGAGAAGACTTTCTCAAATGGCCGGACAAAATGCTAACTAAGGGAAACAAGCAGGACAAATCTAAGTATTGTCGGTTCCACAAGGACCATGAGCATGACACCAATGAGTGCAAGCATCTTAAGGAAGAAATTGAGCTACTGATCCAAAGGGGATATCTCAGGAAATACATTGAGCACGGCGGTGACAGAAGAGAGCGCTAAGAAAGAAGTCCTCAAGGCAGAAGGAGCCTCTAGCAACCACGGTCACTGCCAGCCCATCGAAACTCTACCGCTCCTCGCAGCCCGCGGTCAGAGCTGCAACGATCGCAGCCTACTGGAGTCATAAACACCATCATGGGTGGCCCGATGGCAGTAGGAACCTTATCGGCCGCCCGTAAAGCCTACGCTCGGCAGATCAACACGGTCCATACCAGCCACAAAAAATTAAAAGTAGAAAATGAGATCTCATTCTCGGACGCGGATCTGGACAACCTGATACTCCCCCATGATGACGCCTTGGTCATAACCATGCTAGTTGCCAATTGGGAACTGAAGAAAATCTTGGTGGATAATTGCAGTTCGGCCGACATCTTATATTACCACGCCTTCAAGCAAGTGATGGTCGGGGATGACCGCCTGCAGCCGACGAACTCAGATTTGTTCGGATTCTCTGGGGAGATAGTCAAGGTAGAGGGATAGATCGAACTCCCCGTCCTGGTCGAAAAATCTCCTCACCAGGCCTTCGCAATGGTTAATTTCTTGGTAGTGAGTGCCACTTCGGCCTACAACACTATATTAGGAAGACCTGGATAGAACCTACTCCGCGCAATCGCCTCAGCCTATCACCAGAAAATGGAATTCATAACACCCTGCAGTGTCGGCGAAGTGAAAGGCCACCAGCAGCAGTCAAGGGAGTGTTACGCGACGGCACTAAAAGGAAAAAAATGCATCGGAGGCCTTACCGATTGAACTGCAGGACTTGAGAGATGAAACCCGGACTATGATAAACCAACCCGCAGAAGACTTGATTCCAATCGCATTGTACGAAGATGATCAGGAAAAACTGGTCAGCATAGGGTCAACATTGAGCGATGACTCCCGCGAAGAATTAGTCCTGTTTTTGAGAAAAAATGCTGACATATTCGCTTGGGCGCCTGCTGGTATGCCTGAGATAGATCCCGATGTTATTGTGCACAAACTCAGTGTTGACCCCACTTGCAGACCGGTGAAGCAAAAAAGAAGACATTTTGCCCCAGAGAGACAACGAGCAATTAGAGAGGAGGTGGAAAAACTCCTAAGGGCTGATTTCATACAGGAGATCAAGTACCCCGATTGGCTGGCGAATGTGGTCATGGTGAGGAAAAACCAACGGAAAATGGAGAATTTGCATAGACTTCACCGACCTAAATAAAGCATGTCCTAAGGACAGCTATCCGCTGCCCAAGATCGACCAACTGATAGATGCCACCGCGGGGCACAAGCTTCTTAGTTTTATAGATGCATTTTCCAGATACAACCAAATTCGCATGTACGAAGCGGATATCCCCAAGATTTCGTTTGTAACCGACCAGGGCATATACTGCTACCGTGTAATGCCCTTCGGCCTAAAGAATGCCGGAGCAACATATTAGAGATTGGTGAACAAGATTTTCAGAGAACAAATCGGACGCAACATTGAGGTGTATGTGGACGACATGCTAGTGAAGAGCAATGAATCTTCCAGTCACATACCCGATTTGGAAGAAGTATTCCAGGTCTTGAGGAAACACAACATGAGGCTGAATCCTTCTAAATGCACTTTCGGCGTCGCCGCGGGAAAATTTCTTGGATTCATGGTCAGCCAGAGAGGGATAGAGGCGAACCCGGAGAAAATTCAAGCAGTGGTCGATCTAACTCCTCCCACTGCCATAAGGGAAATTCAAAAGCTAACGGGGATGGTAGCCGCATTGGAACGCTTCATCTCTAAATCGGCGGAAAGATGCCTGCCATTCTTCAACGCAATCAGGGGAATTAAAGCAGCCCCATGGACTCCGGAATGCCAGAGTGCTTTTGAAGAACTGAAGTTATACCTATCGACATCGTCTCTGGTGAGCAAACCTGAACCCGGTGAAGAGCTGACATTGTACCTATCGGCGAGTCCGGTAGCGTTGGCAGCCGTTCTGATCAGAGAAGACTAGAACCAGTGTGGGACACGATCCCGCGAGAGGGGCGTGGGGCGCGATCTGCCGCGCGCTCTCCTTTGGTCTCTCGTTCCCACGCGATTGGCGTGTGCATTTTAATATTGATTTGAATTCGTCTTTCCTGTGGACTTGGGATCACTAAGGCAATCCGAATTCCACACGAAAGAGACTGACAGAGTCGCCACCTAGATGTGGGATCTAGGACCCATAATTAACCAGAAATCTAGACTTGCTACCTGGTTACGAGAATGGAAGGTATGGGGAGTTATCCACCACATGCACCATTCTTGTCCGATAATCGGTCTTCGATTCCAAAAGCTAACTCTTTTAAATTTATTTTAAATGGCTCATTCAACTCTATGTTAATGTGCGAACTAAGTGACATGCATCCTAGAATCTAATTTCAATGTGAATCCTAGATGTGTATCTTGATTTATTAATTTGTTTGGATTCATTCTAAGTGAAAGTTCTCCTAGAATTCTAATTTCATGGAAAACCCTAACTGATTTGATTAAGTATTTACAAGAAAATTAATATACAAAACACCACAATTTGTTGTGGTGCCGACTCGCGGGTGGTATGCCGTCAGACATCCAAGCTGCCTACGTACCCAAGCCTCACTGGGATCAGAGTCGACGTAGTTCGGTGCACCTAAGCTAAGCTACTTATGCCTAACTCAACTAAGACACCGACTTAAACGGATTTGACTGTTTCAACAGTTTTAAAAGTAGTTATTTAATTCAAGTTGAGGATTTTATTATCTTAGGATTTCATCTAAGATGCTGTATGATTCTTATCTAAATGCAAGTTGTTCCTTAGACTAATGCAGGTTTGCCTACATCCTAGTTTACTAGGCTTGTCTTAAGGAAAGATTGGGTGACTAGTGTAACTAGACCTATGGTACGGTTGCTATTCATAGCAAGCGTCCGTGATGAGGCTGGACTCCTAACTCTAGGACTCCCTAAAACCTAGGACACGGCACGACACCAGTGTTCCTAAATTGGGCTCTAATGGTTCTTAGATTGGAAACCATAATCCAATGGTTCCGAAAAACACAAGATAAATCGATTTAAGTTCTCGAGGTTAATGAGTTTCAGATTTCGAAGATTTTCAGTTTCTAGACATTTAAGGATTACCAATGGTTCTAGGGTTCACCAATTTCGGCCTTGAATGGCATCCAAAGGAGGGAATCGTGCGCTCTTTCCTTGTGCAATTTAATACTTAGGTTATAGCATCTTATTGCCTGGCAGAATCTCAGGATTTCCGTGGACAATAACCTCGGAGCCAACAACATGCTATAACTTAAATATTCAAATTGTCAAAGATCAAGTTGCAATTGGGATACGATTATGGATGCACTGGCCATTTTTCCAGGAAAATCTAAAGATCCTAAAATTTCTGTTTTAATGGATTAAGGAGTGAACATGTGACAGAATTTTAAAGTTCTTTAGGAATTTTTATATGATTTTCAATTAATTTCGAATTTTCCATGGATTTTATCAATTTTAAGCATATGAGCGGTTTTACAAGTGAAATTGTTGCAAATAAATTCGAAATGATTTGAAATTTCTACAGCAGCAAGATGAAAATGTATGTAGCTTACAGGATGAGTTTTGCATATTTTTACATTAAATTCACATTTAATCTTGATTAATCCATTAAATGTCCAGATTGCACAATTAACACATAAACTAGTAGAAATACAACTCTAAATTCTATGAAATTTCTACAGAAATACTATATGAATCAAAATAGCATGCAGTGAGATTTTCATGAATTTTAGAAATTATTTACTACCAATTTCGGATTTTACAATTTCCAGACCAGATTATAAATTAACACTACATCCCATATTAAAACAGATCCAAACAACACGAAAATTTTACAGTAACAAGTAATATGGAAGATAAGACTACTGTAAAAAGTTTATGAATTTTAATGATGATCTGATGTTAGTAAAAATTCTCCTAAAATCTGATAAGTTTCAAAGAAAATATTAAATAATATACCAAATAAACTCCAAAAATCTTTATAAATTCATGGTAAAATGAATCAGTAACATATTATTTTCCCACGAAATTTCATTAATTTTAGAATCTGTTTGGTATATAATTTAATTTTTCTTCGTCAAAAGATGTTTTTTGAAGAGTTTTCCATTTTTAAAACACAATTTGCGGAAAAAATCAGAAAAATTCGGAAAAATACAGAAATATTTTGAGAACAATGCACCTACCTGTGGTGAAGATCTCCGCCCAATCCAAAAAAATATAAAAAATCCTGCCGCCGCCGATCCGCTCCGCCGTCTTTCGCTTTCTCTGGAGTGTTTAGAGGGAGTGATTGAGGGAGTGAAGAGATAATGGAAGAAGAATATTAGGGAGAGGGATGGAAGAATATATTGAGGAAAGGGATTGGAGGGAGTGATTAGAAGAGATAATGGAAGAGAAAGAGATAATGGAAGATAAATTTCTCTTTTTTCCTTTTATGGATGGGAAGGAAGATATATATAGGGAGAGAAAGAGAGAGAGAGAGATATGTTGGTGGAGAGCTCATCATGTTGTCCCTCTTAGTGGAGAATCCATCATTATTGTTCTTAGTGGAGGGCCCATCATGTTTCTTAGTGGAGAATCCATCATTATTGTTCTTAGTGGAGGGCCCATCATGTTTCTTAGTGGAGAATCCATCATTATTGTTCTTAGTGGAGGGCCCATCATGTTTCTTAGTGGAGAATCCATCATTATTGTTCTTAGTGGAGGGCCCATCATGTTTCTTAGTGGAGAATCCATCATTATTGTTCTTAGTGGAGGGCCCATCATGTTGTCTTAGTGGAGAGCTACCATCATTGCTCTTCATAAGAGGCCTCACAAGAGGCCCCATTGAGGCCCCACAACGCGGGCCCCACAACGCGGGCCCCACAACGTGGGCCCCACAACGTGGGCCCCACAACGTGGGCCCCACAACGTGGGCCCCACAATGTGGGCCCTCGGTTGATTCAATTTTAAACAAATGTTCAATGCGGGCCCACCAAACGGGTACAAATTCTCCCTTGCTCGAATTCTCACGAATAACCCTTCTCCGCACTTTAGCGGAAAAAATCAGAACAATGCAGAAATGACCAGAAAGATTTGAGAAAGCGTAAGGGACGAACACCGGAATAGAAAACATTGAAAAATTGACAGCGAAACCCTAATTTCTTTTTTAATCAAAGCAGAGCAAAATGGGGTGTCTACAGATGCCCCTCTTTGGTAGAGATGACGTAGTCATCGAATACCAAAGTCAAAATGACAGAACCATTTTGCGTAGCTTTAATCGACAAAAGACTCTACGGAACCTAGACGCAAGCATTTACTACCTAATGTAAAACCCAAAACGAAGTCCTAGAATTGGAATGTAGTAAAAAAAAATCCCGCTGCGGTGCCGCTCGACATCACGTTTATATGATGTTCAAAGAGAAAAGACCATTTTTGAATGGACTCAGAATGAAATACCATATTTTTACGGCTTCCAAGGAAATGAGACATCACATTTGTATGATGCTCAAAGAGAGTAAGAGACCATAGTTGTATGGACCTGAAGAGAATGGAATACCGTATTTTTACGGAGTTCCAAAGAAATGAGGTATCATATTTGTATGATGCTCAAAGAGAATAAGAGAACATTTTTGTATGGACTCGAAGAGAATGGAACACCGTATTTTTTACGGAGTTCCAAGGAAATGAGGTATCATATTTGTATGATGCTCAAAGAGAATAAGAGAACATTTTTGAATGGACTCAGAATGAAATACCATATTTTTACGGCTTCCAAGGAAATGAGACATCACATTTGTATGATGCTCAAAGAGAGTAAGAGACCATAGTTGTATGGACCTGAAGAGAATGGAATACCGTATTTTTACGGAGTTCCAAAGAAATGAGGTATCATATTTGTATGATGCTCAAAGAGAATAAGAGAACGTAGTTGTATGGACTCGAAGAGAATGGAACACCGTATTTTTTACGGAGTTCCAAGGAAATGAGGTATCATATTTGTATGATGCTCAAAGAGAATAAGAGAACATTTTTGAATGGACACAGAAGAGAATGGAATACCGTATTTTTACGGAGTTCCAAAGAAATGAGGTATCATATTTGTATGATGCTCAAAGAGAATAAGAGAACATTTTTGAATGGACTCAGAAGAGAATGGAATACCGTATTTTTTACGGAGTTCCAAGGAAATGAGGTATCATATTTGTATGATGCTCAAAGAGAATAAGAGAACATTTTTGAATGGACTCAGAAGAGAATGGAATACCGTATTTTTTACGGAGTTCCAAGGAAATGAGGTATCATATTTGTATGATGCTCAAAGAGAATAAGAGAACATTTTTGAATGGACTTAGAAGAGAATGGAATACCGTATTTTTACGGAGTTCCAAGGAAATGAGGTATCATATTTGTATGATGCTCAAAGGGAATAAGAGAACATTTTTTAATGGACTCAGAATGAAATACCGTATTTTTACGGCTTCAATCTTCGGTTGAGATTAATGAATTTGGAGGTTTTTTTATGAATTTGAATTTGACGTAGAATTGGATTTGATGAATTTGGGGAATTTGAATTTGACGTAGGATTGGAGTTGATGAATTTTGGGATTTTGAATTTTGACGTAGAATTGGACTTGATGAATTTTGTGAATTTGAATTTAACGTAGAATTGGATTTGATGAATTACGGAATTCCAAGGAAATGAGGTATCATATTTGTATGATGCTCAAAGAGAATAAGAGAACATTTTTGAATGGACTTAGAAGAAAATGGAATACCGTATTTTTACGGAGTTCCAAGGAAATGAGATATCATATTTGTATGATGTTCAAAGAAAGAAGACCACTTTCAAATGGACTCAGAGAGTATATGATAACAGAGATTATCAGGAAAGGGGGAACTGGAATCTCCAATTAACAATTTTGGAAGCAAATGATTCAATACCACCATGCAGCAAAGGTCTTTCAAGGCTTGAATATGAGATGCCACTTTATTAGCAACCTGCCCCAGTTTAAGGCCTTCTAACCTTCTTCTATTCATTGACCAGAGATCATTCTTGCAACGATTTTTCACCATTCGTGACAGTCGCACCTTTTCCAAGTTTCTCGGAATCCGTTAATGAACCTGCCTTCAGAGTGATTGCACCCTACAACAATTCTTTAAAATAGCATTTGTAAATTTTTCTAAAAATAGAACCACAGACATTGGTAATAAAAAGACAAAATAAGAAAGATTACTCAAGTGATCTCGTGATGCTTCTGACTTATCAGTATTTTCTTTTGGGTTAGGTTAGCCTCTTTTAAAGAATGTTTCTCCACTGATAAACATCTTCACTTATTTTTTAAGACAGTGATACTTCATATATCCTTCTATCAACTTTCGGATTGTTTTGAAATTAATGCCCTTAGTTTCGGGAATCATTGTTATTTTTGCCTGACCTACTGAGAGTTCAGAGGTCGATGTAATTCTTCTGGCGTGAACCCCATCTTACCACGACCAAGTATTCCTTTTTAGATTTTCAACTTGGCGGACCGTTCAACCTTAACTTTTGCCTGAATCGCCTTTTAGGTTTTCAACTCAGCAGGCTACCCCCTTAACTTTTGCCTAAGCTGCCTTTTCAGGTTTTCAACTTAGCAGAGGAATGATCCTGAATTTTGCCTAGATCGCCTTTTCAGGTTTTCAATCTAGCGGATTTTCAAGCTCCATTTTTTTTTTTTTTTTTTTTTTTTTTTTGAACACCAAAAGGACTTTACAGGTGAGGTAGAGCTTTTCAAAGAATGGCTTAAGGTTTTGCAAGAGTTTCGACCGAACCTGTGAACAGGTTGCCTACGTATCCCAGTGTAGGAATCAGGTCATGCGTAGTTCAGGGGAATGCCCCTAGTACATTGGGTTTTGAAGGAAAATTTTATGTAGGCTCGAAAGGGTTTGCAAAAGGTTATATATTTTTTGATTTTGGGTTATGAATTTGGGTTTTATTCGGCCAAAAGACGGCCTTCTGGTGTTCAAGCATAGAACCTCTTGAGTTGATCAAGATTTGTTGGTTCCGGCAATATTTCTCCATTTAAATTACGGAGCTTGACGGCTTTTCCGGGTAAGATTTGGTCCACGATGTATGGCCCTGACCAATTAGGCTTGAATTTGCCTCTTGGGTCAAGCACTGGTGCTCGATTTTCTTTTAGAACAAGATTGCCTTCTTCGAGATCTCTGATTTTAACCTTTTTATTAAAAGCCCGGGCTATTCTGCGCTGATAACCCTGCACATGGTAAAGTGCTTTTAACCTCTTTTCATCTAGCATGTTCAGCTCTTTATATCTGGCGTCTGCCCATTCATTTTCTGGCAACTTGACTTCAGTCAATACTCGGAGCGAAGGTACACGGATCTCCACAGGTAGCACTGCTTCCATACCATAAACAAGAGAGTAAGGGGTTGCCCCAGTTGAAGCTCTAATTGATGTTCTGTAAGCCCACAATGCGTACGGCAACTTATTCGACCAATCCTTATAAGTTTCTGACATCTTGCTAATGATAGTCTTGACATTTTTGTTTGCAGCTTCCACCGCTCCATTTGTCTGCGGCCGATAAGGTGAAGATTTATGATGCTTAATCTTGAACTCTTCGCAAAGAGTGATAACTTCTTTCTTGAAATGAGATCCGTTATCTGAGATAAGTTCATGGGGAATTCCATATCTGCATATGATGTTGGTTCGTATGAATTTAGCAACTGATGCGGATGTAAGCTTTGCATAAGAAGCGGCCTCAACCCACTTAGTGAAGTAGTCAATTGCAACGAGTATGTACTCATGACCACTAGATGACTTAGGGGAAATTTTGCCAATAATGTCAATTCCCCAAACCGAAAACGGCCAAGGAGAAGTAAGAGAATGCAATTCGGTAGGTGGTACATGGATGAGATTCGCATGTATCTGACATTTATAGCATTTCTTCACAAATGTGTGACAATCTGCTTCCAATGTTGGCCAATAGTACCCCAGACGTAGGATCTTCTTTGACAACATCTTCCCATTCATATGAGGTCCACACACCCCTTCATGAACATCTGCGAGAATTTCTTCTGCCTGATCTTCAGTGACACATAAGAGTTGAATTCCGTTGAAGGACCGTCGATACAGCTCTCCTCCACAAATGACAAAGTTAGCCGCCAATCTCTGCAAAGTCCTTATCTCCTTATTCGACGCCTCATTGGGATGCCCCTGGCCCGAGATGTAGTTCTTTATGTCCGTATACCATGGTTTACCATCGGGACATCTTGCAGCTATCTCTATAGCATCAACATATGCAGGAGCCCATTGCTCTTGAACCGTGATGGGCCTCATTTTCATATTGTGAGGTATGTCAATCATAGAAGCTAACGTCGCTAAGGCATCGGCGAATCTATTCTTCAACCTTGGCAAATAACTGAAAGTGATGTGCTGGAATTGCTTAGCGAGAATATCCAAGTATTCATGATATGGCAGCAACTTTTCTTCTTTGGTTCTCCATTCTCCTTGGGTTTGGCAAATGATTAACATTGAATCTCCATATACGTCAAGATTCTCTATGCCTAAGGCCAATGCTGCCTCAAGCCCAACAATGCATGCTTCATACTCTGCCATATTGTTGGTGCAATTGAATTGTAACTTAACTGCAAGGGGAACATGCTCATTTCGGGGTGACACAAGCAATGCCCCTACTCCTTGCCCTGTTTGGTTTGCTGCTCCATCAAAATAGAGGGTCCAACCAGTTTCTGGATATTCATCTTCTACCATCATGATCTCTTCATCTGGGAACATCGTCTTGAAAGGCTGATTTTCTTCTCGGGGTGCTTCTGCCAATTGTTCAGCAATGACTCGGCCCTTTACTGATTTTTGGGTTACATGGGTGATGTCAAACTCAGACAACAACAATAACCATCTGGCAGTCCTGCCTGTCAAGGCTGGTTTTTCAAAGAGATATTTCAGAGGATCCATCCTTGACAGGAGCAAGACCTTATGTGATAAAATGTAATGCCTGAGTCGCTGAGTAGCCCAAACCAAGGCTAAGCAGGTTTTTTCTAGGACAGTATACTTCTGTTCATACTCCAACATCTTCTTGCTAAGATAATACACAGCCTTTTCATGCTTGGTTTCTGGATCTTGCTGCGCTAACATACAACCCATTGTGGTTTCTGTTACTGACAAATAAAGCAGCAATGGATGTCCCGGTATCACTGGTGCTACTATCGGTGGTTCAGACAAACTTTGCTTTATCTTTTCAAAGGCCTGCTGACATTCCTCTGTCCATTCTTTGGAAGAGTTCTTCTTTAAGAGCTTAAAGATAGGTTCACAAGTTGATGTCAGATGAGCGATGAATCGCCTTAGGAACTGTATCCTTCCTAGGAATCCCCGAATTTCCTTCTCGGTTCTAGGCGGCGGCATCTCCTGGATAGCCTTAATCTTCTGAGGATCTACCTCTATACCCCTTTGACTCACCATGAATCCTAACAACTTACCAGAGGTAACCCCGAATACACACTTGCTAGGATTCAGGCGAAGCTGGTATTTGAGTATTCTTTCAAAGAACTTCTTGAGGTTCGGGATGTGATCCCTCCTTTCCCTAGCTTTTACAATCATATCATCGACATAAACTTCGACTTCTCTATGTATCATGTCATGGAGTAAGGCTGTAGCTGCTCTTTGATACGTCGCACCAGCATTCTTAAGACCAAATGGCATTACCCGATAGCAATATGTCCCCCATTGTGTAATGAACGAGGTCTTAGCCATGTCCTCGGGTGCCATCTTAATTTGATTGTAGCCCGAGAAACCATCCATGAAAGATAGTAATTCATGCCCGGCCGTATTGTCCACCAAGATATCGATATGTGGTAGAGGGAAATCATCTTTTGGACTTGCCTTGTTCAAATCCCTAAAATCTACACACATTCTCACCTTTCCATCTTTCTTTGGTACAGGTACTATATTTGCGAGCCATTCTGGATATTCCACCACTTGCAGAAATCCAGCATTCAACTGCTTAGTAACCTCTTCTTCTACTTTCAGGACCCACTCAGGCTTCATTCTCCTTAGCTTCTGCTTTTTAGGTTTAATCCCAGGCAACAAAGGTAGCTTGTGTTGAACAATGTCTTCGCTCAACCCGGGCATATCTTTGTAGGACCAGGCAAAAACTTCTTTATATTCCTTAAGTAGGTTTATTAATTCATCGCGCTCTTCAGATGATAGAGTATTTCCAATTCGTATTTCCTGTATTAAATCTTCTGTTCCGATGTTTATAATTTCGATTTCATCTTTAAGAGGCTGGGCTCGGCGCTCCTCCTCTTGTTTGAGCATATGCTGTAATTCAAAGGGAGTTTCGTCGATCCCCTCTTCCTCGTCTGAGGAGGGAGTGTTATCATTATTATTAAAGTCAGAAGCAAACACAGAGACATACTGAGAATCAGATTTCATTGAATTGAAAGAAGTTACATCATTATCATTGGACTCATCCTGAACAGGCTCAGGATTCACATAGTAAATAAACTCAGAAAATGACTCGCCTGGACTAGGCACTGACACCGATTCACTCGACTTGACTAGACTTGACTTAGCAATATAATAAGGTGGAAAAACATCAGAACTCCAGTTTGAAAGATTTTCTGTTGCAGGTGCAATCTGACTCTGAGGTTCAGTAAAGGTATCATTACTCTGAATAACTGCCACCAGCACATCTTCACAGTCAGTCTCTTCTTGCTTTTTAGAATGATCTAAAACGGGCAACTCCTGACAAACAACATCAGGCACATCTTCTTCGAACAAAGACCCCAACATATCTGGCTCAAGGCAGACTATCCAATCCTCAACAGTTTTTTCAACACAATATACCGGCGGTTCTGTTTCTGGGAGAGCAAGGCCACTGAATATTTCAAAACCTGGTATCATGATCCCTGTTACTGAGTCATACCATGGTTCAGAAAACCCATAGTATGGAGAAGTCTCACCTTCTTTGATAAAGTGACCATTCATTGATAAGGAATATGGAGTCATCGGGAGTATCCTTCCAGTGCGGCGGATTTCTTCCTTCAATGTCAACAATTCTTTCATGGATTCCTCCTCCTCCTCAGTAGGTATATACCCAAGACCGAAAGCTCCAGAGTTTGCTTTGATTGGGCGCCAGTGAGACGCTTTGCTTGGATCACGGCCTAAATTCATACCCGGAAAGTAGTTCATTTTTCTCATCATCTTGGCAACCACAGGACTGATGGCAAAAGGCAAATACAACTCCTCCCGAGAGGCATCTTCATAGGAAATAGCAGTAACATCGAATGCGAAACCATTCAAGTTGTAATCATCTGCTTTTGTAACTGGAAGAATCCGAGTTTCTCCTGTTATCTGCCCTATTTCTGGCTCTTCGTCGCCTCTGACAGTGATCAATTTTCCTTCTTTAATGAACTTCAGTTTTTGATGAAGGGTTGAGGCAACAACACCTTCCTTATGCAACCAGGGTCGTCCCAGAAGTATATTGAACGAGGCCTTGATATCAATAACTTGAAATTCCACCTCAAATTCTTGACCGCCTATAACGATCCTGGTGGTAAGGACTCCGACCACATTTCTGCGGGTATTGTCATATGCGAGGATACCAAGGGTTGATTCGGCAAAATCAGTGGGACCGAAACCCAAGGTAATGGCAGTTCTTAATGGACATACATTCAACGCGGATCCATTATCTACCAGCACAGACGGTACTTTCTTGCCTTCGCAAACAACAGTGACATGAAGAGCTCTAGCATGATTCCGACCTTGAGGAGGCAGCTCCTGGTCTGAGAAACTAATGGCCCTGGTGGCGTGTGTCAGAGCGACAACTTCAGCTAGTTGCTCTGGAGATATTTCTGAGGACACCTGTGTGGTATTCAGTTCTTTCAACACAGCCTCTCTGTGTTTCTTCGATGCTATCAACAACCCCCAAACAGATATGACAGCCTGAGTTTTCTTCAACTGCTGAACAACTTCATCATCTGGGTCCTTCACGTATTGCGGCTCCTCTCCTCGAGCCAATGCCCCTGGATTTTCGACTCTTAATTCAGCAGGTTTGAAAATTCTTCCACCCCTTGTCACATGTCTGACTTCATCCAATTCTGGCTCACCATAGGTGATAATTTGAGGGACTTGTGGCTCATAGGTGATTACCAAGGGAGGTACAGACTCCCTCAGGTATGATTCATCACAGAAGATGATTTCGGGTTCAGAAATGGGTTCTAAAGCACATATGAGGGTGAGAGGGTCAAACTCAGGATCTCCTATGGTTATGGCATTAACGGCAGCGGGAGGATTAGCATGACCAGGTAGCGGGTTTTGGGTAACATTGGGTCTTGGTTGGAATGCAATGACTTTCTCATCAATAAGTTTCTGGATTCTGAATTTCAAGGCGATGCAATTGTCTGTAAGATGACCAGGACCCCTGTGATACTCACAGTGTAGGTCGGCTCGCCAATTGGCAGGTAAAGGATTGGGGGGAGGCCGGGTGGCAGGTAGGGTTATGCGACCTGAAGCCAGACACTGCTTAAGCACCTCCGAAGATGGAATGGGAAGAGGAGTAAATTCTACCCGGGCTTGTTGCCGAGGTGCGGTCGCAGGTTGAGCATAGTCCATTACTAGAGGTTCCTGGGATTTAGAGGATTGAGCATTGGAATGGGAGATACTACTGACTTGGGCTGGTGGGGATTTTTTGAAATCTCTAGGATTTGGGTTGCTACGGTTGAATACACCTTGAGCCATAGCCTCCTCTATCTGGGTGCCAGCCACAATGAAGTGTTTGAAGTCTGGATAGTATTGCAATGACATGTGATACTGGAGCTGGGGGGAAATATTTTTCATGATTATCTGGACTTGCTCCTCCTCAGACGGGCGCTCCATCATCTGAGCTGCTATTCTCCTCCATCTTTTCACAAAAATCAGAAAGGATTCTCTCGAGTCTTGTTTTGTTCTCTCTAAATCCTTTCTGGTGATTTCTGTCCCATCATCATATTTGAACTGCCTGATGAATTGCTCGCCGATATCCTTCCATGTCCTGTAACGAGTCTTGTCCAAGACCATGAACCATCTCCTAGCAACCTTGGTTAGGGAAACTGGGAACAATTGAGCCATTTGCTCAGGAGATAAGCCTTGAGGCTGACACATGATGGTGAACATTTGTAAATGTGTGATTGGACAACCCACACCATCATATTTGTCGAAATCGGGCATTTGAAAATTAGCAGGAAGGCGGATTTCGGGAAATAGAGTAAGATCACTGGGATTGAAACTACCCTGGTCTTGAAACTGAATGTCTTGAACTTTTCTGGTAAGAGTCTCTAATTTCTCCATAACAGACTTATCAACCATGGACTGAGAAGGTCTACTGCGATTCTCGCTATACTGCTCTTTTTCCAAATCTTCTTCGGTTTTATCATGGATATTGATGAACACTGGCTGGACAGGTGCTGCTGAAGTAGCTGCTTGGTGCACAGGCCCTTTATCCTTGGACAACGATTGTCCGAACTTCTCAGAAAGTTGAGCCTTGATAACTTGGTTCTCTTCCTTGAGTTCTTGAAGCTGCCGGAGAATCAAGGTAAGAGTATCGGTGATAGCAGCGAGTGGAGGACTGTCCTGGTTTTCTGCCATTGGTGAGGATGAGGACGGGAAAGAATGAGATGCTGGGGTTCTCAGAGAAGGTGGCGGGGATACAGATTTCCTCTGTAATCGAGAAGAGACCCGAACCCAAGGAGTATTAGGGTTAGCTATGGTGTCTACGGCCCTGTAATATTTGAAAGACATATTTAAAATCAGAAAGAAGTAGACACTGATGTATGCATAGACGAAGATACTGAAAGAAAAAGGTGAACTTTTATTGATAGATCATTAAAGCTTGAGTACATGGTTCGATCTTTCAAAGATAGACTGATAAGAGAAAACATGACATTAAGCACTCTTTCTAGACTTCTTCTTTGGACGACTATCTTCCTCAACTGACTCCTTGAAAGATTTGATGACTCGAACATCCCAAGCAGATGAAACGGCTTTGACAATCTTGGGCTTGAGATCCTCAGGCGGATAGAAATGACGAAGGGGAGGCACAATGGATTGCTCCCTTCCATACTGACGCTGAATCCTGGCAGGAATATAAAAGGAAGTCTTTTTGAGGCCAAGAAGGCGAACGTAGTTAGCTTCTCCAGTATTGAAGACAGCTTCTTGGATTCCAGGGATTTGCCAATAAATCTGATCTTCATGGCGAGAACTCAACCACTCAGCCCAATCGCCTTTATGATTGAAAGAAACATCATGACGCCATTCACTGAAGGTGTATAACGTATGATCAAAATGCACAGGAGCTGCAATTTTTAGCTTGTGGCATAACCACACGTGAAGTAATGCAGGACATCCTGAGAAGGACCCAACAAAAGATCGAACATAAGAGCCTGGACCTGAGCTGGCACGAAGACGAGCCATCTCATCCAATCCATTGAAGGTTTCTGCAAGCATAGTAGGAATTGGATTGGCGCCACGATCCATCTGATCAACGAGGTCCAAGAGAACAGCTGACGCACAGCGAGAAGGCTGGACAGTGAGGAACCTAGCAAAGGAGCAGAATCTCAGAGCGCGACCTCGGGCTTTTTGAATATCAACAGCACCAATATGCCCAACAGGAGGGTAAATGTCAATCAGTTGTTGCATGGACACTTCCTGGTCTTTGATGAAAGAGTTCATGGATTCATCTGGATTATTCATCAAGCGAAGGAACAAAGGACGATAATCCGACACGTAAGATGGCTTCACCAGAGGGCCATCTACAGGATATTCCAATAAGGCACACCATTCTTCAAAGGTGGGACACATTTCTTGGTTGCCAAAACGGAAGACATGATGATCGGGATCCCAACACTCTGATGCAGCATAGAGTAATCCCCAATCGAGCTTGATGGTGGCCACGTAACCGAAGAGATTTTTCTCTTGCTCACTTATGGCATAGATATGGGATTCTCTTAATGTACCACGGATCCAATCAAGAATTGTACGAGTAGACATGGTGTCTGTAAGCCAGGAGAAAGGATACAGGGATAATCAGGATTACATGAACATGAGATTAGGATGAGTTCCTACCAATATAAAGGAAGTATGGATACTCGATCGAATCAGATAATATAAGATTAAAAATCGTACGATCGAGATGAGATGAGATAGCATAAGATTGCTTTCAACGGATGGATCATGAATGACTAATCCTATGAGATCTTTGGAAATGAATGGGATTTAAATCCTAACCCCAAAGGGAAAGTTTTTTAATCTTTGCACATTTTATCAGTGTTACCTGAAGGCATCAACCCTAATCCTAATCTAGCGGAGTGGAGAGAGGATCTCGACTCATGACTTTGTTTGTGTACCTAGGACCGATCGTAGCCATTAGAAGATGGTCTACGGCCTAATCTAGACACAAATAGGTAGGATATCCTAAACTAGGCTCACACACGTGATGCACATGTGTTCGTATACTACATGCATGTGTGGGTTAATCTAGGGGTAAGGCCAAGAGTTCCCTTAGCGCGAATCCCTGTTCGATATACTGTACCAGTGTCCGGCGTATCAGTACGTGAACAAGAGATCCGTTTACGTACCATAAAGGTACTAGGCTAAGGGTGGAATGCTTCTCTAGCACAGAGGCACCAGGTGATGAAATCCCAGTCAACCATGCTAGATAACACTCCGGGTTCCTAAAATAGGACGTGTGTGCATGTGAGATGCAGGGGTTTAGATGAAAGTGATGTAAGTGTGTGCAATAAGTTCGCGCAATCTATGATGCCTTCAGGTTTTGTTAGATTAAGTTTGAGTATATGTGATGAGAAAATAAAGCATACAAACTAATCTAACAAGCATAAAAGAGATAGAGTTTTCATGAGCCAGTTAAAATAGATTCAAATGAGTTATCCTTTGGAATTGTAATGAAGTTAGGTGGTCCCCAGCAGAGTCGCCAGACTGTGGGACACGATCCCGCGAGAGGGGCGTGGGGCGCGATCTGCCGCGCGCTCTCCTTTGGTCTCTCGTTCCCACGCGATTGGCGTGTGCATTTTAATATTGATTTGAATTCGTCTTTCCTGTGGACTTGGGATCACTAAGGCAATCCGAATTCCACACGAAAGAGACTGACAGAGTCGCCACCTAGATGTGGGATCTAGGACCCATAATTAACCAGAAATCTAGACTTGCTACCTGGTTACGAGAATGGAAGGTATGGGGAGTTATCCACCACATGCACCATTCTTGTCCGATAATCGGTCTTCGATTCCAAAAGCTAACTCTTTTAAATTTATTTTAAATGGCTCATTCAACTCTATGTTAATGTGCGAACTAAGTGACATGCATCCTAGAATCTAATTTCAATGTGAATCCTAGATGTGTATCTTGATTTATTAATTTGTTTGGATTCATTCTAAGTGAAAGTTCTCCTAGAATTCTAATTTCATGGAAAACCCTAACTGATTTGATTAAGTATTTACAAGAAAATTAATATACAAAACACCACAATTTGTTGTGGTGCCGACTCGCGGGTGGTATGCCGTCAGACATCCAAGCTGCCTACGTACCCAAGCCTCACTGGGATCAGAGTCGACGTAGTTCGGTGCACCTAAGCTAAGCTACTTATGCCTAACTCAACTAAGACACCGACTTAAACGGATTTGACTGTTTCAACAGTTTTAAAAGTAGTTATTTAATTCAAGTTGAGGATTTTATTATCTTAGGATTTCATCTAAGATGCTGTATGATTCTTATCTAAATGCAAGTTGTTCCTTAGACTAATGCAGGTTTGCCTACATCCTAGTTTACTAGGCTTGTCTTAAGGAAAGATTGGGTGACTAGTGTAACTAGACCTATGGTACGGTTGCTATTCATAGCAAGCGTCCGTGATGAGGCTGGACTCCTAACTCTAGGACTCCCTAAAACCTAGGACACGGCACGACACCAGTGTTCCTAAATTGGGCTCTAATGGTTCTTAGATTGGAAACCATAATCCAATGGTTCCGAAAAACACAAGATAAATCGATTTAAGTTCTCGAGGTTAATGAGTTTCAGATTTCGAAGATTTTCAGTTTCTAGACATTTAAGGATTACCAATGGTTCTAGGGTTCACCAATTTCGGCCTTGAATGGCATCCAAAGGAGGGAATCGTGCGCTCTTTCCTTGTGCAATTTAATACTTAGGTTATAGCATCTTATTGCCTGGCAGAATCTCAGGATTTCCGTGGACAATAACCTCGGAGCCAACAACATGCTATAACTTAAATATTCAAATTGTCAAAGATCAAGTTGCAATTGGGATACGATTATGGATGCACTGGCCATTTTTCCAGGAAAATCTAAAGATCCTAAAATTTCTGTTTTAATGGATTAAGGAGTGAACATGTGACAGAATTTTAAAGTTCTTTAGGAATTTTTATATGATTTTCAATTAATTTCGAATTTTCCATGGATTTTATCAATTTTAAGCATATGAGCGGTTTTACAAGTGAAATTGTTGCAAATAAATTCGAAATGATTTGAAATTTCTACAGCAGCAAGATGAAAATGTATGTAGCTTACAGGATGAGTTTTGCATATTTTTACATTAAATTCACATTTAATCTTGATTAATCCATTAAATGTCCAGATTGCACAATTAACACATAAACTAGTAGAAATACAACTCTAAATTCTATGAAATTTCTACAGAAATACTATATGAATCAAAATAGCATGCAGTGAGATTTTCATGAATTTTAGAAATTATTTACTACCAATTTCGGATTTTACAATTTCCAGACCAGATTATAAATTAACACTACATCCCATATTAAAACAGATCCAAACAACACGAAAATTTTACAGTAACAAGTAATATGGAAGATAAGACTACTGTAAAAAGTTTATGAATTTTAATGATGATCTGATGTTAGTAAAAATTCTCCTAAAATCTGATAAGTTTCAAAGAAAATATTAAATAATATACCAAATAAACTCCAAAAATCTTTATAAATTCATGGTAAAATGAATCAGTAACATATTATTTTCCCACGAAATTTCATTAATTTTAGAATCTGTTTGGTATATAATTTAATTTTTCTTCGTCAAAAGATGTTTTTTGAAGAGTTTTCCATTTTTAAAACACAATTTGCGGAAAAAATCAGAAAAATTCGGAAAAATACAGAAATATTTTGAGAACAATGCACCTACCTGTGGTGAAGATCTCCGCCCAATCCAAAAAAATATAAAAAATCCTGCCGCCGCCGATCCGCTCCGCCGTCTTTCGCTTTCTCTGGAGTGTTTAGAGGGAGTGATTGAGGGAGTGAAGAGATAATGGAAGAAGAATATTAGGGAGAGGGATGGAAGAATATATTGAGGAAAGGGATTGGAGGGAGTGATTAGAAGAGATAATGGAAGAGAAAGAGATAATGGAAGATAAATTTCTCTTTTTTCCTTTTATGGATGGGAAGGAAGATATATATAGGGAGAGAAAGAGAGAGAGAGAGATATGTTGGTGGAGAGCTCATCATGTTGTCCCTCTTAGTGGAGAATCCATCATTATTGTTCTTAGTGGAGGGCCCATCATGTTTCTTAGTGGAGAATCCATCATTATTGTTCTTAGTGGAGGGCCCATCATGTTTCTTAGTGGAGAATCCATCATTATTGTTCTTAGTGGAGGGCCCATCATGTTTCTTAGTGGAGAATCCATCATTATTGTTCTTAGTGGAGGGCCCATCATGTTTCTTAGTGGAGAATCCATCATTATTGTTCTTAGTGGAGGGCCCATCATGTTGTCTTAGTGGAGAGCTACCATCATTGCTCTTCATAAGAGGCCTCACAAGAGGCCCCATTGAGGCCCCACAACGCGGGCCCCACAACGCGGGCCCCACAACGCGGGCCCCACAACGCGGGCCCCACAACGTGGGCCCCACAATGTGGGCCCCACAATGTGGGCCCTCGGTTGATTCAATTTTAAACAAATGTTCAATGCGGGCCCACCAAACGGGTACAAATTCTCCCTTGCTCGAATTCTCACGAATAACCCTTCTCCGCACTTTAGCGGAAAAAATCAGAACAATGCAGAAATGACCAGAAAGATTTGAGAAAGCGTAAGGGACGAACACCGGAATAGAAAACATTGAAAAATTGACAGCGAAACCCTAATTTCTTTTTTAATCAAAGCAGAGCAAAATGGGGTGTCTACAACCAGCAGAAACCAATCTACTACATCAGCAAAGTTTAACATGAGGCCGAGACCAGATATCAAAAGGCAGAGAAGTTGGCTTACGCTCTTGTAATGGCTGCCAGAAAGCTCAGGCTGTATTTCAAGGCCCACACCATCAAAGTTATGACTGACCAACCGCTGAGGCAAATTCTACATCGCCTGGACACCTCAGGGAGGTTAGTAAGGTGGGCGATAGAGCTTAGAGAATTCGACATTCGGTTTCTGCCCCAGGCGGCGATCAAGGCCCAAGTCTTGGCCGATTTCATTACCGAATGCACTCTGCCAGCCGATGCAGAAAGAAATCAACCTCCGGGTGAAGGAGTCGACAAGACACCCAGGGGGCAAAGCGATGCGACCTCCTATCAAAATCTGGATAAAGAAGCTGATACACTCGGAGAAACCAATGGAACTAGAAGAGCCGAGGAAAAAGACGAAATGGAGGAAGAGCCGCTCTGGGAATTACACGTGGATGGATCATCGAATTACCTGGGAAGCGGAGCAGGACTAATCCTCACATGACCAGGGAACTTCGTCATGGACTACGCCGTAAGGTTTGGGTTAGACGTCAAACAACGAGGCGGAGTACGAGGCGCTTCTGGCCGGAATGAAGCTGGCAATCCAAACCCGGGCCTGAAGATTGAAAGCATACAACGACTCCCAGCTGGTCGTTTAAACAGATACAGGGATCATACGAGGCGCGTGACGACCGCATGCGCAAATACCTGGCACAAGTTCGCACCCTCGCCGACAAGTTTACAAGCTTTGAGGTAATGTGTGTCCCTAGAACAGAGAACGAGAAAGCAGATATACTCTCCAAACTCGCGGCCTCCAGGTATACCGCTCTGGGAAACATATGTGTGGAATTCCTGAAAAAATCCAGCATTGAAAGTGAAGTCGTCGAAGTAATGCAAGTAGATCACGAATCGTGCTGGGTGGACGACATTATCAATTACCTGCGCAGTGGCCAACTCCCTGAAGAGAAAAACAAAGCACGACAGGTGACACAAAGATCAGCAAGATTCTCACTCGACGGAGAAAATCTTTACAAAAGATCGTATACCCTCCTGTACCTGTGGACCTCGATCGGAAGGAGACGGCGAGGAAACGAGTTCCCCCGTCGGTCCTTTCGGTTCATCCACGTGAAGGAGAGCTCTACCAAGGAACTCTCGAAACAAACAAAACTCAGAGTCGCCATCCATGGTATACAGCCATGGATCCTAAAAAAAAAAATGCTCTGTATACCACGGATAATCAGAAATGAATGGGTTCATGCCTGATTACGAATGGAGAAGGTCTGAAGAGCGCCTCCAATTCGTCCGAGTGCAAGCACTTGGTCTCTTATGCCATTTATTATTAGATCCAAAGAATTTTGGGTAAAATCATGTGAAATGGGAACAATCCTCAGGAGTCATCTACCTAAGCATGCATTTCCTGAGAATAGAAATAATAAGCATACAAAAGATAAATGAAAGAAGTGTGCCACCTAAGCATAGCTAGATTATGAGTGACATTCCTAATGAGTGTCTAAGTTCTGGTGGACAAACACATGCACGCTACAGCTAAAAGTATAGGATCAGTACAAGAAAGTAAGAAAACACAGCAAAACACACAGTACAAATCAACTCTATACATGACTGGACAAGGCAAATCCTAAAACTCTAATGCGGGACTTGACTCGGACCAAGATGGCCGTCCATCCCAGCTGCTCTACGTATCCCGGCCTCGGAAAGAATCGGAGTCAACGTAGTTCGATGACCTATTCTAAACTACGATGCCTAACCATCTAGAACTGCTATCCTAAACTCGATCCACTAGACTCGACTGATTTTTAAAAGCTTTTTGTATAATTGCTTAAATTCATGTGAATTGTAATTTTCAGGACTCTCTATATGCCCTAACTAATGCAAGTTGGTTAGCCTTAAGCTAATGCAGGTGGGCCCTATATCCTATGTGTATCCAGGCTATGCAACCTAATGAAAACCATAAGCTGACTATATGCTTCCTAGTCTAGCCATCTGTTCGACTAAATATCTAACCGATCGACTCGAGGCCTCCTAACTCTAGGGACACTCACACGACAGGACACACCATATCAATACAAATCAGGACAGCCTCCTAACTCTAAAACACCCTAAACAGCTAGGACATACTCCTAACTCTAGGGGAAGATCTTTTCGAAAAAAGGTTTTGAAGAATTTTATATTTTTTGAAGGTTTAAAATGTTTATGTTTTTTTTTTTAAAAGGTTTGGCTGGACCTGAGATGTGGATCTCAAGCTGCACTACGTACCCTATGGAAAGGGATCAAGCCAACGTAGTTCGGAACATATTCCAAGATAAATACATTAAACAAGTACACAAGGGTGATTCACAAACAAGTAAACTAGTGTGCTCACAAACAGGTACACCAGCGTGGTCACAAACAAGTAAACTAGCATGATCACAAACAAATGAAACATCAATCGGATAAAACATGTCTAAAGGGAATATCTGAAAGACTTGGAAAGTCTTCTAAAATGAAGAGAAATGGGTGCTACAGGACTTTAACAATTTCTCCTAAAAGAGGGGCTTGGGATGACTCCTTCATCGCCCTCGCAATGAAGGGGCAAGTGTCTAAAGACATCTAAAAGGCTGGGCTAGCCTACTAAATAAAAGAGGGAAGAATGCTACTAGGACTTAGTAAGTCCCCTAAAGTGATGGGCTTGGGCTAACGCCTTCATCGCCTGGGTAAGGGTCTAATGACTAGGCAAGCCTCCTACATCAAAAGAGAAAATAAAGGAATGCTACCAGTGAGGCTAAATAAGCCTCCTAAGAGGGTATACTTCTCTAAAATGAGGCAAAACTTATTTTCTAAGGTAAAAACTATCTAAAGAGACAAAGCATGTCTCTTAAAAGGGGAGGCTCTGGCTAGCGCTATCATAGCCTTGCAATGAGGAAAAGATAAATGTTCAAAGATTAAGTAAGTTCTATAAAGGAATACATGACACATATTAAAGAGTTTTAACGCGCACAATTATGAATGATAATGACAACACAAACACCTGATCTATATGAATGTTTTAAACTTCTTGTTTATAAACAACTAATAAGTACTAAAGTTTTCTCTTCTTTCATAATTGTAACAAATCATACGTGAAAATTTCATACCTCATAATCAAGAGGTTAAAAGATATATGCCGTACATTTATCACCTCTCAAAGAAGTTTTCTCTTTTATATTTGCAAATTAATCATATCCATATCAATATTAAAGCATCTGAATAACTATTTTATTCACAGTTAAAATATAAAGCTCTAAAAGATGATACTATGTTGCACAATATAAGACTTTGATAAATTTCTTCTTCGAGACCCAAACTAAAGGGAAAGCCAAATTCTTATAGAGCAAAATTTCTCATAAGCTACCCTTATTTTTTTCAATAAATTTTAAATGATGATTATGATAATGGACAGTAATATCAGCCTTGCTATGATTTAATATTCATATGAAGGCATATAGTTTGACATCATTAAAAAGAAAACTATCAACAAATTATCACAATTCCCAAAGGGCTCCTGTAAGCTTACTAAAAAAATAAGATGAGTTATATACCTACCAGAATACATTCAAAACAATGTCATTTTTTACAGGCCATATGATAAGAAAGGACATCCTGATCATACATAAAGTTACAAATGAAATAGGAAACCCCATCTTTATCCTATTTAAGAAAAAACAAATAATAATAATAATAATAATAATAAAAACTGAACTCTCTTTTATAGAAGCAATCAAAACCATTAAATGAACAAAGTAATCAATTTAAAGCCATTGGTCATTTTCTTTGTAAAAAAAATGAACTTATTTTCTCATAAGATATAAATCCACTAACACTACATTCACCTGTTAAGAACTGAGAATTCAAAAGAACTCTAGAGAACATAGACATTTTACATCTTCCAATAAATTTAGAGAGATTTTTTTTATGGATATTTCAGTCATTGAATTGGTTAAATGACATTTCATGTAAACTTACTTTAAACCCTGGAACTATACTCACAGCTTGTCATATAAAAAGAATTTGATTCTTGTTTTTACATAAGTCGATGAAAGCATTGTAGATCCAATCATACTCATAGGACAAAACATAATGCCATTATCAAAATATGGTGTCCCTAGCCATACTATTGTCAAAGTAAAATAGAATGAATACATGCTCCTAAAGGGAGTGACCTTATCACAATAATATCTCTACCACTGAACTGATCATACCTTCATCTAATAATTTGAAAAGAAAAAATCATCAAGGTCTATTACAAACATGGCTAACTTAGATGTGAACAACCTGAATTTGTATATCTCTAAGAAAGCTATATTATTATTATCACTTATACAAATAAGGTAACCCAAATAACAAAAAAAACAACACAGATCACAACACTAACACAGATACCTATGAACACTCTATTATAATGATTTCCCTATACTAGAGACCGCACATCTTGGGTCCGAAAGAGGTAGAATTCAGTAACAAAATATAAAAAACCTCAACCACTAAACTGAATAATATAGAAAATGGATATCCATTTTGAGTCAATACAATTGGTACTCTTATTAGCACAAAATGTAATAATAGATTTAATATTTTAGAGGAATGATAAATGCAAGTTCCGTGCTAAATTAACTCATAGATAATATAGAGCTAAACAAATTTTGTACCATTGCTAAAGCTACACATAGTTCATCATTCAAGAATAAAGCATAAAAGCCTTGTAATACAATTGGGAAGAAAAGAGACAAATTGGGCTATGCGATTATCAAACATGGTTGAGCTGACATCTTTCCCCAATAACTCCACCGCATAAAAACTCATTTTTAAACCCTGTATATGGGCGTTAACACGTCTGATCTTTCAAGTATTTCAGCTAAAAAAAATAGTCCAAAAGACCAAATACCATAGCTTGGCCTTGCTGGGGAATTTCATTGAAAAGCATTTCACAGCCAACATTTGGGTAAAAGAGTAGCCAAGAAAAATGACTTTCCAGGTAATAAAAAGGATCCGACATACATGGATGAAGCCTTAGAAATTTTTTTTTTCTTTTAATTTAAAATTGGACAGAATCTCAACATGATGATATAGGGAAAACAGTTTCTCATAAAAAATATGCTATTACTTTAAACCTTTTGAAACAAATCATTTGATTATTAGCTGGAAACAAACACTAATTCAACCCAAACTATAACTATATAACACCAAATAATCAGCAACAAAATCAGAGGACAGCAACCAATAAAAACGCAAATAGAAAACTCAGGAAATAGAACTCAAAGGAAAAAAAAGCTAGGATTAACAGACACAGTCTACCAAAACAGCCATAACGTTTTACCCACAGCTCCAAATTTCGACCATGAGTACTTGTTAGAAATATATCGAAAAGACCTAAAACTTTGTAGTTTACCATTTTTCCTAATTCTGTCATTTACTCACCCAAAAACGTGATTTAAAAACAGCCCAGAAGCTTATAGGGGGAATTGCACAGATATGTTATCTATATAGCCCTGCTTTTACCATTATCCTAACCTACCTTGTCTTTTAGCAACCATACCTGCTACAAATCTCCTGCTCAAGTTAACTTATTGAGATTAAACAATATGCAATCCTATACAGATTCAATGATTTATAGCATGAATCATAAAATTATGCAACATCAGATAATTATTCCCGACAGGAACACTAAATTGTTCGGAAAATCTTACCTTCTGTAATACAAAAAATCATTTTAATCTAAACCTCTAATTTCAATCTAGACGAAAATGAATGAAGACTCTGTTTTTCATGAGATCGACTAAAATTTTCATTGAACTTGCTTTTCTCACATGGAATTTACTTACAACCTGTAGCAATAAATCCAGTTCTTCATAAAACAAATTAATAACTCCCATGTATGGAAAATCAACTTAAATAGAATCCATTCAAAACATAAAAATCAAAAGCAAATGATCATACATCATCAAATCAATTAGAGCTACATCCATTAGAAGCACATAGAACAACAGATCCATATATATTCTCCATTTTAAGTCACTATTTCCAAAAAGAAAATATCATATATAGTACTTACCTGAGCTCTTGATCAAAATTTTCAGTTCAATCGAAGCTTTTTGAACCAAATGATGTGTTGATTCTCAAGATCTCAAAATTGTTGGAACTCGCACAATTTCCAAGACAAACTTATCTCCTTAAAATAAATCTGAAAAAAAATTTGATCTCAACTTCTCAGATATAAGCTAGGGTTTCTTAAGCCTGAAGTTAGGGTTTGATTAGAAAAAATCTCTTGCTAGAATGAAGAACAAGGAGGATTTTAAAAGTATAGATCAGCCGGAGCTCCGGCAAATCACCGAGATAAACTATCGGAGAAGAGGAAGAACTAGGGTTTGGAAAGAGAAGATCGGATCAGATTAAGCTCAGATCAGGAAGGAATCGGTAATTGTAAAGCAAAACAAAGAGGAAAACGAGAGAATCATGTCACTCGGAGCTTGCCGGAGCTAGCTGGAGAATGGCTGGAGAAGAAGAAGATAATCGGAGCTAGGGTTTGGGTTTTTAGGGAAATTTGGGGGAAAAAAATCTCTCAGCTCTCTCCCTTTTTCTAACGAATGAATTTTTTTTTTTTAAATGAGGAGTTGGACTGCTATTTATAGGAAAACTCCCCTAATTTTTAGCCCTATAAGTTCCCTCCAAACACCCCTCTTTATGTTATTTCAACTTGATTTATATCAAAATGAGTGGCCCGCAAGTAAAAGTCTTAATGAAATATTAAGAAATAAATTCTTATCCTTTTCCATTGCCCAGGGACACCCCTCCCTGCAGATTAGACACGCTTAATTTCCGCCAGGCCACCTCCTAGCCAGGATAATGCACACCCTTGCTGCTACACTATTTTACACTAAGCTACCTACCTCGCTTGTTCGCTAGGCAAATTGCGACGGATTTTTCTAAAATTTTAGAGGGATCTAAATGGGTCTCTAACCTACCCTAAGGATGAATTTGGGTCACCAGATCATAGATTTACTTGAGTTTTAATCAAATCAAGTGCAAAAGGGGTTCGGTCAAAATGGGGTGTCTACAGTACCTAAAATGTCTCCGACCCAGCGATGCTGCCTACACTCTCTAGGAGACTCATGAGGGGATCTGCGGAGAACATCTATGGGGCAAAGCACTGGCCATCAAGATATTGCTTAGGGGCCTATATTGGCCGACCCTGAGGCAAGATGCTCTCGATCTAGTAAAGAAATGCGAGAAGTGTCAGAAATTCTCATCTGTCAGTCACCAACCCGCCATTCCAATGACCCCCATAATCAGCCTCCTTCCATTTGCTGTATGGGTAATGGATATCCTGGGCCCCTTCCCACCAACTCCTGGCGGGCGAGAATTTGTGGTAGTCACAATAGACTACTTCACGAAGTGGGTGGAAGCAGAGCCCCTTGCCAAAATCACCGAACAGAATATCCAACCATTTTTCTCGAAATCCGTGGTTTGCCGATTCAGAATCCCTGAGCTCTTATAACGGACAACGGCAAGTAGTTCGACAACAAAAAATTTAGAAAATTCTGTACGGACCTCAAGATTGAGCAGCGATTCACCTCCGTCGCCCACCATCAAACCAATGGGCAGACGGAAGTCACGAACAGAATCCTCCTCCAAGGCATCAAGAAAAGATTAGATGAAAAGGTAGGACGATGAGCCGATGAGTTGTACCACGTCTTATGGGCATACAGCACCACTCCGCGTTCCACTACGGGAGAATCCCCTTTCAACCTAACTTTTGGAACCGAAGCCATAATCCCGATCGACATCTGCGTTCCCTCACCGCGTGTAACCTGCTTCAATGAACAATTGAACGGAGGCGGGCTCCGGGCCAATCGGGACTTACTTGAAGAAGTACGTGAAGAATCTTAGATCTGATCAGCGGCGTACAAGCAGAGGGTGTCCCGCTACCATGACACCAAAATCCGCCCCAGAGAATACCGTGTGGGTGACCTGGTCCTGAGGAGAGCTGCAGTATCCCAGCTGAGAAAGGTCGGAAAACTCTCCCCCACTTGGGAAGGGCCATACAAAGTGGTCGTAGTTATCCGGCCTGGTAGTTACAAGTTGAAGACTCTCGACGAGAACCAGCGCCCCCATGCTTGGAACTCCAAGAACTTGAGGAAGTACTACCAGTAGCCCATCAAAGGAGCGTCCTCCCATCTCCATTAAGACCAGAAATATATTTCTGGTCAGGATTGGTTGAAGCCTAAAACCAATAAAGCGCTCGATGAAAGCCCGAGTCATTAGCTCAGGCTAACTTGGTTCACCTCGACCATTTCCATTAAGATCGGAAATATATTTCTGATCGGGATTGGTTGAAGCCTAAAACCAATAAAGTGCTCGATGAAAGCCTGAATCATTAGCTCGGGCTAACTTGGCTCACCTCGACCATTTCCATTAAGACCGGAAATACAGTTCTGGTCGGATTGATCAAAGCCCAAGAGCCAATATGGCGCTCGATGAAAACCCAAGTCATTTAGCTCGGGCTAACTCGGTTCACTTCGATCATTTCCATTTAGACCGGGAATATATTTTTAGTCGGCATTGGTGTTGAAGCAGAATACCAATGAAGATCTTAAGCCCCTAGTTCTTTCACTAAGGACTTATGTCACCCAAGCCGTTCTTATTGAACTTAACAATGTACCTTGAATGAATCGACATGTGTTCTCAAAGTAAAGTAAGCGGATTAAAAATAAACACACATAGACGAAAAGCCGGCCTTATCCTTCTCCAACTTACCGACCTTCTCTTCAGACGAAGTCAGTGTCTTGGAAAAATAGGCAGACTTAATCGCCAGATCAGTCCAGTAACATTGGAGATGAAGAAAACAATACAAACTAAAGTAAGGTTCCAAGTCGTAGACCAAAGACAGATAAACAAGCCAAACATTTCAAGAAGAAGTACCTGATAAAGAGCACTAAAGCCCCCAACCTCGACCGTCTCGTTGTTCTGGTGGAGGATACGAAGCCGATCCTTGTGCAAACAGCTCTTCGTGACGATCTCCTGAGCAACCCAAGCATCATCCAAGCCGTAGTCGTCCTTTTTTACTCCCCACTTCGGACGAAAGGTGCTATTCGCTCCAATTCGTTTAGTAGGCGCCGCCTCCAAGCCAAGGATGGGCGTATCATCATCTCCAGAACGAGTGGCTCCACCAGCCGACGACCCCTCAATCACCTTTTGCGGATTTAGAGGCTGTACTGCCCTTGTCACCAAGGACGACCTTCTCTCTACCCTGAACAGTTGGAGCAACCAGTTTAGGCGGCTTTCTCTTCTGGCCTCCGCCCTTACCGAGGACGGACTGACGAACTTTTTCATAGGCCGATTGCTTCTGCATCTCTGCAAAGAATACAAGTAAATGAGAATGGCCCTTAAAAAAAGTATCTGAGAACGGCCTGAGACACCTACGTGTTCAGGTAGTGGAACTAATCCCGATCTCGACCAAAACCTCCTCCCTGGATAAGTCCGAGCAATGAATAATTCCTAAAGTGACCTCATCCTCATCATCTAAAGCCGGTTTGCGACTCATGGACTTCGTGTTCACAAAAGACCAATTTGTGGAGACCGGCCAACCTTCCTCGCACCTGGCGTAGAAAAACCTGCTCTTCCAAGTATGAATGGAGGTAGGAATGCCAGTAATCATCCTCATCTCAGCTCGTTAGCTAATATAAATCCAACATCCCAGTCGATGGCTTTTTAGTTCAGCGCACCTCCTGAAAAGGGGCACGGACAAGTTCCTTTGAAGACGGAACCTCACAAGATAAACAAAGCCGGCTATAGTCCTCCACGAGTTCGGCACCACTTGAGCGGGGGCCAGACTATAGAATCTCAGCACGACGGCTATAAATGAATTTATCGGCAACCTAAGACCGGCCTTCATGGCCTTCTCGTATATGCACAAATCGACGCTATCATTACACGCCCTATCCCCCTCTATAGCCGCTCTCAAGGTAAATCAGTCAGGAATACAGTACCGATCTCGAACATCACTAAGTCGAGAAGCATCAAGTGTGTTTTCCACCTGAGTGGCTGCGGTACCCTCTCTAACACCGCCCTCCATTCTCGCTGAAGCCAATAACTCGACCACTCTACTCCCAACAAGAGAGACCGACACTCTCCTCTCAAGGTTACTTTCCTCATCATCGTCCTCGGCTCCATTACTGTCATTAGTTAAGTTGTCCGGATTCTCGACCCGAACAGGACTCAGATTCAGGTCAACGATGACCTCATCCGAACCTACGACTACATCCTCCTCGTCACCCACATCGTCTGGCTGACCAGCCATGGACTCTTGCCCCTTCAAATTTGAGACCGATTTTGTCCTCTCCGACGAACCCGAACTGGTTCCGCTTGAGGAGGAAGGCCCTCCTGAAGACGAACTGGACCCTAAACCGGACTCCGAACTAGAACTACCACTACACATATGTGGCCAAAGAAAAATAAAAATTGGACTAGAAAATTACCTATGGGTAATCTGACCCCGAACTCAAGCAAGCCGCACCGAACTGACCAAAGAGAACAAACCGCGCTGGCAGAGCAAAGGTGAAAATAAAAGTTACGGATGGTAAAAATGAGGCCCTGGAGGCCCTCTTATACTCATCCCTGTTAGACGGCCGGCCGTGTCCGCCACCCATTTAGCGCCACTCGTCAGGATATTCAATGCAGACTTGAAAAACGAAGAGCCAAGTGCTAGGAATGAGATTGGAATGGAGGGAAAGCCGGAAAGGGAATAAGTAAAAACCTTCTGTTTAAAAACCATCAAGTATGGGAGATTTGGAAAGGGAATAAGTGAAAAACCATCTAGTATGGGAGATTTGGAAAGGGAATAAGTGAAAAACCATCTAGTATGGGAGATTCGGAAAGGAAATGAGTAAAAATCTACTCACCTAGAGGGGGAGAACGTACAAAAGCGAAGATCGTCTCAAGCTGTGGTGGATATAACGCAATCCACTAAACGACAAAAAAGAGATCGTCCCAAGCCGTGGTGGATATAACGCAATCCACTAAACGATAAACCGGAGAATGTCTCAAGCCGTGGTGGATATAACGCAATCCACTAAACGACAAAACTGAGATCGTCTCAAGCCGTGGTGGATATAACGCAATTCACTAAACGACAAAAAGAGATCGTCTCAAGCCGTGGTGGATATAACGCAATCCAGTAAACGACAAATAGGAAATCGTCTCAAGCCATGGTGTAGATAACACAATCCACTAAACGAGAAATCGGAGATCGTTTCAATTCGTGGTGGATATAACGCAATCCACTAATTGACAAAACTGAGATCGTCTCAAGCCGTGGTGGATATAACGTAATTCACTAAACGACAAAAAGGAGATCGTCTCAAGCCGTGGTGGATATAACACAATCCACTAAACGACAAAACTGAGATCGTCTGGATCCGAGCTGAAAAAGAAGGAAGAATATCCAGATCGTCTCAAACCGTGGTGGATATAACTTAATCCACTAAACGACAAAACTGAGATCGTCTCAAGCCGTTCTGGGTAAAACCAACTGGCTTCAGTATTGAACAAAGATTCAGATCGTCTTTGGCCGTTCTGGATAAATTCCACCGGCCTCAGCTCTGAATAAATAACTGAGATCGTCTAAAGCCGTTCTGGGTAAAACCAACCGGCCTCAGTACTGAAGAAATACTCAGATCATCAAATGGCCGTTCTGGATAAATTCCGCCGGCCTCAGCTTTGAATAAATAACTAAGATCGTCTAAAGCCGTTCTGGGTAAAACCAACTGGCCTCAGTACTGAAGAAATACTCAGATCGTCTATGGCCGTTCTGGATAAATTCCACCGGCCTCAACTCTGAATAAATAACTGAGATCGTCTAAAGCTGTTCTGGATAAATTCCACTGGCCTCAGTTCTGAATAAATAACTTAGATCGTCTAAAGCCGTTCTGGGTAAAACCAACCGGCCTCAGCTTTGAATAAATAACTAAGATCGTCTAAAGCTGTTCTGGGTAAAACCAACTGGCCTCAGTACTGAAGAAATACTCAGATCGTCTGTGGCCGTTCTGGATAAATTCCACCGGCCTCAACTCTAAATAAATCGCCAGATCCTCTCAAGCCGTTCTGGGTAAAACCAATCGGCCTCAGTATGGAATAAAGATTCAGATCGTCTCTGGCCATTCTGGAGAAATTCCACTAGCCTCCGTACTGAATACGGAAATCAACTTTCCAGATCAACCTATGCCGCTCTGAACAAGTTTAACCGCGCTGAACGTTAATCACAGAACCCAGTCCCCAGTTCATCAAACCAGTCCCCAGCTCATCAAAGACCTGGCCACCTCCAATATGACGCTCAAAGGAGCTTCTCTAAGTCATTACAACGACTCGAAGAGTTGGGGGGCTACTGATGGGGTATGTAAAACAACCCCAATCGTCATACGACACGTGGCACCAGGGCAAACCCCTAAAAGCTCTCATCCCCTAAAGGGTATCCTGGTCATTGCGCCAAACCAAAATGGAATCATCGGTTCACCTCACCCAGCCATGGGTCGACACCTGTCTAAGGGCGAAGAAACAGAGGCACAATTTGGCTCAATAACAGGACGACACCTGTCCCAAAAGGATAAGCAAACTTACACTCAAAGTCTCGCTATAAATATCCCTCATAAAGACAAGGTGAGGGACTCGAATCCCAAAAAAATCACTATACATCGCTTTGGCAGTTCAGTTTCACTGACTTGAGTGTCGAAGTGCCCATCTGGAGCAAGGATTCCGGGTTGGCCTTCTGAACTTGTGTGCCATTGTGCAGGTTATTGCCTCTTTATCAGCTCAGCTATCAGGATTCGCCAGATTAGCTCTTACATCACTGCCTTATCTGTTACCAATTCCGGGCGTAACAGTCGCTAATAGAACATGTATATGTTGAAGATAGTATTTGCGACCAAATTAAGTTGGTTGCTAAAAAACTAATGATTAATAGCGACGCAATATGTTGGTCGCTAATAGAGTTTTAGAGTCGAGCTAATAATCACTATTAGCAACCAAAATATTTCGTTGCTACAAATATATATTAGCGACCGCGCTGACCGTCGCTAATGCTTGATTTAGTTGTCTTTTTTGGTTGCCTACAAATCTTTAGCAACGGTTTCATGGGTCGCTAATGGGTAACATTTAGCGACTCTCATATTAATTTGGGTAGGTAAAGACTATTAGCGACGGTCGAATTAGCGACCACGCAGCGACCGAAAAAAATGGTCGCTATTAGTATTAGTGACGGTATTTTTAGTATTAGCGACCCGAATTAGTGGGTTGCCAATACCAATGTTTCTTGTAATGTCATATCCTTGGATATGTGCGGGGACACTCTTTCAAGTGCGACTTAGTTTCGAGTTCTACTCCAAATCAAGTGGTATCACATGCCATCAACTCATACTGTGAGGGCACTATATTTTGAGTGAGCCATTGCGGAGCTCTCCATCTCGTGTGGAGATCGAGAAGCCGCAGGGTCTCATCTCGCCGCCTGTCTCGAGATCGGGTCCCCCAATGTGCAGCCCCAAAATACAAATACAATTGAGCCCACATTGTTTGGGTGATCAAAAGCATTCATTTGATGGGCCCTGACATAATTAGGGTGTGCCAAAAAAATCTTCTCCCTACGATCATCCTAACCCTCCGATTGTTGAGGTATAAAATGGACGGCACAATATAGAAACCAGGACGGAGAGGAGGGTTGGGATGATCCTTTGGAAAAGAGTTTTTTGGCACGCCCTATCTATGTCATGGCCCATCAAATGAATCGTTTGGATCACCCAAACAATGTGGGCCCAACTGTATTTTGCGGTTGTCGGTCACCATATTAATTCTCAAAATTATAATGCTGTCCTAATTGGGAAAGGTGTGCGTACTCGGTCGAGTAGATAAGCTTCTCTACTCGGTTGGGTTAAAAACAGTGGGGGCCCACATTTTTGGGGTGATCCAAACCATTCATTTGAAAGGCCCTTACCTAGATAGGGTGTCCACAAAAAATCAGCCCCATAGGATCATCCTAACCCATCCAACAGTGAAGGGAAAAATGGGCAGATTTGTGGACAAGTTGTGTTTGTCCATTTTTCCCCATTTTTCCCTCCACTGTTGCATGGGTTAGGATGATCCTATGGGGCTGATTTTTTGTGGACACCCTATCTAGGTAAGGGCCTTTCAAATGAATGGTTTGGATCACCCCAAAAATGTGGGCCCCACTGTTTTTAACCCGACCGAGTAGATAAGCTTATCTACTCGACCGAGTATGCACACCTTTCCCGTCCTAATTTTATAGTTTTTTAACAAATCAAGGTTGTTGATAGTATCTTTTATCCACGTTACGGTCACGTCCACTCCATAATCCATTTTAAAAGGGAAAATGAAAGGAAGATTTGCGGAGAAGGCATTTCCCTAGCTATCACTCCTTGCACGTCTTCCGCATGCCAATGCGGCATTCTGAGGGTGATCTGCTTGTACCACGTGCATATAATCCAATCCGTTGATCTGATTTGAACCCATGTTGTTGATCGGATGATTCTAGGCCGGCTGTTCCAAGTAAACAATAAGGGCGAGATGAATATCACTGCCTTAATTAGAGACACTAATTGCTCAAATTCGCGTATGGTTGGATGGAAAGTAGCTTGAAATCAGGACCGTTAAAGTTACTGAATATCATAAGGCGACCCACATTGTCTTCATACCTTGCCGTACGGTCACTCCATCTGCAGAAGGAAATATAATAACCAACGGTTTAGATTTTCTAAACTAGGCTCTAGTGTACTAATGGCCACTCCATTACACTAGAGGGGGCTGTCCCAAGTTAAAATTTGGGTGTATATATCATTTACCATCTAATTATTCAGATGTCCAAAAGAAAAAAAACCCTCTCTTCCCAGCAGACACATATATACACCGACACAATCACCTCAAGAGAAAATAAAAAGCAGACACAATGCCTGTCCGAAGAGATCCACCCGCTCAAGCGATCTAGAGGCAAAAGATTACTGAGGGAAATCTTTGAAAGAGGAAGAGATAAAAAAAAACCTTCTACCCCAGGTAGAACAGGCAGAATAAGGTAAGGATCATCATCCTCCTTGAAGAAAATTTATTTATCTACAGGTAGGAAATTAGAGGAGGGTCTTCAAAATCTTTCTTCTTCCTGTGATAGATAGATAGATACAATGTTGGGTCGGTGCTTGGGAGATCGTAGGGTTCGACAGATCCAGAGAGCCCTAAGGCATGGTAAGGTGACCCTCCTCTGCCTCTTCATGACCATCTTGGTCCTCCGTGGCACTATCGGAGCTGGAAAATTCGGGACCCCCGAACAAGACTTCAACGAGATCCGACACCATCTCTCCTTTCGCAAAAGATCCGAACCCCACAGAGTCCTCGAGGAAGCTGAGACCAACATCCAAAACAACCAAGCAGTAGCAAAACCAAATGAAGAAGACGAAGAGGACGAAACCCCTCCAGATCCCAACAAACCCTACAGCTTGGGCCCGAAAATCTCCGATTGGGACGAACAACGTTCTAAATGGCTCAATCAAAACCCTAATTTCCCCAATTTCATTGGCCCTGGCAAGCCCCGTGTGCTCCTCGTTACCGGATCCTCTCCCAAGGCGTGCGAAAACCCTGTAGGCGATCACTATCTTCTGAAATCTATCAAGAACAAGATCGATTATTGTCGGCTTCACGGGATCGAGATCTTCTATAACATGGCCCTCCTAGACGCGGAAATGGCTGGATTCTGGGCCAAGCTTCCATTGATCCGAAAGCTCCTTCTCTCCCACCCTGAGGTGGAATTCCTCTGGTGGATGGACAGTGACGCAATGTTCACTGATATGGCGTTTGAGCTTCCATGGGATCGGTACAAGGATCAAAATCTAGTAATGCACGGGTGGAATGAGATGGTTTATGATCAGAAGAATTGGATCGGTCTTAATACTGGGAGCTTTTTGCTTAGGAATTGTCAATGGTCACTTGATCTGCTTGATGTCTGGGCTCCGATGGGGCCGAAAGGAAAGATCCGGGACGAAGCGGGGAAGCTCCTTACAAGGGAGCTTAAGGATCGTCCCGTGTTTGAGGCCGATGATCAGTCTGCAATGGTGTATTTGCTTGCTACTCAGCGTGATAAATGGGGGGACAAGGTTTATCTGGAGAGCGCCTATTACCTGCACGGATACTGGGGGATTCTTGTGGATCGCTATGAGGAAATGATTGAGAATTACCACCCTGGGCTCGGTGATCATCGATGGCCGCTTGTTACACATTTTGTTGGGTGTAAACCTTGTGGAAAGTTTGGTGATTATTCTGTTGAGAGGTGCTTGAAGCAGATGGATAGGGCTTTCAATTTTGGGGATAATCAGATCCTACAGATGTATGGTTTTACACACAAGTCACTTGTAAGCCGAAGGGTTAAAAGGATTCGCAATGACACGGGTAATCCCCTAGAGGTTAAGGACGAGCTTGGGTTGCTTCATCCTGCTTTCAAAGCTGTTAAGGCCTCCTCTTCCTGAATATCCACCATAGTAGTATTGACTTAGATTTTGAATCCCCTCTTCCTTCTGGGGCCCCTGGTACAACTGCTCTGCTGCTGCTGCGTATGATTTTGTTCTACCTCAGTACTAGTGCTTCTTTTTCTGATGTTTTCATAGTGTTTTCCTTTGTGAATCATAGCATATGAGATGCTATTATATGTATCATGTGTTGTACTTTTTGTTGGGTTTTCTGAAGATCTATTGTTGTCTTATATTTTTTATTGCACTCCAATTAATGGTTTTCAATATAAACAGGGGCCCCTCTGTTTTTACAATCGAATTTTGTCAATACAATGAATATAATCCATAGTTGTAAATTCCGTTTCGGTCGTCATTTCGTTTTGGCCACCGAAACAGAATTTCGGTGGGATTTCGGTCATTTCGGTGCATTTCGGTCGAAACTTTTCGTTCACACAAAAAATATATTAAAAAATATGAGAAAAATCCAAAAAAATAAAAAATCAATAGAAAAAGATGAAAAACTAATAAATAGTCCAAAATATGTGTCCCAAAAGGCATATTCATTATTTAAACACATAAAGTCTTGCACAAGTCCAACTGATGGTTTGATACATAGAAAAACATAAAAAAAAAAGATACATGAAAGTGAAACATAGACAATAGCTAGTAGCAACAACTCTCAGTCATCATAACCCGGATGATCATACTCAATGTCTTCTTCGTCGTCGTCGTCGTCACCACCTGGACCACCAGTAGGGACATCTTCTTCAAGAGGCATGAGAAAGTCGTCGTCGTCGTCCCCGGCCCCAACCACAACAGTAGGTGCTTCAAGATTTTTCTACCCAATGTCTTCCGGCGTGAATATGACATCTTCTTCTTCTGCAACCCAATCCATCATGACATCCAGATGGTCTATGCTCAAAGGGTCACTAGTGGTAGATGATTTCCTCAACAAGTCCCTGAAAAGGAAAACATTAAGTTTAATGTCAAAGGTTAAACTTAAAAGCTTAAAGTGATGAGGTGAGAGTTGAAAACATTATATTACGTTGTATACCTTTCTCGAAACTTAAGATTGTAATGGACAAACACCAAGTCATCTAATCTCTGGTGCTCCAACCTATTTCTCTTTGCAGAGTGAATGTGTTCGAAGGTGCTCCAATTCCTTTCACACCTAGTCGCACTGCAGGTCTGACTGAGGATTCTGATCGCAAAGGTCTGTAATTCTTCCACGTCACCTCCGAATTGATTCCACCATGCAACTGTAAAGTAACAAATAGTAAAGCATTATTTGTTGAGAAACTGAAAGTTAAAATGAATTATGCTTAATTAAACAAACAACTCAAATATACCTGGTCCCAACTTCGTTCGGTTGCGGATTGCAAGCTTCATTCCAAACATACCCTTAGCCTCTCGATAATCCTCAATCTGATTGGTGATGAGGTCTTGTGTACCTTCATTAGGTACCAGTCGAGTGATGCATGCCAACAAGCCTCTGGTTACTTCACTGTGCCTAGAGAAGGTAGGAGTGAAAAAGAGAGCAGGGTTAAGAAAATATCCTGCTGCATGGAGGGGACTGTGGAGTTGCCTATCCCATCTTTGGTCGATGATCCTCCAGATGGGATTGTAATATGATTTTCTCTTCAACCTCTCCTTGATGTTCTCTTTGGCCTTATCCATGGACTCATATAGGTAACCCATCACCGGTTTGTCCTGCCGATCTACCAAACGCAGCACTCTCACTAAAGGCTCGCTGATATTTAGAATGTACTTGCATTGGTCCCAAAAAGATTTATCCAACACAGTACTAACTACCCCTTCACTCAGTGGGTGTTGGACAAACCTACTAGTACTATACTCATCAGACACAAACATATGCTGAAGTGCTTTCCGATTCAACACCAGACTTTGTATGCTAATGAAATTTGTAGCGAATCTGGTTGCAGCAGGGCGGCACAACTCCTTCCCACCTGTGAACTTCTTCCTCATCAAATTCAAGAGGCTTCCATGATTGTAGATGAACTTTGTAATCGTCCGAGCCCTCTCAATTGTGGTTGCTATGTGAGGAAAAACAGTCAGTTTGCACAAATGCTCCAAGATGAGATCTAAGAAATGAGCTGCGCACGGAGTCCAGAAGAATGTACCAAACACAGCTTCTAGTCTTTTCCCAGCAGCTTTGTAACTTGGCTCATTGTCAGTTACAAATTGCACAACATATTCTGGATTCACCTCTCCGACAATCTTTTCAAAGATATTGTATAATTCATCAGCATTCTTCACTATGACAGATGCATCAACGGATTTGAGGAATATGACTCCTTTAGGGCAGTACACCAAAAAGTTGATTAGGGAACGTTGTTTGGTGTCTGTCCATCCATCTGCCATAATGCTACAGCCAGTGTATCTCCATGACATCTTAATCTCCTCCAAGTAGTTGTTTACCTCATCCACTGTATTCTTCAAAATGGGACCCCTTAAAGCATGAAAAGTAGGTGCCTTATAACCCGAATCCACGGCATTCACAGCATCAAACATAGGTTGCCAGAAAGGTGAATTGGCAACGTTGAAAGGGAGATTGGCATCGTAGCAAAGCATGCCAACCGCCATGTCTGCTCTATCCATTGTTTCTTTAGTAGCCAAAGCACTTTTAATGCTTGGCTGGGCTCCGGGGGTTGTTCGTGCTGCAAAGAAATTCCTGATCCCTCCTGTGATTCCCTTCTTCTTCCTTTTTGTACCACTCGGTTCTACAAGAACTTCCTTACCTCTTCGTTGAGGAAATTGTGTGCCAATGTCTTCTTCATCCTGCTCTTCTTCTTCATCTGGTGTGCCATAAAAACCTCCAACCTCTGCTCTGGATAGGCTCATCCTAGCCCTTTCTTTTCTCTTTGCATCTAAAAGTTGCTTCATTCGATATTTTACATCTTCAGTCACTTTTTTGCATGATGCTACTTCACCAGGAACAACCGCTAAATGTTCTTTCAAGCGAGCTATACCTCCACCCAATATGACTTTGCCACAAAATATGCAAGTTACTTTATTTTTTTGACCCGGAACCAATGTACCGTAAGCCCATGTCGGGTCATCCGATCTAGCGGGTGCCAAACCAATAGAGGATGCTCCTGTAGAAGGTCCCGAGCCCGACCTACTCATTCTGAAATGAAGTAGAAGAAGGGGAAAAATGAATTAGAAGAAAGAAAATTGAAACAAATTACAAAAAAATGAAGTAGAAGGGGACAAATGATGTAAGAAATCAAAGAAAGGAAATGGAAAGAAATAAAGAGAACCTTGAGGTTGAACTTGAGTTGAAGAGAAGAAGAAAAAATTAGCCTTCACTCACTTGAAATAAGCCTTTGGAAATAGTTCTTGACTTCTTGTAGTGGTAAGTTGAATGTATGCCTTCCCTTTACTCCAAAATAGACTTGGATTGAGTTGAAGAAGAGGGTAAACTTGTAGGAAATTTAGTAGAATAGATAATGTAAGTGAAAGTAGAGAAAGAAGGAGAGAAAGAAAGAGAATCACTTATGTGAAGGTGGAGGATAAGAAGATAGGGAAAAGGCTATTTAGAGTTTTTAATTGGTTGTGCATTTAAAAATGACTAAAATACCCTTCCCAACGGCTATAAACGGTCACATTTTGAGGTTAAAATGGTCAAAAACCAAAAAGAGCCGTTCCAGGGGCATTGTCGTAAATTATGCAAAATCCAGTCAAACTAGCCGTTATTTTGAATTTCGGACGAAATTCAAAATTTCGTCCATTTCGTCCGAAATCCGGAATTTCGGTCAATTTCGAACGAAATGACCGAAATTTCGGACGAAACGAAATTTTGCAGATTTCGTTTCGTTTTCGTTCCGAAAACGAAATGTTTCGTCCATTTCGGACGAAACGAAACGAAATTTGTAACTATGATATAATCTGTTTTTGGATTCCATGTAAGGCCATTGTATTTTTATATATCGGGAATATCTATTTTCTATGTAGATCCATTCAATCCCACACAAAAAGAGCTGTTTGATTTTACATTTGAATTCTGTCAATGCTATTGATATTATCTGCTTTTGGATGCAAACTAAGGCCGCTGCAGTTTTGCAATAATTTGGAATATGTATTTTCTTTGATGCTTAATTCAATCCCATGCAACAATAGCTGCTTGCTTGTTTTTCAACTGTTGGCATTTTCTTCTCACTCTTCTTATTAATGCTTAAAGCCATACTTCCATGATTTATGTAAAATTTCAGATTTCACTAATCTCTGATATTTCATTACTCAGTAAATGGTGCTTAAAATAAGCACTTACAGATGAACAGATAAATAGATAATGATGAGTAAAAGATAAAGATAAGAAGATAATCCTAATCTAATCTATTTCCTAATCCAACCCAACTACCTAATCAAATGATCTCATCCTCTAATGATCCAATGGTCTGATCTTACCAAAAGAGATCAGATATATCTTAACATGCCCCTCAAACGTATATTGATTGAAAATCTATATACGCTTGATAACAACAAAAATGCCCCCAATTGATTACAATATAAAATATCCCCAACAATTAGCGGCATACTGATGAAAGCACACCCAACCCAAGCTGATGCTGATGATGAAGGTCCACTGATGTTGACTGATGCTTTTTGCCGAATGTCCACTGATACCGGTTGTTGCAAGATGATCAATGAAGAGAGACTCAAGGCCTTGATTGGCGAGCCACGTTAAATGGGTCACTATGGACCAATGCCACAATGGGCAAAGACATGGGTCATTTGTTCGACTCTCTGAGGCACGCACTTAGGGTCCGAGACATGTACCTCAAAAGGACTAAAGCACCTCAACTGAGCAGAGTGTTATTTCAGGCACGCACCTCAAATAGAGGTACCTCAACTGAAATAAACAAATGAAATAAACTAAAACTACAGAAAAATAGGTAGGAGAGCGACAACTAGCGACTAAATAGGGACAACAAGGCAACATCAAAGGTCAGACGAAATCTTTTAAAAGAAATTGGACAGCGTCTACACAAAGATGGGTGAATGTCAAATATTTGAATAAATATTTGAGTATAGACAAAGGGGTGCTGTTATCAATACCTTGGGTAGCTATTTTGGAAAGACAAAATAGACAGGTGTGAGAAAGAAGAAGAGGGATCAAAAAGGAAAGAAAGAAAGCTGTTGAAGACATCTGGGATAGATAAAAAATGTCAAGAAACTTCTTACAAAAACTGAAAATAATTACATGGGCTTGGGATTAAAAGATTTGTTGTATTTTTCACTATCTCTACTTATATCATTAAAAGCTTTGTTGTATTTTTCACTATCTCTACTTTTATCAACCGGCTGTAAAAATTAATAGAAATGGGTTTTTCCCTTACTTGCTTATTGAAATTGGACTCGTGTTTCTTTGTTCCTTTTACTATCAAAATATCTTGAAGCCAGTTTTCAAATGGTAGGAAGGGTGTTGATGAGATTTGAGTGATTTTAACCTTAATGGGAGGACTAGTACGAGAGCTTAAGCTTAAGGCACAGTTTGGTGCTTTGGATTGTGTTGAAGGGAGGTGGAATGAAGGGAGGACTAACGGAAAAGCCATTGACATTGCGAAGGGGGTTTTTACTTGCCTTACAGGAAGGTAGGTATTTGCGTCACCGGAAGGAAGGAATGAGATTTGCATTAGAGGAAGGAAGTAATGAGATTTGCGTTAGAGGAAGGAAGGAGATTTGCATTACCTGGAGGAAGGAATGAATGAGATTTGCGTTGGTACAGTGGCAAAGGAAGGAGGGAAATTTGCGTTATCGGAAAAAGGTAATTCATTTTTCCCCAAGTTTCGCCCAAAGTGCTACTAAAAAGTAAGCAAATCTCAAAATTCAAATGTGGGAATCAAATTAATTCTGCTGGGAATCAAAATAATGACCACAATCTAGAGAAAATGTAGAAGGTTAAGAAGATATTTGATGCATATGAAGGCATACCATGCATGCTAGGTGGAATCTTGATGTTTTGGAGGGAAGATTGTATTCAGCTTCAACTCATGGATGCATCAGTTTCTAATTCATGTTGTAGTGCACCGCCAAGAGTTTAAAACATCCCTAGTGGCTTCTTTCAATATATATGTTAGTCCTTAGCCTCTCATTGCTGATCTTTTGGAATGAACGCCAGATCTAGTTAGCTATATTCTAATTCCTCTATTTCCCGAGACACCAATAGGAGATCTGAAGGAAACTCTCCAAGTGAGAAAATAGGATTACAGGATGTAATTTTTCCTAATCTAGCTTCGCAAGGGATTCTGGATTGGAAATCTGCTTTCCACGCCATCTTCCTCACATTTGGTTCATAGCTTGAGCCTCCTTAACACATCTCCAAATAGTAAACCAAAACAAAGTCTTTTCAATTTGTGGCTCCTGCACATGTAGCCTGACAACATGACTAAATCTTAACCATCAAACCAAAAACAAGAATTCTTATTCAACATCAAAAAGTCCCCAAAATACATCAAAAGAACAATGTATGTCCCTCAAAACCTTAGCCTATTTTATTTAATCCCAGACTTTTATCTAAACTTAAAACAAACATAATTTAAATAGAAAGAGGCCTCTAAACCCCAAAATACTCTTCTCGTTTAACAATGATAATCACACAAAGAACCCCTGAAACGTCTAAAGTAAAACTTCTATATTATCTACCTTGTTAAACAACCAATTACTCCCAAAGCTTAAGCTGTTGGAGAAGGCGTTATTTAATCTTCTATACTTTAACACTCCCCCTCACGTGTGCCCCTCTTTTTAGGGCTAGCCTATACGTGGCACATGTGGTCCCCTCTTTTTTTTTGGTTGGCCATTGCATGTGGAATTCTAATATCAAGGAGGTTTGAACTCAGGACCTTTGCTCTGATACCATGTTAAACAACCAATTACTCCAAAAGCTTAAGCTGTTGGAGAAGGCGTTATTTAATCTTTTTTACTTTAACATACCTAAAGGCATGGTTTTATATTTCCATCGAAACTGGCACGAAACAACCGAAATGTTGCTGTTCCATCCCCACCGAAACGCATACCAAAACCAAATCCGAAACCCATAAAGAAACCAAACTTTTAAATGTACTAGTTCTATACTATTCAATATTTGTTACATAATTATATTTATATAATTATATTAATTGCATGTAAAATGTAGCGTATTCGTTATGTATAAATATTTATATAAATTATTCTATGTGAAATATTCGATGTTGTTAAATCATTATGGATTGCTGTCATGCTTATGTGATGATTTCTATGTATGTATTTGTGCATATTCAAGCGTTTCCTGAAGTTTCATATTAAAATTCCATCATTGCATATGTTTGCATACGTTTCTGTGATTTTACTGGATTTGCTTCACAATTTCCAACCGAAACCACGACATTTATGTTTCCCTAGCGACCTAAACCGAAACCGAAATTTAAAACCTTGCCTAGACCTAGAGGTAAATAATATCTGCACTCCATTTCTTTAATAACGGCCTGCCTTTTTTTATGGGACGAAACCCTACTCTATCTTATTAAAGAAAAAGAAAAAGATGTTGCAATTTCCAAAAAGCTATCGACAGCTAAATTAGAGACGTGTATAATGAAGTGAGGAGTGCCAATATAATTTTCCTACCCAAGTTACCCCCATTCTTTTAAATTTCCACTGAAATTGACTTGAAACGATTAAAATGAAAACATTTTAATCCCCACTGAGGAAATGATTGAGAATTTCCACCAGGGTTGGGTGATCATCAATAGCCGCTTGTCACGCATTTAGTTGGTTGCAAGCCGTGTGGAAAGTTTGGTGATTATTCTGTTGAGAGGTGCTTGAAGCAGATGGATCAGGCTTTCAATTTTGGCGGTAACCATATCCTACAGATGTATGGTTTCACGCACAAGTCGCTTGCCAGCCTGAAGGGTCAAAAGGATTCGCAATGACACTGGCAATCACCTTGAGGTCAAGGACGAGCTCGGGTTGCTTCATCCCGCTTTCAAAGTCGTTAAGGTTTCCTTTTCCTGAATACCCACCACAGTAATGGTATTGACTTAGATTTTGAATTCCATCCTGTTGCTGAAGCCTCAATACCACAGCTCTGCTGCTTTTGCAGTTGATTTTGTTCCAGCTCAGTAGAAGTACTTCTGCTTCTTAACCTGTTTTTTCTGCTGTTTTCTTTCTATTTTCCTTGTTGAATCATAACATATGAGATGCTGTTATATGTACCATGTGTTGTTCTTTTTGTTGGGTTTTCAGAGGATCTATTATTGTCTAGTTTGCATGTTCTATTGTTTCCAACAAAACAGCCTCCCTCCCGCCTATTTTTGCAATTCAATTCTGTCAATACAATGAATGTAATCTGTTTTTTGATGCCAGGTAAGGCCATTGTATTTTTATAATATCGGGAACATCTATTTTCTATGAAGATCAATTCAATCCCACACAACAAGAGCTGTTTGATTTACAATTCTATTCTGTCATGGCAATGGATGTTATCTGTTTTTGGACGCAAACTAAGGCCACTCCAGTTTTGCAATAATTTGGAATATCTATCTTCTTTGAAGATTAGTTCAATATCATGCAACAATAGCTGCTTGCTTGTTTCTCAACTTTCTAGCATTTTCTACTCACTCTACTTCTTTCTGCTTAAAGCCATACACCCATAATTTATGAATTTCTCTTCTTGTCCATATAATCTTGAATAAACTTCCTCCACGGCATCTTTCTGCAAACAATGCCTCGTACCATTTCCCTCCTTTGGAGTCCTTTCAGCAGAAAATGCTTTGCACTGTATCCTAACCGAGTCTTATGTGTCTATTGCTATTTTCTTTGTTAATCTCCATGTATGACCAAGATAGAGAGAACCATTGACATGGATGGAAACATTTTCCTCCATAGCAGCTGTTACAGGTAAGTCCATTCCACTCTAATGAATGGGAGTTAGGGTGCCCCTATATTACGTTGAGTCGTGGTGGACTTTGACTGAACACAAACCATATCATAGTTCTGTTGGAAACCAGAATAATGCCCAAAATCGAGTGAAAATGGTTATCAAAGATAAGAAAAAATAGTTAAGAAATTTAACAAAAATATTTGATGCATATGATGACATCCCATCCTTAGGCATGTCGAGTGGAATCTTGATGTTTTCGTGCGATGATTGTGTTATTCAACCTATATTACAACCAGCCATGATTAAGTTTGATGGGACACATAAACTAGATCATAATTCTGTTGGGAAACAAAATAATGACCAAAATCTAGAGAAAATGTTGAAGTTTAAGAAGAGATTTGATGCATATGAGGGAATCCCACACATGCCAGGTGGAATCTTGATGTTTTGGAGGAAAAATTGTATTTGGCTTCAACAAATGGATACATCCAGGTTCTCATTAATGTCGTAGTCCACCACCAAGAGCTTAACCATCCCTAGTGGCTTCTTTCAATATGCATGTTATTCCTTAGCCTCTCATTGTTTCTCTCTTATGGACATATGGAATGAATGCCAGATCTAGTTGACTATATACCAATTCCCCTAATTCCCAAGATGGCAATATGTGATCCAAATGAAACCCTCCAAATGAGAAAATAGGATTATAGGATGTATTTCTTGTCGTAATCTAGCTTCAGTAGAGCTGATGTCAATGATAAATGGTACACGTCACATATCTAGGTTTATCAGAAACTCATTCACTTGGTCTAATTGTGGGACGCAGAAGCACCCCCTTGGATTCCCCTTGGAGTCTTTACATTGGCCTTTCGCTTGCTCATTAGCTTATGTTTATTTTGTTTTGGTTATGGCTAGTGGTGTATTGGTGGTGGTATGATGCAGGTGCATCCAGCAGTTCGAAAGCTTCAAAGACATGATCGAACAATTTGGGCCTTTAGATCAAACACCAAGCGATTGGATAAAGCTTCAGATGTCATGGATCGTCGATCTGCCTGATCATTGTACCCAAAAGCCGTTCACCCAGATCGCCAAGAGTTCAAGACGGCGCCCGGATCAACAGCTCACATTGATCATGGAGTTCTTTTATTTTATTAGAATTTTAGTTCAATTAGAATTTTTAGTTGGACAAATTTCCTAGGAATTTGTGACTTTTTAGGAGTTATTTTTAGGATAGTTTGAACAGGATAAGTTTTATGTCGAGATATTTTAGGAATTTATCTTTATCTTTTGTTTCCTAAATTTAGTAGAAATAGGAGACCTTGTTTTTTTTTTTTGACTGGTAATAAACCTTGTTTGAGTAGGAAACATCCACCAAAGTCTATAAATACATGCATTGTAAACCAAATTCATGGGCTTTATTGAATATTGAATATAATTTTATGCAGGTGTTTTTTTTTTCTAACTTCTTGATCTTTTTTTTTCTAACTTCTTGATCTTCATACAACCATCTCCTTTTTTAGGCCCTTTTTCTCTTTTCCAAACCCTTTTCCAATCCATTTTCATCTCTTTCAACCCTTAACTTTAAGCTTCCGCAACATTTATCTTTAACCTCCCGCAACAACATCCCTACACCAATTGGTATATCTGCCCCCCATCATATGGTGTCACAGCCCATGGAACAAGAGATTCCATCTCTCTTATACTCTTTCGAGACATCCCTAGTTAGTTATCCTAGCCTAGTTTAAGCCTTTTATCATTTTTCTAATAATATTTCGGCCTTAGATTGTTAACTTTTTTTGTGGACCGCAGCTTAACAGTTAATAAAGTTGAATATTTGAGCCTTAACCTCTCTCATTTTAATATTATTTATGCCATTATATGCTTGCATGCTTAGTGTAGGTTATTTTCCCATTCATGAGTTCTCTTTAAAGCTTACTGTTGAATCTTTAAGTGGCCATTAACCATCTTTTATTATTTGCTCATTTATTTTGGATTTGGATACGATTACGAGAATATGAAATTGGTTCCCATGAGCTCCCAAAATTTCCTAAAGTTGCGCGCCTCCGGGTTTGCACCAAATTTTATAATATCCAATGCAAGGAACCTCTATTGGAAATAATGTCTTCTTCTCCTACACTTTTTTCATGGTTTGGTAATGGTGTTTCTCACTTTCTCCTATCACATCTTTAGCCATTACTGTATATCGTGAACAGTCATTGTAGGTATATACAGAAGAATGAAAGTAATGGATGACTCAAATCATTAACCAATCATAATATGAGTCAATGGATCTTGAGTTGGGTTATACCAAGGTTGCCAGATCAGGAATCGAAAGCGGGAATCGAAGGCTCCCAGGGAAGAATCCTGCTCAAGGTTGCTAGAGCGGGAATCGAAAGCGGGAATCGAAACGGGAATCAAAAGCGGGAATGGAAGGCTCCCAGGGAAGAATCCTGCTTCCTTGGGTTAAACTATTTCAGATCTTTATATAGCAACTCTTAATGGTAAAAGGCCACGTACTCCATCAATTCCCTTTTTTTTTTCTTTTGATAACTTGTCTCCTTATAAAGGCTTTGTAGTTGTCCCTTTCTTCGTCGTTTATATTGTTAAATGTTTGTCTGATAGACGGATCACGACCAAATACTATGGGTCTATCTCTTTTACCACTCTTATGTAGGGTATTTAATAGTCTATATGGGGGTCTTTATACTAGCTAGGGTTAGTATAAATAAGGGGTGTGTTGTCTTTTCTGGGGACTTTTGATTTTGAACAACCAAGAACTTGGATAACTTGTTTTTGCCATTTCCTTTTACAAGAGGAGGAGTTTCTATCCAAGGAAATCGGGTGCAGGTATCGAGAGTACCCATAACCCTTGTTTCCAATTTTCTAGCACCTGTTGCAAGAGAATTTTTAAATTGTTGAATTCGGTTTCATTCTATTTTCCTACGATAGAAATTTCTCTTTAATTTTATTTCTTATCATTGAATTTCATATGAACTGTTTTAATATCTTACCTAGTTCTGTTATGATGGGGTTTGATTGAAAATTTCGGTTCTTCTTCATCTACTAGAATGCAAGACGTTGAAATTGTAATGGACATTTGTATATACAAATAGAAAATAGGTCTGGAGATATCTTTTGCGTAGGTTCTTATTAATGGGACTGGATCCAGTGCCTTTAGGGTTTAAATCTTACAAATAAATGGAATGAAGCTGAACTGAACAGTAAAAGAAAACATCAAAGATGCAAAAGCACGTGTGCTCACAGTTTGATTAAACATCGACTCCAATACAGAGCTGTCACCATTCGTGAATGGGTTTGGAATTTCCACAGCCGAATGCCTGTGCATGCCATTTATCAATGCGAAGCATTTCCTTGTCTTTTCTCCAAGGTTCCTTGGATTTGGAACTCATCCAGAAAGATCAAGTCGTAGATTTAACACGGTTGTATTGCAGTCTAGTTCAGGTGAAAAGATGTTTTTTCTTTTGGATTATTACGAGGTTCAAGCTACAGAAAGTTTAAATTTTGCATGTGGATTTGCATTCCTCAAAACCTCCATTGTATAAAGGTCCCTTGCATGTATAGAATCGTTACTCATAGATGCTCATGGATCAATGCTAATTTGAAGCATGTAATGGGACTACAAGTGGAGGCCTAGCTTGAGAGTTTGGTTTACATGGTTTGCCTCATCAAATTTAGATAGGAGAAGTTGAATTACTTGCATGCACGCCACTTGTTTGTTGAATGGTCTAAGAGGCTTCACTAAAGGAATTGGTCGGTTCCTTGAATTTACTGTTGGAAAGAGCATGCGTGCTTTCCCTTCCTATTGAATAGAACATGGGAATTCATTTACAAGGCATTTGGCCCTCAATTGCATTGGAATAAGTCCATCTACTTGAGATTCAAGTTGGAAAGCTACATTGGAAATTCAGTTTTAAACATGAACATTCTATTGCCTTTTCCAAATATGAGAACTAATTGATCATTAAGTGCCGAAATCTGTTTGCAAGTGTTGTGATTTCACTTTCGTGAGCTTGTTAGCCTCATCATTTTAGAGTCGAGCGGAACCCAGCCACCTCCCCTGAATCAAATTGGTAACAGAGCCCAACGAGCTCTTCATCATTTTTGGTATTGGAGCTCTATTTATTGGTCGTTTGAAATCTCACTCTCTTCTGTCAAATCTATCTCGTGCGTCAATTTGGTATCAAAGCTTCCCTGCGTAGTCAGCTCTACATCAGATTTGCTAATTTGACCTCCTTGCTTGGTATCTTAGCCTCTTTCTACAGTTCTCCATCTTTACCGAATTGTCGTGTTTGGTCTCCTGATGTTCAAGGTGGTTTCTCATTTTGCTCTTTTTCCGCTGGTTAGCTCACACGATATGAAAGTGTGTCGTTGTTCTAAAATTTGGCAACCCATCGCTCTGCCAAGGGTGGTGGCTTTTGCTTGGACAGTTTTTCATAAGAAGATCAACACTTGCGAACATTTAAAGAGTTGGTGCATGCACATGGCCAGCATGTGTGTCTGATGCAAAGAGGATGAAAGGTAGGATCCTTTAATGATTGAATGTCCTTTATCCCACAGGTTGTGGTAGACTATCATCGAGTGCTTTGGATTCTAACCGGTGTTCCAAAATTCCATAAAAAAGATTATGATGAATTGGAAGGAGGGCGAAACGATGTGGAAGCTGGAATCTATGCTCTCATTTTGCATATATGGAGAGAGAGAGAGAGAGAGAGAGAGAGAGAGAGAGAGAGAGAGAGAGAGAGAGAGAGGGTAGAATCTTTAGGGGAGAAGAAGTTAGGGAAGAATATCCTTAGAAGTGAAATTGGATCGGATCTTATCTTTTGGGCAAGAGGTAGGCTGGCATCAAGTTATACTACGGGAGATATTCTAAGGAAATGGAAGACGATAGTGACTGCAAGAAGAGAGAAGAAAAGCTGCTCCAAGATGGAATCCGCCACCTACAGGTTGGTTAAAATCAAACTTTTATGACAGCACAAAAGGAAATCCATGGCAAGCAGGCATTGGTGGCATCTTATGAGACTCAAATGGAAGGTGGTTGATGACTTTTTTAGGACCTATAGGTAGGTGCGATTGAAACGAAGCGGAGGCTAGAGGTTTACTTTGGGGGCTAAAATGGTGCATGAAGGGAGGGGAGGGGCTCCCCTAATCATTGAGGGTGATTCTAAAATATCCCGGCGTGGGAATCAAATAAATCAAATGGGCCTTGAAAGCTAGCAGAGATCATCGCTAAAATTAGAGACCCAGCGCCTCAAAGTATTCCCAATTTTTGGTATAGGCTACGATCAACAAACGCTAAGACAGATCAATTAGCTATGGAGGGAGGGAGTGGAAAAGGAGGAAGTGGGGATTGTGGAGTTTAGCCCAGAACTAGAGGGGGAAGGAATGTATAATTTCGGACTGATATATGTGACTGGGTTTTCTATTTGGGATCCTTTGTCCCATGATTTTGCTGTATTTCCCTTTATGTTTGACTAAAATGTCATATTTGAAAAAAAAAAATGAAGGTTAAAAATGCTTAAAGGGACCGAGGGAGTTGTATATGGTTTGTAAACTTAGGAAGGCATTCTATGGTCTGAAATAGTCTCCTTGTTTTGATAAAATCAATTCTACTATTACCAAGTATGGTTTTTGTCAGTCATGTGGATAATTCTGTATTTTTTAGATAGGGTACTGAATTTTTTATACTGGCTGTCAATGTTGATGATATCTTCATTACATGCAATGTTCATATTGGTATTAATGCTTAGAATACGACATGTTTATACAAAGAATTTGTTGAATTTAGGGCATTTATGATATTTTCTTGGAATTGAACTAGAAAAGTAAAAGTTTGGGATCAGCCTAATCACAGAAGAAGTATCTTTCGAAGTATTGTCAAAAACAAGTCGAAACCTTTTGATCCTGTCAATGTATTCTAATATCATTGTTACGTATGCTGTACGTTGGGTTGGGTACAATCACAGGAGTTAGAATAGGAATTAGTTTTTGAATAATTATCTGCTGTTTGAATAATACTGTTTGAATAATCATCCTTGCTGTATCACTTGGTTGTTATCCTTGTTGGGATGAGAATTGTTACCATTAGGTGGTCTGTTCCTATTGGGTGGAGAGTGGACTTGCATCCTATTTTCTAGGAAAGGGTAGTTGTAGTGAATAAAAGGATTTGATACTGTAATCAATCGCATCATCTTGTAATTCAAATTTTAATCAAGTGAAGGCTTCCCCCTGGATGTGGGAATTTGGTCTGCAACCTGTGTTTCTTCTTCCTCATATTCATATCATCTGGTATCGAGCCAACTCTTGGATCGCAGAGAAGAGTGAGATGACAGAAGGGACTAGGGGACAGGAAGCTAGACATGTGGAGTCGTCTATTTGGCACCTTCGCGAGAACTCTGATAAACAAGCCAAGGCTATTACCGAGCTCAGGCAGCTAGTCGCAGCCATGAATTTGAAGTACGAACAGCTGATCTCAAAAAGTCCATCTCAAAGGGAAGATGATCAGGCTGAATCCATGCGACAGTTACGAGAGTCTTCTTCATCTTTACGTGGGTCTATACAAACCCAGTTTGCGAAGATCGACTTTCCGCGGTTCAATGGAGACGATCCGAAGGCATGGGCGTACCGTTGTGAGAAATCTTTTGATTTCAATCAAATCGATGTAGCTGACAAGGTACAACTCGCATCAATACACTTAGAAGACAAAGCCCTGCAATGGTTTCGGTGGCTCGAAAAGACTACAGGACCGGTAGGGTGGGTCGAATTCGTCCAAGCTCTAAACACACGGTTTGGACCAACTGCATATGAAGACTCAATGGGTGAACTGAAAAAGCTGAGTCAAACAAGCTCTGTCAAACAATACCAAGAAAAGTTTGAAGAGCTCGTTAATCGGACCAATGGGTTACCTGAAAAGTTTTTTGTGAGCTGCTTCATTAGTGGACTTCGGGATGAGATTGAGGCAGGGGTTCGCATGTTCAAACTAACAACGATCAACGAGGCCATTGGCCTAGCCCGTTTGCAAGAAGGGAATATCGAGGCCATTGCTAGAAGGACGAAAGGCAATTGGAAATCATTGACACCAAGTCCTACAAACACTAAGCCAATTGTTCCCCCTTCTCTACCGCCTATTCGACGTCTAACACAAGCAGAAATGGATGAACGGAAATCAAAAGGCCTATGTTACAATTGCGATGAACGGTACTCAATGGGCCATAGATGTAAGTGGCAACAGATCTTTTTATTAGAGGGAGTGGATGACGAGCCACCCGAAACATCAGAAGAAATCGAAGAACCCCCCGAAGAAGAGCTCCAGATCTCGGTCTATGCGTTAGCAGGGTCTACATCTTATCATACCATGCGTATCAAGGGCTACATCAAGCGAAGACCGGTGACTATACTTATTGATTCTGGCAGCACGCACAACTTTTTGGATCCAGAGGTAGCCAAACGTACGGAATGTGATGTGCAACCCACCAATCCACTCTCTGTATCGGTGGCTAATGGGACCAAACTGATCAGCTCAGCAACCTGCAAGGGTTTTCAATGGGTAATGCAAGGCACCAACTTTCAGGCGGACATGCGTCTATTACCTCTTGGCGGTTGCGACATGGTCTTGGGCATCCAATGGCTCTCCACTCTTGGACCAATCATATGGGATTTCAACCAACTACAAATGGAGTTCTCGTGCAATGATAGGCTTCATGTTTTGCGAGGATCTAAAGGTGGGACTGTTCAACTAGTAGATAGCAATCAAATGAAGAAGATTCTAAGGAAACCGGTGCAGGGAGCAGTCGCACAGCTGTTTGCTATGCAAACCATGGAGGAAATATGTGCCAATCCAGAGATGGCCACATTGTTGCATCACTACTCGGACATTTTTGCAGAGCCACATGGTCTTCCCCCATCTAGATCACATGACCATTGCATACCTTTAAAAGAGGGTAGTGAGCCTACCAACGTCAGGCCGTATCGGTACCCAAACGTCCAGAAGAACGAGATAGAAAAGGTGGTAAGAGAGATGCTGGCAGCAAGAGTGTCAGTCCCAGTGTTAGTCCCTTTTCTTCTTCGGTTCTGATGGTAAAGAAGAAGGATAATTCGTGGCGGATGTGTGTAGACTATCGGGCTTTAAACTGCAACACCATTAAGGATAAATTTCCGATCCCAACTATTGACGAGTTACTGGACGAGTTACATGGTGCCAAATATTTCTCTAAATTAGATTTGCGGTCCGGGTTTCACCAAATCCGAGTTCACCCTTCTGACGTGCACAAGACAGCTTTCCGGACACATGAAGGACACTACGAGTTCCTTGTTATGCCTTTCGGGTTGACCAACGCGCCATCTACATTCCAGAGCTTGATGAATGAGGTATTCCGTCCCTATTTACGCAAGTGTATCCTTATTTTTTTTGACAATATTTTGGTGTACAACAAGTGTTGGTCCGAGCATCTACAACACTTGCAAACGACATTAACGCTCCTACGCGAGCATCAACTTTACGGAAAGAGATCAAAATGTTTATTTGGCCAAACTGAACTGGAATACTTAGGTCACATTATTTCGCAACATGGGGTGGCCGCCGATCCTGCCAAAATCGACGCCATGGTACATTGGCCACGTCCAAGATGATCACCCATCTACGTGGCTTCTTGGGATTGACCGGATACTATCGTCGGTTTGTACGTGACTATGGGAAAATCATCCATCCTTTGACCCAACTTCTAAAGAAAGATAATTTCATTTGGACTAATGATGCAGAGCAAGCATTTGAGTCATTGAAGGCCATGACTAGCACACCGGTCCGTGCCCTACCCAATTTTGACAAAGTGTTTATTATTGAATGCGACGCATCAGGCAAAGGAATCGGTGCCGTCCTTATGCAAGAGGGTAGACCAATTGCTTTTCTTCGTAAAGCATTGTCAGAAAAAAATTTGGGCCTCTCGACATGAAAAAGAAATGCTCGCTATTGTCTATGCAGTTGGAAAATGGCGGCTTTATGTCGTTGGGCATTGTTTTCAAATTCGGACCGATCATCTCAGCCTCAAATATTTCCTAGAGCAGCGCATCACGTCTCCTATACAGCAGAAATGACTCACGAAATTATTGGGTTACGACTATGATATTGTCGACAAAAGCGGCCATGAAAACAGGGCAGCTGATGCCCTCTCTCGGGTGCATGAAGCTGATGGTAACTTACTTGCCTTATCTGCCATACTCCCACACTGGCTGGACGATATCCTACAAAGCTGTGTTGATGATGCAGAACTACAAAAACTGATCAGGGAACTCCAAGCTAATCCGGATTCACATCCACAATACTCATGGCAGCAAGGGAGACTTTTGTACAAGGGACGGTTGGTGGTGGGGTGTAATCAGACTCTTAGGAACCAAATCCTACATGAGTTTCATAGTAGCCCGGTGGGGGGCCATTCAGGAGTTCAAAAAACGATACATTGGGTCGGCTGAACATTCTACTGGAAGGGTTTCCGCCAGGACGTACAGCGATTCATTTCCGAATGTGATACTTGCCAACGAAAGAAGTCTGAGACAGTTGCCTCGCCTGGGCTTCTGCAACCTCTACCCATTCCTACCAGAGTTTGGACTGACATCTCATTAGACTTCATCGAAGGTCTTCCCATCTCCCACGGAAAAGATGTCATTTTGGTGGTTGTCAACCGACTCACCAAGTCTGCCCATTTCCTGCCACTCTCCCATCCATATACTGTTAAGGAAGTCGCTCAACTCTTCTTCGACAACATTTACAAGTTGCTCGGTATGCCATCAACTATTGTTAGCAATCGTGATGTGGTATTTACTATTAAATTTTGGACAGAATTATTCCAACTTCAAGGCACACAATTGAAGCTGAGTTCCTCCTACCATCCATAAACCGACAGGCAAGCTGAAGTTATCAATTGTTGCTTGGAGAACTATTTGCGGTGCATGACAGGTGACCGGCCTAAACAATGGGTTAAGTGGATCTCTCTTGCTGAGTGGTGGTATAATACTACATATCATTCCTCGACAAAAACTACACCATATGAGGCATTGTATGGGCAACCTCCACCCCCCACATTCCATACCTTGTTGGTGATTCTAGTATTGCTGCAGTAGACAATCAGTTAAAAGACCGAGAGGCTGTTGTTCGTCTTTTAAGAGAACACTTGCAAATGGCTCAAGAGAGAATGAAACACTTTGCTGATTCGCATCGTAGCGAACGTGAGTTTCAGATCGGTGATTGGGTATTTCTAAGGCTCCAACCATATAAACAAGCTACCATTGCCCTACGACACAATCTCAAGCTTGCACCTCGATATTTTGACCCATACCGTATCCTAGACAAGATTGGTAAGGTCGCATACAAGTTGGAGCTTCCATCCTCTTCTCGCATCCACCCTGTATTTCATGTTTCTCTCCTAAAGAAAAAGGTTGGACAGCAGGTTACTCCTCAGACGGAGTTGCCCGAAGTAGATGATGATGGTCAGATGCAGCTCTGGTCCAATTCATTTGCCGAAGACGCTTCATGGGAGGATTGGCAATCTCTCTCTCGACGGTTCCCTCATTTCCGCCCTTGAGGACAAGGTCGATTCCATGGGGCTAGGAGTGTTACGTATGTTGTACGTTGGGTTGGGCACAATCACAGGAGTTAGAATAGGAATTAGTTTTTGAATAATTTTCTGCTGTTTGAATGATCCTGTTTAAATAATCATCCTTGCTGTATCATTGTTATCCTTGTTGGGATGAGAATTGTTACCATTAGGTGGTCTGTTCCTATTGGGTAGAGAGTAGACTTGCATCCTATTTTCTAGGAAAGGTAGTTGTAGGCTTGTAGTGAATAAAAGGATTTGATACTGTAATCAATCGCATCGTCTTGTAATTCAAATTTTAATCAAGTGAAGGCTTCCTCCTGGATGTGGGAATTTGGTCTGCAACCTGTGTTTCTTCTTCCTCATATTCATATCAATCATATTGTTAAAGGATCAAGGAAATATACTTGAGGACCCTGTAGATATTGTCGTCTTGCTGGAAGTCTAATTTACCTGATTATTACATTTCTCAGTATTTCCTTTCATGCAATTCATCGGATTATGAGATATCTAAAGTGTGTATCGGGCAAAGAAGTCTTAAAAAAGAATGACCGCTTGAGAGCAGGAAGGTTAAATGCATGTTGCTTTGGATCTAATTCTGGCTGACGTTCTAATTTTTTATATTATACCTTTATTGAAGGGATTCTAATTGCTTGGAAGAGCAAGCACTAGAATGTATATGCATGTTTTAGTGCAAAAGCAAATTATCTTGTGATTTCTCCCAATGCAAGAGAATTCACATGGTTGAAGACTTCAATGGAAAGTATGTGTTTTGAGGTTCACAAGACTGTGACAATGTTATGTGATAATCATGTGACTATTGACATTACTAGTAATTTAGAATTTCATGAGAGAACCAGGAACATTGAAGTTGATTTTCAATTTGTTCAAGAAAAAATTACTTGCAGAATGATATCTATTAGTTACTAGCAAACTGATAGTTTGAATTCACACCCTATGAATTCTTTCATTTCCCTTATTACTTTTTTGATTTCCTTCTCTTCCATGCCTCAAACTTCATGAATGTTCTCTAAGAGGTATTTCCCTCTACTTTAAAACCCACGTTAAAACCATCTATTAGGCCAATGAGTTCCATTGTTACTAGCTAGCACTCTACTAAGCCGTTCCCTATTTATTGGGAAGAGATGATGGGAACGGTCAGAAACCCTTAGGGGCTGTTTGGATACACAGCTTTTAGAATCCAGGTTTTAGTTTGAAGACAGTGTAAAAGAGGGTCAGGATCAAGCTGCTGGTATGCTGTTGGCAGCGTTTCTTGGATTTTAATTTACAAAACCAGGATTTAGAAATCTCTCCCGCATCCTGTGATTTCTAAAACCTAGAAACATGGGACGATTACCAGCTCTTGTTGTCGGAAAGAAGGGCTAGAAATAAAAAAAACCAACGGCTGCTCTCTTTCTTCTCGTCTCCCAACTACAATTTTGAAGAAATCCAGGATTCTAAAATCCGCGTATCCAAACGGCCCCTTAGAGCTCTTACAGGTGCAAAATAATTATTGTTAACAGGTATTTTTAATTTTTGATTCCTTAGAAACTTCTTCTCTTATTTTTTGTGGTGTCAAGATGATGCTGCGCTGGTCTATTTTATCTCTCTATAGGAAAATGGCATCTCCTGTGAAGATTTTCATCTCAATCCTTCTTTTCTTTCCTTATGACGGGGTATTAGCTAATGTCTTCAATTTCTCTATGCATTAAAGACGGCCTCTCTAACCATAAAAAAGTGGTCGGTATCAACTAACAGTGATTCCTGACTCGGATCTGATTAGCAATTTCAGCTATTAACACAATGATGGAGTGTGCCAACAATAGATTAGCACTCGTTCACGTTTTCTATCTCTCCCCAAAACCCAGTATGGCAGACAAGTGCTCCAAAAAATCCCAACCAAAGAAATTGTAGGTTTTGTTTTTATATCAATGCTACGGTATACCCCTACAGAACTTCGGCCTTTGTTTTTATTTCATTGTAGGTTTTGTTTTTAGGTGTGCGCGTTAGGTCGTGCCTACTTCTCTCTTTTGTTCCAATAGGACTGCTGCCTTGAGTCATGCCTAGGCCTCTTTTTGGTCCAACAGGACTTCGGCCTTGAGTCGTCGCGCCCTGTTGTCTTTTTTGGTCTAACAGCACTATTGCCTTGTGTTGCACTCAGGCTTTTTTTGGTCCAGCAGGACTTCGACCTAGGGTCACGCCCAATTCTCTCATTCGGTCCAATGGGACTGTTGCCTTGAGTCGCGCCTAGGCATTTTTTGGTCCAGCAGGACTTCGGCTTTGGGTCGTGCCCAGTTCTCTCTTTTGGTCCAACGAGACTTGCCCTGAGTTGTACCATGCCTTTTTTGGTCCAATAAGACTTCAGCCTTGGGTCGCTCTAACACAGTGGCGATGTAGCGGATTGATGCTTTGATACTAAATAATGCAGAAACGTATGGAGGGGTATAACGATGGTTGTCAAACTAAAAATAAAAACATATGGCTTTTATTTGATGGGACAAACCGAGCAGAAGGTGGTTCGTTCGTGAGAAGATTTTATTAAGGCAACAAACCTTAATCACCAATTTAAATTTTTATTCCAAGAAAAGACAATAAAAAGAATTACAAAAAGCCATATTTATAGCCAATAGCCTACTCAACGTCTAAATCCAACTTCTACACAAATAGGAAACTTAAACAAGTAAAACAATGAGAAACGTATACTAGTGCTACTAAAACTCCTAAATATTCTCTAAAAGAAATCTAAAAGATAAACAAGAGGCCTAAAAATCCTCTAACTCTAAACGCCCATGACAGAGATACTAAAAAAAATTAATAATTAAATCAAATACTAAGCAAACTAAAAAAAGGGCTCTTTGAAGAGTAGTAATCAAGGTGAGCCGTTGATCGAGATGCTGTCTCATATCTTCTGATCTGAGGGTCTTGAACGATCCGATTATGGTTCTAATGATCTCAACCATTGATCTTTGTGATCGTACGAGATGCACATGCATCACGCGCCCAGTTATCTTTTTGGTCCAATGAGACTATTGCCTTAGAGTCGCACCTAGGCCTTTTTGATCCAACAGGACTTCGGCCTTCGGTGCCAAGTTCTCTTGTTTGATCCGACAGAGCTATTGCCTTGAGTCTCCACCATATGTATGGGTTTGATTGGAGATGATGGGACTCACTCCTCACTCCATCAAAACATGGTGTAAAATGTTGGGCTATACCAGGGGCGGAGCCAGGAATTTGCTCAAGTGGGGTAGAGAAAGATTGATATAGCATGTTGGGGCTCTCTTTTTTTTTGATGATTAAGCTGGGGTTAGGCAAGACCCCCACTAGATATATTAAAGAAATAGGAACCAATAGGTACAAGAGGCCCCCAGGGCACAGAATTAAATCTCGGGGTTGGGCTCGGAGAGCTTACAGAGACAGAAAAAAAGCAAAATACAACAATAAATCAGTCCATTCTAAGACTACTTTGATAAACTACAGCCTTTGATAAATCTCGCCGGCTTGATCTTTGTCTAGAATATCCATCAGAGGCAAAGGGATGGAATGGCTGGGAATATTTTCGCCTTTGCATGGACAACTTCTTTTTGATAGATAGTCGGCTGCGAAGTTTGCTTCTCTCCAAATATGCGAGATCCTCCAATCAATACTATCGAGATAGCTCCATGCGTTCTTGATGTCCGGGAGATTTTTCCAAGGTGGATGGGATGATTTATCCATAGAAGCAACAACAAAGGTGGAGTCAGCTTCAATCCACAGTTTTGTGATCCCTAAAGCCATAGCAATAGCGACCCCAGTACAGATAGCATGAATTTCCAGAGAATAAATTTCGCCTTTTGGAATTGACAGGGAGAAACAGTATATCGCATCCCCGTTTGAGTCCTTGATGATTCCTCCTATGCCACCTCCTTCGTCGGACAGAGACGCATCAGAATTGAGCTTAAATTCTCCCGGGATTGGCGGAATCCATATGCAGAATCTGTCAGTTTTACAATTTAGGAGAAATTTGTACCCGAAATTGTTAGCCATTAGAATATTTCTTTCAGCATGATCATCAGAGATATTAAGATTTCTCAATTTTATCTTGATATCATCCAGAATTTGACTGAGGACCTGTCTTTTGTGTGAAGCCTTTCCTTCAAAAATTCTGAGATTCCGCTCTTTCAATATTCTGTATATGGAGGCAGCAAATGCTACCTTAATGGCAAGAGTACTGTCTCTTTCCCTTCCAATTGTTCCTTATCCATTCTTCTTCTGCAGAGAGAGAACGTTTGAGGGATCTTCGAGTTCCACAATGCCAAAGAATAGATTTCCAAATCCAAGCAGAAATATCCACAGCGGAAAAATAAATGATTTATATTTTCCTTACTAGATTTACATAGTGGGCATCTGTCATCAATTGAAGAGTTGATGAATATTGGGTGATCTCTGGTGACGAGTTTGCTGTGAAGAGCTTTCCATACCGTGATCGCATGTCTTGGAACATGCCCAGTGGAGGACCAAGGTTTAACAAGATACTTAGCTCTAAGAAAATTCCAGGCACTTTTGACAGTAAATTTGCCATCCACAAAGGGCATCCACACCACAGAGTTCATTGGTTCATCATGGAACAATGCTTTTTGCAAGATAATTTTTACATCAAGGAAAGAAGGCTTGTCGAGGATGGGGTGCCAGGAGTCCCTGAGGCGGATTTCATTCAGAGTTTTGATGGGTGCCAGGGAGTAGTCCACCCTCGATTTCGAGATTAGTTTGTCAAAAGGATCCTCAGGGTGCCAAGGCTGACCCCACACATCAATCTCAGCTTCGGCACCAATAATGTAGCATATATTTTCTTTGATCATCTCTCTGGCTTTTAGAATACTTCTGAAAGCCCACGATGGTTTAGACGGAATGGGTATGGTCCAAATATTCATATTTTTCAAATACTTAGCACAAACCCAAGAAGCCCAGAGCGAATCATTCGGCTGAAGGAGCCTCCAAATGAGCTTACATTGGAGTGCATTGTTAATGTCGCTAAGATTACGGATACCCAGACCTCCTTCTCTTTTTGATCTGCAGATGGTATCCCAGGCCACTATATGCAGCTTCTTTTTATTAACATATCCAGCCCAGATGAAATCTCTGCTCAACCTTTCAATTTTTTCCAAAGTACCTTTAGGAATATTGAAGGATGATGACCAATAAATCTGATAAGCATGAATAACCGATTTCACTAGTTCGATTCTGCCAGCATTGAAAGGAAACGATTGTTCCAGGTGCTGATTCTCTTATTCACCTTGGAAATGATAGGAGAACAGTCGTTCAAGGTGAGCCTGGAGGATGTGAGAGGGAGGCCAAGATATTTTATGGGGAGAGATCCTTCAGCTATATTCAGCTTCTCAAGAATTCTTCTCCTATCAGCTGGCTTCTTTCCGAAAAAAAAACTTCGCATTTGGCCAAATTAGCCTGGAGACCAGTGTATCAATGGAATCTTTTAAGACAGGAAACAATTCCTTTAGCAGACGAGAGACTTCCTTTAGTGAAGACCATAAGGTCATCAGCAAATAGAAGATGAGTGATTTCAACACCTCTATGTTTGAAAGGGATTTTAATTTTATCTTTCTTTAAAGCTCTCTCAAAAATTCTGGACAACATATCCATTGCCAAACAGAAGAGAAGAGGAGAGATCGGGTCCCCTTGCCTAATACCATTGGAGGATGAGAAGTGGCCTTGAGTCCCGTTAACAAGGACTGAAAATGTTGGAGTTTCAATACACTCAGCGATCCAGTTGCACCATTTTAGATTAAACCCCTGTTTCTGCATAAAAGAGATTAAAGCACTTCTATTGACATTATCAAATGCCTTAGCAAGGTCAATTTTGAGACACATGGAAGGGGGAGCTGACTGATGATGGAAATTATGCAGGATTTCATGCGAAAGAAGAATATTGTCTTGGATTAATCTCCCTGAAATGAAGGCAGATTGCGCTAGATTTACTATTTTATTGATCACAGTTTTAAGTCTTGCTGCCAAAATTTTGGTAATGGTTTTGTAGATAAAAGAGCAGAGCGAAATTGGCCTGAATTTGCTGGGGGAGAAGCATTGAGTCCCTTGGGAATGAGAGATATTGAGGTGATGTTAACCTCTTTAAGTAGCTTACGTCTTGCGAAGAATTTTGGATGGCAGATACCAAAATTTTGGATTACCTACCAGATACCAAAATTTTTTGAAAAAGTTTCCATTGAAGCCGTCAGGACCAGGAACTTTATTCCCATCAACAGAGAAGACTGCTTGCCTAATTTCCTCCCTAGAGACCTCTCTGGTCAAGAACTCAGCTTCCTCCGGCGATAGCTTTTTATCAGGATTCGGAACAGTGAATTCAGGGGGAGTCTTTTGTTCAGTAGGTTCTGATAAAAATCAACAAGAATACTCAAAATCTCATTTGGATCATAAGTGATAGTGCCATCTACACGTTCCATTGCCATGATTTGATTCCGATGATATCTCGCCTTAACCGCCGCATGAAAGAATTTAGAATTAGTATCCCCTTCACAAAGCCACTCTACTCTTGATTTTTGCTTCATCATAGATTCCTCTTTTCGAGAAACATTCAGGAATTCCTCCCTCACCGCAATTTCTTCATTTCTAATATCTTGATCCCCAGGATTAATAGCCAGTCTGTTCTGTACATCGTGAAGATTTCTTCTTGCAATAGGAAGCATGATATCAACATTCCAGATGCCAATAGCTCTTCTGACTTCTTTAAGCTTCTAAACTATTCTATACATGGGTGTAGACACCCCATTTTGCTCCACTTTAATCAACAAAGAAGTTAGTGTTCTTGTTATCAGTATTTTTCAGTGTTTTCTATTCCCATGTCCGCCTCGTATGTTTTCTCGATCTTTTCGGTCATCTCGGTCATGTTCTGCATTTTTCTGCTAAGCGTTGAGAGGGGTTGTTCGCAAGAATCCAAGCAAGAGAGAATTTTGACCCGTTTGCTGGGCCCGTATTGAGCGCTTCTTATTAAAATGAGATCCCGCATTGTGCCTTGCATTGATATTAACAAAGAATAACAAAGAATATGGGTTTTGAACTCACTTTGGACCCAATGAGCGAGATCAATTTCTACGATGGGTATAGTGTTTTTTTGGGAATCTGGTGAGGGCCCGTTATTATGAAAAATTAAAACTTAAAATCGTGGCTCGTCGAATTGGACGATTTGGATCATCCCATGGAATAGATTTAAGGAGCGCGACCAATTTACATTTCGGCCCTCAATATTGGACGGTAGGGGCAGCTATTGGTTGAAGACTATGATTCGGTCATTTGAAGAAGATTCCCAAATTTGGTCAATGCCGGTGGGGGCCCACTTCAAAATATATTTTACCCAACCAGTAGATCAAGGATCTAGGATCATTGAAGAAAGTGACTTACACTCTAAGTCTAGCCTTGTAGAGTGGTTGTGTTTGGATAAGACTAAATGGGCTCATACATTGTTTTCAACGTAGAAATGAATTTTGGCCTTGTGGGGGCCCACATATCAAGATCGATTTGAAAGGAAGGACCTACTGTGTGTTTTGACTATTTGGTAGAGGCCCACCATGCGTCCAACATGTGTGGACCCACCACCATGCGTCCAACCATTTTTAAGAAGTTAAAAATATTGAATTTTGAGTTCGGTCAACTTGGAATAAAGGGGCATATCATTTTTGAAAATCATGGAATTTAATTCCAAAATGGAAATTTATTCAAACACAAGTGGAATAAGGGACCTACATGTAATTCTCCTTTCTAACACCTCTCCTTTCTAACACCAATGAGGCCATTGCAATAGCTTTCCTTTATTGACCGTATACTCTTCCGAGGAAGCTCCTATTTTCATTATGGGTTACCATCTTAAGCCTTCGAGGAAATCTTGCTATTTTAATAAGTACCGGTGCCTTGAAAATTTTCTAAAAAAGAAAAAAAGAGAGAGAAAGCATCGACTGTCCAAATTGGTAGCTCACTGGTTGTTCCAAAAATAAGCAATATTTATCTATTGCTTGGACGGTCAAGATGATCTCAATGAAATCAATAATTTCCATTCTCCTCTAAGTGTATTAGTGGACATGCTAAATGGAGATCAAAGAAGTTGCCAAAGATGGTATCTATAGAAGCTAGTATCGGCAATTGCCATGAAAAAAAATGGAATTTTTCTCACTCGGATGGGGGAAGAAGGGGATATACGGCAGATTCCCTTCGGAGGGGCAGGATGAGCTTTTTTATTTTTTTGGAAAAGGAGAGAAAGACAGAGCATCGGCTCTCTCCCTCTCTCGGATCCTTCCTTACCCTCTCAAGCCATGATTCTCGATCGATTATTTCTTCTTTTTCTTTCTTTCATTCACATCTTTGCTAAAAAAAAAAAAAACAAAAAAAAAACAAACGTGAAAAAAACAGAGTATCTATATACTGTGTTTTTTTCATCTCTCGGTTTATCTCTCTCTCTCTCTCTATACACTCCTCTCTCTCTCTCTATACACTCCTCATCTTTCTCTCTTCCTCACACACTCTCTGTCTCTCGAATTCTCTCTTTACCCCCCATCCTCTATCTCTCTCATTCTATATATATCCACTCTACCTGTCACTCGCATTCTCATCCCTCTCGGCTCTTTGTCTCCCTCACTAATATCTCCCATTATCTGTCTCTACCTCTCACTCTCTATCCCTCTATATCATTCTCTGTCTTTCCCTCGCTCTCACTCACTCACTCTCATCATCTCTCCCTATCACTCTCTCACTCTCTCTTACTCTCATTCTCTCTCTATCTCTCTCTCTCTCTCTCTCTCTCTCTGTCTCCCTATCTCTCACACTCTCTTACTCTCTCTCTCTATCACTCTCGGCCTCAACCTATCGGCTTTCTCCCTCTCCTCTACGCCTATCCCCAACAACAAGGAGATTAGTGTGAGAAAAATAAAAGAAATAAAAAACAAAGAAAAAAAGAAAGAAAGCGGACATCGGATCGAGCGGCGAGATTTTCGGATTTTTCGGCTCTTGGATTGGGCAAGGACTCTATCACAGGTAGGTGCACTGCTCTCGGATTTTTTCAGAATTATTTGGTATTTTTTTATATTTTTGCATGATTTTTAAGCATTTAAATGAATTTAATTCAATATTAAATGTGTGTGCTCAAAATCATGATCTGCATTGGTGTTTCAAATCCGTTTCGTCCCGAAATTTAATACGATGTTCTACTTAAACAGAGTAAAATAACTATCGGATCGGATCGGACATTGGATCAAAGGTTTTCGAAAATTTGAGTGAAGAGTGGTATTTTATTTAAAATAATGGCTGAGTAATTACGAAATTCGAAAAAATAGCCATCTCAGGATGATCTATTTTTTGGAATTTTAAATTTCTTGTGTTCATTATATCAGAACAAGATTAAAGGATATTTTCCGGAGTCGTAATTTTCTCGAAAATCGTGTTTTAAAAATAGAAAACTTTTCAAAAATATCTTTTTGACGAAGAAAAATAAATTATATACTAAACGGATTCGAAAATTAATGAAATTTCATGGAAAAATAATATGATACTGGTACATTCTACCATGAATTTTTGAGAATATTTAGAATTGGTTTGGTATATTATTTTATGCTTTGTTTGAAAATTATCATATTTTGGGAGAATTTTTACAGACATCAGATCACAGATAAAATTCCCAAAATTTTTACAGTAGTCTTATATTCTATATTTCTAGTTGCTGTAAAAGTTTCAAGTGATTTAGATCTTGTTTCATATGGGATGTATTTTTAATTCATAATCTTGTCTGAAAATTGAAAAATCCGAGACTGATAGTAAATGGTTTTCAAAATTCATGAAAATCTCACAGCATGCTATTTTTACTTATATCTTACTACTGTAGAAATTTCATTGAAACATAGATTCCTATTTCTAGTAGTTTTTGTGTTATTTTTGCAATCTGGTCTTATTGTTGTTAAATCAAAATTAAATATGAGCTTAATGTAAAAATCTGCAAAATTCATCCAGTAAGCTGCATGCATTCCCATCTTGCTTTTGTAGAAATTTCAATTCATTTCGAATTCGTTTGCAACAGTTTCACTTGTAAAATCACTCATATGGTTTAAAATTGTTAAAATCCATTAAAATATTGAAATTAATTGAAATTCATCCGAAAATCTCTAAAGAACCTTAAATCTCTGTCACATGTTAACTCCTTAATCCATTAAAACAGAAATCTTAGGATCATTAGAATTCCTTGGAAAAATGGCTAGTGCATCCATAATCGTATCCCAATTGCAACCGATCTTTGACAATTTGAATACTTAAGCTATAACATGTTGTTGGCTCCAAGGTTACTGTCCACGGAAATCCTGAGATATGCCAGGCAATAAGATGCTATAACCTAAGTATTAAATTGCGCAAGGAAAGAGCGCACGATTCCCTTCCTTGGATGCTATTCTGGGCTGAAATTGGTGAACCCTAGAGCCATTGGTAATCCTTAAATGTCCAAAAACTGAAAATCCTTGAAATCTGAAATTAACTAACTTCAAGAGCTTAAATCGATTTGTCTCGAGTCTTCCGGAACCATTGAATTATGGTTTCCGATATAAGAACCATTAGAGCCCAATTTAGGAACACTGGTGTCGTGTCTTGTCCTAAGTTTTAGGAAGTCTTAGGTTTTAGGGAGTCCTAGAGTTAAGAGTCCAGCCTCATCACGGACGTTTGCTATGGATAGCAACCGTGCCATAGGTTTAGTTACACTAGTCACCCAATCTTTCCCTAGGACAAGCCTAGTAAACTAGGATGTAGGCTAACCTGCATTAGTCTAACGAACAACTTGCATTTAGATAAGAATCATATAGCATCTTAGATGAAATCCTAGGATAATAAAATCCTCCACTTGAATTAAATAACTCCTTTTAAAACTGTTGAAACAGTCAAATCAGTCTAGATCGGGGTCTTAGTTGAGTTAGGCATAAGTAGCTTAGCTTAGGTGCACCGAACTACGTCGACTCTGATCCCAGTGAGGCTTGGGTACGTAGGCAGCTTGGATGTCTGATGGCATACCAACCGCGAGTCGGCACTACAACAAATTGTGGTGTTTTGTATATTAATTTTCTTGTAAATGCTTAATCAAATCACTTAGGATTTTCCATGAAATTAGAATTTTAGGAGAACTTTCACTTAGATAGAATCCAGACAAATTAAGAAATCAAGATACACATTTAGGATTCACATTGAAATTAGATCATAGGATGCATGTCCCGTAGTTAGCACATTAACAGAGAGTTGAATGAGTCATTTAAAATAAATTTAAAAGAGTTAGCTTTTGGAATCGAAGACCGATTATCGGGCAGGAATGGTGCATGTGGTGGATAAATTCCCATACCTTCCATTCTTGTAACCAGGTAGCGAGTCTAGATTTCTGGTTGATTATGGGTCCTAGATCCCACATCTAGGTGGCGACTCTGTCAGTCTCTTTTGTGTGGAATTCGGATTGCCTCAGTGATCCCAAGTTCACATAAAAGACGAACTAAAATCAATAATAAAATGCACACGCCAATCACGTGGGTACGAGAGACCAAGAGGAGGAGTGGCGGCTCGCGCCCCACCCCTCCCGCGGGATCGGGTCCCACAATGGGGTTGCCCACAATTTTGATAGCCCAAGCTCTCTCAACTTTAGGGTATAAGGAAGAATCATTGAACCACATGTCCATAAATAGGAAGGGCTTAGGCCCAAGGCTGCTTTGCTCCTTGAGGCTAACAACGATAGGGCTGTGATATGAAATTCTAGGAGCTCTGTATTCTGCAAATGTGAGGGGATAATCCTGAAGCCATAAATCATTGATGAGAGCTCTATCAAGTCTAGCATACTTCCTTCCTTTCAGAGAGGGAGGCTCTATTACTCCAAGACAAGGGATGTCCAATAGAGTGGAGATCGGCCAAAGAGCAATTGTTGATGCAACTGTGGGACCCGATCCCGCGAGAGGGGTGGTGGCGCGAGAGCCGCCACGCACTATCTCTTGGTCTCTCGTACCCACGCGATTGGCGTGTGCCTTTTATTATTAATTTTAATTCATCTTTTATGTGAACTTGGGATCACTAAGGCAATCCGAATTCCACACAAAAGAGACTGACAGAGTCGCCACCTAGATGTGGGATCTAGGACCCATAATTAACCAGAAATCTAGACTCGCTACCTGGTTACAAGAATGGAAGGTATGGGGATTTATCCACCACATGCACCATTCCTGCCCGATAATCGGTCTTCAATTCCAAAAGTTAACTCTTTTAAATTCATTTTTAATGGCTCATTCAACTCTCTGTTAATGTGCTATCTATGTGACATGCATCCTATGATCTAATTTCAATGTGAATCCTAAATGTGTATCTTGATTTCTTAATTGGTTTGGATTCAATCTAAGTGAAAGTTCTCCTAAAATTCTAATTTCATGGAAAATCCTAAGTGATTTGATTGTTTCAACAGTTTTAAAAGTGATTAGCCCGAGTCCCCAGATGATCTGGTATTCATCCAAAGAAGCCTACGTATCCCCGCCTCCACGAGAATCAAGGCAACGTAGTTCTTCGCGCCTATTCTAAGCTAGGATGCCTAAGACACCTAGACTTCTATCCTAGACTCGATCTAAAAGACCGAACCGATTATTAAAGTTTCTTGTACGATTATTTAAATTTCAGTGAATTGTGGATTTTATGACACCCTATATGCCCTAACTAAATGCAGATTAGCCCTAAGCTAATGCAGGTGGTTCTTACAACCTATGTGTGACTAGGCTGTATTTCCTAAGGAAAACCAAGGGTGGACTAGCGTATCCTACTCTAGTCATCACTCGGCGATATGGATCGCCGACTGACCGGACGGAGGCGCTCCTATAACTCTAGGACAGACCCCTAACTCTAAAAACAAGCACACAACAAACAAACAATCAAACTACCTATCAAAAGAAAAACCCTAACTCTAAAACTCTCTATCTAGGAGAAACTCCTAACTCTAGAGGAAGATCTTTTGAAAATAAGATTTTAAAGGTTTTTGAAGAAAGTTTAAGATATTATTTACAAAAAAGGTTTGGCTGGACTTGGGATATAAATCCCAAGCTGCACTACGTACCTCGGAAGAGGATCAAGCCAACGTAGTTCGAAAATCGAACTCGCCTAATACGCTTCTAAAAGAAACACTCAACACTTTAGATTTTTTTTAAGGTTTTTGATGTTTTCAAATGTTTTTTGAGTTTTAAATTTCTAATGTTTTTGGATTTTATAGCTTTTCCAATGCTCAGGACCTTAAAATATTTTTAATCTTAAAGGGAACACGCAAGTAATACCACAAACTAGGGCAAAGCCCTAAAGCAAAAGGGGAAACCCCGAATAAGCAACTAGCGTCTCAAAGAGACAAACCACAACAAGAAAGATAGCGTCCCAAGAAGAGAGAAAATGGTCCAAGATCCTAAGCAAGCAAAGCTCTAATAAGACTGAGTTAGCCTCTAATCAAAAGCGAAGTAATCAACAACTCTAAAGGAGAAACTCCGAACTAACAACACTAAAGAGGGGAACAAATGAGTCAGAGACTCTCTAATACTACAACTTAGAGGAGGAATGAGTCAAAGACTCCCAAATAACGCCAACAGAAGAACCAATGAGTCAAAGACTTCCTAGTAGTACAACAAAAGAACGAATGAGTCAAAGACTCTCTAAAAGAAATGGAAACATGAGTCAAAGACTCCAATAACACCAACTAAAGGATAGATGAGTCAAAGACTCTCTAAAAGAAAAGGAAACACGAATTTGCACATTTGGCAGAGTTAAAACACCCAGCCGGGCCGGACAGCTACCTAGCCCTAGGGTGCAACAAATGTGCAACCCAATACCCATAAGGGTAGGGGTATGAAGCCAAGCCGAGTAGGGCGTTCTTCCAAAACCAAACGGCGCACAAAGAGGACTAACGAGAGAATGAGACCGGGCGGGTCTTCCAAACACACACAAAGATGAAGGTGCTTTAGAGATTTTAAGATGATTTTCACTTAATTTTTTATTTTTTTAATGGATTTTACCAATTTTTAACCATATGAGTGATTTTACAAGTGAAGCTGTTGCAAACGAACTCGAAATGAGTTGAAACTTCTCCACCAACAAGATATGATGAGATGTAATTTACTAGAAGATTTTTACAGATTTTTACATTAAACTCATATTTAATATGGATTTAAAAATTAATTAACCAGATTGCAAAAATAACACATAAACTACTAGAAATGGATATCTAAATTCCATGAAATTTCTACAGTAGTAAGAGATAAGTGAAAATAGCATGCTGTGAGATTTCCATGAATTTAGAAAACTATTTACTATCAGTTTCGGATTTTTCAAATTTCAAACCAGATTATGAATTAACACTACAGCTCATATGAAACAAGATCCAAATCACTTGAAAATTTTACAGAAGCAAGAAGTATAGAATTTAAGACTACTGTAAAACTTTGGAGAATTTTATCTGTGATTTGACGTCAGTAACAATTCTCCCAAAATCTGATAATTTTCAAAGAATGCGTAAAATAATATACCAAACAAAATCCAAAAATTCTCACAAATTCATGGTAGAATGTATCATTATCATATTATTTTCTCACGAAATTTCATTATTTTTGGAATCTGTTTAGTATATCGTTTAGTTTTCTTTGTTAAAAATCATGCAAAAATCCGAAAATATACCAAATAATTCTAAAAAAAATTCCGAGAACGGTGTACCTACCTGTGATCGAAATCCTCGCCGAATCCGAGAGCCGAAAAACTCAAAAATTCCGCCTCCGTGCGATCGCTTCCGCTTTCTTTCTCTTTTTGCTTCTTTTTTGTTTCTTTTTCTTCTTTTCTTGTTTCTTTTCTTTTTTTTTCTTTTCAACCCCTCATAGCAACTTTGTTAGAACACATGATAGAAGAGAAATGAGTTCTCCCTCCCTCTTACTCACCCTCATTGAACCATTTATAGCAAAGGAATGGGAGGGTGGTGGCCACCATTGTGGACTTATTCCATGGTAGGTGGCCACCATTGTGGACATATTCCATGGTAGGTGGCCACCATTGTGGACATTGAATTTTGACATGTGTGTGGCCCCATGCATGTTTTTTAAAGTTCTTTTGAGTAGGTAAAAGATAACCCAAATGGGTCCCATATGTGACCAAATTCCCAATTGTGCATAAAATCATATGCCCCACTCCAAAGTATGATCGGAACCGTTCATTTGATGGGCGACAATGTGATTTAATTTGTGCTCCGCTAATCAATCCTATGGGCTGATCCAAGCCATCCAATAGATCAAAATGTGAATATGTTACCCCATTTTTAAATCACTCCTATTTGATGATCCGAACCGTCCATTTGATGGGCGACAATTGATGATCTTGACCGTTCAAATGGTGGGTCGCAATGTAAATTGGTTGTGCCCCCTTAAATCATTCCTCTATGACGATCCAGACCATCCAATTGATGGGTCCCCTACCTAAGTAGGTTGTGTCCTCCTAAATCATTTCAATGGGCTGATCCGAGTAACTCAACCTGATGATCGAAACAAAATTGGTTGTTAAAACGACTTCTCTGAGATCTTGACCGTTCTCTTGATGATCATCTTTAGGTGTTGGATCGAAGTAGGTTCAAAACTCATTTTTCACTAAAACAATGTGCGGGCCACCCTGTTTGATCCAAATCTAAACAAATGCTCAAGACGGGCCCATCAATCGGATCCAAATTCTCTCTTGTTCGGATTCTTGGGAATAATCTCTCTCAACACTTAACGGAAAAGTGCGAAACATGGCGGAAATGATTGAACGGGATTTCGCCCAAGCATAGCGAACTTGGGTCCGGTCAAAATGGGGTGTCTACAGATGCCCCTCTTTGGCAAAGCGTGTGTAACACACGAATGGCAAAGCTGAACAGACGACACATTTTGGCCGGCCCGAAAACAAAGTAAAACAAGTTTTTTTTTTTTTTGTTTTTAAAATGATGTTCATCAGGGTAAAACAACAAAATAGCACTACGAGACTGAAAGACTAGAAGCAAAAGGGAGATGACCTCTCACCGACCCTTAACTCGGCAATCACGACATCTCAATGAGATGGCCTCTCTCTAATACTCACAACTCAACTATTTAAATCAATACGCAAAGACTCTATTAAAGCAAACACAAACATACTCTGTTAAAATAAAGCTTCTAAGAAAACGAACCCAATGAAATTACCTCAAAGAAAGCAGACCACTATCGATGCAGACGTAAATCAACCCTTCAAAGAATATCAAATCAAATTACTCAAAGAGTATGTAACACTCATAGAGTCTCAAATCAAACACTCAGAGAGCTTCATAGAAATCTTTATACTCAAAGAGCCTCAACTACCCGAAGAGTCTGTAACACTCAAAGGGGCTTAACTACTCAAAGAGTCTCAAATTAACGCAAAACATTTATACTCAAAAAGTCTCAACTACCCGAAGAGTCTGTAACACTCAAAGGGCCTTAACTACTCAAAGAGTCTCAAATTAACGCAAAACATTTATACTAAAAAAAGGTCTCAACTACCCGAAGAGTCTGTAATACTCAAAGGATCTCAACTACTCAAAGAGTCTTAAATCAACAAAGATCATTTATACTCAAAAAGTCTCAACTACCCGAAGAGTCTATAACACTCAAAGGATCTCAACTACTCAAAGAGTCTCAAATACATCACAAAAACATTTATACTCAAAGAGTCTCAACTAACACTCAAAGGATCTCAACTACTCAAAGAGTCTCAAATCAACAAAGATCATTTATACTCAAAAAGTCTCAACTACCCGAAGAGTCTGTAACACTCGAAGGGTCTCAACTACTCAAAGAGTCTCAAATCATGGCGAAACATTTATACTCAAAGAGTCTCAACTACCCGAAGAGTCTGTAACACTCAAAGGGTCTCAACTACTCAAAGAGTCTCAAATCAACACAAAAAATATTTATACTCAAAGAGCCTCAACTACCCGAAGAGTCTGTAACATTCAAAGGGTCTCAACTACTCAAAGAGTCTCAAACACATGCAAAAATCTTTATACTCGAAAGAGTCTCAACCACCCGAAGAGTCTGTAACACTCAAAGGATCTCAACTACTCAAAGAGTCTCAAACGCACACAAAAACATTTATACTCAAAGAGTCTCAATTACCCGAAAAGTCTGTAACACTCGAAGGGTCTCAACTACTCAAAGAGTCTCAAATACACAAAAACCATTTATACTCGAAAGAGTCTCAACTACATAGAGAAACATTTATACTCAAAGAGCCTCAACTACCCGAAGAGTCTGTAACACTCAAAGGGTCTCAACTACTCAAAGAGTCTCAAATACATCACAAAAACATTTATACTCAAAGAGTCTCAACTACCCGAAGAGTCTGTAACACTCGAAGGGTCTCAACTACTCAAAGAGTCTCAAATTAACGCAAAAACATTTATACTCAAAGAGTCTCAACTACCCGAAGAGTCTGTAACACTCGAAGGGTCTCAACTACTCAAAGAGTCTCAAATCAACACAAAAAACATTTATACTCAAAGAGTCTCAACTACCCGAAGAGTCTGTAACACTCAAAGGGTCTCAACTACTCAAAGAGTCTCAAATCAACACAAAACATTTATACTCAAAGAGTCTCAACTACCCGAAGAGTCTGTAACACTCAAAGGGTCTCAACTACTCAAAGAGTCTCAAATACAACACAAAAACATTTATACTCAAAGAGTCTCAACTACCCGAAGAGTCTGTAACACTCAAAGGGTCTCAACTACTCAAAGAGTCTCAAATTAACACAAAACATTTATACTCAAAGAGTCTCAACTACCCGAAGAGTCTCTAACACTCAAAGGCTCTCAACTACTCAAAGAGTCTCAAATTAACACAAAAACGTTTATACTCAAAGAGTCTCAACTACCCGAAGAGTCTGTAACACTCAAAGGGTCTCAACTACTCAAAGAGTCTCAAAACAAATCAAAACATTTATACTCAGAGAGTCTCAACTACCCGAAGAGTCTGTAACACTCAAAGGGCCTTAACTACTCAAAGAGTCTCAAATCAACACAAAAATATTTATCGATCTTATATCGAGTTCATTGATAGCATAGCTATCTCCTGCCGAGAATAAATGGGAGTGCATGATCTTTGCTGAAAGCAAAACTCAAGTAGATTGATGAGATTTTTAGGTGCTGACTCTCTTTAACAGATGAAAAGCATTCTAATGAGGTTTGAAGGATGCAGGAGTAGATTATATACCCCGCTGGGAATTGAAGTTTATGAAACTTTGACTCCAAAAGAAACAACTTGATCAAGGAATTCAACTCAAAGAGTATGTTCAAGCTTCTCTGGTTTCTATTTGCTAAGAATAGATATCCCAGTTATCATTGTGTAATATCTTTTATGACGCAAGTCATAAAAGATGCCCCTAGTATGATGTGCTTCCATGACAAGGTCTTAAGAAAGCAGAACCAAGGTAAGTAGGAAAAATTTGAGTTTGCATGGGTTCTTTCTTTGGTATAATGGTAAGACCACCTTCACAAAGGCTGAACGTAAGAGTTCTTCATTTTGCTCATTGCTTGAGGCTTTGATGTTTCAGGTAGGTTTGGACCAAATGTTTCTTGTCCTTTCCTTGATTCTTAAACCAGGATCTACTCTAGATTTTCTTTACATTTCGAAAGGTGTACACCCATTCTTTTCAGTGCCAAACACTTTGGATTCTAAAAGAAAACAATGATAAACAAGGAACAGACTCCTGAGGACTCTTTCAAAGAAGACTTACAATATTCAAGGGACTTGACTAAATTTTGATTCACTCTTAAATCAAATGTATCATTTTTTAAATGGTAAGGTCAGCCACTCTTAGAGTAGTCTCAAAAACCATGCCAAAGGCTCTAGTTTCCTCCATCAGGACATCCGTCATGGTTATACCCCTTTGGATTGCTCGGTTTTAATGCCCCTAGTTTAAAAAGGTGTCAAAGTAAGCCTTGCTGACACTATTCGGATTCCAGGATCCTATCCTATAGAGGTTGCTTCTCGGTCTCCTTGATTTGTCTTTTCGGAAGAAGTCAAAATTAATGTCTTCCAAGTTTTCAGTCTAAAAGACCACTTATCTCAACTTTTGCTTTCCAATCTTTCAGTCTAAAAGACTACTTATCTCAATTTTTGCTTGTACTCAAACTTGGGAATTCTACGTAACTGAGGAACTCCTTCTACTTCTATTCAACTCAACTTTTCATGGGAAGTATTTGCCTCTGACTAGATTGTCTCTTCAAGTTTTCAATCCAGCATACCGTTACCCTTACTTTACATAAGCCAATCTCTTTGGTTATTGACTTAGCAAGAAAATGACTTTATTTAGGCCGCCCTTTCGGGTTTTCAACCTAGCGGGTCTTGAGACTCTCATTCTTTTCTTTCTGTTTTTCTTTTCCTTCGCCTCGAACCTTTGCTTGTTTCACCAGAAGGATTTTTTTTAGGTGGGCTTGGGTTCAAAAGGGTTGAATACCTAAGGTTCTAAGGATTTGGACCGAATCTGGTCTAGCCAGACTACCTACGTACCCCAAAAATGGAGGATCAGATCCGCGTAGTTCGCGTAGGGATTTTTCAAAGAATGGTTTAGCATTTAGCTTCAAAATTTTGAAAAGGGATGTTATCCCAAGGTTTGACCGAACTTGAATTAATCAAGTTGCCTACGTACCCCTGAAGAGGTGGGGATCAGGTCCGACGTAGTTCGGGTGCATAATGCCCCGGATTTATAATATGTTTGAAAAGAAACATTGGCTTTAAATTGTTGGCCCAAAGGGTTCTCAAAAGGATTTTAAAACGTTAGGATTTTGGCTATTAAGGCTCAAACGTCCAATGATGGCCTCCTGATGTATTTGATGTATAAGCTCTTGAATGCTGAGGTTCAATGACTTTGAAAATTTTCGAGGAGTCTGATGGCATGTCAGGCAAAACTTCAACCACTATGCTCCACTCCCATCTTGCCTTGAAATCATAATGAAAATACACAGCCCAATTTTTCTTTTAGGGCTCAGATCTATGACTTCATTTCGAGAAAGTCTTCTCTCACTTCTTCATCAGCTCCACAGGATATCTGATGCTCAACTCTTTAAAATTTTACTCTTCAACTGGATGTCTAAAGCAGATGAAGTCTTGCTTTGCTCAACGAATGCTGAGGTTCAATGACTTTGAAAATTTTCGAGGAGTCTGATGGCATGTCAGGCAAAACTTCAACCACTATGCTCCACTCCCATCTTGCCTTGAAATCATAATGAAAATACACAGCCCAATTTTTCTTTTAGGGCTCAGATCTATGACTTCATTTCGAGAAAGTCTTCTCTCACTTCTTCATCAGCTCCACAGGATATCTGATGCTCAACTCTTTAAAATTTTACTCTTCAACTGGATGTCTAAAGCAGATGAAGTCTTGCTTTGCTCAACGACAGGGCATTCCCCTGGTTTATCCTTATAGGATCAAGCAAGACTACCTCAAACCCCTCTAAACAGGTTTATCAATTCTTTGTGCTCCTTAGGAGATAAAGTTTTTCCAATCCATTTCTCCCGAGTTTTGGATTTCGATACCACTATCAATGGCTTCGATTTCTTCTTTAAGTGGCTATGCTCGACGCTCTTCCTCTCGTTCGACCATCTTTCAGATCTCGAGGTGAATTTCGTCTGCATTCTCATCTGAGAAGGGGGTCTTTAGTTGTTTAAACATTAGATCTAAGAGTGAATCATAGAGTATCAAAGATACGAAATCAACCATTTTATTGAATTGAAGACTGTAAGTACATTGATGATTTTTGACACGCCTCGATGGGCTCTTCACCAGTTCTATAAAACAGAACACTGACTCTATATAAGAAAGACTGACAGATATGTCACCTTTTTCTTCTTCTTTTTTAACATCTACATAACTGAACTTTTTCAACTTAGAGAGAAGAAAGTTGATGTACACTTAATGAAAGACAAATCTAAAGACACAGGACACTTCTTCAAAGGTAGTGAACCGGCACTGAAAGTTTATAGGTGATACACCTTTCTTCATGATAATGATAATTATAAAGTTCGATCCCGAAGTAGGAATCCCAGAAAAGGCAACTCCACAAGGTCTAGGTTAAATGGGGCAACAAAAGGCTTATGCTGACAATGTGGGTAAAGCAATAGACTGATGTATCGAATGAATTCAGAAATGGTCAGTCTTTTGGAAGAAGGGCTTTTTGTTGAACACAGACTTTTGACTTAGAAGCAATCACACTATCTCAATAGTCATGGGATAAAAAATTCTAAACAAATAGAGAAAAGAGTAATCTTGAAATACATCAACGGGTATGTTAATTTGGAAAGAATCCTCAATCTATTCCTTAAGATGTTCTTTGGGTATAACCGTTCTTTTGGGAATGAAAGAGTCAGGAACGATAAACATCCCTAATCAGAATAAGTTTCGATCTCAGCAACAATCATGCACTCAAAGAATACAGGTAAGATCAAACTTTTCCATCAATGATTTCGATATGATCCAAAGGTAAAAGATATATGATAGGTAAACATTGATCAATGAAAAATCAATGGCTCAGATAATAGACCATGGCCATAAGAATGACAAAAGTAGAGTCCAGGGCCAGATCTAAAATCTGAATGATGGATATCAACAACTGTAGATCAATATGATTAGATCAAGATGAGATGAGATAGCATAAGATTGCTTTCAACGGATGGATCATGAATGACTAATCTTATGAGATCTTTGGAAATGAATGGGATTTACATCCTAACCCCAAAGGAAAAGTTTTTTTTAATCTTCGCACATTTTATCAGTGTTACCTGAAGGCATCAATCCTAACCCTAATCTAGCGGAGTGGAGAGAGGATCTCGACTCATGACTTTGTTTGTGTACCTAGGACCGATCGTAGCCATTGAAAGATGGACTACGGCCTAATCTAGACACAAATGGGTAGGATATCCTAAACTAGGCTCACACACACAATTGGGTAAGATATCCTAAACTAGGCTCACACACGTGATGCACATGTGTTCGTATACTACATGCATGTGTGGGTTAATCTAGGGGTAAGGCCAAGAGTTCCCTTAGCGCGAATCTATGTTCGATATACTGTACCAGTGTCCGGTGTATCAGTACGTGAACAAGAGATCCGTTTACGTACCATAAAGGTACTAGGCTAAGGGTGGAATGCTTCTCTAGCACAGAGGCACCAGGTGATGAAATCCCAGTCAACCATGCTAGATAACACTCCGGGTTCCTAAAATAGGACGTGTGTGCATGTGAGATGCAGGGGTTTAGATGAAAGTGATGTAAGTGTGTGCAATAAGTTCGCGCAATCTATGATGCCTTCAGGTTTTGTTAGATTAAGTTTGAGTAAATGTGATGAGAAAATAAAGCATACAAACTAATCTAACAAGCATAAAAGAGATAGAGTTTTCATGAGCCAGTTGAAATAGATTCAAATGAGTAATCTTTTGGAATTGTAATGAAGTTAGGTTATCCCCAGCAGAGTCGCCAGTCTGTGGGACCCGATCCCGCGAGAGGGGTGGTGGCGCGAGAGCCGCCACGCACTATCTCTTGGTCTCTCGTACCCACGCGATTGGCGTGTGCCTTTTATTATTAATTTTAATTCATCTTTTATGTGAACTTGGGATCACTAAGGCAATCCGAATTCCACACAAAAGAGACTGACAGAGTCGCCACCTAGATGTGGGATCTAGGACCCATAATTAACCAGAAATCTAGACTCGCTACCTGGTTACAAGAATGGAAGGTATGGGGATTTATCCACCACATGCACCATTCCTGCCCGATAATCGGTCTTCAATTCCAAAAGTTAACTCTTTTAAATTCATTTTTAATGGCTCATTCAACTCTCTGTTAATGTGCTATCTATGTGACATGCATCCTATGATCTAATTTCAATGTGAATCCTAAATGTGTATCTTGATTTCTTAATTGGTTTGGATTCAATCTAAGTGAAAGTTCTCCTAAAATTCTAATTTCATGGAAAATCCTAAGTGATTTGATTGTTTCAACAGTTTTAAAAGTGATTAGCCCGAGTCCCCAGATGATCTGGTATTCATCCAAAGAAGCCTACGTATCCCCGCCTCCACGAGAATCAAGGCAACGTAGTTCTTCGCGCCTATTCTAAGCTAGGATGCCTAAGACACCTAGACTTCTATCCTAGACTCGATCTAAAAGACCGAACCGGTTATTAAAGTTTCTTGTACGATTATTTAAATTTCAGTGAATTGTGGATTTTATGACACCCTATATGCCCTAACTAAATGCAGATTAGCCCTAAGCTAATGCAGGTGGTTCTTACAACCTATGTGTGACTAGGCTGTATTTCCTAAGGAAAACCAAGGGTGGACTAGCGTATCCTACTCTAGTCATCACTCGGCGACATGGATCGCCGACTGACCGGACGGAGGCGCTCCTATAACTCTAGGACAGACCCCTAACTCTAAAAACAAGCACACAACAAACAAACAATCAAACTACCTATCAAAAGAAAAACCCTAACTCTAAAACTCTCTATCTAGGAGAAACTCCTAACTCTAGAGGAAGATCTTTTGAAAATAAGATTTTAAAGGTTTTTGAAGAAAGTTTAAGATATTATTTACAAAAAAGGTTTGGCTGGACTTGGGATATAAATCCCAAGCTGCACTACGTACCTCGGAAGAGGATCAAGCCAACGTAGTTCGAAAATCGAACTCGCCTAATACGCTTCTAAAAGAAACACTCAACACTTTAGATTTTTTTTAAGGTTTTTGATGTTTTCAAATGTTTTTTGAGTTTTAAATTTCTAATGTTTTTGGATTTTATAGCTTTTCCAATGCTCAGGACCTTAAAATATTTTTAATCTTAAAGGGAACACGCAAGTAATACCACAAACTAGGGCAAAGCCCTAAAGCAAAAGGGGAAACCCCGAATAAGCAACTAGCGTCTCAAAGAGACAAACCACAACAAGAAAGATAGCGTCCCAAGAAGAGAGAAAATGGTCCAAGATCCTAAGCAAGCAAAGCTCTAATAAGACTGAGTTAGCCTCTAATCAAAAGCGAAGTAATCAACAACTCTAAAGGAGAAACTCCGAACTAACAACACTAAAGAGGGGAACAAATGAGTCAGAGACTCTCTAATACTACAACTTAGAGGAGGAATGAGTCAAAGACTCCCAAATAACGCCAACAGAAGAACCAATGAGTCAAAGACTTCCTAGTAGTACAACAAAAGAACGAATGAGTCAAAGACTCTCTAAAAGAAATGGAAACATGAGTCAAAGACTCCAATAACACCAACTAAAGGATAGATGAGTCAAAGACTCTCTAAAAGAAAAGGAAACACGAATTTGCACATTTGGCAGAGTTAAAACACCCAGCCGGGCCGGACAGCTACCTAGCCCTAGGGTGCAACAAATGTGCAACCCAATACCCATAAGGGTAGGGGTATGAAGCCAAGCCGAGTAGGGCGTTCTTCCAAAACCAAACGGCGCACAAAGAGGACTAACGAGAGAATGAGACCGGGCGGGTCTTCCAAACACACACAAAGATGAAGGTGCTTTAGAGATTTTAAGATGATTTTCACTTAATTTTTTATTTTTTTAATGGATTTTACCAATTTTTAACCATATGAGTGATTTTACAAGTGAAGCTGTTGCAAACGAACTCGAAATGAGTTGAAACTTCTCCACCAACAAGATATGATGAGATGTAATTTACTGGAAGATTTTTACAGATTTTTACATTAAACTCATATTTAATATGGATTTAAAAATTAATTAACCAGATTGCAAAAATAACACATAAACTACTAGAAATGGATATCTAAATTCCATGAAATTTCTACAGTAGTAAGAGATAAGTGAAAATAGCATGCTGTGAGATTTCCATGAATTTAGAAAACTATTTACTATCAGTTTCGGATTTTTCAAATTTCAAACCAGATTATGAATTAACACTACAGCTCATATGAAACAAGATCCAAATCACTTGAAAATTTTACAGAAGCAAGAAGTATAGAATTTAAGACTACTGTAAAACTTTGGAGAATTTTATCTGTGATTTGACGTCAGTAACAATTCTCCCAAAATCTGATAATTTTCAAAGAATGCGTAAAATAATATACCAAACAAAATCCAAAAATTCTCACAAATTCATGGTAGAATGTATCATTATCATATTATTTTCTCACGAAATTTCATTATTTTTGGAATCTGTTTAGTATATCGTTTAGTTTTCTTTGTTAAAAATCATGCAAAAATCCGAAAATATACCAAATAATTCTAAAAAAAATTCCGAGAACGGTGTACCTACCTGTGATCGAAATCCTCGCCGAATCCGAGAGCCGAAAAACTCAAAAATTCCGCCTCCGTGCGATCGCTTCCGCTTTCTTTCTCTTTTTGCTTCTTTTTTGTTTCTTTTTCTTCTTTTCTTGTTTCTTTTCTTTTTTTTTCTTTTCAACCCCTCATAGCAACTTTGTTAGAACACATGATAGAAGAGAAATGAGTTCTCCCTCCCTCTTACTCACCCTCATTGAACCATTTATAGCAAAGGAATGGGAGGGTGGTGGCCACCATTGTGGACTTATTCCATGGTAGGTGGCCACCATTGTGGACATATTCCATGGTAGGTGGCCACCATTGTGGACATTGAATTTTGACATGTGTGTGGCCCCATGCATGTTTTTTAAAGTTCTTTTGAGTAGGTAAAAGATAACCCAAATGGGTCCCATATGTGACCAAATTCCCAATTGTGCATAAAATCATATGCCCCACTCCAAAGTATGATCGGAACCGTTCATTTGATGGGCGACAATGTGATTTAATTTGTGCTCCGCTAATCAATCCTATGGGCTGATCCAAGCCATCCAATAGATCAAAATGTGAATATGTTACCCCATTTTTAAATCACTCCTATTTGATGATCCGAACCGTCCATTTGATGGGCGACAATTGATGATCTTGACCGTTCAAATGGTGGGTCGCAATGTAAATTGGTTGTGCCCCCTTAAATCATTCCTCTATGACGATCCAGACCATCCAATTGATGGGTCCCCTACCTAAGTAGGTTGTGTCCTCCTAAATCATTTCAATGGGCTGATCCGAGTAACTCAACCTGATGATCGAAACAAAATTGGTTGTTAAAACGACTTCTCTGAGATCTTGACCGTTCTCTTGATGATCATCTTTAGGTGTTGGATCGAAGTAGGTTCAAAACTCATTTTTCACTAAAACAATGTGCGGGCCACCCTGTTTGATCCAAATCTAAACAAATGCTCAAGACGGGCCCATCAATCGGATCCAAATTCTCTCTTGTTCGGATTCTTGGGAATAATCTCTCTCAACACTTAACGGAAAAGTGCGAAACATGGCGGAAATGATTGAACGGGATTTCGCCCAAGCATAGCGAACTTGGGTCCGGTCAAAATGGGGTGTCTACAGCAACAATTAAAGTCGTCCATGTCACTCTGATTGATAATCATCCCTTCAGATTTCTCAAAGTGGTAACGGACCGCATTGAAGTCCCCTATCAGAATCCAAGGTTCTTGAATAGTATTGCTTAAGGTCTCCATGTCTTGCCAGAGGATTTTACGATCACCCCCATAATTCCTCCCGTAGACATTAGTGAGAAGGAATGTCTGGTGAGTTTGAAGCAGAGTGACTCTAGCATGAATGAATTGACTAGAATCATTAAGGATATCTAATTACACATGATCCGGATCCTAGAGAGTCCAAACACACCCTTTAATAACATGATTGTAGTTGCCAAAAAATTGCCAAGAGCTACAGACATCATAGACATGATCTCTCATGATCTGTCTTCTGGCTTTAGTTTCCTGGAGACAACAGATAGGAGCATTTGAGTTCATAATCAGGTTGTACACTTCACCTTTCTTACTCGCCGAGCAGATCCCTCTAATATTCCAGGAGGCAATAATCTTCATTAAGAACTGATATTGAGGGAGGATACTGGGGCTATCAAAGGAGCATTTTCTTCAATATCAGAAATCAGTGTTTCTTCCGAATAGTTTTGGCTGATTCCTTCTACTCTAGTATCAGAGAGCATACCTGACATAACTTCAGTTTTGCTTCTTTGGGTTTGGATACCAGGAGACCACTTCTTCTTTAATGCAAGGGATGAGTCTTCCTTATCTGATCCTGATAACTGGTCTTCAGCGGGATTGGATTGAGACTCTGTTTTCTTCTTACGAATAATCCTGCGAGGATGCCGAACATTTTCCTCTAAATTGTCAGCTTCAGTGAGGGCTGGCAAATTAGCTGAGTTTTCCGTAGTAGAAATTTGTTGTCTGTGAGTAGTAATAGGCATGCAATTAAGGGTGTCAATTTTGGCTCGGGCTCGGAAGCTCGCTCGAGCTCGGCTCGAATCCTTAGCGAGCCGAGCCGAGCCCGAGTTAGTCCAGGCTCGGCTCGGCTCGGCTCGTTAAGGCTCGTTAAGAATTTAATATGTTTAAATATATATATTATATATTAATATATACACTAAAAGGGTTGTCTAGGGAGTGAAAGGGGGAGGCAAAATATGTCACTTCTTTTTTGGAACCCCATTTGTTACTTGGACCACCCCCTAGTGTAAAAAGAGTAGTAAAAAAACACTAGATAGGGCTGTCCAGGGAAAATGAGGGGTGTAAAATTAATATGACTCGAGCTCGATAAGGCTGAGCCTGACCGAGCCGAGCCTGGTTCGAGCCCGAGCCCGAGCCCGAGCCCGAGCCCGAGCCCGAGCCGAGCCTGGATTTTGAGCTTAACGAGCCGAGCTTGGCCTGGCCAAGCTCGGCTCGGCTCGGCTCGTTTACACCCCTACCTGCAATCCACAGACTTTTCCCTTTGAGAATTACTAATCAGCTGACCCTGAGTAGGTCTCACTGAGTTAATCATTGGCTCTTTTTCAAGTTCCTTTTTATCATTTTCATTCATCTCCCCCAAAATGGAATAATGGTTATGGGTTTTTAAAAAAGGGCCCGGAATGGTATTCTTTGCAACATTTGGGTTGATAACTATGCTATTGAGCTCTCCCGTGAGCAATTTATCTTCAACTTTATCATTCTGCTGGTCTTCCTCCAACTCAATAATCGCCCCCTCATTTTCTCTAATTTCAGTTGTTTCCTTAGCAGTTTCCTTTATTCTCCACACCTGTTTTTGTTTGAGTTCTTTGGAAGGCACCGCATTTTTCGCACAAGCTTCTGTGGTATGACTGAAATTACTACAGTGTTTACATGCAACCGGTTTCCAGTCATACTCCACCTCCTGATTATGGACACCCTTAGAAGTGTGGATAGGGATAAACTCAGGGTACGACGACCCTGCTTCCATCTCGATGCACAACCGAGCGTAGCTCAGTCTTCTCATTTCCGCAGTATATGCATCCATATATAGCGGATTACCAATATAGCTAGCAATTTTGCTTATGCCCTCGGCACTCCAGAATTGCAACGACAAACCTGGAAACCTTACCCAGATTGGAACAGAGGATAAGCTAAGTTTTTCCAACGGGGTGTCAGCGCTCCATCTCCTCAAAACTAATGGTCTGCCTCCATAGGAGTGATCGCATGATTCCAGCACATTATCGCAATCTTCTCCACAAGTAAAATTAAATAAGTAGAATCCCTTGTTTAGAGAAAATATTTGTAGATCTCCCTTAATCTTCCATTTCCTCTGGAGGTTTTCCCTCAGATTTTGAAAATACGGCCTTCGACCGATGAAGTAACCCACCAGGCTATTGGACCATTTACTCCCAATATCCATAATTTCTTTGTCTGCAAAATATATCTTTTTATCTCCTTCCTCCGTTAACTCGGGTTTCCTGAACCTCAGCTTCGACGATTTCTTCTCCTCACTCCTGAAAAATAGTGATTTCCATGGGTTATGATCCCTCTTTTGTTGATCAGTACTGTCTTGAGTTTTTTCAGCAAAAGTTTCTCTCTGTGAAGAGCTTCCCTTTTTCGGTGAAACTGATGCCTTTCCCTGGGCTGGGAAAATCTTCAACTTTTTCCTCAGCCAACTTTGGATTTATCTGTGGGCCCTCATTGATTGGAGAGGTCTGTGGGGGATGTCCTACATATCTGACTAAGACAATCAGTTGTCACTTTCTGTACAGCAAGAGCGGGAAAATTTTCATTTTTGAATTTTGGAGGCTCTTAGTTAGCCATAGAGTTAGCTGAGTTTGAAGAAGGCGAGTTGTGCTGAGTTAAACGAGACTCCCTTTGGGGAGACTTAACGGGTGACTCACTACCTGGATTAGTAGTGCATAGGAAAAGATCGAAGGTAGGAGGAGGAGGCGCAGGTGTTTCGAATTTTTCTGATGGAATACGAACTGTTTCCGAGCTCCTTCAACTTTACTGTGGGAAGGTTCAACTTTGGCACTTTTCTTATTAATGCTTTTCTTCTCTCCAGAGGATGAGGGTGATGCCTTTCCAGCAACTTTTGCATTATTTTTAGGGAAGATTTTGTGAATTTGTGTGCCCCTCTTGAAGTGGGTGGTGTGGTCCAAGCTCACATAAGAACAGCTTGGAAAACAGGAACTAACTGAAGCAGAGCGGGACAGGAAGGGCTTAGGCCCTTGGATGCCACTAACAGTGAAACTGAAAGAAGATGGAGTCAAACCCAATTTGTCTTCTCGACACATTTGCAGCGGGTTCCTCGGGTCATGAAGGACTTGGGTCCTTGCAAGGGAACTTGAAGGGCTGGGCCCTCGAACAGACTCTGTAGGACCCGATCCCGCGAGAGGGTCGCGAGCGCGCGAGGCACGACACTCTCTCTTGGTCTCTCGTACCCACGCGGTTGGCGTGTGCTTTTTATTATTGATTTTAATTACCCAACTAAGCAGGCAGCAACCAAGCCATAGGGTGCAAACAAAAGTGCAACCCAGTACCCATAAGGGCAGGGGTAAGCCGCCGAGCCTAGCAAGGTGTGATTTAATTCATCTTTTCTGTGAACTTGGGATCACTAAGGTAATCCGAATTCCACGCAAAAGAGAGTGATAGAGTCGCCACCTAGATGAGGGATCTAAGACCCATAATTGACCAGAAATCTAGATTCGTTACCTGATTACAAGAATGGAAGGTATGGGGAATTACCACCACAAGCATCATTCTTGCCCGATAATCGGTCTTCAATTCTAAAAGTTAACTCTTTTAAATTTCTTTTAAATGGCTCACTTAACTCTACATTAATGTGCGAACTACGTGACATGCATCCTAAAATCTAATTTCAATGTAATTCCTAAATGTGCATCTTGATTTCTTAATTTGTTTGAATTCAATCTAAGTTAATGTTCTTTTGAAAGCTAGTTTCATGGAAAATCCTAGGTATTTTAATTAATTTAGTTAAGGATTCATAAGAAAGTAATATACAAAACCCCACCATTTATTTGTGGGGCCGACTCGTGATTGGTATGCTATCAAGCATCCAAGCTGCCTACGTACCCAAGCCTCATTGGGATCAGAGTCGACGTAGTTCGGTGCACCTAATTTAAGTTACTTCTGCCTAACTCATCTAGGACACCGATCTAGACTGGATTGACTGTTTCAACAGTTTTAAAAGAAATTATTTAGTTCAAGTTGAAGATTTTATTATCCTACGACTTCATCTAAGATGCTATATGGTCCTATCCAAGTGCAAGACGTCCCTTAGACTAATGCAGGTTAGCCTACATCCTAGGTAACTAGGTTTGTCCTAGGGGAAAATTGGGTGACTAGTGTAACTAGATCTATGGCACGGTTGCTATCCATAGCAAACGGCCGTGATGAGGCTGGACTCCCAACTCTAGAACTCGACTGATTTTTTATTTTCAAGGATTTTGTATTCCTAAATATCTAAGGGATACCAAAGGTTCTATGGTTTGCCAATTTCGGCCTCGAATCACAATCATGTATGGGAATCGTGCTCTCAACCCTTGTATAATTTAGCAAGTAAGTTATAGTATCTTATTGCCTGGCATATTTCTCAGGATTTTCGTGGATAGTGGACCTCGGAGCCAATATCATACTATAATTTACGCACTCCAATTATGCAGGATTAATCGCAATTAGTATACGATTGTGGTTGCGATCTCGACAGTTAGACTATCGCGGTATAGCAAACTTACATGGGAGATCTATGAACTCTAAGGTTTTTATTTCAAACAAGTTGGGAATTAAATTCATGATGTAAAGTTAAGATTTGTTGGAGGTTTTTATTGACTTTTGTGTTGATTTGCTATTAAATTATGATGTATTAACATTAAGACCAGATTACTAGGATTACAAAGAAATCGTAAGAAATTGAACTATAAATTAGTTGAAACTTTTTTCGTAACAAAATATGGATGATTGTGGCTAATTGAAAAAATTTCATGAATTATCATTAAGATTTGATATATATTTTTGATTTTTTAAAATTCAAATCAGATTATAGATTAACACATCAACCTATAGTATATCAATTGCAAATTAACCCAAACTTTCACAGAATAGATATATAGATGATTATAGCTTACTGAACAAATTTCATGAATTTTCATTAAGATTTGATATCAATGTTCGATTTCTCAAAATTCAAATCAGTTCATAAATTAACACAGTAACCTATAGCATATTAATTTCAAATCGACTCAAACTCTTACAATATAAATATAATCATGAAATTAGACTACTGTATGACTTTCATGAATTTTTATTACGATCTAATGCCAATTGAAATTCACACAAAAATCTGATGAAACCAAAGAATTACTTAAAAAGCAAACCTAATGGTATTCTAAAATCAAATAAAAATTTTTAGTAGATATATAATAGATTATAAAATTTTCTATCAAAATTTCAAAACTTAAAAATTAAATCTCCTCCATAAAATTGATTTTTAAATAGAAAAGGAGAATTTATTTCCTAGGAATTGAAACTCATTTATTAAAATAAATTACAAAACCATATTAAAACTTTGCAAAACCAATTAAAATTTTTTCTCTAATATTCCAGTAACCTAAGTTACCGGTTTGTAAAGAAAAATTTCAAAAATTTACTAATTTAATATGAAAAAGAATTACGGCACTTAAACCGAAGAATCGATTAGAAAACAGTAACGAAAACATTTTTTTCAAAATTATATTCCCTAAAACTTCAATTTATAATTAAACATGAGTTCTGGAAAGTTTCATCAATTTTTAAAATCGTTTGATATTTGTTAAAAATAACCCAAAATTAAAATAAATTAAAACCGGATTAAAAAACATCAAAAAATTCCAAACATTTTATAGTGAACTGGAAATCCAAAAATCGGTTTGGAAACAAAATTTCATGAATTTTGGACTTGATTGGACCCGTTTTCCATTTTATTCTTCAAGAAATAACCCTTTGTTGGGTTAACTTTCAAAAAATAGAACGGAAACCGAGGCGGTCAAACCATGCTCAAAGATCATGATTTCTAGTAGTTTTAGAATTTTTAGAACCCTAAAAAAAATTCGTTTTTTGAAAATGATCATTTTTTCAAACACTTGCTTTGAAAATTCTATTTAAATACATATTGAAAAGAAAAGAAAGAAATTCAAGATTTATGTGGAGGAAAATTAATTTTTGGACGAAATTTTAGATTTTAAAAGCCTATAATCTATGTTATAACATACTGGAATTTTAAAAGAAAACTCATACATTTGATGCTTCAAAAAATAAAACCCTAGCATGCTTTTTTAATTCGCAAAGAAGGGAAATTCTTACCGTCGATCGCAATCCGTATCTCTTGGGATGGTAATCCGAGATATTTGCTTTGTCCAACCCTTTGATACGATGAAAAAGACCCAAAGAACACCCCAAAGATCCTTGATGTGTGATTTGTTGAAGAAGAAAAGGGAATTCAAGAATACTTTTTGTGAAGAACCCTTGAGAGAAAGAGATGAACACACTTCAAGAGAGAAGAGGTCTTTTTCTCTTCTTTTTTTTTTCTTGGGAGGAGAGAGATAAAGGATGAATTTGGATTTTTTTGAATCTTCCTTGGATTGTTTGCTTTTATTTTTATACAAAAAAGCTAAGGTTAAGAGAGAAATTTAAGATCGTTCCCCTGCTAAGTTGAAAACCCGAAAGGGCGGCTTAGGCAAAAGCTAAGGGGATAGCCTGCTGAATCGAAAACCTAGAAGGGCGGTTCAGGCAAAAGTTAAGGCCACCACGGTCCGCCAAGTTAAAAACCCTGAAGAGGTGACTTGGTCATGGTAAGAGAATCATTGTAAGAAGGCTACAGCCGGTATCAGGACTGAAGATCAACTGAAGTTCAAGCAAATTCAAGTGACATCCTCAAAACTGGGGGCATTGGAGCTAAGCAATCCTAGGAGTTGTAATTAAATCATTGAGGCATTACTATTTTAAGGAAAAAGTCCAGTGTTTACCAATTAAAAAAAAAAAAATATTCCTTGAAAGGATAGACTTACCAAATAAAACGTTAACTAAGTCAGAAGCATTACTGTGTCTGTCAGTGTAGTTAATCAATCGTTGTTATTCTATGTTCATTCCTTCAGAGCTCCTCAATCCTTTGAGTAGTGTCTTTTATCTAAGTTTTCTCTTTAGAAAGAGTCAATCGTCGTTCCTATGTCCAAATGATGTAACTGTCTTGGTGAAGGAGGCCCGGCCTAGGCAGCTCCCTTCAATTGTACCTGAAAGAGCTCGAGAATTTAGTCAAACAACTTCATTTCAAAAAAGATCAGCTCAGAAAAATTCAGAAGTGGAAACATCAGAAAGCCCAGCTTCCGTAAAAAGATCATACCTCAAAAAGGCATCTTAAACTTGGAAGAGCCTCAGATGCAATGATGGTCGAGCCAATTTCTCAGAAAGATGAACCGTTAAAATTCAGAATTTCCTTCCAGTTAGTTAAATACTTTCCTGGTCAAGAAATGTTTATCTAAACACCTATCAAGAGGCAAGTCCCACTTTTCCATGATTATATCCAAGAGAGCCGCTGTTCTAGATTACCAATTTCAAGTGTCTTGTTCAAGGTTTCAGTCATCCAAATCCCCAAAGACAAGACCAGCAGTCTCTTTGAGAAAAATCTTGTTGAAGTTTCATAAAAGTGTTTCTAATCCATTCTTGTTAGTAATGGTTCTTCGGTTTGCCGTTTCATCATTCGTCAAAGTCCTAGTTTCCGATATCTTTGTCAGGCACGATCTATAACATCCTCGATTTCATTAAGTTCAAAAAAATCAAAAATTCATCAAATCCAATCCTATGTCAAATTCAAGTTCATGAAAAATCTCTAAATTCTTCGTTGTTGAATTCATCAATCAAAGCTATCTTGTTTCTTTGAGCCTGTTTGTGAACGGTGCCTCTTTTCTCGAGTCCATTTCTAAATGGTCTCATCTTCTCCTTGAACCCGTTTGTGAACGGTGTCTCATTTTTCTGAGTCCATTTATGGTCTCATGTCCTCCTTGAGCCCGTTTGTGGACGGTGCCTTATTTCTGAAAAATCAAAAATTCATCAAATCCAATCCTATGTCAAATTCAAGTTCATGAAAAAACTCTAAATTCTTCATTGTTGAATTCATCAATCAAAGCTATCTTGTTTCTTTGAGCCCGTTTGTGAACGGTGCCTCGTTTCTCGAGTCCATTTGTGAATGGTCCCGTCTTCTCCTTGAACCCGTTTGTGAACGGTGTCTCATTTTTCTGAGTCCATTTGTGAATGATCTCATGTCCTCCTTGAGCCCGTTTGTGGACGGTGCCTTATTTCTGAAAAATCAAAAATTCATCAAATCCAATCCTACGTCAAATTCAAGTTTATGAAAAATCTCTAAATTCTTCGTTGTTGAAGCTATCTTGTTTCTTTGAGCCCGTTTGTGAACGGTGCCTCATTTCTCGAGTCCATTTATGAATGGTCTCATGTTCTCCTTGAGCCCGTTTGTGAACGGTGCCTCGTTTCTCGAGTCCATTTGTGAATGGTCTCGTCTTCTCCTTAAGCCCGTTTGTGAACGGTGCCTCGTTTCTCGAGTCCATTTGTGAATGGTCTCGTCTTCTCCTTGAGCCCGTTTGTGAACGGTACCTCATTTTCTGAGTCCATTTGTGAATGGTCTCTTATTCTCCTTGAGCCCGTTTGTGAACGGTGCCTCGTTTCTCGAGTCCATTTGTGAATGGTCTCGTCTTCTCCTTAAACCCGTTTGTGAACGGTGCCTCGTTTCTCGAGTCCATTTGTGAATGGTCTCGTCTTCTCTTTGAGCCCGTTTGTGAACGGTACCTCATTTTCTGAGTCTATTTGTGAATGGTCTCATGTTCTCCTTGAGCACGTTTGTGAACAGTGCCTCGTTTCTCGAGTCCATTTGTGAATGGTCTCGTCCTCTCCTTAAGCCCGTTTGTGAACGGTACCTCATTTTCTGAGTCCATTTGTGAATGGTCTCATGTTCTCCTTGAGCCCGTTTGTGAACGGTGCCTCGTTTCTCGAGTCCATTTGTGAATGGTCCCGTGTTCTCTTTGAGCCCGTTTGTAAACGGTACCTCATTTTCTGAGTCCATTTGTGAATGGTCTCTTATCCTCCTTGAGCCCGCTTGTGAAAGATGTCTCATTTTCTTTAAAAAACCGCTTGAGAACGATCTTTGTTCTTTCTCTTCGGAATCCATTCGAAACTGGTATCTCATTCTCTCGTTGCCCGTTTGTGAACGGCACCGCATCAGGATTTCTTATTATGTTCTAATTCTAGGATTTCATTTAGGGTCTTGCATTAGGTAGTAAATGTTTGCGTCTAGGCTCCGTTTTGTGTAGAGTCTTTTGTCGATTAAAGCTACGCAAAATGGCTCTGTCATTTTGACTTTGGTATTCGATGACTACGTCATCTCTACCAAAGAGGGGCATCTGTAGACACCCCATTTTGCTCTACCTTAATCGATAAAGAAATTAGGGTTTGTTTTCCGTCGGTTTTCCAATGTCTTTCTTTCCCGCATCCGTTTGTTACATTTCTAAATATTTTTGGTCATTTCCGTCGTGTTTCGCATTTTCCCGCTAAATGTTGAGAAGGATTATTCAGAAAAATCTAAACTAGGGAGAATTTGTACCCGTTTGTGTGGGACCCGCTGGTGTGGGACCTGCTAGTGTGGGACCTGCTAGTGTGGGACCCGTTTGTGTGGGACCCGTTTCTGTGGGACCCGCTGATGTGGGGCCCGCTTGTGTAGGGCCCGCTGATGTGGGACCCGCTTGTGCGGAACCCGCTGATGTGGGACTCACCATTAGCATGACTTAACTTTCTCTACCATTTCCACTAACTTCATTTTTCCCTTTAAAATAACACCATTATCTCCATTACCATTATATATTCCATTATCCCCACCACCATTCCCACCATTACCATTATATATTCCATTATCCCCACCACCATTCCCACCATTACCATTATATATTCCATTATCCCCACCACCATTCCCACCATTACCATTATATATTCCATTATTCCCACCACCATTCCCACCATTACCATTATATATTCCATTATTCCCACCACCATTCCCACCATTACCATTATATATTCCATTATTCCCACCACCATTCCCACAATTACCATTGTTTATTTCCATTATTCTCCACCACACCCACCATTCACATTATATATTCCATTATTCCCCACCACAATTCCCACCATTACCATTATATATTCCATTATTCTCCACCACACCCACCATTCTCATTGTTTATTTCCATTATTCTCCACCACACCCACCATTCTCATTGTTTATTTCCACCTCTCCACTAAGTTTTTCACTATATAAAGAGAGGTGATGAGAGGAGAAAAAAAAAAAAAGGAACACATTGTTTTTGGATAGTTTTCTCTTTCTCTCCCTCAATATCTCTCACTCTCTCACTCTCACACTATCATTATCTACTTTCTCTCCTTATTTGTTTCTCCCCATCTCACTCCCTTGTTCCATATAAAAAAAAATATAAAAGAAAATAAAACAAAGAAAAAGAGAAAGAAAGCGGAAGCGGATCAAGCGGCGGTGCGATTTTCGAATTTTTCGGCTCTCGGATTCGGCGAGGATTTCGATCACAGGTAGGTACTTAATTTTTAGATTTTTCTAGAATTATTTGGTATATTTGCATGATTTTTAGTATTTAATTGGATTTAGTTGAAAATTAAATATGTATGCTCAAAATCATGATCTCCATGAGTGTTTCGAAAATAAAATATATACTAAATGAATTCCAAAATTAATGAAATTTCGTGGGAAACTAATATGATACCAGTACATTCTACCATGAAATTTTGAGAATTTTGAGAATTTGTTTGGTATATTATTTTATGCTTTCTTTGAAATTTACCAGCTTTTGGAGGAATTGTTACTGACATCAGATCACAACTAAAATTCTTAAAATTTTTACAGTAGTCTTCAATCTCACATTTCTAGTGACTGTAAAAGTTTCAAGTGATTTGGATCTGGTTTCATATGGGATGTAGGGTTAATTCATAATCTGGTCTGAAAATTAAAAAATCTGAAACTGATAGTAAATGGTTTCCAAAATTCATGAAAATTTCTCAGTATGTTATTTTTACTTATATCTTATTAATGTAGAAATTTCATTGAATTTAGATTCATATTTCTAGTGGTTTCTGTGTTATTTGTGCAATCTGGTCAATCAATTGTTAAATCGAAATTAAATATGAGCTTAATGTAAAAATCTGTAAAACTCTTTCCGTAAGCTACATTTCATCATATCTTGCTGCTGTAGAAATTTCAACTCATTTCGAATTCGTTTGCTACAATTTCACTTGTAAAATCACTCATATGTTTAAAATTGATAAAATTCATTGAAAATCCGAAATTAATTGAAAATCATCTGAATATTTCTAAAGAACCTTAAATCTCTGTCACACATTAACTCCTTAATCCATTGAAACAGAAATCTTAGGATCATTAGAATTCCCTGGAAAAATGGTCAGTGCATCCATAATCGTATCCCAATTGCAACCGATCTTTGACAATTTGAATACTTAAGCTATAGCATGTTGTTGGCTCCGAGGTTACTGTCCACGGAAATCCTGAGATATGCCAGGCAATAAGATGTTATAACCTAAGTATTAAATTGCGCAAGGAAAGAACGCACGATTCCCTTCCTTGGATGCTATTCTGGGCCGAAATTGGTGAACCCTAGAACCATTGGTAATCCTCAAGTGTCCATAAATCGAAAATCCATGAAATCTGAAATTAATTAACTTCAAGAATTTGAATTGATTTGTCTCGAGTCTTCCGGAACCATTGGATTATGGTTTCCAATCTAAGAACCATTAGAGCCCAATTTAGGAACACTAGTGTTGTGTCGTGTCCTAAGTTTTAGGGAGTCCTAGAGTTAGGAGTCCAGCCTCATCACGGACGCTTGCTATGTATAGCAACCGTACCATAGATCTAGTTACACTAGTCGCCCAATCTTTCCTTAAGACAAGCATAGTAAACTAGGATGTAGGCAAACCTGCATTAGTCTAAGGGACAACTTGCATTCAGATAAGAATCATATAGCATCTTAGATGAAATCCTAAGATAATAAAATCCTCAACTTGAATTAAATAATTCCTCTTAAAACTGTTGAAACAGTCAAATCCGTCTAAGTCGGTGTCCTAGTTGAGTTAGGCATATGTAGCTTAGCTTAGGTGCACCGAACTACGTCGACTCTGATCCCAGTGAGGCTTGGGTACGTAGGCAGCTTGGATGTCTGACGGCATACCACCCGCGAGTCGGCACCACAACAAATTGTGGTGTTTTGGATATTAATTTTCTTGTAAATGCTTAATCAAATCATTTAGGGCTTTCCATGAAATTAGAATTCTAGGAGAACTTTCACTTAGAATGAATCCAGACAAATTAATAAATCAAGATACACATCTAGGATTCACATTGAAATTAGATTCTAGGATGCATGTCACTTAGTTCGCACATTAACATAGAGTTGAATGAGCCATTTAAAATAAATTTAAAAGAGTTAGCTTTTGGAATCGAAGACCGATTATCGGACAAGAATGGTGCATGTGGTGGATAACTCCCCATACCTTCCATTCTCGTAACCAGGTAGCGAGTCTAGATTTCTGGTTAATTATGGGTCCTAGATCCCACATCTAGGTGGCGACTCTGTCAGTCTCTTTCGTGTGGAATTCGGATTGCCTTAGTGATCCCAAGTCCACAGGAAAGACGAATTCAAATCAACAAATAAAATGCACACGCCAATCGCGTGGGAACGAGAGACCAAAGGAGAGCGCGCGGCGGCTCGCGCCCCACGCCCCTCTCGCGGGATCATGTCCCACAGTCTGGCGACTCTGCTGGGGACCACCTAACTTCATTAAAATTTCAAAAGATAATTCATTTGAATTTAATTTAAACTGGCTCATAAAAACTCTATACTTGTTAGATTAGTTTGTCTCGTTTTATTTTCTCATCACATTTTACTCGAACTTAATTTAACAAAACCTGAAGGCATCATAGATTGCGCGAACTTATTGCACACACTTACATCACTTGCATCTAAACCCTTGCATTTCACATGCACACACGTCCTATTTTAGGAACCCGGAGTGTTATCTAGCATGGTTGACTGGGATTTCATCACCTGGTGCCTCTGTGCTAGAGAAGCATTCCACCCTTAGCCTAGTACCTTTATGGTGCGTAAACGGATCTCTTGTTCACGTACTGATACGCCGGACACTGGTACAGTATATCGAACATGGATTCGCGCTAAGGGGACTCTTGGCCTTACCCCTAGATTAACCCATACATGCATGCAGTATACGAACACATGTGCACCACATGTGTGAGCCTAGTTTAGGATATCTTACCCATTTGTGTCTAGATTAGGCCGTAGTCCATCTTCCAATGGCTACGATCGGTCCTAGGTACACAAACAAAGTCATGAGTCGAGATCCTCTCTCCACTCCGCTAGATTAGGATTAGGGTTGATGCCTTCAGGTAACACTGTTAAAATGTGCGAAGACTAAAAACTTTTCCTTTGGGGTTAGGATATAAATCCCATCATTTCCAAAGATCTCATAGGATTAGTTATTCTTGATCTACCCGTTGAAAGTAATCCTATGCAATCTCACATTTTGATCATGTGTCTATCATTCGTCTCTTGTGGGATTCGATTGTGTCTTCATTGGCGGAAATTGTGTCTCAATCATTTGATTGTGCAATCTTGATGATCCAATCTTGCCTGTACCCTTGATCTCTTCCTCCTCTAGGGGCTACCTTTTTCAAGAATATTTCTGCTAAATCCTTCAGAGTTTACTCTCATAATCCTTGAACTAAGGGCATTCCCCTCATCATTTGGATTCATTCTATTGTCCCAATTACTTGCTTAAATGTGTAATATTTTTCAGTCATTGAGAAGAAACACTCCATGAATGCCAAGCTCATATACCTCGTGTTCATTATTTCCATGACAGGGCACTAAACACCATAGCTAACCCTACTATTCCTTGGGTTCGGATCTCTTCTCGATTGCAGAGGAAATCTGTCTCCCCGCCACCTTCTCTGAGGACCCCAGCATCTCCTTCTTTCCCATCCTCATCCTCCCCAATGGCAGAAAACCAGAACAGTAGTCTTCCACCCGCTGCTATTACCGATACTCTCACCTTGATTCTCCGGCAGCTTCAAGAACTCAAAGAAGAGAACCAAGTTATCAAGACCCAGCTTTCTGAAAAGTTGGGGCCATCGTTGTCCAAAGATAAAGGGTCCATGCACCATACAGTTACTTCAGCCGCACCTGCCCAGCCAGTGTTCATTCCTATCCCTGACAAAACTGAAGAAGATTTTGAAAAAGAGCAGTACAGCGAAGATCGCAGCAGGCCTTCTCAGTCCATGGTTGATAAAGTAGTTATGGAGAAATTAGAAAGTCTTACCAGGAAGGTTCAGGACATTCAGTTTCAGGACCAGGGTGGTTTCAATCCAAGTGACCTCACACTGTTCCCAGAAATCCGTCTCCCAGCCAATTTTCAAATGCCGGACTTTGATAAATATGATGGTGTGGGTTGTCCAATCACACATTTGCAAATGTTCACCATCATGTGTCAACCTCAAGGCTTATCTTCTGAGCAAATGGCTCAATTGTTCCCGGTTTCTCTAACCAAGGTTGCCAGGAGGTGGTTCATGGTCTTGGACAAGACTCGTTACAGGACATGGAAGGATATCGGCGAGCAGTTCATCAGGCAATTCAAATATGATGACGGGACAGAAATCACCAGAAAGGATTTGGAAAGGACAAAGCAAGACTTGAGGGAATCCTTTCTGACCTTTGTGAAAAGATGGAGGAGAATAGCAGCTCAGATGATGGAGCGCCCTTCTGAGGAAGAGCAGGTCCAAATAATCATGAAAAATATTTCCCCCCAGCTCCAGTATCACATGTCGTTGCAGTATTATCCGGACTTCAAACACTTTATCGTGGCAGGCACCCAAATAGAGGAGGCTATGGCTCAAGGTGTGTTCAACCGAAGTAACCCGAATACCAAAGAATTCAGGAAGCCTCCATCAGCTGAAATTAATAACCTTTCCCGCTCCAAGCCTCAGCCTTCAAAACCTCAGAACCCCATGGTGATGGATTATACCCAACCTGCTGTCGCACCTCGGCCACAGGCCCAGACAGAATTTACCCCTCTCCCTCTTCCACCATCTGTGATACTCAAGGAGTGTTTAGCCTCAGGTCGCATAATCCTACCCGACATTAGGGCTCTTCCTAATCCTTTACCAGCAAATTGGCGAACAGATCAACACTGCGAATACCATAGAAATTCTGGCCATCTCACTGATAATTGCATTGCCCTAAAATTCAGAATCCAGAGGTTGCTCGACAATAAAAGCCTTGTGTTTGAGCCAAGTCCCGTTGCTACCAATAACCCATTACCGAATCATGCAGTACTGCCGCCAGCCGTTCGCAATGCTTAAATAACTGAAGGCTCAAAGGGGCACAGGTCCGGTTGCAATGAAAAGAATCAGAAGTTGAAAATACCATTTATGAGCCAGCTTTCGCCGAGCCTCCAAAGCTAGACAGTTGCAGCAGTTAAAGTTTTAGTCATTTACTATTTTATGTTGAGTCAGTCACCATGGTCAGTACAATTGTTGAGTCCGGTTTTACAGTTCAAGGTTAATGCCTAGTCCAGGCAAGTTATCGTTTGCTTTTCTCTTTATTCAGAGTTGTGAATCCTGAGCATGTTCAGGATAGGTCGTCAGATGTAATAGCCTTTCCTTTAAATAAAATTTCAAGTTTCAATAGTTCACTTGTGTCTGTTTCTTAAGTATGCTTCTGATCTTAAAGTAAGACTCCCTCCTCAAATGAAGACAAAATTGGCGAAACTCCACTTGAGTCACAACAATTACTTGAACAAGAGGAGGAGCGCCAATCTCAGCCTTTCAAAGATGAAATTAAAGTGGTAAACACTGGCACTGAAACCTTGATCCAGTAAATGCCGATTGAAAATACATTACCCTCTGAAAATTGTGAAGAATTGGTAAACCCATTTTGAGGATAAAAAGATGGTCCGGTAAGTGTTACCATTAATGCCAAGAGAAAGACCCAGATAGAAGGTTCAAGAAAGAATGAAGTGAATATCATATGCTATGCAAGGGGCATGGAGTGGAAACAACTTTCATATTTCCAATCAATGACCTTGGTTCTCAAATTCATAACATGAAGCCATCAAATTCGAGATAAGAAGTTCAAGAGCAAGCATTGAAAAGTGATCATCAGATATCAAGAGTTACAAATCCATAGATGGAGGATGTCGAAGAACAAGTTTCGCTCTATAAAAGTCGAAGGCACGTATTAGAATCTTGAAAGAAGAAGATTTATTATCTCTTACCTGGAAATGCCGTCAAACTCCGTAAAAAAAAGAAAAAGAAAATAAAAAAAAATAATAATCAGTACCAGAGGGACTCTAGTAACCTAGATCGATTCCCAATCTGAACATCGGAAGGCCTCCTTTGGCTGAATAAATCCCAAAATCAGAACCCAACGTCAAAAGAATACTGGTTTGCAAACCCTTCGAGCCTAAATGAAATTTTCTTGAAAACCCATCAAACTAGGGGCATTCGCCCCGAACTACGCGAGACCTGATCCCTACACTGGGGTACGTAGGCAGCTCGGTTAAACCGAGTTCGGTCGATTCAAAAAAAAAGAAAAAAGGAAAAGAAATGTAATCGTTCCAAAAAAAAAAAAAAAAAAAGAGGGACCAGTTCCAAAAGAAGAGAGGTCAATCATTCCAGAAAGAAAGAAAAAAAGGAAAAAATCAATTAACCTTCAAACAATTTATCTTCAAACTAGGGGCATTCGCCCTGAACTACACACGACCTGATTCCTATCTTGGGATATGTATGCAACCTATTCATAGGTTCGGTCGAAATCTTTGTCGAGCCTTAAGCCATTCTTTGAAAAACCCTATCCTACCTATAAAGTCCTTCCAGTGTTCAGAATTATTGATCTAGGTACCGAAAACACAAAAAGTGAAAAAAAAAAAAAGGAACGGAGTTTGAAGATCTGCTAGACTGAAAACCTGAAAGGGCGGTCTAGGCAAAATTTAAGATCGTTCCCCTGCTAAGTTGAAAACCCGAAAGGGCGGCTTAGGCAAAAGCTAAGGGGATAGCCTGCTGAATCGAAAACCTAGAAGGGCGGTTCAGGCAAAAGTTAAGGCCACCACGGTCCGCCAAGTTAAAAACCCTGAAGAGGTGACTTGGTCATGGTAAGAGAATCATTGTAAGAAGGCTACAGCCGGTATCAGGACTGAAGATCAACTGAAGTTCAAGCAAATTCAAGTGACATCCTCAAAACTGGGGGCATTGGAGCTAAGCAATCCTAGGAGTTGTAATTAAATCATTGAGGCATTACTATTTTAAGGAAAAAGTCCAGTGTTTACCAATTAAAAAAAAAAAAATATTCCTTGAAAGGATAGACTTACCAAATAAAACGTTAACTAAGTCAGAAGCATTACTGTGTCTGTCAGTGTAGTTAATCAATCGTTGTTATTCTATGTTCATTCCTTCAGAGCTCCTCAATCCTTTGAGTAGTGTCTTTTATCTAAGTTTTCTCTTTAGAAAGAGTCAATCGTCGTTCCTATGTCCAAATGATGTAACTGTCTTGGTGAAGGAGGCCCGGCCTAGGCAGCTCCCTTCAATTGTACCTGAAAGAGCTCGAGAATTTAGTCAAACAACTTCATTTCAAAAAAGATCAGCTCAGAAAAATTCAGAAGTGGAAACATCAGAAAGCCCAGCTTCCGTAAAAAGATCATACCTCAAAAAGGCATCTTAAACTTGGAAGAGCCTCAGATGCAATGATGGTCGAGCCAATTTCTCAGAAAGATGAACCGTTAAAATTCAGAATTTCCTTCCAGTTAGTTAAATACTTTCTTGGTCAAGAAATGTTTATCTAAACACCTATCAAGAGGCAAGTCCCACTTTTCCATGATTATATCCAAGAGAGCCGCTGTTCTAGATTACCAATTTCAAGTGTCTTGTTCAAGGTTTCAGTCATCCAAATCCCCAAAGACAAGACCAGCAGTCTCTTTGAGAAAAATCTTGTTGAAGTTTCATAAAAGTGTTTCTAATCCATTCTTGTTAGTAATGGTTCTTCGGTTTGCCGTTTCATCATTCGTCAAAGTCCTAGTTTCCGATATCTTTGTCAGGCACGATCTATAACATCCTCGATTTCATTAAGTTCAAAAAAATCAAAAATTCATCAAATCCAATCCTATGTCAAATTCAAGTTCATGAAAAATCTCTAAATTCTTCGTTGTTGAATTCATCAATCAAAGCTATCTTGTTTCTTTGAGCCTGTTTGTGAACGGTGCCTCTTTTCTCGAGTCCATTTCTAAATGGTCTCATCTTCTCCTTGAACCCGTTTGTGAACGGTGTCTCATTTTTCTGAGTCCATTTATGGTCTCATGTCCTCCTTGAGCCCGTTTGTGGACGGTGCCTTATTTCTGAAAAATCAAAAATTCATCAAATCCAATCCTATGTCAAATTCAAGTTCATGAAAAAACTCTAAATTCTTCATTGTTGAATTCATCAATCAAAGCTATCTTGTTTCTTTGAGCCCGTTTGTGAACGGTGCCTCGTTTCTCGAGTCCATTTGTGAATGGTCCCGTCTTCTCCTTGAACCCGTTTGTGAACGGTGTCTCATTTTTCTGAGTCCATTTGTGAATGATCTCATGTCCTCCTTGAGCCCGTTTGTGGACGGTGCCTTATTTCTGAAAAATCAAAAATTCATCAAATCCAATCCTACGTCAAATTCAAGTTTATGAAAAATCTCTAAATTCTTCGTTGTTGAAGCTATCTTGTTTCTTTGAGCCCGTTTGTGAACGGTGCCTCATTTCTCGAGTCCATTTATGAATGGTCTCATGTTCTCCTTGAGCCCGTTTATGAACGGTGCCTCGTTTCTCGAGTCCATTTGTGAATGGTCTCGTCTTCTCCTTAAGCCCGTTTGTGAACGGTGCCTCGTTTCTCGAGTCCATTTGTGAATGGTCTCGTCTTCTCCTTGAGCCCGTTTGTGAACGGTACCTCATTTTCTGAGTCCATTTGTGAATGGTCTCTTATTCTCCTTGAGCCCGTTTGTGAACGGTGCCTCGTTTCTCGAGTCCATTTGTGAATGGTCTCGTCTTCTCCTTAAACCCGTTTGTGAACGGTGCCTCGTTTCTCGAGTCCATTTGTGAATGGTCTCGTCTTCTCTTTGAGCCCGTTTGTGAACGGTACCTCATTTTCTGAGTCTATTTGTGAATGGTCTCATGTTCTCCTTGAGCACGTTTGTGAACAGTGCCTCGTTTCTCGAGTCCATTTGTGAATGGTCTCGTCCTCTCCTTAAGCCCGTTTGTGAACGGTACCTCATTTTCTGAGTCCATTTGTGAATGGTCTCATGTTCTCCTTGAGCCCGTTTGTGAACGGTGCCTCGTTTCTCGAGTCCATTTGTGAATGGTCCCGTGTTCTCTTTGAGCCCGTTTGTAAACGGTACCTCATTTTCTGAGTCCATTTGTGAATGGTCTCTTATCCTCCTTGAGCCCGCTTGTGAAAGATGTCTCATTTTCTTTAAAAAACCGCTTGAGAACGATCTTTGTTCTTTCTCTTCGGAATCCATTCGAAACTGGTATCTCATTCTCTCGTTGCCCGTTTGTGAACGGCACCGCATCAGGATTTCTTATTATGTTCTAATTCTAGGATTTCATTTAGGGTCTTGCATTAGGTAGTAAATGTTTGCGTCTAGGCTCCGTTTTGTGTAGAGTCTTTTGTCGATTAAAGCTACGCAAAATGGCTCTGTCATTTTGACTTTGGTATTCGATGACTACGTCATCTCTACCAAAGAGGGGCATCTGTAGACACCCCATTTTGCTCTACCTTAATCGATAAAGAAATTAGGGTTTGTTTTCCGTCGGTTTTCCAATGTCTTTCTTTCCCGCATCCGTTTGTTACATTTCTAAATATTTTTGGTCATTTCCGTCGTGTTTCGCATTTTCCCGCTAAATGTTGAGAAGGATTATTCAGAAAAATCTAAACTAGGGAGAATTTGTACCCGTTTGTGTGGGACCCGCTGGTGTGGGACCTGCTAGTGTGGGACCTGCTAGTGTGGGACCCGTTTGTGTGGGACCCGTTTCTGTGGGACCCGCTGATGTGGGGCCCGCTTGTGTAGGGCCCGCTGATGTGGGACCCGCTTGTGCGGAACCCGCTGATGTGGGACTCACCATTAGCATGACTTAACTTTCTCTACCATTTCCACTAACTTCATTTTTCCCTTTAAAATAACACCATTATCTCCATTACCATTATATATTCCATTATCCCCACCACCATTCCCACCATTACCATTATATATTCCATTATCCCCACCACCATTCCCACCATTACCATTATATATTCCATTATCCCCACCACCATTCCCACCATTACCATTATATATTCCATTATTCCCACCACCATTCCCACCATTACCATTATATATTCCATTATTCCCACCACCATTCCCACCATTACCATTATATATTCCATTATTCCCACCACCATTCCCACAATTACCATTGTTTATTTCCATTATTCTCCACCACACCCACCATTCACATTATATATTCCATTATTCCCCACCACAATTCCCACCATTACCATTATATATTCCATTATTCTCCACCACACCCACCATTCTCATTGTTTATTTCCATTATTCTCCACCACACCCACCATTCTCATTGTTTATTTCCACCTCTCCACTAAGTTTTTCACTATATAAAGAGAGGTGATGAGAGGAGAAAAAAAAAAAAAGGAACACATTGTTTTTGGATAGTTTTCTCTTTCTCTCCCTCAATATCTCTCACTCTCTCACTCTCACACTATCATTATCTACTTTCTCTCCTTATTTGTTTCTCCCCATCTCACTCCCTTGTTCCATATAAAAAAAAATATAAAAGAAAATAAAACAAAGAAAAAGAAAAAGAAAGCGGAAGCGGATCAAGCGGCGGTGCGATTTTCGAATTTTTCGGCTCTCGGATTCGGCGAGGATTTCGATCACAGGTAGGTACTTAATTTTTAGATTTTTCTAGAATTATTTGGTATATTTGCATGATTTTTAGTATTTAATTGGATTTAGTTGAAAATTAAATATGTATGCTCAAAATCATGATCTCCATGAGTGTTTCGAAAATAAAATATATACTAAATGAATTCCAAAATTAATGAAATTTCGTGGGAAACTAATATGATACCAGTACATTCTACCATGAAATTTTGAGAATTTTGAGAATTTGTTTGGTATATTATTTTATGCTTTCTTTGAAATTTACCAGCTTTTGGAGGAATTGTTACTGACATCAGATCACAACTAAAATTCTTAAAATTTTTACAGTAGTCTTCAATCTCACATTTCTAGTGACTGTAAAAGTTTCAAGTGATTTGGATCTGGTTTCATATGGGATGTAGGGTTAATTCATAATCTGGTCTGAAAATTAAAAAATCTGAAACTGATAGTAAATGGTTTCCAAAATTCATGAAAATTTCTCAGTATGTTATTTTTACTTATATCTTATTAATGTAGAAATTTCATTGAATTTAGATTCATATTTCTAGTGGTTTCTGTGTTATTTGTGCAATCTGGTCAATCAATTGTTAAATCGAAATTAAATATGAGCTTAATGTAAAAATCTGTAAAACTCTTTCCGTAAGCTACATTTCATCATATCTTGCTGCTGTAGAAATTTCAACTCATTTCGAATTCGTTTGCTACAATTTCACTTGTAAAATCACTCATATGTTTAAAATTGATAAAATTCATTGAAAATCCGAAATTAATTGAAAATCATCTGAATATTTCTAAAGAACCTTAAATCTCTGTCACACATTAACTCCTTAATCCATTGAAACAGAAATCTTAGGATCATTAGAATTCCCTGGAAAAATGGTCAGTGCATCCATAATCGTATCCCAATTGCAACCGATCTTTGACAATTTGAATACTTAAGCTATAGCATGTTGTTGGCTCCGAGGTTACTGTCCACGGAAATCCTGAGATATGCCAGGCAATAAGATGTTATAACCTAAGTATTAAATTGCGCAAGGAAAGAACGCACGATTCCCTTCCTTGGATGCTATTCTGGGCCGAAATTGGTGAACCCTAGAACCATTGGTAATCCTCAAGTGTCCATAAATCGAAAATCCATGAAATCTGAAATTAATTAACTTCAAGAATTTGAATTGATTTGTCTCGAGTCTTCCGGAACCATTGGATTATGGTTTCCAATCTAAGAACCATTAGAGCCCAATTTAGGAACACTAGTGTTGTGTCGTGTCCTAAGTTTTAGGGAGTCCTAGAGTTAGGAGTCCAGCCTCATCACGGACGCTTGCTATGTATAGCAACCGTACCATAGATCTAGTTACACTAGTCGCCCAATCTTTCCTTAAGACAAGCATAGTAAACTAGGATGTAGGCAAACCTGCATTAGTCTAAGGGACAACTTGCATTCAGATAAGAATCATATAGCATCTTAGATGAAATCCTAAGATAATAAAATCCTCAACTTGAATTAAATAATTCCTCTTAAAACTGTTGAAACAGTCAAATCCGTCTAAGTCGGTGTCCTAGTTGAGTTAGGCATATGTAGCTTAGCTTAGGTGCACCGAACTACGTCGACTCTGATCCCAGTGAGGCTTGGGTACGTAGGCAGCTTGGATGTCTGACGGCATACCACCCGCGAGTCGGCACCACAACAAATTGTGGTGTTTTGGATATTAATTTTCTTGTAAATGCTTAATCAAATCATTTAGGGCTTTCCATGAAATTAGAATTCTAGGAGAACTTTCACTTAGAATGAATCCAGACAAATTAATAAATCAAGATACACATCTAGGATTCACATTGAAATTAGATTCTAGGATGCATGTCACTTAGTTCGCACATTAACATAGAGTTGAATGAGCCATTTAAAATAAATTTAAAAGAGTTAGCTTTTGGAATCGAAGACCGATTATCGGACAAGAATGGTGCATGTGGTGGATAACTCCCCATACCTTCCATTCTCGTAACCAGGTAGCGAGTCTAGATTTCTGGTTAATTATGGGTCCTAGATCCCACATCTAGGTGGCGACTCTGTCAGTCTCTTTCGTGTGGAATTCGGATTGCCTTAGTGATCCCAAGTCCACAGGAAAGACGAATTCAAATCAATATTAAAATGCACACGCCAATCGCGTGGGAACGAGAGACCAAAGGAGAGCGCGCGGCGGCTCGCGCCCCACGCCCCTCTCGCGGGATCATGTCCCACAGAGTGCAAGCTCTTGATCATCATGTGTACGGATCCACAAGCCATGAGTTGAGATGAGTTGTGTAATGGCGATTATGATATGAAATTCCTGTATATTACACAACACCTCAAAGCAACACATCAGTCCATAAATGTTAATCAATTTAGTTTGTTAGCATCAAAATAATAAGGTAAGGTGAAATCTTGTGCCTTGTGGATGCTTTCTCTCCTCCTTTCCTTTGCACATTGTGGTGATTGGTAAACTCTACCCTTTTCTTGTATTTATGTTTTATTAAAACAAGGGTTAGAGTATATAAACTTAAAGTAACATTTAAACCCTAGATTTCACTATATTGATTATTTTAACATGGGTTAGATTAACTAGTGCTTAATTAACAAATTAATTTCTAATAATGCAACTAATTAAGCCCAAAATTTTTAATTGACCAATTCACCCCCTTCTTTGGTTGTCACACTTGCATTTCAAGTTCATACTCTCTAAAGAAAAGATTCATCTTGGACTCTTTGACTTAATTTGTCCCTTCATGAGCTACCTCTAGCATGTCCCAAATCTCCCCAAGAGTAGAAACTTGGTTCAACTCCTTAGAAGATAAGGCACAAATCAAGGCATTCATGGCTTTAGCATTAATGGTGTATTCTTTCTTTTCATTGTCATCCCGTAGTTCCATGTCAATGCTAGGTTCCTTATATCCATTTTGAAGGCTTTTCTATACTTCAAAATCTAAGAATTTTAAAAAGACTCTCATCCTAGCTTTCCAATAGAGATAATTTAAGCCATTGAAGAAGGGAGGTCTAGTAGTGGATTGCCCTTCACTACTTTGAGAATAGGTTGCCATTTGGATCTTTCCCTTGTAGGTTTTCAAGAGAAATCCTATATGAGAGCCTAAGCTCTGATACTAAGTGAAATTCCACTAAGCAACCCAAGAGGGGGGTGAATTGGGTTTCTTATAAATTTTTAAGGATTTTGAAAACTTTGCTTACACTAGTTTTAGTTTAGTTAAAAAAGGGATTAAGAATGAGATTCAAATGCAAGAGTTTAGGCACTTACCACAATAGAGAAGAGAGGAAGATATAAGAAGATTGACACAAGATATTTATAGTGGTTCAGTCTTAACCCAAGACCTACTCTACTCTTTTCAAGTTTCTCTCCTTGAGGTTTCCACTACTCTTCTTCCAAAGAACTTAAATACGGCATTCCTTCCGCTAAGTACAATCCAAGCTTCAAAGCTTCAAAGGTCTTAACTACGGCGCCCTTTGTTGCCAAGTACAATGTAGAGATTAAGAAGTAGTTCAATTGCCTCTAGATAGGCTGATTACAAAGTAAAGAACACTCACTCTCAATAAGAAAAGAAAAGTACAAATTAATCCTAGAGTCTCACAAAAGTATTTCAAGGTTAGGCACAGCGAGAGGATGTGAGAGTGATTAATAATCAATAATGATGCTAAGGTACGTATTCAATGATCCAAGATGGTTAGGTAAGTTGTTGGAAGGCTTAAATGAGCTCTAGAGCATCATATGTATAGTGGAGACTCAAATATGACCGTTTGGAAGTCTCTAACGGCTAGTACGGAGGCACTGCACGGAGCTTCGTCATAGCCGTTGGCTAAAAAAATTTCGGACAGGTTGCTCGACGGAGTTGTGAGCAGCCATGGAGTTCCATGCACGGAGCTCCGTGGAAACCAACGGAGTTCCGTGGAGGTGCCTGGAATAGATTTATTTAAAATCTGTTTTCCATTTTATTTGGCCCTCAGAACTTTAGTTTTCTTTAGTAGTTTCTGACGCCATGTAGGTTCAATAATGTATGAACACCACCATGGTATATACATGCATGTATGACCATTTTAGTGTTGTTTTTGTCCACTTTTTGTGCCTCGAAATTGAAATACGAGATGTGAAACATAATACATTCTAAGTATACTTTGGTCTTCACTTTGATGGCGCTTAACTAGGCTTCGTCTTCAATTCGATCAACTCCTTGATCCACCTGCGCTTAGCTTTATCATTTGGAGCGATCATCTTCCTTTAGTTCACTTTGTCCTTGCAGTTTGACTTTGCCTTTGGGGAACATGGATCTTGCCTTGATTTTTGCTTTGCTTTGTCATTGACATCTTCATGTCTTTGACTTAATCTTGATCACCAAATGATTAGGCCTTTGAGGTACATGCTTGAGGTTGCTTGTGCTTGAGACATGATCGCTTAATCATTCAAAGGCATTAGTATAAACAAATATTTTACAACAAATTAAGTTTGTTAATCATCAAAACATTTGATTAGGAGTACTTGTTGAACCCTTGGGCTAACACAGAATCTGATTGGGCCTGCATTTGTCATCAAGAATTATGCATGATGGATGAGAAAAGATTGAGAGCAGCGTACCATGTACAAGGCTATCAGCGCAGAATAGAAAGAGCTTTCAATAAGAAGGTTCGAATCCGAGAACTCAGAGAGGGGGATATGGTGCTTAGAGATAGCCGAGCTTCTATCTTCAATCCACGGAAAACGTTTAGACCTAACTGGTCTGGTCCTTACGTCGTTGATGAAATCCTGTCCGAAAAAGCCGTCAGACTTCTTGACCAAAATGGAGATAGAATTTCCAAACCTACCAACCTCGACCAATTAAAATGATATTATTCGTAAACATCGAAGGTCTCCTTCTACCGACCAGAGCCTAAAATGACTCACCAATAAAATTCAAAATCTTTTGAAGCTACCTTCAAAGACTTGAACTACGCGGGCCCGATCACAATCTTTCTTTGGGGTACGTAGGCAGCCCATTCATTTCAGGTTCGATCCCTTTTGGCAAAAGCCAACAGAGTCATTCACTTCACTTTGATTCCCTTTTCCCCCACAGAAAAGCCTCAAACTACGCGGACCTAATCCTAATCCTTCTTTGGGGTACGTAGGCAGCTTGATCATTTCAGGTTCAATCCCATTTGGCAAAGCCAAATTGCCCAATTAATTTCCTCCCAGAAAGCCTCGAACTACGCGGACTTGATCCCAACCTTTTATTGGGGCATGTAGGCAACCTGATCATCTCAGGCTCGGTCACCATTAGTAAAACCAACAAACCTTTTCGTAGAATCTCCAGAAATCTTCCCCATGCCCAAAACAAGAAGATCTGAAGATCCGCTAAGTTGAAAACCTGAAAGGGCGACTTAGGCAAAAATTAGGGTCATCGTGCCTGTAGAAACAAGAAAACTGAAACATGTTTCTAGCAAAATTCAAGGCACAAACGGTCCGTTAAGTTGAAAATCCGCAAAGGACAACTTAATTGCTGACAAGACATACCTTTGAAAATATGGAGCGAAGCCCTCTTTGGTCCAAAACTAGATAAATTAATACTTCAAACAATCTAAAGCGTATTTGGACCATGATTGAAAAGTCAGGGGTAGGGAACACTGCCCGTGAACAAATACATTCAAACTCATCTATCTAGGATTTGACTTGCCTAAAATAAATCAAAAAGCATTTGTTTTAGTAAGATCGAGTCTCCTTCCTTTCTTCCTCATAGGGAAACCCAAAAAAATAAAAAGCTCATTTCCCCAACTAAGTCATTTACCCAGCAAAGGTAATCATACGTTGAAGGAAACAACAGAGGATTTCTCGGAAGATCAAGATCTAGCTCAGTACCCCGTGTACAGAACAAGAATGTTCAGAAGAAAGTAACTTCATAGTCAAGGACACTCAAAGTGTGCCTTCGTTCACTTGCCATAAAATTGCTACTCTCGTTTCTTACCTTGTATTGATTTTCTCGTCTTTGGGAATAAATACATTAGGGGCTTTTTGTATTATTAAGTCATAGAAATATGACTAATAATACAAAATGCATGATCAAATCATTAATGAAACTATGCAAGGGGCATTTTGCATTATTAGCCTTCACTAATAATGCAAAATGCTCAAAATCAAGATTAGCCTTCACTAACAAAGTAAAATGCTCAAAACCAAGTTGTTCAAAGAATTAAACTAGGGGCATTTTTGTATAAATATCCACCTAGAACAGGTGTTTATTTGTACAAAAATACGCTTTACTTCAATACAACAACACAAACAAATGCAGATAAAAGCAAACAAGTCAAAAAAATCCATGTATCAATATATGTCTGATCAATCAAAAAATAAAAATACATCTCATCCCCAACTGGGGGAACCAAAAAGAAAAATAAATAAATCACTGCTCGGGCGGAGGGTTTGTCGGCCCCTGCTCCGGAGGATCCTAGACTACACCTGGGGTGGACGACGGGTCTGCTCTGGGCTAGGAGACTGAAGACTCCCCTGGCTCTCGAAGTCCCTCAACAGGAATGTCATCTAATAAGAGCTCTAGCGAGCCCATCGTCATCGCCATCCCATTGTCAAGCAACTCTTGGACCGAGTCTGGGTCCCCTCTAGTAGCAGCAGCTACTGCCCTCTCTCTCTCAATATGTGTGCATTGAGCTTAGTGTGATGGAATCCATGAAATCTATGGCTGATTCAATACCAAAAAACTTGTGGAGGATATAAGGAGAGTCAAATTCTCAAAAGGAGGGGAACCCAACTTTTTAACACAAGACCTTCCCTATGCTGTTAGGAATCTTTCTGCAGAGCTCTATGCAAAAGACATACATTTTCTCGTCGAGCTCATACAGGTCCCGTCAAAGAGGTGCATCAACACCCATTCAAACCATGGCCATCACATTCTATTTCACCAAGAACCCTGGAATAAACAAACGTTTAATGATTGCAAATTCACTATACTCAATGGCATCACCTCTTGATCCCCAAAATCTTTCAACGGTCGATCAATCAACCCTTTTGAATGCTCCCAAATCTTCCAAGTGCATCTATTCGGTGTCTTTCTCGCAGAACTAAACTGTCTGTACTCCCGAATAACCAGAGATTCACATATCCTTCCCCGCAGAGTCTGTATAAAGCATTCTCAAGGCAGCCGATGCCTTTCAAAAATCTTTTCCACCGAGATCCTTAGAGACAATCCAATATCTCTTACATCATCCCAAGCAGAGTCCAATCACTCCAAAGGAGTCTCCCATCTTGTCAAAGTTAATCCAAGGCGCGAAATCGTCTCGATCTCTCTCCAGCTGAGTGTATACATTCACTCACCAATTGAATTATTCCAAGGCAATTTTCTACTGTCTGAAGCCTCTCCAACAAAACCAAGTTTATTCTCTAAAGTCACTCAGAGACTCTCAAGAGAGTCCTCACCTTCGTGACATGCACCCAAAAGATTGGTCAATCCCGGTTTATCTCTCGCTAAATCAAATGTCAAAGTCCTTCTCCCTAGTAGAGTCAAGGCATACAAATGTCTTTCAGGTATTCCCTGAATGAGGGCCCTTGCTCGGACAATCCGGCTGCCAACGGATTTGTCAAAACTCGGTCAAACACGACCAATTCCGACACAATTGGCGGATGTTTTACATCCCCTTCAAAGTCAATTCTTCACTTCTTCGGTACAACATTGACTCCCCGTCATAGTCGGATCCCCCAATCAGAGTCAATTTTGATTGACTCTCAGCCGATTTAAGGCGCACTAAGGGCCTTGCTAGCTTTGTTAGCTCTTACGGTCTTCCCCACCAAGGTCGAGACGACACATTGTCACAACACCTCATATCCTCAGAAAGTCATTCGTACCTAGTCCCTAACAAAGGACTACGTTCCCAGATTCTCCAACAAGATATAACCAAACCCCAAGCAGAGTTTATAACTAATCCCAAGCAAAGTCATTCAAAAACCAGAATGAGACCCCTGAGGCATCCCAACCAGTGTGAGTCCCCTGAGGCATCCAATCAGTGTAAACTTGTTATCACACGGTATCAAATCAAGAGCAAACTCGTTATCACGCAGTAGCTCTTCAAGGTAATTGTATTTCTACGAGGTAACCCTCCTAATCAGAGTAAAGCTGTTATTACACCATATCAAATCAAGAGCAAACCCATTATCATGCAGTAGCTCTTCAGGGTAAGTCCATTTCTTCGCGGTAACCCTCCAAATCAGAGTAAACCCGTTACTACACGTATCCAATCAGAGCAAACCCGTTATCACACGTTAGCTCTCAGGGTAAGTCCTTTTCTAAGCGGTAACTCTCCAAATCAGTGTAAACCCGTTATTACACAGTATCAAGTCCGAGCAAACCCGTTATCACATCGTAGCTCTTTAGGGTAAGTCTGTTTCTACGCGGTAACCCTCTAAATCACTGTAAACCCGTTATTATACGGTATCAAGCTCGAGCAAACCCGCTATCACATGGTAGCTCTTCAGGGTAAGTCCGTTTCTACGCGGTAACCCTCCCAATCAGTGTAAGCCCATTATCGCATGGTATCAAGCCAAAGCAGACCCATTATCACACAGTAGCTTTTCAGGGTAAGTTTGTTTCTATGCGGTAGCCCTCCGAACCCGAGTAATTCCGTTTGTACACGGTAACTCATCAAAATGAATAGTTTTTTTAAGTGTTTGCATCCGTACAAACGCTAGTCTCTTGGCCAATCCTTAAGACCAAATCTCTAGATGTCAAAGAAACATCTTTTCAAAATTAATACTGTTAAAGTACAGTATCACATCACATCGAATCACTAGGTGCCACTTTAGCGTTTCTATTATCAGTGTCCGCACTGGATGGTGACTCTGTGTGGGACAGCCCTTTGGATTCATACTCTGTATGAGTCACTAACAAAGGGGGAGCTATATATGAAATATCCGTCCATTATTTCTTATCATATGTGTTTGATATGGGTATTACATTACATATGATAGGTACACCCATTTGGAGCCCTATTTCTCCATTTGTGGTATGTTTGGGTCTTGTTTTGTACTTTCTTTCTGAGATCATCTCTCATTTATAACAAGTACCCTTAGCCTAAGCTGCAGTGTCATATCCTTTTAGGCTCGAGACTTATCTTGGATGGACTCATATGGTATCATCTCTTCTAATGATAAGTATCTTGTTCTAGAGTTCAATTTTGAAAACTCTCTAGAACTCCCATTCATAAGATAGTGCTTGATTTGGTTATCTCATTGTCTATGAATTCTCTCTTATCATGTGCCTTTGAAGGTAAGTACATCATTCTTCATGATAAGATAAAGTGGCTATGCTCTTATTGCCATATCTCTAGCCAGTTTGTATTGTCATGCCTTGCCTTATAGGTTTCACCAAAGGCCAATGACAAATATGTAGGGGGAGAGCCTAATTGTCTCATTCACATGTTTATATGGACCATAGTGATGTGCTCACAATGACAATGTCCATTCCCCCATTTGTTGTGCTTTAAATGTAAATCTAATAGATTCAAAAAAAAAAAAAAAAAATTGCTTGTCATGCTCTGTTTTTGCTAAAACCTCTTGATGAGCATTAGGAGCGCTTACTTTCCTATATCATCATTAGTTACATGGGTTATATAAGTAACCTATAATATTTTGCCACCCTCTACCTATGCCCATCCATATAGCTCTACCTGAGACCAAACATAGGAATATTTTACAATGCGTTCTTATATCTCTATGTTTGATTGCTCTTATCATGCATATTTAACTTGAATCATCTCATATTCATGATAAGTAGATAGGGAGAGTCATAATATCACTATGTTTTTAAAATTTAACAGTTAAAATCCTTCCTTTTTGCTGTTGCCAAAAGGAGGAGAATTTTGTGAATTGATTAGGCAGTCCATACTCTATATACATTGTTTGCTTTCTTGTATCATATTATACTTATGCATATAGTGAGGGGGAGCTATGCTCTATTGTTATATCAATTGATGCTTATTTATCTATCATTTTGATATTTCCTGCCTCCTAATCAATTTTTATTTTCCATCATAAAAAAGGGGGAGAATGTAAGCCCAAGGGTTCCCAGGGGTTCAATCATTCACCTTTACCTTCCTGTTTTGATGCTAACAAACCCAAATTGATTAGTCTTTATGGACTAATGTGTTGGCTTGTAGTGTTGTGCCTTAGATAGGAATTTCACATGTCAATCGCCATTACACAACTCACTCAACTCAACACATCGCTTGCGGATCAACATGCACAATGGACCAAAGAGCTTGTACACACATGGGAGAGATCATCATTGGAAGATATTCAAGTCAAGAGCTCAGGTCAAAGATCCCAAGTTGCCTAGCTCAGTGCCAGTAGAAGCTTGTAGTTGAACTAGCATTGGTGCCCTTCTCATGCAACATTGAATATGTCCAAGAGATGGAGGAAGCTACATGATTCAAAGAAAGTTGAAGAGTTCACTTGCAAGTGGAAGATGTCCAAGACAGTGCGGAGGAGCCAAGCAATCTAAGAAGACTCAAGGGTATACACTTTAGATTGTATTTGGAGTTCTCTTGTTTTATGTATTTGCACTTTCGAAGGTTTTCAAAATGGTTTTCATAATTAACTTTAACATCTTTGAAAACCATTCACACTCCCTAAAATGTATTTGAAAACCTTGGACAAAAGCCCAAAGACCATGGCCCAAAGTCCCTTGGATTTTATATGTTAAAAAGGATTTTTGAACAGGGCCGGTCGACCGCGGCTACCAGGGCGACCGCGGCATGGTGGCTGAAAATCCAGCACCTGCTGAAACACAGCGGGCCGGTCGACCGGGCTTCCTGGGCGACCGCGGATATGTTTATGGAAATCCAGAAACAATCCAGCATGGTTGGGCCGGTCGATCTCCATAGGTCCGGTCGACCTCAGATAGGAAACTTGACAAAATATAAAAGTCCAGCTAGCCTTCGCTGGGTGACCGCCATGGGCCTGTTGACCGCGACGATAGAAATTTGAAATTTAAAAAGGTTTGCCCGATAGGGGCGGACGACCGCCTTAGCCCGGTCGACCAGGCCGGTCTGGCAAAAGAGCCGTTGGGGCTTGCATAGGTTGACTTTTTCAACCCAGTTTTTACGGTTTTACCCCCCAAAACGGTCATATCTTTCCATGGGCTATTTAAACCCTATCCTAGACCAACTAAGTAACCTTTTAGCAAATCATTTAACATCTTCTTGAGCCCAAACTTTCTAATCCAAGGTTTTTAGTTTATCCTCTTCTATGCTTTGATTTTGCAAATCCACATTCAACAAGAGGATCTCCATAGGGCTTTATTAGAGAGATCGTGAGCTATTGATTGTATTTATTAGCCTATCAAGAGGCATCAAGTGAGCTTTATCTTCTTCATTTTTATTGTAATTGGGGTCTACGATTCGGCCCAACAACAAAAGTGAATCTGGTTCGCGAAGATGAGAGATTCTATTGGAGGCGGTTTGCGAAGAGGGTTAATCTCCTTGGAGGCGGTTCGCGAAGAGAAGTGATTCCCTTTGAGGCAGTTTGCGAAGAGGTTTGATCTTCTTTGAGGCGTATTTTGCAAAGAGGGTTTGTTCCCTTGGAGGCGGTGTACATTGTAAAGCTTGGGACTCGGCGTTTAAAGAGGTTCAACATAGTGAAGGAAAGACCAAGTACTTGGGTAGTGGAGTAGGTCCGTTTGTGACCGAACCACTATAAATCATTGTGTGGTCTCCTTGCTCTCCTTCTATCCTAGCCTCCTTTGTGTGTTTGGGAATTTCTAACCTCCATTTACGTTATGCTTAATTGAACAAGGGTTAGATTTAAACTTGGAATGCTTTTCAAAAGCCTAATTAAATTTGTAATTGCTAATTGTTAAAATTAGTTTTAACATTACACATAATTAGGGCAAAAATTTTAATAACCCAATTCACCCCCCTCTTGTGTTGCCTATTGAGATTTCAGCTAGTCTTGGCGAAAGTCAAATCTTGGTGGTCAACCTTCAAGCCATATGGTGTATCGAAGAATCAAATAAACCACAAGCACAAGAACATGTTCAAAGACTATCTCAAGACAAAGGAAGGCTCATGCAAGCACCCAAGAAGATTGAAGACCAAGAAGACTCAAGGTCATATACTTTAGAATGCGTGGGAGTCCTCTTGGCATTAAGTGTTTACATGTTTTGAGGTTTTTAAATAATCTTTAAAACTATTTTTATAAGTGCATTAATGTATTTGAAAACACATGTGTAAAGCCCAAAGACCATGGCCCAAAGTCCCTCAAACGAAACTTTTAAAATGAAGTTTTTAACTCAGGGTCGGTCGACCGGGCTAGGCCGGGCGACCATGGGATGCTACCTGGAATTCCAGGGCATCTCGAATTTTATCGGGCCAGTCGACCGGGCCAATCCGGTCGACCGCAGAATGATTTCTCAATTTTGAGAAATCATCCATGTTGGTCTCGGCGGACGACCGTGACTCCCTAGGTAGACCGCGGAATGTTTTTCGAACCAAAACTTTCAAATCTTGAATTAGCTCAGGGCGGGTGACCACCATAGGTCCTTCGACAGCGAAAATATTTTTTAGCAAAAAAGTCTTCAAACAGGTTGCTCTCGGAGGGGGACCGCGGCGAGTTAATTTTTGAAAACAAAAAAGGGGCGCCTGATACGGGCGGGCGACCGCCGTGGCTTGGTCGACCGCGACGGTCTGGCGAAAGAGCCGTTTGAACTCGCCAATGGTAGGTGTACCTTCCCCACTTACCCAGTTTTATTACAATTTGCCATTGAGGGTTTCAAAATCATCCATGGGTTTTATACTTCATAAAAAACCCTATTTTACACCTTTTGAACATTTATCAAACTCTAGTGCTCTCTTCTTTGAAAATCAAAAGGATTCTTCTTCTTCCTCTTGAACACTCAAAAACTTGCATCCATTATTTGTCAAGAGGTACTCCCCTAAGCATTTAGTTTCAATCCTTAAGAGTTTATTGTGAGCTTGAGACTTGTATATGCCTTAAAGAGTCTTGAGTGCTTTACATTCCTTTTCTTCTTTCCTTATTTGTATTTGGAGTTGCAAAGAGGAGTTTCTTTCTTCAAGGCGATGGTGCAACGAAGAAGAATGTCCTTGGAGGCGGATTGTATCCAAGGGTGTGTCCCCTTGTTGAGGTGGTGATCATTGCATATGCTTTGTGAGGCGGCGTTGAGGAGTCTCACCGTCGTGGAGAAAATCCCAAGGAAAGACCAAATACTTGGGTAGTGGAGTAGGTCAAGGTTTGACCGAACCACTATAAAAATCTTTGTGTGGTCTCCTTACTCTTCCTCCTCTCTCTTGTGGTGTTTGGTAATCTCTTCCCTTTTCTATTTGAATATAATTTTGAACAAGGGTTAGAACTAACTATGTTAATTTCACAAGCCCTATCTTTTCACGTGGAAATTTTTTAAAACACCCAATTCACCCCTTCTTGTGTGTTGCCCTTCGGAATTTCACTTGGTATCAGAGCTAAATGCTCTTATAGAGATTTTTGATCAAAAAATCTACAAGGGAGATATCCATGGCAACCGATCCTCCTCCATCCTCCTCATCCAATCCTCTTCCGGTAGCTCCCTCCGGGTACATTGAGGGTCACGCCTCAAATAGACCTCAATATTTCAATGGACTAAACTACGGGTATTGGAAAATTAGAATGGCTTTTTATTTAAAATCCGTAGACTTTGAAATTTGGGAGCTAGTCCACAATGGGTACATTGAACCCACAACGGATAGGAAGGAATGGAGTCCCGCAGGCAAAAGAAAGGCTACATTGGATGCCAAAGGAGTGACACTACTATTTTGTGCTCTCCCGAGGAATTCAATAGAGTCTCAACTTGTAAGACGGTTAGGGAAATTTGGACCACACTTGAGACAACCCATAAAGGGATGACTCAAGTGAAGAAATCAAAGTTAATATGCTTATTAGTGTTTTTGAGGCCTTTGAGATGCATGAAGGAGAGTCTATCTCCAACATGTTCACAAGGTTTACTAATATTGTAAATGAGTTGAATGCATTAGGAAAAACTTATACAAATTATGAATTGGTCCAACGACTCCTAAGATGCTTCCCGAACTCTTGGGATCCAATGATCACGGCAGTTGAGCAATCAAAGGGCTTGGATACCCTTCAACTTGATGACCTCATGGGGAACCTAATCCCCCAGGAGATGAGGATGAAGAAGAGGGAAAAAAGGAAAGGAAAGAAGGAAGAATTAAAGAAGAGATATGTGGCTTTCAAAGCCAAGGTTTTTAGTGAAGAAGAAAACTGTGAGAGAGAGTTAAGTATGGAAAACTTAACCTCAGAAATGGCTCTCATCTCCAAAAGGATCTCTAGGTTTGGGAGATTTAATCGGAAAAATAAAAGCTCAAGAAGGAGCACCTCTCCAAAGAGAGATAGAGACGGAAGAAGAAAAGATAGTAACGATGATTCGATCCGGTGCTTTGAATGTGGCAAAAAGGGACACATCCAAGTGCCTATTACTCAAGAAGGACTCGGATAAAAGGAAAGGAAAAGATGACAAGAAGAAGAAGAGTTCCAGCGCCAATTGGGATGGCTTAAGCGACACATCACGGAGCAACTCAAGTGGAGATGAGAAATCAAATTTTGTATGCTACATGACAAGCAATCCATCTCAACTCAATGTAAGCCAAATTATAGACTCTTTTCTTCCTAATAGTGATAGTGATAGTAGTAGTGGTAATGAAAGTGATAATGAAAATGAACAACCTATCATGAATGAACTAATTGACACATGTCAAGAAGTTAAGAAAGCATTGCTCCTTGAAGTTTCCAAAAGAATTTAGGTAATATAAAAAAATATAGCAGGGTTAACTAGTTTTAATAGATTCCCATTTCTCATTGAGTTGGTCAAGAACTATAGTAACCCAACCTGTTTGGCTTGTGGACATAAGAAACAATTTGACATAGATTTATACAGGGTTTATTTTGGGGCTTCTTGCCTTGATCTAATGGTATCATCAAGTAAATTTTTTATCTGTTGTTCATAAGAATTAGTCATCATTTCCCTTACAGTTTGTTGTTCATTTCCTTATTCACTTCCTTTGACAGATACTGTTATTGTAAATGCATTTGATAGGGTCAGTGAAATACGGTACTTAATTGACTCTCCTGAATCTTGAAAAATGGGTGTTTCCGCCTGGGACCATTGGATGCTAAATGATAAGCTCTTTCTTTAGTTGTTGAGACATTTGAATGACTAGCGGGAAAGTGTTGATATGTTCAGTCTGTGTCCTGTTTTTTTGGTTTTTTATTACATCCTTTTAGTGCTGTACAGGTTCGGTTTATGTCCTGAATTTTGGGTCCTTTGTAGCATTGTTTTTAGTTAGGTGATGATAATATTGTGAGCTGTAAGAATATAATTCATATGCTTTGTATTTGTTATTTTCTGAAGTTGAAATTCCAATTGCAGGATGTGTAATTTATAATATGATCAACATCATGTTAGAGAAGTGTATTGAAAGTTGCCTCTTTGTGTTAACACCATCAGACCCAACATTTGTAGCCTTTGTAGCCCCACTACTATCACCCCCCGTCTTCATCTTCCCTTTCACCTGCCACTACCATCAGCCCAATGCCATTTTTTGTCAAACCCATTTCAAAACCCATCTTCTTCTCCACAATTTTAGCCACTCTCTTTTACTTTAGGTGGACCTCTCGTGTTGTGTTAATTATCCTATCTTAGTTACCTTCTTACATTTTGGCCTGACAATTCTTTTATTTTCGAGTCTTTTCCAAAGAAATTATATATATGTGGAATTAAATCACAAAGTCGTAGTGCGGATACAGATCATGTCCTCTTATTTTCAATTCTTGGTTTTTGGTATAAGCTTAAAGGAAAATAAGAGAGTTTTAATTTGGAATTCCTTCAGCCCACTAGAGAGTATAGAGTTTGAATCACCTTATCTGTTATCCTACTCTCACGTTGTCCATCCGAAAGTGATTTTTGTTGTTTTGAGTAGGGATCGAAATGGTAGTTCCCCTTTTTAGAATCTAATCTATATGATACAGGACTGGGTCTAGTTTACTTTGTTTCCTTCTCATTTGGTCTTACTTCCTCTATATAATTAATACCAAAATTCAATCAATTGCTTTAATCATGATATTGTAGATGATATATTACTCTGTTTCTATAGTTATGTTGCTAAAAAAAATTCCTTATTATTGTAAAAGTAAAAGACATGTACTTGCATTTTCATTTCATTTCCTTAAATACAACTCAATTCACCTGATAATCTGAAATCCCTTTTCTTTTATGGTTATAAGTTTATACCGAAATTGTATTGAGACAGAGAAGATTGCATCTTATGTTGTTGTGTTTGGATTATTTATTAGGATAAGAAGGATTCTTAAGGTCAGTTGTGTAGTAGTTGCAAGTCAATTATGATTTATGAGTCATAATGCATATGCATATATACTTGAAGTTTAAGATGATGCTATAAAAGTGTCAGGTTACTTTTTATGCTCATTTGTCTTTCAAAACTGGTTTAGCTAAGGTGATCCGAATTTTATTGAAATTGTTATGGTTTATTAAACTATTTCCTCACCAGTTAAATGTTTTGTTCTCATGACTTGAATCATGTCTCGAAAATTTATTAAGAATTTGGACAGTAAGGGGTAGTTCTGTACGTTGTCTGCCCCATTTGTATATGTGATGCTCCATTGGATTTCATGGGTCCATTGACCATGACTTTTTTTTAAAATTCTTAAAGCACATCTTTGTATCAGTCATTCTCTTACCTAAGCTTGAGGAATTGAAAGCTTTTATTAGTTCGTAACAATGAACAGATTTTACATTACTCTATTAAGATAATATTGTTATGTTGTTCTGCATTTTCAGGTCAAATAATTGAGTTATTGGCATGATGTATTATTCATAGAATCAACATGCAAATATTTGTAATTTGCTAGTATCACCTTAGATATTTCTGAAGACATGAGAGATTGGGATGTTAATATCCCTTTCATAGAGTGGCGATGAAGGTGTCAACCTAAACCCATCCTTAGGGAACTTGCTCGGTCCTAGTAGCACTCCCCTCTTTTAGTTAGTAGGCTAGCCCAGCCTTTTAGAGCCTTTAGACACTTGTCCCCTCATTGAAACGACAATGAAAGAGTCATCTAGAGCCCCACTAGAAGACATACTCTGCCTCATTAATACTTCTCCTTTGGAGACAAACCTAGTCATTTAGAACCTACCCTTTAGGAAGCCATTGTGGTCTCATAGGAGGCATGCCTTACCTCATTTATAGAACCCACTTCCCAACTTGTACCCCCTACTAGTTGAAGACCAACTTGGTCTGTTAATTGCCTTTATCTTTTATCATTGCAAGGGCAATGATAAAGTTACTTGGAGCCCCTATAGGAGACATGCATTGTCTGATTAGAGTTAGTTGTACCCTCATTGGAGACATGCTTTGTTTCATTTGCCTTGTTTAACTCCTCTGTGTTTAGTAGACACTTTTTTATTTATTTACATCCCTTATAAAGTGTTGGTCATGCTTTGACTTATTTGCACCCCCTTATAGAGTATTGGTCATTTTTTGACTTATTTGCCTTACATTTTGGTAGCGTTATTAGATAGTCTGTGACTTACTTGCACCTCCTTTTTAGAGTCATTTGTATAAGAGTTTATCTTTTGCCATAGATATGTCTTTCCCTTTTAGAGACTAGCTTAGTCTTATTGGAGCCTTACCTACTTGGGATTTTTTCATGCATTTCATAGTTGGGTCACCAATTTGCCTTTTCAGTTTTTTACCTTTTGGCCGAGGGAGTTTTACCTTTTGGCCGAGGGAGTTTTACCTTGTGGTGTTTGTACTCTGCCGCGATTTGGATTACAAAGTGTGTTTTCTTATTTTGTTCGTTTTGGCTAAAAGGGATAAACCATTTAAAATTTAAAACATCAGAAATTTGAAATCCAAAAACATTAGAAATTTGAAACTCAAAACATTTGAAAACCATAAAATCTCAAAAACATTTGAAATATCTGAAAAGTTTTTTTATAGTTTTTAGGCGTACTAGGAAAGTTTGTTTTTGAACTATGTTGACTTGATCCTTCTCCATGAGGTACGTAGGCAGCTTGGGATTCCCGTCCCAAGTTCAGTCAAACTTTTCAAAATAAACATTTCAAATTTTGTAAATAAATCATTTAATTTCTTTAAAAAACATAAAAATCTTCCAAAATATTATTTTCAAAAAAATCTTCCTCTAGAGTTAGGACTTTGTCCTAGATAGAGAGTTCTAGAGTTATGAGTTTTTCTTTAATATGTTGTGTGGTTGTTGTATGTTTTTGTTAGAGTTAGGAGTTTGTCCTACCTAGGAGCGCCTCTGTCCGATCAGTTAGCGATTCACATCGCCGACTGATGATTAGTATAGGACGCGTTAGTCTGCCCACTATTTTTCTTAGGACATACAGCCTAGTTACATATAGGATATAGGAACCACTTGCATTAGCTTATGGCTAACTTGCATTTAGATAGGGCATATAGGGAGTCGTAAAAATTCACAATTCACTTGAATTTAAATAAGTGTTAAAGAAGATTTAAATAATTAATCCGATCTTTTAGGTCAAGTTTAGGATAGAGGTCTAGATGTCTTAGGCGTTATAGTTTAGAATAGGCGCGAAGAACTACGTTGCTTTGATTCTCGTGGAGGCAAGGATACGTAGGCGGCTTTGGATGAATACCAGACCATCCAAAGAATCGGGCAAAAATATTTAGAGTTTAGGGTTAGTTTTTAATATTTTGGGTATTGAGTTTCTTATTCAACATTGTTTCTTGCATAGGATCATGTTAGTGTGCTTTCATTCTTTGATTAGATTGTTTATGATTTGTTATTCACATATTTTAGTTATAGTTTTTTACTTGTTTATCATAGACCTGTTTAGGTGTAGTTTCACCATATTTAGCTGTAACTCTTATAATTCTTTACTGCTTTCTTTTATTACTTATACTCATGTTTAGTTTTAGCTCCTCATTGTTTTCTTTATTGTCATATCACATGTTTATCTATAGCTCTTTTACTGCTTTACTGCTTATCATATTTATCATTATCTGCTTAGCTCTTTCATTGCTTTACCGCTTATCATATTAATCATTATCTGCTTCGCTCTTTTACTATTTTATTGATTATCATATTTGTCATTATCTGTTTAGCTCTTTTATTGCTTTACTGCTTATCATACCCGTCATTATCTGCTTAGCTGTAGTTATGCATGTGTATGTTTACTGCTTTCTAGATGGAATGTGTTAGGATTTTATATTATATTAGGCGCTATGTATTCGCCCTAATGTAGATAAACGTTGTGTTTGTCCTAGGTTTTTATTTCATTATTGCTTATCCTATCTGTCATTTACTGTTTTCTAGATGGGATGTGTTAGGATCTTATATTATATTAGGCGCTATGTGTTCGCCCTAATGTAGATAGGAGCTATGTGTTCACCCTAAGTTTTTATTTCATTATTGCTTATCCTATCTGTCATTTACTGCTTTATAGATGGGATGTGTTAGGATCTTATATTATATTAGGTGCTATGTGTTCGCCCTAAAGTAGATAGGTGCTATATGTTCGCCCTAGATTTTATTTCATTATTGCTTATTCTATCTGTCATTTACTACTTTCTAGATGGGATGTGTTAGGGTCTTATATTATCTTAGGCGCTATGTGTTCGCCCTAATGTAGATAGGCGCCATGTGTTCGCCCTATGTTTTATTTCATTATTCTTTTATCTGCTTGTCATTTTGTTTATTCTTTATTTCGTTTACTGTATTCTTAATTCATTTCATGATTAACTACTAGTTTTAGATTTCTCATCCTGTGCAGACCTTATACCTTTAGCTGTAGCATGCTTGTATTTGCCCATCAGAATTTAGACACAAATTAGGCATGACACTCATAACCTAACTATTCTTAGGTGACATTTCTTTCATTTGTGCTCCGAGACATGCATGATTAGATAGACGTCTTGTCGGAGATATATGTTCCCATTTCACATGATTTTTACCCAAAACTCTTCAAAATCAATAAATAAATAGCATAAGAGACCAGGTCCTTGCACTTAGGCGGATGAGGTGCTCTTCGGACCTTCCAAATTCGTAACCAGGCACGAACCTTTTGTATCTCTGGTTATCCATTATAACAGAGCATAGTGTGGGTTCTAGGTCCGACTTCCCTGGATGGCGACTCTTCTTTGTTTAAGGTACGTCTCAAATTCGGGCTAGTCCCCGAATCGAGAGGTATCTTATTTTACATCGCCACTCATGCTGTGAGGGGCACTCTTTCGAGAGTTCCTTAGTGGAGCTCTCCTCTACATGGATGATCTAGAGACCCTTGGGGGCACGTCCCCCGCCTCTCTCGGATCGGGGTCCACACATGCATATGATTTTCCTAGTCACCATATTAGCTTTACCTATGCTTATCGTGTGCTCATTGTCATTTGTTCTAAATGGTTTCATAAATCTTTTAATCTTCATATTTATGATATAAGCATATATGGAGGGGGAGGCAAAATTTGCGTAAATGTTTTATTAAGGGGGAGCCTCCAACCCCATAATCAATATAGGTTTGTCATCATCAAAAAGGTAATGTAAGCCCAAGGGTACATCTCTCCCGTGTTTTGATGATCAACAAACCCAAATTTATGGTTGTTTGCTAATGACTTCTCTAGTGTTGTGATTTAGACGTGTTTCATTTATGCCAACACTAGAAGCTAGAAGAACAAGGGCTAGTCTTGGAGAAAGTCAAGTCTTGGTGGTCAACCTTCAAGCCATATGGTGTATCGAAGAATCAAAGGAACCACAAGCGCAAGAACATGTTCAAAGACTATCTCAAGACAAAGGAAGACTCATGCAAGCACCCAAGAAAATTGAAGATCAAGAAGACCCAAGTCATATACTTTAGAATGCATGGGAGTCCTTTTGGCATTAAGCGTTTGCATGTTTTCATGTTTTCAAATCATCTTTAAAACTATTTTTATAAGTGCATTAATGTATTTGAAAACACATGTGTAAAGCCCAAAGACCATGGCCGGAAGTCCCTCAGACCAAACTTTTAAAATCAAGTTTTTGACACAGGGCCGGTCGACTGGGCTAGGCCGGGCGACCGCGGGATGCTACCTGGAATTCCAGGTCATCTCAAATTTTATCGGGCAGGTCGACCGGGCCAATCCAGTCGACCGCGGAATGATTTTTCAATTTTGAGAAATCATCCAGGCTAGTCTCGGCGGACGACTGCGACCCCCTAGGTCGACCGCGGAATATTTTTCGAACCAAAACTTTCAAATCTTGAATTGCCATAGGTCGGTCGATCGCGGAAATATTTTTTCACGAAAAAGTCTTCAAACAGGTTGCCCTCGGCGAGCGACTATGGTAACCCCGGTCGACCGCGATGGGTTAATTTTTGGAAATAAAAAAGGGGCGCTCGATACGGGCGGGCGACCGCCGTGGCTCGGTCGACCGCAATGGTATGGCAAAAGAGCCGTTTGAACTCACCAATGGTAGGTGTACCTACCCCACCTACCCAGTTTTATTACGGATTTACCATTGAGGGTTTCAAAATCATCCATGGGTATTTATACTTCATCAAAAATCATATTTGACACATTTTGAACATTTATCAAACCCTAGTGCTCTCTTCTTTTAAAATCAAAAGGATTCTTCTTCTTCCTCTTGAACATTCAAAAACTTGCACCCATTATTTGTCGAGAGGTACTCTCCTAAGCATTTAGTTTCAATCATTGGGAGTTTATTGTGAGCTTGAGAGTTGTATATGCCTTAAAGAGGTTTGAGTGCTTTACATTCCTTTTCTTCTTTCCTTATTTGTATTTGAAGTTGCAAAGAGGAGTTTCTTTCTTTCAAGGCGATGGTGCAATGAAGAAGAACATCCTCGAAGGCAGATTATATCCAAGGGTGTGTCCCCTTGTTGAGGTGGTGATCATTGTATATGCATTGTGAGGCGGCATTGAGGAGTCTCACCGTAGTGGAGAAAATCCCAAGGAAAGACCAAGTACTTGGGTAGTGGAGTAGGTAAATGTTTGACCGAACCACTATAAAAATCGTTGTGTGGTGTCCTTACTCTTCTTCCTCTCTCTTGTGGTGTTTGATTATCTCTTCCCTTTTCTATTTGAATATAATTTTGAACAAGGGGTAGAACTAACTAGGTTAATTTCACAAGCCCTATCTTTTCAAGTAGAAAAATTTTAAAACACCCAATTCACCCCCTTTTGTGTGTTGCCCTTTGGAATTTCACTATGTACCTTCAATAAGAAGGAATTTAATTTCAGTTTTAAATTTTTTTGAAGATGGATATTTTACTAGTTTTAATAAAAGTTCTGTTTTTATTAAAAAGGGAAATTCCTTAATTGTGGAAGGTACAATGAATCATGGCTTGTACTTAATTAACGCCTTAGAGAATGAAAGCAATGTTGAGAATATTCCGAGTGTTGACGTTGAAAACCTTAAAAGGGCAAGGGACACGGTAATTCCATCACACCCTTGGCATCTTCGATTAGGTCACATTGGCCTAGAGCGAATGGCAAGGTTAGTGACAGATGGTCCATTGGATTCAATCCAAGTGGAACCCTTTCCAACTTGTGTGCCATGTCTCCAAGGCAAAATAACTAAAATTTCCTTCAAGGGAAAGAGTGGAAGAAGCAAAAGTGTATTGGAATTTATACATATGGATATATGTTGTCCTCTTTCTCATCCTGCGAGAGGAGGTTTATCTACTTCGTGACTTTCACAGATGACCATTCAAGGTACGGTTACTTATACCTAATGCGACGTAAGTCAGAGACTGTAAGCCCAATGGTTTTCACCTTGGCATTCCCATCTTATTTCGATGATTCCAATACACAAGTGATTCATGATCACTAATGTGTTTGATTGTCTAAGTTGTAGATCACATTGGTGCTAAGACAACATTGCTTGGATTGAGGCCAAAAAGCTCTCATTAAACCACATCATGAAGGCCAAAGACATCGAAGTCCAAGACAAATGAAGACTTGAAGAATCCATTGAAGATCAAGTTATATTAGATTGTATTAAGATCCAATCCTAGTTTAGGATTTTGAAAGGCATAATTAAGCAAATCTCACACACCCTAAATAAATAAGTGATTGTATTTGTGGAGTTCTAACACCTTGGAACCCTCATAGCAATCCCATATTGGTTGAGAATTGGAAGCCCAAAAACAGAAATGAAAATCTGCTCAACATAGGCTTCTCGGAACTCCGAGATTCGGTCCAGTAGACTTTTTTTCATCTTCTGTGTGTATTCCCAGAACTCCGAGAATTCTCGGAACTCCGAGAACACTACAACGGTCGGATTTTTAGCCGTTGCAATTTTTCCTGGAATTACAAAAATGCCATTGAACGGTCATATTTGGTTTTTCCTATATATATGGGCATTCCAAACATTCAAATTACAAATCCTAACACTCTAAAAACCTACTTGAAGATCCTTAGAGTGAATCAAACTTGCTTATGCCTCTCATCATCTAAATATTGGGATTTGGATCATAGGCTCTATTTGTACATCTTCTACATTTTGTAAACCCTTGTGAGGGATTTTTTTTGTTCTTTCTTTCTTATCAAGAACCTTGTATCGGGCGAGTGTTCGGAGAAGCGTAGCCCACTCTCCGTGGTGAAGATTGCCACCAAGGTTAAAGGTAATCGGAATTTGTAATCGGTACCGATCTTCGCCGAAGTTAAGAAGATCACATAGTGAAGCCATCAGCGGGTTTTTGTTGGTGGAGTGGAGTAGGCCTCGCGTTTTGAGGACCGAACCACTTTAAATCTCGGGCGCACTCTCTCTTGAACTCTAGCTCTTTATTTTGCATTGCACCTCTAGATTTAACTTGTGTGCTTGAATTTCATTTTGATCTCTTAATTTCCAATTTAGGTTTGAGTTTTCAAAAGATTAAAACTTGTTAGAAACCTAATTAATCTTCACTCCTCATAGTTGCCGTACTCAGGACCACCCTTGAAATTTCACTTGGTATCAAAGCAAAGGCTCTTAAAAGATTTTCTTTTCTAAAAATCTTTAGTAAATTTTTCTTTAAAATTTCAACAAGGGAAAGATCATAAGATCTTTTGGCAACTTTCTATTTGTGAAATGGCACATACAAATGGAACCGGACTTCCAGAAGGCCATTCCACAACTAGACCTCCCTTCTTTGATGGGTCAAACTATGGACATTGGAAGACAAGGATGCGCATCTATCTTCTTTCGATAGATGTGGAACTTTGGCATATTGTAGAAAATGGCTACACTTTGCCTTCCAAGCCATTTGAAGAATGGAATGTCGTAGAGAAAAGGCTTGCAAATTTAAATTACAAAGCCATAAATTCTTTGCTTTGCGCCCTATCTACGGAGGAGTTTAATCGAGTAGCTCTTTTTGATTCCGCCAAGGTTATTTGGGATACACTTGCCGTTACCCACGAGGAAACATCTCAAGTCAAGGACTCCAAAATAAACTTGTTAAAGAGCAAATATGAAATGTTTAGAATGAATCAAAATGAAAGCATTTCCGAAATGTATACTCGTTTTTCTAAAATTTCTGATGAATTAGCTAATCTTGGTAAATCTTATCCTACTGATGAGCTAGTGAGTAAGTTGCTTAGGTCTCTTCCTCCACATTGGGATCCAAAGGTCACCGCGATACAAGAATCAAAGAATCTCAAGACGCTAACCATGGAGGAGCTCGTAGGATCTCTCATCACCCATGAGATACTCCTCACTAGCCGACAAGAGGAGAAGAAGCCGAAAGAAAAAGAGAGTCGTTCTCTAGCTCTAAAAGCCTCCAAAGCAAACTCATCATCCTCTAGCGAGGCGGATAGCGATGAAGAAGAAGCTTTGAGAAAGTTTAAAAGCTTATGGAGAAAGAAACATAAGAAGGATAAAATAAAGAAGAAAGAAGAAAGTGAAGTAGAGGGAGTTATAAGGTGCTACAATTGCAAGAAGACCGGACACAAAAGACCGGATTGTCCTCTTCTCAAGTCATCTTCCTCAAAACACAAGGGAAAGAAGGATTGGAAGAAGCATAAGGCTCTTGCCGCCGGTTGGGATGCGTTAAGCACGTCGGGCAAAAGCTCAAGCGAAGGGGAAGAAAATAAAAAGGACGATCTTTGCTTCATGGCACTCACCCATGAAGATGAGGTAAATTCAAACCCTTCTTATAATTCATCAAGTAGTGATAGTGAAAGAATATCTTATGATGAATTGTGCAATACCTTGCATTGTCAAATTTCTAAAAATAAAGTTCAAAAGAAATCTATTTTAAAATTAGAAAATGAACTTAATTTTTTTTAAAATGAATCTTCTTCTAAATCTCAAGCACAACTTGAAAATTTTAAACTTGAGATTGAAACCCTTAAGGGTTGTTTGGATGAGAAAACTTGCCAAATTGCAAAACTCCAAGATGTGGCAAGCTCTTCCAAATCTTATGAAGATGAATTTAATGATTTTCTAAATCAAATAACCCAACTTCATAATGAAAATGAAAGCTTAAGATTATGTCTCCATGGATTCTTAAATGGTGACAAAATTATTGACATAATCTTAAAGAAGACTAGTCAAAGACCTAAACATGCATATGATAGGACTAGCGTATCTAACCCTCATGTTAGATGCCATTATTGTGGAATAAATGGCCATTACCAATTCCAATGTGCATATAAGATTAGGGATAATAGTGGAACCAAGAAATCTTGGGTTCCCAAAGCCCCTATATGATTATATTCATATGTGCTTAGATTAGGGGCTTCTGCTTAAAATTGAATATCTTTTTCAAAGTTAATTAAATATCCCCTCTTATATTGAATAAAAATTCTAAATAGGGGGAGTTCTAGGTTTGTCTTTTTCCTTGAAAAAGGGGGAGCCTTAAGTTGAATAATTCATCCCTTTGTTTCTCTTTTACCCCAATCTTTTTGATTGATGCCAAAGGGGGAGAGAATTTAGTATTAGGAAAAATATATGTGCTTTTTATTGGAAAATCTCTTGTGCTTGTCATCATCAAAAAGGGGGAGATTGTAAGCCCAATAGTTTTCACCTTGGCATTCCCATCTTATTTTGATGATTCCAATACACAAGTGATTCATGATCACTAATGTGTTTGATTGTCTAAGTTGTAGATCACATTGGTGCTAAGACAACATTGCTTGGATTGAGGCCAAGAAGCTCTCATTAAACCACATCATGAAGGCCAAAGACATCGAAGTCCAAGACAAATGAAGACTTGAAGAATCCATTGAAGATCAAGTTATATTAGATTGTATTAAGATCCAATCCTAGTTTAGGATTTTGAAAGGCATAATTAAGCAAATCTCACACACCCTAAATAAATAAGTGATTGTATTTGTGGAGTTCCAACACCTTGGAACCCTCATAGCAATCCCATATTGGTTGAGAATTGGAAGCCCAAAAATAGAAATGAAAATCTGCTCAACATAGGCTTCTCGGAACTCCGAGAGTTTGAGAATTTAGTATTAGGAAAAATATATGTGCTTTTTATTGGAAAATCTCTTGTGCTTGTCATCATCAAAAAGGGGGAGATTGTAAGCCCAATGGTTTTCACCTTGGCATTCACATCTTATTTTGATGATTCCAATACACAAGTGATTCATGATCACTAATGTGTTTGATTGTCTAAGTTGTAGATCACATTGGTGCTAAGACAACATTCCTTGGATTGAGGCGAAGAAGCTCTCATTAAACCACATCATGAAGGCCAAAGACATCAAAGTCCAAGACAAATGAAGACTTGAAGAATCCATTGAAGATCAAGCTATATTAGATTGTATTAAGATCCAATCCTAGTTTAGGATTTTGAAAGGCATAATTAAGCAAATCTCACACACCCTAAATAAATAAGTGATTGTATTTGTGGAGTTCCAACACCTTGGAACCCTCATTACAATCCCATATTGGTTGAGAATTGGAAGCCCAAAAACAGAAATGAAAATCTGCTCAACATTGGCTTCTCGGAACTCCGAGAGTTTTTCTCGGAACTCCTCGGAACTCTGAGATTCGATCCAGTAGACTTTTTTTCATCTTCTGTGTGTATTCCCGGAACTCTGAGATTTTTTCTCGGAACTCCGAGAACACTACAACGGTTGGATTTTTAGCCGTTGCGATTTTTCTTAGAATTACAAAAATACCATTGAACGGTCATATTTGGTTTTTCCTATATATATGGGCATTCCAAACATTCAAATTACAAATCCTAACACTCTAAAAACCTACTTGAAGATCCTTAGAGTGAATCAAACTTGTTTATGCCTCTCATCATCTAAATATTGGGATTTGGATCATAGGCTCTATTTGTACATCTTCTACATTTTGTAAACCCTTGTGAGGGATTTTTTTTTCTTTCTTTCTTATCAAGAACCTTGTATCGGGCGAGTGTTCGGAGAAGCATAGCCCACTCTCCATGGTGAAGATTGCCACCAAGGTTAAAGGTAATCGGAATTTGTAATCGGCACCGATCTTCGCCGAAGTTAAGAAGATCACATAGTGAAGCCATCAACGGATTTTTGTTGGTGGAGTGGAGTAGGCCTCGCGTTTTGAGGACCGAACCACTTTAAATCTCGGGTGCACTCTCTCTTGAACTCTAGCTCTTTATTTTACATTGCACCTCTAGATTTAACTTGTGTGCTTGAATTTCATTTTGATCTCTTAATTTCCAATTTAGGTTTGAGTTTTCAAAAGATTAAAACTTGTTAGAAACCTAATTAATCTTCACTCCTCATAGTTGCCGTACTCGGGACCACCCTTGGAATTTCAGAGACCTTTGAAAAGTGCAAAGAGTTCAAGAGTGAAGTAGAAAATCATTAAAAATGAATATTAAGACACTTCGCTCCGATAGGAGAGGAGAGTACCTCTCGGATGAGTTTAAGTACTACTTGAAAGAAAATTGAATAGTTTCTCAATGGACTCCATCTGCAACACTAGACTTAAACGGTGTATCAGAAAGGAGAAATCGAACACAGTTAGACATGGTTCGATTTATGATGAGCTTTGCACAAGCACCTTTGTTTCTATGGAGATTCGCCCTAGAAACAACACTCTACATCCTTAATCGAGTACCAACTAAATCAGTACCAAGGACTCCATATGAGATAAGGACGGGCAGAAAAGCCACATTGAATCATATGAGGATATGAGGTTGTTCTGCCCATGTTAAAAAAATAGGTGTTGAAAAGTTGGAGGCATGAACCAATAAGTGTCTCTTTATTGGATATCCTAAGGAAACGAAGGGTTATCTGTTTTATAATCCTGGCGAACAAAACTATTTTGTAAGCCGGAATGCCACTTTTTTAGAAGAAGAGTTTACTCAAGATGCGAGCGGAAAGGATAGGATTGCCCTAGAAGAGCAACCCGAAAATCCAGTGGAGAGATATGAGGATGTTGAGCAATAACCCACTAAAATCCAATACAGAGATATTTTGTTAGCAAATATCAGTTGGACCCAAATCTGGAGCATTGGACAGCAATTAAACATATTTTCAAGTATCTTACGAGAACTAAACATTATTGTTTAGTTTACTGTGGAGACGAGTTGGTCGTTTCTGATTTTACCAACGCAGACTTTCAGTCTGACGTTGATGACATGTAATCATCATCGAGTTTTGTGTTCACCTTAGCGAATGGGGCTGTACCACGGAGAAATCGATGCGAGTGAAGTAGCAAAGGACGCAGTATGGCTGCAAAAGTTTTTGGACAACCTTGGAGTCGTACCCTCTGTCGAGAGACCCATTGCGATGTATTGTGATAAAAATGGAGCGATTGCTCAAGTAAAGGAATCGATGTCTCATCAGAACTCCAAGCCTGTACTTCGAAAGTATCATGTGATACAAGAGGTCATTGACAGAGGGGATGTGGCTATTGCAAAGGTTGCTTCAGCGGATAACGTGGCAGACCCTTTTACCCAGCCTCTTAGTCGAAAGGTGTTTGACATACATGTTGAGGGAATGGGTCCAAGATATATGCATAACTGGCTTTGAGGGCAAGTGGGAGACTGTTAGAGTTGGTGCCCTGAAATCTAGTATATGTCGCATGTTAATGAATAAAAGTTTCTTTTTCATGACATTTACGGGTACTAGTAGTTAAATATTTGTGATATGTTACTTTTTTTGTTATTAACACGTATTTTTCCTTGAGAGCAATGTAGGAATCCCACATGCTTATGGATTCACAGATCCTATGGAGCAAGGAGATGTGGGATTCTGATTCGTTGCAGACCTTAGTAGTACCTAGTTGGGGTTGAGGTTGGACACCTCCTCCTGCACACAACTAGCATCTATCTTGCCTACATACACGACATGTGGAGTGACTTATCTCAATCACTTAGGTAGTAGACGCTAAGCAAGATAGAATGGCTATGAGAATGAGATTACGTATTGAACAGGATCACACTAGAATAGCTTGAGAATAGAAGAACGTTGAGTTATTCTACCAGACAGAACCCTTTACATGTCCTTTGACCTGAGGGATCATATTGGTCTGTTGGCAAGTCTCTCATTTTTGGTCCATCTAACCGTGATTCTCTTGGAGTCACCATAGGGTAGTATTGAAGTGTTGGACAAACCTTCGAGGTCAATAGTGATACCCGACATGGACTTCTCCACCTATTTTATAGGATAACATCTACGGTTTTGGTCAGAGCAGTAGGCCTACAAAAATACCTGGCCAGGTGGATTTGATAAGATGTTTATCAAAAAGGATTTCACAAAATAAGTTTTGAAATGATTTTAGCAAATGCATTTGGGTGGCAACACTGCTTGACTGAAAGGTATACCATGAGTGAGCCCAAGGGTAGTTAATGTCCACTCCCCATAGGACTCAACTCGGTAGATGTGGACTTGGAGAAAGGACTTGCACATTTGATATGTTTAGAGGTATGATGATTTGACAGTTATCTTCAGAGTTACGTCTCCATGGAGGCCACTGACTCATTGCGATTGTAGCATTGACTACGGAGCAAGATCGCAGTGGGGCTCACCGTTAGGTTCTGCAGGATCGACTGTTGAATCCCTACTACGATCCCACTCACTACTCGATTAACCTATTATAATCTATTAGATAGAGGTACCGTATTTATTAGTTTGTAGACATGAATTTTTTTTGTGGCATTTGATGCAAAGGGAAAGATTTACATAGTTCTATTGGTGCATACACACCATGGGACGCAATGGGAATAACAATTTAGTTAAATGTTAACCGAAGGGTATTTTGGGAATTATAGAAAAATATGGATGGAGATTTTATCTCATTGGATGGGAGGAAATATGTTTATATAATTATAAAATCAAATAAACAATTGTAAGTTTAGCTTATAAACTCGTTTTACTAAAACAGTCACAACTAATTCACCTCTTGGATAAAATTAATGTATGTACTCGTTTCGAAGAACTTTGAATGATCTACAATTTTGTAGTTTATGATTTTTTCTAATTCGGCCGCTTACTTGTCCAAAAATGAGGTCGAAATTTAACCTACAGAATTATAGCAGGAAAGTAGAAAAAGAAAATAATGTGGGAGATATTTTAGGGATTGTTTTTATCCAATAAAGCAACCCACATTTTCTACTTGGAAAACTGCCCAATTTAGAATTTTCAAAACATCTAAAAATTTCTAAAAACATTCCCCACATTATTTGGTTTCTATTTCGAAAAAAGCAAACTAACTTGTTTCCTAATTGGAAGCTCCCAATTTTGACCAGTTTCCTTATTTTTTAAGAATTCTCTTACAACTTTGGCTTGTATCAAATGCAATTCAAATCTCTATAAATACAAGACAAAGGAGTAGATTTTTCTACACCTCTTTCATAATCCATGTGGAGGAATTTTAAAGAGACACAAGAAAATTCGTCCCCTTTGTTCTCTCTCTTTATTCATCAACTAGTTTTGAGTTTTTGAACTCAAAGGCATTCATCCAACTAATCTCCATTCTTCTAAACAATATATCCCAAATTATAATATGATTAAGATCGGATTATAAGGTAAACAAAGAGTTGGTTACAAGATCCTTTGTGCGACATAAGGAATCCATCGATTCAACTTGCGGTTTCGGGTCGATTAGATTGTTGGTGAATTTTCGACGAGTAGATCAAGCGGACAAGTTCTTCTCTATAACAACTTAAAGGTATTTATATTTGTGTTTATTAAATCACAATAAAAATTAATTAGTCCCTAGGAATCCTAGGTTATGGCAAAAAATTTATTCTACATGGTTTATTCTTCTACTACGTGTAGCGATTTTGCTCGTGGTTTTTTAACCTTTCTAACAACTGGTATCAGAGAAAACTAGTGAATAGATTTTGAGACTAACAAACTAAAGATATATCATGCGGTAATCCGCTGTGAGCTCGGCTGTTTATCCCAGCTTTAAAAGGTTCCTAATCTTAGTGTGTTTTAATAAACATAGGACTATTTGCCGAAAAATAGCAAAACTGAACCGCATGATGGATTTCTGGATTGATCTCATTATGCGGTTGGAAAGTAGACTCAAATACGAATCCAACGCATCAAGAATCATTGACATCCGACTAGCTGTTTAGGAGATATGATTTTTCAAAGTTTGGTACAAGTTGTTGGCATTTAGGAAATTAATTCTGAAAATTAATTTAGGTTTTTATTTCTTCAACCCAAAATGATTTCTAAAGCCTATAACCCTGGCAGAGACTTTTTAAATAATGTCTTGGGGTGTATGTAGCATGATCATATGCTTGAGAAAGCATTCGAGTAACTATATCCCACTCAAAGTTACTCGAAAGGTCATGTTATCCAGATTGTGTTCTCGGTATGGAACAATTTTATTTTCACAAATCAAACGATCTTGTTTTCCTACAAAAAATTGAATGCTGATTTATTAGATTAGATAAAAGTATTTTACGATGTTTCTAATTAAAATCAGGATGGTTGTATGTTAATCAAAAATGAATTAACCCATTTTTTTGTGAATTGGTAGCTATTGGTGAAAGATGGGCAAAAAGGACATTGGACCTCAATTCATGCATGAGATGAATTTATGCATGAGATGCATGATCTTTCTATGGATGTTGTGTTTTGATGTTTTGTATTATGGTTTGTAATATTAACGTCTGCAATGTAATTTATTAATTTCATCTTTTAAAGTACTCCCTCTGGGTAGTTGGGCGGACGACTGGTTTTTCATGGAGATTGATGATGATATATAGATTACCTAGGCTAGTGTAGGATGCTAGGGCAGTTTATATTTATTTGTCCAAGACCAATTGAAGATGATATCATTCTCTTGGAGCTCAAAATATGGATCGTGATACTGCGGCATAGGATTGCTCCAGATTGACTGGAAAATGGAGGCGGATTCAATCTAACCAAGGAGGGACGCACTTGCTGATGTTGTTGATGATAATATGCTTCGTATAATGAGGCAAATCAGATTACAGTCCTTTGAAAATTCGCTTTGAGGACAACGAAGTTTCCCTTGTGCAGTTGCACAAAGTTGCCCATAATCCACCATCAATTTGGCAATATGGTACTGTAGGGATTCCCTTATTCAAATAAGCTTAGTGGGAGAATCCCTACGATCCAAGATGCCAAATTGGGTTTCATAGATGGTGTGGTTTTTATTTTCATGGTTTGTTTCTTTGATTTTCATGAGATTGTTGGTATGGTTTGGTTTGCTATGTATGTTTTACTTTTGTGCACTAGATGCCTAATCAATGTATCGGCTTCTGCTTTGGCATGTGACCATAGGAATCTACTTTGGCATTGGTATGTTTTACTTTCATTTGACCAATGTATGGTAAGGTTTGGCTTCTGCTTTTGTGCACTGGTATGTTTTACTTTAATGAGATTAATGGTATGGTTGGCTTCTGCTTTGGCATTTGACCAATCTATCATGCATATTCTCCTTATCCTAGTAGGAATCTAATGGTTACTCTAGTCAAGAAACATGCTCAGCTTCTGCTTTGGCATGTGACCGTCCTTTTTCTAGACTAGCCAACGGTTAGAGGGCTATGGAAGGCTAAGAGGTCTTGTCATTTCCACTTAACCCCGTCTATCAACTTAATATTATTAAGAGGGTTATTTAATGTGGGAGTAATAATTATCCTCTTATATGTTTGATTAGGCAACCATTGCATAAAAAGTAAAATATGCGTAGCAAACCAAACCATGCCAGTCAATCTAGAGCATTCCTATGCCGCAGTATCCACAATCCATCGATTGAGTTCCAAGAGAATGATTTCATCCTCAATTGGTCTTGAACAGATAAATATAAACTACCCTAGTGTCCTACACTAGCCTAGGTAATCTGTACATCATCATCAATTTCCATGGGAAACCAGTCATCCGCCCAACTGCCCAGAGGGAGTACTTTAAAACTGAAATTATTAAATTGCATTGCGGACTTTAATATTACAAATCATAATATAAAATATCAAAACATATCATCCATAGAAAAATCATGCATCTCATGCATGAAGTGAGGTCCAATCTCCCTTTTGCCCATCTTTCACCAATAGCGATCAATTCGCACAAAAACCAGGATCATTCAATTTTGATTAACGCACAACCATCCTGATTTTAATTAGAAGCATCATAAAACAATTTTATATGGTCTAACAAATCAGCGTGCAAAATTTTATGGGAAAACAAGATCGGTTGATTTGTGAAAAACAAAATTGTTCCATTCCAGGAACATAGTCCGAATAGCATGACCTTTCGAATAACTTTTAGTGGAATATAGTTACTTGAATGCTTTCTCAAGGATCTGGTCATGCTACATACACCCGAAGACATTATTAGAAAAGTCTATTCCTGGGTTATAGGCTTAACAAATCGTTTGGGGTAGAGAAACAAAAACCCAAATCAATTTTCAGAATTAATTTCTTGAATTCCAACAACTTGTACCAAACTTTGAAAAATCATATTTCCTAAACCGCTCGTTGGATTTTGATGATTCTTGATGCCTTGGATTCATATTCAAGTCTACTTTCCAACCATGCAAAGGGATCAGAAATCAACCATGCGATTTAGTTTTGCTGTTTTTCGACAAACAGTCCTATGTCTATTAAAACACACAAAGACTAGGAACCATGGATAGCGGGGATAAACGTCCGGAATCACAGTGGATCACCGGATGATCTATCTTTGGTTCATTAGTATCCTAATCTATTCCCTAGTTTGCTCTGATACCACTTGTTAGAAATGTTGAAAAACCCCGAGCAAAATTGCTACACGTAGCGGAATAATAAACCGTATAGAATAAATTGTTTTTGCTAACCCACCAAAGATTTTTAGGCACTGATTGATTTTATTGTGATTTAATAAACTCAAATATAAATACCTTTAGGTGATGTAGAAAAGAACTCGTCCGCTTGATCTACTCCTCGAAAATTCACCGGCGATCTAATCGACACGAAACCGCAAGTTGAATCAATGGATTCCTTTTGTTGGGCAAAGAATCTTGTGTACAACTCTTTGTTCACTTTATAATCTGATCTAAATCAGATTATAATATGAGAATACATATTTAGATCAATGGAGCTTAGTTAGATGATTGTCTTTGACCTTCAAAAGACAAAACTAGTTAATAGAATTGAGAGAGAAGAAGAGACTTTGGGGTGTCTCTACCATTTTTCAGCACATGGAATTATAGAAGAGTTGTAGAAAACTCCACCCCTATGTCTTGTATTTATAGAGTTTTCAATTTTCATATACACAATCCAAAGTTTCTTGAGAAATCTCAAAAACTAAGGAAACTAGCCACAATTGGAAGCTTCAATTGGGGAAAAGCTCCAATTGGGGAAGCAAGCAACCCCACAATTTGGAAACCCATATGGTGCGTCCTAAGGGGATTGTTTGCTGCCCAAGCAACCTTGGCTTACCTTGTGTGGTGTTTTTTGTTTCCAATTTTGGTTTCCCACATTTTTCCTTCTTTCTCTCTTCCCAATTTCATCACATGGGTTATTTTAATTTCTAAAAAAAACTAGCAATAATATTTCAAATATTATTTGAATTCAAAATTGATAATGGCACACCACATGCGGAGTGTGAACATGGGTCCCACCCAATTTCGTCACATATGGGTCCACTTATCCAATTCAATTCCCCATTGCATTTTATATTTAATTCCCAATTAAATTAATGCAATCCAATCCTATGCAATAAGATTAAAGCTCCAATATAATTTATGATAATCCTAAAATACCCTTATGGTTAATACTTAATCATTTTGGTACTACCAATGTATCCCATAGTGCATATACACTATATAAATTGAGTATATCCTTTCAATGCATCCAATGCCATGAAACTAGTTTGTGTAAGCAACCAAATAAATGCGGGACCTCTATCTAATAGATTATAATAGGTCAAGCGAGTAGTGAGTGGGATCGTAGCAAGAATTTAACGGTAGATCCTGCAAAACCCACAAGAGGGTCACACTGCGATTATTGCTCCGTAGCTAATGCTACAATCGCTTTAAGTCTGTGGCCTCCATCTAGATGTAACCCTGAAAAATCAACATACCCCTAATTACATCAAATGGGGAAGTCCTTTCTCCAAGTCCACATCGACCGAGTTGAGTCCTACAGGGGGTGGACATTAACTACCCCTTGGGCTCACTCATGGTATACCTTTCAGTCAAGTAGTGTCAGCACGCAAATGCATTTGCTAAAACCATTTCAAAATTTATTTTGTGAAATCTTTTTGATAAACATTTGTAAGCCCAATGGCTCATCCTCTTACCTTGTTTTGATGATTAACAAATCCAAATTGATTAGTTCTTCATGGACTAATAGTTTACCTTCAGTGGTGTGCTATGGATAGGAAAGTCACAGGTCAATCTAGGCTAGCACACATGCAAAGATGGCCTATGCTTGAAAGATGAACCAACAAATGGACAAACGAGCTAGAACATACTTGGACAAACAATGCCTTGGAGGTACCAAGGAGAAGCTCATCATCATCATCTCAAAGCATCAAGCTAGAAAGGAAATGATCAAGAAAGGCCAAAGCTGGAGGATCAACAAGCAATGCAAAGGACAAAGGAGCTTGTACCAAATGGTGGCATCATCCTTGGAAGGTGTCAAAGAAAGAAGCTTAACTTTGAAGATCCCAAAGCAAGCCAAGCACCACATTAAAGATCAAATGAAGATTGGCTCAAGAGAAGTTCAAGAGAGTACTTAGAATGGTAGTATGTATCACCTTTCTCTCGTGTGTTTCCTCTTGATCAAGGAACATCTTAAAACCCCTAAAAATATGTTTTTCAAAGAGACTAACACACCCTTTAAGGACTTAAATAGATAAGTGAATGGCCATGGTGGTGTACCAACATGTTGCGACCCATATGCCATTCAACACAACGTTGAACAAAATAGAGTTCTGAAGAAACAACCTGGACCAGCAACTAAATCCGATCAAAACTATTTTTAAATATTTTCAAATATTTTTGAAAATATTTTTAATAGATAGCTTTCATTTTTCTCATATCCGTAGAGTACAAGAACGTCAAAATCCGACAAGAAATGAGGGAGAGATGAATTTTACAAGTTAGAAGCTAAATGTTGGAAAACCAGTCTCGGAATTCCGAGAAATGGTCCAGGGAATAAAATCCCATACTCTGTTTGAATTCTCGGAACTCTGAGAATTTGCTCAGAACTCCGAGAAGTGTTTTTGTTCAAAAACATATAGCCGTTGTGATCCAACGGCTAGTTGACTGTTTGACCCGAAAATGACTGTTTTGCCCCTGAAACGGTCATATTGAGTTGGGACTTTATATATACCCATTCAAAGGGTCCAGAAGATTGCATGAACATGTTCCAACCTTAACAAAACCATAGAAACTCACTTGCAACCATTTTTGGGTTAATTTATCTCACCAATCCTTCGTGCCTTGATTTGTGAAAATCATTTGAGATTTGTTTAGGCTTTGAATTGTAATTATTTTTTGAGAAAACCTTGTGGGAGCTTCATTGTGCATTGTAGCCTACTTAGAGGCAAAGCTATCTTCTTCTTCGGAAAGCGCTTAGATCTCAGCGGTGTACGAGAGACAAGAAAGGTGGAAGGGCATCCCGTATTAATTCCCTTGGGTGAAGGGCTTAGTTCTCGGCCGTGTAGGAGAGACATTGTAAAGGTGGCAAGGGCATCCTCGTTTAATTCCCTTGGGTTGTAAAAGCCTCGGAGCCAGGCGTCGTGGAGGTCTCAATAGTGAAAATCCTCAAGTGTAACCTTGAGAAGAGTGGAGTAGGCCGTTTGCCGAACCACTATAAATCTTTGTGTCACTTGTGTTGGTATTTCCCTTTCTCTCTCACCCTCTCACTCTGTTATTTGTGCTTGCATTTTTTACATATTTAGAATTGAGTGAGTAGTTAGCATTTTGGTTTTAATTGAAAAAGTATACCTTGCTAACTAGGCTATAAATCACACAATTAAGTTTGCTAATCAAAAGGGTTTTTGAACTTATATAAATTTATAATATTGTTTAAATTCAACTATTTTAAACTTAATTTAACAAGGGATAAGTCTTGGGTGAGATCTTAGGAAAAGTTTTTAAAAGGCAAAGGTTTTATAAACATCCTATTCACTCCCCCTCTAGGTTGCCAAACTGAGTCACTTTTCGAATTTCAATTGGTATCAGAGCTTGGCTCTTGATTAAGACCCTAACCGGTTAAGAATTAAAAGATTAAATTTTTTGACAACTTAAAAGATGGGATCTAGACTACCTATTTGGATGGTTCAGATTATGGATCATGGTGCATCCATATGATGACATACTTAAAAGGTTTAGATAAAGATATGGTAAAGATAATTGAGAATGGATTTGTTTTAAATGTTAAATCTAAAGGACTAAATGAATATAACAAAAAATTATCTTTACTAAACACACAAGCCCTAATTGCAATATGTTGTGCATTACCACCTAACATTTATGAAAAAGTATCCTCTTGCAAAAATGCTAAAAATATTTTGGACTCTAGTGAAAATCTTCAAAATCAAAACATGTGCTTAACGGGATTATTTAATGAAAACCCCTTGGATAATGACGAATTCACATTTAAAGAATTAATTGAAAATGTTCAAGAATTACATAAGAAGCTTGAGGATCAACTAGCTAAAAATTCAAACTTGAAAAATTATATTGCTAGTATTAAAAAAGAGTTTAGGGTGTTAGAAATAGATCATGCACATCTTAGTGAAGAAAATGAAATGCTTAAAAATGATTTTATTGAATTAGGTGAAACCATTACATCACTAAGAGAAGAAAACCAACTCCTTAATAAGAAGAGAAAATCAAAATGTTTTCATCTCTTGAATCATTGAATTTTAAAACGAAAATAGATGTTCTAAATTTCAAGAATGAAACATTAGTGTTGGAAAATCTTAGACTACAAGAAAATATAAAACATGATTGTTCTCATATGCATTCTTGTAGTTCATCTTGTTGTTCATCCCATCCTTCTACCTACCCATATATGTCTTGTGATTTTTGTGGTAGATTTGGACATTACAAATCTAAATGTAAGTTTAGATTTGTAAAAAGTAGTAAGTTTGTTTGGGTTAGAAAAGATACATCAACTAGAACAAACTTGCTTGGAACCGACATGGTTCTAAAATCCCCTACTTGAATCACATCATATGATTAGTAGATTTAGGGGTAATGAGCTTAAAATGAAATATCAATTGAAAATGAATTTTTGATACAGTATGCTTGTGATTGGTTAACCTTTTTGTATCAATATTCAATGTGCTTAATTTGAAAATCTTTTCAAAATATGAGTGTATAGCTACTTTATACCTATCTTTGTTTGAATAACATGTATCTATATATCTTCTTATAATTCAAAATCTATATGCTTAAATGTAATTAATATGAGACTTTGATATGATGAGCCGAATTGAATATCATTTTGAGATTCCTAGTCTAAGTGCTCACATATACTTAAAAATCATTATGCACTTAGAATATGTCAGCCCATGACAACCAAAATAGAGCATTCAATGTGAAAACCATAATTTGTGCTACATAGGAAAATCAACCACATCATTTGCCCTTGTGCTCAAATTGTACTTACAAGCATGGTTTTAAATTTCGACCGAAATTTCAGATTTCGGTAGAGACCGACACCGAAATGGGTAAAAACTAAAACGGTCATTTATTTCGACCAAAATTTCTGAATTTCGGCAAAAAATCTTTTTTTTAAATATTAATTTAATATTTCACCGAAATTTAATATTGAAAAGTTTCGGGTTTGGTACCAGATTTCGACCGAAATTTTGAAATTTCAAGGTCCGAAACCGGTACCGAAACCAAAATTTTAAACCTTGCTTACAAGTATATCCTCATATTTGAATATTATTTGGTAAGTGCTAGAAGCTAGGTTGTACGATCTATCACATCTCTCTAGCAAAACCAAAAAGAGAAGAAACCCATAGGTTTAAAGACTTAAACTCAAATGGAAATTTATGTCATCAAATGGTATTTGAATTGTAAATATGCCAAAATATTATTCTTTAAACTCTATTTCGGACAAATATGGCTCTCGCTAGAAAATTGGGTACCTAAACTTGTTTACATTGTCATTTCTAGCAAAACTATGGTATTTAATGCCTTGTCTAAAGAAATCAACTCAAATTCTTTCTTAGACATCTTTATGTGCCCTAGGTGAATAAACATGTTTATTACTTAGCACCTAGTTGTCCCACATATCCATTCTATAACATGCTTTATGTGATTACAAAGTGAAATAGGGAATCATAGATGGGTCAAATCTTGTGTAATTTCAAAAGAGCTTTGATTGGATATCTTTTCATGACTTAGATGAACCTTGAAATGTATAAGTAATGTTATATGTATTTTGTTCAAATAGTCATGAAAGTTCATGTTGGAATGTGTGTATCCAATGTGGATTTTATCATGTGATATATATATTTATATACTTTAAAATTCTTGGATCTTTCCCTAGAAACATAAAATGATATAATATGTAGGGAAGTTGAAACATGAATCTAGATTCAATGTATGACTTGAAATGAAAATATCATAGGAATCTATAATCATATTTGGGCATTTACTCACTTGAGTAAAATTGAAATTCACTATGGTGGTTGTATACATTAGATTGTGATGGGAACATGTGTCTCCCACACATTTTTGGTTCAATAGGGCTTATGCACCTTGTGCCTAATGCCTTGTCATTTTACATGTGGTTGTGGGTGTAGATGTGATGTTTGGACCATGCACATTATGTGTCATGCCCTTTGTGTCCAAACATGGTAGATTATCCATGGAAACCTTGATGATCATATCTTTCTCATAAGGTATACTCTCACCTTCATGAATCATGGATCTCTCTCTAAGACATGGTATTTTATTGACTATTCTCACTATGTCTTAGTCCTATAGAATTAAACTCAAATTGGTATATACATATTCTATAGTTATCACCCCTTGTTTGATAATATCTACAGGTATGAGATGTTAAACCTTGATCTTAAAAGTTACTCAATTGGTGCCCTTTGCCTTCTTTGATTCTAAGAGGGAGATGGTACATTCACATTAATTAAAATATCTAACAAATTAGCCTTGTGCCAACATCTCAAACATGAATAGGTATACATTTATATGTAATCTCCTTAGCTAGTTATGTATGTTACATACTTAGGGAAATAAATCTTGAATTTGAAAAATATTATATCACATTTAGGGGGACCACCCATCCCCTCAGCATGCCTATCAAACACATTTTGACTGAGAGGTTTGGTAAAAGGGTCCGCCACGTTATCCGCTGAGGCAACCTTTGCAATAGCCACATCCCCTCTATCAATGATCTCCCGTATCACATGATACTGTGGACCCACGATCTCGAGGCTGCCCGAGGGGCCTCTCGATCTCCACATGAGAAAGAGCTATGCCAAGGCTCTCTCAAAGTAGCGCCCTCACAGCATGAGTTAATAGCGAGTGTGATACCGCTTGATTCAGAGTAGAAACTCGGAACCAAGATGTACCTAAAAATAAGAAAGAGTCGCTATCCATGGACAGGCCATGAAACCCAAAAAATATACTCTGTCGCCACGGATAACCAGAGATAACAAGGGTATGTGCCTGGTTATGAGTTGGGGAAAGTATCAACATGTAGTTGAAATCAAGCATTGAAGCTTAGGGGTGCAAATAAGTAGTGCCAATACCAAGAACTCAGGGGTACTTTGTAATTTTTTCCAATGTTTTGGAGAAACCAAGAGAAAAGGATGGGGCTCAAAATAAAGGTTTCTAACAGGATTCTGGGTTCACTCGGGCTCTGCAGAGGCTTCACAGTGATTCAAAAATAGGCATTTTTCGGGTTTCTCATTTTTTTTTCTTTCATGCTTGGAGCTCGGTTTCAAAATTAGTTCAGGAACATGAGACTTGATTCTGGAGACTTTGAATTTGGTTTCGGGACTCGGGTTTCGGAAACTTTATTCGATTTTGGGATTTTTAGGGTCCGTCAAAATGGGGTGTCTACAGATGCGGCTCTTTGGCAGAAGGCGCTTGTCACACGAATGCCAAAGCTGAAGAGACAACACATTTTGACCGACCCAAAATCGAACAAAACAATCAAATTTTGGGTTTTAAGTTTTGAAATAGTATTCATAAGGGTAAACTAGTAAAATGACTTTTCAACGGACTCTAACTCAACAATCATTGGTGAGATAGCCCCTCTCCGACTCTTAACTCATCAATCATAATATATTAGTGAGATAGCCTCTCTTTAAACTCTTAACTTGGCATTCAAATCCTATTGGTGAAACTACTCTCTTAAACTGAAATAAACAAGGGGGGGTGAATTGATTTTAACACTAAATTATGCCTTTTGAAAATTAATTATGAAACCTAATTTGAATTTTCTTCTCTTGATTAGATTTTGGTTAGTTCAAATGAGATCAAAATAAAATGAAATACCAAACCAAAATCAAGAATGAAAGTGCAAGAAAACGAAAGAACACACCGATATATAGTGGTTCGGGCAAAGCCCTACTCCACTCTTCTTAAGATCGTCCTTAAGGTTTTCCACTATGTGAGACATCCACGATGCCCGGCTCCGAGGCGATTACACTTCCAAGGGATATTAAATGAGGATGCCCTTACACCTTTACACGGACTCTCCTTCTTCGCCGAGTTCTAAGCGATACTCCATAGGGTATTAAGATAGGATGCCCTAGCCACCTTTACAATAATAGAAGATGAAGATTTTGCTTGTCTTCTCTTGAAAGCTTGATGCACAATGTTGTCCCTTTGATTTGCTCTCCAATATAGGTTGCAAGTGAAAGCCTAAATCCAAACTCAAAAGATTTGCAAGTTGCAAGGCAAGTTTGGGGAGAAGAAAACAAATTCTCAAGCTCAAAGGATTTGCAAGTGTTTGAAAGCTTAAGGATGATTTTCCAATTATTCAAGAGAGGAAAATAATCCTCTTGAATGTGTATATATAGCCTCTCAAGAAAATATGACCGTTTGGAATTATAAAAATCAAAAACCAATTTTTTATTAAAAAACCAACGGCTCTTTTCTTGGCTGTCGCGACGTTCTCGGAGCTCCGAGAAATTCTCGGAGTTCCGAGAGATTCTCGGAGTTCCGAGAGAACGGCCAGAAGTTGGAAAATTCTACTGAACCATTTCTCGGAGTTCCGAGAAAATGACCAGAAGTAAAAAATACTACTGGACCATTTCTCGGAGCTCCGAGAAAAATCTCGGAGTTCCGAGAAGCCTAAAATAAGCAGATTTTTTAGTTTTTATTGCTTATTTGATTTTGGGCTTTTGGAACTCAACTCCTATGATAATTTTGGAATGTTTATGAGGGTCCCAACATGTTGGTCCACCACATAACCATTCACTTAACCATTTTAGTTCTTAAGTGATTTTAGAAACTATTTTGAAAACATTGCCTTGACTTAGAAATCTAAAGAGAAATGATGTACAATGAAATCTATGTAACCTTCAACTTCTCTTTAGCCTTGGTCTTCAATTGTCCACTTTCTGTATGCTTGCTTGAGAGATAATGTGAGCTCCAATTAGCTCCTTTGACTCTTGTTTGGTACATCTTCAAGCATGACCATGTGGAGTGTTGGTTTCTTCAATGATCAACCTATCTTAACACAACACTTCAAGGCAAGTTGATTACTATTCAAGAACATAATCAATTATGTTTAGAATCATCAAAACAAGATAGGAGAGTAGACCCTTGGGCTTACAATCTCCCCCTTTTTGATGATGAGAAACAAAATTGATTATGAGGTGTGTGTGTGGAGTGACATGATAGGCAAGTGAATGCAGGAACTCCCCCTCAATATATGCACAATGATAAATAATAACCATTAAAAGCATATAGTGCATATATGCAAGTGAATAGATAATCAATTTCAAATTTCTCCCCCTTTTGTCATCGACAGAAAGGGCGAACTAAAATGTAGATCAATTTAGGAGTGAATGAAGATTGAGTTAGGTACTCCCCCTAAATCAATGCTTATGGTATAAAATATGTAGCCAAGTAATGCACATATACCTGTTCATGATTGAGATGTTGACATATTGTCAAATTATTAAGTATTTTAATTAAGGTGAAGGTACCTCTCCATCTTAGAGAACTAAGAAGGCTAAGAGTACCAATTGAGTGATTTTTAAGAATAACGTTTGACATCTCATTCATGCAGATACTACCAAACAAGGATGATATGTATATACTTTATAGATAAGCTGTTGAAAGGCATAAAGTATTTATTTGGCAATTTCTTTGACTTGATCCACACACCAAATGTTCAAGGCACTTCGAATATAACATATTCTATCATCACTAAGGAGATTTGTAAAGATATCCGCAAATTGATCCTCAGTATTGATATATTTTAAGGAAATATCCCCTTTTGTGAGTGATCTCTAATGAAGTGGTGCCTAATCTCAATATGTTTCGTTCTAGAGTATTGTATGGGGTTCTTTGTCAAGCTTATAGCACTAGTGTTGTCACATTGGATGAGAATATTTTCCATTTTAATTCCATAGTCCATCAATGTGCTTTTCATCCATAGGACTTGTGCACAGCAAGCTCCAGCTGCCACATACTCTGCTTCTGTTGTGGATAGAGCAACTGAATTTTGTTTCTTGCTAAACCAAGAAACAAGTGATTTGCCCAAGAATTGACAAGTCCCACTAGTGCTTTTCTTATCCACTCTATATCCTGCGAAGTCTGCATCTGAATATCCAATGAGAGTGAAGGCAGTTGATCTTTCATACCATAGTCCCAGACTTTGGGTTCCTCTTAAGTACTTGAAGATCTTCTTGACTACCGATAGGTGAGACTCCTTTGGATCCGATTGAAATCGAGCACAGAGACAGACAGTAAACATAATGTTTGGTCTGCTGGCTGTCAAATAGAGTAAGCTACCTATCATACCCCTATACATCTTTTGGTCCACAGATTTGCCAAATTCATCCTTTTCTAGCTTAGCAGTTGTACTCATGGGAATTCTTGATGTCTTACTACTATCCATCCCATACTTCTTTAATAACTCCTTCGTATATTTTTCTTGATTTAAAAATATCCCATTTTGGTATTGTTTAATTTGGAGTCATAAGAAGTAGGTTAACTCACCCATCATGCTCATTTCAAATTCATTTTTCATTAGAGTTGCAAATTCATCACACATTTTTTGATTAGTTAAGCCACAGATGGTGTCATCCACATAAATCTGGACAAGGAGGATATCTTGATTTTCTCTTTTGATAAATAATGTTTTATCCATTTCCCATCTCAAATCCTTTTTCCACTAGGAAAGTGCAAAGCCTCTCATACCAAGCTCTAGGAGCTTGCTTTAATCCATATAAAGCTTTATCAAGCCTAAAGACATGATTTGGATGTTTGTAGTCCTCAAAACCTGGAGGTTGCTCAACATATACTTCCTCTTGGATATAGCCATTTAGGAAGGCACTTTTGACATCTATTTGATATAGTTTAAATCCTTTGTGAGATGCATATGCCAATAGTATCCTAATAGCTTCCATAATGGGCAACAGGAGCAAATGTCTCATCATAGTCTATTCCTTCCTCCTGATTGTACCCTTGGGCTACAAGCCTAGCTTTATTTCTAGTGATAATTTCATTTTCATCCATTTTGTTTCTAAACACCCATCTCGTGCCAACGACTGGATGATCACTAGGCCTAGGCATTAGCCTCCACACCTTGTTCCTTTCGAATTGATTCAACTCTTCTTGCATAGCCATCAACCAATATTCATCCTTTTCGGCTTCCTTGATGGACTTATGTTCTAATTCGGATAGGAACGCCAAGTTGTTACTCACACTACGATAGTATGATCTAGTTCTTACTGGCGATGTGGCATCACCTAAGATTTGGGATTCAGGATGATCTACCAATATTCTCCTATCCCTAGGCAATGAGTCATCATCTACATTCTCAACTTCCTCACTAGGTAATGTATTACTTGTAGATGCATGGGGATGAGCATTTGTCTTAGGTAAGAGATGTTCAATAGATTCATCCTCATCATGTGGCATTTCTTGAGGTGTTGGCTCTCTCTCATCAAATGTCACATGCATGGATTCTTCTACAACTAGGCTTCTTCTATTAAATACTCTATATGCCTTACTATGTGTAAAATACCCTAAGAATATGCCATCATCCGACTTCTTATCAAATTTGTGTAAGTTATCTTTAATGTTCAAGATGTAGCATTTACAACCAAACACTCTAAAGTAGCTTATATTTGGTTTCAAGTTTTTCCAAAGCTCATAAGATGTTTTCTTAGCAATTGGCCTCATATATACCCTATTTATAATATAGCAAGCGGTGCTAACCGCCTCTGCCCAAAAATATCTAGGGAGATCATTCCCATGCAACATAGTTCTAGCCATTTCTTGGAGGGTTCGGTTCTATCTTTCTACAACCCCATTTTGTTGAGGTGTCCTAGGTGCAGAAAAATTGTGTTTGATACCATGTCATTACAGTAAGTGTCAAATTGTATATTGTAGACACCCCATTTTGACCGGACCCGAGTTCACGTTGCTTGGGCGAAGCCTCGTCAAATAAGTGAGCTGGTGCCCCAAATTTAACCCCGACATAGCTTAAGGTCCCCCGTAGATCCCCATAAAATTTTGTTGAAATCCGAGCGCGTCTGCTCAGTGAACAGGTCAAGATAGTAGGTGCAATACAGACCAAAAGGAGGGTGATTCATCTGAAAAGGGGGCTGTCCATGGAAAAAAAGGAGGAATATATATCATTTATATGTAAAGGGGGGTGAATTAGCTCGTCTGAGACGAAGCCGATTCGTGCGCTCATCAATAATTGTGCGCTCATCAATGGGGGGGTGCCGTTATCAACCTTCATTTGATATATAAAAAAAATCGAGAAAATGGGGGGACAGTTCATTTTCTTGTGAAAATCAGAGGGAGAAGAGATCTGAGAGAAAAACCCATTTTCCCTTTTCCCGATCATCTTCCCCGGTGAGATCCGACCGGAATCCGGTCAATCCTTCATCAATCCCATCATTGTTAGCCACTTTTGCCTACTTTCATCACAGCAACCATTACTTCCGGTCTCTTTTTTCTAAAAATCTAAGATCTAAACCCTACTTCCATTTTTCGAGCTTTCTTCTCCGATCTAGCTCCGGCAAGTCTCCGGCCGAGCTCCGATCTCCTTCATCTTCTTCTCATCGATCAATCAATCGAGCCACTAACCTCCGATCCAAAGTTCAGAAAGAGAAGAGGAGAGAAAAACCCATTTCCTCTCTGAGATCATCTTCTCCGATCGCCTTTCATTCTCCGATCATTTTTCGATCATTCTCCGTCCATTTTCCGGTCATTTACATTCTCCGATCTGCCGTGAAACCTTGAGATCCATATCTTTTCTACATCTGGAATCCTAACCCATAAATCCTAGATCTACTCCCTTCTCCTCAGATCCATCCCAAATCTCCATCTATTCCGACTATTTTTGCCAGAATTCGCTCATCTCATTCCAGCTAACCTTTCATTTTTTCTGAGATTCATCTTTTTGCTCCTTGATCTGAGAATTGGAGGCTCCGATTGCAAGAGTGTTCTTCATCTGAGGTGTTTGCAACATTAATTTTTCCTTTGATCATCTTTTCTTCTGTTCAGGTAATATCTCTAATCTTTTGAAATTTGGTGATATGATTTGAAGCGCTTTCTTTGTGATGCTCACAGATTTTACATAGAAGATGATTTTGCCTTAAATTCATAGTGATCTTTCTTTTCATTAGATTATGATGGTTTTGCCGTTGATGATTGTTCAATGGTGCGTGATCATGATTTTATTTGAGATCTATGATAATCTTCTTAGAATGGGCGTTTGCTTGTATGAGGCTATTATTTTGATTGAGAATTAGTAGTAATCCTTCATGTTTTATGGAAATGTCTTTTGAAAACTCATTCATCAGTGTATGATTGTGTTCTCTGTGTGAAGCTTATAGCTACTACTTCAGGATCTGTAGTTTGGAATTGGCTGTACTTCTCCCTTGATGTGTTTAAAATTGTAATTCTATTTGGAAATTTTTAGAAATTTGTCATTACGCATAGTGGATTTCCTTAGCGATCAATTGATAGCTTATGATTATGATTTTTGTTTGGAGAGAGAGAGGGAGAGAGAGAAGTATTGGTTTGTGCGATCTCAAAGTTAGCATTTGGTCATGAGTAAATGCTGGTTCAAATAGTTGTATTCTTTGATCATATTTTAATATTTCCATTCATTGTTATTTTTGTTTATGTTTTTAATTTATCTATATAATTAGAATTTCTATTAATTTTGGTAATAAAAGGATAGGATGAGATAAGGATGGCTCTAAGTGTATCCTTCATGGGATGATGTTAGCATAGTTGCACATGTTTAAATCTGTCACTTAAAAGTGTTTATTAGTTTAGACGCAGATTTGAAAAAAGAAAAGAAAAAAAAGAAGCAGAACATCAGATGCCCTTGTTGAAAATTTGATTTCATATTAATAGCCTTAATTAGGTTCATTGTCCTGCTATTTTTCATCATTTTGAAGGTGTGAATATATTCCAGGCATGTTAAAATTTATCAGAGATGTTGATCCTCTCTGTCATTTTTGTGTTTCTTGCTAAATGCTTAAAAGCACTTGTTTGTGATATTTTCTTTAAAGCAGGTTTTACTTTGTTATAATTTCTTCTATGCATTTGTAAGTAATATAACTCTCAGTGACGTATTATGTGTTTTAGTCAATAATCCTTGTAGGTCAATGTAGTAATTGAATGATTATATATATATATATATATATATATATGAGGAAAGTGTCTCTAGTCTCTCCCCTAGATAAGCTTATCTACTCCTCCCTTTAAAAAAACACAGTGGGCCAACGCTGTTTGGATGATCCAAAGCATTCATTTGATAGGTCCTAACATAGATAGGGTGTGCCCAAAAAATCAGCACCAAAGGGTCATCCTAGAACTTCATTTTGTTGGGCACACCGTGTCCAAAATGGACGCATATAAACGTGGACGTTTATATGTGTCCATTCTGGGTACCACAAGGCACCACAAAACGAAGTTCTAGGATGACCCTTTGGTGCTGATTTTTTGGGCACACCCTATCTATGTTAGGACCTATCAAATGAATGCTTTGGATCATCCAAACAGCGTGGGCCCACTGTATTTTTTTAAAGGGAGGAGTAGATAAGCTTATCTAAGGGAGAGACTAGAGACACTTTCCTCTATATATATATATATATATATATATATGTATTGAAGATCAGTGTGGTAATTTCATGATCCTCATCCTACTTACCAATTTAAGCTTTTACTGAGTATTTGTCTTCTTTTGATCTTCGGTATGAGCTGTGTAATAGCTATGTGCAATTATTCTTCTCAATTAATGCGATGGTAGCTCATTTACATTAGGCCAATAGCATGGCAGCCACTTGTTATGATTATGGACTTAAAATGAATGTTTCAGGTTCCATGTGATATATATAAAGAATGCCACCGAGTATATTCATTTAAGTTGTTGAATCTTGAAAATTATACCCAACCTCTTGTAATTGGGGATATGGTTATTGCAACATGTGGATAGGGATAAGAAGAGAGGTAGAATTATTTGCTAATGTAGCATCTGTATGCCCAGGAAAAGTCCTGGTCATAAATGCTTGTTATGATTAGGTGGTCATACTTACTTTATCTCATGAGCTAAGTTTGTATGGGTATCAAAATTTGCTCAAAACCCCATGATGGCCGAGCATGGTAGAATTGTACGTTCTTGTCTCAGCACCTGTTTGGCACAATACAAGTTAACCCAGGGATCAGCCCCTGTTTCGAACAGGTTCAACTCTCAAATCAGCCACCTGTTTTGAACAGGTTCAACCCTCAAATTAGCCACCTATTTTGAACAGTTTCAACCCGCATTTCAGCCCATGATTAAGCACATTTCAGCCCCCAGTTTTAATACATTGCTGCCCCTGTTTTGGCACAATTCTGTGATTGGTTATGCCCCCTTGTTTTATGCACATTTCTAAGTACGTTTCAGCCCATGCTTTAAATGGAAGCAGTTGTGTGTTATATTAATCTGGTCATTATCAGTTATTTACACTGCTCCCTTTGGTTTTAAAGCAAGACAGTCATGCATATTCTTAAGTTGGAAATTCATCTTTGAACAGGATCTGCTTGCATCGTTTTCATAGTGATATCAATGATATTTCCACATCTTTTTCCAAGTACTGTCTAGTAGATGTAGAAGGAAAATTAGTTAATTATTGTTAATTAGACAGTAATACTGAAATTGGTTGTCGGTTTGAAATTCTTGTTCCAATGGTACTATGAGATTTTAAAGTATGGCGACTCTGAGTTTATTTTAGGTATGTCTCGGTTTCGAACCTTGGTTCTGGATCGAGACATATCTCTTTCTTTTTATATCGCCACTCGTGCTATGCTATGAGGGTGGCATCCGTTTCGAGAGTTCCTTGGTAGAGCTCTCCTTCACACGTGGATGATCCAGAGGGTGTTAGGGACCCGTTCCCTCACCGCCGTCCTCGGATCGGGGTCCATAGGCTGGCGACTTCGCTGGGGATTTCTTGAAACATTGCCTAACTCTATAAAAATGCCATTTTTACTAACTTTGGAGAAATTTGAGTTAAAATAATTTTAAATGGGAACTCTATCGTTAGAATCCAGGGGCACCAGATAGGTGCCTAATTAAAACGAGGGATTCACACACTGCACATCATATATTATCATATTGTTTTTTTTATTTTTCTCATTGTTTTTCATTATTCTTAGCTCTACGAAAATAGATACAGTGCGTGCCAGACTGGGAGTTCATTACCCTGACGGGACTGTTGTATCTATTTTCAAGCTATGCGCCAGTGCTGCAGCCGTAGACATTGGGTGTACTTTTGTCTACAGCAGCCGATGAGCAATGAAGCATACTATGTATAACATAGGGCGTACTTGTGTTATACATGTTAAGTATGTTTCATACGCATAGTACCCATTAGATTGAGTCCGGAGCCATACTTTGTTTTATATATTATGTATATACTTACTGACCTAGTGAAACCCAACTAGGAAGTACCCGTGTTTATATAAGTATATTGCATTCATATAGGGTCGAACATGTGTTGCTCACACATGTGGAGCCTAGAGTTAGGAGCTTTGCCCCATTTATAGACTAGGGTAGCTCATTTTTATATGGTTACAGCACGGTCCTAGTATACTTATCAGTCTGTCTTGAGTCGAGATTTTCTTGACTAAGCTAGATTAGAATTAGGGCTGGTGTCCCTGGTTAGGATTTGTGTGTATGTGTATATACCTATATATACTGATTATGTATATTAGGATTCTTCTCTTAGTTAGAGTCGCTTATTCAATTCAATCGGTTATATCCATTCCGTATTCAGATTTAGATCTAGTTAATGGCTTTTGCTTGCCATATCCTGGGCCGGGTTTTTGTCCTTTGATCTATTGATTATAGGATTTGACCCGTTGTCATATATGTCCTCACCTTTGGTCGGTCCTTCATTTGGTCACCTTTCTCTGGTAACCATATTCCGAGTTCATCCTACCACCGTTATTCATATACCTTTGGTGGAGTTGTGGAATCCTTTGTAGCGTTGTCAGGCTGCCGGATTTTGTCCAGAATATTTTGAGCATGACCGCTATCCTTTAGAGTTAGTTAAACCAGGAGTTTACTTTACTTTGACTTTCTTGTCTAGTCGTTATGCTGCCGAATTTTTCGCAGAATATTTAGAGCATAACTGCTACTCTTTAGAGTCAGTTTACTTATTCTGGACCTTGACCTCCTCGTAAAGCCGTTATGCTGCTGGATTTTATCCAAAACATGTTAAGCATGATTGCTATCCTTTGGAGTCAGTCTACCTTGTCTTGGTTCCCATGTATAGTCTGGATTAGCTTGAAGCCCACTTTTAGTGGAAACTTCTGATTTGATCAGTTGTATTTAGATCCTTTCAGTTTCACTTGGTTAGTGGCCTGTACATATTGTTCTCGTGGTCACAATTCATTTGTTACCCTTTGATTATATATCTATTCTTTTGTTGTGTCATAGATTCAAATTATGTATCTGTTCTTCATTAGGGTATGTGTTTATCTTTCTACCTGTTATGTCTTAGATCTGGTTGATGGCTTGTCCGTTGTCCCTATGACCATGATCTATCATTTTGATCCTCTTGATCGCACAGTTGATGATATTCATCGCTAGATTTGGATCCGGTTTGCGACCTACTTTTGTCATTTTATGGCCGTGGTCCATTGTCTGATCTCTTGATTATCTCTCATCTTTGATGAAAAATCCAATGTCCCCGATTGTATCCTTCCTGTATATTTGATTGTCAAGTTTATTCTTATTATTTACTTAAAGGTTATCTTCCTTCCCTTATCATCTTATTCTATCTGAGTGTCAGGTCTGATCATGGCGAACAATTTGTTAGACAAGTGGATAGCTGAGACTATTAAATCTTTTCCGTTGAGGTGTGAAGAATGGAGTGTGGCTGAGCGTTTCATCGGTTCATTTACTCATCTAAATAGTCGCGGTATAAATTGGAAGATTCTTCAAGCAGCTGCTGGATGTTGGGATCCTGTGGTACCCGGATCCCGCGAGAGGGGTGGGGCGCGAGCCGCCGCGCTCTCTCTCTTGGTCTCTCGTATCCACGCGATTGGCGTGTGCATTTTAATATTGATTTGAATTCATCTTTCATGTGAACTTGGGATCACTAAGGCAATCCGAACTCCACACGAAAGAGAATGACAGAGTCGCCACCTAGATGTGGGATCTAGGACCCGAAATTAACCAGAAATCTAGACTCGCTACCTGGTTACGAGAATGGAAGGTATGGGGAGTTATCCGCCACATGCACCATTCCTGCCCGATAATCGGTCTTCGATTCCAAAAGCTAACTCTTTTAAATTTATTTTAAATGGCTCATTCAACTCTATGTTAATGTGCGAACTAAGTGACATGCATCCTATGATCTAATTTCAATGTGAATCCTAGATGTGTATCTTGATTTATTAATTTGTCTGGATTCATTCTAAGTGAAAGTTCTCCTAGAATTCTAATTTCATGGAAAGCCCTAAATGATTTGATTAAGCATTTACAAGAAAATTAATATCCAAAACACCACAATTTGTTGTGGTGCCGACTCGCGGGTGGTATGCCGTCAGACATCCAAGCTGCCTACGTACCCAAGCCTCACTGGGATCAGAGTCGACGTAGTTCGGTGCACCTAAGCTAAGCTACTTATGCCTAACTCAACTAGGACACCGACCTAGACGGGATTGACTGTTTCAACAGTTTTAGGAGAAGTTATTTAATTCAAGTTGAGGATTTTATTATCTTAGGATTTCATCTAAGATGCTATATGATTCTCATCTAAATGCAAATGGTCCCTTAGACTAATGCAGGTTTGCCTACATCCTAGTTTACTAGGCTTGTCCTAGGGAAAGAGTGGGTGACTAGTGTAACTAGACCTATGGCACGGTTGCTATACACAGCAAGCGTCCGTGATGAGGCTGGACTCCTAAAACCTAAGACTCCCTAAAACTTAGGACACGACACGACACCGGTGTTCCTAAATTGGGCTCTAAGGGTCCTTACGACGGAAACCATAATCCAATGGTTCCGAGAGACACGAGATGAATCGAGATGATGAATAGTGTGAGGGAATGGGAAAGATAGAGAAAGGTGCGACTGAACTTGGGAGTGCCAAATTGCCTACGTACCCCGTGATGGGGATCAAGCCACACGTAGTTCCACTGGGGAGGTTGCTTGGATTTTGGAAAACAGGATTGGTATTTGGATCAGGAATCGGGTTTGTATTTGAGCATTGGACTTGAGATTCAGAAACATTGATTTAGCAATGGGATTTTGGAATTGGGAATTTGCATCAAAGAATTGAGCATACAGGAATCATCAAGGGTTTGAATTTTGGGAATTCAAAATGGGCGGGCTTATGAGATTCGGCCAAATGGATTCAAACATGCGACTCAGATTGTGTTGGGATATGACTTGGTTAGGCAAAAGGGAGGAAGTTCTACTAGGTGTAAAAGGGCATTAGTAGAATAGGGGAATGACTCGGTTGTGACATGGAAGGCCGCAACTTGGTCGAATGCGACTCGGTTGCATTGGGATGGGTTGATTAAGGAATTGGATTGAGTCAACTAAGGGGAGAGTCCAATTAGTTAAAGAGGTTGAGCATACTCGACTAGAGAGTTGGGTCAACTCGACTAGGGAGGTTGGCTAGAGTTGACTCAGTTGAGCTGGGTTGGGATCCCACTTGGTTGGATTGTATTGGGGCGATTTGACTTAAGCTGCAGGTGGCCTGGCTGGGTTAGATTTAATGTAACCAAATTTATGGATAAATGGTGTGCCTCAGTGAGTGGACAAAGGTATGGCTTGGGTTGATGTGTGGCTATGGTTATAGGGTTTAAGGCTTATGGGTATGGGGTTTAGTGAGTCGGGTCTAAGTTAGGAGCAAACCCGAGACTAGCCATGGTCTAACCAGGAGAAAGCAGGGTACAAACCAGGGTGCGGACCAGGGTGCACCAGGGTGCGAACCAGCAGGGGAACCAGGGTGCGAACCAGCAGGGGAACCAGGGTGCAACCAGCAGGGAACCTGGGTGCAACCAGCAGCGAACCTGGGTGCAACCAGGGTCTAACCAGAGTGCGAACCAGCAGGGAACCAGGGTGCGAACCAGTATCGAACCTGGGTGCAACCAGCAACGAACCTGGGTGCAACCAGGGTCTAACCAGAGGCTAACCAGGGGGAACCAGGGTGTGAACCAGGGTACGAACCAGAGTACAACCAGGGGCTGGCCAGGGTGCGAACCAGGGTGCGAATTAGTAGGGAACCAGAGTGCGAACCAGCAGGGAACCAGGGTGCGAATCAGTAGGGAACCAGGGTGCAACCAGCATCGAACCTGGGTGCAACCAGCAGCGAACCTGGGTGCAACCAGGGTCTAACCAGAGGCTAACCAGGGGGAAAAAAGACCCTACATGCTTCCTAACATGGTTTTTCTTTTAAAGTAAAAGATATGCATGAAAACAGACCCTACATAGAATTGAAATAAATGCCTACCTCTTTGGAAACCCACTTTGTGTTTGATTTTTCTTTGATGGTAATTCCTTGAAGATGATTCCTTGCTTGATAATGACTGCTTTTGATATATATCACCCAACGTATAAAATCACCCGATCCGGCAAGGATGGCCGAACCCTTGAAGAGATGAGGGAGAGGGATGAATTTTCTAAGAGAGGGGTTCTTTTTCTTCTTTTTTCTTGGATGGTGGGATGAGAGGGTATTTATAGGAGAATGGGATAGGAGGTTAGGTGAGGTTAGGTGAGGTTAGGTAAGGTTAGGTGAGGTTAGGTAAGGTTAGGTGAGGTTAGGTGAGGTTAGGTGAGGTTAGGTGAGGTTTGGGTGGTTAGGATGAGAGGAGAGGTTAGGTGAGGTTAGGTGAGGTTTGGATGGTTAGGATGAGAGGAGAGGTTAGGTGGTTTTGGATGGTGAGACCCAGGTCAAGATCTGTCATTGATCTAACGATTTACGGAAATCGGGTCTCGGAATGGAATCAGGGTCCGGGCTATGAAGTGACCCTAGCTTATTTTGTCCCGATTGATGATCCGTAAAGTCAGATCAAGATATTAATGACCTAAAACATATAAATCAATGATAGAGGGGGTTCTCACATGGATTTAACACACTAAATTCACTAATCAGGGTATTTTTCAATTTTTCGGATCTAATCATCTCACCAGGTACATCTCTTTATCATTTTGTTTTTTTTCAAAAAATTTGAGGATGGATCAATATATTAGGTTATTGTTGGTTAAAGTAAAGCAAAATGTGGGTGTCTACAGATCCTATTTTTCATGTCTTTCGATTTGGGTCTTTTCAACTATGTCCTATATTTGAAGATTGGTGTGCCCTTTTAGAGCTTCCTCCTGAGGGACTTTGGATCCGACCTTCAAGCGCAGACTCCCCTCATGATCTTTTTTGCAAACTTTTTGAAAATATGATCGTGAAAACTCTGCCTTGCTTAACTGAGAAAAATGTTCAATTTCAAGCCCTCATTGAACTGTTTTCTAAAAGCATCGATCCTACTGACTCCCGTTTTCAGGAGTGTCGACGCAATGCCTTAGTATTTGCTGTCTTTGCACGTCATGTTCTTCGCAGAGACTCTAGTGCCGCCCCTTTCACTTTGTTGACAATAATAGATCAGATAAATGAAGGGAGAAATCCTGTCCCTACAATGCTAGCTGAAACCTTTTATGGGTTAGACTTTATTGCTAGTAAAAAGGTGCAGGATAATTTTTTTGGATGTGCCAAGCTGTTATATGTGTGGCTATGTGAAAAACTCACTATCCTTCAGCCACAAAACCGCATTGAGTACACCCTTAAGAGTTTTCATTCTTGGAAGGCAAAGATAAAGCAACCGCAGCTTAATGAATGGCACCATTGGTTGCAGACCATAGGAGAAAACCAAATTCGTTGGGTGAGTCAATCATGTCCCCAAATCATTACCAGTACTTGCCCATACTCATTTGTCCATCTTATGGGTTTAGAAAAATCATCTTTCTATGCCCCTTTGTGTTTCCCTTCTCAGATTATTGGAATCTTGTGTCCTCCTAAGGTTATCACACCACCTTGTTGTGAAGACCTTACTCCTGATCTCATTGCATCCATAGTAGCTGATTGGAGAGACAAAATCACGGAGAGGAGATCTGTTTTCATGTCTAAGCTTCGAAAAGGAGGATTATTTAGAGAACCAGTAAATCGAAGAGCTCGAATTGGTGAACCATGAAGATCTTCGGCTCCGGATTGCCATTTCTTTTATTGTTTTCATTTGTTTTACTTGAATATAATCAGAGTCAAAGATTGTAAATCTGATTTCATTATAGATGAAAATTTAAAGAAAGAAATTTTACTTGATACATGTTATAGACAGTCAGTGATTCAGGGTTTCATCATTTTTCATGTAACCAATTGCTGGCGTTGTAACCTGTTAATATGATCAATACAAAAGATGTTTGTTTTTCTTTTCTCTCTATTGGTGCAAACTATCTTATTTCACTTGTCAATCATTTAATCTAGTTTGTTAACTTCCAATCGGGATTCTGAAAGATAGCAACCATCGCTCCCAAAAAGGACTCTCAAGCTAAGCCCACCTGGTCTAGACCTACTTCAGTGTCTAGACTCGTTCGTCATTTTGATTCCCCTGTGTCATCCACAGTGCATTTATCCTCCTCACCAGAGTCTTCAAATTCCTTTGAAGTAAACCAAATGGCCGACCCAACTGACCTTCTGCTCAGTATGCAAGAGATGATGAAAAACCTCACCCGAGACATGGCGGGGATGAAGGAGGAGATGGCTAACATGAAGACCCAGATAAGTGATAAGACTTCCACATCTAGGCCCGTACTTCAGCCTTCTCATGTTCCAGCTCCGGAGTCGCATAGACCCGTTATCCAGCCTTTTGAGGTTGATATAGATGATGATCAGTACGCCGCAGAGTATTGTGCTCCGAGGGTTGATAAAGAAAAAGAGAAATTTGAAAAGTTTGAAAAAGAAATCTCTGAAAAGTTTAGCAGGATGGCTCATGAAATGGAGCAGATGAAGGTACAGGGGCCAAAGAAATTTGATGTCTCTGAATTAATACTGTCTTCGACAGTATCTTTGCCGCCCAACTTCAAAGCTCCTGATTATGATAAATATGATGGAACCGGATGTCCGCGTAATCACATGAGGTGGTTTATCATTTTATCCCAGCAGTACGGTCTAAGCCGTGAGCAAATGGCCCAGTTGTTCCCTATCTCTCTGACGGGAATTGCGAAGAAGTGGTTCTTGAGGCTGAAGCCGGAAGAGGAGAGAACCCTGCAGGACATTTCTGAGAAACTGATAGAGCAGTTCTCGATGGAAGAAGGCATTGAGGTCACGAAGAGAGACCTGAAGCAGTTGAAGCAAGGTCCTCAGGAGACCTTTACTTTCTTTATCAGGCGCTGGAGGCACAAATCTGCCCAGCTAAGCCAGAGAATGTTTGAATCAGAGCAGATAAAGTTAGTTCTGAAGAGTTTGTCTCCTCAGTATTTTCATTTTTTGGCACCTCAGCACTATCCGAGTTTTGATCATCTAATCAAGACTGGTACTCAGACAGAGGATGCCATAGCAAAAGGCTTGAGAGCTAAAGTTTCTTCAGAGATCCGAGAGGGTAAAAGACCTATGGTCCAGCCCAAAGAAATTCATGCTGTCAGTTACACCAGGCCTGCGGCCAGAGTTGCTGCAGAAGCTGCAAGGGCACCCAGGAGAGGTACCTTTGACAGGAAATTTGATCATCTTCCATATCCTATAATAATGATATTCAAGAGACTTATGAAAGACAGGAAGATCCGGCTCCCGGATATCAAACCTCCACCCAATCCCTTGCCCGCATTCTGGAAAATGGACCAATACTGTGAATATCACAGAGGTCATGGGCACCTGACTGAAAAATGTTTGGCCTTGAAGCATGCCATTCAAAATATGATTGACAAAGATGAGTTGGCAGTGGAGAGACCAAATGTCACTCAGAACCCACTTCCTAACCATCATGCCATACCTCCTCCTACTACCAATGCAATTTTTGCTAGTGAGCCTCTGCTTGATCCATCAACCCTTATTTGTGCCATTACCACAGAAAAAACCTATGTCATGAAGTTTGATGATAGGGAGCTGGAAAGGGCAGAAAGGAAAGAGCGTTATGTGATTTCCTTCAATGATGATGAATTTGCTGAGTCGTCTTCTTCTCAGTCTTGTGTATTTCAGACTAACAGTGCCAGAAATACAAGGAAAACTCTGTACGTCCTAAGGGCTGAGGATTTTGAAGAAAAAGATGATAAAGAGCCGTATGTTGTCAAGATAGAGGAGGACGAACTGTTGTTACTAGATGACCATTGTGATGAGATGCAGCATATGACCTGGGGCGGGCGTGTCTTCAAACCTCAAGAATTGTGTGTTGAAAATCCTGTAAAAGTTGCAAGGAATGCAGAGAATCCGAGGTAGAATAAGGTCAGTGTAGATGAAGAAGAAGAGAGCTTGCTGAAGCAGTTAAAAAAGACTCAAGCTAATATCTCAGTATGGGGCTTACTCATGGCCTCGTCTAAGCATAGAAAGTTAGTCCTTCGAGAGCTTAACTCCGCGCAAGTCTCTGTAGACACTACTCCTGATGAGTTGGTGAGTTTGGTCGCCATGACCAAAGTGTCTAAGACTTTATCTTTCACTGAAGATGATCTGCCTTCTGAAGGCCGAGACCATACAAAATCTCTGAAGATTACCGTCGTCTGTAACAAGAAGAGAGTACCACAGGTGTTGGTTGACAACGGCTCTGCTTTGAATGTCTGCCCGTTGAGTACTGCAGCAACCCTTGGATTTGGTCCTGTAGACTTCATCCCATCTGAACAGGGTATTCTGGCATACGATGGTACTCGTCGAGATGTGATCGGAACTCTGGTCACTGAAATACAGATCGGAGGGGAAGACTTCGAAATAGAGTTCCAGGTTCTGGACATCAAAGCTTCATTTCTGCTATTGCTTGGCCGCCCTTGGTTGCACAAGTTCGGGGTTGTCCCATCCTCTCTTCATCAAAAGCTGAAGTTTCTTCACAAAAACGGAGTGATAACTGTAAAAGGGGACCCAGACCTGGAAATAGGACTGATTACTCAGGACCTGACTGTGGAGAAGGCTGAGGATATTAGTTTGACTGGATTTTCATTAGAGGTGACTGCCATCACCTTCAAGGAGGCTATGAAGCAGGAAATTTGATTCCTAACCAGCACAAACTCGAATGTCGTCAGGATAATTCGCCGACAAGGGTACATACCCGGTGCCGAGCTGGGCAAATATCATCAGGGTTTAACTGAGTTCCCCGAGTTTAAATCATTCAACGGTCTATTTGGACTAGGGTACAAGCCCTCGAAGAAAGAGGTTAAAGAGATGAAACAGCTGATGATGAAATGGGCTGAATATCGCCGCAGGGGGTTAGAATTACCAATGGCGCCGATTAATTTGACAATGAACGGCCGGTTCCGGCAAGAGGGCGCAGATGTCCCTTTCTGCGGCTTTGCCGAGACTTGGCTGAATGAGAGTACAGGGCAAAGGTTGCCGGGCTTTGAAATTTTCTTCGATCTGTAGTTAGAAGACAAGCAGACCGGGGTGCAGACAGAAGTTGAGTCAGAAGCTGATTGGGCAGAGCATATAGAGCCAAGCCTGCTGAATTCAATGTTTCTTGAAGATTCACAGACTGTTGCCATGATTAATCGGAGAGCCGTGATTCTGAACCCTACTCATTTAATCACCCCGGCCGAGGAACCATTGACTAACTGGACCTTTCAGGTCATACCTCAGGTTACTTTCCTAAACAGTCGTGTCCCTTCAAAAGAGTCGGTTGTCCGTAAGTACACGTCAGTCTTTGAGTCTAATTCAAAGTCTGTTTATTCTAACAATTCTTTTGATGCAGGTACTATAAAGGTCGAGTCTCCTGAGGTCGATGGTGATTCCTCTTCTTCCAGCGGGATCGAGTCAGATGCTGTTTCTATCGTTGATTCAGATATTATTTCCGTACATAGTTCAGAGTCAATTGACACAAATGTCAATCTATATGTTGAGTCTGTAAATTTGTTTCAAGAATCTATTGTAAAGCCCGATGTGGGTAATTCATCATTTGATGTACTTGATTCAACATTCAATGAAATAAAGCATTCTTCTTCTGAGTACGTTCTTGTTTCTACTTTTATTTCTAATGTTTCTGCTTCAGAATCTGATAAACTTAATAATAACAATCAAGACTCCCCCTCTGATGACGATGCCGATGACACTCCCTCTGAAATCAAATACATGATTCAACAGGATGAGAGTCGCCGAGCAAAATCACTCGAAGAGGAAATTGAAACTGTGAATATAGGTGATGAAACCTTGATTCGGGTGATTCGAATTGGCAAAATTTTATCTCCTGAAGAACGTGAGGAATTAATCACCCTACTTAAAGAGTTCAAGAAAGTTTTTGCTTGGTCATATGATGACATGCCGGGATTAAGTGAGGAAATTGTTCAGCATCGATTACCCTTAATCCCTGGTATTAAGCCAAAGAAGCAAAAACTCTGAAAACTCAAAACTGAATGGGAGTTGAAAGTTTATGAAGAAGTAAAGAAGCTATTAGAAGTAAAATTCATTCAAGTGGTTAAATACCCAGAATGGCTTGCGAACATCGTACCGGTGCCCAAAAAGGACGGAAAAGTTCGAATGTGTGTCGATTTTCGAGACCTGAACAAGGTAAGTCCTAAAGATGATTTTCCTCTTCCATACATTGATCTCTTGGTAGATAATACAGCTGGGCATGCTCTTCTATCTTTTATGGATGGATTCTCAGGCTACAATCAGATTAAGATGGCGCCAGAGGACATGATGAAGACAGCGTTCATTACTCAGTGGGGTACTTACTGCTACAGGGTGATGCCGTTTGGTCTGAAAAATGCTGGTGCTACATATCAGAGGCCTGCTACAACTCTGTTACATGATATGATCCATAAAGAGGTCGAAGTATATGTCGATGACATGATTGTAAAAGGCAAGACTCGACCTGAGCACATTGTCGCCCTGAGAAAGTTCTTTGAGCGAATCAGGAAATATCAGCTTCGCCTAAACCCGAGTAAGTGTGTCTTTGGTGTTACATCAGGAAAGCTCTTGGGGTTTATGGTCAGCGAAAGAGGGATCGAAGTAGACCCGCAAAAGATCAAGGCGATTCAAGAAATGCAACCGCCAAAGACGGAAAGGCAGATCCGAGGTTTCCTTGGCAAAGTTCAGTATCTGAGACGGTTCATATCATATCTGACGATGACGTGTGAACCCATTTTCAAGCTTTTGAAGAAGAATTCCTCGAAGAAATGGAATGAAGAGTGTCAGGAGGCTTTTGAAAAGGTTAAGCAGTGTCTATCCTTGCCCCCTGTTCTATCACCTGTCATTCCAGGCCATCCGTTGTTGTTGTACTTGTCTATCACAGATACAGCGATAGGTTGCATGCTTGCTCAGCAAGATTCAGAGTCTAAAAGGGAGAAGCCAATTTACTACATTAGTAAGAAAATGCTAGAGTACGAGTTAAAATACACTGTTTTGGAAAATACATGTCTAGCATTAGTTTGGGCTACCCAGAGGCTTAGACATTATTTGCTTTCAAGCAAGATCCTTTTGCTTTCGCGGATAGATCCGCTAAAATACTTGTTCGAGAAACCCGCCCTTACAGGAAGAACCGCTAAGTGGTTGTTGTTATTGTCTGAGTTTGACATCACCTATGTCACTCAGAAATCAATTAAAGGGCGTGTCGTTGCTGAACAGTTGGCTGATGCACCCATTGAAGAGAATGCTTTTCTGAAGGCAGAATTTCCTGACGAAGAGATCATGGATGTTGAAGAAGAGACTTTGAGTACTAAGTGGCTTATGTACTTTGATGGAGCTGTCAACAGTCGAGGACAAGGAGTAGCAGCTGTGCTTATATCCCCTCGGAAGGAGTATATTCCTGTTTCTATCAAATTGCAGTTTGAATGCACCAACAATATGGCTGAGTATGAAGCTTGCATCACCGGGTTAGAGGCAGCCTTAGCTTTAGAGATTCAGGATATTGATGTGTTTGGGGATTCTATCTTGATCATTTGCCAGATTAATGGACAATGGAAAACTCGAGAAGATAAATTGATCCCTTATAATACTTATTTGGAATCTTTGGTCAGAAAGTTCAAGAACATCACATTCACTCACTTGTCAAGGACCAGAAATCATTTTGCTGACGCTTTGGCTACTTTGGCCTCGATGTTAGACATTTCTGTATCAATGGAGCTTCAGCCGCTAGTTGTCAGACTTCAGTGGGCCCCTTCGCATGTGAATGCAATAGAGATTTTAGCCAGGTGTCCAGATGGGAAGCCTTGGTACACAGATATCAGAAATCTTATTGCTGGTAAAGGACATCCTCCAGAAGCTTCGAGTAAAGAAAGAAAGACGCTTCAGAAGTTGGCTGCCAACTTTATTATCTGCGGTGAAGAGCTGTACAGAAGGTCATTTGATGGCATACAACTTCTTTGTGTTGATGAAGACAGAGCCGCAGAGCTTATTGAGCAGACCCATGAGGGAGTTTGTGGACCTCATATGAATGGAAAAATGTTGTCAAGAAAGATTTTGAGACTTGGATTCTATTAGCCCACAATGGAAGCAGATTGCTTCGCATTTGTGAAGAAATGCCATAAGTGTCAAGTCTATGCAAATCTTATTCTTGTTCCTCCTTTGGAGTTGCACTCCATGACTTCTCCATGACCGTTTTCAGTATGGGAAATTGATATAATTGGGAAGGTATATCCGAGGTCTTCAAGCGGGCATGAGTACATTCTGGTCGCAATTGATTATTTTACGAAATGGATTGAAGCCGCTTCGTATGCTTCCATAACTTCAAGCACAGTTGCGAAGTTCATCCGTGCCAACATTATTTGCAGATATGGAGTGCCTCATGAGCTGATTTCAGATAATGGGTCGCATTTCAAGAAAGAGGTGTTGCACCTGTGTGAAGAGTTCAAAATAAGACATCACAAGTCATCTCCTTACAGACCTCAAACAAACGGGGCTGTAGAGGCTGCGAATAAGAATGTTAAAGTCATTATTAGCAAAATGACTGAGACTTATAAGGATTGGTCGAATAAGCTTCCATATGCTTTATGGGCTTATCGGACATCGATCAGATCTTCAACAGGTGTAACTCCGTATTCTTTGGTGTACGGAATGGAGGCAGTCCTCCCCGTTGAGCTAAGGATTCCCTCTTTAAGAGTGATGATGGAAGCTGACTTGCCAGAGTCTGATTGGGCTAGAGCCAGGTATGATGAGCTGCAGATGATAGATGAGAAGAGGTTGAGAGCCTTATACCATATTCAGGGATATCAGAGGCGAATTGAGAGACCTTTTAACAAGAAAGTCCGTGTTCGTGATTTGAAGCCTGGAGATCTTGTTTTGAAGTCCTACAGGGCACCGGTATTTGATCCGAGAGGTAAATTCAGGCCAAACTGGTCTGGTCCTTACATCGTTGATGAAGTCCTGCCTGGAAAAGCCGTAAGACTCCTCAATGAAAATGGAGAAAAATTAAATGAACCTACAAACCTGGATCAGTTAAAAAAGTATTATGCTTAAATACACCAGGAGGCCGTCTTTGATCGACCTGAGCTTTGAGCCAACAACCTAAATGTTTTAAACCATTTTGCAAACCCTTTGGGTCTATAAAACAATTTGTTTTCTTTGATAAACCCAAACTAGGGGCATTTTTTTATATATATAAAAGAAAAAAAGAGAGTAGTTTGAACTACGTTATGACCTGATCCCTTTTTAAGGGTACGTAGGTAGCCTGATCAATTCGGGTTCGGTCGCGTCTTTTCCAAAGTCCAAATGGGGCGAACTACGCAGACCTGATTCCCATTTTCTTCAGGGATACGTAGGTAGTCTGGAGGGTCCAGATTCGGTTCAATGACATGTAAATACATTAGGGTTTAGCCTTTTTGGAATCTAAGCCTACCTGAAAGTCCTTCTGGTATATTTAGGCCCAGGTTTGTAGAGAAACAGAAAAATAAAGAAAAAATGATGGAGTCTTAGACCCGCTAAGCTGAAAACCCGAAAGGGCAGTGTAGGCGAAAATCAGGGCATTGAGTCTGCTGGATGGAAAATCTGCAAGGGCAGACAGTCCAGGCAAAAATTAAGGCATGCGGTCCGCTAAAATTGAAAACCCAAAAGGGCAATTTAGTCATGGCAGGACTTCATGAAAAGCAAAGCTTTCTAAAAGCCGGTTGTACTTTTATTTTTCTCTTTGGCTCTTTTTTAATGTCTGAATAAGTGCCATCAAAGTTTCTTTTGTTACTCTTTGAGTTAGGTGGATTGAAACTAAACAATCTGAAGGGATAATAACCATAACGGAGATCTTGAAAAGAGGTTGAAACATCTTTAAACATGGTATTTAAAAGACTCTAAGAGTGGTGGACTTTTAACCATTTTAAAACGTTTATCAGTTTAAGAAGCAGATTCAGTCTCTTTTAGAGTCTTGTTTAAAACTCGTCAAAGTCTTTGGTCATTGTCTGTCAAAGTCAGTCTGTTGTCGAGTCAAAGACAATTTTTAGAGTCCTATTTAGTCAGTATTCTTCCCAAAGCCGGGGTGATAAAGACTCAGAGGCTCAGAGAAGCAGAGAATTTGTGGTTCCTGTAGATAATGTAAAGCAGAGCAGTGTTCAGATGTCGGCAAGTTTTCAGCTCGGTTCCAGTATCAACAGATGGCAGAGATGAGAAAATTTTGAGCGGAACAAGTTTCTTGTACCAGTGAAAAGCCTTGTAAACCCAAGTGTTTATCAGAAAAATTTGTTGTAATCTCAAATGTTCAGTAATAAAAGCCTTTGGCCCATTCCCTTTTTGTTGCTCTCTTATGAATTTTGTCATGGAAGTAATCATACTAGGGGTATCTTTTATGACTTATGTCATAAAAGATGTCAAGTAATCATTGATACTTGAGATAAATATCTTTATAAAATAGAGACTAGAGAAGTTCGAACACTCTTTGTATTGAGCTTTTTAGTCAGGTTGTTCTCCTTTGGAGTTAAATTTCCTGGAAAAATCTTTATCCCGGAAGAGTTTAGAATTTACTACAGCGATTTTTAAACTTCAGTAGAATGCTTTGCGTCTTTGAAAAAGGTTTGACCTCCAAAAATTCTTTCAAGTTACTTGAGTCCGGTCTTTGATCAAAATCATGCATCTTAGTTACTCTTTGCGAAGAGATGACTGGTTCATCAATGAAATCATTAAGAGTTGATCTTTTCTTTCAGTCATTTTGAGTTTCTCAACTTCCTACTGTTTTGAAGATTTTCTTAATAAAGATAGAAATTACCAGAATATGTGTTACACGATCTGGTCTTTTCTTCAAGTGTTTTGAAGAGTGTTTTAATAGAATAAGAAATTATCGGATTTAGTGTTGCACTATCTGATTGTTCCTTCAATCTGTTTTTGAAAAAGTTTTACAAGGAGAAATTACTGAACTTGTGTTACACGGTTTGGTCCTTTTGAGAGGTTTTAGATAATGGAGGTTACCGAACCTGTGTTACACGGTTTGGTCTTTTTGAAAGAGGTTTTTAATTGAAATGGAAATTACTGAACCTGTGTTACACGGTTTGGTCTTTTTGAAAGGTTCTTAACAGAAATAGAAATTATCGAACCTATGTTACACGGTTTGGTCTTTTTGAAAGATTTTTAACAGAAATGGAAGTTACTGAACCTGTGTTACACGATTTGGTCTTTTTGAAAAATTTTAACAAAGTTGGAAATTATCAAACTTGCGTTACGCGGTTTGGTCTTTTTGAAAGGTTTTAACAGAGTTGGAAATTACCGAACCTGTGTTACACGGTTTGGTATTTTTGAAAGGTTTTTAACAGAAAGGGAAATTATCAAACCTGCGTTACGCAGTTTGGTCTTTTTGAAAGATTTTTAATGGAGGAACTCGCTGAACCTGTGTTACACGGTTTGGAATTTTCTTTGATCGTTTTGAAGGTTGCAATAAGGAAAATATTTCTGATCCAGCGTTACGCAGATTGGTCTTTCCTTCCTTCGCCCGGGTATTTAGTACCCTGATGATTAGTAATGTAATGTCAAGTAGTGAATTACCTAATCATCGTTCCGCAATGTGCAGCTTCCTAACGTGTTAGGAGTCATGCATATCTGTGAAAAGGTTTGTATGGGACTGTTTAGCAGGACATACGAATTTGGGTTTATGCGGAACTGTTTAACAGAACCGCGTGATCCGGAGTGATTCGCTACCTTGAAAGAGAGGAGTCAGAGTTACTCGGATAGTTAAACAGATTTATTTTCAGCAATGATCTGTATATCTATCGCCAGGCTTGAGACTTAGTTTCGCCTTGGTATTAGATGTTTGAGTTTAGCTCAAATATTCGAGTACCCTAATAATTAGTCAAGTTTTAGACTAATCGGCATGATGTGTTATAAAAAGAAAAGGCCTCTTTGAGTGTTTAGTTTTGAATTTGTTTTGGACGAATTTCAATACAGTGGTCTTTGGCTTATTTTGCAAGTTTCTAAAAAGGAAAAACACTTTGAGTGTTTGGGTTTATGCTTGTCTTAGACAAGTTGCATTGTGGTTTCTAAAAAAAAAAAAAAAATGAAAACTCTTTGAGTGATTGAAGTGATTGGTTTGTTAGTTTGGTTGATGCTCTTTGAGCAATTGCTATGTTTTGATAAAAAAAAAGAAAAATAGTGTGTTTGTGTTTTACAATTGTTCGTTCATCTTTGCTAACTAGTTTAGATAGTTGAGTCGTGAGTATTAGGGAAAGGCTATCTCTTTGAGATGTCATAGTTGCCGAGTTAAGAGTCAGTAAGAGGCTATCTCCCTATTGTTAGTTGAGTCTTACCTTTATGAGTATCGTTTTAAAAATATCAAAAAATCAAAAATTTGTTTTATTTTCGGACCGATCAAAATGTGTCGTCTATTCAGCTTTGTCATTCGCGTGACAAGCACGCTCTGCCAAAGAGGGGCATCTGTAGACACCCCATTTTGACCGGACACGAGTTCACGTTGCTTGGGCGAAGCCTCGTCAAATAAGTGAGCTGGTGCCCCAAATTTAACCCCGGCATAGCTTAAGGTCCCCCGTAAATCCCCATAAAATTTTGTTGAAATCCGAGCGCGTCTGTGTGGACCCCGATCCTAAGGACGGTGAGGGAACAGGTCCCTAACACCCTCTGGATCTCCACAAAGTGAAGGAGAGCTCTGCCAAGGAACTCTCGAAACAGGTGCCACCCTCACAGCATAGCATGAGTGGCGATACAAAACGAATGAGATACATCCTGATCAGGAGCCAGGGCTCGAAACCAAGATGTACCTAAAAATAACTCAGAGTCGCCATCCATGGACACGCCATGGAACCAAAACAAATGCTCTGTTTGCAATGGATAACCAGAGATACAGAAGGTCCGTGCCTGATGACGAATGGAGAAGGTCCGAAGAGCGCCCCCAATTCGCCCGAGTGCGAACACTTGGTCTCTTATGCCATTTATTATTAACCTCGAAGAGTTTTGGGCAAAAATCATGTGAAATGGGAACAATCCTCAGGAGTCGTCTACCTAAGCATGCATTTCCTGAGGATAAAGATAATAAACACCCATAAAATAAAATGAAAGATGTGCTGCCTAAGCATAGCTAGGTTATGAGTGACATGCCTAAAGGGTGTCTAAGTTCTGGTGGACGAACGCATGCATGCTACAGCTAAAGGTATAGGTCTGCACAAGAAAATAAGAAAACACAACAAAACATACAACATAACAAAACAACAAATCCTAAGACTCTAAACGATCTAGCCCGAGTCCTCGGATGGTCTGGTATTCATCCAAAGAAGCCTACGTATCCCCGCCTCCACGAGAATCAAGGCAACGTAGTTCTTCGCGCCTATTCTAAGCTAGGATGCCTAAGACACCTAGACCTCTATCCTAGACTCGATCTAAAAGACCGGACTAGTTATTAAAGTTTATTATATGATTATTTAAATTCCAGTGAATTGTAGATTTTAGGACACCCTATATGCCCTAATTAAATGCAGGTTAGCCCTAAGCTAATGCAGGTGGTTCCTACAACCTATGTGTAACTAGGCTGTGCGTCCTAAGGAAAACAATGGGATCGCTAACGCATCTTAGACCTAGTCATCAGTCAGCGATGTGAATCGCCAACTGACCGGACGGAGGCGCTCCTATAACTCTAGGACAAACCCCTAACTCTAAAACAAACACAAACAAGCACACAACAAATCCAAGACAAACTCCTAACTCTAAAACTCTCTATCTAGGACAAACTCCTAACTCTAGAGGAAGATCTTGTTGAAAACAAGGTTTTGAAGAAGAAAAAAGGGTTAAAGCATTTATTTACAAAGTTTGGCTGGACTTGGGATGTAAATCCCAAGCTGCACTACGTACCTCGTGGAAGAAGATCAAGCCAACGTAGTTCGAAACGAACTCTCTACCTATCAAACACTTACAGCAAATCAACTATTTTTATGTTTTAAGTTTCTAATGTTTTTGAGATTTTTAATGATTTCAAAGTTTATGGATTTTTAAAATTTCTGATGTTTTCACCCTTTTGGTCAAAGACCGGAGGGAATACACAAAACAACATCCTAGGGATGAACTCTAGAGTTAAAAGGAGAAACTAGGCTCTAATAATACCATTATAAGAGCAAATGAGTCCAAGACTCTCTAATAGCAGTAACTGACGAATAAATGAGTCAAAGACTCTCTAATAAAAGCAACTGAAGGATAAAAAAGTTAAAGACTCTCCAAAAACGAGCAACTGAGGGATACAAGAGTCAAAGACTCTTCAAAGAAAGCAACTGAGGGATACAAGAGTCAAAGACTCTTCAAAAAGAGCAAACGAGAGATACAAGAGTCAAAGACTCTTCAAAAGAGAGCAAATGAGGGATACAAGAGTCAAAGACTCTTCAAAGAGAGCAACTGAGGGATACAAGAGTCAAAGACTCTTCAAAAGAGATGGAAACATGAGTCAAAGACTCCACTGACAACAACACAAGTCAAAGACTCCACTGATAACAACATCACACAAACAAATGAGTCAAAGACTCTCTTACAACACCACCGAAAAGGCAAATGAGTCAAAGACTCTCCTAAAACATCACCTAAAAGGCGAATGAGTCAAAGACTCCCCTATAACATCACCTAAAAGGCGAATGAGTCAAAGACTCTCTAATCAAGGCTGACTCCTATGCGAATGGACTATCGAATAAGGAGAAGCTTACAAGCAAAAGGAATAAGAGACCTTGTGCATATTTGGCAAAGGTAAAACACCCAGCCGGGCCGGACAGCTACCTAGCCCTAGGGTGCAACAAATGTGCAACCCAATACCCATAAGAGTAGGGGTATGAAGCCAAGCCGAGTAGGGTGTTCTCCCAAAACCAAACGGCGCACAAAGAGGAGGTTTAGCAAGAGAATGAAACTGGGCAAGTCTCCTATATACAAAGGAGGGGTATGCTACTTGGACTGAGCAAGTCCCCTAAGGATGGGCTTGGGCTAGCGCCTTCATCGCCCTCGCAATGAGAGGGGATTCTAGTATCTAAAGAAATTTAACAGAAATCTATAAGACTGTGTTAGTCTATCAAAGAGAGAAGAAAAGGCTACCAGATAATCGCAAACCCATTCTATTCTTATAAAAAATAAAACAAGTGCTAAGCAAAGAAGAATTTTCAATAAAAAAAATACACAATCTATAACAATCATAAAAAGATAAACAACATTAATTAGTCCAGACCAGCCGCTGGATAGCCTAAGAAAGCAAAAAAAATAATATCAAACACTTCTATGCCCAACCACAAACACCACCCCAATATGGGGATGAAATCAGATGATGCTAAAGTAATCATCTGATATCATAATACACATGATAATATTTCTAATCCCGCCTTGAAATCAGACAGTACTCATGTCGATAATATCGAATAGAGTAGTCATCTGATCTCCTTCTTCAATTAAACAATTTATTTAAAATAAAATTAATTATGGTAAGCTTTCAAGATAGTCTCACCTGAACAGTCCATTCCTCTTCAGAACCTAACTCAAAACTTAACATAAAAGAAGAATCTTAAATTTATAATATTTCAGCTAAGCTAAACATGCTGATTTCACATGAGGACAATTGGTTAATTCACTATGAATGCAACCAACAAACATATCCAAGAAGATCAAATCACTCCTAAAATAAAAGATCAATGAGAAATCATGTGATTCACATCTCCAAACCCGTGACATAGGGTCAATTGATAACCCAGATATTTGCATGACATGGGTTCAAATAGTCATTACATTAACATTTTCCATTTGGCACAGACAATTTCATCATCCATTATCCATAAGACATTTAAATTAATCCAGGAAACCCAAAACCTTTCGCTTTCAATGGCTAATGACCAAAACAGAAATCCAAATGCAGAAGAATCGGTTATCATTACCTAAAGCATGTGACACACTAAACAAATATAAATATAAAATATATATGAAGGAAAACTGAAGCGGACTCTAGCAAAGCTTAAATTAGCAATTACCTCTTAAAGGCACCATTTTCTTTGAAATAAGCTCTTCAAATAGAGAAAGAGATGCACCTGCTATGAGCCAATTTGGTATCATGAAACAAATCAGACTCAGACGCCTAGCCGGAGCTCCGGCAAGCTCGCCGGTGATTGATATTTGGGTTGGCTTCTCGGGGAAGATGGAATATGGGTTTGGAGGAAAAATCCGTGGGCTTCAAGCAATGGCTGACAACAAAGGGGTTCTTGGGAAATCGAGGATTGGGTTAGGGATAATGGGATTCGAAAATGGGTTTTGATGGCTGTGAAGTAGATGAAGATGGTTTTGTACCTGAAGAAAGTGAGGAATAGAAAGGGGGTATGGCGGCTGTAAATGGAGGAGGCTTGCCGGATTCCGGCAAGGTTACCGGAGAAGAGGAGAGGGTTTGGTAGAAAATGAGCTTGGGTTTTGGAGAGGGGAAGATGGTGGCTGGATTGGAGAAGAAAAGGGGGGTTCTGTATGGAAGGAGGGTGATGATTGGGACGGCTCAGATTCCGGGTGGAGGTGGTGGCCGGCGAGACAAGGGAAACGGTGGCTTATGATTTCCGAAGAGGCTGCCGGTGGTCGGAAGTTGCAGAAAAATAGAGAAGGAGGAGGAGATGGTGGCTCGGCTATTGTTGGTGGTGGGGATTGGAGTTTACAATGAAGAAGATGAAACAGAGGAGATGGAGGTGCGGTGGCCGGTTGATGGTGATAATGGAGAAGACGATCGGAAAAGTGGGTTTGCAGGAAAAATGAGAAAAGGGTTAGGTGATGGCTGATAAAAGGGGTTTTGCCGGCGGGAATGGGCTGGCCGGAGTTGGGTTTGGGTTTTTAAAATGGATTTAATGAAGTGGGTTAGAAAGGAAGATGAAGTGGGTGGTGGCTTGCGGTGGAGGTGGAGGTGGCTGTGAAGGGTGAAAGGGGTAAGGGTGATGGCGGCCGGAGGAGATGATGGTGCCGGTGAAGGAGGTGGGAAGAGAAGATGGAGGTGTAGGTGGATTTAATGGAAATGGAGGTGGGGATCAGGTCTTGCGCGCGATGGCCGGCGGCAACGAAGAGTGCCGGAGAAGATGACCGGCTCCTCCCTCTGTCGTTCTTGCGGCTGCCCCTCTCCCTCTGCCGAGAGAAGAAAAATAGAAAATCCTCCTCCGCAAACCCTAGCTCGATGGGTTTTATTAAAAACCAGATGATGAAATTGACCCCCCTCTTCTCCCTTGGACAGCCCTCCTCTATGTAATTTTTAACGAATTATGACCTACAGGGGGGGCGTCCAAGTAAAAAAAAATGGGGCAAAGATTCCCCTCTCTACATGATCCTAACCCTCTAATTTGATCTGATAGCCCTTACTCATTGCTTGAAGAGGAAGAAATAGAAATTTCCAAGAATGCCCTCTTGTACATGAGAAATGACGTATTTCACCTCCGCCCTTCTGAACTTGCACCACGACACTGCCCTGGCTCGTTCGCCAGGCAAACGCGCTCGGATCTTGACGAAATTTAACAGGGACCTTGGCAAGACCCTAAGCTAGCCTAGGGTGTAATTTGGGGTCCATACACACTGATTTGAAAAAGTTATGCACAAAACAAGGAGGTGTAGGGCACGGTCAAAATGGGGTGTCTACAGTCTGCTCAGTGAACAGGTCAAGATAGTAGGTGCAATACAGACCAAAAGGAGGGTGATTCATTTGAAAAGGGGGATGTCCATGGAAAAAAAAGGAGGAATATATATCATTTATATGTAAAGGGGGGTGAATTAGCTCGTCTGAGACGAAGCCGATTCGTGCGCTCATCAATAATTGTGCGCTCATCAATGGGGGGGTGCCGTTATCAACCTTCATTTGATATATAAAAAAATTCGAGAAAATGGGGGGACGGTTCATTTTCTTGTGAAAATCAGAGAGAGAAGAGATCTGAGAGAAAAACCCATTTTCCCTTTTCCCGATCATCTTCCCCGGTGAGATCCGACCGGAATCCGGTCAATCCTTCATCAATCCCATCATTGTTAGCCACTTTTGCCTACTTTCATCACAGCAACCATTACTTCCGGTCTCTTTTTCTAAAAATCTAAGATCTAAACCCTAGTTCCATTTTTCGAGCTTTCTTCTCCGATCTAGCTCCGGCAAGTCTCCGGCCGAGCTCCGATCTCCTTCATCTTCTTCTCATCGATCAATCGAGCCACCAACCTCCGATCCAAAGTTTAGAAAGAGAAGAGGAGAGAAAAACCCATTTCCTCTCTCAGATCATCTTCTCCGATCGCCTTTCATTCTCCGATCATTTTTCGATCATTCTCCGTCCATTTTCCGATCATTTACATTCTCCGATCTGCCGTGAAACCTTGAGATCCGTATCTTTTCTACATCTGGAATCCTAACCCATAAATCCTAGATCTACTCCCTTCTCCTTAGATCCATCCCAAATCTCCATTTATTCCGACTATTTTTGCCAGAATTCGCTCATCTCATTCCAGCTAACCTTTCATTTTTTCTGAGATTCATTTTTTTGCTCCTTGATCTGAGAATTGGAGGCTCCGATTGCAAGAGTGTTCTTCATCTGAGGTGTTTGCAACATTAATTTTTCCTTTGATCATCTTTTCTTCTGTTCAGGTAATATCTCTAATCTTTTGAAATTTGGTGATATGATTTGAAGCGCTTTCTTTGTGATGCTCACAGATTTTACATAGAAGATGATTTTGCCTTAAATACATAGTGATCTTTCTTTTCATTAGATTATGATGGTTTTGCCGTTGATGATTGTTCAATGGTGCTGATCATGATTTTATTTGAGATCTATGATAATCTTCTTAGAATGGGCGTTTGCTTGTATGAGGCTATTATTTTGATTGAGAATTAGTAGTAATCCTTCATGTTTTATGGAAATGTCTTTTGAAAACTCATTCATCAGTGTATGATTGTGTTCTCTGTGTGAAGCTTATAGCTACTACTTCAGGATCTGTAGTTTGGAATTGGCTGTACTTCTCCCTTGATGTGTTTAAAATTGTAATTCTATTTGGAAATTTTAGAAATTTGTCATTACGCATAGTGGATTTCCTTAGCGATCAATTGATAGCTTATGATTATGATTTTTGTTTGGAGAGAGAGAGGGAGACAGAGAAGTATTGGTTTGTGCGATCTCAAAGTTAGCATTTGGTCATGAGTAAATGCTGGTTCAAATAGTTGTATTCTTTGATCATATTTTAAAATTTCCATTCGTTGTTATTGCTGTTTATGTTTTTAATTTATCTATATAATTAGAATTTCTATTGATTTTGGTAATAAAAGGATAGGATGAGATAAGGATGGCTCTAAGTGTATCATTCATGGGATGATGTTAGCATAGTTGCACATGTTTAAATCTGTCACTTGAAAGTGTTTATTAGTTTAGACGCAAATTTTTTTAAAAAAAAAAAGAAGAAGAAGCAGAACATCAGATGCCCTTGTTGAAAATTTGATTTCATATTAATAGCCTTAATTAGGTTCATTGTCCTGCTATTTTTCATCATTTTGAAGGTGTGAATATATTCCAGGCATGTTAAAATTTATCAGAGATGTTGATCCTCTCTGTCATTTTTGTGTTTCTTGCTAAATGCTTAAAAGCACTTGTTTGTGATATTTTCTTTAAAGCAGGTTTTACTTTGTTATAATTTCTTCTATGCATTTGTAAGTAATATAACTCTCAGTGACGTATTATGTGTTTTAGTCCATAATCCTTGTAGGTCAATGTAGTAATTGAATGATTATATATATATATATATATATATATATATATATATATGTATTGAAGATCAGTGTGGTAATTTCATGATCCTCATCCTACTTACCAATTTAAGCTTTTACTGAGTATTTGTCTTCTTTTGATCTTGGGTATGAGCTGTGTAATAGCTATGTGCAATTATTCTTCTCAATTAATGCGATGGTAGCTCATTTACATTAGGCCAATAGCATGGCAGCCACTTGTTATGATTATGGACTTAAAATGAATGTTTCAGGTTCCATGTGATATATATAAAGAATGCCACCGAGTATATTCATTTAAGTTGTTGAATCTTGAAAATTATACCCAACCTCTTGTAATTGGGGATATGGTTATTGCAACATGTGGATAGGGATAAGAAGAGAGGTAGAATTATTTGCTAATGTAGCATCTGTATGCTCAGGAAAAGTCCTGGTCATAAATGCTTGTTATGATTAGATGGTCATACTTACTTTATCTCATGAGCTAAGTTTGTATGGGTATCAAAATTTGCTCAAAACCCCATGATGGCCGAGCATGGTAGAATTGTACGTTCTTGTCTCAGCACCTGTTTGGCACAATACAAGTTAACCCAGGGATCAGCCCCTGTTTCGAACAGGTTCAACTCTCAAATCAGCCACCTGTTTTGAACAGGTTCAACCCTCAAATCAGCCACCTGTTTTGAATAGTTTCAACCCGCATTTCAGCCCATGATTAAGCACATTTCAGCCCCCAGTTTTAATACATTGCTGCCCCTGTTTTGGCACAGTTCTGTGATTGGTTATGCCCTCTTGTTTTATGCACATTTCTAAGTACATTTCAGCCCATGCTTTAAATGGAAGCAGTTGTGTGTTATATTAATCTGGTCATTATCAGTTATTTACACTGCTCCTTTGGTTTTAAAGCAAGACAGTCATGCATATTCTTAAGTTGGAAATTCATCTTTGAACAGGATCTGCTTGCATCGTTTTCATAGTGATATCAATGATATTTCCACATCTTTTTCCAAGTACTGTCTAGTAGATGTAGAAGGGAAATTAGTTAATTATTGTTAATTAGACAATAATACTGAAATTGGTTGTCGGTTTGAAATTCTTGTTCCAATGGTACTATGAGATTTTAAAGTATGAAGACATATTGTTCTAATTTGTTATGTTTTCATCCTGGCCTATTAGTTCTTAATATTTGAATGTGAGAACCTAAATATTAGTCCACTCTGCATTTGTTACATTCTCTTAAAGGTGTGTGATTGATATTGATTCATCTCATGTTTTTTTTGCTATTTCATATGCAATAATGATAATCATATTAGATATAGATTGTTTGTATGGACGTTAGTTGTATGGGTTCCTACAAATTCTCGAATTTAGGGTCATGTTGAGGGCGGATAGACAAAAGTTTATTTTTAGGTTTATCTTATGGATAGGGTATGATCGTATGTATGCTTTGATATCCAGATGATGATATCGTTATGTCTGGGGGGTAATATCATTTCATTGTGGTATTTAGCAGAAGTGGAGTTTTAGGTTTTTATCATTAGTATGGTAATGCTGTCTTCTTAGGGGACTTGTTCAGACCTAGTAGAGTTTCCACCTTTTTACTTAGTGGACTTTCCAAGTCTTTTAGACACCTTTAGATAGATCTTTTCCCTCATTTGGAAGACCATTGTGGTCTCATTGGTGATTTTCTTTCTAGGAGACACGCTTTGTCTTATTAGGCAGCTCTCCTCTGAGAGCAAGCCTCTTTGCTTAGAGCTCGCCTTGTCCCATTGGAGGCATACAGTGCCTCATTTATAAAACCTCCCCTGTTTGCCCCTCTTTTGATCTAAAAGACATGCTATGTCTTATTTGTCCCCCTTTATAGAGTCTTAGGGAGTCTTTGACTCATTTATCCTTTTTAGTGGTAGTATTAGAGAGTCTTTGACTCATTCCCCCTTTAAGTTGTAGTATTAGAGAGCCTTTGGCTCACTCGTCCTTCGGATGGCATTGTTAGAGAGTCTTTGATTCACCCGTCCTTTGATAGTGGTATTAGAGAGTCTTGGGCTCATTTCCCCCTTATTCAATAATCCCTCATTCAGGAGACCATTGTGGTCTCATTAGTGTGTTGCACTAGGAGGCACACTCTGTCTCATTGAGGTAGCCTTTCTTCGAAGCCATACCTTATTAATTAGAGCTCGCTATTAGACGGGTTATCTTGATTGAGATAGAGAGTTTGCTCATCGGAGGCATGCCTTGCCTCATTTAAGGTAGATCTCATTTGGAGACAAGCCTTGTAGTTTAGAGCTTATCCCTTAGGAGGTATACTTTGGTTTTGTATAGAGAGTTAAATCATAGGAGGTGTGCCTTGCCTCATTTATGGAGCATTTTCCAAGTTGTATCCTAACTTGCTTCCCTCCTGTTAGTAGGAGGCCAGCTTGATCTGGTAGTAGTCTAACATTCTTGTTTAAGAGACAGGCTTTGTCTCATTAAGGAGTTTCCCTTTTAGGTAGCTTATCTAGCCTCTTGTTAAAGTACCTTTATTTTAGAGCGAGTCTTTGACTCGTTTGTCTTAGTGATATTATTAGAGAGTCTTTGGTGACTATTTTGGAGTCTTTGACTCATCTATCCTTTGTGTGCGGGAGACTTACCCAGTCTCATTGGAGCTTTGCCTTCTGGGATCTTAGATCCTTTCGTTATCTTTTGATAATTAGCTTATTCGGTTTAGGGGTTCCCCTATTAGCCCTAGGGTTTGATCCTAGGTGTTGCTTTGCATTTTCCCTTAGGTCTTTGACCAAAAGGGTGAAATCAGAAATTAAAAATCTAAAAAAAACATCAGAAATTCGAAATCCAAAAACATTTGAAAAGCTTTTAAAACCCAAAAAACATTAAATACATTTAAAAATCAAAAACATTAGAAATTTAAATCATAAAAAAATATTAAAACCATTAAATCATTTGGAGTGTTTGATTTTAGTGGTAGTTAGGAGAGTTCGTTTCGAACTACGTTGGCTTGATCCTCTTTCACGAGGTACGTAGTGCAGCTTGGGATCTTTATCCCAAGTCCAGCCAAACCTTTAAAAATAAATTTGTCAAACCTTCCAAAAATGTAAAAACTTCTTCAAAACCTTTTTCAAAGAGAACTTCCCCTAGAGTTAGGAGTTTGTCCTAGCCGTTTGGTTTGTTTTAGAGTTAGGAGTCGGTCCTGATTTGTTTGATATGGTGTGTTCTGTCGTGCGAGTGTCCCTAGAGTTAGGAGGCCTCGAGTCGATCGGTTAGACATTTAGTCGAACCGATGGCTAGACTAGGAAGCATATAGTCAGCCCATGGTTTTCATTAGGTTGCACAGCCTAGATACACATAAGTTATAGGACCCACCTGCATTAGCTTAAGGCTAATCAACTTGCACTAATTAGGACATATAGAGAGTCCTAAAAATTACAATTCACATGAATTTAAGCAGTTATACAAAAAGCTTTAAAAATCAGTCGAGTCTAGTGGATCGAGTCTAGGTTAGTGGTTCTAGATGGTTAGGCATCATAGTTAGAATAGGTCATCGAACTACGTTGACTCCGATTCTTCCCGAGGCCGGGATACATAGAGCAGCTGGGATGGACGGCCATCTTAGTCCGAGTCAGGTCGCATTAGAGTCAGGATTTGTTCTGTCCTGTCATATATATAGGATTGATTTTTGTTTTATGTTTTAATATGTTTTCTTACTTCCTTGTACTGATCCTATACCTTTAGCTATAGCTTGCATGTGTTTGCACATCAGAACTTAGACACCCATTAGGCATGTCACTCATAACCTAGCTATGCTTAAGTGACACATCTTTCATTTTATTTTATGTGTGCTTATTACTTTATCCTCAGGAAATGCATGCTTAGGTAGACGACTCCTGAGGATTGTTCCCATTTCACATGATTTTTTTACCCAAACTTCTTTGGAGTTAATGAAAATGGCATAAGAGACCAAGTGCTTGCACTCGGACGAATTGGAGGTGCTCTCAGACCTTCTCCATTCATAACCAGGCACGAACCCATATATATTTCTGGTTATCCATTGCACAGAGGATTTGATTTTAGGGTTCCATGGCATATCCATGGATGGCGACTCTGAGTTTATTTTAGGTATGTCTCGGTTTCGAACCTTGGTTCTGGATCGAGACATATCTCTTTCTTTTTATATCGCCACTCGTGCTATGCTATGAGGGTGGCATCCGTTTCGAGAGTTCCTTGGTAGAGCTCTCCTTCACACGTGGATGATCCAGAGGGTGTTAGGGACCCGTTCCCTCACCGCCGTCCTCGGATCGGGTCCACATATATTTTCAAATTTTGTTCCATGATCACTCCTAATGTAAGATATGGAAATATCTTTTTCATTTTGGACTTGATTACACAATTTAAGAAAGTTTTCATAGGTTTCATCTTTATGTGCTAAAAATATGACCCATGTATATCGTGAGTAGTCATCCACAATGACAAACACGTACCTCTTTCCACCAAGGCTACTTGTTTTCATTGGTCCAAAAAGATCCATATGAAGTAGTTGCAAGGGGTAAGTGGTAGAGATCATATTTTTAGGGGCAAATGAGCTCTTCAATTGTTTGCCTAATTGACAAGTTCTACAAATGTGATCTTTGGTGTATTTGAACTTAGGCAATCCTCTAACAATGTCTTTTGAGGAAAGGGTTGAAATGAGATCCATTCCGGCATGACCCAATCTCCTATGCCATAACCAAGAATCTTCACTAATGGCATTAAGACAAGTTACATTTTGGAGTCTAAGATCATCTAGCTCAATAGTGTAAATGTTATTATCTCTAGAGCCTATGAATTTTACTTTCCCATCTATCTTGTTCTTAACAATGCATTTGTTGGGGTTGAAGACTACTTCAAAACCATTGTCACATAATTGACTAATGCTAATAAGATTATGAGATAAGCCATCGACATAAAGTACATCATGTATGGGAGAGGTAGAGTTACCTATGGTGCCTTCTCCTTTGACTTTTCGTTTCTTATCATCTCCAAAGGTAACATCTCCACCATCCTTGAGTGATAGGGATGCAAATTGAGTGAGATCTTCGGTCATGTGTCTAGAGCATCCACTATCAAGGTACCGTGTGTTCTTCTTGTTATAGCTTTTAAGGCATACCTACACATGAATAGGCAAGTGAGATCCCTTTAGTACCCAAATCTTCCTAATCTTGCTAAGTTCATTTATTTTCACTTTAGAGTTCAATTTGATTTTATCTTGTTTAGCATACATGCAAGCAACTTTATAATGTCCTTCTAGACCACAATAAAAGCAAGTTTTGGTACTACCAGAAGAGGCCTTTACAAATTTACTTTTATAGTTTGACATTGTAGTATTCCATTTATGTCCAAGTCCACTTTTATCATGTGACAATCTTTGAATATCAACAAGCCTATCTAATTTTAGTGAACCATGTTCAAATTTTTCAAAGAGTTTCTTTAACTCATCATGTTCATGAGATAATTTACTATTTTCATGCTTTAGCTTGTTGTTTTCAATAGAAAGTTCTTGTCGATTTTCATTTAAGATTTTGATAGAAGCATTTAAATCATGAATTTCAACTTTATATTTTTTATTTTCATCATCTAAAAATGCATGGTCTTTCTTTAACCAACCAAATTCTTTTGTCATGTTAGAAAGAGAATTTTCAAGTGATGCATTTTTATCAAGTTCTATTTCAAGCTCATCATGTGCACTTTGCAAGGAATCAAGAACTTCTTTTAAAATAATGACATCATTTAAAGTATTTACCTCTTGATTGTCATTTGTTGAGGCCATGAAGCAAACATTCTTTGCTACCAAGCAATCTTCTCCATCATTTGGTTCGCCTTCACTTTCATTGTCCTCATCCCATGTGGCAGTCATTCCTTTCTTGCCTTCTCTTCTCTTGAAACGATTGTTTGAGGTAGGCTCATTGTTGAGTGGACAATCCGGGCGAATGTGTCCAAGCTTCTTGCAACCATAGCATCGGGGTTGAGAAGATCCGTCACCAAGCTCTTCTTTCTTCTTGAATGGAGGATTGGTCCTTCTATTTCTCATGCCTCCCATGTTCCTTTGCAAGAACTTGATCCTTCTTGTTAGGAGGGCTACTTCCTTCTTGTTAGGAGGGCTACTTCATCTTCCATGTCTTCCTTTGCCTCTTCATCATCACCTATATTGCAAGCAAAAGCAACACCTTTTTCTTTTTCAATTTTATTTTCAATTTCGGGTGCTTTTGTTTTGAAAATCATCTCATGGGTTATCAAGGACCCTATAAGTTCATCTAGGTTTAGAGTGTTCATGTCCTTGGCTTCGGTGATTGCGGAAGTTTTGGATTCCCATAACAAAGGTAGGGATCTAAGGATTTTGGTCACTAAATCTCTATTTGAAAATTGTTTTTCAAGTCCCCTTAATCCATTTACTAGGTTAGTGAATCTAGTGTACATGTCGGCAATAGTTTCATCGGGTGTCATTTGAAAGAGTTCATTTGCCTAAATATATGATTCATTTTAGATTCCTTAACTTGGTTTGTTCCCTCATGTGTAACTTCTAAGGTGTCCCAAATTTCCTTAGCCGAATACAAGTTTGACACTCTCTTGAATTCTCCGAGTGATAAGGCACAAATTAGAGAATTCATGGCTTTAGCATTGTAGTTTGAGGCTTGTTGTTCGGCTTCGGTCCAATCATTTAGATTTCTAGTGGGTAATGTGTATCCAGTATGAATGGCTTTCCACATTTGGTAATCTTGGGTTAAAAAGATTTTCATTTTGGTTTTCCAAAATCCATAATTGGTTCCATCAAAATAGGGTGGCCTAGTGTTTGAGTAACCTTCATGGTGTTGAGGATAGTTTGCCATTTTGTTTAGAATCTTTTCTCTAGACCGGTTAGGGTTTTAAATAAAGTAGAGACGAGGCTCTGATACCAATTGAAATAAACAAGAGGGGGGTGAATTGATTTTAACACTAAATTATGCCTTTTGAAAATTAATTATGGAACCTAATTTAAATTTTCTTGTCTTGATTAGATTTTGGTTAGTTCAAATGAGATCAAAATAAAATGAAATACCAAACCAAAATCAAGAATGAAAGTGCAAGAAAAAGAAAGAACACACCGATATATAGTGGTTCGGGCAAAGCCCTACTCCACTATTCTTAAGATCGTCCTTGAGGTTTTCCACTATGTGATACCTCCACGATGCCCGGCTCCAAGGCGATTACACTTCCAGGGGATATTAAATGAGGATGCCCTTACACCTTTACACGGACTCTCCTTCTTCGCCGAGTTCTAAGCGATACTCCCTAGGGTATTAAGATAGGATGCCCTAGCCACCTTTACAATAATAGAAGATGAAGATTTTGCTTGGCTTCTCTTGAAAGCTTGATGGACAAAGTTGTCCCTTTGATTTGCTCTCTAATATAGGTTGCAAGTGAAAGCCTAAATCCAAACTCAAAAGATTTGCAAGTTGCAAGGCAAGTTTGGGGAGAAGAAAACAAATTCTCAAGCTCAAAGGATTTGCATGTGTTTGAAAGCTTAAGGATGATTTTCCAAATATTCAAGAGAGGAAAATAATCCTCTTGAATGTGTATATATAGCCTCTCAAGAAAATATGACCGTTTGGAATTATAAAAATCAAAAACCAATTTTTTATTCAAAAACCAACGGCTCTTTTCTTGGCTGTCGCGACGTTCTTGGAGTTCCAAGAACCATTCTCGGAGCTCCAAGAAATTCTCGGAGTTCTTAGAGAACGGCCAGAAGTTGGAAAATTCTACTGGACCATTTCTCGGAGTTCCGAGAAAATGACCAGAAGTAAAAAATACTACTGGACCATTTCTCGGAGTTCCGAGAAACCTAAAATAAGCAGATTTTTTAGTTTTTATTGCTTATTTGATTTTGGGCTTTTGGAACTCAACTCCTATGATAATTTTGGAATTTTTATGAGGGTCCTAACATGTTGGTCCACCACATAACCATTCACTTAACCATTTTAGTTCTTAAGTGGTTTTAGAAACTATTTTGAAAACATTGCCTTGACTTAGAAATCTAAAGAGAAAGGATGTACAATGAAATCTATGTAACCTTCAACTTCTCTTTAGCCTTGGTCTTCAATTGTCCACTTTGTGTATGCTTGCTTGAGAGATAATGTGAGCGTCACTTAGCTCCTTTGACTCTTGTTTGGTACATCTTCAAGCATGATCATGTGGAGTGTTGGTTTCTTCAATGATCAACCTATCTTAACACAACACTTCAAGGCAAGTTGATTAGTATTCAAGAACATAATCAATTATGTTTAGAATCATCAAAACAAGATAGGAGAGTAGACCCTTGGGCTTACATAAACTTTCAAATTCATGGGAAATCTGCTTTTCGCCCAACCTTCATTTCCATGAGAAACTGCTTCTCTCTAACCTCCATATCCGCGAGAAACTGCCTTTCTCGGAACCTTCATCTCCACGAGAAACTGCCTTTCTCTGAGCCTTTGTCTCTATGAGAAACTGCCTTTCTCTGGACCTTCATCTTCGCGAGAAACTGTCTTTCTCTGAACCTTCATCTCTCGCGAGAAACTGCCTTTCTCCAGACCTTCATCTTCATGCAAAATTGCCTTTCTCCGGACCTTCATCTTCCCAAGAAACTGCCTTTCTCTGAAGACGAGAAACTGCCTTTGTCTAAACCTTCATCTCTGCAAGAAACTGCTTTTCTCCAGACGACAACGAGACGGACCACAGCTAGGTATTTTACCCACTAATCAACATTACCATCTAGACGGACCCACTGCCTGGATATTTCGCCGACTAGATAAAGAATCGAAGGAAATTCCATTCAATTATAGCATGATTGACGAATTTACCAAACTCTTTTACGAATATCTATCTCCTGCCAAAAATAATTGAGATTGTATGATGTTTACTAAAGATCAAACTCAAATAACTTGACATGATTCATAGGAATTGATTTTTTTTCAATACGAGAAATGCATTCTACTGATGTGGAAATTGACTACAGATTTTTACTGTAGAAAACTAATTTTCTAGAACACTGACTCTGCTGAAAAGAATTTGACTAAGGAGTTGGATTCAAAGGTTGTGTTAAGCTCCTCTTATCTTCATTTGTTGAGAATAGCCATCTCAATTATCATTGTTGGCCTGACATCTTTTATGAGCTGATAGCTCAGGTCATACTATCAGGTCATAAAAGATGCCCCTAGTATGATTTCACTTCCATGACAGATTCATAAGAGAGAGAAAATAATAGGGAACAACATAAAGCTTTTATTCCATGAATATTTGAGGTTACAAGGTTTTTCTCATGTACAACAGACTGAATCTGACTGATAATTTGCTTTCATTTCTACTAGCTGCTAATGCCTCAAATGAGCTTAAGAGCCTACCACTCTTCTGAACCCCATCCTGTGTTGCAATGACTTAGGAGACATATCTTCCTACTTTTGTACATGTCACCCTAGCTTTGGGAAGGATACAAACTAAACAGAACTTAGGACTTAACCTCGACTCGACAAAGGATAGACTTTGACAAGCAACGAACAAGGACTTCAACAAACGCATGACTTAGACTCCAAGAGAGACTGACTCTGCTCCTTAACGTGAAAATAATTTTAAGATGGTACAGTCTCCCACTCTTAGAATCTTTTGAAAACCATGTTTAAAGGTGTTTCATTCCTCTTTTCAGTATTTCCATCATGGTTATTATCCCTTTGGATTGCTTAGTCTTGACTTCCTAGCTTAGAGAGTTTTAAAGAAGCCTTGCTGGCTCTTATTCAAACATTTGAGCAATGCCAAGTATGAGATGAAAGTCCACCTGCCTTTCGAAATTTCTGTCTTTTCATGAAATCACAGCCATGACTAAATCGTCTTTTCAGGTTTTCGCTTTAGCGGACCACATGCCTTATTTTTTTGCATGGACTGCCTGCCCTTGTAGGTTTTCAGTCTAGCATGCTCAGCACCGTGATTTTTGCCTAAGCCGCCTTTTTGGGTTTTCAGCTTAGTGGGTGAATGACCATAACTTTTGCCTAGACCGTCCTTGCGGGTTTTCAGTCTAGCAGGTCTAAGACTCCATCATTTTTTGTTTCTTTCTGTTTCTCTATAAACTTGGGCCTAAACACCAGAAGGACTTTTAGGTAGGCTTGGGTTCAAAAAGGTTGGACTTTGATTAGTTTGCATGTATTTCAACCGAATATGGACCCTCCAGACTTCCTACGCATCCCCAAAGCAATGGGAATCTGGTCTGCGTAGTTCGCCAATTGGGGTTTCAAGGATTGTTTATTTTTATATTTTTTATTATTTTTTTTTTGAAAGATCAACCGAACCTGAATTGATCACTCCTTCAAAATGGAATAAATTTCAATGAATTACGAGTTGAATTGAGTGACTTATGGTCATTCAATCGGAGGTAGGTCTGTAAACTGCTAGACCAAAGCGCAAGTCTAACTATTTCCATCATAACTCTCAAAATACATGGAGTTTTTCATCTGCGTTTCTTCCGTCTTAAACTACACTTTGACTCCTTCGAAATGGAACAAATTTTACTGAATTACGAGATAAATTAAGTGAGTTATGGTCATTCAATCAGAGGTAGGTATGTAAACTGCTAGACCAAAGCGCGAGTCTAACTATTTTCACCATAAGTTTCAAAATACATGGAGTTTTTCATCTCCGTTTCTTTCGTTGTAAACTACACTTCGATACCTTCGAAATGGAACAAATTTCAATGAATTCCGAGTTGAATTGAGTGAGTTATGGTCATTCAATCGGAGGTAGGTCTGTAAACTGCTAGACCAAAGTGTGAGTCTAACTATTTCCATCAAAACTCTCAAAATACTTAGAATTTTTCATCTCTGTTTCTTCCGTTTTAAACTACACTTTGACTCCTTCGAAATGGAACAAATTTCAATGAATTCCGAGTTGAATTGAATGAGTTATGGTCATTCCATCGGAGGTAGGTCTGTAAACTGCTAGACCAAAGCGCGAGTCTAACTATTTCCATCATAACTCTCAAAATACATGGAGTTTTTCATCTCAGTTTCTTCCGTTTTAAAGCACACTTCGACTCCTTCGAAATTGAACAAATTTCAATGAATTACGAGTTGAATTGAGTGAGTTATTGTCATTCAATCGGAGGTAGGTATGTAAACTGCGAGACCAAAGCGCGAGTCTAACTATTTCGACCATAACTTTCAAAATACAAGGAGTTTTTCATCTCCGTTTCTTCCGTTGTAAACTACACTTTGATACCGTCGAAATTGAACAAATTTCAATGAATTCTGAGTTGAATTGAGTGAGTTATGGTCAATCAATCCAAGGTAGGTCTGTAAACTGCTAGACCAAAGTGCGAGTCTAACATTTCCACCATAGATCTCAAAATACTTAGCTTTTTTCATCTCCGTTTCTTCCGTTTTAAACTACACTTCGACTCCTTCGAAATGGAACAAATTTTAATGAATTTTGAGTTGAATTGAGAAAGTTATGGTCATTCAATCGGAGGTAGGTCTGTAAACTGTTAGGCAAAAGCGTGAGTCTAACTATTTCCATCATAACTCTTAAAATACTTGGAATTTTTCATCTCCGTTTCTTTCGTTTTCAACTACACTTTGACATCTTCAAAATGGCATGAATTTGAATCAATTCCGAGTTGAACTGAGTGAGTTATGGTCAATCAATAGGAGGTAGGTCTGTAAACTGCTAGACCAAAGTGGGAGTCTAACTATTTCCACCATAACTCTCAAAATACTTGGCTTTTTTCATCTCCGTTTCTTCCGTTTTAAACTACACTTCGACTCCTTCGAAAGAAGAAGCTTTTTCTTTGGCTCAAAGAGTTTGTAAACGGTTTTTGACTTTTGGGTTTTTGGCTTTTAAGTTCTAATCGTCCAAGGATGGCCTCCTGGTGTACTTAAGCATAATATTTCTTTAACTTGTTCAAGTTTGTAGGTTCAGTTAATTTTTCTCCATTTTCATCGATGAGTCTTACGGCTTTTCCCGACAGGACTTCATCGACTATGTAAGGACCGGACCAGTTTGGTCTGAACTTTCCTCTAGGATCAAATATCGGTGCCATATAGGACTTCAAGACAAGGTCTCTTGGCTTAAGGTCCCGAACACAAACTTTCTTGTTGAAGGCCCTTTCAATTCGCCTTTGACATCCCTGATGTGGTATAAGGCTCTTTTCATCCGTCATCTGCAATTCCTAATATCTAGCCTTTGCCCATTCAGACTCTGACAAATTCGCTTCCAGCATGACTCTTAAGGACGTGATTCTCAATTCAACAGGGATGACTACTTCCATTCCATACACTAAAGAGCATAGAGTTACACATGTAGAAGACCTGATCGATGTCTTATAAGCCCATAAGGCATATGGGAGTTTGTTTGACCAGTCCTTATATGTCTCTGTCATCTTACTGATAATAACCTTAATGTTCTTATTCGCTTCCTATACAGCATATTTGTTTGTGGTCTATAGGGAGATGACTTATGATGCTTTATCTTGAACTCTTCACACAAGTGCACTACCTCTTTCTTAAAATGGGATCCATTGTCAGAAATCAGCTCATAAGGTACTCCGTATCCGTAGATAATATTTGTACGAATGAACTTCGCAACTGATGACAAAGTCAAGGAAGCATACGAAGCAGTTTCTATCCACTTCGTGAAGTAGTAAGTGGCTACTAGAATGTACTCATGTCCACTTAAAGATCTAGGATAGATTTTCCTAATGATATCTATTCCCCATACTGAGAATGGCCATGGTGAAGTCAAAGAATGCAACTCTGAAGGAGGCACATGAATGAGATTAGCATAGACTTGGCACTTGTGACATTTCTTCATGAATGCGAAGCAATCTACTTCCATTGTGGGCTAATAGAATCTAAGCCTTAAGATCTTTCTTACTAACATCTTTCCATTCATGTGGGGGACACAAACACCTTCATGTGTTTGCTCTATGCGTTCTGCAGCCTGATCCTCATCAACACATAGAAGTTGTATCCAATCAAATGATCTTCTGTACAACTCTTCACCACAAATAATGAAGTTTGAGGCTAATCTGAAGGGTTTTTCACTCTTTCCTTGAAGCTTCAAGTGGATGCCCCTTGCTAGAAATGAGGTTCTTGATGTTTGTATACCGTGGTTTCCCATCTAGACATCTTGCTGATATCTCTATTGCATTCACATGTGCAGGAGACTATTACAATTTAACAGCTAGAGGTTGGACTTCCATTGTTGCAGAAATATCTAACATTGAGGCTAAAGTTACCAAAGCATCAGCGAAATGGTTCCTGATCCTTGACAAATGAGTGAACGTAATGTTCTTGAACTTCTTGACCAGAGATTCAAGATAAGTGTTATAAGGGATCGATCTAGTTTCTCTTGTTTTCCAATCCCCATTAATTTGGCAGATGATCAAGATTGAATCCCCAAACACATCTATATCTTGAACTCGTAAAACCAAAGCTGCCTCTAGTCCGGCTATACATAGTTCTTACTCGGCACATTATCTGTAACTTAATGGATATAGGGATATAATCTTTCTGAGGAGACACAAGCTCGCTCCACTCCCTGACCTTGGTTATTGGCAGTCCCGTCAAAGTACATCAACCACTTAGTGCTGGTAGTCGCTTCTTCAAAATCCATAATTTCTTCATCAGAAAACTCATCCTCGCATTCTCTTCTAAGTGATGTCAAACTCAGATAATAATAACAACCATCTTACAGTTCTTCCTGTAAGGGCATGTTTCTCGAGCAAATATTTCAACGGATCCATCCGTGAAAGCAAAAGTACCTTGTTCGACAGCAAGTAATATCTAAGCCTCTAGGTTGCCCAAACTAATGTATACTTTATGTCATATTCTAGCATCTTCTTACGATGTAATGATAGGCTTTTCCCTCTTAGACTCTGGATCTTGCTGAGCAAGCATACAACCGATTGCTATGTCCGTAATGGATAAATACATCAACAGTTGGCCAGGAATGACTGGAGATATGATAGGAAGCAGAGATAAACACTGTTTAACTTTCTCAAATGCCTTCTGACATTCTTCATTCCATTTCTTAGGAGAATTCCTCTTTAACAACTTGAAGATAGGTTCACATGTCATGGTCAAATGAGATATGAATCTCCTCAAATACTGTACTTTCCTAAGGAATCCACAAATTTGCTTTTCTGTCTTTAGTGGTTTCATCTCTGGAATGACCTTGATCTTTTGAGGATCCACTTCGATTCCTCTCTCACTAACCATGAATCCTAAGAGCTTTCCTGATGAACTCCAAATACACATTTACTTGCATTCAGGCGGAGCTGGTATTTCCGAATTCTCTCAAAGAACTTCCTCAAGGCTACTGTATACTCTGGTCGAGTCTTTGCCTTTACAATCATGTCATCCACATAGACTACAACGTCTTTATGGATCATATCATGAAGAAGAGTAGTTGCAGCCCTCTGATAGGTGACCTCAGCATTCTTGAGTCTGAAAGGCATTACCCTATAGCAGCAAGTTCCCCACTGAGGTGAATGCCATTTTTATCATGTCCTCAGGTGCCCCTCAGGTGCCATCTTAATTTGATTGTAACCTGAAAATCCATCCATGAAGGATAAAAGCTCATGTCCAGCAGTATTGTCTACTAGGAGATCAATATTTGGCAGAGGAAAGTCCTCTTTTGGACTTGCTTTGTTCAAATCTCTAAAATCGACACACATCCTAACTTTCCTGTCCTTCTTGCGCACCAGTACAATATTTGCCAGCCACTCAGGATATTCCACCACTTGGATGAATTTTACTTCGAAAAGCTTCTTAACTTCCTCATAAACTTTCAACTCCCATTCTGTTTTTAGCTTTCGGAGTTTTTGCTTCTTTAGCTTGGCCCCAGGGATTAGAGGTAATAAATGTTGAACAACGTCCTCACTCAATCTTGGCATGTCATCGTAAGACGAAGCAAAAACTTTCCTGAACTCCTTAAGTATGGTGATCAATTCCTTGTGCTCCTCAGGAAATAAAGTTTTGTCAATCCGTATCTCCCTAATTAAGGTTTCATCACTCACAGTTTCAAATTTCTCTTTGAGCGGTTTTGCTCGGCGACTCTTCTCCTGTTGAATCATATGTTTGATTTTAGGGGGGATTTCGTCAGCATCCTCGTCAGAGGGGGAGCCTTGATTACCATTGTTAATTATTTGATTAGGTTTGGAAGCAGAATCAGAAATAGAAGCAGAAACAGGAATGTACACGAAAGAGCCCTTTATTTCATTCATGGAAGTGATTACATCATTTGAACAGCCCACAGTAGGCGTTACATTGGACTCTGGAACAGTATTTATAGACTCAAACGAAACATCAACATCAGTAAACTCAAAATGACTGTGTACAAATGGAACATCAGACTTGACAGATAATCCTTCCTCAGACTAACATCACTAGGAGAGGACTCGCCACCGACTCTAGAAGTAGACCCGACCTCTACAATACCTGCATCAAAAGAAGAGTTAGTGGAAAGAGACTCTGTATCTAAGTCGGAAACAGACACATACTTTGAAATAACTGACTCTTTTGTAAAGACTAGACTATACTGAAGGACTACTTCGGGAATAACCTGTGAGGTCCAGTTGGAAAGAGGTCCCTCAGCTAGTGTAATCAGGTTGGTAGGGTTCTGAGTCAGTGCGTCTCTGCAAATCATCGCCACAACTGATGCCTCTGCTTGGAAGATGGTGCTCAGGAGGTCTGGCTCTAGGATATCTGCCCAATCATTCTCTGATTCTGTGTCTGCACTCTGGATGCTTAGCTCATCATATGTCAACTCGATATCGAAAAAGATTTCCAAACCCGAAAGTTTCTGCCCTGTCTGATCTATCCTTGGCTCTGCAAATCCACAAAACTGAAAGTATGTTCCTTCCTTTGGAAAACGTCCGTTCATTATCAAACTAACCGGCCTCATTGGAAATTCCAGACCTCGGCGGCGACACTCGGCCCATTTCAACATGTATTGCTTCATTTCTCGGACTTCTTTCAAAGTAGGCTTATATCCTAAGCCAAAGAGTCCATTGAAAGTTCTAAATGCTGGTTCAACCGGTCCCTGGTGGTTCTTTCCCAACCCTGCTCCTTGTATATAGCCGTACCAGCTCATCATCTTTACCACTTGAAACTTTGTGCTAGAAAGAAATGGAATCTCTTCACTCATAGCTTCATCCATGGTTATAGTAAAGACTTCCAAAGAAAACTTTGTTAGACTGACATCTCTCAATTTTTCATTGATTAACTCATGGGATATCTATCCAACTTATGGCTCAGTATCTCCTGTGACTGTGATCACCCTGTTGTTCTGAATGAATTTTAGTTTCTGATGGAGTGTGGAAGGAATGACTCCAACCTTATGAAGCCATGGTCGTCCAAGAAGAAGGCAGAAAGAGGTTTTGATATCTAAAACCTGAAATTCTACTTCAAAAATCTCGCCTCCAATCTCAATTTCTATGGCTAATGTCTCAATGACATCTCTCCAAACACCTATGAGTAAGATGACCAGACCTATGGTGGTAGTCGCAATACTGATCTTCTCTCAAGTATTTTGGCAGTGGATTTGAAAAAGCTCTGATGTCTGGTAATTGGTTTGTCCCTTAACAACTTCTTTAGAACTACAGACAGGGGGTAGGGAAGAGGATCAAAGTGACGAGGGGGTTTCTTCACCATTGGTTTTCTCACCTCGGTCACTACTTTAGCGGCTGGCCTGGCATAATTGATGTTGTGCACCTCTTTCGGCGCCCCCATGGGTCTCTTTCCTTCTCTAACATCAAAGGAAATCCTTGTCCTTAGGCCTTTGACCAGTGCATCCTCTATTCAGGTTTCGGTTTCGATAAGATGATTGAAATCACTAAAATACTGAATGGCCATATGGTGATATACTGCGGAGACAGATTTTTGACAACAATCTTAATCTGATCCTCATCTGACAACCTATGGGTCAATTGAGCAGCCTTCCTCCTCCATCTTCAGATGAAGGAAGTGAAAGTTTCATTATGCCCTTGCTTCAACATTTTTAAATCTCTCTTCGTCACATCGATTTCCTCCTCCATGGAAAACTGTTCCACAAACTTGTTTGCAATGTCTTCTAAGGTTCTAATCTCTTTCGACTTTAAGCTCAGAAACGATTTCTTAGCAGTTCCAATTAGAAACCTAGGAAACAAGAGAGCAATCTGCTCTGGAGACAGTCTGTGCTGCTGTAATAGGGGAATGACAGATTTCAGATGACTTCTAGGACACTCTGTCCCATCATACTTGTCTAGACCTGGTACTTTAAACTTTGGGGGTAAAATGACACCCGGGATTATAAAAAAGTCGGCCATGTTCAACTTTTTCGGGCCTTGGAATTTCATATTGTCCATTTCCTGAGTCAGTTTCTCTACTTTGTCTGCTAACCCCTTTCCCTTATCCGGCCTATCATGACGAGGAAAGTAATTTTCTTCTGCATACTGTTCATCATCAAAATCATCATCAACAGTTAATACGGTGGGCCGAGTTTTTACAGGAGGAACAGTTACAGTGGGAACAGTTGAGGGTTGCTGAGGAATAGGCTCTTTAGAGGTAGAACCTCTATCACTTTTCAAATGAGCTATTTCTTCTTGCATATTGTTCATTTGTTGAAGCATCAGTTTCATCATCTCGCTCATCTCTGCTAAGGTGTTTACTGATTCAGCCATTGGAACTGGGCTAGGTTGAATAGGTGAGAGTGTCTCCTGAAAATCGAACAAAGGTAACGCTGGAGAAGTAAATGAAATGGGTTACAAAGATTGTCTACTCGGCTTGGAATCAGAAGATTGTTGGGACCAGGTTGGTTTTGAAATAACTATTCTTTTAGGAGCAATGACTGCTCACCTGAGAATCCTATTATGGAAGTATAAACACTAGGTTAAAACATTGATAATTGGAATAAAATACTTTGAACAAATATAGACAAGACAAAACATGAACACATTTCATTGATGATATCCAATCGGATTACAAAGATAAAACAATTGATAAAATGAAAGATAATATGTCATAACAATGAAACTCTAGATAAAAAAATGTTTATGACATAAAACAAATTAAAACTCTCAATCTTCCTTTTCTCCCAATCTCGCTTTCTTAGGTTTGCGCTTTTCTATGTCTTCAGTTAACCATTGATAATATCCTGGAGATACTCCTGCATGTACTCCTCCTCTAGGTATTGCTCCTCCAATTGCTCCTCTAGGAGTCCTGTCCCACATACAATGCAAGAACACCTCTGATTTGCGATCCCAATCTCTACTAATGTCTTTGGCAATATAACGACTGAATTTTTCAGGAGGACGGACTGGTGTCGGAAGATAAAACTCAATTTGGAAACCCCCATGTGGACATTCAGTTAGGAGACCTCCGTACTGACGAAGGATACGATCTGGGATATAGAAAGAGGTTTTCTCCAAACCAGGAATTGAACATACTTACTGCCTCGGGTTTGGATTACTCCATCATGATAGATGAAGAACCTCCGAGTGATTTGGTCAGCCTGATGGGAGCTTAACCAATTAACCCATTCATCTTTGGTATAGTTGAATTTCTTACACTCTCATGAGTTGTACTTGAACAAAACAAGGTCTTGTGTGTCGAGGACATGAAAATTCAAAGTTTCAAACAAAGCCAGACGTACAAAAGGACAGGAGAACCCGTGAAAGAAGCATTACGCACTTTGTTAGCAATGTTATCCAATCCATTGAAAGTTTTGCAAGAATAGTTGGAATTGGATTACTCCCTTTAGAAACCTGGTACACAAAGTCCAAAAGCAAAGGAGAAGCATAATGGGTGTCCCCTCTAAGCAACCATTTAGAATAAACACATAATACTAGGGCATGACAATGGCTGGTTTGGTACTCAGTGGTGAGTTTACCTGGTGAAGCAAAGAATTTCACCAGTTGAGAAATAGACACACCTTTCTCCCCTACGAAGGATTCAACAGATGCAACAGAAGGGGGAATTAACTTCTTAAAGGTATGACGATGACCTAGTTTAGCGTCAATCTTGACAAGGGGACCGGAGCGAACATAATCCATCAAACGACACCAGTCCTCAAAAATTGGACAGATCTCTTGCATGCCAAAGCGGAATACATGGAAGTCAGGCTGCCAAAATGTAGCGGCTGCCTCGAGGAACTTCCAATCTATCTTACTGGAAGCCAGATGGTAAAAGATGAGATATCATGGCCAGCAGAATTTGCCAGAAGAGGATGATTTCTAAGATCAGTAATCCACTCCTTCAAAACCTCGTTAGACATAATGAATCACCTGATAATCAAGGAATGTAAAAAGGATGAGAATAAAGTCAACCCTAAATATGAAGTTACAAAAGAAATTGTATTGGCAATAAATCATGCACTCAAAGGATACGGATAAGGTCAGACTTTTCCATCGGTGATTTCGATATGATCTAAGGGTAAATAGGTTGATGATAGACGAACATGGATCAAATTGATAATCAATGGCTCAGATGATAGACTATGGCTATAATAATGACAAAGTAGGTTCATGGATCTAAAATCCGAATGATGGGTGGATATGTTTGATCGATTTAGACAAGGAATCCCTACTAAAAAGTAGGTCCTAGTCTAATAATCAAGAACTGTAAAGATGTGGGAGCCGATTTTTTCCCGTGTTTGCGTAGGACAACAGGGGATCACCACAATCGGGTTATACATAGGGGGTGTTATTTGATATGCACTACTTGCGGACTCGGGACCGTAGTCCTAACTTCGCAAGTTTAGAGAAACTCAGAGTCACTACCTAGGTTAGGGCCTAGGCCCGTGTCTATTCTTCCAAGGAAATGAATAACGACTCGAATTTTGTTGGAAGAATAGTTATTAGGGGTTCCTTTGCTGTGGGCCTAGAACCTAATATTTTACTCTATTTGCTTAAGGCACGGTCCTTACAAACATCCAGGTAAGGGTTGCGGTTACAATTGGGGAAGGTATTAAGCACCCCTCTCGCCTGGCTTAATCCGGTCTCTTAACTTAGATTGGCATTTTTTGAAGGATTTGAAATGAAATAATTTTATTTTATTTTACTTATTAGATTATGCTTAATTCTAAACGTAAATGGAGTGAATTTACAAAAGAAAACGAAAATAAGGGATGGAGTGAATTTACAAAAGAAAACAAAAATAAGTGATAATTAACCTGATCGGTGTTGTAAGTTGTATACGGCTTCGAAAGGAACTCGCAACTACTCACGATCAGGTTAACTTAAATCAAACGGAAAATGACTGTACAGAAAGTAAAAGTAAAGCAGATGGGATTATATCGTAAGTTCAGGGGGCAATTTGTGCGCCCGAGATCCTATGACGTCACCACCTCGTACTTTACTGTGCAGAATGCTGTAAATTGCAGAAAGTAAAACAAAAGAAAGATAGTGAGGTTTATATAAGTTCGCCGTGGACCGGAGAACTTATCACCACCACGTACCTTACTTTCGTAAAGCAGTAAAGTGCATAAAGTAAAAGTAAGTCGGAGGGATTTTTGTCTCGAGCACTCGGCTGTAGCTGAACAAGTCTCTTTGACATCTCAACCTCATACCTTACTTGTGCAGAAAGCTGTAAAGTGCTGGACTTAGTAAAAGGCATATAGAGGAGCTTGAAACCCACCCTATAAGCTTCTTAAATACACAACTGTAAAGTAAAGGGATTACATTTTTTTAGGTTTGTATCGTAAGTTGCTTGCGGCAGAGCCTGATTTTGAAACTTACTTTACAACAGAAAAGTAACTGGATTATCCTTGTTTTAGATTTGTATCGTAAGTTGCTTGCTGCAGTGCCTGATTTCGTAACTTACTCTATAACAATGAAAGTGAATGGATTACCCTTGTTTTAGGTTTGTATCGTAAATTGCTTGTGGCAGAGCCTGATTTCGCAACTTACTTTACAACAGAAAAAGTGAATGGATTACCCTTGTTTTAGGGTTGTATCGTAAGTTGCTTGAGCAGAGCCTGATTTCGAAACTTACTTTACAACAGAAAACATAAATGGATTACCCTTTTTTTAGTTTTGTATCGTAAGTTGCTTGCGGCAGAGCCTGATTTTGCAACTTACTTTACAACCCCGCTTTGTAAACACACAACCGAAAAATAAATAAATTACATCTTACCAGTGAAAATTGGGCAGCGTAATCGCGCTTGTTTGAGAAGAACCTCCGACGCTGCGGAGAAATTGGCAGCGTAACGGCGCTGTGTTACTGAATCGCCTCCGAGTTTGTCGAGATTTCAGCAGAACAACGGCGCTACTATTGAAAAGTAGCTCGTAGTTCTGCGAAATTCGGCAGAACAATGGCACAAAAAAGAAAAGACGCTCTGAACCTTCGAAAATTCGGCGGGATGCCGACGTCCGAAAAGAGCTACCTAGTGTTCCTCTACTTTCTTCTACTAAAGCAAGTGTTAGATTTATTAAATAACCGCAAGTGCACAGATCGTGTAAATACGGGTCGAACTCAGGGAAGAGAAATCTAGTTGTCAATCCTATTCTTTTACGGATTAGAATACTAGCTATGATATACTGTTGCCTGGAATGGACTCAGGATTTTCGTGGACTTAAACCTCGGAGCCAACACTATATATAAGTGTATATTCTATTTAATCTAAGAATCAAATTCAACTAAGATCTTTTTTATTTAAAATCCTAATTTAGGCAAAGTGTACCAAATTTTAATGATCTCTATTAACTACTTATCTAATTTAATTAGAAAACTAAATTCTAAGGGCTTAAGTGAATTGGAAAATTGCAAAAGTAATTTGGAATAGTGTAAAATCCTTAATTCAAATATAAAAGAGTACTTAGGGTTAGAATCCACCATGGGTTAGGATAAAATTGATTATTTTAAAACAATCTTGAATTGGGTTGAAAATTCGATTAACTAGTCAATAAGGAATAAGATCCAAGGGATGTAATTCCTTATAAGTAATTAATGAAATTCACTCTCCAATTTACATTAATTATGTAGAACTTTATATTTGTTAATCAACAATCATTCATACGAAAGGGGAAAGCCAATGGCATGAATGATTGGGATTTTCCAAACACATAATCCTACACAATTTTTCAATTGAGTAGATTGATTTAATTGTAAATATTTCTCCTTCCTCATGGCTTCAACTAAACCCTAACTATTTGGATTTAGTTGGTCATGGAAAATAGAAGAAAAACAAAAATAAAGGAGATAATAAAGACAAGAGATGTAATATAATTACTTGAAAGGAAATGAAACAAAAGCAAATTACTTATTCACTAACTTGAATTGAAACAAAATTACATCAAATTGAACTTAAAATAAATAACAAAAATTAAATAGAACTTAATCTTTTTTTCCTCCAACTTTGGTCAAATCCTCCTCTTTAAACTTTAGTGTCATCTTGGATTGAACGGTGGATGATTGATCCTTGGTTGAGAGTAGAAAAGAAAAAGAGCATGAAAAAGAGCAAGAGAGAACAAGAAAACCTAAGAGAGAGACAGAGCTTGAGAGTGGTAGAGAAGTAGAGAATTAGAGAATGTAGAGAGAGAGTATGTAAAAACAAAGAGAGTTACACGAAAAATTAATTAGGGAGAAGAGAGAAAATAAAATGGGCCAAAAAAAATTAGAGAGAGAAGTGATGTATTTATAAGTGACAGGTTATCAAATCCATCTCTTATTGGATTTCCATATGTATTGAGTCTCAAAAGGAAAGGCAAAATCCATCCAACGGTTGAGATGAAAAATGAGAGATGGCTTGCTTTAAATCTTGAGTGAGGAAGAATCAAAGTGGTAAAGATAGAATATGTATAACCGGTTTGGGCTACTTCCTAGAATAAGGGCTTGAATTTCTAATGTGAGATGCTACTCTTAATAGGATATACGACAGAGGGAAAAAATCACTCGATTTCACCATCTTTAGAAAGTATCCAAATTGCCCATAGAACCCGAATGGGGAAACAAATTCCTGAGCCTTCTGATATAACCCAAGCGGGTCCCACTTGCATGTGCCAAATAGGTGATTTTTCTTTCCCAACTAATAGCTTCTACTGACTATATATCTTTTCACCTCAAGTTGGTAATTCCACCCCAATAAGAATAACTGTTGTGAATAGAATGTTTTTGCATGTAATTGCAAGTCCACGTGGGTCCCACCATGTTCCAAATAATAGTAACATGCTATTTATAGGGTTGGGATAATCCTATGGATCTGATTTTTTGTAGACACCATATCTATGTGAGGGCCCTTAAAATTGATGGCTTGGATCACCCAAACAATGTGGGCCCGACTTTATTTTAAGCTAGTGTGCAGAGAACTCTCTACACTTATGTGTAGGAAGGCCTTGCCTATTTATAAAGAAAAAACGGTTCCTACACATGTGTAGATGAGTTATCTACACACTAGCTTAAAATACAGTAGGGGCCATATTATTTGGGTGATCCAAACCATTCATTTTTAAGGCCCTCACATAGATAGGGTGTCCACAAAAAATCAAATCCGTAGGATCATCCTAACCATTCGAACTGTGGAGGCAAAAAATGGACTAATTTGTGAAAGTTTAAAGACATCCATTTTACCTCCACAAATCGTAGGGTTGGGATAATCATATGGATCTGATTTTTTGTAGACACCCTATCTATGTGAGGGCCCTTAAAATTGATGGCTTGGATCACCCAAACAATGTGGGCCTCACTTTATTTTAAGCTAGTGTGCAGAGAACTCTCTACACTTATGTGTAGGAAGGCCTTGCCTATTTATAAAAAGAAAACGGTTCCAACACACGTGTAGATGAATTATCTACACACTAGCTTAAAATACAGTAGGGGCCATATTATTTGGGTGATCCAAACCATTCATTTTTAAGGCCCTCACATAGATAGGGTGTCCACAAAAAATCAGATCCGTAGGATCATCCTAACCATTCGAACTGTGGAGGCAAAAAATGGACTAATTTGTGAAGGTTTAAAGACATCCATTTTACTTCCACAAATCGTAGGGTTGGGATAATCCTATGGATCTGATTTTTTGTAGACACCCTATCTATGTGAGGGCCCTTAAAATTGATGGCTTGGATCACCCAAACAATGTGGGCCCCACTTTATTTTAAGCTAGTGTGCAGAGAACTCTCTACACTTATGTGTAGGAAGGCCTTGCCTATTTATAAAGAGAAAACGGTTCCTACACACATGTGTAGCTGAGTTATCTACACACTAGCTTAAAATACATTAGGGACCATATTATTTGGGTGATCCAAACCATTCATTTTTAAGGCCCTCACATAGATAGGGTGTCCACAAAAAATCAGATCCGTAGGATCATCCTAACCATTCGAACTGTGGAGGCAAAAAATGGACTAATTTGTGAAGGTTTAAAGACATCCATTTTACCTCCACAAATCGTAGGGTTGGGATAATCCTATGGATCTGATTTTTTGTAGACACCCTATCTATGTGAGGGCCCTTAAAATTGATGGCTTGGATCACCTAAACAATGTGGGCCCCACTTTATTTTAAGCTAGTGTGCATAGAACTCTCTACACTTATGTGTAGGAACTAGGAAGGCCTTGCCTTTTTGGAGAATCTGTTAATGCGTGGCACTTTGCATGGCCTTCCACTGACATCATCCCATCTAAAAATAAAAACTACTGTTTCGGTTTCTAGATCCCACGTTTTTACAAAAAATAGCAATCGGCTATTTTAGTGTGCATGGCTTTCATGTCATCCATCCCACACAAATATAGCAAGTATATATTGCCGTGAATATTCGGTTGCAAAACAGAAAGCCTGACCTTTATAAGAGAGGAAAATGATGAAAGCTTCCAATGACTTTTCTATGTTTGGGAATTATCAACCCCCGGCATATGACCAAGTGGACTCAACTTATAAAAGTCAAGCTTCTATTTATGAAAGATCCTTGCTGCTATTCATCCATGCATGTGCATGTGTACCTCATCCGAGCCATGCAAAGCAATATTTAACAATCCGTATAATTTGTTTCCATTAATAACCACACCCAAAACATCTGGACGTTAGTGCATGTATGTGGTGGGGTAATCCGAACCATCCATTTTAATGCCACAATGTAAATCGGTTGTGTGACTAAAATATTATTTCTACTGATTGATCCAAACCGTCCAATAATTGCACACAGACACAGCTTACTAACTCAGCAATAACTTTTTAACCGCTGCTCCAAATTTTGGCCATAAGTACTTGTTGGAAAGATGTTGAGAAGACCTAAGACTATGTAGTTTACCACTTTCCCTAATTCTGCAATGTAATACCTAAAAAATATGGTTGAAAAACAGACTAGCAACATTGTAATAGAACTACCCCTGCATCAAAGATGAAATAGCAAATGAGACTAGTTCGTTGTGAGCCCTTGGTGCGACGTGGGTGAGGATGATGAGAACTGATGTGTAAATGGGTCCCATCATTGTATAAGAGAAGTGATATTTACACCCACTTATTGATTTTCGACCAAACCGATGCCCTTTTTGTCTTTTTAGCTTCATTTTTTTGTAAAAAAATCCATAGATAACCCTGTAACACCAGAAACACACAAAATATTAGTAGCACCACTTTAAATGATAAAAATATACATGTTTCCTACCACTACCACTCCCACATAAATGTGTTCATCAGCAAGCTAACTAGGTTTTTTTCTACAGGGGTTTGAGGCTTGAAAAAGAGGAGAAATACACTGAAACAATGTGTATACACCAGAGAGGGAGAGTGAGAGAGAGGGAGGAGAAGGAATGAAAAATCCCTTACCCCTTCTCCTCTATTTATCGTGGAGAGGTGGGGAATTTCGGTTATTGTGGGTGGTGACATCACCCCCAAAATGGTGGGTGATGTCACACCACACCCCCTATTTCGTCCTCTCTTTGTTTCGTCCCGTAGTGTTTTCATTTTCGATCGTCCATATCTCTCCCAATTGGACTCTGATTCGCACGTGGTGAAGTCTGTTGGATTCCTTGTCTCCAGGGCTTTCTAATGAACCAGAAATCAGGTGCTTTCAGGAAGTCGGGTGTCGTTTGAATGCAAAAAAAGAATTTTGGACCCAAAGTTAACCTACCGATTGGGAATCTCGTGTGCAGACGGGCTTATCAGTTTGTGCCATAAATGGCAGGTGCTGAGTAGACAGGCTTCTTGTTTGACAAAAAAGTCATTTGCTGGGTGAAAACAGGCTTTTCGGTAATTTGGGAATGACTTTTTCATCCTGTAGTGATTTTCATGGGTCCTCTATATCTCTTCTGATTGGACTCCGATTCGCACGTGGTGAAGTCTGCTGGATTCATTGTCTCCAGAGATTTCTAATGAACCAGAAATCGGGTGCTTTTGGGAAGTCGGGTGTCGTTTGGATGTAAAAAGAGAGTTTTGGACCCAAAGTTAACCTACCGATTGGGAATCTCGTGTGCAGACGGGCTTATCAGTTTGTGCCGTAAATGACGGGTGCTGAGTAGACAGGCTTCTGGTTTGACGAAAAAGTCGTTTGCTGCGTGAAAACAGGCTTTCCGGTAATTCGGGAACGACTTTTTCGTCCTGTAGTGAATTTTGTCTTTGATTGTCCACATCTCTTCCGATTAGACTCCGATTCGCACGTGGTCAGGTCCATTGGATTCCTTTTCTCCATGGCTTTCCAATGGACCAGAGATCGGATGTTTTCGAGAAACAGGGTGCCTATTAGATGCCAAAAGAGAGTTTCAGACCCAAAATTGACCTACCGATTCAGAATGTCGTGTGCAGACGGGTTTACTGACGGATGTCGTAAATGGCGGGTGCCATGTGAATAGGCTTTGGGTTAGCCGAAAAAGCGGGTGCTATGTTAAAACAGGCTTTCAGTGGTTGAAAATGGCTTTAGAAAATCGTTTGGTACCCTAAAGAGAGATCGAGAGAAACATAACTGGTGCTCTGAAACTCGTCGTAAGGCTCTTCCTCGCGTCACCTATCACTAATACTACCTTGACAAAATTGGGTGTCTACAGATGGCCCTCTTTGGTAAAGGGTGCAAGGCACCTGAATGCCAAAGTAAGGAGACAGCTAAATTTTGTCAATGGAGACTAATGATAGGCTTGCAAGACTCACATCGGATCCTGAGGCATATAGCCCTCACCAAGGAACCTTGCTGTCAGGTCATTGAGTGGAAACCTCTCGCCGACGGTTTTTTGGAAGTACGACCATTAGAACGAGCCCTGGGATGGACGTCATTACTAATAGCCAGGAGGGTCATCGAAAGTCAGATTCAGGACACCTAACTTGGGGAGGGACCTCTGGGTCAGGTTAAGGACACCTGATTTGGGGTGGGACCTCGGGGGATGTCATTTTGACATCCAGTGCGGACACTGATCACAGGAATGCCAACTTGGCAGCTGGTGATTGAAGTGATAGATCGTACGCATGATCTTGATTTGATACTGTGTTTTAAACAGTCCTTGATTTTGACGAGATACCGCGTACAAACGGACTTGCTCGGGCTTTGATTTGATTTGCAGGATCACTGCATGGATTTGATTTATCTTGATTTGGAGGGTTGCCGTGGTGAAGCGGACTTACCCTGGAGGGCTAACATGCATAATGGTTTTGCTTTGGTTTGGAAGGGCTACAGGAGCATTTGCGGATGAACTTAAAAGTCAGGAGTTGGCCTGACGAGCTATTGAGCCAGGCTAATGGAAGTGACCAAGCGAGAAAGTGAGCTTGTGTCGATCAGGGATTGGTCTTGCGAGCGAACGAGCCATGGTCAGACCATCGACCGACCGAGCGAGTGAGCCAAGGCCAATGGAATCGACCAAGCGAGCGAGTGAGCATGTGTCGATCAGGGATTGGTCTGGCGAGCGAACGAGCTAAGGCCACACTATCGACCAGGCGAGCAAGTGAGCCAGGGCCAATGGAATCGACCAGGCGAGCGAGTGAACTTGTGTCGATCAGGGATTGGTCTAGCAAGCGAACGAGCCAAGGCCACACCATCGACCAGGCGAGCGAGCCAGCCAGGGCCAATCAAATCGACCAGGCGAGCAAGTGAGCTTGTGTCGATCAGGGATTGGTCTGGCGAACTCATGAGCCAAGGCCACACCATCGACCAAGAGTGTGAGTGAGCCAGGGCCAATGGAATCGACTAAGTGAGCGAGTGAGCTTGTGTCAATCAGGGATTGGGTACAAATTTCGTCGAGGATTTGGTTGTAAACGTCGCTGGGGATTTTGGCTAGAGACTCTTGGAACGTATGCCGTTGTTAAGGACTGGATTCGAATGACTCCTTGGGGATGATGCCTCATGGGAATTTTGCTGGTTTTGAATGCCTGGTTTGGTCACAAACTCTGTTGTGGACGCGGGTACAAACTTTGCTAGGGATTTGGTTTCAAACTCCGCTGAGGATTTGTTTGTAAACGCCACTAGGGATTTGGGTACAAAGTCCGCTCAGGATTTGGTTGCAAATGCCACTGGGGATTTGGGTACAAAGTCCGCTCAGAATTTGGTTGCAAACGCCGCTTGGGGGTTTGGGTACCAAGTCCGCTTGGGATTTGGTTGCAAATGCCTTTGGGGTTTGAGTACAAAGTCCGCTGAGGATTTTGTTGCAAATATCGTTGGGGGTTTGGGTACAAAGTCCACTGAGGATTTGGTTGTAAATGTCATCAGGATTGATTCTGATGATGGTGATCCTTACCATGTTGAGAGAGTCAATGTTATACCGGCTGCTTGGAGAATTGATTCTGAAGGGGATGTAAACATCCATCAATCAGTGTCAGAAGCGGTCGTGTTTGACCATGATTTGATGAATCCATTGACAGACGGATTGCCCGAGCAAGAGTTCTCATTCAGGGAGCACTTGACAAACGTTTGTTTGTCTTGACTCTACTGGGGAGAAGGGCTTTGGTATTTGATCTTGCGAGAGATAAACCAGGGTTTACCAATCTTTCGGATAAGTGTCACGATGACGAGGACTCTCATGAGAGTCTCTGAGTGACATTGGAGGGTAAACCGGGCTCTGTTTGGAAAGGTTTCAGATGGCAGACAATTACGTTGGAATATTTCCAACGGGAAGTGAATGCTGATACACTCAGTTGGGGAGAAATCGAGATGATTTCGCACCTTGGATTTGATGATGACATGGTTTGAGACTCCTTTGGAGTGAGTGGACTCTGCCATGGATAATTCAAGATATATTGGATTGTCTCCAAGGGTCTTGAAATTCTGATAAAAAAGATTTTTGAGAGGTATTAATTGCTTTGATCATTGTAAGCCCAAGGGTTCCCATGGGTTCAATCATTCACCTTACCTTCTTGTTTTGATACTAGCAAACCAAATTGATTAGCATTTATTGACTGATGTGTTGCTTTGAGGTGTTGTGTTGTATATAAGAATTTCATGTCATAATCACCATTACACAACTCTTCACAACACATGGCTTGTGGATCAAGGAGCAAAGGAACCAAGAGCTTGCACCTACAGTGAAGACATCCTCATTTGAAGATGTTCAAGTCAAGAAGCTCAACATGAAGATCCCACAAGTTCCCTAAGCAAGTGTCAAGAAGGAGCTTGAAGTTCAACATTCCATGGTAACACCTCATGAATCATTCAACATGCATTGAAGATTGGAGGGAGTCACAAGAGCTAGAAAAAGTTCAAGATGTTCACTCAAGCCGATGAAGTACAAGGAAGTGCAAAGGAGCGAATTTATTCCAAGAAGACTCAACGGTATCATTTTTAGAATGTATTTAGAGTCCTCTTGATTTTATGTAAAATTGCACTTTCAAATGGTTTTCATACTTAACCTTTTATATCTTTGAAAACCATCAACATACAAAAAAATGTGTTTTGAAAACCTAGAGCTTAAGCCCAAAGACCAAAGCCCAAAGCCCCGGGATTTTAAAGTTAAAAATGGAATTGCACTCAGGGCCAGTCGACTGGGATATTCCCGACAACCGCGGGATGGTACCTGGAATTCCAGGACATCTCAAAATTTATCGGGCAGGTCGATCGGGTCAAGCCGGGCGACCGCGGAATATGTCCTGTTTGAGACAGAACAATCTGCCATGGGTTTGGGGAGGTTTTTGAGCTGAATTTTTGAGCGGACAGGTTGACCTCACCGGACGACTGCCATGAGATCGGTCGACCGCGACGGTAAGAAATTTGAAAATAAAAAAGGGCGCCCGATAGCGGCGGGCGATTGCGGTGGCTCGATCGACCGCGACGGTCGGGCAAACTAGCCTTTGGGCATTTTCTGTTTGACGTTTTCAAGCCAGTTATTTACAGTTTTACCCTGAACGGTCATATTTTCAAATACACTATATATAAATGATTAAAACCTATCTCTACCAGCTATTGAACATTTTACAAAGATTAAGTCCCATTTTCCTTGAGCAAAAACTTTCTTATCAAAAGCAAAACATCTTTTAACTTGATTTTTAAATTCTATCAAGAGGAACTCCATAGGCTTTAGATTTTATCTTCCTTGGAGTGTTTGTGAGCTATCAAATTTGTAATCTGCCTATCAAGAGGTAAGAGAGTTCTTTTAATTTTCACTTTCTTCATTTGTATTTGAGGGTCTTCTCTTCGGCCCGGTAACAAAGGTGAAGAAGTTGTGAGGGTCTACTCTTCGGCCCGTTAAGAAAGGAGAAGACATTGTAAGAGGGTATGATCCCTCATCAAGGCTTCGTGCGAAAAAGGGTTTGTTCCCTTTGGAGTTGGAGAAGTCGGGTGTACGGCTTCGAGATCCGCCCTTTGAAGAATCTCATTGTTTTATTGGAGCGCCTCGAGGAGGTAAAGTTGGAAGCGTGGAGTAGGTCTTGCGATAGACCGAACCACTATAAATCTTGTGCCTTGTGGATGCTTTCTCTCCTCCTCTTCTTTGCACTTTGTGGTGATTGGTAAACTCTACCCCTTCTTGTATTTATGTCTTATTAAAACAAGGGTTAGGGCAAATATGCTTAAAGTAATATCTAAACCCTAAATTTCATTATATTGAATATTTGAACAAGGGTTAGATTAATAAGTGCTTAATTAGTAAATTAATTTTAATAATCCATTTAATTAAGCCCAAATTTTTTAATTGACCAATTCACCCCACTCTTGAGTTGTCACACCTGTATTTCATTTGGTATCAGAGCTAAGGCTCTTAAAGAGATTTTTAATTTCAAAATCTACAAGGGAAAGATCCGTGACAATCCAAATGGATTTTGAGAGAGGCCGATCCTCCCTAATTCCTCCATTTCTTGATGGAACAATTTATGGAGCGTAGAAACTTCAAATGCTTGCCTATCTCAAATCCGTAGATTATACATCTTAGATGTCATTGAAAGGGGATTTTCTATTTCAAGAAAAGTACTAAAAATGATTTAAATTTATTTTCCTTGAATTCAATGGCAATGATTACTTTGTGTTGTGGTATAACGCCAAACATTTTTGAGAAAATTTCTACTTGCATTAATGCAAAAGATATTTGGACCACATTAGAAAATATCTTTGGAAAAGATCGTTGTCTCTTTTCAAATGATAAAATTTTTGGACAAAAAGAGACTTTACAAAAATCTTTTGCAAATGAAAATTCTTTCAAACATTCAATCTCCAATTTGGAAAGTCAAGTAGATAATTTAAAATCGGAAGTAAATGAATGTTTGAAAAGAAATGAAAATTAAGTCATTTGACCAAAATTTTGAAAAATAAAAATGATGACTTAATTAAAAGATGCAATGCCTTTGAAATAGAAAATAAAAGCCTTAAAAACACAAACAAGAATTTAAATGAAAGATATAAACTTGTTTGTGAAAACGAAGAAAAATTAAAAACTAATTTATCTCAACAAGTAAATTACCTTGAAGATCAAGTAAATGAGATAAAATTAGTAAATGAAGAACTCTCTGTAAAGAACCAAACAATGCAAGAAGAAAAGGACAAACATGTTTGTCATCATATGCATTCTTGTGGTTCTTCGTGTTCCTCATCTACCAATCATTACTCATGTACTTATTGTGGTAGATTAGGACATCACAAATCTAGGTGTAAGATTAGATTTGTGAAGTCAAACAAGTTTGTTTGGGTAAGAAAAGATACACTCATGCAGACAAACTTGGTCGGAACCAAAGTATTTTGGGTTCCAAAATCTCCCACTCAAATCATTATTTGAATATATTAATATATGAGGTTGTGCTTAATTGCTATTTCATATGATTTTTGTAAGCCCAAGGGTTCCCCATGGGTTCATTCAATCACCTTGTTTTGATGATTAACAAACGAAAATAGATTAGTCGCTTATGGACTGATCATTTGCCTTGAGTGTTGTGCTTTAGACGGGTCCTACACAAGTCAAATCATTCTAGCACACACCATGTTGGCCTATGCTTGAAGATGAACCAACCAATGGACAAAGGAGCTAGAGCATACTTGGACATACCACACCTTGGAGGATCTACCAAGGAGAAGCTCAACAATCATCTCAAAGCATTAAACATACAGCGAAGATCATGAAGGCCAAAGCTGGAGGATCAAGAACCAATGCAAAGGACCAAGCAGCTTGTACCACAACTTGAAGATGTCAAGTATGGAAGCTCAACCATAGAAGATCCCAGCTCAAGAGAAGAGTTTAAGAGAGTGATAGAAAGGGCAGAATGTATTCCTATCTCTCTTGCATTTTTTCTTGTCAAGGCACATTGTTTTAAACCCCTAAAACTAGTGAAAAATAATATTTTTCAAAGAGACTATAACACACCCTTAGAGCCTAAATGGATTAGTGAATGACCATGTGGTGTTCCATTATTGTGGGACCCTCATGACATTCCAAATCTTCATAGAAAATGAGTTCCAAAAGCCTAAAAGAATTCAGCAACAAAAACAGAAAAATCTATTGTTCATAGGCTTCTCGGAACTCTGAGAGTTTCCTCTGAACTCCGAGAAATGGTCCAGGGAGTGTAATTCATACTCTGGACGTTTTCTCCGAACTCCGAGAAATGGTCCAGGAAGTGAAACTTCACTATCTGGTTGTTTTCTCGGAACTCCTAGAAATTTTTCGGAACTCCGAGAATGATAAAAAGTCAAAAAATATAGCCGTTGCGACTACAACGGCTAGTGGACTTTTTGACCCGAAAATTACCAGTTTGCCCCTGAAACGGTAATATTGAGTTGCGAACCAATATATACATGTCGTATGATTTCAAAACACTAAGGAGAACATGTTCCAACTCTAAAGAACCCTAGAAACACGCTTGCAACTATTTTTGGGTTATTTTGTCTCTCACCAAACTCATTGTGCCTTGATTTGAGAAAAACATTTGAGATTGGTTTAGGCTTTAAATTGTAAGTATTTTTTAGAGAACATTGTGAAGAGCTTTATTGTGCATTGTAGCCTACTTAGAGGCAAAGCTATCTTCTTCTTCGGAAAGCGCTTAGATCTCAGCGGTGTAGGAGAGACAAGAAAGGTTGAAGGGCATCATGTGTTAATTCCTTTAGGTGAAGGGCTTAGTTCTCTGCTGTGCAGGAGAGACATTGTAAAGGTGGCAAGAGCATCCTCTTTTAATTCCCTCGGGTTGTAAAAGCCTCGGAGCTGGGTGTTGTGGAGGTCTCAATAGTGGAAATCCTTAAGTGCGACCTTGAGAAGAATAGAGTAGGCCGTTTGCCGAACCACTATAAATTCTTGTGCCACTTGTGTTGGTAATTCCTTTTTCTCTCTCACCCTCTCACTCTATCATTTGTGCTTGAATTTTTACATAGTTAGAATTGAGTGAGTAGTTAGCATTTTGTTTTTGATTGAATAATTGTACCATGCTAACTAGGCTATAAATCACCTAATTAAGTTTGTTAATCAACAAGGGTTTTGAACTTATATTAATATTGTTTAAGTTCAATTATTTCAAAATTAATTAAACAAGGGATAAGTCTTGGGTGAAATTTTAGGAAAAGTTTTAAAAGGCAAAGGTTTTATTAACATCCTATTCACCCCCCCTCTAGGTTACCAAACTGAGTCACTCCTCGAATTTCAATTGGTATCAAAGCTCGGGCTCTTGATTAAGACCCTAACCGGTTAAGAGTTAAACGATCTAATTTTTGGCAACTTTAAAATATGGGATCTAGACTACCTATTTTGAATGGTTTTGATTATGGATCATGCTTGATGCATATGAAGACTTACTTAAAAGGTCTAAATGAAGATATGGTAAGATAATTGAAAATAGATTTATTTTAAATGCTAAATCTAAAAGATTAAATGAATATAATAAAAAATTATCTTTACTAAATACAAAAGCCTTAATTGCAATATGTTGTGCATTACCACCTAACATTTATGAAAAAATATCCTCTTGCAAAAATGCTAAAGATGTTTGGGACTCTATTGAAAATTGTCAAAATCAAAACATACGCTTAATGGGATTATCTAATGAAAACCCCTTGGATAATGCCGAATTCACATTTGAAGAACTTTCGGAAAATGTCGAAGAATTACATAAGAAACTTGAGAATCAACTAGCCAAGAATTCAATATTAAAAAATAATATTGCTAGTATTAACAAAGAGTTTAGGTTGTTAAAAATAGATCATGCACATCAAAGTAAGAATATTGAAAATCTAGAACATATGAACCAACTCCTTAAAGAAGAAGAAGAAAATATAAGAATATCTTCATCTCATGAAATAGATTATTTAAAAATTAAGTTGAAGAGATGAGAATGAAGAATGAAATGATTATGTTGGAAAATCATCTACAAGAATATGCAAAACATGATTGCCATCATGACCATTCTTGTAGATCATCATGTTCATCCCGTCCATCTACCTACTCTTATGCATCTTGTGATTATTATGGTAGAATTGGACATTACAAATCTAAATGCAGGTTTAGATGTGTAAATAGTAGTAAGTTTGTTTGGGTAAGAAAAAATACATCAACTAGAACAAACTTGCTTGTAACCAACATGGTTTGCGTTCCAAAACCTCCAATATGATCTAAATGTTGCTTATCTTAGATTTAGGGGTATGAGCTTTAAATTAAATATCATTTGATACATTTGGTTGTATAGATACCATGTGCTTATTCTTATTTTTTATTCCATGTAGACTATGCATGCTTGTGCTTAAATGATAATTTATTTTTTTTAAAGAATTCAAAGTCTATGTGCTTAAAAAAAAGTTTGCAATAAGACTTTGACATGTTATATTGTAATATCTATTGGAAAAGGTTCCCTAGATATCCCATGTTGATATCTAGTTTATGCTTGTGCTTCATGATCACATCTTTTTAAAGAAGTAATTTATAGATACAATAGGCTTGTACTATTTGATTCTTATGTATCTATATGTACTAGTCTAAGTGCCAACATTCACAATCACTTCAAATCAATTGTGCACTTAGTACTCATCCACATGTAAAACCACAATAGAGAACTTAATGTGAAAACCATAAATTGTGCTTACAAGATATTCAACCACACCTCTTGCCCATGTGTTCAAATTGAATCTTCAAGAACATCCTTAAAATTTGAACCCATTTTGGTAGTTGCTAGGAGTTAAGTTAAATGATCATATCATTCTAGCAAAACAAAAGAAAAGAAACCAATAGGTTTAAAGACTTGAACTTAAATGGAAATTTTTAGCAATCAAATAGTACGTGAGCAAAAAATTGAGAAAATGCCAAAGTATCATTCTTTAAACTCTATTTTTGGACAAGCATGGCACTTGCTAGATAATTATGTACTTAAATTATTTTAAAATATCATTTCTAGCAAAACTAAGATTTTAGATGCTATGTCTAAGAAATCACTTCAAATTCCTTCTTAGACATCTTTTTGTACCCTAGGTGAATAAACATGTTTATTACTATTTACTGAGTTGTCCTACAAACCCAGTCTATTACCTGCTTAATGATTGTCATCAAATGCAATAAAAATCATAGATGGGTTAAAAGTTAGTGTGTTCCAAAGGCCTTAATTGGATATCTTCTCATGACTAAGTTGAAACTTGAATCTAATAGGTAATATTATATGTATTTCGTTCAAAGAGTCATGAAATTTTCTATATTGGAATACATGTGTCCAAGGTGGTTAGTATCACTTGATAAATAGATTCTAAAATCCTTGGATTATTCCCCAAACTCATAAAAGGATATATTACGAAGGGAAGTTGAAAATATGTCTAGATTCAAAGTATTTAAGTAAAATTGAAAATATATTGTGAATCTAGTATCTTATTTGGGTATATTTCACCTTGGTGGTTGATTCCCTATACGTTGTGATGGGAACATGTGTCTCCTACACATTTTGGTTTTCCTATGGGCTTATGCACTTTGTGCCTAATGCCTTGTCATTTTACTTTTGGTTGTGGATATAGGTAGTGTTTGGACCTTGCACATTATTTGCCATGATTATTTTTGGGAATTGACTAGGTAGTCCATATTGTATATGGTGCATCTACAATATGGACTACCTAATCAATTCTCAAAATTCTCCCCATTTTAGCAACAGCAAAAAGGTAGGGATATGCAAGTGAAAGTGCAAGAGGGGTGTCAAGATGAAGAATAACTCATAAGAGTTATTCAAAGTGTATATGATGTGTCAATGAAGCTCATAGAATGCTTATCAAAAAGTAAAACAAGGTAAAGACCATGATAAGTAGTTTTTTTTTTCAAAAGATTGTAAGTTAAGCACAATTATGGGGGCAATAGACTATGTGAGCATATCACAATGGTCTATATAATCATGAAAAAGCAACCATTTGGCTCTCCCCCCCTTTATTTGTCATTGGCCCTAGGTGAAACCTATGTGAAAGGGCATGACAAGACAGAATGGTTTAAAAGGTGAGTGATTTAAACACTTGGGCTTCATTTGCAACTTGCAAGAAGATGAGTCTCTAACCGAGCAAGAATATGCTCAGATTGATGACATAACTATTTAGGTTCACAAGTTGCATGATTTGGGGTTTTCTTGTCATAGGGCAGAGAAGTCTCTTCATGAGCATGAACATGCTCAGAACTATAAAATAACTTTTGAGTTTCAGTTGCTTGCCCTTAGAGAATTTTATATTTGCAAGTGAAAGCTCCCCCTGACTACATGCATCTAATATAAATGTAATAGATCAAGGCACATAGAACCCAAGATTTAATTAATCACCTTTAACCATTCAGATTGCTCCATTAAACCAATCACACTTTGAATATGAATGGATGATTATAGACAGAGGATATGAGTTTCAGGCAGATGATCTAATAAACAAATGGATAGGAGAGTGAAATCAATGAGGTACATATCTATGGCAACCAAAAGATCATGTATACATATATAGGAACTATAAAGCTCAATATACATGATCAAAATAGAAGATTAATACCACATTTCTTTTATCACTTCAAGAAATGATAAAAGTGGTATTTGGAAATCTCTCGAAAGAAGAAAAACTGAACTTCTTTTATTCTATCCGGCACTCTTCTACTGATGAATGTTTAGAAGAGCTTAGATCAATGCTTGACCCTTTCTTCCATGTAAGGGAGCATCTTTAAAAGTTCTTTCCGGATTGAGAGATTGGGTACTTGTTTCAACTCTTCTCATTCATCAGAAGGTCATCCTTGAGAGGATGATCATGAAGTACTCATGCCAGCCTTTAGACAGTCTTCAATTTTCTTAGTCTATGTTCATCCTTCACTGTGGAAGAATGTAGAGATGGACAGAGGATAATTGAGTACATCTACCATCTTATTACATCTGGCACAATGGAAGGAGACAAGTACCATAGACAAGCTACGAAGGACATATGATCTGAGTGGGGTCCTCTGAAGCTAAAATCTTAGAAGAGATGAAGGGACATGACAAACTCAAAAATACTTTTAAATCATCCCTCTTCCAAGAGATTGTCATTGGCCTTTGATAATTCTTATAATGCAAGGCCTGACAATACACAATGGGTTAGATATGAATGTAAAAGCGTAGCCATTGGAACTTATCATGATAAAGTATTTTCATTTAAAAGAGCATGATAAGAGATTACTTCATAGACAATGAGATGATCATCTCAATAATTATTGTATGAAGAGGAGTTCTAGAGATTTTTCAAACTCTAGAACAGGATACTTATCATTGGCAGAGATAGAAACATATAAGTCTATCCAAGATAAGTAGAATGCCTGAGATGATATGGCACTGAGACACGGGCAAAGGGATCCTGTCAAAAGATGAGAGATGATCTCAAATTTAAATAATAGGACAAGACCCAACTACAACACACATGGAGCAATGTGGCTCCACATGAGTGTACTTATCATATGTGATGCACATCACACATCATATGATAAGGTGGATGGATAGACATTGAGCATGTATAGCTCTCCCTTTATAAGTGACTCATATAATGTATGAATCCAAAGGGTTGTCCAACCACATAAACACCAAGCGATTTAAAAGTGAATTATTTTCAAACTACCCTTGGGCCACTAAAGCATGATTGCTATAGGTAGTCATATGATACCAAAAGAGGTGACAACCTAGCAAACCATGCTTCCCCTAAATATGTGCAAATAATATATATATATATATATATATATATCACACAAGGCACATATGGCTTATTATGGTTAAGATGCTGGCTAAAAGCCAAAGTAATTAGATGTTTTAATTAAAGATGAGTGTACACTCTTCATCTTACAGGGTAAGAGGACTAAGAGTACAAATGAAGCGATTTTTAAGTTTAAGTTCACCATCTTTACCATTTACTCAGTAGCATACAAGGGAAAAACTATAGTATATATATATAATATCAATTAAGCACAATTCTATAGGACCTAGACATTATAAGAGGGATCAATAGAATCCCATGTCTAAGAGAGACATCCACGGCTCATGCAAGTTAGAGCATTTGAAATACATGGTGACGACCCAAGAGGGTGGTGAATTGGCTACTTAGAAATTTGGGGCTTAATTAATTGAGTTACTAAAATCAATTTACACATTAAGCCTTAACAAGTTTAACCCTTGATCAATCAATAATGATATTAAGAGCTAGGGTTTGGATGTTACTTTAAATATGCATTCACTAACCCTTGTTCAATTAAAACATAGACATAAGTTGGGTTAGAGATTACCAATCACCGCAATGTGCAAATGAGAAGGAGAAGAAGAAAGCATCCACAAGGCACAAGATTTATAGTGGTTCGGTCACAACTTGACCTACTCCACTCTTCCAAGTTTTCCTCCTTGGGATTCTTCACTAACCAATAAGATTCTTCAAAGGGCGAATCTCAAAGCCTTACACCAACTCCTTCTTCAAAGGGTTCACACCCTTTTCTGCACGAAGCCTTTCCGAGGACACCTTCCTCGTACAATTTATTTACCTTTCTTTCCGGGCCAAATCGGAGACCCTCAAATATAGAATGAAGAAAGAAAAAGAAAGAAACTCTCAATGCATCTTGATAGGCTGATTACAACATTTAAAGCTCCCAAACTCTCCAAGGAATATATACAAATGTAAAGCCTATGGAGATCCTCTTGATAGAATGTAAAATTACAAGTTCATAGAGGTTTAACCTTTCATATAAAAGTTTAGGTTCAAGAAGATGGAATTTTATCTTGCAAAAGGTTGGGTAGAAAGATTTTTGATAGTGTATATATAGCGCATAAGAAGATATGACCGTTTGGGGGTAAAACTATAATTTACAGGGTTGAAAGAGTCAACCTGTTAAAGCCCCAACGGATTTATTTTTCAGTCGCGGCGGTCGACTGAGGCATGGCGGTCGCCCGCCCTTATCGGGCTCTTCTTTTGAAATTCATACCGGCGCGGTTGACCGGCCAATGGCAGTCGCCCAGCGAGGGCTTACTGTTTGAATTAATTTTTTGTTCAAAACACTATCGCGGTCGACCGGACCCATGGAGGTCGACCGCCCACACCATACTGGATTGTTTCTGCTTGAAACATAAACGTATCCGCGGTCGCCTGGCTAGCTCCGGTCGACCGGCCTGATAGAATTCGAGATGGCCTGGATTTCCAGGTCCATCCCGCGGTCTCCCGGCCTAGCCTAGTCGACCGGCCCTGAGTAAAATTCCATTTCAACTTTAAAATCCAGGGGCTTTTGGGCTATGGCCTTTGGGCTTTAGTCCAAGGTTTTCAAACACATTTTTGCGTGTGTTGATGGTTTTCAAAGATGTAAAATGTTAAGTATAAAAACCATTTTAAAAACTTTTTGAAGGTGCATTTTATATAAAATCAAGAGGACTCCAAATACATTCTAAAAATAAAAACCTTGAGTCTTCTTGGAATGTCTTAGCTCCTTTGCACTTTCTTGGACTTCTTCGGCTTGGGTGAACATCTTGACTTTGTCTTAGCTCTTGTGACATCCTCCAATCTTCACTGCATGTTGTGAGGTGCATGAGGTGTCACCAATGACTTGTTCAACACCAAGCTTCTTCTTGACACTTGCTTAGGGAACTTGTGGGATCTTCTTCATGATGAGCTTCTTTACTTGAACATCTTCAAATGAGGATGTCTTCATTGTAGGTGCAAGCTCTTGGTTCCCTTGATCCTTGATCCACAAGTCATGAGTTGTGAAGAGTTGTGTAATGGCAATTATGACATGAAAATTCTGTATACAACACAACATCTCAAAGCAACACATTAGTCTGTCAATGCTAATCAATTTGTGTTTGCTAGCATCAAAACAAGAAGGCAAGGTGAATGATTGAACCCATGTGCACCCTTGGGCTTACATTCTCCTCCTTTTTTATGATGGTAAACAAATTGATCAAGGAGGAATGAGATATCAACTAATAGATGAATAAGCATGATATGATGTACACAATAGAGCATAGCTCCCCCTCGCTATATGCACAAGTATAATTAATAATTGTAAAACATATGGTGCATATACAATTGGACTACCTAATTAATTCTCAAAATTCTCCCCCTTTTGGCAGGAGCAAAAAGGTAGGTATCAGCAAGTGAAAGTACACATACGGTGTCAAGATGAATAGTAGCTTTGCTAAGCTATGTGCCTTGTACATGATAATACATTTAAACTCTAAAATGATGCTTATCATAGAAAAATAAAAGTGAAATGCATGATAAGCCAAATTTATTTTTTTTATGATTTGGAAGTTGAGCACAATAATATGGGCAATAAACCATGTGAGCACATCATATTGATTTATATAATCATGACTATGTAACCATTGAGATCTCCCCCTATGAATTTGTAATAGGCCCTAGGTGAAACCTGTGTTGGAGGGCATGACAAGGTACAATAATGCGAGGTGAATGATTTGAACACTTGGGCTTTATTTACAACTTTTGAAGGCAAATAAGTATCTACCTGAACAAAATATGCTCAGATCTATGACTTAATCATTTAAGTTTATAAGTTGCATTTTGATGGGGATTTCTTGTTATAGGGTAGAGAAGTCTCTTCTTGAGCATGAACATGCTCAAAACTATAACATAACTTTTGAGTTTAAGTTTTTTTGACACTAAATGATTATACATTTATAAGTAACAAGCTCCCCCTGATTATGTGCAATTAATCTAAATGTAATTGACTCTAGCACATAAGCCCATGATTTTTAATCACCTTACCCATTTTAATTTTTGCTCCATTCAAATGAGAAGTACACTTTGAATTAGAATGGATGATTATTAGACATAGGATTATAAAGTTGAAACAACTATACTCTAATAAACACATGGATACCAAAATAATAAACAATCCCAGGAGAACATATCCATGGCAACCAAAAGAACTCATGTATATAAGATGAGACAGGAATAGTTTCCATATACATGAATGAATGATGGAAGAGACACACCATCTTCACATCACAACTACATGATAGAGATATACAAATGATGGGTGTGAGGAACAAGAGCTCATCACCACACCAATAGATATTGTCACACAATCTCTAAGACATGAAAAATAAAATTATCCATAAAAGGCCCCTTACTGGCAGATATCCTATACATCCATATATCATGAACCCCATACTGGGCATTTACAAAAAAAATAAAAGCCCACATGGGGCATAAACAACATCCATGATGAAAATGAAAATATAATGTCCAAAAGCCTAAACTGGGCATGAAGAACGAACTGGAGAAGGATATCCTAGAAGTACTATAGTATATCATTTATGGTGTACTAACTACAGTTCATCTGTTAACACAAAATGCACTGGAGAGTCCATCATGTCTTTGAAGGAGGTTGATCACTGGGAGGAGTCGAGGAGTAATATCGAAGTTGACGGGATCCTGATATAGCCTTTAATAGCTCATCATGCTCTCAAGCTCTTGCTTTCCTGTCTGTTGCTACGGTATCCATAAGTTGAGAATACTCAGTAGCCCTCTAAGTCTCAGCCCTAGCAAGTCGCCCTATCTCTGTGCTCATCTGGTCAATTCGTCTGACAAGATGCTCATATGATCTCTGAGGCTGAGTAGTTGGACCTTGCTCATCTTCAGTCTGACCCCTTGGTACTTCACTAGAACCAACTCTACTGCTATCTCCTCCTAGGATATTTCTTATTCCTATTTGAATTAGGGTAGAGGAATCGATTATAAGATCCGAAAGTGTGAAGTGGGCCTTCATCAAATCTACTCCATTATACCTTAGTAGCTTAGTGATGGGCATTCCATATGGTAAACCTCATTTTCTTTTCTTGACTGCCTTATCCATGAATCATAAGACAATGGTACCGAGGTTCAGTCAAATCTTCTTAATAATACAATAAGTTAAAAAGGCTTCAAATGGCTTGACTATATTAAGATTTTTTGCTCTTGGAGTAAGATTGTGAATCACAACTTTATGGATTATTCTGGCCTGATGATTCATTTGATTAGACATGACATTAAATTTTTCACCTGTAGGGGGGAAGGTTCCTAGAGTTTCGTAAACATCCTTCCATGGAAAGAGATGATTCTCAATGTCATCTTTTTCCCAAAAGAAGATTCTCTTCCCACTATTAGGGACATCCATAATATTATAAATTTTTGTCACATTCAACACAAGCTGTGATTTGCAGTAGCTATTCATTACTGCACCTCCATGTGATATTGAGAGATTTGCATAAAAGAACTTTACAAGCTCGGGGAAGATTAAGGAGTTAGATTCTAGAAATGTTACCCATCCTTGTGCTGCATGATTGAAGAGATGAAACTCTATAAGGTCATTAATCTCGACTTTCCTTCCTAAGATGATCGATTTATCCTTGAGAAGCTTGTACTTTTCTTGTGCTTGTTGGTTGAAGAAATATTCATTAGGAAATTCTACTTCTTTTGATTTGCATCTTGGCCTCTTATCTTTATGCGCAAGCATCTTAGTTGTTAAGGATTCCATTCTAGGGGTAGGATTTTGTGAGAGAGAGATGAGAGACGAAGAATGAAATGAAAAGATGAAAATGAAAAGAAGATGAGAGATTAATAGAGATATGGTAAGGGAAATAAAGAACAAGAACAATGCAGAGATTCAAGGGAGATAAATGAAGAAAAGGGAAAGAGAATGAGAAATGGAAAAGAGAAAGTGAGAGAATACGAGGAGGAAATGGAAGATAACTCATTAGAACCCTTTACTCTTGAAGCTTTGGCATTGAGAATTGATTTAGAGATGAAGATGAGCAAAAACCCTAAGAGAAAAACAAATGGCGGGAGTGAAAAATGAAACGGCGGAAGCCATTTTAAAAAAAGTTTTCTATCATCGCGGTCAACCGGGCTATCGCGGTTGTCTGCCGTGATGCTACTGTCCATTTTTATTTTTCACTCGCGACCATCCGCGGTCGTCCTGGTTACCGCGGTCGTCTGCCGAGACAAATCTGTTTTTTTTTTTTTTTGTCCATATTGCCTTCCGCGGTCGCCCTCCGAGGCTCAGTTGACCGCCACACCCCTGTTTTTAATTTCTTGATATTTTTCAAGTGATTTTGTGGACAAATCGATTTTCTCCTATTTTTCTTGCTTTTATGGAATTCTAATGAACGTGTAAACTCGATCCCAAGACAATGTGAGGCCTCCTAAAAAATTCATTTCTATTTTTCTATCATTTAAGCTCAAATGGATGAATGGACATATGTTTTCAATTAAGTTCTTTGTGGATGATCTAGGTGAATTTTGCTAGATATCAAAATATTATATTTGATCAATATCTAGCAATATTTGACATGTTAGTTCATCTAGATGTGGATGCTAAGTGCATATGTGTGTGTCTTTGCACTTAAATGGATTTCACTAAATGATTTTCAATAAAGCACAACATATAGTCTACAGAGGTAATTTCTTATTTTCTACATAGACTATGAGATAAATATGATATAATCATGAAGCTCAATAAGTAAGGATACATTCTATTAAATACATAACTAATGATATGTATCAATGCTTGATTATAAATGATATGTCATTAAAGCACGAATGATCTAGATACAATGAATGCACTATTGAAATAGTATCTAGATAGAATTCATATGATATAGCAATTGAAGCAAAACCCCATATATTAATAAGTTTAAATAATAAGTTGAGTGGGGGATTTTGGAACCCAAATCCATTTGGTTCCAATCAAGTTTGTGTGTGGGAGTATATCTTTTCTCATCCACACAAACTTGCTTGATTTCACAAATCTAAGCCTACACCTAGATTTGTGATGCCCCGATCTACCACAATATGAACATGAATAAGTGTGGGTAGAAGAAGAGCAACTAGAACCACAAGAATACATATGATGACAAACATGTTTGTCCTTTTCTTCTTGTATTCTTTAGTTCTTCATAGAGAGTTCTTTATTAACTAATTTGATCTCATTCAATTGATTTTCAAAGCAATCTGTTTGTTGAGATAAATTCGGTTTTAATTTTTCTTCATTCTCACAAAGAAGTTTATATTCTTCATTTAAATTCTTGGTTGTGGTTTCAAGGCTTTCCTTTTCTTTTCCAATGATATTGCACTGTTTAATTAAGTCATCATTCTTGTTTATCAAGATTTTGCTCAAATGACTTAATTTTTTATTTCTTTTCAAACAATCATTAACTTCCGATTTCAATTTTCAATTTATTTTTCTAAATCAGAAATTGAATGTTTGAAAGAATTCTCATTTGCAAAAGATTTTTGTTAATTCTCTTTTTGTTCAACAACAGTATTTTTATAATTTAAAAAGAGAGTATCATTTTTCTCATAAACATTTTTAAGATTGGTCCAAATATCTTTTGCATTGAAACATGATGAAATCTTCTCAAAAGCATTAGAACATAGTCCACAACATATTATAATGATAGCTTTTGAATTTAATGAAAAAAATTTACATCATTTTTAGTGCATTTTCTTGGAATAGAAAATCCCCTTTCAATGGCATCTAAGTTGTCAAAGTCTATGGATTTGAGATAAACAAGCATTCTAATTTTCCAACCTCTAAAATTTGTTACATAAAAAATGGAGGAATTATAGCGGATTGGCCTAGCTCAAAATCCATTGGATTGTCACGGATCTTTATCTCTTGCATATTTTGAATTTAAAAATCTCTTTAAGAGCCGTAACTCTGATACCAAGTGAAATACAGGTGACAACCCAAGAGGAGGGGTGAATTAGCTACTTAGAAATTTGGGGCTTAATTAATTGAGTTACTAAAATCAATTTACACATTAAGCCTTAACAAGAGCTAGGGTTTAGATGTTACTTTAAATATGTATTCACTAACCCTTGTTCAATTAAAACATAGACATAAGTTGGGTTAGAGATTACCAATCACCACAATGTGCAAATGAGAAGGAGAAGAAGAAAGCATCCACAAGGAACAAGATTTATAGTGGTTTGGTCACAACTTGACCTACTCCACTCTTCCAAGTTATCCTCTTTGGGATTCTTCACTAACCAATAAGATTATTCAAAGGGCGAATCTTAAAGCCTTACACCAACTCCTTCTTCAAAGGGATCACACCCTTTTCTGCACGAAGCCTTTCTGAGGACACCTTCCTCGTACAATTGATTTACCTTTCTTTCTTGGCCAAATCGGAGACCCTCAAAGATAGAATAAAGAAATAAAAAGAATGAAACTCTCAATGCCTCTTGATAGGCTGATTACAACATTTAAAGCTCACAAACTCTCCAAGGAATATATACAAATGTAAAGCTTATGGAGATCCTCTTGATAGAATGTAAAATTACAAGTTCAAAGAGGTTTAACCTTTCATATAAACGTTTAGGTTCAAGCAGATGGGATTTTATCTTGCAAAAGGTTATGTAGAAAGGTTTTTGATAGTGTATATATAGTCTACAAGGAAATATGACCGTTTAGGGTTAAAACTGTAATTTACAGGGTTGAAAAAGTCAACCTGCGAAAGCCCCAACGGATCTATTACCCAGCCGTGGCGGTCGACCGAGGCATGGAGGTCGCCCGCCCTTATCGGGCTCTTCTTTTGAAATTCAAAATTCATACCGGCGCGATCGACCGGCCCAATGGCGGTCGCCCCGCGAGGGCTTACTGTTTAAATTAAATTTTTGCTCCAAACACTATCGCGGTCGACCGGACCCATGGAGGTCGACCGCCCACACCATACTGGATTGTTTCTGTTTGAAACAGAAACGTATCTACGGTCGCCCGGCTTGCCCCGGTCGACCGGCCTGATAGAATTTGAGATGGCCCAGATTTTCAGGTTCCATCCCGTGGTCGCCCGGCCTAGCTCGGTCGACCGGCCCTGAGTAAAATTTCATTTTAACTTTTAAATCCAGGGGCTTTTTGGCTATGGTCTTTAGGCATTTGTCCAAGGTTTTCAAACACATTTTTAGGTGTGTTGATGGTTTTCAAAGATGTAAAATGTTAAGTATAAAAACCATTTTGAAAACCTTTTCAAGGTGCATTTTATATAAAATCAAGAGGACTCCAAAAACATTCTAAAAATAAGAACCTTGAGTCTTCTTGGAATGTCTTGGCTCCTTTGCACTTTATTGGATTTCTTCGGCTTGGGTGAACATCTTGACTTTGTCTTAGCTGTTGTGACATCCTCCAATCTTCACTGCATGTTGTGAGGTGCATGAGGTGTCACCATTGACTTGTTTAACACCAAGCTTCTTCTTGACACTTGCTTAGGAAACTTGTGGGATCTTCTTCATGATTAGCATCTTTAGTTGAACATTTTCAAATGATGATGTCTTTACTGTAGGTGCAAGCTCTTGGTTCCTTTGATCCTACAGCATTCATTGATAGTCTACCATGTTTGGATACAAGGATCATGGTCCAAACATATATGCCTACATCCACAAACCACCATATAAAGATAGGGCATTTAAGCACAAAGTGCAAAAGGCCCATGAAAAATCAAGATGTGTGGGAAACGAGTGTTCCCATCACAATATGTTACATGATAACCCAACAATGAGTTGATGCCCAATAATGATACTAGATTCCTATGATATTTTTAATTTTACTCAGTTGAGTTTCATACATTGAATCTAGACTCATTTTCAATTCTCTACACAAACAAAGATATTCATGCAGGACTGTAGAGAATAATCTAAGGACTTCTAAAGAATGTCAAGTGATGAACACCTTGGACACATGCATTCCAAAAGGAAATACTATGATCAGATAGTTTTATCTTAGTCATGAGAGGATATTCATTTTAAGCATTTTTGGAATACATTAATTTAACCCATCAAGATTTCTTATGCATTTAATGATAGTCATTAAGCACATAAGAGTGAGTTAGAAGGACAACTAGGTGCATAGTAATAAACATACTTACTCACCTAGGGCAAAAGGGATGTCTAAGAGCGGATTTCCTTAGACATGGCTTTTAACACTCAATTTCACTAGAAATGATATTCTTCGTAAGTTGAATATATAAAGATCTAGCAAATGCCAACATTGTCCTAAATAGAGTTCAAGAATTAAAGGAATGAACTTAAAAATATCAATTTGAACTCGAGGGAACAAAAAAGGTGGTCAATTTTCATGAAAGCATATATATAGTTTTCACATTAAATTTTCTATTGTAGATTTGCTATGTGGATGCTAAGTGCACAAGTGATGTGATTTGCACTTAGATAGGCTTAATTAAGAAAGATGTGCAATAAAGCACAAAAAAAGAAAAATGTGATCATTTAAGCTCAGAATTAAAAAGATATATCATTAAGCTCAAGAAAACTAGATACATAATGTATTCGATGAATTTAAAGTATCTAGCATGAATGTAAATGATATAACAGTTAAACATAGCCTCTAAACTAACTCATTCACTAATTAAATTAGAGGGATTCTTTTGGAACCCAAAACCCTTTGGTTCCATCCAAGTTTGTTTGTGGGAGTGTACATTTTCTTATCCAAACAAACTTGTTAGATTTCACAATTCTCAGCTTACACTCAGAATTGTGATGCTCAACTCTACCACAATAATTATGATTAGTAGATGAGGAGCAATTAGAATCACAAGACTTGGAAGTGTGTTTATCTTTTTCATCATAAAGTCTTCGATTCTTAATGGAGAGTTCTTCATTCATTTGTTCTTCATTTTCACAAACATGTTTATATTTTTCAACAAGTTCAATGTTTGTGATTTCAAGGCTTTTAATTTCTTTCTCATAGGCATTACATCTTTGAAATAAGTCAACATTTTTATTTATCAAAAATATACTCAATTGACTTAATTTTTCATTTCTTTTCAAACATTCATTTATTTTCAATTTCAAATTTTCAATTTGAATTTCCAAATCAGAAATTAAATGTTTGAAAGAAACTTCATTTGCAAAAGATTTTTCTGAAATCTCTTTCTGTCTAGAAATTGTATCATTTGAAAAGAGACAACCATTTTTCTCAAAAGTGTTTTCTAATGAAGTCCAAATTTCTTTTCATTGATGCAATTTGAAATATTGTTAAAAATGTTTAGAGTTAAACCATAACACAATAAAATCATAGCCTTTATGTTCAAGAAAAATAATTTTATATCACCTTCAGTGCATTTCCTTGAAAAAGAAATTTCCTCTTTAATGACATCTAAAATGTCATGATCTATGGATTTGAGATAGGCTAGCATTTGTGCTTTCCAAGCTCCATAATTCTTTCCATCCAAGAATGGAGGAATTAGGGTGGATCGTCCTTTCTCAAAATCCATAGGGATTGTCACATATCTTTTCTCTTGTAGATTTTAAGATTTAAAAATCTCTTTAAGAGCATAAGCTTTGATACAAAATGAAATACAGGTGTGACAATCCAAGAGGGGTGGTGAATTGGTCAGTTAGAAATTTTAGGCTTAATTAAGGAAGATTAAAAATTAATCTTCTAATTAAGCACTAATTAGTCTAACCCTTGATAAAATATGTATATCAATAAAAGCTAGGATTTAGACCTTCTAATCATGCACGTTTACTAACCCTTGTTCAAATGGATATCATAATGCAATTAGGGTTTATAACATTTAACACATGTGCATTTACTAACTCTTGTTCAATTAAAGCATAAACACAAGTAAGGTTAGAGATTACCAATTACCACACATGCAAGAGAAGGAAAAGAAGAGAGAGAGAGAGAGAGAGAGAGAGAGAGACAATGCACATCACAATGAGGACACCAAGATTTTATAGTGGTTCAGTCACAACTTGACCTACTCCACTCTTCCAAGTTTAGCTCCTAAGGTACTCCACTATGGTGAGATTTCAAGCTTAATCTCAAAGCTCTTACAATAAGCTTTTCCATTCTCAAGGGCCAAAGCGAAGCCCGTCGCACGAAGCCTTGACAAGAGAGTCAAACCCTTGCACATGATTCACCTTTCTTCACGGGCCGAATCAGAGATCATTTTCTTTACCTTTCTTTACGGGCCGAAGAGGAGACCCTCACATGAAGAACAAATAAAAAGAAAAACTCTCAATGCCTCTTAGTAGGTGGATTACAAAGTTGAAAGCTCACAATCACTCCAAGAATATACAAATGTAAAGCCCTATGGAGTGCATCTTGATAACATGTAGAAATGAAAGATCAAAGAGGTTTTTAGCTTTTGAAATAAAATGTTGAAGCTTAAAGAGAAATGGGATTTAATCTTTCTCAAATGTTCAAAAGTTTGTAGAGATAGGTTTCAATCATGTATATATATAGGGTATTTAAAAATATGACCGTTTGGGGTAAAACTGTAAATAATAGGCTTGAAAAAAGTCAAGCAGAAAACTCTCAAATGGCTAGTTTGCTCGACCGCGGCGGTCTACCGGGCTACAGCGGTCGTCCACCCCTATCGGGCGCCCTATTCTATTTTCAAATTTCTTACCGTCGCCCGACGAGGGCTAACTGTTTGCTCAGAAAATTTGGCTCAAAAAACCTATCCCAGTCGACCGACCCACAGCGGTCACCCGCCCTAGACCAAATTGGATTGTTCTGTTTGAAACAGAAGTGCATCCGCGGTCGACCGGCCCGATAAAATTTGAGATGGCCTGGATTTCCAGGTTCCATCCCGCGGTCGCCCAGCATAGCCTGGTCGATCGGCCCTGAGTGAAATTCCATTTTAACTTTAAAATCCAAGGGCTTTTGGGCAATGGTCTTTGGGCTTAAGTCCAAGGTTTTCAAACACATTTTTGGGTGTGTTGATGGTTTTCAAAGATGTAAAATGTTAAGTATAAAAACCATTTGAAAATCTTTTGAAAGTGCATTTAAACATAAAATCAATGGGACTCCAAATACATTCTAAAAATAAGAACCTTGAGTCTTCTTGGAATGTGTTGGCTCCTTTGCACTTTCTTGGACTTCTTCGGCTTGGGTGAACATCTTGACCTTGTCTTGGCTCTTGTGACATCCTCTGATCTTCACTGCATGTAGTGAGGTGCATGTAGTGACATCCTCTGATCTTCACTGCATGCAGTATGTTCAGCTCCAAGCTCCTTCTTGACACTTGCTTAGGAACTTGTGGGATCTACATGATGAGCTTCTTTACTTGAACATCTTAAAATGAGGATGACTCTAATGTAGGTACAAGCTCTTGGTTCCTTTGATCCTTGATCCACAAGTCATGTGTTGTGAAGAGTTGTATAATGGCGATTATGATATGAAATTCATGTATACAACACAACACCTCAAAGCAACACATTAGTCCATAAATGCTAATCAATTTAGTTTGCTAGCATCAAAACAAGAAGGTACGGTGAATGATTAACCTAGGGAAACCCTTGGACTTACAATTATCTTGTCCAAACATGATAGACTATCCATGGAAGCTTTGATATAGATCATATCTTCCTAATGAATACCCATAGTGGTATACTCTCACTCATGAGCCATGGATGTCTCTCTTAGATATGATACTTTCAATGTCCATTCTTCTATGTCTAAGTTCTATAGAATTGAGTCTAATTGGTATTCATGTGTATATATATATATATATATATATATATATTCTATAAATATCACCCCTATTTGATAGCATCTACATTTATATGTGATCTCCCTAGCTGGTTATGTATGTTACATAGTTAGGGAAGTAAAGCTTGAATTTGTTTAAACATATATATATATATATGATATCACATCTAGAGGGAGCATGAGCCAAATATTGTAAATCTTTTGTGCTATGCTTGTTTATCATGATGAGCTAGACTATGGTTATCATTTTGATCATGATAAATCGACACTTGGAGAGTAAGTGTCATTATAGCCCAAGAGTTGAGTCTTGTAACGACCCGGATTCTCAGGCTAAATTTTGAGGCAATTCTGAGCCTAGCTCTTTATAAAACAGAGCAAACGAGCCCCAAAAATCCGGATTGCTACGCCTCTCAAAAAATAAAAGAGGCACAAAACACATTCAATCTTTCATACAGCGGAAGTCTTAGTTAAAAACAAATCTTTTATTTAATGAAATAGAGACAAAAATAAGGGAAGAGAATTTTATTCCAATACTTTCAATAATAATTCCACAAATTTGCCAAATTAAATATCCATGCCCCAAAGGACTTTGGAAAGAAAACTAAAAGAAATAAATAACTGCCTAAACTATGCCATCTCTCCCCATCCCATTGCCTAGGTCATCTCATCAGCAAATGCTCCTTCGTTTTGATCGATTTGCTGGTTTTCTGGATTTTCGCCATTAAAGTCTGTTGAAAAGTTTTAAAGGTCAGGATGCAAGAATAACGGTTATGCAGAGTAATAAAACTTAACTTAGGCAATTGAAGATGTAAAGATATAATCATCTCATATTAGAGGCATATCAAAGAAATTTAGCATATCAAGAAAGACATGGTATTTGGTGCAACAATAAGCAATAATATAGAGGTTTTTCTAATAACACCTTTGAATTTGCAAAATAGGACTCCTTGTTAAATATGATTGTTCATTAGAAGCTATTGCTCTAGTCATTAGAATCTAAGGTTCTAAAATCGTTTAGAGACTATGCTCTTCCCTTTCCTTCCCCATTAATTTCTATACACAATGATACCCATGTAGAATTATAACCTTCGAACTGTTTTTGTACGAAGATACCTTTCGCACTGTTTTTGTACGAGGAGTTCACGTAGTTCTTTTGACCTTCTCGCCCCTTTTTGGGTACGAGGGAAATGGTATCAAGGGTATAAGAAACTATGGCCTTTAAATCATCTCCATCATAGGGTTGTGGGTTTTCAATGAAAGCCATGAATTGGATTCAAGAATCAAGAAACAAAAACATAAGAGGTTTTATCTAAATTTTCAAGAACTCTAGTTATAGTGTAGATTACAAAACATAATCCGAAATCTTGCCTTTGCTTTGGAATGGATTGGTTTGATTGATGTGATTGATTACTTGAATGGAGAGAATTGAATGAAGCTTGATGGATCTTGGAGTTGAAAGCCCTTCTTCTCCCTTTCCTTGAATTCTCCTTTTCTTATTCTCCTTAGGTTTTAGGGTTTTGATTTATGAAGAACATTAGGTTAAGATAGTGTATATATATGGTCATGAATCTTTCTAGGGTTTGTTTGGGTGTTAACTTACCAAAAAAGGATGGAAATCGGCACTTCATAGAGAGTTTGGAAACTCTCGGATTCTCAATCCGCGACGTTCTCGGAGTTCCGAGGCATTTTCTCGGAGTTCCGAGAATTCTCGGAGTTCCGAGAAATGCTCTCGGAGTTCCGAGAACCGGATTCCAAAACTACTGTCCGATTTCTCGGAATTCCGAGGTGATTTTCTCGGAGTTCCGAGATCTCTCCAGTAGTTCTCGGAGTTCCGAGAATTATTCTCGGAATTCCGAGTTTTTTTTTTTTTTTTTTTTTTTTTTTTTTTTTTTTTTTTTTTTGAGGGTTGTTACACTCTACCCCCCTTAGAGGAATTTCGTCCTCGAAATTAGATCTCTCTCATAGGGTAAACCGAAAACAACCGATTATTATACAACAGATTATAAATGAGAAGTAAGGAATATACCTCCGAGCAAATGCGGATATTTCTTCAAGATTTCCGATTCGCGCTCCCAAGTTGCTTCTTCAATGCCATGATGTCGCCAAAGAACCTTGACCAACGAAATCGTCTTATTTCGCAAAGCTCCCTCTTCTCGATCTAAAATCTTCACAGGTCCTTCAGAAAAAGACCAATCTTCTTGAAGCTCGACATCATCCTCGGCCAAAACATGTGAAGGGTCGGGATGATACAATCAAAGCATCGATACATGAAAAACATCATGCATCCGCTCCAAATTAGAAGGCAACTTCAATTTATAAGCTCTTGCCCCAATCCTTTTCACAATTCGGTAGGGTCCAATAAAACGAGGAGTCAACTTCCCTTTCTTTCCAAAACGCATTACTGCCCTGAACGGCGAAATCTTCACAAAAACCATATCGCCTTCAGCGAATTCTAAATCTCTCCTCCGCTGATCGGCATAACTCTTCTGTCGACTCTGCGCGATCTTCAAACGATCCTTAATCAATGCAACTTTTTCAGTCGACTCTCGAACCAACTTTGGTCCAAGCAATTGCTTCTCACCAACTTCAGCCCAGCACAAAGGTGATCTGCAGGCACGGCCATATAGAGCTTCGAATGGAGCCATCTGAATACTCTGCTGGTAGCTGTTGTTGTAAGCAAATTCACATAGAGGTAAATGCTTCTCCCAATCTCCACCAAAATCTAGAACACAAGCTCTCAACAAATCTTCAAGGATCTGATTTACCCTTTCAGTCTGACCATCAGTCTGAGGATGATATGCTGTACTGAAACTCAACTTCGAACCCAAAGCAGAATGTAAGCTCTTCCAGAATCCCGAAGTGAAACGAGAGTCTCGGTCAGAGATTATGGTCGAGGGCACACCATGATACCTAACGATCTGAGCCACATATGTTTCAGCAAGCTTTTCCAACTTCCAATCTTTCTTAATTGGAATGAAATGAGCCGATTTAGAAAGACGGTCCACAATCACCCAGATACCATCACAATTGCTCTTCGATTTGGGTAAACCCATGATAAAATCCATGGACAAGCTATCCCATTTCCACATGGGAATCTCCAAAGGATCCAATGTACCTCCAGGTTTCTGATGCTCTGCCTTTACTTTCTGACAAGTTAGGCATTTAGAAACATACTCAGCAATGTCCCTTTTCATTCCACTCCACCAAAGATTCCTCTTCAAGTCTTGGTACATCTTTGTGTTACCTGGATGGATGGTGTAACGAGACTTATGTGCCTCATCCAAAATGTCCCTTCTGATTTCTTCCTTAGCTGGCACACAAATTCTGTCTTTAAAGAACAAACATCCATCCTCTCCTACTGAAAACTTTGGTTTAGAATCAACTTCAGCTTTTAATTTCAAAATTCCTTCATCATCTATCTGAGCTGCTTTAACAGTTTCTATGATATTCGACCGAACTCGAATATTAGCAATAAAGGATTTATCGCCAATTTCGCAAGTTCCCAAATCTAAATCTCTGAACCGCTCAAGCAATTCCCATTCTTCCATCATCAAATAGGCCATCATAGGGTGTTCTTGTCGGCTAAGAGCGTCGGCCACTACATTAGCCTTGCCTGGATGATAACTCAAAGTGAAGTCATAATCCTTCAAAAATTCAACCCATCTTCTCTGTCTCATATTCAGCTCTTTCTGATCAAAAAGATACTTGAGGCTCTTATGATCTGTAAAAACCTCAAACTTGACACCATACAAGTAGTGTCGCCATATCCTCAAAGCGAAAACCACTGCTGCTAATTCCAGATCATGAGTTGGGTAATTCACTTCGTGCTTCTTCAACTGCCTCGAACCATAGGCAATGACCTTGCCTGATTGCATGAGCACGCAACCCAAACCTCGAAATGATGCATCACTATACACCACAAAATCTCCTTCTGCGGTAGGAAGTATCAAAACTGGAGCTGATGTCAATATTTTCTTCAATTCTTGAAAACTGCTTTCACATTCTTCATTCCAAACATATTTAACATTCTTCCTGGTCAATTTAGTCAAAGGTCCAGCTAAAATTGAAAAGCCTTCAACAAACTTCCTGTAATACCCGGCCAGACCCAAGAAACTTCTGATCTCAGTAACATTGGTAGGCTGCTTCCAAGAAGTAACTGCTTGAATCTTAGCAGGATCCACTTCAATTCCTTCTTTTGATATCACATGACCCAAAAATGTAACACGCTCGAGCCAAAACTCACATTTAGAGAATTTTGCATACAACTGATTCTTTCTCAAAGTCTCCAATGCAAGTCCCAAATGCTTAGCATGCTCCTCTTCAGATTTCGAGTAAATAAGGATGTCATCTATGAATACCACCACGAACTGATCCAAAAATGGCTTGAATACTCTATTCATCAAGTCCATAAATATGGCTGGTGCATTTGTCAATCCAAATGGCATTACGACAAATTCATAGTGACCGTATCGAGTACGAAAAGCTGACTTTGAAATGTCCTCGTCTCTGATACGCAACTGATGATATCCAGATCTCAAATCAATCTTCGAGAAATGAGTAGCTCCTTGCAACTGGTCAAAGAGATCGTCTATCCGAGGAAGAGGATAGCGATTCTTGATAGTCACCTTATTCAACTGCCTGTAGTCAATGCACAAGCGGAGACTACCATCCTTCTTCTTTACAAATAGCACAGGAGCTCCCCATGGGGATGAACTGGGTCTAATAAATCCCTTCTCCAACAATTCTGATAACTGCTCCTTCAATTCTTTCAATTCAGCCGGGGCCATTCTGTAAGGTGTTTTAGAAATAGGCTCGGTCCCTGGCACAAGATCGATAGTAAAGTCGATCTCTCGGTGGGGAGGTAATTCAAAGTCGTCTGGAAAGACATCCAGAAACTCCCTCACCACAGGGATGTCTGAAACAGACAACTCAATACCGACTTCTTCCTTCTCCATGAAAGCCAGAAAGCATTCACATCCTTTATTGATCAACTTCTGAGCTTTCACAGCTGCAATTACTTTAATCTTCTTCATAGGGCGCTTCACTCCCTCAAAAACGATTTCTTCTTCTCCAGGAATTGCAAATTTCACGATTTTATGAAAGCAATCCACATTAGCATGATAAGCTGCTAGCCAATCCATACCAAGGATAACTCTAAAATCGTTCATCTCCAATAGCACTAAATCAGCCAAAAGCTCTCTACCACCTATCTTTATAATACATCCCTTACACACTAAATTTGTAATTACATCATCTCCTAAAGGAGTAATAATTCTCAAAGGGAAATTTAGAGTAATAGGGGTCAAATTCAGTTCCTTCGCAAAAATTGGCGATATGAATGACAAGGTAGAGCCAGAATCTACAAGAATATGCACAGATGTATTATTAACAAAAAGCTGACCTTCAATGACTGCGTCGGAGGCATCAGCGTCTTGTTGATTAAGCGCATAGACTCGGTTGACAGGTGCTTGAGATGCACTCTTCTCCGGATTCTGCTGGCGATTCTGATACCCTTTCCACTGATTCTGCTGCTGCTGCTGCGCTGGGGGTTTCTGCTGCAGCTGATTATTATTAATTCGGTTCCCCTGATTCATTGCTGGCTGAAAATTCTGCTGCTGCCTTTGAGGTCTCATGTCCCTAAATGTAGGCTTAGGACACTCCAAAATCTTGTGACTCGGGTCTCCACAGTTGTGGCAGACATTCATCGTCTTCCAACACCTTCCTGCGTGAAATTTTCCGCAAATAGCACAAGGAACCCTTGCAGGAACTCCATCTTCCATTCTCTGTCTCTTAGGCGGCGGCACTTGATTCCTGCTCCCTGATGGCGGCATTCTGGCGGCCATAATCACTTTCTCACTACGCTCAGCCATCTCGGCTTTCGCGCAAGCTTCTACCAAAGTCTGAGGTTCATGAAGAACAACTTTCGCCATAAGAGATGGGCGAAGGTTGTCAACAAACTTCGAAACTTTATCCTCCTCTGTAGAGGCATAGCCAGGTGCATACCTCGACAACTGCCTAAACTTGGCTCCATACTGAGCCACAGTCAAAGATCCCTGCTTCAGAGACGCAAACTGAGATGCCAATTCCCTCTTAACATGGTTAGGAAAGAATTGGTTGTTGAACCGTACTTTGAATTCGGTCCACGTCTCATTCTTAGCATAAGGATAATTTTGCAGTAAGGATCTCCACCACACTCCTGCTTGGTCCTTTAGTAAAAAGGTAGCCAAACGGATTTTCTGAATATCACTGCACTCCATCACTTCAAAAATTCCTTCCACTTCCAAAATCCAGTGGTCTGCAACCAAAGGGTCTCCCACTCCTGTAAACTCCGATGGCCTGTAGTCCCTGAATTGCCTGTGCAACTTAGTCGGATCTGCTGCAGGCGCATGACGAGCTGCTAGAGTGGTTGCAATGTTCTGCAAAGCGGCCTGATTAGCTGCTTGGTTAGCAGCCTGTGCCTGAGCTTGACCTCTAAGGAGATCAGCAATCATGAGTAAAGGATCTGCTCCTTCACCAACATGGGCATCACCACGACCTCTCCTAGCATTACCTCGCAACTCTCTTTGATCCATCTGTCAAAAGAACACACAATTGTTAGTTCATAAAAATTCTAATTTACTTAATTTAATTATGATCATGTAAATTATGGTTAGGTTGTACTTTAGTTAATTAGGTTCAACTACCCAACCTTAGACATATACCCAGACTCGTACTAGGTTCCTCACTGACTAACCTAGATAGGCTTTGATACCACCTCTGTAACGACCCGGATTCTCAGGCTAAATTTTGAGGCAATTCTGAGCCTAGCTCTTTATAAAACAGAGCAAACGAGCCCCAAAAATCCGGATTGCTACGCCTCTCAAAAAAATAAAAGAGGCACAAAACACATTCAATCTTTCATACAGCGGAAGTCTTAGTTAAAAACAAATCTTTTATTTAATGAAATAGAGACAAAAATAAGGGAAGAGAATTTTATTCCAATACTTTCAATAATAATTCCACAAATTTGCCAAATTAAATATCCATGCCCCAAAGGACTTTGGAAAGAAAACTAAAAGAAATAAATAACTGCCTAAACTATGCCATCTCTCCCCATCCCATTGCCTAGGTCATCTCATCAGCAAATGCTCCTTCGTTTTGATCGATTTGCTGGTTTTCTGGATTTTCGCCATTAAAGTCTGTTGAAAAGTTTTAAAGGTCAGGATGCAAGAATAACGGTTATGCAGAGTAATAAAACTTAACTTAGGCAATTGAAGATGTAAAGATATAATCATCTCATATTAGAGGCATATCAAAGAAATTTAGCATATCAAGAAAGACATGGTATTTGGTGCAACAATAAGCAATAATATAGAGGTTTTTCTAATAACACCTTTGAATTTGCAAAATAGGACTCCTTGTTAAATATGATTGTTCATTAGAAGCTATTGCTCTAGTCATTAGAATCTAAGGTTCTAAAATCGTTTAGAGACTATGCTCTTCCCTTTCCTTCCCCATTAATTTCTATACACAATGATACCCATGTAGAATTATAACCTTCGAACTGTTTTTGTACGAAGATACCTTTCGCACTGTTTTTGTACGAGGAGTTCACGTAGTTCTTTTGACCTTCTCGCCCCTTTTTGGGTACGAGGGAAATGGTATCAAGGGTATAAGAAACTATGGCCTTTAAATCATCTCCATCATAGGGTTGTGGGTTTTCAATGAAAGCCATGAATTGGATTCAAGAATCAAGAAACAAAAACATAAGAGGTTTTATCTAAATTTTCAAGAACTCTAGTTATAGTGTAGATTACAAAACATAATCCGAAATCTTGCCTTTGCTTTGGAATGGATTGGTTTGATTGATGTGATTGATTACTTGAATGGAGAGAATTGAATGAAGCTTGATGGATCTTGGAGTTGAAAGCCCTTCCTTCTTCTCCCTTTCCTTGAATTCTCCTTTTCTTATTCTCCTTAGGTTTTAGGGTTTTGATTTATGAAGAACATTAGGTTAAGATAGTGTATATATATGGTCATGAATCTTTCTAGGGTTTGTTTGGGTGTTAACTTACCAAAAAAGGATGGAAATCGGCACTTCATAGAGAGTTTGGAAACTCTCGGATTCTCAATCCGCGACGTTCTCGGAGTTCCGAGGCATTTTCTCGGAGTTCCGAGAATTCTCGGAGTTCCGAGAAATGCTCTCGGAGTTCCGAGAACCGGATTCCAAAACTACTGTCCGATTTCTCGGAATTCCGAGGTGATTTTCTCGGAGTTCCGAGATCTCTCCAGTAGTTCTCGGAGTTCCGAGAATTATTCTCGGAATTCCGAGTTTTTTTTTTTTTTTTTTTTTTTTTTTTTTTTTTTTTTTTTTTGAGGGTTGTTACACTCTACCCCCCTTAGAGGAATTTCGTCCTCGAAATTAGATCTCTCTCATAGGGTAAACCGAAAACAACCGATTATTATACAACAGATTATAAATGAGAAGTAAGGAATATACCTCCGAGCAAATGCGGATATTTCTTCAAGATTTCCGATTCGCGCTCCCAAGTTGCTTCTTCAATGCCATGATGTCGCCAAAGAACCTTGACCAACGAAATCGTCTTATTTCGCAAAGCTCCCTCTTCTCGATCTAAAATCTTCACAGGTCCTTCAGAAAAAGACCAATCTTCTTGAAGCTCGACATCATCCTCGGCCAAAACATGTGAAGGGTCGGGATGATACAATCAAAGCATCGATACATGAAAAACATCATGCATCCGCTCCAAATTAGAAGGCAACTTCAATTTATAAGCTCTTGCCCCAATCCTTTTCACAATTCGGTAGGGTCCAATAAAACGAGGAGTCAACTTCCCTTTCTTTCCAAAACGCATTACTGCCCTGAACGGCGAAATCTTCACAAAAACCATATCGCCTTCAGCGAATTCTAAATCTCTCCTCCGCTGATCGGCATAACTCTTCTGTCGACTCTGCGCGATCTTCAAACGATCCTTAATCAATGCAACTTTTTCAGTCGACTCTCGAACCAACTTTGGTCCAAGCAATTGCTTCTCACCAACTTCAGCCCAGCACAAAGGTGATCTGCAGGCACGGCCATATAGAGCTTCGAATGGAGCCATCTGAATACTCTGCTGGTAGCTGTTGTTGTAAGCAAATTCACATAGAGGTAAATGCTTCTCCCAATCTCCACCAAAATCTAGAACACAAGCTCTCAACAAATCTTCAAGGATCTGATTTACCCTTTCAGTCTGACCATCAGTCTGAGGATGATATGCTGTACTGAAACTCAACTTCGAACCCAAAGCAGAATGTAAGCTCTTCCAGAATCCCGAAGTGAAACGAGAGTCTCGGTCAGAGATTATGGTCGAGGGCACACCATGATACCTAACGATCTGAGCCACATATGTTTCAGCAAGCTTTTCCAACTTCCAATCTTTCTTAATTGGAATGAAATGAGCCGATTTAGAAAGACGGTCCACAATCACCCAGATACCATCACAATTGCTCTTCGATTTGGGTAAACCCATGATAAAATCCATGGACAAGCTATCCCATTTCCACATGGGAATCTCCAAAGGATCCAATGTACCTCCAGGTTTCTGATGCTCTGCCTTTACTTTCTGACAAGTTAGGCATTTAGAAACATACTCAGCAATGTCCCTTTTCATTCCACTCCACCAAAGATTCCTCTTCAAGTCTTGGTACATCTTTGTGTTACCTGGATGGATGGTGTAACGAGACTTATGTGCCTCATCCAAAATGTCCCTTCTGATTTCTTCCTTAGCTGGCACACAAATTCTGTCTTTAAAGAACAAACATCCATCCTCTCCTACTGAAAACTTTGGTTTAGAATCAACTTCAGCTTTTAATTTCAAAATTCCTTCATCATCTATCTGAGCTGCTTTAACAGTTTCTATGATATTCGACCGAACTCGAATATTAGCAATAAAGGATTTATCGCCAATTTCGCAAGTTCCCAAATCTAAATCTCTGAACCGCTCAAGCAATTCCCATTCTTCCATCATCAAATAGGCCATCATAGGGTGTTCTTGTCGGCTAAGAGCGTCGGCCACTACATTAGCCTTGCCTGGATGATAACTCAAAGTGAAGTCATAATCCTTCAAAAATTCAACCCATCTTCTCTGTCTCATATTCAGCTCTTTCTGATCAAAAAGATACTTGAGGCTCTTATGATCTGTAAAAACCTCAAACTTGACACCATACAAGTAGTGTCGCCATATCCTCAAAGCGAAAACCACTGCTGCTAATTCCAGATCATGAGTTGGGTAATTCACTTCGTGCTTCTTCAACTGCCTCGAACCATAGGCAATGACCTTGCCTGATTGCATGAGCACGCAACCCAAACCTCGAAATGATGCATCACTATACACCACAAAATCTCCTTCTGCGGTAGGAAGTATCAAAACTGGAGCTGATGTCAATATTTTCTTCAATTCTTGAAAACTGCTTTCACATTCTTCATTCCAAACATATTTAACATTCTTCCTGGTCAATTTAGTCAAAGGTCCAGCTAAAATTGAAAAGCCTTCAACAAACTTCCTGTAATACCCGGCCAGACCCAAGAAACTTCTGATCTCAGTAACATTGGTAGGCTGCTTCCAAGAAGTAACTGCTTGAATCTTAGCAGGATCCACTTCAATTCCTTCTTTTGATATCACATGACCCAAAAATGTAACACGCTCGAGCCAAAACTCACATTTAGAGAATTTTGCATACAACTGATTCTTTCTCAAAGTCTCCAATGCAAGTCCCAAATGCTTAGCATGCTCCTCTTCAGATTTCGAGTAAATAAGGATGTCATCTATGAATACCACCACGAACTGATCCAAAAATGGCTTGAATACTCTATTCATCAAGTCCATAAATATGGCTGGTGCATTTGTCAATCCAAATGGCATTACGACAAATTCATAGTGACCGTATCGAGTACGAAAAGCTGACTTTGAAATGTCCTCGTCTCTGATACGCAACTGATGATATCCAGATCTCAAATCAATCTTCGAGAAATGAGTAGCTCCTTGCAACTGGTCAAAGAGATCGTCTATCCGAGGAAGAGGATAGCGATTCTTGATAGTCACCTTATTCAACTGCCTGTAGTCAATGCACAAGCGGAGACTACCATCCTTCTTCTTTACAAATAGCACAGGAGCTCCCCATGGGGATGAACTGGGTCTAATAAATCCCTTCTCCAACAATTCTGATAACTGCTCCTTCAATTCTTTCAATTCAGCCGGGGCCATTCTGTAAGGTGTTTTAGAAATAGGCTCGGTCCCTGGCACAAGATCGATAGTAAAGTCGATCTCTCGGTGGGGAGGTAATTCAAAGTCGTCTGGAAAGACATCCAGAAACTCCCTCACCACAGGGATGTCTGAAACAGACAACTCAATACCGACTTCTTCCTTCTCCATGAAAGCCAGAAAGCATTCACATCCTTTATTGATCAACTTCTGAGCTTTCACAGCTGCAATTACTTTAATCTTCTTCATAGGGCGCTTCACTCCCTCAAAAACGATTTCTTCTTCTCCAGGAATTGCAAATTTCACGATTTTATGAAAGCAATCCACATTAGCATGATAAGCTGCTAGCCAATCCATACCAAGGATAACTCTAAAATCGTTCATCTCCAATAGCACTAAATCAGCCAAAAGCTCTCTACCACCTATCTTTATAATACATCCCTTACACACTAAATTTGTAATTACATCATCTCCTAAAGGAGTAATAATTCTCAAAGGGAAATTTAGAGTAATAGGGGTCAAATTCAGTTCCTTCGCAAAAATTGGCGATATGAATGACAAGGTAGAGCCAGAATCTACAAGAATATGCACAGATGTATTATTAACAAAAAGCTGACCTTCAATGACTGCGTCGGAGGCATCAGCGTCTTGTTGATTAAGCGCATAGACTCGGTTGACAGGTGCTTGAGATGCACTCTTCTCCGGATTCTGCTGGCGATTCTGATACCCTTTCCACTGATTCTGCTGCTGCTGCTGCGCTGGGGGTTTCTGCTGCAGCTGATTATTATTAATTCGGTTCCCCTGATTCATTGCTGGCTGAAAATTCTGCTGCTGCCTTTGAGGTCTCATGTCCCTAAATGTAGGCTTAGGACACTCCAAAATCTTGTGACTCGGGTCTCCACAGTTGTGGCAGACATTCATCGTCTTCCAACACCTTCCTGCGTGAAATTTTCCGCAAATAGCACAAGGAACCCTTGCAGGAACTCCATCTTCCATTCTCTGTCTCTTAGGCGGCGGCACTTGATTCCTGCTCCCTGATGGCGGCATTCTGGCGGCCATAATCACTTTCTCACTACGCTCAGCCATCTCGGCTTTCGCGCAAGCTTCTACCAAAGTCTGAGGTTCATGAAGAACAACTTTCGCCATAAGAGATGGGCGAAGGTTGTCAACAAACTTCGAAACTTTATCCTCCTCTGTAGAGGCATAGCCAGGTGCATACCTCGACAACTGCCTAAACTTGGCTCCATACTGAGCCACAGTCAAAGATCCCTGCTTCAGAGACGCAAACTGAGATGCCAATTCCCTCTTAACATGGTTAGGAAAGAATTGGTTGTTGAACCGTACTTTGAATTCGGTCCACGTCTCATTCTTAGCATAAGGATAATTTTGCAGTAAGGATCTCCACCACACTCCTGCTTGGTCCTTTAGTAAAAAGGTAGCCAAACGGATTTTCTGAATATCACTGCACTCCATCACTTCAAAAATTCCTTCCACTTCCAAAATCCAGTGGTCTGCAACCAAAGGGTCTCCCACTCCTGTAAACTCCGATGGCCTGTAGTCCCTGAATTGCCTGTGCAACTTAGTCGGATCTGCTGCAGGCGCATGACGAGCTGCTAGAGTGGTTGCAATGTTCTGCAAAGCGGCCTGATTAGCTGCTTGGTTAGCAGCCTGTGCCTGAGCTTGACCTCTAAGGAGATCAGCAATCATGAGTAAAGGATCTGCTCCTTCACCAACATGGGCATCACCACGACCTCTCCTAGCATTACCTCGCAACTCTCTTTGATCCATCTGTCAAAAGAACACACAATTGTTAGTTCATAAAAATTCTAATTTACTTAATTTAATTATGATCATGTAAATTATGGTTAGGTTGTACTTTAGTTAATTAGGTTCAACTACCCAACCTTAGACATATACCCAGACTCGTACTAGGTTCCTCACTGACTAACCTAGATAGGCTTTGATACCACCTCTGTAACGACCCGGATTCTCAGGCTAAATTTTGAGGCAATTCTGAGCCTAGCTCTTTATAAAACAGAGCAAACGAGCCCCAAAAATCCGGATTGCTACGCCTCTCAAAAAAATAAAAGAGGCACAAAACACATTCAATCTTTCATACAGCGGAAGTCTTAGTTAAAAACAAATCTTTTATTTAATGAAATAGAGACAAAAATAAGGGAAGAGAATTTTATTCCAATACTTTCAATAATAATTCCACAAATTTGCCAAATTAAATATCCATGCCCCAAAGGACTTTGGAAAGAAAACTAAAAGAAATAAATAACTGCCTAAACTATGCCATCTCTCCCCATCCCATTGCCTAGGTCATCTCATCAGCAAATGCTCCTTCGTTTTGATCGATTTGCTGGTTTTCTGGATTTTCGCCATTAAAGTCTGTTGAAAAGTTTTAAAGGTCAGGATGCAAGAATAACGGTTATGCAGAGTAATAAAACTTAACTTAGGCAATTGAAGATGTAAAGATATAATCATCTCATATTAGAGGCATATCAAAGAAATTTAACATATCAAGAAAGACATGGTATTTGGTGCAACAATAAGCAATAATATAGAGGTTTTTCTAATAACACCTTTGAATTTGCAAAATAGGACTCCTTGTTAAATATGATTGTTCATTAGAAGCTATTGCTCTAGTCATTAGAATCTAAGGTTCTAAAATCGTTTAGAGACTATGCTCTTCCCTTTCCTTCCCCATTAATTTCTATACACAATGATACCCATGTAGAATTATAACCTTCGAACTGTTTTTGTACGAAGATACCTTTCGCACTGTTTTTGTACGAGGAGTTCACGTAGTTCTTTTGACCTTCTCGCCCCTTTTTGGGTACGAGGGAAATGGTATCAAGGGTATAAGAAACTATGGCCTTTAAATCATCTCCATCATAGGGTTGTGGGTTTTCAATGAAAGCCATGAATTGGATTCAAGAATCAAGAAACAAAAACATAAGAGGTTTTATCTAAATTTTCAAGAACTCTAGTTATAGTGTAGATTACAAAACATAATCCGAAATCTTGCCTTTGCTTTGGAATGGATTGGTTTGATTGATGTGATTGATTACTTGAATGGAGAGAATTGAATGAAGCTTGATGGATCTTGGAGTTGAAAGCCCTTCCTTCTTCTCCCTTTCCTTGAATTCTCCTTTTCTTATTCTCCTTAGGTTTTAGGGTTTTGATTTATGAAGAACATTAGGTTAAGATAGTGTATATATATGGTCATGAATCTTTCTAGGGTTTGTTTGGGTGTTAACTTACCAAAAAAGGATGGAAATCGGCACTTCATAGAGAGTTTGGAAACTCTCGGATTCTCAATCCGCGACGTTCTCGGAGTTCCGAGGCATTTTCTCGGAGTTCCGAGAATTCTCGGAGTTCCGAGAAATGCTCTCGGAGTTCCGAGAACCGGATTCCAAAACTACTGTCCGATTTCTCGGAATTCCGAGGTGATTTTCTCGGAGTTCCGAGATCTCTCCAGTAGTTCTCGGAGTTCCGAGAATTATTCTCGGAATTCCGAGTTTTTTTTTTTTTTTTTTTTTTTTTTTTTTTTTTTTTTTTTGAGGGTTGTTACAAGTCTAACTTTGTATCTTTTGAAAAATATATCCAAAAATCCTTAGAGTCTATGTGAGGACAACCTTTTGGATTCATGCATTGCATGATTCTTTTTCAAAGGGGGAGCTTTAAAGGAAATTTTTATCCTTAGTGGCTTATCATATGTCTCTTAATGTGTTTATCACTTCACATATGATAAGTACACTCATTTGGAGCATTGTTGCTCCATTCGTGTTGTTTAAGCTTGTCTTATGCTCCTATATTGGCATCATTTAGTATGTGTTTTGTATAAGATAAGAAGCCCATAGCCTTAGGTCTTTGTGCCATATTCTTCTAGGCTTTTTGACTTATCTTGGATGTCAAATATGATATCATCTATTCCAAGAATAAGTTTTCGTGGCCAAGTATTCTATTGTCATATCTTTGGCCTATTGCATCATGTCATGTCTTAAATCTTAGGTTTAACTAAGGCCAATGACAAATACTAAGGGGGAGAGCTAATCGTTGCTATCTATATGTTTATATGGGTCATTGTAAGATGCTTACACTATCCATTCAAATATTTCCCCATTAATGGTGCTAAAACTTGCATATCTTTCTAGATATGCATTCATAAGAGTGAACTAAAACTGCTAATCTTAGTTTCTATGGATTTGATTACTTATCATGTGTACCTTCACTTGGATATTTGTATTTTCATGATAAGTTTCACTGTCATGCCATATATCCTAATAGTTAGTCATATTAAGATCAAATGTCCATTTCCATGCATGACAATTTAAGAGAATATTTTTAACTTGAAAAATATATATTCTTGCTTATCATGATGAGTCTATAGCTACACATCACCTCATGATAAGATTCTAATAGGAATTTTTAAAAAAAGGGGCATATCATGCTAAACTTTAAGCTTGCTTGTTTTACTTTCTTGATAAGTAAAATATAAGCTTTTACTTGCTAATCTAGTATTGTATTACGGGTCATAGGGTAGATTAATATTGGTTTTATTTATATACTATGATATACCCTAAAAATTTGTGCTAAAATTAGAATGTCTCTCTATTTTTCCAACATAAGCTTAATTTATATTAGTCTATTCATTTCTTATGTTGATATACTCTTATCATGCCAATATACTTTGGATTATACTTTGATTTTAATTGGTAACTGTGGGACCCGATCTCGCGAGAGGGACGCGGCACGTGACCCGCCTCTCTTGGTCTCTCGTACCCAAGCGAATGGCGTGTGCCGTTTTTTTATTATTGATTTAATTCATCTTTTCCGTGAACTTGGGATCACTAAAGCAATCCGAATTTCACGTAAAAGAGAATGACAGAGTCGCCACCTAGATGAGAGATCTAGGACTCATAATTGACCAGAAATCTAGATTCGTTACCTGATTATGAGAATAGAAGGTATGGGGAGTTACCACCACATAAATCATTTTTGCCCAATAATCCGGTCTTCAATTCCAAAAGTTAACTCTCTTGAATTTTTTTAAAATGGCTCATTTAACTCTATATAAATGTGCGAACTATATGACATGCATCATAAGATCTAATTTCAATGCATTTCCTAATTTGTATTTTGATTTTCTTAATTCGTTTGAATTCAATCTATGTGAAAGTTCTCCTAAAATTCTAATTTGGGGAAAAGTCCTAAGTGATTTAATCAATTTTAATTTAAGATTTTAAATGATGAAAGAAAATAAAAACTACCCTAAAAAACCCCACTGATTGTGTGTGGGCCCGACTCGTGATTGGTATGCCATCAGGCATCAAAGCTGCTTACGTACCCAAGCCTCACTGGGATCAGAGTAGACATAATTCGGTGCCTAAACTAAGCTATATGCCTAAGACATCTAGGACGCCAATCTAGACTGGAAGGACTGTATCAACAGTTTAAGAGAGATTATTTAGTTCAAGTTGAATAGATTTTATTATCCTAGGACTCCATCTAAGATGCTATATGGTTTTATCTAAGTGCAAGACATCCCTTAGACTAATGCAGGTAAACCTACATCCTAGGTAACTAGGTTTGTCCTATGGGAAAAATGTATAATTAGTGTAACTAGATCTATGACTCAATTGCTAATAATAGCAACCGGTCGTGATTAGGCTGAACTCCATAACTCTATGACACCCTAAAACCTAAGACACAACTTGACGTAAGTGTTCCTAATTGGTTCTAAAGGTTCCTACGAAGTGATACCGTTATCCAACAATTCCAAAAGCATGGATCAAATGATCTTAATTTATTAAGTTAAAAATTTTTAATTTTTCAAAGATTTTCGATTCCTATCATCTAAGGAATACCAAAGGCTCTATGGCTTGACGAATTTCAGCCTTGAGTTGCATTCATGAAAGGGAATCGTGCTTTCTATCCTTACATAATAATTTAACACGTAAGTTATAATATGTTATTGCCTGGCATATTTCTATGGATTTCCGTGGATGTGGATCTCGGAGCCAACAACATACTATAATTTAAATGCTCAAATTATTAAGGATTGATCACAATTAAGATACGATTATGAACGTAATCTTGGCGATTAAACTATCATAGCATTGCAAATTAGCAAAGAAAATTAATGATTCCTAAAGTTTCTATTTCGATAGTTTAAAGATTGAATACATGATAGAGCATTAGAATTCTCTTGAAATTTTTTTAGCAATTTGAATTTGCTTAAGGATTTTACAATTTCAGTTCAGATTATATATTTACACACAAACTTATAGCAACTCTGATCGAATTACGCTGAAATTTTTACAGTAGCTTTCGCTTCACCAAAAAAGGTTACTGTAAATTTTTCTTGAATTTCCAAAGTGATTTACTATCAGTTTTCCAATGTTAAATCTGTCTGTTCAGATTATATATTTACACACCGACTTATAGGAAATCTAACATAAATAACTTCAAATTTTTACAGTAGCTTTCTCTTGACCAGAAAATGTTACTATAATATTCTCATGAATTGTAAATGTGTTTTGCTATTAATTTTTCAAAGTTGAAGAGATCTGTCCAGATTATAGATTTACACATCGACTTATAGCAAATCTCCTCTAAATGAGTTGAACATTTTACAGAAGCTTTCTATTTACCAAAGAAGACTACTGCAAAAATGACATGCATCGTTAAGATGATTTACTATTAATAATCGATTTTTAAGATATATGTCCACATTATGAAATTACAAAGAAACATATAGTAAGAATAATCCAAATTAACCCAAACTTTGTGAAAATATGTAATTCTAGGAGTAAATCGCAATAACAGATTTTCAGAATTTTTCATTGCAATTTGCTATTTTTTTCGATTTAACATGCCATGCTTGATTTGGCATAATAATCATAAACAAACATCTAAAAGAAACCAAAAATCTTGAAAAATTTGCAAGAGATTAGATCAGGTCTTAATTACCTATCATCCAAATTTTATCTCTGAAAACTCTATATATTTCTCGAAAATTAGTTTTTTCAAAAAATACCCTTAGAATTAAATAAATTTTTAAACCTCTTAAATAAAATCTAAAATTCTTCAAAAAACTCTCACTGTTCCAAAACCTTAAAAGTCTGTTATGTTTAAATTTTCATTGATTTTTTATCTGTTTTGACATCTTTTTAAATTCGATCTTTGGAATTTTACCCCTTCATGGGTAAAGTTCAAAAGGTCAAATCGTGGTCCAAACGAAGTCAAAATTTCTGAAAATTTCAGATTTCTATGCTTTTTAATACACAAAAGACTCAGAGATTGAAAAATTCAAGAAATTTCAAAGGCTTATTAAAGTTGCTTTGTAAAGTGGATTTAAACCCACTTAATTTCAAAATTTGGATTTTAATATTAAAAAATAGATTTTTCAAGAAAAAATTTTAGATTATGAAATAATGTAAACCTGATCTCATCTCCTCAAAATTTCACATGCAAACACTTTCATCTTCGCTTTTCAAAGAAAACCATAAATTCAATCCTAGCATGCTTCTAGTTTAAACTACATGAAAGAGGGTTTTAAAATTAGCTCTCCTTGTCTCTAGGGTAAGTAATCCTTGGATATACGCTTTGACTTACTCTTTTAATCACAAAGAAAACCCCGAAGAATAATAATATAGCCTCCAATGTTGAATATGTTGAATATATGAAGTCACTTTGTGTAGAACCACTGGAAGAGATAAATACCAAAGCAACAAAAGAGATGAATGAATTCTAAGGAGGAAAAAAGAGAGGGATGAATTTTCTAGAGAGAGGCCAAAGGTTGTGCTTGCTTTGTTTTTATAGAAAAAGTTATGGTTAGATTGGATTTGGAAGTTTCCAATGTTGAGATTCCTACCTTTAGCTAGTTTTCAATTCTCACATATGGCGTGCTTTTCCCTTATCTTTTAAATTGGATTTATTTCTAATATTGATTTCTTGCAAGCCAAGAAATACTAAATTACACAATGGAGATCCTTCAAGATCAATCTAGAAGCCTTCTCACAAAGGAAACTAGCTTTTATGAATGATTTTCGTCCAAAAAGGGCTGCCTGATGTTGGAGCTCATTTTTGACGTATTTAGAGGCTGATTCAGGAAACGTCATAAACTAGAAAGTTGTAGATCTTTTCGAGACGTTCGAAACAAGTAGAAAATTTATTGGACAAGAAAGTAAAAATTTATGGTCGTTTTAGTAACCTGACCATACAAGCCCTTTCTAATTATAACTCTTCATTTCTTTATTATTTTTTCAAAACAAATATGATGTAACCAACAACCTCATCCCATGTTAGACGTTTTTGCATGTGACCTCCTCATGTGGGACGCCAACTTATGTGGCCGACCCACCCACATGGGTGGGTCCATATGGACCCCCACCTTGTGGGGCCTTAGCCCAATGAGCCTTCTCACATGGGTTTTGGGTTTTTGTCATAAAAATTTAATAAAATTCTTTTAAATTTAATATTTTATGGATCGACCTAACCCATGTGACCTTTATGGTTCACCCCTAACATGTGGTTGAACTATCCCCTTTAAAGAAACAATTTGTTTGGACCAAAACACCCCTATTTGACCATTACCCATCAAAATGCGACTAAAATACCCTCAAATTGGTTCATTTTTTAAAGGGGAAAGTTACAAATAGAAAGTTTTCGTGGTCAAACCTCAAAACTAGAAAGTTTTTAATTTTGCTTCTTTTGGTGGGTAATATCTAACAGGATCATTTGGCATTCCCTGAAAATGCCCAATATGCCCTCAACACTCAAAATTTTCAAATCAAGCGAATCCCTTGAGAGGTCTAAATTTAGCAGGTTTTTCAAAATTCATGGAATCACTCAAGATTTTTCTGACACAACCCGGGGGTCAAATGAAACACATTGAAAATTACCAAATTACCCCTGTGGTGCAAAAATTGATAAAATTAGGAAAAACCCTGAGAAATTCTAAAAATAACAGGTCTTCTTACTTGATTGGAAACTTGAATTCTCATCTTCCGGAGACTAATGGAACCCCCTAGAGACCTTCGCGATTACGAACCAACTTTAAAACACCTAAAATGAGGTGAACTTCACCCTAAAATGCAAGAATGCATAATATAATGCACATGACTGACACAGACTAAACAAACATTTCGCTTTTTAAAGCGTAGCAAAATGGGGGTGTCTACATATGCCCCTCTTTGGTAGAGATGACATAGTCATTGAATACCAAAGTAAAAGTGACAGAGCCATTTTGCGTACCTTTAATTAACAAAAGATTCACTACACACAATGCAACCTAAATGCTTCCTAATGCAAGACCCTAGACGAAGTCCTGGAATTTTGAGAAATTGGATTATTATGATGAAATTCTTTGTTATAGAGACACTAAGCTTTTTCTCTAGGGCAGAAGAAATAATCTTTTTGGTTTAAAGGCTCCTGCGCTTTTACCCTAAACCAAAAAGAAGAAGAATATCTCGATTCAGATGCACTTTTGCTTTTTCTCTAAAAATAGGAGAAATGGAAGATGGAATTTCGATCTAGAGGCCCTTTCGCTTTTTCTCTGAAAGGAAAAGAAATTTTCAATCTAGAGACACCTTCGCTTTTTCTCTGAAAAGAAGGAAAAAATGGATTTTCAATCGAGAGGCACATTCGCTTTTTCTCTGAAAAGATAGGAAAATGAATTTTCAATCCAGAGGCACCTTCGCTTTTTCTCTGAAAAGAAGGGAAAAGGGATTTTCAATAGAGAGGCACATTCGCTTTTTCTCTAAAAAGAAGGGAAAATGAATTTTCAATCTAGAGGCACCTTCACTTTTTCTCTGAAAAGAAGGGAAAAGGGATTTTCAATCCAGAGGCACCTTCGATTTTTCTTTGAAAAGTAGGGAAAATGGATTCTTAATCTAGAGGCACATTCGTTTTTTCTCTGAAAAGAAAGGAAGAAGAATTTTTAACCTAGAGGCACCTTCGCTTTTTTTTTTTAAAGAAATGAGAGAGAATTTTCAATCTAGAGGCACATTCGCTTTTTCTCTGAAAAGAAAGAATTTTCGATCTAGAGGCACTTTCGCTTTTTCTCTGAAAAGAAATTGGAATATAGATTTTCGATCCAGAGGCACTTTCGCTTTTTCTCTGAAAAGAAAAGGATAATAAATTTCGATCCAGAGGCACTTTCGTTTTTTCCCTGAAAGGAAAAGGATGATGAATTTCGATCCAGTGGCACTTTCGCTTTTTCTCTGAAAAGAAAAGGAAGATGAATTTCGATCCATGGGCACTTTCGCTTTTTCTCTGAAAGAAAAATGAAGTTCGTTCCAAAGGCACTTTCGCTTTTTCTCTGAAAAGAAAAGGAAGATAAATTTCGATCCAGAGGCACTTTTGTTTTTTCTCTGAAATGAAAATGAGGATGAATTTCGATCCAGAGGCACTTTTGCTTTTTCTCTGAAAAAAAAGGAAGACGTATTTTCGATCTAGAGGCACTTTCGCTTTTTGTCTGAAAAGAAAAAAAAGATGGATTTTCGATCCAGAGGCAATTCCATTTTTTCTCTGAAAAGAAAATGATGATGAATTTCGATCCAGAGGCACTTTCTCTTTCTCTCAGAAAAGAAAAGGAAGATGGATTTTCGATCGAGAGGCACTTTCATTTTTTTCTCTGAAAAGAAAGGAAAAAGGATTTTCAATCTAGAGGCACTTTCGCTTTTTCTCTGAAAAGAAATGAAAAATGGATTTTGAAATTTAATATGAACTTGATTTGATGACCTGAAATGAACGTGAATTTGGAAATTTGAAATGGACTTGAGTTTATGATTTTAAATGAACTTGAATTTGAAAATTTAAAATGGACTTGAGTTGTTGATTTGAAATGAACTTGAACTTTGAGATTTGAGCAAGTACTTGAATTTGATAAATTTGAAAATTGATGAACTTTAGATGTGTGAAATTGCATTCGAGGACAAATAGATATTGTGGAATACCAAAATTCAAACGAATGACGAGACAACGCATATTAGGAGCTAAAATGACCCAATTTTAAAAGTTTTTATTTTTGAAGTTTGACCACAAAGACTTTCCATTTTTAACTTTCCCCTTTAAGGGGTGACCAATTTGAGGGTATTTTGGTCGCAATTGGATGTGTTATGGTCGAATAGGAGTATTTTGGTCCAAAACATTATTTTTTCTAAAGGGGATGGTTCGACTATATGTCGATGATGCACCATAAATGTCATATGGGATCAAGAAAAAATTTAAATTTAAAGGATTTTAATGAATTTTCATTGAAAAAAACCCAAAATACATGTTGTAAGGCCCATTGAGCTAAGCCCACAAGGTGGGGGTCTATGTGAGTCGGCTACATAAGTGAGCACCCCACATGAGGAGGCCACATGCAAAAATGTCCAACATGGGATGAGGTGGTTGATGACATCATATTTGTTTTGAAAAAATAATAAAGAAATGAAGAGTTATAATTAGAAAGGGCTTGTATGGTCAGGTTACTAAAACAACCATAACTTTTTATCTTCTTGTCCAACAAATTTTCTATTATACTTGTTTCGAACGTCTAGAAAAGTTCTATAACATTCTATTTTTGAATTTTCCCAATTCAGCCTCTAAATAGGTCAAAAATGAGCTCAAACATCGGACAACCCTTTTTGGACGAAAATCATTCATAAAAGCTAGTTTCCTATGTGAGAAGGCTTCTAGATTGATCTTGAAGGATCTCCATTGTGTAATTTAGTATTGCTTAGCTTGCAAAAAATAAGGTTTAGAAATAAGTTCAATATGAAAATCAAAGAATGAAAAAGTCAAAGCACAAATTGAAAACTAACTAAAGGTAGGAGTCCTCACATTGGAAACTTCCAAATTCAATCTAACCCCTAACGTTTTTTTATAAAAACAAAGCAAGCACAACCTTTGACTTTTCTCTAAAAAATTTCATCCCTCTCTCCTCCATCTTGGAATTTGTTCCCTTGAGTGTTCATCTCTTCCACTTGGTTCTTCACGAAGTGCTTCCACATATTCAATATATTCAACATATTAGAGGCTAGTTTATGATTCTTTGGGATTTCTTTTGCGATTAAAATGGTAAGTCAAAGCGTATATCCAAGGATTACTTACCCTAGAGACAGGAAAAGCTAGCAAGGTTGGTCTTCCAAAACCCTTTTTCCAGTAGTTTAAATTAGAGGCATGCTAGGATTGAATTTGTGATTTTCTTTGAAAAGCTATGAAGATTAAATTGTTTGCATGTGAAATTTTGAGGAGATAAGGTCAGGTTTAAGTTATTTCATAATCTAAAATTTTTTTCTTGAAAAATCTATTTTTAAATATTAAAATTCAATTTTTGAAATTAATAAGGTTTAAATCCACTTCACAAAGCAACTTTAATAAACCTATGAAATTTCTTGAATTTTTCAATCTCTGAGTCTTTTGTGTATTAAAAAGCATAGTGAAACTCTAATAGGGCAACCAAGATGAGGTAAATTGGTTATTTTATAAAATTTGACCTTTTAAAAACTTTTGCTATGTAGATTTCTAGTGTTGTTTTTAATAACTTAAATAATGAAAGATTTAGCAACACTTAACACTCAATAAGCATTCTACACTAGTTTTATGTTTGTTAACTTAATCAATGTAATTTAATTGCACAAATAAGCACTAGTTAGTTGATTGGACAAACCCAAGAGATATATTCAATAAATACAAATCTAAGGTACTCTCATCAATCAAGCATGAGATAATCCCAATAGAAATAAAACACAAGTAAAAGAGTAGGGGTAGAGAGAATGCACCATGAAGGAGAAGAAGATTGCACACAAGATTTTTATAGTGGTTCGGTCTTAAACCCAAGACTTACTCCACTCTTCCCAAGTTGATCTCTTGATGAATCCACTAATAATCTTCTTCGCCACACCGGCCGATTACAACGAGCACCACCGCTCCAAGGGACTTAAATACGATGCCCCTTTCGCCAAATACAATCCGAGCACAAACGCTCCAAATAACTTAAATACGGCGTTCCTTTCGCCAAAATACAATGAAGAAGATGTAGTAGAACACTTGGCATTTTTGTAGGCTTGATACAATGTAAAGCTCACAAAATTCTCTCAAAAAATGATTACAAGTAAAGCTTAATCCACGCTTAAAAGGGTTTAATGAAGATCAGGACACAAATGAGATGAAGAGAAATGTTGAAGGCAAAGAAGGTTTGCAAGTGTTTGTATAGGCCTCAGATATGTTGGAAAACCTTTCTCTTCAGTTAAAATGCAAATTTAAACTCATATATATAGCTAAAATGCAAAACTAGCCGCTACAGGGGTATTGCTGTAATTATGGGCAACTTCCCAACGAATCTATTTCCAGGACATTTTTGGTATTTTCCAATTTTTGTTCCCGGTTTTGTAAAATTCATATCTCACTCGGTGCTTGTCGAATTTTGACGTAGTTATACTCTACGAACATGAGAAAAATGAGAGCTATCTGTTAAAAATATTTTCAAAAAATTTAGAAAATATTTTGGATCCGTTATGATAGGATTTATGTGCTGGATCCATTTTTCAAGTATTAATTTCATGTCTTTCCATTTTTAAAACTTAACTTAGCGCTTGGGCTTTGGGCCCACTTGGTTTTGGGTCACTTTTCAAAATATTTTGGGGTGTTTTTTAGTGTGCCTTGATAAAAAATAGGTCCTAAGAGAGAGGGATATACATTCTACCATTCGAAGCACTCTCTTGAATGACTTTTCTCATAGTCTTCATTTGATCTTCACTTTAAGTGCAAGGCTTGCTTTGGGATCTTCAAATTTGAGCTTCTTGCTTTGACATCTTCTAAGGATGATGCCGCCAATGTGTTCAAGCTCTTTTTCCTTTGTCCATGTTGATCATCAACTTTGGCCTTCATTGATCTTCATTTGATTCTTCAAATGCTTGGTATGGTTAAGATAGAGCTCCTCCTTGGTTGTACCTCCAAGGAATGATGAATCCAAGTATGTTTCAACTCCTTTGACTTTTGTTTGGTTCATCCTCAAGCATAGGCCATGTGTTGTGATGTGTTAGCATGAATCAACCTGTAAATACCTGTCTATAGCACAACACTCAAGACAACACATTAGTCCATAAAAGAACTAATCAATTTATGTTTCTTAATCATCAAAACATGATGATTGGTTGAACCCATGGGAACCCTTGGGCTCACACATAGAAATCTGAAATTTTCAGAAATTTTGACTTCGTTTTGACCATGATTTGACATTTTGAATTTTACCCTTAAAGGGGTAAAATTCTAAAGATTGAATTTAAAAAGATGTCAAAGCAGATTAAAAATCAATGAAAATTTAAACATAACAGACTTTTAAGGTTTTAAAACAACAAATTTTTTGAAGAATTTTAGATTTTATGTAAGGGGTTTAAAAATTTATTTAATCCTAAGGGTATTTTTGGAAAAAAACTAATTTTCGAACAATATATAGAGTTTCTAGAGAAAAAAATTGTATGAAAAATAACTAAGACTTAATCTAATCTCCTGTGAATTTTTGAAGATATTTGGTTGCTGTTAGATACTTGTTTATGATTTTTATGCCAAATCAAGCATGCCATATTAAATCGGAAATAAGTAGCAAATTGCCATAAAAAATTTTGGAAATATTTATTACGATTTAATGTTGGCATTACATGTTTTCACAAAGTTTGGATTGATTTGAATTAGATTTACTATATGTTTCTTTGTAAATTCATAATCTTGACAGATATTTTTAAAATAAAACATTAATAGTAAATCATCATTAAAATTCATGAAATTTTTATAGTAATTCTCTCTGGTCCAGAAAAAGCTACTCTAAAATTTCTATTTTATTTTAATTTGATTTTCTATGCGTTTATATGTAAATTTATAATCTGAACAGAAATATTCAACATGGGAAAATTGATAGTAAATCACATTTACAACTCATGATAATTCTACAGTAACATTCTCTAGTCAAGATCAAGTTACTGTAAAAATTGGAACTTATGAAGGTTAGATTTGCTAAAAGTTGTTGTGTAATTCTATAATCTGGACAGATATCTTCAAATTTTGAAAATTGATAGTAAATCACCTTGATAATTCATAAAAATTATAGAGTGACCTTCCCTCGTCAAGCGAAAGCTACTGTAAATATTTGAGCTTAAATGGATTAGAATTGCTATAGGTTGCCTTGAAAATCTATAATCTAGTCTAAAATCTTTAAAATTCTTAAGAAAATTGAAATTAATTCAAATTGTCATAAAAAAATTTAAAAATTTTAAATTCTCCATCATGTATTCGATCTTTAAATTATCGAAACAGAAACTTTAAGAATCATCGATTTCCTTTGTAAATTTCCTATACTATGATAGTTTTACCGCCAAGTTGCGTTCATAATCGTATCTAATTGCGATCAATCCTTAATAATTTGAGCGTTCAAATTATAGTATGTTATTGGCTCCGAGGTCCATTGTCCACGAAAATCCTGAGAAATATGCCAGGCCATAACATACTATAACTTAGGTGCCAAATTATGCAAGGGTGGAAAGCACGATTCCCTTCCATGAAAGCGACTCAAGGCTGAAGCTTACCAGTATTAGAGCCATTGGTATTCCTTAGATTTTAGGAGTCGGAAATCTTTAAAGATATGAAATCATTATCTTCAACAAATTGAATCAATTTTTAAAGACGCAAGAATACTTATCTAATGCTTTTGGAACCGTTGGATAACGATATCACTTCATAGGAACCTTTAGAACCAATTAGGAACACTTACGTCTCGTCCTAGGTTTTAGGGTGTCCTAGACTTAGGGAGTTCAGCATCATCACGATCGACTGCTATTATTAGCAATTGAGTCATAGATCTAGCTACACTAGTTACCCCTTTTTTCCATAGGACAAGCTTAGTTACCTAGGATGTAGGTTCACCTGCATTAGTCTAAGGGATGTCTTGCACTTAGATAGGATCATATAGCATCTTAAATGGAGTCCTAGGATAGTAAAATCTACTCAACTTGAACTAAATAATCTCTCTTAAACTGTTGAAACAGTCCTTCCAGTCTAGATTGGTGTCTTAGATGTCTTAGGTATGTAGCTTAGTTCAGGCACCGAACTACGATCGACTCTGATTCCAGTGAGGCTTGGATACGTAGGCAGCTTTGGATGCTTTGAATGGCATACCGAGCACGAGTCGGCCCATCATAAATGGTGGGGTTTTTTATATTAGTTTTCTCTAAATTCTTAACTAAATTAACTAAATATATAAGATTTTCCTCAAATTAGAATTTTTGGAGAACATTCACTTAGATTGAATCCAAACGAAACAAGAAAATCAAGATACACATTAGGGAATACATTGAAATTAGATTTTAGGATACATGTCACATAGTTCGCACATTGATATAGAGTTAAATGAGCCATTTAAAAGAAATTCAAGAGAGTTAACTTTTGGAATTGAAGACCAGGTTATAGGGCAAGAATGATGCAAGTGGTGGTAACTCCCCATACATTCCATTCTCGTAATCAGGAACGAATCTAAATTTCTCGTCACTTATGGGTCCTAGATCTCTCATCTAGGTGGCGACTCGGTCATTCTCTTTTGCGCGAAATTCGGATTGCTTAAGTAATCCTAAGTTCACGGAAAAGATGAATTAAATCAATAATAAAAAGCACACGCCAACCACGTGGGTACGAGAGACCAAGAGAGAGGGAGGCGGGTCGCGCCGCCCCTCTCGCGGGATCGGGTCCTACAATAGTATTTAATGCTTATTCATATAATAGTTTAATATCTTCTGCCTCCCTAATCAATTTGTTAGCCATCATAAAAATTGGGAGAATGTAAGCCCAAGGGTTTCCATGGGTTCAATCATTCACCTTACCTTCTTGTTTTGATGCTAGCAAACCAAATTGATTAGCATTTATTGACTGATGTGTTGCTTTGAGGTATTGTGTTGTATACAGGAATTTCATGTCATAATTGCCATTACACCACTCTTCACAACACATGGCTTGTGGATCAAGGAACAAAGGAACCAAGAGCTTGCACCTACAATGAAGACATCCTCCTTTGAAGATTTTCAAGTCAAGGAGCTCAACATGAAGATCCCACAAGTTCCCTAAGCAAGTATTAAGAAGGAGCTTGAAGTTGAACATGCCAAGGTGACACCTCATGAACCATTCAACATGCATTGACGATTGGAGGGAGTCACAAGAGCTATAACAAGTTCAAGATATTCACTCAAGCCGAAGAAGTTCAAGGAAGTGCAAAGGAGCGAATACATTCCAAGAAGACTCAACAGTATCATTTTTAGAATGTATTTAGAGCCCTCTTGATTTTATGTAAAATTGCACTTTTAAAAGGTTTTCAAATGATTTTCATACTTAACCTTTTACATCTTTGAAAACCATCAACACAAAAAAAAATGTGTTTTGAAAACCTAGGACTTAAGCTCAAAGCCCCTGGATTTTAAAGTTAAAAATGGAATTTCACTCAGGGCAGATCGACCGAGATATTCCGGGCGACCACGGGATGGTACCTGGAATTCTAGGACATTGCAAAATTTATTTGGCAAGTCGACCGGGTCAAGCCGGGCGACCGCGGAATATGTTCTGTTTGAGACAGAACAATCCGTCATGGGTTTAGGCGAGCGACCGTCGTGGGTCGGTCGACCGCAGATAGGTTTTTTAGCCGAATTTTTGAGGGGACAGGTTGACCTCATCGGACGACCACCATGGGGTCGGTTGACCGCGACAGTAAGAAATTTAGAAATAAAAAAGGGCGCCTGATAGGGTCAGTGGCTCGGTCGACCGTGATGTTTGGGCATTTTTTGCTTGACTTTTGAAGGCAGTTATTTATAGTTTTACCCCAAACGGTCATATTTTCAAATACACTATATATATATACATATATATATATATATATATATATATGATTAAAACCTATCTCTACAAGCTTTTGAACATTTTACAAAGATCAAATCCCATTTTCCTTGAGCAAAAATTTTCTTATCAAAAGTTAAACATCTTTAAACTTGATTTTTACATTTTATCAAGAGGAACTCCATAGGCTTTACATTTTATCTTCCTTGGAGTGTTCGTGAGCTATCAAATTTGTAATCCGCCTATCAAGAGGCAAGGGAGTTCATTTATTTTTCACTTTCTTCATTTGTATTTGAGGATCTTCTCTTCGGCCCGGTAACAAAAGTGAAGACGTTGTGAGGGTCTACTCTTCGGCCCGTTAAGAAAGGAGAAGACATTGTAAGAGGGTGTGATCCCTCATCAAGGCTTCATGCGAAAAAGTGTTTGTTCCCTTTGGAGTTGGAAGAGTCGGGTGTACGGCTTCGAGATTCGCCCTTTGAAGAATCTCATTGTTTTAGTGGAGCACCCGAAGGAGGTAAACTTGGAAGAGTGGAGTAAGTCTTGCGATAGACCGGACCACTATAAATCTTGTGCCTTGTGGATGCTTTCTCTCCTCATCTTCTTTGCACTTTGTGCTGATTGGTAAACTCTACCCCTTCTTGTATTTATATTTTATTAAAACAAGGGTTAGGGCAAATAGGCTTAAAGTAAAATCTAAACCCTAGATTTCATTATCTTGAATATTTGAACAAGGGTTAGATTAATAAGTGCTTAATTAGTAAATTAATTTTAATAATCCATTTAATTAAGCCTAAAATTTTTAATTGACCAATTCACCCTTCCTCTTGGGTTGTCACGCCTGTATTTCAATCATGCTTTATACAGACCCTGCGGAGAAAGATACGCGAATCCTTAGTTATTCGGAAGCAAAAACAACTCAACTCTGTTGTGAGGACACCGAATAAATGTGCTTTGAAGACTCAGAGAATGCCCAAATAGTTGATATCACCCTTGCTGAAAGATTCAGGGAATCCAAGGATGAAATGTCAATGAAACGAGCTGAAAACGGCCAGAGTTCCGAGACTCCTTGATTTGATAGTGAGATTCCTAGAGCACCACCATGGAGAGCGGCCAGCTGATGGATCTCAGGAGTCAAGGAAGTCTGGTTCCAAGCTGAGAGTAGACCCGTCATCCGCCTCAGATGTAGTCCAGGGCCCTCAGGAGCAGGGTTTGACAGACCTTACTGATGAACAATGATTTTTTTATTCCCCCAGTTGGGGATGAGATGTATTTTATTGATCAGACATACATTTGATATATGGATCAGTTTTGTTTGTTTGCTTTTATCTGCAGTTGTTTGTGTTGTTTCTATTAAAATGTATAAATGGACATCTGTTCTAGATGGGTATTTATACAAAAATGCCCCTAGTATAGTTCTTTAAACAACTTGGATTTTTGAGCATTTTGCATTATTAGCAAAAGCTAATCTTGATTTTGAGCATTTTGCATTATTAGCGAAGGCTAATAATGCAAAATGCCCTTGGCATGGTTTGTTTAATGATTTGATCATGCATTTTGTATTATTAGTCATATTTCTGTGACTAATAATACAAAATGCCTCTAGTGTCTTTATTCCCATAGATAAGAGAAAGTTAATACAAGGTAAGAAACGAGGATATCAATTTTGATGTAATGAAAAGAGGGTTCTTTCTGAGCGCTCCTAATTACAAGGTTACGTTGTTCTGAACATTCTTTTTCTGTACACGAAGTACCAAACTGGATCTTGACCTTCTAAGACCTGTACACGGAGTACTGAGCTGGATCTTGACCATCTGAGATAGGAGAATTCGCTGTGTTTTCCTTCAACGTATGATTACCTTTGCTGAGCAACTAACTCAGCTCAGGAAAAGAAAATTTTCTTTTCTGAATTCCCACGTAGGGAGGAAAGGAGGGAGACTCGAATTTATTGAAACAAATACTTTTGATTTATTTAGGTAAGTCGAACCCTAGATAGATGAATTTAAATGTTCTTACGCATAGACAGTGTTCCATGCCTCTGGTTTTCAATCATGGTCCAAAGACCTTTTAGATTGTTTGAAGTATTAACTCATCTTGTTTTGGACCAAAGAATTCTTCATCTGGTCATTTCGAACGTATAACATCGCCAACAATTAAGTTGTCCTATGCGGATTTTCAACTTAACAGACCGTTTGCACATTTATTTTTACTAGAAACATGTTTTTGGTTTTGTTTCTACAGGTGAGATGATCCTAATTTTTGCCTAAGTCGCCCTTTCAGGTTTTCAACTTAGCGGATCTTCAGATCTTTTTGTTCTGGATGTTTGGAAGATTTGTGGCATATTTGAAATAGTTTATTGGTTTTACCAATGGTGACCGAACCCGAGATGATCAGGTTACCTACTACCCCAAAGAAGGGTTGGGATCAGGTCCGCGTAGTTCAAGGTTTTTCTACGGAGGAACTAGTTGGGTGTTTGGCTTCGCCAAATGTGACCGAACCTGAGATGATCAGGCTACCTACGTACCCCAAAGAGGGATTGGGGTCAGGTCCGCGTAGTTCGAGGCTTTTCTGTGGGTAAAAGGGATCGAAAGAGGATGATTTTTGTTGGCTTTGCCAAAAAGGGTGACCGAACCTGAGTTTCGCCAGGCTGCCTACATACCCCAAAGAGGTTGGGATCAGGTCCACGTAGTTCATGGCTTGAAGGTATCTTCAAAATGGTTTCGAATTTTTGTAGGTGAGTCATTTTAGGCTCTGATCGGTACATGGAGGCTTTTGATATCTTTTGATTTGATCGAGGTTGGTAAGTTTGGAAATTTTATCTCTATTTTGGTCAAGAAGTCTGACGGCTTTTCCAGACATGATTTTATCAACGATGTAGGGGCCAGACCAGTTTGGTCTAAACTTTCCCTTTAGATTGAAGACATGAGTTCGGTATTATCTAAACACCATATCCCCCTCTCTGGAAGTTTACGGCTTATCTCTGCATCTTCAGTAGGTGCATCAGTCAACTGTTCTGTGACGAATTTATCTTTGAGAAACTTTTTAGAGAAATGTTCATAACATTGAATTTTGACGAATAGTTGTCAGGCGATAGCTGGTGACAACATTAAGGGAGATGACAAACAGCCATTGATCTTTTGAAGGCTTCTTGATATTCAGTGTTCCACTATTTTGATAGTCGTCCTTTGGACAGGCTTTGTTGAGATTCCTGAAGTTGATATAACATCGAACATTTCCATTTTTCTTGGGTACTGGAACAATGTCTGCTAAACACTCAAAATACTTGAACACTTTTTAGAAATTCTGCTTTTAGCTGGTTGATCTTTGATCTTCGAGAAATCATTGTGGTCTCATTCTTCTGAGCTTTTGCTTCTTTGTCTTGGCTTCTGGGAAGAGAGGGATATGGTGCTGGATAATTCCTTACTTAATCCTTGCATATCTTCGTAAGATTAGACGAAGGCTTCTTTGAATTCTTTTAACAATTTGAATAATTCCGCACGCTCTTCAGGGGATAAGGTTTTGCCAATCTTAATTTCCTGAAGTAGGGATTCACTACCAATGTTAATAATTTCAAACTCATCTTCTAAAAGTTTTGCTCGATGCTCCGCCTCTCGCTTGGTTAATTACTTAACTTTGAGGAGAGTTTCATCTGCATCCTCGTTTGAGGAGGGTTGTTCATTATATTTTAAAGCATTTACTTCAGAATAATCGAGAGATAAAAAGCGAGTACAGAGAAAGTTCTTTTATTGATCTGCAAAATAGATCAGAAGAAGAACCGACTGACGCGCCCTTGTTGGGCTCTTTACATTTGATGATCTTTCAAAAGATGAGTCAGAATCAGAAAAGGAGTCTGACTCAGAGGACAAGAAGTCTATATCTGGAGGAATAAGGAGAGGGATTGTAAGCCCAATGGTTCTCCCACCTTGGCATTCCCATCTTCTTTTAATGATTCCAATACACAAGTGATTTTATATCACTAATATGTTTGAATGTCTAAGTTGTAGATCATAATTGTGCTCAGACAAGATTGCTTGGATTGAGGCCAAGAAGCTCTCATTGGACCACATTCGGAGGCCAAAGACATCGGAGATCCAAGACGCATGAAGACTTGAAGCATCAATTGAAGATCAAATTCTTTTTAGAATGTATAAGATTCAATCCTAGTTTAAATTTTAAGAGGCATAATTAAAGTAATCTAACACACCCTAAATGTTTAAGTGATTGTCCTTGTGGTGTTCCAACACCTTGGAACCCTCATAACAATCCCAACTTGGTGTAGAGTTGGAAGCCCAAAAAAACAGAATTGAAAATCTGCTTGACATAGGCTTCTCGGAACTCCGAGAGAATTCTCAGAGCTCCGAGCTCAGAACTCCGAGAGATTCCTCGGAGCTCCGAGAAATGGTCCAGTAGCATTTTTCCAACTTCTGTTTGTATTCCCGGAACTCCGAGATAAATTCTCGGAACTCAGAGGAATTTCTCGGAACTCCAAGACCACTATTTCGGGAAGAAAAATATAGCCGTTGGGACTTTGCCAGAATTACGACAATGCCCCTCAAACGGTCATATTTGGCTTTTCTATATATATGGGTATTCTCTACTTCCCAATGATCAATCCTAACACTCAAAAACTCTATTTGAACATCCAAAGAGTGATTAAAGCTTGTTTATGCCTCTCATCCTCTAGAATTAAGATTTGGATCATTAGGCCCAAATTGTACATCTTCTACAAAGTTTGTAAACCCTAGTGAGGGATTTTTGTTCTTTCTTTCTTATTCTCAAGATTGTATTCGGGCGAGTGTTCGGAGAAGCGGAGCCCACTCTCCATGGTGAGGATTGCCACCAAGGTTAAAGGCAATTGGAGTTGTAATCGGCACCGATCTTCGCCGAAGTTAAGAATATCAAATAGTGAAGTCATCAACGGGTTTGGTTGGTGGAGTGGAGTAGGCCTCGCGTTTTGAGGACCGAACCACTTTAAATCTCGGGTGCACTCTCTCCTATATCTTGCTCTATATTTTGCATTGCACTTAGGATTTAACTCGTGTGCTTATTTTTCATTCTTGATCTCTTAATCTTCAAATTTGGGTTAGAGTTTTCAAAAGTTTAAAACTTGTTAGTAACCTAAATTTTACCTCCTTATAAGTTGCCGGTAGAGTAAGTACTCGGGACCACCCTTGGAATTTCACTTAGTATCAGAGCCTTGGCTCTTAAAAGATTTTCTTTTGTTAAAATCTTTGGTAAATTTTTTTTAAAATTTTAACAAGGGAAAAATCATAAGATCTTTGGCAACTTTCTAATTGTGAAATGGCAAACATAAATGGAACCGGACTTCCGGAAGGCCATTCCACAACTAGACCTCCTTTCTTTGATGGGTCCAACTATGGACATTGGAAGACAAGGATGCGCATCTATCTTCTTTCGATAGATGTGGAGCTTTGGCATATTGTAGAAAATGGTTGCACTTTGCCTTCCAAGCCATTTGAAGAATGAAATGTTGTAGAGAAAAGGCATGCAAATTTAAATTACAAAGCTATAAACTCTTTGTTTTGCGCCTTATCTACGGAGGAGTTTAATAGAGTAGCTATTTTTTATTCCGCCAAGGTTATTTGGGATACACTTGCCGTTACCCATGAGGGAACATCAGAAGTCAAGGATTCCAAAATAAACTTGTTAAAGAGCAAATATGAAATGTTTAGAATTGGTCAAAATGAAAGTATTTTCGAAATGTATACCCGATTTTCTAAAATTTCAATTGAATTATCTAATCTTGGTAAATCTTATCCTACTGATGAGCTTGTGAGTAAGTTGCTTAGGTCACTTCCTCCTTATTGGGATCCAAAGGTCACCGCCATCCAAGAATCAAAAGATCTCAAGACGCTAACTATGGAGGAGCTTGTAGGATCTCTTATCACTCATGAGATGCTCCTCACTAGCCGTCAAGAAGAGAAGAAGCCGAAAGAAAAAGAAAAAGAAAGTCGATCTCTAGCTCTAAAGGCCTCCAAGACGGACTCATCATCCTCAAGTGAAGCGGATAGTGGTGAGGAAGAAGCATTAAGAAAATTTAAAAGCTTATGGAGAAAGAAGCATAAAAAGAATAAAAAGAAGAAGAAAGAAGAAAGTGATGTTGAGGGAGTTATAAGATGCTACAATTGCAAGAAGACGGGACACAAAAGACCGGAGTGTCCACTTCTCAAGTCATCTTCCTCAAAATACAAGGGAAAGAAGGATTGGAAGAAGAACAAGGGTCTTGTAGCCGCTTAAGATGCTTCTAGCACCTCGGGAAAGAGCTCAAGTGAAGGGGAAGCTAATAAGGATGATCTTTGCTTCATGGCACTCACCCATGAAGATGAGGTAAATTCTAACCCCTCTTGTAATTCATCAAGTAGTGATAGTGGAAACATATCTTATGATGAATTGTGCACTACCTTGCATTCTCAAATTTCAAAAAATAAAGTTAAAAAAAATCTATTTCAAAATTAGAAAATGAACTTGATGTTTTTAGAAATGAATCTTCTTCTTCCAAATCTCAAGCTAAAGCACAAATTGAAAATTTTAAACTTGAGATTGAAACCCTTAAGGGTTGTTTGGATGAGGAAACTTGCCAAATTGCTACACTCCAAAATGTGGCAAGCTCTTCCAAATCTTATGAAGATGACACAAATGATTTTTTAAATCAAATAACCCATCTTCATATTGAAAATGAAAGGTTAAGATTGTGCCTCCATGGATTCTTAAATGGTGATAAAATTATTGACATAATCTTGAAGAATGCTAGTCATAGACCTAATCATGTATTTTATGATACGACTAGTCTGTCAAACCCTCATGTTAGATGCCATTATTGTGGAATCAATGGTCATTACCAATTCTAATGTGCATCTAAAGTTAGGGATTGTGGTGGAACCAAGAAATCTTGGGTTCCCAAAGCCCCCATATGATTCTACTCATATGTGTTGAGATTAGGGGTTTACACTTAAAATTTTGTATATCTTTATCTTTGAATCCCCTCTTGTATTGAATTTGTTTTCCCAATAGGGGGAGTTCTATGTTTGTCTTTTTCCTTGAAAAATGGGGAGCTTAAAATTAAAAATTTTATCCCTTTGATTTTCTTTTACCCCATCTTTTTTATAGATGCCAAAGGGGGAGAGAAATCTAGTGTAAGGAAATAAATGTATGCTTTTATTGGAAAATCTCTTGTGCTTGTCATCATCAAAAAGGGGGAGATTGTAAGCCCAATGGTTCCCACCTTGGCATTTCCATCTTCTTTTAATGATTCCAATACACAAGTGATTTTATATCACTAATATGTTTGAATGTCTAAGTTGTAGATCATAATTGTGCTAAGACAAGATTGCTTGGATTGAGGCTAAGAAGCTCTCATTGGACCACATTCGGAGGCCAAAGACATCGGAGATCCAAGACGCATGAAGACTTGAAGCATCAATTGAAGATCAAAGTCACCCTTGGAATTTCAGGGATAAAAGTATTCGACCAGTTGGAGGGTTCTGCGTTGCCAGCATCGGTAATCATACTTTGTGGGAAAAACACAAATGCCCATGCTTTCCCTTTTGCTGGTGCGACCTTTACAGAGTAATATCTGCCCCTGATGGGATGATGAAGTCACCCTTGTCGATGAGTTTCTGGATGGCGTGCTTCAAAGAGACACATATCTCAGTCGGGTGGCCCTTCCCTTGATGATATTCATAGAAATTCCACTCACTGTAGTTTAGCGATAGTGGATTTGGGGGAGGGCTGGGTAAACGAGCAGTGAGCGTATTGTTCTTGATCAGAAACCTCATAATTGTGACCAGGTTAGATGGTAATGTGGAGAATTCCCTGTGTGACCGCAAAGGCGGTTTTTCCTCCAGTCTTCTTGCTTTTGCTTCTATCCCTGATTCATGATTTTTGGAGTATGCACGCTTTAAATGAGGGATCAGTTTGGAATTGTATTTTGATTCAGAGTTCAGCTCAAACGAGAGGATAAATTGTTTCTACTCGATAAGGTCTTGGATGGCATTTTTCAAAGCAAGACATTTATCAGTCAGGTGTCCTCTACCTTGATGGTATTCACAGTTGAAAATCCAAGGGTAGGCCCGAGTACTTATTCTAACGGCAACTTATGAGGAGGTAAAATTAGGTTCCTAACAAGTTTTAATCTTTTGAAAACTCTAACCCAATTTTGAAGATTTAAGAGATCAAAAATGGCAATCAAGCACACAAGTTAAATCATAAGTGCAATGCAAATATAAAGCAAGAGATAGAGAGAGTGCACCCGAGATTTAAAGTGGTTCGGTCCTCAAAACGTGAGGCCTACTCCACTCTACCAACCAAACCCGTTGATGGCTTCACTATGTTGATCTTCTTAACTTCGACGAAGATCGGTGCCAATTATAATTCCAATTGCCTTTAACCTTGGTGGCAATCCTCACCATGGAGAGTGGGCTCCGCTTCTCCAAACACTCACCCGAATACAATATTTTGAACAAGAAAGAAAGAAAAAAAATCCCTCACAAGGGTTCACGATATTTGTAGAAGATGTACAAATTGAAGCCTATGATCCAAATCCTAATTCTAGAGGATGAGAGGCATAGACAAGCTTGATTCACTCTTAGGATATTCCAATAGGTGTTTAGAGTGTTAGGATTGATAATTGGGAAGTTTAGAATACCCATATATATAGAAAAACCAAATATGACCGTTTGAGGGACATAGTGGTAAATCTGGCAAAATCCCCAACGGTCATAATTTCTTCTCGAACAAGTGGTCTCGGAGTTCCGAGATATTTTCTCGGAGTTCCGAGAATTTCTCTCGGAGTTCCGGGAATACAAACAGAAGTTGGAAAAATGTTACTGGACCATTTCTCGGAGCTCCGAGGAATCTCTCGGAGTTCCGAGAAGCATATTTCCAGCAAATTTTCAATTTATATTTCTTATTCATTTGGGCTTCCAACTCTACACCAAGTTGGGATTGTTTATGAGGGTTCCAAAGTGTTGGAACACCACAAGGACAATCTCTTAAACATTTTAGGGTGTGTGAGATTACTTTATTTATGGCTGTAAACACCTAAACTAGGATTGGATCTTTGCATTCTAAAATGACTTTAATCTTCAATTGTGATGCTTCAAGTCTTCATGCGTCTTGGATCTCCGATGTCTTTGGCCTTCCTAATGCAGTCCAATGAGAGCTTTTTGGCCTTAATCCAAGCAATCTTGTCTTAATACAATCATGATCTACAACTTACACATTCAAACACATTAGTGATATAAAATTACTTGTGTATTGGAATCATCAAAAGAAGATGGGAATGCCAAGGTGGGAACCATTGGGCTTACAATCTCCCCCTTTTTTATGTTGACAAGCACAAGAGATTTTCCAATAAAAGCATACATATATTTCCTTACACTAGATGTTTTTTCCCCTTTGGCATCGATAAAAAAGATGGGGGTAAAAGAAAATCAAAGGGATAAAATTTTCAATTTTAAGCTCCCAATTTTTCAAGGAAAAAGACAAACATAGAACTCCCCCTATTTAAAGTTTTTATTCAACATAAGAGGGGATATTTTAAACAACCATACAAAGATATTCAATTTTAAGTGCAAGCCCCTAATCTAAAAACACATATGAAGAGAATCATATGGGGGCTTTGGGAACCCAAGATTTCTTGGTTCCACCACAATTCCTAATCTTAGATGCACATTGGAATTGGTAGTGACCATTGATTCCACAATAATGGCATCTAACATGAGGGTTAGATAGACTAGTCCTATCATAAAATACATGATTAGGTCTATGACTAGCCTTCTTCAAGATTATGTCAATAATTTTATCATCATTTAGGAATCCATTGAGACATAATCTTAACCTTTCATTTTCATTATGAAGATGGGTTATTTGATTTAGAAAATCATTAGTGTCATCTTCATAAGATTTGGAAGAGCTTGCCACAGTTTGGAGTTTAGTAATTTGGCAAGATTTCTCATCCAAACAACCCTTAAGCGTTTCAATCTCAAGTTTAAATTTTTCAATTTTTACTTTAGCTTGAGATTTGGAAGAAGAACATTCATTTTTCAAAACATCAAGTTCATTTTCTAATTTTGAAATAGATTTTTTAAGAACTTTATTTTTTGAAATTTGAGAATGCAAGGTAGTGCACAATTCATCATAAGATATGTTTCCACTATCACTACTTGATGAATTACAAGAGGGGTTAGAATTTACCTCATCTTCATGGGTGGGTGCCATGAAGCAAATATCATCCTTATTAGCTTCCCCTTTACTTGAGCTTTTGCCCGACGTGCTTGAAGCATCCCAAGCGGCGATGAGACCCTTATTCTTCTTCCAATCTTTCTTCTTTCCCTTGTACTTTGAGGAAGATGAGTTGAGAAGAGGGCACTCCGGTCTTTTGTGTCCCGTCTTCTTACAATTATAGCATCTTATTCCTCCTTCTACTTCACTTTCTTCTTTCTTCTTCTTTTTGTCCTTTTTGTGCTTCTTTCTCCATTAGCTTTTGAATTTTCTCAAAGCTTCTTCTTCATCACTATCCGCCTCATTTGAGGAAGATGAGTCCGCTTTCACCTTGAGTGCTAAGGATCTACTCTCTTTTTCTTTCTCTTTTGGCTTCGTCTCCTCTTGTCGGCTAGTGAGGAGCATCTCATGAGTGATAAGAGATCCTACAAGCTCCTCTATAGTTAGCGTCTTGAGATCCTTTGATTCTTGTATTGCGGTGATCTTTGGATCCCAATGTGGAGGAAGTGAGCTAAGCAACTTACCAACAAGCTCGTCAGTAGGATAAGATTTACCAAGATTAGCTAATTCATTTGATATTTTAGAAAATCGGGTATACATTTCGGAAATACTTTCATTTTGACCCATTCTAAACATTTCATATTTGCTCTTTAACAAGTTTATTTTGGAATCTTTGACTTGTGATGTTCCCTCATGGGTAATGGCAAGAGTATCCCAAATAACCTTGGCGAAATAAAAAAGAGCTACTCTATTAAACTCCTCCGTAGATAAGGCGCAAAACAAAGAGTTTATAGCTTTGTAATTTAAATTTGCATGCCTTTTCTCTACAACATTCCATTCTTCAAATGGCTTGGAAGGCAAAGTGTATCCATTTTCAACAATATGCCAAAGCTCCACATCTATAGAGAGAAGATAGATGTGCATCCTTGTCTTCCAATGTCCATAGTTGGACCCATCAAAGAAATGAGGTCTAGTTGTGAAATGGCCTTCCGGAAGTCCGGTTCCATTTATGTTTGCCATTTCACAATTATAAAGTTGCCAATAATCTTATGATCTTTCCCTTGTTAAAATTTTAAAAAAAAATTTACTAAAGATTTTAAGAAAAGAAAATCTTTTAAGAGCCAAGGCTCTGATACCAAGTGAAAATCCAAGGGTAGGCCCGAGTACTTATTCTAACGGCAACTTATGAGGAGGTAAAATTAGGTTCCTAACAAGTTTTAATCTTTTGAAAACTCTAACCCAATTTTGAAGATTTAAGAGATCAAAAATGGCAATCAAGCACACAAGTTAAATTCTAAGTGCAATGCAAATATAAAGCAAGAGATAAGAGAGAGTGCACCCGAGATTTAAAGTGGTTCGGTCCTCAAAACGCGAGGCCTACTCCACTCCACCAACCAAACCCGTTGATGGCTTCACTATGTTGATCTTCTTAACTTCGGCGAAGATCGGTGCCAATTACAATTCCAATTGCCTTTAACCTTGGTGGCAATCTTGTCTTAATATAATCATGATCTACAACTTAGACATTCAAACACATTAGTGATATAAAATCACTTGTGTATTGGAATTATCAAAAGAAGATGGGAATGCCAAGGTGGGAACCATTGGGCTTACAATAGTACTCTCCGTTGTTCCAAGTTCTTGGCAAAGGGTTAGGAGGTGAACGAAGTATGAGCAAGAACAACTTCTTTTCACGGAGAAGTACTCTCATGACGGTAGAAGTATTGGCAGGCAAAGGAGAAAATTCCCTTTGAAGTTTTTTTATGAAGGTAAGCCCTCGAGGTGCTTTGCTGTGTTACAAGATGACCGGCGTTTCAGAAGCTCATGCGATTTCCTTTACTGCGTTAACTTCTTCAAGTAGATGGGGTTTCTGAATAATAGCATCAGGAAAAAATTGAGCATCATTAATCCATCTACGAACCATGCGGGCCTCTATTTTGCTCTCAGTGTCTATGAAGCACTTTAGACTTGCGAAGCAATGATCGGCCATGTTACGCAGGGGGAGGGGAGTGAGGTTCTGTTGCCTTATCTCAGTTCTCTCTTGTAGAAAGAGATCCAACATTGGTTCTATCGGCGGTTGCAGATCCTGAATGTCCTAGAACAGGTCCGAAGGTTCTGCCATGATGGCGAGAAAAGTTTGAAGGATCAAAAGATTCTGAAATTTCTACCGAAGGAGTGGGAATTTGAGAATTAGGTAGATCCAAGGTTTTCTTAAGACGAGCTTGCGTAACGGACCAGGCTTTTGACTTCTTGGGTATGATGATTTCAAGTATAAAAAACTTTCTTCCTGCAGATGGGAATATACACACTAGTTTTAGTACTTTTTCATGTAAGGAAAGAAGAGTTATGCAAATAATCAGATGATTACAAACAAAATTTAATTTAATTTATATGTCTAATCAATTTTTACAATTTGTTCAAGAAGGCATGTGCTAGCCTGACTTCTAACGACAATTTTACAAAACGTTTGCAAAAAAGGAGAGAACAGCTTGATATCTTCTTTATAGAAGCAGTCCATGGGGAGGTGATTATGAGCCAAGCGGACGGTAGCAGGGTGCTGGATGGCTTCTGGAGGTCTTTTATCCGAAGGGACGCATGACAGGAGTGCGGAGTGGTAATCGGAATGTATCATGTCAGGGGATTGTCCAGGGACAAGAGATAGCTATGCGAAACTTTAGACATAGCCATATGTAAAGCAGAGTTGGACATCCTCTAAAAGGGAGATGAGGATACAGAGAGACGATGTCTAACAAGTATGGAAGGTATTAGGTTGGCATCTAATGGCTACAATAGATTCTAGATATAGAAGATACTTTGTGTACACACCAAATATATGAGCTTCTTAACATCGTTGTTGGAATGTTATATCTTCTAGGTCTCCTTCTGGGATATAGGCATCAATAAGCCTATATATGTAAAGACCGTCTGAGGGTCCCCCGGGTCTTATTCTAGCATGCAAAGCAGCCGAAGATATGTGAATTTGCTGATTCTAAACCAAGTTCGGGATAGATGATGGGTCTGCTTCACAGATACTACATAAAAAGTGTACAGCATTTTTCAAAAGTGGGACACACTTCCAGAAGACCAAAGCGAAAGACGCAATACCGAGGGTCCCAGTATTAAGTATTAAGTTGTTGCTTTGAGGAGATTCCAATCTATTGGGATGGATTTGTACAGGGAGAGGGTTTTGCTCATGCTGAGTGAAATGACTGAACCATGAATAGCTTCTTGACTCACCCTAACTTCGTATCTATTCAAACATCATATCAGTAGACATGGTCTGTTCCGTACAGAAGATGACAAGGAAATTTTCAAACAAACAAAAAGATTGATGCAATACCTATGCACATACTTTTTATTTATTGACATTTCGTTTTTCTTTTACACAGAGGCCTTTAACAGGCCATTTACAAAACAAAAGACGGTAAAAGAAAAGACGGTGTTCTCTATCTTCCGTTCGGGCTGATCAACGTCCAAGAGTAGAGGTTCCCTGAAGGACATCCCTTTCTAGCAAGGAATAGTAATTGATTGCTACTTCATTTGCATGTGGAGTAGCTAGCTCATGAGTGGACACAGTCTCCGTGTTCTTCCATTTAAGAGTAAATGGTCTTGGCGAGATCATTAGAGAATTCCTGCGGAGGAAAGAAGCGAACGATTGGTTCAATGACCTCTTGCTTAGCTCCATATTGACGCATGATACGCTTTGGGATGTAGAAAGAAGTGTTGTTAAAACCAAGGAGTTATATGTAGGAAGATCTAGGTGTTGACATGACAGTTTGATAATACCCACGAATTCTCCAATAAATGTTTTCAGATTTTAGGCTAGACATCCATGCATACCAGTCAGATACTATCTCCAAGTGTTGAAAATGGTGCCACTCACGGTAATTGTAAATGGAGACTTCTAACCGGGTACCTGGGGTGGCGATGTAAAGTTTGAACCAAAGTCAGATGTATAGAAGGATAGGAAAACCTGTAAACTGACGGGTAGGATCTTCTCGGACTTCGTCTAATCCAGTCAGAGTTTCGTCTAGAATGATAGGTACGGGATTGGCTTTATCACGAACCTGATCCAATATACTTAGAATGCCAAAAGAAGCTTCGCCGGAACTTTGCCTTGTGAGGAATTTGGCATATACGCAAAATAAGAGAGCCCTATGCCGGGCTGCTTGATAAACAAGATCATCCATGTCCTGAGTAGGAGAAAAGGCCTCAATTAACTGGTTGACGAGAACTCCTTCTGAAGTCATGAAGTCTGAGGGGTCTTGCCCTTGGGTGCAGAAAAGTTGCTTAACTCGTTGAACATAACCCGGCCTGACAACAGGTCTGACAGAGGGTCCTCCTCTGGTACCCTGAACAACGTACAAAATTCCTCATAGGTGGGACATATTTCTTCTAATCCGAAACGGAAACATGGTTGTCTTTATCCTAGCATAGAGCAGCAACTCTGAGAAAATTCCAATCGACATGAATGGAAGGGAGTAAGGGAAAGTACTGCTTGAAGAGGTTGGTGAAACACCAGCTGAAATTGAAATTTTCAACGATATAGAAGTTGTGAATCCAATCATCCAAGTATTTCCTTGCGGACCATGATCTACCTATACGGAAGACAGAGAACAAAACAAGGTAAAACATTTGCTTTTGTATTTTTTGTAAATTTTTTTAAAAAAATTTTCTCAAATTTAACAGAATTTTGGCAGATCCTGGACATGTGAGGGGCTGAAAGCGAGGTCTACCCCTGCGATCTGAGAATGGGAGAACACCCCTGAAAGATTGAATTTGATCAGGATTCAGATAACCCTGATCTTGAGATGATAACTGGACAGAGGACCGACACTGTCGCCGACAATGGATTGGCTGGGATATCCTCTCGTAAGAGGATATATTTATTTGAACGGCGCTCTAACACATTGGTCATAAAAAGGTATACAAGATAGGTTTCTGTCCCAAAGTGAAGACAACATGACCTGGATATGACTCCCAAATTATGAATAAGACACTGGTCGGAAAAGAGGGGTCTATCTTTATGAAGGAAGATAGAGATAATTTGGGCAGAGCGTTGCCGCTGTCTGACCATAACAGGTGGTTGAGATGAGTCTAACCTTTCAGAAAGACTGACTTGAATTTGAGCAGAGCTCGGATATTGTGACCATAACAATGGTCATGACAGGGTTATCTTTGTACCAGAAGATGGGTTAAGTTTGGGCAGAGCTTCGCCGCCACGAACCATAACAAATGGTTCAAAAAGTCTATCTCTGTGTGGAGAGATAAACTCGAACAGGGATTCAACCGGGATAATTGGGACAGAGCTTTGTCATCCCAACTATGAAAATTCTAGGAAGATCTATTCTGTGTGGAGAGACAAACTTAAATAGGGGTTTAACCGGAATAACTGGGACAAAGCTTTGCCGTCTTGATCATGACGATGGTCAGGACATAGCTAGGCTCGAAGAAGTAGTAGAGCTTGATGAGGCTGAGACCAGGACGGTCTGAACATTTATTTGAGCAGAGCTCCGCCTCTTTGACCATAACGATGGTTAGGACGGGTCTGAACTCGATAAATAGTAGAGCCTGATGAGGCTGAGACCAAGACGGTCTGGATAGGGAGATGATTGAGGGATTGCAATAATTTTTAAAAGATGGGACCAGAATGAGGGCGTGTTTTGGCTAAGCTCATTAACCATACGACGGACATTCTTCCAGGGTACAATGGTTTGCTTATCCAAGGAATGTGATAGTATAGTTTTTCAAACATGACTTTGGACAAAACCAAATGTTAGATATAACCTCTAATTTTGGGTAATTTGAATTGCGACCGAGTGCACATCGGACTAGGGTAATGACATCCCTAGCAAGAATTGAAGCAACCAAGGGACACCTTTCTAGACTCGCTCAACATGCCCGCAGTGGGCTAGAGGTATAGTGTATCCCTATTTTGGATGACGCTCACATCTCTTGAGAGTAACTGGTAGGCTTACCTAACTCTAAGCTCAACATGTCCTTAGACAGGACATGGTAACATCTACGTGCACAATATGCTGGGCTATGCAGGGGATGAAGACTTGAAGGTCCCTCTTGCCATTGTGATTAAACAACACTTGCTAGGGGTAACCCAGGGTGGCGTGAACTTAATACATCATCGTTTTAATGCCACCACAAGGGCAACTTGCAAAGAGGTGGTGCTTTCACCGCAAATGGATGTGAGACCAGCAAATTCGGGTGATGAAATCCCAAATACAACCGAATCCGTTCCAAGGGCTAGTCACTCCTGGGTAAATAGGTATGCAAGTGGGCGATGAACTCCCATGGTGTGTGAGTGAAAATTAAAACAAAGTGGTAAACCAAGGTGCCTCCCGGGGCGTTTTCGTGTAATTTAATTGCGAGCATTGGCTCAAACAATTTTGCGGCAATTTTGAGCATTGGCTCTTAGCAATCCCTGTAGAAAAGGCGCAACAAGTATATATGTACTGAAAAAGTAAATCTAACACTTGTTTATTTTTGCTGGTTAGGAGCGTTCACAACTTGCAAAAAAATTCACAGCTTGCGAATACCCCTGAAGGCTACATCGGGTTAAGGATAACCCAAGAAAGGAAAAAGATCAAATTAGTTGATTTCTGATTCTTAAAAAATACCAATTCAGTTATAGAGAGCTATAACCTTTTCATTTGATAACAGGCTCTGCTTGAGAGGGATTATCATATTTAAGTTTCTCCCCAGCAGAGTCGCCAGTCTATGGGAGCCGGTTTTTTTCCGCGTTTGCGCAGGACGATAGGGGATTACCACAATCGGGTTATACATAGGGGGTGTTATTTGATATGCGCTACTTGCAGACTCAGGACCATAGTCCTAACTTCGCAATTTTAGAGAAACTCAGAGTCGCCACCTAGGTTAGGGCCTAGGACCCATGTCTATTCTTCCAAGGAAATGAGTAACAACTCGAATTTCGTTGGAAGAATAGTAATCAGGAGTTCCTTTGCTCCGGGCCTAGAACCTTATATTTTACTCTGTTTGCTTGAGGCACGGTCCTTACAGATATCCATGTAAGGGTTATGGTTACAATTGGGGAAGGTAATAAGCACCCCTCTCGCCTAGCTGAATCCGATCTCTTAAATTAGATTGGCATTTTTTGAAGGATTTGAAATGACATAATTTGATTTTATTTTCCTTGTTAGATTATGCTTAATTATGAACGTAAATGGAGTGAATTTACAAAAGAAAATGAAAATAAGCGATGATTAACCTGATCGGTGCTGTAAGTTGTTTGGGGCTCCGAAAGGAACTCGCAACTACTTACGATCAGGTTAACTTAAATCAAACGGAAAATGATTGTACAGAAAGTAAAAGTAAAGCAGAGGGTTTTATATCGTAAGTTCAGGGGCAATTTGTGCGCCCCAGATCCTATGATGTCACCACCTCGTACTTTACTGTGCAGAAAGCTGTAAATTACAGAAAGTAAAACAAAAGAAAGATAGCGGGGTTTATATAAGTTCGCCGTGGACCGGAGAACTTATCACCACCACGTACCTTACTTTCGTAAAGCAGTAAAGTGCAGAAAGTAAAAGCAAGTTGGAGGGATTTTTGTCTCGAGCCTTCGGCCGTAGCGGAACAAGTCTCTTTGACATCTCAACCTAGTACCTTGTGTCGAAAGCTGTAAAGTGCTGGAATTAGTAAAATGCATATAGAGGGGCTTGACACCACGAATGATGAAACCTACCCTATAAGTTTCTTAAATACACAACTGTAAAGTAAAGGGATTACATTTTTTTAGGTTTGTATCGTAAGTTGCTTGCAGCAGAGCCTGATTTCGCATCTTACTTTACAACAGAAAAGTAACTGGATTATCCTTGTTTTAAATTTGTATCGTAAGTTGCTTGCAGCAGAGCCTGGTTTCGCAACTTACTTTACAACAGAAAAAGTGAATGGATTACCCTTGTTTTAGGTTTGTATCGTAAGTTGCTTGCGGCAGAGCTTGATTTCGCAACTTACTTTACAATAGAAAAAGAAAATGGATTACCCTTATTTTAGGTTTGTATCGTAAGTTGCTTGCGGCAAAGCCTGATTTTGCAACTTACATTACAATAGAAAATGTAAATGGATTGCCCTTTATTTTTTAGGTTTGTATCGTAAGTTGCTTGCGGTAGAGCCTGATTTCGCAACTTACTTTACGACCCCGCTTTGAAAACACACAACTGGAAAATAAATAAATTACATCTTACCAGTGAAAATTGGGCAGTGTAACCGCGCTTGTTTGAGAAGAACCTTCGAGGCTCCGGAGAAATCGGCGGCGTAACGGCGTTGTGTTACAGAATCGCCTCCCAGTTTGTCAAGATTTCAGCAGAACAACGGCACTCCTATTGAAAAATACCTCGTAGTTCTGCGAAATTCGGCAGAACAACGGTGCAAAAAGGAAAAGAAGCTCTGAACCTTCAGAAATTTGGCGGAATGCCGACGTCAGAAAAGAGCTACCTAGTGTTCCTCTACTTTCTCTCTACTAAAGCAAGCTAACTAGGTTTTTTTTTCTGCAGAGGTTTGAGACTTGAAAAGGGAAGAAATACACCGAAATAAGGTGTGTACACCAGAGAGGGAGAGAGAGAGAGAGAGACGAGAATGAGAGAGAGGGAGGAGAAGGAATGAAAAATCCCTTACCCCCTCTCCTCTATTTATAGTGGAGGGGGGTATTTCAGTTATTGTGCGGGGTGACATCACCCCCAAAAAGGTGGGTGATGTCACACCACACCCCCTATTTTGTCCTCTCTTAGTTTCGTCCCGTAGTGTTTTCATTTTCGGTCGTCCATATCTCTCCCGATTGGACTCCGATTCACACGTGGTGAAGTCCATTGGATTCCTTGTCTCTGTGGCTTTCTAATGAACCAGAAATCGGGTGCTTTCAGGAAGTCGGGTGTCGTTTGGATGCAAAAAAAGAATTTCGGACCCAGAGCTAACCTACCGATTGGGAATCTCGTGTGCAGATGGGCTTATCAGTTTGTGCCGTAAATGGCGGGTGCTGAGTAGACAGGCTTCTGGTTTGACAAAAAAGTCGTTTGCTGTGTGAAAACAGGGTTTTCGGTAATTCGGGAACGGTTTTTTCGTCCAGTAGTGATTTTCGTGGGTCATCTATATCTCTTCCGATTGGACTCCGATTCGCACATGGTGATGTCCGTTAGATTCCTTGTCTCCAGGGCTTTCTAATGAACAAGAAATCGGGTGCTTTCGGGAAGTCAGGTGTCGTTTGGATGTAAAAAGAGAGTTTCAAACCCAAAGTTAACCTGCCAATTAGGAATCTCGTGTGCAGACGGGCTTATCAGTTTGTGCCAATAAATGGAGGGTGCTGAGCAGACAGGATTCTAGTTTGACGAAAAAGTTGTTTGCTGCGTGAAAACAGGCTTTTCGGTAATTTGGGGACGGCTTTTTCATCTTGTAGTATTTTTGTCTTCGGTCGCCCACATCTCTTCCAATTGGACTCCGATTCGCTTGTGGTCAGGTCTATTGGATTCCTTTTCTGCAAGGCTTTCCAATGGACCGGATGTTTTCGAGAAGCAGGGTGCCCTTTAGATGCCAAAAGAGAGTTTCAGACCCAAAATTGACCTGCTAATTTAGAATGTTGTGTGCAGACGGGTTTACCGACAGATGCCGTAAATGGTGGGTGCCATGTGAACAGGCTTTGGGTTCGCCGAAAAAAGAGGGTGCTATGTTAAAACATGCTTTCGGTGGTTGAAAACGGCTTTAGAAAATTATTTGGTACCCTAAAGAGAGATAGAGAGAAACGTAACTTGTGCTCTAGAACTCGTCATAAGGTTCTTCCTCGCATCACCTATCACTAATACTACCTTGACAAAATTGGGTGTCTACAAAAGACTGAATTTATCATCAATAGATCAAGAGATAGATTATGATCATGTGAGTGGCGAATAGAAGCCACTGACCAGGTTTAGATCTGAAAGATAAATTGATATAATTGATTGGATTAGATAGGAAAGCCTCACTAAATAAGAACCCCTAATCTAATAATCAATAAATATCGATATATATAAATATATATATATATATATATATATATATATATATATATATATATATATAAATCTATATCCTAACCAGAGGCATCATCCCTAGTCTAATCTAACGGAGTCAAGGAAGTCTTGACTCATGACAGACTGATAAGTGTACCAGGACCGTGTTGTAGCCACATAAGGTGAGCTACCCTAGTCTATAAATAGGACAAGGCCCCTAACTCTAGGCTCCACATGTGTAAGCAACACATGTCCGTCCCTATATGCAAACAAATGACAAATGCAAGATATAGAGGGGGTAAGGTAGAGGTCCACCTGGCCAGGTGCATAGTTACTTGTATACTATGAGTTCCCTCCAATCTACGAACTATGCTCGTTTTACACACGAAGTGTCCAAGTGTTGAATGTACTACTAGTACGGTGATGCCCTAGAGGGCGGGTATAGCCCTCACGATTCCTGCTCATAGTACCCCGAATAGGTCATCTGATATCACATCCTCAACAAACCATAGCAAAAAGTAACCACAAACTAGGATAATATGTATAGGGATGAGAGTGGTGTGTGAGCTCTTATTTTATTTACGCACCTACTTGGTGCCCCTAGTTTTCTAATGATAAAGTTCCCATTTGAAATTATTTTTACCCAAATTTCTTCAAAATTAATTAAAATGGCATTTTTATCAAAGTTAGGCAATATTTCAAAAGATCCCCAGCAGAGTCGCCAGCATGTGGACCTGCGAACTCGAGGCTGCCCGAGGGGCCTCTCGATCTCCACATGATAAAGAGCTTTGCCAAGGCTCTCTCAAAGTAGCGCCCTCACAGCATGAGTTAATGGCGAGTGCGATACCTCTTGATTCGGAGTAGAAACTCGGAACCAAGACGTACCTAAAAGTAAGAAAGAATCGTCATCCATGGATAGGCCATGGAACCCAAAAAATATACTATGTCGCAACGGATAACCAGAGACAACAAGGGTCCATACCTAGTTATGAGTTGGGGAAAATATCAACATGTAGTTGAAATCGAGCATTGAAGCTTAGGGGTGCAAATAAGTAGTGCCAATACCAAGAACTCAGAGGTACTTTGTAATTTTTTCCAATTTTTTGGAGAAACCAAGAGAAAAGCAAGGGACATCAAAATAAAGGTTTTTAACAGGATTCTGAGGCCACTCGGGCTCTGCAGAGGCTTCACAATGATTCACAAATGGACATTTTTCGGGTTTCTCAGATTTTTTTCTTTCATGCTTGGAGCACGGTTTCAAAAATAGGTCAGGAACATGAGACTTGAGTCTAGGAGACTTTGAATTTGGTTTCAGGACTCGGGTTTCAGGAAAATTATTCGATTTTGGGATTTTTAGGGTCCGATCAAAATGGGGTGTCTACAGATACTTTCGAAGTACATGCTTGGACTTTTGATGAGACCTCTGTTCCTTTGCTTGAGCAATCGTTCTGCTGTTATCACAATACAGCGTAATAGGTCTCTCGACAAAGGGTACGACTCCAAGGTCGTCAAAAAACTTTTGCAGCAATACTGCCTCCTTCGCTGGTTCACTCACAGTGATGTAGTCAGCCTCAGTCATGGAATCTGCTATGGTGTCTTGCTTACAACTTCTCCATGACACTGCCCTATTCACTAAGGTGAAAACAAAACTCGATGATGATTTCATGTCATCAATGTCAGACTGAAAGTCTGCATCAGTAAAACCAGAAACGAGTAACTCGTCTGCACCGTAAACTAAACAATAATGTTTAGCTCTCCTAATATACTTGAAAATATGTTTAATTGTTGTCCAATGCTCTATACCTGGGTCCGACTGATATTTGCTAACCACACTTACAGAGTGACAGATATCTGGTCTTGTACATAACATAGCATACATAAGAGTTCCCACAGCCGAAGCGTAGGGAATGTTGTCCATAACTCGCTTATCCTCAGGTGTCTTGGGTGACATCTTCATGGATAGCATGATTCCATGCCTGAAAGGAACTAATACTTTCTTGGAATCTGCCATGTTGTACCTCTCCAATATCTTATCTATGCAACTTTCTTGTGATAGCCCAAGCTTCATGTTCTTACAGTCCCTAAACAATTTAAGTCCTAGAAGGATTGAAGCTTTTCCCATATCTTTCATAGCAAATGTGCTCGAAAGTCACAACTTTGTACTTGATAGCATTCGTACATCATTTCCAATGAGAAGGATGTCATCTACATAAAGAAAAAGAATATTACCACAGTCCCACTGACCTTCTTGTAAACACAAGCCTCATCCACATTTTGACAGAAGCGAAACTCTTTGACTGCTTTATCAAAACGAAGGTTCCAACTACGAGAAGCTTGCTTCAATCAATAAATAGATCTTTGAAACTTGCGTACTCTTTGACTACCCTCTCCAGCAGCTTCAAAACCCTCTGGCTGGACCATATAAATATCTTCCTAAATGTTTCCATTCAAGAAAGCGATTTTAACATCCATCTGCCAGATTTTGTAATCATAGTGTGCAGAGATGGCTAGTAATATCCTAATAGACTTTAGCATGGCTACTGGTGAGAAGGTTTCTTCATAGTCAATACCATCCTTTTGACTATAACTCTTCGCCACTAGCCTAGCCTTATAGGTCTCCACCTTTCCGTCAGGGCCCTTCTTCCTCTTGAAGATCCATTTGCATCCAATGGGTTTAATAACCTCTGTGGACCCCAATCTGAGAGGACCGGTGCCGAGGAACGCGAGATCCCTCCTGCAATCCTCTAAGATCTCCACAATGTGAAGGAGAGCTCTACCAAGGAACTCTCGAAATAGGTGCCACTCTCACAGCACAGCATGAGTGGCGATACAAAACAAATGAGATACATCCTGATCTGGAGCCAGGGCTCGAAACCAAGATATACCTAAAAATAACTCAGAGTCGCCATCCATGGATACGCCATGGAACTAAAAACAAATGCTCTGCTTGCAACAGATAACCAGGGATACAGAAGGTCTGTGCCTGATGACGAATGGAGAAGGTCCGAAGAGCACCCCCAATTCGCCCCGAGTGCGAACACTTGGTCTCTTATGCCATTTATTATTAACCTTGAAGAGTTTTAGGCGAAAATCATGTGAAATGGGAACACGCATCTCCGAGAAAACGTCTATCTAATCATGCATGTCTCGGAGATGAAAATAAGCACACACACAAAAAAACTGAAATAAATGTCACCTAAGAATAGCTAGGTTACTAGTGACATGCCTAATAGGTGTCTAAGTTCTGGTGGACGAACACATGCATGCTACAGCTATAGGTATAAGTCTGTACAGGAAAGGAAATAAAAAATTAACAGTTAATCATGAATAGTAAATGAAATAAGGAATAAACAAAATGCCAGGCAAATAACAGAATAATGAAATAAAAACCTACGGCGTGCACATAGCGCCTATGTACAATGGGGCGAATACATAGCGCCTAATATAAAATCCTAATACATCTCATCTAGAAAGCAGTAAATGACAGATAGCAATTGCAATAATAAAAACCCATGGCGTGCACATAGCGCCTATCTACAATGGGGCGAATACATAGCGCCTAATATAAAATCCTAACACATCTCATCTACAAAGCAGTAAATGACAGATAGCAATTGCAATAATAAAAACCTATGGCGTGCACATAGCGCCTATCTACAATGGGGTGAATACATAGCGCCTAATATAAAATCCTACCACATCTCATCTAGAAAGCAGTAAATGACAGATAGCAATTGCAATAATAAAAACCTATGGCGTGCACATAGCGCCTATCTACAATGGGGGGAATACATAGCGCCTAATATAAAATCCTAACACATCTCATCTAGAAAGCAGTAAATGACAGATAGCAATTGCAGTAATAAAAACCTATGGCGTGCACATAGCGCCTATCTACAATGGGGCGAATACATAGTGCCTAATATAAAATCCTAACACATCCCATCTAGAAAGCAGTAAATGACAGATAAAAAATGCAGTAATTCAGTAAAGTGTTACAGCTAAGAAGATAAACCTGTGCAATGAGCAAACGTCAGTAGATGATAATAAAAAGATAATAATCAATAACCTAATAATGATAGAGAATTACAGCTAAGCACGTGAGAACTAACAGCAAAGCAGGTAAGAGCTGCAACTAAGCAAGTAGGTAAAACACATAAGCAGGTAAATGCTATAGCTAAGCACGTAAGTAAGCAAGGAAATGAACACACGCTATCATGATCCTATGCGAAAATCATTATCAATATGCAAACATAAACCCTCAAGTGCTAATAACAGACCCTAAGACTCTAACGATTTCGCCCGAGTCCTTGGATGGTCTGATGTTCATCCAAAGAGGCCTACGTATCCCCGCCTCCACGAGAATCAAGGCAACGTAGTTCTTCGCACCTATTCTAAGCTATGATGCCTAAGACATCTAGACCTCTATCCTAGACTCGACCTAAAAGACCGGACTAGTTATTAAAGCTTCTTATGCGATTATTTGAATTCCAGTGGATTGTGGATTTTAGGACACCCTATATGCCCTAACTAAACGCAGGTTAGCCCTAAGCTAATGCAGGTGGTTCCTACAACCTACGTGTAACTAGGTTGTGCGTCCTAAGGAAAACAATGGGATCACTAGCGCATCCTAGACCTAGTCATCAGTCGGCGATGTGAATCGCCAACTGACCGGACGGAGACGTAACAAACCCCTAACTCTAACACAAACACAAACAAACCACACAACACATTAAAGACAAACTCATAACTCTAAAAGAAACTCTCTATCTAGGAAAAACTCCTAACTCTGGAGGAAGAGCTTTTTGAAAGTACGGTTTTAAAGGTTTTTGAAAGATTTTCAAAGTTTATTTACAAAGTTTGGCTGGACTTGGGATATGGATCCCAAGCTGCACTACGTACCTCGTGGAAGAGGATCAAGCCAACGTAGTTCAAAAGCAAACTTTCCTAACTACGCACAAAAAACTCAACACTTTAGATTTTTTTAAAGGTTTTTGATATTTTCAAATGCTTTTGATGTGTTTTTATATTTTTGGTGATTAAAAGTGTATTAACACCCTTTTCGGCTAAAGGGAATCCGATAGAAGAGCCTCTATACCCACCATATCACGGTAGGGTATTAAAGAGGGAAACGGGATCCCTAAAGCCTTGGGGGAAAGAAGACAAACGAGGGAACTAAACTTCCGATACGAGAAAAATAATCTCAAAGAGATGACCAAAAGCTGATGAGGCTTAGCCAGTACCCAAAAGAGACGAGTTCTAACCTGCGAGGGAAAACCCTAAATAAACGAGAGATGAAAAACCTCTAACCCAAAGGGTAAACTTCTAATCAAAAGGGGACAGACAACAAAAAACCTATACGAAGAACCATTAAACAATCGGTCACTAAGGAAGGGTCCTAACTGGTTAAACACTCTAAGAGGAGGGAATCCCTTAACCTACGAAAACTCTAAGGCAAGAAGGGAAGAGATTGGCTCAAGAAACGTTCCATCGTCGCCGAAGCCCGACAAAGTGTTCCCAAAATCGATGGAATCCCGAAACTCAAAAATGATCCCGAGGAACGTGCAAAGAATAGTCCCAAAAAAGAAAGAAAACCCCTCAAACCCTGTGAAGACCCTAAGATGGGGAAAATGATAGAAAGGGCAAGGGGCTGGCTCAAGAAACATTCCGTCATCGCCCTTTTACCCCTTCTGAAATGCCGAGACCGAAACTCCAAACCATCTGAATTCAAAGGTCAAGCTTCACCCCTGTGCTAGCAAGATTATACTTTGAGTCCAAAATTGCGGGAAGGTGGGAACTAAATATCACGATAGCATTATCCAGACAGGCATGCTAAGAACAACCAAATCAGGACAAACTGAAGCTCAAAGCCAAACCACGCCACAACTCTTTACATGGAAGAGGGACATACAACTTTCACAAATGGGAGGTTATGATAGAGTAAAATCCTACAGCACGCCTCTTACTAACAATGAGTTTCCTCAATGAGCTGGGAGCAGACACTCTCTTGCAAGAGAAGATTTTTCGTTATATTTATTTCAGAAACATAAGACTCATCCATTACTTTCAGAAAAATAACATCTGTTTCCATTGAGCTCCTAACCTGCCGCTACATATTCTTATGACTACTTCTTTAAGAAAATACACACAAAGCACTCAATCCAGTTAATACATACTAATGCGAAATCATAGCTCCAAAGCCATGCACATGAACATACACCATTAAATGCATTAATAAAGGGGAAATGGAAACTATGGGCCATAAAGAATTTCTGAAATTTCTGATAAAAATAACCACTACACATCCTTGACAGCATCTCCTCAATAAAAATTACCACGGATTATAACTTAAAAAAAATGACAACTTCGAGACCATACGCAAAGGATTTTAGGAACCGAAATTAACAGAGCAGGCATGGGTAATCCAAATTGAAATGGCAAATAGCAAATAAAAAAAAGAAAGAAAAAGGAAAGTAATGTTACCTCCCTTGAGCTCTATTTTCTTTTCAACCCTTGGAGATTCGATCAAACATGTGACAGATCTAGCATTATTAACGATTGAAAGCCTTTGCAAATTCCAAGTAATGAAACTGAAGGGAAGAAAATGAGCCCAAAATTCAAGCTCAAGGCCTTCTTCTTTTGTAGGCTAAGGTTGGATCTCACAGAGAAGATAATGGATCTAAGACCAGACCTAGGGTTTGAAATTAGGATCTGATGATTTTTAACGGAGGTGGTGGCTAGGAGGAATGGTAGTTGATGGCGAGGGTATTGAATAGGGTTTAATCGGTGTTGAAGTGAGGTAGCCGACGAGCTTTGGTTGTCGGAAACGGCCGGCTAGATGGTCGGAGAAAGGGAATCCGAGACCCAAATTCTGCAACTTCTCCTCTTCTCTCCCTGCTCTTTAAGTGAAGAAGAAAAACCCTCTGTGAATGACAATGATGGAGGTGGGTGATGATGATGGTAGCAATGGGGGGATATGAGTTCTGAAAAGATGAGGAGAGGGTTTGGGGATAATGGTGGTAGAGGTGGAAGAAGATGGAAGAGGGTTTGAAGAAATTAGGAAGGGATCTTAGTGGTGGGGAAGGTGAAGAGCAGAGAACGGTGGTGGGTCATGGTGGTTGCAAAAAGAAATGGGTTGAGATGGGTTTACAAAGATGGGTTTCAAGGGGTGTTGAAATAGGATTATGGTGGAGACAAAAATGGAAGGGTGGCTGGAGGTTGAAGATGGCGTGTAGAGGCTGGCCGGAGTGGGGTCAAGGCCGGAGAAGACGAAGGATTGGGGTTTGGGTTTTATAGGTCAAGGTGGCCGGAATCCATGGTGGTGGTGAAATGGAGGATGGTGGTGGTTCTATAGAGAATAGAAGAGGTGAGGGTAGAGATTTTTTAAATGGGTTTCCACGATCTGTTGGAGAAGATGAAGGTGTGAGATGGGTTTCAAGAGGGAAAAGGAAATAGGGATGGTCGGCAATGGGGGGTGGAAATGGTTATGGTGGTGATGGAGGTTGGGAAAGAGATGGTGGTGGCCGAGCTCGTCGGATCTCCGGCAGAATCGCCGGAGAAGAAGGCCGAAATCCTTCTTCCTCTCTCTCTCTCTCTCCCTCTCTCTCTCTGTAATTTGGGCGAAAAAAAAAAGAGAGACCCCCTTTCCGAAACCCTAGTTCTATGGATTTATTAAAAGGAGATGATGAATTTGACCCCCCTACTTCACCCTTGGACAACCCCCCATATGGTGAATTTGTGACCATTTTTTATACTAGCAGGGGGCCTAAACAGAAAACATGGGGGGGGAATATTTTTCTTCTCTCTACAAATCCTAAACCTTCATTTCGCCTCTTACATTGAATGGCCAGGATCAAAATTCTAAAAATATCTAGGAAGCTTCCTAAGATGCCTTCCAACTAATCTTACCCCCTAACCCCCCTTAGTAATCTAGATTAGGGTCTAATGGTGACTTGAAGGGGAAGAAAGCATCTTTACTATTTACAAAAATGCCCTGATCTCGGATAATGCACCCCTCAATTATGTCATACACTAATCTGCGTACCCGCATATCCTCCTGGACGGCCCACAATGGCAAATTTAAACTGGTTTCCCAGATTCCAGCACAACCCCCCTTTCCGGCTAAATCGCCACCCTTCTGAACTTGCACCACGACACTTTCCGGGGTTCGCTCGCTGGGTAAATCAGCTCGGATTTCTACAAAATTTTACAGGGACCTCGGTGGGACCCTAAGCTAACCTAGGGCACAAATTGGGACCTCAGAACACTAGTTTATTAGGGTAATTATTTAAAACAAGACGTAAAAGGGTTCGGTCAAAATGGGGTGTCTACAACCTCAGGTGGATCAACTAGAGTCCATACCTTGTTGGAATACATAGAGTCCATTTTGGATTTCATAGCGTCCATCCACTTTCCTGCATCGATGTCTAACATCGCCTCTTTGAACTTAAAGGGATCTGTATCTTCTGTATTCACTTCACCCAAGTAGACAAGTCTATTGGGTTATCTATCTCCCCACTACTACGTAGGAGTGTTGGAATAGGTTTAGTGGGTACTTGCTAAACTTGCTCATATCTCTCTATTGGATTTTCGGGTTGCTCTTCTAAGGCAATCATATCATTTCTACTCGCATCTTGAATGAACTCTTCTTCTAATAATGCGATATTCCGGCTTACAAAACAGTTTTGCTCATCAGGGTTATAAAACGTGTAACCCTTTGTTTTCTTAGGATATCCAATAAAGAGACATATATTGGTTTGTGCTTCCAACTTTTCAACATCTATCTTTTTAATATGGGCAGGACAACCCCATATGATTCAATGTGGGTTTTCTACCCGTCCATATCTCGTATGGAGTCCTTGGTATTGATTTATTTAGTACTTGATTAAGGATGTAGAGAGCCGTTTCTAGGGCGAATCCCCATAGAAACAGAGGTGCTTATGCAAAGCTCATCATAGATCGAACCATGTCTAACAGTGTTCGATTTCTCCTCTCTGACACACCGTTTAACTCTGGTGTTTCAGGTGGAGTCCATTGACAAACTATTCCGTTTTCTTTTAAGTATTTCATAAACCCATCAGAGGGGTACTCTCCTCCCCTGTCGGAGTGAAGTGTCTTAATCTTTTTGTTTAACTAGTTTTCTACTTCACTCTTGAACTCTTTGAACTTTTCAAAGGTCTGAGACTTACGTCGCATTAGGTACAGGTAACAGTACCTTGAATGGTCATCCGTGAAAGTCACGAAGTAGACAAACCCTCCTCTCGCATGATTAGAAAGAGGACCACATACATCCGTATGTATCAATTCCAATACACTTTCGCTTCTTCCACCCTTGCCTTTGAAGGGAATTTCAGTCATTTTGCCTTGGAGACATGGCTCACAAGTTGGAAAGGGTTCCACTTGGATTGAATCCAATGGATCATCCTTCACTAACCTTGTGATCCGCTCTGTGACCTAATCATTAACAAGTAACATATCACACATATTTAATTTTTAGTACCTATTAATTGTCATGTAAAGAAACTTTTATTGATTAACATGAAAATATACTGGGTTTTAGGGCACCAACTCTAATATCACCATGATAAGATCCAGTGGCTATGCACTCACTGTCATATCTTTAGCCATTTTGCTTTGTCATGCCTTGCTTCTTAGGTTTAACCCAAGGCCAATGACAAATATTTAGGGGGAGAGCAAAATTGCCTCAATTGTGTACTTATATGGACTATAGTGACATGTTCATATTGTCCATTACCCCATTAGTTGTGCTTAAAGTATAAATCTTATGGATCGAATATAAAAAACAAAACAAAAAACTGCTTCTCATTCACTGTACTTGCTAAAACTCTATGATAGGCATTAAAAAAGCTTAATATGTCATATCCTCACTAGTTTTATGGGTCATAAAGTTATTTCAATAATATCCTTTACCTGTGCCCATTCACCCTAGTTCTACATAGAACCAAACATAGGAATGTTTTACATTACCATTCTATATCTCTATGTTTGATTTCTCTTATCATGCATATTTCACTTTTATCATCTTATATTCATGATAAGTAGATAAGGTAAGTAATCATTGCACTGCTTGACACTATATATTGAACTTTCATTGTTAACACCTCCATTTTTGCTGCTGCCAAAAGGGGGAGAATTTTGGAATTGATTAAGTAGTCCATAGTTTAAATGCACCACTTGCTTTATATTCTTATATTACACTTGTACATATAATGAGGGGGAGTAATATTTCACTACTTATATCCTTTGATGGTTATTTGTCTATAATTTTGATATCTTCTTACTCCTAATCAATTTGGTTTGCCATCATAAAAAATGGGGAAATTGTTAGCTCAAGGTTCCCCATGGGTTCAACTAATCACCTTTACATTGTTGTTTTGATGCTAGCAAACCCAAATTGATTAGTCTTTATGGATTACTGTGTTGCTTTGTAGTATTGTGCCTTAAACAGAAAAATCAAATGTCAAACCAAAGTTACCAAATCTAGCACAATACAAATCAACATATGGCTTGCGGATCAACATGCACAATGAACCAAATGAGCTTGTACATATATTGGAGACATCACCCTTGGAAGATGTTCAAGTTAAAAGCTCAAGTCAAAGATCCCACAAGCAGGCCTTGCAAAGTGCAAAGAGAAGCTTGGAGATAAACTAGCATTGATGACCACCTCATGTACTGTAGACACCCCATTTTGACCGAACCCCAATAACCGTGTTTGATTAAAAACCTTAGTAAACTAGTGTTTTAAAGTTTCAAATTGTGTGTCAAGGTAGGTTAGGATCCCAAGTAGATCCATTTAAAATTTTGTCCAAATCTGTTGTGGTTTGCTTAGCAAACGAGTGTAGTTCGTGAGATAGTGTATGTATAGTGTAGCAGAAGGGGAGTGATTTATCCGGTTCGGGGGGGTGACCCGATCAGTGCATTTTGCAGTGGATAGATGTTCCTGGGTAACTAAGGGGGAGCGAATTTATCTTGTATTTTCACTAAAATTGTTCTTATGGACCACTCTAATTAGTACAACTAAGTTCAAAATATACACATGGGGGAGTGTACCAAGGTAACTAATGGGGGGTTTAATTATGCAAAAAAGACTATAAATAGAGGGTTAGCTGGTCATATAAGGGCTCTCGTTTATTTTCGTAGAGGATTTTTTAGAGAAAGAGAGAGCTGAAAGTTTTTTCCCCAAATTCCCTAAAACCTAACCTGAACCCTAGTCTTTTCACCCTTCTTCTCCGACGAATATGATCGGATTCCGGCAGGTTTTTCGGCCAGATTGATTTCTCTGGCTAGCTTCTTCACTTTTAAGCATCAGTACCTCTATTTCTTCATTCTTCTTTCTTTGGATCCATCATAAAACTCTAATTGCAACATTAGAAACCCTAACTCAAAGTTTTCCAAAACCTTAGATCTACTCATCTTTGGGTTGGATCTAGCTGAGCCATAACGAGAGGAAATCACGAACATCTTTCCGATCGGATTATTTCAAGAAAGATTGGATCAGAGGATAAAAATCAGGAGGAATTAGAAGGATACAATTCGAGGTATGTTTCATACTCTGTTTTTCTTTAAAGCGTGTGATTCATGATCTTTGTTGATATTTGATTCCAAAATTCGCTTTTCATTAAGTCAAAAATCTGAGGTTAGAGCCTTGAATGTTGTTGATTGTGTTAATGAAGATCCTGATGATGTCTTGAGATTTTTTTTTAAAGAACAGAAGCTTAATCATGTTGTCAGTTTTGAGTTTATTCGATTACATTTTGTATAAAATGAAACTGATGAGGTTTATAGAAAGATTTGTTATGAGGCATTCAATAGATGTATAAATTCAAGCTCAGGTTTTTGAGAGGTTAAAAATGCTTACTATTAGAGTTGGGATGCGATTTAGATTTTATATGTGTATAACGTGTTCTTATTAGTTTTGTGTTAAAAGATGTCAGGAATGCATTTCATATCAGTAATCTCCTTCATATTGTAAATTTTTTTTTAATAGCATTTGGTGGTATAAATTCATGAATTAGCACTGGAAAATTTAAAGAACCTTGTTTCAAAAGGAGATTTTTAAAGTGCCATTATTGCAAGTGGATGTTTCATATACGTAATGGTTTATGTTTTGAAAATATTAAATAGATAGAGCATAAGGATGTTCCCTGCAGTGTTTTAAAACTCGGCAACTCGGCTCGGAACTCGGCCGAGTCGACGCGGATTTGCGGTGGCCGCGTTTTGGAGTCCCGGACTCGGCGAGTCCTGGCCGAGTCGTGGCCATTTTGAACTCATATTCCATCCTAACTTCAACCATTCAAAAAAAAAAAGATCAGATTTACAGGAGAGAAACGTACCTAAAGCCGCAGAGAAAACCCTCTGTAATAACCTAACTCATGAAGAAGAAGAAGTAGTTCGTTTTTTACTGGATCTGATTATATGATTTTGTGAAATGATAAATACGCCCCCTTTCATTACCTGAGACAGCCCCTCCAATGTAAAATAGTAGTCATAAATACACTAGAGAGGGCTGTCCCGAGTAAAACCAAGGGCTGATTCGAATAAAACAAAGGGGCAAATATAATTTATTATTTTTTTGAGCAGTGCAGTACACAGTGAAGTTGTCAATTCCAGCCTGACTTTTGCAGCTTTGCTTGTCTTATTCTCTACCTCATTCTGGGTGTCGGTGACAGCCATTTAAGAAGACAAGGATATAATTCTTTTTTATGGTGTAAGCCTTTATAGTTCCTTACTTTTCTAGAAGTACTGTACGGACCACACTAGAGGATGATCCAAACCGTCCATGTGATGTGCCATGGACTGTTTGGATCATATGGACGGTTTAGATCATCCTCTAGTGTGGCCCGTACAGTACTTCTAGAAAAATAAGGGACTTTAAGGGCTTACACCATATAAAATCTCCTTTTTTGATATATATAACCTCTTTCTTTTGGTTATTAAAAAATATTTCTAAATTTTCTTACATTTTTAACACCTGAAAAACAAAAAGATAACTTAAACTAAACCTATTCAACATTTACTTAGATGGACCTTCAATTTATGAGAATATGCCTCCAATTAAATCATAATCATATCATTATACTCAAAATTTTTCCAAGAAAAATTTCTCATCAAAAATGTTTTTCTTGCATGTATTTTTTTTTTAAATTAGCGGGCTTGCACTTGGTTAGATGATCTAAACTATTCATTTGTTGGGCCCTACTTAAATGGGTTTGGATTTTTGTATTTTTTTCATTTATTTTTTAATAAAAAATAACGACTCGGCCGCGTCAACCGCGTTCTTGGCCGCGTCAACCGTGTCCGCGCTGAGTCGACAAGGATTTTCTTCGGCCGCGTTCCGCGTCGAATCCGCATTTTTAAACACTGGTTCCCTGTTCTCATTAGATAAATGACATCTCTCGCAAAACTTGTAGTCATCATTCTCAATTTTGGTTTTCAATGATCTGCCTAGAACCCAGTGGTTGTAGATGAGGTTCTCTGCTGGGTATTATTTCATATATTTTTTTTAAAAGAGAGATTTTCTTGCTGTTTGATCTTGATTGTTGATGTGCAAAGCTCGATTGATGATTTTTTATGGCGTTTGAGTTAACTATGCAAGACATCTACTCTGTTTTGGCTGAATACTTGAAAAGTTTAGCACAATTTTTATAAAAAAATCATTATAATGATTTTTTTATGATAATGTTTCCTTGTAGTTATGTACCTATAGATTTTTATCCTGAAATTAACAAATTAGAAAAGAAAGCTTTATCAGGTCTTTATTATTCAGGGTTTAATTTCTAATTTTAAAGGTTACTTGAAGGTGTTGGCTGAAAGGATTTTTTCATGCATGAATTTATTGTTGTATAGCAGCCCTCACACCCATGATTTGGCAGCCCTCTTCATTTTGATAATGGGAGCCTTAACACCCCTTTTGATATCGGCAGCCCTTAAACCCCCTTTGTTAATGACACCCCTCATACCACCCTCATACCCATTTCGATTTTGGTAGCCATTTCCACTATGATATTTGCAGCCCCCTAACCCCTTTTGATAATGTTTAAGCAGGTGAATGCTATAGTTTTGTATTTGTGGGTGTGTGTGTGTGGGTGTGGGTGTGGGTGTGTGTGTGTGTGTGTGTGTATATATATATATATGAGTGTGTATGCATGTTTGTGTGTGTGAATATGTACATATGTGTAGGTGTGTGAAAGAGTGTAGGTGTCTGTGTGTAAGTGTGTATATGCGTGTGTGTCCATGAGTGTGTGAGAGTGTGTGTATGTGTGTGTATGTGTGTGTGAGTGTATGTGTGAGTGTTTCACAATGACTGTTGAACAAATTAAAAAAAAAAAAAAAAGATTTCACAATGACTGTTTAGTTAGGCATTATATGATGTTGATGCTACCATGAGTCCTCATGTTTCCTGTTGAGCATTCTTGTTTACTTAGGAAGCACCTGTTATGGTCCACCAAAATTCGATTGTGTATGAACAACATTAGGTGGCCATCAGTTATTGCACATTTAAATTTCCCTTTTGGCTTTAAGTAGTTCGGTCACATATACACTTGAGCCATGGTTTATCTTTACACAGGAGTGGTCATTTGTTTGTGTATCTTTGAAGTCAATTTTACCCATGCATATTTGAAGCATTGCTTGTCAATTGATTTCATACTTCACTTGTTTGTTGTATGTATCTTCCTTATCTGATTTTCATGTTTTGGGCCTGATAGTCTGCAACTATTCCTAGATTTGAAACAGTCAGCGTAAGTGTAGTTAGTATAGTTGAGCTTATAATGTTGAGAACCGAAGGGAATATGATGTAATCATATATGCACATGAATTTTGTTATTTGTATTTAAGCAACGTCGACATGGATGGAGTTCTAGTAGTTATCTTGGATTATATTTTGGCTAATTTGTTTCAGAATTATGCTCCTTTAGTTGTTACAGCTTTGTTAAAATCATCACTCATGTGCACATGATTTTTGGCCTGTGCTTTTATTTCTCCTCTGTCTATGTCTTGATCTCTCTAAATATTGCTCAATTCATGTCATTGTTTGGAACTTGCTATTCTATTTTACTCATCAGATTTTTCCTATATTTACGCTCAGCATATTGTGATGGTGGTTTGGTGGTGAAAATTAATGCAGACTTGATGTGAATGTTGAAACAAAATAGCAACCTTGTGTGCTTTAATCTGACAATATTTATACTGTTTTGTTTAATTGCATAAACCTGAACCTGTCCCCATTGTTCTAGTTGAGCGTTCGTGATTGTTAGGACGTCCATAGAACCTTATATTTATGTATACACAGGCAAGCTTTATTCAAGGTAGAGCTGTCATTTGAGAAATCACATCTCTTTGGAGATTTGAGCAATTAAATGTGAAATTCGGGAGCTCAAATATTATTCTTGTCAATACAATTGTATGTTTGTGTGGACAAAAAAAATTAGATTACTCAGCCACTAGCTCTTTGTCTTATCATCCAATTAAAAGTGCAAAATGATTGTTTCAAATGATCATATGAGCCTTTAATATGATCTCTCAATTTCTGTTCTACTCCCAAATATGAGCCCAATGGTGTATTTTTGTATTAAAATTTGGTAACCAAAATCTTGCTTTCAAGTGTCTAGCAGAAGCCATCACTTCAGTTTGATATGTACAGCCCCCTTACCACTTGGGTGTTGGCATCTATCACTTCAGTTTGATATGTACAACCCATTTTCCATTTTGGTGTTGGTATTCATCACTTCATTTTGATATGTACAGCCTGTTTTCTACTTTGGTGTTGTTATCCATCATCTCGTTTTGATATGTACAACCCATTTTCCATTTTGGTGTTGGTATTCATCACCTCATTTTGATATGTACAGCCTATTTTCTACTTTAGTGTTGTTATCCAATCATCTCATTATCTCATTTTGATATGTACAACCCATTTTCTACTTCGGTGTCACCATCCATCTCTTCATTTTGATATGTACAGCCCACTTACCATTTTGGTGTTTGCATCCTTTGTTTCATTTTTTATATTTACAGCATTTTTACTACTTTAGTTTTAGCATCTTTCACTTCCCTTTGTTATTTCATCATACCCTCATATTCTATAGGTTGATATGGTAGAATATCTCGTCATTAAGAACTTGGTTTTAAAGTTGCAATATTGCTGCTGTGGTTTTTTTTTTTATGTGGTCAAGGTAGGTGATAAAAAAGATAAAGTACATTGATTAAAGGTTTTGGAAAGATATATCTGTTTTAAGGTTCTTATTGGATTTCTTATACTACAAATGGATGATCTAAGTAAAAGGAGAGGGAAGGTACTTTACTTGTCTCACACTCATTTTGATCATATCTTAATGCATATTCTGAACCTGATTTCAAGTGTCTTAGTGTCATATGATGTCTCTGAAATCGTTAAAGGGGTAACTCCATAAGATACTTTGACTACACTAGGGTTTATAAGGATATATCAGACTAGTGACCAATGATTGAAATAGGTCTTGGGAAATCATATTTGCAAGCTTAATCTTTAAGGACTAAATGTATTCTCCCCAATAGAACCGTGCTATGAACATGATTGTAGTCCAAAAATCATGGGGATTATTTTAAATGAACTCTAAAGCTTTTGTATGAGATTCTACTGCCCCTCTTTGACATGTGTTAGACGGTTTTCAACACTATGACTTTCTAAATTTTGTTAGATTTGCATTGTGCAAGAGGTGGACATTTGGCAGAAAGTCAGAATTTGGGCTCAGGCAATCAATAAAGTCCCTTTCCTTATTTGCTTCTTATTCCTTTTCTTTTATGTAGGATAATAATCCCTTCTCTAATTTAATTTTTTACTAAATCAACCATGTTGCATGGCTGTACAAGTGTAAGTATAGGAGTTAACCTGGACATTTTTTCAAATTCGAGGACATGGTTTTAATGTCTAGAGTTGATTCAGTGTACCTCTCATTAGTATTAATATAATATTTGTTAATGGTTATGATTGAAGAGTATTTAGAAATGATTTGTCTCATTCACAAACTCTGATGTTAACACATCTCACATGTTGTCTTGTTATACACAATTTTCTTAGATATTATTATTTATATGTTGCTTGCTTGATATTTACTAGATAACTGTAGTGGTCTTAATTGACAATCATGACAATTAAAAAATGAATGAGTTTATATAGCTAGGAAGTAGGGCGTGGTGATATCATTCTACCAAGGCAATATGAAAAGGTCAATATTTACATTATTATATGATGAAGACAACATTATTCTGTTGATTTACATTGTAGCAATTAGTTCTTTTGGTGAAAATTTCAAATACATAGTAATGCACTTAACCACTCTTTTGATAGTTATAGGGTTCAATCCTGTCTTTTCTTTCCTTCATCGCTTTATCTAAGACAGGATAAATCATCATCATTGCAAGGGCGATGAAGGTGTTAGCACAAGCTCATCTTTTAGGGGATTTACCTAGTCCAAATAGCATTCCCCTCTTGTTTAGGAGATTTTCCTTGTCTTTTAGATAGATACCTTTATAGAATCCTTCCCTCATTGCAATGGCGATGAAGGCGTTAGCCCAAGCCTACATTTAGGGGGACTTACATAGTCTCGATAGTATCCATTTCTTTCTTCTTCTCATTATAAAGACTTTCTTAGTATTTTAGACAACCTCAAGTTTTTAGTTCTCTTCTTCATTGCAAGGGTAATGAAAAAGTCATCTAGAGCCTCCACTAGGAGACACATTCTATCTCATTAAGGCGATTCTCCTTTGGAGACAAGCCTTGTCGTTTAGAGCCTATCCCTTAAGGAGTTTACCTTGCTCACATTAGAAAGTTACTCATAGGAGGTATGTTTGGCCTCATTTATAGAACCCTTTCTAAGTTGTACCCCAACTTGTACCCCCTACTAGTTGGAGACCAACTTGGTCTGTTAGTCACCTGTACCCTTATCTATCTTTGCAAGGGCAATGATAGGGATACTTAGAGCCCACTTTTGTGTCTAGGAGATTTGCCCAGACTCACTAGCACCCATTTTGGCAGCGTTATTAGAGTTTAACTTATTTTCCCTCATTTTTGGCAGCGTTATTAGAGAGCCTTTGACTTATTGGCACCTCATCTTAGAGTTGTTAGATATGTTTGGACCTATTTGCACCCCTATTTTAAAGTTACTTATTTACGAGTTTATCCTCTTATATAGGAGTTTACCCTTAGTGTTGTTGTTACTCCTCTTTGTTAGAGACTAACTCAGTCTTATTAGAGCTTTACCTGCTTGGGATCTTAGATTATTTTCATATCCTTGGGACACTAGTTTACTTGTTTCGGTACCTTACTATTTCATTCTCTTCGAGGTATTAGTTTACTTATTGTGAATCATTTCACTTTGATACTAGTTGCTTGTTCGGGGTTTCCCCTTTAGCTTTAGGGCTTTGCTCTAGTTTAATTATTGTGTTTGCATGTTTCCTTTAAGGGTGAAAATATTTTTAAAAATCTAAAAAACACTTGAAAATTTAAAAATCCAAAAACATTGGAAACATTTTGAAATTCAAAAACACTGAAATATCTGAAAAAGTCAAAAGATTTTATAATTTTAGGAGCGTACTAGGAAAGTTTGTTTCCGAATTACGTTAACCTGATCCCCTTCCACGAGGTACGTAGGCAACTTGGGATCCTCGTCCCAAGTCCAGTCAAATTTTGTAAAGAAATCATTTAACCCTTTTAAAAATACAAAAATCCTTCATACAAAATGTTTTTGAAAATATTTTCCTCTAGAGTTGGAGTTTGTCCTAGATAGAGTGTTTTGGTTGTTGTGTGTTTGTGTTAGAGTTAGGAGTTTGTTCTAGCTAGGAACGCCTCTGTCGGGTTAGTTGGTGATCCACATCGCCGACTGATGACTAAAATATGATGCGTTAGATAGCCCATTGTTTTCCTTAAGACACACAGCCTAGTTACACATAGGATATAGGAATCACCTGTATTGTTTAGGGCTAACTTGCATTTAGTTAGGGCATATAGGGTGTCTTAAAATCTACAATCCACTTGAATTTAAATAAACGTTCAATAAGCTTGTTTTCCTTAAGACACACAGCCTAGTTACACATACGATATATGAACTACCTGCATTAGTTTATGGCTAATTGCATTTAGTTAGGGCATATATGGTGTCTTAAAATCTACAATCCACTTGAATTTAAATAAACATTCAAGAAGCTTTAAAAACCAGTCTGATCTTTTAGGTCGAGTCTAGTTTAGTGGTCTAAATGTCTTAGGCATCATAGTTTAGAATAGGTGTGAAAAACTACGTTGCCTTGATTCTCGTGGAGGCGGTGATACGTAGGCAGCTTTGGATGAACATCAAACCATCCAAAGAATCGGGCGAAAAGTTTAGAGTATTAGGGTTTGTTATTAGTGTTTTAAGATTTATGTTTATTGTTATTATTGTTTCTAGCTTATGATTATGATATGTGTTTTATTTCAAATTGTTATCATCTCTTCATTTGGTTTACTTACATGCTTAGCTGTAGCTCTCACATGTTTAGGTGTAGCTCGTTACTGGTTACTTGTATACTGTTTAATGCTCATATGCTTAGCTTTAGCTCTTTATTATTGCTGATTATTATTTTTGCTATCATCTACTGATGTTTGCTCATTGTGCAGATTTATCTCTTTAGTTATAGATGTGCATGTGTGTGTTACTATTTTCTTAGATGTGTTGTGTTAGGATTAGATGGATGCTTAGAGATTGGTAACAGGGTTATCTATTATCGGATTAGCATTAGTCTTCTCTGCCTCTTCGAGAGACAACAGATTCTAATGTTTATTATAATAACAAATGATACCGGTACTAGTTCTCTTTAGGTATGGATGGTAGATATGATGTATGGAGATAGATAGCAGGGTTATCTGATATTAGATGGGTTCTAGTCTTCTCTGCCTCTTTGAGAGACAGCAGATTCTAGTGTTCTTTCTAATGTCAGACGACACTGATATCATTTCTCTTTAGGACTTGTTTGTTTTCTTTTACCCATCATCGGGTCATGCATGTTTAGGTAGACGTTTACTTGGAGATATTTGTTCCCATTTCACATGATTTTCTCCCAAAATTCATCAAAGTTAATTAAAAAATGACATAAGAGACCAAGTGCTTGCACTTGGGCGGATTGAGATGCTCTTCGGACCTTCCTCATCCATAATCAGGCATGGACCTATATATGCTGGTTATCCATTGCACAGATGACTTTATTTTTTTGGGTTCCATGGCCTATCCATGGATGGCGACTCTGATTTGTTTTTGGTACGTCTTGGTTTGGGGATTTATCCTAGTATCAAGAGGTATATCATTTATTGCCATTCGTGCTATGCTATGAAGGTGGCACCGTTTTGAGAGTTCCTTGGTAGAGCTCTCTTTCATGTGGAGATCCAAATGACCGACGGGGGACTCGTTTCTCGTCGCCTCCTCAGGATCGGGGTCCACATGTACCATTGAAAATGTTCAAAGAATGGAGGAAGTCACAAGGCCCAAAGCAAGTTGAAGAGTTCACTCACAAGTTGAAGATGTCAAAGAAAGTGCTAAGGAGCCAAGACAATCCAAGAAGACTCATGGTTCTACATTTTATAGATTGTATTGGAATCCTCTTGTCAAAATGTATTTGCACTTTCAAATGGTTTTCAAGTGGTTTTCAAAACAAACTTGACATCTATGAAAACCATCGACACACCTAAAAATTTGTTTGAAAACTTTGGACAAAAGCCCAAAGATCATAGCCTAAAGTCCAAGAGCTTTAATGTTTAAAAATAACTTTTCAAAATAGGGCCGGTCGACCGTAGTCTCCTAGCGACTGGGGGTTGTATGCTGGAACTCCAGCATCTACTAGATGAAAGTCGGTCGGTCAACCCCGGTCGACCATGGATGGAATCCTGAAAATTTGGGAGCCATCTAGAAAGGTCTCGGAGGTCGATCGCCATAGGTTCGGCCAACCGCGGATAGGTTTTAGACAAAAGATAAAAATGTCGAGAAAGCCCTTTGCCGGCGACCGCGATACCCCCGATCGACCGCGACGGTCCGAAAATTCAAAATAAAAAAGGAGCGCCCGATAAGGGCAGGCGCCCACAACACCCCGGTCGACCGCCCCGTCTGGCAAAGTAGCCATTAGGGCTTGCGCGAGTTGCTTTTTCTTAGCCCGTTATTTACGGTTTTGCCCCCAAACGGTAATATCTTTGCTGGGGCTATTTATACCCTATCCTTGACTTTCTAAACAACCTTTTGCAAAATTATTTCACATCTTTTTTAGCTTGCACTTTCAAATCTAAGGTTTCTCTTACATCCTCTTATATACTTTGATTTTTGCATTTTTACATTCGACGAGAGGATCTCCATAGGGATTTATTGGTGTAATCTTTTAGAGAAATTGCAAGTAGGGGTGTTCATTATTCGGTTTTAACCGAAATAACCGACCGAACCGAATTCGTTCGGTTATTTCGGTTCGGTTGGAAGATCAATCGGTTCGGTTTCGGTTTTCATGGATGCCAAATTTCGGTTTTCGGTTTCGGTTTCGGTTTTGAGTGGAAAAAATTCGGTTAACCGAAATAATGATAAAAATCATTATTTTTTTAAAAAAAAGTGTGATACGGGCATTCCAAAGGATGATCAAAACCGTTCATTTGATTGATCACAACTTAATTAGGTTGTGCTCCAAAAATCATTTCGATTGGATGATCCTAGCCCTCCGATCGAAACTAAGATTTTGCATTTTTCCCTCTTTTTTCCCACTATTTGGTTATTTGGTTTATTCGGTTATAACCGAATAAACCGAATTGTTAATCGGTTCGGTTTTGAAAATTTTCGGTTCGGTTTCGGTTACCGAAATTTGATAACCGAAATTATTTCGGTTATCAAATTTCGGTTATTTCGGTTCGGTTATAACCGAATAACCACCCCTAATTGCAAGCTATTTATTGTTTGTATTAGCCTATCAAGAGGCATTGAGTGAGCTTCCTTCTTCCTCCTATTTATCGTAATCGGGGTCTACGATTCGGCCAAACAATAAAAGTGAATCCAGCACGAAGAGGAGTGATTCCCTTGGAGGCGGTTTGCGAAGAGGGTTAATCTCCTTGGAGGCGGTGTGCAAAGAGAAGTAATTCTCTTGGAAGCGGTTTGCAAAGAGGGTTGATCTTCTTAGAGGCGGTTGCGAAGAGGGTTTGTTCCCTTAGAGGCGGTGTACTTTGTAAAGCTTAAGACTCCGCTGAAATCCAAGTAGAGACTTGGTTTGGCAACCTAGAGGGGGGGTGAATAGGATGTTTATAAAACTTTTGCCTCTTAGAAACTTTTTCTAAATTTCACCCTAGTTTTATCCATTGGTTAATTAAGTTGAATTAGTTAAGCTTAACCAATTTTCACAAATGTATATAAGCTTAAAAACCCTTGTTTAAATAACCAACTTAATTAGGAGATTTAGTGGGTTAATTAGCAATGTAAAGATATTCTCGTTGGATGGCAATGCTAACTCACTCAATTCTAAATAATAAGACAAGCACAAATAAGAGAGTGAGAGAGGGAGTGAGAAATCGAGAAATACCAACGCAAGCGACACAAGGATTTATAGTGGTTCGGTCAACGGCCTACTCCACTCTACTCAAGGTCGCACTTGAGGATTTTCACTATTGAGACCTCCACGACGCCCGGCTCCAAGGCTTTTACACTCCAAGGGAATTAAATGAGGATGCCCTTCCACCTTTACAATGACTCTTCTTCTCCGCCGAGTTCTAAGCGCTTCACCCAAGGAAATTAAAAACAACAGATGCCCTTGCCACCGATCGAATAAAAAAGAAGTATTAGCCTCTTACTAGGCTTGATTACAAGTTGTAGCTCTAAGGATGCTCTCAAGAATAAATAAGTTTAAGCCTAACCCAATCTCAAATGATTTTCTCAAATCAAGGCAAAAGAGGTTGGTGAGAGAAATTACCCAAAAATAGTTCACAAATGATTTTCTAAGGATTTTTTGAAGTTGGACAATGCTCCTCTTGTGTTTTGGACCCTTGAATGGGTATATATAAAGTCCCTAACTCCATGTGACCGTTTGGGGGGTAAAACAGTCAAAACTGGGTCAAAAAATCAACTAGTGGTTGCACCACAACGGCTATATTTTTTTTGAAGAAAAACATTTCTCGGAGTTCCGAGCAAATTCTCGGAGTTCCGAGAATTCAAACAGAGCTTTTATTTTTAGAACCTGGATCATTTTTCGGAGCTCCGAGAATAATTCTCGGAGTTCCGAGATTGGATTTCCAGCAAACAGTGTCTCATTTGAAAAATTCATATCTCCTTCGTTTCTTATCGGAATTCGATGTTCTTATACTCTACGGATATGAGAAAAATGAGAGCTATCTGTTAAAAATATTTTAAAATGTCTTAAACAGGTTTTGATGGGTTTTAGTTGCTGGTCCAGGTTGTTGCTTCGGAACTCTGTTTTGTCGCCATATGGGTCCCAACATGTTGGTACACCACCATGGCCATTCACATATCCATTTAAGTCCTTAAAGGGTGTGTTAGTCTCTTTGAAAAATATATTTTTAGGGGTTTAAACAATGTGCCTTGACAAGAGAATATGCAAGAGAGATAGGAATACATTCTACCATTTCTATCACTCTCTTGAACTCTTCTTTTGAGCTGGGATCTTCTATGGTTGAGCTTCCATGCTTGACATCTTCAAGTTGTGGTACAAGCTCCTTGGTCCTTTGCATTAGGTTCTTGATCATCCACCTTTGGCCTTCATGAACTTCCTTTGTTTGTTCAATGCTTTGAGATGGTTGATGATGAGCTTCTCCTTGGTACTTCCAAGGTGTGATTGGTCCAAGTATGTTCTAAGCTCCTTTGCTATTGTGTTTGGTTCATCTAAACAACTAATCAATTTGCGTTTGTTAATCATCAAAACAAGATGATTAAATGAACCCATGGGGAACCATTGGGCTTACATCCGCATTTGTAGAGGCCCAACATAGTGAAGGAAAATCTTAAGGAAAGATCAAGTACTTGGGTAGTGGAGTAGGTCCATCTGTGACCAAACCACTCTAAATCTTTGTGTGATCTCATTTCTCTCCTTCTTGCCTCCTTTGAATGTTTTGGTAATATCTGACCTTTAATTATGTTTATGCTTAATTGAACAATAGTTCGATTTAAACTTGTAATGTTTTCAAAATCCTAATTAAACTTGATTGAAAATTTTAATTACCCGATTCACCCTCTCTTTTGGGTTGTCCTTTGGGATTTCAGTGACACTAATCATCACAGAAAAATTCACACTTCATTGACATTAGTAAATCAGGCAAGCTTGTACGGATGAGATGTGACCCGACATTTTGGTTTAAATTTTGCACGTCATCTAAGGAGAGATCATGCGTTTGCAGCTTTTGAAGTATATAATGATCTTAAAAACTTTTACTTGAATAGTGTGACAAGCGGTGTAGATATTATAGTGGAACCAATCTTCATCTTTCTGAGTAAGGCAAAGTCTATGACTGGCGAAGCTTTGGCCGCAAATATCTTCAGCCACTATGTATTCCAATTCTTCTTCCTCCGAATTTTTCTTTTTCTTCAAGTGGGTCCCAAAAGGTTGTAATCTTCTTGCACTTGTAACTGTTGTTGCGGTTTTGTGCAAGTAGACAACATATGGCTCATGCCATAACAGGTCAATAATGCAGAACCGGTGTAGACATTGTAGGGGTCCGATCCTGAGATTGAGGAGCATTGTTTGATGTGTGAAGAACATTACGAAGAACATTACCGCCACTTTCATAAGGAAAAGTTCTAGAGCCGCATCTTCTTTGTGAAACTTCAACAACATGGATTTCACATGTGCTTCTGGCACATTATAGAAGATCTGAACCTGAAGAACGTCTTGGATAGATGACTTCAATCCACTGAGAAAACATGCCACAGTTGCTTTTCCACCATGCACAAAGTTGTTTCTGGAAACCAACTTGTAAAACTCCTCTATCTACTGAGAAACGGAGCGGTTCCCTTGCAAAAGCCGATAGAGTAGTTAGTACATCATTTATTGGTAATTGAACGGTAATAAATCTTGTGGCATATCTTGTTTAATATCCCACCGGTTAGAAATAGGAGGTTCACCTAGTTGGTGTCGTTGAAACTTCAATCATAGCTTGACTCCACACAGCTTAGGAAGCAGTCGAAGAAGTGTCACCAATGAAAAGACCCTTTTGTCTGTTGGTACTTCTTTGAATTAGAGAATGTCATTGGCGTTGGCACACTAGTCAAGGAGTTCTTCTGGCTCAATACTTACATGGAACTCTGGCATTTTGTACTTTTATTCATAATTCCAAATCAAAGGAATTGAAGTTATTCAATATAAATGCATTTGAAAGAGGAAGGGAAGAACCGATGGAATAGTAGAGACCTTAAAGGCTAGGCAGCAAAAGGAAATAATCAAAATGTTGGAATTAATTGTGAAGAAGCTTCTATCGTATAGTCCTCCTATATCCTTTGTTTAGAAATTCTAGAGATTCCATACTTACCTTAACCTTAGATGTATGTCATAACCTTAGCTGTACATACGCTACGAGGAAATGAATTTTAAGTATTGGAAGGTCGTCATCTTTAGCAAAATCGTCTTAGAACTTACAAAAGTCTTCCCAAGAGCAAGGTACAAATTGATAGGAGGTGGTACAACTGCGCTTACTTATTGCTACTATTTAAAATTTTATTTTTACTTATTAATAGGAATTTCCTAGGGACCATCGCCTAAGGCCAGGGGCGGAGGCACATATAGCATGAGGGGGGGCCATGGCTCCCCCTCCTGACTTGCAAAATTCCTTCTATACTGCATGGATGTACATGCATGCTTTAGTTATTTTAGTGGCCATGGCCCCCCAATGACCAATGCAGCCAAGTGTAAATTAGTCCCCCCAAGTGTAAATTCCTGGCTCCGACCCTGCATAAGGCATTTCGTTGAACCACTGTTGCATGAGAGTGCAGCCACATAGGCTCAAGTTTTGTCTCAATCATTTAATTCATCTGAGGTGGCTGCACTCTCATGCAGCAGCTGTTCTGTGAAATGCCTTATGCGATGGTCCCTAGCAAATCCCTTATTATAACTATAAATTCATAAAAAATAGAGCAGGATTAAGATCAAGCACAAAAAATAGTGGGACTCACATTTTGGAGTATCTAAATCATTCATTTGTTGGTCCCCACCATAGATAAAATGTGCCCCAAAAATCTTTTCTACTAGGATGTTCCTAAGCTCAATATAAGATATTTTATATGATAGGCGAGCGTGAAATATTTATGTTAGATTTTGATTTCAAAATCTTATTTTTTGGTTAAAAGATAGTGTTTGGAAAATATTTTCTAAGTGTGTTTTGGAAAAAGAAAAACATTTTTTTGGAAAGAGTTGCTTTTTGTAAGAGAAAGAGAAGAGTGCAAAAGTAGTGTGAAAAGATAGTCCTTTACCGACTCATAAAAAAGAAAGAGTTGGGCTTATAAAGCTTTACTCTTTTTCTCTTCTTTATTATGGTGCACAATGGGTCTTAGCCATGGGTTGAACCGCGGGACATGGGCAATGGGCTATAGGGCGCATAGTGGCACATTTTTAGGTGGTGCAATCCGAAGCGTCGGATCGTAGTGTAACGGTTAGTGGAAAATGACCATTGGATGGTGTCCCATCTACTCAATGGTCAAAGGCCCAAAGGGTGCGATCTGCACCATGGATGGGCAATCTAGCGGTTCGGAGTTGGAAGGGTTTTTACACAAGCCAACGGTCACTCCAGGATTGATCTGAGCCGTAGAGTCGCAATTAGACTGATCTAATGGTCAGAATTCAAACCCGCTGAAAGAATGTCCAGAAAGGATGTTTTCCAACGGAAAAAGCCACCAGAAGCTCTATAAAAAAAGTAAAAAATACTCATTACAGAATTCGAATTTCTACTTTGGCATACCCAAAATTGCTATTTCCAACACAATTCTCTCTCTCTAAACCCCTACAAAGTTACTGTTTTTACAATTTAGAAATACTATCAAATATTATGTTTTCTGCAGAAACAGAACACCTGGGTCTCAAATACTTACAAAATTCAAGGTGATTCAGGCTTGATTCCGTTCAGTGCAGAACGTCATTAAACAATCAGTTTGGAACCGGGCTTCATTGTATCTTGGAGTCGAGTTCATGGTCTCCTGTACACACTACTGGTGGGGGCGATTATCGTCTTAAGGAAAGCGTTTACGCGCCTTGAAGCATCTTCCTATTTTCTTATCTTTTCTTAGATTGAACCGGTACACAAAGAATTCTCCAACAATTTACACATCTTAAAGTACATTAAAATTGCGCCACCAATGATGATCCGAACCATTCATTTGTTGGTCTCTACCAAAGATAGCATGTGCATAAAAAATATAACCGGTGGGATGATTGTAAGCCTTAAATTTGTGGAGGTTTCTACACTGTACCGTTCCTTTTAAACCACCTTATATGAAAGGGTTAGGAACATTCTATCATGCCCATTTTTGGGGCACGGCCTCTCTATGGCGGGAGAGAACAAATGAATGGTTTAGATTGTCCAGTCACATGGGCCCCGCTGTACCTTTTTTTATGCTTATGTAATATATAAGTGTATAGTATAAAATCTCCCAATATATTTGGTGTTAAATTGATGGCTCCAAAACTTGAAAAATCAACGGTATAGAAAACTGCACAAATCGAAGGGTTAGTATCATTCTATGGACAAGATTTATGTGGCAGAGCAAATCTAGGGTGGGGAGCAACAAATGAATGGTTTCGATTACGCTAATAGGTGCAAACTATTCTCTTTTGTGCACGTCTATATTATTGCGAAAATACATGCCCACATAAAATCTCATATAGCCATTAAATAACTATATTTAAAAAAACGAGTGGAAGATCTCAAACAGTTCTATATACACATTCTTCCTATTTTAACTATATGCGCATTGCAAGTGCCTTCTATTTGTGTATACTTTTTAACAAACAGACACCCACTCGGTATGTAAGGAAGTCATGTTAGTTGTGTTCTGTTACAAATACAGACCATCTGTCTCTTCTACCCTATCCACCATTAATTAAATTTAATTAATCATTACCCATAAAATAATTATTATTGTTATTACTAAAATATTTGGAAGGGATAAACGGTGGATTTTGTCTAATCATTTTTCAATCTTCCCAACCTCCCCGTCTAACCTTTTTGGTTCTTTCTTTTAACAAAATTGAAGCAATAAAATAAAATAAATAGGGAAATGTTATCAGCACTACCATATTTTTATGATCGCACTTCTCACTTTATTAAAAAAATAAGGTATGGCCCGCACCATAGGATGATCCAAACCGACCATTAGATGGGCCACAGCCTAAATAGGTTGTGCCCCAAAAATCATTTCCATAGGTCGATCTTAACCCTCCGATCTATAGAGGGACTGAATATTAGAGGTTTGATCCTAACCAACTATAGATTTGAGGGTTAGGATCAAACTATGGAAATGATTTTTGGGGCACAACCTATTTATGCTGTGGCCCATCTAATGGACGGTTTGGATCATCCTATGTTGCGGGCATATTGTACTTTTTAATAAAATGAGGAGTGCTATCATCAAAATATGGTACTGCTGATCAAGGTTTAAAGTTTCGGTTTCGGCACCGGTGTCGGCCCCTGGAATTTCAACATTTCGGTCGAAATCTGGTACATAACCGGAAACGAATATTTTATTCCATATTAAATTTCGGCCGAAATTACTGAAATTTCAGCCAAAATTACAGTGAAATATTAAATTAATATTAAAAAAAACAAATTTTTTGGGTCAAATTTCGGAAAAACCGAAATTTCGACCGAAATAAATGACCGTTTCGGTTTTGATTCATTTCAGTGTCAGTCTCCTTTCGGTAGAAATTTAAAACCATGGTGCTGATAACATTTCTCAATAAATATTTTCTTACCAAAACTATCCATCTTTATATTTCATACATCAAACATTTATTAACATTTGAACGAATGGATTTACATCCGGAGGTGGGAGACTTCTTCAGATGAACAGTCTAGATCATTCTAGCATGTGGGTCCATCTTAAACATAGCCTAGGAACAGTTGGAGACGAGGATCTTATAAAGAGGAGGGAGTAGAATTTGAAACGCACTACAACAGAAAAAGCAAGATTCCTATCTTCAACTTTTTATCTTCTTTCGGTCTTTGATTTCTTCCTAAACCTTTCTTGAAAAGCAAAGCAAAGAAGAAACGATTCGCTTCAGCTCTTGTTAGTTGTTTTTAGACTCTCTCTCTAGATGGGAAATTGAATTCTTGGTGGATCTTTCATTTTCTTTTTTTCATTAAGTGAGATGGGGGGATCTTGCTGTAAATTACGCAGAGATTATGGCAATGAACCCAAATATGCAGACTCTACATTGGGTCACTGTGTCAAGTTTCATCGCAAACCTACAAGGGGCAGAATACCGGTTCGACTTCTCTTTTTCTCTATTTTTCTTGATTCTTTATCGGGGTTTTAGGTTTTGAATTTGAGATGATTAGTTGCCTCTTTGATCATAGATAACCTTTCTCATATTGATGTAATTTGTCTGTGAATTGTGTCTAGGGTTATCTAGTTTTGTTTCACAAAAATAATCTATCTGCAGAGTATATGTTATTTCCCTATTTTTGATCTATATGTTTTCTGTTGTATTGTTTGATGCAGGAAAAAAAACTGACATATATTCCTGTTTTTTTAGTGGAATTCAGTTTCCGAGTTCTTTATTTTTAGCAAAAGATTGTAGGATCACATTGGATGTATTAGGAGAAATACAGGTTTCTTCTAAATTTGATGCTATGGTTAAAAGGTTCAGTTCATGTGTGAGGTTAGAACAAGTTTAATTTACAAATGCTTTGTCTGTTAATGTAGACAGAAAGAATCGTTCTTGTCTCACGTTTATAGGCCCCCTTTCTAAAATATTTTGGGGGTTTTTATCATGAGTACACTAGATCATGCTTGCTTTCCCACACATTCTCGTTTCATATACATTTAGGGCATGTTTGGCTTCCATGAAAAAACAAATTCAGCGAATATTTGTTTACCTAATGTAAGAGAGGGGCAAAGAGGTGAGAGAGAAAGAAAGATTTGAGGGGGTTGTGAGTGAGGAGAGCATGGGATCGGGACGGAAAAAAGGGAAGAAGAAACTTCTATTTTAAACAGGAAATTCTTTTCTTTGTTTACCAATGATATCACATGCTTAGCTACTCACGGCCAGGTCATGCTTTTAGTTTAATTTTCTGTCTCTCATTTTCAGTATACATTTACCAAGAAGATTGAGGTTCCCATATTGAAGTTTCATTCTGGTTTTGAGAAATTTGACTAGGATGTTAAGGGTAGATGATATTAGTTATGAATTGATGTTGATTGCCTTATACTCTTATTTATGCATAACACATTATTGATATTAGATATGTTCTTTAGAGTAGAACTTTTGATGTTTTTGTACATCACATTGAATTTAAGTTTTAGTCAAGTTCTTATTGTTTGATGAATATTCTTGTTTAAGTACTTTTCTTACAATTATCCATGTACAAGAATTGCTAGGGCTCCCTGTAGTATGCTTATTATCTTTTGAGTTTAGAAAACGTGATGTGAGCATGTGATTTGATAAATATTTCTTTGCTTGATTTGAATCAATTTACAGGTTGCCCGAACATCAAGGAATCAGGTCTTGTCTTCAAATCAAGGTATGCGCTTCGTAGAAGAAAATTTTTTGATATTAGAAATATTTTTCTGTTTGCATCACTCATCCAAAAAGTGGCAGCGCAGATGCAATGTACAGTCAAGGCACACAGAATGGACAATCAATTGGGTCTCACAAGAGTGATCGAGTACGGAGCCAAGAACGTCGATTTAATACAGTAAATTCTGGTGGCAGTGGGACTGAAGGAATTGGATCACTTAATATTCTCAAAAGAAATGATGAGACAGAGCCTTCTGCAGATTGTAAGCATGAAAGACTAGGTGCATCTGAAAAACCTACATCAATTGACTCACTTCTTCCTATTACGAATGATGAGGATTTTTGTCCTACTTGTCTTGACGGTAAGTTGCAATCTCTATCAAATTAAACCTGCTATAGGGACAAAAATGTCCATAACATATTGAAATATAACTGATTTCTCTGCCACTATTTTAAAAACAAACTTTGTACATGATTATACAATTATCTAGTTCTTTTCCATTACTCTTTCATTTGTAGTCATTCGATCTCCATTTAATTCAATCCTGATCATCTTTTTGGTGTTATAGACCTCAAAGTTAGCAGATTTTTGATAAACCCTTTGAGGTGGGATTTACTTCGAATGGTGTTCTAGTGGTTATTAATCAATAGTGGAATAATAATTTCAAACGAACTAGCTTAAGCCCATGTAACTTCTCTAAATTATGCTAGTCAAGGTTACTTAAGAAGCCTCAACGGTAATTACTATTTGCATATAATGTGGCTAAGTTCTAGCATAAACAGTTCTTAAATAGATTTGAGCTGCTTAGGACTAACATAAGCAGTGACCTCTTATTCGTTTGGCTCGTTGTTTTTTCAGAAGTCTTGCATTGTAGGTTTCTTGGATTCACCTTATTGGGCTGAAGTTACTTCACCCGATTATTAGTTATGTGCTGTTTTAAAATGATATTTTCCTGGCACCGAGAGAACAACACTCATCAAGACAAGAAAAACGTTAATTTTAAAAACCTCATCCTTGATGTATGTTGATACCTGTAATTTGGTAATCGACATTTTTTTAGTATCAATGCGTGGATTTTTGATACACTAACAACTGAAAGCAATTAGTTAGTGCTTTCTACAGATGAACTATTTGACATTTTTTGATGTTTGTGTTATTATGATCTTAAATCAAGACCATTAGTATATGAAATCTTTGAGAAACTCCATCACATCGGGGCCATGTAAGAAGGTTTTCGAGCTCCAATGTCCGATATGCATTGATCCGGTGATATAGAAAATAATTTGTAAGTATCTTACCTTTACATTTGATAATATTTATATAATGCACAACCAATTTTTATGCAGTTCGGTTTGAAATTAGTACATTATCTATTTTGCACTTATACGAACTATTGAGTGGTAATGTTTATCTTTTGATTTTATCATACAACTTACAGAATATGGTGCGTGTTGGGTTTCTCAAGGTCACCGTGTTGAAGACTTCGCCTTCATTTTGAGTCATAGAGTACATAGGCTAATCTGACTTTATCCATTTTAAATTTTCATCCAATAGGTCCCATCATGAGTCTTCCCGAGTACAACCACCAACATCCTAATCCATAAGCCACCAAGTTGAACGGCTATTCACGTATGCTCCGTTTCGTTGCCATTGGATTTTTATTTTCCAGGAAGTTTGTTGGAGAATAGTTGCCACGTAGGACAAATTCCTCGTTTGGTTGCCAAAATAGCATTGGACTCTCCTTTTAATAATTGCTTATTGGGTGACGTGGACTCCTTGTCCCCTCTTTATGATTTTTTAACCAAAATATTCCAAAAGCAAGGACTTTTGGTTGAATTTTCTAGGGAATGGTTCTCTCTCTCTCTCTCTCTCTCTCTCTCTCTCTCCCTATATTGGTAATGACACCCCTACTTATTCTCCTGCTCTCCAAGTATATGCCCCGCATCCAAACACTACTTACACGATTCTCCGAGGTAAATTCTAGACAAATCAAAATGCTTGTCTCCTCCCTTTTGACTTCTTTTGACTTTCCAGTACTCTCCGAGCCACTCCCGAGCAACCAAACGGCGCAATAGTGATGCTTTTGTTCCCTTTCAGTTCTTGTAACAAATCGAGAAAAATGTACATTTTACAGAAGCTTGGTGTTGTGAGTAATAAAAAATAGATGCAATGTGTAGTCTAGGATAGAAAATGGATTAATATTTCTGAATGTCTATTTTTGTATGAACCATAATTGCCAGAATCGCCTTGGGCTTGTGGGAAACAGGGAACTCATTTCTCCGGAAACACATCTTCCGAAACGTGACAAAGGAATCATTGAAACATTTCCGAAACATAAGGAAAACATATGGAAACACTTGGGAAACATATGGAAAACTGATGCGAAACAGGTGTGAAAGGAGTACGGAATGTAAGGAAAATGTACGGAAAACATATGTGGAACATATGGAAAATATTTTGTGGTAATCACACTAAAAAATGTGGAATACATATTAGAAAAATAATTATACATATAACAGAAAAACAATTATGCTAAAAAATAAAGGGAAATGATAAATTCACCCTTTTTCTTTACATAGGATTGCCAAATCCACTGTATATGGCAATCAGGGCCATTGAGTCCTTCCCACGTGAATCAGACCCTTTGCAGTCATACATACACCAGAGGTGGTTGTCCCATGTAAAAAAGGGGGCAGATATATCACTTCCCAGAATTAAATATGAAAAGAATATACATAAATCATTTATGTATGCCTGCAACTTAAATAAAAGATTATGAAAAAAATTAAAAAGGCATGTATTTAAGCATAAAAACTCTTAAGAAATTTGTAATTAACAAATTCTAAATCTGCAAAAGCACTTTTCTTGTTTCAATTGTGTTTCATATGGATTTCCCGTGATGTTTCTCTATCATTTTTGAAACATTTATAACACATTAATTTTCTATTATTTCCCCATTTCTCATTTCCCCTTGATTTTTTCTTGCGATTGCCGCTTTCGTTTCAGGTGTCGCTTCCCGAATTCCTTTCCCAACCTGGTAACTATGGTATAAACTGCCATTCAAAAAAAAAAAATAATAAAAAAACTATGGTATAAACTACATATGAACATTTTCCTTTCTGGTGATGACATGGAGTAAGTAGCCTTGCAGTCAGTGTTGCAAACAATAGTAATATGCTAGAAGACCATCACACTGTCAAGAAGGCGAGATTTACATGCTGGGTGTAAGGTTAGCCCTCCCACTTCAGCTGCATAGTAGATAGAAACAGAAGTCTTACTATTTTTATGACTAATACAGTAAACTTGCATTAAATTCTGCCCCCCTTTGACGTGGAGTAAAAAATTGAATCATAAATATGTATTATAACAAAAATGGAATAAAAACGCAATTGTTATCTGTATAGTTCCTAGTCTGTTTGGCAATTTTTCTCTTCTTGTTGGAGTACTGTATAGTTGGGGTATTGTTTTTATCTCTAAGGTAAGTTGGCGAATAGGTTTGTTAATGGGCCGGATGCAATCAACCGGTTTAGTAGTAAAATGAATAGCCTGAATCTGGATCCGATTAGAAAGTAAATTTTGAATCCGATTAGACTGTGGATCAAGGCCTGTTGACACCGTTATTGGCAGACATGTGCTTATAAAGAATAAGAAAAGATGTGTGCCTATGTTGGGTTGTAAACCTTGCCAATATCAGAAGGTTGGAATGGTTATATCCTTTTATATATTTGTGAGGGTCCATGTCCTAAATGTATCATGAGGATTTGGATGCATAATCACATATGGGTTGCATCTACAATCGTCAATTGAACATCTATTGAATGCTGTTTGCTATTGTCGTTTGTAAAGCAGAAAGTTTCTTCATCAAACATCTTAATTTCATCCTGGTAGAAGTTATAGATTTGATAGATATGGTGCACATATAAACTTATTTTAGAGTTATTGGTGCGTTGTGTAGTGCAGGTATTATGGGCCAGTTCATCACATATGGTCTTGATCCATTTCTTAGGGACTCTAAAGCCCTGTTTGTGTCGGATTCGAGAATTTTGATTCCAATAATCATATTTGAACTCACAATTGGTTCTCAAAATTCAAAACAAACAGGGCCTGAATGAAACCCAGTGACATAAATATGGCATGTTTACTTATTGACCATGCCAAGTGCTCGGCCCTGATAACACTTGTTCATATCGCAGGTTATGACAAGGAGAACCCCAAGATAATCACCAAATGCAAGCATCATTTCCACCTGTCCTGCATCCTTGAATGGATGGAAAGGAGTGATACTTGCCCCATATGCGACCAGGTTTGGGTCTGATAAACTTGTATTTTAAACGTTTATTCTAAGTGCTGGGAATTGTAGATGATAATCCTGTAATGAAAGTGTTGGAATTTAACAGAACTTAATTCCCAAGCGTTGGATGTTTCAGGAAATGGTCTTTGATGAGACGAGCTGATTTCTGCAATGTGGCTGAGCTTGAGAGCCGGTCAGCAAGCAACAGAATTTTCTTTCAGCATTACAAAATGCATATGATTCTTTCATACAAGTTCAGAGAACTTCACCAAAATAGTATCTCGTTTTTGACAGAAAAGCATAAACAGAAGGTACCAGTCTGCAGATGCCATGCATGCCAGGACAACCGATCCATTTCTTAATAGGGCGAAGTTTTCTTATGTTTTTGTAGTGTATTGTTTGTTTTTATCCTTTTTTGGTTCACTTTTTTCTTTGCCTGGACATGCAGTTGCCCAATATCAAAAAATCAATATCCCATTGATACCTTTTCACCTTATTTTGCAAAAAATGTGAAAATAGGCAATTGAGTCGTGGAAATAAGCAATCAGCTATACTGTATGAAATATTGGCACTCCGCCAATGGTACGAAGCATCTTCTTCCATTGGTACCGGCCTGATTTAATGAAGGTGATAATGGGCAGTGGAAACTGAGAAATCAGTATCCAGTGTACCAAGTTTACCCATAAATCAATCAGAGAAGCAATTGCTTTCTTAAGTAATTGCACCACGAATTGCTCAATAGTCCAATATGGAAAATATCTTTTTACCTCAATCCTTCTGAATAGTTTGAATAGAATGCTGAAATGGTTACTGGCTTTGGAAGAAAAGAAGACAAATTACAGGAAGAATAAGTTTCCTGAATTGGGTGTTTGTCCCTGCCCTCTCCAATTCATGCCCAACTAGACCCTTGTTGCTCTCCACTCCCCGAAGTGTCCAGGCTTGGTTGTTTGAGACAGGGTGGCATGCTAAGAAGTGCCATATTAGCCTTCGATTTTCATAGTTAATAGAAGAGTTTCTTTATCATTTTATTAGGAGGTTTGTTGTTATCAATTTGTTAGAATGTTTTACTTGTTTAGGAGTCATTGCTTAGGGGACTGGTTGTCAGAACTTGTGAAGTGGTTGCAATAATTTAGTAGAATCATTCCATGTAGAGAAATTGGTTGCTATTAGTTGGATTCTGATTTGCTAGCGTCCATTTTTGAAGGCATTTTGCGGATTGTTTGTTGCATGTCAGAGCACCCACCAAGACTCAATTTATAGCAGGTTGTCTTCATTCATGAGGTGGCTGCACTGACATGCAACAGACCATCTGCGAAATGCCTTCTGAAAGGATAGGATTTTGATTCATGAGATTACTTGTGAATGCTGGTTTTTCTCTAACTAAACCAACCCAATTCTTCATCTTCTCTCTACCCACATTCTCTTGATCCCGCTCCTTATTCTCTTATCACTCAACGACCATAGGGCCTAAAGAGTAAAAAGTGAAAGTACAAAGTCACTGCTATAGAAGTATCATGTGACATCTTGGGATCCAAGCCAGGCATGGAGGACCAACATATTGAAGGGTTAGAGGAAGAGTTCAGCTTTCGCATGGGGCTAGAGAGACTACTCAAGGAGCTTCACGAGATGGTCTCAGCCATGAACTCTAGGTTTAATGAAATCTTTGTCAATCAGTTTAAGCATGGTGATATTTCCCACAACCAAAACCGTAATAATTGTGGTCAGTACAATGGCTTCAATAGCCACAATGGAGTGAATCAAGACAAGTCAAGCCAAGTCTGGTGCATCCTACTTACCCAAGCTTGTTAATCTGGACTCTAGAAAATTCAATGGTAATGAAGACCCAACTAGTTTGTTGTGCTGAGTTGACCAATTCTTCCAATTTCATCAAACACAGGAGGAGCAGGTACCACTACTGGCATCATTTCACTTCGAAGGAGAGGCTCAGCTTCATTCCAATTGTTAAAAGAGGAGCAGGGACTTATTTCCTGGGAAGATTTTAGAAATGGATTAACTAAAATGGGTCAAACAGGACCTGTTAGAGATCACCAAACAAAGTTCGAGAGATTGTATAGTACAGAAAGCAACTCGATCCCTCCACTCCAAAAGTGGGTTGTTTCTTTAGCAGGCTTAAGGAAAGTATACGGGTCTACGTCTAAGAGGCCAAACTGATGTAGAGTAAGAGCAGAAGCCAACTCTGTTCTAGAAATCGAAGCTTTGTTATAGTATGATTTTGGAACCAAATCTGATCTAGAGTGAGATTTCTTTCATTTTCTAAAAAATCTTATGTATAAAGATCTGAATTCTGTTCTCTAATCTAAATTTCATTCACAAGTTGCAGTTTCAATGATGGACTGCTCACTGTTTTTACAAACAGTTCTAATTAAAACCAATTCCACTTCGTGATTGAGTCCAGAAAAAAATTGAATAGTAACTGTCACAATTGAACTTACAGTCACCAAATATCAAAAAAAAATTAAATGATCTTATGTTCAGTGGTATAATAGAAAATCATTTTACAAAAAAGAGGGGCCACACCTGATGGGGAGTGTTAAAGTATAAAAGATTAAGGGGATAGGGGCATGGCATCCTCTCTGTTCTCTAATGGCTTTTAGATTGTAATATCGAGGCATGATACTAGATCATCATGACTATCAGGGACGTTTTTAGAAGCCGCCGGAATGTTCCTCCAGGAGTTCTTGAGTTTATGAAATCGTTGGAATTTTTCTGTGTGTGTGGACTTAACCTTGAGCGGCTATCAGAGCCTTTTCTTTCATGTCTAGATGGTGGCTATTCTGTTATGGAAGTGTTTGAATCTCGTTGGGTTTTCAACCCATGCTGCCAAAGATTCTTCTTCTCATTTGAGCAAGAAGCTAATCTGGCGAGGCCCCAATGGCCCCCACCTAGATCGCATGCGGGGTCATTGGGAAGTATGGAAGACTGGGATACAAGAGGGAGGAGGTTGGATTTTGGGGCTAGGAAAGCCCCTGGCCGCATCGTAGGCCATTCCCGAGTAGTAGCGACTAGTTGTGCTTAGAATGTAACTATAAAAACTTTGGCTCACGCACCATATGCAGAAAGTGCTCGGAATCTAGAAACATAGAGAATCCCAACTTAGTGTGGAGGCCCAAAAATGTCCAAGTCGCCATCCACGACGAGGTTCAATGTTTGGTCGTTCCAGCTTCCGTTGTGGAGGAAAGAAAAAGAAATCTTAAGAGCTGTCTCATTGGGAGTTTGAAATCTAGCTCCTGGCTTTTAGAAGATGTTTGGGATTGGGCAAAAAAGTTTTGTGGTCTCCCGGATTTGCAAAAACCTTTCTCCATTAGCACAGTGGACATCCTATTTCACTTTGACTCTGAGGCCTAGGCCACCTCTATTCTCCGACGGGGAGGTGAGGCTTTTGGGGGATATCTCTCTTCCCTTCGGTCCTGGTTCCCGGCATATAATACGGGGGCTAGAACTATTTGGTTGCGATTCTATGATATTCCACTTCATGCATGTCTTCAGCCACGGTGGAGATCCTAGGTCTCCATTTGGGTCAGTTCCTTGAGACCCAGCTTTTTGGGAATCACAATCATTGTTTGGCCTTTGCCTCTGCCCTGGCCATTTCCCCCTTCTGGAAATCAATCCCTCCATCCATTAATTTAAGGGTAGATTCCACCATTTATTCGGTGGGAGTTAAGGTGGTGTCCGAGGATAGTATAAATTCCCTGGCAATGTCGGTGGTGGAAGAATCCAGTAGTAAAGACAATTTGGCCCTTCTTAAGGGATCCAGTCAGATTTCCACCGATAAATGCCCACCAGCTGCGGTCTTTTCACCGGAAAAGGTGGTAGTAGTCTCTAGGAGTGGAAATGAGCTGTTGGTGGACCCCGCTTTAAATTTTGAATTGCCCACCTACCTGCCTGTCCCCTCTGAGACCCCCCCTGGCCTGTCAGAAAGTAGGGAGGCTACATTGAGGGGAGCTGAGAGTTAGACTAATGCAAGGATTGCACCAAAGATATTAATTTTCGTCCCACGTGGCGCAAATGGAAAGGCAGGTAGAAAAGATATTGTAGATTCTTTTAGGTTAAAGTTGGCGAAGGAGCTAGAGGCTTAAAATTAAAAATTAGGTTCCTCAAGGAAAGCAAGAGTTGCGATGAAAAGCGTACACGTTCGGGTAAAGGTAAATTCAGTAGAGGTCTAGGGCAAGACGCTTGCATCTTGGCTACCCGTAGTGGCCTATCAGTTCTTGATAGAAGGATTAAGTGTATGTATCAAAAAAAGGAATTCAGAAAGAAAAATATGAGTCCGAAAATCACCAATTCCTACGAATTTTGGATAACTCGCCTAGTTCAAGCATGTCCGGTAAAGAACAATTTCGGGCTACAATTAGTGGGACCAAGGGTAACTTTATCCTGGAGGATGGAGACCTTGACCTTCTAAAAAATCTCAAATATAACGAAAAGCTGGAGAGGAAGGAATAGCCTACCCCTGGTGAGGTGTTACTATCTCCTCTTAAGAAGCAGTGAATGAAAGAAAGAGAATAATCTAGTCAAAGCTCGGGTATGTCTCCTAATCTGTCCATCATGAATATAGAGGAAGAACTCTATACGCCTCTTCGTAATTTGCCCATATTCAATAAGATTTTAGAAAAGAAAAGGCGCTCCCGAAGGCGGTTGTGGGAGGACGAGAAACAATTGGCAATTTTAAGCCTGGAGAATAGGCGCGAGAACCAGGTTGCTGATTCGGGTCAGGTGCGAGGTAATTCAGAGGTAGAAGATGGTCAGCGAATTTTGAAGTTTAATGAGTCCAGTGGAAACTTTTAAGGAAAGGGTGTATTGATATCGCCTAATTTAGAGGAATCTGGGCACCCAAAGCTAGAGGGTTTTAATGATTTCTTAGCAATTGGAGATGTATTTGGAATCTGAAATACAAGGTGACAACCCAAGAGGGGGGGTGAATTGGCTACTTAAAAATTTGAGGCTTAATTAATTGGATTACTAAAATCAATTTACAAATTAAGCCTTAACAAGTTAACCCTTGATTAATCAATAAAGATATTAAGAGCTAGGGTTTGGATGTTACTTTAAGCATGTATTCACTAACCCTTGTTCAATTAAAACATAAACACAAGTTGGGTTTGAGATTACCAATCACGACAATGTGCAAATGAGAAGGAGAAGAAGAAAGCATCCACAAGGCACAAGTTTTATAGTGGTTCGGTCACAACTTGACTTACTCTACTCTTCCAAGTTTTCCTCCTTGGGATTCTTCACTAACCAATAAGATTCTTCAAAGGGCGAATCTCAAAGCCTTACACCAACTCCTTCAAAGGGATCACACATTTTTCTGCACGAAGCCTTTCCGAGGACACCTTCCTCGTACAATTGATTTACCTTTCTGTAGACACCCCATTTTGACCGTGCCCTATACCTCCATGTTTTGTGCTTAACTTTCTCAAATCAGTGCGTTAGGACCCTAAATTACACCCTGGGCTAGCTTAGGGTCTTGCCAAGGTCCCTGTTAAATTTCGTCGCGATCCGAGCCCGTTTGCCTAGCGAACGAGCTAAGACGATGTCGTGGTGCAAGTTCAGAAGGGTGGCGATTTAGCCAGAAAAGGGGTGTTCTGGAGCCTAAAAAAGCCAGTTCAAATTTGCCATAATGGGTTGTCCAGGGAGATACGGGGGTATGCGGATTAGTGTGTAACAAAATCAGTTAGGGGGAATCTTAGGAAGCTTCCTAGGTGGTTAGTCTTCTTTTGATCCCAGCCATTGAATTTAAGAGGAAATTTGAAGGGTGAAGATCAAATGAAGAGAAGATATTTTTCATAAAAATTTTCCCTTTTCTTTTAACTTGGCCCCCCCCTACTGGGATAAAAAATTATTGTAAATGTACTTGCAAGTGGCTGTCCGGGGGAGAAAAGGGGGTCGAATATAACTCCCTTTTGTTTTATAAACCCAAATTGATTAGGGTTTGGGGGAGAGGAGAGGTCTGCAGCCGCATAAGAGAGGGAGAGCTTCCAAGCTCCGGCCAACCCACCGGAATCCGGCCGAGCCACAACCTACATCTTCAGCCATCACCACCACCCCCACCCCCTTCATCTTCTCCGGTTGGTCTACCGGAAATCCACCCAAGCCACCATCTCCCATAGCCGCCGGCCACCACCACCATCACTCCTCCACCGTCCGGCCAGCCATCTGCAACTCCCACCGGCCGGCCATCACCACCAAACCCATTCTCCGACCATCCTCCACCTCCATCTCTCCACCTTCTTCCCCCATTTCACAAAAAAAAAAAACAGAGAGGGAAAAACAGAGAAAGAGAGGGAGACTTGCAGAGAAAGAGAGGGAGATTGCAGAGAGGGGAGGAGAAGAAGACCACCGGCCACCACCACCAATCCCTTACCTTCTTCCACCTTTCACCGGAGCTCCACCACCCTCAACCGCTTTTTTTTCTACCACCATCCGAATCGCCATCTTCACCTCCCACTCCGGCCGGTATTCGGCAAGCCAAACCCATCCCCGCCGGTGAGTCTGCCACCTTCCTTCTCCATCTTCTTCTTCTTCTTCTCCCTTTCTCCTCAAAGCCCATTTCACCCAAACCATCAAACCCTTCTTCTCCAGTCGGATTCTCACCGGAATCCGACCATAATCTCCATTAGATCCGGTCCTTCATCCACTTCCCACCATCTACCTCCACTAGCCACCTTCTTCTTCACTCCACCACCACAACCTCAACCTCCATCTCCTCACAGCCACCACCAGAAAACCCATTTTATTTTACCCTAGGTCCCCACTCCGGCCGTGCCACCTCCGACCACCGACTCTACCATCACCTTCGCCATAGTTGAACCCCATTATTTTCGCCCATCTCTCCATCCCCAAAACCCACCTTCATTTCTGATCTCTGCAAATCCATCTTCAACCACAGCCATCATCATTCACCCCATCTCTGCAATCTAACCCCACTCCATCTCAATTATCCCCTCCATCACCAAGATCCGACCCATTCTTCAATACCCGATCCCTCCACCTCCAGCCTCAACCTCCATCGAAACCCCCATCTTTTCTTCTGCAATTTCAAAACCCATCTCCACGGCCATTTGCCACCTCTGGTAATCCAGCCGGAATTCGAGCTCCACCACCCATCTCTTATTCCCCAATCTAACCCATTTTCCCTAATTAAAACCCCTACTCAAACCCCCTTTTTCATTCCATCTTTACACCTACTGCTCCATCTCTTTAAAACCCATCTCTTCCACCACCATTTTCATTCTCCACAGCTACTATTCCCGACCATCCTCGTCGCTGCCGGCCGAACACCATCGCCATCTCCAACACCCCCGCTTGCCATCCATCACTTGCATCCCACCATTATTTTCAAGACCCAAGCCCTCTCCCAATTTTGTTTAGAAAAATCAGCAGAGGAGGCTGAGAAATAGAGATTGAGGAGAGAGAGAAATAGAGGTTGAGGGCTGAGAAAATTGAGAGCTGAGAGATAGAGAGATCAAGGGAAGAGTTCTTGACTTTGGGGAAAAGAAAGACATAGATAAGGCGCCGGCATCATCCCTTTCTTTGGCCACTCTGACAAGGATCAGGCCATAACTCCGCGGCCATCATATTCAAGCTCCATCTTACCTTCTCCAGTCACTGCAGCAGGTCCGTCATAGTGATATTCTCAAAATTGTACTTCCCTCCTAAAGATTCAGGTAACATTCCTAGCATTCCTCCGCATCTTTAGGATATATATGTGGTTGTTTTCCTGTCTCTTTGATATAGTAGCATTAGTTCATGAGTTGGTGCTAATTTGGCTCTTGAATATGAAGTGATAATCTGATTTTTTTTTATGGATGGATGGTGGAGGAATGTGGGCTTAATTGATGTAGGAAATCAGGTTATTACTCATACCGACAAGGGTATGAGTATCATCTGATTTCATAGGAGACCCATGTCGAGGGTTCAGCTAGCTGAATTGTTTTGTGGTTCTGAAGTTTTATTCTTTGAAATTATAATACATTGATTCATGGTAGCTCATCTTGTTTTCTACTGTTGTGGCATTGCTTCTGGCTTTGTATGTTAATTTGATTCTTGAAGGCAAGATGGCAATCTTATTTTTTTGTGATGAACGGATGGTGGAGGGATGTATGCTTAACTGATGTAGGAAATCAGGTTATTACTCTACTCCATGTCATGGGTATGAGTACTATCTGATTTCACAGGAGACCCCATGTCGAGGGTTTGTTTGTGTGTATCACTTGATTTTTGTTTCTTTACCCTATGATTGTGGGTATTACTGGATGGATTTGTTTTCACTTATTTCTGGAGCATTTGTAGATTCCTGGAGTTTAACATTTTCATATATTTCCTGAACCTTTCTTTAGTTGAGTTAACCCTTGGTTTCTATATTTTGAATTGAAAATGGCATGTGTTAAGTAGGTGATGTCTCCGGCATGACTGGTTTTGTTATTCTAGAAGTTGGAGCTGGCTATGATGAGGCTACTCGAAGCCCCCCCTTTTTCTTTTTATCTTTACCCCTGTGGGTTTTGGCATCGATATTCGGGTTTATCTGGGATTTCTTGAGCAAACCTTTGTCATCTTGATTTTTCATTAGAGCTTAAGTTTTTCACAAGTGTTTGGCATTTCCATCGATTTTGGGAATCTTCCTCTTGGGTTCTGGGCGATGAAGGCGCTAGCCCAAGCCCATCCTTAGGGGACTTGCTCAGTTCAAGTAGCGTTCCCCTCATTTGTATAGTAGACTTGCTTAGTCTTTTAGATGCCTCTTAGATATTAGTAGCCCCATTCATTGAAAGGGCAATGATAAGGTTACTTGGAGCCCGCCTTTATGTTTTGTGGCTCACCGCTTCGCACTTGGATCTGCAGAAGTTGATGTCCCCTGTATGCACTGAAATTTTTACTAATTGGGATTATCATAATCTTTTGATATTTCTAATACTCTTCTTATCTTAAGCATTGAGTTAGGTTGTGAAGACAATAATGAATGGACTGTTCATGTGAGATTATCTTGAAGCTTATCATATTTGTTTAATTTTATTTAAATAAATTGTTTTAGGAAAGAAGGAGATCAGATGACTACTCTATTCGATATTATCGACATGAGTACTGTCTGATTTCAAGGTGGGATTAGAAATATTATCTTGTGTATTATGATATCAGATGATTACTTTAGCATCATCTGATTTCATCCCCATATTGGGGTGGTGTTTGTGGTTGGGCATAGAAGTGTTTGATATTGTTTTTGCTTTATTAGGCTATCCAGCGGCTGGTCTGGACTAATTTATGTTGTTTATCATTTTATGATTGCTATAGGTTGTGTATTTTTTAATTGAGAATTCTTCTTTGCTTAACACTTGATTTATTTTTATAATAATTGAATGGAAATCTGAGTTTACTTGATAACCTTTTTCTTCACTTTGATTAGAGACTAACTCAGTCTTGTTAGAGCTTTGCTTGCTTGGGATCTTGGATCGTTTTCTCTCTTCTTGGGACGCTTCTCTACGTGTTGTGGTTCGTCTCTTTGAGACGCTAGTTGCTTGTTCGGGGTTTCCCCTTTTGATTTAAGGCTTTGCCCTAGTTTGTGGTACTACTTGCGTGTTCCCTTTAAGATTGAAAATATTTAAAGGTTTAGAGCGTTGGAAAAGCTTTAAAATCCAAAAACATTAGAAATTTAAAACTCAAAAACATTTGAAAACTTTAAAAATATCAAAAACATTTGAAAAACATAAAAAACCTTTAAAAATCTAAAGTGTTGAGTGTTTCTTTTAGAAGCGTATTAGGCGAGTTCGATTTTCGAACTACGTTGGCTTGATCCTCTTCCGAGGTACGTAGTGCAGCTTGAGATTCTTATCTCAAGTCCAGCCAAACTTTGTAAATAAATGTTTTAACCCTTTTTCTTCAAAGCCTTGTTTTCAACAAGATCTTCCTCTAGAGTTAGGAGTTTGTCCTAGATAGAGAGTTTTAGAGTTAGGGAGTTTGTCTTTGATTTGTTGTGGTTATTGTGTGCTGGTTTTAGAGTTAGGGGTTTGTCCTAGAGTTATAGGAGCGCCTCCGTCCGGTCAGTTGGCGATTCACATCGCCGACTGATGACTAGGTCTAGAATGCGCTAGTGATCCCATTGTTTTCCTTAGGAAATACAGCCTAGTTACACATAGGTTGTTGGAGCCACCTGCATTAGCTTAGGGCTAACCTGCATTTAGTTAGGGCATATAGGGTGTCCTAAAATCTACAATTCACTGGAATTTAAATAATCGTTCAAGAAGCTTTAATAATTAGTCCGGTCTTTTAGATCGAGTCTAAGATAGAGGTCTAGGTGTCTTAGGCATCCTAGTTTAGAATATGTGCGAAGAACTACGTTGCCTTGATTCTCGTGGAGGCGGGGATACGTAGGCTTCTTTGGATGAACATCAGACCATCCGAGGACTCGGGCTAATCATTTAGAGTCTTAGGATTTGTTGTGTGATTATTGTATTTCTTTTGATGTGTTTTCTTACTTTCTTGTACTGATCTTATACCTTTAGTTATAGCTTGCATGTGTTTGCACATCAGAACTTAGACACCAGTTAGGTATGTCACTCATAACCTAGCAATATTTAGGTGGCACCTCTTTCATTTATTTTTTATGTGTTTATTATTTCTATTCTCAGGAAATGCATGTTTAGATAGATGACTCCTGAGGATTGTTCCCATTTCACATGATTTTTGCCCAAAACTCTTCGAGGTTAATAATAAATGGCATAAGAGACCAAGTGTTCGCACTCGGGCGAATTGGGGGTGCTCTTCGGACCTTCTCCATTCGTCATCAGGCACGGACCTTTTATATCTCTGGTTATCCATTGCAAACAGAGCATTTGTTTTGGTTCCATGGCGCATCCATGGATGGCGACTCTGAGTTATTTCTAGATATATCTTGGTTTCGAGCCTTGGCTCCGGATTAGGATGTATCTCTTTCCTTTTATATCGCCACTCATGCTATGCTATGGGGGTGGCAACAGTTTCGAGAGTTCCTTGGCAGAGCTCTCCTTCACGTTGTGGAGATCTTAGAGGATTGCAGGAGGGATCTCGCGTCCCTCGGCACCGTCCTCGGATCGGGGTCCACACTTTCTTTCCGGGCCAAATCGAAGACCCTCAACTATAGAATGAAGAAATAAAATAAAAGAACTCTTAATGCCTCTTGATAGGCTGATTATAACTTTCGAAGCTCACAAACTCTCCAAGAAATATATACAAATGTAAAGCCTATAGAGATCCTTTTGATAGAATGTAAAAATATAAGTTCAAAGAGGTTTAACCTTTCATATAAAAGTTTAGGCTTAAGAAGATGGGATTTGATCTTACAAAAGGTTGTGTAGAAAGGTTTAGATAGTGTATATATAGCCCACAAGAAAATATAACCGTTTGGGGGTAAAATTGTAATTTACAAGGTTGAAAAAGTCAACCTGTGAAAGCCCCAATGGATCTATTTTCCAGTCGCGGCGGTCGACCGAGGCACGGCGGTCGCCCGCCCTTATTGGGCTCTTCTTTTGAAATTCAAAATTCATACCGGCGCGGTCAATCGGCCCAACGGCGATCGCCCGGCGAGGGCTTACTGTTTGAATTAAATTTTCGCTAAAACACTATCGAGGTCGACCGGACCTATGGAGGTCGACCGTCCATACCATACTGGATTGTTTCTATTTCAAACAGAAACATATCCGTGGTCGCCCGACTTACCCTTGTCGACCGGCCCGATAGAATTCGAGATAGCCTGGATTTTCAGATTCCATCCCGCGGTCGCGCGGCCTAGCCCGGTCGACCGGCCCTGAGTGAAATTCCATTTTAACTTCAAAATCCAGGGGCTTTTGGGCTATGGTCTTTGGGATTTAGTCCAAGGTTTTTAAACACATTTTTGGGTGAGTTGATGGTTTTCAAAGATGTAAATGTTAAAAAGTACGTTTCTTTGGAACTGCCATTTTAAAAGAAAGAGGTTTCTCATTTTTACTGCTATATCGGGAGTTACTCCACGTATTGCTTGACGTTAAGTATGAAAATCATTTTGAAAACCTTTTGAAAGTGCATTTAACATAAAATCAAGAGGACTCCAAATACATTCTAAAAATAAGAACCTTGAGTCTTCTTGGAATGTCTTGGCTCCTTTGCACTTTCTTGGACTTCTTCGGCTTAGGTGAACATCTTGACCTTGTCTTGGTTCTTGTGACATCCTCTAATCTTCACTCCATGTTGTGAGGTGCATGAGGTGTCACCAATGACTTGTTCAACTCCAAGCTTCTTCTTGACACTTGTTGGGAACGTGTGGAATCTTCATGATGAGCTTCTTGATATAGACATCTCCAAATGCTGATGTCTCCAATGTCGGTGCAAGCTCTTTGTTCCTTTGATTCTTGATCCATAAGTCATGTGTTGTGTTGAGTTGTGTAATGGCGATATTTCATATCAAATTCCTGTGTAAAGTATAACATCTCAAAGCAACACATTAGTCCAACAATGCTAATCAATTTGTGTTTGCTAGCATCAAAACAAGAGGGTAAGGTGAATGATTGAACCCATGTGCACCATTGGGCTTACATTCTCCCCCTTTTTGATGATGGCAAACAAATTTGTTAGGGAGGAAGGAGATATCAACCAATAGATGAATAAGCATGGTATGATATACCCAATAGAGCGTAGCTCCCCCTCACTATATGCACAAATATAATTAATAACTGTAAAACATATGGTGCATATACAATTGGACTACCTAATCAGAACTTAGACACCAGTTAGGTATGTCACTCATAACCTAGCAATATTTAGGTGGCACCTCTTTCATTTATTTTTTATGTGTTTATTATTTCTATTATCAGGAAATGCATGTTTAGATAGACGACTCCTGATGATTGTTCCCATTTCACATGATTTTTGCCCAAAACTCTTCGAGGTTAATAATAAATGGCATAAGAGACCAAGTATTCGCACTCGGGCGAATTGGGGGCGCTCTTCGGACCTTCTCCATTCTTCATCAGGCACGGACCTTTTATATCTCTGGTTATCCATTGCAAACAGAGCATTTGTTTTGGTTCCATGGCGCATCCATGGATGGCAACTCTGAGTTATTTCTAGATATATCTTGGTTTCGAGCCCTGGCTCCGGATTAGGATGTATCTCTTTCCTTTTATATCGCCACTCATGCTATGCTATGGGGGTGGCAACAGTTTCGAGAGTTCCTTGGCAGAGCTCTCCTTCACGTTGTGGAGATCTTAGAGGATTGCAAGAGGGATCTCGCGTCCCTCGGCACCGTCCTCGGATCGGGGTCCACAGGCTGGCGACTCTGCTGGGGAGTTCTTGAAACATTGCCTAACTCTATAAAAATGCCATTTTTACTAACTTTGGAGAAATTTGAGTTAAAATCATTTTTAAATGGGAACCTTTTCGCTTAGAATCCAGGGGCACCAGATAGGTGCGTAATTAAGACAAGGGATTCACGCACTACACAGTATGCATTGTCTTTTTTTATTTTCTTTCATTGTTTTTCATTGTTTTTCATTATTGGCTCCACGGGATAGATTCAATGCGTACTCGACTGGGATGTTATTACACACTGATGGTACTATTGAATCTATTTCCTAGCTATGCGCCAGCGCTGCAGCCGTAAACACTCGATGCACTTGTGTTTACAGCAGCCGATGAGCAATGAAGCATACTATGTATAACACTCGGTGCACTTGAGTTATACATGTTAAGTATGTTTCATACGCATAGTACCCATTAGATTGAGTCCGGAGCCCTACTTTGTTTTATATATTATGTATATACGTACTGACTTAGTGAAATTCAACTAGGAAGTACCCGTGTTTATATATGTATATTTTACATTCATATGGGGTCGAACATGTGGAGCCTAGAGTTAGGAGCCTTGTCCTATCTGTAGACTAGGGTAGCTCACCTTGCGTGGCTACAGCACGGTCCTAGTTCACTCACAAGTCTGTCTTGAGTTGAGACTTCCTTGACTCCGCTAGATTAGAATTAGGGCTGGTGCCCCTGGTTAGGATTTGTGTATATGTGTATATATATATATACTGATTATGTGTATTAGGGTTCTCCTCTTAGTTAGAGTTCCTTATTCATTTCAATTGGTTATATCCATTCTCTGTTCAGATCTAGATCTAGTCAGTGGCTTTTGCTTGCCATTACCTTGGCCATGATCTGTCCTTCGATCTGTTGTTCATAGGATCTAACCCGCTGTTACATGTTCCCATCTATGGTTAGTCCTTCTTTTGATTACCTTTTTTCGGTAGTCAGGAGTTGTTTATTGGTCGTGAGCTTTTTCTGCCACTGTCATTTGAGCATCAATATTTTTGCTAGGAGTCCTGTTCTATTGTTTTTTTATTCATATACCCTTTTGTTGAGCCGTGGGGATCCCCTGTATAGCCGTTATGCTGCCGGATTTTATCCAGAGCATTTTTTTTGAGAATGACCTCTATTTCTTAGAGTTAGGAGAACCATGAGTTTACCTTACCTCGACTTTCTTGTCTAGTCGTTATGCTGCCGATTTTTTCGCAGAATATTTTGAGCATGACGGCTATCCTTTAGAGTTAGTTAAACCATGGGTTTACCTTACTTCGACCTTCTTGTATAGCCGTTATGCTGCCGGATTTTACCTGGAACATTTTGAGCATAACTGCTATTCTTCAAAGTCAGGGATAGACCATGAGTTTGTTGTATCATGATCTTTTTGTTTATTCCTATTTATCCATTTGTGGATTTTCATCAGATTCTTGACTTTTGTCATAATCTATTTTTTTTTTAATCTTTTGTGCATATAATTGATTCATATTTTCCGTCATGGATTTACCCTTCTTATACCATGATCGTTGATGGATTAGCTAAATCTTGCCTATCTGTCGCAAGTGCACGATTATTGCTGAGGTCTAAACTCATTTAGATTAGGGGTGTTTATCATTCTTAACTTTTTCATACCCCAAAAGAGAGCAGTCATATTCCAAAAAGACTTAAAGGGATAAATTGAAGATTCCTTGAGATCCTGTTGGTGTAGGTCATGCTATCAGTGCCTACCTTTCCTTGACCTTCATAGATTGACTTACCTGTTTTGTAATTCAAACATGTTCAGGACTGTTTTTGTCTCTATTTGTACAAGATATTTTATCTCCGTTATCATCCATTTAACCTAGTGTTTTAACCTCCATTTCAGGATTCTAAAAAGTGCAAATCACTGTTCCTAAAAAGAGATAACTAAGCCAAACCTGCTTGGTCTAGACCATCTTTGGTATCTAGACTTAGTTAATCCTCCCATTACATCGAGAATACCTTTACTCTCTTTGTCTGAGTTGTCTGAATTACCAGAGGTTCATCCAATGGCTGACCCAGTTGATCCTATGATAGCCATTCAGGAGATGTTGAAGAATCTTACTCGCGACATGGCGGGCATGAAGGAAGAGATTACCCATTTAAAAGTTCAAAGTACTGACAGGGCCCCCAATTCTAGAGAGCCAATACCCCAATCTCCTCGAGTTGGGTCTCCAAATTCGAACAGACCAACCGTTTCGCCATTTGAAGTCAATTTAGAAGATGAGCAATATGCTGAAGAATATGGTGTACCTGTGGTCAGTAAAGAGAAAGAGATGTATGACAAGTTAGAGAAGGAGATGTACGATAAGTTCAGAAGGTTGGCTCAAGATGTAGAGAATATGAAAGTTCAGGGGCCAAAGAAGTTTGATATTTCTGAGTTTATGATACCTCCTGAGGCTATTCTGCCACCCAAATTCAAAACACCTGACTATGATAAATATGATGGGACTGGGTGTCCTCGGGGTCATGTAGGATGGTTCATAAAGCTTTCCCAACAACATGGACTCAACCCCGAGCAGATGGCACAACTATTCCCTGTGTCCCTAGTGGGAATCACAAAACAATGGTTCTTGCGCTTGAAACCCGAAGAAGTCAGAACTATGGAGGCCATAGCAAACAAGCTTGTCGAACAATTTTCGATGGAGGACGGGATAGAGATTACGAGGAGAGATTTGAAGCAGTTGAAACAAGGGCCGCAGGAGACCTTTACCTCTTTTATCCGGAGATGGAAAAGAAAGTTAGCGCAATTGAGTCAAGCACTCTCAGAGGCAGATCAAATCAAGCTGGTAGTAAAGAGCCTATCCTCCGAATATTTTCATTTCATGGCACCTCAGCACTATCCAAGTTTTGATCATCTGATAAAGACGGGAACTCAAATTGAAGATGCTTTGGTAAAAGGCCTGAGGTCCAAGACTTTATCTGATATCAAAGAAGGGAAAAGACCTATGGTCGAGCCAAAGGAGGTGCATAATGTCAATTCTGTTAGGACTCCAGTCAAAACAGTATTGGAAGGGGAAGAATCAGCAGAAAAGAAAACCAGAAAATTTACTCCGCTTCCTTGCTCGTTATCCTACATTCTCAGGAGATTGATCAAGGACAACAAGATCGAATTGCCTGAACAAAGGATCCTACCTAATCCTCTGCCTAAGAATTGGAGAAAGGATTTATTTTGTGCATATAATCGTGGCTCGGGTCATACGACTGATAAATGTTATACTCTGAAGCATAAAGTGCAAGATATGATCGATGAAGACAAGCTCACTATTGAAGAGCCTTTCGATGCTCATGCTGTCCCTCCACCAGCTTCGATAAATGTCATTTCTACTGAAGGAGCAATCGTGGATCCTGCATCCCTCATTCACCCTATTTCTGAGACCCAACTTGTCCCATCAAGCACCCGATCTGCAGAAGAATTTGTTGAGAAGACTACACTTGTCAGAATGGAAAACTGGATGGTCAAGCTCTTTGGTCAGATGGCTATGCTAACTGAGGAGGTGAGGGAGATGAAAATTCAGATGCAGCACTTATCCATTAAATGCGACTCTGCTCCAAAGCAACTTGTTGATATGGGTACTATGACAGAGGAAGCCTCGGTTCAGAGTTTAATCCTTGATAGATATGTTGATTTGCATAATGGGAAAAAGCCTTACATTGCTCCAAAGGAAGTTAAAAGTGTTGGACCTTCTCGCCAACATCTTAAGAAGCCTCTCATTGCTCCGAGAGAGGTTAAGAATGTTGGACCTTCTCGCCAACCTTTAAAGAAGCCAGTGGTAGAGGAAGAAAAGATGGGTCAGAAATGGGAAAGAGAATTCACTCAAATGCCTTGTTCTCTTATAGCCATCATGAAGAAATGGGTCAGTGAAGGTTGTTTGAGACTTCCAGATATTAAACCTGTGCCTGAACCGTTCCCCAACAATTGGAGGATGGATCAATACTGTGAGTATCATAGAGGCCCGTGTCACCTGACAGAGAATTGTTTAGCTTTGAAGCATGCAATCCAGAACCGGATAGAGAAAGACTCTTCTGCTCTTGCTGAAATCTATGCTTTTGCGAACCAGACACTTGAAAGAACCATTCAACCTCGCAGAGATCCCGTCACTTATGTCACTCCAGAGCCAGAGAATAAGTTGAAGGGAAAAGAAAAAATGTCAGAGTTTGAGTATCTTGAGAATGCTGAGGCGGAAAAGGTGATGTCACCAGCAGGTTTTCAAAGACAATTTGGGCCAAGTCAACAGGACTTCAGAGGACCACCCTTTCCAAGGTTTCTGAACCAGGGTCGAACTCCTTAGCCAGCATTAACATGGAGGAAGGCGTGCTACTTGTGAACTTCAGTGCCAAGCCCTCGCCTCTGTTCAACTGTTATGTTTCAAGAGTCATATGTCAAGTATCTTGTTTCAAGATTCAATTTTTGTTAAGTGTTTACCAACTCCTGTGTTGAAGGCTGGTGGGTCTTGTAGTAAAAAAAGAAAAAAGAAAGAAAGAATGTGTTTCGTGTTTGTTAAGTCTTTAGTGTTCAGAGTCAGTGTTCTATTTTCTGTCAAATCAAATGTGAAGCTCATAGAGGCGTGTCTGTGAGTCATCTATGTACTTCAAAGTTTTCAATTCAATATAGCATTTGGTTCTGTATCTTCAATGTTTTGATTCACTCTTGGATTTAATGTTTAAAACACCTAAAGACTCCCCCTTCTCGGATGAGAATGCAGACGAAATTCACCTCGAGATCTGAAAGATGGTCAAACGAGAGGAAGAGCGTCGAGCGTAGCCACTTGAAGAAGAAATCGAAGCCATTGATAGTGGTATCGAAATTCGAAACTCGAGAAAGATGGAGTGGCAAACTTTATCTCCCGAGAAACGCAAAGAATTGATAAACCTGTTTAGAGGGGTTTGAGGTAGTCTTGCTTGATCCTATAAGGATAAACCAAGGGAATGCCCTGTCGTTGAGCAAAGCAAGACTTCATCGGCTTTAGACATCCAGTTGAAGAATAAAATTTTAAGGAGATGAGCATCAGGCATCCTGTGGAGCTGATGAGATATTGAGAGAAGACTTTCAGGCAAGGAAGTTGTATGATAAATTTAAGTCTTCCTAAAAAAAAAAAAAAAAAAAAAAGAGACAAGGAGTTGTGGAACCTTAAAGCATAAATTCAAGATCTTCGAGATGGGAGTGGAGCACAATGGTTGCAGTTTTGCCTGACATGCCGTCAGACTCCTAGAAAAAATTTTAAGTCTTTGAATCTTAACCAAAAGAGCTTGTACATCAAATACATCAGGAGGCCATCCTTGGACGTCTGAACTTTTATGGCCAAAATCCCAACGTTTAAAAATTCTTCTATGAACCCTTTGGGCCAACAGCAAAATTAAACAATTTCTTTTCAAACACATTATAAACCCGGGGCATTTATGCGCCCGAACTACGTCGGACCTGATCCCCAACTCTTCAGGGGTACGTAGGCAACTTGATTAATTCAGGTTCGGTCAAACCTTGGAATAAAATTCCTTTCAAAATTTGAAGCTAAATGCTAAACCATTCTTTGAAAAATCCCAAAGCGAACTACGCGGATCTGATCCTCCATTTTTGGGGTACGTAGGTAGTTTGGCTAGACCAGATTCGGTCCAAATCGTTTGAACTTTAAAATATCCCACCCTTTTGATCCCAAGCCTTCCTAGAAAGTCCTTCTAGTGCAAGCGAAAGTTGAGACAAGTGGTCTTTTAGACTGAAAACTTGTAAAGCAAAATTTGTGACTTCTTTTGAAGAGAGAAATCAAGGAGATGGAGAAGTAGTCTTCAAACAGGACATGATCCCGGAATTCGAGTAGTGTTGACAAGACCTACTTTGATATCCTTTTAAACTAGGGGCATTAAGACTGAGCAATCCGAAGGGGGTAATAACCATGGCGGATGTCCCGATAGAGGAACTAGAGCCTTTTGACATGGTCTTCGAGAGTACTCTAAGAGTGGCTAGCCTTACCATAATAAAATAACACATTTTATCTAAGGGTGAATCAAAAGTGAGTCAAGTCCCTTGAGTAATTTGAGTCTTCTTTGATTGAGTCTTTAGAAGTCTTTTTCTTATTTTTATCCTTTTTTCTCTCAATGTCCGAAGTGTTTGGCACTGGAGGAGCGAGAGTATACCTTTTGAAATGTGAAGAAATTCAGAGTAGATCCTGGTTTAGAAATCAAGGAAAGGGCAAGAGACATTTTGTTCAAACTTGCCAGAAACATCAAAGCCTCAAGTAGTGAGCAATGGAAGAAAAAATTCTCAGACTCATCCATTTGTGGATATCCATTTACCCATATACCAGAGAAAGAACCCATGCAAGCTTAAACTTTTCTTACCTATCCTGGTTTTGCTCTCCAATGAATCCTGTCATGGAAGTAATCATACTAGGGGCGAGCATCTTTTATGACTTGCGTCATAAAAGATATCAAATACAAGATAATTGAGATAAATATTTTCAGCAAATAGACGCAAGAGAGGCTTGAACGCTCTCTTGAATCAATTTCATCAATTGAACTCATTCTTTGAAAGAGTCAATGTTTCAGATAATCTAGTCCCCAGCGGAATCTAGAATTCACTTTTGCAATCTTCAAATCTTAGCAGAATGCTTTTCCTCTCTTTAAAAGAGTCAATACCCGAAAATTCCATCAAGTTTTTCGAGTCTGACCTTCAGCAATGATCATGCACTTCTATTTATTCTCGGCAGGAGATAGCTATGCTATCAGTGAACTCGATATAAGATCGATAAACCCGTCAATCATTTTTGCAAGCCCTTTGGGCCCAAAAAAAAAATATTTTTTCTTTGTTAAACCCAAACTAGGGGCATTTTTTTTCAAAAAAAATAAAAATAAAATGAAATCTTTTGATGTTTGGTGAGGTGCCAAGTAGTGGCCTATTTATTTTTTGTTTGGTGAGGTGCCAAGTAGTGGCCTGTTTATTTTTTAGTTTGGGCGAAAAGTAGTTTCCCCATGATTTGAAAGTTCGGGCGAGAAGTAGTTTCTCCGTTGTTTGGAAGATCGGGCGAGAAGTAGTTTCTCCGTTGTTTGGAAGATCGGGCGAGAAGTAGTTTCCCCGTAGATTTTAAGATCGGGCGAGAAGTAGTTTCCCCGTTGTTTGGAAGATTGGGCGAAAAGTAGTTTCCCCGTTGATTGAAGGATCGGGCGAGAAGTAGTTTCCCCGTGGATTTGAAAATCGGGCGAGAAGTAGTTTCCCCGTTGTTTGGAAGATCGGGCGAGAAGTAGTTTCCCCGTGGATTTGAAGATCGGGCGAGAAGTAGTTTCCCCGTGGATTTGAAAATCGGGCGAGAAGTAGTTTTCCCGTTGTTTGGAAGATCGGGCAAAAGTAGTTTCCCCGTGGATTTTAAGATCGGGCGAGAGGTAGTTTCCCCGTTGTTTGGAAGATTGGGTGAAAAGTAGTTTCACCGTTCATTTTGAGATTGGGCGAGAAGTAGTTTCCCCTTTGATTGGAAGGTTTTGAAGAGAAAAGTAGTTTCTCGATTATTTGAAGATTTTTAGAAGAGAAAAGTAGTTTCTCAATTATTTGAGGTTTTTGAAGAGAAAAGTAGTTTCTCGAAAATAGAGTTTTGAGGAGAAAAGTAGTTTCTCAATTATTTGAGGTTTTTGGAGAGAAAAGTAGTTTCTCAATTATTTGAAGATTTTGGAAGAGAAAAGTAGTTTCTCATTGAGTAAAGTTGTTGGAGAAAAGTAGTTTCTCAGAGATAGAGTTTTTTTAGAGAAAAGTAGTTTCTCGTGATTATGATGTTTGTCGGAAAAGTAGTTTCCTTTTGATTTTGATTGTGTGTGGGAAAAGTAGTTTCCTTTTTAATTTTGAATGCTTGAGGTATGTTTTCTTGAGTTATGAGTCTGAGAGAGGCTATCTCACCAATGCTTGCAGATCTTGAGTCTTTTGAAAAGTCTTTTGCCAGTTTACCTTTGTGTTTCAAAATGAAAACCCAAAAAAAATAAAAATAAAAATTGCTTTGCTTTGTTTTCAGGCCGGCCAAAATGTGTTGTCTGTTCAGCTTTGTCATTCGTGTGACAAGCACACTCTGCCAAAGAGGGGCATCTGTAGACACCCCATTTTGACCGTGCCCTATACCTCCATGTTTTGTGCTTAACTTTCTCAAATCAGTGCGTTAGGACCCTAAATTACACCCTGGGCTAGCTTAGGGTCTTGCCAAGGTCCCTGTTAAATTTCGTCGCGATCCGAGCCCGTTTGCTTAGCGAACGAGCTAAGACGATGTCGTGGTGCAAGTTCAAAAGGGTGGCGATTTAGCCAGAAAAGGGGTGTTCTGGAGCCTAAAAAAGCCAGTTCAAATTTGCCATAATGGGTTGTCCAGGGAGATACGGGGGTATGCGGATTAGTGTGTAACAAAATCAGTTAGGGGGAATCTTAGGAAGCTTCCTAGGTGGTTAGTCTTCTTTTGATCCCAGCCATTGAATTTAAGAGGAAATTTGAAGGGTGAAGATCAAATGAAGAAAAGATATTTTTCATAAAAATTTTCCCTTTTCTTTTAACTTGGCCCCCCCTACTAGGATAAAAAATTATTGTAAATGTACTTGCAAGTGGCTGTCCGGGGGAGAAAAGGGGGTCGAATATAACTCCCTTTTGTTTTATAAACCCAAATTGATTAGGGTTTGGGGGAGAGGAGAGGTCTGCAGCCGCATAAGAGAGGGAGAGCTTCCAAGCTCCGGCCAACCCACCGGAATCCGGCCGAGCCACAACCTACATCTTCAGCCATCACCACCACCCCCACCCCCTTCATCTTCTCCGGTTGGTCTGCCGGAAATCCACCCAAGCCACCATCTCCCATAGCCGCCGGCCACCACCACCATCACTCCTCCACCCTCCGGCCATCACCACCAAACCCATTCTCCGACCATCCTCCACCTCCATCTCTCCACCTTCTTCCCCCATTTCACAAAAAAAAAAAAAACAGAGAGGGAAAAACAGAGAAAGAGAGGGAGACTTGCAGAGAAAGAGAGGGAGATTGCAGAGAGGGGAGGAGAAGAAGACCACCGGCCACCACCACCAATCCCTTACCTTCTTCCACCTTTCACCGGAGCTCCACCACCCTCAACCGCTTTTTTTTCTACCACCATCCGAATCGCCATCTTCACCTCCCACTCCGGCCGGTATCCGGCAAGCCAAACCCATCCCCGCCGGTGAGTCTGCCACCTTCCTTCTCCATCTTCTTCTTCTTCTTCTCCCTTTCTCCTCAAAGCCCATTTCACCCAAACCATCAAACCCTTCTTCTCCGGTCGGATTCTCACCGGAATCCGACCATAATCTCCATTAGATCCGGTCCTTCATCCACTTCCCACCATCTACCTCCACTAGCCACCTTCTTCTTCACTCCACCACCACAACCTCAACCTCCATCTCCTCACAGCCACCACCAGAAAACCCATTTTATTTTACCCTAGGTCCCCACTCCGGCCGTGCCACCTCCGACCACCGACTCTACCATCACCTTCGCCATAGTTGAACCCCATTATTTTCGCCCATCTCTCCATCCCCAAAACCCACCTTCATTTCTGATCTCTGCAAATCCATCTTCAACCACAGCCATCATCATTCACCCCATCTCTGCAATCTAACCCCTCTCCATCTCAATTATCCCCTCCATCACCAAGATCCGACCCATTCTTCAATACCCGATCCCTCCAGCTCCAGCCTCAACCTCCATCGAAACCCCCATCTTTTCTTCTGCAATTTCAAAACCCATCTCCACGGCCATTTGCCACCTCTGGTAATCCAGCCGGAATTCGAGCTCCACCACCCATCTCTTATTCCCCAATCTAACCCATTTTTCCCTAATTAAAACCCCTACTCAAACCCCCTTTTTCATTCCATCTTTACACCTACTGCTCCATCTCTTTAAAACCCATCTCTTCCACCACCATTTTCATTCTCCACAGCTACTATTCCCGACCATCCTCGTCGCTGCCGGCCGAACACCATCGCCATCTCCAACACCCCCGCTTGCCATCCATCACTTGCATCCCACCATTATTTTCAAGACCCAAGCCCTCTCCCAATTTTGTTTAGAAAAATCAGCAGAGGAGGCTGAGAAATAGAGATTGAGGAGAGAGAGAAATAGAGGTTGAGGGCTGAGAAAATTGAGAGCTGAGAGATAGAGAGATCAAGGGAAGAGTTCTTGACTTTGGGAAAAGAAAGACATAGATAAGGCGCCGGCATCATCCCTTTCTTTGGCCACTCTGACAAGGATCAGGCCATAACTCCGCGGCCATCATATTCAAGCTCCATCTTACCTTCTCCAGTCACTGCAGCAGGTCCGTCATAGTGATATTCTCAAAATTGTACTTCCCTCCTAAAGATTCAGGTAACATTCCTAGCATTCCTCCGCATCTTTAGGATATATATGTGGTTGTTTTCCTGTCTCTTTGATATAGTAGCATTAGTTCATGAGTTGGTGCTAATTTGGCTCTTGAATATGAATTGATAATCTGATTTTTTTTTATGGATGGATGGTGGAGGAATGTGGGCTTAATTGATGTAGGAAATCAGGTTATTACTCATACCGACAAGGGTATGAGTATCATCTGATTTCATAGGAGACCCATGTCGAGGGTTCAGCTAGCTGAATTGTTTTGTGGTTCTGAAGTTTTATTCTTTGAAATTATAATACATTGATTCATGGTAGCTCATCTTGTTTTCTACTGTTGTGGCATTGCTTCTGGCTTTGTATGTTAATTTGATTCTTGAAGGCAAGATGGCAATCTTATTTTTTTGTGATGAACGGATGGTGGAGGGATGTATGCTTAACTGATGTAGGAAATCAGGTTATTACTCTACTCCATGTCATGGGTATGAGTACTATCTGATTTCACAGGAGACCCTATGTCGAGGGTTTGTTTGTGTGTATCACTTGATTTTTGTTTCTTTACCCTATGATTGTGGGTATTACTGGATGGATTTGTTTTCACTTATTTCTGGAGCATTTGTAGATTCCTGGAGTTTAACATTTTCATATATTTCCTGAACCTTTCTTTAGTTGAGTTAACCCTTGGTTTCTATATTTTGAATTGAAAATGGCATGTGTTAAGTAGGTGATGTCTCCGGCATGACTGGTTTTGTTATTCTAGAAGTTGGAGCTGGCTATGATGAGGCTACTCGGAGCCCCCCCTTTTTCTTTTTATCTTTACCCCTGTGGGTTTTGGCATCGATATTCGGGTTTATCTGGGATTTCTTGAGCAAACCTTTGTCATCTTGATTTTTCATTAGAGCTTAAGTTTTTCACAAGTGTTTGGCATTTCCATCGATTTTGGGAATCTTCCTCTTGGGTTCTGGGCGATGAAGGCGCTAGCCCAAGCCCATCCTTAGGGGACTTGCTCAGTTCAAGTAGCGTTCCCCTCATTTGTATAGTAGACTTGCTTAGTCTTTTAGATGCCTCTTAGATATTAGTAGCCCCATTCATTGAAAGGGCAATGATAAGGTTACTTGGAGCCCGCCTTTATGTTTTGTGGCTCACCGCTTCGCACTTGGATCTGCAGAAGTTGATGTCCCCTGTATGCACTGAAATTTTTACTAATTGGGATTATCATAATCTTTTGATATTTCTAATACTCTTCTTATCTTAAGCATTGAGTTAGGTTGTGAAGACAATAATGAATGGACTGTTCATGTGAGATTATCTTGAAGCTTATCATATTTGTTTAATTTTATTTAAATAAATTGTTTTAGGAAAGAAGGAGATCAGATGACTACTCTATTCGATATTATCGACATGAGTACTGTCTGATTTCAAGGCGGGATTAGAAATATTATCTTGTGTATTATGATATCAGATGATTACTTTAGCATCATCTGATTTCATCCCCATATTGGGGTGGTGTTTGTGGTTGGGCATAGAAGTGTTTGATATTGTTTTTGCTTTATTAGGCTATCCAGCGGCTGGTCTGGACTAATTTATGTTGTTTATCATTTTATGATTGCTATAGGTTGTGTATTTTTTAATTGAGAATTCTTCTTTGCTTAACACTTGATTTATTTTTATAATAATTGAATGGAAATCTGAGTTTACTTGATAACCTTTTTCTTCACTTTGATTAGAGACTAACTCAGTCTTGTTAGAGCTTTGCTTGCTTGGGATCTTGGATCGTTTTCTCTCTTCTTGGGACGCTTCTCTACGTGTTGTGGTTCGTCTCTTTGAGACGCTAGTTGCTTGTTCGGGGTTTCCCCTTTTGATTTAGGGCTTTGCCCTAGTTTGTGGTACTACTTGCGTGTTCCCTTTAAGATTGAAAATATTTAAAGGTTTAGAGCGTTGGAAAAGCTTTAAAATCCAAAAACATTAGAAATTTAAAACTCAAAAACATTTGAAAACTTTAAAAATATCAAAAACATTTGAAAAACATAAAAAACCTTTAAAAATCTAAAGTGTTGAGTGTTTCTTTTAGAAGCGTATTAGGCGAGTTCGATTTTCGAACTACGTTGGCTTGATCCTCTTCCGAGGTACGTAGTGCAGCTTGAGATTCTTATCTCAAGTCCAGCCAAACTTTGTAAATAAATGTTTTAACCCTTTTTCTTCAAAGCCTTGTTTTCAACAAGATCTTCCTCTAGAGTTAGGAGTTTGTCCTAGATAGAGAGTTTTAGAGTTAGGGAGTTTGTCTTTGATTTGTTGTGGTTATTGTGTGCTGGTTTTAGAGTTAGGGGTTTGTCCTAGAGTTATAGGAGCGCCTCCGTCCGGTCAGTTGGCGATTCACATCGCCGACTGATGACTAGGTCTAGAATGCGCTAGTGATCCCATTGTTTTCCTTAGGAAATACAGCCTAGTTACACATATGTTGTAGGAACCACCTGCATTAGCTTAGGGCTAACCTGCATTTAGTTAGGGCATATAGGGTGTCCTAAAATCTACAATTCACTGGAATTTAAATAATCGTTCAAGAAGCTTTAATAATTAGTCCGGTCTTTTAGATCGAGTCTAAGATAGAGGTCTAGGTGTCTTAGGCATCCTAGTTTAGAATAGGTGCGAAGAACTACGTTGCCTTGATTCTCGTGGAGGCGGGGATACGTAGGCTTCTTTGGATGAACATCAGACCATCCGAGGACTCGGGCTAATCATTTAGAGTCTTAGGATTTGTTGTGTGATTATTGTATTTCTTTTGATGTGTTTTCTTACTTTCTTGTACTGATCTTATACCTTTAGTTATAGCTTGCATGTGTTTGCACATCAGAACTTAGACACCAGTTAGGTATGTCACTCATAACCTAGCAATATTTAGGTGGCACCTCTTTCATTTATTTTTTATGTGTTTATTATTTCTATTCTCAGGAAATGCATGTTTAGATAGACGACTCCTGAGGATTGTTCCCATTTCACATGATTTTTGCCCAAAACTCTTCGAGGTTAATAATAAATGGCATAAGAGACCAAGTGTTCGCACTCGGGCGAATTGGGGGTGCTCTTCGGACCTTCTCCATTCGTCATCAGGCACGGACCTTTTATATCTCTGGTTATCCATTGCAAACAGAGCATTTGTTTTGGTTCCATGGCGCATCCATGGATGGCGACTCTGAGTTATTTCTAGATATATCTTGGTTTCGAGCCTTGGCTCCGGATTAGGATGTATCTCTTTCCTTTTATATCGCCACTCATGCTATGCTATGGGGGTGGCAACAGTTTCGAGAGTTCCTTGGCAGAGCTCTCCTTCACGTTGTGGAGATCTTAGAGGATTGCAGGAGGGATCTCGCGTCCCTCGGCACCGTCCTCGGATCGGGGTCCACACTTTCTTTCCGGGCCAAATCGAAGACCCTCAACTATAGAATGAAGAAATAAAATAAAAGAACTCTTAATGCCTCTTGATAGGCTGATTATAACTTTCGAAGCTCACAAACTCTCCAAGAAATATATACAAATGTAAAGCCTATAGAGATCCTTTTGATAGAATGTAAAAATATAAGTTCAAAGAGGTTTAACCTTTCATATAAAAGTTTAGGCTTAAGAAGATGGGATTTGATCTTACAAAAGGTTGTGTAGAAAGGTTTAGATAGTGTATATATAGCCCACAAGAAAATATAACCGTTTGGGGGTAAAATTGTAATTTACAAGGTTGAAAAAGTCAACCTGTGAAAGCCCCAATGGATCTATTTTCCAGTCGCGGCGGTCGACCGAGGCACGGCGGTCGCCCGCCCTTATTGGGCTCTTCTTTTGAAATTCAAAATTCATACCGGCGCGGTCAATCGGCCCAACGGCGATCGCCCGGCGAGGGCTTACTGTTTGAATTAAATTTTCGCTAAAACACTATCGAGGTCGACCGGACCTATGGAGGTCGACCGTCCATACCATACTGGATTGTTTCTATTTCAAACAGAAACATATCCGTGGTCGCCCGACTTACCCTTGTCGACCGGCCCGATAGAATTCGAGATAGCCTGGATTTTCAGATTCCATCCCGCGGTCGCGCGGCCTAGCCCGGTCGACCGGCCCTGAGTGAAATTCCATTTTAACTTCAAAATCCAGGGGCTTTTGGGCTATGGTCTTTGGGATTTAGTCCAAGGTTTTTAAACACATTTTTGGGTGAGTTGATGGTTTTCAAAGATGTAAATGTTAAAAAGTACGTTTCTTTGGAACTGCCATTTTAAAAGAAAGAGGTTTCTCATTTTTACTGCTATATCGGGAGTTACTCCACGTATTGCTTGACGTTAAGTATGAAAATCATTTTGAAAACCTTTTGAAAGTGCATTTAACATAAAATCAAGAGGACTCCAAATACATTCTAAAAATAAGAACCTTGAGTCTTCTTGGAATGTCTTGGCTCCTTTGCACTTTCTTGGACTTCTTCGGCTTAGGTGAACATCTTGACCTTGTCTTGGTTCTTGTGACATCCTCTAATCTTCACTCCATGTTGTGAGGTGCATGAGGTGTCACCAATGACTTGTTCAACTCCAAGCTTCTTCTTGACACTTGTTGGGAACGTGTGGAATCTTCATGATGAGCTTCTTGATATAGACATCTCCAAATGCTGATGTCTCCAATGTCGGTGCAAGCTCTTTGTTCCTTTGATTCTTGATCCATAAGTCATGTGTTGTGTTGAGTTGTGTAATGGCGATATTTCATATCAAATTCCTGTGTAAAGTATAACATCTCAAAGCAACACATTAGTCCAACAATGCTAATCAATTTGTGTTTGCTAGCATCAAAACAAGAGGGTAAGGTGAATGATTGAACCCATGTGCACCATTGGGCTTACATTCTCCCCCTTTTTGATGATGGCAAACAAATTTGTTAGGGAGGAAGGAGATATCAACCAATAGATGAATAAGCATGGTATGATATACCCAATAGAGCGTAGCTCCCCCTCACTATATGCACAAATATAATTAATAACTGTAAAACATATGGTGCATATACAATTGGACTACCTAATCAATTCCCAAAATTCTGTCCCTTTTGGCAAACAACAAAAAGGTAGGAATAAACAAGTGAAAGTGCAAGTTGGGTGTCAAGATGAATAATAGCGTTGCTAAGCTATGTGCCTTGTACATGATAATGCATTTAAGCTCTAAGAATGCTTAGCAAAAAGAAATAATAAGAAAAATTATGTGTAATGCATGATAAACAGTTTTTTCTTTTTTTAATTATTTTAATCGAATGATTCGCAAGTTAAGCATAAGAACAGGGGCAATAAATCATGTGAACACATCACATTGGTCTATATAATCATGAATACATAACCATTAAGTTCTCCCCCTATGAATTTGTCATTGGCCCTAGGTGAAACCTGTGTTGAAAGGCATGACAAGGTAAATGATGCAAGGTGAATGATTTGAACACTTGGGCTGTATTTACAACTTTTGAAGGCGGATAAGTACCTACCTGAGCAAAGATATGCTCAGATCTATGACTTAATCATTTAAGTTTACAAGTTGTATGTTGTTGGGGATTTTTTTTTACATAGGGCAGAGAAGTAGATTTGTTTTTACATAGGGCAGAGAAGTCTCTTCCTGAGCATGAACATGCTAGAACTATAACATAACTTTTGAGTTTGGAGTTGTTTGACCCTAAATGATTATACATTTGTAAGTGAAAAGCTCCTCCTGATTATGTGCGATTAATCTAAATGTAATTGACTCTAGCACATGATTTTAATCACCATACCCATTTCAATTTTTGCTCCATTCAAATGAGAAGTACACTTTGAATTAGAATGGATGATTATTAGACATAGGATTATAAAATTGAAACAACTATAGTCTAATAAACACATGGATACCAGAATAATAAACAATCAAAGGAGTACATATCCATGGCAACCAAAAGAACTCATGTATGTATATAAAGATGAGACATGAATAGATCCCATATACATGAATGAATGATGGAATAGACACACCCCCTTCACATCATGAACCAAGATAAAAATATAATCAGAGATACATGAATAGATACTGTCATACAATCTCTGGGACATAAAAAAATAATCCATAAAAGCCCCTTTCTGGGCAGATATCCTATACATCCATAATATCAAGCTCATACTGGGCATCCTAACATACTATCCATAAGCCCATCTAGGGCAACATCCACATAGTCATAAGAGCCCATGCTTGGCATGTACAAACCAAAATAAAAGCCCACATCGGGCATAAACAACATCCATGGAGAGAATGAAGATACAGTGTCCAACAGCCCAAACTGGGCGAGAAAAAAATAAAACATGATAATCAGAAGCGAAATGTGATTGTCTATGTCTGCTGCGAAGAAGGTAATGTCTATCTATCAATCCTGAGAAGGAGGAGGCTGATGCTCACGAGATGGAGACCGTGAGGTGTAATATCTAGTGGACTGACTCCTCTGATAAGCTTGCATCATCTCCCTATGTTGCCTCACCATAAGCTACATAAGTCTCTCATGATCAGAGGTTCTCTGACTCTCTGCAGTCGTAAGAGCAGTAGCGAGGGTATCAAACCCAGTCGTGAGGGTGTCAAGTCTGGGGGTGACAGTGTCTAGCCCAGTCCTCAATGAGGCAATGTCCCTGGCAAGATTCTCATACGAGCCAATGGTGGGAGCTTGATGTTGCTGAGCCTGTCTCTGCTCATGTGCTCTAATAACTCCCTGCATTCGAGACACCTCTTCTGCTTCTCCCATGACCTCATCAACCTCATCGGCTGCAACCCCACTAGGACCAGCTCCACCAGGGATAGGAATTTTCATAAGTGTAATGGTGGTGTGGTTGAGCATTGGATCAGGGTTTTTGTAAGACTCTTTAGATAGATCAACTTTTCTATTCCTTAAGAGTCTGGTGATCATCATCCCAAAAGGTAGACCTCCCTGTCCTCTCTTGACTATCTCATCCATGTATCCAAAAAAGATGAATCCTAGGTTTAAATTGATTTTCTTCATGATACAATGGATCAGGAGGGCTTCAAAAGGCTTCACTGCATCAAAATTTCCGGCTCTAGGAGTGATGTTGTAGGCTACTATTTTGTGAATTAATCTCGTAGTAGGATTCATTGAGTTGGCATTGATATTCAATTTATCCTCAGAAGGGGGTACGGTTCCTAAGGTATCATACACATCTGTCATGAAGAAGTGATTTTTGATTTCATTCATACCCTAAAAGAAAATCCTCCTACCATCATTGTGAACTCCAATCCATCTACAAAAATTAGCTAAGTTTAGCCCAAATTCTCCCTGAAGGTATGTATTCATCGCAACACCCTTATGAGTAATGTCAAGGTTTGCATAGAAATATCTGATCAGGTCAGGGTAAATTATAACACCGTATTCAAGAAACAAATACCACCCTTGAAATGAGAAGAGTGAGGAGAGATCAAACTTTTCAAAGTCCTTGAAGATCACCTTTCTTCCTGAGATGATTACCCTGTTTTTGTACCCATTGTAGCGTTCCATGGCTTTCTTGTTCGTTGGGGAACACCTCTTCTTCCGGTTCGGTTCGCGCCTTTTTGCCCTTTTGTGCGGTGGTTTTTCTTGATGCCGACATTTTAGAGTTAGGGTTTTAAGAGAAAATGAGAGAACTTAAAAAGAGAACCAAGGTGGTTTTGAGAGGGATGATGAAAATAGATGGAAAATGGATGAAGAAGATGAAAGACGAAAGGAATTGAGAGAAGTGACAGAGAAGGAATGGAGAGATTTTAATGAGGAGAAACGAAGAAGGAAAGAAAATGAGAAATGGAAGAAGGAAAATGGATCAAACCTCACTAGAAAACTTTAATCTTGAAGCTTTGGCACTGAGGATTGATTTAGAGATGAAGAGGAGCAAAAAAGCTAAGAGACAAACAAATGGCGGGAGTGAAAAATGAAACGGCGGAAGCCCTTTAAAAGCAGTTTTCGATCGTCGCGGTCAACCGAGCTATCGCGGTCACCCTCTGTGATGCTACTGTCCATTTTTATTTTTCACTCGCGACCATCCGCGGTCGACCGGGTTACTGCGGTCGTCCGCCGCGATAAATCCGTTTTCCTTTTTATTTTTGTCCAGATTGCCTTCCACGGTCGCTCGCCGAGGCTCGGTCGACCGCCACACCCCTGTTTTCAATTTCTTGATATTTTTCAAGGAATTTTGTGTACAAATCGATATTCTCCTATTTTTCTCACCTTTATGGGATTCTAATGAATATGCAAACTCTATCTCAAGACAATGTGAGGACTCCTAAAAATTCATTTCTAATTTTCTATCATTTAAGCTCGAATGGATGAATGGACATATGTTTTCAATGAAGTTCTTTGAGGATGATCTAGGTGAATTTTGCTAGATATCAAAATATTATGTTTGATCAATGTCTAGCAATATTTGACGTGTTAGTTCATCTAGATGTGGATGCTAAGTGCATATGTCTGTGTCTTTGCACTTAGATGAATTTCACTAAACGATTTTTAATAAAGCACAATATATATATATATTCTACAGAGGTAATTTTATTTTCTTTATAGACTATAAGATATATGATGTGATCATGAAGCTCAATAAGCAAGGATACATTCTATTAACAACATGACTGATGATATGTATCTATGCTTAATTATGAAATGATATATCATTAAAGCACAAGTGATCTAGATATATTGAATGCACTATTGAAATAATATCTAGATAGAATTCATATGATATAGCAATTGAAGCACAACCCCATATATTAATAATTTTAAATAATGAGTTGAGTGGGGGATTTTGGGACCCAAATTTATTTGGTTCCAATCAAGTTTGTGTGTGGGAGTGTATCTTTTCTTATCCACACAACCTTGCTTGATTTCACAAATCTAAGCCTACACCTAGATTTGTGATACCCTAATCTACCACAATATGAACATGAATAAGTGTGGGTAGATGAAGAGCAACTAGAACCACAAGAATACATATGATGACAAACATGTTTGTTATTTTCTTCTTGTATTCTTTGGTTCTTCATAGAGAGTTCTTTATTAACTAATTTTATCTCATTCAATTGATTTTCAAAGCAATTTGTTTGTTGAGATAAATTAGCTTTTAGTTTTTCTTCATTCTCACAAACAAGTTTATATTTTTCATTTAAATCTTTGTTTGTGTTATCAAGGCTTTCTTTTTCTTTTCCAAGACTAATGCATTTTTTAATTAAGTCATCATTTTTGCTTATTAAGATTTTGCTTAAATGACTTAATTTTTTATTTCTTTCTAAACATTTATTAACCTCCGATTTCAAATTTTTAATTTATTTTTTCAAATCGAAAATTGAATGTTTGAAAATTTTTTTCCTTTGCAAAAGATTTTTGTAGAGTCTCTTCTTGTCTAGAAACAATGATTTTATCATTTAAGGAGAGACTACTATTTTCTCATAAAAATTTTCAAGATTAGTCCAAATATCTTTTGCATTGGAATATGATAAAATTTTCTCAAAAGCATTGGGACATAGTCCATAACATATTATAATAATAGCTTTTGAATTTAATGAAAATAATTTTACATCATTTTTAGTGCATTTTCTTGGAATAGAAAATCCTCTTTCAATGACATCTAGGATGTCAAAGTATATGGATTTGAGATAGGCAAGCATTCTTATTCTCCAACTTCTAAAATTTGTTCCATAAAAAAATGAAGAAATTATAGCGGATTGGTCTAGCTCAAAATCCATTGGATTGTCACGGATCTTTATCTCTTGTAGATTTTGAATTAAAGAAAAATCTCTTTAAGAGCCTTAGCTCTGATACCAAGTGAAATACAAGGTGACAACCCAAGAGGAGGGGTGAATTGGCTACTTAAAAATTTGGGGCTTTTAATTAATTGGATTACTAAAATCAATTTAAATATTAAGCCTTAACAAGTTAACCCTTGATTAATCAATAAAGATATTAAGAGCTAGGGTTTGGATGTTACTTTAAGCATGCATTCACTAACGCTTGTTCGATTAAAACATAAACACAAGTTGGGTTAGAGATTACCAATCACCACAATGTGCAAATGAGAAGGAGAAGAAGAAAGCATCCACAAGGCACAAGTTTTATAGTGGTTCCATCTCAACTTGACCTACTCGACTCTTCCAAGTTTTCCTCCTTGGGATTCTTCACTAACCAATAAGATTCTTTAAAGGGCAAATCTCAAAGCCTTATACCAACTTCTTCAAAGGGATCACACCCTTTTCTACACGAACCTTCATCGTACAATTGATTTACCTTTCTTTTCGGGCAAAATCGGAGACCCTCTGTAGACACCCCATTTTGACCGTGCCCTAAACCTTTCAATTTTGTGTAAAACCCCATCAAATGATTGAATTAGGGTCTCAAATTTCATCCCAATCCAGGTTAGGGTCCCACCAAGGTCCCTGTAAATTTTTGTCGAAATCCAAGATCGTTTTCCTAGCAGACGAATCAAGCAATGTCGTAGTGCAAATGCGTATAAGGGGGTGATTTATCCTGGAAGGCACAAACCCAATTTTGAATAGGACACGATTCCGTGGTGCGCCTCATCAAAAATTACGCCAAATGTGCGCCCATCAAGTGGTAGTGGCAATATCATCATTGCATTTTACCTATAAATATCACTCGAGCCCTCATTTTTGAGGGGAGATTGGTCATTTTCCATTTTTCCAGAGTGAGATAAGAGAGAACGAGAGATTTTCATTTTTTCCCCAAATTCCTTGATTCCATTTATGATCTTCTCCGGCTAGATTTCCCGTCAATTTCTTGCTGGAATTTTCATCTTTGCAACCTGATAATCTTTCATTTCATCAATTTCATCTTAGATTTCACTTATCTTTTGCAAAAATCCGATCTTCATCTTCACAAACCCTAACTTCGTTTCTCTTTTCTTCTCTGATCGATCTCCGGCCTAGCTCCGGCCAAGTTCCGATCAAGAGATTTCATTCATTTCTCTTCTTATTCTCCTTTGGATCTACTGATTCATTTGTGTTCTCACTCTAAGAAACCTATAAATCCTAATCTTGCTCTTCATCTTTTCCGGCCAAATCTGTTAGAATCCAACAAAGCTTTGGCCCTTTCCTTTTCCTCAAATGGCTGTGTTCTTCTCCTCTACAAGATTATCTCTTTCTTTTGAGCTAGATTTGAAGAATAAAAAGAATTCATAGGATTTGTAAAGAAAGTTAAACAAAAGAGAGCAGATCGAGCTGAGTGAAGAGAAATTTTTGTTCCTTCTACTGGCAAAAGCTTAGATCATCATTTTCATTGATCCGATGCATCAATTTCTTGCAGAAATTGAAGATCCAAAGCATTAAAAGAGAGGAAAGACATAAATTGAAGGTTAGATATCAGCTATTCAGGTAATCTTCTTTAAATTCTCGTTTATTATGTGAAAATTAATTCGATATTTATAGAAGTATGGATAGATTATTATTATTATTATTATTTTAATTGAATTGTCAACATATCTGTGTGTGCTCTTAAGAAATTTTTATAGTTCTCATGATGATAAAAGGTTAAGGTCGTTCCTTGAATTTGGAGATTATTCTCTGTAGCTCAGATTTCAATTTTACGAGATTTTGTTTGTAAAAAAGTAATTGCTTTTGATTAACTGCCGAATATCTTATTAGGTATCCAAATTCTTTTCACGATATGATATGGTTGTGTCAAAAATTAGGGAATGAATGAGATCGTAGCTTCGTTTTAGTTGAAGTTGTTTAAACTTTGAAAATTAGGAACAGAGCTCTGAATTTAGACTTGATTCTATCATTTCTTCTTGTTTGTAATTACGTGATAAGATGAACAGCTTATTTTCTTCAATATGATGAGAATTCATGAATGTAGACCCTATCTCAATTTTTACTTGGAATTGTAATGCATGTTTTTAAAAGGAACAGAGGATCGTACCTTTTCAAATTATATTTGTTTATAAGTTGTCTGTGGTGCTATATAGTACATTAAGTAGATTGTATGTAATTGATTCTTATGAATCCTATGCTAATAAAGTATTAGCATAAAAATCATTTCTTAAGGTTACTGGTTTTACGAAGCACATCTGTTTGTAGTTCAGTGTATGTTAATCGTTTTGTAGTTCTGTTCATGGTTGGCATGTTTATGAATTCAGCTTATCCACTTAGTTCATTTTAGCTAGAAGTCATATAGCAGCCTTCATTTTGTTGTTGAACCTGATAATGCCCATAGTAGCTTATCCTTCATTTTTTTTAAGTCTATCTCAATATATAATGTAATCTCATATGTAATTGTGTCGTTTGTGAGTTTTAAATGAATTTCCTGAACATAATTATCAGTTGGTTATTTACAAATTTTTCAAATTGAAATTTATGATTGCCATAATGATAGACATTATATGACATTCATACTGAACTTGAAGGTTAATTGAGTTGATTAGTTGCCTTTGCATCTTAGGTAGTCATTGTTTCAGGTTTATGTAATCCATCATATATTCAGAATTTGTCTAAAAAGGTTAAAGAAATAATTCTTGTGGTGTTGTGTTAGTATGTGGTTTTCATACTATTTCTTTTTAGTACAAAGATATGAGGAACGCCCAGTTTATGTCTATTCCTAGCGAAAATAATCTTGCGGTGTACAAACAGTAATGGTTTGGAGAATCAATTTTGTTAGGTACCCTTAGGGATATGTAATGATTTATTAATTATTCTTTGAATAATATCAAATTCTATGGCTTAGTACAAATATTTAAAACATGGCGCGGTTAATGGTATTGTCCCATATTGGGTTGAGACAGATGTAATTATTATTTAGAGTTGACATTGGTAAAAGGTTGTTATCTCTTTGGTCTCCCATATTGGTTGGCCCTTTATTCTAGCTTTGTTTTGATTTTATGTTTTGAGTTTGTGTCTAAATAGTACATAGGTTAAATTTGTTTCTTTTCATTTGTGTCATATCACTCTACTCTTGTATAAAATAATTTTAATGGTTTTGGGTGTACAACCTTACCAATATCATTTTGTGTACATGTTGAGAATAGTTTGGTATACATGAGATGTTAGCATAAGAGCATATAGCTGTGAATGTATTCTAGCTTATTGGTTTCTAATGTAGTTAGGCTTCAAGTGTTGTCATTAATCATTGTTAATTTTCTAAGGCAAATGTTTTTTACATCAGCACCATTTCCTTGAAGCCATTATCCATGCCATAATGTGTCAATCACAGGAATATTTATCTTGTATGTTGACATGTGTGTCTAGTAAGCTGAAACTTTCGTTTTATTCGATATGGCCTGAATTTTGCCTTTGTCATCATATAAATGAGTCTATAGTTTTAGTAAATGAATAGTCAAAAGGTTTTTGTTACACCCCTTCTAAAAAAGATATCTGTGTAGTTATGCATTATGAAGCAAATTAGATGTATCTACTCTTGGTTATGTGATGTGTTGTTCTGTGATATAGAAGATACCTAGGAATGATGTTTTTAGTATATATGAGCATATATGTCTCATTTTTTGAATTGGTCTATAAAATTTGATTTTTATCTATGTTATTTATTAAGTTATCTAATTAATAAAAATATGAAGGAGTTGTAGGGCGATGAAGGTGATACCCCAAGCCTATCCTTTAGGGGGACTTACTTAGTCTCGGTAGTCTCCCATTCTTTCTTCTTCTCTATATAGAGATTTGCCTAGTCTTTTAGACATTCTTTTAGACACCCTTAAACCATAGATCCTTCATTGCAAGGGCGATGAAGGCGATAGCCCAAGCCCATCTTTTAGGGGGACTTACTTAGTCTCGGTAGTCCCCCCTTCTTTCTTCTTCTCTCTATAGAGATTTGCTTAGTCTTTTAGACATTCTTTTAGACAACCTTAAATCATTGATCTTTCATTGCAAAGGCGATGAAGGCGTTAGCCCAAGCCCATCCTTAAGGGACTTGCTCGGTCCAAGTAGCGCTCCCCTCTTTTATTTAGAATACTAGCCTAGTCTTTTAGATACCCTTAAGCCATAGGTTCTCCTCTCTCATTTCAAGGGCAATGAAAGAGTCATCAAGAGCCCCTTTCGGAGACAAGCTATGTCTGAGTAGAAAATTCAAATCATTTGGAGACAGACATTGTCTCATTAGTGAGTCAATCTCATAGGAGACTATCCAAGTCTTATTATTAGCTCACCCTCATTAGAAGACCAACTTGGTCTGTTACTTGCTTATACCCCTATTCTATCTATCATTGCAGAGGCAATGATAAGGTTACTTGGAGCCCATCTTCGTGTTTAGGAGACTTGCTTAGTCTCGATGACACCCTTATTTGTCCTCTCGGAGTTTATGAGAATGTTGGACCCGATCCCGCGAGAGGGTGGGAATGACGCGAGCCGCCACGCTCTCTCTTGGTCTCTCGTATCCACGTGAATGGCGTGTGCTTTTTATTATTGATTTTAATTACCCAACCAAGCAGGCAGCAACCAAGCTATAGGGTGCAAACAAACGTGCAACCCAGTACCCATAAGGGCAGGGGTAAGCCGCCGAGCCTAGCAAGGTGTGATTTAATTCATCTTTCCGTGAACTTGGGATCACTAAGGCAATCTGAATTCCACGTAAAAGAGAGTGACAGAGTCGCCACCTAGATGAGGGATCTAGGACCCATAATTGACCAGAAATCTAGACTCGTTACCTGGTTACGAGAATGGAAGGTCTGGGGAGTTACCACCACATGCACCATTCCTGCCCGATAATCGGTCTTCAATTTCAAAAGTTAACTTTTTTGAATTTCTTTTAAATGGCTCATTTAACTCTATATTAATGTGCGAACTATGTGACATGCATCCTAAGATCTAATTTCAATGTAATTCCTAAATGTATATCTTGATTTTCTTAATTTTTTTGAATTCAATTTAAGAGAAAGTTCTCCTAAAATTCTAATTTCATGGAAAGTCCTATGTGATTTAATTACTTTTAATTTAAGGATTAATGTACAAAACCCCACTACTTATGTGTGGAGTCGACTCGTGATTGGTATGCCATCAAGCATCCAAGCTGCCTGCGTACCCAAGCCTCACTGGGATCAGAGTCGACGTAGTTCGGTGCACCTAAGCTAAGCTACCTATGCCTAACTCATCTAAGACACCGATCTAGACTGGATTGACTGTTTCAACAGTTTTAAGAGAAGTTATTTAATTCAAGTTGAAGCTTTTATTATCTTAGGACTTCATCTAAGATGCTATATGATCCTATCTAAGTGCAAGTTGCCCCTTAGACTAATGCAGGTTAACCTACATCCTAGATAACTAGGCTTGTCCTAGGAAAAAATTGGGTGACTAGTGTAACTAGATCTATGGCACGATTGCTATCCATAGCAAACGCCCGTGATGAGGCTGGACTCCTAACTCTAGGACTCCCTAAAACCTAGGACACGACATGACGTAAGTTTTCCTAAATATGGCTCTAATGGTTCTTACGATGGAAACCGTAATCCAACGGTTCCGAAAGACATGAGGTAAATTGATTCGATTTGTTGAAGTTAATGATTTTCAGATTTCAAGGATTTTCGGTTCCTAAACATCTAAGGAATACCAAAGGCTCTATGGTTCACAAATTTCGGCCTTGAATCGCAACCATGGAAAGCAATCGTGCTCTCGACCTTCGTATAATTTAGCACGCAAGTTATAGTATGTTATTGCCTGGCATATTTCTCAGGATTTTCATGGACAGTGAACCTCGGAGCCAATAACATACTATAATTTACCTACTCCAATTATGCTAGATCAATCGCAATTAGCTTACGATTATGGTTACGATCTCGGCATCTAAACTATCCTAGCATGGCCATTTTACAAAGGAAATCTAAGACTCCTAAGATTTCTGTTTCAGCGGCTTAAGGAATGAATACGTGACAGAAATTTAAAGTTTTCTGGATGTTTTCATAATAATTTTGGTTAATTTTAATTTTTAATAGATTTTATCAATTTCAGATCACATGAATGATTTTACAAATGAACTCATTGCAAAAAAACTTGAAATAAATTGAAATTCCTACAGTAACAAGATATGAATGAATATAGTCTACTGTGAAAATTTCATGAATTGTAGATACGATTTACTATCAATTTCAAAATTTTAAAGATTCAGATCAGATTGTGAATTTACACAGTATCCACTAGGAAATAAATTCCAAATCAATTGAAACTCTTACAGTAACATGATATTTGTAATATAAGACTACGGTAAAATTTTTAAAAATTTGAATTATGATTTGATATTAATAAAAAACCTCACAAAATCTGGTTGTTTCAAAAGAAAATATCAAACGATATACCAAATAGAATCCTAAAATCATTAAAAATTCATGGCATAATATATCAGCATCATATTATTTTACGAAGAAGGGTTGTGATAAGAAACGCTCAATTTTTCGTGCTCTTGCTACGGTTAAACGATCTTCTTCGGATAATTCGTCCGACCCAAGGATAGCCATGAGATCTGCCCGGTCATTTCGGTAGATGAAGTAGTGGGAGGTCGCGAAGTTAGGGGGCGTGTTAAGTTGAGAATTTCGAACATTGTAGCATTCTTTTCTAGGTTGGGGTTTGAGTTTCGAAGTTTCCAGAACTCTGATGGTGAATATACACCAAATCAAATGACGCATCGAGCGAGACCATTCTGGTAATCAAAGAAGCAGTACCCAATATGCCTCTCGAAAGATCAGAAGTGATCAGAGCTGTAATTGTACGTACATGTAAAGAACTCAAACGTGACAACGGTATGATAATACGATATGATGACAATGCAGCGGTTGTCATTGATCAAGAAGGAAATCCAAAAGGAACTCGAGTTTTTGGCGCGATCGCTCGGGTAATTTCATTAATTTTAGAACTTATTTGGTATACTTTTCATTTTTCTTCTTCAAAAAGGTGTCTTTTAAGAGTTTTTCTATTTTTTAAACATGATTTTTGAGAAAATTATGACTTTGAAAGATGTCCTTTAACATTGCTCTGATATGATGAACATAAGAAAATTATAATATTCCAAGAAACAGATCATCCTAAGGTAGCTATTTTTTCCAATTTCCTAATATTCCGGTCATTATTTCAAATTAAATTTCAAAGTTCATTCAAATTCTAGAAATCCTTAGATCCAACGTTTGATCCAATCCGATAGTTCTTTTAGTCCCATTAAATAGATCATTGCATTAAATTTTGAGACGAATCGGACTTTGAAACACTCATGTAAACCCGATTTTGAGTCAACCCATATATTATTGAATTAAATGAGCGTAAATAATAAAACCATGCAAAAATACGTAAAAAAAATATGGAATAATTCTAGAAAAATCAGAGAAGAATGAACCTACCTTTGGTCGCGCTCCTTGTCTTTAGGGTACGTAAATCCGAGGTATACGCTTTGACGCACCCTTTTATACTCTCTAGAAAACCCTTATGATAACACTTCGATGCAAAGCCGAGAGTATGTTGATCCGAGAATAAGATTTGATGTCAGAATTCCGAGAGCAAGTTGAAAATTTAAAGTTTTTAGATGACACCCACTTTAGAAATCTCTTGGAGTCCAAGAATTTGGTGAAAGAAGAGAGAGGGTTGTGAAAAGCATGTGAAAGGGCGAGATGAGAGGACCCCAAATTTCGTTAGGAATTCAAAAGAAAAGGAAGAGGGCTACCCATCTGTGTAATCAAGGAAGATATGAAAGGTATATGGTGTAAGAATAGATGTATGGGAGGAATGATTTCACAAGTAGCAAAACGAAAAAAACCAAGAGCCCCTCCATTCGTCCAGCAGAAAGTTTTTTATAGGTCATGAATAGAACGAATTTCAAAATTTAGAATTGAAGGGCCAAATTGGTATCATATTCACTGCTAAGAGAAGAAAATTGGCAAATACCAATCTCGACAACAAAATTTCCTTTTTTTTTTTTAATACATCAATATCCCCAAAACATGTAACCAAGAATAAATTAGTAATTAAAATAAATCTTCAAGAGGAATTTTTTGAATAATTAAAGGTAACATGTGTCTAGCTTTGGGAATTGGTACCTTGGACATATGGCAAGCACAAAGATGGCTCCACATGGTAACCCATGAATTTTTTTATGGGAAATCTTGTGAGGTGAGTGGAAGAGACAAAGAAATAATCATTGCATATGGACAAATTAACTCTTAAGAGGAAACCCCCTTGAATTAGTAAGTCTCCACATGCAGCCAACTTCCTCAAATTGCAACAAATGGCAATATTGCCTTTATTACTTTGACACATGGAATAATAACCTTTCTTTCTTTTTGTAAAATTAAGAGGAAAAAATTGCCATCTGGGAGAGAGATAACTTTTTCTTAATAAACCAAATTTGCATGTTACTTCTTCGGATTCTTTGTACATCTGACCTTCCAAATTAAAGAAAAACCATCCCTTTTTGAAACTTTCACAACTGGCATGTGAATCCACACATGTAAAAACCATCCTACACGTGGGCCCCTAATGATGAACGAATTTACTATGGGTGAGAATATTTTAGGTTTCTATTTAAAACCATAAGGGCCCACTTCAACATGGCCGAGTAGTGTAGAATCGGCACACACATGTTGGGCGCATGGTGGCCCCCACCATATAGCTAAAACACACACGTTCATTCTATAGAAATTTTTAAACCATCCATTTTATTGGATCATAGTGTAGACGGATTATTTCCTTGTCCATGGGATGATTCTCACTTTCTGTAGGTTGCTCCTTCAAAAATGAATTCTATAAGGTGATCTAAACCGGTGATATATTAGACCATATTGTAAGTAGATTGCACCTTAACCGTTCTCCATGGAGTGATCCAAACCATTGATTTGATGAGCCACTATGTAAATTGGTGTATCCCCTGAATCATATTCGTAGGATGATCCAAACCGTCCAATCGATGGGTTGCATTGCGATTTGAATTGCGCACCCTTTAACCCCTTCTATAAGATGACCCTAGCCGTACAAGTGATGGGCTACAATGTAAATTGGGTTGCGCCCCCTTGAACTATTCCCAAAGATTGATCTGAACCGTTCACTTTGACAGGCCATGGCATGGACAACTTGTATCCTCCAAATATCACCCCCATGGGATGATCCAAACCATTAATTTATAAAGTTGTGCCTCAAAAATCATTTCCAAGGGTTATCCGAATAGTTCAACTTGATGGTCACAACAAAAATTGGTTGTTAAAATGACCTCCCTGAGACCTTGACTGTTCCCTTGATGAGCATCTTTATGCATTGGATCGAAGTAGGTTCAAAACTCATTTTTCATTAAAACAATGTGCGGGCCCCCTGTTTGATCCAAATCTAAACAAATGTTCAATGCGGGCCCACCAAATAGGTCCAAATTCTCCCTTGCTCGTGCTCAACACTTAGCGGGAAAATGCGAAACACGGCAGAAATGATCGAAAAGATCGATAAAACATAAGAGGCAGACACGGAAATGGAAAACACTGAAAAACCGATAGCAAAACACTAACTTCTTTGTTGATTAAAGATGAGTAAAATGGGGGTGTCTACAGAGACATGCCATGTCTCATAATCCTCAGCTGTCAGTTTTCTTTTAGGAGACTAACCTAGTCTCATTAACACTCCCCTCTTAGGGTTGTGCACTAGGAGTCAGTGCTTTCATATATGAGTCTGTCCTTAGCATAGAAGTTTTTGTCCTTAGTTAGAGAGTCAGTCTTTAGCATAGGAGTCGGTCCTTCAGTTTAGGACTCAGTCCTATCATCATATGGGTTAGGGTTCTGTCCAACCTCTCATCAAATCATGAGATTATGTCTCATCCTTGCAAGGTATAGGATGCTGTCCAACCCTTGCAGAGTCGTGATTCTATCCAATTTCTCCGTAAAGCATATGATGGTGTCCAACCTTTGCGGGATATTAGGAGTCTGTCTTACCCTTATGATGTTAGGATTCTATCCTCTTGTGTCAAAAAATAACAAAAACAATTGAAAACATTTCAAAATCCAAAATATCTGAAAACATTAAAAAGCATCTGCAAATTCCAAAAATCTCAAAATCTTGCGTCATTAGGAGTAGTTAGGAAAGTCTGTTCCGAACTACGTTGGCTTGATCCTCTTCCACGAGGTACGTAGTGCAGCTTGGGATCTTTATCCCTGGTCCAGCCAAATCTTTCAAAATAAACATTTCAAACCTTCCAAAAATACAAAAATTCTTCAAAATCTTTTCAAAAAGATCTTCCCCTAGAGTTAGGAGTATGTCTTATATATTTGGGGTGTCTTAGAGTTATGAGTCTGTCTTGTTTGTATTGATATGGTGTGTCTTGTCGTGTGAGTGTCCCTAGAGTTAGGAGGCCTCGAGTCGTGGTCGGTTGGACACTTAGTCGAGTCAATGGCTAGACTAGGATGCATTTAGTTAGCCCATGATTTTCCTTAGGATGCACAGCCTAGTTATACATAGGATGTAAGGCCCACCTGCATTAGCTTAAGGCCAATCTACTTGCATTAGTTAGGGCATATAGAGAGTCCTAAAAATTACAATTCACTTGAACTTAAGCAATCGTACAAAAAGTTTTAAAAACCAGTCGAGTCTAGTTGATCGACTCTAGGATAGAGGTCCGAGATGGTTAGGCATCATAGTTTAGAATAGGTCATCGAACAACGTTGATTCTGATTCTTCCCGAGGCCGGGATATGTAGAGCAGCTGAGATGGATGGCCATCCTGGTCCGAGTCAAGTATTGCACTAGAGTCTTAGGGTTCGTTGTGTCAAGTTGTGTGTGGAGTCAAGTTGTGATGTGTGTTTTGTTGTGTTTTCTTACTTTCTTGTGCATATCTTATACCTTTAGCTGTAGCATGCATGTGTTTGCACACCAAAACTCAGACATCATTTAGGTATGACACTCATAACCTTGCTATTCTTAGGTGACACTTATTTTATTTCTTTATTGTGTGCTTATTATTTTTATCTCCGAGACATGCATGATTAGATAGACGTCTTCTCGGAGATTTGGGATCTTTAATCCTGGTCCAGCCAAATCTTTCGAAATAAACATTTCAAACCTTCCAAAAATACAAAAATTCTTCAAAATCTTTACAAAAAGATCTTCTCCTAGAGTTAGGAGTCTGTCCTATATATTTGGGGTGTCTTAAGTTAGGAGTCTGTCCTGTTTGTATTGATATGGTGTGTCTTGTCGTGTGAGTGTCCCTAGATTTAGGAGGCCTCGAGTCGGGGTCGGTTGGACACTTAGTCGAGCCGTTGGCTAGGCCAGGAGGCATTTAGTTAGCCCATAATTTTCCTTAGGATGCACAACCTAGCTACACATAGGATGTAGGGCCCACCTGCATTAGCTTAAGGCCAACTAACTTGCATTAGTTAGGGCATATAGAGAGTCCTAAAAATTACAATTCACTTGAACTTAAGCAATCGTACAAAAAGTTTTAAAAACCAGCCAAGTCTAGTTGATCTAGTCTAGGATAGCGATTCTAGATGGTTAGGCATCATAGTTTAGAATAGGTCATCGAACTACGTTGATTCTGATTCTTCCCGAGGTCGGGATACGTAGAGCAGCCGGGATGGATGGCCATCCTGGTCCGAGTCAAGTATTTCATTAGAGTCTTAGGATTCGTTGTGTCAAGTTGTGTGTGGAGTCAAGTTGTGATGTGTGTTTTGTTGTGTTTTTTTACTTTTTTGTGCAGACCTTATACCTTTAGCTGTAGCATGCATATGTTTGCACACCAAAACTCAGACATCATTTAGGTATGACACTCATAACCTAGCTATTCTTAGGTGACACTTATTTTATTTCTTTATTGTGTGCTTATTATTTTCATCTCCGAGACATGCATGATTAGATAGACATCATCTCAGAGATATATGTTCCCATTTCACATGACTTTCGCCCAAAACTCTTCAAAATCAACAAATAAATGGCATAAGAGACCAGGTGCTTGCACTTGGGCAGATGAGGTGCTATTTGGACCTTCCAAATTCATAACCCGGCACGAACCTTCTTTTATATCTCTAGTTATCCATTGCAACAGAGCATAGTACGGGATCTAGGGCCCACTTTGATGGCGACTCTTCTTTGCATAAGGTACGTCTCGAATCCGGGCTAGTCCCCGAATCGAGAAGTATCTCACATTTTATCGCCACTCATGCTGTGAGAGGCAACACTTCTTTTGAGAGTTCCTTGGTAGAGCTCTCCATTCACGTGGATGATCTAGAGACTTTTCGGGGGCTCGTCCCCCGCCTCTCTCGGATCGGGGTCCACAGGCTGGCGACTCTACTGGTGATGATAGGATTCTGTCCTCTTGTGTCAAAAAATAACAAAAAAAGTTGAAAACATTTCAAATCCAAAAATATCTGAAAACATCAAAAAGCTTCTACAAGTTCCAAAAATCTCAAAATCTTGAGTCATTAGGAGTAGTTAGGAAAGTCTGTTCCGAACTACGTTGGCTTGATCCTCTTCCACGAGGTACGTAGTGCAGCTTGGGATCTTTATCCCTAGTCCAGCCAAATCTTTCAAAATATACATTTCAATCCTTCCAAAAATACAAAAATTCTTCAAAATATTTTCAAAAAGATCTTCCCTTAGAGTTAGGAGTCTGTCCTATATATTTGGGATGTCTTAAGTTAGGAGTCTGTCCTATTTGTATTGATATGGTGTGTCTTGTCGTGTGAGTGTCCTTAGAGTTAGGAGGCCTCGAGTCGTGGTCGGTTGGACACTTAGTCGAGCCGTTGGCTAGATCAGGATGCATTTAGTTAGCCCATGATTTTCCTTAGGATGCACAGCCTAGTTATACATAAAATGTAGGGCCCACCTGCATTAGCTTAAGGCCAATCAACTTGTATTAGTTAGGGCATATAGAAAGTTCTAAAAATTACAATTCACTTGAACTTAAGCAATCGTACAAAATGTTTTAAAAACCAGTTGAGTCTAGTTGATCGAGTCTAGGATAGCGGTTCCAGATGGTTAGGCATCATAGTTTAGAATAGGTCATCGAACTACGTTGATTCTGATTCTTCCTGAGGCCGGGATACGTAGAGCAGCCGGGATGGATGGCCATCCTGGTCCGAGTCATGTATTGCATTAGTGTCTTAGGGTTCGTTGTGTCAAGTTGTGTGTGGAGTCAAGTTGTGATGTGTGTTTTGTTGTGTTTTCTTACTTTCTTGTGGAGACCTTATACCTTTAGTTGTAGCATGCATGTGTTTGCACACCAAAACTCAGACATCATTTAGGTACGTCACTCATAACCTAGTTATTCTTAGGTGACACTTATTTTATTCCTTTATTGTGTGCTTATTATTTTTATCTCCGAGATATGCATGATTAGATAGACGTCGTCTCGGAGATATATGTTCCCATTTCACATGACTTTCACCCAAAACTCTTCAAAATCAATAAGTAAATGGCATAAGAGACCAGGTGCTTGCACTTGGGCGGATGAGGTGCTTTTCGGACCTTCTAAATTCGGAACCAGGCACGAACCTTCTTTTACATCTCTGGTTATCCATTGCAACAGAGCATAGTATGGGATCCAGGGCCTACTTCCTTGGATGTCGACTGTTCTTTGTTTAAGGTATGTCTCGAATCCAGGCTAGTCCCCGAATCGAGAGGTATCTCACCTTTTATCGCCACTCATGCTGTGAGAGGCAACACTTCTTTTGAGAGTTCCTTGGTAGAGTTCTCCATTCACGTGGATGATCTAGAGACTTTTCGGGGGCTCATCCCCCGCCTCTCTCGGATCGGGGTCCACAGGCTGGCGACTCTGCTCGGAATTCTTTCGAGATATTGCGTGACTCTGTTAAAATGCCATTTTTTACTAATTTTGAAGAAATTTGGGCCAAAATCATGTGAAATGAGAATTTAATCGCTTAGAATCCAGGGGCACCAAATAGGTGTTTAAAACAAGGGATTCACACACTGCACAGCATGCATCATCATGTTTTTATTTTCTTTTATTGATTTTATTATTATTGGCTCCATGGGATAGATACAGTACATACCAGATGGGATGTCATTACCCTGATGGGATTGTTGTATCTATTTCCAAGCTATGCGCTGGTGCTGCAGCCGTAAACACTAGGCGTATTTGTGTTTACAGCAGCCAATGAGCAATGAAGCATACTATGTATAACACTAGGCGTACTTGTGTTATACATCTAAAGTATGGATCATAAGCATAGTACCCGATATATATTGCATTCATATAAGGACGAACATGTGTTGCTTACACATGTTGAAGCCTATATTTAGGAACCATGTCCTATCCATAGATTATTGTAGCTCACCTTATGTGACTACAACGCAGTCCTAGTGTACTCACATGTCTGTCTTGAGTCGAGTATCTTGACTCTGTGGGATTATATTTAGGGCTGGTGCCCCTGGTTAGGATATATATGTATATATGTATATATTGATTATCAGATTGGGGCCTACTCTTTAGTGAGGTTTCCTTGTCTAATCTAATCAATTATATCAGTCCGTTTTTCAGATCTAGATTCGACCAGTGGCTTTTACTTACCACTCTCATGGTCGTGGTTTATATTTTGATCTATTCTTGGAAAATTTGTCCATATATTCCTTGATTATAAGATTAGGACCTACTTTCTAGTAGAGATTCCTGGCTTGAATCAATCAGTCATGTCTATTCATCTCTCAGATCTAAACCTGGCTAGTGGCTTATACTTGTCACACTCATAGCTATGGTTTATTCCTTGACCCAGTGATGATAAATTTTGCCTGTTTTTATCCTTCAGATTCAAACCTCATTTATCCATTCTTTTGTTGTGTCATAGATTCATATTGCATATGTATTATTCAGATTTTTGCTTGTTTTGTCTTTAGATATGGTCGATAGTTTGTCTGCTGTCTCTATGGCCATAGTCTATCATTGTTGATCTCCTTGATCATACAGTTTTGACATCCATCTTTCAGATTTAGATCCGGTCTATGATCTACTTTTGTCATTTTATGACCGTGGTCTCGTTTCTGAGTTTCTGATCATCTTTGATCATCAATGGAGCATTCGGTGTCGCCAATTGTATCCTTCCTATGATTGATTGCTAAATTTATCCTTATTCTTTTTTTATTCCAGGCTATCTTCATTCCCTAATTATCCCGTCCTATCTTTGTGTCAGGTCTGATTATGGCGAACATTTTGTTGGACAACTGGATAGCCGATACTATTAGAGTTCTTCCGTCTGAGCATTCAAAGAGAAATATGGCTGATCATTTCATCAATTCATTCACTCATTTGAACAGTCGTGATATAAATTGGAAGTTTCTTCAAGCAGCTGCTAGACTTTGGGATCCTGTTCTTCATGTCTTCTGATTTGGCTCTTTTGAACTCTGTCCCATATTTGAGGACTGGTGTACCCTATTAGAGCTCCCATCTGAGGGACTCTGGATCAAACCTTTAAGAATAGAATCTCCTCATGATCTATTTTGCAAACTATTCAAGAATGAAATTGTGGATACTGTGCCGTGTCTAACGGATACGTGCGTGAAAGTTCAAGACCTGATTAAGCTTTTTTCCAAAAACGTCGATCCTACCAATTCCCATTTTCAGGATTGTCAACGTAGCCCTTTAATCTTTATGGTCTTTGCACGTCATGTTATTCGCAGAAACTCCTATGTTGCTCCTTTGACCTTACTATGAGTGGTAGATCAGATCAATGAGGGGAGGAATCCTATACCCACCATGTTAGCAGAGACCTTCTTGGGACTAGACCTTATTGCTTCCCAAGAGGTCAAAAATAATTTCTGTGGGTGTGTTAAATTATTATATGTCTAGCTTGGTGAAAAACTTCAGGTTCTTCAGCGACAAAACCAAAATCTGTATACCCTGAAGAATTTTCGTGCATGGCAACCAATGGCTAATCAATCTCAATCCATTGATGAATGGCACAATTGGTTGCAGCATGTAGAGGAGAGCCAGTTTCGTTGGGTGAGTTATTCATGCTTCCAAGTTTTCGCTAGCACATACCCACATCCGTTTGTTTACCTCATGGGTATCGAGAAATCTTCTTTTTATGCACCCATGCGATTTCTCCATCAGGTTACAGGAATTCCATGTTCTCCTGGAGCCATAGTCCCTCCTCTTTGTGAAGATCTCACTCCTGATCTCATTAGATCCATTGTGGCTGCTTGGGGAAATAAAAATTTGGAGAGGAGAGTTTCTTTAGCGTCTAAAGTTCGACGTGAAAAAATACCTGAAGAGCCCGCAACCAGGAGAGCTCGGATTGAGGAGCCTTGAAGATCTCTATCATGTTTTGTTATCTTGATTTCTTCTGTTCCTATTATTATCAGTCTGCTTATCCAGTTGTGATCAGAGATTAGTAATTTCGTCAATTGTAATTTTATTTTGAATTTCATTAAATGAAAGTATGTTTGTGTTTCCCTTGTCACTGTTTGATCAGAATATTTTATCTCAATTATCAAATTTTTAATCTAGTGTTTATATTTCCATTTCAGGATTCTTGATTGAGCAGTCATTGCTTCTAAGAAAACCCTCATTTCAAAACCAACCTGGTCCCGTCAGACATCTGATTCCAGGCTGAGTAGACAGTCTTTGTCACCCCCCCTTTTTACTTCTCCACTGTTACCCATTTCAAACTTCAGGAAACTCTTTCACCAGTTCAATCCACACCTGAACAAATGGCTGAATCTGGAAACGCTTTGGCTGAAATGATTGAGATGATGAAGACTATGCTCCAACAAATGAATACCATGAGTGAGGAGATAGTCCGATTGAAAACAAACAAGAGTTCTACTTCTAAAGAGCATGCACCCCAGCACCCTTCAGTTATACCTCCTCCACCTCCTGCGATGACCAGACCTGCCGTCTTAACTGTGGAAGACGACTTCGATGATGAGCAGTACACAGAAGAGAATTGTTTTCCTCATTTTGATAGGTGTGGTAAAGGCAAAGTGATATCAGACAGATTGGACAAGCTGACTCAAGAGATGGAGAACATAAAATTTCAGGGACCGAAGAAGATGAATATGACTGATTTCATGATATATCTAGGGGTCACACTGCCTCCGAGATTCAAGGTACCAGACATGGATAAGTATGATGGAACGGGGTGCCCTAGAAGCCATTTAATGTCCGTTCTTCCACTTTTACAGCAGCACGGGCTATCTCCAGAGCAGGTTGCTCTTCTCTTTCCTAGATCCCTTGTTGGAACAGCTAAGAAGTGGTTCCTGAGTTTGAAATCAGAGGAGATCAGAACTCTAGAGAATATTGCTAACAGGTTCATCGAGCAGTTCTCCATGGAGGAGGGAATTGACGTAACTAAAAGAGATATGAAAGCATTGAAACAGGGCCATAATGAAACCTTCACTTCCTTCATCCAAAGATGGAGGAGAAAAGCTGCTCAGATGACCCACAGATTGTTCTATGAAGACTAGGTCAAGATAGATGTCAAGAATCTGTCTCCGCAGTATTATCATCACATGGCTATTCAATACTTCCTTGATTTTAATCACCTTATCAAGATAGGAACACAAATAGAAGATGCATTGGCTAAAGGCCTAAGGTCAAGGAATTCCCATGATGTCAGAGAGGGGAAGAGACCAGTGATGGTACCAAAAGAGGTACATAATGTCAATTATGTTAGACCACCACCCAGAACAATCACTGAAGTGAGAAGACCGCCGATGGAGCAGAAGCCACCTCGTCACTTTGATCCTCTCCCATATTCTTTGTCCGTGGCTTTGAAGAAGCTGTTGAAGGACAAGAACATCAAACTACCTGACATTAAGCCTTTGCCCAATCCGTTGCCAAGATCCTGGAGAGAGGATCAGTTTTGTGACTATCACCGCAATACATGCCATATCACTGGTGTTTAGCTTTGAAACACCAAATACAGAACATGATCGATAGGAAGGAGCTTGCAATTGAGTTGCCAAATGTGACCAGAAAGCCCCTTCCGACATACGTAATGCCGCCTCCAGCTTCGATCAATGTCATTTGCACCGAAGAGTCTTTCATTGATCCTGCTTCCTTCATATGCGCTGTTGAATTTGAGGGAACTTATGTTTGGAAATTTGAGGAAGAAGACGAGTTGACAGAAAAGGAGGAACCATATGTCTTGTCATGGAATGACCCTGATGTGGCTAGGTCGTCAAACTAGTCATACGTTCTCCAGTGCGAGGATGAAAAGAAAGAAAACAAAACTCTATATGTCTTGAGGATGAGTGATGATGAGGAAGAAGAGATGCAAACCCCATACATCCTTAAGATAGAAGATGACGATCTGTTGCTTCTGAATGATCAATGCGATGAACTTCGCCATGTCACATGTGGTGGACGAGTTTTCAAACCGGCCGAGCTCAGAGTTGAGAATCCCGCTGAAGTTGCAAGAGCAGTTGATAATCCGAAACAGAAACAGAGACTCGATGAAGAGGAAGATAATTTGTTGAACCAGCTCAAGAAAACCCAAGCTAATGTTTCCATTTGGGGTCTACTGATGGCATCCCCAAAACACAGACAGGTTGTGCTTGGCGAATTAAATGCGTCCCAAGTGTCAGTGGAAATCACTCCAGATGAGTTGGTCAACGTAGTGGCCATGGCTAGAGCTTCAAAAGCTTTATCTTTCTCAGACGAGGATTTGTCGTCAGAAGGAAAAGACCATACTCGTCCTCTCAAAATTACCCTACTTTGCAACAAGAAAAGAGTATCGGAAGTTCTAGTAGACAATGGGTCAGCTTTGAACGTATGTCCTTTGAGCACTGCCACTACTTTAGGGTTTGGGCCTGAAGACTTTATACCGTCTGAACAGGTTAGATTGGTGTATGATGGTACCAGGAGGGATGTAATTGGGACATTAGCCACTAAAATAGAAATTGGGGGTGAGACTTTTGAAATTGAATTCCAGGTGTTGGATATCAAGACTTCCTTCTGTCTTTTACTTGGCCGACCTTGGTTGCACAAGGTCGGAGTTATTCCTTCCACACTTCACCAAAAACTGAAATTCATTCGAAACAACTGGGTGATCACAGTCAAGGGAGATCCCGAACCAGAAATCAGACATATATCTCAAGAGCTTGTTACTGAAAACATAAGAGATGTTAGTCTGACAGGATTTTCAGTGGAGGTTTCAGCTATCACCATGGAAGAAGCTATGAGTGAAGAAATTATGTTTCTCTCTAGCACCAATACTCAGGTGGTTAAGATGATGCGCCGATATGGTTATGTTCCGGGAGCAGGTCTGGGAAGAAATTTACAGGGTCCGACTGAGCGGCCAGAGTTAAAAGCAGTTGATGGATTGTTTGGGTTGGGATACAAGCCAACTCTTAAAGAGGTGCAGGAAATGAGAGCTTACATGTTGAAGTGGGCCGAATGCCGCCGTAGAGGCTTAGAGTTTCCAATGGGACCATACAATATGGTCATGAATGGCAGATTCCGAAAAGAGAGAGCTGATTGCCCTTATTACGGTTTTCCTGAGCCATGGTATGACGAGAACGGGGTAAAATTGCTAGGTCTTGAGATTTTCTTTGTAGATGAGCTGCCAGCAGATTTTTACAGTGAACAGATTGCAGTAACAGTAGTGGCAGAGGAGCAAGACTCAGATTGGGTTGAGAATATTGAACCGCAACTCCTAGACTCCCGATTTCAGTTGAGACACCAGTCATTGTAATGATTGGAGGAGATACACCTTTTGTGAACCCAAAGAACTTCATCACCCCAGCCGAAGGACCTCTGGATAACTGGACCTCACAGGTTATACCCCAAGTAGTCCTTCAACATAGTCCAGTCCCTTCAAAAGAGTTAGTCGTTTCAAAATGTGTTTCAGTTTCTGAGTCTAACCCAGAGTCTGTCATTTCTAACTTTTCTTTTGATGCAGGTACTGTAGAGGTTGGGTCTACTTCTGGAGTTTGTGATGAGTCTATCCCTGGTGGCATCGAGTCTGCGTCTGAAGACATCTTCACTAATGTTTCGTCTGTACATATTTTTTATTGTGTCGATACTGATGTCGACTTGTCTTTTCATTCAGTTTCAGAGTCTGTAAAGCCTGTTGTGGGCTGTCTTACTGATGTAATCATTGATTCCGATGGAAATAAAAGACTGTTTTGCGTATATTCCTGTATTTGTCTTTGTTACTGATTCTGCTTCTAAACCTGATCAAGTAACTAATAATAACAATCAAGACTCCCCCTCTAATGAGGAAGCCGACGAAACTCCCCTTGAAATCAAACATATGATTCAACAAGAGGAGAGTCGCCGAGCTAAACCACTCGAAGAGGAAATTGAAACCATAAATATTGGTGATGAATCCTTAATTCGGGAGATACGGATTGGCAAAACTTTATCTCCTGAGGAGCGCGAAGAATTAATCACCTTGCTAAAGGAGTTTAAGGAGGTTTTTGCTTGGTCTTACGATGACATGCCAGGATTAAGTGAAGACATTGTGCAACACAAATTACCTCTAATCCCTGGCATCAAGCCGAAGAAGCAAAAACTCTGAAAACTTAAAACAGAATGGGAGTTGAAAGTTCATGATGAGGTTAAGAAACTACTAGAAGTAAAATTCATTGAAGTAGTTGAATATCCTGAATGGCTTGCAAATATCGGATCGGTGCCTAAGAAGGACGGGAAAGTCAGGATGTGTGTCGATTTCAGGGATTTGAACAAGGCAAGTCTGAAAGACGATTTTTCGCTTTCGAACATTGATCTCCTGGTGGACAATACAGCAGGACATGCGCTCTTATCTTTCATGGATGGATTCTCAGGGTACAATGAAATTAAAATGGCGCCCGAGGACATGATGAAGACGGCATTTATTACTCAGTGGGGCACATATTGCTACACAGTGATGCCATTTGGTCTCAAGAATGCTGGTGCTACCTATTAGAGGGCCGCAACTACTCTTTTTCATGACATGATTCATAAGGAGGTCGAGGTCTATGTAGATGACATGATTGTCAAGGGCAAGACTCGGCCAGAGCATACAATCGCCTTGAGAAAGTTCTTCGAGTGAATCCGAAAATATCAGCTTCGTTTGAATCCCAACAAGTGTGTATTTGGGGTCACATCAGGGAAGTTGCTTGGATTCATGATCAGCGAGAGAGGAATCGAAGTGGATCCTCAGAAGATTAAGGCCATCCAAGAAATGCAACCACCAAAGATGGAAAAGCAGATTCGTGGATTCCTTGGCAAAGTGCAATACTTGAGGAGATTCATATCTAATTTAACTATGACGTGTGAACCCATCTTCAAATTATTGAAGAAGAATTCTTCCAAGAAATGGAATGAAGAATGTCAAGAAGCATTTGAAAAGGTCAAGCAGTGCTTGTCTTTGCCTCTTGTCTTATCACCAGTCATTTCAGGCCAACCATTGTTGATGTATTTGTCCATCACAGATACAGCAATGGGTTGTATGCTTGCTCAGCAGGATGCATGGTCTAAGAAGGAAAAGCCCATTTACTACATCAAAGGCTTAGACATTACCTTCTATCGAACAAGGTACTTTTACTCTCACGGATGGATCCGTTGAAGTATTTGTTCGAAAAGCCCGCTCTTACTGGAAGAACAACTCGATGGTTGCTATTGTTGTCTGAGTTTGACATCACTTATGTCACTCAGAAATCAATTAAAGGGCGGGTCATCGCTGAACAGCTGGCTGATGCTCCTGTTGAAGAAAATGCTTTTCTGAAGGCTGATTTTCCTGATGAAGAGATCATGGACATCGAAGAAGAGAATTTGAGTACAAAATGGCTTATGTACTTTGATGGAGCCGTCATTAATCATGATCAAGGAATAGGAGCAGTTTTGGTATCTCCAAAGGAGGAGTTCATCCCTATATCCATCAAGTTGTAGTTCGAATGCACCAATATGAAGCATGCATTGCGGAACTTGAGGCAGCGTTGGCTTTGCGGATTCAAGACATAGATGTATTCGGAGATTCAATCTTGATCATTTGTCAAATAAATGGAGATTGGAAAACGAAAGAGGCAAGGTTGATCTCATATCACACTTATCTCAAATCTCTGGTCAAGAAGTTCAGGAGTGCCACCTTTACTCATTTGGCGCGGACCAGGAATCATTTTGCTGATGCACTGGCTACTCTGGCTTCAATGTTAGACATTTCTGCAACAATGGAGGTTCAACCTTTAGCTGTGAGGTTACAATGGGCTCCAGCACATGTGAATGTAATTGAGATATCTGCTAGATGTCCAGACGGAAAGCCGTGGTACACGGATATCAAAAATCTCATTTCAGGCAAGGGGCATCCGCTTGAAGCTTCCAGCAAAGAGAGGAAAACCCTGCAGAAGTTTGCTGCCAACTTCATCATTTGTGGTGAAGAATTGTACAGAAGGTCATTTGATGGGATACAGCTTCTGTGTGTTGATGAAGATCAGACTGCAGAGCTCATAGAGCGAACACATGAAGGTGTTTGTGGTCCTCACATGAATGGTAAGATGTTGTCAAGGAAAATCCTTAGACTTGGTTTCTATTGGCCCACAATGGAAGCAGATTGCTTCTCATTCGTGAAGAAATGTCACAAGTGCCAAGTCTATGCGAATCTTATTCATGTGCCTCCATCGGAGTTACACTCGTTGACTTCGCCCTGACCATTCTCAGTATGGGGGATTGATATCATTGGCAAAGTTTATCCAAAGTCGTCAAGTGGACATGAGTATATATTGGTAGCCATTGACTACTTCACGAAGTGGATAGAAGCTGCTTCGTATGCTTCCATAACTTCGAATACAGTTGCGAAGTTCATCTGTGCAAATATCATTTGCAGATACGGAGTACCTCATGAGTTGATTTCAGACAATGGATCTCACTTCAAGAAAGAGGTAGTGCACCTGTGTGAAGAGTTCAAAATCAAGCATCACAAATCATCTCCTTACAGACTGCAGACAAACAGGGCTGTAGAGGTAGCGAATAAGAATATCAAGGTCATAATTAGTAAGATGACCGAGACTTATAAGGACTGGTCGAACAAACTTCCTTTTGCCTTATGGGCTTACAGGACATCAATCAGATCTTCTACAGGTGTAACTCCGTACTCTCTAGTGTATGAAATGGAAGCAGTCCTGCTTCTTGAGCTAAGAATTCCATCCTTAAGACTAATGATGGAAGCGAATCTGCCAGAGTCTGAGTGGGTAAGAGCCAGACATCAGGAATTACAGATGATCGATGAAAAAAGGCTAAGAGCCTTATATCACATCCAAGGGTATCAGAGAAGAATCGAGAGGGCATTCAATAACAAAGTCAAGGTCCGAGACTTGAAGCCATGAGATCTCGTCTTGAAGTCCTACAGGGCACCGGTGTTTGATCCCAGAGGGAAGTTCATGCCAAATTGGTTTGGTCCTTACATCGTCGATGAAGTCCTGCCTAGAAAAGCCGTAAGACTCCTCAATGACAATGGAGAAAAATTAACAGAACCTACAAACCTGGACCAACTAAAGAAGTACTATGCTTAGATACACCAGGAGGCCTTCTTTGGTCGATCAGAGCTTAAAAACCAACAACCTCCAAGTCAAAAACCATTTGCAAACCCTTTGGGCCTAAAAAAAAGAAACCTTCTTTCTTAGATAAACTCAAACCAGAGGCATCTTTTATGACTTGTGTCATAAAAGATATTGAACCTGAACTATGTCATGACCTGATCCCTCTTTACAGGGTACGTAGGTAGCCTGATCAATTCAGGTTCGGTCAAATCTGTTAAATCTTCAAAAAAGGAAATGTAAGCCCAATGGTTTCCACCTTGGCATTCCCATCCTATTTTGATGATTCCAATACACAAGTGATTTATGATCACTAATGTGTTTGATTGTCTAAGTTGTAGATTACATTGGTGCTAAGGCAAGATTGCTTGGATTAAGGCCAAAGAAGCTCTCATTGGACCATATCATGAAGGCCAAAGACATCGAAGTCCAAGATGATTGAAGACTTGAAGAATCGCATTGAAGATCGAAGTCAATTTAGATTGTAAAAGATCCAATCTAAATTTAGGTTTTAGAGGCATAATTAAGTTAATCTCACACACCCTAAATGTATAAGAGATTGTCCTTGTGGTGTTCCAACACTTTGGAACCCTCATAACAATCCCAAGTTGGTAAGAAATTGGAAGCCCAAAAACAAGAGTTGAAAATATGCTGCTGATAGGCTTCTCGGAACTCCGAGAGAATTCTCGGAGCTCCGAGCTCGGAACTTTGAGACATTCCTCGGAGCTCCGAGAAATGGTCCAGTAGACATTTTCCAACTTCTGTTTGTATTCCCGGAACTCCGAGATTTTTTCTCAGAACTCCGAGAATTTATCGGAACTCCGAGAACACTATAACGGTCGGAGTTTTAGCCGTTGGGAATTTTTCAGGAATTACAACAATGCCCTTGAACGATCATATTTGGCTTTTCCTATATATATGGGCATTCCAAACATTCCAAACATCAATCCTAACACTCTTAAACTTTACTTGAACATTCAAAGAGTGAATCAAAGCTTATTTATGCCTCTCATCTTCTAAGATTAGGATTTGGATCATAGGCTAAATTTGTTGAAATAAACAAGAGGGGGGGTGAATTGATTTTAACACTAAATTAGCCCTTTTGAAAATTAATTTGTGAACCCTAATTTGAATTTTCTTCTCTTAATTAGATTTTGGTTAGTTTAAATGAGATCAACACAAATAGAAATACCAAACCAAAATTAAGAATGAAAGTGCAAGAATAAGAAAGAACACACCTATATAGTGGTTCGGGCAAAGCCCTACTCCACTCTTCTTAAGATCGTCCTTAAGGATTTCCACTATTGGAGACCTCCACGATGCCCAGCTCCTAGGCGATTACACTTCCAAGGGATATTAAATAAGGATGCCCTTACACCTTTACACCGACTCTCCTTCTTCGCCGAGTTCTAAGCGATGCTCCCTAGGGTATTAAGGTAGGATGCCCTAGCCACCTTTACAAGAAATTGAAGATAAATAGCTTGGCTTCTTCTTGAAAGCTTGATGCTCTTTGAAGTCCCTTGATTGCTCTTCAATGGTGATTGCAAGTGAAAGCTCTAAATCCAAACTCAATATATTTGCAAGTGCAAGGCAAGTTTGGGAAAAACAAAATCATAAGCTTGGAGTCGGTACCATCACCCTAAATTAAGATACTTAAAACTTTGGCCTTGCGCCATCATCAAAACCCTCGGAAAGTCATCTATGTTCATGCATTGGATCATGGTTGGTTAAGTTGCAACTCAAAATATCACATATAACTCTGTTCTCCTCCCATTCAAAAAAAAAAAATAAAAAATAAAAAATAAAAAATAAAAAATAAAAAAAAATCTCGGAACTCCGAGATTTTGTCTCGGAACTCCGAGGAAATGAACAGAGGGCTCTGGAGCGTTTCTCGGAACTCCGAGAAAATTTCTCGGAACTCCGAGATTTCTTCCAGGCTTCTCGGAACTCCGAGAAAATTTCTCGGAACTCTGAGAAAATTTCTCGGAACTCCGAGAAAATTTCTCGGAACTCCGAGAATCGGACAGTAGAAAAATAAAAAACTTGCGTGTGTTCTCGGAACTCCGAGAAAATTTCTCGGAACTCCGAGAATCGGACAGTAGAAAAATAAAAAAAAACGCGTGTGTTCTCGGAACTCCGAGACTATTTCTCGGAGCTCCGAGAATCGGTCCAGGAGCGTTAAAACCCCTGGATCCGGTTCTTTTTTTCATTTTCTCCTCTCCCCTTTCCCTCTTCCTTCCCTTTCTTCTAAAATACTACCTCCATTTTCGTTCTTTCTCTTCCTTTTTCTCCTTCCACAACCCCTTTTCCTCCTTCAAACCATTTCCTTTCACTCTCTTCTTCCTACCAACCCATTTTTCTTCTTCAAACCCTAAAATTTCTCCTTTTTTTTCTCCCCTTCTTCTATTTTCTTCCATTCTAGGGCCATTTCCTTGTTTTTAAACCCTTATCCTTCTCTATTTCTCTATTTTTCTCTATTTCTCTCTATTTCTCTCTATTTCTCTTATTCTCCTTCATTTTAGGGCTATCTCTCCACTCACATTTCTTCTCACAATGCCTCCCAAAACCAAAAATCTCAACATTGGAGGCTCCTCCCAAGCTGCAGACCCTGAATACTTTCCTGAAGAAGTTCCCGAGGAAGAAGGGCCTTCTCGGAAGAAGGCAAAGGCAAAGGCTGTAGCGGCTGAGGTTGTGCCTAACTCATTTTTTACTGGGGATAAAGCCAAGAAACTCTGGGCCGACATCGGCACTAGGGGCATCCTCACCGGCAGGTACATTGATCCTCCTGTCCTTCAAAATTTCGACTTACAGGCCAAATTTGATGCCCTTCACTGGACATCCATCCTACACCTCAATGAACCAGTATACCCTCGATTGGTGCGTCTCTTCTACGCCAATCTCACAATTTCTCCTTCCTTCTTCAAAATTGAATCCAAAATCAAGAAAACAGTGATCAAACTCAACTATCACACCTTTGCCACTCTTCTTGGGATCAGCTTAGATGGCCTCACCCACTATTTCTGGCCGGAAGATGGGACCCATTCACTTGATGATATCGATCATGACACGGTCTATGGTAGGATTACGCGGAACTACCACTCTGGTATGCCCGTCCAATCCGCCGACCTCATTCCGGTAGCGCGTATGCTTCACAACTTTATGTACCACATCTTCATCCCTCATGGTGGGATGCGTGAAGCCCTCAGACCCTTAGAGGCCTATCTTATCTACAGCATTCTCGAGGGCCGCCAGCTTTGTCTGCCGTACATCATGTTTCGCTACATGTTTCAGACCCCTGGCCGCTACCGCTCTTCGTTGCCCTATGGCATGGTCCTCACCCGTGTCTTCCGTCACTTTGGCATCACCTTGGATGGTGAACTGACCATGACTCCGACTGCCCCGTTTGATGAGCAGACCTTTAACCGCATGGCTTTGAATCAAGTAGCGGTTGACGATGCTCCTGCCGCTGGAGGCGGCTACGAAGCCGATGCTCAGGCTGCACCGGCCCCGCAGCCATCACAGGATACATCTTCATACTGTACTCGCCAGGATTTGGCTCAGATGCAGGAGGCTATTGAACGATCCATGGCCTCACAATTTGCGCAGCTATCCACCCATGTTGACTCTGAGATCTCTGCTCGCTTCCAGACCATGACTACCCACGTTGATGAGCAGTGGGCCGCTTATTATCGCTACCTCTCCGGTGACCAGTGGGGCCAGACGCCGGGCATCTCTTCTCATCAGCCACCGCCTCCTCCGCCTCAGTAGATGGCTCGAGTTCTCTAATGCTCAGATTTCTATTTCTATTCGGTGTATCTATCTGTTTCTGTTGTGTATCGATAGTCTTTGGACTATCCGCTGGTTGTATGGATCTTTTTTTTGGGATGTTTTAGGTTTATCTACATCTGTCGCCATTATGCTGTGTCATGAATGCTATGTATGCTGACCGATTGTATGCACTTTTCTGTATGCCATTTCACATCCTCTATATATATCTCTATGTTTCATTCTTTTTGCTTGCATACCATGTATTATGCCTACTCTCTTTATCGCATTTCATGTTACTTGTTCATTTGCTCTCACCTACCCTCACTCCTTTTGTTCCACCTTTTTGGTGATGACAAAAGGGGGAGAATATTTGAGCTCCCAATGCATATATTAAGGGGGAGCAAAGCTCTATGCTTAAAATGTTGCAATCAAATTTTCATCCTTAAAGTAATGCCTTAAATGTTCAATTAAATCAAACTCTTAGGGGGAGCCCAAAGTGTTTTATTCATCCCTAAAGGGGGAGCTCCTACCCTAAAACAAATTATGTTTGTCATCATCAAAAAGGGGGAGATTGTTAGCCCAAGGGTTCAACAAGTACTCCTATTGAATTGTTTTGATGATTAACAAACTAAATTTGTTTTAAAGGTTTTATACACTAATGATTTCCATTGGCAAAGTTATAATGTTCACAGTGTACCATCCTCAAGAGTGCATGACAAGGTTGAACTCAAGGTTGAACTCGAGGTTGAACTCAAGCACAAGAATGGCAAATCAACTCAAGCATCAATGGAGTTGAGTGAAGACATGTCAAAGCCTCTACAAGGTGCCAACAAGATTGAAGACCAAGTAAATTTAGAATGTAAATGGTCCTCAATGTTTAGTCTAGGTCTATGGCACAAAGGAGAGTTAAAATCAACCTAGATAGAATTTAATGGGTTTGTGAATGTTCATAGTGGTGTCTCAACATTGTTGGACCCTCATGACACTCCATTTATCTTGAAAAATCAAAGTTCCAAAAGCCCAATCAAAATCAGCAAAATATAAGGAAAATCTGCTGGCCGTAGGCTTCTCGGAACTCCGAGAATATTCTCGGAGCTCCGAGCTCGGAACTCCGAGAAAATTCTCGGAACTCCGAGAATTGTTCCAGGTTCAAAAAAATAGCCGCTCGGAGCTCCGAGCCCGGAGTCCGAGACGACCGTTGGGGTGCGAATATTTTGTGAATTTTTGTCCCCTCTATTTATATGAACCTAGGGACTCTTGGGTTTTCTACCCAAGGACATTACAAAGATTTCAAGAGCACAAAAAGTCATTTGTTCTCCTTCTCTTGAAGATCTTCACTCTCCATCTCTCTCTTGTGCCATTTACCTTAGATTATTCTTGAGAGACCTTAGGACCTTCACTTGTTCAATCTTGTTCTTGTGAGAATGAGTGAGCTTTACCTTAAATTAGCCTATCTAGAGGCAAGCAAGCTTTTTCATTTCATCTTCTTTGTATTTGGCACAAAGGGCGCCGTAGAAGACCCTTGGAGCGTAGAGCTCGATTTGTACAAGGCGGAAGGAACGCCGTATTTAAGTTCCTTGGAGAAGATAGTGGAATCCTCAAGGAGAGTAACTTGAGAAGAGTGGAGTAGGTCTTGAGATAAGACCGAACCACTATAAAAATCTTGGTGTCAAAGCTTCTTTGCCTCTTCACCTCTTCTTGTGTGGTAAGTTTTCACTATTGCTTTGAATACTATTTTTGATTTCCTATTCAATCTAAAACTAGTGCAATCTAAGTTTTCAAAATTCTTAAAATTTGAAAAGAAACCCAATTCACCCCCTCTTGGGTTGCTAAGTAGAATTTCACTTCTCCGGCGGTCCCGCCAGAGATTCAACCACCATCTTCAATCTCGCTCACCTCTGGTCGTTCCATCCACACCCTGGAAATTCAACCACCACCTCCATCAAATCCGACTCTACCCCAACCTCTATTTGGCCGAACCACCACCAAAACCCTCCTCTTAAATCCCATTTTCTAACCATTAAAACGTTAGATCCAGGCCATTTCTGTTAGATTTTTAGCTATCCTGTGAAGATTCGAACCTAGTATCTCATCTTCCAGCTTTTTTAAGTAAAGAGATCTGAAGAAGGAGGTGATTCGATTGGCGTTTCAATGAGCTAAATTTCTATAAGGAAAAAAAGAAGAAGAAAAAAAAGAAACCAGGTCATCATCTATTAGTTATTGTGGTAAAATCGACTGATCTAACTCAGGTAATTCTCTCATTATTTTCCTTTTATTGATTTAATAGTCTTTATCATTCTTTGGTTTCCTGCACATTTATGATTTCAATTCCATTTTGTTTGGTTTGGTTTTTGGAAGCAAATGACAGACATGTGCTTATGATCTGTTTGACAAAATGCTTTTTAAGTGTAAAATGTGTGTGTGTGGTACTGAATTTTCATTTGATGTACTAGTTGTACTGAGTGTGGTTTAAAGCACTATTGTTTGTGGTCATAATGCATTGGTTCATAGCAGCCAGTTCATGATAAGGAAGGCAATTTGATGTCTACACTATTTTGGGATAGTTCTGTGCTAGATTTGATATATGTATTATGATGAATTGGTTTTTATCTTTGTACGAGATATCAATACAATGTTGAGTTCTTCACTTTTGAACCGGATTTGATATTTGCACTAGTACGTAGGTATAATTGCTTGAATCATTTGCTGTCATCTTCTTTTTCCTGTTTCCAGGGCCTCTATGGGTGTCACTAGCTTGATATTCCCATAAACTTGTTATGGCTTTTCGTAGGAGTGTCTTCATAATATGTGTATTAAAGGGGGCATGATGGGCGATGAAGGCGCTAGCCCAAGCCCATCCTTAGGGGACTTGCTCAGTCAAAGTAGCATACCCCTCCTTTGTATATAGGAGACTTGCTCAGTCTCATCAGAATCCTTGTTTACGTCATTTGTGTCTCGGAGACAAGCCTTGTCTCATATAGAGAGTTTTCCCTTTAGAGTGGCCTCCTCTTTTAGAGCGAGTCTTTGACTCAGTAGTGTTATTAGAGAGTCTCTGACTCATTTGTTCCCCACTTTGGTGTTTTTCTAGTTAGGAGTTTCTCCTTTAGAATTGTCATTCTTCTTGATTCAAGACTAACTTAGTCTTATTAGAGCCTTCCCTGCTTGGGATCTTAGATTGTTTTCTCTGTTCTTGGGACGCTTGTTTACTTGTTGTGGTTCGTCTCTTTGAGACGTTAGTTGCTTGTTCGGGGTTTTCCCTTTGGATTTAGGGCTTTGCCCTAGTTTGTGGTTGTGCTTGCGTGTTCCCTTTAAGATTGAAAGCATTTAAAGGTCTAGAGCATTGGAAAAGCTTTAAAATCCAAAAACATTTGAAAACTTTAAAAATATCAAAAACATTTGAAAAACATTAAAAAACCTTATATCAGCTAAAGTGTTGAGTTTTATAGCGTATTAGGAGAGTTCGTTTCGAACTACGTTAGCTTGATCCTCTTCCACGAGGTACGTAGTGCAGCTTGGGATTCATGTCCCAAGTCCAGCCAAACTTTTTAAATAAATCATTTAACCCTTTTAAAAATACAAAAAAATCTTCCAAAACATTGTTTTCGAAAAAAATCTTCCTCTAGAGTTAGGACTCTGTCTTAGATGGAGAGTTTTAGAGTTAGGGTTTTGGCTTTGATTTGTTATCTGTTTGTTGTGTGCTTCTTTTAGAGTTAGGGGTTTGTCCTAGAGTTATAGGAGCGCATCCGTCCGGTCAGCTGGCGATCCACATTGCCGACTGATGACTAGAGTAGGATGCGTTAGTCCCCCCTTTGTTTTCCTCAGGAAATACAACCTAGTTACACATAGGTTGTAGGAACCACCTGCATTAGCTTAGGGCTAACCTGCATTTAGTTAGGGCATATAGGGTGTCCTAAAATCTACAATTCACTGGAATTTAAATAATCGTTCAAGAAACTTTAATAACTAGTCCGGTCTTTTAGATCGAGTCTAAGATAGAGGTCTAGGTGTCTTAGGCATCCTAGCTTAGAATGGGCGCGAAGAACTACGTTGCCTTGATTCTCGTGGAGGCGGGGATACGTAGGCTTCCTTGGATGAACATCAGACCATCCGAGGACTCGGGCTAAATCGTTTAGAGTCTTAGGGCTTGTTGTTTTGTTATGTTGTGTGTTTTGCTATGTTCTCTTACTTTCATGCGCGGACCTTATACCTTTAGCTGTAGCATGCATGTGTTTGCCCACCAGAACTTAGACACCAGTAAGGTATGTCAGTCATAACCTAGTTGTGATTAGGCGACACATCTTTTATCTTATTTTGTGTGTGCTTATTATTTCATCCCCGAGTCATGCATGATTAGTTAGACGTCCACTGGGGATATTTGTTCCCATTTCACATGATTTTTGCCCAAAACTCTTCGAGGTTAATAATAAATGGCATAAGAGACCAAGTGTTCGCACTCGGGCGAAGTGGGGGCGCTCTTCCGACCTTCTCCATTTGTCATCAGGCACGGACCTTTTGCATCTCTGGTTATCCATTGCAAACAGAGCATTTGTTTTGGTTCCATGGCGTGTCCATGGATGGCGACTCTTAGTTATTTTTAGATATGTCTTGATTTCGAGCCCTGGCTCTGGATCAGGATGTATCTCTTTCTTTTTATATCGCCACTCATGCTATGCTGTGAGGGTGGCAGCAGTTTCGAGAGTTCCTTGGTAGAGCTCTCCATCACTTTGTGGAGATCCTGAGGATGTAGGGACTCGTTTCCTCACCGTCCGTCCTCGGAGCGGGGTCCACAGGCTGGCGACTCTGCTGGGGAATTCTTGAAACATTGCCTAACTCTATAAAAATGCCATTTTTACTAACTTTGGAGAATTTTGAGCTAAAATCATTTTAAATCGGAATTATATCATTAGAATCCAGGGGCACCAGATAGGTGCGTAATTAAAACGAGGGATTCACACACTGCACATCATACATTGGCATATTCTTTATTTCTTTCATTGTTTTTATTATTGGCCCCAGGGAATAGATCTGACGCGTACTAGACGGGTAATTATGACCTTGAGGGAACCGTTATATCTATTTCCAAGCTATGCGCCGGAGCTGCAGCCGTAGACACTGGGTGTGCTGGTGTTCTACAGCAGCCGATGAGCGGTGAACATACTCTGTATAATGCTGGGTGTGCTGGCATTATACATCAAGGGTATGGTCATAAGCATAGTACCCTACAGATATGCCTGGGCCCTACTTTTATTTCATTATATTATGTATATATATATTAGTTGCTCCCTTTAGAACCAAAATTAGGGAACCCTTGCTAGGACACTATATATATGTACTCATATAGGGTCGAACATGTGTTACTTATACATGTAAAGCTTAGAGTTAGAAGCTTTGTCCCATTTGTAGACTAGGGTGGCTCATTTTATATGGCTACAACACGGTCATAGTGCACTCACAAGTATGTCTTGAGTCAAGATCTCCTTGACTCCGCTAGACTATATTTAGGGCTGGTGCCCCTGGTTGGGTTGTACATATATGTATATATGCCTTTTTATTGATTATTAGAATAGGGTTCTCCTCTTAGTTAGGGTTTCTTATCCAATTCAATCGGTTATATCAATTCTTTATTCAGATCCTGATCTGGTATGTGGTTTTTACTTGCCGTTACCATGGCCATGATCTATCATTTGATCTTTCAGTCATTGGAACTAACCCGTTGTTACATGTTCTCATCTATGGTTAGTCCTTCTTTTGATTACCTTTTTTCGGTAGTCAGGAGTCATTTATTGGTCGTGAGCTTTTCCTGCCACTGTCATTTGAGCATCAGTATTTTTGCTGAGAGTCCTGTTCTATTGGGTTTTTTTTATTCATTCATATACCCTTTTGTTGAGCCGTGGGGATCCCCTGTATAGCCGTTATGCTGCCGGATTTTATCCAGAGCATTTTTTTGAGCATAACCGCTATTTCTTAGAGTTAGGAGAACCATGAGTTTACCTTATCTTGACTTTCTTGTCTAGCGCCGTTATGCTGCCGGATTTTATCCAGAATATTTTTTAGCATGACCGCTATCCTTTAGAGTTAGTTAAACCATGAGTTTGTCTTACCTCGATCTTCATGTATAGCCGTTATGCTGCCAGATTTTACCTGGAATATTTTGAGCATAACTGCTATTCTTCAAAGTCAGGGATAGACCATGAGTTTGTTGTATCGTGATCCTTTTGTTTATTCCTATTTATCAATTTGTGGATTATCATCAGATTCTTGACTTTTGTCATCATCTTTTTTTTTTGTTTTAATCTTTTGTACATATAATTGATTCATATTTTCCATCATGGATTTACCTTTCTTATATCATGATCATTGATGGATTAGCTAAATCTTGCTTATCTGTCACAAGTGCAGGATTGTTGCTGAGGTCTAAACTCATTTAGATTAGGGGTGTTTATCATTCCTAACTTTTTCAGACCCCAAAAGAGAGCAGTCATATTCCAAAAAGACTTAAAGGGATAAATTGAAGATTTCTTGAGATCCTGTTGGTGTAGGCCATGTTAATCAGTGCCTACCTTTCTTTGACCTTCATAGATTGACTTACATGTTTTGTAATTCAAACATGTTCAGGATTATTCTTGTCTCTATTTGTAGAGGATATTTATCCCCATTATAATTCATTTAACCTAGTGTTTTAACCTCAATTTCAGGATTCTTAAGGTGAGCAATTGTCGCTATCACCCTCAAAAGAGATAACCAATTGAAACCTGCTTGGTCTAGATCATCTTCGGTATCTAGACTTAGTTGATTCTCCCATTACATCGAGAATACCTTTACTCTCTTTGTCTGAGTTGTCTGAATTACGAGAGGTTCATCCAATGGCTGACCCAGTTGATCCTATGATAGCCATTCAAGAAATGCTGAAAAATCTTACTCGCGACATGGCGAGCATGAAGGAAGAGATGACCCATTTAAAAGTTCAAAGTACTGACAAGGCCCCCAGTTCTAGAGAGCCAATACCGCAATTTCCTCAAGTTGCGTCACCAGATTCGAACAGACCAACCGTTTCACCATTTGAAATCAATTTAGAGGATGGGCAGTACGCTGAGGAATATTGTGTACCTATGGTCAGTAAAGAAAAAGAGATGTATGACAAGTTAGAGAAGGAGATGTACAACAAGTTCAGAAAGTTGGCTCAAGATGTAGAGAATATGAAATTTCAGGGGCCAAAGAAGTTCGACATTTCTGAGTTTATGATTCCTCCTGAGGCTATTCTGCCACCCAAATTCAAAACCCCTGACTATGATAAATATGATGGGATTGGGTGTCCTCGGAGTCATGTAGGATGGTTCATAAAGCTTTCCCAACAACATGGACTCAACCCCGAGCAGATGGCACAACTATTCCCTGTGTCCCTTGTGGGAATCGCAAAACAGTGGTTCTTGCGCCTGAAACCAGAAGAAGACAGAACTATGGAGGCCATAGCAAACAAACTTGTCGAACAATTTTCGATGGTGGACGGAATAGAGGTTACGAGGAAGGATTTAAAGCAGTTGAAACAAGGTCCGCAGGAGACCTTTACCTCTTTCATCCGGCGATGAAAAAGAAAGTTAGCGCAATTGAGTCAAGCACTCTCAGAGGCAGATCAAATCAAGCTGGTAGTAAAGAGCCTATCCTCCGAATATTTTTATTTCATGGCACCTCAGCACTACCCAAGTTTTGACCATCTGATAAAGACGGGAACTCAAATTGAAGATGCTTTGGTAAAAGGCCTGAGGTCCAAGACTTTATCTGATATCAAAGAAGGGAAAAGACCTATGGTCGAGCAAAATGAGGTACATAATGTTAATTCTATTAGGACTCCAGTCAAAATAATATTGGAAGGGGAAGAGACAGCAGAAAAGAAAACAAAAAAATTTACTCCGCTTCCTTGCTCGTTATCCTACATTTTCAGGAGATTGATCAAGGACAACAAGATCGAATTGCCTAAACAAAGGGTCCTACCTAATCCTCTGCCTAAGAATTGGAGAAAGGATTTATTTTGTGCATATCATCGTGGCTCGGGTCATACGACTAATAAATGTTATACTCTGAAGCATAAAGTGCAAGATATGATCGATGAAGAGGAGCTCACTATTGAAGAGCCTTTCGATGCTCATGCTGTCCCGCCACTAGCTTCGATAAATGTCATTTCTACTGAAGGAGCAATCTTGGATCCTGCATCTCTCATTCACCCTATTTCTGAGACCCAACTTGTCCCATCAAGCACCCGATCTGTAGAAGAATCTGTTGAGAAGACTACACTTGTCAGAATGGAAAACTGGATGGTCAAGCTCTTTGGTCAGATGGCTATGCTAACTGAGGAGGTGAGGGAGATGAAAATTCAGATGCAGCACTTGTCCATTAAATGTGACTCTGCTCCAAAGAAACTTGTTGATATGGGTACTATGACAAAAGAGGCCTCTGTTCAGAGTTTAATCCTTGATAGATATGTTGATTTGCATAATGGGAAAAAGCCTTCCATTGCTCCAAAGGAAGTTAGAAGTGTTAGACCTTCTCGCCAACCTCTTAAGAAGCCTCTCATTGCTCCGAGAGAGGTTAAGAATGTTGAACCTTCTCGCCAACCTTTAAAGAAACCAGTGGTAGAGGAAGAAAAGATGGGTCAGAAATGGGAAAGAGAATTCACTCAAATGCCTTGTTCTCTTATAGCCATCATGAAGAAATGGGTCAGTGAAGGTTGTTTGGGACTTCCAGATATTAAACCTGTGCCTGAACCATTCCCCAACAATTAAAGGATGGATCAATACTGTGAGTATCATAGAGGCCCGGGTCACCTGACAGAGAATTGTTTAGCTTTGAAGCATGCAATCCAGAACCGAATAGAGAAAGACTTTTCTGCTCTTACTGAAATCTATGCTTTTGCGAACCAGACACTTGAAAGAACAATTCAACCTCGCAGAGATCCCGTCACTTATGTCACTCCAGAGCCAGGGAATAAGTTGAAGGGAAAAGAAAAAATGTCAGAGTTTGAATATCTTGAGAATGTTGAGGTAGAGAAGGTGCTGTCACCAGCAGGTTTTCAAAGACAATTTGGGCCAAGTCAACAGGACTTCAGAGGACCACCCTTTCCAAGGTTTCTGAACCAGGGTCGAACTTCTTAGCCAGCATTATCATAGAGGAAGGCGTACTACTTGTGAACTTTAGTGCCAATTCCTTGCCTCTGTTCACCTATTATGTTTCAAGAGTCATATGTCAAGTATCTTGTTTCAAGATTCGTCCTTTGTCAAGTTTATACCAACTCCTAGCTTGAAAGTTGGTGAGTCTTGCAGTGTAAATGTCAAAAAAAAGAAAAAGAAAAGAAAAGAATGTGTGTCGTGTTTGTTAAGTCTTTAGTATTCAGAGTCAGTGTTTTATTTTCTGTCAAATCAAATGTAAAGCTCATAGAGGCGTGTCTGTGAGTCATCTATGTACTTCAAAGTTTTCAATTCAATTAAGCATTTGGTTTCGTATCTTCAAATTTTTATGATTCACTCTTGGATTTAATGTTTAAAACAACTAAAGACCCCCTTCTCGGATGAGAATGCAGACGAAATTCACCTCGAGATCTGAAAGATGGTCAAACGAGAGGAAGAGCGTCGAGCATAGCCACTCAAAGAAGAAATTGAAGCTATTGATAGTGGCATCAAAATTCGAAACTCGAGAAAGATGGACTGGCAAAACTTTATCTCCTGAGGAGCGCAAAGAATTGATAAACCTGTTTAGAGGGGTTTGAGGTAGTCTTGCTTGATCCTATAAGGATAAACCAGGGGAATGCCCTGTCGTTGAGCAAAGCAAGACTTCATCGTCTTTAGACATCCAGTTGAAAAGTGAAGATTTTAAAGAGTGAAACATCAGACATCCTGTGGAGCTGATGAAATATTGAAAGAAGATTTTCTGGCAAGGAAGTTGTATGATAAATTTGAGCCCTAAAAAAAAAAAAAAAAAAAAAAGAAAAAAAAAAGAAAGAGACAAGGAGTTGTGGAACCTTGAGCATAAATTTAAGATCTTCAAGATGGGAGTGGAGCACAGCGGTTGAAGTTTTGCTTGACATGCCGTCAGATTCCTCGGAAAAAAATTCTAAATCTTTGAACCTTAAGCAAAAGAGCTTGTACATCAAATACATCAGGAGGCCATCCTTGGACGTCTGAACTTTTATGGCCAAAATCCCAACGTTTAAAAATCCTTCTATAAACCCTTTGGGTCAAAAGCAAAATTAAACAATTTCTTTTCAAACACATTATAAACCCGGGGCATTTATGCACCCGAACTACGTCGGACCTGATCCCCACCTCTTCAGGGGTACGTAGGCAACTTGATTAATTCAAGTTCGGTCAAACCTTGGAATAAAATCCCTTTCAAAATTTTGAAGCTAAATGCTAAACCATTCTTTGAAAAATCCCAAAGCGAACTATGCGGATCTGATCCTCCATTTTGGGGTATGTAGGTAGTCTGGCTAGACCAGATTCGGTCTAAATCGTTTGAACTTTAAATATCACACCCTTTTGAACCTAAGCCTTCCTAGAAAGTCCTTCTAGTGCAAGCGAAATTTGAGACAAGTGGTCTTTTAGATTGAAAACTTGGAAAACAAAAGTTGTGACTTCTTTTGAAGAGAGAAATCAAGGAGATGGAGAAGTAGTCTTCAAACAGGACAGGATCCTGGAATCCGAGTAGTGTCGACAAGACTTACTTCGATATCCTTTTAAACTAGGGGCAGTAAGACTCAACAATTCGAAGGGGGTAATAACCATGACGGAAATCCCGATGGAGGAAACTACAGCCTTTTGACATGGTTTTCGAGAGTACTCTAAGAGTGGCTAGCCTTACCATAATAAAATAACACATTTTTATCTAAGGGTGAATCAAAAGTGAGTCAAGTCCCTTGAGTAATTTGAGTCTTCTTTGATCGAGTCTTTGAAAGTCTTTCCCTTATCTTTATCTTTTTCTCTCTCTCAATGTCCGAAGTGTTTGGCACTGGAAGAGCGAGCGTATACCTTTTGAAATGTGAAGAAAATTCAGAGTAGATCCTGGTTTAGAAATCAAGGAAAGGGCAAGAGACATTTTGTTCAAACTTGCCAGAGACATCAAAGCCTCAAGAAGTGAGCAATGAAAAAAACCCATATACATTTTTTCTCTTAGACTCATCCATTGTGGATATCCTTTTACCCATATACCAGAGAAAGAACCCATACAAGCTTAAATTTTCTTGCCTATCTTGGTTTTGCTCTCTTATGAATCCTGTCATGGAAGTAATCATATTAGGGGCATCTTTTATGACTTGCGTCATAAAAGATATCAAACAAGATGATTTGAGATAGATATTCTCAGCAGATAGAGACAAGACGAGCTTGAGCACATCTCATGAGCTAAACTTTCAAATTTCTAAATTGAACTCATTCTTTGAAAGTGTCCATGTTTCAGATAATCTAGTCCCCAGCGGAGTCTAGAATTCACTTTTGCAATCTTCAAATCTTAGCAGAATGCTTTTCCTCTCTTTAAAAGAGTCAGTATCCAAAAATTCCATCATGTTTTTCGAGTTTGGTCTTCAGCAATGATCATGCACTCCCATTTATTCTCAGCAGAAGATAGCTATGCTATCAGTGAACTCGATATAAGATCGATAAATCCATCAATCATGTCTGCAAGCCCTTTGGGCCTAAAAAAATCTTTTTCTTTGTTAAACCCAAACAAGGGGCATTTTTTTAAGAAGAAAAAAAATCTTTTGATTGTTAATCAATGAGGTGCCAAGTAGTGGCCTGTTTATTTGTTGCTTGGTGAAAAGTAGTTTCGCCTTGGTATTGAATGTTTGAGAGAAAAGTAGTTTCCTCAAATATTCGAATACCGAGATGATTAGCAGTGAAATGTCAAGTAGTGACTTGCTTAATCATCGCTTCACAATGTACCACTACCTAAAGCGTTAGGAGTCAAGTATATCTGCGTGGATTTATATGAAACTGTTTGGCAAGACCATATAAATCTTGGGTGATTCGCTACCTTGAAAGAGAGGAGTCAGAGTTACCCGGATAGCTAAACAGATGGATTTTCAGCAATGGTCTGTATAGCTATCGTCTGGTGAAAAGTAGTTTCACCGTGTTTTTGGATTGGGCGAGAAGTAGTTTCCCCTTTGAATTGGAAGATTGGGCGAGAATTAGTTTCCCCTTTTAATTAGAAGTTTTGGGTGAAAAGTAGTTTCCCCGTTGATTTTAAGATTGGGCGAAAAGTAGTTTCCCCTTTGATTGGAAGATTGGGCGAGAAGTAGTTTCCCCATGTTTTGAAAGATTGGGCGAAAAGTAGTTTCCCCGTTGATTGAATGATTGGGCGAGAAGTAGTTTCCTCAAGATTTGAAAGTTTGAGCGAAAAGTAGTTTCCCCGTTGATTGAAAAATTGGGTGAGAAGTAGTTTCCCCATTGTTTTGAAGATTGGGCGAGAAGTAGTTTCCCCCTTGAATTGGAAGATTGGGCGAAAAGTAGTTTCCCCGTTGATTGAAAAATTGGGCGAGAAGTAGTTTCCCCATTGTTTTGAAAAATTGGGCGAGAAGTAGTTTCCCCATTGTTTTGAAGTTTGGGCGAAAAGTAGTTTCCCCGTTGACTGGAAGATTGGGCGAAAAGTAGTTTTCCCGTTGTTTGAAAGCTTGGGTGAAAAGTAGTTTCCCCGTTGATTTTAAGATTGGGCGATAAGTAGTTTCCCCGTTGTTTGAAAGTTTGGGCGAAAAATAGTTTCCCCTGTGATTTGGAAGATCGGGCGAAAAGTAGTTTCCCCGTTGATTGGAAGATTGGGCGAGAAGTAGTTTCCCCGTGATTGAAAAATTGGGCGAGAAGTAGTTTCCCCGTTGATTGAAAAATTGGGCGAGAAGTAGTTTCCCCGATGATTGGAAGATTGGGCGAGAAGTAGTTTCCCCATGATTTGAAAGATTGGGCGAAAAGTAGTTTCCCCTTTGATTGGAAAATTGGGCGAAAAATAGTTTCCCCTTGGATTGGAAGGAGTTTTTAGAGAAAAGTAGTTTCTCAATTATTTGAAGATTTTTGGAAGAGAAAAGTAGTTTCTCAATTATTTGAAGTTTTTGGAAGAGAAAAGTAGTTTCTCAATTATTTGAAGTTTTTGGAAGAGAAAAGTAGTTTCTCATGAATAGAGTTTTTGGAGAAAAGTAGTTTCTCAGAGATAGAGATTTTGGAGAAAAGTAGTTTCTCGTGTTTATGATGTTTGTCGGAAAAGTAGTTTCCTTTTGGTTTTGATTGTTTGAGAGAAAAGTCGTTTCTTTTGATTTAGAATGCTTGTTTGAAAGCAGTTTCCCCATTGTTTTGAATGCTTGAGGTGACAAGTAGTTTCACCAATATGGTTTGTTTTGCCAAGTTTAGAGTTTAAAGAGAAGCCATCTCATTGATATGTCATGATATGTTTTCTTGAGTTAAGAGTCGGTGAGAGGTTATCTCTCTTTTGCTTTCAGTCTTTGAGTCTCGTAGTGTTATTTTGTTATTTTACGTTTGTGGATATCATTTTTGAGTCAAAACCTAAAAACTTGTTTTACTTTGTTTTCGGGCTCGCCAAAATGTGTTGTCTGTTCAGCTTTGCCATTCATGTGACAAGCACACTCTGACAAAGAGGGGCATCTGTAGACACCCCATTTTGACCGAACCCTTTTACGTTCTGTTTTAAAATAATTGCTCTAATAAACTAGTGTTCTAAGGTCCCAAATTGTGCCCTAGGCTAGCTTAGGGTCCCACCGGGGTCCCTGTGAAATTTCGTCAAGATCTGAGCTGATTCGCCTAGTGAGCAAGCCTCGATAGTGTCGCGATGCAAGTTCAGAAGGGCGGAGGTGAAATATGTCATTTCCCGTATACAAGAGGGCATTCTTGGAAATTTCTATTGCTTCCTCTACAAGCAATGAGTGAGGGCCATTAGATCAAATTAGAGGGTTAGGATCATGTAGAGAAAGGGGAATCTTTGCCCCTATTTTCTATTTGCCCCCCCCCTTATTGTGCAAAAAGTTGCCAGAGGTTACACTAGAAGGGGCTGTCCAGGGGAGAAGTAGGGGGGTCGAATTTATGTTTTTTTTCCTTTTTATAAAGCCCCAACCGATTAGGGTTTGGGGGGAGGTTCTCATTTTGCAAGAAAGCAGAGAGAGAGAGAGAGGGTAGCCTCATTTTTCGTAAAGAGAGATATACAGAGAGGGAGATTCCATTTCCAAGAAAAAAAATCCCAAAAACAGAGATCTGGTTCGCATCTCCGCACCCCATCTTCTCCACCGAAGCTCCACCACCACCACCTCCGCTTGGATTTTCACCCAAACCCAACTCCATTAAAACCGACCACCAACTCCTACCTCCACTAGCCACCTTCTCCTTTACTCCACCACCAACCGCCATCATCATCTCCCCCATCTGCGAAACCCATTTTATTTTTTTTCCCCACCTCCATCTCCTCTGCTATTTTTCATTACCAAACCCACTTCAAAATCCCCATTCTCGATCAAAACAGAGCGAGAGAGGGATTGCAGAGAAAAGGGAGAAAAGGGAGCCGCGGCCATCGTCTCCTCCAACCGATCATTTTCCTCGGCCTCTCCCTGCCTCTCCCTGCCCCCGATCATCTCCTCCTTCCACCTTCACCTTCTCCTCCGTCTCCGATCATCTCCTTCGGCCGGCAAGCCGGAGCTCCGGGCTCTTCTTCTTCTTCTTCTATTTTCTTCTTCTTCTTTTCTTCTTCTTCTTCTTCCAGCCACCACCCCATCCACAATCTCCGATTGGATTTTCATCCAAACCCATCTCACCCATTTCCAATCATCTACACCGTCCCCATCTTCGGTCATCTTCTCCGGCGGTCCTGCCTGAGATCCAACCACCATCTTCAATCTCTCTCACCTCTGGTCGTTCCATCCACACCCTGGAAATCCAACCACCACCTCCATCAAATCCGACCCTACCCCGACCTCTATTTGGCCAAACCACAACCAAAACCCTCCTCTTAAACCCCATTTTCTAACCATTACAACGTTAGATCCAGGCCATTTCTGTTAGATTTTTAGCTATCCTGTGAAGATCCGAACCTAGTATCTCATCTTCCAGCTTTTTTAAGTAAAGAGATCTGAAGAAGGAGGTGATTCAATTGGTGTTTCAATGAGCTAAATTTCTATAAGGAAAAAGAAGAAGAAGAAAAAAAAGAAACCAGGTCATCATCTATTAGTTATTGTGGTAAAATCGACTGATCTAACTCAGGTAATTCTCTCATTATTTTCCTTTTATTGATTTAATACTCTTTATCATTCTTTGGTTTCCTGCACATTTATGATTTCAATTCCATTTTGTTTGGTTTGGTTTTTGGAAGCAAATGACAGACATGTGCTTATGATCTGTTTGACAAAATGCTTTTAAGTGTAAAATGTGTGTGTGTGGTACTGAATTTTCATTTGATGTACTAGTTGTACTGACTGTGGTTTAAAGCACTATTGTTGTGGGCATAATGCATTGGTTCATAGCAGCCAGGTCATGATAAGGAAGGCAATTTGATGTCTACACTAGTTTGGGTTAGTTCTGTGCTAGATTTGATATATGTATTATGATGAATTGGTTTTTATCTTTGTACGAGATATCAATACAATGTTGAGTTCTTCACTTTTGAACCGGATTTGATATTTGCACTAGTACGTAGGTATAATTGCTTGAATCATTTGCTGTCATCTTCTTTTTCCTGTTTCCAGGGCCTCTATGGGTGTCACTAGCTTGATATTCCCATAAACTTGTTATGGCTTTTCGTAGGAGTGTCTTCATAATATGTGTATTAAAGGGGGCATGATGGGCGATGAAGGCGCTAGCCCAAGCCCATCCTTAGGGGACTTGCTCAGTCCAAGTAGCATACCCCTCCTTTGTATATAGGAGACTTGCCCACTCTCATTAGAATCCTTGTTTACGTCATTTGTGTCTCGGAGACAAGCCTTGTCTCATATAGAGAGTTTCCCCTTTAGGAGGCTTACCTAGCCTCATGTTAGAGTGGCCTCCTCTTTTAGAGCGAGTCTTTGACTCAGTAGTGTTATTAGAGAGTCTCTAACTCATTTGTTCCCCGCTTTGGTGTTTTTCTAGTTAGGAGTTTCTCCTTTAGAATTGTCATTCTTCTTGATTCAAGACTAACTCAGTCTTATTAGAGCCTTCCCTGCTTGGGATCTTAGATTGTTTTCTCTGTTCTTGGGACGCTTGTTTACTTGTTGTGGTTCATCTCTTTGAGACGTTAGTTGCTTGTTCGGGGTTTCCCCTTTGGATTTAGGGCTTTGCCCTAGTTTGTGGTTGTGCTTGCATGTTCCCTTTAAGATTGAAAGCATTTAAAGGTCCAGAGCATTGGAAAAGCTTTAAAATCCAAAAACATTTGAAAACTTTAAAAATATCAAAAACATTTGAAAAATATTAAAAAACCTTATATCAGCTAAAGTGTTGAGTTTTATAGCGTATTAGGAGAGTTCTTTTCGAACTACGTTGGCTTGATCCTCTTCCACGAGGTATGTAGTGCAGCTTGGGATTCATGTCCCAAGTCCAGCCAAACTTTGTAAATAAATCATTTAACCCTTTTAAAAATACAAAAAATCTTTCAAAACATTGTTTTCGAAAAAAATCTTCCTCTAGAGTTAGGACTCTGTCTTAGATGGAGAGTTTTAGAGTTAGGGTTTTGTCTTTGATTTGTTGTCTGTTTGTTGTGTGCTTGTTTTAGAGTTAAGGGTTTGTCCTAGAGTTATAGGAGCGCCTCTGTCCGGTCAGCTGGCGATCCACATCGCCGACTGATGACTAGAGTAGGATGCGTTAGTCCCCCCTTTGTTTTCCTCAGGAAATACAACCTAGTTACACATAGGTTGTAAGAACCACCTGCATTAGCTAAGGGCTAACCTGCATTTAGTTAGGGCATATAGGGTGTCCTAAAATCTACAATTCACTGGAATTTAAATAATCGTTCAAGAAACTTTAATAACTAGTCCGGTCTTTTAGATCGAGTATAAGATAGAGGTCTAGGTGTCTTAGGCATCCTAGCTTAGAATGGGCGCGAAGAACTACGTTGCCTTGATTCTCGTGGAGGCGGGGATACGTAGGCTTCCTTGGATGAACATCAGACCATCCGAGGACTCGGGCTAAATCGTTTAGAGTCTTAGGGCTTGTTGTTTTGTTATGTTGTGTGTTTTGCTATGTTCTCTTACTTTCATGCGTAGACCTTATACCTTTTGCTGTAGCATGCATGTGTTTGCCCACCAGAACTTAGACACCAGTTAGGTATGTCACTCATAACCTAGTTGTGATTAGGCGACACATCTTTTATCTTATTTTGTGTGTGCTTATTATTTCATTCCCGAGTCATGCATGATTAGTTAGACATCCACTCGGGGATATTTGTTCCCATTTCACATGATTTTCGCCCAAAACTCTTCGAGGTTAATAATAAATGGCATAAGAGACCAAGTGTTCGCACTCGGGCGAATTGGGAGCGCTCTTCGGACCTTCTCCATTCGTCATCAAGCACGGACATTTTGTATCTCTGGTTATCCATTGCAAACAGAGCATTTGTTTTGGTTCCATGGCGTGTCCATGGATGGCGACTCTGAGTTATTTTTAGATATATCTTGGTTTCGAAAGCCCTGGCTCCGGATCAGGATGTATCTCTTTCTTTTTATATCGCCACTCATGTTATGCTGTCAGGGTGGCAGCAGTTTCGAGAGTTCCTTGGTAGAGCTCTCCTTCACGTTGTGGAGATCTTAGAGGATTGCAGGGGGACCTCGCGTCCCTCGCCACACTCGTCCTTCTCAGATCGGGGTCCACAGATACTATCAAACAAAGATGATATATATTAATACTATATAGATAAGCTGGTGAAAGGCACAAAGTATTTATTTGGCAATTTCTTTAACTTGATCCGCACTCCAAATGTTTAAGGCACTTCGGATATAACATATTCTATCATCACTAAGGGGTTTTGTAAAGATATCCGCCAATTGATCCTCAGTATTGATATATTTTAAGCAAATATCCCCTTTTTGTGAGTGATCTCTAATGAAGTGGTGCCTAATCTCAATATGTTTTGTTCTAGAGTGTTGTATGGGGTTCTTTGTTAAGTTTATAGCACTAATATTGTCACATTGGATGAGAATATTTTCTATTTTAATTACATAGTCCATCAATGTGCTTTTCATCCATAGGACTTGTGCACAGCAAGCTCCAGCTGCCACATATTCAGCTTCTGTTGTGGACAGAGCTACTGAATTTTGTTTCTTGCTAAACCATGAAACAAGTAATTTTCCCAAGAATTGACAAGTCCCACTAGTGTTTTTCCTATCCAGTAAAGTCTGCATCTGAATATCCAATGAGAGTGAAGGGAGATGATCTTTCATACCATAGTCCCAGACTTTGGGTTCCTCTTAAATACTTGAAGATCTTCTTGACTGCCGATAGGTGAGACTCCTTTGGGTCCGATTGAAATCGAGCACAGAGACAGACAGTAAACATAATGTCTGGTCTGCTGGCTGTCAAATAGAGTAAGCTACCTATCATACCCCTATACATCTTCTGGTCCACAGATTTGCCAAATTCATCCTTTTCTAGCTTAGCAGTTGTACTCATGGGAATTCTTGATGTCTTACTGCTATCCATGCCATACTTCTTTAGTAACTCCTTCGTATATTTTTCTTGATTTAAAAATATCCCATTTTGGTATTGTTTAATTTGGAGTCCTAAGAAGTAGGTTAACTCACCCATCATGCTCATTTCAAATTCATTTTTCATTAGAGTTGCAAATTCATCACACATTTTTTGATTAGTTGAGCCACAGATGGTGTCATCCACATAAATCTGGACAAGAAGGATATCTTGATTTTCTCTTTTGATAAATAATGTTTTATCCACCTTTCCCATCTCAAATCCTTTTTTCACTAGGAAAGTACAAAGCCTCTCATACCAAGCTCTAGGAGCTTGCTTTAATCCATATAAAGCTTTATCAAGCTTGAAGACATGATTTGGATATTTGTAGTCCTCAAAACCTGGAGGTTGCTCAACATACACTTCCTCTTGGATATAGCCATTTAAGAAGGCACTTTTGACATCCATTTGATATAGTTTAAATCCTTTATGAGATGCATATGCCAAGAGTATCCTAATAGCTTCCATACGGGCAACAGGAGCAAATGTCTAATCATAGTCTATTCCCTCCTCCTGATTGTACCCTTGGGCTACAAGCCTAGCTTTATTTCTAGTGATAATTCCATTTTCATCCAATTTGTTTCTATACACCCTTCTCGTGCTAATGACTGGATGATCACTAGGTCTAGGCACTAGCCTCCACACCTTGTTCCTTTCGAATTGACTCAACTCTTCTTGCATAGCCATCAACCAATATTCATCCTTTTCGGCTTCCTTGATGGACTTAGGCTCTAATTCAGATAGGAACGCCAAGTTATTGCTCACACTACGATAGTATGATCTAGTTCTTACCAGCGATGTGGCATCACCCAAGATTTGGGATTCAGGATGATCTACCAATATTCTCCTATCCCTAGGCAATGAGTCATCATCTACATTCTCAACTTCCTCACTAGGTAATGTATCACTTGTAGATGCATGAGGAGGAACATTTGTCTTAGGTAAGAGATGTTCAATAGGTACATCCTCATCATGTGGTATTTCTTGAGGTATTGACTCTCTCTCATCAAATGTCACATGCATGGATTCTTCTACAACTAGAGTTCTTCTATTAAATACTCTATATGCCTTGCTATGTGAAGAATACCCTAAGAATATCCCATCATCCGACTTCTTATCAAATTTGTGTAGGTTATCTTTAATGTTCAAGATATAGCATTTACAACCAAACACTCTAAAATAGCTTATATTTGGTTTCAAGTTTTTCCAAAGCTCATAAGGTGTTTTCTTATAAATTGGCCTTATATATACCCTATTTATGATATAGCAAGCGGTGCTAACCGCCTCCGCCCAAAAGTATCTAGGGAGATCATTTTCATGCAACATAGTTCTAGCTATTTCTTGGAGTGTTCGGTTCTTTCTTTCTACAACCCCATTTTGTTGAGGTGTTCTAAGTGCCGAAAAATTGTGTTTGATGCCATGTTAATTACAGTAAGCGTCAAAATGTATATTTTCAAATTCCGTTCCATGGTCACTTCTAATGTAAGATATGGCAATACCTTTTTCATTTTGTATTTGATTACACAATTTAAGAAAATTTTCATAGGTTTCATCTTTATGTGCTAAAAATATGACCCATGTAAATCGTGAGTAGTCATCCACAACTACAAACACGTACCTCTTTCCACCTAGGCTACTAGTCTTCATTGGTCCAAAAAGATCCATATGAAGTAGTTGCAAGGCATAGGTGGTTGAAATCATATTTTTAGGGGCAAATGAGCTTTTTAATTGTTTTCCTAATTGATTAGTTCTACAAATGTAATCTTTGGTGTATTTGAACTTAGGCAATCCTCTAACAATTTCTTTTGAGGAGAGGGTCGAAATGAGATCCATTCCGGCATGACCCAACCTCCTATGCCACAACCAAGAATCTTCACTAATGGCATTAAGACAAGTCACATTTTGGAGTCTAAGATCATCTAGTCCAATGGTGTAAATGTTATTGTCTCTAGAACCTATGAATTTCACTTTTCCATCTATCTTATTTTTAACAATGCATTTGTCGGGGTTGAAGACTACTTCAAAACCATTATCACATAATTGACTAATGCTAATAAAATTATGGGATAAGCCATCAACATAAAGCACATCATGTATGGGAGAGGTAGAGCTACCTATGGTGCCTTCTCCTTTGACTTTTCCTTTCTTGTCATCTCCAAAGGTAACATCTCCACCATCCTTGAGTGATAGGGATGCAAATTGAGTGAGGTCTCCGGTCATATGTCTAGAGCATCCACTATCAAGGTACCATGTGTTCTTCTTGTTATGGCTTTTAAGGCATACCTACATATGAATAGGCAAGTGAGATCCTTTAGGTACCCAAATCTTTCGAATCTTGCTATGTTCATTTATTTTCACTTTAGAGTTCAATTTGATTTTATCTTGTTTAGCATGCATGCAAGCAACTTTATAATGACCTTCTAAACCACAATAAAAGCAAGTTTTGGTACTACTAGAAGAAGCCTTTAAAAGTTTGTTTTTATAGTTGGATATTGTAGTATTCCATTTATGTCAAATTCCACTTTTATCATGTGACATTCTTTGAATATTAACAAGCCTATCCAATTTCAATGAACTACGTTCAAATTTTTCAAAAAGTTTCTTTAGTTCATCATATTCAAAAGATAGTTTACTATTTTCATGCTTAAGCTTGTTGTTTTCAATGGATAGTTCTTGTCGATTTTTATTTAAAATTTTGATAGATGCATTTAAATCATGAATTTCAACTTTGTATTTTTCATTTTCATCATCTAAAAATTCATGGTCTTTTTTTAACCAACCAAATTCTTTTGTCATGTTAGATAGAGAATTTTCAAGTGATGCATTTTTATCAAGTTCTATTTCAAGTTCATCATGTGCACTTTGTAATGAATCAAGAACTTCTTTTAAAATAATGACATCATTTAAAGTATTTACCTCTTGATTGTCATTTGTTGAGGCCATGAAGCAAACATTCTTGGCTATCAAGCAATCTTCTCCATCATTTTGTTCACCTTCACTTTCATTGTCCTCATCCCATGTGACGGTCATTCATTTCTTGCCTTCTCTTCTCTTAAAACGGTTATTTGAAGAAGGCTCATTGTTGAGTGGACAATCCGGGCGAATGTGTCCAAGCTTCTTGCATCCATAGCATCAGGGTTGAGACGATCCGTCACCGAGCTATTCTTTCTTCTTGAATGGAGGATTGGTCCTTCTATTTCTCATGCCTCTCATGTTCCTTTGCAAGAACTTGATCCTTCTTGTTAGGAGAGCAACTTCATCTTCCATGTCTTCCTTTGCATCTTCATTTTCACCTACATTGCTGTGGGAAACGATCCCGCGAGAGGGGTGGGGCGCGAGCCGCCACGCACTCTCTTGGTCTCTCGTACCCACGCGATTGGCGTGTGCATTTTAATTATTGATTTTAATTCATCTTTTATGTGAACTTGGGATCACTAAGGCAATCCGAATTCCACACAAAAGAGACTGACAGAGTCGCCACCTAGATGTGAGATCTAGGACTCGTAATTAACCAGAAATCTAGACCCGCTACCTGGTTGCAAGAATGGAAGGTATGGGGATTTATCCACCACATGCACCATTCCTGCCCGATAATCGGTCTTCAATTCCAAAAGCTAACTCTTTTAAATTTATTTTAAATGGCTCATTCAACTCTCTATTAATGTGCTAACTACGGGACATGCATCCTATGATCTAATTTCAATGTGAATCCTAGATGTGTATCTTGATTTCTTAATTGGTTTGAATTCAATCTAAGTGAAAGTTCTCCTAAAATTCTAATTTCATAAAAAATCCTAAGTGATTTAATTAAGCATTTACAAGAAAATTAATATACAAAACCCCACAATTTGTTGTGGAGCCGACTCGCGGTTGGTATGCCATCAGACATCCAAGCTGCCTACGTACCCAAGCCTCACTGGGATCAGAGTCGACGTAGTTCGGTGCACCTAAGCTAAGCTACTTATGCCTAACTCAACTAAGACACCGACCTAGACGGGATTGACTGTTTCAACAATTTTAGGAGAAGTTATTTAATTCAAGTTGAGGATTTTATTATCTTAGGATTTCATCTAGGATGCTATATGATCCTATCTAAATGCAAATTGCTCCTTAGACTAATGCAGGTTAGCCTACATCCTAGTTTACTAGGCTTGTCCTAGGGAAAGATTGGGTGACTAGTGTAACTAGACCTATGGCACGGTTGCTATCCATAGCAAACGTACGTGATGAGGCTGGACTCCTAACTCTAGGACTTCCTAAAACCTAAGACTTCCTAAAACCTAGGACACGACCTAACACAAGTGTTCCTAAATTGGGCTCTAATGGTTCTTATGACGGAAACCATAATCCAATGGTTCCGAGAGACACGAGATGAATCGATTTCAGTTCTTGAAGTTAATGAATTTCAGATTTTAAGGATTTTCAGTTTCTGGACATTTAAGGAATACCAATGGTTCTAGGGTTCATCAATTTCGGCCCAGAATGGCATCCAAGGAAGGGGATCGTGCGCTCTTTCCTTGTGCAATTTAATACTTAGGTTATAGCACCTTATTGCCTGGCATATCTCAGGATTTCCGTGGACAGTGAACCTCGAAGCAACAACATGCTATAGCTTAAATATTCAAATTGTCGAAGATCGATCGCAATTGAGATACGATTGTGGATGCAATGGCCATTTTTCCAAGGAAATCTAAAGATCCTAAGATTTCTGTTTCAATGGATTAAGGAGTTAATATGTGACAGAGATTTAAGGTTCTTTAGCGGTTTTCAGATGAATTTCAATTAATTTCAATATTTTAATGGATTTTATCAATTTTAAACCATATGAGTGATTTTACAAGTGAAACTGTTGCAAACGAATTCGAAATGATTTGAATCTTCTACAGCAGCAAGATATGATGAGATGTAGCTTATTAGAAGAGTTTTGCATGTTTTTACATTAAGCTCATATTTAATTTTGAATTAACAATTAATTGACCAGATTGTAAAAATAACACAAAAACTACTAGAAATAGATATCTAAATTCAATGAAATTTCTACAGTAGTAAGATATAAGTAAAAATAGAATGCTGTGAGAGTTTCATGAATTTGAAAAACTATTTACTATCAATTTCGGATTTTTCAATTTTCAATCCAGATTATGAATTAACACTACACCCCATACGAAAAAAGATTTCAATCACTTGAAACTTTTACAGAAGTAAGAAATATGAAATATAAGACTACTGTAAAAATTTTGAGAATTTTATATGTGATCTGATGTCAGTGAAAATTCCCCCAAAATTTAATAATTTTCAAAGAAAGCATAAAATAATATACCAAACAAATTCTAAAAATTCGTTCAAATTCATGGTAGAATGTATCAGTATCATATTATTTTCCCACAAAATTTCATTAATTTGGGAATTCGTTTAGTATATATTTTATTTTTCTTCGTCGAAAAGATATTTTTGAAGAGTTTTCTATTTTTAAAACACGATTTTCGAGAAAATTACGATTCCGGAGAATGTCCTCCAACCTTGTTCTAATGTGATGAACACAAGAAAAATTTAAAATTCCAAAAAATAGATCATCCTGAGATGGCTATTTTTTCGAATTTCGTAATTACTCAGCTAATATTTTAAATAAAATACCACTCTTCACTCAAATTCTAAAAAACCGTTGATCCAATGTCCGATCCGATCCGATAGTTATTTTCTTTATTTAAGTAGAACATCGTATTAAATTTTGGGGCGAAACAGATTTGAAACACTCATGCAGATCATGATTTTTAGCTCACACATTTAATATTGAATTAAATTTAATTAAAGGCTAAAACCCATGCAAAAATCAGAAAATATACCAAATAATTCTAAAAAAACCCGAGAACAGTGTACCTACCTACGGTGAAGATCCTCGCCGAATCCGAGAGCCGCAGAGTTCGAAAATCCCGCCGAAGCTCGATCCGACCTCCCGCTTTCTTTCTTTCTTTCTTCGTTTTTTATTTTTATTTTGCTTGTTGTTCTTCTCACTGCTGATGGGGATGAGGTGGATGAGAGGGAGGCCGAGAGAGAGTAAGAGAGTAAGAGAGAGAGAGAGAGAGAGAGAGAGACTAAGAGGGAATGAGAGTGAGAGGTAGAGATAGAGAGAGAACGGTATATAGGGAGTGAGAGTGAGGCCGAAAGAGAGGCTAAGAGGGAATGAGAGTGAGAGGTAGAGTTAGAGAGAGAGGTAGAGAGAGAGAGAGGCTAAGAGGGAATGAGAGTGAGAGGGATAGATGAACAGAGAGAGAGAGAGAGAGAGAGAGAGAGAGAGAGGAAAACAAAAAACGAAAAAACAGAGTATACAATACTCTGTTTTTTCCACGTTGGTTTTTTTTTTTTTTTTTAGAGGTGGGAATGAGGGAGATCAAGAGAGGAGAACTTGAGAAAGGGAGGGCTGCTGCCGTGAGTGAGGAACAGGTAGCTCGCTGTTGAGCGAGGGAGAGAAAACCGACGACTTTTGAGATGATGGAGATGATGTGAGATGGAGAATGGGAATGAGGAAGAAACAGAGAGTGAGAGGAAAAAAATAATGGAGATTGAGAGAGAAACTGAGAAATGGAGAGTGAGAAACTGAGAGATAATGAGCGTAGAAAAATGGAGGGAGGGTGTGAGGGAGAGCAACACAGAGTGGTAGAGAGATGGGAGGAGGGGAGCACAGAGGATGAGAGAGGATGGGTGAGAGTGAAACCGAAACTCTGTTTTTCTATTGTTTTAGGAAACGAATCAAAACCGATGCTCTGCTTTTTTTGTTGAAATAAAGATGGGGTGGGTGAGAAAAATGAGAGAGTTCTGGAGAATGGTGAAGGGAGCTGGGAGATGAGATGGTTCAGACCCAAAAAACCGAGGTGGAGATGGGCTGCCTGCTGAGGAGAGAAAAAAACAGATCGTGTTACCCCCTCACCCCGAACCGTGGAGCATGGTTTTTTTTTTTTTTTTCTTTCCTGTGGAGAATTGGATTATATCTCTACTGGGCTGGCCATTGCCGTGATTAGAGAGGGCTACTACAATTAGAGTGTCATTGCTATTGTCCTTTCTAGAAATTGCCATTAAAAGATCCTTCAACGTGGGCAAGAAAAGATTACAGTCCATATATTTCTTTTTTTAGAGGGAGAAAAAAAAACATGGCTTGCCTCTCTTGGCAATGACATTCTTTACCTTATTAGCACAAGGATTGCTTTCTAACAGAGATAGAAAGAGATGGTCGATGGATGTCTTATTATGCATCAAAGGATGATCCAAACCATCCGATTAATAAGCAAAGGCATAAATTAATCATGCCCTGCAAATCGCATCCATTGAATGATTCGAACTGCTTAATTGGATGGGCTGCATGTAAATTGATGGCGCCCCAAACGCATTGGTGTAAGATGATCTGGATCGCTCATTTAATAAGCCACATTATCTTGAATGAAACAATAGTAGGTCCCACTTAAAGTTGGTCGAACATGTCTTTCGTCCAAAATGGCGATTTTAAACCTTAGTGGGCCCACTTTTTCCCCCACGCACGCCCATTCCAGTTTACATACCCATTTCAGTTGGATGATCAAAACCGTTAATTTATAAAGTTGCCTCAAAATCATTTCCAAAGATTATCTGAATAGCTCGACTCGATGTCGCAATAAAAATTGGCTATTAAAATGACCTCTCTGTGTTCTTGACCACTCCCCTGGTAGATATCTTTATGCATCAGATTGAGGTAGGCTCAAGACTCATTTTTCATTAAAACCATATGCGGGCCTCCTGATTGATCCGAATTTAAACAAATGTTTAATGCGGGCCTACCGACGGGTCCAAGTTTCAATAAATGTTCAATGCGGGCCCACCGAATGGGTCCGAATTCTCCATTGTGATTAAAATCTGTGCTTATAAAATAATATGCCCCACTCCATAGGATGATCCGAAGTACATACTCGATGGGTCACCACATGAATGATCATACCCTACAAATCGGCCATTGGATGATCCAATCCGCCCAATTAATGAGCTGTAATGAGGACGGATTGGGCCCACAAACCATTTTCAAGGGATAATCCGAGCCACTCATTTAATGAACCTCCATATAAATCCGCTGTGCTCCTTGCATAGTTCTCAAGGGTTATCTGGATAGCTCAACTTGATGATCATTTTTATGCATTAGATCGAAGCAGGCTCAACACTCATTTTTCATTAAAACAATAAGCGGGCCCCCCGGTTGATCCTAATTTAAACAAATGTTCAATGCGGGCCCACCGAATGGGTACGAATTCTCCCCTGGCTTGGATTCTTTTGAATAACCATTCTCGACACTTAACGAAAAGAAAAATGCGGAATATTGCGGAAATGATCGGAAAGATTGAGAAAGCATAAGGGACGGACACGGGAATGGGAAACACTGAAAAAAGACTGATAACAAGAATACTAACTTCTTTGTTGATTAAAGCAGAGCCAAAATGGGGGTGTCTACAATTGCAAGCAAAAGCAACTCCTTTTCCTTTTTCAATTTCGGGTGCTTTTGTTTTGAAAATCATCTCATGGGTTATCAAGGACTCTATTAGTTCATCTAGGTTCAATGTATTCATGTCCTTGGCTTCGGTGATTGCGGAGGTTTTGGATTCCCATGACAAAGGTAGGGATCTAAGGATTTTGGTCACTAAATCTCTATTCCAAAATTGCTTTCCAAGTCCCCTTAATCCATTTACAAGGTTCGTGAATCTAGTGTACATGTCGGCAATAGTTTCATCGGGTGTCATTTGAAAGAGTTCATATTGCCTAAATAAGTGATTCATTTTAGATTCTTTGACTTGGTTGGTTCCCTCATGGGTGACTTCTAAGGTGTCCCAAATTTTCTTAGCCGAATTCAAATTTGACACTCTATTGAATTCTCTTGGAGACAAATCACAAATTAGGGAATTCATGGCTTTGGCGTTGTAGTTTGATGCTTGTTATTCGGCTTCGGTCCAATCATTTAGATTTCTAGTGGGTAATATATATTCATTATTAATGGCTCTTCACATTTGATAATCTTGGGTTAAAAAGATTTTCATTTTGGTTTTCGAAAATTCATAATTTGTTCCATCAAAGTAGGGTGGCCTAGTGTTTGAGTAACCTTCATGGTGTTGAGGGTAGTTTGCCATTTTTAGAATCTTAACTCTAGACCGGTTAGGGTTTAAAAATAAATTAGAGACGAGGCTCTGATACCAATTGAAATAAACAAGAGGGGGGGGGGGGTGAATTGATTTTAACACTAAATTAGCCCTTTTGAAAATTAATTTGTGAACCCTAATTTGAATTTTCTTCTCTTAATTAGATTTTGGTTAGTTTAAATGAGATCAACACAAATAGAAATACCAAACCAAAATTAAGAATGAAAGTGCAAGAATAAGAAAGAACACACCGATATATAGTGGTTCGGGCAAAGCCCTACTCCACTCTTCTTAAGATCGTCCTTAAGGATTTCCACTATTGGAGACCTCCACGATGCCCGGCTCCTAGGCGATTACACTTCCAAGGGATATTAAATAAGGATGCCCTTACACCTTTACACCGACTCTCCTTCTTCACCGAGTTCTAAGCGATGCTCCCTAGGGTATTAAGGTAGGATGCCCTAGCCACCTTTACAAGAAATTGAAGATAAATAGCTTGGCTTCTTCTTGAAAGCTTGATGCTCTTTGAAGTCCCTTGATTGCTCTTCAATGGTGATTGCAAGTGAAAGCTCTAAATCCAAACTCAATAGATTTGCAAGTGCAAGGCAAGTTTGGGAAAAACAAAATCTTAAGCTTGAAAGGGTTGTAAGTTTGCTTGAATGCTTAAGAGGGTTTTTCAAAATGTTCAAGAGAGGAAAATAATCCTCTTGAATGTGTATATATAACCTCTTGCTAAAATATGACCGTTTGGGATTAAGAAAATCAAAAAATAAGTTTTAATTCAAAGCCCAACGGCTATTTTTTGGTCTGTCGCGAGGTTCTCGGAGTTCCGAGAACCATTCTCGGAGCTCCGAGAAATATTCTCGGAGTTCCGAGAGAACGGCCAGAAGATGAGAATTTCTACTGAACCATTTCTCAGAGTTCCGAGAAAATTTCTCGGAGTTCCGAGAAAATGGCCAGAAGCTACTGGACCATTTCTCGGAGTTTCGAGGAACTCTCGGAGTTCCAAGCTCGGAACTCCGAGAAAAATCTCAGAGTTCCGAGAAGCCTAAAACAAGCAGAATTTTGAGATTTTATTGCTTATCTGATTTTGGGCTTTTGGAACTCAACTCCTATGATAATTTTGGAATGTTTATGAGGGTCCCAACATGTTGGTCCACCACATAACCATTCACTAATCCATTTTAAGTTCTTTAAGTGTTTTTGAAAAAATCTTTTAAAACACTTTGCCTTGACTTGGAAATCTAAAGAGAAATGATGTACAATGATACTTATGTAACCTTCAACTTCTCTTTAGTCTTGGTCTTCAATTGATCTTCCATCTTTTGTATGCTTGCTTGAGAGATGATGTGAGCTCTGCTTAGCTCCTTTGACTCTTGTTGGGTACTTCTTCAAGCATGACCATATAGTGTGTTGGTTTCTTCAGTAATCAATCCTATCTTAAACACAACACTTTAAGGCAAATTGATTAGTATTCAGTAACACAATCAATTATGTTTAGAATCATCAAAACAAGATAGGAGAGTAGACCCTTGGGCATACATTTGTACATCTTCTACTTTTTGTAAATCCTTGTGAGGGATTTTTTTTTGTTCTTTCTTTCTTACTCAAAAGAACTTATATTGGGCGAGTGTTCGGAGAAGCGTAGCCCACTCTCCGTGGTGAAGATCGCCACCAAGGTTAAAGGCGGTTGGAATTTTGTAATCGGCATTGATCTTCGCCGAAGTTAAGAAGATCACATAGTGAAGCCATCAACGGGTTTGGTTGGTGGAGTGGAGTAGGCCTCGCGTTTTGAGGACCGAACCACTTTAAATCTCGGGTGCACTCTTTCTTGAACTCTAGCTCTTTATTTTGCATTGCACCTTTAGATTTAACTTGTGTGCTTGAATTTCATTGTTGATCTCTTAATTTCAAAATTAGGTTTGAGGTTTTTCAAAAAGTTAAAACTTGCTAGCAACCTAATAATTCTCACTCCTTATTTGTTGCCAATTCGGGACCACCCTTGGATTTTCAGGAAAGAAACAAAACAAACGATCTCTGAAAACTCAAATGGACGAACTACGCGGACCTGATTCCCATTTTCTTTGGGGATACGTAGGCAATCTGGAGGGCCAGATTCGGTCAAAATACATTAAACACCTCAAAGGTTTAACCCGTTTGAACCTAAGCTTACCTAAAAGTCCTTCTGGTGTATTTAGGCCCAGGTTTGTAGAGAAACAGAAAGAAAAAAGAAAAAAATGATGGAGTCTTAGACCTGCCAGACTGAAAACCCGCAAGGGCGGTCTAGGCAAAAGTTAGGGTCATTCACCTGCTAAGCTGAAAACCCGAAAGGGCGGCTTAGGCAAAAATCAGGTGCTGAGCCTGCTGGATGGAAAACCTGCAAGGGCATGCAGTCCAGGCAAAATATAAGGCATGCGGTCCGCCGAATCAAAAACCTGAAAAGGCACTTTGGTCATGGCAGTGACTTCATAAATGACAAAACCTCTAAAATCCAGCAAGACTTTCGTTTCTTTTGAGGCATTACTCCAAAGTCTGAGTAAGCGCTAGCAGAGGTTTTTCTGACACTCTCTAAGTTAGGGGGTTAAAACTAAGCAATCCAAATGGATAATAATCATGATGGAAATACCGCAAAGAGGAATGAAACACCTTTAAATACTGTTTTCAAAATAAGCTAAGAATGGTAGACTGTACCATTTTAAAACACTTATCAGGCAAAGAAACAGATTCAGTCTCTCTTAGAATCCAAGTCATGTCATAGTCAAAGTCCTCATTTGTTGCCAGTCAAAATCTTTTTCCTATCAAGTCAAGGTCAAATTCCAAAAGTCTTGTTTGGGGAGTCTTGTGTGGTCAAGTTCCAAAGTCGTGTTCGGGGAGTCCTGTGTGGTAAGTATCCTTCCCAAGGCTGAGGTGATAAAAAATGATTGATGAAGTTATGTCTCCTCAAGGGTGATACCAGGTTGAATAGAGTTCAGAAGAATGGCAGGTTCTCAGACCCATTCGAAGGACTAGTAGCTGGCTGAAATGAAAGAAAGATGTCAGTTAGATTCAGTCTGTTATATATGAGAAAAGTTTTGTAACCTCAAACATTCAAGAAATGGAAGCCTTTTGTTGTTCCTTCTTATGTTTGCTCTCTTATGAATCTGTCATGGAAGTAAAATCATACTAGGGGCATCTCTTATGACCTGAGTCATCAGGTCATAAAAGATGTCAAGCTAACAATGGCAATTGAGATGGCTATTCCCAACAAATTAAGATAAGAGGAGCTTGAGCACAATCTTTGAAGGCAGCTCTTCAGCCAATTTCTTTTCAGCAAAGTTAATGCTTTTGAAAATTAGTTTTCTTCAAAATAGTTTTTAAAATAATTTTTATAATAAGTAGAATGTAGTTCTATTTTGAAGTTGGAAGGAGGGTCAATACCCAAAATCCTTTTAAGTCATTCAAGTTTTGTTCCCAGTAGAGAACGCGAACTCTTTATTTCTCTCGGCAAGAGATGATCAATTAATTCCCAATTAAGTCAGTCAAAATCCAATTCTAGTTTTGAATCCAATTCAATCGTCCAGCATTTGCTTTCTACATCATTCATCCTCATTTTGCCTTCCATGGTATTCTAAGTCCGTTTTCACACGGCATTCAAGTCCATTCTAAGTCCGTTTTCACACGGCATTCAAGTCCATTCTAAGTTCGTTTTCACACGGATTCAAGTCCATTCAAAGTCCATTTTCACACGGCATTCAAGTCCATTCTAAGTCCATTTTCACAAGGCATTCAAGTCCATTCTAAGTCTGTTTTCACACGGCATTCAAGTCCATTTAAGTCCGTTTTCACACGGCATTCAAGTCCGTTTTCACAAGACATTCAAGTCCATTCTAAGTCCGTTTTCACATGGCATTCTAAGTCCGTTTTCACACCGTATTCAAGTCGATTCAAAGTCCATTTTCACACGGCAATCATGTCCGTTTTCACACGGCATTCTAAGTCCGTTTTCACACGGCGTTCAAAGTCCGTTTTCATACGGCATCTAAGTCCATTTTCACACGGCATTCGAGTCCGTTTTCACACGGCATTTAAGTCCGTTTTCCCCATCTATGTTCATACTCCCACGGCATTCAGGTACGTTCCTACACGGCATCCAAACCTATTTTCTCTTCAAATTTCGCAATCATTCATAACAAAATCAATCCTTTAAAGTTTTGGAAGAGAGGTTATCTCGCCGATGTATGTTGAGTTAAGAGTTGGAGAGAGGCTATCTCACCAGCGTTTATAGAGTCAGAGTTCGGTGAAAGGCTATTTCACCATGTTACCTTGTGGATATCGTTTTCAAATAAAAAATCCAAAATTTTAAACTCTCTAATCTTGGGCCAGTCAAAATGTGCTGTCTTTTCAGCTTTGACATTCGCGCGACAAGCACTCTCTGCCAAAGAGGGGCATCTGTAGACACCCCATTTTGATCGTGCCCTAAACCTTCCAATTTTGTGCAAAACCCCATCAAATGATTGAATTAGGGTCTCAAATTTCATCCCAATCTAGGTTAGGTCCCACCAAGGTCCCTGTAAATTTTCGTCGAAATCCGAGCGCGTTTACCTAGCAGACGAATAAAGCAATGTCGTAGTGCAAATGCGTATAAGGGGGATGATTTATCCTGGAAGGCACATACTCAGTTTTGAATAGGACACGATTCCGCGGTGCGCCTCATCAAAAATTACGCCAAATGTGCGCCCATCAAGTGGTAGTGGCAATATCATCATTGCATTTCACCTATAAATATCACTCGAGCCCTCATTTTTTAGGGGAGATTGGTCATTTTCCATTTTTACAGAGAGAGATAAGAGAGAACGAGAGATTTTCATTTTTTCCCCAAATTTCTTGATTCCATTTCTGATCTTCTCCGGCTAGATTTCCGGTCAATTTCTTGCCTGAATTTTCATCTTTGCAACCTGATAATCTCTCCTTTCATCAATTTCATCTTAGATTTCACTTATCTTTTGCAAGAATCTGATCTTCATCTTCACAAACCCTAACTTCGTTTCTCTTTTCTTCTCCGATCGATCTCTGGCCTAGCTCCGGCCAAGTTCCGATCAAGAGATTTCATTCATTTCTCTTCTTATTCTCCTTTGGATCTACTGATTCATTTGTGTTCTCACTCTAAGAAACCTATAAATCCTAATCTTGCTATTCATCTTTTCCGGCCAAATCTGTCGGAATCCGACGAAGCTTCGGCCGTTTCCTTTTCCTCAAATGGCTGTGTTCTCCTCTACAAGATTATCTCTTTCTTTTGAGCTAGATTTGAAGAATAGAAAGAATTCATAGGATTTGTAAAGAAAGTTAAACAAAAGAGAGCAGATCGAGCTGAGTGAAGAGAAATTTTTATTCCTTCTACTGGCAGAAGCTTAGATCATCATTTTCATTGATCGGATGCATCAATTTCCTGCAGAAATTGAAGGTTAGATATCAGTTCTTCAGGTAATCTTCTTTAAATTCTCGTTTATATTGTGAAAATTAATTCGATATTTGTAGAAGTATGGATAGAATTTTTTGTGATTGAATTGTCAACATGTCACGTGCTCTTAAGAAATTTTTATAGTTCTCATGATGATAAAAGGTTAAGGTCGTTCCTTGAATTTGGAGATTATTCTCTGTAGCTCAGATTTCAATTTTACGAGATTTTGTTTGTAAAAAAGTAATTGCTTTTGATTAACTGCCGAATATCTTATTAGATATCCAAATTCTTTTCACGATATGATATGGTTGTGTCAAAAATTAGGGAATGAATGAGATCGTAGCTTCGTTTTAGTTGAAGTTGTTTAAACTTTGAAAATTAGGAACAGAGCTCTGAATTTAGACTTGATTATCATTTCTTCTTGTTTGTAATTACGTGATAAGATGAACAGCTTATTTTCTTTAATATGATGAGAATTCATGAATGTAGACCCTATCTCAATTTTTACTTGGAATTGTAATGCATGTTTGTAAAAGGAACAGAGGATCGTACCTTTTCAAATTATATTTGTTTATAAGTTGTCTGTGGTGCTATATAGTACATTAAGTAGATTGTATGTAATTGATTCTTATGAATCCTATGCTAATAAAGTATTAGCATAAAAATCATTTCTTAAGGCTACTGGTTTTAGGAAGCACACCTGTTTGTAGTTCAGTGTATGTTAATCGTTTTGTAGTTCAGTGTATGTTAGTCGTTTTGTAGTTCAGATCATGGTTGGCATGTTTATGAATTCAGCTTATACACTTAGCTCATTTTAGTTAGAAGTCATATAGCAGCCTTCATTTTGTTGTTGAACCTGATAATGCCCATAGTAGCTTATCCTTCATTTTTTTAAGTCTATCTCAATATATAATGTAATCTCATATGTAATTGTGTCGTTTGTGAGTTTTAAATGAATTTCCTGAACATAATTATCAGTTGGTTATTTACAAATTTTTCAAATTGAAATTTATGATTGCCACAATGATAGACATTATATGACATTCATACTGAACTTGAAGGTTAATTGAGTTGATTAGTTGCCTTTGCACCTTAGGTAGTCATTGTTTCAGGTTTATGTAATCTATCGTATATTCAGAATTTGTCTAAAAAGGTTAAAGAAAGAATTCTTGTGGTGTTGTGTTAGTATGTGGTTTTCATGCTATTTCTTTTTAGTACAATGATATGAGGAACGCCCAGTTTATGTCTATTCTTAGCCAAAATAATCTTGCGGTGTACAAACAGTAATGGTTTGGAGAATCAATTTTGTTAGGTACCCTTAGGGATATATAATGATTTATTGATTGTTCTTTGAATAATATCAAATTATATGGCTTAGTACAAATATTTAAAACATGGCAGGGCTAATGGTATTGTCCCATATTGGGTTGAGACAGATGTAATTATTATTTAGAGTTGACATTGGTATAAGGTTGTTATCTCTTTAGTCCCCCATATTGGTTGGCCCTTTATTCTAGCTTTGTTTTGATTTTATGTTTTGAGTTTGTGTCTGAATAGTACATAGGTTAAATTAGTTTCTTTTCATTTGAGTCATATCACTCTACTCTTGTATAAAATCGTTTTATTAGTTTTAGGTGTGCAACCTTACCACTATCATTTTGTGTACATGTTGAGAATAGTTTGGTATATATGAGATGTTAGCATAAGAGCATATAGCTCATAATGTATTCTAGCTTATTGGTTTCTAATGTAGTTAGGCTTCAAGTGTTGTCATTAATCATAGTTAATTTTCTAAGGCAAATGTTTTATACATCAGTACCATTTCCTTGAAGCCATTATCCATGCCATAATGTGTCAATCACATGAATACTTATCTTGTATGTTGACATGTGTGTCTAGTAAGCTGAAACTTTCGTTTTATTCGATATGGCCTGAATTTTGTCTTTGTCATCATATAAATGAGTCTATAGTTTTAGTAAATGAATAGTCAAAAGGTTTTTGGGTGTCCCTTATTAAAAAGATATCTGTGTAGTTATGCATTATTAAGCAAATTAGATGTATCTACTCTTGGTTATGTGATGTGTTGTTCTGTGATATAGAAGATACCTAGGAATGATTGTTTTAGTATATATGAGCATACATGTCTCACTTTTTGAATTGGTCTATAAAATTTGATTTTTATCTATGTTATTTATTAAGTTATCTAATTAATAAAAATATCAAGGAGTTGTAGGGCGATGAAGGTGATAGCCCAAGCCCATCCTTTAGGGGGGCTTACTTAGTCTCGGTAGTCTCCCGTTCTTTCTTCTTCTCTCTATAGAGATTTGCCTAGTTTTTTAGACATTCTTTTAGACACCCTTAAACCATAGATCCTTCATTGCAAGGGCGATGGGGGCGATAGCCCAAGCCCATCCTTTAGGGGGACTTACTTAGTCTCGGTAGTCCCCCTTTCTTTCTTCTTCTCTCTATAGAGATTTGTCTAGTCTTTTAGACATTCTTTTAGACAACCCTAAATCATAGATCCTTCATTGCAAAGGTGATGAAGGCATTAGCCCAAGCCCATCCTTAGGGGACTTGCTCGGTCCAAGTAGTGCTCCCCTCTTTTATTTAGAATACTAGCCTAGTCTTTTAGATACCCTTAATCCATAGGTTCTCCTCTCTCATTGCAAGGGCAATGAAAGAGTCATCAAGAGCCCCTTTAGGAGACAAGCTATGTCTGAGTAGAAAATTCATATAGTTTGGAGACAGATATTGTCTCATTAGTGAGTCAATCTCATAGGAGACTATCCAAGTCTTATTATTAGCTCACCCTCATTAGAAGACCAACTTGGTCTGTTACTTGCTTATACCCCTATTCTATCTATCATTGCAGAGGCAATGATAAGGTTACTTGGAGTCCATCTCCGTGTTTAGGAGACTTGCTTAGTCTCGATGACACCCTTATTTGTCCTCTCAGAGTTTATGAGACAGGCCATGTCTCATAATCATCAGCTGTCAGTTTTTTTTAGGAGACTAACCTAGTCTCATTAACACTCCCCTCTTAGGGTTGTACACTAAGAGTCAGTCCTTTCGAATATGAGTCTATCCTTAGCATAGAAGTTTTTGTCCTTAGTTAGAGAGTCAGTCTTTAGCATAGGAGTCGGTCCTTCAGTTTAGGAGTCAGTCGTATCATCATATGTGTTAGGGTTCTGTCCAACTTCTCATCAAGTCATGAGATTCTGTCCCATCCTTGCAAGGTATAGGATGCTGTCCAACCCTTGCAGAGTCGTGATTCTATCAAATTCTCCCGCAGAGCATAGGATGATGTCCAACAATTGCAGGATATTAGGAGTCTGTCTTACCCTTATGATGATAGGATTCTGTCCTCTTGTGTCAAAAAATAACAAAAACAATTGAAAACATTTCAAAATCCAAAAATATCTGAAAACATCAAAAACGTCTACAAATTCCAAATATCTCAAAATCTTGAGTCATTAGGAGTAGTTAGGAAAGTCTGTTCCGAACTACGTTGGCTTGATCCTCTTCCACGAGGTACGTAGTGCAGCTTGGGATCTTTATCCTTGGTCCAGCCAAATCTTTCAAAATAAACATTTCAAACCTTCCAAAAATACAAAAATTCTTCAAAATCTTTTCAAAAAGATCTTCCCCTAGAGTTAGGAGTTTGTCCTATATATTTGGGGTGTCTTAGAGTTAGGAGTCTGTCCTGTTTGTATTGATATGGTGTGTCTTGTCGTGTGAGTGTCCCTAGAGTTAGGAGGCCTCGAGTCGTGGTCGGTTGGACACTTAGTCGAGCCGATGGCTAGACCAGGATGCATTTAGTTAGCCCATGATTTTCCTTAGGATGCACAGCCTAGTTATACATAGGATGTAGGGCCCACCTGCATTAGCTTAAGGCCAATCTACTTGCATTAGTTAGGGCATATAGAGAGTCCTAAAAATTACAATTCACTTGAACTTAAGCAATCGTACTAAAAGTTTTAAAAATCAGTCGAGTCTAGTTGATCGAGTCTAGGACAACGGTTCTAGATGGTTAGGCATCATAGTTTAGAATAGGTCATCGAACTACGTTGATTCCGATTCTTCCCGAGACCGGGATACGTAGAGCAGCGGGATGGATGGCCATCCTGGTCCGAGTCAAGTATTGCATTAGAGTCTTAGGGTTCGTTGTGTCAAGTTGTGTGTGGAGTCAAGTTGTGATGTGTGTTTTGTTGTGTTTTCTTACTTTCTTGTGCAGATCTTATACCTTTAGCTGTAGCATGCATGTGTTTGCACACCAAAACTCAGACATCATTTAGGTATGACACTCATAACCTTGCTATTCTTAGGTGACACTTATTTTATTTCTTTATTGTGTGCTTATTATTTTCATCTCCGAGACATGCATGATCAGATAGACGTCTTCTCGGAGATATATGTTCCCATTTCATATGACTTTCGCCCCAAAACTCTTCAAAATCAATAAATAAATGGCATAAGAGACCAGGTGCTTGCACTTGGGTAGATGAAGTGCTCTTCGGACCTTCCAAATTCGTAACCAGGCATGAACCTTATTTTATATCTCTGGTTATCCATTGCAACAGAGCATAGTATGGGATCCATGGCCCACTTTCTTGGATGACGACTCTTCTTTGTTTAAGGTACGTCTCGAATCCGGGCTAGTCCCCGAATCGAGAGGTATCTCACATTTTATCGCCACTCATGCTGTGAGAGGCAACACTTCTTTTGAGAGTTCCTTGGTCTCTCCATTCACGTGGATGATCTAGAGACTTTTCAGGGGCTCGTCCCCCGCCTCTGTCGGATCGGGGTCCACACCCTCAACTCTAGAATGAAGAAATAAAATAAATGAACTCTTAATGCCTCTTGATAGGCTGATTACAACTTTCAAAGCTCACAAACTCTCCAAGGAATATATGCAAATTTAAAGCCTATGGAGATCCTCTTGATAGAATATAAAAATACAAGTTCAAAGAGGTTTAACCGTTCATATAAAAGTTTAAGTTCAAGAAGATGGGATTTGATCTTGCAAAAGGTTGTGTAGAAAGGTTTAGTTAGTGTATATATAGCCTGCAAGGAAATATGACCGTTTGGGGGTAAAATTATAATTTACAGCGTTAAAAAATTCAACCTGCGAAAGCCCCAACGGATCTATTTTCCAGTCGCGGCGGTCGACAGAAGCACAGCGGTCGCCTGTGCTTATCGGGCTCTTCTTTTGAAATTCAAAATTCATACCGGCGCGGTCGACAGGCCCAACGGCGGTCGCCAGGCGAGGGCTTACTGTTTGAATTAAATTTTAGCTCAAAACACTATCAATGGTCGACCAGACCCATGGAGGTTGACCGCCCACACCATACTGGATTATTTCTATTTCAAATAGAAACATATCCGCTGTAGCCCGGCTTACCCCGGTCGATCCGCCCGATAGAATTCGAGATAGCCTGGATTTCCAGGTTCCATCCCGTGGTCGCCCTGCCTGGCCTGGTCGACCGGCCCTGAGTGAAATTCCATTTTAACTTTAAAATCCAGGGGCGTTTGGGCTATGGTCTTTGGGTTTTAGTCCAAGGTTTTCAAACACATTTTTGGGTGTGTTGATGGTTTTCAAAGATGTAAAATGTTAAGTACGAAAACCATTTTGAAAACCTTTTGAAAGTGCATTTAACATAAAATCAAGAGGACTCCAAATACATTCTAAAAATAAGAACCTTGAGTCTTCTTGGAATGTCTTGGCTCCTTTGCACTTTCTTGGACTTCTTCGGCTTGGGTGAACATCTTGACCTTGTTTTCGTTCTTGTGACATCTTCCAATCTTCAGTGCATGTTGTGAGGTGCATGAGGTGTCACCAATGACTTGTTCAACTCCAAGCTTCTTCTTGACACTTGTTGGGAACTTGTGGGATCTTCATGATGAGCTTCTTGATATAGACATCTCCAAATGTTGATGTCTCCAATGTAGGTGCAAGCTCTTGGTTCCTTTGATTCTTGATCCACAAGTCTTGTGTTGTGTAATGGCGATATATCATATCAAATTCCTGTGTAAAGCACAACATCTCAAAACAACAATGCTAATCAATTTGTATTTGCTAGCATCAAAACAAGAGGATAAGGTGAATGATTGAACCCATGTGCACCCTTGGGCTTACAGAATCTCATACCAAGAGGATCTAGGAAAGACTAGAGAAATGTTCCTCGCAATGAAAGCTAGAGACGCAGAGGAGAAAAAAGAGAGCCAAGGAGGTTGAAATGGAAGCTGAAATATGAGATTAAAGGACCCTACCTTAAGAGGTTACTGATTTGAATTGTATCAGTGAGTCCTTGCTTATTGATTTCCGAAGTATCTAGTTAAGTTGATTTTGTTAGTTGTGGTGCATTGTAATTATCTACTAGTGGAGTCCTCCTAGACATGGTTCTTGTGGTTGTTTCTAATTAGTAGAGGTAGGGCGAAAAAGGAGATGGTTAAAGGAAGTTGGGATTTAGTTACTTAAATTGTGGAACCTATGAAGCTGGCTTCAGTTCTGTTGGTTGGTGCCAAGGTAATATGTTAGAATAATGAATAGGAGAGATCGGAGGAGCAAATATCTGCTCCAGGTAATATTAGACCCTAGGTGGGCCAAGAAAAGATTTAGAATCTCAATAGCTTGAGAGACCATGGTCTTTCGCTAGTCGAGGCAATATTGTCTGGAAGTTCTTTTTGATGTGATTAGTCAAGAAATATGGTGATGTTGTTGCTAGAGAAATGTTGGGGTTTTGGGAGACTATATGAGGATGATGAATGATGCTGGTTGTAATGTATGCAGGGCAGGGCAGGCGGCTGGGCATGTTTGGGGCAGGCTTCTTTGAATGTAATGTAAGTCTCGTCCATGGTGCGGTGCATGAAGAAATGGTCTCGACTTATGTTTGTTTTACTTAGCCTTCCTGGTCTAGGGTAAGCTCTGGACCTTTTTATTTGATTCTATGTAATGCAGGCTGGGACTCCTGGTCCACAATGTAGTTTTCATAGTATCAATGAAATATGTCGTCTTTCAAAAAAAAAATAGAAAATCATTTTACAGCTCACGAAAACTGAAACTGTGATAGGAGATTCATTTAGATTCAAACCACGTTCAGTAAAGAATTGAATCTCATCTTCTTCAGCTCATTCTTGGTTTGTATGACGATTGAATTGGAACTCAAATTCTACTAAAATTTTTTTTACTTCACCTCAGTGAACTGGATGAAAATTTTTGAACACGAGGGATCCTGTTCCGGTAGAAAATTGCATGGTTTGCGTCCAGGTCTCCAACTTGATTTAAGATCCAAATGACCTAAACTCAAGTGGTTGAGTGGCTTATATAGCACACAATTTTAGTTATGAAACAACAGATCTGTGTTAAATTTGACACCACAGCAACAATGAAGAAAAACTATAATTTGTGAACAGAGATGGATGGGTAAGAGTTCTATATTCGGTAATGGAAATGGTTACAGTTCAGATTAGATCTGTATTGATCTAGTCCATTGGCTCATAGTTTTGTTAGAGCAGAACTAAAGAAAATTTATATGGCACCAGAACTGATCAGTAATGGATATATCCAGAACCGATCTTAGTCACAAAAGATTCTCAAGGTTCTATTTTATCACAGAAATGTTTAGATTTTGAAGCAACATTTAACTGGTTCAGGATATGTTAGCTCGAGGTTTCAGGACTGTTAGCTCACAATTTCTAGATCTAGATCAATTCCGAATTGGTAAAGATTTTCAAAGAATAGGCACATAATCTGAATTGAATGTCAGTTAAAACAGAAGAGTGCCATTTGGAAAATATCTCTTTAGCAACATCAATTAAGAAGAACAAATCCAACAAAAAAATTGAATTACAAATAGAGCTAGTAGAGAATGAAACTTTGAAGGAATAGAATTCATACTGGCATGACTGAAACCAAAATTTCAGAAGACCTGAACTGAATTTACAGATATTCAAGAAATGAGAAGAAATAGATGAAAATGATTAGAATGCTTACATTTTGAAGGCAATAGAAAGCTTGTACTAGACAAGTAAAAAGATAAGTCCTTGATGGATTGGGGGCCACTTACATTGAAGGACGGTGCAAAATCAATGGAGGAATACTCCACGACTCTCAAACTACTCCAAAACTCCTAAGCCAAGAACTCAAAAAATGTCTAAAAAATTTATAACAAATCCCTATTTATGGACAACCAATGATCACCTAATGCCTTGTGATGATGTGACAAGAATGACCAGCACATCACATGATGATGTGGCAAGCATGGACAAGCCCTATTACCTTAATATGTAAAGTATTACGTGGTTTCCACTAAACCACCTTTCCTTTGATTCTTTGTAAATACAAATGGCCAAGTACTTCACCCTTCTTGGAAATATAGTCCTAGAGTGCTCTAACACACTTTATCCTTCCAAACAACCCCCCCTCCCCGGCCTCGCCCCGCCTCAAGTAGGGATGTCATTGTTAGAGTATATGAGATTCTCATCGTTGGATTAATTGCTATATGAGGAAGGTAGACTAGATTAGTTGGGCAGAATGAGATCATATCTTCCAAGATTTGATTTGGATTGAATAAAGGTAGGCTAGATTAGGTTGTAGACACCCCCATTTTCCTACGCATTAAAAAGCAAAAGATTCGGTAGTATGATCGAGTTTTGAATCCGTATTCAGGATTAGATTAGGCATCTATGCATTTTAGGGTAGATTTCATTTCATTATGGGAGTTTTGAAGTTGATTCGTGATCCTGAAGGTCTCTAGGGGGTTCCTTTGCCTCTGGAAGATGAAAGTTCAAGTTTCCAAGCAAATGAGAAAACCTGCTATTTTTAGAATTTTCAGAGTTTCCCTCATTTTTGCCTATTTTGCACTGCGGGGTATTTTGGTCATTCCCGATGTGTCTCGTTTGACCCCTGAGTTATATTTGAGATATCTTGAGTGATTTTACAAATTTTGAAAAAGCTGCTATTTTTAGAAACTCATGGGGCTTCCACATTTTCATCATCTTATTGATATTTCAATCATTTCTCATATATCCAAAACCATCTCGAGGGTACGGCTGATGGATTCTGAGTAATTTCGTAAGTTTTGGGAAACCTGCTAAATTTAGTTCTCTCAAGATTTTCTCTTAGTCTTGCACTTCGGGGGTATTTTAGACATTTCCAAACATATCATATTTGGTCCCTAAGTTGTGTCTAAGAAATCTTGAGTCCGTTCATAAATTTTCAAAAATCTGCTATTTTTAGAATTTCTCAGGGTTTTCCCTAGTCTCGCCAAATTCTAGCACCTCGGGATAATTTGGTCTTTTCCTGTGTATTTCTTTTGATCCCCGAAATATGTCTGAGAGATTATGAATGATTTCCTGAATTTTGGAAAACCTGCTAAATTTAGAATTTCTGAGGAGTTTCGCTTAATTTGGAAATTCTAAGTGTTGAGAGCATTTTGGGTATTTTCAGGCGATACCAAATGATTCTGTTTAATATTGCTCACCGAAAGGACCCAATTTTAAAAGTTTCTATTTTTTAAGTTTGACCACAAAGACTTTCCATTTTTAATTTTTCCCTTTAGGGGTGGACCAATCTGAGGGTATTTTGGTCGCATTTGAATGTCTAACAGTCAAGTAGGGGCATTTTGGTCCGAAAAGTTATTTCCTAAAAAAAATGGTCCGATCATGTGTAAGGGATGCACCATAAATGTCAAATGAGTTGGGTCCATATATAGAATGTTGAATTTAGAAAGATTTTATTGATTTTTTACGGAAAAACCCGAAACCCGTGTGAAATGGCCCATTGGGCTAAAGCCCGCAAAGATGGAGCTCATGTGGGTTCACCCATGTGGGTCAACCATCATGGTGGGCGGCCCACATGGTTGACCCACATGAGTTGAGCACCCAACCTTGATGATGTCACAATGGTGACATCATATTTGTTAAAAGAAAAATAAAAAGAATAAAAAATGAAAAGAAGGAAAGAAGAAAAAGATGAATGATTGCTTAAAAAGGTTTTCTTCCAAAGAAGCAATGTGGAATAAGAATAACATGTCTTGATTGACAAGAAATTAAGATTGGAATCAAATCCAATTTGGAAACAAGAAAGAAAGAAAGCAAGAAGGGAAAATTGGAAACAAGTAAAAAAGGGAGCTCACATTGGAAATTACTATTTCTCTCTTAACCCTAACTCTTTTTGTATAAAAATCAAAGCAAACAATCCAAAAAAAAAAGGAGGAAAAAATCCAAATTCGTCGATTTTCTCTCTCCTCCTAAGAAATTTTTTTTTCTTTTCTCTCTTGAAGTGTGTTCAGATCTCTCAAGTGTTCTTCACAAAAGAAATTCTTGAATTCCTTTTTCTTCTTCAACAAATCACAGATCAAGGATCTTTGGGGTTTTTCTTGGGTCTTCTTCATCATATAAAAGGGTGCGACAAAGCGTATACCTCGGATCTTCGCACCCTAGAGACAATGAGCGCGATCAACGGTAGGATCTTTATCTTTGTAATATCAAAAGTAGAAAAGCATGCTAGGGTTGTACTTTTGATAGATCAAATCAATGATTTTTTCCTTAAACTTTCAGTATGTTATAATATAGATTATAAGTTTTCAAAATTCAAAATTTTACCAAAAAATTAAACTTCCTCCATTTAATAATGATTTTCTTTCGTTTTTTATTCAATATGGATTTCAATCGGATTATCAAAGCAAGTGTTAGAAAACGTGGGTTTCTTTAAAAAATGATATTTTTTGGGAATTCTATAAAATAAAATACTACTGGAAACTTAATTTCCAACCGTGGTTCGGCCGTTTTATTTTTCATTCTATTTTTCAAAGAATAACCCCGAAAAGGGTTATTTCTTGATGAATGGAGCCAAAAGTATATCAAATCATGTTCCAATTTAGTGAAAGTTTGTTTCCAAAAATTTTAATATTTTTTGGAGTTTGTTTTATCGGATTATTAATTATTTTAAAATTTGGCTATTTTTAATAAATACCAAATTGTTTTAAAAATTGATGAAACTTTCCAGAATTAAAGCCTAATAATAAATGGAAGTTTTCATTGAAAAATATTTCAAAACAAATATGGTTTTTACTGTTTTCTAATCGCTTCTCCGTTTTACGTGCCATAATTCTTTTTCTTATTAAATTAATATATTTTCAAAATTTTTCTTTACAAACCAATAACTTTGGTTACTGGAATGTTAGAAAAATATTTTCAACTAATTTTGCAAAGATTTGTTAAGGTTTTACAATTTATTTTAATAAACGGGTTTTAACGCCTAGGAAACAAATTGATCTCTTATATTTAAAAACCAATTTTATGGAGGAGATTTAAGTTTTAAGTTTTGAAATTTTGATAATAAATTCTATAATCTATTATATATCTACTGAAATTTTTCATTTGATTTTAGGATACCATTAGGTTTGCTTTTTAAGTAATTCTTTGGTTTTATCTGATTTTTGTGTGAATTTAAATGGGCATCAAATCGTCATAAAAATTCATGAAAGTCATATAGTAGTCTAATCTTATGATTATCTTTATACTGTAAGAGTTTAAGTTGATATGAAATTGATATGCTATAGGTTACTGTCTTAATCTATAATCTGATTTGAGTTTTGAAAAATCGGACATTGATATCTAATCTTAATGATAATTCATGAAAATTTTTCAGTAAACTTCAATCATCTATATCTTTATTCTGTAAAAGTTTGGAGTAATTTAAAAGTGATATGATATAGGTTACTGTGTTAATCCATAATCTGATTTGGATTTTGAAAAATCAGAAATTAATAGCAACTTAATATAAAAATCTATGAAAGTTTTCCAGTAAGCTATATTCATTCCTATCTTGTTACTGTAGAAATTTCAATTTATTTCGAATTTTTTTTGCAATGAGTTCATTTGTAAAATCATTCATGTGATCTGAAATTGATAAAATCTATTAAAAATTGAAATTAACCAAAATCATTATGAAAACTTCCATGGAACCTTAAATTTCTATCACGTATTCATTCCTTAAGCCGCTGAAACAGAAATCTTAAGAGTCTTAGATTTCCCTTGTAAAATGGCCATGCTAGGATAATTTAGATGCCGAGATCGCATCCATAATCGTATCCCAATTGCAATTGATCCTTGACAATTTGAGTATTTAAATTATAGCATGTTATTGGCTCCGAGGTCTACTGTCCACGGAAATCCTGAGAAATATGCCAGGCAATAAGGTGCTATAACTTAAGTATTAAATTGCGCAAGGGAAGAGCGCACGATTCCCTTCCATGGATGCCATTCAAGGCTGAAGCTTGCGAACCATAGAGCCTTTGGTATTCCTTAGATGTTTAGGAATAAAAAATCCTTGAAATATGAAAATCATTAACTTCAACAACTTGAATCAATTTACCTCATGTCTTTCGGAACCATTGGATTGCGGTTTGCATCGTAGGAACCATTAGAGCCCCATTTAGGAACACTTGTGTCATGTTGTGTCCTAAGTTTTAGGGAGTCCTAGAGTTAGGAGTCCAGCCTCATCACGGGCGTTTGCTATGGATAACAACCGTGCCATAGATCTAGTTACACTAGTTACCCTCTTTTCTCATAGGACAAGCCTAGTTACCTAGGACGTAGGTTAACCTACATTAGTCTAAGGGACAACTTGCACTTAGATAGGATCATATAGCATCTTAGATGAAGTCCTGGGATAATAAAATCTTCAACTTGAATTAAATAACTTCTCTTAAAACTGTTAAAACAGTCAATCCAGTCTAGATCGGTGTCCTAGATGAGTTAGGCATAAGTAGCTTAGCTTAGGTGCACCGAACTACGTCGACTCTGATCCCAGTGAGGCTTGGGTACGTAGGCAGCTTGGATGCTTGATGGCATACCAATCACGAGTCGGCTCCACACATAAGTGGGGTTTTGTACATTAATCCTTAAATTAAAAGTAATTAAATCACTTAGGACTTTCCATGAAATTAGAAGTTTAGGAGAACTTTCACTTAGATTGAATTCAAACAAATAAACAAAATCAAGATACACATTTAGGAATTACATTGAAATTAGATCTTAGGATGCATGTCACATAGTTCGCACATTAATATAGAGTTAAATGAGCCATTTAAAAGAAATTCGAAAGAGTTAACTTTTGGAATTGAAGACCGATTATTGGGCAGGAATGGTGCATGTGGTGGTAACTCCCCATACCTTCCATTCTCGTAACCAGGTAACGAGTCTAGATTTCTGGTCAATTATGGGTCCTAGATCCCTCATCTAGGTGGCGACTCTGTCACTCTCTTTTGCGTGGAATTTGGATTGCCTTAGTGATCCCAAGTTCACGGAAAAGATGAATTAGATCACACCTTGCTAGGCTCGGCGGCTTACCCCTGCCCTTATGGGTACTGGGTTGCACGTTTGTTTGCACCCTATGGCTTGGTTGCTGCCTGCTTGGTTGGGTAATTAAAATCAATAATAAAAAGCACACGCCATTCGCGTGGGTACGAGAGACCAAGAGAGAGCGTGGCGGCTCGCGCCCCACGCCTCTCGCGGGATTGGGTCCCACAGTTTGGCGACTCTGCTGGGGATTTTGAACCTAACTTCATTAAAATTTCAAAAGATAATTCATTTGAATTTATTTTAATTGGCTCATGAAAACTCTATGCTTGCTAGGTAGGTTGTTTACTTTATTTTCTCATCACATAATACTCAAACTTAATCTAACAAAACCTGAAGGCATCATAGATTGCGCAAACATATTGCACACGCTTACATCACTTGCATCTAAACCCTTGCATCTCACATGCACACACATCCTATTTTAGGAACCCGAAGTGTTATCTAGCATGGTTGACTGGGATTTCATCACCTGGTGCCTCTGTGCTAGAGAAGCATCCCACCCATAGCCTAGTACCTTTATGGTGCGTAAACGGATCTCTTGTTCACGTACTGATACGCCGGACACTAGTACAGTATATTGAGCACGGATTCGCGCTAAGGGAACTCTTGGCCTTACCCCTAAATTAACTCACACATGCATGTAGTATACGAACACACGTGCATCACGTGTGTGAGCCTAGTTTAGGATATCCTACCCATTTGTGTCTAGATTAGGCCGTGGTCCATCTTCCAATGGCTACGATCGGTCCTTAGGTACACAAAGAAAGTCATGAGTCGAGATCCTCTCTCCACTCCGCTAGATTAGGATTAGGGTTTGATGCCTTCAGGTAACACTGTTAAAATGTACGAAGATTAAAAGCTTTCACTTTGGGGTTAGGATATAAATCCCATCATTTGCAAAGATCTCATAGGATTAGTCATTCCTGATCTACCCGTTGAAAGCAATCTTATGTAATCTCATCTAATCTTTTGATCATGTGTCTATCATTCGCCTCTTGTGTGATTCGATTATATCTTCATTCCCTTTCTCAATTGGCAAGAATTGTGTTTCAATTCTTGTACCCTTGGTGATCTAATCGTACTTGTACCCTTAGTCTCTTCTTACTCTAAGGGCAACCTGTTTCAAGAATATTTTGCTAAGTCCTTCAGTGTTCACTCTCATGATCTTTGAACTAGGGGCATTTCCTTATACGATTTTGTCATAATTGTCATGTTTTGGTCCTTTACGATTCATCTTATTGTCCCAATTACTTGCTTACTCCATAATATTTTTCAGTCATTGAGAAGAAACACTCCATGAATGTCAAGCTCATATACCTCGTGTTCATTATTTCCATAACAGGAAGTTGGCACCATAGCTAAGCCTACTATTCCTTGGGTTCGAATTTCTTCACGGTTAGAGAGGAAATCTGTCTCTCCGCCACCTTCTCTGAGAACCCCAGCATCTCCTCATTTCTCATCCTCATCCTCGCCAATGGCAGAAAACCAAGATAATCTTCCACCTATTGCTGTTACCGATACTCTCGCCTTAATTCTCCAGCAACTTCAAGAGCTCAAAGAGGAGAACCGAGTTATCAAGACCCAGCTTTCCGAGAAGTTGGCGCCATCGTCTTCCAAAGATAAAGGGCCTATGCACCATACAGCTACTTCAGCAGCACCTGCCCAGCCAGTGTTCATCCCTATCCCAGATAAAACCGAAGAAGAGTTAGAAAAAGAACAGTACAGCGAAGGTCACAGTAAGCCTTCTCAGTCAGCGGTTGATAAGATGGTTATGGAGAAATTAGAAAGTCTTACCAGGAAAGTTCAAGACATCCAGCTTCAGGACCAGGGTGGTTTCAACCCAACTGATCTTACATTGTTTTCCGAAATCTGTCTCCCCGCAAGCTTTCAGATGCCAGATTTTGACAAATATGACGGTGTGGGTTGTCCGATCACGCACTTGCAAATGTTCACTATCATGTGCCAGCCTCAAGGTCTATCTGCTGAGCAAATGGCTCAATTGTTCCCGGTTTCTCTGACAAAGGTCGCTAGAAGGTGGTTCATGGTCCTAGACAAGACTCATTATAGGACATGGAAGGATATTTGAGAGCAGTTCATCAAGCAATTCAAATATGATGATGGAACCGAAATCACTAGGAAGGATCTTGAGAGAACCAAGCAGGACTCAAAAGAGTCATTCTTAACTTTCGTCAAGAGATGGAGAAGGTTAGCGGCTCAAATGATGCAGCGTCCCTCAGAAGAGGAACAAGTCCAGATGATTATGAAGAATATATCCTCTCAGCTTCAACATCACATGTCTCTTCAGTATTATCCAGATTTTAAACACTCCATTAATGCTGGTATGCAAATTGAGGAAGCAATGGAACAAGGAGTTTACAATAGAGGTAACCCCAATTCAAAAGAAGTTAAGACACAGACTCTAGCTAAGATCTCCGAAGTTGATAATGTATCAAGGACTAACCTGTCACAGAACCCTATGATATTCAAATATAATCAATCAGGGATTGCAGCTCAGCAAAAGCCCAATAGGGAATTCACCCCTCTTCTGTTTCCACCATCTGTCATACTACAGCAAGGATTGGAATCCGGCGATATCTATTTACCTCGCATTAAAGAACCTCCTAATCCGCTCCCCAGGACATGGAGGACGGAAGAGCACTGCGATTTTCATCGAGGATCGGGGCATAATACTGATTAGTGTATAACTCTGAGGCATGTGATCCAGAAGTTGATCGATGAGCGCAAGCTACATTTCAGCAAGCGCCAAATATTGCTGATAATCCTATGCAAAACCATGTTGTACCGCCGCTGGATGATGTTTAGACACTTGAAATTTTGAGAAGCTCAGGTTCAGTTGCAGTGATAGAGAAGAACCAGAAGTTAAAAGACACTTGTTATGATGATGATTAAGTTTTCGTCGAGCCTCCAAAGCCAAACAATTGCAGCAGTCTTAGTCCTTTTGTTATTTTAATTAAGTCCAGTCATGATGTCGAGTCCAGTGATCGAGTGCAGTCTTCTAAAAGTTTGAATAAATTCCTAGTCCAGTTGAGTCTTTTCTTACTTTTATTTTTGAGTCAAGAATGTGAATCCTGAGTCTGTTCAGGATAAGTCTTATCAAATATTTTCATTTTCAATTCAATGAAATTTGCTTTTTTCTATACATTCCAATGTGCGCTTATGACTTTAATAAACAAATGAGAATAATACTCCCTCCTCGAATGAGGAAAGATGCCGACGAAACTCCTCTTGAGTTGCAGCCTATGCTCAAGCAAGAGAAAGAGCGCCGAGCCCAGCCTCTCAAAGATGAAAATTAAAATGATAAACATTGGCACTGAAACTTTGCTTCAGTGAACGCCTATTGGAAATACATTATAGTGCGAGAAATTGATAAACCCATTTCGAGAATAAAGAGATGGTCCAGTAAGCGCTACCATTAATACCAGGAGAAAGACCCAGATAGAAGGTTCAAGAAAGAATGAAGTGAATATCACATGCTATACAAGGGGCATGGATTCGAAACAACCTCCATATCTCCAGTCAATGGCCCTGGTCACACGTTTCACCAGTGACAATGTAAAGCCATCAAATTCAAGATAAGAAGTTCAAGAGCAAGCATTGAAAAGTGATCATCAAATATCAAGAGTTACAAATCCATATATAGAGGATGTCAACGAACAAGTTTCGCTCTATGAAAGTCGAAAGCACATATTAGAATCTTGAAAGAAGAAGATCCATTATCTCTTACCTGGAAATGCCGTCAAACTTCGAAAAAAAAAGAGAAAAAAAGAAGAAGAAAAGAAATAATAAAAAAGAGAACTCATCAACTTAGATCAATTCCAAACCCGAACATCGGAAGGCCTCCTTTGGCCGAACAAATCCCATAATCATAACCCAATGTCAAAACAAATACTGGTTTGCAAACCCTTCGAGCCTGAATGAAATTTTCTTGAAAACCCATCAAACTAGGGGCATCCGCCCCGAACTACGCGAGACCTGATCCCTACACTGGGGTACGTAGGCAGCTCGGTTAAACCGAGTTCTGTCGATTCAAAAAAAAGAAAAAAGAAATTCAATCATTTCAGAAAAAAGAGGGACAAGTTCCAAAAGAAGAGAAGTCAATTCTTCCAGAAAGAAAAGAAAAAAGAAAAATCAATTAACCTTCAAACAACTTATCTTCAAACTAGGAGCATTCGCCCTGAACTACGCATGACCTGATTCCTACTCTGGGATACGTAGGCAACCTGTTCACAGGTTCGGTCGAAATCTTTATTGAACCTTAAGCCATTCTTTGAAAAGCCCTATCCTTCCTATAAAGTCCTTCCGGTGTTCAGAATTAATGATCTAGGTCCCGAAACACAAAAAGTGAAAAAAAAAACAAAAAACAAAAAAATGGAGTTTGAAGATCTGCTAGATTGAAAACCTGAAAGGGTGGTCTAGGCAAAATTTAAGATCATTCCCCTGCTAAGTTGAAAACCCGAAAGGGCGGCTTAGGCAAAAGCTAAGGGGATAGCCTGCTGAGTTGAGAATCCGAAAGGACGATTCAGGCAAAAGTTAAGGCTAACACGGTCCGCCAAGTTAAAAATCCTGAAAAGGTGACTTGGTCACAGTAAGAGAATCATTATAAGCATGCTACAGCCGGTATTAAGACTGAAGATCAAAAATAAGTTCAAGCGAGTTCAAGTGTCATCCTAGAAATTGGGGGTATTGAAACCAAGCAATCGAATGAGTTGTAATCAACTCCTTTAGGCTTTGCCGTTTTAAAGAAGAAGTCCAGTGTTTATTGATTGAGAAACTACTCTTTGAAAGGCTAGACTTACCAAACAAAATGTTAATTAAGTCAGGAGCATCATTCTGTATCAGTCCAGTCAATCCATTCATGTTCGTTTTAGCTCATTCTTTCAGAAACTTCACGTTCCTCAAATAATGTCTTTACCATTTTTCCCTTTTGGGTAGAGTCGATCATTGTCCAGTTAGTCAAATGTTGCGACTGTCTTGGTGAAAGAGGCCCGGTGTAGCTAGTTCCCTATAACTACGCCGGAGTCATACTAATCCTGAGGGAAGGACTTTAGGAATCAAGTGAAAATGCTCCAATTTAAGCAAAAATCGATTCAGAAAGAGTCCAGAAGCATAAACATCAGTAAGCCCAGTTCCCATAAGAAGATCGTACCCTAGAAAGGCACCATAAGCTTGGAAGAGCCTTCGATGCAATGATGGTTGAGCCAGTGAAACTTTCTCTGTACTTGTCAAAAGAAGAATCCAATATCTAGTATTCCAGTTCCAGTTCCAGTATCCAGTATTCTAATATTCCAGTTTCAGTATCGAGTATTCTAGTATTCCAGTTCCAATATCCAGTATTCTAGTATTCCAGTTCCAATTCCAGTTCCAGTATCCGGTATTCCAATATTCCAGTTCCAGTATCCAGTATTCTAGTATTCCAGTTCCAATATCCAGTATTCTAGTATCCCAGTTCTAATATCCAGTACTCTAGTATTCCAGTTCCAGCATCCAGTATTCAGTTTCAATTCCAGTATTCCAGTTCCAGCATCCAGTATCCAGTTTCAATTCCAGTATTTCACTATGCCGTTCTAGTATCCAGTTCCAGTATCCAATATTCCAGTATCACAGTTCTAGTGTCCAGTATCCCTATCACCAGTATTCCAGTGTTCCATTTTCCAGTACTCGTATTCCTGTTCCCAGTATTTCGACACTCCAATTCCAACACCCAGTTCCAGTGTCCGAAAATCCAGTGTTTCAGTACTCTAATTCTAGTATCCGGTATGTCTTCGTTCTAGATTCCAGGTTCCCGATGTTTAGATCAAGATTCCAGTTTCCAGTTTCCAGTCCTAACATCGAGTGATCAAATTCCAATCCCAATTGAATCAATCAAAATGTCAATCCAATCTAATCCCCAGTTCACCAATTATCAATTTTTGACTCTCCAGTTTTTCAGTAATCAAGTTCTACAATTCCCAGTGAACTAGCTCTTTAACTTCTCAGCTCTTTAATTCTCTAGTTATCCGACTATTGAGTCCCTTAATCATCCAGTTCTCCAATTTTTAGCTCTGCAAATATCCAGTCCCTAAATTTTCTACTTCTCCAGTTTTTCAATTCTTCAGTTCATCAAATCTTCAATTCTTTAGTTTCAAGTTATCTAGTCTTCCAATTCTCCAGTCCACCCATTGTTTGATTATTCGATTTCTCAGTTCTCCGTTCTCAAGTCCTTATGCCTCTAATTCTCCGGTAATCGAGTCCTCCAGTTTTTAAATTGTCATTTCTAGTCTCATTCTCAATTGTCAAATCCGATCTTAAATCCATTAGCCCCCATCTCACTAGCGAATAGGCTAATTCTCTGATTTCTCTGAGCCCGTTCAGGGAACGGTGCCTCCTTCCGTCGTTGCCCGTTTGAAAACGGCGCCACGTCTAGGTTGCATGATTTTTACACCCAGATTGAATCCAGTTCTTTATTATTCTAAACCATCAAGTTACGATGTTTAGAGTAAATGATCTTGATTATGTTCTAGGACTTCATCTAGGGTCATGCATTAGGTTAGGTTGCATTGTCTAGTGAATCCATTGTTGATTAAAGCTATGCAAAACGGTTCTGTCACTTTTTGCTTTAGTATTCGATGACTACGTCGCCTCTACTAAAGAGGGGCATCTGTAGACACCCCCATTTTCCTACGCATTAAAAAGCAAAAGATTCGGTAGTATGATCGAGTTTTGAATCCGTATTCAGGATTAGATTAGGCATCCATGCATTTTAGGGTAGATTTCATTTCATTATGGGAGTTTTGAAGTTGATTCGCGATCCTGAAGGTCTCTAGGGGGTTCCTTTGCCTCTGGAAGATGAAAGTTCAATTTTCCAAGCAATTGAAAAAACCTGCTATTTTTAGAATTTTCAGGGTTTCCCTCATTTTTGCCTATTTTGCACTGCAGGGGTATTTTGGTCATTCTCGATGTGTCTCGTTTGACTCCCAAGTTATATTTGAGATATCTTGAGTGATTTTATAAAATTTGAAAAAGCTGTTATTTTTAGAAACTCATGGGGCTTCCACTTTTTCATCATCTTATTGATATTTCAATCATTTCTCATATGTCCAAAACCATCTCGAGGGTACGGCTGATGGATTATGAGTAATTTCGTAAGTTTTGGGAAACCTGCTAAATTTGTTCTCTCAAGATTTTCTCTTAGTCTTGCACTCGGGGGTATTTTAGACATTTTCAAACATATCATATTTGGTCCCTAAGTTGTGTCTAAGAAATCTTGAGTCCGTTCATAAATTTTTGAAAACCTGCTAAATTTAGAATTTCTCAGGAGTTTCGCTTAATTTGGAAATTCTAAGTTTTGAGGGCATTTTGGGTATTTTCAGGGGATACCAAATGATTCTGTTTAATATTGCTCACCGAAAGGACCCAATTTTAAAAGTTTCTATTTTTTAAGTTTGACCACAAAGACTTTCCATTTTTAATTTTTCCCTTTAGGGGTGGACCAATCTGAGGGTATTTTGGTCGCATTTGGATGTCTAACAGTCAAGTAGGGGCATTTTGGTCCGAAAAGTTATTTCCCAAAAAAAATTGTCCAATCATGTGTGAGGGATGCACCATAAATGTAAAACGGGTTGGGTCCATATATAGAATGTTGAATTTAGAAAGATTTTATTGATTTTTTACGGAAAAATTCGAAACTCGTGTGAGATGGCCCATTGGGCTAAAGCCCGCAAAGATGGAGCTCATGTGGGTTCACCCATATGGGTCAACCACCATGGTGGGCGGCCCACATGGTTGACCCACATGAGTTGAGCACCCAACCTTGATGATGTCACAATGGTGACATCATATTTGTTAAAAGAGAAATAAAAAGAATAAAAAATGAAAAGAAGGAAAGAAGGAAAAGAGGAATGATTGCTTAAAAAGGTTTTCTTCCAAAGAAGCAATGTGGAATAAGAATAACATGTCTTGATTGACAAGAAATTAAGATTGGAATCAAATCCAATTTGGAAACAAGAAAGAAAGAAAGCAAGAAGGGAAAATTGGAAACAAGCCAAAAAGGGAGCTCTCACATTGGAAATTACTATTTCTCTCTTAACCCTAACTCTTTTTGTATAAAAATCAAAGCAAACAATCCAAAAAAAAAAGGAGGAAAAAATCCAAATTCGTCGATTTTCTCTCTCCTCCTAAGAAATTTTTTTTCTTTTCTCTCTTGAAGTGTGTTCAGATCTCTCAAGTGTTCTTCACAAAAGAAATTCTTGAATTCCTTTTTCTTCTTCAACAAATGACAGATCAGGAAAAGAAGAGGCTGAAGCAAATATTGAAATGTGTGGACAAAATCAGTGTTACATCATACTTTTGAAAATCATGGCAATAAATTGGATACTTGTGTCTTATGACACACTTTATTGATTCTGATTGGAAGCTTCAAAGGAGAATATTATGCTTCTGTGATGTGCCACCTCCTCACACTGGCCTAATTATATCTCATGCTATTTTCAAGTGCCTAACAGATTGGGGTATTGAAAATAAAGTGTCCACGATAACTTTTGACAATGCAAGCAATAATGATGCAACCATACGGTTTTTTAGAGAGAACGAGTTGAATAGGAATCTTTTCTTTGGTGGGAAGATTTTTCATGTGCGTTGTTGTGCACATATAATTAATCTAATGGTGCAAGATAGACTAACTGAGATTGAAAAGGTAATAGAAAATGTTCGTGAGAGTGTGAAGTATCTAAATCATTCGGAGGGCCGGCTTTTAAACTTTAGCGAGCTTGTAAAACAGCTACAATTACCTTCAAGGAAGTTAATTCTTGATGTTCCCACCCGAAGAAATGCAACATACGCAATGCTTAAAGTTGCAATACAATTCAAAGCGGTGTTTCCAAGATATTAGGATAGGGATCCCACTTATTGGTGGCTGCCAAGTGTAGAGAACAAGAAGAGAGCTGAAGAGGTGTGTGAATTTTTGGAGATTTTTCAAGAAGTAACTGACACAATCTCGGGAAGTAAATATCCAACCTCAAAATTTTATTTCTTTTTTGAGATTTGGAAGATTAAAGAAGTCTTGAATGATAAGTCAATAGATGGGAATTTTTATATGGGCTCGACAGCCAACACGATGAGAGAAAAATTTGATAAGTATTGGGGTGAATGTAACCTTCTAATGGCCATAACAGTTGTTTTGGATCCAAGGAACAAAATGATATTAATAAGGTTTACATTCCCTGAGATTTACTCTGAGAGTGAAGCTTAAACCAATATTAGACTGGTTGAGGATGATTCCTTACATGAACTCTTCGATGATATGTTGCCAATTATACCTTAAGCAATGCAGAAGAAGTGCCACAAGTAGCTAGTACAAGAGGTACTATTAACTCTGTTGTGGGCACTTTAAAGCACAAAAACAAAGGTAGGGCCGAGTTTGATCAATTTGTAAGGAAAATGGAGAATATTCAGCTATCAAAATCTGATTTGATTACTTACTTAGAAGGATTTTTCATTTATGAGGACATTCATAATGAGTGTAACAAGGATTTAGAGTATAAATTTGAGGCCATAGAGTGGTGGAAGGTGAACCACCTCAAGTTCCTCATATTGTCCAAGATGGCAGTTGATATATTATCAATTCCCATCACTATAGTTGCTTCTCAGTCTACCTTTAGCATTGGAGGGAGAGTAATAGATCTGTATCGTGCATCATTATCCACAAAGACCGTGGAAGCTTTGGTTTATGGAGGGGATTGGATACATGTTCTTTATGGACTCAAGGAGGATTATACTGTAAGTTCTTTTTATATAAATCCAGATGTGGATTCATATCAATTAAATTTTTTTCTGTTTTATTTTATTGTTGATATTTCTTCTCTTTTGTAGAGAGAACAACAGAAGATTTAAAGGAGATGGACTTACCTTAGTAGCTTTGTGGCGTGCTTGCATTAAAAAGAAGTCATATAAGTTGCTTTCACTAGATTCATTTACAAGGTTTTTCTTTACATATACAATTGTGGTCTCTCATTTATAATAAATCTGTCATCCATGGTTAGCTCTTGGTTCTTTATGTTTACACGAGTTTGGTTTGACTGAAATTTTGAGAATTTATATTCACCTCATGTGGATAATTGTTCGAGTACTGGCCAACTCATGATTTGATTTGGTTGATATGTTTCACTTTTTCAGTAGAAGTGATCAACTTTCAGCTATGAGTATTGGGTTTGATATGACATTTTTTTGTATGTGTGTTGTATCCATTGATTAATTGATACATCTCTGATTTGGTATTCTTGATTTTCCTTCAATTATTCTAATATTCTTGTTTCCTTGTGACTTCCAGGGAAAAGCATATGGTTTTCTTTTGATAAAATTTAAGGTAGGAGTGAGTTGCAATTGCAGTTGCATGTCGTGGCTTTTTTATTTTAAGGAAGACCAATTGTTTTGCTAGACTTATAATACTTGTTTTTGGACTAATTATAAATGGGTTATAACTATTAGTGTGGTAAATGACATGGCTTTTTTGCTTTGATGATACTGTGGAGATGGGAAAAGAAGTGATATACTTCAAATGTAATTATGAAGAATGATATTTTGGGTGTTATAAATATATATTGTCCTTTTGACTTGCAAGTTGCAATTTTCAATTAATTGATGTTAATGGTATTTGTTTTAAGTTCGGTTCGTTACATTTGATGAGCCGAGCCAAGTCGAGCTTTGGGTTTGTGGGTACATTTGTTGAGACCATCTCAACAGATGTACAGGGGCTGCAAACGAGCCGAGCCGAGCCCAATAGTCAAATTCTCGAGCCCGAACTTGATAATGAGCTTAAGCTCGGTTCTTTCCATTTGATGAGCCAAGCGGAGCTAGGCTCGAGCTTGGTTGAATATTTGGTGAGCCGAGCTCGAGCCCTATAGTAGTAAGCTCGTCACGAACCCGAGCCGAACTCGAGCCTTTGTTCAAACTATGCAAGGCGAGCCCGAACGCCCCAAAGCTCGGCTCGTTTGCAGCCCTATTAAGAAGTGGCACTCCCCTCTTCTTCTCACTCGCCTGTAATTCAATCTTAGAGGACAAATTGATTACCCCTCGAATTGAATTTTGGAAAACAAACACTACTTGGTACAACGCCCACTCTACACTATTTCAATTAAGTCTTTGGCTAGTCAAATAGGTCCCCACTCTTGATTACGATATAGAAGACTCCAAGCCTTCATTTCCATAAGAGGGAGGATCCCATTCTAAGGGGAAAGAGCCAAGAGGATGTTAGCACTTGAATTAGCATGACAACAAATACACCTGAATCCTCTTCATTAAAACAAGTTATATACACTTCTTTGAGCCAAGTGTAAGCCCAAGGGTTCCCATGGGTTTAACTAATCATCTTGTTTTGATGATCAACAAACCTAAATTGATTAGTCCTTTAGGACTGATGTGTTGCCTTGGAGTGTTGTGCTATAGACGGGTATTTCACAGGCTGACATATGCTAGCACACCACCATACATGACCTGTGCTTGAAGATGAACCAAACACAAGTCAAAGGAGCTGGAGCATACTTGGATCAATCATGCCTTGGAGGAAAAACCAAGGAGAAGCTTAAAATCAAGCAACTCAAGCATTCGAACAAGCAAAGAAAGATCATTGAAGGCCAAAGCTTAAGGATCAACATGCAAAGGAACTTGAACACATTGGTGGCATCATCCTTGGAAGATATCAAAGTAAGGAGCTCAAGTGAAGATCCCAGAAGCAAGGCAAGAACCACATTGAAGATCAAATGAAGATTGGCTCAAGAGTTCATTCAAGAGAGTGTTCAAAATGGTAGAATGTATTCCTCTCTATCTTGGACTTTCTCTTGATCAAGGCACATCTTAAAACTCCCTAAAAATATTTTTCAAAGGGACTCACAACCTTAAAAATGACTTAAGTGGATAAGTGAATGACCATGGTGGTGTACCAATATGTTGGGACACATAAGGCATTCCATTACATAGTATAAATCCAGTTCTAAGGGGCAAACCTGGATCACTAGCTAAATCCTATCATAATTGGTCCAAAATATTTTCAAATATTTTTGATAGAAAGGTCTCATCGTTTCAATTCAAAATCGAGTATAAGAACGTCGAAATCCGACAAAAAATGAAGGAGATATGAATTTTACAAGTTGGAACCTGAAATCTGGAATCTAGGTACGGAACTCCGTGGGTTTCCACAGAGCTCCGTGAAGCGCGTTGGAACATAAAAATATAGTCGTTATGGCTATAACGGATAGTTTCGTTTTTACCAAGAAATGACAAAAATGCCCCCAAACGGTCATATTAAGTTGGATACCTATATATACACATTAAATGGACTTCAAAATTAATGATTATGATGTTCCAACTCTAAGAAACCCTAAATCAAACTTGTTTATCAATTTTGGGTCAAATCTTTTACGAACCTAGATCGGTTCGCAACTAATTTGATCTTCTCGGAGGGAAGATCAGCTTCTTGATCCACTTCGAGGGAAGGATCAATCCTCTTTAGTGCACAAAGACACTTTCATAAATAATTTTCTTCCTTCTCTTCAATGCCTTTTACAAGCTTTAAATAAATGTTTACAAACGTGATACTCCCTAGAGAGTAGGCACAATCCCTTCCAATGAAATAGGCTAGTCACCTATTAAATAGGTAACTTCCTTATCAAATCCCTATCAAATAGCAATTACTCCTACTGCTAATTATTATCCTATCAAAACAAGAAAAGATTGTAGACACCCCATTTTGATCGAACCCCAAATAATCTTGTTTGAGTAAAAATCTTTTAAATAGGTGAATTAGAGTCCCAAATTTCTTCCTAAAGTAGGTTAGGGTCCCAAGTAGGTGTCTGTAAAATTTCATCAACAACGGACAAGAATTACTTAATAAGACCAGTTGAGTTTGTAGTGTAGTTGGGATTGTAGTGCAAAAAGGGGTGTGAAATATCAAAAAAGGGTGTGCCAATATCAGTTCCTTAGGGCAAAGTCCTTGCTAAGAAGATAAAATACAAGTTATGAAGGTGTTTTTGTCAAATTCTATTGTATAAATATTTTTTTAAAAGGAAAATAGAAGGGGGGTGAATCATTGAGCCAAAGGAGTGTCAATACTAATGCTATATACATATAACTAGCTAAGAGGGGAATGCATTATTGAGTTAGGGGTCTGTTCATACCAATAGCAGCCTATAAATCATTCAAGGGAAAAATACAAATGAATGGCGAAAAATGCATAAAAAAGGAAGGGTCGAATACATCATTCTTTCTTAGAACCTTGTGACTGCCCGGGTCACCCCTTTGTAAAGAAAGAGAGTAATTACAAATGCACTGAATGGAGCTGACCAATGGAAAAAATGAGAGCTGCTACTTCAATCTCCACTTACAAAATTATGTATATGATGATGGAGCTGGTAGAATGGTTGGGGTCCATTTGAATAGTTCAAAATCTCACTTACCGGATGATCTATTCCAAGTGTTTTGGCTGGTCATATGTATGCATTCAAGAGGGCTTTCCTGGGAATGAAAAAAGGGAGCAAATATATTGTGTCTTCCTTAGGGCCCATTTTACCTTGGACTACACCTCTGTAAAGTGAAAAGTGATAAATGTATTAGAGAGAGGGGTTGTCCATGGAAGGGAAAGGGGACCAAATATATTAGTATTTTTCATCCACCCCTGTTGTTACTTCAACCCCCTGTAGTTTAAGAAAATGAAATCAAAGTGCATTTGGGTGGGCTGTTGTAAGCCCAATGGTTCCCACCTTGGCATTCCCATCTTATTTTGATGATTCCAATACACAAGTGATTTAACATCACTAATGTGTTTGCTTGTCTAATGTAAGCCCAAGGGTTCCCCATGGGTACATTCAATCATCTTGTTTTGATGATTAACAAACGCAAATTGATTAGTTGTTTATGGACTGATCATTTGCCTTGAGTGTTGTGCTTTAGACAGGTCCTACACAAGTCAAATCGTACTAGCACGCACCTTGTTGGCCTATGCTTGAAGATGAACCAAACACAATGGCAAATGAGCTTGGAACATACTTGGACCAATCACACCTTGGAAGTACCAAGGAGAAGCTCATCATCAACCATCTCAAAGCATTGAACAAACAAAGGAAGTTCATGAAGGCCAAAGGTGGAGGATCAAGAACCTAATGCAAAGGACCAAGGAGCTTGTACCACAACTTGAAGATGTCAAGCATGGAAGCTCAACCATAGAAGATCCCAGCTCAAAAGAAGAGTTCAAGAGAGTGATAGAAAGGGTAGAATGTATTCCTATCTCTCTTGCATATTCTCTTGTCAAGGCACATTGTTTAAACCCCTAAAAATATGTTTTTCAAAGAGACTAACACACCCTTTAAGGAGTTAAATGGATAAGTGAATGGCCATGGTGGTGTACCAACATGTTGGGACCCATATGGCATTCAACACAAGAATGAACAAAACAGAGTTCCGAAGCAACAACCTGGACCAGCAACTAAATCCTATCAAAACTTATTTAAAACATTTTCAAATATTTTTGAAAATATTTTTAACAGGTAGCTCTCATTTTTCTCATATCCGTAGAGTATAGAAACGTCAAAATCCGACGAGAAATGAGGGAGATATGAATTTTACAAGTTCGACACTGTTTGCTGGAAACCAGTCTCGGAACTCCGAGAATTATTCTCGGAGCTCCGAGCTCGGAACTCCGAGAACATTCTCGGAGCTTCGAGAAATGCACCAGGTTCCAAAATTAAAAGCTCTGTTTGAATTCTCGGAACTCCGAGAATTCTGCTCGGAACTCCGAGAAATGTTTTTCTTCAAAAAAATATAGCCGTTGGGGTGCAACGGCTAGTTGATTTTTTGACCCAGTTTTGACTGTTTTACCCCTCAAACGGTCACATGGAGTTGGGACTTTATATATACCCATTCAAGGGTCCAAAACACTAGATGAACATTGTCCAACTTCTACAAACCCTAGAAAATCACTTGTGAACCATTTTTGGGTTAAATTCTCTCACCAACCAAACTCTTTGTGCCTTGATTTGAGAAAATCTTTTGAGATTGGTTTAGGCTTAAACTTGTTTATTCTTGAGAGCATCCTTGGAGCTTCAACTTGTATTGTAGCCTACATAGAGGCAAAGCTTTTATTTTCTTCTTTATTCGATCGGTGGCAAGGGCATCCGTTGTTTTTAATTCCCTTGGGTGAACCGCTTAGAACTCGGCGGAGAAGGAGAGTCATTGTAAAGGTGGAAGGGCATCCTTATTTAATTCCCTTGGAGTGTAAAAGCCTCGGAGCCGGGCGTCGTGGAGGTCTCAATAGTGGAAATCCTCAAGTGCGACCTTGAGAAGAGTGGATCTTTGTGTCACTTGTGTGATTGGTATTTCTCTCACTCCCTCTCACTCTCTTATTTGATTATTTGTGCTTAGAATTGAGTGAGTAGTTAGCATTGATAATCAACCTAAATATCTTAACCTTGCTAACTAGGCTATATCAAAATTACCTAATTAAGTTTGCTAATCAACAAGGGTTTTGAACTTATATTAATTTGTAATATTGTTTAAGTTCAACTATTTCAAACTTAATTAAACAAGGGATAAGTCTTTGGTGAAATCTTAGGAAAAGTTTTTAAAAGGTAAAGATTTTATAAACATCCTATTCACCCCCCCTCTAGGTTGCCAAACCAAGTCACTACTTGGATTTCAATTGGTATCAGAGCTTGGGCTCTTGATTAAGACCCTAACCGGTTAAGAGTTAAAAGATCAAACTTTTTGGCAACTTAAAAGATGGGATCTAGACTACCTATTTTGGATGGTTCGGATTATGGATCATGGTTGATCCATATGAAGATATACTTAAAAGGTCTAGATAAAGATATGATAAAGATAATTGAAAATAGTTTTGATTTAAATGTTAAATCTAAAAGATCAAATGATTATGATAAAAAATTATCTTTACTAAATACAAAAGCCCTAATTACAATATGTTGTGCATTACCACCTAACATTTATGAAAAAGTATCCTCTTGTAAAAATGCTAAAAATGTTTTGGACTCTATTGAAAATCTTGAAAATCAAAACATGTGCTTAATGGGATTATCTAATGAAGACCCCTTGGATAATGCCGAATTCACATTTGAAGAACTTGTTGAAAATGTCCAAGAATTACATAAGAAACTTGAGGATCAACTAGCTAAGAATTCAAACTTGAAAAACAATTTAGCTAGTATTCATAAGGAGTTTAGGTCACTAGAAATAGATCATGCACATCTTAGTGAAGAAAATGAAATTTTTAAAAAAGATTTTATTGAACTAAGTGATACTATTGCTTCACTAAGAGAGGAAAATCTACTCCTTAAAGAAGAAGAAGAGAAAATTAAAATGCTTTCATCTCTTGAATTAATAAATTTTAAAATGGAAATCAATGACTTAAATATCAAGAATGAAACATTAATGTTAGAAAATCATTATTTACAAGAAAGTGCAAAATATAGTATTCATCATAGTCATTCTTGTAAATCATCTTGTTCATCCCGTCCATCTACCTACTCATATATGTCTTGTGATTTTTGTGGTAGATTTGGACATTACAAATCTAAATGTATGTTTAGATTTGTAAAAAGTAGTAAGTTTGTTTGGGTTAAAAAGGACTTATCACCTAGGACAAACTTGCTTGGAACCAAGATGGTTTGGGTTCCAAAACCCCTAACATGATCTATATTGTGTTTATTTTAGATTAGGGGATGTGCTTTAATTGAATATCATTTGAAAATATATTTGTTGATACAATGTGCTTGTTCTTGTTTAATTTTTTTTGTATCAATACATGTTGTGCCTAAATTGAAAAATACTTTCAAAGTATGTGTATATAGATATCATATGCTTATATTTGCTTAACATATATCTATATATATCACCTTAAAATTCAAAGTCTATATGCTTGAATGTAATTAATTTGAGACTTTGATATGATGAGCCTAATTGAATATCATTTTGAGTTTCCTAGTTTAAGTGCCCACATATACTTAAAAATCATCATGCACTTAAAATATGTCATTCATCCACATGACAACCACAATAGAGCATTTAATGTGAAAACCATAAATTGATCCTTATAGAGTGTACAACAACATCTCTTGCCCATGTGTTCAAATTAAAAGCTTCAAGTACATCTTTAAAATTTGAACCCGTTTTGGTAGTTGCTAGGAGTTAAGCTAATTGTTCACATCATTCTAGAAAAACCAAAAGAAAAGAAACCCATAGGTTTTAAGGCTTGAACTTAAATGAAATTATTTTTGGCAATCAAATAGTATTTGAGCAAAAATTGAGAAAATGCCAAAGTACTATTCTTTGAACTTTATTTTGGACAAACATGGCACTTGCTAGACAATTGAGTATTTAATTGTTTTAATATATCATTTCTAGCAAAACTAAGGTATTAGATGCTATGTCTAAGAATTCACTTCAAATCCCTTCTTAGACAACTTTTTGTGCCCTAGGTGAACGAACATGCACCTAGTTGTCCTATCAAAATCCATTCTATTACATGCTTAATGATTTTTCATCAAATCTAATAAGAATCATAGATGGGTTAAAAATTAGTGTATTTCCAAAGAGCTTTAATTGGATAATCTCATGACTAAGATGAACCTTAATATGTATTTTGTTCAAGTAGTCATGAAAGTTCATAAATGGAATACATGTGTCCAAGGTAGTTTGCATCATTTGATACATATATATTATAAAATCCTTGGATCTTTCCTTAAGTTCATAAAAGGATATATATTATATAGGAAAGTTAAATCATGAATCTAGATTCAATGTATGACTTCAAATGAAAATATCATAGAAATCTAGAATCATATTTGGGCATTTACTCACTTGAGTAAAATTAAAATTCACTAAGGTGGTTGTATACATTAGATTGTGATGGGAACATGTGCCTCCCACACATTTTTGGTTTTCAATGGGCTTATGCACTTTTGTGCCTAATGCCTTGTCATTTTACATGTGGTTGTGGATGTAGATGTAATGTTTGGACCTTGTACTTCATTTGTCATGTTCACTTTGTCCAAACATAGTAGACTATCCATGAAGGCCTTGTTATGGATCATATCTTTCTTGTAAGGTATACTCTCACCTTCATGATTCATGGATGTCTCTCTAAGACATGGTACTTTATTAACCATTCTCATTATGTCTTAGTCCTATAGAATTGAACTCAAATTGGTTTATATATATTCTATAGGTATCACCTCTTGTTTGATAATATCTACACGTATGAGATGTTAAACTTTAATCTTAAAAGTCACTCAATTGGTGCCCTTAGCCTTCTTAGATTCTAAGAGGGAGATGGTACATTCACATTAATTAAAATATCTAACAAATTGGCCTTGTGCCAACATCTCAAACATGAATAGGTATACATATATATGTGATCTCCCTAGCTAGTTATGTATGTTACATACTTAAGAAAGTAAAGCGTGAATTTGAAAATATGATATCACATTTAGGGGGAGCATGAGCCAAAGATTGAAAATTTTTTGTGCTATTCTTGTTTATCATGATGAGCTAAACTATGACTATCATTTTATCATGATAAACCGACACTTGGAGAGTAAGTGTCATTGTAGCCCAAGGGTTGAGTCTAACATGTCATCTTTTGGAAAATATATCCAAAAACCTTTGGAGTCTATGCAAGGACATCCCTTTAGATTCATGCATTGCATGATTCATTTTCAAAGGGGGAGCTTAAAGGTAAATTTGTCCTTAGTTACTTATCATATGATTCCTAATGTGGTTATCACCTCACATATGATAAGTTCACTCATTTGGAGCATGATTGCTCCATATGGGGTGTTCGGGCTTGTCTTGTGCTTTTATTTGTGTTTTAGAATTTAAGACAAGAAGCCCATAGCCTAGGTCTTAGTGACATATTCTTCTAGGCTTTTTGACTTATCTTGGATGGTCTAATATGATATCATCTATTCCAAGAATAAGTTTTGGTGGCCAAGTATTCCATTGTCATATCTTTGGCATATTAGGTCATGTCATGCCTTATATCTTAGGTTTATCTAAGGCCAATGACAAATACTAAGGGGGAAAGCTAATTATTGCTATCTTTATGTTTATATGGATCATTGTAAGATGCTTACACTATCCATTCAAGCATTTTCCCACTAATTATGCTAAAAATTGCATATCATTAAATTTTAAAAAAAAAAGAAAAGAAAAGGGGGCTTATCATGCTAAACTTTAAACTTGCTTGTTTTCTTTCATGATAAGTAAAATATAAGCTTCAACTTGCTAATCTATTATTATATTATGGGTCATAGGGTAAAATTATATTGGATATATATATACTAAGATACACCCTAAAAATTTGTGCTAAAATTGAAATGTCTCTTTGTTTTGCCAACATAGGCTTGATTTATTTTGTGATTATTCATTTCCTATGTTGATTGTCTCTTATCATGCCGTATATACTTTGGATTACACTTTGATTTTAATTGCTAACTCATGATAAGAAGTTAGGGGGGGCATCATATTTTCATTGAATATCTTTGATGCTTTATGTAATTGTGCTTAAATGCTTAATCCTTCCTTTTTGCTAATGCCAAAAGGAGGAGAATTTGTATAATTGATTAGATCCATTACCATATGCATTCTTGTATTATAACTTGTTAAATATAACTCATGCATATGTTGAGGGGGAGTAGTAATGATTAATTTGTCTATCTTATCCTCATAAGAGGTTCCTCCCACCTATCTAATCAATTTAGTTTGTCATCATCAAAAAGGGGGAGATTGTAAGCTCAAGGGTTCCCCATGGGTACATTCAATCATCTTGTTTTGATGATTAACAAACGCAAATTGATTAGTTGTTTATGGACTGATCATTTGCCTTGAGTGTTGTGCTTTAGACAGGTCCTACACAAGTCAAATCGTACTAGCACGCACCTTGTTGGCCTATGCTTGAAGATGAACCAAACACAATGGCAAATGAGCTTGGAACATACTTGGACCAATCACACCTTGGAAGTACCAAGGAGAAGCTCATCATCAACCATCTCAAAGCATTGAACAAACAAAGGAAGTTCATGAAGGCCAAAGGTGGAGGATCAAGAACCTAATGCAAAGGACCAAGGAGCTTGTACCACAACTTGAAGATGTCAAGCATGGAAGCTCAACCATAGAAGATCCCAGCTCAAAAGAAGAGTTCAAGAGAGTGATAGAAAGGGTAGAATGTATTCCTATCTCTCTTGCATATTCTCTTGTCAAGGCACATTGTTTAAACCCCTAAAAATATGTTTTTCAAAGAGACTAACACACCCTTTAAGGAGTTAAATGGATAAGTGAATGGCCATGGTGGTGTACCAACATGTTGGGACCCATATGGCATTCAACACAAGAATGAACAAAACAGAGTTCCGAAGCAACAACCTGGACCAGCAACTAAATCCTATCAAAACTTATTTAAAACATTTTCAAATATTTTTGAAAATATTTTTAACAGATAGCTCTCATTTTTCTCATATCCGTAGAGTATAGAAACGTCAAAATCCGACGAGAAATGAGGGAGATATGAATTTTACAAGTTCGACACTGTTTGCTGGAAACCAGTCTCGGAACTCCGAGAATTATTCTCGGAGCTCCGAGCTCGGAACTCCGAGAACATTCTCGGAGCTTCGAGAAATGCACCAGGTTCCAAAATTAAAAGCTCTGTTTGAATTCTCGGAACTCCGAGAATTCTGCTCGGAACTCCAAGAAATGTTTTTCTTCAAAAAAATATAGCCGTTGGGGTGCAACGGCTAGTTGATTTTTTGACCCAGTTTTGACTGTTTTACCCCTCAAACGGTCACATGGAGTTGGGACTTTATATATACCCATTCAAGGGTCCAAAATACTAGATGAACATTGTCCAACTTCTACAAACCCTAGAAAATCACTTGTGAACCATTTTTGGGTTAAATTCTCTCACCAACCAAACTCTTTGTGCCTTGATTTGAGAAAATCTTTTGAGATTGGTTTAGGCTTAAACTTGTTTATTCTTGAGAGCATCCTTGGAGCTTCAACTTGTATTGTAGCCTACATAGAGGCAAAGCTTTTATCTTCTTCTTTATTCGATCGGTGGCAAGGGCATCCGTTGTTTTTAATTCCCTTGGGTGAACCGCTTAGAACTCGGCGGAGAAAGAGAGTCATTGTAAAGGTGGAAGGGCATCCTTATTTAATTCCCTTGGAGTGTAAAAGCCTCGGAGCCGGGCGTCGTGGAGGTCTCAATAGTGGAAATCCTCAAGTGCGACCTTGAGAAGAGTGGAGTAGGCCGTTTGCCGAACCACTATAAATCTTTGTGTCACTTGTGTGATTGGTATTTCTCTCACTCCCTCTCACTCTCTTATTTGATTATTTGTGCTTAGAATTGAGTGAGTAGTTAGCATTGATAATCAACCTAAATATCTTAACCTTGCTAACTAGGCTATATCAAAATTACCTAATTAAGTTTGCTAATCAACAAGGGTTTTGAACTTATATTAATTTGTAATATTGTTTAAGTTCAACTATTTCAAACTTAATTAAACAAGGGATAAGTCTTTGGTGAAATCTTAGGAAAGGTTTTTAAAAGGTAAAGATTTTATAAACATCCTATTCACCCCCCCTCTAGGTTGCCAAACCAAGTCACTACTTGGATTTCATCTAAGTTGTAGATCTTAATAGTGCTAAGACAAGATTGCTTGGATTGAGGCCAAGAAGCACTCATTTGATCACATTCGGAAGGCCAAAGTCGTCGGAAATCCAAGACTCTATAAGACTTGAAGCATTGCAAGTGAAGACCATTTTAAGTCTTTTTTAGATTGTATTGATCCAATCCAAGCTTAAGTTTAAGAGGCATAAATAAAGTAATATCTCACACACCCTAAATATTTAAGAGATTGTCTTTGTGGTGTTCCAACACTTTGGAACCCTTATAACAATCCCAACCTTGTGTAGAGTTGGAAGCCTAAAAAACAGAATTGAAAATCTGCTTGACATAGGCTTCTCGGAACTCTGAGCTCGGAACTTCGAGAGATTCCTCGGAGCTCCGAGAAATGGTCCAGTAGCATTTTTTCATCTTCTGTTTGTATTCCCGGAACTCCGAGAATTTTTTCATCTTCTGGTGTTTTCTCCAGAATTACCACTATGCCACCAAACGGTCATATTTTGGTTCTTCTATATATATGGGCATTCTAAACTTCCAAATCATCAATCCTAACACTCAAAAACTTCATTTGAACATCCAAAGAGTGATTAAAGCTTGTTTATGCCTCTCATCCTCTAAGATTAGGATTTGGATCATTAAGCTCAATTTGTACATCTTCTACAAAGTTTGTAAACCCTTGTGAGGGATTTTTTATTCTTTCTTTCTTATTCAAGAACATTGTATTTGAGCGAGTGTTAAGAAAAGCGGAGGCCACTCTCCGTGGTGAGGATTGCCACCAAGGTTAAAGCAATTGGAATTGTAATCGGCACCGATCTTCGCCGGAGTTACGAAGATCAATTAGTGAAGCCATCAACGGGTTTGGTTGGTGGAGTGGAGTAGGCCTCGCGTTTTGAGGACCGAACCACTTTAAATCTCGGGTGCACTCTCTCTTAAACTCTTGCTCTTTATTTGCATTGCACTTAGGATTTAACTTGTGTGCTTATTTTTCATTCTTGATCTCTTAATCTTCAAAATTGGGTAAGAAGTTTTCAAAAGGTTAAAAATCGTTAGCAACCTAATTTCACCTCCTCTTAAGTTGCCGTATTCGGGACCAACCTTGGAATTTCAGTTGTTCACTGAAAGCAGGGGGCATGAATAAATCATTTTTTCATAATGAAAGGGTGGTGGTTTATCGGAGCAATGAGGTGCCAATATCAACTTTTGTTTGTATATGACCAAGGGAGAAAAAGAATAGATGGGAGGTGCAATTATCAAAGCTGGGGTGTGCTAATTTCAGCACACGCCCTCTAACTTATAAGAGGAATCGATCAGTGCCTGAAAAGGGGGGTTTTCATTTCTGATCTAAAAATCAAGAGAGGAGAGAAAGAGAGAGAGAGAGAACCTAAACCCTAGTTTTTTTTTCCTTTTGTTTCTTCGGCAAATTCTTCTCTGGCAAGCTCGCCTGAGCTCTGGCAATACTCTGGCCAGCCTCTTTTCTTCATCCTCTCATGAATTCTCATCTTTGCAAACCTTTAAAGTTCTCAGATTTGTTGATTTCCAAGCTCTAAACCCTAGAATTTGGCATTGAATTTTAGGATATGTTATTTTCTTAGCTATAGGTAGTCGATCTAATATTTTGTTTGGGATCTGTTTGTATTCATCGAAATTTCACTTCAATCAGTAGATTTGAGTTTCAAAAAAGAAAATTTAAGATCTTGAGCAAAGAAAGCAGAGTTCTGAATTGAAGAGAGCAAAAAGGAACAAGTTGATTAGAATAATACAAAGGAAAAGTGGAAATCTTTTGAAGCTACAGCCATAACCTAATTGATTGAGGCTTACATCAGTGCCAAAAAAATAATCTACATCAGCGATCCGAAGGTTTCTATCATCAGCTACACCTACAATTTCAGGCGGTATTTTTTTTTATAACGCTCTGAATATTTCTTATATGATGGTGATCTACACGAAAGTTGTTGTTTATAAGTTGATTAATCTGCGATGCCAAATTGCTTTAGTGCTTTCTTTAAGTTGTTCGAGACTAGTTTTCAATTGGTAGTTAAATCAATTTTTTTTTTTAAAAGTCATGATGAAAAGACTGTTATGATCTATGTTTCAGTGGTGTTTTCTTTTCTGATTTGTGGAAATAATTGAATTATAGTTAGAAGATGTATAAGTAGTTAAATTGTAGCATTGCTGTTGAATTTTAGAATGGTTCAGGTGACAATTCCGAGTGATTATGGAAGATTTTAGTTCAACCTTTAAAAGGATTGGCTTTTTTTAGAAGAGAGTAGAAGAAGTTGTATTTTGTTTTGACTTTGCTAGTGATGGAAAATTAGGTTTGTATGTCAGACATTAGCACAAGAAACATTGATTTTACTCACTCACGCCTCAAGTTTTAGAATTTTTTTTACACTAGTTTCTATTAAATGTTGGATATTATTCTTGTTTCATTCGTCTTCCATGAAGTAATCACAATTTATCAATTAGGAAAGTATGTATTGTCAATGACATTCTTCAATGACTTTGTTTGGGCGTTAATCTGTGAGTAACATGACTTTGGTAGTGTTCTGTTATTCATGAAGGTACTGGTGTTCATAAATATTATTTCATTGTTTTATATTTCGGTAATAAGGTCAGTATGAATGAGTAATAGTACCAAATATTTTAAGACATCGTGGGACAACAATCATATGCTCATTTCTTACACATCATTTCCTTGTTTTTTTTAACTATTGTTACCCCATTGTTTTTGTTCCTATGTGATGAAATGATGGCATGTTAGGTTAGGTAAGTTTGAATGTTCATGTCATGATGAGATCAAGGTGATAAAAGCCTTTGTATGTAAAATACTTCAATATTTTGTGGCGATGAATTGACTAAGAAAATTCAATGTTTACAAGTCTGTTGAGTAAGCTTGCTTTAGGATGTAGGTGGTCAATTTTTTTGTCTGGTTTGCTATTCAGGATCTCTCTTATCATTGTTGTTTGAATTACCATCGAGTCATCTAAGATTCATGCAAGTTCAGCAAGTATACTCCTTAGACTTACTACAATTAAAAACCATGATGCATTTTAATATGTGATTTTTATAGTTTATAAGTCTATACACACTTTAGTTTATGTAAGAAAACTTGGTGGTATTTAGAATCATATAGTAAATATTTCATGGTACTTGAATGATTTGCATTAAAAGTCTGAGCGTATTGTTGTGGAATGTCATAATAGAATGTCTAATTAGAGCGAAACATAAAAATTATGTATGATGAAATTGCTTTCATATGCTGATATCTAGGTACATATGGAATAACTCAAGTGTATGTTTTTTTTACCCACTTATTGAACTGAGTCAGAGTATAGAAAGTAGAAAATCATTATGAGCTGCTGTGACTTATTTGTACCAGTGGGTTTATTATTGAATTAGGTGTATAGCTATCGTTTGAAAATTTAATCAAGTTTCATTATTGCTGCAAGGGTTTAGAATAATTTTCTATTGTCTGAAATCAATGTTAGAATTCATAAGTATGAGTTGTGTAAACCTTTCATAGTCATTTGAGTAGAGGAAGCTAACTGAGTTTCGTATCTCTGTCAAAACAATATTGTCCATATGTGTTAACTAAGAGTATGGAATTTATTTACCCCATATGGGCTTCAAAGATGATCAGTAAGATTATAGGAGTATAGCTGTGCTTATATTTCTTTTCATCGAAATCATATATAGTTTTGCAAATAAAAAATCAAAGGACTAAACGTTTAGGATTTAATTGGATTTTGTTGAAAAATGTTTGTGTGGTTGGAATTTGTTTCAGAATCTAAAAGCATTATTTTTAAGATTATAAATTATTTTTTTAGCATGCTATGTGTATTAGATCAACCCTGTTACATCAAACATGTAAGTAGTTGTTTTTATTTCACCAGTTACATTTGTGTCACAGAATTATAACGGGCAAATTTTTAGCTTACTTGAGTATTCAGGGCTAAATGATGTTCATAGGGATAAAATGAGGGATGCATCTTGAAACTCTAGTTGTTGTCTTATCCTTTAAAGAAATTGCAAAAAGTTCCCGTCCATGTTACCATGCCTTGAGATCAACACAATTTTTTTTAGTTCCGTTTTTTATCAGGTTGAGAATGTAGTAGATGTTTTGTTCTTTAAAGTTTTGTGAAAATAATGTCTAGGCAATATCACTGGCATGCCTAAATTCTTTGCCTTGTAAGTAGTAAAGATATCTACTCTGAAGAACAATGATATGGTGGACACTATAAATGTTATAGGTGCCATGTTCAAGAAAACCATGCTGTCTTGAATTTGTGTGTACTTTTTATGATGATTATACGTTTAAAATTTATGTCTTTCTTTGTCTTTGTGATTTGTATTCATAAATAGTAAGGAGGTGATAAAGAGTTATCATATTACAACTTTAAAGTATACTACTTGGATTCATTTTTTTTTTAAGAAAGACAATGAGAATTGGTGCAGCCATTAAAATAGAGAAAGACCTATTTCAATCTTCTTTACTGTTCATTTCAAACACTTTAAATTGCCCTATCAATTGTACAGATTTGGGTTTTTTTTTTTCTTTCCTTAAATGATTCATTGGTATTTCCTTTCGTTATTTCCTCCTATCATTGCAAGGGTGAAGAAGGAGTAATCCCAAGCCCATCTTTTAGGGGACCTACTTAGTCTTTATAACTTCCCTTTCTCTTTCCTTCTCTTAGAAGACTTTGTAAATCTTTTAGATACCTACCTATAGACATGACTCTGTATCATAGCAAGGGCTATGATGGCGCTAGCCGGAGCCTCCCCTTTTGGGAGACATGCGTTGTTTCAATAGGTTGTCACACGTATAGGAGACTGTCCAAGTCTCATCGTTATTTGCACCACTTTATAAAGTTGTGAGACATTCTTTTACTTATTTGCACCAACTTTATAAAGTTGTAAGACGTACTTTGTCTTATTTGCACCCATTTTAGAGAGTTGTTTAGACATGTTTTGACTTATTTGCACCCACCTTTTAGAGTTGTGAGACATTGTTCTGACTTATTTGCACCCTCTTTAATAAAGTTGTAAGACGTACTTTGTCTTATTTGCACCCATTTTATAGAGTTGTTTAGACATGTTTTGACTTATTTGCACCCACCTTTTAGAGTTGTGAGACATTGTTCTGACTTATTTGCACCCTCTTTTATAGAGTTGTAAGACATGTTTTGTCTTATTTGCACCTCTTTATATAGTTGTTAGACTTGTTTTGACTTATTTGCACCCCGTCTTAGAGTGGTTAGTTTGGAGTTTATCCTTTAGCTAGAGTGTCTACCCTCTAGTTAGGAGTATATCCTATAGAATTTGCCTTTTTAGATTAGGAGTCTATCCATTGTCATAGATATTTCTTTCCCTTTTGGAGACTATCTCAGTCTTATTAGAGCTTACCTACTTCGGATCTTACCATTTTATTTTCTAGGACTCTAGTTTACCTGTTTAGGAATCATTTCATCTTCTTGGGACACTAGTTTACTCGTTGAGGGTTTCCCCTTTAACTCTAGGGATTTTGCCGTAGTATGTTGCTTTGTATGTTCCATTTGGCTAAAAGGGTGAAGCTTTCACTTTAAAATTCAAAAATATTAGAAATTTAAAATCCAAAAACATTTATAAATAACAAAAACAATTTGAAATATCAGAAAAGTTAAAAGATTTTAGGAGCGTACTAGGAAAGTTTGTTTCCAAACTACGTTGGCTTGATCCTCTTCCACGAAGTACGTAGGCAGCTTGGGGTCTTTATCCCAAGTCTAGTCAAATTTCATAAATAAAACTTTTGAAAACTTTTCAAACTTTTTTGAAAAGATCTTCCTCTAGAGTTAGGAGTTTTTCCTAAATGTTTAGAAAGTTTTAGAATTTAGGAGTTTGTCCTAGATTTAGGAGATCCTAGAGTTAGGAGCCTCTGTGCGGTCAGTTTGACTATATAGCTTGGTGCATAGTCAGCTGATGGCTAGATTAGGATTCACTTAGTGGGCCTATTGTTACCTTAGGATACAGCCCAGTCACACATAGGATGTACGGCCCACCTACATTAGTTTAGAATAAAAACTTGCATGTAGTTATGGCATATAGGGTGTCCTAAAAGCTACAATTCCCTTTAATTTAACTAATCTTTTCAATAAGCTTTAATAACCAGTCCGATTTTTTTGGATCAAGTCTAGTTTAGTGGTCTAGGCACAATAGGCATTGTAGCTTAGAATGAACCATAAAACTACGTTGAACTTTATTCCAAAAGAGGCTTGGATACCTAGGCAGCTTGGATGGATGGTCATCAAAGTTCAGATAGTATTGTTGCACATTTTTTATTGTTTTAGAGTTTTAGGGGTTTGTGGTCTATTTCTTATCACTGTTTCCTGCATAGGCATATGATAGTGTGTTTTCTTCCTTTCTTTTGAGTGTTTACTCTCTTTTGATATATCTCTTGTATAGTTTTATTTGCTCTTTTACTTGTTTAGTTGTAGCACATACATATTTATCTTATTTATTATATTGCTTTGATCAAATGCTTAGCTGTAGCATTTTATTGCTTACTTACTATCACTTGATTATCTGATTAGCTGTAGTATTTACTTATTTTTTTTATTTCATCTATCTGCTTTTCTTATCTCATTTACCTGTTTTTCTTATCTTATTTACTTGCTTATCTTATCTCATTATATCTGCCATTATATGCTTAGTTGTAACTGTACATTGTATGTTTACCGCTTTCTTAGATGTAATGAGTTAGGATTAGATGTCATGAGTGGAGATAGGTAGCAGGATTATCCGATATTGGATTAGCATTAGTCTTCTCCGCCTCCTTAGGAGACGGTGGATTCTAGTGTTCATTCCAATGTCAGATAACACTGATATCAACTCTCATTAGAACTTGGATGTTTTATTTTTCTTTTGCCCATCCCCGAGTCATGCATGTTTAGGTAGACGATTTCTCGAGGATGTTCATTCCCATTTCACATGATTTTTGCCCAAAATTCTTCGAAAATAATAAAAATGGCATAAGAGACCGAGTGCACTCAGGCGAGTGGGGTGCCTAACACCTTCCCTACTCGTAACCAGGCACGAACCAAACTATCTCTTGATTTATCCATTGGATAGAACATATATTTTGGTTCCATAGCCTATCCATGGATGGCGACTCTTTATTATTTTTAGGTACGTCTTGGTTCCGGGTTTTGTTTCCGAATCAAGAGGTATCTCATATATCGTCACTCATGCTGTGAGGGCACCATTTCGAGAGTTCCTTGGTAAAGCTCTCCTTCACATGTGAAGATCCAAAGGATGAGGGGGATCCGTCCCTCGGCGTCCTCAGGATCGGGGTACACAGGCTGGCGACTCTGCTGGTTTTTTTTATCACAACTAGCAAATAGGCTAGTCACCTATTAAATATGTAACTTCCTTATCAAATCCCTATCAAATATCAATTAATTATACTGCTAATTATTATCTTATCAAAACAAGAAAAGATTAACACAAGAAAAAAAACATAAGTTGCGGCCTTGCCTAGGTGGGACCATACAAGCACATAACATTCCTCCCCCCTTGAAATCAACCTTGTCCCCAAGGTTGGATTATTGACAAAAAAACAATTTATTCCACCAGGATCCCAAATCGTATTGGGCATGATTTTGTTGAGCAACAGATCTGACATTGGACATCCACTTTAAAAAACAACGGCCGTGATCCTTTGAACTCCACCTTCAAAATCTCTTGTGATCAAACAGGAAAAGAAATACTATTTTTCATTGCGGAGCACCGAAGAAATAGAATGATCGAATGGGTAGACAACATCAAGATGAATCTTTGAATGGTGTTCAACTAAATCATCTTCGCCCCCATGTGCGTTTTTTAGATTTGGCTTTCTTTCTTCTCGCGTCTCCATGATCTGCATGCAGATATTGTTCAGGCCTTCCAAAAATTGTCGTTCTTCTTCCATAAATTCTGAAAAAATATTGCAAAAATCATCACGCAAGGAATTCCAAATCTCACAACCCATGGCGCAGGATTGACGGCTCTGATACAACTTGTTACTAACCTAGATCGGTTTCCAATTGATTCGATCTTCTCGGAGGGAAGATCAGCCTCTTGACCCACTTCGAGAGAAGTATCATTCCTCCTTAGTGCACAAAGACACTTTCAGAAGTATTTTTCTTCCTTCCCTTCAATGCCTTTTGTACAAGCTTTAAATAAATGTTTACAAACGTGATACTCTCTAGAAAGTAGGCACAATCCCTCCCAACGAAATAGGCTAGTCACCTATTAAATAGGTAACTTCCTTATCAAATACCTATCAAATAGCAATTACTCCTACTACTAATTATTATCCTGTCAAAACAAGAAAAGATTAAAAAAAAAACATACGTTGCGGCCTTGCCTAGGTGGGACCATACAAGCATGTAACAAAATCTCTCTCCAATTCTCTTTGTGCCTTGATCTTGAGTAAAACTGTAAGCCCAAGGGTACATCCCACTCTTGTTTTGATGATCAACAAACCCAAATTGATGGTAGTTTGCTAATGGTTGCTCTAGTGTTGTGATTAAGACAGGTTTCATTCATATCAACACTTGGCGCAAGAAGAACAAGGGCTAGTCTTGGAGAAAGTCAAGCCTTGGTGGTTATCCTTCCTGCCGTATGGTGTATTGAAGAATCAAGGAAACCACAAGTGCAAGAACACGTGCGAAGACTATCTCAAGACAAGGAAAAGCTCATGCAAGTACCAAAGAAAATTGAAGATCAAGAAGACTCAAGGTTCATATATTTAGAATGCACAGGAGTCCTCTTGGCATTTAATGTTTGCATGCTTTGATGTTTTCAAATCATCTTTAAAACTATTTTTCTAAGTGCTTAAATGTATTTGCAAACTCATGTTTAAAGCCCAACGACCATGGCTCAAAGCCCCTGGATTTTAAAGTTAAAAATGGAATTTCACAGAGGGCCGGTTGACCAGGCTAGGCCGGGCGACTGCGAGATGTCGCCTGGAATTCCATGGCATCTCGAAATTTATCCGGCCGGTAGACCGGGCCAATCTGGTCGACCACAGATTTGTTTTCTTGAAATCCAGATAACATCCAGGTTGGTCTTAGCGGACGACCACGAAGGTCCGGTCGACCGCGGAACTCTTTTTCAAGCCAAATTATTTTGAAACAGGTTGTCCTCGGCAGGCGACTGTGGTGACCCCGGTCGACTGCGGCGGATTGAATTTTGAAAATAAAAAAGAGGCGCCCGGTAAGGGCGGGCGACCGCGGTGGCTCGGTCGACCGCGCCGGTCTCATAAAAGAGACGTTGGGGTTTCAGTGGGTAGGTACAACCACCCAGTTTTATTACAGGTTTGCCCTTGATTTTTCTCAAATGAACTAGGGCTATTTATACCCCATCAAAGACCTTCATTTACACCTTTTGAACATTTATCAAACCCTAAGAGCTTTTCTTCTTGAAATCAAAAGGATTCTTCTTCAAATCTCTTGAGCATTTAAACTTGCATTCATTCCTTGCCAAGAGGTACTCCCCTAAGCATTTAGTTTCAATCCTTGGGAGTTTATTGTGAGCTTGAGAGTTGTATACGCCTTAAAGAGGCTTGAGAGCTTTTCATTCATTTTCTTCTTTCCTTTGTTAAATTTGGAGTTGCAAAGAGGAGCTTCTTACTTCAAGGCAGTGGTGCAACGAAGAAGAACGTCCTCGGAGGCGGGGTGTATCCAAGGGTGTGTCCCCTTGTTGAGGTGGTGATTGTGTATACGCTTTGTGAGGCAGCGTTGAGGAGTCTCACCTTAGTGAAGAAATCCCAAGGAAAGACCAAGTACTTGGGTAGTGGAGTAGGTCAATGTTTGACCGAACCACTATAAAAATCATTGTGTGGTCTCCTTACTCTTGCTCCTCTCTATTGTGGTATATGGTAATCTCTTTCCTTTTCTATTTGAATATAATTTTGAACAAGGGTTAGAACTAACTATGTTAATTTAACAAGCCCTATCTTTTTTAGTAGAAAAATTTTAAAACACCAATTCACCCCCTCTTGTGTGTTGCCCTTTGGGATTACACTTGGTATAAAAGCTAAAGGCTCTTATAGAGATTGTTTACCTTAAAATCTACAAGAGAAAGATCCATGGCAACCGATCATCCTCCTCCATCCTTATCCAATCCCTTTCCTCCTCCGGTAGCTCCCTCCGGGTATATTGAGGGTCATGCCTCAAATAGACCTCCATATTTGAATGGACTAAACTACGGATATTGAAAAATTAGAATGGCTTTTTATTTAAAATCTGTAGATTTTGAAATTTGGGAGCTAGTCCAAAATGGGTGCATTGAATCCACAATGGATAGGAAGGAATGGGGTGCCGCCGACAAGAGAAAGGCTAAATTGGACGCCAAAGGAGTGACACTATTATTTTGTGCTCTCTCTCTCTCTCTCTCCTGAGGAATTCAATAGAGTCTCAACTTGTAAGACGGCTAGGGAAATTTGGACCACACTTGAGACAACCCATGAAGGGACAACTCAAGGGAAGAAATCTAAAGTTAATATGCTTATATGTGATTTTGAGGCCTTTGAGATGCATGGAGAGTCTATCTCCAACATGTTCACAATGTTTACTAATATTGTAAATGAGGTGAATGCTTTAGGAAAGACATATACAAATTATGAATTGGTTCAAAGACTCCTGAGATGCTTCCCGGACTCTTGGGATCCAATGATCACAGCGGTCAAGCAATCAAAGGATTTGGATACCCTTCAACTTGACGACCTCATGGGGAACCTAATCACCAATGAGATGAAGATGAAGAAGGGGAAAGCAAAAGGAAGGGAAAGAAGGAAGAATCAAAGAAGAGGAATGTGGCCTTCAAAGCAAAGGTTGAAAGTGAAGAAGAAGACAGTGAGAGAGAGTTAAGTATGAAAAACTTAACCTTAGAAATGGCTCTTCTCTCCAAAAGGATCTCTAGGTTTGGGAGATTCAATCAGAAAAACAGAAGCTCAAGGAGCACCTCACCAAAGAAGGATAGAGACAGAAAAAGAAAAAATAGTGATGATGATCCGATCCAATGCTTTGAATGTGGTAAAAGGGACACATCTGTCCCAAGTGCCCATTACTCAAGAAGGACTAGGATAAAAGGAAAGGAAAAGATGACAAGAAGAAAAAGAGTTTCAACGCCAACTGTGATAGCTTAAGCGACACATCACGGAGCAACTCGAGTGGAGATGAGAAGTCAAATTTTGTATGCTACATGGCAAGCAATCCATCTCAACTCAATGTAAGCCAAATTCTATACTATTTTCAACCTAATAATGATAGTGATAGTAGTAATGGTGGTGAAAGTGATAATGAAAATGAAAAGCCTACCATTGAAGAATTGATTGAAACATGTGAACAAGTTAAGGACGCACTACTTCTTGAAGTTTTCAAGAATAAAAAATTAAAGAAGTCACTTGAAAATATAACCAAGGACTTTGTAAACATGAAGAATAAACTCGATGAAAAAGCCTCCTTAAATGATAAACTTTTCATGAAAAACAACTTACTTAAAAGAAAGCATTAAAATTTAAGGTGTAAGTTTTATCTTTTAAAAGAAGAAAATGAAAAATTGTATATTGATATTGAAAAATTATGTGATGAGAACATGGAACTTAAAAGTGAAAATGATAAACTTGTTCTTAGACCTGCATGTGGAAAAGACAAACTTGATGAGATTTTAGCAAGCAAGGTTTCTATTGGGAAATAAGGTCTTGGTTACCAAGATTCTCAAAAGAAAGTTGCTCATAAAACCAAGTTTGTTAAGTCCAAAATCCCTTACAAGAATTTTAACACTTATTCTCCTACATGTTATTATTGTGGAAAACTTAGACATTATAATTATATATGTAGATTGAGAAAGTCATCTAATCTTGTTTGAGTAAGAAGGGATAAGTCTTTTGATACTAACAATGGAGGACCCAACATAGCTTGGGTACCTAAGGGCAAGACTTAAATCCTTTTTTGTAGGGGTTCTTGAGCTCAAGAGCCACAACGGATAGATGGTACTTGGACAGTGGATGCTCAATGCACATGACGGAAGACCCCACCAAATTCTCAAGTATTGTCATGGGAGACCAAGGACATGTCACTTTTAGAGACAATGGCAAAGGGAAAACCATTGAGGAAGGTACTATTAAGTTTAAAGGCCTTAGTATAAAGAATGTCTTTCTTGTTGAAGGCCTTCATCAAAATTTACTAAGTATTAGCCAACTATGCGATGTTGATTGTGAAGTTTTATTTAAAAACAATAAATGCATAGTTAAGAAAGAAAATGAGAGTAAAATCAAATTTGTAGTGTCTAGAGACGGAAGTCTATATTCTTTGGTCCTAGAAGAGCTAGATCACCAAGACATGAAATGTCTTTCTTCCGTGGAAGACAATTCAAGGATTTGGCACAAAAGGCTAGGTCATGCAAATATGGATCTAATGTCGATGCTTGGTTCAAAAGAGATTGTGGAAGGTTTACCCAAGTTGAAATATGAAAATGATCTTGTTTGTAGAGGTTGTCAACTTGGTAAACAACATAAAGATTCTTTCAAACTCAAGCATATCATATCTATTTCCAGACCATTACAATTGTTGCATATGGATTTATTTGGTCTCATGAAAACATGTAGTCTTAATGGTAGAAGATATGTATTTGTGATTGTTGATGATTTTTCTCGATTTACTTGGGTTTGGTTTCTTGCATCCAAAGACGAAACCTTTGAAAAAATTTGTACTTTATACAATAGATTACAAGTTGAAAAAGGTTGCAAGATTTTAAAAATTAGGAGTGATCATAGAACCGAATTTGAAAATATTCACTTTAGTTCATATTGCAAAGAGCATGGAATTGATCACAACTTCTCAACACCTAGAACCCCACAACAGAATGGTGTACTGGAGAGGAAAAATAGGGTTCTTCAGGAAATGGCTAGGTCTATTCTTCATGACAAAAATGTACCTAGAATCTTTTGGGCGAAAGCCGTTAACACGGCTTGCTATGTCATTAATAGAGTTAAGATTAGGCCTCACACTCAGAAAACACCTTATGAGCTTTGGAATGATAGAAAGTCCAATATTAAGTATTTTAAGGTGTTTGGATGTAAGTGTTATATCTTGAATATAAAAGATAACCTTCACAAATTTTATACCAAATCCAATGAAGGTATTTTCCTTGGATACTCTACTAGAAGTAAATCATATAGAGTATTCAATAGAAGAACACTATGTGTTGAAGAAGTCATTCATGTGAAATTTGATGAACTTAGTGAAGAAATGAAAATATCACATGATGATGAAGATTATGAAGTCCCCTTCCGAAACACAAACCAAAATGAAATTGAAAATGAAGTGCCTGTTGATAATATTAGTGAAACCTTAGAGACACTAAAGCTAGAAAGTCCTCCTAAAGATGTTGATGATGAAGGGAAAGGGAAACAGATTCTATCCGATCACCCAAGTACCCAAATCATCGGTGATACCTCTCAAGGAGTCAAAACTATGTCTCATTATAGGAATGTGTGTGAATTTGTTGCATTTTTATCACATATAGAGCCTAAGAGTATAGATGAGGTGGAGAAAGATGATTTTTGGATTATTGCCATGCAAGAGGAACTAAATCAATTCGAAAGAAATAAAGTTTGGAAATTAGTTCCTATACCTAGAGACCACCCCGTGATTGGCACTAGGTGGGGTCTATAGAAATAAGTTAGATGAACAAGAGGAGATTCAAATGAATCAAGGTCGATTGGTAGCCGAAGGTTACAATCAAGAAGAAGGAATTGACTATGATGAAACATTTGCACCCGTTGCCCGGTTAGAGGCGATTAGGATGCTTCTTGCATTTGCCTGTCATAGAAGATTCAAGTTATATAAAATGGATGTCAAGAGCGTATTTCTAAATAGGTTCATACTGTAGGAAGTTTATGTTGAACAACCTCCCGGATTTGAAGATTTCAAATTCCCCTAATCATGTCTATAAGTTGGACAAAGCCTTATATGGACTAAAGCAAGCTTCTAGAGCTTAGTATGATAAGCTTAGTTCATTCTTATTGGACAAGGGCTTTGATATGGGTAAGGTGGATAAAATCCTTTTCGTCAAACGTCAAGGAAATGACATACTCATTGTACAAGTATATGTTGATGATACCATCTTTGGATCAACAAATGAGAGTATGTGTAAAGAGTTTGCTCAATGCATGCAAGATGAATTTAAAATGAGCATGATGGGAGAACTCAAATATTTCCTAGGTCTACAGATTCATCAATTGAAAAATGGCATATTTATTAATCAAGAAAATTACACAAGAGAATTGCTTAAAAAGTTTGGGATTGATTGCTCTCCAACAAAGCCTACTCCTATGAGTACATCCACCAAACTAGGCAAAGATAATCTCGGCCCATTTATTGATCAAAAGAAATATAGGGGTATGATAGGGAGTGTACTATATTTGACTGCTACCCGACCAGACATTATGTTTAGTATTTGTTTATGTGCTAGATTTCAGTCAGACCCTAAGGAATCCCATTTGCGAGGTGTCAAGAGAATATTCAAATATCTCAAGGGGATTCCTAGTCTAGGTTTATGATATGAAAATTCCAATGATTTTCACCTAGTAGGGTATTCGGATGCTGACTTTGCCAGATGTAGAGTGGATCGAATAAGTACAAGCGGCACTTGTCAATTCCTAGGTAGATCCCTTGTTTCTTGGTTTAGTAAGAAGCAAAATTCGGTCGCCTTATCCACTACAGAGGCCGAATATATTGTTGTAGAAGCTTGTTGAGCACAAGTCCTTTGGATGAAGAACACCTTGGAAGACTATAGTCTCAAATTTGGTTGTGTTCCAATCCATTGTGATAACACTAGTGCAATCAATCTAACCAAGAACCCTATTCAACACTCTAGAACAAAGAATGCGATAAGACATCATTTTCTTAGAGATAATTCACAGAAAGGTGACTTATCAATTGAGTATATTCACACTGATGCTCAACTTGCAGACATATTTACCAAATCTCTAACTGAAGAAAGATTTTGTGATCTTAGAAGTGGTTTGAATATGTGGTCACTTCAACAGGTAAAAGAATTTTGAACTAGCATGCATATACATATATTCTATGTACTTAAATGGTTGTGTGCTATTGAATGCATGGTCATGATGTCAATTTAATTTTAAAAGATACTCAATTGGTACTCTTAGTTCTCTTACACAGTAAGATGGAGAATGTACCCTCACCTTCTAATTAAAATATCTGATCATTTGGCTTATTGCCTCATCAAGACCATGAACATGTCTAGTTGCTTGATTAGTACTATAATTACTTAGGCATGTATTCTATAAAACAGGGGAGAAAAGATTTTACATATTACAAAAGGTTTTACACAAAAAAAAATGAGGATTTTCGTTTGTTCTATCTTTCCCCATGCTTTTTGATGTGACTAAAGGGGGAGAAGAATGGTAAATTGATTATGTATGCATGTGTGCTTTCTTGTTCCATTGGTATGTTCTATGCATATAATTTTTCTAGTCACCATGTTAGCCACCATGTTAGCTCTACCTATGCTCATCTTGTGCTCATTGTCTTATGATCCAAATGAATGCACAAATCTCTTAATTTTCACATTTATGATAAGCATATATTGAGGGGAAAGCACAATGTGCATAATTGCCTTATTAAGGGAGAGCCTCCAACCCCATAATCAATTTAAGTTTGTCATCATAAAAAAGGGGAAGAATGTAAGCCCAAGGGTACATCCCACTCTTGTTTTGATGATCAACAAACCCAAATTGATAGTAGTTTGCTAATGGTTGCTCTAGTGTTGTGATTAAGACAGGTTTCATTCATATCAACACTTGGATCACGAAGAATAAGGGCTAGTCTTGGAGAAAGTCAAGTCTTAGTGGTTATCCTTCAAGCTGTATGGTGTGCTGAAGAATCAAGGGAACCACAAGTGCAAGAACATGTTCGAAGACTATCTCAAGACATGGAGACGCTCATGCAAGCACCCAAGAAGATTGAAGATCAAGAAGACTCAAGGTTCATAGATTTAGAATGCATAGGAGTCATCTTGGCATTTAATGTTTGCATGCTTTGATGTTTTCAAATCATCTTTAAATCATTTTTCTAAGTGCTTAAATATATTTGAAAACTCATGTTTAAAGCCCAAAGACCATGGCCCAAAGCCCTTGGATTTGAAAGTTAAAAATAGAATTTCACACAGGGCTGGTCGACCGGGCTAGGCTGCGCGACCATGGGATGTCACCTGGAATTCCAGGGCATCTCGAAATTTATCGGGTCGGTGGACCAGGCCAATCCGGTCGACCGCGGATTTGTTTTCTGGAAATCCAGAAAACATCCAGGTTGGCCTTGGTGGACGACCGTGAAGGTCCGGTCGACCACGAAACTCTTTTTCGAGCCAAATTATTTTGAAACAGGTTGCCCTCGACGGGCAACTGTGGTGACCCTAGTCGACCGCGGCGGTTTGAATTTGTACAATAAAAAAGAGGCGCCCGATAAGGGCGGACGACCGCACCGGTCTCGCAAAAGAGACGTTGGGGTTTTAGTGGGTAGGTACAACCACCCAGTTTTAGTACAATTTTGCCCTTGATTCTTCTTAAATGAACTAGGGCTATTTATACGCCATCAAAGACCTTCATTTATACCTTTTAAACATTTATCAAACCCTAAGAGCTTTTCTTCTTGAAATCAAAAGGATTCTTCTTCAAATCTCATGAGCATTTAAACTTGTATTCATTCCTTGCCAGGAGGTACTCCCCTAAGCATTTAGTTTCAATCCTTGGGAGTTTATTGTGAGCTTGGGAGTTGTATACGCCTTAAAGAGGCTTGAGAGCTTTTCATTCATTTTCTTCTTTCCTTTGTTAAATTTGTAGTTGCAAAGAGGAGCTTATTTCTTCAAGGCGGTGGTGCAACGAAGAAGAACGTCCTTGGAGGCGGAGTGTATCCAATGGTATGTCCTCTTGTTGAGGTGGTGATTTTGTATACGCTTTGTGAGGCGGCGTTGAGGAGTCTTACCGCAGTGAAGAAAATCTCAAGAAAAGACCAAGTACTTGGGTAGTGGAGTAGATCAAGGTTTGACCGAACCACTATAAAAATCATTGTGTGGTCTCCTTACTCTTCTCTCTATTGTGGTGTTTGGTAATCTCTTTCCTTTTCTATTTCAATATAATTTTGAACAGGGGTTAGAACTAACTAGGTTAATTTCACAAGCCTTATCTTTTTTAGTAGAAAATTTTTAAAACACCTAATTCACCCCCTCTTGTGTGTTGCCCTTTGGAATTTCAAAAACCTTTTGAGATTGGATAAGGCTTTATTTGTAATCATTTTTTAGAGAATCTTGAGAGCTTTACATTGTATCAAGTCTACAAAGAGGCCAAGTGTTATACTACATCTTCTTCATCTTGTTCATTGTATTTTGGTGAAAGGGATGTCGTATTTAAGTTCCTTTGAGCATTGTCCTCTTACTCTCTCTTGTATTGAGTTGGATACCTATATATATGTTAGAGTTAGTGCCCTAAAAGCCAGTACATTTTGTATATCTTGTCATATTAAAATATTAATAAAGGTATAATTCATGACATCTAATGGGTAATATATGATTGGATATGTGTGATTTGCTTGTTATTCTTCACATATTCGTCCTTAGGTAGCAAAGTAGGAATACCATGCTCAAGAATTCACAGTTCTTAGGAAGCAGGGAGATAGGGTATCCCAATTCTTTACAGACCTTAAACGTTCCTGGTTGGGGTCGAGATTGGACATCTCCTCCTGTACACAATCAGCACCAGTCTTGCCTACATGCACGTGTCGTGGATTGGCTTATCTCAGTCACTTGCATAGTAGACCCTAAGAAAGAAGAGTGGGTGCGACAATAGGGATTGTGCACTGAACAGGATCACACTATAATAGCTTGTGGACAGAAGTTAGTAAGGCTATTCTACCAGACATGACCCTTTACATGTCCTTAGACCTGAGGGGTCATATTGGTCTGTGGACCCGCCCGTGATTCTTGGTCTATCTAACCGTGGTCCTTCTAGAGATCACCAGAGGGTAATACTAGAGTCATGGACAAACCCACAAGGCTAATAATGATACCCGACATGGAATTCTTCGCCCCAACTAAGGGAATATCATCTACAGTTTCGGTCAGAGCAGTAGGCCTATAAAATAGCTTAGCCAAGCGGACTTGATAAATGCTTTGTCAAATCTTTTATTAAAATGTAGTTTTTGAAATGATTATGCAAATGCATTTGCGGTCTCTAATTGCTTGACTGAAAGGTATACCACAAGTGGGCTGAGGGGGTAGTAGTTGCCCTCCTCTCGTAGGACCCAACTCAGTAGATGAAGAATGTAGAAAGGACTTGTACATATAAGATGTGATTAGGGGTATGATGATTTGACGGTCATCTTCAGGGTTACGTCTCGATGGAGACAAATGATCCAATGCGATTGTAGTTGTTAACTATGGAGCAAGATCGCAATGGGGCCCATTATTGGGTTCTGCATGATTGACCGTTGGATCCCTGCAATGATCCCACTCATAACTCGAATGACCCATTTATATCCTTTGGATAAGGGTCCCACATTTATTAGATTGCACGGACGGACTAGATTCATCGCACTTGATGCGAAGGAAACGATTTACTTAGTTCCTTTGGTATATACACACCGTAGGACGCATTTAAAATACCCAAAGAGTTAATTATTAACTTAGGGGTATTTTGATATAGAATATTATGGATGGAGCTTTTATCCCATTTGATGAGAGGAAATAAGTTTATTTAATTAGAAAAAATAAATAACGACTCGTTTTACTAAAACAGTCATATATCTTTCATCTCTTGGCTAAAATGAGTATGTAAGTACTCCTTTCGAAGAAGTTTTCAAGGGCTACAACTTTGTAGTTTACAATTTTTTCTAATTCGGCGATTTAATAGTCCAAAAACTGGAGTCGGAAATTAGCCCGCAGTTTTATGACGGGAATTCAATTTGGAAAGTGAAAAAACGATTTGGGTTTTTGCATTGGGGTGGGCCCCACATGCAAAAACGTGAATCCCTTTAGGGTTCTTTTTTATTGCTGGAATTGGCAATGAATTCGGGTATCTGATTCCAAATTTGGTGATTCGGGCGTTTGGTTGTAGTTAGTAAATGGAATAGGAGACTCAGAATGGAATTTGAAGCTGAAAAAAAGCCGGCATCATCTGTTACCCACCTCATGAGGTGGTATTCTGATGCTCCGAATCAGTATTGATGCGTTCCTCATGCGAAAAATATCCTAACCCAAAAAATGACAATGGAAAATGGTTCAAGCCTCTCTCTGTGTGTGACATGGAGGTAGGAGGCGAGGAAGGAGGACGATGGCATGGAAGATGTAGATACGAAGCTATCGCCGCACCGTCTCTGCCATTGAATCCTTTATGGCCCCAAAATCCTCTTAGTTATCCTCAAAACCTAATCTCCAGGTTTTTTTGAATAAATAAAACCTAATCTCCTAGTAGCGCCCCAAACCCTGGAAAAGCCCTAAAACCCATTTCAGATCTCTTATTTTCGTCTCTACTCTAGGCAGTTGTAGAAGAGGCCTCCGATAAGGTGCTCTCCGAGTCCAATCAACCCCATTTTGCATGACCTTCATAGGGTGAAAACTTAACTTGCAGGAGACCTACCAATTCCATAAAAAAAATTTAGATAAAAATTGATGGCATGTTTTGCAAAGAGGATTGGGGGGAAATTTCAGCTTGTTTTGGGTTTTCTGGAGTTTTGGGTTTTCAGGATTTTAATGAATTAGTTTGCTGTTGTTGAATATTTCTTGCATTTTTGTGATGGAGATTTGTAAGAATCTCCATTTTATTGTATGAGAAATTCATAGTTTAACTATTTCTTGAGCCCTATTTTGCATTTCTCTACTTCAATAATGTGTTCTAATCTTTGCGTCATTTTTGTGTCTATATCACTGTATGTATATATTTATTTGTCTTTGTATGTATATTCTTCCTTTGTGCCTCTTATAGAATTTTAAATAATTACAGTTGTGTGAATCTTTGATGAGCTTACTGATAACTTGGGCTCTTATGTTTGCTCGTGTATTTGAATGAAACTTTGATTTCAATGTTTGGAAATTAGATAGCCATGGACATACATGTTATCTCTTGAAATCTGCATGTTGTAGTGTTTACATTCATCCAAGTCCTACAAGTCTCTACAAGTCTTATTCATGCTTACCAAAAAAAATCAAGTTTTATTGATTGAGGATAAGATGGAAAGTTTTCTAGAAATTTGATGCCATTCCAGGACTGTGCCAAATGGTAGAATCAGAATTATGACTGATTCCTTTCATGAATTCCAATGCTTACACAAACGCTAGAATCGGAGTTACCATTCCGTTTATGGGGGTATTGGAATAGGAATGGAATGTGATACCAATACATGTTCGTGATTCCGGTAATCCAAACGCACCCTTAGGGATCACGTATTACACTTGTATTTACATATTTAAATATTTATTTCAAATCTTGTTTCCAATTTATTTGGATAGAAAATAGGGAAAGAGAGAATATTGGAAAGAAACTTGGAGATTTCTTTGGGAGAATATTCTCCAAAGAAATCTTTTGGGAGAATAATGAGCAATTAATATTTTTAAAAAGTAACATACGTTTTCAAGCTTGAGAAAACGCCCAAGTCTTTCCCAATTTAAAAGGATTGGTTTCTTTTATTTTAAAAGTGTAAAAACTAGTTTCCTACAAAGCTAGTTTTAAGGAAAAATTGTAGGAGACCAAATCTAGAAGATATACACGACATTTAAAAGTAAAGAAGGGACGTTGCCTGTAGGGTGGGTTGTAAAACGTTCTCCCCTAATTGGGAGAACGTCCAAAAATTCTTCTCTCTTCTGTCTCTTCTAACTCTCTCTCCGATTTCTCTTCTCTTACTTCAAGTTTTTGGAAAACTATTAAAGCTTCAGCAAGGAAATTCGATTTCCCATCTATGGTACTGATATGATCAGCGCACATATTAGAATAAAAGTTATTCTATTTCCCTTCGCACAATTTGAAGGAATCCATCGGCTCAACTTGTGGGTCTGCGGCATTCAGAACGATCGTGGTTGTTCGAGGAGTAGATCAAGCAGAGGTTGATATTGCGGTCAATCACAAAGGTATTTTATGTCTTATATTTTTATTTGAATCACCATCAGATCATCTAGACCCTGGGATCCTGGGTTAACGGGCGAAATCAAGAAAATATTTTTGTTCTACGCGATTTCTAGTTCCGTTGCGCGTAGCTATTTCGCCTGGGGGTGAAAACCCTTCAACCAAGTGGTATCAGAGCTGACTAGGTAGTAGATTAGGGGGTTAATGAACCAAAGATATATCATGCAGTTACCCGCTGTGAGTATGGACGTTTATCCCTGCTATCCAAGGCTCCTAACCTATTTGTGTGATTTAATAGACATAGAGGCTGTTGTGCAAAGATCAGCGGAAATGATCTACTTTTTGGAATTTTCGTGTTGATTTATTTACATGGTTGAAAATTAGACTCGAATACGATTCCAACGAATTAAGAATCATCGAAATCCGACAAGCGGATTGGGAGATATGATTTTTTGAAGTTGTATGTGTTGCGAGTTTTTCGCTGCGGTAATAAACAGATATTTTCTATTCGATCCCAAAATGGTTTAGAAAGTTTATAACCCAGGTATAAACCTTCCAAACACTTATTTGGGATATTTGTAGCATGATCAGAACCTTGGTTGTTTGTCTGAATAATTCATTCCCACTTAGATTATTCGGATGATTATGCTATCCGGATTAGTCCCCGGTATAGGACTGTTTTGATTTTTTGCAACCAAACGAATTTATTTTCGCATGAAATTTTGTATACTGGTTTGAAACATGTTAAAAATTGCTTTTATTAAGCGTTTCATGAAAATCAGTAACTTGGGATGTTAGTTAATAATTAACTAGCTTCAGTTTTGTGCGATTCGATTGTTATTGGTGAAAAATGGGGAAAAAGGATATTAGACCTCAAATCATGCATGAGATGCATGAGATATTCATGGTGAATGGTTCTGATATTTATTTTTGTAATTTATGATGTTGCTGGTCTGTAATTATTTAAGTCCGCAATGTAATAATTTAATTTTCTATTTCATTCATGTACTCCCTCTGGGCAGTTGTGCGGACGGCTGGTTTTCCATGGAGATTCTTCCTGTTATATGGATTACATAAGCTTAGTGTAGGACACTAGATTATTTTATTTTTTCTTGTCAAAGACTTTTTGAAGATGAGATTGCTCTCTTGGAGATCGACGGATGGATCGTAGGAACTGCGGCATGACGATGCTCCAGATTGTCTGGCGGATGGCTGCAGAATTCGATACTACCGAGGACAAACATGCACGCTGATATTACAGATATAAAACCCTTCTTAGCTTCATTTGATGAAGTAAATCAGATATAAAACCCTATGGAAAATTCGCTTTGAGGCCGGCGGATTTTCCCTAGTGCGAAAGCACTTATTTGCCCATACTTCACCCTCAATTTGGTAATATGGTGTTGTAGGGATTCCCTTATTCTAATAAGGTCGGTGGGAGAATCCTTATAATCCAAGATACCAATTTGGGTTCATGGATGTGTTTATGTATGTTTACATGGTGTGTCTTTCATTTCCATGTGATGGATGCCTTGGTTGATGGTTTGTTTATTTTTCCATGTGATGGATGGTTGGTTGTATGATTGCCTATGTGGGTTTTTTATTTTTCCATGGGATGGTTAGTTTAAAAATATAGTCAAAACTCCTATATGTAAATCCCTCTTAACTAATATTAAGTTGATAAATGGGGGATCAATCGAAAGGATTGAACCTCATGGCCTTCCATAAACATCTGACCGTTGGCTAGTTTAGAGAATAGGACGGTCGTATGCCAAAGCAGAAGTCGATCATATTCCTTTGGCTAGAGTAACCGTCAGATTCCTAATTGGATAAGGAAAGTGTATGAAATTGTAGTGGTCATATGCCAAAGCAGAAGCCATTGTAGTTTTCGTATATGTTTCCGAGGTGGTGGGTTTAACTTAACCAAGCAAAGGATGTTGATGCCCAAAGGATAAACACACTGCGATGGTTGGAGACCAAATTAAATCGGATGTTGTGTTGGACATGACGGATTAGATGAATCCACTTATTTAAGGCAAAATGGTCTTGGCCAAAGCCTATGGCCATGGTTGCATGAATGAGTATCCAATGCCCATTGGAGAAATCTTTGCATTTCTCTTGATTCATGAGGTTGAGGGGCCCGTGAATGAGATGTTCAACAGTACCATCGAAGATAAAAAACCCAGATCTGATGGATATATGTCATGAAATTTATAAAACTAAAAAATGTGGATTCTTGCTTGAGTTAGCCTATTTTTCCTTTGCAAACGATTTCCTTCGACTCTTTAACTAGATGACAAAATAAGGTAGTAGAATGTGATCCAATGATTCATAAACTAGAAAGGGAACTTAACTAGAATTATCACAGCATAATAAGGGTCAACTACGTTCTAACCATAGAGGTGCTAAGAGTGCCAGGTCCAAATGCCACTGGTAAGAATTACTTAGTATAATAGCATAGAGGAAAAGACATGGCAAATGTCATATCTTCGTAGTCAGTTATCCGCGTGTTGCGAAAACAGTATTAGGAATTAATGACAACCGTAGATATACTAGCCAATGTCTAGGATATGTTTTTGAGGAAGGAGTCAAATTTCTAGGAAGTTGGTAATGCATTGTGGTATAGAGCAATGGTGAGAGTTGCCCATAACCAATGAAAAGTATTTTATTGTGGAAACTAATATGATTGGTACTACATTCCTTAGTGTGGATACTTAAGCAATCCCATACCTTTGCAAGTGTTGCAAGTATCCAAGAAAAGTAGAAGGTTGACCAAAGAGAAGCTCTTCTTATGAGTCGAAACGACGCAATGGTTACAGTCAAGACTATAAGATAGTATAGGTTAACTTATTTTAGAGGCAGGGAATTATTATAGATGAGAGGACATTTATCGGTACCCTCATCAATTAGAAATATGATTTCTAATTTTTCAAAATATTTTATTTGAATACAAGATTGCTTTCGGTAAAAATTGTTTTTTATAAAACAAAGAAAATTTTGAAGCAGAGGGGTACTTTTATAAATGGTCCAACCCTACTCAAATAAAGTTTACATTACTGAGAGTGTAGTAGTTAAACAGTGTATGTTGCCTTGAAAAAGGCAAGAGATGCTGTAAACCTAACTTATCCTTGATACCTTCAATTGAGGTCAAAGTAACCTAAAACGGATCACTAATTGGTTTTTGAGGTTCCATTGGATATAATCCATGTGGAACTCTATCCAATATGTGAATCGTGTCTAAAGGTTAAGATGACAATGATTCCCATTTAGGGAAAGAGTGGAAGGACAGAGGATTTGTTGGAATAGATTCACACTGTCATGTGTGGACTCTTTCTTCTTATCCGTCTAGAGGTGGGTTCGTTTACTTCGTCTTATTTAATGATTATTCTAGGTATAGCTTGTAATATCTGAAGCGACATAAATTGGAGATTTTTGAATAGTTCAAAGAACTCAGGAACGAAGTAAAGAACCATGTTAGTAAAGTAAAGATATTTCTCTCATTAAGATGGAGAAAACCACAAGAATAAGTTTAAAGACTACTCATGGACGAGTGAAATCATTATCTCTCAGTGGATTCCATTGCAACGTCATGGGATGATGGTAATGCAAAAGGAGAAGCCGAACCTTGTTGGATATAGTTCGATAATGAGCTTCGCCAAAGCACACTTATTTCTTTGGAGCTGCACCTTAGAAATGGTGCTCTACTTCCTTTACCGAGTCTCAATTAGCTTAGTACCAAGGGCTCCTTATTAGATATGGACGGGTAGGAAATCCTCATTTAATCGTTTTAGAAAATATGGGATTTTTCCACTCCATGTGGAAAAGTCAAGTATAGAAAATTGGACACGAGGATCGAGTGGTGTCTTTATTGGATATCTCAAGGGGATAAAGGGTTATAACCACTGGGGAGCAAAATTATTTTTTTTTAGCCCAAGGGTTCAACAAGTACTCCCATTGAAATGTTTTGATGATTAACAAACTCAATTTGTTATAAAAAAAGGTTTTATACACTAATGATTTCCATTGGCAAAGTTATGGTATTCATAGCGTAGCATCCTCAAGAGTGCATGACAAATGGCTAATCATTCAAGCTCAAAGTGATATAAAAGGCATGAAGAATGCATCACCATCACAAAGGCAATTTAAAGACAAGAGAAGACCAGCACAAAGACAAGTCAAAGGTATTTGAAAGACAAGGTTGAACTCTAGCCTAACAAGAATGGCAATCAACTCAAAAGTTCAAGCTTGGCTCAAGCATCAATGGAGTTGAGTAAAGACATGTCAAAGCCTCTACAAGGTCCCAACAAGATTGAAGACCAAGTAGAATTAAAATGTAAATGGTCCTTCATGTATAATCTAGGTCTATGGTACAAAGGAGAGTTAAAATCAAACTAAGTAGAACTTAATGGGTTTGTGAATGTTCATAGTGGTGTACCAACATTGTTGGACCCTCATGACATTCCATTTAACTTGATAAATTAAAGTTCCAAAAGCCCAAACAAAGGCAGCAAAAAATATAAGGAAAAACTGCTGTGCATAGGCTTCTCGGAGCTCCGAGAATGGTTCCAGGTTTAAAAAATAAAGGGATTTCGGCCCACTCGGAGCTCCGAGCCCGGAGTCCGAGAAGACCGTTGGGGAGCTTAAAAAAGTGTATTTTCTCCCCTCTATAAATATGAACCTTGGGACTTTTGGGGAACTAACTAAGGAGTTCAAAAAACATTCTAAGAGCATTAAAAGGCATTGATTCTCCTTCTCCTCAAGATTTTCACTCTCCATCTCTCTCTTGTGCCTTTACCTTAGATTATTTTTGAGAGACTTTTGGATTTTCATTTGTTGATCTTTTTCTTGTGAGAGTGAGTGAGCTTTATTTGTAATTAGCCTATCTAGAGGCAAGCAAGCTAAAACCTTTCATCTTCTTTGTATTTGGTACAAAGGGCGCCGTAGAAGACCCTTGGAGCTTGAAGCTCGATTTGTACAAGGCGGAAGGAACGCCGTATTTAAGTTCCTTGGAGAAGATAGTGGAATCCTCAAGGAGAGCAACTTGAGCAGAGTGGAGTAGGTCTTGAGCTAAGACCGAACCACTATAAAAATCCTTGTGTCAAAGCTTCTTTGTCTCTTCACCTCTTCTCTTGTGGTAAGCATTTTACTATTGCTTTAAATACTATATTTGATTTCCTATTCAATCTAAAACTAGTGCAATCTAAGCTTTCAAAATTCTTAAAATTTGAAAAGACACTCAATTCACCTCCTCTTGGGTTGCTAAGTGGAATTTCACTTGGTATCAGAGCATAGGCTCTTACATAGGATTTCTCTTTAAAAACCTACAAGAAAAATATCCAAATGGCAACCTTTTCTCATAACAATGAGGGGCAATCCACTACTAGACCTCCCTTCTTCAATGGCTCAAACTATCCATATTGGAAAGCTAGAATGAAAGTGTTTTTGAAATCTTTAGATTTTGATTTTGGAGAAGTATCCAAAATGAATATAAAGAATCTAGTGTTGATATAGAACTATGGGATGATAATGAAAGAAAAGAGTCCACTATCAATGCAAAAGCAATGAATGCCTTGATTTGTGCCTTATCTCCTGAGGAGTTCAATCGAGTTTCTACTCTTGAAACCGCTAAGGAGATTTGGGATATGTTAGAGATAGCTTATGAAGGGACAAATCAAGTGAAAGAGTCCAAGATGAATCTTCTCTTTAGAGAGTATGAACTATTCATGATGGACCCTAATGAAACCATTGCCGAAATGCATACTAGGTTCACAAACATAACCAATGGTTTGAGATCATTAGGTAAACAATTGTCCAGCAAGGACTTAGTTACCAAAATATTTAGGTCATTACCTAAAGATTGGGATCCCTAGGTCACCGCCATTGAAGAAGCAAAAGATGTATCAAAAATGGGCTTAGAAGACTTAATAGGTTCCTTAATAACTTTTGAAATGGTTTTAAAATGAAGAGAAACCTTAAACAAACAAAAAGATTATACAAAAAGGAAAGGAATAGCTTTTAAAGCAAGAGTTGAGAGTGAAGAGGAAGAGAGTGAAGAAGACACACAAGATGATGATTTTGCTCTCTTCACCAAGAGATTCAAGAAATTTCTCAAGTTCAAGAGAGGAGGCAACTCTAGCCAAGGAAGAAATAGGCCTTCAAGCAAAAGAGGAGATGAGATGCTATAAGTGCAACAAGGTTGGTCATATAAGGCAAAATTGCCCACTCATCAACAACAATGATAAGGATAAGAAGAATAGAAGAAATGGCAAAAAGGCTTTGTGTGCGACGGCTTGGGATGAAGGGAGTGCTTCATCCGGAAATGAATCCAACGGAAAGGATGAAGATGACCTTTGCTTCATGGGAATCGCCGTTGTGACACAAGACATCTCCGTATCTGAGGTAAATGATGTTGATGATATGTCTCATGAATTCTCTAATGATGAACTATTATTTGGTTGTGAAAAACTTCATGAAAATTTGGATTTACAACTTGCCAAAAACAATGAAAAAGTCCTTACAAGATATAACTAGCGATTTTGGGTTCTTGAAAAATGAATTCGATTTGCAAACTAATAGAAGTGAAAAATTGATTTTGGAAAACAAAGCTTTGAATGAAAAAGTATACAAATTAATTTTTGAAAACAAAAGCTTGAAAGAGGAAAATGAGAAACGTGTTTTGAAATGCAAAGAACTTGATTTAACGTTTAGAAAATTCTCATGTGGCAAAAATAAACTAAATGAAATTCTTGAAAACAAGCTTGTCTCTCTAGAAAAAATTGGTCTTGGTTACCAACCCCTTTCTAAAGGAGAAGCCTCATTCAAAAATAATTTTATAATGAATTCCTCCCACATCCATGCTAACACTAGTGCTTTTATTCCTACTTGTCACTATTGTGGTAGAATAGGACACTTAAGGTTTGCATGCAATGTTAAGAAATCAAAAGCATCTAAATTTATGTGGGTTAAAAAAGATGAGCTTTATGATGTTGCTAACCTTGAAGGACCTAAGAAAAAGTGGGTACCTAAAACTTCAACATGAGCTTTGGTTCTTGTAGGTGTGCTTGAAAGGAAAACCCTCAAAGGGCAAGTGGTTCTTTGATAGCGGTTGCTCAAGGCCCTTTTTTTTTCCTTTTTCTTGCCTATCTTCCTTTCTCTCTCATTTCCCTCTATCTTCCTCCATCTTTCTCCATTCTCTTTCTCTATTTCTCCTGTTTTCCTCCATTTTATGGCTATTTCTCTATTTTTCTTTCACACATTATTTTTCTCTCCACCGACATTTCCTCTCACCATGCCTCATAAAACCAAAAATCTCAATATTGGAGGCTCCTCCCAAGTTGCAGACCCCGAATACGATCCTGAAAACATTCCCAAGGAAGAAGGGCCTTCACGGAAGAAGGCAAAGGCCAAGGCTGTGGCGGCCAAGGTTGTGCCCAACTCCTATTTCATTGGGGATAAGGCCAAGAAGCTCTGGGCCGACGTCGGCACTAGGGGCGTCCTCACCGGTAGGTACATTGATCCCTCTGTCCTTCAGAATTTTGATTTAAAGGCCAAATTTGATGCCCTTCATTGGACACCCATCCTTCACCTCAACGAACCCGTTTACCCTCGATTGGTGCGTCTCTTCTATGCCAATCTTACCATTTCCCCTTCCTTCTTCAAAATCAAATCTAAGATCAAGAAAACTGTCATCAAACTCACCTATCACACTTTTGCCACACTTCTTGGGATTAGCCATGAGGGCTTCTTACACTATTTTTGGCCGGAAGATGGGACACATTCACTTGATGATATTGATCATGACACTGTCTATGGTCGGATTACACGGAGCTCCCAACCTAATATGCCCGTACAAGCTGCCGACCTCATTCCGGTTGCGCGCATACTCCATAACTTCATGTACCACATCTTCATACCTCATGCTGGGATGCGTGAAGCCCTGAGACCCCTAGAGGCCTATATTATCTACTACATCCTAGAGGGCCGCCAGCTTTGTCTGCCTTATATCATGTTTCGCTACATGGTTCAGACCCCTGGCCGCTACCCCTCTTCCTTGCCATATGGCATGATTCTCACCCGTGTCTTCCGCCACTTTGGCATCATCTTATATGGAGAGATGACCATGACTCCTACTGCCCCGTTTGATGATCAGACATTTAACCGCATGGCTCTTAATCAAGCAGCGATTGACATTGATTTTGACGATGGAGGCGGCTATGAAGCTGAGGACCAGGCTGCACCAGCACCCCAGCCGTCATAGGATACATCTCAGTTCTGCACTCGCCAGGATTTGGCTCACATGCAGGAGGCCATTGAACGATCCATGGCCTCACAGTTTGAGCGCCTGTCTACCCATGTCGACTCTGAGATTTCTACTCTCTTCCAGACCATGACTACCCATGTTGATGACCAGTGGGCCGCCTATTATCGCTACATCTCCAGTGGCCAGTGGGGCCAGGCGCCGGGTAGTTCTTCTCATCAGCCACCGCCTCCTCCGAAGTAATAGATGGCTCTCGTTCTCTGATGATGGATCCCGTTTTGCTCAGACTTTTCTTTATATTAGGCGTATCTATATGTTTCTATTTGCCTCGGTCAACTTTGGATAATTAGTTGGTTGTATGGATCCTATTTAGCTAGATGCTTCTATGGTCAGTTGGATCTTTTTGGGATGTATTCGGTTATATATTTTTGTCACTGTTATGATGTGTAGTGGATGCTATGTCCTTTGACTGGTTGTATGCACTTCTATGTATGCCATTTCACATCATCTATATATATCTCTTTGGTTTGTTGTACGGTGTGCTTCTCCGTTCTTTTTTTTTTTTGCTCGCATACCTTGTCTTATGACTGCTTTCTCTATTGCATTGCAATTCACTTGTCTCATTGGCTCTCACCTACCCTCTTTCCTTTTGTTCCACCTTTTTTGTGATGACAAAAGGGGGAGAATATTTGAGCTCCTAAGTCATAATAATATGCACATATTGAGGGGGAGCAAAGCTCCATGCTTATGATTTTGCAATTAAATTTTCATCATTAAAAGTAATGCTTTAAATATTCAATTAAATCAAACTCTTAGGGGGAGCACAAATTATTTTATTCATCCCTAAAGGGGGAGCTCCTACCCTAAAACAAATTATGTTTGTCATCATCAAAAAGGGGGAGATTGTTAGCCCAAGGGTTCAACAAGTACTCCCATTGAAATGTTTTGATCATTAACAAAGTCAATTTGTTATTAAAAAAGGTTTTATACACTAATGATTTCCATTGGCAAAGTTATGGTGTTCATAGCGTAGCATCCTCAAGAGTGCATGACAAATGACAAATCATTCAAGCTCAAAGTGATATCAAAGGCATGAAGAAGGCATCACCATCACAAAGGCAATTTAAAGACAACAGAAGACCAACACAAACACAAGTCAAAGGTATTCAAAGACAAGGTTGAACTCTAGCCTAACAAGAATGGGAATCAACTCAAAAGTTCAAGCTTGGCTCAAGTATCAATGGAGTTGAGTGAAGACATGTCAAAGCCTCTACAAGGTGCCAACAAGATTGAAGACCAAGTAGAATTAAAATTTAAATGGTCCTTCATGTATAATCTAGGTCTATGGCACAAAGGAGAGTTAAAATCAAACTAAGTAGAACTTAATGGGTTTGTGAATGTTCATAGTAGTGTCCCAACATTGTTGGACCCTCATGACATTCCATTTAACTTGATAAATTAAAGTTCCAAAAGCCCAAACAAAGTCAGCAAAAAATATAAGGAAAAACTGCTGTGCATAGGCTTCTCGGAACTTCGAGAAAATTCTCGGCGCTCCGAGAATGGTTCCAGGTTTAAAAAATAAAGGGATTTCGGCCCACTCGGAGCTCCGAGCCCGGAGTCCGAGAAGACCGTTAGGGAGCTTAAAAAATGTGTATTTTCTCCCCTCTATAATATGAACCTTGGGACTTTTGGAGAACAAACTAAGGAGTTCAAAAAATATTCTAAGAGCACTAAAAGGCATTGATTCTCCTTCTCCTCAAGATTTTCACTCTACATCTCTCTCTTGTTCCTTTACCTTAGATTATTCTTGAGAGACTTTTGGGTTTTCATTTGTTGATCTTTTTCTTGTGAGAGTAAGTGAGCGTTACTTGTAATTAGCCTATCTAGAGGCAAGCAAGCTAAAACCTTTCATCTTCTTTGTATTTGGCACAAAGGGCGCCGTACAAGACCCTTGGAGCTTGAAGCTCGATTTGTACAAGGCGGAAGGAACGCCGTACTTAAGTTCCTTGGAGAAGATAGTGGAATCCTCAAGGAGACCAACTTGAGAAGAGTGGAGTAGGTCTTGAGCTAAGACCGAACCACTATAAAAATCCTTGTCTCAAAGCTTCTTTGTCTCTTCACCTCTTCTCTTGTGGTAAGCATTTTACTATTGCTTTAAATACTATTTTCGATTTCGTATTCAATCTGGAACTAGTGCAATCTAAGTTTTCAAAATCCTTAAAATTTGAAAAGACACCCAATTCACCCCCTCTTGAGTTGCTAAGTGGAATTTCATTTTTGCAAACCACAATGGTACATCATTGAAAGAAGTTATCTTCTTAAATGCATGCAAATGGGAAAGGTTGCGATAGTTGATCAAACCTGAAAGTCCAATATACAAGACATATAAGGATAGTGAGCATAAAAGTACTTAACTTATTCCAACACTCTTACGTGGGTATAGGTAAATCAGTCAGCTTGATAGATGTGTCTATCTATGCGAAGATTATAGTATGGTCTATAATGGGGTAGAGACGGGATCACCTAAGCTACAAGGAGGCAATGTAGGACATTGATGCGGACAAGTAACTTGATATGATGGACTCTATGTATTCCTATTATGTCTTGACTCTATTAGAACCACCATAAAGGCTTGTGTTTGCAAGTAGGTTAGTGGGAGTGCTGAGGTATACATTTAGGTGTTGTGTATAAATAATGTCCCGCATATAGAAAATGGCATAGGGATATTTTTCTACATAAAATATACATTTCCAATTGCTTGCCATAAAGGACATGAGAATCCTGTATTCTGGAGCCTTAAAGTGTTTAGGTATCGGACACAGAATATCAAGGATGTCCAAGGAGAGTTGGACAAGATACTTGCTAGGCTCAGTTTGGCAGGTTCCTAGAAAGGGTTAATTTCCTTTTGCTATGGAAATAGGCTTTCCAAGATGATGTCTTTTGGGACGTTTGAGAGGAGCAGAGGATTACCATCAGTCACCATATATCTGATGTGGGCCATGCTGAGTATGTCCTAAGCATTGCGAAGTGGTGAACATATATTTTCTAGTTCCTTAACATGACTAAGCATTGCTTAATCTATTAGTAGGATGATGAGATCATCTATCGATAAATAGACACGGATGATAATCCATGTCAAAGGTATGAAAGAGTTTCACTTTTAGCTAATTAGTTGGAGAAGTTTTTCAAGCAAGACACCATTCAGGACCCCACGACTGAGGTAGAGTATTTCACCGTATGAGATATGGTGCTAGAGAGAGAGAGAGGCTCTATGGCTGTAGGAGTTCTGGCATGGACTCGGGTTTGTTCACTCTGTTGGGAGTCCCATTACATTGTCTGATTACAACAAAGGGGCAAAGTGCTCAAGCAAAAGAACTGAGATCTCAACCGAAGTGAAAGCACATCCTTTGGTAGTATGTAACGATACCTGAGATCACCAACAGGGGTGATGTAGCCATATATCAGAGTTGCTTCAGAGGATAACGTGGTGGATCCCTTGACCAAGTCCCTTCGTCAAAAGGATGTTTGACAAGAACCTAAGAGAATGGGTCTGCAATATAAACAAGACTGGCTTTGAGGTCAAGTGGGAGATTGTTAGAGTTGGTGCCCTAAAAGCCAGTATATTTCGTATATCTTGTCATATTAAAATATTAATAAAGGTATAATTCCATGACATCTAATGGGTAATATATGATTGGATATGTGTGATGTGCTTGTTATTCTTCACATATTCATCCTTAGGTAGCAAAGTAGGAATACCATGCTCAAGGATTCACATATCTTAGGGAGCAGAGAGATATGGTATCCCAGTTCTTTGTAGACCTTAAACGTTCCTGGTTGGGGTCGAGATTGGACATCTCCTTCTGTACACAACCAGCACCAGTCTTGCCTACATGCACGTGTCGTGGAGTGGCTTATCTCAGTCACTTGGGTAGTAGGCCCTAAGCAAGAAGAGTGGGTGCGACAATAGGGATTGCCCACTGAACATGATCACACTAGAATAGTCTGTGGACAGAAGTTAGTAAGGCTATTCTACCAGACAGAACCCTTTATATGTCCTTAGACCTGAGGGGTCATATTGGTCTGTAGGCCCGCCCTTGATTCTTGGTCTATCTAACCGTGGTCCTTCTAGAGATCACCAGAGGATAGTACTAGAGTTATGGACAAACCCACGAGGCTAATAATGATACCCGACATGGAATTCTCCTCCCCAACTAAGGGAATATCATCTACAGTTTCAGTCAGAGCAATAGGCCTATAAAATAGCTTGGCCAAGCGAACTTGATAAATGGTTTATCAAATGTCTTATTAAAATATAGTTTTTGAAATGATTTTGCAAATGCATTTGCGGGCCCTAATTGCTTGACTCGAAGGTATACCGCGAGTGGGCCAAGGGGGTAGTAGTTGTCCTCCCCCCGTAGGACCCAACTCAGTTGATGAAGAATGGAGAAAGGACTTACACACATAAGATGTGATTAGGGGTATGATGATTTGACGGTCATCTTCAGGGTTACGTCTCGATAGAGACCACTGATCCAATGCGATTGTAGTTGTTAGCTACGGAACAAGATCGCAGTGGGGCCCATTATTAGGTTCTGCAGGATCGACCGTCGGATCCCTGCAACGATCCCACTCACAACTCGAATGACCCATTTATATCCTTTGGATAAGGGTCCCGCATTTATTAGATTGCACGGACGAACTAGATTCGTCTCATTTGATGCGAGGGAAAAGATTTACTTAGTTCATTTGGTATATACACACCGTAGGACAAATTTGAAATACCCAAAGAGTTAATTATTAACTTAGGGGCATTTTGAGAATTATAGAATATTATGGATGGAGCTTTTATCCCATTGGATGGGAGGAAATAAGTTTATTTAATTAGAAAAATTAAAAAACGAATCGTTTTACTAAAACAGTCATATATCTTTCATCTCTTGACGAAACTGAGTGTGTAAGTACTCGTTTCAAAGAACTTTTCAAGGGCAACAACTTTGTAGTTTATGATTTTTCCAAATTTGGCCATTTAATAGTCTACAAAGTGAGTCGAAAATTGGCCAGCAGTTTTATGACGAGAATTCAATTTGGCAAGTGAAAAAATGATTTGGGTTTTTGCATTGGGGTGGGCCCCACATGCAAAACCGTAAATCCCTTTAGGGATCATGTATTACACTTGTATTTACATATTTAAATCTTTATTTCAAATCTTGTTTCCAATTTATTTGGATAGAAAGTAGGGAAAGAGAAGAAAGAGAAAATATTGGAAAGAAACTTGGAGATTTCTTTGGAGATCTTTTGGGAGAATAATTAGCAACTAATATTTAAATAAAGTAACATATGTTTTTCAAGCTTGAGAAAAGGCCCAAGTCTTTCCCACTTTAAAAGGATTGGTTTCCTTTATTTTAAAAGTGTAAATACTAGTTTCCTACGAAGCTAGTTTTAAGGAAAAATTGTAGGAAACCAAATCTAGAACATATACACAATATTTAAAAGTAAAGAAGGGACATTGCTTATAGGGTGGGCTGTAAAACGTTCTCCCCTAATTGGGAGAACGTTCGAAAATTCTTCTCTCTTCTATCTCTTCTAATTCTCTGTCCGATTTCTCTTCTCTTACTTCAAGTTTTTGGAAAACTATTAAAGCTTCAGCAAGAAAATTTGATTTCCCATCTATGGTACTGATATGATCAGCACACATATTAGAATAAAAGTTATTACATTTCCCTTCGCACAATTTGAAGGAATCCATCGGTTCAACTTGCGGGTCCGCAGCGTTTAGAACGATCGTGGATGTTCGAGGAGTAGATCAAGCAGAGGCTGATATTACGGTCAGTCACAAAGGTATTTTATGTCTTATATTTTTATTTGAATCACCATCAGATCATCTAGACCCTAGGATCCTGGGTTAGCGGGCAAAATCGATGAAAAACTTTTGTTCTACGCGATTTCTAGTTCCGCTGCGCGTAGCTATTTCACCCTAGGTGAAAACCCTTCCAACAATATACAAATCATATGGACCTCAAATTTTACAAGGATGATGTTCCAACTCCAAAAAACCCTAGAAAACATTTGTTTATCCATTTTGGGTTTAAAATATCTTTCCATCTCACTTGTGCCTTGAATTGAGAAATCTCATTTGAGAGTAGATTAGGCTTTATTTGTAATCATTTTTTAAAGAATCTTTGGGTGATCTTCAACTTGTAATCAAGCCTTCAAGAAGCTAAAGAGTGTGCTTCTATCTTCTTCAATCATTATAAACACGGGTCTTTGATTCGGCCCGTAAGAAGGGTGAATTCGGCATGGTGCAAAGAGGTCTCCAATTTGGCCCTAGAAAAAAGGTGAATTCGACATTGTACAAGGGTCTTCGATTTCGGCCCATTAAGAGAGGAGAATCAAGTATTTTATAAGGGGTCTCCGATTCGGGCTGCTAAGAGAGGTGAATCGCATTGTAAGAGGGTTCATTGATCGGGCCCGGTAATAAAGGAGGATCGTAGAGTGAAAATCTCCAAGGAGCCAAACTTGGAAGAGTGGACGTAGGGCTTGCCCCGAACCACTTTAAAATTTTTGTGTTCATCTCTTTGATTCTCTACCTCCTTCTCTTGAATGGTGATTAGTACACATCTCTCTTACTCTCTCTTATATGTGCTTTCATATTCATATCCTTGCTTGAGTGAGTAATTAGCACTTAAGTTGAAATTGCATATTCATCTCTTGCTAATTAGGCCTCTAATCATTCTAATCAAGTTATAAAATCAACTAGGGAATAAACTTCACATCATTGCTACTAAGCTTAATTAATCAAACTAACTTGATTGAGAAAAGTTAAAACTAGGGTGAAACGAAAAAGTTTTAAAAATGGTAAAATCTTTAAAGACAACCAATTCACCCCCCTCTTGGGTTGCCTATTGGAATTTCACTAAGATCAAATTCCAACTTTTGATCAGTGGACCAATGTTGAATCCCGAATTTTAGGAATCTCAATTATCAACTGTTGAGGTTGGCTTGTGAGTTTTAAGCCATCTTTTATATTTATCTTTTAGTTATCTTTCAGTTATCCTTTATGCTGATTGGTTGTAAAGTCCTAGTTGTGCTTGAGAATATTGTAGATCTTTATATGTTCTTATCTCTTAATGAAAAAGGCAGAGAAGATTTCAGTCAAATTCATGCTCCTGTACGAGGGGACTGGTTCTCCCAAACAAATCATCATTTCATCTTCCTCTTATTTATTTCTGGGTACCAGAGCTTGGTTGATCTTAGCATGACAAAAAGAGTCAACCCAAGAAAAAATCAACCATGGAAAAGAGAGTGGAGAAGTTGGAATAGATCATTAACAATCTGAAAGAGATGTTTTCCGAGTTTATGGAAAGTCAAAACCAGAAATCTGTTGAGGATGAGGTTTCCGGCAAGGCTACCACTTCCAACATGGAATTAGGAGGAAATGAGACTTCAAAGTCTTGAACAATGGGAGGATCTATCCAAACGAGGTTCACCAGACTCGAGTTTCCTCGCTTTGATGGTATAGAAGATCCTACAGTATGGGTATATCCCGCAGAACAATTTTTTTTTTGGCTTCCATTGAACTGTAGAAGACATCAAGGTACCTCTTTCATTGTTCCATTTGGAGAGTGAAGCGCTGCAATGGTTCCAAAGATACGAGAAAGTACACAAAAATATGGACTGGAAGGACTTGAAGATAGCTTTATGTGTTCGATTTGGTCCTACTGAGTTTGAGGATTTTGACTCAACCCTTAGTAAGCTGGGACAGACAACTACAGTTAGAGAATATCAGAAGCAATTCAAAAAATTGTCTAATATGGTGGAAGGATGGACTGAGAAGGCCCTGATTGGGACTTTTGTGAGAGGCCTCAAGGATGAGTTGGTGGGTTTCTATCCAAAGACATTGAATGAGGCTATTGGGTTCGCATGGATGATGGAAGAGAAAATCCAGCATGGCCAGATACTTCAAAATGCTACCACGATTCAGCATGAGTACCCAGCATCAAATCTGAAGGGTCCTTGAAGGCTTACAATAGGTGAGATGAAGGGGAGACGTTCTAAAGGGTTGTGCTATAATTGTGATGAGCGCTTTGTTCCTAGCCACAAGTGCAAATTTTCCCAATTTCAATTAATTGAAGTTCTTGACAGTGATAAGGAAGAAGAAGAAGCTCGCGAAGAAGAGCATCTACCTTGAGGACAAGGCAATTTTCAAGGGGAAGGGAGTGTTGAATCCCCAAATTTTAGGAATTTCAATAACCAATTGTTGACGTTGGATTTTTAGTTTTAAGCCATCTTTTATATTTTTCTTTTAGTTATCTTTTATTTATCCTTTATTCTAATTGGCTGTAGAGTCCTAGTTGTGTTGAAACTTGAGAATATTGTAGATCTTTATATGTTCTTATCTCTTAATGAAAAAGGCAGAGAAGATTCCAGCCAAATTGGTGCTCCTATACGAGGGACTGGTTCTCCCAAATGAACCACTATTTCATCTTCTGCTCATCTATTTCTAGGTACCTATCAAGCAACAGTTGCATGGGTTTCTCATCAGCGTGCAACATCTAAAATAATATATCACTTGGGTTATTTCGGCACGGCCGCACACGCACACATGCACACAAATGAAGGGCTTTATAATTAGACTTGCAATATTTCATCTTTTCGAATAGGCCTCTTTAGCCATCAACATTCAATTTGTTTTTCACGCAGGGGCATATAGCAAAGCTCAAATATCAACGGCAGGTTGTTAAAGAATCCAGAGGTAAGTAATTGGTTAAGAAGTTGTTGAAGGTTAGAGGAAGGATTTTGGGTGTCTCAGATGAAGAAAGGTGGGTAAAGGCTTAAGATGGGAAAGAACAGTCAACAAGAAGTGAATGTTTGTATTAGCCTAAGGGCTCCCATAGGTTCAACTAATCACCTTTACCTTGTTGTTTTGATCCTAGGAAACCCAAATTGATTAGCTTTAATGGACTAATGTGTTGTTGTGTAGAATTGTACGTTAGATAGGAAAGCCAAATATCAAACCAAAGTTAGCACATCTAGCACAATACAACTCAACATATGGCTTGAGGATCAACATGCACAATGAACCAAACGAGCTTGTACATTCATTGGAGACATCATCCTTGGAAGATGTTCAAGTCAAGAGCTCAAGTCAAAGATCCCACAAGCATGCCTTGCAAAGTGCCAAGAGAAGCTTGGAGATGAACCAGCATTGGTGACCTTCTCATGTACCATTGAAGATGTTCAAAGAATGGAGGAAGTCACAAGACCCAAAGAAAGTTGAAGAGTTCACTCGGAAGTTGAAGATGTCCAAGAGCTAAGACAACAAGAAGACTCAAGGTTCAATCTTTTTTATAGATTGTATTGGAGTCCTCTTGTCAAAATGTATTTGCACTTTCAAAAAGTTTTCACATGTTTTGAAAAATAAATTTGACATCTTTGAAAACCATCGATCACCCTAAAATATGCTTGAAAACCTTGGACAAAAGCCCAAAGACTGAAGCCCAAAGCCCCAATGTTTCAATGTGTAAAAACAAGTTTTCAAAACAGGGCCGGTTGGCTGGGGTCTCCCGGGCGACCGTGGGATGGATGCTGGAAGTCCAGCATCTACACGATGAAAGTGGCCCGGTCGATAGATGCTACCCCACTCGACCGCGGATGGGCTCCTGGAAATTCCAAAGCCATCTAGAAAGGTCGACCGCGAATGGGTTTCTGGGCAAAAATAAAAATGTCTAGAAAGGTCAAGGCAGGCGACCGCGACAACCCGGTCGACCGCGGAGGTTCGAATTTTCAAATTAAAACGGTGAGCGCCAAAAGGGAGGGCGACCACGACACTCCTGTCGACCGCGCCCGTATGGAAAAATAGCAATTGGGGCCTGCGCAACTTGATTTTTCTCACCCAGTTCATTACGGCTTTGCCCCCAAGCGGTCATATTACTACTTGGGCTATTTATACCCTATCCTTGACCATCTAAACATCCTTTTTGCAAGATCATTTCATATCTTTTTGAGCTTACACCTTCAAATCTAAGGTTTTTCATAAATCCTTTTCTATGCTTTGATTTGTGTATTTTACACTCAACAAGAGGATCTCCATAGGGCTTTATCTTTGCAATCTTTTTGAGAGTTTGTGAGCTATGATCTTTCTATCAAGCCTAATCAAGAGGCTAAGAGAGCTTTTTATTTTTTCTTCTTCATTGTAATCGAGGGCCTACGATTCAGCCCGTTAACAAAGGTGAATCTGATGCAAAGAGGGTTTGCCCCTTCGGAGGGCTAGAAGATTCGATTATAGTGAAATCTCACCATTAGTGGAGTACCCAAGGAGATAAACTTGGAAGAGTGGAGTAGGTCTTGTTGATAGACCGAACCACTATAAAAATCTTGTGTTCCTTGTGGTGTGCTTCTTCTCCTTTCCTTGCATTTGGTGATTGGTAATATCTAAACCCTATTTCTATTTCTTGCTTAATTAACAAGCGTTAGATCTAAATTGCTTAAATTGGTAAATTGATTTTAATATTCTATTTGATTAGGGAAAAAATTTATAAATTACCCAATTCACCCCCCTCTTAGATTGCCTTATTGGGATTTCATTTGGTATCAGAGCTAAGGCTCTTAAAGAGGTTTTCTATTGAAAACCTACAAGAGAAAGATCTATTGGTAACCTAATGGCATCTAGACTTTCTAGATTTTATGGAACCGACTTTGGATCTTGGTCGATCCAATTGAGGTAATATCTAAAGGGTCTAGATAATGACTTGTTAAAAGTAATTCAAAATGGATTCACACTATGTAAATCTAAAAGAGTAAACGAATATGAACAAAAATTATTTTTATTAAATTCTAAAGCTATGAGTGCCATATGTTGTGCTTTCCTGGCATATTTGTTTGATAGTATTTCTACTTGCAAAAATGCTAATGAAATATGATTTCAACTTGAAAACAACTTTAATGCAAAATATCTTATTGCTTTGGAGAATACAAATGATAGTATATCTTATGAAACTCCAAATATTAATGAACTTGTTGATAAATGTGAAAAAATAAAGGAGGCTCTAAATGTTGAACTTTCAAAAAATGAAAAACTCAAACACTCTCTTACCTCTATCTCTAATGAACTGTTAGAATCGGAAAAAGATTATCATGATTTATTAGATGAAGAAAATGAGGTAACTGAAAACAATAAGAAATTGAAAAAGGAAATAGAGGAACTAAAATTAAAAGAAAAAGAACTTAAGATAAACTCATCTCATTAATTAAAAGTTCTAAAAGAAGAAATCAATGAGATGAAGATTAAAAATGAAGAACTTGTCATAAATAACCACAAGCTACAAGAAGATAAAGGTAAACATCTTTGTGAGCATTCTTGTGGTTCATCATGTTCATCTACCTATTCATTTGCATCTTGTGATTATTGTGGTAGATATGGACATTACAAATCTAGATGTAGGCTTAGATTTGTAAAAAGTTCTATGTTTGTATGGATTAAAAAGGATATATTGTATAAAACAAACTTGAATGGACCTAAGTTGGTTTGGGTTCCAAAACCCCCTACTTGATCCATTCCTTGATCACTAGTAAAGTTAGGGGTTGTGCTTATATTATAAAATCTTTTGAAAAACATTAAGAAGATACATGCATTTGAAGTTCATTACTTTGTATCTCATGTGCACTTAATTGTCATATCTATTGAAAAATGTTCTCTAGATACTTCACTTCTTGTATCTAGTGTATACTTGTGCTTAATTGTTATATCATGTGAAATTATTTGTATGCTAGATATCATATGCTTGAGATGTATCTAGTTAGCTAGTGCTAAAATGATATATCAATTGAACATTATGCTAGATATTTTATAATTATTGAAAACCATATCTCTAGCCATTAGTGCTTAAAAGATCACATCATTTGAAATTAAATCATAGATACAAATATGCTTATCTAGCATGATGTCTATGTCTATGATGTAGTAGTCATACCATTTATAACATGATATATTTGATTGACTCCTAAAAACCCATGTCATCGTGCATAATAGATTATATTCTCTCATAATGGTATGATAATCTACCTTGGTCTAAGTGTTTGGTATCTCACTTAAAACTTATTCATGCATTTAGTACCTAAATTGACCCATATGAATAGATTATTTTGGTTCAGACTATGTTCCTAAGTCCAATATCTTGAAACTTGAACTAAAATGAAACAAGTCTTGCTATTGCTAGATTTTATTATTCTTGAATTGTTAATCATGTCATTCTATCAACATAGAAGAAATTAAAAGGAAATTGAAAATAGAAAGAAAATAAGAAGATTTATTTCAAAACATTGTGTCTAATCAAAATCATTGACAATTAAACCTTAGATATTCTTTAAACAAGCAAGGTTGAGTCAAAACATAAAACATAATGAATCTCCATACACTTAGTTAAAATCTTAAGGGGTTCATAGGTAAAAATGATTGCATTTGCCGAAGGTCTCTCTCTTCCATGATTATTCATGAAAATCTATAGCCCTTAAGAACATTCTCTTGATCCTAAAGTCTCATTCTTGATAAGAGAAGTTGCAAATGCAACTTGGTTCAATGAAGGAATCATGATTCATCTTGATTGAACTAAGTCATATGTAGCTGTGGGACCCGATCCCTCGAGAGGGGTGGGGTGCGAGCCGCCACGCTCTCTCTCTTGGTCTCTCGTACCCACGCAATTAGCGTGTGCATTTTTATTATTGATTTTAATTCATCTTTTATGTGAACTTGGGATCACTAAGGCAATCCAAATTCCACACAAAAGAGACTGACAGAGTCGCCACCTAGATGTGGGATCTAGGACCCATAATTGACCAGAAATCTAGACTCGCTACCTGGTTACGAGAATGGAAGGTATGGGGAGTTATCCGTCATATGCACCATTCCTGCCCAATAATCGGTCTTCGATTCCAAAAGCTAACTCTTTTAAATTTATTTTAAATGGCTCATTCAACTCTCTGTTAATGTGCGAACTAAGTGACATGCATCCTAAAATCTAATTTCAATGTAGATCCTAAGTGTGTATCTTGATTTCTTTATTTGTTTGAATTCAATCTAAGTGAAAGTTCTCCTAAAATTCTAATTTCATGAAAAATCCTAAGCGATTTAATTAAGAATTTACAAGAAAATTAATGTACAAAACCCCACAATTTGTTGTGGAGCCGACTCGTGATTGGTATGCCATCAGGCATCCAAGCTGCCTACGTACCCAAGCCTCACTGGGATCAGAGTCGACGTAGTTCGGTGCACCTAAGCTAAGCTACTTATGCCTAACTCAACTAAGACACCGATCTAGACTGGATTGATTGTTTCAACAGTTTTAAGAGAAGTTATTTAATTCAAGTTGAGAATTTTATTATCCTAGGATTTCATCTAAGATGCTATATGATCCTATCTAAATGCAAGTTGTTCCTTAGACTAATGCAGGTTAACCTACATCCTAGGTAACTAGGCTTGTCCTAAGAAAAATTTGGGTGACTAGTGTAAATAGATCTATAGCACGATTGCTATCTATAGCAAGCGTCCGTGATGAGGCTGGACTCCTAACTCTAGGACTCCCTAAAACCTAAGACTCCCTAAAACATAGGACACGACATGACGTAAGTGTTCCTAAATTGGTCTCTAATGGTTCTTATGACGGAAACCGTAATCCAACGGTTCCGAGAGACACAAGACAAATCGATTTAAGTTCTTGAAGTTAATGAATTTCATATTTCAAGGATTTTCGGTTTCTGGACATTTAAGGAATACCAAAGGTTCTAGGGTTCATCAATTTCGGCCTAGAATAGCATCCACGGAAGGGAATCGTGCGTTCTTTCTTTGTGCAATTTAATACTTAGGTTATAGCAACTTATTGCCTGGCATATCTCAAGATTTTCGTGGACAGCAACCTCGGAGCCAATAACATGCTATAGCTTAAATATTCAAATTGTCTAAGACCGATTGCAATTGGGATACGATTATGGATGTACTAGCCGCTTTTCCAGGGAAATCTAAAGATCCTAAGATTTCTGTTTCAATGGAGTAAGGAGTGAACATGTGACAGATATTTAAGGTTCTTTGGAAATTTTCACAATGATTTTTAATTAATTTCGAATTTTCAATGGAATTTATCAATTTCATACATATGAGTAATTTTACAAGTGAAATTATTGCAAACGAATTCGAAACAAACTGAAACTTCTACAGCAACAAGATGGGAATGTATGTAGCTTATTCGCAGAGTTTTGCAGATTTTTACATTAAGCTCCTATTTAATTTTGATTTAACAATAATGAGACCAGATTATAAAAATAACACAGAAACTAGTAGAAATGGAAATCTAAATTCATTGAAATTTCTACAGTAATAAGATATGAATAAGCATAGCATGCTGTGAGATGTTCATGAATTTCAGAGACTATTTACTATCAATTTCGGATTTTTCAATTTTAAGACCAGATTATGAATTTACACTACATCCTTTAGGAAACAAGATTCAAATCAATTGAACATTTTACAACAGCAATAAATATGAAATATAAGACTACTGTAAAACTTTTGAGAATTTTAATTGTGATTTGATGTCAGTAAAAAATCTCACAAAATCTGCCAATTTTCAAAGAAAGCATCAAATAACATACTAAATAGAATCCAAAATTCCTTAAAAATTCATGGTGGAATGTATCAGTACCATATTTTTTTCCCACAAAATTTCATTAATTTTGGAATCTATTTAGTATATATTTTATTTTTCTTCGTCAAAAAGATATTTTTGAAGAGTTTTCTATTTTTAAAACATGATTTTTGAGAAAATTACGACTCCGGAAAATATCCTTTAATCTTGTTCTGATGTGATGAACACAAGAAAAATTTAAAATTCTACAAAATCAATCATCCTGAGATAGCCATTTTTTCGAATTTTATAATTTCTCAGCCATTATTTTAAATAAAATTTCATTCTTCACTCAAATTTCTAAAATCCTTTGATCCAATGTCCGATCCAATCCGATGGTTATTTTAGTCTATTTAAATAGATCAGCGTATTAAATTTCGAGACGAAATGGAATTGAAACACTCATGTAGATCATGATTTTGAGCACACACATATAATATTCAATTAAATCCAATTAAATGCTAAAAAACCATGCAAAAATACATAAAAAATACCAAATAATCCTGGAAAAATCTGAAAATAGTGCGCCTACCTGTGATGGTGATCCTCGCCGAATCCGAGACCGAAAAATCTAAAAATCCCGCCGACGTGCAATTCGCTCCGCTTTCTTTCTTCCTTTTTTTTTTCTTCTCACAGTGGAGAGATTGAGGGTGAGAGAGAGTGAGAATGATAGAGAGGTTGAGAGACAGAGATAGAGGGAGTTTGAGAATGATGGCTAAAGAGGTTGAGAGTCAGAGATAGAGATAGATAGAGTTTGAGAATTAAAAGAGATTGAAACAGAAGGATAGAGAGAGATAGAATTCGGAAGTTAAGAGGGGTGGAGAAATTTGAGAGGGAGTAAGAACGTAAGAAAACAGAGGGCTTGAGGGATGAACATAAGAGTTGAGTGATAGTAATAGAGGTGGAGAGAGTATAGAGATAGAGAGAATATAGGTGAGAGAGATGGGAGAGTAAGATGGAGAGAGAGAGAGAGAGAGAGAGAGAGTTAGATGGAGAGAGAGAGAGAGAGGAGAGAAAGAGAGGAAAAATAGAGTATAAGCTACTCTGTTTTTCTTCACGTTTTTTTTTTTTTTTTTTATATAAAAGATCCTGCTGTTGGGCCACCGTAACAGCCGAGAGAGAGGGAGTGAAAACACAGATGGTGGGGAGATGGAGGAAGCAGAGAGAGGTTGGAAGATGAAAAACAGGGGAGGGTGGTGGGAGGGCTATTGGAGATGAGAAACGGAGGATGGAGGAGATGAGAGGTTGCTGTGGAGATGAGAAACAGAGGGTGGAGGAGATGAGAGGTTGCTGTGGAGATGAGAAACAGAGGGTGGAGGAGATGAAGGAAGCAGAGAGAGCCAAAACCGAGATGAAGGAGATGAGAGTTTATTCTTTTTCTTCTCTTTTTTCACAGAACTGTTGTTCTTGAACCAAAAACAGAGAGCCGAGCGAGAGAGCTAGGCCAAAATCCTTTTCTTTTTTTTTTCGTTCTCCCCTCTCCTAACTATCTATCTTCTTCTTTTTTTCTCCCAGAATTGCAGAAAAACCGAGAGCCGCTTTTCTTTTCTTTTTCTTCTTCTTATAAAGATCTCTCTACTCTAGGAAAGTTGCCAAGAGGTTTTCCTATCTTTCTCTTTCAATGGTGTATCTTCCCATATTCATAGAGTGTAGGTTTCTATTTTTCACTCACTTACCCTCTTTGCAGAATAAAACTAATATGCTTGAAAAGAAAATGAGGGCAAGCTTGGGTATCTTTCCCAAGTAACATCACACGTTTCTTTTTATTACATAATATTACCATCCTTTAGAAAGCCTTTCCACAATCTCCACTTTCTAATTTCCCTTAAAATATCCATTTTCTTTCTTTCTTTCTACCTATTGATATCTTTCTACCCACGAATTCTCCCTTGATTAAAATTGCGGGCCCCGCTTTGCTTCTGAACTCTACTCGAAATTAGACCCGAAATCTATATTGAGACATTGGGGGACCCTTTTTAATCAACAATCTAAATCGTTCAATATGCGGGCCCCAACACATAAACTAGTTGCCCCCCCTTCAATTGAGCGATCCGAACTGTCCAAATGATAGGACCCATTGTAGATAGATGGTTACCCAAACATCATCTTCATATGATGATCTTAACCGCTCATTTGGTTTGCCACAATATAAATTGGTTGTGGCCCCATTCATTTCCATAAGATGATTTACATTGTCCAATCAGTGGGCTGCCACCTTAAGATTTTTATTTTTTCATAATAATGGACCCATGCTAGATTGGCCGAAATATACGACGGCGACCACGGAAGTCAGTTTCGCTTATTTGATCCAAATAAATTCAAAACCTCATATTTTTCGTGAAAAATAATGCAGGGCACACTTGCTTGATCCAAATCTAATCAAAATATTCAATGCGGCCCACCAAATGGGTCCAAATTCCCTCTTACTTCAATTTTTGTGAATAACCCTTCTCAACACCTAGCGGAAGAATGCAAAACACGGCAGAAATGATCGAAAAGATCGAGAAAACATAAGAGGCGGACACAGGAATGGAAAACACCGAAGAACCGATAGAAAAACACCAACTTCTTTGTTGATTAAAGCGGAGCAAAATGGGGGTGTCTACAGTAGCATGTCCATAACCTCGACTTTTCATTCATGACATGCAAACTATATGGGAGAATCACTTGTTGAAAAGAACTCCAAAATGAATTTTAATCATTCAAACAAGTGAAAATGAAATCATTAGTGTATGTGAAGTGATAAAAATCTGTAATCATCTTGACACCCTTCACAACAAACTTATGTGCACATCGGAATACATTGTCAATATGGAATGTGTCTGGTATTTGGACATCTATATTATCCATATGACATTGATAAGTTCACAAAATGATTGAACTTGAAACATTATAGATATGTGAACCTCAAACTAAAGTGGAATTATTAAATGATATGAGTATGAAAATCCACTCAATGAAAGGCATGTGATTTAAAGTGACATATACACATATTATGCCTATATATGTGATTTATGGAAATCAATATTTGAGTATTCTTAAGTTGGACACTATAGAGTTTGAGTAATTTGATAATATGAGAAATCCAAAGTCACTCAAATTTATATCTCATAAGTTCATTGCAAATTGTGAACATCATTAAAATCTTGAGATCATGCCTAAAAAGCCAAAAATGTGCTAAAAATGATATATGTATATAATTGGCTTTAAAAGAGAAAATTAAAATGAAATGTGTTTTTGATAATCACACTTAATTATTCAATTGGACTTAATCCATCAAAATACATCTAACAAGCTAACAGGGAACAAGAAAATGAAAATGAACATTCCCTAAAGTTGAAAACTAGTATGCCTCTATAGGATAACTTTCTAGAACTAAAATATATTCACATTCAAATAGAGTTGATTGTCCTAAGATAGCATGCTTAGATGGTTGAATTCACTTGCCTAGTTATGTGGTTCATTTGATAAAAAGTATAGCACTCTATGTATATCACCCCTTGTATGGTATTAGTTGCATGGTAAAGATGTTAAAAATTAAAGTTAAAAGCTATTCAATAGGTGCTCATGCCTTCTCTTGAAGGAACAGTACCATCACTTTAATGAATACATCTAATTTCTCTGGATTCTAGCCAACATCTTAACCATGATAAGGTATATGTGTCTTAGATTGATATATATATTATATACATTTATTCAGGGAGAGCATGTGTTGCTAGGATGTCTCACCATCTCACTTGATATCATTTTAGTATCTTTAGCAAACATGTAATTGTAGCCCAAGAGTTATTTTTCAACTAATCACTTCACAAACCCTTGGTGTCTCGGTGTTGGACAGCCCTTTGGATTCATACTCTATATAAGTCATTAACAAAGGGTGAGCTATATATGCAATATCTATCATCTGTCTTATCATATGTTGTTTGATATATATATATATATATATATATATTTTTTTTTTTTTTTTTTTTTTTTTGTAAGCCCAAGGGTACATCCCTCTCTTGTTTTGATGATCAACAAACCCAAATTGATGATAGTTTGCTAATGGTTGCTCTAGTGTTGTGATTAAGACAGAGACAAAGTTCATTCATGTCAACACTTAGAGCAAGAAGAATAAGGGCTAGTCTTGGAGAAAGTCAAGTCTTGGTGGTCATCCTTCAAGCCGTATAGTTTATTGAAGAATTAAGGAAGCCACAAGTGCAAGAATGTAATTCAAGACTATCTCAAGACCAGGAGAAGATCATGCAAGCGCCCAACAAGATTGAAGATCAAGAAGACTCAAGGTTATAGTTTTAGAATGCATGGGAGTCCTCTTAGCATTTAACGTTTGCATGTTTTGATGTTTTCAAATCATCTTTAAAACCATTTTTCTAAATACATTATTGTATTTGAAAACACATGTTTTAGACCCAAAGACCATGGCCCAAAGTCCCTTACACAAAATATTTAAAATCAAGTTTTTAACTCAGGGCTGGTTGACCGGGCTAGGCCGGGTGACCATGGGATGGAACCTGAAATTCCAGGGCATCTCGAAATTTATCGGGCCGGTCGACCGAAACAATATGGTCGACCGCGGATTTATTTTCTGAAAATCCAGAAAACATCCAGATGGGTATTGGAGGTCGACCGTGACCCCCTCGGTCGATCGCGGAACGTTTTAAGGCAAAATAATTTTTAGAAACAGTTTGCCCAAGGCGGGCGACCGCGAAGGTCTGGTCGATCACGTAAGCCTTTTTAAGCCAAAATACTTTTCAAAATCTTTATCGCCGCGGTTGATCGAGGTCAACGCGGTCGCCCACAGAGGGCTAACTGTTTGAAAAATATTTTGGCTTAAAAAGGCTTACGCGATCGACCGGACCTTCGCGGTCGCCCGGCATGGGCAAACTGTTTCTAAAAATTATTTTGCCTTAAAACGTCCCGCGGTCGCTCGCCATGGGCAAACTGTTTCTAAAAATTATTTTGCCTTAAAACGTTCCGCGGTCGACCTCCAATACCCATCTGAATGTTTTCTGGATTTTCAGAAAACAAATCCGCGGTCGACCGTATTGTCTCGGTCGACCGGCCCAATAAATTTCGAGATGCCCTGGAATTCCAGGTTCCATCCCGCGGTCACCCGGCCTAGCCCGGTCGACCGGCCCTGAGTTAAAAACTTGATTTTAAATATTTTGTGCAAGGGACTTTGGGCCATAGTCTTTGGGTCTAAAACATGTGTTTTCAAATACAATAATGCATTTAGAGGATATCTTGATTTTCTCTTTTGATAAACAATGTTTTATCCACCTTTCCCATCTCAAATCCTTTTTCAACCAAGAAAGTGCAAAGCCTCTCATACCAAGCTCTAGGAGCTTGCTTTAATCCATATAAAGCTTTATCAAGCCTAAAGACATGATTTGGATGTTTGAAGTCTTCAAAACCTGGAGGTTGCTCAACATACACTTCCTCTTGGATATAGCCATTTAGGAAGGCACTTTTGACATCCATTTGATATAATTTAAATCCTTTATGGGATGCATATGCCAAGAGTATCCTAATAGCCTCCATACGGGCAACAGGAGCAAATGTCTCATCATAGTCTATTCCCTCCTCCTGATTGTACCCTTGGGCTACCAGCCTAGCTTTATTTCTAGTGATAATTCCATTTTCATCCAATTTATTTCTATACACCCATCTCGTGCCAATGACTGGATGATCACTAGGTCTAGGCACTAGCCTCCACACCTTGTTCCTTTCGAATTGACTTAACTCTTCTTGCATAGCCATCAACCAATATTCATCCTTTTCAGCTTCTTTGATGGATTTAGGTTCTAATTCGGATAGGAACGCCAAATTGTTACTCACACTACGATAGTATGATCTAGTTCTCACTGGCGATGTGGCATCACCTAAAATTTGGGATTCAGGATGATCTACCAATGTTCTCCTATCCCTAGGCAATGAGTCATCATTTTCATTTTCTACTTCCTCACTAGGTAATGTATGACTTGTAGATGCATGAGGAGGAGCACTCAATTTTGGAAAAAGATATTTAATGGGTTCATCCTCATCATGTGGCATTTCTTGGGGTGTTGGCTCTCTTTCATCAAATGTCACATGCATGGATTCTTCTACAACTAGGGTTCTTCGATTAAATACTCTATATGCCTTGCTATGTGACGAATACCCTAAGAATACTCCATCATCCGACTTCTTATCAAATTTGTGTAAATTTTCTTTAATGTTCAAAATGAAGCATTTATATCCAAACACTCTAAAATAGCTTATATTTGGTTTCAAGTTTTTCCAAAGCTCATAAGGTGTTTTCTTAGAAATTGGCCTTAAATATACCCTGTTTATGATATAGCAAGCGGTGCTAACCGCTTCCGCCCAAAAATATCTAGGGAGATCATTTTCATGCAACATAGTTCTAGCCATTTCTTGGAGAGTTCGATTCTTTCTTTCTACTACTCCATTTTGTTGAGGTGTTCTAGGTGCGGAAAAATTATGTTTTATGCCATGTTCATTACAGTAAGTGTCAAAATGTACATTTTCAAATTCCGTTCCATGATCACTTCTAATGTAAGAGATAGCAACACCTTTTTCATTTTATATTTGATTGCACAATGTAAGGAAGTTTCCATAAGTTTCATCTTTGTGTGCTAGAAATATGACCCAAGTAAACCGTGAGTAGTCATCCACAACTACGAACACGTACCTCTTTCCACCTAGGCTACTTGTCTTCATTGGTCCAAAAAGATCCATATGAAGTAGCTCTAAGGGGTAGGAAGTTGAAATCATATTTTTAGGTGCAAATGAGCTTTGCAATTGTTTTCCTAATTGACAAGTTCTACAAATGTGATCTTTGATGTATTTGAACTTAGGCAATCCTCTAACACTTTCTTTTGAGGAGAGGGTCGAAATGAGATCCATTCCGGCGTGACCCAACCTCCTATGCCATAGCCAAGAATCCTCACTAATGGCATTAAGACAAGTCACATTTTGGAGTCTAAGATCATCTAGTCCAATTGTGTAAATGTTATTGTCTCTAGAACCTATGAATTTTACTTCTCCATCTATCTTATTTTTAACAATGCATTTATCGGGATTGAAGACAACTTCAAAACCATTATCACATAATTGACTAATACTAATAAGATTATGGGATAAGCCATCAACAAATAGTACATCATGTATGGGAGAGGTAGAGTTACCTATGGTGCCTTCACCTTTGACTTTTCCTTTCTTATCATCTCCAAAGGTAACGTCTCCACCATCCTTGAGTGATAGGGATGCGAATTGAGTAAGGTCTCCGGTCATATGTCTAGAGCATCCACTATCAAGGTACCATGTGTTCTTCTTATTATGGCTTTTAAGGCATACCTACATATGAATAGGCAAGTGAGATCCTTTGGGTACCCAAATCTTCCTAATCTTGCTATGTTCATTTGTTTTTACTTTAGAGTTCAATTTAATTTTATCTTGTTTAGCATGCATGCAAGCAACTTTATAATGACCTTCTAAACCACAATAAAAGCAAGTTTTGGTACTATTAGAAGAAGCCTTTAAAAGTTTGTTTTTATAGTTGGAAATTGTAATATTCCATTTAAGACCAAGTCCACTTTTATCATGTGGCATTCTTTGAATGTTAACAAGCCTATCCAATTTCAATGAACTATGTTCAAATTTTTCAAATAGTTTCTTTAGTTCATCATATTCAAAAGATATTTTACCATTTTCATGCTTTAGCTTGTTGTTTTCAATCGAAAGCTCTTGTCGATTTTCATTCAAAATGGTGATAGAAGCATTTAACTCATGAATTTCTACTTTGTATTTTTCATTTTTATCATCTAAAAATTCATGATCTTTCTTTAACCAACCAAATTCTTTTGTCATGTTAGCAAGAGAGTTTTCAAGTGAAGCAATTTTATCAAATTGAATTTCAAGTTCATCATTTGCACTTTGTAAGGAATCAAGAACTTCTTTCAAAACAACGACATCATTTAAAGTGTTTACCTCGTTATTGTCGTTTGTTGAGGCCATGAAGCACACGTTCTTTGCTATCAAGCAATCTTCGCCATCATTTTGTTCGCCTTCGCTTTCAATTTCTTCATCCCACGTGGCGGTCATTCCTTTCTTGCCTTCTCTTCTCTTGAAGCGGTTGTTTGAAGTAGGTTCATTGTTGAGTGGACAATCCGGGCGAATGTGTCCAAGCTTCTTGCAACCGTAGCATCGGGGTTGAGAAGACCCATCACCAAGTTCTTCTTTCTTCTTGAATGGGGGATTAGTTCTTCTATTTCTCATGCCTCCCATGTTCCTTTGTAAGAATTTGATCCTTCTTGTTAGGAGCGCAACTTCATCTTCCATGTCTTCCTTTGTATCTTCATTTTCACCTACATTGCAAGCAAAAGCAACACCTTTTCCTTTTTCACTTTTAGTTTCAATTTCGGGTGCTTTTGTTTTGAAAATCATCTCATGAGTGATCAAGGACCCTATTAGTTCATCTATGTTCAATGTGTTCATGTCCTTGGCTTCGGTGATTGCGGAGGTTTTGGATTCCCATGACAAAGGTAGGGACCTAAGAATCTTGGTCACTAAGTCTCTATTTGAAAATTGTTTTCCAAGTCCCCTTAGTCCATTTACAAGATTGGTGAACCTAGTGTACATGTCGGCAATTGTTTCATCTGGTGTCATTTGAAAGAGTTCATATTGCCGAAAGAGATGGTTCATTTTAGATTCTTTGACTTGATTGGTTCCCTCATGGGTGACTTCCAAAGTGTCCCAAATTTCCTTAGCCGAATTCAAATTTGATACTCTATTGAATTCTCCGGGAGATAGAGCACAAATAAGGGAATTCATGGCTTTGGCATTATAATTCGAAGCTTGTTGTTCGGCTTCGGTCCAATCATTTAAGTTTCTTGTGGGTAATATGTATTCATTATTAATGGCTCTCCACATTTGATAATCTTGAGTTAAAAAGATTTTCATTTTAGTTTTCCAAAAACCATAGTTTGTTCCATCAAAATAGGGTGGCCTAGTGTTTGAATAACCTTCATGGTGTTGAGGGTAGTTTGCCATTTTAGAATCTTTACTCTAGACCGGTTAGGGTTTTCTAAAAATTAGAGACGAGGCTCTGATACCAATTGAAATAAACAAGAGGGGGGGTGAATTGAATTTTAACACTAAATTATCCCTTTTGAAAATTACTTGTGAACCTAATTGGAATTTTCTTCACTTAATTAAATATTTGGTTAGTGCAAATAATTAGAACCAAAATGAAATGCCAAACCAAAAAATAATAATAGAAATGCAAGACAAGAAAGAACACACCGCTGTATAGTGGTTCGGGCAAAGCCCTACTCCACTCTTCTTAAGATCGTCCTTAAGGATTTCCACTATTGGAGACCTCCACGATGCCCGGCTCCGAGGCGGTTACACTTCCAAGGGATATTAAATGAGGATGCCCTTACACCTTTACAAAGACTCTCCTTCTCCGCCGAGTTCTAAGCGGTTGCTCTCTAGGGAATTAAAATAAGGAATGCCCTAGCCACCTATATAAGAAGTGAAGATTGAATAGCTTGGCTTCATCTTGAAAGCTTGATGCTCTTTGTAGATCCTTGATTGCTCTTCAATGATGATAGTTGCAAGTGAAAGCTCTAATAATCCCAACTCAATAAATTTGCAAGTGCAAGGCAAGTTTGGGAAAAATCAAATCTTAAGCACAAAATGGGTTGCAAGTTTTCTTCAATGCTTAAGGAGGTTTTCAAATCATCAAGAGAGAGGAAATGAATCCTCCAGATGTTGTATATATAGCCTCACCAAAGAATATGACCGTTTGGGGGTGTTGATATAAAAAATCACAAGTTAATTTAAATCCCAACGGCTAGTTTTTGGCCTGTCGCGAGGTTCTCGGAATTCCGAGAACCATTCTCGGAGTTCCGAGAAAATGGCCAGAAGAACAAAATATTCTACTGGACCATTTCTCGGAGTTCCGAGAAAATGGCCAGAAGCTACTGGACCATTTCTCAGAGTTCCGAGAGAACTCTCGGAGTTCCGAGCTCGGAGCTCCGAGAAAAATCTCGGAGTTCCGAGAAGCCTAAAAAATCAGCAGTTTGTGTATTTTTTGTTTATTTGATTTTTTAGCTTTTGGAACTCAACTCCTATGATAATTATGGAATGTTTATGAGGGTCCCAACATGTTGGTCCACCACATAATCATTCACTAAACCTTTAAAGTTCTTTAAGTGTTCTTTGAAAAATATTTTGAAAACACTTTGCCTTGACTTGGAAATCTAAAGAGACAGGATGTACAATGATACCTATGTAGCTTTCAACTTCTCTTTAGTCTAGGTCTTCAATTGATCTTCCATCTTGTGTATGCTTGCTTGAGAGATAATGTGAGCTCCACTTAGCTCCTTTGATTCTTGTGTTGGTACATCTTCAAGCATGACCATGTTGTGTGTTGGTTTCTTCAATGATCAATCCTATCTTAAACGCAACACTTCAAAGCAAATTGATTAGTATTTAAAAACACAATCAATTATGTTTAGAATCATCAAAACAAGATTGGAGAGTAGACCCTTGGGCTTACAACACCATTCTTCAAAGGTGAGACACATTTCTTGGTTGCCAAAACGGAAGACATGATGATCGGGATCCCAACACTCTGATGCGGCATAGAGTAATCCCCAATCGAGCTTAATGGTTGCCAAGTAGCCGAAGAGATTTTTCTCTTGTTCACTTATGGCGTAGATGTGGGATTCTCTTAATGTACCACGGATCCAATCAAGAATTGTACGAGTAGACATGGTGCCTGTAAGCCAAGTGAAAGGATACAAGAATGATCAGGGTTATATGAACACGAGATTGGGATAAGTTCCTGCCAGTAAAAGAAAGTATGAATACATGATCGAATCACATGATGGAAGATTGACAGATGTACGATCAAGAGATGAGATGAGATAGCGTAAGATTGCTTTTAACGGATAGATCATGAATGACTAATCCTATGAGATCTTTGGAAATGATGGGATTTATATCCTAACCCCAAAGGGAAAGTTTTTAATCTTCGCACATTTTAACAGTGTTACCTAAAGGCATCAACCCTAATCCTAATCTATCGGAGTGGAGAGAGAATCTCGACTCATGACTTTGTTCGTGTATCTAAGGACCGATCGTGACCACTGGAAGATGGACCACGGCCTAATCTAGACACAAATGGGTAAGATATCCTAAACTAGGCTCACACACGTGATGCACATGTGTTCGTATTCTACATGCATGTGTGGGTTAATCTAGGGGTAAGGCCAAGAGTTCCCTTAGCACGAATCCATGTTCGATATACTGTACCAGTGTCCGGCGTATCAGTACGTGAACAAGAGATCCGTTTACGCACCATAAGGTGCTAGGCTAAGGGTGGAATGCTTCTCTAGCACAGAGGCACCAGGTGATGAAATCCCAGTCAACCATGCTAGATAACACTCTGGGTTCCTAAAATAGGATGTGTGTGTACGTGAGATGCAAGGGTTTAGATGTAAGTGATGTTAGTGTGTGCAATAAGTTCGCGCAATCTATGATGCCTTCAGGTTTTGTTAGATTAAGTTCAAGTAAAATGTGATGAGAAGATAAAGCATACAAACTAATCTAATAAGCATAGAAATGATAGAGTTTTTATGAGCTAGTTAAATTAAATTCAAATGAATTATCTTTTGAAATTTTAATGAAGTTAGGTGGTCCCCAGCAGAGTCGCCAAACTGTGGGACCCGATCCTGCGAGATGAGGTAGGGCGCGAGCCGCCACGCTCTCTCTTGGTCTCTCGTACCCACGCGATTGGCATGTGCATTTTTATGATTGATTTAAATTCGTCTTTTATGTGAACTTGGGATCACTAAGGCAATCCGAATTCCACACAAAAGAGACTGACAGAGTCGCCACCTAGATGTGAGATCTAGGACTCATAATTAACCAGAAATCTAGACTCGCTACCTAGTTACAAGAATGGAAGGTATGGGGAGTTATCCACCACATGCACCATTCCTGGCCGATAATCGGTCTTCGATTCCAAAACCTAACTCTTTTAAATTTATTTTAAATGGCTCTTCAACTCTCTGTTAACGTGCTAGCTATGTGACATGCATCCTATGATCTAATTTCAATGTGGATCCTAGAGGTGTATCTTGATTACTTTATTTGTTTGGATTCAATCTAAGTGACAGTTCTCCTAAAATTCTAATTTCATGGAAAATCCTAAGTGATTTGATTAAGCATTTACAAGAAAATTAATATACAAAACACCACAATTTGCTGTAGTGCCGACTCGCGGTTGGTATGCCATCAGACATCCAAGCTGCCTACGTACCCAAGCCTCACTGGGATCAGAGTCGACGTAGTTCGGTGCACCTAAGCTAAGCTACTTATGCCTAACTCAACTAAGACACCGACCTAGACGGGATTGACTGTTTCAACAGTTTTAGGAGAAGTTATTTAATTCAAGTAGAAGATTTTGTTATCCTAGGATTTCATCTAAGATGCTGTATGATTCTTATCTAAATGCAAGTCGTTCCTTAGACTAATGCAGGTTAACCTACATCCTAATTTACTAGGCTTGTCCTAGGGAAAAATTGGGTGACTAGTATAACTAGACCTATGGTACGGTTGCTATCCATAGCAAGCGTCCGTGATGAGGCTGGACTCCTAACTCTAGGACTCCCTAAAACCTAGGACACGACCTGACATAAGTGTTCCTAAGTTGGGCACTAATGGTTCTTATATCGGAAACCATAATCCAATGGTTCTGAAAGACTCGAGACAAATCGATTCAAGTTCTTGAAGTTAATGAATTTCAGATTTCAAGGATTTTCAGTTTGTGGACATTTAAGGATTCCCAATGGTTCTAGGGTTCACCAATTTTCAGCCCAGAATAGCATCTAAGGGAGGGAATCGTGCGTTCTTTCCTTGTGCAATTTAATACTTAGGTTATAGCATCTTATTGCCTGGCATATCTCAGGATTTCCGTGGACAGTGAACCTCGGAGCCAACAACATGCTATAGCTTAAATATTCAAATTGTCAAAGATCGAGTGCAATTGGGATACGATTATGGATGCGCTGGCCATTTTTCCAGGGAAATCTAAAGATCTTAAAATTTCTGTTTTAATGGATTAAGGAGTTAATATGTGACAGAGATTTAAGGTTCTTTAGAGATTTTCAGATGATTTTCAATTAATTTCGGATTTTCAATGAATTTTATCAATTTTAAACATATGAGTCATTTTACAAGTGAAACTGTTGCAAACGAATTCGAAATGAGTTGAAACTTCTACAGCAGCAAGATATGATGAGATGTAGCTTATTGGAAGATTTTTACAGATTTTTACATTAAGCTCCTATCTAATTTTGATTTAACAATTAATTGATCAGATTGCAAAAATAACACAGAAACTACTAGAAATAGGAATCTAAATTCAATGAAATTTCTACAGTAAAAAGATATAAGTAAGAATAGCATGCTGTGAGATTTTCATGAATTTTAGAAACCATTTACTATCAGTTTCGGATTTTGTAATTTTTAGACAAGATTATGAATTAACAATACATCCCATATGTAACAAGATCTAAATCACTTGAAAATTTTACAGCAACTAGAAATATGGAATATAAGAGTACTGTAAAAATTTTGGGAATTTTATCTCTGATCTGATGTCTGTATAAATTCTCCCAAAATCTGATAATTTTCAAAGAAAGCATAAACTAATATACCAAACCAATTCCCACAATTCTCAAAAATTCATGGTAGAATGTATCAGCATTATATTATTTTCCTGCGAAATTTCATTAATTTTGGAATTCGTTTAGTATATATTTTATTTTTCTTCGTCGAAAAGATATTTTTGAAGAGTTTTTTATTTTTAAAACACGATTTTCGAGAAAATTACGATTCCGGAAAACGTCCTCCAACCTTGTTCTGATGTGATGAACACAAGAAAATTTTAAAATTCCAAAAAATAGATCATCCTGAGATGGCTATTTTTTCGAATTTCGTAATTACTCAGCCAATATTTTAAATAAAATACCACTCTTCACTCAAATTCTAAAAAACCGTTGATCCAATGTCCGATCCGATCCGATAGTTATTTTACTTTATTTAGATAGATCGTTGTATTAAATTTCCGGACGAAACAGAATTGAAACACCCATGTAGATCATGATTTTAAGCACACACATTTAATATTCAATTAAATTCATTTAAATGCTTAAAAATCATGCAAAAATCCGAAAATATACCAAATAATTCTGAAAAATTCCGAGAACAGTGTACCTACCTACGGTGAAGATCCTCGCCGAATCCGAGAGCCACAGAGTCCGAAAATCCCGCCGAAGCTCGATCCGCTCCGTCCTCTTTCTTTTTTTCTTCGTTTTTAATTTTATTTTGCTTGTTGTTCTTCTCACTGCTGATGGGGATGAGGTGGATGAGAGGGAGGCCGAGAGAGAGTAAGAGAGTAAGAGAGAAAGAGAGAGAGGGAGGGAGAGAGAGAGAGAGACAGAGACAGAGAGAAAGAGACAGAGAGAAAGAGACCGAGAGAAAGAGATCGAAAGAGAGGGAGAGTGAGTTTTGAGAGATGGACAGAGAGGGGCCAAGGGAGAGTGAGAGAGAGAGAGAGAGAGAGGAGTAGAGAGAGAGAGGGAGAGGGAGAGAGGAGTAGAGAGAGAGAGAGGGAGAGAGGAGTAGAGAGAGAGGGAGGGAGAGAGGAGTAGAGAGAAACGCGAAAAAACAGAGCACGCTATGCTCTTTTTTTTTACGTTTTTTTCTTTTTTATTTTTTTGTTAAAACCTGTATTGTGAAGGTGAAGGAGATGAGAGGGTGATCATGAGATGGACCGAGAGATGCAGAGAAACTGAGAGAGGGAGATCGAGGGTGGGAGAGAGTGGAGAGACCGTGAGTGAGAGGACAGAGGGATGGAGATGGAGAGCAAAACAGTGGGAGGGAGAAGAGAGTGGGAATCGGCTGCCGTTGGGATAAATGGCTCGCTGTTGATGTTGGGGTAGATGGCTCGCTGTTGAGAGAGAGAGAGATCGCCGGCCGTTTCAGAGAGGGAGAGAGTGAGAGAGTGAGAGAGGGTGGGAGTAAAACACAAAAGTAGAAGGATAAAAAAAACGTAAAAACCAGGGGAGGTATCCAAAACAGCACTCTGTTTTTTTTCTTTTTCTTTATATATACTTTTTTTTTGCTTTGGTGGTTAGGTGTAGACGAGGGATAGAGATGGGCTTGTGGGGAATGGAGATTAAAGGAAGAGGAGTGAGCGTGAGATAGTGGGGTAGATAGTGAGAAAAACAGAGACAAATGATCGAGAGAGGGAGAATAAAAAAAAAAAAAAAAGAGAGTGATAGGAATGGTGTGTGAGATATAGAGTGGTAGAGTGGGATAGATGGTGAGATGAGGAGGAGATGAACAGAGTGATGGGTGAGAGAGGAAAGACACAGAGGAAGAGATGGAGAGGGAGATCTTGAAAGACAGAGGAAGAGATGGGGAGAAAAACACAGAAGGGAGATCGCCGAGGCAGAGGGAGATTGCCCTTTTGGTTTTGCCACAATCAATCTTCACAAAAACAGAGTCCCCTTCTTTTTTTCCTTCGGCCTCTCCCCCTTCTTTTTTTTACCGCTTGCTTTTCTCCCTTCAATGGTTTTTTCATCAGATCGTATATAGAATTCTTTCCTCTTTTTTTTTCATTCCTTCACGGCCAATGCTTTCCATAGCAGCTCTTGCCAAAACTTCAATCCCTTGGAAAAGAAAACCTTGCTGTCTATTTCTATATACGTACATGCATGCCATTTTCTTGCTTACCATGCTAAGAAAGAAAAACGAAAATTTTTTCCTGCATATTCACTTTCTAATAACCCAAAGTGGGCTAACCGAATATGGGTAGGACCCATTTGGAATGGTAGCGCGATACATGGATAATGGTGGACCCACAGACACATGGGTTGATGATGACCTCACCCACATCCAATACAAGTGAAGCTAGTGGGCCCCACTATAGATCCTGATGTGTAGAATATGATGCATCGAAAGGTGGGTCCTGCACATGACCGAATTCCCCATTGCGATTAAAATCCTTGCTTATAACATAATATTCCCCACTCCATAGGATGATCCGAACTACATAATTGATGGATCCCCACATGAATAATCATACCCTACAAATCAGCCATTGGATGATCCAATCCGTTCAATTAGGGGGCCGCAATACAAATGGGTTGGGCCTTCAAATCATTTTTCTTGGGATGATCTGAGCCGATAACTTATAAAGCTGTGCCTCAAAGCTATTCCTGAGAATTATCTGCACAGCTCAACCTGATGGTTGCAACAAAATTGGTTGTTAAAACGACATCTCTGAGATCTTGACCGCTCCCTTGATGGACATCTTTATACATTAGATCGACGTAGGTTCAACACTCATTTTTCATTAAAACCATATGCGGGCCCCCTGGTTGGTCCAAATTTAAGCAAATGTTCAATGCGGGCCCACCGACGGGTCCAAGTTCTCCCCTAGTTTGGATTCTTCGGAATAACCCTTCTCAACACTTAGTGAAAAGAAAAATACGGAACATTGCGGAAATGATCGGAAAGATTGAGAAAGCATAAGGGACGGACACGGGAATGGGAAACACTGAAGAAGACTAATAACAAGAACACTAACTTCTTTATTGATTACAGCAGAGCAAAATGGGGTGTCTACACTCTCATTTGTTGATCCAAAGATTGTATCATCAACATATACTTGTACAATGAGTATGTCACTTTCTTGCCATTTAATGAAAAGGGTTTTATCCACCTTACCCATATCAAATCCCTTGTCTATTAAGAATGAACTAAGCCTATCATACCAAGCTCTAGGAGCTTGCTTTAATCCATACAAGGCTTTGTCCAATTTATAGACATGGTTAGGGAATTTGAAATTTTCAAATCCGGGAGGTTGTTCAACATAAACTTCCTCCATTATGTAGCCATTTAGGAATGCACTCTTGACATCCATTTGATATAGCTTGAATCCTTTATGGCAAGCAAATGCAAGAAGCATCCTAATGGCCTCTAACCGGGCTACGGGTGCAAAGGTTTCATCATAGTCGATTCCTTCTTCTTGATTGTAACCTTGGGCTACCAATCGAGCTTTGTTCCTTTGAATCTCCCTTTGTTCCTTTGAATCTCCCTTTGTTCATCCAACTTATTTCTATAGACCCATCTAGTGGCAATCACAGGATGATCTCTAGGTCTAGGAACTAATTTCCAAACTCCATTTCTTTCGAATTGATTTAGCTCCTCTTGCATGGCGATAATCCAAAAATCGTCTTTCTCCGCCTCATCTATACTCTTAGGCTCTATATTTGACAAGAATGCAGCAAACTCACACATTTCTATACTGAGACCTTGTTTTGACTCCTTGAGAGGTATCACCGATGATTTGGGTACTTTGGTGACCAGATAGAATCTGTTTCCCTTTCCCTTGATCATTAACCTCTTTAGGAGGACTTTCTAGCTCTAGTGTCTCTAAGGTTTCGCTAATATTATCAACAGGCACTTCATTTTCAATTTTATTTTGGTTTGTGTTTTGGGGAGTAACCTCATAATCTTCATCATCATATGATATTTTCATTTCTTCACTAAGTTCATCAAATTTCACATGGATGACTTCTTCAACACATAGTGTTCTTCTATTGAATACTCTATATGATTTACTTCTAGTAGAGTATCCAAGAAAAATACTTTTATTGGATTTGGCATCAAATTTGTGAAGGTTATCTTTTATATTCAAGATATAACACTTACATCCAAACACCTTAAAATATTTAATATTAGGCTTTCTATCATTCCGAAGCTCATAAGGTGTTTTGTGACTGTGAGGCCTAATCATGACGCTATTAATAACATAGCAAGCCGTGTTAACGGCTTCCGCCCAAAAGATTCTAGGCACATTTTTGTCATGAAGCATAGACCTAGCCATTTCCTGAAAAAAACCCTATTTTTCCTCTCCACTGTACCATTTTGTTGTGGGGTTCTAGGTGTTGAAAAATTGTGACCAATTCCATGTTCTTTGCAATATAAACTAAAGTTAATGTTTTCAAATTCGGTTCCATAATCACTCCTAATTTTTGAAATCTTGCATCGTTTTTCAACTTGTAATATATTGCATTAAGTACAAAAATTTTCAACCGTTTCATCTTTAGATGCAAGAAAACAAACCCAAGTAAATCAAGAAAAATCATCAACAATCACAAATACATATCTTCTACCATTAAGTCTACATGTTTTCATGGGACCAAACAAATCCATATGCAATAATTGTAATGGTCTAGAAGTAGATATGATATGCTTGGGTTTAAATGAATCTTTGTGTTGTTTACCAAGTTGACAACCTCTACATACAATATCATTCTCATATTTCAACTTGGGTAAACCTCTCATAATTTCTTTTGAAGCAAGCATCGACATTAGATCCATATTTGCATGTCCTAGTCTTTTGTGCCAAATCCATGAATTGTCTTCCGCAGAGGAAAGACATTTCACGTCTTGGTCATCTAGCTCTTCTAGGACCAATGAATATAGGCTTCCGTCTCTAGCCACAGCAAATTTGATTTTACTCTCATTTTCTTTCTTAACTATGCACTTGTTGTTTTTAAACAAAAATTCACAATTAACATCGCATAGTTGGCTAATACTTAACAAATTTTGATGTAAGCCTTCAACAAGACAAATATTTTTTATACTAAGACCTTTGAATTTAATAGTACCTTCCCCAATGATTTTTCATTTGCCATTGTCTCCAAAGGTGACATGTCATTGATTTCCCATGACAATGCTTGAGAATTTGGTGGGGTCTTCGATCATGTGCCTTGAGCATCCACTGTTCAGGTACCATTTATCCATTGTGGCTCTTGAGCTCAAGCACCCCTACAAAAAGGATTTAAGTCTTGCCCTTAGGTATCCAAGCTATGTTGGGTCCTCTATTGTTAGTATCAATAGACTTATCCTTTCTTACCCAAACAAGGTTAGATGATTTTCTCAATCTACATTGATAATTATAATGTCCTAATTTTTCACAATAATAACATGTAGGAGAGAAAGTGTTAAACTTCTTGTAGGAGTTTTGGACTTAACAAACTTGGTTTTATGAGCAACCTTCTTTTGGGAATCTTGGTAACCAAGACCTTGCTTCCCAATAGAAACCTTGCTCGCCAAAATCTCATCAAGTTTGTCCTTTCCACATGCATGTCTAAGAACAAGTTTATCATTTTCATATTTAAGTTTCTTGTTCTCATCACATATTTCTTCAATATCAATATACAATCTATCATTTTCTTCTTTTAAATGATCAAACTTACACTTCAAGTTTTCATATTTTCCTTTAAACAAGGTATTTTCCATGAAGAGTTTATCATTTAGAGAAGATTTTTCATCAAGTTCATTCTTCAAGTTTCCAAAGTCTTTGGTTATATTTTCAAGTGACTTCTTTAATTTTTGGTTTTTGAAAACTTCAAGAAGTAGTGCTTTGTTGACTTTTTGACAAGTGTTTATTAATTCATTCATGGTAGGTTGTTCGTCTTCATTATCACTTTCACTCCCACTACTATTATCACTATCACTACTTTGAACAAAAGAATCTAATATTTGACTTACATTGAGTTTGGGGGAATCACTTGCCATGTAGCACACAAAGTTGGATTTCTCGTCTCCACTTGATTTGCTATCTGATGTGTCGCTCAGGTCATCCCAGTTAGCACTAAAGCTCTTCTTTTTCTTGTCATCTTTTTCTTTTCTCCTATATTCCTTCTTCAGTAATGGACAGTACGTACGAATGTGTCCCTCTTTGCCACACTCGAAGCATCGGATAGGATCATCATCATTATCTCTTCTTCTTCTGTCTTTATCTCTCTTTGGGGAGGTGCTTCTTCTTGAGCTCCTATTTTTTCGATTGAATTTCCCAAACCTCGAGATCCGTTTGGAGAGGAGAGTAATTTCTGAAGTTAGGTTTTCCATACTTAGCTCTCTCTCACTGTCATCTTCTTCGCTTTCCACCCTGGCTTTGAAAGCCACATCCTTCTTCCTAGATTCTTCCTTCTTTCCTTTTCTTTTGCTTTCCCTCTTCTTCATCTTCATCTCATGAGTGATGAGGTTACCCATGAGGTCATTTAGTTTAAGGGTATCCAAGTCTTTTGATTGCTTTACTGCCGTGATCATTGAATCCCATGAGTCAAGGAAGCATCTTAGGAGCCTTTGGAGCAGTTCATAACTTGTATAGGTTTTTCCTAAAGCATTCAACTCATTTACAATATTGGTAAACCTTGTGAACATGTTGGAGATAGATTCTCCTTCATGCATCTCAAAGGCTTCAAAATCACTAATAAGCATTTTTACTTTAGATTTCTTCACTTGAGTTGTCCCTTCATGGGTTGTCTCAAGTGAGGTCCAAATTTCCCTCGCCGTCTTACAAGTCAAGACTCTATTGAATTCCTCCGGAGAAAGAGCACAGAATAGTAGTGTTACTCCCTTGGCATCCAATGTAGCCTTTCTCTTGTCGACGAGACTCCATTCCTTCCTATCCGTTGTGGGTTCAATGTACCCATCTTGGACTAACTCCTAAATTTCAAAATCTACGGATTTTAAATAAAAGGCCATTCTAATTTTCCAATACCCGTAGTTTAGTCCATTAAAATACGGAGGTCTATTTGAGGCATGACCCTCAATATACCCCGAGGGAGCTACCGGAGGAGGAAGGGGATTAGATGAGGATGGAGAATGATCGGTTGCCATGGATCTTTCTCTTGTAGATTTTATGATCTAAAATCTCTATTAAGAGCCTTTAGCTCTAATACCAAGTGAAATCCCAAAGGGCAACAACCAAGAGGGGGTGAATTGATGTTTTCAAATTTTCTATTTGAAAAGCTAGGGCAAGCGAATTTGGCCTAATTAGTTCTAACCCTTGTTCAAGTTATAGTAAAAATAAAAGGAAAAGATATTACCAACACCACAAGAGAGAGGAGGAAGAGTAAGGAGCCATACGATGATTTATAGTGGTTTGGTCACAACTTGACCTACTCCACTACCCTTTGCCTTTCCTTGGGATTTTCTCCACTCTGGTGAGACTCCTTGACGCCGTCTCACAAAGCGTATACACATTCACCACCTCAACAAGGGGACACACCCTTGTATTACAAATCCACCTCCAAAGATGTTCTTCTTCGTTGCACTCCGGCCTTGAAGCAAGAAACACCTCTTTGCAATCTCAAATACACATGAAAGAAAAATAAGGAAAAATGAAGAACACTCAAGCCTCTTATAGGCGTATACAACTCTCAAAGCTCACAAGATTCCCAATGATTGAAATAAAAGCCTAGGGAGAACCTCTTGGCAAGAAGTGAATGCAAGTTTAAATGCTCAAGAGATTTGAAGAAGAATCCTTTTGATTTTCAAGAGAAAGCTCTATGTTTGATTTTTCAAGTATTCAAAAGGTAGTAATGAGAGTCTTTGTTGGGGTTTAAATAACTCTAGTTCATTTGGAAAGAACCAAGGGCAAAACTGTAATAAAACTGGGTGGTTGCGCCTACCCACTGCAGACCCCAACGGCTAATTCGCGATACCGTCGCGGTCGACAGAGCTACGGCGGTCGCCCGCCCTTATCGGGCGCCTCTTTTTATTTTCAAAATCTTTATCGCAGGGGTCGACCGAGGTCAACGCGGTCGCCCGCAGGCAACAACCAAGAGGGGGTGAATTGGTGTTTTCAATATTACATTACATATGATAAGTAGACTCAATTGGAGCCTTGTTGCTCCATATGTGTTGTAGGTGGGCTTGTCTTCTTATTCTTATTTTTAGATCTATCATTTTTGTATAAGACGAAAGCCCATAGCCTGAGCTGTAAAGTCACATCCTCTTAGGCTTTAGACTTATCTTTGATAGATTCATATGTTACTATCTCTGCCAATGATAAGTATCTTGTTCTAGAGCTTTATCTTGAAAATCTCCTAGAACTCTCCTTCATAGCATCTTGCTCCAGTTGATCATCTCATTTCCTATGGATTGACACTCTTATCATGTGCTTTTGAAGCTAAATACATCACTCACCATGAAAAGATCCAATGGCTATGCACTCACTATCACATCTTTAGTCATTGTGCTTTGTCATGCCTTGCCTCATAGATTTTACCCAATGCCAATGACAAATACTTCGAGAGAGAGCCAAATTATTTCATCTTTGTGTTTATATTGACCATAGTGATGTGCTCACATTGTCCATTACCCCATTAGTTGTGCTTAAAATTTAAATCTTATAGATAAAAAAAAAACTGTTTGTCATGCACTGTACTTGCTCAAACTCAATAATAAGCTAGGAGAGCTTAATATGTTATATCATATTAGTTTCATAAGCCATAGAAATAGTTTGTAGTATATATCCCTTACTTATGCCCATCCACATAGTTCTACAAGAGAGCAAATATAGGAATGTTTCTGTAAGCCCAATGGTTCCCACCTTGGCATTCCCATCTTCTTTTGATGATTCCAATACACAAGTGATTTTATATCACTAATGTGTTTGGATGTCTAAGTTGTAGATCTTAATTGTGCTAAGACAAGATTGCTTGGATTGAGGCCAAGAAGCTCTCATTGGACCACATTCGGAAAGCCAAATACATCGAAGATCCAAGAAGCATGAAGACTTGAAGCATTGCAAGTGAAGACCATTTTTAAGCCTTTTTTAGATTGTATTGATCCAATCCTAGCTTAAGTTTAAGAGGGATAAATAAAGTAATAAACACACACCCTAAATGTTTAAGAGATTGTCTTTGTGGAGTTCCAACACTTTGGAACCCTCATAGCAATCCCAACTTGGTGTAAAGTTGGAAGCCCAAAAACATGAATTGAAAATCTGCTTAACATAGGCTTCTCGGAGCTTCGAGCTCGGAACTCCGAGAAAATCCTCGGAGCTCCGAGATTTGGTCCAGTAGCTTTTTTCCAACTTCTGTTTGTATTCCCGGAACTCCTAGATCATTTCTCGGAACTCAGAGAACACTATAACAGGAAGAATTATATCCGTTGGTGTTTTTGCCAAAATTACCACTATGCCACCAAACGGTCATATTTGGGTTTTTCTATATATATGGGTATTTCCAACTTCCCAATTATCAATCCTAACACTCTAAAACCCTACTTTAATATCCCAAGAGTGAATCAAACTTGTTTATGCCTCTCATCCTCTAGATTTAGGATTTGGATCATTAGGCTCAAATTTGTACATCTTCTACAAATCTTGCAAACCCTTGTGAGGGATTGTTTTAGTTCTTTCTTTCTTATTCAAGAACATTGTATTCGAGTGAGTGTTCGGAGAAGCGGAGCCCACTCTCCGTGGTGAGGATTGCCACCAAGGTTAAAGCAATTGGAATTGTAATCAGCACCGATCTTCACCGGAGTTAAGAAGATCAATTAGTGAAACCATCAACGGGTTTGGTTGGTGGAGTGGAGTAGGCCTCGCGTTTTGAGGACCGAACCACTTTAAATCTCGGGTGCACTCTCTCTTAAACTCTTGCTCTTTATTTGCATTGCACTTAGGATTTAACTTGCGTGCTTGAATTTCATTCTTGATCTCTTAATCTTCAAAATTGGGTTAGAAGGTTTCAAAAGATTAAAACTCATTAGCAACATAATTTTACCTCCTCATAAGTTGCCGTACTAGGGACCACCCTTGGAATTTCAGTTTCACACTGCCATCATGTATCTCTATTGTTGATTGTTCTTATCATGTATGTCTCACTTGAATTATCTCATATTCATGATGAGTAGATAGGGGGAGTAGCTATTGCACTGCTTGGCACTATATTTTAAACTTTTACTGTTAAAACCTTTTCGTTGATGCCAAAAGAGGGTGAATTTTGGAATTGATTAGGTAGTCCATGTTCTATATGCATTATTTTCTTTATATTATCATATTACACCTGTGCATATAGTGAGGGGGAGCAATGCTTCATTGTTTATATCATTTGAAGCTTATTTTGTCTATTTCTTTATATCTCCTGCCTCTTAATCAATTCGGTTTGCCATCATAAAAAATGGGGAGATTGTTAGCCCAAGGGTTCCCATGGGTTCAACTAATCACCGTTACCTTGTTGTTTTGATGCTAGAAAACCCAAATTGATTAGCTTTTATGGACTAATGTGTTGCTTGTAGCATTGTGCCCTAAACAGGAAAGCCAAATGTTAAACCAAAGTTAGAACATCTAGCACAATACAACTCAACATAAGGCTTGAGGATCAACATGCACAATGAACCAAACGAGCTTCTACATTCATTGGAGACATCATCCTTAGAAGATGTTCAAGTCAAGAGCTCAAGTCAAAGATCCCACAAGCATGCCTTGCAAAGTGCCAAGAGAAGCTTGGAGATGAACCAACATTGGTGACCTTCTAATGTACCATTGAAGATGTTCAAAGAATGGAGGAAGTCACAAGACCCAAACAAAGTTGAAGAGTTCACTCGCAAGTTGAAGATGTCCAAGAAAGTGTTGAGGAGCTAAAACAACAAGAAGACTCAAGGTTCTAATTTTTTATAGATTTTATTGGAGTCATCTTGTTAAAATGTATTTGTACTTTCAAAAGGTTTTCAAATGGTTTTGATAAACAAATTTGACATCTTAGAGAAGCACCCACATACCCCAGAATGTGCTTGAAAATCTTGGACAAAAGCCCAAAGACCGAAGCCCAAAACCCCAATGTTTTAATGTATAAAAACAAGTTTTCAAAACAGGGTCGGGCGACCGCGGGATGGATGCTGGAAGTCCAGCATCTACCCAATTAAAGTGGGCCCATAGACCGAGGCTACTCCGGTCGACCGTGGATGGGCTCCTGGAAATTCCAGAGCCATCCAGAAAGGTCACGCCGGTCGACCTCCATAGAATCGGGCGACTGCGGAGGGGTTTCTGGACAAAAATAAAAATGTCTAGAAAGTTCAAGGTGGGCGATTGCGACAACCCAGTTGACCGTGGAGGTTCGAATTTTCAAATTAAAACGGTGAGTGCCCAAAAGGGCGAGCGACCGCGACACCCCAGTTGACCGCGCCCGTATGGAAAAATAGTCGTTGGGGCCTGCGCAACTTGATTTTTCTCACCTAGTTTATTACGGTTTTGCCCCCAATCGGTCATATTACTACTTGGGCTATTTATACTCTATCCTTGACCATCTAAACAACCCTTTTGCAAGATCATTTCATATCTTTTTTAGCTTACACCTTCAAATCTATGATTTTTCATAAATCCTCTTCTATTCTTTGATTTGTGTATTTTACATTCAACAATAGGATCTCCATAGGGCTTTATCTTTACTATCTTTTGGAGAGTTTGTGAGCTATTATCTTTGTATCAAGCCTAATCAAGAAGCTAAGAGAGTTTTTTTTATTTCTTCTTCTTCATTGTAATAGAGGGTCTACGATTCGGCCCGTTAACGAAGGTGAATCCAGTGCAAAGAGGGTTTGTCCCCTCGGAGGCGTTGTACGAAGAGGGTTTGTTCCCTCGGAGGCGAAGAAGGTGATTGTACGGCTAGGAGATTCGGCTATAGTGGAATCTCACCATTAGTGGAGTACCCAAGGAGATAAACTTGGAAGAGTGGAGTAGGTCTTGTTGATAGACCGAACCACTATAAAAATCTTGTGTTCCTTGTGGTGTGCTTCTCCTCTCCTTGCATTTGCTGATTGGTAATATCTAAACCCTATTTCTATTTATTGCTTAATTAACAAGTGTTAGATCTAAATTGCTTAAATTGGTAAATTGATTTTAATATTCTGAAATTCCACTTAGCAATCCAAGAGGAGAGTGAATTGGGTGTCTTTTGAAATTTTAAGAATTTAAAAAACTTTGTTTGCACTAGTTTTAGTTTGATTAGAAAATCAATAGTAAGATTCAAAGACAAGAGTCAAGCACTTAACACAAGAGAAGAGAAGAAGAAACAGGAGGCTTGACACAAGGGTTTTTATAGTGGTTCGGTCTTAAACCCAAGACCAACTCCACTCTTCTCAAGTTTGTCTCTTGAGGTTTCTACTATCTTCTTCCAACGAACTTAAATACAGCGTTCCTTCCGCCAAGTACAATCCGAGCTTCAACTCTCCAAGGGTCTTAACTACGGCGCCCTTCGTTGCCAAGTACAATGTAGAGAATAAATGATGTAGCACACTTGCCTCTTAGTAGGTTGATTACATGTAAATCACACTCACTCTCACTCAAGAAAAGATAAGCAAGTAAGATTCCTAAGATCTCTCAAGAACTATCAAAGGTCAAGGCACAAGAGAGAAGGGGAGAGTGATTTTCTTATTAGAATGTAGTAAATGTTCTTATAAATGCTCAAGGAATGTTAGGTTTAATCATTAAAAGTCTTTCCTAAGGCTCAAGTGATGATATATATAGGGGAGTCACAAATATGGCCTTTTTAGACTCCCCAACGGTTGCCTTGGAACTATCGCACGGAATTCCGAGATGACCGTTGCACATTTTTTATTTTGCAACAGAAGCTTTCTCGGAGTTCCGAGAAAATTCTCGAATTCCGAGAAGGCTATTTCAACAGATTTTCCAATTTTGTGTGCTGATTTATTTTGGGCCTTCGGAATTCATTTTTATCTTGATGAATGGAATGTCATATGGGTCCAAATATATGAGGGCACCACCATGATCATTCACTAGTCCAATTAAGTTTATTTTAGGTTAGTTTTAACTCTCTTTTGTGCCTTTAACCTAGCTAGTACATGATTGACCATTACATTCTAAATATAGATTGGTCTTCAATCTTGATGGCACTTTGGAGAAGCTTTGACATGTCTTCTATCAACTCCATTGATGCTCGAGCATAGCTTTAGCCTTTGAGTTGATTTTCATCCTTTTGAGCTTAAATTCGATCTTGATTTTGAATGACCTTGTCTTGCCTTGATGATGCTTTGAAATGCCTTTGTGTTGTTGATGCCTTCTTCATGTCTCTGAATGAATTGATCATGGATGTGTAAACGTAAGGTACTAAAGCTTGGAACACATTCACTTAGACATTGAAGATCATTAGTACATAAAACCATTTTATGACAAATTTGGTTTATTAATCATCAAAACATATTACTAGGAGTATTTGTTGAACCCTTAGACTAACATATTCCATTTTATTAAGGCAAAAATTTATAAATTACCCAATTCACCCCCCTCTTGGGTTGCCCTATTTGGATTTCAGTTTGGGTGGCTAGAATTTAGAAATATGGCAAGAGGCTATTTTAGGGTAGAAAGGTAGATAGGTGAATTAGTTTATTCTAAAGTGAATACTGTGAGGGAAAGGAGAACTCGGTCTCAATGGGTGAAAGAATCTGGACGGCAAGCAAGTGGTTGAAAACTGGGATTAAAGCAAGGGAGAATGAGATGGGTTTCACAGCTGATTTGGGGTTTAAGTGTCAAATAGCAGGGGGCTATGGGATCAAACAAGAATTGGGTGCTCTTTGTTATGAAGATGGGATAAAGAGAAGGGTTTACGAGTGGTGGGTAATGAAAGAGAAGGATGGGAATCGGTCGTGGTTAAAATTAAGATCAAGATGAAGATTGGGATGGAGATCAATTGAGGGTTGTGGAGCAGCTTGAGGGTGGTGATCAGTGGTGATACGGGACTGAATTTAAGGGGCAAGGAAGACAGCATATGGCTCTTTCTCTATGTGATTTCCGGCGGCAGCGGCAACAACTCGAAAGGAACTAAAAATTTTATTCCAAAAAGATGGGAATTTCATTTACAGTCAGTCTCTTATATGGTTTGCAAAAGTAATCCTATCAAATGTAAAACTTCCTTGCAAAGATGTAGGCTCATTGGCCCATCCTAATTTGACTGAAAGTAGGAACACAAAATAAAAGCAAATCCTACCTTGGACGTCCAACTAAAAGAAAACTCCTAAAATTTCTCTAAATCATTCTCTAAAATTTCTCTAAAAGTTCCTAAAATCTCTCCCTACTTCCTCCGTAAATCCAAAACCAAGCTTCCTAAAATCTCTAATTCATCTTTTAAAATCCTATACAAACTCAAACTCCTAAAATAACTAATATTGGCAACCAACTCTAAATAAAATAAAAATAAACAAAACAACGCAAAAAGAAATCTTGGAACATAGTAATCAACGTGGACCTTTGATTTGAACACCGTTTGATATCTTCTGATCTGAGGGTTCTAGACGATCTTGACCGTTGATCTTTGTGATTGTGTTAAATGCACTGCATCAGTTTGTCCCTGGCATAATAAAAGGAAGAATGCTAAACTAAAAGGCACTATTTCAAAAACACATATTGTTTTTTGCATTGATGTGCAGAAACGAGAGGATGGTAGAGATTTTGCACTGGTTGTCCTTTCCATTGATGTTGATACACGAGAGAGAGAGAGAGAGTTTTGGGAAAATGACTCATTTTTCTAAGTCTTCCAATCTCTGATCCACAACAAAATTTAGCGGCTTTTGAAAAACAGGCACCATCCTATTGTAATGCCTCTTTAATTAGATACAATAAGGTAAGGAATTTTTGTATCAGTGTGTGGGAGAGTGAAATAAATGCTTGAAATGTGACTATATACAAAGTATATTTTATCTATAAAGATCCCATACAAAAAATGAGTGAAGAAGCTAAGCCACATAGAATCTCATCGTACAACATGCATCCATAAGGGATGGAAAACTTAAAACGGCACAAAAGCCCGTCTATACATAACAACCCTTAATCCTAAGGGTGCAACTATATATATGCCAGGTGGGTCTGGAGACCATATATATATATATATATATATATATATATATATATATATATATATATATATATATATATATAATTTTTTTTTTTTCCTACATATAAAAACCAATCATCCAACAAATGGCACCCCAAAGCCCAAACACTATAATACATCAAAGCAATATAATGGATCAAGAGATCAAACTCCTCCCACCTCCCTAATTGTCGATCAATACTGCCTCTGGGCACCAGGTGGTGCTGTTGGCATCGGCATGTTATACTGAACACCTGCATACTGGGGAGGAGCTTCCACTACATATGGGCTCTACAAGATATATCATAAAGGCCAAAATTTACAATCAGTAACCATTAAGAACAATAGATCCTTCTGAAATCTGAAGAGTTTGCAATTAAAAACTGCACTTGGAAAGAAAGTGGACCTGAACCTCAGTACACTGGTCACCCAAATCTTTTAAGTTTAAAAAGGTTATGTAATCTAATTCTTTTCAGCTATTCAATTGAGTACTTCAGGCACTAAATCGGGTTCTCTAGGTACTCGGTCATTTTTTGTAAGGGTTTTACAACAATATAACGTCTCCTCTAACCGACCCTTGATAAGTCTACTTAGGAAGTGTTTCAAGAACCCAATTTAATGTTTTAGACTCTTGTAAATATGGTTTTTGAAGAGCATGGCAATGAGAATGGTACCTGGGGGACAACAGGAATTGCATAAGATGGTTCCCCATAAGATGGTTGCCCAAAAGGTGCAGACTTTGTTTTCATGTCAGGAGACCTAGCACCATTGCTCTGTTCATTTCCATTCAAATTGTGGGCTTCACCATTGGCAGCAGCTTCACTCTCACTTGTTTTGGCTGATTTGGTCCTCTAAATTATCATGTCCAAATATAGTTCAAGGTATTACGATAAAAAAATATAAAATAATAAAATAATAAAACAGGTAATACCAAGGAAACAGATCTGGAGCAACACCTGAAATATCTTTCCAAGAGTTTTCAACCCCTTTGCACGAGCACGGAGCTCCTCTTTCCTGACAGAACTATCTTGAAGCACCTGGACATATTTATTCATATGGAATTAAACGGTTAACTATGAAATCTAACATAAGCAAACGGCTTAAAACAACATTACTGAAATAAAAAAATAGAACCAACCATCTGACAGACACGGGTAAGTGTGGCTTCAATATCAGCAACATTGAGCTTCCATAGGGAATCAATCATCAATTTCTTGTGAGACTGTATGTATGCTTCAAGTTCTTCCTCAGTATAGTTCCCCTCTGCACTGAGATGCCGTTTCATATCTTCTTGTAACTGGATCAAAGCAAGTGCACCTGCCACAGAAACCAAGTACTACCAATTCACAAACCAAGAACCCTTGCAGTCAGCAAAGATACACAAGCACATACATAAACACTGTTTTAACCAAACCAATGAAATCCCACAGCTCAAGATTGCATTGTTTTAAATTTCGGCTGGCCGAAATTGTAAAAATTTCGGATTTCGGCCGAAATGACCGAAATTTGAAAAAAAAAATCGGTTTTGGTAGGGGTCGAAACCAAAACCGAAATTTAAATCCATGCAAGGTTGAAGCAACACTCATATACCCAAGACCCCAACACATGCAAGATGCAGTCAACATATTCATATACAGGCAAAACAATTACAAAATGAGCGTGGCCATTGAGGCAAATAAATTTGTTAACCTGTAGCAGCTGTTACTTGGGATTTAATAAAGTGGCCTTTGTTTCGAAACCATTCTGCAATGAATGGCACTCCCAGATATAATGCTTTCTTCCCAAGCTCTTTTGCTGCCTGTCTTGAATATATGTAGCCAATAGTATTTAGCATGTCAACCCCATAAGCTGTAGAAAATCAACAACGGATACATTAGATGGGAATTTTTGTAAGGAAGAGGATACTGTTTTTGTCAATGTAAAAGGAATGTTTTTGTCAATGTAAAATGAATATAAGAAAAGAAATTGAACCAAATCAAAATGATTAAAATCTGCAGCAGAGACCAAATAGATGTATAATGGATAATTATTGTTTATTCATAATGGAAAACTATAAAATATACATAACCAGCCAAGTAGTTGGAGTCTTGGCTAATGAACATTGCAGAAGGCATTTTGCAGACCAGCTGTTGCATGAGAAAGCAGCCACTTAGGCTCAGATTTTGTCTCATTCATTTAATTCATCGGAGTTGGCTGCTTTCTCATGCAACAGCCGGTCCGCGAAATGCCTTCTGCGATATTCCCTAGCAAATCCCACATATATAAGAGAGAATGACCTAGAATGACCACTGCTTCCTTTATGCATTGTATCACCAACTCAACTCAACTAAGCCTTTGTCCCAAACTAGTTGAGATCGGCTTATGCATTGTATCACCATGTTTCATTATTTCTATTGCACGTATGGGATGCCATTCATGTAGTAGACTTCAGTACCTCACCTTCGATGGTTTAATGTCTGAAAAGTTCTTATGATTGGATGACCCTAACTATCCGATCAAAATCTTTACAACAAAATGCAAAGTATAAAATGCAATGATCCAGGTTTAGTAAAGGGCATTGAAGACATGGTTAAATGGTTGATTTTTGGGGTACGGTCAATCTAAGGTGAACTGCACTCTCTAAGAAGTCAACATCAATCAATATAGGCCCCATGTGCATGTTAGAGCTAGGAAGCATGGTAATACGATGGATCCAAGAATCATTGGATCTCTTACACACACACAGACACACACACACACACACACACACATATATATATATATGTAGAGAGAGAGAGAGAGAGAGAGAGAGAGAGAGAGAGAGAATAGTGTTTCTGAGCTAGAGCTTCTATCTGAGTTCTAACGTCAAAAATCATGTGGGACCATGTTTTTGGGGGGATCCAAAGCATTCATTTAAAAGGCCCTATCATGGATAGGGTGTGTACCAAAAATCAGGTCCATAAGATCATTCTAACCCTTCCATTTGTGGAGTGAAAAATGGACAGATACTGTTTCTCCACAAATCTGCCCATTTTTCCCTCCACAAATGGAAGGGTTAGGATGATCCAATGGAGCTGATTTTTTTGTGGACACCCTATCCATGATAGGGGCTTCCAAATTAATGCTTTGGATCCCCCAACAATGTGGGCCCACACCTGTTTCTAAACTCGAGCTCAGATAAGCTTCCCTAAGCTCTAGCTCAGGAACACTTTACTCATATATATATATATATATATATATATATATATATATATATATATATATATATATATATATATGAGGAAATGAAGTATGTGCAGCTGCACAGATAAGCTATTTGTGCATGGCTGCACAAACCATAGTGGGGGCCACATTTTTGGTGATCCAAAGTGAAGCTACACCGCCGGTGTAGCTAACTTAGCTACACCACCGGCTTAAAATACAATGGGCCCACATTGTTTTGGTGATCCAAAGAATTCATTTGATTGGCCCTCACATAGATATGGTGTCCACCAAAAATCAGCTCCATAGGATCATCCCAACCCTTCAAACTGTGGAGGCAAAAATGGACAAATTTGTGAAGGTTTTTACACGTTCATTTTTGCCTCCACAAATCGTAGGGTTGGGATGATCCTATGGAGCTGATTTTTGGTGGACACCCTATCTATGTGAGGGCCAATCAAATGAATTCTTTGGATCACCAAAACAATGTGGGCCCATTGTATTTTAAGCCGGCGGTGTAGCTAAGTTAGCTACACCGGTGGTGTAGCTTCACTTTCCTCATATATATATATATATGAGGAAATGAAGTATGTGCAGCTGCACAGATAAGCTATTTGTGCATGGCTGCACAAACCATAGTGGGGGCCACATTTTTGGGGGGATCCAAAGCATTCATTTGGAAGGCCCTTCCATGGATAGGGTGTGTACCAAAAATCAGCCCTATAGGATCATCCTAACCCAATCAAAGTTGGAGGGGAAAACGGATTCTGCCCATTTTTCCCCTCCACAAATGCAGGGTTAGGATGATCCTAAATGGCTGATTTTTGGTACACACCCTATCCTTGGAAGGGCCTTCCAAATGAATGCTTTGGATCCCCCCAAAAATGTGGCCCCCACTATGGTTTGTGCAGCCATGCACAAATAGCTTATCTGTGCAGCTGCACATACTTCATTTCCTCATATATATATATATATGAGGAAAGTGAAGCTACACCACCGGTGTAGCTAACTTAGCTACACCGCCGGCTTAAAATACAATGGGCCCACATTGTTTTGGTGATCCAAAGAATTCATTTGATTGGCCCTCACATAGATAGGGTGTCCACCAAAAATCAGCTCCATAGGATCATCCCAACCCTACGATTTGTGGAGGCAAAAATGAACGTGTAAAAACCTTCACAAATTTGTCCATTTTTGCCTCCACAGTTTGAAGGGTTGGGATGATCCTATGGAGCTGATTTTTGGTGGACACCATATCTATGTGAGGGCCAATCAAATGAATTCTTTGGATCACCAAAACAATGTGGGCCCATTGTATTTTAAGCCGGTGGTGTAGCTAAGTTAGCTACACCGGCGGTGTAGCTTCACTTTGGATCACCAAAAATGTGGCCCCCACTATGGTTTGTGCAGCCATGCACAAATAGCTTATCTGTGCAGCTGCACATACTTCATTTCCTCATATATATATATATATATATATATATATATATGAGTAAAGTGTTCCTGAGCTAGAGCTTAGGGAAGCTTATCTGAGCTCGAGTTTAGAAACAGGTGTGGGCCCACATTGTTGGGGGATCCAAAGCATTAATTTGGAAGCCCCTATCATGGATAGGGTGTCCACAAAAAAATCAGCTCCATTGGATCATCCTAACCCTTCCATTTGTGGAGGGAAAAATGGGCAGATTTGTGGAGAAACAGTATCTGTCCATTTTTCACTCCACAAATGGAAGGGTTAGAATGATCTTAAATACAGTGGGGGCCCACATTGTTTGGGTGATCCAAACCATTCATTTGAAAGTCCCTTACCTAGATAGGGTGTCCACAAAAAATCAGACCCATAGGATGATCCTAACCCATCCAACAGTGGAGGGCAAAATGGGGAAAAATGGACAGACACAGTTTGTCCACAAATCTGCCCATTTTTCCCTCCATTGTTGGATGGGTTAGGATCATCCTATAGGTCTGATTTTTTGTGGACACCCTATCTAGCTAAGGGACTTTCAAATGTATGGTTTGGATCACCCGAACAATGTGGGCCTCCACTGTATTTAACCCGACCGAGTAGATAAGCTTAGCTACAAGACCGAGTAGCAACACTTTTCCGATATATATATATTGTATGTATGTAAATAAGGGATATACATATATAGGTATATAATGTATTTTTATATAAGGGAAATGCTATTGCAAGTCCGATACTCTCCTAGCATAGCCTTTAATAAGACTTTTCATTGGTATGCCCAACTCATAAACAAGTAGTACACATTTTGACACACTAAATGAAAGCGATTGGTGATGCACTTAAGAATAGAAATAGTTTTACAACAATAAATTTGTTGTTAAGCCTAATATAAATTATATTATTAGTGATACCTTGTACCTGATGTACTTTTGTAATACCTTTTGGTTTCATTAATAAAATATTAAAACTTTGAGAAAAAATGTCAGCACCTTGATCAATCGATCCAAGGTGCAGGCCTGAAAAGTACATTATTGAAAATTACAATTCCAAAAAAAATTTCAGAACCCTGAAATTTTGTAAAACATTCTGATTTTCTTTTGAAGGTTGAACACTGCCTAGGGGAAACTAACCCGGTAATCAAGGTTAAGAGAAGAATTCATAACATTTTAAAACAGTGAAAGAACCCCAATTCAGAGGATAGGATATAATATCGTTAGTAAATAACAATTTTTAATGGTACCAGATAACTTTATTACAAAAAAATGAATACAGATCTACAATGCTAAACAACAGGCAGAGATTTCCTCACCAAAATAGAGGATATAGAAACACCCCTTTTAGCAAGGGAGTCTGCAGTTGTATTAAAACTGTAATAGATGAAGCAAATGTACAGAGATTGGGGGCAGCAATTTAAAGTCTTCTAAATTTTTATACAGCAGAAGCAAGCCTACACGGACCTGGAGAGTCATAATTAGTCTAGAAAATGGCATTGGATGAGTCTCCTTCGCAAAAAGGGGACAATCAGAAAGGCTGTTGACAAAAAGGTTAATGACCAACTAGCAGAGTGCAAGCCTCCTCCTGATTTTGAATTAGTCTTCCTAATAGGTCCGGACAACGAAAGCTTCATGGCCTTAAGGTTTTCCCTCATAACACCACCGATCCCCACCGGACACGGGTTTCCAAGGGAGGCCCCATCAGAAGTCCAACTTAAGGGAATTGGCTGGAGGTGTAAAAGAACTTATTATCAAGAAGAATCCAAAGATCTAGATCTGAAATCTTAGATTGGAAAAGAAGTAAAGAACAAAAAGAAAAACACAGAAAAGACAGAGTTTCTGAAATTTCATAACAAAGTTTTCTTAAAGATTTTTTGTAAAATCTGTAAGGGGAAGAAGTAGAAGATGGAGGAGACCCAACGCATGGAGCTTGTATTCCCCTTAGATGAAAATAATGTTATTAACAATGTTTCAAAACTCCGATTCAGACGAGAGCTTGGCCGAGGTATAAGGGAGTCGACTCTGGAGCTAATGTTTTTTTTTTTTTTTTATTGAATGGTGGGAGTCAATGATTGACATAGTCAATTTTTTATTAACTAGGGCAAGTCAAAGGAGTTTTGATAACTTGGTAGGCAAAACTTGGGCTCAGACAAGAACTTAGCAAAGGCAAAAGAGAGTCAACTTGGGTGAGTCGATGTTTGACTCAGCTTGTTGATCACGTATTCACGTGAGCGTGGTGATACACAATCAAACGTTTGGTTAGCATATTCACTACTTGGGTCTAGTGATATGCACTGGAGTGATGTCACTCTTCTCTTCCTTTTCAAGAGTGAAGTGAAAGTCTATCTCAACATGCTTAGTCCTAACATGGAATACTGGGTTTTGTGAGATCTTAATAGCACTCTAATTGTCAAGTGAAAGCTCAGAGTGTTGATGTCTGACCTGAGATGAAGCTCCAGGATTAAATGTCAAATCTATGTACACTCTCCAGTGATAGATGCCATGGCCCTATATTCTGCCTCGGCATGACCTGGCTACACTCCTCTACATATTGCTACTCCAAGAAACTAAATATTTACTCACCATAACACAACATAAAAACCTATAATGGACAGCAGACAACCTAGTGACTAGATCTCCTTTCCAATCTACATCAGAAAACCTTAGTACTGTGTCACCTTTGTCCTAACGTCTCTCATAGAACAAGCCATAGCCAATGATTCCTCTTATGGATGGATCTCATAATCCCCTTAGCTGCATGTACATGTACCTCTCTAGGATCATGTAGATGCTAACAAGCCTGATTTACTGTGTATGTAATATCATATCTGGTGATGTTAAGACATTGAAGATCACGTACCATACTACAATACATGAGAGGATCCTTTATCTACTTTCTTTATTTACAAATCACCTTTTTATAGGGTTTAAATTTCGGTCTCTATATCGGTTTCGGCCACCACCGAAATCAAAATATTTCAGTTTTGGTGGAAATTTCGTGCGAAATCATGTAAAATTCGGTAAAAATTTTCCGTGGAAATTTACAAAATTTTGGTGAAAATTTGAGATATTCCAGCCGAAATTTGGATAATTTTGGCAATTTTGGTGGAAATCTCAAATTTTCAGTGGAAATCTGGTAAATAACCCAAATTTCGGGATTTCGGCAAAATTTTGCTGAAATCGTGTAAAAAACCGATTCAATGTACTTTCGGTGTCGGTTTGGACCGAAACTGAAATATTTCGGCCGAAATTTCGGATTTCGGCCGAAATTTCGGATTTCGGCCAAAATTTAAAAACTAGGATTTATTGGCTTGCAATTCATTATTTCGAACCTTTTGAGAAGCATGTAATACCTACTTTATTTTATTATCACCCCTTGATTTGGACAATTTAAACACCTGGGAAGCAGTGCAATTCCCCAAGATTTTGCATGTTGAAATCATGCTTTATGCTCTCTTTAATTTTGGGTGTCCAGTATTTATCACGTTTCTGAATTTTAAATCCTTTGAGATACTTCCATTACCCTCCAGTTACAGTGAACGGAATACGATACATAAAATAAAAGAAATATACTAATGCAGAAAGCAAGATTATCAAAACTTTACCAGCATTGGAGAGCCTTGAAACTTCTGCTTCAGCGTGACTACTAAATCCATCTTTGTTTCCATGGACATACTGGTTTAGTCGATCTTTCAAAATTTCAGCAAGTTTTTCTTCTCTTTCCTTCTGAACAACCTGGAGATAAGATTTACTTGCAAGGCATAAGAAGCAAGGAAAAATTCTGATGTGAAGACCAAAAACACACTTCACACACCAATAGAAACTAAATATATCCTAAACAATTTGATTACTGAACTGTAAAAGACTATTACATTTCGAGAATGTTGATTGGGGAAAAGGGAAGGTGAGGGATCTAAAATCAAGGTGGCAGATCGTGTAAAGTATGTTTGGGGTTGGAACGAAAGGTATGATTCCGACTGGAGCAAATCGGGTACCGCTTGGAGCGAAATGGTCAGGATCTGGATGTTGTTCGCAACATATACCTCTTTCAACGGAGTTAAAGGTAAAGGGGCTAATCATTACCGAATCCACGAAGCTTGGGATCGAAATCTGGGGAGGAAGGCTAGGAAAGATTGGAAATTTTTGAAATGAGGATAAATTGTTGGTGGTGTGGGCAAAGCCGTATGGAAAAAAATCCCTTCCTGGCAGTTCCCACACACTCTGAAAATTCAGCAAAGGAAGAGGGACTCTGGCCGTACTCGGGGGTGACCTTTATATGCTTGGAGAGTGGAGTTCAAATGTTATCTATTTCCGGTAAGGAAATAGAGAAAAGGAGAGCCCTTTTGATGAGGGGTGCGACTAGGGTTTGGTCAGTCTAGGGTTAGGTTTAGGGTTAGGGTTGACCGTATGAATTGGATTTTGGGTTTAGGGTTAGTGTTTCTTCCACATACAGCAAGCTAGGGTCAGGGTTAAAGATCTCCTCTAATCTTGATCTTCAACCTCCTTGCTTTGATACCATGTTGAAGATTATTGAGAATGAGGGGTTAAGAAAGAGAAGATAACGAGAGAGAGAGAGAGAGAGAGAGAGAGAGAGAGAGAGAGGAGAGAATACGTGAATGAGTTATCTCTCATTCACGTCAGTAATATGCATATATAGGCCCACATGGTGTATACATAGGAAAAGACAAAAATACCCTCTCTAAGAGGGTATGTGGTATACGACCAATCTCAACAGAATCATTTAGCTCATCGTAACGATGGTGAGGAATCTGTGGGTGGGGATAACCCATGTTAAAGTTTGAATATCTATGCTTATCAGCTTTCATTATAATTGATAAATCAGTCTTGACATAGTTTGTTGCTTTACCAAATTAACATCAACGGTTAGCTCATCATAACGATGGTGTAATCATAGTTGCCGGTGCGGGAAGCAAAGGCTCTCACAAAGGCGGTAAACAGGAAGTGTGAACAGCCAAGCGTGAACTTATTGAAAAATAATAACATTTAAAAATACGTAAGGCTCTTCACGAAGGCGGGAAACAGGAAGTGTGGACAGCCAGGGAAGCATGAACTTATTAAAAAATAACAAAATTTAAAATACGTAAATTCCAGTTTCCAGCCAACACAAGCAATTTGAATCCAACCATCATAAATTGCATGGAAAATCACTGTTAGCTTAAATGCCCAGGGCCTGACTAGATGAAAATTTTATTAGAGACCAAATTATGAGATTTTTTTATTGGACTTTTGGGATTTAATAATGTTTGGACACGATAGAATTTATGAATTTTTAAAATTGGCAAAATACCTCATCGTTTGGAAGTTAAGATTTTGACCCGGCCCGGAATGACCTAAAACTGTCAGATTTTGTACTAGAACTTGAAAGTTGACTTTTGTCTTTTTAGATTTGAGTCTTGAAACTCAACTCAACTCAACTAAGCCTTTGTCCCAAACTAGTTGGGGTCGGCTAATGAATCCTTTAGAAAATTTTCATGAAGAAGGTGAAAGAATCTACCCGGCTCAAATTGACCAAGTCTAATCCTAACACTAGTTGGGTTTGTCTACATGGATTATTTTCTTCCATTTTCTCCTATCCAAGGTCATGTTCTCTGTTATGTTCCTAGCCATCAAGTCTTTCCTCACTGTTTCTACCCAAGTTGTTTTCGGTCTGCCCCTACCTCTTTTTACTCCAACTTGGCACAAGTCACTTCCTCACTGGAGCATCCAAAGGCCTATGTTGGATATGCCCAAACCATCTTAACCAGTGCTCTCTCATCTTCTCCTCAATTGGTGCCACCCCCACCTTTTACGTATGTCTTCATTTTAATTCTATCAAACCTTGTGTGGCCACACATCCATCTAAGCACTCGCATCGCCGCTACACTCATCTTATCCACAAGCTGCTTCTTGGTGGCCCAACATTCTGAGACGTATACCATGGCTGGCCTCATAGCTATCTTATAAAACTTTCCTTTCAAGTATCTTGAAACTATCTTTAATAAATCCAAATAGAGGGTATTTCCTTATTTACATGCAAATCTTCATTTACTTAAATGATTTTGCATGTAAAAACCATGTTCCATTTATTTCCCTGTAATTCCATTTCGTTTCCCTGAAATTTTGTAAATGATACAGAGCAAAGATAGGAGAAAAACGGATGGAAACATGCATCCCAAATTGGGGGAATGTGCTTGTGCTTCCCATCTTCCAGGGGTATTTCAGTAACTTTGGGCGTAATAGAAAAGCTCATGGGTAATTATGGTGTAATTAGCATCAAGAGGCCTTCGCTATTGATTTCTTGTAAACTCCTCATTTAATAGATTGCCAAAAGGAATCCATTTTCAGCCCGTAGTCAAATAGTCGATTCATGGGTGAAATGTCTCAACAAACCCACCACCATCACCACTATCCTCTCATCATCCCCTTCCATGGGCCAGCCATCTATTTCACATGATGATGAAGGAAACAACAATGCTGTTGCCTATTCCTACACACTTAAAAGCACACAACAATATACAAAAAGATGGAGACTGCAATATATACATATCTTTTGGCTTTCCTTCATGGGTTCTATGGTCAACACCCTCCCATTGGTTTGGTCGGTTCGGTTCGGTTTTTTTTCCTTCTTGATTCGATTTTGGTTTTTTTTTTTTTTGAAATTTGGTTATTCGGGTTCGGGTTCGGTTTCGGTTATCACAAAAAAAAAAATCGGTTAACCGAATAACCGAAATTATGATAAAAACCATTATTTTTTCAAAAAAAAGTGCTATATGGGCACTCCATAGGATGATCAAAACCGTCCATTTGATTGATCACAACTTAATTAGGTTGTGCTAAAAAATCATTTCGATAGGATCATCCTAGCCCTCCGATCCAAATCGAAATTTTGCTTTTTTCCTCTTTTCCTCCCACTATTCGGTTATTCAGTTATAACCGAATAACCGAATTTTTAATCGGTTCGGTTTCGGTTCGGTTTTTTGAAATTTCGGTTCGGTTTCGGTTATCGAAATTTGATAACCGAAATTATTTCGGTTATCAAATTTCGGTCTATTCGGTTCGGTTATAACCGAACAAACACCCCTAGCCCATTAGTGTACTTGTGGATAGAGGACATGACAAATCGCAGATGATTGCCTCAGCGACCCATCACCAGTGCAGTCCCCCCATTATCCCTTCCATGGGCTAGCCACTTGCATCCCAAGATGACAAAGAAAACAAGACAGGCGACACTTTTTCCTCTCCTGTTGAACACAAGAACCCCCATCCCTCACCATTGCCATTTCCAAGGAAAAACTTCCGGAGGGAGAGAGAGAAAGCATAAGTGCAACTTTATTCTCATACGTTCAAATTCCCTCGCTCATAGCTGGTTGACATGATAAAGACAAAAAATATAGGGTGGAACGGCTAGAAAATGTGTGGAAATATTTTCTCTGAACAAGTTAACATATTAAATTAAACTAGAAAAGGGCATATACAATCTAAAAATAAAGAGAATAAAAAACCTAATACGCAACATGCTACCCCAAAATTACAAATTTGGCATCTCATGTCATACTAATAACTCAGAACAAGAGTCCATAGTTTGCAACAGTGCCAAATTGCAAGTTTCCTTCACGACGAATGAGTAAAGATATACTCGATAGACATAAACATATCCTTCATTTCTCCAAATAATCTTCTAATCCGTAGGGAGGGCAAGACTCCCCTTTAAGCCACCTAATTGCCTTGAACAAATGGCCTTCAGTCGATATTTTGGAAGGGTTTAAATGAGACAACAGATTAGTCATGTTCCAAACAACTTTGACCTCCACCTTAGCCGCATACTATCCCCACCTACACGGCTCCACCATGATAATCCAGAATGATCATGTTGTTGAACAACACAACCCCCCCCCCCCCCCACCCCACCTCACTCACGAATGACAGCAAAGCGAGTAAGATTCGCGGGATAGAGAGTTACCCTGAACTGAAATGGTGAAACTCTTCTTCCGTGGATGTAGGAAAACTGTCGAACCACGTAAATCTTTGTTTTGGGCGATTGTGTTTCTTGCATTTCTTCTTGACGTTTTGCTGCACATCTTGTTTGATCTTTATTAGAGGAGGTATTTCTCGGTTTTCTACAATACACTTGGTGCCAATTTATTAGGTGTACCTTTTAAGGCATGTGTCATCGTTCCAAGGAAAGTTTCGTTGGATCCGTTTGATACTCACTGGCACCAGAAGGGAAATCATAACACAGACATGAAGTAGGTAGGAACATTCCATAGTGAAGCCTTTATTCTACTTGACAGAGATGAATATCTGCTTTTCGAAGATTCTAATTCTGATTCGATTCTTTCTATTTCCATAAACCAATCATGAGGATTTAGACTACCATCCTTACAGGTAATCTAAGATACTTTATCAAAAGGGGCGACACGTAGAAATTTATCTGCAAGGAAATGGATTTGATGACAGTGGAAAAACATAATCCCACAGACCTAGTATTTACTAATTCTGTTGTCAATTGTCTCCCTTTTCTTTTAATGGTCTTGTCAATTGTCCCCTTGATAATAACAAGTAAATGTTAATGTTTTCTTCTTGAATCATTAAAACCTTGACGAGAATGGTGTCATCCATATAGTAAAGTGTGAAATTACATGACCACTGGACTGGATTCCAACCGACTAAGGAATGTACTTCTCCATTTTATTCCAAGTCCCATTTTCTCCAAGGTCCACATCAATAAAGACCATTCCAACCTATCATAGGCATTTTCAATGTCAAGTTCAGGAATCGTATTGGATACTGAATATATTTTGTTAGAGTGCATGATGTTTTTGCCAACCATAATACGGTTAAGTTCAAGGTCAAGTTGCCTCTCCCCCCAACCCTCTCTCCCGCGCGCGCGCGCTCACACACACACACACAAGAACAGAGTAATGAAAAAGATTTCATATTAGTCTCCCATTTACATAAGAGATTTCTTTCCTATTCTTCATTCATTATCTTTTGAATTTACATTAAGGTATATAAAACTTATCATCGGAAAACAGAACTATAGCCGCCTACAGTAATCTAAAGGAAGGCACAGGAATTCCAGATTTAATCAGTTGCCACTCTACGCAAAAGACTACAACTTCTAGAAGAGAATACAATCGGATCCTCCACCCAATACCTAGAATAGAGACGTTACATAGCATATTGCTTGTTCCTCTTATTGATGAAAAAGAAACTTAAGACATGGGATGTCGCAATGAATGATTTATCAGCAAAGAATTCCAATGTTTTGAAGGAATTGAAGTAAAAACAAAAAGAAATAATGCTTTCTCACAATGGACAAATAAAGAAAGAGGTGAAAATCTTAGAATAGTTCATTGACTAACAATAAAACAGAGGAACCACATTTGAGTAACAATAAATAGATAAATACAATTTGACACATTGAGTTGAAATTTCACAAGCATTTGGTTGATGATGGCAACATTTCAATAGGTTATGATGTGATTGAAGGTATTTCGTGCAACTAGAGATTTACCATGGTTCATCGATAATACTTTATTAGTGTTAGAAGCAAGGGTAATATTTTTCTTAAATGGTTCTTTATTTTTCAGGCTCTTTAATACAATATAATATAAATTATGGAACTAACAACATTTCATGCTTTACAGCACAATCTAGAGCTAATTCTCTCATGACAAATTCTGTGTCACTTCCAAGTGGAGTTAAAACAAAACCATTAGGGAGCCAGAAGGTGAGCTCATTGGTTCGCTTTCATTAAAGTGAAATTATGGTGTTGAATCAGATAACACTCAGATTGCTATGTTTTATAGTGGTCATCAAGTCTAAAATTGTACGGCAATTATAAGAGTTTTAACTTATAAGACAATCAGTCAAACCAGGCATATGACAAAGACACAGAGAGAGAGAGAGAGAGAGAGAGAGAATTCTTATAATATTTTAAGCTATTTCCAGGCTCTTTATATTGTGCTTCTTAATTTACCACTTTTATAGTTCTTTTTTATATGTACCTTTGCTAATTTTCCTTCCCTAAAGCCAGGTTTCATCATGATCCATGGATATAGATGAGATAAGCAACAGAAAATATTTGATGAACAGCCCAACTATTAGTGCGCTCAATAAAAGAGTCTAATGAGCATTGAACACAACACTGTTACATAGGAAAAGACTCAAGCAGTGAACTTCCTTTGAAATGGATATGATGCTGAAAAAAGGAGGAATAAAATATAAGAAAGATAATAAAGAAACCAATAAAGCCCATCTGAAGAACACATTTTTCTCAGATGGGTACTAAGGAATCATACCCTCATTTTCTCTTGCAGTTTTTTGGCATCAAACTGTTCCCCTTCTGTGAACATGTCGAGGGAAGCCATGGATGCCATTGCAAGCTGGCCTATGTATTCTTCAAAAAGCTCACTCCCAAAGAGCATTGCAAAGATTGCTGCTGAATCAATAATTGTTTCACTGTAACAAACACATAGGCATGGGTACAAAGATCAGTCCTCTTTAAACTGAAAGATGATAGATATAATTTAAAAAGAGGAACAATTAGGTACAATTGTGTGTTTCTAATAATAATAATATATATCTATCCAATTATATTCCATAAAATCCTCAAAATCTGTGTCACAGTGAATAGAAAGAAAAGAAGAAACTTACGTTGAAATGCCTGCTTTCCCATAAGTATCATAAGCTTGCCGCTGGGTTGGATCACTGAGGACTTGGTAGGCCTCTCCCAAGGCCTGAAATCACAATAACTCATAGTAGTTAACATTTTATAATGGCCAGATAAAGCAGAAATTTTCAGACTAAGAAATATCAGAATCAGATGTGTTTTAATAAGGTCAGAAAAAAAAGTTATGAGTATATGATCTCAAGTACAACTCCTGAAGGAGATGCCTAAACCAACGTCTTAAATAGGGAGATGATATTTGCAACACCGCCCACCCCCCCCCCCCCCCCCCCCCCCGCAGTGCATTCGCCCCCCTTATAACGTGAACAGCGGGCAACTTTAACGCTTTTTGATGTCAAATCACGTTAAAAGGTAGGGCGAATGCGTAGTGAACAGCGGGCAACTTTAACGCTTTTTGACATCAAATCACGTTAAAAGGTAGGGCGAATGCGTACTGCAGGGGAGAGGGAAAATATCATCGCCCTTTAAATATCGTTTTCGTTATGCCTGTCAGTCACCACAAAAATGGAAAAATGTCGGTTGGGCGAAAATCTTGTAAAATCACAAAGGTTTATGACAACGCATGCAAATAGTGAAACTTCATGAAATGTTAGAATAAACGTAAATTCACACTTAGAAACCATCACACAAGCAAGTCAACCATGTAATTTAGTTTAAGTGTTTAACAAGATCGAATACCTAATGACATGCGTTGTGGCGCATGTCTAGAACAGTAAGATCCATTCTAAACTGTATCGGTAATCAGGAAAGAATAATGAATATCAATAGAAATTAACATAAATATACAATAAGTTGTTTCGACAATAAAATTGTCCTTATTTTTAAAAGACTTTCTAGCAAAACTAAATACGATAATTAATTTTTGAAAAAAATTGACTCAATCAATTTATCAATTAAACCTCACAGATAATAAAATTTGAAGCCGATCCGACCGTTTGAGGTGCTATAAAAACTATTCCTCTTCCAAACCTCTATAAAAGGACCCTTGGGGTCCTTAAACATACATACACGACACTTGGGCTGTCACCATGGATTTAAATTTCAGTTTCTGTCCTAATTTCGGCCTTGGCCGAAACTGAAATTTTGGCAGAAATCGGGTAAAAAAATAATTAATTAATCATTTCGGAAATTTTGGACGAAATTTGGGAAATCCTAAATTTCAGATTTCGCGAAGTTTCGGTTTCGCTTCCAACCGAAATCCAAAATTTCGGTCCATTTGGGACAAAATTTAAAACTATGATTGTGATCAATATACTAAACTATGATTGTGACCAATTGTAGACACCCCATTTTGACCGTGCCCTAAACCCTTCCAGTTTTGCAAAAATCCCCATCAAATCAATGAGTTAGGGTCCCAAACTTAACCCTAGGCTAGCTTTGGGTCCCAGCTAGGTCCCCGCAAAATTTCGTCGAAATCCGATCGCGTTTGCCTAGCAAACGAGCTAAGACGGTGCTGTAGTGTAAATGCGCAGAAGGGGGGTGATTTATCCTGGGTGGGGCCGAACCTGGACCGAATGGGACAAAGGTTACGGGCGCGCCTTATCATTTTTGTGCGCCCATCAAATGGGGGTGCGGGGATATCAACAGGTTATTTTAACCTATATAAAAAAAAAATCAAAAACGAAAGGGGGAGAGCTCATTGGTAAAAGACAAAAAAAGATAGAGAGAGAGAGCTTCTCCTCCGGCAACGGTGCCGGAGCTCCGATCGGATCGGCCACCACCTCATCTTTGCCTCCATCCTATTTCTGCAACCCAACTCCTCCGACCACATCCCACCGGAGCCGCCCATATTTTCCCTCATCACCACCTCCGATCGAGCTTTCACCCAATCACAACCACCAACAGCCACCACCTCCATTGATTCCGGCAAGCTTGCCGGAATCCGATCACCACCGTCGAACCATCTCCACCTTCTCCTTCATTTTCCCCTTTTCTCCTCTGCAAAACCCAAACCACCACTATTCGGCCATTTCCAGCCCTACCACCATCTCCTCCACCCCACTTCCAACTTCTTCTTCTTCATTTTATTTTATTTTTTTTTTATTATTTTTATTTTATTTTTAAAAAAAGAAAAAGAAAGAAAGAAGGAGAGATCTGCAGAGAGAAAAGAGAGAGAGAGAGAAGGATCTTCTTCTCCGACAGAAATTTCGTCGGAGTCCGATCATCACCACCTCCGACCGGCTGTGCCGAAATCCGGCCCCAACTCCGGCCACCCTTACGCTCAGGTATTTTCATTTTTTATGTTTATTTATTTATTTATTTTTAATTTTTTTTGTCGTTTCATCATTGCATGTTTGACTGTTCGTTGATTATTAATATTAAATTATCGAGAATAGTAACAGCTGTTTGAATAGTAATAGGATTAAATTTTTATTTTCGTGAATAGTAAAGGTTGCGTGAACAGTACCAGGTCGATTAATATTATTAAATCATTATTTTCGTCGATTAATATTATTAAATTATTAATTTTGTCGGTGATTAATTATTGTTTTTTGACCGTAATGATTATTTTATTTAAATTATTATTTTTGTCGGTTATTAATATTATTAAATTATTAATTTTTTTGACCGCGATGATTACTATTAATTAAGTATTATTATTTTTCTTTCGGTGGAATATTTAATTGTTATTTCGTTTCCAATTACCGATGTGGGACCCGTTTGTGTGGGGCCCGCTGATGTGGGGCCCGCTGTGTGGAGCCCGCCGATGTGGGGCCCGCTGATGTGGGGCCCGCTGATGTGGGACCCGCCGATGTGGGACCCGTTTGTGTGGGGCCCGCCGATGTATGAATAGTACTTGGTAGGTCCTACTGTGAATAGTACTTTTGAATAGTACTTTTGAATAGTACTTTTGAATAGTACTTTTGAATAGTACTTTTGAATAGTACTTTTGAATAGTACTTTTGAATAGTACTTTTGAATAGTACTTTTGAATAGTAGCTTTGAATAGTAGCTTTGAATAGTAGCTTTGAATAGTAGCTGTGAATAGTAGCTGTGAATAGTAGCTGTGAATAGTAGTCGTGAATAGTAGTTGTGAATAGTAATTATAACAGTCTTCAGCACAGGAGTCAGTCCTTCAGTCAGTCCAGGAGTTTTTCCTATCATCATAGGGGTTAGGATTCTGTCCATCCTCTCATCAAGTCGTGATCTTTACCCGCTCCTGCAAGGTATAGGATGCTGTCCAACCCTTGCCGAGTTATTTTCCTGTTCGTTCCCCCGCAAAGCATAGGATGCTATCCAACCTTTGCGGGATTCCAGAAGTCTCCCTACCCGTATGATGATAGGATTTTATTCTCTGGTGTCAAAAAACAATAAAAACATTTCAAAAATACTTGAAAACAACAAAAACATTCCAAAAAACACTTGAAAATTCAAAAACATCTCAAAAACAATTCAAAATCCAAAAACATAATCAAAATCAAAAATCTCAAAAAATCTTGAGTCATGTGCAGAGTAGTTAGGAATTCGTTCCGAACTACGGATGGCTTGATCCCTAGCTGAGGGGTACGTAGGCAGCTCAGGCGTGCTGCTGGCATCCTGAGTGCAGTCACCAACCTTTTTTTTATCACTCTTTATTTCTCACCTTTCCGTCCGAACTACGGATGGCTTGATCCCTAGCTGAGGGGTACGTAGGCAGCTCAGGCGTGCTGCTGGCACCCTGAGTTCAGTCACCATTTTTAGACACCATTTTTACACCCTTTCACCATTTTCAGTCACCATTTTTGTAAATATTTCTCACAACTTTCACCATTTTTCATAACTTCAAAACCTCCCAAAAATACAAAAAACTTCAAAACCTTTTCAAAAAGATCTTCCCCTAGAGTTAGGAGTCTGTCCTAGATATTTAGGGTGTTTTAGAGTTAGGAGTCGGTCTTGATTTGTATTGATGTGGTGTGTCATGTCGTGTGAGTGTCCCTAGAGTTAGGAGGCCTCGAGTCGATCGGTCAGACACTTAGTCGAACCGATGGCTAGACTAGGAAGCATATAGTCAGCCCATGGTTTTCTTTATGTTGCACAGCCTAGATACACATAGGATGTAGGGCCCACCTGCATTAGCTTAAGGCTAAACAACCTGCATTAGTTAGGACATATAGAGAGTCGTAAAAATCACAATCCACTTGAATTTAACCAATCGCACAAAAAGCTTTAAAAACTAGTCGAGTCTAGTTGATCGAGTCTAGGATAGCGGTCCTAGAGGTTTAGGCATTGTAGTTTAGCATAGGACACCGAACTACGTTGGCTCTGATTCTTCCCGAGGCCGGGATACGTAGTGCAGCTAGGATGGATGGCCATCCTGGTCCGAGTCAAGTCCTGCATTAGAATTTTAGGATTTGTCTTGTCGAGTCGTGTTGTGTTGTGTGTTTTGCTGTGTTTTCTTATTTTTATGTACAGATCTTATACCTTTAGCTGTAACATGCATGTGCTTGTCCACCAGAACTTAGACACCAATTAGGCATGTCACTCATAACCTAGCTATTCTTAGGCGACATATCTTTCATTTCTTTTGTGTGTGCTTCTTATTCATCTCCGAGACATGCATGATTAGCTAGACGTTATCTCGGAGATATTCGTTCCCATTTCGCATGATTTTCGCCCAAAACTCTTCAAAATTAATAATAAATGGCATAAGAGACCAGGTGCTAGCACTTGGGCGAATTGGGGGCGCCTAATCCCTTCCCCATTCGTCATCAGGCACGAACCCTATTTTATATCTCTGGTTATCCGTTGCAACAGAGCACAGCATGGGATCTAGGGCCCACTTCCTTGGATGGCGACTCTTTCTTTGTTTAAGGTGCGCCTCGAATCTGGGCTGGTCCCCGAATCGAGAGGTATCTCACTTTATATCGCCGCTCATGCTGTGAGGGGCACTCTTTCGAGGGTTCCTTGGTGGGGCTCTCCTTCACGTGGATGATCTAGAGACTCGCGCGGGGGCCCGTCCCCTCACGCCCGTCCCGGATCTGGTTCCACAGACTGGCGACTCTGCTGGGGAAATCTTGAAACATTGCCTAACTCTGTAAAAATGCCATTGTTACTAATTTTGAGGAAATTTGGGCCAAAATCGAGTTAAATGGGAACTTTATCGTTAGAAATCCAGGGGCACCAAGTAGGCGCGTAAATAAAACAAGGGATTCACACATCGCACATCATACATTGTCATATTCTTTATTTCTTTCATCATTTTCATTATTGGCCTCAGGGAATAGATATGACGCGTACCAGATGGGAACCGTTGTATCTATTTCCGAGCTATGCGCCGGAGCTGCAGCCGTAGACACTGGGTGTGCTGGTGTTCTACAGCAGCCGATGAGCAATGAACATACTTTGTATAATGCTGGGTGTGCTGGCGTTATACATCAAGGGTATGGTCATAAGCATAGTACCCTGCAGAAATGCCCGGGCCCTACTTTTATTTCATTATATTATGTATATATATTAGTTTCTCCCTTTAGAACCAAAATTAGGGAACCCTTGCTAGGACACTATATATATGTACTCATATAGGACGAACATGTGCGACCAGCATATGTAAGCCTAGGATAGAAGTCAGCCTACCCATGTAGTGTAGAAGGGTAAGTCACACCGTGGTTACCCGCCGCGTTATCTAGTACACTCACAGACACTTCTGGGTCAAGATTTTCTTGGCTGCGCTAGTTAGACTAGGGTTGGTGCCCCTGGTTAGGATGTATATATATATATATATGTATATATTTATTATTAGATTAGGGCTTGCTTCTTAGTTAGGTTTCCTTCTAATCTAATCAATTTTTCCCCATCTATCCATTCTGTGGATTATCATCAGATTCTTGGCTCTTTTAGTCATGATCTGTCTTCCGTGAGCTTGATCATTTGATTGATCCTGATCAGACCGTGTTCCACATGTCGATTGTGAGTCTATCTTGCCATTATCATTATCGGAGTGTGTGTTCTTGCTGAGATCCCTGCTTTATCTTGACCATGACGGCATACTCTTCATGTTTAGTTGCTGAGACCCTCCTAGTATAGCCGTCATGCTGCCAATTTTTTTTAGAACCCTTGAGCGTAATCATTATCCTTTTGGGTTCATTGACAAACCATGTGCTTACCTTACCACATCTCCTGGTATAGCCGTTATGCTGCCGAATTTTCTCCAAATACCTTGAGTGTGGTCATCATCCTTTTAGGCTTGTTGACAAACCATGTACTTGTCGTACCACATCTTCATGCACAACCGTTAAGCTGTCGGATTTTGATCCAAGGGAAGGATGTGTTGGCGCTACCTTTTGTCTCAACTTGCACATTACATTGCTATGGGATTAATTCTCATTGAGCCTAGTGTTTATGATGTCCATGACAGGAGTCTTAGTCACTCGTTTACCATCAACCCCAAAAAGCTTTCATCTCTAAACTCGCTTGGTCTAGCCCGCTATACCTTTTTCCTCTCACATTGCCCAGATGGCTGAGTATGCTGAAAGTCTCGTCTTGAGAGAAATGAGAGAGATGGTGATGACATCCATGACCTGATAGACGGGGATCCCCTCAGTCTTCTCGAACTCAAATGCTTCTGAGAACCCTGCACATAACCGTGTTGCACTTCTTTCACCCACCATGGGAACCATTCAACTCATTCAACCCTTCACAGATCTTACCACCTCTACCTATACCACCTCTGGGCTGGAAAATGATTAGGAAGGGAAAAGAAAAATGTCAGAGCTTGAACTCCTTGAAAACATTATACCAGAGAAAGCCTTGCCATTGTCAGGTGCTAAAGGACAATTTGAGCTGGATCAACAGAAACCAAAGAGGCCCTCTCTTCTGAGATTCTAACTCCAGGATTGCTCTCTCCAATCATTATCAATGAAGGCACGTTGTCCTTGAACTTTCAGCGCCAATCCGTTGCCTCCGATGAAGTGTCTCATCTTTGAAATTTGTTTGGAAGAGTGTATACCAACCCTCCTGTCAAAGTTGGTAAGCCTAACCATGCCAATATCAATTCTACGTACGTTGTGTTTATTGGTCTCTCTCATTGTGAGCCAATGTCCAATCTTTTGCTGAATTTGATGGAGAGCCTATCGTGGCGCATCAAAAATCATTGTATGTACTTCAAACATTCAATGAAAAGAACATTTGATTCCAGTGTCGTCAATATTCTTGTATATGTTCACTCTTGGATCTAATGTTAATAAACAAATTAAGACACCCTCCTCGAATGAGGATGCCGATGAAATTCTCCTCGAGATTTGAAAGCTGATCAAACGAGGGGAAGAGCGTCGAGCAAAGCCACTCGAAGATGAAATCGATACCGTGGATAGTGGTATCCAAATCCGAAACTCGGGAAATAAGGATTGGCAAAATCTCCCGAAGAGCGCAAAGAATCGATAAACCTATTTAGAGGGTTCAAAGAAGTGTTGCTTGGTCCTATGAGGATAAACCAGAAGCATGCCTTGGCACTGTTCAACGTAAGTCACCCTCAGCTTCAGACATCGGGTCGAAAAAGTGAAAATTTCAAACGAAGAATACCAGACATCAAGTGAAGTTAATGAAAAATTGAGAGAAGACTTTCGGACAACAAAGTCATGAGCATAGAACATGAACCCCAAAAAGAATACTTGGGCTATACATTCCGATGGAATTTCAAGTTAGAACATTCAAGGAGTAGGGGCCTCCCCGACATCCAATAAAAAAAAGATAGAATCCAGAGAAGAAAGGAGAGGGGAGCATGCCCCACGTCAACTCCTCAAGAACGTCAGAATCTCAAAAAGCAAAGCTGATAAATAGATTGAAAATTTCAAAATCATCTTCAGCATTTAGAGAAGACCCAGAGTCGTAGAATCCCGAATATCAGTGCGAGATCTCAAAGACAAAGTGGGAATTCAATCAGTCTAGCTCGCACAGTGCAGATGAAGTCTTGCCAGGAAATGCCGCCAGACTCCTCAAAAAAAAAAAAAGAGGAAAGAGAAAAAAGTTCAAAGCCATTGAACCTTAGCCATTCAAGAAGCTTGTATGCCAAAACACCAGAAGGCCATCCTTGGACGCCTGAGCCTTAAATGCCAAAATCCCAAGTTTTTTAAAAAAAAAAACATTTTGCAATCACCTTCGAGCCTCAACAAAATCAAACATTATTTTCAAGCACCCACAAACCAGGGGTAGTTCGTTTCGAACTACGTCTGACCTGATCCCTTTCTATAGGGTACGTAGGCAACCTGATCAATTCAGGTTCGGTCAACCTTTGGAATAAAAGTCAAATTATTCCCTTTCAACCTTTGGAATAAAAATCAAATTATTCCCTTTCAACTTTTGAGCTTAAAGCCAAATCATTGTGTTCCAAACCCCAGCAAACTACGCGGACCTGATCCTCCATTTTTGGGGTACTTAGGCAACCTGACCAATCCAGGTTCGGTTGAAACTTTGAAATCCAAAGGAAATATCCAACCGTTTTGAACCCCAGCCCACTTAGAAAGTCCTTCTGGTGAACAAGCAGAGGTTCAAAGTCAAGAACAAAACACGATGGAATCTGAAGACCCGCTAGGCTGAAAACCCGGGAGGGCGGTCTAGGCAAAATTTAGGGTCATTCACCCGCTAAGTTGACAACTGAAAAGTCAGCTTAGGCAAAAGTTAGGGTATCGAGCCCGCTGGATTGAAAACCCGAAAGGGCGAACCAGGCAAAAGTTAGGGCAAGCGGTCCGCCAGATTGAAAACCTGACAAGGCAATCTGGTCAATGGCAATGACTTCCAACGAAAAAGCGAATCATTGAGGTGGAGAAACAGTCTTCAACCAGGGTAAAATCTTGGAGTCCAAGTAGTGCCAGCAAGCTTACTTTAACATTCATCTAAACTAGGGGCATTGAAACCGAGCAATCCGAAAGGGATAATAATCATGACATAAACACCGAAAAAGGAGAATAGTGCCTCTTGACACGGTCTTCGAAATACTCTAAGAGTGGCTAAGCCATACCCTTGAAAAATAACACATCAGATCCAAGAGTGAGTCAAAAGCGAGTCGAGTCCTTGGAACAATGAGAATCTTCTTTGATTGAGTCCTTGGAAATCTGTTCCTCCTTCATATTTGTGTTCCCTCTCCTTGCGAAGTCCAAACTGTCAGATGCTGGAAGAATGGGAGCGTGTCATCCAAAATGCGAAGAAAATTCAGAGTAAATCCTGGTTTAGGTATCAGAAGGGGCGGGAGACATCTTGTTCAAACCTACCAGAGACCTTAAGCCTCCAAAAGTGAGCAATGCAAAAAAATGGGATTCTCAGACCCAGCCATCATGGTGATTGTCCTACTCTCTCCATACAAAAAAAAACTGTGCAACCTCAAGCCTTCATGAAATGAAACATCTTTTCTTCAACCATCATTGTCCTGCCTCCTTAAAACTCCTGTCATGGAAACACAATATACTAGGGGCATCTTTTATGACTCGCGTCATAAAAGATGTCAAGCACACAAAGGCAATCAGTAATAAGGCCTCCAGCAAGTTAAGATAAGAGGGGTACGAGCACATCTCAAGCCAAACCTCTAAACTCCTCAGTTGATTCCACTCTTCAGAAGAGTCAATTCTCCAAGAAAATCAGTTTCCCTAGCGAAGTCTAGAATTTGCTCACGCAGCCTTCAATCTCCAGCAAAATTCAGTTCTCTCAGAAGAAATGATCAATACTCAGAACCTCAGCAGATCATGTGAGTCTGGTCCTCAGCAAAGAACTCGCAATCCCATTTTCTCGGCAAGAGACAAAGCAATTTTCAAATGAATCAATCTGAATCAATAAATCAATCAATCAAAATCAAAAGAAATATCCATCCCTTCTGTGTAAGACCCCTGAGGCATCCCATCCGTGTAAGACCCCTGAGGCATCCCATCTGTGTAAGACCCCTGAGGCATCATCTGTGTAAGACCCCTGAGGCATCCCATCCGTGTAAGACCCCTGAGGCATCCCATCTGTGTAAGACCCCTGAGGCATCATCTGTGTAAGACCCCTGAGGCATCCTATCCGTGTAAGACCCCTGAGGCATCCCATCTGTGTAAGACCCCTGAGGCATCATCTATGTAAGACCCCTGAGGCATCCTATCTGTGTAAGACCCCTGAGGCATCCCATCTATGTAAGACCCCTGAGGCATCATCCGTGTAAGTCTCCCTGAGAGCACCTCACTAAAGTCTCCCTGAGAGCACCCAACCAAAGTCTCCCTGAGAGCACCCGCACTAAAGTCTCCCTGAGAGCACCTCACCAAAGTCTCCCTGAGAGCTCCTCACTAAAGTCTCCCTGAGAGCACCCACCCAAAGTCTCCCTGAGAGCATTCAACCAAAGTCTCCCTGAGAGCACCTCACTAAAGTCTCCCTGAGAGCACCCGCACTAAAGTCTCCCTGAGAGCACCTCACCAAAGTCTCCCTGAGAGCACCTCACTAAAGTCTCCCTGAGAGCACCCACCCAAAGTCTCCCTGAGAGCACCCCACCAAAGTCTCCCTGAGAGCACCTCACTAAAGTCTCCCTGAGAGCACCCAACCAAAGTCTCCCTGAGAGCACCCAACTAAAGTCTCCCTGAGAGCACCCAACCAAAGTCTCCCTGAGAGCACCCAACTAAAGTCTCCCTGAGAGCACCGCACTAAAGTCTCCCTGAGAGCATCCAACCAAAGTCTCCCTGAGAGCACCTCACTAAAGTCTCCCTGAGAGCACCTCACTAAAGTCTCCCTGAGAGCACCTCACTAAAGTCTCCCTGAGAGCACCCAACCAAAGTCTCCCTGAGAGCACCTCACTAAAGTCTCCCTGAGAGCACCTCACTAAAGTCTCCCTGAGAGCACCTCACCAAAGTCTCCCTGAGAGCACCCAACCAAAGTCTCCCTGAGAGCACCCGCACTAAAGTCTCCCTGAGAGCACCTCACCAAAGTCTCCCTGAGAGCACCTCACTAAAGTCTCCCTGAGAGCACCCACCCAAAGTCTCCCTGAGAGCACCCACCCAAAGTCTCCCTGAGAGCATTCAACCAAAGTCTCCCTGAGAGCACCTCACTAAAGTCTCCCTGAGAGCACCTCACCAAAGTCTCCCTGAGAGCACCCAACCAAAGTCTCCCTGAGAGCACCTCACTAAAGTCTCCCTTAGAGCACCCATTCCGCTGTTGTCAATCTGTCAAGATGCTGTCTTTTCAGATCCCGATTCAGGTTTGATCATGATGCTGTCTAATCATTCCGCTGTGTTCATCTGTCAAGATGCTGTCTTTTCAGATCCCGATTCAGGTTTGATCATGATGCTGTCTAATCATTCCGCTATATTCATCTGTCAAGATGCTGTCTTCTCAGATCCCGATTCAGGTTTGATCATGAAACTGTCTAATCATTCCGCTTCGTTCATCTGTCAAGATGCTGTCTTCTCAGATCCCAATTCAGGTTTGATCATGATAACTGTCTAATCATTCCGCAACGTTCGTCTGTCAAGATGCTGTCTTCTCAGATCTCAATCCCGGTTTGATCATGATAACTGTCTAATCATTCCGCTTCGTTCATCTGTCAAGATGCTGTCTTCTCAGATCCCAGGTTTGATCATGATAACTGTCTAATCATTCCGCTTCGTTCATCTGTCAAGATGCTGTCTTCTCAGATCCCAATTCAGGTTTGATCATGATAACTGTCTAATCATTCCGCAACGTTCGTCTGTCAAGATGCTGTCTTCTCAGATCTCAATCCCGGTTTGATCATGATAACTGTCTAATCATTCCGCTTCGTTCATCTGTCAAGATGCTGTCTTCTCAGATCCCAGGTTTGATCATGATAACTGTCTAATCATTCCGCTTCGTTCATCTGTCAAGATGCTGTCTTCTCAGATCCCAATTCAGGTTTGATCATGATAACTGTCTAATCATTCCGCAACGTTCGTCTGTCAAGATGCTGTCTTCTCAGATCTCAATCCAGGTTTGATCATGATAACTGTCTAATCATTCCGCTTCGTTCATCTGTCGAGATGCTGTCTTCTCAGATCCCAGGTTTGATCATGATAACTGTCTAATCATTCCGCAACGTTCGTCTGTCAAGATGCTGTCTTCTCAAAATCTCAATCCAGGTTTGATCATGATGCTGTCTAATCATTCCGCTGTGTTCATCTGTTAAGATGCTGTCTTCTCAGATCCCAATTCAGGAATGATCAAGATGCTGTCTAATCATTTCGCTTGTCCCAGATCCAAATTTAGGTTTGATCATGATATTGTCTAATCATTCCGCTTTACAATCTCCAAATCCCTGAATGGCTTAAATAGATGCTGTCTAATCATTCCATTCTGCATTGTGTGAGAGTCTGTCTCATTACCACTTGAGAGTCCATCTCAGTTTTCTTTTCGAGATTCTGTCTCGTCAATTCATCTTATCATTCCTTCTCGATGAGAATGTGTCTCGTCGATCCATCTCGCCACCCTTTTGCATCCCTTCTGTTCGAAATCTTGGGCCAGTCAAAATGTGTTGTCTGTTCAGCTTTGACATTCGCGCGACAAGCGCGCTCTGCCAAAGAGGGGCATCTGTAGACACCCCATTTTGACCGTGCCCTAAACCCTTCCAGTTTTGCAAAAATCCCCATCAAATCAATGAGTTAGGGTCCCAAACTTAACCCTAGGCTAGCTTTGGGTCCCAGCTAGGTCCCCGCAAAATTTCGTCGAAATCCGATCGCGTTTGCCTAGCAAACGAGCTAAGACGGTGCTGTAGTGTAAATGCGCAGAAGGGGGGTGATTTATCCTGGGTGGGGCCGAACCTGGACCGAATGGGACAAAGGTTACGGGCGCGCCTTATCATTTTTGTGCGCCCATCAAATGGGGGTGCGGGGATATCAACAGGTTATTTTAACCTATATAAAAAAAAAATCAAAAACGAAAGGGGGAGAGCTCATTGGTAAAAGACAAAAAAAGATAGAGAGAGAGAGCTTCTCCTCCGGCAACGGTGCCGGAGCTCCGATCGGATCGGCCACCACCTCATCTTTGCCTCCATCCTATTTCTGCAACCCAACTCCTCCGACCACATCCCACCGGAGCCGCCCATATTTTCCCTCATCACCACCTCCGATCGAGCTTTCACCCAATCACAACCACCAACAGCCACCACCTCCATTGATTCCGGCAAGCTTGCCGGAATCCGATCACCACCGTCGAACCATCTCCACCTTCTCCTTCATTTTCCCCTTTTCTCCTCTGCAAAACCCAAACCACCACTATTCGGCCATTTCCAGCCCTACCACCATCTCCTCCACCCCACTTCCAACTTCTTCTTCTTCATTTTATTTTATTTTTTTTTTATTATTTTTATTTTATTTTTAAAAAAAGAAAAAGAAAGAAAGAAGGAGAGATCTGCAGAGAGAAAAGAGAGAGAGAGAGAAGGATCTTCTTCTCCGACAGAAATTTCGTCGGAGTCCGATCATCACCACCTCCGACCGGCTGTGCCGAAATCCGGCCCCAACTCCGGCCACCCTTACGCTCAGGTATTTTCATTTTTTATGTTTATTTATTTATTTATTTTTAATTTTTTTTGTCGTTTCATCATTGCATGTTTGACTGTTCGTTGATTATTAATATTAAATTATCGAGAATAGTAACAGCTGTTTGAATAGTAATAGGATTAAATTTTTATTTTCGTGAATAGTAAAGGTTGCGTGAACAGTACCAGGTCGATTAATATTATTAAATCATTATTTTCGTCGATTAATATTATTAAATTATTAATTTTGTCGGTGATTAATTATTGTTTTTTGACCGTAATGATTATTTTATTTAAATTATTATTTTTGTCGGTTATTAATATTATTAAATTATTAATTTTTTTGACCGCGATGATTACTATTAATTAAGTATTATTATTTTTCTTTCGGTGGAATATTTAATTGTTATTTCGTTTCCAATTACCGATGTGGGACCCGTTTGTGTGGGGCCCGCTGATGTGGGGCCCGCTGTGTGGAGCCCGCCGATGTGGGGCCCGCTGATGTGGGGCCCGCTGATGTGGGACCCGCCGATGTGGGACCCGTTTGTGTGGGGCCCGCCGATGTATGAATAGTACTTGGTAGGTCCTACTGTGAATAGTACTTTTGAATAGTACTTTTGAATAGTACTTTTGAATAGTACTTTTGAATAGTACTTTTGAATAGTACTTTTGAATAGTACTTTTGAATAGTACTTTTGAATAGTACTTTTGAATAGTAGCTTTGAATAGTAGCTTTGAATAGTAGCTTTGAATAGTAGCTGTGAATAGTAGCTGTGAATAGTAGCTGTGAATAGTAGTCGTGAATAGTAGTTGTGAATAGTAATTATAACAGTCTTCAGCACAGGAGTCAGTCCTTCAGTCAGTCCAGGAGTTTTTCCTATCATCATAGGGGTTAGGATTCTGTCCATCCTCTCATCAAGTCGTGATCTTTACCCGCTCCTGCAAGGTATAGGATGCTGTCCAACCCTTGCCGAGTTATTTTCCTGTTCGTTCCCCCGCAAAGCATAGGATGCTATCCAACCTTTGCGGGATTCCAGAAGTCTCCCTACCCGTATGATGATAGGATTTTATTCTCTGGTGTCAAAAAACAATAAAAACATTTCAAAAATACTTGAAAACAACAAAAACATTCCAAAAAACACTTGAAAATTCAAAAACATCTCAAAAACAATTCAAAATCCAAAAACATAATCAAAATCAAAAATCTCAAAAAATCTTGAGTCATGTGCAGAGTAGTTAGGAATTCGTTCCGAACTACGGATGGCTTGATCCCTAGCTGAGGGGTACGTAGGCAGCTCAGGCGTGCTGCTGGCATCCTGAGTGCAGTCACCAACCTTTTTTTTATCACTCTTTATTTCTCACCTTTCCGTCCGAACTACGGATGGCTTGATCCCTAGCTGAGGGGTACGTAGGCAGCTCAGGCGTGCTGCTGGCACCCTGAGTTCAGTCACCATTTTTAGACACCATTTTTACACCCTTTCACCATTTTCAGTCACCATTTTTGTAAATATTTCTCACAACTTTCACCATTTTTCATAACTTCAAAACCTCCCAAAAATACAAAAAACTTCAAAACCTTTTCAAAAAGATCTTCCCCTAGAGTTAGGAGTCTGTCCTAGATATTTAGGGTGTTTTAGAGTTAGGAGTCGGTCTTGATTTGTATTGATGTGGTGTGTCATGTCGTGTGAGTGTCCCTAGAGTTAGGAGGCCTCGAGTCGATCGGTCAGACACTTAGTCGAACCGATGGCTAGACTAGGAAGCATATAGTCAGCCCATGGTTTTCTTTATGTTGCACAGCCTAGATACACATAGGATGTAGGGCCCACCTGCATTAGCTTAAGGCTAAACAACCTGCATTAGTTAGGACATATAGAGAGTCGTAAAAATCACAATCCACTTGAATTTAACCAATCGCACAAAAAGCTTTAAAAACTAGTCGAGTCTAGTTGATCGAGTCTAGGATAGCGGTCCTAGAGGTTTAGGCATTGTAGTTTAGCATAGGACACCGAACTACGTTGGCTCTGATTCTTCCCGAGGCCGGGATACGTAGTGCAGCTAGGATGGATGGCCATCCTGGTCCGAGTCAAGTCCTGCATTAGAATTTTAGGATTTGTCTTGTCGAGTCGTGTTGTGTTGTGTGTTTTGCTGTGTTTTCTTATTTTTATGTACAGATCTTATACCTTTAGCTGTAACATGCATGTGCTTGTCCACCAGAACTTAGACACCAATTAGGCATGTCACTCATAACCTAGCTATTCTTAGGCGACATATCTTTCATTTCTTTTGTGTGTGCTTCTTATTCATCTCCGAGACATGCATGATTAGCTAGACGTTATCTCGGAGATATTCGTTCCCATTTCGCATGATTTTCGCCCAAAACTCTTCAAAATTAATAATAAATGGCATAAGAGACCAGGTGCTAGCACTTGGGCGAATTGGGGGCGCCTAATCCCTTCCCCATTCGTCATCAGGCACGAACCCTATTTTATATCTCTGGTTATCCGTTGCAACAGAGCACAGCATGGGATCTAGGGCCCACTTCCTTGGATGGCGACTCTTTCTTTGTTTAAGGTGCGCCTCGAATCTGGGCTGGTCCCCGAATCGAGAGGTATCTCACTTTATATCGCCGCTCATGCTGTGAGGGGCACTCTTTCGAGGGTTCCTTGGTGGGGCTCTCCTTCACGTGGATGATCTAGAGACTCGCGCGGGGGCCCGTCCCCTCACGCCCGTCCCGGATCTGGTTCCACACCAATATACTATGTGTTTATCAAAGTATGATTGTGACCAATATACTAAGTGTTTATCTCCCTTGTGTAATAATTTACAAGTCTTTGAGGGATTATTTTTTTTGAAAAATGACAGTTTCTATTCAGATTTCAATCTTTCAAACACCTTGACAAGGGAGTGGAACCAGGAGTCCCAAAAAAAAAAAAAAAAAAAAACCTGTGGTATGACATCAGAAACCCAGAAAATCCCTCTATTCCAACCCCAACTCCATACCGACCGGGTTACAACTACTCCATTTGTATAGAGATCACCAGAAAGACCTAAAGTTCTAGCATTGTCCCGAACGCCACGGAAACCACCCTTCTTCCACAAAAATCTAGCGGCATCTCAGCACTAAACTGCTCACCTAGGAAAAACACTTCTCCAGCTCCTCCAGAATGTGCTCGATTTGGAAATCCGGCATGTCTCTGAGAAGATCCTCCGGAACCATTTCCAGGAAACCGGGACTCTTTCTACTAGCAATTCTTTCTTCCACCAGCAGGATGCCCACCGCCTTGTTAGCTTCCCACTGCCGCTTCCTCGCAACCCTTTCTTCGTTCATAATTAATTTGAAGAAATGATGTTTATGCAGCGGCGAATGGGTATCTTTGACCGTAGCTGCCCCACAAAGGCTATGGAATGTCCAAGGATAATCTTGAGTCTCTAGCTTAAAAAATTTCCATTGCTTCCTGAGAAGATCTCCCGACATCTCTTTATGAGTTGGGTCAATGGATGCCCTCTCTTCATCATAAACCATCGTCCTCATCCTGTTAAGAATTTTTTCTAAAACCAAGATCTCCATAAACAACCTCCTATTCCAACCTCCGGAGCATGAAGGTGAATCGTGTTGCGTTCGACTGTCCATTCTTGCTTGGTTGAGGATGAGAGCGGATCACCCAAGACTCCAAGGGGATTCCAATGGACTCTCCTTGCCTCTTTATGTAAGGATTATCGTCCAATAGCCGTCCTCCAGTATCCACTATCGCTTATAGATACTTCCCTTCAAAATACGGGACTATTAATGTCCTCTAGCCCAAAACCATACCTTTACAGCTTCCCTCTCCTTGATAATAGAGCTATATAAAGTGAACTATACTCAACACACGGAAGAACGCTTAGAAAAGGTAACCTAATCCTGACGGAATGCTTCTTTTCGTACCAAAATGTTAGATAGTTAAGGAATGTAGCCTCCTACCCCATACTCAAAAAATAATAATATACGGGAAACTTCTATAGCCTCAAACCTAGTGAATATACTATAAGATGGGGCCCCCACTCCCCCGAGCCCAAAAACTTCATCTGGGACAATGACTAGAGGAGGCCAATAGTGGCTTATCCATAGGCAAAGCCTACCCTGGGCGTATGGGAAAATGTTTTGAGTGATATTGGAAACCGGCTAAAAGATTTCTCCTTTATCTGTACTAAAGTAGATCCCGAGGGTTTCTCCAATTTCCTTTTAAGAAGCTTTCCTTTAGAACTAGCCTTCTTGGCCTTGAATTTTAATCCAAGATGGCTCAACCTAGAAGCTCGAGTTTTGAAAGATCCTAAAAATTTCTTAGTTTTAAAACATGACCAGATTTGTTACTCTTCTTGGTGGGACGATCCATCCAACCATCTTTTCTTGTGTGTGTGTGGGGGGGGGCAAGAAGGTCATTTGACTTAGAGTCGAGCCCGTCAGAAAACGGGCAAGTTTGACCAAAACTCTTGTTCCTAGATCCCACCACACCTTTCTCTGATCCATTCTTGAGCAGCGCGCCATTGGAATTTGGTTGGTCGGATTTGAAATCCATTCTTGAGCAGTGCGCCATTGGAATTTGGTTGGTCGGATTTGAAATTTGAATTCAGCGTGGGTCCCAAAAGTTCGCCGAAGAGCCAACCCTGCAACTTCGGAAGATCTTCGAACGGTGGCACTATCGAATTACCCAAACCATCGAGACCCGAAGAGGTTTCAACCAAAGAAGGCAACCGCCCCTTAGAGCTGGAAGGCTCGAGATTGGTTGGGCACTCACCTATTTCGCTTGAATTTCAATTCTAATGGTATAGTCGTGGTCTAAAATCTTGATTTTAACAAAGGTACCTTAAAACTTCCATCAGGGAGGTAGGATTTTGGCCGATACAAAGCTCATGCAGTGCTGGTGGTTCCCTTCCATCTTTGTCTCCAGAACCTTACCAAAGAGGCTCCCTATAGCCTCCACGTTGATATGGCCCAAGCATGTAATGGGATACCATAGAAGTAGACCCAGAGAGCTTCCATACCTTGAAGAAAATCCCTACTCCAAGGTGAGAGAGAGAGCAATTGATTCCCCAAAGCCTCAGATCCCTTAGTGAGGATATTTAAGGCCTGTTTTTCTGATTCGAACATAAAAAGAAACTCGTCCTTTGCCAAGATGCAGGGGCAATGTAAGGATGAGATTCCCAATGCTTTTGCGCCCAAAGCCAAAGATCCTCTAAAGTCCCATTATGATCACTCTTTTTCCCTATCAGGCAAGCTTTTAGGGTATCCATTCGTACTTCTACTTCCCTTCCCGAGATGAATAAGGATGAAATCCCTCCATCCGCATGTGAGGAGATTTTACCAATGTCAGGCCACCGCTCGCCCTCACTACAATCAACCTCCAGAGGGGGTGATAGACTAATACGGGTCATCCACTTTGAAGGGTTTTTACTTTTTAGCCTGCTGACACCAACGGCATTTTTCCCGCCACTTGAAGTTGAAGTACTTACAAGAGGGGCAAAACCAGTCCCCATGCAAGGGCCTACTCTTTTCTTAGCTCCCCATTTGGAGTCCCCCCCTCCCCACATACAGGTGTGGGTAACTACTCTCAAGTAGCGAAACAGTTGGAGAGTTCATTTTCCCTTTTTCTTGCTTGCATCGTCTGCACATTTTTCGCCAATTGAAGTTATAGTAGTTGCAGTAAAGACACGGCCAGTCACCCGCGCATGTACTCGACTTATCCCTAGCATCCTTTTCCACAGACTTGCCCTTTAGGATCTCGGCTGATAGCTTTGGAGCCAAAAAACTCTCCTCCATCGTCCCCGCTTACAGTGATGAATGTGAAGATAAGTCTTTGAGGGATTAGATAGTTTTCCTACTATATTCTTCTAGAGAGATATTTTGTGAGCTTCAATTGTATATCTTTGAGAGAATCTTCTCTTGTTTTGTAATTGGTGAGAAGGCACCATATCAACAATAGGATTGGTGAGAAGGCACCGGATCAAGCTTCAGAGTCAAAGCTTGGGGATAAAGTTTTGGGAATGGTAAGAAGGCAGCGGATCAACCTTCGGTTTGTAACGATTTGATCTTCACCTATAAGAAGAATGGTCCAGTGAAGGCACAAGGAGGGAATATCCTCGAACCACTATAAAATCCCAGTGAAATATCTCACTCTCTTTCTCTTTATTTATATTTATCTTGCATTGGATTTTATATTCAAGTTCGTTAATTTTATTTTGTTCTTGCATTAATTGTAAAATTGTTTTAAAAAGAACAAGGTTTTCAACTAGACCCAATCCTCTCTCTCTCTCTCTCTCTGCTGTAACTAGGCCAACAAAGATAGTGACCAGGGAAGCATTGATGAATTGAATAAATATTTGCTGCAACACTTATAGGCAAATGATTTGGATCAGCTACAATATTTTCACGGGACTGAAGTAGCTAGATCTCAGTTTGGTATTATTTTGTAACAAAGTTAAGTATGCTACAAATTAGTTGTTAGAGACTAGTTTTTTGGGTACTAAGCTTCTTGATCTCCTATGGATCCAAATTTCAAGTTGTTTTAAGATCACGGAGACCCTTTTGAGGACCTTGGCTGATACAAACATCTTATTTTGAAGATTATTTACTTGATCATTACACGTTTTGCAAAAAACAAAGGTGCAGTAAGTCTATGCACTCACTAAGAGTTTGTCACTGGCTAGTAATTTGTCGCGTCATACAGTACCTAACAAGTGCCCCATGGGTGAAGGCATTATTTTCAAGCCAAACAGTCACTTGAGCATTGAGAATTATTTTTATGCTGATTACGCAACGTCTCTTTCTGATAAATGATCTACTACATGTTGTATACCTTGTTGGAGGAAATTGGGTGATTTCAAAAAGCAAACGCAGAGTTCCATTGTCAAATCTATCGCAGATGCCAAGTATAAGGCAATGGCTCATACAACGTGTCAGTTAATGTAATGGTAGATTCTTGTGCTTGAAATGGGTTTTAAGGTTGAGAAGCCAATGAAAATAGTTTGTGGCAACAAAGAGGATACTAACATATCATCGTAGACTATTAAAATCGGGCGACTTGGGTATTAGAAGGTTTTATGAGATGAACTTAGCTCTCCTAGGGAAGTGGCTTTGGAGATTTGGGGAGGAGAGCCAGCATTTGTGGGTTCCGTTTGATTAGAGATAAATATGGGATTATTCCTGGAAATTGGGGGTCCGATGTTAAGTTTAAGTATAAGAGGGTGATAGTGTGGAGAGATATCTTGAAACAAAGTGTTAAATCAAAATAATGGGATTCGATTCAGGGTGTACTCAGGGGAAAGGGTCAGATTCTGGACCGATTTGTGGTGTGGGGAGTCCTCGCTTAAAGTTTTATTTCCTGACCTCTTTTTTATCACACTAAACAGGGAGGCATGGGTGTCGAATTATATGTCGAATGGGGAAAATGGTATTGCAAGGAACTTTAACTTCCGCGGGAATTTCTTCGATTGGGAGCTAGAGAGGATAGCTCGATTATTGGAGATTCTTGATTCGCAGTACATCAGTTGTTTTGGGGTGGACAAGAGAGTTTGGATTTTGTGCACTTGAGGGGAGTTCAATGTTAAGTCCTTTTACCTTTAGTTCACCCCTTGCACAGGATCTTTGCAGGCAGCTAAAGTTTGGACCTTCCCAGCTCCTCCCAGGTTTTGCGCTTTCAGTTGGACCGTGGTTCTCGACAAGATTCTCACGGTTGACCACCTACGAAGTCGTAAAATGTGGATAGTGGATCATTGTGTTTTATGCATTGAGGCCGGGGAATCTGTGGATCACCTTCTTTTGCACCATAAGTTTGCTCGATTTGTGTGGAGTAGGGTCCTTCAGAGATTTGGTTTGGAGTGGGTGTTTCCCGCTAAGTTGGAGGATTTGGTCTTTTGTTGGGAGTTCTCTCCTTGGTGTCACAAAGGCAAAATTTTATGGAAGCTATCCTTGCTTGCTACGATTTGGTCCAATTGGAAGGAAAGAAACGCTAGAATTTTCAAAAGTATAAAGAAAAGCCCCCACCTTGTTTCCTCATTAGTCTTTTCCCTAACCATTTCTTGGGCCAGAGCTCTCCCTATGTTTAGATTTATTTCAACTTATTACCTTCGTCATGGCTGGGGGGTGGTGTGTTCTAGTAGTAATAGTGAGAAGATCGGTGGCCCTACGTAGAGTCCTCCTCCCTAGGTTTCCTTACAATCAACTTTGACGGATCGAGTTTAGGTAACCCCGAGCCCTCAGGGATTGGAGATCTTCTTAGAGATGAGCACGACACCACGATCTAGGCATTTTCGGGTCCTATAGGTGTGGCAGATTCAAACGAGGTGGAAATTTGGGCGGCTATACACGGTGTCAGGTCTGCCGAGAATAGCGATTTGGCTAAAGTAATCAAGGAAGGTGATTCGCTTAATGTCATAAGGTGGCTCTAAGGAAGTAAGACTTTTCCTTGGAGATTTGCTACTTGGATCGATGAGATTAAGGACCAGATTAGAGGATTGGATGTGGCTTTTATTCATGTCAAAAGATCTGCAAATGCAGAGGCGGACAAATTAGCTAGAGATGGGGTGGGAAGGCAGGAGTTGGAACTTTTTGATTTCCTTCCTCCTTAAGGGATTTTCTTGGTGTATCCTATTGCTCTTGTATTGTTCTCTTGGGTCGACCTTCTCGGTCGGCTTTGTACTTTATTTCTTTATCTCTATTAATGACATTTTACCAGTAAAAAAGATTGTCATTTTATTTAGGAAAAAATTTTAGACAAACAAATATATACTCCATACGTGAAGTCTAGAAGTCAATTGGTAGACATATTACTAACACATTGGCCAAGATCATTTCCAAAAGATGTTTTCCAAGCTAAGCATGGGCGATGATATGCTCCAATTGTAGGGTGAGTATTATTTCTAATCCATTTATCATTATTTTTTATGGTGTAAAGGTTAGAATAGTCTAGTCATTATGATTTCACTTATGAGTGGCACTCTAGCAATATTGGATGAATCTCTTTTTAATAAAAGCTATGGAGAGAAATCATGGGGCTTGATACACACTGTTGAGAGAGGTAGAGAAAAGAGAGAAAGTAAAGAGTGAGAGAAAAGATTGAGTTAGGGTTCTCCCCCTCACTCATGTAATATAAATAATAAAGAGTGAAGTACAAAGACAAGTATGCCCTTGGGCATTACAATAAAGACCTAAAGACTTGTTAGCACTTCCCCTCAAGCTGGAATGTAGATATCTAACATTCCTAGCTTGTTACAATTATCAACTAACTTAGCTCTACTTAGAGGCTTCGTGAACATGTCTGCTAATTGATCTGTAGATCTGGTAAACACAGGAGATATGTAGCCTCGCTGAATCAAATCTCTAATGAAATGACAATCCACATCAATATGTTTGGTCCTCTCATGGAAGACTGGATTCGTGGCAATGTAAATGGCGGATTTGTTGTCACAGTATAACTGAGCTGGAGAAGAAGAAGGAGGAAATCCAATCTCTGAAAGTAAGGAACGTAGCCACATGAGTTCGCCACTCGTATGAGACATAGCTCTATATTCTGCCTCGGCACTGGATTTAGACACGTAATCTTGTTTCTTACTTCTCCATGAAACAAGATTATCTCCAATAAAGGTGCAATATCCTGTAGTAGACCGCCTATCAGCCGGAGATCCTGCCCAGTCTGCATCAGTGTATCCTTCAATTATCTGGTGCCCATGCCTCTGAAATAACAACCCTTTACCTAGCGAACTCTTCAGATATCTCAATATCTGAAGTACAGCAGCCCAGTGTGAAGTGCGAGGTGAGCTCATATCCTGGCTAACAGCGCTAACTGCAAAGGTAATATCTGGACGTGTAACAGTAAGATAAATGAGCTTACCAACTAAGCGTCTGTATCGCCCTGGATCTTCTAACAGGACTCCCTCCTCATAGAGTAATTTCATATTCTGGTCCATAGGAGTTGAGGCAGGCTTGACTCCCAAACAACTTGTCTCATCAAGAAGATCCAGAACATCCTTCCTCTGTGAGAGGTAGATACCCCTAGTCGAATAGGCAACCTCAATGCCAAGGAAATACCGAAGACGACCCAAATCCTTAGTAGAGAACTCTGTCTGAAGGAAGGATTTGAGCCTCTGAATGCCACCTGTATCGCTACCAGTGATAATGATATCATCGACATATACTATCAACAGAACACAACCAGCCTGAGACTGAAACTGAAGACGGAGTGATCAACTGCGCACTGCTTCATGCCAAAGCGAATAAGTGTAGCACTGAACTTCCCAAACCAGGCTCTCGGAGATTGTTTGAGACCATAAATGGATTTCCTCAAACGGCAAACAAGAGATATCTCCCCCTGAGCAACATATCCAGGAGGTTGCTCCATATAGACCTCTTCCTCCAAATCACCATGAAGCATTCTTTACATCCAATTGATGAAGATGCCAGCCATGATTCACAGCAAGGGATAGCAGGACACGGACAGAAGGAATTTTCGCAACTGGTGAAAAAGTCTCGCCATAATCAATCCCATATGTCTGCGTGTACCCTTTGGCAACAAGTCGAGCCTTAAGGCGCTCAACTGTGCCATCAGGAAGGTGCTTGACTGCATAAACCCAGCGACAACCAACGGGGCGAGCACCATATGGTAGAGGGACATCAGTGTCAGCACTGGATGTCAAAATGACATCCCCCGAGGTCCCTACCCAAGTTAGGTGTCCTGAATCTAACTTCTGATAACCCGAAGTCCCTCCCCAAGTCCGATGTCCTAAACCTGACTTCCGATGACCCTCCCGGGTGTTAGTAACGACGTCCATCCCGGGGTTCGTCCTAACGGTCTTATTTTTTTTTAAATCGTCGGCGAGAGGTTTCCATTCAATGACCTGACAGCAAGATTCCTCGGTGAGGGCTGTACGCCCTAGGATCTGATGTGTGTCATGCAAGCCTATCATTAGTCTCTAGTGACAAAATTTTGCTGTCTCCTTACTTTGGCATTCAGGTGCCTTGCACCCTCTACCAAAGAGGGGCATCTGTAGACACCCAATTTTGTCAAGGTAGTATTAGTGATAGGTGTAGCGAGGAAGAACCTTATGACGAGTCCTAGAGCGCTAGCTGTGTTTCTCTCAATCTCTCTTCAAGGTGTTTTACAAAAGGAAATGGTTTTAAGAAAATCTTGTTATCCTGTAGAGAACCTCAGAAGGATTGTTTTTATAGTACCCGCCTTTTTCGGCAACCAAAACGCTTATTTCTACATAGCACCCGCCTTTTTCAGGCAAACTAAAGAAAATTTTGTTTCCCAAGACCAAGCAATATTAGGTTCATTGGAAAGTACGTGAAATGACGAATCCAACGCACCTGACCGCTCGTAAGTCGGAGTTCAAACGAAGACGTTACGCCCGTTTTAAAAAACTGGAGAAGAGACGAACTATCGCGGAGACAGGGATGACATCACCCTACTTTATGGGGATGATGTCACCCCCAAATTCATCCCCCTCCCCTATAAATAGGAGAGGGGGGATAAGGGTTCTCTCTCTTTCTCTCTCTCTCTCTCTCTCTCTCTCTCTCTCTCTCTCTCTCCTCTTTTGGATTTTCTCTCCCCCCTATGTGATTAGATATAGAACCCTGCTTGGGTGTATTTCTAAGGTGAGACATATAATCCTGCTTGGGTGTATTACTAAAGCCCCAAACCCCTGCAGAAATTTAGAAAAACCCTAGTTAGCTTGCTTTTTAGAAGGGAGAAAGTAGAGAAACACTAGGTAGCTCTCACTGGGCGTCGGCACTGCGCCGAAATTTTGAAGGTTCGGATCGACATCCTCTTTTTGTGCCGTTGTTCTGTCAAATTTCGCAGAACTACGAGCTACTTTTCAATAGTAGCGTCGTTGTTCAGCTGAAATCTCGACAAACTCAGAGGCGATTCGGCTACACAGCGCCGTTACGCCGCCGATTTCTTCGCAGCCTCGAAGGCCCCTCTGAAACAAGCGCGGTTACGCTGCCCAATTCTCACTGGTAAGATATAATTTATTTTTCACTCGTGTGTTTACAAAACGGGTAGGGTGGATTTCATCATCAGTGATGTCAGGCCCCTCTACATGGCCCTTTTCTACTTTCTGCAATTTACCTTTCAGTTGAGTATTTACAAAATGGGTATGGGTGGGTTTCATCATTTGTGATGTCAAGCCCCTCAACCTGCCCCTTTACTACTTTCCAGTTGTATTTACAAAATGGGTATGGGTGGGTTTTATCATCCGTGATGTCAAGCCCCTCAACCCCCTCTTACTACTTTCCAGTTGTATTTACAAAACTGTTAGGGTGGGTTTCATCATTTCTGATGTCAAGCCCCTCTACCTGCCTCTTACTAATTCTAGCACTTTACTGCTTTCTATACTTTTACATTTGCACAGTAAGGTACGAGGTTGAGATGTCAAAGAGACTTGTTCCGCTACGGCCGAGCGCTCGAGATAAAAATCCCTCCGACTTGGTTTTACTTTCTGCACTTTACTACTTTAAGAAAGTAAGGTATGTGGTGGTGAATAAGTTCTCCGGCCCACTTCGAATTTATATAAATGTCATTATCTTTATTTTGTTTTACTTTCTGCACTTTATTGCTTTACAAAAGCCCATGTCTGATTGGCCTGAAGGGCCTGCATCTCAAGATCCATAGCCGCCCGCCAGCCTTGATGATCAAGTGCCTCCTGTAGAGTCTTAGGTAGAGAAATAGAGGACAAAGACGAAACAAAACTACGAAATACAGGGGTGAGAAAGTCATAAGACACAAAAGAGGAAATGGGATGAGCAGTACTGCGAGACCGAGTGCGAGAGGCAATGGGAGAGTCAGAATGTACCTCAGAAGTGGGGATCTCCGGCTGAGATGATGATGGCTCGGGCGGGGCTGAATGAGCAGCAGATTTGGCCCGACGCTGATACTGCTTCAATGATTGAGGTAGAGGGGCTGCACAAGGCGCTGACGTCGGCATAACAATAGAATCAACTGTAGGGGAGGAACTGGACACCGGAGGTGTAGAAACAGGGATGGGATCAGGAAGAATGGGAAGAGGAAGAACAGGAGTATGCGAGGAATCCTCCTGAAGTGTAGAGGGGGAGGGATCCAACGAGATGGACGGACTAAAAAATGATTGAGTCTCAAAGAATGTAACATCCGTCGAGACAAAGGATTGTCGCAGGCGAGGGCTGTAGCAACGATAACCCTTTTGGGTCCGAGAGTAACCTAGAAAGATACACCGTTCAGCCCGAGGATCCAACTTATCTAATCCTGACCCAAGAACGTGGACAAAACAGAGACAGCCAAAAACTCGAGGTGTAAGAGGGAAAGGGTCAGAGGTAGGACGGAGAGGTGCCACCAAGGACCTAAGAGGGAAGCCTATTCGCCAGGTAGCATGCTGTGAGTACAGCATCAGCCCAATAGGTCTTAGGGACCCGCATCTGAAAGAGTAGTGTCAGGGCCCCATCTAACAAGGAGCGAAGCTTCCTCTCAGCCACTCCATTCTGCTGAGAGGTATGAGCACATGAGGATTGATGAAGAATGCCTCGCGAAGAGAGGAATTCCTGAAAACCATTTGAGTAAGAGAATATTCATTTGCATTGTCAGTGCGAAGACATTGGATAACACATGAGAATTGATTACTAACTTCAGCATAAAAATCACGAAACACAGAAAAAACTGTAGAACGATCTTTTATTAAATAAGTCCATGTCATACGTGAATAGTCATCAATAAAGACCACAAAATAGCGAAATCCAAATAAAGAGGTAGTCCTCGCAGGACCCCATACATCAGAATGAACAAGACTAAAGGATGTGAAGCCCGACTAACAGTCCTAGAGGGAAATGGCACACGATGATGCTTCCCAAGTTCACAGGCCTCACACTGAAAAGACCTAACAGATGAAGAAGGAACGAAGGGAATCCTGTGTAAACGCTCCATAGACGGGTGACCTAGACGGCAGTGCCACTGGTATGCATAGACCGAGCCATGTAGAATCGGATGGGACGAAGTGCAGTCGAGACGATAAAGACCATCCACCTCACGGCCCGAGCCAATCGTCCTCCCAGTCGAGAGATCCTGAAAAGACAATATGAAGGAAAAATGAGATAGAACAATGAAGATGCTTTGTTAATTGACTAGCAGAAAGTAAACTGAAAGGTGACTTGGGGACACAAAGCACAGATGATAATGTAATGCCTGGTGAAGGGGAACAACTGCCAACACCAGTGATAGGAGAGGTACTCCCATCAGCAAGAGTAATAGAACGTGAAACAACATGATGAAAATCATGTAAGGATGACTGGGTACCTGTCATGTGATGAGATGCTCCTGAATCAATAATCCAGGAGCTAGAACTAGAGAGGAACGAAGCAGGAGAACTACCTGGCTGAACAAGACCAACAGTAGGAGAACGGCTGGCAAACCTGAAACGCTGTAGCTCATCATAGTCAGCACGAGAGACGACCATCTGATCGGTCGGAGTAGCCAGTGGTGTCTGTGAGGGGCTGTCAATAGGAGCAGGCGAATCTGGAAGGGCAAGATGTGCAGTACGGCCCTGACGAGGATCTGGAGTGTGACGCAGCTCAGGATGGAGATCAAAGCATATCTCGTGATAGTGACCCTCACGCCTACAATCAGTACAACAGGGCCGAGCTCCACGGCCACCCTCTCGACCGCCGCCACGTCCTCCTCGGCTAGTATCGCGACCACGGCCGCGACCAAAAATGCCTCCTCCTCGGGAAGGGCGGTCAGCGGCTCCATAAGCAGCAGTAGTCGAGACATCCACGGGAGTACGAACAGTAATGCCAAGTGCACACTGCTGAGCTCATAAAAGTACCTCCTGAAGAGTGGGTACAGTACTAGACCCAAGAATGTGTTGTCGAAGATGAGTGAACTCTGATCCAAGACCCTCAAGGAAATGAACAACACGGAGCTGATCCCGCTGTCTGGCTGCCGTGGTAAGATCAGTGGTGAGAGGCATAAGAGCATCCAGCTGCTGGCAATAAGAGACAAACTGTCTGTAGTAATCATGGACTGTAGAATCACCACGCCTGTGACCCATCCATTGCGAATAAGTGTCGCAGAGACGGGCGACATTCCCCTCACTAGAATATAATGCCGCAGTGTGCTCCCATATCTTTTTGGCAGTAGGGAGATCCATCATGGTGCTAGCAATGGCAGGGGTCATACTCTGCCATAGAAGTGTATGAACAAGGGCATCATCTACATCCCAATCATCAAAGGTAGGGTCAGTCTCAGGAGGGGGATCACGATGAATAATAGAAATCTTTCGTCGGCCTTCAGATATGTCTCCACAGCAATCTTCCAAGTCCAATAGTTGGATCCATCAAGACGGGAAGTGGTAATCGGTGGGAATGACGCATCCACCGAAGACAAAGACGACGACGCAGCCTAACGCGGGTGGGAACTAGTAGCCATAGCTGGAATACGAATAGTAGGGTCCTCAATACGAGGGGTATCTTCCATAAGAGACCGAGAAGAAGACTGAAGAGGACCAACAACGAGTAGGTAGAGACAAGGATGAAGACTATAAGCAAGCTAATAGACCGCGGCTTCGTGAGGACAACATATGCATAAGGGAGGCATGAGATAGCCTCACGACATAAAGACAAAGTCGAGACAACTCCGAGCCACAAACATCACAATGATGTAAGTACAAATCCAGAACAACACCATGAAGATAGTGATCAAGCCGAACAAGAAAATCTAGGGCATAGCTATGACCCAAAAGAGGAAGAAGAGATTATGATGGATCAGATTAGGGCAAGGAAGAGTGGGGAAAAGAGGGTATTGTAGCAGGAACGGTAGCGATGTACTGTAACGATTCACTGTAGCAGTACTGTAGCAATGAATGGAGGGGTTATGGTTAGGGTTAGGGATGGAGAAGATGGAGGTGGAGGTTAAGGTTAGGGTTAGGGAAAAAAGAAGGAAAAAAAAGAAAAGAAAAAGAAAGAAAGAAAAATGGCCCTAGGCATCCATGCCCTAGAGCTCTGATACCATGTTGATAGAGGTAGAGAAAAGAGAGAAAGTAAAGAGTGAGAAAAAAGATTGAGTTAGGGTTCTCCCCCTCACTCATGTAATATAAATAATAAAGAGTGAAGTACAAAGACAAGTATGCCCTTGGGCATTACAATAAAGACCTAAAGACTTGTTAACACACACAATTCGCAACCTCATGAGCCTCGACTTCTCTCACCCTTCCCTTTTCTCCCACCCTTCCCTTTCGTAATCATTTTCTTCTTCTTCTTCTTTTTGAATGGCCAAGAATTACACTAAAAAAAGACCGAGATGATCAAATAAAAATACACTGAGGAAAGAAAACCGAAAAGATAGCAAGAAATTACAAGGAGAGTAAAAGAAAGAAGAAACAAAAAACAAAAGAAGGAAGTCATAATTCTCCAACGCCCCCAAGGAACTCCTCTCCTAGCAAGATTATCCGCCGCCTCATTAGCAGATCTTCTAATACGATGAAAACCAATTGACGAGGAGCCCAAGATGTCACGAATCTCATCGAAAATCATAGAAAACCCCAAGGGACGACTTTAGAACCACACAACCAACGGGTCACATTCAAGGAGTCCCCTTCTACCACCATCTTATCCAAATTAACTCTTCTCCCCCCCCCCCCCCAAAAAAAAAATAAATAAATAAATAAAAACAAATTTAAGCGTTGAAAGGCCCCGCACACCTCTACCTCACTAGAGTCAGCCACCCCAAGAGGACCCGCAAAATCCCATCTAACCACCCCGGAGTCATCTCTAAGGGCACCCCCAATCCCCGTAGGACCAGGATTGCCCAAACTAGATCCATCAAATTTAAGCTTTAAAAATCCAAAAGCCGAGGGTTCCCTGTTAGAGTATATGCCCTAAAAAGCCAGTAGAATGACATTTATTAATCAATAAAGATTTATTTCATGACATGAATGGGTAATTATATTAATGAATGTGTGTGATGAACTTGTTTATTGACACATGTTCGTCTTTAGGTAGCGTAGCAGAAATGTCATGCTCAAAGGATTCACAGATCCAGGAGGGCAAGGAGATATGGCATCTCGGTTCTATGCAAGCCTTAATAGTTCCTAGTTGTGAAAGAGACTGGGCTCTTTCTGTATACAACTAGCACCAGTCTTGCCTACATGCACGTGTCGTGAGGTGACTTATCTCGGTCATCTGGGTAGTGGACCCTGAGCAAGAAGAGTAGGTCCGACGATTGAATCGCGCAATCGAACCGGATCAAATATAGATCAACTTGTGGACAAGAGAGTATAAAGTTGTTCTTTCATACAGGACCCTTCACACGTCCTTAGACCTAAGGGATCTTATTGGTTTGTCAGCCCATTTTAGGGTCTTAATCTATCTCATAGTGATTCTAGTTTAGAGTCACATTCGAATAGAGCTATACCTAGAACAAACCTTCGAGACCAATAGTGATACTCAAAAAGGGATTCTTCACCCTAAAATTTAGGGATTGACATCTACAATTTTGTCAGAGCAATGGGCTTATTAAATAACTTGGCCAGGCGAATTTGATAAAAAGTTTATTGGAATGTTTTATGAAATATTGAAATGTTTTCAAAGGATTTTACAAATGCATTTGAAGGCCGAACACCGCTTGAGCAAAATAGTATACCAAGAGTGGGCCAAGGGGATAAGTGTCCACCCCCCGTATGACTCAACTCAGTAGATGTAGTCAAGAAGAAAAGACCTGCACATACAAGATATGATTAGGGGTAAGAGGATCAGACGGTCATCTTCAGGGTTACGTCTCGATGGAGGCCACTGACCTAATACGAGTGTAGTTTAACTACAGAGCGAGATCGCAGTGGGGCCCACCATTGGGTTCTGCAGGATCGGCCGTCGGATCCCTGCGACGATCCCACTCATAACTCGAATGACCCGATAACATCCAAACGGATCAGGGTTCCGTATTTTATGTAATTGCACGGACGGATATGATCTTTTTGATCAATGTAGATATTAATTAAGTAAATATATATGTATATATAATGATATATATATATATATACATGTCTTTGTTAATAGTTAACAAGAGACAATGAGAGAATTTTTCGAAGACAAATTGGAGCCGAAATAACTCCAACTGGATGTGAGTTAGTAATTAGTTAAATGGATAATTAATTATTAATTAATTATTCATTTATTATACTTTATTATATATTATTAATACGATTAATAATATGTATAGTAAAATGAAATCGAATTGTGTATAGTTATTCCCAAACTAGTTTTGCAAAAGTTGTGGAATTGGAACGGAATTGAGAATTCAGATAGGACTACCTATTTGGATAAGGTTTGCACGGCCCACCACACTCCCAGATCAGTAGGAGAGCTGGGAAAAAGAGTCTCAATTTCTCAAGGACTCTGAGTTGCACTCAAACTCCTCTTTGGATAAGAATTGCTAAATTGTAGGATCTACAAAGCAAAAAATTTCTTTCCAACACCAACTCCTAGGAGATAAGGCCACAAGGGCTAGAGAGAGACATCAATAAACGTTTTCCTAAGTATCTTGGGCGTCCCCACAAAGCCTTAGATGTTTGGGAAGAGTCCCAATTCATCAAGGAGTCTTAATGCAACTAGTCTTCGTATTGGTTAGGAATTGTGAGAGATAAACAAGGGAAAGATCAAACCAAGCTCTTCTTATTATTTAAGAGAAAGGGCTGAACGAATTTTAGAAGTATTCCCTCTCCAAAATTCGCCAGCCACTCCTCCCCACCTTCGAAAAAATCATTTTTCACACACACACTCTCTCTCTCTCTACATCTCTTCCAATTGTTGGAAATTCACCCTATAGTTTCAAAAAGAAAGGCTTCCAATATAATTCTCTGATCTTTATATGAAAGGTACTGATTAGATCAGACCTTAAAGAAGTGAATAAGTGTTATTCACATCCACGATCAACGGTGCAAAGAAAATAGTACATCGGTTCAACTTGTAAGGTTTGCAGCGTTCAGAACGATCGCAACTGTTCGAGGAGTACATCAAGCAGCAAGGTTCCTTGATTTCTTCTTCAAAGAGGTATTTATTTATCTTTAATTAACATAATTAACTAATCTAGACTCTAGGATCTTGGGCACTAGCAAGATCGAAAAGAAAATTTAAAGTTCTATGCGGTTTTTATTCCGCTGCGCATAGCGATCTTGCCGGAAGGGGATAACATTCCTTCATTCCCACCACTGCACAACTGTGCAACTGTGGGCCGCACTTCTGAGCTAAAAGATACCTCCCTCCACCCATTCCAGAGGTCAAAAGCGGACACAAACATGAAGCAAGGTATCGAATCCTAAGAAATTCTTAAGGCAATCACCTTCAGGAACAAGAACAGATGATGGGAGCTCTTGGCATGACCTTTGAAGACCTCAGTGTTCCTCACTTTACAAAGAACCCAGATAACTGCAAGGAATGAGACATTCTACAAAATCTGGCCTTTCCTCTATCAAGGGACCAACTGCCAACTTTCTAATAAATCACTAAGGTGTAATGGAAACACCAAACAAATACCAAATCTACCCAAAATGCCACTCCAAATTTTCCGCGCTACTTAGCAATGAATCAATAGGTGAACAACCGACTCTCCAGCCGCAATGCATAAAGAACAAGGATCAACAATCATAAGGACACAAGATAGTGACGAAATATACTCAACTAGAACTTGAGAAAATTTTACCCACTGAACAGGATCAAAATAAACACGCTGTCAAACCTAAGAAAAATATACATTGTGGTCGCACATGGTGGCAATTTGCTTTTATCAAGAACCTATGATAGCACTCACTAACATGGAGTAGTAGCGAACCCAATTTGTAAAAGATTATTTTCCATCCGTAGAGGCGCAACCACAAACTTTCTAGCATGGCAGATAGTATCTTAGAAACAAACACATTTACCCTTCGCATCATCGTATCACTGTACTGCCTTTAAAAAGCAAACATGAAAACTAATACTATGGAATTGTCCAGTTAGTTCATTCTGATGGAAACGATTTTCATATATATATATATATATATATGAGAAAAGAGTTCCTACACCCTAGTGTAGATAAGTTATCTACACCCTAGGCTTAAAATATAGTGGGGGCCACATTGTTTGGGTGATCCAAAGCATTCATTTGATGGGCCCTCACATGATAGGGTGTGCCCAAAAAAATCAGCTTGATAGGATCATCCCAACCCTATGATTTGTGGAGGTAAAAACGGACTTGTATAAACCTTCACAAATCTGTCCATTTTTTACTCCATAATTCGAAGGGTTAGGGAGATCCTATGGAGCTGATTTTTTGGGCACACCCTATCTATGTGAGGGCCCATCAAATGAATGCTTTGGATTACCCAAACAATGTGCCCCCCACTGTATTTTAAGCTAGGGTGTAGATAATTATATATATATATATATATATATATATATATATATATATATATATATATATGTGTGTGTGTGTGTGTGTGTGTGTGTGCCCCGCAACACACCTACAAATTTTCAGGGAATAGGAGAAAATAAAAATTTTCAAACAAAAGCTGTCATTCCCAGACAAGGTCAACCTTGCTTCCAAAGATTCCAATAGAACACTTTAATCCTATGACACTTTCATGGACGACCCCAAGTTCCTGACAACATTTCTTCAGTTAAAGCATCCCACTTACCACATAAAAACATTTAAAAGAAATACAAATAAAATCAACACATAGAAAGGGAGGATTGGAAAAAATGTCGTCCCATTCAAGTGATTGAATTTCCGAAGGATCTATACTTCAAGTTTTCAGTTTTTATTGAAAACTCAGTGTATAGGACAGCATGATGATACGGCCTTAGAATAGAAGAAAGCCTTAAAGAGCGGGCTTTTTATTATCTGAGTAAGACTCTCCCCTTACCACTTACAACATAGGGGGATATGAGTCTAGAGACTCTTCACTTGAAAATATCGATTTCAGTAAGTAGTGCCACCAACAAAACAGAAAAGCCCCGGCCCAGCTCAATCTAGCCTCTTTCACGATATGTGAAACAAAAACAGGGCCTCCTCCCCTATTAAGTAGTTCTGAGGAGCTGTCTAAATGTGGAAAACATTTGTTCTTTCTCTGGGTATTTCCTGATCCCGAAAAGGAGATTTCTCGAAAGAAACAAGAAAAAAAAGGTTCAGTTTTCTTATCTCAAACAAAGACATGGAATTTATAAATAAAGGAACTTCTCACAAGCTGGACTCAAACCAACACTAGAAGATGTGAAAATCCTGCTAACCTCACCTCTGATCTTGACTTTGGTGACCCGGTTCCCCAAAAGGGTACATCCGGGAAAGTGACCGACAATTCAACGCTCCTTCCTTCCAATTGTCAGGTCTATGTCAAATTTTCAGTTTTTATTAAAAACCCAGCCCCATTATTTTTTCCATTATGTAAATAAAGAGAAAGGCAGAGAATGGATATTTATCATGATATTTGGAACAAAAGACTTGCCTGAAATTTTTCTGCTGCCTGAGGATCATTAGGATTTTTATCTGGGTGGACCTGCTTTGCCTACAAACATCAAGAAAATAAATAAATAAGATGCCTATGAAATTGACAAGCATAACAATCAACCTGCAATATATTAAAAACATTATCAGGAACAGTCAGAAGCCACATATATAGATGAGAAATGCTATACATTTCTATGCAACCATGTTTCTCACAAGTGGTTAGTGATTTTGGATATGCAAAATCTCTCTCTCTCTCTCTCTCTCTCTCTCTCTCTCTCTCTCTCTCTCTCTCTCTCTCTCTCTCTCTCTAGCATAATACAGGAGATAAAGACAAAAATATACCAACTATATACAGTTGTACTAAGGGTAGGAAACAAAAAACAATACAATATAAATAGTATATGAACCAAGATTTCAGTGTACCCTACAAACTTTGTTCACACTCGCCCTCAATTTGATAAGGAGGATCATAGAGCATTAATTTGCAGATAAGAAACTCATGTCGTGTTTGATCATAGCTATGTTAAAGAGATCAGCAAGTTGATGTTTACAAGGGATACAGAGGAAGAGCGATAAGTCCACCAAGAAACATCTCCAAGATATTGTGTTTAGTGCACTCATGGAAGATAGAATTAGAAGCAATTTGGATAGTACTTGTATTATCAACAATGAGAGGTAGTGGGCGAAGTACGAGCAACACCAAAATTAGAGAGAAAACCATGTAGCCATGTTATCTCACTGCACGTAGATGACAAAAGGGTAAGTTGTGGTATAACTTGGTCGAAAAAAATGCAGAAAAAGGGAAGTGGGGGCACTTTTTTGAAGAGGCTTCAGAACCTTCCCAAGAGTAGAGTCAATGTAATGACAGTGTATTGGAATAAGGGTAAGGATGCCTTCAATCTCAAGGAGGATTAAGCATACACAAATCTTACCATTTATAATGTTCACATTTATCCATTTTGTTGAAAAAATAGAGTTTTTATATGGTGTCTGACCGTCAAGTACCGTGTTAGCGGTACCGCCCTTGATATTTGATCCAACAGCAGCCCACTTTTTAAGAGGCTGCTGTTGGATCTGTGGAACTGACAGTTACTCCAAAAGCTTAAGCTGGTGGAGATGGCATTATTTAATCTTTAAAAATTTAACACCCCCCTCACGTGTGGCCCCTCTTTTTGGGGTTGGCTTACACATGGCACATGTGTCCCCCACTTTTGGGTTTGGCCATTGCATGTGGATTTTTGCTATCCGGGAGGTTTGAACTCAAAACCTTTGGCTCTGATACCATGTGAAGCTGCCAATTACTCCAAAAGCTTAAGCTGATTGAGATGGCGTTATTTAATCTTTTATAGTTTACCAGGATCAAATATCAAGGGTGGTACTTCCATCGTACCACCTACAAGGGACTTGACGGTCGGGCACCATATAAATAAAGCTTCACAAGTAAAAAGAACAGGATGGGATTCTATTCTTACACTCAGCTTAAGATGCAGCATCTACCCACTTCTTTTACAGTGAAAGAAACACCCCCCATTTTTTTAAAATGGTAAAGAAAGACCCCTTTTATGCTTCCATGTTGTAGAAAAATATTATTCAATGATTTGCTTCCCTTCCACCAAGACTTCCATGGAAATTGATAAAACATGTCACAGCAGCTAAGCTTCACTATGGAAGGATTTTTTAAATGATTTCATAGATTTTGATAAGAGGAAGCTAAAAAGACCATAGTCCTCACTAATGTGAGAGGGAGAAAAAAACGAGAACTTAATAAGACATCTGACGAAATGATTACTACCAATTCCATAGCTAAATCCCTCTCTCATAAACTAGTCACAAAGTCAAATAATTTGCAGCGCAGAACAGAACCAATCACATGGCCACCACAAAAGCTAATTTGTGCGATCCTAACATTTCTGAATAAAAATATAGCTTTGCTATGACACTTCATAGGCATTATTCTGACACAAATTATCAAGATTTTAAGTTCTAGGCATAAGTCTTCTGCATTTTTTAAGTGAACGGGAAGCAGAACTTTCAAATTATGTTTCAAGGACCTAATTGAGGAGTTTCCCCGTGAAAATTAAAAAGACATGAGAAAAGAAGGATAAAATCGTAAGCAACCAAGAAGCATACCCTAATCAGAACCAAACATCGATATTAATCAGACTTTAAAAATGTGGATGCGGGTCAAAAAGCAGCAAAGAAAAATCTTCATCGGCCAAGAATGTGCTTGACAGGGCTGAGTACTCGATTGAAGTGGTCATAACTCGGGAGAGTCAAAGGAGTTTTTATAGATTTTGTAGGGCAAAACGCAGAACACAACCAAGGGAAAAGGGAGTCAACTCGGGGGAGTCCATGACGCGAGAGAGTTTTAAAACTATGGTACTAATTGAGCATCTTGTCTACAATTTCCAAGGCGAACTATATACGGCCGAATGGTTTACTTGTCCTGAATGAAATAAAACAAGAAGAATGTCTTAATATGCCATTTCACCTGCTTCAAACCATATAAAGAGATCCACTCTCTGTTCTTCCACAACCAACCCTTCCTTTAGGCCCTGTTTGAATTGCAAGATCTGGAGGAATTTTTTTTCTTGGGAAATTTTTTTCTTTCCATGATTCAGAGGGAAATAGCATGTTCATGGTTAAATTAGAGGGAAATTATCAAAATTTGAAGGCCCATCTAAGTAAAAATTAAATAGGATTGGTTTAAGTTTTTTTTTGTGTAAAAAAGTTGAAAATTTTAGAAATAATTTCCCTTTCCAAACTTTTCAGAAAATTCTTGCAATCCAAACAGGCCAACTGAAACCCTAACTAGGCATATGCCTCATAAGTCGAAGAGGTAAAAAAGAATGTTGCAGACAAAGAAAATCAGAACCGAGTTCTAACTAAAGAAGAAGGGGAAAATGGGAGGGAAATATTCCAACAGAGAGAAAAACCGATCTAAAGGCGAAAGTCAAAGTCAACAACAGTTAGTGCGTTCAATTTCAGATTTTCCTAGGAGAGAAGAAAATTCAAATGTATGGAATTTATTTGCTTGCCTTAATGTAATAAGCTTTCTTGATCTCGGCCTCTGTAGCCATGGGGCTGATCCCCAACACATCGTAGTATTCCGTTTCCTTCACCATGGAAATTCCACTTGGGTTTTGAGTTTAGGGATCGGACAGGGAATGGATATTCACGATCTGCCACGGGAGAGAAATATTTTTTCGAAGATTCCGAGAGAGTCAAGTAGTTGAGAGAGAGAGAGAGAGAGTGAGGATTACCTGATACCGCGTTTTAATTTATACGCGCTCAATTCTCTCTCTTCCTACTCGTGCCCTTGGCCTTTGTAACTCAACTTTTATAGAGAGCCATGTGGATCATGGTTTTTTCTCTCAATTATTTTAAAAAACTTTCCTATTTAATTTCTTTAAGTTATTGAAACTACCAAATAGGTTTTCTTTTGGGAAAGAGGTATTCTATAGGCCGTGTTTGGATTCCGGGGATTTTCGGTAGGGGTGCAACTTGGGCGGGTTCAACCCGAACCCAACGGGTTCAACCCGGAAAAAAGTCGGGTTGGGTTGAGTTCGGGTTGGGTTCAAGTTGAGGGCTTGGGCAACCCGACCCGAGTGAACCCGACATTTTTAATAATTTGTTTAATTATTTAAGCTTAAAATCTCGGGTTGGACCGTGTTGAACTCGGGTCGGGTTGGGGTTCGGGTTGGTAAAAAGGGTTCCTCGGGTCGGGTCAGGTTCGGTTTGGTCTCAACCCGATCCGAGTTGCACGCCTAATTTTCGAGAGAAGTATAGAAAAGAAAAACTTTTCCTAAACTTCATACTTTTTCATTGTATGATTGCATATGAAGAAAGTGATTTGAACCCCATAGTTTGAGTTATATTAAAGGGACCTGAAATTTGTAATGATAAACCAAAGGGTGGGTTTGGATTGCTAGAATCGAGAATCAAAATCGATGTTTGATTCAGTTTGTGTCGATTCTGGCGTTTGGATCAATTTTTTTGGCGCAAACAGAAATCTAGGAAGGAAAACACTGAACTTTTGCGCAGGTTTTGTTACCGCCCGAAGAGGTGGTATTCTTCATTCCAGGCGCATCTCTCTCTCTCTCTCTCTCTCTCTCTCTCTCTCTCTCTCTCTCTCCCTCCCTCTCCCTCTCCCTCTCTCTCTCTCTTTCTCCAATTGAAAATCCCACTCCAAATGATTCCCTTCGGAACAAGAACATGTATCACATCGACTGTGTTTTGCTGTTTTTTGAAATCCCTTTCCAAGGTTCTTGTATTTCGGGTGATGACAATTGTTTCAGTGAAAGGTCCCCTTTATTTCTCTTATAGAAAGTGTGATTTTTAGGGTTTTTGCGGTTTTGTATTTCAAAAAAAGTTCTTATATTTCTAGGAATTTTGTATTTCGTGAGACCCATCAAGAAGAGGGACTATCTTGTTTGGAGGATTCGAGTGTAGAGGAAAAGAAGCCAATTCTAAAGAGAGAGAACCATGGGTTAAAACACTTAGTTCAGGATTTTTTCCTTGTCATATCTTCTTGAAATCCAATAATGGTTAAAATAATTGGTGCCAAGACAAATAGAAAGTGCCAGAAAAAATGGAGAATGAGAGGAAGAGGAAGGAAAAGAAGAAGAAGAGGCCAAATGGGGTCAAATCCAACAAAAAAAAGGTTGAATTGGCAAAAATTTAGTCGAATTGGTTAAAAATTAGTTTGAATCCTCAGAGATCAGGTCGACAAGGAAAAATACCAGGTCGACTTGCAAAAATGTCAACCTGCTAATTTGCCTAGTCATCCCAATGTTTTCTTGAGTCGACCCTGTCTTTGCCGAGTCATCCCGATCTTGTGGTGTCGACATGGTCTCTGATAATTCGACCCGATCGTTACCGATTTGGCTCAATTTATGCTAATATTTGTCGTTTGAGCTGTTTTTTAACAACTTCTTTTTTCCTTCTACTCCTTTTTCTTTTCTATTTTTTCAGCGCCTTCCATTTTTTCGACATAGATTCTTCATACTCTTGTTCTTCCTCTTCCTCTTCCTCTTGTTCTTTTTCTTCATCTTCCTTTTCTTCCGCTTATTTTTTTTCGTTTTCTTCTTCCTCTTCTTTACCCTCTTCCACTTCCTTTTTCTTCTGAGAAGGAAAAAATAGAGCAAAAAAGTATTTTAGACTGTACTACGCCATTCTAGAGACAATAGAATTTAAAGGACCATTACTACGTAAATTCATACTCAAAAGATAATTAATCCCTCTTTTTCCCAAAAGAAAATGAAAAGGAATTTCTAACCAAAAAAATAAAGGTTCCAAGTATGATGCACGTGAGTGAAAAGATTGAAAGCTACCAGGAAGACGCGAGCATGTCCCCGACGACCACTATTTCGCCAACTTTTTAGTGCCATATTCTTTATAACAGATATATACCCATCATCTAATAGAATGACAAATATATCCCAATTTTAGTACACTTGGCGATATTGCGAGGGCTGTTTTGGACAATCTCAACACAAGCATGTTTTCTTATCGTTTTCAAAAATGATTTGTATGAACCTCACGGGTAGAGTTGCACATATGTGACTGTCAATGGTATAAAAATCACACCAATTATATAAACCAACCCATTTAAATAATAGAAGTCTGAACACTAGATGTCTGCCCATTGAATATGAACCATTGACCATCTAAAACCTAAACTATACAAAGGTTTACCTATGATTAGGAGAGAATAGACTACTTTCTTCACCAATCTAGAAGTCCAGTTAGACTCTCTCTCTCTCTCTCTCTCTCTCTCTCTCTCTCTCATGCTTTTGGAGATTAAGTTCTGCTCTGCCTCCTATAGAAATTGGAGTTTGGTGAGGATAAATGTATAAGGTTACATTATGGATCCTTTAGTTGAGTGGTAGTAGGAGAGGGAGAGGGAGAGATGCTAGACTGATAGGCACCCTTGCAAAAACACAAGGAAAGGGTGCCCCCATTGGTCAAAACCCATTTATGGCAGTTATGATCAGGATTTTCTGTGCCATCCTAAATAGGTTTTGACCAATGGGGGTGCCCTTTCCTTGTCTTTTTGCAAGGGCACATGTCTGTCTAGCATTCATATAAATAAATAAATATATATAGGGCTGTATTTATCTGGTCGATCAACCAGAAATATAGTGGGGGCCCACATTCTGTGTGTGATCCAAACCATTCGTTTGATGGGCCAAGACATAGATATGTTGTGTGCAAGAAATCATCTCCAGAGGATCATCCTAACCCACCTCGATTTGTGGAGGTGCGTAATGGACATATTTCATAGCTGTTCATTTTGCAACTCCACAAATCAAGGGTTAAGATGATCCTATGGAGACAATTTTTTGGGCACACCCTATCTATGTCAGAGGCCATCAAATGAATGGTTTGCATCAACCAAATAATGTGGGCCTCACTGTATTTTGGTCTGTCGACCAGAAACACTTTTTCTGATGATCCCTAGCAAATCCCAATATAATATCGACAACATAGGAAAGGAAAACAAAAAAGATAAACTAACAAGCTAACATAAGAGAGAGGTAGAAGAGGAAGATTAACTAAACAATTAACCTAAAGAGTGAGAGGCGGAAGCAATTATAACATTAATTATGAGAGAGAGAGAGGCATAAACATATACAAATTAAAAACTCACAGAGAGTATGCCAATAGTAAAGCTTGGTAAGAAAACTTGAAGAAGAAAATTACATAAAATAAAAGAGAGGGGAGTTACACTAACATGGAAGGGTTAAGGCTTGCGGGTTAAGGCTATGGGAACGCTTAACAGTGAAGGTTTATGGGTTACATAACATGGAAGGCTTGAAGGTGAAGGCTTGCTTGAGGGTGAAGGATTAAGGCTAAGATTAAGAGTGAAGGCTTAAGGCTAAAGGCTAAGGGCTCGGAGAAGATGGGGAGGAACTCTTAAGGGTGTAGTTTTCACTTTTTGGTTTTTCTCCTTCTTTGATGTATGGGGTGCTTCTTATTTATAAAGTTTTTGAGGTCATGATGTGTGGTTGGTATGAAAAGCTACTTTGGATACCATTTGTATGGTTGGGATGGTTTGATGGAAGGTGGCATTTGTATGGTTGGTATGAAAAGCTACTTTGGATACCATTTGTATGGTTGGGATGGTTTGATAGAAATGCCATGCTCAAAGGATTCACAGATCCAAGGGAGCAAGGAGATATGGCATCTCAGTTCTATGCAAGCCTTAATAGTTCCTAGTTGAGAAAGTGACTGGACATCTCTTTCTGTATATAACTAGCACCAGTTTTGCCTACATGCGTCTGGCGTGAGGTGACTTATCTTGGTCATCTAGGCAGTGAACCCTAAGCAAGAAGAGTGGGTACGACGATGGGATCCCGCAACCAAACTGGATCAAATAAAAGTACAACTTGTGGACAAGAGATTTGTTCTTCTAGACAGGACCCTTCACATGTCCTTAGACTTGAGAGATCTTATTGGTCTGTCGGCCCGTTCTAGGGTCTTAGTATATCCTATAGTGATTCTAGTATAGAGTCGCATTCAGATAGTGCTATATCCTAGAGAAAACCCTCGAGATACTCAGTATGGGATTCTTCGCCCTAAAATTTAAGGAATGAGATCTACAATTTGGTCAGAGCAGTAGGCCTATTAAATAGCCTGGCCATGCAGATTTGATAAAAGGTTAATCAGAATATTTTCTGAAACATTGAAAAGTTTTTCAAAGGATTTTACAAATGCAGGCCGAACACCGCTTGACTAAAATGGTATACCTAGAGTGGGCCAAGGGGGTAAGAGGTGTCTAACCCCTGTATGACTCAACTCAGTAGATGTAGTCAAGAAGAAAGGACTTGCACATACATAATGTGATTAGGGGTAAGATGATCTGACGGTCATCTTTAGGGTTACGTCTCGATGGAGGCCACTGACCTAATGCGAGTGTAGTTTAACTACAAAATGAATCTACCGTCGGATCACTGCGAATCTACCGTCAGATCACCGTGGATTAACTACAAAATGAATCTACCGTCGGATCACTGCGAATCTACCGTCAGATCACCGTGGATCTACCGTCGGATCACTGGGACCCACCATAGGGTTCCTCCGGATCTACCATAGGATCACTGGGACGATCCCACTCATAACTCGAATGACCCGATAACATCCAAATGGATTAGGGTTCCACATTTTATATAATTGCACGGAAGGATATGATCTGTTAGATCAATGTGGATATATATATATATATATATATATATATATATATATATAGGATCACTGGGACGATCCCACTCATAACTCGAATGACCCGATAACATCCAAATGGATTAAGGTTCCGCATTTTATATAATTGCACGGAAGGATATGATCCGTTAGATCAATGTGGATATATATATATATATATATATATATATATATATATATATACATATATATATACATGTCTTTGTTAGTTAACTAGCAAGAGACTACGAGAGAATTTTTTGAGAACAAAATTGGAGCTAAATAACTCCCATTGGATGCGAGTTATTAATTAATTAAATGGATAATTAATTATTCATTTATTATACATTATTAAATATTATTAATATGATTAATAATAAGAATAATAATGTGATATCCAAATGAGGATAGGTATTCCCAAACTGGTTTAGCAAAGAGAGCGAAATTGGAACGGAATTGGGGATTAGAATTGTCCTACAGATTGGAAACGTGTGTTGGGGTCCACACACGCCCAAATCAGTTGGAAGACAGGGGAAAACGTTTCCCAATGGATCATGAACTTTGAGTTGTATTAGAACTACTCTTGGAGATAGAATTGTTCAAATATAGCTTCTAAAATCCAAACAATTCGATTCCAACGCGAACTCTAATTGGAATCGAATTAGAAAAATTACATGGTTTATCTTGTGATATTCTAGGGGTTTAGATCAGCAGATTGCATCTTTTGGATATCTTGGTTGTTAACAGATATCATAAATCCTGTAATAGTTTTCTATATAAATGAAAACCTCCACCACAATCGGTACTGGAGGAAATCTTCATATGAAATCTTAACATGGTATCAGACGTCTAGGTATTTACCTTCATTCATTTTTTTTCGAACAGTTGTTCTACTGTCAATATTCTCTTTCTCCATTTTCTTAGAGGCGGCATCATTCTGTTGCTATGGCATCATCTACTTCGACCACTACATCCTCAATTGATGTTGTTAGCTCATCGAAGTCCTCAGATTTGACAGTTCTCCCAAATCTTGCGCATGTCCACCATGCACTTTCAATGAAACTGGACGGTACCAGCTATCCCCTTTGGCGGCCTCAGTTCATTCCCGCTTCGGGCACATGGCCTTTTTGGCTATGTCATAGGCTATACACCCTGTCCAGCACCCTTCTATTCGTGTGACAAGCCTGATGAGCCTCTCCGACCCAATCCAAATTTTGAAATCTGGCATTGTCATGACCAACTTACCCTTAGTTGAATCATCTCTTCACTTACTGAAGGACCCCTCACTCAAGTAGTCTGTTTATCCACCTCTGGGATGTTTGCGTCATCTTCACGTCTACACATCATGCAACTCCGTCTGCAATTGTAGACATTGAAAAAGGATTCTCACTCAATCTCGGAATATCTTCAGAAAGCGAAGTCCATAGCAGATGCTCTTGCCTCTGTCGGTCAGCCTATCTTGGATTCTAACCTTATTCTTTATATTCTTTTTGCCTTGGACCTACTTACGATAACTTTGTCACTACCATCACTAATCGCTCCGAAGACTTGTCTTTGGAAGACCCCCACGGTTTACTTTACAACCATGAGGTTCGTTTAGAACTTCAAGCACTTTCTCTTCATAAACCAGCTGTATCTCCCGAGTCAAATGCTGCATCCAAAGTTCCATCATCTTCTTTTGGCCATCGTCAAAGTTGTCAGCGAAATTTTCGTAATGGTCGTGGCCGTGGATGCCCCCCATAAACAAACTCCTCTCCACGATCAAACTCACCACCATCTTATGGACCGGGCAACACCGCTGGACGAGTCGTTTTTCAACTTTGTGGGCGTATTGGCCACTCCGCCCTTACTTGCTACAAATATAATCCGCCTGCACCTATCGATGCTCCTCAGCACCACTTCGCTCTCTATGCTGGATCTCCTTCCTCAATTGATCAAGGGTGGTTTTTTTATTCTGTTTCAGAATAGCATTATTTTCGAATAAACCTCAAAATTCCGAATAATATTTCTCCCAGTTAAATATTCAGAAATTATGTTATTCTGAAAGTATTTCCGAAAACCACTATTTTGAGCTTTTCTCACTAAAACGATTTTGTTTTTGTGCGAATTTTTTTGTGGTGACTTATGACATCATAAGAATTGTTTTTATAATATTTCTTTAGATTTCAATAGTTTTAATGGCTGAATTAAAAATTAATTAATTTAATTTTGTAGACACCCCATTTTGACCGAACTTTAAATCATCATGTTTGAATAAAGTCTAACAAATAAGTGAATTAGAGTCTCAAAATCAACCCTAGGGTATTTTAGGATCCCAATAAGGTCCCTGTAAAATTTTAAAAAAATCGGACAAAAATTACATAATAAGACAAGCCAACTTCGAATTGTTGAGCAAAAGGGGAGTAAATTATCCAGCCAAGCAACTAACCTATACATTTGAGCCAAAAGGGGGGTGCATTATTTGAACAAGAAGAGAAACTTACCTTAAGATCTAAGCTACCCAGTAAAGGGGGTGAATTAGCTTGAGTAATCTTTCATTAAACTTTCTTCCTTTGGACCCCCTCAACAACAAAGCAAAAGGAAAATGCCTTAACAAGGGGCTGTCTTGAGTCAACTAAAGGGGGTGAAATTTATCCATTCTCTATAAATAGAGGATCAAGGGTCCTCATTTGGGAATATCTCTCCTAGATCTAGGGTTTCTCATTTCTTTTGAAGAGAGAGATAGAGAGCGGAGGGATTTAGGGTTTGGGATCATCTTCTCTAGCGAGATCCTGCTATCATCACCTCTATTACCTTTGTCAATTTCCCCTTCCTTTGATCCTTATTTGATGGACTTGTTTTGAAAACCCATTTTCCTTGAAATTTAAACCCTAACTCCGGCAAACCCCATGGCTTCTGGCCAACCTTCACTCAAATATGATTATCCCTAACCTAATTCCAGTCATCTCCAAACTTCACCATCATAGCCATCATCTATTTGATCTCACCTCATCATTTGCAGAACAATCACCCTCTCCATTACCAAACCCTCCTCCATTAAATCTGAGCTCTGACCACTGTCCACTACCTCTATCACCACTACTGTCATATTTTCATTCTTTTTATCCCCAAAAACATAGATTTAGCTCTCTTTTTCATAGATCCAACCCATTTCCTAAGATCTGACCTTAATCTCTATTGATTTTTGTAAGTCTAGTCATTTCCACTGCAATCTCTACCATCAAATCCACTGATATCTTCTTCACTGGCGAGATTCCGTCTAAATCGGGCAAAACCATCGGAATCTTGCAATTCCGCTCAACTCAGGAGATCATCTTCAAGATCCGACCGGCTAGCTCCATAACTTGTCCATTACCTTGACTACCTTCTCCGGTCCTGATCTTGCAAACTCTCCATCAAATTCAGCAAGGATTCATTCTTTTCAGGAACTCTCTGGTCACATATTCATGTTTCTGACAAGAAATCTCATCAATTTCCGGCAATCCCGTAGAATCCGGTGAGCAATCCGATCAGATAACTCTCCATCATCTCAGGACATTCCAATTGTCTTCATCCAAACAAAGGTAATGCTCAATCTTTCTTCTTCAGTGTATTTGATTCCCCATTGTTATTTCTCGTTAGATTTTTCTGTTAATAATTTCTGTTTTAGGGTCGAATTCATCCCTGCTTTGATTTAAGAGTTTGATTACTAAGAAAATGAATTAAACAATAGGGGGTAAATGCTTGTTCTTTTTCTAGAATTTGTTTTGGAATTTTGTCTTTAAATCCAAAAAAAGAAAATAGCTAGATGTTATTTTACAAGCTGAATTTTAATCTGCTTTTTATTGGATGCTTAATGTTAGTATGATACTCGATCCCTAAACTCACTTTTTAGTCTTATGTTTTAGAGGAGGAATTTGGTGTTGAATTTGATCTGTGTTTTTTATCTCCCTAAATGTGATTGATCCCAATTAATTTGCTTCCCAAAGAGTGGTTGATATGGTTTGTCCCACGATCTCGTTTCTTATTTGAGCTCAGATTCTTGATGTGTCTATTTGAAAAAGTAAATACGATATTTGATTAAATCAGTTTTGATCCAAGCTCATTCCCATGTCTGGTTCGACGTATGGGGTATACCTTTTCATTGTAGTTTGACTTGAATACCTGACTTTGGACGTGTGAGTATAGTAGTATAAGAACACGAGATCTCGATTTAGAACCTGACCTTTTTGTCTAAGGATTTTGTTTTCTGTGTTCGAGTGTTCGAGGTTTTAAGTCTTTATCTCTGAAGAAGAATTTGATCTTAAACTTTGTATAGACCTTGATCTCTTGGTTCAGTGTTTATAAGGGTCATGGGATCAGAAGTAATCTTTGGTTTTAATGCCTTCTTGACCTCACAATCATCCATTTTGTTTGTATTGAATAAAGAGCAGAAGTGGGGTTTTATCTTTTGATTCTAGCTCTCATTGGAATTCTCTCTTTGTCTTGGTATTTACAGAGATCCACGAACTTGCCCAAATTAGTTTTATTTGGTATTTATAGAGATCTATGGACTTTCCCAAATTAGTTTTATTTGATCCATGGTGTGTTGAGGTGTAGTTGAAAAGAAAATGGATGTGGGGTCATCAGGTAACCACATTATCCTTTCGGGTCAAGATTCTTGTTGTCTAGAAGAAAATGGACCTAAGCTTTAATTCTTCTTTTCCTCATTGCAAGATGATTTTCTTTGGGGATCAGATTCAATTAGGAGCTTGGGGTCTGACTCCATGTATATTGAGTGATCCTGGCTTCTCCCAAAATCTTGATACGTTTACTCTCTTTTATTTCGTGGCTATGATGGGGATACCTGGAGCCCACCCCTAGGAGACTTACATAGTCTCACCAGAATACCCTTTCTACTCTTTGCCTTTCCTTTGAGACTTGCTTAGTCTCATGAATAAATCACCTCTCATGGATTATTCCTCGCCCTTTATAGAGACTAACTTAGTCTTTTAGCTTTCCTATTTATCATTGCAGGGGCAATGATAAGGTCACTCGGAGCCCTTCCCTAGGAAACTTGCTTAGTCTCATTAGCACTCCATTCCCCTTTTTAGGGTCATTAGTTAGGAGTCAGTCCTATAGCCTAGGAGTCAGTCCTATAGTCTAGGATTTTGTCCTATAGTTTAGGAGTTTGTCCCTTAGTTTAGAAATATATCCCCTTAGATTAGGCCGATGATGAGGATACTCGGAGCCTTCCATTGTCTCCCTTCTCTTTTAGCGACCAGTTTAGTCTTATTAGATTATGTCTTCTTCTTGGGATCTTAACATCGTATAGGGACTCTTATTCACTTGTTTTGGGATTCCATTTAGCTTTAGGGATTATATCCTTCCTTGTCGACATTCCGCCAAGCAGTGGATCACGGGTGTCAGTCTTATAGGTTCCTGTGGACCCCGATCCGAGGACGGTGAGGGAACGGGTCCCTAACACCCTCAGGATCTCCACAACGTGAAGGAGAGCTCTACCAAAGAACTCTCGAAACTGGTGCCACCCTCACAGCATATCATGAGTGGCGATATAAAAAGAAAGAGATACATCCTGATCCGGAGCCAGGGCTCGAAACCAAGATATATCTGAAAATAACTCAGAGTCGCCATCCATGGATGCGCCATGGAACCAAAACAAATGCTCTGTTTGCAATGGATAACCAGAGATACAAAAGGTCCGTGCCTGATGACGAATGGAGAAGGTCCGAAGAGCGCCCCCAATTCGCCCGAGTGCGAACACTTGGTCTCTTATGCCATTTATTATTAACCTTGAAGAGTTTCAAGCGAAAATCATATGAAATGGGAACACGCATCTCCCAGAAAACGTCTATCTAATCATGCATCTCTCGGAGATGAAAATAAGCACACACAAAAGAACCGAAATAAATGTCACCTAATGATAACTAGGTTATGAGTGACATGCTAATAGGTGTCTAAGTTCTTGTGGGCAAACACATGCATGCTACAGCTAAAGGTATAAAGTCTGCACAAGATAAAAAATCTAGAACTAGCAGTTAATCATGAAATGAATTAAGATACAATAAACGAAGTAAAGAATAAGCAGCAATGCAGGCAGATAAAAGAATAAGCATGTAAGAAAGCCAAGAAATGAACACACACTATCTATGATCCTATGTAAAAATCGATATACAAACATAAATCTCAAGCGCTAACAACAGACCCTAAGACTCTAATGCTTAAGCCCGAGTCCTCGGATGGTCTGATATTCATCCAAAGAAGCCTATGTATCCCCGCCTCCACGAGAATCAAGGCAACATAGTTCTTTGCGCCTATTCTAAGCTATGATGCCTAAGACACTTAGACTTCTATCTTAGACTCGATCTAAAAGACCGGACTAGTTATTAAAGCTTCTTGAACGATTATTTAAATTCCAGTGAATTGTAGATTTTAGGACACCCTATATGCCCTAACTAAATGCAGGTTTAGCCCTAAGCTAATGCAGGTGGTTCCTACAACCTATGTGTAACTAGGCTGTATTTCCTAAGGAAAACAAAGGGTTGACTAACGCATCATATTCTAGTCATCAGTCGGCAATGTGAATCGCCCACTGACCGGACGGAGGCGTAACAGACTCCTAACTCTAACACAAACACAAACACAAACAAAACACACAACAATCAAACAACACACCAAGGATGAAACTCTTAACCCTAAAACAAACGTAAACAAGCACATAACAAATCAAAGATTAAAACCAAACACAAACCCGTAACTCTAAAACTCTCCTTCTAGGACAAAGTCCTAACTCTAGAGGAAGATTTTTCGAAAACAGGTTTATGAAATATTTTTGTACTTTTTTAAAGAGTTTGAATGATTTATTTACAAAGGTTTGACTAAAACCTAACACTCCAAATGATTTAAGGGTTTTAATGTTTTTCAAATGTTTTTGATATTTTTAAAGTTTTTCAAATGTTTTTGAGTTTCAAATTTCTAATTTTTTTGAATTTTAAAGCTTTTCCAATGCTCTGAACCTTTAAATGTTTTCAATCTTAAAGGGAACACGCAAGTAACACCACAAACTAGGGCAAAGCCCTAAATCTAAAGGAAAAACCCCAAATAAGCAACTAGCGTCTCAAAGAGACAAACCGCAACAAGAAAGATAGTGTCCCAAGAATAGAGAAAACAATCTAAGATCCCAAGCAGGGAAGGCTCTAATAAGACTGAGTTAGTCTCGAATCAAGAAGAATGACAATTCTAAAGGAGAAACTCCTAACTAAAAAAACACCAAAGAGGGGAGGGGATGAGTCAACTACTCTCTAATAACGCTACCAAGAAAAAGACTCCCTCTAAAAGAGGAGGCCACTCTAACATGAGGCTAGGTAAGCCTCCTAAATAGGAAACTCTATACGCGAGACAAGGCATGTCTCCAAATAGGGGTTCTATAAATGAGACTAGGCATGCCTCCTATGGGTAAACTCTCTATCAGACTAATTCAGACTCTCAAGGGGGAGGCTCTAAACAATAAGGCTTGCCCCCGAGGGAGAAACACCTTAATGAGACAAAGCATGTCTCCTAGTGGGGGCTCCAGATATCTCTTTCATTGCCCTTGTAATGAGGGAAAGACTACCGTCATTAAGTCTTTAAAAACAAGCTTTAACACCCGCACCATTTCATTTTTTGCAATTCCAACTTCAACTCCAATCACAAATTCACGATTCCAATTTGCAACATGCTTCAAGACAAAGTGATGCAGGACCAATGAAAAATAGAGGTCATTCTCCTATGATCAGCAAGACACAACAAATTACAAAAGATCTACCAATGATTCTAAACAGGGCATATCCACTTATTCTCAAACAAACACAGAAAAAGAAATAACAACAGATCATGAGAGATTACCAAAAGCCTCCAATGAGAGTTATATCACAACATATCTAAATTTAGAATCCCCCCAAAAAAAATGGACTTTACAAAACTTGTTTGAAAAGCATAGTAAGACTGCGATAAACATAATGATGGCAAGCATGAATGAATATAAACATTGGAGTTTTCCAAAGTAATTATTAATTAAATATGATATTCAAGAAAACCAGACCTTAAAGTCTACTTATGAGCCATATTATGACCTTTACTGAGACCTTTGAGAAAATATTTAAGAAACAAAAATAATTTTGGATGATAAAATCAATTTATGTCCACAAAGGTAAAATATGCGTAAGTTAATAAGCTGTTGTCATTCATCTATGTGGTCATAATAATTTCTCCAAACATCCAAACTTCTTCTATACAAAGAAAAGATTTCTCCGAATTAAATCAACTAAAATGCTCTTAAACATTTTCTTGCATAGAACATTCAGCCACGCATAAGAAGCAAATAATTAAAGCTCGAAGATATCACAGCAACACCCTTGATTTTATACACAATACTGGGGTCAACACAGGAAAGTTATTAATGAAATCCAGTGAATTTCGAATGTGAATAATTTGACCCAACTATAAAAATATAATACAGGCAGGGGGAGATAAAGCTTATCATGAAGGTTCATATGCAAGGTATATATTCGGAACCCAACAAATATTTATCAAAGAATGTATATCAATTACAAACAACACTCTTATTTGCAATAAATGAAAATGCGATGTATTTAACTAACTCTCTCCCAAAAATAAAACCAACAATAATCTTATCCAGACCACATCCAAATAGCTATATTATATAGTCATGAAGATTAAATTCAACTTAAGCATTCGAGCCTCACTCAACACTCAGGAAAGCTGTAATTTCAGGGAAAAATTATCACACATCATTGAGAAATTAACTCTCTTCCAAATGACACACACCCCTACATGACCAATTGATACTCAAGTGAATATGTTTACACACACAAGCACCGGAATATGCGGAATTTGAGACATGGCAAATTCATCACGAATCATGGCAGGTTTACAGCAACAAATTCCAACTGAAACCACAATTGCCCATAAATCTGGAGAAAATAAGATGAATTCCAAGGGAAAAATTTCTACAGATCTTGAGACTAAGCTATAAGCTTCACACAAACAACACAGGCATAAACGATTGGATAAATCTTCAGAATTTCCATAGATTTCAGACGAATATACAAATACATGTAATCCCCTATACATCGAAGGAAAAATTGCTGCAGATCTTAGAGGAACTATCATAAATCCAAGCAAAACCATCGCCACACAACAGTAGTTGAATCATCAAAAATGGTAGCCACATATAGACCATGATTTAGCTCAAACAGATGATCAAAAGGAAGCAAATACATAATGAAAAGTAGGAATCAATAGTTAGGAGAGAGATTACGTGCAAAAACAGTAAATAATAAAATGAAATTCCGAGTGATTACCAAATAAGGGTATTCAAGCTTGAATTGAGATGATGAGATCTTGATCTTTCCTTCCTTCTGCTTCTTTAATAGCTCTTCGCAAATCCTCTGCTCGAAGATGGGGAAATGCTTCCAAAATTCAAACACTATCTCCGATCTATAAGATTGGGTGGGGAATTGATGGAACTGGGTTTGGTTGCAGACAAATAAATGGCGGCGGCGGACTCAGATTTAGTGGTCGAAATAGGTGAAGAAGACAATGAAAAAGGGTGGAGGAAAAGATGGCTGAAATGGAGCTTGGGATGGGTTTAAATGGAAAAAAAGGATTTGTAAAAATGATGACGGTAGAAGCAGGAGAAAATGGCGAGGATGGGGTGGCTGTGAGGTACCTTAGCCGGATTCTGGCAATCCGGCCTGAGAAGATGGTGGTGCTGGTGAAGGAGGTGGCTCGGCCGTTGTAGATGGAAGAAGAAGAAGAAGAAGAAGAAAAAGATAGTGGCGGTGGCTCCTCTCCTCTCCCTCCCTCTCTGCTTTTTTTTTTTTTTTTTTTTTTCAGAAAATGGGTTTCAAGGTAGAGGTAGGTTGCAGATGGTTTAGGGAAGAAAAATGGATTAATGGTGGAGGTGGCGGAAGTGGGTTTCAAGGTTTTTGGGTAGATGAAGTGGTGGAGAAGAATGAAATGGGTTGTGAGAGTGGTTTAATGGAGGTGGGGTGGTTTTACTGGGGAAATGGGAATGAGAAGCGGCTGAGAATGGAGGTGGCCGGCTGGAGTTGCAGAGATGGGTTTGATGGAATGGGCTTAAATCTGGGTGGAGTTGAAGATGGTAGATCCGGTCGGATTTGGGGATTTTTCACCGGAGAAGATGGTGGTGGATGTGGGTTTGGTTGGTTGATGGTGGCTGTGATGAAGAAGAAGGTGGAAGAAGAAGATGGTGGTGTCGGATTTAATGGAGGTTGGCCGGCTGGAGTAGATGGGTTTGGAATGGGTTTTGGGTTTTAGAAAAAAAGGTGAAAGAAAGAAGAAGAAGAAGATGGTTGTGGTTTGGATTGTAGAGGAGGAGGAAGATGGTGATGCCGGATTTAATGGAGGTTGGCAGGCCGGAGTAGACGTGTTTGGAGTGGGTTTTGGGTTTTAGAAAAAAAAAAGTGAAAGAAAGAAGAACAAGAAGATGGTTGTGGGGAGTTGGTCGGAATCGATGGGTTGACCGGAGTTGCAGAGGAGATGGAGGTGGTAATGGCAATCGGACCGGAGATTTCTCAGATAAATGGCGGTGGCAAAGAGGGTTTAGAATGATGGCTAGGGAGAAGACGATGGCATTTGGGTTAGATGCGGGTAGGGTTAGAGGATGAAATGGTGGCGGCCGGAGATGGTGGTGGTGGTTGAGAGGCTTTGGTGGTCGGAGGATGAAGAGGGTTTGGGTTTAATGGAGATGGTGGTGTAGACGGAGGTGATGGTGTGGTGGCGGAGGTGGGTGGCTGAAGTGGTGGAGGTGCGTTTGGATATTAGGGGAAATGGGTGTGGAGGTGGTTGAGGTGGTGGGATAGAGGTGGTGGTGGCAGGCCGGTGGGTGAGGGAAACGAAGAAGAAGAAGAAGAAAAGAGTGGTGGTGGCTCCCTTTCTCTGGTTTTCCTCTCCACGAAAATGAGGCTCTGTCCTTCAAACCCTATTTCGTTCGGGGTTTTATGAGACGAAAATACCAAAAATCCGACCCCCTTTTTTCTCTGAGACAACCACCTTCAGCGCATTTTTAATACCCTTTGACACACGGAGGGGTGCCCAAGAAGAAAACGAGAAATGATATATTTGATACCCCCAAACCCTCCAGGACAACCCCCTTGGCAAATCAGGTCAACTATTATTCTATAAGAGGCGGCCCAAGTAGAAAACAGGGGGAAAAAATTTGCAAAAATATCTTCTCTCTTTTTTATCTCAACCCTCCAAATTACCTTTTTCGTTCAAGGGCTGAGATCAAAAGAAACATAACCAACTAAGATTCCCTCTAACTAATCCTAGTCCTAACCATCTCACTAACCTAGCTTAGGGCTTAATGGTGACTTGGAGGGGAAGAAAAGCATCTTCGCAAATTACGAAATTGCCCTGGTTCAGGATAATACACCCCCTAATTACGTTACACATTAATCCGTATACCCCTATATCCTCCTGGACACCCCACCACAGCAAATTTGAACTGGCTTTTCAGGCTCCAACGCACCCCTATTTCTGACTAAATCGCCACCCTTATTCCTACACTACACTACTCTACAAACGTCGCTCGTTTGCTAGGCAAACCGTGACGGATTCCGATGAAATTTTATGAGGACCTAAATAAGACCCTAAACTATTCTAGAAACAAATTTGGGACATTAAAGCACTAGTTTGATAGGGTTTCTATCTTAACGACTCTATTAGGGTCCAGTCAAAATGGGGTGTCTACAGTTCCCTTAAGCCAAAAGGGTGAAAAGACACATAAAAACTACAAAAAATTAAAAAATGATAAAAGACAAAACAACTTAAAAAACAATCAGAACATATTTAGAAAAAGCTGTTTCCGAACTACATTGGTTTGATCCCTTTCCACAGGGTACGTAGGCAGCTTGGGTCCTCCAAAGTTCAGTCAAACTTTTCAGAACCTTTCAAAACAAAGCCTTTTCAAAACCTTGTTTTCAAAATTAATAAAGCAGTTTTAAAAAATCTAAGAAAAAAAATATTTTCAACCAATAACAAGGAAGAAAAGGTTGTCGACGACACTATGTGATTAACACTCTCACGAGAGATGATTTCATTGGACACAGGCGATAGGCAGGGATGATTGCCCTCTCTAGCCTATCGTGCCCCTTTTCTTCTGCTAATCCTTTTATTGATTCTTTGATTTGTTGATTGATCTATTTTCATAGCTATATTTAGATCACATACTTATTTGCTTAGCTGTAGCATGTGACTAGTCTCTTACATAGCTATAGTCAGATCACATGTTTATACTTGCTTATTTGCATGCATGCTGCTGGTTATTGCTTTATTGCTTTGATCACATGCTTATTCACATGCTTAGCTATTAGCATTATTTGATTATTGCTTCTTTATTACTATTTCATGATAGATGTTCATATATTTGCTTAGGTAAAGTTCTTTATCATTATCTGTTAATTATCTGCTTATCTGATTAGCTGTGGCATGTGGATGTTTATTGCTTTCTTAGATGATATTTGCTAGGCTATAGTGGAGACAGGTAACAGTGTCACACCATATTGGAGTTTCACTAGTCTTTCCCGCCTCCCCATGAGTGGTGTGAGGTTTATTGATGTATTATGTATATCAGGCTTGTATATTTGAGAGGGGGAGACGTCGGACTATAGTGTTTCTTCCAATGTTGGGTGATACTGATATCAACCCTCCTTAGGCTGTGGATGATTTTTCCTTTTTTTTGTGGATGTGATTGCTCATCCCCGAGCTATGTATACTGTAGATAGGTCATCTTCTCGGGGATGCAGGTTCCCATTACATGATTTTCACCCAAAATTCTTTAAAATTAACAAAAATGGCATTAGAGACTGAGTTTTTTCGGGCGAGTGAGGTGCCTAACACCTTCTCCACTCATAACCAGGCACAGACTCTTCCTTCTAGAACTTGCTTTATCATGCACATAGATCATTTATGGGTTGCAGGCTTTCATCCTGGATGGCGACTCTAGTCATTAGTTCCCCATCAGATCCTTGGATATGTGTGGGGATATTTATTAAGGTACGACTTGGTTTCGGGTCTTCTGTATCCCAAATCAAGTGGTATGGCACACCATTGCTCATACTGTGAAGGCACTATACGAGAGCCACAGGGAGCTCTCCATCTCAGAGATAGAGGCCATGGGGTCTTATCCCGTCGTCGCCTCGAGGGTCCCACAAATTTCAGCATTATTTTATCAGTGTTGGTAAAAATTGGAAAAAAGGTTACTCAACCTTTATCCATGCATGAGATGCATATGGATAATTTTTGTGCATGTTTATTATTTCTTTTTCACGGTTTGATATTGCTGGAATGTAGGGATTAAAAATCTGCAATGTAATAATTAATGGTTTTATTGTTTAATGCACTCCCTCTGGGCAGTTGTGAGGACAACTGGTTTCCCATTGAGAATTTCTTTTGATGTATATATTGTTTAGACTAGTGTAGGACACTAGGATAGTTTATTTTTATTTTACATCAGAAGTATTGAAGAAATAATATCACTCTTGATGAGGTCATTCGAAGAATCAAAGAGAACCTTGACATGGTGATACTTCAAGAAGGCTATAGATGATGATTGACTTCAATTCCATCGATTCATTAGAGGGTGGACGCTTTCTTCATGATTATTCCAGATCTTTGATACTTTATATGATAAAGTATATCAGTACAAAACCTTTGAAAAATCGCCTTGAGGTAGGCTGATTTTTCCTATTGCGAATAACGAATAGTTACCCAAATTTCACTATTAATTTTGGTAATAGGGAATTATGGGGATTAACTAACTCTAAAATTATTAGATAATTCTAAAATAGTTAGTGGGAGAATCCCTATAAATCCATGATGCCGAAATTAAGCTTATGGATGTGGTTGTTTTACTTTTCATTGTTTGGATGTGTGATGGTTGATTGCATTTTCCTTTCCTTATGTATGTATTTTCACTTGATGGTTTGGTTTATATGCATGCATAGAAATCTAATACTTCTACTTAAAATGATACCCTCTTTATAAAATATTAAGTTGGAAATGGGGATTTAAATCGAAAGGATTAATCCCCATGGCCCTCTGTATCCATCTATTGGTTGGCTAGTTTAGAGAATAAGACGGTCATATGCCAAAGCAGAAGCCGGTCTTAATTTTCAACTAGAGTAACTAATAGATTCCTATCCACGAATGCTTGCTGGTCAAACTTTAGCAGCTAATGGGCAACATATTCGCTATGACATATTAGCTCACCTAAAAAAGATTCCTGCACTCCTTAGCGTATACGATACATTGAAGATGTCTGTAGAGCTAAGGATGCTAAATTTGTTGCCAGATGGTTCAGATTTTTGGAAAAATAGCAAAAGTAGATGGATGCAAATCCATGTTCACTATATGAGTGCCTTCATAAACTAGATGGTTGCAAATCCATTACACATGCCTTTTCTCACAGTTTTCATATGGAGCGCATAGAAAATCAAAGGCACAGTATAAACTAGTCACTCATATACCTAATCAATCATCAAGATTCAAAAGTATTATCATACATAAAACCACATCCTGATGGGTCCAAAGGAAAATATAGAGGACTTGCATAAGCCATGTCTCCAATTACTTTTATGGAGGGGATAACATAGGCCTCATTGTTCAATTACAGAGCAGGCACTCATAGGCCTCTTTATCTTCAAGGGACTCACAAACATAGGCCCCACTGCTAATATCACAGTGTAGGCACTCTACTGGTTGTCAAATAGAGGAGACTACCTATCATACCCATATACATCTTTTGGTCCACTGACTTGCCAAATTCATCTTTTGGTCCACTGACTTGCCAAATTCATCTTTTTCTAACTTCGCAGCTGTACTCATTGGAATTCTTACTGTCTTGCTGCTATCCATCCCATACTTCTTTATTAACTCCTTTGTATACTTTTCTTGATTTATAAATATCCTATTTTGATACTGTTTGATTTGGAGTCCTAAGAAGTAGGTTAACTCACCCATCATGCTCATTTCAAATTCATTTTTCATTAGGTTTGCAAATTCATCACACATCCTTTGATTAGTTGAGCCACAAATGGTGTCATCTACATAAATCTGGACAAGAAGAATATCTTAATTTTTCCTTTTGATAAATAATGTCTTATCCACTTTGCCCATCTCAAAATCCTTGTCTACAAAGAACGTACAAAGCCTCTCATACCAAGCTCTAGGAGCTTGCTTCAATCCATATAAAGCTTTATCAAGCTTGAAGACATGATTTGGATGCTTGTAGTCTTCAAAACCTGGGGGTTGCTCAACATACACTTCCTCTTGAATATAGCCATTTAGGAAGGCACTTTTGACATCCATTTGATATAGTTTAAATCCTTTATGACAATCATATGTCAAAAGTATCATAATAGCTTCCATATGGGCAACAGGAGCAAATGTCTGATCATAATCTATTCCTTCCTCCTAATTGTACCCTTGGGCTACTAATCTTGCCTTATTCCTAGTGATAATTCCATTTTCATCCAATTTGTTTCTAAATACCCATCTTGTACCAATAACTGGACGATCACTAGGTTTAAGGACTAGTTTCCACACTTTGTTCATCTCGAACTGGCTTAGCTCTTCTTGCATAGCCATCAACCAGAATTCATCATTTTCTACTTCTTTGAAGGATCTTGGTTCTAGTTCGTATAAGAATGCTAGAGTAGTACTAACACTTCTATAATATGATCTGGTTCTAACTGGCAGTGTGGCATCACCTAGGATTTGAGTTTCTGGATGGTCTACTAATATTCTTCTATCCCTAGGTGGGTCCTCTACATCTACAACCTCCTCATTAGAAACTTCTACATTATCAAGTTCTTTTGGAGGTTCAGCTACCTTGGGCAAATGATCTTCAATTGGCTCATCCTCATCCTGTGACAATTTTCAAGAGGGGGTTCCCTCTTATCAAATGTCACATGCATTGACTCTTCTACCACTAGGGTTCTTCTATTGAACACTTTATAAGCTTTGCTATGCATAGAATACCATAGAAAAATACCCTCATATGATTTTGCATCAAATTTATGCAGATTGTCTTTAATATTCAATATATAGCATCTACAACCAAACACCCTAAAGTAACTTATGTTAGGTTTTACACTTTTCCACAATTCATAAGGTGTTTTCTTAGTGATTGGCCTCATGTATACCCTATGCATGATATAGCAAGAAGTATTCACAGCTTCAGCCCAAAAATATCTAGGGAGATTATTCTCATGTAGCGTTGTTCTGGACATTTCTTGGATGGTTATGTTCTTTCTTTCAACTACCCCATTTTGTTGAGGTGTTCTAGGTGCAGAGAAGTTATGTTTTATACCATTTTCAACACAATATTTATCAAATTGAATATTCTAAAATTCTGTTCCATGGTCACTTCTTATGTTTGAGATAGCAATTCCTTTTTCATTTTGAACTTGATTACACAGTGCCAAAAAGTTTTGAAATGTTTGATCTTTATGAGCCAAGAACATGACCCAAGTGAATCTAGAGTAGTCATCGACTACAACTAGCACATATGTTCTACCACTTAAACTACTTGTTTTCATAGGCCCAAATAGGTCCATATGAAGGAGTTGTAAGGGGTAAGTGGTAGAGATCATGTTCTTAGGGGCAAATGAACTCTTTAGTTGTTTACATAATTGACAAGCTCTACATGTGTGATCTTTATCAAATCTTATTTTAGGTAAACCTCTAACTACATCTTTTGAGGAAGGGTTGATATGAGATCCATTCCAGCATGCCCTAGCCTTCTATGCCACAACCAAGAGTCTTCATTAAGTGCAGTTAGACATGTTACATTTTGTAGTCTTAATTTATCTAGCCCAACTGTGTAAACATTACCATTTCTATATGCATTGAATTGTATAGTTCCATCTACCTCATTTCTAACTATGCATTTGTCAGGCTTAAATATTACTTCATACCCATTATCACATAGCTGACTGAAGGTCATGAGGTTAAGTGAAAGACCATCAACATAGAGGACATTATGAATGGGGGAGGTAGAGTTACCTATGGTGCCTTCACCAATAACTTTTCCTTGGCGGTCATCTCCAAAGGTGACACTACCACCATCCTTGATAGAGAGGGATACAAATTGGGTAAGATCTCCAGTCATGTGCCTTGAGCATCCACTATCAAGGTACCATGTGTCCTTCTTGTTGAGGCTTCTAAGGCATAACTACATTATGAATAGATAAATTAGAATTCTTAGGTACCCAGACTTTTATGAACTTGTTATGTCTAAGGTTATTGATTTTATCTTTCATTTTCAAGTTCAAGTTATCTTGTTTAGCATACTTGCAAGCAAACTTGTAATGTCAGTCTAGTCCACAATAAAAGCAAGACTTGGTTCCACTAGAAGATCCTTTCACAAAGTTATGCTTGTAGTTGCTCATTTTAGTGTCCCATTTATATCCAAGTCCAACTTTATCATGTGACCATCTATGAATGTTTACTATTCTATCCAATTTAAGTGAATCATTCTCAAATCTCTCAAATAGTTTCTTTAAGTCATTATATTTGAGAGATAATTCATAATTTTCATGTTTTAACTTGTTGTTTTCAATGGATAGTTCTTGTCCATTCTCATTCAATTTTTCAATAACAACATTCAACTCATCAATCTCAATGCTAAACTTCTCATTCTCTTCATTTAAGTATTCATGATCCTTTGTTAGCCATCCAAATTCCTTAGTCAAACTAGCTAATGAGTTCTTAAGAGTTATGTTCTTAGCTAGTTCACTTTCTAATTGAGCATGCAATTTTTGAAATGCTTCAAATAATTCATCAAATGTAAAATCAACACGTAAAGTACTTACCTCTTGATCAGTGTCATTTGAAGCCAGGAAGCATACATTTCTTCCTATCAAGCAATCTTCTCCCTCATTTGGTGCGAACTCGCTTACATCAATCTCTCATTTGAGGTGGTGGTGTTGTTGAGTGGACACTCCGGTCTAATATGCCCCACCTTCTTGCATTTGAAGTACCGAGGTTGGTCTTCAAACTCCTCCTCCTTCTTTCCTTGAGGTGCGGCTCTTCTATTGTTCATGTTTCCCATGTTTCTTCTTAGGAACTTGGAGAAATTCATCGTCATAAGAGCAATTTCATTCTCAAGATTTTCTCCTTCCACTTCATCTTTACCTGCATCACAAACCAAAGCAACACCTTTTCCTTTTTCCATTTTATCTTCTAATTGTGGTTCTTTGGTTTTGAACATCATTTCATGGGTTGTCAAAGATCCAATTAGTTCTTCTGAGCTAAGTCTATTTAGGTCTTTGGCTTCTATGATTGCGGCGGTTCTGGATTCCCATGATTTAGGCAAAGATCTAAGAATTTTAGATACAAGTTCTTTGTTTGAGAATTGCTTCTCAAGTACTTTTAGTCCATTTGTTATATTTGTGAATCTAGTATACATATCGGTGATTGTTTCATTGGGTTCCATTTGAAATAGTTCATGTTGCCTAAACAGGTGATTCATTTTAGATTCTCTTACTTGACTTCTACCTTCATGGGTTACTTCTAGAATATCCGGAATTTCCTTTGCCGAAGTTAAATTAGCTACCCTATTAAATTCTTCTGGTGATAAGGCACATATTAGCGCATTCATAGCTTTGGCATTGTAGTTTGAGGCTTGTTGTTCTTGCTCGGCCCATTCATCTAGATTTTTGGTAGGTAGTGTGTAACCATTTTGAATGGCTCTCCAAATTTGAAAGTCTTGAGTTAAAAAGATTTTCATATTAGCTTTCCAATACCCATAATTTGATCCATTAAAATAGGGTGGTCTAGTGGTTGATTGTCCTTCTAGATGTTGGGGAAAGATTGCCATATTTAGGGATCTTTACTCTAGACCTGTTAAGGATTATCTTAGAGACAAGGCTTTGATACCAATTAAAATATAGTCTAGGGCAACCAAGAGGGGGGTGAATTGGTTGGTGATTAAATTTTTTAGCTTTGATTAAAGGTTTTAACCTAATCCACTTGTTATCTTCCTTACAATGTTAGCACAATGAATATAAAAATAATAACATTAAAAAAAACAACCACAAGAAGGAAGTAAGCAAGGGAGAAATGAGAAAATTACACACCGATTTTTAAGTGGTTCGGCCCCTTCAAAACAAGGGTCCTACGTCCACTCTTCTCAAGGTTGTACTTGAGGGATTCCACTAATTGAAGCTCATACCACGCTCGGCTCCAAGGCTCCTTACAAATCTTCCAAAGGATTTAAGTACAATACCCTTTCCACTTTACAATGATTGAATGAAGAAGAAGGATTGCTTTGCCTCCCTTTGGGGCTTGATTGCACACTTAAAAATCTCACAATAACTCTCTCAAATAATTACAAGTAAAAGAATCCATATCCAAACTCAAATGAACAAACACAAGTCAAGGCACAAGTTTGGAAGAGAAATTTTTAGCCTAAAGATGAGAGCAAGGTATTAATGGAGGCTCTTGAGGGTTGGTAGATCATCAAAAGTCATTAATGTTCAAGGGAAATATGTATATATAGACCCAACACTTCACACTAGCTGTTAGGGGCATTTTTATAATAAACTGGTCAAGAAAAAGTCAAGCCGTTCGAGCTCTAACGACTACTTTGCCAGACGGGGGCTATCGACCGGGGTGAGGCGGTCGCCCGCCCTTATCAGGCAACCTTTTTATTTTCAAATTTAAGGTCGCGCGATCGATTGGGGGATCCGTGGTCGCCCGCCAAGGGCAATCTGTCCATTTTTTATTTTTCATCAAAAAATGTTGCGCGGTCGACTGGACCCATTGCGGTCGCCCTTTAGGGGTTCCCTATCCATTTTTATTTTTCAAAAAAACTTTACTCGCGGTCGGCCAGAACAGTAGCGGTCGACTGCCAAGACCTTGTTGGATGGTTTCAATAATTCCAGGAGCCCATCTGCGGTCGCCTGCGATGCCTCAGTCGACCGGCCCGTTAAAATCCGATAGATTTGAAATTTCAATATCTATCGCGTGGTCGCCCGTGGTGCCTCGGTCGACCGGCCCTGTCTTGAAATTCTTACTTTTCCTATTTTGAGTATAGGGCTTTGGGCCATGGTCTTGTCCTACTTAGTCTATTATATTTGGGGATTTTAGACTTGTGTTAAGTTCCTTGACTTGAGTTCAATCAAAAGAGAAGGATTTACATACTGTCTAAATTTGAGCTCTTCCTTTACTCTTCTTCTCGTATGGCCTCCAGAAGTCTTCCTTTGAATGCACATTTGCTTGGGATACTTGAAACTGAGCTCTTCCTTGGTTGCTCCTTCAAGAGGTGATTGATCCATGTATGCTCGAGTGCTCTTTGGCTTTAAGTTGTTTCTCCTCAAGCTTTGCCATGTATGATGATGTGCTAACTTGGATTGACCTGTGAATAACCTGTCTATAGCACAACACTCAAAGGCAACTTATTAGTCATTAATGTTTAATCAATTTAGGTTTGTTAATCATCAAAACAAGGGATTAGTTGAGCCCTTGGGCTTACATTCCTCATGGAAACAGGATACATCCGGATTACTACTCAGCACTTCTTTCACACATCCCTTCGGATGCCCAGCCTTCGGATTTCTCAGAAGCATAGAAGCTCTACCGACTCTCTGTTATCTTCGTCAAGGCTCAGATCTACTGGTCAAGGGATTGCTTCATACAGGAGACTTCAAGTTTTCTTTCCTTTTTTGCAAGTTTTGTGAAAATACTACTTAAAGTCAGGCTAGCACAGCCCTTTTGTACAAATTGTAAAAGTTGATCAGACATATGAATAAAATAAGATCATTCCCTGAAAAATCTTGTTTGAAATCTAAATTGTCTGTATAATTATTTCTCCTTGCATGAAAAAGTTTTAAAACTAGTGTATATTCCCATTTGCAGGTAGAAAGTTCGTATACTTGAAACCATTACATCTAGGAAAGAAAAAACCTGGTACCGAACCGATTCTCATTTAGTGAGAACCTCAGAACTATCTAGTTCTTTAGTTCCTACTCACTCAGTAGAAATTTCAGAGCCATCTAGTCCTACAACCCCTCTTGCCATCATGGCAGAACCTACGGACTAGTCCCATGTTACCCAAGAGCTACAACAAGCAGTAGTTCAACTTAGTCAGAGTCTCCGCCAACTCTCATAAGAGAATGCCGCATTGAGATCACATCCTCAGGTTACTACCAACTCCACCAACTAGTCAGTCTATAGCTCAACCACCGGATCCATTCCTAGGAGAGCAGTATGTAGATGAGAACCATCCCTTTGCTCAAATTCTGAAGCAGTGGGAAGATAAGTTTGCCAAGGTTAGTCAAGACCTCAAAGTTATCAAGGTTCAGGGGTCGTCATGACTCTTTCCGGGACATCTCTTTGTTCCCAGATGTACAGCTCCCGGCTAGCTTCAAATGGCCTGACATTAGTAAATACGATGGAACTGGTTGTCCTCGTAATCACCTGGCAGTATTCGAAAGTATGCTGCGATCACAGGGTCTGCCCCCAGATCAGCTGACCCTCATCTTTCAGATATCTCTAAAAGGCGTGGCACAGAAATGGCTTCTGAGTTTGCGTGAATTGCCGACTATGGGTTCAGAACGCATTATGAATGAATTCATCAAGATATTGCGGCATGGTGATGCTTCAGATTGACTGGCAGATGGAGGCGGATTCGATCCAACCAAAAAGGGACGAACTTGCTGATGTTGCTGATGTTATTGTGCTTCATATAGTGAGGCAAATCAGATTACACTCCTTTGGGAATTCACTTTGAGGCCAGCATAGTTCCCCTTGTGCCGTTGCACAAAGTTGCCCATAATTCACCCTCAATTTGACAAGATGGTGTTATAGGGATTCCCTTATTCAAATAAGGTAAGTGGGAGAATCTCTATGATCCAAGATGCCAAATTGGGTTTCATGGACGGTGTATTTTTATTTTCATGGTTTGATGGTTTGTTTTTCATGTGATGGATGGCATTGTTTGTTTGTTTTCTTTTCATGTGATGGATGGCATGGTTTAGTTTGCGATGTATGTTTTTCTTTTATGCAATGGATGACTAATCAAACATACACAATGATGACTGTAACTCCCACATTAAATAAGCCTCTTAAAAATATTAAGTTGATAAATGGGGTTAGGTCGAAAGGACAAGATCTCGTGGCCTTCTATAGCCATCTAACTGTTGGCTAGTTTTGAAAATAGGACGGTCACATGCCAAAGCAGAAGCTGATCTTATTTCTTGACTAGAGTAAACCGTTAGATTCCTACAAGGATAAGAAGAATTTGCAAAGGGTGTAACTTAACCAAGCAAAGGGTATTGACGCCCAAAGGATATACATACTACAATGCTTGAAGGTCGAGCATAAATTGGATCTCATAGGATTAGATGAATCCACTTATTCAAAGTTGTTGAGTAAGTTTTCGATGCTCATTGGAGAAATTATACATTTCTCTTGATTCACGAGGTTGAGGGACTCGTGAATGAGACGTGCAATGGGTGGTTCCATCGTAGATCAAAATCTCAGATCCAATGGACATGTCATGAAATTAACTAAAATGGTAGTTTTAGTAATTATGCCTCTTTCCTTTGCGCGTAGATACCATGGCTTCATTTAACCCATTAGCTAAGATCCTAGAAGAAAATAAGAAAAGTGCCTTCCTAGCAGAGGGTAATGGACCCTCAGCTCCTAAGCCGAAAGGTAAAGGAAAGAGAAGAGCAAAAGTCCAAGGCTCTAAGAAGAACAAGCCAATGGTAAAGATATAGAGAACTTTAAAAAGAAGAAGTCAACCAAGGCCAACGACGGATGCTTCGATTGTGAAAAACTTGGACATTGGAAGTGGAACTGCAGGAGCTATCTAGCTGCCAAGCAGGGCAACAAGCCTACCTTAGGCATGTTGCAAGTGTTTGTTGCTGAAACTAATATGATTGGTCCTGTATTTTCTTGGTGTGTTGACACAGGTGCGACCTCACACATCTGCAATATGTTGCAGGCGTTCAGAAAAATCAAAAGGTTGACTGAAGGCGAGCTCACCCTGCGGTTGGAACTGAAGCAACAGTTGCTGTCCAAGCTGTAGGAGATTATATTTTGACATTCTCAGGCGGTTATCTAATATTAAAGGATTGTCTCTATGTACCTTCAATAAGAAGGAATTTAATTTTAGTTTCAAAATTATTTGATGATGGATATTCTACTAGTTTTAATAAAAGTTCTGTTTTTATTAAAAAGAAAAATTCCTCAATTGTGGAAGGTACAATGAGTCATGTCCTATACTTAATAAACGCCTTAGAGAATTGGAGCAATGTTGAGAATATTCCGAGTATTGATGTTCCAAACCTCAAAGGGCAAGCGACACAATAATTCCAACACATCTTTAGCATATTCGATTAGGTCATATTGGCCTAGAGCGGATCACAACGTTAGTGAAAGATGGTCCATTGGATTCAATCCAAGTGGAACCCTTTCCAACTTGTGAGCCATGTCTCCAAGGCAAAATGACTAAAATTTCCTTCAAGCGCAAGAGTGGACGAAGCGAAAGTATATTGGAATTGATACATACGGATGCATGTGGTCCTCTTTCTCATCCTGCGAGAAGAGGGTTTGTCTACTTCGTGACTTTCGCAGATGACCATTCAAGGTACGACTACCTGTACCTAATGCGACGTAAGTCTGAGACCTTTGAAAAGTTCAAAGAGTTCAAGAATATAGTAGAAAACCAGCTAAACAAGAAGATTAAGACACTTCTCTCCGATAGGGGAGGAGAGTACCTCTCGGATGAGTTTAAGGACTACTTAAAAGAAAACAGAATAGTTTCTCAATGGACTTCACCTGCAACACCAGAGTTAAACGGTGTATCATAGAGGAGAAATCGAACACTATTAGACATGGTTCTATATATGATGAGCTTTGCACAGACACCTTTGTTTCTATGGGGATATGCCCTAGAAACGGCGCTCTACATCCTTAATCGAGTACCAACTAAATCAGTACCAAGGACTCCATATGAGATATGGACGGGCAGAAAACCCGCATTGAATTATATGAGGATATGGGGTTGTTCTGCCCATGTTAAAAAGATAGGTGTTGGAAAGTTGAAGGCACAAACCAATAGGTGTCTCTTTATTGGATATCCTAGAGAAACAAAGGGTTATATGTTTTATAACCCTGGTGAGCAAAACTGTTTTGTGAGTTGAAATGCCGCATTCTTAGAAGAAGAGTTCATTCAAGATGCGAGCGGAAAGAATATGATTGCCTTTGAAGAGCAACCTGAAAATCCAATAGAGAGATATAAAAAATTTGAGCAAGTAGCCACTAAACCTTTTCTAACACTCTACGTAGTAGTAGGGAGGTCAGACAACCCGATAGACTTGTCTACTTGGGTGAAGTAAATACAGAAGATACAGATCTCCTTAACTACAAAGAGGCGATGTTAGACATCGATGCGAGAAAATGGATGGACGCTATGAAATCTGAAATGGACGCTATGTATTACTCTCGTTGATCCACCTGAGGGTATTAAACCCATTGGATGCAAATGGATCTTCAAGAGGAAGAAGGGCCCTGATGGAAAGGTGGAGACCTATAAGGCTAGGCTAGTAGCGAAGGGATATAGTCAAAAGGCTGGTATTGAGTATGTGGAAACCTTCTCACCAGTAGCTATGCTAAAGTCCATTAGAATTTTACTAGCTATCTCTGCACATTATGATTACGAAATTTTGCAGATGGACGTCAAAACCGCCTTCTTGAATGGAAACATTCAGGAAGATATTTATATGGTACAGCCGGAGGGTTTTGAGGCTGCTGAAGAGGGTAATCAAAAGGTGTGCAACTTGAGAGATCCATTTATAGATTGAAGCAAGCTTCCCGTAGTTCGAACCTTCGTTTTGATCAAGCAGTCAAAGAGTTTGGCTACTGTCAAAACATAGACGAGGTTTGTGCTTACATGAAGGACAGTGGGAGCGCGATTACATTCTTGGTTCTTTATGTAGATGACATTCTAATAATTAGGAATGATGTAGGAATGCTGTCAAGTATAAAGTTGTGGCTTTCAAGCACATTTGTTATGAAAGATCTGGGAGAAGCTTCATACATTCTAGGACTTAAATTGTTTAGGGACCGTAAGAATAGGAAGCTTGGGCTATTACAAGAAACTTACATAGATAAGATATTGGCAAGGGACAAAATGACAGATTCTAAGAAGGGATTAGTTCCTTTCAGGCATGGAATTAGATTATCCAAGAAGATGTTTCCCACACTTAAGGATAAGCATGTTATGAACAACATTCCCTACGCTTCGGCTGTGGGAAGCCTTATGTATGCTATGTTATGTACAAGGCCAGATATCTGTCACTCTGTAAGTGTGGTTAGCAAATATCAGTCGGACCCACGTCTAGAGCATTAGACAACAGTTAAACATATTTTCAAGTATCTTAGGAGAACTAAATATTATTGTTTATTTTACAGTGCAGACGAGTTGGTCGTTTCTGATTTTACCGACGTAGATTTTCAGTCTGACATTGATGACATGAAATCATCAAATGGTTTTGTGTTCACCTTAGCAAATGGGGCAGTGTCATGGAGAAGTTGCAAGCAAGACACTATGACAAATTCCACGACTGAGGCTGAGTACATCGCTGCGAGTGAAGCAGCGAAAGAGGCAGTATGGCTACGAAAGTTTCGGGACGACCTTGGAGTCGTGCCCTCTGTTGAGAGACCCATTACGATGTACTGTGATAATAGCGGAGCGATTGCTCAAGCAAAGGAACCGAGGTCTCATCAAAAGTCCAAGCATATGCTTCAAAAGTATCATGTGATACAGGAGATCATTGAAAGAAGGGATGTCGCTATTGCAAAGGTTGCCTTAGTGGTTAATGTGGCAGACCCTTTTACCAAACCCCTTAGTCAAAAGGTGCTTGACCGGCATGTTGAGGGCATGGGTCTAAGATATATGCATAACTGGTTTTGAGGGCAAGTGGGAGACTGTTAGAGTATGTACCCTAAAACCCAGTATATTTCCCATGTTAATCAATAAAAGTTTCTTTTCATGACAATTAATGGGTAACTAAAAGTTAAATATGTGTGACATACTACTTGTTATTGACACGTATTTGTCCTTAGGTAGCAAAGTAGGAAACTCATGCCCATGGATTCACAGATCCTAGGGAGCAAGGAGATATGGGATTCCGATTCTTTGCAGACCTTAATAGTTCCTAGTTGGGGTTGAGGTTGGACACCTCCTCCTGTATACAACTAGCATCTATCTTGCCGACATGCACGTGATGTGGAGTGACTTATCTCAATCACTTGGGTAGTTGACCCAAAGCAAGATAGAATGGGTACGACAATGAGATTGCATACTAAACGGGATAACATTAGAATAGCTTGTGGACAGGAGATAGTTGAGCTATTCTACCAGATAGGACCCTTTACATGTCCTTTAACCTGAGGGGTCATATTGGTCTGTTGGTGAGTCTCTTATTCTTGGTCTATCTAACCGTGATTCTCTTGGAGTCACTAGAGGGTAGTACTGGAATGTTGGACAAACCTTCGAGGTCAATAGTGATACCCAACATGAAATTCTCCATCTATTTCATAGGATAACATGTACGGTTTTAGACAGAGCAGTAGGCCTAGAAAAATACCTGGCCAGGTGGATTTGATAAAATGTTTATCAAAATGATTTCACAAAATAAGTTTTGAAATATTTTCCGCAAATGCATTTACGGGCCGACACTGCTTGACTGAAAGGTATACCGTGAGTGAGCCCAGGGGGTAGTTGATGTCCACCCCCCGTAGGACTCAACTCAGTAGATGTGGACTTGGAGAAAGGACTTGCACATTTGATGTGATTAGGTGTATGATGATTTGACAGTTATCTTCAGGGTTACGTCTCGATGGAGGGCACTGACTCAATAGGATTGTAGCATTTGCTACGGAGCAATAATCACAGTGGGGTCCACTTGTGGGTTCTGCTGGATCTACGGTTGAATCTGTGCTACGATCCTACGCACTACTCGATTGACCTATTATTATCTATTAGATAGAGGCCCCGCATTTATTTGGTTGCTTACACGAACTAGTTTCGTGGCATTGGATGCATTGAAATGATATATACAATGTATATAGTGTATATGCACTATGGGATACATTGGAAATACTAAAATGGTTAAGTATAAAACATAAGTGTATTTTGAGAATTATAGAAAAATATGGATGGAGCTTTTTATCCCATTGGAAGGGAGGAAATATGTTTATTTAATTAAAAGAATCAAATAAATAATTGTAAGTTTAACTTATAGACTAGTTTTACTAAAACAGTCATAACTTACTCATCTCTGGTAAAACATTAATGTGTAAGTACTCGTTTTGAAGGATTTGGAAAGATCTGCAACTTTGTAGTTTGTGATTTTTATAGTTCAGCCATTTTCTTGTCCAAACATGAGGTCGAAATTTGACATACAGGCTTATAGCGGGATTGTTGAAAAATGAAACAATGTGTGAGATATTTTTGGGATTGTTTTTATCCAATTAAGCGACCATAGTTTTTACTTGGAGAAACTTAATTTAGGGATTTCTAAAAGTCTAAGAATTTCTAAAAACACTCCTACATTGTTTGGTTTCTATTTTGAAAAAGCCAACTAGCATGTTTCCAAATTGGAGCTTCTAATTGTGGATAGTTTCTATGTTTTGTGAGATTTCTCTAGAAGCTTTTGGGTTGTGTATATGAAAATTGAGAACTCTATATATACAAGACAAAGAAATAGAGTTAGTAAGAGAGCTCTTCCATAATTCCATGTGTTGAAAATTGGTAGAGACATCCCAAAGTCTTCTTCTTCTTCTTCTTCTTCTTCTTCTTCTTCAATTCCATCAACTAGTTTTGTCTTTTCTAAGTCAAAGACAAACATCCATCAACGTTCCATTGATCTAAATACATATTCCCACATTATAATCTGATTTACATCATGTTATAAAGTAAACAAAGAGTTGTTTACAAGATCCTTTGTGCAAAGAAAGGAATCCATCGGTTCAAATTACGGTTTCGCATCGATTAGATCGTTAGCAAATTTTCGAGGAGTAGATCACGCAGACGTTTTTCCTCTCATCAGCAAAATAAGGTATTTATATTTATATTTATTAAATCACATTAAAATCAATTAGTCCCTAGGAATCCTGGGTTAGAGCAAATTTTTTGTTCTACACGGTTTATTCTTCTGCAATGTGTAGCGATTTTGCTCGGGGTTTTACAACCAATCTAACACGTGGCCCCTTCACAGGGATTTTCCTCCCGAGCCTATGGGCAATGATGTAGCGAGGCCCCTTCACAGGGATTGTCCTCGCTGAGCCCAACAATAGGCTATGACGACCGCGAGACTGAAATTTGTCCGATCTTTAGCGGATTAGGATTGCTGGGCTTGATTCTTTTAGAATCGCTCTCTGAGCCTATCGTATGTCCTCTTTTCTTTTTCCTGACATTTCTGATCCTCACATTCCTTTGATGTCTCGATTTTTGTCTTTCCTTGCATATTTTAGCTTGTTGTGCGGTTGTCTTTGGTTTCTTATGTGTTTACTCTCGGGTTGCTTACTTTTCTAGCATGTGATTGATTATTATTTTCTTAGTATTATCTCTTGCATAGGCTCGCATGCTAGTGTATTTATTCTACTACTTTGCATTATCTTCTGCGTAGTTAGGTGCATGTTAGTGTGTTTGCTTCTTTATCTTGAGTGTTTACTCTTTAGATATATCTCTTGAGCAGTTTACATACTCATTCACATGCTTAACTATAGTATTTATTCATTCATCTTATCTTGATTATGTACTTAGATGTAGCTCTTCACTGCTTTTCCTGCTTATCTCATCATATCTGTCATTATCTGCTTAGCTGTAGCTGTGCATGTGGTTGTTTACTACTTTCTTAGATGTGTTGAGTTAAGGATTAGATGTGATGAGTTAGGATTTGTTTATTTTTCTTTGCCTATCCCCAGGTCATGCATGCTTAGGTAGACGTCTTCTCGGGAATGCCCGTTCTTATTTCACATGATTTTAGCTCAAATTTTTTCAAAATAATAAAAATAGCATAAGAGACCGAGTGCGCTTGGGCGAGTGGGGTGCCTAATACCTTCCCTACTTGTAACCAGGTACGGACCCATTCTTCTCTGGTTATCCGTTGCAAAAGAGTATATTATTGGTTCCAGGGCCGTATTCCCTGGATGGCAACTCTTTCCTATTTTTAGGTACGTCTTGGTTCCTGGCTCTGTCCTCGAATCTAGAGGTATCTCATATATTGCCACTCATGCTGTGAGGGCACTATACTTTGAGAGAGCCTTAGCGGAGCTCTCCTTCTCATGTGGAGATTTAAAAGATGCGAGGGGGACCCGTCCTTTGCCGTTCTCGGATCGGGGTCCACAACTAGTTGTTGGGGTTACTGGTTTTCAGTAGTTTTGTAAACCTAGAGAGACATCAAGAGAAATATCGAGAGAAAGATACCAAAGAAGCTACGACACTCATAATAGGAATCATCATCGTGACTACCTATCATTAGTCCGGTCTTGACTAAATGGTGTGTTTATAGGTTGGCCCCACTTGTTTGAATTAACTCTCTAACACACACCCTCACTTGGCTAAGACTAAGAGTGGAAGGTCCCCAACATGAAAACCAGCTCTATAGATTCGGGAAGGTTCCTGTTAGCATATCTCTTTCAAAATTCACAGTATCTATTTTAGGAGCTGCACCAGTGTTCACATCAACACTTGCAGTTCCCTTAACAACATTGGCCCAAGAATTGGAAGGGAGGTTTCACTGATCACGCTGACATGGAGAGTCCCTCATTCCTCCATCAAATCTACTTGGCAAGTAAATTTTCATAAGAAAAAATGCCAAAAATCACTTATTTGTTAACTGATTTATTGCTCTTTGCGTCCAAGATTTTTTCAAAACACGCCTTTTTCGTATCCCCATCACATCAAACGGTGCCATTTCATATTAATCTCTCCCATCATAGATTTTTCGGCCCAATCGTATTTCATGATTTTTGCACCCCAAATACCCCGTTTCCAGGCAAATATTTTTATCTGTACACAATCTTCAAACAGAAAAATTCATTTTTCACTTTCTCCATACCCCTTCTCTTTGCCTCTCTCTGAAACCCAAAATTGTTATGTGCCTAATTGGCCATAACACAAATAAACAAAAAAGACATAAAAGAATGAAGAGAGGTTGATTCGAGGCAATTGAATCTCCTAACAGCTCAATTCGAGAGGAACCATGACTCTCCAAAACAAGGCTTCCTTTATTTTCTGTAAAATTATTTTCTTCCATTACATTCAATTACAACACATATTTAAATAACAAACACCACCCTTACCTACTAAAGACACTTGGACCAATGATATCCCTACAACAGATTTACATAAATACACCATTACAACACATCTCACAACCACCACCCACTACTCGCAAGGGCTTATCCACTACATTAAGACACTAATTAAAACTGAACCCTAATTCAAACTAATTGAAATATCCATATATGCTATTGGTTGAAACCGTTGACATGCACACAACATTCCTCTCCCTTTAGAAATGACCTTGCCCTCAAGGTCGAATGATTGGATAATTTACTTTAATCCACGGGGGTCCCAGATCAAATTGGACATGATTTTGTTGAGCAACACAATTAATGTAGGACTTCCATCTTCAAAAATAATGCTCACGATTTTTTTAACTCCACTTTCAAACTCCATTATGACCAAACTAGAAAAGAAACACAATTTTTCATCTTTTTCAGCATCAGTTCTCGCACTTTTCTCTACCCGAGCATTAGCTTTCTCAAGTTTCAGCATTTTCTCTTCCTTGAGCATTTCCTTGATTGCCGTGTGCATTTCGTTCAAGCTTTCTACAAATTGTCGTTTTCCTTCCAACATTTTTGAAACAAGTGCATTAATCTTCTCAATATCTTCACATATTGAATCCAAAATATCCCAAGATGTAGCCATGGCGCAGGATCGATGGCTCTGATACCACTTGTATGTATGTATGTATGGATGCATATGTGTATGTGAGTGTGTATGTGTGTGTATATATATATACACACACACACACACACACACACACAAGTAAAAAACCCCGTGCGATGCACGGGCCGACAAAGAACTGTACGAACCACATCATAGGTTGATCCAAACTGTCCATGTGATGGAACACAACATCAATAGGTTGTGCCCATAATATCATTTCCATAGGCTGATCCTAGCCCTCCAATCTATAGAGGTTTCCATAATTAAAAAAGCATAAAGGAGGGGGGTAGGATTGAAATTATGTGGCTTTAATGGGTGCCTTTGTTAAAAAGCATAAATGAGGGGCTAGGATTGAAAATATGTGGGTTGAATGGGTGCCTTTGTTAAAAAAAGTTAAAAAAAGTGATGTGCAATTCTCATCGAATTTTGGGAGAAATTCAAATAATTATCTCCTTTTCTCTTCTACTATATATATATACTAGCAAAAAACCCCGTGCGATGAACGGGCCGACAATTAATTGTACAGACCACATCATAGGTTGATCTAAACCGTCCATGTGATGGAACACAACTTAAATAGGTTGTGCCCGTAAAATATTTCTATAGGCTGATCCTAGCCCTCCAATCTATAGAGGTTTCCATAATTGTGTTCCTCTTAAGGTGCCCAGAATTCGTCAATATTTTTACAGGTGCCTTGCATTCGTAATATCAAACTTTTCGTAATTTGACCCGCACATAGTGAATAAGGAAAAGTAGTTCCCGATTTCCAACCCGACTGGGTTCAACCTGACCCAACCCGATTTGCAATTTCCTCAACCCAATCCAACTTGATTTCCAATTCTGGTTGGGTTGGGTCGGGTTGACCCGCTTTGATATGGTACCAATTGTTGACCACCTCAACTCAAGCCGGGTTGTTTTGGATTTTGAGAACCAATAGTGATTCACCAATAATCAGTTTTTAACTCACAATCGGTTCTCAAAATCCAACCCAAACAGGGACTAATAATTAACAAAGGGAAATGTTATCCGCACTACTATATTTTGATGATCACACTCCTCACTTTATTAAAGTACGGTATGGCCCGCACCATAGGATTATCCAAACCGTCCATTGTGGACTGTGGAGACTATTTCAATGTTGAAAAAGAAAAACACATATACATAACTTCTTCATATGGAACCCAAATTCGGGTTTCAGGTCGGGTCGGGTCGGGTCGGGTTGCCCGACAGCCCAACTTGACCCGCCCCAATTTCCAATTCGGGTTGATTTTTCCCAGCCCAACCCAACCCAACTCGATTTGTGAAAAAGCTTAACCCGACGCAACCCAAATTTGGGATGAACCCGTCGGGTTCGGGTTGAACCCGACCCGCATGGGAACATCCAAGTAATAACGATGATTTCAAATTATATATAGTGCTAATGTCCTCACTACCATATTTTATAATGGCACTACTCACTGTATTTTGATGACCGCACTCCTCACTTTATTAAAATGTACGGTATGGCCCGTACCATAGGATGATCCAAACCGTCCATTAGATGGGCCACTGCCTACATAGGTTGTGCCCCAAAAATAATTTTTATAGGTTGATCCGAACCCTCCGATCTATAGCGGGTTATAGGTTGATCCAAACCGTCCATGTGATGGAACACAAGATCAATTGGTTGTGCCCGTAAAATCATTTCCATAGGTTGATCCTAGCCCTCCAATCAATATAAGCTGATCCTAGCCCTCCAATCGATAGAGATTTCCATAATTGTTGTCCATCTTCAAGTGCCAGGAATCCGTCAATATTTTGCAAGTGTCATGCATGAGTAATATAAAGTAGCTCTTTCGTCATTGTCATATGTCTTTACCTCTTCTTCGTAGTTTTTTTCGTAATTTTCATAGACAGGTACCCTGGGTCGGTACTTTTCGTATGTAGATTACGATTTTACCCTCAAATAATTTCTCATAGAGATAGATGTTAGATATTAGCAAAGGGGTAAATGGTAAAAGAGTAATGCTGATGTGTAAATCTCACAGAAAAAGAAAACAAATTCTTGTTTTCTCTAGCTATATAGTAGGATAGATGTTAGATATTAGCAAAGGGGTAAATGGTAAAAGAGTAATGCTGATGTGTAAATCTCACAGAAAAAGAAAACAAATTCTGTTTTTCTCTAGCTATATATATATATATATATATATATATATTGGCTATGTATCATGTTTTTTCATTTTTTTTCTGAACCAAAACAAGCAACTCCATTCCCGACTAACCCCCTTCCACACAGCAAAAGTTTGCGATCTTTGTTTGGGAGTTAAGCCCTCCATGCTGATACATTACTTCCCCTTGAGAATTCTGCTCCAAAGATGTTCAGTATCCACTGCCAAATCCCAACTCATGTTCCCCAAAAGCGTAAAGAAAAGGATGATTTTTGTACCCCTCAGATGCATATAGCTTGTTCAATCAATCTCACAGGTTCCCATGGCTCTTCCTCCAGGAAGGGGGATATCCCATAGCCATAGGGAAGTAAAGGTGTGATAAATACGTTTTTTCTTAGCGTAACCCCAACAACGCACTTTTATCAGCTAAAAACTCCAGTAGCGCACTTTTTTGAGGGGACCCTTCTCTTACCCTTCCTTTTACCCATATCCCTCTATTTTCGCTTTACAACCCATAATCAGATTGATTTTTCCTTGATGGAAAAAAAATGATTCCAGTTGCTCCAACTATATGATCGACACATCATATAATAACTTCTTTCTTAGATCTCGATACTACGAAGCAATGAGCTGGTTATTAGTTCTATAGCTATTAGTGATTATCTAGGAGAAGAATCTATTATGGATACAGGTAAAAATTAGAATAGAAAACATTTTGAGTGGAGGATTCTCAATTTTTATCTTAGAAAAGATATCAATATTTCGGGAAAGACTTATGCAATAGATAAGCTTCAATACTCTGTGTGTTAGACTTCCCCCCTTCAAGAACTCGATCCTAGCCCAGGATGAACGTTGGCGGCATGCTTAACACATGCAAGTTGGACGGAAAGTGCTGTTGTTACTCCAAAGGTCCAATAATATATGTATATTGGACCTTTTGAGACAATTAATGGTTATGGGAGGCAATTCTAATTGGTCAATAAAAATACATTCCAATACAATTCCTTTCTGACTTGGCCTGGCTCCTATCACGTAAGGGCACCCTACACTACTAGAGCTGAAAAATGCTAGCGTGAGCGCCTTACTAATAGTAGTTAGGCGCCTTACATTTAGGGACACGAATGAAGCTATTTGAATCTTTGATGATTGTATTAGAGTGGGGGTTTTTAGATCAATCTAGTTTGGATGATGAAATAGAATCAATAAATAAATGAGCGACCTCTACACACACACACACACAAGGGAAAAACATTTATGGTCCATCGGACTAGTTAAGTTAGCTGGTCCATCAACCAAAAATAGCATGGGACCACGTTGTGGGAGATGCACACCATTCATTTGATGGGCCTAGACATACATAGGGAGTGCACAAAAAATCATCTCTATAGGATCATCCTAACCCTTCGATTTGTGGAGGTTAAAATGGATGGGTTTAAACCTCCACAAATTTGTCCATTTTAAACCTCCACAAATCGAAGGGTTAGGATGATCCTATGGAGATGATTTTTTGGGCGCACCCTATCTATGTCAGGGGCCCATCGGATGTATTGGGACCAGGGCAAAACTCACCCGTAAAAGCTAGTCGTTAAGGCGAGGGTGCCCATTCCCTTTAAACCCATCCACATCTATTTCACTTTACTGATGTGGGATCTTTGCTTTTGCGTGGAACCCCAACAATCTTTCCCTCCACACGGAATCAACGTGGACAATCTCGCTCCTCCATGCGGCGGCAACGTGGGAACTATGAGATACTTCATCGGGGTTTTTGAGATCTTCCCCGAGTGACATTTCTGCCCTCAGAGGACAAACCGGGCTTACCATGCTCTGAGCTTTGATACAACTTGTTGGGACCAGGGTAGAACTCACCCTCAAAAGCTAGCCGTTTAGGGGAGGGTGCCCATTCCCTTATAACCCATCCACATCTATTTCACTTTACTGATGTGGGATCTTTGCTTTTGCGTGGAACCCCCAACAAGCTGCCCTCCATGTGGAAGCACCGTGGACAATCTTGCGCCTCCACACGGCAGGAATGTGTGAACTATGATATCTTCCCCAAGGAATTTTTCTGTCCTCGGAGGCATACCGGGGTGACCGAGATCTTCTCCAAGGGATTTTTTCATCCTCGGAGGCACACCGGGGTCACCACGGTCTCGATCAGATACTACTTGTTGGGACTAGGGTCACTCACCCTCAAAACCTGGCAGTTAACGGGAGGGACCCATTCCCTTATAACCCATCCACATCTATTTCACTTCAACGATGTGGGATCTTTGATTTTGCGTTGAACCCCAACAATCTCTTCTCCAAAGGAATTTCAAAAACTACTTTGGAAAACCCTCCAATACAATGCTTCTCTTGCAAAGAAGAAAACGCAATGGAGAAGAAAAACAATGGAAGAACAAGAATACACCTTGATAAACAAGAAGAGGAGGAAAAACCCTTTTTGCTACACCACAAAAAGGCCTTCCAAGTGCCCAAGAGAAAACCCCACGTTTTGCTTTAAACCTTCTCTTCAACCTTGAGTATAAGAATAATCTTGCTTTTGCTTCAGCACAAAAGCCCTCCTAGAGCCCCAAAGAGAAAACCCCTCTTGCCTTCGCCTAATTTTCTTCTCAAGAACAAGAACCTTGCTTTTGCTCAACTCACCCTTAAAAGCTAGCCGTTAAGGGGAGGGTGCCCATTCCCATATAACTCATCCACATCTATTTCCCCCGACCCCCTCATCCCATCCACAAAAACAGAAAAATACAATGTGGGCCCACCCAATTTCTGGTCGAAAACATCTGCTTCTAGTTGGATTTTTCAATTCTTGCATAATATGTTTTTCCTAAAATAAATGAGCCACAAAACAGAAAATGACATTGTTAATTAAAAGTTTTTCCTAATATCATATTCGAGTGCACACGTGAGGCACATTCAGGGGCAATGAAGACGGAACATGAATTACTTGTATTAAAGAAATCTTGTAGTTCAAATAATGCAGGCTCACTAGAGAGGGACAATTAACCCACCTATGTGATATGGACGAGTCATGCTTTGCATTGTTTATTATTTTATTTATAATTCCAATGAAATCAACTAGAGGTTCTCTTTGTTGGATTTAAAAACAGATTATCTGGGTTGGATTTTGTGAGACTTATTATCTAGAATGGTCTTGCAAAGGCAAAACTTGTGACAAATTTTTTCTAGTAATTCCTCTCTATATAGATAGGGAAATGTTATCAGCACTAATGTATTTGGATGAGGGCACTCCTCACTTTATTAAAAGTACGGTATGGCCCACACCATAGGATGATCCAAACCATCAATTAGATGGGCCACAGCCTAAATAGGTTGTGCCTCAAAAATCATTTCCATAGGTTGATCCTAACCCCCCGATCTCCTAACCCTCTATATATCGGAGGGTTAGGATCAAACTATGGAAATAATTTTTGGGGCACAACCTATTTAGGCTGTGGTCCATCTAATGGACGGATTGGATCATCTTATAGTGCGGGCCATACCGTACTTTTAACAAAGTGAGGAGTGCCCTCATCAAAATATAGTAGTACAGATAACATTTACCTATAGATAATGAAATGTATGTTAATCAATGAGAATGCCTTTGCGAGATCAGGAGAATTATTGTTTTGGGAACAAAAACACCGACCGCTTCCAATTTAAGGTTTTGAACTTTCCATATGGTCTTACCAAAAGGCTCATCACGCACCAATGACACCTTAATGCACACTTCATAGAATGAAGGCCCCCTACTGATTTGGTCGGATCTTCACTCAAAAGAAGCCCTCATGCCTACATCAAGTCGTGCGATACTCAACAAAACGGCCTTAGAAACATCATACAAATAAAATTATTTATGGGAAATGATATTTTCGCCCCATTTGATCACCAGCAACACCCAATGCCAGTGTACTTTGCAATCAAAGCCACTGGATTTTTTTGACATCATGTACATATTAGCCTCCTTTTTGTCATTGATACACTGACGCTGGGTGTCCCTGGTGATAAAAGGGGCGTAAATATCACTTCTCTTATTTATTTACCACAATTAATTATACTAGTAAGGTAGTATCATTGTTCTACATGAAAATGTATCTGTTAGGGGTAAATTTTACCTCCCCCTTAGATTAATGACACGTGGCATGGATCCTAAATGAGAAAACCAACTTCGTTTTCTTGAAGAAAGATACAGGAAGGATCTTGCATCTCGCCAATTTAGCAACATCCATAAAGGAAAGAATTTCGGAGGGAAAGTCTAACACGGGCATGGAAACTCTCCCAAGGTTAGTGAACCTTTAGTAGAAACCAGTTCCCATGAGGAAACTTGGTGGTAATCTCCAAAGGAAATCGCCCAATGAGGAAAGACTCCCACTAAGGCAAGTCTCCTAAACTATTGTGAGCTCCTTCTTTATAAAAAAGCCCCCCACACTCAAAGGTACACATCTCATAATCTCTAGAAAGCGTTATTATTCTCTAGCTCTTCTATTACTTGGTTCTCACTTGTTGTACCGATTTCTAACTTGAACGTCGGAGTGGCCTCCCGGAGCCACAACTCCAGGACCCCTATGTTTAGTGTGAGCACAGGTTAATCATAGGTCGGAGCTCCACCAGCCACTAATCGTGGAAACCAGATTTCAGCACCATCAGATTGGTGTCGACAGTGGGACCTTTTTCAACTAAAAGATGAGAAAGACCGCAAATCCTAAACTGAGTGATAGAGTGATCATGAGTCATATTAATTGAGGTTCCACTTCAAATCAGTCTCCGGCTCCGTGAGAAAATCAACTTCCCACGCCATGAGAAAACCAACCTCTTGCACAGGAGGGAAATCAACTCCCTGTAAGCCGAAAGGCTATCGATCACCAATGTTTTGATTGTAATCAAACCCATATTGATTGGTTATGTTCAGTTGTTTGCATATGAGATGAACAGGGTTAATAGATTGAAGGCAAGCAAGTCGAAGTGGACATCGCAAGTGACTTATGGAACCTTGACGCACACATCTTGAAGGTCAAATGAAGCCGAGAAGAAGAAGATTGAAGACTCAAGAAGCCCAGAAGAGAAGTTGCCCTAATAAAGCTTAGTTTGTATATTCTCTCTTGGTTGATTGTGTTCTTGGAATTTAGGGAAGTTTAGAATGGACTTAGAAGTTTCTAGGAATCACACTCCCTCTAATAGACCTAAGTCTGTAATGATTTTCCTCGAAGAAATGCATAATTAAGTATCTAGAAGAATTACGGACGTCCGGGGTTTTGGCGGACGTCCGTCTGCACCTCTGCACCTCAGAAAATACGGTCATCCGGGAAGTTGCGGTAGTCCATTTGAACTTCTAAATTTTAAGAAAAATAACAGAGAAGAATGCGGTCGTCTGGGATTTTGGCGGACGTCCGAATGAACATGAGGTTTTTAACCGAGATAATTGTGGTCGTCCGGGATATGGCGGACGTCCGTTGACGGACTTTGGTGCGCGTCTGGAATTTAAAACGGCTAGTTTCGGCGGAAGTCCAGGACTTCGTCCGCGACGCTTTTGAATTTAAAAAATTAGGGTTTTGTGTTTCTCGATATAAAATCACCTTTTGGAAAAACCCTAACATACCTCTTGCACTCTAAAAAACGCTAGCTACCTTCTGTCAAGCATTCAATTCTCACCTACTCTAATCTTGATATTCATTGTGAGATATACTTTCATTAAATCATCTTTAGTGTGCCATTACTTTCAATCCTCAAAGAGAGAATCTTTAGGGTTTACATGTTTGGGTGAAGCAAGAGTGATAATTGAGCTATTACATTTGTACTTGCCTATTGAAGAGGGTTGAGAGCATTTACTTTCCTTCTACCATTGTAAGAGAAGGGGTGTTACCGTTGTTGAGTTTAAAGACTCGGTACTTGTAAGGAGCCTCTAAGCCGGGCGTTGTATGGTTTTCGGATAGTGGAAACCCTTGAGTGCGACCTCAGAAAGAGTGGAGTAGGTCTTTTGGGTAGACCGAACCACTATAAATCTTGGTGTTCATTTGGTGTGCTTTCTACTCTCCCACACTCTATCTTCTTGTGACTTCATTGGTAATATCTTAAACCTCTATGTCTTATTAGCACTTGTTAGATAGCTTTAAAAGAAAAATTATTTAAAACAAGGGCTTCAAAGTAACTAAGTTTTTATAAAACTTAAGTCACCCCCCTTTTAGGTTGCCTAGTCTATTTTCACTTGGTATCAGAGCTTTGGACTCTTAATATAGGATTTTTAGTGTTCAAAATCTTACAATAGTAAAAGATCATGGCAACCTCTCAAGGAAATGTCGAAGGACAAATCGTAACTAGACCACCTTATTTCAATGGTTCAAACTATGGTTATTGGAAAACTAGAATGACTTTCTTTCTTCAATCACATGACTATGAGATGTGGAAACTAATTGAAGATGGGATATATTCATCCCACAACCGATAGAAGTGAGTGGTCAGCCGCTGTAGACACCCCATTTTGACCGTACCCTAAACCTCCATGTTTGAGCAAAACCCCATTAAACCAATATTTTAAAACTCCAAATTTCTCCCTAAGGTAGGTTAGGGTCTCCCATAGGTCCCTGTAAAATTTCGTCGAAATCCGAGCTATATTGTCAAATAAGACGAGCCGAGTGGGAATCACAGTGCAAATAGAAGGGGAGGTGAATCATCCTGGAGAGGGCCGTGCATAGCCGAATAAGACACGATTCGGGCGTGCGCCCATCAAATTTTTGCGCAAATCAGCACGCCCAATCCACTTGTAGTGCCAATATCAGCACCTAAAAAATACCTATAAATAGAGAGATAACCTCTTTTTTTTAAGAAAAATTTCATTTTTCCCAAAATTAGAGAAGAGATTAGAAAGAGAAGAAAAACTACTGAAACCCTAATTCGTACTTTTTTCGATCTTCCTTGTCTTCTCCAGCTAGCTCCGGCATGCTCCGACCAATAGTATCTCTATAGTTGCACGGTGTTTTCCATACAGATCTTGGTTTCTCACTTTGTTTTCTTCATCTTTTGCTGAAAATTCACTTTCATTTCCCATTGAAACCCTAACTAAGAGAGAGAAAGAGAAAGAGAGAGAGAGATTCTCCTCTCCTGCCATCTTCTCCGGCAAGATTCTGCCAGAATCTGGCTGGAATCTGGCCAGGGCTTCTAATCAGTAGTTGTTGGAACTATAATTCCCTCTCTTTATCTAGTTTTTAACCTTATTTGCTCATCAAACCCTAGCTTTAGCTATAAAACCTTAGATCTATTCCTTCATTTGTCGGATCCAGTCCTAATGCCATTAGTTCCGGCGAATCTTGTGGCAGGGATTCCATCTCAAAAATTTCAGAGAAGAAGAGTTTCAGATCTGACCTTGGAGTAAAAATTTACCTCAAAAACCTCAGATCTCATCGTTGTTGTAGCTTAAATCATACTTTGGAAGGAGAAAGACAATAGGAGTACATCATATTGTTGCACAAAGGAGGTAAAGTAGGTGAGATTAAGTGTTTAACAAGCAGGTAAAAATCATTTTTACTCTTACCTTGCAGTCTAATTTTAATTCCTTTATATGTTTGGATTGCTTATGGTCTGTTTACTCTATTCATTACTACTTACTCTTACCTTGATCTCATATATATTGGCCATCTCTTTATAAACTTTGGTTTTATTTTATTCTTTCTTTGAAGTGCTCTGTTCTTCTTCTTCTTCTTCTTGTTTAAAAATTTGGTGTTTTCCTGTTCGATCAATTAGACCAAAGAAGATAATGTTTTTATCCTTGTCATACGTGTATTGATAGAACAGGCACCTTAAGAATGCCTTTGATACATGGATTATGTCTTTGTTTCAAGGATTATTTCTTAATTGTTATTGTAGTGTGAAAAGTAGTGTAAATGAATTTTTTTAATGCCTCAGTTGGAATTGCAGGAAAATATGTTTGTAAATTGATAACGGAAAAAGGAATAAGGAATTAAGATTAGAGATTAAAATGCATGCTAAATTTTCACAGGATTTTTTCCAGGTTCGAGGTGAAAGGGTTCAATACGCTGAAATGTTGATATCATATTGTTTTTTTTATATAAAATAGAAATGACTCATTTTGTGTGGTGTCTCATATTGTGTACATAGCGTCATCTATGACTTATACATCTGTCTTTTTTTAATATATATATATATATATATATATGAATGTTCATTGGAATGATTTCTTTTACACTCTGGAACTTCATTCATATTATTTAATTTTGAGCACATGTTTTATTTGCAAAGAATATTGGTATATTGTTCATCATTCTTCACCTGTAATGGACGATTCCTATTCATGCTTATTTTATTTATCTCTTGGTTGAAACTTTTTTTTAGGACACTCTTGTTACCTTGATAAAGATTCTTTTATGGTAATTATTACCTTAATGATAACTCTCTTCACTACTGCTAGGATGAGTGTATCTATACCGGTATTTTCTTTCTATTCTCATGAAGTCATGGTAAGAGAACAGATATGATTCACGTTATGTTCAGATGTTAGTTTGGTTTAGAAAACTTTGGTGTTTATATTTGAAAGTGATTTTTGCACAATGGTATAGAATTAGTTTCCACATAATAATGAGATGAGTATTTTCATTGTACTTAAAGCATTCATTTATTATTCCCAAACTTGAATGATTAAAATCGAAAGTTCGTGTTTCATTGAGTGTGATAGTAGAGATCTGAACTATGTTCTCATGAGCATGGTTTATTGAACCACAATCTGAATTGGAACCTAGAAGGAATCCTCATTGCGATTGGAATTATAATAATGACCAGTGTTCTTGTAGGGAGTCTAAGCATTAGGTGATACAATTCATTCTAAAACCTTAGAGTTGAATGGGAAAGCCTTGTCTGCTGATCATGCCAGTGTAATTGTAATCCATAGTATGGGATTTGTGAGTAATAATGGTTTGTAAGGTTGCTCCATTTCAATGAATTGAATTAGATGTTAGTTGGGCTGTAAAAGAGTAAATTTGTTTATAGTATTATGAGGTTAGGAACTAATGAATGGGTGAGGCCTATGGAATTTCAGTTTCAGCTCATGCTGATGCTGTGAGGGATAATTATTATTCCTCACTTTAAATTAGCTTTAACTATGCACTAGAAATTAGAGTAAAAGTTTTTTATCTTAGGTGTTGATAATGTAATCATACATGTAATGGATATTAGGCTGATTCTCTTATTTAAGACAAAAGGGATGTTTAAACAGCTTATTTTGGCTTTGATACGAGACCAATAACAAGGATTAGTCGTCTCTTTTCTATGCTAAAGGTAGTCCCTTAGTTTGATAGCCTGTAGACATGAACCCTAGGGTTGAGTAGATTTTATAGATGAAGTTATTCTGTGAGTTTATTATCTAAAGTGATTATAAGAGTGTTGCTTAATTCCTTTGGGTAATTGTCAAATAATAAAGTGTTGGAAAACGTAGGAAATTACTATTGAAAAAGACTAATTTTTTTTATGATAACAGATGTGTGTTTCATTACTTATGCAAATTGAATCAAGTACATGTGTGTATGGCTATATTTATTTCCTTATAATCCTCGATAAACTCCATTCAATAATGGCACATACTGTATATAGTGACTTTTTTTTAGGCATCTGAGTCTTCTAATAGTGTTTTTGCCAAAGTTTGTAGGGTGGATGTTTGCTAATAGTTTATACCCCTGAAGTGTTTAAATCTTAATGGATGTATTCACTAAGCTCATGTTCACGTGGGTCTCCTTAATTGATGTCATAATTCAAGTTTTGAAGTTTTTTGGTTTAAGAGCATGATGTTGCAAACGTTTTTGTGAAGTCTTCATTTCCTGGTTTAGTGTTGACCTGTTGAGATATAAGTAATGAATTTTTCAAAACTTAAAATGATTGTAAGGGGATTTCAACTGTCACATCAGAATAGTTTCGTTTAAAACTTGATGTTTGCATACTGTGATGATTTGAACTGTCAATTGTTTTTACAGAAGAGTGATTTCCATGCATAGGTTGAAAATCGTTCATCTCCAGGATAAACCATTTTATGTTAGGACAGACAAAAAGGGTTGAAGGTTTCGGGCTATGATGAGGCTACTCGGAGCCCCTCCTTTTCTTTTCTCTTTCCTTCCATTTATTGACCTTCTTCGTAATTTCCTTTTAAGGTCCAGGCTATGACAGAATGTTTCTTGAGCCAACCTCCTTCCTTCCTGCCTTAGAGCTTTCGCAGGTTAAGGGATCTTGTCCTTATAGAGTTTAGGCGTCTGTCCTACCCTTATAGAGTTTAGGAGCCTGTCCTACCTTTATAGAATTTAGGAGTCTGTCCTACCCTTATAAAATTTAGGAGCCTGTCCTACCCTTATAGAATTTAGGAGTCTGTCCTACCCTTTACGGAATTGAGGAGTCTGTCCTACTCCCTTTTAGAATTTAGGAGTCTGTCCTACTCCTTTATAGAGTTTAGGAATCTGTCCTATCTCCATAGAGTCATAGGATTCTGTCCTACCTTCATAAAGTTTAGGAGTCTGTCCTCTTGGGTCAAAAATTCCTTTTTTAAGCAAAAATAACAAAAGCATTTTTCGAAAGAGCTGTTTCGAACTACGTTGGCTTCATCCCTTTTCACAGGGTACATAGGCAGCATGGGACCATAATCCCGAGTCCTGTCAAACATTTTAAATAAAAACTTTGCAAACCTTTTTTTTCAATAATCTATTTCGAACTTTTCAGTAAAACTTTTTTTAAACCTTTCAAAACAAAAACTAAAATATACAAAAAAACTAAATATGGGCAAGGATGGTGATTACCAGGTCACTCGGAGCCCTCTTTTAATTCAATTTCTAATTTTGATCGTGGTTTTTCGGTTTTCAACGGTTTTTCGATGTTTTATCAGATTTTGGGATGGGTGATGACATAGCATGGCCCCTTCACAGGGATTGTCCATGCTGAGCCCAACGATAGGCTACGACGACCGTGAGTCTGAGATTTATCCAATCTTTAGCGAATCAGGATCGCTGGGCTTGATTCTTTTAGAATTGCTTCTTGAGACTATCATATGTCCCCTTTTCTTTTTCCTGGCATTTCTGGTCCTCACATACTGTCAATTTCCCGATTTATTCCTTTCCTTGCATCTTTTAGCTTATTGCGTGTTTGTCTTTGGTTTCTTAGGTGTTTACTTTCAGCTTGCTTACTTTTCTAGCATGTGATTAGTTATTATTTTTTTAGTATTATCTCTTGCATAGGCTCACATGCTAGTGTATTTATTCTACTACTTTGGTTGTTTACTGCTTTGTATTATCTTCTGCGTAATTAGGCGCATGTTAGTGTGTTTACTTCTTTATCTTGAGTGTTCACTCTTTAGATATATCTCTTGATCAGTTTCATACTCATTCACATGTTTAGCTGTAGCATTTATCCATTCATCTTATCTCGATTATCTGTTTAGATGTAGCTCTTTACTACTTTTCCTGCTTATCTTATCATGTCTGTCATTATCTGCTTAGTTGTAGCTGTGCATGTGGTTGTTTACTGCTTTCTTAGATGTGATGTGATGAGTTACAATTTATTTATTTTTCTTTGCCATCTCCGGGTCATGCATACTTAGGTAGACGTCTTCTCGAGGATGCCCGTTCCCATTTCACATGATTTTAGGCCAAAATTCTTCGAAAACAATAAAAATTGCATAAGACACCGAGTGCGCTCGGGCAAGTTGGATGCCTAACACCTTCCCAACTCGTAACCAGGCACGAACCTTTGTTATCTCTGGTTATCCATTGCAACAGAGTATCTTATGGGTTCCAAGGTCGACTTCCCTGGGTGGTGACTCTTCTTTGTATTCAGGTACGTCTTGATTCAGTGCTTTGTCTCCGAATCAAGAGGTATCTCATATATCGCCACTCATGCCATAAGGGGCATCATTTCGAGAGTTCCTTGGTAGAGCTCTCCTTCACATGTGGAGATCCAAAGGATGTAGGGGATCCATCCCTCGGCATTCTTGGATCGAGGTCCACAAAACTAAACAAAACTAATGTGAGCTAAGTTTTTAAATCCTTAAAGTTTTTTTTTTAAAGAAACCAAATTCACCCCCCTCTTGGGTTGCTTAGTAGAATTTCAAGGTCCCACATGCAGCCACTTGGAAGGATCATTTTCCTTTGCCCTTTATAGATCAAATGTTAGAGAGACTAGCCAGTCATGGGTATTATTGCTTCTTAGATGGGTATTCCGGTTACAACCAAATCCCTATAGCTCCCGAAGACAAAGAAAAGACTACTTTTACATGTCCCTTTGGAATGTTTGCGTACAGACGCATGCCTTTTGGGCTATACAATGTGCCTGCCACATTCCAAAGATGCATGACGAGCATATTCTCAGACATGGTGGAGTCATTTCTTAAGGTTTTTATGGATGATTTTTCTATACACCGCTCCACCTATGCTGAGTGCCTTCACCATTTAAAGTTGGTCCTAGAAAGGAGTAGAGAAAAGAACCTAGTTCTTAATTGGGAGAAGTGCCACTTTATGGTGAAGGAAGGCATAGTGTTAGGTCGTGTTGTTTCCAATGAGGGATTAAAGGTTGACAAAGCCAAGGTGGATCTTACTGTTCATCTACCACCACCCAAAAAATGTGAAGGATATCTAATAATTTTTGGGCCATGCTAGCTTTTATCGGAGATTTATCAAAGAATTTAGTAAGATTACTAGGCCTTTAACTAACTTGCTCGCTAAGGACAAAAAAATTGATTTCTCCCAAGAGTGTTTAGATTCTTTTGAGCGTCTAAAGGAGTTAACCACGACTCCTATCACTCAAGCACCCATATGGATTGAACCCTTTGAATTAGTGTGTGATGCTTCTTACTTTGCCATAGGGTCTGTTTTAGGTCAAAGAATTAATAAACTACCATATGTGATTTACTATGCTAGTAGGACCCTCAATGAAGCACAACTTAACTATACCATAACTGAAAAAGAATTTCTATTTGTTGTGTTTGCTCTTGAGAAATTCCGGTCCTACTTAATTGGCTCGCATGTAATAGTTTATACAGACCATTCTGCCATTAAATATTTTGTGGGTAAGAAAGATGCCAAAGCTCGCCTTATTAGGTGTGTTTTGCTTCTTCAAGAATTTGACCTCAAAATTAGGAACAAGAAAGGTACAGAAAATTTGGTTGCAGACCACTTGTCCCGTCTCCCTAATGCAAAGAATGATGAATGCCCTGTTAATGAGAATTTTCCCGATGAACAATTGTTGACCATCTATAGTGAACCTTGGTATGCTAATATCGTAAATTATTTGGTCAGGGTACGGCACCAGATCATTGGTCCACCCAAGACAAGTATAGGTTTCACTCACAGGTCAAGTACTTTTTCTGGGATGATCCATATTTATTCAAGACATGTTTTGATCAGATTGTCCGACGATGTGTTCCCGATCATGAACACCAATCAATTTTATCTTTTTGCCATGATCAAGCTTGTGGAGGTCACTTCGGTCCTAAGAAAACCGCTGCCAAAGTTCTCCACTGCAGTTTCTACTGACCGACCTTGTTGAGAGATGCATTCGATTATTGCAAGGCTTGCAAAGCCTGTCGATCTTCAGGCTGTGTAACTAAGAGGAACATGATGCCCCTCAACTCGATTTTAGTAGTTGAAATTTTTGATGTGTGGGGTATCGATTTCATAGGTCCGTTTCCCAACTCTTTTGGGAATCTATTTATTTTGTTGGCTGTAGATTATGTTTCCAAATGGATTGAAGCCATAGCTTGTAAATCCAATGACCACAAAGTGGTGGTCAAATTTCTTAAAGAAAATATTTTTTTCCCGCTTTGGTACACCACGCGCTATCATTACTGATAGGGGTAAGCACTTTTGCAATCGACCTATCGAGACCCTTATGAAGAAATATGGGATCACCCATAAATTGGCTACCCCGTATCACCCCCAAACTAGTGGCCAAGTGGAGGTGTCCAATAGGCAAATTAAACAAATTCTGGAAAAGACTGTCAACCCAAATCGCAAGGATTGGTCCCTTAGGCTAGTGGACGCCTTGTGGACTCATAGAACCACATTCAAGACTGATATTGGTCAGTCTCCTTATCGCCTTGTGTATGGGAAGGCATGGCATCTTCCTATTGAGTTAGAACACAAAGCTTTTTGGGCAATTAAGAAATTGAACTTTGATTTGCCTAGTGAGTTGGAGGAACTCCGTAATGATGCCTATCAAAATACAAAGATCTATAAGGTGAAGACCAAGGCTTTTCATGATAAGCAGATTCTTAGGAAATCTTTCACAGTAGGTGACAAAGTCCTCTTGTACAATTCCAGATTGCATATTTTTCAAGGTAAGTTGAGATCCCGTTGGGATGGTCAATATATTGTGCATAATGTTTTCTCACATGGTGCTATTGAGATCTTGAATCCTTGCCCTGGTGAGCTTTCCTAGGTAAATGGACAACGTTTGAAGCCCCTAATTGAATTACAATGTTTCGAAGAGGTCTATCTCCATGAGCCTCTTTATTCTATTCTTTCTTGATTGTATAAGGTACGCCCCTCTTCTTTGTCCTTGTTTTCATTATTTATTTTTGCATGCATTGAGGACACTGCATCACTTAAGTATGGGGGGTGAGCTTATTTGTAGGTTCTTTCTATGGTTTAAGGTAGAATTATTTCTTTTTCGATTGTTTTTATATTTTTGCAAAAGAAAGAGATACCTAGATACCCTCCTTTTATTTGAAAAGGAATTTTTTTATATATCCCATTATAAGGAAGGTAATTACTCTATATTTTAATTTGGGAATTTAATAAGAAAATAACACTTTTTACTTATATGACCGATCTTTTATGTAATCTTGTTTACATAAGTCTTGGTTAGGAGATGCGACTAGAGCTTAGATTTTTACATGGTAAGGTAGAAATGGAATGAAATGGTTGAAAAAAAAAATTATTCTTTGATCCAGTCTTGACTTGTAGCCTTTTTGGCTCGAGTAAGTAAGTTCGAGGGGTGTTTTACACCTAATTCCTTAAAGCCATCTGGTTTGAGAGTAATTGGCCTAAAGCTCGTTTCGAGGGTCATCGAGAGAGCTTAATGCTCTGTTTGGTTGCCGGGTTTTTTTTGTGCCTGGGAGTTTTGTGGGAGAGTAAGTTAAATTTTGGTCCCATCCCATGTTTGGTTGCCTTTTAGCACTAGGTTTATTTTAATCCCACTCTTGTAATGATTACTTGTGGGGTGAATTTTTTAATCCCACTTTTGTAATGATTGCCTTTTCATCCCATCCCAAGATAACCCCAGGAACAAAAATAAACTCAGGAACCAAAAATAAGCTTGAGAAGAATTTTTTTCTACCCAACAGTTCAAGCAACCAAACAAAGGTTTTTTTTTCTCCCACCATATCTCCCAGGGTATTTTTTTCTCCCACATAACCAAATATGGAATTTTTATTTTACCAGGATACTTCCAGGACTTTTTTTTCCCACCTATCTCCCAGGGTATTTTTTTTCTCCCACATAACTCCCGGGAACAAAAAAAACCCGGCAACCAAACAGAGCATAAGAGGTTGAGACATTGCTCGGATTAAAGTAAAAAAAAGTAAAAAAAAAAGAATAACTAAGTTTGAACTCATACTGCATCAATTTCTAAAATCGCACAAAATGTGATTTAAAGATATATGCACAATAACAAAATAATTCCAATGCTACTTAGTAACTTGGGTGTTTGGTGCATGCCCTGCATGTCATTCACGCCAACGGCAGTAAAGGAACAATTGAGTTTCAATTCTTAGAAACAGTGGGAATGTGGAAAGAATTTCAAGGATGGAACCAAGTGAGTATCCAAACTTCTATCAAACCTCTTCACCAAGGTCTTTTGTAGCCTAGACGACACTAGGATTTAACCTCTAGGGACAAAAGTGTGAAAAACATGAAGACGATTCATTAATTAGGATATATGACTAGTTCAAAACTTGGAATGGGATAGTAAAATCCAACTGTGGGGGTACTTTAGGAATTTTAATCTTGAGTATAATATCAAGGCAAAGGAATGGTTATATTCTATTTTATTCCGTAGTAAGGATTGGTATTCAAGTTAGAAAAAAATTTGACTTTTGTGTGTATATTCAATGCATACACTCACGAGACACAACTCGTCCACTAGGGTAACCTAGGGGTTTAAAGGCTTGTTGCATGTGCTAAGTGCAATCGTGATTCCTACGAAAGTGTGGTAGGTTGTTTTTATTTCATTTTTATTTTTGTTTATTTTCTTTTATTTGCTCAAGGACTAGCAAAGTTTAAGTATGTGGGAATCTGATGAGCACTATGTGTGAATCTTAGGTAGTAAAGCATGCATTTTTTATACTTAGAACTGTGCTGCTTAAGGTATTTTCTATGTTTTATGTGTTTCAGGATTATTCCAGGAATTTCCAGGATTATTCCAGGAATTTCAAGTAAAGCTAGGAAAATCAAGTTGAACCAAGCTGAAGTGGTTATGTAAAAAGTGCAGTCATGGGCCAAAATTTGTTACTGACACCCTCTTTTGTCTTTGATTTTAGCACAACTATGGGCTGATTGAAGAGAAAAGATGATTTGTGGATGTTCATACTTTCAATGGCTAAGATCATATCAAGTCTACAACAAAAGTAATTAGGATTTTTTTTTGCTGAAATCAACAAGGGTGAGATGCGATTTTAGTAAAGGTGGGAACTTCCCCATTTTGTTGGGAGGGATTTTCCCTATGTCGTTGGTTAGCATCTTCCCTATTTCGTTGGGAGGCTTCTCCCTATTTTGTCGTAACCATTCCTATTTTGTAGTACTATTTCCTACTTAGTAGGAACTTCACTTATTCGATTAGAGCCTTTCCTATTTTCTTGTGGTATTCTATATAAATTCGAAAATTCAAGGAAAGAGAGGAGTCAAGTTTGCTATGTTGGCCAGTCTCTTTATTAGATAAAATTTCTTAGGATTTCCTTTTTAAAAAAAAAATAGTTTTTGCTACAATATAGATTGGGACGGCCAGTAACAAAAAAAGGAAGAAAAAAAAGCGTAACGAAAAGAAAAAAGTCTTCTCCTATTGAGGGCATTCAACATAATCGAAAGAAGGGGGAGAGGAGCAGTGGAGAAGAAAACAAAGCCTTTGTTTTTGTTTTGGGGGCTCACTTGAACCTGGATGTACTTGAACCTTTTCGGCGAATAAGAGGGAAGTCAACTTTATTTATTTTTATTCATTGGTTATTTTCAGTTTATTGAATAAGTATATTGTTTTCTTTATCTTATTTGTTGTGTTTAAAATCGGCCATGAGTAGCTAAATTTTATTAACTTAGGGTTTAGATGAAGCCATGAGGAAGGATAAAAATTGATAGTTTGTAATCCAATGCTTTAGATTCAATCTTGTTAATATATATATATATATATATATATATATATATATATATATATATATATATATATATATATACAAGGGTTTGTAATTTCAGATTTTAGATCAGACATGCCATTATGATATTCTTTCATATGCATGATTGTTGATGATGTTTTATAAAGTCTTGTATAATCATTAGATTGAAGGGTGTGTTTGATGTATTTCTCATGGGAAATAACATCAATTGATCTTATTTTCCATTGACCGGATTCATCATATACACAATTCAATTCAATTCAAGGGTGTGATTGAATTAATAAATCTACAAACCATTGATTTGATCCAACTTTATGGTGGATTCTATCCCTAAGTAATTTTCGAAATTGAATTCTAGTTGTGTTAGTTTAGTGATCGAATTAGATAATCAATTTAGTGTGTGTTTGGATTTTCTTTCCTAGTTAGATTGATTTGAAATTTTCTTTTAGATTAGATAATCAGTTTACTTTGTTCGAATTATGTTTAGAATAGTTAATTTAATTTCATAGTTTTCTTTAGATTGGAAAATTTATGTTTAGAATAGTTAATTTAATTTGAGAGTTTGCTTTAGATTAGAAAATTAGTGATACATTCTGAATAATTTGTGCACTCTGTCTAAGTTGAGAATTTGAATCAATCTCTTCCTTGTGTTCGACCCTTAACTACACGCAATCTGTGCACTTGCAGTTTATTGCTTTTTCAATCAAAAACTGTCTCCGGAGAGGAAAGTCGGAGCAAAACTCCCTCTCCTTTCACTCTCTGCTCTTCCGATCTCTCTTTCTCTCTGTATGTTTTAGCAAAAATGAGAGAGATCCCAAATGCTTGAACCAGTGGTGGTGGTCGTAGATCATGATGATGGCTGAGGACCTCGGATAACCGGAAATGGGCCAGAGGATGTTCGGATGTCAGGAAAGTAAGGTAGGGATTTTGGGTAGATGGGTTGAGGATTGAAGGTTTTGGGTTTAGATTGATGTGGGTTTCCTATATCTAAGGTGATATTGGAAAGGGTTTAGTGTAATTAGAGGGACATGGGTCTGGGTCCTAAAAAAATGGTGGAAGGGGAAGTGGCCTCGGTCCATGGAGTTGGCTGGAGTTGGGAACGAGATGGAGGTTAGATTTCATAAAAGTCCAAAATACACCCAAAAATCCCACTAACCAAAAAGCCCATTGACCGAAGCCCATGTGGGAACCACATGTGTGGTTCGGCCAACTAGTGGTCCCCACATGTTGGGCATCCCCCCATGAGGGTGGATTTGTGATCAAAGTTAAAAGGTTGTAAGAAGATTCTTTCCTATGTAAGTTTTCTAAAAAAGCAATGTGTATATTCTCTATCTAAACAATTGGCATGTCTTAGTAAGCAAGCAAGCCAATTGTTATTGATAATGGAAATATGTATTATTAGGAAACTTAAAGGAAAAGCAAATAATGAAAGGAAATAAAAAGTGATAAAAAAAGGCCACTCCCCACATTGGAAACTTCCTTTTCTCTTCATTGCCCTATCAATAAAAACAAGGCAAAGCAAACTCTTTTGGCTCTCTTGGAATTTCGTCCAGCCATCCCTCTTCAAAAACAAAAAAAAACTCCGTCCACCCCTTTTTGTGGAGGATTCGGCCATATCTCTTTGAATTTTAGTGAAGGACACCCATCTCCTTCATCTTCTTTCGGTTATTATTTGAAGCGGTTCATCTTTTCTGACGATTTGGGTTTTTCCATTGCGGATTAAAAGGCTTTTCAAAATGAATATCTTGGATCAAAAGCCTTAGAGATTTTGGATTGCGTTTGAAGGTTGGTACCCTAACTCTTTTAGAATAAGAACTAGAAACATGCTTAGGGTTATGATTTTAGGATTTTGTATGTAACCATCAAGCATATGATTGAATTTTCTTGTGAAATTTCAATATGTTATGGAAAGTACTAATATATGATATTATCTACTTTTTTGTTGAAGGAAAATTATTTTTGCTAATTAAAATCGATTTTAATTAATTCATGGTTAAAATCTACTTTTCAAATCAAGTATTGTAAAACTCCAAGTTTTTCAAAATCTTTCGATTGCTGAGTCAAATTCACATTAAAATAGGATTGGAAATCAAGATTTCCAGCAAGTTTTGACATGTTTGGTTAGCTTTTTAATCATTCGAAAATTGCCTAGAAAATGGTATTTTTCAAAAGATTAAATACAAAAGTATGTCAAAACGAGTCCACAATTGCTGAAAATTTATTTTTCAGTAGTTCTTTAAGGGTTTAAGACCACACAGATTTTTTTAGAATTTTCATATTAATTTAGTATTTTTATGAATTACATGAAAAGCGTTTTAATTACTAAAAATAGTAAAAGACCTTTAAAATTTACAAAACTTTTCAAAAATTAATTTCTTATATATCTTAGTAGATTTATGTTTTAGAATTCAGAAAAATCAATTGTTTTCATGGATTTATAGTCAAAACAGTGATTTAATCATGATGATGAATTTTTACATTAAAACTAATAATTTTTTAGATTTTCCTCTTGAAACAGATTAAGAATATTACTGGAATGTTTCATTAAAATTTTGGTTGTTTTCTGAGGTATTTCAGTACCTATTATTCATTAATATTAGTAAGTTGATAGAGAAAATAACTGATTTTCAACTCAATGATATGATTCTAATGAAAATGAAATTTTCTGAGGCCGAAATTTGGTAGTAAAATATATTGATCTTCTCTTAACATACCATGAAGTTTTCATAATCTTTGTATGTTATTAGATAATTCTAATTATTTTCTTTTCAAATTAGTCTGATTTCGATTAATCTGTAAAAAATAGTAAATCACAGAAAAAATGCCTAAAATTTGTACAGTAATTTACTACTGTTATGAGCATGTTTTAATACTATTTTGGACTTAATTGGACAATATTTAGTATAGGTTGCTTTGGAACATCAATAAATTGACTAAATTGATAAAAATCATTACAAATTAACTATATCTCGTAAAATCCTAAAAAATTCCAGAACATCAACATTTTCTAGAACCATTATAATCCCTAAGTCACTGAAGTAAAAATCCCTAAAAAACATTGAGCGTCTTCACAACCTGCTGTTTTGGTAAAAACCCTAGCCTAGGTGAATTTACCCATAGAGCCTTAGAAAGCCCTTATTTTTAGGTGATAGGGACCCCTAAAAGATAAAAATTATCAACTTAATAAATTGGGTTGGTCAAACCGACGTGCAAAATAGGAGCCCTGAAAAACCCCTTTAGGAAGACTTAGGTCGCAATTGAGTCCTAAGTCCTAAGAAGTCCTACAGTTACAAGTGTGGTAAGCTTCATCACAGCTAGTTACTATAATTACTAATCAAGTATTAGACTAGGTTTCACTTAGTCCACCCTTTTCCCCACAGGACAAGCCTATGTAAACCTAGGAGGTAGGGCCCACCTGCATTAGTCTAGGGAGTGTCTTGCATTTAGATAGGATCATATAGGAATAGCATCATAGATGGAGTCCTAGGGTAAGAAAACACAATCAATTTGAATTAATTAAGTATCTCTCATAAACTGTTGAAACAGTTGAGTCCAGTCTAGATCGGTATCCTAAATGAGTTAGGCATATGTAGCTTAGTTTAGGTCACCGAACTACGTCTACCTTGATCCCGAGCCTTGGGTACGTAGGCAACTTTAATGGCACTCCAAGCTCAGGTCGACCCTACACACACTTCAGTAGGGTTTTAGGGTTGTATTTTATTTATTGATCATTTTCAAACCCTAAATTAACTAACATAAACTGATTAACTCACTTAGGATCTTTCTCAAATTAGATTTGAGGAGAACTTTAACATAGATTGAATCAAACCAAATTGAAAAGTCAAAAATTGCATCTAGGAACCACAACGAGATTAGATTTTTAGGGTGCATGTCCAGTAGATCACATCAAGAGAGTTTAAATGATCATTTTAAAAGAAATTTCATTGAGTTAATCTTTGAAATTGAAGAACGGTTTACCGGGCAAAAATGGTGCTAACACCTTCCGTTCTCGTAATCAGGTAACAGATTTAGACTCAGGGATCGTAGATCATTACATTGTCACTTATGGGTCCTAGGTCCCTTACCTAGGTGGCGACTCTGGTCATTCTCTTTCGTGTGAAATTCAGATTTCTTTTGTGATCCTAAGTTCACGGAAAAGATGATTCATATCAAAAATCAAAATCGCATGTCGTTCGCGTGGGTACGAGAGACCAAGAGAGAGGCGGGTCGTGCCCCCGTCACGGGATCGGATCCCCCAGATTGGAGACTCTGCTGGGGACCACCTAACTTCAGTAAAATTTCAAAGGATAGCTCATTTGAATTTAGTTTAATTGGCTCATAAAAACTCTATCTTACATCTTTGTGTTGCTATTGATAGATTTGTTTGTATGTTATGCTTTATTTTCCTATCATATCATACAATAGACTAAATCTAATAAAACCTGAAAGCATCGTAGATTGTAAAAACTTATTGCACACACTATCATCACTTCATCCAAATCATTGCATATCACATGCACACACGTCCTATTTAGGAACTCGGAGTGTTATCTAGCATGGTGGACTGGGAGGTCATGACCCAATGCCTCTCGTGTTAGAGAATCATTCCACCCATAGCTTAATACCTTCATGGTTCGTAAATGGATCCGTTGATTCACGTATTACTACCGGGACACCGATAGAGTATATCAAACACAGATTACCTCATACATGCATATAGTACGCACACGCGTTCATCACGTGTGTGAGCCTAGATTAGATTACCTTACCCATTTGTGTCTAGATTAGGCCGTAGTCCATCTTCCAATGGCTACAAACGGTTTTAAGTACACGAACAAGTCATGAGTAGAGATCCTCTCTCCACTCCGCTAGATTAGGATTAGGATGTGACACCTTCAGGTAGCACCTGATAAAATGGAAGAAGATTAAAAAACTTTTCCTTTGAGATTAGGATATAAATCTCATCTTTCCCAAGATCCCATAGGTTAGTCTCTTCTTGATCTATCCTTAAAATCAATCCTGCGCGATCTCGTCAAATCATTCGATCATAAATTTTGACCTTTCTCCTAATGGTCTAACCATGCCTTTATCCTTCCTCATTTTTTCCTGTTCAATCCCATCATCTTTAAGTCTAACGAATTCCCGCTCATTTAATTTCATAATTCTCAGATTCTGTAAATTCCTTCTCTCATTTAGTCATGTCATTCCCTATCATTACATTCCATCATTTTTAGTGTTAGGCAATCACAACTTGTCTAATCCTTGTCCCCATTCTAGACTGAGAAAATTCATTTGTTGGGATGCCTAGTCTTCCTCGTAGGTTGTTACTTTAGTCTCATCCATCCAGTCTTCATCTTCTAGATCCCAATCTATGTGTGATCTTATACTCATTTTCTAGTCATTATAGGTCATACGTCCAATAGCTTAGCGATTTCCTATGACATTTTATTCATCTAAGATAGGGTTTCCATTCTCAGTCGTTCAACCTAGGTTATCATTCTCTTAGATTCATTGCATCCCAAGTTCAGGGACACTCCCTTCTTAATCTAGGGGCAACTCTTTTCAAGATTATCTTCTAAGCCCTTCAGAGTTCATTTTGATGATCCTTAAACTAGGGCATTCCCTTGCACAGTAGTGTCATCATTGTCATGTCTCAGTCATTTAGGATTCATTCTATCATCCCTCATTGTATTTATAGTCCATAATCATTTCAAACATTGAGAAGAAATACACCCTGAATATCAAGCTACACAATTTTGTTTATCATTTCCATTTCAGGACCTTTCACCGTTGATAATCCTCAAGTTTTTTGGGTTTATTCGCCCTATCAGTTGGAAGGGAGTCAATAGCACTTTACTTTTCAGTAGTCATTTTTGCCTTCGTCTTGATCCGTACCCATGGCAGATTTAACAGAAAACTCCCAACTTGCCAGTATCACGAAACCCTTAGCCCTGCTTCACCAACACATGAAGGAAATGGAAGTAGAGAATCAAACTCTCAAGGTTTAGCTGGCTAAGAAGTTTGGTCCAACTATCGCCACTTCTGAGAGTAAAAGTCTCAGCCTCCCTGCTACATCGCAGCCGCCTTAGAAGGCTACGATTGGTAGAATGGAGGAATTGATAATGAATCTTTCTCGGAAAATAGCCGTGCTAACACAAGAGGTTCATCAAATGAAGTAACAAATACAAACCTGTTATTATCAGTCCCAAAATTCTGGAAATTTTCCTAATAAGAATATCAAAGTCCAGGATGTTGTTGCAAGGAACTCTGTCTTTCGGAATCATCAGAATCATGTTGGGCCTTTAATTCTTCATTATGATCAAGGGCAACCATCTGAGACTCCAAGAAGAGAATTCACTGACTTGCCAATCTCGCAATCTGATGCTCTGAAATGGTTGCTCAAAGAGAGAATGATAACACTGTTGGGACCAGAGCCTATTCTTAAACCTCTTCCCAGGTCCTCCCAAATGAAAAAATTTGTGATTACCGTTTACGTTCTGGTCATACTACTGATAAATGCCACAATTTGAAATATGACATTCAAGACCATATAGACATGAAGCTCCTTGACCCTCAGAATCTTTTGTCGAGCTGCGGAATTTCATCCCTTCCTGATGACCGCGAACCACGATTTGAGCCAGTTGAGGAAATGAAGAGGAAGTCTTACAATAATCACCACCAGCAATGCACTATGATGGGTCAAAATACATCGAGCTTGATCTCCATAAATTCAGAAGTCCAAGAACCAGTGGCAGCAATTCAGAGTGAATTAGCTTACGCTGAGCCTCCAAAGCCAGACCGTTGTAGCAAAAGAAAATCACTCTAATTAGAATTTTAGTCCTTTACTATTTTATGTTAAGTCAGTCATTGTGATCAGTCAAGTTATTAAGATAGGTCTTACATGTCAGAGTCGAGTTGCTTTTCACTTTTTCTTCTCAGTTTTAGAGTTCTGAATCCTGGGCATGTTTAACATAGGTCATTCAGTGTAATAACTTTTCTTTAAATGAAATTTCAATCCCAATGGCTCATCTGTTTTTGTTTATCAAGCATGCTTCTGATCTTAATAACAACAAAAATAAGACTCCCTCCTCAAACGAGAAAGAAGTGCCGATGAAACTCCCCTTGAGTTACAGCAAATGCTTAAACAAGAGGAGGAGCGCCGAGCCCAACCTTGTAAGGAAGAAATTGAAATGATAAACATTGGCACTAAAACTTTAATTTAGTAAATGCCAATTGGAAATATCTTTCCCTCCAAAAGAGCGTGAAGAGTTAATAAACCCATTTCAAGGATAAGAAGATTGTCTAGAAGCGCTGCAACCGATACCAGGGGCAAAACCTAGATAGAAAGCTGAAAAGAATAAAGGAAGTGAGCGACGCATGCTATACAAGGGGCATGGATTGGAAACAACTTTCATGTCTCCAGTCGATGACCTTGGTTTCCAAATTCATCATGTGATAATGTGAAGCTAACAAATTCAAGATAAGAAAGTTCATAAGCAAGCACCGAAAGGCGATCGTCAAATATCACGAGTTACCGATTCATAGATGAAGGATGTCAAAGAACTAGTTATCTCCATCGAAATCAAAAGCAAATATCAGAGTCTTGAAAGAAGACCCATTATCTCTTACCTGAAAATGCCGTCAAACTCAGTTAGAAAAAAATAATAAAGAGAATTTATCGACCTAGATCAATTCCAAACCTGAACATTGGAAGGCCTCCTTTGGCCAAAAAAATTCCAAATTCATGTCCTAGTGTAAAAAACAATACCCGTTTGTAAACCCTTTGAGCCTGAATAAAATTCTTTTGAAAACCCATCAAGGTAGAGGCATCTGCCCCGAACTACGTGAGACCTAAACCCTACACTGGGTACGTAGGCAGCTCGATCAAACCGAGTTCTGTCGTTTCAAAAAGAAAACATTCAATCGTTTCAAAAAGGAATAAGAAAGAGAGTTAATCAATCAGAGAAAAAGTAGTCAATCGAAAAAAAAGAAAAAAAAAGAAAAGAAAAGGAGAGACAATCAAGATCGAAAAAAAGAAAAATTAATTTACCTTCAAAGAAAGAGCATCTGCCCCAAACTACGCGTGACCTGATTCCTACACTGAGATACGTAGGCAAGCCGTTTATAAGATTGGTCAAAATTTTTGCAAAGCCATAAGCCTTTTCTTTGAAAAGCCCTACCCTACCTATATAATCCTTCTGATATTAAGAATTAAGGATCTAGGTCCCTAAACTGAAAAAAGAAGAAAAAAGAAAACAGAAGGCTGAAAACCCGAAAGGGTAGTGTAGGCAAAATTTAAGATCAATCGCTTGTTGAGTCGAAAACCCGTACGGGCGATTCAGGTAAAAGTTAAGGCCAACACGGTCCGTCAAGTTGAAAATCCTAAAGAAGTGACTTGGTCATGGTAAGAGAATATATCCAAGAAGGCTATATCCAGTATCAAGATCAAAGATTTAAGAAGTTCAAGCAAACTTAAATGTCATCCTAGAAACAGGGGACATTGAAACCAAGTAATCGAATGAGAGGTAATCAAATCCTTGAGGCTTTACCATTTTACGGAAGAAGTCCAATGTTTATCAATTGACAAACTACTCTTTGAAAGGCTAGACTTACCAAGCAAAACGTTAACTAAGTCATAATCACCATTGTGTTTGTCAGTGTAGTAAGTCAATCTTTGTTATTCTAAGTTCACCCTTTCAGAGTTCCTCAGTCCTTTGAATAGTGTCTTTTACCCAAATTTCCTCTTTAAGAAGAGTCAATCACCGTCCTTGTGTCCAAATAATGCAACTGTCTTGGTGAAAGAGGGCCGGCGTCGTTAGCTCCCTGCGATTGTACAAGAGCCAAGTTAATCCTGAAGGAAAGACTTCGAGAATCTAGTGAAAGAGATTCATTTTAAAGAAGATCAGCTCCGAAGAATTCAGAAATAGAAATATCATACGACACAGTTCTATGAGAAAATCTTATCCAGGAGAGGCATCTTAGGAAGTCTCAAATGTGATGTTGGTTGAGCCAATTTCTTTGAAAAATGAGCAAAATCAAATCCCCTTCAAATCCATCCTTGTTTTCAAAGGATCAAAATTTACGCGCCATGGTCAAGTCCCATGTTTTTTGTTTCCAATTGAAACACTCCAGTACTTCAATGTTTCAACACTTTTGCATCCTAAATCCCCTAGTTTTGGGTGAATAAGTCAGCCTTTCAGTCGTCATGTTTCTTGCTCCAACATCCAATGATTAATCAAAAAGCCAATCTAGTCAAATCTCCTAAGTCATTCTATTTCGACATTTTTTGTCAGAATTTAAGTCACCCTGTTTCTTGTTCTGATCAATCCTTAGAAGGATTAATCAAATTGCTAATTTCGTCAAATTTCCTGTGGTATCTTTTCTTCTCCCTGAGCCCATTAAAAAGGGTGTCTCGTTCTTTCCGAGTCCATTCGAAAATGGTCTCTTATTCTCTCTGAGCCCATTCGAAAATGGTGTCTCATTTCCTTTGAGCCCGTTTGAAAACGGTGTCTCATCCTGTGGGACCCGATCCTGCGAGAAGGGTGGGGCGCGAGCCGCCACGCCTTCTCTCTTGGTCTCTCGTACCCACGCGATTGGCGTGTGCATTTTATGATTGATTTTAATTCATCTTTTATGTGAACTTGGGATCACTGAGGCAATCTGAATTCCACACAAAAGAGACTGACAGAATCGCCACCTAGATGTGGGATCTAGGGCCCATAATTAACCAGAAATCTAGACTCGCTACCCGGTTACAAGAATGGAAGGTATGGGGAGTTATCCACCACATGCACCATTCCTGCCCGATAATCGGTCTTCGATTCCAAAAGCTAACTCTTTTAAATTTATTTTAAATGGCTCATTCAAGTCTCTGTTAATGTGCGAACTATGTGACATGCATCCTATGATCTAATTTGAATGTAGATCCTAAGTGTGTATCTTGATTACTTTATTTGTTTGAATTCAATCTAAGTGAAAGTTCTCCTAAAATTCTAATTTCATGGAAAATCCTAAGTGATTTGATTAAGCATTTACGAGAAAATTAATATACAAAACACCACAATTTGTTGTAGTGCCGACTCGCGGTTGGTATGCCATCAGACATCCAAGCTGCCTACGTACCCAAGCCTCACTGGGATCAGAGTCGACGTAGTTCGGTGCACCTAAGCTAAGCTACTTATGCTTAACTCAACTAAGACACCGATCTAGACTGATTTGACTGTTTCAACAGTTTTAAGATAAGTTATTTAATTCAAGTTGAGGATTTTATTATCCTAGGATTTCATCTAAGATGCTATATGATTCTTATCTTAATGCAAGTTGTTCCTTAGACTAATGCAGGTTAACTTACATCCTAGTTTACTAGGCTTGTCCTAGGGAAAGATTGGGTGACTAGTGTAACTAAACCTATGGCACGGTTGCTATCCATAGCAAACGTACGTGATGAGGTTGGACCCCTAACTCTAGGACTCCCTAAAACCTAAGACTCCCTAAAACCTAGGACACGACCTGACACCAGTGTTCCTAAATTGGGCTCTAATGGTTCTTATATCGGAAACCATAATCCAATGGTTCCGAAAGACTCGAGACAAATCGATTCAAGTTCTTGAAGTTAATGAATTTCAGATTTCAAGGATTTTCAGTTTCTGGACATTTAAGGAATACCAATGGTTCTAGGTTTCACCAATTTCAGCCCAGAATAGCATCCAAGGAAGGGAATCGTGCGCTCTTTCTTATAGCATCTTATTGCCTGGCATATCTCAGGATTTCCGTGGACAGTAACCTCGGAGCCAACAACATGCTATAGCTTAAATATTCAAATTGTCAAAGATTGGTTGCGATTGGGATACGATTATGGATGCACTGGCCATTTGTCCAGGAAAATCTAAAGATCCTAAGATTTCTGTTTTGCCGGATTAAGAAATTAATATGTGACAGAATTTTAAGGTTCTTTAGAAACTTTGTGATGATTTTTAATTAATTTCGAATTTTCAATGGAATTTATTAATTTTAAACATATGAGTGATTTTACAAGTGAAATTGTTGTAAACGAATTCGAAATGAGTTGAAATTTCTACAGCAGTAAGATAGGAATGTATGTAGCTTACTGGATGAGTTTTGCAGATTTTCACATTAAGCTCATATTTAATTTTGAATTAACAATAATAGGACCAGATTGCAAACATAACACAGAAACTACTATAAATTTTGTGAATTTTATCTGTGATCTGATATCAGTGAAAATTCTCCCAAAATCTGATAATTTTCAAAGAAAGCATAAAATAATATACCAAACAGATTCTACAAATTCTCAAAAATTCATGGTAGAATGTATCAGTATCATATTATTTTCCCACGAAATTTCATTAAATTTGGAATTCATTTAGTATATATTTTATTTTTCTTCGTCGAAAAGATATTTTTGAAGAGTTTTCTATTTTTAAAACATGATTTTCGAGAAAATTACGACTCCGGAAAACATCCTTTAATCTTGTTCTGATATGATGAACACAAGAAAAATTTTAAATTCAAAAAAATAGGTCATCCTGAGATGGCTATTTTTTCGAATTTCGTAATTACTCAGCTAATATTTAAATAAAATACCACTCTTCACTCAAATTTTAAAAATCCTCTAATTCAATATCCGATCCGATCCGATGGTTATTTTACTCGAGTTAAATAGATCATTGTATTAAATTTTGGGACGAAACGGAATTGAAACACCCATGCAGATCATGATTTTGAGCATACATATTTAATTTTCAATTAAATCCAATTAAATACTAAAAATCATGCAAAAATACATAAAATATACCAAATCATCCGGGAAAAATCTGAGAATAGTGTACTAACCTGTAGTCGAGATCTCTGCCGAGTCCAAGAACCGGAGAACCCGAAAAATATCGCCGACGCATAATCCAATGCCCGCTTTCTTTCGTTCTCTCTTCTCTCTGTTTTTTTTTTTTAGTTTTATTTTTTTCTGATCTTGCTGTGGATGGAGGTGGATGGGGGGAGAGAGAGAGAGAGAGAGAGAGAGAGAGAGAGAGAGAGAGAGAGATATTGAGAGAGAGAGAGAGAGATATTGAGAGAGAGAAAGAGAAAACTACAAAAAACAGAGTGTTAAAACAACGTTAAAACACACTCTGTTTTTTGTAGTCTTTTTCCTTCTTCTTTTTTTTTTTGTTGAAGAGGGAAGGTTAGAGGGATGAGAAATAGAGAGTTTGTGAGATGGTGAGAGTGAGACAGGGAGGGTGAGGATATGAGAGATGGAGAGGTAGAGAGGAAGATTAAGAGAGAGAGAGAGAGGGATTAAGAGGGGGATAGAGATGGAATATGGTCGAAAAATAACAAACAGAGAGGAGAAAAAAAAGTGAAAACGGCACTCTGTTTTTGTTCTTTTTCTTTTTTCTTTTTTTTTTTTGTTCTATGCAGAGAGTAGAAGTAAGAGAAAGGAGAGATGAGGGATAAGAGGGGGAGAATGGAGAATTCAGAAACACAGAGGTCTGCAGAGAGTGGGTGTTAGGGAACAGAGGGAGAGAAGAAAAGAGAGAAGCCTAGGGCGAGAGTCGAAGAGCCTGTTCGATTCTCTTTTTTTTTCCTTTTTCCCACCAGCCCTTGCTCAAAATAGCCGATCCCCCCTTCTAAGGATGATGAACGAACCTTTCTAATATTCCCCAGAGGATTTTTGAGAAATTTCTTTTTATGCATTGGCAACCTTTTTTTTTTGTTAAATTGTAGAGAGATATTGAGGCTCACGTTTAGAACATTGCCTAAAGGAGAGATTTATTCGGTTAATTTTTCCGCACAAAAACAGAAGGTTACTTGCTTTCTCTTTGCTGTTACTTTTTATGCTCTCTTTTCCTCACGACGTTGCCTTTTTAAATGAGATAGAAATCAAGATTTCACGAGGGTTCAATTCTCTGGATTTGGAATCAGCCCCAAGTGGGGTCCTTTATTGGAAAAATATGTCTTTAAAGACATTTTATCATATTTTTGGTTCCAAATTAACCCCAATTGGGTCCCACTTGAGATGGGCAAATTTTAGACCTTTGATTTTAGATGGATAAACCATTAACCCAAGTTAGAAACATTTTTCTTTTCTTCATAAAAAGCCCCTCGCAAGTGGCAACCGAATCCTCCTGAAATCCATTTACTTTTGTAAATAAATGGTAGGCCCCACTTTGGGTAAATTCTTCTTGCACTGCTCTACTTGCACTCAAATCCTTTCCATTGGATGATCTCAGCCGTCCAATTTATGGGTCACGGCCCAAATAGATTGCGCTCCCCAAATCACTTCCATAGAATGGTCTGAACTATCCATTTGATGCAACATAATGTAGATTGGCTGCGCCTCTCTAAATCATTTCTGTAGGCTTATCCGAATAACTCAACTTGATGATCGTAACAAAATTGGTTGTTGAAACGACGTCTCTGAGATCTTGACCGCTCCCTTGATGGACATCTTTATGCACTGGATCGAAGTAGGTTCAAAACTCATTTTTCAATAAAACAATGCACGGGCCCCCTGTTTGATCCAAATTTAAACCAATGCTCAATGCAGGCCCGCCGAACGGGTCCAAATTCTCTCTTGCTTTAATTCTTGAGAACAACCCCTCTCAACGCTTAGCAGAAAAATGCAGAACATTGCAGAAATGATCGGAAAGATTGAGAAAGCATAAGGGACGGACACGGGAATTGGAAACACTGAAAAACGAATAACGAAACACTAACCTCTTTGTTGATTAAAGCGGAGCAAAATGGGGGTGTCTACACATCCTCTCCGAGTCCATTCGAAAATGGTCTCTTATTCTCCCTGAGCCCATTCGAAAATGGTCTCATTTCCTCCGAGCCCGTTCGAAAACAGTGACTCATTCTCTCCGAGTCCGTTCGAAAACGGTCTCTCATTCTTTTTTAGCCCATTCGAAAATGATGTCTCATTCTCTCCTAGTCCATTCGAAAATGGTCTCTTATTCTCTCTGAACCCATTCGAAAATGGTGTCTCATTTCCTTTGAGCCCGTTTGAAAACGGTGTCTCATCCTCTCCGAGTCCATTCGAAAATGGTCTCTTATTCTCTCTGAGCCGGTTCGAAAACAGTTTCTCATTCTCTCTGAGCCCGTTCGAAAACAGTGTCTCATTCTCTCCGAGTCCGTTTGAAAAAGGACTCTCATTCTTTCCTAGCCCGTTCGAAAACGGTGTCATTAAGCCCAAGGGTTCCCCATGGGTTCCTTCAATCACCTTCTTTTGATGATTAACAAACACAAATTGATTAGTCGCTTATGGACTGATCATTTGCCTTGAGTGTTGTGCTTTAGATAGGTCATACACAAGTCAAATCAATCTAGCTCACACATTGTTGGCCTATGCTTGAAGATGAACCAACCAATAGACAAAGGAGCTAGAGCATACTTGGACAAACCACACCTTGGAGGACCTACCAAGTAGGTGTGGTTATTCGGTTATAACCGAACCGAAATAACCGAAATCGAACTGAAATTTTTAAAAACCGAACCGATAAAAAATTACGTTATTTCGGTTAACCGAATAGTGTGAGAAAAAGAAGGAAAAAAAATCTCGGTTTCGATCGGAGGGCTAGGATCATCCAATCGAAATGATTTTTTGAGCACACCCTAATTAAGCAATGATCAATCAAATGGACAGTTTTGATCATCCTACGTAGTGCCCATACAACACTTTTTTTTTTTTAAATAATGTTTTTTATCAAAATTTTAGTTAACCGAATTTTTTTTTGAGATAACCGAAACCGAAACCGAATAACCGAATTTCCAAAAAAAAAAAAACATAGAAACCGAGCCGAAAAGAAAAAAAAATGAACCGAACCGACCGAACCAATTCAGTTCGGTTCGGTTATTCAGTTGTAACCGAATAATGAACACCCCTACTACCAAAGAGAATCTCAACAATAATCTCAAAGCATTAAACACACAAAGAAGATCATAAAGGCCAAAGCTGGAGAATCAAGAACCAATGCAAAGGACCAAGGAGCTTGTGCCACAACTTGAAGATGTCAAGCATTGAAGCTCAACCATAGAAGATCCCAGCTCAAGAGAAGAGTTCAAGAGAGTGATAGAAAAGGTAGAATGTATTCATATTTCTCTTGCATTTTCTCTTGTCAAGGCACATTGTTTAAACCCCTAAAACTAGTGAAAAATAATATTTTCGAAAGAGACTAGAACACACCCTTAGAGCCTAATTGGATTAGTGAATGACCATGTGGTGTTCCATCATTATGAGACCCTCATGACATTTCAATCTTCATAGAAAATGAGTTCCAAAAGCCTAATAAATTCAACAACAAAAACAGGAAAATCTGTTGTTCATAGGCTTCTCGGAGCTCGGAACTCCGATAGTTACTTCGGAACTCCGAGAAATGGTACAGGGAGTATAATTCATACTCTGGACGTTTTCTCGAAACTTCGAGAATTTTCTTGGAACTCCGAGAAATGGTCCAGGAAGTGAATATCTGGCTGTTTTCTCTAAACTTCGAGATGATTTCTCGGAACTCTGAGAATTGTTCTCAGAACTCAGAGAATGGTATAAAGTCAAAAAATATAGCCGTTGCGGTTACAACGGCTAGTGGACTTTTTGACTTGAAAATTACCAGTTTGCTCCTGAAACGGTAATATTGAGTTGGGAACCTATATATGCATGTTGTATGGTTTCAAAACATTAAGGAGAAAATATTACAACTCTAAAAAACCCTAAAAACACACTTGTAACTATTTCTGGGTTATTTTTCTCTCTCACCAAACTCAATGTGCCTTGATTTGAGAAAAACATTTGAGATTGGTTTAGGCTTTAAATTGTAAGTACTTTTTTAGAGAACATTATGAGAGCTTTATTGCGCATTGTAGCCTACTTGGAGGCAAAGCTATCTTCTTCTTCAGAAACCGCTTAGATCTCAGCGGTGTAGGAGAGAAAAGAAAGGTGGAAGGGCATCCCGTGTTAATTCCCTTGGGTGAATGGCTTAGTTCTCGGCCGTGTAGGGGAGACATTGTAAATGTGGCAAGGGCATCCTTGCTTAATTCCCTTTGATTGTAAAAGCCTCGGAGCCAGGCGTTGTGGAGGTCTCAATAGTGGAAATCCTCAAGTGCGACCTTGAGTAGAGTGGAGTAGGCCGTTTGCCGAACCACTATATATCCTTGTGTCACTTGTGTTGGTATTTTCCTGTTCTCTCTCACCCTCTCACTCTATTATTTGTGCTTGTATTTTTACATAGTTGGAATTGAGTGAGTTGCCAAACCGTGTCACTCCTCTGATTTCAATTGGTATCAGAGCTTGGGCTCTTGATTAAGATCCTAACCGGTTAAGAGTTAAAAGATCAAATTTTTGGCAACTTAAAAGATGGGATCTAGACTACCTATTTGCATTGGATCGGATTATGGATCATGGGTAATCCATACGAAGACATATCTTAAAAGTCTAGTTAGAGATATGGTAAAGATAATAGAAAATGGGTTTGTTCTAAATGCTAAATCTAAAAGCTTAAATGAATATAACAAAAAATTATCTTTACTAAACACTAAAGCCCTAATCACTATATGTTGTGCCTTACCTCCTACCATTTATGAAAAAGTGTCCTCATGCCAAAATGCACAAGATATTTTGAACCAAATTGAAAAGTGTTGTCAAAACAAACTCCTATGCTTAACCACAACACTTGAAACTTGAAATATCAACCGCCAAGCATTAAAGGAATTAAATGATGGGATTGCATCAATTGAACAAGAAATTCAAGACTTAAATGAAAACATTGAGGAACAACTAGCTAGAAACAAAATCTTAGAAAACTTATTAGCTAGTGTTACAAGGGATTATGCTTCAAATGAAAAAGAACTCGAAATAGTAGAAAAGGAAAATGATTCATTTGTCTTTGAAATTGAAGAATTAAATGAAAATATTAAAAAATTAAACATGAGAACCAATCCCAAAAAGAAGAAGAAGAAAGAATTAAGAAGTCATCATCTCTTGAATCAATGGAAATCAATAATTTGAAAATTAAGAATGAGAAACTTGAGTTGGAAAATTACAAGCTACAAGAAAGTGTAAAACACAATTGCCATCATAACCATTCTTCTAGATCATCATGTTCATCCCGTCCATTTACCTACTCTTATGCATCTTGTGATTATTGTGGTAGAATTGGACATTATAAATCTAAATGCAAGTTTAGATTTGTAAAAAGTAGTGAGTTTGTTTGGATGAGAAAAGATACATCAACTAGAACAAACTTGCTTGGAACCAACATGGTTTGGGTTCCAAAACCCCCAACTTGATCTATATTATGTTTATCCTAGATTTCGTGGTATGTGCTTTAAATTGAATATTATTTGAAATGTTTGCTTGTATAGATACCATGTGCTTATGCTTAATTCCATGTATCTTTGCATGATTGGTGCTTAAATGATAAATCCTTTTTGAAAATTCAAAGTCTATACACCTAAACTTGATCACCATAAGACTTTGCTATATTGAGCATAATTGAATATCATAATTAGAAACACCACTCTATGTGCATACATTATGACTTAGATCTTCTTGCACTTAGTGAACATCCACAAAAGAAAGCCACTCTAAGAGAACTTAAAGTGAAAACCATAAATTGTGCTTATAGAATATTCAACCACACCTTTTGCCCATGTGTTCAAATTAAAGCTTCAAGTACATCTTTAAAATTTGAACCCATTTTTTGTAGTTGCTAGGAGTTAGGTTAAATGATCACATCATTCTAGCAAAACCAAAAGAAAAGAAACCCATAGGTTTAAAGACTTGAACTTAATAGAAATTTTTGGCAATCAAATAATACTTAAAAAACAATTTGAGAAAAAACCAATGTATCATTCTTTAAACTCTATTTTTGGACAAATATGACACTTACTAGATAATTATGTACTGAAATTGTTTTAAAATATCATTTCTTGCAAAACTAATATATTAGATGCTATGTTTAAGAAATCACTTCAAATTCCTTCTTAGACATCTTTTTGTGCCATAGGTGAACAAACATGTTTATTACTTTGCACCTAGTTGTCCTATCAAACCCATTTTGTTACATGCTTAAATGTATATCATCAAATATAATAAAAATCATAGATGGGTTAAAAATTAATGTATTTCCAAAAGCTTTAATTGGATAATCTCATGACTAAGTTGAACCTTGAAATGTGTAGGTATTTTGTATGTATTTTCTTTAAGTAGTCATGAAAGTTCATATTGGAATACATGTATCCAAGGTGGTTTGCATCATTTAATATATATATATATATATATATATACATATATATTCTAAAATCCTTGGATCTTTCCCTACAATCATATAAGAATATATTATATAGGAAACTTGAAACATGAATCTAAATTCAATGTATGACACTCACTCGAGTTAAATTGAAAATTTCATAGGAATCTAGTATCATATTTGGGCTTTTACTCACTTGAGTAAAATTGAAACTCACATAGTGATTACAGACAATACATTGTGATGGGAACACATGTCTCCCATACATTTTGGTTTTCAATGGGCTTATGCATTATGTGCTTAATGCCTTATCTTTACATATGTGGTATGTGGATGTAGAAAGTAGATGTTTGGACCTTGTACTTCATTTGTCATGCTCACCTTGTCCAAACATAATAGACTATCCATGGAGACCTTGATATGGATCATATCTTTCTCGTAAGGTATACTCTCACCTTCATGAATCATGGATGTCTCTCTAAGACATGATACTTTATTGACCATTCTCATTATGCCTTAGTCCTATAGAATTGAACTCAAATTGGTATATATATATTCTATAGTTATCACCCCTTGTCAAACCTTTATCTTAAAAAATCACTCAATTGGTACCTTAGCCTTCCTAGTTTCTAAGAGGGAGACGGTGCATTCACCTTAATTAAAATACATAACAATTTGGCCTTGTGCCAGCATCTCAAACATGAATAGATATATGTGTGTGTGTGATCTCCCTAGCTAGTTATGTATATTACATACTTAGGAAAGTAAAGCTTTAATTTAAAAAATATTATATTATATTTAGGGGGAGCATGAGCCAAATATTGAAAATCTTTTGTGCTATGCTTGTTTATCATGTAAAGCTAGACTATGGCTATAATTTTATTCATGATAAACCGACACATAGAGAATAGAGTGTTATTATAGCCCATGGGTTGAGTCTAACTTGGTATCTTTTGAAAAATATATCCAAAAATCCTTGGAGTCTATGTGAGGACAACCCTTTGGATTCATGCATTCCATGATTCCTTTTTAAAGGGGAAGCTTGAAGGTAAATTTATCATTAGCTACTTATCATATGATTCCTAATGTGGTTATCACCTCACATATGATAAGTACCCTCATTTAGAGCATGGCTGCTCCATATGGGTTGTTCGGGCTTGTCTTATGCTTTTATGTGTGTTTTTGAGTTTAAGACAAGAAGCCCATAGCTAGGTCTTAGTTCCATATTCTTCTAAGTTTTTTGACTTATCTTGGATGGTCTAATATGATATCATCTATTTCAAGAATAAGTTTTAGTGTTCAAGTATTCCATTGTCATATCTTTGGCCTATTATGTAATGTCATGCCTTAAATCTTAGGTTTATCTAAGGCCAATGATAAATACTAATGGGGAGAGCTAATTGTTGCTATCTTTATGTTTATATGGATCATTGTAAGATGCGTACACTATCCATTCAAATATTTTTCCACTAATTATGCTAAAAATTTGAATATCTTAAAAAAAGAAGGGGAGAGCTTAAATGATATATCATTTTAAACAAGAGCTAAAAATTGCATATCTTTCTAGATGTACATTCATAGAAGTAAATCAAACTTGTTTATCTCAATTTCTATGAATTTGAGTGCTCATCATGTCTATTTCCACTTGGCTATCCATATATCCATAATAGAGCTCATTGTCATGCCATATATCCTAATAGTTAGCCATATTAGGATCAAATGTTCATTTCTATGCATGACAATTCAAGAGAATACTTTTAACTTGAAAAATATATATTCTTGCTTATCATTATGAGTCTATAACTACACATCACCTCATTATAAGATTCTAATAGAAATTTCAAAAAAAAAGGGGACCTATCATGCTAAACTTTAAACATTACCTTTCATGATAAGTAATATATAAGCTTTAACTTGCTAATCTAATATTGTATTACGGGTTATATGGTAGATTAATATTGGTTTTATTCATATACTATGATATACCCTAAAAGTTTGTGCTAAAATTGGAATGTCTCTTTGTTTTTCCAACATAGGCTTGATTTATATTAGTTTATTCGTTTCCTATGTTTATATGCTCTTATCATGCCAATATACTTTGGATTATACTTTGATTTTAATTGGTAACTCATTATAAGTAGTTAGGGGAGCATCATATTCTCATTGTATATCTTGATGCTTTATGTATTGTCCTTAAATGCTTAATCCTTCCTTTTTATTAATGCCAAAAGGGGGAGAATTTGTATAATTGATTAGATCTATTATCATATGCATTCTTGTATTATAACTTGTTAAATATAACTCATGCATATGTTGAGGGGGAGTAGTAATGATTAAATTGTCTATCTAATCCTCGTAAGAGGTTCCTCCCACCTATCTAATCAATTTGGTTTATCATCATAAAAAAGAGGAAGATTGTAAGCCCAAGGGTTCCCCATGGGTTCATTCAATCACCTTGTTTTGATAATTAACAAACTCAAATTGATTAGTCGCTTATGGATTGATCATTTGCCTTGAGTGTTGTGCTTTAGACAGGTCCTACACAAGTCAAATCATTCTAGCACACACCTTGTTGGCCTATGCTTGAAGATGAACCAACCAATCGACAAAGGAGCTAGAGCATACTTGGGCAAACCACACCTTGGAGGATCTACCAAGGAGAAGCTCAAAAACCATCTCAAAGCATTGAACATATAGAGAAGATCATAAAGGCCGAAGCTGGAGATTCAAGAACCAATGCAAAGGACCACGGAGCTTGTACCACAACTTGAAGATGTCAACCATGGAAGCTCAACCATAGAAGATCACGGCTCGAGAGAAGAGTTCAAGAGAGTGACAGAAATGGTAGAATGTATTCCTATCTCTCTTGCATTTTCTCTTGTCAAGGTACATTGTTTAAACCCCTAAAACTAGTGAAAAATAATGTTTTCCAAAGAGACTACAACACACCCTTAGAGCCTAATTGGATTAGTGAATGACCATGTGGTATTTTATCATTATGGGACCCTCATGACATTCCAATCTTCATAGAAAATGAGTTCCAAAAGCCTAAAAGAATTTAACAACAAAAATAAGAAAATTTGCTGTTCATAGGCTTCTCGGAGCTCCGAGCTCGGAACTTCGAGAGTTATCTCGGAATGGTCCAAGGAGTATAATTCATACTCTGGACATTTTCTCGGAACTCCGAGAAATAGTCCAGAAAGTGAAAATTCACTATCTAGTGGACTTTTTGACCCGAAAATTAGCAGTTTGCCCCTGAAACGGTAATATTGAGTTGGGAACCAATATATACATGTTGTATGGTTTCAAAACATTAAGGAGAACATATTCTAACTATAAAAAACCCTATAAACACACTTGCAACTATTTTTGAGTTATTTCTCTCTCTCTCTCTCTCTCACCAAACTCATTGTGCCTTGATTTGAGAAAAATATTTGAGATTGGTTTAGGCTTTAAATTGTAAGTAGTTTTAAGAGAACATTCTGAGAGCTGCATTGTGCATTGTGTTTTACTTAGAGGCAAAGCTATCTTCTTCTTCGGAAAGTGCTTAGATCTTAGCGGTGTAGGAGAGAAAAGAAAGGTGGAAACGTATCCCGTGTTAATTCCCTCGGGTGAAGGGCTTAATTCTCGACCGTGTAGGGAGACATTTGTAAAGGTGGCAAAGATATCCTCGTTTAATTCCCTTGGATTGTAAAAGCCTCGGAGCCAGACGTTGTGGAGATCTCAATAGCGAAAATCCTCAAGTGCAACCTTGAGTAGAGTGGAGTAGGCTGTTTGCCGAACCACTATATATCCTTGTGTCACTTATGTTGGTATTTCCCTCTTCTCTCTCACCCTCTCACTCTATTATTTGTGCTTGCATTTTTACATAGTTAGAATTGAGTGAGTAGTGAGCATTTTATTTTCGATTGAATAATTGTACCAAGCTGTAGACACCACCATTTTGCTACACTTTAAAAAAGCAAAAGATTTGGTAGTTTGTTAAGTTTCGAGTCTGTATTCCACCTAGGATTAGGCATCTGTACATTTTAGGGTAGATTTTGACTTGTTGAAGGAATGCTGAAGTTGAGTCGTGATCTAATGGTGTCTAGAAGATAAAAATTCAAGTTTCCAACCAACTAAAAAAACCTGTTATTTTTAGAATTTTTGGGGTTTCCCTCATTTTTGCCCATTTTTACACTACAGGGGTATTTTGGTCATTTCCGATGTGTCTCGTCTGACCCCCGAGTTATATTTGAGAAATCCTGAGTGATTTTTCAAATTTTGAATAAGCTGCTATTTTTAGAAATTCATGGGGCTTCCACATTGTCATCATCTTATGGATATTTCAATCATTTCTCATATATCCAAAACCATCTTGAGGGTACGGCTAATGGATTCGGAGTAATTTCGTAAGATTTGGGAAACCTGCAAAATTTAGATCTCTCAAGATTTTATTTTAGTCTTGCACTTCGAGGGTATTTTAGACATTTCCAACATATCATATTTGGTCCCTAAGTTGTGTCTAAGAAATCTTGAGTCTTTTAATAAATTTTTGAAAATCTGCTATTTTTGGAATTTCTCAGGGTTTTTCCTAGTCTCGCCAAATTCTAGCACCTCGGGGTAATTTGGTCTTTTCCTATGTAATTCTTTTGATCCCCGAAATATGTCTGAGGATTATAAATGATTTGCTGAATTTTCAATAACCTGCTAAATTTAGAATTTCTCAGGGGTTTCGCTTAATTTTGAAGTTCTGAGTGTTGAGGGCATTTTGGGTATTTTCAGGGGTTACCAAATCATCTTGTTTAATATTGCTCACCGAAAGGACCCAATTTTAAAAGTTTCTATTTTTGAAATTTGACCACAAAGACTTTCCATTTTTAATTTTTCCCTTTAGGGCTGAACTAATCTGAGGGTATTTTGGTCGCATTTGGATGTCTAACAGTCAATTAGGGGCATTTTGATCCGAAAAGTTATTTTCCAAAAAAGATGGTCCGATCATGTGTGTGGGATGCACCATAAATGTCAAATGAGTTGGGTCCATATATAGAATGTTGAATTTAGAAAAATTTTATTGAATTTTTACGAAAAAACCCGAAACCCGTGTGAAATGGCACATTGGGCTAAAGCCCGCAAATATGGAGCTCATGTGGGTTCACCCATATGGGTCGACCACCATGGTGGGCGCCTTACATGGCTGACCCACAAGAGTTGAGCACCCAACCTTGATGATGTCACAATGGTGGCATCATATTTGTTAAAAGAAAAATATAAAGAATAAAAAAAGAAAAGAAGGAAAAGAAGAATGATTGCTTAAAAGAGGTTTTCTTCCAAAGAAGTAATGTGGAACGAGAGTAGCATGTCTTGATTGACAAGAAATTAAGATTGGAATTAAATCCAATTTGGAAACAAGAAAGAAAGAAAGTAAGAGGGGAAAATTGGAAACAAGCCAAAAAGGGAGCTCTCACATTGGAAACTACTATTTCTCTCTTAACCCTATCTTTTTTATATAAAAATCAAAGCAAACAATCCTAGGAAGGATTCAAAAAAAATCCAAATTCGTCATTTTTCTCTCTCCTCCCAAGAAAAAAATAACTAGGCTATAAATCACCTAATTAAGTTTGCTAATCAATAAGGGTTTTGAACTTATATTAATTTGTAATAATGTTAAAGTTCAACTATTTCAATCTTAATTAAAAAATGGATAAGTCTTGGGTGAAATCTTAGGAAAAGTTTTTAAAGGGCAAAGGTTTTATAAACATCCTATTCACCCCCCCTCTAGGTTGCCAAACCGAGTCACTCCTCGGATTTCAATGTCTCATTCTCTCCGAGTCCATTTGAAAATGGTAACTCATTATGTCCGAGCCCGTTCAAAAACGGTGTCTCATTTCCTCTAAATCCGTTCAAAAACGGTATCCTTTTCCCTCTGAGCCCACTCGAAAATAATTTCTCTTTCTTTCTGAGCCCGTTCGAAAATGGTGTCTCATTTTCTCCGAGTCCATTCGAAAAAGGTGTCTCATTTTCTCTGAGTTCGTTTGAAAACGGTCTCTTATTTTATCCGAGCACATTCGAAAAGGGTGTCCCATTATCTCCGAGCCCGTTCGAAATGGTGCCTCATTTTATTCGAGTCCCATACGAATATGGTGTCTCATTTTCTCCGTCCTCATTCGAAAACGGTGTCTCATTCTCTCCGTGTCCGTTAAAAATTGGTCTCTTATTCTCTTCGAGCCCATTCGAAAATGGCGTCTCTTTCTCTCGGAGCCCGTTCGAAAACGGTGTCTCATTTTCTCCAAATCCGTCCGAAAACGGCACCCTTTTCTCTCCGAGCCCGTTAAAAAACGGTGTCTCATTCCCTTTGGATCCGTTTGAAAACGGTCCACTGTCCTTTCCGAGACCCATTCGAAAATGGTGTCTCCTTCTTTCTGAGCTTGTTCGAACATGGTGTCTCATTTTCTCCAAATCCGTTCAACAACGGTCTCTCGTTCTCTCATTGCCCGTTTGAAAACGACGCCACATCCTAATTATCTTTCGTTCTGGGATGCGTGATTTTTACACTTAGGGTCTTGCTTTTAGGATATATTTAGTGTAGAGAATCTTTTGTTGATTAAAGCTACACAAAATGGTTCTGTCACTTTTGCTTTGGTATTCGATGACTATGTCATTTCTACCAAAGGGGGGTATCTGTAGACACCCTCATTTTGCTATGCTATAAAAAATAAAGGGTTCAATGAGTCCATCAAATCCCAAGTCAATCTCTTTGCATTAGCTTATGCATTCTTGTGTTTTAGGGTAAATTTCATCTCATTTCAAGTGTTCCAGTGTTAATTCGCACTCTCGAAGGTCCTTAGGCGGTTCCATTGGTCTCCAGATGATTATATCTTGTGTTTCCAATCAAGTGTGAAAACCTGATATTTTTAGGATTTCTCAGGGTTTACCCCATTTTTATCATTTTTTGCATCTTAGGGGTATTTTGGTCATTTCTAGTGTGTCCCATATTATCCCTAAAGTTTGTCTGAGAGATCATAAATTATTTCAAACCTGCTATATTGGGCATTTCCAAGTAATTCCAAATGATCCTGTTTGATGTCATCCACCATATCTGGTGAACTTCGATACTCTCTATTTTTTAAAATTTACCTCGTCTACTTTTCATTTTTAACTTCACCTTTATGGGGTATTCTGATTCGTGAGTATTTTGGCCACTTTTGGTGTGAATAGATCAAATTAGGCCTTTTTAGGCAAAAATGATTTTTTCAAGGGGGGAATAAGGTTTGGCCATGTGTGAAAGACCCATAATGTGCATCACATGGTGTCGGCCCATCATTACAAAGTTTGGATTATCCATTAAAGTTGGTTAGATTTCATAAAAGTCAAAGATACACCCAAAAAACCCACTAACCAAAAAGCCGATAGACCGAAGCCCATGTGGGAACCACATGTGTGGTTCAGCCACATGTGTGGGTCGGCCAACATGTGGTCCCAACATGTTGGGCGTCCCCCCATGAGGGTGGATTTGTGGTCAAAGTTAAAAGGTTGTAAGAAGATTCTTTCCTATGTAAGTTTTCTAAAAAAGCAATGTGTATATTCTCCATCTATACAATTGGCATGTTTTAGTAAGCAAGCAAGTCAATTGTTATTGATAATGGAAATATGTATAATTAGAAACTTGAAGGAAAAGCAAATAATGAAAGGAAATAGAAAGTGAGCAAAAAAGGCCACTCCCCGCATTGGAAAGTTCATTTTCTTTTCATTGCCCTACCATTCTCTATAAAAACAAGGCAAAGCCAACTCTTTTGGCTCTCTTGGAATTTCATCCAGCCATCCCTCTCCCAAAAAAAAGAAAATTCGTCCACCCCTTTTTGAGGAGGATTCGGCCATATCTCTTTGAATTCTAGTGAAGGAGACCCATCTCCTTCATCTTCTGTTGGGTATTATTTGAAGCGGTTCATCTTTTTCGGCGATTTGGGTTTTCTATTGCAGATTAAAAGGCTTTTCAATATGAATATCTTTGATCAAAAGCCTTAGAGACTTTCGATAACTTTTGAAGGTTGGTACCCTAACTCTTTTAGAATAAGAACTACAAACATGCCTAGGGTTAAGATTTTAGAATTTTGTATGTAACCATCAAGCATATGATTGAATTTTGTTTTGAAATTTCAGTATGTTATGGAAATAACTAATATATGATATTATCTATTTCTTTGCTGAAGGAAAATTATATTTGCTAATTAAAATTGATTTTAATAAATTGATGGTTAAAACCTACTTTTCAAAGCAAGTATTGTAAAACTCCAAGTTTTTCTGAATCTTTTGATTCTTGAATCAAATTCACATTAAAAACGATTGGAAATCAAGATTTGACATGTTTGGTTAGCTTTTTAATCCTTCAAAAATTGCCAAGAAAAGGGTAATATTTGAAAGATTAAATCCAAAAGTATGTCAAAACAAGTCCAAAATTGCTAAAATTTGTTTTCTGTAGTTTTTTAAGGTTTTAAGACCACACAAAAAATTTCAAGAATTTTTGGATTAATTTAGTGTTTTTATGAATCACTTGAAAAGTGTTTTAATTACTAAAAATAGCAAAAGACATTTAAAATTTCTAAAAGTTTCGAGAAATTAATTTCTTATATGAGAAAACGGTTCCTACACATATGTGTAGATAAGTTATCTACACACTAGCTTAAAATACAGTGGGGGCCACATTATTTGGGTGATCTAAACCATTCATTTTTAAGGCCCTCACATAGGTAGGGTGTCCACAAAAAATAAGATCCATAGGATCATCCTAACCATTCGAACTGTGGAGGCAAAAAATGGACTAATTTGTGAAGGTTTAAAGACATCCATTTTACCTACACAAATCGTAGGGTTGGGATGATCCTATGGATCTGATTTTTTGTGGACACCCTATCTATGTGAGGGCCTTTAAAATGGATGGCTTGGATCACCCAAACAATGTGGGCCTCCACTGTATTTTAAGCTTGTGTGTGGAGAACTCTCTACACATATGTGTAGGAACCATTTTCTCTTCTTATATATATATTAGTAGATTTGGGTTTTGGAATTTAGAAAATCAATTGTTTTCATAGATTTATAGTCAAAACATTGATTTACTCATGATGATTAATTTTGATATTAAAACCAATAATTTTTTAGATTTTACTCTTGAAACAAATTAAGAATGTTGATGGAATGTTCTAGTAAAATTTTGGTTGATTTCTGAGGTGTTTTAGTACCTATTATTCATTAATATTAGTAAGTTGATAGAGAAAATAACTGATTTTCAACTCAAAGTTATGATTCTGATGAAAAAAAAAATTATGAGGCCGAAATTTGATAGTAAAATATATTGATCCTTTCTTGAGGAATTTTTCATAATTTTTATATGTTAGTTGATAATTTTAATGATTTTCTTTTCAAATCAGCCTGATTTTGATTAATCTGTAAAAAATAGTAAATCACAAAAAAATGCCTGAAATATCTATTGTAATTTACTACTATTATGAGCATGTTTCAATACTGTTTTGGACTGAATTGGACTATATTTAGTATAGGTTGCTTTGGAACATAGATAAATTGCCTAAATTGATAAAAATCATTAAAAATTAATTATATTTCGTAAAATCCTGAAAAATTTCAGAACATCAACATTTTTCCAGAACCATTGTAATCCCAAAGTTACTGAAGTAAAAATCCCTAAAAATAACTGAGACTCTTCACAACCTGCTATTTTGGTCAAAACCCTAGCGTAGTTGAATTTACCCTTAGATCCTTAGAATGCCCTGATTTTTAGGTGATAGGGACCCCTAAAAGATGGAAATTACTAACTTGATAAATTAGGTTGGTCAAACCCACGTGCAAAATGATTCTGGAACTGTTGGTCACAGTCTCACCTAGTAGGATGCCTAAGGAGCCCCTTTAGGAAAACTTAGGTCGCGATTGAGTCGTAAGTCCTAAGAAGTCCTACAGTTACGAGTGTTGTAAGCCTCATCATAGTTGGTTGCTATAATTAGTAACCAAGTATTAGTGTAAGCCCAAGTGCTCATCCTCTTACCTTATTTTAATGATTCACAAACGCAAATTGATTAGTCGTTTATGGGCTAATAAGTTTGCCTTGAGTGTTGTGCTATGGATAGGAAAGTCATAGGTCAATCCAGGCTAACACACACAGATGGCCTATGCTTCAAGATTAACCAACCAATGGACAAAGGAGCTAGAGCATACTTGGACAAACTATACCTTGGAGGATCTACCAAGGAGAAGCTCAACATCATCCACAACCATTTGGACAAACAGGAAAAATCAATGAAGGCCAAAGTGGAGGATCAATAAGCAATGAAAATGACAAAGGAGCTTGAACCAAATGGTGGCATCATCCTTAGAAGCTGTCAAAGAAAGAAGCTCAACTTTGAACATCCCAAAGCAAGCCAAGCATCACATTGAAGATCGAATGAAGATTGGCTCAAGAGAAGTTCAAGAGAGTACTTAGAATAGTAGCATATATCTCCTTTCTCTCTTATGTTTTCTCTTTATCAAGGCACATCTTAAAATCCTTAAAAATATATTTTTCAAAGAGACTAACACACCCTTTAAGGACTTAAATGGATAAGTGAATGGCCATGGTTGTGTACCAACATGTTGGGACCTATATGGCATTCAGCACAACATTGAACAAAACAGAGTTCCAAAGAAACAACCTGGACCAGCAACTAAATCTTATCAAAACTTATTTAAAATATTTTTAACAGATAGCTCTCATTTTTCTCATATCTGTAGAGTACAAGAAAGTCAAAATCCGAGGAGAAACGAGGGAGATACGAATTTTACAAGTTGGAAGCTAAATGCTGGAAAACTAGTCTCGGAATTCTGAGAATTCTTCTCGGAACTCCCAGACATTTCTCGGAGCTCGAAAAAATAACCTGGAACAAAAACAAATTGCCGTTGTGGCTACAACGGCTAGTTGAATATTTGACCCGAAAATGACTATTTTGCCCCTAAAACTGTCATATTGTGTTGGGACTTCATATATACTCATTCAAAGGGTCTAAAAGAGATGATGAACATACTCCAACATTAAAAACCCTTTGAAATTCACTTGCAACCATTTTTGGGTAACTTTCTCACCAATCCTTCATTGTGCCTTGATTTGGAGAAAATTATTTGAGATTGGTTAGGCTTAAACTTGTTTATCTTTGAGAGCATCCTTGGAGCTTCAACTTGCATTGTAGCCTACATAGAGGCAAAGCTTTTATCTTCTTCTTTGTTCAATCGGTGGCAAGGGCATCTGGTATTAATTCTGTAAGCCCAATGGTTCCCACCTTGGCATTCCCATCTTCTTTTGATGATTCCAATACACAAGTGATTTTATATCACTAATGTGTTTGAATGTCTAAGTTGTAGATCATGAATGTATAAAGACAAGATTGCTTGGATTGAGACCAAGAAGCTCTCATTAGACCGCATTAGGAAGGCCAAAGACATCGGAGATCCAAGATGCATGAAGACTTGAAGCATCACAATTGAAGATCAAAGTCTTTTTAGAATATAAAGATCCAATCCTAGTTTAAGTGTTTAGAGGCATAAATAAAGTAATCTCACACACCCTAAATGTTTAAGAGATTGTCCTTGTGGTGTTCCAACACTTTGGAACCCTCATAACAATCCCAACTTAATGTAGAGTTGGAAGCCCAAGAAACGGAATTAAAAATCTGCTGGAAATAGGCTTCTCGGAGCTCCGAGTTCGGAACTCCGAGAGATTCCTCGAAGCTCTGAGAAATGGTCCAGTAACATTTTTCCAACTTCTGTTTGTATTCCCGGAACTCCGAGAGAAATTCTAGGAACTCCGAGAATTTCTCGGAACTCCGAGACCACTATTTCGGGAAGAAATTATAGCCGTTGGGGATTTTGCCAGATTTACCACTATGCCCCTCAAACGGTCATATTTGGTTTTTCTATATATATATGGGTATTCTAATCTTCATAACCATCAATCCTAACACTCTAAAAACCTATTGGAATATCCTAAGAGTGTATCAAGCTTGTTTATGCCTCTCATCCTCTAGAATTAGGATTTGGATCATTAGGCTCAAATTTGTATATCTTCTACAAATCTTTGTAAACCCTTGTGAGGGATTTTTTGTTTCTTTCTTTCTTATTCAAAGACGATTGTATTCGGGCGAGTGTTCGGAGAAGCGGAGCCCACTCTTCGTGGTGAGGATTGCCACCAGGTTAAAGGCAATTGGAATTGTAATCGGCACTGATCTTCGCCGAAGTTAAGAAGATCAAATAGTGAACCATCAACGGGTTTGGTTGGTGGAGTGGAGTAGGCCTCGCGTTGGAGGACCGAACCACTTTAAATCTCGAGTGCAGTCTTTCTTATCTCTTGCTTTACATTTGCACTGCACTTAGGATTTAACTTGTGTGCTTAATTTTTATTTTTGATCTCTTGATCTTCAAATTTGGGTTGGAGTTTTCAAAAGATTAAAACTTGTTAAGTAACCTAAATTTTCCCTCCTCATGAGTTGCCATTAGAATAAGTACTCTGGCCTACCCTTGGAATTTCACTTGGTATCAGAGCCTTGGCTCTTAAAAGATTTTCTTTTCTTTAAATCGTTGGTAAATTTTTTTAAAAAAATTTTAAAAGGGAAAGATCATTAGATCATTGGCAACTTTCTAATTGTGAAATGGCAAACATAAATGGAACCGGACTTCCGGAAGGCCATTCCATAACTAGACCTCCTTTCTTTGATGGGTCCAACTATGGACATTGGAAGACAAGGATGCGCATCTATCTTCTTCGATAGATGTGGAGCTTTGGCATATTGTAGAAAATGGATACACTTTGCCTTCCAAGCCATTTGAAGAATGGAATGTTGTAGAGAAAAGGCATGCAAATTTAAATTACAAAGCTATAAACTTTTTGTTTTGCGCCTTATCTACGGAGGAATTTAATAGAGTAGCTCTTTTTTATTCCGCCAAGGTTATTTGGGATACTCTTGCCGTTGCCCATGAGGGAACATCACAAGGCAAGGATTCCAAAATAAACTTGTTAAAGAGCAAATATGAAATGTTTAGAATGGGTTAAAATGAAAGTATTTCCGAAATGTATACCTGATTTTCTAAAATATCAAATGAATTAGCTAATCTTGGTAAATCTTATCCTACTGATGAGCTTGTGAGTAAGTTGCTTAGGTCACTTCCTCCACATTGGGATCCAAAAGTCACCGCCATACAAGAATCAAAGGATCTCAAGGCGCTAACAATTGAGGAGCTTGTAGGATCTCTTATCACACATGAGATGCTCCTCACTAGCCGACAAGAGGAGAAGAAGCCAAAAGAGAAAGAAAAAGAGAGTAGATCCTTAGCACTCAAGGTGAAAGCGGACTCATCTTCTTCAAATGAGGCGGATAGTGATGAAGAAGAAGCTTTGAGAAAATTCAAAAGCTTATGGAGAAAGAAGCACAAAAAGGATAAAAAGAAGAAGAAAGAAAAAAGTGAAGTAGAAGGAGGAATAAGGTGTTACAATTGTAAGAAGACGGGACACAAAAGACCGGAGTGTCCACTTCTCAAGTCATCTTCCTCGAAGTACAAGGGAAAGAAGTATTGGAAAAAGAACAAGGGTCTTGTAGCCGCCTGTGATGCTTCTAGCACTTCAGAAAAAAGCTCAAGTGAAGGGGAAGCTAATAGAGATGATCTTTGCTTCATGGCACTCACCCATGAAGATGAGGTAAATTCTAACCCCTCTTGTAATTCATCAAGTAGTGATAGTGGAAACATATTTTATGATGAATTATGCATTACTTTGCATACTCAGATTTCAAAAAATAAAGTTCTTAAAAAATTTATTTCAAAATTAGAAAATGAACTTGATGCTTTGAAAAATGAATATTCTTCTTCCAAATCTCAAGTAAAAGTAAAAATTGAAAATTTTAAACTTGAGATTGAAACCCTTAAGGGTAGTTTGGATGAGAAATTTTGCCAAATTGCTAAACTCCAAAATGTGGCAAGCTCTTCCAAATCTTATGAAGATGAAACTAATGATTTTCTAAATCAAATAACCCATCTTCATAATGAAAATGAAAGGTTAAGATTATGTCTCCATGCTTGGGAGAAGGGGTTAGTTCTTGGCCATGTAGGAGAGACGTTGTCGGCTTAGTTCTCGGACGTGGAGGAGAGACATTGTAAAGGCACCATGGGCATCCTCATTTAATTCCTTTGGGTTGTAAAAGCCTCGGAGTCGGGAGTCGTGGAGGTCTCAATAGTGGAAACTTCAAGTGCGACCTTAAGAAAAGTGGAGTAGGCCGTTTGCCGAACCACTATAAATCTTTATGTTACTTGTGTTGGTATTTCTCTTTCTCTCACACCCTCTCACTCTTTTATTCGTGCTTGCATTTTTACATTGTTAGAATTGAGTGATCAATGAAGGCTTTGTGGATCAACAACTTGCAAAGGACCTTGAACTAAATGGTGGCATCATCCTTGGAAGGTGTCAAGCAAAGAAGCTCAACCTTAAAGATCCCAAAGCAAGCCATGCAGTAAAGAGAAGATTAAGCAATTGCTACCTCAAGAGTTCATTTAAGAGAGTGGTAAAAATGGTAGATTGTATCACCTATCTCTCTTATGTTTTCTCTAGTCAAGGCACATCTTAAAACCCCTAAAATATATTTTTCAAAGAGACCAATAAGCTTAAAGAAGGACTTAAATGGATAAGTGAATGGCCATGGTGGTGTACCAACATGTTGGGACCCATATGGCATTCCATCACATTTGAACAAAAACCGAGTTCTGAAGGCCAACCTGGACCAGCAACTAAATCCTATCAAAACTTGTTTAAAATATTTTCAAATATTTTTGAAAATATTTTTAACAGATATCTCTCATTTTTTTCATATCTGTAGAGTATAAGAACGTCCAAATCAGACAAGAAACGAATGAGATATGAATTTTACAAGATAGGAATATCCTGCTGAAAATGGCCTACTCGGCACTCCGAGATCGGAACTCAGAGACAATTTCTCGGAGCTCTGAGAAATGGTCCAAGTTCAAAAATTAACCTGTAACGGTCCACTCGGAGTTCCAAGCGCAGAATCTGAGAAGACCATTGGGGAGTCTAAAAAAGCCATATTTCACTCTCCCCTATATATATGAACCTTGTGGCCTTTGGAAAAAACACTCAATGATTAATCTAACCTTCCTTGAGCATTTATTAGGGTATTTACATCATTCTAACATGGAAATCACTCTCTCCTTCTCTCTCGTGCCTTGACTTTAGATTGTTCTTGAGAGACCTTAGAGCTTTTACTTCATCTTTTCTTGAGTGAGAGTGAGTGTTATTTACTTGTAATCAGCCTACTAAGAGGTAAGTGTGCTACATCCTTTCTTCTCTACATTCTACATGGCAATGAAGGGCTCTGTATTTAAAACCCTTGGAGCTTGGACACTCGGATTGTACTTGGCAGAAGGAACGCCGTATTTAAGTTCTTTAGAAGAAGACTAGTGGAATCCTAAATGAGAGAAACTTGAGAAGAGTGGAGTAGGTCTTGGGTTTAAGATCGAACCACTATAAAACCCTTGTGTCAAGCCTCTTGTCTCTTCATCTCTTCTCTATTGGTAAGTACCTTAACTCTTGAATTGGAATCTCATTCTTAATCTTTTTAAACTTATAGACACCCCATTTTGATAAGGCCATAAAGTCCCCTAAGTAGAGTCGAAGTCTTGAAGTCGAAGAAATTTCCGAAGAGTTAGACCCAAATGCAAAGGAAATCCAAAATTTTGTCATCTTGTTGTGCTTATTGACAAGAGTGAAGTTCCCAAGGTATGGCTAATGTTCCAAGGAAGTTACCCGTAAAATTGTGAGCAAAACCAATGAAAATTGCCAAATAAGCCGAGGCAAGTTTAGGTTAGTGCCATTTGCGGAAGGGAAGTGAATTAACCCATTGAAGGATGCCCCATTTGGTAGAAATGATGCTCTAATCAACACAATTATGCTGACATCAGCTTGAGATATTTGGTATAAAGGGGTGTCATACAATAAAGGGAGTGCCAAAATAAAAAATGATGCTGCCAATATCATTTTCCTTCTAAATGAATTTTTTTTATAAAGAGCCATATGTTACCCCCATTTCTTGCCCAGGACCACCTCCTTGTAAAGAAAAGGAAATTCATAAATGCACTTGGGGGCTGTCCATTGGATGATGCTGGCGCGAAAATATCATTTTCCCTTAAAACCCATCGAACAAGGGCTTAGAAGGGGGATCTCCACTTTCGTTGAAAAAATCAGAGGAAGGAGAGAGAGATTGCAAAGAGAAAGGAGAAGAGAGCCATGGCCTCTGCACCCCCATCTTCTTCTCCAACAATAACCTCATAAATCTTCTTCCAAACCCTCACAACCATTTCAGCTACCCAAAACCCTTGGATCTTCTTCACTACGTCCACCCCAAACCCACTTGGTTCATCTTCTTAACCACCATTTCTCTAATCCTAACCCAGCCCTAGACGTCAACCCATCTTCCATCTTCTCTCTGCAACCAACACCATAGATCCAAACCACCATCTCTAACTTCTCTACCACTAAAACCCACTTCAAAAACCTTCTATCCAGACCCTATGTTCCAATCTATCTCTTTCTCTTGCTCCCTATCATAGATCTGAGGAGGAATTCATTGAGGTTTCACAAGAATTGAAGAGAGAAAGGAAAAGAAGGAGCCGATTTGGAGGTTATTGACTTGGTTTGGGATTATTGAAGTGAAATTTCAAGGGGAGGCTTCTTAATTTTGGGGGCTACTCCCAGCAGAGAGTAAGAGAGAGGGAGAGATAGAGGGACGAATCCCATTCTCAGGCCCCATTCCCACCTCGTCTGTGACCTCTACAACTCACCATCATCTCCAACCGAACACCTAAAGCCCATCCCATTTCATCTTTCTAGTTTCCCTAATAGACCCCTATTCCTCCATGATTTTACACTATCCCATTCTCCATTTTCAAATCTCCCACACTACCCCATGAGCCCATTCCCATTTCATTTTACCATTTTCCATACCCAATTTTCTTTCTCTGTTCAACCCCCATTAACAGCCACCTCAACTACCACCATCATCTCCTCCATTCCACCACTACCACCAGCCTCCAAACTCCAACAGCAGCTATATTTCTTCCATTCCTCCCATCCCCGTTACCCTTCTATAGATTCCATCTCCCTCACCCTTTAATTAAAAAGAAGAACAAAGGGATTTTTGATTTCAAGGTCTGAGATAGGAGGAAAACTTGTCTTGATTTCGTCTTCTCTGTCATTTATTTTCGCCATCATTTCTCGGCGTGATGATTGTCTCAGAATTAGCAGTCCTTCATATCATCAGCAAGATTTTCTCACTGCATCAATTCTAGCCCTATGTCGATTAGCATTTCAGGTAACCCTCTTACTTAATTTTTTTTTTTAGTTCATGGCTGAAATCTAGTTTGATTGATTATATTATATGATGAGTAATGGAGGTTTTAGGGGTCTAGCACAGATTTTACATCTCATAAAAGGCTTCATGGGCTTGGGGTTTAAAATCATGTTAGTCTTTTGATGAATATTTTCCTCTCCTTTTTTGTGGCTTTATATGTTAATTTTTAGTAAAACTCAGGTGGATCCTCCGGGGTTAAATTCATCAATCTTAGGTACTATGCACAGGTTTTCCTCCGATTTATATTAATGTGCATATAAAATGGCAGTCGGTGTATTCACCTCACTTTGGTTCGAAGTCATGGAAATGTCTTTCCTCAACTTTGTATTCTCATGCTCTTGTTGATTTGACTGTAGCTTTTGTGTAAGGCCTTATTTGATTTCCTTTACATATCATCAAGTTATTGAATTCAGTTGCATGTGAGGTGCTTGGGAATTAACCTGGAAATGCTTTGGATGGTAGAATGAATTCAAATTGAATATCCAAGTTTTGTAGGATTGCAGATTTGCTCATTTAATTGCTCTACCCTATTCCACTGCCTTTTATTTGATGATGCAAAAAACTCAGGTTTTAATGGCTGCATAAAATCAAATATTATGATCCGAAAGAATAAGATGAATTAGTATATTCGGTTATAATGCTGATGTTAAAAGGGCTGATACTTGAACCCTTCTATTGTCGGAACATGGACGTGTTGATTAGTACTTATCAGTTTTAATGAAGGATTCATATATATGCTTCTTTTCTCCATGTAATTAATATTTTGATGTTCATGCAGTGGAATATGAAACAATTCTAATAGTGTTTTTGCCAAAGTTTGTAGGGTGGATGTTTGCTAATAGTTTGTACCCCTGAAGTGTTTAAATCGTAATGGATGTATTCACTAAGCTCATGTTCACGTGGGTCTCTTTAATTGATGTCATAATTCTAGTTTTTAAAGTTTTTTGGTTTAAGAGCATGATGTTGCAAACGTTTCTGTGAAGTCTTCATTTCCTGGTTTAGTGTGGATCTGTTGAGATATAAGTAATGAACTTTTCAAAACTTAAAATGATTGTAAGGGGATTTCAGCTGTCACATCAGAATAGTTTCGTTTAAAACTTGATGTTTGCATACTGTGATGATTTGAACTGTCAATTGTTTTTATAGAATAGAATGTGATTTCCATGCATAGGTTGAAAATCGTTCATCTCCAGGATAAACCATTTTATGTTAGGACAGGCAAAAAGGGTTGAAGTTTTCGGGGTATGATGAGGCTACTCGGAGCCCCTCCTTTTCTTTTCTCTTTCCTTCCATTTATTGACCTTCGTAATTTCCTTTTAAGGTCCAGGCTATGACAGAATGTTTGTTGAGCCAACCCCTTCCCTTCCTGCCTTAGAGCTTTCGTAGGTTAAGGGATCTTGTCCTTATAGAGTTTAGGAGTCTGTTATACTCTTATAGAGTTTAGGAGCCTGTCCTACCCTTATAGAATTTAGGAGCCTGTCCTACCTTTATAGAATTTAGGAGTCTGTCCTACCTGTATAGAGTTTAGGAGTCTGTCCTACCCTTATAGAATTTAGGAGTCTGTCCTACCCTTTACGGAGTTGAGGAGTCTGTCCTACTCCCTTTTAGAGTTTAGGAGTCTGTCCTACTCCTTTATAGAGTTTAGGATTCCGTCCTATCTCCATAGAGTCATAGGATTTCATCCTACTGTTATAGAGTCATAGGATTCTGTCCTACCTTCATAAAGTTTAGGAGTCTGTCCTCTTGAGTCAAAAATTCCTTTTTTAAGCAAAAATAACAAAAGCATTTTTCGAAAGAGCTGTTTCGAACTACGTTGGCTTCATCCCTTTTCACAGGGTACGTAGGCAGCTTGGGACCATAATCCCGAGTCCTGTCAAACATTTTAAATAAAAACTTTGCAAACCTTTTTTTTCAATGATCTTTGTCGAACTTTTCAATAAAACTTTTTTTAAACCTTTCAAAATAAAAACTAAAAAATACAAAAAAACTAAATATCGGCAATGATGGTGATTGCCAGGTCACTCGGAGCCCTCTTTTCATTCCATTTCTAATTTTGATCTTGGTTTTTCGGTTTTCAACAGTTTTTTGACGTTTTATCAGATTTTGGGATGGGCGATGACATAGCATGGCCCCTTCACAGGGATTGTCCACGCTGAGCCCAACGATAGGCTACGACGGCCATGAGACTGAGGTATATGCAATCTTTAGCGAAACAGGATCGCTGGGCTTGATTCTTTTAGAATTGCTCCTTGAGCCTATCGTATGTCCCATTTTCTTTTTCCTGACATTTTTGGTCCTCGAATACTGTCAATTTCCTGATTTCTTCATTTTCTTGCATCTTTTAGCTTACTGCCTGTTTGTCTTTGGTTTCTTAGGTGTTTACTTTAAGCTTGCTTACTTTTCTAGCATGTGATTAGTTATTATTTTCTTAGTATTATCTCTTGCATAGGCTCACATGCTAATGTATTTATTCTACTACTTTGGTTGTTTACTGCTTTGTATTATCGTCTGCGTAATTAGGCGCATGTTAGTGTGTTTACTTCTTTATCTTGAGTGTTCACTCTTTAGATATATCTTCTTGATCAGTTTCATACTCATTCACATGTTTAGCTGTAGCATTTATCCATTCATCTTATCTCGATTCTCTGTTTAGATGTAGCTCTTTACTGCTTTTCCTGCTTATCTTATCATGTCTGTCATTATCTGCTTAGCTGTAGCTGTGCATGTAGTTGTTTACTGCTTTCTTAGATGTGTTGAGTTATGATTTATTTATTTTTCTTTCCCCATCTCCGGGTCATGCATACTTAGGTAGACGTCTTCTTGGGGATGCCCGTTCCCATTTCACATGATTTTAGCTCAAAATTCTTCGAAAATAATAAAAATTACGTAAGACACCGAGTGCACTCGGGCGAGTTGAATGCCTAACACCTTTCCAACTCATAACCAGGCACAGACCTTTGTTATCTCTAGTTATCCATTGCAACAAAGTATCTTATGGGTTCTAAGGCCGACTTCCCTTGGTGGTGACTCTTCTTTGTATTCAGGTACGTCTTGATTCAGGGTTTTGTCTCCGAATCAAGAGGTATCTCATATATCACCACTCATGCTATGAGGGGCATCATTTCGAGAGTTCCTTGGTGGAGCTCTCGTTCACATGTGGAGATCCAAAGGATGTAGGGGGATCCGTCCTTCGGCATTCTTGGATCGAGGTCCACAAAACTAAACAAAACTAGTGTGAGCTAAGTTTTTAAATCCTTAAAGTTTTTTTTTTAAAGAAACCAAATTCACCCCCCTCTTGGGTTGCTTAGTGGAATTTCAGGGTCCCACATGCAGCCACTTGGAAGAATCATTTTCCTTTGCCCTTTATAGATCAAATGTTAGAGAGACTAGCCATTTATGGGTATTATTGCTTCTTAGATGGGTATTCCGGTTACAACCAAACCCCTATAGCTCCCAAAGACTAAGAAAAGACTACTTTTACATGTCCCTTTGGAATGTTTGCGTACAGACGCATGCCTTTTGGGCTATGCAATGTGCCTGCCACATTCCAAAGATGCATGACGAGCATATTTTCAGACATGGTGGAGTCATTTCTTAAGGTTTTTATGAATGATTTTTCTATACACCGCTCCACCTATGCTGAGTGCCTTCACCATTTAAAGTTGGTCCTAGAAAGGAGTAGAGAAAAGAACCTAGTTCTTAATTGGCAGAAGTGCCACTTTATGGTGAAGGAAGGCATAGTGTTAGGTCGTGTTGTTTCTAATGAGGGATTAAAGGTTGACAAAGCCAAGGTGGATCTTATTGTTCATCTACCACCACCCAAAAAATGTGAAGGATATCTAATAATTTTTGGGCCATGCTAGCTTTTATCGGAGATTTATCAAAGAATTTAGTAAGATTGCTAGGCCTTTAACTAACTTGCTCGCTAAGGACAAAAAAATTGATTTCTCCCAAGAGTGTTTAGATTCTTTTGAGCGTCTAAAGGAGTTAACCACGACTCCTATCACTCAAGCACCCATATGGATTGAACCCTTTGAATTAGTGTGTGATGCTTCTTACTTTGCCATAGGGTCTGTTTTAGGTCAAAGAATTAATAAACTACCATATGTGATTTACTATGCTAGTAGGACCCTCAATGAAGCACAACTTAACTATACCATAACTGAAAAAGAATTTCTATTTGTTGTGTTTGCTCTTGAGAAATTCCGGTCCTACTTAATTGGCTCGCATGTAATAGTTTATACAGACCATTCTGCCATTAAATATTTTGTGGGTAAGAAAGATGCCAAAGCTCGCCTTATTAGGTGTGTTTTGCTTCTTCAAGAATTTGACCTCGAAATTAGGAACAAGAAAGGTACAGAAAATTTGGTTGCAGACCACTTGTCCCGTCTCCCTAATGCAAAGAATGATGAATGCCCTGTTAATGAGAATTTTCCCGATGAACAATTGTTGACCATCTATAGTGAACCTTGGTATGCTAATATCGTAAATTATTTGGTCAGGGTGCGGCACCAGATCATTGGTCCACCCAAGACAAGTATAGGTTTCACTCACAGGTCAAGTACTTTTTCTGGGATGATACATATTTATTCAAGACATGTTCTGATGAGATTGTCCGACGATGTGTTCCCGATCATGAGCACTAATCAATTTTATCTTTTTGCCATGATCAAGCTTGTGGAGGACACTTCGGTCCCAAGAAAACTGCCGCCAAAGTTCTCCAATGCAGTTTCTATTGACCGACCATGTTTAGAGATGCATTCGATTATTGCAAGGCTTGCAAAGCCTGTCAATCTTCAGGCTGTGTAACTAAGAGGAACATGATGCCCCTCAACTCGATTTTAGTAGTTGAAATTTTTGATGTGTGGGGTATCGATTTCATGGGTCCGTTTCCCAACTCTTTTGGGAATCTATTTATTTTGTTGGCTGTAGATTATGTTTCCAAATGGATTGAAGCCATAGCTTGTAAATCCAATGACCACAAAGTGGTGGTCAAATTTCTTAAAGAAAATATTTTTTTCCCGCTTTGGTACACCACGCACTATCATTACTGATAGGGGTAAGCACTTTTGCAATCGACCTTTCGAGGCCCTTATGAAGAAATATGGGATCACCCATAAATTGGCTACCCCGTATCACTCCCAAACTAGTGGCCAAGTGGAGGTGTCCAATAGGCAAATTAAACAAATTCTGGAAAAGACTGTCAACCCAAATCGCAAGGATTGGTCCCTTAGGCTAGTGGACGCCTTGTGGGCTCATAGAACCACATTCAAGACTGATATTGGTCAGTCTCCTTATTGCCTTGTGTATGGGAAGGCATGGCATCTTCCTGTTGAGTTAGAACACAAAGCTTTTTGGGCAATTAAGAAATTGAACTTTGATTTGCGAACTGTTGGAACCCATAGAGGACTCCAACTAGCTGAGTTGGAGGAACTCCGTAATGATGCCTATGAAAATACAAAGATCTATAAGGCGAAGACCAAGGCTTTTCATGATAAGCAGATTCTTAGGAAATCTTTCACAGTAGGTGACAAAGTCCTCTTTTACAATTCCAGATTGCATATTTTTCAAGGTAAGTTGAGATCCCGTTGGGATGGTCAATATATTGTGCATAATGTTTTCTCACATGGTGCTATTGAGATCTTGAATCCTTGTACTGGTGAGCTTTTCAAGGTAAATGGACAACGTTTGAAGCCCCTAATTGAATTACAACGTTTCGAAGAGGTCTATCTCCATGAGCCTCTTTATTCTATTCTTTCTTGATTGTATAAGGTACGCCCCTCTTCTTTGTCCTTGTTTTCATTATTTATTTTTGTATGCATTGAGGACACTGCATCACTTAACTATGGGGGGTGAGCTTATTTGTAAGTTCTTTCTATGGTTTAAGGTAGAATTATTTCTTTTTCGATTGTTTTTTATATTTTTGCAAAAGAAAGAGATACCTAGATACCCTCCTTTTATTTGAAAAGAATTTTTTTTATATATCCCATTATAAGGAAGGTAATTAGTCTATATTTTAATTTGGGAATTTAATAAGAAAATAACACTTTTTACCTATAGGACCGATCTTTTATGTAATCTTGTTTACAAAAGTCTTGGTTAGGAGATGCGACTAGAACTTAGATTTTTACATGGTATGGTAGAAATGGAATGAAATGGTTGAAAAAAAAAATTATTCTTTGATCTAGTCTTGACTTGTAGCCTTTTTTGCTCGAGTAAGTAAGTCGGAGGGGTGTTTTACACCTAATTCCTTAAAGCCGTCTGGTTTGAGAGTAATTGGCCTAAAGCTGGTTTCGAGGGTCATCGAGAGAGCTTAAGAGGTCGAGACATTGCACGGATTAAAGTAAAAAAAAGTAAAAAAAAAAAAGAATAACTAAGTTTGAACTCATACTGCATCAATTTCTAAAATCACACAAAATGTGATTTAAAGATATATGCACAATAACAAAATAATTCCAATGCTACTTAGTAACTTGGCTGTCTAGTGCTTGCCCTGCATGTCATTCACGCCAACGGCAGTAGAGGAACAATTGAGTTTTAATTCTTAGAAACAATGGGAATGTGGAAAGAATTTCAAGGATGGAACTATGTGAGTGTTCAAACTTCTATCAAATCTCTGCACCAAGGTCTTTTGTAGCCTAGACGACACTAGGATTTAACCTCTAGGGACAAAAGTGTGAAAAACATGAAGATGATTCCTTAATTAGGATATATGACTGTAGACACCCCCATTTTGCTACGCTTTAAAAAACAAAAGATTCGGTAGTATCATCGAGTTTTGAATCCATATTCAGCATTAGATTAGACATCCATGCATTTTATGGTAGATTTCATTTTATTATGGGAGTTTTGAAGTTGATTCGCGATCCTGAAGGTCTCTACGGGGTTCCTTATGCATCTGTAAGATGAAAGTTCAAGTTTCCAAGCAAATGAAAAACCAACTATTTTTAGAATTTTCAGGGTTTTCCTCATTTTTGCCTATCTTGCACTGCAGAGGTATTTTGGTCATTCCCGATGTGTCTCGTTTGACCCCCGAGTTATATTTGAGAAATCTTGAGTGATTTTACAAATTTTGAAAAAGCTGCTATTTTTAGAAACTCAAGGGGCTTCCACATTTTCATCATCTTATGGATATTTCAATCATTTCTCATATGTCCAAAACCATCTCGAGGGTACGGCTGATGGATTAGGAGTAATTTCGTAAGATTTGGGAAACCTGCTAAATTTAGATCTCTCAAGATTTTCTTTTAGTCTTGCACTTCGTGGATATTTTAGACATTTCCAAACATATCATATTTAGTCCCTAAGTTGTGTCTAAGAAATCTTGAGTCCGTTCATCAATTTTCAAAAATCTGCTATTTTTAGAATTTCTCAGGGTTTTCCCTAGTCTCGCCAAATTCTAGCACCTCAGGGTAATTTGGTCTTTTCCTGTGTAATTCTTTTGATCCCCGAAATACGTCTGAGAGATTATGAATGATTTTCTGAATTTTGGAAAACCTGCTAAATTTAGAATTTCTCAGGAGTTTCGCTTAATTTGAAAATTCTAAGTGTTGAGGGCAGTTTGTGTATTTTCAATGCATACCAAATGATCCTGTTTAATATTGCTCACCGAAAGGACCAAATTATAAAAGTTTCTATTTTTGAAGTTTGACTACAAAGACTTTCCATTTTTAATTTTTCCCTTTAGGGGTGAATCAATCTGATGGTATTTTGGTCGCATTTGGATGTCTAACAGTCAAATAGGGGCATTTTGGTCCGAAAAGTTATTTTCCAAAAAAGATGGTCCGATCATGTGTGAGGGATGCACCATAAATGTCAAATGGGTTGGGTCCTTATATAGAATGTTGAATTTAGAAAGATTTTATTGATTTTTTACGGAAAAACCCAAAACCCGTGTGAAATGGCCCATTGGGCTAAAGCCGCAAAGATGGAGCTCATGTGGGTTCACCCATATGGGTCGACCACCATGGTGGGCGGCCCACATGGTTGACCCACATGAGTTGAGCACCCAACCTTGATGATGTCACAATGGTGACATCATATTTGTTAAAAGAAAAATAAAAAAAATAAAAAATAAAAAGAAGAAAAAAAGGAAAAGAGGAATGATTGCTTAAAAAGGTTTTCTTCTAAAGAAGCAATGTGCAATGAGAATAGCATGTCTTGATTGACAAGAAATTAAGATTGGAATCAAATCCAATTTGGAAACAAGAAAGAAAGAAAGCAAGAGGGGAAAATTGGAAGCAAGCAAAAAAGGGAGCTCTCGCATTAGAAATTACTATTTCTCTCTTAACCCTAGCTTTTTTTGTATAAAAATCAAAGCAAACAATCCTAAAAAAGATTGAAATAAATTCAAATTCGTCATTTTTCTCTCTCCTCCCAAGAGAAAAAATCTCTTCTTTCTTGAATTGTGTTCATATCTCTCGAGGGTTCTTTACAAAAGGGATGCTTAAAATCCCTTTCCTTCTTCAAAAAATCACACATCAAGGATCTTTGGGGTGTTCTTTGGGTCTTCTTCATCATATAAAAGGGTGCGACAAAGCTGTACCTCGGATCTACGCACCCTAGAGACAAGGAGCGCGATCAACGGTAGGATCTTTATCTTTGTAATATCAAAAGTAGAAAAGCATGCTAGGGTTTTACTTTTGATAGATCAAATCAATGAATTTTTCCTTGAAATTCCAGTATGTTATAATATAGATTATAAGTTTTCAAAAATCAAAATCTCACCAAAAAATTAAATTTCCTCCATTTAATAATGATTTTCTTTCGTTTTTTATTCAATATGGATTTAAATCGGATTATCAAAGCAAGTGTTAGAAAATGTGGGTTTCTTTAAAAACTGATATTTTTTGGAATTTCTATAAAATAAAATACTCTTGGAAACTTAATTTCCAATCGCAGTTTGGCCGTTTTAATTTTCATTCTATTTTTCAAACAATAACCCCGAAAGGGGTTATTTCTTGATGAACGAATCCAAAAGTATATCAAACCATGTCCAAAATTTGTGAAATCTTGTTTTCAAACCAATGTTTTGATTTCCAGAACACCTAAAAATTGTTGAATATTTTTGAATTTGTTCAATCCGGTTTTAAATTATTTTAAATTTCGATCATTTTTAATAAATATCAAAATGTTTTACGAATTGATGAAACTCTCCAGAATTAATGTTTAATAATAAATTGAATTTCTCATGAAATTTTTTTTTTCCGAAAAAAGGTTTTTTTATTTATTTTCTAATCACTTCTTCGTTTTACGTGCCGTAATTCGTTTTCGTATTAAATTAGTAAATTTTTTAAATTTTTCTTTATAAACCAGTAACTTTGGTTACTGGAATGTTAGATAAAAATTTTCAATTGGTTTTGCAAAGTTTTAATATGATTTTGTAATTTATTTTAATAAATAAGTTTCAATTCCTAGGAAACAAATTCCTCTTTTCTATATAAAAATCGATTTTATGGAGGAGATTTAATTTTTAAGTTTTGAAATTTTGATAGAAAATTTTATAATAAATTATATATCTACTGGATTTTTTTATTTGATTTTAGGATACTATTAGGTTTGCTTTTTAAGTAATCTTTGGTTTCATCCGATTTTGGTGTGAATTTCAATTGACATCAAATCATAATAAAAGTCCATGAAAGTCATCCCGTAGTCTAATCTCATGATTATCTTTCTTTTGTCAAAGTTTGGAATAATTTGAAATTGATATGCTATAAGTTACTGTGTTAATCTATGAACTGATTTGAATTTTGAGAAATTGGACATTGATATCAAAGCTTAATGAAAATTCATATAAGTTTTCCAATAAGCTATAATAATCTAGATCTCTATTTTGTGAAAGTTTAGATTAATGTGAAATTGATATGCTATAAGTTGCTGTGTTAATCTATAATCTGATTTAAATTTTGGAAAATCGGAAATTGATATCAAATCTTAATGATAATTAATGACATTTTTCCAGTAAGCCACAATCATGTATATCTTGTTACTGGAAAAGTTTCAGCTGATTTGGGGTTTGATTTCTTAGGGTTTCTGTGTAATCCTAGCAATCTGGTCTTAATGTTAATAAATCATGATTTAATAGCAAATCAACACAAAAGTCAGTGAAAACCTCCAACAAATCTTAACTTTACATCATGAATTTAATCCCTAACTTGTTTGAAACAGAAATCTTAGGGTTCGTAGATCTCCATTGTAAATTCGCTATACTGCGATAGTCTAACTGCCAAGATCGCAACCGTAATCGTATACTAATTGCGATTATTCCTGCATAATTGGAGTGCGTAAATTATAGTATGATATGGGCTCCGAGGTCCACTGTCCACGGAAATCCTAAGAAATATGCCAGGCAATAAGATACTATAATTTATGTGCTAAATTATACAAGTGTTGAGAGCACGATTCCCTTCCATGGTTGCAATTCGAGGCCGAAACTTGCGAACCATAGAGCCTTTGGTATTCCTTAGATGTTTAGGAATCGAAAAGCCTCAAAAATAAAAAAATCATTAAGTTTAACAAATCAAATTAACTCGATCCGCATTTTAGGAGCCGTTGGATTACGGTCTCCTATCGTAGGAACCTTTAGGACCCCTTAGAAACACTTACGTCTCGTTGTGTCCTAGGTTTTAGGGAGTCCTAGAGTTAGGAGTCCAGCCTCATCACGGTCGTTTGCTATGGATAGCAACCGTGCCAATAGATCTAGTTACACTAGTTACCTAGGATGTAGGTTCACCTGCATTAGTCAAAGGGATGTCTTGCACTTAGATAGGACCATATAGCATCTTAGATGGAGTCCTAGGATAATAAAATCTACTCAACTTGAACTAAATAATGTCTCGTAAACTATAAAACAGTTAATCCAGTCTAAATCGGTGTTTTAGATGAGTTAGGCATAAGTAGCATAGTTCAGGTGCACTGAACTACGATCAACTCTGATTCCAGTGAGGCTGGGATAAGTTGGCAACTTGGATACTTGAGTGCCATACCAAGCCCGAGTCGGCTCCACACATAAGTAGTAGGGTTTTGTATATTAATCCTAAATTAAAAGTAATGAAATCACTTAAGACTTTCCATGAAATTAGAATTTTATGAGAACTTTCACTCAGATTGAATTCAAACAAATTAAGAAAATCAAGATACACATTTAGGAATTACATTGAAATTAGATCTTAGGATGTATGTCACGTAGTTCGCACATTAATATAGAGTTAAATGAGCTATTTAAAAGAAATTGAAAGAGTTAACTTTTGGAATTGAAGACCGATTATCGGGCAGGAATGGTGCATGTGATGGTAACTCCCCATACCTTCCATTCTCGTAACCAGGTAACGAGTCTAGATTTCAGGTCAATTGTGGGTCCTAGATCCCTCATCTGGGTGGTGACTCTGTCACTCTCTTTTGCCTGGACTTTGGATTGCCTTAGTGATCCCAAGTTCATGGAAAAGTTGAATTAAATCACACCTTGATAGGCTCGGCGGCTTACCCCTGCCCTTATGGGTATTAGGTTGCAAGTTTGTTTGCACCCTATGGCTTGGTTGCTGCCTGCTTGGTTGGGTAATTAAAATCAATAATAAAAAGCACACGCCATTCGCGTGGGTACGAGAGACCAAGAGAGAGGGAGGCGGCTCGCGCCCCGCCCCTCTCGCGGGATCGGGTCTCACAATGACAAGTTCAAAACTTGGAATGGGATAGTAAAATCCAAGTGTGGGGGTACTTTAGGAATTTTAATCTTGAGTATAATATCAAGGCAAAGGAATGGTTATATTCTATTTTATTCCGTAGTAAGGATTGGTATTCAAGTTATAAAATAATTTGAATTTTATGTGTATATTCAATGCATACACTCACGAGACACAACTCGTCCACTAGGGTAACCTAGGGATTTAAAGGCTTGTGGCACGTGCCTTAGTATGCTAATATCATAAATTATTTGGTCAGGGTACGGCACCAGATCATTGGTCCACCCAAGACAAGTATAGGTTTCACTCACAGGTCAAGTACTTTTTCTGGGATGATCCATATTTACTCAAGACATGTTCTAATCAGATTGTCCGACGATGTGTTCCCGATCATGAGCACCAATCAATTTTATCTTTTGCCATGATCAAACTTGTGGAGGACACTTCGGTCCAAAGAAAACCGCCGCCAAAGTTCTCCAATGCAGTTTCTATTGACCGACCTTGTTTAGAGATGCATTCGATTATTGCAAGGCTTACAAAGCCTGTCAATCTTTAGGCTGTGTAACTAAGAAGAACATGATGCCCCTCAACCCGATTTTAGTAGTTGAAATTTTTGATGTGTGGGGTATCGATTTCATGGGTCCGTTTCCCAACTCTTTTGGGAATCTATTTATTTTGTTGGCTGTAGATTATGTTTCCAAATGGATTGAAGCCATAGCTTGTAAATCCAATGACCACAAAGTGGTGGTCAAATTTCTTAAAGAAAATATTTTTTTCCCGCTTTGGTACACCATGCGCTATCATTACTGATAGGGGTAAGCACTTTTGCAATCGACCTTTCGAGACCCTTATGAAGAAATATGGGATCACCCATAAATTGGCTACCCAGTATCACCCCCAAACTAGTGGCCAAGTGGAGGTGTCCAATAGGCAAATTAAACAAATTCTGGAGAACTCAACCCAAAACACTAGGATTGGTCCGTTAGGCTAGTGGACGCCTTGTGGGCTCATAGAACCACATTCAAGACTGATCTTGGTCAGTCTCCTTATCGCCTTGTGTATGGGAAGGCATGGCATCGTCCTGTTGAGTTAGAACCCAAAGCTTTTTGGGCAATTAAGAAATTGAACTTTGATTTGCCTACTGCTGGAACCTATAGAGGACTCCAACTAGCTGAGTTGAAGGAACTCCGTAATGATGCCTATGAAAATGCAAAGATCTATAAGGTGAAGACCAAGGCTTTTCATGATGAGCAGATTCTTAGGAAATCTTTCACAGTTGGTGACAAAGTCCTCTTGTCCAATTCCAGGTTGCATATTTTTCAAGGTAAGTTGAGATCCCGTTGGGATGGTCAATATATTGTGCATAATGTTTTCTCACATGTTGCTATTGAGATCTTGAATCCTTGTACTGGTGAGCTTTTTATGGTAAATGGACAACGTTTGAAGCCCCTAATTGAATTACAACGTTTCGAAGAGGTCTATCTCCATGAGCCTCTTTATTCTATGCTTTCTTGATTGTATAAGGTACGCCCCTCTTCTTTGTCCTTGTTTTCATTATTTATTTTTGCATGCATTGAGGACACTGCATCACTTAAGTATGGGGGGTGAGCTTATTTGTAAGTTCTTTCTATGGTTTAAGGTAGAATTATTGCTTTCTCGATTGGTTTTAATATTTTTGCAAAAGAAAGAGATACTTAGATACCCTCATTTTATTTGAAAAGAAATTTTTTTATATATCCCATTATAAGGAAGGTAACTAGTCTATATTTTAATTTGGGTATTTAATAAGAAAGTAACACTTTTTACCTATGTGACCGATCTTTTATGTAATCTTGTTTACATAAATCTTGGTTAGGAGATGCGACTAGAACTTAGATTTTTACATGGTAAGGTAGAAATGGAATGAAATGGTTGAAAAAAAAATTTATTCTTTGATCCAGTCTTGACTTGTAGCCTTTTTGGCTCGAGTAAGAAGTCCGAGGGGTGTTTTACACCTAATTCCTTAAAGCCATCTAGTTTGAGAGTAATTGGCCTAAAGCTCGTTTCAAGGGTCATCTAGAAAGCTTAAGAGGTTGAGACATTGTACGGATTAAAGTAAAAAAAAAAAGAATAACTAAGTTTGAACTCATACTGCATCAATTTCTAAAATCACACAAAATGTGATTTAAAGATATATGCACAATAACAAAATAATTCCAATGCTACTTAGTAACTTGGGTGTCTGGTGCATGCCCTGCATGTCATTCACGCCAACGGCAGTAGAGGAACAATTGAGTTTCAATTCTTAGAAATAATGGGAATGTGGAAAGAATTTCAAGGATGGAACCATGTGAGTGTCCAAACTTCTATCAAGTCTCTGTACCAAGGTCTTTTGTAGCCTAGACGACACTAGGATTTAACCTCTAGGGACAAAAGTGTGAAAAACATGAAGACGATTCCTTAATTAGGATATATGACTAGTTCAAAACTTGGAATGGGATAGTAAAATCCAAGTGTGGGGGTACTTTAGGAATTTTAATCTTTAGTATAATATCAAGGCAAAGAAATGGTTATATTCTATTTTATTCCGTAGTAAGGATTGGTATTCAAGTTATATAAAAATTTGAATTTTGTGTGTATATTCAATGCATACACTCACGAGACACAACTCGTCCACTAGGGTAACCTAGGGGTTTAAAGGCTTGTTGCACGTGCTAAGTGCAATCGTGATTCCTATGAAAGTGTGTTAGGTTGTTTTTATTTCATTTTTATTTTTGTTTATTTTCTTTTATTTGCTCGAGAACTAGCAAAATTTGAGTATGGGGGAATCTGCTGAGCACATTTATGTGTGAATCTTAGATAGTAAAGCATGCATTTTTTATACTTAGAACTGTGCTACTTAAGGTATTTTCTATGTTTTATGTGTTTTAGGATTATTCCAGGAATTTCAAGGAAAATGGAGCTAAGGAGATGGAAATTTGAAGAAAAATGAAAGCTAGGAAAATCAAATTGAACCAAGCTGAAGTGGTTAAGTAAAGAGTGCAGTCATGGGCCGAAATTTGTTACTGACACCCTCTTTTGTCTTTGATTTTTGCACAACTATGGGCTGATTGAAGAGCAAAGATGATTTTTGGATGTTCATATTTTCAATGGCTAAGATCATATCAAGTCTACAACAAAAGTAATTAGGATATTTTTTTTGCTGAAATCAACAAGGGTGAGATGCAATTTTAGTAAAGGTGGGAACTTCCCTATTTTGTTGGGAGGGATTTTCCCTATTTCGTTGGTTGGCATCTTCCCTATTTCGTTGGGAGGCTTCTCCCTATTTTGTCGTAACCATTCCTATTTTGTAGTACCATTTCCTACTTAGTAGGAACTTCACTTTTTCGATTAGAGCCTTCTCTATTTTCTTGTGGTATTCTATAAAAATTCAAAAATTCAAGGAAAGAGAGGAGTCAAGTTTGCTATGTTGGCTGGTCTCTTTATTAGATAAAATTTCTTAGGATTTCCTTCTTTAAAAAAAAAAACAGTTTTTGCTACAATATAGAGTGGGACGACCAATAAGAAAAAAAGGAAGGAAAAAAAGAGTAACGAAAGGAAAAAAGTCTTCTCCTTTTGAGGGGATTCAACACAATTGAAAGAAGGGGGAGAGGAGCACTGGAGAAGAAAACAAAGCCTTTGTTTTTTTTGGGGGGGCTCACTTGAAGCTTTTCGGCGAATAAGAGGGAAGTCAACTTTATTTATTTTTATTCATTGTTTATTTTTAGTTTATTGAATGAGTATATTGTTTTCTTCATCTTATTTGTTGTGTTTAAAATCGGCCATGAGTAGCTAAATTTTATTAACTTAGGGTTTAGATGAAGCCATGAGGAAGGATAAAAATTGATAGTTTGTAATCCAATGCTTTAGATTCAATCTTGTTAATATATATATATACACACACATACACACACACATACACACAAGGGTTTATAATTTCGGATTTTAGATCAGACATGCCATTATGATATTCTTTTGTATGCAAGATTGTTGATAATGTTTTATAAAGTCTTATATAATCATTAAATTGAAGGGTGTGTTTGATGTATTTCTCATGGCAAATAACATCAATTGATCTTATTTTCCATTGACCAGATTCATCATATACACAATTCAATTCAATTCAAGGGTGTGATTGAATTAATAAATCTACAAACCATTGATTTGATCCAACTTTATGGTGGATTCTATCCCTAAGTAATTTTCGAAATTGAATTCTAGTTGTGTTAGTTTAGTGATCGAATTAGATAATCAATTTAGTGTGTTTTTGGATTTTCTTTCATAGTTAGATTGATTTCAAATTTTCTTTTAGATTAGATAATCAGTTTACTTTGTTCAAATTATGTTTAGAATAGTTAATTTAATTTGATAGTTTTATTTAGATTAGAAAATTAGTGATACATTCTGAATAATTTGTGCACTCTGTCTAAGTTGAGAATTTGAATTAATCTCTTCCTTATGTTCGACCCTTAACTACACGCAATCTGTGCACTTGCAGTTTATTGCTTTTTCAATAAAAAACAGTGACCAGAGAGGAAAACCGTAGCAAAGCTCCCTCTTCTTTCACTCTTTGCTCTTCTGATCTCTCTTTCTCTCTGTATGTTTTAGCGAAAATGAGAGAGATCCCAAATGCTTGAACCAGTGGTGGTGGTCGTAGATCACGATGATGGCCGAGGACCTCGGATAACGGGAAATGGGCCAGAGAATGATCGGATCTTAGGAAAGTAAGCTAGGGATTTTGGGTAGATGGTTTGAGGATTGAAGGTTTTGGGTTTAGATTGATGTGGGTTTCCTATATCTAAGGTGAAATTGGAAAGGGTTTAGTGTAATTAGAGGGGCATGGGTCTGGGTCCTAAAAAAATGGTGGAAGGGGAAGTGGCCACGGTCCATGGAGTTGGCTGGAGTTGGGAACGAGATGGAGGTGATGTGCTATGATTAGGTTGCCGGTTGCTATGGAAAAGGATGATAGAAGTGGGTTTGGGGTGGAGCTGGGCTGATAGTGGTGTATGAGATGAAATGGGTTTAGGTTTGAAGCAACAATGGGGGAAGATGATGAATGGGGTCTGTTAGAACGGGGCTGAGGATATGGAAGAAGTAATAGAGTGGTCTGGAATGGGGGTAGGGTTTGACGGAGGTAGAAGTATAGCAGTCTGTGAAGAGGGTTTTGCTGGAATTAGGTTGTGGATGGTGTAGATAGTGGAGATGGTGGTGTAGGTTTGGAACGGTCGGAGGTAGCAGGGGATCATGGACGATGGTGGCAATGGGAGCAGCAAACCCTCTTCCTTGCATTCTCATCTCTTTGCTATGTCTCTGTAAAAGGAGAAAATCAAGACCCGATATGATGCATTCTCCCCCTTTTCTTTCCCTGGTTAGGCCCCCTTTAGTGTAATTGCCTTGGTTATTTTAGCCTACAGGGGAGTGGCTCAGATAATAAATGGGATCCAACATTGATCCAACATTTAAGTTTTGTTTTGCTGCACATGATACTGATACTGGCACACTGAGGGTGGGATAATTCACCCCCCTTCTTTCCGAGACAACCCCCTTATGGTTGATTCACCCCTGCTGTATAAACAAAAGGAAATGTTATTAGTACAACCATGCTTTGATGTTTGCACTAACTAGCTTGTCTTTTCTACCTTAGCTGATCTATGGGCTGATATGAGCACTTCTTTGCCTCAATAATGCACCCCAGTTCTTGGTTTAAACAATGGAAAATGATATTGGTACTACTTGTATTTTGATAATTACACCAATTCAACTTGTTTTTCTTCTTTGGGTAACTCGAAAAGGCTAGGGGCCTTAGGACCATCATTTTTTGATCGCTTGCACTCCCTCAACTTGTCTTTTCACGCAGGGAACGCCACTGATGTACTGATGTTAGTACTACAATATTTTGGTAAAGGCACAAACTCGGCTTGTCTTTTTCTCCATTTTTTTGCCATTTTACCTGAAATTTTACGAGGACATGATTGGGAATGGGAATAACCTTTGCGTAGTCTTTCAAACACTAAAAGACAAGCTGGGTCAGTGAAAAAATTAAAACAAGGTTGCAGTCAAGCATTTGGAGCTTAAAGCTACAAATAAAGGAGTGTCAATACTAGAAACTCATGGGTATTTTATGATTTTTGTGAATTTCAGGAAAAAAGAGTGGGAATACTGATGTATCAGAATAAAGGATTCTATGGGGAACCTCGGGCTTCGTTGAGTCGCGAAGAATGTACAACGGGCTATACAACAGGGTATCTCTCGGATTTTTCGGGTTCTTTTGCACTCAAGGCTCAGTTTTTTCTGAAACTTCCCAATTTCTTTCGGAATTTTATTCGACTTTGGGATTTTTATTTGATTTTGGGAGCTTTAGGGTCCGGTCAAAATGAGGTGTCTACAGTCATGAGTAGCATTTTTAACTATACACTTATCATTTTCAAATAAAAAATGTAGGATAATTTGTTGATTGGTTTCCTTGTCTCTGGGGTATCTAATATTTTCTTAATCTATTCTATTCTTACTATATACCTTTTTTGACCGTATCGCACTACGTATTATTTAATAACCTAAGAAATCCATATTACCTAGTGAAAAAAATGCTTCTTTCTTAGAATTAGCCCCTCAATTTCTTTTAGAATAAATTATGTTTTCAGTTCAAGTAAACAAATATGACATGACTCGGGTGAAAAAAGAGGGACAACTCCCCGTTCCTGGTTCTCCTGTAGATGGATCCTCCGGAACCACAAGAATCTTTAGAATGGGATTCCAACTCCGGAACTGCAAGAATCCTTAGAATGGGATTCCAACTCAGCACGTACATCTGGAGTTTTTGAGAACCATTTGAATTACTAGATTCAAATAGTTCTCAAAAAGTTACACAAATTTTTGTTATATATGGGACGATTGATTATATTGAATGCGGTTAATATGAATCTCATAACATTTTCTTATTTATTTAATAGTCGACAATTAAAAGGAGACATTTTCTCGATCTTTGTTATAGCTACTGTAGCCGTTGAACAACTAAAAATTGTCCCTTTTTCTTTCTCATTTTTTTATGATTCATTTCTCATTTATCTCATTTCATGGATGCATCATGCATATATCATATATCTCGATAGACAGATAGATACATCGAAATATAGATTCACACCTGGGATGCTTTAGGTATGAAACTTTGAGTATTCAGGGATTCCTTGGTAATTCCCAATAAGATGGCTCAGTAACAGATCGCTTCTTCCAAAGTGTGCCCTATTCGTTCTGCTCTCAACAATCCTATTAGTTCCTCGGGTGAAAATTTTCTTTTTTCCTTTGTTATTCATTGGACCTCTATGATGAAATTGTAGTTTAGATCCCCGAATGTGAAATTCTTTTTCCTTTTAACAATGACCAGAAGATTGAATCGAAACAAATAGTTCTCGTGGTCCAAAATCAACAAAGCGTATGGGGTCGCTTCTGCAACTCGATAACCAGCACTGAAAATTGTCTTTATATTGGATGGTTTGGTGTTTTGATGATCCCCACCTTATTGACCGAAACTTCTATTGTGATAAGAAACGCTCAAATTTTTGTGCTCTTTCAACGGTTAAACGATCTTCTTCGGATGATTCGTCCGGGATCAATAAAAATCCCTTCCCAAACTGTACAAACTCTACTGAGACAAAGATGGGCTGTCAAGAATGTAGAGGAGGTAGGCTGGGCAGTTGGTCAGATCTAGTATGGATCGTACATGGACGATAGCTGGAGTCAACGGCTTTCCTAAGGTTTCGTCATCTGAGATCCCTAGGGAAGAGGATCAAGTTGGCCCTTGCCCGAGTCGGACATCAAATTGCTTCGATTTGAATTATTCGGAGAATACCTTATATATATATATATATATATATATATATATATATATATATATATATATATATATATATATATATATATATCAAAAGCAAATACCATTTGTCCTTGGTGGATTTGCTACTCAAGCATAACTACAACAAAAAAGCTCAATTTGGTATTTTAGGTATCTAAACCTTTTTGGGCCCTTTAATACATCTTTCCTTACCCAAAGATATTTATGGTTTGATTTTCTTCTTCTACATGAAAATTTATATGACCAAATTTTCCACAATAGTGATAAGTTGTAATGAATGTTCTAGAACTAGCATGTGTGTTTGAGGAAGATGGTCAAACAAATTTATTTTTATATGGTCCATTCCTTGGAAAATCTTGGTATCCAAGACCAATCTTTCCTAAAGAAGATAATTCGATCTCTAATATTTTGTCAAGTTCACATGTGCCACATTTAAATTTGTTAAAAAATATCATCAATCCATTGCATCTCAATGAAAGTCTATCATTTTTATCTTTTAAACTTTTGCTTTCCAAAATAAGTTTTTTAATTTTATCACTTAAGGCTTTGCTCTTTAAAACAAGGTTTTCATTAGTTGTAATATTCAAATCAAATTCTTTCGTTAATATTCCAAATTCGTTAGTAATTTTCTCAAGTGATTTCTGTTAGGTCAAGCAAGGTTGCTTGAAGCATTACTCCCTAGGTATCTAGTTTGGAATACCTACTTTGTTGCCTCCAGCCCCTATATATAGAGATATACTAGGGTTATTGACTGGTTAATGGACTCTAGCCCATGTAGCCTGTGGACCCCGATCCCGAGGACGAGTGCAGAAGACACGAGATCTCCTGCAATCCTCAAAGATCTCCACAATGTGAAGGAGAACTCTACCAAGGAACTCTCAAAATAAGTGCCACTCTTATAGCATAGCACGAGTGGCGATAAATGAGATACCTCTTGATCCAAGGATAAATCCTCAAACCAAGACGTACCTAAAATAACTCAAAGTCACCATCCATGGATAGGCCATGGAACCCCAAAAATAAATATGCTATGTATACCATGGATAACTAGAAATATATATGGGCTCGTGCCTGATTACGAATGGAGAAGGTCCGAAGAGCACCCCAAATTCGTCCGAGTGCAAGCACTTGGTCTCTTATGCCATTTATTATTAACCTTCAAGAGTTTTGGGTGAAAATCATGTAAAATAAGAACAAATATCCCCGAGTGGACGTCTACCTAAACATGCATGACCAGGGGATAAAATAATAAACATGTACAAAATAAATGGAAGAAGTGTCGCCTAATCACAGCTAGGTTATGAGTGACATGCCTAACTGGTGTCTAAGTTCTGGTGGACAAACACATGCATGCTACAACTAAAGGTATAAAGCCTGCACAGGAAGGTAAGAAAACATAATAAAACATACAACACAACTCGATACCACACACGACACATCCTAAACTCTAAACGTACTCCTCGACTCTTGGATGGTCTGATATTCATCCAAGCCGCCTACGTATCCCCTCCTCCACGAGAATCAGAGTCACGTAGTTCTTCGCACCTATTCTAAGCTATGATGCCTAAGATATCTAGACCTCAATCCTAGACTCGACCTAAAAGACCGGACTAGTTTTTAAAGCTTCTTGTGCGATTATTTAAATTCCAGTGGATTATGGATTTTAGGACACCCTATATGCCCTGACTAAATGCAGGTTAGCCCTAAGCTAATTCAGGTGGTTTCTACAACCTATGTGTAACTAGGTTGTGTGCCCTAAGGAAAACAATGGGATCACTAACGCATCCTAGACCTAGTCATCAGTCGGCGATGTGAATCGCCAACTGACCGGACGGAGGCGTAACAAACTCCTAACTCTAACACAAACACAAACAAAACACACAACATATCAAAGACAAACTCTTAACTCTAAAACTCTTTATTTAAGACAAACTCCTAACTCTAGGGGAAGATCTTTTGAAAATAAGGTTTTAAAGATTTTTGTGCTTTTTAAAGAATTCAAATGATTTATTTACAAAGTTTGGCTGGACTTGGGATAAAGATCTCAAGCTGCACTACGTACCTCGTGAAAGAGGATCAAGCCAACGTAGTTCGAAAACAAACTTTCCTAAACTACGCTCCTAAAAACACTCAACACTTTAGATGGTTTTAAAGCTTTCAAATGTTTGTTATATTTTGAATTTCTGATGTTTTTGAGTTCTCAAATATTCTAATATTTTTGTGATTTTAAATTATTTCAATATTTTTTTTTGGATTTTAAAATTCTTCAATGCTTTAGGACATTTAAATATTTTCACTCTTAAAGGGAATACACAAGTAACACCACAAACTAGGGCAAAACCCCGAATAAGCAACTAGCGTCTCAAAGAGACAACCCACAACAAGTAAACTAGTGCCCCAAGAACAGAGAAAACGATCTAAGATCCCAAGCCAGCAAAGCTCTAATAACAAAGAAGAAGGCAACGACTCTAAAGGACTAACTCCTAAGCTATAGGAGAAACTAACAGTCTATGAAATAGACTCCTAAACAATCAATACTAGAAAGGGATGCAAGTAAGTCAAAGCACATCTACCACTCTATGAGGGGGTGCAAATGAGACTGGGCATTCTCCTATGGGTTAACCCTCTGATGAGACCAATGTCGTCTCCTAAAAAGAAAACTCTTCTATTGAGACAGAGCAAGTCTCCTAAAAAGGAAAACATCCAAATGAGACAAAGTGTGTCCCCTAAAATGAGACTCATGGAATTTGGAAGGTCTAAACATGATTTGGAAATGATTCTAGAAGTTTAGATGTCTAGGTTGACATGTAGCACGGGTTCCATTCATTTAGCATAATATATATATATATATATATATATATATATATATATATATATGAGAAAACGGTTCCTACACATATGTGTAGATAAGTTATCTACACACTAGCTTAAAATACAGTGGGGGCCACATTATTTGGGTGATCCAAACCATTCATTTTTAAGGCCCTCACATAGATAGGGTGTCCACAAAAAATCAGATCCATAGGATCATCCTAACCATTCGAACTGTGGAGGCAAAAAATGGACTAATTTGTGAAGGTTTAAAGACATCCATTTTACCTCCACAAATCGTAGGGTTGGGATGATCCTATGGATCTGATTTTTTGTATACACCCTATCAATGTGAGGGCCTTTAAAATGGATGGCTTGGATCACCCAAACAATGTGGGCCCCCACTGTATTTTAAGCTTGTGTGTAGAAAACTCTCTACACATGTGTAGGAACCGTTCTCTCTCTCTCTCTCTCTCTATATATATATATATATATATATATATATATATATATATTGAAAGCACTCTACACAACATGCAATTTTCACAAGTAAGGTTGTAAAATACAAAGTAAATCATGAAAATTGATCAATATATGATCTGTGACTTGCTAGCATGCTCATCATATTCTAATACAAGCATTAGAATCAATATAGGCTCAAAACAATCTAAAAAAAAATTGAAATTTCCACCCAACATGCAATTTTCACCAAAAAGGGTAAAAAATGCCAAACAATTCATGAAAATTCTTCAATATATGATTTAAAACTTGCTACCAAGCTCAAACATCCAAAACAATTATTAAAATTGAATAGAGCTCAAGTTGTCGGTGATTTTCAAGAAATGGCATAGTTATGACATATAGTGTAAAAAATGCAACTTTGCACTGACTTTTGGACTAGCCAAACATCAAAACCATAAAAAACTCTACTAATCGAAATTGTAGATCTCAGCATAAGAGACGTTCTCTCAGTTGACCACTTCGCTTGGATCTAGCCAGAAGTGGCCGAAAAATGGCCTCTTCCGATCCATCGCCATTAAAAGACATTAGTGTTTTAACTGAAAGTTCGGGCTCAGTTTTGACACTCAAAACATCGTTTCTAAAAAAATTCGCTCAAGGACAAAGTATTAGAAAATCTTGTGAAAAACATATTTCCCTTCTACGGCTTTGGACGAAACAGAACTGAAATAGCCTAAAAATGGCTAACAAGCTGCTGTTGCAGAAATGACAGTTGTTTCAGAAAAACTGAAGCTTGTAAGTAGTTTTTGACATATTAAAAAGCATTTATGAAAACATTTGCGCAATAAGACCATTTTAGGAAATATTATAACAAACACTTTTCCAGTTGATAGTTTCGAACAATTCCGACCAGAAGCAGCCCAAAAGTTACTCGACACGATAATTTCTAAAAAACATAACAAAAATAGACTGAAAACTTTAAACGGGCATAACTCTCGTCTTTTGGCCAAATTTAGGCTACCTTATGTCAAACTGATCGGCTCGATGAGATCTACAAGATTGAGATGTTTATTTTTGGTAATTTTGAGCCTTGAAATCCAGAAATAAAAAACAAGGCTGGACACCATGCATTTAGGCTTAATTCATTGGAGGAAATGCATCGAGCCAAATGACATTGGTTCAGAGAGCCTTTATTTAGGTAAAGTGAATGCTTGACATGACTTAACAATTACAGCTTGCCTAATTTCACCACCTCCATTAGTTATGATTGTTGCAATTTCTAGGGTGAATTTAAGCAAAAGAAACAGATAGCATTTGAAGAAGCAAATTGAGTAGGTATGAAGACAAACATGGTTATGTTGGTGTTAATTCCCAACAAGAAAAATGGAAAGAAGAATTGAATAGCATTATTAGCCCATTGAGGAACTTTAAGAGCTCGGATCTACTGTGGGATTCATCCTTCTAAATTTCTGTCATTAAGCGATATTAGATCTAATGAGATGAACCAATCTAGCTAATCAACAGTAATGGCATACTAAATCCATAGAATCTCTCCACACTAACCATTGCAATTTACTTAATCAACACATAATATAAGATAACAAATCACTACCTGAGTTTTCTTCAGCAAAATTCAGCCAAGGAGTTCGATCCGTGTTATGCTTGGGGCCAAATCCACTTCTTCTTCTTCTTTTCTCTTCTAGATCTCTCACTCTCTCTCCGTGATTTCTCTGAGATGATGACAACTCCCTCTCTCTATCCCGGTTTTCTAATGAAATGAAGTCCCCAAAATATGAGATGAAAAATAAATGGTGGCTGTGGGTTTGTGGATTTATGGTGATGATGAAAGGGAAGTGGAAAAAGAGGTAGAAATGGGCAGTGATAACCGGAATCAATGGAAATCTGGCAAGACGGAGGTGGAGATGGACCGGATCTGTTATGATTAGGGTTTTGGAACAAATTAAACAAGATCTTGAGGAAGGAGATAAGGGTGATGGTGGAGATGGGGAAAATGAAATGGGTTTCAAGGTGGGTTTGGAGAAAGAAAGGGTTTGCATAAAAATGGTGGTTGTCAATGGAGGTGGAAGAAGAGGAAGATGATGATGGTGGCGATAGCTGATAGCTGACGGGGTGGCCGGATTTAATGGCAATTAGGGTTTGTAGGTGGAGAAATGGGCGGAAATGGAGAGGGGAAGATGATGCGATGGGTTTGCTGAAATAGGTTGAAGATGGTCGTGGTGAGGAATCAAGAGAGATGAGTGAGGGTTTGGTGGTGGAGAAGTCGGCACCTGCGAGCTAGCTGGAGAGGGAGGCCATAGATCGAGCCGAGGAAGATGGGTTCCAGCCTCTCTCTCGATCTCTGCTGTGTTTTTTTTTCTTGTAAAAAATGAGAGAGCCCCCTTTTTCAAGTCCTAACCCGGTGGGATATAAGGAGAAATGATAAATTTACACCCCTTGCATTGCTTGGACAGCCCCCCTCTAGTTGTGTTTACGAACATTTTTTACACTACGAGGGAGTGGCCTGGGTAAGGAACAGGTAAATGATATATTCGGCCCCATTCCCTCTCTGGACAGCCCTTTGTAATATTTATGATCACTCTTTTATTTTACATGGGTGTAGTCCAGGTAAGAATTGGGTTCAATACATTAAACTATTGTTTTTGCTACAAATGGGGGTTGGTATGAACACTCTTGTGCTAGATATTTCATCCCCCTGTCGCATTGCTTTATGTTATGCTCAACTTGAACCCAAGACATGGGTTGGGGTGCGACTTGGGTTGATTCATAGGTTCGGATTTCAAAAATTTATTTAATTTTGGGAAATTATGGTCCGGTCAAAATGGGGTGTCTACAGCCCACTACACCGGTCCATTATCTTATTGGACTTATATTAGAACATATTAGGGTTATACCATATACCCAACAATCTCCTCTTATGTTCTACATATAGCACAATCCAATAGATAGATATTGTGATGTCCAAACAAAATATTGAATCATCCATATCACTATATCAAAAAAGATCCGTAATCCAACTGAAAACAAGAATACTTTTAAGAATAACGAAAAAGTTTTAGAAATAATCTAAACTCAAACAAAAGAAGTTTCACATGTAAGTGAACTATTTATTCAACTAAAAAGAAAATAATATTCCCCACTTCTCTATAAGGATTCACTCATCAAGTAAGTCATCCTCATCAAAATCCAAATCGAGCCAAGCTCCTCCATTTTCACCAATTCCTGTAAAATACTAAAGTATCTAGTTCTACAAGAAGAACTTAGTACAATTTCATAATGGCTGAAAAAACTAATATCAATAAGCATCGTTGTCAAGTTTCAATACAAGAACAAGACCTAAATAGTTTCTTTTGCAAAGTACCATTTCATGTTTTCATTTGGAATGTTCCAGTCATCATATCCAAATTTGAGTTAAGTTGAATCATCAAGTTTGGAATGAAACAACTTTTCCAAAAAAGACATGTCATCAAATGTGGAATGACACAAAACATTTGTAAGCATCATTGAAACGTATCATGTGCTTATCTTGGCCTAAAGAGTGAGATTCAAAAATTCAAAATAACATGGACGTAGGTTAATACATGTCTATACAGTCTTCAACCACATCTCCCCCACAGTTTTGAATATTCGATCTTTGTTCAGTCCCTTGGTGAGAGCATCGGCCATATTATCTTTTGATCGCACATCAACCAAAGTGACAATACCTTCTTCTATGAGATAGTTTAGCGTGGCATGTTTCAACCTGACATGTCTCCTCTTACCATTAAAGAGTGAGTTTTTTACAATCGTAATTGTAGCTTGATTATCACAGAACAAACTGAAAGAGTTAATCTTTAAACGGGTCAGTGGAATGTCCAAGATCAGATCTCTTATCCACTCTGCTTCATCTCCTGCAGAAGCTAGAGCATAAAGTTCTAATTCCATAGATAACAGAGCAATTCAAATCTGTCTCTTTGACTTTCATGCAACAACTGCTCCACCTAGTGTAAATATATAACCACTGGTACATTTACTGTCACCTAATTCTGAGCCCCATGATGCATCAGAATATCCTTCCAGGATAGGAGGATGGCCACTATAATATAGAGCACAACCCAGAGTACCCTTAAGGTATCTCATCAGCCTCATAAGGGTATTCCAGTGCTCATGGCCAGGATTACTAGTGAAACGACTCAGCATGCCTACCGTAAAGGCTACGTCTGGTCTAGCGCAACTGAAATACGAGTAGGGCAACCCAAGAGGGGGATGAATTAGCTTATTAAAAATTTTGGCTTAATTAAATGTGATATCAAAATCAATTTACAACTTTAAGCTATTTATATCTAACGCTTGTTTAATTAAGCAAGAGAATAAAAACTAGGGTTTAGATATTACCAATCACCAAGTGCAAGAAAGCAAACAAGAGAAGAAGATGTACACTAAGCTTTATAGTGGTTCGGTCTATCAACAAGACCTACTCCACTCTTCCAAGTTTATCTCCTTGGGTACCTCACTAATGGTGAGATTCTTCAATAGCCGAATCTCCAAGCCATACAAAACACCTTATCCGCCCCCGAGGGAACAAACCCTCTTTGCTCCGGATTCTCCTTTCTTAACGGGCCGAATCAGAGACCCTCTTACAACTTTAAGATTCACCTTTGTTAACGGGCCGAATTGGAGACCGTCTTTACAATCTTCAAACTTCTCCTTTCTAAAGGGCCGAAGTGTAAAACCCCTCTTCACAAACTTGATTCGCCTTTCTTAACGGGCCGAATCGAAGACGCTCAATGCAAAGAAGAACAAATAAAAGAAAAAATCTCTTAGCCTCTTGATAGGCTTGATACAAAGATTAAAGCTCACAATCTCTCCAAAAAGCTAAAGCAAATGAAAGCCCTATGCAGATCATCTTGATAAATGTAAAATACACAAATCAAAGCATGAAGAGGATAAACTAAAAACCTTAGATTTGAAAGTGTAGGCTTCAATAGATTTGAAAATGATTTGCCAAAAGGTTGTTTAGTTGGTCTAGGATAGGGTATAAATACCTAAGTAAAGATATGACCGTTTGGGTGCAAAACCGTAATAAACTGGCCAAGAAAGAACTAGTAGTTTGAGCCCCAACGGCTATTCCTGATGGGCGTGGTCGACCGAGGTGTCACGGTGGCTCGCCCTTTCGGGCGCTCACTTTTTAATTTGAAATTTCTTATCGTCGTGGTTGACCGAGCCTATAGCGGTCGTCTGCCGTGAGCAATTTGGACTTTTTTATTTTTGTCCAAATCCCTGTTCTCGGTCGCCCGGCCCTATGTAAGTCGACCGGCCCAACCATGCTGGATTGTTTCTGGATTTTCAGAAACACATCTGCGGTCGCCCGAGAGGCCTCGGTCGACCAGCTTGCTAAGTTTATGTAGGTGCTGAATTTCCAGCCACCTTACCGCGGTCTCCCAGGAGACCCCAGTCGACCGGCCCTGTTTGAAAATTCAATTTTAAATATAAAATATTCAAGGACTTGGGCCATGGTCTTTGGGCTTTTGTCCAAGATTTTCAAAGGTATTTTGGAGAGTGTAGATGGTTTTCAAAGATGTTAAATTTGTTTACGAAAACCATTTTGAAAACCTTTTGAAAGTGCAAACATAGTTAAACAAGAGGACTCCAATACAATCTAAAAGTGTAAAACCTTGAGTCTTCTTGATGTGTTGGCTCCTCGATACTTTCTTGGATATCTTCAACTTGAGAGAGAACTCTTCAACTTTCTTTGCGTCTTGTGACTTCCTCCATTCTTCAAACATCTTCTATGTTGCATAAGAAGGTCACCAATGCTAGTTCATCTCCAAGCTTCTACTGGCACTTGCTAGGCATGCTTGTGGGATCTTCAACTCGAGCTCTTGACTTGAACATCTTCCAAGGATGATGTATCCAATGTATGTGCAAGCTCTTTGGTTCCTTTGTGCATGTGGATCCGCAAGCCATGTGCTGAGTTGTGTTGTGTAATGGCGATATGACATGTAAAGTTTTTGTCTAAAGCACAACACTACAAAGCAACACATTAGTCCATAAAGACTAATCAATTTAGGTTTGCTAGCAACAAAACAACAAGGAAAAGGTGAATGGTTGAACCCATGGGAACCCTTGGGCTAACAGCAACTTATTGCATACATGAAACTACCAATCAGTTTAGAATAATCCAACTGATTCACACTGTCTCCTTCATTAGGTTTCAACTTTTTGGTATAATCAAATGGTGTCTCAATCGGTTTACACTCACTATATCCCCATGTAGAAAGTGGTTTTTCAATGTAATGGGCTTGGCGAAGAGTGATCCCTTGCCTATCAAAACTTACTTTCATACCAAGAATGGTTTCTACCACACCTTTCCATAACTCATAAGGAATGGATGTCAATTTATAGTGTGGCACTTCTTTCAGAATGTGATTAGCAGTCTGAGCTGCTTCTCCCCAATAACAAGTAGGCATGCCAATTGTCAATAACATAGAGTTTAACATTTCTGTTAACGTCATGTTCTTACGTTCAGCCATGCTATTAGATTGAGGCGAGTACGGAGCAATAGTTTCAAGTATTATGCCTTGAGAGGCACAAAATTCCTTGAACTCTGTCATAGTGTATTCTCCTCATCTATCACTCCTAAATCTCTTAATTTCAAGTTCAATTGATTTTCAACACGATTCTTGAAAATTTTAAATTTATCTAAAGCTTCATCTTTCGATTTTAACAGATAAATATGACAATATCTTGAAAAATCATCTATAAAAGTGATTAAATACTTCTGACCACCTCTAGTAGTAAAATTTTTAAAATCACAGAGGTCAGAATGAATTAACTCAAGAAGTTGTGTGCTCCTAGAAACCGAATGAAAAGGTTTTCTATTGATCTTGGTTTGTGCACACACTTCACACCTGTTAAATTTAATCGACGTATCTAAAGGGGTATTATGAGTTTTAGCAAGGTGGACCAATTTTTAATAGTTCACATGTCCCAATCTATTGTGTAACAACTTAGGATAAATAAGAGTTGAAGTAACCGGACTAACTATTTCATTTGCTAAACTCAATCTATACATACCATCGATAAAAAATGCACAACCAAAATAATAAGAGTTAACAGATAAAGTTACTCTACCACCCAAAAAAGAAGTGCACATACCAGCATTGTCTAAAAGACAAATGGAAATTAAATTCTTTTGAAGAGCAGGAACTACTTTAACACTTTTCAAAGTTAGTATTTTACCTGAAGAAAGGACCAAGTCTGCATTTCCAGTATGAGTCACCTCCGCCTCTGCTCCACTAGCCACTATAACGGTCTCTTTCGCCTCAACAACATCTGTAAGTAGTTTCTTAGAGTTGAAAATATGACACGTGGCTCCTGTATCAAACCACCAGTCAGAAGAAGTACTGGCGTTACTGTTGCCCAACAAAGCAACAAAACTACTGGGCTCAGCCTTGCCTACCATCATATGAGCTTCCTTCTGTGGTGTGTAAGATTTAGGCTTCTTAGGTATCCTACAATCTGCTACAAAGTGACCCCATTTCTCACAGTTGTGGCACTTGCCCTTCTTTTTTCTTAATGACAGTCTTTTTGGCCTCCAACTTGGGTTCACTTTTAGGTCACTTTGATTTCTGAGAAAATTTCTTGGGATTTGTTATCGCGTTAGCAGCAGACTGTTGCAGTCTAACCTTCTCCAAGTGATTCCTGGCTCAAATCTCATCTTCGATTCGAATGAATCATTTTTAGATAAGTTTCAGAGGAGTTTGAAACAAAAATCAAACTCAAAATCAAACTTTTAAAGTTAAAAGAGTTGAAATTACACTATAACCTTATAATCGAGGCCCAAAACACCAAAACAGATCTCATAAACGAGTTCAAAAGAGTCTAAAACCCTAGGAACTAGCCTTACCAAGCCCAAAACCTCCAAAAATTTGACTCAATTTAAATTATAAAGTCAAAAGAGGTGAAATTACACTGTAAGTATAAATTATTGGCCTCAAATGCAAAATCACACCCAAAAAATGGGTTCAGGGAGGCGGAAAACCCTAAGAAACGGTCCTATACGTGTCCAAAAACTCTAAAACATGGCAAACCCGGGCCTAAAATGTTACTGGACCGGTTCTTGTTGGGTCTGGTGGGCCCAGACGAGTCTGGAGACCTTAACTGCGCAGATCCAACTTGGATCCTTATCGGGCCCGCGCGGCCCGGTTCCTACCCGTTATTGTTCATCTTCCCCGAAACAGCAACAAATTCCAGAAATTTTTCAGAAAATTCCAAAAAATACACTAAATTTCGATTTGACATTGTTTGTTCGTTTGACGTCCGATTGAGGCACCTTTGGACTTGTTTCTCGATGACCTTCGCAACCACGTCGGAATCCGGCCGGTCGGAGAAACCGATCGCCGGAGGCAAGCCATTTTCCGACAAAGTCCAAAAACTCCCCAAAAGTGATTTTTTAATCTTTAAATGGCCGTGAAATACAATCCAGACATCGGATCGACGAACCGTTTGTTGCGTTGGATTGATGGTGGCATTCAAAATACGATGGTTTTTACTTCAAAAACCCTATTTTATTCAATTTTTACCATTATAAAGCGGTTTTCTCGCCGTTTTCTCGTCGGAACCGTGGCTCTGATGCCACATGTAAGTGTTCAACACAATAGGAACACAGGCGACGGATCTTAGCGATCCGACTTTTAGAAATCACAAATAACTATATGGATTGAATTGAAATAGTAAAAGAACATACCCGGAAGCCATGAATGGTGTTCTCTACACACTGTAAGGGATTCCTCTTTCTGTTTTGAGAGGCAGACGATCCAAGAATACCCTCCACAGAGAGTAAGGCTAATGTCCTCTCTTTCTTCTCACTTGAGATCGTGTGGATCGGCCACAATGGTTTTGTGCTCAAAGAGACAGACGTTAGAAAACGTTAGAAAAACCAACCTATGTTAGAAAAACTCACACTAGAGAGGAAGAGGCAAATGTCCAAAAAATTAAGGTTTTATATAATGCTTCAAGATTGTTAGGTCAAGCAAGATTGCTTGAAGCATTACACACTAGGTATCTAGTTTGGAATACCTAGTTTGTTGCCTCCAGCCCCTATATATAGAGATACACTAGGGTTATTAACTGGTTAATGGATTCTAGCCCATGTACGCCCACTACATTGATGCATTATCTTATTGGGCTTATATTAGAACATATTAGGGTTATACTATATGCCCAACAATTTCTCCATTGTCTTATTCTTGGAAATTTCATGAAGCATCTTGTAGACACCCCATTTTGACAGAACCCTAAAATTCATTGTTTTAATAAAAATCCCATATAATCAGTGAATTAGTGTCCCAAACTTTACCGTAGAGTAGTTTAGGATCCCAAGTAGCTCTCCGTAAAGAATGGAGATAAGGCCATGCTAATTGGACTAATTTGAACCCTGGAAATTGGACCGATTTGAGCTTTGGGGTACATTTTTCATGTCTGAATGCTTGGGCTAGCTAGGATCCATTAAGCTCATAAAATACGTGTATCTGGAAAATTCCTCCCGTTTTCTTTTTTTTTCCTTCAATTTCATTTCAGTTTTTTTTATGCCTATAGTTGTTAGATTGGTTGTAAAACTCCGAGCAAAATCTCTACACGTTGCGGAAGAATAAACCGTGTAGAACAAAATTTTTGCTGTAACCAGGATTCCTAAGGATTAATTGATTTTAATGTGATTTAATAAATATAAATATAAATACCTTATTTTGCTGATGAGAAGAAAAATATCTGCGTGATCTACTCCTCGAAAATCCGCCAACGATCTAATCGATGCGAAACTGCAAGTTGAACCGATGGATTCCTTTCTTTGCACAAAGGATCTTGTAAACAACTCTTTGTTTACTTTATAACCTGATCTAAATCAGATTAAAATGTGGGAAACCAATAGGCAACCCAAGAGGGGGGGAGTCTTATAAAAGATTTTACCCTTTTTAAAATCTTTTGCAAGATTAGTTAGTTCTCAAAAGCTTAAGTGAATATTCTCTCTTAGACCTTTTGACAAACACTTGTTAGGTGACTTTTGAGAACCCTAATTGATTATTTCATTTTTAATCTTTTTATCAAAATACTTTGTGGATGATTAAAGATTATAAATATAACGTAAATCTCACAACAAGATAAAGGAATAAGATGAATGGTTTCTTTTAGGCCTTTTATCGAACACTTGGTGGAACCCTAGTTAATCTACTCTCTTTAGTTCTTTTGATAAACACTTTGTTCATGGTTCATGCAAATTTAATTAACAAGATTAAATGGGCTAATTAGCAAGGTACTAGATAAGCAAGTTAATTACCAATGCTAACTACTCACTCAATTCTAAGTGTTTAAATGCAAGCACAAATAAGAGTGAGGATGAGAGAGAGATAGTACCACACAAGAGACACGAAGATTTATAGTGGTTCGGTCTTAACCCCAAGACCTACTCCACTCTTTTCAAGTTTTGTTTCATTGAGGAATCCACTATCTTCTTCCAAGGAACTTAAATACGGCGTTCCTTCCGCCAAGTACAATCCGAGCGTCCAAGCTCCAAGGGTCTTAAATACGGCGCCCTTCATTGCCAAGTACAATGTAGAGAAGAATGGATGCAGCACACTTGCCTCTTAGTAGGCTGCTTACAAGTAAATATCCCTCACTCTCACTCAAGTAAAGGATGAACAAATAAAAGCTCTAAGGTCTCTCAAGAACAATCTATAGTCAAGGCACAAGAGAGGAGAGAGTGAAAATCTTGGTAGAATGTAGTAAATATGCCTTTAAATGCTCAAGGAATGTTAGGTTTTATCATTCTCCAAGTTCCCAAGGGCCCCTAGGTTCATATATATAGGGGAGGTCAAGATATGCCTTTTTTAGGCTCCCCAACGGTCTTCTTGGAGTCCGCACACGGAGTTCCGAGTGGACCGTTACAGTATTATGATTTGAACCTGGGCCATTTCTTGGAGCTCCGAGAAGCCTATAACCAGCAGGATTTCCTGTTTTCAGTGCTGATTTTCTTTGGGCTTTTGGAACTCAATCTAAGCATGTTAAATGGAATGTCAAGTGGGTCCAAATATGTGAGGACACCACTCTGATCATTCTCTAGCCATTTAAGTTTGATTTTTGGTTAGTTTTAACTCCCTTTTGTGCATTTGACCTAGACTATACATGATAGACCATATACATTGTAAGATAGCTTGGTCTTCAATCTTGTTTGTACTTTGTAGAGGCTTTGGCTTGTGTTCAATCAACTCCTTTGATGCTTGAGCGTAGCTTGAGCCTTTGAGTTGATTTCCATCCTTGTTGGGCTTGAATTCAACCTTGTTCTTGAATGACCTTGTCTTGCCTTTGTATTGGTCTCCTCTTGCTTTGATTTGCCATTGTGTTGATGATGCCTTCTCCATGTCTTTGATCTCATTTTGAGCTTAAGTGAATTGATCCAAGTATGATTTAGCTTCTTTACATCGTGTTTGGTCCATCTTCAAGCATAGGCCATCAATGGTGTGTGCTGGCATGGATTGACCTGTGAATTACCTCTCTATAGCACAACACTCAAGGCAAACGATCAGTCCATAAACGACTAATCAATTTGAGTTTGTTAATCATCAAAATAAGGTGATTGAATGAACGCATGATCAATGGAGCTTTGTTGGATGTTTGTCTTTGACTTAGAAAAGACAAAACTAGTTGATGGAATTGAAGAAGAAGAAGAAGAAGAGAAAGACTTTGGGATGTCTCTACCAATTTTTAATATATGGAATTATGGAAGAGCTCTTACAAACTCTATTCCTATGTCTTGTATTTATAGAGTTCTCAATTTTCATATACACAACCCAAAGCTTCTAGAGAAATCTCACAAAATATGGAAACTAGCCACAATTAGAAGCTCCAATTTGGAAACAAGCTAGTTGGCTTTTATAAAATAGAAACCAAACTATGTGGGAGTGTTTTTAGAAATTCTTTGACTTTTAGAAATCCCTAAATTAAGTTTTTCCAAGTAAAAAACGTAATTGCTTTATTTGATAAAAACTGAAATACAAGGTGACAATCTAAGAGGGGGGCTGAATTGGCTAATTAAAAATTTGGGGCTTAATGGATTATTAAAATCAATTTACCCATTAAACCTTAACAAGTCTAACCTTTATCAATCAATGAATATAATGTAAGATAAGGATTAGATATGACTTTATGCATATATACTCTAACCCTTGTTTAATGAAACATAAACACAAGTAAAGGATAGAGATTACCAACCACCAAAGTGCAAAGAGAAGGAGATAAGAAAGCATCCACAAGGCACAAGTTTTATAGTGGTTCGGTCACAAGTTGACCTACTCCACTCTTCCAAGTTTTTCTCCTTGGGATCTCCACTAAACCAATAAGATTCTTTAACGGGCGAATCTCAAAGTCGTACACCAACTTCTCCTTCAAAAGGATCACACCCTTTTCACACAAAGCCTTGCGAGGGCGCCTCCCTCTTACATTGATTCACCTTTCTTAACGGGCCGAATCGGAGACCCTCACAAACAAATAAAGAAATAAAATAAAAACTCTCTTTGCCTCTTAGATAGGCTGATTACAACTTTGAAAGCTCATAAACACTCCAAGGAAGATAAAATGTAAAGCCTATGGAGTACCTCTTGATAGAATGTACAAATATCAGTTCAAAGAGGTTTTAACCTTTCATATAAAAGTTTAGGTTCAAGAAGATAGGATTTAAATCTTGCCAAAAGGTTGGTTTGAAAGGTTTGGATAGTGTATATATAGCCCACAAGGAAATATGACAATTTGGAAAAAATATAAATTACAGGGTTGAAAAAGTCAACCTACGAAAGCCTCAACAGATCTATTTCTTTGTCGCGGCGGTCGCCCGCCCTTATCGGGCTCTTAGTTTGAATTTCAAATTTCATATCAGCGCGGTTGACCGGTTCTAGGGCGGTTGCTCGACGAGGGCTACCTGTTTGAAATTATTTTTCGGCTCAAAACACTATCGCGGTCGATCGGAGCTATGGCGGTCGACCTCTAAGCCCAACCTGGATGTTTTTTGAATTTTCAGAAAACATATCCGCGGTCGCTCTGCTTACCCCTGTCGACCGGCCCGATAAATTTTGAGATGCCCTGGACATCCAGGTAGCATCCCGCGATCACCTGGCATAGCTCGGTTGACCGGCCCTGAGTAAAATTACATTTTTAACTTTAAATTCCAGGGGCTTTGGGCTTTGGTCTTGGGCTAAAGTCCTAGGCTTTCAAACACATTTTTGGGTGTGTGTATGGTTTTCAAAGATATAAAAACTTAGGTATGAAAAATATTTTGAAAACCTTTTGAAGGTGCATTTAAACATAAAATCAAGAGGACTCCAAATACATTCTAAAAGTAAGAACCTTGCGTCTTCTTGGAATGTCTTTGCTCTTTACACTTCCTTGGACTTCTTCAGCTTGAATGAACATCTTGAACTTTGTCTTGGCTCTTGTGACTTGTCCTCCAATCTTCAATGCATGTCAAGGTACATGAGGTGTCACCATGACATGTTCAATTCCAAGCTCCTTAAAACTTGCTGGGGAACTTGTGGGATCTTCATGTTGAGCTCCTTGACTTGATCATCTCCAAATGGTGATGACTCCAATGTAGGTACAAGGTCTTTGTTCCTTCGTCTCTTAATCCACAAGCCATGTGTTGTGAAGTGTAAGCCCAATGGTTTCCACCTTGGCATTCCCATCTTATTTTGATGATTCCAATACACAAGTGATTTATGATCACTAATGTGTTTGATTGTCTAAGTTGTAGATCACATTGGTGCTAAGACAGCATTGCTTGGATTGAGGCCAAGAAGATCTCATTGGACCACATCATGAAGGCCAAAGACATCGAAGTCCAAGACAAATGAAGACTTGAAGAATCCATTGAAGATCAAGTTATATTAGATTGTATTAAGATCCAATCCTAGTTTAGGATTTTTGAAAGGAATAATTAAGTAATTAAACACACACCCTAAATATATAAGAGATTGTCTTTGTGGAGTTCCAACACCTTAGAACCCTCACAGCAATCCCAACTTGGTGTTAAGTTGGAAGCCTAAAAATAGAAGTGAAAATCTGCTCTTCATAGGCTTCTCGGAACTCCGAGAAATGGTCCAGTAGACTTTTTCCAACTTCTGGTAGTATTCCCGGAACTCCGAGATTTTTTCTCGGAACTCCGAGAATACTACAACGGTCGGATTTTTAGCCGTTGCGATTTTTCCTTGGAATTACAACAATGCCATTGAACGGTCATATTTGGTTTTTCCTATATATATGGGCATTCGAAACTTCCAAACATCAATCCTTACACTCAAAAACTTCATTTGAACATCCAAAGAGTGAATCAAACTTGATTATGCCTCTCATCCTCTAAAGATTAGGATTTGGATCATAGGCTCAATTTGTACATCTTCTGCAATTCTTGTAAACCCTTGTGAGGGATATTTTGTTCTTTCTTTCTTATCAAGAACGTTGTATCGGGCGAGTGTTCGGAGAAGCGTAGCCCACTCTCCGTGGTGAAGATTGCCACCAAGGTTAAAGGTAATCAGAATTTGTAATCGGCACCGATCTTCGCCGAAGTTAAGAAGATCACATAGTGAAGCCATCAACGGGTTTGGTTGGTGGAGTGGAGTAGGCCTCACGTTTGGAGGACCGAACCACTTTAAATCTCGGGTGCAATCTCTCTTACTCTTGCTCTTCATTTGCATTTGCACTTTAGATTTAACTTGTGTGCTTGAATTTTATTGTTAATCTCTTAATTTCCAAAATTGGGTTTGAGTTTTCAAAAGAATTAAAACTCGGTAGAAACCTAATTTCTCACTCCTCATAAGTTGCCGTACTCGGGATCACCCTTGGAATTTCATGAAGAGTTGTGAAATGACGATTATGACATGAAATTCCTGTATACAACACAACACCTCAAAGCAATACATTAGCCCATAAAGCTAATCAATTTAGTTTGCTATCATTAAAACAAGAAGGTAAGGTGAATAATTAACCCATGGGAACCCTTGGGCTTACATTCTCCCCCTTTTTGATGATGGCAAATAAATTGATTAGGGAGGAAGGAGATGTTAATCAAATAGATGAGTATGCATGATATGATGTACACAATAGAGCATAACTCCCCCTCACTATATGCATAAATATAATTAATGACTACAAAGCATATGGTGCATATACAATTGGACTACCTAATCAATTCTCAAAATTCTCTCCCTTTTGGTAACAGCAAAAAGGTAGGGATTTACTTGTGAAATAACAAGTAGGGTGTCGAGATGAATAATAGCGTGTCTAAGCTATGTGCCTTGTATATGATATACCATTCAAGCACTAGAAATGCTTATCAAATAGAAAATAAAAATGAAATGCATGATAAGCCCCTTTTTTTATTATTATTGTTTTTGATCAAATGATTTGCAAGTTAAGCATAAGAATAGGGGCAATAGACCTTGTGAGCACATCACAATGATCTATAGAAACATGAAGATATAACCATTTGGCTTTTCCCCTATGAATTTGTCATCGGCCCTAGGTGAAACCTATGTTGTAGGACATGACATGGCAGAATGATTTGAATACTTGGGCTTCATTTGCAACTTTTTAAAGCAGATAAGTATCTACCTGAGCAAGGATATGTTCAGCTCTATAACTTAACCTTTCAAGTTCACAAGTTGCATTATGTAGGGGTTTTCTTGGCATAGGGTATACAAGTCTCTTCCTGAACATGAACATGCTCAGAATTATAAAATAATTTGAGTTTAAGCTGTTTGGCCCTAGATAGTTATACATTTGCAAGTGAAAGCTCCCCCTGACTATGTGCATCTAGTCTCACTGTAAAAGATCTAAGCACATAGGCCCAGTGATTTGAATCACTTTAACCATTCAACATTTTCTCCATTCAAAAGATATTCAAAATTTGAACATGAATGGATGAATATTAGACAAAACATGATGACTTTGGGGAGAATTCAGTCTAATAAACAAATGGATATCAAAATAATGAAATAAGAGAATACACATCCATGGCAAACAGATCATGTATATATATATATATATGGGAAACATAAAACTCCATATACATGAACCAATAGATGAGAGAGACACACCATCTTCTCATCAGGTCAAACATAACTAATAAAATGAACCATAGCGAACAAGGCCTTTCTGGCCACCATCCATAATATTCAAAAACCCATACTGGGCATGTAACCAACAATATCCACAAGCCCATCGGGGCAACATCTACATCAGTCATAAAGCCCATACTGGGCATATACAAACCAAAATAAAAAGCCCACATCGGGCAGAACCATCATCCATGAGAGAATAATAACATAGTCCAAAAGCCCATACTGGGCAAGATACAGCTAAACAGAAAACATGATAATCATCAACAGGATGTGATCGTATGTGTCTGCTGCAGGGTAGGTGCTGTCTATCGATCAGTCCTGAGGTGGAGGCTGGTGCCCCTTACGAGGTGAAGTCCTGGAGGTGTAGTATCCGGTGACCTGACTCCTCTGATTTGCTTGCACCATCTCCCTATGTTGTCTCGCCATAAGCTCCATAAGTTCATCATGATCGTAGGCTCTCTGGCACTGTGCAGTCGTAAAGGAAGTAGAGAGGGTATCAAAACCAGCCGTTAGGGTGTCCATTCCAAATTTCAATGATGCGATATCTCTGGCAAGAATCTCATATGAACCAGTGATAGGAGGCTGAGGCTGCTGAGCCTATCCCTGTTCATGTGCTCTAATCTGCTCCTGCATCTAAGATACGCGTTCATCTTCAGCTACCGCCTCTTCAACCTCATTAGGTGAGACCCCACTAGGTCCACCTACTCCTGGTATAGGAATTCTCATAAGGGTAATGGTGGAGTGGTTGAGTGGAGGATCGGGGTTTGTTGAGAATGCTTTTGCAAGATTGATTTTATGGAGCCTTAGGAGCTTAGTAGTTTGCAACCCATAAGGTAGGCCACCCTGTTCTCTCTTGACTGCCTCATCCATATACCCCAACATGATGAAGCCTAAATGTAATTGGATCTTTTCATAATGCAATGGATTATAAGGGCTTCAAAGGGCTTCACTGCATCAAAATTTCTTGTTCTAGGGGTGATATTGTATGCCATAATTTTATGAATCACCCTAGCTGCATCATTCACTATACTTGCCTTGATATTTAACTTATCCTTTGGAGGAGCAACACCTAATGTCCCGTATACTTCTTCTCTTGAAAAGTGATTTTCTATTTCATCTTTCCCTCAAAAGAAGATCCTCTTTCCTGCATTAGGTATATCAAGCCACGTACAGAAGTTCTTCAAATTTAATCCAAATTTGTCTCCTTGAAGATGGGTATTCATCACTACTCCTTCATAGAAAATATCCAGAATGGCATAAAAATACCTAACTATCTCAGGATAGACTGGAGAGCTATAGACTAGAAAGAAGGACCAACCTTGGAATTCAAAAAGTGATAGAAGATCAAATTTGTTGAAGTCTTGAAACATAACTTTTTGCCCTAAGATGACAACTCGATCTATGCAGGCTTGGTAACGATCTTTAGCTTGTTTGTTGAAGAAGTGTTCCGTGGTGTGGACCCCGATCCGAGAGAGGCGGGGGGACGAGCCCCCACGAAAGTCTCTTTGGATCATCCACGTGAATGGAGAGCTCTACCAAGGAACTCTCGAAAGAATGTGCCTCTCACAGCATGAGTGGCGATACAAAGGTGAGATACCTCTCGATTCGGGGACCAGCCCAGATTCGAGACGTACCTTCAACAAAGAAGAGTCACCATCCAAGAAAATAGGCCCTGGATCCCATACTATGCTCTGTTGCAATGGATAACTAGAGATATAAAAAAAGGTTCGTGCCTGGTTACGAATTTGGAAGGTCCGAAGAGCACCTCATCTGCCCAAGTGCAAGCACCTGGTCTCTTATGCCATTTATTTATTAATTTTGAAGAGTTTTGGGCAAAAGTCATGTGAAATGGGAATATATATCTCCGAAAAGACGTCTCCCTAATCATGCATGTCTCGGAGATGAATAATAAGCACACGTAAAATAAATGAGAGAAGTGTCACCCAAGAATAGCTAGGTTATGAGTGTCATACCTAATTGGCGTCTAAGTTCTGGTGTGTAAACGCATGCATGCTACAGCTAAAGGTATAAGGTCTGCACAAGAAAGTAAGAAAACACAACAAAACACACATCATAACCTGACTCCACACACAACTCGACACGACGAATCCTAAGACTCTAATGCAATACTTGACTCGGACCAAGATGGCCATCCATCCTGACTGCTCTACGTATCCCGGCCTCGGGAAGAATCAGAATCAACGTAGTTCGATGACCTATTCTAAACTACGATGCCTAACCATCTAGAACCGCTATCCTAGACTCGATCAACTAGACTCGACTGGTTTTTAAAGCTTTTTGTACGATCGCTTAAGTTCAAGTGAATTGTAATTTTTAGGACTCTTTATATGCCTAACTAATACAAATTGGTTAGCCTTAAGCTAATACAGGTGGGCTCTACATCTTATGTGTAACTAGGCTGTGCATCCTAAGGAAAACCATGGGCTGACGAAATGCTTCCTAGTCTAGCCATCGGTTCGACTAAATGTCTAACCGACCATGACTCAAGGTCTCCTAACTCTAGGGACACTCACACAACAAGACATACAATATCAATACAAACAGGACAACCGCCTAACTCTAAAACACCTCAAATATCTAGGACAGATTCCTAACTCTAGGGGAAGATCTTTTTGAAAAGATTTTGAAGAATTTTTGTATTTTTTGAAGGTTTGAAAAGTTTATTTTTAAAGGTTTGGCTGGACTTGGGATATGGATCCCAAGTTGCACTACGTACCCTGTGGAAAGGGATCAAGCCAACGTAGTTCGGAAACAGATTCTCCTAACTACACTCCTAATGACTCAAGACTTTTAAGGTGCTTAGTTTTTCAGATATTTTTCAAGTTTTTTTTTTAACACAAGAGGACAGAATCCTATCATCATAAGGGTAGGATAGACTTCTAATATCTCGCAAAGGTTTGACAGCATCTTATGCTTTGCGGGGAGGGCTAGATAGAATTACATCTCTGCAAGGATTGGACAACATCCTATACCTTGCAGGATTTGGATAAAATCACATGACTTGATGAGAGGTTGGATAGAATCATAACCCCTATGATGATAGGACAGACACCTGAAAGAATGACTGACTCTCTAGCTAAGGACAGACTCCTATGCTAATGGACTGGCTCTCAGACTAGTGACTCTAAGAGGGGGTGCTATTTAGACAAAGCATGTCTTTTAGAGAAAGGGGAGACAAGGAGGGGTGTTAATAAGACTAGGCAAGTCTCCTAAAAGAGAGGTTGGCTCCAAGTATCCTCATCATTGCCCCTGCAATGATAGATTGGAATAGGCAACTAATGGACCGATTTGGTCTTCAACTAATAGGGGGTACAATTCATGAGACTTGGGTAGTTTTCTAAAGGGTTGACTCACTCATGAGACAAAAACCTGTCTCCAAAGGATACGACTTTCTCTTCAGAGACATAGCTTGTCTCCTAAAAGGGGACTCTAGATGACTCTTTCATCGCCCTTGCAATGAGGAAAGACTAATGCCTAAGAATGTCTATAAGACTGGGCTAGTCTTCTCAATAAAAGAGGGGAGTGCTAATGAGACTGTGCAAGTCCCCTAAGGATGGGCTTGGGCTAACGCCTTCATCGCCCTAGCAATGAATGGATTACCTAAAGATCACATATCTAAAAATTAGTGAAGTCTTCTAAAGAGATGAATAAAAGAGGAATGCCAAAATCAAAATATGAAATCAATCATTCAACTTTTAGTATACTGTCCAAAACAAGCAAAGGCTGCATTTATTGTAAGAATCATATAAACCATGAGCATTCTGAAAAAAAAACTGACAAGTATATTTATCTAAATTACAATGCATTACTCTCATTTTTAAAATAAACTCTTTGTAAACTTTGCAACTTAATAACTATATGACCAGTTTCCATGACCTGTGAATGAAATAATATAATCCTACCATTCAATCTAGTAATTACTTCTATATTATCTGAACATACATAGTCAAAATACACATTATACATATAAAGAAAATACACAAGACATTCTTAAATGCCCAAACAATCTCATACAATTAGTCGATCAGATAATTCATCATGCCATTATTATACTAAAAGCAAGCTACTAAAAAAAATAACAATCAAGAGAAGATCCTAATGATAATACTGAAGAAAAACATTTTTGTACTATATAGAGAATATTTAATTCAGGCTCTTCCATTTTAATATAATAAAGTTCATCAAGAGAGTCAAACAGAATAGTTCCTAAGTATGCCTTGATATCCAATAGAAGTTATAGGTGCTAAGACCCTTTACTAAATGTGAATAGAATTTAACGAACTTAGCTTCTTTAAAATTTGAAAGGTCCACTTTTTCTAGAAGTATCCAGAATTAATCATGTTATTTGAAAAGTGATTTCAAAACCTAATTGGGATTAGATTTAGTAGACTTCCATATCAAAGTTCTGTGGGACCCGATCCCGCGAGAGGGGTGGGGCGCGAGCCGCCACGCCTTCTCTTGGTCTCTCGTACCCACGCGATTGGCGTGTGCTTCTTAGTATTGATTTTAATTCATCTTTTATGTGAACTTGGGATCACTAAGGCAATCCGAATTCCACACAAAAGAGACTGACAGAGTCACTTCCTAGATGTGAGATCTAGGACTCGTAATTAACCAGAAATCTAGACTCGTTACCTGGTTACAAGAATGTAAGGTATGGGGATTTATCCACCACATGCACCATTCCTGCCCGATAATCGGTCTTCGATTCCAAAAGCTAACTTTTTTAAATTCATTTTAAATGGCTCATTCAACTATATGTTAGTGTGCTAACTATGGGACATGCATCCTATGATCTAATTTCAATGTGAATCCTAAATGTGTATCTTGATTTCTTAATTTGTCTGGATTCAATCTAAGTGCAAGTTCTCCTAAGATTCTAATTTCATGGGGAATCCTAAGTGATTTAATTAAGAATTTAGAAGAAAATTAATATACAAAACACCACAATTTGTTGTAGTGCCAACTCGCGGTTGGTATGCCATCAGACATCCAAGCTGCCTACGTACCCAAGCCTCACTGAGATCAAAGTCGACGTAGTTCGGTGTACCTAATCTAAGCTACATATGCCTAACTCAACTAAGACACCGACCTAGACGGATTTGACTGTTTCAACAGTTTTAAGAGGAGTTATTTAATTCAAGTTGAGGATTTTATTATCCTAGTATTTCATCTAAGATGCTATATGATTCTTATCTAAATGCAAGTTGTTCTTTAGACTAATGTAGGTTAGCCTACATCCTAGTTTACTAGGCTTGTCCTAGGGGAAGATTGGGTGACTAGTGTAACTAGACCTATGGCACGGTTGCTATTCATAGCAAGCGTCCGTGATGAGGCTGGACTCCTAACTCTAGGACTCCCTAAAACCTAAGACTCCCTAAAACCTAGGACACGACCTGACACCAGTGTTCCTAAATTGGGCTCTAATGGTTCTTACGACGGAAACTGCGATCCAACGGTTCCGAAAGACACAAGACAAATCGATTTAAATTCTCGAGGTTAATGAATTTCAGATTTCAAGGATTTTCAGTTTCTGGACATTCAAGGATTACCAATGGTTCTAGGGTTCACCAATTTCGGCCCAGAATAGCATCCAAGGAAGGGAATCGTGCGCTCTTTCCTTGCGCAATTTAATACTTAGGTTATAGCACCTTATTGCCTGGCATATCTCAGGATTTCCGTGGACAGTAACCTCGGAGCCAACAAAGTGCTATAGCTTAAATATTCAAATTGTCAAAGATCGAGTGCGATATGGATACGATTATGGATGCGCTGACCATTTTTCCAGAAAAATCTAAAGATCCTAAGATTTATGTTTCAATGGATTAAGGAGTTAATATGTGACAGAGATTTAAGGTTCTTTAGATATTTTCAGATGATTTTCAATTAATTTCGGATTTTCAACGAATTTTACCAATTTTAAACATATGAGTGATTTTACAAGTGAAACTGTTGTAAACAAATTCGAAATAAGTTGAAACTTCTACAGCCCCAAGATATGATGAAATGTAGCTTACTGAAAGATTTTTACAGATTTTTACATTAAGCCCATATTTAATTTTGATTTAACAATTAATTGATCAGATTGCAAAAATAACACAGAAACTACTAGAAATAGAAATATAAATTCAATGAAATTTCTAAAGAAATAAGATATAAGTAAATATAGCATGCTGTGAGAGTTTCATGAATTTTGAAAACCATTTACTATCAGTTTAGGATTTTTTAATTTTCAGACAAGATTATGAATTAACAATACATACCATATGAAACAAGATCTAAATCACTTGAAAATTTTACAGCAACTAGAAATATCGAATATAAGACTACTGTAAAAATGTTGGAAATTTTATCTGTGATCTGATGTCTGTAAAAATTCTCCCAAAATCTGATAAGTTTCAAAGAAAGCATAAAATAATATACCAAACCAATTCCAAAAATTCTTAAAAGTTCATGGTAGAATGTATCAGCATTATATTATTTTCCTACGAAATTGCATTAATTTTGGAATTTGTTTAGTATATATTTTATTTTTCTTCGTCGAAAAGATATTTTTGAAGAGTTTTCTATTTTTTAAAACACGATTTTCGAGAAAATTACGATTCCGGAAAATGTCCTCCAACCTTGTTCTGATGTGATGAACGCAAGAAAAATTTAAAATTTCAAAAAATAGATCATCCTGAGATGGCTATTTTTTCGAATTTCGTAATTACTCAGCCAATATTTTAAATAAAATACCACTCTTCACTCAAATTCTAAAAAACCGTTGATCCAATGTCCGATCCGATCCGATAGTTATTTTACTCTATTTAAGTAGAACATCGTATTAAATTTTGGGACGAAACGGATTTGAAACACTCATGCAGATCATGATTTTGAGCATACACATTTAATATTACATTAAATTCATTTAAATGCTTAAAAATCATGCAAAAATCCGAAAATATACCAAATCATCCGAGAAAAATCTGAGAATAGTGTACTAACCTGTGATCGAGTTCCTCGCCGCATCCAAATGCCGAAAACTCTGAAAATCACGCCGACGGGCAATCCGCTCGCTCTCTTTCTTTTTCTTTTTTGTTTTTTTTTTGTTTTTTCTTTTCTTTGCTTTTCCCGCTGTGAATGGGGGTGGCTGGAGAGAGAGAGAGAGAGAGAGAGAGAAAGAGAGAGAGAGAGAGAGAGAGAGAGGGTGATAGAGGGAATGGGAGTGAGAGTAATAGAGAATGGGAGAGATGGAGAGCGTGAGAGAGACGGCAACTGTGAGATATAGAAAATATAGATAATGAGGATAAGAGATGAGGAGTAGAGATGAAAACATAAGATGGCGATAGGTTGAGGGAGGGAACCGAGTGGAGGAGTGAGGGAGAGGTGATGGAGAGAAAGATAGAGAGACAGAGAGAGAGAGAGAGAGAGAGAGAGAGAGAGAGAGAGAGAGAGAGAGAGAGAGAGAGAGAAAACGTGGGAAAAACAAAGCATGCAATGCTCTGTTTTTCTCACATTTTTTCCTTCTTTTTTTTAAAAATAAAAATATTCTAAATGGGAAGAGGGATAGAGAGGGATGTAGAGAGAGTGGGAGAGTGAGGGAGTGAGACAGGGAGAGTGAGATGGATATGGAGAGAGTGAGAGAGTGAGAGGAAACCGACGACTCTTTTTTTTTTTAAAAGAACATGCTTGCTGTTGGAGATGGGAGTGTGAGAGATAGAGGAGGAGATGGAGATGTGTAGAGAGAAAGAGAGGAAACAGAGAGAAAGAGAGGAAACAGAGAAAGAGAGGAAACAACAGCCTCTGTTTTTCTTTTCTTTTTTTTTTGATTGTTTTTTCCTTGCTTTGGCTCTTGCGTACTGAAGAAAGTGAGGGAGATAGTGCTATAACAAGGCTGTGGAGGTAGAGGAATCAAGAAGGCTGTGAAACCAGAGAGAGAGAGAGTAGAAAGGGATCACCGAGGGAAGATTGAGAGAGATGGAGAGTTAGAGGGAAATAGAGAGGGATCCGAGAGAGATGGAGAGCACCGGCTCTGCAGAATGAGAGGGCTATTTTTTGAGAGATCGATGGTTGATCTCCCTAGAGAGGGATTTTGCTCTGTCCTCTTTAGAATCCCACCGCTTGCTTTCCTTTTTTCTTTTTCTTTTTTTATAGAAACTCCTCTTTAATGGGATGGCAATTGCTCTAATTATAGAGAGAGTTGCCAAAACTATCTGTAGACTCCCAATAATGGCTGAGTATATTGCCATTAAAAATCCCCCTTTTTTTTTTTAGAATCCGAGAGTTTCCACCATGAGCTGTCTTATAAAAATAACAGAGACTTCCAAAATGAAAGAATCCGTTGGGTAGGAGGAGAGAGAGGGTCGGTTGGGACTTTTTCCCATCAAATAGATGGTTAGGATCATCCAACGGTGCCGGTTATACAGTTTTTGGCAAATATGGGTGGGGTCCCACCTTGTTTAATGATTAAAAGATGGAGACGCAAACTAGATGGTTCGGATCATTCTATGATATAAGTTGCTCCATCCTGTATTTTTCTTTTAAAAGTACTTGTATGCCCACTTCGTTGGGTGATCAAAACCGTCCACTTGCCGGGATAGGTTGTGCTTAGAAAATCATTTCCATGTACGATCTAAACCGCCCAATTGGTAGGTTACAGTGTGAATTGGCTATGCCCTGCCAATTATTTTCATAGGATGATCCAAACCGTCTAGTTCATTGGCCACAACCTGAATGGGTGGTGCCTTGAAACCATTTTTATAGGGTACCGTCCATTTGGAGGGTCACAATGTAAATTGGCCGCGCCTCTTAAATTGCTTCCACGGGATGATCTCAGCCGCTTAATTGATTAACCACAATTTGAATTGGTCATGCCCCGTGAACTCTCTCAATAGGATGATCTAAACTGTCCATTTGATGGGGCCACTTGACAATCTTGACCGTTGACTGTCGGACTAGAATAGGACTGCACCCCCTCGAACTATTCCCAAAGACTGATCTGAACCGTTCACTTTGACAGGCCATGGCATGGATAACTTGTATCCTCCAAATATCACCCCCATGGGATGATCCAAACCATTAATTTATAAAGCTGTGCCTAAAAAATCATTTCTGAGGATTATCCGAATAGTTCAACTTGATGGTCACAACAAACATTGGTTGCTAAAACGACATCTCTGAGATCTTGACAGCTCCCTTGATGGACATCTTTATGCATTAGATCGGAGTAGGCTCAACACTCATTTTTCATTAAAACCATATGCGGGCCTCCTGTTGATCCAAATTTAAACCAATGCTCAATGTGGGCCCACCAAACGGTTCCAAATTTCAATAAATGTTCAATGCAGGCCCACCGAATGGTTCCAAATTCTCCCCTAGCTTGGATTCTTTTGCATAACCATTCTCAACACTTAGCGAAAAGAAAAATACGGAACATTGCGGAAATGATCGGAAAGATTGAGAAAGCATAAGGGACGGACACGGGAATGGGGAAACACTGAAAAAAAGACTGATAACACGAACACTAACTTCTTTGTTGATTACAGCAGAGCAAAATGAGGTGTCTACAAGTTCTACTTGAACCGTACCACTAAATCCACATTGTAGCAAAAATCTGCTATCTAGGGCATTCTACCACTTGGCTTGTCCACCATTTTACTACTCATTTTCATTCTGATGAAAATAACCTCTATATAATTAAAAATGAATGGTCATAGTAGTGTAGCATACATGAAGAACCTACAGGGTCCTATGGCTTAGACATAAATTCTTTACCCATTGTTGTAATTGCTAAAGCATAACAATACTATTGACAATTAAAACATATATACTTTGCAATTTTACTAAAACCAATTGTATGAATGTTAATCAAAAGTAACATAACCAAACCCAATATCATTTTTTTCACAGATTCCAAGCTCTTTCAGGCAAGACTAAATAAGGCTGATATCCAAAGCAAGAGTAGACCTCTCATTATTCTAACTATCATTAAAAATGATGCCAAATTGAGACCAAATACTATTGTTCTTCAACCAACAAAATGAGATAACACTCAATAACAAGAAGGTTACTTATAGACGAAAGTAATAATTGTGCCTATGTCAAAGTGATAGCGCAAATATTAGTTATTCAAATAATGGCATTATGAAAATCTTGTTTAGTTTGTAACAAATGCCCCTACTGTCTCTTGTTCACAAAATGATCAAATGTTGCGGGCTCAGATTCTAGGAGGTCTTCTAATTCGCTTGGAGGTCTTCTAATTCGCTTTCAGATTGAATCGGAGGTCCTAAGGAGAGAGACCCTTCCTGAGGAGAGAGAAGCTCTAGAGGAGAGAGACCCTTTCTTCCCCTCCCTCTCCGGCGAGAGCCGGTGGTGGCTGGCTCAGATTCTAGGGCCCAAGGCCTTTTTGTACCCCCTTCCTCTTTCTCACCTTTCCCTGACCTGGGCATGGAACCTCCCGACCCAGGGATCCCAGCTGGTTTCCATGTTCCCTCGGCTGCAGGCGGAAGCTTGCGGCGGCTTTGTCCTCAAATTTGTAAGGAGGACCGGTCTTCATCCTCACCTAGTGAGAAACCCATCCCTCTTCCTGAGGTTGATACCCAGACCCCTCGGCCACAGAGTTTATTATCTCTGAAACTCCTTGACCAGATGCTGTCCCCCAACAACCCAGTCAAGAAAAAGACCTCTCATGTCAATCTGAGGAAACCCACCCACAAGAAATCCCACAAGGGAGTCCGCATTCCCGTTTCCACTTCGGGAGGTGAAATCATGGAAAAACATGCCCCTAAAGGGCCCACTGTCAACGAGTTCCTTCTTTCAGCTACTGCTGTGATATCTCCATCCCACCCCATGGAACCAGGGAGAAAGCCAACGGAACCTGTATGCTCTCATTATCCGCTGGTTCATAGAGAGGAATTAGATCTTGGTCCCTTTCCTGCTCTTGAAGGTACGGCAAGATCATCCTCCCCATCTAACGGCTCCCTTTCTTCCCCCAATAGTGTGGGCCCACCTATTAATTTCAAGCTTGCAGAAGCGGGAAAGGTTGAATTGTTTTCCCGCCCAGAACATGGGTCTATTTTTGAATGACATTCTCAGCTCCTCACTGTATTATCTGCTGGGCAATATGATATAGAAGAGGCAACCAAGCTTACGCCTGTGCTTCAAGAACCCGGAACCCCCCTTTCTGCCCAGGGAAGTGCTGGCGGCAAGGGTGACCTTCCAAAAACAACCGTCCCAAAGTGGCGCTCTCTGTTCTTTCGAAGTGAAGAAAAAGAAACATCAAAGCTTAGTTTCCAGCAGCCGAGCCTCACGGAAGAAGGGCAAAAAAAAATCTTCTTTGCTGACGCAGAGGTTATGGAGGTTGGGCAAAAATGGAGGAATTCGCTGGTGGGATATTTCATAGGGCGTCGGCCTTATTTTGTGAATATTAGAGAAAACCTGCTGAAAAAATGGAAGATCAAGGGTGATCTTCAGGTGTTTACCCTTAATAAGGGTTTCTACCTGTTCCAGTTCTCATGTGACGAAGATTGTAGATATGTCCTAGAGATGTGTGATCATTCTTATGGGGGCAGGCCTTTAATTCTTCGCAAATGGAGCCCTGAAACTCCTTTAGAGAAGCTCAATCTTATATCTATCCCAATTTGGATCCGCCTACCTGGGCTCCCTCTTCAGTTTTGGAGTGCTAATGGGATTAGTAAAATTGGGAGTTACATTCCTGTACATGGACTCTAAAACTGCTGATTCTACCAGGCTGAGCTATGCCAGATGTTGCATCGAAGTTGAACCTGGGAACCCTTATCCTGATGTTATTCCCATTCACACCTCCTAGGGAGTCCATATCCAAGAAGTTCAATATGACTGGAAACCACAGGCTTGCAAGTTGTGTTCCAATTTCAGTCACACATCTGAAGCATGTCCCAAATCATCATCGCAAGTCAGAGAGCCGAAGCCTACTCAGATTTGGAGGCAGGTAACAAGAGCAAATGGGCATCCAACTGGTGCTGAATCTGTTCCCAAAGGCAAGGATCCTGAGGAGGGAACACTTATTCCCTCTTCCAGAACCCCAGTTAGTGACACCTCTGCTAGCATGAACTCTGTGGAGGAAATGCCAGGATTGGGCACATGTGGTAACCGCATGGACATTTCTCCTGTTGAATCTCCTAGCCTTCTCCCCCCCATTCTGATGCAGAATCGCTATAAGGCACTGGAGGATTCAGAAGCTGAGGAAAGACCAAAGCTGGTTGAAGATCACGTCCAGGAAGATCAGGTTTCAATTGGGAATGATGGCTCCCAAATCCATATCAGTGTAACGTCTCCTTCTGGCAGGCCCCATAAAATTCCCTCACCCTGTTCTGATGGTAGCTCTCGGAGCTTGGAATGTTAGGGGCTTGTGCTCCGAAACAAAAAGGGGGGATATAAAGCGGCTCATCCTTGAAAACAAGCTGTCCCTCTTGTGCCTTTCTGAACCCAAAGCTAAAGAAGTTGATGTGCAGAGGTACTTATATGAAATCAGTGACAATTGGCAATACCAAACCAACTCTGAATTCTGCACCAAAGGGCGAATCTGGGTCCTCTGGGACCCTAAGGTGATATCCTTCCATGTGCTTTATATGAATTCCCAAATTATCCATGGGCGATGCCACTGTAGCTTGACTGGTCACTTCATTCATCTATCTGCCATCTATGCATCTAACGCTGCCCTCGAGCGGAGGCAACTCTGGTCCTCTTTAGTGGGGTTAGTTCCGAATGCTCAGATTCCTTGGCTTGCTTTGGGGGATTTCAATATTACTCGATTTGCTGATGAGAGATGGGGTGGAGCTGATCCTAACACCTCTGACATGAACGATTTCAATGCCTGTATTGAGGACTGCTCTCTTTTGGACTTAAGATCTGTTGGGCAAACTCTCTCTTGGACTAACAGCTCCCGCACTGGTCACCTGAAACTTCGTCGGCTTGACAGAGCTTTAGTAAATGAGGAATGGCTTCAGGGGTTTCCAAGCTCCTATGTTCACTACAAAAATCCTGGGTTATCTGATCACTCCCCTCTCATAGTTTCCACTTCTCCAGTGCAGTCTACTGGGGGAAAACCTTTCAAATTCCATAACATGTGGCTTTCTGATACTTCCCTCTATGAGGTTGTTGAGAGAGCTTGGGTCCATAAGATCAGTGGAAATCCAATGTTCAGGCTATTCAAGAAACTCCAAGGTACTAAGAGAGCTATAAAAACCTGGAATCTCAATAGTTTCGGGCGGATCGACATCCTGGCTCCTCTGGTCAGGAAAGATTTAGATGAGATCCAAACTAAGATTGGGCTGGACCCTCGGAACCTTAGTCTCCGAGCTGCGGAACAAGGCATCCGGGAAAAGTTTTTCCGGACCGCCCAGCAGGAGGAGAGCTTGTTTCACCAAAAATCCAGAGTTGACTGGCTTAATCTTGGTGATTCTAACACGGAGTTTTTTCACTCTGCTATGTCCATGCGCAGAAACCAGAATCAGATTCAGGCAATTGAAGATGAAAATGGAGACTTTTGCACTGAACCCAAGGGCATTGCTGATATCCTGGTCAAGCACTTCTCTTGCCTGCTTAACCATAATTCCCCCATGATTGGAGACCTTCCTGCCCCCCAGTATACGCTGGCCCCTGATGATGCCCATGGCCTTGTTCGAACCTTCCAGGATGAGGAAATCAAGGAGGTGGTGTTCAAGTGCGAGGGGAATAGGGCCCCTGGCCCTGATGGCTTTAATGGGGTTTTTTTCAAACACTTCTGGTACCTAATCGGGGCTGAGGTTGTTGAAGCCATCCATTATTTCTTTCGCTCTGGAAACCTCCTTCCTGCCTTCAACACCACCTTCATAGCTCTAATCCCAAAATGTAGTGGAGCCTCTTCCCCCAACCATTTTAGACCCATCTCCTTGTGTAATTTCTTCTACAAAATCATCACTAAGTTGATGGCGTCTAGGCTCAGTAAAGTTTTGAATAGGATTGTCAGCCCCAACCAATCTGCGTTCATTAAGGATAGGCTTATCCAAGATAACATTCTCCTCTCTCATGACCTGTGCCACAACTTCCACAAAGCTTCGAACCCGAAAGCCTTATGTATTAAGATTGACCTGAAAAAAGCTTATGATTATGTTATTCATGAAGCCCTCCTTGGATTCATGAGAAAAATTGGGTTCCCCAACTTGTGGTGCACCTGGATTTCTAAGTGTATTGCCTCTCCTTCGTTCTCGGTTCTTCTCAATGGGTCCCCGAAGGGATTTTTTCGGTCCTCTAACGGGCTCCGCCAAGGAGATCCGCTGTCCCCTTTGTTATTTAGCCTGGTCATGGAAATCTTCTCCTGCCTGTTGAACACGGCTCAAGCCTTGGGGAAAATCAAAACTCCGTTTTCCAAAGGAAATCTTACCATAAACCATGTCATGTATGCTGATGATGTTATGATATTTATTTCCCCTGACATGGAATCTGTTGCAGGGATAAAGGAATGTCTCCAATCCTTCAAGCTCATTGCGGGTCTGGATGTCAACTTCCAGAAAAGTGAAGCTTACTTGTCCGGGATTTCTGCCCAGATCAAAACCCAGATTTGTTCTTCCCTCTGCATCAAGGAAGGTTCTCTCCCCATCAAATACTTGGGTCTCCCTCTGATCACCAAGAGGCTATCCAGTCATAATTGCCAGCCGTTATTAACAAAAATTCGGAGCAGGTTAGGCATGTGGAATAATAAAAAGCTCTCCCGGGCGGGGCGTATTGAATTGATCAAAGCGGTTCTCTCCTCCTTCCAGATTTACTGGTCTGCTACCTACAATATCCCCATGGGTATTCTGATTGAGATTGAAAATTTGTTCAGAAACTTCCTATGGAGGGGGTCTGACCAACCAAATCGGTACTCTCCAATTGCTTGGGCAATGGTCTGCCGGCCAAAGAGAGAAGGGGGTGTGGGGCTCCGGAGCGTCATTGATATTAACAGAGCCTCTCAATTAAAGCTTCTCTGGCACATTGTTCAGAACAGGGAATCCTTATGGGTTAGATGGTTCAAGATCAAATACCTCAAGAAAAGTACCTTTTGGAATAGGCCTATGCCTTCCAACCCGGCCTGGGGGGTGAGAAGTATATTCAATAGTCGGGATTTGGCAAAGTCGTTTCTCTGCTACTGCGTGGGCAAAGGGAAGAGTATTGATTTTTGGACTGATCCATGGCATCCGGATGGGCCCGTAATCTCTCAAACCTCTGAAGGCGAGTTGTTTTGTCTCACAAAGCAGATATCTATTGAATGTATGCAGCAAGATGGGAGCTGGGCTCACATCCTCAATCAAACTCATTTGCCTCAACTCCACAGAATTCTGAAAACTGGGCTGTTCTCTCATCATAATGTGGACAGAATTATTTGGAAAGGTAACCCAAATGGAAATTTTACTCTTAGATCTGCTTGGAACCAATGTAGAACTCGCTGGACTGAGGTTCCATGGTTCCAAACTGTGTGGCATAGAGGCCATATCCCTAGGTGTAGCTTCACCACCTGGCAAGCAATGCATAACCGGCTCAGTACTCGGGACAGGCTTTGCTTTCTTGGGCCCCAGGCCGATCTCAGCTGTCTGCTCTGTCATGCTGGCCCTGAATCTGTAAACCATCTTTTCTTTCGCTGCTGCTATTCGGCATGGATATGGAGATCTATCCTATGGCGGTGTGGAATCAGAAGGAAGCCGCTCAAGACCCTCATTTTGGAAGAGAATTGGATCCGGGAAAACTTTAAAGGGGAAGGACAAGCCACATCGATTGTGAGGCTCAGCTTTTGTATGGTGGTGTCCAGTATCTGGAGAGAAAGGAACAGCCGGTTGTACGGTAAGCCCCATCGCCATAAGACGAGTATCCTCCATAGTTGCCTCAGTGTCATTCATTCCAGGTTTACCCACCTTCACCTGGACGATTTTAATTCCAGAAAAAATGTAACCACGGCTGCAAATTTTGGCCTTCCCTGTATCTAAGAGAGGACCAGCGCTGTTTTCTGCTCCTGGACAAGGCCGGCTGATGAAGTTTATAAACTTAACACTGACGCCGCTGTTCGAAATGGGAATGGTGGGATTGGGGGATTAATTCGGAACTCGGAGGGGGAGGTACAAGTCATGTTCTCTCTTCGGTCAGACATTCAGGAGATCGATCTCTTGGAAATGGAGGCCATTCTCCATGGGATTAACCTCGCGCGCAAAGAAGGGTATAACTCCATCTGGATCGAGTCCGATTCTTTGCTTGCAGTAAATGTGATCTTGGAAAAGTGGGATTGTCCCTGGAAAGCAATTCCAATTGTTGAAGCAATTCGCGACGCCCTCCGAAACACCCCGATATGGAAATTGTCTCACATTTGGAGAGAAGCAAATGGGGCCGCGGATTTCTTGTCTAAGCCTGACTGTTGCTGTGAAGGAGCAGCCCTCCTCCCTTCTTATATCCCACGGGGGCTTAGGGAGATTCTTGATCTTGATGCAGCTGGCCACCTTTATCCTCGGTTGTAATGCTTCCTGCAGTCCCACCGAGGTGATCAGTGTAGTGGAGAATAGTGGGTGTGGTGGGGCTTTCTGTTCCCCCATCCGTGGGAGTTGTATCTCTTTGGTTCTTATTTTGGCGCTTTGTCTCTGTTGCCCTTCTGGGCCCCCTTTGTAATTCTCTCATTTTCGTCTTAATATATCCGGTCGGGGTCTGCCTAACCCCAGCTTACCAATCAAAAAAAAAAATGTTGCGGGCAATAGATAAAATCTTTAGTTCAGTATACTTCAAAGAAACTTAAAAAAAATAATTTTAATCAGCCACAACAATATTCATCACCTGAACCCCTCAATGTTTTTTCTAAAAGAAACAAAGCATTCACATTTTATACTTTTACTAACTAAACTGTATTGACATTGGATCCATTTTATGAGAAGAGGAGGCACAAGAAATTGAGAAAGACGAGAACTAAGCTTAGCTATTAATGTTTGTAATACCTTGCTTATATAATACTTCACTTTAATGAATGTAGGGCCCTCAAGCAAACAAATTGCAGGCTACATATCCTCATAGCAAGCACCATTTCCATTCAAACCAGAAATTGACAAAGAAAAGGAAAGATCACCTGACTATATATGTGCAAGAGCAATCCATACCAGGGGACATGACTCTACTGACATAATGACAGAACATATCTATTTAACACATCTGGAATTTAAATTGAGAATGATGAACATAAAGCATTATGACAGTGTTATCAAAATATGAAGGTGTGAGGATAGATTTCTACTATTATCCCAAGAGAAATGACATTACTCTAATCATGTTTTCTTATGCTGACATATTCCTCAACCCTAACAACGAAGTATATGAACACCAAAACAGAGATGAACATATTCAAAATTTCACACTCTAGTATTCAATCAAATCATTACATAATTGTGAATTTTGAAATATCATGTAAGCCTAATTTCCGGCCTTATTGGATTAACAAGGAAGTGAAAAATACATAGTTGAAGAAATATATGCACGTGACTTTGAACTGGATTGAACTAAGAGATTTTGCAAATATTTTCTATATACTCAAGACTCCCAATAAAATCAAATTAACACGTCATTCCACATTTTGCAATCCCTAAATTTGGACTAAATCAAGTAAAGGAATCAAACCGCAATAGCACTTTCACATCAGAGGAATAATTAATTACAGAAACTAAGCCAAAATGAGTTGTGTTAAAAAAATAAAAATAAAACTATATTGCCTGTAAAAATTATTATGATCTGAGACCTTTTTTTTATATAGATAGATTTAAAAAATAGAAAGTCGGATTTACATTCTATGGCTAAAAAAAAAATTCTAAAAAATTTCTAACTTAGGGCTCTATCAACCAAAGAACTATGAATTTTAGGTTTTGATAATTCAAAATCCAAGAAAAGAAACACAATAACCTATTGAGAAGATGAATTAGGTCTAAACTTGCAGTTCTTTTTAAGATGAAAAGATTAAACCTATAGAACTTACGTGAGGCAACATGAAATTAAACTTATTTCCAAAATTAATTCTTGAATCCACACACAAACAGATCCAAATCATAAAAAAAAAATCATGCGGAACATAAAGAAAATTAGATCATGCATATATATCTATAATATAAGTAAGATAACTTACTTGTAAAGAATTTCTCAACAACTGACTAACGATTAAAACTTGTGTAGAACCAAACGTCCGTTCAAAGCTTGAATCTCACAGAAAATGATGAGAAAAGAAGAGAAAAATGATCTTGCTCTAGAACACAGCAACCTTGAAAGAGGATAAAAACAAAGCTTGGCCGGAATTTGACAAAATTCGTAGGAGAGATGATTAAGGAAGACGAAGAATGGATTAGAGATTCCTTGTTTCTCTCTCTCTCTCTCTCTCTCTCTCTCTCTCTCTAATTCGGCTAGCAAAACCTAGATCCGTAAAAAATGAGGGGTTTAGCTGCTATTTATAGGCAAAGAGGAGAACTAATATTGGCCCTTCAAGTTGATGGGCGCACATTTGGCGGAAATTTTGATAAGGCGCGCAATTTTTCGTTTCCCATTCGGATTTAGATCGCACCGTTCTAGGATAAATTCGCCCCACTCTCAGGATACATTCACCCCCCTTTCTAAACTTGCACCGCGACACAATCTCGGTCCGTTTGCTAGTCAAACGTGCTCGGATCTCAACGAAATTTTGCAGAGACCTAGCTGGGACCCTAACCTAACTTGGGGTGAAGTTTGGGGTCCTACCTCATTGATTTGATGGGGTTTTGGCACAAAAATGGAAGGTTTAGGGCACGGTAAAAATGGGGTGTCTACAGATGCCCCTCTTTGGCAGAGCGTGCTTGTCACTCGAATGTTAATGCTAAACAGACAGCACATTTTGACTGGCCAAAGATTAGAGAGCTTAAAATTTTGGATTTTTGATTTTTGAAAATGATATCCACAAGATAACATGGTGAAATAGCCTTTCACCAGACTCTAACTCTGCAAACGTTGGTGAGATAGCCTCTCTCCAACTCGTAACTCATCAATTGATATATGGATGAGAGAGCCTCTCTTGCAAAACTTTAAATGATTGATTTGGTTATGAATGATCTCGGCATTTGAAGAGAAAATGGATTTGGATGTCGTGTAGAAATGAACTGAAATGCCGTGTAGAAACGGACTTGAATGCCGTGTGAAAACAGACTTAGAATGCCGTGTGAAAACGGACTTAGGTGCCGTGTGAAAACGAACTTGAATGCCGTGTGAAAACGGACTTTAAATGCCATGTGAAAACGGACTTTGAATGGACTTGAATGCCGTGTGAAAACGGACTTTGAATGCCGTGAAAGGCAAAATGAGGATGAATGTTGTAGAAAGCAAATGCTGGATGATTGAATTGGATTCAAAACTAGAAGATGATTTTAACTGACTTAATTGGGAATTAATTGATCATCTCTTGCCGAGAGAAATAAAGAATCCGTGTTCTCTGCTGAGAACAAAACTTGAATGACTTGAAAGGATTTTGGGTATTAACCATCCTTCCATTTTCAAAATAGAACTGTATTCTACTGATATGAAGATTGTTTTGAAAACTATTTTGAAGAAAACTAATTTTCAAAAATATTAACTTTGCTGAAACGAATTTGACTGGAGAATGCTCAAGTTTCTCTTATCTTTGTTTGTTAAGAATAGCCATCTCAATTACCATTGCTTGTTTGATATCTTTTATGACCTGATTGCTCAGGTTATAAAAGATGCCCCTAGTATGATTTTACTTCCATGACAGATTCATAAGATAGCAAAACACAGGAAAATGGTTAAAAAGTTTTCATTTCATTGAATACTTGAGGTTACAAAACTTTTCATATGTACAACAAACTGAATCTGACTAACATCTTTCTTTCATTTCCGCTAGCTGCTAAGGCTTCGAATGAGTCTGAGAACCTGCCATTTCGGTTTTGTATCATCTTTGAGGAGACACAACTGCATAATTTTTCTTTTATCACTCCAGCTTTGGGAGGGATACTAACCACACATGATTACCCACACTGGACTTTGGAGCTTGACCTTGACTCGACAAAGAAAGGACTTTGACCATGACATTAAGAACTTCGATAATGACATGACTTGAACTCTAAGAGAGACTAAATTTGCTTCTTAGCCTGATAAGTATTTTTAAATGTGTAGACACCCTCATTTTGCTACACTTTAACCAACAATAACCTAATATATTGATCCGTGGAATTTCATTGGTAAAGTATGCATCCTCAAATTTTCTGAAAACCGAAATGATAAAGAGATGTACCTGGTGAGATGATTAGATCCGAAAAATTGAAAAATACCCTGATTGGTGAATTTAGTGTGTTAAATCCATGTGAGAGCCCCTCTATCATGGATTTATATGTTTTAGGTCATTAATATCTCGATCTGACTTTACGGATCATCAATCGGGACAAAATAAGCTAGGGTCACTTCATAGCCGGGGACCTGATTCCATTCCGAGACCCGATTTTAGTAAATCGTTAAATCAAGGGCAGATCTTAACCTGGGTGTCTTTCCTTACTAAGAATTTGTGATCATTTAGTCAAAATAGGATAGATCAAGATTAATCTCAAATTCAGATTAAACATTGTGTCACTTAATTAAGCAAAAACCCAGTGAAAAATCACGGATCAATGTGGGTGAACGAGAGCCGTCGAAATAATTTAACCAAATTATCAACAACAGTGCTTTCAGTACTTTAATTGTTGTCAAAATTCATATTTCAAAGGTTAGGATCATTCATCAAAAATTGATTAAGTTGGTTGGATCAATCGAATCGTCAATTTGATCAACGGTTGGAAAAACAATTCGCTGTTAAAAACTGACGGCTCGCATTGGTCAAAAATTCTGAAAATAATATTTCTATGGCAACATTGGGCTTAAATGAAAGAGGAAAAATCAACGATTTTAATGGCGAAAGAATTATCGAAATCGGACTTCAAAATCTCGTGAAAACCGCATTTTTCGATTTTTACATTCAAAATATTTGAAAAATCTTTTACAAGATTCTAGGGGATTTGGAGGCATCATCTCGTCCATTCTTTCGATCGAAATTGTTCTCAACCACCCAATCTTATTCCATATCATTGCAAAGATTTCAGGATATTTGGAGACCCGATCTCGCCCGTTCTTTCGATCACATGGAGATTGCAGTTAATCGCAACCATCAAAATCGTTGCCATTCTCTACAAAGGCAACCAAATTGGACATTTCCCTTACCTTGAAATTTGCTTCCAAAATCTATAAAGATTTGAAGGACAAATGGCATCATCTTGGACCTTGAATTGTTCTTAAATCTTTAGTACTTGATCCTGGCCGCATAAGTGCCTGCCATTTTTAACATAGCCATGGCTTAAATGGAAGATGCCAGAGAAGAGGGAGAATATTCTAGAAAAATCCGATCTTGGCCATTCTTTCCCCTTCCTTTTTCCATCACTCAATCTCCACCCTACACCTCTAGGCCCTAAAGATGGCAACCTGGCTCATCCCTCACCTATAAATACCCATGCTCTCTTCTTTCAAAAGAGGAGAAAAAAAGAGGAAGACGACTCAAAGAAAACTACTAGAGAAATCCTCCATATCCCCCGCCTTCAAATCTTGTCATATTCAAAGGATACCCAAAATCTCCATCACAGGTAGGTGGACTATTCTCAGATTTTTCCAGGATTATTTGATATATTTTTTTATGTATTTTTGCACGATTTTTAGCATTTAATTGAATTTAAGTCAATATTATATGTGTGTGCTCAAAATCACGATCTACATGAGTGTTTCAATTCCGATTCGTCCCGAAATTTAATACAATGATCTATTTAAATACACTAAAATAACCATCGGATTGGATCGGACATTGAATCAAAGGATTTTGAAAATTTGAGTGATGAGTGGAATTTTATTTAAAATAATGGCTGAGAAATTACAAAATTTGAAAAAAATAGCCATCTCAGGATGATCTATTTTTTGGAATTTAAAATTTTTCTTGTGTTCATCATATCAGAACAAGATTAAAGGAAGTTTTCCAGAGTCGTAATTTCCTCGAAAATCGTGTTTTAAAAATGGAAAACTCTTCAAAAATATCTTTTCGACGAAGAAAAATAAAATATATACTAAATGGATTCCACATTTAATGAAATTTTGTGGGAAACTAATATGGTACCGAGACATTCTACCATGAATTTTTAAGAATATTTGGATTCTGTTTGATATATTATTTAATGCTTTCTTTGAAAATTACTAGATTTTGTGAGAATTGTTACTGACATCAGATCACCATTAAAATTCACAAAGATTTTACAGTAGTCTTATATTTCACATTTCTTGCTGCTGTAAAAGTTTCAATTTATTTGGATCTTTTTTCCTATGGGATGTAGTGTTTATTCATAATCTGGTCTGAAAATTGAAAAATCCGAAATTGATAGTAAATAGTTTCTAAAATTCATGAAAATCTCACAGCATGCTAATTTTACTTATATCTTACTACTGTAGAAATTTTAATGAATTTAGATTTCTATTTTTAGTAGTTTCTGTGTTATTTTTGCAATCTGGTCTCGTTATTGTTAAATCAAAATTAAATATGAGCTGAATGTAAAAAGCTACAAAAATCTTCCAGTAAGCTACATCCCATCATGGCTTGCTGCTGTAGAAGTTTCAATTCATTTCGAATTCATTTGCAATAATTTCACTTGTAAAATCACTCATATGGTTTAAAATTGATAAAATCTATTGAAAATTCGAAATTAATTAAAAATCATCATAAAGTTTCTAAAGAACCTTGAATTTTTGTCACATATTAATTCCTAAATCCATTGAAACAGAAATTTTACGATCTTTAGATTTCCCTGGAAAAATGGCCAGTGGATCCATAATCGTATCCCTATTGCACTCGATCTTTGACAATTTGAACATTTAAGCTATAGCATGTTGTTGGCTCCGAGGTTACTGTCCACGAAAATCCTGAGATATGCCAGGCAATAAGATGCTATAACTTAAGTATTAAATTGCACAAGGAAGAGCGCACGATTCCCTTCCTTGGATGTTATTCTAGGCCGAAATTGGTGACCCTAGAGCCATTGGTAATCCTTAAATGTCCAGAAACTGAAAATCCTTGAAATCTGAAATTCATTAACTTCAAGAACTTGAATCGATTTGTCTCGAGTCTTTCGGAACCATTGGATTATGGTTTCCGATATAAGAACCATTAGAGCCCAATTTAGGAACACTGGTGTCAGGTCGTGTCCTAGGTTTTAGGGAGTCCTAGAGTTAGGAGTCCAGCCTCATCACGAACGCTTGCTATGGATAGCAACCGTACCATAGGTCTAGTTACACTAGTCGCCCAATCTTTCCCTAGGACAAGCCTAGTAAACTAGGATGTAGGCTAACCTGCATTAGTCTAAGGAATAACTTGCATTTAGATAAGAATCATATAGCATCTTAGATGAAATCCTAGGATAATAAAATCCTCAACTTGAATTAAATAACTTCTCCTAAAACTGTTGAAACAGTCAATCCCGTCTAGGTCGGTGTCTTAGTTGAGTTAGGCATAAGTAGCTTAGCTTAGGTGCACCGAACTACGTCGACTCTGATCCCAGTGACGCTTGGGTACGTAGGCAGCTTGGATGTCTGATGGCATACCAACCGCGAGTCGGCTCCACAACAAATGTGGGGTTTTGTATATTTATTTTATTATGAATTCTTAATTAAAATATGTAGGATTTCCTTGAAATTAGAATTTTAGTAGAACTTTCACTTAGAATGAATCCAGACAAATTAAGAAATCAAGATACACATTTAGGATTCACATTGAAATTAGATTTTAAGATGCATGTCACATAGTTCGCACACTAACATGGAGTTGAATGAGCCATTTAAAATAAATTTAAGAGAGTTAACTTTTGGAATTGAAGACCGATTATCGGGCAGGAATGGTGCATGTGGTGGATAACTCCCCATACCTTCCATTCTTGTAACCAGGTAGCGAGTCTAGATTTCTGGTTAATTATAGGTCCTAGATCCCACATCTAGGTGGCGACTCTGTCAGTCTCTTTTGTGTGGAATTTGGATTGCCTTAGTGATCCCAAGTTCACATAAAAGACGAATTAAAATCAATACTAAGAAGCACACGCCAATCGTGTGGGTACGAGAGACCAAGAGAGAGCGTGGCGGCTCGTGCCCCCCCTCTCGCGGGATCGGGTCCCACAGTTTGGCGACTCTGCTGGGGACCACCTAACTTTATTAAAATTTCAAAAGATAACTCATTTGAATTTAATTTAACTGGCTCATAAAAACTCTTTCATTTCTATGCTTATTAGATTAGTTTGTATGCTTTATTTTCTCATCACATTTTACTCAAACTTAATCTAACAAAACCTGAAGGCATCATAGATTGCGCGAACTTATTGCACACACTTTCATCACTTGCATCTACACCCTTGCATCTCACGTGCACACACGTCCTATTTTAGGAACCCGGAGTGTTATCTAGAATGGTTGACTGGGATTTCATCACCTGGTGCCTCTGTGCTAGAGAAGCATTCCACCCTTAGCCTAGTGCCTTTATGGTACGTAAACGGATCTCTTGTTCACGTACTGATACGCCGGGCACTGGTACAGTATATCGAACATGGATTCGCGCTAAGAGAACTCTTGGCCTTACCCCTAGATTAACCCACACATGCATGTAGTATACGAACACATGTGCATCACGTGTGTGAGCCTAGTTTAGGATATCCTACCCATTTGTGTCTAGATTAGGCCGTAGTCCATCTTCCAATGGCTACGATTGGTCCTTAGATACACGAACAAAGTCATGAGTCGAGATTCTCTCTCCACTCCGATAGATTAGGATTAGGGTTGATGCCTTCAGGTAACACTGTTAAAATGTGCGAAGATAAAAAAACTTCCCCTTTAGGGTTAGGATATAAATCCCATCATTTCCAAAGATCTCATAGGATTAGTCATTCATGATCTATCCGTTGAAAGCAATCCTATGCTATCTCATCCCATCTCTTGATCGTACGATTTTCAAACTTCTATTATGTGATTCGATCATGTATCCATACTTTCTTTATACTGGCAGGAACTTATCCCAATCTCGTGTTCATGTAATCCTGATCATTCTTGTATCCTTTCTCTTGGCTTAGAGGCACCATGTCTACTCGTACAATTCTTGATTGGATCCGTGGTACATTAAGAGAATCTCACATCTATGCCATAAGTGAGCAAGAGAAAAATCTCTTCAGCTACGTGGCAACCATTAAGCTCGATTGGGGATTACTCTATGCTGCATCAGAGTGTTGGGATCCCGATCATCATGTCTTCCGTTTTGGCAACCAAGAAATGTGTCCCACCTTTGAAGAATGGTGTGCCTTATTGGAATATCCTGTGGATGGCCCTCTGGTGAAGCCGTCCTGTGTACCAGATTATCATCCTTTGTTCCTTCGCTTGATGAATAATCCAGATGAATCCATGAACTCTTTCATGAAAGGCCAAGAAGTGTCCATGCAACAACTGATTGACATTTACCCTCCTATTGGACACATTGGTGCTGTTGATATTCAAAAAGCCCGACGGCGCGCTTTGAGATTCTGCTCCTTTGCTAGGTTCCTCACTGTCCAGCCTTCTCGCTTTGCGTCAGCTGTTCTTTTAGACCTCGTGGATCAAATGGATCGTGGCGCCAATCCAGTTCCTACTATACTTGCAGAAACCTTCAATGGATTGGATGATATGGCTCGTCTTCGTGCCGGCTCAGGTCCAGGCTCTTATGTTCGCTCCTTCGTTGGTTCTTTCTCAGGATGTCCTGCATTACTTCAGGTGTGGTTGTGCCACAAGCTAAAAATTGCAGCTCCTGTCCATTTTGATCATACGTTGTACACCTTCAGCGAATGGCGTCATGATGTTTCTTTCGATCATAAAAGCGATTGGGTTGAATGGTTAAATTCTCACCGACAAGATCAGATTTATTGGCAAATTCCTGGAATCCAAGAAGCTGTCTTCAACACCGGAGAAGCTAACTACGTTCGCCTTCTTGGTCTCAAAAAGACTTCCTTTTATGTTCCTGCCAGGATCCTGCGTCAGTATGGAAAGGAGCAATCTATTGTGCCTCCCCTTCGTCATTTTTATCCGCCTGAGGATCTCAAGCCCAAGGTTGTCAAAGCCGTTTCATCTGCTTGGGATGTCAGGATCATCAAACCTCTAAAAGAGTCAGCTGAGCAAGATTGTCGTCCAAAGAAGAAGTCTAGAAAGAATGCTTAGTTCCATGTTTAATCTTATCCGTTTATCTTTGAAAGATTGAACCATGTACTCAAACTTTAATGATTGATCAATAAAGTTCATCTTTCTCTCTCATTATCTTGGTCTATGCGTGCATCATTGTCTACTTATTTCTGATTTTAAAATATGTCTTTCAAATATTTTAGGGCTGTAAACACCATAGCTAACCCCACTGCTCCTTGGGTTCGGGTCTCTTCACGATTGGAGAGGAATTCTGTCTCTCCACCACCCTCTCTGAGAACCCCATCATCTCCTTCTTTCTCATCCTCACCAATGGCAGATAACCAAGATGGCCTTCCGCCTGCTGCTATTACCGATACCCTCACCTTGATTCTCCAGCAACTTCAAGAGCTCAAAGAAGAGAACCGAGTTATCAAGGCTCAGCTTTCTGAGAAGTTGGGGCCGTCGTTGTCCAAAGATAAAGGGCCTATGCACCATGCAGCTACTTCAGCCGCACCTGCCCAGCCAGCATTCATCACTATCCCCGATAAAGCCGAAGAAGATTTGGAAAAAGAGCAGTACAACGAGGATCGCAATAGGCCTTCTCAGTCCGTGGTTGATAAGACAGTTATTGAGAAATTAGAAAGTCTTGCCAGGAAAGTTCAAGACATCCAGTTTCAAGACCAGGGTGGTTTCAATCCAAGTGATCTTACGCTGTTTCCCGAAATCCGTCTCCCTGCCAATTTTCAAATGCCAGATTTCGACAAATATGATGGTGTGGGTTGTCCAATCACCCATTTACAGATGTTTACCATCATGTGTCAGCCTCAAGGCTTATCTCCTGAGCAAATGGCTCAATTGTTCCCGGTTTTCCTAACCAAGGTCGCTAGAAGGTGGTTCATGGTCCTAGACAAGACTCGTTATAGGACATGGAAAGACATCGGTAAGCAATTCATCAGGCAGTTCAAATATGACGATGGGACAGAAATTACTAGAAAGGATTTGGAAAGGACCAAGCAAGATTCGAGGGAATCTTTTCTAATTTTTGTGAAGAGATGGAGAAGACTAGCAGCTCAGATGATCGAGCGCCCTTCTGAGGAAGAGCAGGTCCAGATAATCATGAAAAATATTTCCCCCCAGCTCCAGTATCACATGTCGTTGCAGTATTATCCGGACTTCAAACACTTTATCGTGGCAGGCACCCAAATAGAGGAGGCTATGGCTCAAGGTGTATTCAACCGAAGTAACCCGAATACCAGAGAATTCAGGAAGTCTCCATCAGCTGAAATTAATAACCTTTCCCGCTCCAAGCTTCAGCCTTCAAAACGTCAGAACCCTATGGTGATGGACTATACCCAACCTGCTGTCGCACCTCGACCACAGGCCCAGACAGAATTTACTCATCTCCCTCTTCCACCATCTGAGATACTCAAGGAGTGTCTAGCCTCAGGTCGCATAACCTTACCCGACATTAGAGTTCTTCCTAATCCTTTACTAGCAAATTGGCGAACAGATCAACGCTGTGAATACCATAGAAATTCCGGCCATCTCACTGATAATTGCATTGCCCTAAAATTCAGAATCCAGAGGCTGCTTGACAATACATGCCTTGTGTTCGAGCCAAGACCCGATACTACCAATAACCCATTACCGAATCGTGCAGTACTTCCGCCAGCCGATCGCAATGCTTAGATAACTGAGGGTTCAAAGGTGCACATATCCGGTTGCAATGAAAAGAATCAGAAGTTGAAAGTCAAAATCCCCAGAAGACAAGACTAGCAGTCTCTTTGAGAAAAATCTTGTTGAAGTTTCATAAAAGTGTTCCTAATCCATTCTTGTTAGTAATGTTTCTTCGTTCCTAAGGCTTGTCGTTTAATCATTCGTCAAGGTCTTAGTTTCCAATATCTTTATTGGGCACGATCTATAATATCCCCGATTTCATTGAGTGCAAAAAAATCTAAAATTCATCAAATCCAATCTTACGTCAAATTCAAATTCATGAAAAATCTCTAAATTCTCCATTGTCGAATTCATCAATCGAAGCTATCTCGTTTCTTTAGCCCGTTTGGGAGCAGTACCTCGTTTTCCGAGTCCATTTGTGAATGGTCTCTTATCTTCTACCCTCCCGTTTGTGAACGGTATCTCATTTTCCAAGTCCATTTGGGAATGGTCACTTATTTTCTACCTGCCCATTTATGAACGGTATATCATTTTCTCGAGTCCATTTGTGAATGGTCTCGTCTTCTCCTTGAACCCGTTTGTGAACGGTGTCTTATTTTCTGAGTCCATTTGTGAATGGTCTCATGTCCTCCTCGAGCCCGTTTGTGAACGGTGCCTCATTTCTCGAGTCCATTTGTGAATGGTCTCGTCTTCTCCTTGAGCCCGTTTGTGAACGGTGCCTCATTTTTTGAGTTCATTTGTGAATGGTCTCATGTCCTCCTTGAGCCCGTTTGTGAACGGGGCCTCATTTCTCGAGTCCATTTGTGAATGGTCTCGTCTTCTCCTTGAGCCCGTTTGTGAACGGTGCCTCATTTTCTGAGTCCATTTGTGAATGCTCTCATGTCCTCCTTGAGCCTGTTTGTGAACGGTGCCTCATTTCTCAAAAATCAAAAATTCATCAAATCCAATCCCCGATTCAAAAAAATCCAATCCAACGTCAAATTCAAGTTCATGAAAAATCTCTAAATTCTTCGTTGTTGAATTCATCAATCAAAGCTATCTTGTTTCTTTGAGCCCGTTTGTGAACGGTGCCTCATTTCTCGAGTCCATTTGTGAATGGTCTCGTCTTCTCCTTGAGCCCGTTTGTGAACGGTGCCTCATTTCTCGAGTCCATTTGTGAATGGTCTCGTCTTCTCCTTGAGCCCGTTTGTGAACGGTGTCTCATTTTCTGAGTCCATTTGTGAATGGTCTCGTGTCCTCCTTGAGCCCGTTTGTGAACGGTGCCTTATTTCTCGAGTCCATTTGTGAATGATCTCGTTTTCTCTTTGAGCCCGTTTGTGAACGGTGCCTCATTTCTCGAGTCCATTTGTGAATGGTCTCGTCTTCTCCTTGAGCCCGTTTGTGAACGATGCCTCATTTCTTGAGTCCATTTGTGAATGGTCTCGTCTTCTCCTTGAGCCCGTTTGTGAACGGTGCCTCTTTTCTCGAGTCCATTTGTGAATTGTTTTCTATCCTCCTTGAGGCCGTTTGTGAACGGTGCCTCATTGTCCAAGTCCATTTGGGAATGCTTCTTATCCTCGTTGAACCCGCTTGTGAGCTGCGTCTCATCTCCTTCTAAAAACCGTTTGAGAACGATCTTTGTCCTTTCCCTTCAGAATCCATTCGAAAATGATATCCCATTCTCTAATTGCCCGTTTGTGAATGGCGCCGCATCGAATTTTTATTATTATTATTCCAATTCTAGGATTTCATCTAGGGTCTTGCATTATAGTAGGTTGCATTGTGTCTAGGGAGTTCTTTGTCGATTAAAGCTACGCAAAATGGCTCTGTCACTTTTACTTTGGTATTCGATGACTACGTCATCTCTACCAAAGAGGGGCATCTGTACACACCCTCATTTTGCTACACTTTAACCAACAATAACCTAATATATTGATCCGTGGAATTTCATTGGTAAAGTATGCATCCTCAAATTTTCTGAAAACCGAAATGATAAAGAGATATACCTGGTGAGATGATTAGATCCGAAAAATTGAAAAATACCCTGATTGGTGAATTTAGTGTGTTAAATCCATGTGAGAGCCCCTCTATCATGGATTTATATGTTTTAGGTCATTAATATCTCGATCTGACTTTACGGATCATCAATCGGGACAAAATAAGCTAGGGTCACTTCACAGCCGGGGACCTGATTCCATTCCGAGACCCGATTTTCGTAAATCGTTAGATCAAGGGCAGATCTTAACCTGGGTGTCTTTCCTTACTAAGAATTTGTGATCATTTAGTCAAAATAGGATCGATCAAGGTTAATCCCAAATTCAGATTAAACATTGTGTCACTTAATTGAGCAAAAACCCAGTGAAAAATCACGGATCAATGTGGGTGAACGACAGCCGTCGAAATAATTTAACCAAATTATCAACAACAGTGCTTTCAGTACTTTAATTGTTGTCAAAATTCATATTTCAAAGGTTAGGATCATTCATCAAAAATTGATTAAGTTGGTTGGATCAATCGAATCGTCAATTTGATCAACGGTTGGAAAAACGATTCGCTGTTAAAAACCGACGGCTCGCATTGGTCAAAAATTCTGAAAATAATATTTCTATGGCAACATCGGGCTTAAATGAAAGAGGAAAAATCAACGATTTTAATGGCGAAAGAATTATCGAAATCGGACTTCAAAATCTCCTGAAAACCGCGTTTTTTGATTTTTACATTCAAAATATTTGAAAAATCTTTTACAAGATTCTAGGAGATTTTGAGACCCGATCTCGCCCGTTCAAAATATTCTTTCGATCGAAATTGATCTCAACCACCCAATCTTATTCCATATCATTGCAAAGATTTCAGGATATTTGGAGACCCGATCTCGCCCGTTCTTTCGATCACATGGAGATTGCAGTTAATCGCAACCATCCAAATCGTTGCCATTCTCTACAAAGGCAACCAAATTGGACATTTCCCTTACCTTGAAATTTGCTTCCAAAATCTACAAAGATTCGAAGGACAAATGGCATCATCTTGGACCTTGAATTGTTCCTAAATCTTTAGTACTTGATCCTGGCCGCATAAGTGCCTGCCATTTTTAACATAGCCATGGCTTAAATGGAAGATGCCAGAGAAGAGGGAGAATATTCTAGAAAAATCCGATCTTGGCCATTCTTTCCCCTTCCTTTTTCCATCACTCAATCTCCACCCTACACCTCTAGGCCCTAAAGATGGCAACCTGGCTCATCCCTCACCTATAAATACTCATGCTCTCTTCTTTCAAAAGAGGAGAAAAAAAGAGGAAGAAGACTCAAAGAAAACTACTAGAGAAATCCTCCATATCCCCGCCTTCAAATCTTGTCATATTCAAAGGATACCCAAAATCTCCATCACAGGTAGGTGCACTATTCTCAGATTTTTCCAGGATTATTTGATATATATTTTTTATGTATTTTTGCACGATTTTTAGCATTTAATTGAATTTAATTCAATATTATATGTGTGTGCTCAAAATCACGATCTACATGAGTGTTTCAATTCCGATTCGTCCCGAAATTTAATACACTGATCTATTTCAATAGACTAAAATAACCATCAGATTGGATCGGACATTGAATCAAAGGATTACAAAAATTTGAGTGATGAGTGGAATTTTATTTAAAATAATGGCTGAGAAATTACAAAATTCGAAAAAATAGCCATCTCAGGATGATCTATTTTTTGGAATTTAAAATTTTTCTTGTGTTCATCATATCAGAACAAGATTAAAGGACTTTTTCCGGAGTCGTAATTTCCTCGAAAATTGTGTTTTAAAAATGGAAAACTCTTCAAAAATATTTTTTCGACGAAGAAAAATAAAATATATACTAAATGGATTCCAAAATTAATGAAATTTCGTGGGAAAATAATATTGTACTGATACATTCTACCATGAAGTTTTAAGAATTTTTGGATTTTGTTTGATATATTATTTAATGCTTTCTTTGAAATTTATCAGATTTTGTGAGAATTTTTACTGACATGAGATCACAATTAAAATTCACAAAATTTTTACAGTAGTCTTATATTTTATATTTCTTGCTGCTGTAAAGTTTTAAATTTATTTGGATCTTTGTTCCTATGGGATGTAGTGTTAATTCATAATCTGGTCTGAAAATTGAAAAATCTGAAATTGATAGTACATAGTTTCTAAAATTCATGACCATCTAACAGCATGCTATTTTTACTTATATCTTACTACTGTAGAAATTTCAATGAATTTAGATTTCTATTTCTAGTAGTTTCTGTGTTATTTTTGCAATCTGGTCTCGTTATTTTTAAATCAAAATTAAATATGAGCTGAATGTAAAAATCTGCAAAAATCTTCCAGTAAGCTACATCCCATCATGTCTTGCTGCTGTAGAAGTTTCAATTCATTTCGAATTCATTTGCAATAATTTCACTTGTAAAATAACTCATATGGTTTAAAATTGATAAAATCCATTGAAAATTCGAAATTAATTAAAAATCATCATAAAGTTTCTAAAGAACCTTGAATTTTTGTCACATATTAATTCCTTAATCCATTGAAACAGAAATTTTAGGATCTTTAGATTTTCCTGGAAAAATGGCCAGTGCATCCATAATCGTATCCCTATTGCACTCGATCTTTGACAATTTGAACATTTAAGCTATAGCATGTTGTTGGCTCCGAGGTTACTGTCCACGGAAATCCTGAGATATGACAGGCAATAAGATGCTATAACTTAAGTATTAAATTGCACAAGGAAAGAGCGCACGATTCCCTTCCTTGGATGTTATTCTATGCCGAAATTGGTGAACCCTAGAGCCATTGGTAATCCTTAAATGTCCAGAAACTGAAAATCCTTGAAATCTGAAATTCATTAACTTCAAGAACTTGAATCGATTTGTCTCGAGTCTTTCGGAACCATTGGATTATGGTTTTCGATATAAGAACCATTAGAGCCCAATTTAGGAACATTGGTGTCAGGTCGTGTCCTAGGTTTTAGGGAGTCTTAAGTTTTAGGGAGTCCTAGAGTTAGGAGTCCAGCCTCATCACGGACGCTTGCTATGGATAGCAACCGTACCATAGGTCTAGTTACACTAGTCGCCCAATCTTTCCCTAGGACAAGCCTAGTAAATTAGGATGTAGGCTAACCTGCATTAGTCTAAGGAATAACTTGCATTTAGATAAGAATCATATAGCATCTTAGATGAAATCCTAGGATAATGAAATCCTCAACTTGAATTAAATAACTTCTCCTAAAACTGTTGAAACAGTCAATCCCGTCTAGGTCGGTGTCTTAGTTGAGTTAGGCATAAGTAGCTTAGCTTAGGTGCACCGAACTATGTCGACTCTGATCCCAGTGAGGCTTGGGTACGTAGGCAGCTTGGATGTCTGATGGCATACCAACCGCGAGTCGGCTCCACAACAAATGTGGGGTTTTGTATATTTATTTTATTAAGAATTCTTAATTAAAATATGTAGGATTTCCTTGAAATTAGAATTTTAGGAGAACTTTTACTTAGAATGAATCCAGACAAATTAAGAAATCAAGATACACATTTAGGATTCACATTGAAATTAGATTTTAAGATGCATGTCACATAGTTCGCACACTAACATGGAGTTGAATGAGCCATTTAAAATAAATTTAAAAGAGTTAACTTTTGGAATTGAAGACCGATTATCGGGCAGGAATGGTGCATGTGGTGGATAACTCCCCATACCTTCCATTCTTGTAACCAGGTAGCGAGTCTAGATTTCTGGTTAATTATGGGTCCTAGATCCCACATCTAGGTGGCGACTCTGTCAGTCTCTTTTGTGTGGAATTTGGATTGCCTTAGTGATCCCAAGTTCACATAAAAGACGAATTAAAATCAATACTAAGAAGCACACGCCAATCGCGTGGGTACGAGAGACCAAGAGAGAGCGTGGCGGCTCGCGCCCCCCCTCTCGCGGGATCGGGTCCCACAAAATAGTACAGCCTACCACTCTTAGATTCTCTTGAAAACCGTATTTAAATGTGTTTCATTCCTCTTTTCAAGATTTCTGTCATGGTTATTATCCCTTTAGATTGCTTAGTTTTAAACTCGTAGCTTAGAGTGTCAGAAGAATCTCTGCTGGCGCTTACTCAGACTTTGGAGTAATGCCTCGGAAGAAACGAAAGTCATGTTGGCTTTCAGAGGTTCTGTCCTTTTTAAAATCACTACCATGACCAAATCGCCTTTTCAGGTTTTCAATTCGGCGGACCGCATGCCTTATATTTTGCCTGGACTGCCTGCCCTTGCAAGTTTTCCATCCAGCAGGCTCAGCACCCTGATTTTTGCCTAAGCCGCCCTTTCGAGTTTTCAGCTTCGCAGGCGAATGACCCTAACTTTTGCCTAGACCGCCCTTGCGGGTTTTCAGTCTAACGGGTCTAAGACTCCATCATTTTTTTTCTTTCTTTCTGTTTCTCTACAAACCTAAGCCTAAGTACACCAGAATGACTTTTAGGTAGGCTTGGGTTCAAGCATGTTAACTTTTGGTAAGTTTTCATGTATTTGACTGAATCTGGCCCTCCAGACTGCCTACGTATCCCCAAAGAAAATGGAAATCAGATCCACGTAGTTCGCCCATTTGGGTTGCAAGGATTGTTTGTTTTGTTCTTTCTTTTCTTTTTTAAGGATTTGAAAGATTTGAAGGATTTGACCGAACCTGAATTGATCAGGCTACCTACGTACCATGTAAAGAGGGATCAGGTCATGACGTAGTTCATGTTCATTACCTACGTACCTATGCCCCTGGTTTGAGTTTATCAAAGAAAGAAGGCTTTTTTTTAGGCCCAAAGGGTTGACAAACGGTTTTGACTTTGAGGTTGTTGGATTTTAAGCTCTGATCGTCCAAGGACAGCCTCCTCGTGTATCTAAGCATAGTACTTCTTTAGTTGGTCCTGGTTTGTAGGTTCTGTTAATTTTTCTCCATTTTGATTGAGGAGTCTGACGCCTTTTCTAGGCAGGACTTCATCAACAATGTAAAGACCATACCAATTTGGCCTGAATTTTCCTCTGGGATCAAATACTGGTGCCCTGTAGGACTTCAAGACGAGATCTCCTGGCCTTAAGTCTCTAACTCGGACTTTCTTGTTGAAGGCCCTCTCGATTCTTCTCTGATACCCTTGGATGTGATATAAGGCTCTTAGCCTCTTTTCATCGATCATCTATAATTCTTGATGTCTGGCTCTTGCCCACTCAGACTCTGGCAGATTTGCTTCCATCATTACCCTTAAGGATGGAATTCTCAGCTCAACAGGCAGGACTGCTTCCATTCCATACACCAGTGAGTACGGAGTTACACCTGTAGAAGACCTGATCGATGTCCTGTAAGCCCACAAAGCAAAAGGAAATTTGTTCAACCAGTCCTTATAAGTATCTGTCATCTTGCTAATTATGACCTTGATGTTCTTATTCGCTGCCTCTACAGCACCATTTGTCTGCGGTCTGTAAGGAGATGACTTGTGATGCTTGATTTTGAACTCTTCACACAGGTGTACTACCTCTTTCTTGAAGTGAGATCCATTATCAGAAATCAATTCATGAGGTACTCCATATCTACAAATGATATTTGCACGGATGAACTTCGCAACTGTGCTCGAAGTTATGGAAGCATATGAAGCAGCTTCTATCCACTTCGTGAAGTAGTCAATGGCTACTAAAATGTACTCATGTCCACTAGACGACTTTGGATAAACTTTGCCAATGATATAAATCCCCCATACTGAGAATGGCCAGGCGAGGTCAACGAGTGTAACTCTGACGGAGGCATATGAATGAGGTTCGCATAGACTTGGTATTTGTGACATTTCTTCATGAATGAGAAGCAGTCTGCTTCCATTGTGGGCCAATAGAATCCAAGTCTTAGGATTTTCCTTGACAACATCTTACCAGTCATGTGAGGGCCACAAACACCTTCATGTGTTTGCTCTATGAGCTCTGCAGCCTGATCTTCATCAACACATAGAAGTTGTATCCCATCAAATGACCTTCTGTATAACTCTTCACCACGAATGATGAAGTTGGCAGCGAACCTCTGAAGGGTTTTCCTCTCTTTGCTGGAAGCCTCTGGCGGATGCCCCTTGCCAGAAATAAGGTTCCTGATGTTTGTATACCACGATTTTCTGTCTGGACACCCGGCTGATATCTCAATTGCATTCACATGTGCGGGAGCCCATTGTAACTTTACTGCTAAAGGTTGAACTTCCATTGTCGCAAAAATGTCTAACATTGACGCCAGAGTAGCCAAAGCATCGGCAAAGTGATTCCTGGTCCTTGACAGAGAGTGAAGGTGACATTGCCGAACTTCTTAACCAGAGATTCTAAATATATGTGATATGAGATCAACCTCGCCTCTTTTGTTTTCCAATCCCCATTTATTTGACAAATGATCAGGATTGAGTCCCCAAACACATCTATGTCTTGAATTCGCAAAGCCAAAGCTGCCTCAAGTCCTGCGATGCATGCTTCATATTCTACCATATTATTGGTGCATTCAAACTGCAACTTGATGGATATAGGAATATACTCCTTCTTTGAGGATACCAACACTGGCCCTATTCCTTGACCATGGTTATTGACGGCTCCGTCAAAGTACATTAACCACTTAGTACTCAAAATCTCTTCTTCAATGTCCATGATCTCTTCATCAGGAAAGTCAACCTTCAGAAAAGCATTTTCCTCAACAGGAGCATCAGCCAACTGCTCAGCGATGACCCGTCCCTTTATTGATTTCTGAGTGACATAAGTGATGTCAAACACAGACAACAATAACAACCATCTAGTTGTTCTTCCTGTAAGAGCGGGTTTCTCAAACAAATACTTCAACGGATCCATCCGTGAGGGCAAAAGTATCTTGTTCGACAGAAGGTAATGTCTAAGCCTTTGAGTTGCCCAAACCAATGCTAGACAAGTCTTCTGCAAGATAGTGTACTTGATTTCATACTCTAACATTTTCTTGCTAATGAAGTAAATGGGCTTTTCCTTCTTAGATCCTGCATCCTGCTGAGCAAGCATACAACCCATTGCCGTATCCGTGATGGATAAGTACAACAGCAGTGATTGACCAGGAATGACCGGTGATAAGACAGGAGGCAAAGACAAACACTGCTTGACTTTTTCAAATGTTTCTTGACATTCATCATTCCATTTCTTGGAAGAATTCTTCTTTGATAACTTGAAGATGGGTTCACACGTCATAGTTAGATGAGATATGAATCTCCTCAAGTATTGCACTTTCCCAAGAAATCCACGAATTTGCTTTTCTGTCTTTGGTGGCTGCATTTCTTGGATAGCCTTGATCTTCTGAGGGTCCACTTTGATTCCTCTCTCGCTGCCCATGATCCAAGCAATTTTCCTGATGTAACCCCAAATACACATTTATTTGGGTTTAAACGAAGCTGATACTTTCTTATTTGCTCGAAAAACTTTCTTAAGGCAACAATATGCTCTGGTCGAGTCTTTCCCTTGACAATCATCTCATCTACATAGACTTCGACCTCTTTATGAATCATGTCATGAAGAAGAGTAGTCGCAGCCCTCTGATAGGTGGCACCAGCATTCTTAAGACCAAACGGCATCACTCTGTAGCAATATGTCCCCCACTGAGTAATGAACGATGTCTTCATCATGTCCTCAGGCGCCATTTTAATCTGATTGTAACCTGAGAATCCATCCATGAAAGATAAGAGTGCATGTCTGTGGGACCCGATCCCGCGAGAGGGGAATGGCCCGCGAGCCGCCTTCCTCTCTCTTGGTCTCTCGTACCCACGCGAATGGCGTGTGCTTTTTATTATTGATTTTAATTACCCAACCAAGCAGGCAGCAACCAAGCCATAGGGTGCAAACAAATGTACAACCCAGTACCCATAAGGGAAGGGGTAAGCCGCCGAGCCTAGCAAAGTGTGATTTAATTCATCTTTTTCGTGAACGTGGGATCACTAAGGCAATCCGAATTCCACGCAAAAGAGAGTGACAGAGTCGCCACCTAGATGAGGGATCTAGGACCCATAATTGACCAGAAATCTAGACTCGTTACCTGGTTACGAGAATGGAAGGTATGGGGAGTTACCACCACATGCATAATTCCTGTCCGATAATCTGTCTTCAATTCCAAAAGTTAACTCTTTTGAATTTCTTTTAAATGGCTCATTTAACTCTATATTAATGTGCGAACTACGTGATATGCATCATAAGATCTAATTTCAATATAATTCCTAAATGTGTATCTTGATTTTCTTAATTTGTTTGAATTCAATCTAAGTAAAAGTTCTCCTAAAATTCTAATTTCATGGAAAGTCCTAAGTGATTTAATTACTTTTAATTTAAGGATTAATATACAAAATCCCACCACTTATGTGTGGAGCCGACTCGGGTTTGGTATGCCACTCAAGTATTTAAGTTGCCTACGTATCCCAGCCTCATTGGAATCAGAGTCGATCGTAGTTCGATGCACCTAAACTAAGCTACTTATGCCTAACTCATCTAGGACACCGATCTAGACTGGATTGACTGTTTCAACAGTTTTAAGAGAAATTATTTAGTTCAAGTTGAAGATTTTATTATCCTAGGACTTCATCTAAGATGCTACATGTTCCTAGCTAAGTGCAAGACGTCCCTTTGACTAATGCAGGTTAACCTATATCCTAGGTAAGTAGGCCCGTCTTATGAAAAAAAGGGGTAATTAGTGTAACTAGATCTATGACTCAATTGCTAATAATAGCAATCAATTGTGATGATGTTGAACTCCCTAACTCTATGACACCCTAAAACCTAGGACACAACGCGAGGTAAATGTTCCTAATTGGTTCTAAATGTCCTTACGAAGAGATACCGTTATCCAACGGTTCCAAAAGCACTGATCAAATGATCTTAATTTATTAAGTAAATAATTTTTAATTTTTCAAAGATTTTCGATTCCTAACATCTAAGGAATACCAAAGGCTCTATTGTTGGCAAATTTCACCCTTGAGTTGCATCCATGGAAGGCAATCATGCTCTCAATCCTTGTATAATTTAACACATAAATTATAGTATATTATTGCTTGGCATGATTCTCAGGATTTCTGTGGATAGTGGACCTCGGAGCCAACAACATACTATAATTTACATGCTCAAATTATGCAGGAACGATCACAATTAGTATACGATTATGAATGCGATCTCGGCAGTTAAACCGTCACAGCATAGTAATTTACAAAGTGAATCTATAACCTCTAGAGTTTCTGGTTTAAACAATTTTAAGGTCAAATATATGATAAAAAATTAGGATTTTCTGAAAGTTTTCACTGACTTTTGTGTTGATTTGCTATTAAGTTGTGATTTATTAACATTAAGACCAGATTGCTAGGATTACACAGTAACCCTAAGCAATCAAACTCCAAATTTATTGCAACTTTTTCAGTAAAAAGATATAAATGCGTTTAGACTACTGGAAATATTTCATGAATTTGGAATAGGTTTTGCTATCAATTTCCGAATTTCAAAAATTTAGGTCACATTGCAAATTAACAAATCAACTCATAGCATACGAATCTCAAATCAAATAAAACTATTACAGTATAGATAAAAGCATGGTATTAGACTACTGTAAAAATTTCAAAGGTGTTTATCAAGATTGGATGCCAATTAAAATTCACACAAAATTCGGATAAAATCAATTAATCAATTAAAAAGTAAATTAAATGGTATCCTAAAACCATGTAAAAATTCCAGTAGATATAAAATAGATTATATGATTTACTTTCAAAATTTCAAGACCTAATAATTAATGCTCCTTCACAAAATTGATTTTTGAATAAAAAGAGGATTTCATTTCCTAGGAATTAAAACCTGTTTTTTTTAAAGAAAATTATGAAATCATATTAAACCTTTATAAAATCTTTTGAATTTTTTTTACTAACCTTCTAATGGCCTAAACTACTGGTTTGTAGGAAAAAGATTCAAAATTTCATTAATTTAATATAAAAAAGAATTACGACACGTAAAACGAAGAAGCGATTAGAAAACAAATAAACAAAATTCGGAAAATAAAATTTCATGAGAAATTCAATTTATTATTGAACATTAATTCTGGAGATTTTTATCAATTTTTAAAACCTTTTGATATTTATTAAAAATGGCCGGAATTTAAAATAATTTAAAACAGGATTAAAAAAATTCAAAAATATCTGAAAATTTTTGGATGGTCTGAAAATAAAAAAATTGGTTTGGAAACAAGATTTCACAAATTTTGGACATGGTTTGATTTACTTTTGGCTTCGTTCATCAAGAAATAACCCCTTTTGAGGTTATTTTTTGAAAAATGGGGTTATTTCTTGAAAAATAGAATGAAAATTAAAACGGCCAAACCGCGATTGGAAATTAAGTTTCTAGTAGTATTTTATTTTATAGAAGTCCCAAAAAAATATCAGTTTTTAAAGAAACCCACGTTTTCAAACACTTGATTTGATAATCCGATTTAAATCCACATTGAATAAAAAATGAAAGAAAATCATTATTAAATTGAGGAAAATTAAATTTTTAGTGAAATTTTAGATTTTTAAAACTTATAATATATATTATAACATACTGTAATTTCACGGAAAAATTCATTGATTTGATCTATCAAAAGTAAACCTAGCATGCTTTTCTACTTCTGATATTACAAAGATAAAGATCCTACCGTTGATCGCGCTCCTTGTCTCTAGGGTGCGTAAATCCGAGGTATACTCTTTGTCGCACCCTTTTATATTATGAAGAAGACCCAAAGAACACCCCAAAGATCCTTGATGTGTGATTTGTTGAAGAAGAAAAGGGAATTCAAGAATCCCTTTTGTGAAGAACCTTTGAGAGAGATGAACACACTTCAAAAGAGAAGAGGTTTTTTTCTTCTTTTTTTTTCTTTTTTTTTTGGGAGGAGAGAGAAAAAGGACGAATTTGGATTTTTTTTTGGATCCTTCCTAGGATTGTTTGCTTTGATATTTATACAAAAAAGCTAAGGTTAAGAGAGAAATTGTAGTTTCCAATATGAGAGCTTCCTTTTTGGCTTGTGTCTAATTTTCCCCTCTTGCTTTCTTTCTTTGTTGTTTCCAAATTGGATTTGATTCCAATCTTAATTTCTTGTCAATCAAGACATGCTATTCTTCATTCAACATTGCTTCTTCGGAAAAAACCTTTTTTAAGCAATCATTTCTCTTTTCCTTTTTTCCTTCTTTTCTTTTTTTTTCTTTTTATTTTTTTAACAAATATGATGTCACCATTGTGAGATCATCAAGGTTGGGTGCTCAACTCATGTGGCTCAGCCCTGTGGGGGCGCCCACCATGGTGGTCGACCCATATGAGTGAATCCACATGAGTTCCATCTTTGCGGGCTTTAGCCCAATGGGCCATTTCACACGGGTTTCTGGTTTTTTCGTAAAAATTTAATAAAATCTTTCTAAATTCAACATTCTATATATGGACCCAACCCATTTGACATTTATGGTGCATCCCTCACACATGATCGGACCATCTTTTTTGGAAAAATAATTTTTCCGACCAAAATGCCCCTATTTGACAATTACACATCCAAATGTGATCAAAATACCCTTAAATTAGTTCACCCCTAAAGGGAAAAGTTAAAAATGGAAAGTCTTTGTGATCAAACTTCAAAAATAGAAACTTTTAAAGTTGGATCTTTTTGGTGAGCAATATCAAACAGGATCATTTGGTACCCCCTGAAAATACCCAAAATGCCCTTGACACATAAAATTTCCAAGTCAAGCGAAACCCGTGAGAAACTCTAAATTTAGCAAGCTTTCCAAAATTCATGAAATGATCTAAGATTCCTTAGATACACCCTAGAGGTCAAATGAAACTTATTGGAAATGACCAGATTTTCCCTGAGGTACAGAATTTGGTGAAACTAGGAAACACCCTTAGAAATTCTAAAAATACCAGCTTATTCAAAATTCATGGAATCGCTCAAGATTTCTCAGACACAACTCGGGGACCAAATATGATATGTTGGAAATGTCTAAAATACCCCTGAAGTGCAAGACTAAGAGAAAATCTTGAGAGATCTAAATTTGTCAGGTTTTCCAAATCTTATGAAATTACTCATAATCCATCAGCCGTACCCTCGAGATGGTTTTTGATATATGAGAAATGATTGAAATATCCATAAGATGATGAAAATGTGGAAGCCCCATGAGTTTCTAAAACTAACAGCTTTTTTAAAGTTTGTAAAATCACTGAAGATTTCTCAAATATAACTCGGGAGTTAAACGAGACACATCGGGAATGACCAAAATACCCCTGTAGTGTAAAAATAAGCAAAAATGAGGGAAACTCCAAAAATTCTAAAAATAGCAGGTTTTTTCCAGTTGGTTGAAAACTTGAATTTTGAATTTTAAAAGGGTTGGACAAAGCGTATATCTTGGATCACCAACCCTAGAGACAAGGATTGCGATCAACGGTAAGGATTCCTCATCTTTGTGAAGTAGAAAAAGCATGCTAGGGTTTTAATTTTGATGGATCAAATCAACGAGTTTTTCTTTAAAATTCCAGTATGTTATAATATAGATTATGAGTTTTCAAAATCCAAAATTTGATCCAAAAATTAATTTTCCTCCATTTAAAAATGGTTTTCTTTTGTTTTTATTCAATATGGATTTAAATTAGATTATCAAAGCAAGTGTTTGAAAACATGATTCTTTTTAAAAACTGATATTTTCTGGGTTTTATATAAAATACAAAACTACTGGAAACTTAATTTCCAACTGCGGTTCGGCCGTTTTATTTTTCATTCTATTTTTCAAAGAATAACCCCGAAAAGGGTTATTTCTTGATGAATGGAGCCAAAAGTATATCAAATCATGTCCCAATTTAGTGAAAGTTTGTTTCTAGTAATTTTACAAGGTTTTTAGATCACCCAAAAATTTTCATATGTTTTGGAGTTTGTTTAATAGGATTATTAATTATTTTAAATTTCGGCTATTTTTAATAAATACCAAATGGTTTTAAAAATTGATGAAACTTTCCAGAATTAAATATTAATAATAAATGAAGGTTTCTATTAAAAATATTTTAAAACAAATATGGTTTTTACTGTTTTCTAATCGCTTCCCCGTTTTACGTGCCATAATTCTTTTTCTTATTAAATTAATAAATGTTTAAACTTTTTTCTTACAAACCAGTAACTTTGGTTACTGGAATATTAGAGAAATATTTTTAATTAATTTTACAAAGATTTGATAAGGTTTTACAATTTATTTTAATAAACGGGTTTTAATGCCTAGGAAACAAATTGATCTCTTATATTTAAAAACCAATTTTATGGAGGTGATTTAATTTTTAAGTTTTGAAATTTTGATAGAAAATTTATAATCTATTATATATTTACTGGAAGTTTTTATTTGATTTTAGGATACCATTAGGTTTGCTTTTTAAGTAATTCTTTAGTTTCATCTTATTTTTGTGTGAATTTAAATGGGCATCAAATCATAATAAAAAAATCCATGAAAGCCATACAGTAGTCTAATCTCATGATTATCTTTAGACTGTAAGAGTTTAAGTTGATTTGAAATTGATATGCTATAGGTTGCTATGTTAATCTATAATCTGATTTGAATTTTGAAAAATCGGAAATTGATATCTAATCTTAATGCTAATTCATGCAAATTTTTTAGTAAGATTTAATCATCTATATCTTTATTCTGTAAAAGTTTGGATTAATTTAAAATTGATATGATATAGGTTACTGTGTTAATCTTTAATCTGATTTGAATTTTGAAAAATCAGAAATTGATATCAAATCTTAATGATAATTCATGAAATTTTTTCCGTAAGCCACAATCATCCATATCTTATTACTGGAAAAGTTTCAACCGAGTTGGAGTTTGATTGCTTAGGGTTACTGTCTAATCCTAGCAATCTGGTCTTAATGATATTAAATCACAATTTAATAGCAAATCAATACAAAAGTCAGTAAAAATTTTCAAAAACCTTAACTTTTCATCATAAATGCAATCCCTAAATTTTTTGAAACAAAAACCTTAGGGTTCATAGATTGCCTTTGTAAATTGGCTATTATGTGACAATTTAACTGCCGAGATCGCAACCGTAATCGTATACTAATTGTGATTAATCCTGCATAATTGGAGTGCATAAATTATAGTATGATATTGGCTCCGAGGTCAACTGTCCACGAAAATCCTGAGAAATATGCCAGGCAATAAGATACTATAATTTACGTGCTAAATTATACAAGTGTTGAGAGTACGATTCCCTTCCATGGTTGCGATCCGAGGCCGAAACTTGGGAACCATAGAGCCTTTGGTATTCCTTAGATGTTTAGGAATAAAAAATCCTCAAAAATTGAAAATCATTAAGTTCAACAAATCGAATTAACTCGATCCGTGTCTTAGGAGCCGTTTGATTACGGTCCCCTATCGTAGGAACCTTTAAGGCACCCTTAGGAACACTTACGTCACGTTGTGTCCTAAGTTTTAGGAAGTCTTAGAGTTAGGAGACCAGCCTCATCACGGGCGTTTGCTATGGATAGCAACCGTGCCATAGATCTAGTTACACTATTCACCTCACTTTTCCCCTAAGACAAGCCTAGTTACCTAGGATGTAGGTTAACCTGCATTAGTCTAAGGGACAACTTGCACTTAGATAGGATCATATAGCATCTTAGATGAAGGGCTAGGATAATAAAAGCTTCAACTTGAATTAAATAACTTCTCTTAAAACTGTTGAAACAGTCAATCCAGTCTAGATCAGTGTCCTAGATGAGTTAGGCATAAGTAGCTTAGTTCAGGTGCACCGAACTACGTTGACTCTGATTCCGGTGAGGCTGGGATACGTAGGCACCTTGGATACTTGAGTGGCATACCAAGCCCGAGTCGGCTCCACACATAAGTGGTGGGATTTTGTACATTAATCCTTAAACTAAAAGTAATTAAATCACTTAGGACTTTCCATGAAATTAGAATTTTAGGAGAACTTTCACTTAGATTGAATTCAAACAAATTAAGAAAATTAAGATACACATTTAGGAATTACACTTAGGATGCATGTCACATAGTTCGCACATTAATATAGAGTTAAATGAGCCATTTAAAAGAAATTCAAAAGAGTTAACTTTTGAAATTGAAGACCGATTATCGGGCAGGAATGGTGCATGTGGTGGTAACTCCCCCTACCTTCCATTCTCGTAACCAGGTAACGAGTCTAGATTTCTGGTCAATTATGGTTCCTAGATCCCTCATCTAGGTGGCGACTCTGTCACCCTCTTTTGCGTGGAATTCGGATTGCCTTAGTGATTCCAAGTTCACGAAAAAGATGAATTAAATCACACCTTGCTAGGCTCGGCGGCTTACCCCTGCCCTTATGGGTACTGGGTTGCACGTTTGTTTGCACCCTATGGCTTGGTTGCTGCCTGCTTGGTTGGGTAATTAAAATCAATAATAAAAAGCACACTCCATTCGCGTGGGTAGGAGAGACCAAGAGGGAGTGTGGCGGCGTGCGCCCCACCCCTCTCGCGGGATCGGGTCCTACAGTTTGGCGACTCTGCTGGGGATCACCTAACTTCATTAAAACTTCAAAGGATAACTCATTTGAATTTAATTTAACTGGCTCATAAAAACTCTATCTCTTATATGCTTGGTAGATTAGTTTGTTTACTTTCTCATCACATAATAGTCAAACTTAATCTAACAAAATCTGAAGGCATCATAGATTGCGTAAACATATTGTACACACTTACATCACTTGCATCTAAACCCTTGCATCTCGCATGCACACACGTCCTATTTTAGGAACCTAGAGTGTTATCTAGCATGGTTGACTGGGATTTCATCACTTGGTGCCTCTGTGCTAGAGAAGCATTCCACCCTTAACCTAGTACCTTTATGGTGCATAAACGGATCTCTTGTTCACGTACTGATACGCCGGATACTGGTACAGTATATTGAGCACGGATTCGTGCTAAGAGAACTCTTGGCCTTACCCCTAGATTAACCCACACATGCATGTAGTATACGAACACACGTGCATCACGTGTGTGAGCTTAGCTTATGATATCCTACCCATTTGTGTCTAGATTAGGCCTTAGTCCATCTTCCAATGGCTACGATCGGTCCTTAGGTACACAAACAAAGTCATGAGTCGAGATCCTCTCTCCACTCCGTTAGATTAAGATTAGGATTGACGCTTTCAGGTAACCCTGGTCAAAATGTAAAAAGATTAAAAAACTTTCCCTTTGGGGTTAGGATATAAATCCCATCTTTCCCAAGATCTCATAGGATTGGTCTATTCTTGATCTATCCGTTGAAAACAATCCTATGCAATCTCATTTAATCTTTTGATCAGGTGTCTTTCATTCATACGATTCGATCATGTCTTCATACTACCTTTAAACTGGCAGGAACATGTCCCATTCTCATGTTAATGCAATCTTGATCCTTCTTGTATCCCTTCTCTTGGCTTACAGGCACCATGTCTACTCGTAAAATTCTCGATTGGATCCGTAGTACATTAAAGGAATCACACGTCTATGCCATAAGTGAGCAAGAGAAAAATCTCTTTGGCTACATAGCAACCATTAAACTCGATTTGGGATTACTCTATGCCGCATCAGAGTGTTGGGATCCCGATCATCATGTCTTCCGATTTGGCAACCAAGAAATGTGTCCCACTTTTGAAGAATGGTGTGCCTTGTTGGAATATCCTGTGGATGGCCCTCTGGTGAAGCCATCTTGTGTGCCGGATTATCGTCCTTTGTTCCTTCGCTTAATAAATAATCCAGATGAATCCATGGACTCTTTCATAAAAGGCCAAGAAGTGTCCATGCAACAGCTGATCGACATTTACCCTCCTATTGGACACATTGGTGCTGTTGATATTCAAAAGGCCCGACGTCGCGCTTTGAGATTCTGCTTTGCTAGGTTCTTCACTGTCCAGCCTTCTCGCTTGGCGTCGACTGTTCTTTTGGATCTCGTTGATCAAATGGATCGTGGCGCCAATCCAATTCCTACTATACTTGCAGAAACCTTCAATGGGTTAGATGATATGGCTCGCCTTCGTGCTAGCTCAGATCCAGGTCGTTATGTTCGCTCTTTCAATGGGTCATTCTCAGAATGTCCTGCTTTACTCCAGGTGTGGTTGTGCCACAAGCTAAAAATTACAGCTCCTATCCACTTTGATCATACATTGTATACCTTTAGCGAGTGGCGTCATGATGTTTCCTTCGATCATAAAATCGATTGGGCTGATTGGTTAAGTTATCGCCAACAAGATCAGATTTGTTGGCAAATTCCTAGAATCCAAGAAGCTGTCTTCAACACTGGAGAAGCTAACTACGTTCGCCTTCTTGGTCTCAAAAAGACTTCCTTTTATGTTCCTGCCAGGATTCTGAGTCAGTATGGAAGGGAGCAATCTATTGTGCCTCCCCTTCGTCATTTTTATCCGCCTGAGGATCTCAAGCCCAAGATTGTCAGAGCCGTTTCATCTGCTTGGGATGTCAAAATCATCAAACTTTTAAAGGAGTCAGTTGAGGAAGATTATCATCCAAAGAAGAAATCTAGAAAGAATGTTTAGTTTCATGTTTAATCTTATCAGTTTATCTTTGAAAGAGTGAACCATGTACTCAAGCTTTAATGATTGATCAACAAAGTTCATCTTTCTCTCTCATTATCCTGGTCTATGCATGTATCATTGTCTGCTTCCTTCTGTGATTTTAAAATATGTCTTTCAAATATTTCAGGGCAGTAACACCATAGCTAAGCCTACTACTCCTTGGGTTCGGATTTCTTCACGATTAGAGAGGAAATCTGTCTCTCCACCACCTTCTCTGAGGACCCCGTCATCTGCTTCTTTCTCATCCTCACAAATGGCCGAAAACCAAGATAATCTTCCACCCGCTGCTATTACCGATACTCTCACCTTAATTCTCCAACAACTTCAAGAGCTCAAAGAGGAGAACCGAGTTATCAAAGCCCAGCTTTCCGAGAAGTTGGCGCCATCGTCTACCAAAGATAAATGGCCTATACACCATACAGCTACTTCAGCAGCACCTGCCCAGCCAGTGTTCATCCCTATCCCTGATAAAATCGAAGAAGACTTGGAAAATGAACAGTACAACGGGGATCAAAGTAAGCCTTCTCAGTCCACGGTTGATAAGACAGTTATGGGGAAATTAGAAAGTCTTACTAGGAAAGTTCAAGGCATCCAACTTCAGGACCAGGGTGGTTTCAACCCAAGTGATCTTACATTGTTTCTAGAAATCCGTCTCCCTGCCAATTTTCAAATGCCGGATTTTGATAAATATGATAGTATGGGTTGTCCGATCACCAATTTACAGATGTTTACCATCATGTGTCAGCCTCAAGGCTTATCTCCTGAGCAGATGGCTCAACTGTTCCCTGTTTCACTTACTAAAGTTGCTAGGAGATGGTTCATGGTCCTAGACAAAACCCGTTATAAGACATGGAAGGACATCGGTGAACAATTCATCAAGCAATTCAAATATGATGATGGGACGAAAATCATTAGAAATGATTTAGAGAGAACCAAGCAAGACTCGAAGGAATCTTTTCTAACCTTTGTGAAAAGATGGAGGAGACTAGCAGCCTAGATGATGGAGCGCCCTTCTGAGGAAGAGCAGGTTCAAATAATCATGAAAAATATTTCCCCCAAACTCCAGTATCACATGTCATTGCAATATTATTCAGACTTCAAACACTTCATCGTGGCAGGAACCCAAATAGAGGAGGCTATGGCTCAAGGTGTATTCAACCGTAGTAACCCAAACACCAGGGATTTCAAAAAGTCTCCCCCAGCCCAAGTTAGTAATATTTCTCGTTCCAATGCTCAGTTATCTAGGTCCCAGGAACCTCTAGTGATGGACTATGCCCAACCCACGGCTGCACCTCGACAACGAACCCAGGTAGAATTTACCCCTCTTCCTATTCCATCTTCAGAGGTACTAAAGCAGTGTCTAGCCTCAGGTCGCATAACCCTACCCGACATTAGGGCTCCTCCCAATCCTTTGCCGGCAAATTGGCGAACAGATCAACACTGCGAATATCATATAAATTCCGGCCATCTCACTGATAATTGCATTGCCCTAAAATTCAGAATCCAGAGGTTGCTCGACAATAAAGGCCATTTGTTCGAGCCAAAACCCAATGCTACCAATAACCCATTACCTGGTCATGCAAACCCGGCTGCTGCTGTCAATGCTATAACCATAGGAGACCCAAATTTTGATCCTCTCACTCTTATTTGTGCCTCAGAACCTACCTTTGAACGTCTGGGTCAGATCCTTTTGAAGAAGAAGAAGATACAGACGGTAAAGATGTTCTAGTAGCTGCTATCCTGATAGGAACCAGCCTTCGCCGAGCCTCCAAAGCTAGATAGTTGCAGCAGTTAAAGTTTTAGTCATTTACTATTTTATGTTGAGTCAGTCATCATGGTCAGTACAATTGTTGAGTCCGGCCTTACAGTTCAAGGTCAATGCCTAGTCCAGGCAAGTTATCTTTTGCTTTTCTTTTTATTTAGAGTTGTGAATCCTGAGCATGTTCAGGATAGGTCGTCAGATGTAATAGCTTTCTCTTTAAATAAAATTTCAGTCCCAATAGCTCATTTGTGTCTGTTTCTTAAGTATGCTTCTGATCTTAAAGTAAGACTCCCTCCTCAAATGAGGACAAAATTGACGAAACTCCACTTGAGTCACAACAATTACTTGAACAAGAGGAGGAGCGCCAATCCCAGCCTTTCAAAGATGAAATTGAAGTGGTAAACACTGGCAATGAAACTTTGATTAAGTGAATGCCGATTGAAAATACATTACCCTCTAAAGAATGTGAGGAATTGATAAACCTATTTCGAGAATAAAGAGATGGTCCAGTAAGCGCTACCATTAATGCCAGGAGAAAGACCCGGATAGAAGGTTCAAGAAAGAATGAAGTGAATATCACATGCTATACAAGAGGCATGGATTTGAAACAACTTCCATATCTCCAGTCAATGGCCCTGGTCATAGGTTTCACCAGTGACAATGTAAAGCCATCAAATTCAATATGAAAAGTGCAAGAGCAATCATCTCAGAGCGATCATCAAAATATCAAGGGCCACCGTTTCAAGGATGAAATGATGTCCAAAAACCAGAATGCACCCTCAAAGTCAAATTATTTATCAATATCCAGAAGGAAGAAGAATCATTCTCTCTTACCGGGAAATGCCGTCAAACTCTGTAAAAAAATAAAATAATAATAATCAGTACCAGAGGGACTCTAGTAACCTAGATCGATTCCCAATCTGAACATCGGAAGGCCTCATTTGGCCGAATAAATCCCAAAATCATAACCCAACGTCAAAAGAATACTGGTTTGCAAACCCTTCGAGCCTGAATGAAATTTTCTTGAAAACCCATCAAACTAGGGGCATCCGCCCCGAACTATGCGAGACCTGATCCCTACACTGGGGTATTATGGACCCCAATTCGAGGACGGTGAGGGAACGAGTCCCTAACACCCTCTAGATCTCCACAACGTGAAGGAGAGCTCTACCAAGGAACTCTCGAAACTGTTGCCACCCTCACAGCATAGCATGAGTGGCGATATAAAAAGAAAGAGATACATCCTGATCCGGAGCCAGGGCTCGAAACCAAGATATATCTGAAAATAACTCAGAGTCGCCATCCATGGATGCTCCATGGAACCAAAACAAATGCTCGGTTTGCAATGGATAACCAGAGATACAAAAGGCCCGTGCCTGATGACGAATGGAGAAGGTCTGAAGAGCGCCCCCAATTCGCCCGAGTGCGAACACTTGGTCTCTTATGCCATTTATTATTAACCTCGAAGAGTTTTGGGCAAAAATCATGTGAAATGGGAACAATCCTCAGGAGTCGTCTACCTAAGCATGCATTTCCTGAGGATAAAGATAATAAGCACCCATAAAATAAAATAAAAGATGTGTTGCCTAAGCATAGCTAGGTTATGAGTGACATGCCTAAAGGGTGTCTAAGTTCTGATGTGCAAACACATGCAAGCTATAACTAAAGGTATAGGATCAGTACAAGAAAGTAAGAAACACATCAAAAGAAATACAATAATTACAAAACAAATCCTAAGACTCTAAATGATTAGCCCGAGTCCTCGGATGGTCTGATATTCATCCAAAGAAGCCTACATATCCCCGCCTCCACGAGAATCAAGACAACGTAGTTCTTCGCGCCTATTCTAAGCTATGATGCCTAAGACACCTAGACCTCTATCGCGCCTATTAAATTCCAGTGGATTGTAGATTTTAAGACGCCCTATATGCTCTAACTAAAGCAGGTTAGCCCTAAGCTAATGCAGGTGGTTCCTACAACCTATGTGTAACTAGGCTGTGTGTCCTAAGGAAAACAATGGGATCGCTAGCGCATTCTAGACCTAATCATCAGTCGACAATGTGAATCGCCAACTGACCGGACGGAGGCGCAACAAACCCCTAACTCTAACACAAACACAAACAAACTACACAACACATCAAAGACAAACTCATAACTCTAAAACTCTTTATCTAGGAAAAACTCCTAACACTAAAACTCTCCTTCTAGGACAAAGTCCTAACTCTAGAGGAAGATTTTTCAAAAACAGGTTTATGAAATATTTTTGTACTTTTTTAAAGAGTTTGAATGATTTATTTACAAAGGTTTGGCTGGACCTGGGATAAGAATCTCAAGCTGCACTACGTACCTCGTGGAAGAGGATCAAGCCAACGTAGTTCGAAACGAACTTCCTAACTACGCTCACGAAAACTTAACTTCTCTAAATGATTTAAGGGTTTTAATATTTCTCAAATGTTTTTGATATTTTTTAAAGTTTTCAAATGTTTTTGAGTTTCAAATTTCTAATGTTTTTGGATTTTAAAGCTTTTCCAATGCTCTGAATTTTTAAATGTTTTCAATCTTAAAGGGAACACGCAAGTAACACCACAAACTAGGGCAAAGCCCTAAAGCTAAAGGGGAAACCCCGAACAAGCAACCAGCGTCTCAAAGAGACGAACCACAACACGTAAAGAAGTGCCCCAAGAAAAGAGAAAACAATCTAAGATCTTAAGCAGGGAAGGCTCTAACATGAGGCTAGGTAAGCCTCCTAAAGGGGAAACTCTCTATATGAGACAAGGCTTGTCTCTGAGACACAAATGACGTAAGCAAGGGTTCTGATGAGACTGGGCAAGTCTCTTATATACAAAGGAGGGGTATGCTACTTGGACTGAGCAAGTCCCCTATGGATGGGCTTGGGCTAGCGCCTTCATCGCCCGCCCGAATGAGAGGGAATCAACCGCGCGCATGACAGCCAGGTGAAGTGTATCCACCAAATCATCATGGGGGCCTACTTCCCACAGCCCTACAATGAAACTTTCACGACCCCGCCCTTGCCGGAGAAGCAAACAAGCCTAGGCAACTATATTGAAACCACTTCCATATGAAGGAAACAAAAAATCTAAAGCCTTCTTGCCTGCTACCACCTCTAGAAGTACCACACCAAAACTATACGCATCGGCCTTGCCAGAAAACATATACGAAGAAGCACGTGGCTGTGGGGGCCCCAAACTGCCCTTGCAAACCATTAGACGGTATTGGCCCAGACAAGCTATTGAAGGATGCATTGAACACAGAGAGTAATGCCAAATTAGCAAAACCAGAGGGGATCTGCCTCAGACCTGGCATCTTTCTCGATAGGGAATTTGAAGAAAGATCCAACACCTCCAGAGATGGCAACTAGTCCAAGCCAGAAGGAATATCCCCATTCAGGTTGCTAGCAGCCAACATGAGATACTTCAAACCCTTTAATAGCTCCAAATGCTCTGGGATCTGACCTTGTAATTCACTCTTACTCATGATGATCATACTGAACCATTCTACATTTTATCCAATTTCAAGTGTGTGATAGTAAATTGAAGAAATGAAACACCATTAGCATTGCCTTTTTCTACTTGAATTGACTTTAAAAGGTGACAAATGAACTACACACACATTCACCTGCCAAGAAACTATATGAACAGATTCTGATTTTTTTACCAATGCTAACACTTCACATGAACTGAGTTTAAAGGACAAATGGGCTACAAACACATACACCTGACAGGAATTTGGAGTAAAAATCAGAAGCTTATTCCTCAGATTTCCTGACTTAGAAGATAGTTAAGGGTGCTAATAACCGACACAAATCACATTGATAAGCCTACACACTCATCCAAGCATGAAAAAAAAAAGTTACCTGATATGTAATTTCAGCACTTTCAAAGGTTATTGTCTGACCATTTACAACAAACTACCTGAGCTTTCTTCAACAAAATAAAAAACAAGCAAATAAATTCTTGTTGCAGAGGACCAAAATCACTTCTTCTTCTACCTCTAATTGTCGGAATCAGCAGAAAAAAAATGCCGGTATTGCAAAGGCCGGAGATCAAATGAATCGGATCTCGGTTGGAGGTTGGTCGGAGTTTATGGGTGGAGAAAAAAAAATGGAGATAAAAAAACAGAGAAATATGAGGTGGAATAGGGGAAGAAGATGCGGCTATGGTGCTAGTCTTGCTGGTGATGGTGGGATTAGGCTGAAATGGGAGAAAATCGAAGTGGGTTTGATGGGTCTTGACTGATAGAAGGTTGGAAGATGGAGATGGTGGCCGTAAACAGGGGTTTAAGAAGAGGGTTTCGAAGGTTGTGAAGATGGTATTGGGATGGTGGTGGGTGAAGAGGGTTTTGCAGAGGTGAGGGTGGATGCAAGGGTGGAGGGTTTGGGAGAAGATGGAGTTTTGATTGGAGTGGGTTTAATCAAATGAAGAAGATGATGGGGATGGCAGAGGTGGAGGTTATATTGGCAGGGAGGAATGCCGGATTCCGGTGAGGTTGGTGGATGAGGGATGGAAGAGATGATCGGTGGGGATTGGAAGAGGTGGTGGGTTAGGAATGGAAAAGGGGTAAAACAGGGGAGATTAAATTGGTGGTGGTGATGGGGTTTTGTTGTGAAGATGGGCTGTTACGGTAGAGGAAATGAGGTGAGTTCGGTCGGTGGATGAGCGATTTCGGCAATCCTGCCGGAGAAGGAGGTGGCTCGGATTCCGGTGATGGTGGTGGTGGTGCAGATAAGACAAAGAAGAGGAAGTAGCAGAAGAAGAAGAAGAAGAAAAAGAAGAAAAAGAAGAAAAAGAAGAAGGAGAAGAGGGAGATGGCCGACCGGAGATGATGGCCGGAGGTGGGGATGATGGTCGGCGGCTACAGATCCTTTTTCTCCACCCTCTCTTGCGGCTCTCTCTCTCTCTCTCTCTCTCTCTCTCTCTCTCTCTCTCTCTCTCCCTCTTTTTTCCAAACTGAGAAAAGCCTCTCTCAAACCCTAATTTGTTTCCCTTTTAAGGGAAATGATATATTTGACCCCCCCTTTCCTTGTTCTGGACAGCCCTCTTCTTTTGTGATATTTGGCCTCCCCTTCCCCTCTTTGGACACCCAACTTTAAGGTGATTCACCCCTGCATTCCTCCATGGACAGCCCATAGCAATTAGCTTATTTTGAATTTTTATTGTCCATAGGGGTGGTCCAAATAAAAGAACCCCATCTATAAATGATATATTCACTCTTTTGCTCTATAGGGAGGGCTAGGTTAAACAATGGGGTTCAAAAAGGGAAATGACAAATTTGACCCCTCTTTCACTTGAACAGCCTCCCATGGTATATTAGGTTTATTTCTTCTATAATCAGCCCCCCCTTTTGGATGAATTACCCCTCTTCTGAATTTGCACCGCGACACTATCGAGGCTTGCTCACTAGACGAATCAGCTCAGATCTTGACGAAATTTTACAGGGACCTTGGTGGGACCCTAAGCCAGCCCAGGGTGTAATTTAGGGTCCTAGCACACTGATTTGAAAAAGTTAAGCACGAAACATGGAGGTGCAGGGCACGGTCAAAATGGGGTGTCTACAGGTACGTAGGGAGCTCGGTTAAACCGAGTTCGGTCGATTCAAAAAAGAAAAGAAATTCAATCGTTCCCGAAAAAAAAAAAGAGGGACAAGTTCCAAAAGAAGAGAAGTCAATCATTCCAGAAAGAAACAAAAAAAAGAAAAATCAATTAACCTTCAAACAATTTATCTTCAAACTAGGGGCATTCGCCCTGAACTACGCATGACCTGATTCCTACCCTGAGATACGTAGGCAACCTGTTCACAGGTTCATTCGAAATCTTTGTTGAACCTTAAACCATTCTTTGAAAAGCCCTATCCTACCTATAAAGTTCTTCCGGTGTTCAGAATTAATGATCTAGGTCTCAAAACACAAAAAGTGAAAAATAAAAAAAAGAACGGAGTTTGAAGATCTGCTAGACTGAAAACCTGAAAGGGCGGTCTAGGCAAAATTTAAGATCATTCCCCTGCTAAGTTGAAAACCCTAAAGGGCAACTTAGGCGCAGGCTAAGGGGATAGCCTGCTGGATCGAAAACCTAGAAAGGTGGTTCAGGCAAAAGTTAAGGCAAGCACAGTCCGCCAAGTTAAAAACTCAGAAGTGTTGACTTGGTCACAATAAAAGAATCATTACAAGAAGGCTACAACCGGTATCAAGACTGAAGATCAACAGAAGTTCAGGCAAATTCAAGTGCCATCCTCAAAACTGGGGGCATTGAAGCTAAGCAATCTTAGGAGTCGTAATTAAATCCTTGAAGCATTACTGTTTTAAGGAAAAAGTCCAGTGTTTACCAATTGAGAAACTATTCCTCGAAAGGATAGACTTACCAAACAAAATATTAACTAAGTCAGAAGCATCACTCTATTTGTCAGTATAGTCAGTTAATCTTTGTTATTCTAAGTTCACTCCTTCAGAGCTCCTCAATCCTTTGAGTAGTGTCTTTTATGTAAGTTTTCTCTTTAGAAAGAGTCAATCGTCGTCCTTATGTCCAAATGATGAAACTGTCTCGGTGAAGGAGGCCCGGCCTCGTCAGCTCCCTGCGATTGTACCTGAAAGAGCTCGAGAATCTAGTCAAACAGCTTCATTTCAAAGAAGATCAACTCAGAAGAATTCAGAAGTAGAAACATCAGAAAGCCCAGTTCCAAAGAAGATCATACCCCAGGAAGGCACCTTAAGCTTGGAAGAACCTCAGATGCAATGGTGGTTGAGCCAATTTCTCAGAAAGATGAACCATTAAAATTCAAAATTTCCTTCCAGTTACTTAAATACTATCCTGGTCAAGAAATATTTATCTAAACACCTGTCAAGAGGCAAATCTCACTTTTTCATGTTACTATCCAAGAGAGCCGTTGTTATAAATTACCAATTTCAAGCATTTAGATCAAGGTTTCAGTTATCAAAATCCCCAGAAGACAAGACCAACAGTCTCTTTACGAAAAATCTTATTAAAGCTTCATGAAAGTGTTCCTAAACCATTCTCGTTAGTCATGCTTCTTCGTTCCTAAGGTTTGTCATCTCATCAGTCGTTAAAGTCTTAGTTTCCAATATCTTTATCGAGCATGATCTCTATTATTCCTGATTTCATTGAGTTCAAAAAATCTAAAATTCATCAAATCCAATCTTACGTCAAATTCAAATTCATGAAAAATCTCTAAATTCTTCGTCGTTGAATTCATCAATCGAAGCTATCTCGTTTCTTTGAGCCCGTTTGGGAACGGTGTCTCACATTCTGAGTCCGTTTGAGAATGGTCTCTTATCTTCTTCGAACCCGTTTGGGAACGGTGCCTCATTTTTCGAATCCATTTGGAAATAGTTTCTTATCTTCTTCGAGCCTGTTTGGGAACGGTGTCTCATCTTCCGAGTCCATTTGGGAATGGTCTGTTATCTTCTCCGAGCCCGTTTGGGAACAGTGTCTCATTTTTCGAGTCCAGTTGGGAATGGTCTCTTAAAATTCTTCGAGCCCATTTGTGAACGGTATCACATTTTTCGAATCCATTTGGGAATGGCCTCTTATCTTCGAGCCCGTTTGGGAACAGTGTCTCATTTTTCGAGTCCAATTGGGAATGGTCTCTTATCTTTTACCCGCCCATTTGTGAATGGTATCTCATTTTCCGAGTCCATTTATGAATAGCCTCATATACTCTTTGAGCCCGTTTCTAAACGGTGTCTCATTTTCCGAGTCCTTTTGTGAGTGGTCTCTTATCCTCTTTGAGCCCGTTTGTGAACGGTGTCTCATTTTTGAAGTCCATTTGTGAATGGTCTCATGTCCTTCTTAGGCTCGTTTGTGAACGGTGTCTCATTTTTCGAGTCCTTTTGTGAAGGGCCTCATATCCTCTTTGAACTCGTTTGTGAACGGTATCTCATATTCTGAGTCCTTTTGTGAAGGGCCTCATATCCTCTTTGAGCCCGTTTGTGAACGGTATCTCATATTCTGAGTCCATTTGTGAATGGTCTATGTCCTCCTTGAGCCCGTTTGTGAACGGTGTCTCATTTCCTGAGTCCATTTATGAATGACCTCATATCCTCTTTGAGCCCGTTTGTGAACGGTGTCTCATTTTCCGAGTCCATTTGTGAATGGTCTCTTATCCTATTTGAGCCCGTTTGTGAACGGTGTCTCATTTTCGAAGTCTATTTGCGAATGGTCTCATGTCCTCATTGGGCCTGTTTGTGAACGGTGTCTCATTTTTCGAGTCCATTTGTGAATGGTCCCTTATCCTCTTTGAGCCCGTTTGTGAACGGTGTCTCATTTTCCGAGTGCATTTGTGAATGGTCTCTTATCCTCTTTGAGCCATTTTGTGAACGGTGTCTCATTTTCGAAGTCCATTTGTGAATGGTCTCATATCCTCCTTGAGCCCGTTTGTGAACATCGTCTCATTTTTCGAGTCCATTTGTGAATGGCCTCATATCCTCTTTGAGCCCGTTTGTGAACGGTGTCTCGTTTTCCAAGTCCATTTGTGAATGGTCTCTTATCTTCCTTGAGCCCGCTTGTGAACGATGTCTCATTTACTTCTAAAAACCGTTTGAGAACGATCTTTGTTCCTTCTCTTCAGAATCCATTCGAAAATGATATCTCATTCTTTCATTGCCCGTTTGTGAACGGCGCCGCATCGGGATTATTTTTCATTCTAAGTTGCGTGACTTTCGCTCTTAGATTGAATTCATTTCTCCATTTATTCTGAACTACCTGCTCATGGTAGCGAGAATAAATAATATTTTATTACATTCCAATTCTAGGACTTCGTTTAGGGTCTTACATTAGGGAGTATATGTTTTCGGCAATCGGTTCCTGAGAGGAACCCGCCTCAAGGGCTTTCCCCGCGCTCTCATCTTCCTCCCGTTTACGAGAGGGAGTCCCATGAAGCTTTTGCTTGTCGCCACCGCTCGTTCTCCTCTCATGTCCATCGTAGGGAAATGGAGGTTTGTAGCCGAATGATTGACATGGATCGAGAGATAACGGCCTTGCGCGCAGAGAATGATTTGCTGAGGAACCGGGTGAGGTGGTTAAATGACCAGACCCGATTTGCTGAGGGTCGACGTTGGGGGAGCTCTTCGGAGGAGGAGCATAGTGATAAGGAGCTCTCTGATACAGAAAATTCTTTCAGCGGCTAGCTGCTCTGGGCCGGAGGCGGTAGGGTGTAGACACCCCCATTTTGCTCCGCTTTAATCAACAAAGAAGTTAGTATTTTCCTATTGGTTTTTCAGTGTTTTCCATTTTTGGGTCCATCTCTTACATTTTCTCAACCTTTTCGGTCATTTACACTATGTTTTGTATTTTTCCACCAAGTGTTGAGGAGGGTTGTTTACAAGAATCTAAACAGGAGAGAAATTGGACCCATTTGACGGGCCCGCGTTGAGCATTTTGATCAAGCAAGTGTGCCCTGCATTTCTTTAATGGGAAACATGAGTTTTGAACTTATTTGGATCCAAAAAGAAAAATCGCTTTCCATTGGGGGTCCATATATTTTCGACCAATATCCGTTGTAGCCCATTAATCAATGATTTGGATCATTTTGGCGAAACAACTTAAGGCTTTGTGGTTCAACAAATGGGCAATTCGGATCGTCCCTTAGGGACAATCTACCTAGCACAACTAAGTTATATTGTGACCCATTTGGGCGGTTTGGATTAGCTCATAGGGTTGATAGAGAGGACATAACCAATTTACATTGTTGCCTATCAAATGAACGGTTTGGATCGTTTCACGGAAATGATTTTGAGGCATATCTTATTTATATTGTTGAAAGTCAAATGGGTAGTTCGGATCATCCTATGGAGTGGGGCATATTATTTTATGCAAGTGCGAATTTTAATCACAATGGGGAATTCGGTCATGTGTGGGACCCACCTTTTGATGCATCATATTCTACACATCATGATTTGTAGTAGGGCCCACCAACTTCACTTGTACTGGACGTGGGTGGGGTCACCATCAATCTATGCGTATGTGGATCCACCATTACCCATGTATGGCACCACCATTATCCATGTAGGAGTGGTGCCACCATCACTCATGACGTATGGGGCCATCACTCAAATCCATGCATGTAATGGGGATGACCACAACTCAAGTTTTCGATCATTTTCTTTTTTTGGTTACCCCATCTTCATGCCTTAGGTTTGGTAATTCCACCCAAAAAATCGGCAATGTTTCCCCATTCCATGTGCAACCTTATTATGGAAACTCTCTTCATTCTAAGATTTAAGGCAATTAATTCCCACCCAACCAAACGAGTAACAATTTTTGGGAAAGCCATGTGTCGTTATTTTTGGGAGAAGATTTTTATAAGAAAAGAAAAAAATAAAGGGCTTATTTGGATATCTCATTCTCTTTCTAATAGCATGGTGCAATTTCCTCTCTCTCCCTCTCATGGATATCCGTATACCATAGTGGTGTGCACCAATAAAATTCGTTTTGCTTTTTCTTGGGCAGCATTTACAAACAGAAAGGGCATTCGGTCATTTTGTGGATTGCCATATTTTAAACTATGGCAATTTCTATTCCACATGTTTTGACATTTGGCAACTCAATTTCTTAATATCCTATTGTTTTGACAACACATCTCTCGGGGATGATTCAGATGAAGTGGCAATAAGGAATATCTCAAATTAAAAGTTGTTGAATTAGCAATTGCACTCATCACAGTTGATAGTTCCTACTATTTATCCACCTTGTTGACTCGTATAGGAACATGGAGGGACTGAAATGGATGGAAAGTTGGTGCTAATATCAGGAATTTAGCTTAATTAGAAAAGTGCCAAGTATTTGGGCATAAAAAAAGAAAAAGAAAAAAGAGAAGCAACATGCTACTTGTGTGTTTTATAAGATTGGAAGCTTACCTCACTCGGAGAAGTGGCTGAAATTAGCAAACTCTTACCAAGTGTGGACTCAAAAGGTTGCCAAAGGAACCTTTGACCGAACCTTCTCTCTGACTCTCATAACTCTTACTCACACAACCCTCTCTCACTCTCAGAGCCCTCTCTCATTAACTCTCAACTCTCGGTTCTCTCCTTTCTCACAAGAATTGCGGCCCTCTCCTATTCCTCTCATAAGTGCATACCTCTCTCATTCTTTCTTCTTCTAGTGGAGCAAGCTCTCTTTCATCACTTCTTGATTGAACGTCGAAACGGCTCATATTTGGTGATTCTTGAGTTTTTCTAGAGCGTATAAAAGGGTGCGACAAAGCGTATACCTCGGATTTACGCACCCTAGAGACAAGGAGCGCGATCAACGGTAGGTTCCTCCATTTTTGTAAGATCAAAAGTAGAAAAGCATGCTTAGGGCCATTTCTTCTTTATTTTCTTCATGATTTTCGTAAAAGTTACCATGCATGATTTTGATGGGTCAGTTTATTTAATTATCAATTTTGGTAAAAAAAAGGAATATTTTATATGAGAAAATTGGGTATTTAACCGATTGGGATATCTAGTGGCTTTTGAATCGTTTTTACAAAGTGAGTGTTTTAAAACTAAGGGTTTTTTGCGAAGATATATTTTTTGAGTCTTAATGTGGTTAAAATAGCACCGAAAATCTAAAAATTCCTGTAGATTTCATTTGTTTTGATGGCTCAAAAATTCATTTAAATAATACCCTGAAATAAGATTTTGATAGTTTTAAAAATCGTTCATATAACAAAACCATTCAAAAGTGATTGAAATTTGGTCATCAGTAGATTTTTAATGTTCAAATATCATACAAAAAGTTTCAAATGATTTGGAGTTTATTTATTATTTTTACTGGAATTGTTTTGATAAAATCACTGATTGTCATGTATATGAAAGACATATCATTAAACGAACTTCTTAAAAGCTGAAATTTGGTAGCAAGATGAAATGACCAGTCAGAATCATGTTGTGAATTTCTCGAAAATTTTGGGTATATTTTAATATTTTTTATTGATTTTTAATTGCCCTGACCAGAACATGAATATATCTGTTAAAAATAGACAATTGTCGAAATAATGTCTGAATGTTTTCTAATAATTTGTTATTTCTCCGGGAATGGTCTAGTAAAATTTTGGTTGAATTTGGAATTAATTTGCTATATTTCTTAGTGTAATGTCATCAATCTGACCCGAAAGTGGAAAATCAATTAAAAATCTAATTTCAATCTTTAAAATCATGAACATTTAAAGCAGAATATATTTTTCAAGAACACATCATATATTAAAATTTCTGGAATAGATAACTTAATTAGCTATAGGCTTCTTTGTAAAATCATTTATCTGATCCAATTGTGATAAATTCATTTAAAACTCCAAATTAATTCAAAGCACCTTGAAAATTTTCAGAGAACTTTAACTTTTCATAATGTATACAATCACTAAGCTATCTGAAATAGAAATCTTAGGAGTAATAGATTTCCTTTGTAAAATAACATGCTAGGATAATTTAGATGCCGAGATCGTAACCATAATCGTATACTAATTGTGATTGATCTAGCATAATTGGAGTGGGTAAATTATAGTATGTTATTGGCTCCGAGGTCCACTGTCCACGGAAATCCTGAGAAATATGCCTGGCAATAATATACTATAACTTACGTGCTAAATTATACGAGGGTCGAGAGCACGATTCCATTCCATGGTTGCGATTCAAGGCTGAGACTTGCGAACCATGGAGCCTTTAGTATTCCTTAGATGTTTAGGAATTGAAAATCCTTGAAATCAAAAATCATCAAGTTCAACAAATTGAACTAACTCACTCCATGTCTTTTGGAACCGTTGGATTGCGGTTTCCATCGTAAGAACCATTAGAGCCCCATTTAGGAACACTTGTGTCATGTTGTGTTCTAGATTTTAGGGTGTCCTAGAGTTAAGGAGTTCAGCCTTATCACGACCGATTGCTATTATTAGCAATTGAGTCATAGATCTAGTTACACTACTTATCCCTTTTTCCCATAGGACAAGCCTACTTACCTAGGATGCAGGTTAACCTGCATTATTCTAAGGGACAACTTGCACTTCGATAGGATTATATAGCATCTTAGATGAAGTCTTAGGATAATAAAAGATTCAACTTGAACTAAATAATTTCACTTGAAACTGTTGAAACAGTCATTATGGAAGGATTCTGTTCGCCTTCTTTGTCTCAAAAAGACTTCCTTTTATGTTCCTGCTAGGATTCTGCGTCATTATGGAAGGGAGCAATCTATTGTGCCTCCCCTTCGTCATTTTTATCCGCCTGAGGATCTCAAGCCCAAGATCGTCAAAGCCGTTTCATCTGCTTGGGATGTCAAAATCATCAAACCTTTAAAGGAGTCAGTTGAGGAAGATTATCGTCCGAAGAAAAGTCTAGAAAGAATGTTTAGTCTTTTAGTCTTGTCAGTTTATCCGTGATTTAATAAGAGTGAACCATGTACTCAAGCTTTAATGATTGATCAATAAGGTTCATATTTCTCTCTCATTATCCTGGTCTATGTATGTATCATTGTCTGCTTCCTTCTGTGATTTTAAAATATGTCTTTCAAATATTTCAGGACAGTAACACCATAGCTAAGCCTACTACTCCTTGGGTTCGGATTTCTTCACGGTTGGAGAGGAAATCTGTCTCTCCACCACCTTCTCTGAGGACCCCGTCATCTGCTTCTTTCTCACCCTCATCCTCGCCAATGGCAGAAAACCAAGATAATCCTCCACCTGTTGCTGTTACCGATACTCTCACCTTAATTCTCCAGCAACTTCAAGAGCTCAAAGAGGAGAACCGAGTTATCAAGGCTCAGCTTTCTGAGAAGTTGAGGCCTTCGTCTTCCAAAGATAAAGGGCCTATGCACCATACAGCTACTTCAGCAGCACCTACCCAGCCAGTGTTCATCCCTATCCCTGATAAAACCGAAGAAGACTTAGAAAAAGAATAGTACAGGGAGGATCGTAGTAAGCCTTCTCAGTCCACGGTTGATAAGACAGTTATGAAGAAACTAGAAAGTCTTACCAGGAAAGTTCAAGACATCCAGCTTCAAGACCAGGGTGGTTTCAACCCAAGTGATCTTACATTGTTTCCAGAAATTCGTCTCCCTGCCAATTTTCAAATGCCGGATTTTGATAAATATGATAGTGTGGGTTGTCCAATCACCCATTTACAGATGTTTACCATCATGTGTCAGCCTCAAGGCTTATCTCTTGAGCAGATGGCTGAAATGTTCCCTATTTCACTTACTAAAGTTGCTAGGAGATGGTTCATGGTCCTAGACAAAACCCGTTATAAGACATGGAAGGACATTGGTGAACAATTCATTAAGCAGGTCAAATACGATGATGGGACAGAAATCACTAGAAAAGATTTGGAGAGAACCAAGCAAGACTCAAAGGAATCTTTTCTAACCTTTGTGAAAAGATTGAGGAGACTAGCAGCGCAAATGATGGAGCGCCCTTCTGAGGAAGAGCAGGTCCAAATAATTATGAAGAATATTTCCTCCCAACTCCAGTATCACATGTCTTTACAGTATTATTCGAATTTCAAACATTTCATCGTGGCAGGCACCCAAATAGAGGAGGCTATGGCTCAAGGTGTATTCAACTGTAGTAACCCAAACACCAGGGATTTCAAAAAGTCTCCCCCAGCCCAAGTTAGTAATATTTCTCGTTCCAATGCTCAGTCATCTAGGTCCCAGGAACCTCTAGTGATGGACTATGCCGAACCCGCGGCTGCACCTCGACAACGAACCCAGGTAGAATTTACCCCTCTTCCTATTCCATCTTCAGAGGTACTTAAGCAGTGTCTTGCCTCAGGTCGCATAACCCTACCAGCCATCCGGCCTCCCCCCAATCCTCTACCTGCAAATTGGCGAGCTGACCAACACTGTGAGTATCACAGGGGTCCTGGTCATCTTACTGACAACTGCATTGCCTTGAAATTTAGAATTCAGAAACTCATTGATGAGAAAGGCATTGCATTCCAGCCAAGACCCAATGTTACCCAAAATCCGCTACCTGGTCATGCCAATCCTCCTGCTGCCGTTAATGCCAAAACCATAGGAGATTCTGAGTTTGACCCTCTCACCCTCATCTGTGCCTTAGAACCCGTTTCTGAACCTCAAATCATCTTCTGTGATGAGTCATACTTAAGAGAGTCTGTATCTCCCTTGGTGATCACCTTTGAGCCACAAAGTTCCTCAAGTTATTACTTATGACGAGCCAGAGCTAGATGAGGTCAGACATGTTACTAGGGGAGGAAGGATCTTCAAACTTGCTGAACTGAGAGTAAAAAATCTAGGGGCATTGGCTCGAGGAGAAGAGCCGCAATATGTGAAAGACCCAGATGATGAGGTTGTACAGCAGTTGAAGAAAACTCAGGCCATTATATCTGTTTGGGGATTGTTGATAGCGTCAAAGAAACACAGGGAAGCCGTGTTAAAGGAATTGAATACTACACAGGTATCCTCAGAAATATCTCTAGAGTAACTGGCTGAAGTTGTTGCTCTAACCCAGGCCGCCAGAGTCATTAGTTTCTCAGATCAGGAGCTGCCCCCTCAAGGTCGGAATCATGCTAGAGCTCTTCATGTCACTATTGTCTGTGAAGGTAAGAAAGTACCATCTGTGTTAGTAGATAACGGATCTGCGTTGAATGTGTGTCCATTGAGAACTGCCATTACCTTGGGTTTCAGTCCCACTGATTTTGCCGAATCAACCCTTGGAATCCTCGCATATGATAACACCCGCAGAAATGTAGTCGGGGTCCTTACCACCAAGATTGTTATAGGTGGTCAAGAATTTGAAGTTGAGTTTCAGGTTATTGACATCAAGGCCTCGTTTAATATGCTTTTGGGACGTCCCTGGTTGCATAAGGAAGGTGCTGTTGCTTCAACCCTTCATCAAAAATTGAAGTTCATCAAAGATGGAAAGTTGATCACTATCAGAGGTGACGGAGAGCCAGAAATAGGACAAATAACAGGAGAAACACTGATCCTCCCAGTTGCAAAAGCAGAAGACTTCAACTTGAATGGTTTCTTGTTCGACGTTGCTGCTATTTCCTATGAAGAGGCCTCTCAGGAGGAGTTGTGTTTACCTTTTGCCATCAGTCCTATGGTTGCCAAGATAATGAGAAAAATGAATTACTTTCCTGGCATGAATTTGGGCCGTGATCCGTCTCACTGGCACCCAATCAAAGTAAACTATGGAACTTTCGGTCTTGGATATGTACCTACTGAGGAAGAGGAAGAAGCCATGGAAGAATTGTTGAAATTGATGGAAGAAATCTGCCGCACCGGAGGGGTACTCCCAATGGCTCCATACTCCTTATCGATGAACGGTCACTTTGTCAAAGAAGGCGAGACTTCTATGGGTTTTCCGAACCATGGTATGACTCGGTGACAGGAATCATGATACCTGGTTTGGAAATATTTAGTGGCCTTGATCTCCCAGAAATAGAATCGCAAGTGCATTATGTTGAGAAAACTGTTGAGGACTGGTTAGTCTACCTTGCGCCAGATATGTTGGGGTCCTTGTTTGAAGAGGATGAGCCTGATGTTGCTTGGTAGGAGTTGCCAGTTTTAGACCATTCTGAAGATCAAGAAGACACAGACCGTGAAGATGTGCTGGTAGCGGTTATTCAGAGCAATGCTACCTTTACTGAACCTCAGAGTCAGATTGCACCTGTAACAGAAAATCTTTCAAACTGGAGTTCTAATGTTTTTCCTACTTTTCTTATTGCTAAGTCGAGTCCAGTCAAGTCTGTTAAGTCTGTGTCGATGCCTAGTCCAGGCGAATCATTTTCTGATTTTATTTTCAATGTGAATCCTGAGCCTGTTCAGGATGAGTCCGATGATGATGATGTAATTTCTTTTAATCCAATGAAATCTGATTCTCAGTTTGTCTCTGTGTTTGCTTCTGACTTTAATAATAATAACACTCCCTCCTCAGACGAGGAAGAATGGATCGACGAAACTCCCCTTGAGTTGCAGCATATGCTCAAACAAGAGGAGGAGCGCCAAGCCCAGCCTCTTAAAGATGAAATCGAAATTATAAACATCGGAACAAAAGATTTAATACAGGAAATACGAATTGGAAATACTCTATCTCCTGAAGAGCGCGATGAATTAATAAACCTACTTAGGGAATATAAAGAAGTTTTTGCCTGGTCCTACAGAGATATGCCCGGGTTGAACGAAGACATTGTTCAGCACAAGCTACCTTTGTTACCAGGAATTAAACCTAAAAAGCAGAAGCTAAGGAGAATGAAGCCCGAGTGGGTCTTGAAAATAGAGGAAGAGGTTACTAAGCAGTTGAATGCTGGGTTTCTACAAGTAGTGGAATATCCAGAATGGCTCGCAAATATAGTACCTGTACCAAAGAAAGATGGAAAGGTGAGAATGTGTGTAGATTTCAGGGATTTGAACAAGGCAAGTCCAAAAGATGATTTTCTTCTACCACACATCGATATCCTGGTAGACAATACGGCCGGGCATGAACTGCTATCTTTCATGGATGGTTTCTCCGGTTACAATCAAATTAAGATGGCACCCGAAGATATGATTAAAACCTCGTTCGTTACACAATGGGGGACCTATTGCTATCGGGTAATGCCATTTGGTCTTAAGAATGCAAGTGCGACATACCAAAGAGCAGCTACAGCCTTACTCCATGACATGATACATAGAGAAGTCGAAGTTTATGTCGATGATATGATTGTAAAAGCCAAGGAAATGAGAGATCATATCCCGAACCTTAAGAAGTTCTTTGAAAGAATACTCAAATACCAGCTTCGCCTGAATCCTAGCAAGTGTGTATTCGGGGTTACCTCTGGTAAGTTGCTAGGATTCATGGTGAGCCAAAGGGGCATAGAGGTAGATCCTCAGAAGATTAAGGCTATCCAGGAGATGCCGCCGCCTAAAACCGAAAAGGAAATTCGAGGATTCCTAGGAAGGATACAGTTCCTAAGACGATTCATTGCTCATCTTACATCAACTTGTGAACCTATCTTTAAGCTCTTAAAGAAAAATACTTCCAAATAATGGACAGAGGAATGTCAACAGGCCTTTGAGAAGATAAAGTAAAGTTTGTCTGAACCACCGATAGTAGCACCAGTAATACCGGGACATCCATTGCTGCTTTACTTGTCAGTAACAGAAACCACCATGGGTTGTATGTTAACACAGCAAGATCCAGAAACCAAGCATGAAAAGGCTGTATATTATCTTAGTAAGAAGATGTTGGAGTATGAACAAAAGTACACTGTCCTAGAAAAAACCTGCTTAGCCTTGGTTTGGGCTACTCAGTGACTCAGGCATTATCTTTTATCACATAAGGTTCTGCTTTTGTCAATGATGGATCCTCTGAAGTATCTCTTTGAAAAACCAGCCCTGACAGGCAGGACCGCCAGATGGTTATTATTGTTGTCTGAGTTCGACATCACCCATGTAACCCAAAAATCAGTAAAGGGCAGAGTCATTACTAAACAATTGGCAGAAGCACCCCGAGAAGAAAGTCAGCCTTTCAAGCCGATGTTCCCAGATGAAGAGATCATGATGGTAGAAGATGAATATCCAGAAACTGGTTAGACCCTCTATTTTGATGGAGCAGCAAACCAAACAGGGCAAGGAGTAGGGGCATTGCTTGTGTCACCTCGAAATGAGCATGTTCCCCTTGCCGTTAAGTTACAATTTAATTGCACCAACAATATGGCAGAGTATGAAGCATGCATTGTTGGGCTTGAGGCCGCATTGGCCTTAGGCATAGAGAATCTTGACGTATATGGAGATTCGAAGTTAATCATTTGCCAAACTCAAGAAGAGTGGAGAACCCAGAGAAGAAAATCTACAGCCATATCATGAAACTTGGATGTTCTTGTTCAACAATTCCGGTGCATCACTTTCAGTTATTTACCAAGGTTGAAGAATAGATTCGCCGATGCCTTAGCAACGTTAGCTTCTATGATTGACATACCTCACAATATGAAGATGAGGCCCATCACAGTTCAGGAGCAATGGGCTCCTGCATATGTTGATGCTATAGAAATAACTACAAGACGTCCCGATGGTAAGCCATGGTACACGAACATAAAGAACTACATCTCACACCAGGGGCATCCCGACGAGGCCTCCAATAAAGAAAGGAGGACTTTGCAGAGATTGACAGCTAATTTTGTCATTTGTGGAGGGGAGTTGTATCGACGGTCTTTCGACGGAGTTCAACTCTTATGTGTCACTGAAGATCAGGCAGAAGAAATTCTCGCAGATATTCATGAAGGGGTGTGTGGGCCTCATATGAATGGGAAGATGTTGGCAAGGAAGATCCTACGTCTGGGGTACTATTGGCCAACATTGGAAGCAGATTGTCACACATTTATGAAGAAATGCTACAAATGTCAGATACATGCGAATCTCATCCATGTACCACCCACCGAATTGCATTCTTTTACCTCTCATTTGCCGTTTTCGGTGTGGGGAATTGACATTATTGGCAAGATTTCTCCTAAATCGTCTAATGGTCACGAGTACATACTCGTTGCGATTGACTACTTCACCAAGTGGGTTGAGGCCGCTTCTTACGTAAAGCTTACATCTGCGTCTATTGCTAAATTCATACGCACCAATATCATATGCAGATATGGAATTCCCCATGAACTTATCTCAGATAATGGATCTCATTTCAAGAAGGAAGTAATCACTCTTTGCCAAGAGTTTAAGATTAAGCATCATAAATCCTCACCTTATCGGCCGCAGACAAATGGAGCGGTAGAAGCTGCAAACAAAAATGTCAAGGCCATCATTAGCAAAATGTCAGAAACCTAGAAGGATTGGTCGAATAAGCTACATACGCCTTGTGGGCTTACAAAACATCAATTAGAGCTTCAACTGGAGCAACCCCTTATTCTCTTGTTTATGTGATGGAAGCAGTGCTACCTGTTGAGATCCGTGTACCCTCGCTCCGAGTGTTAACTGAGGCTAAGTTGCCAGAAAATGAATGGGCAGATGCCAGATATAAAGAGTTGAACATGCTAGATGAGAAGAGGTTAAAGGCGTTTTACCATGTGCAGGGTTACCAGCGCAGAATAGCCCGGGCTTTTAATAAAAAGGTTAAGATCAGAGATTTAGAAGAAGCCAATCTTGTTCTGAAAGAGAACCGAGCACCAGTGTTTGACCCAACAGGCAAGTTCAAACCAAATTGGTTAGGACCATACATTGTGGACCAAATCTTACCTGGAAAAGCCGTCAAGCTCCGTAATTTAAATGAAGAAATATTGCCAGAACCAACAAATCTTGATCAACTCAAGAGGTTCTATGCTTGAACACCAGAAGGCCGTCTTTTGGCCGAATAAATCCCAAATTCATAGCCCAAGATAAAAATATATATATAACCTTTTGCGAACTCATTTGAGCCTAAATAATATTTTCCTTCAAAAACCCAATATACTAGGGGCATTCGCCCTGAACTACGAATGACCTGATCCCTACACTGGGGTACGTAGGCAGCTCGGTCAAACTAAGTTCGGTTGTTTCAAAAGAAAAAAATTCAATCATTCCAAAAAGAAGAAAAAGAAAAAATTTTGAGTGAAAAGAAAAGAAAAGAAAAATTAAAATACCTTCAAACTAGGGGCATTCGCCCTGAACTACGCTTGGCCTGATTCCTACTCTGGGATACGTAGGCAACCTGTTCACAGGTTCGGTCGAAATTTTTGCAAAACCTAAAGCCATTCTTTGAAAAGCCCTACCTCACCTATAAAGTCCTTTTGGTGTTCAAGTAAAGAAAAAAAAAAAGGACGAAGAGAGAAATGGAGCTTGAAGATCCGCTAGATTGAAAACCTGAAAAGGCGATCTAGGCAAAATTTAGGATCATTCCCCTGCTAAGTCGAAAACCTGAAAGGGCGGCTTAGGCAAAAGTTAAGGGGGTGGCCTGCTGAGTCGAAAACTTGAAAAGGCGATTCAGGCAAAAGCAAAGGCCGAGCGGTCCGCCAAGTTGGAAATCCAAAAAGGGGGACTTGGTTGTGGTAAGATTGGGTTCACGCCAGAAGAATTATATCGATCTCTGAAATCGCAGTAGGTCAGGCAAAAATAACAACGATTCCTGAAACTAGGGACATTAATTTCTAGCAATCGAAAAGTTGATAGAAAGATATATGAAGTATTACTGTCTTAAAAATAAGTGAAGATGTTTATCAATGGAGAAACATTCTTTAAAAGAGGCTAGCCTAACCCAAAAGAAAATACTGATAAGTCAGAAGCATCATAGGATTACTTGAGTAATATTTCTTACTTCGCCATTTTATTGCAAGTACATGTGGTTTTTTTTTATTGTTTTTAAAAAAAATTACGAATTCTATTTTAAGAATTGTTGTAGGGTGCAATTGCTCTGAAAACAGGTTCATTAACAGGTTCTGAGAAACTTGGAAAATGCAAGACTGTCATGAATGGCGAAAAATCTTTGAAGAATGATCTCTGGTCAATGAATAGAAGAAAGTTAGAATGCCTCAAGCTGGGGTAAGTTGCTAATGATGTGGCATCTCATATTCAAGCCTTGAAAGTCCTTTACTTCATTGTGTTATTAATCCTTTGCTTCCAAAGTTATTAAATGGAGATTTCGATAATCTCTGTCAAAACTCAAATTATCATATTTCTCTTCAAACCATTCGAAAGTGATCTCTTATTCTCTTTGAGCGTCATACAAATATGATGTCTCATTTCCTTAGAATCCGTATAAATACAGTGTTCCATTTTCTCTGAGTCCATTCAAAAGTGGTCTCTTATTCCTCTTTGGGATCCATACAAATAGGGTATCTCATATTCCTTGGGAATCGTACAAATATGGTATCTCATCCTTTCTGAGTCTATTAAAAAATGTTCTCTTATTCTCTTTGAGCATCATACAAATGTGATGTCTCATTTCCATGAACTCCGTATAAATACGGTATTTCATTCTCTTCAAGTCCATACAACTGTGTCTCTTATTCTCTTTGAGCATCATATAAATGTGATGTCTCATTTCCTTGGAACCCGTAAAAATATGGTATTTCATTCTCTCTGAGTCCATTCAAAAATGGTCTCTTATTATCTTTGAGCATCATACAAATGTGATGTCTCATTTCCTTGGAATCCGTAAAAATACGGTATTTCATTCTCTCTGAGTCCATTAAAAAATGGTCTCTTAATTCTCTTTGAGCATCATACAAATGTGATGTCTCATTTCCTTGGAATCCGTATAAATATGGTATTTCATTCTCTCTGAGTCCATTCAGAATTGGTCTCTTAATTCTCTTTGAACATCATACAAATATGATGTGTCATTTCCTTGGAATCCGTAAAAATACAGTATTTCATTTTCTCTGAGTCCATTAAAAAATGGTCTCTTAATTTTCTTTGAACATCATATAAATATGATATCTCATTTCGTTGGAATCCGTAAAGATACGGTATTTCATTATTTCTAAATCCATTCGAAAATGGTATCCCATTCCTTCATTGTTGTAGACACCTCATTTTGCTCTACTTTAATCAACAAAGAAGTTAGTGTTCTTGTTATCAGTCTTTTTTCAGTGTTTTTCATTCTCGTGTCCGCTCCTCTTGTTTTCTCGATCTTTTCAGTTATTTCTGTCATGTTTTGCGTCGTCCTGATAATTGTTGAGAGGGGTTGTTCGCAAGAATTAAAGCAAGAGAGAATTGGGACCCGTTTGGTGGGCCCGCATTGAGCATTTGAATTAAATTTGGATCGAGAAAGTTGGCCCATATAAGAAATATCCAAGTTATCTGTGGAGTTTATCATGGATGTTAACGATCAAATTTTATAGGAATAATTGCGCCCAACATGGAGTGGAGTTCACTAAGTTGGAGCAAGCGGACCCGCCTAAATTTTCAATGAATGGATCTCATGGAAAATTCGGCCAAGGAATAGGCCTGGCGTTTGGTTGAGGGATTTAAAAGGGAGTAGCCCACTAAATATGCGTGGGGCCCACTCAAGGTAATTCAATCTTATTCTTCGGGGTCCGTATTGAAACCTAACGGAAAAGATTTGTGGGCCACCAATTAAACAATATGGAGCGATTTAAGAGGTGGTGTAACCAATCCACATGGCAGCCTATCAATTGGACGGCCAAGATCAGCTTGCGGCAATGAATTAGAAGAACGAATCATTTATATGGCAGCCCATTGAAATGGATGGTTCGGATCATCTTATGAATGATCTATAAAATTACCAACTTATACTATGGCCCAATCATTTGGACAGTTGGGATCGCTTCGAAGAAACCAATTCGAGAGGGCCTTGGTCGAATGTGGCATGAGGGGTAGTTTCGCCATTTAAGGTAAATAAGGTTTTTAATCACGTGAATATGCTCTTGGTTCGGTTCCTTTCTATACCCAGGTTGATCTCCATATCATTTTTTTTAACAATATAATGGAAAGAAGAAGAGTGTATATTAATATAAAGAAGGTTGCTGGGAAAGAGGTTGGTTTTTCTCTTGTTGGATTTTAGCAAGGTTCTATAATAAAAAGAGAAGAATAGCAACGATCGGCTGGCTCCACCTAAAAAAAAAAAAAAAGAAGCAATATATATTATACAAAGAAAGTTGCTGTGAGGGGGTCGGGATTTCTTTTTCTTGGGATTTTGAGGAAGGTTATACAAAAAAAAGAAAAAAGAGAAAAAAGGGGGAGAAAGGGAGGAAAAGCGCTAGTCGGTGGGTGGGAGGAGGAAGCTCGGTTTCTTTTTCTCTGAAGAACAGCAGTTCTGAGAGAAAGAAGGGAGGAACGACTCTCTGTCTCTGTTTTTTATCCCTCTCATCTCTCTCGACTCCCGACCCATCCCAAACAGCAGCACTCTCAACAGTTCTTGCTCTCCCTCACTCACCCTCTGTTTCCATTCTCCCTCACCTACTCTCAACCTCTCTATCCCCCTCTCACTCTCTCCCTCTGTTTTTTTCATCACACCCTCTCCCACGCTCAAGAAAACAGAGCACTCTCCATTTTCTCTTAAAACATCTCATCATCTCTCCAAACAGAGCACACTCTCTCTCTCTCTCTCTCTCGGATCCTTCCCCACCCCCTCTAGCCATCATTCTCGATCTCTCATTCTATCTTTATCTCCCTCAATAGCAGCTCTGTAAAATAAAACAAAAAAAGAAAAAAAGAAAAGAACAACAGAAAACAGAGCATCGTTGTTTCTCTATTTTTTTTATTCTCTCTTTTTCTCTCTCCCTCTCTCACTCTCTCTCTCTCTCTCTCATCTCCATCTCTCAACTCCCTCTGTTTCTCACTCTCTCTTAACTCTCCATCTCTCAACTCCCTCTGTTTCTCACTCTCTCTTAATTCTCCATCTCTCAACTCCTTTTCTATCTTACTCACACCCTCTTTCACTCTCTATTTGTCTCTTAACTCTCGAACTCTCTCTGTCAATCTCTCTCTATCACTCTCGCTCGCTCTCATTCTCTCTCGATCCCTCCCTACCTCCCTCTCCTCATCCACAGTAAAAAAAACAAAGAAAAGAAAAGAAGAAGAAAATCGGATCGGATCGCACATCGGCGGGATTTTCGGATTTTTCGGCTCTCGGATTCGGCGAGGATCTCGACTACAGGTACGTACACGATTCTCAGATTTTTCCAGGATTTTTTGGTATTTTTTATGTATTTTGCATGATTTTTAAGCATTTAACTGAATTTAATTGAATATTATATGTGTGTGCTCAAAATCATGATCTGCATGGGTGCTTCAATTCCGTTTCGTCCCGAAATTCAATACAACGATCTATCTAAATAGAGTAAAATAAGTTTCGGATCGGATCGGACATTGGATCAAAGGTTTTTTAGAATTTCAGTAAAGAGTAGAATTTTATTTAAAATAATGGCTGAGAAATTACGAAATTCCAAAATATAGCCATCTCAGGATGATCTATTTTTTGGAATTTTAAATTTTTCTTGTGTTCATCACATCAGAACAAGGTTGGAGGACGTTTTCCGGAGTCGTAATTTTCTCGAAAATCGTGTTTTAAAAATAGAAAACTCTTCAAAAATATCTTTTTGACGAAGAAAAATAAATTATATACTAAACGGATTCGAAAATTAATGAAATTTCGTGAGAAACTAATATGACACTGGTACATTCTACGATGAATTTTTGAGAATTTTTGGATTTGGTTTGGTATATTATTTTATACTTTCTTTGAAAATTATCAGATTTTGGGAGAATTTTTATGGACATCCGATCACCGATAAAATTCTCAAAAATTTTACAGTAGTCTTATATTCTATATTTCTAGTTTCTGTAAAAATTTTAAGTGATTTAGATCTTTTTTCATATGGGATGTAGTGTTAATTCATAATCTAGTCTAAAACTTGAAAAATCCGAAATTGATAGTCAATAGTTTGTAAAATTCATGAAAATATTACAGCATGCTATTGTTACTTATATCTTACTAATGTAGAAATTTCATTGAATTTAGAGTACTATTTCTAGTAGTTTCTGTGTTATTTTTGCAATCTGGTCAATTAATTGTTAAATCAAAATTAAATATGAGCTTAATGTAAAAATCTGTAAAAATCTTCCAGTAAGCTACATCTCATGATATCTTGCTTCTGTAGAAGTTTCAACTCATTTCAAATTCGTTTGCAACAGTTTCACTTGTAAAACCACTCATATGGTTTAAAATTGATAAAATCCATTAAAATATTGAAATTAATTGAAAATCAGTTTAAAGCTTCTAAAAAAACCTTAAAATTCTGTCACATATTAATTCCTTAATCCATTGAAACGGAAATTTTAGGATCTTTAGATTTCCCTGGAAAAATGGCCAGGGCATCCAAAATCATATCTCAATTGCAACCGATCTTTGACAATTTGAATATTTAAGCTATAGCACGTTGTTGGCTCCGAGGTTACTGTCCAGGAAATTCTGAGATATGCCAGGCAATAAGGTGCTATAACCTAAGTATTAAATTGCACAAAGAAAGAGCGCACGATTCCCTTCCTTGGATGCTATTCTGGGCCGAAATTGGTGAAACCTAGAACCATTGGTATTCCTTAAATGTCTATAAACTGAAAATCCTTGAAATCTGAAATTAATTAACTTCAAGAACTGAAATCGATTCATCCCGTGTCTCTCGGAACCGTTGGATTACGGTTTCTGTCATAAGAACTCTTAGAGCCCAATTTAGGAACACTGGTGTCGTGTCTTGTCCTAAGTTTTAGGGACTCTTAGGTTTTAGGAGTCCTAGAGTTAGGAGTCCAGCCTCATCACGTACGTTTGCTATGGATAGCAACCATGCCCTAGGTCTAGTTACACTAGTCACCCAATCTTTTCCTAGGACAAGCCTAGTAAACTAGGATGTAGGCTAATCTGCATTAGTCTAAGGAACAACTTGCATTAAGATAAGAATCATATAGCATCTTAGATGAAATCTTAGGATAATAAAATTCTCAACTTGGATTAAATAACTCCTCTTAAAACTATTGAAACAGTCAAATCAGTATAGATCGGTGTCTTAGTTGAGTTAGGCATAAGTAGCTTAGCTTAGGTGCACCGAACTACGTCGACTCTGATCCCAGTGAGGCTTGGGTACGTAGGCAGCTTGGATGTCTGATGGCATACCAACCGCGAGTCGGTTCCACAACAAATTGTGGGGTTTTGTATATTAATTTTCTTGTATATGCTTAATCAAATCACTTAGGATTTTCCATGAAATTATAATTTTAGGAGGACTGTCACTTAGATTGAATCCAGACAAATAAAGTAATCAAGATACACATTTAGGATTCACATTGAAATTAGATCATAGGATGCATGTCACATAGTTCGCACATTAACATAGAGTTGAATGAGCCATTTAAAATAAATTTAAAAGAGTTAGCTTTTGGAATCGAAGACCGACTATCGGGCAGGAATGGTGCATGTGGTGGATAAATCCCCATACCTTCCATTCTTGTAACCAGGTAGCGAGTCTAGATTTCTGGTTAATTATGGGTCCTAGATCCCACATCTAGGTGGCGACTCTTCAGTCTCTTTTGTGTGAAATTCGGATTAACTTAGTGATCCCAAGTTCACATAAAAGATGAATTAAAATCAATAATTAGAATGCACACGTCAATCGCGTGGGAACGAGAGACCATGAGAGTGCATGGCGGCTCGCGCCCCACCCCTCTCGCGCGATCAGGTCCCACAATTGTCCGTTCGAAAACGGCGCCGCATCATAATCATCTTTTGTTCTGGATTGCACGATTTTTTCACCCGGAGTGAATCTGATTCTCCGTTATTCTGAACTACCACCTCGTGGTATTTAGAGTAAATCATCATTGATAGCATTCTAATTCTAGGACTTCAACTAGGGTCTTGCATTAGGTTAGGTTGCATGCATTCGCATTTAGGTTGCATTTTATCTAGAGAGCCTTTTGTTGGCAAAACCCTGTACAAAATGGTGTTGTCACTTTTGCTTTGGTATTCAATGACTATGTCATCTCTACCAAAGAGGGGCATCTGTAGACACCCCCATTTTGCTTCCCTTTAATCAACAAAGAAGTTAGTATTTTCCTATAGGTTTTTCAGTGTTTTCCATTTTTGGGTCCATCTCTTACATTTTCTCAACCTTTTCGATCATTTCCACTACGTTTTGTATTTTTCCGCCAAGTTGTTTACAAGAATCTAAACAGGAGAGAAATTGGACCCATTTGGCGGGCCCGCGTTGAGCATTTTGATCAAGCAAGTGTGCCCTGCATTTCTTTAATGGGAAACATGAGTTTTGAACTTATTTGGATCCGAAAAATAAAATCGCTTTCCATTGGTGGTCCATATATTTTCGACCAATATCCGTTGTAGTCCATTAATCAATGATTTGGATCATTTTGGCGGAACAACTTAAGGCTTTGTGACCCATTTGGGCGGTTTGGATCAGCTCATAGGGTTGATTGAGAGGACATAACCAATTTACATTGTTGATTATCAAATGAACGGTTTGGATCGTTTCACGGAAATGATTTTGAGGCATATCTTATTTATATTGTTGAAAGTCAAATGGGCAGTTCGGATCATCCTATGGAGTGGGGCATATTATTTTATGCAAGTGCGAATTTTAATCACAATGGGGAATTCGGTCATGTGTGGGACCCACCTTTTGATGCATCATATTCTACACATCATGATTTGTAGTAGGGCCCACCAACTTCACTTGTACTGGACGTGGGTGGGGTCACCATCAATCTATGCGTATGTGTGGACCCCGATCCGAAGAGGTAGTGAGGTGAGGGAAACTAGTCCCTACACCATCCTCTGGATCATCCATGTGAATGGAGAGCTCTACCAAGGAACTCTCGAAACGGATGCCACCCTCATAGCATAGTACGAGTGGCGATATAAAAAGAAAGAGATATGTCTCGATCAGGAACTGAGGTTCGAAACCGAGACATACCTGAAATAAACTCAGAGTCGCCATCCATGGATATGCCATGGAACCCTAAAATCAAATCCTCTGTGCAATGGATAACCAGAAATATATATGGGTTCGTGCCTGGTTACGAATGGGGAAGGTCTGAGAGCACCCCCGCTTCGTCCGAGTGCAAGCACTTGGTCTCTTATGCCATTTATTATTAACTCTAAAGAAGTTTGGGTAAAAATCATCTGAAATGGGGAACAATCCTCAGGAATCGTCTATCTAAGCATGCATTTCCTGAGGATAAAAATAATAAACACACAAAAAATAAATGAAAGATGTGCCACCTAAGCATAGCTAGATTATGAGTGACAAACCTAATGGGTGTCTAAGTTCTGATGTGCAAACACATACAAGCTACAGCAAAAGGTATAGGATCAGTACGAGAAAGTAAGAAAACACATCAAAACATATAATAACAACATAATAAATCCTAAGACTCTAAATTATTAGCCCGAGTCCTCGGATGGTCTGGTATTCATCCAAAGAAGCCTACGTATCACCGCCTCCACGAGAATCAAGGCAACGTAGTTCTTCGCGCCTATTCTAAGCTAGGATGCCTAAAACACCTAGACCTCTATCTTAGACTCGATCTAAAAGACTGGACTAGTTATTAAAGCTTCTTGAACGATTATTTAAATTCCAGTGAATTGTAGATTTTAGGACACCCTATATGCCTTAACTAAATGCTAGTTAGCCCTAAGCTAATGCAGGTGGTTCCTACAACCTATGCGTAACTAGGCTGTGCATCCTAAGGAAAACAATGGGATCATTAATGCATCCTAGACCTAGTCATCAGTCGGCGATATTAATCGCCAACTGACCGGACGGAGGCGCTCCTAGCTAGGACAAACTCCTAACTCTAATACAAACACACAACAAGCAACAACAAATCAAAGACAAACCCTAACTCTAAAACCCCTCATCTAAGACAAAGCCCTAACTCTAGAGGAAGATCTTGTTGAAAACAAGGTTTTGAAGAAAAATGGGGTAAAACATTTATTTACAAAGTTTGGCTGGACCTGGGATATGGATCCCAAGCTGCACTACGTACCTCGTGGAAGAGGATCAAGCCAACGTAGTTCGAAACGAACTCTCTACCTAACAAACACTTACAGCAAATCAACTATTTTTTATGTTTTAAGTTTTTAATGTTTTTGAGATTTTTAATGATTTCAATGTTTATGGATTTTAAAATTTCTGATGTTTTCATCCTTTTGGCCAAAGACCGGAGGGAAAATACAAAAAACAACACCCTAGGGACAAACCCTAGGGTGAATAAGGAAAACTATGCTCTAAAAATACCGTTATAAGAGCAAATGAGTCAAAGACTCTCTAATAACAGCACAAAGGGAGCAACCGAGTCAAAGACTCTCTAATAAAAGCAACTAGAGGATAAATGAGTCAAAGACTCTCTAAAAGAAAATGAAAACACGATTCGAAGACTCTCTAAGAGAGAAGAACACACGAGTCAAAGACTCCACTGACAACAACTAAAGGATACACGAGTCAAAGACTCTCTAAGAGATGAAAACACGAGTCAAAGACTCCACTGACAACAACTAAAGGGTAGACGAGTCAAAGACTCCCTAAAAGAGAAAAGGAAACACGAGTCAAAGACTCCACTAACACCAACTAAAGCATAGATGAGTCAAAGACTCTCTACAAGAAAAGGAAACACGAATTTGCATACTTGGCAGAGGTAAAACACCCAACCGGGCCGGACAGCTACCTAGCCATAGGTTGCAACAAATGTGCAACCCAATACCCATAAGGATAGGGGTATGTTGCCAAGCCGAGTAAAGTGTTCTCCCAAAACCAAACGATGCACAGAGAGGAGGACTAACGAGAGAATGAGACCGGGCGGGTCTTCCAAACACACACAAAGATGGGCTCCAAGTAATCTTAATATTGTCCTTGCAAAGGGGGAAACAAGGCTAAGACAACTAATTGAGAGGATTCTACAAATAAGACCAAGCAGGCCTTCTAAAGGCTAATTACTTAAAAAGCCAAGACAGATGACTCCCTAAACATCAATAAAGATCAAATGAGTCAAAGACTCCCCTGATAACATCATCACACAAACGAATGATTCAAAGGCTTTCTAAATGAGGCAAAGCATGCCTCCTATGGGTACACCCTTTATAAAAATCAAAGAAACCTCCTTGAGGTTAAGCTAAAAAAATGAGGCTTGCTTCCAAAGAAGGATTGTCTAACGAGACAGAGTATGTCTCCTAGTACAGGTTATAATATCTAAAGAAGTATAATCAGAAATTCAAAAGACTGTGCTAGTCTAATCAAAATAGAGAAGGAAAAGGCTACCAGGTAATCTTAAATTTCCATTCAATTATTATAAAAACAAATCAAGTATTAGCAAAGTATGATTTACAACTAAAGAGTGCACAATCTGTAAGAATAGCAATCATAAAATGATTAACAACATTGATTAGTCCAGACCAGCCGCTGGATAGCCTAATAAAGTAAAAAAAAACAATATAAAACACTTCAATGCCAACCACAAACCCCAATAAGGGGACTCCAATGAAATCAGATGATGCCAAAGTAATCATCTGATATCATATACACATGATAATATTTCAATATCCCGCCTTGAAATCAAACAGTACTCATATCGATAACATCGAATAGAGTAGTCATCTGATTTCCTTCTTCAATTAAACAATTTATTTAAATAAAAGAGAAACGAATATAATAAACTTCTAGATCATAAAGCAACGAATTAAACCTTGATTTAAAGTTAAATTCTCAAGATAATTTTTCTATTGAAGCAATTTCTCATGGATTCCATAATTTATGCTAACAGATTTTCATATTTTCATATGAGATTAACAAGAGATACAAAGACATCTCTATTTATAATTACAACATGCTCAATCTAAAGATCCAATTTAAACAACATCAAGCACACCTAAACAAACATAAACACACTTACCATGCTGCTGTCCTGTTACATGAGAGAATAGCCATATATTAGAGTGATGAATTAGGGGATAACTTGACTGACTTAGGGGGGGGGTTATAACAGGGGCTGAATCTGTGCCAACAAAGGTTGAATCATGAGTTGATTCAGTGCGCGAACATGTGTTGAACAGACACAGATTTGTGTGTGTGCATTGTGTGTTGAACAGAGGCATATTTGTGTGTGTGCATTGTGTCAAACACAGACAGATTTATGGGCAGAATCTGTGCAAAAACTGGGACAGATTTATGGACAAATTCTGTGCAAAAACTAAACATGAAATGTGGGCAGATTCATGTGTGAAACATGGACAGATTTGTGACATGAATCTGTGCTAAACAAAGACAAATTTATAGGTGAAAATTGTGCTCAAACAAAAGGTTGAAGTGAGTGAAAAGAGAAGTGGTGGCTGCCATGGGCATCACTGTGATTACACGATAGAATAAGGGCTCTTATGTGTTAACACAGGGGCTGGAATGGGACAGATTTGCGCTGAATTATGTCAAAATTTGGGACAAATTTGTGCATAGAAAATGGGCAGAATTTGCAGGCTAAAATGATTCTAAAAACTGGGTAGCAACATGGCTGAATTTGTGTGCAAAACAGGGGCAGAAATTTGTACAGAAAATTGGTTAAACCTGTGCCAAAACAGGGTAAATTTATGAGCAGAAATCTGTGCAGATTTATGGACAGAAATCTGTGCAGAAAATTGGCCAAAACAAAGCAATTTTATGGGCAGAAATCTGTGTAGATTTATGGGCATAAATCTGTGCAGAAAATTGGCCAAAACAGGGCAGATTTGGGGCTAAAAGATGGGCTTAAACAAGGACGGATTTGGGTTCAAACCTGGGGCAGCAATGGGTATCCAATCAAACCAAACTCTCAATTATAAAGTATATAAACTTAAGGGACAGCAGCTATGTGCTTTTGAAACAAGTGAAGATCACACATGTGAACTGATCAGTTAATAAAAGCAACACTATGGCCAGTTTATATCCAAAGTCCAATGATACTTAATGATAGAACCTATTAAGAAATGCAATTACCCAAGTGTGATAGGACTGTATCACAGATGAATTAAAATATGTATCATCTTATTTCAACCATCCAAACATCATGTGATTCTATCCATGTTCTGTCACCAAAGTTCATTTTAAAACTAAAGAAAATATGCAAATATCATCGTCAATTAAATTCACACAAACTTACACACTTGAGAACAAAAATATCTTTTCCTTATGCTAGATGAGATGGACCAAAATAATATTTTCAGATTATATGTTTCCACTCAATTTCAAGGTTTATAAGAATATGGTAGAGCTTTAACCAACAAAGGATAGCTCATTTTCAACATGAACATACATATTCACATAACATATATACCTACACACAGTTATATGCGCATGTTCGCACACAGTTACACAATCAACCAATCTTCTTTTCTTTTGATGATTAGATGCCAAAAGATTGAAATAATTTTCATAAAAGAGATGAGCCAAATAAAATAGAAAAGGAATAGCCATTAGAGTGTAGTTGAACAGAACATGATTATTGTAATATCTCTTCTCAAAGAAACAGATAGACAAATTCTTTCTATTACTTATGAAGATTAACCAAATCAATTTGCAATACTTTCAATCAAGGTCAACACTCTAAAAAAAAATGAAAATCGATACTATCATTATCATTTCTAAAAAAAATTGAACAAATTCTAAAAATTATATATATATATATAAACCTGAGAATATACTCTTAATCCAGACTAACTTGCTAGATTTGATTTTTTTACAAGAGAATATTATCCAGCAAAAATGTAAAGTCAAACCACGACTTAATAATACTTTTTTTTAGAACCAGAAATCATGACTGACTAAAAATCAAAATTATGATCCATCACATAATCAAAGCATCTTTCGATTTACGAAGTAAACAGAGTAAATCACTAGATCAATCATTCAAAATCTATATAAAAAAAAAAATGGTTCTAGCCTGACTTAAAGAAATTTCTATCTTAATGAAGAAATCTACGCCTAATCTTTTGCAAGATTATATTAACATTGACAATTTTTTAAAATAGATGAACATGCTAAATAAATCTGATTACATAGAGTTTATTATACATTCAATCACTTCTATTAACAGAAAATTTGAGATTCAAATCATAAAAAAATCATGAATAAATTTCTGGTGAGAATACCTCATAAATCAACATAATTAATATGCTAAATACTAAATAAATAACATAACCAGAAAAACACTCTAATCTAAAAAAAAAAATCTTACAGATCTGAAAATATGAATACTTACTTGCTGATAATGACAAAAATTTGTCAAGAATGAACTTCAATTGAAAGCATTCGAGCTCAAATCGAGATTACAAAATCTTGATCTAATCCTTCTCTCTCTGCAACCTTCTCTTGATCTCCTTTGACTTTTCTTCAATTTTTCTCAAATTCCTTTCCTCACGCTTGATCAGATCAGGAAATTCTAAGAATAGATCCAAGGCTTTAAGAATAAAAGCTAGAATTGACCGAATTCTAGCTTGACTATCGGAGAGGATAAAAGCAAGATTTTCCTCTATGATGCAGATAAAGGATCCTTGAGGAAGAAGAAGAACTAGATGATCGTAAGCATGATGATAGGGCTTCTAATTGGGTAAAAAAAAATGGAGTTAGGGTTAATCGAAATTGAAACTTGCTGAGACGATTTTGGAAGGGTGAGAATCAGATCTGAGTTGTAACGGAGAAAAAGAGAGTGAGAAATAGAACTAGAGGATGAGATGAACACAGATCTAAAATTTGAGGAAGGCAAAGCTTTAGATCTGAGATTTGAGGCAAGGATGTGAAGCTAGGGTTTGGAAATTCTGAAATAGAACAGCAAGGAATGGAAAGAAAAGAAGATTAGATGGAAGCGATAACTGTAAGAGAATGATCAAGAACTAGTCTGAGCTAGATCGAAAAATCTACGGAATTTTGACCGGAATCTAACAAATCTAATCAGAGAAGACGATCGAAGTAGGGGATCGGAAAATATTACCAGGATCTGATACGCTTGGCCTGATAAGATGCTCGGTGAAGGAGATCGGAAATTTAGATTGAAGAACAAATGGATCGGAGCTCCGATCAAGGCAATTAGAAAAAAGATTCCTCCTCTTTCTCTCTCAGATCTCTCCTTCTTTCTATTCCCGACTCTCTCTCTCTGCTTTGGATCGGAAGTAGAGTTTCTGAGAAATGATCGGAGAAAAACGATCGGTGAAGGAGGAGAATGAAAAAGGATAACCTCAATCTCTCTTTGCTCTTGCTCTCTCTCTTTTCTCGGATTTTCCACGAAGATGAACAGTACTCCCTATTTTCGTTTTTTGATTTTTTTTTATATATAAAACAAATGTGTTGATAAACGTACTCCCACTTGATGGGCGCACAATTACTGATGAGGCGCGCCCGCCAATTTTGTCCTATTCGGCTTGGGCGCGCCCATCACAGGATAACTCACCCCTCTTCTCACTTGGACACCCCCTTCAGCAGATAATTCACCCTCCTTTTGATCTACACTGCGCACCTTCTCTCGGCTCGTTCACTGAGCAAACGCGCTCGGATCTCGATGAAATTTTGCAGGGACCTTGCTAGGATCTTACCCTAGCTTAGGGTGAATTTTGAGGCCCTAATTCACTCATTTGATGGGGTTTTGCACAAAATAGGAAGGTTTAGGGCACGGTCAAAATGGGGTGTCTACAGTATGTGGATCCACCATTACCCATGTATGGCACCACCATTATCCATGTAAGAGTGGTGCCACCATCACTCATGACGTATGGGGCCATCACTCAAATCCATGCATGTAATGGGGATGACCACAACTCAAGTTTTCGATCATTTTCTTTTTTTGGTTACCCCATCTTCATGCCTTAGGTTTGGTAATTCCACTCCAAAAAATCGGCAATGTTTCCCCATTCCATGTGCAACCTTATTATGGAAACTCTCTTCATTCTAAGATTTAAGGCAATTAATTCCCACCCAACCAAACGAGTAACAATTTTTGGGAAAGCCATGTGTCGTTATTTTTGGGAGAAGATTTTTATAAGAAAAGAAAAAAATAAAGGGCTCATTTGGATATCTCATTCTCTTTCTAATAGCATGGTGCAATTTCCTCTCTCTCCCCCTCATGGATATCCGTATACCATAGTGGTGTGCACCAATCAAATTCGTTTTGCTTTTTCTTGGGCAGCATTTACAAACACAAAGGGCATTCGGTCATTTTGTGGATTGGCATATTTTAAACTATGGCAATTTCTATTTCACATGTTTTGACATTTGGCAACTCAATTTCTTAATATCCTATTGTTTTGACAACACATCTCTCGGGGATGATTCAGATGAAGTGGCAATAAGGAATATCTCAAATTAAAAGTTGTTGAATTAGCAATTGCACCCATCACAGTTGATAGTTCCTACTATTTATCCACCTTGTTGACTCGTATAGGAACATGGAGGGACTGAAATGGATGGAAAGTTGGTGCTAATATCAGGAATTTAGCTTAATTAGAAACGTGGCAAGTATTTGGGCATAAAAAAAGAAAAAGAAAAAGAGAAGCAACATGCTACTTGTGTGTTTTATAAGATTGGAAGCTTACCTCACTCAGAGAAGTGGCTGAAATTAGCAAATTCTTACCAAGTGTGGACTCAAAAGGTTTGAAATTCCAAGGGTGGTCCCGAATTGGCAACAAATGAGGAGGGAAGAATTAGGTTTCTAACAAGTTTTACCTCTTTTGAAAACTCAAACCCAATTTTGGAAATTAAGAGATCAACAATAAGATTCGAGCACGCAAGTTAAATCTAAAGTGCAAATGCAAATAAAGAGCAAGAGTAAGAGAGATTGCACCCGAGATTTAAAGTGGTTCGGTCCTCCAAACGCGAGGCCTACTCCACTCCACCAACCAAACCCGTTGATGACTTCACTATGTGATTTTCTTAACTCCGGCGAAGATCGGTGCCGATTACAAATTCCGATTACCTTTAACCTTGGTGGCAATCTTCATCACGGAGAGTGGGCTACGCTTCTCCGAACACTCGCCCGATACAAGTTCTTTGAGTAAGAAAGAAAGAACAAAAAATCCCTCACAAGGGTTTACAAAGTGTAGAAGATGTACAAATTTAGCCTATGATCCAAATCCTAATCTTTAGAGGATGAGAGGCATAATCAAGTTTTTATTCACTCTTTGAATGTTCAAGTAAGGTTTTAGAGTGTTAGGATTTCTTATTTGGAAGTTGGGAATACCCATATATATAGAAAAACTCAAATATGACCGTTTGGTGGCATAGTGGTAATTCTGGAGAAAACACCAACGGATATAAATCTGACCGTTATTAGTGTTCTCGGAGTTCCGAGAATATTTCTCGGAGTTCCGAGAATTCTCGGAGTTCCGGGAATACAAACAGAAGATGAAAAATGTCTACTGGACCAAATCTCGGAGCTCCGAGGATTTCTCGGAGTTCCGAGCTCGGAGATCTGAGAATTCTCTCGGAGTTCCGAGAAGCCTATGTTGAGCAGATTTTTTCTTCTATTTTTTTGGGCTTCCAATTTTACACCAACTTGGGATTGTTATGAGGGTTCCACATAGTTGGAACACCACAAGGACAATCTCTTATACATTTAGGGTGTGTGAGATTAACTTAATTATGCCTTTCAAAATCCTAAACTAGGATTGGATCTTAATACAATCTAATGTAACTTTGATCTTCAATGGATTCTTGAACTTTTCATTTGTCTTGGACTTCATGATGTGGTCCAATGAGATCTTCTTGGCCTCAATCCAAGCAATGTTGTCTTAGCACCAATGTGATCTACAACTTAGACAATCAAACAGATTAGTGATCATAAATCACTTGTGTATTGGAATCATCAAAATAAGATGAGAATGCCAAGGTGAAAACCATTGGGCTTACAATCTCCCCCTTTTTGATGATGACAAGCACAAGAGATTTTCCAATTAAAAGCATACATATTTTCCTTATACTAGAATTCTCTCCCCCTTTGGCATCAATAAAAAAGATTGGGGTAAAAGAGAAACAAAGGGATGAAATATTCAATTTAAAGCTCCCCCTTTTTTAAGGAAAAAGACAAACCTAGAACTCCCCCTATTTAGAATTTTTATTCAACATAAGAGGGGATATTTTAATTATCCATAGAAAGATATTCAATTTTAGAGCAAGCCCCTAATCTAAGCACATATGATGAAAATCATATGGGGGCTTTGGGAACCCAAGATTTCTTGGTTCCACCATTATCCCTAATCTTAGATGCACATTGGAATTGGTAGTGACCATTAATTCCACAATAATAGCATCTAACATGAGGGTTAGATAAACTAGTCCTATCATAATGTGTATGATTAGGTCTTTGACTACCTTTCTTTAAGATTATGTCAATTATTTTATCTCCATTTAAGAATTCATGGAGACATAATCTTAACCTTTCATTTTCATTATGAAGATGGGTTATTTGATTTAGAAAATCATTAAATTCATCTTCATAAGATTTGGAAGAGCTTGCCACATCTTGGAGTTTTGCAATTTGGCAAGTTTTCTCATCCAAACAACCCTTAAGGGTTTCAATCTCAAGTTTAAAATTTTCAAGTTGTGCTTCAGATTTGGAAGAAGATTCATTTTTCAAAAAATTAAGTTCATTTTCTAATTTTGAAATGGATTGCTTTTGAACTTTATTTTTAGAAATTTGAGAGTGCAAGGTTAAGCACAATTCAGCATATGATATTTTTTCACTATCACTACTAGATGAATAACACGAGGGGTTAGAGTTTACCTCACCTTCATGGGTGAGTGCCATGAAGCAAAGATCATCTTTCTTTTCTTCCCCTTCGCTTGAGCTTTTGCCCGAGGTGCTCAAAGCATCCCAACCGGTGGCAAGAGCCTTGTGCTTCTTCCATTCCTTCTTTCCCTTGTATTTTGAGGAAGATGACTTGAGAAGAGGACAATCCGGTCTTTTGTGTCCAATCTTCTTGCAATTGAAACATCTTAAGGCTCCCTCAACATCACTTTCTTCTTTCTTCTTCTTTTTATCCTTTTTATGCTTCTTTCTCCATAAGCTTTTAAATTTTCTTAAAGCTTCTTCTTCATCGCTATCCGCCTCGCTAGAGGATGATGAGTTCACTTTGGAGGCTTTTAGAGCTAGAGATCGACTCTCTTTTTCTTTCTCTTTCGGCTTCTTCTCCTCTTGTCGGCTAGTGAGGAGCATCTCATGGGTGATGAGAGATCCTACAAGCTCCTCCATGGTTAGCGTCTTGAGATTCTTTGATTCTTGTATGGCGGTTACCTTTGGATCCCAATATGGAGAAGAGACCTAAGCAACTTACTCACAAGCTCATCAGTAGGATAAGATTTACCAAGATTTGCTAGTTCATTAGAAATTTTAGAAAAACGGGTATACATTTCGGAAATGCTTTCGTTTTGATCCATTCTAAACATTTCATATTTGCTCTTTAACAAGTTTATTTTGAAATCCTTGACTTGTGATGTTCCCTCATGGGTAACGGCAAGTGTATCACAAATAACCTTGGCGGAATAAAAAAGAGCAACTCGATTAAACTCCTCCGTAGATAGGGCACAAAATAAAGAATTTATAGCTTTGTAATTTAAATTTGCATGCATTTTCTCTACGACATTCCATTCTTCAAATGGTTTGGAAGGCAACATGTATCCATTTTCAACAATGTGCCAAAGTTTCACATCTATCGAAAGAAGATAGATGCGCATCCTTGTCTTCCAATGTCCATAGTTGGACCCATTAAAGAAGGAAGGTCTAGTTGTGGAATGGCCCTTCGGAAGTCCGGTTCCATTTCTATCCGCCATTTCACAATTAGAAAGTTGCCAAAGATTTCTAATGATCTTTCCCTTGTTAAAATTTTTAAATAAAAATTTACCAAAGATTTTAAGAAAACGAAAATCTTTTAAGAGCCAAGGCTCTGATACCAAGTGAAATTCCAAAGGTGGTCCCGAATTAGCAACAAATGAGGAGGGAAGAATTAGGTTTCTAACAAGTTTTACCTCTTTTGAAAACTCAAACCCAATTTTGGAAATTAAGAGATCAACAATAAGATTCAAGCACACAAGTTAAATCTAAAGTGCAAATGCAAATAAAGAGCAAGAGTAAGAGAGATTGCACCCGAGATTTAAAGTGGTTCGGTCCTCCAAACGCGAGGCCTACTCCACTCCACCAACCAAACCCGTTGATGGCTTCACTATGTGATCTTCTTAACTCCGGCGAAGATCGGTGCCGATTACAAATTTTGATTACCTTTAACCTTGGTGGCAATCTTCACCACGGAGAGTGGGCTACGCTTCTCCGAACACTCGCCCGATACAAGTTCTTTGAGTAAGAAAGAAAGAACAAAAATCCCTCACAAGGGTTTACAAAGTGTAGAAGATGTACAAATTTAGCCTATTATCCAAATCCTAATCTTTAGAGGATGAGAGGCATAATCAAGTTTTTATTCACTCTTTGAATGTTCAAGTAAGGTTTTAGAGTGTTAGGATTTCTTATTTGGAAGTTGGGAATACCCATATATATAGAAAAACCCAAATATGACCGTTTGGTGGCATAGTGGTAATTCTGGAGAAAACACCAACGAATATAAATCTGACCGTTATTAGTGTTCTCGGAGTTCCGAGAATTTTTCTCGGAGTTCCGGGAATACAAACAGAAGATGAAAAATGTCTACTGGACCAAATCTCGGAGCTCTGAGGATTTCTCGGAGTTCCGAGCTCGGAGCTCCGAGAAGCCTATGTTGAGCAGATTTTTTCTTCTATTTTTTTGGGCTTCCAATTTTACACCAACTTGGGATTGTTATGAGGGTTCCACATAGTTGGAACACCACAAGGACAATCTCTTATACATTTAGGGTGTGTGAGATTAACTTAATTATGATTTCAAAATCCTAAACTGGGATTGGATCTTAATACAATCTAATGTAACTTTGATCTTCAATGGATTCTTCAAGTCTTCATTTGTCTTGGACTTCATGATGTGGTCCAATGAGATCTTCTTGGCCTCAATCCAAGCAATGTTGTCTTAGCACCAATGTGATCTACAACTTAGACAATCAAACACATTAGTGATCATAAATCACTTGTGTATTGGAATCATCAAAATAAGATGGGAATGCCAAGGTGGAAACCATTGGGCTTACAAGGTTGCCAAAGGAACCTTTGACCGAACCTTCTCTCTAACTCTCATAACTCTTACTCACACAACCCTCTCTCACTCTCAGAACCCTCTCTCATTAACTCTCAACTCTGGGTTCTCTCCTTTCTCACAAGAATTGCAGCCCTCTCCTTTTCCTCTGATAAGTGCATACCTCTCTCATTCTTTCTTCTTCTAGTGGAGCAAGCTGTCTTTCATCACTTCTTGATTGAACGTCGAAACGGCTCACATTTGGTGATTCTTGGGTTTTTCTAGAACGTATAAAAGGGTGCAACAAAGTGTATACCTCGGATTTACGCACCCTAGAGACGAGGAGCGCGATCAACGGTAGGTTCCTCTATTTTTGTAAGATCAAAACTAGAAAAGCATGCTTAGGGCCATTTCTTCTTTATTTTCTTCATGATTTTCGTAAAAGCTATCATGCATGATTTTGATGGGTCAGTTTATTTAATTATCAATTTTGGTAAAAAAATGAATCGTTATATGAGAAATTGGGTATTTAACCGATTGGGATATCTAGTGGCTTTTGAATCGTTTTTACAAAGTGAGTGTTTTAAAACCAAGGGTTTTTTGCGAATACATGTTTTCTGAGTCTTAATGTGGTTAAAATAGCACTGAAAATCTAAAAATTCAAGTAGATTTCATTTGTTTTGATGGCTCAAAAATTCGTTTAAATAATACCCTGAAATAGGATTTTGATGGTTCTAAAAATCGTTCATATAACAAAACCATTCAAAACTGATTGAAATTTAGTCATCAGTAGATTTTTAATGTTCAAATATCATACAAAAAGTTTCAAAAGATTTGGAGTTTATTTATTATTTTTACTGGAATTGTTTTGATAAAATCATTGATTGTCATGTATATGAAAGACATATCATTAAACAAACTCCTTAAAATCTGAAATTGGGTATCAAGATGAAATGACCAGTCAGAATCATGTTGTGAATTTCTCGGAAATTTTGGGTATATTTTAGTATTTGTTATTGATTTTTAATTGCTCTGACCAGAACATGAATACATCTTTTAAAAATAGACAATTGTCGAAATAATATCTGAATGTTTTCTCATAATTTTCTATTTGTCCGAGAATGGTCTAATAAAAGTTTGGTTGGATTTGGAATTAATTTGCTATATTTGTTAGTGTAATGTCATCAATCTGACCCGAAAGTGGAAAATCAATTAAACATCGAATTTCAATCTTTAAAATCATGCAAATTTAAAGCAGAATATATTTTTCAAGAATACATCATATCTTAAAATTTCTGGAACAGATAACTTAATTAGCTATAGGCTTCTTTGTAAAATCATTAATCTGATCCAATTGTGATAAATTCATTTCAAAATCCAAATTAATTCAAAGCACCTTGAAAATTTTCAGAGAACTCTAAATTTTTTCATAATGTATTCAATCACTAAGCTATCTGAAACAGAAATCTTAAGAGTAATAGATTTCCTTTGTAAAATAACATGCTAGGATAATTTAGATGCCGAGATCGTAACCATAATCGTATACTAATTGTGATTGATCTAGCATAATTGGAGTGGGTAAATTATAGTATGTTATTGGCTCCGAGGTCCACTGTCCACGAAAATCCTAAGAAATATGCCAGGCAATAATATACTATAACTTACGTGCTAAATTATACGAGGGTCGAGAGCACGATTCCATTCCATGGTTGCGATTCAAGGCTGAAACTTGCGAACCATAGAGCCTTTGGTATTCCTTAGATGTTTAGGAATTGAAAATCCTTGAAATCGAAAATCATCAAGTTAAACAAATTGAACTAACTCACTCCATGTCTTTCGGAACCGTTGGATTGCGGTTTCCATCGTAAGAACCATTAGAGCCCCATTTAGGAACACTTGTGTCCTATTGTGTTCTAGGTTTTAGGGTGTCCTAGAGTTACGGAGTTCAGCCTCATTACGACCGATTGCTATTATTAGCAATTGAGTCATAGATCTAGTTACACTACTTATCCCTTTTCCCATAGGACAAGCCTAGTTACCTAGGATGCGGGTTAACCTGCATTAGTCTAAGGGACAACTTGCACTTAGATAGGATCATATAGCATCTTAGATGAAGTCTTAGGATAATAAAAGATTCAACTTGAACTAAATAGTTTCTCTTAAAACTGTTGAAACAGTCAAATCAGTCTAGATCGGTATCCTAGATAAGTTAGGCATAATTAGCTTAGTGTAGGTGCACCGAATTACGATCGACTCTGATCCCAGTAAGGCTTCGGTACGTAGGCAGCTTGGATGCTTGATGGCATACCAATCACGATTCGGCCCCACACACAAATGGTGGGGTTTTGTATATTAGTTTTCTTATAAATTCTTAATTAAAATATGTAGGATTTCCCTCAAATTAGCATTTTAGGAGAACTTTCACTTAAATTGAATTCAAACAAATTAAGAAAATCAAGATACACATTTAGGAATTATATTGAAATTAGATCTTAGGATGCATGTCACATAGTTCGCACATTAATATAGAGTTAAATGAGCCATTGAAAAGAAATTCAAAAGAGTTAACTTTTGGAATTGAAGACCGCTTATCGGGCAAGAATGATGCATGTGGTGGTAACTCCCCATACCTTCCATTCTCGTAACCAGGTAACAAGTCTAGAATTCTGGTCAATTATGGGTCCTAGATCCCTCATCTAGGTGGCGACTCTGTCACTCTCTTTTGTGTGAAATTCGGATTGCCTTAGTGATCCCAAGTTCACAGAAAAGATGAATTAAATCACACCTTGCTAGGCTCGGCGGCTTACCCCTGTCCTTATGTGGTTGCACGTTTGTTTGCACCCTATGGCTTGGTTGCTGCCTACTTGGTTGGGTAATTAAAATAATTAATAAAAAGCAAACGCCATTCGCGTGGGTATGAGAGACCAAGAGAGAGCGTGACGCCTCACGCGCTCGCGACCCTCTCGCGGGATCGGGTCCCACATGGGGTGAGTGCGATTTTGGAGGGGTTTTTCTTTTCTTCTTTTTTTTGTCGTTGTTGGGGGTCTTGGGGGCCCGGGCCTGCGTGCCCTTATCTTTTGTCTTTACTCTCCCCCTCCCCCCTTTTTTTTTGTAGGCCTGTGGGCCGGAAGGGAATGGTTATGAATGGCTCTCTTTTTTTCAGTGTTTACGACTTGTGCTTTATGCTTCCTTTCCCTTTGCATAGTAGCCGTAATGTTTCGAGCGGAGCGGTAGTAAGACCGGGCCTTTGCCGTGCGGCTCGAGCCCTTTTCGCTGAGCTTGATCTATTATTTTTTTCTGGTGGCATTGTATGCAGGGCTCTCGTGATGGGTCCCGGGCCTTTTTTGACCGTACGCGGTATTTTCCATCTTGTGGAATTGTATGTCGGGCCCTTGAGATAGGTTCCGAGTTTTCCTCGACCGTACGTGGTATTTCCCATCTTGTGGAATTGTACGCCGGGCCCTTGTGATAGGTCTCGAGCTTTTCTCGACCGTTCGTGGTATTTTCCGTCTGGACCCTTCCTTCCCCTTGGGTGAGAAAAATTTAGGGATGGCTTGCTGGGGAAGTCACTTAGCGGCAGGGGTAGCAACGTCTTTTCATTTGGGGGTATGGCGCTTTGATTTTTGGCAGTTCCCTCGAATTTCCCAATCGGCGCCACGTGTGCAAATCCCATCGGATTAGAAGGAAGGAAAGGGAGATCAATCGACGTGTGTCGAAATCCTAGCTCTTCTTTTTAAAGCCTTTTTGGGGATTTCATTTTTGTCTTATTTCTTCGTCTTCCTTGGGTGAAACGGGCTTTCTTCTGCAGGGGTTTTTCTACGTGTTGCTCTTCACCAACTTCTTCTGCCCTGGTGAGTTCTTTGCTTTTTATTCCGTCCGGCATTTGATTATTTTACGATGTCTGTCGCAACCGGTTCTTAGAGTCTGTCTTCCGAGTCGGTAGAAGTAGTAGAGATGGCTCTGCCAAGGAAAAGGAGGTGGTTGGTAAGGGGCGGGGGCGGTGACTCTTTAGATGTACAGCTGCCCAGGGAGTCGGAGAATAGCTCCGGGGCTCCTGGATCATCGTTGGGGGCCGCTCCCTTGGAATCTCCTACTCAAGTCTCTTCCGCTCGTGAGGCGGAGATTAGGGACATTCGGTCTGGTGCCGTTATCCGTCCTGGTCGGGTGACGTGTTATAGGAATACTTTGGGTGAATGGGCGACGGAGAAGATTAGGAGGGAGTTTCACATTCCTGATGATTATGGGATTAGGGTTCCTTCCTCTGCGGAGGGGGTGTGTGAGAGTATCACGGAGGAAGAGGTAGCTTTCTATGTGAAGGCTTTTCGGGCAGGGATTAGGTTTCCGCTGGTGAAGGGGGAGGACAGCTGGTTGTATCTGACCCAGCGTCTGCAGGTGAAAATTGCGGCGAACTTGCCTTCTTCCATTAAAAGGTGGAAGGAGGAGTATGTGTTCATTATCCCTCCGTCAGACGCTGGTTGGGGCTTTCCTCGCTCTTGGAGACGCTCCGTTGAGTGGCGAAGGAAGTCCCTCCCTGACGAGTCCGATTGTAGTAAGTTTGACTTGGGGAAGCTCGTCTCGGGAGGCTATCGATGTTTCCGAGTTTAGATGGGAGAGGGGTTTGAAGAGGCTTGGTTTGCTTGGAACTTTGGAGAGGAGGGCCCGCTGTACGGGCGACGAAATGGGGGAGAGCTCCACCAGTCTCCGCGGTGAGCTTTTTTCCCTGGGTTTGTTCATATGTGCCTTGAGCATGTATTTTTTGTTGTTGTTTTCCTTTGCTCTGAGTGGTCGTTGTTCTCCTGCTTTTGGCAGCAGGTATGTTTTCTTCCAGTGATGCTGGCAGGGGAAAGGGGATCGCGGCGGCGACGAAGGGTCTGGTGAGCCGCAGGAAGATTCCCTCTGATTTTATGGCCGCGGCCAGGCTGGACCGGTCGCAAACTAGGCCTCCTGTATCCGCGTCGTCTAGCTCCTCTGGACGATCGGTCGGAGAAAAGGGCACGACAAGGTCTCCTCACCCGGAGTTGGAGCCTCCCACCAAGAGGGTTGCCCCTCCTGGCGCTAAACAGGGGAAAACCGGCCGTGTGGCCCATCCTCCAACCTTTACGGAGGATATGCCGAGTCATCTGGAAGGGTCGGTTATGACCAAGCTGCTTCTGGAGTGGATGGAGCTTCCTCTTCAGTGCTACCGGGCGCAAGGGGAACAGTTTAAGCCCGAATGGAAGGTTGGTGTTGAGGATAGCATCCTTGGGAATCCTCGAGTCGGGGTGGAAGTGGCGCTGATGGCCGCCCTCCCTGGCGATGAGGATGAGTTAGAAGGCTTCAGCCGCAGGGCCCTGGGGGCTGGGTACCTTCAGTCGCTGTCCTGCGTAAGCACCGGGTGGCCGGTTTTCTGGCTTGTGCTTTCCCTTTTTGTTGCTTTTGAGACCGCGAGTGGAGATTTCCTAATGGTTTGCTTTTTGCAGTCTCAAAGCTATGCCAGGAAGATGGTGCAGTACCTGCTCGAGGATGAGTCTGAGATAGGTGCTTTCGAGGAGGGAGTCTGGAAGCTGAGTGAGGACTTGGACAAGGCTCGGGCGGAAAAAGTGGCGCTTGATGATACTGTTGCTCAACTTCGGATAGACCTCCGAACAACCGTGGATGGGAGAAGACGTGCGGAACGTAAATTGGTGGAGGCTCGACGGAAGCACGCTGAGGAGCTGGCGAAGGCGCGGGAGGAATTGCGCGACTCCGAGGAGTTTCTCAAGGCCGCGGCCTCATTCAGTGTGGATATTGAGATAGATGTTTTTGCTGAATGCCGGCGGTGTGTTCGTGAGGTCGATGCTTCCTTTCCTCTCGTGAAGTTGATGCATGAGGCCGAGGAAATCGTTCCAGGGGATCTTTTGTTGGCACCAGTGGAAACACCGAAGCCGGTCGGGGATCAGGTGGTTGCCTTAGAAGTTCCTGCAGTCACGGAGACCTCTGAGGGGGCTCGGTGATGCTCGGATGCCCTTTGGATTTTATCTTTTCCCCCCTTTTTTTTGTGGTTCCGCGCTGGGTTTGTAATAACATTTGAACTATGTATATATATATATATATATATATATATATATATATGAGAAAACGGTTCCTACACATATGTGTAGAGAGTTCTCTACACACTAGCTTAAAATACAGTGGGGGCTCACATTGTTTGGGTGATCCAAGCCATCCATTTTAAAGGCCCTCACATAGATAGGGTGTCTACAAAAAATCAGATCCATAGGATCATCCCAACCCTACGATTTGTGGAGGTAAAATGGATGTCTTTAAACCTTCACAAATTAGTCCATTTTTTGTCTCCACAGTTCGAATGGTTAGGATGATCCTATGGATCTGATTTTTTGTGGACACCCTATCTATGTGAGGGCCTTAAAAATGAATGGTTTGGATCACCCAAATAATGTGGCCCCCACTCTATTTTAAGTTAGTGTGTAGATAACTTATCTACACATATGTGTAGGAACCGTTCTCTCTCTCTCTCTCTCTCTCTCTCTCTATATATATATATATATATATATATATATATATATATATATTTCTATTTTATATGATGCGCCGTGGGCTCTTTGAGTTTTCGGTAGTTCTCTTTGGGCCATTAAGTTGTAATCTTGGTTGGCGAGAGTACTTCTAGTGCACCCCGTGGGGCGTCTTGTTTGTGGAAGGACTATCTTCCCCTCGAGTGATCAGTTCGGGTTTAATGGGTCCCGCCTGCCCTTTAAGGGGAGGTCTTTTTTTCATGGGGAGCGTTTTAGGGTATTGTGGGACCCGATCCCGCGAGAGGGGTGGGGCGCGAGCCGCCACGCCTTCTCTTCGTCTCTCGTACCCACGCGATTGGCGTGTGCATTTTTATTATCAATTTTAATTCATCTTTTATGTGAACTTGGGATCACTAAGGCAATCCGAATTCTACACAAAAGAGACTGACAGAGTCGCCACCTAGATGTGGGATCTAGGACCCAAAATTAACCAGAAATCTAGACTCGCTACCTGGTTACAAGAATGGAAGGTATGGGGATTTATCCACCACATGCACCATTCCTGCCCGATAATCGGTCTTCGATTCCAAAAGCTAACTCTTTTAAATTTATTTTAAATGGCTCATTCAACTCTCTGTTAATGTGCTAACTACGGGACATGCATCCTATGATCTAATTTCAATGTGAATCCTAAATGTGTATCTTGATTTCTTAATTTGTCTGGATTAATTCTAAGTGAAAGTTCTCCTAAAATTCTAATTTCATGAAAAATCCTAAGTGATTTGATTAAGCATTTACAAGAAAATTAATATACAAAACACCACAATTTGTTGTGGTGCCGACTCGCGGTTGGTATGCCATCAGACATCCAAGCTGCCTACGTACCCAAGCCTCACTGGGATCAGAGTCGACGTAGTTCGGTGCACCTAAGCTAAGCTACTTATGCCTAACTCAACTAAGACACCGACCTAGACGGGATTGACTGTTTCAACAGTTTTAAGAGAAGTTATTTAATTCAAGTTGAGGATTTTATTATCCTAGGATTTCATCTAAGATGCTATATGATTCTTATCTAAATGCAAGTTGTTCCTTAGACTAATGCAGGTTAGCCTACATCCTAGTTTACTAGGCTTGTCCTAGGGAAAGATTGGGTGACTAGTGTAACTAGACCTATGGCACGGTTGCTATCCATAGCAAGCGTCCGTGATGAGGCTGGACTCCTAACTCTAGGACTCCCTAAAACCTAAGACTCCCTAAAACTTAGGACACGACACGACACGACACCAGTGTTCCTAAATTGGGCTCTAATGGTTCTTACGACGGAAACCATAATCCAATGGTTCCGAGAGACACAAGATGAATCGATTTCAGCTTTTGAAGTTAGTTAATTTCAGATTTCAAGGCTTTTCAGTTTCTAGACATTCAAGGATTACCAATGGTTCTAGGGTTCACCAATTTCGACCCAGAATAGCATCCAAGGAAGGGAATCGTGCGCTCTTTCCTTGTGCAATTTAATACTTAGGTTATAGCACCTTATTGCCTGGCATATCTCAGGATTTCCGTGGACAGTAACCTCGGAGCCAACAACGTGCTATAGCTTAAATATTCAAATTGTCAAAGATCGAGTGCAATAGGGATACGATTATGGATGCACTGGCCATTTTTCCAGGGAAATCTAAAGATCCTAAGATTGCTGTTTCAATGGATTAAGGAGTTAATATGTGACAGAGATTTAAGGTTCTTTAGAGATTTTCAGATGATTTTTAATTAATTTCGGATTTTCAATGAATTTTATCAATTTAAAACCATATGAGTGATTTTACAAGGGAAACCATTGCAAATGAATTCGAAATGAGTTGAAACTTCTACAGCAGCAAGATATGATGAGATGTAGCTTACTGGAAGATTTTTACAGATTTTTACATTAAGCTCATATTTAATTTTGATTTAACAATTAATTGACCAGATTGCAAAAATAACACAGAAACTACTAGAAATAGAAATCTAAATTCAGTGAAATTTCTACAGAAATAAGATATGAGTAAATATAGCATGCTGTGAGATTTTCATGAATTTTGAAAACTATTTACTATCAGTTTCAGATTTTTCAATTTTCAGCCCAGATTATGAATTAACACTACATCCCATATGAAATAAGCTCTAAATCACTTGACAATTTTACAGAAACTAGAAATATTGAATATAAGAATACTGTAAAATTTTTGAGAATTTTATCTGTGATCTGATGTCAGTAAAAATTCTCCCAAAATCTGATAAGTTTCAAAGAAAGTATAAAATGATATACCAAACCAATTCCAAAAATTCCCACAAATTCATGGTAGAATGTATCAGCATTATATTATTTTCCTACGAAATTTCATTAATTTTGGAATTCGTTTAGTATATATTTTATTTTTCTTCATCGAAAAGATATTTTTGAAGAGTTTTCTATTTTTAAAACACGATTTTCGAGAAAATTACGATTCCGGAAAACGTCCTCCAACCTTGTTCTGATGTGATGAACACAAAAAAAATTTAAAATTCCAAAAAATAGATCATCCTGAGATGGCTATTTTTTCGAATTTCGTAATTACTCGACCCACATTTTAAATAAAATTCTACTCTTCACTCAAATTCTAAAAAACCGTCGATTCAATGTCCGATCCGATCCGACAGTTATTTTACTCTATTCAAGTAGAACATCGTATTAAATTTTGGGACGAAACGGATTTGAAACCCTCATGCAGATCATGATTTTTAGTTCACACATTTAATATTGAATTAAATTTAATTAAATACTAAAAACCATGCAAAATTCATAAAAAATGCCGAATGATTCGGGAAAAATCCGAGAATGGGGTACCAACCTGTATTCGAGATCCCCGCAGAATCCGAGAGCCGAGAAATCCGAAAATCCCAGCCGCCGCTCGATCCGCTCCGCTTCCTTCTTAATTTTTTTTTTTTTTTTTTTTTTTTTACTGTGGATGGGAGAGGGAGGTAACTGAGAGAGAGAGAGATAGATGGGAGATTGGCAAGGAGGGTTCGAGGGAGTGATAGAAAGAGTGGGACAGACAGAGTGACCAAGAGAAGGGGAGACATACAGAGACTAAGGGAGATAGAGAGTTCGAGAGGGATAGAGAAAGGTGAGTGAAGAGACAGAGAGGTAGGGAGATGAGGGGAGTGGTTGAGAGAGAGGTAGAGAATGGGACAGAGAGAAACTGAGAGAGAAGAGAATTCAAGAGATATATATATATATATATATATATATAGAGAGAGAGAGAGAGAGATATACGATCGAAATCAAAAAACGAAAAAAAACAGAGTGTAGGGGAAAAACGTGAAAAATGATGCTCTGTTTTTGCTTTTTATTTTCTTTTTTTCTTTTATATGGGCTGCTGTTGAGGGGAAGTTGGAGGTGGGGATATGAGAAGATTGAGGGGTGAACGGATGGTGAATGCCGAGAGATATAGAGAAAGGTGAGAGGTGAGATTGAAAGACAGAGATCCTCTGTTGTTTCTCCTTCGTTCTTCTCTGCTATTGAGGAAGAGAGAGAGAGAGATATTGAGAGTAAGAAAACAGAGTGGGGGAGAGGGAGGGCTGCTGCCGTGAGTGAGAGAGAGGGTGTAACAGAGAGATGGTGAGAAGGATATGAAACGGAGGGTTGTGGGGGGGTCAAAGCAAGGGCTGCTGCTGTGAGGTTTTTTTTTCTTTTGTTTCAAACAAACAGAGCCATCGTGATTTTGCTGGGCTGGAGATGGGTAAGAGAGATAGATCCTTTTCCTCCTTTCTGTTATTTCTTTGTTCTTCTTTTTTCTTTTCTTGGAGCAACACAGCGCTCCTCTCATTGGGTAGAAGTCTCGGGTGATCGAGGAGGCCGAGAGCCTTTTGTTTCTCTTCTTTTCCCTTTGCAAACCTCTCCCCCACCAAGCTGCTGTCGTTCCTCTCTATCCAACAGAGCCACCATCTCTTTTTTCTTTAGCATCTCCTTTTCTCTTGCCTCCACAGCCGTCTCTATATCTTTACATTAAGGAAAACAAATGGGAACGTTCCTTTTTCAACTTGATGCCAGTGGTATGTTACCATACCATCCCATCTAAAATTACCCACTTGCTATTTTCAAGACCACTCAATACAGCAACTTTGCTTTTGGCTTTTCTCAATGCCTAAAAAAAAACGAACAGCACCATGGGCATGCTTTAATTTCGGTATACTTGCTTAAGAAAACCTTCTCTTCAATCAAGATTGCTGCTTTGAGCATAAAGTTGGGTCCACACATATATTTAGACACAACCGGCCATTCAAGCCTCATTCCTGCCATGCGTTCCTTATATGAATAAAATGATTCAATCGAATGTAATCTAAATCAAAATAGAATGCATATATATTGGGCCCACATCGTGCTGAAGCTATAATTGGATGTGCCGCTGTCTACTTGATCTGCCACCATGCAAATTTGATGTACCCCAAATTATTTCCATATGATCATGACCGTCCATGAGATGATCCAAAATTACCCAAATGGATGAGGCCCTTCTATAGATAACCTGTTCTCTAAAAATTATTCCCATAGGATAATCCGGACCGCCCATGGGATGGGTCACACTAAAAATAGGGTGGCACCCCAAATTCTTTCATGTAATGATCCGAACCATCCATTTGCTAGGCGCAATGTGATCAGGTTGCCCCTCAAAAATTGTTTCTGTAGGCTTATCCGAATAACTCAACTTGATGATCGTAACAACATTGGTTGTTAAAACGACGTCTCTGAGATCTTGACTGCTCCCTTGATGGACATCTTTATTCACTAGATCGAAATAGATTCAAGACTCATTTCTCATTAAAACAATGTGCGGGCCCCCTGTTTGATCCAACTCTAAGCAAATGTTCAATGCGGGCCTACCAACGGGGTCCAAATTCTCCCCTGGCTTGGATTCTTGCAAACAACCTCTCTCCACAATTATCAGGACAACGCAAAACATGACAGAAATAACCGAAAAGATCGAGAAAACAGGAGCGGACACGGGAATGGAAAACACTGAAAAAGACTGATAACAAGAACACTAACTTCTTTGTTGATTAAAGTAAAGCAAAATGGGGGTGTCTACAGGTATGTTCGGGGGGATCAGCCCAGATGCTACCTCTGTCCCACTCCCTGTCTTTTTCCGGCCCTTTATTTATCGTGGACCGGAAAGTAGAGATACACATATGGCCCAGATAGAAATGCCATTTCATTGATTTGCCGCGGGGAATACATGTCTTTGTTTCTAGAAATGATAGAAGGAAAACAAACAAAACATACGTCATATCTTAAAAGAAAAACACGGACTTTACCCTACCTTTTACTAGTAAAATTGTCGGAGGTTATCCATGCTCCAACTTCGAGGGACTGGGGTCCCGTCGAGGCATTCTAACTGATAGGCCCCGGGGTGGAGTGCTCGAACGACCCTGTAGGGTCCTTCCCATTTTGGCGCGAGTTTCCCAGTGTTGCGGGGGTCGGATACCTCCGCCCGTCGCATTACTAGGTCGCCGGGTTTTACTGTGCGCCTTCTTACTCGGGCGTTGTAGTATCGTGCCACCCTTTGCTGGTAGGAGGCGGTTCGGAGGAGGGCCCGCTCTCTTTTCTCGAGCACGAGATCGAGAGTGTTCCGGAGGAGTTCGGAATTTCCTTGTTCGTCATAGTTCTCCGTGCGGAAGTTGGGGAGGCCGATTTCCAACGGAATGACTGCTTCAGCCCCGAAAGTCAAACTAAAGGGGGACTCCCCCGTTGCGGTCCGTGGCGTTGTCCGGTAAGCCCAGAGGACGCTAGGGAGTGCCTCCACCCAGTTCTTTCCAGTTTCTCCTAGTCGCTTCTTGAGGCTCTGGAGCAAGATTATGTTAGTTACCTCTACCTGCTCGTTGGCTTGAGGGTGTGCTACGGAGGCGAAACGGTGCTCAATGCTTAGGCCATCGCAGAATCTGCCGAATTCAGCACTTGCGAACTGGGGTCCGTTGTCTGTCACAAGTATCCTTGGAATGCCGAAGCGGCAGACCACGTCATGATAGAAAAACTTCTCCGTTGCTTTTGAATTGGGCTTTTCCACGGCTTTAACTTCGACCCACTTGGTGAAGTAGTCGATGGCGACGTACAACATCGTGTGCCCCCCGGAGGTTTTTGGGAATGGCCCGAGCAGGTCCATGCCCCACATGGCGAAAGGCAGGGGCCCTGCCATCGCGGTGTATGGTGTGGCCGGTTGACGGGGGGTGGTTGCGTACCTTTGGCATGGGCTGCATTTCTTGACGAACTCCTTGGCGTCCCTGAGGATCGTAGGCCAAAAGTAGCCGTGCCTTACGATTTTCTGAGCTAGAGTCATGCCGCCTCCGTGGTCTCCGCAGATTCCTTCATGTACTTCTCGTAGTGCGTACTCTGATTCGGAGGGTACCAGGCATCGGAGAAACGGCCATGTGTATGACCGTTTGTAGAGCCTGGGCCCGTGGACCACGTAGTGGGCGGCTCTTGCGGTTAGGCGTCGGGCTTCCAGCTTGTCTTTGGGCAGTATCCCGTGTTTCAGGTATCGCATGATGGGGTCCATCCAGTTTGGTCCTGGCTGAATGTCCAAGACTGGTACCTCATCGATGCTAGGCTGGGACAGTATCTCTGTGAGCACGCTGCCGAAGTCATGGGTTTTCCCGAAGGCCATTTTTGACAATGCATCTGCTCGATTGTTCATGTCTCGCGGTACCTGGAGGATCTCAACTTTCTCCATTCTCTGCAGTTTTTCTTCTACCTTCTGGAGGTATCTCTTCATTCTGGGGCTTTTGGCCTCGTATGTCCCGTTACTTGGTTAACGACGAGCTGGGAATCGTTATAGACTTTTAGCTCTCCTGTGCCGAGCTCCGTGGCTAGGCTTAGTCCTGCCAGTAAGGCCTCGTATTCAGCCTCGTTGTTGGAGGCTTTGAAGTCTAGCCGGAGGGCGTATTCTAGCGTGAATCCTTCGGGGCCGTGGAGGACCACTCCAGTCCCGTGCCCCGTTTTACCTGTTGAGCCGTCAACGTGCAGGGTCCAGTGAATTTCATCGCTCTGTTCTGCTGAGTCTGGCGTCATGTCTTCGCGAGCTGTCCGTTCGGTGGGGCCCTCGCCATTTTCCATTGTTGCTGGTTCCGTGGCCGGGGCCGTAGATTCCACTATAAAGTCAGCGAGGGCTTGGGATTTAATGGCCGGCCTCGGTCGGACCTGTATGTCGAACTCTCCCAACTCAACGGCCCAGCTTACCATCCTGCCCGATGTCTCCTGTTTTTGGAGAATTCTCCTTAGGGGCTGGTCGGTCAGAAGCACTATGGGGTGGGCCTGGAAGTAGGGGCAGAGTTTCCGGGCGGCGCTGACGACTGCGAGGGCGAATTTCTCTATGTTTAGGTACCAGACCTCCGCACCGTGGAGAGTCTTGCTCACATAGTACACCGGGTGTTCCTTCTTGTCGCTTTGCTTGGCCAATACCGCACTCACCGCCGTGGGGCTGATGGCCAGATAAAAAAATAGTTCTTCCCCTGGCTCGGGTTTGGCGATTACGGGTGGTGTCTGAAGGTATTGTTTCAAGGCGTCGAAGGCTTCTTGGCAGGCCGGGGTCCATTCGAATTCCAGTATGTTTTTTAGTTGCTTGAAGAACGACTGACATTTCTCGGCCAATTTGGGCATGAAACGACCGAGGGCGGTGATTCGTCCTGCGAGCCTCTATACCTATATGGCTGTTTGCGGGGACTCCATGTCCAGGATGGCCTGGATTTTTTCGGGGTTGGCCTCAATGCCTCTCTGGCTAACCATGAATTCTAAGAACTTCCCAGAAGTCACCCCGAAGGCGCATTTTGCGGGGTTCAGCTTCATCCGGGCCCGTCGCAGTGTGTCAAAGGTTTCTTGAAGGTCGGAGATGTGCTTGGAGGCTTCCAAACTTTTCACCAGCATGTCGTCGACATATACCTCCACGTTCCTTCCTATTTGTGCCCGGAAGAGCTTGTTTACGTGCCGCTGGTAGGTAGCGCCTGCATTTTTTAACCCGAAGGGCATGACGGTGTAACAATAGACGCCCTGATCGGTAATGAATGTTGTTTTCGGGATGTCTGGTTCGTTCATCTTCACCTGATTGTAGCCCGAGAAGGCATCCAAGAAGGTGAGGAGTTCGTGCCAGGATGTGGCGTCGATGAGCTGGTCTATGCGCGGGAGGGGGTAGGGGTCCTTTGAGCAGGCCCGGTTTAGGTCTGTGAAGTCTATACAGGCCCGCCAGTCCCCACTGGCTTTTTTGACCATGACCACATTCGACAGCCACTCGGAATACCGGATTTCTCTGATAAATCCGGCTTGTAGTAGTTTCTCCACTTCGGCTTTTATGTGAGCTTGTCATTCTACCGCGAAGTCCCTCTTTTTCTGCCGGACGAGTTTGAGGGTGGGATTCATGTTTAATCTGTGAACGGCCAACTCCTTAAGTATCGCGGGCATGTCCTTAGCGGACCATGCGAACATGTCTTTGTTGGCTCTGAGGAAGTCTATCATTTGGTCTCGCAAGGTGCCTTTCAACAGGGAACTGATCCGGACTTGTCTCTCCAGCTGATCTTGGGATATGGGGATGGAGTCTAGCTCCTCAGCGGGCTCTCCTCTGATCATGCGGGCCCGTTGCCGGGGGTCTTCACTACCGATCATGAAGTTTTCGGCTGGGGCGTTGGTTCCTCTTAGGCTCGCTGCGTAGCACTGGCGTGCTATCATCTGCTGCCCCCGGACCTCCCCTACTCCTGTTGGAGTGGGGAATTTCATCTTGAGCTGGGGGGTGGAGACTATTGCTCCTAAATCTTTTAGAGCGGGGTGCCCAATGATGGCGCTGTAAGTGAAAGGTATATCCACAACCATGAAGGTGGTCAGGATGGTCTTTTGGAGGGGGTACGTCCCAAAGGTCACGGGTAAGTCGATTTTGCCATTGACCCGTACCGACGCCCCGGAGAATTCGTAGATGGAATACTCTGCGGGTCCTAGCCTCTCTTTGCCAAGTTTCATTTCTTCGAAGGTTCCGAGGTGTAATACGTTGACGGAGCTTCCTGTGTCAACCATAATCTTTCCTATGTCGAAGTTGGCGACGACTAGCCTGACGACCAGTGCGTCGTCGTGCGGGACTTGTAGTCCGTCGAGGTCTTCGTTGGAGAAAGTGATGATCTGATCTTCACGGGGCGGATCTTTTCGGGCCTTTTTGGAAGGCATTTCCATGGAGAACACCCACTCTGCATACGCTCGCTGACCGGCTGTCGTCAGCCCTCCCGCCGCCGGCCTGCCCGTGATGATATTGATTTTTCCTATAATGGTAGGTGGTTCACGGGCCTGCGGTTGTTTGGGGGTTTCTTCTTTCCTGGGGCGCTGGTGGCGGCGTGTGTCGTGTCTGCTGCAGGATCGACGTCTGCTTCGGGAGTGATGCCTGCTCAGGGATCGGTGTCGGCTTGTGGATCGGCGGCGGCTACTGGACCGGCGCCTACTGTGTGACTGATGCCTGCCTTTGGGCTCATCGGGCAGATGTTGGACCGCGTGCAAGTTTTCGCCAGGGCTCCTGAGATATTGATTTAGGTGCCCTTCCTCGGCCAGCTTTTCTAGCTGGAGGCGGAGGTGGAAACAATGGTCAGTTTCATGGCCGTGGTCCCCGTGAAATTCGCAGAATTTTTTGGTGGACCGCTTCTTTGGGTCCGTGGCCATTCTCTTGGGGGGGTTAGGAGACCCTGATCTCTGATAGCTAGTAGGACATGGGAGAGGGGAACCTTTAGTGGGGCGCTTCCCAGTCTCTCGAAGACGGGGACGGGGTTCCGGCTCTCCTGTTTTTCCTCTGCCCGTGGCCTCATGATCCTTCGGCCGTCGTTGCTCCTTCTTTCATCGGGGTCGGCCTGGCACTGTTCTCGGGGGCAGGCTTCTTCTGCTCGTACGAACTTGTCAGCCTTTGATTCTAGTTCCTGCAGGTCCCGTGGTGGCTTGAGGGTAAGATGCAGCTTGAGATTCGGGTTGGTGGTGGCATGCTTCAGTGTGGCAACTGCTATTTGGACGTCCATGTTAGAAAGCTGGGCCAATTCGGCGTTGAATTTTAACATGAAGTCTCTTAGGGTCTCGTTTCTTCCTTGGCGGAGGCGGTTGTTGGCGAACCTTGCACTGAACCTCCTTCCGAATTCGTGGAAGGATGCGATGGAGTCGGGCTCCAACCTCATGTACCAGTCGTTAGCGGTCTTTCTTAGCAGGAAGGCAAAGGCTCTGCACATAAATCCATCCGACACGCCCCGGAGCGTCATTACCCTTTTGAAAGTTTGAAGGAACTCGAGGGGGTCTGTGCTTCCATCGTACAGACCGAAACGGGAGAGGTCTATTCCTGCTTCTGCTGAGGTTTTTAAGACCTCCGAGGTGAACGGGGATGCCGTTTCCCTCTCCCATTCGTCGAGGATGCCGTGGGCGTAGGGCTTTTTCATTTCCAGTTTTACTTCTCGGATTTGCCTTTGCAGGTCGGCTATTGGATCCATGCTGGGGGGTTGCGATGAGGTTGCTACCTCCTCTGCCCGGGCTGGGGGCGGTCAATGGAAATGAGCAGCCCGGGCAGGGGGAGCGCGGCTTAGCGTAGCTTGCTTCCCGTTGTCTTGGAAGTGTCCCCTGGCCGTGGGGGGCAAAGGGCTATTTGCCGATGGGGACGGCGTCCGGCGGAGCGGTGCTCATCTGCGCCGGGGATGACGCTCTCCCGGCCGCTCTTCGTCACCTTCGTCGTAGGCTTCCGTCTGGTCCTGCGTTGTCAGGGGCCTTCCTGGGGCGGAAGGCTCCGGCGGAGGCAAGCGTTGGAGTGGTTCTCGGCGGAGTTTGTTGAACATTTCCATGGTGGGGACCATCTGCGGTGTGTTGGAGGAGGGCTGGTGTCGGCCCGAGAGCGGTGAGTTGGGCTCCCGGGAGCTTGAGGTGTGGGTTTGTGCGCGCTGAGCCTGACTCCTGGTCATTACCCCTATTTCTTGCTGTTGGGTGTGGTTTCTTATCGCCATAAGGCGTTCAGTACTCGACGAGTCCCACGGATGGCACCAATATGATGGCGTCTGAATCCGGGTCTGTGATCGCGCGGTCGGTAGAGGGCCTCCGCGGGGTCTGCAATCACAAACAAAGGGGGTCAGGGGGTCCGGGGTGGGTCCCGGACGACCCCTTCGACACCCAAGTCAGATCCTTCGACCAATCAATATAAAGGACAGTAAGAAGAAGAAGGGGTTTGATCAGGGTTACAAGGACGAAGGCGCGGGTTCTTTTCTGGGTGCGAAGATGAGGGGGTCGGAGGGGACTAGCAGGGAGAGTAGGATTGAGTTCCTAGTCTCCTCTGTTGTTGCCTCGCCTCTTTTTCCGGTTGTTTTGCGGGAGCTGAGAATGGGGGAAGTCTTTCCAAAAACGTGGATCCCTCTCTTCTTCCTTTCCCTCCCTTTTAAAGGGAGGTGCGCGGGCCTTTTCATCATTATGGAGAGAAAACCTTCCTTTGCAGGATTGGGCCGTCCCCCTGCTCCGCCGGCGCATGGCTTTGCAAGATATTTCCTTCCATAACTTGTGATGATGAGGCCTGGACGGTGAGAGGGCGACACGTGTCATTATCGTATGGTCTTTACCGTTTTCCAACGCCTTTCTTCATGATGGTTAGGCTCTACTTGTGCATGGACGACACGTGGCGATATCTGAGAGCGACGCCGTATTTGTGTCCCACCATCTCCGAGAAGACGTCTATCTAATCATGCATGTCTCGGAGATGAATAATAAGCACACGTAAAATAAATGAGAGAAGTGTCACCTAAGAATAGTTAGGTTATGAATGTCATACCTAATTGGTGTCTAAGTTCTGGTGTGCAAACGCATGCATACTACAGCTAAAGGTATAAGTTCTGCACAAGAAAGTAAGAAAATACAACAAAACACACATCATAACCTGACTCCACACACAACTCGACACGACGAATCCTAAGACTCTAATGCAATACTTGACTCGGACCAAGATGGCCATCCATCCTGGCTGCTCTACGTATCCCGGCCTTGGGAAGAATCAGAATTAACGTAGTTCGATGACCTATTCTAAACTACGATGCCTAACCATCTAGAACCGCTATCCAAGACTCGATCAACTAGACTCGACTGGTTTTTAAAGCTTTTTGTACGATCGCGTAAGTTCAAGTGAATTGTAATTTTTAGGACTCTCTATATGCCCTAACTAATGCAAGTTGGTTAGCCTTAAGCTAATGCAGGTGGGCCCTACATCTTATGTGTAACTAGGCTGTGCATCCTAAGGAAAATCATGGGCTGACTATCTGCTTCCTAGTCTAGCCATCGGTTCGACTAAATGTCTAACCGACCATGACTCGAGGCCACCTAACTCTAGGGACACTCACACAGCAAGACACACAATATCAATACAAATAGGACAGTCTCCTAACTCTAAAACACCCCAAATATCTAGGACAGACTCCTAACTCTAGGGGAAGATCTTTTTGAAAAGATTTTGAAGAATTTTTATATTTTTTGAAGGTTTGAAAAGTTTATTTTTAAAGGTTTGGCTGGACTTGGGATATGGATCCCAAGCTGCACTACATACCTTGTGGAAAGGGATCAAGCCAACGTAGTTCGGAAACAGATTCTCCAAACTACACTCCTAATGACTCAAGACTTTTAAGATGCTTGGTTTTTCAGATATTTTTCAAGTGTTTTTGTGTTTTTTTTTTTTTTGACACAACATGACGGAATCCTATCATCATAAGGGTAGGATAGACTTCTAATATCCCGCAAAGGTTGGACAGCATCTTATGCTTTGCGGGGAGGGCTAGATAGAATTACATCTCTGCAAGGGTTGGACAGCATCCTATACCTTGCAGGATTTGGATAAAATCACATGACTTGATGAGAGGTTGGACAAAATCCTAACCCCTATGATGATAGGACAGACTCCTGAAAGAAGGACTGACTCTCTAGCTAAGGACAGACTCCTATGTTAATGGACTAGCTCTCAGCCTAATGACTCTAAGAGGGGGTGCTATTTAGACAAAGCATGTCTTCTAGAGAAATGGGAGACAAGGAGGGGTGTTAATAAGACTAGGCAAGTCTCCTAAAAGAGAGGTTGGCTCCAAGTATCCTTATCATTGCCCCTGCAATGATAGATTGGACTAGGCAACTAATGGACCGAGTTGGTCTTCAAATAATAGGGGGTACAATTCGTGAGACTTGGGTAGTTTTCTAAAGGGTTGAATCACTTATGAGACAAAAACCTGTCTCCAAAGGATACGACTTTCTCTTCAGAGACATAACTTGTCTCCTAAAAGGGGGCTCTAGATGACTCTTTCATCGCCCTTGCAATGAGGAAAGACTAATGCCTAAGAATGTCTAAAAGACTGGGCTAGTCTTCTCAAAAAAAGAGGGGAGTGCTAGTGAGACTGTGCAAGTCCCCTAAAGATCACATATCTAAAAATTAGTGCAGTCTTCTAAAGAGATGAATAAAAGAGGAATGCCAAAATCAAAATATGAAATCAATCATTCAACTTTTAGTATACTGTCCAAAACAAGCAAATGCTGCATTAATTGTAAGAATCATATAAACCATGATCATTCTAAAAAAAATACTGACAAGTATATTTATCTAAATTACAATGTATTACTCTCATTTTTAAAATAAACTCTTTCTAAACTTTGCAACTTAATAACTATATGACCAGTTTCCATGACCTGTGAATGAAATAATATAATCCTGCCATTCAATCTACTAATTACTTCTATATTATCTGAACATACATAGTCAAAATACACATTATACATATAAAGAAAATACACAAGACATTCTTAAAGGCCCAAACAATCTCATACAATTAGTCGATCAGATAATTCATCATGGCATTATTATACTAAAAACAAGCTACTAAAAAAATAACAATCAAGAAGATCTTAATGATAATACTGAAGAAAAACATTTTTGTACTATATAGAGAAATATTTAATTCAGGCTCTTCCATTTTAATATAATAAAGTTCATCAAGAGAGTCAAACAGAATAGTTCCTATGTATGCCCTGATATCCAATAGAAGTTATAGGTGCTAAGACCCTTTACTAAATGTGAATAGAATGTAACGAACTTAGCTTCTTTAAAATTTGAAAGGTCCACTTTTTCTAGAAGTATCCAGAATTAATCATGTTATTTGAAAAGTGATTTCAAAACCTAATTGGGATTAGATTTAGTAGAGCTTGCATGTCAAAGTTCTACCTGAACCGTACCACTAAATCCACATTGTAGCAGGAATCTGCTATCTAGGGCATTCTACCACTTGGCTTCTCCACCATTTTACTACTCATTTTCATGCTGATGAAGATAACCTCTATATAATTCAAAATGAATGGTCATAGTAGTGTAGCATACATGAAGAACCTACAGGGTCCTATGGCTTAAACATAAATTCTTTACCCATTGTTGTAATTGCTAAAGCATAACAGTACTATTGACAATTAAAACATATATACTTTGCAATTTTACTAAAACCAATTGTATGAATGTTAATCAAAAGTAACATAACCAAACCCAATATCATTTTTTTCACAGATTCCAAGCTCTTTTAGGCAAGACTAAATAAGGCTAATATCCAAAGCAAGAGTAGACCTCTCATTATTCTAACTATCATTAAAAATGATGCCAAATTGAGACCAAATACTATTGTTCTTCAACCAACAAAATGAGATAACACTCCATAACAAGAAGGTTACTTACAGACAAAAGTAATAATTGTGCCTATGTCAAAGTGATAGCGCAAATATTAGTTATTCAAATAATGGCATTATCAAAATCTTGTTTAGTTTGTAACAAATGCCCCTACTGTCTCCTGTTCACAAAATGATCAAATGTTGCAGGCAATAGATAAAATCTTTAGTTCAGTATACTTCAAAGAAACTTAAAAAAAAAAAAATTTAATCAGCCACAACAATATTCATCACCTGAACCCCTCAATGTTTTTTCTAAAAGAAACAAAGCATTCACATTTTATACTTTTACTAACTAAACTGTATTGACATTGGATCCATTTTCTCAGAAGAGGAGGCACAAGAAATTGAGAAAGATGAGAACTAAGCCTAGCTATTAATGTTTGTAATACCTTGCTTATATAATACTTCACTTTAATGAATGTAGGGCCCTCAAGCAAACAAATTGCAGGCTACATATCCTCATAGCAAGCACCATTTCCATTCAAACTAGAAATTAACAAAGAAAAGGGAAGATCACCTGACTATATATGTGCAAGAGCAATCCATACCAGGGGACATGACTCTACCGACATAATGACAGAAAATATCTATTTAACACATCTGGAATTTAAATTGAGAATGATGAACGTAAAGCATTATGACAGTGTTATCAAAATATGAAGGTGTGAGCATAGATTTCTACTATTATCCCAAGAGAAATGACATTACTCTAATCATGTTTTCTTATGCTGACATATTCCTCAACCCTAACAACGAAAGTATATGAACACCAAAACGGAGAAGAACATATTCAAAATTTCACACTCTAGTATTCAATCAAATCATTACATAATTGCGAATTTTGAAATATCATGTAAGGCTAATTTCCGGCCTTATTGGATTAACAAGGAAGTGAAAAATACATAGCTGAAGAAATATATACACGTGACTTTGAACTGGATTGAACTAAGAGATTTTGCAAATATTTTCTATATACTCAAGACTCCCAATAAAATCAAATTAACACGTCATTCCACATTTTGCAATCCCTAAATCTGGACTAAATCAAGTAAAGGAATCAAACCGCAATAGCACTTTCACATCAGAGGAATGATTAATCACAGAAACTAAGCCAAAATGAGCAGTGTTAAAAAAAAAAAAAACTATATTGCCTGTAAAAATTATTCTGATCTGAAACCTTTTTCTTTATATAGATAGATTTAAAAAATAGAAATTCGGATTTACATTCTATGGCTAAAAAAAAATTCTAAAAAGTTTCTAACTTAGGGCTCTATTAACCAAAGAACTATGAATTTTAGGTTTTGATAATTCAAAATCCAAGAAAAGAAACACAATAACCTATTGAGAAGATGAATTAGGTCTAAACTTGCAATTCTTTTTAAGATGAAAAGATTAAACCTATAGAACTTACGTGAAGCAACATGAAGTTAAACTTATTTCCAAAATTAATTCTTGAATCCACACACAAACAGATCCAAATCATAAAAAAAAATCATGCGGAACATAAAGAAAATTAGATCATGCATATATATCTATAATATAAGTAAGATAACTTACTTGTAAAGAATTTCTCAACAACTGACTAACGATTAAAACTTGTGTAGAACCAAACGTCCGTTCAAAGCTTGAATCTCGCAGAAAAGGATGAGAAAACAAGAGAAAAATGATCTTGCTCTAGAACACAGCAACCTCGAAAGAGGATAAAAACAAAGCTTGGCCGGAATTCGACAAAATTCGCCGGAGAGATGATTAAGGAAAACAGAGAATGGATTAGGGATTCCTTATTTTTCTCGCTCTCTCTCTCTCTCTCTCTCTCTCTCTCTCTCTCTCTCTCTCTCTAATTCGGCTAGCAAAACCTAGATCCATAAAAAAATGAGGGGTTTAGCTGCTATTTATAGGCAAAGAGGAGAATTGATATTGGCACTTCAAGTTGATGGGCGCACATTTGGCGGAAATTTTGATAAGGCGCGCGATTTTTTGTTTCCCATTCGGATTTAGATTGCACCGTTCTAGGATAAATTCGCCCCCCTCTCAGGATACATTCACCCTCTTTCTGAACTTGCACCACGACACAATCTCGGTCCATTTGCTAGTCAAACATGCTCGGATCTCAACAAAATTTTGCAGGGACCTAGCTGGGACCCTAACCTAGCTTAGGGTGAAGTTTGGGGTCCTAACTCATTGATTTGATGGGGTTTTGCACAAAAATGGAAGGTTTAGGGCACGGTCAAATTGGGGTGTCTACAGGTGGGGAACATCTCATCTTCCGGTTCCGTTCTTGCTCGCTTCCCTTTTTGAGCTAAGGTTTTCCTTGACATTTTATTTCTAGGGTTTTGAGAGAAACGTGAAGAATCAAAAAGAAATCAAGAGGGTCTTGAGAAGGATGATGAGAATGGATGAAGAGAATGGGAACACGTGGAAAATGAGTGATTTGTGGGAGAAAATGACGAGAGAAAAAATAAGAAATAGAATGGAACGATTATATGGATGAAATCAAGGAAGAAGATGAGAAAATGAGAAATATAGAAGAATGATGGATCAAAACTTACTTGAATGCCTTAATCTTGATTATTTTCCACCGAAAATGGCTTAGGATCAAGGAAGGAAGAAAACCCTAGGAGAAGAAATGAGCTGCGAAAGTTAGAAATGACTCGTGGTCACCCTTTAAAACGCAGTTTTCGACCGTTGCGGTAAACCGGGCTATCGCGGTCGCCCGCCGTGACCCGCCTGTCCCTTTTTTATTTTTCTCATTTTGACCATCGGCGGTCGATCGGGTTCAAGCGGTCGTCCGCCGCGACTAACCTGTTTAGATTTTATTTTTGTCCAGATTGCCTTTTGCGGTCGCCCTCCGAGGCTCAGTCAACCGCCACATCCCAATTTTCAATTTCTTGATATTTTTCAAGGGATTTTGTGGACAAATCGATTTTCTCCTATTTTTCTTCCTTTTATGGGATTCTAATGGACATGTATACTTGATCCCTAAGCTATGTGAGGACATCTAAAAATTCATTTCTATTTTTTCAACATTTAAGCTCAAGTGGATGATTGGACATATGTTTTCATGAAGTTCTTTGGATGAGTTTTTGATGGATTTTGCTAGATACAAAATGTGACACTTGTTTGATCTATGTCTAGCAATATCTGACATGTTAGCTCATCTGATTGTGGATGCTTAGTGCATATGTGTGTGTTTTTGTACTTAGATGGGTTTTACTAAAGTAATTTCCACAAAGCACAACATATAGTCTAAAGAGATAATTTCTTATTTTATAGACTATATGTGATATATGATGTGATCATGAAGCTCAATAAGTAAAGATACATTCTATTAAAAATATGACTAATGATATGTATCTATGCTTAATTATAAAATGATATATCATTAAAGCACATGTGATCTAGATACAATGAATGCAACATTGAGATAGTATCTAGAGAGAATTCATATGATATAGCAATTTAAGCACAACCCATTCAACCAAAGTGTTCAATAAAGAATTTGAATGGTGATTTTGGAACCCAAATTACTTTGGTTCCAACCAAGTTTGTGTGTGGAAGTGTATCTTTTCTTATCCACACAAACTTGTTTGATTTCACAAATCTAAGCCTGCACCTAGATTTGTGAAACCACAATCTACCACAATATGAACATGAATATGAGTGGGTAGATGATGAGCAACTAGAACCACAAGAAAACATATAAGAACATGTATGTTTGTCTTTATCTTCTTGTAATCTTTGGTTCTTTAAAGAGAGTTCTTTATTTACTAATTTTATCTCATTCAATTGGCTTTCAAAGAAATTTGTTTGTTGAGATAAATTAGCTTTTAATTGTTCTTCATTTACATAAACATTCTTATATTTTCCATTTAAATCATTGTTTATGTTTTCAAGGCTTTCATTTTCTTTTCCAAGACTAATGCACTTTTTAATTAAGTCATCATTTTTTTTATCAAAATTTTGCTCAAATGACTTAATTTATCATTTCTTTCCAAGCATTTATTAACTTTCGAATTCAAATTTTTAATTTGTTTTTCCAAATCGAAAATTGAATGTTTGAAGAATTTTTATTTGCAAAAGATTTTTGTAGAGTCTCTTTTTGCTCAACAACAATATTTTTATCATTTGAAGAGAGACTACTATTTTTCCCATAAAAATTTTCAAGAATAGTCCAAATCACTGTTTCATTTGTACATGATGATATTTTCTCAAAAGCGTTAGGGCATAGTCCACAACATATTACAATAATAGCTGTCGAGTTTAATGAAAATAGTTTTGCATCATTTTTAGTGCATTTCCTTGGAATAGAAAATCCCCTTTCAATGACATCTAAGATGTCAATGTCTATGGACTTGAGATAGGCAAACATCTTTACTTTCCAAGCTCTATAACTGGATCCATAAAAAAATGGAGGAATTATAGCGGATTGGCCTAACTCAAAATCCATTTGGATTGTCATCGATCTTTATCTCTTGTAGATTTTGAATATTAAAAATCATTTTTAAGAGCCTGTGCTTTGATACCAAATGAAATACAAGGTGACAACCCAAGAGTGGGGGTCAATTGGCTAATTAAAATTTTGGGGCTTAATAGATTATTAAAATCAATTTACCCATTAAGCCTTAACAACTCTAACGCTTTATCAATCAATGAATATACTCTAACCCTTGTTTAATGAAACATAAACACAAGTAAAGGATAGGGATTACCAACCACCAAAGTGCAAAGAGAAAGAGATAAGAAAGCATCCACAAGGCACAAGTTTTATTGTGGTTCGGTCACAACTTGACCTACTCCACTCTTCCAAGTTTTCCTCCTTGGGATCTCCACTAAACCAATAAGATTCATCAACGGGCGAATCTCAAAGTCATACACCAACTTCTCCTTCAAAGGGATCACACCCTTTTCACACAAAGCCTTGCGAGGGCGCCTCCCTCTTACATTGATTCACCTTTCTTAACGACCCGAATCGGAGACCGTCACAAACAAATGAAGAAATAAAATAAAAACTCTCTTTGCCTCTTAGATGGGTTGATTACAACCTTGAAAGCCCATAAACACTCCAAGGAAGATAAAATGTAAAGCCTATAAAGTACCTCTTGATAGAATGTACGAATAGCAGTTCAAAGAGGTTTTAACCTTTCATATAAAAGTTTAGGTTCAAGAAGATAGGATTTAAATCTTGCCGAAAGGTTGTTTTGAAAGGTTTGGATAGTGTATATATAGCCCACAAGAAAATATGACCGTTTGGGGAAAAAACTGTAAATTATAGGGTTGAAAAAGTCAACCTGCGAAAGTCCCAACGGATCTATTTCCTTGTCGCGGCGGTCGACCTAGGCACGGCGGTCGCCCGCCCTTATCGTACTCTCAGTTTGAATTTCCAATTTCATACCGACGCGGTCGACTGGCTCTAGGGCGGTCGCCCGAAGAGGGCTACCTGTTTGAAATTAATTTTCGGCTCAAAAACACTATCGCGGTCGACCGGACCTATGGCGGTCGACCTCCAAGCCCAACCTGGATGTTTTCTGGATTTCCAGAAAACATATCAGTAGTCGCCCGGCTTACCCCGGTCGACCGGCCCGATAAATTTCAAGATGCCCTAGACATCCAGGTAGCATCCAGCGGTCTCCGGCATAGCCCGGTCGACCGGCCCTGAGTAAAATTCCATTTTTAACTTTAAATTCCAGGGGCTTTGGGCTTTGATCTTGCGCTAAAGTCCTAGGCTTTCAAACAAATTTTTGGGTGTGTGTATGGTTTTCAAAGATATAAAAACTTAGGTATGAAAACCATTTTGAAAACCTTTTGAATGTGAATTTAAACATAAAATCAAGGGGACTCCAAATACATTCTAAAAGTAAGAACCTTGCGTCTTCTTGGAATGTCTTTGCTCTTTGCACTTCCTTGGACTTCTTCAACTTGAATGAACATCTTGAACTTTGTCTTGGCTCTTGTGACTTGTCCTCCAATCTTCAATGCATGTCGAGGTACATGAGGTGTCACCATGGCATGTTCAATTCCAATCTCCTTCTTGACACTCGCTAGGGAACTTGTGGAATCTTCATGTTGAGCTCGTTGACTTAATCATCTCCAAATGGTGATGACTCAAATGTAGGTGTAAGCTCTTTGTTCCTTCGTCTCTTGATCCACAAGCCATGTGTTGTGAAGAGTTGTGAAATGGCGATTATGACATGAAATTCCTGTATACAACACAACACTTCAAAGACACACATTAGCCCATAAAAGCTAATCAATTTAGTTTGATATCATCAAAATAAGAAGGTAAGGTGAATGATTAACCCATGGGAACCCTTGGGTTCAAGCATAGGCCATCAATGGTGTGTGCTAGCATGGATTGACCTGTGAATTACCTGTCTATAGCACAACACTCAAGGCAAACGATCAGTCCTTAAACGACTAATCAATTTGAGTTTGTTAATCATTAAAATAAGGTGATTGAATGAACCCATGAGAACCCTTGGGCTAACCTAGATTAATGGAGCTTTGTTGGATGTTTGTCTTTGACTTAGAAAAGACAAAACTAGTTGATGGAATTGAAGAAGAAGAGAAAGACTTTGGGATGTCTCTACCAATTTTAAACATATGGAATTATGGAAGAGCTCTTGCAAACTCTATTGCTTTGTCTTGTATTTATAGGGTTCTCAATTTTCATATACACAACCCAAAGCTTCTAGAGAAATCTCACAAAATATGGAAACTAGCCACAATTAGAAGCTCCAATTTAGAAACACGCTAGTTGGCTTTTTCAAAATAGAAACCAAACTATGTGGGAGTTGATGGGACATAAATACGGAGCTGCTCTCAGATCTCGCCACGTGTCGTCCATGCACCAATAAAGCCTAACCATCATGAAGAAAGGCGTTGGGAAACGGCAAGACCATACGATCACGACGCGTGTCGCTCTCTCGCCGTCCAGACCTCATCATCACAAGTTATAGAAGGAATTATCCGGCAAAGCCACGCACGCCGGCAGAGCAGGAGAACTGCCCAATCCTGCAAAGGAAGGTTTTCTCTCCATAATGATGAAAAGGTTCGCGCGCCTCCCTTTAAAAGGGAAGCAAGGGAAGAAGAGAGGGAGGACGTTTTTTGAAAGACGTCCTTTTTCTCAGCTCCCACATAACAACCGAAAAAAGAGGCGAGGCAACAACAGAGGAGACTAGGAACTGAATCCCACTCTCCCTGTTAGTCCCCTCCGACCCACTCATCCGCACACCCAGAAATGAACCCGCGCCTTGGTCCTGGTAAACCTGATCGAACTCCCACCTCTTCTCGTTGTCCTTTATATTGATTGGTCGAAGGATCTGACTTGGGTGTCGAAGTGGTCGTCTGGAACCCACCCCGGACCCCCTGACCCCCTTTGTTTGTGATTGCAGACCCCGCGGAGGCCCTCTACCGACCGCGCGATCGCAGACTCGGATTCAGACGCCATCATATTGGCGCCATCCGTGGGACTCGTCGAGTACTGAACGCCTTATGGCGATGAGAAACCACACCCAACAGCAATATATAGGGGTAATGACCAGGAGCCAGGCTCAACACACACAAACCCACACCTCAAGCTCCCGGGAGCCTAACTCACCGCTCTCGGGCTGACACCAACCCTCCTCCAGCACACCGCAAATGGTCCCCACCATGGAAATGTTCAACGAACTCCGCCAAGAACTACTCCAACGCTTGCCTCCGCCGGAACCTCCGGCCCCGGGGAGGCCCCTGACAACACATGACCAGACGGAAGCCTATGACGAAGGTGACGAGGAACAGCCGGGGGAGCGTCATCCCCAGCGAAGGCGAGCACCGACCCGCCGGACGCCGTCCCCATCGGCAAATAACCCTTTGCCCCCCATAGCTAGGGGACACCAGCAAGACGACGAGAAACAAGCTACGCTAAGCCGCGCTCCTCCTATCCAGACTGCTCGTTTCCAGGAACCGCCCCCAGCTCGGGCGGAGGAGGTAGCAACCTCAGCGCAACCCCCCGGTATGGATCCAATAGCCGACCTGCAAAGGTAAATCCGAGAAGCAAAACTGGAAATGAAAAAGCCCTACGCCCACGGCATCCTCGACGAATGGGAGAGGGAAACGGCATCCCCGTTCACCTCGGAGGTCTTAAAAACCCCAGTAGAAGTGAGAATATACCTCTCCCGTTTCGGTCTGTACGATGGAAGCACAGACTCCCTCGATTTCCTCCAAACTTTCAAAAGGGTAATGACGCTCCGGGGCACGTCAGACGAATTTATGTGCAGAGCCTTTGCTTCCCTGTTAAGAAAGACCGCTAACGACTGGTACATAAGATTGGAGCCCGACTCCATCGCATCCTTCCACGAATTCGGAAGGAAGTTCAGTGCAAGGTTTGCCAACAACCGCCTCCGCCACGATCCGGCGGACGCCCTCTTAGCTCTCCAACAGGGAAGAAGCGAGACCCTAAGAGACTTCATGTTAAAATTCAACGCCGAATTGGCCCAGCTTTCTAACATGGACGTCCAAATAGCGGTCGCGACACTGAAGTATGCCACCACCAACCCGAATCTCAAGCTGCATCTTACCCTCAAGCCACCACGGGACCTGCAGGAACTTGAATCCAAGGCTGACAAGTTCGTACGAGCAGAAGAAGCCTACGCCCGAGAGCAGAGCCAGGCCAGCCCCGATGAAAGAAAAAGCAACGACGGCCGAAGGGCCATGAGGCCACGGGCCGAGAAAAAGTAGGCGAGCCGAAACCCCGTCCTCGTCTTCGAAAGACTGGGAAGCGCCCCACTGAAGGTTCCCCTCTCCCACGTCCTACTAGCTATCAGAGATCAGGGTCTCCTTACCCCCCCAAGAGAATGGCCACGAACCCGAAGAAGCGGTCCGCAAGAAAGTTCTGCGAATTCCACGGGGACCACGGCCACGAAACTGACCATTGTTTCCACCTCCGCCTCCAGCTAGAAAAGCTAGCCGAGGAAGGGCACCTAAATCAATATCTCAGGAGCCCTGGTGAAAACTAGCGCGAGGCCCATCACCCACCCGACGAACCCGGAGGCAGGCGTTAGTCCCACAGGAGGCGCCGGTCCAGCAGCCGCCTCCGATCCACAAGCCGACACCGATCCCCGAGCAGGCATCGCTCCCGAAGCAGACACCGATCCCGCAGCAGACACGACACACGCCGCCACCAGCGCCCCAAGAAAGAAGGGCCCCATGAACATCCGCAGGCCCGCGAACAGCCGCCTACCGTTATCGAAAAAATCAATATCATCCCGGGCGGGCCGGCGGCGGGAGGGCCAACAACAGCTGGTCGGCGGGCGTATGCAGATGTTTTCCATGGAAATACCTTCCAAAAAGGCCCGGAGGAATCCGCCCCATGAAGATCAGGTCATCACTTTCTCCCACGAAGACCTCGACGGACTACAAGTCTCGCACGACGATGCACTGGTCGTCAGGTTAGTCGTCGCCAACTTCGACATAGGAAAAATTCTGGTTGACACGGGAAGCTCCGTCAATGTGTTACACCTCGGGACCTTCGAAGAGATGAAACTGGGCAAAGAGAGGCTGGGACCCGCGGAGTATTCCATCTACGGGTTCTCCGGGGCGTCGGTACGGGTCAATGGCAAAATCGACTTACCCGTGACCTTTGGGACGTACCCCCTCCAAAAGACCATCCTAACCACCTTCATGGTCGTAGACATACCTTTCACCTACAGCGCCATCATAGGGCGGCCAACTCTGAGAGACTTGGGAGCGGTAGTCTCCACCCCCCCACCTCAAGATGAAATTCCCCACTCAAGCCGGAGTAGGGGAAGTCCGGGGGCAGCAGATGATAGCACGCCAGTGATATACGGCAAGCCTAAGAGGAAGCAACGCCCCGGCCGAAAACTTCACAATCGGGAGCGAAGACCCCCGGGAGCGGGCCCGCACAATCAGAGGAGAGCCCGCCGAGGAGCTAGACTCTATCCCCATAGACCAAGATCAGCTGGAGAAACAAGTCCGGATCAGTTCCCTGCTGAAAGGCACCTTGCGAGACCAAATGATCGACTTCCTCAGAGCCAACAAAGACGTGTTCGCATGGTCCGCCAAGGACAAGCCCGGGATACCCAAGGAATTGGCCGTTCACAGGTTAAACGTGAATCCAACCCTCAAACCTGTCCGACAGAAAAAGAGGAACTTCGCGGTAGAGCGCCAAACTCACATAAAAGCCGAAGTGGAGAAACTGCTACAAGCCGGATTTATCAGAGAGATCCGGTACCCCGAGTGGCTGTCAAATGTGGTCATGGTCAAAAAAGCTAGTGGGGGCTGGCGAGCCTGCATAGACTTTACAGACCTAAAACGAGCTTGCCCGAAGGACCCCTACCCCCTCCCGCGTATAGACCAGCTCATCGATGCCACATCTGGGCACGAGCTCCTCACCTTCCTAGATGCCTTCTCGGGATACAATCAGGTGAAAATGCACGAACCAGACATCCTGAAAACAACGTTCATCACCGATCAGGGCGTCTACTGTTACACCGTCATGCCCTTCGGGTTAAAAAACGCGGGGGCCACCTACCAGTGGCTCGTAAACAAGCTATTCCGAGCACAGATCGGAAGGAACATGGAGGTGTATGTCGACGACATGCTAGTAAAAAGCTTGGAAGCCTCCAAACACATCTCCGACCTTCAAGAAACCTTTGACACCCTGCGACGAGCCCGGATGAAGCTGAACCCCGCAAAATGCGCCTTCGGGGTGACTTCCGGGAAGTTCTTAGGGTTCATGGTTAGCCAGAGAGGCATCGAGGCCAACCCCGAAAAAATCCAGGTCATCCTGGACATGGAGCCCCCGACAACAGCGGTAGAGGTGCAGAGGCTCACAGGGCGAATCACCGCCCTCTGCCGTTTCATGCCCAAGTCGGCCGAGAAATGTCAGCCCTTCTTCAAACAGCTAAAGAACATACGAGAATTTGAATGGACCCCGGCCTGCCAAGAAGCCTTTGCACCTTGAAACAATACCTTCAGACACCGCCCGTACTAGCCAAACCTGAGCCGGGGGAAGAACTATTTTTGTATCTGGCCATCAGCCCGACGGCGGTAAGTGCGGTATTGGCCAAGCAAAGCAACAAGAAGGAACACCCGGTGTACTATGTGAGCAAGACTCTCCACGGTGCGGAGGTCCGGTACTTAAACATAGAGAAATTAGCCCTCACAGTCGTCAGCGCCGCCCGAAAACTCCGCCCCTACTTCCAGGCCCACCCCATAGTACTTCTAACTGACCAGCCCCTGAGGAGAATTCTCCAAAAATCGAACTCGAGCAAGATGGTAAGCTGGGCCATCGAGTTGGGAGAGTTCGACATACAGGTCCGACCGAGGCCGGCCATTAAATCCCAGGCTCTTGCCGACTTTATAGTGGAATCTACAGCCCCTGCCACGGAACAGGCAATAATGGAAAATGACAGGGGCCCCACCGAACAGACGGCCCGCGAAGACATGAGGCCAGGCTCAGCGGAATAGAGCGGCGAGATTCACTGGACCCTGCACGTCGATGGCTCAGCAGGCAAAACAGGGCGCGGGGCGGGAGTGGTTCTCCACGGCCCCGAAGGATTCACACTAGAATACGCCCTCCGGCTAGATTTCAAAGCCTCCAACAACGAGGCTGAATACGAGGCCTTACTAGCAGGGCTAAGCCTAGCCACGGAACTCGGCACAGGAAAGTTAAAAGTCTATAGCGATTCTCAGCTCATCGTCAATCAAGTAAACGGGGCATACGAGGCCAAGGACCCAGGATGAAGCGATACCTCCAGAAGGTAAAAGAAAAGCTGCAGAGAATGGGGGAGGTTGAGATCCTCCAGGTACCACGAGACATGAACAATCGAGCGGACGCATTGTCGAAAATGGCCTCCGAAGAAACCCATGACTTCGGCACCGTGCTCACGGAGATACTGTCCCACCCCAGCATCGATGAGGTACAAGTCTTGGAAATTCCGCCAGGACCAAACTGGATGGATCCCCTCATTCGATACCTGAAAGACGGGATACTACCCGAAGACAAGCTGGAAGCCCGACGCCTAACCGCAAGAGCCGCCCACTACGTGGTCCACGGACCCAGGCTGTACAAACAGTCATACACATGGCCGTACCTCCGATGCCTGGTACCCTCCGAATCGGAGTACGCACTACAGGAAGTACATGAAGGAATCTGCGGAGACCACGGAGGCGGCAGGATTCTAGCTCAGAAAATCGTAAGGCACGGCTACTTTTGGCCTACGATCCTCAGGGACGCCAAGGAATTCATAAAAAAATGCAGCCCGTGCCAGAGGTACGCAACCACCCCCCATCAACCAGCCACCCCATACACTGCAATGGCAGGGCCCCTGCCTTTCGCCATGTGGGGCATGGACCTGCTCGAGCCGTTCCCAAAAGCCCCTGGGGGGCATACGATGCTGTACGTCACCATCGACTACTTCACCAAGTGGGTCGAAGTTAAAGCCGTAGCGAAGCCCAATTCAAAAGCAACGGAGAAGTTTTTCTATCATGACATGGTCTGCCGCTTCGGCATTCCAAGAACACTCGTAACAGACAACGGACCCCAGTTCGCAAGCACTGAATTCGGCAAATTCTGCGATAACCTAAGCATCGAACACCATTTCGCCTCCGTAGCACACCCGCAGGCCATTGAGCAGGTGGAGGTAACTAACCAGACCTTGCTCCAGAGCCTCAAGAAGGGATTGGGAGAAGCTGAAAAGAACTGGGTAGAAGCACTCCCTAGCATCCTCTGGGCCTACCGAACGACGCCACGGACCGCAACTGGGGAATCCCCTTTTAGTTTAACCTTCGGGGCCGAAGCAGTCATCCCGTTAGAAATCGGCCTCTCCAGCTTCCTCACGGAGAACTACAATGAACAAGGAAATTCTGAGCTCCTCCGGAACGCTCTCGATCTCGTGCTCGAGAAAAGAGAGCAAGCCCTCCTCCGAACCACCTCCTACCAGCAAAGGGTGGCACGATACTACAACACCCGAGTAAAAAAGCTCACAGTAAAGCCCGGAGACCTAGTACTACGACGGGCGGAGGTATCTGACCCCCGCAACACCAGGAAACTCGCTCCAAAATGGGAAGGACCCTACAGGGTCGTTCGAGCACTCCGCCCCGGGGCCTACCAGCTAGAGCGCCTCGACGGGACCCCAGTCCCTCGAAGTTGGAGCATGGATAACCTCCGAGAATTTTACCAGTAAAAAGGTAGGGTAAGGACCGTGTTTTTCTTTTAAGATATGACGGATCTTTTGTTTGTTTCCTTTTTGTGGTTTCTAGAAGCAAAGCCGTGTTTTCCCCTTTACAAATCAATGGAATAGCGTTTCTACCTGAGCCATGTGCATCTCCACTTTTCGGCCCATGATGAATAAAGGGCCGGAAAAAGACAGGGAGTGAGACAGAGGTAGCATCGGGGCCAATCCCCCCAAAAATACCCTAAAACACTCCCCATGAAAAAAAAAGACCTCCCCTTTAAGGGCAGGCGAGACCCATTAACTCCGAGCTGATCACTCGAGGGGAAGATGGTCCTTCCACGAACAAGACGCCCTACAAGGGTGCACTAGAAGTACTCTCGCCAACCAAGATTACAACATAATAGCTAGCGACGAAGAGAAATACCGAAAAGCTCAAGGGGCCCACGGCGCATTATATAAAAAAAAGAAGAGAAAAAAATATACATAGTTCAAATATTATTACAAACTAAGCATGTAAATAATACCATGAAAAAGAAGCAAATCCCCAAGGCATCCGAGCTTCACTGAGCCCCTGCAGAGGTCTCAGTAACTACAGGAACTTCCAAGGCAACCGTCGGATCCCCGACCGGTGTCGGTGTATCCACTAGTGCCGGCAAAAGATCCTCCGGAACGCTTTCCTCGGCCTCGTGCACCAACTTCTCAAGAGGGAAGGAAGGATCAACCTCACGAACGCGCCGCCGGCATTCAACAAAAGCATCTATCTCAATATCCACGCTGAACGAAGCTGCGGCCTTGAGAAACTCCTCGGAATCCCGCCATTCCTCTCGCGCCTTCGCCAGCTCCTCAGCGTGCTTCCGTCGAGCCACCACCAATCTATCTTCCGCACGGCTTCTCCCATCCACTGTCTGCCGGAGGTCCACCCGAAGCTAAGAAATAGTATCAACAAGCGCCACCTTTTCCGCCTGGGCCTTCTCCAAGTCCTCGCTCAGCTTTCGGACTCGCTCCTCGAAAGCACCTATCTCAAACTCATCCTCGACCAAGTGCTGCACCATCTTCCTGGCGTAACTTTGAGTCTGCAAAAAGCAAAACATTAGGAAATTTCCACTTGTGGTCTCAAAGGCAACAAAAAGGGAAAAGCACAAGCAAGAAAGCTGGCCACCAGGTACTTACGCAGGACGTCGACTGAAAATACCGAGCCCCCAGGGCCCTACGGTCGAAGCCTTCTAACTCAGCCTCATCGCCAGGAAAGGTGGTTGTCAACCCTAGCTCCACCCCGACCTAGGGATTCTCAAGGACGCCATCCTCGACACCAATCTTCCAGTCGGGTTTAAACAGCTCTCCCCGCGCCCGAAAGCACTGCGAAGAAAGCTCTATCCGCTCCAGAAGCAGCTTGGTCATAACCGACCCTTCCAACCGACTCAGCACGTCCTCCGTAAAGGCAGGAGGACGCGCCGCACGGCCAGCCTTCCCCTGCTTAGCGCCAGAAGGGGCAACCCTCTTGGCGGAAGGCTCCAACTCCCGGTGAGGAGACCTGGCCGTACCCTTTTCTCCGACCGATCGACCAGAGGAGCTAGATGGCGCGGATACGGGAAGCCTAGTTTGTGACCGGTCCAACCTGGCCGCGGCCATAAAACTGGAGGGAACATTCTTACGGCTCACAGGACCCTTCGTCGCCGCCGCCACGACCTCCTTTCCCCTGCCAGCATCGCCGGAAGAAGACATACCTGCTGCCAAAAACAGAAGAGCAATAACCAATCAGAAGCAAAGAAAAACAACAACTCAAAATATATATATATATATATATATATATATATATATAATATATGCTGGAGGCGCATATGGACAAACCCAGGGAAAAAGGCTCACCGCGATGACTGACGGAACTCTCCCCCGTTTCCTCGCCCGTACAGTGGGCCCTCCTCTCCATAGCTCCCAGCAAACCGAGCCTCTTCAAACCCCTCTCCCATCTAAACTCGAAAACATCAATAGCCTCCCCAAAGGCGAGCTTCCCCAAGTCAAACTTACTACAGTCAGACTCGTCAGGGAGGGACTTCCTTCACCACTCAACGGAGCGCCTCCAAGAACGAGGGAAGCCCCAACCAGCGTCCGACGAAGGAATAATGAACACGTACTCTTCCTTCCACTTCTTAATGGAAGAAGGCAAGTTCGCCGCAATTTTCACCTGAGGACGCTGGGTCAGATATAACCAGCTATCCTCCCCCTTCACCAACGGGCTAAGGTCAACACAACCCCGGAGCAGAGGGAGGGTAGGCTGAATCTTGTGAAGACCCGCCTTGGCCACAAAAGCCAAGAGATTACGCCAGCTATTAGGCGCCAGTTGGGAGGGAGCCACCCGGTAAAACTCAAGGGCCTCTACTATAATACCCAAGAGCGGAAACCTAATCCCCGCCCAGAAAGCCTCCTCGTAGAAAGCTACCTCTTCCTCTGTGATACCCTCACACACCCCCTCCTCAGAGGAAGGAACCCTAATCCCATAATCATCGGGAATGTGAAACTCCCTCCTAATCTTCTCTGCCGTCTCCTCTTCCAAAGTACTCCTATAACACGCCACCCGACCAGGGCGGATAACGGCACCAGATCGAATGTCCCTAATCTCCGCGTCACGAGCGGAAGAGACTCGAGTAGGAGATTCCAAGGGAGCGCCCCCCAACGACGTTCCAGAAGCCCCGGAGCTATCCTCCGACTCCCAGGGTAGCTGTACATCTTGAGAGTCGCCGCCCCCGCCCTTTACCATCCGCCTCCTTTTCCTTGGCGGAGCCCTCTCCACTACTTCTATTGACTCGGAAGACGGACTCTGAGAACCGGTTGCGACAGACATCGTAAAATAATCAAATGTCGGACGGAATAAAAAGCACATAACTCACCAGGGCAGGCAAACGAGGAAAAACCAGAAGAAAGTTGGTGAAGAGCAACACGTAGAAAAATCGCTGCAGAAGAAAGCCCGTTTCACCCGAGGAAGACGAAGAAATAAGACAAAGAATGAAATCTCCAAAAAGGTTTTAAAAAGAAGCTAGGGTTTCAACACGCGTCGATTGATCTCCCTTTCCCTCTAATCCGATTGGACGCGCACACGTGGCGCCGATTGGGAAATTCGAGGGAACCTCCAAAAATCGAAGCGCCATGCCCACGACTGAAAAGACGTTGCTACCCCTACCGCTAGGTGACTTCCCCAGCAAGCCACCCCTAAAATTCTCCCCACCTAAGGGGAAGAAAGGGTTCGGATGGAAAATGCCACGGGCAGTAGGGAAAGGCTCGGGACCCATCACAAGGGCCCAGTATACAATTCCACAAGATGGAAAATACCACGTACGGTCGGGAAAGGCTCTGGACCCATCACAAGGGCCTGGCATGCGAATTCCACAAGATGGAAAATACCACGTATGGTCGGGAAAGGCTCGGGACCCGTCACAAGGGTCCGGCATACAATACCACCAAAAGAAAAAATACCGAGCACAACGAAAAGGGCTCGGGTCGCATGGCAAAAGCCCGGTCTTACTTCTACCGCTCCGCTCGAAATATTTCGGCTACTATGCAAAGGGAAAGGAAGCATAAGGCAGAAGTCGTAAATACAAAAAAAAGGAGAGCCATTCATAACTATTTCCTTCTAGCCCACGGGCCTACAGAAAAAAGGGGGGAGGAGGGGTGAAGACAAAAAAAATAAGGGCACGCAGGCCTAGGCCCCCAAGACCCCCAATAAAAAAAATAAAAAGAAGAAAAAAGGGAAAAAGCCCCTCCAAAGTCCCCCTCAACCCACTCCCTCCCGCCTAAAGCGACTAGCCACTGAAAGAATTTTCCGCGTCAGAGAGCTCCTTATCACTATGCTCCCCCTCCGAAGAGCTCCCCCAACATGGATCCTCAGCAAATCGAGTCTGCTCATTTAACCACCTCACCCGGTTCCTCAACAAATCATTCTCCGCGAGCAAGGCTGCTATCTCTCGATCCATGTCGATCATCCGGCTACAGACCTCCATTTCCCTACGATGAACATAAGAGAAAAACGACCGGTTGCGATAAGCAAAGGCTTCATGGGACTCCCTCTAGTAAAGGGGAGGAGGATGAGAGCGCGTGGGAAGCCCTTGAGGCGGGTTCCTCTCAGGAATCGTTTGCTGAGGCCCCAACCCGTCAGGGTTTGTCTCGGGGCTACTGGGAGGACTCCCCTCGATACCAACCCTCCCCTCGCCATTTACAGAGAGACCCTGGAAAGACGACGACATCTCTGACGAGCCCGAAGAAAGGCCAAAAGAAAGCAAAGAAGGGGAGAGGAGCGAAAAGGCGGTCTGCATAAAAGGCGAGAAAACTCACCCCTTATAAACCCTATGGGAAACCCTTGGGTAGGAAAACGAAGCAACTTGCCCTACATGTGTCCATTTCCTATTGGGTGGCCGGCCAGCACCGCGTGATGGCACCACAATTCCTCGGGAAGGAACCGCCGAACGAAACAGCACGTCCTCTCGTATCCCAAAGCTCCCATAAATGCCTTCGTCACGATATTCCTTAACCAGGTAAACAAGCTTGCTCCCTTGGTCCATTCAATAGACCAAAGGTAGTGTTATGATGAGACATAAAAATGGCGCTGTTCTCAGATCTCGCCACGTGCTGCCCATGCACCAATACTGCCTAACCATCATAAAGAAAGGCGATGGGAAACGGCAAGACCGTACAAGTTCGACACGTGTCACTTCCTCGCCGCCCAACCTCATCATCACGAATCACTTCCAACTCCTCTCCACCTAATAAAAGGGAAGGGTCCGGAGGTGGGAAACCAAGCAGAGAGGTCCAACCTCAATTCCACTAGAGGAAAAACGCGCGCCCAGGCCCGAAGCCCCGGCACGAGACCACAACGCACAAACACAACAGGCGAAGGAAACTAAACGCGCTAGGAAAAGGCTCGGAATCCCTCACAGGTTCGAACAAAATGCCACAATTCCTCGCAACAAAGATAATCTATGCCAAACACGGTGAAAAAACAACCAAACAGATGGAAAGAGCAACGCAAAGAGACACGGCACAAACTCGTAAAGATCGCCCATTCACATCCTCCTGGCCCACAGGCCTACAAAAAGGAGGGGGAATAAGAAACAAAGCATAGGGCACGCAGACCCCAAAATCCCCGATAGGAAAGGGGAAGAAGGAAAAAAAAAACACACAGAAAAACAGGAAATGCCAGAAACTAATCGGAAGAAGACTCCTCTCCCGAAGGGTGCCCCTCCTCTTCCCAGGAGCTCTCCAGCAGGAGTCCACCTCATATTCAAGCAGCTGCTCGTTGAGGGAGTGAACCTTTTTCTGCAAAGCCTCGTTCTCCCGCTTCAAGTCCTCGATCTCCTTACCCATCTTCGAAACACGGCCACGCAATTCCATCCCCTGGTGATAGGCTCGGGAGAAAAAAGGCCACTCCCTGGCGACACGGGACCGAGACGACTTGTCCTCCCTGGGCAAGGAGGAAAGGCGAAGGGGGGGAAAGCCCGAGGAAGGGCCTGAATCCCTCCTAGCTCTCTTCTGACGAACCGCAAGGTCCTCCTCCGGATTGGAAGACAAGTCGGGATCACTCGACGATTCCTGGGAAAGACAGGCCTTGCCCCTAACTCGCGAAGGGGAACCGGACATGTTGTTGAAAAAAGGCACGGAGAAACACCTACCTCAGAAAAAAAAGAGGAGGAGATAAGCCACAACAGAGCGCAGGGGTAACCCTCCTTTTTTAAGCTCAGGGAAGAAAACCCCGTATCTCGAAACAAGGCGACCCACATAATGACGCTACCACTTCCCGGGGATAGCCACCGGATAAAACGGAACATCTCCTCGTACTCCGGAGCTCCCATAAATGCCCTCACCATGATGTCGCTCTACCAAAACGTTACTCCCTTGGCCCATTCAATGGACCAAAGGAGTAAGGGGGTGTTATGATGGGACATAAATACGGCGCTGCTCTCAGATCTCGCCACGTGTCGTCCATGCACCAATAAAGCCTAACCATCATGAAGAAAGGCGTTGGGAAAAGGCAAGACCATACTATCACGACACGTGTCGCTCTCTCGCCGTCCAGACCTCATTATCACAAGTTATGGAAAGAATTATCCGGCAAAGCCACGTGCGCCGGCGGAGCAGGAGAACGGCCCAATCCTGCAAAGGAAGGTTTTCTCTCCATAATGATGAAAAGGTCCGCGCGCCTCCCTTTAAAAGGGAGGGAAGGGAAGAAGAGAGGGAGGACGTTTTTTGAAAGACATCCTTTTTCTCAGCTCCCACATAACAATCGAAAAAAGAGGCGAGGCAACAACAGAGGAGACTAGGAACTTAATCCCACTCTCCCTGTTAGTCTCCTCTGACCCACTCATCCGCACACCTAGAAAAGAACCCGCGCCTTGGTCCTGGTAAACCTGATCGAACCCCCTCCTCTTCTCACTGTCTTTTATATTGATTGGTCGAAGGATCTAACTTGGGTGTCGAAGTGGTCGTCCGGGAGCCACCCCGGACCCTCTGACCCCCTTTGTTTGTGATTGCAGACCCCGCGGAGGCCCTCTACAGACCGCGCGATCGCAGACCCGGATTCATACGCCATCAGGAGTGTTTTTAGAAATTCTTGGACTTTTAGAAATCCCTAAATTGAGTTTTTTCCAAGTAAAAAACATAGTTGCTTTATTTGATAAAAAAAATCCAAAAAATATCTCACACATTGTTTTCTTTTTTAACATTCCCGCTATAAGCCTGTAGGTCAAATTTTGACCTCAGTTTTGGACAAGTAAATGGCTGAATTAGAAAACATCATAAACTAGAGAGTTGTAGATCTTTCCAAATTCTTCAAAAAAAGTACTTAGACATTAATTACTGATCCGATATGCGTAAGTTATGACTGTTTTAGTAAAACCTGTCTATAAGCTAAACTTACAATTATTTATTTAATTATTTTCATTAAATAAACATATTTTCTCCCATACAATGGGATAAAAAGCTTCATCCATATTTTTCTATAATTTCCAAAATACCCTTATGGTTTATACTTAACCATTTTGGTATTCCTAATGTATCCCATAGTGCTTATACACTATATACATTGTATATATCCTTTTAATGCATCCAATGCCACGAAACTAGTTCGTGTAAGCAACCAAATAAATGCGGGACCTCTATCTAATAGATAATAATAGGTCAATCGAGTAGGGAGTGGAATCGTAGCCGGGGTTCAACGATAGATCCTGTAGAACCCACAAGTGGGCGCCACTGCGATTATTGCTCCGTAGCCAATGCTACAATCGCATTGAGTCAGTGGCCTCCATCGAGACGTAACCCTGAAGATAACCGTCAAATCATCATACCCCTAATCACATCAAATGTGCGAAACCTTTCTCCAAGTCCATATCTACTGAGTTGAGCCCTACGAGGGTGGACATCAACTACCCCCTAGGCTCACTCACGGTATACCTTTAAGTCAAACAGTGTTGGCCCGCAAATGCATTTGCTGAAAATATTTCAAAACTTATTTTGTGAAATCCTTTTGATAAACACTTTATCAAATCCACCTGGCCAGGTATTTTTCTAGGCCTACGGCTCTGACCAAAATTTTTATGAAATAGGTGGAGAATTCCATGTCGGGTGTCACTATTGACCTCGAAGGTTTGTCCGACACTCCAGTACTACCCTCTAGTGACTCTAAGAGAATCACGGTTAGATAGACCAAGAATGAGAGACTCGCCAACATACCAATATGACCCCTCAGGTCAAAGGACATATAAAGGGTCATGTCTGGTAAAATAGCTCAACTATGTCCTGTCCACAAGCTATTCTAATGTTATCCCGTTCAGTATAAAATCTCATTGTCATACCCATTCTATCTTGCTTAGGGTCCACTACTCGAGTGATTGAGATAAGGTACTCCACATCTCATGCATGTTGGCAAAATAGATGCTAGTTGTATACAGGAGAAGGTGTCCAACCCCAACCCCAACTAGGAACTAGTAAGGTCTGCAAAGAACCAGAATCACATATCCCCTTGCTCCCTAGGATCTGTGCATCCATGAGCATGGGTTTCCTACTTTGCTACCTAAGGACAAATACGTGTCGATAACAAGTAGCATGTCACACATATTTAACTTATAGTTACCCATTAATTGTCATGAAAAGAAACTTTTATTGATTAACATGCAAAATATACTGGGTTTTAGGGCACCTACTCTAACAGTGATGCTCATTGTTTTCCCCTTCTTAACCTCTATTTTCAACTCTTCGTTTGTTATTTGGTTGTGAGTTCTAATCTTCCTCTTATTTGTGTTGGATTTAAAAAGAGAGAGAGAGAGAGAGAGAGAGAGAGAGAGAGAAAAAGAAAATGATGTTACTGTAGACATGGTTTTAGATTCTTCCCATTTATGAATTTAGTGTGCGGTGTGATACTAGCTCAACCAATGTTTTGGCAATTGATTGGCCCCAGTTTACCTTTTGTTTCTAAGCTTTTTAAGATTTTTTTTTAAATGAAATAATATCTTGACAGCCATTTGACTATTTTTGGGAAAACTATAATAGTGCATACCTTAGAACTTTAGTGATACTGTTATGATACTCTCATCTTGGTTGTATTATTGTAAGCCCAATGGTTCCCACTTTGGCATTCCCATCTTATTTTGATGATTCCAATACACAAGTGATTTATTATCACTAATGTGTTTAATTGTCTAAGTTGTAGATCTTATTTGTGCTAAGACAAGATTGCTTGGATTGAGGCTAAGAAGCTCTCATTGGACCACATTATGAAAGCCAAAGACAACGGAGATCCAAGGCTTGAAATGAACACTTGAAGCTCAATTGAAGATCAAAGTCATATTAGATTGTATAAGATCCAATCCTAGTTTAGGATTTTGAAAGGCATAAATTAAGTGATAACACACACACCCTAAATGTTTATGTGATTGTCCTTGTGGTGTTCCAACACTTTGGAACCCTCATAACAATCCCAATTTGGTGTAAAGTTGGAAGCCCAAAAACAGAATTGAAAAATCTGCTGTTGATAGGCTTCTCGGAACTCCGAGAGAATTCTCGGAGCTCCGAGCTCGGACTCCGAGATTTGTTCCAGTAGAAATTTTCCAACTTCTATTTGTATTCCTGGAACTCCGAGATTTTTTCTCAGAACTCCGAGACCACTATAACGGGAAGAAAAATAGTCGTTGGTAACTTTGCCAGATTTACGACAATGCCACCAAACGGTCATATTTGGGTTTTTCTATATATATATGGGTATTCCCACCTTCCCAATGATGAATCCTAACACTCTAAAACTCTACTTGAATATCCCAAGAGTGAATCAAAGCTTGTTTATGCCTCTCATCCTCTGAGATTACGATTTGGATCATTAGGCTCAATTTGTACATCTTCTACAAATCCTGTAAACCCTTGTGAGGGAGTTTTTTGTTCTTTCTTTCTTATTCAAGAAACTTGTATTGGGCGAGTGTTCGGAGAAGCAGAGCCCACTCTCCGTGGTGAAGATTTCCACCAAGGTTAAAGGCGATCGGAATTGTAATCGACATTGCTCTTCGCCGAAGTTAAGAAGATCACATAGTGAAGCCATCAACGAGTTTGGTTGGTGGAGTGGAGTAGGCCTCGTGTTTGGAGGACCGAACCACTTTAAATCTCGGGTGCACTCTTTCTTATCTTATTGCTTTACATTTGCATTTGCACCTTTAGATTTAACTTGTGTGCTTGAATTTCATCTTGATCTCTTAATCTTCAAAATTGGGTTGAGTTTTTAAAAGGGGTTAAAACTTGTTAGCAACCTAAATTTTTACCTCCTCATTAGTTGCCAATTCGGGACCACCCTTGGAATTTCACTTGGTATCAGAGCAAAGGCTCTTAAAAGATTTTCTTTTCTAAAAATCTTTGGTAAATTTTTCTTTAAAATTTCAAACAAGGGAAAGATCATAAGATCTTTGGCAACTTTCTATTTGTGAAATGGCAAATATAAACGGAACCGGACTTCCGGAAGGTCATTCCACAACTAGACCTCCCTTCTTTAATAGGTCCAACTATGGACATTGGAAGACAGGGATGCGCATCTATCTTCTTTCGATAGATGTGGAACTTTGGCATATTGTTGAAAATGGATACATTTTGCCTTCCAAGCCATTTGAAAAATGGAATGTTGAAGATAAAAGGCATGCAAATTTAAATTATAAAGCTATAAACTCTTTGTTTTGCGCCTTATCTACGGAAGAGTTTAATAGAGTGCTCTTTTTTATTCCGCCAAGCTTATTTGGGATACACTTGCCGTTACGCATGGGGAAACATCACAAATCAAATATTCCAAAATAAACTTGTTAAAGAGCAAATATGAAATGTTTAGAATTGATCAAAATGAAAGTATTTTCGAAATGTATACCCGATTTTCTAAAATTTCTAATGAATTAGCAAATCTTGGTAAATCTTATCCTACTAATGAGCTTGTGAGTAAGTTGCTTAGGTCACTTCCTCCTTATTGGGACCCAAAAGTCACAACCATCCAAGAATCAAAGAATCTCAAGACGCTAACTATGGAGGAGCTTGTAGGATCTCTTATCACTCATGAGATGCTCCTCAGTAGCCGTCAAGAAGAGAAGAAGCCGAAAGAGAAAGAGAGAGAAAGTCGATCTCTAGCTCTAAAGGCCTCCAAGACGGACTCATCATCAAGTGATGCGGAAATATCCCAAGAGTGAATCAAAGCTTGTTTATGCCTCTCATCCTCTGAGATTACGATTTGGATCATTAGGCTCAATTTGTACATCTTCTACAAATCTTGTAAACCCTTGTGAGGGAGTTTTTTGTTCTTTCTTTCTTATTCAAGAAACTTGTATTGGGCGAGTGTTCGGAGAAGCAGAGCCCACTCTCCGTGGTGAAGATTGCCACCAAGGTTAAACGCGATCGGAATTGTAATCGGCATTGATCTTCGCCGAAGTTAAGAAGATCACATAGTGAAGCCATCAACAGGTTTGGTTGGTGGAGTGGAGTAGGCCTCGCGTTTGGAGGACCGAACCACTTTAAATCTCGGGAGCACTCTTTCTTATCTTATTGCTTTACATTTGCATTTGCACCTTTAGATTTAACTTGTGTGCTTGAATTTCATCTTGATCTCTTAATCTTCAAAATTGGGTTGAGTTTTTAAAAGGGGTTAAAACTTGTTAGCAACCTAAATTTTTACCTCCTCATTAGTTGCCAATTCGGGACCACCCTTGGAATTTCACTTGGTATCATCTTCAACATTTCATGTTTTTTTAGAAGCTTCTCAATTATCATGTTTCTGAATGTATTTACAAATCCCTAGTCATTCCCCACACTATCAATGGAGCAATATTACAAAACCTCTTCATTTTTAAATTTCTCCCAATTCATCTAAAAGACGTATCTTGTTCCTCCTGTTTGTTTGACTGTTGAAAGGGATGTAGTCAGTATTGTTTTGAGAGTTTAGTTGGACAAAAGTAAAAGAAAATTAGAGCACTACTTTTGGGAGCCTTAGAGTTTCTCCTAGTAGTAGGAGGAGAAATTAGAAAGCAGAGAAGTTCAAGGAAAGTTTGTTGCTTGTCTTATCTCGCAAAAAGGAAAATTAAAAGAGAAAAGACAAGATCAGTTGTGCAATTTGGTAGGCTTAGACGGATGGATAATATTTTCCTTAAGAAATAATTCTCAGGCTGATTGATATCTTTTAAGCATTTTTAGGTCATTCCTTAGTCTTTAGTAATCTTCAACTTATAATTCCACATTTTAGCACTCTAAGGTCTTTTATTTTCCTCACCTAGATTTGCTTTCTACATGAGAAGTTAGGTGCAAAATTATAGACCTGACTCTTTATTTGCTTTAGGAATTCAATATTCATTTTGTAGTATTCATATATATGTGAAGGAAGAGATTAGAGTTGGGTTTATTCCCTAAAGGAGAAGCTCAGGGTAAAGTTGTATTCTCATTTTTTACTCTATTTCATATCCTGTTTCTTTTGAGGTGCGTACGTGAGTAGCACAAGGGAAGGGATTAGTATTGGGAATTTGAAGTTGATTTTGATTTTGATTTTGATATTTGAGGGCTCAGGGCAATGAAGGAGTCATCCTAAGCCCGTCTTTTAGGGAACTTGCTTAGTCCTAATAGCATTCCCTTCTAATTTATGAAGTTTTTCCTAGTCCTTTAAATATATAGTTTTAGATAGAATGCTTCCCTCATTGCAAAGGTAATGATAACGTTACTTGGAGCCCACCTTTGTGTCTATGAGGGTTGCCCAATCTCACTAGCACTTACAAGTTGTTGAAGAAGGAAGAGGTAAAATACAATCATGATGCCTCTTTTTAGGCAGATATGCACAATGAAAGCACTCTCAAAATCCCTCAAAGATTATGAGTTGAAAGCCTATTCTAAACTTCAGAAGTATTCTATGATTCAAGGCACTTAGGGTTTGGAAAGAGAGAATCAAAAAGCTAAAAATGAGTTTTTGTAAGCCCAAGGGTCTACTCTCCTATCTTGTTTTGATGATTCTAAACATAATTGATTGTGTTTTTTGAATACTAATCAATTTGCTTCGAAGTGTTGTGTTTGAGATAGGATTGATCATTGAAGAAACCAACACACAACATGGTCATGCTTGGAGATATCCCATACAAGAGTCAAAGGAGCTAAGTGAAGCTCACCTCATCTCTCAAGCAAGCATACACAAGATGGAAGATCAATTGAAGACCAAGACTAAAGAGAAGTTGAAGATTGCATAGGTATCATTGTACATCCTTTCTCTTTAGATTTCCAAGTCAAGGCAAAGTGTTTTCAACTTGGTTTTCAAAGAACACTTAAGAACTTAAAATGCATTAGTGAATGGTTATGTGGTGGACCAACATGTTGGGACCCTCATAAACATTCCAAAATAACCATAGGAGTTGAGTTCCAAAAGCTAAAAATCAAATTTGCAATAAAAATAAAAAACTGCGGATTTTTAGGCTTCTCGGAACTCCGAGAATTTTTCTCGGAGCTCCGAGCTCGGAACTCCGAGAGTTCCCTCGGAACTCCGAGAAAAGGTCCAGTAGCATCTGGACACTTTCTCGGAACTCCGAGACAATTTCTCGGAACTCCGAGAAATGGTCCAGTAGAAATTTTATTTCTTCTGGCCGTTGTCTCGGAACTCCGAGAATATTTCTCGGAACTCCGAGAATTCTCGGAACTCCGAGAATGGTTCTCGGAACTCCGAGAACCTCGCGACAGACTAAAAAATAGCCGTTGGGATTCAAATTAATTGTTGGTTTTTGATATGTCCACCCCCAAACGGTCATATTCTTTGGTGTGGTTATATATACAACATGTAGAGAAGTTTTTCACTCTCTCTTGATCTTTGAAAAACATCCTTAAGCATCAAAAACATTTGCAATCCATTTTAGCTTGAGATTTTGTTTTTCATCCCAAACTTGCCTTTCACTTGTGAATCTTTTGAGTTTGGATATCGTAGTGCTTTCACTTGCAAATCACCATCTTTGAAGAGCAATCAAGGGTCTACAAAGAGCATCAAGCTTTCAAGAAGAAGCCAAGCTATTCTCTTTCAAATCTTGTATAGGTGGCTAGGGCATTCCTTTTTAATTCCCTAGAGAGCAACCGCTTAGAACTCGGCGGAGAAGGAGAGTCTTTGTAAAGGTGTAAGGGCATCCTTGTTTAATATCCCTTGGATTTGTAACCGCCTCGGAGCCGGGCATCGTGGAGGTCTCCTATAGTGGAATCCCTCAAGTGCGACCTTGAGTAGAGTGGAGTAGGCCGTTGGCCGAACCACTATATATCGGTGTGTCAATTTCTCACTCTTGCATTTCCATTATTATTTTGGTTTGGCATTTCACTTTGTTCTTTCAATTATATTTGCACTAACCAAATATTTAATTAAGTGAAGAAAAATTCCAATTAGGGTTTATAGATAATTTTCAAAAGGCCTAATATTGAGTTAAATTCAATTCACCCCCCCTCTTGATTATTTCAATTGGTATCAGAGCCTCGTCTCTATTTTTTTGAAAACCCTAACCGGTTTAGAGTAAAGATTCAAAAATGGCAAACTACCCTCAACATCATGAAGGTTATTCAAACACTAGGCCACCCTATTTTGATGGTACAAATTATGGTTTTTGGAAAACTAAAATGAAAATCTTTTTAACTCAAGACTATCAAATGTGGAGAGCAATTAATAATGAATATATCCTACCCACAAGAAATTTAAATGATTGGACCGAAGCCGAACAACAAGCTTCGAATTATAATGCCAAAGCCATGAATTCTCTCATTTGTGCTCTATCTCCCGGAGAATTCAATAGAGTATCAAATTTGAATTCGGCTAAGGAAATTTGGGACACTCTAGAAGTCACCCATGAAGGAACCAATCAAGTTAAAGAATCTAAAATGAACCATATTTTTCGGCAATACGAACTTTTTCAAATGACACCCGATGAAACAATTGCCGACATGTACACTAGATTCACCAACCTTGTAAATGGATTAAGGGGACTTGGAAAACAATTTTCCAATAGAGATTTAGTAACTAAAATTCTTAGGTCCCTACCTTTGTCTTGGGAATCCAAAACCTCCGCAATCACCGAAGCCAAGGACATGAACACTTTGAACCTAGATGAACTTATAGGGTCCTTGATCACACATGAAATGATTTTCAAAACAAAAGCACCCGAAATCGAAACTAAAATCGAAAAAGGAAAAGGAATTGCTTTTGCTTGTAATGTAGGTGAAAGTGAAGATGCAAAGGAAGACATCGAGGATGAAGTAGCTCTCCTAACAAGAAGGATCAAGTTCTTGCAAAGAAACATGGGAGGCATGAGAAATAGAAGGACAAATCCTCCATTCAAGAAGAAAGAAGAAGTTGGTGATGGATCTTCTCAACCCCGATGTTACGGTTGCAAGAAGCTTGGACACATTCGCCCGGATTGTCCACTCAACAATGAACCTACTTCAAACAACCGCTTCAAGAGAAGAGAAGGCAAGAAAGGAATGTCCGCCACATGGGATGAGGAGATTGAAAGCGAAGGCGAACAAAATGATGGGGAAGATTGCCTATTAGCAAGAAATGTGTGCTTCATGGCCTCAACAAACGACAACAATGAGGTAAACACTTTAAATGATGTCATTATCTTACAAGAAGTTTTAGATTCCTTACAAAGTGCAAATGATGAACTTGAAATTCAATTTGATAAAATTGCATCACTTGAAAATTCTCTTGCTAACATGACAAAAGAATTTGGTTGGTTAAAAAGGGATCATGAATTCTTAGATGATGAAAATGAAAAATGCAAAGTAGAGATTCATGAGCTAAATGCTACCATTAAGACTTTGAATGAAAATCGACAAAATCTTTCTATTGAAAATAACAAACTAAAGCATGAAAACGGTAAACTATCTTTTGAATATGATGAACTCAAGAAACTCTTTGAAAAATTTGAAAATAGTTCATTAAAATTGGATAAACTTGTAAATCTTCAAAGAATGTCAAGTGACAAAAGTGGACTTGGACATAGATGGAATACCACAATATCTAACTATAAAAACAAACTTGAAAAGACTTCCTCTAGTAGTACCAAAATTTGCTTTTATTGTGGATTGTTAGGTCATTATAAAGTTGCTTGCTTACATGCTAAACAAGATAAGATCAAATTGAACTCTAAAGTGAAAACAAATGAACATAGCAAAATTAGGAAGATTTGGGTACCTAAGGGATCTCACTTGCCTATTCCTATGTAGGTATGCCTTAAAAGCCACAACAAGAGGAACACATGGTACCTTGATAGTGGATGCTCTAGACACATGACTGGAGACCTCACTCAATTCGCATCACTATCACTCAAGGATGGTGGAGAAGTTACCTTTGGAGATGACAAGAAAGGAAAAGTCAAAGGTGAAGGCACCATAGGTAACTCTACCTCTCCCATACATGATGTACTCTTTGTTGATGGATTGTCCCATAATCTTATTAGCATTAGTCAATTATGTGATAATGGTTTTGAAGTTGTCTTCAATCCCGACAAATGCATTGTTAAAAATAAGATAAATGGAGAAGTAAAATTCATAGGGTCTAGAGACAATAACATTTATACAATTGGACTAGATGATCTTAGACTCCAAAAAGTGACTTGTCTAAATGCCATTAGTGAGGATTCTTGGCTATGGCATAGGAGGTTGGGTCATGCCGGAATGGATCTCATTTCGACCCTCTCCTCAAAAGAAAGTGTTAGAGGATTGCCTAAGTTCAAATTCATCAAGGATCACATTTGTAGAACTTGTCAATTAGGAAAACAATTGAAAAGCTCTTTTGCACCTAAAAATATGATTTCAACTTCCTACCCTTTGGAGCTACTTCATATGGATCTTTTTGGACCAATGAAGACTAGTAGCCTAGGTGGAAAGAGGTACGTGTTTGTAGTTGTTGATGACTACTCACGATTCACATGGGTCATATTTCTAGGACATAAAGATGAAACTTATGAAAACTTCCTAACATTATGCAATCAAATTCAAAATGAAAAAGGTGTTGCCATCTCCCACATTAGAAGTGATCATGGAACGGAATTTGAAAATGTACACTTTGACACTTACTGTAATGAACATGGCATTAAACATAATTTTTCCGCACCTAGAACACCTCAACAAAATGGAGTAGTAGAAAGAAAGAATCGAACTCTCCAAGAAATGGCTAGAACAATGTTGCATGAAAATGATCTCCCTAGATATTTTTGGGCGGAAGCGGTTAGCACCGCTTGCTATATCATAAACAGGGTATACTTAAGGCCAATCTCTAAGAAAACACCTTATGAGCTTTGGAAAAACTTGAAACCAAATATAAGCTATTTTAGAGTGTTTGGATGTAAATGCTTCATTTTGAACATTAAAGATAATTTACATAAATTTGATAAGAAGTCGGATGATGGAATATTCTTAGGGTATTCTTCTCATAGCAAAGCATATAGAGTATTTAATAGAACCCTAGTAGTAGAAGAATCCATGCATGTGACATTTGATGAAAGAGAGCCAACACCTCAAGAAATGCCACATGATGAGGATGAACCCGTTGAACATCTTTTTCCAAAATTGAGTGCTCCTCCTCATGCATCTACTAGTCATACATTACCTAGTGAGGAAGTAGAAAATGAAAATGATGACTCATTGCCTAGGGATAGGAGAACATTGGTAGATCATCCTGAATCCCAAATTTTAGGTGATGCCACATTGCCAGTAAGAACTAGATCATACTATCGTAGTGTGAGCAATAATTTGGCATTCCTATCCGAATTAGAACCAAAATCCATCAAGGAAGCAGAAAATGATGAATATTGGTTGATGGCCATGCAAGAAGAGTTGAGTCAATTCGAAAGGAACAAGGTATGGAGGCTAGTACCTAGACCTAGTGATCATCCAGTCATTGGCACGAGATGGGTGTATAGAAATAAATTGGATGAAAATGGAATTATCACTAGGAATAAAGCTAGGCTTGTAGCCCAAGGGTACAATCAGGAGGAAGGGATAGATTATGATGAGACATTTGCTCCTGTTGCCCGTATGGAGGCTATTAGGATACTTTTGGCATATGCATCTCATAAAGGATTTAAACTATATCAAATGGATGTCAAAAGTGCCTTCCTGAATGGCTATATCCAAGAGGAAGTGTATGTTGAGCAACCTCCAGGTTTTGAAGACTTCAAACATCCAAATCATGTCTTCAGGCTTGATAAAGCTTTATATGGATTAAAGCAAGCTCCTAGAGCTTGGTATGAGAGGCTTTGCACTTTCTTAGTTGAAAAGGGATTCGAGATGGGAAAGGTGGATAAAACCTTATTTATCAAAAGAGAAAATCATGATATCCTCCTTGTCCAAATCTATGTGGATGATACCATCTGTGGCTCAACTAATCAAAAATTGTGTGATGAATTTGCAACCTTAATGAAAAATGAATTTGAAATGAGCATGATGGGAGAGTTAACCTACTTCTTAGGACTCCAAATTAAACAATACAAAAATGGAATATTTTTAAATCAAGAAAAATATACAAAGGAGTTATTAAAGAAGTATGGCATGGATAGCAGTAAGACATCAAGAATTCCCATGAGTACTACTGCTAAGCTAGAAAAAGATGAATTTGGCAAATCTGTGGATCAGAAATTGTATAGGGGTATGATAGGTAGTTTGCTCTATTTGACAGCCAGCAGACCAGACATTATGTTTACTGTCTGTCTCTGTGCTCGATTTCAATCGGATCCAAAAGAATCTCACCTATCGGCAGTTAAGAAGATCTTCAAGTACTTAAAAGGAACCCAAAGTCTAGGACTGTGGTATGAAAGATCATCTTCCTTCACTCTCATCGGATATTCAGATGCAGACTTTGCTGGATGTAGAGTAGATAGGAAAAGCACTAGTGGGACTTGCCAATTCTTGGGTAAATCACTTGTTTCATGGTTTAGCAAGAAGCAAAATTCAGTAGCTCTGTCCACAACAGAAGCAGAATATGTGGCAGCTGGAGCTTGCTGTGCTCAAGTCCTATGGATGAAAAGCACATTGATGGACTATGCAATCAAAATGGAAAATATTCTCATCCAATGTGACAATACTAGTGCTATAAGCTTAACAAAGAACCCCATACAACACTCAAGAACAAAACACATTGAGATTATGCACCACTTCATCAGAGATCACTCACAAAAAGGGGATATTTGCTTAAAATATATCAACACTGAAGAACAATTAGCGGATATCTTTACAAAACCCCTTAGTGATGATAGAATTTGCTATATCCGAAGTGCCTTAAACATATGGAGTGCGGATCAAATCAAAGAAATTGCCAAATAAATACTTTGTGCCTTTAACCAGCTTATCTATATAGTATTTATATATATAATCTTTGTTTGGTAGTATCTGCATGAATGAGATGTCAAATTTTTTATCTTAAAAATCACTCAATTGATATTCTTAGCCTTCTTAGTTTTTCTAAGTTGGAGAGGTATCTTCACTTTAATTAAAATACCTAACATCTTGACATATGTCAACATCTCGATCATGAACAGGTATATGTGCATTACTTGGTTATATAATTCTATACCATAAGCATTGATTCAGGGGGAGTTATCCACTTTTTTTTTACACCCTTTCTGTCGATGACAAAAGGGGGAGAAGTTTGAAATTGATTATCTATTCAATTGACTATATGCACCACTTGCTTATAACTTGTATCATTTATATGTGTGCATATATTGAGGGGGAGTTCTAGTATTCACTTGCCTACTATGTCACTCCATACACACCTCATAATCAATTTTGTTTGTCATCATCAAAAAGGGGGAGATTGTAAGCCCAAGGGTCTACTCTCCTATCTTGTTTTGATGATTCTAAACATAATTGATTGTGTTTTTTGAATACTAATCAATTTGCTTCGAAGTGTTGTGTTTGAGATAGGATTGATCATTGAAGAAACCAACACACAACATGGTCATGCTTGGAGATATCCCATACAAGAGTCAAAGGAGCTAAGTGAAGCTCACCTCATCTCTCAAGCAAGCATACACAAGATGGAAGATCAATTGAAGACCAAGACTAAAGAGAAGTTGAAGATTGCATAGGTATCATTGTACATCCTTTCTCTTTAGATTTCCAAGTCAAGGCAAAGTGTTTTCAACTTGGTTTTCAAAGAACACTTAAGAACTTAAAATGCATTAGTGAATGGTTATGTGGTGGACCAACATGTTGGGACCCTCATAAACATTCCAAAATAACCATAGGAGTTGAGTTCCAAAAGCTAAAAATCAAATTTGCAATAAAAATCAAAAACTGCGGATTTTTAGGCTTCTCGGAACTACGAGAATTTTTCTCGGAGCTCCGAGCTCGGAACTCCGAGAGTTCCCTCGGAACTCCGAGAAAAGGTCCAGTAGCATCTGGACACTTTCTCGGAACTCCGAGACAATTTCTCGGAACTCCGAGAAATGGTCCAGTAGAAATTTTATTTCTTCTGGCCGTTGTCTCGGAACTCCGAGAATATTTCTCGGAACTCCGAGAATGGTTCTCGGAACTCCGAGAACCTCGCGACAGACTAAAAAATAGCCGTTGGGATTCAAATTAATTGTTGGTTTTTGATATGTCCACCCCCAAACGGTCATATTCTTTGGTGTGGTTATATATACAACATGTAGAGAAGTTTTTCACTCTCTCTTGATCTTTGAAAAACATCCTTACGCATCAAAAACATTTGCAATCCATTTTAGCTTGAGATTTTGTTTTTCATCCCAAACTTGCCTTTCACTTGTGAATCTTTTGAGTTTGGATATAGTAGTGCTTTCACTTGCAAATCACCATCTTTGAAGAGCAATCAAGGGTCTACAAAGAGCATCAAGCTTTCAAGAAGAAGCCAAGCTATTCTCTTTCAAATCTTGTATAGGTGGCTAGGGCATTCCTTTTTAATTCCCTAGAGAGCAACCGCTTAGAACTCGGCGGAGAAGGAGAGTCTTTGTAAAGGTGTAAGGGCATCCTTGTTTAATATCCCTTGGATTTGTAACCGCCTCGGAGACGGGCATCGTGGAGGTCTCCTATAGTGGAATCCCTCAAGTGCGACCTTGAGTAGAGTGGAGTAGGCCGTTGGCCGAACCACTATATATCGGTGTGTCAATTTCTCACTCTTGCATTTCCATTATTATTTTGGTTTGGCATTTCACTTTGTTCTTTCAATTATATTTGCACTAACCAAATATTTAATTAAGTGAAGAAAAATTCCAATTAGGGTTTATAGATAATTTTCAAAAGGCCTAATATTGAGTTAAATTCAATTCACCCCCCCTCTTGATTATTTCAGTTTTCATGTTGTTTATCAGCCTTAAAGTAGTTGGAAAAGCACTAAGTACAAAATAAATATCAAACAAGTTCTTATATAGCCTCCCTAACCCAAAACTAGCTGTTATACGGCTCTAACAGTTAGGGCACACGACCTCTCGGTCAACCGAAAAAAATAGTTTGTCGCTCTTGGTCGACCACGGCTCTTGGTCGACTGCAAAGCTAACTCTTTTCCCTTCTTTTTAACTTCAAGGGCTCACGATAGACCGTGGGGCACAGTCTTCCGGGGGACAGAAAACTTCAATCTTTCATGTTAATGCCATTAAAATCATTTTCAATGTAACTTGATGTTTAAAAACTTTGGGATTTTGAAAATGTGCCTTTGAACCTAGAAACTTCAGGAAGAATGGACATTACATTCTAAGCATAAAATCCCTTAGTTTGACTTGGATCTCTTCATGTGAGATCTTCCTGGGTTCTTAGCTTGATTGTGAACACTTCATCTTTAGCTTGTCCATGTGAATTCACCAATATTTGAATGTCTTCAATTTGGTTCCGGAGTGGGGTCACCATCAGTATTTCATTTTTCAAGCTTGGCCTTGGTACTTATGCAAGTTGTGTTGATTTCAAAGATAACCTGTCTTATGCGCAACAGTTGCAAAACACATTAGTCCACTTAATCAATTTGGATTTGTGAGTCACCAAAACATAGGTAATCTTGAACCCTTGGTCTAACAGAGATTCACCATACTTATGGTGTGTACATGTTTTAATTAACATGTGCTTGATTAATACTTAAATCCTACTGGTTACGAGTTAAGCTAATTAATTGAGCATGTGTTTAACTGTAGCTCGAATCCTATTGGATGAGAGTTATATGAAATCCTATTGGTTGGCTATAGCTGAAATCCTATTGGTTGGCTTTCGCTAAAATCCTATTGGCAAGAATTATCCTAATTCCTGTTAATTAGAATTTGCTAATTTTCTAATGGTGGAAATTTGAAAGGGAGAGAAAGTTTTAAGTAGAAAAGGTTTCCCAATTGGTGGGAATCCTATTGAATTTGGAAACAAACCTGACATGTGTAAAAATGTTTTTTCCTTAAGGAATTTTTTTGGAAACAAATTAATAGAAAATAGTTTTAATTCAATTAAGTTTCCAAATTCAGGAGAAATCCTAGAGGGAGACTGAAATTCCACTTAGCAACCCAAGAGGGGAGAAAATTGAATGTCTTTCAAAAAACTTAGAAACTTTGAAAAACTTTCTTCTACTTGTTTTAGATTGATTACAAAGATGAATTAATTTTAAGGCTAAGAGTTGATGAACCTTCCACAAGTGAAGAAGAGAAGAGACAAGTGGAAGCTTGAACACAAGATTTTTAAGTGGTTTGGTCTTAAACCCAAGACCTACTCCACTCTTCCCAAGTTGATCTTTTGAGGAATCCACTAATGATCTTCTTAGCCACACCGGCCGATTACAACGAGCACCACCGCTCCAAGGGACTTAAATACGGCACCCATTTTGCCAAATACAACTCGAGCACAAACGCTCCAAGGGACTTAACTACGGTGCCCCTTTCGCCAAATACAATAATGAAGAGAATGATGTAGCTCACTTGCCTCTTAGTAGGCTGCTTACAAAGTATAAAACACTCACTCCCACTCTAGAAAGAAAAGAACAAGTAAATCCTAATGGTCTCTCAAATATAATCTAAGATTAAAGGCACAAGAGAGAAGATGAGAGTGTTTTCTTTATTAGAATATGATTAAAACCCTTATCAATGCTCAAGGAATGTTTGGTGAGTCATAAAAGGTGTCCATTAAAGTCCTAGAGACTCCTATATATAGTTTAAAGTGAGATATGGTCGTTATAAAGTCTCCAACGGTCATTACGTAAGCATCGCTCGGAATTCCGTAGTGACCGTTAGACTATTATTTTTTTCCACCAGAATGTATAACGGAATTCTGTGGGGATCCACGGAATTCCGAGCAAGGAATTCTGTAGAATCCCACAGAATTCCGTGAAGGCTTCTGGATAGCAAAATCCCTTTTTGTGTGTTGCTTGTTTTGGGCCTTCAGAATTCACTTCTACCATGTTGAATGGAATGCGATATGGGTCCAAACATATGAGGACACCACTATGTGTTAGAGTATGTGCCCTAAAATCCAGTGTATTTTGCATGTTAATCAATAAAAGTTTCTTTTTCATGACATTTACGGGTACTAAAAGCTAAATATGTTTGATATGTTACTTGTTATTGACACGTATTTGTCCTTAGGAAGCAGAGTAGGAAAAACATGCTCAGAGATTCACAGATCCTAGGGCGCAGGGAGATATGGGATCCTAGTTCTTTGTAAACCTTAGTAGTTGCTAGTTGGGGTCAAGGTTGGATACCTCCTCCTGTACACAACTAGCATCTATCTTGCCTACATGCACGAGATGTAGAGTGACTTATCTCAATCACTTGAGTAGTGGACCCTAAGCAAGATAGAATGTGTACGATGATGAGATTGTGTACTGAACATGATCACATTAGAATAGCTTGCGGACAGGAGACAGTTAAGCTATTCTACCAGACAGGACCCTTTACATGTCCTTTGACCTGAGGGATCATGTTGGTCTGTTGGAGAGTCTCTCATTTTTTGTCTATCTAACCGTCGTTCTTATTGGAGTCAACAGAGGGTAGTACTAGAGTGTTGGGCAAACCTTCGAGGTGAATAATTATACCCGACATGGAATTCTTCACATATTCAATACGATAACATCTACAGGTTTTGTCAGAGCATTAGGCTTAGAAAAATACCTGGCTAGGTGGATTTGATAAAATGTTTATAAAAAGGTTTTCACAAAATAAGTTTTCTTTTGAAATGGTTTTCACAAATACATTTGTCGGTCAACGCTGCTTGACTGAAAGGTATACCATGAGTGAGCCCAGGGGGTAGTTAATGTCCACCCCCCGTAGGACTCAACTCGGTAGATGTGGACTATGAGGAAGGACTTGCGCATTTGATGTGATTAGGGGTATGATGATTTGATGGTTATCTTTAGGGTTACGTCTCGATGGAGGCCATTGACTCAATGCGATTTTAGCATTAGCAACGGAGCAATAATCGCAGTGGGGCCCACTGGTGGGTTCTCCAGGATCTACCGTTAAATCCCTGCTACAATCCCACTCACTACTCGATTAACTTATTATAATCTATTGGATAGAGGTCACGTATTTATTTAGTTGTACACACGAACTAGTTTCGTGGCATTGGATGCATTTGAAGGATATACACAATGTGTATAGTGTATGTGCACTACGGGACATATTGGGAATAACGAAATGGTTAAGTATTAACCATAAGGGTATTTTGGGAATAATATAAATTGTGTTTGAGCTTTAATCCTATTGGATAGGATTGGATTGCATTAATTTAATTAGGAATTAAATGAAAAATGCAAGGGAATTTAAATTGGATAGGTGGGGCCCACATGGGATGAATTTGGGTGGGACCCATTCCCACATGCCCCATGTGGTGTGCCCCTATCAATTTGAAATTCAAACATTCATTTGAAACATTATTGCTTGATTTGTTTTGACAAATTAAAGCAACACGTGATGAAAATGGAATGAGAGACAGAAGGAAACATTGTCCAAAACAAAATTGGAAACAAGAAAACCACACAAGGCAACCCAAGGTTGCTTGGGCAGTGATCCACGACCCCTTGGGCACCCCATGTGGGTTTCCTAAGTGGGTGTCGGTTGTTTCCCAATTTGGGGTTCCAATTTTGACTAGTTTTCTTGTTTTTGAGGATTTCTCTATAAACTTTGGATTGTATTAAAGGCAATTCAAAACTCTATAAATATAAGAAAAGTGCTGGAGTTTTTAGAGCTCTCCCATAATTCCATGTGTTGGAAATTGCTAGAGACACTCCAAATTCGTTATGTTGCTCTTCTCTCTCAATTCCATCAATTAGTTTTGGCTTTTAGAGCTTAAAGACAATCACCCAACTAAACTCCATTGTTCTAAACAAATATTCGCATATTAGATTCTGATTTATATCAGAATTCAAAGTGAATAAATAGTTGTACACAAGTTCGTTTGTGCAACAAAAGGAATCCATCGATTCAACTTGCGGTTTTACGTCGATTAGATCAACTGCGGATTTTCGAGGAGTAGATCACACAGACATTTTCTTCTCTACAGCAACTAAGATATTTGATTTATGTTTATGTTTATTAAATCACCATAAGATCACTTAGTCCCTAGGAGTCCTGGGTTAGAGCAAAAATGTTGTTCTACACGGTTTATTCTTCCGCTACGTATAACGATTTTGCTCGGGATTTTTTCAACCTTTCTAACACTATGGTCATTCACTTGTCCAATTAGGTTCATTTTATTATGATTTTAGCTCTATTTGTGTGCCTTTAAAGTGAGATATAAATGGTAGACCAAATACAATCTAAGTGGAACTTGTTCTTCAACTTGATGACACTTTGACAGTGCTTTGTCTTGACTTCAATCAACTCCCTTGATTTTCTTGTGCATGGCTTTAGACCTTTGGTCTTTGAAGTGATCACCTTCTTTGAGCTTTTGTAAGCCCAAGGATTTCCATGGGTTCAAACATTCACCTTACCTTATTGTTTTGATGCTAGCAAACTAAATTGATTAGCATTTATAGACTGATGTGTTACTTTGAGGTGTTGTGTTATATACAGGAATTTCATGTCATAGTCGCTATTACACAACCCATCTCAACACATGGCTTGTGGATCCGCACACACGATGATCAAGAGCATGCACTCACAGTGAAGACATCACCATTTGGAGGATGTTCAAAGTGAAGAAGCTCAAGTTCAAGATCCCACAAGTTCCCTATCAAGTGTCAAGAAGAAACTTGGAGTTGAACATGCCATGGTGACATCTCAGGTACCTTTCAACTTGCATTGAATATTGGAGGAGAAGTCACAAGAGCCAAATCAGTTGAAGAAGTTCACTCACAAGCTGAAGAAGTCCAAAAAAGTGCAAAGGAGCTGATATATTCCAAGAAGACTCAATGGTATTCATTTTTAGAATGTATTTAGAGTTCTCTTATTTTATGTAGAATGCACTTTCAATAGGTTTTCAAATGGTTTTCATACTTAACTTTTTATATCTTTGAAAACCATACACACACCTAAAAATGTGTTTGAAAACCTAGGACTTGAGCCCAAAGACCATGGCCCAAAAGCCCCTGAACTTTAAAAGTAAAAATGGAATTTTATACAAGGCCGGTAGACCGGGGTGTCCCGGGCGACCGCGGCAAGGTAGATGGAAATCCAGCACTTGCCGGATATTGGCGGGCCGGTCGACGGGGGTGATCCGGGCGACCACGGAGGTGTTCCTGGAACGCCAGGAACAATCCGTCATGAGTTTGGGCGGGCGATCGTCAAGGGTCGGTCGATCGCGGATACGTTTTTGAGCTTAAATTTCAAGCAGACAGGTAGCCCTCGCCGAGCGACCGCCATGGGGCCAGTCGACCCCGACGGTAAGAAATTTGAAAATAAAAAAGTGCACCCAATAGGGGCGGGTGACCGCTGTAGCCCAGTCAACCGCCGCGGTCTGGCAAACTAGCCGTTTGGGCTTTTGCAGGTTGACTTTTTCAACCCAGTTTTTTACAATTTTACCCCCAAACGGTCATATTTTCAAATACACTATATATACACTATCTAAACCTATCTAAACAAGCTTTTGAACATTTTGAAAAGATCAAATCCCATCTTTTTGAGCTTTAACCTTCAAATCAAAAGCTAAAACCTTTTTGAGCTTGTATTTCCACATTCTATCAAGAGGCACTCCATAGGGCTTTCATTTGCTTATTTTCTTGGAGTGATTGTGAGCTAAAAACTTTATAATCCGCCTATCAAGAGGCATTGAGTATTTTTTTTTTATTTGTTCTTCATTGAGGGTCTACTCTTCGGCCCATTAAGAATTGAGAAGACATTATGAGGGTCTCCGATTCGGCCCGTTAAGAAAGGTGAATCATGTAACAGGGTGTGTCCCCTCGCAAGGCTTCGTGCAGAAAGGGTTTGTCCCCTTTGGAGATGGAGAAGGTGGTTGTAAAGCTTCGAGATTAGGCTTGAAATCTCATTTTTAGTGGAGTACCCAAGGAGCTAAACTTGGAAGAGTGGAGTAGGTCTTGTGATAGACCGAACCACTATAAAAATCTTGTGTTCCTTGTGGATGGCTCTTCTTCTCCTTCCCTTGCACATGTGGTGATTGGTAAACTCTAACCCTAACTTGTATTTATATGCTTAATTGAATAAGGGTTAGTAAATGTTCTTGATTAGTTTATCTAAACCCTAGATTGCACTAACATGCCTATTTGAACAAGGATTAGACTAATTAGTGCTTAATTAAGTGGATTAACTTTTAATCTTCCACCTAATCAAGCCTAAGATTTTTAATTGACTAATTCACCCCCCCCTTGGGTTGTCACACTTGGATTTCAGCTTTCATTTTGTTCTTGCCTTTGAGGGATCTTGTTCTTGCCTTGAGCTTGCTTTGCCCTTGCTTAGTTCTTGCTTCTTCAAGCCTTCGTATTGTCTTGAACTTTAATGAATTATTCTTTGAGGTACAACCTTGAGAGTACTTGAACTTGAAACATATTCACTTAAACATCAAACGGCATTAGTCCAAATAATCTTTACTTGACAAATTTAGTTTGTTAATCATCAAAATAAAGAAGTAGGAGTACTTGTTAAACAATTGGGCTAACAGAAACGTATTTCTCATGGGTTGTCTATAAAAGGCGGTGGGGGTGGATGAACTTTGCATCTTGCACACTTGGGAAACTCTCCATGTAAAATTCGTCCAATCCATCTTCTCCTCAAAAATTCATTTTCCTCTTCGTTCTAGTTCTTTTTTCTCGCTTCAAGCTAAGTTCTTTGGAAGAACTTGAACCCACAAGGGATACCAGTTTAATTTTGGGATTGAATCCTTGAACAATGCGATGTGAAAAGCCACTACTTCGATTTCCGGCGTGGCTCGGGTTTGAGAAACGTCTGGCACTTAGCAGGGAGTAGCTCAAGCAGAGATTGGCAATATCGGTCAATCAATCGGTAATATTGTCTTTACTTCTGTATTTCAATTCATCACTATGATAAATCTAGTAACTAGGATCTTGGTTCAGTTGGTGGAATGCAAATTTTTTGTTTTTAGTACAACCTTGCTTCCATCCCGTGTATTGATTCCGCTGCCTTCCTCCAGATTATGCTTCAACATCGCTTTCCTTAAAACAATACCCCCACCACTTGAATAATTGACGTGAGCTGGGATCCGCAAATTTGCCTCTAAGATACAATGAAGCCGGTAGAGCAAATCTACTACTGTCTATTAACGTTGCCCACAAACAGAAATAGACCCGAAATACCCTCAGATTTGGAAGGTCTATGAGATAATGATTTCCGTTCCTGCAGAAAACAGATAATGAGAGTTAAAATAATGGAAATAAAATAAAAGGAGAGTTCAGAAAACTAAAGAGAGGAGTAAGGCTTCGAAAATCCTAAAGTTGGTAGACCCACTTGCATTTTTCGGATTGCACGGCAAATGGCGAGTTTCTAAGTTTATTAATAGACCATGGCACCTAATCATGATGGACTGCTTATCTGACCATTAGATTGTGTTAAATCGCAATTCGAGGGTTCGGATCAAGGTTGCCAGCGCGGGATTCAAAATCGGGATTCGATTCGGGAATCGAAAGCGGGATTCAAAGGTTCCGGGGATGGTTGGGAGCGGGATTCGATTTTTCGCCGGGGAGTCGTCGGAGAGCGATAAAAAATTAATAAAAGATAAAATTTAAGGAAAAATACCTGAAAATGAAAATCTAAGCATTCAACTGTACACCATTAAATATAAACATCATTCTCCAAATACTGAAATTATAACAGTTTTTCATTCAGGAGCCAGGAATCCAGGGACCAGGACTCCACCATTAAACAAAAAATTTAGTTTCCAAAAAGCGAAATATCAAAATTATTACAGAATTTCTCAAGTATTGAAAAAAAAAAAGAAATAAAGTTAGGCTTTTCTCTTTCCCTTCGAATAAGCATGATCATCTCGTCCTCTTCCTTCTCCTCTTCCTTCTACATTTTCTGTAAAGGAAAAGTTTAAATAAATGAATTAATATTTATAAGACTAATATCTTCACTGGGAAATTGCAAGTGTTAAAGATTTTGTACCTCCCCTTGTACGTTCTCCACGCCCCAGGAAACTAGTAATACGACCTTGAGTGTTGGATGGTCGTCCAATTTCAAGTTCCGAGCTACTGACCACTCTTGGAGTCCCAGATCCTGCAGCTTCGTCATTGTCATCTAAGTCACGAATAGTGAGTGAAGGACTTGAAAGTAATGACTGAGATGACGCACGAAATGTAGAAGGTCTAAGGAAATCATCATCGAGATCCTGCCATCGCATATCCTCCATTCTGATAGAGGATTCATCCATAAGTGGGAGCTCTGGGTTGATGTCCCATTTTCTATTTGGTCCTTCTTTGTATGCAGCCGCATTAAATCTAAATAATAGATTTGAAATTAAATAAATAATCTGACATAAATAATAAAAAATAATTATTGCATGCAAAAACGAAACAAACTTTAAACCTGGATAGGAGTCGAAGATTTGAGTGAATGTACACAAGAGTATCAGCACGATGTGAATTTAAGCGATTACGCGTTACATTGTGAATGAAGCTATACGTGCTCCATACTCTCTCTGCAGAAGATGTGCTGATAGGCTGTGAGAGAATTTTGATGGCCACTGACTGTAACTCTGGTACATGACTTCCATGAAAGTTCCACCATTTGGTCACACACACATTGGGATCTTTCGCATCATCCCTGGCAAATTTACTGGAAAACCTTCCAACCCTTCCTATGAAATCATATAACTGACGTCTAATCATACCACTCATCTCATCATCAGGGGAGAGATCCCTAATGGCTTCATATACAGCATCCATGATTTTAGGGTCTTTATCTGAAAATAAAATTGAATAATCGATCAGTCGATAACATAAATGAAGATAAATACAATTACATTATGAAAATTCACAATATGAGAAACAATTACATACCTGGGGTGACTCGTTTACCACCGCCTGGTGCTGGAATATTGAGATATGCAGGGTCATAATATTTTGGAGTGAGTACATGAGCCAAGGCATGCATTCGAACATTCATCTTCCCTCATCGTCCCACCACAATACCATGAATATGATTGTACATGTCAGGCACATCTTTCAAGTTATCTTTTATTTGTCCTAACATATTGTCCATGCCTTCGTACACTTCTGATATCAGACAGCCTTCCTGGTCAGTGAACTTAATCATTTTATAGACGGGCTTCGTAATTAATAATGCCAATTTTATGTTTGTCCAAAATTCATCAGAGACTACACAAGTAGCTGTCATCTCGCCCCTCTCTATCATCACTTTGTCGGTGCAAGCATTCAACCAATCTTTCTAAGCATCTGTTAATACTGTCATCTGCAACGCCTCCCTTACATCAAGAAGTCTCTTAAGTGTAGTATAATGAGTTGCAAATCTAGTCTTCGCAACTTTCAGCAACTCAAACTTCGAATTGCTTCTAAATATAGCAAGAGCCTGCGAATGATTGGTAATATATTTGACGACATCCTTGCAGGAACGGTAAGTCTCTCCAATCCAACCTAGGTGTTTATGCTTGGTCAAGTCTTTGAATATCAGATTTAATGTGTGAACCACACAAGGAGACCAAAATATGTGGGGATAAACTTTATTAACCTCTGTCCCAGCAAGCTTGCAATTGGCTGCATTATCTGTCAGCACTTGCACAACATTAAAAGGCCCTACTTCTTCAATAGCATTCAACAAAAACTTTGCAATGTTTTTCCCTGATTTCTCCACGGCAGAGAAGTTGTGCGCATAGAGAAACATTGAACCGAACATATTCGATACTAGTACATTGATCAGGGCTTTGTTCTTCACGTTTGTCCATCCATCAGAGACAATAGATAGCCCATGTTCAGGCCATTTTTCTCTCACAACACCTAGATCTTTTGTTACATTATCTTTCTCATGGTCCAATAAAGTTGTTCTTGCTTTCTCATAAGAAGGCAACTTGTATCCAGGCACACAATTGGCGGCAGTTATCATCTCTTGAAAATATGGAGATCGGAGGACATTAAAGGGAATCTCATTGGCGGCCAAAAATCTCAGCACTTTATGATCAACATCGTCTCTATCCTTTGCTCTAAAAGACTTGCCAAGTGGTGATTCACCAACCTTACTTGAAGAAGTCGCACCGGAGCTGGAAGACTTGCCAACCATGTCTAACCGTGATTTCTTCAGTGGCAGTCTCCAAGGTAAATTCTCTGCTCTTTGGACTTGGCTTCTGATGTGGTCTTGTAATTGTTTGTCTTTTGCAACTGCACTGCAATATGCTATTCCTTGACCTTGACCTCTTGGTGCTTTCACAAGGTGTGCGTGCACCCTTGTATAAGTCCCAGTGTAAACCTTCTTACAATGCTTACATTTCCACTTTTTGGTTCCCCCATGTCCTTCGCTAGCTTTCTTTCCTTTGACTACGTGTGACCATAAAACTGTCGGTGACCTTGCGTTCGAAGTCAACACTATGTCCTCGTCATAATCTTCTTCCACACATTCTTCATCATAGTTGTATTCTAGGTCCCCTTCAAAAACTATGTCATCATCACCTACACCTTGGCCTTGAAATTCTTGGTCGACAGTCTGGTCCATCTTTCCTCAATTGCCTCCTGACAAAATCAAATTGTAAAATATTTGAATAATATATATCAGCACTACTGTATTTTGATGCGGGCACTCCTCAGTCCTCAGTCCTCACTTTATTAAAAATTTAAAAGTATGGTATAGCCTGCACTACAGGATGATCCAAAGTCCAAACCGTCCATTAGATGGGCCACGGCCTAAATAGGTTGGGCCCCAAAAATCATTTCCAAAGGTTGATCCTGGGACCTGAAACTCAGCCCCAAAGTGTTGTAAAAGTAGAAAATCTGAAAATGAACAAGGCTGTGCCACCTATAACAGCAAACCTCTACCATGTAAATAAATTTTGATATCCCAAACATTCCAGGCAATAGACAAAATTCTCAAGTAGCACACCAAAATCATGACCATGTGTTCAACTGAAAAAATGAAAACTTCCTGACCCTCCGATCTATAGAGGGTTAGATCAACTCTCAAACATTCAGATCGGAGGGTTTGAGAGTTGATCCTAACCCTCTATAGACCCTCTAATCTATAGAGGGTTAGGAACTTAGGATCAACCTGTGGAAATGATTTTTGGGGCAAAAAAAACATTTTTAGGCCACCCATCTAATGGACGGTTTGGATTATCCTCTGGTGCGGGCCATGGCCATGCCATACTTTTTAATAAAAATACAAAAAATCAAAAATCATGGATTTTCCAAACTCCAAAGTTCCAAACCGTGAGGATAATCCACGGTTTGGATTATCCTGTGGTGCGGGCCATGCCGTGAGGAGTGCCCTCATAAAAAATCAAAATCAAAATCAAAATTGTGCATTTCACATAAACTGTGTGAGAATGGTTTCTCACAGAAACCATCCACACAGAAACCCTCTTTTTTTTAGTATTTAAAAAAAAAATAGAAAAAATTATATACATACCCGTCCCTTCTTCTTCTTCTTCTTCTTCTTCTTCTTCTTCTTCTTGCCGGCGGGAATCGCGGCGAGAGAGAGGGGCGGCGGTGAGAGAGGAAAGGGGGAGAGGGGCGGCTGTGAGGAGGAGGAGAAGAGGGTTTTTAGAATTTAGGTTTTCTGATTTTTTTCGTTTTTGACGGTTTTTTTTTAGCTTTTATAGGTTTTAAAATGAAATTACCAAAATAACCCCACTCAAAAAATAACCCTTACTGTTAAAAATAGGCTATATATGTAATTTCACGTCAAAAAGTTGGGATTCGCGATTCCCATCACTAAAAGACCGGATTTGATCTTATGAGAATCGCGATTTTAAATTTTATGATTCCCGAATCCAAATGAATAAAAACCGCGGATTTTATTTCCATAAAACACGTTTTTACTATTCCCGAATCGCGATTCCGGTGGAAACAGAATCGTGATTCCCAAATGACGATTCGCGATTCCGATAGTATGGATTCGGGATTCCCCAGAATCGGGGAATCGAATCGAATTGCGATTCCGATTCGCGATTCGGGGAATCGCGAATCCCCAACTCCGGGTGCGAATCCGGCTTCCTTAGTTCGGATCAGCTGCGAGGTGACTGTTGGCCTTAGTAAAACCTTCGTCCTTCCCTAATAACCATTAGATCGTGACCAATCGCCGGTCTATGGTTGCGCTTGCTCCTGATTGACCTTTGATTGTTGGTACACGTCCGATCGCTATCCAACAATCCATATTGCACCTTATTGATCACGGACAGTTACCACACGTTCCTACGCTCTAGATCACACCCAATCAAACACTAGCGTCGCTAATGTTACTACAACCCTACAGCCCATGCTGCGCACGCAAATGCAAAGTGCGCCTGAAAAACGCTTCTAGCGCCCTATCGGCTACACTGTGCGCTTGCACAGACTGTGCAACACACCATCCATTGGTCCACTTTTTGCAAAACACTTGAATTTCAAAACAAGTGGTAAAGTGGAGGGATACTTATTAACCCCTCTCCACTTTTCTCGCTTTCCAATGTGAGACTTAACTTGTAGTCTTCCACAAGCCTTTTCTACTTCTCTTCAAAACATCCATTTTCCCAAAATAAAACCCTTTTATTTTCAAAAACCATTTCAACAGAGGATCTATGTTTCGTATCAGATATCTCCATCTGCTCACCATCTTTCCAAAAGATTTGTTATCTTTTCTTATACTATTGACTAAGGCCCTATCTTGATCTTTTATTAAATAATGAAAGTGCAATTCTTTGATATTGTTTCATACACAGTTTGTTGCAGAAAACATGCTCATGTACTGCAGAAAAGAAGAGAGAACTGGAGCTTATTAACACCCTTATAAGCTCTCAAGCCAAAAAAGCAACATTACACTGCCACTGTCTATGTAGCTTTTCTGTTACAATGAATAGGTTGATAATGTAGGCATGGTCTTCCTCAGATCAAGTTGTGCTTTCCTACTTCTACTGATTGACAGAGACAGAGAATCTTTGAAGGGTGTCTCTCTTGGTTTGTAGCTGTTCATTGACTCCTCCACTCGACTTCCCTTCACCTTCATTTTTAGGAGAGTAAACATGTCAATGTGTTATGTAAATAGCTACGGTCTAATGAACTTGTTGTGATGTTTCTTACCATTGTCTTGCCTCTCAAGAGTATGTCACTGCAACTCCAAGAGCTGTTCAATCCCCTATAGATAAGAAGAAGAAAAAAGAAAACTGTTTTAAGACGAAATTAACAATAACAGTAGTTTTCACCATGAAATATCAATTATGCTTCTTAGTGATTATCATGAGAGTTCTTTCAATCTTCAAGTGTTGGTTTTGTTTGTTCGGTCACTACTTACACTTGTGGTACACTGTGTTGGTGATGCTCTTTTAGCCTTGGGAAGAATTTGGGGAGCTTCGAATTTCTTTTGAGTACCTGCTGTCCATCCGTATTGCCGTTTTCGAATAATAAATCTTGGCTGTATGGTTCCACACTTGCATCAGCCTGTGGAATCGATGAGAGTGATAACAAGTGGCGCCTTAGCTGAGAAGCTCTTGTAATAGAAGTCTTCTCACGGGTCCAATCTCTCAAGGATGAGTCTGTTTCTGGAACTATGGATTTGTCACCCCTGCTTCCATGCGACAAAGTACCAGAAAAGGATGGGATGTGTTGGTTTTGAGATTCATGTCCCTGAAACAACTGTAGACTGTCTAGACTGTCTTGCAATCTTGTACTCCTTAATTTATTCTCTGATGTAGAAGTAGATTTCTGGCTTCTGCTGGGTTTAAAATCAAGTCCTTTGGATATTGGGATAAATGTTGTTGAATTCTGCTTAGAACGACTGGAGTGTGTTTCCTCTTTCTCAGTAGTATAAACTGAAATTACATCAGTGATCTCCAACTGAGTTGGTTGTAGGCTCATAAGCACAGTAACAGGGCAACCGAGAGCCGCTTTCAAAGCTTTTGACATGGTTTCTTCCGACATTTCAGCCTCTAATTTATCTTCCATATTCTTGAACATTAAATGAACTATTGCATTCTCTGTTGGAAAGACATTGTGACCAAGTCAGCTTTGAAAGGCCAAGAAATAGAATTTGTATGATATATGCAAGAAAAAAGTTGCAGTACCTCTCGAGACAGTTAATGAGATTAGTTGTGCTTCCTCGCACAAGAATTCCTTTAGATATTGAGTGTGAATTCTTTCGAGTATGTTCTTCCATACTTCATGCATCTCCCTAAACTGTGTCAAATTGGGATTTTTCCCAACCATTTTACCTGTCCTTTTTTCTGCAATATCGACACTCTGATCAGAGGGGCCTTGATTATTTGACGCATTGACACTTAATTGCTCAGGTATTCCATTAAAAAGATGTTCGGTCCTGTATTTGCTGTGACTGGCAAGTTTGGCAAGTCCATTCCAATTTATATCTGTAGAGTTCGGTCTGCTTCCAATTTCAGGCTTGTCATCTGCAAGCAGGAGCGAGCAAATTTGCTTTTTCTTTCATCTTTTTTAGAAGTGTTAAATTTGTATTTGATTGTTGTAATCTTTGAAATTAAAAGGTATACCTGTAGATATTATAATGTCTTTAGGCAAGAATATGTGATCAGTGGAAGATCTGGTGTTGGAGATATTCCCCTCTGCAATTTGCAATACAGCCGCAATGACCCAAGTGGCTTGGTCTGTTGAAGACTTCAGTTGCTTCTCAGTTTCAACGAGCACCTTTAGAGCGTGGCACAGCCTCATGGATTGGCTCTTTCCTGCAATGTCTGTATATCATATGGCTAGATTATAAGAAGTAGTAGAAGAAAGGAGAATTTCTACCTTACAAAAAAGTATAAGAAGAATTTGTGGAGAAAGAATGAATTGACACAAGTAAAGAGCTTACTGTGTTGTGATTGGATTCTTAATAATCTCTTGTTATCTTTGGATGATGATGGCCCTGATAATGAGGAAGAAGCATCACCCGAGAGGGTGTCAGTGATGAGAGATGCTAACTGAGATACAAGGGCTTGCGGTTCGATGCCGGATGCAATCAGCTCTTTAGTTTCTCTCACTGTCTTAATTGCGTCCTCGGACAAAGCAGTGTCAAGTAAGCTGATAAGCTTGTTATGTGGCAAAATACCTATCTGTCAGAAGCACAAGATTGAATGAATGAATGAAGCAGAATGAATTTTTGTCACAGCAAAGCAGTAAAGACAATTGAGAAGAGTAATTTCTCTTGGGTAAGGAATAATTTGTGATAAATCTCAAAAAGCATAAAAGTATGATGTACCCACAAGCTGTTGAACCATGCAAGTTGTAATCCGCGATCCTCCCAGAAGTCCCAACTGATCCAATATGTTCTCAGCTTCTCTTAGTGACCCATCTGCCTTTACTGTTATCAGTCTGAGCGCACCCCTTTCGATTTTAATATCCTCTCTAGCGACAATTCTCGCTAGCTTTAGGGTGATGTCCATATCTTTAAGCTTTGGAAAGCTGAATTTCTGGCATCTAGACGAAACAGTTCTTGGCACCTTATTTGGATCCTCAGTGATCATTACAAAGACCACCATACAACCATATCCCTTTTGTTCCTCCACAATGGCCAGGATCTCCTCCCACGCATCCGAAGCAAGGCAATGGGATTGCTCAATAATAAAGCAGACCACCCTGAAAGCAGAGATTGCCCGTGTAAATGCGGGGCTGTGGAGGACTGTCCTGATCCTATCAAAACCAGAGCTCCTGCTTCCAGAACAGAGTTGTGTAATATAAAGGCTTCTAGAGCATCCCCCACAGGACCAACAGGGCTTGGAAGGCCAATTGGATTCGCAATTGGAAGCCATGGTGAATATTTTCGCGGTGGAAGTCTTTCCGGTGCCACGAGGTCCGTGGAAGAGGTAGAGAGGTGAGATCTTGTCAGTGTTAATGGCGTTTGAGAGAGCCTTAATGTTGATTTCGTGGCCTACGATGTCCTCAAAAAGCTTAGGCTCATACTTATCACTTAGGCTCCTTTTACTATTGATGCTACTTCTTCTTCCATTGCTACTCATACTCCTATCAATTGGGTGGTGGGGGTGTTTGTAATGTTTGCCCCGACAACTCGGACCGCCATTTGCATCTTTGAAGCTCAAAATGGTTACATGATCCGCGGAATTGTTTTCTAGTCTGGAATAATCTGAGGCCTCACCATCACTCAATTCCTCCTCTTCCTCTTCCTCCTTCTCCTCCTCCTCGTAAATAATGGCTTTGAGAGCCGCTTCCCTTCTAAGCCCACCGGTAGATCTTCTTCTTCTTGTTGTTGAATGGCCATCGATTGTACTTCCTCTTCTTCTTGTACTAACTATACTTTGTGACTGTGACATCCAAGGAGCAAAGGCGCTATTTCTGCAGCTACAGGCCTTGTTTGGATATTGAGATTCAATGGGAAAAAAACTGTTCCCCTTTTCCAAATCGAATGCTGCTCTTATTAGTTCGAACTCGCTCACAAATCGAGCAGACGTTGAAGAAAATGATCGTCGAAATGGGGCTCTGGGTCTGCTTGAAAAGTTTGTTTCATTTGGAATAACACAGTAGCTCTCGTCATCAATTGAGCTAGAGCGAATTTTCCTCCTTGTCGAGCCTCCCCTGCTGTTTCTCTTCTTTTGTAGGGGGTGAGATTGCTCTCCAGTCGTGTCGGATCCTTGTCGGGTCTCGGACTCAAGATGGGTCTTGGTTGCCATCAATTAAAATGAATGAATGGAGTCTGTGATAATAGATAGATGGTGTGTTTGCTTGCAAATACTCTCTGCAAATTTATGTAGTACAAAAGGTATTAGAAAGAAAGATTACAGGGTGTTTGCTGATGAAATGTTTGTGATTGATGGTTTGGCCGGCTAGAGAGAGAGAGAGAGAGAGAGAGAGAGAGAGAGAGAGAGAGGCCGGCCACTTGAATCTGAGTTATTTCACACATCATCTTCAGTTTTAGTCCGACAGTACAGAGAAATTAATATTAAGATGTCTCTCTCCTTGTCTTCTGAAAGTTCTCAAATTTGTTAGAACGTTAATACGTAATGTGTTCGTAATGTGGTTTACTGCGCTGATGATATTGGCACCGCCATGTTTTGATAATTGCACTAACTTACCTTGTCTTTTCTGTTTTAATTGGTTCCTGCGAGCTCTTTTGGCAGTTGTAATAAGAGTAATGCTGGGCTAGAGTATAATCGAGTCGGGACCGGACAAATAGGCTCTTGCCTAAACATCCAAAGTGAGGTGACTCAGCCTATAGGTTTAGGAGGATAAACAAGAAGTAATATTGTTGTACACATGACACATTCTCCTTGTTGGTCCTCTGTTCGGTCGTACTCTCACTCTCCATATCATTTTCCATTGTTAATATATGTTTGCCAGCTGATAAGTAATAAAAGACAAATGTGAGTTAGCGCAATTATCAAAACATGGTGGTGTGAATATCAATAGCCCATTTAATATTGGGAAATGATATATTCCTCTCATTTCCCTCCCCAATATGCCCACCGTATCGTGTAAAAACCAAAGTTTTAACTTTCGACCGAAATCCGAAATTTCAGGTTTCGGTCGAGACCGAAACAAAAATTGGGTTAAGTCGAAATGTTACAAAAATTCGACCGAAATTTGGAAATTTTTCATTTCCCCCAAAATTTAAGGAATATCTCCAAAAAATCAGTATTTTATTCATTATTTAATATTATCACAAAATTTCAGCCAAAATTACTGAAATTTCGGGGATTTCTTCGAAATTTGGTACGGGATAAAATATTACTTTATTTAATTTCGATCGATTTCGTCCGAAATTTCAAACGCATTTCGAAACTGAAATTAAAACCTTGGTAAAAACTAAAAACATCATAAATACACACTGGTGGTGGGTGGCCGGGGGAAGAAAATGGGGGCGAATATATCATTTCCCTTAATCTTTTAATAGTTTTGAAGTGTTTAGAGAGGACCAACCCAACTACCCACTAACATACAAATCTCCACAAATTCAACGGAGGAATATGAAAACTAGAGTGACGATGGTTTCAGTTATCGGCATCCACGTGGCGAGCAGTACAAAGTTGCAAAACGCATTTGGGTGCCACCCCAGTTTTGGACTCTTTTGCGTGGGAATCAAATCCATCAATCCAAGAGTTGTGTCTTGTTTCGGGTATATTTGTTTTGTTTGGGTGTGTGCTGAGACCCATGTATATACATAGCACACCCTAAATAATCAAATCCAACTCACATAACTAAGAGACAAAGATACAGAAGCAAATTCCTTCACCCTTAGAAGCTGTTAACGGGGTGAGTTAAAACTGTGAATAGAAAAGAAGAGAAATTATATAGCGCCCGCTCGGGCATGCTCGTACAAGAGGCATCACCCTTGATATTTGATCCAACAGCAGCCCCTTAAAAAGAGGGCTGCGGTTGGATCAATTATCAAGGGTGATGCGGCGTGAGTTAAAACTGTGAATAGAAAAGAAGAGAAATTATATAGCGTCCGATCGGGCATGCTCGTACAAGGGGTTCTTGTTGGATCAAATATCAAGGGTGATGCCTCTTGTACGAGCATGCCCGTATAAAAACTCAAGAAAAGAGAAGGGTTGAACCCATAGTATAAAGAAAAGATGAGTGGAAGAAGCGATGGAGACGGCAATCACCAAGAATAGTTCGGTTCGTTAGAGTGGGACAACTTTCTGATTTTTTTTAATTTGTATTTTCGTCATTTTATTTGTGGTATTTTTTTAGGGCATCAAATCTTGTTCTTTTGGCCTAATTTTGGTGTTTTTAGAAATATTTTTTTTATTACCTATCTAAAGAGCCCAAGATTACGTGATTTGGACTTGATTTGGCTAAGTTATATATGCAGTTTTATGATATGGTAAGTGTTTATTACGGGATTACTATTTTAGGTAAGTTTTAGTCAAGTTTTAGGTTTTATTTATATTATTTTAGATGGACGGCTACGATTAGTTGCTTAAGCCTTAAGTTAGATTTTAGGGTTTCTTATTATAAATAGATGTTATGAAAGTAATGTAAGGGATTTTGATTATTGGATGAAATTTGTCTTTGGTTTTTGAGTTCTTTTAAGAACTTTTGGTTGCTTGGATTAGCACCTGCAGGAGTATTTTCTAGTTTCGCTCTGAGAAACTCGACTTCAACGGGATCGAAGTAAATCGCATCCCCTTCGACGGTGATCGAAGTAATATATTCCCTACGACGGTGTTCAAAGGGACCTTTTTTCATTTATTTTATCAATCTTGCATCCGTTGCTGCGCCACGAAGAGCGTCCAGATTTTTGGACTGCATCAGTTGATATCATAGCTGACTCCTTCCTTGGGTTGAAGAGAAAGTTTGGTCGTGAAGTTTGTGTGGATTCATGATGGCTACAGATTATCTTCGATCACTTTAGAGAAGAGTTGCCAAATGCCAAGATTGGGAGGTAACACCACACTTAAAATAGTTTTATTATTACCTAGAGGAAGAAATCATAAATTGGGACTCCCCACCAATGTATGATGAATATTCAGAAGACGGATTTTTAATCGTTGCTAAAAGTTCAGATGATGAGCAATTTATTTTTTATGGTGACGATTTGATTAGTAAATCGCTTGAAGCAATAATTGATGCACCCTATGAAATCTTTAACAAAGAAACAAAAGAAATTAGATCTGATAGTATATTAGATGAACTATTGGAGATTGAAGAGATAGGAGAACAGAAAAATATTATATCAATTTTTTCATCAGTTTTTATTGATCCATTTTTATTAAATTCAGTTGATATTAATGACTTTAAGCATGTTCAACTTCAAGACAAGTCGCATAAGTCTTCGAGATTATGCAGCAAGATATTTGATCCTCGAGAATTTCATATGATAGACATTATTCGACACTTCAAAACTCGAGGACGAGTTTTTTTTAACCAGGGGAGTATGATGCGGATGGCAATCACCAAGAATAGTTCGATTCGTTGGAGTGGGACAACTTTCTTATTTTTTAATTTGTATTTTCATCATTTTATTTGTGGTATTTTTTTTAGGGCATCAAATCTTGTTCTTTTGGCCTAATTTTTGTGTTTTTAGAAAGGTTTTTTATTACCTATCTAAAGAGCCTAAAATTACGCAATTTGGACTTGATTTGGCTAAGTTGTAGGCAGTTTTATGATATGGTAAGTGTCTATTACGGGATTACTATTTTAGGTAAGTTTTAGTCAAGTTATTGGTTTTATTTATGTTATTTTAGATGGACGGCAACGATTAGTTGCTTAAGCCTTAAGTTAGATTTTAGAGTTTCTTATTATAAATAGATGTTATGAAAGTAATGTAAGGGATTTTAATTATTGAATGAAATTTGTCTTTGGCTTTTGAGTTCTTTTGAGAACTTTTGGCTGCTTGGATTAGCACCTGCAGGAGAAACACAAGAATATAACCATTGATTGAAGGTGTTAAAAATATTAAAAAATATAACCATTACAAGGAGATTGTTTCTTATATCAAACTTAACATACACACCTTCATTTGAAATGGAATTCATCCTCGCCAAGCCTGCATGTTCATCAACTCCTACAAGTTCACAACCGTGCCACACCGGCCTTCTAAGAAATCCTCCAACAATTGTCCTCTCATCAGCTCTATATCCACCTGAGTGAACTCTGGCGGAATGTCACATGCCAGGCAGTCCATCTCTTTAAGCACAAACAGCCCGCAATCATTGCTGCAAAACAACAACACATCATTGACCACGCTCTTCCACAATGAATTTAAACTTCCAAACTGATTTTAAGTGAAATTTAATACCTGTTGAGTTGTAAGGGCCTCTTCTCGACTTTTACCACTCTAAACTTGCTTACATCCAACTCCCACCTACTTAAGTATAGCCCTTCAAGGTATCATATCTATAAAACAATCCATACAGGCTAAGGATTTTATATACATTGAAATATAACCAAGGAAAGTGGGACCCGAACTCACCAATGGTACAACATCTCTATAGTAGACCTGCTCTTTCAAGGAGTTGAAAATGTAGAACTTCTCATCCACCATATCGAGGACCAGGAGAATCCAATGCTGAGGTACATGCACCGGGAAGAGGACTGTTTTTAGGCTATTCGGCGGGTACTCGTTTAAGAGTTTGACGAACTTCTTAACACTATCGGGGCCGGTGTAGTCTTTGCTAGTTAAACAATCCTACAAAAGCAATACAAGAGAAGTTAATAGAGTGAGCAAAACAAATTCGGACCTTCTGAACAAACTATAAACAGAATGATTGGAAATGAAAAACTATCTATTCTTACATAGAGGAAGGTGGTGATGGAGACACAGGCTCTTTCTCCGGGCTTTCTGTTATTTTCGTCCCGATTGTTTAGATATTCGGCGTATACATTGATAATCTACGTAAAATAACATATACAGATTTCAGACAAATATCGATGGTGAAAGAATTCAACTCTAGAATAAATAACCAAAATATTTACCGGAGAACTTAACCACTCTATGGGGTTGTTAAGGATAAGCAAGTCCTCAGCAAACAGGTACTCGCCGTTGAGCTGTATAGCTCGTTCACTACAAAACACCTGATAGTTTAGGATTTACAAAGGCTAGATAACTATATTGCAAAAGGGCTTCAGTCCGATTTGCCTTGGGGGAAGCACAAGAAGCTTTGGGAGCAACGGATGGCATTGCGGCTCTGCCACCACCAATGCTTTATCATTAACCTTCTTAGTCCCAAAAGCCGTATACGGCGAACTAGTGTATTGAGAGGGTTTCCTTTTCCTCAAACCCAGCTTCAGTCCTCTCTCAATACTCCAAATCAGTTTTCCCACAGGTTTCAGTGGACTGTTAGGGATGAAAATCACACTCCGCTGTATTCCCTCCTCCAAGGAATCCTGGCTCTCAATGACGACCACCCCTCGGTCATCCCCTCCCATCATCTCCCCCTCTCCTTCATCCTCCCATTCGGCCTCCATTCCACTCGAGGCAATGATCCTCTTAAGCTCGGCTATTTCATTTTCATGTCGTACTGACCTCTCTTCAAGTTCTCTAACCCTCTCCACTAACAAATCAAAATCAGCCTTGGTTATAGACACATGCTCTTCCTTCACTTCCCTATCAGCATCTCTTTTTCTCCCTCTCCTCCCCTTAAAAGGTATGCTCCTCTGAAAAGTGAAAATAGAAAATTAGTAACATATCACTCGGAGAATGGACTCTATAGTAATTGAAAATAGACTTAAAATTTAGTACCTTTAATAACATATCACTCAGATACGCTATCGTTTCTTCCTCTAAAATCCGAATGTCTTGGAGGCATTCCTCGTTTGTTGGGGCGGTCGTGGAAGCTTCTTTCTTATAAACCTTTGAACAATAGAGAAAATTTAGATAACCTGAATATGACGAGCCTATGTAAGAAAGACGGGGGTTGTTCCTTACCACTGTGATCGGAGTATCCTCATCTGCTGCGGCGGATAAGTGGATACGAGACCCTCTGAAATGGGAATGTCGTGGACAACATGTTCTGTCTTACCAACCTACGAACAATTAATGAAATTTAGATGACCTGAATATGATGACCCTATGCAAGAAAGACAGTGATGTTTGTTACCTCTCCCATCAAAGTATCAGCCTCCTCGACCTCATCTGCCGCGACAAATACCAGGCCCTCTTCTCGAGGAGCTGTGACGGATAGGAGGCCCTCTTCTCGAGGAAAAGATAGTAGGCACCTAACAACCTGAAATCGAATAGTTAATCTTGGTAAGAAGAAGTGAGTACTAGGGGAGTACAGAAGCTCTAGGTCTAACCTGGGTCTTCTTTAGCCTCCCATCACGGATCTGTCTAATAAAGGCTGCCTGCGTGATCCTCCGTGTATCGATCCCTGCGATCCACTTTAATAGGCGTGGATGTGCATCTGGAGCTGAAGGTGCCCACAAGGTAGTATGCTCAAAGAGCCACACCTGGAATGAAGACAGACAGTCAGCCTTTAGAGAACAAAAAACCAAACTTACAAAAGAGTAATCATGTATATAATATATGTACTCTTTACCTGTAGCACAATAGCGCATCCGGTGATATATCTAGTCTTCCCGTTTTTGGAATATGAATCCAATGACTCTACCATGAAGTCGTAGACAGGGTATGCCCAAGCAATTCTTCCCACTATCTCTGCTCCTAAGTAGGGGAAGAGGCAGGATTGCGTCCTGTGATCCACAGGGTCAGCCCGGGCAAAAAGCACAGAGCAGCACAGAAGCAGCAACACATGTCTCACTGTTGCCTGGACCGATGCAATCTCATCCGATTTGGACTCTGCCCTTATAACATCTGCAATCTTACCAAATCTCGCCCAGGCACCGGAAAACCTCTCACCTTCGACCTCCTCTGTCGAATGCCAGTCTATTCGTATTCTATCTCCTATAAGGCTTAGGCTCAATGCCAATGCTAAATCCCTGACCTCAAAGGGGACTAATATGCCACCTATTTTAAATGCCCTAGACTTGGGTATCCAAGATCGCACGAGGACGGTCACTATTGCCTTGTGCAATTTCAAACCTTCCAGATTAAGCAAGGGCCCAAATGGGCCGCTCTCTAGCATATCAGTATGTGCTTTCCTCAACTCAAGGGACCTGAAGAAGTCGTCAAACTTAGAGGGGCAGCATCTCGACGTAGCATAAGACGCCTGCAAAATAAACCATTATTAGATATATACAACATTTTTAAAAATACAAGGCTTAAAAGAATAACGGAGGCATTACCATGGTTTGATGAGATGATCACTAGGGGGAAAAGATAGAATCAAATCCACTAAATCAGATTTGGACCTGTTCAAACATAATGTGATGAAAAAAAGTTAACAACTGATTTAAACCAACTAATTTCTCAAATATTATGGGTTTAAACCAATGATTTCTAATAAATTTTTGGTTTAAACTATTGATTTTTCAAGATTTAGGGGTTTAAACCAATGATTTATATCAAATATTGGTTTAAACCATTGTTTTTCAAAACTTAGGGGCTGATTTCCGAAATAGAAGGGGTCTAAACAAATGATTTCTCATAAATTATTGATTTAAACCATTTATTATTCAAGATTTAGGGGTTTAAACCAATGATTTCTCATAAATTATTGGTTTACACTATTGATTTTTCAAGATTTAGGGGTTTAAACCAATGCTTCATATCAAATATTGGTTTAAACCAATGTTTTTCAAAACTTAGGAGCTGATTTCCGAAATAGAAGGGGTTTAAACAAATGATTTCTCATAAATTATTGATTTAAACCATTTATTATTCAAGATTTAGGAGTTTAAACCAATGATTTCTCATAAATTATTGGTTTAAACTATTGATTTTTCAAGATTTAGGGGTTTAAACCAATGCTTTATATCAAATATTGGTTTAAACCATTGTTTTTCAAAACTTAGGGGCTGATTTCTGAAATAGAAGGGGTTTAAACAAATGATTTCTCATAAATTATTGATTTAAACCATTTATTATTCAAGATTTAGAGGTTTAAACCAATAAGGTGGGAGAAATTATTGGTTTAAACCATATATTGTCAAAATATTAAGGGTTTTCTCAAATGATTTTTGAAAAATAGAGGTTTTAACCAATGATTTACAAGAAATTTTGGTTTAAACCATCATTTTTCAAAACTTAAGGGCTGTTTTCCGAAATAGAAGGGATACAAGCTGTTTTCCGAAATATAAGGAATTCAAACCAATGATTTTTCAAACATTATTGGTTTAAACCATTTATTATTCAACATTTAAGGGTTTAAACCAATAATGTGTGAGAATTATTGGTTTAAACCATATAGTTCTGAAAAATTAGGGGTTCTCTAAACTGAATAGGGGTTTTAACAAATTATTTCTATCAAATATTGGTTGAAACTATTGTTTTTCAAAACTTAGGAGCTGATTTCCAAAATATAGGGTGTTCTCAACTGATTTGGAAAAATATAGGGTTTCCTAAACTCATTTTCTCAATTTTAAACCAATGATTTCTAATAAATTATTGCTTTAAACACATAATTTGTGAAAAATTTGGAAGCAATTAGGGGTTTAAACCAAACTTTAGGGCTATAAACCATACATTTCTAACAAATTAATGGTTCAAACAAAACTTTAGGTCTTTAAACCATATATTTCTAAAAAAAATAGGATTTTAAACCAAACTTTAGGTCTTTAAACCATAGATTTCTAAAAAAAATAGGGTTTTAAACCAAACTTTAGGGCTTTAAACCATAGATTTCTAAAAAATAGAGGTTTTGAGAGAGTGAGAGTACTGATTTTCCCAAAACCCCTAAACTAATTTTCTCAAAACCCCTAATTTTTTGTTTCTAAACTGATTTTCTCAAAACCCTAACTTAAAATCTCAAAAAATAACTGAGAGGGAGAAACTACCAACCTGTGAGAGGAGGTTCGCTCAGAATCAGAGGCTACCAGAGAGAGAGGGCCGGAGAGAGGGAGAGAGAGGGTGCCATTGAGAGAGAGGGCCAAAGAGAGGGAGAGAGAGAGAGAGAGAGACAGAGAGAGAGAGAGAGGGTTCCGTCGAGAGAGAGGGTGCCGTCGAGAGAGAGAAACGCAGAGAGAGAGGGCCGGAGAGATCACACCGACGGCCGGAGAGAGAGAGAGAGAGAGAGAGAGAGAGAGAGAGAGAGAGAGAGAGGTGAAAATTAAAAAGTTAACTTTTGAGGGGTAAAAACTACGATTTTGAACTGAGGGGTAGATTTGTATTAAAAATCCCAAACCAGTCACTATCACTCTACATTGGTCATTTAGAACTCTCCCCACTTGACACGTCATTATCACATTAAAGCCCTTTTTTTGTCATTCTCTCAAATAAAAAACCTTCAAATACCCCCATCTCCTAGAAAATGACCAATCCTAATATCCTTCACTTCACATTGTGAAGATTCTCATTTGTGGTGACATTCGTGCAAGCTATGGGTCCCCCTCCACCTAAAAAGTTTCATCCTTCTCCATGTTATGTGAAGGATATTAGCAACTTGGCCATATATAGTATATACCTTTAGCTTTTCAAGGATCATTTCCCACATTTAGCCATACCCTTTGCTTTCAATGATCATTTCCCGCACTTGGGACCATTTAAATTGTGGGAGAACCTTATAAGATCAACATAGATCATAATAGAGGATGACACGAAACAATCTCTAATTAGGTACAAGTTAAATGCCCAATTCTCAATGATATCCGCTAAATTGCATTTACTTGGCCAACATAAAAGTAAGAAAATCCCTATATTTCCGATAGATGACCAAATCAAATCAGAAAAAGGTAAGTGAAATTCCAAGGGTAGGCCCGAGTACTTACTCTAATGGCAACTTATGAGGAGGTAAAATTTAGGTTCCTAACAAGTTTTAACCTTTTTCAAAACCTCAACCCAAATTTAGAAGATTAAGAGATCAAGCATGAAATTTAAGCTCACAAGTTAAATCCTAAGTGCATGCAAATGTAAAGCAAGAGATTAAGAGAGAGTGCACCCGAGATTTAAAGTGGTTCGGTCCTCCAAACGCGAGGCCTACTCCACTCCACCAACCAAACCCGTTGATGGCTTCACTATTTGATCTTCTTAACTTCGACGAAGATCGGTGCCGATTACAATTCCGAATGCCTTTAACCTTGGTGGCAATCCTCACCACGGAGAGTGGGCTCCGCTTCTCCGAACACTCGCCCGAATACAATGTTCTTGAATAAGAAAGAAAGAACAAAAAATCCCTCACAAGGGTTTACAAACTTTGAAGAAGATGTACAAATTTGAGCCTAATGATCCAAATCCTAAATCTAGAAGATGAGAGGCATAAACAAGCTTGATTCACTCTTTGGATATTCCAATAGGTTTTTAGAGTGTTAGGATTGATAATTGGGAAGTAGAGAATGCCCATATATATAGGAAAACCAACTATGACCGTTTGAGGGGCATAGTCGTAATTATGGCAAAGTTCCCAACGGTCACAAATTTCTTCCCGTTATAGTGTTCTCGGAGTTCCGAGAGATTTTCTCGGAGTTCCGAGAGATTTTCTCGAAGTTCTGAGAATTGAAACAGAAGTTGAAAAAATGCTACTGGACCATTTCTCGGAGCTCCGAGGATTTTCTCGGAGTTCCGAGCTCGGAGCTCCGAGAAGCCTATGTCAATCAGATTTTCAATTCTTGTTTTTGGGCTTCCAACTTTACACCAAGTTGGAATTGTTACGAGGGTTCCAAAGTGTTGGAACACCACAAGGACAATCACTTGAATATTTAGGGTGTGTGTTTATTTAATTAATTTATGTCTCTTAAAATCTAAACTAGGATTGGATCATATACATTCTAAAAAGACTTCGATCTTCAATGCGATGCTTCAAGTCTTCATGCGTCTTAGATCTCCGATGTCTTTGGCCTTCCTAATGTGGTCAAATGAGAGCTTCTTGGCCTCAATCCAATCAATCTTGTCTTAGCGCAATTATAATCTACAACTTAGACATTCGAACACATTTGTGATATAAAATCACTTGTGTATTGGAATCATCAAAAGAATATGGGAATGCCAAGGTGGGAACTATTGGGCTTACAATCTCCCCCTTTTTTATGATGACAAGCACAAGAGATTTTCCAATAAAAGCACACATATATTTCCTTAACCTAAATTTCTCTCCCCCTTTGGCATCAATAAAAAAGATGGGGTAAAAGAAAATCAAAGGGAAACTTTTCAATTTTAAGCTCCCCCTATTTAGAGTTTTTATTCAACACAAGAGGGGATATTTAACAAACCGTAAAAAGATATTCAATTTTAAGTTCAAGCCCCTAATCTAAAACACATATGAAGATACTCATATGGAGGCTTTGGGAACCCAAGCTTTCTTGATTCCACCACAATCCCTAATTTTAGATGCACATTGGAATTGGTAATGACCATTGATTCCACAATAATGGCATCTAACATGAGGATTAGATAGACTAGTCCTATCATAAAATGCATAATTAGGTCTATGACTAGCCTTCTTCAAGATTATGTCAATAGTTTTATCACCATTTAGAAATCCATGGAGACATAATCTTAATCTTTTATTTTCGTTATGAAGATGGGTTATTTGATTTTGAAAATCATTAGTGTCATCTTCATAAGATTTGGAAGAGCTTACCACATCTTGAAGTTTAACAATTTGGCAAGTTTTCTCATCCAAAATACCCTTAAGGGTTTTAATCTCAAGTTTAAAATTTTCAATTTATGCTTGAGATTTAGATATGGAAGAAGATGACTCATTTTTCAAAGTATCAAGTTCATTCTCTAATTTTGAAATAGATTTTTTAAGAACTTTATTTTTTAAAATTTGAGAATGCAAGGTAATGCACAATTCATCATAAGATATGTTTTCACTGTCACTACTTAATGAATGACAAGAGGGGTTAGAATTTACCTCATCTTCATGGGTGAGTGCCATGAAGCAAAGATCATCCTTGTTAGCTTCCCCTTCACTTGAGCTTTTTCCCGAAGTGCTAGAAGCATCCCAGGCGGCTACAAGAACCTTGTTCTTTTTCCAATCCTTCTTCTTTCCCTTGTACTTTGAGGAAGATGAGTTGAGAAGAGGGCACTCCGGTCTTTTATGTCCCGTCTTCTTGCAATTGTAACACCTTATTCCTCCTTCTACTTCATTTTCTTCTTCTTTTTATCCTTTTTATGTGTCTTTCTCCATAAGCTTTTAAATTTTCTTAACGCTTGTTCCTCATCACTATTCGCTTCACTTGAGGATGATGAGTCCGTCTTGAAGTCCTTTAGAGCTAGAGATCGACTTTCTTTTTCTTTCTCTTTCGGCTTCTTCTCTTCTTGACGGCTAGTGAGGAGCATCTCATGAGTGATAAGAGATCCTACAAGCTCCTCCATAGTTAGCGTCTTGAGATCTTTTGATTCTTGGATGGCGGTGACCTTTGGATCCCAATAAGGAGGAAGTGACCTAAGCAACTTACTCACAAGCTCATCAGTAGGATAAGATTTACCAAGATTAGCTAATTCATTTGAAATTTTAGAAAATCGGGTATACATTTCGGAAATACTTTCATTTTGACCCATTCTAAACATTTCTATTTGCTCTTTAACAAGTTTATTTTGGAATCCTTAACTTGTGATGTTCCCTCATGGGTAACGGCAAGAGTATCCCAAATAACCTTGGCGGAATAAAAAAGAGCTACTCTATTAAAGAGTTTATAGCTTTGTAATTTAAATTTGCATGCCTTTTCTCTACAATATTCCATTCTTCAAATGGCTTGGAAGGCAAAGTGTATCCATTTTATACAATATGCCAAAGCTCCACATCTATCGAAAGAAGATAGATGCGCATCCTTATCTTCCAATGTCCATAGTTGGACCCATCAAAGAAAGGAGGTCTAGTTGTGGAATGGCCTTCCGGAAGTCTGGTTCCATTTATATTTTCCATTTCACAATTAGAAAGTTGTCAAAGATCTTATGATCTTTCCCTTGTTAAAATTTAAAAACAATTTACCAAAGATTTTAAGAAAAGAAAATCTTTTAAGAGCCAAGGCTCTGATACCAAGTGAAATTCCAAGGGTAGGCCCGAGTACTTACTCTAATGGCAACTTATGAAGAGGTAAAATTTAGGTTCCTAATAAGTTTTAACCTTTCCAAAACCTCAACCCAAATTTAGAAGATTAAGAGATCAAGAATGAAATTTAAGCTCACAAGTTAACTCCTAAGTGCATGCAAATGTAAAGCAAGAGATTAAGAGAGAGTGCACCCGAGATTTAAAGTGGTTCGGTCCTCCAAACGCGAGGCCTACTCCACTCCACCAACCAAACCCGTTGATGGCTTCACTATTTGATCTTCTTAACTTCGGTGAAGGTCGGTGCCGATTACAATTCCGAATGCCTTTAACCTTGGTGGCAATCCTCACCACGGAGAGTGAGCTCCGCTTCTCCGAACACTCGCCCGAATACAATGTTCTTGAATAAAAAAGAAAGAACAAAAAATCCCTCACAAGGGTTTACAAACTTTGAAGAAGATGTACAAATTTAAGCCTAATGATCCAAATCCTAAATCTAGAGGATGAGAGGCATAAACAAGCTTGATTCACTCTTTGGATATTCCAATAGGTTTTTAGAGTGTTAGGATTGATAATTGGGAAGTAGAGAATGCCCATATATATAGAAAAACCAAATATGACCGTTTGAGGGGCATAGTCGTAATTCTGGCAAAGTTCCCATTTGTCACAAATTTCTTCCCGTTATAGTGTTCTCGGAGTTCCGAGAGATTTTCTCGGAGTTCCAAGAAATTCTCGGAGTTCCGAGAAATTATCTCGGAGTTCCGGGAATTGAAACAGAAGTTTGAAAAATGCTACTGGACCATTTCTCGAAGCTCCGAGGATTCTCTCGGAGTTCCGAGAAGCCTATGTCAAGTAGATTTTCAATTCTTGTTTTTAAGCTTCCAACTTTACACCAAGTTGGGATTGTTATGAGGGTTCCAAAGTGTTGGAACACCACAAGGACAATCACTTGAATATTTAGGGTGTGTGTTTATTTACTTAATTTATGCCTCTTAAAATCTAAACTAGGATTGGATCATATACATTCTGTGGGAGCCGATCCCGCGAGAGGGGTGGGGCGCGAGCCGCCACGCTCTCTCTTGGTCTCTCGTACCCACGCGATTGGCGTGTGCTCTTTTATTATTGATTTTAATTCATCTTTTATATGAACTTGGGATCACAAAAGCAATCTAAATTCCACACAAAAGAGAGTGACAGAGTCGCCACCTAAATGTGGGATCTAGGACCCATAATTAACCAGAAATCTAGACTCGTTACCTGGTTACAAGAATGGAAGGTATGGGGAGTTATCCACCACATGCACCATTCCTGCCCGATAATCGGTCTTCAATTCCAAAAGTTAACTCTTTTGAATTTCTTTTAAATGGCTCATTTAACTTTATGTTAGTGTGCTAACTACGTGACATGCATCCTATGATCTAATTTCAATGAAGATCCTAAATGTGTATCTTGATTTCTTAATTTGTTTGAATTCAATCTAAGTGAAAGTTCTCCTAAAATTCTAATTTCATGGAAGGTCCTAAATGATTTAATTAAGAATTTACAAGAAAATTAATATACAAAACCCCACAATTTGTTGTGGAGCCGACTCGTGATTGGTATGCCATCAAGCATCCAACCTGCCTACATACCCAAGCCTCACTGGGATCAGAGTCGACGTAGTTCGGTGCACCTAAGCTAAGCTACTTATGCCTAACTCAACTAAGACACCGATCTAGACTGGATTGACTGTTTCAACAGTTTTAAGAGAAGTTATTTAATTCAAGTTGAAGATTTTATTATCCTAGGATTTCATCTAAGATGCTATATGATCCTATCTAAGTGCAAGGTGTCCCTTAGACTAATGCAGGTTAGCCTACATCCTAGTTTACTAGGCTTGTCCTAGGGAAAGATTGGGTGACTAGTGTAACTAGACCTATGGCACGGTTACTATCCATAGCAAACGTCCGTGATGAGGCTGGACTCCTAACTCTAGGACTCCCTAAACCTAAGACTCCCTAAAACTTAGGACACGACCTGACACCAGTGTTCCTAAATTGGGCTCTAATGGTTCTTATATCGGAAACCACAATCCAATGGTTCCGAAAGACACGAGACAAATCGATTTAAGTTCTTGAAGTTAATTAATTTCAGATTTCAAGGATTTTCGGTTTCTGGACATTTAAGGAATACCAAAGGTTCTAGGGTTCTCCAATTTCGGCCTCGAATAGCATCCAAGGAAGGGAATCGTGCGCTCTTTCCTTGTGTAATTTAATACTTAGGTTATAGCACCTTATTGCCTGTCATATCTCAGAATTTCCGTGGACAGTAACCTCGGAGCCAATAACATGTTATAGCTTAAATATTCAAATTGTCAAAGATCGGTTGCAATTGGGATACGATTGTGGATGCACTGGCCATTTTACCAGGGAAATCTAAAGATCCTAAGATTTCTATTTCAATGGATTAAAGAATTAATATGTAACAAAAATTTAAGGTTCTTTAGAAATTTTGATAATGATTTTTAATTAATTTCAATTTTGAGTGGATTTTATCAATTTTAAACCGCATGAGTGATTTTACAAGTGAATTTATTGCAAACGAATTCTAAATGGATTGAAATTTCTACAGCAGGAAGATGGGAATGTATGTAGCTTACTGGAAAAGTTTTGCGGATTTTTACATTAAGCTCCTATTTAATTTTTATTTAACAATAATATGACCAGATTGTTAAAATAACACAGAAACTACTAGAAATAGAAATCTAAATTCATTGAAATTTCTACAGAAATAAGATATGGGTAAACATAGCATGCTGGGAGATTTTCATGAATTTTGAAAATCATTTACTACCAATTTTGGATTTTTCAATTTTAAGACCAGATTATGGATTTACACTACAACCCTTAGGAAACAAAATCCAAATCACTTGAACATTTTACAGAAGTAAGAAATATGAAATATAAGACTACTGTAAAAATTTGGAGAATTTTAATTGTGATCTGATGTCAGTACAAATTCTCACAAAATCTAATAATTTTCAAAGAAAACATTAAATAATATATTAAAAAAAATCCAAAAATTCTCAAAACTTCATGGTAGAATGTATCAGTATCATATTAGTTTTCCACGAAATTTCATTAATTTTGGAATATTTGTAGTATATATTTTATTTTTCTTCGTCAAAAAGATGTTTTTGAAGAGTTTTCTATTTTTAAAACACGATTTTCAAGAAAATTATGAATCTAGAAAATGTCCTTTAACCTTGTTCTTATTTGATGAACACAAGAAAATTTTGAAATTCCACAAAACAAATCATCCTGAGATAGCTATTTTTTCAACTTTTGTAATTTCTCAGCCATTATTTTAAATGAAATTTCACTCTTCAGTCAAATTTTCAAAATCCTTTGATTCAATGTCCGATCCGATCCGATGGTTATTTTAGTCTATTTAAATAGATCAGTGTATTAAATTTCGGGACGAATCGGAATTGAAACACTCATGTAGATCATGATTTTGAGCACACACATATAATATCGAATTAAATTTAATTAAATGCTAAAAACCATGCAAAAATATATAAAGAATACCAAATAATCCTGAAAAAATCTGAAAATAGTGCACCTACCTATGATGAAAATCCTCGCCGAATCCAAAGGCCGAAAATTCCGAAAAATCTCGCCGAGGCTCGTTCTTGCGTCCTTTCTTCCCTTTCTTTCTTTGCTTTTTTTTTATTTCCACCACGTTGATCGCGCTCCTTGTCTTTAGGGTGCGTAGATCTGTAGACACCCCATTTTGCTCTACCTTAATCGATAAATAAATTAGGGTTTGTTTTCCGTCGGTTTTCCAATGTCTTTCTTTCCCGCATCCGTTTGTTACATTTCTAAATATTTTTGGTCTTTTCCGTCGTGTTTCGTATTTTCCCGCTAAATGTTGAGAAGGATTATTCAGAAAAATCTAAACCAGAGAGAATTGGGACCCGTTTGGTGGGCCCGCATTGGGTGCTTCGATTAAATTTGGATCGAGAAAGTTGGACCCATTTGGTGGGGCCGCATGATGCATTTTGATTAAATTTGGACTCGTTTGGTGGGCCCGCATTGAACATTTGTTTAAAATCGAATCAACCGAGGGCCCACATTGTGGGGCCCGCGTTGTGGGGCCTCAGTGGGGCCTCTTGTGAGGCCTCTTATGAAGAGCAATGATGGTAGCTCTCCACTAAGAAACATGATGGGCCCTCCACTAAGAGCAATAATGATGGACTCTCCACTAAGAAACATGATGGGCCCTCCACTAAGAGCAATAATGATGGACTCTCCACTAAGAAACATGATGGGCCCTCCACTAAGAGCAATAATGATGGACTCTCCACTAAGAAACATGATGGGCCCTCCACTAAGAGCAATAATGATGGACTCTCCACTAAGAAACATGATGGGCCCTCCACTAAGAACAATAATGATGGATTCTCCACTAAGAGGGACAACATGATGAGCTCTCCACCAACATATCTCTCTCTCTCTCTTTCTCTCCCTATATATATCTCCCTTCCCATCCATAAGGGAGAAGAAAAAAAAAAAGAAATTTATCTTCCATTATCTCTTTCTCTTCCATTATCTCTTCTAATCACTCCCTCCAATCCCTTTCCTCAATATATTCTTCCATCCCTCTCCCTAATATTCTTCTTCCATTATCTCTTCACTCCCTCAATCACTCCCTCTAAACACTCCAGAGAAAGCGAAAGACGGCGGAGCGGATCGGCGGCGGCAGGATTTTTTATATTTTTTTGGATTGGGCGGAGATCTTCACCACAGGTAGGTGCATTGTTCTCAAAATATTTCTGTATTTTTCCGAATTTTTCTGATTTTTTCCGCAAATTGTGTTTTAAAAATGGAAAACTCTTCAAAAAACATCTTTTGACGAAGAAAAATTAAATTATATACCAAACAGATTCTAAAATTAATGAAATTTCGTGGGAAAATAATATGTTACTGATTCATTTTACCATGAATTTGTAAAGATTTTTGGAGTTTATTTGGTATATTATTTAATATTTTCTTTGAAACTTATCAGATTTTAGGAGAATGTTTACTAACATCAGATCATCATTAAAATTCATAAAATTTTTACAGTAGTCTTATCTTCCATATTACTTGTTACTGTAAAATTTTCGTGTGATTTGGATCTGTTTTAATATGGGATGTAGTGTTAATTTATAATCTGGTCTGGAAATTGTAAAATCCGAAATTGGTAGTAAATAATTTCTAAAATTCATGAAAATCTCACTGCATGCTATTTTGATTCATGTAGTATTTCTGTAGAAATTTCATAGAATTTAGAGTTATATTTCTACTAGTTTATGTGTTAATTGTGCAATCTGGACATTTAATGGTTTAATCAAGATTAAATGTGAATTTAATGTAAAAATATGCAAAACTCATCCTGTAAGCTACATACATTTTCATCTTGCTGCTGTAGAAATTTCAAATCATTTCGAATTTATTTGCAACAATTTCACTTGTAAAACCGCTCATATGCTTAAAATTGATAAAATCCATGGAAAATTCGAAATTAATTGAAAATCATATAAAAATTCCTAAAGAACTTTAAAATTCTGTCACATGTTCACTCCTTAATCCATTGAAATAGAAATTTTAGGATCTTTAGATTTTCCTGGAAAAATGGCCCGTGCATCCATAATCGTATCCCAATTGCAACTTGATCTTTGACAATTTGAATATTTAAGTTATAGCATGTTGTTGGCTCCGAGGTTAGTGTCCACGGAAATCCTGAGATTCTGCCAGGCAATAAGATGCTATAACCTAAGTATTAAATTGCACAAGGAAAGAGCGCACGATTCCCTCCTTTGGATGTCATTCAAGGCCGAAATTGGTGAACCCTAGAACCATTGGTAATCCTTAAATGTCTAGAAACTGAAAATCTTCGAAATCTGAAACTCATTAACCTCGAGAACTTAAATCGATTTATCTTGTGTCTTTCGGAACCATTGGATTATGGTTTCCAATCTAAGAACCATTAGAGCCCAATTTAGGAACACTAGTGTTGTGTCGTGTCCTAAGTTTTAGGGAGTCCTAGAGTTAGGAGTCCAGCCTCATCACGGACGCTTGCTATGTATAGCAACCGTACCATAGGTCTAGTTACACTAGTCACCTCATCTTTCCCTAAGACATGCCTAGTAGACTAGGATGTAGGCTAACCTGCATTAGTCTAAGGGACAACTTGCATTTAGATAAGAATCATATAGCATCTTCGATGAAATCCTAAGATAATAAAATCCTCAACTTGAATTAAACAACTTCTCTTAAAACTGTTGAAACAGTCAATCCCGTCTAGGTCGGTGTCTTAGTTGAGTTAGGCATATGTAGCTTAGCTTAGGTGCACCGAACTACGTCGACTCTGATCCCAGTGAGGCTTGGGTACGTAGGCAGCTTGGATGTCTGATGGCATACCACCCGCGAGTCGGCACCACAACAAATTGTGGTGTTTTGTATATTAATTTTCTTGTAAATGCTTAATCAAATCACTTAGGATTTTTCATGAAATTAGAATTTTAGGAGAACTTTCACCTAGATTGAATCCAGACAAATTAAGAAATCAAGATACACATTTAGGATTCACATTGAAATTAGATCATAGGATGCATGTCACTTAGTTCGCACAATAACATAGAGTTGAATGAGCCATTTAAAATAAATTTAAAAGAGTTAGCTTTTGGAATCGAAGACCGACTATCGGGCAAGAATGGTGCATGTGGTGGATAACTCCCCATACCTTCCATTCTCGTAACCAGGTAGCGAGTCTAGATTTCTGGTTAATTATGGGTCCTAGATCCCACATCTAGGTGGCGACTCTGTCAATCTCTTTCGTGTGGAATTCGGATTGCCTTAGTGATCCCAAGTTCACAGGAAAGACGAATTCAAATCAACAAATAAAATGCACACGCCAATCGCGTGGGAACGAGAGACCAAAGAGAGAGCGCGCGGCGGCTCGCGCCCCACGCCCCTCTCGCGGGATCATGTCCCACAGTCTGGCGACTCTGCTGGGGACCACCTAACTTCATTAAAATTTCAAAAGATAATTCATTTGAATTTAATTTAACTGGCTCATAAAAACTCTATACTTGTTAGATTAGTTTGTCTCGTTTTATTTTCTCATCATATTTTACTCGAACTTAATTTAACAAAACCTGAAGGCATCATAGATTGCGCGAACTTATTGCACACACTTACATCACTTGCATCTAAACCCTTGCATTTCACATGCACACACGTCCTATTTTAGGAACCCGGAGTGTTATCTAGCATGGTTGACTGGGATTTCATCACCTGGTGCCTCTGTGCTAGAGAAGCATTCCACCCTTAGCCTAGTACCTTTATGGTGCGTAAACGGATCTCTTGTTCACGTACTGATACGCCGGACACTGGTACAGTATATCGAACATGGATTCGCGCTAAGGGGACTCTTGGCCTTACCCCTAGATTAACCCACACATGCATGCAGTATACGAACACATGTGCACCACATGTGTGAGCCTAGTTTAGGATATCTTACCCATTTGTGTCTAGATTAGGCCGTAGTCCATCTTCCAATGGCTACGATCGGTCCTAGGTACACAAACAAAGTCATGAGTCGAGATCCTCTCTCCACTCCGCTAGATTAGGATTAGGGTTGATGCCTTCAGGTAACACTGTTAAAATGTGCGAAGACTAAAAACTTTTCCTTTGGGGTTAGGATATAAATCCCATCATTTCCAAAGATCTCATAGGATTAGTTATTCTTGATCTACCCGTTGAAAGTAATCCTATGCAATCTCACATTTTGATCATGTGTCTATCATTCGTCTCTTGTGGGATTCGATTGTGTCTTCATTGGCGGAAATTGTGTCTCAATCATTTGATCATGCAATCTTGATGATCCAATCTTGCCTGTACCCTTGGTCTCTTCCTCCTCTAGGGGATACCTTTTTTAAGAATATTTCTGCTGAATCCTTCAGAGTTTACTCTCATAATCCTTGAACGAGGGGCATTCCCCGCGTGCTGTCATGTCATCATTGCTGTGTGTATTTGTTTTGAGGAACCATCATTTTACCTCTCGTTCCTTATCTAGTCGTATCATAATTATCATGTCAATCATAGAAAGGAGAAATTCCCTGAATTTCAAGCTCGCATCTCGTGTTTATTGTTCCTATGTCAGGATTGCTCACTGCTGAAAATCCAGGAAAGCTTCTTGGGTTTGAATCTATTCGTGGCCAGTGAAGAAGCTAATTCCCCATTTTCTTTGGAAGTCTCTCTATCCACTTTTTCCTACCGATGGCCGATTCTATGGAAAATTTTCAGCTCTTTCATGTCACAGAAACCCTGGCCCAGCTCGTCCAACTGATGAAGGAATTGAAGGAAGAAAATCAATTCATCAAAGCTCAACTTACTGAGAAATTTGGTCCAACCACTATTGTCTCTAAGGGCAAAAATCCGAGCCTCTCCATGGTTATGGGTTTGGAAGAACTAATTGTGAATCTCTCTAGACAAATGGCTGCGCTAACAGAAGAAGTTCATCAGATGAAGCAACAAATGCAAACCTGGTATTGTCAGTCCCAAAGTTCGAAGCATTTCGCTGACAAAAATACCAAAGTCCAAGGTGTTGTTACCAGAAACTCTATCTCTCAGCACCAGCAGGATTTTATTGGGCCCTTAATTCTTGAATATAACCAAGAGCCACCATCTGAGACTACTAAAAGAGAATTCACTGACTTGCCGATCTCGCGACCTGATGCTTTGAAATGGTTGCTCAAGGAAAGAATGATAACACTATTGGAATCAGAGCCTGTTCCTAATCCTCTTCCCAGTCCTGGGACCTTCCAAATGAAAGAATTTTGTGATTATCATTTACGTCATGGTCATGCAACTGATAAATGCCTCAGCTTGAAATATGATATTCAAGACCTTATAGACATGGGGCTCCTCGACCCTCAAAATCTTTTGTCAAGCGGCGAAGCTTCATCCTTTCCTGATGACCACAAACCGTGGTTTGAGCAAATGAAGAGAAAGTCTCACGATAATCACGACCAGCAATGTACAGTGATGAGCCCGGTCTCCATAGGTCAGGAAATCAAAGTGGCCACAATACATGGGGTTTATAACAGAGGCAATTTTACTTCGAAAAAAATCAAGGAGTTACAAAACCCTATGGTATTCAAATACAATCAGTTAACGGCAACACCTAAGCAAGCGCTCAAGAAGGAATTTACCCCTCTCCCATTTCCACCATCAGTCATTTTGCAGCAAGGGTTAGCTTCAGGTCACATTACCCTACCCGGCATTAGGGCTCCTCCTAATCCTTTACCAGCAAATTGGAGAATGGACCAGTATTGTGAATACCATAGAGGCCCTGGCCACCTTACTGATAATTGCATTGCCTTAAAACTCAGGATCCAAAAGTTGATTGATGAAAAAAAAATTAGCCTACCCGAATCATGCAGTACTGCCGCCAGCCGATCGCAATGCTTAGATAACTGAGGGTTCAAAGAAGCACAGGCCCGGTTGCCATGAAAAGAATCAGAAGTTGAAAGTACCACTTATGAGCCAGCTTTCGCCGAGCCTCCGGAGCTAGACAGTTGCGGCAGTTAAAGTTTTAGTCGTTTACTATTTTATGTTGAGTCAGTCATCATGGTCAGTGCAATTGTTGAGTCCGGTTTTACAGTTCAAGGTTAATGCCTAGTCCAGGCAAGTTATCGTTTGCTTTTCTCTTTATTCAGAGTTGTGAATCCTGAGCATGTTCAGGATAGGTCGTCAGATGTAACAGCCTTTCCTTTAAATAAAATTTCAAGTTTCAATAGTCCACTTGTGTCTGTTTCTTAAGTATGCTTCTGATCTTAAAGTAAGACTCCCTCCTCAAATGAGGACAAAATTGACGAAACTCCACTTGAGTCACAGCAATTACTTGAACAAGAGGAGGAGCGCCAATCTCAGCCTTTCAAAGATGAAATTGAAGTGGTAAACACTGGCACTAAAACCTTGATCCAGTAAATGCCGATTGAAAATACATTACCCTCTGAAGAGTGTGAAGAATTGGTAAACCCATTTTGAGGATAAAAAGATGGTCCGGTAAGCGTTACCATTAATGCCAAGAGAAAGACCCAGATAGAAGGTTCAAGAAAGAATGAAGTGAATATCATATGCTATGCAAGGGGCATGGAGTGGAAACAACTTTCATATTTCCAATCGATGACCTTGGTTCTCAAATTCATAACATGAAGCCATCAAATTCGAGATAAGAAGTTCAAGAGCAAGCATTGAAAAGTGATCATCAGATATCAAGAGTTACAAATCCATAGATGGAGGATGTCGAAGAACAAGTTTTGCTCTATGAAAGTCGAAGGCGCGTATTAGAATCTTGAAAGAAGAAGATATATTATCTCTTACCTGGAAATGCCGTCAAACTCCATAAAAAAAAAAAAAAGAAGAAAAAAAAATAATAATAATAATCAGCACCAGAAGGACTCTAGTAACCTAGATCGATTCCCAATCTGAACATCGGAAGGCCTCCTTTGGCCGAATAAATCCCAAAATCAGAACCCAATGTCAAAACAAATACCTGTTTGCAAACCCTTCGAGCCTGAATAAAATTTTCTTGAAAACCCGTCAAACTAGGGGCATTCGCCCCGAACTACGCGATACCTGATCCCTACACTGGGGTACGTAGGCAGCTCGGTTAAACTGAGTTCGGTCAATTCAAAAAAGAAAAGCAATTCAATCAATCCAAAAAAAAAAAAGAAATTCAATCCTTTCAGAAAAAAAAAAGGGGACAAGTTCCTAAAGAAGAGAAGTCAATTATTCCAGAAAGAAGAAAAAAAAAAGAAAAATCAATAAACTTTCGAACAATTTATCTTCAAACTAGGGGCATTCGCCCTGAACTATACACGACCTGATTCCTACCTTGGGATATGTAGGCAACCTATTCACAGGTTCGGTCGAAATCTTTGTTGAACCTTAAGCCATTCTTTGAAAAGCCCTATCCTACCTATAAAGTCCTTCCGGTGTTCAGAACTAATGATCTAGGTCCCGAAACAAAAAAAAAATGATGATGAATAAAAAAAAATGGAGTTTGAAGATCTGCTAGACTGAAAACCTGAAAGGGCGGTTTAGGCAAAATTTAAGATCATTCCCCTGTTAAGTTGAAAACCCGAAAGGGCGGCTTAGGCAAAAGCTAAGGGGATAGCCTGCTGAATCGAAAACCTAGAAAGACGGTTCAGGCAAAAGTTAAGGCTACCACGGTCCGCCAAGTTAAAAACCCTGAAGAGGTGACTTGGTCACGGTAAGAGAATCATTATAAGAAGGCTACAGCCAGTATCAAGACTGAAGATCAACTGAAGTTCAAGCAAATTTATAAGAAGGTTACAGCCGGTATCAGGACTGAAGATCAATTGAAGTTCAAACAAATTCAAGTGACATCCTCAAAACTGGGGGCATTGGAGCTAAGCAATCCTAGGAGTTGTAATTAAATCATTGAGGCATTACTGTTTTAAGGAAAAAGTCCAGTGTTTACCAATTGAAAAAAATATTCCTTGAAAGGATAGACTTACCAAATAAAACGTTAACTAAGTCAGAAGCATTACTGTGTCTGTCAGTGTAGTTAATCAATCGTTGTTATTCTATGTTCACTCCTTTAGAGCTCCTCAATCCTTTGAGTAGTGCCTTTTATCTAAGTTTTCTATTTAAAAAGAGTCAATCGTCATCCATATGTCCAAATGATGCAACTGTCTCGGTGAAGGAGGCCCGGCCTCGTCAGCTCCCTGCGATTGTACCTGAAAAAGTTCGAGAATCCAGTCAAACAGCTTCATTTCAAAGATATCAACCCAGAAGAATTCAGAAGTAGAAACATCAGAAAGCCCAGCTTCCGTAAAAAGATCATACCCCAGGAAGGCATCTTAAGCTTGGAAGAGCCTCAGATGCAATGATGGTCGAGCCAATTTCTCAGAAAGATGAACCGTTAAAATTCAGAATTTCCTTCCAGTTAGTTAAATACTTTCCTGGTCAAGAAATGTTTATCTAAACACCTATCAAGAGGCAAGTCCCACTTTTCCATGATTATATCCAAGAGAGCCGTTGTTCTAGATTACCAATTTCAAGTGTCTTGTTCAAGGTTTCAGTCATCCAAATCCCCAAAGACAAGACCAGCAGTCTCTTTGAGAAAAATCTTGTTGAAGTTTCATAAAAGTGTTTCTAATCCATTCTTGTTAGTAATGGTTCTTCGGTTTGCCGTTTCATCATTCGTCAAAGTCCTAGTTTCCGATATCTTTGTCAGGCACGATCTATAACATCCTCGATTTCATTAAATTCAAAAAAATCAAAAATTCATCAAATCCAATCCTATGTCAAATTCAAGTTCATGAAAAATCTCTAAATTCTTCGTTATTGAATTCATCAATCAAAGCTATCTTGTTTCTTTGAGCCCGTTTGTGAACGGTGCCTCATTTCTCGAGTCCATTTGTAAATGGTCCCGTCTTCTCCTTAAGCCCGTTTGTGAACGGTACTTCATTTTCTGAGTCTATTTGTGAATGGTCTCATGTCCTCCTTGAGCCCGTTTGTGGACGCTGCCTTATTTCTGAAAAATCAAAAATTCATCAAATCCAATCCTACGTCAAATTCAAGTTTATGAAAAATCTCTAAATTCTTCGTGGTTGAAGCTATCTTGTTTCTTTGAGCCCATTTGTGAACGGTGCCTCATTTCTCGAGTCCATTTATGAATGGTCTCATGTTCTCCTAGAGCCCGTTTGTGAACGGTGCCTCGTTTCTCGAGTCCATTTGTAAATGGTCTCGTCTTCTCCTTGAACCCGTTTGTGAACGGTGTCTCATTTTTCTGAGTCCATTTACGGTCTCATGTCCTCCTTGAGCCCGTTTGTGGACGGTGCCTTATTTCTGAAAAATCAAAAATTCATCAAATCCAATCCTATGTCAAATTCAAGTTCATGAAAAAACTCTAAATTCTTCGTTGTTGAGTTCATCAATCAAAGCTATCTTGTTTCTTTGAGCCCGTTTGTGAACGGTGCCTCATTTCTCGAGTCCATTTGTAAATGGTCCCGTCTTCTCCTTAAGCCCGTTTGTGAACGGTACTTCATTTTCTGAGTCTATTTGTGAATGGTCTCATGTCCTCCTTGAGCCCGTTTGTGGACGCTGCCTTATTTCTGAAAAATCAAAAATTCATCAAATCCAATCCTACGTCAAATTCAAGTTTATGAAAAATCTCTAAATTCTTCGTGGTTGAAGCTATCTTGTTTCTTTGAGCCCATTTGTGAACGGTGCCTCATTTCTCGAGTCCATTTATGAATGGTCTCATGTTCTCCTAGAGCCCGTTTGTGAACGGTGCCTCGTTTCTCGAGTCCATTTGTGAATGGTCTCGTCTTCTCCTTAAGCCCGTTTGTGAACGGTACCTCATTTTCTGAGTCTATTTGTGAATGGTCTCATGTTTTCCTTGAGCCCGTTTGTGAACGGTGCCTCGTTTCTCGAATCCATTTGTGAATGGTCTCGTCTTCTCCTTGAGCCCGTTGGTGAACGGTACCTCATTTTCTGAGCCCATTTGTGAATGGTCTTTTATTCTCCTTGAGCCCGTTTGTGAACGGTACCTCATTTTCTGAGTCTATTTGTGAATGGTCTCATGTTTTCCTTGAGCCCGTTTGTGAACGGTGCCTCGTTTCTCGAATCCATTTGTGAATGGTCTCGTCTTCTCCTTGAGCCCGTTGGTGAACGGTACCTCATTTTCTGAGCCCATTTGTGAATGGTCTTTTATTCTCCTTGAGCCCGTTTGTGAATGGTACCTCATTTTCTGAGTCCATTTGTGAATGGTCTCATGTTCTCCTTGAGCCCGTTTGTGAAAGGTGCCTCGTTTCTCGAGTCCATTTGTGAATGGTCATGTGTTCTCTTTAAGCCCGTTTGTAAACGGAACCTCATTTTCGAGTCCATTTGTGAATGGTCTCGTCTTCTCCTTGAGCCCGTTTGTGAACGGTACCTCATTTTCTGAATCCATTTGTGAATGGTCTCTTATCCTCCTTGAGCCCGCTTGTGAAAGATGTCTCATTTTCTTTTTCTTTTTTAAAAAAAAAAAAAAAAAAAACCGCTTGAGAACGATCTTTGTTCTTTCTGTTCGGAATCCATTCGAAAGTGGTATCTCATTCTCTCGTTGCCCGTTTGTGAACGGCACCGCATCAGGATTTCTTATTATGTTCTAATTCTAGGATTTCATTTAGGGCCTTGCATTAGGTAGTAAATGTTTGCGTCTAAGTTCCGTTTGTGTAGAGTCTTTTGTCGATTAAAGCTACGCAAAATGGCTCTGTCATTTTGACTTTGGTATTCGATGACTACGTCATCTCTACCAAAGAGGGGCATCTGTAGACACCCCATTTTGCTCTACCTTAATCGATAAATAAATTAGGGTTTGTTTTCCGTCGGTTTTCCAATGTCTTTCTTTCCCGCATCCGTTTGTTACATTTCTAAATATTTTTGGTCTTTTCCGTCGTGTTTCGTATTTTCCCGCTAAATGTTGAGAAGGATTATTCAGAAAAATCTAAACCAGAGAGAATTGGGACCCGTTTGGTGGGCCCGCATTGGGTGCTTCGATTAAATTTGGATCGAGAAAGTTGGACCCATTTGGTGGGGCCGCATGATGCATTTTGATTAAATTTGGACTCGTTTGGTGGGCCCGCATTGAACATTTGTTTAAAATCGAATCAACCGAGGGCCCACATTGTGGGGCCCGCGTTGTGGGGCCTCAGTGGGGCCTCTTGTGAGGCCTCTTATGAAGAGCAATGATGGTAGCTCTCCACTAAGAAACATGATGGGCCCTCCACTAAGAGCAATAATGATGGACTCTCCACTAAGAAACATGATGGGCCCTCCACTAAGAGCAATAATGATGGACTCTCCACTAAGAAACATGATGGGCCCTCCACTAAGAGCAATAATGATGGACTCTCCACTAAGAAACATGATGGGCCCTCCACTAAGAGCAATAATGATGGACTCTCCACTAAGAAACATGATGGGCCCTCCACTAAGAACAATAATGATGGATTCTCCACTAAGAGGGACAACATGATGAGCTCTCCACCAACATATCTCTCTCTCTCTCTTTCTCTCCCTATATATATCTCCCTTCCCATCCATAAGGGAGAAGAAAAAAAAAAAGAAATTTATCTTCCATTATCTCTTTCTCTTCCATTATCTCTTCTAATCACTCCCTCCAATCCCTTTCCTCAATATATTCTTCCATCCCTCTCCCTAATATTCTTCTTCCATTATCTCTTCACTCCCTCAATCACTCCCTCTAAACACTCCAGAGAAAGCGAAAGACGGCGGAGCGGATCGGCGGCGGCAGGATTTTTTATATTTTTTTGGATTGGGCGGAGATCTTCACCACAGGTAGGTGCATTGTTCTCAAAATATTTCTGTATTTTTCCGAATTTTTCTGATTTTTTCCGCAAATTGTGTTTTAAAAATGGAAAACTCTTCAAAAAACATCTTTTGACGAAGAAAAATTAAATTATATACCAAACAGATTCTAAAATTAATGAAATTTCGTGGGAAAATAATATGTTACTGATTCATTTTACCATGAATTTGTAAAGATTTTTGGAGTTTATTTGGTATATTATTTAATATTTTCTTTGAAACTTATCAGATTTTAGGAGAATGTTTACTAACATCAGATCATCATTAAAATTCATAAAATTTTTACAGTAGTCTTATCTTCCATATTACTTGTTACTGTAAAATTTTCGTGTGATTTGGATCTGTTTTAATATGGGATGTAGTGTTAATTTATAATCTGGTCTGGAAATTGTAAAATCCGAAATTGGTAGTAAATAATTTCTAAAATTCATGAAAATCTCACTGCATGCTATTTTGATTCATGTAGTATTTCTGTAGAAATTTCATAGAATTTAGAGTTATATTTCTACTAGTTTATGTGTTAATTGTGCAATCTGGACATTTAATGGTTTAATCAAGATTAAATGTGAATTTAATGTAAAAATATGCAAAACTCATCCTGTAAGCTACATACATTTTCATCTTGCTGCTGTAGAAATTTCAAATCATTTCGAATTTATTTGCAACAATTTCACTTGTAAAACCGCTCATATGCTTAAAATTGATAAAATCCATGGAAAATTCGAAATTAATTGAAAATCATATAAAAATTCCTAAAGAACTTTAAAATTCTGTCACATGTTCACTCCTTAATCCATTGAAATAGAAATTTTAGGATCTTTAGATTTTCCTGGAAAAATGGCCCGTGCATCCATAATCGTATCCCAATTGCAACTTGATCTTTGACAATTTGAATATTTAAGTTATAGCATGTTGTTGGCTCCGAGGTTAGTGTCCACGGAAATCCTGAGATTCTGCCAGGCAATAAGATGCTATAACCTAAGTATTAAATTGCACAAGGAAAGAGCGCACGATTCCCTCCTTTGGATGTCATTCAAGGCCGAAATTGGTGAACCCTAGAACCATTGGTAATCCTTAAATGTCTAGAAACTGAAAATCTTCGAAATCTGAAACTCATTAACCTCGAGAACTTAAATCGATTTATCTTGTGTCTTTCGGAACCATTGGATTATGGTTTCCAATCTAAGAACCATTAGAGCCCAATTTAGGAACACTAGTGTTGTGTCGTGTCCTAAGTTTTAGGGAGTCCTAGAGTTAGGAGTCCAGCCTCATCACGGACGCTTGCTATGTATAGCAACCGTACCATAGGTCTAGTTACACTAGTCACCTCATCTTTCCCTAAGACATGCCTAGTAGACTAGGATGTAGGCTAACCTGCATTAGTCTAAGGGACAACTTGCATTTAGATAAGAATCATATAGCATCTTCGATGAAATCCTAAGATAATAAAATCCTCAACTTGAATTAAACAACTTCTCTTAAAACTGTTGAAACAGTCAATCCCGTCTAGGTCGGTGTCTTAGTTGAGTTAGGCATATGTAGCTTAGCTTAGGTGCACCGAACTACGTCGACTCTGATCCCAGTGAGGCTTGGGTACGTAGGCAGCTTGGATGTCTGATGGCATACCACCCGCGAGTCGGCACCACAACAAATTGTGGTGTTTTGTATATTAATTTTCTTGTAAATGCTTAATCAAATCACTTAGGATTTTTCATGAAATTAGAATTTTAGGAGAACTTTCACCTAGATTGAATCCAGACAAATTAAGAAATCAAGATACACATTTAGGATTCACATTGAAATTAGATCATAGGATGCATGTCACTTAGTTCGCACAATAACATAGAGTTGAATGAGCCATTTAAAATAAATTTAAAAGAGTTAGCTTTTGGAATCGAAGACCGACTATCGGGCAAGAATGGTGCATGTGGTGGATAACTCCCCATACCTTCCATTCTCGTAACCAGGTAGCGAGTCTAGATTTCTGGTTAATTATGGGTCCTAGATCCCACATCTAGGTGGCGACTCTGTCAATCTCTTTCGTGTGGAATTCGGATTGCCTTAGTGATCCCAAGTTCACAGGAAAGACGAATTCAAATCAACAAATAAAATGCACACGCCAATCGCGTGGGAACGAGAGACCAAAGAGAGAGCGCGCGGCGGCTCGCGCCCCACGCCCCTCTCGCGGGATCATGTCCCACAAGATCCGAGGTATATGCTTTGTCGCACCCTTTTTTATGATGAAGAAGACCTAAAGAACACTCCAATAATTCTTGATTGTATGATGCCTTGGAGAAGAAGGAGGAATTCAAGAATTCCTTTTTTGAAGAACACTTGAGAGAGAGATCACACTTCAAGGGAGAAAAGAAAAAAAATTCTTGGGAGGAGAGAGAAAATGGACGAATTTGGATTTTTTCCCCTTTTCTGGATTGTTTGCTTTGATTTTTATATAAAAAAAAGTTAGGGTTAAGAGAGAAATAGCAATTTCCAATGTGAGAGCTCCCTTTTTTGCTTGTTTCCAATTTTCCCCTCTTGCTTTCTTTCTTTCTTGTTTCAAAATTGGATTTGATTCAAATCTTAATTTCTTGTCAATCAAGACATGTTATTCTCATTCCACATTGCTTCTTTGGAAGAAAACATTTTTAAGCAATCATTCCTCTTTTCCTTCTTTCCTTTTTTTTATTTTTTATTCTTTTTATTTTTCTTTTAACAAATATGATGTCACCATTGTGACATCATCAAGGTGGGTGCTCAACTCATGTGGGTCAACCATGTGGGCCGCCCACCATGGTGGTTGACCCATATGGGTGAACCCACATGAGCTCCATCTTTGCGGGCTTTAGCCCAATGGGCCATTTCACACGGGTTTCGGGTTTTTTCATAAAAAATCAATAAAATCTTTCTAAATTCAACATTCTATATATGGACTTAACCCATTTGACATTTATGGTGCATCCCTCACACATGATCGGACCATCTTTTTTGGGAAATAACTTTTCGGACCAAAATGCCCCTACTTGACTGTTAGACATCCAAATGTGACCAAAATACCCTCAGATTGGTTCACCCCTAAAGGGAAAAATTAAAAATGGAAAGTCTTTGTGGTCACACTTCAAAAATAGAAACTTTTAAAATTGGGTCATTTCGGTGAGAAATATTAAACAGAATCATTTGGTATCCCCTGAAAATACTCAAAATGCCCTCAACACTTAAAATTTCCAAATTAAGCGAAATTCCTGAGAAATTCTAAATTTAGCAGGTTTTCCAAAATTCAGGAAATCATTCATAATCTCTCAGACATATTTCGGGGATCAAAAGAATTACACAGGAAAAGACCAAATTACCCCAAGGTGCTAGAATTTTGGCGAGACTAGGGAAAACCCTGAGAAATTCTAAAAATAGCAGATTTTCAAAAATTTATAAACGGACTCAAGATTTCTTAGACACAACTTAAGGACCAAATATGATATGTTTGGAAATGTCTAAAATACCCCCGAAGTGAAGACTAAGAGAAAATCTTGAGAGATCTAAATTTAGCAGGTTTTCCAAAGCTTACGAAATTACTCATAATCCATCAGCCGTACCCTCGAGATGGTTTTAGACAAATGAGAAATGATTGAAATATCCATAAGATGATAAAAATGTGGAAGCCCCATGAGTTTCTAAAAATAGCAGCTTTTTCAAAATTTATAAAATCACTCAAGATTTCTCAAATATAACTCGAGGGTCAAACGAGACACATCGGGAATGACCAAAATACCCCTGCAGTGCAAAATAGGCAAAAATGAGGGAAACCCTGAAAATTCTAAAAATAGCAGCTTTTTTCATTTGCTTGGAAACTTGAACTTTCATCTTTCAGAGGCCAAAGGAACCCCCTAGAGACATTCAGGATTGTGAATCAACTTCAAAACTCTCATAATGAAATGAAATCTACCCTAAAATGCATAGATGCCTAATCTAATGCTGAATACGGATATAAAAATTGATGATACTACCGAATCTTTTGCTTTTTAAAGCCTAGCAAAATGGGGGTGTCTACACATTCTAAAAAGACTTTGATCTTCAATGTGATGCTTCAAGTCTTTATGCGTCTTGGATCTCCGATGTCTTTGGCCTTCCTAATGTGGTCCAATGAGAGCTTCTTGGCCTCAATCCAAGCAATCTTGTCTTAGCGCAATTATAATCTACAACTTAGACATTCAAACACATTAGTGATATAAAATCACTTGTGTATTGGAATCATCAAAAGAAGATGGGAATGCCAAGGTGAGAACCATTGGGCTTACAGTAAGGATTAGTTGTATCCCTTTCATTTCTTACGAATCATTCATATCCACAGGGGAGAGAGAGAGAGAGAGAGAGAGAGAGGCTATAACAGACATTTGGTGAGAGAGAGAAAAAGAGAGTACAAAGGTATAACAAACATTTGGTTTGGCGGCTTCTTTTCGCCACCGGCTAGAGAAAAGGGGAAGCATATGAAAGGTGGCACTAAAAAGATGAAAAGTGGACCGGAAATAATGTTCATAACAAACATTACCCAGACTTTGCGATGAGGTAGAGTCAATCTCTATCCATAAATATATAATACATATAATTAAATTACAAGCACAGATTTTTGCATATATGTAATAAAACACCCTAACAAACCCATGCATTCAGTCATATCTCCATAAATTGAATTCATTCCCTCTATCTTAACATAGCATCCTTTCTTTTATCTGATGATATCCTCCTTATCCCCTCTCCCTTATCATCACCACCACCACCCCCATTACCATCATGTCTGCTCTTTCTTCTTCTACATCTCGCCATCTTCTAAGCAGCCTCCTCTCGGCGCCTTGTCAATTTTGCAAGGACTCCCACCAAATCTTCAAGGGCGGAGAATGCGCGCTATCTCGGCCGTCCAGCTTCAATGGACATCATCGTTCACCTTGGTTCCTCCATCGGCGCGATCTCATGATCCAACAACTTCTTACCCATCTCCCCTTCCCATTACCCAAGTTAGGGCACTTTAAGCTCGATGCCCTCTCTCCTCTGCCGTCTCCATCCAAAGACGATGAGGCCATAATAGATGCGAAGAAACTCCTCCAAGTCACACAGTTGGAGCGACTGAGGACAAGGCTCAAGACCCTCCCAAAGGATTGCGTCTCGTATGTAGAATTGGTGGATATGTGCAGGGAATGTGTATCCTTATCATCATCATCATCATCATCCAACTCTGCCATTCCTCAACAGATTGCTCAGTCCCTCGATCAATCTGGCAATGTCCTTGTCCTTGGGGACACTGTCATCCTTCACCCTGAGAGGGTAAGATTAGAAAAATAGAAATATGCTTTCTCCTCCTCTGTTGGATTTTTTTAAACATTAGCCCTCGATCGGAGATCCGTAATAAAATAATATAATTAAGGCCCTGTTTGTTTTAGATTCTGACAACCGATTGTGACTCTAATACCGATTATTGGAATCAAAATTAAACATAAATTTATGTCCAATAATCGCATTGGAGTTACAATCGGTTGTGAGAATCTTAAACAAATAGGGCCTAAATCCGTTGATTTGATGGGTTCTGTCATAGGATAAACCCTTGATCAAATCCGCCATGGAATGAAAAAATCACATGGGTTGATTAAATAGCCACTAACCTTGGATAAATTTTTTCCTAAACAAACATAATACACACCACATGCACAATTACCCCACATTTTCTAATAACGAACATGTTGTACTTTACTCATTCAGGTGGCTAGAGCTATCAATGGTGCTTTGGATCCCTTCTTGTTGGAGCATCCCCTTTGGAAAGAACTAAAGAAGATGGAGAATGCCAAGGAAGGCATAGACAGGCGGGCCGAGAGGGTGGTTAAAAGGGAGCTGTGGTGTGGCCTAGGTTTCCTTGTCTTTCAGATTGTTGGGTGCATGAGACTTACATTTTGGGAGCTCTCTTGGGATGTAATGGAACCCATCTGCTTCTTCAGTACCTCACTCTACTTCATTGCTGGTTATGCATTTTTCCTCACTACATCAAGAAACCCATCCTTTGAGGGCTTCTTTCGAACCCGCCTCGCCTCCAAGAAAAAGAAGCTCATGAAGGAATCCAACTTCAATGTCCCTAGGTTCAATGAGCCCCAAAACCTTTTCAAGGATCGCCATTAGCTAGGATTATTTTCTCATTAATTTTCACCCTTTTAATAATTTTTTTTCTTGAGAGAGAGGGAGAAAGACTTCGGATTTTCCTTGTTTTTTTTGTCAATTTTGTTCGCTTAGGATTTTCATTTTGATTGTCACTTTTGCTAGGTCTCCTCTTATTTGTGGGAACCCATTTTTGTTGTTGTTTATTTTCTTTGATTATCCAATTGTGAGCAGATAAGGGCCATAAGGCTGAGATCCGAATTTTGGATAAACTGTCATGGAAGCTTGTTACAATTTTTTTTTTTGCTTTTTTTGCTTGTTCATTATTTTGTTACAGTTCCAGGTTGATGTGGTGCTTCCAACTGGTTAAAAGCTACAGAAGAGCTTGCAGAGTAAGTATTGGAGTGGATCTTGGATTGGCATTAATATTAGATTAGAGGGACGAGATGGGTTATGGATTGCAAATAAAATGAGTCATAATCATGATAGAAAACCCATAATTAATAAAAGAGAATGATCAATGAAAGTCATGTGTAGATCAACTCTCTGTTACCAGACATTGACAATATGTGGATTGTAAGACGCTTTGTAACAACCTCAATCGAGGAGGATATGTTGGGTCTTTTAGTTCTTTAGGAGTACCCTTGTCTTTTACTTCTCTTGAATCTTATTTAGTTCGGTTGGGTTATTTGAATAAGGGATAACTATGTATCTTATCCTGGTAGGTAGAGATGCTATGTTAGTTGAGTGTTATCTTTTCCTTAATTGTAGGGATGCATAGAGTCTTTATATTGCTGCTGTAATTCTCTTTCGGGTATGAAGAAATAATAGAACTGAAAACTCTGCGTGGTTTGCACATAGGAGACTCATCCTCTCTAAAGGATTTTCTGATACAGAGGTGAAACCTCACATCTGGTATCAGAGCCAACCTATTGGCATGCCAATGCAGCCTACAGGGTTGAAGAGGATGGAAGAAAAGGTCGAACTTTTGGATTCGAACATCAAGGAGATCAAGGAGCTTCTACACACAGTGATCACACGCCAAGATGCCTTATCCTAGTCCGTCAAACGCTTGGAGCAGAATTCCGGTGTTCTTGATAGAGCGTCACCGACTCGTTCTTCACAACCTCAATTCCTTCAAGGAGATCATAGCGGAGGAAGCACGGGAGAAGGAAGGATTCAAGCTCAGTTCGTCATAATCGATTTTCCACGTTATGATGGAGGTGAACCATCATAATGGATTTATTAGGCGGACCAATTTTTTCAATATCAGAAAACGCCAGAGGATCAGCGAGTTCTCACTTCCTTTCATATGGATGGAGAGGCATCCCAATGGTTTCAATGGTACCAACAGTCAAAGCCAAACCTTACATGGAGGACATCATTGATGCTCTATGTGTACGTTTCGGACCTACTACATATCAAAACTTTCACGGATCTCTTGCCAAACCTCGCCAAATAGGGACCGTCCGCAAGTACCCGTGTGAGTTCGAGTGGTTAGCCAACAGGGTAGTTGGATGGGCAGAAGAGGCCTTAGTTGGTTGTTTTGTACAAGGACTTTTGGAAGATCTAGCACTGAATGTATTGGTTCACAATCCCAAGAAACTCGTCAACGCCATTTCCCTTGCCCGAGCTCAAGAAGATAAGGCACAATACCATCTTCGTTTCCAACCTGACAAGCTACCACCTAGCTCAGCGACAATGGCTTCCACGTTGACTCCTAGCCCCAAGATATCCAATCCAACGACAGCCGTATCCAATCCACCTATAAAGCGGCTCAGTTATACACAGTTGAAAGAACGTCGCGACCGTGGGCTTTGCTACAATTGTGATGAAAAGTTTGTTCCCGGTCACAAGTGCAAGTCCATTCAAATCTATATGCTGGAAGGAGATGCAGACTATGATGTATTCGAAGAAGATCTGGAGAAAGTTGTCAACCATGGGCTTTTCAGCGTTGAGTACAAGGCTTATATGAAGCAGGGAGGGATGTAATAACCTCAACCGAGGAGGATATGTCGGGTCTTTTAGTTCTTTAGGAGTCCTAGTCTTTTACTTCCCTTGAATCTTATTTAGTTCGGTTGGGTTATTTAAATAAGGGATAACTATGTATCTTATCCTGGTAGGTAGAGATGGTCTGTTAGTTGAGTGTTATCTTTTCCTTAATTGAAGGGATGCATAGTCTTTATATTGCTGCTGTAATTCTCTTATGGGTATGAAGAAATAATAAAACTGAAAACTCTACGTGGAAACCACGTAGGAGACTCATCCTCTCTAAAGGATTTTCTGATACAGAGGTGAAACCTCACACGTTTCCACTACATAAGCAAAAACTGGAATTAGATCTTGGAAATGATCGACTCAAATAGATGCTCATCACAAGCTTCTTTTTTTCCTCCTCTTCCTATTGATCTAAAATTCTAACCAAGTCAACCTTTGAAAATGGAGATGCTATTGGCACTTTTGCTTTGATATTGGTAATTGTCTCTTTGTTTGTAATTCTCTGTTGATAGCATGTTGGATTGTTAGAGCTAATAAGAAGCAGAAAACAAAAAGATGCACTCCAGAGGTGATTAATTCCATGCTTTATTTGCTCGGGAATGTAAGCTTTGCTTCAAAATCTACCATAAATGGCTGCCTCATCCAGCGTTTTTTTTTTTTTTTTTTTTTTTGTTGTGGCAGATTTTGATCGAAAGATCTTTTTGATGTCACCAATTCCGGCTTGCCAATCAGGTGACAAGTGTTGCCTTTGCAATTACTGTGAAGAATCCTCTTCAAATATTTTCATGCACTAAGGATTGGCTTTACTCATTTGGAACAAGGTTCTTAGTTATCTTGGAGTTAATTGGGTATTTCCGAATTCGATTAATAACATGTTTTGGTTCTTTTGGGACAACACTTTAGTACATCATGCCTTCTGCTATTTTTTTGGATCAGTTGGAAGGAAAGGAACACACATCTTTGAAAGTAGGTAGGATGTTTTGGCAAATCAAATCGACAACAGTCTCTTGGGGTCTTCAGCATGACAGCATCATTCTTTTTAAGGATACTCGGATGATATCATCATTAGAAACTGGAACACAACCTTGAAAGGTAGCGTCCCTGTTATAGTGAAATGGAAACCTCCTAGAAATGTTCTCAAACTTTATGTCGACAATTGCTCCCTTGGCAACCCTGCAGGCATTGGAAGCATGTTCAGTAATTTTTCGAGTGATATCATCTACTCTTTTGCAGGTCCTAAAGGTATCACAGAATCAATAGAAGCTATTATCTTCACGAAGGATTGATCATTTTCACTAGACACTTGGAAGGCGGATTGGAAGTGAAAAGTGATTCTTCTAACACTGCCTTGCGGGCTAAAAGGATAAGCAATAGCCCGTGTAGACTCAGAAATCTTGAAGATAAATAAAAGATATGAGGTTGTTTGGTGTTGTAGACACCCCATTTTGATCGGACCCAAGTTCGTAGTGTTTGTGCAAGACCTCGTCAAATTAGTGAGTTGAGGCCCTGAATTCTATCCTAAGCTGGGTTAGGGTCCCACCGAGGCCCCTGTCGAATTTCATCAAAATCCGAGCATATTTGTCAAATAGGACAAGCCAAGAAAGAGTTGTAGCATAAGTATAGAAGGGGGTGAGTTATCTGCGGAAGGGGATGTCCAGATGAGAAGGGGGTGAGTTATCCTGTGATGGGCGCTCCCAAGTCGAATAAGACAAATCTGGCGGGCGCGCCTCCTCAATTTCCGCGCGCCTCATCAATTAGGAGTGCCGTTATCAACACTTTTATTTATATATATATATATATAAAATCAAAAAAAAAATCAAGAGGAGAATCATTTTCTCGCTGGAAATCCGAGAGAGAAAAAAAAAGAAGAGAAGAAAACCTTGTTCCCTCCGGTCATTCACCATTTTTTCCGACCATCCAAGGTCAGATCTGTTACTTTGCCATCTCTCTCTCTCCCTCAATCATCATCGTCATTACCATTCCCAAAACCTTATTTCTTTCACCTCCAAGCCCATCACCATCAAAACCCTAACCGATTTCCTCTTTTCTTTTCTGGTAGAACTCTAATCTTCTTCTCCGACGACTTCACCTGATCTCCGATCCTCATCTCCAGTCAAGATCTGGTTGATTTCTTTTGTTTTTTTTAAAATCACTTTATTTTTCTCTTTTTGCTAGATTATTCTATCATTTTCTTCCAGCCTTTAAATCCTAGCTTCTAGCAAACTCTAACTCATCTCCATCTCTTTTGCTTTTGAAACCCTAACCTTTTGTTCTTCATTTTCCGATCTGATCTTTGTATTCTCCAATGAATCCTACCGGATTCCGGTCATACTCCGGCCGAAGTCTTTCATCTTCGCGATCGATTCTCGCTGGAATCTGATCTGGCAGATCTGGTGTGTTCATATCGTCAACAAGCTTTCCATCAGTCAATTTTGTTAAGAACTTCCGGCAGGTAATTCTATTTTATTTTTCATATTTCTTGATGTTTCTTTAAGGCATGGATTCGATATTTAGTGGTCTAGATCTAGATGAATGACTTGAGGATATCTAAAACCTTGCTTGTAATGCTCCGATTCATGATGTGTATATCATAGATTCTATCTGAAATCATGAGAATATGAGTTGGTAATTCATTGACAGGCATGCTATGATTTAAATTCTTTCATCGTGAAAAAGCAATTCTAGTTGAGACTCCTTTGAATTGGTTTCTTCTCGACAATCTAATTTCTGGGTTTTAAATGCCCAAATTCTCTGGGTGTTGGTTTCTATTTTGTGTTTAAATTGTGCTTCTCAGTGCTCTTGGTTGTTGTTATGATATATCTCTAGGTAGTTGTTGTCATTCATAATGAGAAGGGCAGATTGTAAAAAAAAGAGGATAGAGGGGGGAAGAGGTCTTTTGAATTAGAATTGAAGATTGTGGTAGTGGACCAGGTTCTATAGTATTTTAGCGTGAATATTTGAATTGTGGGTAATGGGAAGTGTATATTTGCATGTATTTGTTATCATAATTGTGCTTATCTTTGAGTTTTGAACTTCAGATATTGACATAATACATGCCCATCTTTTTTGTTGGTCAGTTAAATGATTCTTTTAGGTATTTTCCATGGTTCAAGTTTATTATCTTTGTAAAATCAATCTTTCTTTTCGACTACAGAGGGCAAACTAAATTTGGTTAAATCAATTGGCAAATCTGTGTTGTGATAGTTTATAGTCTGAGCTGATATGATTATCCAACTTAAGGAATAAAATTAGAATGTACGTGATTGGATCAGAATAATGGAGCAGGTTAGTGGTTTTGTATGTTATCCCAAACATTGATCATAGTTGTGTTCGTTGGCTGGTTGTAGCTTTAATTCCAATTTTAATTAGTATTTCTTTTTCCCTGAAAATGATACCAGCACAACAATATTTGATAGGTTCACAAGCTCTATTGGTTTTCCATTGTGTTAGTTTTTATTAGTTTGCGTGAAAAGCTATGATTATGTTGTCTGTTGATGTGGTGGTAAGAAGTTAGGATGAATTGGTACAAATTTTAGAATGAAGTTATGAAATATTAGTTTCAAGAATGGAAATTTTGGGGAATATGTCTCATGCATAAAACATCTTGTGTGAAATTGGATATGTATGATAAGTATGATAGGTATGGTAGAAATGCCGTTATCAATGAGCTTGTAAATCAAATGTGAGCATAGAATCTAGGTATGGTAGAAATGTCGTTATCAATGAGCTTGTAAATCAAATGTGAGCATAGAATCTGTTAGTCATACTTTGTTGAGATACTTGTGCTACTCGACTATGATAGCAATCCTAGATCTATCTCCCAAATCTGTTGGGTCATCACCCTTGATAAAAACAGCCCTCTCACCCCTTTTGATAAAAACAACCATCACATTTTGAAGATGGCATTCCTCCCCAGTATATTCTTCAGTGATTGACTTTGGGGTCATTTCATAAGGCAGTAATTTGATGTTTTTCTTTTGCCTGAACAGGCAGTGATAGAGTAAAGATATGTTTGTGTATGTGTGTAAGTGTATGCACCTGTTTGTATGGCTGTACTATCTAACTAGATGATTTATTTCAAGTGAATTTTCAAGAAAAATTTGGTTGCTTGAGGAAGAGTGAATGGAATTTGAGCATTTGCCTTTTGTAACAGTGATGATGTTTTCGATTATCTTGATTTATATCTCAAATCAGTTTTATTATTTACCTCATAACTTATTCCGCATGCCTATAACCCTGGCGCTGTAATGACTATCATTTTTTTTTATTTCTCTTAGTATATAATAAGCTACAGATTATACCTAACACATCTCATCGAATTCTTGGGAGGGTTCCTTCATTGATTTAGAACACATTTTCATTTCCTCTAGTATCCAAGACACTTGCACTGGACCTGCACATACATATATATATATATATATATATATATATATATATATATATATATATATATATGTGTGTGTGTGTGTGTGTGTGTGTGTGTGTGTGTGTGTGCGCGCGCGCGCGTACGTATGTGCATATGTGCATAAGTAAATATTTGTCAGTCAATGTGCGTTTATCTGTGAATAAATGTATGTGTATATGTATCATGCATGAGTGTGTGTATTTGTATGGTTGTGCAAGAATATATGTGGACGTATGGCTGTTAAGATAAAGTAATGGGAATGTCATTTGTAGTTCTTCATTGTTTCAAATTATATACTAACGAGGAGGCATGTTCTAATAGGCCTATAAGAATTCAGGTAGAGGCACAGCATTATCAATCCAGGTTATCTAATTTCTTGATAATTCTTTCATATAAGATGCCACATGTTTTTATATGCAAATTGAACTATGCTGCTATTTCGATAGATGTTTCTACATTAATCTGGTGTGCTGCTGGTTCTATACAATACATTTTCCTTAGTTAAACCCCCCTCATTCATTCATAGTGCTAATAAAGCTTGATTTTAACATTGTAGTATGATGATTTTATCTCTCAGAAATATTAACACGCATTGAGTTAGTGTTTACATTGAAATTGGCATTCGTATTGTTTTGAAAAGGTGATCGAGTCATATATCTGTTTTAGTGTATGTGCCACCATAAATCATGAGGATGTAAAAATTTTGGAATAGTTACTCGATTCTGTATGTTGTTTCTTGGTTCTGTGATTATAAGATAATGATTGACATGCTAAATTTTAGATCCATGACCATGCACTGTTATGTACAAAGGGAAGGTAAACATGAATAATTCAACTTCAAGGCAACTCTTTCTTCGGAAATGTTATCAATCTTAGCGTAATTGTATTGTGGCTGATCCCTGTTCTATTCTTAGCCTTGACTCATACTTACGTTTCCTATGATTACGAGTAAATAAATCAATGATTTGTGTCATTGGGTTCAATCTTTGTGTTTGGTGATCTTAAAGTGTGAGAAGATGTGCCGTGATTTGCAGATTAATCAGATTAATTGAAATATCCTAAGATTGCTCAAGTATTTCTTGAATGATGATTTTCTTGTGATTAAGTAATGCTCATATAATTCTTCTTTTACTTCATCGTCACTATTTTGAAATGTCTCACCCCTTCTTTTGTTTATGGTTAATGTGAAAATTATGTTTGCTATGGTAATTTGAGTTCTGCGGATAATCCTAACATGATGAAATTGGTTTGCCATATAATGTTGTGTGCTAAGATTTTAAGGAAATGTAAAGGGTTTGAATCATTCCTATAGTTTTAAGCTGTCAAATATTCTTTGGGTTCAGTTTTAGTGTTGATTTTTTTTTTTTAGTCTATTATTTGAATTAGCAAACAACTGAAGCTTATCATTGAGTGCCTGTATATTGTGCCTATTTGGAAAATGAAGATCAGAAGCTGTACAAAAATACTTATAGAAACTAAAAGATGTTTGTAAATTTTATGTAAGTTCAGTTGTGTTGAATAAACCATATAATGCAATTGTGCATTTCTGAGTGTTATCTCTATATTATATAATATTTACCTGTGCTGTAGGTGAAGGATAGTAATTAAAGAGGTAATACTCTATGTTTCTCCTACTTGTTTACTCTACTGAGTAGCTTTCAACCTCATTTAATTTTAGTTTTTGGCATTTCCATCAAATAAATTCATGATTGAATTCCTAATTCAATTTTTGGAGAAGTGTATCGGTTTGAGCTTTCATTGATTTTAACTGTCACTTAATTGAGTCTCGATATAAGTTTGATTCTCATTAAATTGTTTTAGCTTTATCGTCATGTTTTGACAATGAGATGAGCTCATCTCCCTGTTGTGAATTTCCTAGTTGCCAAAGGTCCGTAGCAGTTCTCAGCTTTTGCTCATATATTTTCTTCTACTCCTCAATTGAGAAGAGCCCAACTTTAGGGGACTTGCTCAGTCCTAATAGTTTTCCCCTCTTTCATTTAAAAGGCTAGTCCAGCCTTTTAGACTCGTTTAGACATTGGACATTAGTAGCCCAAGTCCATCCTTAGGGGATTTGCTTAGTCCAAGTAGTGTTCTCCTCTCAATTTAGTAGACTTTCCAAGTCTTTTAAATACCTTTAGATAGAATCATTCCCTCATTGCAAGGGCAATGAAAGAGTCATCTAGAGTCCTCCATTTAGGAGACCATTGCAATCTCATTAGTGAGTAGCATTTAGGAGACACACTCGTTCTCATTAAGGATTTTCCTTTGGAGACATGCCTTGTCATTTTAGAATCTATCCCTTAGGGAGCCCTTTTTTTAGTTTTGTAGAAATTTGATCCATAGGAGACATACACTGTCTCATTAGAGTTTAGATGTATCTTTGAGGAGACAAGCTTTGTCTCACTAGAAAGTCATACCTTCTTAAGGAGACAGGCTTTGTCCCATTAGTGAGTTTCTCTTTTAGGAGGCTTATCCAGCCTCATGTTAAAGTCCCCCCTTTCTTTTGGAGCGAGTCTTTGACTCGTTTGTCCTTTTAGCGGTATTATTAGAGTCTTTGACTCATTTGATATTATTAGAGAGTCTGCTACTCATTTGACTTTTAATGGTATTATTAGAGAGTCTTTGACTCACTTGTCCTTTAGATGATTTTATTAAAGAGTCTTTGACTCATTTGTCCTTATTGGGGAGTCTTTGACTCATTTGTCTTTCTTGGCGGTATTATTAGCGAGTCTTTAACTCACTCGTCTTTCATTTGGTATTATTAGAGAGTCTTTGACTCATTTGTCTTTTAGGTTGTATCAGTATAGAGTCTTTGACTCATTCGTCCTTTTGATAGTGTCATTAGAGAGTCTTTGACTCATTTCCCCCTTTCTTTAGTTGTTTTTAGGAGCTTCTCCTTAGTGTTGTCGTCGCTTTTCTTCTTTAAAGACTAGCAGTCTCATTAGAGCTTTGCCTTTTGGGATCTTAGATCATTTCTTTATCTTTGACTTTAGCTTACCTGGTTTAGGGGTTTCCCCTGTTAGCCCTAGGGTTTGACCCTAAGGTGTTGCTTTGTGTTCCCTTAGGTCTTTGACCAAAAGGGTGAAAACATTTAAAAATTCAAAAACACTTTAAACTCCAAAAACATTAGAAACTTTCAAAATCCAAAAACATTGGAAAAGCTTTAAAATCAAAAAAACATATTGGAATATTTGAAAACTCAAAAACATTAGAAATTTAAAACATCAAAAACATTTGAAAACATCAAAAACCTTAAAAAAGTGTAATGTGTTGTGTTTTGGAGTAGTTTAGGAAAGTTCGTTTCGAACTACGTTGGCTTGATCCTCTTCCACAAGGTACGTAGTGTAGCTTGGGATCCATATCCCATGTCCAGCCAAACTTTTGTAAATAGTATTTTAAACCTTCTTCAAAAACCTTTAAAACCTTGTTTTCAAAAGATCTTCCTCTAGAGTTAGGAGTTTCTCCTAGATAGAGAGTTTTAGAGTTAGGAGTTTCTTCTTGATAGGTTGTTTGATTGTTTGTTTGTTGTGTGCTTGTTTTACAGTTAGGGGTCTGTCCTAAAGTTATAGGAACGCCTCCGTCCGGTCAATTGGCGATCCACATCGCCGATTGATGACTAGAATAGGATACGTTAGTCCATCCTTAATTTTCCTTAGGAAACACAGCCTAGTTACACATAGGTTGTAGGAACCACCTGCATTAGCTTAGGGCTAACCTGCATTTAGTTAGGGCATATAGGGTGTCCTAAAATCCACAATTCACTGGAATTTAAATAATCGCACAAGAAACTTTAATAACTAGTCTGGTCTCTTAGATCGAGTCTAGGATAGAGGTCTAGGTGTCTTAGGAATCATAGCTTAGAATAGGCGCGAAGAACTACGTTGCTCTGATTCTTGCAGAGGCGGGGATACGTAGGCTTCTTTGGATGAACATCAGACCATCCAAGGACTCGGGCTCAATCATTAGAGTCTTATGATTTGTTATGTTGTGTATTTTGTTGTTTTCTCTTACTTTCATGCGCAGACCTTATACCTTTAGCTGTAGCATGCATGTGTTTGCACACCAGAACTTAGACACCCATTAGGCATGTCACTCATAATCTAGTTGTGCTTAGGTGACACATCTTTTATCTTGTTTTGTATGTGCTTATTATTTCATTCCCGAGTCATGCATGATTAGGTAGACGTTCACTCGGGGATATTTGTTCCCATTTGACATGATTTTCGCCCGAAACTCTTCGAGGTTAATAATAAATAGCATAAGAGACCAAGTGCTTGCACTCGGACGAATTGGGGGTGCTCTTCAGACCTTCTCCATTCGTAACCAGGCACGAGCCCATATATATTTCTGGTTATCCATTGCACAGAGGATTTGATTTTGGGGTTCCATGGCCTATCCATGGATACCGACTCTGAGTTTATTTCAGGTACATCTTGGTTTGGGGATTTATCCTTGGATCATGAGGTATCTCATTTATCGTCACTCGTGCTTTGCTATGAGGGTGGCATCTGTTTCGAGAGTTCCTTGGCAGAGCTCTCCTTCACACGTGGATGATCCAGAGGATGTAGGGACTCGTTTCCTCGGCATCCTCGGATCGGGGTCCACAGGTGTTTGCACTTTTTCTCTCATTACAACCAAGTCTAGCCAAGCTTCTAGCTGCTAATTTTACATGGGGCAATGCAGACATGATTTGGGTCCATCCACTTGACCCAAAAGCTTTGCCCTCCCTCTCTATCGATCCAAGGGATGGAAGGGCATAGTCCCCAAAACCCAAAATCTGCTCTATCTAACAAACGCGCTGTTTCAACCAAGGGACCTCCGTATCGTAGGAATTTTTTATCTAATAAAAGGAGGGCAAAAATAAAGACAATAGATTTTGCATTAATTTCTCGCACTTATGAAGTTAATTCGAAGAATTCTAATAACCAAGAGAGATGATAAATGTGCCCCATTTCATCACTTGGGACACCCAGCGGCAGTGTATCAATGACTACATAGGAGCTGATGTACTTCACGTCAGAAGGATTCAACAGATTTGATTGCCATGTACACTGCAATTGGGTGTCCCATGTGATGAAAAGAGCGCATTTATCATATCCCATAACTAATAGTATAATGGCGCGCCCATCTACAAGGGGGACCCTATTGGTCAATCATAGTATGGTTCCCTTTGTCTATGATTTGACTAGAATTCCTATCTCCAAAACTACTGCAAATGATATCCATACTCCCCTCCTGTTTCAGTAGTGTACTTGAACAACAAGCTTTGTTATAATTCCCAGAAGTCTATTAGCAACCAACTTTAAAAAACAAAAAAAACAGCAAATAAGAAAGTGGGATGTGCCAAAATCAAAGCTAAAGAGTGCCAAATTAATACAGAAGTGATTTGACATGAGTGGAAGGTGAAAAGCCGCAACCTTCAACTCCCAACGACCAAAATACATATAATTTAACTAAACAGAATCAGCCCATTAACTTGGATTCTTGGCCATTGGAGATCACAAAGGGTCCGTTACACCTATCTCCACGTAGAGTAGTTGTCAAGTGGGGTAAAATAGTAATGATGTGGTCTTTAAGTAGTCTTAGTAGAATGCATCAAAAGTAAATTGATATTGCATTTGATTGCATGTAAAATCCTAAGTAGAATGCAAGCATAATCATCTCTTAAACCTCTCTTCTCCACACCACCCTCCTTTCCCAAGTGTTCAAACAAACCACACAGAAAGCTGAAAAAAACGATGAACAAAATATTTGCGCGAATTTACATCAAGAATCTTGTCATTGCAACAACAAGAAGCAATGAAGTCTTGTTGTTAGAGGAATAAACACAGTATCCAATGTGTGAGCATATCCATTCTTACACGTTTAATCATTACACGAGGTGAGGCTCCCTTGTAGAACTTAGGATCACGGCATTCAATCAATATGCCATGATCACAAACATAATAAAACAAATTAATCTAAAGAATCTAACCTTGCAAATTACTAGAGTACACAATTAATCAATATGCCAATATGCCATGATCAAAATTAATCACAAACTTAGGATCATGATATTCAATCAATATGCATGATCACAAACATAATAAAACAAATTAATCTAAAGTAGATTCTCTCGGAGTTCCGAGAAGCCTATGTCAAGTAGATTTTCAATTCTTGTTTTTAAGCTTCCAACTTTACACCAAGTTGGGATTGTTATGAGGGTTCCAAAGTGTTGGAACACCACAAGGACAATCACTTGAATATTTAGGGTGTGTGTTTATTTACTTAATTTATGCCTCTTAAAATCTAAACTAGGATTGGATCATATACATTCTGTGGGAGCCGATCCCGCGAGAGGGGTGGGGCGCGAGCCGCCACGCTCTCTCTTGGTCTCTCGTACCCACGCGATTGGCGTGTGCTCTTTTATTATTGATTTTAATTCATCTTTTATATGAACTTGGGATCACAAAAGCAATCTAAATTCCACACAAAAGAGAGTGACAGAGTCGCCACCTAAATGTGGGATCTAGGACCCATAATTAACCAGAAATCTAGACTCGTTACCTGGTTACAAGAATGGAAGGTATGGGGAGTTATCCACCACATGCACCATTCCTGCCCGATAATCGGTCTTCAATTCCAAAAGTTAACTCTTTTGAATTTCTTTTAAATGGCTCATTTAACTTTATGTTAGTGTGCTAACTACGTGACATGCATCCTATGATCTAATTTCAATGAAGATCCTAAATGTGTATCTTGATTTCTTAATTTGTTTGAATTCAATCTAAGTGAAAGTTCTCCTAAAATTCTAATTTCATGGAAGGTCCTAAATGATTTAATTAAGAATTTACAAGAAAATTAATATACAAAACCCCACAATTTGTTGTGGAGCCGACTCGTGATTGGTATGCCATCAAGCATCCAACCTGCCTACGTACCCAAGCCTCACTGGGATCAGAGTCGACGTAGTTCGGTGCACCTAAGCTAAGCTACTTATGCCTAACTCAACTAAGACACCGATCTAGACTGGATTGACTGTTTCAACAGTTTTAAGAGAAGTTATTTAATTCAAGTTGAAGATTTTATTATCCTAGGATTTCATCTAAGATGCTATATGATCCTATCTAAGTGCAAGGTGTCCCTTAGACTAATGCAGGTTAGCCTACATCCTAGTTTACTAGGCTTGTCCTAGGGAAAGATTGGGTGACTAGTGTAACTAGACCTATGGCACGGTTACTATCCATAGCAAACGTCCGTGATGAGGCTGGACTCCTAACTCTAGGACTCCCTAAACCTAAGACTCCCTAAAACTTAGGACACGACCTGACACCAGTGTTCCTAAATTGGGCTCTAATGGTTCTTATATCGGAAACCACAATCCAATGGTTCCGAAAGACACGAGACAAATCGATTTAAGTTCTTGAAGTTAATTAATTTCAGATTTCAAGGATTTTCGGTTTCTGGACATTTAAGGAATACCAAAGGTTCTAGGGTTCTCCAATTTCGGCCTCGAATAGCATCCAAGGAAGGGAATCGTGCGCTCTTTCCTTGTGTAATTTAATACTTAGGTTATAGCACCTTATTGCCTGTCATATCTCAGAATTTCCGTGGACAGTAACCTCGGAGCCAATAACATGTTATAGCTTAAATATTCAAATTGTCAAAGATCGGTTGCAATTGGGATACGATTGTGGATGCACTGGCCATTTTACCAGGGAAATCTAAAGATCCTAAGATTTCTATTTCAATGGATTAAAGAATTAATATGTAACAAAAATTTAAGGTTCTTTAGAAATTTTGATAATGATTTTTAATTAATTTCAATTTTGAGTGGATTTTATCAATTTTAAACCGCATGAGTGATTTTACAAGTGAATTTATTGCAAACGAATTCTAAATGGATTGAAATTTCTACAGCAGGAAGATGGGAATGTATGTAGCTTACTGGAAAAGTTTTGCGGATTTTTACATTAAGCTCCTATTTAATTTTTATTTAACAATAATATGACCAGATTGTTAAAATAACACAGAAACTACTAGAAATAGAAATCTAAATTCATTGAAATTTCTACAGAAATAAGATATGGGTAAAAATAGAATGCTGTGAGATTTTCATGAATTTTGAAAATCATTTACTACCAATTTTGGATTTTTCAATTTTAAGACCAGATTATGGATTTACACTACAACCCTTAGGAAACAAATTCCAAATCACTTGAACATTTTACAGCAGTAAGAAATATGAAATATAAGACTACTGTAAAAATTTGGAGAATTTTAATTGTGATCTGATGTCAGTACAAATTCTCACAAAATCTAATAATTTTCAAAGAAAACATTAAATAATATATTAAAAAAAATCCAAAAATTCTCAAAACTTCATGGTAGAATGTATCAGTATCATATTAGTTTTCCACGAAATTTCATTAATTTTGGAATATTTGTAGTATATATTTTATTTTTCTTCGTCAAAAAGATGTTTTTGAAGAGTTTTCTATTTTTAAAACACGATTTTCAAGAAAATTATGAATCTAGAAAATGTCCTTTAACCTTGTTCTTATTTGATGAACACAAGAAAATTTTGAAATTCCACAAAACAAATCATCCTGAGATAGCTATTTTTTCAACTTTTGTAATTTCTCAGCCATTATTTTAAATGAAATTTCACTCTTCAGTCAAATTTTCAAAATCCTTTGATTCAATGTCCGATCCGATCCGATGGTTATTTTAGTCTATTTAAATAGATCAGTGTATTAAATTTCGGGACGAATCGGAATTGAAACACTCATGTAGATCATGATTTTGAGCACACACATATAATATCGAATTAAATTTAATTAAATGCTAAAAACCATGCAAAAATATATAAAGAATACCAAATAATCCTGAAAAAATCTGAAAATAGTGCACCTACCTATGATGAAAATCCTCGCCGAATCCAAAGGCCGAAAATTCCGAAAAATCTCGCCGACGCTCGATCCTGCGTCCTTTCTTCCCTTTCTTTCTTTGCTTTTTTTTTATTTCCACCACGTTGATCGCGCTCCTTGTCTTTAGGGTGCGTAGATCCGAGGTATATGCTTTGTCGCACCCTTTTTTATGATGAAGAAGACCTAAAGAACACTCCAATAATTCTTGATTGTATGATGCCTTGGAGAAGAAGGAGGAATTCAAGAATTCCTTTTTTGAAGAACACTTGAGAGAGAGATCACACTTCAAGGGAGAAAAGAAAAAAAAATTCTTGGGAGGAGAGAGAAAATGGACGAATTTGGATTTTTTCCCCTTTTCTGGATTGTTTGCTTTGATTTTTATATAAAAAAAAGTTAGGGTTAAGAGAGAAATAGCAATTTCCAATGTGAGAGCTCCCTTTTTTGCTTGTTTCCAATTTTCCCCTCTTGCTTTCTTTCTTTCTTGTTTCAAAATTGGATTTGATTCAAATCTTAATTTCTTGTCAATCAAGACATGTTATTCTCATTCCACATTGCTTCTTTGGAAGAAAACATTTTTAAGCAATCATTCCTCTTTTCCTTCTTTCCTTTTTTTTATTTTTTATTCTTTTTATTTTTCTTTTAACAAATATGATGTCACCATTGTGACATCATCAAGGTGGGTGCTCAACTCATGTGGGTCAACCATGTGGGCCGCCCACCATGGTGGTTGACCCATATGGGTGAACCCACATGAGCTCCATCTTTGCGGGCTTTAGCCCAATGGGCCATTTCACACGGGTTTCGGGTTTTTTCATAAAAAATCAATAAAATCTTTCTAAATTCAACATTCTATATATGGACTTAACCCATTTGACATTTATGGTGCATCCCTCACACATGATCGGACCATCTTTTTTGGGAAATAACTTTTCGGACCAAAATGCCCCTACTTGACTGTTAGACATCCAAATGTGACCAAAATACCCTCAGATTGGTTCACCCCTAAAGGGAAAAATTAAAAATGGAAAGTCTTTGTGGTCACACTTCAAAAATAGAAACTTTTAAAATTGGGTCATTTCGGTGAGAAATATTAAACAGAATCATTTGGTATCCCCTGAAAATACTCAAAATGCCCTCAACACTTAAAATTTCCAAATTAAGCGAAATTCCTGAGAAATTCTAAATTTAGCAGGTTTTCCAAAATTCAGGAAATCATTCATAATCTCTCAGACATATTTCGGGGATCAAAAGAATTACACAGGAAAAGACCAAATTACCCCAAGGTGCTAGAATTTTGGCGAGACTAGGGAAAACCCTGAGAAATTCTAAAAATAGCAGATTTTCAAAAATTTATAAACGGACTCAAGATTTCTTAGACACAACTTAAGGACCAAATATGATATGTTTGGAAATGTCTAAAATACCCCCGAAGTGAAGACTAAGAGAAAATCTTGAGAGATCTAAATTTAGCAGGTTTTCCAAAGCTTACGAAATTACTCATAATCCATCAGCCGTACCCTCGAGATGGTTTTAGACAAATGAGAAATGATTGAAATATCCATAAGATGATAAAAATGTGGAAGCCCCATGAGTTTCTAAAAATAGCAGCTTTTTCAAAATTTATAAAATCACTCAAGATTTCTCAAATATAACTCGAGGGTCAAACGAGACACATCGGGAATGACCAAAATACCCCTGCAGTGCAAAATAGGCAAAAATGAGGGAAACCCTGAAAATTCTAAAAATAGCAGCTTTTTTCATTTGCTTGGAAACTTGAACTTTCATCTTTCAGAGGCCAAAGGAACCCCCTAGAGACATTCAGGATTGTGAATCAACTTCAAAACTCTCATAATGAAATGAAATCTACCCTAAAATGCATAGATGCCTAATCTAATGCTGAATACGGATATAAAAATTGATGATACTACCGAATCTTTTGCTTTTTAAAGCCTAGCAAAATGGGGGTGTCTACACATTCTAAAAAGACTTTGATCTTCAATGTGATGCTTCAAGTCTTTATGCGTCTTGGATCTCCGATGTCTTTGGCCTTCCTAATGTGGTCCAATGAGAGCTTCTTGGCCTCAATCCAAGCAATCTTGTCTTAGCGCAATTATAATCTACAACTTAGACATTCAAACACATTAGTGATATAAAATCACTTGTGTATTGGAATCATCAAAAGAAGATGGGAATGCCAAGGTGAGAACCATTGGGCTTACAGTAAGGATTAGTTGTATCCCTTTCATTTCTTACGAATCATTCATATCCACAGGGGAGAGAGAGAGAGAGAGAGAGAGAGAGAGAGGCTATAACAGACATTTGGTGAGAGAGAGAAAAAGAGAGTACAAAGGTATAACAAACATTTGGTTTGGCGGCTTCTTTTCGCCACCGGCTAGAGAAAAGGGGAAGCATATGAAAGGTGGCACTAAAAAGATGAAAAGTGGACCGGAAATAATGTTCATAACAAACATTACCCAGACTTTGCGATGAGGTAGAGTCAATCTCTATCCATAAATATATAATACATATAATTAAATTACAAGCACAGATTTTTGCATATATGTAATAAAACACCCTAACAAACCCATGCATTCAGTCATATCTCCATAAATTGAATTCATTCCCTCTATCTTAACATAGCATCCTTTCTTTTATCTGATGATATCCTCCTTATCCCCTCTCCCTTATCATCACCACCACCACCCCCATTACCATCATGTCTGCTCTTTCTTCTTCTACATCTCGCCATCTTCTAAGCAGCCTCCTCTCGGCGCCTTGTCAATTTTGCAAGGACTCCCACCAAATCTTCAAGGGCGGAGAATGCGCGCTATCTCGGCCGTCCAGCTTCAATGGACATCATCGTTCACCTTGGTTCCTCCATCGGCGCGATCTCATGATCCAACAACTTCTTACCCATCTCCCCTTCCCATTACCCAAGTTAGGGCACTTTAAGCTCGATGCCCTCTCTCCTCTGCCGTCTCCATCCAAAGACGATGAGGCCATAATAGATGCGAAGAAACTCCTCCAAGTCACACAGTTGGAGCGACTGAGGACAAGGCTCAAGACCCTCCCAAAGGATTGCGTCTCGTATGTAGAATTGGTGGATATGTGCAGGGAATGTGTATCCTTATCATCATCATCATCATCATCCAACTCTGCCATTCCTCAACAGATTGCTCAGTCCCTCGATCAATCTGGCAATGTCCTTGTCCTTGGGGACACTGTCATCCTTCACCCTGAGAGGGTAAGATTAGAAAAATAGAAATATGCTTTCTCCTCCTCTGTTGGATTTTTTTAAACATTAGCCCTCGATCGGAGATCCGTAATAAAATAATATAATTAAGGCCCTGTTTGTTTTAGATTCTGACAACCGATTGTGACTCTAATACCGATTATTGGAATCAAAATTAAACATAAATTTATGTCCAATAATCGCATTGGAGTTACAATCGGTTGTGAGAATCTTAAACAAATAGGGCCTAAATCCGTTGATTTGATGGGTTCTGTCATAGGATAAACCCTTGATCAAATCCGCCATGGAATGAAAAAATCACATGGGTTGATTAAATAGCCACTAACCTTGGATAAATTTTTTCCTAAACAAACATAATACACACCACATGCACAATTACCCCACATTTTCTAATAACGAACATGTTGTACTTTACTCATTCAGGTGGCTAGAGCTATCAATGGTGCTTTGGATCCCTTCTTGTTGGAGCATCCCCTTTGGAAAGAACTAAAGAAGATGGAGAATGCCAAGGAAGGCATAGACAGGCGGGCCGAGAGGGTGGTTAAAAGGGAGCTGTGGTGTGGCCTAGGTTTCCTTGTCTTTCAGATTGTTGGGTGCATGAGACTTACATTTTGGGAGCTCTCTTGGGATGTAATGGAACCCATCTGCTTCTTCAGTACCTCACTCTACTTCATTGCTGGTTATGCATTTTTCCTCACTACATCAAGAAACCCATCCTTTGAGGGCTTCTTTCGAACCCGCCTCGCCTCCAAGAAAAAGAAGCTCATGAAGGAATCCAACTTCAATGTCCCTAGGTTCAATGAGCCCCAAAACCTTTTCAAGGATCGCCATTAGCTAGGATTATTTTCTCATTAATTTTCACCCTTTTAATAATTTTTTTTCTTGAGAGAGAGGGAGAAAGACTTCGGATTTTCCTTGTTTTTTTTGTCAATTTTGTTCGCTTAGGATTTTCATTTTGATTGTCACTTTTGCTAGGTCTCCTCTTATTTGTGGGAACCCATTTTTGTTGTTGTTTATTTTCTTTGATTATCCAATTGTGAGCAGATAAGGGCCATAAGGCTGAGATCCGAATTTTGGATAAACTGTCATGGAAGCTTGTTACAATTTTTTTTTTTGCTTTTTTTGCTTGTTCATTATTTTGTTACAGTTCCAGGTTGATGTGGTGCTTCCAACTGGTTAAAAGCTACAGAAGAGCTTGCAGAGTAAGTATTGGAGTGGATCTTGGATTGGCATTAATATTAGATTAGAGGGACGAGATGGGTTATGGATTGCAAATAAAATGAGTCATAATCATGATAGAAAACCCATAATTAATAAAAGAGAATGATCAATGAAAGTCATGTGTAGATCAACTCTCTGTTACCAGACATTGACAATATGTGGATTGTAAGACGCTTTGTAACAACCTCAATCGAGGAGGATATGTTGGGTCTTTTAGTTCTTTAGGAGTACCCTTGTCTTTTACTTCTCTTGAATCTTATTTAGTTCGGTTGGGTTATTTGAATAAGGGATAACTATGTATCTTATCCTGGTAGGTAGAGATGCTATGTTAGTTGAGTGTTATCTTTTCCTTAATTGTAGGGATGCATAGAGTCTTTATATTGCTGCTGTAATTCTCTTTCGGGTATGAAGAAATAATAGAACTGAAAACTCTGCGTGGTTTGCACATAGGAGACTCATCCTCTCTAAAGGATTTTCTGATACAGAGGTGAAACCTCACATCTGGTATCAGAGCCAACCTATTGGCATGCCAATGCAGCCTACAGGGTTGAAGAGGATGGAAGAAAAGGTCGAACTTTTGGATTCGAACATCAAGGAGATCAAGGAGCTTCTACACACAGTGATCACACGCCAAGATGCCTTATCCTAGTCCGTCAAACGCTTGGAGCAGAATTCCGGTGTTCTTGATAGAGCGTCACCGACTCGTTCTTCACAACCTCAATTCCTTCAAGGAGATCATAGCGGAGGAAGCACGGGAGAAGGAAGGATTCAAGCTCAGTTCGTCATAATCGATTTTCCACGTTATGATGGAGGTGAACCATCATAATGGATTTATTAGGCGGACCAATTTTTTCAATATCAGAAAACGCCAGAGGATCAGCGAGTTCTCACTTCCTTTCATATGGATGGAGAGGCATCCCAATGGTTTCAATGGTACCAACAGTCAAAGCCAAACCTTACATGGAGGACATCATTGATGCTCTATGTGTACGTTTCGGACCTACTACATATCAAAACTTTCACGGATCTCTTTCCAAACCTCGCCAAATAGGGACCGTCCGCAAGTACCCGTGTGAGTTCGAGTGGTTAGCCAACAGGGTAGTTGGATGGGCAGAAGAGGCCTTAGTTGGTTGTTTTGTACAAGGACTTTTGGAAGATCTAGCACTGAATGTATTGGTTCACAATCCCAAGAAACTCGTCAACGCCATTTCCCTTGCCCGAGCTCAAGAAGATAAGGCACAATACCATCTTCGTTTCCAACCTGACAAGCTACCACCTAGCTCAGCGACAATGGCTTCCACGTTGACTCCTAGCCCCAAGATATCCAATCCAACGACAGCCGTATCCAATCCACCTATAAAGCGGCTCAGTTATACACAGTTGAAAGAACGTCGCGACCGTGGGCTTTGCTACAATTGTGATGAAAAGTTTGTTCCCGGTCACAAGTGCAAGTCCATTCAAATCTATATGCTGGAAGGAGATGCAGACTATGATGTATTCGAAGAAGATCTGGAGAAAGTTGTCAACCATGGGCTTTTCAGCGTTGAGTACAAGGCTTATATGAAGCAGGGAGGGATGTAATAACCTCAACCGAGGAGGATATGTCGGGTCTTTTAGTTCTTTAGGAGTCCTAGTCTTTTACTTCCCTTGAATCTTATTTAGTTCGGTTGGGTTATTTAAATAAGGGATAACTATGTATCTTATCCTGGTAGGTAGAGATGGTCTGTTAGTTGAGTGTTATCTTTTCCTTAATTGAAGGGATGCATAGTCTTTATATTGCTGCTGTAATTCTCTTATGGGTATGAAGAAATAATAAAACTGAAAACTCTACGTGGAAACCACGTAGGAGACTCATCCTCTCTAAAGGATTTTCTGATACAGAGGTGAAACCTCACACGTTTCCACTACATAAGCAAAAACTGGAATTAGATCTTGGAAATGATCGACTCAAATAGATGCTCATCACAAGCCTCTTTTTTTCCTCCTCTTCCTATTGATCTAAAATTCTAACCAAGTCAACCTTTGAAAATGGAGATGCTATTGGCACTTTTGCTTTGATATTGGTAATTGTCTCTTTGTTTGTAATTCTCTGTTGATAGCATGTTGAATTGTTAGAGCTAATAAGAAGCAGAAAACAAAAAGATGCACTCCAGAGGTGATTAATTCCATGCTTTATTTGCTCGGGAATGTAAGCTTTGCTTCAAAATCTACCATAAATGGCTGCCTCATCCAGCGTTTTTTTTTTTTTTTTTTTTTTGTTGTGGCAGATTTTGATCGAAAGATCTTTTTGATGTCACCAATTCCGGCTTGCCAATCAGGTGACAAGTGTTGCCTTTGCAATTACTGTGAAGAATCCTCTTCAAATATTTTCATGCACTAAGGATTGGCTTTACTCATTTGGAACAAGGTTCTTAGTTATCTTGGAGTTAATTGGGTATTTCCGAATTCGATTAATAACATGTTTTGGTTCTTTTGGGACAACACTTTAGTACATCATGCCTTCTGCTATTTTTTTGGATCAGTTGGAAGGAAAGGAACACACATCTTTGAAAGTAGGTAGGATGTTTTGGCAAATCAAATCGACAACAGTCTCTTGGGGTCTTCAGCATGACAGCATCATTCTTTTTAAGGATACTCGGATGATATCATCATTAGAAACTGGAACACAACCTTGAAAGGTAGCGTCCCTGTTATAGTGAAATGGAAACCTCCTAGAAATGTTCTCAAACTTTATGTCGACAATTGCTCCCTTGGCAACCCTGCAGGCATTGGAAGCATGTTCAGTAATTTTTCGAGTGATATCATCTACTCTTTTGCAGGTCCTAAAGGTATCACAGAATCAATAGAAGCTATTATCTTCACGAAGGATTGATCATTTTCACTAGACACTTGGAAGGCGGATTGGAAGTGAAAAGTGATTCTTCTAACACTGCCTTGCGGGCTAAAAGGATAAGCAATAGCCCGTGTAGACTCAGAAATCTTGAAGATAAATAAAAGATATGAGGTTGTTTGGTGTTGTAGACACCCCATTTTGATCGGACCCAAGTTCGTAGTGTTTGTGCAAGACCTCGTCAAATTAGTGAGTTGAGGCCCTGAATTCTATCCTAAGCTGGGTTAGGGTCCCACCGAGGCCCCTGTCGAATTTCATCAAAATCCGAGCATATTTGTCAAATAGGACAAGCCAAGAAAGAGTTGTAGCATAAGTATAGAAGGGGGGTGAGTTATCTGCGGAAGGGGATGTCCAGATGAGAAGGGGGTGAGTTATCCTGTGATGGGCGCTCCCAAGTCGAATAAGACAAATCTGGCGGGCGCGCCTCCTCAATTTCCGCGCGCCTCATCAATTAGGAGTGCCGTTATCAACACTTTTATTTATATATATATATATATAAAATCAAAAAAAAAATCAAGAGGAGAATCATTTTCTCGCTGGAAATCCGAGAGAGAAAAAAAAAGAAGAGAAGAAAACCTTGTTCCCTCCGGTCATTCACCATTTTTTCCGACCATCCAAGGTCAGATCTGTTACTTTGCCATCTCTCTCTCTCCCTCAATCATCATCGTCATTACCATTCCCAAAACCTTATTTCTTTCACCTCCAAGCCCATCACCATCAAAACCCTAACCGATTTCCTCTTTTCTTTTCTGGTAGAACTCTAATCTTCTTCTCCGACGACTTCACCTGATCTCCGATCCTCATCTCCAGTCAAGATCTGGTTGATTTCTTTTGTTTTTTTTAAAATCACTTTATTTTTCTCTTTTTGCTAGATTATTCTATCATTTTCTTCCAGCCTTTAAATCCTAGCTTCTAGCAAACTCTAACTCATCTCCATCTCTTTTGCTTTTGAAACCCTAACCTTTTGTTCTTCATTTTCTGATCTGATCTTTGTATTCTCCAATGAATCCTACCGGATTCCGGTCATACTCCGGCCGAAGTCTTTCATCTTCGCGATCGATTCTCGCTGGAATCTGATCTGGCAGATCTGGTGTGTTCATATCGTCAACAAGCTTTCCATCAGTCAATTTTGTTAAGAACTTCCGGCAGGTAATTCTATTTTATTTTTCATATTTCTTGATGTTTCTTTAAGGCATGGATTCGATATTTAGTGGTCTAGATCTAGATGAATGACTTGAGGATATCTAAAACCTTGCTTGTAATGCTCCGATTCATGATGTGTATATCATAGATTCTATCTGAAATCATGAGAATATGAGTTGGTAATTCATTGACAGGCATGCTATGATTTAAATTCTTTCATCGTGAAAAAGCAATTCTAGTTGAGACTCCTTTGAATTGGTTTCTTCTCGACAATCTAATTTCTGGGTTTTAAATGCCCAAATTCTCTGGGTGTTGGTTTCTATTTTGTGTTTAAATTGTGCTTCTCAGTGCTCTTGGTTGTTGTTATGATATATCTCTAGGTAGTTGTTGTCATTCATAATGAGAAGGGCAGATTGTAAAAAAAAGAGGATAGAGGGGGGAAGAGGTCTTTTGAATTAGAATTGAAGATTGTGGTAGTGGACCAGGTTCTATAGTATTTTAGCGTGAATATTTGAATTGTGGGTAATGGGAAGTGTATATTTGCATGTATTTGTTATCATAATTGTGCTTATCTTTGAGTTTTGAACTTCAGATATTGACATAATACATGCCCATCTTTTTTGTTGGTCAGTTAAATGATTCTTTTAGGTATTTTCCATGGTTCAAGTTTATTATCTTTGTAAAATCAATCTTTCTTTTCGACTACAGAGGGCAAACTAAATTTGGTTAAATCAATTGGCAAATCTGTGTTGTGATAGTTTATAGTCTGAGCTGATATGATTATCCAACTTAAGGAATAAAATTAGAATGTACGTGATTGGATCAGAATAATGGAGCAGGTTAGTGGTTTTGTATGTTATCCCAAACATTGATCATAGTTGTGTTCGTTGGCTGGTTGTAGCTTTAATTCCAATTTTAATTAGTATTTCTTTTTCCCTGAAAATGATACCAGCACAACAATATTTGATAGGTTCACAAGCTCTATTGGTTTTCCATTGTGTTAGTTTTTATTAGTTTGCGTGAAAAGCTATGATTATGTTGTCTGTTGATGTGGTGGTAAGAAGTTAGGATGAATTGGTACAAATTTTAGAATGAAGTTATGAAATATTAGTTTCAAGAATGGAAATTTTGGGGAATATGTCTCATGCATAAAACATCTTGTGTGAAATTGGATATGTATGATAAGTATGATAGGTATGGTAGAAATGCCGTTATCAATGAGCTTGTAAATCAAATGTGAGCATAGAATCTAGGTATGGTAGAAATGTCGTTATCAATGAGCTTGTAAATCAAATGTGAGCATAGAATCTGTTAGTCATACTTTGTTGAGATACTTGTGCTACTCGACTATGATAGCAATCCTAGATCTATCTCCCAAATCTGTTGGGTCATCACCCTTGATAAAAACAGCCCTCTCACCCCTTTTGATAAAAACAACCATCACATTTTGAAGATGGCATTCCTCCCCAGTATATTCTTCAGTGATTGACTTTGGGGTCATTTCATAAGGCAGTAATTTGATGTTTTTCTTTTGCCTGAACAGGCAGTGATAGAGTAAAGATATGTTTGTGTATGTGTGTAAGTGTATGCACCTGTTTGTATGGCTGTACTATCTAACTAGATGATTTATTTCAAGTGAATTTTCAAGAAAAATTTGGTTGCTTGAGGAAGAGTGAATGGAATTTGAGCATTTGCCTTTTGTAACAGTGATGATGTTTTCGATTATCTTGATTTATATCTCAAATCAGTTTTATTATTTACCTCATAACTTATTCCGCATGCCTATAACCCTGGCGCTGTAATGACTATCATTTTTTTTTATTTCTCTTAGTATATAATAAGCTACAGATTATACCTAACACATCTCATCGAATTCTTGGGAGGGTTCCTTCATTGATTTAGAACACATTTTCATTTCCTCTAGTATCCAAGACACTTGCACTGGACCTGCACATACATATATATATATATATATATATATATATATATATATATATATATATATATGTGTGTGTGTGTGTGTGTGTGTGTGTGTGTGTGTGTGCGCGCGCGCGCGTACGTATGTGCATATGTGCATAAGTAAATATTTGTCAGTCAATGTGCGTTTATCTGTGAATAAATGTATGTGTATATGTATCATGCATGAGTGTGTGTATTTGTATGGTTGTGCAAGAATATATGTGGACGTATGGCTGTTAAGATAAAGTAATGGGAATGTCATTTGTAGTTCTTCATTGTTTCAAATTATATACTAACGAGGAGGCATGTTCTAATAGGCCTATAAGAATTCAGGTAGAGGCACAGCATTATCAATCCAGGTTATCTAATTTCTTGATAATTCTTTCATATAAGATGCCACATGTTTTTATATGCAAATTGAACTATGCTGCTATTTCGATAGATGTTTCTACATTAATCTGGTGTGCTGCTGGTTCTATACAATACATTTTCCTTAGTTAAACCCCCCTCATTCATTCATAGTGCTAATAAAGCTTGATTTTAACATTGTAGTATGATGATTTTATCTCTCAGAAATATTAACACGCATTGAGTTAGTGTTTACATTGAAATTGGCATTCGTATTGTTTTGAAAAGGTGATCGAGTCATATATCTGTTTTAGTGTATGTGCCACCATAAATCATGAGGATGTAAAAATTTTGGAATAGTTACTCGATTCTGTATGTTGTTTCTTGGTTCTGTGATTATAAGATAATGATTGACATGCTAAATTTTAGATCCATGACCATGCACTGTTATGTACAAAGGGAAGGTAAACATGAATAATTCAACTTCAAGGCAACTCTTTCTTCGGAAATGTTATCAATCTTAGCGTAATTGTATTGTGGCTGATCCCTGTTCTATTCTTAGCCTTGACTCATACTTACGTTTCCTATGATTACGAGTAAATAAATCAATGATTTGTGTCATTGGGTTCAATCTTTGTGTTTGGTGATTTTAAAGTGTGAGAAGATGTGCCGTGATTTGCAGATTAATCAGATTAATTGAAATATCCTAAGATTGCTCAAGTATTTCTTGAATGATGATTTTCTTGTGATTAAGTAATGCTCATATAATTCTTCTTTTACTTCATCGTCACTATTTTGAAATGTCTCACCCCTTCTTTTGTTTATGGTTAATGTGAAAATTATGTTTGCTATGGTAATTTGAGTTCTGCGGATAATCCTAACATGATGAAATTGGTTTGCCATATAATGTTGTGTGCTAAGATTTTAAGGAAATGTAAAGGGTTTGAATCATTCCTATAGTTTTAAGCTGTCAAATATTCTTTGGGTTCAGTTTTAGTGTTGATTTTTTTTTTTTAGTCTATTATTTGAATTAGCAAACAACTGAAGCTTATCATTGAGTGCCTGTATATTGTGCCTATTTGGAAAATGAAGATCAGAAGCTGTACAAAAATACTTATAGAAACTAAAAGATGTTTGTAAATTTTATGTAAGTTCAGTTGTGTTGAATAAACCATATAATGCAATTGTGCATTTCTGAGTGTTATCTCTATATTATATAATATTTACCTGTGCTGTAGGTGAAGGATAGTAATTAAAGAGGTAATACTCTATGTTTCTCCTACTTGTTTACTCTACTGAGTAGCTTTCAACCTTATTTAATTTTAGTTTTTGGCATTTCCATCAAATAAATTCATGATTGAATTCCTAATTCAATTTTTGGAGAAGTGTATCGGTTTGAGCTTTCATTGATTTTAACTGTCACTTAATTGAGTCTCGATATAAGTTTGATTCTCATTAAATTGTTTTAGCTTTATCGTCATGTTTTGACAATGAGATGAGCTCATCTCCCTGTTGTGAATTTCCTAGTTGCCAAAGGTCCGTAGCAGTTCTCAGCTTTTGCTCATATATTTTCTTCTACTCCTCAATTGAGAAGAGCCCAACTTTAGGGGACTTGCTCAGTCCTAATAGTTTTCCCCTCTTTCATTTAAAAGGCTAGTCCAGCCTTTTAGACTCGTTTAGACATTGGACATTAGTAGCCCAAGTCCATCCTTAGGGGATTTGCTTAGTCCAAGTAGTGTTCTCCTCTCAATTTAGTAGACTTTCCAAGTCTTTTAAATACCTTTAGATAGAATCATTCCCTCATTGCAAGGGCAATGAAAGAGTCATCTAGAGTCCTCCATTTAGGAGACCATTGCAATCTCATTAGTGAGTAGCATTTAGGAGACACACTCGTTCTCATTAAGGATTTTCCTTTGGAGACATGCCTTGTCATTTTAGAATCTATCCCTTAGGGAGCCCTTTTTTTAGTTTTGTAGAAATTTGATCCATAGGAGACATACACTGTCTCATTAGAGTTTAGATGTATCTTTGAGGAGACAAGCTTTGTCTCACTAGAAAGTCATACCTTCTTAAGGAGACAGGCTTTGTCCCATTAGTGAGTTTCTCTTTTAGGAGGCTTATCCAGCCTCATGTTAAAGTCCCCCCTTTCTTTTGGAGCGAGTCTTTGACTCGTTTGTCCTTTTAGCGGTATTATTAGAGTCTTTGACTCATTTGATATTATTAGAGAGTCTGCTACTCATTTGACTTTTAATGGTATTATTAGAGAGTCTTTGACTCACTTGTCCTTTAGATGATTTTATTAAAGAGTCTTTGACTCATTTGTCCTTATTGGGGAGTCTTTGACTCATTTGTCTTTCTTGGCGGTATTATTAGCGAGTCTTTAACTCACTCGTCTTTCATTTGGTATTATTAGAGAGTCTTTGACTCATTTGTCTTTTAGGTTGTATCAGTATAGAGTCTTTGACTCATTCGTCCTTTTGATAGTGTCATTAGAGAGTCTTTGACTCATTTCCCCCTTTCTTTAGTTGTTTTTAGGAGCTTCTCCTTAGTGTTGTCGTCGCTTTTCTTCTTTAAAGACTAGCAGTCTCATTAGAGCTTTGCCTTTTGGGATCTTAGATCATTTCTTTATCTTTGACTTTAGCTTACCTGGTTTAGGGGTTTCCCCTGTTAGCCCTAGGGTTTGACCCTAAGGTGTTGCTTTGTGTTCCCTTAGGTCTTTGACCAAAAGGGTGAAAACATTTAAAAATTCAAAAACACTTTAAACTCCAAAAACATTAGAAACTTTCAAAATCCAAAAACATTGGAAAAGCTTTAAAATCAAAAAAACATATTGGAATATTTGAAAACTCAAAAACATTAGAAATTTAAAACATCAAAAACATTTGAAAACATCAAAAACCTTAAAAAAGTGTAATGTGTTGTGTTTTGGAGTAGTTTAGGAAAGTTCGTTTCGAACTACGTTGGCTTGATCCTCTTCCACAAGGTACGTAGTGTAGCTTGGGATCCATATCCCATGTCCAGCCAAACTTTTGTAAATAGTATTTTAAACCTTCTTCAAAAACCTTTAAAACCTTGTTTTCAAAAGATCTTCCTCTAGAGTTAGGAGTTTCTCCTAGATAGAGAGTTTTAGAGTTAGGAGTTTCTTCTTGATAGGTTGTTTGATTGTTTGTTTGTTGTGTGCTTGTTTTACAGTTAGGGGTCTGTCCTAAAGTTATAGGAACGCCTCCGTCCGGTCAATTGGCGATCCACATCGCCGATTGATGACTAGAATAGGATACGTTAGTCCATCCTTAATTTTCCTTAGGAAACACAGCCTAGTTACACATAGGTTGTAGGAACCACCTGCATTAGCTTAGGGCTAACCTGCATTTAGTTAGGGCATATAGGGTGTCCTAAAATCCACAATTCACTGGAATTTAAATAATCGCACAAGAAACTTTAATAACTAGTCTGGTCTCTTAGATCGAGTCTAGGATAGAGGTCTAGGTGTCTTAGGAATCATAGCTTAGAATAGGCGCGAAGAACTACGTTGCTCTGATTCTTGCAGAGGCGGGGATACGTAGGCTTCTTTGGATGAACATCAGACCATCCAAGGACTCGGGCTCAATCATTAGAGTCTTATGATTTGTTATGTTGTGTATTTTGTTGTTTTCTCTTACTTTCATGCGCAGACCTTATACCTTTAGCTGTAGCATGCATGTGTTTGCACACCAGAACTTAGACACCCATTAGGCATGTCACTCATAATCTAGTTGTGCTTAGGTGACACATCTTTTATCTTGTTTTGTATGTGCTTATTATTTCATTCCCGAGTCATGCATGATTAGGTAGACGTTCACTCGGGGATATTTGTTCCCATTTGACATGATTTTCGCCCGAAACTCTTCGAGGTTAATAATAAATAGCATAAGAGACCAAGTGCTTGCACTCGGACGAATTGGGGGTGCTCTTCAGACCTTCTCCATTCGTAACCAGGCACGAGCCCATATATATTTCTGGTTATCCATTGCACAGAGGATTTGATTTTGGGGTTCCATGGCCTATCCATGGATACCGACTCTGAGTTTATTTCAGGTACATCTTGGTTTGGGGATTTATCCTTGGATCATGAGGTATCTCATTTATCGTCACTCGTGCTTTGCTATGAGGGTGGCATCTGTTTCGAGAGTTCCTTGGCAGAGCTCTCCTTCACACGTGGATGATCCAGAGGATGTAGGGACTCGTTTCCTCGGCATCCTCGGATCGGGGTCCACAGGTGTTTGCACTTTTTCTCTCATTACAACCAAGTCTAGCCAAGCTTCTAGCTGCTAATTTTACATGGGGCAATGCAGACATGATTTGGGTCCATCCACTTGACCCAAAAGCTTTGCCCTCCCTCTCTATCGATCCAAGGGATGGAAGGGCATAGTCCCCAAAACCCAAAATCTGCTCTATCTAACAAACGCGCTGTTTCAACCAAGGGACCTCCGTATCGTAGGAATTTTTTATCTAATAAAAGGAGGGCAAAAATAAAGACAATAGATTTTGCATTAATTTCTCGCACTTATGAAGTTAATTCGAAGAATTCTAATAACCAAGAGAGATGATAAATGTGCCCCATTTCATCACTTGGGACACCCAGCGGCAGTGTATCAATGACTACATAGGAGCTGATGTACTTCACGTCAGAAGGATTCAACAGATTTGATTGCCATGTACACTGCAATTGGGTGTCCCATGTGATGAAAAGAGCGCATTTATCATATCCCATAACTAATAGTATAATGGCGCGCCCATCTACAAGGGGGACCCTATTGGTCAATCATAGTATGGTTCCCTTTGTCTATGATTTGACTAGAATTCCTATCTCCAAAACTACTGCAAATGATATCCATACTCCCCTCCTGTTTCAGTAGTGTACTTGAACAACAAGCTTTGTTATAATTCCCAGAAGTCTATTAGCAACCAACTTTAAAAAACAAAAAAAACAGCAAATAAGAAAGTGGGATGTGCCAAAATCAAAGCTAAAGAGTGCCAAATTAATACAGAAGTGATTTGACATGAGTGGAAGGTGAAAAGCCGCAACCTTCAACTCCCAACGACCAAAATACATATAATTTAACTAAACAGAATCAGCCCATTAACTTGGATTCTTGGCCATTGGAGATCACAAAGGGTCCGTTACACCTATCTCCACGTAGAGTAGTTGTCAAGTGGGGTAAAATAGTAATGATGTGGTCTTTAAGTAGTCTTAGTAGAATGCATCAAAAGTAAATTGATATTGCATTTGATTGCATGTAAAATCCTAAGTAGAATGCAAGCATAATCATCTCTTAAACCTCTCTTCTCCACACCACCCTCCTTTCCCAAGTGTTCAAACAAACCACACAGAAAGCTGAAAAAAACGATGAACAAAATATTTGCGCGAATTTACATCAAGAATCTTGTCATTGCAACAACAAGAAGCAATGAAGTCTTGTTGTTAGAGGAATAAACACAGTATCCAATGTGTGAGCATATCCATTCTTACACGTTTAATCATTACACGAGGTGAGGCTCCCTTGTAGAACTTAGGATCACGGCATTCAATCAATATGCCATGATCACAAACATAATAAAACAAATTAATCTAAAGAATCTAACCTTGCAAATTACTAGAGTACACAATTAATCAATATGCCAATATGCCATGATCAAAATTAATCACAAACTTAGGATCATGATATTCAATCAATATGCATGATCACAAACATAATAAAACAAATTAATCTAAAGGATCTAACCTTGCAAATTACTAGAGTACAAAAGAAAGATTGAAAACATATCTCGATCGGCCATGGCGGTGATCGACTGAGCTGGATCATCTACTGCTTCTTTGGCCTGCCTAATCTCTGATGGGAGAGATCTCCTTTGGCCAAGCTAGATGGCCGCAAAGACTGACCCCATATTTATAGAAAAGGCCTCCTAGAGTTCCACTGAGAATAGAACTCTATTTGGCTTAATCTATCTAGACTTAACTGTAGGTGGATTGGGCTACACACTAACCATCCACGTCTCAAAAGGGATGAAATGCACTGATTACCTGTATAGCCTTTACTGATCATTGTCTTCAACGGTTTCATTCTTCAATCTATTACGGAGCATTGCGTTCTTGTTAGCCCAACCCTCTTGCAGTGAGACAGTATAGCATTTGTAACTACGCCTGCCGCTAATGCTCAATCTAAATCTAATTTCGCACATGGTTCTGAGTCTTCTGACTGAACAGATGTTACTGCAAAATGCATCTGTATTCAAAACTTCCTTTTTTTTTAATGGTATCTGTATTCATAACTATCTTACACAGATGATACAGAATACAGAGGTCATTGGCAAGGATGGATAAGTCAACAGTCTGCTAGTTGTCCATAGGATGGATCATATCTATCTACCTCTCAAGTTCCAAGTTGCCTTTACTGTCAGAGAGCAGAATGAATGCCCATAATTCATCAAAAACTAAATAAATATACAACTAAATTTGTTATTGAAACTCCTTAGTTTTATGTAAGGGTGGACCTGGTTGGGTTCGGTTTTGGGGTAAACCCATAACCGAACCACCAATCATCGGTTCCCAAATACTGGAACCAGAACCAAACCAGGCAAACCTGAAACTGAACCGAACCAGAACCGATTTCATTCGGTTCGGTTCGGTTCTAGGTATACAAGGAGTTCAAATGGTAGGTTTTTTAACCTGTTGTGTAGGTTTTCTGAACCTGTTGTGTTGGTTTTTTGAACCTTCATAATGATATTAGCAGCCCTTTCTTTTGTTAAAGAATTAACCAATTCATAGCCTCATGAATGGTATCAACACCCCCCTTTCTTGTTAATATTTAATAAAATGATACGAAAATAATAACATAATGGAAAGAATTCTCGGTTCGGTTCGGTTCTCGGTTCCTCATCCCCAAAACCAAAACCGAACCGAAATCCATCGGTTCCAAGATTTGGGAACCAGAACTGAACCGAACAAATTTTAGAACCGAACCAAACCGATGCAGCCGGTTCGGTTCGGTTCTTCAGACCATGTCCAGCCCTAGTTTTATGTATTGTTTATGGAATCCTGTATCGATTACAAATTTCTATAGAATCAACATACACCGCTCAATACTCCAAACTCAAAAGATAACTCCATCTCCAACAAACTAAAATCTCGATCCACAAGTATTCCACTTAATTTGGAAGTCTCTTAAATCAAGTAAGGCGAGAACAAGAAACGGTACTAAACACTAGCAGCATCAAAAAACCTATAAGACAATTGTTTAATCCCCATGCCTAATTGCGCTACATACGGTGGCACTGTACTAGATTAATCTACAAGTCTACCATTCTCATATACTTGCAACCAAGAGACTGTAAAAAGGAAGAAAAAGGAACGAAAAACATGCTGCAGATAAGGTTTTCTTTTCACATGCAGTTATGTTTTCCCAACGCACTGGTTCTTGGAACTTTCAAATACCATTTAACATCTCTCACGGTGAAACCATTTGTAAAACATTATGCGAAAAACACATAACAAAATCAAATTTTGAATAGCCAGAATTTGTTTATACCCACCCTACTTCGACTGTGACAACCATATCTACTAAACTCTTTCACCACAGGAAAGCTCAATATCCGCAAGACAAGGATCATTAAAAGGATTAAAAGTTGGCCCCGCCACAAAAACAACAAAAGCAAATGCAGAACTTCAGAACTTCACCTTTACTCAGCTTTGGCCCTCACCGTCGGCCAATTCCCTCTCCTCCGCCGCAGCAGCCATCAACTCATCAAAGTTCTCCGTCTTCCCCAGCAATATCTCAATCTATATATACAGAAGAGCCGAAAATGTTACCTCTCAAAGATGGCATAACAAAGAATGCAATAGGAGAAACCCATATAAAATGCATTCTTCAAATCTACCTTTGCCTTTTGGATAGGCCGTCCTCTCGATTCATCTTTCATATCAACCGTTGATGTCATGATCTCTGCAGATAAGAATTAAAAAAAAAAAAAAAAAATTGGTTTGATACTTGCTTGAAGTTAGAAACACAAAAGGCGGCAGAATCTCACTCTTCTCAACAGCCAGTCCATTGTTCTTCAGTATCTCTGCGATGGTAACAACAGTGGCAATTGCTGCAGATATAACAACACTAAATAAATGATAAGAAAAGATTAATGAGCATTCACTGCAATTCATATCCCAGATTTCAAAAGCACGGTTTTTATGAAGATTCCCTGGTTAAACATTGAGTTTTGCCACATTCCTTTGTTAAATTCTTACATGGGCTTAATATTATAATATAAATACCAGAAACAGTGAAGGCTGATTCATGTGATTGGATTGATGGTTTGGACCATCAAATCCACACAAATGTTAAGCAATATGGCCCATCGAATTCTAAAAGGAAGTGCAAAAACCATCTAGAATCCAACACCAAAAATCCCACAAAAGAGGTGTAGATCGATCATATTTCTTTTTTCTGTTTTCTTTCTTCTATGGGCCACCTCGGCTCCTATCAACGTATTTTGTTTGGACTTTTAGTAAATTCTTTCTCACCTTTGTAAAAATATTTATCAAGCAATATAATCAAATAGAAAATGAAACAACTTATTCAAATGATAAGGTTAATATCAACAAAGTGAGGATGAAAATCACAAAATGACTTTCCTTTAAATCAAGGAAAGAGACTTGTTTAAAAGTAAAGTCATTTTTAATTAAGGAAAGAGACTTGAGAGTTGAGACTTCATTCATGTCTTTGATTTTAAAAAAGTTTTTTGCTACCGTTTCAAAAAAAAGGGGGCAAGAGACTAGTTCTGTCTTTAATAATCAGTTTACGACAACTATCTCTGTTGATCGAAGAAGCGTGAGATTATGAAAAATATATGACAAAATAGAGGCATAGTGTCTGTTATTTGACTTTGTTAGGGTTGGGAAGTGCAATAATTGGGAGTGTGTGTGTGGTTAAGAAGAAATAGTTATCGGGGAGGAATTCCATTTAACATAATGATTGGCTAGCTTTTGTTCACTTTTTTTTCCTTTTCTTTTCAGTTATTTTTCCTCCTGCAGTTTGTCTGGGGTGATCTCGTCCTCTTTGTATTTCTCTCTCACTCTGGGTAAATTCTCCTTAATTGTAAAAAAAGTGAAATGCAATGGGCCTGAATACTTACCTAGTGCATCATATATGGCTTCTTTGTATCATTTATTACTTGTGTCCCATTTAAATATGAACAGGTTAATTATGAAGAAAAAAAAAAGTTAAGATTCAAAGCACACAACACAATCCCATCCATAAAAGGTACCAAAGTAAGCAAAGATGCAACACAAAGGTTTTTATATTTTATTTTTTGAAAATTGACAAATATATTCATACCAGCAAAATTACAATGGGGACTAGTAATCCCACGAGATTTACATAGTATGAATTGCCCAGGAGCATTCTCCTTGGCCCAAAAGAAAAACACATTACCCTTTACATTAACCAATAGCCTCAATTGAATCGAATCCAGCAAAAAGTGCCATATTTGCGGGGTCTACCAAGTCAAGATTGTGACCTCCCACGTCACACCAATTTCTCCACCACAATCTAGCTAGCAAATTCAATTTTCAAAAATCCCGCTCGCTCGAAGGCCCAGAGCTATTGTGTGCTCCTGACCGTGCACGATAGCCAACCACCCAACATCATCATTTGATCTCGGGCGGCCTCCACCTCGAACCACCACCAAACACCGGCGTGTCCCCATTAAAAATATATCAAATCCTTCCACCATCCTCTCCAAAATCTACTTCTACTAACCCAAAAATCATCCCATCCGAAAGTATACTCCAAGCCCTAACCTTAAACCATGACCCTAAAAACTATAATACTCCCCTCCTCCTTCCCCCTTCAACCCTAACCCTAACAACCCTAATACTCCCCTCCTCCTTCTCCTTCAAACCCTAACCCTACATGGCTACTAATGCGTCTCATTGCCACTGTCCACAACCTCCCTCACCTCCACATCCAACCTCCTCCCCTTTTTCCCTGAATCCGGACACCATGTTCCTTACATCGGCCCCTTCCACAGCCTCCAACGACTCCCCCACCCATTTTCTCTATCAACCCTAACCATATCCGGCCTTTTCACCTTTAAATCCGACCTTCTCGAGCCCAGATCCAGCCATTCCGCCCCTCCAGCCACCATCTCTGCAATTCCTGCGAGATCGGCCCATATCCGGGCAACATTCAGCCACCTTCTTCTCCCTTGCCCATCAAGAGATAGATAGATCAGAGAGAGAGAGAGAGAGAGACCAAAGGGAGCGGGAGAGATCAGAAAGAGAGAGGGAGAGAGATAAAAAAAGGAGAAAGAGACAGGGCAAGAAGAGAGAGAGAGAGAGAGAGAGATAGAGAGAGGGCAAGAAGAGAGAGAGAGAGAGAGATAGAGAGAGGGCAAGAAGAGAGAGAGAGAGAGAGAGAGAGAGAGAGAGAGAGAGAGAGAGAGACAAAGAGACAGAGAGAGAGAGACGCCTCCCTCCCTAGGGATTCCGTCGACCTAGGGAGGGAGGGAGAGAGCCCACAAAGGTTTTTATTTGATGTCATGAAGTATGGAACTTAACAGCTTCATTACTTTACGATCTAGTTTAGTAACTCAGCATTTTACCAACACCCAAAGTACATTCTTGCCCACTACCAACATGGATCTTACAGCAAAAAGGACACACTACATTGGTGAATTATCACAACATACTGTGATTGTAGACAGCGCGCCCCCTCTGCTATCCGGGATCCACAGTGATATAGTTAAGGAGATATTATATGGTGAAAGTGCATGTATTACCATGGTAATACACATGGAGCCACAAGTTCAACAGTGTCCACATATCGGGGGTTAGGATCATCCTACGGAGATGGTTTTTGGGGCACTGACCATCTACTATAGGGACCAACAAATGAAGGGTTTAGATCACCCAAATTTGAGGACCCCACTATACTTCGGATGTATGTGCGGACACCATATCGGAACTCATCATTAAGTATGACATCTAAAACTATATGACTATGCAAGTATACTTTGGTTGTTACTAAAACTTTGAATATGCTATTGTGACAGGCCAACAATGCCGATGTTTCTGATGCTTTCAAATTGTCGGCGCAATAAGAGTACCCATCTCTGACCACATTTATTTAACAAACCATTTCAGCGTGTTGAAACAGCATTCCTCAAAAAAATTTAATGCAGTTTTGCAAAATCCATCTGGACTGCTACGATATGAGATGAGCCTAGTTATGTATTTAACTATCATCAAACACTCGGCTACTCTCAATCACAAACAATTAAATGATAAGACACCATGTGTTGGTAAATATAGAACTTTAAGCTTAGCTACATTTAAGTATCCACCTAGAACTACAATTTAAAGGCCTTGTTTGAGTGAGGAAAAGAACGAAAAAAAATTGAAAAAAAAAAAAAACTCTAGATCAACTATGAGTTTTAGCGGATATTTGGCAAGTCAAGAACGCGGAATACCCAAATAAGGATATGGATACGGACACGGACACCGTCACAAGAATATAGATACAAAATAGAATTTTTTGAAATCCAGGACATGGACACAAGTAGGGACAAGACAATTTTTATTTTTATTTTTGAACGGTGTATATTTTTTTTTCCTGAATGGTGGAAAAGACGTGTATAATTAAAACAATATAAAACTTAACTGAATTCAACAAGGGAGTTGGAATTAGTACTATATTACAATACTCATTCTCAAATTTATAATTGCAAAAGGTCAACACTAGAAAGCAAAATGCATAAGGTTATTTTTAAGAATAATTGACAAATAGAAGTATCCATACAGTATCTGGTAAGATATAGGTCGTGTTTTGTGTCAGAAACAATACATGGGACAGGTACCGAGTATCATAGGTCAGGAAGCCACATAAACACTTCATGTCATGCATGCCCCATATCTGCACCATCAAGTTGAGGATGCCTCAAGCACCCAAGCCTTACAGTTCAAAAAAATGCAAGGGTTATAAACACAACAGTTGAGGAGCCACCTACCTAAACTTTGTAATGATCACAACAGTTACAATGCACCGGAGGTAAAATTACATTTGCACTCCTCTCTAAAAAGGAAGGCTCAAGACAGAAGCCTCCAATAGCATTGTTGAAAGAATTCAAAGAAGGGTGGAAGACTGGAAAAGGGATGGTATATGATTGATTGATGCAGGAGAGATCTATGAGAGGAGATTAATTGATTAAAGATTGGGATTCTGAACATGGGCTGTGAAGACTGGTGTAACAGATCTCGTTTGATCTACGAAAGCAGGGTAATCAGAGGAGATGTGATCGTTAGATCGTTGCGACATTTATATGGGTGTTAGGAAAGCACCACAAGATGACAATATTTCGATTTGGCATCGATTAGATAAAAAAAAGTCAGATCAACATATATGAAAATTGATTATACAACAGTATCCGACAGTTGGATCACGTTGCACCTTAGAAAATATTATAGGCGCCAAGATATCCAAAATTGACGCAAATCCAACTATTGGATATTTGATCTAGGTGAAAAGACTGAATTTGCAATTTTTAACAATGGATGATCCAATCCATTAAAAAAAAACAGAGAACAATGGCTGGTCCAAATCTGATTTTGAATTCAAATCTACCTGTTAGATCACTCTAGGATTTGGATATGTAAGGACAATTAAGAAATAGGAGCAAAGCCTAAAGTTTGGACAAGATCGGACAGTTAGATAAATGTAGGGGTGCAACTTGGGTCGGGCTCAATCCGAACCCGACGGGTTAAACCCGATTTTTTCCTGGGTTGGGTTGAGCACCACTGGGGTTGGGTTGGGTTGAGCACCACTCGGGTCGGGTTGGGTTCGGGTCAAAAAAAATGAACCCGAATAAGATTCGGGTTGGGTTATGTTTGACAACCTAACCCGAATTTTTTTTCGTAAAAAACCTAAAGACAACTATGCTGGCACACTATTCAAGTGATTTATAATATAATACTCTATTTCCCTTTGTTTGCATTGATTGTGTTTTCTTTTTTATAGGCGTGCTCTTTATTTGTCTTTTCTTAGCACTAATAGTTTATTTGTCTGTTCCTTTTGTCAGTCTCTGGCCATCATTCGTTTCTTTTTTGGGAAATGTCGCTATCACCATTAGTTCTATTTGTCTCCTTCCCTGTAAAACCACAATCCTAGTCTGTATGGGCTATTTTCTTTTTCTTTCTAAAAAATATGAGTGAGTAATGGAAGCTCTTCCAGATTTCCTCCTCCAGACCAGCAGCGCTTAAACATTAACAGTAAACAGCTGGAAGAAGGCCATTTTCTTGTCGGCAGCATATCTGCACTTCCGTGGAGACGACCTGGAAGTCCCTCTATTAGAAGATGTGGCCTGGGTTCTTTCTCATCTTCTTTTCTTCCCCTGTTGTTACTAATTTCTTTTTTCTCTTCTGCAACTCGGGTCGGGTTCGGGTTGAGAAAAAACATATGCGGGTTGGGTCGGGTTGACTCCCTTCGGGTTGAGATTCGGGTCAGGTCGGGTTAGGATTAAGCACATGGCCCCTCAAGTTGGGTTCGGGTTGGCCTCAACCCGACCCGAGCAGCAACCCTAGATAAATGGCTATGATCGTCGGAGTACGACTAGTTGCAGACAACAGAAGTGATATGAAAGAAAAAAATACAAGAGAAAAAAAAACATTGAAGGGAATAGGTAGAGATGGGTGGATCCCAGATCTGGAGGGTGCGCCCCTCCGAGATCTCCCCACGCGTCCTGGCACGTGTGTGTTGCTGCTCGTTGGTTATTGTCATTTTTTGTTTTCTTTGGTCACGGAGTGTTTGTAAATGCGAGCGTTTCCTGTGAACTCGGGATAAAGATCCGAATTTCACAGAAAATAGATTCTCAGAGTCGCCACCTAGGTTAGGGCCTAGGACTGATGTCTGTGTTTCTGATGAATTAGGGATAAAGATCTGAACTTCATAAAAAAGACAGTGACCAAAGCTACCATCTAGGTTAGGGCCTAGAACCCGTAATTAAGTCTGTTTTAAGGCATGGTCTCAACAGAAATCTGGGTAAGGGATATGGTTACATTCGGGGAAGGTATTAGGCACCTCTCATGCCCGAGTAAACCCGGTCTCTTGACTTGACTTGGCGGTTTTGGGAAAACTTAACAGAATTAGTTTTAAAACCCTTATTACGATTAAGCTTATTCTCTGGTTGGATTTCAAACAGAAGTGAGGGTGAAAATAGTAAAGAAAGTAGGTCTTTTGTTATTTATTGAATACAGAAAAAGAAAAGGATTTTCTTTAGTTCAATCTTCGACGAACAGTAATGCTCACAAGATTGAGATTGCCCATAAATCTACTTCTTAGGTGTAAACCCTCTTGAACAAGTCAAATGAGCACCTAGAAGCGAAGACGATTTCAAGCTAGTTGATTACCAACGGGTAAGAGTGAGAACTCGAGAAAATCTTTACGAAGAGTGAAAAGGGTTTAATGAAGGGAATTTCCTTAATCTAGTGTATTTATAAACAACAATACTAAATAATTGGGATAGACGTTGTTTTGGATTCCAGACATCGGGGGGGGGGGGGGGGGTCGAAGCACATATTTCCTCGTATCACTGACGAAAACCGAGAAGAACAATCTATGGTTAATCAGATTGCTTGTTGCATATAAATAACCGGAATTAATAAAATATCCTTCGTTTAAAAATAAGGAGAATGAGGGGATTTATGCTAAGGGTTTGGGGCCAAAGGATCCCAGACCCTATAGCACCCACTTCTGAGTTTTGTAAATGAAATACAGAAAGCTGGTAAAAATACCTAGCAAGTGGTGTAGCTCTAGGAATTTCGACAGAGTGCCGGTGTCCTAGAGCTCGCAGGAGTGTGGTGTCGCTTTGAGTCCTCAAAATTTCGGCAAAGTACGACGCCCGGAGTTTGTAAGGAATTTTGGAAGAAACTGAATAGTCAAGTATGGCAATAAACCAGTTTCTAAGAAAATTCCAAAAGCTTCTCTAGTATCTCTCTCTCTCTCTCTCTCTCTCTCTCTCTCTCTCTCTCTCTCTCTTCAAAAGGAAACTAGGAATTTTGAAAGAAACTAATTTCTGGGAAAAGCAAAAGATGGAAATCAAAATCTAGATGATCCTGATCTGTTTCTAATCTGAAAACAAAAACTCAAATGGTTCTGATATGCTTTTTAAACTGGTTTTCACTTCTATATATAGGGGAAAATCTGGAAATCGCAGGTTGTGATTTGAAATAGCAACCTGCGAATTGCTCTGACACCAATGTCAGTCGGTAGGCAAATCGCAGACGTGCAATTTGGAATCAAAATCGCAAATTGTGATTTTTAGGAAATCGCAGGGGGGATTTTTACTTCAAAAAGTGGTTTTTTGATTCCTGGAATTAATTCTTTGTTCCCGAGAAGCAGTTTTTTGCTCCAATAGTTAGTTGTTGGTTCAATGCCGTGTAAAAACGGGCTTTTTGGTAGTGCCGTGAAAGGCGGGTGCCGTTCAAAGACGGGTTTCGGTTTAACTTTGAAACAAATTCGTTTTAAGGAAATATTTTCACTCGGAAAACTTGATAAGATCAAGAGAAAGACGAGAGAAGCTCTGGGACTCATCATAGGAAACATTCTCGTGACAACCTATCATTAGCACAACCTTGAAAAAATGGGGTGTCTACAAGATGTAACCTGGAATCCCACCAGGGTTCTAAGGAACCTCTCCCCTGTGCTTCTAGGATTCCCACATAGATGGATCAAGCATCACTTGTAGAGAAAAGGCTTGACACCATAGAAAATTTTTCAAGATGCAAGACTGCGTTTTTATTTCATGTTCCATCATGTCAAAGGCCATATGGCCTTGCAATATATATAAACAATCCATTTCCACGAAATTTGCAGAGGAAAAACACTACTAGTAATAAAGTCCTACCCACTTAGAGAGTTCTAGACCTATCATGCTAGTAATCCTTCTTAAAGCAAACTTCCGATTTAAATCCTATAACTAAAGAGTCAAGAGTCCCAAATAGAAACAAACTCTATTAGTAACACTAACTCCTATTCACTAGCTACAAGCCAAAGTTGTCAACCCATGACTCGACCAGTGGATTTCTCAATTTTATAACTCGTGACTCGTAAGAGTTTTTGCCAATAACGGAAATTCAGTTGAAAAAAAATATAATTATATATCAAAAGATGAAGCATGTAAAAAATATAATCTAATAGCACATAGATAAAGCAGTAAGCACAAAATATAAATAACTATATGCTAGTAACTTGCATGTATAAAAATAATTAATCATGGGTGAAAACTTTTCCTTGCTTTAGATTTGTATCCGCCCATGATTTATGGTATGTTTGGAAGGAAATTTGTGGTGGTTCAGGCCAAGAACCCAAGATTGTAAGACCGGGAGCCTCCCACACATGGGTTTTGAAGCTAAACTTCAACGGGGGTCTAGCATGGGGAATCATGGTCCTGCCGGAATTGGAGGAGTCTTGAGAGATGAACTTAGAGCTATGAAGTGGGCTTTTGCAGGTCCCATTGGAGTCGCTTGCGCAATGAAACTGAAGTGCATGCTATCTACCAAGGAATAAGATATCTTGAGAATGAAGAATTGAATAAGGTAGTAGTAGGAGACGCTCAATGTGATAAAGTGGCTTAGTGGCTCTCATTCCTTCCCTTGGAGATTTGCCTCTTTCTTCAATGACATACAAGACAGCGTGGGGGATGCATCGATTTCTTTCCATCATGTTAGGTGGTCAGCTAATAGTGTGGTGCACAGTTTAGCTAGATATGGTGTCTTGAGGGAGAGAGTTGAGCAATTTGGCTTCCTTCCTCCTTGACGCTTGTAGTGGGGTGTGTTCTGGTATTTCTTTTTTTTTTCTGTCTCTTTATTTGTATAGACCTCTTCGGTCTTTTTCCGTATTTAATGCAATTGCCTGCCATTAAAAAAATAATTAAGTTTTAAGTTCCAACTTTCAAGTTTTCAACTTGTAGACACCCCCATTTTGCTACGCTTTAAAAAGCGAGAGATTTGGTTGGTCTGTTAAATCCCAAGTCAGTTTTCTGCATTAGGTTAAGCATTCTCGCATTTTAGGGGAATTTCATCTCATTTTAAGTGTTTTAATGTTGCTTCGCAATCCCGAAGGTCTCTAGGGGATTCCATTAGTCTCTAGTTGATGGTATCTTATGTTTCCAATCAAGTGTGAAAACCTGTTATTTTTTGAATTTCTCAGGGTTTTCCCCGGTTTTATCATTATCTGCATCTTAGGGGTATTTTGGTCATTTCCAATGTATCCCAGATTATCCCGAAAGTCTGTCTGAATTGATTTCAAGTATTTTGGGGAACCTACTATTTTTAGAATTTCTCAGGGTTTCTATCTTTCTTGGAAATTTTGTGTTCTAAAGGCATTTCTAAGGAATTCCAAATGGTCATGTTTGATGTCGTCCATCGAACTTTATTACTTTCTATTTTTTAAGTTTCCTTCGCATACTTGCTATTTTTAACTTCGCCCTTAAAGGGGTATTCCGGTTTGGGGGCATTTTGGTCACTTTTTTATATGTGTTGATTAAACGACGTCATTTTGGGCAAAAACGATTTTTCCAAGAGGTGAATGAGGTTAGGCCATGTGTGTAGGACCCACCATGTGCATCACATGGTGTGAGCCCACCATTATAAATTTCGAATTATTCTTTGAAATGGGTTGGATGTCATAAAAGATGAGAAAGAGAAAGGGCTAATATGATCAGATCACTAAAACGACCATAAACTTGTACTTGTTGGAAACATCTCGAGAAGGGCTATAATTTTCTAGTTTACAACTTTTCGTGATTCTTCCACGAAATAAGTCAAAAACGAGCTTTAAAATCAGCTAGTGTCATTTGTACGGGAATTCCAGCCCACTAAAATTGTCATAACTCTTTAACCGATTGGCCAAATTTAAAGTGTAAATATGTGTTGGAAAGATCTTTCAAAGGGCTACAACTTTGTAGTTTACAACTTTTCGTGATACTTCCGCTAAAGAAGTCAAAAACGAGCTTTAAAGTTGGGCAGTGCTTTTTGGACGGGAATCACCATGATATCTTGCATTGGTTTTTATTTATTTTGGAAACTATAATATTTAGAAATGCAAAATAGAATGCCTAGGCCATTAAGATAGCCTTTTGTATGGAATTTGGAAACAATTACAATTAGGAATCAAAAAGAAAAGCAAGCCAATAGAGAAAATTAGAAAGAAAGGTAGAATGACAACTCTCACATGGAAAATTGACATTCTTGTTTTTTGCCCTAACTTTCTTTACAAAAGGAGATCAAACCAACCTTTTAAGGACTTGCAATTTCGTCCAGCCCATTCTCTCCCCCAAAAAATTTGTCCCCTTTTTGTGGAGGAATTTGCCATATTTCCTTGGATTCAAGTGAAACAAACCCATCTCTTTCATCTCTTCTTGGCTATTATTCGAAGCGGCTCATCTCTTCGTCAAACTTGAGTTTTTCTTTGGCATATCAAAGGCTTGTTAAAGCGTATATCTCGGATTACAAGCCTTAGAGACCTCGGATTTGCGATCAAATGTTAGTTCTTCAACCCTTTTTAGAGTAGAACTAGTAACATGTTTAAGGGTGTCTTTTTCTTGTTTTCCATAGTTTTTTGTAGAGAATTCATGAGATATTGTCTTGCATGATCATAATATGATTTATGATGGGCCAATTCACATTATTACTGATTTTTGTGGAAGAAAAACCATTTTACATGTAGAAAATAGGATGTTCAACGAATTAGGGTTTCAATTGATCTTTGAGTCAATTTTCAAAGAAACTAGTTCAAAACCAAGGATTTTTTCTAAGGTTATATTTTCTGAGTTTTAATTGAGTTAAAAGAACATTAGAAATCCAAAAATTTCAGTAGGATTCTTTCATCTTGATGATTTCAAAATTCTTTTAAAAAATACCTAGAAAAATGATATTTGGCGAATAAAAATTTGTTTACATATCAAAATAATTCAAAATTTGACGAAATTTTATTCTCGGTAGCCTTTTGATATTTGAAGATCATACAAAAATTTTGAAAGGATTTTGAGTTTATTTATTATTTTTATTGAATTTTTTAATGAAAAATAATTATTTTCCACATGTATAAGAGTGATGTTATCAAATGAACTCCTTGGAAGCTGAAATTCTATAATAAGATGGATTGGCCCAGAAAAATCATATTATGAATTTTTCAAAATTTTTGAGCATGTTTTGATATTTTTAGTGATTTTTATTTGAATCGGCAAGAACATAAATAAATCTATTAAAAATAATAAATTCCAGAAATAATGTGTGAAATTTCTACTGTGATTTGCTATTATTATGAACATGTTCCAGTGTTAATTGGATCAATTTGGATGATTTTTGCTATCGGTTGCATTAGAACTCCAATAAATTGCTTAAATTTGTAAAAATCATTAAAAATCACATAAAATTCTTAAAATCATGAAAAATTCCAGAACATCACAAAATTCCAGAAACATCATAATTCTCATATTGTTTAGATAAAAATTGTTAAAACTTACTAAAAGTCTTCACGACTTGCTAAATTGGTCAAAATCCTAATCTAGGTGAAGTTACCCTTAGAGACTTAGAAAACCTGATTTCTAGGTGATAGGAACCCTTTAAAAGATGAAAATTACTACCTTAATAACTTGGGTTGGGCAAACCCAAACTCAGATCAAATCTGGAACCGTTGGATCACGGTCCCACATCGTAGGAGCCTTTAGAGCCCCCTTTAAGAACACTTACGTCACATCAAGTTCTAGGTCTTAAGGAGTCCTAGAGTTAGGAGTCCAGTTAGCCTCATCACAGCCGGTTGCTACTATTAGCAAATGAGCCATAGATTAGAATTTACTAATTAACCCCTTTTCCCTATAGGACATGCCTAGTTAACCTAAGATATAGGGCACCTGCATTAGTCTAGGGAGTGTCTTGAATTTAGATAGGATCATATAGCATCTTAGATGGAGTCCTAGGATAATAAAATGTAATCAAACTGGAATTAATTAATTTCTTTTAAAATTGTTGAAACAGTCTGTCCAGTCTAGATCGGTGTCCTAGATGAGTTAGGCATGTAGCTTAGTTTAGGCCACCAAACTACGTCAACTTTGATCCCAGTAAGGCTTGGGTACGTAGGCAACTTGGATGGCATTCCGAGCTCAAGTCGACCCTACACACACTCCAGTACGGTTTTAGGATTTTTATTTTGTTTATTTCTTTATTATTTTTCGAACCCTTAACTGAACTGATTAAAACACTTAGGACTTCCCTAAAATTAGATTTTAGGAGAACTCTCACATAAATTGAACCAAACTGAATCAAGAGAATAAAAAGATGCATCTACGAATCACATTGAAATTAGATCATCTAGGATGTATGTCTCGTAGCTTGCACATCAAGAGAGTTTAAATGAGCTTTTTAAAAGAAATTCAAAAGAGTTAACTTTTGGAATTGAAGACCGGATTACCGGGCAAGAATGGTGAATATGGTGGTAATCCATCATACCTTCCATTTACGTAATCAGGTAACGGATCTAGACTTCTGGGATCGAAGATCATTGCAGTGTCACTTATGGGTCCTAGGTCCCTTACTGTCACCCCCTTAAAATGTTAGTTCACACATTGGCTTGTGGTGGCACCTTGCACCCTTGCCAATGTGCACTTGGAAAATCAAGGTGGGAAGAAGGCCATGGGACCAAGGCTTTGGCATGGCATAAGGGGCATAGGCATGGGCTGTACTCATCTTGCACTAGACTGGTTTTGGGCACTGGTTAGGCACTGGACTGGTCGGACATTGAACTGGTTAGGCACTGGACTGGTGTTGGGCACTAGTTAGGCACTGGTTAGGCACTGGACTGGTCGGGCATTGAACTGGTTAGGCACTGGACTGATCGGGCATTGAACTGGTTAGGCACTGGACTGGTTGTGGGCACTTGCTGGTTGGGCACCATTCGTAAGCACCAGATTTGGTGTGCACTCATTCGTGGATGCAAGCAAAACCAAGGCACCAGTGGGCACCGGGCATTTGGCAACACATTGGCTTGGTTACAAATGGGGGGAACGGTTAAGACAAACCTGAGCGCTCTTGGGCGTCACTTGGGCAACACTTTGAAAAAGAGTGGGAACTGTTATATTCAAATGAAGGCTGTTGTTTGTGGCTATTATGCTCACATTGTGGGTAGTTGTTTGTGCCACATGGTGGCTTTGTATTGGTTTGTAACTAAGCACATGGATTGTGCAAAGTTTGAATGTAATATAGGCACTCATAGGCAAAAACGCCCAAGGCATAGGCAATCTTAGGCAACTGTTGGAGTTTCTTTGTAATTGTACTATGGCAATGGTGAAATCCGTGGAGTAGGCAGAGATTTGGCCGAACCACGTTAAAAAGTCTCTTGTGTTGTGATTGTGTGTGTATTCTTGTTGATTTGTGTTACTTTGTGTGTGAGATTTTGTGTGGCTGACTAGCGTAGTGCTAGGCAATCACGGACAACCCTTTTTATCAAACAAAATTTGATTTTTGGTGAGTTGCCCCATGACATTTTGGTATCAAAGCAGAAAGTTTGAAGGAGATGGCGGGTGGATCTGCCATTGAACAATTGAAGGAGAGGGTTCAAAGGCTAGAAGACCTTGTTGGTGTGCCAACGGGTGAGGCAACAGTAGCAATTTTGGAGCAAGTTGCTTTTCTTGCAAGGGAATTGGAGATGCTCAAGAAAACTCTCGAGAAGGGCAGCAATGAGTCGGTTGTTTCTTACGAAAGACGTCTACAAGAACAAGCGGAAGAGATTGTCCTTCTTAAGAGAGCGTTGTTGGGCAATGTTGGTGGTGGCGATGCCGGTAGCCAACGTGCGAAAGTCCCTGAACCAAAGCCTTTCTCTGGCCAAAGGTGTGCAAAGGAATTGGAAAATTTCCTTTGGGATGTGAACCATTATTTCAAGGATGTTTGAACTCCTGATGTTGACAAAGTAGAATTTACAAGTATGTATCTTGTTGGAGATGCAAAATTGTGGTGGCGCACACGATCTGAGGATTCAAATCGTCCACAAATCACAACTTGGGAAGATCTGGAGAAGGAAATGAAGGAACAGTTCCTTCCAAGCAACACAGTGTGGGTTGCTAGAGATGCTTTGCGGAGACTTAAACACAAGGGAACATTTAGAGAATATGTGAAACAATTCTCTTCCTTGATGTTGGACATCAAGAATATGTCAGAGGAAGACAAGCTTTTCAATTTTATGAGTGGGCTGCTGCAAGGTTGGGCTCAAGCGGAGTTAAGAAGGCAAGGCGTGAAGGACTTGCCTGCGGCAATTTCAGTAACGGATGCTTTGACGGACTACAAACAATCAACAGGGAATTCTAGTGACGATTCTTCGAGCGAGGATGGGAAGAGGAATTCCAAAGCAAAGAAGGGCAAGGCAAAATTCAGCAAGAAGGAAGAGAAGACTGCCAAGGAGGTCCAAGTAGAAAAGACTTCAATCACTAAGAAGTTGGGGTGTTACATTTGTGATGGTCCTCATCTAGCCAGAAATTGTCCAAGGAAGGAGCAATTGGGTGCCTTATTTGCGGAGAACGAAGGCGCTTCTAGTTCACAGCCCGTGTTAATCCTCTCCAACTTCTCAATGTGATCCAAAGAGAAGGGGAGCAAAAACAGGGTTTGATGTTTGTAGAAGCTAGGGTCAACGGGGTGTTGGTCCGTGCAATGGTTGATAGCGGAGCAACGCACAACTTTGTTTCGGAAATTATGGTGCAACGGCTGGGTTTGAGGTTAACCAATGATGGGAGTCGTATCAAGGCAGTGAATTCGGAGGCAAAATCTGTGCAAGGAGTGGCGAGAAAGGTTCCTCTAAGTGTGGGGGAATGGAAAGGTGCTGCTGATTTCTTGGTAGTACCGTTGGATGATTTTGAAGTCATTCTTGGCTTGGATTTCTTTGTTCAAGCCAATATATCTGTGGTGCCTTATTTGCGTGGGATCTTTGTTATGGATGCATAAAGTCCGTGTTTTGTGCCGATTCTTGATGTTAAAAGGGAGGTGACTGAAAGGTGCTTAGTAATCCGGGTGGAGGAGCTAAGCGAGGATGTCGTTCCAGCCACATTGACAAAAGAAATGGGACACAAAAAGAAGCAAGGTTATGAGAAGGCATTTAGTGAAGAGAATACCAAGTTGGGGTTAGTGGAGAACCTCATTGAGAAGAACCTACCAAGAGATCCAACGAGGACGTTGTGGGGGAGGTTTCTCACCCCCTTAAAATGTCGGTTCACACATTGGCTTGTGGTGGCACCTTGCACCCTTGCCAATGTGCACTTGGAAAATCAAGGTGGGAAGAAGGCCATGGGACCAAGGCTTTGGCATGGCATAAGGAGCATAGGCATGGGCTATGCTCATCTTGCACTAGACTGGTTTTGGGCACTGGTTAGGCACTGGACTGGTCGGACATTGAACTGGCTAGGCACTGGACTGGTGTTGGGCACTGGTTAGGCACTGGACTGGTCGGGCATTGAACTGGTTAGGCACTAGATTGGTGTTGGGCACTGGTTAAGCACTGGACTGGTCGGGCATTGAACTGGTTAGGCACTGGACTAGTTGTGGGCACTGGTTAGGCACTGGACTGGTTGTGGGCACTTGCTGGTTGGGCACCATTCGTAAGCACCAGATTTGGTGTGCACTCATTCGTGGATGCAAGCAAAACCAAGGCACCAGTGGGCACCGGGCATTTGGCAACACATTGGCTTGGTTGCAAATGGCGGGAACGGTTAAGACAAACCTGAGCGCTCTTGGGCGTCACTTGGGCAACACTTTGAAAAAGAGTGGGAACTGTTATATTCAAATGAAGGCTGTTGTTTGTGGCTATTATGCTCACATTGTGGGTAGTTGTTTGTGCCACATGGTGGCTTTGTATTAGTTTGTAACTAAGCACATGGATTGTGCAAAGTTTGAATGTAATATAGGCACTCATAGGCAAAAACGCCCAAGGCATAGGCAATCTTAGGCAACTGTTGGAGTTTCTTTGTAATTGTACTATGGCAATGGTGAAATCCGTGGAGAAGGCAGAGATTTGGCCGAACCACGTTAAAAAGTCTCTTGTGTTGTGATTGTGTGTGTATTCTTGTTGATTTGTGTTACTTTGTGTGTGAGATTTTGTGTGGCTGACTAGCGTAGTGCTAGGCAATCTCGGACAACCCCTTTTATCAAACAAAATTTGATTTTTGGTGAGTTGCCCCGTGACACTTACCTAGGTGGCGACTCTAGTTATTCTCTTTTGCGTGAAATTCGGATTGCTTTAGTGATCCCAAGTTCACAGAAAAGATTATTCATATCAATAATCAAAAGCACATGCCATTCGCGTGGGTACGAAAGACCAAGAGAGGCGGGTCGCGCCCCTCTCGCGGGATCGGGTCCCACACAACTGTGAAAACAAAAAAGCCTAGGCTCAGCTACTCGACTTGACTCGTAAGAGTCTTTTTTTTTTTTTAACTCGACTCCCAACGACTTGGAAGAGTCACTAGACGTCTCGTAAGAGTCTTCAACAGAGGGGACTTGCCTCGAAAGCCCAACGACTCAACTCAAGATTTGACTCGTAAGAGTTTGACAACTATGCTACCAAGGTCAAATTTATAAAAATATTACAAAATGACCACCTTACCCTCCCCTCTCTTGTTGCTGCATCTTGTGGCCTTCCGCACTAAACTGTGAACAATCCTGGCACTATCGGGATATTTTCAAGTCACAAATGGCCCTCCATCATTCTCCCACACTTGAAAAGGCACAACCCAGTCAAGTGTGTAATAGATCTGGGCAAGTCTGTGAGAACAGGGTAACCGAAGCCAATTCAACCATTGGATGGCTACGAGATTTATATGGATGGTAGCTAAACACTGGAGGATGACAATATTTCAATTTGGCGTCGATCGGATAACAAAAACTCAGATCTGTCTGGGTTTAGAATTCTGCAGGGTCTCTAATAACAGATGTAAAAATTGATCGTACAACACATTCCTACTGTTGGATCACGTTAAATCTTGGATATGTACAGGAGAATATAAGAATGATCCAGACCTGAATCCAAATTCAGATCAAACCGTTGGATCAATCGGAAATTTGGAAATGTGAAGGTAATTAAGAAGTAGAGACAAACCCTAAAATTTGGTCTGATTCGGACAATTAGGTCAACGACCAAGATAGTTTGATTAGGACTGATTGCAGGCAATAAAAAGGGTGGTGATCAGGGATTAGATAAAAGAGAAAAAACAGTAAAGGGAATAGATGTAAATGGATAAGGATTCACACCATGGGTTAGTGCTTCCCACCACAAACGAACCAAAGGACCCCACCTATGGGCTTCTAGGATTCAAATCTGATCCAAGATGGATCTGTGGGAGGAGATTAAAGATTTGGATTCCGATAGTTGCCTGCTAAAAGTGGGGTAATGAATCTGGGAGAAAAAAGGATAATCCGAGGCGTTCCAACCGTTGGATCACTCTGAGATTTAAATATATTGTAGGAAAACAGAGGATGACTTTCAATTTCGGGTCGATGAGATAACACAAACGTAGATCGGGGTCGGTTTTAAAAGTTCGTAAGATTTCTAATAACATATCTGAAAATTGATCATACGACACAATCTGACCGCCAGATCATGTTGAATGAATGCAAGCCGGGTCGAAGAGGAGAAGAAGACTGCTACTGGCTTCCTACCTGGGATATTGGTACTGTAGTGACTGTAACTACCACAACTTCAAACGCAGAACGGAATGCCGAAGATGCCAGAAGAAATATTGCCGAGCTTCTAAAGGAAATGCCAATTAGAAAGCCCCACGAACATCGGACTACAAATTTCCGTTATGGCCAGAAGACGGAAAAGCTGTAGTGGTGGAAGACGATGATACAAGGACGGTGGAGATTGCCGGCGAACAAGTAGACACTCGAACGAAGCTATTGAGAGCTTGTCTGATTGGCAAGTCCGTAGATAACAAAACAGAATGGAGCTTGGAAGAAATATGGTGTTGGGCAAAATGGTTTTGGGATCTACCGGACTTGCCGGAACCTTTAACCGTCAGCACAAACAAGGTTTTATTCGGATTTAAATCAAAAAATCAGACGAATCTGGTGTTTGCAAAAGGAGCCACGCTCTTGGCGAATTTCTACTATCCTTCTTTTTTTTCTTTTTTTTTTTTTAGAAAATTAATTTCTACTATCCTTGAGTCCATGGCATCAATCATTCAAGACTGGGGCCAAATTTATTTGGATGCGATTCTTCGGGATTCCTCTGCATGCTTGGGCTAGAAAGACGGTGGAAGCCTTGGGTAGTTTGATAGGCTCTGTATTGGAGGTGAAAATGGAAGGGGGAAATCCGCAGAGTAGTCTCGAATATGCGAAGGCAAAAATCTTCACATCGGAATGGGCATTTCTAAGATTCGTCCTTAGACTCGAGGTTGGAGATTAGATATACTTGATAGGCATTGCGGGTAAATACGGAGACGATATAAATATCCCCGGCGAAATCGGGAATCTAGAAGGGTGCAAACTATCCTTTCTCGAACCACGACGGCATAAGGATCCTAAAACGGGAGGCAAGAAATGGGAGAAAGAAGGAACGAAAGGGTCTGCAATTGCCGCCGGCGACAATTGCGAGGAAGACGAAAATTCAACCGTCGGATGTGAGGCGGCCCAACGTCTCCTCATCCGACGACTTGGATATGATGGCAAAGAGAACGAGGAAGGGAAACAATAAAAACTCCTTTGACTCTCCTGAATTATTACCCTGTCAATCGAGTACTCGGCCGCGCAAACCAAGAACTCGACCACATCGTGCCGAGTCGACTAGGGTTCTCTTCAGCCACGTTCCGGTCCGCGTTCCGCGTTTTTAAACACCGAGGTTTGTACCAAAAGTTGCAAAGGGGTCACTCCAAGAGGGTCAAGCTTTTTGTCTCAAAATTTTCAAATCCAGACACCACAAAATGATTTAAATGTATACAAATTGAACATTTAGAAAGAAATACTAGAATGGTTAGAAACATTACCAAACATATATTTGAGGACTGGGACAAACAAAAATTTTGCAAGACAAGAGAAATAAGATGATAGTAGTAGTTGGGCAATAATTTTCATATGTTATGGTTGAAATGTATATTTTAGAAATACTAGAGTGGTTAGAAATATTACCATACATATATTTGGGGTGGGACAAACAATAATTTTGCTAGAGAAGAGAAATAAGGTGATAGTAGCAGTTGGGGTGATGATTTTCATATGTTATGGTTGAAATGTACATTTCTTTTGTAAGAGATTGTGAAAAGGTAGATGTTGAAGGAAAGAGATGCTTGAGAATAATAAAAGCAAGAGTTTCCTAGACATCCTTTTTATCTAAAATTAAATGAGGAGAACGAGAACTACAGGAAAAGAAGCCTCTAACGAAAATATGTTTGAAAAAGAAAAAAAGAATATCGAACTATTTTTTGTCTATATATACAGGGAAATCTCTCTGATGTCCCTGAGTCAGGGGGTGTTATCTCCTACACCCCTACTAGCAGTCAGTGTACCACGAATCTATAGATGCCTCATGTTTCTATAGATTACCATTTTTTGCATAATTTTACAAGTTGATCTCTACAGTTGGAGTCAGATGACGCATGCAACCAAATCAATTATATGAATCAGCATCTTTAAGTGGTAGGGTTGTACTGATTCCGAATCGGGAATCTCGACGCTTCCCCAAAAAGTGGGAAGCACGATTCCCCAAAATGGGAAAGATGCTTCCCCAAAATGGGAACGCATTCCCCGTTGCTTCCACTAGTTTTAAACTTATGAGAATCACAAAAAATGGGAAACATGCTTCCCCTTCGAGCTTCCCCGGCGCTTCCCGCTTTCGCTTCCCACTCTGGCAACCTTGGTAGTGAATGCTACGAAGGGGTCACTACAAGAGGGTCAAGTGTCTTATCTCAAAATTTTCAAATACAGACACAAGGATAGGATTGAAGTGTGAACAAATTGAACATTAAGAAAGAAACTAGAATGGTTAGAAACATTACCATACATATACTTGAGGTTTGGGACATTACTAGACAAGAGAAATAAGATGATATGAGTAGATGATTTTCAGATGTTCTGTTTGAAATTTATATTTCTTTTGTATGAGATTTTGTAAAAGTAGATGTTGAAGGAAAGGGATGCTTAAGAAAAATGAAAGCAAGAGTTACATGGACGTCTTTTTTATCTGAAATTGCCAAGAGAACGAGGAGAATGGAAACTACAGGAAAACAAGCCACCAACGACAATATACATGAAAAAGAGAAGAAAAGAATATCCAACTAGTTTTTATCAATAAATAGGGAAATCTCTCTGATCACCCTACATTATGGGGTATTATCACTTACACACACCCAGAAGTCGATGTACCCCATATCTCTAGTCACCACATTTTTCTCACTTTTTTCATACGAGATGCTTACTGAATACAAAAAGCATGGGATCCCGGGACATACTATGCCAACTATAGCAGAAAACAGAAAAAATAGGGGAAAACAGATGGTGACACCCTGAGTTATAAATTCTATTCAGTTCATCATAAGATAAACCCGTGCTGACGAATAAGCAACCCGCAATGTTCCGGCCGGAATGGAGCGGAATTCCGGTTCCGGTCTGGAATCCGGAACGGAACGACCATATATTCCGTTACGGTCCAAATTGCGGTCCATTCTGGTCGTTCCGGCCGGAATTCTGTCGGAATCCGAAATTTTAGACAAAACAGGCGGAATGCCATGTTTCATCCGGAATTCCCCATTTTTTGTGTTTCATCATCTCCTCTTGTTTCCTCTTCATGGTTCTCCTTTTTTCTTCCTCTTTCTTCCCAGTATTTGCATGTAAAGTCATTCAAGTAAATGTCTCCATTTACTTGAGATTTACATGCAATTAAGGGAATACCCCCCATTTGGATCTATTAAAAAGAGTTTCAAGACCCAAATCTTAAAGGATAAAAAGTCAACTTTCTAGTTCTAGTACAAAATTCGAAAAAAATGGGTCGGGTCAAAATCTTAACTTCCATAACTTCCAAACAATGGTGTATTTTTCTAATTTAAAAAATTCATTCCAAACATTATTAAATCCCAAAAGTCCAGTAGAAAAATCTCATAATTTGGTCTCTAAAAAATTTTCATCTTGTCAGGCACTAGTCAATACACTTAAGATTTTCCTTTACTTAATTAAATGTTGGATCTTTTACATATTTTCAGAGATCTGATTATGGAAGTTTTAACTCCTCGGAATCATGTTCCTCTTCTCAATCGTCGGGTGACTTATATCTGTGTGATGATGAAGAAGGGGATTTGGGAGTCTTGTCAGGAAGTTTGGATGTGAGCTCGGGGGAGGAAGATGATGGACCGGCGGAGATTTGTGCGGTTGGGGAAGAAGATCTGGTGCAGGATAGCAGAAGTTGCTATCGTACACCACCTGCAGCGCATATAGGCTAAGTTGCACCGGCGGTCTTTTCAATTTTCAATCGGTTGGATTGCCAGCTGGATACAGGTGGAGGAGCGTATGTGGTATTGATAATTCTTTATCTAATAGGGTGGGGCCTTTTTCGATTATAGACTCTTTTGAGAGTATTTTAATCGTGACTTCTCCGAGGCAGGCTAGAAAGGCTTTTTTGAGTGATCCAAGGGCCAGGGACTTTGATTTTGGGCCTGGGCCTTTATATAAGAGCCCATATGGTAATATGGATATGCGTGAATATAATGGGGGGATGGTGAATAGCCCGGCCCAAGTTTTTAGTAATAGGTGGGACCGTTGGCATCTAGAAGATAGTCTGGATGCAACTCTCAGCAAGGACTGTAGAGATCCAAGCATTTCAGTTCGAATGAAAACCTAGATAATTTGGAGGTGGATGCTTCATCTCCGTCCCTGGGTGAAGATGGGTCTGGAAGGCTTGGATTTCACCGTCCTGGGTGGAGAAACTTGAAAGATATTATTATCACCCTGGACTTTGAGTCGATTGAGTCTGAAGCAAACCCTGTTATTGTGGCATTGAATCCGCAGGGAGCTGTTGGGCTGAGAGTGTCTCTTGGTAATTCGGCATCGATGGTGGCAGGCTCCGTCTATTATCTGATCTCGCCTGCGTATAAAGACAGCTTAAATGCGAAGTGGCTTGGCCAGTCAAACTCCAAGAATCGTTGTTCTAGAGGACTTCCCGATAAGCAGGTATCTTTGAGCATGGGGTTGGGTGCTTTTCAGTTGAAGAGTGGCAGCCTAAGATGATCATCTCATGGCTATTGAGAACGAATCAAATCAGATGGTTCTATTTCTCAATCTTTCTGACTTGCTCCTACGGAACCAAGGTCGAAAAGATTGAAAAAGTGATCCAGGTTAAAGCATCTCATTTGAGGGTGTGCTATGATGATGGGAAGGATCTGATAGAACCCTCCTGTGATCCTGCTTCTCCTTGCTCCCTCAGCTCACCTGTAAATATAAGTGAAATTCGGTCCGAGTACGAAGGGGCTGATGGTCCTTTATCAGAAGGTACGCTCCCTGATCTATCGTTAGTTGGTCATGTTTTTCCTTCACCTTTGGTTGATGTGCAGGGTACTCAGTCGGGCATTTCATCTCCATCTCTGTTTGAGTCTCTGGGCTCCGAGAATTCCAATCCATACTCTCTATTGTCGAATCAAGGGTTATCATCTAATAAGGTATGGGAAGGTTCTAGAGAAAAAGCTGTTGAGTTTTTGGTAAATCACTCTGTTGCAGTTGGCAAGAGACTGGGTCTGGAATATGCAGGGATGGGTGAGATGTTAAAATCAGCCTTGGAAGCTGCAGAACTGAGAGACTATGATAGCCATTCTAATATGCCGATTCGATCTGAAGAAAAAGGGAGAAAGAAATGTCGAGAATTAGAAAGATTGAAGTCTAATAATTTGTATGATGGGGGGATTGTTGATGAGACTGGTGCTATGACAAAGCCTAGTGGGCAACAATCCAGTGTAAGGAAGGGGAAGAAGGACTCTAGAAAGGGTATCCCATAAAGATTGTGTCTTGGAATGTTAATGGCTTGGGCTCTTAGGAGAAGAGAATTCAAGTTAAAAAGTTAGTGAAGGAAATAAAGCCTAACCTGTTTTGCATCCAGGAGACTAAATTGGAAGACATTAATCGAAGGGTTATTAGGAGCTTGAGGGCTTGTTCGGAGTGGGATTTCTCTTTTTTTAAATCATCAGGTGCGTCTGGGGGTATTCTGATCGCTTGGGATGAAAATTTTTGGCTTAAACAAGAGGAATGGAGTGGTAGATTCTCCATTTCTGTATCTCTTCCAAGGGATGATAATTCGATGTGGTTGTTCTCTAAAGTGTATGGTCCTATTCTTAGATCGGAGAAGGGGTTATTGTGGGAGGAGTTGAGTTCTGTTATGGCCCTATGCGCTTATCCGTGGTGTCTTGGGGGTGACTTTAACGAAATCAGAGCAGTGGGGGACAGATTGGGATGCATCAGATCGAACCATAATATGAGGTCATTTGCTGACTTCATTGCTAAGTTTGAGCTAGTAGACCTTCCTCTTTCGGGGGCTTCCTTCACATAATGTCGTGGTCAGAGTAGAAGTCGTATTGATCGCTTACTTATTTGCCAAGGATGGCTTGATTTAACTCCTGAGGTTCTTCATAAAGCCTTGCCCCACTCTGTCTCTGATCATAGCCCTCTTATCCTTGATCCTAGATTGACGTCGTGGGGGCCTCCTCCTTTCAGATTTGAATTATTGTGGCTTTGCATTCCTAATATGGTGGAAAAAATGAGAGATTGGTGGGTGTCTGCTTCTCCAGCCGATGTTTTGATTGGCCTAAAATTGAGGTATGTGAAGAAAAAATTGAAAGAGTGGGTTGGGGAGCGGAAGCGGCAATATGGTGGAAGGAAACTTTGGTTTGAGAATCGCCTGGTGGAGCTAACTGCCTTAGAGGAAAGTGGCCTTGGTGACGAAGTGGAGTGGGAAGAATTCGGAAGGTTAAAAGAAGAGCATAAAAGTGTGCTTCTTCAAGAGGAGATTTCTTGGCGTAAAAAATCTAGAGTGAAGTGGCTCTTGGAAGGGGACAAAAATATGGCATACTTTCACGCTATGGCTAGTGCTAGAAGGAGGGAAAACAGAATAGAGTCACTTAATGTCAATGGAAATGTGGTGAATAGTAAAGAGGAGATTTCTAAAGCTATCTTAGATTTCTTTTCTTCTATATACTCATCAGAGAACATGGTTCGACCCATTCCTGAGGGAGTTGAGTTTTCTAACCTATCATTAGAAGAGTGTTCGAGCTTGGAAAAACCTTTTGGGGAGGAAGAGATAGAAAGAGGATTATATTCTATGGGTAAGGATAAGGCTCCTGGGCCCGATGGCTTTTGTTTAGCATTCTTCCAATCGTGCTGGTCGTATGTGAAGCTTAACATTTTACAGTTCTTGAATGAATTCTATGATGGATTGTCTCTGGATAGGGGAACGGGTGCGACTTTTACTACCCTTATTTCTAAGGTGGAGGGAGCCTCAAAAGTCTTGGAATACCGTCACATTAGCTTGGTGGGATGTTTGTATAAATTGTTGGCAAAAGTTTTGGTAGATAGACTGAAAAGCGTGCGTCCAGTAGTCATCTCGGATAGTCAAAGCACTTTCGTTAGCAAGAGGCAAATACTGGACTGTTCTCTCATTGCAAATGAAGCAATTAGACTCCTATCAAAAATCTGGAAAAGGTGGTGTCTTATGTAAACAGAATATGGAGAAAGCTTATGATAGAGTTGAGTGGGACTATTTGGATTACCTCTTTGGGAGGATGGGTTTTGGTAGCCGGTGGCGAGGATGGATCAGAGAGTGTTTCCTCTGCTTGGTTCTCTATTTTGATTAATGGATCCCCTAGAAGTTTTTTTAAATCATCTAGAGGTTTAAGGCAGAGGGATCCCCTTTCTCCCTTTCTATTTGTTATAATTGCCGAGACTCTGAGCAAGATAATAAAAAAGGGTAATAATTTGGAACTCTTTGAAGGTTTCAAGATCGGCCGTGACTCTGTGGGAGTGTCATTACTCCGATTTGCAGATGATACCCGTCTCTTTTGTGCTCCTATGGAATATCAAATGTTGAACTTAAAAGCCACTCTCGATAGGGAGTTGAATTCAGTTTCCTAGCTTCTAAAGTTGATTGGGGGATGTTACATCAAAAGATCTAGTTGTGATAAGAGAGTATGGATTTGGAATTCATCTGGCATCTTTTCTACTAAGTCCTTCTATCATCATCTTGTCCCCGGCGGTGTACCCTCTATCTCAGCCAAGGTATGGAAATTCCATTGTCCTCCTAGAGTTAGTTTCTTTGGGTGGGCGGTGGTTCATGGTCGGATCCAAACGATAGACTTTCTTTGGAAACGGGGCATGTCTCTCGTGGACCATTGCCCCTTATGTTTGGAAGATGGTGAATCTATTAACCATATATTTATCCACTGTAAGGTGGCTAGAGAGGTGTGGAGCCGCATTCTTGTGCGGTTTGGAATATGTTGGGTTTTTCCTCAGTCTATCCCTAATTTAATGACTTACTGGGAGAGTGTCCCTTGGAAGAAAAAAGGGAAGGTGTTATGAATATTTGTCTCCTTGCCACATGGTGGGTTATTTGGAATGAGAGAAACTCAAGAGTCTTTAATGGGGTGGCCAAATCTCCATATTGGCTCTATATCAAAGTAATTGTTCTTTCTAATGCTTGGGCGAAAAGCCTTTCATTGTTTCAATTTGTCTCGGCCTTTGATTTATGGGAGGAATGGCAAATAGTGTGCAATGAAAGTGAAGCTAGATCTCGAATCATTAAACATTGGGAGCCTCCTTCGGTGGATCGTCTCAAGTTTAATTTTGACGGGTCCAGTTTGGGCAATCTGGGGCCGACGGTTTTGATGGTCCTTCTCTGGCCCTATTGGAGTTGGTGACGGTTTTGATGGTCCTTCTCTAGCCCTATTGGAGTTGGTGATGCGACTGAGGCGGAGGTTAAAGCGGTGTACCAAGGAATTATAGTAAGACAACTGTAATTATAGTAAGACAACTGACAAGGCTCTTTATAGTAAGACAACTATAGAGGGTGATTCTAAAAATGTGGTGCAGTGGCTTTCGTGTTGAGTGGTTCCCCCTTGGAGATTTTCCTCTTTTTTTTAGAAAATTGAGGATTTAACTCAAGGATCCTCTATTGTATTTAATCATGTAAGGAAATCTGCTAATTCTGAAGCAAACTCTCTAGTTAGGGATGGTGTGGTTAGGGGGAGGTTGGAATGGTTTGATTTCTCTTCCCCCCTGATTTCTTGGTTTATTTTGTATCTTTTCTATCATGTTTGTTCCTTTAAGGACCTTCTTGGTTCTCTTTATTAATTCATTATTTTACCATTTCAAAAAAAAAATTGTTCTTATATTTTTCTAACTATTTCTGCTTTTTCGGATTTTTTTCATATTTTTAACTAATAAAAAAATATTTCCCTCCTCGTAGCGGAACGAAACGCCGAACGAAACACCGAAACGTTCCGTTCCGGTTGCCAAAACAAAACGACGAACAAACCGGAATTTAGAACTTAGCTGACACCTATTAACAAGCACCAATCACCACATGCCACCACTAAAAGGAATTCTCAATAAGCATGACTAAGCCCCTACCCAATTATCACCTACAAGAAGGCTTGTATGCAGACGCGAGTAGATTCAACACTGACCAGAGAGGTAGTAGAAAGTCTCCTCATCCTCTCAAACTAATAGATTCAACCCGCAAACTCATAAACCGCAATCATTTCCTTGTCCTCTCAACCAAGACCATACACAAGAGAACCCACGAAAACCCACCCAAGAGATAAACCTGAGAGAAAACCCGGATCCGTTTCAAGCGGATATTATTCGAATCCGTTTATGAGATATCCGGCTCTTAGCGGATGCAAATCTGGTAAATGGTATATCCGATCCGTTTAACATCCGAATCCGAGAAGTAAATTTTCTTTTTAGAAAAAAAAAACAAAAAGTGTTTTGAATAAGAAATGAAGTAATCTCTCATTTTAAGGGCATTCTTGGAGTTTGACATGGCTTCTTTATGAAGCAACAAATGTGGGCTGTAGGATGAAAAAGACAAATGGATGATGGTGATTGAAAGAAGATGTCATAGTTTCTAGAGAATTCTAGAGCAAAAAGGCCATAGTCATTGATGGTAAATGGACAGCTCAGATCAATTTTCCAACTTAGGGTTATATAAAAACCCAAAATGCAATTAAAAGAGGGGACTTCTAAGGTTTGCAAGGAGAAGCAAGAGAGATGAGAAAGGAGGAGGCTGAGACACCATCTTCGGCATTCCTTGGTGCCTCCAATCCCACCAAAATCCACCGCCGCCCATCTCCACCTTCTCACAGCCACCTCCATCACCGCCAGTCACCTCCATCTCTAACCCAATCATCATCTCCATCCCCATTTCTCTTCATCTTCCACAATCAGCACTCCCACTTCCACTGTTCAAAATAGCTCAAACCCATTCCATCATATACATAAAAAAAGAAAAAACCCAAAGACCATTACCACTACCATCATCCATCCCCACCGCCTCTCTCTCTCTCTCTCTGCCTTTGTTTTAAAAGGAATAAGAGAATCTCATATATTTTAGGGTTTGAGAGTTAATTTTGTGAAGAGAAGGTAGAGGTATGGTTTTAGGGTTTGGAAAATTTATTCGAGGAGTAAGAATGAGAAGAAAGATAAAGTGCTGCAATAAAATGTTTAAATTTCCTGGATAAACGGATACAGATAATATCCGAATTCGAAAAATATCCGACGGATACGAATTCGGTAATAGATATTAAATATCCGTCAAATTCGAATCCGAATCCGAATTCGGATAGTGTATACTATAATCGAATTCGGATATAGCCATATCCGATTCGAATTCGATCCGTCTACACTCCTACACACCTTCCACTAGATTTTTTATTTTTTTTTGTCATTGTGTCTTGTGCTAACTATGGTTAGGAGATGTCAGCATGTCAAGTTCTCAACAAGTCCCGATGTATTTGTCATGTCCTAAATAGACATGTCTGCTAGTACTAAGTGATAGCATTCAGCAGAAATAGTAGCTAGCTCATTATGATGGAATAGCCCAATAAAAATTAGTTATTACGAGACACAAGACATGGCTGAAAAAAATACTCAAACGTGGAATGGGAAACAGAAATTTGTTACAAAATATCATATTCTGCCATACGAAGGTAGTTTACACTTACTTGTAAACCACAAAACAAGAATTTAATGCATAATATCAAACAACAATATTCAATAAAAATAGGATGTAAACTAATTAAAGTAGAAATTTCATATATTAGATGATTTCAAAGATAAAAAAATGATTTCAAATTGTTAACTTACCAACTTCTCCAAAAGCTTAAGTTGTTGGAGAAGGGCGTTATTTATCTTTTATACTTTACCACTCCCCCACACGTGTGGCCCACTTGGCAAAAACGTGGCACATGTGGTCCCACTTTGGGCCGACCATCGCATGTGGATTTTTGCTATCCGGGAGGTTTGAACTCGAGACCTTTGGATCTGATACCATGTTAACTTACCAACTTCTCCAAAAGCTTAACCTGTTGGAGAAAGGCGTTATTTATCTTTTATACTTTAACACAAATATTTCATAGATTAGATGGCTACGTCCTTCCACCTTCCGAGGGGAAGGATCAGAAGATTCAAAACTACAAATAAATTAGAACATCTGAGGTTGGAATGTTCTACATGAATGAAAGGCAATCGCAAACTCTCTGAATTCATTGTCTCTAAATCTATCTTTCCAGTTGTTCTTAAATTTCAAAGAAATTAATCATCATTTGATCAGGAAAAAAAAAACCTTTAGTCCCAAGTCGTGATTATCTAAGAGAAAGACCCCAACTTTCTTTCATTTAGATAGAAATTCAAAAACTAAATTAGCATCAACTAGATATCTAGACCACAATTCTATAATTTATCAAAACAGACACCGGTGTCGTGTGTCGACACAGACATGGAGTGTTGGACACGGCAAACCCCAATACTTTAGACACGGGGACATAACTAAAACAAAAGGTATATATAATCATGATTTGCGGATATGGATTCATGTGTCGAGTTTCGTCACAGATACAAGATGTTTGGCATGGCAACCCTTATAAATCTAGAAATTGTGACACGTGCATACACGTAAATACATACAAAATTACTGATTACTATCATAATTTGCAAAAATATAAATACGGTATTCATTTAACAAACTAATAAAGTCTAAGATTAATCTACTATAATCTAAAACTAAAATAAGATAATCAAATAACAACGTATTCATAAATTTAATATATTCTCTCTAGTCTCCAATATGCAGCGAGAAAGGGAGACTAAAAGGATACAATGAATATAATAATGAAATAAGACTTTGTTTAAGGTTTTATTAATTTGGTGAGGGGGTATAATAGCAAATATTAGTTAAAGAAGAGTATAATAAAAGAAAAATTAATAATAAAAAATGACACACAACATTAAATAATAAAACATAATGTCACTGACACGGTAAAAAAAAATTATCGACACACGCGCAATAAGTCTGACACTTCTAGCTGTACATTTAAGTGTCGAAAGGAGTGTCGATAAGTGCGGACACGTGGATACGACACGACATGTGTGTCAGCAATAAATTAAAAATGTCGGCTAAATCATAGCATAGCCAAAATTGCACTTCACCACAAAGCCCAAGCTTTCCCGTAAAATAAAAAAGTAATTATCAATTTCCAGAGCCTCTTTAATAATACAATAAAAAGTGTCTTTCCACCAACAAACTCAGGTTTCCAGAAACATGTAGCAGCCAAAATAAAATTTATGTACCTCTACAACCAGACAAGAAAGGGCCAAGAAAAAACTGACCATATAAATGACTCATTACAAGAAAAAAATGCATCGATTAAAAACAGCTCAAACAATCAAGGCCCTTGAAAGTACAAAACCATAAGATTTTGATAACACCCATTTGATATATGTGTGTGTGACTGGAAGTATCAACTAACTACACAAGGAAAAACAAGTAGATGAGAATTAGGAGGTAAACAGAAGCCAGTTGTATAGATGCAACTAACTTATATAAATTGGTCCAAGAAAATTAAATAAATTGGTTCAAGAAAATAAAAGATTAACTACGCGAAAACCATAAATGTGCAGGTGAGGGGAGTATAGGAGACAGATAGCTGGAAAGTACCCATTCCAAGAGCAGAAAGCTCCACTTCATTATATTGCTGCATATACCTCTGCAAAGATGATTGAGCACTGATAACATCAAATTTATGTAAAGAAAAATACAATATAGATGTCCAAGCTAAAATCAGCATTTCATGGTCTATCTTCCATACAGCCACAATACATACACATATGTTTCAATACAACCATCAGATAGAATCAAAAAGAAACCCTAGCCTGTTTGGATGAACAATAAATAGGTTTTTTAATGTGATTTTTTCGCATCGCCTACACACAGCTAACAATGTTTCATTCTGAATCGGAAATAGCCTCCAAGAACTAAATATTTCTAAGTAGAAAAGAAGAAAACTAGCAAGAAGACCTAAAAGGCCTTGATTTTGTTTCTTTTTTTTGTTTCTTTCTATGGGAGCGGGAAAGATTAGGGTTTAGATATACCTTAGCAAGATTGACGTAGAAGAAGAGGGGCTTCTTGGTGTTGGAGACCTGAATCCGGTTCTTCTTGTGCACATCGGCGATGTTCAGGTTATTCACACCCTCTGTAATTTCTTCCATTGCAAAGACAAACAAAGGAGAAGAAGAAGAAGAAGAAGATTAAAGAAAACCCTAGCTTAGTGTAAAACAGAAACAGGGGAAGAAAGTAGAAAACGAAAACCCAGAAAGAGCAAATCGCAATCTCCTTTATAACGTAGTCGGCTTAAATAGCGGGAAGACGGTAACATGTCTAGGTTTTCCGGATAAAACTTAGGCGCTGTTTGGAGCGGAATAAAAACATTTATAATCTAAGGCTCCATGCACTTGCTATCATATGGCTGGAAAGGAAACGAAAGTGGGCCGTTTTTTCCCGAGAAGGGCGTTTTCCCACTGTTCTGTTACTTTCTTGAGAAAATACGGAAATGACGTGGAAATAAAATAAAAGTACATGCATTCTTTTGGTTTCTTGCAAACGAGCCCATCCGTTTCTCGCCAAAATGGTACTTTTCCTTTCCCGAGAAAAAGAATCGTGCGACAACCCATAAAAAAAAAATCGTGCGACATTGGTTTGTAAAACAGAACAAAATATAAAAACCCTAGCTCATTTTTTCCCTTCTCCCTTCATCCTCTTCTCCAGCAGGCCAATATTCTCCGACGAGGTCTTCTCACTGCCGTTCACTCTTTCTCTCGTTGGTACTCCCTCTCCCTCTCTCTCTCCCTCTCTGTGATACTCCCTCTCTCTGTGCTGAGTTTTGTGTTCTTTGCTTCGATTTTGGGGTTTTTATTGCAAATAGGATTTCTGTTGGAAGTAGGGTTTCTACTGCGATTTGAGGGATTTTCATTTTTTGGGTTATGTGCTGGTTGAGTTGGAGTTTTATGTTATTTTTGTGTTCTGTTTAATCTTCTTGTGGTTTACATCCCTTTTATTTGAGGAATCTCAAACTTCTTTTGCAGATTTTGATTGTTTATTGTGATCGAACCATATATTTGTGGTTTACATTTCTTTTTCTTGTGGTTTACATCCCTTTTGCTGTAATCCAACATATTTTCCTGCATATTTTCCCACGCTTTCTGGGCAAGTGAACAGCGAGAAAACATGTTTCGCGTTAGTTTCTTTTCTTTTTCTTTCCATTTTGCCACGTCAGATTCCTTTCCTTTCTTTTATTTTCCTGCGGTGGGAAAACAAGTGAACAAAGCCTAATGGAAAATTATTTCTTGGGAAGATTTTTTCTTTCATGGGAAATGTTATTAGCACTACTGCATTTTGATGAGGGCATTCCTCACTTTATTAAAAGTACGGTATGGCCCACACCATAGGATGATCCAAACCGCCCATTAGATGGGCCACAGCCTAAATAGTTGTGCCCCAAAAATCATTTCCATAGGTTGATCCTAACCCTCTGATCTGAATATTAGAGGGTGGATCCAAAAGATCGGAGGGTTAGGATCAACCTATGGAAATAATTTTTGGGGAACAACCTATTTAGGCTGTGGCCCATCTAATGGACGGTTTGGATCATCCTATGGTGCGGGCCATAGCGTACTTTTAATAAAGTGAGGAGTGCCCTCATCAAAATACAGTAGTGCTGATAACATTTCCCTTTATAGGGCAATATTATGATTTTTTTTTGGAATGGTAGGGAAATATTATGATTATAGTTAATTTAGAGGGATATTATCATAGAAGTTCCCCCTATATAAAAGTTGAATAGAGTTGCTTCTAGTTATCTTTTTTCATGTTTAAAAAAAGGGGGAACTTTTAGAAATGCTTTTCCTTTCTAAAGTTTTCTAGAAAATTCTTGCAATCCAAACATGGCCATAGAAAATGAAAAATTTGTTTTGTTTGAATTCCTGGAATTTCCAACTATTTTTTACAGATGAAAATAGATAACGTGAACCGGTCTTATTCAAGTCTGGCTTGGAGAGACCTTCAATATATGATAATATCCCTGCAAATTAACCATAGTGATATATTTTCCCTCAAAATCATGTAAAAAATCCTTTAGAAAGATTTTCTTGCAAACCAAGCAGGGCCTAACTTCTTGAAAGATAGATTTTGAAAATTTTGAAAAAATCTTTCCACCAAAATAAATAATTTACAGAACTTGGGTAAACCTGTTATATTTTGGGAAAATGACCTAAAAAAGCTCTTTTTTGGACTATTATTCAGTAAGTAGTGGAGAGTTGAAAACGACCAAAGTGAAGTGCTTTTCACTGTTCACAGTTTTTTTAGGACCCTTTTGCCCCTCCTGCGCATTCACTTGTCAGATATCATTTCAGAGAGAAAAAAAGTGTTATTTTATTCTTTTGCCTTCTTTAGATGTCACTTTCACCTACCACCCAAAGCTTTCTTCTTCTTCAACATCTACACTTTTTCCTTTTACCTCCATTAGAACTACTGGCGCAGCCCAAATACCAAGATAAAACAAAACCAAGAAAGAACAAGTAACAAGAAGTACTCGTACGTAATCTCACATATGCCGTGAAGATAAAATTTTATTCAATCTCAAAAACTCTGCCAACTTCAATCTTCCATTTCTTTTATTACATCTCTAAAAGATTTCCAAAAATTTCCAAAATAAAAAAATAGCTAATAATGATATTGGCATATCTATTTAAAATATTAAAGTTTCCTTAGCTAAAAACTAGCTGCAAATAAGAAAAGCAACTAGAGCCTATCAAATCTAGTAAATAGCTAAATTAGAAAATGATAACCTTTTAGGAAACAAAATACTCAAGGGAATAGGAAATCATATTTTCCAAATCTTGAAACTTGTTAAATCTCAAAGCTTGTAATCTTGCAAGCTTTCCAAGAATGTAAGTTTCCCATATCTCAAAATCAAGTAAGCTTGGCAAGTTTCCATTCCGCCAAAACACCTCCTTATTCACGAAAACTTTCCGTATTTTGCACTTATGAAACTTCCACTTATGAATCTTCCTAAAATAGCCATCCTCAAAATTTCCTGCTAATCAAATTTCCTGCTAATTTTTGGATTGCATCAGACACTCCCTGTTGAGAAGAATTCACCCTTGAATTCGATACATCATCCTCAGACAAATCTTCTTCGCTTCCTCGTTTCCACCATACAATCTTGTAGGGATTTAGATGATTTGTGAATATAATATGTAACTTGGTCGCGGTAGACTCCGGTTGGATGTTCTCACAACTGTTGTTGTGGTAAACTATTTTGGCCACCGTACATGTAGTATGGAAAATAATATTTTTGAGCCAACCATTTGAATTGTCTTGAGGTGAAATCATTGCCTTTCGAATGACTGAGGCGTTCTACTATTTTATCCTCGTCCTCGTCCTCATACTCATCATAAATGGGTTGTAGTTCTACTATTTTATCTTCATTATCATCCTCATACTCATCATAGATAGGTTCACCTTGGTCTTCATCGTTCGCTTCTATAAGTAATGGCTCTCTCTCTCTCTCTCTCTCTCTCTCTCTCTCTCTCTCTCTCTCTCTCTCTCTCTCTCTCTCGAATTCTGTAGTTGTTGATAAAGATATTGAAAGTCAATAAAAGGAAAGAAGGCTTCCATCATTTTCTTCTTCATCTTCTCCCAAGTATTGATTTAGATTTTGCCACTACGGGATCGTGTGACTTCCAATTGTGTCCACCATGCCGAGGCTCGTCCCTGTAGACACCCTCATTTTGGTACACTTTAACCAACAATAACCTAATATATTGATCCGTGGAATTTCATTAGTAAAGTATGCATCCTCAAATTTTCTGAAAACCAAAATGATAAAGAGATGTACCTGGTGAGATGATTACATCCGAAAAAGTGAAAAATACCCTGATTGGTAAATTTAGTGTGTTAAATCCATGTGAGAGCCCCTCTATCATGGATTTATATGTTTTAGGTCATTAATATCTCGATCTGACTTTACGGATCATCAATCGGGACAAAATAAGCTAGGGTCACTTCACAGCCCGGGCCCTAATTCCATTCCGAGACCCGATTTTCGTAAATCGCCAGATCGAGGGCAAATCTTGACCTGGGTATCTTTCTTTACCAATAATTTGTGATCATTTAATCAAAATTAGATTGTTCAAGATTGATTTCAAATCCGGATTAAACATCAGATCACTTAATTGAGCAAAAAAAAAACCAACGAAAAGCCACGGATCAATGCGGGTGAATGAGAGCCGTCGAAATAATTTAACCAAATTATCAACAACAATGCTTTCAGTACTTTAATTGTTGTCAAATTCATATTTCAAAGGTTAGGATCAATCATCAAAAATTGATCAAGTTGGTTGGACCAATCGAATTGTCAATTTGATCAACGGTTGAAAAAACGATTCGCTGTTAAAAACCGACGGCTCTCATTTGACGGAGAATTTAAATCTGGAATTTCTATGGAACTATTGGGCTCAAAATATCAAGGAAAAATCAGGGAAAACGGGAAGGAAATTTCAGAGATAGTTGCCCAATCTTACAAAATCTCTCAAAATGTGCAATTTCCTCTAATTTTCTCTCTCCATTCACTCTCTCCATTCACTCTCTCTCATCAACTCATGTTTTTTTTTTCAACTTGGGAAAAAGTGTCTTGCTGGAATATTTCCTAATTTTTAGGATTTGAACATATTTTGAGAGATTTTTGAATTGTTTCCACCAATTGGGATGAAAAAAGGGAAAACTAGTCTATATTACCAATTTTAATAATGTTAGCATATTCTATACAAAGAGACCAACCAAAGGCTTTCTAAACCTTAGCTTGCACGACAAAATTGGACATGATTTGCTGTCCTTCAAGAATTGCCTATCATTAGCAAAGAACATTCTTGTTTGCCTTCATCTCACCCTTGCATGTATAGCTACTTTTGATCTTTTGATCTCACCCTTTATTTGTCTAGAGCCAAACTATAGCAACCCTTGTGCCCAAGTTTAGCATTTTCCTTTGTTCCAAAGACTTGCTAAAATAAAGAAAAGGAATATTCTATTATTCTTCCATCTCATCCGTCGAAATATTACCTAGAATAAGTGGTTAATCTCAGCCATCCAATCTCAATCATTTAAATCCTCTCAATTTGGCAACTCTTGCCTCTCGCTCACCTATAAATACCCCCTCCCTCCCCTCGTCATTTTTTTACATTATTTTCAGCCCTCCCTCCCCCCTAAATTCCGCCCCAAACTTCCCCCTCCCCATCTCTCATTTCTTCTTACCCTCCCTCGGTGGTGGTAGAAACGCGAAGGAATCGAGTCATCTCCGAGGAATCGTCTTCAGCACCTAGAGCAAGGATCGACATCAAGCCTTGGGAGAGGTAGGCCATCATTTTATTCTTCATTTTTTTGGCCCATTTTAATGAACCAAATCTTTTGAAGTCACACACCATTCCTGAATCTAATATATTGTATATGCAAATGCATTGCCTGTGCATGCATCCGTACATCATGTACATGTGCTGTGCATAGACATACAAGCATTTGTTGCATATAACTAAGTGTATCATGGTCAACCATCAAAACACAGTGTGTGCAAATGTGGAGAATAAGCCTACGAACATAAGCTCAAAGAAACAGATCTGCATGCTATGGTATAAAAATTAATGTTCTGTGTGGACCCAAGGCTCGTGGATTGAATACCTATGCTCAAATGACTCATGCATATATGCACATGTGCACATGATGTGTGTATTATTCATGTTAAATATTTAATCGTTTCCATCTGGCTGAAACGTTGAAGTGGCCCGGCACCCCAACAGATCCCAACCCAACTCGGGTTGCACCTCAACAGATCCTAGGCCTAGACCTGACCCAATCCGATTCAGCCCCAACCCACCTGGTTCAATCCAACCCAATCAGAGTCAACCCTGGTTCAATCCCATCCAACGCGAACCTAACCCGGCCCAATCCGGTTCAGCCCCAACCTACACCATAAAGCCGCACCCTAACCCGAACCCCTTCAGCCCCAACCTACACCATAAAGCCGCACCCTGTAACCACAACACCAAAAAATCCTTCCCTGCAACCAAAGAACAATTTGGAACTCTTTCCTAGCATCCAAATGGCAGCAAACCTACCATCTACATGACCGAAGCACAGTGGAACTACGTGTGGCTTGATCCCCATCACGGGATACGTAGGCAACTTGGCACTCCCAAGTTCAGTCGCACCTTTCTCCATCTTTCTCATTCCCTCACACCATTCCTCATCTCTTCCATTCCCTTTTCCACCATTTTCTTTTTCTTAAACCTTTTTTTGCATGATAGATGTTTCTTTTTGTCTAGTTGCATGATTAATTACATGTTTAGATTTCTTCAGTATCATATGCTTGCTAGTTGTTTTGCTTTGTTACTTCGCATATTAGTTATTTTGCATGATTAGTGATGTTTGTTAGGTTTGGAACTCAAAAGAATTCAAAAATCTTAAAGAATCTAAGAACTTATAATAATCTCAGATGAAAAATCCCAATCATAAAGTTCTAGGTTCTAAACTTAAAGATCACACTCTAGGTTTTCAAAATAAAATTCTTAGAATCCAAAGTTCACAAATATACTAAAAATGTAACTTAGGTCCATTGCATTAAATCTAGGTTCATATAGCATAGGTCACTCCACTTCAAATCAATCAATCTAATTCAACTCAAACCGAATCGCAGTAATCTCATGAAATGTTAAAAACACTCACATAGGCACATAGGCATGTAGTTGCATGTAGGATGCACTCCTGGCCCGCATGAGTTTAAACTGTGAACGGCTAAAAAAATTAGAATGCATCTAGGTTAATAAATGTCACATTCACCCCCATGTAGGAATCACATTGAAATTAGATCTTAGGATGCATGTCACATAGTTCGCACATTAATATAGAGTTAAATGAGCCATTTAAAAGAAATTCAAAAGAGTTAACTTTTGGAATTGAAGACCGATTATCGGGCAGGAATGGTGCATGTGGTGGTAATTCTCCATACCTTCCATTCTCGTAACCAGGTAACGAGTCTAGATTTCTGGTCAATTATGGGTCCTAAATTCCTCATCTAGGTGGCGACTCTTTCACTCTCTTTTGCGTGGAATTCGGATTGCCTTAGTGATCCCAAGTTCACGGAAAAGATGAATTAAATCACACCTTGCTAGGCTCGGCGGCTTACCCCTGCCCTTATGGGTACTGGGTTGCACGTTTGTTTGCATCTTATGGCTTGGTTGCTGCCTGCTTGGTTGGGTAATTAAAAGCAATAATAAAAAGCACACGCCATTCGTGTGGGTACGAGAGACAAAGAGAGAGTAGCGCCTTGCGCGCCTCATCCCTCTCGCGGGATCGGGTCCCACAGTTTGGCGACTCTGCTGGGGACCACCTAACTTCATTACAACTTCAAAGGATAACTCATTTGAATTTAATTTAACTGGCTCATAAAAACTCTATCTCTTACATGTTTGCTAGATTAGTTTGTTTGTCTTGTTTTATTCTCTCATCACATCATATTCAAACTTAATTTAACAAAACCTGAAGGCATCATAGATTGCGCAAACTTATTGCACACACTTACATCACTTGCATCTAAACCCTTGCATCTCACATGCACACACATCCTATTTTAGGAACCCGGAGTGTTATCTAGCATGGTTGACTTGGATTTCATCACCTGGTGCCTCTGTACTAGAGAAGCATTCCACTCTTAGCCTAGTACCTTTATGGTGCGTAAACGGATCTCTTGTTCACGTACTGATACGCCGGACACTGGTACAGTATATCGAACATGGATTCGCGCTAAGGGAACTCTTGGCCTTACCCCTAGATTAACCCACACATGCATGTAGTATACGAACACACGTGCATCACGTGTGTAAGCCTAGTTTAGGATATCCTACCCATTTGTGTCTAGATGAGGCCGTAGTCCATCTTCCAATGGTTACGATTGGTCCTTAGGTACACAAACAAAGTCCTGAGTCGAGATCCTCTCTCCACTCCGCTAGATTAGGATTAGGGTTTGATGCCTTCAGGTAACACTGTTAAAATGAATGAAGATTAAAAAAACTTTCCCTTTGGGGTTAGGATCTAAATCCCATCTTTCCTAAGATCTCATAGGATTAGTCATTCTTGATCTATCCGTTGAAAGCAATCCTATGCAATCTCATCTAATCTTTTGATCGTATGCCTTTCATTCTTCTATCATGTGATTCGATCATGTCTTCATACTTTCTCTAAATTGGCAGGAACTTGTCCCAATCTCATGTTTATGTAATCCGATCCTTCTTGTATCCCTCCTCTTGGCTTACAGGCACCATGTCTACTCATACAATTCTTGATTGGATCCGTGGTACATTAAGAGAATCACACATCTATGCCATAAGTGAGCAAGAGAAAAATCTCTTCGGCTACGTGGCAACCATTAAGCTCGATTGGGGATTACTCTATGCCGCATCAGAGTGTTGGGATCCCGATCATCATGTCTTCCGTTTTGGCAACCAAGAAATGTGTCCCACTTTTGAAGAATGGTGTGCCTTATTGGAATATCCTGTGGGTGGCCCTCTGGTGAAGCCATCCTGTGTGCCGGATTATCGTCCTTTGTTCCTTCGCTTAATGAATAATCCAGATGAATCCATGAACTCTTTCATAAAAGGCCAAGAAGTGTCCATGCAACAGCTGATTGACATTTACCCTCCTATTGGACACATTGGTGCTGTTGATATTCAAAAAGCCCGACGTTGCGCTTTGAGATTCTGCTCCTTTGCTAGGTTCCTCACTATCCAGCCTTCTCGCTTTGCGTCAACTGTTCTTTTGGACCTTGTTGATCAAATGGATCGTGGCGCCAATCCAATTCCTACTATACTTGCAGAAACCTTCAATGGATTGGATGATATAGCTCGTCTTCATGCCAGCTCAGGTCCAGCTAAAAATTGCAGCTCCTGTCCATTTTGATCATACGTTGTACACCTTCAGCGAATGGCGTCATGATGTTTCCTTCGATCATAAAAGCGATTGGGCTGATTGGTTAAGTTCTCGCCAACAAGATCAGATTTGTTGGCAAATTCCTGGATTCGAAGAAGCTGTCTTCAACACTGGAGAAGCTAACTACGTTCACCTTCTTGGTCTCAAAAAGACTTCATTTTAGGATTCTGCTAGGATTCTGCGTCAGTATGGAAGGGAGCAATCTATTGTACCTCCCCTTCGTCATTTTTATCCGCCTGAGGATCTCAAGCCCAAGATTGTCAGAGCCGTTTTATCTGCTTGGGATGTCAAAATCATCAAACCTTTAAAGGAGTCAGTTGATGAAGATTATCATCCAAAGAAAAAGTCTAGAAAGAATGTTTAGTCTTTTTTTTTTAGTTCTGTCAGTTTATCTGTGATTTAATAAGAGTGAACCATGTACTCAAGCTTTAATGATTGATCAATAAAGTCCATCTTTCTCTTTCATTATATTCGTCTATGTGTGTATCATCGTCCATTTTTGTCTGTGATTTTAAAAGATGCCTTTCAAATATTTCAGGGAAGTAACACCATAGCTAAGCCTACTACTCCTTGGGTTCGGGTCTCTTCACGATTGGAGAGGAATTCTGTCTCTCTGCCACCCTCTCTGAGAACCCCAGCATCTCCTTCTTTTTCATCCTCACTAATGGCAGAAAACCAGGATAATCCTCCACCTGTTACTGTTACCAATACCCTCACCTTAATTCTCCAGCAACTTCAAGAGCTCAAAGAGGAGAACCGAGTTATCAAAGCCCAGCTTTCCGAGAAGTTGGCGCCGTCGTCTTCCAAAGATAAAGGGCCTATGCACCAAGCAGCTACTTCAGCAACACATGCCCAGCCAGTGTTCATCACTATCCCGGATAAAGCCGAAGAAGACTTAGAAAAAGAGCAGTACAGCGAGGATCACAGTAAGCCTCCTCAGTCCACGGTTGATAAGACAGTTATGGAAAAATTAGAAAGTCTTACCAGGAAAGTTCAAGACATCCAACTTCAAGACCAGGGTGGTTTCAATCCAAGTGATCTTACATTGTTTCCCGAAATTCGTCTCCCTGCCAATTTTCAAATGCCGGATTTTGATAAATATGACGGCGTTGGTTGTCCCGTTACTCACTTGCAGATGTTTACCATCATGTGTCAGCCTCAAGGCTTATCTCCTGAGCAGATGGCTCAATTGTTCCCTGTTTCACTTACTAAAGTTGCTAGGAGATGGTTCATGGTACTAGACAAAACCCGTTATAAGACATGGAAGGACATCGGTGAACAATTCATCAAGCAATTTAAATATGATGATGGGACGGAAATCACCAGAAAGGATTTAGAGAGAACCAAGCAAGACTCGAGGGAATCTTTTCTAACCTTTGTGAAAAGATGGAGGAGACTAGCAGCCCAGATGATGGAGCGCCCTTTTGAGGAAGAGCAGGTTCAAATAATCATGAAAAATATTTTCCCCAAACTCCAATATCACATGTCATTGCAATATTATCCAGACTTCAAACACTTCATCGTGGTAGGCACTCAGATAGAAGAGGCTATGGCTCAAGGTGTATTCAACCGTAGCAACCCAAACATTAGAGATTTTCTCGTTCCAATGCTCAGTCCTCTAGGTCCCAGGAACCTCTAGTGATAGACTATGCCCAATCCGCGACCGCACCTCGGCAACGAACCCAGGTAGAATTTACCCCTCTTCCTATTCCATCTTCACAAGTACTTAAGCAGTGTCTTGCCTCAGGTCGCATAACCCTACCTGCCATCCGGCCTCCCCCCAATCCTCTACCTGCAAATTGGCGAGCTGACCAACACTGTGAGTATCACAGGGGTCCTGGTCATCTTACTGACAACTGCATTGCCTTGAAATTTAGAATTCAGAAACTCATTGATGAGAAAGTCATTGCATTCCAGCCAAGACCCAATGTTACCCAAAACCCGCTACCTGGTCATGCTAATCCTCCTGCTGCCGTTAATGCCATAACCATAGGAGATTCTGAGTTTTGACCCTCTCACCCTCATATGTGCCTTAGAACCCGTTTCTGAACCCCAAATCATCTTCTGTGATCACCTATGAGCCACAAGTCCCTCAAGTTATTACTTATGATGAGCCAGAATTGGATGAAGTTAGACATGTTACAAGGGGCAGAAGAATTTTCAAACCTGCTGAATTGAGAGTCGAAAATCCAGGGGCATTGGCTCGAGGAGAAGAGCCACAATATGTGAAAGACCCAGATGATGAGGTTGTGCAGCAGTTGAAGAAAACTCAGGCCGTTATATCTGTTTGGGGATTGTTGATAGCATCAAAGAAACATAGAGAGGCCGTGTTAAAAGAATTGAATACTACATAGGTATCCTCAGAAATATCTCCGGAGCAGCTGGCTGAAGTTGTTGCTCTAACCCAGGCTGCCAAAGTCATTAGCTTCTCAGATGAAGAGCTGCCTCCTCAAGGTCAAAATCATGCTAGAGCTCTTCATGTCACCATTGTCTGTGAAGGCAAGAAAGTACCATCTGTGTTAGTGGATAACGGATCTGCGTTGAATGTGTGTCCGTTGAGAACTGCCGTTACCTTGGGTTTTGGCCCCACTGATTTTGCCGAATCAACCCTTGGAATCCTCGCATATGACAACACCCGCAGAAATGTGGTCGGGGTCCTTACCACCAAAATTATTGTAGGTGGTCAAGAATTTGAGGTTGAGTTTCAGGTTATTGATATCAAGGCCTCGTTTAATATGCTTCTGGGACGTCCCTGGTTGCATAAGGAAGGTGTTGTTGCTTCAACCCTTCATCAAAAATTGAAGTTCAGCAAAAATGGAAAGTTGATCACTGTCAGGGGTGACGAAGAGCCAGAAATAGGACAAATAACAGGAGAAACTCTGATCCTTCCAGTTGCAAAAGCAGAAGACTACAACTTGAATGGTTTCGCGTTCGACGTTGCTGCTATTTCCTATGAAGAGGCCTCTCGGGAGGAGTTGTGTTTACCTTTTGCCATCAGTCCTGTAGTTGCCAAGATAATGAGAAAAATGAATTACTTTCCTGGTATGAATTTGGGCCGTGATCCAAGCAAGGCATCTCACTGGCGCCCAATCAAAGCAAACCATGGAACTGTCGGTCTTGGATATGTACCTACTGAGGAAGAGGAAGAAGCCATGGCAGAATTGTTGAAATTGAGGGAAGAAATCCGCCGCACCGGAGGGATACTCCCAATGGCTCCACACTCCTTATCGATGAACAGTCACTTTGTCAAAGAAGGCGAGACTTCACCATACTATGGGTTTTCCGAACCATGGTATGACTTGGTGACAGGAATCATGATACCTGGTTTTGAAATATTTAGTGGCCTTGCTCTCTCGGATACAGAACCGCCGGTGCATTATGTTGAGAAAACTGTTGAGGAGTGGTTAGTCTACCTTGAGCCAGACATGTTGGGGTCCTTGTTTGAAGAAGATGAGCCTGATGTAGCTTGGCAGGAGCTGCCAGTTTTAGACAATTATGGAGAACAAGAAGAGACAAACCGTGAAGATGTGCTAGTAGCGGTTATTTAGAGCGATTCTACTTTTACTGAACCTCAGAGTCAGATTGCACCTGCAATAGAAAATCTTTCAAACTGGAGTTCTAATGTTTTTCCTACTTATCTTATTATTAAGTCAAGTCCAGTCAAGTCTGTCAAGTCTGTGTCGATGCCTAGTCCAGGCGAGTCATTTTCTGATTTTATTTTCAATGTGAATCCTGAGCCTGTTCAGGATGAGTCCGATGATGGTGATGTAATTTCCTTTAATCCAATGAAATCTGATTCTCAGTATGTCTCTGTGTTTGCTTCTGACTTTAATAATAATAACACTCCCTCCTCAGACGAGGAAGAAGGGATCGACGAAACTCTCCTTGAATTGCAGCACATGCTCAAACAAGAGGAGGAGCGCCGAGCCCAGCCTCTTAAAGATGAAATCAAAATTATAAACATCGGAACAGAAGATTTAATACAGGAAATACGAATTGGAAATACTCTATCTCTTGAAGAGCGCGATGAATTAATAAACCTACTTAAGGAATATAAAGAAGTTTTTGCCTGGTCCTACAAAGATATGCCCGGGTTGAGCGAAGACATTGTTCAGCACAAGCTACCTTTGTTACCAGGAATTAAATCTAAAAAGCAGAAGCTAAGGAGAATGAAGCCCGAGTGGGTCTTGAAAGTAGAGGAAGAGGTTACTAAGCAGTTGAATGCTGGGTTTCTGCAAGTAGTGGAATATCCAGAATGGCTTGCAAATATAGTACCTGTATCAAAGAAAGATGGAAAGGTGAGAATGTGTGTAGATTTTAGGGATTTGAACAAGGCAAGTCCAAAAGATGATTTCCCTCTACCACATATCGATATCCTGGTAGACAATACAGCCGGGCATGAATTACTATCTTTCATGGATGGTTTCTCTGGTTACAATCAAATTAAGATGGCACCCGAGGACATGACTAAAACCTCGTTCATTACACAATGGGGGACCTATTGCTATCGGGTAATGCCATTTGGTCTTAAGAATGCTGGTGCGACATACCAAAGAGCAGCTACAGCCTTACTCCATGACATGATACATAGAGAAGTCAAAGTTTATGTCGATGATATGATTGTGAAAGCCAAAGAAAGGAGCGATCATATCCCGAATCTCAAAAAGTTCTTTGAAAGAATACTCAAATATCAGTTGCGTCTGAATCCGAGCAAGTGTGTATTCGGGGTTACCTCTGGTAAATTGCTAGGATTCATGGTGAGCCAAAGGGGCATAGAGGTAGATCCTCAGAAGATTAAGGCTATCCAGGAGATGCCGCTGCCTAAAACCGAGAAGGAAATTCGAGGATTGCTAGGAAGGATACAGTTCCTAAGACGATTCATTGCTCATCTTACATCGACTTGCGAACCTATCTTTAAGCTCTTAAAGAAAAATACTTCCAAAGAATGGATAGAGGAATGTCAATAGGCCTTTGAGAAGATAAAGCAAAGTTTGTCTGAACCACCGATAGTAGCACTAGTAATACCGGGACACCCATTGCTGCTTTACTTATCAGTAACAGAAACCACCATGGGTTGTATGTTAGCACATCAAGACCTAGAAACCAAGCATGAAAAGGCTGTATATTATCTTAGTAAGAAGATGTTGGAGTATGAACAGAAGTATACTGTCCTAGAAAAAACCTGCTTAGCTTTGGTTTAGGCTACTCAGAGACTCAGGCATTATCTTTTATCCCATAAGGTTCTGCTTTTGTCAATGATGGATCCTCTGAAGTATCTCTTTGAAAAACCAGCCCTGACAGGCAGGACCGCCAGATGGTTATTGTTGTTATCTGAGTTTGACATCAGCCATGTAACCCAAAAATCAGTAAAGGGTCGAGCCATTGCTGAACAATTGGCAGAAGCACCCCGAGAAGAAAGTCAGCCTTTCAAGCCGATGTTCCCAGATGAAGAGATCATGATAATAGAAGATGAATATCCGGAAACTAGATGGACCCTCTATTTTGATGGTGCGGCAAACCAAACAGGGCAAGGAGTAGGGGCATTGCTTTTGTCACCCCGAAATGAGCATGTTCCCCTTGCCGTCAAGTTACAATTTAATTGCACTAATAATATGGCAGAGTATGAAGCATGCATTGTTGAGCTGGAGGCCGCATTGGCCTTAGGCATAGAGAATCTTGACGTATATGGAGATTCGAAGTTAATCATTTGCCAAACTCAAGGAGAATGGAGAACCAAAGAAGAAAAGCTACAGCCATATCATGAATACTTGGATGTTCTTGCTCAACAATTCCGGTGCATCACTTTCAGTTATTTACCAAGGTTGAAGAATAGATTCGCCGATGCCTTAACAACATTAGCTTCTATGATTGACATACCTCACAATATGAAGATGAGGCCCATCACGGTTCAGGAGCAATGGACTCCTGCATATGTTGATGCTATAGAAATAGCTGCAAGATGTCTCGATGGTAAGCCATGGTATACGGACATAAAGAACTACATCTCAGGCCAGGGGCATCCTAATGAGGCGTCGAGTAAAGAAATAAGGACTTTGCAGAGATTGGCAGCTAATTTTGTCATTTGTGGAGGGGAGTTGTATCGACGGTCTTTCGATGGAATTCAACTCTTATGTGTCACTGAAGATCAGGCAGAAGAAATTCTCGCAGATATTCATGAAGGGGGTGTGGACCTCATATGAATGGAAAGATGTTGGCAAAGAAGATCCTATGTCTGGGATACTATTGGCCAACATTGGAAGCAGATTGTCACACATTTGTGAACAAGTGCTATAAATGTCAGATACATGCAAATCTCATCCATGTACCACCCACCGAATTGCATTCTCTTACCTCTCCTTGGCCGTTTTCGGTATGGGGAATTGACATTATTAGCAAGATTTCTCCTAAATCGTCTAATGGTCACGAGTACATACTCGTTGCGATTGACTACTTCACCAAGTGGGTTGAGGCCGCTTCTTACGCAAAGCTTACATCCGCATCAGTTGCCAAATTCATACGAACCAATATCGTATGCAGATATGGAATTCCCCATGAACTTATCTCAGATAACGGACCTCATTTCAAGAAGGAAGTAATCACTCTTTGCCAAGAATTCAAGATTAAGCATCATAAATCCTCACCTTATCGGCCACAGACGAATGGAGCGGTAGAAGCTGCAAACAAAAATGTCAAGGCCATCATTAGCAAAATGTCAGAAACCTATAAGGATTGGTCGAATAAGCTACCGTACGCCTTGTGGGCTTACAGAACATCAATTAGAACTTCAACTGGGGCAACCCCTTATTCTCTTGTTTATGGGATGGAAGCAGTGCTACCTGTTGAGATCCGTGTACCCTCGCTCCGAGTATTGACTGAGGCTAAGTTGCCAGAAAATGAATGGGCAAATGCCAGGTATAAAGAGTTGAACATGCTTGATGAGAAGAGGTTAAAGGCACTTTACCATGTGCAGGGTTACCAGCGCAGAATAGCCCGGGCTTTTAATAAAAAGGTTAAGGTCAGAGATTTAGAATAAGGCAATCTTGTTCTGAAAGAGAATCGAGCACCAGTGTTTGACCCAAGGGGCAAGTTCAAACCGAATTGGTCAGGACCATACATTGTGGACCAAATCTTACCAGGAAAAGCCGTCAAGCTCCGTAATTTAAATGGAGAAATATTACCAGAAACAACAAATCTCGATCAACTCAAGAGGTTCTATGCTTGAACACCAGAAGGCCGTCTTTTGGCTGAATAAATCCTCAAATCCATAACCCAAGATAAAAATATATATAACCTTTTGCGAACCCTTTTTTAGCCTAAGTAACCTTTTTCTTCGAAAACCCAATATACTAGGGGCATTTGCCCCGAACTACGCGAGACCTGATCCTTACACTGGGGTACGCAGGCAGCTCGGTTAAACCGAGTTCGGTCGATTCAAAAAAAGAAAAGAAATTCAATCATTCCAAAAAAAAGGGACAAGTTCCAAAAGAAGAAATTTAATCATTCCAAAAAGAAGTTGAAAAGAAAAAAGAAAAGAAAAAGAAAAAAATTCATGCAAAAAGAAAAGAACAGAAAAATTAAAATACCTTCAAACTAGGGGCATTCGCTCTGAACTACGCATGACCTGATTCCTACACTGGAATACGTAGGCAACCTGTTCACAGGTTCGGTCGAAATTCTTGCAAAACCTTAAGCCATTCTTTGAAAAGCCCTACCTCACCTATAAAGTCCTTTTGGTGTTCAAGTAAAAAAAAAAAAAAAAGAAAAAGAAAAGAAAAGAAATGGAGCTTGAAGATCCGCTAGATTGAAAACTTGAAAAGGCGATCTAGGCAAAATTTAGGATCATTCCCCTGCTAAGTTGAAAACCTGAAAGGGCGGCTTAGGCAAAAGTTAAGGGGGTGGCTTGCTGAGTCGAAAATCTGAAAAGGCGATTCAGGCAAAAGTTAAGGCCGAGCGGTCCGCCAAGTTGAAAATCCAAAGAGGGAGACTTGGTCGTGGTAAGATTGGGTTCATGCCGGAAGAATTACATCGATCTCTGAAATCACAGTAGGTCAGGCAAAAATAACAATGATTCCTGAAACTAGGGGCATTAATTTCTAGCAATTGGAAAGTTGATAGAAAGATATATGAAGTATTACTGTCTTAAAAATAAGTGAAGATGTTTATCAATGGAGAAACATTCTTTAAAAGAGGCTAGCCTAACCAAAAAGAAAAATAAGTCAGAAGCATCACAGGATTACTTGAGTAATATTTCTTACTTTGTCATTTTATTGCATGTACCTGTGGTTTTTGTTAATTGTAAAAATAAAAAATAATTTTTTTTTTTTACGAATTCTATTTTAAGAATTGTTGTAGGGTGCAATCGCTCTGAAAACAGGTTCATTAACAGGTTCTGAGAAACTTGGAAGAAGCAGGACTGTCATGAATGTCAAAAGATCTTTGAAGAATACCTCTGATGAAAGAATAGAAGGAGGTCAGAATGCCTTAAGCTGGGGCTGGTTGCTAATGAAGTGGCATCTCAAATTCGGGCCTTGAAAGTCCTTTATTATATGGTGTTATTAAATTCTTTGCTTCCAAAGTTCTTAAATGAAGATTTTGATTTCCTCTTTCTGATAATCTTTGTCAAAACTCAAATTATCATATCTCTTATTCGCTTTGAAGCATCATACAAACATGATGTCTCATTTCCTTAGAATCCGTATAAATACGGTATTTCACTCTCTCTGAGTCCATTCCAAAATGGTCTCTTATTCTCTTTGAGCATCATACTAATATGATGTCTCATTTCCTTGGAATCCGTAAAAATACGGTATTTCATTCTCTTTGAGTCCATTAAAAATGGTCTCTTTTTCTCTTTGAGCGTCATACAAATGTGATGTCTCATTTCCTTGGAATCCGTAAAAATACGGTATTTCATTCTCTTTGAGTCCATTAAAAATGGTCTCTTTTTCTCTTTGAGCGTCATACAAATGTGATGTCTCATTTCCTTGGAATCCGTAAAAATACGGTATTTCATTCTCTTTGAGTCCATTAAAAATGGTCTCTTATTCTCTTTGAGCATTATACAAATGTGATGTCTCATTTCCTTGGAATCCGTAAAAATACGGTATTTCATTCTCTTTGAGTCCATTAAAAATGGTCTCTTATTCTCTTTGAGCATCATACAAATGTGATGTCTCATTTCCTTGGGATCCATACAAATATGGTATCTCATGTTCCTTGGGAATCGTGCAAATACGGTATCTTATCATTTCTTAGTCCATTTATAAAAATGGTCTCTTATTCCTCTTTGGGATCCATACAAATATGGTTGCTCATTTTTTTGGGAAACTGTACAAAGACGGTGTCTCATTCTGATATCTCTTTCCCTTTGGGCCCGCACAACTACGGTGTCTCATTCTTGTTGAGTCTGTACAGATACGGTCTCTTAGCCCTTCGAACCCGTACAAATACGAGGTCTCATTCTTTTTGAATCCATTCGAAATGATATCTCATGTCCTTTGAATCCATACAAATATTGTATCACATTTTATCTGAGCATGTGATGCTTCGTTTCCTTTAAAAATCTTTCGAAAGTCATCCATTATTCTCTCTAAAACCATTTGAAAATGGCGTCTCATTTCGTCTGAAACCGTTCAAAAACAGTATTCTTTTCTCTCCGAAAATCCGTTTGAAAATGGTATCCCATTCCTTCATTGCCCGTTCTAAAACGGCGCCGCATCATAATCATCTTTTATTCTTGATTGCAAGATTTTTGCACCCAGAGTAAATCTGATTCTCCGTTATTCTAAACTGCCATCTCATGGTGTTTTAGAGTAAATGATTTTTTGATAGATGTTCAAATTCTAGGATTTCATCTAGGGTGTTGCATTATGTTAGGTCGCATGCATTCGCATTTAGGTTGCATCTTGTCTAGAGGGTCCTTTGTTGGCTAAAGCTACGCAAAATGCTGTTGTCTCTTTTGCTTTGGCATCGGGTTACTACGTCACCACTGCCAAAGAGGGGTATCTGTAGACACCCTCATTTTGCTACACTTTAACCAACAATAGCCTAATATATTGATCCGTGGAATTTCATTGGTAAAGTATGCATCCTCAAATTTTCTGAAAACCAAAATGATAAAGAGATGTACCTGGTGAGATGATTAGATCCGAAAAATTGAAAAATACCCTGATTGGTGAATTTAGTGTGTTAAATCCATGTGAGAGCCCCTCTATCATGGATTTATATGTTTTAGGTCTTTAATATCTCGATCTGACTTTACGGATCATCAATCGGGACAAAATAAGCTAGGGTCACTTCACAGCCCGGGCCCTAATTCCATTCCGAGACCCGATTTCCGTAAATCGCCAGATCGAGGGCAAATCTTGACCTGGGTATCTTTCTTTACCAATAATTTGTGATCATTTAATCAAAATTAGATTGTTCAAGGTTGATTTCAAATCCGGATTAAACATCAGATCACTTAATTGAGCAAAAAAAAACCAACGAAAAGCCACGGATCAATACGGGTGAATGAGAGCCGTCGAAATAATTTAACCAAATTATCAACAACAATGCTTTCAGTACTTTAATTGTTGTCAAATTCATATTTCAAAGGTTAGGATCATTCATAAAAAATTGATCAAGTTGGTTGGACCAATCGAATCGTCAATTTGATCAACGGTTGGAAAAACGATTCGCTGTTAAAAACCGACGGCTCTCATTTGGCGGAGAATTTACATCTGGAATTTCTATGGAAATATTGGGGTCAAAATATCAAGGAAAAATCAGGGAAAATGGGAAGGAAATTTCAGAGATAGTTGCCCAATCTTACAAAATCTCTCAAAATGTGCAATTTCCTTTCATTTTCTCTCTCCATTCACTCTCTCTCATCAACCCACGTATTTTTTCAACTTGGGAAAATGTGTCTTGCTGGAATATTTCCTAATTTTTAGGATTTGAACATATTTTGAGAGATTTTTGAATTGTTTCCACCAATTGGGATGAAAAAAGGGAAAACAAGTCTATATTACCAATTTTAATAATGTTAGCATATTCTATACAAAGAGACCGACCAAAGGCTTTCTAAACCTCAGCTTGCACGACAAAATTGGGCATGATTTGCTGTCCTTCAAGAGTTGCCTATTATTAGCAAAGAACATTCTTGTTTGCCTTCATCTCACCCTTGCATGTATAGCCACTTTTGATCTTTTGATCTCACCCTTTATTTGTCTAGAGCCAAAATATAGCATCCCTTGTGCCCAAGTTTAGCATTTTCCTTTGTTCCAAAGACTTGCTAAAATAAAGAAAAGGAATATTCTATTATTCTTCCATCTCATCCGTCGAAATATTACCTAGAACAAGTGGTTAATCTCAGCCATCCAATCTCAATCATTTAAATCCTCTCAATTTGGCAACTCTTGCCTCTCGCTCACCTATAAATACCCCTCCCTCCCCTCGTCATTTTTTTACATTATTTTCAGCCCTCCCCCCCCCCCTAAATTCTGCCCCAAAATTCCCCTTCCCCATCTCTCATTTCTTCTTACCCTCCCTCGGTGGTGGTAGAAACGCGAAGGAATCGAGTCATCTCCGAGGAATCGTCTTCATCACCTGGAGCAAGGATCGACATCAAGCCTTGGGAGAGGTAGGCCATCATTTTATTCTTCATTTTTTTGGCCCATTTTAATGAACCAAATCTTTTGAAGTCACACACCATTCCTGAATCTAATATATTGTATATGCAAATGCATTGCCTGTGCATGCATCCGTACATCATGTACATGTGCTGTGCATAGACATACAAGCATTTGTTGCATATAACTAAGTGTATCATGGTCAACCATCAAAACACAGTGTGTGTAAATGTGGAGAATAAGCCTACGAACATAAGCTCAAAGAAACAGATCTGCATGCTATAGTATAAAAATTAATGTTCTGTGTGGACCCAAGGCTCGTGGATTGAATACCTATGCTCAAATGACTCATGCATATATGCACATGTGCACATGATGTGTGTATTATTCATGTTAAATATTTAATCGTTTCCATCTGGCTGAAATGTTGAAGTGGCCCGGCACCCCAACAGATCCCAACCCAACTCGGGTTGCACCTCAACAGATCCTAGGCCTAGACCTGACCCAATCCGATTCAGCCACAACCCACCTGGTTCAATCCAACCCAATCAGAGTCAACCCTGGTTCAATCCCGTCCAACCCGAACCTAACCCGGCCCAATCCGGTTCAGCCCCAACCTACACCATAAAGCCGCACCTAACCCGAACCCCTTCAGCCGGATCCTAATCCGCACCCCTAAGCCGCGCCCCAACACTAACCCGAGCCCAATCCAAGCCGCACCTTACTTAGCCTTGATCCAAACCCTCGGCCCATTGAACTTTGACCTGAACATCGCAGCCATCTTAGCCTTGGCCCTAACCCTCGGCCCTACTCCTACTCATGTCCCACTTAGCTACCCAACCCCCACTAGCATTAGACCATCCACATAACCACATACATCCTATCACCAAACCTCATATCCACATACCCATCTCCCGTTTACCCATATACTCATGCTCATCAACATACATAGACCATTCAGCTATCTGATCCCATCCCCCACATACCCTCGACCAATATCCCTTCAGATGATATATTCCCTACCCATCACAGCTATGTTCCACCAAGCCATACTCCACCAATCTATAATCCATCCATCCAGCCCACCTAAACCAACCGAGCCATGATACCCAAACCCAATTGGTCTGACTTCCAACTTGCTCCCAAACCGGTCCAACCTGGATCTGCACCGTAAAACCCATCCAAACAGCAGCTTACTCCCCACTCCCTGCATCCAAACCGCAGCCATAATACCTTCCCTGCAACCAAACAGCACTCAGGAACCATTTCCAGCAACCAAACAGCACTCAGGAACCATTTCTAGCAACCAAACAGTGCCCAGAAACCATTCCCTACAACCAAAGAACAATTTGGAACTCTTTCCTAGCATCCAAATGGCAGCAAACCTACCATCTACATGACCAAAGCAAGTGGAACTACGTGTGGCTTGATCCCCATCACGGGGTACGTAGGCAACTTGGCACTCCCAAGTTCAGTCGCACCTTTCTCCATCTTTCTCATTCCCTCACACCATTCCTCATCTCTTCCATTCCCTTTTCCACCATTTTCTTTTTCTTAAACCTTTTTTTGCATGATAGATGTTTCTTTTTGTCTAGTTGTATGATTAATTACATGTTTAGATTTCTTCAGTATCATATGCTTGCTAGTTGTTTTGCTTTGTTACTTCACATATTAGTTATTTTGCATGATTAGTGATGTTTGTTAGGTTTGGAACTCAAAAGAATTCAAAAATCTTAAAGAATCTAAGAACTTATAATAATCTAAGGTGAAAAATCCCAATCATAAAGTTCTAGGCTCTAAACTTAGAGATCACACTCTAGGTTTTCAAAATAAAATTCTTAGAATCCAAAGTTCACAAATATACTAAAAATGTAACTTAGGTCCATTACATTAAGTCTAGGTTCATATAGCATAGGTGACTCCACTTCAAATCAATCAATCAAAATCAACTCAAACCGAATCGCAGTAATCTCATGAAATGTCAAAAACACTCACATAGGCACATAGGCATGTAGTTGCATGTAGGATGCACTCCTGACCCGCATGAGTCTAAACTAGGGGTGGGCATGGTTCCGGTTCGAACCGAGGAACCGAACCGAACCGGCACATATGGTTCGGTTCGGTTCGGTTCTATATGTATATGGTTCGGTTCCGGTTCCGAAATCCGGGAACCGGTGCAAATTCGGTTCGGTTCTGGGTTTCGGATTCCGGAACCGAAAACCGTACCGAGAACCGACCCTCACCTTAAGTCCTTAAAATCACCCCACGCCCATTTGATAAAATCACCCCACTCCTCATTTGATAAAATCACCCCACGGCATTTTAATTCACCCCCTTTTAACTTATAAGTTTTAACTAAAAACTAAAAACACAACAGAAACTCAGTTGAGAAGGGTTGTCACTTGGTGAAGGGCCATTGGTGAAGGTTGGGTAAACCCAGAACCGAACTGAACCGAACCAATTATATATGGTTCTGGTTCGGTTCGGTTCCATACATATATGGTTCGGTTCTGGTTCCAATTTCAGGGAACCGAATATATATGGTTCGGTTCTGGGTTTAGCCCAAAACCGAACCGAACCGAACCATGTCCACCCCTAGTCTAAACTGTGAACGGCTAAAAAAATTAGAATGCATCTAGGTTAATAAAGTTCACATTCACCCCCATGTAGGAATCACATTGAAATTAGATCTTAGGATGCATGTCACATAGTTCGCACATTAATATAGAGTTAAATGAGCCATTTAAAAGAAATTCAAAAGAGTTAACTTTTGGAATTGAAGACCGATTATCGGGCAGGAATGGTGCATGTGGTGGTAATTCCCCATACCTTCCATTCTCGTAACCAGGTAACGAGTCTAGATTTCTGGTCAATTATGGGTCCTAGATCCCTCATCTAGGTGGCGACTCTTTCACTCTCTTTTGCGTGGAATTCGGATTGCCTTAGTGATCCCAAGTTCACGGAAAAGATGAATTAAATCACACCTTGCTAGGCTCGGCGGCTTACTCCTGCCCTTATGGGTACTGGGTTGCACGTTTGTTTGCACCCTATGGCTTGGTTGCTGCCTGCTTGGTTGGGTAATTAAAAGCAATAATAAAAAGCACACGCCATTCGTGTGGGTACGAGAGACTAAGAGAGAGAGTAGTGCCTCGTGCGCCTCATCCCTCTCGCGGGATCGGGTCCCACAGTCCCCTCAGCTTCAAAGCCATAAGTTGGACTTGCTTGTGGTTTGGAACCCCTTTGAACTCGAATATTCTTTCCACCGTGCTTAACCAATCCAAGAACTCTTCCGCGGACAATCCACCATGGAACTCGGGCATCTCTATTTTTAGTCTGGATTCCCAACTGTGGTTGTCTCTTTCAAGCGAGTTCATTGAAGCCTCAATTTGCACCCTGTCATGGAAAGGGTTCAGGCGGGTTTCATCTTCCTCTTCGGTTTCTTCATCATGGCCAGAAGTTTCCAAGTCAAGAATCCGGGCCTTCAAGTCTCGACTTGTCTTCGAAGCGTGGCTAGTTTGTCTCGTGTATCAATCTCCGCCATCGGAACGGTATGAGCGCCTCTTCTTTTAGGTGGCATGATCAATCCGCCGCCAACCGCAAGAATGAGATAGCTCTGATACCAATCTGGCGCAGCCCAAATAACAAGATCAAACAAAACCAAGAAAGAACAAGTAATAAGAAGAACTCGTACGTAATCTCACGTATGTGTAGACACCCCATTTTGACCGAACCCTTAATAGCCATGTTTGATTAAAACCTTATCAAATCAGTTTAAATCAGTGATTTAAACTTATGATATAAATCCCTCTCTGCCTTACTTTTACTTTCTATACAGTCATTTTCCGTTTGATTTAAGTTAACCTGATCGTGAGTAGTTGCGAGTTCCATTCGAGCCGTAAACAACTTACAACACCGATCAGGTTAATTATCGTTTATTTTTGTTTTCTTTTATAAATTCATTCTATTAAGCATAATCTAACAAGGGAAATAAGATCAAATCCTTTTATTTTAAATCCTTCCAAAATGCGAATCTAAGTTAAGAGACCGGATTAAGCCGGACGAGAGGGGTGCTTAATACCTTCCCCAATTGTAACCACAACCCTTACCTGGACATCTGTAATGACCATGCCTTAAGCAAACAAAGTAAAATATAAGGTTCTAGGCCCAGAGCAAAGGAACCCATGATTATTATTCTTCCAACGAAATTTGAGTCATTACTCATTTCCTTGGAAGAATAGACACGGGTCCTAGGGCCTAACTTAGGTGGCGACTCTGAATTTCTCTAACTTGCGAAGTTAGGACTACGGTCCCGAGTCCGCAAGTAGCGTAGTTCAAATAACACCCCTACGTAAAACCCGATTGTGGTGATCCCCTGTCGTCCTGCACAAACACGGGAAAAAACTGGCTCCTATAGAGGGCTATTTATAGTGAGGGCTTTGGGTGTTAGTTTACCTTTTACCCTTTAGGACAGGTGTCAACCTGCTAGTGGACTAACCTTACCCTTGTTTTCATACCCTTGGACAGGTGTATGATCATGGTTGGGTGACATCCATATTTGGTCCTTCCTTTTTAGGTTGCAATGACCCTAATACCTTTCATGGGGTGATGGCTTTACGGGTGTATGATCATGGTTGGGTGACATCCATATTTGGTCCTTCCTTTTTAGGTTGCAATGACCCTAATACCCTTCGTGGGGTGATGGCTTTACGGGCATGCATTGGCGCCATGTGTCGAGCAGCCTTCTTTTATACCCCATCATTTGCCCCCTAGTTCTTCGAGTCATTGTGATGACTTGGAGAAGTTTTATTGGGTGTTTATGCAAGATATGGCCTGAGTTCTGACCCCTTCTGTTCTGATCAGCTTTCTGCGAGCTGGAGTTTGTCATGTCGGCTCCGGACGAACTGTGTGCCAAACTTTTGGTTTCTTCATTTAGATCAGCTGAAACTTCAGACCGGCTTTGGACGATCTGAGGTCACTCAGGTCAACACCAGATGGACTAAATATAAAATATTTGGTTTCGTCACTCAGATCAACCAAAATTCTTCAGATCGGCTCCGGACGATCTAATTTTTCTTGCGCAATGTATTGTTTCACGTTCAGTACGGCTTCAGACGATCTGAATTTTGTTGTTTAGTGGATTGCGTAATCTCTAGTACGGCTTCAGACGATCTGAATTTTGTCGTTTAGTGGATTGCGTCATATTGAGTACGGCTTCAGACGATTTAGTGGATTGCGTAATATCCAGTACGGCTTCAGACGATCTGAATTTTGTCGTATAGTGGATTGCGTCATATCCAGTACCGCTTCAGACGATATGAATTTTGTCGTTTAGTGGATTGCGTAATATCCAGTACGGCTTCAGACGATCTGAATTTTGTCGTTTAGTGGATTGCATCATATCCAGTACGGCTTCAGACGATCTGAATTTTATCGTTTACTGGATTGCATCATATCCAATACGGTTTCAGATGATCTGAATTTTGTCCGAACTACCATAGTTGGTAGTTTTTGGCCAAGGTGATTTTTTTGACCCGTTTCTTCATTTTTCGGGCCTTAATTAAGGTCCTGCCACGTGGCGGGACCATAGCGGGGAATGCGAAAAGTCTTCTGACAGCCTCGTCTATAAAACGGGTTGTGAAGCTCCATTTTTTCATTCTAACATTCGTTCTTTCTTTTACTCTTCCAGTGCGGTTTGTCCCTTCTGTGCAGTTCGATCCGGCTTGCTTGAGATCGGGGTCATACCCTTCCATAGGTAATTCTCTAGATCGTCTTCTTGTGTTACAACTTTTTTCTTCCTTCCCTTATTTGTAGTAGTTCTAGTTCGGGCGTTAGGTCAAGTTCGTTTGCAGAAGAATCCTCCTCTTCGACTGAGTTTAGTTCGGGTTCGTCTGAAAGGATGAGATCCGATTCAAATCTAAGAGGAGGCCAAGCCATGGCTATTAGTCAGGATATGGTGGTTGTAGACGTTGAGGGTAACGACGAGGAGGTAGATATAGGCTCAGATGAGGTCATTCTGGACTTGAATTTGAGTCCTGTCTGGGTTGAGAATCCGGACTACCCAACTTATGATAGTGATGAAGGTGAAGGGGAGGATGGAGGGGACGACCTTGATAGGAGAACATCTGTTTCCCGCACTGGGAGCAAGGTGACTAATTTCGTGGCTACGGCCAGGATGAAGGGCGGTCCCAGAGAGGGCACCGCAGCTGCTGGGAGGAAAACACCCTTGCTGCCTCCCGGCTCGGCGAGAAATACGAGATCGGTACTGCATTCCAGATCAGTTCATTTTTTAGAGTGGCTATAGAGAGAGATAGGGCGTGTAACGACTGTGACTTATGTGTATACGAAGAGGCCATGAAGGACGGTTTTAGGCTACCCATTAATTCCTTCATAGCCGCAGTGTTGAGATTCTACAGCCTGGCCCCGGCTCAAGTGGCGCCGAATTCGTGGAGGACTCTGGCTAGTTTTGCCTATCTTGTGCGGTTCCGTCTTCAACGAAACTTATATGTGCCTCTCTTTAGAAGGTGTGCTAATCTGAAAAGCCATCGATTGGGAGGTTGGATTTATATCAGCCAACGACCTGAAGTGAACATGATCACCTGCATTCTGACCTCAATACATACTTGGAAGAACAAGTTCTTTTATGCCTGTTCTGAGGAGGGGTGGTCGATCTCAACTAATTGGTCTTTTGTGAATACTAAGATCGTGAGTCGTAAACTGGCCTTAGATGAAGAGGACGAAGTGACTCTAGGAATGATCCGTGATGAGATTTGTCAAAACGGTCTCATCCATTGCTCAGAGTTCGCCAGAGAGGAAGTTTTGGTTGAGGTCGGGATTAGTGTCGCCTCCCGAGAACGTAGGTGTCGTATGTCGTTCTCAGTTACTTACTCTTCTTTCCTTTGGTTTTTTAGCTTCGACCGATCTCATATACTCCTTTTTTTTTGTAGAGATGCAGAAGTAGTCAGCCTGGAGAGGGTGCGTCATTCCGTCCTTGGGACGGTTGGTGGCCAAAATAGGAAGGCGTCGGAACCGGTTTCCCCTACCGCTCAGGATAAAGGGAAGTTCGTCCTGGGTGACAAGGGCGGCAAAGCTCCCAAGTCCACAAAGGTGGTTGAGAGGTCTTCGGCCTGTCAAACTGTGTGACCCGATCCCGCGAGAGGGTTGCGATGCGACCCGCCTCCCTCTCTCTTGGTCTCTCGTACCCACGCGAATGGCTTGTGCTTTTTATTATTGATTTTAATTACCCAACCAAGCAGGCAGCAACCAAGCCATAGGGTGCAAACAAACATGCAACCCAGTACCCATAAGGGCAGGGGTAAGCCGCCGAGCCTAGCAAGGTATGATTTAATTCATCTTTTCTGTGAACTTGGGATCACTAAGGTAATCCGAATTCCACGCAAAAGAGAGTGACATAGTCGCCACCTAGATAAGGGATCTATGACCCATAATTGACCAGAAATCTAGACTCGTTACTTGGTTACGAGAATGGAAGGTATGGGAAGTTACCACCACATGCACCATTCCTGCCCGATAATCGGTCTTCAATTCGAAAAGTTAACTCTTTTGAATTTCTTTTAAATGGCTCATTTAACTCTATATTAATGTGCGAACTACGTGACATGCATCCTAAGATCTAATTTCAATGTATTCCCTAATGTGTATCTTGGTTTTCTTAATTTGTTTGAATTTAATCTAAGTGAATATTCTCCTAAAATGCTAATTTGAGGGAAATCCTACATATTTTAATTAAGAATTTATATAAAAAAAACTAATATACAAAACCCCACCATTTGTGTGTCGGGCCGACTCGTGATTGATATGCCATCAAGCATCCAAGCTGCCTACGTACCCAAGCCTCACTGGGATCAGAGTCGACGTAGTTCGGTGCACCTGAACTAACTACTTATGCCTAACTCATCTAGGACACCGACCTAGACTGGATTGACTGTTTTAACAGTTTAAGAGAAATTATTTAATTCAAGTTGAAGATTTTATTATCCTAGGACTTCATCTAAGATGCTATATGGTCATATCTAAGTGCAAGACGTCCCTCAGACTAATGCAGGTTAACCTACATCCTAGGTAACTAGGTTTATCCTAGGGGAAAATTGGGTGACTAGTGTAACTAGACTTATGGCACGGTTGCTATCCATAGCAATCAGTTGTGATGAGGCTGAACTCCCTAACTCTAGGACACCCTAAAACCTAGGACACAACGCGAGGTAAGTGCTCCTAATTGGTTCTAAAGGTCCTTACGAAGAGATACCGTTATCCAACGGTTCCAAAAACATTGATCAAATGATCTTAATTTATTAAGTAAATAATTTTTAATTTTTCAAAGATTTTCGATTCCTAACATCTATGGAATACCAAAGGCTCTATGTTTGGCAAATTCCAGTCTTGAGTTGCATCCATGGAAGGTGAAATAGACAAGAGGGGGGGTGAATTGGTTTTAACACTAAATTTATACCTTTTTCGTTTTAAGTATTAAACCTAATTTGATTTTTCTTCTCTTGATTAGATTTTGGTTAGTTCAATTAAGATCAAATCAAAAGGAAATACCAAACTAAAATAATGAAAATACAAGACAAGGAAAGAACACACTGATGTATAGTGGTTCGGGCAAAGCCCTACTCTACTCTTCTTAAGATCGTCCTTAAGGATTTTCACTATTGTGAGACCTCCACGATGCCTGGCTCCAAGGCGATTATACTCCCAAGGGGTATTAAATGAGGATGCCCTTGACACCTTTACAATGACTCTCCTTCTCCACCGAGTTCTAAGTGCTACTTCTTAGGGTATTAAAGTATGATGCCCTAGCCACCTTTACAATAATAGAAGATGAAGATTTGCTTGGCTTCTCTTGAAAGCTTGATGCACAATGTTATTCATTTGATTTGCTCTCCAATAAAGGTTGCAAGTGAAAAGCCTAAATCCAAACTCAAAAGATTTGCAAGTTGCAAGGCAAGTTTGGGGAGAAGAAAACAAATTCTTAAGCTAAAAAGGTTTGCAAGTGTTTGATTGCTTAAGGATGTTTTTCCAAATATTCAAGAGAGAAAAATAATCATCTTGAAGGTGTATATATAGCCTCTTGACAAAATATGACCGTTTGGGGTTAAAGAAATCAAAAACTAATTTTTAATTCAAAAGCCAACGACTATATTTTGAGCTGTCGCGACGTTCTCGGAGCTCCAATAAATTCTCGGAGTTCCGAGACAATTTCTCGGAGTTCCGAGAGAACGGCCAGAAAATGAAAAAATTCTACTGGACCATTTCTCGGAGTTCCGAGAAAATGGCCAGAAGTTGAAAAATAATACCGGACCATTTCTCGGAGTTCCGAGCTCGGAGCTTCGAGAAAAATCTCGGAGTTCCGAGAAGCCTAAAATCAGCAGACTTTTTATATTTTTGTTGTTATTTGATTTTGGGCTTTTGGAACTCAATTCCTATGATAATTTGGAATGTTATGAGGGTCTCAACATGTTGGTCCACCACATAACCATTCACTAAACCATTTAAGTTCTTAAGTGTTTTTGAAAACTCTTTTGAAAAACCCTTGCCTTGACTTATAAATGTAAAGAGAAAAGATGTACAATGAAATCTAGGTAACCTTAAAACTTCTCTTTAGCCTTGGTCTTCAATTGGTCTTCCATTTTGTGTATGCTTGCTTGAGAGATAATGTGAGCTTCACTTAGCTCCTTTTAACTCTTGTGTGGTACATCTTCAAGCATGACCATGTGGTGTGTTGGTTCCTTCAATGATCAACCTATCTTTAACACAACACTTCAAGGCAAATTGATTAGTATTCAAGAGCATAATAAATTATGTTTAGAATCATCAAAACAAGATAAGAGAGTAGACCCTTGGGCTTACAATCTCTCGCTTTTTGATGATGACAAACAAAATTGATTATGAGGTGTGTGTGGAGTGACATCATAGGCAAGTGAATGCAGGAACTCCCCCTCAATATATGCACAATGATAAATGATAACAATTAGAGGCATATAGTGCATATAGGCAAGTGAATAAATAATCAATTTCAAACTTCTCCCCCTTTCGTCATCGGCAGAAAGGGCGAACTAAAATGTATAGCAATTAGGAGTGAATGAAGATTGAGTTAGGTACTCCCCCTAAATCAATGCTTATGGTATAAAAATATGTAGCCAAGTAATACACATATACCTGTTCATGATCGAGATGTTGACATATTGTCAAATTGTTAGGTATTTTTAATTAAGGTGAAGGTACCTCTCCATCTTAGAGAACTAAGAAGGCTAAGAGTACCAATTGAGTGATTTTTAAGATTAATGTTTGACATCTCATTCATGCAGATACTACCAAATAAGGATGATATATATAAATACTTTATAGATGAGCTGGTGAAAGGCACAAGGTATTTATCTGGCAATTTCTTTGACTTGATCCGCACTCCAAATGTTTAAGGCACTTCGGATATAACATATTCTATCATCACTAAGGGGTTTTGTAAAGATATCAGCCAATTGTTCCTCAGTGTTGATGTATTTTAAGCAAATATCCCCTTTTTGTGTGTGATCTCTAATGAAGTGGTGCATAATCTCAATATGTTTGGTTCTAGAGTGTTGTATGGGGTTCTTTGTCAAGTTTATAGCACTAGTATTGTCACATTTGATGAGAATATTTTCCATTTTAATTCCATAGTCCATCAATGTGCTTTTCATCCATAGGACTTGTGCACAGCACGCTCCAGCTGCCACATATTCTGCTTCTGTTGTGGATAGAGCTACTGAATTTTGTTTCTTGCTAAACCATGAAACAAGTGATTTGCCCAAGAATTGACAAATCCCACTAGTGCTTTTTCTATCTACTCTACATCCAGCAAAGTCTGCATCTGAATATCCAATGAGAGTGAAGGCAGTAAATCTTTCATACCATAGTCCCAGACTTTGGGTTCCTCTTAAGTACTTGAAGATCTTCTTGACTGCCGATAGGTGAGACTCCTTTGGATCCGATTGAAATCGAGCACAGAGACAGACAGTTAACATAATGTCTGGTCTGCTGGCTGTCAAATAGAGTAGGCTACCTATCATACCCCTATACATCTTTTGATCCACAGATTTGCCAAATTCATCATTTTCTAGCTTAGCAGTTGTACTCATGGGAATTCTTGATGTCTTACTGCTATCCATGCCATACTTCTTTAATAACTCCTTTGTATATTTTTCTTGATTTATAAATATCTCATTTTGGTATTGTTTAATTTGGAGTCCTAAGAAGTAGGTTAACTCACCCATCATGCTCATTTCAAATTCATTTTTCATTAGAGTTGCAAATTCATCACACATTTTTTGATTAGTTGAGCCACAGATGGTGTCATCCACATAAATCTAGACAAAGAGGATATCTTGATTTTCTCTTTTGATAAATAATGTTTTATCCACATTTCCCATCTCAAAACCTTTTTCCACTAGGAAGGTGCAAAGCCTCTCATACCAAGCTCTAGGAGCTTGCTTCAACCCATATAAAGCTTTATCAAGCCTGAAGACATGATTTGGATGTTTGTAGTCTTCAAAACCTGGAGGTTGCTCAACATACACTTCCTCTTGGATATAGCCATTTAGGAAGGCACTTTTGACATCCATTTGATATAGTTTAGATCCTTTATGAGATGCATATGCCAAGAGTATCCTAATAGCTTCCATACGGGCAACAGGAGCAAATGTCTCATCATAGTTTATTCCTTACTCCTGATTGTACCCTTGGGCTACAAGCCTAGCTTTATTTCTAGTGATAATTCCATTTTCATCCATTTTGTTTATATACACCCATCTCGTGCCAATGACTGGATGATCACTAGGCCTAGGCACTAGCCTCCACACCTTGTTCCTTTCGAATTGACTCAACTCTTCTTGCATAGCCATCGACCAATATTCATCTTTTTCGGCTTTCTTGATGGACTTAGGTTCTAATTCAGATAGGAACGCCAAGTTGTTACTCACACTTCGATAGCATGATCTAATTCTTACTGGCGATGTGGCATCACCTAAGATTTGAGATTCAAGATGATCTACCAATATTCTCCTATCCCTAGGTAATGAGTCTTCATCTACACTCTCAACTTCCTCACTAGGTAATGTATTACTTGTAGATGCATGAGGATGAGCATTTGTCTTAGGTAAGAGGTGTTCAATAGGTTCATCCTCATCATGTGGCATTTCTTGAGGTGTTGGCTCTCTCTCATCAAATGTAACATGCATGGATTCTTCTACAACTAGAGTTCTTCTATTAAATACTTATATGCCTTGCTGTGTGTAGAATACCCTAAGAATATGTCATCATCCGACTTCTTATCAGATTTGTGTAAGTTATCTTTAATGTTCAAGATATAGCATTTACAACAAAACACTCTAAAATAGCTTATATTTGGTTTCAAGTTTTTCCAAAGCTCATAAGGTGTTTTCTTAGAAATTGGCCTCATAGATACCCTATTTATGATATAGCAAGCGGTGCTAATCGCTTCCGCCCAAAAGTATCTAGGGAGATCATTCTCATGTAACATAGTCCTAGCCATTTCTTGGAGGGTTCGGTTCTTTCTTTCTACAGCCCCATTTTGTTGAGGTGTCCTAGGTGCCGAAAAGTTGTGTTTGATGCCATGTTCATTACAGTAAGTGTCAAAGTCTATATTTTCAAATTCCGTTCCATGGTCACTTCTAATGTAAGATATGGCAATACATTTTTCATTTTGGATTTGATTACACAACTTAAGAAAATTTTCATAGGTTTTATCTTTATGTGCTAAAAATATGACCCATGTAAATCGTGAGAAGTCATCCACAATGACAAACACGTACCTCTTTCCACCTAGGCTACTTGTCTTCATTGGTCCAAAAAGATCCATATGCAGTAGTTGCAAGGGGTAAGTGGTTGAGATTATATTTTTAGGGGCAAATGAGCTTTTCAATTGTTTCCCTAATTGACAAGTTCTACAAATGTGATCTTTGGTGTACTTGAACTTAGGCAATCCTCTAACAATGTCTTTTGAGGAGAGGGTTGAAATGAGATCCATTCCGGCATGACTCAATCTCCTATGCCATAACCAAGAATCTTCACTAATGGCATTAAGACAAGTTACGTTTTGGAGTCTAAGATCATCTAGCCCAATAGTGTAAATGTTATTGTCTTTAGAACCTATGAATTTTACTTTTCCATCTATCTTATTTTTAACAATGCATTTGTTGGGATTGAAGACTACTTCAAAACCATTGTCACACAATTGACTAATGCTAATAAGATTATGAGATAAGCCATCAACATAGAGTACATCATGTATGGGAGAGGTAGAGTTACCTATGGTGCCTTCTCCTTTGACTTTTCCTTTCTTATCATCTCCAAAGGTAACATCTCCACCATCCTTGAGTGATGGGGATGCAAATTGACTGAGATCTCCGGTCATGTGTCTAGAGCATCCACTATCAAGGTACCATGTGTTCTTCTTGTTATGGCTTTTAAGGCATACCTACATATGAATAGCCAAGTGAGATCCCTTAGGTACCCAAATTTTTCTAATCTTGCTAAGTTCATTTATTTTTACTTTAGAGTTCAATTTGATTTTATCTTGTTTAGCATATATGCAAGCAACCGTATAATGTCCTTCTAGACCACAATAAAAGCAAGTTTTAGTACCATTAGAATAAGCCTTTACAAATTTATTTTTATAATTTGACAATGTAGTATTCCATTTATGTCATTTATGTCCAAGTCCACTTTTATCATGTGACAATCTTTGAATATTAACAAGCCTATCCAATTTTAGTGAACCATGTTCAAATTTTTCAAAGAGTTTCTTTAACTCATCATATTCATGAGATAGTTTACTATTTTCATGCTTTAGCTTGTTGTTTTCAATCGATAGTTCTTGTCGATTTTCATTTAAAATCTTGATGGTAGCATTTAGATTATGAATTTCAATTTTATATTTTTCATTTTCATCATCTAAAAATTCATGATCTTTTTTTAACCAACCAAATTCCTTTGTCATGTTAGAAAGAGAATTTTCAAGTGATGCATTTTTATCAAATTCAATTTCAAGTTCATCATGTGCATTTTGTAAGGAATCAAGAACTTCTTTTAAAACAATAACATCATTTAAGGTACTTACCTATTGATTGTCATTTTTGAGGCCATGAAGCAAACATTTTTTGCTATTAAGTAATCTTCTCCATCATTTGGTTCGCCTTCACTTTCATTTTCCTCATCCCATGTGGCGGTCATTCCTTTCTTGCCTTCTCTTCTCTTGAAACAATTGTTTGAGGTAAGCTCATAGTTGAGTGGACAATCCGGGCGAATGTGTCCAAGTTTCTTGCATCCATAGCATCAGGGTTGAGATAATCCATCACCGAGCTCTTCCTTCTTCTTGAATGGAGGATTGGTCCTTCTATTTCTCATGCCTCCCATATTCCTTTGCAAGAACTTGATCCTTCTTGTTAGGAGGGCTACTTCATCTTCCATGTCTTCATTTGCCTCTTCGTTATTACCTACATTGCAAGCAAAGGCAACACCTTTTTCTTTTTCAATTTTATTTTCAATTTCGGGTGCTTTTGTTTTGAAAATCATCTCATGGGTTATCAAGGACCCTATTAGTTCATCTAGGTTTAATGTGTTCATGTCCTTGGCTTCGGTGATTGCGGAAGTTTTGGATTCCCATGATAAAGGTAGGGATCTAAGGATTTTGCCAAGTCCCCTTAGTCCATTAACTAGGTTAGTGAATCTAGTGTACATGTCGGCAATGGTTTCATCGGTTGACATTTGAAAGAGTTCATATTGCCTAAATAGATGATTCATTTTAGATTCCTTAACTTGGCTAGTTCCCCATGTGTAACTTCTAAGGTGTCCTAAATTTTCTTTGCCGAATTCAAATTTGACACTCTATTGAATTCTTCGAGTGACAAAGCACAAATTAGGGAATTCATGGCTTTGGCATTGTAGTTTGAGGCTTGTTGTTCGGCTTCGGTCCAATCATTTAGATTTCTAGTGGGTAATGTATATCTATTATGAATGGCTCTCCACATTTGGTAATCTTGGGTTAAAAAGATTTTCATTTTGGTTTTCCAAAATCCATAATTTGTTTCATCAAAATAGGGTGGCCTAGTGTTTGAGTATCCTTCATGGTGTTGAGGGTAGTTTGCCATTTTTAGAATCTTTTCTCTAGACCGGTTAGGGTTTTAAATAAAGTAGAGATGAGGCTTTGATACCAATTGAAATAGACAAGAGGGGGGGTGAATTGGTTTTAACACTAAATTTATACCTTTTTCGTTTTAAGTATTAAACCTAATTTGAATTTTTTTCTCTTGATTAGATTTTGGTTAGTTTAATTAAGATCAAATCAAAAGAAAATACCAAACCAAAATAAGAATGAAAATACAAGACAAGGAAAGAACACACCGATGTATAGTGGTTCGGGCAAAGCCCTACTCCACTCTTCTTAAGATCGTTCTTATGGATTTCCACTATTGTGAGACCTCCACGATGCCCGGCTCCAAGGCGATTACACTCCCAAGGGGTATTAAATGAGGATGCCCTTGACACCTTTCCAACGACTCTCCTTCTCCGCCGAGTTCTAAGCGCTACTCCTTAGGGTATTAAAGTAGGATGCCCTAGCCACCTTTACAATAATAGAAGATGAAGATTTGCTTGGCTTCTCTTGAAAGCTTGATGCACAATGTTGTTCCTTTGATTTGCTCTCCAATAAAGGTTGCAAGTGAAAAGCATAAATTCAAACTCAAAAGATTTGCAAGTTGCAAGGCAAGTTTGGGGAGAAGAAAACAAATTCTTAAGCTAAAAAGGTTTGCAAGTGGTTGAATGCTTAAGGATGTTTTTCCAAATATTCAAGAGAGAAAAATAATCCTCTTGAAGGTGTATATATAGCCTCTTGACAAAATATGACCGTTTGGGGTTAAAGAAATCAAAAACCAATTTTTAATTCAAAAGTCAACGGCTATATTTGAGCTGTCGCGACGTTCTCGGAGCTCCGAGAAATTCTCGGAGTTCCGAGACAATTTCTCGGAGTTTCGAGAGAACGGCCAGAAAATGGAAAAATTCTACTTGACCATTTCTCGGAGTTTCGAGAAAAATTCTCGGAGTTCCGAGAAAATGGCCAGAAGTTGAAAAATACTACTGGACCATTTCTCGGAGTTCCGAGAAGCCTAAAATCAGCAGACTTTTTATATTTTTGTTGCTATTTGATTTTGGGCTTTTGGAACTCAATTCCTAAGATAATTTGGAATGTTATGAGGGTCCCAACATGTTTGTCCACCACATAATCATTAACTAAACCATTTAAGTTCTTAAGTGTTTTTGAAAATTCTTTTGAAAAACCCTTGCCTTGACTTATAAATCTAAAGAGAAAAGATGTACAATGAAATCTAGGTAACCTTCAACTTCTCTTTAGCCTTGGTCTTCAATTGGTCTTCCATTTTGTGTATGCTTACTTGAGAGATAATGTGAGCTTCACTTAGCTCCTTTTGACTCTTGTGTGGTACATCTTCAAGCATGACCATGTGGTGTGTTGGTTCTTTCAATGATCAACCTATCTTTAACACAACACTTCAAGGCAAATTGATTAGTATTCAAGAGCATAATCAATTATGTTTAGAATCATCAAAACAAGATAGGAGAGTCATCCAAAATTTAGGTAAGATTGCAAATTAACAAATCAACTCATAGCATACGAATCTGAAATGAAGTAAAACTTTTACAGTATAGATAAAATCATGATATTAGACTACTGTAAAAATTTCAAAGGTGTTTATAAAGATTTGATGCCAATTAAAATTCACACACAATTCGGATAAAATCAATGAATCAATTAAAAAGTGGATTAAATGGTATCCTAAAATCATGTACAAATTCCAGTAGATATTAAATAGGTTATATGATTTACTGTCAAAATTTCAAGACCTAATAATTAATGCTCTTCCATAAAATTTATTTTTGAATAAAAAGGGGATTTCGTTTCCTAGGAATTAAAACCCGTTTTTTAAAAAGAAAATTGTGAAATCATATTAAATCTTTGTAAAATCTTTTGAAATTTTTTCACTAACTTTCTAAAGGCCTACACTACTGGTTTGTAGGAAAAAGATTCGAAATTTTATTAATTTAATATAAAAAAGAATTACGAGAAGTAAAACGAAGAAGCGATTAAAAAACAAATAAAAAAACCTTTTTAAAAAAAAAGATTTCATGAGAAATTCAATTTATTATTGAATATTAATTCTAGAGAGTTTCATCAATTTTTAAAACCTTTTGATATTTATTAAAAATGGCTGAAATTTAAAATAATTTGAAACCGGATTAAACAAATTCAAAAACATCCGAAAAGTTTTGGGTGGTCTGAAAATCAAAACGTTGGTTTGCAAACAAGACTTCACAAATTTTGGACATGGTTCGCTATACTTTTGGCTTCGTTCATCAAGAAATAACTCCTTTCGGGGTTATTTTTTGAAAAATAGAATGAATTAAAACGGCCAAACCACGATTGGAAATTAAGTTTTCTGTAGTATTTTATTTTATCGAAATCCCTAAAAATATCAGTTTTTGAAGAAACCCACGTTTTCAAACACTTGCTTTGATAATCCGATTTAAATACATATTGAATAAAAAACGAAAGAAAATTATTATTAAATGGAGAAAAATTAAATTTTTAGTGAAATTTTGGATTTTGAAAATTTATAATCTATATTATAACATACTGGAATTTCAAGAAAAAATTCATTGATTTGATCTATCAAAAGTAAAACCCTAGCATGCTTTTCTACTTTTGACATTACAAAGATAAAGATCCTACCGTTGATCGCGCTCCTTGTCTCTAGGGTGCGTAGATTCGAGGTATACGCTTTGTCGCTCCCTTTTATATGATGAAGAAGACCCAAAGAACACCCCAAAGATCCTTGATGTGTGATTCGTTGAAGAAGAAAAGGGAATTCAAGAATCCCTTTTGTGAAGAACCCTTGAGAGAGATGAACACACTTCAAGAGAAAAATGACGAATTTGGATTTTTTTGAATTCTTCCTATGATTGTTTGCTTTTATTTTTATACAAAAAAAGCTAGAGTTAAGAGAGAAATAGTAGTTTCCAATGTGAGAGCTCCCATTTTTGGCTTGTTTCCAATTTTCCCCTCTTGCTTCCTTTCTTTCTTGTTTCCAAATTGGAATTGATTCCAATCTTAATTTCTTGTCAATTAAGATATGTTATTCTCATTCCACATTGCTTATTTGGAAGAAAACCTTTTTAAGCAATCATTCATCTTTTCCTTCTTTTCTTTTTTATTCTTTTTATTTTTCTTTTAACAAATATGATGTCACCATTGTGACATCATCAAGGTTGTGTGCTCAACTCATGTGGGTTAGCCATGTGGGGCGCCTACTATGGTGGTCGACCTATATGGGTGAACCCATATGAGCTCCATCTTTGTGGGCTTTAGCCCAATGGGCCATTTCACACGGATTTCGGGTTTTTTCCGTAAAAATTCAATAAAATCTTTCTAAATTCAACATTTTATATATAGACCCAACCCATTTGACATTTATGGTGCATCCCTAACACATGATCGAACCATCTTTTTTGGGAAAATAATTTTTCGGACTAAAATGCCCCTATTTGAAAATTAGACATGCAAATGTGACCAAAATACCCTTAAATTGGTTCACCCCTAAATGAAAAAGTTAAAAATCAAAAGTTTTTGTGATCAAACTTCAAAAATAGAAACTTTTAAAGTTGGGTCCTTTTGGTGAGCAATATCAAACATTATCATTTGGTAACCCCTGAAAATACCCAAAATGCCCTTGACACAAAATTTCCAAGTCAAGCAAAACCCCTGAGAAACTCTAAAAATAGCAACTTTTTCAAAATTCACGAAATGACTCGGGATTTCTCAGATGTGGTCCAGGGATCATATGAATCACACTGGAAAAGGCTAAAATACCCCTGGAGTGCAAGAGTAAGAGAAAACCTTGAGAGATCTACATTTAGCAGGTTTCCCAAATCTTACGAAATTACTCATAATTCTTCAGCCGTACCCTCAAGATGGTTTTGGATATATGAGAAATGATAGAAATATCCATAAGATGATGAAAATGTGGAAGCCTCATGAGTTTCTAAAAATAGCAGCTTTTTCAAAATTTATAAAATCATTCAAGATTTCTCAAATATAACTCGGGGGTCAGATGAGACACATCAGGAATGACCAAAATACCCCTGTAGTGTAAAAATGAGCAAAAATGAGGAAAACCCTGAAAATTTTAAAAATAGCAGGTTTTTTCATTTGCTTGGAAACTTGATTTTATATCTTCCGAAGGCCAAAGAACCCCCTAGAGACCTTTAGGATCGCGAATCAACTTCAAAACTCCCATAATGAGATGAAATCTACCCTAAAATGCATGGATGCCTAATCTAATGCTGAGTACGGACTCAAGACTCGATGATACTAGCAAATCTTTCACTTTTTTAAAGCGTAGCAAAATGGGGGTGTCTACAGATGCCCTCTTTGGTAGAGATGACGTAGTCATCGAATACCAAAGCAAAAGTGACAGAGCCATTTTGCGCAGCTTTAATTAACAAAGGACTCTAGACAAAATACAACCTAGACGCAAACATATACTACCTAATGCAAGACCCCAAACGAAGTCCTAGAATTAAAAGGTTGAAAGAATCATTTACTTTGAACACCCTGAGTTTGGTGGTTCAGAATATTGGAAAAAGTGAATTCAATTTAAGAGTGAAAATCACGCAACTTAGAATGAAAAATAATTCCGATGCGGCGCCATTCACAAACGGGCAATGAGAGAATGAGATATCATTTTTGAATGGATTTTGAAGAGAAGGAACAAAGATCGTTCTCAAACGGTTTTTAGAAGAAAATGAGACACTGTTCACAAGCGGGCTCAAGGAGGATAAGAGGCATTCACAAATGAACTCGGATAATGAGGCACCATTCACAAACGGCCTCAAGGAGGATAGGAGACCATTCACAAATGGACTCCGAAAATTAGATACCGTTCACAAACAGGCTCAAGGAGGATATGAGACCATTCACAAATGGACTCAGAAAATGAGATACCGTTCACAAACGGGCTTAAAGGATAAGAGACCATTCACAAATGGACTCGGAAAATGAGACACCGTTCACAAACGGGCTCAAAGAGGATAAGAGATCATTCACAAATAGACTCGAAAAATGAGACACCGTTCACAAACGGGCTCAAGCAGGATATGAGGCTATTCATAAATAGACTCAAAAAATGAGACACAGTTCACAAACGGGCCCAAAGAGGATAAGAGACCATTCACAAATGGACTCAGAAAATGAGACACCGTTCACAAACGGGCTCAAAGAGGATAAGAGACCATTCACAAATGGACTCGGAAAATGAGACACCGTTCACAAACGAGCTCAAGGAGAACTTGAGACCATTCATAAATGGACTCGAAAAATGAGACACCCTTCATAAACGGGCTCAAAGAGGATATGAGGCTATTCACAAATGGACTCGAAAAATGAGACACCGTTCACAAACGGGTTCGAAGAAGATAAGAGACCATTCCTAAATGGACTCGAAAAATGAGACACCGTTCCCAAACGGGCTCGAAGAAGATAACAGACTATTCCCAAATGGATTCGAGAAATGAGGCATCGTTTCCCAAACGGGTTCGAAGAAGATAAGAGACCATTCCCAAAAGGACTTGGAAAATAAGACACCGTTCCCAAACAGGCTCAAAGAAACGAGATAGCTTCGATTGATGAATTCAACAACGAAGAATTTAGAGATTTTTCATGAATTTGAATTTGACATAAGATTAGATTTGATGAATTTTAGATTTTTTTGAAATCAATGAAACCAGGGATAATAGAGATCGCGCCTGATAAAGATATTGGACACTAAGACTTTGACGAATGACGAGACGACAAACCTTAAGAACGAAGAAGCATGACTAACGGGAATGGTGTAGGAACACTTTCATAAAGCTTCAACAAGATTTTTCACAAAGAGACTGTTGGTCTTGTCTTCTGGGGATTTTGATAACTGAAACCTTGATCTAAATACCTGAAATTGGTAATCTAGAACAACGGCTCTCTTGGATACTAACATGAAAAGTGGGATTTGCCTCTTGACAGGTGTTTAGATAAACATTTCTTAACCAGGATAGTATTTAACTAACTGGAAGGAAATTCTGAATTTTAATTGTTCATCTTTCTGAGAAATTGGCTCAACCACCATTGCATCTGAGACTCTTCTAAGCTTAAGGTGCCTTCCTGGGGTATGATCTTCTTACGAGAACTGGGCTTTCTGATATTTCTACTTCTGAATTCTTCTGAGCTGATCTTCTTTGAAATGAAGCTGTTTGACTAGATTCTCGAGCTCTTTCAGGTCCAATCGCAGGGAGCTGACGAGGCCGGGCCTCCTTCACCGAGATAGTTGCATCATCTGGACACAAGGATGACGATTGACTCTTTCTAAAGAGAAAACTTAGATAAAAGACACTACTCAAAGGATTAAGGAGCTCTGAAGGAGTGAACTTAGAATAACAAAGATTGACTGACTATACTGACAAATAGAGTGATGCTTCTGACTTAGTTAATATTTTGTTTGGTAAGTCTATCATTTCGAGGAATAGTTTCTCAATTGGTAAACACTGGACTTCTTCCTTAAAACAGTAATGCCTCAAGGATTTAATTATGACTCCTAAGATTGCTTAGCTTCAATGCCCGCAGTTTTGAGGATGACACTCAAATTTGCCTGAACTTCTGTTAATCTTCAGTCTTGATACCGGCTGCAGCCTTCTTATAATGATTCTCTTACCGTGACTAAGTCACCTCTTCGGGGTTTTTAACTTGGCGGACCGTGTTAGCCTTAACTTTTGCCTGAACCACCTTTCTAGGTTTTCGATCCAGCAGACTATCCCCTTAGCTTTTTGCCTAAGTCGCGCTTTTGGGTTTTCAACTTAGCAGGGGAATGATCTTAAATTTTGCCTAGATCGCCCTTTCAGGTTTTCAGTCTAGCAGATCTTCAAACTCCGTTCTCTTTTTTTCTTTTTCACTTTTTGTGTTTCGGGACCTAGATAATTAATTCTGAACACCATAAGGGCTTTATAGGTAGGATAGGGCTTTTCAAAGAATGGCTTAAGGTTCAACAAAGATTTCGACCGAACCTGTGAACAGGTTGCTTACGTATCCTAGGGTAGGAATCAGGTCGTGCGTAGTTCAGGGCGAATGCCCTTAGTTTGAAGATAAATTGTTTGAAGGTTAATTGATTTTTCTTTTTTTCTTTCTTTCTGGAATGATTGACTTCTCTTTTTTTGGAACTTGTCCCTCTCTTTTTTCTGGAACGATTGAATTTTTTTTCTTTTTTTGAATCGACCGAACTCGGTTTAACCGAGCTGCCTACGTACCCCAGTGTAGGGATCATGTCTGGCGTAGTTCGGGGCAGATGCCCCTAGTTTGATGAGTTTTTAAGGAAATTTCATCCAGGCTCAAAGGGTTAGCAAACCGGTATTCTTTTGACACTAGGTTATGATTTTGGGATTTATTCGGCCAAAGGAGGCCTTCCAATGTTCAGGTTTGAAATTGATCTAGGTTGATAAATTTGCTTTATTATTCTTCTTTCTTTCTTTTTTTCACAGAGTTTAACGGGATTTCCAGGTAAGAGATAATGGATCTTCTTCTTTCAAGATTCTGATAGGTACTTTCGACTTTAATGGAGCAAAACTTGTTCTTTGATATCCTCTATCTATGGATCTGTAACTCTTAATATTTGATGATCGCTTTTCAATGGTTGCTCTTGAACTTCTTATCTTGAATTCGTTGGCTTCATATTATGAATTTAGGAACCGAGGTCATTGACTGGAGATATAAAAGCTGTTTCTAATCCATGCCCCTTGTATAGCATATGTCATTTACTTTCTTTATTCTCTTGAGCTTTCTATCTATGTCTTGCCCCTGTATTGGTTGTAACGCTTCTAGTCAATTCTTTTGTCCTTAAAATGGGTTTGTTGATTCTTCACGCTCTTTAGGAGGGTAATGTATTTCCAATCGGCATTTACTAAATTAAAATTTTTAGTGCCAATGTTTATTATTTCAATTTCTTCCTTGAAAAGGCTCGGCTCGGCGCTCCTCCTCTTGTTTAAGCAATTACCATAACTCAAGGGGAGTTTCGTCGAACTCTTTTTCTTCATTTGAGGAGGGTGTATTATTTTCATTTGAGTCAGAAGCACACTTAAGAAACAAACACAAAGGAGCTATTGGAATTGAAATTTCATTTAAAGAAAGGCTATTACATCCAATGACCTATCCTGAACATGCTCAGGATTCATAACTTTCAAAAATAAGAAGAAAATCAAAAGATGATTGGCCTGGACTAGGCATTGACCTTGAACTCTAGAACTGTAAGACTTGACTCAATAACTAGACTGACCATAATGACTCGACTCAATAAAGAGGTGAAGGACTAAAACTGCAACTGTCTGGCTTTGGAGGCCCGACGAAAGCTGGTTCATGTCTAGTACTCTCAATTTCTGATTCTTCTTCACTGCACCTGGACCAGTGCTTCTCAAGTATAGGGCCTTCTAAGCATTAAAATTGGCAGGCAACACGGCATGGTTCTGCATTGGATTATCAATAATATTCAGCGCTTGTTGGCATGCTAGCCTATGTTCATCAACCAATTTCTAGATTACATGCCTCAAAGTTATGCACTGATCAGTGCTATGCTCCTGTCCTCGGTGAAAATCACAGTGATCCTGCGCCTTTCATGTCTTGGGGAGGGGATTAGGAGGAGGTTTAATGGGAGGTAAATGAATATTGCCTGAAGCCAATTCTCGCTGTAATATGATAGACGGTGGAAACGGGAGAGGGGTAAATTCCTTATTGAGCTTTTGCTTGGGTGTAGCCCCTGACTAATCGTATTTGAATACCATAGGGTTTTGTAGCTCCTTGATATTTTTTGAAGTAAAATTGCCCCTGTTATATGCCCCATGTGTTGTGGCTTCTTTGATTTCCTGACCTGTGGAGACCGGGCTCAATATATTCCGACCCATCATTGTACATTGCTGGTCGTTATTATCGTAAGACTTTCTCTTCATTTGCTCAAACCATGGTTTGCGGTCATCAGGAAAGGTTGGAGTTCCGCCGCTTGACAAAAGATTTTGAGGGTCGAGGAGCTCTATGTCTATAAGGTCTTGAATATTATATTTCAAACTGAGGCATTTATCAGTAGCATAACCAGGACGTAAATGGTAATCACAAAATTCTTTCATTTGGAAGGTCCTGGGAAGAGGATTAGGAACAGGCTCTGGTCCCAATAGTGTTATCATTTTTTCCTTGAGCAACCATTTCAAAGCATCAGGTCACGAGATCGGCAAGTCGGTGAATTCTCTTTTAGGAGTCTCAGATGGTGGTGCCGAGAGACGGAGTTCCTGGTAACAACATCCTGGACTTTGATATTTTTGTCAGCGAAATGTTCAGAACTTTGGGACTGACAATACCAGGTTTTCATTTGTAGCTTCATCTGATGAAATTCTTCTGTTAGCACAGCTATTTGTCTAGAGAGATTCACAATTAGTTCTTCCGAACCCATAACCATGGGGAAGCTAGGACCTTTGCCCTTAGAAACAATAGTGGTTGGACCATATTTCTCAATCAGTTGAGCTTTGATGAATTGATTTTCTTCCTTCAATTCCTTCATCTGTTGGACGAGCTGGGTCAAGGCTTCCATGATGTAAGAGAGCTGGGAATTTTCCATAGAGTCTACCATGAGTATGGAAGGAAAGGATTAGAGACGCTTCCAAAGAAAATGGGGAATTAGCTTCCTCACTGACAGAAAATAGATTCAAACCCAAGAAGTAGTAAGCTTATCTATGGTGACAACTACCTGAAATGGAAACAATGAACACGAGGTGTAAGCTTGAGATTCAAGGAGTGTTTTCTAATCAATGACTGAAAAATGATTGTGGGCTAAGCAAAAAGACCAAGATATAATAATGATGGCAGAACAGTGCAGATGAATGCCCCTAGTATAAGGATCATAAGAATGAACTCTAAAGCGCTTAATGAAATAATCTTGAAAAAGGTTGCCCCTAGAGTAAGAAGAGACTAAAGATACAAGTATGATTAGATCATCAGGATCGGGATTGCATAATCAAAGGATTGAGACTCTGTTCCTGCCAATTAAGGGATGGCGAGATTTGTATGAAGTTATGATCGAATCGTATGATAGAAGAATGAAAGACACATGATCACAAAATTAGATGAGATTGCATAGGATTGCTTTCAACGGATAGATCAAGAATAGACCAATCCTATGAGATCTTAAGAAAGATGGGATTTATATCCTAATCCCAGAAGGAAAGCTTTTAATTTTCTCATATTTTAATAAAGGTAACCTGAAGGCATCAATCCTAATCCTAATCTAGTGGAGTGGAGAGAGGATCTTGACTCAAGACTTTGTTAGTGTTCCTAAGAACAGATCATAGCCATTAGAACATGGACTACGGCCTAATCTAGACACCATTGGATAAGATATCCTAATCTAAGCTCACACACGTGATGCACGTGTGTTCGTATACTATATGCATGTGTGGGGTAATCTAGAAGTAAGGCCAAGAGTTTCCTTAGCGCGAATCCGTGCTCAATATACTGTATCAGTGTCCGGCGTATCAGTACGTGAACAAGAGATCCGTTTACGCACCATAAAGGTACTAGGCTAAGAGTGGAATGCTTCTCTAGCACAGAGGCACCAGGTGATGAAATCTCAGTCAACCATGCTAGATAACACTCCAGGTTCCTAAAATAGGACGTGCGTGCATGTGAGATGCAAGGGTTTAGATGCAAGTGATGTAAGTGTGTGCAATAAGTTTGCGCAATCTATGATGCCTTCAGGTTTTGTTAGATTAAATTTGAGTAAAATGTGATGAGAAAATAAAACATACAAACTAATCTAACAAGTATAAGATATAAGATAGAGTTTTTTTATGAGCCAGTTAAATTAAATTGAAATGAGTTATCCTTTGAAGTTTTAATGAAGTTAGGTGGTCCCCAGTGGACTCGCCAAACTGTGGGACCCGATCCCGCGAGAGGGTTGCGACGCGACCCGCCTCCTTCTCTCTTGGTCTCTCGTACCCACGCGAATGGCGTGTGTTTTTTATTATTGATTTTAATTACCCAACCAAGCCATATGGTGTAAACAAACATGCAACCCAGTACCCATAAGGGCAGGGGTAAGCCGCCGAGCCTAGCAAGGTGTGATTTAATTCATCTTTTCCGTGAACTTGGGATCACTAAGGCAATCCGAATTCCACGCAAAAGAGAGGGACAGAGTCGCCACCTAGATAAGAGATCTAGGACTCATAATTGACTAGAAATCTAGACTAGTTCCTGGTTACGAGAATGGAAGGTATGAGGAGTTACCACCACATGCACCACTCCTGCCCGATAATCGGTCTTCAATTTCAAAAGTTAACTCTCTTGAATTTCTTTTAAATGGCTCATTTAACTCTATATTAATATGCGAACTACGTGACATGCATCATAAGATCTAATTTCAATGTATTTTGTACTGTGTATCTTGATTTTCTTAATTTGTTTGAATTTAATCTAAGTGAATATTCTCCTAAAATGCTAATTGAGGGAAATCCTACATATTTTAATTAAGAATTTATATAAAAAAAACTAATATAAAAAACCCCACCATTTGTGTGTGGGGCCGACTCGTGATTGGTATGCCATCAAGCATCCAAGCTCCCTACGTACCCAAGCCTCACTGGGATCAGAGTCGACGTAGTTCGGTGCACCTGAACTAAGCTACTTATGCCTAACTCATCTAGGACACCGACCTAGACTGGATTGACTGTTTTAACAGTTTAAGAGAAATTATTTAATTCAAGTTGAAGATTTTATTATCCTAGGACTTCATCTAAGATGCTATATGGTCCTATTTAAGTGCAAGAAGTTCCTTAGACTAATGCAGGTTAACCTACATCCTAGGTAACTAGGTTTGTCCTAGGGGAAAATTGGGTGACTAGTGTAACTAGATCTATGGCACGGTTGCTATCCATAGCAATCAGTTGTGATGAGGCTGAACTCCCTAACTCTAGGACACCCTAAAACCTAGGACACAATGCGAGGTAAGTGCTCCTAATTGGTTCTAAAGGTCCTTACGAAGAGATACCGTAATCCAACGGTTCCAAAAGCATTGATCAAATGATCTTAATTTATTACGTAAATAATTTTTAATTTTTCAAAGATTTTCGATTCCTAACATCTAAGGAATACCAAAGGCTCTATGGTTGGTAAATTTCAGCCTTGAGTTGCATCCATGGAAGAGCATTGTGCTCTCAATCCTTGTATAATTTAACACATAAATTATAGTATATTATTGCCTGGCATGATTCTCAAGATTTGCGTGGACAGTTGACCTCGGAGCCAACAACATACTATAATTTACATACTCAAATTATGCAGGAACGATCGCAATTAGTATACGATTATGAATGCGATCTTGGCAGTTAAACCGTCATAGCATAGTCAATTTACAAAGGAAATCTATAACCTCTAGGGTTTCTGTTTCAAAAAATTTTGTGGTTAAATATATGATGACAAATTAGGATTTTCGGAAAGTTTTCACTGACTTTTGTGTTGATTTGCTATTAAGTTGTGATGTATTAACATTAAGCCCAGATTGCTAGGATTACACAGTAACCCTAAGCAATCGAACTCCAAATTCATTACAAATTTTTTAGTAATAAGATATGAATGAGTTTAGACTACTGGAAGAGTTTCATGAATTGGGAGTAAGTTTTGCTATCAATTTTTGAATTTCTAAAATTTCGGTCCGATTGCAAATTAACAAATCAACTCATAGCATACGAATCTCAAATCAAGTAACACTGTTACAGTATAGATAGAATCATGGTATTAGACTACTGTAAAAATTTCAAAGGTGTTTATAAATATTTGATGCCAATTAAAATTCACACAAAATCCGGATAAAATCAATGAATCAATTAAAAAGTAGATTAAATGGTATCCAAAATCATGTACAAATTCCAGTAGATATAAAATAGGTTATATGATTTACATTCAAAATTTCAAGACCTAATAATTAATGCTCCTCCATAAAATTGATTTTTGAATAAAAAGGGGATTTCGTTTCCTGTGAATTAAAATCCGTTTTTTTAAAAGAAAATATTGAAATCATATTAAATCTTTGTAAAATCTTTTGAAAATTTTTCACTAACCTTCTAAAGGCCTACACTATTGGTTTGTAGGAAAAAGATTCAAAATTTCATTAATTTAATATAAAAAAGAATTACGACACGTAAAACGAAGAAGCGATTAGAAAAGAAATAAAAAAACCTTTTTTCAAAAACACAATTTCATGAGAAATTCAATTTATCATTGAAAATTAATTCTAGAGAGTTTGATCAATTTTTAAAATCTTTTGATATTTATTAAAAATAGTCAAAATTTAAAATAATTTAAAACCGGATTAAACAAATTCAAAAAAATCCAAACATTTTTGGGTGGTCTGGAAATAAAAACATCGGTTCGGAAATAAGATTTCACAAAATTTGGACATTATTTGATATACTTTTGGCTTCGTTCATAAATAAATAACCCCTTTCGGGGTTATTTTTTGAAAAATAGAATGAAAATGAAAACGGCCAAACCGCGATTGGAAATTAAGTTTTCAATAGTATTTTATTTTATAGAAATCCCAAAAAATATCAGTTTTTAAAGAAACCAACGTTTTCAAAAACTTGCTTTGATAATCCGATTTAAATCCATATTGAATAAAAAACGAAAGAAAATCATTATTAAATGGAGGAAAATTATTTTTTGGTGAAATTTTAGATTTTAAAAATTTATAATCTATATTATAACATACTGGAATTTCAAAAAAAAATTCAATGATTTGATCTATCAAAAGTAAAAATCCTAGCATGCTTTTCTACTTTTGATATTACAAAGATAAAGATCCTACCGTTGATCGCGCTCTTTGTCTCTAGGGTGTGTAGATTCGAGGTACATGCTTGTCGCACCCATTTATATGATGAAGAAGGCCCAAAGAACACCCCAGAGATCCTCGATGTGTGATTTGTAGAAGAAGAAAAGGGAATTCAAGAATCCCTTTTGCAAAGAACCCTTGAGAGAGATGAACACACTTCAAGAGAGAAGAGGTTTCTTTCTCTTTTTTTTCTTGGGAGGAGAGAGAAAATGACTAATTTGGATTTTTTTGAATCATTCCTATGATTGTTTGCTTTTATTTTTATACAAAAAAAGCTAGGGTGAAGAGAGAAATAGTAGTTTCCAATGTGAGAGCTCCCATTTTTGGCTTGTTTCCAATTTTCCCCTCTTGCTTTCTTTCTTTCTTGTTTCCAAATTGGATTTGATTCCAATCTTAATTTCTTATCAATCTAGATATGCTCTTCTCATTCCACGTTGCTTCTTTGGGAGAAAACCTTTTTAAGCAATCATTCCTCTTTTCCTTCTTTCCTTCTTTTCTTTTTTTATTCTTTTTATTTTTCTATTAACAAATATGATGTCACCATTGTGACATCATCAAGGTTGGGTGCTCAACTCATATGGGTCAGCCATGTGGGGCGCTCACCATGGTGGTTGACCCATATGTGTGAACCCATATGAGCTCAATCTTTGTGGGCTTTAGGCCAATGGGCTATTTCACACGGGTTTCGGGTTTTTTCCGTAAAAATTCAATAAAATCTTTCTAAATTCAACATTTTATATATACACCCAACCCATTTGACATTTATGGTGCATCCCTAACACATGATCGAACCATCTTTTTTTGGAAAATAATTTTTCGGACTAAAATGCCCCTATTTGACAATTACACATCCAAATGTGACCAAAATACCCTTAAATTGGTTCACCCCTAAAGGAAAAAGTTAAAAATGAAAAGTTTTTGTAATCAAATTTCAAAAATAGAAAGTTTTAAAGTTGGGTCTTTTTGGTGAGCAATATCAAACAGGATTATTTGGTAGCCTCTAAAAATACCCAAAATGCTCTTGACGCATAAAATTTCCAAAATTAAGCGAAACCCTTGAGAAACTCTAAAAATAGCAGTTTTTTCAAAATTCACGAAATGACTCGAGATTTCTCAGATACGGTCCAGGGATCAAATGAATCACACAGGAAAATGCCAAAATACCCCAGGAGTGCAAGACTAAGAGAAAATCTTGAGAGATCTAAATTTAGCAGGTTTCCCAAATCTTACGAAATTACTCCTAATTCTTCAGCCGTACCGTCAAGATGGTTTTGGATATATGAGAAATGATAGAAATATCCATAAGATGATGAAAATGTGAAAGCCCTATGACTTTTTAAAAATAGCAGTTTTTTCAAAATTTATAAAATCATTCAAGATTTCTCAAATATAACGCGGGGGTCAGATGAGACACATCGGGAATGACCAAAATACTCCTATAGTGTAAAAATGGGCAAAAATGAGGGAAACCCCGAAAATTCTAAAAATAGCAGGTTTTTTCACTTGCTTGGAAACTTGATTTTATATCTTCTGAAGGCCAAAGGAACCCCCTAGAGACCTCTTGGATCGCGAATCAACTTCAAAACTCCCATAATGAGATGAAATCTACTCTAAAATGCCTGGATGTCTAATCTAATGCTGAATACGGACGCAAGACTCGTTAATACTACCAAATCTTTTGCTTTTTAAAGCGTAGCAAAATGGGGGTGTCTACACAAACCGGCCGTTCTGGGGGCGGTGATGCGCATGTCCTTGGCTTAGAGGCAGCACCTACTGCTTGGCTAGGGGCGGATACTTCTTTTCACCCGAAGTCGGGGGTGAAAAAAATGACTGCAGCCTAGACGATACCTGGGTTGCTCATGAGATTATCTCGAAGAGCCGTTTACATAAGGATCGGCTTCGTATCCTTCATGAGAACAACGAGACGGCCGAGGCAGCTGGTTTGAGTGCTCTTTACCAGGTATCCCTCTTTTCAATGTGATCAGCTTGCCCCATTAGTCTTGGATTGTGACCAGAAACCTTACTTCGGTTCGTATGGTTTTCAGCTCAGATGCTACTGGATCGACATGGCGGATAAGTGTGCCCATTTCTCCAAGAAGTTGACTTCGTCTGAAGAGAAAGTCGGCCTGGAGACAGTTGTCGAGGAGGGGAAGGCTACCATTGAGCGTTTGAACGAGGAGCTTAGAGTGCAGAAGGAGCTTACAGGAAAGGTTGTTGCTCTTGCAGACAAGCAGCGGGGGAGGTGCCAGTCCAAGCTGGACGATGCAGTAAAGGCCATGGAGGACGAGCTGATCGGCCTAGCCGCGGTATCATTCAAAGACGGTTTTGATGAGTGCAAGTCTCGTGTCAGGGCGAAGTACCAGGACCTGGATCTTGATGATGTGTTCCTACCCGCGCCAGAAGAAGACGACCAGGAGGAGGGGCAGGGCCAGTCTCCTGTTCTCCCGGCCTTGAACGTAGAGCTTTCGGCCCCGAGTCCTTCTGAGACAGTTGACGGCCAGGGAACCTCGGACGCCGCTTAGTGAATCCCCCCCTTTTGTTTTTGTCAGGCTCGGCCTAGGGCCTTTTTGTGAAATGCTTATGGGGCTTTTTGAATGCAATGAAACGCTTTTTTTTTATAGTTCGTGTAGACACCCCATTTTGACCGAACCCTAATAAGCTCGGTTAGGATAGAAACCTATCAAATTAGTGTTTTAGCATCCCCAATTTGTTCCTAAAGTAGGTTAGGGTCTCATTTAGGTCCCCATAAAATTTCATCCGAATCTGTCAAGGTTTGCCTAGTGAGCGAGTGAAGTTTGTAGTGTAGGGTAGTGTAGTGTAGGAATAAGGGCGGTGATTTAGCCAGAAAAGGGGGTGCGCTTGAGCCTGGAAAACTAGTTCAAATTCACTGCAGAGGGCTGTCTAGGAGGATATACAGGCATGCAGATTAATGTGCAACACAATCGGGAGGTGCATTATCCGGGAGCAGGACAGTTTCGTAAATAAGGAAGATTTCTTTCTTCCTTTCCAAGTAATGATTAGAGCCTAATCTAGATTAATGGAGGTTTAGGGCTATGATTAGTTGGGAAGGAATATTATGAAGCTTCCTAGGTGGTTAAAAAGCCCTCAATCCCAACCCTTCATCTATAAAGGTGATTTGGAAGGTTGAGATTAATTTTGAAGAGATATTTGTTGCAAAAAATTTCCCCTCTGCTCTTACCCTAGACCACCTTCCCATGTATAGAAGAGTACCAAAATACATAGATGGGGGCTGCCCATGGAACAAAAGGGCTTTGAATAATATCATTTCTATTTTCTCACCCAAGCCACCCCCTTTTGCTGTGAAAAAGAGTAGTGGTTAGTACACTAGAAAGGGGAGGCTGGCGAAGGGAAGATGAGGGTGAGTAGTTGGGTATATCATTTCCCGTTTAAAAGCCCCATTTAATTAGGGTTTGGAAAAGGGGGACCTCATTTGCAGCCATCAACAGAGAGAGGAGAGAGAGAGAGAGAGTAGAGAGAGAGAGAGAGAGAGAGAGAGAAGGGTTTGCCTTCTTCTCCGGCAACTCCGCCGGATCTCAGATCCAATCACCTCTCGACCACACCTTATCCCCGATTCCCACCTTCCTTGCCACCCAGAACCCCTTCACCATCTATACCCTAACCCACCTCCATTTTCAACCCCAACTCCAGCCAACCCGAACCTAATCCGGCCAACCTCCTCAATTTCTGACCTTAAACCCATCTCATTTCTTCACCTACCCCCTTCTCCGACCGTCACCCTCACCTCTGCAATATTCCCCATTTTTCCGACCATCCCCTTGCCATCGACCAGCCACCACCCCTGTAAGCCCACCTCAAACCTATCTCAGCCAACACCATCACCATCACAGCCATCATCTTCATCTTTATTTTTCGTCAAACCCATTTGGATTCCCCACATCCAAAGCCTCATCTACCCTATCTCCTCTTCTCCGACCACACCCTGTCGGAATCCGGCGAAGCCATCGTCTCGGCAGTGCCACCTCCACCCACCGACCAGCTTCACCACCATAACAGCCACCTCCACCTCCACCTCCATTCACCTCCACCATCTTCCCTATCTCCTAAACCCACTTCATTTTTTATATATATAACCCATAAACCTCTAAAACCCATCTCCAACCCATCCCCTGCTTTATCCAAAACCCATTTAGACCGTCCTCTTCTTCTTCACAACCCAATAAAACCCATACCACTGGATTCCGGCCATAACCTACCGGAATCCGGTAACCCCATTAAATCTGATCAAACCCCATTACCTAAACCCACTTCTTCTCCTCCCATCAAACCCCATCCCAAACCCTCTCCCCACTTCCTACCTTAAACCCATTCTCATATCTTCCCTATTCCCTCACCTCTAGAACCTTTCCTATTTCAGCAAACCCTTCTTTAATTCCCACTGGTTTTCAATCTTCGCAAATTCCTCTGGTGAGCTCCATGGATTCTGGCCAACACTATTATCTTCATCCTTAATACCTCGTCTTCTTCAATCATCACATTACCATCAGCAACTTCATTCCACCAGCCACTTCCATTCATTCTATTACAAATCACAACCACTTTCGTTTTGAATTCACCGGATCTAGTTTTTTTTTTACTGCTGTTCGTGGTCATCTCCACTGCTATTCAGATCTATTGACATCACTAGTTTAGACTTCTTGGGTGGAATTAGAGCAGGGAAGATCAATTGGAGCTGGCTTGCATGTATAAAAAAGAAGAAGTTAAATTTGGTTTTATTCATGGATAAAAGTTTAAAGAAGAAAGAGAAGGACAGAGTATGATCATCTGCTTTCGCTATCTCCACCATCGCTAACGAATTTTCTAAGTGATCAGGAAGTTGTTGTCTAATAGATTAACTCACTGTAAGTGTAGATACTTCCCTTAAATTCTTTGTGCCTTATTCATGATCTATGATATTTTAGTATACATGTTGTTGAATTGAATGATTCTCAATTAGAAAGAGATTGCTGAGTTTCTCTACTATTATTTTCTCTTGATAAATATCAAATTTTCCTTTGATCAAGTTAATGTTGTGGGATCCGATCCCGCGATAGGGGAATGTCCCGTGAGCCGCCTTCCTCTCTCTTGGCCTCTCGTACCATGTGATTGGTGCATGTCTTTTATTATTTTTATTATTAATTACCCAACCAAGCCGGCACCAACCAAGCCATAGGGTGCAAACAAACGTGCAACCCATAACCCACAAGGGCAGGGGTAAGCTGCTGAGCCTAGCAAGGTGTGATTTAATTCATCATTTCCGTGAACTTGGGATCACTAAAAGAATCTGAATTTCAAACAAAGGAGAATGACAGAGTCGCCACCTAGATGAGGGATCTAGGACCCACAAATAACCATAAATCTAGACTCGTTACCTGGTTACGAGAATGGAAGGTATGGGGAGTTACCACCACATGCACCATCCTCGCCCGATAATTCGATCTTCGATTCCAAAAATTAACTCTCTTGAATTTCTTTTAAATGGCTCATTTAACTCTATTGAAGTGCGAACTACGTGACATGCATCCTTAGATCTAATTTCAATGTATTCCCTAATGTGTATCTTGATTTTTTTTAATTTGTTTGAATTCAATTTAAGTGAAAGTTCTCCTAAAATTCTAATTTCATGAAAAGTTCTAAGTGATTTAATTACTTTTAACTTAAGGATTGATATACAAAATCCCACCACTTATGTGTGGAGCCGACTCGAGCTTGGTATGCCACTCAAGTATCCAAGTTGCCTACGTATCCCAGCCTCACTAGAATCAGAGTCGATCGTAGTTCGGTGCACCTAAACTAAGCTACTTATGCCTAACTCATCTAGGACACCGATTTAGACTGGATTGACTGTTTCAACAGTTTAAGAGAAATTATTTAGTTCAAGTTGAAGATTTTATTATCCTAGGACTTCATCTAAGATGCTATATGATACTAGCTAAGTGCAAGTTGTCCCTTAGACTAATGTAGGTTAACGTACATCCTAGGTAACTAGGTTTGTCCTAGGAAAAAATTGGGTGACTAGTGTAACTAGATCCATGTCACGGTTGCTATCCATAGCAAATGGCCGTGATGAGGTTGGACTCCTAACTCTAGGACTCCCTAAAACCTAGGACACAACGTGACGTAAGTGTTCCTAAGGGGCCTTAAAGGTTCCTACGATAGGAGACCGTAATCCAACGGCTCCTAAGACGCGGATCGAGTTAATTCGATTTGTTGAACTTAATGATTTTTGAATTTTTGAAAGTTTTCGATTCCTAAGATCTACGGAATACCAAAGGCTCTAGGGCTTGATTAGTTTCGGCCTCAAATTGCAACCATGGATGAGAATCATGCTCTCAACCCTTGTATAATTTAGCACGTAAGTTATAGTATCTTATTGCCTGGCATGTTTCTCAGGATTTTCGTGGACAATGGACCTCGGAGCCAATATCATACTATAATTTACGCACTCCAATTATGTAAGATTAATCGCAATTAGTATATGATTGTGGTTGCGATCTCAGCAGTTAGACTATCGCGGTATAGCGAATTTACATGGGAGATCTATAAACCCTAAGGTTTCCGTTTCAAACAAGTTGGGGATTAAATTCATGATGTAAAGTTAAGATTTGTTGGAGGTTTTTATTGACTTTTGTGTTGATTTGCTATTAAATTATGATTTATTAACATTAAGACCAGATTACTAGAATTACAAAGAAATCCTAAGCAATTGAGCTCCAAATCAGTTGAAACTTTTCCAGTAACAAGATATGGATGATTGTGGCTTATTGAAAAATTTTCATGAATTATCATTAAGATTTGATATCATTTTTTGATTTTTCAAAATTCAAATCAGATTATAGATTAACACACCAAACCTATAGCATATCAATTTCAAATTAATCCAAACTTTCACAGAATAGAGATATAGATGATTATGAATTGTCATTAAGATTTGATATCAATTTCTGTTTTCTCAAAATTCAAATCAGTTCATAAATTAACACAATAACCTATAGCATATCAATTTCAAATCGACTCAAACTCTTACAATATAAAGATAATCATGAAATTATACTACTGTATGACTTTCGTGAATTTTTATTATGATTTGATGCCAGTTGAAATTCACACAAAAATCGGATGAAACCAAAGAATTACTTAAAAAGCAAACATAATGGTATCCTAAAATCAAATAAAAAATTTCAGTAGATATATAATAGATTATGAAATTTTCTATCAAAATTTCAAAACTTAAAAATTAAATCTCATCCATAAAATCGATTTTTAAATAAAAAATTGGACTTTGTTTCCTAGGAATTGAAACTCATTTATTAAAATAAATTACAAAACCATATTAAAACTTTGCAAAACCAATTAAAATTTTTTCTCTAACATTCCAGTAACCTAACTTACTGGTTTGTAAAGAAAAATTTCAAAAGTTTACTAATTTAATACGAAAAACAATTACGGCACGTAATCCGAAGAATCGATTAGAAAACAGTAAAGAAAACATTTTTTTCAAAATTTTATTCCATTAAAACTTCAATTTATAATTAAACATGAGTTCTGGAAAGTTTCATCAATTTTTAAAATCGTTTGATATTTGTTAAAAATAACCCAAAATTAAAATAAATTAAAACCGGATTTAAAAAAATCAAAAAATTCCAAACATTTTATAGTGAACTGGAAATCCAAAAATCGGTATGGAAACAAAATTTAATGAATTTTGGACTTGATTGGACCAATTTTCCATTTTATTCTTCAAGAAATAACCCTTTGTTGGGTTAACTTTAAAAAATTAGAACGGAAACCGAGGCGGTCAAACCATCGTCAAAGATCATGATTTCCAGTAGTTTAAGAATTTTTAGAACCCTAAAAAAAATTCATTTTTTGAAAAAGATTCTTTTTTCAAACACTTGCTTTGAAAATTCTATTTAAATCTATATTGAAAAGAAAAGAAAGAAATTCAAGATTTATGTGGAGAAAAATTAATTTTTGGGTGAAATTTTAGATTTTAAAAGCCTATAATCTATGTTATAACATACTATAATTAAAAAAAAACTCATAGATTTGATACTTCAAAAAATAAAACCGTAGCATGCTTTTCTAATTCGCAAAGAAGGGAAATTCTTACCGTCGATCGCGATCCGTGTCTCTTGGGTTGGTAATCCGAACTATTCGCTTTGTCCAACCCGTTGGTATGATGAAGAAGACTCAAAGAACACCCCAAAGATCCTTGATGTGTGATTTGTTGAAGAATAGAAGGGAATTCAAGAATCCCTTTTGTGAAGAACCCTTGAGAGAGAGATGAACACACTTCAAGAGAGAAGAAGTTTTTTTCTCTTTTTTTTTCTAGGGAGGAGAGAGAAAAATGACGAATTTGAATTTTTTTGAATCATACCTAGGATTGTTTGCTTTGATTTTTATACAAAAAAGCTAGGGTTAAGAGAAAAATAGTAGTTTCCAATGTGAGAGCTCCCATATTTGGCTTGTTTCCAATTTTCCCCTCTTGCTTTCTTTCTTTCTTGTTTCCAGATTGGATTTGATTCCAATCTTAATTTCTTGTCAATCAAGACATGCTATTCTCATTCCACATTGCTTTGGAAGAAAATCTTTTTAAGCAATCATTCATCTTTTCCTTCTTTCCTTCTTTTCTTTTTTTTGTTTATTTTTATTTTTCTTTTAACAAATATGATGTCACCATTATGACATCATCAAGGTTGGGTGCTCAACTCATGTGGGTCAGCCATGTGGGGCGCCCACCATGGTGGTCGACCCATATTGGTGAACCCACATGAGCTCCATCTTTTCGGGTTTTTTCGTAAAAATTCAATAAAATCTTTTTAAATTCAACATTCTATACATGGACCCAACCCATTTGACATTTATGATGCATCCCTCACATATGATCGGACCATCCTTTTTGGAAAACAACTTTTCGGACCAAAATGCCCCTATTTGACCGTTAGACATCCAAATGCGACCAAAATACCCTCAGATTGGTTCACCCCTAAAGGGAAAAATTAAAAATGAAAAGTCTTTGTGGTCAAACTTCAAAAATTAGAAACTTTTAAAATTGGGTCCTTTCAGTGGGCAATATTAAACAGGATCATTTGGTATTCCCTGAAAATACCCAAAATGCCCTCAACTCTCAAAATTTCCAAATTAAGCGAAACCCTTGAGAAATTCTAAATTTAGCAGGTTTTCCAAAATTCAGGAAATCATTAATAATATCTCAGACATATTTCGGGGATCAAAAGAATTACATAGGAAAAGACCAAATTACCCCGAGGTGCTAGAATTTGGCGAGACTAGGGACAACCCTGAGGAATTCCAAAAATAGCAGATTTTCGAAAATTTATGAACGGACTCAAGATTTCTTAGACACAACTTAGGGACCAAATATGATATGTTGGAAATGTCTAAAATACCGCCGAAGTGCAAGACTAAGAGAAAATCTTGAGAGATCTAAATTTAGCAGGTTTCCCAAATCTTACGAAATTACTCATAATCAATCAGCCGTACCCTCAAGATGGTTTTGGATATATGAGAAATGATTGAAATATCCATAAGAAGATAAAAATGTGGAAGCCCCATGAGTTTTTAAAAATAGCACCTTTTTCAAAATTTGTAAAATCACTCAAGATTTCTCAAATATAACTCGGGAGTCAGATGAGACACATCAGGAATGACCCAAATACCCCTATAGTGTAAAAATGGGCAAAAATGAGGGAAACCCAAAAAATTCTAAAAATAACAGGTTTTTTCAGTTGGTTGGAAACTTGAATTTTCATCTTCTAGATATCATTGGAACACCCTAGAAACCTTTTGGATCGTGAATCAACTTCAGAATTCCTTCAACGAGGCAAAATCTACCCTAAAATGCACATATGCCTAATCTTTGGTGGAATACGGACTCGAAACTTGACAAACTACCAAATCTTTTGCTTTTTTTTAAAGTGTAGCAAAATGAGGGTGTCATCAGATGCCCCTCTTTGGTAGAGATGACGTAGTCATCGAATACCAAAGCGAAAGTGCAGAACCATTTTGCGTAGCGTTAATCAACAAAGGATTCACTTAGCAAAATGCAACCTAAATGCAAATGCATACTAAATGCTTCCTATTGCATGACCCTAGACGAAATCCTATAATTGAAATGATCATTTACTCTAAACACCGTGACTTGGTGGTTCAGGAAAATAGAGAAATGGATCCAATCTTATTTGCAAAAATTACGCAACTCAAAATGAAAGATAATTATGAGGCAGCGCCGTTTTCAAACGGGCAATGAGGAAATGAGAGATCAATTTCGAATGGATACTGCTTTCAAACAGGCTCAACAGAAATGAGGCACTGTAATTGTACAGGCTAAAGGGAAATAAGAGATAGATCATTTTCGAATGGACTTAAAGAGAATGAAATGCCGTATTTATACAGATTCCACGGAAATAAGACATCATATTTCTATGGATCTCAAAGAGGAACAAGAGACCATTTTTAAATGGACTCAGATAGAATGAAATACCATATTTTTAGGGATCCCAAGGAAATGAGATATCATATTTGTATGATGTTTAAAGAGAATTAAGAGATCATTTTTAATGGACTTAGAGAGAATGAAATACCGTATTTTTATGGATTCCAAGGAAATGAGACATCATATTTGTATGATGTTCAAAGAGAATTAAGAGACCATTTTTTAATGGACTCAGAGAGAATGAAATATCGTATTTATACGAATTCCAAGAAAATGAGACATCATATTTGTATGATGTCAAAGAGAATTAAGAGACCATTTTTTAATGGACTCAAATAAAATGAAATACCGTATTTTTACGGATTCCAAGGAAATGAGACATTATATTTGTATGATGTTCAAAGAGAATAAAAGACCATAGTTGTATGGATTCAAAGAGAATGAAATACCGTATTTTTACGTATTTCAAGGAAATGAGACATCACATTTGTATGATGCTCAAAGAGAATAAGAGATCATTTTTTAATGGACTCAGATAAAATGAAATACCGTATTTTTACGAATTCTAATGAAATGAGACATCATATTTGTATGATGTTCAAAGAGAATAGGAGACCATAGTTGTATGGACTCGAAGAGAATGAAATACCATATTTTTATGGATTCCAAGAAAATGAGACATCACATTTGTATAATGCTCAAAGAGAATAAGATATCATTTTTTAATGGACTCGGATAAAATGAAATACCGTATTTTTACGGATTCCAACGAAATGAGACATCATATTTGTATGATGTTCAAAGAGAATTAAGAGACCATTTTTTAATGGACTCAGATAAAATGAAATGCCGTATTTTTACGGATTCCAAGGAAATGAGACATCATATTTGTATGATGTTCAAAGAGAATAAGAGACCATTTTCGAATGGACTTAGAGAGAATGAAATGCTGTATTTATACGGATTCCAAGGAAATGAGACATCATATTTATATGATGCTCAAAGAGAATAAGAGACCATTTTCGAATGGACTCAGAGAAAATGAAATACCGTATTTATACGGATTTCAAAGAAATGAGACCGTAATTGTACGGACTCGGAAGGAACATGACGCCGTAATTGTACGGACCCTGAAGGGAATGAGACATTTTAGTTATACAGCCTCAAAGGAATGGTACACTGTAGTCATACACTCCCAAAAGGATAAGAGACCATAATCATATGGACTCAAAGAGAATAAGACACCGTAGTTGTACGGGTTCAAAAGAGATAAGACAACTTCGGTTGAGATGAATTAATGAATTCAACAATTAAGAATTTGGAGATTTTTCATGAACTTGAATTTGAGGTAAACTCGAATTTGATGAATTTTAGATGCTTGAAATTGGTGTAGGATGAAATCAGGGACAATAGAAATCGTGCCCGATAAAAATATTGGAAACTAAGACTTTGACGAAAGACGAGACGACAAACCTTAGGAACTATGCAGCATGATTAACGAGAATGGTTTAGGAACGCTTTCAGAAAGCTTCAACAAGATATTTTCGCAAAGAGATTGTTGGCCTTTTTTGCTTGGAATTTTGATAACTAAAACCATGCTAGATAACACTCCGGGTTCCTAAATAGGACATGTGTACACGTGAGATGCAAGGGTTTAGATGCAAGTGATGTAAGTGTGTGCAATAAGTTTGCGCAATCTATGAAGCCTTAAGATTTTCTTAGATTAAGTTTGAGTATGATATGATGAGAAAGTAAAGAAAGACTAACTAATCTAGCAAGCATACAAAATATAAGATAGAGTTTTTATGAGCCAATTAAATCAAATTCAAATGAATTATCTTTTGAAATTTTAATGAAGTTAGGTGGTCCCCAGCAGAGTCGCCAAACTGTGGGACCCGATTCACGAGAGGGGAATGGCCCGTGAGCCGCCTTCCTCTTCTTGGTCTCTCGTACCCACGCGATTGTCGTGTCTTTTATTATTTTTATTATTGATTACCCAACCAAGCCGGCACCAACCAAGCCATAGGGTGCAAACAAACGTGCAACCCAGTGATGAGCACATTTATGTGTGAGTTGTAGGTAGGAAAAACATGCATTTTTTTATCATTTAAAGCGGTGCTACTAAGGTATTTTGTGTTTTTAGTGTTTCAGGGTTATTTCTGAATTATTGTGGAAAATGGAGCTAAAGCGATGAAACTCCAAAGAAAGATTCAAGAGTGGAAACAACTACTGGATCAACACCATTGTGGCTCATCATTTGAAGGGTTCGGATTATTTTACGATCCACCAACTTATTGGTTCAAAGTAGCCTTGGATAGTCATTTTAGGAGTGCAACCAATTTAACTGGTGGGTTATAAAGAGACGGTTCAGATTATCTTTTGGAAATAATATTGGGGTCACAACTAATTTAGATTGTAGCCCACAAGACGAATGGTTCGGATCATCCATTTGATGGCTCGCCAAACGGGCAGTTTAGATCATCTCATGCCGGAATTATGGCTTACAAATTGGATGGTGTGGATCAGCCCTATGGACATAATTTAAAGGGTGCAATCCGTCTACGACGCTGCCCCATCAATTGAATGGTCTGGATCATTTTATGAGAATAAATTGGTGGTACATCCAATTTAAAATATAGGCCACAATTTTGATGGTTTGGATCATTTCATGATGCCCTCTATCTATCTCAGATTTTAACAGGAAAGTGGAACCGACCAATATGAAATTTTGGAAATTGGAATGGGCCCATTTGTCTTTTGAAATTAGCCCATGTTCGGTTGTTGATGGGGCCCGCCAATTTTCTTTACAATGTTTGATGGAGTCGGTCAGAACAGAGGGACCCACTATATGTAATGCATGTTTGTCTCTTTTTAATGGGGTAACTCTCTCTCCTACTCTCATCACTCTCCAACCATGAGATGGCAAGTAGATAAATTTGCTAAAAACCTATTGGTTGCCCAACACATCAAGGTAATTAAAAGTATCTTTTCTTTATTGGTTATCAAAATAAAAAATCAAATGACTGTTTTTAGAATGATAAGGTGGCTGTTTTGTTTGGTGCACATGTGCGCACTCTATGTATGTCATCATGTGGGAAGAGGATTTTTAGAGTTGAGTCGGTGTTTTGTTTCAGAATTATGAGAGGTGTGGTGTTACCAAAGGTGTCATTGTTGCGAAGGTTTTGAATCAAGATAAATATGGAGAGGTGTGGTGTTACTAAAAATACAAGGTGGAAATAAAGGGCAACTCATGGTTATTCAAAAAGGACTGTAACTACTAATTTTGAAGGCTACTGAAATTGCACTATGACCGACCATATTTGGTAGTTATTATTTCTTTCAAAAAGTGATGATATTTGTTTGCACACTTGTGTCCTCAACATCTCACGTGGAGGTCAATTTAGCAAGAATACTTGAGAATATTCAATGAAGGCTTGGCAGTTTCTCGAAGAATTGCATTTTTTTTTAGACCTTCCTTCCTTGTTCCTGGACATGACATTAAAGTAGCCAGTTTTTTTTAGAGTAATTTTTTTTAGGACTTGGACGACAACCATGCTGTCCTAAAACTTTCTATTTTGTCTTTATTCCTTGCTTATTTTATTGCCTTATTGCTGACATGTAAAGAGGACCTCCTTTATAAAAAATGAATCGAATGAACAAGAAAAGGAGGCCTTGTCGAATCCTACCACTCTCTCAAGCTCTTTCTCTCTCTCTCTCTCTCTCCCTATACCCTCTTTTCTCTAAAAGTTCTACTCTCTCCATCTCTTATTCTCTCTCTCTCTCTCTACTTTCTCTGTACAACTCTCTCTCTCTCTCTCTCTCTCTCTCTTTCAAATTGCGTGGAGATGTGGTGTGGTCTTTCACTTGATCCAACCACAATTTGATCCAAGGCAACACCAAGGCTTGAAGGAAGGCGATCAAGGATTCAACCATTGCAAAGAGGAGAAAAAGACTAAGTGTTCTTTAATTCTTGTTAATTCTTTCCAACCTAGTTTAATGTATTTTTGTTTAATTTCAATTAAAAGAGAAAGTACTTTGTGTTTTATTTTACTTTTCAAGTTCTTAATGACAATTCAATTCTCTATTCTCTCTATTTTCTGTGTTTCTTTCCCCTTCTCAATGAGTAGCTAAACCCACTATAGTTAGGGTTTAGATGAAGCCATGGGGAAGGAGAAAGAGAAGTAATTAAAACAAGTGGCTTATATAACAAATTTGTAGGGTTTTATTTTTGTACAAATCCCAATCATCCATGCCATTGGCTTTCCCCTTTCGTATGGATGATTGATGATTAACAAAGATTAAATTTTATATAATTAATATAAATTAGAGGGTTAATTCGATTAAATACTCATAAATAATGACATCTTTTAGATCTTATTATTTATTGACTGTTTAGTTGGATTTTCAACCTAATTCAAATGATTGTTTTAATTAATCAATTTTATTCAAACCTATGGTGGATTCTAATCCTAAGTACTCTTTTATATTGAATTAAGGTTTTTACACTATTCCAATTACTTTTGAAATTTTCCAATTTACTTAGGCCCTTAGAATTTTAGTTTTCTAATTAGATTAGATAAGTAGTTAATAGAGATCATTAGAATTTTGGTACACTTTTCCTAAATTAAGATTTTCAAATCAAAATCTTATTTGTGTTTGATTCTTAAATTGAATAGAATATACGCTTATATATAGTGTTGGCTCCGAGATCAAGTCCACATAAATCCTGAGTCCATTCTAGGCAACATTATATCATAGCTAGTATTCTAATCGATACAAGAATAGGATTCAAAAATAAGATTTCTCTTCCTTGAGTTCGACCCGTATCTACACGCGATCCGTGCAGTTGCAGTTATTTAATATCACAAACAAGTTTTTGGCGCCGTTGCCGGGGAAGAGAGTTACATTAGAATCCTAATTATTTGAAGTGTTAGATTAGTAGTTATTTTTAGTTTAGTTATAATTTTGGTGTCTTGCCTATCCATCTCTCTTACTTGGTTTTCTTGTGTTTATGAGTCCAGGTTGGGTGCGGAACTCGGCCAATCGACTAGAAAGAGCAAACCGGTTAGAGACGGCGGAAGACATCGCACCAAATCCAAATCAAGTAGTCATGGCGGAAGAACAAGAGCCGCCCAAGAGTTTGCGCGATCGCTTCTACCCGAACCGTGCAACCTTCTTGCATTAGATTGCTGATTGCACAGGGCAATAACTTTGAGCTAAAATCGCAATTTATCTCTTTGCTTCCTCATTTTTATGGCCTCCCTTCGGATGATGCTTATTTATTTTTGCGTGAGTTTGAAGATGTATGTGCTTTGATTAAGTTGCAACAACTTACCGATGATGCGATAAAGTTACGGTTTATTACGTTTTCACTCAAGGATGGAGCCAAAAAGTGGCTCTATGGCTTACCAACGAACTCGATCACTACTTGGGAGGAGTTCGCCGTCGCTTTCCTAAAAATATTTTTTCCATTACATAAAACTAATAAGCTTTCGAACGATATTTTACAATTCAAACAAAAGTCATTAGAGTCATTTTCTAAGTTTATGGAGAGGTTCAAAGACCTACTCCAAGAGTGTCCTCACCATGGAATTGATTTGTGGCACTTATGCCAAATTGTTTATGAGGGCATAGATTACCAAATAAAGCAACTTCTTAAATCCATGTGTCCTAACGGTTTTACATCTTTCACAGATGAGGCCGCGGCATGGAACTTCTTACTTGATTTGGCGAAAAAACAAGAGAGTGGGAATCCACTCAAGACGGTGAGAGAGCCACTTCAAGTAAGGGATTTCTAATAGAGGGTGCCGTGACAAAAGAGGCCCATCTTGATAGCTTAATCAAAAGGCTAGAAGCAATAGTTGTTATAGGACATTCACAAGTCAATCAAATTGCACATAGTGTTTCCATGTGTAATCGGTGTCAAGCCACGGATCATGTCATGGAAGAGTGTCCAACTCTTGCTAAATTTGGTAATTCTAATGAGAATGTGAGTGCTCCTTATGCTAATAATCCTTATTCTAGCACTTATAATCCGGGATGGAGAAATCATCCCAACTTTTCATGGAGTCAAAGTGGGCCATCTAATTTCCAAGGCCAAGGCCAATTCGGCCAACCTAGGCCCACCTTCCCTCCCACTTTTGTTCGGACATCCCCTTCCCCTCCTACTTTTCAAAACTCATGATTAATAATGTTTCAAATCAGCAACCACCGGGTTTTCAAAAACAAGGAGAGTCAGCACGCATAGCTTCCTTAGAAAAAAGCATATAACTTCTCACTAGCACTTTCATGACAAGCCAACACAACATGGAGAAGCAAATCTCCCAACTTGCCATGGCGCTGCATGAGAGGGAAAAGGGGAAGATGCCAAGTCAACCCGTTCCTAATCCAAGGAACGTGAATATGAATGTGAATCAACAGGTACCGCCAAATCAGTTGAATGCCATTCAACCAATTTTGCCGCCGCAAGAGCCCTCCAACGAATGTAATGCCGTATATGCTTTAAGGAGTGATAGAGATTACCACAAGGAGGAGGTCAGATCTGAACCTTCTATAAATATACAAGATACATCCAAAGAGGTAAGAAAAGACTCCCCTCCAACAGGCTCGATTGCGGAACCCAAACAGGTAAGTGAAGAGCAGGCTGTTTCTCCACCTGAAAATGAGTATGTACCAAAGCTCATTTTCCAATGAGACTTGCTAATAATAAGAAGGTGGATGCCATGGATAAAATTTTAAATGTGTTTAAACAAGTGTAAATTAACATTCCTTTATTAGATGCGATTTCTCAGGTTCCTACTTATGCCAAAGTGTTGAAAGATTTGTACACACAAAAGCGCACAACTAATTTGCCCAAGAAAGCTTTCTTGGCCGCAAATATAAGTTCCATCTTGTCTCAACAAATGGTGGCTAAGTATAAGGATCCAGGATGTCCTACTATTTCTTGCACTATTGGTAACACAAATATTGAACATGCTCTTTTGGATTTGGGTGCAAGTGTAAATCTCTTGTCTTTTTCTGTATTTAAGCAACTAGGATTAGGAGACCTCAAACCAACCACCATCACTCTTCAATTAGCGGATAGATCAATTAAAACACCCAAAGGAATGTTGAGGATGTATTAGTTAAAGTAGGTGATTTTTTTATTTCCCGTAGATTTTGTTGTGTTAGATACCGAGCCTGTTGCTAATATCAAGGATCAAATTCCTATCATCCTTGGTAGGTCGTTCCTTGCCACTAGCAACGCTCTAATTAATTGTAGAAATGGATTAATGAAATTGTCTTTTGGAAACACATCGGTTGATTTTCATGTCTTTAGATTGGGTAAGCAACCAAATTTCCATGAAGAAATCAATATGTTGCATTCCTTTCCTGACGATATTGTTTCTAATTTTGAAATTGATTTTGATCCAGGATTCCAAGAATGCTTGGACGAACTAGGAAATGATGGAGATGATTTCTTTTCCAAAGCTTTTCCATCCAAAACGTGGAGCCTGTTGGACCACTCGCAACATCTCTTCCAAAGACATCAATCGAAGAAGCGCCACAGTTGGAGTTGAAGCCCTTGCCTTCTCATTTACGTTATGCATTTTTGGGTGATAATTGTACTTTGCCTGTAATAATTGCTGTGGACCTAACCTCCACTCAAGAGGAGGGACTCATTAAATTGCTAAAAGATAACAAGGAAGCCATAGGTTGGACAATGGCCGACATCAAAGGAATTAGCCCTTCGATTGTGCAACATCACATCCATCTCGTTGAGGGTGCCAAACCTTCAAGGGAACATCAAAGAAGGGCTAATCCTGTGATGAATGAAGCCATCCAGAAAGAGATTTTAAAATGGTTAGGTAATGGGATCATTTATCTCATCTCGGATAGCCAATGGGTGAGTCCCGTCCAAGTAGTGCCGAAGTCGGGAGTTACCGTTATACAATCCGCCACCAATGAACTTATTCCTACTCGTATTCAAACAGGGTGGCGGGTTTGTATTGACTACCGAAAGCTTAATGCCGCTACTTGGAAGGATCACTTTCCTTTGCCTTTTATTGATCAAATGTTAGAAAGGTTAGCGGGTCATGAGTATTATTGCTTTCTTGATGGATATTCCGGTTACAACCAAATTCTCATAGCTCCTGAAGATCAAGAGAAAACGACATTCACATGCCCCTTAGAACGTTTGCTTATAGACGCATGCCTTTTGGGTTATGCAATGCACCTGCAACTTTCCAAAGATGCATGATGAGTATCTTTTCTGACATGGTGGAGACCTTCTTAGAGGTCTTTATGGATGATTTTTCTATTCATGGCTCCACCTATGCCGAATGTTTACATCACTTAAAATTGGTCTTAGAAAGGAGTAGAGAAAAGAACCTTGTCATCAATTGGGAAAAGTGTCATTTTATGGTAAAAGAGGGCATCGTTCTAGGACATGTGATTTCTAAAGAGGGAATTAAGGTTGATAAAGCCAAGGTGGATCTCATTGTCCATCTTCCACCGCCCAAAAGTGTGAAGGATATTCGATCATTTTTGGGCCATGCGGGCTTTTACCGGCGTTTTATAAAAGATTTTTCTAAAATTGCGAGGCCTCTAACCAACTTGTTAGCAAAAGATCAAAAATTTGAGTTTTCCAAAAAATGCTTCGATTCTTTTGAGTGTTTGAAAAATGAGCTAACTACGGCTCCCATCATTCAAGCACCTAATTGGACCGAACCGTTTGAAATTATGTGTGATGCTTCCGACTTTGCAATATGAGCCGTGTTGGGTCAAAGATTCAATAAATTACCGCATGTAATCTATTATGCAAGTAGAACTCTCAATGATGCACAACTCAACTACACCACTACCGAGAAAGAATTTCTAGCGGTTGTGTTTGCATTAGAGAAATTTCGGTCTTACTTGATTGGATCGCATGTGATAATTTATACCGACCATTCGGCAATCAAGTATCTTGTTGGAAAGAAGGATGCTAAAGCTCGCCTCATTCGGTAGGTTTTACTTCTTCAAGAGTTTGATTTGGAGATTAGAGATAAAAAGGGTACGGAAAACATGGTTGCCGATCACTTGTCTAGATTTCCTAATGCAAAGAATGACGAAGGTCCAATTAATGAAAACTTCCCTGATGAGCAATTGTTTGCTATTTTTAGTGAGCCATGGTATGCAGATATTGTGAATTACTTGGTTACAGGTGCTACACCGGATCATTGGTCCAACCAAGGCAAATACCGGTTTCACTCACAGGTAAAGTATTTCTTTTGGGATGATCCCTATTTGTTCAAAACTTGTTCGGATCAGATTGTCAGACGATGTGTGCCCGATCATGAGCACCAATCGATTCTATCTTTTTGCCATGATCAAGCCTGTGGTGGCCACTTTAGTGCAAAGAAAACCGCGCACAAAGTTTTACAATGTGGTTTCTATTGGCCAAGTATTTTTAGGGATGCTTTTGATTTTTGTAAGGCATGTAGATCTTGTCAGTCATTAGGAAGAGTTACAAAGCAAAATATGATGCCCCTCAACCCGATCTTAGTGGTAGAAATCTTTGATGTGTGGGGTATTGATTTTATGGGTCTGTTTCCCAACTCTTTTGGAAACTTGTATATTTTGTTAGGTGTAGATTACGTGTCAAAATGGATTGAAGCCATTGCTTGCAAATCCAATGACCACAAGGTGGTGGTCAAGTTTCTTCAAGAAAACATTTTTTCGCGCTTCGGCACACCTCGTGGCCATCATTAGTGATAGGGGTAAACACTTTTGTAATAGACCGTTTGAAGCTCTTATGAAGAAATATGGTATTACTCATAAGTTGGCCACCCCTTATCATCCTCAAACGAGTGGCCAAGTGGAGGTTTCAAATAGGCAAATTAAGCAAATTTTGGAGAAGATAGTGAATCCAAACCGCAAATATTGGTCCATTAAATTAGTGGATGCCTTGTGGGCTCATAGGACGGCATTCAAGACTGATCTTGGTCAGTCTCCTTACCGTCTTGTGTATGAAAAAGCTTGTCACCTCCCGGTTGAATTGGAACATAAAGCTTTTTGGGCCATAAAGAAACTAAATTTTGATTTGTCTTCTGCAGGTGTTCAAAGGAGATTACAACTTTCCGAATTGGAGGAGTTGCGCAATGAAGTGTACAAGAATGCAAAGATCTATAAAGAGAAGACAAAAGCTTTTCATGACAAACATATTTTGAGAAAATCGTTTCAAGAGGGCGAAAAAGTGTTTCTCTACAATTCAAGATTGCATATCTTTCCTGGTAAGTTGCGGTCTCGATGGGATGGACCATACATTGTGCATAAAGTTTTCTCCCATGGTGCGGTTGAGGTTCTAAATCCCAGCAATGGTGAGATTTTTAAAGTTAATGGTCAAAGATTAAAGCCGTTTATTGAGTTGTCAAAGCCGGATATGGAAGAGGTCATGGATCTCCATGAACCTTCCTATTCGAATCATGCTTAAACAAATACGGTACGTACCCTCCTTTCTATTTTTAGTCCTCATATTTTTCTTTCTATTTTTAACGCATTGAGGACAATGCATAATTCAAGTATGGGGGGTAGCTTTTAGAAACTTTCCTTCTCTAGTCTTTTCTATAATTTAACGTTAGAAAGTTTCTTTTCCTTTTTTTTTGGTATTTCTCTCAAATTAGAAAGAACTTGGTATTCTTAGAAAGAAAGTTGTTTTCCTATTTTAAGAAATAAACTTAGTGGATATTTTAATTTTGGAATCCGAAAAAATTAGAAAGAATACTTTCCTTTCTTAGTTTTGTTTTCTTTTGGAATCTTTCTTTTAAAAGAATTTGAATAAGAAATAGAAATAGAAGCTTGCTTTTTATATGGTATGGTTAAAAATGAAAGAAAGGTTGAAACAAAAGAAAGAAAGAATTACTTTTAGAAAGTTTACTTCTTGATTATAGTTTTGATTTGTAGCCTTTTTTACTTGAGCTATTAAGTCTGAAGGGTTTTTATGCTTAGTTCCTTAAAGCCAACTGGTTTGAGAGCAACTGACTGAAAACTCCATACATGGGTCAATTAGAAAGCTTAATGAGTCAAAGCATTGCACATAATCAAAGGTAAAGCTTGGACTCATATGCATCAATGTCTATGATATATGCAAATCAAAGATTAGTCGGACACTGCTTAGTAGCCTGGGTGTCTAGTGCATGCCCTGCATGTCATTCACGCCAAAAGCAATAGAGGATTATAAAAAGTGAGTTCTATTCTTATGAAGTATGGAAAAATTGGAAAGTGTGGTGGATCATATAAATTTGCAAATTTTTCACGAAGTTTCCGAATCAAATAACTTTTATGGTCCGATTACATTAGAAGCAAATTTAAGGGAGAAGTGTAGGAAAAATTCAAAAGAAGATTCCTTACTTAAAATATTTTTCTAATTTTTCCAACTTGGGATAGGATGCAAGGTTCAAGTATAGGGGTATTCTTGTTCTTCTATTTTTAGTGATTTATCAAAGAAAAAGGATTAGAAATTTTTGGCTTTATTCTATAATGAGATTTGGAAAGAAAAGTTTATTTTTAGAATTTTGTGTGTACATTCACTGCAAACACTCATGAGACAAAACTCGTCCACTAGGGTAACCTAGGGGTTTAAAGGCTTGATGCACGTGCTAAGTGCAATCGTGATTCCTTCGAAAGTGAGTTAGGATTTTATTTTATTTTTGTTTTTATGTTTTTTTTTTTTTTGGTTTGCTTGAGGACAAGCAAAGCTTAAGTATGGGGGAATCTGATGAGCACATTTATGTGTTTGTAGGTAGGAAAAACATGCATTTTTTATCATTTAAAGCGGTGCTACTAAGGTATTTTGTGTTTTTAGTGTTTCAGGGTTATTTATGAATTATTGTGGAAAATAGAGCTAAAGCGATGAAACTCCAAAGAAAGATTCAAGAGTGGAAACAACTATTGGATCAACACCATTGTGGCTCATCATTTGAAGGGTTCGGATTATTTTACGATCCCCCAACTGATTGGTTCAAAGTAGCCTTGGATAGTCATTTTAGGAGTGCAACCAATTTAACTGATGGGTTATAAAGTAGACGGTTCAGATTATCTTTTGAAAATAATATTGGGGTCACAACTAATTTAGATTGCAGCCCACAAGACGAATGGTTCGGATCATCCATTTGATGGCTCGCCAAACGGGCAGTTTAGATCATCTCATGCCGGAATTATGGCTTACAAATTGGATGGTGTGGATCAGCCCTATGGACATAATTTAAAGGGTGCAATCCGTCTACGCCGCTGCCCCATCAATTGAATGGTCTGGATCATTTTATGAGAATAAATTGGTGGTACATCCAATTTAAAATATAGGCCACAATTTTGATGGTTTGGATCATTTCATGATGCCCTCTATCTATCTCAGATTTTAACAGGAAAGTGGAACTGACCAATATGAGATTTTGGAAATTGGAATGGGCCCATTTGTCTTTTGAAATTGGCCCATGTTCGGTTGTTGATGGGGCCCGCCAATTTTCTTTACAATGTTTGATGGAGTTGGTCAGAACATAGGGACCCACTATATGTAATGCATGTTTGTCTCTTTTTAATGGGGTAACTCTCTCTCCTACTCTCATCACTCTCCAACCATGAGATGGCAAGTAGTTAAATTTGCTAAAAACCTATTGGTTGCCCAACACATGGAAGGTAATTAAAAGTATCTTTTCTTTATTGGTTATCAAAATAAAAAAAGCAAATGACTGTTTTCAGAATGATAAGGTGGCTGTTTTGTTTGGTGCACATGTGCGCACTCTATGTATGTCATGTGGGAAGAGGATTTTTAGAGTTGAGTCGGTGTTTTGTTTCAGAATTATGAGAGGTGTGGTGTTACCAAAGGTGTCATTGTTGCAAAGGTTTTGAATCAAGATAAATATGGAGAGGTGTGGTGTTACTAAAAATACAAGGTGGAAATAAAGGGCAACTCATGGGTATTCAAAAAGGACTGTAACTACTAATTTTGAAGGCTACTGAAATTGCACTATGACCGACCATATTTGGTAGTTATTATTTCTTTCAAAAAGTGCTGATATTTGTTTGGACACTTGTGTCCTCAACATCTCACGTGGAGGTCAATTTAGCAAGAATACTTGAGAATATTCAATGAAGGCTTGGTTGTTTCTAGAAGAATTGCATTTTTTTTGAGACCTTCCTTCCTTGTTCCTGGACATGACATTAAAGTAGCTAGTTTTTTTTAGAGTAATTTTTTTTTAGGACTTCGACGACAACCATGCTGTCCCAAAACTTTCTATTTTGTCTTTATTCCTTGCTTATTTTATTGCCTTATTGCTAAAATGTAAAGATGACCTCCTTTATAAAAAATGAATCGAATGGACAAGAAAAGGAGGCCTTGCCGAATCCTCTCTCTCCCTATACCCTCTTTTCTCTAAAAGTTCTACTCTATCCATCTCTTATTCTCTATCTCCCTCTCTCTCTCTCTCTCTACTTTCTCTGTACAACTCTCTCTCTCTCTCTCTCTCAAATTGTGTGGAGATGTGGTGTGGTCTTTCACTTGATCCAACCGTCCACAATTTGATCCAAGGCAACACCAAGGCTTGAAGGAAGGCGATCAAGGATTCAACCATTGTAAAGAGGAGAAAAAGACTAAGTGTTCTTTAATTTTTGTTATTTCTTTCAAACCTAGTTCAATGTATTTTTGTTTAATTTCAATTAAAAGAGAAAGTACTTTGTGTTTTATTTTACTTTTCAAGTTCTTAATGACAATTCAATTCTCTATTCTCTCTATTTTCTGTGTTTCTTTTCCCTTCTCCATGAGTAGCTAAACCCACTATAGTTAGGGTTTAGATGAAGCCATGGGGAAGGAGAAAGAAAAGTAATTAAAACAAGTGGCTTATATAACAAATTATGTAGGGTTTTGTTTTTGTACAAATCCCAATCATCCTTGCCATTGGCTTTCCCCTTTCATATGGATGATTGATGATTAACAAAGATTAAATTTTATATAATTAATATAAATTAGAGGGTTAATTCGATTAAATACTCATAAATAATGACATCTTTTAGATCTTATTATTTATTGACTGTTTAGTTGGATTTTCAACCTAATTCAAAGGATTATTTTAATTAATCAATTTTATTCAAACCCATGGTGGATTCTAATTCTAAGTACTATTTTATATTGAATTAAGGTTTTTACACTATTCCAATTACTTTTGAAATTTTCCAATTAACTTAGGCCCTTAGAATTTTAGTTTTCTAATTAGATTAGATAAGTAGTTAATAGAGATCATTAGAATTTTGGTACACTTTGCCTAAATTAAGATTTCTAAATCAAAATCTTATTTGTGTTCGATTCTTAGATTGAATAGAATATACGCTTATATATAGTGTTGGCTCCGAGGTCAAGTCCACGGAAATCCTGAGTCCATTCCAGGCAACATTATATCATAGCTAGTATTCTAATCGATACAATAATAGGATTCAAAAATAAGATTTCTCTTCCCTGAGTTCGACCCGTATCTACACGCGATCCGTGCACTTGCGGTTATTTAATATCACAAACACCCAGTACCCACAAGGGCAGGGGTAAGCCGTCGAGCCTAGCAATGTGTAATTTAATTCATCCTTTCTGTGAACTTGGGATCACTAAAAGAATCTGAATTTCAGATAAAGAAGAATGACAGAGTCGCCACCTAGATGAGGGATCTAGGAACCATAAATAACCAGAAATCTAGACTCGTTACCTGGTTAGGAGAATGGAAGGTATGGAGAGTTACCACCACATGCACCCTCCTCGCCCAATAATCCGGTCTTCGATTCCCAAAGTTAACTCTCTTGAATTTCTTTTAATTGGCTCATTTAACTCTATTGAAATGCGAACTATGTGACATGCATCCTAAGATCTAATTTCAATGTATTCCCTAATGTGTATCTGAAATCCAAGTAGAGACTTGGTTTGGCAACTTAGAGGGGAGGTGAATAGGATGTTTATAAAACTTTTGCTTTTTGAAAACTTTTACTAATTTCACCCTATTTTTATCCCTTGGTTAATTAAGTTGAATTAGTTAAGCTTAACCAATTTTCACAAATGCATATAAGCTTAAAAACCCTTGTTTAAACAACCAACTTAATTAGGAGATTTAATGGGCTAATTAGCAATGTAAAAATATTCACGTTGGATGGCAATGCTAACTCACTCAATTCTAAATAATAAGACAACCACAAATAAGAGAGTGAGAGAGGGAGTGAGAAATCGAGAAATACCAACGCAAGCGACACAAGGATTTATAGTGGTTCGGCCAAAGGCCTACTCCACTCTACTCAAGGTCGCACTTGATGATTTCCACTATTGAGACCTCCACGACGCCCGGCTCCGAGGCGATTACACTCTCAAGGGAATTAAATGAGGATGCCCTTCCACCTTTACAATGACTCTCCTTCTCTGCCGAGTTCTAAGCGCTTCACCCAAGGGAATTAAACACGGATGCCCTTACCATCGATCGAATGAAGAAGAAGAAGTATTAGCCTCTTACTAGGCTTGATTACAAGTTGTAGCTCACACACTTTCTCTCAAGAATAATTTGCGAATGAAAGCCTAAGCCAATCTCAAATTATTTTCCCAAAATCAAGGCACAATGAGTTTGGTGAGAGTTTTTACCCAAAAATGATTCACAAATAATTTTCTAGGGTTTGTTAGAGTTGGACAATGTTCCTCTCATGTTTTCGACGCATTAGATGGGTATATATGGTGTCCCAACTCAATATGACCGTTTCAGGGGCAAAACGGTTATTATCGGGTCAAACAGTCAACTAGCCGTTGCACCACAACGACTATATTGTTTTGAACAAAAACACTTCTCGAAGTTCCGAGAAATTTCTCAGAGTTCCGAGCAAATTCTCGGAGTTCCGATAATTCAAACAGAGCTTTTAATTTTAGAACCTGGATCATTTCTCGGAGCTCCGAGAATTTTCTCAGAGTTCCGAGCTCGAAGCTCCGAGAATAATTCTCGGAGTTCTGAGACTGGATTTTCAGCAAACAGTGTCCCATTTGAAAAATTCATATCTCCTTCTTTTCGCATCGGATTTCGATGTTCTTTTACTCTACGGATATGAGAAAAATGAGAGCTATCTGTTAAAAATATTTTCAAAAATATTTGAAAATATTTTAAACAAGTTTTGATAGGATTTAGTTGTTGGTCCAGGTTGTTGCTTCGGAACTTTGTTTTGTTCATTCTTGTGCTGAATGTCATATGGGCCCAACATGTTGGTACACCACCATGGCCATTCACTTATCCATTTAAGTCCTTAAAGGGTGTGTTAGTCTCCTTGAAAAACATATTTTTAGGGGTTTTAAGATGTGCCTTGATAAGAGAAAACAAGAGAGAAAGGTGATACATACTACCATTCTAAGTACTCTCTTGTTCTCTTGAGCCAATCTTCATTTGCTCTTCAATGGTGTGCTTGACTTGCTTTGGGATCTTCAAGGTTGAGCTTATTTGCTTAACACCTTCCAAGGATGATGCCACCATTTGGTTCAAGCTCCTTAGAAAGTTGTTGATCCACAAGCTTTGGCCTTCATTGATCTTCATTTGTTTGTTCAATGCTTTGAGATGGTTGTGTAGAACTTCTCCTTGGTTGATCCTCCAAGGTATGGTTTGGCCAAGTATGCTCTAGCTCCTTTGTCTTTTGTTTGGTTCATCTTCAAGCTTAGGCCATCTGTGTGTGTGCTAGCATGGATTGACCTGTGAATTACCTGTCTATAGCACAACACTCAAGGCAAACAATTAGTCCATAAATGACTAATCAATTTGCGTTTGTTAATCATCAAAACAAGGTGATTGAGTGAACCCATGAGGAACCCTTGGGCTAACTGTATCTTGATTTTCTTAATTTTTTGAATTCAATCTAAGTGAAAGTTTTTCTAAAATTCTAATTTCATGGAAAGTTCGAAGTGATTTAATTACTTTTAACTTAAGGATTAATATATAAAATCCCACCACTTATGTGTGGAGCCGACTCAAGCTTAGTATGCCACTCAAGTATCCAAGTTGCCTACGTATCCCAGCCTCACTGGAATCAGAGTCGATCGTAGTTCGATGCACCTAAACTAAGCTACTTATGCCTAACTCATCTAGAACACCGATCTAGACTGGATTGACTGTTTCAACAGTTTAAGAAAGATTATTTAATTCAAATTGAATATTTTATTATCCTAGGACTTCATCTAAGATGCTATATGGTCCTAGCTAAGTGCAAGTTGTCCCTTAGACTAATGCAGGTTAACCTACATCCTAGGTAACTAGGTTTGTCCTAGGAAAAAAATTGGGTGACTAGTGTAACTAGATCTATGGCCCGGTTGCTATCCATAGCAAACGGCCGTGATGAGGCTGGACTCCTAACTCTAAGACTCCTTAAAACCTAGGACACAACGTGACGTAAGTGTTCCTAAGGGGCCCTAAAGGTTCCTACGATAGGAGACCGTAATCCAACGGCTCCTAAGACGCTGATCGAGTTAATTCGATTTGTTAAACTTAATGATTTTTTATTCTTTCAAAGTTTTCGATTCCTAAGATCTATGGAATACCAAAGGCTCTAGGGCTTTATTAGTTTCGGCCTCGAATCGCAATCATGGATGGGAATCATGCTCTCAACCATTGTATAATTTAGCACGTAAGTTATAGTATCTTATTGCCTGGCATGTTTCTCAGGATTTTCGTGGACAATGGACCTCGGTGCCAATATCATACTATAATTTACGCACTCCAATTATGCACGATTAATCGCAATTAGTATACGATTGTGGTTGCGGTCTCAGCAGTTAGACTTTCGCGGTATAGCGAATTTACATGAGAGATCTATGAACCCTAAGGTTTCTATTTCAAACAAGTTGGGGATTAAATTCATGATGTAAAGTTAAGATTTGTTGGAGGATTTTATTGACTTTTGTGTTGATTTGCTAATAAATTATGATTTATTAATATTAAGACTGGATTAATAGGATTACACAGAAATCCTAAGCAATTGAACTCCAAATCAGTTGAAACTTTTCTAGTAACAAGATATGGATGATTGTGGCTTGTTGAAAAAATTTCATGAATTATCATTAAGATTTGATTTTTTAAAATTCAAATCAGATTATAGATTAACACAGCAACCTATAGCATATCAATTTCAAATTAGTCCAAACTTTCTTTCACAGAATAGAGATATAGATGATTATGAATTGTCATTAAGATTTGATATCAATTTCCGATTTCTCAAAATTCAAATTAGTTCATAAATTAACACAGTAACCTATAGCATATCAATTTCAAATCGACTCAAAATTCTTAGAATATAAAGATAATCATGAAATTAGACTACTGTATGACTTTCATGGATTTTTATTACGATTTGATGTCAATTGAAATTCACACAAAAATCGGATGAAACTAAAGAATTACTTAAAAAGCAAACCTAATGGTATCCTAAAATCAAATAAAAAATTCTAGTAGATATATAATAGATTATAAAATTTTCTATCAAAATTTTAAAACTTGAAAATTAAATCTCTTCCATAAAATCGATTTTTAAATAGAAAAGGGGAATTTGTTTGCTTGGAATTGAAACCCTTTTATTAAAATAAATTACAAAACCATATTAAAAATTTGCAAAACCAATTGAAAATTTTTCTCTAACATTCCAGTAACCTAAATTACTGGTTTGTAAAGAAAATTTTTGAACATTTACTAATTTAATACGAAAAAAAATTACGGCACGTAAACCGAAGAATCGATTAGAAAACAGTAAAGAAATTATTTTTTCAAAATTTTATTCCATTAAAAACTCAATTTATAATTAAACATGAGTTCTGGAAAGTTTCATCAATTTTTAAAATTGTTTGATATTTGTTAAAAATAACCCAAAATTAAAATAAATTAAAACCGGATTAAAAAAAATCAAAAAATTCCAAATATTTTTTAGTGAACTGGAAATCCAAAAATCGGTTTGGAAACAACATTTCATGAATTTTGGACTTGATTGGACCCATTTTCCATTTTATGCTTCAAGAAATAACCCTTTGTTGGGTTAACTTTCGAAAAATAGAACGGAAATCGAGGCGGTCAAACCATGGTCAAAGATCATGATTTCCAGTAGTTTTAGAATTTTTAGAACCCTAAAAAAATTTGTTTTTTGAAAAAGAACCTTTTTTCAAACACCTGCTTTGAAAATACCATTTAAATCCATATTGAAAAGAAAAGAAAGAAATTCAAGATTTATGTGGAGAAAATTTAATTTTAGGGTGAAATTTTAGATTTTAAAAGCCTATAATCTATGTTATAACATACTGGAATTTTAAAAGAAAAATCATAGATTTGATACTTCAAAAAATAAAACCCTAGCATGCTTTTCTAATTCGCAAAGAATGGAAATTCTTACCATCGATCGCGATCCGTGTCTCTTGGGTTGGTAATCCGAGAGATTCGCTTTGTCCAACCCTTTGGTATGATGAAGAAGACCCAAAGATCCTTGGTGTGTGATTTGTTGAAGAAGAAAAGGGAATTCAAGAATCCATTTTGTCAAGAACCCTTGAGAGAAAGATGAACACACTTCAAGAGAGAAGAGCTTTTTTTCTCTTTTTTTTTCTTTTTTTTTCTTCTTGGGAGGAGAGAGAAAAATGACGAATTTGGATTTTTTTGAATACTTCCTAGGATTGTTTGCTTTGATTTTTATACAAAAAAGCTAGGGTTAAGAGAGAAATAGTAGTTTCCAATGTGAGAGCTCCCAATTTTCCCCTCATGCTTTCTTTCTTTCTTGTTTCCAAATTGGATTTAATTCCAATCTTAATTTCTTGTCAATCAAGACATGCTATTCTCATTCCATATTGCTTCTTTGGAAGAAAATCTTTTTCAGCAATCATTCATCTTTTTCTTCTTTCCTTCTTTTCTTTTTTTAGTTTCTTTTTATTTTTCTTTTAACAAATATGATGTCACCATTGTGACATCATCAAGGTTGGGTGCTCAACTCATGTGGGTCAGCCATGTGGGGCACCCACCAAGGTGGTTGACCCATATGGGTGAACCCACATGAGCTCCATCTTTGCGGGCTAAAGCCCAATGGGCCATTTCACACGGGTTTAGGGTTTTTCCGTAAAAATTCAATAAAATCTTTCTAAATTTAACATTCTATATATGGACCTAACCTATTTGACATTTATGGTGCATCCCTCACATATGATCGGACCATCATTTTTGGAAAATAACTTTTCGGACCAAAATGCCCCTATTTGACTGTTAGACATCCAAATGCGACCAAAATACCCTCAAATTGGTGCACCCCTAAAGGGAAAAATTAAAATGGAAAGTCTTTGTGGCCAAACTTTAAAAATTAGAAACTTTTAAAATTGGGTCCTTTCGGTGGGCAATATTAAACAGGATCATTTGGTATCCCCTGAAAATTCCAAAAATGCCCTCAACACTCAGAATTTCCAGATTAAGCGAAACTCCTGAGAAATTCTAAATTTAGCAGGTTTTCCAAAATCTCAGATATATTCCGGGGATCAAAAGAATTACACAGGAAAAGACCAAATTACCCCGATGTGCTAGAATTTGGCGAGACTAGGGAAAACCCTGAGAAATTCCAAAAATAGCAGATTTTCGAAAATTTATGAACGGACTTAAGATTTCTTAGACACAACTTAGTGACCAAATATGATATGTTGGAAATGTCTTAAATACCCCCAAAGTCCAAGACTAAGAGAAAATCTTGAGAGATCTAAATTTAGCATGTTTCCCAAATCTTACGAAATTACTCCTAATCAATCAGCCGTACCCTCAAGATAGTTTTGGATATATGAGAAATGATTGAAATATCCATACGATGAAGAAAATGTGGAAGCCCGATGAGTTTTTAAAAATAACAGTTTTTTCAAAATTTGTAAAATCACTCAAGATTTCTCAAATATAACTCGGGGGTCAGACGAGACACATCTGGAATGACCCAAATACCCCTATAGTGTAAAAATGGGCAAAAATGAGGGAAACCCAAAAAATTCTAAAAATAACAGGTTTTTTCAGTTGGTTGAAAACTTGAATTTTCATCTTCTAGATATCATTGGAGCACCCTAGAAACCTTTAGGATCGCGAATCAACTTCAGAATTCCTTCAACGAGGCAAAATCTACAAAATCTTTTGCTTTTTTTTAAAGCGTAGCAAAATGGGGGTGTCTACAAATGTGTAGGTATCTTTTGAAATCTGTTGTTAGCTTAGTCATGTCCTCAGAAATTCTAATAGAAAATGAGTGCTATCATCTGGAAAATGTCTTGGACAAATTTGTTCTTTTGATTTTTGTTCTTAACATTCCGAATTTAGAAAAATCAGAGGATTACAATCTGTTCCTCAAATTTTATATTTGGTTTTGTGCTCTTTGATCATCGGATGCTTCATATTCTAATTCCTTAGTTGTTAAAACAGGTGCACATCATCTTGGTAAGAGCATATATAATGGTAGGTCATTGGAAAATTAGAAAATTCTGGTTGTGTAGAGATTATACAAAAAAAAAAATATTCTTTGGTCACAATTGATTAATAGGTGCATGCATGGGTAGTTTGGTCGCTACAATTGATTCCTTTTAAACTGTATTTATTGGAACTCTGTCTTGGAAAGTCATTAACTGAAAGAACAAGATATTATTAGATGTCACTAGTAGTTCTACTATGTTGCGTTCAAGGTAGATAATTCAATCTCCGTAATCATTTTAATTGTTATGAGTGTTGGGAATTGAAAAGAGCTTAATGATTACTGGTCGTATAGATGGAGGTGTGTTTTAAAACAGAGTAGAGATTGCATTGGTTTCCTTTTATATGCTCATTATCTCAAGGTGATGGTTGAAGAGCCGATGCTCATATTGCTCTGAGACATTGGGTGTAGTTCAATGAATTGATAAAATTGTAGGTACTGTTGATGATTATACAATGGTGTACATTTTTTTTTTTAGAGAAATCTTCATGTTATATTGTGTAAGCGAATAAGATAGTTCACCTTTGTTAACGTCACTTGCGATCCAACGAGGTTATGGAATTCCAAGCAGAGCACTGCCTTAAAAGCGTAAAGTTGTCAATAGTCAATTGTATCCTAAAATTCTCGGTATTGAGTAGTCTGACTGATTCAAAAAATGATTCCGCTATGAGCAAATTGGTTCAGCAAGTTGGCTTCTTGGAGCTTCAGCTTTTGATGGACGCAAGCTTTGCTCGGAGGCTTTGTTTGAGGATATGAGTTCGTATTTTCTATCATAAGCACTTTCTCATGGTAGTGAGCAATCTTGTGACGCCTTTGGATGTATTAGGAGCTCTTTCTTTGAAGGTTTGAACCTGTATGAAGAATTGGTTCATTCAATTTCTTCCGGAGAACTTGTGATCCGTTTGTCCATAGGACTTACGGATCCTGGTGCATTATTCAAAAATTTAGTGGCCATTTTGAGAGTTGTTATTATTTGCTATGATGGAACGGTGAGACATAGGTGCAGCCGCTCTGTAATTCAATTTGAATATAGGGATTCTAGAACTAGTCCTGCAAGTTTTGCACCTGCTGGGGAGCCGGTTGGTGTCTTGGCTGCAACCGTGGTCTCAAACCCTGCTTACAAGGCGGTTCTCGATTCTTCTCAGAGTAGCAGTTCATCATGGGAGCTAATGAAGGGAATACTGCTCTGCAAAGTCAACTTCAAGAATAATGATACTGATCGGCGGGTGATTTTGTACTTGAGTGACTGCCACTGTGGGTAAGAGTATTGCATGGAGGATACTTCATATATAGTTCAGAATCACTTGAGAAGGGTTACCTTAAAGGATTTTGCAATTGGCTTCGTGATTAAATATCAAAATCAGCGAAATCTCCCCAAAAATTCAGAAATGGATGCCGGCCTCGTTGGCCATATTCATCTTTACAGAATGCGTCTGAATGGTTTGAATCGAAGCATGCTCGAAATTCTTCAAGAATGTCAAGTGGTTTCTAATCGCTATGCGAAGAAGAAAAGCCCTCTTTCTCGGGTTTTAAAGAAGATTTGTTTGGTTGCTAGTGAGTGTTGCGATATTCAGTAGCCATATGGTGGGAAGTTGTCTCAAGTGCAGTACTTGCGGTTCTCTTACCAAGATGTACATAGTAGCAATGATACCATTGAGAAGATATCACAAATTATGGTCAATGCAATCTTGCCAATTTTGTTGGGCACCATTATTAAAGGAGACCCTCGAGTGAGGGTGGCCGACATTATTTGGGGTGATCCTAATGCATCTTGGGTAAGAAACCCCTGCAAAGACGAAAGGGTGAACTAGCCCGGGAAGTTGTGATTGAGAAAGATGTGGTCAAATCATAGGGCGATGAAGGTGTTAGCCCAAGCCCATCATTTAGGAGACTTGCCAAGTCCTAGTAGCATTTCCCCTCTCATTTATAAGACTTTCTTAGTCTTTTAGACGTGTACACTAGATATTAATTCCTCCCTTCATTGAAAGGGCTATGATGAGGTTACTCGGAGCCCACCGTTATCTTTTTCTTTCCTTCCCTTTCGAGGCTTCTCTTAGTTTTAAGATTTTCCTTAGATCTTAGGGTTCCCATATTGTCCATCAATTTCAAAAGTTTTCTGTCGGGTCTAGGTTATGACGGACGACAACTTCTTGAGCCAACCTTTGGCCCTTCATCTCGCTCTCTTATCCCATTGCTTCTTATGGGGTTTAGAGGTTTCCTTTTTCTTCGAAGGTTTCACTTCTTATAGGAGAGTTTCTTCACTTCCGGGATTGTTCTTCGTGCGTTCCTTTGGATCCACTTTGAGTTTCAGAGTTCCATCAATCTTGAGAGCACTTCGTTAGGTTTGGCGATGACGGAATGTTTCTTGAGCCAATCTCTTCCCTTTCTGCCTTAGAGTTTTCGCACGTTAAGGGATTTTCTCCTTTTAGAGTGTTTAACTAGTTAGGACCCTTCCTTAGTGATTGATTGTTTAGAAGTTTAACCTTAGGGTTAGAAGCTTTTCATCTCTTGTTTGTTTAGGGTTTTCCCTCGCAGATTAGATATTGTTTTCTTTGGAGATTGATTAGGGCTTGTTAGTTTTGTTTTCGTCTCTTCGAGATTATTTTTTTCTTTGGGATTTTAGTCCCCCCTATCTTGATTTGTTTCCCCTTAGGCTTTAGGGATCCCTTTTCCCTCTGAATTACTCTACCACGATATGGTGGGTAAGGAGGCTCTTCTATCGGATCTCCTTTAGCTGAAAGGGTGTTAACGCACTTTTAAACACCAAAAATATAAAAACACTTCAAAACAATAGTGAAGTATCAAGAGCATCGAAAAACTTCAAAGCATCTGAAAGGATATGAGTCTTTAGGAGGGTAATTAGGAAAAATCTATCCGAACTGCATTGGCTTGATCATCTTCCACGAGGTACGTAGTGCAGCTTGAGATCTTTATCCCAAGTCCAGCCAAATAAAGTCCAGCCAAACTTTTGTAAATAGCATTTTAAATCTTTTTTTTTTTGAATAAACAACTTTAAAATCTTGTTTTCAAAAAGCTCTTCCTCTAGAGTTAGAAGTTTGTTTTAGAGCTAGGAGTCTGTCCTTGATTTGTTGTGTGCTTGATGTGTGTTTGTGTTAGAGTTAGGAGTTTGTCCTAGCTAGGAGCGCCTCCATTCGGTCAGTTGGTGATTCACATCGCCGACTGATGACTAGGTCTAGGATGCGTTAATGATCCCATTATTTTTCTTAGGACGCACAGCCTAGTTATACATAAGTTGTAGGAACCACTTGCATTAGCATAGGGCTAACCTGCATTTAGTTAGGGCATATATGGTGTCCTAAAATCCACAATCCACTGGAATTTAAATAATCGCACAAGAAGCTTTAATAACAAGTCCGATCTTTTAGGTCGGGTCTAGAATAGAGGTCTAGATGTCTTAGGCATCATAGCTTAGAATAGGTGTGAAGAACTACGTTGCCTTGATTCTCGTGGAGGCGGGGATACGTAGGCTTCTTTGGATGAACATCAGATCATCTAAAGACTCGGGCTTAGGCATTAGAGCCTTAGGATTTGTTGTTAGTACTTTAGGGTTTGTGTTTGTATTTTGATGATGATTTTTACATAGGATCTCGATAGTGGGCGTTCATTTCTTTGATTACATACATGTTTGGCTGTAATATTTACCTGTTTGTTTACCTTGGTCATATGTTTAGTTGTATCTCATTTATCTTGTTTATTGTATTTGATATATCTTGTGCAGACCTTATACCTATAGCTGTAGCATGCATGTGTTTGTCCACCAGAACTTAGACACATATTAGGCATGTCACTCATAACCTAGCAATGCTTAGGTGACACACTTCTTTCATTTCTTTTTGTATATGCTTATTAACCCCGGGTCATGCATGATTAGGCAGACGTTTTCTCGGGGATATTTTGTTCCCATTTCACGTGATTTTCACCAAAAACTCTTCAAAGTTAATAAATAAATGGCATAAGAGACCAAGTGTTTTAATGTTTTGAAAGGGAGAAATACTGGAGGAGCCTGCAAACCGGAGAGCTCGAATTGGAGAGCTTTGAAGATTCCTTTTCATGAAATTGTCATTTTAATTTCTTCAAATTTCATTGTAAATAGTTACTTTCATCCAATTGTTAACAAAGATTAATGTTTTGATTGTAACTACAGTTTGACTATTGATCAATGGAATAGTATTCATGATTTTCTCTTATCTTTATTGGTACAGAATACTTTATCTCAATTGTTATCGTTTTAATTTAGTATGTTAATTTCCAATTCAGGATTCTAAAATCGAGCAAACATCGCTCCCTCAAGTGTTAGTCAACCTGCGTGGTCTAGACAGTCAACGGCATCTAAACTCATTCGTCAATTTGAACCGCTAACCCTACCTGAGCAATTTGCACCTTCTTTATCTGACTCATCTGAATCCTCCGAATCTGTCCAAATGACCGAACCCAATGATGCGCTAGTTAAAATTCAAGAGATGATGATGAATCTTACCCGAGATATGGCCTTTATGAAAGAAGAGATGGCCCAAATGAAAGCTCAGTCTCAAGAAAAGTTCTCTACTTCTAGAGCACCTGCAGTTCAATCCCCTCCCGTTATACCTGCAAATCTGAGCCCTGCAAACTTGAACCGTCCTTTTATTCCAGCAGTAGACATCGACCTGGAAGAAGAGAAGTATGCTGAAGAATATTGCATCCCAGATGTTGCTCGGTATAATAAGGAGAAGCAGGTCTCCCGGGGTCACCTTGCCTCCTAAATTCAAAACCCCCGATTATGACAAATATGATGGGACTGGGTGTCCCCGGAATCATATGATGTGGTTTATTGAGCTGTCACAACAGTATGGTCTAGCTCCTGAGCAAATGGCCAGGGTCTTTCCAATGTCTCTTACTGGGGTTGCGAAGAAGTGGTTTCTGCGTCGGAAACCTAAAGAGGTGAAGACCCTGCAAAGCATCTCCAACAAATTTGTAGAGCAGTTTTCGATGGAGGAAGGAATAGAGGTTACCAAGAGGGACCTCAAGCAGCTAAAGCAAGGTCCGCTGGAGACCTTTACTTTTTTTATCCGTCGTTGGTGTCGAAAGTCTGCACAACTGAGTGAGAGGCTATCAGAAGAAGATCAGATCAAGTTGGTGATTAAGAGTTTGTCGCCGTAGTATTTCCATTTCATGTCCCCTCAGCATTACATCGACTTTGACCACCTGATTAAGACTGGAACGAGGACTGAGGATGCAAGAGCTAAGGGCCTGAGGGCCAGACTTCCATCGGACATTAGAGAAGGAAAGAGACCTATGGTCGTACAGAAAGAAGTAGAACATGTGAACTATGTTCAACCGGACTGTAACGGAAGTGGCAAAGCCAGCACCAGCACCAGTAGAGCAGAAACCTCAGAGGCACTTTGATCCACTCCCGTATCTTTTTACCTATGATTCTAAAAAGGTTGATAAGGGATAAGAAAATTAGACTACCTGAAATCAGGCCAGTACCCAACTCGCTGCCCTCATACTGGAGATTAGACCAGTATTGTGAGTACCACAGAAATTCGGGTCACCTCACCGAAAGATGTTTGGCTTTAAAGCATGCGCTCCAGACTATGTTAGAAAAGGAAAAACTTGAGGTGGAAAGGCCCATCCCCTTCCTAATCATCATGCTATTCCTCCTCCTACGACAAACGCCATTTTTGTCGAGGAGCCATTTCTTGATCCATCCGCTCTCATTTGTGTAATCACTCATGAGGAACCTTATATCCTAAGGTTTGACTTTGAGGAGATCGAAGAGATGGAAAGAGAAAGGTCTTATGCCCTCTGGATGGGTAGTACCAATTTGGCAGAGGCGTCCTCTCAACCATATGTCCTTCAATGCGAAGATGTTGAGGCAGAAAAAGAAACTCCTTATGTTCTAAGGATTGATGATTTTGAGGAAGAAGAGATAAATGAAACTCCGTATGTTTTGAGAATGGATGCAGATGATTTTCTTCTATTGGAAGATCAATGTGACGAGCTTCGTCATGTTACAAGGGGTGGCCGTGTGTTCAAGCCCGCAGAGTTGAGAGCAGAAAATCCTGCAGAAGCAGTAAGAGCAGCCGAGAATTAAGGGCAGAATAGGCCGAGTACAGATGAGGAAGAAGATAATTTGTTGAAGCATAGTCACTGTGGCTAGGACCTCCAAGGCAGTATCTTTCACAGATGACGATTTACCTCCTGAAGGAAGAGACCACACCCATTTCACGTGATTTTCGCCCAAAACTCTTCAAAGTTAATAAATAAATGGCATAAGAGACGAAGTGTTAGCACTCGGGCGAATTGGGGGTGCTCTTCGGACCTTCTCTATTCGTCACCAGGCACGGACCTTTTGTATCTCTGGTTATCCATTGCAAATAGAGCATTTGCTTTGGTTCCATGGTGTATCCATAGATGGCGACTCTGAGTTATTTCAGGTGCGTCTTGGTTTCAAGCCCTGGCTCCGAATCGAGAGGTATCTCATTCATTTTGTATCGCCACTCATGCTATGCTGTGAGGGTGGCATCATCTCGAGAGTTCCTTGGTAGAGATCTCCTTCACGTTGTGGAGATCTGAGAGGATTGCAGGGGGATCTCGCGTCCCTCAGCACTGTTCCTCTCAGATCGGGGTCCACAGTTCGTCCACTTGTATTTATGTTTGTTGTATCTTTATTTGTTCGACTTATTCCGATCAGAGGAGTGTTCCTCGTTCTTGCCTCAGATATTTTCGGGTGTTCGACTTCGCTGGGAATGGCCAAAGTGATCGGGATTAACCCGACCGAAAATATATTCCCAGCCTCATCAGGAATAACCGAGGTGAATCCACCTTTTATCAAAATACATTTCCGACTTTTATCAAAATACATTTCCGGCTTTTATCAAAATACATTAGCCCGAGCTGAATGACTTGGGCTTTCGTCAAAAGTTTTTTAGGTTTTCTACTTCAACTTATCCCGACTGGAAATACATTTCGGCCTCAATGGGAATGGCTGAAGCAAACAAAGTTAGCCAGAGCTGAATAACTTGGGCTTTCACCAAAACTTTTTAGGTTTTCTACTTCAACTTATCCTGACCAGAAATATATTTCCGGCCTCAATGGGAATGGCCGAAGCGAACCAAGTTAGCCCGAGCTGAATGACTTGGGCTTTCATCAAAAGTTTTTAGGTTATCTACTTCAACTTATCCCAACCAGAAATACATTTCCGGCCTCAATGGGAATGGCCGAAGCGAACCAAGTTAGCCCGTGCTGAATAACTTGGGCTTTCATCAAAAGTTTTTAGGTTTTCTACTTCAACTTATCCCAACCAGAAATACATTTCCAGCCTCAATGGGAATGGCTGAAGCGAACCAAGTTAGCCGTAGTTGAATAACTCGTGCTTTCACCAAAAGTGTTTAGGTTTTCTACTTCAAGTTATCCCGGTCATAAATATATTTCCGGCCTCAATGGGAATGGACGAAGCGAACCAATTTAGCCCGAACTGAATGGCTGAAGCTTTCCATTATTCTTGTTTTTTTGCTTCGGTCTACTCCTATCCAGGAGCGTTCTCCCGGGCTCAACGGGACAGATCGAATTGAACCAGATCATATTAGTACGAGATGAATGGATTGAGGTCTTGAAAAATGTGGTTGTACTTTTCATTAATCGTAAAAAAAGAAACTCAGTGGGATTACATCTGTGTTCTTTTTTACTTTCTTCTTTCTTATACAGGTGCTTCTCCTTCTTCGATCCTCAAGGGAGATGAGCTACTGGTAATATTTCCTCAAGTTTTTTGAGTTCCAAGCGTGGGGGAGTTGGTGCTCGTCGAGGGTCACCAACTTGTAATTGCCCGGCCGTATGATTTTGTTTACTCGGTACGACCCCTCCCAGGTTGGCGAGAGTTTGCCCACCCTTCTTGGCTGGGATATGGCCGCTTTCCTTAAGACTAGGTCGCCAATGCGGTGCTCCCTCGGACGATTCTGGTGTCGTGGTAATTCGACACCTTCTGTTTGTAGGCTGGCTCAAATCTGGGATTGCTCCCGGATTTCTTCTAGCAGGTCCAGATTCGCGCGGAGTCCTTCCTTGTTCAGCTGGTCATTGAAATGGGTGATTCTAAGAGAGGGGACGCCGATGTCTATGGGAATTACCGCCTCATTTATGAAGGCCAGGTTAAAGGGCGATTCTCCTGTCGCTGTGCGCGGTGTAGTGCGGTATGCCCACAGAACATGGTACAGTTCATCGGCCCACCACCCTACTTTCTCATCCAACCTTTTCTTGATCCCCTGAAGGAGGATCCTGTTTGTGACTTCTGTTTGCCCATTTGTCTTGGGGTGGGCTACAGAGGTGAACCGTTGTTCGATCTTGAGGTCTGAACAGAACTTTTGAAAGCTCCTGCTATCGAACTGTTTCCCACTCTTCCAAGTTTACCTCCTTGGGGCGCTCCACTAAAACAATGAGATTCTTCAAATGGTGAATCTCAAAGCCGTACACCCGACTCCTCCAACTCTAAAGGGAACAAACCCTTTCTGCATGAAGCCTTGATGAGGGATCACACCCTCTTACAATGTCTTCTCCTTTCTTAATGGGCCGAAGAGTAGACCCTGACAACGTCTTCACCTTTGTTACCGGGTCGAAGAGAAGACCTTCAAATACAAATGAAGAAAATAAAAGAAAAACTCTCTTGCCTCTTAGATAGGCGGATTACAAACTTTGATAGCTCACCAACACTCCAAGGAAAGATAAAATGTAAAGCCTATGGAGTTCCACTTGATAGAATGTACAACTGCAAGATCAAAGAGGTTTAGCTTTTGATAGAAAAGTTTTGGTTCAAGGAAAGTGGGATTTGATCTTTCTAAAATGTTCAAAAGCTTTTAGAGATAGGTTTTACTGATCTATATATAGTGTATTTGAAAATATGACCATTTGGGGTAAAACTGTAAATAACTGGCTTGAAAAAGTCAAGCTGAAAACGCCTCGACGGCTAGTTTGCTCGACCGCGGTGGTCGACCGAGCCATCGTGGTCACCCGCCCCTATCGGGCCCCCTTTTTTATTTTCAAATTCCTTACCGTCACGGTCGACCGGCCCCATGGCTGTCACCCGGCGAGGGCTACCTGTTCGCTCAAATTTTAAGTTGAAAAACTTATTCACGGTCGAGCAGTCGCCCGCCCAAACCATGACGGATTGTTTTGTCTCAAACAGAACATATTCCGCGGTCACCCAGCCCATCCCGGTCGACCGGCCCGATAAAAGTTTGGATGCCCTGGATTTCCAGGTGCTATCCCACGGTCGCCCGTCATAGCCCGGTCGAACGACCCTGTGTAAAATTCCATCTTTAACTTTAAAGTTCAGGAGCTTTTGGGCTATGGTCTTTGGGCTAAAGTCCTAAATTTTCAGACACATTTTGGGGTGTGTGTATGGTTTTCAAAGATGTACAAAGTTGAGTATGAAAACCATTTGAAAACCTATTGAAAGTGCAATTTTACATAAAATCAAGAGGACTCTAAATACATTCTAAAAATGAATACCATGAGTCTTCTTGGAATGTGTCGGCTTTTTTGCACTTCCTTGGACTTCTTCGGCTTGAGTGAACATCTTGAACTTGATTCGACTCTTCTGACTTCTCCTCCAATCTTCAATGCATGTTGATGTACATGAGGTGTCACCATGGCATGTTCAATTCCAAGCTCCTTCTTGACACTTGTCGGGAACTTGTGGAATCTTCATGATGAGCTTCTTAATTTGAACATCTTCAAATGAGGATGTCTTCACTGTAGGTGGAAGCTCTTGGTTTCTTTGCTCCTTGATCCACAAGCTATGTGTTGTGAAGAGTTGTGTAATGACGATAATAACATGAAATTCCTGTATACAACACAACACCTCAAAGCAACACATTAGTCCATAAATGCTAATCAATTTGGTTTGCTAGCATCAAAACAAGAAGGTAAGGTGAATGATTAAACCCATGGGAACCCTTGGGCTTACAGTGTCTGAATTTCCAAGTTCATTCCGCCTATAAGAGCCTCATACTCTGCCTTATTATTTGATGCGTAGAAGCCAAACCTCACTGCGTAGTCTATGATGAAGTTCTCAGGTCCTGTGAGGATTAAGCCTGCTCTGCTACCCAGCGAGTTCGAGGATCCGTCTACATATAACTCTTAGAGAGGCTCCCCTCCCAGGGGATCAGATTTTCTGACTTCTCTTAACTCACTATCTTCTACGGACGGGAGTATGGCATCTGCACTCGAAGGTTGGGCTGTTCTTTCAAGATTTTTCCCCTTGGGTGTGTCTTCAACTTCCCCACCTGGAGGTTGGTTCGCTGCTTCGTGACTTTTCCCCCGGGTGTTCCCTCGAACTCTTCACCTGGAGGTTGATTTCCTTCTGCTTCAGAAGCGAGCACTGTACATTCAACAACGAAATCGGTTAATACCTGTGCCTTTATCGCCGGCCAAGGTAAGTACCGGATATCGAACTTGCTGAGTTCTACTGCCCATCTCACGAGTCGACCTGAGGTGTCTGGCCGGTGGAGAATCTTCCTCAGCGGTTGGTCCGTCATGACTTTGATCATGTGCGCTTGGACATATGGCCTTAGTTTTCTGGCGGCCATGACGAGGGCATAGGCTAACTTCTCCACTCTTTGGTACCTGGTCTCAGCTTCATGTAGAACTTTGCTGACATAATAGAATGGCTTTTGTTGGCTGTGATCCTCTCTGATTAATACGGCCGCCAGCGCTACTGTACTTACCGATAGGTACAGCATTAGTTCTTCCCCGGGTAGGGCTTGGTCAGTGTAGACACCCCCATTTTGCTAGGCTTTAAAAAGCAAAAGATTCGGTAGTATCATCAATTTTTATATCCGTATTCAGCATTAGATTAGGCATCCATGCATTTTTAGGGTAGATTTCATTTCATTATGAGAGTTTTGAAGTTGATTCGCAATCCTGAAGGTCTCTAGGGGGTTCCTTTGGCCTCTGAAAGATGAAATTTCAAGTTTCCAAGCAAATGAAAAAACCTGCTATTTTTAGAATTTTCAGGATTTCCCTCATTTTTTCTGATTTTGCACTGCAGGGGTATTTTGGTCATTCCCGATGTGTCTCGTTTGACCCCCGAGTTATATTTGAGAAATCTTGAGTGATTTTACAAATTTTGAAAAAGCTACTATTTTTAGAAACTCATGGGGCTTCCACATTTTCATCATCTTATGGATATTTCAATCATTTCTCATATGTCCAAAACCATCTCGAGGGTACGGCTGATGGATTATGAGTAATTTCGTAAGTTTTGGGAAACCTGCTAAATTTAGATCTCTCAAGATTTTCTCTTAGTCTTGCACTTCGGGGGTATTTTAGACATTTCCAAACATATCATATTTGGTCCTTAAGTTGTGTCTAAGAAATCTTGAGTTCGTTCATAAATTTTCGAAAATCTGTTATTTTTAGAATTTCTCAAGGTTTTTCCTAGTCTCGCCAAATTCTAGCACCTCGGGGTAATTTGGTCTTTTCCTGTGTAATTCTTTTGATCCCCGAAATATGTCTGAGAGATTATGAATGATTTTCTGAATTTTGAAAAATCTGCTAAATTTAGAATTTCTCAGGAGTTTCGCTTAATTTGGAAATTTTAAGTGTTGAGGGCATTTTGGGTATTTTCAGGGGGTATCAAATGATCCTGTTTGATATTGCTCATAAAAAGGACCCAACTTTAAAAGTTTCTATTTTTGAAGTTTGATCACAAAGACTTTCCATTTTTAACATTTCCCTTTAGGGGTGAACCAATTTAAGGTTATTTTGGTCACATTTGGATGTGTAATTGTCAAATAGGGGCATTTTGGTCAGAAAAATTATTTTCCCAAAAAAGATGGTTCAATCATGTGTGAGGGATGCACCATAAATGTCAAATGGGTTGGGTCCATATATAGAATGTTGAATTTAGAAAGATTTTATTGAATTTTTACGAAAAAACCCGAAACCCGTGTGAAATGGCCCATTGGGCTAAAGCCCGTAAAGTTGAAGCTCATGTGGGATCACCAATATGGGTCGACCACCATGGTGGGCGCCCCACATGGCTGACCCACATGAATTGAGCATCCAACCTTGATGATGTTACAATGGTGACATCATATTTGTTAAAAGAAAAATAAAAAGAATAAAAAAAGAAAAGAAGGAAATAAAGAAAAGAGGAATGATTGCTTAAAAAAGGTTTTCTTCCAAAGAAGCAATGTGGAATAAAGAATAGCATGTCTTGATTGACAATAAATTAAGATTGGAATCAAATCCAATTTGGAAACAAGAAAGAAAGCAAGCAAGAGGGGAAAATTGGAAACAAGCAAAAAATGAGAGCTCTCACATTGGGAACTACTAATTCTCTCTTAACCCTAGCTCTTTTGTATAAAAATCAAAGCAAACAATCCTAAAAAAGATTGGAAAAAGATTAAAATTCATTTTTTTCTCTCTCCTCCCAAGAAGAAAAAAAAATCTCTTTTCTCTTGAAGTGTGATCTCTCTCAAGTGTTCTTGACAAAAAGGAATTCTTGAATTCCTTCTTCTTCTCCAAGGCATCACACAATCAAGAATTATTGGAGTGTTCTTTGGGTCTTCTTCATCATATAAAAGGGTGCGACAAAGCGTATACCTCGGATCTACGCACCCTAGAGACAAGGAGCGCGATCACGGTAGGATCTTTATCTTTGTAATATCAAAAGTAGAAAAGCATGCTAAGGTTTTACTTTTGATAGATCAAATCAATGAATTTTTTCTTAAAATTCCAGTATGTTATAGTATAGATTATGAGTTTTCAAAATCCAAAATTTGATCCAAAAATTAAATTTCTTCCATTTAATAATGATTTTCTTTCGTTTTTTATTCAATATGGATTTAAATCGGATTATCAAAGCAAGTGTTAGAAAACGTGGGTTTCTTTAAAAACTGATATTTTTTGGGATTTCTATAAAATAAAATACTACTGGAAACTTAATTTTCAATCACGGTTTGGCCGTTTTAATTTTCATTCTAATTTTCAAACCATAACCCCGAAAGGGGTTATTTCTTGATGAACGAATCCAAACGTATATCAAACCATGTCCAAAATTTATAAAATATTATTTCCAAACTAATGTTTTTATTTCCAGAATACCCAAAAAATTTCGGATTTTTTTGAATTTGTTTAATCCGGTTTTAAAATATTTTAAATTTCGGTCATTTTTAATAAATATCAAAATATTTTAAAAATTAATGAAACTCTCCAGAATTAATTTCCAATAATAAATTGAATTTTTAATGAGATTTGTTTTTTGAAAAAAGGTTTTTTTATTTGTTTTCTAATCATTTTTTCGTTTTGCGTGCCGTAATTCTTTTTCGTATTAAATTAGTAATTTTTTGAAATTTTTCTTTACAAACCAGTAACTTAGGTTACTGGAATGTTAGATAAAAATTTTAAATTGGTTTTGGAAAGTTTTAATATGGTTTTGTAATTTATTTTAATAAATGGGTTTCAATTTCTAGGAAACAAATTCCCCTTTTCTATTTAAAAATCGATTTTATGGAAGAGATTTAATTTTTAAGTTTTAAAATTTTGATAGAAAATTTTATAATCTATTATATATCTACTCGAATTTTTTATTTGATTTTAGGATACTATTAGGTTTGCTTTTTAAGTAATTCTTTGGTTTCATCCAATTTTTGTGTGAATTTCAATTGGCATCAAATCGTAATAAAAATTCATGAAAGTCATACAGTAGTCTAATCTCATGATTATCTTTATTCTGTGAAAGTTTGGATTAATTTGAAATTGATATGCTATAAGTTGATGTGTTAATCTATAATCTGATTTAAATTTTGAAAAATCAGAAATTGATATCAAATCTTAATGATAATTCATAAATTTTTCCAGTAAGCTACAATTATCCATATCTTGTTACTGGAAAAGTTTTAACTGATTTGGAGTTCGATTGCTTAGGGTTACTGTGTATTCCTAACAATCTGGTCTTAATGATATTAAATCACAATTTAATAGTAAATCAATACAAAAGTCAGTAAAAATCTCCAAAAAACCTTAACTTTTCATCATAAATTCAATCCCTAACTTTTTTAAAAAAGAAACCTTAGGGTTCATAGATTGCCTTTGTAAATTGGCTATGCTGTGACAATTTAAATGCCGAGATCATAACCATAATCGTATACTAATTGCGATCGATCCAGCATAATTGGAGTGCGTAAATTATAGTATGATATTGGCTCCGAAGTCCACTGTCCACGAAAATCCTGAGAAATATGCCAGGCAATAAGATACTATAATTTATGTGCTAAATTATACAAGGGTTGAGAGCACGATTCCCTTCCATAGTTGTGATTCGAGGTCGAAACTTGTGAACCATAGAGCCTTTGGTATTCCTTAGATGTTTAGGAACCGAAAATCCTTGAAATCTGAAAATCATTAACTTCAGCAAATTAAATCAATTTACATCATGTCTTTCAGAACCGTTGGATTGCGGTTTCCATCGTAAGAACCATTAGAGCCCTATTTAGGAACATTTGTGTCATGTCGTGTCCTAGGTTTTAGGGAGTCCTAGAGTTAGGAGTCCAGCTTCATCACGGGCGTTTGCTATGGATAGCAACCGTGCCATAGATCTAGTTACACTAGTCACCTCACTTTTCTCATAAGACAAGCCTAGTTACCTAGGATGTAGGTTCACCTGCATTAGTCAAAGGGATGTCTTGCACTTAGATAGGACCATATAGCATATTAGATGAAGTCCTAGGATAATAAAATCTTCAACTTGAATTAAATAATTTCTCTTAAAACTGTTGAAACAGTCAATCCAGTCTAGATCGGTGTCCTAGATGAGTTAGGCATAAGTCGCTTAGTTCAGGTGCACCGAAGTACGTCGACTCTGATCCCAGTGAGGCTTGGGTACGTAGGCAGCTTGGATGCTTGATGTCATACCAATCACGAGTCGGCTCCACACATAAGTGGGGTTTTGTACATTAATCCTTAAATTAAAAGTAATTAAATCACTTAGGACTTTCCATGAAATTAGAAGTTTAGGAGAACTTTCACTTAGATTGAATTCAAACAAATTAAGAAAATCAAGATACACATTTAGGAATTACATTGAAATTAGATCTTAGGATGCATGTCACATAGTTCGCACATTAATATAGAGTTAAATGAGCCATTTAAAAGAAATTCGAAAGAGTTAACTTTTGGAATTGAAGACCGATTATCGGGCAGGAATGGTGCATGTGGTGGTAACTCCCCATACCTTCCATTCTTGTAACCAGGTAACGAGTCTAGATTTCTGGTCAATTATGGGTCCTAGATCCCTCATCTAGGTGGCGACTCTGTCACTTTCTTTTGCATAGAATTCGGATTGCCTTAGTAATCCCAAGTTCACGGAAAAGATGAATTAAATCACACCTTGCTAGGCGGCTTACCCCTGCCCTTATGGGTACTGGGTTGCACGTTTGTTTGCACCCTATGACTTGGTTGCTGCCTGCTTGGTTGGGTAGTTAAAATCAATAATAAAAAGCACACGCCAATCGCGTGGGTACGAGAGACCAAGAAAGAGCGTGGCGGCACGCGCCCCACCCCTCTCGCAGGATCGGGTCCCACAGTTTGGCGACTCTGCTGGGGACCACCTAACTTCATTAAAACTTCAAAGGATAACTCATTTGAATTTAATTTAACTGGCTCATGAAAACTCTATCTCTTATATACTTGTTAGATTAGTTTGTATGTTTTATTTTCTCATCACATTTTACTCAAATTTAATCTAACAAAACCTGAAGGCATCATAGATTGCGCAAACATATTGCACACACTTACATCACTTGCATCTAAACTCTTGCATCTCACATGCACACACATCCTATTTTAGGAACCCGGAGTGTTATCTTGCATGGTTGACTGGAATTTTATCACCTGGTGCCTCTGTGCTAGAGAAGCATTCCACTCTTAGCCTAGTACCTTCATGGTACGTAAACGGATCTCTTGTTCACGTACTGATACACCGGACACTGGTACAATATATTGAGCACGGATTCGTGCTAAGGGAACTCTTGGCCTTACCCCTAGATTAACCCACACATGCATGTAGTATACGAACACACGTGCATCACGTGTGTGAGCCTAGTTTAGGATATCCTACCCATTTGTGTCTAGATTAGGCCGTGGTCCATCTTCCAATGGCTGCGATCGGTCCTTAGGTACACAAACAAAGTCATGAGTCGAGATCCTCTCTCCACTCCGTTAGATTAGGATTAGGATTGATGCCTTCAGGTAACCCTTGTCAAAATGTAAAAGGATTAAAAAAACTTTCCCTTTGGGGTTAGGATATAAATCCCATCATTTCCAAAGATCTCATAGGATTAGTCATTCCTGATCTACCCGTTGAAAGCAATCCTATGTAATCTCATCTAATCTTTTGATCGTGTGTCTTTCATTCTTCTGTCATACGATTCGATCGTATCTTCATGCCATCCCCTAACTGGCAGGAGCAGAATCTCACAATCTTTTGATTATGCAATCTCATGATCTGATCATACCTGGTCCAGATGATCCAATCTTGTTTATATCATTGGTCTCTTCTTACTCTAGGGGTAACCTGTTACAAGATTATTTCGATAAGCTTCTCAGAGGCTATTACCATGACCCTTAAACTAGGGGCATCCCCTAATGCATTCGTGTCGCCATCATCGTGTCTCAGTCATTATGGGATTCATTCTGTCATTTCTATTGCTTGTTTAACCCATAACCATCTTTCAATCGTCAAGTATAGAGCGCACCTTGAATGTCAAGCTTACACTTTATATTCCTTGTTTCCATTCCAGGAATTATCATAACCATGTCTAATATTTTTCAGGTTCGGATCAATTCATTATTACAAATGAGGCCTGGCTCTCCACAACCTTCCGTTGTTGATCCAGATTCTGCACCACTTCCTCCGTCAGCTCCTTTGGTTGAAAGCTCGAGAAATACCCTGTCCAATACCACTGCTGATACCTTGGCTCTTATCCTCCAACAATTGCAAGAGCTTAAAGAAGAGAATCGTTGCATCAGGGCTCAATTGAATGAGATATTTGGTTCAACTGATGTTACCTCTAAAGGCAAAAGCCCTAGCTCCTCCATGGCATATGGGCGCGCTCAAAGTTCCATGGCCACGGGTTCTGAAGGATTGATTCTGAATCTCTTTAGACAAGTGGCCGCCCTCGCGCAGGAGATTCATCAAATGAAGCAACAAATGAAGACCAATTATTTCCAACCGCAGGACTCTGAGCTCCAAGATGATAGAGAAGGAAGTTTTGTTATATGGAACTCGGCCAGTCAAAGCTCTAAGGAACCACTCAAGTCTCTGACTCATGAGCATGAACACGAAAGACCATCCAAACCAAATCCGATAATCGAGCTCAGTAGTAGCAGTGACGACGACAGTGACTCAGATGCCGGAGGAGATCTAAACGTAGTGTTGCCAGAAGGATTCCTTGATCCCCTGTCGCCAGATGATCTCGATGCTTAGACGACCCAGGGTTAACAAAAGAAACATGTCTAGTTACGAGCCAGCCCTTACCGAGCCTCCAAAGCCAGACAGTTGCAGCAGTCTTAGTCCTTTTGTTATTTTAATTAAGTCTAGTCATGATGTCAAGTCCAGTTATTAAGTGCAGTCTTCTAAAAGTTTGAATAAATTTCTAGTCCAGTTGAGTACTTTTATTTTTGAGTCAAGAGTGTGAATTCTGAGTCTGTTCAGAATAAGTCTTATCAAATGTGGTCTTTTTCAATTCAATGAAACTTGCTTTCTCTATACATTCCAGTTTGCGCTTCTGACTTTAATAAACAATGAGAATAATACTCCCTCCTCAAATGAGGACAAAATTGACGAAACTCCACTTGAGTCACAACAATTACTTGAACAAGAGGAGGAGCGCCAATCCCAGCCTTTCAAAGATGAAATTGAGTGGTAAACACTGGCACTGAAACTTTGATTCAGTGAATGCCGATTGAAAATACATTACCCTCTGAAGAGTGTGAAGAATTAGTAAACCCATTTTGAGGATAAAGAGATGGTCTAGTAAGCGCTACCATTAATGCCAGGAGAAAGACCCAGATAGAAGGTTCAAGAAAGAATGAAGTGAATATCACATGCTATACAAGGGGCATGGATTCGAAACAACTTCCATATCTCCAGTCAATGGCCCCGGTCACAGGTTTCACCGGTGACAATGTAAAGCCATCAAATTCAATATGAAAAGTGCAAGAGCAATCATCTCAGAGCGATCATCAAAATATCAAGGGCCACCGATTCAAGGATGAAATGATGTCCAAAAATCGGTATGCACCCTCAAGGTCAAATTACTTATCAATATCCAGAAGGAAGAAGAATCATTATCTCTTACCGAGAAATGCCGTCAAACTCCGTGAAAAAAAAAGAAAAAAATAATAATCAGTACCAGAGGGACTCTAGTAACCTATATCGATTCCCAATCTGAACATCGGAAGGCCTCCTTTGGCCGAATAAATCCCAAAATCAGAACCCAACGTCAAAAGAATACCGGTTTGCAAACCCTTCGAGCCTGAATGAAATTTTCTTGAAAACCCATCAAACTAGGGGCATCCGCCCCGAACTACGCAAGACATGATCCCTACACTGGGGTACGTAGGCAGCTCGGTTAAACCGAGTTCTGTCGATTCAAAAAAAAAAAAAAAATTCAATCCTTTCAGAAAAAAGAGGGACAAGTTCCAAAAGAAGGGAAGTCAATTATTCTAGAAAGAAAAGAAAAAAGAAAAATCAATTAACCTTCAAACAACTTATCTTCAAACTAGGGGCATTCGCCCCGAACTACGTCGACTCTGATCCCAGTGAGGCTTGGGTACGTAGGCAACTTGGATGTCTGATGGCATACCAATCACGAGTCGGCTCCACAACAAATTGTGGGGTTTTATATATTAATTTTCTTGTAAATTCTTAATTAAATCATTCAGGACCTTCCATGAAATTAGAATTTTAGGAGAACTTTCACTTAGATTGAATTCAAAGAAATTAAGAAATCAAGATACACATTTAGGATCTACATTGAAATTAGATCATAGGATGCATGTCACGTAGTTAGCACACTAACATAGAGTTAAATGAGCCATTTAAAAGAAATTCAAAAGAGTTAACTTTTGGAATTGAAGACCGATTATCGGGCAGGAATGGTGCATGTGGTGGATAACTCCCCATACCTTCCATTCTTGTAACCAGGTAACGAGTCTAGATTTCTGGTCAATTATGGGTCTTAGATCCCACATCTAGGTGGCGACTATGTCACTCTCTTTTGCGTGGAATTCGGATTGCCTTAGTGATCCCAAGTTCATGGAAAAGATGAATTAAATCACACCTTACTAGGCTTGGCGGCTTACCCCTACCCTTATGGGTACTGGGTTACACGTTTGTTTGCACCCTATGGCTTGGTTACTGCCTGCTTGGTTGGGTAATTAAAATAATTAATAAAAAGCACACGTCATTCGCGTGGGTATGAGAGACCAAGAGAGAGCGTGGCGGCTCGTGCCCCACCCCTCTCGCGGGATCGGGTCCCACAGTCAGTAACGGTGGCGAGGCCAAATAATGTATTAGTCCTTCAAACGCTTTTTGGCACTCCGGTGTCCAAGGGGTCGTCTTGATTCCCTTGATTGCATTGAAGAAGGGTAGGCATTTTTCTGCTGACTTAGAGATGAAACGCCCCAGTGCGGCTATCATTCCGGTAAGCTTCTGTATTTCTCTTATGGTGGTTGGTGGATTCAAATCCACCACTGCCTGGATCTTCTCCGGGTTTGCCTCTATTCCCCTCTGGCTGACTAGGAGGCCTAGGAACTTTCCTACCGCGACGTTGAACGTGCACTTGGCCGGATTGAGTTTCATGTTATGCTCCGGACCCGAAATGTTTCCTCTAGGTCATATATGTGGTTCGAGGACTCCCTGCTTTTGACCAACATGTCATCCACGTATACTTCCATGTTGTGTCCGATCTGATCCCTAAAGAGTTTGTTGACAAGTCTTTGGTAAGTTGCTCCGGCATTCTTGAGGCCGAAGGGCATCACCGGTAGCAATACACTCCCTGGTCTGTTATAAATGAGGTTTTAGGGATGTCGACCTCGTACATCTGGATTTGGTTGTATCCAGAGAACGCATCCATAAAGCTTAACAGTTCATGTCCCGAAGTGGCATCTATCAGCTGGTCGATCTTGGGCAGCGGATAGCTGTCCTTTGGGCAAGCCTTGTTCATATCAGTGAAATCTATGCAGATTCTCCACTTTCCATTGGCTTTGTTCACCATGACGACATTCGCCAAACAATCGGGGTACTTGATTTCCTGTACGAAATCGGCCTTCAAGAGCTTTTCGACCTCTTCTCTGATTGCTTGTTGTCTTTATGGAGCGAAGTGTCTTCTCTTCTGCTTTATCGGTTTGCAAGTAGGATCCACACTGAGTTTGTGTACGATGACCTTAGGATCTATTCCAGGCATATCATCAAGTGTCCAGGCGAAGATATCTGCATTTTTTCTCAAAAACTGTACTAGTTCTTCACGAATGCTATCACCTAAGGTTGAACCGATCTTGATCAATCTCTCTTCATCATTTTCAAACAGCGGGATTGAGACCAGGTTTTCGGCTGGTTGATTGACTGCAGCCAGGGCTCCATCCTTCAGGTCGAGCAGCTCGATTGGTAGCATTTCCGACGCGATCTTTCCCTTAAGCGTGGTTGTGTAACACTCTCTTGACTGTGGTTGGTCCCCTTTCACTTCACCTACATCGCTTGGCGTTATGAACATCATCTTCTGATGGTAGGCTGAGGCCACAGCACGGAGAAGATTTTGTCCTGGCCTTCCCAAGATAGCGTTGTAGGCCGAGGTGGCCCTCACTACAAAAAAGTTAACCATCGTGAAGGCTTGACGGGGAGGTTCTCCTACTAGGACCGGGAGTTCGATCTGCCCTTCAACCTTCACTGTTTCTCCTGAGAACCTGATCAGATCTGAGTTTGCGGGCTTGAGGCGGTCGACGCCTATCATCATTTGTTTGAAGGCGTTATAATAGAGGATATCCGCCGAACTCCCATTGTCCACCAAGCTCTTCTTTAGTTCCCAGTTGGCGACGAGCATGGTTATGAACAAAGTGTCATCGTGGGGGAGTATCAAGTTATCCAGATCTGCGTCCGAGAATGAAATCTCATTTTCCACCTTCAATTTTTTGTTGCTGGTATGGACGGCGTTGACCTGTCGGGCATAGGCTTTGCCAGCAGTTGACGAGCTTCCTCCTGCCGCCGGTCCACCCATAATGGTGTTTATGACCCTGGTAGGTTGTGATCGTTGTGTTTGCGAAAGTGGGCTGACTGGGACAGGAGACTCGTGACGAGCTAGTGGTGACCGTGGTCGTTGTGAACTCTTCCTGCTTTGGGGGCTCCTCTCTCGACACTCTTTTTTGTCACCATCGTGCTCGACATATTTCTTGAGATATCCCCTATGGATAAGTAGTTCAATTTCTTCTTTGAGATGTCTGCACTCGTCGGTGTCATGTCCATGATCTGAGTGAAATCGGTAGTATTTTGACTTGTCCCCCTTGTTTCCTTTAGTCAACATCTTGGCTGGCCATCTGACAAAATCTTCTTCCTTTATAGCAGCCAATACTGGATGTATTAAGGGGTGTGAATTTATGCTCTCTTCTTTGTGGGCTCCCTTCTCTTCTCGGAGGTTTATCATCTCTACGTTGCTTTGTAGGGTTCCTTTCTTCTTCAGATGTTCTCTTCCTGTTTGTATCCAGAGTAGCCAGCATCTCTTCCACTGAGATGTATTCCTCCGCTCCAGCCATGAGATAAGCTAGCGAGTGCGGATTTTGTCGAGCCACTGTTCGCTGGAATTCGTTGGATTTGGCCCCAGCAAGGAGGGCGTTTGTGGCGGCGGACGGATCCAAGTTCGGGACTTGAAGAGCTTCCCTGTTGAATCGGCTCACGAATGCTTTTAGAGATTCGCCATCCTCTTGCCTTAGAGCCATTAATGATGCGACCATTTTCCGTGGCCTTCAACTACTCATGAAATGCCGGACCAGATCTTTTCCGAACTCCTCAAAATTATCGATTAAGTTAGGCTTAAGGCGAGAATACCAGTCTCTCGCCGCCCCCATTAGGGTGGTTGGGAAGGCTCTGCAGAGGAATCCGTCTGAGGCGCCGTGAAGGAGCGTCATAGTTCTGAACGTCTCCAAGTGGTCTACTGGATCAGTGGTTCGATCGTACTGTGGGACCGGAGGCATTTGAACCCTCTCGGTGTTGGCGCGTTCAACACTCTATTCCTGAAGGGAGGCCTGCTAGAGAATGGCCTCAGGGAGGACCGGTGGTGGTCCTTCGCTAGTTCTTCAATCCGGTGGTCGATTTCTTCAAACCTTCTTAACATTGGGTCAGTCCTCCTTTCCGTCCGGCTAGACGGTCTGTTCCTCCTTTCTACGGTGGGGCTCGCGGTCGAATCCAAGCAGCTCTCAGGGCTTCTCCTGTAGTGGCGGGATCTTTCTTGTTCTGCGCAACCAGATCTGGCTCTGTGGTGCTGTGCCGATCGAGATCGACGACGTTGATGGGGCTCCGTTCGCGCATGCCTTGTTCAGTAGTGATGGTCCCGTCTCGAATGGGAGTGATGAGTTTGATCGCAACGGAGTGGGGCAAGTTCTTCCACTGGCGGATTCATCCTTTCTTCTGGAGGTTGGCAGATCTCGAGGGGGGAAGGACTTGAGGGACCTGTATAATCGAGTTCTTGTATTGATCAACTAGTGTCATCATCTGTTCGAAAAGAGTCTGAACTTGCTCGGGCATAGGAGCCGAGGCGAGAATTGGGAGCCCTGACTAAGCAGGGCCTGGTTCCGTAGTAGCTGGAGGAACGACGGAGACTGGATGCAGTTACTAATTCATAATCTGGCATGTACAGAATGAAAACTTCATTCTCGATTCTATGAGAATTTTTATGAAAGCGTTACATTTGCTTCTCTTCCATGGAAGTTTCATTTTCCCATAATGTATCCTAATTTTTGGCCTAATTCTTCTTCTGATGACCGATTCAACCTCTGATCAAAAAGATATACCTTGGTTATATTTCATCTCATCAACAAGTTTAGTAATGAGCATAACGGCCCCCTCCTCGAGACACGTGACGTGGTGCCGTTTGGGCTGCCCGAGCGGGAGGTGCCCGAGTACTCTTCTGTCCTGCCTTTCTTCTTGAGACTTAGAACGGCTTTTAGTTCGAGTCCCACGGATGGCGCCAATTGGTTATGCCAAAAAATCGGTAACAGATAAGGCAATAACGAAGGAGCTGATCTGGTCAATCTAGGTTCCTGAGTTGACCAAAAGGTAATGACCTGCACAGGAGAACACGAGGTCAGAAGACCAATGCGGAGTCGTAACTCCGGACGGGCCCTTGGACACTCAAGTCAGTAATGAGCACAAATGAACAGGTCAAAGCTATGAACAATAACTTTTTTGGGATTCGAGTCCCCTACCTTGTCTTTATGAGGGCTATTTATAATGAGGGCTTTGGGTGTTAGTTCCCAAAAAATGTATTGTTCATAGCTTTGACCTGTTCATTTGTGCCCATTATTGACTTGAGTGTCGAAGGGCCCGTCCAGAGCTACGACTCCGGGTTGGTCTTCTGACCTCGTGTTCTCCTGTGCAGGTCATTACCTTTTGGTCAACTCAAGAACCTAGATTGACCAGATAAGCTCCTTCTTCACTGCCTTATCTGTTACCGATTTTTGGCGTAACAGGGGCTATGCACAGAAGTTGCGTGTATAGAAGGGGGCCACGTGGCAACACCACGTTGTGCGACATTCAGCTTTACTTATATATAATATATAATTAGATAACTAGTGGACCAACCCGTGTGATGCACGGGAACAAGAGAAAATAGTAAATGATTCATTTAGGCTGTGTTCTGTTGCATTCATTGAGATGGAATCCCTCATAAATGACATGGCAAAAAAGAAAAAGAAAATTACAAACATGGAAAAAAAGGGCATTCTGTGGGAAGGAAAACAAAAATGAAAGTTTTGGATTGTTGTCTTCTTATTCGGCTTCGTCTTCTTTTTCTTCTTCTTCGTCTTCAATCAATAACAACAGTGAGCAACAAAAAGGTCTCAAATCCAACAGTGATTGTATCACCTCAATAATGGTGTCTCCTCATCTTCCTGTCATGAAACCCCTTTGATGGGCAATAATCAAAACCCTTTGCCAGGAAACCCCCTTCTCATCTCCCTGCCATGAAAACCCTTTGATGGGCATCAATCAAAACCCCTTTGCCATGAAACCCCCACCTCATCTCCCTACCATGAAACCCTTTGATGGGATTTAAGCAAAACTCATTTTCCATGAAATCCCCTCATCTCCCTGCCATGAAACCCCCTACTATGAAACGCCCTGTAATGAAACCTCTTTTATCTTGGCTAAATGAACCAGAGATGCAGTCCAGGGAAGGGGTTTATGCTCTCCCTCTCCTGCTCTCTTCTTGGCTGAGCGAACCAGAGATGCGGCCGAGTGAAGCAGGGAAGAGAGAGAGACAAGTTGAGCGTTTCGATATTTTTGGATCTCGACTCACACGATTCCTCTGAGATTTTAGCCCTTTCCTTTGTTGTGGGACGGAATTTCAAGCGTGGATTTTGAAGTTACACATCAGCAAAATGGAATCCACGTAGAATCCTAAGATTTTCAAAATATGACAACAGAACGCTTGGAATTTCATCTTTTAGCAAAAAAGAACCTTTTTTCCATTTCCTTTCCCGACAGAGTGGCGCAATAGAACACAGCCTTAAAAAAAAGAGTGTCAAAATGAGCGGTAGCAGAATATGAACAAATTGCAAGCAATGAATTATTAGTGTGGTGTGAATTAAATAAAATATATTAATTTTGTAGTGAACACTTTTCTTATCCTCTCATTGCAAGTATTTTCGGTGTGCACACAAAAGGAAAATTGGAAAAAAAGGAGAAAAGGAAGGGAAATTACCGCAGTTTCACCAAAGCACTTTGCTATCATATAGAACATTTAAAAAAAATCAAATTTAAAGTGAACTTCATGGAAATGTAGAAAATGGAACAAAAAACGCAGTGTAGAGGGAAAAAATAAAACCTGCATTATATACATAGAGCATCTTCAGTCAAAGTGTATGAGCTTCATCTCTCATCTCAATCCCGCTCCTTCTCTTTGCACTTCAATCTTCTAAGATACAGGTTTTATCATTCGTATGATAAAAAATTCAAGAAACTCTTATTAAGATTTGTATAATAAAAAATTCATAAGATACAAAAAAAGGCATCCAGAGATTCACAGAAATATGTAAAGGCGGCACAATTACAAATAATATGGAATAACATAGATTAAGCATCAAAGCCATATTTCTCAATCGTGCTCTGCTATTGCTACCCATTGATCTGTTTCCAACAGGAGAGATTTACCCCATGCTTCATTACTGCGCCTCACCCAATCCTCAATACAAGATTCAAGGGAAGAAAAAATAGCTTAATAATTTTGTGTTCCTTGAGAATTCATGTTGGTCACTAATCCATGGGCTGCAATAATTTCGATACGTATCCTCAACAAAGTAGAGCCATGAAGTTTGATATGAGAGGATAAACATCATGAAGACAACATTAGTTAGGATGCAAAAGCCCTTGAAAAGAACAACTTTCTCTTGCAGACAGGGAATCAAACATAAGAGACGAGAATGCAAAATCGGGCCAAAAAATCAAATATTATTAAGAGTTATTGAGCAAAAATTCAATGTTAATCAGGAATATCGATCTTCATGGGTTAGAAGAGAGGGAATCAAACATTAAATAGAAGCAAAGTATTAAGCACAGAAAACAAACATATACCCGTAGATCTAAGAAGCCCGCAAACGACCGCGGAGATATTTTAGTTTTGTACGAATGTTGAATAGGAAACGTGTTAAAATTGGAAATTATTCGTTAGTAGGCATCATGAATAGGAAATGACAGATTTAAAGGCAGGTATGTCAACAAAAATTCAGGAATACCAAATTGAGGGAAAATCTGGAAATAATGGATGAGATAGGAAACAAAGAGTCATGAGGATACAGAGGGAATAAAGGCTTTGCTAATATATAGGATCTCAAACGTGAAGTCGAGGAGCTATTTTTATTTTTTTTATTCTAAAATCTCAATGCCACGTTGGAATCTATTTGCCATGTAGATTCGAGAGAGAAAGGGGAGGGCTGCTACGTCAATGGTGAACAGTAAACCTCCCTTCCTCTTTATTATAGATAGATAGATTAGATATATAGATTATTAGATTTGCTTGTTATTGATTCCTATTTGTTTTGGAGTCTAAAATTATATCCTGCACGATAAAAATGAGAAGATAGGCAGATTTTTACTCTTGTTTTTCGCACAGGAGGCCTCGCTCACCTTAGTGAGCCTTCAACGTATTGCTTCCTCAAAAACCTATTCATATAGGCATGGTTTTAAATTTTTGTTTCGGCTAAAATTTCGGACTTATCCGAAACCGAAATTTCAACTGAAATCCTAAAATTTCTGCCGAAATTCCATACTACCTATCAAAATGCCATTTTTTTGGGACGAGATTTTAACCGAAATTTCGGCAATTCGGTAAGAAATTCTGCAACGGAATAAAAAATTAATATTTTATAGCAAATTGCGCCGAAATTCCCGAAATTTTTGAAATTTCGATGGTTTTGGTTTGGGTCCTCACCCAAATCCGAAATTTCGGTCCGAAATTTTGGATTTCGGTCGAAATTTAAAGCCATGCCTACAGGCGAGTGCAGTAACGGCCCTCGGACGAGGGACCAAACGGAACGACTAAACCCGTAACTCGCCGGCCGGAAGTAGTAAACAAACCTTCCTTCCTAGCTTTCATCTTTCCTTCTACGATAACTAAGTCCACATAAATTGAAGCTCCTCATTCTCGCAAGAAACCTTGTGAAAGAGAGAATGAGAGATAGAGAGAAGTTGATAGGAGCTCTGGTTTTCTTTGCCAAAGAGATGAGAAAGTTTGACTTTCATATGAACATTTTTGAGTGAAAAGAATGAGTGAAAAGACGGAGATGGGAAGATGAAGAGAAGAGACGCCCGATGCATAATTTTATTTTCTTGAAAATGAAAAAGAAATACAGGTCCACAGGCTTCTCTACCTTATTATTGGTGGGATGTTTTATCCCAAAGTATTAAATTCCTTGTTAAGGTAGTTAACCAAACCTGAGATTTTTCAAACTTTTTTCTAGGAAAAGTTCTTTCCAACGAAAAAAAATTACTAAATCCAAACATGCTCGCCGTGTTTGGATTGCAGGAATTTTCTGGAAAAAGTATGGAAAAGAAAAATATTTTTAAATTTTTCTACTCTTTTTGCACACAAAAAAGATAACTTGAACCGATCCTCTTCAGAGGCATCGTCAATTAATGATAATACCCCTCTAAATTAACTATAATCGTATGGTTTCCTTTTAAATCATGGAAATACAAAATTTTCCCTACCTTCTTGGTGTTCTGCAGTATTTTCTTTCCTGGAAAGGTCACATATTCTTGCTGGATGCTTCTTTGCTGGCTAGTGCGATTTGGAAGCACCTTAGTGTTGAAAATAGGAGACACATGCCTAAAAACCTGACTTGTGCACGCAAACACAAATTATTCATCAATGCCATATGGGCCAATATTTTTGCTCATTTTGGACAGCAGGAAATTTATGGAAAAGTATTTTTGGCCCAGAATGATTATGAAAAAAAGTAACTTGAACCACCACAATTTACAAACCTTCAACTTATAATGATGTATTAAACAAGTCATAATTATATAATTTCCCTCCAAATTGTGAAATAAAAAAATTCCTGAGAAAAAATTCTCATGAATTTTTTTTCCTGCAATCCAAACAGGACCTAGTCAAGACCCAAATTCCTTCATCGATGACTGGTGGTTGACATTCAACAACGAACAACCGACCAGACTGTTATAATTTTTCCTACATGTAGCAATCCACATACCAGAAATTAGATGCTTTTAAGCATCACCCAATTCCTGAATTGGCAGATAACCAAACACGGCCTTAACAAATCCACTACATATCAATGCACCGTATAAAGGACTGTTCCCTTGCAATCATGCCATGGAGTTCATAGAGCAATGTAACATTGCACATCCTGTGACTATATAGAGGTTTGTTTTGAGAGCTTTAAAAATATTCAGACATTACAAATAGCATCCAAATGGAAATAAACAGAACTGCTGCATTGCAGATTTGAAAGGATTCAAGTCCTTTGAATCCTCAAAATGTTAAAGTTACTATATGAGGTATGACAAAAAAATGCCTTTGATCAGGAGTCAATGAGGGAACTGGTAACTACCAAGCCAATCCCCCAACAAAACATTTCAAAGCTCTGCAGGTGTAAGAAAAAACTTATATCAAAGTCAGGTAGATACTTCTATACTATAAAAGCGAGAGAGAGAGAGAGAGAGAGAGAGAGAGAGAGAGAGAGGTGGGGGGGTGGTGGTGTTTAATTGTTTTAATCCCAACCACTGGCAACAATAGACTCATATCCAAGACCATACCCAGGAGAAGGGTAAACAACATTACTGCCACTGCCGTCACCGCCACCACCACCACCATAAGAATTAGAATAGTCATAGCTCCATCCACTTGAGGGGGCACCGCCGCCACCATAAGAATTAGAATATTCATAGTTCCTACTCCTCGGAGGGGCATCTCGACGGTAGTCATGGCCTCCAAACCTGCCAGACCTACGGTTCCTTCCTCCTCCACTGTGAAAAGAACGGTCGGCGTACTGATTAAGCCAGGGAGGAACTTCTTGGTTGGCTTCCTTCATGAGCTCGGCCAATGCCTTTGCCAAAGACTGGTTTCCTTCATTGAAGAATGCTGTAGCTAAGCCAGACTTGCCGGCTCGCCCTGTACGTCCTATACGGTGAACATAGTCATCGATGTCCTTCGGTAGGTCAAAATTGATAACATGAGCCACGTGTGGGATGTCAAGACCACGTGCAGCTACGTCTGTTGCCACCATGATTGGACTTGCGCCACTCTTGAATGATTTCAATGCTCGTTCCCGTTCCTTCATATTAGACCAAGAAACTATCAGTGGCAGTTCACATAAAACACAAAAGAGATGCTGCCATTGCAAAACAAGAGCCTAAGTCCGTCCATCTCTAGCAGCCAGGATTTATTTTTTCATGATAAATTGGTGTCTCCAAGTGGTGAGAGAGTGGTAGGGCAGTGGGAGAAGGAGAGAGATTTGAGAGGGCACGATTGAGATGAGCCTGAGAAGTGGCTAAAACTCAGGAAAAAGATCCTAATTTGAGTAGAGTTTTTTGTTCCTGGTTTTTAGCCGCTTCTCATCACTTGGAGACACTAGTTCCCTGATGTTTAGCTACTTCACCCTCATCTCCACTTGGAGACACCGATTTATCATTAAAAAAAATTCATGGTAGCCAAACGTGCCCCAAATACATACCAACACCAAATAAAGGCAAACAAATGTCTGATAATCAAATATTCATGTAGGTGATGCACAAAATTTAAAAAAAATCAAATATTGTAAGTATATGCAACTCACTTAATCAGAATAATCAACATTTGCAGCCCAGGTAAGAGATTTTACACAGAATATCTACTTTATGTCAGTAAAAAACCCTGTGATCTTCAAAATGTCGGACTCCAAAGAGGAACACAGTTAATTTCTACGTTTAACCTGGCAATGTCAGCTAAAATCAGTCACAAAAATGTTTATTGGAATCGTACACCACTATAAATTGATTTATCAGCTATACAAGTATAACAGTAATATAGGCAGACCCCTTCTTGATCCCTCGATGACCTAGATGATCAAATAAATTGGGGTCATTTATGACCTTTTAAATAGTGAACCCACCCTATCCTCAATTATCTCATATAATATTTATGAATGGTTTACATTTTTCCTCATTAGGTAGAGGCTATATATGATTTTAGAAGAGAATAGTTCCATTAGTAGAGAGAATATGAGGAAAAGGTCACAGAAGTATATAATTGATTACAGTAAGATCCTCAAACTCACTGGCAAAATCGTGTGCCAGCAAATCAGTGTTGTTGATTAATGAAATGTTGGGTAGGAGCAAAAGGTCACATATTATATAATTGATTTCAATAAAATCCTCAATTTGGCTGGTAAAATTCATATTCCAGCACATCATCAATGTAGATTAATAAAATGTTAGCCCTGAATTAATATTGGACATAAAAATTGCCTAGCGTCATAAACAACTCGAGGAGACCAGTAGACTCCTCCATCATGCTTTTTTCAAAATTTAGGCCCCTGAATTCATTATGCTTAGAGCCTCAAACTAGGCCAGCAAAAAATGAGATTGTCAGGTCCATGATTGAAAGAGATTGAATGTCTTATGATGAGTAAAGACATGACCAATAATAGATTCTACAAGAAGAAATCCTGATTTTCTACTTGAACTCAATCGCACACTGAAAGGGGAGCAGATTCAGGTGTGGAAGCAGAGAATTCTCAAAAATTAAAGCAGTGTTTTGTTCTTCTTGTTCTTCTCTCCTAGAACTTGGTATGAAAGGCTTAGTTCATTTTTACTAGGCAAAGGATTTGAAATGGGAAAAGTCGATAAGACTTTATTTATCAAAAGGAAGGGTGAAGACATACTCATAGTCCAAATCTATGTAGATGACACCATCTTTGGGTCAACTAATGTGAGTATGTGTGAAGAATTCTCCAAATGCATGCAGAATGAGTTTGAAATGAGCATGATGGGAGAATTTAAATATTTTCTTGGTCTACAAATCCACCAATTGCCCAATGGAATCTTCATTAACCAAGAAAAATACACAAAAAAACTGCTAAAGAAATTTGGAATGGAAATCTCTCCTCCAAAGTCCACTCCTATGAGCACATCTTCAAAATTAGCAGTAGATGTCATTGGACCAAAGGTTGATCAAAAAAAGTATAGGGGAATGAGAGGGAGTCTTCTCTATCTGACTGCTAGCCGACCAGATATTATGTTTAGTGTTTGCCTATGTGCTAGATTTCAATCAGACCCAAGAGAATCTCATTTGCTCTCTGTAAAAAGGATATTCAAATATTTGAAAAGTACTTTCGGTCTAGGTCTATGGTATGGAATGTCAAATTCTTTCGACCTAGTAGGATACTCCGATGCTGACTTTACTGGATGTAGAATTGATAGGAAGAGCACTAGTGGCACTTGTCAGTTTCTAGGGAGATCCTTGGTGCCTTGGTCTAGCAAGAAACAAAACCTTGTTGCCCTGTCTACCACAGAAGTAGAGTACATTGCTGCAGGAGCTTGTTGTGCACAAGTTTTATGGATGAAGAACACCTTAGAAGATTATGATTTAAAGTTTAAAAGTGTTCCAATCGACTGTGACAACACTAGTACAATCAATCTAACCAAGAACCCAATTTAACATTCTTGAGCTAAGCATATTGATATAAAACATCATTTTTTAAGAGATCATTCCCAAAAGGAAGACATCATTATCTCTTATATCAATACAAATGATCAACTTGCGGATATTTTTACTAAACCACTAAGGAAAGATTTTGTGATCTTAGAAGTGGTTTAAATATGTGGACACTTGATCGAGTGAAAGAATTTGAATAAATTGTTGCTTATATGATTACCTATATCTACTATATGTACTTGATTGTGTGCTTGCTATTGGATGCATGACTATATGTTAAACCTTAATATAAAATTCACTCAATTGGTGCCCTTAGCCTTCTTAGTTACTAAGAGGGAGACGGTACTATCATCTCTAATTAAGACACTTAAAATTTTGGCAAATGCCTACATCTAGTTCATGAACATGCCTATTTGGATGCTATTTTGATATATGTATACGCATATCCATAGTTAGATAGGGGAAGTTAGAAGTGAACTCCTAACAAAAAAAAGGGGGGGGAATCTTGTGCTATCTTAGAGACTCTCTCTCCTCACTCTTTTTTATGTAACAAACGGGGGAGAAATCGGCATCTTGATTATGGTTAGTATGTTCATGACTATGCTTTAATTTGATTATTTGGATCATGAACCATATTTGCAATTCCTCTATGCTTAAATTGACTACTTATGCTTATCTTGTGCGTTAATAGATATACATGCAAGTATAGTACAAATCATGATTAATCATCATTTATGATAAGCATATAATGAGGGGTAGGCATAAAATTACATATGTATCATATTTAGGGGGAGCCTCCACCCCATAATCAATTTGAGTTTGTCATCATAAAAAAGGGGGAGAATGTAAGCCCAAGAGTGCAACCCATTCATATTTTGATGATCAACGAACCCAAATTGATGGTAGATTACTAATGGTTGCTCTAGTGTTGTGATCAAGACAAGAATCATTGAAGTCATCACTAGAAGCAAACAGAAGAAGGGCTCAACTTAGAGCAAGTCAAGCCTTGACAGTCATCCTACAAGCATTAAAGACTCAAAGAAACCACATGCACAAAAGCAAGATAGAAGACTCTTCCAAGTGAACAGCTCATGCAAGTGCCTAGAAGACAAAGACTCAAGAAGACACAAGAAGACTCAAGGTTCATGTAGTGTGTAATAGAGTCCTCTTTGACATAGAGTCATTTGCATGGATTTATGTTTTCAAAACCCTTTAAAACATATTTTGACAAACTTAAAATAATATTTGAAAACATAGGACAAAAGCCCAAAGACCTTAGCCCATTGCCCCATAGTTTTAAATTGTAAAACTAAATTTCAAAGCAGGACCGGCCGAACGGGGTACCTAGGTCGACTGCGAAAGGGTTACTGGAATTCCAGCAATTACCTTTCGAAAGTGGGCCGGTCGACCGCGGATATGCTCCTGGATTTATTGGAGCAATCCAGGAAGGTCTTTGCGGTCGACCTCTACTGGCTCGGTTGACCACGGATAGGTTTTGAATGAAAAAAATAAAACAAACAGGAAGCCCTCGGAGGACGCAGCGGTTCGAAATTCAAAATTAAAATGAGCGCCCGATAAGGGCGGACGACCGCCGAAGCTCAGTCGACTGCCCCGGTCTGGCAAACGAGCCGTTGGGGCTTGCGCAGTTTACTTTTTATTGGCCAAATATTTACACTATTGCCCCTAAACAGTCATAAAAGCACTTGGGCTATTTAAACCTCATTCAAGACCATACAAAGAACCTTTTGAACAATCAATTTGCAAACCCTAGAGCTTGTACACTCAAAATCAAAAGGATTATTCTTCAACCTCTTGAAAGCATTTAACCTTGCATTTACTCCTAATCAAGAGGACTCCATAGGACTTTGATTTGCAATCATTAGGAGTTGTGTTGAGCTTGAGAGATTTGTATTTGCCTATTTAGAGGCTTGTGAGCTTTCATTTTTCCTTTTCTTTCTTGTATTTGCAAAGAGGAGTTGAACCCTTTGAGGCGGTGTGCGAAGAGGGTTGATTCCTTGGAGGCGGTTGTGCAAAGAGGGTTTGTTCCCTTGGAGGCGGATTTTGTTGTAAAGGCCCGGAGATTCGGCGTGCAGAATCTCAATATAGTGAAGGAAAATCCCAAGGAAAAGACCAAGTACTTGGGTAGTGGAGTAGGTCCGTTTGTGACCGAACCACTATAAAAATCTTTGTGTGGTCTCTTTATTCTTCTCCTCCTCTCCTTGGTGTTTGGTAATTTGTTTCCTTAACTTGAAATTTTATATTGAATAAGGGTTAGCATAATCTAGGTTTAAATCTCACACTCCTTGTTTCTAGGAGAAATTTTTAAGTAACCCAATTCACCCCCCTCTTGGGTTGCCCTTTGGGATTTCAATTAGCTACGGAGCAATAATCGCAGTGGGGCCCACTTGTGGGTTCTGTAGGATCTACCGTTAAATCCCTGTTACGATCCCACTCACTACTCGATTGACCTATTATAATCTATTGGATAGAGGTCCCGCATTTATTTGGTCGCTCACACGAACTAGTTTCGTGGCATTGGATGCATTGAAAGGATATACACAATGTATATACTGTATATGCACTATGGGATACATTGGGAATACCAAAATGGTTAAGTATTAACCATAAGGGTATTTTGGGAATATCATAAATTATATTAGAGCTTTAATCCTATTGGATAGGATTGGATTGCATTAATTTAATTGGGAATTAAATGTGAAATGCAATGGGAATTTAAATTGGATAAGTGGAACCACATGGGACGAATTTGGGTGAGACCCATGTCCACCCGCCCCATGTGGTGTGCCATTATCAATTTGGAATTCAAATAATATTTAGAATATTATTGCTTGATTTGTTTTTTCCAATTAAAGCAACACATGTGATGAAATTGGAAAGAGAGAGAGAGAGAAAGAATCAACAAACAAAATTAGAAACTTGGTAACCACATGGGACAACCAAGGGCTGCTGGGCAGCAAGCAATCCCCTTGGGGGACGTCCCATGTGGGTTTCCATATGTGGGGATGCTTGCTTCCCAATTGGAGCTTCCAATTGTAGCTAGTTCCATAGTTTTTGAGATTTCTCTAGAAACTTTGGATTGTGCATATGAAAATTGAAAACTCTATGAATACAAGACATATGGCTAGAGTTTTCAAGAGCTCTTCCATAATTCCATGTTCTGAGAATTGGTAGAGACACCCCAAAGTCTTTCTCTTCTTCTCCTTCAATTCCATCAACTAATTTTGTCTCTTCTAGATCAAAGACAAACATCCAACCAAACTCCATTGATCTAAATATATATTCCTACATTATAATATGATTTAGATCAGATTATAAAGTGAACAAAGAGTTGTACTTCCTACATTATAATATGATTTAGATCAGATTATAAAGTGAACAAAGAGTTGTACGCAAGATCCTTTGCACAATAAAAGCAATCCATCGATTCAACTTGCGGTTTCGGGTCTATTAGATCGCCGGCGAATTTTCGAGGAGTAGATCAAGCAGACGAGTTCTCTCCTACATAAAGGTATATATTTGTGTTTATTAAATCACCATAAAATCAATTAGTCCCTAGGAATCCTAGGTTAGAGCAAAAATTTTGTTCCACACGGTTTATTCTTCCGCTACGTGTAGCGATTTTGCTCAGGGTTTTACAACCAATCTAACAAAAAAATCTGTAGCCAAAAAACAACATAGTCAGTGAAGGACCCCATACATCCGAATGTACTAAAACAAAAGGGGGTGAGGTCCGACTAACGACCTGGTACGGAAAGGACAAACGGTGGTGTTTTCCCAATTCAAAGGACTCGGACTGAAATGACTGAACAGTAGAAGAAGTAACAGATGACTATCAAAGCTTCTAGATAGAAGGGTGTCCAAGATGGCAATGCCACTGATACGGATCGACTGAGCTATGCAAAATGTAACGAGGAGGATTACAGTCAAGTCGATAGAGTCCATCCACCTCATGCCCCAAACCAAAGATCCTGAAAAAGACAGTAAGAGGAAAAAAAGAGATAGAGCAGTTAAGATTTTTGGTGATTTGGCTAACAGAAATCAAATTAAGAGGAGACTTAAGAACACACTGAACGGTTGACAAAGTAAGGCTAGAATGTGGAGAAATAATACCAATACCAGAAATGGGAGTAGCAGTCCCATCGGTATATGGTTTAAACAATCGAAGGGAACCAGTAGTATTAATAGTATGAGGCATATGAAAAAGACTTAAACGATCTACTGTGATGTCCAAAACGGTCACCGCCGTCATATACTGCAAGCACGGAACCATCGATAGATGCATCATGGAACTACCGGATGACACTACTGGGCACGAGAGTAAACCTCCTGAGGGGTGTAATGGATCCGAGCCAAGAATCTGTTGTCTGAGGGACAGAAAGTCAGGGTCCAAGGCATCAAGAAAGTGAATCACACGGAGCTCTTCTCGTTGCTTGGAGAGAACTTCAAAATCAGTTGTGAGGGGCATGAAGACATCTAGCTGCTGACACAGGGAAATGAACTGACTGTAAAATGTAGCTAGAGGAGCCTCGCCACGCTGGAGGCGCATCCACTCCGAGTAGGTAGCGCAAATGCATGTGAAGTTATCAACCCCAGAGTAGAGAACAACCGTATGCTCCCAGATTTCCTTGGAGGTCTTAAGGCACATGATCGTGCCAGCAACATGAGGGGCCATGCTCTTCTAAAGAAGAGTGCAGATCAGGGCATCATCCTACTGTCACTAAGCATAGGAGGGATCTGTGGAAAGAGGAGGATCACGATCAATGAAATCAGCCTTACCTTAAGCTAGGAGGTGGGTCTCAACAGCCATACGCCAATTCAACTAATTGGACCCGTCAAGTTTGACTGTAATCATAGCCATATGTGGGAATGAAGCCTCCACATAAGGGAAATAGCTAGACGAAGGGGCAGAAGGTGGATGAGGTGCACTGACAAGAGGAGGCGTGCTGATAGGAGGACCCATTATGATAGGAGGATCCATAAAGATGGAGAGAGAAGAAGACTCAACCACCACAACAACAAGGAATAAGACAAAAAAGAGGGATAATCACTAGACGGGCCAGAAACCATACTGTGGCTCCGAAGAAGAGTAATAGCAGATATAGAGATAGAAATGCTAACAAGGATGATGAAAGATAACTATCAACAAATGCGGAGCCGCGGGAAGGAAGAAAGAGGGACAAATAGGATTTAGGTCATGAAGGAGAAAAGTGTGAAAAGAAAGAAAATACGAGTATACGAGTAGGATGTGAAAGAAGGGTTGTGAGTTTAGGGTTTAATGGAGAAGAAGATTTAGGGTTTAATAGAGGAAAGAGGGGTGGAGGAGAGGAGAGGTAGTGTGAAGGAAGGGTTGGGATGGGTTTGATGGTTACGTGCCTTACGTCGGCTGGAGAAGGGAGGGTTTCAGGTTTAGGGCGGCTGGAGGGGGAGGGGAGGGGTCGGGTGAGGGAGACCAGGGCTGGAAGAGAGAAAGGATGGGTCAGGTTGTTTCCAGTGATGTGAAGGAGTGTGGGATGGGTTTCCGGCGACGTGAGGGAGACGAGGGGTTGGGTGAGGGAGACGGGAGAGGAGGGAGAGTGAGGGGATGGGGTAACGTGAGGAGGGAGGGGATGGGTTTCCGGCGACGTGACGAGGGAGGAAATGGCTTTCCGGCAGCTTTGGGGGTTTCCCGGTACAGTTAAGGTTAGGGTTTAGATGTTGGTTGGGGTTTTTGACAATAGTTGAGAGGAGAAGAAGAAGAAGAGGGAAAAACAATGGTGGTCCCTAGGGAACCATACCCCAGGGCTCTGATACCATGTTAAGAGAGAAGAGTGAAGAGAAATGAGTGAGTTGAGAGACAGCTCCCCTCACTTGGTATTTATATAAGGAGAGAAAGAGTATAAATACCATAGTGCCCTTAGGCACATATACACCTTCTAACAATCCACATGGAAGCTAGTCTCTCTAGGAGGAATTCACTCAGACCAAAGGGGGTCCTCGCTAATATTCCCATATACTACTACTCCTTGTTCAAATGTTTGATTAGGGTGATCAAATGCATCGAGCAAATCCAAACGAATTTCTTGTGTGTGGGTGGGTCGGAGCACATGATAAGAGAAAGTTCCATGTTGTTAGTTGGAAAGAGGTGTACAGACCTATTAACATGGTTTTAGATTTCAGATTTCAGCCGGGACCGACACCGAAAGTACATAAACCCAAATTTTCGACGAAATTTCACCGAAATTTTAAGATTTCCAACGAAATTGCCGAAACTTCAGCCTAAATCTTGTAAAATACTGAAATTGAATTTCCGAATTTTTCATGATTTCTGCTGAAATTTCGGCTGAAACCAAAAAATTCCGGCTTCGGTTGTGGCCGAAACTGAAACTGACATTTAAATCCTTGCCTGTTAAATCTAGTGGGCTGGGCATCTGAAATTTAAGGAACATTAACTATGCATTGCTGGGTAAGTGGTTGAAAAGATTTGGGGAAGAAAGTCACCGGCTTTGGACTAGATTCATTTAAAGGAAGTACTAGGAATTGGACATCGAAAGACATACAGAAACAATATTTTGACAATGTGGAGGGCAAAGTTCTAAATTTCGACTGAAATCCAAAATTTTTGCCGAAATATTTCGGTTTCGGCCTTGGCCGAAACGAAACACGCCATGAATCAGAATTTTATAGGATTTCGCCGAAATTCCAAATTTTCATTTTCCCCTCTATTTACAAAATTTCCACTGAAATGAAAAAGATTTCCAACTAAATTTTACAAAATTTCCATTGAAATTTAAATATTTCCACCAAAATTGCTGAATTTTCACCGAAATTCCCACCAAAATTTCAGACATTTCCACGACAATTTAAAAAAAAAAACTGAAAATTTTAACATAATCTTAAATGATTTCGGCTAAAATTACCACCGAAACCGATGGTGATGGCAGAAAACGACACCGAAATTTAAAACCTTGGTGGAGGGATATCTTGAAACACAAGCACAAGTTCCTAAAAGACAGCCATTTTAGAGTTTGCAAAGCCGACAAAGTAAGGTTTGGGCAAGACATATGGTATTTGGAAGATACATTAAGGATTTAGGATTTTATTTCCTGACATATTTGGAATGGTTACCAATCAAGAAGCGTGGGTCCAAGAATGCTACAGAATGCTAAAATCATTTGGAATGATTTTATTCCCTGACCATTGTATATTATGTGAGGAAGGCTATCCTGGACAAGATCCTAGCTGTCCAAGAATGCTACAGACGAGACGGGGGGAGGCTATCCTAGAAGAAAATTTTTGACGAAACTACTTTGACTGGGTGGTGGAGAGAGAAGCCCAGTTGATGGCCATTCTGGAGTGTACGTACATCAAGATTGATGTAAGAGATAAAAGGGCTTGGATCTTGACCTCATCTGGGAAGTTCAGCGTAAAAATTTTCTACCTCAATATCTCACCTAGCCCCCCTCCTTCGGTAGCAAGAGTTTGGAGCATTCCTGCATTCCTGCATCACTTTGAGTCTGCCGTCCTGGACTTCCTAGCTGTGGAAAATTTGTGTAATCATAAGATGTTGATCGTTGATCGTTGATCGTTGACCGTTGTATATTATGTGGGGAAGCAGGTGAGTCGGTGGATCATTTGGTCATCGATTGCAGATTTGGCAGAATGTTTGGGACTTGTATCCTTAGGAGATTTCGAATGTCCCGGGTATTCCCACGTTGCATTTCTGACCTACTAGAGAACTAGTATTCTGTGCCCTGGCCAAGGAAAGGCAGAATCCTACTCAAGAAGGAAAAGAATGACCAACTTTTTAAGAACTTTGTTAAAGGCCCATGCTTCATCTACATGAAGATATATCCATCATTATTTCTTGGGTAAGGATTTTTACTATACTTTAGGCATTAGCTTGGACACCAGATGATGTTCGAAGGAGAGTTGCTATTGTTCGGCAAGAGTGGAGCCTATTGCCCCAAGATGGACGAGTCCTGACCATGGATGGCTGATTGAAGGATCTGGCATTGGAAATTCATGTCAGGCAAGAGCTGGGTGTGATTGTCAGAAATGAGCAGAGATCGATCTGAAGGGCTTATCTGGTACTATCAGACTGAAGGACTGATGAGGCGGAAGTGATAGCGGTGTTAAATGATATTCAGATTATTGATGGATTTGACTTGAGCCATCTCATGGTGGAGGGAGACTCCCCAATATTATTAGATGGTTGGACGGGGCTCCTGTGGAGGTTTGCAGAGTTTTTTTATGAGATTCAGGGCCAGTTGATTGGGCACTCAATTGGGTTCCATTGGATGCGGAGATCAGCCGATGGAGACGTAGATAATCTTGCCCGATTGGGAATTAACAAGATGCGATTAGAGATCTTTGATTTTCTTTCTCCCTGATCTTATTATCTATACTTGTTCTTGTTTTCCGTATGCAGGCATTTTCTTGTATTTGCCTCAACCATCGGCCCTCTCTGTTCTCTTCATAATAAAATGATAGTCTACTAAAAAATACTAGGAAACAAAATATCCATATTGGGCAAAGAAATATGAGTGAGACGATAATGTCATAGTATCACCCGATCTTTATTTGTAACTGATTCATAATGAAGAGCAATAGAAGTAGATGGTCCATTATGATCCAGGAGATGGATGCCGCCACTTTCATAACCAACACTAGTCATCCTCATTTTCAGGTCTTGAAAGACACAATAGGAAGGGAAAATGTTACAATGCAGTTAAGCTCTCTGGTAAGACTGCTTAGAGATAACAAATTAGAAGACCATGATGATAGATGAAGAATAGTTGACAATGTCAGTGAAGGTGAAAGTTTGAGGATCCCTTCTGGTATTGCGAGCCATCGATGATTTGAACATTATCTTTATTGGGGCAAGAGGTAAATGAGAGAAAGCTATCATTCTTACAAATCATAGATGCTAAAGAAGTGTGATGGGCGGAAGCATGATGAATACTTAACGATGGTTCTACAATCGATAGGAAGCTTGATGCCGTCTCTAGAGTAACAAGGCTCCCACAGGGATCATCAATGACTTGATCTCGAGGATCACCTGATGGATTACCTGAGACTAACTATAGTGATGCATCCATGGTTCCCTTGTCAGCATACCCTATGTTTTCTCCATTTATAGTAGCAGTATGAGCATTGGATCCCCTAAATCTCAAACTTAAATGAGGATTAAAACTTAAATGAGGATTAAGAACCTAGCACATCTTGATGTGTCTCCTTTTTCACAGTAAGTACAGTTCAATTTATCTTGTCTGTGGCCATCACGTTACTGGATCGTGGAGCAGAGTTGGAAACAAAAGCCAAATTGTTCATGTGGGGCTATAGTATCCCAAATCAGCTTAGAGTTGCCTCTCCTGTTAGTTTCACCTCTTCTGTAGTTGTAGACGGATTCGAGTGATGGAAATGAATCCTTTCCAAGAATTTGAATCCTATATATCACGTTACTGGATCGTGGAGCAGAGTTGGAAACAAAAGCCAAATTGTTCATGTGGGGCTATAGTATCCCAAATCAGCTTAAGTTGCCTCTCCTGTTAGTTTCACCTCTTCTGTAGTTGTAGACGGATTCGAGTCATGGAAATGAATCCTTTCCAAGAATTTGAATCCTATATATCACGTTACTGGATCGTGGAGCAGAGTTGGAAACAAAAGCCAAATTGTTCATGTGGGGCTATAGTATCCCAAATCAGCTTAGAGTTGCCTCTCCTGTTAGTTTCACCTCTTCTGTAGTTGTAGACGGATTCGAGTCATGGAAATGAATCCTTTCCAAGAATTTGAATCCTATATAACTCAAGATCATGATTCAATCATGTTAAAAACTCAAAAATCTTCCATTGCAGAGTTTTTTTCGTCTTATGGCTTAATACAATAGGTCGGTAATGATCAAACACCTCTTAGTTTTGAGTGAAGTAATATTCCTCAATTGTTATCTTCTTCTGGGTGAAATTTTATATATCCTAATGAAATTGATAAAATCAAGCAATGTCGTACCGATGGGAGCATGCGTGCCATAGTATTCCACACTTCCTTTGTTCCAAAGAAAAGAAGACCCACGTTGATGTTAGGTTGCATAGAATGTAGCAGTCAGAACATTATTGTGAGGTCTTCAGACTCCAACTTCTCATAGTTGGGGTCATTTTCCTTTGGTTCAATGATCTTATCATTGATGTATCCCAACTTGGATCTATTACAAATGAACATTCTAGAAGATTGTGACCATTCACGATATTTAGAATCATCCAATGTAAAGTGATTTGGAGTTTTGGACTCCAAGATAATCCATTCATTCTTACCATTAAAAAAAAAGATAATCCATTCATGAGACTGCTTCCCTGGGTCTAATTTGAACTTGAATGGATCACAAAACCTCTCAATGATGTAGTTTCAGACATTTTTATTATCTCTAAACACTATAGAAAAACATGCCAAAAAAATCGGATTCAAACAGCCCTCATAGGAAGTATATCACCCAGGACAAAACAATATATTGTTGATTGATCACAAATACGCTAGACAAATGGTCATTTCTCTCAAGGAACAATCCAACTAAACTGAAATCATTTACATTAATCCTATAAAGAAGGATCAGTCGATTCAGTCCAACCACATTTCAAACAACAGCCATTTTACGTTCCAATAAATACAGATCTATAGATCTGCAAACAGCCATCCAACATTAAAAATAAATCTAAAACAAATCTTATACATACCTTCACGTGATCCTGTCGGACTCGAAATTTTACAACAAGGGCAAAATAGTAAAATCCCTTATTAAAATAAGAAGAGAAAGAAAAGGAGTGGTTATGCATTACACTAGCTCCTAAAGTAAAAAGGGATAAACATAAAAGTTAAATCCCTAAATTTTAGGAAATAAAATGACTCTCGCAAAAGAAGAAGTGAGTCACTCACTTTTCAAAAAAGGGAGTACGTAACTCCCCACAAAAAGGAAGTGGGGATCGTGAAGTTGAGAAAAAAGGGGGTGAGGTGACAGTTGCTAACCACTTCAAGAGAGTTCTATAAATAGACTCAAAATCTTTTAGAAAAGGGATCGATCTGGGCGACAAAAGAGAAAAAGCTACGTGAAGAAAACAAGGAGGAGAAAGAAAGGTGAGAAGAGATTACTGGAATAATGTTTTTTTTTTCTTTTTTTTCTTTGCAGGCTTCTCCCAAGAGGTTCCAGAAAGAAGATAAGAAGAAGACCTTTCTAGTTCGGGAGAAAGAGGAAAATCCCTTTAGAGAATCACTCCCTAAAGGTCCCTTTAGAATCTCTTCCCAGAGGCTCCCTAAAGGGAGAGACCTTTCTCCTCCAGGAAAAAGGATGATAAAGATGAAGGTTCCCAAAAAGAAAGACGGAGGAAAATCCCTTTAGAGAATCTCTCTCTAATCCTCCTCCAGAAGAAGGATGATAAAGATGAAGGCTCCCAAAAAGAGAGACGGAAGAAAATCCCTTTAAAGAATCTCTCTAAAGGCCTTTTAGGATCTCTTCCCAGAGACTCCCTAAAGGGAGAAAACCTATGTTGAGAGAGAAGACCTTTCTCCTCCAGGAGAAGGATGATAAAGATGAAGGCTCCCAAAAAGAGAGACGGAGGAAAATCCCTTTAGAGAATCTCTCTAAAGGTCCCTTTAGGATCTCTTCCCCGAGACTCCCTAAAAGGAGAAGACATTTCTCCTCCAGGAGAATGATGATAAAGATGAAGGCTCCCAAAAAGAAAAAACGGAGGAAAATCCCTTTAGAGAATCTCTCTCTAAAGGCCTCTTTAGGATCTCTTCCCAGAGACTTGCTAAAGGGAGAAGACTTTTCTCCTCCAGGAGAAGGATGATAAAAATGAAAACTCCCATAAAGAAAGACGGAGGAAAATCCCTTTAGAGAATCTCTCTATAAAGGTCCCTTCAGGATTTCTTCCCAGAGACTCTCTAAAGGAAGAAGACCTTTCTCCTGCAGGAGAATGATGATAAAGATGAAGGCTCCCAAAGAGAAAGACGGAGGAAAATTCTTTTAGAGAATCTCTCTCTAAAGGTCTCTTTAGGATCTCTTCCGAGAGACTCCGTAAAGGAAGAAGACCTTTCTCCTCCAGGAGAAGGATGATAAAGATGACGGCTACAAAAAAGAAAGACGGGGGAAAATCTCTATATAGAATCTCTCTTTAAAGGTCCCTTTAGAATCTCTTCCCAGAGACTCCCTAAAGGGAGAAGACCTTTCTCCTTCAGGAGGAAGATGACAAAGATAACATTTTCTCAAAAATCAATTGTAGAGAATCTGTTCAGAAAAGTCAAATCTTCAAAATATCCCTCTTTCTGGAGGACAATCAACAAAAGTTATATTTAGATAGGAAACCTCTTGATGGATAATCAGATGTATTTTCTTTCTTCAAGAAATGTAATTAACGGCCAAATAAAACCGGAAGTGTACGATCCCTACAAAAAGTAATAAAACCTCTTCTCACAAGAGGGGAATTTGATCCCAATTTATTATATGTGTGTGATTATCTTATTCCTGCATGTGAAATTTGTTGTGAACAGATGCTCATCCTCCAACATTCCATAAGATTTCAGATCTGAAGTGAGAGAGGTAGTACAACTGATAAGAGCAATCATACGAACGGCCTATGCAAATAAGCCTTCAACATGGAGGATCAAGATCTTTTTCCCCGTCCAAGAACAAATCGTAACCTTAAAAAGGAACAGAGAAGTTGTAGCTATTCCAGATCAGCTCCAAACATCCTCTTATACAATGCATTTAATTGATGGAAATTGGAACTAGAAACGAAGAAGGAAATATCTAAAGTGATAGAGATAGAGAGGAAGAGCGGAGAGGATAATACTTTTGTGTGTGTGTGGGGGGGGGGGAGTCCTAGGGTTTGAAAGCCCACATATGACAACCTTTTATAACTGTCATGAGTGAAGGGGAAAAGCCCCCTTAAGACATGTGGGCTGCGCTCACTTAAAAGATGAACTCACATTTATAACTTAAGTTGCAAACAAGAGATTTACATATTTACCCTTCTAGTAAAAATAAAAAACAGTATTTCATAAGACATGTTTACAAGTAAGTGGGCCCTATGGTCCACCTATACCAAACACAGATGACAAAATATTTGCAACACATTCAACAGGCAGCTGAAGCAATGGCACTTGAAGTGTCTTCTTCAATCCACATGAAACAGTTAGAGGACTTAAACACCTTCAGTCCTTTAAGGACAGCCCTGTATTCAACTTCACTTGCATCCCTCATACCAACAAGGCCAAAGAAGATAATAGAGCTACATTTGTCTCTGAAAATTTCCCTAGTTCCAGAGGGACAAGGATTAACTCTATAACTATCATAAGAAATAAATTGAATAAACATGAGCACCAAGGAAGCATTTGTATAAAATAATACTTGATCTAGTGATTAATTTTATGGAAATTTTAAATACATAGATTTGGATGTGAGGAAGTTCAAATTGTAAAAACTTGATTAAATTAAAAGCTGAAGAGAAACGAGCTACTGACAGGACAGGTAGCAGATAGAGATGAGAACGAAGTATAGCACAACATTTTGAGTAGAAGGTGCGGTAAAATTCATTTTTACATGGAGAAATAAGTTGTTTTGAATCTCCACTAACTAATTAAAGTTGCATGCTGAGAGGAACTTTCATGTCCTAATTTACAAAATCTATGATAAGTGATAACATAAAGGAAACTAAATATGAAGGGAAAGTGACAACAAACCGGTTGTGTTCTGTCACCATGGATAGCTGTTGCAGGAAAACCATTCATACACAGCCAGTGCTCCAATGAATCAGCACCTCTCTTTGTTTCCACAAAAACTAATGTTAAAGCTTGCTGTCACACAAAAAGACGAGTTTTATAAATCAACCCAAACGAGGATGAATATATATGTGGGATTTTTGCTTATTAGTCCCTACATGGCAAAATAATTGCTTATTAGTCCCTAAGAAAAGCATATTAGCTGAACATTCCTACTTTTAGAAAATATTTGCTAAAAGGTCCCTAAAACTCACCAACTTCAATTTTCTCCGTTAAAAATTTTAAAATAGCAAATTTACTCCCCAACCCATTTAATCACTTTTAGCGTTTTTTTATTTCCCTTCCAATATATTTGGAAAAAAAACTCAAATAAGCAACAATATTATCTCTTCCAATATTCTCGTCAAAACACCTTCACCAAAAAAATTATTTTAGGAATTAAATAAATTGAAAACCCCTCTAAAATAAATTAAATAGGCTCGGTTTGAGTTATCTTTTCTTCATAGATAAATAAAGTAAGAAATTTTAGGAATATTTTTTGTTTCGAACTTTGCTAAGAAATTCCTATCTTGATTGGATTGCAAGAAAATATCTCTGATAGAAAATTATTTCTATGGATTTTTTCTTTCATTGAGGAATTATGTCCGACTAATTTAGAGCGATAACATCATAAACCGAATGTCCCTAACTGAAAATTTGAATAGGGTTGGTTTACCTTATCTTTTTTTTATGTGTAAGAAATAAGAAATTTTAGATTTTTTTTCCTTTTCGAACTTTTCCAATAAAATTCCTACAATCCAACGGGGCCTACGTAGAAGGCATTTCGTAAGAGAAGCACTAATCCATCTTGTATTTAAAGAGATGCAGTTTCAAAAAATCTCTTACAAACCAATTTAAAAGTAAGAAAACACTTCTAAAACAGGATGCCATATTGAAAATAAATGAGGTGTAAATATGACCGATCGATTTGGATGTTTTTTGCATTTCTAAATGTACATGCCTCTCTCTTTTTTTTATGTATGCGGACGTGTAACAATAGATGATCCCAATTTTTAACGGAGAAAAACGAAGTTCGTGAGTTTTAGGGACCTTTTAGCAAGAATTTCTAAAAGTAGGATTGTTCAGCTAATAAGCTTTTCTTAGGGACTAATCAGCAAAAATCCCTCTCTCTCTCTCTCTCTATATATATATATAGAGAGAGAGAGAGAGAAGTGTTTCTGTGCTGCAACGCAGGGAGTTCCCTGCGTAGTTGTGGCTTATAGCGCCTCCCATTGGTCGCTTTTTCTGGGCCCGCAAAGGTGGAGCCGCTAAACGAACAAATGGGAGGTGGTATGAACCACTTAAGCGCAGATAACATCCCTGCGCTGCAACGCAGGAACACTTTTCTCATACATATATATATATATATATGGTATATATATATATATGGTAAAGTGTTTCTGAGCTCGAGCACATATAGCTTATCTGAGCTCGAGCATCAGAATTCATGTGGGCCCATGGGTGATCCAAAGCATTCATTTGAAAGGCCCTCACATGGATAGGGTGTGTACCAAAAATCAGGTCCTTAGGATCATCCTAACCCATCCAAAAGCGGAGGGGAAAATGGACAGATACTATTTTGCCACAGATCTGCCCATTTTTTCCCTCCACAAATGGAAGGGTTAGGATGATCCATTGGATCATCCCAACCCTTCAGACTTTGGAGGCAAAAATGGACAGATTTGTGAAGGTTTATACACGTCCATTTTTGCCTCCACAAATCATAGGGCTGGGATGATCCTATGGAGCTAATTTTTTGGGCACACCCTATCTATTGGAGGGCCTATCAAATGAATGGTTTGCATCACCCAAACAATTTGGGCCCCCACTGTATTTTAAGCCGACGGAGTAGCTAAGTTAGCTTCTCGATCGTGTAGCTACACTCTCTCTCTCTCTCTCTCTCTCTCTCTCTCTCTCTCTCTCTCTCTCTCTATATATATATATATATATATATATATATGAGGGCGTGGTTTCTGAGCTCTAGCTCAGGCTGAGCTAGAGCTTAGAATACACCATCTCCATAGTAGTTTGATCCATCCAACCCATTCATTTTATACTACCTCACATAGATAAGATGTTCCTAACAAACCAGCTCCATACCATAATCCTAACCATCCGACCTATAGCACCATAATTTCTAGCCATCCATTCTAAACCTCCACAAATCATAACCCTAACCATAACCCATAACCCAAACGTGAGTAGGTACAAGTGCAGAAACGGCCACATATTTGTGGGGATCAAGACTCGTCCTAACCCAATCAAAGGTGGGGGGGAATGGACAGACACTGAGTGTCCATGTTTCTGCCCATTTTCCCCTCCACAAATGGCAGGGTTAGGATGATCCAATGGGGCTGATTTTTGGGCCACACCCTATCCATGGAAGGGCCTTCCAAATGAATGTTTTGGACCCCAAAAATGTGGGCCCCCACCCTGTTCCTGCACACACGTGCAGGAATCCTTTCCTCATATATATATATATATATGAGAAAAATGTTGCTACGCAGCTGCTCAGATAGCTTATTTGAGCAGCTGCTTCAAAAACTCATGTGGCCCCATATTTTTTGGGTGATCTAAAGCATTCATTTGGAAGGCCCTTCCATGAATAGGGTGTGTACCAAAAATGAGCCCTTAGGATCATCCAAATCCTGCCATTTGTGGAGGGAAAAAATGGTCAGAAACAATGTCTTTCCATTTTCCCCTCCACCTTTGATTGGGTTAGGATGATCCTATAGGGATGATTTTTGGTACACACCCTATCCATGGAAGGGCCTTTCAAATGAATGCTTTGGATCACCCCAAAAATGTGGGCCACATGAGTTTTTGAAGCAACTGCTCAGATAAGCTATCTGAGCAGCTGCGCAGGAACACTATTCTCTCTCTCTCTCTCTCTCTCTCTCTCTCTCTCTCTCTATATATATATATATATATATATATATATAGAGAGAGAGAGAGAGAGAGATGAGGGCGTGGTTTCTGAGCTAGAGCTCAGGGTGAGCTAGAGCTTAGAATAGACCATCTCCCATAGTAGTTTAACTCATCCAACCCATTCATTTTATACTACCTCACATAGATAGGTTGTTCCTAACGAACCAGCTCCATACCATAATCCTAACCATCCGATCTATAGGACCATAATTTCCAGCCATCCATTTTAAACATCCACAAATCATAACCCTAACCATAACCCGTAATCCTAACCATAACCATAACGATAATCCTAACTATAACCTATAGAACTAATGGGTTGGATGACTCAAACAACAATGGGAGATGTGATTTCTGAGCTCTAGCTCAGGCTGAGCTTGAGCTCAGAAACCTTTTCCTATATATATATATATATATATAGAGAGAGAGAGAGAGGGAAAGGATGGTGAGCTTGAGCTCCCAAAACATATGGGTCCCACATTTTTTGTGGTGATCCAAACCATTCATTTGCAAGGCCGTATCATAGATAGGGTGTGTACCAAAAATCAGCTCCATAGGATCATCCTAACCAATCCAAAAGTGGGTGGCAAAAATGGGCAGATTTGTGGACAAACGGTGTCCGTCCATTTTGCCAGCCAGCTAATCTTTGATACACACCCTATCTATGATAGAGCCTTATAAATGAATGGTTTGGATCACCACAAAAATGTGGGACCCATGTGTCTGGGAGCTCAAGCTCACCATAAGGATGATGCGCTCAAGCTCACCATCCTTTTCTTCATATATATATGAGGAAAGTGTTCATGAGCTAGAGCTCAGATAAGCTTATCTGAGCTCTAGCTCAAAAACACATGTGGCCCCACCTTTTTTAGGGCATCCAAAGCATTCATTTGGTAGGCCCTTCCATGGATAGGGTGTGTACCAAAAATCAGATCGATAGGATCATCCCAACCCAATCAAAGGTGGAGGGGAAAATGGACAAACGCCGTGTGTCCATGTTTCTACCCATTTTTTCCCTCCACAAATGGCAGGGTTAGGATGATCCTATAGGGCTGATTTTTGGTACACACCCTATCCATGGAAGACCCAAAAATGTGGGGCCACATGTGGTTTTGAGCTCAAGCTCAGATAAGCTTATCTGAGCTAGAGCTCAGGAACACTTTTCTCTCTCTCTCTCTCTCTCTCTCTCTCTCTCTCTCTCTCTCTCTCTCTCTCTCTCTCTCTATATGTATATATATATATATATATATATATATATATATATATATATATATATATATATCAACAAGGTTTGAAATTTTGGTTTCGGCTGAGACTGAGGCCGAACCCAAAATTTTGGCCGAAATTCGGTAGAAAATATAAAATTTTCAAAAACTTTAGAATTTAAAATTTTTAGCTGAAATTTCAGTAATTTCGGCTAAAAATTCTAAAATCCAGAATTTTAAATTTTTAAAATTAATATTGGCCAAAATTTGGCCGAAATTACTGAAATTTCAGAACTTCTGCTGAAATCTAGGACCAACACCGAATCAAGGTAATTTCGGTGTCAGTCCCGACCGAAATCCGAAATATTTCGGATTTCAGCCGAAATTTTAAACCATGGATAACAGTTGTAGCAAAACGCCAGTACCTTGCCATGAGTTCCATTTGCTCTTTGGGCATGAAGAAGATCCATCAGGTAACTTCTTTTATCAGTCTCCTGGACAAATTCAACTCTCTGGGCAATCAAGTCTGTACTCGAACCAACCCTTCCAACGGCCAGAAAGATGTAGTTCGAAAGAAAATCAGAAGCCAATCTCTGCAAATGAAAAAAGAAAAGAAAAACCATGTGAAAATATGAAGTTGATTACACTAATATACTGCAATATCTTTTCAAAGCATACAGCATTTGCAATGGTTACGCCCATTGAATGAATTATTAGACAAATATCTTGAATCATGACACATCCACAATCTTTAGATGGGACAGAGTTAAGGCCATTGTTTAAAATTCCATGGCTCGACTTGGTTTGGATCTACCAAGGTTATCAAAAACTCCTTTGAACCAACTGAGTTACTAAAAAGCCTGTGAGGTCAATCATTGACTCACTGACTCGACTAGGACTTAACATGGACGAGTTCTTGTCCTAATACGGTAGAACATGAGATATTTTCTAGGAAAGTAATATTCTAAAGAGGGTCATTTTAAATAGAATTTTTTTGCAACCATAGATAAGGCAGTTTTAAGGTACAGAATAAACCAACCTGTATCTCAGTTGGAAAGGTAGCACTGAAAAGCATTGTCTGCCTTATACCTGGCTGAGGCATGTCCATCCTCTCAACAATCTTCCGAATCTGAGGCTCGAAGCCCATATCCAACATCCGATCAGCCTCATCCAAGGCCAAATATTTTATCATCTGAAGTGAAACCCTTGCTCTCTCAATCAAATCCACTAAACGTCCAGGAGTGGCAACTAGGATGTCAACTCCCCTTTCCAATTCACGTAACTGTGGAACCACGGAGTTTGGTCAACATAAGAAGGGACAGAGCTTAGCCAAAATAAGAAATCACAATTTACTGGTGACATAAGTGAGGAACGTCATTACCAAAAAAAGGGTGTGGATGTCATTTCGATCTTTTAGTATAATAAAAAAAACACAAAGAGTAAGAACAAAAAGATATGGCCAAATTGATCATGTTCTAAAGGTACAACATTAAAACTAAATCAATATGTAAGACCCTATGGAATTCCGGTGTAGTAATAATCCGGGCAATAATGAGATTACATGAAGAAGTCAGGTTTTAGCAGTTAATATATTGCTTGCAAGTGAATCTCATTACCTTTGATCCAACCAAGAAACAAAAAAAGAAATAACAACAATAAAACCCTATGTTAATCATTTTTCTTATTTTTTTGGTAAATCATGCCATTCAGGAAACATTATTCAGTAAGTTAGTTGATTTTTAATTTTTAATTTTATTTTATTTTTTTGGTTTTGGTGAATCATACCATTTTTTTTTAAAAGATGTGGTGAATCATACCATTGAGGAATGATAATTTCAATAAGATGATATTAAATCATTCCCCATAGGATTTGAATAAAACAATCAACCCTATTTACAAGAATTGAGCATAAATTATAACAACACAGCGGTATACTCTGTTCTTAAAAGTACTTTTCTAAAGAATCCTTAACATTATAGAAAGGATCAAGTCAGAAAAACAAGAAATGTTCTTGCGGAAGCTGAAATTTTATTTTATTTTGGAAACATTCTTGTGGAAGCCGAAAATGACTCACATAGCTTAGTGTACAAGCCCAAAATGTCTTAAATGGGTTAGAGTGTAGGTGTGCATATTTTCAAATGATTTGAAGAAAGGCAATAATATGAGGAATCTTTTCCAGCATTTTCCAAAACTATTGCAAACTTATAACAGCAGAGAATGCCTATTTAAGTAATTTAGACATGCACATAGGAGTCAACCATGCAACTTTGGAAACCCGACATGTCATTGTGTCAAAAATGGTGATTAAAACATAATAATGACAGATGATCTGACCTCTATTGTGGAGTTAATCGCACCAAAACCAAACTGGTTTTTGATGGATGATGTCAGCCATGTACTTTTTTGTTTTTTAATCTCAGCTGTCACAAAAAGTGACTGAATGATGTTTATAAAAGTGAATCTAGCGCAACAAAGAAAAATCTTATTTCCTATTGAATGGTAGCAGGGAAAAAACATATTAAGCCTATATAAATTTAAACATTAAAGAAACAAGAAACCAGCACAAGCTATGCTCGAACATGATTCATGCAAAAAATATGCACTTTATAACTACATTTTTATCAGGAACAGATAGGCAGAAAGATTACATGAGTGATCAAGAGTCAAGACCATTGAGTTTGTGGATCCACACAAGGCAACCAACATGATCCAGGTCATATACATCGCTGATTAATTCCAACAAAAATCAACGGTTTAGCTTCTTTTGGTGAGTCGCTAAATACACCTTTATTTGAGCAAGGTTCTAGTATCATCCAATTATGGTGGGATCGGCTACAATGGGCTAGAGCTAGACTTACGCTAGACTAGTTCAACAGATTCGATCATACATATGTGACATGCATGGTGCCTAGAGTCACCTTTCTTTGCTTCTTTTTTTTTTTTTTTGTGGGAATTTGTTTGATAAAAAAGAAACCTTTAGATTCCAACAGTAAGATAGTTAGGTTTTTCATTTTCCTTTGTTTATAGCTAAGCTTTTTTCTTTTTAAAAATTTTGAATATTTTGACGTAGACATTATATTATAGTATATAATAATACATAAAACCCATCAATATAATTATTTCATATGTAAGACAGTTAATAGTAACGGCTTAAGCTTTTGGAGAAGGCATTATTTATCTTTTATACTTTAACAATCCCCTGCACGTGTGGCCCACTTGGCAAACACATGGCACATGTGGTCCCACTTTGGGCCGACCATCGCATGTGGATTTTTGCTATCTGGGAGGTTTGAACTCGAGACCTTTGGCTCTGATACCATATTAACTTACCAACTTCTCCAAGGGCTTAAGCTTTTGGAGAAAGGCATTATTTATCTTTTATACTTTAACAAATAGCTATAAAGAAACGTTATGGGAGAGGCGTGAGAAACAGTAGACCATTTGTTCCTGCATTGTAGAACAACAAGGTATGTGTAGACAAAAAGTCTATGTTGATTTGGTATAGCATGGGTGTTTCCATCCACACTTTCTAAGCTCCTGGACTGTTTGTTGTATTCTCAATTGGCAAAAAAGTGTTAAAATCTTGTGGAGTGTAACATTGCTCACTACGATATGGGTGCTATGGAAAGAGATAAATGTTAGCGTGTATAAGGGTCTAGTGAAGACTCCTCACTACCTCTTCAACAAGGTGCTTGCGCTGACCATAACATGGGTTAGAGCCCTACCTAGATTCATATTTGTCTCAATGGATGATCTATGGAAGGAAGTTTGTTTAAGCAGGACGCAGTTAGTAGTTGAGTCATGGGTCCCGTCTAGGGAAGGTTCCTTTAAGCTAAACTTTGATGGTTCTAGCTTGGGAAATCCTGGGCCGACAAGAGCAGAGGACTTCTTAGGAACCATGGAGGTAGCACAATTTCATTTTCAGGCCCCATCGGGTTTGCAGACTCCAAAGGGGACGAGATTAGAGCCGTTCAGCAAGGTATAAGGCTGATTGACCACAACATCCTCAATCAGGTCATCGTGGAAGGGGATTCTTTCAATGTGATAAAATGGTTGAAGGGGACTCTCCCACATCCTTGAAGATCTGCTCATTGGATAGATGATATCTTAGAGCAAATAGAGGGATGCTCTATCGCCTTCCATCACATCAGGAGAACGACGAATAGTGAGGCGAATAGGCTAGCAAGGGAGGGAGCTTCGGGGCAGTATTGGAAGCGTTTGATTTTCTCCCCCATGAGGAGTTTCAATTGTATTTTTTGGTTTTCTTCTCTATTTGGGATGTACATTGATCATCTCAATCGCCAGGCTGATCACCCCCACCCCCGTTCTTTTTCTTTCTAATTCAATTCTTTACCATTAAAAAAAAAATAGCTATATAGAAACCTACATTATAGCGTATTTAACAACCACTGAGGATTTACATTGACAAAATATTTAGATGCTAAAAAAATTAATCTATAAGGTATTTAATAGCTAAAGGTAACTTTACATTTACAAGGTTTTAATTTTTAACTAACCATCGAGGCCACCCAAATTTTTCCATTACAATATAGGGTACAAGCAAATGGTACATACTATGCACGAACACTATTCATGCAAAAAATGCAATCTTTTATGACCGCATCTTTACAAGATAAAAATAGGGCTGAGCTTAACAATGTAAGATATAAGGTAGTCAATAAAAAATTACATTTATAAGGTATCTAAGGGTTAAGGAAATCTTATAGTTATAAGCGATGTTGCATGGATTCTTTGCCCCCATGCCGAATCCGTGTTGACACATTTCGACACGCGAATCGGACAAGAATTCACATGGACACACCTAGATTCTTGTCGTAACCGAGTCTCGCTCTAATCCTTTTTCTTTTTTTTGGACGAATCCAACACATCAATTTCGCTTTTAAAATTCGAGCTCTGTATATTTTCCTTTTAGACGTGTTTTCCTCTAAACATTTTCTCTAAACGCACAACACGTCCTCTCCTGATAAAAATCATAGTGCCTTGACCGTCCACCCTTGAACATCGACCCCCTCCCCCCTTCTTCTACTCTCTTAATAAAAACCCTAATGCCTCGACACTTCGTCGTCAAATTTTGTTCATGAATATATATATATATATATATATATATATATATATATATATAGTTAATTTTTAAATTTTTAACTCTTATTTTGTTTATTTTTTAATAAAAATTGTCGAATCCACGAATCCTAGTTTTGAGGGTTTCCCGAATCCATGTCGGATCCCAACACACGAATCGGAATCCATGCAACACTGGTTATAAGGTTTAAATAACCTCAGGAATTATCCATGTTTCCCCAGCATATACAAAAAAGATAAAAAAAAAAATCACATTTTTAAGGGTTGTTAAAGGTGGTCTTACATTTATAAGTTTTGAATAAACTCACGAGCTTACCCATGTTTTCCCATTATATAGACAGAAAATTTGCAAATAACGAAATTTACATGTATAAGGAAATTAATAGTCAATGGAAAATTTGCATTTAAATGGTTTTAAATAACGTCGGGGTCTTCCCGAGATTTGCCAGTACAAATGGTATAGATATATCAATAAAGCATGCTGACATCTGTCTGACATGCAAGTTACCATATGTATACATTAAAGAAGGGAATTTTCCAAAAATATGGTTTTCCTTGTTATTAAATACGGCATAAAAACCTCTCGAGACGCATGAGAAATGCTACATACCCCGATGAAAGAAAAAATACCTGCACTGAAGCTACGAGATGTTAATTAATAATGTAAACTTGTAAAATATAACCCTGAAGCTTAATGTCGCTCAAAAAATATTTAATAGATCACAATGCATGGAAAAAGTCAGATTGCAGAGAATTCACGCCCAAGGCTTTTTTGAATTTTTTCTGGCTAAGCAAAGAAAAAATTCTGTTAATAGGAAAATGTCTGCAAAGTGGTATTAAAAAAAATAGGAAAGTATCTGCAAAGATAGATTGAATGGGAGCAATCAATCATGCATATAATGCCAAGACATAAGATAGGTAACATTCATGGCATAATTTCCAATTGAGAGCTGCCAGGAAGACCCACCTGTTTTAGGAAGGTCCCTAAGAGCCCCCACTCCCCTACTGCATCGTGTCCAACAACACATTAATAACCATTTTTTCATGACAAGAATGAACTTAGTTTTTTGATAAAATGATAATCACACCCCTACTTTAGTAAACTTGGCAACATTAGGGTGAATGTTTGGGGCACTCCGACAATATTAAAGCAACCGTGTAGTGCTATCGTTTTTTTCCCAATTTGTTTCAGTTCTTTTCTCTCTTTTGTTTTTAATGAAATATTTTCATCTGCTAAACAAACAACAAAATGGAGAATGAGGATATGATGCAAAGTTATAAGCTGGGTGCAATTCAATTCATAGTTTGAAAATTTGCCAGCCTCAGCTTTCAAGTTTACTTGAATATATGTAGAATGCATCCAATAGTTTCGGGACAAAGAACCTTTTCGATCTCTGACTGCATTTCTTTCCCCTACTTGTTAGTAATATACACAAGTAATAAGTTCGCTGAAAGAAGGCAGTGAAAAGAAGTAGAAAAAATACCACACCTGTTGATGAATTGGTGCTCCTCCGTATGCAACAACTACCTTGACACCCGTTCGATACGCGAACTTCTTAGCCTCCTCATGTATCTACATAATCACAAACCACAGAAAGGCATACCAATTATAGGAGGGAAATAGTCAAATCATGATGTGATTCAGTCATATGAGCATCCACTAGATTTATGTTTTTTCCTATTGGACAATTAGACATGTGTTATTTTCTTTTATTAGTATATTATTCGGATTACTAATATTTTTATTTAGCCTAGATGCGGGGGATGTCCATATCACCTATGGCGCACCATACCTTTTTTTTCGATTGTGGACAGACTAGCACATCATTATTCCTTCTTAGTTACACAACTGATTTCTTTGGCATACTACTTGCTGTTTGTTGACTTTATTCTGTTATGAGAATGTATGGTGTTCTAGATTTGCATTAAATCATAATCAAATCATATTACCCATCAGCCAAATTTGGAGCTCAGTAAATTCACCTGGCACGAAAGCTCTCTTGTCGGGGAGAGAATGAGGGCAAGCGGATATGCTATCCGAGCACCACGTTGTGGCAGATAGGGTGTACAGTTCCTCACAATCCCACAAATTATAGGAAAGCAAAACGCCGCAGTTTTCCCAGACCCAGTCTGTGCGCAAGCCATGAGGTCTCTTCCAGCAAGAGATATAGGTATAGCATGACGTTGAACTGGCGTTGGCTTAACATACTTGCACCTTTGAATGTTCATGTTAAGATCATCCCCTAAATCAATCTCCGCAAAAGTGTTTACAGGCGGAGGCACATCGGTCCCACTAGTTTCAACAGGTATATCTTCATAGGCATCAAAATTGATACCATCACCACCATCAACCTCCTGCTCTGATACCTCCAATTCAGCAAATTTATCGGCGATTTCAAAAGGGTTCGGCTCTCGAACCCTACCCCGGTCCCCTCGCCCACGACCTGGCCTGCCAAATTCTCTACTGCTTGAACGGCTCATCAGGTAATTCTGCGAAGGTACATTGCCGAATTCTCTGCTGCTTGAACGGTTCAATGGGTAATTCTGCGAAGGCACATTGCCGAATTCTCTACTGCCTGAATGGTTCAAAGGGAAATCGGGCAAGGGAGCATTGTAAGATGGAGCTGGGGCATTATCAATGGATGAAGAAGTTTTGTTTCTGAGATGTGGAGGAATGTAAGAAGAACGAGTAGGGCGAGTCGCAGCTCGAAATTCGGATGCTTGCGCTGTGGAATCAGACCAAGACGATGCCATTGTAAGGGAGAAATTTCAATCCTGTGTACAAGAGAAGGTTGAGTAATTTAGCTACCTAGAATGTAAACTATGCTCAGAAACCCTAGAACAGCAAAAACAGGAAATGGTTACTTTTTTCTGGAAATTCTAAACCCTAAACCCCTTCCTCAGAAAAAAACCCACAAAAACCTAGAAAAGCTCAGCAGAGAAACAGAAAACATAGTGAGATTATTTCTCCGAAAATTTCGAAAACCCTAGAACAAAAAAAAAACCTGGAAAATCCAAAGAAGAGAGCCAAAAGCCTACGAGTCGAACAGCTTCTCTGCAATACTTACAATTCCACAAGCCCTAGAATTTGTAGCCGAGAAGTATTGAAGAGACTCTAGAAATATTCTTCATCATAAATATCAAAGATTTCTTTCCTGGCTTAAACCCTAAAAATAGAAAATCGTGCTTGGGATTTCAGCAGCGATGCAAATAGAGGAGTTTGGTTTCAGGGAGAAAATAGGAAAAAGGAGAGGACATTTTCGTAGTTTCGTCTTTTTATTTTTGAAAAATGGAGTCGAATTCAAATCCAATTAAAAGTTACTGGGACACCTAGCAGCGCTGTATGCTGTCGTAATTCACGTCACAAAGGATTCGGTGTCTTTTCCGTCCATATTTGAATATTTCATTATTTCGGGCTCTTTTGAGTGGCATTTGATATACATTGATTCCCTAGCCCGGTCTCTTTTGAGTGGCATTTGATATACATTGATTCCCTAGCCCTCCAAAGGAAATCCCAAGGCTCTATTCATTTGTTTTCTAGCAGCATGAAAAGAATCTGACGTGGAAAACTGGAAAAAAAAAAAGAAAAAGAAACTGTGAGAAAATTCATTTTGTGAGAAAATTCCGTTGTTCACTTGGCCGGGAAAGAAAAAGAAAGTATGCAGGCAAAGTGGCTTTCTTAGGAAAGTGATTTTCTCACCTTTTTGGTGAGAAAATTTAGAGGGAAAGTGCAAGAAAGTTCATTTTCCACGTCATTATTTATATTTTCCACCTGTGTAATTATGCTTTCCTGAGAAAATAAGTGAACGACGGAAAATGTCAAATCATGTCCAATCACGGGAAAATTTGGCTTACTTTCTTCTCCTTTCCTTTCTCAAGAAGGCAAGTGAACAGAGCCTAAGAGTGCGTTTGGATTATAGGAATTAGGAATCGGTATTGTCATCACATTCCAATTCCCTCTTCAAAGGGAGTGGCAATTTCGATTCTATTGTTTGGGTAAACATGGGAATTTATTAGGGAATCATAGACATCAACTTGCAACCACCGTCAATCCTTGATGAATCCAATACCCATTTACAGTTCCTTGCACTACTTTTAAAAATGAATCCATTGTCCCTCAATAACAAAAGGATTGAAGACCCATTTAAATTCTAAATTTCTAACACAATGCTGGGAACTTGTTTACAAACTGCAATGTGACCTAAAACTTCTGCTTCCGCTAAGATTTCTTCCAATTTTTTTTCAGTTTCAGAGAATCTGCACGAAGAGTTTAAACTCAGTAACCAGAGAATTAGATATTATGTAGTTATTCGACCTAAAATTGAAAACGATAGGATTTCAAGAAGATTTAGGGTTCATCTTCAGTCTCATCTTCTTGAAGCCAATCCGATAATTTCCAAGGGGATATTAGAAATGAGGTTTTCTGGATTTCTGAATTGGTTTCAGCGGCCGTAATGGTGATTTGAGTAAGGAAGCCATGAGAGGTTTTCTTAACCAAGAGGAAAGCAAAGTGTTGGCTTTTACGGAGAGAGAGAGAGAGAGAGAGAGAGAGAGAGAGAGGGAGAGAGAGAGAGAGAGATGTGCTTTTTTTAGAGAGATTTGGTGAGAAACGTGCTTTTTTTGGAGGTTATGTTTTTTTGGAGAGTGACGTGTCAACGGAATCAGAATACCATCTCATGGGGCGGATAACGGAAGACGCTCAAAATTCCAAGATTATTTCCAGTCGGTATCCCCATTATGTTACCATGCTTGAAACCAAACGCATGAATTTCAGCAAAAAGAATCATATTCTGTTTCTTGTTTCTGAAACCTGCGATCCAAACACACCCTAATATTAAGAATGGCCACTACACCGGCAACGTTCTTGGGCCAGCTATTGGCAACCAACAAAAATCCTAAACTAAGAACGACAAAGTTATTAAGTATACCGGCATCGTCTTTTTCACTTGATCCGAGTTGATTAAGATAGATAGTCAGTCGGTAGTTCAAAAACGTCAACGTTATTAAACTTACCTCCAGTGTTTTTCCCACTCCAACAGTTATATCCACTGATCGGACATCATTGATTAATTGATCGCCCTTATCAGAAACAACAACATTATTGAATATACCACCAACATTTTTCCCAGTGTAACCATTATATCCACTAATCAAACCATCGTTGATTGAAGTGGCCGATTGCCCTAATCATAAATAACAACATTATTAAATATATCGCCAGCATTTTTACCACTCAAACCGTTATATTCACTAATCGAACCATTGTTGATTAAGGTGATCGGTCGCTCCAATTGGAAATGGCAAAGTTATTCAATATACCACCAACGTTTTTCCCACTCGAACCTTTATATCCATTAATTGAACCATCGTTTACTAACTTAGTCGAACCAACATTTTTCCCACTCTATGAACAGCAACAACATCTCTCTCTCTCTCTCTCTCTCTCTCTCTCTCTCTCTCTCTTATAGAGGTGTGCTATAACTAAGGTGTACTCTAGTGCAACAAGTCCGAAGAGGCTCTTGGGCTCTGATGGTATCAGAGAAGGCAATAGAGTCTTTTTTTCCTCCACCTTTTTAAGATTTGTACGTGTTTTGACGTAAAGTCCAGAGGTACCTGAAAAATCGTATTAGTTTGCATTCTTTATCTGCATGCCGTTTTTTCTCCCTTTTGATAGCTCTTTAAATACTAAAAGACAAGATAGCTTGCGAAAATATCAAATATGGTTGTGTTCATGTCATTTCCCTTGTGAAAACTAGTATGATGATCATTCTTTTTTCACTACTAATGTTGGAACTACCATGTTTTAATAATTGCACAAACTCACCCTGTCTTTTCTTTTTAAATAGCTGTCAAAGGTTATTACCATTCCCAAAAATTTGTCATAAGCCAATTAAAAAAGAAAAGACAAATTGAGTTTGTGCAATTATTAAAACGTCATAGTACCAATATTAGTAGCCTTTTTATTTTCTTTTGATGGACAAAAGAAACTTATTCGACCTACGGATTTGAACCAGTGACCTAAGGATACTCTCTTTGATCCATCTATAGTCATCCACTATGCCAGCTGAGCTAAGGTCGGTTTCAAAAGAGGAGAAATTATATGGTGCCCGTCCGTCAAGCCCCATGTAGGTGGTACGATAGAATCCGGATCCTGTGCATTTGTGCTAGCATGTTCCTACTTTTCAACGATCAAGAATGATCATGCTATACACGTGGCATGCGTGTTGGGTAATAGGGACCATTGAGATGGGTTGTGATACGGTGATAGTAGTTTTCATGTGGGATGTTGAACAAAAATCTCATTTATAAGATTAAGGCATGCAAAAAGCAATGACATCTTTAAGACATCTTTTTCATGTTTGGTGAAAAGGCTAGAATCATCCACTTAGAGTGGGGTCAAGGGCAATAGGTGGAACTTGTGATGATGAACAATATTCGTGGCAATTAGGATGGAACCCAACTTGGACTAATGAAGGAGAAGGTAAGGAAGCAATGCACGTAGAAAAAGATTGCATAAAAAAGCATACCAAAAACAAAAAAACATAGAATAAAGGGAGGGCTACTATATCAAAAATAATGTTAGATCGAGCATAATCTTCATTAAGAATCATTTAGCTGGACAACCATACCTAATAAATCATATCGATTGAAGAGAAATTATATTCAAATGCATCAACCATGTTAACACACAATAATACGATAATAATGTTAATTGCATTGGTTCAATCAATGGCAGTTATCTTTTTTTAGGTAGGTAAGCTTGGATTAAACCTTCGAGGGACAAAGATTTTTACTGATTAATCTATAGACTCAACCCCTTCGTAGAAAGGGGTGCCGCCCGAGGACATACCAGGTGGTCACCCATCTTAGTAATACTCTCACCCAAGCGATCCAGTGCATTTGTGCTGATATGTTCGCACCCTTCCATTAGCCATTCACATTGACTGAGCTACCATAATAATTTGGCTGATTCAGTTTGGCTCATTAGAGGTGGTTACTTTTTTCTTTGTTGCGATTTTTGCTAAATATTATCTAAGTAGTCATTAAGAGAGTGTTCGGATGGCAATAAATTGGTAGAAAGGAAACCTTTTTTAAGTTTTCACCCTTGGCCTTTATGGGATAAAACTTTCTTGCAAAAATAGGGAAAGAATAAAACTCTCTTAACCTGTTATTTCCTTTTCCAAAAGAGTAAATTTCTTATTTATGAGGGCTCCAACAACATTCCTCCTTTTCTTCATTCTCTTTCCCTCTTCAATTCATTCTTGGTAGTATTCTTGGAGAAAAAGGCATCATTAATGGTAACGCGGAGCGGATAGTGGAAGCTTTCATCCTAGGTAAAAAGAAATGTCAATGGAAAGGTGATGTTTAGTGAAGGGGAAAGGAAAGGAGGGTAAGTGTTTTATAGGAAAAGGGTGTGGGAGGGTTGAAATGGGATTGAAAAAGAGCTTCAAAGTTAAGAAACTAATAGAAATCCTTCTTGAAAGAGTGGTGATTCTGTTGGTCATCTAATGGAGGCCAAAAGGCTCAAGAAATATTAGTAAAGAATCAAGAATGAAGGTGTTTATCTCGGTTCAAGAATGGATAGGGGGTACATAGGTGGTTAACGGAAAGTCCATATGACAAGGAGAGGTTCCTGGGTAGTTTGCAAGAAATTAATGAGAGGTTATAGCAAAAGGAATTCAAGGAGATGGATCTTTAGAAGGGAAGTTATGTGTTTCGGTTGGCTTGGAAAGGATAGAGAGTAAAGGGGATTTAATCGGCAAAGGGATCAGGTGGATGTAGCTGAAATATGTGGTGGATAGGGACAATTTTGGAAAGTGATTTAGAAGGAAGGAGGTGGCTTTTTGAGGGTGTTAAGTTTCTAAGCTAAACTCAAGAAGAAGGATGGCTAGGTTGTAAGCAGGATTAAAAGAGTTGGGCTGGTGATAAAGTTTTTGCTGTGGGTTATATGGATGGCATGTCAGAGGATTTTGGGGACTTGTTTTTATGGTGTCTGATGGGAGGAGTCCGAGTCCGCGGGCTGCTCTTGCGGTGTAGAAATTATGAGAACATTTCACTAATTCTTGGATGATTTACAATGAAGAAATGAGTATTTAAATAGAACACTCAAAAGGATATACATAGAAAGATATAATCTCAATCTAATCTACTTTCCTAACAAACCTACCTACATCATTTTGCCACCAAACCAAATCAAACCTAATATCCTAATTTATTTAGCTTGCCCCATCTAACCTACTTACTAATTGTCTCATCAAACCAAGTTACCACATTTAACCAACATGCCTAATCTACCACCAAGATGATCCAACTGTGAATCTCAACCCAATACAACCGTTGGATCTCACATATTCTAACATGCCCCCTTCAAACGTATATGGATTGAAAATCGATATACGTTTGATTACAATAGATAACCCCAAAAAAAAAAGAAACATAAAAATTTGTAAATTTTGGTCCACACTGCTACGATTGATGTCTGCATGTTGTTGATATTCCTGAAGATGATTGCCACCTGTTGCTGAAGAATGTGTCGAATGATAGATGAGCCGTAAGGGGCCTCAAAGAGCTGGATTGGACTCAAGCCGGAATGGGCGAGCCATTAGGCCTGTGTTGAATACCAAACCCTCTAGAAATGGGTCACTATGGACCAATGCCGGATTGGGCAAGAAATGGGTCACTATGGACCAATGCTAGAATGGGCAAGAAATGGGTCAATATGGATCAATGCCGGAATGGGCAAGAAATAGGTCACTATGGACCAATGCCGGAATGGGCAAGAAATGGGTCAATATGGACCAATGCCGGAATGGGCAAGAAATAGGTCACTATGGACCAATGCCGGAATGGGCAAGAAATGGGTCAATATGGACCAATGCCGGAATGGGCAAGAAATGGGTCACGATGGACCAATGCCGAAATGGGCAAGAGGGGCTTCAATAGGCCATAACGGGCCTCAATTTGGCAATACATCATGGGTTGACTCAGACACGCACCTCATGGAACGAGGCACCTGAGTAAATGAATTATTTCAGGCACGCACCTTAAGAAAGGTACATCAACTAAAATGGATCAAAGAAGAAATTATGAAAGGAAATTAAGATTTGAAAGGAGGAGCAACAATTAGCCGTTGTGAAAAATAATGGCAAACATAAGTAACCAACACTTTGAAATTTTTGTAGCGGTGCAAATAATAAATTTGCGGGTGTAAGACAAGATGGGCCTCCAAGAGAACAAGGGATTAGAAATTGCAAGGGATGGAAATTTTTGGAAAAAACAAGGAGTGTCAATACGAATTTTGAGACATTTCGTGTTGTGAAAGGAAAAATGAATGGTGTCTGGAACCAAAGTCATAATTTCCTCTCCTCTTCGTTATTTTCCACCCTTGTTCTCTTAACATTGAGAACCATGTGGGACCAGGGACAGCTTACTATGCAACAAAAGGGATGGATAGGGCTCTAAAGCAGTAATAGAAGGTGCCATGTGGTGAAACTAATAATGAAATGTGTAAGCAAAACCGAGGTACTTGGTTGACTTGCTGTGGCAGCATGAGAGTTATCCTTGGGCCCTCATGGGGTCACCATGAAAGAAGCCTGTAGAGACGTTGTGCCGTGACGCAATGGGAATGACGACGATTAAATGGGCACAAAGAAGACAGAGAAAATAGAGGGCGACAATGATCCCGCCTTCGCAATATAACAATCTCTAGATTACAGAGAGAAACAAAGACACTAGGATTCGATGCGATAGTGGGTTTAATTGGGGCTGGGCTGGGCAGACGGCGGACTGGCAGCCCGCCGAGAATGAAAACACTTTATTTGTGATCAATACAAGGCCGATCGGATCGATCACTCTGATACCATGTAGAAATTATGAGAAAATTTCACTAATTCTTGGATGATTTACAATGAAAAAATGAGTATTTAAATAGAACACTCAAAATGATAAACATAGAAAGATATAATCTCAATCTAATCTACTTTCCTAACAAACCTACCTCCTTCATATTTCCACCAAACCAAATCAAACATAATATCCTAATTTATTTAGCTTGCCCCATCTAACCTACTTACTAATTTGATCTAATTGCCTCATCAAACCAGATTACATCCAACGGTGAATCTCAACCCAATACAACTATTGGATCTCACATATTCTAATACGCGGTAACATAGGAGGTTGATGGCAACACGATAACGAAGCGGAGATGGGCAGCTTCCATGGTGGTTTGAACTTGCCTTCGACAAGCTATATATACCTGTATGAAATAGGGTGAGGATAACAAAGTGAAACTGAATTTTTCACCATGAAAAACTAACAAATTCGTCTTCAAAACATAAGAATAGGGATAAACAGGGAGAACTTTCTCTGAAAAACTTACAAATTCGTCTTCAAAACATAAGAATAAGGATAAACAGGGAGAATTTTCTCTGCCCAAACTAAAATCTGTAGACACCCCATTTTGATCGGGCCCTAAGCCCCCAAACCAATTTCCAAAAATTGATCCTTAAACTCCAAAACCTATCTCCGGAACAAATTCTCGAATTTTCAAAATCAAGCACAGAATTTCGAAAAACCGAACTCCAATTACGAAAAGGACCTATTTAAACCAAAAATTCCCGTTATGCTAGGTTTGGTTGCTTAGAGTGGTTTGGAGAGTAGTGGAATAGGAAGTGAAAGGGAAGAGACAAGAATTTTGATTGGCCTAGAATTACCTCGGAAAATTGTGTAGTAGTGTTTGGTTGCGCGACAAATACTGGGAGAGTAGGAGAAAAAGTAGGGGGTGTCATTACCAATATAGGGAGAGAGGAGAGAGAGGGGAGAGAGAGAGAGAGCATCATTCCCTAGAGAATTCAACTATAATTCTTTCCTTTTGGAATAAAAGGACAAGAAAAAGACAAGCAATTATTACGTGAGAGAAATCCAAGGGAATCAATGGGAGTCTAATGCATTTTGGCAACCAAATGTGGAATGGCATGCCATATCCAAACCAAATTCCAACGGCTGCTGAGCTTTTGTGCAACCAAACAAAGCATTAACGAAGCTCTGATACCAAATGAAATACAAGGATTGTCAAAATCCATAGGGATTGTCACAGATCCTTTCTCTTGTAGATTTTTAAGATTTAAAAATCTCTTTAAGAGCCTAAGCTCTGATACCAAATGAAATACAGGTGTGACAATCCAAGAGGGGGAGTGAATTGGTCAATTAGAAATTTTAGGCTTAATTAAGGGAGATTAAAAATTAATCCATTTAATTAAGCACTAATTAGTCAAACCCTTGTTCAAATATGTATACCAATGAAAGCTAGGATTTAGACTTTCTAATCATGCATATTTAGCCAACCCTTGTTCAAATGGATATTATAATACTTAGGGTTTAAACAATTTAGTCAAGTGCATTTACTAACCCATGTTCAATTAAAAGCACAAAAACAAGTTAGGTTAGAGATTCCCAATCACCACACGTGCAAGAGAGAAGGAAAGGAGACATCCACAAGGAACATAAGATTTATTGTGGTTTGGTCACAACTTGACCTACTCCACTCTTCCAAGTTTACCTCCTTTTGATCTCCACTAAAATGATGAAACCGTACACCCCACTCCTTCATCTCCAAAGGGAACAAACTCTTGCTTTTCCATTCTCAATGGCCAAAGCGAAGCCCCACGCACGAAGCCTTGACAAAGGAATCAAACCCTTGCACATGATTCACCTTTCTTCACGGGCCGAATCGGAGACCCTTTTCTTCACATTTCTTTACAGGCCGAAGAGGAGACCCTCACATGAAGAACAAATAAAAATAAAAACTTTCTTACCTCTTAATAGGCAGATTACAATAATAGTAGCTCACAATCACTCCAAGAGATAAACAAATAAAAGCCCTATGGAGTGCCTCTTGATAACATGTAGAAATAGAAGATCAAAGAGGTTTTTAACTTTTGAAATAAAAAGGTTGAAGCTCAAAGAGAAATGGAATTTGATATTTCTCTAATGTTCAAAAGCTTGTAGAGATAGGTTTTAATGATGTATATATAGTGTATTTGAAAATATAACCGTTTGGGGTCAAACTGTAAATAAACGGCTTGAAAAAGTCAAGCAGAAAACGCCCCAACGGCTAGTTTGCTCGACCGCGGCGATCGAGCTACAATGGTCGCTCGCCACTATCGGGCGCCCTATTCTATTTTTAAATTTCTTACCGTCGCGGTCGACCGGCCACATGGCGGTCGCCCGGCGAGGGTTTACTGTTTGCTCAAAAAATTTATCTCAAAAACCTATCTCGGTCGACCGACCCACTGCGCTCGCCCGCCCCAGACCAAATTGGATTGTTCTGTTTGAAACAGAAGCGCATCCGCGGTCGCCCGACTTAACCAGGTCGACCGACCCGATAAAATTCGAGATGGCCTGAATTTTCAGGTTCCATCCCATGGTCGGCCGGCCTAGCCCGGCCGACCGACCCTGAGTGAAATTCCATTTTAACTTTAAAATCCAAGGGCTTTTGGGCTATGGTCTTTGGGCTTAAGTCCAAGGTTTTCAAATACATTTTTGGGAGTATTGATGGTTTTCAAAGATGTAAAATGTTAAGTATAAAAACCATTTGAAAACCTTTTGAAAGTGCATTTAAACATAAAATCAGGAGGACTCCTAATACATTCTAAAAATGAATACCATGAGTCTTCTTGGAATGTCTTGGCTCCTTTGCACTTTCTTGGACTTAATTTGGCTTGAGTGAACATCTTGAACTTTGTCTTGGCTTTTGTGACATGTCCTCAAATCTTCAATGCATGTTGAGGTACATGAGGTGTCACCATGGCATCTTCAACTCCAAGCACCTTCTTGACACTTGCTTAGGAACTTGTGGGATCTTCATGTTGAGCTACTTTCTTGAGCATCTTCAAATGAGGATGACTCTAATGTAGGTGCACGCTCTTGGTTCCTTTGATCCTTGATCCACAAGTCATGTATTGTGAAGAGTTGTGTAATGGCGATTATGACATGAAATTCCTGTATACAACACAACACCTCAAAGCAACACATCAGTCCATAAATGCTAATCAATTTGGTTTGCTAGCATCAAAACAAGAAGGAAAGATGAATGATTAACCCATTAGAACCCTTGGGCTTACAATGTTGATATCGGTCCCTTTTTTAAAAGAATAAAAGAAGAAGAGACAAGTTGAGGGAGTGCAAAATATCAAAACATGATAGCGCTAATACCAGTAACCTTTCAGGATCACTAATGAGGAAAAGACAAACAAGATGTTCAATTAACAAAGCAAGGGGGTGTTGATATCAGCACACACACCTCCTTTATAAAAGAAGAATATGATTAGGGTTGGGGGGGATTTTCGTTAAGGAAGAACATAGAGAAGAGAGAGAGAGAGAGAGAGAGTTGAAAAGGGGCTTGGGTCTTCATCTCCGATGATTCCGCCGGTATCGGTGACTTCTCCTTTTAGCGATTCCATCGCCCAGACCCTAATTATCATTCTCATCTCGCCCTCTATCCTTCATTTTCACGCATCATTAGTCCTATGAAAATGACTAATAATGCAAAATACTCAATCAGATTATCAAAAGAACCATGCTAAGGGCATTTTGTGTAACTACTCGCCGGTAACAACGACCTGTTACACAAAATGCACCTCATCTCAAGCAGAAAATAGTACAAACAAATGCAAGAGAAAAAGCCATCATACAAATAAGCTATCCAAATGCAAACTGTCTATCTCATACATCAAATGAATACATGTCTGATCAAATACATGAAAAATGAAAAATAAAAATACAACCAAGAATCGTTAGGACCTTCTGCCTGAAGATCTGAAGGGTCCTGTGCCGGAGGATCCTGGTCTGTCTGAGGAGTGGCCGTTGAATCTGCGTGAAGCTGGGAGATGGAAGACTCTCTAGGCTTTCCTGGTCGCCCCAACAGATGCCTCTCCTATGTCCCCAAAGAACCGCATCAGGTAACCCTATGAAAATATCGGGCAGAAAGGTCTAGGATTGGGACTGCTCCGCTACTGACCTCGGCCGTTTCTGTTACTCTGTAGTCGGTCCTGCGGGCACTCCAACATCTGCATCGATCGTCGCTTCAGCAACCTCCTCTATGGGCTTAGAAGGAGGAAACAGGCCAGAAGTGCCTGCCTTGACTCTTGTCCTCTTCAACGGAAGAGGACCCGAGTCCATCGGTCTATTGCCCGCTCTACGGGAGGACAAGTCGGTCTCCTCAGTGCTTATGGCCGGCGGGTCCACAAGGTAAGCACCAACGTGATCCTCTGAGTTTCCCTTCCCCTCCACCCTGGGCTATGCCTCGGGTGCAGTGCTATTCCCAATGTATCACATAGTGCAGATACACTATATACGTTGTGTATATCTTTTCATTGCATCCAATGCCACGAAACTAGTTCGTATGAGCAACTAAATAAGTGCAGGACCTCTATCCAATAGATTATAATAGGTCAATCGAGTAGTGAGTGGGATCATAGCAGGGATTTAACGGTAGATCCTGCAGAACCCACAAGTGGGCCCCACTGCGATTATTGCTCCATAACCAATGCTACAATCGCATTGTTTAGTAGCCTCCATCGAGACGTAACCCTGAAGATAACTATCAAATCATCATACCCCTAATCACATCAAATGTGTAAATCCTTCTCCAAGTCCACATCTACCGACTTGAGTCCTACGAGGGGTGGACATTAATTACCCTTTGGGCTCACTCATGGTATACTTTTCAATCAAGTAGTATCGGTCTGCAAATGCATTTGCTAAAATCATTTCAAAACTTATTTTGTGAAATCATTTTGATAAACATTTTACCAAATCCACCTGGCCAGGTATTTTTCTAAGCCTACTTCTCTAACCAAAACTGTAGATGGTATCCTATTAAATAGGCAGAGAATTCCATGTCGGGTATCACTATTGACTTCGAAGGTTTGTCCAACACTGTAGTACTACCCTCTGGTGACTCCAATAAGAACCACAGTTAGATATACCAAAAAAATGAGAAACTCGCCAACAGACCAATATGACCCCTTAGATGAACGGACATGTAAAGGGTCTTGTCTAGTAGAATAGCTAGCTCAACGTTCTCCTCTCAAAAAGCTATTATAATGTGATCACATTTTGCAGTGTCACTTATAGGTCTTAGGTCCCTTACCTGGGTGGTGACTCTGGTTTTTTCTTTTGTGTGAAATTCGGATTGCCATTGTAGTCCCAAGTTTACAGAAAAGAAAACTTATATAAAAAATTAATAAATTAGTCAAGAGCAATTCAAATCCAAGCCACCATCATGGGTCATGAAGGGATCTCCTCCCCGATCGGGTGCCACAATATATCTTAGACCCATCCCCTCAACGTGCCTGTTAAACACCTTTTGACTAAGAGGCTTTGTAAAAGGGTCTGCCACGTTATTCGTTGAGGCAACCTTTGCAATAGCCACATCCCTTCTATCAATGATCTCCAGTATCACGTGATACTTTCAAAGTAAAGGCTTGGACTTCTGATGAGATCTCGGTTCCTTTGCTTAAGCAATCGATCCGCTATTATCACAATACAGCGTAATGAGTCTCTCGACAGAGGGTACGACTTCAAGGTCGTCCAAAAACTTTCGCAGCCATACTGCCTCCTTCGCTCCTTCACTCGCAGTGATATACTCAACCTTAATTGTGGAATCTGCTATGGTGTCTTGCTTGTAACTTCTCCATGACACTGCCCCATTGGCTAAAGTGAACACAAAAGCCGATGATGATTTCATGTCATCAACGTCAGATTGAAAGTCTGTGTCGGTCAAACCAGAAACGACTAACTCGTCAACACCGTAAACTAAACAATAATGTTTAGTTCTCCGAAGATACTTGAAAATATGTTTAACTACTGTCCAATGCTCTAGATCTGGGTCCGACTGATATTTGCTAACCACACTTATAGAGTGACTTCTCACAGCCGAAGCATAGGGAATGTTGTTCATAACTCGCTTATCCTCAGGTGTCTTGGGAGAGATCTTCTTGGATAGCCTGATTCCATACCTGAAATGAACTAATTCCTTCTTGGAATCTGCCATGTTGTACCCCGCCAATATCTTATCTTTGTAAGTTTCTTATGATAGCCCAAGCTTCCTATTCTTACTATCCCTAAACAATTTAAGTCCTAGAATGTATGAAACTTCTCCCAGGTCTTTCATAGCAAACGTGCTTGAAAGCCATAACTTTGTACTTGATAACATTCCTACATCATTCCCAATGAGTAGGATGTCATCTACATAAAGAACCAAGAATGTTATCGTGCTCCCACTGACCTTCTTGTAAACACAAGCTTCATCCATGTTTTGAAAGAAGCCAAACTCTTTGACTGCTTGATAAAAACAAAGGTTCCAACTACGAGAAGCTTGCTTCAATCCAGAAATAGATCTTTGCAACTTGCATACTCTTTGACTACCCTCTCCAGCACCCTCAAAACCCTTCTGCTGGACTATATAAATATCTTCCTGAATGTTTCCATTCAAGAAAGCGGTTTTGAATTTCATCTGCCCAATTTCGTAATCATAGTGTGTAGAGATGCCTAGTAAAATCCTAATGGACTTTAGCATGGCTACTGGTGAGAAGGTTTCTTCATAGTCAATATCAGCCTTTTGACTATAACCCTTCGCCACTAGCCTAGCCTTATAGGTCTCTACCTTTCCATCAGGGCCCTTCTTTCTCTTGAAGATCCATTTGCATCTAATGGGTTTATTACTGTGGACCCCGATCCGAGAGAGAGGTGGGGGACGAGCCCCCAACGGCCTCTTGGATCATCCACGTGTGAAGGAGAGCTCTACCAAGGAACTCTCGAAACAGGTGCCACCCTCATAGCATAGCAAGAGTGGCGATATAAAAGGGATACCTCTCGATTCGGGAACAAGTCCGGATTCGAAACGTACTTAAACAAACTCAGAGTCGCCATCCATGGTATACGGCCATGGATCATCAAACAAAATATGCTCCGTATACCATGGATAAGCAGAGATATGTATGAGTCCGTGCCTGATTACGAATGGAGAAGGTCTGAAGAGCACCCCCGGTTCGTCCGAGTGTAAGCACTTGGTCTCTTATGCCATTTATTATTAACCTCAAAGAGTTTCGGGCGAAAATCATATGAAATAGGAACAATTCTCAGGAATCGTCTACCTAAGCATGCATTTCCTGAGGATAAAGAAATAAGCATACAAAATGAAATGAAAAATGTGTCACCTAAGCAAAGCTAGGTTATGAGTGACATACCTAATGGGTGTCTAAGTTCTGGTGGACATACACATGCAAGCTACAGTTAAAGGTATAGTATCAATACAAGAAAGTAAGAAAACACATCAAAACATAAAACACAAATCAATCCTATATATGACAGGACAAGACAAATCCTAACTCTAATGCGACTTGACTCGGACCAAGATGGCCGTCCATCCCAGCTGCTCTACGTATCCCGGCCTCGGGAAGAATCGGAGTCAACGTAGTTCGATGACCTATTCTAAACTACTATGCCTAACCATCTAGAACCGCTATCCTAGACTCGATCCACTAGACTCGACTGATTTTTAAAGCTTTTTGAACGATTGCTTAAATTCAAGTGAATTGTAATTTTTAGGACTCTCTATATGCCCTAACTAATGCAAGTTGGTTAGCCTTAAACTAATGTAGGTGGGCCCTACATCCTATGTGTAACTAGGCTGTGCAACCTAAGGAAAACCATGGGCTGACTATATGCTTCCTAGTCTAGCCATCAGTTCGACTAAATGTCTAACCGATCGACTCGAGGCCTCATAACCCTAAGGACACTCACACGACAGGACACACCATATCAAACAAATCAGGACAGACTCCTAACTCTAAAACAAACCAAACGGCTAGGACAGACTCCTAACTCTAGGGGAAGATCTCTTTGGAAAATGTTTTGAAGAAGTTTTTGCATTTTTGGAAGGTTTGACAAATTTATTTTTAAAAGTTTGGCTGGACCTGGGATGTGAATCCCAAGCTGCACTACGTACCCTTTGGAAAGGGATCAAGCCAACGTAGTTCGAAACGAACTCTCCTAATACGCTACAAAACTCAACACTTTAGCTGATTAAAGGTTTTTTAATGTTTTTCAAATGTTTTTGATATTTTTAATGTTTTCAAATGTTTTTTGAGTTTCAAATTTATAATGTTTTTGGATTTTAAAATATTCCAATGCTTTTGGATCTTTAGATGAATTCACTCTTACAGAGAACAAACAAGCATAACCATAAACTAGGGCAAAGCCCTAAAGCAAAAAGGGGAAACCCCAAACAAGCAACAAAGGTCTCAAAGAGACGATCCACAACAACCAAACAAGCGTCCCAAGAAGAGAGAAAACGATCCAAGATCCCAAGCAAGCAAATCTCTAATAAGACCGAGTTAGTCTCTAATCAAAGTGAAGTAATCAACAACTCTAAAGGAGAAACTCCTAACTAAAAACACTAAAGAGGGGTACAAATGAGTCAATGACTCTCTAATAATGCTACCAAGAATGGGGGTAAAAATGAGTCAAAGACTCACTAGAAGAAAGGGGTATTCTAACATGAGACTGGGTAAACCTCGCAAAAGGAAGACTCCCTATATGAGACAAGGCTTGTCTCTGAGACACAAATGACGTAAACATCTAATGAGACTGGGCAAGTCTCCTATATACAAAGGAGGGGTATGCTACTTGGAGTGAGCAAGTCCCCTAAGGATGGGCTTGGGCTAGCGCCTTCATCGCCCTTTTCCATAGATAAAACTAAGTTTATCTCTAACAAGGAGAAAGAAAGAAAACTTATATCCTAACAATAGGCTCATATCTCAACCAAATTAATAAAGGTTTTACACCATGCAAAATTCATTATGATAATTACAAAAGAAAAAGCAATCCAAAACCTAAACATACTACTTATCCTAATTTTTATCCTTAGTGATTCATTAAACCTTTATTGGATAAATTTAATGCCAAACAAAACTTAATAATTGCAGCACGCCTAACTATTAAAATATAACTAGACAAACATTTTCTCTTGAATACATGAGAGGAATAGAATAAAATGACAGATACATATTGTCCACAAGCAATTACGCCTGACACTTGTTGAAAGTCTTTATTTTACCTTTAAGAGACTCGTGGAAAAACTATCTAAGAATTAACATCACAGGAGATAATTCACTAGAAAAACTATGTAAAAGTAAGAAGACTTATACTTCAGAAATTTTCCCCAAATGAATGTCAAGTTTTAACTAACCAACACTCAAATAGCCTGAGGTAAAAGTACTTTAAATACACTTAATTTCACATTGATCATAACAAACAGTCTTAGAGTAATTGTCCAAGAGGAATCTACCATCATAAAAAAAAATCCACTAATGTGTTCACTCGCTATATGAAGTAGGGCAGATATCAAATGCCAAATAATAGGGGAAAAGACATCACCACAGCCATGCTTTGGCCTCCCTATAAACTAACTGTACTTTATTAGACTTCATTCTACCACTGATCAACCAATTTTATCATAATTCCCTAAACAAGTCAGCAAAATTAACCAACGTCACATAACTTGTCACATGCTCAAAACAATTCATTTGAAATATAAAAAAATCAACTTTTGAGGGCTGTTATTATCAAAAAAAATAATGAGGGCTGTTAATATCACAAGGATGTGGCTGCCCAAAACAAGAATAAAAGAAGGGCTGTCATTATCAAAATGAAGGTGTGGCTGCCATTATCAAAGGTGTATGGGGGCTGCACATATAAAAAAAAATGCAAGGGATGCCAATAAAAAAAAAATCATTGCATAGTCAAAACTCCCTTGTTTGTCTTTACCCAAATCACTTTTGAGTGCCTATATCGATCTAGTACTTTGATGAAAGAAAGAATGACAATATTATGTGCATTAGCTCACATATCAAAAGGGTTGGGGCTACACTCAAGATTATGAAGTGCAGCACTAACACATACTAAAGCTCACAATTGAGAAAAACCAATGCCCACATTTACATTCTTCTAGGTGTCTGCTACATGGAAGAAAAAAAAAATGATAAGTATAACAATTGACAAGACAGACCCTATTCCCTTTAGTAACATCGAGCACTTATAACATCAAAGCCACATGAACCAATCAAAGACTACTATCAAAATGGGATAATATGAATTAAAGAAAAATGAATAAACATAATAATACCATAAGCTCAGCCAATGAATAAAGTAACGTCTATACAATTTACAAATCATGCCTAGCCAGCCATATCTATTCAAGTAACAAAACAACCAATAAGCTATCTTAGCATAGGATTATCGAAATAAATCAGGAATACTTTGGCTAAGAAGAACTAAAACCTGCAAATAAAAAAAAATTATACTCACATCCTTCTTCATGACACTAAGAGCAGACCTACTCTAAAGCATTTCCTAAGCCTACAAACGTAACAACTGAAGGCATTCCTTTTACAAGGCCAAAATACCTACGTCTATAGCTATCAATTCCAAGCAATTTAACCAAATATTCACTTGCAAAAATTCAGTTCAAACAATCCCCTCTTTTCTTTTAAAAGAAAACAACTTCGACTCCTCTAGTACTCAGATAAACAAATATGCTTATACGGTTCCAAATTCCACATTGTTACATTAAAATCTTTCATAAACCATATATATAGATTTTAAAATAAAAATAAAAATAAATAAATAAGGTAAATAAGGTATCCTAGGAACAAAAGGGATAGACACAGTTGTAGATAAGGTAAAGTTAATGGTAATTTCTGAAATGAATTCAGGAAGATAGTACCAACCCAACCAATATTCTATCTGATACAATGACTCATTTTTATCCCTAAGCTATCTATCTAATGAACAGTACACTAGCTAGCCTCAACATCCTCACTTGAATCCCTCGTGCCTTTTCAAAAGGACTACAAAATAAATTAAAAAAAAAAAAAACTGACTCTTATAGTAGCTAAGACACAACTGGACTGACATTTTACCATTTAAACATGAACAAATAAACCAAAATTATTGACATTCTAATATGTAAATACAGTATTACGGCTATAGCTATAAGAGCAAGCCTATCAATTTTCATTTTATGCACAAAGATAATGATCTGCTGGAATTTTTATTTCTAACACAATGGAGAAGAACTATAATAATATTCAATTTAGGCACAATGAAAAGAAAAAAAATAACTATATTAACTGCGAGTTCAGCATAGTGTAAAATGGGCCATAAGAGCTTACGGCCAGACACAATGAAAAAAAAAAATCAATTTTCATTTTGACGATTCTATTCTTATTCTTCTACATTGCTAATGTCAGTGGACCCAAAGGAAATCTTGGTTCAAGCTAGGATAAAGTTAAGACAATATACAGCCACATGAAGTGTTAAAAGAATCTCTAAGTAAACTATTGACTTATGTCTCACAATGATCATGGGGAAAAAGCATCAGACTCAAATATTAACAAGATATCCTCTTGATGAGTTACAAATTCTTTTTTAATGATAATCACTAAAGTTTTCTCAAGTCTCATATTCCCAAGTCATCACCAGACAAATTCACCCTACCTCCATTAAAATATTCAATGTTAACTACATCGAGGAAAGGAAACTTCAGAATGTCTTTCAGCTCAAAATAGTGAAAATGAAGGGTTTAATCATATGTTTGACTAAATTAAGTAATTATTTCAAGATATTATCAAAACTGAATGAAGTTATAGGGGAAAAATTATGCATCATTATGGCATTTAAACATGAAAGCTCTGTTAGTCTTCGTCTAAAAATAATAAAGTCTCATTACTTTTATTCAAGCACACATCGAAATCATGAACAGAAAACAAATCATAATGAACAGAATGCTTCATCAATATCTTGAAATGATAATGAAAAATTAGTCAAAACGAAGAAACAATGCTTGATCCAAAGTTGATCATAAGAAATTTAAGCTTTTGAGAACAATAGTAGATCCAAACCTTACTTCATATTTGATTTCATATAGACTTAAGAAGAATTCTTGTTGCATACAAACATAATCCATGCCTTTATTTATTTCGTAACAAGAGAAATCCATCAAATGAGCTTATGTAGGACTTTTAATCTAATAAAAATACATTCATAATTTTAACAGATATACAAATAGATAATAAAAAAAAAATTAAAATACCTGATGCAGATCAATATCCGAGTTACCTATGAATTTCCTCAATTCTTTTTACAGATGATGAACACTCCTTCAGAATTTTTTGAAAATTGAACCAAATGACGGAGAGTCACTAGATCTACAATGAATTTGGTCAGAAAAGACTAGATTCAAGGTTTTCACAGCTAGATCTAAAGGTTAGAAACCTAAATTAGGGTTTCAAGGTTAGGGAAAATGGATCTAGGTTTTCTAGTTCGGATTTTAGGTTTTGAAATAGGGAAAAGGTGCAGATCAAAGATTTTCTAGAAAGGAATGGATGAAACTCAATTTCTGTCGCCTCAAATCTAAGTTTTTTTTTTTTTTTTTTTTCCCACTTATGTTAGGGTTTGGAAATGGAAAGATATAGATCTGAGAGGTAGAAAGCTAGAATAAAGAAAATGATCGAAGGTTGCCGGAGATGTAGTCGGAGTTCCGATCGGAAATGATCGAAGTTAGATTGGAGGATGATCGGAGAAGAAGAAAATCGGATTTTGAGCAAGGATGATCGAAAAAAACTGAGGAATTCAAATTGAAAAAGAAGAAGAAGAAGAAGAAGAAGAAGAGGAGAAGGAGGAAAAGGAAATGATTCTAGCCGGAGCTTTGGGCCGGAATCGTCACCGGGGATTGACGGAGAAGATGAGATCCCCTTTATCTCTCTCTAAAACTCTCGCTCTTTCTCTCTCTAATTTTTCTTACGGAAATGAAAAATTATATATTTTTTTAAATGAAAGCCCTCACTGCTATTTATAGATTTTTTCTCGATAATTTTTCACCCCCAAATTTGCTCTGGACATCCCCTTTCGAATTTAGCCTAACTTGCTTTTAGATAGATGAGGTGGTCCACAAGAAGAATTTTTAATGAAAATAAAAGACAAATTCGCACCCCTTTAAATACCCAAGAACACCCATCTATTGCAAAAAAAACCCACATTTTATTCCCAACAGGCCACCTCCTGGTCAGGACAATGCACACCCCTTATTTCTACAACATACACACTACACTACCTACCTCTCTCGTTCGCTAGGCAAATCGTGACGGATTTAAACGAAAATTTGCAGGGACCTTGATAGGACCCCAAGCTAGCCTAGGGTGAAGTTTGGAGTTTTAAAACATTGGTTTGACGGTGTTTCACACAAACACGAGAAGTTTAGGGTACGGTCAAAATGGGGTGTCTACAAATACCCTCAGTTGGATCAACCCGAGTCCAGACCTTGTTGGACTACATAGAGTCCATTTCGGATTTCATAGCGTCCATCTATTTTCCCTCATCGATGTCTAACATCGTCTCTTTGTAGTTAAGGGGATCTGTAGGGGTGGTTATTCGGTTATAACCGAACCGAAATAACCAAAATTTGATTTTTTTGGTTATCAAATTTTGGTAACCGAAACCGAACCGATAAAAAATTCGGTTATTTCGGTTAACCGAATAGTGTGTGAAAAAGAGGGTAAAAAATAAATCTCGGTTTCGATCGGAGGGCTAGGATCATCCAATCGAAATGATTTTTTGAGCACATCCTAATTAAGTTGTGATCAATCAAATGGACGGTTTTGATCATCCTACGAGTGCCCATATAGCACTTGTTTTTTAAAAAATAATGTTTTTTATCATAATTTCGGTTATTTCGGTTAACCGAATTTTTTTTGAGATAACCGAAACTGAAACCGAATAACCGAATTTCCAAAAAAAAAATCAAAACCGAACCGAAAAGGAAAAAAACCAAACCGAACCGACCGAACCAATTTGGTTTTGTTCAGTTATTCGGTTATAACCGAATAATGAACACCCTAGGGATCTGTATCTTTTTTGTTCGTTTCACCCAAGTAGACAAGTCTATCGGGTTGTCTGACCTCCCTACTACTACGTCGGAGTGTTGGAATAGGTTTAGTGGGTACTTGCTCAACTTCCTCATATCTCTCTATTGGATTTTTGGGTTTCTCTTCTAAGGCAATCATATCCTTTCCGCTCGCATCTTGAATGAACTCTTCTTCTAAGAATGTGGCATTCCGGCTCACAAAACAGTTTTGCTCACCAGGGTTATAAAAAATATAACCCTTTGTTTCCTTAGGATATCCAATAAAGAGACACCTATTGGTTCGTGCCTCCAACTTTTCAACACCTATCTTTTTAACATGGGCAGGAAAACCCCACATCCTCATATGAGTCAATGTGAGGTTTCTGCCCGTCCATATCTCATATGGAGTCCTTAGTACTGATTTGGTTGGCACTCGATTAAGGATGTAGAGCGCCGTTTATAGGGCAAATCCTCATAGAAATAGAGGTGCTTGTGCAAAGCACATCACAGATCGAACCATGTCCAACAATGTTCGATTTGTCCTCTCATACACATCGTTTAACTCTGGTGTTGTAGGTGGAGTCTATTGAGAAACTATTCCTTTTTCTTTCAAGTAGTCCTTAAATTTATCCGAGAGGTACTATCCTCCCCTGTCGGAGCGAAGTTTTTTAATCCTTTTGTTTAGCTGGTTTTCTACTTCACTCTTGAACTCATTGAACTTTTCAAAGGTCTCAGACTTACGTCGCATTAGGTACATGTATCCGTACCTTGAATGGTAATCCGTGAAAGTCATGAAGTAGACAAACCCTCCTCTCGCAGGATGAGAAAGAGGACCACATACATCCGTATGTATAAATTCCAATACATTTTCGCTTCTTCCATTCTTGCCCTTTAAGGGAATTTTAGTCATTTTGCCTTGGAGACATGGCTCACAAGTTGGAAAGGGTTTCACTTGGATTGAATCTAATGGACCTTCTTTCACTAGCCTTGTGATTCGCTTTAGGCTAATGTGACCTAATCGAAGATGCCAAAGGTGTGTTGGAATTATCGTGTCCCTTGCCCTTTTGAGGTTTGGAACATCAACACTCGGAATATTCTCAACATTAGTTATGTTCTCTAAGGTGTTAATTAAGTACAGGCCATGACGAATTGTACCTTCCACAATCAAGGAATTTTCATTTTTAATGAAAATGAAGCTTTTCTTAAAACTAGTAAAATATCCATCATCAAATAACTTTGAAACTGAAATTAAATTCCTTCATATTGAAGATACATAGAGATAATCCTTTAATATTAAATAATCGTTTTAGGATGGGGTGTCTAAGAAGTCATTTAAGATCGTTCTTTGTAAATCTAGAAGGATATGAACTTTCTCTAGAACAAATCGCTAAGATCTTTCCCATGTCTTTGACATGAGTTGCTAAGAAGTGGTTTCTTCATTTGAAACCTGAAGAAATCAGAACCTTAAAAGAGATTGTTAACAAGTTTGTGGAACAATTTTCGATGGAGGAGGGGATAGAAGTTACAAAAAGGGATATGAAAGCAATAAAACAAGGACCCCAGGAGACGCTTACTTCTTTTGTAAGAAGACGGAGAAGGAAAACGGCCCAAATGACTAACCGTCTTCCTGAAGAAGATCAGATCAAAATTGTGGTTAAGAACTTGTCTTCTCAGTATTACCATTTCATGGCAGCACAATATTATTCTGATTTTAATAACTTGATCAAGACATGGACTATAACTGAAGATGCGCTGATTAAAGGGTTTTAGCAAAGGCATCCTCTGACCCAAGGTATGGGAAGAAGCCGATGGTAGCACCTAAACCTGAAGTTAACAATGTGAGTGCTACTCGTCCCATCAGGAAAACAATGTTAGAGGTAGAGAAAACAGTAAAGAAGGAGCCCAGATATTTCGATCCTCTGCCTTATCATCTTTCCATTGTCCTAAAGAAATTGCTCAGGGACAAGAAAATCCAACTATTTGAACCAAGACCTACCCCTAATCACGTTCCTAAGTATTGACGTGATGATCAATATGGCGAATACCATAGGGGTACCGGGTATCTAACAGAAAGGTGTTTGGCATTCAAACATAAAATTCAAGACCTGATAGAAGCCGAAAAAGTTGCTGTCGCCAAAACAAATGTGACCCAGAATCCTTTGCCAACTCATGCTGCACCATCTCCACCTACAATAGGAGCCATCTTCACTAAAGAGCCTATTCTTGACCCTGCTTTTCTGATTTGTGATGTAACTTCTGATTCACAAACTATCCTAACATTTGGTGAGGAAATTGAGGAAGTAGAGGAAAAGAAACCCTATATGTTGTATGGAGGTAAGTATGGATTTGCTGAGTACCCCATTAGTACCTATATCCTTCAATGTGATGAAGAAAAAGTCCAAGATGCTGCTCCGTATGTTCTTAGCTTTGATGATGATGACTTTGAATTTCTGGACAATCAGTGTTAAGAAGTTCGCCATGTTACTCGTGGTGGATGTATCTTTAAACCTGTTGAGTTGAGGGTTGAGAACCCAACCGAAGTTGTAAGAGCCGCAGAAGCACAGAAACAGAACAAGCCGAGTTACGAAGAAGAAGATAAGAGTCTTTTGCGTCAGCTTAAAAAGACTCAAGCCAATATCTCTATTTGGGGTTTGCTTATGGCTTCTCCGATGAGAATTGAATGCTGCACATGAATTCGTAGATATTACACTTGATGAACTGGTTGGTTTAGTAGCCATGGTTAGAGTATCAAAGACTCTTTTTGTCACTGATGAGGATATGACATCTGAGGGTCGCAATCATACACGTCCATTGAAAATTACAGTTATTTGTAACAGGAAGAAGGTCCCAGATGTACTGATTGACAATGGTTTTGCGTTGAATGTATGTCCTTTAACTACTGCTACTCTCTTTGGGTTTGGGCTAGAGGATTTCATCCCTTATGAACAAGGGATTTTAGCATATGATGGAACTAGACACGACGTGATTGGAACCTTAGCAACTGAAATTCAGATTGGAGGCAAAATTTTCGAAATCGAGTTCCAACTGTTGGATATCAAAGCGTCTTTTCTTCTCCTGCTTGGCCAGCCTTGGCTTCATAAGGTTGGAGTTATCCCTTCTTCGCTGCACCAGAAACTTAAGTTCATTAGAAATAACATGGTGATAACAGTTAAAGGCGATCTTGATTTGGAGGTAGGCCAAATTTCGTAGGAAATTACCTCAGAAAGAAAAGGTGATGTTAGTCTGACCGGGTTTTCTGTAGAAGTCACTACCATATCATTTGAGAAAGCAACGAATGAGGAGATTCTGTTCCTTACCAGCACAAATCCCCAGGTTATGAAAATGATGCGTAGACAGGGGTACATTCTCGGTGCAGGTCTGGGTCGCAATTATTAGGGGATAGTCGAATGGCCTGATATGGGTAAGACTGAAGGGTGGGTTGTTTGGACTCTGATATGAGCCTACTTGGGAAGAGATTAGAGAAATGAGAAAATACATGCAGAAATGGTTTGAGCTCCGTCGTCAGGGTCTAAAACTGCAGATGAAACCATGTGGTTTAATCAGAAAAGGTAAATACTGGAGAGAAGGGGATGACTTTGCATTTTGTGGGTTCGCAGAGCCGTGGGTTGATGAGTTCACAGGGCAAGAGCTACCTGGATTTGAGATATTTTTCGATGAAGAGCTGCCAGATGAGTACCCAAGCTTGTAGATTCATGATATTGAACCGGAGGCTGACTGGGCAGATATCCTTCAGCTGTGTCTAGCCATGATCGAAGGAGATGCGCTGATTCATGATCCCGAAAGCCTTATCACCCCAACCGAGGGACCTCTTACGAACTTATGTTCTCAGGTCATACCCCAAGTCGTCCTCCATTACCGTCATGTTTCCACTAAAGTGTCCGTGGTCTCTAAATACGTGTCCATTTCTGAGTGAGAAATAGAGTCTTTTATATCTGATGTTTCTTTTGATGTAGGTACAGTCGTGATCGAGCCCGCCGATGAGATTGATGAAGAGTCTTTCGATATTTTTGTTCAGTCCGATACAGAGTCCATTACATCTTCTGTTGAGTCTGTTCATACTGTAGTTTATTCTAGTCGATCGAGTTTAGTTTAGTGGTTCTAGGCACAATAGACATTGTAGCTTAGAATAGCGCCACCAAACTATGTTGATCTTGATTTCAAAAGAGACTTGGATACATAGGCAGCTTGGACGGCCATCCTGGTCCAGATCACCTGCACACTTTTTTTTTATGGTTTTTAAGGCTTTAGAGTTTGTGGTCCATTGTCTATCCTTATCTCTTGTATAGGTGCATGTTAGTGTGTTTACTTTTTTTTTTGAATGACTATTTCTAGCTATATCTCTTGTATAGCCTTTACATGCTTACACATTTAGCTGTAGTGTTAATTGCCATATTATGATCATATGCCTACCCGCATGCTTAGCTGTAGTAATTATGTGCTCATCATATCTTGGTTATCTGCTTAGTTGTAGCTCTTTACCGCTTACCTGTTTATTATTTTATTTGATTATCTGTTTAGCTGTAGCTCTTTATTGCTTATTTGTTTATTATTTCTTGCTTATCTATTTAGTTGTAGTTCTTTATTCCCATCTCATGATTTTTGCCCAAAATTCTTCAAAAATAATAAAAATGGCATAAGAGACCGAGTTCACTGGGGCGAGTGGGGTGCCTAACACCTTCCCTACTCGCAACCAGGCACGGACCTTTTCTTCTCTGGTTATCCGTTGCATAGAGCATTTTATGGGTTCTAGGGCCTCAACCCTGGATGTCGACTCTTCTTTATATTTAGGTACGTCTTGGTTCCTAGTTTTATTCCGAATCAAGAGGTATTGCATACACCATGACTCACGCTGTGGGGGCACTTTATTTGAGAGAGCCGCAGCGGAGCTCTCCAACTCGTGTGGAGATCGAGATGCTCGCAGGGTCTCATCCCGCCGTCCGCGCCTCTAGATCGTGGTCCCATAGGCTGATTCTGTTTGAAATGTCTCTTTCAATTCTACCAGCTGCTAAAATTTTAATGGGCTTGATAACCTGCTATTCTTCTGAACCCTGTTCTTGTTCATTCTGTCTTCCGGAGATGCGATTTCTTGCTTTGATGCCTGTCACCCCAGCTCTGGGAAAAATACAGACCATACTAGACTTGTGGACTTGGACTTGACATGCAACAGACTTTGACGACCGGCAAGTATAGAGCTTTGAAAAATACGAAACTTGGACTTCAATAAAGACTCAACTTGCTTCCTGACCTGTCAAACATTTTTTTTAAAGGTGACAACCAACCACTCGTAAAATTACTTGAATGCCATGTTTAAAGGTGATTCATTCCCCTTTTCGGTATTTCTGTCATGGTCATTAAACCCTTTAGATTGCTTGGTCTTAAATGCCCCTAGTTTAAAGGAAGATCAAAGCAAGTCATGCTAGCACTAATTAGACTTTGGTGATGCCAATACCGGGCTACAAGTCTTGTCTTCTTTTCAATATTCAGATTTTTTACGAGAAGTCACTGCCAATGACCAAATCGCCTTTTAGGTTTTCAATCTGCCAGACCACTTGCCTTAATTTTTTCCTAGATTGCCCCTTCGGGTTTCCAATCCAGCAGGCTAACACCTTCATCTTTGCTTAAACCGTCCTTTTGGGTTATCGACTTAGCAGGTGAATGATCCTAACTTTTGCCTAAACCGCCCTTTCGGGTTTTCAATCTAGCTGGTCTTCAGACTCCATTGTCTTTCATTTTTTAGCCACAAACCTTTGCCGAGTGCACCATAAGGACTTTTTAGGTAGGTTCAGGTTTGAAAAGACAGAATTTGGAATAGCTTTCCAAAATTTTGACCGAATCTGGACTAGCCAGACTGTCAACGTACCCTCGAAATTGAGGATCAGGTCCCCGTAGTTCGTTCTAAGTTGAATGGAAATGTTTTGGTTTTTGTTCCAAAGGTCAATCGAACCTTAGTAATTCAGGCTGCCTATGTACCCCCGTGAAGTTGGGATCAGGCCGAGCGTAGTTCAATGTAAAATGCCCATGGTTTATGGGTTTTGAAAAGGATGATTTTGATTTTGTGTAAGCTCAAAAGGGCTTCCAAAGGATTCTTTTGATCTGTTTTTTTTTGGATTTTTGGTTTGAAGTTCTGGTCAGCCAAGGAAGGCCTTCTGGTACTCTAAGCATAATATTTCTTGAGTTGGTCAAGGTTTATTGGCTCTGTTAGCTTTTCTCCATTTTCATCTAGGAGTCTGACGGCTTTTCCAGGCAGGACTTCGTCAACAATGTATGGACCTGGCCAATTTGGCTTGAACTTACCCCTGAGATCATATATCGGTGCCCGGAAGGATTTCAGCACTAGATTTCCCTTCTTAAGGTCTCGAACACGAACTTTCTTGTTGAAGGTTTTCTCGACACGACGTTGATACCCCTGGACATGGTACAATGCTTTCAGCCTCTTTTCATCAATCATTTGTAACTCTTGGTATCTAGCTTGAGCCCAAACAGATTCTGGCAGCCCACCTTCCATCATTACTCTCAGGGAGGAAATTCACAATTCAACAGATAAGACAGCGTCCATTCTGTATAGCAGAGAATACGGAGTTGCACCTGTAGAGGATCTGATTGACGTCTTAGAAGCCCACAAAGCATACAAGAGTTTGTTTCACCAATCTTTGTAAGTCTCAGTCATCTTGCTGATGATCACTTTGATGTTTTTGTTGGCGGCCTCCACAGCTCCGTTAGTTAGGGGTCTATAAGGCAATGACTTATGATGCTTAATCTTAAACTCCTCACACAGGTGTGCCACCTCTTTCTTGAAATGGGACCCATTGTCTGAAATCAGCTCATGTGGTACTCCATATCTGCAAATGATATTTGCTTTGATGAACTTTGCAACAGAAGCTGAGGTAAATGACGCATACAAATTAACTTCTATCCACTTTGTGAAGTAATCAAGGACAAGCAAGATATACTCATGTCCACTTGAAGACTTCGGACTTATCTCCCCGATGATATCTATTCCCCATACTGAGAATGGCCACGGTGAAGCGAGAGAATGCAATTGGGAGGGAGGCACATGGATGAGATTGGCATAGACCTGACACTTGTGACATTTCTTCACATAGGCATAGTAATCTGCCTCCATTGTCGGCCAATACTACCAAAGTCTAAGAATTTTCCTTGACAACATCTCTCCGTTCATGTGCGATCCGCAGACTCGTTCGTGTGTTTCCTCTATGAGTTCGGCTGCTTGATCCTCATCTACACAGAAGAGTTGGATTCCATCAAACGACCTCATGTACAATTCTTCACCACAAATGACGAAGTGAGAGGCTAACTTCTGAAGGGACCTTCGTTCTTTTCCTGAAGCCTCAGGCAGATGCCCCTTGCCTGAAATAAAGTCTTTGATATCTATGTACCAAGGCTTGCCATCTGGGCACCTTGCTGCTATTTCAATTGCGTTCATATGCGTTGGGGTCCATTGTAGCCTTACTGGTAATGGTTGAACCTCTATTGTCGCAGAAATGTCTAGCATTGAAGCTAGCGTAGCCAAAGCATCAGCAAAATTGTTTCTTTGTCCTCGACAGATGAGTGAACGTGATGTTTCTGAATTTTTTGACCAGAGACTCTAGATAAGTATTATACGAGATCAACCTATCTTCTCTGTTCTCCATTTTCCATTGATTTGACAGATAATCAAGATTTAGTCTCCGAATACATCAAGGTCCTGAATGTGCAAGGCTAGAGCTGCTTCCAAACCTACGATACATGCCTCGTATTCTGCCATATTGTTTGTACACTTGAATTGTAACTTGAGGATATAGGGATGTACTCTTTTCTTGGTGAAACCAATACTGCCCCTATTCCTTGACCATGATTATTGACTACTCCATAAAAGTACATCAACCACTTTGTATCCGAAACTTCATCTTCCATGACCATTATTTCCTCATCTGGAAATTCTGCTTTCAAGAGCTCATTCTCTTCTGTTGGCGACTTGCCTAACTGTTCACCTACCACTTGCCCCTTAATTGATTTTTGACTGGCATAAGTGATATCAAATTCAAACAATAACAACAGCCACCTGGCGGTTCTTCCAGTGAGGGCTGGCTTCTCAAACAAATATTTCAATGGATCCATCCGTGAGAGGAGGACCCTATTTGATAACAAATAATATCTAATCCTTTGAGTAGCCCAAACCAATGCTAGACAAGTCTTCTCAAGGATAGTATATTTTTGCTCGTACTCTAACATTTTCTTGCTGAGGTAGTAAATGGCTCTTTCTCGTTCGACTCCGGGTCTTGCTGAGCTAACATTCATCCCATTGCTATGTCAGTAACAGATAAATACAACAGCATTGGTTGTCCTAGTATGATCGGTGACAATATTGGTGGTAAAGCCAAACACTTCTTGATTTTCTCAAAATCCTCTTGACACTCCTCATTCCATTTCTTAGAAGCATTATTCTTTAAGAGTTTGAAAATCGGCTCACAAGTCGTTGTCAACTGTGCAATGAACCTTCTCAAGTATTGAACCTTCCCTAAGAATCAGCGGATTTGTTTCTCAGTCTTTGGCGGAGCCATTTCTTGGATAGCTTTGATTTTCTGTGGATCTACCTCAATCCCTCTTTGACTAACCAAGAATCCCAGTAGCTTTCCTAATGTAACCCCAAACATACACTTATTCGGGTTTAGACGGAGCTTGAACTTCTGAATCCGCTGGAAGAATTTTCTCAATGCCCCTGCATGCTCTTCCCTGGTCTTTGCTTTGACGACCATGTCGTCAACATATACTTCTACCTCTTTGTGTATCATATCATGCAGCAAGGTGGTAGTAGCTCTCTGATAGGTTGCTGCAGCATTCTTGAGTCCAAATGGCATAACTCCGTAACAATATGTCCCCCATTGAGTGGTGAAAGCTGTCTTGATCATGTGTTCAGGAGCCATCTTGATCTGATTGTATCCCGAGAATCCATCTATGAATAAAAGGAGAGCATGGCCTGCTGTTGTCCACTAAGATATCAATGTGTGGTAAGGGGAAATCATCATTCGGACTTGCTCTGTTTAGATCCCTGAAATCCACACACATTCTAACCTTCCCATCCTTCTTGGGCACCGGTACTATGTTGGCTAGCCATTCAGGGTATTCAACAACTTCAATAAAGCCAACTTCCAATTGCTTTTGAACTTCATCTCTGATTAGCAAGTCCCACTCTGGTTTCATTCTTCAAAGTTTTTGCTTTTTCGGCCTGGCACCTGGGATTAGGGGAAGTCTATGTTGAACAATGTCTTCGCTTAATCTTGGCATGTTGTTGTAGGACCAAGCAAAAACTGAAATTCCAAGGGTAGGCCCGAGTACTTATTCTAATGGCAACTTTTGAGGAGGGAAAATTTAGGTTAGTAACAAGTTTTAATCTTTTGAAAACTCTAACCCAAATTTGAAGATTAAGAGATCAAAAATGAAAATTAAGCACACAAGTTAAATCCTAAGTGCAATGCAAATATAAAGCAAGAGATAAGAGAGAATGCACCCGAGATTTAAAGTGGTTCGGTCCTCAAAACGCGAGGCCTACTCCACTCCACCAACCAAACCCGTTGATGGCTTCACTATTTGATCTTCTTAACCTCGGCGAAGATCGGTGCCGATTACAATTCCAATTGCCTTTAACCTTGGTGGCAATCCTCACCACGGAGAGTGGGCTCCGCTTCTTCGAACACTCGCCCTAATACAATCATCTTGATAAAGAAAGAAAGAACAAAAAATCCGTCACAAGGGTTTACAAGGTTTGTAGAAGATGTACAAATTTGAGCCTAATGATCCAAATCCTAATTCTAGAAGATGAGAGGCATAAACAAGCTTGATTCACTCTTAGGATATTCCAATAGGTTTTTAGAGTGTTAGGATTGATAATTTGGAAGTTTAGAATACCCATATATATAGAAAAAACCAAATATGACCGTTTGGGGCCATAGTGGTAATTTTGGCAAAAACCACAACGGCTATAATTTCTTCCCGAAATAGTGGTCTCGGAGTTCCGGGAATTGAAACAGAAGATGGAAAATGTTACTGGACCAAATCTCGGAGCTCCGAGGAATTTCTCGGAGTTCTGAGCTCGGAGCTCCGAGAATTCTCTCAGAGTTCCGAGAAGCCTATTTCCAGCAGAATTTCAATTCATGTTTCTTATTTGTTTTGGGCTTCCAAATCTTCACCAAGTGGGATTGTTATGAGGGTTCCAAATTGTTGAAACACCACAAGGACAACCACTTTAAGCATTTAGGGTGTGTGGATACTTATTTATGCCTCTTAAAATCTAAACTAGGATTGGATCTTTACATTCTAAAAAATAGTTTGATCTTCAATTGCGATGCTTCAAGTCTTCATGCGTCTTGGATCTCCGATGTCTTTGGCCTTCCTAATGCGGTCCAATGAGAGCTTTTTGGCCTTAATCCAAGCAATCTTGTCTTAACATAATCTTAATCTACAACTTAGACATTCAAACACATTAGTGATATAAAATCACTTGTGTATTGGAATCATCAAAAGAAGATGGGAATGCCAAGGTGGGTACCATTGGGCTTACAAAAACTTCTTTGAATTCCTTTAATAGGGCAATTAATTCCTCACGCTCTTCCGGAGATAATGTTTTGCCAATTCGAATTTCCCGAGCCAGGGTTTCATCCTCTATATTGATAGTTTCAATTTCTTCATCAAGCGGTTTTGCTCGATGCTCCTCCTCCTGTCTAATCATGTGTTTGATTTCAGGGGAGTTTTGTCGGCATCCTCATCAGAGGGGAGTCTTGATTATTATTATTATTATTAATTTGATCAGATAAAGAAGCAGAAGTTGAAGCAGAGATAGGCAAATAAAGAGAAGAGTCATTTATTTCATTCAAAGAAACTGGGATTACATCAGTTGACGCGCCTTCAATAGGCTCAACATCGGAATCATTAGAAATATTTATAGACTCGGTATAAGACTGGACTACAGTATGAACAGACTCAACATACTCAACAGAAGATGTAATGGACTCTGCATCACACTAAACAGCAACATCGGAAGACTCTTCATCAATCTCATCAGTGGGCTCGATCATGACTGTACCTTCATCAAAAGAAACATCAGATATAACAGACTCTATTTCTGACTTGGAAATGGACACGTACCTAGAGACAACCTACTCTTTGGTGGAAACATGACTGTAATGGAGACTTGGGTATGACCTAAGAACTCCAGTTCGTAAGAGGTCCCTCGGCTGGGGTGATAAGGCTTTCGGGGTCAAGAATCAATGCATTTCCTCCGATCATGGCTACAATCGGTAACTCAACCTGGAACAGGGAATTCAAAAGACACGGCTCAAGGATATCAGTTTAGTCAGCCTCCGGTTCAATCTCATGAATCTGTAAGCTTGGGTACTCATCTGGCAGCTCTTCATCGAAAAATATCTCAAATCACGGTAGCTTTTGCCCTGTGAACTCATCAACCCACGGCTCTACGAACCCACAAAATGCAAAGCCATCCCCTTCTCTCCTGTATTTACCATTTCTGATCAAACCACATGGTTTCATCTGCAGTTCTAGACCCTGACGACGAAGCTCAGACCATTTCTGCATGTATTTTCTCATTTCTCTAATCTCTTCCAAAGTAGGCTCATATTCGAGTCCAAACAACCTTTCAGTCTTACCCATATCAGGCCATTTGACTATCCCCTGATGCTTGCGACCCAGACCTGCACCGGGAATGTACCCCTGTCTACGCATCATTTTCACAACCTGAGGATTTGTACTGATAAGGAACAGAATCTCCTCATTCATTGCTTTCTCAAATGATTTGGCGGTGACTTCTACAGAAAACCCGGTCAGACTAACATCACCTTTCCAACATCACCTTTCCTTTCTGAGGTAATTTCCTGCGAAATTTGGCCAGGATTTGCCTTTAACTGTTATCACCCTGTTATTTCTAATGAACTTAAGTTTCTGGTGCAGCAAAGAAGGAATAACTCTGACCTTATGAAGCCAAGGCCGGCCAAGCAGGAGAAGAAAAGACGCTTTGATATCCAACACTTGGAACTCGACTTTGAAAATTTCGCCTCCAATCTAAATTTCAGTTGCTAAGGTTCCAATAACGTCGCGTCTAGTTCCATCATATGCTAAAATCACTTGTTCAGAATGGATGAAATCATCTGGCCTAAACCCAAGCAGAGTAACAGTAGTTAACGGACATACATTCAACGTAGAATCATTTGCCAATCAGTACATTTGGGACCTTCTTTCTGTTACAAATAACTGTAATTTTCAGTGGACGTGTATGATTGCGACCCTAAGATGTCAGATCTTCATCAGTGAAAGAAAGAGTCTTTGATACTCTAGCCATGGCTACTAAACCAACCAGTTCATCAGGTGTAATATCTACCGATACCTTTACAACATTCAATTCTCTAAGCACAACCTGGCCATGCTTCGGGGAAGCCATAAGCAAACCCCAAATAGAGATATTGACGTGAGTCTTTTTAAACTGACACAAAAGACTCTTATCTTCTTCTTCGTAACTCGGCTTGTTCTATTTATGTGCTTCTGTGGCTCTTAAAACTTCGGTTGAGTTCTTAGCCCTCAACTCAACAGGTTTAAAGATACGTCCACCACGAGTAACATGGCGAACTTCGTCATACTGATCGTCGAGAAATTCAAAGTCATCATCATCAAAGCTAAGAACATATGGAGCAGCATCTTGGACTTCTTCTTCATCACATTGAAGAATATAGGTAATAATGGAGGACTCAACAAAGCCATACTCACCTCCATACAACAAATAGGGTTTCTTTTCCTCTACTTCCTCAATTTCCTTACCAATGTTAGGATAGTTGGCGAATCAGAAGTTACAGCACAAATTAGAGAAGTAGGGTCAAGAATAGGCTCTTCAGTGAAGATGGCTCCTACTGTAGGTGGAGATGGTGCAGCATGAGTTGGCAAAGGATTCTGGGTCACATTTGGTTTGGCCACAACAACTTTTTTGGCTTCTATCAGGTCCTGAATTTTATGTTTCATTGCCAAACACATGTCTATTAGATGCCCGGTACCCCTATGGCATTCGCAATATTGATCCTCAAACCAATACTTAGGAACTGGATTAGGGGTAGGTCTTGGAACTAAAAGTTGGATTTTCTTGTCCCTGAGCAATTTCTTTATGACAATGGAAAGAGGATAAGGTAGAGGTTCGAAATATCTGGGCTCCTTCTTTGTTGGTTTCTCTACCTCTAAGACTGTTTTCCTGATGGGACGACCATCACTCACATTGTTAACTTCAGGTTTAGGTGCCACCATCGGCTTTTTCCCGTACCTTGGGTCAGAGGATGCCTTTGCTAAAGACCCTTTAATCATCGCATCTTCAGTTATAGTCCATGTCTTGATCAAGTGATTAAAATCAGAATAATACTGTGCTGCCATGAAATGGTACTATTGAAGACAAGTTCTTAACCACAATTTTGATCTGATCTTCTTCAGGAAGACAGTTAGTCATTTGGGCCGCTTTCCTTCTCCATCTTCTTACAAAAGAAGTAAACATTTCCTGAGGTCCTTGTTTTATTGCTCTCAGATCCCTTTTTGTAACTTCTATTCCCTCCTCCATCGAAAATTGTTCAACAAACTTGTTAACAATCTCTTCTAAGGTTCCGATTTCTTCAGGTTTCAAATGAAGAAACCACTTCTTAGCAACTCCTGTTAGAGACATGGGAAAGATCTTGGCGATTTGTTTTGGAGAAAGTCCATATCCTTCTAGATTTGAAATGAACGACCTTAAATGACTTCTTTGACACCCCATCCCATCGTACTTATCGAAATCTGGCATTCTTAATTTTGGAGGCAGGGTGACTCCAGGGAAAATAAAAAACTCCGACATATTGATCTTCTTTGGGTCTTGAACTTGCATACTTTCGACTTGATGGGTTAATTTTTTGATTTTATCGGATACCACCTTTTCTTTGTTAGGCTTGACGGGCTGCGGGAGACAGTTCTCCTTGCCATACTGCTCATCATAGAAATCATCTTCACGGGAGATAACTGATCGAATAAAGCCTGGGATCACATTAGGAGGATTTTGGACAATTGGTTCCTTCAAGGTTGTTGCTTTCTCACTCTTCAACTAAGTAACTTCCTCTTTTAGGGTAGACATCTCTCTGGTGAGATTCCGTATCATGTCCCTCATTTCAGCTAACATATCGTTAGACTCGGCCATTTGACTAGGATTAGAGGTAACAAGTGAAATTGAAGTTGGTGAAATTGGTGAAGAAGATCTACGACTTAGTCTCGGCGTGGAAGATGGTTGGGACCAAGTAGGCTATGAAATGGTAACCTTTTTTTGGAGCAATGGCTTTTGCTTATCTTAGACTCCTGAGGTGGAAGTAAAAATACTAATTTAAATTATGATAATCAGAAAGAATGCTATGTACAAATTGAGACAAGAATGACATGAACACACACTTTTATTGATAACTCTTGGTTGCTATACAAGTAATGAGAGAGAACAAGCAAAACGACTGAATAAAGGAAAGTAAAATAATATCATCATATCATCAATATCTCTCATATGAACATGTATCTCAACATCAACATGTATGCGAATATCAACAAGTATCTGAGTATCATCATGTATGCACAAAATGGAACTCCTCAAGAATCCACTTCCTCTCCGCTCCTCCAAGTCTTCGACCAACCATGAGTAATAACCATCTGAGACCTCCTGATGGTCCGTTCGATCATTCACTTTAAACTCTTTACAGTCCTATTCCTCCATGTGGTTGATACTAATATGGCAATTGCCTAATTGTAAACCTGGGGACTATGAGGAGGTTTTAGATTGAGTTCCTCATACTGTAAACCTCCATATTGGTGACGAATATGCTCTGGGATATAAAAGGAAGTTTTGGTCAATCCAAGGAGAGATACACAATCATCTTGGGTAGGATAGACTATCTCATGATACCGGCAATATCGCCAAGTAATACAGTTAGATTCAATGGTCTTGAACCAATCAAGCCACTCGTCTATGCTACGAGCAGGCGTATGCTGCCAAGAAGAAAACTGGGGTATAGTGACATACTGGTCCGAAGGGGGAGTGAAAACTTGAAGTTTCTCACAAAGCCAGATATATAATAACCTTAGACAACCCATGAACGAAGTATTTCGGTTATACTTGATGTCATCGTGTGGGACTCGATCCCGCGAGAGGGTCGCGAGCGCGCGAGGCGCCATACTCTCTCTTGGTCTCTCGTACCCACGCGATTGGCGTGTGCCTTTTTTTATTATTATTGATTACCTAACCAAGCCGGCAACAACCAACCCATAGGGTGCAAAGAAACGTGCAACCCAGTACCCACAAGGGCAGGGGTAAGCTGCCGAGCCTAGCAAGGTGTGATTTAATTCATCATTTCCCTGAACTTGGGCTCACTAAAAGAATCCGAATTTCACACAAAAGAGAATGATAGAGTCGTCGCCTAGATGAGGGATCTAGGACCCATAAATAACCAGAAATCTAGACTCGTTACCTGGTTACGAGAATGGAAGGTATGAGGAGTTACCACCACATGTACCATCATCGCCCGATAATCCGGTATTCGATTCCAAAAGTTAACTCTCTTGAATTTCTTTTAAATGACTGATTTAACTCATTGCAGTGCGAACTACATGACATGCGTTATAAAATCTAATTTTAATGCAATTCCTAAATGTGTATCTTGATTTTCTTAATTTGTTTGAATTCAATCTAAGTGAAAGTTCTCCTAAAATTCTAATTTCATGAAAAGTTCTAAGTGATTTAATTACTTTTAATTTAAGGATTAATATACAAAATCCCACCACTTATGTGTGGAGCCGACTTGGGCTTGGTATGCCACTCAAGTATCCAAGTTGCCTACGTATCCCAGCCTCACTGGAATCAGAGTCGATTGTAGTTCGGTACACCTGAACTAAGCTACTTATGCCTCACTCATCTAGGACACCGATCTAAATTGGATTGACTGTTTTAATAGTTTAAGAGAAATTATTTATTCAAGTTGAAGCTTTTATTTTTCGAGGACTTCATCTAAGATGCTATATGGTCCTATCTAAGTGCAGGTCGTCCCTTAGACTAATGCAAGTTAACCTACATCCTAGGTAACTAAGTTTGTCCTAGGGAAAAATTGGATGACTAGTGTAACTAGATCTATAGTACGGTTGCTATCTATAGTACGGTTGCTATCCATAGCAAACGGCCCTGATGAGGCTGGACTCCTAATTCTAGGACTCCCTAAAACCTAGGACACAACGTGACGTAAGTGTTCCTAAGGGGCCCTAAAAGATTTCTACGATAGGAGAGCGTAATCCAACGGCTCCTAAGACTTTGATTAAGTTAATTCAATTTGTTGATATTGGTGATTTTTAGATTGACTGATTTTTTATTTTCAAGGATTTTTGATTCCTAAATATCTAAGGGATACCAAAGGTTCTATGGTTTGCCAGTTTCGGCCTCGAATCGCAACCATGGATGGGAATCGTGCTCTCAACCCTTGTATAATTTAGCACGTAAGTTATAGTATCTTATTGCCTGGCATGTTTCTCAGGATTTTCGTGGACAGTGGACCTCGGAGCCAATATCATACTATAATTTACGCACTCCAATTATGCAGGATTAATCGCAATTAGTATACGATTGTAGTTCCGATCTCGGCAGTTAGACTATCGCGGTATATCGAATTTACATGGGAGATCTATGAACCCTAAAGTTTATGTTTCAAAAAAGTTGGGGATTAAATTCTTGATGTAAAATTAAGATTTTTTGGAGGTTTTTTTTAACTTTTGTGTTGATTTGTTATTAAATTATGATTTATTAACATTAAGACTAGATTGCTAGGATTACACAGAAATCCTAAGAAATCGAACTCCAAATCAGTTGTAACTTTTCCAGTAATACGATATGGATGATTGTGAATTACATAAAAAAGTTCAAGAATTTTCATTAAGTTTTGATATCAATTTCTGATTTTTCAAAATTCAAATCAGTTCATAGATTAACACAGTAACTTATAGTATATCAATTTAAAATTAATCCAAGATTTAACAGAATAAAGCTATAGATGCTTATAGCTTACTGGAAACTTTTCATGAATTTTCATTAACGTTTGATATCAATTTCTGATTTTTCAAAAATCAAATCAGATTATAGACTAACACAAAAACCTATAGCATATCAGTTTCAAATCGATGCAAACTCTTACAGTATAAAGATAATAATGAGATTAGACTATTGTGTGACTTTCATAAATTTTTATTACTATGTGATACCAATTGAAATTCACATAAAAATCGGATGAAACCAAATAATTACTTAAAAAGCAAACCTAATAGTATCCTAAAATCAAATAAAAAATTTTAGTAGATATATAATAGATTATAATATTTTATATCAAAATTTCAAAACTTAAAAATTAAATCTCCTCCATAAAATTGATTTTTAAGTAGAAAAGGGGAATTTGTTTCCTAGGAATTGAAACCCGTTTATTAAAATAAATTACAAAACCATATTAAAACTTTGCAAAATCAATTAAAATTTTTTCTCTAACATTCTAGTAACCTAACTTACTGGTTTGTAAAGAAAAATTTTGAAAATTTACTAATTTAATATGAAACATAATTACGGCAAGTAAACCGAGGAATCGATTAGAAAACAGTACAGAAAACATTTTTAAAATTTTTTTATTCTATGAACACTTCAATTTATAATTAAACATGAGTTCTGGAAAGTTTCATCAATTTTTAAAATCGTTTGATATTTATTAAAAATAACCCAAAATTAAAATAAATTAAAACCGGATTAAAAAAATCAACAAATTCCAAAAATTTTACAGTGAACTAGAAATCCACAAATTGGTTTGGAACCAAATTTTCATAAACTTTGGACTTGAGTTGACCCGTTTTCCTTTTTATTCTTCAAAAAATAACCCTTTGCCGGGTTATCTTTTCGAAAAATAAAACAGAAATCGAGGCGGTCAAACTGTGGTCTAAGGTTTCACTTTCCAGTAGTTTTGAAATTTTTATTAACCTAAAAAAAATTTAATTTTTGAAAAAGATTATGTTTTCAAACACTTGCCTTGAGAATTGAATTTAAACTCATATTGAAGAATAAAGAAAGAAAATTAATATTTATATAGAGAAAATCTAATTTTTTGTTGAAATTTTGGATTTTGAAAGCCTTTCATCTATACTATAATATACTGGAATTTCAAAAGAAAACTCATTGATTTGATTTTTCAAAAATAAAACCCTAGCATGCTTGTTCTAATTCTCAAAGAAGAGAGATCCTTACCGTTGATCGCGATCCTTGTCTTTAGGGTTGGTGATCTGAGATATACACTTTGTCCAACCCTTTTATACGCTAAAAAAGATCCAAAGAACATTCCAATAATCCTTGATTATATGATGCCTTAGAGAAGAAGAAGAAGTTCAAGAACCCCTTTTGTGAAGAACACTTGAGAGAGATGAACAACTTGAAGAGAGAAATGAATTCCAAGGAGGAAGAGAGAGAGAGAGAGATGAATTTTCTAGAGCCAGGCCAAAGGTTATGCTTGCTTTGTTTTTATAGAAAAAGTTGGGGTTAGATTGGATTTGGAAGTTTCCAATGTGAGGACTCATACCTTTAGTTAGTTTCTAATTCTTACCTATGGCTTGCTTTTCCCTTACCTTCTAAATTGTATTTATTTCTAATATTGATTTCTTGCAAGCCAAGCAATGCTAAATTAGACAATGGAGATCCTTCAAGATCAATCTAGAAGCCTTCTTACAAAGGAAACTAGCTTTTATGAATGATTTTCGTCCAAAAATGGTTGCCCGACGTTTGAACTTATTTTTGACCTATTTAGAGGCTGATTCAGGAAAAGTCATAAACTAGAAAGTTGTAGATCTTTTCGAGATGTTCGAAACAAGTATAATTGCAAATTTTTTATACACAAAGATAAAAAGTTATGACAGTTTTAGTAACCTGACTATACAAGCCCTTTCTAATTATAACTCTTCCTTTCTTTATTATTTTTCTAAAACAAATATGATGTCACCAACCACCTCATCCCATGTTGGACGTTTTGTCATGTGGCCTCCTCATGTGGGGCGCCCACTTATGTAGCCGAACGACATGAGTGGGTCCACAAGGACCCCCCTTGTGGGCTTTAGCCCAATAGGCCTTATGACATGTATTTTGGGTTTTTTTTCAATGAAAATTCAATAAAATCCTTTAAATTCAAAATTTTAATTGATGAAACCCAACTCATATGATATTTATAGTTCACCCCTAACACGTGATTGAACCATCTTTTTTTGGGAAAACAACTTTTCGGACCAAAATGCCCCTATTTGACCATTACACGTCCAAATGCGACCAAAATACCCTCAAATTGGTTCACCCCTGAAGGGAAAAATAAAAAAAATGGAAAGTCTTTGTGGTCAAACTTCAAAAATAGAAACTTTTAAAGTTGGGTCCTTTCGGTGAGCAATATCAAACAAGATCATTTGGTATCCCCTGAAAATACCCAAAATGCCCTAAACACTCAAAAATTTCAAATTAAGTGAAACCCCTGAGAAATTCTAAATTTAGCAGGTTTTTCAAAATTCAGGAAATCATTCATAATTTGTCAGACACCTTTCGGGGATCAAAATAATTACACAGGAAAAGACCAAATTACCCCGAGGTGCAAGAATTTGGTGAGACTAGGAAAAACCCTGAGAAATTCCAACAATAGCAGATTTCCAAAAATTTATGAACGGACTCAAGATTTCTTAGACACAACTTAGGGACAAAATCTGACATGTTGGAAATGTCTAAAATACCCCCGCAATGCAAGACTAAGAGAAAACCTTGAGAGATCTAAATTTAGCATATTTCCCAAATCTTACGAAATTACTCCTAATTTATCAGCCGTACCCTTAAGTTGGTTTTGGATATATGAGAAATGATTGAAATATCCATAAGATGATGAAAATGTGGAAGCCCCATCAGTTTTTAAAAATAGCAGCTTTTTCAAAATTTGTAAAATCACTCAAGATTTCTCAAATATAACTCGGGGGTCAGACGAGACACATCGGGAATGACCAAAATACCCCTGTAGTGTAAAAATGGGCAAAAATGAGGGAAACCCCGAAAATTCTAAAAATAGCAGGTTTTTTCACTTGCTTGGAAACTTGAATTTTCATCTTCTAGATACCATTGGAACACCCTAGAAATCGTTAGGATCGCGATTCAACTTCAGAATTCCTTCAACGAGGCGAAATCTACCCTAAAATGCACAGATGCCTAATCCTAGGTTGAATACAGACTCGAAACTTGACAAACTACCGAATCTTTTACTTTTTTAAAGTTTAGCAAAATGGAGGTGTCTACACATCCAAACTTATAAAAGTCTTGGCCATGATGGTGGGTGTTAGATTGGTTGTAAAACCTCGAGCAAAATCGCTACACGTTGCGGAAGAATAAACCGTGTAGAACAAATTTTTTACTCTAACCCAAGATTCCTAGGGACTAATTAATTTTATTATGATTCAATGAACATAAATATAAATACCTTATGTAGAAAAGAACTCTTCCGCTTAATCTCCCCCTCGAAAATTCGTCGGCGATCTAATTGACGCGAAACCGCAAGTTGAATCGATGGATTCATTTTGTTGCGTAAAGGATCTTGTGTACAACTCTTTATTCACTTTAAAACCTGATCTAAATCAGATCATAATGTGAGAATATGTATTTAGATCAATGGAGCTTGGTTGGATGTTTGACTTTGATTTAGAAAAGACAAAACTAGTTGATGGAATTGAAGGAGAAGAAGAAGAGAAAGACTTTGGGGTGTCTCTACCAATTTTCAGCACATGGAATTATGGAAGAGCTCTTAAAAAGTCCAGCCATATGCCTTATATTTATAGAGTTTTCAATTTTCATATGCACAATCTAAAGTTTCTAGAGAAATCACAAAAACAATGGAAACTAGCCACAATTGGCAAGCTCCAATTGGCAAGCAAGCCAACCCCCAATATGGTAGGCCACATGGGACATCCCCCAAGGGGTTTCTTGCTGCCCAAGCAACCCTTGGTTGCCCCATGTGGTTCCAAGTTTCCAATTTTGGTTTGTTTCTTCTTTCTCTCTCTCTCTTTCCAATTTCACATGTGTTGCTTTAATTTGAGAAAACAAATCAAGCAATAATATTCTAAATATTATTTGAATTCCAAATTGATAATGGCACACCACATGGGGCGTGTGGCAATGGGTCCCACCCAAATTTGTCCCATGTGGATCCCCTTATCCAATTCAAATTCCCATTGCATTTCTCATTTAATTCCCCATTAAATAAATGCAATCCAATCCTTTCCAAAAGGATTTAAGCTCCAATATATTTTATGATATTCCCAAAATACCCTTATGGTTGGTACTTAACCATTTTGGTATTCCCAATGTATCCCATAGTGTATATACACTATATACATTGTGTATATCCTTTCAATACATCTAATGCCATGAAGCTAGTTCATGTAAGCAACTAAATAAATGCTGTGGATCCCGATCCCGAGGACGGTGAGCGAGGGATATGAGATCCCCGTCAATCCTCTAAGATCTCCACAATGTGAAGGAGAGCTCTACCAAGGAACTCTCAAAATGGTGCCACTCACAGCATGTGTAGCGATGAAAATGAGGTACCTCTTGATCCGGAGACAAAAGCCTCGAAACCAAGAGGTATCAGAAGCAAAGAAAGAGTCGTCATCCAAGGAAGTAGGCCCTGGATCCCATGAAATACTCTGTTGCAACGGATAACCAGAGATACAAAAGTCCGTGCCTGGTGACAAATGAGGAAGATCTGAAGAGCACCCCTAATTCGCCCAAGTGTAAGCCCCTGGTCCCTTATGCCATTTATTATTAAGTTTGAAGAGTTTTGGGCAAAAGAAAATGAACATCCAAGTCCTAACTCAACTCATCTAATCCTAACTTATCACATCTAGGAAAGAGATAACAAACGCATACACAACTACAGCTAAGCAAGATATCACAAATATGATGAGATAAGCAGGAAAGCAGTAAATAACTATAGTTAAGAAGATATTGACTGATAAAATGAATGAATAAATGCTACAGCTAAGCATGTGAATGGACAGATAAGCACAACATTAAACAACCAAAGCAGTAGAATAAATACACTAGCATGCGAGCCTATGTAAGAGATAATACTAAGAAAATAATAATCAATCACATGCTAAAAATTTAAGCAAGCTAACAGTAGCACACAAGGAATCAAAGATAAACAAGCGATAAGCTAAAAGATGCAAGGAAGGAAAGGAACTAGAAAATCGACGGTGTGCGAGAACAAAAAATTCCATGGAAAAGAAAAGGGGACATACGATAGACTCAGGGAGCGATTCTAAAGGAATCGAGCTCAGTGATCCTGATCCGCTAAAGATCGGACAAGTCTCGCGGTCGTCATAGCCTATTGTTGGGCTCAACGAGGACAATTCCTGTGAAGGGGCCACACTACGTCGTCACCCGTCCCAAAACCCGATAAAACGTCGGAAAATCGATGGAAACCGAAAAACCACGATCAAGATCGGAAATGGAATGAAAAGAGGGCTCCGAATGACCTGGCAATCACCATCCTTGCCCATTTTGGTTTTTGTTTTGAAAGGTTTGAAAGTTTTTTTTGATGTTTAAATGATTTTTTGAAGGGTTTAAATGATTTTATTGAAAAGTTTGACTGAATTCGGGATGACGGTCCCAAGCTGCCTCCATACCCTGTGGAAAGGAATCATGCCAACGTAGTTCGAAACAGCTTTTCGAATAATGTTTTTGTGTTTTTTAAGCTTTTTGTTGTTTTTGGATTTTTGTATTTTTATGCATTTTTATCCCTTTTGATTGAAAGGGGGGTTTGGCTCAAGAGGTTACCCTCCGTCATCGCTTAACCCCAAACAAATTTGAGTTCCAAAATCGATAGGATCTCGAAATGCAGAAAGTACCCTAAGGAACATAAGGAGAATGACTCTGAATGGAGAATAAACCTGAGGAAATGTCCCTATAATCGATGGAATCCTGAAGCCTGAGTAGGAACCCTAGGAACGTGAGGAGAGTGAACCCAAAGAAGAAGAAACCCCGAACCCTGTAAGAAATAATGATCATGAAGAAAAGGAAACCCCTAAGCCCCATGAGAAGTGACAAGATAAGAAAAGGGACATGAAGGGCAAAGGGGTGGCTTAAGAAACATTCCGTCATCGCCGACCGCAAGGAAAATTCCTAAGAAATAAAGAATAGCCCAATTGCTCGTGAAACTCTAAACTCTAATGAGAACCCCTAATGATGGAAAGATGCTCAAAGACTCCTAAACGAAACCCAAGCCAAGAGGGGAAGAAGAGGAAAGGAAAAGGGACGAGCTCCGAGTAGCCTCATCATAGCCCCCAAAACAGCGGGCTACGCTTTCAAAAACGCCCCTCTCTCTTTCTATCTCTCTTTCAAAAACACCCCTAATGATGGGTGACTTCTAAGGTGTCCCAAATTTCCTTAGCCGAATTCAAATTTGAGACTCTATTGAATTCTCCGGGAGACAAAGCACAAATTAGGGAATTCATGGCTTTGGCGTTGTAGTTTGAGGCTTGTTGTTCGGCTTCGGTCCAATCATTTAGATTTCTAGTGGGTAATATAAATTCATTATTAATTGCTCTCCACATTTGGTAATTTTGGGTTAAAAAGATTTTCATTTTGGTTTTCTAAAATCCATAGTTTGTTCCATTAAAGTAGGGTGGCCTAGTGTTTGAGTAACCTTCATGGTGTTGAGGATGGTTTGCCATTTTTAGAATCTTTACTCTAGACTGGTTAGGGTTTTAAAAATTAGAGACGAGGCTCTGATACCAATTGAAATAAACAAGAGGGGGGGTGAATTGATTTTAACACTAAGTTAGGCCTTTTGAAAATTAATTAGTGACCCTAATTTGAATTTTCTTTTCTAGATTAGATTTTTGGTTAGATCAAGTAAGATTAGAAACAAATGAAATACCAAACCAAATGACAAGAATCAAAGTGCAAGAAGAGGAAAGAACACACCGATATATAGTGGTTCAGGCAAAGCCCTACTCCACTCTTCTTAAGATCGTCCTTAAGGTTTTCCACTATGCGAGACCTCCACGATGCCCGGCTTCGAGGCGATTACACTTCCAAGGGATATTAAATAAGAATGCCCTTACACCTTTACACCGACTCTCCTTCTTCGCCAAGTTCTAAGCAATGGCTCTCTAGGGTATTACAATAGGATGCTCTAGCCACCTTTACAAGAATAGAAGAGAAATAACTTGGCTTCTTCTTGAAAGCTTGATGCTCTTTGTAGTCCCTTGATTGCTCTTCAATAGTGGTTGCAAGTGAAAGCTCTAAATCCCAACTCAATAGATTTGCAAGTGCAAGGCAAGTTTGGGGAGAAAAACAAAATTCAAAGCTCAAAGCTCAAATGGGTTGCAAGTTTTCTTGAATGCTTAAGGAAGTTTTTCAATTGTTCAAGAGAGAGAAAAATAATCCTCTTGATGTTGTATATATAGCATTTGACAAAATATGACCGTTTGGGGGTGTTGATATCAAAAACCAAAATTTAATTTAAATCCTAACGGCTAATTTTTGGTCTGTCGCGAGGTTCTCGGAGTTCCGAGAACCATTCTCGGAGTTCCGAGAGAACGGTCAGAAGATGGAATTTTTCTACTGGACCATTTCTCGGAGTTCTGAGAAAATGGCCAGAAGCTACTGGACCATTTCTCGGAGTTCCGAGAAGCCTAAAAATCAGCAGATTTTGTGTTTTTATTGCTTGTTTGATTTTTGGCTTTTGGAACTCAAACCTTATGATAATTTTGGAATGTTTATGAGGGTCCCAACATGTTGGTCCACCACACAACCATTCACTAAACCATTTTAAGTTCTTAAGTGTGTTTGAAAAAAAACTCTTTTAAAAACACTTTGCCTTGTCTTTAAAATCTAAAGAGAAAGGATGTACAATGATACCTATGTAACCTTCATCTTCTCTTTAGTCTCGGTCTTCAATTGATCTTCCATCTTTTGTATGCTTGCTTGAGAGATGATGTGAGCTCCACTTAGCTCCTTTGACTCTTGTGTTGGTACGTCTTCAAGCATGATCATGTAGTGTGTTGGTTTCTTCAATTGATCAATCTTATCTTAAAGACAACACTTCAAGGAAAATTGATTAGTATTCAATAACACAATCAATTATGTTTAGAATCATCAAAACAAGATAGGAGAGTAGACCCTTGGGCTTACAGCCCTTACAACTATTATAAGAATTGTCAATGCTACTATGTTTCGATATTAACATTTCCATGTTGTAATATTAATAGGGTAAGGAAATGATACTAATACTACCATGTTTTGATAGCGCCACTAAGACACCTTGTCTTCTATTATTACCATAATGAGAGTGCCATCAACATAAAGTGCAGGCTTCAAAATATGGTATTGCAACCTAAATCACCATAGCCCTGTTTTTATAATTACACTGGCTCACCATGCCTTCCCTTATAACAGTCAATCAAAGGCTATTATAGCTCCCAAAATAGGAACTCCAATAAACTAATCAGGGAAGAAGACAAGATGGCTTTGGGTAATTTTTAAACATGGCTCTGCCAATATCATCTCTACATCCTTGGGGTATTAATCTTAATATTACCAACATCTTTTAAAAAGGTTAACATGGCACCTCAGGCAATAAAAGATTAGATGGTTAGTGCATTTATTAAAACATGGTTGTATTAATATCATTTCCCTTACTATAGCATTGCAGACCTCTTAAAAAAAACTAGTGTATATGAGAGAGTAGATTTACCGAGGATGAAATACAAAGATGGAAGCTCCTACTCCTTGTTCATCACTCCAGAATGTTTGCAGAAATAGGCGAGAATCAAATTCTCTTTTGGATAACCCGATGAAGGAAAATTTTCAGAGCCTTTATGATAGGAATGCGAATTGGACCGCGATTGGAACCGGGTGTGCTTACCACCTTCATGCTTCTATTTGCCCATCATCTACTTGAGCTCGGAGTAAATTGACGGCGGTGGAGAAATTGCCCGGATTACAATGGTCCAGATTTGGGTTCCGAGATAACGAGGCCCGAATCTTTGGGTTTTGACGGAGATGGGAGGTTAGGAAAACAATCGTCGGAGAAGATGATCTGTGGGGGACAAAAATGGGAATTGAGGTAGAGTGGATCGGATCGGGTTGTGAATGTGATGAATTTGGGGGTTTGTCTGATCTTGGTGGAGGTTGAAGAAATGGGTTTCAAGCTAAGGTTTTAAAGCTAGAGGAAGATCAAGGGTTGGTAGAGAAGAGGGTTTGGGGTAAAGAATTGGCACCGACAAGAAGAGGCCGATGGATTTGGCTGTAAAATATGGACAATCTCCTTTTGGTCTCTTGATCTTCCTCTCTCTCTCTCTCTCGGATCTCTCTCTCCTTGTTGAAATAAAATGAAGAACCTCCAAAAATCTACCCTGAAAAGGAGATGGTGGATTTAAAGGGGTTTGGTTGGATTCCGACGAGGGTTCCCGGAGAAGAAAGTTGCAGCGGTGGCTGAGAAATGAAGGTGAAGGTGGAGGCTAGCTAGGGTCGGATTCCGATGGGGGAGTGGAGATGATGGCTGGGATGGGTTTTTAATGGAATAGGGTTTAAATCTTGGTGGAGTTGAAGATGGAAGTTTGGGGAAGAAAATGGAGGAGGGTTTGGTGATGGTTGTGCTGATTTGGATGGTTAACGAAAGAGGGGAGATGGGGTTTCAATGGGGGTTAAAAGAACAGGGGTTTGGAGGTAGAAGAAGGTGGGGGTTTCAATGGAGGTGGGGTTGGAGATGGTCAGATTCCGGGCCGGAATCTACCAGTTTCGCCGGTAAAAAAGGTGTTGGGGTTGAAGGAGATGGAGATTGGAAGCTTGGCTTGGTGATAGGGAGTGGTCGGAAGTGATGGAGGTGGTGGCCGATGGAGTGATTGGTGGTGTTGGAGGAGAGAAGATGGTCGAGGCTGGAATCGGGGCTCTGGGAATGTGGCCGGAGGGTGGCTCGACGATGGGGCAGCAAATCCTCTTCTTCTTCCCTCCCTCTCTGCTACTCCTTCTCTAATTTTATTTTCTTGCTCCTTAAGAAAACCCCCTTTTTTCTTCCTTCGAACAGTAGCTTATCCCCTCTTATACTTAGGGTTTCTCTACCCTAAGGTATGATATCAACGCACCTATGCTTTAATAATTGCACCCTCAGCTTGCCTTTTATTATTTTGTAATTGTTTTTTGTTAGGGAACTGATACCGGCACACCCCTTGTTCCATATTTCGACCACTTTTCTTGCCTAGCTAGGGAAATGATACTGACACATCCGTGCTTAATTTTTGCGCAAACTTGACTTGTCTTTTGTTCATGTTATTTTCTTGCAGCGCACCCTGGGAACGGTGATGACCATTGATGACTTTTTTTAAAATACCGAGGTGAGGAACAAGATGGGTTAGTGAAAATGCTATTTGGAACTTAGTGGCACAAATGGGAGAGTGCTAATACAAAAAACTCAGGAGTATTTTGTGATCTTTGCAAACATTGGGAGCGTGAAGGAGAGGATCAGGACCTTCGGTTCTGGAGTACATACGAAATTTTTTGGGGTGTCCTGAGTCGCGAAGGATGTTCAATAAGTTTTGCAACATGAAATTTTTCAGGTTTTTCTGCGTTTTAGGACTCGATTCCTTGGAAATTTCGAGATTAGCTTCGGATATTTCGGGATTTTATTTGATTTGGTGGAAAAGGGTCCGGTCAAAATGGGGTGTCTACAGATGCCCCTCTTTGGCAGAGGGCGCTTGTCGCACGAATGCCAAAGCTGAAGAGACAACACATTTTAATCGGCTTGAAATTTAAGATGAAAAGATACAAAAGGGATTGGATTTTGATTAAATGACAATTAGGACTTTGAACAATCAGGCGGAACCTACATGCACTGAAAATGAAATTTTACGGAATCAGGCGGAATCTACACGCTCTGAAAAAGGGATTTTTAGTTAGGCGGGATCTTCGCGAACTAACAAATGGGAGATTTAGCTTGGTGGAACCTTCACATGCCAATCAAGCAGAGAAATTTAATTAGGCGGAACCTTCGCGCACTAATCAAACAGGATGAATAGTTAGGTGGAACCTTCACATGCCAATCAATCAGAGAAATTTAATTAGGCGGAACCTTCGCGCACTAATCAAACGGGATGAATAGTTATGTGGAACCTTCACACGCTAACTACAGGAAAGCTTTGTTATGCGGAACCTTCACGCAATAACAAGCCGGGATTTTTCTTTTTTTTTTTATGTGGAACCTTCACACAATAACCAAAGGGGAACTTTAATTAGGCGGAACCCTCACACACTAATCAAAAGGGAAAGCTTTGTCACGCGGAACCTTCACGCAGTAACAAGCAAGGAAAATTTGTTATGTGGGACCCTCACACAGTACCAAAAGGGGGAATTTTAATTAGGCGGGACCCTCACTTTTACCCTCACAAGTAAAAGACATTGACAAGCACATGACTTGGATTTCAAGAAAGACTCAACTTGCTTCTTGACCTGACAAATGTTTTAAATGGTGAAGGTTAACCACTCTTAGAGTGACTTGAATACCATGCTTAAAAGTGATTCATTCCCTTTTCGGTATTACCGTCATGGTCATTAAACCCTTTAGATTGCTTGGTCTTGGATGCCCCTAGTTTAAAGGAAGGTCAAAGCAAGTCATACTGGCACTATTTAGACTTTGGTGATGCCATTACTAGGTTACAAGTTTTGTCTGCCTCCAGCTGTTTAGCTTCTTTAGAAGTCACTGCCACTAACCAAATCGCTTTTTTCAGGTTTTCAATCTGGCGGACAGCTTGCCTTAATTTTTGCCTGAATTGCACTTGCGAGTTTTCAATCCAGCAGGCTCACACCTTGATTTTTGCCTAAGCCGCCCTTTCGGGTTTTCAACTTAGGAGGTGAATGATCCGAACTTTTGCTTAGATCGCCCTTGGGAGTTTTCAATCTAACAGGTCTTCAGACTCCATTTTTTTTTCTTTTTTCTTAAAAGGGTTTTTGGTTTGGAGTTCTGGTTGGCCAAGGAAGGCCTTCTGGTGCGCTAAGCATAGTATTTCTTGAGTTGGTCAAGGTTTGTTGGCTCTGTTAGCTTTTCTCCATTTTCATCGAGGAGTCTGACAGCTTTTCGAGGCAGAACTTCATCAACAATGTATGGACCTGACCATTTCGGCTTGAATTTACCCCTGGGATCATATACCGGTGCCCGGAAGGATTTCAGAACAAGATCTCCCTTCTTGAGGTCTCGAACACGAACTTTCTTGTTGAAGGCTTTCTCGACACAGCATTGATACCCCTGAACATGGTACAGTGCTTTCAGCATCTTTTCATCAATCATTTGTAACTCTTGATATCTAGCTTGAGCCTAAACAGATTCTGGCAACCTAGCTTCCATCATCACTCTCAGGGAGGGAATTCGCAGTTCAACAGGTAAGACAACTTCCATTCCGTACAATAGAGAATACGGAGTTGCACCTGTAGAGGATCTGATCGACGTCCTATAGGCCCAAAAAGCATACGGGAGCTTGTTCGACCAATCTTTGTAAGTCTCAGTCATCTTGCTGATGATTACTTTGATGTTTTTGTTAGCAGCCTCAACAGCTCCGTTTGTTTGAGGTCTATAGGACGAAGACTTATGATGCTTGATCTTAAACTCCTCACACAGGTGCGCCACCTCCTTCTTGAAATGGGAGCCATTGTCTAAAATTAGTTCATGTGGTACTCCATATCTGCAAATGATATTTGTTTTGATGAACTTTGCAACAGAAGCCGAGGTCAATGACGCATATGAAGCAGCTTCTATCCACTTTGTGAAGTAATCAATGAAAACCAAGATATACTCATGTCCACTAGAAGACTTCAGACTTATCTTCCCAATGATGTCTATTCCCCATACTGAGAACGGCCACGATGAAGTGAGAGAATGCAACTGAGAAGGTGGTACATGGATGAGATTGGCATAGATTTGACATTTGTGACATTTCTTCACATAGGCGTAGCAATCTGCTTCCATTGTCGGCCAGTAATATCCAAGTCTGAGAATCTTCCTTGACAGCATCTTTCCGTTCATATGCGGTCCACAGACTCCTTCGTGCGTTTACTCTATGAGTTCAGCTGCTTGATCCTCATCTATACACAAAAGTTGGATTCCATCGAACGACCTCTTTCTATACAACTCCTCACCACAGATGATAAAGTTAGAGTCCAATTTCCGAAGGGACCTTCTCTCTTTTTCCTAAAGTTTCCGACGGATGCCCCTTACCTGAGATGAAGTTTTTGATATCTGTGTACCAAGGCTTGCCATCCGGACACCTTGATGCTATTTCAATGGCGTTAACATGTGCCGGTGCCCATTGAAGCCTTACTTCTAATGGTTGAACCTCCATTATTGCAGAAATATCAAGCATTGAAGCCAGAGTAGCTAATGCATCCGCAAAATGATTCTTTGTTTTAGACAGGTGAGTGAATGTGATATTTCTGAATTTTCTGACCAGAGACTCTAAGTACGTATTATACGGGATCAACTTATCTACTCTAGTTCTCCAGTTTTCATTGATTTGGCAGATGATCAGAATTGAATCTCCGAATACGTCTAGGTCCTGAATGTGCAAGGCTAGGGCTACTTCCAAACCTGCGATACATGCCTCGTATTCTGCCATATTGTTTGTGCACTTGAACTGAAGTTTGATGGATATAGGGATATACTCCTTTCTTGGTGACACCAACACCACCCCTACGCCTTGGCCTTGATTGTTGACTGCTCCATCAAAGTACATCAACCACTTTGTGTCTGAAACTTCTTCTTCCACAACCATTATCGCCTCATCTGGAAACTCTGCTTTCAAAAATTCATTATTTTCTGCAGGTGAATCAGCTAACTGTTCAGCTATCACGCGCCCCTTAATTGACTTCTGAGTGACATAAGTGATATCGAATTCAGACAATAACAACAACCACCTAGCAGTTCTTCCGGTGAGGGCTGGCTTCTCAAACAAATATTTCAATGGATCCATCCGTAAGAGTAGAAGAACCCTATTCGAAAACAAATAATGCCTTAGCTTCTGAGTAGCCTAAACCAGTGCTAGACAAGTCTTCTCAAGAATGGTATATTTCTGCTCGTACTCCAACATTTTCTTATTGATGTAATAGATAGCTCTTTCTCGTTTCGACCCTGGGTCTTGTTGCGCTAACATACACTCCATCATGTGTCAGTAACAGACAAGTACAACAACATCGGTTGTCCTGGTATGATTGGTGACAAAACTGGTGGTAAAGCCAAACACTGCTTGATTTTCTTGAAAGCCTCTTGACACTCTTCATTCCACTTCTTGGAAGCATTCTTCTTTAAGAGTTTGAAAATCGGCTCACAAGTTGTTGTCAACTATGCGATGAACCTTCTCAAATATTGAACCTTGCCTAAGAACCCACGGATCTGCTTCTCAGTCTTTGGAGGTGCCATTTCTTGAATAGCTTTGATTTTCTGTGGATCTACTTCAATCCCTCTCTGGCTGACCAAGAATCCCAGCAGTTTTCCTCATGTAACCCCAAATACACACTTATTCAGGTTGAGACGGAGCTTGAACTTTTGAATTCGCTGGAAGAACTTTCTCAATGCCCCTGCATGCTCTTCCCTGGTCTTCGCTTTAACGATCATGTCATCAACATATACTTCGACCTTTTTGTGTATCATGTCATGCAGTAAAGTGGTAGCAACTCTCTGATATGTTGCTCTAGCATTTTTGAGTCCAAATGGCATAACTCTGTAACAATATGTCCCCCATTGAGTGATGAAGGCCGTCTTGATCATGTCTTCAGGAGCCATCTTGATCTGGTTGTATCCTGAGAATCCATCCATAAATGAAAGGAGAGCATGGCCTGCTGTGTTGTCCACCAAGATGTCAATGTGTGGCAAAGGGAAATCATCTTTCAGACTTGCTTTGTTCAGATCTCTGAAATCCACACACATTCTGACTTTTCTGTCCTTTTTGGGCATCGGTACTATGTTGGCTAGCCATTTAGGGTATTCAACAACTTGTATGAAGCCAACATCCAATTGTTTATGAACTTCATTTTTGACTAGAAAGTCCCACTCTGGTTTCATTTTTCGGAGCTTTTGCTTTTTCGGCCTGACACCAGGGATTAGGGGAAGTCTAGGTTGAACAATGTCTTCACTTAATCCCGGCATGTCATCATAGGACCAAGCAAAAACTTCTTTGAATTCCTTTAATAGAGCAATTAATTCCTCACACTCTTCAGGAGTTAATGTTTGGCCAATTCGAATTTCCCGAATTAGGGTTTCATCACCTATATTGATGGTCGCAATTTCTTCTTCAAATGGTTTTGCTCGACGCTGCTCCTCCTGTCTAATCATGTGTTTGATTTCAAGGGGAGTTTCGTCAGCATCCTCATCAGAGGGGGAGTCTTGATTATTATTATTATTAATTTGATCAGATAAAGAAGCAGAAATTGAAGTAGAGACTGGCAAATAAAGAGAAGAGTCTTTTATTTCATTCAAAGAAACTGAAGTTACATCTGTTGACGCACCCTCAATAGGCTCAGTATCGGAATCATCAGAAATATTTACAGACTTAACAGACTCTATAGACTCAACGTGAGATGTAACGGACTCTGCATCGGACTGAATAGCGGCATCAGAAGACTCCTCATCGATCTCATCGACGGGCTCGATCACGACTGTACCTGCATCAAAAGAAACATTAGATATAGCAAACTCTATTTTTGACTCGGAAATGGACATATACGTAGAGACAACATACTCTTCGATAGAAACAGGAATGTACTGGATGACGACTTCGGGTATGACCTGAGAACTCCAATTTGTGAGGGGTCCCTCGGCTGGGGTGATAAGGCTTTCGAGATCAAGAATCAGCGCATCTCCACCGATCATGGCTACGATCGGAAACTCAACCTGGAACAGGGAATTCAGAAGACACGGCTCAAGAATATCAGCCCAATCAACTTCTGGTTCAATCTCGTGAATCTGTAAGATCGGGTACTCATCTGGCAGGTCCATATCGAAGAATATCTCAAACCCTGGCGTCTCTTGCCCTGTTAATTCATCAACCCACGGCTCTGCGAACCCACAGAATGCAAAGTCATCTCCCTCTCTACGGTACTTACCATTTCTTATCAGACTAAATGGTTTCATCGGCAGTTCTAGACCCTGACGACGGAGCTTGAACCATTTTCGCATGTAATTTCTCATTTCTCTAATCTCATCACGAGAAGTTTCATATCCGAGTCCAAACAACCCTTAATTTTTTCTCATGTCAGGCCATTCGACTATCTCCTGATTATTGCGACCCAGACCTGCACCGGGAATGTACCCCTGTCTACGCATCATTTTTACAACTTGGGAATTAGTGCTGGTGAGGAACAAAATCTCTTCATTCTTTGCTTTTTCAAATGATATGGCTGTGACTTCTACAGAGAACCCGGTCAGACTAACATCACCTTTCTTTTCTGAGGTACCCACTTGCGAAATTTGGCCTACCTCTAAATCAGGATCACCCTTGACTGTTATCACCCTGTTGTTTCTGATGAACTTAAGTTTCTGATGCAGCGAAGAAGGGATAACTCCAACCTTATGGAGCCAAGGTCGGCCAAGCAAGAGAAGGAAAGACGCTTTGATATCGAGCACTTGGAACTCTACTTGCTAGATTTCTCCTCCTATCAGAATTTTGGTTGCTAGTGTTCCAATAACATCGCGTCTGGTACCGTCATACGCCAGAATTCCTTGTTCAGAAGGGATGAAGTCATTCGGCCCAAATCCCAAGACAGTAGCAGTGGCTAACAGACATACGTTAAGTGCGGACCCATTGTCAACTAATACATCTGGGACCTTCTTCCCGCTACAGATAACAATGATTTTCAGTGGACACGTATGATTGCGACCCTCAGATGTCAGATCTTCATCAGTGAAAGAAAGAGTCTTGGACACCCTAGCCATCGCTACTAAACCAACTAGTTCATCAGATGTAATATCTACAGATACCTGTGCAGCATTCAACTCTCTTAGTACAACTTGACAGTGCTTTGGGAAAGCCACAAGCAAACCCCAAATTGAAATATTAGCCTGGGTCTTTTTAGGTTGATGTAAAAGATTCTCATCTTCTTCTTCTCAACTCGGCTTGTTTTGTTTCTGCGCTTCTGCGGCCCTTAGAACTTCAGCTGGGTTCTCAGCTCTCAACTCAACAAGTTTGAAGATTCTCCCACCACGAGTAACATGGCGGACTTCGTCACATTGATTGTTCAAGAAATCAAAGTCATCATCATCAAAGCTAAGAACATACAGAGCAACATCTTGGACTTCCTCTTCATCACATTGAAGAATATAGGGACCAATAGAAGACTCGTCATAGTCATCTTCATCTCCGTCCATCACATAAGGTTTCTCTTCCTCTACTCCTTCAATCTCCTCACCAAATGCCAAGACAGTCGGTGAATCAGAAGCGATAGCACAGATCAAGGAAGCATGGTCAAGAATATAGGGACCAATAGAAGACTCGTCATAGTCATCTTCATCTCCGCCCATCACATAAGGTTTCTCTTCCTCTACTCCTTCAATCTCCTCACCAAATGCCAAGACAGTCGGTGAATCAAAAGCGATAGCACAGATCAAGGAAGCATGGTCAAGAATAGGCTCTTCAGTAAAAACTGCCCCAAGTGTAGGTGGAGGTCATGCAACATGAGTTGGTAATGGATTCCGGGTAATGTTTGGCATAGATACAACAATTTTTTTCGCTTCTATCATATCCTGAATTTTATGCTTCAAGGCCATGCAGTTATCTGTTAGGTGCCCTGCTCCTTGATGATATGCACAATACTGATCTTCACGCCAATATCTGGAGAGAACAGGTGGTGGAGGTCTCGGTTCTAAGAGAGTGATCTTTTTGTCTCTTAGTAACTTCTTGAGAGCGACAGATAAGGGGTAAGGTAGCGGATCAAAATGCCTTTGCACTTTCTTCGTTGGCTGTTCTGTCTCTGCTACAACTCTTCTTACAGGGCGTGCAACACTCACATTGTTAACTTCGGTACCCTTCAACAACGCATCTTCAGTTACGGTTCCGGCCTTGATCAAGTGATTGAAATCAGAATAATACTGGGTCGCCATGAAGTGGTAATACTGTGAAGACAAGTTCTTAACCACAATTTTGATCTGATCTTCTTCAGGAGGGCGATTAGCAATTTCGTCTAAAGTTCCGAGTTCTTCGGGTTTCAGATGAAGGAACCACTTCTAAGCTACTCCTATCAGAGACATCGGAAATACCTTAGCGATCTGCTCTGGAGACAGCCCATACCCTTCTAGATTTGAAATGAACGACCTCAGACGACTCCACAGGCACCCCGTCCCATCATATTTATCAAGATCTAGCATTCTGAATTTTGGAGGAAGGGTGACACCAGGGAAAAGGAAAAACTCAGACATATTGATCTTCTTTGGGCCCTTAACTTGCATGCTTTCAACTTGTTGGGTCAACTTTTCAACTTTATCAACCAATTCCTTCTCCTTGTTTGGCTTAACTGATTGTGGGAGACAGTTCTCCTCTACATATTGCTCGTCATAGAAATAATCTTCAAGAGAGATGACAGACCGATTAAAGCCTGGAATCACATTAGGAGGATTTTGGACGACAGGTGCTTTCGAGGTAGCGGCTTTCTCACTTTTCAACTGAGTAACTTCTTCCTTTAGGGTAGATACCTCTCTTGTAAGGTTCCTCATTATGTCTCTCATTTTAGCCAACATCTCATTTGACTCAGCCATTTGGGTAAGACTATGGGAGACAAGTGAAAATAAAGCTGGTGAGATAGGTGAAGAAGATCTACGACTTAGTCTCGACTTAGAAGATTGTCGGGACCAAGTAGGCTGTGAAATGGTAACTTTTTTCGGAGCAATGGCTTTTGCTTAACTCAAACTCCTGAAATGGAAGTAAAAACACTAATTTAAATTAAGATAATCAGAAAGAATGTTATGAATAAATTGAAACAAGAGATAATACAAACACATCTCTCCTTTGGGTAAGAACCAGCAGTACAACAATTGTAAGAAGGGTCATGACAGCCCATCAAACCTAAATGAATAACCATCACACTTAGGGTGTTTCAGATAAAAATCCCGTACAATAACGGCATTACAAAAGGATTATGGCATGGTAAGCTCATGGTTTATCACTAACACTAAAGAATAGGGCCATACTCAGAAGGTTTTAAATAAAATCCGGCAGCATGACGGCCCCATAGAAGGATCATGGTAAGTTAAGCTCATGGTTTATCAATAACCCTAAATAATAGCGGTCACACTCAATATATTCTGGGTAAAATCCGGCAGCATAAAGACTGTACAAAGAGATGTGGTAAGGTAAGCACATGGTTTGGCAACAAGCCTAAAAGGATGATGACCACACTCAAGGTATTTAGAGAAAATTTGGGCAGCATGACGGCTATACTAGGAGAGGTGGTACGGTAAGCACATGGTTCGTTAACAAACCTAAAAGAATAATGATCACTCTAAGGTTTTAGGGAAAATCCGGCAGCTTGACGGCTGTACAAAGGGGTCTGGACAACTAAGTATAGAGAGTACGCCGACAAGGTCAAGATGAAACAGTGCTCTTAGCAAGAACACACACTCCGGTAATGATAATGGCAAAGTAGACTCATAATCGACAAGCGGAGCGCGATCTGGTCAGGATCAATCAAAGGATACGGTTCATGGAAGATAGATCATGGCTATAAAGACAATGAAGTGAAACCAATGATCTGATCATGATCTAAAGGACGGATAGATAAGGAGAATGGATTAGATTATGAAAGAAAACATATATATATACAAATATATATACATATATCCTAACTAGGGGCACCATTCCTAGTCTAATCTAGCGGAGTCAAGGAAGTCTTGACTCATGACAAACTCGTGAGTGTACTAGGACCGCGCTGTAGCCACATAAGGTGAGCTACCCTAGTCTATAAATGGATCAAGGCTCGTAACTCTAGGCTCCACATGTGTAAGCAACACATGTTCGTTCCTATATGAATGCAATATATATAAAAGCACATGCACTTCCTAGTTGGGTTTCACTAAGTCAACAAATATATTTATGTACATAATATATGTAAAATGAAAGTAGGGCTCGAGACTCAATGTATCGGGCACTATGCATATGATCCATACTTTAGATGTATAACACAAGTACGCCTAGTGTTATCTTCATTGCTCATCGGCTGCTGTAAACACAAGTACGCCTACTGTTTACGGCTGCAGCACTGACGCATAGCTTGGAAATAGATACGACAGTCCCATCAGGGTAATGACATCCCATCTGGCACGCACTGTATCTATCCCATGGAGCCAATAATGAAAAACAATGAAAGAAAATAATAAAATAAAAAATAATAATGAAAGAAGTAAAGAATGTTGTGCAGTGTGTGAATCCCACGTTTTATTTATGCACCTATTTGGTGCCCCTGGATTTCTAAACGAAAAGGTTCCCATCTATAATGATTTTACCCCAAATTTCTTCAAAATTAGTAAAAATGGTATTTTTACAGAGTTAGGCAATGTTCCAAGAACTTCCCAACAGAGTCGCCAGCATGTGGACCCCGATCCCAAGGACGGTGAGCGAGGGATACGAGATCCCTGTCAATTCTCTAAAATCTCCACAATGTGAAGGAGAGCTCTACCAAGGATCTCTCAAAATGGTGCCACTCACAGCATGGGTTGCGATGAAAATGAGTTACCTCTTGATCCGGAAACAAAAGCCTTGAAACCAAGAGGTATCTGAAGCAAAGAAAGAGTCGCCATCCAAGGAAGTAGGCCCTGGATCCCATGAAATACTCTGTCGCAACGGATAACCAGAGATACAAAAGTCCGTGTCTGGTGACGAATGAGGAAGATTCGAAGAGCACCCCCAATTCGCCCAAGTGCAAGCACCTGGTCTGTTATGCCATTTATTATTAAGTTTGAAGAGTTTTGGACGAAAATCAGATGAAATGGGAAAGAATATCCCCGAGAAAATGTCTATCTAAGCATGCATGACCCGGGGATGGGCAAAAGAAAATGAACATCCAAGTCCTAACTCAACTCATCTAATCCTAACTCACCACATCTAGGAAAGAGATAACAAATGCATACACAGCTACAGCTAAGCAAGATATCGCAAATATGATGAGATAAGCAGGAAAGCAGTAAATAGCTATAGCTAAGCAGATAATGACAGATAAAATGAATGAATAAATGCTACAGCTAAGCATGTGAATGGACAGATAAGCACAACATTAAACAACCAAAGTAGTAGAATAAACACACTAGCATGCGAGCCTATGTAAGAGATAATGCTAAGAAAATAATAATCAATCACATGCTAGAAAAGTAAGCAAGCTAACAGTAGCACACAAAAACTAAAGACAAACAAGCGATAAGCTAAAAGATGCAAGGAAGGAAAGGAACCAGAAAATCGACGGTGTGCGAGAACCAAAAATGCCATGCAAAAGAAAGGGGACATACGATAGACTCAGGGAGCGATTATAAAGGAATCGAGCTCAGTGATCATGATCCGCTAAAGATCGGACAAGTCTCGCGGTCGTCATAGCCTATCGTTGGGCTCAACGAGGACAATCCCTGTGAAGGGGCCACGCTACGTCGTCACCCGTCCCAAAACCCGATAAAACGTCGAAAAACCACGATCAAGATCGGAAATGGAATGAAAAGAGGGCTCCGAATGACCTGGCAATCACCATCCTTGCCCATTTTGGTTTTTGTTTTGAAAGGTTTGGAAGATTTTTTTTTATGTTTAAATGATTTTTTGAAGGGTTTAAATGATTTAATTGAAAAGTTTGACTGAACTCGGGATGACGGTCCCAAGCTGCCTACGTACCTTGTGGAAAGGGATCAAGCCAACGTAGTTCGAAACAACTTTTTGAAAAACGTTTTTGTGTTTTTTAAGCCTTTTGTTGTTTTTGGATTTTTGTATTTTTATGCATTTTTATCCCTTTTGATTGAAAGGGGGGTTTGGCTCAAGAGGTTGCCGTCCGTCATCGCCTAACCCCAAACAAATTTGAGTTCCCAAAATCGATGGGATCCCGAAATGCAGAGAGTACCCCAAGGAACAAAAGGAGAATGACTCTGAATGGAGAATAAACCCAAGGAAATGTCCCTATAATCGATGGAATCCCGAAGCCCGAGTAGGAACCCTAGGAACGTGAGGAGAGTGAACCCAAAGAAGAAGAAACCCCAAACCCTGTAAGAAATAATGATCACGAAGAAAAGAAAACCCCTAAGCCCCATGAGAAGTGACGAGATAAGAAAAGGGACATGAAGGGCAAAGGGGTGGCTCAAGAAACATTCCGTCATCACTGACCCCAACCCAATGAAAATTCCTAAGAAATAAAGAATAGCCCAATTGCTCATGAAACTCTAAACTCTAATGAGAACCCCTAATGATGGAAAGATGCTCAAAGACTCCTAAACGAAACCCAAGCCTAGAGGGGAAGAAGAGGAAAGGAAAAGGGACGAGCTTCGAGTAGCCTCGTCAAAGCCCCCAAAATAGCGGGTTACGCTTTCAAAAACACCCCTCTCTCTTTCTATCTCTCTTTTTATCAAAGCAGTGCTTAGAAGCTCCATAGTTCTACACTTAAAATTTCACGTGTACCTAACGGAACTAAAGAAGAGCGTAAGCGTAACTCCAAAACCTAGCAAATGAGTAAATACGCGTAAACGTAAAACCACTGAAATATGTGCATATGACTCCAAAACCTAAAAGATCAGGCGTCTATACCAATATTTCACATGCACATAATCACAAGGCTAAAGACGAACCAATGCATCATTTCAAAACTTGGATATCAGTACTAGCTCCCTAAAATTTTCTTAGGGAAACGATATCACTACAACCATGTTTTGACATTTACAGTAACTTATCTAACCGGTTAGTGTTCAAATCCCTTACAAATGGTCCCTACAACTGTTATAAGAATTGTCAATGCTACCATGTTTTGATATTAACATTTTCATGTTGTAATATTAATAGGGTAAGGAAATGATACTAATACTACCATGTTTTGATAACGGCACTAAGACACCTTGTCTTCTATTATTACCATAATGAGAGTGCCATCAACATAAAGTGCAGGCTTCAAAATATGGTATTGCAACCTACATCACCATAGCCCTGTTTTTATAATTACACTGGCTCACCATGCCTTCCCTTATAACAGTCAATCAAAGGCTATCATAGCTCCCAAAATAGGAACTCCAATAAACTAATCAAGGTCAAGAAGACAAGATGGCTCTGTGTAATTATTAAACATGGTTCTGCCAATATCATCTCTGCATCCTTGGGGTATTAATCTTAATATTACCAACATCTTTTAAAAAGGTTAGCATGACAGCTCAGGCAATAAAAGATTAGATGGTTAGTGCACTTATTAAAACATGGTTGTATTAATATCATTTCCCTTACTATAGCATAGCAGACCTCTTAAAAAAAACTAGTGTATATGAGAGAGTAGATTTACCGAGGATGGAATATGAAGATGGAAGCTCCTACTCCTTGTTTATCAGTCCAGAATGTTTGCAAAAATAGACGAGAATCAAATTCTCTTTTGGATAACCCGATGAAGGAAAATTTTCAGAGCCTACGTGATAGGAACGCGAATTGGACCGCGATTGGAACCGGGAGTGCTTACCACCTTCATGCTTCTATTTGCCCGTCATCTACTTGAGCTCGGAGTAAATTGACGGCGGTGGAGAAATTGCCCGGATTATAATGGTCTAGATTCGGGCTCCGAGATAACGAGGGCCGAATCTTTGGGTTTTGCCGGAGATGGGAGGTTACGAAAACAATCGTCGGAGAAGATGTTCTGTGGGGGACAAAAATGGGAATTGAGGTAGAGTGGATCGGATCGGGTTGAGAATGTGATGAATTTGGGGGTTTGTCTGATCTTGGTGGAGGTTGAAGAAATGGGTTTCAAGCTAAGGTTCTAAAGCTAGAGGGAGATCAAGGGTTGGTAGAGAAGAGGGTTTGGGGTAAAGAATCGGCACTGACGAGAAGAGGCCGATGGATTTATCTGTAAAATACGTACGATCTCCTTTTGCTCTCTTGATCTTCCTCTCTCTCTCTCAGATCTCTCTCTCTCTCCTTGTTGAAATAAAATGAAGAACCTCCAAAAATGTAAGATGAAAAGGAGATGGTGGATTTAAAGGGGGTTTGGCCGGATTCCGGCAAGGGTTCCCGGAGAAGAGAGTTGCAGCGGTGGCTGAGAAATGAAGGTGAAGGTGGAGGCTAGCTAGCGTCGGATTTAGATGGGGGAGTGGAGATGATGGCTGGGATGGGTTTTTAATGGAATAGGGTTTAAATCTTCGTGGACTTGAAGATGGAAGTTTGGGTAAGAAAATGGAGGAAGGTTTGGTGATGGTTGTGCTGATTTGGGTTTGGAGGTAGAAGAAGGTGGGGGTTTCAATGGAGGCAGAAGAAGGTGGGGGTTTCAATGGAGGCGAAGGTTGGAGATGGTCGGATTCCAGGCCAGAATCTACTAATTTCGCCGGTAGAAAAGGTGTTGGGGTTGAAGGAGATGGAGATTGGAAGCTCGGCTTGGTGACAGGGAGTGGTCGGAAGTGATGGAGGTGGTGGCCGATGGAGTGATTGGTGGTGTTGGAGGAGAGAAGATGGTCGAGGCCGGAATCGAGGCTTCGGGAATGTGGTCAGAAATGATGGCCGGAGGGTGGCTCGGCGATGGGGCAGCAAATCCCCTTCTTCTTCTCTCCCTCTCTGCTACTCCTTCTCTGATTTTCTTTTCTTGCTCCTTAAGAAAACCCCCCTTTTTCTTCCTTCGAACAGCAGCTTATCCCCTCTTATACTTAGGGTTTCTCTACCTTAAGGTATGATATCAACACACCTATGCTTTAATAATTGCACCCTCAACTTGCCTTTTATTATTTTGTAATTGTTTTTTGTTAGGGAACTAATACCGGCACACCCCTTGTTCCATATTTCAACCACTTTTCTTGCCTAGCTAGGGAAATGATAATGACACATCCTTGCTTAATTTTTGCGCAAACTTGACTTTTTTTTTCTTCATGTTATCTTCTTGCAGACCCTGGGAATGGTGATGACCATTGATGACTTTTTTTTAAACACCGAGGCGAGGAACAAGATGGGTTAGTGAAAATGCTATTTAGAGCTTAGTGGTACAAATGGGAGAGTGCTAATACCAAAAACCCAGGGGTATTTTGTGATCTTTGCAAACATTGGGAGCATGAAGGAGAGGATCAGGACCTTCGGTTCTAGAGTACATATGAGATTTTCTGGGTTGTCCTGCGTCGCGAAGGATGTTCAATAAGTTTTGCAACATGAAATTTTTGAAGCTTTTTTGCGTTTTAGGGCTCGATTCCTCGGAAATTTCAAAATTAGCTTCAGATATTTCAGGATTTTATTCGATTTGGTGGAAAATGGTCCAGTCAAAATGGGGTGTCTACAAATGTAGGAACTTTATCTAATAGATTATAATAGTTCAATCGAGTAGTGAGTGGGATCGTAGCAGGGATTCAACGGTAGATCATGCAAGACCTACAAGTAGGCCCCACTGCGATTATTGCTCCGTAGCCAATGCTACAATCGTATTGAGTCAGTGGCCTCCATCGAGATGTAACCATGAAGATAACCATCAAATCATTATTCCCCTTATCACATCCAATGTGCAAGTCTTTTCTCGAAGTCCACATCTACCCAGTTGAGTCCTATGGGGGGTGGACATTAACTACCCCTTGGGCTTACTCACGGTATACGTTACAGTCAAGTAGTGTTGGTCCACAAATACATTTGCTAAAACCATTTCAAAACTTATTTTGTGAAATCCTTTTGATATACACTTTATCAAATCCACCTGGCCAGGTATTTTTCAAGGCCTACTGCTCTGACCAAAACCGTAGATGTTATCTTATAAAATAGGTAGAGAATTTCATATCGGGTATCACTATTGACCTCGAAGGTTTGTCCAACACTCCAGTACTACCCTCTGGTGACTGTAAGAGAATCACGGTTAGATAGACAAAAAATGAGAGACTCGCCAACAGACCAATATGACCCCTCAGGTAAAAGGACATTTAAAGGGTCCTGTCTGGTAGAATAACTCAACTGTCTCCTATCTACAAGCTATTCTAATGTGATCCTGTTCAGTACGCAATCTCATTGTCGTACCCATTCTATCTTGCTTAGTGTCCACTACCTGAGTGATTGAGATAAGTCACTCCACATCTCGTTGTGGACCTCGATCCCGAGGAAGGTGAGGGACGAGCCCCCAACCGGCCTCTAAGATCTCCACATGTGAAGGAGAGCTCTACCAAAGAACTCTAAAAAGAGTGCCCCCACATCATCAGTGGCGATGTATATGAGATACCTCTTGATTGGGGACTAGCCCGGAACCAAGACGTACCTGGAACAAAGAAGAGTCGTCATCCAGGGAAGTCGGCCCTGGAACCCAAGAGATACTCTGTCACAAAGGATAACTAGAGAAAACAAAAGTCCGTGCCTGGTGATGAATGAGGAAGGTCCGAAGAGCACTCCCACCCGCCCGAGTGCAAGCACACGGTCTCTATGCCATTTATTTATTAATTTCGAAGAATTTTGGGCGAAAATCATGTGAAATGGGAAGAGTTATCTCTGAGAAGACGTCTACCTTAGCATACATGACCTGGGGATGGGCAAAAGAAAAAATAAACATCCTGATCCTAAGGAGAATCGATATTAGAACCATCTAACATTGGAATAGACACTAGGATCCGTCATCTCTTAAAGAGGCATGGAAAACTAATGCTTATCCAATATTAGGTAACCCTGCTACCTATCGCTATACATCATATCTAACATCCATGCCTAAAGAGAATTGGTACCAGTATCATCTGTCATCAGAATGAACACTAGAATCCGCCGTCTCTTCAGAAAGAGGCGGAGAAGACTAATGTTGATCTAATAACAGATAACCTGTTATCGATCTCTACCAATCACATCTAGTCCTAACTCATCACATCTAGAAAACAATAAATATACACATGCACAACTATAGCTAAAGAGACAAACCTGCACAGTGAGCAAACGTCAGTAGATGATAGCAAAAGTAATAATCAACAATAATAAAGAGCTATAGCTAAGCATATGATCAAGATAAATAAGTAGGTATATGCTAAAACTAAACATGTGAGGGCTACATCTAAACATATGGGAGCTACAACTAAGCATAAAATCTCCTAAAGAAAGTAACCACTCAATATGTCAGGGGGAGACATACTAGCAAAGTCACACAAGAGATATATCTAAAGAGAGGAAACACTCAAACATGCAAACAAGTACCAAACCACAGACCTCTAAAACTCTAACCACAAATGCTAAGACTCTAATGTGAAGTTTGACTCGGACCAGGTTGGCCATCCCGGCTGCTCTACGTATCCCGGCCTCGGGGAGAATCAGAGTCAATGTAGTTCGGTGGCCTATTTTAAACTACCTAAATGTGCCTAGACCTCTCTAGACTCGACACGACATGACTCGACTCATGTTTAAGTTGTTTAAGTATTTTAGACACGCCTATATGGTCCTAAACTAGTGCAAATCAACCTAGTCTAATGCAAGTAGGCCCTACATCCTATGTGTAACTAGGCTGAGACCCTAGAAACTGGACTAAGTAAGTGCATCATAATCTAGTCATCGGCTCGACTAAGTGTCTAACCGACCATGACTCGAGGCCTCCTAACTCTAGGGACACTCACACGATAAGACACAGTAAACAAGACCAAACAAGACTCTAGATAATCCAAACCCCCTCTCACACCATCCTAGAATTTAAGAGAAAGAGCTTTTTGAAAATATTTGTTTTTTAAAGTTTTTGTATTTTTGAAAGGATTTAAATGCTTTGTTTCCTCGGTTTGTAAGAGTATTCTTAAGAAAAATATGGTACTATGAGTATGTGTTCTAATAACTCTTTAAATTCTAAGGTAAAGTTGTTATTTCCCTTTTAAGACCATTCATACTTGAGGCAAATAGAACAAGTATAATTTGTGAACTTAAAGGTGCTATTCCTTTTTCCTTCTTCAAATTATTATAGTGATCCTTCTGGTGGTTTTGGAATGTCAAGTGACAGAAGAAATAATCCCCGTCTACAGTTCATCACTTCTTCTCTTCTATCTTTCATACCTTCCAGTTACACTTTCATATAGGCTTTACTTTGTAATTTTCTTACTTATACAATTGGTTTGAGGTTATTGTATATTCATGTCATAAACTTCAGTCCCTAGTTCCCTGCTAGTAAAAGATAATGGTAACTGTGTCACTTTGAGACCTTATGCTCAAGTAATCACTTGAAGAAGGTAGCAAATGTTACTGAGGAGTGGTTTTGCTATTCATGAAGACGTAATTGGAATACTATAAATGATGAATGGATTGACTGCTATAGGGTAGGCTGAATAAATTCATGAAAATAGAATATTATGGGCATCTTCGTTCATAAAAGGGAGGTCTTTGGGGTGACATTGTATAGGGTATATTATAGGTGGGCTGTTGCATATGTGGACAGCCACATAGATTAATTCTATAGACAGTAATAATATTTGAGATGGTGTGGGAGCAGGTTTTTTCCCTCGTTTGCGTAGGACGGCAAGGGATCACCACAATTGGGTTTTTAGGGGTTGTTATTGTAGACAGCCTCATTTTGCTACACTTTAATCAACAATAGCCTAATATATTGATATGTGGAATTTCACTGGTAAAATATGCATCCTCACATTCCCTGAAAACCAAAATGATAAAGAGATGTACCTGGTAAGATGATTTGATTCGAAAAATTAGAAAAATACCCTGATTGGTGACATTAGTGTGTTAAATCCATGTGAGAGTCCCTCTATCATGGATTTATATGTTTTAGGTCATTAATATCTCGATCTGACTTTACGGATTATCAATTGGGACAAAATAAGCTAGAGTCACTTCACAGCCGGGGCCCTAATTCCATTCCGAGATCCGATTTTCTTAAATCGTCAGATCAAGGGCAGATCTTGACCTGGGTATCTTTCTTTACTAAGAATTTGTGATCATTTAGTCAAAATAATATCTACCAAGGTTAATCTCAAATCAGGATTAAACATTGGGTTACTTAATTGAGCAAAAACCTAGTGAAATGTCACGGATCGCGGTAGGATGAATGAGATCCGTTGAAATTATCCCATTAAATCATCAATAATAGAACTTTTTAATTGTTGTTGATATATTGGTTTAATAATTTTAACTATTAATCCAAAATTGATCGAGTTGGTTGGTTCGTTTGGATCACCGATTTGCCCAATATTTGGAAAAGCGATCTGCCGATTGAGATCGATGGCTCTTGTTGGTCAAAAAATTTGGAATCAATATTTCTAAAACAATGTTGGGCTTAAATGAAAGAGAAAAAAAATTAAAGATTCCAACGGCGAAAGAATTACCGAAATCGGACTTCAAAATCTCCTGAAAACCACGTTTTTCGATTTTCACATTCAAAATATTTAAAAAATCTTTTATAAAGTTTCTAGGAGATTTGGAGGCATCATCTCGTCCATTCTTTCGATCCCCTAAAGATCGCAATTGACCTCAACCACCCAATCTCATTCCATATCTTTTACAAAGATTCGAGAAGATTTGGAGGCATCATCTTGTCCATTCTTTCGATCCCCTAAAGATTGCAATTGATCTCAACCACCCAAATCATTGCCATTCTCTGCAAAAGCAAGCAATTTGGACACTTACTTTGTCCTCCAAATTTGTTTCCAAAGTCACAAAGATTCCAAGGACAAGTGGCATAATCCTGGACCTTGAATTGATTCTAAATCTTTAGTGCTCGATCCATGCCACACAAATACTTGTTATTTTAAAAAGATCATGTCTAAAAGAAAAGGTGCTAAAGAGGAAGAAGAATATTCTAGAATAATGCAATCTTGGCCATCATTTTTATTCCTTTTTCCATCACTCAATCTCCACCCTACACCTTTAGGCTCCCAAGAAGGCAACCTAGCTCACCCTTCACCTATAAATACCCATGCTCTCTTCTTCTCTCTACAGAATTCAAGACTCCATGGGAGCTCACACAAAAAAATCTCAGCTCTCTCTCTCCTTCCAAATTCGTCCCATCCTCGTTCCTCTCTCACCTCTTCCCTCTCTCCCTCTTTGGTTGTGGAGTTTTACGAGCCATCGCTAAGGAATCATTTAAAGAGCATCTTCAAAGAATCATCTAAGAGCATGGATCGACTCCAAACTATGAAGAGGTAGGCCTTTTATTATTAAATTCATCTTAGACTAGGTTTCATTTTAGAATTCATGATAATTTAGTTCATGTCGTTCTCATATAGGATCCATGGGTTAAAAAATAATAATGATTCATATATTCTGTTCTCTTTGAATTTTAATTCGTGCATATCTTCTTCTCTTCCCCTTTATTTTTTATTTTTTTATGCCTGAACCCAACATAGCCAATCCTCTTTAGCCTAGCCGAATACCCTACACTCATTTCCCCTAGAATTGCTTGCCCAGTGCCTTAGACGCCCACCCAGAATTGCCTGTCCAGTGCTGTAGACACCCCATTTTGCTCTGCTGTAATCAACAAAGAAGTTAGTGTTCTTGTTATTAGTCTTCTTCAGTGTTTCCCATTCCCGTGTCCGTCCCTTATGCTTTCTCAATCTTTCCGATCATTTCCGCAATGTTCCGTATTTTTCTTTTCGCTAAGTGTTGAGAATGGTTATGCAGAAGAATCCAAGCCAGGGGAGAATTCGGACAGATTCGGTGGGCCCGCATTGAGCATTTATTGAATTTGGACCGATTTGATGGGCCCGCATTGAATATTTTTTTAGATTTGGATCAAACGGGGGGCCCGCTTTGTTTTTAAATGAAAAATGAATTTCGAGCCTATGTCGATCCAGTGTATAAAAATGTCCATCAAGGGAATAGTCAAGATTTCAAGGAGGTTATTTTAACAATTAATTTTGTTGTGGCTAGCGAATTGAATTGTTCGGATAATTCTCGGAAATAATTTTTGAGAGCACATGCAAGTGGGGTCGGCTATATTTTCTACACCATTTGGTCAAATTATAAAGTGGGGCCCGCTAAGTGTTTTTTAACATAAAACTACAAATATTGGGAAAATGTCCAAGTCTTATGAGGGCCTCACCCATTTTGTTCGAGGCTCATTTACAATTTGTATCCTATATAAATTAGAGGAAGATGCTCTATTGTTTCAATGGTTCGGATCATGGAAATGATTTGGGGGTGCAACCTAATTACACTATGGCTCAACAAATGGACGGTTCGGATGGACCAATGGATGGAGATGTGCAGCCCATTTTTGAATGTGGAAGGAATATGGGTTGTTGCTATCTTGAACAGATTCTGTTTTGGGCAAAGAGGTCATGTTTGGGGAATTCGATTTCTTTGATATTTTTAAAGAACTTGTTTTGCAAATTCCAAGGTTCTATGAAAAGAAAAGAAAGAGATCTCGGCAAGGATTCCTTAAAAAAATGAAGGGAATTATGGCAATAGTCTCTTTTGATCATAAAAGGGGAAGAATAGCAATGGTCTAAAGGAGGATGGACTCTCGCTCTGGACAGAAAAAGAAGGAAAAAAAAAAGAAAAAGAAAACCAACGGCCTTGGCGGAGAGATATGATTCGAATCATCCCTCCCATAGCCATCGACTGATCTCACAGTTCTGCTCTCTCTCTCTCGACAGACGGGGGACTCTCCCATGCTCTCTCTCAATCTCTCAACAGTCCCCATCTCTCAGATATCTCTCTCCGCCTCCCTCACTCTCCCTTAGCCTCTCTCTATCATTCTCATCTCTGACGTTTCCACTCTTCCCCAATATCTCTCACCACAGCAGTCTTCCTTTTAAAAATAAAAAAAAGAAAGAAAGAGAGAGAAAACGTGAACAAGAACAGAGCATCGCATGCTCTGTTTTTGTTCCACGTTCTCTCTCTCTCTCTCTCTATCTATCTCTCTTATGCTATCTCTCCCTCTTTTACTCTCTCTCTTATACTATCTCTCTTATGCTATCTCACTCTCTCAATCCCACTCCCTCTCGTTCTGTTCATCTCTATCTCTCACTCCCTCTATCTCTCTGCCAATCCCACTCCCTCTCGTTCTGTCCATTTCTCTCTCTCTCTCTTTCTTTCTCCCCATTCACAGTGAGGAGAGCAAAGAAGAAAAAACAAAAATCAAGAGGAAGAAAGGCGGAGCGGATCGCACATCGGCGGGATATTTTCGGATTTTTCGGCTCTCGGATTCGGCGAGGATTTCGACCACAGGTAGGTGCTCAATTTTTGGATTTTTCCCAGATGATTTGGCATTTTTTTATGAATTTTGCATGGTTTTTAGCATTTAATTAAATTTAATTCAATATTAAATGTGTGAACTAAAAATCATGATTTGCATGAGTGTTTCAAATCCGTTTCGTCCCAAAATTTAATACGATGTTCTATTTAAATAGATTAAAATAACTATCGGATCGGATCGGAAATTGGATCAACGGTTTTTTAGAATTTGAGTGAAGAGTAGAATTTTATTTAAAATATTGGCTGAGAAATTACGAAATTCGAAAAAATAGCCATCTCAGGATGATCTATTTTTTGGAATTTCAAATTTTTCTTGTGTTCATCACATCAGAACAGGGTTGGAGGACATTTTCCGGAATCATAATTTTCTCGAAAATCGTGTTTTAAAAATAGAAAACTCTTCAAAAATATCTTTTCGACGAAGAAAAATAAAATATATACTAAACGAATTCTAACATTAATGAAATTTTGTGGAAAAATAATATGATACCGGTACATTCTACCATGAATTTTTGAGAAGTTTTGGAATTGGTTTGGTATATTATTTTATGCTTTCTTTGAAAATTATCAGATTTTGGGAGAATTTTTACAGACGTCAGATCACAGATAAAATTTCCAAACTTTTTACAGTAGTCTTATATTCCATATTTCTAGTTTCTGTAAAACTTTCAAGTGATTTAGATCTTTTTTCATATGGGATGTATTGTTAATTCATAATCTTGTCTAAAAATTGAAAAATCTGAAAATGATAGTAAATGGTTTCCACAATTCATGAAAATCTCACAGCATGCTAGTTTTACTTATATCATACTACTGTAGAAATTTTATTGAATTTAGATTCATATTTCTAGTAGTTTCTGTGTTATTTTTGCAATCTAGTCTTATTGTTGTTAAATCAAAATTAAATATGAGCTTAATGTAAAAATCTGCAAAATTCATCCAGTAAGCTGCATGCATTCCTATCTTGCTGCTGTAGAAATTTCGATTCATTTCGAATTCGTTTGCAACAGTTTCACTTGTAAAATCACTCATATGGTTTAAAATTGTTAAAATCCATTAAAATATTGAAATTAATTGAAATTCATCCGAAAATCTCTAAAGAACCTTAAATCTCTGTCACATATTAATTCCTTAATCCATTGAAACAGAAATCTTAGGATCTTTAGATTTCCCTGGAAAAATGGCCAGTGCATCCATAATCGTATCCCAATTGCCCTCGATCTTTGACAATTTGAATATTTAAGCAATAGCACATTGTTGGCTCCGAGGTTACTGTCCACGAAAAATCCTGAGATATGCCAGGCAATAAGGTGCTATAACCTAAGTATTAAATTGCACAAGGAAAGAGCGCACGATTCCCTTCCTTGGATGCTATTCTGGGCCGAAATTGGTGAACCCTAGAGCCATTGGTAATCCTTAAATGTCAAGAAGTTGAAAATTCTTGAAATCTGAAATTCATTAACTTCAAGAACTTGAATCGATTTGTCTCGAGTCTTTCGGAACCATTGGATTATGGTTTCCGATATAAGAACCATTAGAGCCCAATTTAGGAACACTGCTGTCAGGTCGTGTCCTAGGTTTTAGGGAGTCTTAGGTTTTATGGAGTCCTAGAGTTAGGAGTCCAGCCTCATCACGGACGTTTGCTATGTATAGCAACCGTGCCATAGGTCTAGTTACACTAGTCACCCAATCTTTTCTTAGGACAAGCCTAGTAAACTAGGATGTAGGCTAACCTGGATTAGTCTAAGGAACAACTTGCATTTAGATAAGAATCATATAGCATCTTAGATGAAATCCTAAGATAATAAAATCCTCAACTTGAATTAAATAACTTCTCCTAAAACTGTTGAAACAGTCAGTCCCGTCTAGGTCGGTGTCTTAGTTGAGTTAGGCATAAGTAGCTTAGCTTAGGTGCACCGAACTACGTCGACTCTGATCCCAGTAAGGCTTGGGTACGTAGGCAGCTTGGATGTCTGATGGTATACCAACCGCGAGTCGGCTCCACAACAAATTGTGGTGTTTTGTATATTAATTTTCTTGTAAATGCTTAATCAAATCACTTAGGATTTTCTATGAAATTAGAATCTTAGGAGAACTTTCACTTAGATCGAATCCAGACAAATTAAGAAATCAAGATACACATTTAGGATTCACATTGAAACTAAATTTTAGGATGCATGTCACGTAGTTAGCACATTAACAGAGAGTTGAATGAGCCATTTAAAATGAATTTAAAAGAGTTAGCTTTTGGAATTGAAGACCGATTATCGGGCAGGAATGGTGCATATGGTGGATAAATCCCCATACCTTCCATTCTTGTAACCAGGTAGCGAGTCTAGATTTCTGGTTAATTTTGGGTCCTAGATCCCACATCTAGGTGGCGACTCTGTCAGTCTCTTTTGTGTGGAATTCGGATTGCCTTAGTGATCCCAAGTTCACATAAAAGATGAATTAAAATCAATACTAAAAAGCGCACGCCAATCGCGTGGGTACGAGAAACCAAGAGAAGGCGTGGCGGCTCGCGCCCCACCCATCTCGCGGGATCGGGTCCCACAGTTTGGCGACTCTGCTGGGGACCACCTAACTTCATTACAATTCCAAAGGATAACTCATTTGAATCTATTTTAACTGGCTCATGAAAACTCTATCTCTTATATACATGTTAGATTAGTTTGTATGCTTTATTTTCTCATCACATTCACTCCAACTTAATCTAACAAAACCTGAAGGCATCATAGATTGCGCAAACTTACTGCACACACTTACATCACTTGCATCTAAATTCTTGCATCTAAACTCTTGCATCTCACATGCACACACGTCCTATTTTAGGAACCCGGAGTGTTATCTAGCTTGGTTGACTGGGATTTCATCACCTGGTGCCTCTGTGCTAGAGAAGCATTCCACCCTTAGCCTAGTACCTTTATGGTACGTAAACGGATCTCTTGTTCACGTACTGATACGCGGGACACTGGTACAGTATATCGAATATGGATTCGCGCTAAGGGAACTCTTGGCCTTACCCCTAGATTAACCCACACATGCATGTAGTATACGAACACATGTGCATCACGTGTATGAGCCTAGTTTAGGATATCCTATCCATTGGTGTCTAGATTAGGCCGTGGTCCATCTTCCAATGGTCACGATCGGTCCTTAGATACACGAACAAAGTCATGAGTCGAGATTCGCTCTCCACTCCGATAGATTAGGATTAAGGTTGATGCCTTCAGGTAACACTGTTAAAATGTGCGAAGATTAAAAAACTTTCCCTTTGGGGTTAAGATATAAATCCCATCATTTCCAAAGATCTCATAGGATTAGTTATTCATGATCTATCCGTTGAAAGCAATCTTATGCTATCTCATCTAATCTTTTGATCGTACGTCTTTCGTTCTTCTGTCATACGATTCGATCGTATCTTCATGCCATCCCCTAACTGGCAGGAGCAGAATCTCACAATCTTTCGATTATGCAATCTCATGATCTGATCATACCTGGTCCAGATGATCCAATCTTGCTTGTACCCTTGGTCTCTTCCTCCTCTAGGGGCTGCCTTTTTCAAGATTATTTTGCTAAGTCCTTCAGAGTTCACTCTCATAATCCTTGAACTAGGGGCGTTCCCTGCGTGCTATCATGTCATCATTGTTGTGTTTATTTATTTTGAGGAACCATCACTTTACTTCCCATTCCTTATCTAGTCGTATCATAATTATCATGTCAATCATAGAAAGGAAAAATTCCCTGAGTGTCAAGCTTACATCTCGCGTTTATTGTTTCTATGTCAGGATTGTTCACTGCTGAAAATCCAGGAAAGCTTCTTGGGTTTGAATCTATTCGTGGCCAGTGAAGAAGCTAATTCCCCATTTTCTTTGGAAGTCTCTCTATCCACTTTTTCCTACCTATGGCAGATTCTATGGAAAATTTTCAACTCTTTCATGTCATAGAAACCCTGGCCCAGCTCGTCCAACAGGTGGAGGAATTGAAGGAAGAAAATCAATTCATCAAAGCTCAACTTACTGAGAAATTTGGTCCAACCACTGTTATTTCTAAGGGCAAAAATCCGAGCCTCTCCATGGTTATGGATTCGGAAGAACTAATTGTGAACCTCTCTAGACAAATGGCTGCGCTAACAGAAGAAGTTCATCAGATGAAGCAACAAATGCAAACCGGGTATTGTCAGTCCCAAGGTTCTGAACATTTCGCCGACAAAAATACCAAAGTCCAAGATGTTGTTACCGGAAACTCTGTCTCCCAGCACCAGCAAGATTATGTTGGGCCCTTAGTTCTTGAATATGACCAAGAGTCACCATCTGAAACTCCTAAAAAAGAATTCACTGATTTGCCTACCCCACGATCTGGTATCCTGAAAGGGTTTAGGAAAAAGGAAAAGGGAGTTAACTGGTCACAAGAGCCTATGGTAATCGAATATGATCAACCAAGACCTATACCTCAGCAAAAGCCAGGTAGGCAATTCGCCCCCCTCCCGCTTCCACCATCTGTTATATTGCAACAAGGGTTGGCTTTAGGTGATGTCTATTTACCTCGCATTAGGGATCCTCCCAATCCACTCCCCAGGACGTGGAAGGCAGATGAACACTGCGACTTTCACCAAGGATCAGGGCACACCACCGATCAGTGTATAACTTTGAGGCGTGTGATCCAAAAATTGATTGATGATTGCAAGCTATCATTCCAGCAAACGCCAAATGTTGTGTGGAACCATGCCGCACCATCGCCGGATAAGGCTTAGGCGCATCGAAGTTTGAGAAGCTCAGGTTTAGCTGCAGTAGAACAGGAAGAATCCAAAATTGAAAGTATCAGCCATAATGATGATTCAGAACGAACCAGCCTTCGCCGAGCCTTCAACGGCAAACAGTTGCAGCAGTTAAAGTTTTAGTCACTTACTATTTTATGTTGAGTCAGTCATCATGGTCAGTACAATTGTTGAGTCCGGTCTTACAGTTCAAGGTCAATGCCTAGTCCAGGCAAGTTATCTTCTGTTTCTCTTTTTATTTAGAGTTGTGAATCCTGAGCATGTTCAGGATAGGTCGTCAGATGTAATAGCTTTTTCTTTAAATAAAAATTTCAGTTCCAATAGTTCACTTGTGTCTGTTTCTTAAGTATGCTTCTAATCTTAAAATAAGACTCCCTCCTCAAATGAGGACAAAATTGACGAAACTCCACTTGAGTCACAACAATTACTTGAACAAGAGGAGGAGCGCCAATCCCATCCTTTCAAAGATGAAATTGAAGTGGTAAACATTGGCACTGAAACTTTGATTCAGTGAATGCCGATTAAAAGTACATTACCCTCTGAAGAGTGTGAAGAATTGATAAACTTATTTCAAGAATAAGAAGATTGTCTAGAAAAGCTACAACCGATACCAGGGGCAAGACATAGATAGAAAGCTCAAGAGAATGAAGAAAGTGAGAGACATATGCTATACAAGGGGCATAGAGTGGAAACAACTTTCATATTTCCAATCAATGACCTTGGTTCTCAAATTCATAGCATGAAGCCAACAAATTCAAGATAAGAAGTTTAAGAGCAAGCATTGAAAAGTGATCATCAGATATCAAGAGTTACAAATCCATAGATGGAGGATGTCAAAGAACAAGTTTCGCTCTATGAAAGTCGAAAACACATATTAGAATCTTGAAAGAAGAAGATCCATTATCTCTTACCTGGAAATGCCGTCAAACTCCGTGAAAAAAAAGAGAGAAAAAAATAATAATAATAAATAATCAGTACCAGAGGGACTCTAGTAACTTATATCGAGTCCCAATCTGAACATCGGAAGGCCTTCTTTGGCCGAACAAATCCCAGAATCATAACCCAATGTCAAAACAAATACCTGTTTGCAAACCCTTTGAGCCTGAATAAAATTTTCTTGAAAACCCATCAAACTAGGGGCATTCGCCCCGAACTACGTGAGACCTGATCCCTACACTAGGGTACGTAGGCAGCCCGGTTAAACCGAGTTCGGTCGATTCAAAAAAAGGAAAAGAAATTCAATCATTTCAGAAAAAAAAGAGGGACAAGTTCCAAAAGAAGATAAGTCAATTACTCCAGAAAGAAAAGAAAAAAAAGAAAAATCAATTAACCTTCAAATAATTTATCTTCAAACTAGGGGCACTCGCCCTGAACTACGCACGACCTGATTCCTACTCTGGGATACATAGGCGACCTGTTCACAGGTTCAGTCGAAATCTTTGTTAAACCTTAAGCCATTCTTTGAAAAGCCCTATCCTACCTATAAAGTCCTTCTGTACTCGAGCACAGGTGTGGGACCCGATCCCGCGAGAGGGGTGGGGCGCGAGCCGCCACGCTCTCTCTTGGTCTCTCGTACCCACGCGAATGGCGTGTGCTTTTTATTATTGATTTTAATTACCCAACCAAGCAGGCAGCAACCAAGCCATAGGGTGCAAACAAACGTGCAACCCAGTACCCATAAGGGCAGGGGTAAGCCGCCGAGCCTAGCAAGGTGTGATTTAATTCATCTTTTCCGTGAACTTGGGATCACTAAGGCAATCCGAATTCCACGCAAAAGAGAGTGACAGAGTCGCCACCTAGATGAGGAATCTAGGACCCATAATTGACCAAAAATCTAGACTCGTTACCTGGTTACGAGAATGGAAGGTATGGGGAGTTACCACCACATGCACCATTCATGCCCGATAATCGGTCTTCAATTCCAAAAGTTAACTCTTTCGAATTTCTTTTAAATGGCTCATTTAACTCTATATTAATGTGCGAACTATGTGACATGCATCCTAAGATCTAATTTCAATGTAATTCCTAAATGTGTATCTTGATTTTCTTAATTTGTTTGAATTCAATCTAAGTGAAAGTTCTCATAAACTTCTAATTTCATGGAAAGTCCTAAGTGATTTAATTACTTTTAATTAAAGGATTAATGTATAAAACCCCACTTATGTGTGGAGCTGACTCGCGATTGGTATGCCATCAAGCATCCAAGTTGCCTACGTACCCAAGCCTCACTGGGATCAGAGTCGACGTAGTTCGGTGCACCTGAACTAAGCTACTTATGCCTAACTCATCTAGGACACTGATCTAGACTGGATTGACTGTTTCAACAGTTTTAAGATAAGTTATTTAATTCAAGTTGAAGATTTTATTATCATAGGACTTCATCTAAGATGCTATATGATCCTATCTAAGTGCAAGACGTCCCTTAGACTAATGCAGGTTAACCTACATCCTAGGTAACTAGGTTTGTCCTAAGGGAAAATTGGGTGACTAGTGTAACTAAATCTATGGGACGGTTGCTATACATAGCAAACGCCCGTGATGAGGCTGGACTCCTAACTCTAGGACTCCCTAAAACCTAGGACACGACATGGCGTAAGTGTTCCTAAATAGGGCTCTAATGGTTCTTACGATGAAAACCGCAATCCAACGGTTCCGAAAGACATGGAGTGAGTTAGTTCAATTTGTTGAATTTGATGATTTTTTATTTCTGAAGATTTTCGATTCCTAAACATCTAAGGAATACCAAAGGCTCTATGGTTTGCAAGTTTCGGCCTCGAATTGCATCCATATAAGGGAATCATGCACTTTTCCTTTGCGCAATTTAATACTTAAGTTATAGCACCTTATTGCCTGGCATATTTATCAGGATTTTCGTGGATAGTAGACCTCGGAGCCAATAACATGCTATAATTTAAATACTCAAATTGTCAAGGATCAATTGCAATTGGGATACGATTATGTATGCATCCTTGCCATCTAAACTTATTCTAGTAGGGCCATTTTACAAAGGAAATTTAAGACCCCTAAGATTTCTGTTTTAGCGGCTTAAGGAATGAATGCATGATAGAAAATTAAAATTCCCTAGAAATTTTCATAATGATTTTGGTTAATTTCAATTTTTAATAGATTTTATCAATTTCAGATCACATGAATGATTTTAGAAATGAACTCATTGCAAACAAATTCGAAATAAATTGAAATTTCTACAGTAACAAGATATAAATGAATATAGCTTACTGGAAAACTTTTATAGATTTTTATATTAAGTTGCTATTAATTTTTGATTTAATAACAATGAGACCAGATTGTTAAAATTACAAAGAAACCCTTAGAAATAGAAATCTAAATAAATTGAAATTTCTGCAGTACGAAGATATGAATGAATATAGTACACTGTGAAAATTTCATGAATTTTAGATACGGTTTACCATCAATTTTAGATTTTTAAAGATTAAGACCAGATTATGAATTTACACGGCATCCCTTAAGAAAAAAGTTCCAAATCAATTGAAATTTTTACAGTAACATACTATTTGTAATATAAGACTACTATAAAATTTTTGAAAATTTTAATCATGATTTGATATTAATAAAAAACCTCACAAAATCTGGTTGTTTCAAAAGAAAATATTAAACGATATACCAAATAGAATCCTAAAATCATTAAAAATTCATGGAAAAATATATCAGCATCATATTATTTAACTACGAAATTTTATTAATTTTAGAACTTATTTGGTATATTTTCCATTTTTCTTCTTCAAAGAGATGTCTTTTCAGAGTTTTCTATTTTTTAAACTTGATTTTTGAGAAAATTATGACTTTGAAAGATGTCCTTTAACATTGTTCTGATATGATGAACACAAGAAAATTATAATATTCCAAGAAATAGATCATCCTAAGATAGCTGTTTTTTCCAATTTCTTAATATCCCGGTCATTATTTCAAATTAAATTTCAAACTTCACTCAAATTCTAGAAATCCATAGATCCAACGTTTGATCCAATCCAATAGTTCTTTTAGTCCCATTAAATAGATCATTGCATTAAATTTTGAGACGAATCGGACTTTAAAACACTCATATAAACCCAATTTTAAGCCAACCCATATATTATTGAATTAAATGAGCGTAAATACTAAAACCATGCAAAAATATGTAAAAAATACAGAATAATTCTAGAAAAATCTGAGAAGAGTACACCTACCTTTGGTATCGATCCAAGCCTAATCCGAAAGCACGAGAGTCCGCGGATGATGATTTGATGCCGAAATTCCGAGATTCGAATCCGAAAACTTCTCCCCAATATTTATGAAAAATAACCTGTTGAGAGGGGTGGAGAGAGTGATGTTGAGAGGTGGAGAGAGAGACGAGAGAGATGAGAATGAGAGAAAGCTTGAGAGACAAGAGAAAGCTTGAGAGATAAGAGAGATGAGAATGAGAGATTGAGACGCTACTATTGAGGGTGAGAATGAGGGATTGAGAGAGGGCTGTAAAGAGATGGAGAGAATGAGAGATTGAGAGATGAGAGAAAGCTTGAGAGATGAGAGAGCTGTTTTAGATAAGGAGAGACGAGAAAGCTGTTTGAGAGAGAGTTTGAGAGACGAGAGAGAGCTTGAGAGATAAGAGAGATGAGAATGAGAGATTGAGAGATGAGAGAAAGCTTGAGAGATGAGGAGAATGAGAGATGAGAGAGAGCTTGAGAGATGGAGAGAGAGATGAGAGAGAGCTTGAGAGATGTTGAGAGATGGAGAGAGAGATGAGAGAGAGCTTGAGAGATGTTAAGAGATGAAGAGAGAAATGAGGGAGAGCTTGAGAGATGTTAGAGAGCTTGCTGTTGGAGGGGAGAGAGAGCTTTGTGTGGAGAGCTGGTGTGTGGAGGGGAGCGAGAGCTTTGTGTGGAGAGCTGCTGTTTTTTTTTCTTTTTTGGAGAGACCCTCGCTGCTGTTCTCTTTTTCCTTTTTTTTTTCTTTTCCTCCTCCCTTTCTAACCTCCTCATAGCAACTTACTTATGGCAGCCACCTTCTCCAAAAAAAGTTGAGGAAGAAAACGGCAGTTGACCCCACACAGGTAGGGTGTTACCATTTTTTATTTACCAAAGAAGATCATCCAACCCTTTTATTTCAATATCATGCCATTTTGGTTGAAAACATTCCCAATCGATGTTCACACATATGTAAAGTGGGAATAGCTAAATTGTCTACCTTTCCTTTCACTCAGTAGTTTTACAAAAATAATATGATTTTATAAAAGAAAGAAAGCAATCAGGGAATGTTGCCTTTTAAGCAAGTGGCTTGCCAAAAGACTCATTGGTAATTCCCATAGGTTTGCCACCTTTCCATCTGATGATCCAAACGGTCCGATCAATCGACTATGATTCAAATGGGTTATGTCTCCAAATCAGCAAGCTTCCATTCACATGGGTAATTGCACATATTATATTCTAGCTTTCTATTTCAGCCCATAAACAATTTCCTCAATTTAGAATCCTGTATTGCATGGCTACTTCTCCTATTTAATGGTTGATATCCATTTATACTTTACATTCCAAGTCAACTCCCCTAAAGCAATTTAGTAATTATCTCACCACTTCCAAAAATTATAGATCGGTTTGTGCCTTCTTAAATCAAGAACACCATATGTATAATGTCTAAGAATATAAGGCACTTTGTCCACTACAGTCCAAACGAGTGATGTGAGCCTTCATTCTTGGGCAATTGTTATTTCTATATGGATTTCTAAATCATGACCGAATCATATAAACAGCATGAGAGGCCCCACTATACAAGGAGCATATTATGGCATCCAATTTAGCTTTTAAAATGATCCAAATCGTTCATTAGACAGGCCACGACACAAATTTCCATAGGATGATCCGAACCTGACTGATGGGCTACAATGCAAATTAGGTTGCGCCCCCCTGAACTATTCCCATAGACTGATCTGAACCGTCCAAATGATGGGTCATTTGACAATCTTGCCAGTTTAAATAATGAGCTACAAGGTGAATTGGTTGACCGCACCCTTAACCCCTTCTATAAGATGATCTTAGTCATACAAGAGATGGGCCACAATGTAGATTGGGCGCGCCTTGCAATCTTTGTAAGATGATCCGATCCATTCAACTCGGCACCTAGCGAACCCCATTGCATATTTGGCCAAAACATATATGGGTCCTTCATAAAAAATGATTTTCGACATAAGTTCAAAGTTCATGTTTTTCATGAAAATTAATACAGGGCACACCTGCTTGATCAAAATGCCCAACGTGGGCCACCAAATGGGTCCAACTTCTCTCTTGTTTAGGTTCTTGTAAACAACCCTCCTCAACACTTGGGGAAAAAATGCAAAACATGACAGAAATGATTGAAAAGATTGAGTAAATGTACGAAACGGACACAGAAACGTAAAACACTAGAAAACCGATAGAAAAACACTAACTTCTTTGTTGATTAAAGCGGAGCAAAATGGGGGTGTCTACAGCAGGAACTCTATTCTCTATATATATTCTCTGTAAAGACCCACCGTGTGATGCACGACAGAACAAAGAACACTAAATAATTCATAAAAAAAGCATAGAGATAAAGAAAACACAATGAAAAAAAATTTACAAAGTTTGAAGCTAACCAAAAATAAAGATCCCCATGTGTTATTTTAAAAAAGAAAAAGAAATTGTAGAAATTGTGAAGAAATAGGGAATGTAATAGTAAAAAAAGAGTGGAAGAGTTTGAAATTTTAAAGAGAAATAAGTTATCTTAGCTCTTTGTAACCTAACTATAAAGAATTTTTTTTTTTGAGTAAATCCATGGCATTAGACCATTAGCTATCTTGCTTGTATAGTAAACCCTATCCATTAGGGTTGTTCTCAACTCGAATTGAGGATAGAGGGACTATCCAAGAATAAAATAAAACCTTGCTATGACCTCAAACCATTTGGGTATTGTAACAACCTCAAACAACCAATTTGGAATAAGTCAATAGCAACGTTCTTTCAAAAAAGGAAGAGAAAATAATTGAAATTTTCTCTATGATGTGGATTGGGGATAACGGGTAAACCACATTGGCGAAGATGAAAATGATAGCTCCCTAAGATCGTGAAAAGAGATTGTAGTATTTATGAGACTGGCCAGACCATTCAAAAATAATAACAATAACAGATACTACCCTGATTCGGGAATATCATCAAACACATAAGGGGCAAGTCTTATTGGCTGCAGGAAAAAGTACTCATAATGAAATATCATTGCATATTCCAGATTTTCACTTGTGAAACTAATGGTGATCCCTATATCAGATTTACATATGGGCTACTCCACAGACTCCAAGTGGACCATCAGTGATTAAAACTTTAAAAGAGCAAATGACAGTCAATGATTAAAAGAAATAAGAAAGATGATAAAAAAGAAAAATGATTAGATTTGTGGGGTCGAAAAAAAATCCAGTTGGGCTTTGTATGAATAGAATTGTGTTAGATGATTAAAGAATGAAAAAAGGAAAATTAATCAAATAGTGGTTGGCGTTTGAGGACCCTTCTACCGATTAAAAGAGCCTACAAAGTTGGGAAAGAAGAGAGATCATTAAATTTGTGGGGCTTCTAAAAAACCCAGTTCGGAGGTTAGGACCATACTATGGAGATGACTTATGGGTTACGGTCTAACAAATGAAGAGTTTAGATCATCTTAATGAAGTGGTTCCAGTGTGCTTTCCAAGAAATACTGACATATCAATAGAGGCAATACTGGAAATGTGAAAGAAATGAAGTGGGTTCCAGTGTGCTTTCCATATTTTTGCTTATAAAAGATTATTTAAACCTTGTCAAAAAAAGTGAAAGAAATTACATTCCCAACTATATTCTATTTTTTTACCATTGATCAGATCAATTACCTAAAGAGGAAAGATTTTCAGTGAATTACACAAAAAAATTGAATACTTGTATGATCAACAAATACCGTAAAATAGAAACATATAAAAAAAGAAACATACAAATACAAAAGGTGAAAAATTGCAATCACAACTATATTCTATTTTGCACCATTGATCAGATCAATCAACTAAAGAGGGAAGATTTTTAGTGAATTACACCAAAAATTGGAATGCTTGAATAACCACCAAATACCATAAAAATTCAAGACGCTATCGGAGGGAAACCTACCCTGCCAATCCCCTAGATATAAAAAAAAAGAAAAGATTTGAATGTAAAAAACAACCAAATACAAAACGTATATGCTTTCTCGGGAAAAAGTGTTGTTGATATTAACGGGAAGGAGTAAGAAAATACAAAATAATAATAATCCAATAATAGGTTTTGGACTCACAATCAGTGGTCATAATCTTAAAGAACAGGGCCTAGGTCTTCCTAAATAAAAATTGAATAAGGTTGGTTCAAATTATTTTTTTTCTCGTGTAGAAAAAGGTAGGAAATTTTAGAAGAGTTTTCTCTGTCCAAACTTTAGTAGAAAACTCCTGCAAATAGGGACCTAGGCGTTGTTTGGATCAAGGAAAATAAAGTTATGGCAAATAGTAATTTTCATGGAAAAAAAATTTAGATATCTTTTTCTATGGGAAATGACTTTTTCAGAAGAAAAAAATACCATTGAAGTTACCAAGGACTCGAGAGAATAACAAATAAAAAAGGTTTTCATAACTTTGGGGGTAAATCCAAGGAAATCCTAAACCTCAATGTTGTACTTCACGCCCAAGCCCAAGTGGAAGTGGTCGACAATGACGAATGCCTTGAGGCGACTTCCGAAAACCCTAAAAAATATCAATCGAAAGACGAAGAGAAGGGTGGGGGGCAAAAAATAGATAAATAATATGTGGGAGAAGATTCAAGTAAAGGATAAGATAAAGTATAAGAAGGAAACCCTAGCTATAGTTTTGGATTTCACATCATTTGGGGGTTTATCGATGATCAGAACCCAGTGGGCGTAGGAGGAGACAATATCCATGACTACTGATGTAATACCTCCTCTATTAATCTTCATATTTCATGAGAAATTGGAAACAGAAAGGAGATGAATTCCTCATAAATGAACATTAATGAAGAACCGAAAAATGGAAGATGGGCCATTTCCCTCTCATCCTACTGTCCATTAAAGGAAAAAAGAAGAAGAAAAGTTATGGAAAGAGAAGACCTATTCTTTGCGTGGAGGAATGAGGAGAAGCGATGGTTCACTTACCAAAGAAAGAGCTTATTACTTTTTTGGCTTTTAGTTAACTACTATATGACAGCTGAGAAAAGATTTTTTAGAGACATAGAGAGATGAGAGATGCGCGAAGAGGAGAATCTGAGAGAGACGTATAGATGGGGTTTTCCTTTTCTATGTGTCGATTGCAAAGGTAAAACTACCCCAATCAAAAAATATATATCTGACTCGTGGGAGAGAAAGAGATCGACATGTTCAATGCACATAATTTTCAAAAAAAATATCTTTGACGCATTGAGAGAGAGGTGATAGGGGGGACGCGTGGGATTTGAGGGCACAGGAGGTATTTCAAACTTAAAGGCGTGGAAAGTTGTGGGCATACGAGGCATTCTCCTATTTTAGGTGAGGTGTTAAATTCACAAATTTTACAGAAAATAAAAAAAGCTGCCACTTTCCTCTCCGCTTATTATAGTAGATACTAGTAAGAAACCCCGTGCGATGCACGAGGGTACAAAAAACTTATGCTTCAAAACTGTTTCAGGAAGAAAATATTTATTCATAAAATCAAACAAAGATGAAAAAAAGACCGTCAATTCTTAAAATATAAACTTAAAAATAGAAATGAAAATGGGAATGATATCTCTGTTTGTCTTATCTTAAAAAGAGCAAAGAAAAGGTTCATTTAACATAATTAACATTGACATGGGAATTTGTAAAAGGCTGTATTTAAATATGGGCCAATTGGTGCAATATCTAAGATTATCAGTCTACTGATCAATCTTCTTTCGGTCCTTTTGAAAGTGAACCGTTGTCTGTCCCGAAAAAAGCAAATGATTCTTCAAATCCTAATGAAATTCCATTAAATATATAGGATTACTACATATCCAAAAATTAGAACCTACGTTTTTATCCAAATAAATAAGTAGAACAAAATGGAATGAATGACCCTTGATAATCTTTTAACCCTTCAAAACTTGAAGAATAAATTCACAAACATATACAAATTCAGAAGAAGTGAAAAGATAAAAGCAACATATAAAGAGGTATTCTATTCCTTAATAGAAACTAATAGAATTTCATATAAGAGTATGTCCTTTCTTTCACCTCATTAGGCATGCCATCGATTCTCAACCACATATCTCTGTTGATCAATATAATTCTTATCTCTGTAAAAGTTGGAAAATTCTAATATGGCAACATCCTACATGCACAATATAGGGAAATCAGATTCCAGATCATATAGAATGGTTGTAGAAGATTCACTAAAAATAAAATGGCAGAAAAGTAGAGGCAATTAGTATGTGTTCTGTCATCAAATCATGATGCAAGCTAGTGGAAATAGGTGGATTAAATCCAAGAGTCTGTGTTTAGAAGGAGATTTTCAGCACAACATTGTTTTATAGTGGAATTACAACACCAAGAACCAATATAGGTAATCTAAAGACCATAAGCTCCAATGGATTTAATTCCAACATAATTACCATTGAATATAATTTATGCCACCATCAAACAAAAATCTAAAAAAATAGGGCCTTACAAATATATGGAATTAGTTTCCTGTTTTCCTGCTCCTTGATGACAATTTGTTATGTTGAACAATAAAGATGTTAGATGAAAAGGATATAATCTGTTTTGAATAGCTTGAGAAGTAAACATAAAAAATTAAAAAGACGGAATCGGGAGAGAGCACACCGTTTTGTAGGAACAATTGGGTGATGCAACACAAAAAATGGAACCCAAGAAACCAACTAATCAACGACCCAATTCATACAACCTTTTCATGATGGGTTTCTTTGTGGCATTTCATTGAAATTATGGCACTATCAAAAGATGGTTTATAACCAGCTATGAAAAGAAAATCACCAATGCAATATAAGTAAACATGGATTCTTAAGTGCTCATCACCACCGAGCAGATAGAAAGGAGCCCATTACACCATATCTACCACATTCATTATTTTCTTTTTATAAAGAAATGGGTTTTTTTTTCACAAACCCACTAAGTAAAATCTACCCTAACCAATTTCCCCATTCTTGCATATGTTATGCCAAATCTCCAAGACTCATAACAGTTGTAGTGCCTAAATATTGTCCATAGTTCACTGAACCCTATAGAAGGGACCCGCTAGATTGTGAAATTGTGATAGAAAAGTTAAAAATGAAAAACAGGAGTGCAAGCATAAAAAACAATAGCCTCTGAATATGGTTTCCCTATAATTATTTGATTTTCTAGAAAGGTCCCTGCTCATTAGATTGTAAATCGGCAACCATATGCCTGCCACTTTTATTCATGAAAAGCGCTCGTCGATCATATGGCAGTTTTGTAACAAATCTTTCGAATGAGAGTATGCAACCTTTGCCATTCTCAAACTCAACCTCATAAGACCACACATATTTCATTTTCTGCAATCCTGTACGAATTCAAAAGCCCGACAAAAAAACAAAGGAAAAACCAAAGAAAGACCAAACATCAAATCCCTCATGTAAAGTGATAAGATGGCTTACTCTTCACTTGATCAAAAAGTGGGCTTGGTGCCACTATAAATAAATTCTCAATCAAAACATTTCATAGGGTACTTAGAATGGATACTTATTTTGTAAAGAAATTCCAATAAAATAAACATCACATTTGCAAATAAGAATTGCATACAAAGAAGCCTTCAGAGAGCATTTACCTAATTGAATCAAGGCCCATCCGTTCGAAAATCTGGTGAAAAGCGAAAGGTAATGACTAGAGAGAGTGCAGCCAAGAATATAAGAGAGAAAAAGTTTCAGCAAGGCATAACTATTTCCAGTGGTTTTCATGTCCATAAAGAAATGAAGAACGGAGAACATTTGTTGCTGCAAAAAATTTATGCCAGTGGTTGGATAACTCCATTAACTAATCGGAAATAGATGGGATATTTGGTTAACAAATGGAAAAACTCAAAAGGAAATCAGGAAACCCTAACCCCAATCTGGAAATTTTATGGAGAAATGTAAGCCCAAGGGCTCATCTTCTTACCTTGTTTTGATGATTAAAAAACCCAAATTGATTAGTTCTTTATGGACTAATAGTTTGCCTTGAGTGTTGTGCTATAGACAGGTAATTCACAGGTCAAACCATGCTAGCACATACCATTGATGGCCTAAGCTTGAAGATGAACCAAACAATGAAAACAGGAGCTAAAGCACACTTGGACAAACCATACCTTGGAGGATCTACCAAGGAGAAGCTCAACATCATCCACATCAAGCATTTGGACAATCAGGAAAAATCAATGAAGGCCAAAGCTGGAGGATCAATAAGCAATGCAAAGGACAAAAGAGCTTGAACCAAATGGTGGCATCATCCTTGGATGGTGGCATCATCCTTGGATGGTGTCAAAGAAAGAAGTTCAACTTTGAAGATCCCAAAGCAAGCCAAGCATCACATTGAAGATCAAATGAAGAATGGCTCAAAAGAAGTTCAAGAGAGTACTTAGAATTGTACTATGTATCTCATTTCTCTCTTATGTTTTCTCTTGATCAAGGCACACTTTTAAATCCCCTAAATATGTTTAAAAATAGTTTTTCAAAGAGACTATAACACACCCTAATTGGACTTAACTGGACTATGATTGACCCTAGTGGTGTCCACACTTTGTTGGACCCATAGCACAATCAATTCAAAGTATAGGACCCATGACCATGGCCCAAGTCCCTGAATTTTTAATTGTTAAAATGGATTTTCAAATAGGGTCAGTTAACCGGGGTTCCACGGTCAACCGCGGTAAGGTGCCTGGAAGTCCAGCACCTACCGGAACATAGCGGGCCAGTTGACCGGGACCTCCCGGGTGACCACGGATGTGTTTTTGAAAATTCAGAAACAATCCAGCATGGTCGGGCCGGTCGACCTCCATAAGGCCGGTCGACCGCGTATAGGAACCTGGACAAAAATAAAAATGTCCAGGTTGCTCTCGGCGGACAACCGCGACACCGCTGGTCGACCCGGCGCTATTGAAATTCAAAATAAAAAAGGAGCGCCAGATGACGGCGGGTGACCGAAACACCCTGGTCGACCGCGATGGTCTGGAAAAGTATCCGTTGGGGCTGAAACGGCTAGTTCCTTTTTGGTCTATTTTTTACCATTTTGCCCCCAAACGGTCATATTGAGTTGGAGGGCTATTTATACCCATCATATGGGTCTAAACATTGATGATGAACATATTCCAACTCTAAGAGACCCTTGAAATTCACTTGCCACTATGTTTGGGTAAAATCTCTCACCAATCCCTTGTGCCTTGATTTGGAGAAAATCTTTTGAGATTGGTTTAGGCATCACTTGTATTCATCTTTGAGGGTATATTAGGAGCTTCATTGTGCATTGTAGCATACATAGAGGCAAAGCTATTTTTTTCTTCTTCATGTGTATCGGTGGCGAGGGCATCCGTATTTAATTTCCTCCGGAGTGCGCTTAGTTCTGGCGGTGTAGGAGAGACGGGTGTAAAGGTGGCAAGGGCATCATCATTTAATTCCCTTGGGTTGTAAAAGCCTCGGAGCCGGGTGTAGTGGAGGTCTCAATAGTGGAAATCCTCAAGTGCAACCTTGAGAAGAGTAGAGTAGGCCGTTGGCCGAACCACTATAAATCTTTGTGTCACTTATGGTATTTCTCTTTCTCTCTCACCCTCTCACTCTTTTATTTGTGATTGCATTTTTACATATTTAGAATTGAGTGAGTAGTTAGCATTTTGGTTTTGATTGAATAATTGTACCTTACTAATTAGGCTATTAATCACTTAATTAAGTTTGCTAATCAACAATGGCTTTGAACTTATATTAATTTGTAACATTATTTTTAAGTTCAACTATTTCAAACTTAATTAAACGAGGGATAAAACTAGGGTGAAATTGGTAAAAGTTTTTTAAAAGGTAAAAGTTTTTATAAACATACTATTCACCCCTCCTCTAGGCTGCCAAACTGGGTTACTCTTTGGATTTCAATTGGTATCAGAGCTAGGGCTCTTGAGTAACCATAGCCGGTTAAGAGCCAAAAGATCAAATCTTTTTTTGGCAACTTAAATTGATGGGATCTAGACTACTTATTTATGATGGATCGGATTATGGATCATGGGTGATCCATATGAAGACATATCTTAAAGGTCTAGAGAGAGATTTGGTAAAGATAATAGAAAATGGTTTTGTTCTAAATGCTAAATCTAAAAGCTTAAATAAATATAACAAAAAATTATCTTTACTAAACACTAAAGTGTAAACACCCCCATTTTGCTATACTTTAAAAGGCAAAAGATTTGGTAGTTTGTCAAGTTTCGAGTCAGTATTCCACCTAAGATTAAGCATCTGTGCATTTTATGGTAGATTTTGCCTCGTTGAAGGAATTCTAAGGTTGATTCGCGATCCTAAAGATTTCTAGGGTGTTCCAATGGTATCTAGAAGATGAAAATTCAAGTTTCCAACCAACTGAAAAAAACCTGTTATTTTTAGAATTTTTTGGGTTTTCCTCAATTTTGCCAACTTTTACACTACAGGGGTAATTTGGTCATTCCCGATGTGTCTCGTTTGACGCCTGAGTTATATTTGAGAAATCTTGAGTGATTTTACAAATTTTGAAAAAGCTGCTATTTTTAGAAACTCATGGGGCTTCCACATTTTCATCATCTTATGGATATTTCAATCATTTCTCAAATATCCAAAACCATCTTGAGGGTACGGCTGATGGATTAGGAGTAATTTATTAAGATTTGAAAAACCAGCTAAATTTAGATCTCTTAAGATTTTGTCTTAATCTTGTACTTCGGGGATATTTTAGACATTTTCAACATATCATATTGGGTCCCTAATTTGTGTCTAAGAAATCTTGAGTTCGTTCATAAATTTTTGGAAATCTGCTATTTTTGAAATTTCTCAGGGTTCTCCCTAGTCTCGCCAAATTCTAGCACCTTGGGGTAATTTGGTCTTTCCCTGTGTAATTCTTTTGATCCCCGAAATATGTCTGACAGATTATGAATGATTTCCTGAATTTTGGAAAACCTGCTAAATTTAGAATTTCTCAGGGGTTTCGCTTAATTTGGAAATTTTGAGTGTTGAGGGCATTTTGGGTATTTTCAGGGGATACCAAATGATCCTGTTTAATAGCTCACCGAAATGACCCAATTTTAAAAGTTTCTATTTTTGAAGTTTGACAACAAAGACTTTCCATTTTTAATTTTTCCCTTTAGGGGTGAACCAATCTGAGGGTATTTTGGTCGCATTTGGATGTCTAACAGTCAAATAGGGGCATTTTGGTCCGAAAAGTTATTTTCCAAAAAAGATGGTCCGATCATGTGTGAGGGATGCACCATAAATGTCAAATGGGTTGGGTGCATATATAGAATGTTGAATTTAGAAATATTTTCTTGAATTTTTACGGAAAAATCCGAAACCCGTGTGAAATGGCCCATTGGGCTAAAGCCCGCAAAGATCGAGCTCATGTGGGTTAACCCATATGGGTCAACCACCATGGTGGGCGCCCCACATGGCTGACCGACATGAGTTGAGCACCCAACCCTGATGATGTCACAATGGTGACATCATATTTGTTAAAAGAAAAATAAAAAGAATAAAAAAAGAAAAGATGGAAAGAAGGAAAAAATGAATGATTGCTTAAAAAGGTTTTCTTCCAAAGAAGCAATGTGGAATGAGAATAGCATATCTTGATTGACAAGAAATTAAGATTGGAATCAAATCAAATTTGAAAACAAGAAATAAAGAAAGGAAGAGGGGAAATTGGAAGCAAGCCAAGAATGGGAGCTCTCATATTGGAAACTACTATTTCTCTCTTAACCCTAGCTTTTTTGTATAAAAATCAAAGCAAACAATCAGAGAAAGGATTAAAAAAAAATACAAATTCGTCCTTTTCATCTCTCCTCCCAAGAAAAAAAAGAGAGAAAGAAACCTCTTATCTCTTGAAGTGTGTTCATCTCTCTCAAAGGTTCTTCACAAAAGGGATTCTTGAATTTCCTTTTCTTCTTCAACAAATCACACATCAAGGATCTTTGGGGTGTTTATTGGGTCTTCTTCATCATATAAAAGGGTGTGACAAAGCGTATACCTCGGATCTACGCACCTTAGAGACAAGGAGCGCGATCAACGGTAGGATCTTTATCTTTGTAATATCAAAAATACAAAAGCATGCTAAGGTTTTACTTTTGATAAATCAAATCGATGAATGTTTCCTTGAAATTCCAGTATGTTATATATAGATTATAAGTTTTCAAAATCCAAAATTTCACCAAAAAAATAATTTTCCTCCATTTAATAATGATTTTCTTTCGTTTTTTATTCAATATGGATTTAAATCGGATTATCAAAGCAAGTGTTTGAAAATGTGGGTTTCTTTAAAAATTAATATTTTTTGGGATTTCTATAAAATAAAATACTGCTGGAAACTTAATTTCCAATCGCAGTTTGGCCATTTTAATTTTCATTCTATTTTTCAAAAAAATTTCCCCGAAAGGGGTTATTTTTTGATGAACGAAGCCAAAAGTATATCAAACCATGTCCAAAATTTGTGAAATCTTGTTCCCAAACCAATTTTTTGATTTCCAGACCACCCAAAAATTTTCAGATTTTTTTGAATTTGTTTAATCCGGTTTTAAATTATTTTAAATTGCGGTCATTTTTAATAAATATGAAAGGGTTTTAAAAATTGATGAAACTCTCCAGAATTAATGTTCAATAATAAATTGAATTTCTCATGAAATTGGTTTTTTGAAAAAAGGTTTTTTTATTTGTTTTCTACTAGTTTCTTCGTTTTACGTGTCGTAATTCTCTTTTATATTAAATTAATAAAATTTCGAATATTTTTCCTACAAAGCAGTAGTTTAAAATGTTAAAAAGATTTTACAAAGGTTTAATATGATTTCACAATTTTCTATTAAAAAAACGGGTTTTAATTCCTAGGAAACGAAATCTCATTTTTATTCCAAAATCAATTTTCTGGAGGAGCATTAATTATTAGGTCTTGAAATTTTGACAGTAAATCATATAACATATTTTATATCTATTGAAATTTGTACATGATTTTAGGATACCATTTAATCTACTTTTAAATTGATTCATTGATTTTATCCAAATTTTGTGTGAATTTTAATTGGCATCAAATCTTGATAAACGCCTTTGAAATTTTTACAGTAGTCTCAGACCATATTTCTATCTATACTGTAAATGTTTTACTTAATTTAAGATTTGTATGCTATGATTTGATGTGTTAATTTACAATCGGACCTAAATTTTGGAAATTCGGAAATTGATAGCAACAATTATTCCAAATTCATGAAACGCTTCCAGTAGTTTAAACTTATTCATATCTTGTTATTGAAAAAGTTACAATGAATTTGGAGTTTGATTGCTTAGGGTTACTGTGTAATCCTACCAATCTGGTCTTAATGTTAATAAATCACAACTTAATAGCAAATCAACACAAAAGTCAGTGAAAACTTTCAAAAACTCCTAATTTCTCATCATTTATTTAACCTTAAAAATATTTGAAACAGAAACCCTAGAGGTTATAGATTCCCTTTGTAAATTGACTATGCTGTGACGGTTTAACTGCCGAGATCGCATTCATAATCGTATACTAATTGTGATCGTTCCTGCATAATTTGAGCATGTAAATTATAGTATGTTGTTGGCTCCGAGGTCCACTGTCGACAAAAATCTTGAGAATCATGCCAGGCAATAATATACTATAATTTATGTGTTAAATTATACAAGGATTGAGAGCACGATGCCCTTCCATGGATGCAACTCAAGGCTGAAATTTGCCAACCATAGAGCCTTTGGTATTCCTTAGATGTTAGGAATCGAAAATCTTTGGAAAATTAAAAATTATTTACTCAATAAATTAAGATCATTAGATAGAGCTTTTGGAACCGTTGGATAACAGTATCTCTTCGTAAGGACCTTTAGAACCAATTAGGAACAGTTACCTCGCATTGTGTCCTAGGTTTTAGGGTGTCCTAGAGTTAGGAAGTTCAGCCTCATCACAACTGATTGCTATTATTAGCAATTGAGTCATAGATCTAGTTACACTAATTACTTCTTTTTTCCCATAGGACAAGCCTAGTTACCTAGGATTTAGGTTCACCTGCATTAGTCTAAGGGATGTCTTGCACTTAGATAGGACCATATAGCATCTTAGATGGAGTCCTATGATAGTAAAATCTACTAAACTTGAACTAAATAATTTCTCTTAAACTGTTAAAACAGTCAATCCAGTCTAGATCGGTGTCTTAGATGAGTTAGGCATAAGTAGCTTAGTTCAGGTGCATCGAACTACGATCGACTCTAATTCTAGTGAGGGTGGGATACGTAGGCAACTTGGATACTTGAGTGGCATACCAAGCTCGAGTCGGCTCCACACATAAGTGGTGGGGTTTTGTATATTAATCCTTAAATTAAAAGTAATTAAATCACTTAGGACTTTCCATGAAATTAGAATTTTAGGAGAACTTCCACTTAGATTGAATTCAAACAAATTAAGAAAATCAAGATACACATTTAGGAATTATATTGAAATTTGATCTTAGGATGTGTGTCACGTAGTTCGCACATTAATATAGAGTTAAATGAGCCATTTAAAAGAAATTCAAAAGAGTTAACTTTTGGAATTGAAGACCGATTATCGGGCAAGAATGGTGCATGTGGTGGTAACTCCCCATACCTTCCATTCTCGTAACCAGGTAACGAGTCTAGATTTCTGGTCAATTATGGGTCCTAGATCCCTCATCTAGGTGGCGACTCTGTCACTCTCTTTTGCATGAAATTCGGATTGCCTTAGTTATCCCAAGTTCACAGAAAAGATGAATTAAATCACACCTTGCTAGGCTCGGCGGCTTACCCCTGCCCTTATGGGTACTGGGTTGCACGTTTGTTTGCACCCTATGGCTTGGTTGCTGCCTGCTTGGTTTGATAATTAAAATCAATAATAAAAAGCACACGTCATTCGCGTGGGTACGAGAGACCAAGAGAGAGGAAGGCGGCTCGCAGGCCATTCCTCTCTCACGGGATCGGGTCCCACAGTTTGGCGACTCTGCTGGGGACCACCTAACTTCATTAAAACTTCAAAGGATAACTCATTTGAATTTAATTTAACTGGCTCATAAAAACTCTATCTCTTATATGCTTGGTAGATTAGTTTGTTTACTTTCTCATCACATAATACTCAAACTTAATCTAACAAAACCTGAAGGCATCATAGATTGCGCAAACATATTGCACACACTTACATCAGTTGCATCTAAACCCTTGCATCTCACATGCACACACATCCTATTTTAGGAACCCGGAGTGTTATCTAGCGTGGTTGACTGGGATTTCATCACCTGGTGCCTCTGTGCTAGAGAAGCATTCCACCCTTAGCCTAGTACCTTTATGGTGCGTAAACGGATCTCTTGTTCACGTACTGATACGCCGGACACTGGTACAATATATTGAGCACGGATTCGCGCTAAGGGAACTCTTGGCCTTACCCCTAAATTAATCCTCACATGCATGTAGTATACGAACACACGTGCATCACGTGTATGAGCTTAGTTTAGGATATCCTATCCATTTGTGTCTAGGTTAGGCCGTAGTCCATCTTCCAATGGCTACGATCGGTCCTTAGGTACATAAACAAAGTCATGAGTCGAGATCCTCTCTCCACTCCGTTAGATTATGATTAGGATTTATACCTTCAGGTAACCCTTGTCAAAATTTAAAAAGATTAAAAAACTTTCCCTTTGGGATTAGGATATAAATCCCATCTTTCCCAAGATCTCTTAGGATTAGCCATTCCTGATCTACCTGTTGAAAGCAATCCTATGCAATCTCATCTTTTGATCATGTGTCTATCATTCGCCTCTTGTGGGATTCGATTATGTCTTCATTCGCTTTCTCAATTGGCAGGAATTGTGTCTCAATCATTTGATTGTGCAATCTTGATGATCTGATCGTACTTATACCCTTAATCTCTTCTTACTCTAAGGGCAACCTTTTTCAAGAATATTTTGCTAAGTCCTTTAGAGTTTACTCTCATGATCCTTGAATTAGGGGCATTTCCTTATACGATTTCATCATTATTATGTTTTGGTCATTTAGGATTCATATTATTGTCCCAATTACTTGCTTACTCCATAATCTTTTTCAGTCATTGAAAATCCGATATAGGGGGTCCCAAGTTGAATTATAAATGGCAACTATGAGGAGGGAGAATACGGTTGTTTAAGAAAACTAGAATTTACCAATTTGAAAAACTTAAACCGATTAAGAGATCAAAAACAATATTTTAAGCATACAAGTTAAATCTAATGGTGCAATGCAAATGAAAGAGCAAAGAGATAGAAAGAGTGCACCCGAGATTTAAAGTGGTTCGGTCCTCAAACCCGAGGCCTACTCCACTCCACCAACCAAACCCGTTGATGGCTTCACTATTTGATCTTCTTAACCTTGGCGAAGATTGGTGCCAATTACAATTGCTTTAACCTTGGTGGCAATCCTCACCACGGAGAAAAAGGGCTCCGCTTCTCCGAATACTCGCCCGAATACAAATCTTGAAAGATGAAAGAAAGAACTAAAAAATCCCTTCACAAGGGTTACAAAAGATGTACAATTGAGAGCCTATGATCCAAATCCTAGAGTTGGTGATGAGAGGCACAATTGAAGCTTGATTCACTCTTGGGTATTCAAATGAAGTTTAAGAGTGTTAGGATTGATAATTTGTATGATTAGAACACCCATATTTATAGGAAAAACAAAATATGACCGTTCAGTGGCATTACGGTAATTCCAGCAAAATTCCAAACGGCTCTTTTTCAGACCGTTGGAGTGTTCTCGGAGTTCCGAGAAAAAATCTCGGAGTTCCGAGAAGCCTCACAGAAATTGGAAAAAGTCTTCTGGACCATTTCTCGGAGTTCCGAGAATAATTCTCGGAGTTCCGAGAATTCTCGGAGTTCCGAGAAAAACTCTCGGAGTTCCGAGAAGCCTATGCAGAGCAGATTTTCAATTCTGTTTTTGGGCTTCCAGTTCTCAACCAAGATGTGATTGCATGAGGGTTCCAAGGTGTTGGAACTCCACAAATACAATCACTTGTTTATTTAGGGTGTGTGAGATTACTTTAATTATGCCTCTAGAAACCTAATCTAGGTTTGGATCAATTACATTTAAGAAATGGTCTTCAATATTAATTTCTTCATGTCTTCAAGTCTTCATGACTTCTTGCTTGATGACTTTGGCCTTCCAATTAGTGGTCCAATGTGGGCTTCTTGGCCTTCAATCCAAGCATCCTTGATCTTACTTTATCAAGATCTACAACTTAGACAATCAAACACATTAGTGATAAATGATCACTTGTGTATTGGAATCATCAAAACAAGATGGGAATGCCAAGGTAAAAACCATTGGGCTTACAATCTCCCCCTTTTTGATGATGACAAGCACAAGAGATTTACAAATCAAAGCATATACTCTTTTCACATTTTTCTTACACTAGAGACTTTACTCTAGATTCTTCTCCCCCTTTGTCATCAACAAAAAGAAGGGGTAAGAAAAACAAGGGTTTAAAATTTACAATTTTACTCTAGATTCTTCTCCCCCTTTGTCATCAACAAAAAGAAGGGGTAAGAAAAACAAGGGTTTAAAATTTACAATTTTAAAGCTCCCCCTTTTTCAAAGAAAAATTCAATTTTAACTCCCCCTAGTTAAAATAATTTTACAATACAAGAGGGGTTATCAAACAAAACATACAAATGAAATATATTCAATTTTAAGTTCAAAAAACCCCTAATCTACACAATATGAATATCATCATATGGGGGTTTTGGGAACCCAAGATTTCTTGGTCCCACATCTAGCCCTACTCTTGGATGCACATTGGAATTGGTAATGACCATTCATTCCACAAAAATGGCATCTAACAAGAGGGTTAGATACACTAGTCCTATCATGATAAGCATGTTGAGGTCTAAGACTAGTTTTACTTAGGATTATGTCAATAATTTTATTTCCATTTAGAAATCCATGTAAGCATAATCTAAGTCTCTCATTTTCATTATGAAGATGGGATGTTTGAACTAAAAGCTCATTTCTTTCATCTTCATAAGAATTGGAGGAGCTTGCCATATTTTGAAATTTTAAAAGTTGGCAAGTTTTCTCATCCAAGCTACCCTTAAGGGTATTAATCTCAAGTTTATGATTTTCAAGTGTAACTTGTTCTTGAGATATGGAAGAAGATAAATCACTTTTCAAAAATTCAAGTTCTTTTTCTAACTTTAAAATGGATTTTTTAAGAACTTTGTTTTTGGAAATTTGGGTATGCAAGGTTTCACATAATTCATCATAAGGTATGCTATCACTTTTACTACTAGATGAAGAATATGAGGGGTTAGAGTTTACCTCAACTTCATGGGTGATTGTCATGAAGCAAAGATCATCTTTTTTATTTTCTTCCCCTTCACTTGAGCTTTTGCCCGATGTGCTTAACGCATCCCAACCGGCGGCAAGAGCCTTATGCTTCTTCCAATCCTTCTTACCCTTGTACTTAGAGGAAGTTGATTTTAGAAGTGGACAATCCGGTCTTTTGTGTCCAATCTTCTTGCAATTGAAGCATCTTAAGGCTCTTTCAACATCACTTTCCTCTTTCTTCTTCTTATCTTTCTTATGCTTCTTTCTCCACAAGCTCTTGAATCTTCGTAAGGCTTCTTCTTCGTCACTATCCGCTTCACTTGATGAGTCTTCCTTGGAAGCCTTGAGTGCTAGGGATCTAAATTCCCTCTCCTTCTCCTTTGGCTTCTTTTCCTCTTGTCGGCTAGTAAGGAGCATCTCATGGGTGATGAGAGATCCTACAAGCTCCTCTATGGTTAGAGTCTTGAGATTTTTTGACTCTTGAATCGCGGTCACCTTTGGATCCCAATGGGGAGGAAGGGACCTAAGTAACTTACTCACAAGCTCATCGTTAGGATAAGATTTACCAAGATTAGCTAGTTCGTTAGAAATAATAAAAAAACGAGTATACATTTCCGAAATACTCTCGTTTGGACTCATTCTAAACATTTCATACTTGCTCTTTAACAAGTTTATTTTGGAATCCTTGACTTGTGAAGTTCCCTCATGGGTAGTTGCAAGGGTATCCCAAATAGTCTTGGCGGAATCAAAAAGAGCAACTCTATTAAACTCCTCGGTAGCTAAGGCACAAAACAAGGAATTTATTGCTTTGTAGTTCAAATTAGCTTGCCTTTTCTCTACCACATTCCATTCTTCAAAAGGATTGGAAGGTACATTGTATCCATTTTCAACAATGTACCAAAGTTCCACATCTATCGAAAGAAGATAGATGCGCATCCTTGTTTTCCAATGTCCATAGTTTGACCCATTGAAGAAAGGAGGTCTAGTTGTGGAATGGCCTTCCGGAAGTCCGGTTCCAATTTGGTGTGCCATTTCACAATTAGAAGTTGCCAAATAAAATCTTTCCCTAGTTAGATTTTGAAATAACTTTTACAAAAATTTTAAAATCTTTTAAGAGCCAAGGCTCTGATACCAAGAGAAAATCCGATATAGGGGGTCCCAAGTTGAATTATAAATGGCAACTATGAGGAGGGAGAATACGGTTGTTTAAGAAAACTAGAATTTACCAATTTGAAAAACTTAAACCGATTAAGAGATCAAAAACAATATTTTAAGCATACAAGCTAAATCTAATGGTGCAATGCAAATGAAAGAGCAAAGAGATAGAAAGAGTGCACCCGAGATTTAAAGTGGTTCGGTCCTCAAACCCGAGGCCTACTCCACTCCACCAACCAAACCCGTTGATGGCTTCACTATTTGATCTTCTTAACCTTGGCGAAGATTGGTGCCAATTACAATTGCTTTAACCTTGGTGGCAATCCTCACCACGGAGAAAAAGGGCTCCGCTTCTCCGAATACTCGCCCGAATACAAATCTTGAAAGATGAAAGAAAGAACTAAAAAATCCCTTCACAAGGGTTACAAAAGATGTACAATTGAGAGCCTATGATCCAAATCCTAGAGTTGGTGATGAGAGGCACAATTGAAAGCTTGATTCACTCTTGGGTATTCAAATGAAGTTTAAGAGTGTTAGGATTGATAATTTGTATGAGTAGAACACCCATATTTATAGGAAAAACAAAATATGACCGTTCAGTGGCATTACGGTAATTCCAGCAAAATTCCAAACGGCTCTTTTTCAGACCGTTGGAGTGTTCTCGGAGTTCCGAGAATAATTCTCGGAGTTCCGAGAATTCTCGGAGTTCCGAGAAAAAATCTCGGAGTTCCGAGAAGCCTCACAGAAATTGGAAAAAGTCTTCTGGACCATTTCTCGGAGTTCCGAGAATAATTCTCGGAGTTCCGAGAAAAACTCTCGGAGTTCCGAGAAGCCTATGCAGAGCAGATTTTCAATTCTGTTTTTGGGCTTCCAGTTCTCAACCAAGATGGGATTGCATGAGGGTTCCAAGGTGTTGGAACTCCACAAATACAATCACTTGTTTGTTTAGGGTGTGTGAGATTACTTTAATTATGCATCGAGAAACCTAATCTAGGTTTGGATCAATTACATTTAAGAAATGGTCTTCAATATTAATTTCTTCATGTCTTCAAGTCTTCATGACTTCTTGCTTGATGACTTTGGCCTTCCAATTAGTGGTCCAATGTGGGCTTCTTGGCCTTCAATCCAAGCATCCTTGATCTTACTTTATCAAGATCTACAACTTAGACAATCAAACACATTAGTGATAAATGATCACTTGTGTATTGGAATCATCAAAACAAGATGGGAATGCCAAGGTAAAAACCATTGGGCTTACAGTCATTGAGAAGAAACACTCCATGAATGTCAAGCTCATATACCTCGTGTTCATTGTTTCCTTGACAGGAAGTTGGCACAATAGTTAAGTCTACCACTCCTTGGGTTCGAACTTCTTCACGGTTGGAGAGAAAATCTGTCTCTCTACCACCCTCTGTGAGAACTCCGGCGTCCCCTTTTTTCTCCTCACCCATGGCAGAAAACCAAGAGAATCCTCCGCTCGCTACTGTTGCTGAAACTCTTGCCTTAGTTCTCCAGCAATTACAAGAGATCAAAGATGAAAATCAGGCTATCAAAGCCCAACTTGCTGAGAAACTCGGGTCATCACCTTCCAGTTCTAAAGGTAAAGAGCCCATGCACCATACAACTACTTCTGCAGCACCAGCCCAGCCAACGTTCATCCCTATCCCAGATAAAACTGAAGAAGAGTTTGAAAAAAAGCAGTACAACGAAGATCACAGTAAACTTCCTCAATCGATGGATGATAGGTTGGTTATGAAAAAATTGGACAGTCTTACCAAGCAGGTTCAAGATATACAATGTCACGATCAAGGAGGTTTCAATCCGAGTGACCTCACATTGTTCCCTGAAATCCGTCTCCCGGCAAACTTTCAGATGCCAGACTTCAACAAATACGACGGCATTGGTTGTCCCGTCACTCACTTGCAGATGTTTACCATCATGTGTCAGCCTCAAGGCTTATCTCCCAAGCAAATAGCCCAACTATTCCCTGTTTCCCTCACTAAAGTTGCTAGAAGATGGTTCATGGTCTTAGACAAAACCCATTATAAGACATGGAAAGACATAGGGGAACAATTTATCAAACAGTTCAAGTATGATGATGGCACCGAGATCACCAGAAAAGATCTGGAGAGGACCAAATAAGATACGAAGGAGTCTTTCCTAACTTTTTTGAAAATATGGAGAAGGTTAGCGGCGCAGATGATGGAGGGCTCTTATGAAGAAGAACAGGTCCAGATGATTATGAAGAATATATCCTTTCAGCTCCAATATCACATGTCTCTCCAATATTATCCAGATTTCAAACACTTCATCGTAGCAGGCACACAGATTGAGGAAGCTATGGCTCAAGGAGTATTTAACCGAAGTAACCCGAATACCAGAGAATTCAGGAAGCCTCCATCAGCTGAAATTAATAACCTTTCCCGCTCCAAGCCTCAGCCTCCAAAACCTCAGAACCCCATAGTGATGGACTATACCCAACCTGCTGCCGCACTTCGACCACAGCCCCAGACAGAATTTACCCCTCTCCCTCTTCCACCATCTGAGATACTCAAGGAGTGTCTAGCCTTACGTCACATAACCCTACCCGACATTAGTGCTCCTCCCAATCCTTTGCCAGCAAATTGGCGAGCAGATCAACACTGCGAATACCATAGAAATTCTGGCCATCTCATTGAAAATTGCATTGTCCTAAAATTTAAAATCCAGAGGTTGCTCGACAATAGAGGCCTTGTGTTCAAGCCAAGACCCAATGCTACCAATAACCCATTACCTGGTCATGCAAACCCTGCTGTTGCTGTCAATGCTATAACCATAGGAGACCCAAATTTTGATCCTCTCACTCTTATCTGTGCCTTAGAACCTACCTCTGAACGTCTGGGTCATATCCTTTTGAAGAAGAAGAAGATACAGACAGTTAAGATGTTCTAGTAGCTGTTATCCTGATGTGAACCAGCCTTCGCCGAGCCTCCAAAGCTAGACAGCTGCAGCGGTTAAAGTTTTAGTCATTTACTATTTTATGTTGAGTCAGTCATCATTGTCAGTACAATTGTTGAGTCCGGTCTTACAGTTCAAGGTCAATGCCTAGTCCAGGCAAGTTATCTTTTGCTTTTCTTTTTATTTAGAGTTGTGAATCCTGAGCATGTTTAGGATAGGTCGTCAGATGCAATAGCTTTTTCTTTAAATAAAATTTCAGTCTCAATAGTTCATTTGTGTCTGTTTCTTAAGTATGCTTCTGATCTTAAAGTAAGACTCCTTCCTCAAATGAGGACAAAATTGACGAAACTCCACTTGAGTCACAACAATTACTTGAACAAGAGGAAGACCGCCAATCCCAACCTTTCAAAGATGAAATTGAAGTGGTAAACACTGGCACTGAAACTTTGATTCAGTGAATGCCGATTGAAAATACATTACCCTCTGAAGAATGTGAGGAATTGATAAACCTATTTTGAGAATAAAGAGATGGTCCAGTAAGCGCTACCATTAATGCCTTGAGAAAGACCCAGATAGAAGTTTCAAGAAAGAATGAAGTGAATATCACATGCTATACAAGGGACATGGATTCGAAACAACTCCCATATCTCCAGTCAATGGCCCCGGTCACAGGTTTCACCAGTAACAATGTAAAGCCATCAAATTCAATATGAAAAGTGCAAGAGCAATCATCTCAGAGCGATCATCAAAATATCAAGGGCCACCGATTCAAGGATGAAATGATGTCCAAAACCAGTATGCACCTTCAAAGTCAAATTACTTACCAATATCCAGAAGGAAGAAGAATCAGTATCTCTTACCGGGAAATGCCGTCAAACTCCGTGAAAAAAAAATAAAAATAAATAAATAATCAGTACCAGAGGGACTCTAGTAACCTAAATTGATTCCCAATCTGAACATCAGAAGGCCTCCTTTGGCCGAATAAATCCCAAAATCATAACCCAACGTCAAAAGAATACCGGTTTGCAAACCCTTCGAGCCTGAATGAAATTTTCTTGAAAACCCATCAAATTAGGGGCATCCTCCCCGAACTACGCGAGACCTGATCCCTACACTGGGGTACGTAGGCAGCTCGGTTAAACCGAGTTCGGTCGATTAAAAAAAAAAGAAATTTAATCGTTCCAGAAAAAAAAGAGGGACAAGTTCCAAAAGAAGAGAAGTCAATCATTCCAGAAAGAAAGAAAAAAAGAAAAATCAATTAACCTTCAAACAATTTATCTTTAAACTAGGGGCATTCACCCTGAACTACGCATGACCTGATTCCTACCCTGGGATACGTAGGCAACCTGTTCACAGGTTCGGTCGAAATCTTTGTTGAACCTTAAGCCATTCTTTGGAAAGCCCTATCCTACCTATAAAGTCCTTCTGGTGTTCAGAATTAATGATCTAGGTCCCGAAACACAAAAAGTGAAAAAGAAAAAAAAAGAACGAAGTTTGAAGATCTGCTAGACTGAAAACCTGAAAAGGCGGTCTAGGCAAAATTTAAGATCATTCCCCTGGTAAGTTGAAAACCCGAAAGGGCGGCTTAGGAAAAAGCTAAGGGGATAGGCTGCTGGATCGAAAACCTAGAAAGGTGGTTCAGGCAAAAGTTAAGGGTAACACTGTCCGCCAAGTTAAAAACCCCGAAGAAGTGACTTGGTCACGGTAAGAGAATCATTATAAGAAGGCTACAGCCGGTATCAAGACTAAAGATCAACAAAAGTTCAGGCAAATTCAAGTGCCATCCTCAAAAGTGGGAGCATTGAAGCTAAGCAATCTAAGGAGTCGTAATTAAATCCTTGAGGCATTACTGTTTTAAGGAAAAAGTCCAGTGTTTACCAATTGAGAAACTATTCCTCGAAATGATAGACTTACCAAACAAAATATTAACTAAGTCAGAAGCATCACTCTATTTGTTAGTGTAGTCAGTCAATCTTTGTTATTCTAAGTTCACTCCTTCAGAGCTCTTTAATCCTTTGAGTAGTGCCTTTTATCTAAGTTTTCTCTTTAGAAAGAGTCAATCGTCGTCCTTATGTCCAAATGATGCAACTATCTCGGTGAAGGAGGCCCGGCCTCGTCAGCTCCCTGCGATTGTACTTGAAATAGCTCGAGAATCTAGTTAAACAGCTTCATTTCAAAGAAGATCAACTCAGAAGAATTCAGAAATAGAAACATCAGAAAGCCCAGTTCCAGTAAGAAGATCATACCCCAGGAAGGCACCTTAAGCTTGGAAGAACCTCAGATGCAATGGTGGTTGAGCCAATTTCCCAGAAAGATGAACCATTAAAATTCAGAATTTTCTTCCAATTAGTTAAATACTATCCTGGTCAAGAAATGTTTATCTAAACACCTGTCAAGAGGCAAATCCCACTTTTCCATGTTAGTATCCAAGAGAGCCGTTGTTCTAAATTACTAATTTCAAGTACTTAATCAATGTTTCAGTTATCAAAATCCCCAGAAGACAAGACCAACAGTCTCTTTGCGAAAAATCTTGTTGAAGCTTCATGAAAGTGTTCCTAAACCATTCTCGTTAGTCATGCTTCTTCGTTCCTAAGTTTTGTCGTCTCATCATTCGTCAAAGTCTTAGTTTCCAATATCTTTATCGGGCACGATCTCTATTATCACTGATTTCATTGAGTTCAAAAAATCTAAAATTCATCAAATACAATCTTACGTCAAATTCAAATTCATGAAAAATCTCTAAATTCTTCGTTGTTGAATTCATCAATCGAACCTATCTCGTTTCTTTGAGCCCGTTTGGGAACGGTGTCTCATTTTCCGAGTCCGTTTGGGAATGGTCTCTTATCTTCTTCGAGCCCGTTTGGGAACGGTGCCTCATTTTTCGAATCCATTTCAGAATAGTTTCTTATCTTCTTTGAGCCCGTTTGGGAACGGTGTCTCATCTTCCGAGTCCATTTGGGAATGGTCTGTTATCTTCTCTGAGCCCGTTTGGGAACGGTATCTAATTTTTCGAGTTCATTTGTGAATGGTCTCTTATCCTCTTTGAGCCCTTTTGTGAACGGTGTCTCATTTTCTGAGTCCATTTGTGAATGGCCTCATATCCTCCTTAAGCCCGTTTGTGAATGGTGTCTCATTTTTTGAGTCCATTTGTGAATGGCCCCATATCCTCCTTGAGACCGTTTGTGAACGGTGTCTCATTTTTTGAGTCCATTTATGAATGGCCTCATATCCTCTTTGAGCCCGTTTGTGAACGGTATCTCATTTTCCGAGTCCATTTGTGAATCGTCTCATGTCTTCCTTGAGCCGGTTTGTGAACGATGTCTCATTTCCTGAGTTCATTTGTGAATGGTCTCTTATCCTCTTTGAGCCCATTTGTGAACGGTGTCTCATTTCGGAGTCCATTTGTGAATGGTCTCTTATCCTCTTTGAGCCCGTTTGTGAACGGTATCTCATTTTTTGAGTCCATTTGTGAATAGTCTCATGTCCTCCTTGAGCCCGTTTGTGAACGGTTTCTCATTTCCCGAGTCCATTTGTGAATGGTCTCTTATCCTTTTTGAGCCTGTTTGTGAACGGTGTCTCATTTTCCGAGTCCATTTGTGAATGGTCTCTTATCCTCTTTGAGCCCGTTTGTGAACGGTGTCTAATTTTTAGAATTCATTCGAAAATGATATCTCATGACCTCCTTGAGCTCGTTTGTGAACGGTGTCTCATTTTCCGAGTCCATTTGTGAATGGTCTCTTATCCTCTTTAAGCCCGTTTGTGAACGGTGTCTCATTTTCGGAGTCCATTTGTGAATGGTCTCTTATCCTCTTTAAGCTCGTTTGTGAATGGTATCTCATTTTCTGAGTCCATTTGTGAATGGTCTCATGTCCTCCTTGAGCCCGTTTGTGAACGGTGTCTCATTTCCTGAGTCCATTTGTGAATGGTCTCTTATCCTCTTTGAGTCCGTTTGTGAACGGTGTCTCATTTTCCGAATCCATTTGTGAATGGTCTCTTATCCTCTTTGAGCCCGTTTGTGAATGGTGTCTCATTTTTAGAATCCATTCGAAAATGATATCTCATGTCCTCCTTGGGCCCGTTTGTGAACGATGTCTCATTTTTCGAGTCCATTTGTGAATGATCTCTTATCCTCTTTGAGCCCGTTTGTGAACAGTGTCTCATTTTCCGAGTCCATTTGTGAATGGTCTCTTATCCTCTTTGAGCCCTTTTGTGAACGGTGTCTCATTTTCGAAGTCCATTTGTGAATAGTCTCATATCCTTGAGCCTGTTTGTGAATGGTGTCTCATTTTCCGAGTCCATTTGTGAATGGCCCCATATCCTCTTTGAGCCCATTTGTGAACGGTGTCTCGTTTTCTTCTAAAAACCGTTTGAGAACGATCTTTGTTCCTTCTCTTCAGAATCCATTCGAAAATGATATCTCATTCTCTCATTGCCCGTTTTTGAACGGCGCCACATCGGAATTATTTTTCATTCTAAGTTGCGTTACTTTCGCTCTTAGATTGAATTCATTTCTCCATTTATTCTGAACTACAAGCTCATGGTCGCGAGAATAAATAATTTTTTATTACATTCCAATTCTAAGACTTCGTTTAAGGTCTTGCATTAGGGAGTATATGTTTGCGTCTAGGTTGCATTTTGTCTAGAGTCCTTTGTTGATTAAAGCTGCGCAAAATGGCTCTGTCACTTTTGCTTTGGTATTAGATGACTACGTCATCTCTGCCAAAGAGGGGCATCTGTAGACACCCCCATTTTTCTATACGTTAGAAAGCAAAAGATTTGGTAGTTTGTCAAGTTTCGAGTCCGTATTCCACCTACGATTAAGCATCTGTGCATTTTAGGATAGATTTTGCCTCGTTGAAGGAATTCTAAAGTTGATTCGCGATCCTAAAGGTTTCTAGGGTGTTCCAATGGTATCTAGAAGATGAAAATTCAAGTTTCCAACCAACTGAAAAAAAAACCTGTTATTTTTAGAATTTTTGGGGTTTCCCTCATTTTTGCCCATTTTTACACTACAGGGGTATTTTGGTCATTCCCGATGTGTCTCGTTTGACCCCCGAGTTATATTTGAGAAATCTTGAGTGATTTTACAAATTTTAAAAAAGCTATTATTTTTAGAAACTCATGGGGCTTCCACATTTTCATCATCTTATGTATATTTCAATCATTTCTCATATATTCAAAACTATCTTGAGGGTACGGCTGATGGATTAGGAGTAAGTTCGTAAGATTTGGGAAACCTGTTAAATTTAGATCTGTAAAGATTTTCTCTTAGTCTTGCACTTCGGGGGTATTTTAGACATTTCAAACATATCATATTGGGTCCCTAATTTGTGTCTAAGAAATCTTGAGTCCGTTCATAAATTTTCGAAAATCTGCTATTTTTGAAATATCTCAGGGTTCTCCCTAGTCTCGCCGAATTCTAGCACCTCAGGGTAATTTGGTCTTTTCCTGTATAATTCTTTTGATCCCCGAAATATGTCTGAGAGATTATGAATGATTTCCTGAATTTTGGAAAACCTGCTAAATTTAGAATTTCTCAGGGGTTTCGCTTAATTTGGAAATTTTGAGTGTTGAGGGAATTTTGGGTATTTTCAGGGGATACCAAATGATCCTGTTTAATATTGCTCACCGAAAGGACCCAATTTTAAAAGTTTCTATTTTTGAAGTTTGACAACAAAGACTTTCCATTTTTAATTTTTCCCTTTAGGGGTGAACCAATCTGAGGGTATTTTTGTTGCATTTGGATGTCTAACAGTCAAATAGGGGCATTTTGGTCCGAAAAGTTATTTTCCAAAAAAGATGGTCCGATCATGTGTGAGGGATGCATCATAAATGTCAAATGGGTTGGGTCCATATATAGAATGTGGAATTTAGAAAGATTTTATTGAATTTTTACGGCAAAATCCGAAACTTGTGTGAAATGGCACATTGGGCTAAAGCCCGCAAAAATGGAGCTCATGTGGGTTCACCCATATGAGTCAACCACCATGGTGGGCATCCCACATGGCTGACCGATATGAGTTGAGCACCCAACCTTGATGATGTCACAATGGTGACATCATATTTGTTAAAAGAAAAATAAAAAGAACAAAAAAATAAAAGAAGGAAAGAAGGAAAAGATGAATGATTGCTTAAAAATATTTTCTTCCAAAGAAGCAATGTGGAATGAGAATAGCATATCTTGATTGACAAGAAATTAAGATTGGAATCAAATCCAATTTGAAAACAAGAAAAAAATAAAGCAAGAGGGGAAAATTGGAAGCAAGCCAAAAATGGGAGCTCTCACAATGTAAACTACTATTTCTTTCTTAACCCTAGCATTTTTGTATAAAAATAAAAGCAAACAATCAGAGGAAGGATTCAAAAAAAAAATTCAAATTCGTCATTTTCCTCTCCCCTCACAAGAAAAAAAGAAGAAGAAAGATACCTCTTCTCTCTTGAAGTGTGTTCATCTCTCTCAAAGGTTCTTCACAAAAGGGATTCTTGAATTTCTTTTTCTTCTTCAACAAATCACACATCAAGGATCTTTCGGGTAATCTTTGGGTCTTCTTCATCATATAAAATGGTGCGACAAAGCGTATACCTCGGATCAACGCACCCTAGAGACAATGAGCGCGATCAACGGTAGGATCTTTATCTTTGTAATATCAAAAGTAAAAAAACATGCTAGGGTTTTACTTTTGATAGATCAAATCAATGAATGTTTCCTTGAAATTCCAGTATGTTATAATATAGATTATAAGTTTTCAAAATCCAAAATTTCACCAAAAAAATAATTTTCCTCCATTTAATAATGATTTTCTTTCGTTTTTTATTCAATATGGATTTAAATCGGATTATCAAAGCAAGTGTTTGAAAACGTGGGTTTCTTTAAAAACTAATATTTTTTGGGATTTCTATAAAATAAAATACTGCTTGAAACTTAATTTCCAATCGCGCTTTGACCGTTTTAATTTTCATTCTATTTTTCAAAAAATGAATGAAGCCAAAAGTATATAAAATCATGTCCAAAATTTGTTAAATTTTGTTTCCAAACCAATTGTTTGATTTCCAGACCATCAAAAACTTTTCGGATTTTTTTGAATTTGTTTAATCCGGTTTTAAATTATTTTAAATTTTGGTCATTTTTAATAAATATCAAAAAGTTTTAAAAATTGACGAGACTCTCCAGAATTAATGTTCAATAATAAATTGAATTTCTCATGAAATTGGTTTTTCAAAAAAAGGTTTTTTTATTTGTTTTCTAATCGCTTCTTTGTTTTACGTGTCGTAATTCTTTTTTATATTAAATTAATAAAATTCGAATATTTTTCCTACAAACCAGTAGTGGCCATTAGAATGTTAGTGAAAAATATTCAAAATATTTTACAAAGGTTTAATATGATTTCACAATTTTCCTTTAAAAAATGAGTTTTAATTCCTAGGAAAGGAAATCTCCTTTTTATTCAAAAATCAATTTTATGGAGGAGCATTAATTATTAGGTCTTGAAATTTTGACAGTAAATAATATAACCTATTTATATCTACATGAATTTATACATGATTTTAGGATACCATTTATGCTCCTTTTTAATTGATTTATTGATTTTATCCGAATTTTGTGTGAATTTTAATTGCCATCAAACCTTGATAAAGGCCTTTGAACTTTTTATAGTAGTCTAATACCATGATTCTATCTATACTGTAATAGTTTTACTTGATTTAAGATTCGTATGCTATGAGTTGATTTGTTAATTTACAATCGGACCTAGATTTTGGAAATTCAGAAATTGATAACAAAACTTATTTCAAATTCATGAAACGCTTCCAGTAGTTTAAACTTATTCATATCTTGTTACTGAAAAAGTTGCAATGAATTTGGAGTTCGATTGCTTAGGGTTACTGTGTAATCTTACCAATCTGGTCTTAATGTTAATAAATCACAACTTAATAGCAAGTCAATACAAAAGTCAGTGAAAACTTTCAGAAACCCCTAATTCTTCATCATATATTTAACTTTAAAATTTTTTGAAACAGAAACCCTAGTGGTTATAGATTCCCTTTGTAAATTGACTATGCTGTGACGGTTTAATTGCCGAGATCGCATTCATAATCGTATACTAATTATGATCGTTCCTGCATAATTTGAGCATGTAAATTATAGTATGTTGTTGGCTCCGAGGTCAACTGTCGACGGAAATCCTGAGAATCATGTCAGGCAATAATATACTATAATTTATGTGTTAAGTTATACAAGGATTGAGAGCACGATGCCCTTCCATGGATGCAACTCAAGGCTGAAATTTGCCAACCATAGATCATTTGGTATTCCTTAGATGTTAGGAATCAAAAATCTTTGAAAAATTAAAAATTATTTACTCAATAAATTAAGATCATTTGATAGAGCTTTTGGAACCGTTGGATAATGGTATCTCTTCGTAAGGACTTTTAGAACCAATTAGGAACACTTACCTTGCATTGTGTCATAAGTTTTAGGGTGTCCTAGAGTTAGGGAGTTCAGCCTCATCACAACTGATTGCTATTATTAGCAATTGAGTCATAGATCTAGTTACACTAATTACCCCTTTTTCCCATAGGCCAAGCCTAGTTACCTAGGATGTAGGTTCACCTGCATTAGTCTAAGGGATGTCTTGCACTTAGATAGGACCATATAGCATCTTAGATGGAGTCCTAGGATAATAAAATCTACTCAACTTGAACTAAATAATTTCTCTTAAACTGTTAAAACAGTTAATCCAGTCTGGATGGTGTCTTAGATGAGTTAGTCATAAGTAGCTTAGTTCAGGTGCACCGAACTACGATCGACTCTGATTCTAGTGAGGCTGGGATACGTAGGCAACTTGGATACTTGAGTGGCATACCAAGCCCGAGTCGGCTCCACACATAAGTGGTGGGGTTTTGTATATTAATCCTTAAATTAAAAGTAATTAAATCACTTAGGACTTTACATGAAATTAGAATTTTAGGAGAACTTCCACTTAGATTGAATTCAAACAAATTAAGAAAATCAAGATACACATTTAGGAATTACATTGAAATTAGATCTTAGGATGCGTATCACGTAGTTTGCACATTAATATAGAGTTAAATGAGCCATTTAAAAGAAATTCAAAAGAGTTAACTTTTAGAATTGAAGACCGATTATCGGGCAAGAATGGTGCATGTGGTGGTAACTCCCCATACCTTCCATTCTCGTAACCAGGTAACGAGTCTAGATTTCTGGTCAATTATGGGTCCTAGATCCCTCATCTAGGTGGCAACTCTGTCACTCTCTTTTGCATGAAATTCGGATTGCCTTAGTGATCCCAAGTTCACGGAAAAAATGAATTAAATCACACCTTGCTAGGCTCGGCGGCTTACCCCTGCCATTATGGGTACTGGGTTGCACGTTTGTTTGCACCCTATGGCTTGGTTGTTGCCTGCTTGGTTGGATAATTAAAATCAATAATAAAAAACACACGCTATTCACGTGGGTACGAGAGACGAAGAGAGAGGAAGGTGGCTCGCAGGCCATTCCCCTCTCGCGGGATCGGGTCCCACATAAAACCCTAATCACTATATGTTGTGCCTTACCTCCTACCATGTATGATAAAGTATCATCTTGTACAAATGAAAAGAGATTTTGAACAAAATTGAAAATGTTAGTCAAAGTGAAATTCTATGCTTGACCGGAATACTTGATGAATCACATAAAAATACTTCAAAAAATGTTGATTTCACTTTTGAAGAACTACATAGTGCATTTCAAGATTTGGATAAGAAACTTGAGGATCAATTAGCCAAGAATTCAAACTTGAAAAATCATATTGCTAGTATTAACAAGGAGTTCAGATTTTTAGAAATAGATCATGCACATCAAAGTGAGAAAATTAAAAATCTAGAACATATGAATCAACTCCTTAAAGAAGAAGAAGAAAAGATAAGAACATCTTCATCTCATAACATAGATTATTTGAAAATGGAAGTTGAAGAGATGAGAATGAAGAATGAAAAGATTATGCTGGAAAATCATCATTTACAAGAGAATTCAAAATATACTTGTCATCATAACTCCTCTTGTAGATCATCTTGTTCATCTCGTTCATCGACCTACTCTTACGCATCTTGTGATTATTGTGGTAGAATGACATTTCAAATCTAAATGTAAGTTTAGATTTGTAAAAAGTATCAAGTTTGTGTGGGTGAGAAAAGATACATCAACTAGAACAAACTTGCTTGGAACCAACATGGTTTTGGTTCCAAAACCCCCAATTTGATCTAATCTTGCTTATCTTAGATTTAGGGAATGTGCTTAATTGAAAATCATTTGAAAATTTATTTGTATAGATACCTTGTGTTAATTCTTATTTGATTCCATTGTATCTATGCATATTGGTGCTTAAATGATAAATTTTTTTTGAAAATTCAAAGTCTATACACTTAAACTTGATCACCATAAGACTTTGCTATATTGAGCTAAATTGAATACCATGTTAGAATTGTTAGTCTAAGTGCCCACATTCACAATCACTTCAAATTAATTGTGCACTTAGTATTCATCCACATGTAAAACCCCAATAGAGCATTCAATGTGAAAACCATAATTGTGCTTATAGGAAAATCAGCCACACCTTTGTGCCCATGTGTTCAAAATTGAATCTTAAAGTACAACTTTAAAAGTTGAACCTATATTAGTAGTTGCTAGTAGTTAGGTTATATGATCTATCACATCACTCTAGCAAAACCAAAAAGAGAAGATATCCATAGGTTTAAAGACTTGAACTTAAATGGAAAGTTTTGGCAATCAAATAGTACTTGAGCAAAAAGATAAAATGCCAAGGTATTATTCTTTGAAATCTATTTTAAACATACATAGCACTTGCTAGGCAATTGAGTACCTAAATTGTTTTAATATATCTTTTCTAGCAAAATTGAGGAACTAAATGCTCTATCTATGAAATCACTTCAAATTCTTTCTTAGACATCTTTTTGTGCCCTAGGTGAACAAACATGGTTATTACTTTGCACCTAGTTGTCCTATCAGACCCATTATATTACATGCTTAATGATTGTCACCGTATGTGACAAGAATCATAGATGGGTTGAAAGTAATGTACTTCCAAAAGCTTTAATTGGATAATCTAATGACTAAGTTGAACCTTGAAATGTATAGGTATTTTATATGTATTTTGTTCAAGTAGTCATGAAAGTTCATATTAAAATGCATGTGTGTGTCCAAGGTTGTATTACTTAATGGATATATTCTAAGTGTCCTTGGATTATTCCCTAAATTTATATAATGATACATTATGTAGGGAAGTTGAAAAATGAATATAGATTCAATGTATGACACTCACTTGAGTTAAATTAAAATTTTCATAGGAATCTAGTATCATATTTGGGCATTTACTCACTTGAGTAAAATTGAAACTCATATGGTGGTTGCACACAATACATTGTGATGGGAACACATGTCTCCCACACATTTTGGTTTTCAAATGGGCTTATGCACTTTGTGCTTAATGCCTTGTCATTATATGTGGTTTGTGGATGTAGGTAAATGTTTGGACCATGTACCTCATGTGTCATGATCTTTATGTCCCAACATGATAGACTATCCATGGAGGCCTTGATATGGATTATATCTTTCTCATGATGAATCCTCTCACCTTCATGAGCCACAAATGTCTCTCTAAGGCATGGTACCTTATTGACCATTCTTACTATATCTTAGTCCTATAGAATTGAGCTCAAATTGGTTTATATATATATATATTTATATATATATATATTCTATAGTTATCACCCCTTGTTTTGATAGTATCTACATGTATGAGATGTCAAACCTAATTGTAAAAGCTATTCAATCGGTACTTACGCCCTCTTGAGGGAACGGTACCTTCACATAATTAAAATACTTAATCATGTGGCCTTGTACCAACATCTCAAACATGAATAGATATATGTTTGTGTGATCTTCCTAGCTTCTTTATATGATATATACTTAAGGGAAGTAAAATTTTAAATTATGAAGATTGATATCACACTTAGGGAGAGCATGAGCCAAAAATTGCAAATCATCTGTGCTATGATTATTTATCATGAAGAGCTAGACGATGACTATCATTTATATTCATGATGAACCGACACTTGGAGAGTAGAGTGTCATTGTAGCCCAAGGGTTGAGTCAAATAGGTTACCTTTTAGAAATATATCCAAAGTCCCTTGGAGTCTATGAGATGACAACCCTTTGGATTCAGCATTGCATGATTTCTTTTCAAAGGGAGAGCTATCACTTGATAAATTTATCCTTAGTGGCTTATCATATGTCTCTTAATGTGATTATCATTATACATACGATAAGTACACTCATTTGGAGCCTTGCTGCTCCATATGGGTTGATCAGGCTTGTCTTGTGCTTTTATGTGTTTCTTTTGGTTTAAGACAAGAAGCCCATAGCCTAGGTCTTAGGGTCATATCCTTCTAGGCTTGTGACTTATCATGAATGATCAAATATGTTATCATCTCTCCAAGAATAAGTGCTAGTGGCCAAGTATTCAAATTATCATATCTTTGGCCCATTGTGTCATGGCATGCCTTGATTCATAGGTTTCATCTAAGGCCAATGATAGATACAAAGGGTGAGAGCTAACATTTGCTATTTTTATATTTATATAATGGATGATCAAATATGTTATCATCTCTCCAAGAATAAGTGCTAGTGGCCAAGTATTCAAATTATCATATCTTTGGCCCATTGTGTCATGGCATGCCTTGATTCATAGGTTTCATCTAAGGCCAATGATAGATACAAAGGGTGAGAGCTAACATTTGCTATTTTTATATTTATATGGATCATTGTGAGATGCTTACATTGTCCATTCAAACATATCCCCACTAGTTGTGCTCCAACTTGCATATCTTAAAAAAAAAGGAGCAGCTTAAATGATCTACTTTTTTAAATAAGAGCTAAAACTTTCATATCATTCTTGATCTACATTTATAGAAGTAAATAAAACTTGCTTATCTCAATGAATTTGAGTACTTATCATGTGCATCTCCACTTGTGTATCTTCATTTGTTCATGATAAGTCTCTTAGTCATGCCAAGAAAACACTAATGTTTATCCTTATGCATGATAAACTCAGGGTGTTCGTTTAACATGAAATATATCTATTCTTGATTATCATGATGGGTTCAACATTATGTTTATCCATCCCTTCATGATAAGATTCTAAAAGTAATTTAAAAAAAAAAGGAAAAATATATATGGGGGCTTATCATGCTAAGTCTAAAACTTGCTTAATTTCTTTAATGACAAGTAGAATATAAGCTATAACTTACTAATCTATTATTATATTATGGTCACAGGGTAGATTTACATTGGATTTATTCATATACACCCAAAATTGAGCTAAAATAGCATGTCTCTTTATTTTCTCAACATAGGCTCGATCTGTCTTGTATTTATTTATTTCCTATGTTGATTCTTTCTTATCATTCCATATATACTTCGATTTTAGTTGGTAAATCATGATAAGAAGTTAGGGAAGCATCATATTCTCATTGTATATCTTTGATGCTTTGTATTGTACTTAAATACTTAATCCTTTCTTTTTGCCGATGCCAAAAGGGGGAGAATTTGTGTAAATTGATTAGATCCATAATCCATATGCATTTCATGCTTTAATTTGATAAATAAAACTTGTGCATATGTTAAGGGGGAGTAGTCTCTATTATCTTTATTTAATTCCCTTGGAGTGTAAAAGCCTTAGAGCCGGGCGTTGTGGAGGTCTCGATAGTGGAAATCCTCAAGTGCGACCTTGAGAAGAGTGGAGTAGGCCGTTTGCCGAACCACTATAAATCTTTGTGTCACTTGTGTGATTGGTATTTCTCTCACTCCCTCTCACTCCCTCTCACTCTCTTATTTGATTATTTGTGCTTAGAATTGAGTGAGTAGTTAGCATTGATAATCAACCTAAATATCTTAACCTTGCTAACTAGGCTATTAAAATTACCTAATTAAGTTTGCTAATCAACAAGGGTTTTGAACTTATATTAATTTGTAATATTGTTTAAGTTCAACTATTTCAAACTTAATTAAACAAGGGATAAGTCTTGGGTGAAATCTTAGGAAAAGTTTTTAAAAGGTAAAGATTTTATAAACATCCTATTCACCCCCCCTTTAGGTTGCCAAACCAAGTCACTACTTGGATTTCACAAACCTTCTCCAAATTGCCAACAAGATTGAAGACCAAGCTATATTTAGATTGTATTTGGTCAATCATGAATTGTCTAGGTTAAAGGCACAAAAGAGAGTCCAACACTTTTGCTTATCTAATCCTCATAAGAAGATCCTCCCACGTCTCTAATCAATTTGGTTTGTCATCATCAAAAAGGGGGAGATTGTAAGCCCAAGGGCTCATCCTCTTACCTTGTTCTGATGATTAACAAACCATATCTGATTAGTTCTTTATGGACTAATAGTTTGCCTTGAGTGTTGTGCTATAGACAAGTAATTCACAGGTCAAACCATCCTAGCACATACCATTGATGGCCTAAGCTTGAAGATGAACCAAACGATGGAAATAGGAGCTAGAGCACACTTGGACAAACCGTACCTTAGAGGATCTACCAAGGAGAAGCTCAACATCATCCACATCAAGCATTTGGACAATCAGGAAAAATCAATGAAGGCCAAAGCTGGAGGATCAATAAGCAATGCAAAGGACAAAGGAGCTTGAACCAAATGGTGGCATCATCCATGGGAGGTGTCAAAGAAAGAATCTCAACTTTGACGATCCCAAAGCAAGCCAAGCATCACATTGAAGTTCAAATGAAGATTAGCTCAAAAAAAGTTCAAGAGAGTACTTATAATTGTAGTATGTATCTCGTTTCTCTCTTATGTTTTCTCTTGATCAAGGCACACTTTCAAATCCCCTAAATATGTTTAAAAACTGGTTTTTCAAAGAGACTATAACACACCCTAATTGGATTTAACTGGACTATGATTGACCCTAGTGGTGTCCACACTTTGTTAGACCCATAGGACAATCAATTCAAAGTATAGGACCCATGACCATGGCCCAAGTCCCTGAATTTTTAATTGTTAAAATGGATTTTCAAACAGGGCCGGTCAACCAGAGTTCCACGGTCGACCGTGGTAAGGTGGCTGAAAGTCTCGCACCTACCGGAACATAGCGGGCCGGTCAATCGGGACTTCTCGGGTGACCGCGGATGTGATCTGGAAATTCGAAAATAATCCAGCATGGTCGGGCCGGTCGACCTCCATAAGGCCGGTCGACCCCGTATAGGAACCTGGACAAAAATAAAAATGTCCAGGTTGCTCTCGGCAGACGACCGTGACACCCACGGTTGACCGCGGCGCTTTTGAAATTCAAAATAAAAAAGGAGCACCGGATGACGGCGGACGACCGAAACACCCTGGTCGACCGCGACGGTCTGGAAAAGTATCCGTTGGGGCTCAAACGGCTAGTTCCTTTTTGGTCTATTTTTTACCATTTGCCCACAAACAGTCATATTGAGTTGGAGGGCTATTTATACCCAGCATATGAGTCTAAACAATGATGATGAACATATTCTAACTCTAAGAAACCCTTGAAATGCACTTGCAACTATTTTTGGGCAAAATCTCTCACCAATCCCTTGTGCCTTGATTTGGAGAAACTTTTTTGATATTAGTTTAGGCATCACTTATATTCATCTCTGAGAGTATATTAGGAGCTTCATTGTGCATTGTAGCCTACATAGAGGTAAAGCTGTTTTCTTCTTCTTCATGTGTATCGGTTGGCGAGGGCATCCGTATTTAATCCCCTCCGGAGTGGGCTTAGTTCTCGGCGGTGTAGGAGAGACAGGTGTAAAGGAGGCAAGGACATCCTCATTTAATTCTCTTGGGTTGTAAAAGCCTAGGAGCTGGGCGTAGTGGAGGTCTCAACAGTGGAAATCCTCAAATGCGACATTGAGAAGAGTGGAGTAGGCCGTTGGCCGAACCACTGCAAATCTTTGTGTCACTTGTGATTGTATTTCTCTTTCTCTCTCACCCTCTCACTCTTTTATTTGGGATTGCATTTTGAAGCTAGCAAACCCAAATTGATTAGTCTTTATGGACTAATGTGTTGTCTTTGAGTGTTGTGCCTTTGATAGGAACTTGACATGTCATATCGCCATTACACAACTCAATCAACATATGGCTTGCGAATCAACATGCACAATGGACCCAAGAGCTTGTATACACATGGAAGAGATCATCTTTGGAAGATGTCCAAGCATAGAGCTCAACTTGAGGATCCCACAAGCATGCCTAGCATATGCTAAGAGGAGCTTGAAGTTGAACAAAGTGTTGGTGACCTTCTCATGCCCCAAAAGTAAAGATTCATTTAAGAAGAGAAGTCACATGTACCAAAGCATTCTCAAGTGTTCACTTAAAAGCCAAAAGACCAAGGAAGACCTTTGAAGCCAATACGATTAAGGTGGTAAGTAGTTTTACATTTCTAGATTGTATTGGAGATCTTTTTCATGTGGTTTTGCATTTCAAAGTATTTTTTAAACATCCATCAAAACCAAACTTGAAACCTATTTGTATTTCATGGAAAACATTTTCAAATGTCCTAAACATTAGTAAAACAAAAGTCCATATCCCAAGGAACAAAAGTTTACAAATAAAAAAGAATGACATTAGCACTTGAATTGTGAAAACAACACATTAAAACTGATATATATGGTTTAAAACATTTTCAAATATTTTTGAAAATATTTTTAACAGATAGCTTTCATTTTTCTAATATCCGTAGAGTATAAGAACTTTAAAATCCGATGAGAAATGAGGGAGATATGAGTTTTACAAACCAAGCTGAAAATATACATTGTGCTGAAACAACAGACTAGTGACGGGCTACCGCCGAGCCCCGGTCAACCAGGGCAGTAAAAATTCTATTTTTTTTAATTCCAGATGACCCTCGGAGGTCGACCGCCCTACCCCAGTCGGCCGCCACGGCGAGAGAAACTAGCCGTTGGGGCTTAACGGCTAGTTGCTTTTTTGACCTGTTTTTTGTCTTTTCTTGCCCAAACTACCCCCAAACAGTCATGAATCATTGTGGGCTATAAATATGTTGTTCTATCATGGATTTAATGACTTTTGGACTTATTGAAAACCTTACTTGAGCTTAAACCTTCAAATCCATTAGTTTTCTTCAAGAGCTTTGAACTTGCATATTTCATTTTTGAAGAAGATCTCCATAGGGCTTTCACTTGTGTATTCTTTTGGAGAGATTGTGAGCTACAATTGTTGTAATCCACCTATCAAGAGGCTTTGAGAGAGTTTTTTCATTTTTTTTCTTCATTGTATTGAGGGTCTCCGATTTGGCCCGGTAAGAAAGGTGAATCAACATTGTGGAGAGGGGTTTTCGCTTCAGCCTTTGAAGGAGAAGCTTGTTTGTAAGAGGGTCTCCGATTCAGACCGTTAAGAAAGGTAAATTCGGAGCAAAGAGGGTTTGTCCCCTCGGAGGCGGAGAAGACGTTTGTAACGCTTGGAGATTAGGCATATAAAATCTCAACATTAGTGGAGTACCCAAGGAGCCTAACTTGGAAGAATGGAGTAGGTCTTGTTGATAGACCGAACCACTGTAAATCTTGGTGTCCTTATTGTGGTGTGCCTCTTCTTCTCCCCTTCTTCTTTGGTGAATGGTAACTTCTTTCCCTTGCATTTATCTTTAATCTATATTTACAAGGGTTAGAAAATATAAATGATTGGTAATGTCTAAACCCTAATTTCATTGTCTTGCTTAGTTAACAAGGGTTAGATTAATTAGTGTTTAATTAATGAATTAATTTTTAATACCAAATCTAATTAAGTCAAAAGTTTTAATTAACCACTTCACCCCCCTCTTGGGTTGCCACACTTGTATTTCATTTGGTATAAAAGAACAGGCTCTTATATAGATCTTTGAGCTTTCAAATTTCTACAAGAGAAAAGATCTATGGTAATCCCTATGGATTTTGAGAAAGGCCAATCCTACCTTGCTCCTCATTGGAATATGCTCAAGTAAAGAAGCTCATCATGAAGATCCCACAAGTTCCTAAGCAAGTGTCAAGAAGGAGCTTGGAGCTGAACATACCATTGGTGACACCTCATGCACCTCACTACATGCAATGAAGATTGGAGGATGTCACAAGAGCCAAGACAAGGTCAAGATGTTCACCCAAGCTGAAGAAGTCCAAGAAAGTGCAAAGGAGCCAAGACATTCCAAGAAGACTCAAGGTTCTTATTTGTAGAATGTATTTGGAGTCCTCTTGATTTTATGTAAAATGCACTTTCAAAAGGTTTTCAAATGATTTTCATACTTAACTTTTTACATCTTTGAAAATCATACACACCCAAAAATGTGTTTGAAAACCTTGGACTTAAGCCCAAAGACCACAGCCCAAAAGCCCCTGGATTTTAAAGTTAAAATAGAATTTCACTCAGGGCCGGTCGACTGGGCTATGCCGGGCGACCGCGGGATGGAACCTGGAAATCCAGGCCATCTTGAATTTTATCAGGCCGGTCGACGGGGTTAAGCCGGGCGACCGCGGATATGTGTCTATTTCAAAACAGAACAATCCTACATGGTTTGGACGGGCGACCGCTGTGGGTCAGTCGATTGAGATAGGTTTTTGAGCCAAATTTTTTGAGCAAACAGTAAGCCCACTTCAGGCGACCGCTATGTGGCCGGTCAACCGCGACGATAAGAAATTTAAAACTAGAATAGGGTGTCCGATAGGGGCGGACAACCATTGTAGCCCGGTCGACCGCCGCGGTCGAGCAAACTAGCCGTTGGGGCATTTTCTGCTTGACTTTTTCAAGTCATTTATTTACAATTTTACCCCAAACGGTCATATTTTCAATTACACTATATATACATCATTAAAACCTATCTCTATAAGTTTTTTGAACATTAGAGAAAGATCAAATCTCATTTCTCTTTGAGCTTTAACCTTTTTATTTCAACAGCTAAAAACCTCTTTGATCTTCCATTTCTACATGTTATCAAGAGGCACTCGATAAGGCTTTACATTTGTATATTCTTGGAGTGATTGTGAGCTTACAAAGTTGTAATCCGCCTATTAAGAGGCACATTCTCTTTGTTCTTCATGTGAGGGTCTCCTCTTCGGCCCGTAAAGAAAGGCGAAGAAAATGGTCTCCGATTCGGCCCGTGAAGAAAGGTGAATCATGTGTGAGGGTTTAATTCTCTTGCCAAGGCTTCGTGTAATGGGCTTCGCTTTGGCCCTTGAGAATGGAAAAGCTTATTGTAAGAGCTTCGAGATTAGGCTTGAAATCTCACCATAGTGGAGTACCCAAGGAGCCAAACTTTGAAGAGTGGAGTAGGTCAAGTTGTGACCGAACCACTATAAAATCTTGGTGTCCTCATTGTGGTGTGCATTGTCTCTCTCTCTTCCTTTCCTTCTCTTGCACGTGTGGTGATTGATAATCTCTAACCTTACTTGTATTTATACTTTAATTGAACAAGGATTAGTAAATGCACTTGCGTTAAATGTTATAAACCCTAATTGCATTATGATATCTATTTGAACAAGGGTTAGTAAATGTGCATGATTAGAAAGTCTAAATCCTAGATTTTATTGATATACATATTTTAACAAGGGTTACTAATTAGTGCTTAATTAGAAGATTAATTTTTAATCTCCCTTAATTAAGCCTAAAATTTCTAATTGACCAATTCACCCCCCCTCTTGGATTGTCATACCTGTATTTCATTATTTGTAGACAAAAAAAAGTCTCTCAAAATTCTTTTGCAAATGAAAATGGTTTCAAAAAGTCAATTTCAAATTTGCAAAATCGAATTGAAAATTTGAAAATGGAAGTTGATGAAACCATTTCCAAAATAAAAATTAGGTCAATTGAACAAAATCTTGACAAATAAAAATGTTGACTTAGTTCAAAAATGTAAAGATTTGAAAAATGAAAATACTAAGCTTATCAAAAAATTTAATTTTTTGAAAGAAAATGAAGAACAACTAAGAACTAATTCATCTCATCGAATTCTTGAAAATAAAATAGAAGAGATGAAATTAGAAAATGAAAAACTATCTTTGGAATATAAAAGACTACAAGATGAGAATACTAAACATGTTTGTAAATGCTCTTGTAGTTCATCTTTATATTCTTTCAGTCCATCAACTTGCTCTTTATTTTTATGTAATTATTGTGGTAGAATTAGACATTACAAATCTAAATGGAAATTTAGACTTGTAAGTAGTTCTAAGTTTGTGTGGGTTAGAAAAGACTCATTACATCACACAAACTTAGTTGGGCCCAAGATGGTTAGGATTCCAAAACCCCCTACTTGAAGCATTTCCTATGCTTAGTAGATTTAGGGGTTGTGCTTATATTGTAATGTCATTTGAATATTGAGATTTGTGATACATGTGCTCATTCTTGATTATTGTCCTGTATCCATATTGTGTTAAAATGTTATATCTTTTGCGACCATGCATGCTAGATGCCATATTCCTAAGATAGATTAAATCTCTTTGCGTCTAGTTGTTTGTGTCTCATTTGTTATATCTATTGGAAAAGGTTCCCTCGATGTCTCATGTTAGCATCTAGTTTATACTTGTGTTTCAATGTGTAGATTATTTCAAAGTTTGATCTCTAGATACCTTCCACTCTATTTTAGATATAAAATCTTGTATTTAGTTGATTTGTGCCAAAATGATAAATCATTTGAATTCTTTCTAGACATTTTGTAATGATTGAAAATCATATGTCTAGATGTTTGTGCTTAAAAGACCACATCTTTTTGAAAATATTTTATAGATACAAATATACTTATCTTGCTTTATCTATATGAATATATATATATATATAAGTGTTCATACCATTGATAACATGATATATTATATTTATATCTAAAAGCTCATGTTATTGTGCACAATCGATTTCACACTCTTATTGTGGTATGACCATGTACCTTGGTCTAAGTGTTTTGTGTCACACTTGAAATTTGCTCATTCACTTAGTACCACACTCTTATTATGGTATGACCATTGACTTATAGGATTAGCTTAGCTTGGCTCAAGCTAGATTCCTAAGTATTGTCTTGCTATTGTTAGATTCTATCATTCTAGAAGTTTTAATCATGTCATTCTAGCAAGCATAGGAGAAATAGAAAGAAAATAAGAAAACTAATTTCAAAATATGATGTCTAAGCAAAATTATTGAAAATCAATCCTTAGACTTCTTTAAACAAACAGGGTTGGGTCAAAACACAAAACTTAGTGAATTTTCAAAACGATTGTTAGTATCTTGAGAAATTCGTAAGTTAATTCATTAGCCCAAGGCTGTTTTCATTCATGAGACACTCTTGAATATCCTTGGCTTTTGATATAATTCACTTTATCTCAAAACTTTAGATCATTGAAGGGATTATGAAACTTAGTTCAATATGAGAAATCCACATGGGTTATCTTACTCTCTCATTGAACTAATCATGTCAATGATGCTCAATCTGATTATTCATATATGACATGTACATCATTTGTTCTGATAAAAACTAAGATGATTTTGAAATATACAAACAAGTGAAAATAAACTCATTTGTGTATGTGAAGTGATAAAAAATTGTAATCATCTTAAACCATTCACGTCAAACATTGGTGCACTTGAAAAATAAAAACTTAAGTTAAAATCTCATAAGTATGCACATTTGAACACATTGTCACTATGGAATGCATTTGATTTTTTCATCTACATACATATCTTCCATGTGACATTGATAAGTTCACAAAGTGACTAAAACCTGAACCATTCTTGTTTTGTGAACAAAAAACTTAAGTGAAATCATTAAATGAAATGATCATCAAATTCCACTTAAGTAAGATGCATGTGATTTATATGTATATATTCATTATGCTTAAATATGTGATCTATGTATAACATAGTGAAATATTCCCAAGCTAAATCACTATAAGTTTGAGGTATTTGAGAATATTTACATCATATACTCAAACTTGTATCTCATGAGTTCATTACAAATTGTGAACATCATTAAAATCATGAGATTATGCCTAAAAAGCCAGGAATGTGCTAAAAATTAAGTTATTTATATAATTGGCTTTAAATGAGAAGAATAGAAATGAAATGTGTTTTGAAAAATCACACTTAATCATTTAAATTTAATTTAATCCATCAAAACACATATAACAAGCAATTAGGGATTATAAACATGAAAATAAAATTAAAATCTAGCATTTTCTAATAGTTGGAAACTAGTGTGCCTTTATAGGAAATCTTCTAAAACTAGTTGTCCTCAATAGGATAGCGTTGCTTGTCCTAGGATAGTGTGTTTCATGAAACTTATTTGATTTTGCTATCATTGGTGTGCTTTTGTGTGTTTACTTATAGCACTCCATATATATAAGATATTCTCCTTGTGTGGTATTACAACTACATGGTAAGATGTTAAACCTTAAAGTTAAAAGCTACTCAATTGGTGTTTTTAGCCTTCTTACTAATTAAGAGGAAGATTGTACCTTCACTTTAAATTAACACATCTAATTACTTTGGCTTCTTGTCAGCATCTTAACCATGGTAAGTCATATGTGCTTTGTATTGCTACTTATATATACCATATATGCACATAGTTAGGGGGAGCATGGTCTGCTAGGTTGTCATCTCATTCGGTATCACTTGATTACCCCTAGCAAGCATGCATTAGTAGCCCAATGGTTGTTTGTCAATCATTCACCTCTAAATCTCTTGGAGCATGTGGATAGGACAGCCCTTTGGATTCATACATTGTATGAGTCTCTAACAAAGGGGGAGCCTTATATATGTAAAATGTCTATCCATCTATCTTATCATATGTTGATTAATACGTATATCACATTGCATATGATAAGTGCACTCATTTGGAGCCCCATTGCACCATTTGTAGTGTAGTTGGGTCTTGTCCTATACCTTCTTGTTTTAGATCATCTCTCATGTATGGCAAGTACCCTTTGCCTGAGCATCAGTGTCAAATCCTCAAGGCTTCTTGGATATACTCATATGGTTCCATCTCTTCCAATGATAAGTATCTTGTTCTAGAGTCTCAAAAATCTCTAGAACTCTTCTTCATAGGATTGTGCTCAAATTGATCATCTGAAATAAAGGTCTATGTAACCAAGAGGGGGGTGAATTGGTTTTATAAAATATTTATCCCTATTTGAAATCAAGTATTTTAACCAAATTCAATTTCTCTTTACTTGCTTAGTTTTTTGTTAGTTCGAATAATATCAAAGGCAAAAGAAATGCCCAACCAAATTCAAAATGAGAGTGCAAGAATAAGAAAAGAACACACCGATGTATAGTGGTTCGGGCAAAGCCCTACTCCACTCTTCTTGAGATCGTCCTCAAGGATTTCCACTATTTGAGATCTTCACGATGCCCGGCTCCGAGGCGATTACAATCCCAAGGCAATTAAATGAGGATGCCCTTGCCACCTTTACACCGACTCTCCTACTCCGCTTGTTCTAAGCAATTCTCCCTAGGGTATTAAGACTAGGATGCCCTAGCCACCTTTACAAAGAAGAAAGAGAAGATTGCTATGCCTTCCTCCAAGACTTGATGCATAATAAAGTCCCCTTGAATACTCTCCAAGATAATACAAGTTGATATCATAAATTCAAACTCAAAGATTTGCAAGTCACAAGACAAGTTTGGTGGAGAGAATAAAAGCTTAAGCCAAATGGGTTTTGCAAGTGCTAATGAATTCTTAGGAAGGTTTGTGAATCATTCAAGAGAGTTAAATGAACCTCTTGAATGTGTATTTATAAGGCCAAAACAAGATATGACCGTTTGGGGGTGGTGGTAACAAAAATACCCCAAAAAGCAACTAACCGTTTGAATTACAACGATTATTTTTTTTGCTGTCGCGACGTTCTCAAAGTTCTGAGAACCATTCTCGGAGTTTCGAGAAAAACTCTCGGAGTTTCGAAAAAACGACCAGAGAATACCACAATACTCCCTGGACCATTTCTCGGAGTTCCGAGAAAAATCTCGAAGTTCCGAGCTCGGAACTCCGAGAAGCCTATAAACAGCATATTTTCTAGTTTTTGTTGCTAATTTCTTTTGGGCTTTTGGAACTCATATTTATATGATAATTTGGAATGTTATGAGGGTCCCAACATGTTGGTACACCTCACAAACATTCTCTTAACAAATTAAGTCTAATACGGGGAGTGTTAGTCTCTTAAAAAAATATATTTTGGAAACCTTGCCTTGACTTAGAAAATTCAAAGAGAGAGGATGTACAAAAAGTCTAAGTGTAGTTACACTTCTCTTTGGTCTTGGTCATCATAGATCTTCCATTGTGTGCTTGCTTTGCTTGAGTGTGTTGAAGTGAGCTCCACCTTGACTGTTCTTCCAAGGTGAGTTAGTTCAATTTTGATTCCAGCTTCTATGTCCCTTGAATGGTACAACTTCAAGCTTGACCAATGTAGTGTGTTGGTTCCTTCAATGATTAACCTGTCTTATCACAACACCTCAAGGCATATTGATTAGTATCCAAAAAGCATAATCAATTTAGTTTGAGAATCATCAAAACAAGGTAGGAGGATAGACCCTTGGGCTTACAATCTCTCCCTTTTTTTATGATGACAAACAAAATTGATTATGAGGTGTGTGGAGTGACATGATAAGCAAGTGAATGGAAATACTCCCCCTCAATATATGCACAATTTTAAAAGAACATGGAATGCATATAAAACATGTGGATAGATAATCAATTTCTAGAATTCTCCCCCTTTTGGCATCGGTAAAAAGGAAGGATATCACAAGTTTAAGCACATACATGAACTAGAATTTAAACCAATGAGTGATTCATGTGAATTTTTCATAAAAGCTCCCCCTTAAGCTTTTGAATGAGGCAAACTAAGAGATAGAGCAAGTGTTAGTAGACTAAGCCTCTAATCCCCCCTTTTTTGAAGAGGAATATTTTATCATGAAAAAAGGTATGAGTATGAAATGATCATGATAAGCAAGAGTAAACGGTAATCAAGTTAGGGACTCCCCCTGACTCAACGCTTATGGTATAAAGTAAATATACATTCAAGTAGTTGCACATATACCTGTTCATGATTAAGATGTCGGCACAATGCCAAATTGTTATGTGCTTTAATTAAGGTGAAGGTACCGTCTCCCTCTTAGAAATTAAGAAGGCTAAGGGCACCAATTGAGTGACTTTTAAAGATTAGGGTTTAACATCTCGAACATGCAGATACTACCAAATAGAGGTGATACATATATAAATACTATATAGATAAGCAAGTGAAAGCACAAAGTATTTATCTGGCAATTTCTTTGACTTGATCTGCACTCCAAATATTTAAGGCACTTCTGATATAACACATTCTATATCACTAAGTGGCTTTGTAAAGTTGTCAGCCAATTGTTCCTCAGTATTGATGAACTTTAAGCGTATATCCCTTTTTGTGAGTGATCTCTAATGAAGTGGTGCATTATCTCAATATGTTTTGTTCTAGAGTGTTGTATGGGGTTCTTTGTCAAGTTTATAGCACTAGTGTTGTCACATTGAATGAGAATATTTTTCAATTTAACACCATAATCCATCAATGTGCTTTTCATCTATAGGACTTGTGCACAGCAAGCCCCAGCTGCCACATATTCTGCTTCTGTTGTGGACAGAGCTACTGAATTTTGTTTCTTACTAAACCATGATACAAGAGATTTGCCCAAGAATTGACAAGTCCCACTAGTGCTTTTTCTATCCACTCTATATATCCAGCAAAGTCTGCATCTGAATATCCAGTGAGAGTGAAGTCACTAGATCTTTCATTCCATAGTCCTAGACTTTAGATTCCTCTTAAGTACTTGAAGATTTTCTTGACTGCAGATAAATGAGACTCCTTTCGATCCGATTGAAACCGACCACAGAGGCAGACACTAAACATAATGTCTGGTCTACTGGCTGTCAAATAGAGGAGACTACCTATCATACCCCTATACATCTTTTGTTCCACTGACTTGCCAAATTTATTCTTTTCTAACTTAGCAGTTGTACTCATTGGAATTCTTGATGTCTTGATGCTATCCATCTCATACTTCTTCATTAACTCATTTGTATATTTTTCTTGATTGATAAATATTCTAGTTTGGTATTGTTTGATTTGGAGTCCTAAGAAGTAGGTTAACCCACCCATCATGCTCATTTCAAATTCGTTTTTCATTAGATTTGCAAATTCATCACACATCCTTTGATTAGTTGAGCCACATATGGTGTCATCTACATAGATCTGGACAAGGAGGATATCATGATTTTTCTTTTTGATAAATAATATCTTATCCACTTTGTCCATCTCAAAATCCTTTTCTACAAGGAATGTACAAAGCCTCTCATACTAAGCTCTGGGAGCTTACTTCAATCCATATAAAGCTTTATCAAGCTTGAAGACATGATTTGGATGTTTGTAGTCTTCGAAACCTGGAGGTTGCTCAACATACACTTCCTCTTGGATATAGCCATTTAGGAAGGCACTTTTGACATCCATTTGATACAATTTAAATCCTTTATGACATGCATATACCAAAAGTATCTTAATAGCTTCCATACGGGCAACAGGAGCAAATGTCTCATCATAATCTATCCCTTCCTCCTGATTGTACCCTTGGGCTACAAGCCTAGCCTTATTCCTGGTGATTATTTATTTTCATCCATTTTGTTTCTATACACCCATCTTGTGCCAATGACTGGGTGATCACTAGGCCTAGGCACTAGCCTCCACACCTTGTTTCTTTCGAATTGGCTCAACTCTTCTTGCATATCCATCAACCAATATTCATCTTTTTCGGCTTCCTTGATAGACTTAGGTTCTAATTCGGATAGGAATGCTAAATTGTTACTCACACTTCTATAGTATGATCTAGTTCTTACCGGCGACGTGGTATCACCTAAGATTTGGGATTCCAGATTATCAACCAATATTCTCTTATCCCTAGGTAATGAATTGTCCTCTACATTTGAAACTTCCACAATGGGTAATGTTTCATTTGTAGACTCTTGGGGAGGAACATTTGTCTTAGATGGAGGGCTTTCAATGTATCCATCCTCATCATGAGGCATGTCTTGAAATATTGGCTCTCTCTCATCAAATATAACATGCATAGATTGTTCTACAATTACGGTTCTTCTATTAAACACTCTAAATGCTTTGCTATGTGTAGAATACCCTAAGAATATGCCATCATCCGATTTCTTATCAAATTTATGCAAATTTTCTTTGATATTCAAGATGTATCATCTACAACCAAACACCCTAAAGTAGCTTATATTGTGTTTCAAGTTTTTTTAAAGCTCATAAGGTGTTTTCTTAGAAATTGGCCTCATATACAACATATTTATGATATAACAAGCGGTGCTAACCGCCTCCGCCCAAAAATATCTTGGGAGATCATTCTCATGCAACATTGTTCTAGCCATATCTTGGAGGGTTCGGTTCTTTCTTTCTACAACCTCATTTTGTTGAGGTATTCTAGGTGCCTAAAAGTTGTGTTTTATGCCATGATCATTACAATAAGTGCTAAAGTGTATGTTTTCAAATTCTGTTCCATTGTCACTTCTAATGTAAGATATGGCTATACCCTTTTCATTATGGACTTGATTACACAACTTAGAGAAATTTTCATAGGTTTCATCTTTATGTGCTAAAAATATAACCCATGTAAATCGTGAGTAGTCATCCACAACAACAAACACATACCTCTTTCCACCTAAGCTATTTGTCTTCATTGGTCCAGAAAGATCCATATGAAATAGTTGCAAGGGGTAAGTCGTAGAAATCATATTTTTAGGGGCAAATGAACTCTTTAATTGTTTGCCTAATTGACAAGTTCTTCAAATGTGATCTTTGGTGTACTTAAGCTTAGGCAAACATCTCACTATGTCTTTTGAGGAGAGGGTTGAAATAAGTTCCATTCCGGCATGACCCAACCTCCTATGCCATAACCAAGAATCTTCACTAATGGCATTTAGACATGTTACATTTTGGAGTCTAAGATCATCTAGCCCAATTGTGTAAATGTTATTGTCTCTAGAGCCTATGAATTACACATTTCCATCTACCTTATTCTTAACAATGCATTTGTCAGGGTTGAAGGCTACTTCAAACCCGTTATCACATAGTTGACTAATGCTAATGAGATTATGAGATATGCCATCAGTCATAAAGTACATCATGAATGGGACAGGTGGAGTTACCTACGGTGCCTTCTCCTTTAACATTTCCTTGTCATCTCAAAAGGTAACTTCTCCACCATCCTTGAGTGAGAGGGATGCAAATTGAGTGAAGTCTCCGGTCATGTGCCTAGAGCATCCACTATTAAGGTACCATGTGTTCTTCTTGTTGTTGCTTCTAAGACATACCTACCTATGAATAGACAAGTAAGATCCTTTAGGTACCGAAATCTTTCTAATCTTGCTAAGTCCATTTGTTTTCACTTTTGCATTTAATTTGATTTTGTATTGTTTAGCATACATGCAAGAAACCTTATAATGTCCTTCTAGCCCACAATAAAAATAAGTTTTAGTACCACTAGAAGAAGCTTTCACAAATTTGTTTTTATAATTTGACATTGTAGTATCCCATTTATATCCAAGTCCACTCTTATCATGTGACATTCTTTTAATGTTAACAAGTTTATCCAATTTTAGTGAATCATTCTCAAACCTTTCAAATAGTTTCTTTAAATCATCATACTTGTGAGATAATTCACTATTTTCATACTTTAGTTTGTTGTTTTCAATGGATAGCTCTTGTTTACTTTCATTCAAACTCTTGATGCTAGCATTCAATCCATGAATTTCAAGTTTAAATTTCTCATTTTCTTCTTCTAGAAAATCAAGATCTTTCTTTAACCAACCAAATTCTTTTGTCAAACTAGAAATAGAGTTTTCAAGAGATGCATTTTTATCAAGTTCAATTTCTAGTTGATCATGTGCATTTTGTAAAGAATCAAGAACTTCTTTTAAAGTAATAACATCATTTAAGTACTCACCTCTTAATTGTCACTTGTTGAAACCATGAAGCACACATTTTTTTGCGATCACGCAATCTTCTCCATCATCCGGCTCACATTCGCTTTCATTATCTTCATCCCATGTGGCGGTCATTCCTTTCTTGCCTTCTTTCCTCTTGAATCGATTGTTTAGAGTAGGCTCATTGTTGAATGGGCAATCCGGACAAATGTGTCCAATTTTCTTGCATCCGTAGTATCGAGGTTGAGAGGATCTATCACCAAGCTCTTCTTTCTTCTTGAATGGAGGAGTGGCCTTTCTATTTTTCATGCTTGACATATTCCTTTGCAAGAACTTTATTCTTATTGATAAGAAAGCTACCTCATCTTCCATATCTACTCTTACTTCTTCATCATCACCTGCATTAGAAGTAAAAGCAACACCCTTTCCTTTTTTCTATTTTATTTTTAATTTCGGGTGTTTTTGTTTTGAAAATCATTTCATGAGTTATCAAGGACCCTATTAGTTCATCTAGATATAATGTGTTCATGTCCTTAGCTTCGGTGATTGCGGAGGTTTTGGATTCCCATGATAGAGGTAGGGATCTAAGGATTTTGGACACTAAATCTCTGTTTGAAAATTGGTTCCCAAGTCCCCTTAGCCCATTAACTAAGTTAGTGAATCTAGTGTACATATCGACAATGGTTTCATCGGGTGACATTTGAAAAAGTTCAAACTGCCTAAATAGATGATTCATTTCATATTCCTTAACTTGGTTAGTTCCTTCATGGGTAATTTCTAAGGTGTCCCAAATTTCTTTAGCCGAATTTAAATTTGAAACTCTATTGAATTCTCCGGGAGACAAAGCACAAATTAAAGAATTCATAGCTTTGGCATTATAGTTTAAGGCTTGTTGTTCGGCTTTGGTCCATTCATTTAGATTTCTAGTGGACAAGGTATATCCATTTTGAACGGCTCTCCAAATTTAGTAGTCGTGGGTTAAAAAGATTTTCATTTTGGTTTTCCAATATCCAAAATTTGTTCCATCAAAATAAGGTAGCCTAGTGTTTGAGTGACCTTCTTAGTGTTGAGGGTAGTTTGCCATTTTAGGATCTTTTCTCTAGAACAGTTAGGGTTTTGAAAAATAGAGACGAGGCTTTGATACCAATTGAAATAAAGGTCTATGGAACCAAGAGGGGGTGAATTGGTTTTATCAAAAATTTATCCCTTTTTGAAATCAAATTTTTTAACCTAATTCAATTTCTCTTTACTTGCTTAGTTATTTGTTAATTCGAATAATATCAAAGTAAAAAGAAATGCCCAACCAAATACAAAATGAGAGTGCAAGAATAAGAAAAGAACACATTGATGTATAGTGGATCGGGCAAAGCCCTACTCCACTCTTCTTGAGATCGTCCTCAAGGATTTCCACTATTTGAGACCTCCACGATGCCCGGCTCCGAGGCGATTACAATCCCAAGGGAATTAAATGAGGATGCCCTTGCCACCTTTACACCGACTCTCCTACTCCACCGAGTTCTAAGCGCTTCTCCCTAGGGTATTAAGAATAGGATGCCCTAGCCACCTTTACAAAGAAGAAATAGAAGATTGATATGCCTTCCTCCAAGGCTTGATGCACAATAAAGTCCCCTTGAATACTCTCCAAGATAAAACAAGTTGGTATCCTAAATCCAAACTCAAAGATTTGCAAGTCACAAGGCAAGTTTGGTGGAGAGAATAAAAGCTTAAGCCAAATGGGTTTTACAAGTGTTAATGAATGCGTAGGAAGGTTGGTGAATCATTCAAGAGAGTTAAATGAACCCCTTGAATGTGTATTTATAAGCCCAAAATAAGATATGACTGTTTCGGGTGGTCGTAACAAAAAAACACCCCAAAAAGCAACTAGCCGTTTGAATTACAACAGTTTTTTTTTTTTTTCGCGACGTTCTTAGAGTTCCGAGAACCATTCTCAGAGCTCCGAGAAAATTCTCGAAGTTCCGAGAAAAACTTTCAGAGTTCCGAGAAAACGACCAAAGAATAGCACAATACTCCCTGGACCATTTCTCGGAGTTCCGAGAAGCCTATAAACAGCATATTTTCCAGTTTTTGTTGCTGCTTTCTTTTGGGCCTTTGGAACTCATATTTATATGATAAATTGGAATGTTATGAGTGTCCCAACATGTTGGTCCACCACACAGACATTTTCTTAACAAATTAAGTCTAATACAGGGAGTGTTAGTCTCTTAAAAAAAACATATTTTGAAAACCTTGCCTTACTTAGAAAATCCAAAGAGAGAGGATGTACAAAAAGTCTAAGTGTAGTTACGCTTCTCTTTGGTCTTGGTCTTCATAGATCTTCCATTGTGTGCTTGCTTTGCTTGAGTATGTTGAAGTGAGCTCCACTTTGATTGTTCTTCTAAGGTGAGTTGGTTCAATATTGATTACAGCTTCTTTGTCCCTTGAATGGTACAACTTCAAGCTTGACCAATGTAGTGTGTTGGTTCCTTCAATGATTAACTTGTCTGATCACAACACTTAAAGTAGATGGGTATAAACCTCCACAAATCTGTCCATTTTTAACCTTCAAAAATCGATGGGTTAAGATGATCCTATGGAGCTGATTTTTTGGGCACACCCTATCTATGTAAGGACCTATCAAATGAATGCTTTGGATCATCCAAACAATGTGGGCCCACATGATTTTTTGAGCTCTTGCTCAGATAACTTATCTGAGGTATCGCGCAGAAAACGTTTCCCCTATATATATATATATATATATATATATATATATATAGAGAGAGAGAGAGAGTAGTGTTCCTGCACAGCTGCTCAGATAGCTTATCTGAGCAGCTGCTTCAAAAACTCATGTGGCCCACATTTTTTGGGTGATCTAAAGCATTCATTTGAAAGGCCCTTCCATGGATAGGTTGTGTACCAAAAATCAGCACTATAGGATCATCCTAACCCAATCAAAGGTGGAGGGAAAAATGGACAGACACTGTTTCTGACCATTTTTTCCATCCACAAATGGCAGGGTTAGGATGATCCTAAAGGGCTTGTTTTTTGTACACACCCTATCCATGGAAGGGCCTTCCAAATGAATGCTTTGGATCACCCCAAAAATGTGGGGCCAAATGAGTTTTTGAAGTAGCTACTCAGATTAGCTATCTGAGCAGTTGCGCTATATATATATATATATTAGGAAATGGTTTGTGAGCAGCTGCTCAGATAAGCTTAGCTGAGCAGAGCTCACAAACCTTGGGGGGCCACATTGTTTGGATGATCCACATCATTCATTTGATAAGCCCTCATATCGATAGGGTGTGCCCAAAAATTCAACTCCATAGGATCATCCCAACCCTACGATATGTGGAGCTAAAAATGGACGTGTATAAACCTTTACAAATTTGTCCTTATTTTGCCTCCACAGTTCGAAGGGTTGGGATGATCCCATGGAGCTGATCTTTTGGGCACACCCTATCTATATGAGGGCCTATCAAATGAATGCTTTGGATCATCCAAATAATGTGGCCCCTATGTTTGTGAGCTCTGCTCAGATAAGCTTATCTGAGCAGCTACTCACAAACCATTTCCTCTCTCTCTCTCTCTCTCTCTCTCTCTCTCTATATATATATATATATATATATATATATATATATATATATATATATATATATATATATATATATATATGGGAAACGTTTTCTGAGTGATACCTCAGATAAGTTATCTGAGCAAGAGCTCAAAAAATCATGTGGACCCACATTGTTTGGATGATCCAAAGCATTCATTTGATAGGCCCTTACATAGATAGGGTGTGCCCAAAAAATCAGCTCCATAGGATCATCCTAACCTTTCGATTTTTGGAGGTTAAAAATGGATAGATTTGTGGAGGTTTATACCCATCCACTCTAACCTCCACAAATCGAAGGGTTAGGATAATCCTGTGGACCAAATTTTTTGTGCACACTCTATCTATCTTTAGACTATCCAAATGAATGCTTTGGATCATCCAAACAGTGTGGGCCCAAATGTTTTTTTAGCTCTTGCTCAGTTAACTTATATGAGGTATCGTGCAGAAAACATTTCCCCATATATATATATAAAGGTGCTCAGAACATATAGGGGCGGTGAGTATAATTCTAGAGAATTTGATGAGTATTGTCAAGAAAATGGAATTAAGAGACAAACCACCGTACCTTTTACACCACAACAAAATGGTGTGGCTGAAAAGAGAAATAAAACAGTACTTAACATGGTGCATGTTATTGCACTCCGGTCTCTCCAAGATATTTTGGGGAGAAGTATTAAGTACAACAATGTATACATTGAATAAAATACCGACAAAACAGTGGAAAACGACTCCTGTGAACTATGGACTAGAAGAAAACCAGATCTAATAAACTTAAGAAAATGGAGATGTACAGCCCGTGTAATGATTCCACCCAAACCAACCTGAGCCTCATGTCAAGTCGAGAGAGCCAACCCTAACCCAACCCACTTCTAAATCTTTTAACCCTAATTCAACCCATCCAATACATTTTTTCCAATTTGGGTAAGGTTGGGACAGCCATAAAGCATAAAGAATTAAGAAAAACCAAATAAACACTACTCTAGGATTTTTGAAAAGCCCAATAAATCACCCAATTCGAGGAAATGCCAATACAACCCAAGCCGAAAAAGGGTGGAAACTGTCGGGTACGGGTTGAGCCCAGCCCAAGGTTGCACCCCTAGTTCCTTTGCCTTTTTATCTAAAAAAAGAATAATAAAGGGACAACGTACACATGGGGAGGATCTCGTCCATGATCCAAAACTTCATTCGCTTGGCCCCACTGTGAATTGGTCCTAAGCCCTCCAATATGTAGAGACTTTCCCTGTTGAATGTGGACTAACTGCCCATTTCAAGCCAATAAATTGGAGGGGAGGGAAGTTAGGATCATTGGATGGAGAAGATATCTTAAGCCATGCCCCATATGCTGTGTTGCCAGGTAGATGAATCTTCTCCATCTCTTACCATGCTGATTGCCACAAAGTAAGATTAAGTTTTCAGAGAAATGAAGAGGGAAGCTGCACTGATTTGAGTTACTGATTTGAGAACATTTTCTTTTGTGCTATCTAGCAAACTTTTCAAAGTCCAACCCATGTCAATGGATCTAAAATTGGATACAAAGACAATCCAATCCAATCCATTTCAACAGACACCAAAACACTATTTTTTTTAGTTAATGACTGATCTTCTTTATCTTCTCAGTGCATTTTGGTGTGTCAATAAACCCTCAGATAACTGGTGCAAAAAGCTCAGGAAAAAGTTTTTGATTGATATGAATGAAGCAAACACCCCAGGATTTCAAGCTTCATTGCGTGAAGCAAACACCCCGAAAAATGTCCCCGAGTGTTTGGAACCCAGCTCCGGAATTGGCAGATCTAAGCCGCTAATGACCTTGGGCCTTGCAGAGAAAATATCTTGGATCCTGGTCTCGGAGCCCCAAGAATGCATATGTTTTCACACTAAAAAAATGAATGGTGAAAGGGGTTTTTTCTTTAGAGAAGCTCCACGCTTAGGGCTAAGATCAGTGGCCAAAAGTTCCTTTGAGCTGCCCAATCCCTACCGGTGTCAGTCCTCTGATGTGGGGAATGCAAGGAAATCTTTGCCTCGAAATGGTTGGGAAGGCCTCAAAAGAGAGACAAGGTCGAGGGGGAGAAGTAGGAAGACCATTTCTGCTTCCCATCTGTCGGATTGGAAATGCCCATGATGTGGATATAGGACTTTTGGGGGTCGCAGCCTCTGTCGAAGGTGTTGGAGATGTCGTAAGGAGGGAGCGCAAAGAAGGAACCCTCTAGGTGGATTTAGAGAAACAACCTACTCGAGTGGACCCTGCAATGGCCCGCCGGAGCTTAGGAGCTTAGGATACCGATCAAGCAGGTCGAAGAGCAGTCATTAGCCCTTAGAAGATGTTTGGTGGGAGCAATAACTAATAGCAAATGGAGTTTGGACGAGATTTGGATAAGAGCCAAAAGTCTCTGGAACTTGCCCCAATTACCAAAACCTTTCTCGATTGGGCCATTACTAATCTTTTTCAGTTTTGATTCGGAAACCCTAGTTGAAAGGCTTCTTCACCAAGGATCAGAGGCCTTAGGTGATCTCCACTCATCGCTCAAAGCATGGAGTCCATTGATAACCTCTTCAGCAAAAGCTATATGTATCAGATTATACGATATTCCACTCCATGCATGGACCTCATCAACAGCTGAGGCTCTGGGAATGCATTTTGGGTAAGTAATGGAAGTTCAGCTGACCGACAACCATGATCATTGCAAGAGTTATGCCTCGGCCAGGATCTTATAGAGGGAATGAAAATACCAGATTCCTTTTATTCGTCTCAAAATAGGTTCAAGCAGCTTTCTGATTCACGTTGAGGAGGTAGAAGAAGGGATGCCAACTAGTGAGCTTCTATCCAACAAAGAAGGATCTCTTAATGCTTCCCAAGTGGCCGATGACATGCACAATAGCTTGTCTCATCCAAAGAGAATCTCAATCAGCGTAGGCGAAGGAAAATTTTTTCGAAGGAAAGGATCAAGGGAGAAAAAGAGTCGTTGCCCAAATTTCATGAATTTGAACTAAATGAGGGGTCCCGGTCCGTTTTCCAAGATTCAGGGCTAGTTTCGTCAAGTCTAGGAAAGAAAGAACTAGGAAACGGAGAAAAATCTAATCGCAAGGATTTCTAGAGAGCATTCAGGAACAATATAGATGGCACTCAATTGAAGGCCGCTAAACACGCTTCATGGAAAGGAAAAATATCTCTATAAGACTGTTGAAGGGCTCATGAAAATCTAATAGAGCCTCGGTAAGTCACGTGGTATTGTCCATTGCGCCAAGAAGGGCAGGCGTCATTTACGGGGAAAATGTGTCCCTCTAGTATCAAATTCGAAGAGTTGCCGTAAAGGATAAGGCACAATCTTGAGAAGAGGCGGTAAATCCAAAATAAATAATCATTACCACAAGTTCCTGACGTCTCGGGCCTTTAAAGGAGACCTATCACTATTTAAAAGGAAGCTCCAAGGTCATCTCAAGGCAGTGAAGATCAAAAAAAAAAAACTACAGTCCTCTTCTGAAGGTGTAATGGAAAACCTTAACTTTTCAGGAAAAGGAGATGGGAAAATAGGAAAGGGAAAAGGAAGGTCGAGTGGGAGGACCCATCAGAAGTAAGCAAGAAAACCACCACAAGTCAATGAGAAAAGGCCTTACGAAAGGGCCTTCAACACCAAGAGAGCTAGAAATGGAGATTCTTAAGAAGAACTGGAAGCAGTTCAAGGCAGATGCTAGAAAAAATATAGAGGAATTCTTTACCTTAGTGGGAACGAGAGATATCAAAAAATTCTGTATTCATAAATACAAACTCCCTTACTTTCAAAAGGACCTTGCAGAAGAAAGAGAGGAAATGAGGCAGAGATGGCCTCTGTGCAAAGAGCGAAAGAAAGGCTGAAGGGTCTCTCGGAGATTCAGGTGTCTTGTCGGGGAAAGGAGTAGGGGTGGTTATTCGGTTATAACCGAACCGAAATAACCGAAATTTGATATCCGAAATAATTTCGGTTATCAAATTTCGGTAACCGAATCGAAATTTTTAAAAACCGAACCGATTAAATATTCGGTTATAACCGAATAACCGAATAGTGGGAGAAAAAGAGGAAAAAAAGCAAAATCTTGGTTTCGATCGGAGGGCTAGGATCATCCAATCGAAATAATTTTTTGAGCACAACCTAATTAAGTTGTGATCAATCAAATGGACGGTTTTTATCATCCTACGGAGTGCCCATATAGCACTTTGTTTTGAAAAAATAATAGTTTTTATCATAATTTTGGTTATTTCGGTTAACCGAATTTGTTTTTGAGATAACCGAAATTGAAACCGAATAACCGAATTTCCAAAAAAAAAAATTCGAAACCGAACCGAACCAATTCGGTTCGGTTATTCGGTTTTAACCGAATAATGAACACCCCTAGAAAGGCTGAGGCTAGTGTAGGGGAGAAGGTGGACGACTTCTTAGCAATAGGGGATGTTTTTGAGTGAGGGACGGGTGACCAACCTCCGAAGGACAACGGGGCGGAAAAGGAGAAAAGCGAGGGTTAGGGGCAGAAAAAGGATGGGTCTTCTGACCCTAGTGCTGAGAAATCTCTCCTTCCTCTCGCTGTTGTATATATTCTTTTGGGTTAGTCTTTTGGTTTCTTCTCTTGTCTGATTCTTAGTCAGTTAATGAAAATCTGTTGATGGGTTCTGAAGAAGGTCTGGATCTTTTTGGAAAAAGAAGTTTATGGTTAAAAGTTTTCTATGGTGGATGAGTATTTCTGGGCTAGAGTGTGAAGTTTTCTCGTCTAAGGAATCTTTTAAGTATTAATAGAGTCAAAGAGTTTGTTAACGGCAGGGTCCTAGCTAGGGGTGGTTATTCGGTTATAACCGAACCGAAATAACCGAAATTTGATAACCGAAATAATTTCGGTTATCAAATTTCGGTAACCGAAACCGAACCGAAAATTTTCAAAACCGAACCGAAACCGATTAAAAATTCAGTTATTCGGTTATAACCAAATAAACCGAATAACCGAATAGTGGGAAAAAAAGAGGGAAAAAAGCAAAATCTTAGTTTCGATCGGAGGGCTAGGATCATCCAATCGAAATGATTTTTGGAGCACAACCTAATTAGCTTGTGATTAATCAAATGGACGGTTTTGATCATCCTTTGGAGTGCCCATATCACACTTTTTTTTAAAAAATTTTTTTTTTATCATTATCTTGGTTATTTCGGTTAACCGAATTTTTTTTTTTTGAGATAACCGAAACCGAATAACCGAATTGCCAAATAAAAAAAACCGAAACCGAACCGAAACGAAACAGAAAAAAACCGGACCGAACCGACCGAACCAATTCGGTTCGGTTATTCGGTTTTAACCGAATAATGAACACCCCTAGTCCTAACAGTTTTTTTCCTCGACAGTTATGCTAAGTCGATGATATTAAAAGGAACATTGGAGTGGCTTGAGGAACCTTGTTCTTCGCCGCTTGAAATGTATTTTCTTCTCAATTCCGAGAAGCAAGATGTGTGCATGAACGATGCAGTTGCTCGACTATTGTCAAGTCTCTAATTAACTTGCCAATGTTGAAGGGAGTTCTATGATAGCATGGTAGTGGTTTGGTTCGGTTGACCCTGGGAAGGAGAAGTATTCAATATCCCAAGGGTGGTCCCAAAGGATTTGTATGCTGGCAGGTTAAGGAATGTTCAAGAAATTGGATAGATAGTTTTTTTTTTTTTTTTTTTTTATTTTTTTTATGATTCTTTGTTCCTGACATTGGATTGATGGGGACTCCTGGTCCATTTTTCATGTACTTATGAGTATGATTTATAAATATTCATGTCATCTTTTAAAAAATAAAAAAATAAACCCTCAGATAATACAAGGGAGATAATACGAGGGAGCTTGAGCTCTTGAACAAAAAATAAGAAAAAAGCAAATCCATCATCGGAGAGGTTCGTGTTGAGTAACCAGCATTTCAGGTTATCATTGCTTTAGTAATCAAGCCATGTTGGATGCTTTAAATGCACAAGGGTGTTTCACAACCCATGTGAATGGAATGAATCCAAAAGATGGAATTGGGAGAAAATTTTCTTTTCTGCCGTCTTATAAACTTTTCAAAGTCCAACCCATGTCAATGGATCTCAAATTGAACACAAAGACAACCTAATCCATCTGTTAGAGTATGGAGATCTCACCATCTCTACTGACACCAAAACCTATGCCGTGTAAAAACACTTTAAAGGCCTACTTTTGCCCATCTCACATTGGATTCTGGACCTGAAAAAAGAAATAGAAAACAATGCAAATGCACTATAAATAAAAAGCAAAAATGATCATCAACTTCCTCCATATTACTAAGATAAAATTTTGATGAATTCAAATCACTCATTTCTTTGAAATCCATTACCAATTGCTCATATGCTCAGGCCTATGCCTCATCCTCCTTGTCTACCAATATCCTCTTGCAAGACTCATAGCACATGAAAGAAATCCCAGCAGCAGGGACCAATTTCATACAGCTTGGCCCCAAGCCTCTATAGAGTCCCCCCAGCCCTTCCTGTTCCAATATGCTTGTGAGTGCATGGAGCATGTTTTTGTAGACCTGCCTTCCACTGAGAGCGCCAACTTGCATGTGCTTTCGGGCAACCTCTAGAGGAAAAGTAGCACTACTTGCAATGGCTCCTGCTAAGGATCCGATCAGAAGGGTTGCAATATTACCAATTTCCTCCTTTTTGAAGGCTTTCCTATAAGCCTTCCTCAGTGTGTCATAAGCAAAGTAGTTGGTGGCAGCATATGGAACCACTCCTATTAGACTTGGGGTGAGACCTCTGTACAACTCTGCAGGGCCTTCCTCTCGGACGATTTTGAGGAATGCATGCAGAAAATTGTCATACACGCCTCTCTGCAAAAGCCAAATTGGAATAACAAAGTAATATGAGACGGTCAAAGGGGTGAAACATGACCTGTAAGAATCAAGATACCATTGGTAAGTTGGATTTACCTGTATAGTTAGTCGGGTCTTGAGTAACTCAAGAGGATATGTTAACAAGGTCGAGCTGACTCCAGCACAAGCTCCCGCTACCAACGATGGCGGGAATGGGATTTTGGGATGTTCACCCAGTTCAGGGGTCAAAGACTTCTTCACTGTATCATAGGCAAATAACTGCAGAGAAGTGGCATTAGAAACCTAGTATACTATCACAGCTAGTGTTGCTGAATTTCAAACTGGACCATAATATCATAAAGGGACTAAATCAACTTGAATCAAATAATGTCATTTCATTGAAGTAACTAACTACATACAAGATGAACTATTCAGACAATGGCAAGGAACTAGTATAATACCTGCATTTCCATTTTGCCATTTCATTTTTTTGGGAGAACCATATATTTCATGTGCAATCTTTCTCAAATAGGATTTAACCTCAATTGTGAATTTTTTCCTATGAGATTTGAATTCAACTATTAAGATTGAATTGTAAGGTTAGGCTTTACTATTTTTATATTCACTACTGATGTCCAAAAGGCTGAGTCCGCTCAGAAATTGATACTAAGATTTCCTTGTTCAACACTGTCAAGTAATCTTTAAAAAACATCGGAGTTCAGACTCCACACAGTCCTTGTTCAACACTGTCAAGTAATCTTTAAAAAACATCGGAGTTCAGACTCCACACAGGGACTCTGAGTCAAATTGGCAATGACAGACACATGTAGATCTGTATTAACAGGCAAGGTTTCAATTTGAAGGGAATAAGTGACTGTACAGTTCAGATGATAGCCACTACAATTTTTTGATTGGTATTAAGCTATGTTGCATGGATTTGGATTTGCGTGTCGGGATCCGACACATGGATTCTAAGTCTTGGATTCGGCAAGGCCCAAAATGTAGGATTCAGATTTGGTAATTTTTAAATAAAACAAAATTTTCAAAATTTAAAATTTAAATATTCTTTCCCTATATATATATATAAGGAAAAGGAGTGTGCGGTTGACTGCATATAAGGTTATATGCGGTCGAGGGCCCAAACACATGGGTCCCACATTTTTGTGGTGATCAAAACCATTCATTTGCAAGGCTCCATCATAGTTAGCGTGTGTACAAAAAATCAGCTCCATTGGATCATCCTAACCCCTCCAAAAGTGGAGGGCAAAAATGGGCAGATTTGTGGCAAACGGTGTCAGTCCATTTTGCCCTCCACTTTTGGATGGGTTAGGATGATCCTATGGAGCTGATTTTTTGTGCACGCCCTATCTATGTAAGGGCCTTGCAAATAAATGCTTTGGATCATCCTAACAATGTGGGCCCACATGAGTTTTGGGCCCTCGACCGCACCTAAGCTTGGTGCGGTCGAGCGCACAATCTTATTCCTCTCTCTCTCTCTCTCTCTCTCTCTCTCTCTCTCTCTCTCTCTCTCTCTCTCTTATGGTGAGCTTAAGCGCCCAATCACATGGGGGGCCACTTTGTTAGGATGATCCAAAGCATTCATTTTAAAGTCCCTTACATAGATAGGGGGTGTACCAAAAATCAGCTCCATAGGATCATCCTAACCCCTCCATTTGTGGAGGACAAAAATGGACAGACACAAATCTGCCCATTTTTTGTCCTCCACAAATGGAGGGGTTAGGATGATCCTATGGAGCTGATTTTTGGTACACCCCCTATCTATCATAAGACCTTGCAAATGAATGGTTTTGATCACCACATGTGATTGGGGAGCCATGTGATTGGGGAGCTTAAGCGCACCATAGGTTTGGTGCGCTAAAGCTCACCAACAGTTTCCTCTATATATATATATATATATATATATATATATATAGAGCTTGCAGTTCCTGCGGGTGCCCTCAGCTAAGCTTAGCTGCGGTGGCTCTTTAAAAACATAGGGGCCCCACATTGTTAGGATGATCTGAAGCATTCATTTGAAAGGCCACATCATAGATAGGGTGTGTACAAAAAATCAGCTCCATTGGATCATCCTAACCCCTCCAAAAGTGGGGGCAAAAATGGGCAGATTTGTGGACAAAATGTGTCTATCCATTTTTGCCCCCACTTTTGGAGGGGTTAGGATGATCCAATGGAGCTGATTTTTTGTACACACCATATCTATGATGTGGCCTTTCAAATGAATGCTTCGGATCATCCTAACAATGTGGGGCCCCTATGTTTTTAAAGAGCCACCTCATATAAGCTATATGAGGGCACCCTTAGGAACCCTTTTCTCATATATATATATATATATATATATATATATATATATATATATTCATGAAAAATCTGAGGGTAGAGGGTTGTTGCGCGTTTTTTATTAAGAGAGTCGAAGGAGGAAGAGGGTCGATATTCGAGGATCGAGGCACTGGGGTTTTTATTAAAAGAGTACGGGTTGTGCTTTCATATAAAAAAAAGTTAACAAAACACATTTTAAGGGAATATATACAGGATTCCCATTTTAAAGAGAACGGTAAATCGGATTCGCCCGAAAAAAAAAAACAGGATTCGTGCGGAAAAGAGAACGGATGAATCGGATTTGCCTGAAGAAAACAGGATTCGTGTGGGATATGGCTACGACAAGACTCGAGATGTGTCTCACGTGAATCCATGTCCGATTCGCATGTGGAGATGTGTCGACACGGATTCAACATAGGGGGCAAAGAATCCATGCAAAATAATACACATTTATTTAAAGAAAAAATGGAATTACAATAAATATAGAACTTGCTAATAAAACAACACCAGTCTTGAAACAACCCTTCCAGCCACATAGTTGGCCACATCGTTGGCATCACTCAAATGGCCATATCACTGAAGTATCTTATATGTATTTAAACAATAATGGTGCAAAATTATATGGTGAACACTTGTAGCTGCACATAATGGGGTCCACACTAGGACTCTAGGAGAGCTTTTGGAGATTAATGGGTTTAATCCCCAGGTAGATTAGTGCATGCCAGTGAACCTGGATGGCAATAAAAGGTCTGTTTGTTATCATTTGCTCTCTCTCTCTCTCTCTCTCTCTCTCTCTCTCTCTCTCCTTGGACGAGAGATTTAATTGAAGGAGAGGAAGCTCTCAGGGTTGATTTCTATGGCATCCCCCTGCACGCATGGGCTGTCCCTACGGTGGAGGCATTGGGGGGTCTCTTTGGCAAGGTAGTAGAAACCAAAATGGAAGGGTAATCACCGGAACTGTATGAGTTATGTCTCGGCTAAAATTCTAGCCCCCTGCTAGATCTTCCCTACTTCTGGTGTTATACTCAGAATTCTAGACCGAACCTATACTATTGGGGTTGAACTTGCGAAGGAAAATCTTTCTTCGCCGGCGGAATGCCTTTTGGCGGGTCAGAACTCTACGTCCGGCGAGCCGTTGGATCCCGTATGGGATTCAAATTTCAAATTTAATACTTCAAATATTCCAGGCGGGACATCCAAGAGTATGTCATTAATCTACTCTGACAAAGGTGTGATGGGTCCTAAAGATAGGTGTGCAGACGCTTTTGAATTGTTGGTGGGCCCCAAGAACTTTAAGTCCAAATCTCCTAGACAGAAATCTGCTTCGTTGGCTGCACCTATTACTAATGCCAATTCGTTTCGTCTTCGCTCTAGATCCAGGAAACCTCGTGCTCCTGGCTTCAAACATCGAATCATGGGGTCAAGATTCCAGGAAAGTCTCCTTATGAATTTATTTGGAAAATCCTTGGTGTTAAAGGCTGGAGCTAGAAGGCTAAACAATAGTCTGTTGAAATTCCAAAAAATTCTCAAATCTGGCAGGTTTGGTCCTCTCTAGCTATTTTGTAGCGGAGGATCCTGAGGCGAAGATGGAGTATAACATTATGGTTGCATGGTCTAGGGGGGTGTTTTCAACTTTGGAAGCTATTCTAGCCTGGGGTCCATTCTAAACGGGTCGGGGTTTAGTCAATGAGTTGGTTAGTGACTTTTCTTTTTAGCCTCTTCGAATTGAAGGTAGTATGGGCGGGGGTCTCTCTTGGGAAGGTGCGAAAAGACCCTAAGATGGGACGGCTCGTTTACACTAAAGTTTAATTGTCTCTACACTAGATTTTCGAGATGGGACATTTTCAAGGACTCCTTCAGGCCTATTCATAAGGCGGTGGCGTATCTTATTTTAAGAATTGACTGGATTTTGTAACGATTTAAGTGTATCCATCATACCCTTGTAAGTAAAGATGGAAGATCAGGTTCCTGGGCAGCAGGAATCATCGTCATGCCCAGGGGGGCGTAAGAGAAAATTGTTCATGGAACTCATGGTGCTGGAAAATATCCTTCATAAGATAAAAAGGATGTCTTATGATGAAAGATTAGCCTCCATTAACGAATTTCTAGAGAATAGTAGAAATCGGAAGAGAGTATGGGATTTCTCGAAAGAGATGGCTATTTCCTATATGGAGGATGAGATTGAAACTCGAAGAAATTCGGGGTTTTTGGAAAAGAATCCGAAAACGGTGACTTTACCGATTTCCTTTCTACAAGGTCTCCTTGATGAACTTGGTAAATGCTCCTCTTTGTTGATATTCATCTATCTAGGAGGTTGCTTTTACTTTGACCATCATTTGGAAGCCTTTGGGTTAGATAATAGGCAGGGGGCCAGCTTGAGGAGGGATAAAGAAAAGTCCCCTAAGGAATTGGGATATCAGGTCTTTGGATCCCCGAATTTTCCTGGGGTGGAGGAAAAAGAGGGATGTAGGTTGTATTAATTGTACTGCAGGGCTTTTGGCTTGAAACGTTCGGGGGAAAGTTCTTGTTTGATTGGAGTGTAAACCTACACTGGTCTGACTCAAGGTATGCCCTCGTCAGTCCTTTCCGATACTATGTAATGTTAAGAGGGACCTCTAGTCCCCTTTGTAACTATTATAGTATCGATAAAATGTCATCTTTAAAAAAAAATAAAAGCTTTGTTTGGATGCAGATAGTTACCTTGGAAATTAGTGGTATAAGTAGTCAATAGGGAGGAAACAAACATTTGTGATGTCTGATCTACTTAAGATTTACCTGGTAGAATAGTGATAAGTAGTGCTTGGTTGCCAATCTTGTAAGACTAAATGGGAGGGGTGTCATTACCATTATATAGAAAGAAAAGAGATGGAAGAGAGAGAAAAAGCAAAATTTTACTTGACAAATTCTTCCTTTTTTGAGGAGGATGGCATGGAAGGTATAAGGAACATGGGTGCCACGTCACCAGATAAGCAATAATTAGTTTTGAATCTTGTCTAGTAGTCCCTAGGGTTTCTGGTGCTAAATTGGCTACCAAACACCATAAAAGATAACAAAAAAAGCATTTCTCTACTTTGGACATCTTTGAGGATGCCAAGCATGTGGCAACCAAACAGACCATTAGATCAAGTTCCTTTTTTCTGTAACTTAAATTTCAATAAAATAGTGAACTCGTTCACAAAGTTATGACCACGAAATTCAGGTGTTTAGCCATGCCACTTTTGCCAGAGCACCGAGTTCTTTCGATTCCTTGGTTTTGCAATTCTCACCTAGAAATTGGTGTGCCATTTCTAGCAATTATTTCAAGATCCTTACTGACGTCAAGCTAAAAATTCGATTCCACCATCTCGATAGTGATTTTCTCACTAATCTATGTCAAAATTGAAGGTCAATTGAGATTTTAATATGCAATCGATAGATCATAATTCAGAACCTTGAATCAAGATAATACAGAAATACTATTTGATCTCGATACTTTAAGCATGGAATTTGAATTTAATGACATTTTCTGGGTCATTAATTCATATTCTACCACCAAAGAAAGTAATATTAATGGAATTCTTGACGTTTCCTAAATCAAACTAGAGACACTAGTGAGATTGTGAGTCTAACCTCTTTGCATGACCTTTCCTAAACCAAACTAGAGACACTAGTTTGATAGTGAGATTGTGAGTCTAACCTCGTTGTGTCCTGACAGTCAAGTCCAGAGTCCTGCCCCTCATGGTCCATTCTCTGTCAGATCTTTCTTTTATTCGTTGAATTCCTCAAATAGTGAACCATCACGGCGTACAAAAGTTTGGAGGTCTGCTGCACCCCCAAGGGTTGCAGCTTTTGCGTGGATCATAGCAAGTAAAAAGATAAATACTTGCGAGTTGCGACCGCTTGAAAAAGAGAAAAGTTCATCTTACCAATTGCTGTATACTTTGTGAGGAAAGTTTGGATCACATAACGTACAATGCCCATTCTTGCATCGTCTTTGGTAGGTAATTATCAAACAATTTGGATTTACATCTGTATTGCAAAGAACCATCAGGAGGATCAAGGAGGGTAGGCGTCAGATTGGCAGCCGGCTGTAAACTTTGCCACTTTTCTATGAAATGAATCCTATAGAAAATTCGTCTACATGAAAATTTTCTAAAGGATTCATTAGCCGACCCCAACTAGTTTGGGACAAAGGCTTATTTGGGTTGAGTGGAGTTGAGTTTTATTGCAAAGAGCCATCAGGAGGATATTTAAGAGTTGGGTTGGAGAGCCGTTTGGAGAAACAAGGCAGATCTTATGGCAATTAGTTCCTTATGCTATTATCTTGTACATCTAGAGAGAAAGGAACAATCGTTTCTTTCATGAGAAAAAGAACAGCATTGGAAGAATTGTAACAGCCATAAGATTGACTTGAACTTATGGGAAGAAACGGTAAAGGGGAGCATGGTTATTTAAAAAAAAAAAAAAATTTTGAATGATGGGAGCAAGGTTATAATGCTGGTGATATCCCTTGAAGGTGGCAAACAGTTATGACTTGGGAGAAAATAACTTGTAAGATCACACCAAAATGGAAGCCCCCACTGGTTGGTTGGCTGAAATTTAATTTTGATGGCAGCGCTACAGCCTACAGGCAACTCGGGCTGCTATACGCGGAATTATTCGAGACGCAAATGGTAGTTGGGTGATGTCATTCTCAGGCCCAGCCGGTGAATGTGATGCAAACGGGGAAGAAGCTAAAGCTCTATGGGGACTTAGGTGGTACAGTGATTCAAAGATTGGGCTCCTTATCACTAAAGGTAACTCAGCTAATGCAATAGCACGGGCTACAAGCAAAGTGATGGGTCTGTGGAAGATGTCAAGTAATTTTGCCGAGATCAGAGACCTCGTACAAAAGAATCACGTACAAATTTGCCATCAAAGAAGGTCAGCCAATGAGAATCTAGCCACAAGTGGAATAAAAAAGGGAGCCTAAAGCTGGATTAATTCAAGTAAGCAGAATTTCTTGGGAGATGGGGAGCAACCAAATATGTTTTTTGATTCAGAGAAAGCGAAATCATTCAGGACTTCTGCATTGCAGATTACCGGGCTGCAGATCTTAGCACTGGAATTAAATTTATGCAGGTTGATTCTACTTACCGGAGTGTGTTTTTGAATTTTTGTACACGGTGAAACAACTTGTTGCCATACATGTGGGGGATGACTCGTCGCTTGCATGTTTTGGTTGCTGTAACTTGTTTACACAGAATCAATAAAATGGTTGTCATCTTTTATAACAAAAAAAAAAAAAAAAACACTAGTATGACTTCTATTCTCTAAGCATGCTTATTCTGCCTGGCCCTGGATTGCCCATTAGTCTTCCATCAATAAGCTTAAGAAAGCCTTCCAGCATGAGATCACTTGCCTCTGACTAGAACTAGACCCCTTTATGTTTGAGCCACCTCCTTACATTTGTGGTTCAAAACTTTTATTCTTCAGTATTTTTTTTTTGAAAATTGACAATTTATTGAATCTCAGTTGGGACAAGTTGTCTCCCCCCCCACGCACCCCTTGCCCCTCCTTCCCCCACAAAAAAAGAAAACGAAAAAAAACATTGCAAGATAAGGATCTATGATCCAAAAACATAACCTCAAGGGGCTTACAAGGAACTGACAACCAACATTTCCTCCCTCAAAAGTCCTGCTTTTGCTAGTCTATCCGCCTCCTCATTTGTCGATCTCCTTCGATGCTCGATCCTAGGGCTCAACGACCTAATTAAATCAAGTACTTCTGCCATTAGTTCTTGTAATCGCCAGGGTCCCTTTGAGGTACCCGATGCCCAAGCAACCGCATTTGTCGAGTCTCCCTCAACTATTAATGGTCGTTGATTGTTCTCATATGCCCAACGCAAGCCGAAGAGAAGAGCCCTAATTTCTGCCTCATTTGCATCACATATCCCTAGTGGGCCTGAGAATGTCATAACAGTAGTTTCTTTATCATCTCTAATCAGACCCCCAATGCCTGCCTTCCCCGGATTACTAATAGAGCTTCCATCAAAATTGAGCTTCAGCCACCCACATGGTAAGGCCTTCCATTTCGGTTTAGGCTTGGATCGGATTGTTCTATCCCAAATAATTGACCACCAATTTCTTATCAAATCCTCCACCCCGTAGGGGTTTTCTTCTTAATCTTGGCCCATGAGATGAGTTCTACCTTAATATCTGACACCAACCGTCCAGGTGTCCTGCTCTGATCTTCAAAAATATGTCTGTTCCGTTCCTTCCATATATTCCAGACAATGGCGTACGGGAAAGTGGACCATAGTAGCTTACCAGTCTCCCCAAAAGGCCCATTTTGCCAGTTAATCAAGAGTGAATTAATTGAACTCGGGCAAACCCAGTTCATTCCAAAAGCTCCAATTGCCCTCGACCATAAGTGATATGAGAAAGGACAGTGCAGCATCAGATGGTCCAGTGTTTCTTCATCCTGTTGACAAAGGACGCACATGCTTGCTAGGCTGAAAAGTCTCCTTTTTAGTCAATCGCAAGTATTGATTTTTCTATGTACCAACGTCTATCCAAAAGCTACCATTCTTGGAGGTGCAAGAGATTTCCAAATGCGTCTTCCTATCTGTTTTCTGACCTGAATTTAATATCGCAAAGAAAGACTTGGCCGTGGATTCACCATTTGGTTCTGGTGACCATATCCTCTCGTCATCCTTGAACTTAGAACAGTATACCGAATTTAGTTGTGTCAGAAGTCTTTGGAGGTCTTGTATTTCCATCTCTTAAAGGTCCCTTCATAATCGAATGTCCCAGAATCCTCTTCCCATATGTTCCTCTCGTACCAGGTAATATGCCATCGTTGCCTCTGGTCGCACTGCAACTCGGAATAACCTCGGGTATTCATGCAAAGTAGTTTTTTGCCACACCAGAGGTCGAGCCAGAATCTCACCTCTGTGCCTTTCCTCACCTTATAGCGTGTTTTTTGTTCAAAGTCTTCCTTGACCGAGCAGATGGATTTCCAAGAACCCGAACCCTTTCTGTTTACCGGTTTCTTAATGCTCCAGTCCCCCCATTCAAACCCATATTTGGAACCAACCACACGGTGCGATAGAGCCAACTTTTCATTCCGATACCGCCATAGCCATTTTCCTAATAAAGACTTATTACGCATCCTTAGCTTCCCAATTCCCAGCCCTCCATCCTTTTTGACTTGGTTACCGTCTCCCAATTCATCAAATGTCTTAATTTTCTTGATTGATCGTTACCATCCCACAGGAAATCCCGTTATAACTTTTCAATTCTCAAAGCTACCTTAACCAGGATTTTAAAAAGCGACATGAAGTAGACCGGCATGTTTGCAAGTGCTGCTTTTATCATAGTGATTCTTCCCCCAAAAGAACTGTATTTTTTCTTCAAGGTAGCTAACTTCCGTTCTACTCTTTCTACCACTGGATCCCATTGCGATGCCGATGGGACACCAAACCCCAATGGTAGTCCCAGATAAGAAACCGAAAAACCCCCAGCAATGCAACCAATAGATCCGGCCAGATTCTAAACTGCTTGCTGATCCATATTAATGTCCAAGAGCATGCTTTTGCTAAAATTAATCTTAAGACCCGAGGTGGCCTCAAACCACTTGAATATTCTTATGACATTTAGGAATAGCCTGGGCATTGCTTTCCAAAAAGACAAGCGTATAATTAGCAAATTGAAGGTGTGTAATTTTCTCACCTTTAGGTTCCGCTCGTAATCCATAGATCAGCCCTGAATTACTAGCCTTTATCAACTTTAGGCTAAGTGCTTCCACCACCAAGATGAAAAGATATGGAGCTAATGGGTCACCCTGCCGAAGACCTCTTGAACTCTTAAAGTATCCTTCCATGGAGCCATTAATAATGATTGAAAAGCTATTATAGGCTATTACCGACTTCGTCCATTTTCTCCACCTCGTACCAAAACCCATATGTTCTTGTATGAAATCAATAACCTCCCAATCTATATGGTCATAAGCTATTATAGACTATTACCGAGTCAATAACCTCATTAGCTATTAGGACCTCGTCCAAAATCTGCCTCGAGTCGACAAACACACTATGAAAATGGGAGATGATGCCCCATACAACTTTTCACTCTTCGAGCAAGCAATTTGGATAAAATCTTTGAAACGCTATGAATTAAATTGATCGGTCTGAAATCCTTAATCCCAATCACCCCCTCGTTTTTTGGAATTAGCTAAATAAATGTAGCTTTTGCTGCTTCGCTAATAACTCCACTCTCCTGAAATTCGTAGATAAAAGCCATGATATCTTGCTTCATGATACCGCAATATCTTTGGAAAAAATGCCATAGGGAACCCATCCGGTCCCAGAGCTGTCTTTTTTCATGGAGAAAATGGCCTCTTCAACCTCTTCCTCAATGAAATCTAGGTCCAGTTAAATTCGTTGACCAAGGCTGATTGATTTGAATTACAAACCCCCTAACTTCGGATACCATTCAACTGATTTTGTGTAAAGCGCCGAGTAGAAGTCAACGATTCTTTTCTTGATTAAGTCAATATCTTATATTATTGAATCCCCCTCCTTCAGGCAAGTAATAGTATTAATTCGTAGTCTCGCATTTACCACCCGATGAAAGAATTTTGAATTTAGATCACCTACTTTGAGCCAATTGACTCTTGATTTTTGTCTCCACCTAATTTCTTCTCTTCTTAGAATTTCCTCATATGCTTCCAGAAGTTTCAATCTTTCAATTCTCTCAACAGCCGAAAGGGGGCCATCGATTTCTTTACCTTCCAAGAATTCCAGAGCTATGGAAATTACCTCCTTGCTACGTTTATTACCCTCATTTGCCATAAAAAAATTCCTTTATTTTCAATTTCACCGCCTTCAATTTTTTGCACAAAACATATCCCTCCAGCTTTGAGTAATAGACTCCTCCCACCATTCCTTGACCTTATAATCAAATCCTGGAATTTCTATGAGATCCAGATCGAATTTGAAAGGTCGTGGTCCTCCAGAGAAATCCAAAATTTCCAGCATAATTAGGTTGTGATCAGATAGGATTTTTCGGAAAGCCCTCTGATTGATAAGTGGGAAATGCTCTTCCCACTCACCAGATATAAGAATTCGATCTGGCCTGCTCATTATTAATCGGTCCTGATTATTTGACCAGGTAAACCGCGCTCCATGTAGAAGCAAGTCAATCAGCTCTATATCCCGAATGAAATTTGACAATTTCCTCATACTTTTGTGATTCTGATAGAAGTATTCCTTTCCGATGGGAAACGAACCGTATTAAAATCTCCACTAACAACCCATGCCCCCTGCCATTCAACCTGAATAGAAGATAGATCATTCCACAGTTCATTCCTCTCCCTAGCCCTTACCGGGCCATAAATCACCGTTAGCATCCACTTCACATCCCAGTCCGATGAAGTGAATATTATCTAGATCGAGAAGCGCCCAACCCTGACTTCTTTCATAAGAAATTTGCTTCCTTCCAGACTACTATAATTCCTCTCGCCGATCTCACTGCTTCCTTAGTAGTCCATTCCCGATGGTTTCTGCCCCATATTTTGTTGATGAGGTAATCTGTGACACCCATTATTTTTTATTCAACAATTGCCACCAGGTCAAGTTTTCGCTGAATGACAAAATCCTTGACTACCTGGATCTTCCTGTCTTCCCTCAATCCCCTTATGTTCCAGAAGCCAAGCTTCATTAGGAGCGGAGATTAAAAAAACTCCCAATGATCCGTATCTCCTCTCAAGAGAGGACCTCAACCACCTTGAAAGGGTCAAAAAGATCAACCCTTCCAGATGCTCAATCAGTAATTTTTTCTTTAGAATGGTCAGATGGGAGGCCCCTGTTGCTATGGCCCGGATCTTGCTAGATTGGAGTTATTCTTTCTAAAGGTGCTTTCCTTAGTTTGAGCCCCTGATAGGTGATGATCAATTCTCCGTTTCCACTTGGATTTTTGAGATTTTCTTACCTTCGTGATCATTCCTGCAAAATCGACCCAAACTATACCATTTTTAGTATCCTCAATGCCCTTTTCACTTTTTCCTTCAATCCAGCTGGGTACGGGCTGTTCATTCTATCTCGCCTTTTTTTTTCCGAATGTGGTCCACCTGCCCAGCATTTACTCCTTCAGATTCACCCAAGTATTTTTTAGCATGGGGGAGGGCCATGCTGACATGTTGAAGGGCCACTTCTTTCCACCCAATCGGGTGAAGTTCTATTGTTTTTCTGCCTCGGGATACCCCCAACAGGAAGATTAGCAATATTTTCTGATTGATCTGCCAGCACAGCCTTGGGATGCACACCACTCCATTTTGCTTGAGTTTGAAATTTGAATTTTGAACTCTCTTTGTGGCGCTCTGATGGGGTCCTTGTTTCAGAGTAATTTTGTCATTTTCTTAGATCAACGGTCCTCCCACCTCCCTGATAGCTGTAGGATCCTGATTTTATTCTTCAGTATTATTGATGTAAATATTGCTAAGAGACAAAAGGGGCAATGAATTGTTTAGTGTGAGACCGATCTATTCAAGGGAGGACTCGGTCTTGACTTGGAAGATGGTGTTTCAGTTTTTGATTTCAAGTTGGCAAAATCAATGAATAAATGAAGATGTTGAGAAACGAGGATGTAGTTGTGGGAGGAACTTCGGTAGTTGTCTCGGCCAATTGATTGACATGAACATCCTAATGGAGGTGATGGAGGGACACATTATGGAATATGCAGGGACAGATGGCACAAGCCTAGGGGGAAAGGGGGCAGCTCAACAGCCTTTATGTTGTTTCAACTTTCAAGAAGAGGATACCTTTGCTTGGTAACCCCTACTTGATAGTTGATAGAAATTAGAATGCCCCTGAACATAACAATTATTATGAAAGAGTCCTCGATTACTTATGGGAAGCTGCGATCAATGAAGCTAGGAGTAAAAAATTCTCTGATCCCAAGAATAACATTAGACATTGTTCATTGAGTAATAAGGTAAGGGTTGTTCATAGATGTAGTGGGGATTAATTCAAACAATAGAACATAGTCATGTTGTCATCTAGGTTGGGATACTCCCAACCAATCATACGAATGAGAAATTTAAGGAACAACCGTATGCCCTATATTTCTCCTTTCCATACAAACATTTCCCATGAATGAAATTTGTCAACCCCAAGAATAATACCAAAAATAAGCAGATAAGCAAACCAATAATACTAAGAACAAGATAATCAACATAGAAGAAAGAAACCCCATTATACAATCTACAAAGAACTAAAAGATCAATAACAGATATAAAATCAAACAGAAAAACCAACTAAGATCAACAAATTCACCACTCACCTCTACCGCCTTGCTCGGCGCAACCCGAATTACATTGACTAAATTACCCCTAAACAATCCCGGCCATCCATCAGTCTTCATAATACTCTGAAACACTTCCACCGTTGAATGGCCACTGCTTCCAACCATCAAATGAGTCCTTATTGTCTCCAAAGGAGCCACTGCAGTCCGCGAAAATGCCCCCGCAATTGCCCCACTTATCAACCTCCTCAAAGAAGGATTCTTAACCCTAACCCTAATTTTCAAACCCCCGATTTTTCCCTCCTTCAGCCCCCCTTCCTCCCCCACCGTTGCCGTCTCTGGAGGAATCCCCACAACCCTAACACCAAATTCAGGCGTTGATACATATTTCGCATACAAATCTGCTCCGGGAAGATTCCCTCCGGCGTCTCTCGAATTCGAAGAGTTCGGCGAAATGCCGTTGAAGCCGATTCCCATCTGACCGACACTCGCGAAGAGTCCACCAGGCGAAAAACAATCGTTTTGGAGATTACAGTATAAACCCATATCGGAAGAAGAAGAAAATCCATTTTTCTTACCCATGGGCTCTGGGCTTGAAATGGGTCTTCTCAGTTATAGTTTTAAGGCAAAAAAATCCATTTTTTTTTTAGGGAACAGATGTTTTGGAGGTTGGAGATGACTAATGAGAAGTATTTACCAGACATGCACCAAAAAATGGATTTTGGGTTGCACGAAACATTTGATTTCAAAGGAAAAACCGAAGAGGGGCGGAGGATTCTAAAGGATTTTGAAGAATCAGAAAGCGTTTTATTCTTTCTGGTTCACGCCTTACAAAGAAGGGATGGGGGTTGAGAGCTTTTGCCATTTGGCCAAAGTAGATTCGGTGCATAAGTACTAATTAAAAGGACATTCGGTGAAGCTACCACAAAATATCTGAAATAGTGAGATAGACCCCTTCAATTTCAAACTCATGAAAGGGTACCGTTTTGCTTTTCCTGACAAGACTTTTTACCGAAATACCCTTCACCATCAAAATATACACGTTAAGCCATAAAAACAGGGAGAAAAAAGTATTGCCTGGAAAATGAGGTGACCAAGAGATAAAATGGGGGTATCACACCTGGAAAATTTTGGGTTCATGTCTGTTGGGCCTGGGTTACCAGCACAAGGAAAATGGGGGTACCACATATGAAAATGGGGTGACAAAAAGATGAAATGAGGGTATCACACCTGAAAATTTTTGGGTTGATGTTGTTGGGCCTGGAAATGGTTACCAGCACAAGAAAAATGGGGGTACCACATATGAAAATGGGGTGACCAAAAGATGAAATAGGAGTATCACACCTAGAAGATTTTTGGTTGATGTCTATCTGGCCTGGAAGGGATTACCAGCACAATGAAAATGGGGATACCACATACGAAAATGGGGTGACCAATAGATGAAATGGGGGTATCATACCTGGAAAATTTTGGGTTGATATCTGTTAGGCCTGGAAGGGGTTACGAGCACAAGGAAAATGGGGGTATCACATATGAAAATGGGGTGACCAAAAGATGAAATTGGGGTATCACACTTGAAAAATTTTGGGTTGATGTCTGTTGGGCTTGGAAGGGGTTACCCACACAAGGAAAATGGGGGTAGCATATATGAAAATGGGGTGACCAAAAGAAGAAATGGAGGTATCACACCTGGAAAATTTTGGGTTGATGTCTGTTGGGCCTGGAAGGGGTTACCAGCGCAAGGAAAATGGGGGTACCACATATGAAAATGGGGTGACCAAGATATGAAATGGGGGTATCACACCTGGAAAATTTTGTGTTTATGTCTGTTGGACCTGGAAGGGGTTACCAGCACAAGGAAAATGGGGATACCACGTATGAAAATGGGGTGACCAAAAGATGAAATGGGGGTATCACACCTAGAAAATTTTGGGTTGATGTCTGTTGGGCCTGGAAGGGGTTACCGGCACAAAAAAAATTGGGGTACCACATATGAAAATGGGGTGACCAATAGATGAAATGGGGGTACCACACCTGGAAAATTTTGGGAAACTTTTGAGCTTTTATATCCTTTCATGGCTACAGTTTAAAGATAATTGGTAGGAAAAACTCCATTGGGCCTATTGATATTTTGATTGCAGGTAGAAGAAATTCCATAAATGTTTGAAATTTGAGTGCATTGACTCCGAATTTATTTTATGCTTGTGAATCTGTGATCATGACTGTTTCATCCATTGCAACAGTTTCTGTATTCATCTTCTGTCATTAATGGAAGTGTAGACTTAATGTCATCCTCCAGGTCCCAGAATCACAAAAAATTGGTTCAACATTATGTTGATGTTATTGACATTACAACTTTGGGTTTATACTCTTTTCTTGCTATAGGTTTACACTCTTTTCCATCTTTTTTTGTTTAGATGCTGAAGCTTTTGTGGTGGTTCTTTTCAGCAAAAATTAGCAGTTGTAACTATTGTTGAAGATCCACGAGTTAATTATGTTGGTTCCAAATAGGGGCGGGGCTAGGAATTTGCACAAGGAGGGCAAACAATGGTTGTTATAATAATAAATCAGAACCAAGAACACCTCCCACGCGCGCGCATACTCACGAGATATCATTTCCATTAGATGATCTGATCCCTCCAATCTATAGAGGAACTGTATATTATGGAAACCTATATAGATTGGAGGGTTGGGATCATCCTATGGAAGTGATTTTTGGGGCACAACCGATTTACATTGTCGCCCATCAAATGGGCGGCTTTGATTATCTATGGTCTAGGCAATGCATTCCTTTTGGCAAAATATTGAATTGTAGGGACTTGTACCATGTAAAATCTTAATGGATCTAATGGTTAGGAAAAAAGAATATTTATTTGTTTTAACTCTTCAGTTGCAAGCAATTGATCCAATGGTTAGGACTGCTCATAAAGATTTATGGGCCATTGCAATCCATAATGGGGGTAGAGAAACAAATCTCGGAAGTCAAATACATGAAAAACATAATTCATGTGGAAAAGGATTTTGGATTGGATGTCAGAAAGTGAATTCCAAGAGTATGAAAACAACAATAAGATCTTCATGTACCTTTAGGCCATGTTTGGATACCTCATTTGGATTTGGATTTGAGTTTTGGATACAAAATACGAAAATTTTCCAGGTGTGATACCCCCATTTCATCTCTTGGTCACCCCATTTTCATATGTGGTACCCCCATTTTCCTTGTGCTGGTAACCCCTTCCAGGCCCAACAGACATCAACCCAACATTTTCCAGGTGTGATACCCCTATTTAATCTCTTAGTCACCCCATTTTCCAGGTGTGAAAAAGAAAATAACACTTTTTTCTCCCTGTTTTTATGGCTTAACGTGTATATTTTGAGGGTGAAGGGTATTTCGGTAAAAAACCTTATCAGGAAAAGCAAAATGGTACCCTTTCACAAGTTTGAAATTGAAGGGGTCCATCTCACTATTTCAGATATTTTGTGGTACCTTTTGGCCAAATGTCCTAATTAAAACAGCATATAATGGAATGACGTTAGTACCCTTGAAAATATGTTTTCATACATTCTATAGGAGATAAGAGAAGGGTGTGTTTAGTCAATTTATCTAACCACATGCTTCATGTGGTTTTTGAGTATATTTCCCTCGGAATATATGTATTCTGGTTAGTTGCATACTTGCACCAAATAAAAAGGGACATATTCTAGGTAGAAATAAATCTATATCAGTCTTCAGTGTTTAGGTAGATAAAATCTATATTACCTTACAGTTGCTCCAAATAAAAAAGTACATATTCTAGGCAGTTATAAATCTATATCACTCTACACTTTATATTATGTATCTTCCTGTGTTCTCGTCCTTTTTATGATTGAAAGAAATGAGTGTTGTTTGCATTGGCAAATCCTTATATACTTACTATATATAAAGCGAGAACGCCTATTTTTTTCTTCCACCCTTATGCATTTATTCCGTCTATATTCTTTTTTAGACACCCTCCAATTGCTCTTGCATTGGCTCAGATGTCTGACTTCCCAGATTCCTAAAAGTTACCTGAGGGTGTTGTTGTCATTTGGCTCCAAATTACTACCCCTGATATTACGTACAAAACTTCCGTGCCTCTCCTCTTCCATCACCAATCCGTTCTTTCCATGTCCTCTCTCTTCCACTCAGACAGTCTAAACTGTCCAATCACATGTGGCCATTCGAATGTCACTGCTGGGAAAGCAACACAGAGCCTTCCATCTGTGTCGATTGCCACTGCGAAACGTCCCAGAAAAAAACCCTTTCCCTAAATCCTTCGCCTTTTCCAGCGCTAATATCATCTTCCCACAATAGGTTTTAGCAGTTTCTTTTCCCTTCTTCGCCGTTTGGTCATCCACCCAGATGTTGCCATTCAGTTGCCCCACCGCAAGGATCCACGTCTCAATTTTCACATTGTCGTTTGCCTCTAACAAAAAAACAAAAAAACAAAACCCTTTCTAGGTTTTTCTACACAGCTTTCATTCCTTCATTGTTTCTCTCCTTAAAAATTTATTATCTTTTCATTTCTTTCCTTCTCTACACTTTTTCTTCCATCCTTATATCTCAAGCTTACGTTTTTCTGATTCGGCCGACCATCATCCCTACTTCACATACTCAAGCAAGAAAAGGAGAAAAAATAACAACAACAAAAAAAAAATGCCTAGGTATGTATCTTTAATTTTTTTTATTTCCCTTTAATAATAGTTTTAATTCATACTAATTTTTATTTTCCTTTGATAATATCCTTAATTCATACTAAAATTCTTTTTGAATCCTCATTTTCTCCGTCTATTCCTCTGTGTATCTTTCATTTATTTTATTTCCATTTAATATTACAGACTCAAGGAAGAAGAGGACAAAAAAAACCCAGGTATGTATCTTTCATTTTTTTATAGCAACCTGATTGATTTTTGTTGAAGTTGGAGAATTGGAAAGCAATGATAGAGCTCTGTTGTGATTCATTGCATCAGTTTGTTTACTAATACATGTAACTGATCGTTAGCTAAGTCTCTTTCATGAAAGGCTACTTCCAAGACTTGAAGTAATTGCTTCCTGTTCTCTTCAGTTCTTATCTTCTCCTCTGTAGGGGATAACAAAATCGATTCAAGTTCCAAAGTGGTAAAAAGTAGTGAATACTCCTAGATTAACAAAATGGGTTACAAAGAGTTCAAGTGTCTGATTCAATTAAGAGCATGAAACATAATGGATTAAATACAAATATAGTCTTCAACAAAGAAAAACATTTCTGACGGAAAACTTTTTTAAGCAAAATTTTCTTTCCACAATTATGAGGGAAATGATATGATTATGGTTAATTTAGAGAAATATTATTATAAATTGATGGTTCTATGATTAACTTATTTTCTTTCCACAATTTAGAGGGATATATCTGTCCTAAAGATGCTTTGCCACCTTTGAGTTTGATCCAACAGTCCTCTACAAGATGCATATGAAGAGTACGAAGGAGTACCAAGTAAATTACACAGAGATATTCTTTTTAAGAATTGAAACTTCAGACTTTGTAATAAGTAGTTTGACATTGCAAATAAATTTTAATCATAATAAATTCCATGTTTAGCTGAAACAAAAGTGGTGATACTGTGTAGTGAAACATAATAGTAATCTGTCATCTCCATTATACTACGAAGTTTGGGAAAAAAGAGAAATATGAATATGATTTATAGCAATGTAGAAGGTAAGCCTTTATTCCTAGATAAACTCAGATCAGTAATTTTTTCTACTCTATGGTAATTAATACTTGATATTCTGGATGTTACATAAATAATATTACATTATTTTCATAAAACAAATTGCAACTTTGTGGACAGTTCCAACCATTTTTCAAAATTTTGCATTGCTTGTGCAACTTTCCTTGGGTTATTGTTTAGTAGCCAATTCAACAGACACAAATTTAACATAGATGCATACTTTACAAATCCTGAAATTATTAGATATAGATCCATCCTAAGCTCATCTTGACAATATTTATATTTGCATTTTTTCCTTCTCTTAAATCATGTTATAATCATAATTTCATTTTATAGATATTTACTGAAAATAAAAGTTGGGGATAGGAGTCGAGCGTTATGGATGACGGTATCTGATAAACATGTCAAAGCAATATTCAATTGTGAAGTATCCAAGATGAAAGCAATGAAGTGACAAAAATTAATGCAATTTTTTAAAAATTAATTCAAATTATTAATATCACGTATTTTTTCCTTTATTTCCACAGCAAAAAGACGATGCAGAGTTCGTTAGCCAGGTTCAAGAAAATTTATGGATGCCATACATTTTTACCGTCAGAGTTTCTGAAAAAAAAAAATTGCCCATAAAAAAAAAAGAGTTTCTGAAAAACAACTTTTCGGCACATCCTCCCGACAATTTACATGCATTGAAATTGAAAAGCTTGATGAAAAAGATTGGAGGAGGAAAATGACACCAGCAGAAATAACATTGTTTCTAATGAGCAGTTGAATTTAATGGTTTGTAACTCATTCATTTTCTCAACGTTTTTCTTAAATAGTGTTTTATATTTGTATGCAGACTTACATAAATATTGTATGATTAAATTAACTTCTTCCATTTTGAAAATTAGTTACTTAAAGATAAACAGAAACAATGGACTGTTGATTATTTTCAAGATATAATATCATTTTAATTTATAAGTTCATATTGAAGAATGTAGAAGAATAATATTATGTTTTATTATAGTGCTTTGCTTTCTACAGGAGAAGAAGCAGATGAAACAAACAAGACGAAACTATACTTTTGAATGTACACAAACAATTTTGGATATATACAGCACACAATCGTACTCCCGGCTACTTTTGTACTTACTCTTGATGATATAAAGGACCGTATGATCATATAAGAGTAGTTTTAGTTATGTTTTTTGTCAAATTTTGTATAGGCCTTACAAGTAAAGAGTATTACATATCTGGTTTTCATCATCCGGTCCTCTATAAGTAATTTTGACTATTTTTTGTATCCCATTTTCTATAAATATTACAAGATAAGCTATTATGTAAATTTAACTAATACTTTACTTTATGCCTTTTGTGTTTTGCCTTATGTATATCAATTTTTTAGAAAGTAATGCAATTACCCCCTTGCATTATTACATTATTGCCACTTTAGACAATCTAATGCGAACCCTATAGGATTATATAAATGATACTCTTTAATTTTCTCTGCTATTGAACGAAAGATTGTGTTCAATCTTGTATCAAAAATATATTATGTACAACCCATCTCTTCTATGATCACTATGCTCTAAATCTAAAGTTCTTTCTTTGTTGCCCTTTGAATTATTCTATGCTCGCCGGTATTTTTTAATTTGTGATGCTTTTGTTTGTGACTGTACGATGGGATGTTTCTCTTGGTTCTTTTTCTCTTTTTAAGATTTGGATGCTTCTAAAGTTGTTTTGATTGAGGAGATTGGAATAAATGTTTCTTAATAATTAAATTTACTCCATCCAGGATTGCTACATTGACATTTTCTCTCTAAAGTTCTTGTTCTTATTAACCGAAATTCTTGACTAACGACATCTTTGCTGAAATTTTGTACCAGTAACATAATGAAACCGACCTTAAACTTATGTATCGTTTGACAAACAACACATGAGCCCCCTTTTGACAAACAACACATGATTATTTTTCTTATGTAGATAAACTGCAATTTTTACTAGTGACAATAATAGCTAATAAATATAAGTTATGCTTTCGAGGAATTGGTTTGGACATCCATAAGTTGTCTTATTTTCAATCATAACTATGCATTTTCAATCATAGAATCTATATTACCCTCCAAACTAGGAATTTTCCAACTACCTAGTTGTCTTAATTGATTTGCTTTTGACTTGGGGTCCTTATAATTAGTTACATATAGGACAAATAGACATCAGTCTTTAGCCTGATTTTAAGGGTTCCGAGAAAGTTTGTTTAGTGCCCCTCCCTAAACCCTACAAAAAATGGGAAGAGGGAAGAGGGAATCAATATTGAGATTCCATTCCTATTCCAATTCCAACGATAAAGAGAATGTGAATTCCAATAGCAGTGTTTGGGTAAATAGGGAAAAGAAGGAATTAGTATTGAAGAGAGCAAACCCTAATAAAAATCCCAATCCACAAATTGTGAAAAACAATATTCACATATATGGATAGCAAAGCCTAATGAAAACCCAAACCCACAAATTGTGAAAATCGGTTCACGGCTCTGTAACTAGGAGAGCAAACCTGTCACGCCCCGAACGAAGCCATAGTCAGGGTACGTGACAACGCCACATACCTGCAAGCAACCTCACGAATATGCAAGGCAAAAGTAACAAGAAGCTACAGAGAAAAATAACACATTCTTATTCAATTAAACATTGTTCCATAATTAACCAACCATGAATTGCAATCTAATAGTAAATGAATGAACATGATTCTCACAACCCGAACCCAAATGAAATAATTCAATAATTACAGAGTTTCTAACAGTACTCATGTAAATAGATGAAGTAAAAATAAAGTTAATTCAACAATCCTTCCAGGGTTGAACCCCTCCTGACTACGTCCCAAGCTAACTCTTAGGATCTGTAATATATTATCTACAGTCAGCTTTCGCCTCATACGGTTCATATATACGAGTAGTCATGGGAACAACAGTAATGTAAATGCCCAATGCTCATGAGACCTTTGCTTCCTCAAACCAACTAAATCAAGCACATAACAATAATCACACAACACTACCTGGGTACCCAAGTCACTAACTCGTAACCCTCTATATTCAATAAGTCGGGTATGCCGCACAAGACTCGAAGGCCCGACTAAAGCAACCCACATTTCAGGTATACCGCACAAGCCACTAGAGCCCGACCAAAGCAACTTGTGAATATCACCATCCAAATACTGGGTATAGCTCAAAGACACTAGAGCCCAACCAAAGCATCCCACGTATCAGAATATCTAGATACTCAGGTATACCGCACATGCCACTAAAGCCAGACCAAAGCATCGTGAGAGTCGAATACATAAGTGTAACACAACCCATGCCTCACACAGCATGACAGGGAATCCATGTATATAAATATGCAACAGAAATATGCATAACGTGACATGACATAATAAGTCAGGGTATAACATATACGAAACATGGAATACACATTAACATATGATGAGGAATATACAACTGGGAAATTTTGTGAAATTCAGGGTAAACCCACCAACAAGATTAAAAAGTTCTCAAGTTTCATATTATCATTGAGAATACCAACAGATCGATATATCTAAACATATATCCAAAACCAAATCACCGTTCTAAGCAATGATGGGTTCTTTTCTAGGGTACAAATTATCAAAGATCCACATAAAACGTACCTATGTAAGAGTTTCCTCAACTTCTCGAATCCAATGGTCGATCACCTCTCATCACACATCGCCTCATAATTAAAGGGGTTTGGGGATGGAGAACACATGGGGAGAATACCAAAAATCCAAGCAAAATCAGAAAGACCCACAAAATGAACTGCACAAACAAAACCCTCCACGGTTGACCGTCTAGGGATTCCACGGTAGACTTCTGTTCGTGGTTTTCCCAACTTTTCCAATTTTTGCAAATTTTGAATACCTATAACCTGCACACCGAACATCCAAATTAATCGTGGTTGGATCCTGTAAGCCTAATGGTTCACACCTTGGCATTCCCATTTTGTATTGATGATTCCAAACACGAGTGATTTTATATCACTAATATGTTCAAATTTTTTAAGTTGAGATTTCTTAACAAGTGCAAATCAAGGATGCTTGAGTCAAGGCGAAGGAGCAAAATTGAAGTACATTCAATGTGCCGAAGACTTAAGTGATCCAAGGAGTGAGTGGTGACTTGAAGTACATTCGTTGTGCCAGAGACTTAAGTGATCGAAGGAGTGAATGGTGACTTGAATCCTTGAAGTTCAAGAGAAGATCGAGTTATGTTCAAGTCAAATTAGAATGTATAAGTCCATTCTATGTTTTAAGGATGTTCGAGGCATGTAATTAAGTCACTTAGGGTCCTTAAAACGAGATAACATTAGTGGGACAAGACCTAGTAAACACACCCCTTAGATTGGAAAATATATAGAATTAATTGTGGAAAATTTGGCAGGGCCGATCGACCGGCCAACACATGCTGTTTGCAAAATACACTGGTTTAGAAACTGGACCGGTTGACCGAGATAGGCCGGTTGATCGGCCTTGTAAAAAATTCTAGCCATTAGAGCTGGAAGGGCTGGTTTTGGGAAAGTTACGCGAATTACAAAAATGCCCCTCCAACAACTATTTTTGATTAAAATCTATATATGGGTTCCCCAATCATTCCTAATGATCTAAGACACTCTTGAACATCATTTGAACATCCTAAAGAGTTAAAATCACTTGTTTTGTGCCTCTCTCATCCTTGGATCAAAGAAGTGGACATAGGCTACACTTATACATCTTTCTACACTTTGTAACCCTTGTCGAAGGGAGTTTTGTTCTTCCTTTTCATCTACGATCATTGTAATTGGCGAGTGTGAGTGGAGTCACAAAGCCAATTCCACAGAGCAAGTGTTGGAGACCCAGAGTTTTCTCCGTTTGTAATTTGTTTGATCTCCACCATTAAGGGGGACAGATAGTGAAGCCATCAAGGAGACAAATTTGGTGGAGTTGAGTAGGCCTCGTGGATGATGACCGAACCACTATAAATTTGGTGCACTCATTCTCTCTCTCTCTCTCTCTCTATATATATATATATAAATTTGTGCATTTGATTTTGTTTTCTATTTGTGGATTGTTGTTTTAATTTGCCACTAAGTTTTTAATTCCTTGTTATTTTGGCAAAAAATTTTAAAGACCCAATTCTCCCCCCTCTCTTGGGTTGCCATTCCCCACTTTGGGATTTCAGATCCGTTGGACTCCTTGTGGTGAGAGGGTTCCTTCAAATCCAATCTGGCTACCGAAAACCCTTCGAACGACGATTGGTAGGGAAATTAGGGTTTAGGGCGATACATCATTGTATCTCCTTCCTTGGGCATTACAAACGATCCAACTCAGATTCTATGGAGAGTCTTTGTAATAATATGACCTAAAAACGCGGTTTGTGGGATTAAGTACAACCCAGAAAAGAAGATACAATGAGTTTCAAACATTAAACGGAAGAAATTATCGGTTTTCATAGCTCCAAGAGCATATTCTCAAAGTCTATGAGAATTTCTTACCTTGATCATGATCTCCAGCTTCAAAATACGATTCTCCTAAGCCTGCACACGAATTTTCTCTAATCACCCAGCCTTCTCTCTTAGGTTTAGGGTTTTTTCTGCCCGATTTACCCAAAACTTAGTATTTATACATGTTTAAGCAAGCCCTAATCACATAATTAAGGTAGGAACAGAAATACCCTCCTCACTAGAGAGGGGGCGAATTTGCACCAAGGGGTAGTTTGGGATATTTCATTCTTCCCTCTCAAAGGAATTCCATCCTTGAAATTCAAACTCCTTATGCCTTCTCTCTCGGGAACACTACCCTGCTGAGTCTTGACACATGAACAATATAATTTCCGAGACTAGATCGTTAAGGCTCATGTATCTCTACTCTAGATATTAAAACCTTCTTCCCTTGTTCCTCAGTGGGTTAACTATTCTTAATGTGCTTAAGAAATTTTACTTTTTTATAAAAAATAAATTACATCCTCATAGAGACCCTTGCCACACTGTAGACACCCAATTTTGTCAAGGTGGTACTAATGATAGGTTGTCGTGAGGATGAGTCCCATGACGAGTGTCACGACCCACGCCACAGGACCTGAAAATCCCATGGCATGGTGCCATTCAAAATTCTTTCCATGCAATGGTTCCGAGTGCTATATTTTTTTTCTTTCATGAATTCCAATGAACATACGATCAAAGATTACTAGGATTACTTCCATTCATCTATTCAGCAGTTACATATATCTCAAAAAGGAAAATTACATATTTTTGTCTCTCTCCCAAACCAAAACAGGGCCACATATTCACATTACACATCTCTTCCTTCCAAACTAAAACTTTGATCACATATTTATATTATACACATATTATCTGCTAACACAGGTGCAACAAAAACAAATCTTCTACAAAGCTACTTCATGATCCTCACTGCTCCCTATTCGATCCTGGAGTCTCAACCTCTAAAAGGAGTTAAATAACTATAATGAGCAAAACAGCTCAGCAAGCAACTAAGTTATGCCCTATGTGAACATAAATGTCCAACTCATGATACAGAGGGACTTATAACATGTTAACATTCAACTATTCATATATCAAAGTAACAATATTTAACAAAGTATAATGCATTTCATTTCTAAACATTTCATATTCCAAATCATATAGGTTCATGGTCAAGAAATTCTCAGTAGAATTGATTATCATAAAAACAGTAATTCATAAGTGAATTCCCTCTCCGGGAAAACATATATAAAATAAAACTTCAAGAGTTATCAAATAACTTGTACAAATAACCATATTCGAAATAAGTTACGTATCATATATATTAGCTAGTTGACTTTAATCACATTATCATATGATTTTCCCCAAAGAAGTCATGTGTAGCACATGGAAAATCAGATGCATATATACAGAAAATCTCATCAAATTCATTCACATAAAGAATCAATCATTAATATTCAAAAATCATATCATACACATCACCACATCTGGATGTGTCCAAAAATAATAATGGAGGACTAGCGCAAGCCACGATCCCCAATGCCCTTATGGCGAGAATAATCAGATGACACCTTACTGGAGGACCCAGCCAAGGCGACCAATAATCCGATGACACCTTACTGGCGGACCCAGCGAAGGCGACCAATAATCAGATGACACCTTACCGGAGGACCCAGTCAAGGCGACCAACAATCAGATGACACCTTACTAGAGAATCTAGTCAAGGTGATCAATAATCAAATCCTTGACAATATTCCACATTGCATTACAAGAAATGGATTCTCAATATAATCAATAATAGAATTTCTAACTGTCATTGAATCATGTAATGTCTAAGTACTTGTAATATGCTATTTGCAACATGCATCACAGAAGAAAGCATCATAGAAGTCTATTTGGATTTACGAATGTAAATAGATATGCTTCACTATTTTAATTACATCTCTCAAATTACTACAAATTTATGAGTACTGTTAGTTTCATTCAATAGTAGACTTCAAGAGTTTTGAATAGTTGTAAATTTCACTAAATTCATACTTATACTGACAAAGTTATGGTCATTTGAAGTTAGACCAAATTTTAAGTAGACATGCTTCATTGTTTTTGCTATAACTCTCAAAATACTAGAAAATTTTCAATTCCATTTCTTCTGTTGGAAAATATACTTCAAATCCTTCGATTTGCATTTAAATTTCACTAATTTTGGTTTCAAAATGGATGGTCAAATTAGGTTCAAAGTCAAGTCAGAAATCTGCTCGGATTTCCCACCATAAACAGACATGTCTCACCGTTTTTGTCATAACCTTCAAAATGCTTGGAATTTTTCAATTCTGTTTCTTCAGTTGGAAAGTAGACTTCGAATCCTTCGATTTTCATATAAAATTCACTAATTTTGGTTTCAAAATGGCTGGTAAAATTAGGTTCAAAGTCAAGTCAGAAATCTGCTCGGATTTCCTGTCATAAACAGACATGTCTCATCGTTTTCCTCATAACTTTCAAAATACTTGGAATTTTTCAATTCTGTTGGAAAGTAGACTTCGAATCCTTCGATTTGAGTATAAATTTGATTAATTTTTATTTCATAATGGTTGATCAAATTAAGTTCAAAGTTAGGTCAGAAATCTGCTCAGATTTCAATAATTATAGTCATACAAAAACAAGTATAATTTTATGAATTCATAAAGTTATTGGGCAAGACTTGTTTCATAAGAGAGAGTACATATAATCCAAAGTAATAAGTGAAAATAGTTGATCTAAATTACTTACCTATAACATTTATGAACCGATAAAACATGATCAAGTCACTTACCTTCTTAACTTTTCTTCAATACAAGACACAATCTCCTTGGATTTTCTTCTCTTAGTTTTATCCTTTATTTTCTTTTGTTCTTCTTATCTCTACACAAGCAGCTCTCTGTCTTTCCAAAGTGTTCAAGATGTTTCTTATATTTGATAGATGGGACTCATTAAGCTAATTCTTTTAATTAGTAACACTAATAAAGTTGTAACTTTATCTTAATTAAGTTTCTACATAGTTCTAAGAATCTCTACAACCTTATGGTCTACACAAGTAAGACCAAGTGTACTTTAGACCTTTCCACACATATCAAGTTTCTACATAGTTCTAAGAATCTCTACAAGCTTATGGTCTACAAAAGTAACACCAAGTGTGCTCTAGATTTTTTCACACATATGGACCTTCCTACATTGGCCACCTTACATGGGCTTTTCTACATGGACTTCCTTATATGAGCTTAGAGTTCACGGGTCAACTTATTAGCTTAAGGTCAAATGCTAAAAGCAACCCATAGACTTTTCTAATAAATTTTTCGTTCTAGATTCAAATATCATGTTAATAATTCTACAAGATTACTTTAGCATTAAGTTTGACTCAATATTATCAGTTATAATTCTTTTACATTTAAAATTTCGATGAAAGCCCAATAATTAAAATTATTACTTAAACACACAATCAAACTATTAAAAATGCATAATAATAGACCTAATTATCCAAACTAGTTTCAAGTCGTTACTGTTTTCCGCTCCTTACAATAATTTTGTCCTCTAAATTCACTTACTGATTCTGTTAAAGAGTTGAGGGTACTTTTCTCGGATTGCATCTTCTCTTTCTCTCTCTCATGTTGCCTTCTCGATGTCATGATATTACCACAATACTTTTACCAAATGAATACTTTTTGTTCTAAGGAGTTGATCTTTCCTAGCCAAGATTCGAACCGGTTGCTCAATATAAGTGAGATCTTCCCTAATCGGTATCGGCTCATAATTAAGAACATGAGAAGAATCAGGTTCATATCTCTTTAGCAACGACACATAAAACACATTGTGAACTTCTGCTAATTCTGGAGGTAAAGCAACCCGATAAGCTATATTGCCATTCCCTTCTTAAACTTTGAATGGACCTATATATCGAGGCTCAATTTTCCTTTCATCCCAAATCGCATAACGACCTTTATTGGAGATATTTTCAAGAACACATGATCTCTTACTTGAAATTCCAATTCTTTTCTTCTATTATTAGCATAACTTTTCTGACGGCTCTGAGCAACTCTTAATCTTTCTCGAATTAACTTTATTTTATCAGTTGCTTCTTGCACTAATTCTGGTCCTAAGAGTTTTCTTTCTCCAATCTCTTCCCAGCAAATTAGTGATCTACATTTTCTTCCATATAATGCTTCATATGGAGTCATTTGGATACTTGACTGATAACTAGTATTATATGCAAATTCTATCAACGGTACATTGTCATCCCAATTTCCTTTCATGTCTGCAATACAAGCTCGCAACATGTCTTCTAGAATCTGAATTGCACTTTCTAACTGCCCATCAGTCTGTGGATGGAAGGATGTACTAAAATTCAACCTTGTACCCAATGTAGTATGCAAAATTCTCCAAAACTTTGATTTAAAGCGAGGGTCTCGACCAGAAAAAATACTAACCAGAATGCCATGCAATTTCACTATCTCATTGATATCTATATCCTTGCCAATTTGTCTAAGGAATATGTCATGAGAATAGGTAGGAAATGAGCTAACTTCGTCAATCTATCTACAACAACCCATACAGCATCATGTCCCATTCTTGTCTTCGGTAATCCTAAAACAAAATTTATGGTAATTCGCTCCCACTTCCATTCTGGTATTGGTAAAGGCTGTAGTAATCTAGTTGGTCGTTGGTGCTCTACCTTCACCTGCTGGCAAGTCAAACATTTTGAAACAAACTGAGCTATGTCTTTATTCATATTAGACCACCAATAGTTCTTCTTAAAATCTTGACGTGCCTCTTCTAAAATTAATTTCCTCAAGTTTGAATCATTAGGAACACAAGTCCGCCCCTTAAACTTTAAGAGTCCATCATCATTGACCACACAATCAAGCTTCTTCCCTTGTGAAACTTCCTTCATAATTGATACTAACTGAGAATCCTTGTGTTGAGCCTCTTAGAGTTGTTGATTTAATTGTAGTTGTAATTTCATATTTTCAAAACAAATTCTCACTTTTCTAGTATCAATTTTCAGATTCCACTCTCTGACATCTTCTAACATTTTCCGTTCTGTAGTCATCAAATAAGAGACAGTAACTGCTGATTTTCTGCTTAAAGCATATGCTACCACATTGGCTTTACCGGGATGATACTGAATCGTTTATAGTCATCTAATAAATCCATCCATCGGCGCTGCCTCATGTTCAACTCTTTATGAGAAAATAAGTACATCAAGCTTTTGTGATCTATGAATATTTCAAATTTAGCTCCATACAAATAATTCCTCCAAATCTTTAAGGCAAAAATTATCGCTGCTAGTTCCAAATCATGTAGTGGGTATTTAAGCTCATATGGCATCAATTGGCGTGATGCATAAGCTATAACCTTGCCCTGCTGAATAAGAACACATCCCAAGCCTTTGAAAGAAGCATCACTATATAAAACAAAATCTCCATTCCCATCTGATAAGGTTAACACTGGCGTTGATGTCAACTTTTTCTTCAAATCTTAGAAACTACGCTCGCAATCACTAGCCCAAATAAATTTCACATTCTTCTGTGTCAAATGTGTTAAAGGGATAGCTATCTTTGAGAATCCTTCCACAAATCTCCAATAGTATTCAGCAGGACCCAAGAAACTATGAACTTCTGTCACGTTAGTAGGCCTTTCCCAGGCAACTACAACTTCAATTTTGGTAGGATCTACTGAAATTCCATCCTTGGAAATTACATGACCCAAAAAGGTCACTCTCTCAAGCCAAAATTCACATTTACTCAATTTTTCAACAATTACTTCTCTCGCAATACTTGAAGCACCATATGTAAATGTTGACAATGCTCTTCATGACTTCGAGGGAGTCCTTGAAATTGGAACAATACCCGGAACTAAGTCAATAAAGAACTCCACTTCTCGCTAAGGTGGCATAGAGGAAAATTATTCGGGGAAAATATCTTGGTACTCTCGCACCACTAGTATTTCTTCTATTTTCAACTTCTCCTTTTTATTTTCCCTCTGCTCGGATTTCCCGTCATAAACAGACACGTCTCACCGTTTTCGTCATAATATTCAAAATTCTTCGAATTTTTCAATTCTGTTTCTTTCGTTGAAAAGTAGACTTCGAATCCTTCGATTTGGATATAAATTTCACTAATTTTGGTTTCAAAATGACTGGTAAAATTAGGTTCGAAGTCAAGTAAGAAATCTGCTCGGATTTCCCGTCATAAACAGACACATCTCACCGTTTCCATCATAACTTTCAAAATACTTGGAATTTTTCAATTCCGTTTCTTTCGTTGGAAAGTTGACATTGAATCCTTCAATTTGAGTATAATTTTCACTAATTTTGGTTTTAGAATGGCTAATCAAATCAAGTTCAAATTTAGGTCATTGTCCAGAATTAAATAATTATAGTCATACAAAAAACAAGCATAATTTTCTTAATTCACAGAAAGATTGGGCAAGACTTTTTTCATAAGAAAGAGTACATATAATCCAAGTCATTAAGTGAAAATACTTGATCTAAATTACTTACCTATAACATTTATGTACTGATAAAACATAACTAAGTCACTTGCCTTCTTAACTTTTCTTCAATCAAAGACACAATCTCCTTGGATTTTTTTCCCTTAGTTTTCTCCTTTATTTTCTTTGGTTCTTCTTATCTCTACACAAGCAGCTCTGTCTCTTTCTAAAGTGTTCAAGATGATTCTTATATCTGATAGATGGGACTCATTTAAGCTAATTCTTTTAATTAGTAACAATAATAAAGTTGTAACTTTATCTTAATCAAGTTTCTACATAGTTCTAAGAATCTCTACAAGCTTATGGTCTACACAAGTAACACCAAGTGTACTCTAGGCCTTTCCACACATATCAAGTTTCTAAACAGTTCTAAGAATCTCTACAAGCTTATGGTCTACACAAGTAACATCAAGTGTGCTCTAGACTTTTCCACAGATATGGACCTTCCTACATGGGCTTTTCTACATGGGCTTCTTTATATGGGCTTAGAGTTCATGGTTCAACTTATTAGCTTAAGGTCAAATGCTAAAAGCAACCCATAGACTTTTCTAATAAATTTTTCGTTCTAGATTCAAATATCATGTTAAAAATTCTACAAGATTACTTTAGCATTAAGTTTGACTCAATATTTTCACGAAACAGGAAACAGTCCTAAAAAATGAATTTGTTCCAAAGTTAAAACCCAAAAGCCCGGTTTCACATGTCACCCGCCTTTTACAGCACAACCAAAAAGCCCATTTTCATATGGCACTCCCCCAAATTTAACTTCAAAACGTACAAAAATTGTGTATACCATTTTAAGGCACGAAATTAGGTGCATTAGATTCTCCTTGCCGCCAAAAAACACACATATCAGTTTTGGACTCCTTCAAGGAGCTAGCGAATGCAATGAAAAGCTGAAAAATGCTACTAAATTGAAAGAAATATAAAAGGAAGAAGGCCCCATTTTGTGTCCCATCACATCCTTTCTTTAAGGCCCCATTTAGGTGTCATTTAATTAAGGCCCTTTTTATATCTTACTTAAGTTCTTTGTAGAAGGGCACCTAAAAAGCATTCTTTATCAAATTTCTGAGGTGTAGTTTCTATTATGTCTCATCATATAAGTTTTTTCACACTTTAACTTTAAAGGAGTAACTTGATTCTTTTATCCTGTTTTAGTTTCATTAGTTGTGGGGCCAATTTTCACCTCAAAACTTCTGTCTAACTGTTGAGCTTCTCCTTTTATTTCAACTTGGTTTTATTGGCATGAAATGAGCACTTGGAAAACACCTTTAGTGAAGGCTTTTTGGTGAAATTGTTGTGGTTTCTCTATTTTCGTGGCTCATTGCAGTCCTCTCCATACGAGAACATGGAACAAAATGTTTAATCAAGGTTTTTGAGCACCACTTTCATATTTCTAAATGTTTTAAGAGCTCACTGGATTCCTTTGCATATGGGCTAGTGGAAAGCATCTCTTATCAAGATTTTCAGCGTAAACTTTGGGTTTCTCTCCTTTTTATAGCTTACTTAAGTTCTTTGTATAAGAGTATCTAGAAAGCATTCTTAATCAAATTACTTGACTAAGCAGTTTTTTTTAATGCCTTTGTGGAAACTGTGTCCTAATAAGGCATAAATACGGCAGACCGATGGATCTCACCACGTGTCACCCATGCGGCAAAAGAATCTAATCACGATTAAAAGAGACATTAATACACGGTAAGGCCACGTGATCCTGCCACGTGTCACCTCCCCGCCTCCAAAAAACTTCATCATCGCGATTATGGGCAAGATTACACAACAAAGCCATGCGCGCCATCAAACTAGAGGGGCAACCCAATCCAGCAAAAGAAGGTTTTCTCTCAGAAATGATAAAAACGTCCACGTGGCGCCCCATGAAGAGGATTTGCATGCAAGATCAAAGTATAAATACACCATTAAGTCCCTAAAAAAAGAGGACCAGATCCAGCCGGGGAAAACCAACGACTCCGAAAAAAGTAAAGCCATTAGAGGAAGTTCTATATCTCCAGTAGGGCTTGTGAAACCCGATCCCGTGAGAGGGGAATGACGCGAGGCATCACGCTCTCTCTTGGTCTCTCGTACTCACGCGAATGGCGTGTGCTTTTTATTATTGATTTTAATTACCCAACTAAGCAGGCAGCAACCAAGCCATAGAGTGCAAACAAACGTGCAACCCAGTACCCATAAGGGCAGGGGTAAGCCGCTGAGCCTAGCAAGGTGTGATTTAATTCGTCTTTTCTGTGAACTTGGGATCACTAAGGCAATCTGAATTTCACACAAAAGAGAGTGACAGAGTCGCTACTTAGATGAGGGATCTAGGACCCATAATTGACCAGAAATCTAGACTTGTTACCTGGTTACGAGAATGGAAGGTATGGGGAGTTACCACCACATGCACCATTCTTGCCCTATAATCAGTCTTCAATTCCAAAAGTTAACTCTTTTGAATTTATTTTAAATGGCTCATTTAACTCTATATTAATGTGCGAATTACATGACATGCATTCTAAGATCTAATTTCAGTGTAATTCCTAAATGTGTATCTTGATTTTCTTAATTTGTTTGAATTCAATCTAAGTGAAAGTTCTCCTAAAATTCTAATTTCATGGAAAGTCCTAAGTGATTTAATTACTTTTAATTTAAGGATTAATGTACAAAACCCCACCACTTATATGTGGAGCCGACTCGGGCTTAGTATGCCACTCAAGTACCCAAGTTGCCTACGTATCCCAGCCTCACTGGAATCAGAGTCGATCGTAGTTCGGTGCACCTGAACTAAGCTACTTATGCCTAACTCATCTAGGACACCGATCTAGACTGGATTTAATGTTTTAACAGTTTAAGAGAAATTATTTAGTTCAAGTTGAAGATTTTATTATCCTAGGACTTCATCTAAGATGCTATATAGTCCTATCTAAGTGCAAGACGTCCCTTAGACTAATGCAGGTTAACCTACATCCTAGGTAACTAGGTTTGTCCTAGGAGAAAAGTGGGGTAACTAGATCTATGTCTCAATTGCTAATAATAGCAATTGGTCGTGATGAGGCTGAACTCCCTAACTCTAAGATACCCTAAAACCTAGAATACAACATGACACAAGTGTTCCTAAATGGGGCTCTAATGGTTCCTACGATGGGAAGCCGTAATCCAACGGTTCCAAAGACACGAAGTGAGTTAGTTCACTTTGTTGAACTTGATGATTTTCGATTTCAGGGATTTTTTATTCCTAAACATCTAAGGAATACCAAAGGCTCTATGGTTCGCAAGTTTCGGCCTTCAATCGCAACCATGGAAGGGAATCGTGCTCTCAACCCTCGTATAATTTAGCACGTAAGTTATAGTATATTATTGCCTGGCATATTTCTCAGGATTTTCGTGGACAGTGGACCTCGGAGCCAATAACATACTATAATTTACGCACTCCAATTATGCTAGATCAATCGCAATTAGTATACGATAATGCTTACGATCTCGGCATCTAAATTATCCTAACATATTATTTTACAAAGGAAATCTATTACTCCTAAGATTTCTGTTTCAGATAGCTTAGTGATTGAATACATTATGAAAAGTTAGAGTTCTCTAAAAATTTTCAAGGTGCTTTGAATTAATTTGGATTTTTAAATGAATTTATCACAATTGGATCAGATTAATGTTTTACAAAGAAGACTATAGCTAATTAAGTTATCTGTTCCAGAAATTTTAGGATATGATGTATTCTTAAAAAATATATTTTGTTTTAATTGTTCATGATTTTAAAGATTGAAATTCGATTTTTAATTGATTTTTCATTTTCAGGTCAGATTGATGACATTACACTAACAAATACAGCAAAATAATTCCAAATCCAACCAAACTTTTACTAGACTATTCTCGGAAAAATAGAAAATTATGAGAAAACATTCAGACATTATTTCGATAATTATCTATTTTTAACGGATATATTCAAATTCTGGTCAGAGCAATTCACAATATGATTATGAATGGTCAGTTAATCTTCTTACCAAATTTCAGCTTTTAAGGAGTTCGTTTGATGATATGTCCTTCACATACATGGAAATCAGTGATTTTATCAAAACAATTCCAGTAGAAATAATAAATCAACTCCAAATCTTTTGAAAATTTTTATATGATATTTAAACATCAAAACTCTACTGACGACCAAATTTCAATTAGTTTCGAATTATTTTTTTATACGAACGATTTTTAGAACCATCAAAATCCTATTTCCGGATATTTTTTAAACGAATTTTTTGAGCCATCAAAACAAATGAAATCTACCTGAATTTTTAAATCTTTGGTGTTCTTTTAACCTCATTAAGACCCAGAAAACATATCTTCGTGAAAAATCCTCGTTTTTAAAACACTCACTTTGTAAAACTATTCTAAAGTCACTAGATATCCCATTCGGTTAAACACCCAATTTTCTCATAAAACGATTCTTTTTGTTTACCAAAATTGATAATCAAATAAACTGACCTAACAAAATCATATTAGATCATGCATGATAACTTTTACGAAAATCATGAAGAAAACAAAGAAGAAACGGCCCTAAGCATGCTTTTCTACTTTCGATATTATAAAAATGGAGGAACCTACCGTTGATCGCGCTCCTTGTCTCTAGGGTGGGTAAATCCGAGGTATACGCTTTGTCGCACCCTTTTATACGCTATAGAAAATCCGAATCGCCGGAAGAGATAAACCGGTTTGGTGACGATCCGATCCGCGTCCAAGAGAATTTGCCAACACAAAGATAACCGCGAGAGAAGAGGATTAGAGCTCGAGTTCGTCAATGGAAGAGAGAGAGAGAGAGATGAAATTGTTAGTCACTAAGAGATTGGAAAAGAGGGCTGCCAAAAAAATGGGATGTTGGGAGTAGAGAAAGAGCGATGGAAGAGAGATGGAACCGGTCTCCTCTAATTCTCCAAGGATCCTCCCTCAAATGTCCATTCTCCTGTTCAACGTATATATTAGAGAGAGAGAGTAAGAGAATCTGTGATTTGGAGGAAGATCAAGAAAAAATGTAAGTTGATGCCCTGAGAAGAGCAAAAGAGCTTAAAAAAAATCCCAATCCCCCCTTCTCTGCTTGCAATCACTTTTTAAGAATTCTTTCTTGCTATTTTAATTTCCTCCTTGCCTCTTTTAGAAAGCAACACTTGGCTCATTTGGCAACCTCCATATTTTCTTTCTTATTGTCATTTTTATCTCTTTCCCTCCCAAACGTGAGCTGCTTGCCATCTGTTTTTTTTTCCAAAGAGAGTGCTGCACAGAACGGCAACATGCCATCATAAAGCTGAATAGAATAGAAATTGTCCACGTGAATATACTTCCATTATTTAATTATATGTTGTCCCAAATCAATGAAGAAATAGCAAAGGCATCCTGCTTGTATGGTGGCTCTCCAAAACTGAAATTAAACTCTCTGATACAAGATACATATCAGCCACTTGATTACTTTTCTTAAGAAAATATAGACTCCTAACGTCCAAACAGCCACCTCAGCACACTTAAGCACACGATAGGGTCATTCCAATATCCCAAGGAATTGCAAAATGTTAACAACTTTTAGAAACAATCCTTTGCTTTCTATTACAGCAACCCATGTTTCCATCTTTTACAACATATAAAAGAGATACTTGTACTCTTGTTAAAAAAAAAAAAAAACCTTGACATTATGGCAACTTCACACGTGCACATACTTCCTAAATGGTTTTATATGCCTATTTCTTTTACAACAATGGGACTTGCTAAACATGGGTCACATTGGCTTGGAAGAACCTAGACTTTCTTTTAATCATCAAATTTCGAAATTGAGCCACAGACACACTAAAATGACAACTCCTGGAAATTTTATCACTTGTAGGTCCCACCAAACGTGACCAAATGAGAATCCTCTTAAAATTGAATTTTTTTTGTTACTAGTGGGCGCACTTACTAACTTGACTGAGCATGCATTTTCCTTGTGACCGAGACATGTGGTTGGGCCCATGTTCACATTAAGTAGATGGTTCGAAATCATTTGGTGGGCCTCAATGTGAAATGGGTGTGTACTCAAATTATTTCCATAGGGTGATCAAGAATTGTCCATTTGATGTACCATAGTGTAAATTTGACATGCTTCCAAATTACTTCAATTGGATGTGCATCTCGGGCCATAAGATTATCCACACCGTCTATCTCATGAACTACTTTGCGGAATGTTGTGACCTAAAATAATTTTCATTTGATGATCCTGACCATCCCTTTGATGAGATACGAAAATATGAAGACAGCACCCAAAGATCATTTTCACTGAGTGATCGAACCCTTCTAGAATAATTTTCAGGATTTATTGTTGGTGGGCCCAAACAAGACCAAAACTCCATTGAAATTTGAGCTTTTTTCCAATCGAAAATTATATTGGCTCAGTTGTTCAACCCAAATCACAATTGTAGGACCACAAAATTCGCACAAACTCCTCTCACTAGGAACTTCATGAACACTCTTTCTCAATACTTGCTGGAAAAGATGGAAAACACGGTGGAAATGATCGAAAAGATCGAGATAATGTAAGAAACGGACATGGAAATAGAAAACACTAGAAAACCGATAGAGAAACATTAACTTCTTTGTTGATTAAAGCGGAGCAAAATGGGGGTGTCTACAGGGCTTCCCCAACTTTAATCAAGAAGGGGAGGAGGCGCTGGATGCCCTATCCCTCCCTCGACCCCCAACTCGCCCACCCAGATAACAGAGAAAGAGCCGGCACATCGGCCCTGGTAAACTTGATTGTACCTCCACCATTTCTTGTTGTTCTTTATATCGTTGGTCTAGAATTTGACTTGGGTGTCGAAGTGGTCGTCCGGGACCCACCCCGGACCTCCCTAACCCCTTTGTTTGTGATTGCAGACCCCCGCGGAGGCTCTTTACCCACGGCGCTATCGCGAACCCGGATTCTGGCGCCATCATATTTGCGCCATCCGTGGGACTCGTCTAAGCCTGAACACTTTGTGACGGTGAGAAACCACGCCCAACAGCAAGAAATATGAGTAATGACCAGAAGCCAAGCCCAACATGCACAAGCCCAAGTCTCCAATTCTTGGGACCAGAACTCGCAAGCCTCGAACCAGCATAGGCCCGCTTCCAGCACACCACAAATGGTCCCTACTATGCAAATGTTCAATGAGCTTTGCCAGGAGCTCTTCCTACGATTGCCTCCGCAATCGAAGCCTCCAGTTCCGAAAATGCCTCCGGTAACAGATGGTCGGACTGAAGCCTACGAAGAGGACGGCAGAGATTCTCCCGAGGAATGTCACCTTCGGCGGAGGCGCGCACCTGTCCGAGCTGCCTGCCTTTCGACAAATAGCCCTTTACCTCCCCTAGCTGGGGAGTATGAACCAGACGTCGGGAAACAAGCTACCCAAAGCCACGCCCTCCCTACCCGGATGACTCGGTTCCAAGAGTTACCTCCGGTACGGGTGGAGGAGGTGGCTACCTCGGCGCAACTGCTAGGGCTAGACCAGCTGGCTGATCTGCAGAGACAGATCCGAAAGTTAAGCGAGAGATGAAAAAACCCTATGCCCACGACATTCTGGACGAGTGGGAAAGAGAGACGGCGTCCCCATTCACCGCGGAGATCCTAAAAACTCCTGTGGAGATGGGGATAGATCTCTCCTTATTCGGTTGTTACGATGGAAGTACAGATCCCCTAGAGTTCCTCCAAACTTTCAGGAGGGTAATGGAGCTCTGGGGAGCGTCGGATGGATTTATGTGCAAGGCCTTTGCCTCCTTGTTGAGAAAAATCGCTAATGATTGGTACCTGCGTCTGGAGTCGGACTCCATCGCATCCTTCCATGAATTCGGAAGGAAGTTCAGCGCAAGGCTCGCCAAAAATTGCCTCTGCCACGACCTGGCGGACGTCCTCTTGGCCCTCTGACAGGGAAAGAACGAGACCCTGAGAGACTTCATGCTAAAATTCAATTTCGGGTTGGCTCAGCTTTTCAACATCGACGTCCAGATAGCGACTGCAGCTCTAAAGAACACCACCACCGACCAAAACCTCAAACTACACCTCACCCTCAAGCCACCGCGGGACCTACAAGAACTTGAATCCAAAACTAATAACTTCATACGAGCTGAAGAAGCTTGCGTACGGGAATGGAGACGGGGCCGGCCACGAGGAAAAAAGAAAGAAGATGGCAGGGGGGCTGAGAAACTGCAGGCCGAAGAAAGACCAGCGAATTGGAACCCCATTCCCGTCTTTGAAAGGTTAGGAAATGCTCCCCTAAAGGTTCCCCTCTCCCATGTTCTGTTCGCCATCAGGGATCAGGGTCTCCTAACCCCTCCCAAGAAATTGAGCACTGACCCAAGGAAGCGCTCCTCCGGAAGGTTTTCCGAGTTCCATAGGGACCACGGCCACGAAACCGACCATTGCTTCCATCTTAGGCTTCAGTTAGAAAAACTGGCCGAGGAAGGTAATTTAGATCAGCACCTTAGGAGCCCCATGCGAATAGAGCGCTCCCACTACCTGAGTGAAACGCACCGCTCTTTCCTTGCCAGCAGGTCGAGGGGCCGGCGCCGGTCCCCCAGTAGACACCGATCTCGCAGCATAAATCGCTCTCGAGGCAGTCGCCACCGCTCGCGGAACCATCGGTCCCCCAAAAGAGAAGAGCCTCCCCGCCAGGCGCCAGCCCCCGAGCAGTCGCCCACTGCTGTTGGAAAAATCAACATCATCGCGGGAGGGCCTCCAGCAGGGGGGAACAACAGCTGGTCGGCGAGCGTACGCAGAGCAAGTATACTCCCTGAAAATATCTTCTAAAAAGGCCTGGACGGATCCTCTCCAAGAAAGCCAGGTCATCTCCTTCTCCACCGAGAACTACAACGGACTACAAGTCCCGCACGATGACGCGCTAGTCATCAGATTGATCATCGCCAACTTCGATGTAGGAAAGATCTTGGTAGATATCGGGAGCTCCGTCAACGTGCTACACCTCGAAACCTTCGAAGAAATGAAATTGGGCAAGGGAAGGTTGGGGCCTGCGGAGTATTCCATATACGGGTTTTCCGGTGCGTCCGTACGGGTCAGCGGCAGAATTGACTTACTCGTCACCTTCAGGACGCACCCCCTCCAAAAAATTGGCATGACCACCTTTTTGGTCGTGGATATACCATTCACTTACAGCGCCATCATAGGACGCCCCGTCCAGAGGGACCTGAGAGCGGTAGTTTCCACCCCACCACAGTTGATAGCTGTAGACACCCCATTTTGACCGTACCCTAAACTTCCCGTATTTGTGCGAAACCCCATCAAATCAGCTAGGTAAGATCCCAAACTTCACCCTAAGCTGGTTTAGGGTCCTATCAAGGTCCTTGCAAAATTTCGTCGAAATCCGAGCACGTTTGCCTAGCAAACGAGCCAAATAGGAACCGTAGTATAAACCAGAAAGGGGAGTGAATTTATCTGGTTAGGGGGGCTAATTTATCCTCCAATGGACATGCATTGGCCGAATAGGACGCGATTTTGCGGCGCGTTTCATCAAATTTTTGCGCAACCGCGCGCCAATCAAAAATGGTAGTGCCAATATCGTCACTCCAAATTTTCTATAAATGCGAATTTAAGTCTTTTTCTAAAAAAAAATAAAAAATTTCGTTGGAGAGAGAGAGAGAGAGAGGGAGAGAGAAAGTAGATCTGGTTTTGTCAAACCCTAACTTCGGCCATTTTTCCGATCGTTCTCCGGCCGTTTTCGAGTCAACCTCCGGTCATTTCTTTTGCTTCTTCACTTTCATCTCATCCTTTTCCTCTCATTCTTTGTTGTTCTATTTTGAAATTTCAAAATCTAAACCCATTTTCTGATCCGAACTCTAGTCTCTCCTCTTTCTCCGGTCTTCTTCTTCAAGAGTTACATGTCGGAATCCGGCAATAAGGTTTAGCGTTCTTGTTCAGATCATTTTGCCTTTGTTTTCTTTTATGTCACTTTGTTAGAAACTTAACCTCAAGATCTGTTTTGGAAACCCTAACCTTGAGCTTCAAAATTCAGATATGATCTTTATATTCTAGATCTTTACTTCTAAATAGTTGATTCTAGCTTTAGATCTAGAGATTTGGAGTTTCGTTTGTGAGATCTGTTGGTTTGATTGAAAATTAATGAGTAAGAGGAATAAGTGTCAATTTCGAGTAGACTTTGGGCATATGTTCCTTCATTGAAAGAGATTTACATCAAAATCCCGAAGATCAGTCGCAAAATAAGAAGAAAACGCAAGAGGCAATCTTCCAGGTAGGCGAACTAATTATTGAAAATAATCTTATATGTTTTTTTTTATGTGATTATCATGACTTATTTTCATGAATTTCTGTTTTTTATTTGACTTTATTATGTCATTTCTGCATGATCTCTTATAATAAATTATTAGATTTTTTTATGAGAATCAGTTATTTTAGTGAGTTTCATGTCCTTAAGTTCCTTAAGTGATTCATCTAAGTCAGGTTCATAGAAAAATGGTTGGAGCTTTGGGATACTAGTTAGTATATTGTGTATATTTATTAAAAGGTATGCATTTCAGATACCTAGATCTTCTCTATCAGGTTGTTCATTCTATTCCTTTCGTTAAATTCAAAGATAATTTGTTGTTATCATAGATAATTTCTGTTTTAATCCATTTTTTGCTGAATTTTTATTTTATATTTGCCTTAGTTTTCCTAAAGATGATTTGATATTTTATTTTTTTACTTATACATATAATAAGCTTAAATATTAGTATACAGAAATCTATTATATATTTTATTTTTTTTAAGGATTGATCCTCTAATCTCAGCTCATTTTTGCCTGTTCTATTTCGTATGCCTTACTTCCAATAATGATTCCTTGCTTATGGTGCTGCTGTTTGCATGTTATATTAATGAGAAATGATTATAGTAGCCCTGTTCTTGTTGATGAGTTATGGTAATTTGGTTTTCAATTAATCTGAGATTATAAAATTAGAGCAGATTTAGGAGAGATGTGGTGTGAAAAGTTAGTGGCTTAACATGATCCTACCTCTATTTTTTTTAACACCTATAACTTGTAACTTCTTATCTCTTCGTGTCATTGGACCTTTGTTTTGATCACAAGATTAAGATGGTTCTATCTCATTTCAGTGAAGGTATTCCCATACAGTTTCTTACTTTCAAGCTCATATCAATTTTTTTTTAAGTTAGCTGCAATGGTCTGCTCATGGAACATGTCTACGCCATAAAATTTTCTGCTTGTATTGTTGCCTGCTGGTTTGATCTATTGACTCTTTATATATAAAAAAAAAGTGAAAGTCAAGATGAATGCTCTGTTTTGAGAATTTTTAGTTGTGAAAATCATTTTTTTTACTCAGTTTTATTTTTAATTAACTCTATCATATCATGTCTAGCTATATGATCTCATATTATCTTCCTTCTTTATCTGGTCTGCAATGGAATATGAAGGTTTTAGTTTCAAAGATCCAATTTTCTTTTAATAATAGATCATACGGTTTCTTATTCATTTTTTTAGTGGTTACAGAGCTTGATAGTTGTTCCAAGGAATGTCTAATTGAGGAAATTTGATACATTTGGACTGCTTAAAAAAAAATGTGTAAACTCAAGACCATTGTTATTAAGAAATCTATTTCAAGGAAAATTTGTTTTCATATTTAAATTCAATTTTTTTTAAGAGGTTTCATTTTAGTAACATGTGATCACGAATTGTTTTATAGAGATGCAGAGTTTTTGAGAGGTTAAAATTTCTAAAATCAAGGATTAAGTGTAAAGGTCTATTATATACTATATTTCAACTGGTTTGACTAGTTCATTTTGGAGTGAAACATGCATTGTCATGAATAGTCTTGGAGGTTCTCCTGTTTGATCAATTAATTGATGAGTTTCTTAAAGTCTTTATAGGTGTTAGTAGTACGTATTATAATGGATATAGGATGAATACCCAATGAAATGTAGATTACATTTGTAGCCTAATTATTCAATAATCTTACATATTTTCCTATCAAGGTCATTCAGTGATCTGTTTCTTTCCATTTTTCCATCCTTGTAATAGGTTAGTTCATTCACTCACATTTAAGTCCATGATTCACGAATTTTTGGTTTTGTACAAATGTCCTTAATAAAATCACTTGAGAAAATTGATTTCATTTGGTTTAAATCAAACATACAAACAATTATTATTATTATTTTTTTAATTGAAGAAATTTCCAGTGTATTGAAACAATTGATATTTGTGCTCTCTTGTTGAACATGTATATTTATTTTGTTAAGGATACGAATAAGGTAGAGTGAAGCAGTAGTCATCTGAATATAAATTTTCTTGAAAGGTTAAGGCTGAACTGGATATGATAGGATTGGATAATAATAGGGCTGGCATGGATCTTCAAACATAATATGATTTATAGTCACTTGTACAGATTATCAAGCTGAATTTGAGCATGAGAATTGGGAAATCTTGGCCTTTGAAATTGCACATATAGGATTCCTCTTTGAATGAATCGTTCCCTGTTTTGTATCAAATCATTTTCTATTTTGCATTAAATCAGCCCCTGCTTTGACAAAATTCAATTCATGTTCTAACTAATCCAGTCCATAGTTTGGTCCCTGTGTTGCATTATTAGTCCGTATTTTCTTCAATGCAGTTATCAAGGCCTTAGAAATTGGTTGAATGGATATTATAATTTAAGCTGGAATTTCCCTTTTAGCAGAGGAATTATCGTAAAAACAGAAAAGGTGATTTCCAGATGAAGTGCTGTTGCATTCATTATCTATCAAACACATTCATAGATATGAGTGTTGCCATGTTTAGTTATCACTTAAATTACTTGTAACTATATTAAATGTTGTGTTTATCTACTTGAGTAATTTGGATGTGCCTATTTAACTTCATAATCTTTGAACCCATACAGATATTTTGAGCCAAGTGGGACGATGAATGAAGTGGCATGATTAAATGTTGTCATGTAAAAAAAAAAAAAAATCAGTTAGAGTAATCTAGTGAACGTTGTCTTATAATCAGGTTCACTATGTAATTCCATTTTTTTTTTTTAGCTGTTGGGTTCACTTTGTGAAACAACTATCTTGAGCTGCATATCCACTTTGTTATGTCGTGGAATTTCATCCCATTCTAGCCCATTGATGTTGTTTCTTCCAATTTTTTTTTATAAAAAAAGGACCCTTTACCCCTACTAATTTTATAAATCTTATATGGAATGTAAAGGTTTTCTCATATTATCGATGGGGGCTTATAAGGCTGTCTAAGCTGGAGTAAGTTGGGAGTTAATTATAGAGCTTATTCAAACCTGCCTGCTTTAATAGTATAGTATAATTATTCTCTTCATATCATATACATTGTATTGGTTTGTCACTGTTCATTCATTTCAAAGTGATATTAATTCCAACGTGACTGGGTTTATGGAGATCATCTTTGACAAGCTGTGATATTATTTAGGAGATTTATTTCTCTGTAAATCATGGTTTGAATGAGAATTTGGCTTATTATGATAGTATTGAACCTATGATTAGTTGATTTGCTACAGCAGTTTGGAAAGAGAATTCATAACAGGACCTGTTTGTTCGAATTGTCCTTATTTTCGGATGGTTGTAAGTTAGTTAGTATTGAAAGTCATGGACATTAATAACCATAGTAAAAGAATATGGAAAATTTGTGGGAATTTTAATGAGCAACAGTGCTAAGAGGGTTGAGAATTAACACATTCATATGGGGGAAGATATAGTGTATATGTGTTATATTTTTTCAAGATGGTAAGTTGTTTAATTTTGACCACCTTATACTTTAATAAAACTTTTCCATAGATAAGATAAGCTAATTATTTCTGGATTCCAACAGCATATTCGGTTTTTTTTGTTTTTCTTGATAATAGTAGGCTGATTTATGTGTTGTTGCGTTTTATAAGGATGATTGAATATTCTTCTCCAGTGTATAGTCTTTTCATTATTCATATGATGATGTATTGTTCATAAGTGATTTCCTTTTCATTAGTCATGTTTTTACCTCATCAGTGAATAGATTTAAGGATGAACAGGTCATGTTATAAATGGTACTAAGCGATCTAGTTGGGCATATCTGCTTGAGTTCATTAAGCTATGCAAGTTCATTTACAGGATTTGTATATTCCTTTTAGCATTGTCTTTATATCCTTTTGGTCTTATGCTATGATAACAGTTAACACAATATTTGTATTACCATAAGTTTATGATATGCCTCTATTACTTTGCATTTTTCTAAATCAGTTTCACTTTCTTTTGACAATGGTTTCAAATGCAATATATTTCCGATTAAGTTGATATTTGAACTGATTAAGATGTAGCAAGACAAGTGTGATGTTGCTGTGAGAATACTATAGTGTAAGTATCTGTAACTCCTCTTGGTGATTCACATTATTTCTTTTATTTTGCAAGTATTCTTTACCTTTGAAATTGTAAATTTTGTTTGGGTGAGGGCGATGAAGGCGCTAGCCCAAGCCCATCCTTAGGGGACTTGCTCAGTCCAAATAGCATTCCCCTCTTTGTATATTAGACTTGCTTAGTCTTTTAGACGCCTCGTAGATATTTGTAAACCCTCTTTAGTGCCGTTAGGTTTAGAGGTTTATCCTTAAAGACTAGCTTAGTCTTATCTGAGTTTGATTTGTTAAAAATTTTATCCTTTCTCTTTTACTTTGGATTTTAGTCACTTGTTTGTGGTTTAGTTCAAGTGTCTTTGACACTAGTTTGCTTGTTCGGGGTTTCCCCGTAGCTTTAGGGTTTTTTCCCTAGTTTGTTGTTTTGTGTGTTCTCTTTGGGTCTTTGACCAAAAGGGTGAAAACGTTTTAAAAAAAAAAAACTTGAATACTTTGAAATTTAAAACAAAAACATTTGAAATATTTTAAAATTCAAAGACATTTGAAAATATCTTAAAATTAAAAAACATATGAAAACTTTAAAAAATATCAAAAGCTTTAAATCATTTGGAATGTTAAGCTTTTTTTAGTGGTAATTAGGAGAGTTCGTTTCGAACTACGTTGGCTTGATCCCTTCCACAGGGTACGTAGTGCAGCTTGGGATCCACATCCCAAGTCCAGCCAAACCTTTAAAAATAAACATTTCAAATCTTCCAAAATTACAAAAATTCTTCAAAACCTTTTAAAAAGATCTTCCCCTAGAGTTAGGAGACTGTCCTAATTATTTTGGGTGTTTTAGAGTTAGGGGGCTATCGTGATTTGTTTGATATGGTGTGTCCTGTCGTGTGAGTGTCCCTAGAGTTAGGAGGCCTCGAGTCGATCGGTTAGACATTTAGTCGAACCGGTGGCTAGACTAGGAAGCATATAGTCAGCCTATGATTTTTATTAGGTTGCACAGCCTAGATACACATAGGATGTAGGGCCCACCTGCATTAGCTTAAGGCTAACCAACTTGCATTAGTTAGGGCATATAGAGTCCTAAAAATTACAATTCACATGAACTTAAGCAATTGTGTAAAAAGCTTTAAAAATCAGTCGAGTCTAGTGGATTGAGTCTAGGATAGCGGTTCTAGATGGTTAGGCATCGTAGTTTAGAATAGGTCATCGAACTACGTTGACTCCGATTCTTCCCGAGGCCGGGATACGTAGAGTAGCTGAGATGGACGGCCATCTTGGTCCGAGTCAAGTCGCATTAGAGTTAGGATTTGTCTTGTCCTGTCATATATAGGATTGATTTGTGTTTTATGTTTTGATGTGTTTTCTTACTTTCTTGTACTGATACTATACCTTTAGCTGTAGCTTGCATGTGTATGTCCACCAGAACTTAGACACCCATTAGGCATGTCACTCATAACCTAGCTTTGCTTAGGTGACACATTTTTTTCATTTCATTTTGTGTATGCTTATTTCTTTATCTTCAGGAAATGCATGCTTAGGTAGACGATTCCTGAGAATTGTTCCTATTTCATATGATTTTCACCAAAAACTCTTCGAAGTTAATAATAAATGGCATAAGAGACCAAGTGCTTGCACTCGGACGAATTGGGGGTGCTCTCAGACCTTCTCCATTCGTAATCAGGCACGAACCCATATATATTTCTGGTTATCCATGGTATACGGAGCATATTATCTCTTTTATATCGCCACTCGTGCTATGCTATGAGGGTGGCAACCGTTTCGAAAGTTCCTTGGTAGAGCTCTCCTTTCACGTAGATGATCCAAGAGGCCGCTGGGGGCTCGTACCCCACCTCTCTCCCGGATCGGGGTCCACAATAGCACGCCAGTGCTATGCAGCAAGCTTGAAAGGAAGCAACGCCCCCGCCGAAAACTTCGCAATCAGAAGCGAAGACCCCCGAGAGCGAGCCCACACGATTAAAGGGGAGCCAATTGAGGAGCTAGACTCCATCCCTATATCCGAGGACAAGCCAGAGAGAGGTTCGGATTGGCTCCCTTTTAAGAGGCACCTTACGGGAGCAAATGATAAGTTTCCTTAGAGCCAACAAAGATAAGTATTCGCGCGGTCTGGTTCGAACATGCCCAGCATACCCGCGGAGATCGCGGTTTACCGGTTGAATGTAAATCTGACCCTCAAGCCCGTCTGACAAAAGAAGAGAAACTTCACGGCAGAATGACTAACTCACATCAAAGCTGAAATGGAAAAACTGCTACAAGCCGGATTCGTTAAGGAAATCCAGTAGCCCGAGTGGCTATTCAACATGGTCATGGTCAAGAAGGCACGGAGGTTGGCGGGCATGTAAAGACTTTACTGATCTGAACCGAGCCTGCCCGAAAGACCCCTATCCACTGCCACGCATAGACCAGCTCATCGATGCCACTTCCGGGCACGAGCTCCTCACCTTCCTAGACACCTTCTCCGGTTGCAACCAGATAAAGATGCACGAGCTGGATATTCCAAAAACAGCGTTCATCACCGACCGGGGCATCTACTGTTATACTGTCATGCCCTTCGGGTTGAAAAACACGGGGGACATATACCAACAGCTCGTCAATAAGCTGTTCCAGAAGCAGATAGGCAGAAACGTGAAAGTATATGTGGATGACATGTTGGTAAAAAGTCTGGAAGCCCATGAGCACATCTCCGACCTCAAAGAAACCTTCAACACTCTGCGGCGAGCCCGGATGAAACTCAACCTGGCAAAGTGTGCCTTTGGGGTGACCTCTGGAAAATTCTTAGGATTCATGGTTAGTCAAAGAGGCATCGAGGCCAACCCCGAAAAGATCCAAGCCATCCTAAGCATGGAACCTCTGGCAACGGAAGTAGAGGTGCAGCGGCTCGTAGGACGGGTCGCCGCCCTCGGTCGCCTCATGTCCAGATCTGCCAAAAAATGCCAGCCATTCTTTAAGCAGCTAAAGAACATACGGGAGTTCGAATGCACCCTGGCATGCTAAGAAGCTTTTGACGCCTTAAAGCAGTACCTCCAAACACCACCAGTACTGACCAAACCCGAGCCCCGGGAAGAGCTCTGCCTATATTTGGCTGTCAGTCCTACGGCGGTAAGCGCAGTACTGGTCCAGCAAAAGGACAAGCGGGAACATCCGGTGTACTATGTGAGCAGGATCCTCCATAGTGCGGAGGTCCGGTACCTGGACATAGAGAAGTTCGCCTTAGCCGTCGTCACCGCTCCCCGGAAGCTCTGCCCCTACTTCCAGGCCCACCCCATAATACTCTTGACAGACCAACCGTTGAGAAAAATCCTACAGAAGCCTGAGACCTTGGGAAGAATGGTAAGCTGGGCCGCCGAGTTGGGAGAATTTAACATACAAGTCTGATCAAGGCCGGCCATCAAATCCCAGGTCCTCGCTGATTTTATAGTGGAATTCACTGCCCCCGCCACGGAACCAGCGCTGGTAGATGCAACAAGTGCCCCTGCTGAAGAGCCGGCCCGTGGAAACGAGCTCGATGGCAAAAAATAGTTTCTCCGTTGTTTGAAAGATTGGGCGAAAAGTAGTTTCACCTTTGATTGGAAGATTGGACGAAAAGTAGTTTTTCCGTTGATTGAAAGATTGGGTGAAAAGTAGTTTCCCCTTTAATTGTAAGATTGGGTGAAAAGTAGTTTCCCCTTTGATTGTAAGATTGGGCGAAAAGTAGTTTCCCCTTTTAATTGGAAGTTCGGGTGAAAAGTAGTTTACCCATTGATTGGAAGATTGGGCGAAAAGTAGTTTCCCCTTGGATTGGAAGGAGTTTTTGGAGAAAAGTAGTTTCTCAATGTTATGAAGATTTTGAAAGAGAAAAGTAGTTTCTCAAGGATGGAGTTGTTAGAGAGAAAAGTAGTTTCTCAGAGATGGTTTTTAGAGAAAAGTAGTTTCTCATGATATGAAGATTTTGGAAGAGAAAAGTAGTTTCTCAATGTTATTAAGATTTTGAAAGAGAAAAGTAGTTTCTCATAGATAATTTTGGGAAGAGAAAAGTAGTTTCTCAGAGATAGAGTTTTTGGAAGAAAAGTAGTTTCTCAGATATAGAGTTTTTGGAAGAAAAGTAGTTTCTCATGGATAGAGATTTTGCAGAAAAAGTAGTTTTTATGAAATTTGTGAGAAAAGTAGTTTCTCATAATTATGATGTTTGTCGAAAAAGTAGTTTCCTTTTCGTTTTGATTGGTTGTGTGAAAAGTAGTTTCACCAATATAGTTTGTTTTGCCAAGTTCAGAGTTTAAAGAGAAGCCATCTCATTGATATGCCATGATATGTTTTCTTGAGTTAAGAGTTAGAGAGAGTCTATCTCACCCATGCTTGTAGATTTTAAGCTTTGTGGCAAGGTCATTTGTTGTTTTACCCTTGTGAATATCATTTTAGAGTCAAAACCCAAAAACTTGTTTTACTTTGTTTTCGGGCTGGCCAAAATGTGTTGTCTGTTTAGCTTTGCCATTTGTGTGACAAGCACACTCTGCCAAAGAGGGGCATCTGTAGACACCACATTTTGACCGTGCCCTGTACCTCCATGTTTTGTGCTTAACTTTTTCAAATCAATGTGTTAGGACCCTAAATTACACCTTAGGCTAGCTTAGGGTCCCAGCAAGGTCCCTGTAAAATTTCGTCAAGATCCGAGCACGTTTGCCTAGCGAACGAGCTAAGGCAGTGTCGTGGTGCAAGTTCAGAAGGGGGGGTGAAATATGTCATTTCCCATCTAAAAGAGGGCATTCTTGGCAATTTTATGTTGCTTCCTTCACAAGCAATCTTTGGTGGCCATTGGATCAGATCAGTGAGCTGAGATCATATATAGGAAAGAGAATCTTCACCCTACTTTTCACTTGGACAACCCCCTGTTGGTATAAAAAGAATAGTCAAATACACTAGAGTGGGCTGTCCATTAGAAAAGAGGGGGGGGGGGCGAATTTACCATTTTACCTTGGTTAAATGCCCATCGACTAGGGTTTTGGGGAGGAGGATTCTCGATCAAAATAGAGAACGAGAGAGGGATTGCAGAGAAGGGGGAGAAAAGGGAGCCGCGGCCATCGTCTCCTCCAACTGATCATCTTCCTTGGCCTCTCCCTTGCCGCCAATCATCTCCACCATCGAGCTCCACCTATCACCGCCACCTTCAACTTCAAGACCCACCTCCACCATCATCTTATTCTCTAAACCCCATTACCCGAACCCATCTCATCATCTCCCTATCTCCACCCAAATCGGCCATCCTTACTTCTACCTCCGACCACCATCCCCATCTCCGGCCAGCCGCCCCTATCAAAACCCTAATCCGACTCTCATCTCTTCTTACCACAACCATCTTCATATCCACCATCCTCCTCCCCCTCTGCAACCCACTTCCATCTACCCATCTTCTCCGGTGGGTTCTTCACCGGAATCCGGCCGATCTTCAACCACCTCCAACTCCTCCCTTCAATCTCCACCTCCATTAAAACCCTTGAATCACCCCCATTTTTACAAAACCCCATTTTCTTCCCCAATCACCATCACCTACCACCGAGCCACCAATCGACACAACCATCTTTTTCTCCTACTTCTTCATTTATTTTATTTTCTTCTCTAAGACCCATTCCGAAACCCACTTCGTTTTTACCTTTGCAAACCTACATCAAAACCCTCTTCCATCTCCAAGCCGATCATCTTCCCATTTTTCCCACCAAACCCCTTTTTTGACCAATCAACAAACCCATCTCCATGGATTCGATCAACCCCATTTAACCCAAACCCATCTCAGCCACTTCTCATTTCACTTCCCAAAACCCATTTCATCATCCACCACTGCCATAATCTCCACCCGGAATCCGGCCGGCCATCGACCCCATCTTATCTCCGAATCTACCCACCAATGCCTTTACTCTTATGCATAGGAGATGCAACCCATAAATATTTGAGGGGTGGCATGGAATTTTGAGGAGGGGATGGTAACACTTCGTTTTTGTCTAGAAAATTTGATGTAGGAGATCAATTAGATTTTATAGGTCTGGAATTGCTCTCCCATGAGTTCATTATTTTATTCTCTATTCATTTACTCATGTAACGTGCCATTATCTCCGGTCAGTTTTTGTCCTCTGGCAGTAGCAGATTGCTTTGTTTCATTCAACTCTGTTAGATGAGAAGGTAACGATTGTTAGACTTTTGCTTCCTTGATTTCCTATTTATGATTATTAATCTGGTTTTTAGGTGATTTTTAACATGAGTAGTGTAACCTGTTTTGTGTATCTGAAAATGAAATTAGTCTATCCCTGTTTTGAACAAGTATATTAATGTTGTTATATGAGGGGAAATAGGTTTTATTTAGACATTATTCCAGTAGAGTAATAATATAGAGCATAGCAGAATACCTTTTCAGTGCACAATAAAATTTGATTGTGAGTAATGATGGATGGGCATAACAATGTGTCTGCATATAATTTTTCTTAGAAATATGAGCAAAACAGATTCATCTATATTATCCTGTGTCCTATTGATTTTCCCTTGTCTGGGTGTGGTAATGGCCTTTCATGACTCCCTTAAGTTTGGCTGTTATAATGAGAAGACAAGTTAAACTTGATGCGCATTTTTTTTGTCGAACTGACATGGAATTTTTTGTCGAACTGACATGGAAGTAATTCCAATTTTGGATAACAGTAGATACTTGTTGGTTGGAGAATGTCTAATGGGGATTCTTTAAAAGCCATATGTAGTATTGAAGATGCATGTTGTGGTGTTAAATGTGTGGAATATGCAATCCTGACACAGAGATACAGAGCTGCCATGGTTATACAGAAGGAGATATAATGCAGGAACACTAGGAATCTTTTTTTTTTAATGTTCGCAATGTCTCAATATTGATACAATGTGTTATTCGGGGCTGGCTTGTCCGAAGGTGTTCAGGAGATGTAGGTTTGCTGAATGCAACAAGAGAGCTTGGTGGTGTAAAGGTGCTTGATTACGATCAGGTGTTTGTGAAGCCACCAGTCCGTGCAATTACAAAGGAGAGTTCTAAAAGCTGAGGCAGCATTAAGAGAGAAAGAGGAAGTAGAGTGACATACTCCACTGAAGACTCCAGCAATATGAAAGCAGATGGTCTGAATACGACCTGAAAATGAAATCCTTGGAAGAGATATGACAGAAACAGATGAGATCTCTACAATCGAGTCCTTCCATTTCCAAGAAAGAGTCTCTCTGAATCAGCTGGTTCTGCATAAAATATATCAAGGGGGAGGAATATTTGGACTGTTTCGATGCCGACGGGCCCTTCTTGGGGAGTTAGAAGCTTGATGAAGATCAGGGAGAGTGCTAGAGATTTTGGCTGTTATAATGTGGGTAGTGAAAAGGAGTTCCAACCTTGGCACCCTAATGGACAGTAATGTTCAGTTCTATCCAGAACCTGTACTGATGCATCCCTTGCCTCCATTTCCTCCTTAGATTGGATCCATGTTGACGAGGAGTGGAACCCATTCATTAACAAAGTGTCTCTGTCCCTTAAAAGGGCGATGATAGGGATACTTTGAGCCCTCCTTTGTATATAGGAGACTTGGCCAGTCTCATCAGAACCCTTATTTACGTCATTTGTGTCTCAGAGACAAGCCTTGTCTCATATAGAGAGTTTCCCCTTTAGGAGGCTTACCTAGCCTCATGTTAGAGTGGCCTCCTCTTTTAGAGCGAGTCTTTGACTTGGTAGTGTTATTAGAGAGTCTCTGACTCATTTGTACTCCCTCTCTAGTGTTATTAGTTAGGAGTTTTTCCATTAGAGACTAACTCAATCATATAGAGCCTTCCCTGCTTGGGATCTTAGATTGTTTTCTCTGTTCTTGGGACACTAACTTTCTTGTTGTGGATTGTCTCTTTGAGACATTAGTTGCTTGTTCGGGCTTTCCCCTTTAGCTTTAGGGCTTTGCCCTAGTTTGTGGTTGTACTTGCGTGTTCCCTTTAAGAGTGAAAACATTTAAAGGTCCGAAACATTGGAAAAGCTTTAAAATCCAAAAAACATTAGAAATTTGAAACTCAAAAACATTTGAAAACTTTAAAAAATATCAAAAACATTTGAAAAACGTCAAAGGCCTTAAATCATTTAAGATGTTAAGTTTTAGTAGTAATTACGAGAGTTCGTTTCGAACTACACTGGCTTGATCCTCTTCCACGAGGTACGTAGCGCAGCTCGGGATCCATGTCCCAAGTCCAGCCAAACTTTGTAAATAAATCATTTGAAAATCTTTCAAAAATCTTTAAAACCTTGTTTTTTCAAAAAGATCTTCCTCTACAGTTAGGAGTTTCTCTTAGATAGAGAGTTTTAGAGTTAGGTTTTTTCTCCTTGATTGGTTACTTGTTTGTGTTTGTTTTAGAGTTAGGGGTTTGTCCTAGAGTTATAGGGGCGCCTCCGTCCGGTTAGTTGGCGATCCACATCGCCGACTGATGACTAGAATAAGATGCGTTAGTGATCCCATTGTTTTCCTTAGGAAACACAGCCTAGTTACACATAGGTTGTAGGAACCACCTGCATTAGCTTAAGGCTAACTTGCATTTATTTAGGGCATATAAGGTGTCCTAAAATCTACAATTCACTGAAATCTAAATGATCGTTCAAGAAGCTTTAAGAACTAGTCCGGTCTTTTAGGTCGAGTATAGGATATAGGTTTAGGTGTCTTATGCATCCTAGTTTAGAATAGGTGCGAAGAACTACGTTGCCTTGATTCTCGTGGAGGCGGGGATACGTAGGCTTCTTTGGATGAACATCAGACCATCCAAGGACTTGGGCTAAATCGTTTAGAGTCTTAGGATTTGTTGTGTTGTTATATTGTATATTTTGTTGTGTTTTCTTACTTTCTTGTGTAAACCTATACCTTTAGCTGTAGCATGTATGTGTTTGTTCACCAGAACTTAGACACCAGTTAGGCATGTCACTAATAACCTAGTTGTCATTAGGTGACACATCTTTTATTTTATTTTGTGTGTGCTTATTATTTTATCCCCTGGTCATGCATGATTAGGTAGACGTCTTCCCGGGGATATTTTGTTCCCATTTCACATGATTTTGCCCAAAATTCTTTGGAGTTAATGAAAATGGCATAAGAGACCAAGTGCTTGCACTCGGACGAATTGGGGGTGCTCTTCGGACCTTCTCCATTTGTAATCAGGCACGAGCCCATATATATTTCTGGTTATCCATTGCACAGAGGATTTGATTTCGGGGTTCCATGGCCTATCCATGGATGGCGACTCTGAGTTATTTTCAGGTATATCTCGGTTTTGAGCCTTTGCTCCGGATCGAGATGTATCTCATTCATTTTGTATCGCTACTCATGCTATGCTGTGAGAATGACATCTGTTTCGAGAGTTCCTTGGTAGAGCTCTCCTTTCATGTGGAGATCCAGAGGGTGTTGGGGGCTCGTCCCTCACCTCTCTCTCAGGATCGGGGTCCACACAGACCCAGTGTGTCGACCTCAAATAAGGCCTTAAAGAAACAAAGTTCGACAAAAACTCAAAAGTGGTTGCGTTCACCCCCTCACTAGCCTCCTACGGGAGGCTCAGCATCGGCAAAAGCGCTCGGAGCAGCCGCCAAGTCCTTAACCGGCTCCCCGGCATCCACCGCCCCTTGAGGGGGATCCTCCGGGACGGTCTCCTCGGCATCATGCAACAGCTTCTCCAAAGGGAAAGAAGGATCGACATCACGAACACGCCGCCGGCACTCAACAAAGCCTTTTCAGACTTTTCACTAGGTGGGGCCAAGTTCAGGGAGGGTCCTTCAAATGGTGGTTCACCTTGTTTTGGACGGGAAAGTTGTAGAGATAACTTGTTCGGGAAGTTAGAGGCAGGGGTAGTAATGTCTTTTTCCGCAAGAACTGGCGCTTGGATTTTCGACGGTTTCCTCGAATTCCCAAATCGACGCCACATGTGCACGTCCCATCCAGTTGGAAACGGCGGGAGGCTGGCCGACACGTGCCGAATCCCTAACTTTTAAGGCTTTCTATGGACTATTTCGCCCTGTTTCTTCGTCTTCTTTGGGTGAAGTGGGTTTTTCTTTGAGGTGATCTTCTTCTCTTGCTGTCGATTCTTCTCTGGTCTTTGCTCCGGTGAGTTCCATTCCTCCTGTCTCAATTGATTTCTGATTCTTTTTCGTTTGTTCTTCGACGATATCTGATATAACCGATTCCCAAAAACCCTCATAGTGAGTCACTAGAAATAGTGGAGAGCGACCGGCCAAGAAAAAGGAGGCTGTTGGTAAAGGGTAGGGATGACCGTTCCCGAGGTAACCAGATGCCCAGAGACTTGGAGGATAGTTCCGAGGCTTCTGGCTCGTCCTTAGAGGTCGCTGCCTCCGAACCCTTTGCTCAGGCTCTTCCTACTCGCGAGGCGAAGATTAGGGATATAAGGGCTGGCGCCATGATCAGCCCAGGCCGGGTGGCGTTGTACACGAGTTTCATGGACAAGGGGACGGCGGAGAGGATTAGAAGGGAGTGCTATATCCCTGATGATTACGGGATTAGGATGCCTTCTTCCAGGGATGGGGTATGCGAGGCCGTCACGGAAGAGGAGGTGGCTTTTTATGTAGAGGCTTTTAGGGCAGGGGTTAGGTTTCTGCTCTTGGGCATTACAGTCGAGGCCCTCGAGTTTTACCAGGTGGCCCCCTCCCAACTGGCACCCAACAGTTGGCGCACTCTTTTGGCCTTTGTGGCCAAGGTTGACCTTCACGGGGTTCAGCCTACCCTTCCTTTGCTTAGGAGCAGGGGTGTTCATTATTCGGTTAAAACCGAATAACCGAATCGAACCGAATTGGTTCGGTCGGTTCGGTTCGGTTTTTTTCTATTTCGGTTCGGTTTCGGTTTTTTTTTTTGGCAATTTGGTTTTTCGGTTTCGGTTATCTCCAAAAAAAATTCGGTTAACCGAAATAACCGAATTAATGATAAAAACCATTATTTTTTCAAAAAAAGATGTGATATGGGCACTCCAAAGGATGATCGAAACCGTCCATTTGATTGATCACAACTTAATTAGGTTATGCTTAAAAAATCATTTCGATTGGATCATCCTAGCCCTCCGATCGAAACAAAGATTTTGCTTTTTCCCTCTTTTTCTCCCACTATTCGGTTATTCGGTTTATTCGGTTATAACCGAATTTTTAATCGGTTTGGTTTCGGTTCGGTTTTCTAAATTTTCGGTTCGGTTTCGGTTACCGAAATTATTTTGTTTATCAAATTTCGGTTCGGTTATAACCGAATAACCACCTCTACTTAGGAGTTACGTCGCCCTTAGTCCTTTGGTAAAGGGCGAGGACAGCGAAGGGTCGATCTGGTCGGCCAAAGATTCCTGCTGACTTTATGGCTACGGCCAGAAAAGACCGGTCTACTGCCAAGCCTCTTGAGCCCGCACCATCCAGTTCCTTCGGCCGTTCGGTGGGGGCAAAATATACGACAAGACTTCCTCCTAAGGAGTTGGAGCCTCTTGCCAAGAGGGTCATTCCCCCTCGTGCCCTTCAAGGGAAGGCTGGCCGGCAGGTCCACGCCTCGACCGCATTTGTTGAGGACATTCCCAATCGGCTTGACGGGTCGGGCATGACTAAGTTGCTCTTGGAAAGAATGGTGCTCCCCGCACAGTGTTACGAGATGCAAGGAGAAATGTTCAGGCCGGAATGGAAGATTGGTGTCGAGGACGGCGTCCTGTCGAACCCATGGGTTGGGGTAGAGTTGGGGTTGATGACGGCCCTCTCTGGTGATGAGGCCGAGTTGGAGAATTTTCCATGCAGGGTGCTGGGGGCTTGGTATCTTCATTCTATATCTTGCGTAAGCATTACTTTGTCGACTTTGTTTTCTTGGGTTGTCTTGAGATTGTACGTGGCGAGTTGCTAATGGTTCATTTGTGGTGAGACTTGGCAGGCTCAGAGTTATGCCAGGAAGATGCTGCAGTACATGATCGAAGACGAGTCCGAGATGGGTACTTTTGAAGAGCGTATCCGTTATTTGGGCGAGAAGCTCGAGAAGGTCCAAGCCGAGAGGGAGGTGCTTGATGACACCGTCAAGGACCTTCGGGGGCAGCTCCAGATGTTTGAGCAGCTGAGGGACAGGGTGGAGAATAATCTGTTGGTAGTCCGTCAGACGCATGCTGAGGAGCTGGCATAGGCGTGGGAGGAATGGCGAGATTCGGAGGAGTTCTTAAAGGTCGCGGCTGCGTTTAGCATCGATGTTGAGATAGAGCCGGGTTTTAGATCGCCCCGCCATACAAAGTACGGTGGAAAGAGGCTCGAAACCCAGCACAAGGGTCCGATAGGGCCACTACAATTCCACCAGATGAAAAATACCAAGTTCGGTGGGAAAAGGCTTGGAACCCAGCCCAAGGGTCCGGCAGGGCCACTACAATTCCACCAAATGGAAAATACCAAGTACGGTGGGAAAAGGCTCGGAACCCATCACAAGGGTCCGACAGGGCCACTACAATTCAACGAGATGAAAAATACTAAGTACGACGGGAAAAGGCTTGGAACCCAGCATAGGGGTCCGGTAGGACCACTACAATTCCACCAGATGAAAAATACCAAGTCCGGTGGGAAAAGGCTCGGAACCCAGCACAAGGGTCCGGCAGGGCCACTACAATTCCACCAGATGGAAAATACAAAGTCCGGTGGGAAAAGGCTCGGAACCCATCACAAGGGTCCGGCAGGGCCACTACAATTCCACCAGACGGAAAATACCAAGTACGGTGGGAAAAGGCTCGGAACCGAGCACAAGGGTCTGACAGGGCCACTACAATTCCACCAGATGGAAAATACCAAGTACGGTGGAAAAGGCTCGGAACCGAGCACAAGGGTCCGACAGGGCCACTACAATTCCACTAGATGGAAAATACCAAGTACGATGGAAAAAGGCTCGGAACCCATCACAAGGGTCCGGCACACAATTCCACCAGATGTAAAATACCAAGTACGACGAACAAATGCTCGGAACCCATCACAAGGGTCCAGCATACAATTCCACCAGATGAAAAATACTAAGTACTGCGGGAAAAGGCTTGGAACCCAGAACAGGGGGCTGGCAGGGCTACTACAATTCCAACAGATGGAAAATACCAAGTCAGGTGGGAGAAGGCTCGGAACCCAGCACAAGGGTCTAGCAGGGCCACTACAATTCCACCAGATGGAAAATACCAAGTCAGGTGGGAAAAGGCTCGGAACCCAGCACAAGAATCCGGCAGGGCCACTACAATTCCACCAGATGAAAAATACCAAATCTGGTGGGAAAAGGCTCGGAACCCAACACAAGGGTCCGGCAGGGCCACTACAATTCCACCAGATGGAAAATACCAAGTCTGGTGGGAAAAGGTTCGGAACCCAGCACAAGGGTCCGACAGGGCCACTACACTTCCACCAGATGAAAAATACCGAGCACAGTGGAAAGCACTTGGATCGCATAACAAAGGCCCGGCCTTACTACTACTCTACTCAAATAACTCGACTACTGCGTAGATGGGAAAGGAAGCATAAGATATATGTCAGAAGTACAAAAAGAAACTATTCATAACTATTTTCTTCTGGTCCAGTGGCCTACAAAAAAAGGGGGAGGAGAGAAAGACACAGAAGATAGGGCACGCAGGCCCGGGCCCCCAAGACCCCCAATATAAAAAAAACAAAAAAAACAAAAAACAAAAAAGAAGAAGAGGAAAAAGAGGGAGCCTGGCCCCTAAGAAACTGACCACCGGTCCCCCTCCCCCAAATAAGTCTGAACGACTAGGGGAAGTTCTCTCTTTCCAGAGAATCCTCCTCCTCCTCCCAGGAGCTCTCCAGCAGGGGGTCCACCTCATATTCGAGCAACTACTCGTTAAGAGCGTGGACCTTCCTTTGCAGCTCCTCGTTTCTCCGCTTCAAGTCTTCAATCTCCTTGTCCATCTTCAAGACTTGGTTGCACAGTTCCATCCCCTGCTGATAGGCCTTGGAGAAAAAAGACCATCTCTTAGCAACATACGAACGAGAAGGCTTGTCCTTTCGAGGCCAAGGAGAAACACGGAGAGGGGGAAAGCCCGGAGGAGGGCCCGGGTACCTCCTGGCCTTCTTTTGATGAGCTGTGAGATCTTTCTCCGAGTCAGAACACAAGTTGGGGTTACTCGAAGACTCCTGAGAAAGAGGGACCCTACCCTCGACCCACGAAGAAGAGACAGCGAAAGATTTGGACATATTGCCAAACAAGGGCGGGAAAACGGAAAAGTGATCTGTGCAAAAGGTGGAAAAAGCTGTCCTTTATAAACCCAAAGAGAAACCCTTGGATCAAGAAACGAAGAAACTTGTCGTACGCGTGTTCCCTTCCTATTGGATGACCGGCCAGCACCGCATAATGGCACTACAATTCCTCGGGAAGGAACGGCCAAACGAAACAGCACGTCCCCTCGTATTCCAAGGCTCCCATAAATGACCTCGTCACGATATTCTTTGACCGGATAAACGAACTTACTCCCTCGGTCCATTCAATGGACCAAAGGAGTAGGGGGGTATTATGACAGGACATAAATACGGTGGACCAATGGATCTCACCACGTGCCACCCATGCGGCCAAAGAATCTAATCATGATTAGAAGAGACATTAATACACAGTAAGGCCACGTGATCCTGCCACGTGTCACCTCCCCGCCTTCAAAAAACTTTATCATCACAATTATGGGCAAGATTACACAACAAAGCCACGTTCGCAGTCAAACCAAGGGGCAACCCAATCCAGCAAAATAAGGTTTTCTCTTGGAAATGATGAAAAGGTCCACGTGGCACCCCATGAAGAGGATTTGCATGCGAGATCAAAGTATAAATACGCCATTAAGTCCCCAAGAAAAGAGGACCAGATCCAGCAGGGAAAAAGCAACGACTCCAGAAAAAGTAAAGCCATTAGAGGAAACTCTATATCGCCGGTAGGGCTTCCCCAACTTTAATCAAGAAGGGGAGGAGGCGCTGGATGCCCTATCCCTCCCTTGGCCCCCAACTCGCCCACCCAGATATCGGAGAAAGAGCCCGCACATTGGCCCTGTTAAACCTGATTGTACCTCCGCCATTTCTTGTTGTTCTTTATATCATTGGTCCAGAATCTGACTTGGGTGTCAAAGTGGTCATCCGGGACCCACCCTGGACCTCCCTGACCCCTTTGTTTTTTATTGCAGACCCCCGGAGAGGCTCTCTACCCACCGCGCGATCGCGAACCCGGATTCTGGTGCCATCATGTCCAATCAAGCTTTTCGGTTTCAATTACTACGGTTTCTTTATGTTTAATAGTTCACTTAATTCCTTTGCGTATGACCGCATGGAGAAGAAAACTCAATTGTTTTCTTTTTCTTCATTAATTACTTTTGAGGATTGATCTCACTAGTGTGTTTTGGAAAGACCGTATTTCACTTCAGAACTTTCGTTTAAATGTTGAGCTTCTCCTTTTATTTCAACTTTGTTTTATTGGGATGAAATGAGCACTTGGAAAGCATATTCAATTAAGGTTGACCTGATTACAGGACTCAGCTATTCTTATTTATTCCATATGAGAGTTGACATGATTACTAGTTTCACTTCTCCACATATGTGAAACTTGCATCATTTGTTTTCTGAGCTTCCTAAGGAGTTAATCAAGTTATGTAAGGACAAACTTATGCTTTCTCATGAATATGAAGATATTCATTAAATGGCTGCCAAACTTTTATAGATCATACATGGTTTGTTAGCAAGGTTCTGCCTCAATCACCAGCCCGCCACCCGACCATCGCTGTGACGGTCGGCACCGAAGGGGTGACAACTCGATGATGGAGCCGGCAAATTTAGCCCATCGAAATGAGAATCAGATACCTCTGCAAATAAGAAGCCCGATGAAAAACACCCAAACAGAAGAAAACCCCGCCATCATGGCTGAACTCCAACGTCAGATAAGAGAACTTCAGCAGCAAATGAAGGCACCATGTGATCCGGACCTCCTGGCATAGTGGGATAGCGAAATTGCTTCCCCGTTCACCCCAAGAATCGCCAATGCCATCGTCGCTACGAATTCGAATATGCCTCGGTTGGACCTCTATGACGGGTCATCTGACCCTCTTGAGTTTCTCTGAACCTACCGCCGTGCGATGGTAATCAGGAACACTTCAGACATGACGATGTGCAAAGCCTTTTCCGCCTACCTGAAGAAAGATGCTAGCAATTGGTTCAACCGATTAAGGCCCAACTCCATCGAGTCATTCCACGAACTGGGAAAAGAGTTTGTCGCTCATTTCATCAACAGTCGGCCCCGAAAGAAACCGGCTGATGCTCTCCTGGCTTTGTGGCAAGGAAAGGATGAAACATTGCAGAAGTTTATCGGTCGGTTCCGGGTGGAACTCCACCAGATTAACGAACCAAATTTCGATATGGTTCGCACCGTACTCCGCCACGCTATCCGAGATAGAGACATGAAAGTCGCCCTGAATGTGAATCCTCCTCGCGATCTCCAAGAACTCATGGCCACCGCAGATCGATACATCAATAACGAGGAATCATTTGCCATAGAAAGGGAGTTGGAAACCACCCGGGGAACCGAAATGCGAAAAGACGACTCTAGGTCGCTACCGAGTCATAAGCATGCAAGACACAATGACCGACAGAATCGTCGCGCCCCAAATCCTCAGTTTGATAGGGTCAACTACACTCCATTGAACAACACCATCTCAAATATCCTGTACGAAATCCGTGATAGAGAACCCATAAACTGGCCCGAAAGAATGAGAAATTCGGGGAAAGGAAAAAGCTCTAACAAATATTGTCGTTTTCACCAAGGCCATGGGCACACCACCGACAATTGCTATCATCTGAAGAATAAAATTGAAAGGCTCGCGGGACTAGGAATGATTGATCGTTACCTTCAGAATCCTTCAAGGAACCAGCAACGACCCCGATCCGAAGTTCACCTACCGGACGAATGTCATTGCTCACCAAACCACCATGCAGAAAGCAGTCGGCAAAGAGCCTCAGATCAGGAGGAAGCACCAAAGATCACCAGAAATATTGACACCATTTATGGAGGCCTGGCGTTCGGAGGACCGGCTTATGAAGGGCGCGCTCTTTATGCAGAACAAGTCAACTCCATAGAGAACCCCTCCAAGAAGTCAAAAACTGACCCCAAGTATCAGTGTGCCTATCACCTTCACCGAAGCAGATTATGGAACCATAGATCGATAGCATGATGATGTTATAGTAGTTCGACTCACCATCTCCAATTGTAACATGGGGCGAATCTTGATAGACACTGGGAGCTCAGTCAATGTCCTCCATCAAGACGCCTTCTACAAAATGGACATCAGCAGTGATAGGATGGAACCTGTTGACTGGTCCATCTTCGGATTCTCCGGGGGAGAAGTCAAGGTACGAGGTAAAATCAAACTCATCCGAACCAACGTACCATCATGCAAACTTTTGTAATAGTTCGCGTCCCTTCCACTTATAATGGAATCATCGGAAGGCCGGCATTGAACGAATTGGGGGCAGTAGTTTCCATTGCCCACTGCCCACCTGAAAATAAAGTTTCCTACAAAACTTAGCATAGGAGAAGTTATCGGTGACCAAGAGAAAGCCCGCGAATGTTACGCCGCCTTGTTGAAAAAGAAAAAGGCCACCAAAGAAACCTTCTCCATAGGCGGTACCGATCCTCGAGTTGAGGTAAAGCAGGAAACCGGTCGAAGAACTCATGAAAATTCTCCTGTTCCCCGGTGTCGAAGAACAAACCGTCCAAATAGGCTCTCTCCTCTCAGGTAAGCTTAAAACTGACCTTGTCAATTTCTTAAAGACTAACTCGGATATCTTCGCCTGGTCCGCCTCCGATATGCAGGGAATCCCCTCCGATGTTGCGGTCCATAAACTGAACGTGGATCCAAACTCCAAGCCCGTGAAATAAAAGAAACGTAACTTCACCGCCGAAAGACAAAAGCACATCAAGGAAGAAGTAGATAAGCTCCTTGATGCCAAATTCATCAGAGAGATTCGCTACCCGGAGTGGCTCGCCAACGTTGTGATGGTCAAGAAATCCAACTGCAAATGGCGAATCTGCATTGATTTCACGGATCTCAACAAGGCATGCCCCAAGAATTGTTACCCGTTACCGAGGATCGATCTCCTCATTGATGCCACCGCTGGGGATGAGATGCTAAGCTTCATGGACGCCTTCTCCGGCTACAACCAAATTCAGATGTACGGTCCCGACATTCCAAAAACTTCCTTCGTCACCGACCAAGGGTTGTTTTGTTATGAAGTTATGCCTTTTGGCCTAAAAAATGCTGGCGCTACGTACCAACGTCTCGTCAATAAGATTTTTGCCGAACAAATTGGAAGGGACATGGAAGCCTAAGTCGACGACATGCTCGTTAAAAGCCTCAAAGCACAGAGCCACATCGCCGATCTTAAAGAAGCATTTGCCGTACTCCGGAGGAACCAAATGAAATTGAATCCCTCCAAGTGTGCTTTTGGGGTTACTTTCGGAAAATTCCTAGGATTCATGGTTAGCCAGTGAAGAATTGAAGCCAATCCCGAAAAAATAAAAGCACTTTTAGAAATGATAGCACCGAAGGAAATCAGAGATGTACAGAGACTCACCGGCAGAATTGCGACCCTCAGTAGGTCTATGTCTAAATCCGCTGAAAGGTGCCTGCCCTTCTTTAAAACTCTCCGAAGCGTGAAAGACTTTCTATGGACAGAGAAATGTCAAACGGCCTTCGACCAACTGAAGGCCTATTTCCAAACGCTTCTGTTACTCGCGAAACCAGTACCGGGGGAAGACTTGTACTTGTACGTAGCAGTTGGGCCTGCCATGGTAAGTTCTGTACTCGTTCGGCAGGAAGGAAAGATGGAGCAACCTATCTACCACGTTAGCAGAGTACTCCATGACGCCGAGACTCGATATCAGGACATTGAAAAATTCGCCTTCGTTGTCATCATATCTGCGAGAAAACTCCGTCCATATTTCCAAACTCATCCTGTCACCGTACTCACCGACCAACCTCTCCGGAAGATATTGCAGAAGCCCGACACCTCAGGACGTCTGATTAATTGGGCAGTTGAATTGGGTGAATTCGACATCCAAATAAAGCCCCGCCCAGCAATCAAGCCCCTGGTGCTGGCAAATTTTATTGTGGAACGTACGGGACCGATAGAGGAATCCGAAGGTCCAAGCCTCCCAGCCGAAGAATCGACTTTGAGCCAGCAGAGCCAAAATCCGCTATGGATGTTATATGTGGATGGCTCCTCCAATGCTAGGGGCAACGGTGGCGGACTGGTCATAACGGGGCCGGACAATTTTATTGCTGAGTACGCCCTATGCCTAGATTTCAAAGCACCTAATAACGAGGTGGAATACGAAGCTTTGATCGCGGGAATAGCTCTTGCCGCCGAATTAAAGGTCAGTCGGATCAGAGTCCACAGTGATTCACAATTGATGGTCAGCCAAGTAAATGGCTTCAACGAAGCTAAAGAGGAACGGATGATCAAATACCTGGAAAAGGTGAGAAAGGAAATCTCCATTTTTGAAGAGGATAGTGCAAATTCCCCGAACCTTGAATGCCCGCGCTGATGCTCTTTCCAAGATGGCCTCCTCCGGAATGTTCTAACAAGGAAACTTCTATACCGAGATCCTCCCTCAGCCTAGTGTTCAGAGAGAAGAAGTCCTACAACTCAGCGAGGAACCTAGCTGGATGGACCCTATAGTACGATACTTGAAATACGGTATCGTACCCTCAGATAGAAAGGAAGCTCGAAGCTTGGTTGCCAAGGTTGCCCATTACATCCTCGACGGACAGAAGTTGTATAAGCGCTCCTTTTCATGGCCCTTGTTGAAATGCCTCCGACCCTCCGCCGCGGAGCTCGCCATGAGAGAAGTCCATGAAGGAATCTGTTGCGATCAATCGGGCGGGAAGGTATTGGCTCACAAGATCCTCCGTCGAGGTTATTTATGGCCAACCCTCCAGCAAGACGCTTCTGATTTTGTCAGAAAATGCGAACAATGCCAGAAGTTCGCTACCGTGCCCCGTCTACCCGCAGTTCCCTACAAACCCATCTCCAATCCAGTCCTGTTTGCGATGTGGGGAATGGATTTGTTAGGACCTTTTCCTAACTCGACCAAGGGACATCGAATGATGTACGTCGCCATCGACTATTTCACCAAATGGGTCGAAGCCAAGGCAGTAAAGAAGATTACTTCCAAAGAAATGGAAAACTTCTTCTATGATGATATCATTTGCAGGTTCGGTATTCCACGGGTCCTTATGACCGACAACGGAACCCAATTTGCGAGCCGAAGGTTCAAAGATTTTTGCGGGAAACTTGGTATTGACCAACGGTTCACCTCAGTCGATCATCCACAAGCTAACGGACAAGTGGAAGTAACCAATCGAACTCTCTTACAGGGGTTGAAGAAACGTGCAGAGAATGCCCAAGGCTTATGGGCGGAAGAATTACCGAATCTCCTTTGGGCCTATCGAACCACTCCCAGAACCGCGATAGGAGAATCGCCGTTCAGCCTCGCCTTTGGGATGGACGCAGTGATACCCGTTGAGATTGGAGCCCATTCTCCGAGGCTCAAGGCATACAATGAAAGGACCAATCCCAACCACCTGAGGAGCAGCCTCGACCTCGTTGAAGAAACTAGGGAAAAGGCTCGAGTCAGGATGGCCGCGTATCAACACAGGGTTGCCCGACACTACAACTCTAGAATGAAAGAAAGAGCAGTAAGAATGGGTGACCTGGTCCTGCGACAGTCCGAAGTCTCCGACCCTCGCAACTCGGGAAAATTGGCTCCCACTTGGGAAGGACCCTACCGCGTCTCCCACACTCTCCAGCTTGGATCATACCAGCTAGAAGACTTAGAGGGCAACCCCATTCCTCGCACTTGGCATATTTTGAATCTGAAGAAATTCTATTAGTAGGCAAAAATGTAATTCATTTTCATTTCTTTATTTTCAATAAATCTATGTGTTTGTTCTTTGTTTTGTGACGGTGCAGACATGTAATCCTTCTCCTCAAGAAATAAAATCTCCTTCTCAATTCTCCATCCGCAAGAGCGATTACCTCCCAACATCGACAAATCTCCAAATTGAACAAGCTATGAAGATTAAAAGATACGACCCATAAACCGATGCCCCAAGAGGCTCTATAGAGCGTCTATCTACTTAAAAGATACGACCCATAAACCGATGCCCTAAGAGGCCCGGTAGAGCGTCTATCTACTTAAAAGATACGACATGTAAACCAATGCCCCAAGAGGCTCGGCAGAGTGTCTATCTACTAAATACTGCTTCAAAAAAAAAACAAATCAATATCTCACCAGAATCAAGATAAAATTTACCATCACCAGCAAAAGATAAAAGTGTTTCAAAAGCACTACCATGTGTAGGGATCGCCTCGAAGGACGAACCCTTCCACCACCACACACCAAAATAAAGTTAAGTTTTTTAGAGACTAGTTCATGAGAAAAAAAATAAAAGGAGAATTGCAAGGGCCCTGCCCCTAGACATCCTTCTCCATATCCTCTCCAATAGAAGGCACAATGACAAGCAGCGCAGAGGATTCCACTCCCGGAGAGGTAACCACAGGATCCGTCACGTTCGTTTCAGTCGTCTCGGAGTCCTCTCCCTCGGAAAGGTCGGTCCCTGGCGGACCTTCCTGCCTCTCAATCAGAAAATTGGAATCTATGGCCTTAATCTGATTTCGACAGTCAACAAACCCCTTTGCCTCGAATTCCAGAACATGGAGTGCCATATCTATTTGATACTCCTGAGACTGGCGAAACTCAGCGATCGCCCGGGACCGAACCTCCTCTCGTTGCGCGGCTTTATCCCACACATTCTCAAGGTCAACACAGATCTCCTTTTCATGGCCAAGTTCGTCCTTGACCTTCTGGAGTTCAGCCTCGGCATTCGCCTGGAGTTTTTGCGCATCTGCCAAGGACTCCTCGAACACCTTCTTATCGTTCGCCCAAGAATCCTTGTGTTTCTTCACCTCCTTGGTTGCGTGAGCATAGAGAGATTGGTACCTATCCATGCGCCGCGAGGCATGAGAGCAATTATCTGACAACTGTAGGCCAAAAGAGAGAAGGTCAGTATTTGCAGAGCCTAAAAGATATTTGGAAAATTAAGAATAGAAGCACGCACCTTCTTCGCCAAAGCGATCATGTCCCGGCCCAAGGCGGAGTGCGAACTTCTCTCCAAATCCGCCGAGTCTCTCGGTAAGACACTCGTCATCGCCATCTCTACAGCCACCCTCGGGTTGCGAAGGGCAAAATCGTCAATACCCACCTTCCAGTTAGGATCAAAATAAGACCCTTGTTGGGTCGCCTGATCTTTTGGGAGAGTCCCCGGCTTGAAATAAGCCTGGGTTCCCTCGTAACCCTCGACGGACAAAATCTCCTGGCTCACAACTTGGCCCTTACCCTTACCCTCCCCCTTTGCTGACTTACCTTTTTTATTTGGGCTCTTCTCCACCATTTCTGCCTGCCGCTTGCTATGCACGGACTTCTTCGGAGATGCAACATCCTTAGTCCCTACAGCCAGAGTCGACCCTTTGCCGGCGTTAGCTGCCTGGCGCTTCATGGCTCTGTCATGTTTTTGCCGAGCCACTTCCTCAGCCTTCAATCTCCTCGCTTCCTCCATGGCCAAGGCTGAAATATTGGCGCCCGACCCTTGTGCCGCCATTTCTACGATAAATCCAGGAAACAAATCACGACACAATAGAAGGGAAACGAACAAAAATACGAAAAAGAAGATCAGAAAAGAGAATCACCAGACTAACTCTCGTAAGCACTTGTTTCGTATTCCTCCCTCCCTTCCTCACCTTCACTCCAAGCCTCATCCTCCGAGTCTAGCACAACGTTGCTCAAACCGAATTTCACCAATACTCGTTCAGATTTAAAATCCCGAACATTGAACATCTCCTTTCCTACGTCCACACCCTTACCCACGACATCGTTGAAAACCAACTGACTCAAGGTCCCTAAGGAAAAATTTAACCCCATTTTCTCCTCGTTGGGCTCTCTCCAATCGAAGGGAAATCGCCACCCGGCTGTTTGAGGCGGTTTCACAAAGAAAAACTCATTCTTCCACCGTTTAATGGAAGAGGGAGCTCCGCCCATGATCATCAGTGTCCGCCGCTGGGCCATGTCTACCCAGTCCCCCTTCATCTTTATAAGGAAACATTTCCGAATAACATCCAATGATAGTGGGGCCCTCACCATTTTACTTTTCACTATGTACGTGAAAAGACCCCTCCACCCATTTCAAAAAATCTGGAACGGTGCCATTTGAAGAAATCAAAAAAGTCTATCAGGATCGGATGAAGAGGGAAGCGGACACCCGCCTCAATAACTTCTTTGTAGAAGGCTGTCTCTCCCTCCACGCTACTGCTGCATGCCCGTTCGTTGGAGGTTGGGAGCCGAACTTCATATTCATCCGGGATATGATATTTCTCCCGCAACCTTCTAAGATCTGAAGGTTGAAGAATGCCTGTTGAGCTCATGGCGACTTCAGGACGATATGCCCCACCAGGAGGCACGTATGGCTTCCGAAGCTCCGCCAACTCTCTCGCAACACACCTAATCTGGACATCCATCGGTGCCGAACGTGAATCGCTCATATCCTCAACTAACACAGCAATCACGGGAGCATCACTCGGCACCGACTCTGCCGCGCCCGGGGGTTCAAAGGGAAGAATTAGATCTACCTCCTTTCTTGGCCGTGGCGCTATCCTCTTCATGGACCCTCCGCTCCTTGCGCCCGTCGTGCCACCACCAACTTTCTAGGCCCTAATTCTAGGCCTTATCTCCGACGGTTGTTCTAGCACACTCTCTGCTTCCATTTCCGGCGAGACTTGGGGAGAAGGGGATGATTCCTCCATCCCCACTAGCTCCATCGACCGATTTTGTGAATCCTTATTCTCCGACATGACTACTTTAAAGAAATGAAATGAAAAGTTCGGGTTGAGAAACGCACCGGTGAAATTGGAGAAGAAGAACCGTGAAGCTCGCCGGAGAAGACGAACCGTCACCTTGGAAGAAAGGGAAAATCAATCCGAGAAAAAACTTGGAATCTTCCAAATCTCCGATTAACACAAAGGAACGAAGCGAAATGGGAGATTCTAGCAGAAAGAGGGAAATGATCCACCGGAAAACCCGTGAGTATCTAGTCGGAATGAGGGAAGAAAAGAAAGAAAGAAAAAATTGAAGAAAAAAGAAAAATGGGCGGGCTTTATAGGTCCACGCGGGGGAAAACTCAAAAGTCACGTCACTCTGACGTTATACGACATGTGGCGCCCTGTAACAAGCGCACAGTTACCAAAGTCATTAATACGCCGTTTCGCCATCATTGTTTAAAGCGCCAAACCGCCGTTTTCCAAGAGTCGCAACCGTTACACCTGTCTCCTCGAAGTACCCCTCAGGATGCGTCAACAAGCACTTACGAAGCAAAGCGTTCTCCGGTACCGAGTATCATTTGATGGAATCATGCAATACACTCAAGCTATCTTACATCCGCGACAGGGTCAGAATACATTCGGGACCGAATGTACTCACTTGTGCCGTAACTTTAACTCCACCTAAAACAACGATCCCTCGCATGTTGACGTACGAATCGTGATATTCGATTCCGATTTTTGTGCATCTACACGTTACTTGAGGTATTAAATAAAAAAGCACAACAAGGAAACATCGGAAATAGCAAAGATCTTTTTATTCACAAGTAAAAGAACCTTTTACAAAAGGTGGGCTTCTAGGCCGGATACGAAAAAAAGAAAAAATACATTCGGTACCGTACTAAACTACGACTAACTACAAAAGATAGAAGGAAACGATGGAAAGTCGACGCCTGGAGCTTCAATATCATATGTCTGGTGACCCACCAAGCGCTACCAGACATTGGACTTCACCATCGCCACGGCACCCACTTGGCACGATCTACTTTGCCCCGGAAGGAGGCTTCAAAACCGACTGTGCCAAGATCGTGGCCGAAGGTTCCATCATTCGTCTGGATCTTCCTCCGGATATTCTTCAGGATCCTCCTCCGGCGAATTCGCCTCCAGATGAGGCTCGAGACTGGGTGACGCGGAGCCGGCCCTTCTACCTTCGGTCACTTCTTGCAGCATCACCTTCAGGGCCTGGTTCTCCATCTCCAACTTCTTGACTTTGGTCCTCAGCCGGAGAACCTCCAAGCCTTGCTTGAGAAGTTGATCCGCCACCCCATATCCCCTATCCATGGTATGCTTCAGGGACCGCTTATAATTGGCGACGAAGCTGGGAACGTCGTCATGAGCAAGGCAATCCCTGGGAGCGGTGGAACCCGAATGTTCTTGGGTCTCCACCTTCCGTTTCTTTTTACCCTGGGAGCCGCGATCTGCCCCCTCAGCTCCAGCCGATGAAGAAATCACTGCCACCGGAGTTACCACTTCAGGCGAACCAGGGCCGGCGGCCGGCAGATTTCTTGCCCTCTACGATCCCCAGGTTCTCCGAGACACCGGCTCCCCGATGAAAATCTGGGGCTCCTCTTCTCTATCTGATGGCGAGTTTACTTCCACCACCGGATTTATTGCTCCTGGTTTATCGTCGCCGGCGTGCTCTTGAGACATTTTCGACAAGAAAAAACTGAGAGAAAAGGGTGGGAAAAAGGAAGAAGATATAACGGATAACCCTTCCCCTCACCCGCCCTTTTTATAAGGGTCACCAGGCGAAAAAATTGAGTGGGATTTAATATCCCGCCGATTTTTGAAATTTCCCATAAAGCGAGAAATAATAGCCTGACTTGTTTTTTGAAAAAGCCTGTGAAAAATAGGCGGGAATTAAATGTTTTCGCCGTTTCCCAAAAATCCTAAGGATAGAATAACTCGCCTATTAAACGGCGCGACATTGAATCCACCCGCTGATTCCCTAGAAAGGCACTTCGACTCCATCACCTCCAGAGGATCGACACCGGCCCACCGCTTGAAAATTTAGCTACTTCCTTGACCCTTACAAAGGGACAAGAAAGTAGGGGGCAGTATGTTAGGGGTAAAATCGGTATATCCGGCACCGAACCTCAAACCCCTTCTCCATTACTCAGCTGGATCAACACAGTCCCCGCAGCAACAGTCGGTAACGAACATTGATTGAACCTCCTTGATACTTCTCCCTTGAGCGGTACCGAGCTACCAAGGGAATCAAACACAATCGCGGAGGTTTCGCCCCCAAACAGAAAATCCGGAAGGCCAGTACACGTAAGGCGCGGCATTGGAATTCAAAACATCCCGCCTAAATCACCATCCACAATCTTCGCCCAGAATCATCGAAAATCGTATCTCCACGTGTTTATTTGCCAGCTATCAAGCTCCACGTGGTTTAAATCTAGGGTATGATTGATGTCTCCACGATCTTATTCTCCCGCCATCACGCTCCACGTGGGCGAAATCAAAGGCACGATTGATATCTCCAAGATCGTGGATCTCCACCCCTATAAAAAGGGGACTACGCACTCAAGGAAAGACATTCAACTCTCCCTCTCTTCTTTTTTGGTCTGGTAACTTGACTTAGCCATCTCCCATTCCCATCCATTGTCTGTGATTGCCCGTCTCTGACTTGAGTGTCGAAGTGGCCGTCCGGAGCCACAACTCCGGGCCCGCTGACGCTTTTTTTGTGAGCGCAGGATTACAGGTTCTGCGAAACTAGTTCGTGTAGTCAGATTTTGGGCGTCATCACATTGCATTTAGCCATTCTTTTAGGCCATCATCCTTTCTCTGTATCTCCTATTTTATTTTCCTTCTATTTGTTCTCCAAAAACTGTTTGAAGTTCTTTTCATTCTTTCAAATAAAGAAGAAATGAGTCATTTCATTACACCCTATAAATCATTTTATTTTTCTCAAAGCATGATGGTGGAAATCAATGAATTTATAATTTTTTTTTTATTGAAGTTCACTATTTAGGTTATGGGAATGGATGATATTTTCCATGTTTTGAAGCTAACTTGCCTGAGTGATTGTTTGTTACCTAATGGAAGATGGAAAAAATACAATTGCTAATAACTTATTTTTCTTTTTCACTGCCCCATCAATTTTTAGATTATCAAATTAATATCATTTTTAGGATTATAATTATTTGATGTAATTTTTTTTGTTTTCCCTCTGTAAGTGCATAATTCTTGGAACTACATTTTATCTTGGGCTTTTGTTGAAGATGTGATAAAGGATCAAGAAAAGACAGAAAATGAGGAGACTATTTCTTTCTCCCTCTATTTTGCTGTTGTTGAAGATGTGATTTGGGATTAAGAAAGTACAAAGAAGGTTAGAAGACTTTCTTTCTTCCCCTGTTAGTTTTTTTCTTAAAGTTTTTTTTGCAGATCTGAGAGTGTGAGGATATGAAAATCCGAAGAACACACGATCCTTTCTTATGCAAGGAAAACAGTTTGAAATAGGGAAACATTGTAGAAAATAAAAACGGAAGTGATATGACCTATGATTTGACCATTTTCAAGATTTATTTATTGCTTTATGGTCCCTTCCCTTGTGTTTTAGCGGACATGGCTCCAATGGTTGATGTCCATTATTTTTTTTCAAAAACACGGATTCCCGTTGTGCTAGCGGCGCTCCTTATGTAAATAGATCGATCCTTTCATAAGTAAATGGATCTAACGTGCATTTTTTTCTAGTACAGGTACGACGGGACTTCAAGCTGTGGGAAAATAATCAAGATTTTTTTTTACTGGACTATTAAAATTATTCTACAGGTACCTAAACGTCCAAGCTTTGAAAGAAATCAGTTTCACCAGGGAAAGAACAAATTATAATAATTTATGTAAGATTATTTGAAAGACACTAAAGTTTCTCTGTTTCTGGATTATTTTGAAAGTTTGAAAAATGCTTGTTTATTTTATATGTTTTATACTTGATTATCCCAAATGATTGCCAAGCAATCTTAGTCGTTAATTATGAGTTTTACCAGATTTGCAACAATGATTACAAAAGTGGAAGCTATCATGAGGCATTAACTCATTATGTTAATGCTTGACGAAACAAAAAAGCCCAAGATTCACCTTTTGTTAACTTTCTTTAGGGGTGCAACTCGGGCGGGTTCAACCTGAAAATAGGTCGGGTCGGGTTGAGTTCAGGTTAGGTTCAGGTTCGGATTGAGGTTTCCCAACCTGGGTTGAGTTCGGGTTGGGATAGGTTGAGGGATCGGGCAATCCGACCCGAGTAAAACCCGACATTTTTTATTATTTTTAATTTTAGTAAGGTCGGGTTGCGTGGGTTTGAACTCGGGTAGGGTTGGAAAAATGGGTTCCTCAGGTCTCGTCGGGGTGAACCTCATCGGATTGGAAGAATGGGTTGCTCAGGTCGGGTCGGGTTGGCCCGAGTTGCACCCCTACTTTTCTTCTCCCATTGGAAAATGTGAATTATTTCATCTTAGGAGAAGAAAGTTGGAAGAACGCCAAGTAATATATCCATAAATTTCGAAGAAAAGAGAAGAATAACTAAAACAAGTCTGGCCCGGATCATACATTTTTATAAGCCATGCTTGGGATCATCTATGAACAAAAAATCATGCTGATTGTTTAATTCTGACATGGAAAAATGGGAAAGGTCGCTCATCTATCTATAAGCATTTGAACGTCCATGTTCAACAACAAAAATGGATTGTTATATTGACTATTGTAGGATATGATGATTGAAGCGATTTCTGAGCCACAGATGATCCAGATAAGGCCCATCATGTGGAGGTTTCAGTTCAATCAAAGGGGGGACCCATCATATACTAAATAATTTTGCACCGGACTAAAAGCATGGCCTGACCGTGATAAGATGATTGTACGCCTTTCAGATGAGGCTCCTTAGGGTCCCAAAATACCATTCGAATGTAGATAAACTTAACGGTCAAATCCTTTTTGAAGTGCTTTTTGAATCTTACATTCCTGGGTCAGGTTTCGAAACAAATATATTAGTCTAGGGGTGTGAACGTATCCACGGATCTTAGATTGGATTCAACTATGTTTGGGTCACGATCTGTTCAAATCCCTTTATCGATCTGTGAACGTATCCACGGATCTTAGATTGGATTCAACTATGTTTGGGTCACGATCTGTTCAAATCCCTTTATCGGTCTGTTCAAAGGTAATGTTGATTTCACTTTCTAAATCTTTTGTAGATTCTACTTTCTAAATCTTGACATTATCAATTTTGAATTTGACGGTTTTATCAAAGTTAAATCGTCTTCAAAACAAAGACGTGGGAAAATGAAATAGTGTTTATAGATTTGAGTAAGGATTTAAAAGCCCGCAGGGGGCGGGTTCACCTACCGAAAAAAGGTTTTTTAAATATAAAAATACCCCTGTGAATGAAATAGATATAACAAGTTTATTTTTGTACCCTGAGGCTCTCAAATCAGATCTAGGACACTTCATTGTATTTTGTGCCTACATTTCAATTAGGATCACTAATAATTTTGAACATTCGGATTTAAATCCAAGGGGCAGAGTTCAGATCCAAGTATTGTGCTCAAATCATATCCATTAAAGTTCAGATCTTTTGGAGCCATGGACACCCAATCCTAACGGGTACATTTTTGGCAAAATAGGGGCTTCTTTGTCATTTAATGAAAGAATTGACCATCATAGCCCTGAACATGTGATCATTAATGTAGTCTGCAACACAAAGGCTGTCGTAACGGGCATGTATTCCCTCCTAACAATGTCCGTTAACCTTTTTTTTTTGTTTTACCTAGCGCAAAAGGCCTTCCAAGAGAGACATGGATCTGCCTACTAAATAACTTCTCTTGGGACCACCCAACTCTCCAAATTAAGCAAACAGGCCTCATGTGGAACAATTCAAAAGGAGTGTCTCCACTCTTGAAGTAAAAGCCCAAAGTGGAGTCTGCCTGGAATTGTTTTTAGGGCACGTTTGGCTGCCAGGAATTGATTTTCATGATTAATTGGAGTCTTCAAAGTGAAGTGGAGCTAAAAATCTGGAAAGAACATCCCAAAATTAGTGTCTCTACTCCGGCTAGAAGTTGCTAAAAAGCAAGAAAAGGTAGATCTGGTTTAGCTTAGGGGTTTTTGGATTCCAGAATTTTAGCAACTTCTGGTTCGACGAGACACAATTTCTGGATTTTCTTTTCAGATATTTAGCGACTTCACCCTCATCTCCACTTTGAAGATCCTTAACGAAAAACAATTACCTGCAGCCAAAGGTGCTCTTAATTTTGCTCACCAAACATAGGTAACAAGAAAAACGCAAACAATCCTAACCAGAAACATATATAACAAAGACTAATTAGGTAAATACAAGAAAAAATAAGTAAATACAAAGACTAATTAGGTGCCCTTACTTTCTCTCAGCAAACATGGCAAACCTAACCAGAAAAACGACAACAATCCTAACCAGAAACATATATAACAAAGACTAATTAGGTAAATGAGCTGCAACATAGAATAAAACTTCTATGGGGATGTCTTTACTTACACGACAACAGCATCACCAACTCTCTCAGTAACAACAACTAAAACACCAACAACTACAACAACAACAATAATTATAATAATAATAATAAATACAAAAACCTACATAACGCCTTTCAACATCTACAGTAACCCAATAGAAAACATCTACAGTAACCCAATAGAAACCCTCTCCCCCCTCCCCCCTCCCCCCTCCCCCCTCCTCTCTCTCCATTGAGAAGTCTTTGAAACCCTAGGCCTGCCACTTTGAAACTAGTATCCTGTTGGTAGTGAACACTTTCCAAACTCTGCAAGAATAAAGGGGGAAAAGAAATGCTTGTCATCAGATGTACCACAAGAGAAAAAAAAAAAAACCCATAAAAAAAAGGAAAGGGAGATGATATTTTCACCCCCCACAAGTAATGCGGGAGGGTGAAAATATCATCACCCAAAAAGGAATGACGGGATGCAAGAGCGTGCGCCATGTGAGCAAAGGAAAGATGTCACATCGATTGGAGGGCTTTTCCCTTTGTTAAAAGGGACATCCGTGCGCATTCTAGCAGCGCTAGATTACGTAAACTAATATGCCCGTTGAGTGCTAACCGACGCCGACTGAACATGACCTTTTCTAGCATGGTATGATATCCCGGAGCTATTCATGCGTACGTTAGCAGATCCACATAGAACATCTAGCATGCGCCAATATGGATCCGAAAGCAAGAACGGACCCGTACGGATCAGATATTCACGGATGAGGATGGTCACTTTGGTCATGGAGGCACTGATGGTAGAGACTCAACCCAAGTCTACTAGCATGCGCCAATATGGATCCGAAAGCAAGAACGGACCCGTACGGATCAGATATTCACGGATGAGGATGGTCACTTTGGTCATGGAGGCACTGATGGTAGAGACTCAACCCAAGTCTATTCAAATCGATCCAGTCGAGATCCAAAGACTAGACCGGATGGGACTTTTTAAATCTCGATTTGGATCCATTGTTAACATTAGGGTTTTTTTTTTGGGAGCCTCCAAAATTAGCACATTATAAATTTATAGTAGGGTAAATTAATACTCACTGGGAGTGTGCGAAACGACGTAAGCCGCCCCTTCAAAATCACAGGTCCCGATCCGTCTCCCCTTCTTCTGATAGTAACTGTTGAAGGCAAACGAGGCATGGGCCTCCAATGTATTAGGATCGTAACACGTGGCACCAGGTTGGATCTGACGGCAATCCGCCCCTCCCTCTCCACAAGCATAGTCCAGAGCCGCCTGCAATTTCCCCTCATTCGCCCTCCCGTTCGCCACGCACCACGTCTGCCCTGACGCGCTCGTGGACACACTCCCACCTCCGGTCGCCGGAGCATCCCTCTCTTCCGGCTTCGGCTGCCGTTTTAACCCCTCCGGCGTCAACGGAATGTCGTAAACCTTCTCCTCGTTCGGGTAGAACAGCCCGTAATTCCTCTCTGATGAGGGTCCCGGCTTCTTGTTTTCGTTGAAGAGAGCAAATAAGTAAACATCTATGTCCGCATTTGGTCTTAGCGGCGTCCCGGTGCCGGATAGAATATGGCGGACAAGATTTCCATTGTAAGCGGCGGCATTGCTGCTGCTGGCTCCCGTCTCGTTCTCATCCCCCTTAGAAGGCCATCCAGTCTCCGATACCACCATCTTTATGTCGTTGTATTTGAGGGCTGACATGGCCGCAAACACAGCGTCGATCTGAGCATCGAAGAGGTTGAAGTAACGAACGTTGTTGCCGGCGTCAACCACACCAGGGTTTGTGCGGAAAAGAGCATAGTCAAGAGAGATAACATCAGCATTGCCTTCGTAAGCAAAGAAAGGGTAGGCATTCACCATGAGAAAAGAGCCGGTTTGTCGGAGGAACTGGAGCATGGGTTTAATGACTGGCTCGATTAGATCGGACTTGAAAGCTCCGGCGGAGGATGGGTAGGAGGATTGAAGGCAGCTAAGGGCAATGGGGGTTGAGACTTTAATGGCGGAGTCGAGTTTGTAGTTGACGAGTGCGGCTTGGATGTTAATCATAGCGGGGATGAGGAAGGATGTGGTGTTGTTAGGGTCTACAAATACTTCGTTCCCGACTGCAATTGCGTAGATTTGGGTGGAGGGATAGTAGGCAACAATGTTCTTCTGAACCCATGTGTATGCTTGAGATGGGCGTTTGGCAACCGCCGCGAGTTGTTCGTTGGGCAAGGCCACGACGACCTTGATGTTGGTACCGGACAAGGCGTGGAGTACGGCAGGATCAGAGTCATAGAGCTTAACCCTGTCGACGCCTTGGGACTTTAGAAGCTGAACCACCTTCACCGCCGAAGGGAGGTTATCGGCTACTCGTCCGTAGTTCACACCAATAGAGCCTGCTTCTGTAAAGACCGTACAGAGAAAGAGAAAACAAAACATAAGACATTTAGGAATCAGAAATTTTGAAACCCCACATTTTTTATGTAAAAAATAACCTAAGTAGTTACCTGCGGATGCGAGGAAGAAGAGTGCTAGGAAGAAGAAAGAGGGGATAACAGTAAGAGGCGCCATGTTCTGAGAAGAACAGAGCGCTGCTAAAAAGTGAAATAGGTAAAAAAGGAAAGAACGTGGGGAGTGGTGATTGTGGAGAGGGATGTCCTTTAAATTGATGGAGTGAGACGATCGAGGGAGAGGTTGTGGGACCCACGTTTTGTCGCTCTGACAAATTAAAAGGATGACAGCTGCATTTCCGGTCTCACTACCACCTTCTCCACTGCGCGCCACCCACGCACTCCAACAACTCGACCGTTTTCTTTTTCTTACCGTTCCCGCGCGGTTATAGTCAAACGGTTTTAACTAGAGTAAAAGGAAAAAGATAATTACTAAAATCTCCTTAGATTCTAAATCAGTATCCCCACTAAACGGATAAAATCCCCACCTTTAAAACTTAACGAACAACGTAAGGATCGGAGGGGGGATAGAATGGGTCACAGAGGGGAAAAATGGTTTCCCTTTTCTTAATTTTGAATACTTTATAAATTCACTCCTGAAAGAATATAAGAAAGATAAAATATATCTCTTACCTTCCAAAGAGTTTCTCAATCAATATTTTTCCTAAGTTTCATTACTTTCAAAATTCACTCCTAAAAGAAAATTAGAAAAATAAGAATAGATCTCTCCAAGGTTTTAAATTTCGACTGGAATTTCGGGTTTCTGTCAAACCTAAAACTGAAATTAGGTAAACTTGAAACGTTACAAAATTTAGACTGAAATTTCATTGTCCCTGAAATTTTGGTCTGAAACCTTGATTTTATTCTTTCTTTAATATTTTCCCAAAATTTCAGCCGAAATCACTGAAGTTTTGTTCGAAATTTTGTACGAGATATTATTTTATTTGATTTCGTTAAATTTCTTTCCAAATTTTGAAATTTCGGCGTGGTGAGGATCGAAACGCATTCCAAAACTGAAATTTAAAACCACGAATCTATCACCTTCCTCGCCCGGATGATAACAACTTCCTTTCTAGTTTTCCTTGGGGGGGTAATTAAGATAATTTGTGTGGTTATTTTTATATTTTTGTAAATAAAAAGTGGGTCAGTCCCACATGATTGATTGGAATTGCTCGCTTGACATGTCTTGCTGTGATCTCCTACGGCCTCAAATCTATACTAGTCCCACAATCCTAACGTGTAAAATAGTGTGTGCGCGCGACTGTGCTTTGAACATGAACCACAAAACAACTATATATAGGCAACCGTTCACATTCAACTGAATGGAATACAGATAATTTAGAGTTACATTTGCATGATTACTGGGGGTCAACTAAAACGAACGGTTTGGATCAATCAAAGATGGGGTTCACTATCATGTAGGGCAGATCAGATCGTATCACAATAAGGTCGCACCTTACTGTCTGAAGCATTTCTGGTCCTCAATCTCCACCATAACGTGTAATGTGATGAGATCTCGTCATCTAGTGGGACCCATCATGATAATGAGTCTTCTACTCAAAATGGGGCCATTTATGAGAGTCAAACTTGGGTTTTTGCCTTTGCTAGTCGGAAACGGACCGTGTTGATCCAAAGGCTGGAATCAATTTGAGACGTCGGATTACGAAAGTGTAGCTGGCGAATAGAGTGAACTAACAACTTGGGGGTACTCATAATTTGACCGGACTAATAACTGAGGCTGAAATGAGAATGAAAATTTTACTGATATTGGCCCCGTTTTGGAACCGTTGTCAACGTCTGTAGTGATGTTCAGCGATTGATTGCGAAATAGAATGAAATCATATTACCTCAACGTAGATCCTTAACGTTGTTAACCTACTAATGTGAGTGGGCCCTCCTACTTACTTGTCATTTAGTCTAATTACATCATTATAAATAACATTTAGGGAGACATTACCGTTGGAGACAGTGCCGTTGTGAGCAATGCTATCGATCCAATTCTACTGCGACCTGCTGAGTGACATATGCAATCAATACCCTTATGCGGCCACCCACATTGTCCTGGGTCTGTTGTGAATGTCCCTCGCACAAGTTAAACAAATACAAAAATTAAGGGCTGATCTTTACTTAAACAGAAGCGGTTATAAATTCACGCCTTCAAGACCTCATTCAGACATTCACCCCATTTCATCGAATAATCAGTTGTGAGCTCACAACTGGTATTTACCCTATTTACTGAAACTACGCTTCCAACTGAAAAATATGTGCGCCTAACACCACAAAAAGGAAATGAAATATTGACCTCATTTTTTACTTGGGGCAGTCCATCTAGTGTAAAAGAGTTTATAAATACACTAAAGTAGCTGTCCAAAGTAAAAATTGGGGTGAATATATCACTTCTCCATTTAAAATGTATTTTTAAAATAATCACTTGGGTTTGCCTTGTTGGAACTAGGAAGATCCAAACAGTCCATTTGTTGGCCCCAACGTAAATGAGCTTCGCCGATGAAATAATCTCCGTAGGATGATCCTAACCCTCCGATCTGCATATATAGACGTCTATAGATAAGAGAGTTAAGATCATCCAATAGATACTATTGTGGGGGCTCACCCTGTTTATATTGAGGCCAAACAACTGTGCTATATTGTATTTTTAAAAACGTAAGTGTAGCCACTTATGGACATGGGCGGATCGAGGTGGGGGTGAGGGGACAATTGCCCCCTCCCCCCCCTCAAACACCAAAATTCGAGAATTTTCCAAATTGATTGTGAAATGTAAGTGTGACAACCCAAGGGAGGGGAGGGGGGGGGGGGGGGGAGGGGGATTGAATTGGTCGATTAAAAAATCTTGGCTTAAATAGGTGGATCATTAAAATGATTTTACTAATTAAGAACTTAATTAATCTAACTCTTGTTTAAATAAGCATGAAGATAAAAGCTAGGGTTTAGATATTACTTTAATCTTTATATGCCCTAACCCTTATTCAATAAAACATAAATATAAGTGAGGTTAGAGATTACCAATTACCAATGTGCAAAAAGAGAAGAAGAAGCAACCACAAAGCACAAGATTTACAGTGGTTCGGTCAATCACAAGACCTACTCCACTTTTTCAAGTTTACCTCATTGGGAACTCCACTAAAAGATGAGATTCTTCAATGGCGAATCTCCAAGCCGTATAAGCACCTTCTCCAATTTTCAAAGGGGACAAACCCTTTCTGCACGAAACCTTGCGAGGTGACACTCCCTCTTACAATAGATTCTCCTTTCTTACCGGGCCGAATCGGAGACTATCAAATACAAATAAAGAACAAATGAAACGAACTCTCTCTTAGACTCTTGATAGGCGGATTACAAACTCTTAAGCTCATAAAACTCTCCAACAATGATAAAATGTAAAAGCCTAAAGGAGATCCTCTTGATAGACTGTCAAATTACAAGTTCAAAGAGGTTTAACTTTTGATATGAAAGTTTTAGCTCAAAATGATGGGATTTGATCTTTCAAAAGGTTCAAAAGCATGGTTAGAAAGGTTTGGATAGTGTACATATAGCCCTTGAAGAAATATGACCGTTTGGAGGTAAAACTGTAAAAAACTGGGTTGAAAAAGTCAAACCTCAAAAGCCCCAACGGCTAGTTTTCCAGGTTGCGGCGGTCAACCGAGATACGACGGTCGCACGCTGTAGACACCCCATTTTGATCGTGCCCTAAACCATCCAATTTATTGTAAACCCCCATCAAGTGAGTGAGTTAGGGTCTCAAACTTCACCCTACGCTAGCTTAAGGTCCCAGCTAGGCCCCTGCAAAATTTCGTCAAAATCCGAGCCCGTTTGCCTAGCGAACGAGCTGAGCAAGGTCGTAGTGCAAGTTCAAAAAAGGGGGGTGAATGCATCCTGAGAGGGGGGCGAAACTATCTTGGAAGAGGCCGATCAGGTGTCGAATAAGACACGATTGATCCGCACGCTCATCAAATTTCGCGCAACCGCGCGCCAATCACAAATGGTAGTGCCAATATCCTCACCTGAAAATGCTTATAAATCTAGTTTTATCTCATTTTCTGGAAAAAAAATCCGAAAGGAAGAAAGGAGAGAAAAATTCGCAGAGAGAGAGAAACCCATTTTCTCCGATCTTCTTCTCCGATCGATCCTCCCGGAGATCCGATTTAATCCCAGTTAATTCGTTTCTCTCCGAATCATCCAGTGTTCCTTTTTCTTTCATTCTATTCTTTTCAAGCTTTTAAACCCTAGATCTGTCCTAAAAACCCTAGAAGAAAAAAAAAATTTCATTTCAGAAAGAGAGAAAGTAGATCTCGTTTTTTTTTAAACCCTAACTTCGTTCATCCTTTCCGATCATCTTCTCTGGTGGACATCTGGCGAGATTCCGATCATCGTACCGGCCTAATTCTTCTTCTTCAACTAGATTTTCTAGTTTTCCTTAGTTTTCTTCTTCTTTTTTCCTCTTATTTTGATTCCTAGCACTATAGAAATCCTAAATCTCAGTTGAAATTTCTATTCTTAAGTTTTTAAAACCCTAACTCTATTAAAATCCTTAGATCTGTGCTGTGTTAGTTCATATATTCATTCAAATCATAGATCTTTGACATTTTACCTTATTAAACCCTAGATCCAATCGTTCATACTTAAATTCTGTAAATTTCAAGTTCTGTCTGTAAGATTTTCTTTTCATACGAAATTCTTTGAATCTCTGGTCATGATCTATTCGTTTGGAGCCTACGATGATGTGTGAGATCAGATAAAGCACTTTTATAGAAGAGCTTGAAAAAAAAAAAAAAAAAGAGAGAAGGAGAAGGTGTTTATTAATCTCAGCAATTTTCTCGGAGAGGTGATTCCCGACAGGTACATCAACATAGATAAAAGGTATTTTCCTGTAGTTCTGTTATTTCTTTTGTTTTACTCTTGTTTAATTTCTGAGATGTAGATTTTTATGTTGCTCATATTGTTGTCTCATATGAATTTCTATTTGCTATGGTTGAATTTTCTTTAGTTTATCGTTGGCTTGTACATTTATAAGATAAAATAAATAAATGTATAAGAACTCTGTACATCTCTTTCTGCTATATAATTTTGGATTTCTGTTATGGGAGTACGTAATTTGGTTGATTCTAGGAAGGGTTTATGAAATTCGTTTTCTTGTCGTTTCGGAAATAAGCTGGTTAGTTATACAATGTATTAAGAACTATTATCCTTGACTAAAATGAATATTCATCGTGCAAGCTTGCTATTAGTTGCCAAATAGTTTTTTTTTTTTTTTTTAAAAAGTTTTCTCAAGAAGTTTTATTTTTTTGTTAGTCTGCTGATGTTCAGATTTATGTCTGTTGTTATGATTTTAGTACAAAAATTGATTCAAATTCCTATTGTCTATAACACTTTCTGAGTAGAAATTCATTCTAAAGTTTTTTTTTTTTTTTTGTGTGTTAATGTTATTGAATAATTCAATAGAAACAGGGTATAGTGATGTAATAGTGAGAATAAGATGTTATAAAGGTCATTTCTTTATAGGTTTACCTCATCATATGCTGGTCATTATACAACTATTATTTATCATTTTCTCTTAATTCTCAATGCTTACTTGAATATCATGAAAGAACCTGAATATATGAGAATCTTTTGATAGATCTTTACCCTTATGTATAGTTGCAGATGGATGTAATATTTTTTTATTATCATAGTATAGTTTCCTTATAGATGATTCCAGAGCAGTGTCAATGTGAATAAATTCAGAATCAGATTTCTAAGTTATACATGTAATCATATGTATATTGATTTTTATGAAAAAAAAAGAAAAGAAAAGAAAAGAGAAAGAGTACAGGTTCTTTCAATTTTTCTTAAGAGAGTTTATAGTAAATTCCATTCTTTAGTTGCTATTCTAATTGGAATTCCCTTTTGAATTTTGGCGTGCATGCCCTGATGACATGAATATGCCATCATTTTTTTGAATGGAACCTTGTTTGGAAAATAGTTAGGGGTTTTCTCTTTCATGCTTTTAGAGTAAATATATTTAACAGTTGCTCCTAATTCATGGGGTTTGTCAGAAAAAAGATATGGGTATGGGCATAGTCTTGATTCACTAATTGTATTGAATTGGATTTATTCTTATGTTGTTGTTTTCAAATTAATTACATTGAGTGTAAAGGAATTGAAATTATCCTCAGCTGGCTAATTGCAAAATAAGAAATAAGATGGTTTTTTATATTCAGGATAATGTTGGTTTCTTTAAGCTCCAATACCTGACACTGTTTGGTTGTGCTAAACTAGTCGGTTCTGTTAGTTGTTTTGTTTTGGATCATTTGGGAATTTGAGGTAGCTATAGAACTATGAATGTCCAACTCTGTATGTTCACATCACTAAATGATAGTAAGGCTATTCATTTTATCAGTTTCTCCCATTAAATTGACTATTCTGGTTCATTTATTTTTATTCTTTGTGAAATCATGGCAAGTTATTAATGGATATCTCTATAGGGAGGTATAGTGCAAGGCAATATAATTTCTTAATGATAGTGATGTTCATATCAGTGTTCTATTTTTTGTTCCAATTTTGTAAATTAATCGATTTCAATGGTGTCATAAGATAGAATAATTGCTTTGTTTTAACCAATATTCGGTCACCCATTTTTAGATACTCATAGCAATTTCGATTGGTTGTTTTAAAATACCCATAACCAATGCATAACCAGTGCCTAACCTGTCCAGTACCTATCCAGCCCATATATCAATGTGATTTGGATCCGGATCCAATTTTCTTTTGACCCAGATTTCTCGTATTGGCAGTCCATGTAACATTGGGATTTAGATCCATTTCAAAACCCCGTAAATTTCTTCTTTTCTACCTCATAGATGTGATCAGAGAGAAATTGGTTAGTGCAAATTTGAAGAAGAGGGGGTATTCATAAGATTGCTCTATTGTGTGGACTGACCTTTAGTGGCTTATAATAGTAACCCTCCCTCTCTTGATAATGTCAATCCTTTCATCTACGTAGCAGCCTTATTCCAACTGTTATGTCATAGAGATGTCCATAGCACCTCCTTCGTATTGGCAGCCACCTCACTATTTTAATATGCACGGTCCCCTTATAATTGTGATTGTGGCAACCATCTTTTTACTTTACTAATGGACATGATGACATCTCTTATTTATGCCCTGTATTGACACTGGTTTGGTTCAGTTTCTGCACATTTCTGCTCTATTGTGACATTGGTTTAGCTCATTTTATGTATATTTCTACCCTGTTGTGGCATTGGTTTGATACATAATACAAGTTCATAATTCAGCCCATATTTTAGCCCTGTTTTGCACAGCCCCATGCCCCATTTAATATATATAGCCCACTTATCACTTGGGTGCTTATATTCCTCACCTTATTTTGATATGTGTAGCCCACTCACCTTCTTATTTTGACAGCCACTACTTTGAGCGAAACATATGTAATGCATTTCTTTGACATATGTAATGCATTGTATGATGGGTTTAAATTAAGTGGTTATTTGTATATAGGGCATTACAATGCTATTATGTGTTAGCCTCGAATAGAATTTTTGTTTCATTTCTTTTAGGGAAGAATACATCATAGTCTGTTTTGCCTCATTAATTGATAGGAACTAATCTCAGCCCAAATTTTAATATTCTTAGCTGGGAAACATACATTTCTTTTTTATATTTTGCCATAACCCAGTCTAATTACATATCTATCAATGAGTGCAATCATTTTTAGTCCATTCCTCAAATTCTGAAAATACATGAGATCATATTGCCTACTAATGTGAACCTATACAAATTGATGACATAATAAAACCAGCAGTTTAATGATGTGACATCATCATATTTGAATTGGATGTTGGTTACCATTGATTTCTCTATGTTTGAGTCTCGAAAATTTTGTTCATTGCTTACTGAGTATTATTGTAAAACTGCTGCCCATAGGTTTGGTCTGCAAGCACATAGATGTTGTCCATTTTTGCTCACTGCTTGCTGTCCATTTTTTGTGTATAACTGCTGCCCATAGATTTGGTTCACACGCACATAGATGTTGTCCATTTTTTGCTCACTGCTTGCTGTCCATTATTGTGTATAATTGCTGCATGTTGGTTCATTCACAAGCACATGGCTGTTGTCCATTTTTGTTCACTGCTTGCTGTCCATTATTGTGTATAATTGCTGCATGTTGGTTCATTTCACAAGCACATAATTGATGTCCACTTTTGTTCACTGCTTGCTTTCCATTATTGTGTATAATTGCTGCCTGTTGGTTCATTTCACAAGCACATAATTAATGACCACTGTTGTTCATTGTTTGCCATTCTAATGTATGTTTCAAATGGAGGAAGTGTCACTGGAGGACTTTTGGGTGCTGCACTAACTCGGGTTTTGGGCGCCGCAAAGGACTGTTTCAATAACTTAACTTTGTTGATAGTTCTGTGTAATTTCAACTCCTTGCTACCTTTGCCATTCCTCGGTCTCCTTCCTAAAGACAACCTAGATGCCGCATCAGGAGGGAGTGTAGATACAGAGACAAGGTTGAATTGAGGTAGGGCGATGAAGGCACTAGCCCAAGCCCATCATTAGGGGACTTGCTCAGTCCAAGTAGCACTCCCCTCTTTACTTAAAAGACTTGCCCAGTCTTTTAGGTTTGTATCCCTTGTACATTAGGAGCCTTATCATTGCAAGGGCAATGATCATTTAGAGCCCAACCATTTTAGGGAGACAAGCTATGTCTCACGAAAACATAATCAAATCCTTTGGAGACAAGCTTTGTCTCATTAGCGAGTCATACATAGGAGACTATCCAAGTCTCAAATAGAACACCTCCTTTAGGTTAAGGACCGACTTGGTTTGTTAAGAACCATTTTCTTTTTATCATTGCAAGGGTAATGGAGCCCATCTCTGTGATTAGGAGATTGGCTTAGTCTCACTAGCGTCATTTCTTTATCCCTTCTTCTTTTAGGAGAGTAACCTAGTCTCATTAGTACTCCTCTCTTAGAGCTGTGCACTAGGAGTCAATCCTTTTCTAATTTCAGAGTCAGTCTTTAGCATAGGAGTCTATCCTTAGCTAGAGAGTCAGTCTTTCAGTTGTAGGAGTTAGTCTTATCATCATAGGGGTTAGGATTCTATCCAACCTCTCGTCAAATCATGGGATTTTTATCCGCTCCTGCAAGGTATAGGATGCTGTCCAACCCTTGCAGAGTTGTTATTTTGTCATTTTCCCCCGCAAAGCATAGGATGCTGTCCAACCTTTGCGGGATATCAGGAGTCTGTCCTGCCTTTATGATGATAGGATTATGTCATCTTGTGTAAAAAAACAACAAAAACATTTCAAAAACACTTGAAAATTCAAAAAACATCCGAAAAAACAAAAAAAAAATAAAAAATCTTGAGTCATTTAGGAGTAGCTAGGAAAATCTGTTTCCGAACTACGTTGGCTTGATCCTCTTCCACGAGGTACGTAGTGCAGCTTGGGATCCACATCCCAAGTCCAGCCAAACTTTTAAAAATAAACATTTCAAACTTTCCAAAAATACAAAAATTCTTCAAAACCTTTTTCAAAAGGATCTTCCCCTAGAGTTAGGATTTTGTCCTAGACATTTAGGGTGTTTTAGAGTTAGGAGTCTGTCCTGATTTGTTGATATGGTGTGTCCTGTCGTGTGAGTGTCCCTAGAGTTAGGAGGCCTCAAGTCGATCGGTTAGACATTCAGTCGAACCGATGGCTAGACTAGGAAGCATATAGTCAGCCCATGGTTTTCCTTAGGTTGCACAGCCTAGATACACGTAGGATGTAGGGCCTACCTGCATTAGCTTAAGACTAATCAACCTGCATTAGTTAGGGCATATAGAGTCCTAAAAATTACAATTCACCTGAACTTAAGCAATCGTACAAAAAAGCTTTAAAAATCAGTCGAGTCTAGTGGATCGAGTCTAGGATAGCAGTTCTAGATGGTTAGGCATCGTAGTTTAGCATAGGGCATCGAACTACGTTGACTCCGATTCTTCCCGAGGCTGGGATACGTAGAGCAGCTGGGATGGACGGCCATCTTGGTCCGAGTAAGGTCGCATTAGAGTTAGGACTCATTTTTGTCCAGTCAGGTATAGAGTTGATTTGTGTTGTATGTTTTTGCTGTGTTTTCTTACTTTCATGTACAGATCCTATACATTTAGCTGTAACATGCATGTGTTTGCACACCAGAACTTAGACACCCATTAGGCATGTCACTTATAACCTAGTTTTGCTTAGGTGACACATCTTTCATTTATTTTGTGTATGTGTTTAATTTTCATCTCTGAGAAATGCATGATTAGGTAGACGTCTTCTCAGAGATATATGTTCCCATTTCATATGACTTTCGCTTAAAACTCTTCAAAATCAATAACAAATGGCATAAGAGACCATATGCTTGCACTTGGACGGATGAGGTGCTCTTCAGACCTTCCGAATTCGTAACCAGGCACGAACCCTCTTTTTATAATCTCTGGTTATCCGTTGCAACAGAGCATAGTATGTGATCCTTGGCCCACTTCCTTTGATGGCGACTCTTCTTTGTTTAAGGTACGCCTCGAATCTGGGCTAGTCCCCGAATCGAGAGGTTCTCACCTTTTATATCGCCACTCATGCTGTGAGAGGCACTTCTTTCGAGAGTTCCTTGGTAGAGCTCTCCATTCACGTGGATGATCCTGAGACTGTTAGCGCGTGGGGGCACGTCACCTGCCGCGTCGCTCTCGGATCGGGGTCCACAGGCTGGCGACTCTGCTGGGGATTTCTTTCAAGATATTGCCTAACTCTGTTAAAATGCCATTTGTTATTAATTTTGAAGAATTTTGAGCTAAAATCATTATAAATGGGAATTTAATCGCTTAGAATCCAGGGGCACCAGATAGGTGTTTAAAACAAGGGATTCACACACTGCACAGCATACATCATTTTGTTCTTTATTTTCTTTTATTGATTTTCTTATTATTGGCTCCACGGGATAGATATAATGCGTGCCTCATGGGATATCACTATCCAGATGGTGCTGTTGTATCTATTTCCAAGCTATGCGCCAGTGCTGCAGTCGTAAACACTCGGTGTACTTGTGTTTACAGCAGCCGGTGTGCAATGAAGCATACTGTATATAACACTCGGCGTACTTGTGTTATATACTTAAAGTATGGATCATATGCATAGTACCCGATATATTGAGTCCGGAGCTCTACTTTCATTTTACATATATTATGTACTTGGATATATTTGTTGATTTAGTAAAACCCAATTAGGATCTGCATGTGCTTATATATATATATATATTGCATTCATATAAGGACGAACATGTGTTGCTTACACATGTTGGAGTCTAGATTTAGGAGCCATGTCCTATCCATAGATTATTGTAGCTCACCTTATGTGACTACATCGCAGTCCTAGTACACTCACATGTCTGTCTTGAGTCAAGTGTCTTGACTCTGCGGGATTATATTTAGGGCTGGTGCCCCTGGTTAGGATATATATGTATATATCTATATTTTGATTATTAGATTAGAGCCTACTCATTAGTGAGGCTTCCTTATCTAATCAAATTAGTCATATCAGTCCGTTCTTCGGATCTAGACCCGACCAGTGGCTTTTACTTGCCTTCTCATGGTCGTGGCCTATCTTTTGCTCTATTCATTGAGATTTTGTCCATATATCTTTTGATTATAAGATCAGGACCTACTTTCTAGTAGAGATTCCTGGCTTGAATCAATCAGTCGTGTATATTCATCTCTCAGATCTAAACCTAGCTAGTGGCTTCTACTTGTCACACTCATAGCTATGGTTTATTCCGTGACCCAATGATGATAAATATTACCTGTTTTCATCCTTCAAATTCAAACCTCATTTATCCATTCTTTTGTTGTATTACTCAAATTATTGTTCGTCCTGTCTTAGATATGGTCGATAGCTTGTCTGCTGTCTCTATGACCATAGTCTATCATTATTGATCTTCTTGATCGTACATTTTTGTCGTCCACCTTTCAGATTTAGATCCAGTCTATGATCTACTTTTGTCATTTTATAACCGTGGTCTCTTCCCTGAGTTTCTGATCATCTTTGATCATCAATGGAACATTTGATGTCACCAATTATATCCTTCTTGTGATTAATGGTTAAGTCCATCTTTATTCTTTGTTTATTCCAAGTTATTCTCCATTCCCTAATTATCCCATCCTATTCTTTGTGTTTAGGTTAAATTATGGCAAATAATGTGTTGAAAAGCTGGATAAGCGAGACAATTAAGGCTCTTCCGCGAGAATCTTTGGAAAGGAGTATGACTGATCGGTTCATCTGTACTTTCAATCATTTGAGTGTGTTTGATATAAATTGGAAGTTTCTCCAAGCAGCCGCTGGATTCTGGGATCCTAATCTTCATGTTTTTCGATTTGGATCTTTCGAGCTTTGTCCTATATTCGAGGATTGGTGTTCTTTATTAGAGCTCCCAACAGAGGGACTTTGGATACGATCTTCGAATATAGATTCCTCTCATTCCATTTTTTGCAAGCTATTCAAAAATCAAATCGTTGATGCTCTTCCATGCTTAACGGATACGTGTGTGCAAGTTCAAAACCTCATTACCCTTTTTTCCAAAAACGTCGATCCTACTAACTCTCGTTTTCAAAGTTGTCGACGCAATGCTTTGATTTTTAGTGTCTTTGCGCGATATTTCATTCGGAAAAACCCTCGTATTGCTCCGTTAACCTTGTTAACTGTGGTAGACCAAATTAACGAAGGGAGAAATCCCATCCCTACCATGTTAGCAGAGACCTTCTTGGGATTAGATCTTATTGCTTCCCGAGAAATTAAGGACAATTTCTGTGGGTGTGTGAAGCTGTTGTATGTCTGGCTTGGTGAAAAACTTCAAATTCTTCAGCGACAAAACCAAAATCCGTATATCCTGAAGAATTTCCGTACATGGAAACCAATAGCCAATCAACCTCAGTCCATCGATGAATGGCACAATTGGTTGCAACATGTAGAGGAGAGCCAGTTTCGCTGGGTAAGTCATTCATGCTTCCATGTTTTTACTAGTACTTACCCGCATCCGTTTATTTACCTCATGGGTATCGAGAAATCTTCTTTTTATGCACCCATGCGATTTCTCTATCAGATTACGGGAATTCCATGTCCTCCCGGAATCGTAGTCCCTCCTCTTTGTGAGGATCTCACTCCTGATCTTATCAGATCCATTGTGGCTGCTTGGGGAAACAAAAATATGGAAAGGAGGTTTGGTTTAATATCCAAAGTCCGACATGAGGAAATAGCGGAAGAGCCTGCAAGTAGGAGAGCCCGGATTGAAGAGCCTTAAAGATCCATATAATGTTTTGTTATCTTGATTTCTGCAGTTCCCATTATTGTCAGTCTGCTTATTCAGTTGTGATCAGAGATTAATATTTCCATCTATTGTAATCACAATTTGAATTTTATTAATGAAAGTGTGTTTCTGTTTCTCTTATCACTGTTTGATCAAAATCGTTTATCTCGATTATCAAAATTTTAATCTAGTGTTTATATTTCCATAACAGGATTCTTGATTGAGCAGCCATTGCTCCTAAGAAAATCCTCGTTTCAAAATCAACCTGGTCCCGTCAGTCCGCTGATTCCAGGTTGAGTCAATTTTCTGCCTCACCAATTTCTTTTACCTCCCCTGCATTACCTTTCTCTAATTTCCAGGAAATCCCTTCACCCGTCCAATTTGCACCTGAACCCATGGCGGAAACTGGAAATAATGCCCTTGACACCAATGAAATGATGAAAGTTATCCTGGCGCAATTGGGCACCATCAATGAAGAGATTGCTCGAATGAAAGCTGATAGAAGTTCTACTTGTAGAGAGAATGCCCCCCAGCATCCTTCAGTTATACCTCCTCCGCCTCCTATGATGAGCCGACCAGCAGTGTTCGCTGTTGAGGATGACCTTGAGGATGAGCAGTATGCGGAAGAGAATTGTCTCCCTCATCTGGAGAGAGCCGATAAAGGCAGGGTGTTTGCAGACAGACTGGACAAGCTGGCCCAGGAGATGGAGAATATCAAATTCCAAGGCCCGAAAAAGCTGAATATGGCCGATTTCATGATATATCCAGGAGTCACACTGCCTCCTAGATTCAAAGTGCCGGATATGGATAAATATGATGGGACAGGATGTCCTAGGAGCCATCTGATGTCCGTGCTTCCACTTCTGCAGTAGCATGGTCTATCTCCAGAGCAGGTTGCTCTTTTATTTCCCCGATCTTTGATCGGAGTGGCTAAGAAATGGTTCTTAAGCCTAAAGTCTGAAGAGATTCGAACCTTGGAAGATATCGCCAATAGGTTCGTCGAACAATTCTCCATGGAAGAGGGGATCGACGTAACCAAAAGAGATTTGAAGGCTTTAAAGCAAGGCCATAATGAAACCTTTACTTCCTTCATCCGCAGATGGAGAAGGAAAGCCGCGCAGATGACTCATCGTCTGCCAGATGAGGAGCAAATCAAAATCGTGGTGAAGAACCTATCGCCGCAATACTACCATCACATGGCCATCCAGTACTTTCTTGATTTCAATCACCTCATCAAGACGGGAACCCAAACAGAAGATGCATTGTCTAAGGGTTTGAGATCGAGAGTTCCGTCTGATTCAAGAGAAGGGAAAAGATCTATTGTTACACCTAAGGAGGTTCACAATATGAATACTGCCCCGCCAGCACGGAGAGTAAATTTTGGCGAAGGTCGCCCAGAGAGGAAAGAGCCAAGACGATTCGATCCTTTGCCGTATTCCTTGTCAGTAGCATTGAAGAAGCTGTTGAGAGACAAGAAGATTGAGCTATTAGAGCCTAGGGAGGCTCCGAATCCTCTCCCGAGGTATTGGAGGAAGGATTACTATTGCGAATATCATCAGGGTGTCGGACATCTGACTGATAGATGTATGGCGTTAAAGCATAAGATCCAGGACATGATCGAGGCAAAGAAAATTTCTGTTGAAGCTCCTAACGTCACTCGCAATCCTTTGCCGACGCATGCAACTCCCCCACCAAATGTTTATGCAATCCTTACAGAGGAAGTTGTTTTGGACCATTCCCGTATTTGCGCAGTAATCTCTGAGGAGCCGTATGTTCTGAGATGGGAAGAGGGAGACAGTGATACAGAAAATGAGAAGCCTTATGTACTGTCTGCTCGGGCTGAGGGATCTACAGAACCTGCTGAATGTTCATATGTCCTCAGATATGAAGAAGAGAACAGCGAAAGAGTCCCCTATGTTTTAAGGCTAGAAGATGATGACTTATCACTTCTGCATGATCAATGTGATGAGCTCCGTCACGTCACACGTGGTGGGCGAGTCTTCAAGCCAGCTGAGCTCAGAGTCGAAAATCCCGCTGAGGTTGCAAGAGGGATTGATCATCAGAAGCAAAGGCAGAAACTTATTGAAGAGGAAGATAACTTGCTGAATCAGCTTAAGAAAACCCAAGCTAATGTTTCAATTTGGGGTTTACTGATGGCGTCACCAAAGCACAGACAAGTTGTGCTTCGTGAGCTGAATTCGTCCCAAGTATCAATTGAGATTACTCCTGATGAACTGGTCAGTTTAGTGGTCGTGACAAGAGCTTCCCGGGATCTGTCTTTTACTGACGAAGACCTCCCTCCAGAAGGAAGAGATCATGTTCGCCCTCTTCGAATCACCATAATTTGCAACAAAAAGAGAGTGCCGGAAGTTTTGACTGATAATGGGTCAGCTTTGAATGTTTGCCCATTAAGTACTGCCACTACCCTAGGGTTTGAACCAACAGATTTCATACCATCTGAGCAAGGTATATTGGCGTACGACGGCACTAGAAGGGATGTGATCGGGATATTGGCCACTGAGATCGAAATTGGAGGGGAGACTTTTGAAGTCGAATTCCAAGTGCTCGATATCAAAACCTCTTTCTTTCTTCTCCTGGGCCGACCTTGGCTGCATAAGGTCGGAGTTATTCCTTCAACGTTACATCAGAAACTGAAGTTCATCCGGAATAGCAGAGTGATTACAGTACGAGGAGATCCAGAGCCTGAAATTGGGCAGATAACTGCCGAATCAGTTGATGAAAGTGCCAAGGATGTTAGCTTGACAGGATTCTCACTAGAAGTCTCTACTATAACTATAAAGGAAGCCATGAATGAGGAAATCATGTTTCTATCAAGCACCAATGTCAGTGTCGCCAGGATGATGCGACGATTTGGTTCTATCCCGGGAGCTGGCCTGGGAAGAAACTTGCAGGGCCTGACTGAGTGGCCATTAATGAAGGCAATAAATGGATTATTCGGATTAGGGTATCAGCCTACTCGAAAAGAAGTCCAAGAGATGAAAGCATACATGTTGAAATGGGCTAATTGTCGCCGCCAGGGTTTGGAATTTCCTATGGGTCCGTTCAACATGATCATGAATGGCAGGTTCAGAAAGGAAGGGGCTGATTGTCCATTTTATGGTTTTTCTGAGCCTTGGTATGATGAGACTGGGAAGAAGCTGCCAGGTCTAGAGATTTTCTTTACCGATGAACTGTCGAAGAATTTTTTTCTTTGAGCAGATTGCAGAGGCAGTTGAATCAGAGAAACAAGACTCAGATTGGGTTGAGACATTTGAATCAGAGCTCCTAGAATCCTTGTTCCAAGTTGAGGCACCAGTCATTGCGATGATTGGAGGAGACACACCATTCATAAACCCAAAAAGCTCCATTACCCCAGCTGAGGGACCTCTGGATAACTGGACCTCACAGGTTATACCCCAAGTATTCTTTCAATATAGTCCAGTCTCTTCAAAAGAGTCAGTCATTTCAAAATTGGTGTCAGTTTCCGAGTCCGTCCCAGAGTCTGTCATTTCTAACTTTTCTTTTGATGCAGGTACTGTAGAGGTTGGGTCTACTTCTGGAGTGGGTGATGAGCCTATTCTTGGTGGTGTTGAGTCCGAGTTTGAGGACGTTTTCACTGATTCTTTGTCTGTACATGTTTCCCATCGCGTCGATACTGATGTCGACTTATTTTTTCATTCTGTTTCAAAGTCTTTAACGCCTGATGTGGGCGAGTCATCTGATGTAATCATTCATTCTGATGAAATAAAAGATTCTTTTGCTTACATTCCTGTACTTGTCTCTTCTACTGATTCTGCTTCTAAACCTGATCAAATAACTAATAATAAGAATCAAGATTCCCCTTCCAATGAGGTAGCCGACGAAACTCCCCTTGAAATTAAACATATGATTCAACAAGAGGAGAGTCGCCGAGCTAAACCACTTGAAGAGGAAATTGAAACCGTAAATATAGGTGATGAAACCTTAATCTGGGAAATACGAATTGGCAAAATTTTATCTCCTGAGGAACGCAAAGAATTAATCACCTTGCTAAAAGAGTTTAAGGAGGTTTTTGCTTGGTCTTACGACGACATGCCTGGATTGAGTGAGGACATTGTCCAACACAAATTACCTCTAATCCCGGGCATCAAGCCGAAGAAGCAAAAACTCCGAAAACTTAAAACAGAATGGGAGTTGAAAGTTCATGATGAGGTTAAGAAGCTGCTCGAAGTGAAATTCATCGAGGTAGTTGAGTACCCTGAATGGCTTGCAAATATTGTACCGGTGCCCAAGAAAGACGGAAAAGTCAGGATGTGTGTCGATTTCAGAGATTTGAACAAGGCAAGTCCGAAAGATGATTTTCCGCTTCCGAACATTGATCTCCTAGTTGACAATACCGCTGGACATGCACTCTTATCCTTTATGGATGGATTCTCAGGGTACAACCAAATTAAAATGGCGCTTGAGGATATGATGAAGACGACGTTTATTACTCAGTGGGGGACGTATTGCTACAGAGTGATGCCGTTTGGTCTCAAGAATGCTGGTGCCACCTATCAGAGGGCTGCAACTACTCTTCTTCATGATATGATTCATAAGGAGGTCGAGGTATATGTAGATGACATGATTGTCAAAGGCAAGACTCGGCCGGAGCATACAGTCGCTTTGAGAAAGTTCTTCGAGAAAATCCGAAAGTTTCAACTTCGCTTGAACCCAAATAAATGTGTATTTGGGGTCACATCAGGAAAGTTGCTTGGATTTATGGTCAGTGAGAGAGGAATCGAAGTGGACCCTCAGAAGATCAAGGCTATCCAAGAAATGCAACCACCAAAGACAGAAAAGCAGATTCGTGGATTCCTTGGCAAAGTGCAATACTTGAGAAGATTCATATCTCATTTAACTATGACGTGTGAACCCATCTTCAAGTTGTTGAAAAAGAATTCCTCCAAGAGATGGAATGAAGATTGTCAGGAAGCATTTGAAAAGGTCAAGCAGTGCTTGTCCTTGCCTCCTGTCCTGTCCCCAGTCATTCCTGGTCAACCATTATTGATGTATTTGTCCATCACGGATACAGCAATGGGTTGTATGCTTGCTCAGCAGGAGGCAGAGTCTAAGAAAGAAAAACCCATCTACTACATTAGCAAGAAAATGCTAGAGTATGAAATCAAATACACTGTTTTGGAAAAGACGTGTTTAGCATTGGTTTGGGCAACTCAAAGGCTTAGACATTATCTTCTGTCGAACAAGATATTTTTGCTCTCACGGATGGATCCGTTGAAATATTTGTTCGAAAAACCCGCTCTTACGGGAAGAACAGCTAGATGGTTGCTATTGCTGTCTGAGTTTGACATCACTTATGTCACTCAGAAATCAATTAAGGGACGGGTCATCGCTGAGCAGTTGGCTGATGCTCCTGTTGAGGAGAATGCATTTATGAAAGCTGATTTTCCTGATGAAGAGATCATGGACATTGAAGAAGAGACTCTGAGTTCCAAGTGGCTTATGTACTTTGACGGAGCTGTCAATAATCATGGTCAAGGAATAGGGGCAGTTTTGGTATCTCCAAAAAAGGAATACATCCCTATATCCATTAAGTTGCAGTTCGAATGCACCAACAACATGGCTGAATATGAAGCATGTATCGCAGGACTTGAGGCAGCATTAGCTTTGCGAATTCAAGACATCGATGTGTTTGGAGATTCAATTCTGATCATTTGTCAAATAAATGGGGATTGGAAAACAAAGGAGGCGAGGTTGATCTCCTATCACACTTATCTTGCATCTCTGGTTGGGAAGTTCAGGAATGTCACCTTTACTCATCTGTCGAGAACAAGGAATCATTTTGCTGACGCTCTAGCCACTCTGGCTTCAATGTTGGACATTTCTGCAACAATGGAAGTTCAACCTTTAGCTGTGAGGTTGCAATGGGCTCCTGCACATGTGAATGCAATAGAGATATCAGCAAGATGTCCAGATGGAAAACCATGGTATACAGATATCAGAAATTTCATTTCAGGCAAGGGGCATCCACCTGAAGCTTCCAGCAAAGAGAGGAAAACTCTTTCAGAAGTTCGCTGCCAACTTCATCATTTGTGGTGAAGAGTTGTACAGAAGGTCATTTGACGGAATACAGCTTCTGTGTGTTGATGAAGATCAGGCTGCAGAGCTTATAGAGCAAACACATGAAGGTGTTTGTGGCCCTCACATGAATGGTAAAATGCTGTCAAGGAAAATCCTTAGACTTGGTTTCTATTGGCCCACAATGGAAGCAGACTGCTTCGCATTCGTGAAGAAATGTCATAAATGCCAAGTCTATGCGAACCTTATTCATGTACCTCCGTCAGAGTTACACTCTATGACCTCTCCATGGCCATTCTCAGTATGGGGAATTGATATCATCGGAAAAGTCTATCCTAAATCGTCAAGTGGACACGAATACATCTTGGTGGCCATTGATTATTTCACGAAGTGGATAGAAGCTGCTTCATATGCTTCCATAACTTCCAATACAGTTGCGAAGTTCATCCGTGCAAACATCATTTGCAGATATGGAATACCTCATGAGTTGATTTCTGATAATGGATCTCACTTCAAGAAAGAGGTAGTGCACCTGTGCGAAGAGTTCAAAATCAAGCATCACAAGTCATCTCCTTACAGACCGCAGACAAACGGGGCTGTAGAAGCAGCGAATAAGAATATCAAGGTCATAATCAGTAAGATGACCGAGACTTATAAGGACTGGTCGAACAAGCTTCCTTTTGCTTTGTGGGCTTACAGGACATCGATCAGATCCTCTACAGGTGTAACTCCGTACTCTCTGGTGTATGGAATGGAAGTAGTCCTCCCTGTTGAAGTGAGAATCCCGTCTCTAAGAGTTATGATGGAAGCGAATCTGCCAGAGTCTGAGTGGGCCAAAGCCAGACATCAGGAATTGCAGATGATTGATGAAAAGAGGTTGAGAGCCTTGTATCACATCCAAGGGTATCAGAGAAGAATCGAAAGAGCCTTCAACAAGAAAGTCAAGGTCCGAGAGTTGAGACCAGGAGACCTTGTCTTGAAGTCTTACCGAGCACCGGTATTTGATCCCAGAGGAAAGTTCAGGCCAAATTGGTCTGGTCCTTACATTGTTGATGAAGTCCTGCCTGGAAAAGCCGTAAGACTCCTCAATGAAAATGGAGAAAAATTAACAGAACCTACAAACCTGGACCAACTAAAGAAGTACTATGCTTAAATATACCAGGAGACCATTTTTGATCGATCAGAGCTTAAAAGCCAACAACCTCAAAGCCAACAACCTCAAAGTCAAAAACCATTTGCAAATCCTTTGAGCCTAAAAAGAGAAAACCTTATTTCTTTGATAAATTCAAACCAGGGGCATCTTTTATGACTTGCGTCATAAAAGATCTTTAACCTGAACTACGTCATGACCTGATCCCTATCTACAGGGTACGTAGGTAGCCTGATCAATTCAGGTTCGGTCAAATATTTCAAATCCTTAGAAAAGAAGGGAACAAAACAAACAATCCTCGAAACCTAAATGGGCGAACTACGCGGACCTGATTCCCATTTTCTTTGGGGATACGTAGGCAGTCTGGAGGGCCAGATTCGGTCAAATACATGAAAACTTACCAAATGTGTAACCTGTCTGAACCCAAGCTTACCTAAAAGTCCTTTTGGTGTACTTAAGCCCAGGTTTGTAGAGAAACAGAAAGAAAAGAAAAAAATGATGGAGTCTTAGACCCGCTAGACTGAAAACCCGCAAGGGCGGTCTAGGCAAAAGTTAGGGTCATTTCACCCGCTAAGCTGAAAACCCGAAAGGGCAGCTTAGGCAAAAATTAGGGTGCTGAGCCTGCTGGATAGAAAATCTGCAAGGGCAGACAGTCCAGGCAAAAAAAATAAGGCGTGCGGTCCGCCAAATCGAAAATCTGAAAAGGCGATTTGGTCATGGCAGTGACTTCAAAAGGGACAAAACCTCTGAAAGCCAGCAAGATTTTTATTTCTTCGGCGGCACTACTCCAGAGTCTGAGTAAGTACCAGCGGAAATTCTTCTGACGCTTTCTAAGCTAAGGAGGTTAAGACTAAGCAATCCAAAGGGATAATAACCATGATGGAAATACCGGAAAGAGGAATGAAACACCTTTAAATACGGTTTTCAAAAGATTCTAAGAGTGGTAGACTATACCATATTAAAATACTTATCAGATTAAGAAGCAGATTCAGTCTATCTTCAAGTTTAGGTCATTGTGTCCATCAAAGTCTTCATTTTTGGGTAGTCCAGGTCTTTTCTCTGTCATGTTGAGGTTAAGCTTCAGAGTCATGTGTGGGGAAGCCTGTGTAGTTTAATATCCCTCCTAAGGCTGGGGTGGCAAGAAACAAGAAGGCGAATGTGAAAAATGATGAATTTGTGTCTCCTCAAGGGTGATACGCAGTGGAACGAAGTTCATAAGATGATAGATTTTCAAGTCCATCTGACAGGTTTTCAAACTCATCCAGAATGGCAGAGATCACTGGAAATGAAAGGCGGTTGTCGGGCAGATACAGTCTGTTGTAAACCTGAAAGTTTTGTAACCTCAAATATTCAAGAAATAAAAGCATTTTAACCTTTTCCCTGTGTTTTGCTCTCTTATGAATTTGTCATGGAAGTATAATAATACTAGGGGCATCTTTTATGCCCTGAGCAATCAGGTCATAAAAGATATCAAATGAGCATTGATTGAGATGGCTATTCTCAATAAATGGAGATAAGAGGAGTTTGAACACAGTCTTTAAATTCAACTTCTCAGTCAAAATTCCTTTGAGAGTCTGTCTTGGCCATCCTCCGGGGATTTTTCTCATCATTTCGTTGAGAGTTTACCTTATTATCCCCAGCGGAGTTTCTACTCACAAATGAAGTTTGTAACCAAATCAAGCATTTCGCTCCAAGTGTAAAGCAAATTTTTCTCCTTGAGAGCATCCACCCCGAGTGAAAATACCAAATTTTCTCCCTGAGAGCATCTACCCTGAGTGAAGAACAAATTTTCTCCCTGAGAGCATCCACCCCGAGTGAAGAAACCATTTTCTCCCTGAGAGCATCCACCCCGAGTGAAAATACCAAAATTTCTCCCTGAGAGCATCTACCCTGAGTGAAGAACCATTTTTCTCCCTGAGAGCATCCACCCCGAGTGAAGAAACCATTTTCTCCCTGAGAGCATCCACCCCGAGTGAAAATACCAAATTTTCTCTCTGAGAGCATCTACCCTGAGTGAAGAAACCATATTCTCCCTAAGAGCATTCACCCTGAGTGAAGAAACTGAATTATCCCAGAAAGCATCCTCCCTGGGTGAAAAACCCAATTTCTTCCTGAAAGCATTTCGCTCCAAGCGTAAAATCAATTTTGTCTCTTTGAAAGCATTCGCTCCAAGCGTAGAACCATTTTCTTTCTGAAAGCATCCGCCCCGAGCGTAGAAATCTGAGAAGTACCAAAGCCTATTCCATCTGAAGACCCCTGAGGCATCTCTTCCATGTCACAACCCCTGGGTATCTGATCTTTCCGAAAATCCAATATTCACAAAATCATCTCCTTCATTCTTCTTTCTCTCCAATCAATTTGTGGGCCAGTCAAAATGTGTTGTCTGTTCATCTTTGACATTCGCGCAACAAGCACGCTCTGCCAAAGAGGGGCATCTGTAGACACCCCATTTTGACCGTGCCCTAAACCATCCAATTTATTGTAAACCCCCATCAAGTGAGTGAGTTAGGGTCTCAAACTTCTCCCTAGGCTAGCTTAAGGTCCCAGCTAGGCCCCTGCAAAATTTCATCGAAATCCGAGCCCGTTTGCCTAGCGAACGAGTCAAGCAAGGTCGTAGTGCAAGTTCAAAAAAGGGGGGTGAATGCATCCTGAGAGGGGGGCGAAACTATCTTGGAAGAGGCCGATCAGGTGTCGAATAAGACACGATTGATCCGCACGCTAATCAAATTTCGCGCAACCGCGCGCCAATCACAAATGGTAGTGCCAATATCCTCACCTGAAAATGCTTATAAATCTAGTTTTATCTCATTTTCTGAAAAAAAAATCCGAAAGGAAGAAAGGAGAGAAAAATTCGCAGAGAGAGAGAAACCCATTTTCTCCGATCTTCTTCTCCGATCGATCCTCCTGGAGATCCGATTTAATCCGAGTTAATTCGTTTCTCTCCGAATCATCCAGTGTTCCTTTTTCTTTCATTCTATTCTTTTCAAGCTTTTAAACCCTAGATCTGTCCTAAAAACCCTAGAAGAAAAAAAAATTTCATTTCAGAAAGAGAGAAAGTAGATCTCGTTTTTTTTTAAACCCTAACTTCGTTCATCCTTTCCGATCATCTTCTCCGGTGGACATCTGGCGAGATTCCGATCATCGTACCGGCCTAATTCTTCTTCTTCAACTAGATTTTCTAGTTTTCCTTAGTTTTCTTCTTCTTTTTTCCTCTTATTTTGATTCCTAGCACTATAGAAATCCTAAATCTCAGTTGAAATTTCTATTCTTAAGTTTTTAAAACCCTAACTCCATTAAAATCCTTAGATATGTGCTGTGTTAGTTCATATATTCATTCAAATCATAGATCTTTGACATTTTACCTTATTAAACCCTAGATCCAATCGTTCATACTTAAATTCTGTAAATTTCAAGTTCTGTCTGTAAGATTTTCTTTTCATACGAAATTCTTTGAATCTCTGGTCATGATCTATTCGTTTGGAGCCTACGATGATGTGTGAGATCAGATAAAGCACTTTTATAGAAGAGCTTGAAAAAAAAAAAAAAGAGAGAAGGAGAAGGTGTTTATTAATCTCAGCAATTTTCTCGGAGAGGTGATTCCCGACAGGTACATCAACATAGATAAAAGGTATTTTCCTGTAGTTTTGTTATTTCTTTTGTTTTACTCTTGTTTAATTTCTGAGATGTAGATTTTTATGTTGCTCATATTGTTGTCTCATATGAATTTGTATTTGCTATGGTTGAATTTTCTTTAGTTTATCGTTGGCTTGTACACTTATAAGATAAAATAAATAAATGTATAAGAACTCTGTACATCTCTTCTGGTATATAATTTTGGATTTCTGTTATGGGAGTACGTAATTTGGTTGATTCTAGGAAGGGTTTATGAAATTCATTTTCTTGTCGTTTCGGAAATAAGCTGGTTAGTTATACAATGTATTAAGAACTATTATCCTTGACTAAAATGAATATTCATCGTGCGAGCTTGCTATTAGTTGCCAAATAGTTTTTTTTTTTTTTAAAAAAAAGTTTTCTCAAGAAGTTTTATTTTTTTGTTAGTCTGCTGATGTTCAGATTTATGTCTGTTGTTATGATTTTAGTACAAAAATTGATTCAAATTCCTATTGTCTATAACACTTTCTGAGTAGAAATTCATTCTAAATTTTTTTTTTTTTGTGTGTGCTAATGTTATTGAATAATTCAATAGAAACAGGGTATAGTGATATAATAGTGAGAATAAGATGTTATAAAGGTCATTTCTTTACAGGTTTACCTCATCATATGCTGGTCATTATACAACTATTATTTATCATTTTCTCTTAATTCTCAATGCTTACTTGAATATCATAAAAGAACCTGAATATATGAGAATCTTTTGATAGATCTTTACCCTTATGTATAGTTGTAGATGGATGTAATATTTTTTTTTGTCATAGTATAGTTTCCTTATAGATGATTCCAGAGCAGTGTCAATGTGAATAAATTCAGAATCAGATTTCTAAGTTATACATGTAATCATATGTATATTGATTTTTATGAAAAAAAAAGAAAAGAAAAGAAAAGAGAAAGAGTACAGGTTCTTTCAATTTTTCTTAAGAGAGTTTATAGTAAATTCCATTCTTTAGTTGCTATTCTAATTGGAATTCCCTTTTGAATTTTGGCGTGCATGCCCTGATGACATGAATATGCCATCATTTTTTTGAATGGAACCTTGTTTCGAAAATAGTTAGGGGTTTTCTCTTTCATGCTTTTAGAGTAAATATATTTAACAGTTGCTCCTAATTCATGGGGTTTGTCAGAAAAAAGATATGGGTATGGGCATAGTCTTGATTCACTAATTGTATTGAATTGGATTTATTCTTATGTTGTTGTTTTCAAATTAATTACATTGAGTGTAAAGGAATTGAAATTATCCTCAGCTGGCTAATTGCAAAATAAGAAATAAGATGGTTTTTTATATTAAGGATAATGTTGGTTTCTTTAAGCTCCAATACCTGACACTGTTTGGTTGTGCTAAACTAGTCGGTTCTGTTAGTTGTTTTGTTTTGGATCATTTGGGAATTTGAGGTAGCTATAGAACTATGAATGTCCAACTCTGTATGTTCACATCACTAAATGATAGTAAGGCTATTCATTTTATCAGTTTCTCCCATTAAATTGACTATTCTGGTTCATTTATTTTTATTCTTTGTGAAATCATGGCAAGTTATTAATGGATATCTCTATAGGGAGGTATAGTGCAAGGCAATATAATTTCTTAATGATAGTGATGTTCATATCAGTGATGTTCATATCAGTGTTCTATTTCTGGTTCCAATTTTGTAAATTAATCGATTTCAATGGTGTCATAAGATAGAATAATTGCTTTGTTTTAACCAATATTCGGTCACCCATTTTTAGATACCCATAGCAATTTCGATTGGTTGTTTTAAAATACCCATAACCAATGCATAACCAGTGCCTAACCTGTCCAGTACCTATCCAGCCCATATATCAATGTGATTTGGATCCGGATCCAATTTTCTTTTGACCCAGATTTCTCGTATTGGCAGTCCATGTAACATTGGGATTTAGATCCATTTCAAAACCCCGTAAATTTCTTCTTTTCTACCTCATAGATGTGATCAGAGAGAAATTGGTTAGTGCAAATTTGAAGAAGAGGGGGTATTCATAAGATTGCTCTATTGTGTGGACTGACCTTTAGTGGCTTATAATAGTAACCCTCCCTCTCTTGATAATGTCAATCCTTTCATCTACGTAGCAGCCTTATTCCAACTGTTATGTCATAGAGATGTCCATAGCACCTCCTTCGTATTGGCAGCCACCTCACTATTTTAATATGCACGGTCCCCTTATAATTGTGATTGTGGCAACCATCTTTTTACTTTACTAATGGACATGATGACATCTCTTATTTATGCCCTGTATTGACACTGGTTTGGTTCAGTTTCTGCACATTTCTGCTCTATTGTGACATTGGTTTAGCTCATTTTATGTATATTTCTACCCTGTTGTGGCATTGGTTTGATACATAATACAAGTTCATAATTCAGCCCATATTTTAGCCCTGTTTTGCACAGCCCCATGCCCCATTTAATATATATAGCCCACTTATCACTTGGGTGCTTATATTCCTCACCTTATTTTGATATGTGTAGCCCACTCACCTTCTTATTTTGACAGCCACTACTTTGAGCGAAACATATGTAATGCATTTCTTTGACATATGTAATGCATTGTATGATGGGTTTAAATTAAGTGGTTATTTGTATATAGGGCATTACAATGCTATTATGTGTTAGCCTCGAATAGAATTTTTGTTTCATTTCTTTTAGGGAAGAATACATCATAGTCTGTTTTGCCTCATTAATTGATAGGAACTAATCTCAGCCCAAATTTTAATATTCTTAGCTGGGAAACATACATTTCTTTTTTATATTTTGCCATAACCCAGTCTAATTACATATCTATCAATGAGTGCAATCATTTTTAGTCCATTCCTCAAATTCTGAAAATACATGAGATCATATTGCCTACTAATGTGAACCTATACAAATTGATGACATAATAAAACCAGCAGTTTAATGATGTGACATCATCATATTTGAATTGGATGTTGGTTACCATTGATTTCTCTATGTTTGAGTCTCAAAAATTTTGTTCATTGCTTACTGAGTATTATTGTAAAACTGCTGCCCATAGGTTTGGTCTGCAAGCACATAGATGTTGTCCATTTTTGCTCAATGCTTGCTGTCCATTTTTTGTGTATAACTGCTGCCCATAGATTTGGTTCACACGCACATAGATGTTGTCCATTTTTTGCTCACTGCTTGCTGTCCATTATTGTGTATAATTGCTGCATGTTGGTTCATTCACAAGCACATGGCTGTTGTCCATTTTTGTTCACTGCTTGCTGTCCATTATTGTGTATAATTGCTGCATGTTGGTTCATTTCACAAGCACATAATTGATGTCCACTTTTGTTCACTGCTTGCTTTCCATTATTGTGTATAATTGCTGCCTGTTGGTTCATTTCACAAGCACATAATTAATGACCACTGTTGTTCATTGTTTGCCATTCTAATGTATGTTTCAAATGGAGGAAGTGTCACTGGAGGACTTTTGGGTGCTGCACTAACTCGGGTTTTGGGCGCCGCAAAGGACTGTTTCAATAACTTAACTTTGTTGATAGTTCTGTGTAATTTCAACTCCTTGCTACCTTTGCCATTCCTCGGTCTCCTTCCTAAAGACAACCTAGATGCCGCATCAGGAGGGAGTGTAGATACAGAGACAAGGTTGAATTGAGGTAGGGCGATGAAGGCACTAGCCCAAGCCCATCATTAGGGGACTTGCTCAGTCCAAGTAGCACTCCCCTCTTTACTTAAAAGACTTGCCCAGTCTTTTAGGTTTGTATCCCTTGTACATTAGGAGCCTTATCATTGCAAGGGCAATGATCATTTAGAGCCCAACCATTTTAGGGAGACAAGATATGTCTCACGAAAACATAATCAAATCCTTAGGAGACAAGCTTTGTCTCATTAGCGAGTCATACATAGGAGACTATCCAAGTCTCAAATAGAACACCTCCTTTAGGTTAAGGACCGACTTGGTTTGTTAAGAACCATTTTCTTTTTATCATTGCAAGGGTAATGGAGCCCATCTCTGTGATTAGGAGACTGGCTTAGTCTCACTAGCGTCATTTCTTTATCCCTTCTTCTTTTAGGAGAGTAACCTAGTCTCATTAGTACTCCTCTCTTAGGGCTGTGCACTAGGAGTCAATCCTTTTCTAATTTCAGAGTCAGTCTTTAGCATAGGAGTCTATCCTTAGCTAGAGAGTCAGTCTTTCAGTTGTAGGAGTTAGTCTTATCATCATAGGGGTTAGGATTCTATCCAACCTCTCGTCAAATCATGTGATTTTTATCCGCTCCTGCAAGGTATAGGATGCTGTCCAACCCTTGCAGAGTTGTTATTTTGTCATTTTCCCCCGCAAAGCATAGGATGCTGTCCAACCTTTGCGGGATATCAGGAGTCTGTCCTGCCTTCATGATGATAGGATTATGTCATCTTGTGTAAAAAAACAACAAAAACATTTCAAAAACACTTGAAAATTCAAAAAACATCCGAAAAAACAAAAAAAAAATAAAAAATCTTGAGTCATTTAGGAGTAGCTAGGAAAATCTGTTTCCGAACTACGTTGGCTTGATCCTCTTCCACGAGGTACGTAGTGCAGCTTGGGATCCACATCCCAAGTCCAGCCAAACTTTTAAAAATAAACATTTCAAACTTTTCAAAAATACAAAAATTCTTCAAAACCTTTTTCAAAAGGATCTTCCCCTAGAGTTAGGATTTTGTCCTAGACATTTAGGGTGTTTTAGAGTTAGGAGTCTGTCCTGATTTGTTGATATGGTGTGTCCTGTCGTGTGAGTGTCCCTAGAGTTAGGAGGCCTCAAGTCGATCGGTTAGACATTCAGTCGAACCGATGGCTAGACTAGGAAGCATATAGTCAGCCCATGGTTTTCCTTAGGTTGCACAGCCTAGATACACGTAGGATGTAGGGCCCACCTGCATTAGCTTAAGACTAATCAACCTGCATTAGTTAGGGCATATAGAGTCCTAAAAATTACAATTCACCTGAACTTAAGCAATCGTACAAAAAAGCTTTAAAAATCAGTCGAGTCTAGTGGATCGATTTTAGGATAGCAGTTCTAGATGGTTAGGCATCGTAGTTTAGCATAGGGCATCGAACTACGTTGACTCTGATTCTTCCCGAGGCTGGGATACGTAGAGCAGCTGGGATGGACGGCCATCTTGGTCCGAGTCAGGTCGCATTAGAGTTAGGACTCATTTTTGTCCAGTCAGGTATAGAGTTGATTTGTGTTGTATGTTTTTGCTGTATTTTCTTACTTTCATGTACAGATCCTATACATTTAGCTGTAACATGCATGTGTTTGCACACCAGAACTTAGACACCCATTAGGCATGTCACTTATAACCTAGTTTTGCTTAGGTGACACATCTTTCATTTATTTTGTGTATGTGTTTAATTTTCATCTCTGAGACATGCATGATTAGGTAGACGTCTTCTCAGAGATATATGTTCCCATTTCATATGACTTTCGCTTAAAACTCTTCAAAATCAATAACAAATGGCATAAGAGACCAGGTGCTTGCACTTGGACGGATGAGGTGCTCTTTAGACCTTCCGAATTCGTAACCAGGCACGAACCCTCTTTTTATAATCTCTGGTTATCCGTTGCAACAGAGCATAGTATGGGATCCTTGGCCCACTTCCTTGGATGGCGACTCTTCTTTGTTTAAGGTACGCCTCGAATCTGGGCTAGTCCCCGAATCGAGAGGTTCTCACCTTTTATATCGCCACTCATGCTGTGAGAGGCACTTCTTTCGAGAGTTCCTTGGTAGAGCTCTCCATTCACGTGGATGATCCTGAGACTGTTAGCGCGTGGGGGCACGTCCCCTGCCACGTCGCTCTCGGATCGGGGTCCACACACGCCCTTATCGGGATCTCCTTTTTAATTTCAAAAATCAAACCATCACAGTCGACCAGCCCATGGCCATCGCCCGGCAAGGACAATCTGTTTGATTTAAATTTTAGGCGCAAACACTATCCGAGGTCGACCGACCTATGGGAGTCACCCACCCCAAACCATGATGGAATGTTTCTGTTACAACAGAAGCCATTCCGTGGTCACCCAGCTTACCCCGGTCGACCGACCCGCCTTTCGAATGCAAGTGCTGGATTTCTAGCATTGCTTCCGCGGTCGTCCGGGACACCCCCGGTCGACCGGCCCTGTTTGAAAATTCATTTTAACATATAAAAATCAGAAATTTTGGGCCATGGTCTTTGGGCTTTAGTCCTAGGTTTTCAAACATATTTTTGGGTATGTTAATGGTTTTCAAAGATATATAAAGTTAAGTATGAAAACCATTTGAAAACCTATTGAAAGTGCATTTAACATAAAATCAAGAGGACTCTAAATACAATCTAAAAGAAAAAACCTTGAGTCCTCCTGGAATGTGTCTGCTCCTTAGCACTTTCTTGGACTCCCTCGCTTGTGAGTAAACTTTTTAAACTTGTTTTGGCTCTTGTGACTCCCTCCAATCTTCAATGCATGTTGAAAGGTACATGAAGTGTCATCATGGCATGTTCATCTCCAAGCTTCTTACTTGACACTTGATAGGCAACTTGTGGGATCTTCATCTTGAGCTTCTTGACTTGAACATCCTCCAAATGATGATGTCTTCACTGTGAGTGCAAGCTCTTTGATCGTTGAGTGTGTGGATCCACAAGCCATGTGTTGTGTTAAGTTGTGTAATGGCGATATAACATATCAAATTCCTGTATAGAGTACAGCACCTCAAAGCAACACATTAGTCCATAAATGCTAATCAATTTGGGTTTGCTAGCATCAAAACAAGAAGGTAAGGTGAATGTTTGAACCCATGGGAACCCTTGGGCTTACATTCTCCCCCTTTTTGATGATGGCAAACAAATTGATTAGGGAGTCAGGAAATATCTAGAAATAGCATAAACAATAGAGCAATGCTCCCCCTCACTATATACACAAGTGTAATGTGTGAAGTAAAGCATGTGGTGCATATACAATGGACTACCTAATCAATTCCCAAAATTCTCCCCCTTTTGGCAACAACAAAAAGGAAGGGATTTACAATTGAGAGTGCAAGTGGGGTGTCAAAGTGAATAATAACTCATATGGTATGACCTTTAAGCTTATATGATGCTTATAAAAAAGAAAACAAAAGTAAAATGCATGATAAGCCAAATTTTTTTAATTTTTTAATTTTTGATCTATAGATTCGCAAGTGTAAGCACAACTATGAGGGCAAGAGATCTTGTGAGCGCATCACAATGATCTATATAGACATGAATATAAAACCATTTGGCTCTTCCCCTATGTATTTGTCATTGGCCCTAGGTGAAACCTACGTGATAAGGCATAACAGGGTACTATGGTAGAAAAGGTGATTGGTTGAGAACACTTGGGCTACATTGCATGGCTTCTATGGATACATGATAAGATATCACATTAGAAGATGTGATATCCAGTCAAGACATGCTCCCCCTGACTATGTGCATAAAATCCATATGAAAGTTCAAGCACATAAGACCATTGATTTTAGTTTGACACCTTTTACCCTTTCAACATTTGCTCCATTTAGAAGAAGACAACAATTTGAATATGAATGGATGGTTATTAGATAAAGGATAATGAACTTGAAGTAAGTTTACATGGATTCAAGAATGAAGTAAAATAGTACACATCCATGTGTGGGACACGATCCCGCGAGGTGGGGCACGGCCCACCTCCCCCTCTTGATCTCTCGTACCCACGCGAATGGCATGTGCCTTTTACTATTTAATATAAATCATATTTTCCGTGAACTTGGGATCACTAAAGCAATCCGAATTTCACACAAAAGAGAATAATCAGAGTCGCCACCTAGGTAAGAGACCTAGGACCCATAAGTGACACTGTAATGATCTGCGGTCCCAGAAGTCTAGATTTGTTACCTGATTACGAGAATGGAAGGTATGAGGAATTATCACCACATGCACCATTCTTGCCCGATAATTCGGTCTTCAATTCCAAAGATTAACTCTCTTGAATTTCTTTTAAGATGCTCATTTAAACTCTTTTGATGTGATCTACGTGACACGTACCCTAAAATCTAATCTCAATGTGATTCCTAGATGCGTCTTTTGATTCTCTTAAATTGGTTTGATTCGATCTAGGTGAAAGTTTTTCTAGAATCTAATTTTGGAAAAAATCCTAAGTAATTTGATCAATTTGATTTAGGGTTTGAAAAGTGAGAAAGAAATAAACAAGATAAAACTCTAAAAATCCTACTGAAGTGTGTAGGGCCGACTCGTGCATGGAATGCCATCCCAACATCCAAGCTGCCTACGTACCCACGCCTCACTGGGATCAGAGTCGACATAGTTCGATGGCCTAAGCTAAGCTACATGCCTAAGAAATCTAGGACACCGATCTAGACTTGATGGATTGTTTCAACAGTTTAAGAAAGATCATTTAGTTGAAGTTGAGTAAATTTTATTAGCTTAGGACTTCATCTAAAATGCTATATGGTCCTATCGAAATGCAAGACACTCCTTAGACTAATGCAAGTGGGTCTTACATCCTAGGTTAACTAGGCTTGTCCTATAGGGAAAGGGTTAACTAGTCAAACTAGTCTAAGACTCAGTTGCTATCAATAGCGACCGGCCGTGATGAGGCTGGACTCCTAACTCTAGGACACCCTAAAACTTAGAACATAACACGACTTAAGTGTTCATAATCAGCTCCAAGGGTTCCTACGAGGTGATACCGCAATCCAACGGTTCCAAAAATAACTCGAACATGGATTAATTCAACTCAATTCATTAAGTTGCGAATTTTTCAGTTCTTTAAAGGTTCCTAATATCTAGAATTTGGAAAAAATCTAAGACTCTAAGGGTTGACAAGATCTGTGCTTAGAATGCATTCATGGAAGGGAATCGTGCTTTTCATCTTTATACAATTTGGCACATAAGTTATAATATATTATTACTTGGCATATTCTCAGAATTTTCGTGGACAACGACCTCGAAGCCAACAACATATTATAATTTAAATGCTTAAACGGTTAAGGATTGATTGCAATTAGGATACGATTATGAATACAAACAGGATAAGGACATGTTGATGCCACGTCCAATAATATGGTCATCAAAGGCCGAAACTTTAGCAATCCTCTCATGGGCTGTTGTTGCTTAACTAAGAGTGGGACCCACTACTTTCACCGAACAACTATTCCAATAGAAATTGACGTTTAAAGCTTTGGTGAACCCCATCACTGTGATGTATATTATAAACATTTAGTGGGCCCCACTTTCTTAAGGTATAAGAGAGATAGAGCTTTAATCTAACGGTTTCATGACACCTTCCAAAAATAAGATAATGCCCATTCAAATTGCCTTGCTGTCATCATGCATGTATATCTATACCTGTTTATCATCTTTTGCATGCAAACAAATAAAAATAAAAATATAAGATAACCGACCTTGTACACTTGCCATGTAAAACAAGATTATATAAAGCAAGTTATTACTTCTTTCTTGGGAAAGAGTTAGAATGCCCATTATATCCCCCCATGCATATCTATACGAGGGGCTGATGTAATTCACGTCCACCCATAATTAAATCAAACATTTATATTGGTGGGCCCTTTCCTTCAAGCTTAGCTGAACATGTCTTCTCTCCCAAAATTTCTATTTTGCACATTAGTGGGCCCAATTTTCAAGTTTGAACGAACATGTCTTTCTCCCCTGTGACCGAGACATGTGGTTGGGCCCTTTCAAAAATTCCAATCCATATTTTGGCGTTTCACACCCTAGTGGACCCTCTTGTATCAAATTGGTCGAACTCCGTCAAACCGTTTCGGCTTTCCAAACCATTCAAATGATGGGTGATAATTGTGGCTTGTACCCTGTAAATCATCTTCATAGGGTGATCCAAATCGTCCAATTAATTGGGCTATGGTGCCAATTTAGCCGCGTGTCCCCTAATCATCTTTCTAAGTTGACCCGAGCCATCTAATTGGAGGACCACAACTCAAGTTGGTTGTGTTCCAAAGAATCCCCTTCCTATAACAGTCCAAACTGTTAGATTGATAAGCTACAATGTAAATTTGGGTGCGCCTCAATTGTTTTCATACAAATGATGAATCACAACGTGAATATGTTATACCCCAAAATCCATTTTCATAAGGTGATCCAACTGTTCAAGTTGCGAGTCAAACTAGTCCCACCCCGTAAATCATTTTCATTGCTTTCTAAAACTACCGCTTGGTGGGCCCTATTACATATTGACCGACACATATATGGACCCCTCATGTAAAGCGATTTTATTTATTGGATCCATATAAGTTCAAAACTCATGCTTTTTATTAAAACCAATGCAGGACACACTTGCTTGATCTAATCAAATAAAAATATTCGAAGCAGGCCTACCAAATGGGTCCCAATCTCCCTTTTGTTTGGATCTTTGCGAATAACCCTTCTCAACACTTGGCGAGAAAATGCAAATCATGACGGAAACGACCGAAAGGATTTAGAAAATATAAGAGACGGGCGCAGAAAGGAAAGATAATGGAAAAGACCGATAGAAAAATACTAACTTCTTTGTTGATTAAAATGGAGCAAAATGGGGATGTCTACATATGCCCCTCTTTGGTAGAGATGACACAGTCATCAAATACCAAAGCAAAAGTGACAACATAATTTTGTATAATTTTAATCAATAAATAACTCTCTACACAAAATGCAACCTAAATGCAAAATGCAAAATGCTTCCTAATGCAAGACCCTAGAAGAAGTCCTAGAACATAATCAAGATAATTTATTCTTACCACCATGAGCTGGGAGTTCTTAATAACGGAGAAATGAGTTCAATCTAAGAGCAAAGATCACGCAGCTTAGAATGAAAAATAATTATGATGCAGCGCCGTTTTCAAACAGGCACTGAGGAAATGAGATTCCACTTTTGAATAAAACGAGACATCGAGATAAAAGGCTGTATTTATACGGATTCGAAGGGAATGGGACACCGTAATTATAAAACAAGCTCTTTGATCGTTGAGTGTGTGGATCCGCAAGCCATGTGTTGTGTTGAGTTGTGTAATGGCGATATGACATATCAAATTCCTTTATAGATCATAACACCTCAAAGCAACACATTAGTCCATAAATGCTAATCAATTTGGGTTTGCTAGCATCAAAACAAGAAGGTAAGGTGAATGTTTGAACCCATGGGAACCCTTGGGCTTACATTCTCCCCCTTTTTGATGATGGCAAACAAATTGATTAGGGAGGCAGGAAATATCTAGAAATAGCATAAACAATAGAGCAATGCTCCCCCTCACTATATGCACAAGTGTAATGTGTGAAGTAAAGCATGTGGTGCATATACAATGGACTACCTAATCAATTCCCAAAATTCTCCCCCTTTTGGCAACAACAAAAAGGAAGGGATTTATAAGTGAGAGTGCAAGTGGGATGTCAAGGTGAATAATAACTCATATGGTATGACCTTTAAGCTTATATGATGCTTATAAAAAAGAAAACAAAAGTAAAATGCATGATAAGCCTATTTTTTTTATTTTTTTTATTTTTGATCTATAGATTCGCAAGTGTAAGCACAGCTATGAGGGCAAGAGATCTTGTGAGCACATCACAATGATCTATATAGACATGAATATAAAACCATTTGGCTCTTCCCCTATGTATTTGTCATTGGCCCTAGGTGAAACCTATGTGATAGGGCATAACAGGGTACTATGGTGGGAAAGGTGATTGATTGAGAACACTTGGGCTAAATTGCATGGCTTCTATGGATACATGATACGATATAAAGTTAGAAGATGTGATATCCAGTCAAGATATGCTCCCCCTGACTATGTGCATAAAATCCATATGACAGTTCAAGCACATAAGACCATTGATTTTAGTCTGACACCTTTTACCCATTCAACATTTGCTCCATTTAAAAGAAGATCACAATTTGAATATGAATAGATGGTTATTAGACAAAGGATAATGAACTTGAAGCAAGTTCAGTCTAATAAACACATGGATACAAGAATGAAGTAAAATAGTACACATCCATGGCAAACAAAAGATCATGTATATATATAGATAGAACAAAGTGAGGCTCCATATACATGAATCAAGATGGAAGAGACACACCCTCTCCACATCTTACCAAAATGTCAGAGATACAAAGATGGGTGTGAGAGCCTAGTGCTACTCATCACCTCTACAACAGATGAAACCAAATGAACTCTGAACACAACACCAAAATAAGAACATAAAGCTCCTATGTGCATTATCCAATACATCCATAAGTATGCCATATATGGCATATCCATCCACATATACATGAAACTAAAAGCCCCTCCTGGGCACCATCAACATTTATCGAAAAAATATAAAGCCCACATAGGGCACCATCCACAAACAGTCATAAAGCCCATACTGGGCATATACATTCAAACATAAAGCCCATACAGGGCATTAACAACATCCATGAAGAGAAAAATATAAGCATAGTTCAAAAAGGCCCATCCTGGGCAAGAAGAAGACTGAATAAAAAAATGATGATTAAGCAGCAACAAGATGTGACAAGCTCCACTGCATCTGCTGCCGAGAAGGTGCTGGCCATCTATCACCGAGGAGGAGGACCATAGTCACGAGGTGGAGTCCTGCTGTAGTTTCTGGGCCTCTGGCCCCTTTGGTAAGCCTGTAGCATCTTAGCATGCTGCTCAGCCCTAAGTCTCTTGTCCTCTCTCAGGAACTCCATCAGCTCTGAGTGACCAATGGCTCTCTGACTCTCAGCCGTCACAACGGTAGTATAGAGGTTGTCGAATCCAGTGGTGAGATTATCTAATCCAGTCCTCAAAGATCCAATATCTCTAACAATTTGCTCATAGTATCCAGTGGAGGGAGCCTGATGCTCCTGATCCTGTGCCTGCTCCTATGCCTCTCTCTGAGCCACTTCCTCGGCCTCTCTCATTGCCTCATCGATCTCATCACCACCAACTGCAGTGGGTCCAACTCCATTGCTGCCTGTTCCTCTGATACCCTTGATGTTCATCTGAACTATAGTAGTATGATTGAGTACAGGGTCAGGCTTTTTGGCAAATGCATCTGTCAGGTTCACTTTATGCAGTCTTAGGAGTTTAGAGATGAGCATCCCAAAAGGCAATCCTCCTTGTCCTCTAGTGATTGCCTCTTCCATGTATCCCAAAATGATGAAACCTAGATCCACTTGGATCTTCTTCATAATACAGTGATTCAAAATGGCTTCGAAAGGCTTTACGACATCAAAGTTTTCTACTCGAGGGGCGATGCTGTAAGCTACAATCTTATGAATTACCCTGACAGTGTCATTCATTTTACTAGCCTGGATGTTCAATTTATCTTTTGGAGGAGGAGGAACTCCTAATGTCTCATATACCGTTTCTCTTGGAAAGTGATTTTCTATTTCATCTTTACCCCAAAAGAATATCCTCCTACCTGCATTTGGAACATCAATTCAGTTGCACAATTGTGCCAGATTCAGCCCAAATTCTCCCTCAACGTAAGTGTGCATCACTACTCTCCCATGTGCCACGTCTAGATTCGCATAAAAATATCTAACTAATTTAGGATAAATCATAGAACTATATTCGAGAAAGATAATCCAACCTTGTGCAAAGAATAGCAAAGATAGATCGAAGGCTTGAAAGTCAAGAAATACAACTTTTCTTCCTAGAATGATGACTCCACCAACAAGAGCATTGTATCGATCTTGTGCCCGCTTGCTAAAGAAGTGTTCGTTGGGAAACACCTCTTCCAGCTCAGTTCTAGTCCTTTTTCCCTTTTGAGCGATTGTCTTCCTTGAGGATGCCATTCAGGGTTAGGGTTTTGACGAGAATAAAGGAATTGAGAAGAAACTAAAGGGATTTAGTGTAAGATGATAGAGAATGGATGGATAGGATGAAAAAGGTGAGGAATCAAAGGATTTTTGGAAGGAATAGACAGATATGTGAAGGAGAAGAGCTACGAAGTGATTTAATGGAAGAAACATAAGAAGGAAGATGAAAAATGAACAATGGCAGAAGAGGAATGGATCGAACTCACCTAACACCCTTAATCTTGAGGGATCTTGACCGAAAATAGCAAAGGAAACGAAAAAGAGTAAAAGTCCTAGGAGAGAAACGAGCCACGAAACTTAGAAAAATGGTCCACAGAAGGTCTTTAAAACCCAGTTTTCAACACCCGGGGTCGACCGGGTTCGAGCGGTCGCCCGCTGCGACCTACCTGTCCCTTTTTAATTTTTGCCTCGCGACCATTCGGGGTCGCTCGCAGAGGGTCGGTCGACCTCCGCGACTAACCTGTTTTTTTAAATTTTTGCAAGTTTATCCTACCGCGGTCGCCCTCCAAGGATCGGTCGACCGCCACACCCCTGTGTCTAATTTTTTAATATTTTTTAAGGGATTTTGTGGTCAATCTAATTTTCTCCTATTTTTCTCTCTTCTAAGAGATTATGATGAACTTATAACCATGATCCCTAGGCTATGTGAGGACATCTAAAAATCTATTTCTATTTTTCTTCCAATTTAGCTCATGTGAATGAATTTTCTCTTGGATGTTTCATGTGGATGTTCATTGATGAATTTTTGCTAGATTAAGAGAAAAGAATATGTTTGATCTATGTCTAGCAAAGTTTGACATGTTGATCTTTCTAATTGTGGGTGCTAAGTGCATATGTGTGTGTTTTTGTAGTTAGATGGATTTTTTAAATGGATATTCAATAAAGCACAAAATATAGTCAAAGATAAATATAACATTGTTTTACTTATAGACTATATCATGAATATAATGTGATCATTAAGCTCTATTGGCAAAGATACATTCTATTAAATCATGTATAATGATGTGTATCTAAGCTCAACTATGAAATGATATATCATTTAAGCACATGCAATCTAGATACAAGAAATCCAACATTGAAATATAGTATCTAGAGAGAAAATATATGATATAACAAATTAAGCTCAACCCATTACACTAACATATTCAATGAATAGTTTGAATGAAAAATTTTGAAACCCAAATCACTTTGGTTCCACTCAAGTTTGTTTGTGGGAGTGTATCTTTTCTTATCCAAACAAACTTGTTTGATTTCACAAATCTAAGCTTACACCTAGATTTGTGATGCCCTAATCTACCATAATAAGTACAAGAATAATATTTGGTAGATGAGGAATCAATAGAGCTACAAGAGTGAGAATATGAACATGTATGTTTGTCTTTGTCTTCTTGTAGTCTTTGATTTTTTATTGAGAGTTCTTCATAAACTAATTTAATCTCATTCAATTGATTTTTAAGACAATTTATTTGTTGAGATGAATTAGTTTTTAATTGTTCTTCATTTTCACAAACAAGTTTATATTTTTTATTTAATTCTATGTTCATATGTTTAAGGCTTTTATTCTCTTGTTCAAAGGTATTGCATCTTTGAATTAAGTCATCATTTTTATTTATCAAAATTTTGCTTAATTGACTTAATTTTTTATTCATTTTCAAACTTTCATTTACTTCCATTTTCAAATTATCTATTTGACTTTCCAAATCGAAAATTGAATGTTTGAAATAAATTTTATTTGAAAATGATTTTGTGAAGTCTCTTTTTGTCCACTGACAACATTTTTGTCATTTGAAAAGAGACAGATATTTTTCTCAAAATATTTTCTAATGTGGTCCAAATATCTTTTGCATTTATGCAAGTAGAAATTTTCTAAAAAATATTTGGAGTTAAACCACAACACAATAAAATCATTGCCTTTGAGTTTAAGGAAAATAGTTTTATATCATTTTTAGTACTTTTCCTTGAAATAAGATAACCCTTTTCAATGACATCTAACATGTCATAATCAATGAATTTGAGATAAGCTAAGATCTTTATTTTGTGTTTACAAGGCTTTTGTTTTCTTTCTCAAAGGCATTGCATTTTTTAATTAAGTCATCATTTTTATTTATCAAGATTTTGCTTAATTGATTTAATTTTTCATTTCTTTTCAAACTTTCATTTACTTCCAATTTGAAATTATCAATTTGATTTTCCAAATCTGAAATTGAATGTTTGAAAGAAATTTCATTTGTAAAAGATTTTCGTGAAGTATCTTTTTGTCAAAGGATTTTATCATTTGAAAAGAGACAAATATTTTTCTCATAAATATTTTTTAATGTGGTCCAAATATCTTCTGCATTTAAACATGTGAAAATTTTCTAAAAAATATTTGGAGTTAAACCACAACACAATAAAATCATTGCCTTTGAGTTCAAGGAAAATAATTTTAAATCATTTTTATTACATTTCCTTAGCAAAGAAAATCCATTTTCAATGACATTTAACATGTCATAATCTATGAATTTGAGATAGGCTAACATTTGCATTTTCTAAGCTCCATAATTCATTCTATAAAAAAGTGGAGGAATTAGAGTGGATCGACCCTTCTCAAAATCCATTTGGATTGTCACGGTTCTTTTCTCTTGTAGATTTTGAAATTAAAATATCTCTTTAAGAGCCTAAGCTCTGAGACCAAATGAAATGCAAGTGTGACAACCCAAGAGGGGGGGTGAATTGGTCAATTAAAAATTCTTGGCTTAATTATGTGGATTATTAAAATTAATTTTCTAATTAAGCATTCATTAGTCTAACCCTTGTTCAAATAATCAATATAATGGGAGTTAGGGTTTAGATATTACTTTATGCTTATTTGCTTTAGCCCTTGTTCAATAAAACATAAATACAAGTAAAGGGTAGAGATTACCAATCACCAAATGTGCAAAGGAAGGGAGAGGAATAAGCAACCACAAGGCACAAGATTTATAGTGGTTCAGTCTATCACAAGACCCAATCCACTCTTCCAAGTTGATCTCCTTGGGCACTCCACTAAAGTTGAGATTCTTCAATGGCGAATCTCCAAGTCGTACATCCAACTCCTCCAACTTCAAAGGGAACAAACCCTTTCTGCACAAAGCCTTGCGAGGGCACACTCCCTCTTACAATCGATTCTCCTTTCTTACCGGGTTGAATCGTAGACCCTCAATACAAATGAAGAAAACAAAAAATAAAACTCTCTTTTTGCCTCTTGATAGGTGGATTACAAACTCTTAAGCTCACAAACACTCTAAGGAAAGATACAAATGTAACGCTTATGGAGTTCCTCTTGATAGAATGTAAAAATATAAGTTCAAAGAGGTAAAACCTTTGTTATGAAAGTTTAAGCTCAAAAGGATAGGACTTGATCTTGCAAAAGGTTCAAAAGCTTGCTTAGATAGGTTTAGATAGTATATATATAGCCCATTTGAAAATATGACCGTTTGGGGGTAAAACTGTAAAAAACTGGTTTGAAAAAGTCTAGCCTTGCAAGCCCCAACGGCTAGTTTGCCAAACTGGTGCGGTCAACCGAGCTACGGCGGTCGCCCGCCCTTATCGGGCTCCCTTTTTAATTTTCAAATTTCTTACCGTCGCGGTCGACCAGCCAATGGCAGTCGCCCGGCGAGGGCTACCTGTTTGATTAAAAACTTCGCTCAAAAACCTATCCGAGGTCGAGCGCCCCATGGCGGTCGTCCGCCCAAACCATGCTGGAATGGTTCTGTTTCAACAGAATGATTTCTGTCGTCGCCCGGCTCACCCCGGTCGATCGGCCCGCTATTTGAAGCCAAGTGCTAGATTTTCAGCCTTGCTTCCGCGGTCTCCTGGAAAACTTCAGTCGACCGACCCTGTATAAAATTCCTTTTTAACTTGTAAAAATTAGGGGCTTTGGGCCATGGTCTTTGGGCTTTAGTCCTAGGTTTTCAACCACACTTTTGGGTGTGTGTATGATTTTCAAAGATATAAAAAGTTAAGTATGAAAATCATTTGAAAACCTATTAAAAGTGCAATCTACATAAAATCAAGAGGACTCCAAATACATTCTAAAAGTGTATACCACGAGTTTTCTTGGAATATCTTTGCTCGTTGGCACTTTCTTGGATTTCTTTGACTTGTGAGTGAACATCTTGAACTTGACTTGGCTCTTGTGACTCCCTCCAATCTTCAAGACATGTTGAGAGGTACATGAGGTGTCACCATGTTGGTTCATCTCCAAGCTTCTTCTTGACACTTCCTAGGGAACTTGTGGGATCTTCATCTCGAGCTTCTTGACTTGAACATCTCCAAATGGTGATGTCTTCACTATGAGTGCAAACTCCTTGATCATTGTGTGTGTGGATCCACAAGCCATGTGTTGAGATGAGTTGTGTAATGACGATTGACATGCGAAATTCCTGTATAGAACACAACACCTCAAAGCAACACATTAGTCCATAAATGCTAATCAATTTGGGTTTACTAGCATCAAAATAAGTAGGTAAGGTGAATGATTGAACTCATGGGAACCATTGGGCTTATAGTACTAAAAGTTAAATATGTGTGATATGTTACTTGTGATTGACACTTTTTTGTCCTTAGGTAGCAAAGTTGGAAACCCATGCTCATGGATTCATAGTCCCTGAGGAGCAAGGAGGTATGGGATTCTAGTTCTTTGCAGACCTTAGTAATTCCTGGTTGGGGTTGAGGTTGGACACCTCCTTCTATATACAACTAGCATCTATCTTACCTATATGCACGAGATGTGGAGTGACTTATCTCAATCACTTGGGTAGTGGACCCTAAGCAAGATAGAATGGTTATGACAATAATATTGCATACTGAGCAGGATCACATTAGAATAGCTTGTGGACATGAGACAATTGACCTATTCTACCAGACAGGACCCTTTACATGTCCTTTAACTTGAGGGGTCATATTGGTCTATTGGTGAGTCTCTTATTTTTGGTCTATCTAACCGTGATTTCTTAGAGTCGCCAGAGGGTAGTACTTGAGTGTTTATAAACCTTCAAGATTAATAGTGATACCCGACATGGAATTCTCCACCTATTTTATAGGATAACATCTACGGTTTTGGTCAGAGCAGTAGGCATAGAAAAATACCTGGCAAGGTGGATTTGATAAAGTGTTTATCAAAAGGAATTAACAAAATAAGTTTTGAAATGGTTTTAGCGAATGCATTGCGGGCCGACACTACTTGACTGAAAGGTATACCATGAGTGAGCCCAGGGGGTAGTAGATGCCCATCCCCCGTAGGACTCAACTCGGTAGCTGTGGACTTGGAGAAAGGACATACACATTTGATGTGATTAGGGGTATGATGATTTGACGGTTATCTTCAGGATTATGTCTCGATGGAGGTCACTGACTCAATGCGATTATAGCATTAGCTACGGAGCAATAATCGCAGTGGGGACCTCTTATGGGTTCTGTAGGATCTACCGTTAAATTCCTACTATAATTCCACTCACTACTCGATTGACCTATTATAATCTATTAGATAGAGGTTCCGCATTTATTTGGTTGCTCACACAAACTAGTTTCGTGGCATTGGATGCATTGAAAGGATATACACAATGTATATATTGTATATGCAATTGGGAATATCAAAATGGTTAAGTATTAACCATAAGGGTATTTTGGGAATATCAACAATTATATTGGAGCTTTAATCCTATTGGATATGATTAGATTGCATTAATTTAATTGAGAATTAAATATGAAATGCAATGAGAATTTGAAATGGATAAGTGGACCCACATGGGACTGTAGACACCCCATTTTGACCAGGCCCTAAAGTTCCTAAAATAGAGTCGAGGTCTCGAAGTTGAAGAAATTCTTGAAAAGTGGACCCAAAATGAGAAGAAGGCTTGAGTTTTTGAGCATCTTATTGCGCATATTCGTGGGTACAAAGTCCCCAGGAGATTGTTAGTGTTCTCAGGGATACCCCTGCAAAATTTCATGGCAATCAGACGAAAAATGTAAAATAAGACAAGCAGAGATAGTGTGAGTATCAAAATGCAAAATAAGGGATTTCTGTTGGTAGAAAGGTGATTTGCCAACTTTAGAGGGGTGATGTTGTAATTCTGGTTTTGCTTTTGCTGCAAGCATCCCTTAATGGCCCTTGGATCAAATCAAGGGGTTAGGATCATTTAGAGAGAGGAGAATCTTTGCCCTGTTTTCTACTTGGACCACCCCCATATTGGCCAAATAAATAACCATATATACACTACAAGGGGGGCTATACGAGGCAAGAATAGAGGGGGGATTTATCATCTTCCTTTATATTCGTCGAATTAGGGCAAAGAAGGAAAGGAGGGGGGGTTTTCTCATTAGAGAAAAAGCAGAGAAAGAGAGGGAGAGAAGCTGAGAAGAGGGGATCGGATCTCCGACCGTTCCTCAGCCATTTTCGGGTCAAGATTTTGTCATCCACCCAGAGCCATCATCCACCACCACCCTTTTCTTCAACCTTTTAAACCCACAACCTCTGCAACTCCGACCAAGCTCCATTGATTCCGACAATCTTGCCGGAATCCGATCATCTTATTCACCTCTCCCCCATTATTACCCTCAAAACCCTAATCATTAAAACCCCAACTACCAAACCCACTTTCAAAACCCCATTTCTCCACTAACAGATCCCATCCATTCCAGCCATTTCCACCGTCACTATCTCCTTCCTCCAACCACCACCTCCGGTAAGGCCATCTCCATTAATCCCGGCCGGACCACCACCATCATCACTTCAAACTCTCTTCATTTCTACCCCAATCAGAACCCATCTTCTTCCTCATCCCCAAGAAAGAAACAGAGAGAGAGAGAGAGAGAGAGAAAAGAGAGCCGAGAGAGAGTTTTCCCCAATTTAAAACCCTAACCCATGTACTTTCTTCTCCGGCTGAGAATTCCGGCGGATCTTCATCGATCTTCATCAAATCGGGCCGAAATTATAGATCCCTCATTATTTTCGCCATAATCTCTCATTTATCCCTTTGGCCTCACTAATTACCCTTTTATCATTAGATCTGATCTAATTCCATCTAAGAAGTTGTGGAGAGAGATAGAAAGAGAGAATATGAGAGAGGAGAAGAAGAGTTGTTCAGTCTTATCACCAATTTGGAGCTCGGCTGGAGTTAAATTTCAAAGAGGTAAAGATAGACGAAGGTAATATTCATTAAAACCCTACTGCATTTTATTATTCTTCTTTTAATTTGTGGATATTCTTTTGATGTTGTGTGAGTCTAATTGAGGTTTGGATCTGCGATGATCTTTCCAATATCTGGAGTTATTTTCCTCAAATGTCTGCGATGATGTACAATTACCATTTCTGCTAGATCTAGGGTTGTTATTTCATGGTCTGGAATTGTTGTACTTTGAGGTTCATTCGGTGATCTATGGTCATGTATTACCAGGAATCTGCTATGCTTCCTTCATAATTTGTAGAAATACGGCCATGATTTTATGATTTGCATTCATGCTGTTATTTGTAATGTTTATTTGGTGATATAACGAATGTGATTTCATTTAAGAAATTGAGATAATTCATAACCCTTTCATTGTTGTTCATTCGAAGAGTAAGATTATTGATTAGCTTGGAATTTATGGAAATTCTTTTATGATTTATGTTGATTTTCTTAGACATTACCTTGTTGGAATATGAGATTACAATTTTGTTTGAAGTCTGTAGTGATTCTTCATAAACAGTAGTAATTCTCTCAATGAACACTCAGTGATACATGTTGAACTCACATAAATTCATTCACAATATAGTGGTTCCTCATTATTGTTCGTTCAATGGTGCATGATCATTAGTATAATCTGTATGTTTGGATGTTGATGTTGGAATTGCCATTTTAATAGTCACTCTAGAACATTATGAGTCATTTCATAAGGCCCTAGATGACTCTATTCCTTGCCCTGTCCGCAGGATTATGAGAATGTGGAGTTGTTATTTTTAGATGCCGTATTTTGTTGTCATAAGTGAAAAGTTCAGTGGTCTTTTAAATGACTTTAATGGAATCTCTTAAACCCAAGTTATCCTCAGTGCAACTTCTATAGCAAGTCATATTCATTAAGGTTGAATAAATGCAAATGTGCTATTTGTAAATTCTGAGATGAATCTCTGAACACAATTATCAATTCGTTATTTACAAATATTCAGATGAAACTGTATGATTGCAATAACAAATAGGCACGTTATATTCTTCATGCTAGACATATAGATTGAAGCCATATCAGCATGTTGGTTTGTGATTGTATGAATGGTTAAAATTGTTAATGTTTCTATGGAGATATATATATATATATATATATATATATATATATATATATATATATATATAGAGGAAAGTGAAGCTACACCGCCGGTGTAGCTAACTTAGCTACACCGCCGGCCTAAAATACAATGGGCCCACATTGTTTTGGTGATCCAAAGAATTCATTTGATTGGCCCTCACATGGATAGGGCGTCCACCAAAAATCAGCTCCATAGGATCATCCCAACCCTACGATTTGTGCAGGCAAAAATGAACGTGTAAAAACCTTCACAAATTTGTCCATTTTTGCCTCCACAGTTTGAAGGGTTGGGATGATCCTATGGAGCTGATTTTTGGTGGACACCCTATCTATGTGAGGGCCAATCAAATGAATTCTTTGGATCACCAAAACAATGTGGGCCCATTGTATTTTAGGCCGGCGGTGTAGCTAAGTTAGCTACACCGGCGGTGTAGCTTCACTTTCCTCATATATATATATAGAAAGGTAAATCATGAGGACCCGTGTGGGGAGCTACTTAGGTGTTTGCTTTCTATGGATCACAGTCTCTCTCCTCTCTTGCTCATCCGTCATTCCTTCCTTCATTGAGTTAAAAAAAGGGAAGTGTATCACGCAGATCTATTTTGTCTATTTTTTATGGATCCCATATTTTCTCTTTTGGTCATTATAGAAAACATTCCATGTCTTCACTCCCTCAAGCTACTTGTTTCACCATCTCCAGATCTTTCGTCTTATTCTAAACCTAGCTTTGACCTAGAAATTTGGGATCGCTTTCATCATGAAAGATTGCTAAGAGCCCAGAAGTGGGGAATGAGGGCTGCTAGTTTTCTGAGGTGTATCACTTGAGCCAAAAAAGATTTTCTGTTCACTATGGATTGGAAGGCATCTACATTTCTAGTAAGAGGTGAACAAGAAAATTTGAAATAACCCAATAGGTAGAAATCCATTCTTTTGATATTGACTGCAATATGGAAAACCTCCTGTGTGTTCGGATAAAGAATGTTTCTCTAGCACATATACTATATGTTCTAGATGTTATAGTTTTCATCTTTGAGGAAGTACATAAAGCTGAGTCAACCTATAGGCTAGGAGTCAGCCCCATAGATAGGAATTTGTCCTCTAGTTTTAAGAGCCAGTCTTTCAGGAGTCTGTCTTACTGTCATAGAATCATAGGAGTCTGTCCTATTGTCATAGGGAGCTAGGATTTCGTCAAACCTTTCATAAAGTCATAGGATTCTGTCCAATCCTTGTAAGGTATAGGATTCTGTCCAACCCTTTCAGAGTTAGGATTCTATCCTACCTTTCACCAAGTTCTGGAATTTTGTCCAGCCCCTGCAAAGCATAGGATTCAGTCCAACCTTTGCACGATACAGGAGTCTGTCCTACCCTTATGATGATAGGAGTTTGTCCTTTTCCTTTTAGGAGTCTGTCCATTTAGTTTAGGAATCTGTCCTCTTGAGTCAAAAACATCTGAAAAGTCATGAGTCGTTATGAGAATAGTTAGGAAAGTCTGTTCTGAACTACGGATGGCTTGATCCCTAGCTGAGGGGTACGTAGGCAGCTCAAGCTTGCAGCTAGCATCCTGAGTTTAGTCACAACTTCAAAAACTTCCATAGTTTCAAAACCTTTCAAAATAAACATTCAAACCTTCCAAAAATACAAAAAATATTTCAAACAAATCTTTTACACCGGTTTTCGAAAAGATCTTCCCCTAGAGTTAGGAGTATGTCCTAGATATTTGGGGTGTCTTAGAGTTAGTAGTCTATCCTAGTTATGTTGATGCGTTGCTATGTCTTGTCGTGTGAGTGTCTCTAGAGTTAGGAGGGCTCGAGTCATGGTCGGTTAGACACTTAGTCGACCCGATGGCTAGACTAGAAAACACTTAGTTTGCCCATGGTTTTTCTTAGGACACACAGCCTAGTTACACATAGGATATAGGAACCACCTGCATTAGCTTAAGGCTAACCAACTTGCATTTAGTTAGGGCATATAGAGAGTCCTAAAAATTACAATTCACTTGAACTTAAGCAATCGTAGAAGAAGCTTTAAAAACTAGTCGGGTCTAATTGATCGAGTCTAGGATAGCGGTCTTAGATTTTTAGGCATCGTAGCTTAGAATAGGTCACCAAACTACGTCGACTCTGATTCTTCCCGAGGCCGAGATGGCGGCTACAAATGGAAAAAAATCAAAAATGGGTTTGATGGTGGTTGGATGGAGGAGAAGAGATAGGGTTTGAACTTTGGAAGTGGTGGAGGCGATATAGGCCGAGAAAGCTGCAAATCCCTAACATTTCCTTGCTCTTTGCCTCTCTTATTTTCTTGCTGATGAAGATACCTCCCCCAAAATCCTAATCGAGTGGCTTATTTAAAGGGAAATGATAACTTCACACCCTCCATTCCTCCTTTGGACAACAACCCCACTAATGAATTTATGACTACTCTTTTGCATGAGGGGGGGGGGGGGGGGGCGGCTGGGCAAAATAGACCCAAAGGGAAATGATATATTTGACCCCCTTTTTCCCTCATGGGTAACCCCCATCTCATGTAAAGGAAATGATAAATTTGCACCCCTTATCCTTGCCCTGGACAGCCCCTACTTGTGGGACCAGATCCCGCGAGAGGGTTGCGAGCGCGCAATGCGCTACACTCTCTCTTGGTCTCTCGTACCCACGCGATTGGCGTGTACTTTTTATTATTGATTTTAATTACCCAACCAAGCAGGCAGCAACCAAGCAATATGGTGCAAACAAACGTGCAACCCAGTACCCATAAGGGCAGGGGTAAGCCGCCGAGCCTAGCAAGGTGTGATTTAATTCATCTTTTCCGTGAACTTGGGATCACTATGGCAATCCGAATTCCATGCAAAAGAGAGTGACAGAGTCGCCACCTAGATGAGAGATGTAGGACCCATAATTGACCAGAAATCTAGACTCGTTACCTGGTTACGAGAATGGGTGAACCCACATGAGCTCCATCTTTGCGGGTGATGAACACATTTATGTGTGAATGGTAGTGGTAGAAAGCATGCATATTTTATGTTTAAAAGCGGTGCTACTAAGGTATTTTGTGTATTTTTTGTGTTTCAGGGATATTTCAAGAATTCCGAGGAACATAAGCTATGGAGATCAAAAATCAAAGGAAAGCAACCAATTTCCAAGATAGTCTGAAATTTCAAGATACTTTGTTGGCCGAGTTTAAGATGCTTTAGTTGGGGTGAATTTAACGATTTTGATTATATTATTGGAGTTATTTAAGGGGCGCCAACAAGTAACATTGCAGCCTAACAATTGGATGATTTTGATCATCTCACGAAAATGATTTTTGGGGCCACATCTAATTCATATGTTGACCCATTAATTGGATGATTGAGATCAGCCCATAAAAGGATTTAAGGGGTGCAATCAACATTTATGTTATGGCCTAGTTAAATGGATAGCCCTGATTAGATTATGCATCTAATTTAGATGAAGTGGTCAATTGCATTATGTTCCAACAAAATGAACGGTTTAGATCAGCCCATGGAAACGAATTGGTGGCCCCACTAATGGAAATAATATTTTGGGATGTAACCTTTGTGGGCTCATCAAGTGGACGGTTGGATCATCTCATGTATTCTAGTGCAAAACAAGTTTTTGGGCCACGTGTACTAATGTATGCATGCAAAAGATGATAAAAAGAAAGAGATATACATGCATGTAAAGATGACAGCAAGAAGTGTTAAAAATAGAAGCTTGAATTCTGAAGCAATAGAAAGTGGGGCCCACTCTATGTCGTGCACGTTTTCTTACAAAAAGAAATTGCATGTTCGGTGGAAACTTTAGTAGGGGTACTCTCTCTCTCCTCCACTTTCTAATTTGTTTCTTTCTTTTCTAACATAGAGGGAAGAGATATTTTAATAGGGCTGATATGATTTGCTAGTAGCAATTTCTTAGAAAAAGGCAAGTTATTTATCTTTCTTTCTTTTTAAGAAGAAAAAAAGAGAGGCAAACAGACATGTGGGGCTGCTGTTGTTCTTTTCTATTCAACTTTGGGATAGCACATGGTAAGTCATAACTAGACAAGGAAAAGGGAGGATGCAAATTCGGTAACCTAGTGGATCCCATTAATTTTGTTAAGATTGAAAATCGATCGAGGTAGTGATTTATTTTTGGAATGTTGCTTCTTTACTGTTTCTACTAGTGGCAACAGACATTGCAACTTTTTGAGCATAACTTTAAAAATACCACTACCCTCCTTCAAAAAACTCTCTCCCTCTTTTTATTTTTTTCGCTTTCTTTGCTTCCAATTCTCTATTTTTTTCCTTGAATTTCCGCCCATTACTTTCTCTCTTCCTAATTTGTTTTTCATCCCTCACTATTTTTTCCCCAATTTTCTCACATTCTCTCTTATATACTCTTTCTCCCCTCATACTCACTTTTACACTCTCCCGTGCTCTCCTCTCTCTACACTCTATTTTCTCTTTTTCTCTCCACTACTCTCAAGCTCTCTCCCTTAGGTTTTCTTGTTCTTTCTTTTTCTTTTTCTTTTCAACTCTCAATCCAAGGCATCATCATCCACCATTCAAACTCAAGGTGACATTAAAGCTTGAAGGAGGAAGATGCAACCAAAGTTGGAGGAGAAAAAGACTAAGTTCTATTTAATTTTTGTTATTTATTTTAAGTTCAATTTGATGTAATTTTGTTTCAATTCAAGTTAGTGAAGAAGTAATTAGTTTTTGTTTAATTTTCTTTGAAGTTCTATATGGCAATTCTTCTCCCATCTATCTCGTTTATTTTTGTTTTTCTTCCCTTCTTCATGAGTAACTAAATCCTATTTACTTAGGGTTTAGTTGAAACCATGGGGAAGGAGAAATATTTACAATTAAATCAATCTACTCAATTGAAAAAATTGTGTAAGAGTTTGTGTTTGGAAAATCCCAATCATTCATGCCATTGGCTTTCCCCTTTCGTATGAATGATTGTTGATTAACAAATATAAAGTTCTATATATTTAATGTAAATTGGAGAGTGAATTTGATTAATTACTTATAAGGAATGACATCCCTTTGATCTTATTCCTTATTGACTAGTTAATCGAATTTTCAACCCAATTCAAGAGTTGTTTTAATTAATCAATTTAATCCAAACCCATGGTGGATTCTAACCCTAAGTAATCTTTTATATTGAATTAAGGTTTTTACACTATTCCAAATTACTTTCGCAATTTTTCAATTAACTTAGGCCTTTAGAATTTTAGTTTTCTAATTAGATTAGATAAGTAGTTAATAAAGATCATTAGAATTTTGGTACACTTTGCCTAAATTAAGATTTCCAAATCAAGATCGTAGTTGAATTTGATTCTTAGATTGAATAGAATACACGCTTATATATAGTGTTGGCTCCGAGGTCTAAGTCCACGGAAATCCTGAGTCCATTCCAGGCAACATTATATCATAGCTAGTATTCTAATTGGTAAAAGAATAGGATTGACAACTAGATTTCTCTTCCTTGAGTTCGACCCGTATTTACACGATCCGTGCCCTTGCGGTTATTTAATATTTCAAACAGCGGGCTTTAGCCTAATGGGCCATTTCACACGGGTTTCGGGTTTTTCCGTAAAACATCAATAAAATCTTTCTAAATTCAACATTCTGTATATGGACCTAACCCATTTGACATTTATGGTGCATCCCTCACACATGATCGGACCATCTTTTTTGAAAAATAACTTTTCGGACCAAAATGCCCCTATTTGACTATTAGACATCCAAATGCGACAAAAATACCCTCAGATTGGTTCACCCCTAAAGGAAAAAATTAAAAATGGAAAGTCTTTGTGGTCAAACTTCAAAAATAGAAACTTTTAAAATTGGGTCCTTTCGGTGAGCAATATTAAACAGGATTATCTGGTATCCCCTGAAAATACCTAAAATGCCCTCAACACTTAGAATTTCCAAATTAGGCGAAACTCCTGAGAAATTCTAAATTTAGCAGGTTTTCCAAAATTCAGGAAATCATTCATAATCTCTCAGACATATTTCGGGGATCAAAAGAATTACACAGGAAAAGACCAAATTACCCTGAGGTGCTAGAATTTGGCGAGACTAGGGAAAACCTTGAGAAATTCTAAAAATAGCAGATTTTTAAAAATTTATGAACGGACTCAAGATTTCTTAGACACAACTTGGGGACCAAATATGATATGTTTGGAAATGTCTAAAATACCCCCGAAGTGCAAGACTAAGAGAAAATCTTGAGAGATCTAAATTTAGCAGGTTTCCCAAATCTTACGAAATTACTCATAATCCATCAGCCGTACCCTCGAGATGGTTTTGGTGATTGAAATATCCATAAGATGATGAAAATGTGGAAGCCCCATGAGTTCCTAAAAATTGCAGCTTTTTCAAAATTTGTAAAATCACTCAAGATTTCTCAAATATAACTCGGGGGTCAAACGAGACACATCGGGAATGACCAAAATAGCCCTGCAGTGCAAAATAGACAAAAATGAGGGAAACGCTGAAAATTCTAAAAATAGCAGGTTTTTTTATTTGCTTGGAAACTTGAACTTTCATCTTCCAGAGGCCAAAAGAACCCCCTAGAGACCTTCAGGATCACGAATCAACTTTAAAACTCCCATAATGAAATGAAATCTACCATAAAATGTATGAATGCCTAATCTAATGCTGAATATGGATTCAAAACTCGATGATACTACCGAATCTTTTACTCTTTAAAGCGTAGCAAAATGGGGGTGTCTACACTACTGTATTATTGACTCTCTTTTTACTCTATAAGGTGGGGTCTGGGTAGAGAGGGGACCCTAAGGAAAATGATGTATTCGATTGCTCTTTTTTTTTCTTGGGAAACCACCATACTTTTTATTTCACCCCACACTTGCTTGATGAAGAGGAACCATATTGGTACAACCATGTTTTGATAATTGCCTCAGCTCAACTTGTCTACTCGGTTCTTAGAGGCTTGCGAGGGTTTCTACGGAAATGTAGTGACCTTTGATAAACACTGAAAGACAAGATGGGTTAGTGAAAATGCTATTTGGAGCCTAATGGTACAAATGGGAGAGTGCTAATACCAAAACTCGCGGGTATTTTGTAACTCTTTCAAATTTTTGTAAAAATGAAATAGAATGTTAGGACAATTGAACGGAGGATGTCAATGGGGTTCAGATATCACCCAGGCTTTCAAAAGATTTCAAAAATCATCTGGAAATGGGTATTTTTCAGAAATTTTGAGATTCGGTTTCAAGATTTTATTCGACATCAGGTCTTTATTCGATCTTTAGGGTCCGGTCAAAATGGGGTGTCTACAGATGCCCCTCTTTGGCAGAGGGCGCTTGTAGCACGAATGCCAAAGCTGAAGAGCCAACACATTTTGTTCGGCCCGAGATTTGAAATGAAAAGATACGAAAGGGATTAGATATTGATCAAATGGCAATTAGGACTTTGAACGATCCGGCGGAACCAACATGCACTGAAAATGAAATTTTGCGGAATCAGGCGGAACCTACACGCTCTGAAAAAGGGATTTTTAGTTAGGCAGGACCTTCGCGCACTAACAAACGGGAGATTTATTTAGGTGGAACATTCACACGCTAAATACCGGGAAGCTTTGTTTTGCGGAACCTTCACGCAGTAACAAGCAAGGAGAATTTGTCACGTGGAACCCTCACACAATAGGAAAAGGGGAAATTTAATTTGGCGGAACCCTCACGCACTAATTAAAAGGGAAAGCTTTGTTATGCGGAAACCTCACGCAGTAACAAGCAAGGAAAATTTGTTACGTGGAACCCCCACACGATAACAAAGGGAAAATTTAATTAGGCGGAACCCTCATTCACTAATTAAAAGGGAAAGCTTTGTTATGCGGAACCCTCAAGCAGTAAGAGGCAGGGACAATTTGTTACGTGGAACCCTCACACGATAACAAAGGGGAACTTTAATTAGGCGGAACCCTCACGCACTAATCGAAAGGGAAAACTTTGTTATGCGGAACCCTCACGCAGTAACAAGCAGGGAAAATTTGTTACGTGGAACCCTCACACTATAACAAAGGAAAAATTTTAATTAGGCGGAACCCTCACGCAATAATTAAAAGGGAAAGCCTGTTATGCGGAACCTTCACGCAGTAACAAGCAGTGAAAATTTGTTGCGTGGAACCCTCATACGATAACAAAGGGGAACTTTAATTAGGTGGAACCCTCACGCACTAATTATAAGGGAAAGCCTTGTTATGCGGAACCCTCACGCAGTAACAAGCAGGGAAAATTTGTTACGTGGAACCCCCACACGATAACAAATGGGAACTTTAATTAGGCGGAACCCTCACGCACTAATCAAAAGGGGAAACTTTGTTATGCGGAACCCTCACGCAGTAACAAGCAGGGAAAATTTGTTACGTGGAACCCTCATACGATAACAAAAGGAAAATTTTAATTAGGCGGAACCCTCACGCACTAATTAAAACAGAAAGCAATGTTATGCGGAACCTTCACGCAATAATAAGCTGGGAAAATTTTGATTGAGGAGTAAAATTCTTACGAAAAGATTGATAACTCTTGCCTTTAATTGATTGATTGATTTGAATTGAATGATTTGGATTGATTTGTTTGGAGATTGCTTTGTCTCTCCAAAGAAGCGGGAACTTTTTTTTTTTTACATGATATGCTTGTTGGATTGATTGGTTGATTTAGATTGATCCCTTTGAGAATTGTTTTGTCTCTTGCCGAGAAAATGGTAGTACGAGTTCCTTGCTGAGGACCGGACTCAAATGATTTCTTTTTTGCTGGGATTTTGGATAATAACCCTTTTTGAAAGAATTGGATTTTGCTGGGGGTTGAATGCTTTCAGCGTTTGGCAGTGGACTCGCTGGAAAATTAGACTTTAGACTCCACTGGGGACTGATCTTGCTGATGAACTAACTCTGTTGTGGAGTAGGATCAGCTGGGGAGATTGGAGGTTTGACTCGGGATGGGCTCGAGCTTCTCTTATCTCAACTTGCTGGAGACATTGGTTTTGATTACCTTTGTGCAGTTGACAACTTTTATGACTTGGCGTGATTTGCCAAGTCATAAAAGATGCCCCTAGTGCATTTCATACTTCCATGACTAGAGTCTTAATAAAGCTATACAAATGTAGGAAAACAAATATTTTATTTCATGAATATTGGATTTACAAAGCTTTGCGTGTAGAGGAAACATGAAAACCATGAGATCAATTCTGCCTGAAAGGTCTCTTTCAAATCTGCCAGCTGATAAAATTTCAATGGGCCTGATAGCCTGCTATTCTTCTAAACCTTGTTCTGATTTATTCTGCCTTCCGGAGAAGCGACTTCTCGCTTTGGTGCCTGTCACCCCAACTCTGGGAAAGGTACAGACCATACAAGACCTTGGAGATTTAGACATGACACGTGACAGACTTCGACAAGTGGCAAGTAAAAGACATTGACAAGCACATGACTTGGATTTCAAGAAAGACTCAACTTGCTTCTTGATCTGACAAATGTTTTAAATTGGTGAAGGTTAACCACTCTTAGAGTGACTTGAATACCATGCTTAAAAATGATTCATTCCCTTTTCGGTATTACCGTCATGGTCATTAAACTCCTTCAATTTCTTGGTCTTAAATGCCCCTAGTTTAGAGGAAGATCAAAGCAAGTCATGCTGGCACTACTAGGATTTTGATGGTGCTATTACTGGGTTACAAGTCTTGTCTGCCTCCAGTTGTTCAGCTTTTTTAGAAGTCACTGCCAGTGACCAGATAGCCTTTTCAGGTTTTCAATCTGGCGGACCGCTTGCCTTAATTTTTGCCTGAATTGCCCTTGCGAGTTTTCAATCCAGCAGGCTCACACCTTGATTTTTGCCTAAGTCGCCATTTCGGGTTTTCAACTTAGCAGGTGAATGACCCTAACTTTTGCTTAAATCGTCCTTGCAGGTTTTCAATCTAACGGGTCTTCAGACTCCATTTTTTTTCTTTTCTTTTTTTACAAACCTTTGTCTACTGCACCAAAAGGACTTTTCAGGTAGGTCAGGGTTTGAAGGGACGGAGTTTTGGTAAGTTTTCCAAGGTTTCGACCGAATCCGGACTAGCCAGACTGCCTACGTACCCCCAAAGGATGAGGATCAGGTCGAGCGTAGTTCAAGGCACAAATGCCCCTAGTTTATGGGTTTTGAAAATAGAATGGTTTTAATTTTGTGTAAGCTCAAAAGGGTTTTGCAAAGGATTCTTTTGATATGTTTGTTTCTATTTTTATTTTATTTTTAAAAAAATGGTTTTTGGTTTCGAGTTCTAGTCGGCCAAGGAAGGCCTTCTGGTGCGCTAAGCATAGTATTTCTTGAGTTGGTCAATGTTTGTTGGCTCTGTTAGCTTTTCTCCATTTTCATCGAGGAGTCTGATGACTTTTCTAGGAAAGACTTCGTCAACAATGAATGGACCTGACCATTTCGGCTTGAATTTACCCCTGGGATCATATACCGGTGCCCGGAAGGATTTCAGAACAAGATCTCCCTTCTTGAGGTTTCGAATACGAACTTTCTTATTGAAGGCTTTCTCGACACGGCGTTGATACCCCTGAACATGGTACAATGCTTTCAGCCTCTTTTCATCAATCATTTGTAACTCTTGATATCTAGTTTGAGCCCAAACAGATTCTGGCAACCAAGCTTCCATCATCACTCTCAGGGAGGGAATTCGCAGTTCAACAGGTAAGACAGCTTCCATTCCGTACACCAGAGAATACGGAGTTACACCTGTAGAGGACCTGATCGATGTCCTATAGGCCCTCAAAGCATACGGGAGCTTGTTCGACCAATCTTTATAAGTCTCGGTCATCTTGCTGATGATCACTTTGATGTTTTTGTTAGCAGCCTCAACAACTCCGTTTGTTTGCGGTCTATAGGGCGACGACTTATGATGTTTAATCTTAAACTCCTCACACAAGCGCGCCACCTCCTTCTTGAAATGGGACGACCCGTTGTCTGAAATTAGTTCATGTGGTACTCCATATCTGCAAATGATATTTGCTTTGATGAACTTTGCAACAGAAGCTGAGGTCAATGATGCATACGAAGCAGCTTCTATCCACTTTGTGAAGTAATCAATGGCAACCAAGATATACTCATGCCCACTAGCAGACTTCGGACTTATCTTCCCAATGATGTCTATTCCTCATACTGAGAACGGCCACGGTGAAGTGAGAGAATGCAACTGAGAAGGTGGTACATGGATGAGATTGGCATAGACCTGACACTTGTGACATTTCTTCACATAGGCGTAGCAATCTGCTTCCATTGTCGGCCAGTAATATCCATGTCTGAGAATCTTCCTCGACAGCATCTTTCCGTTCATATGCGGTCCACATACCCCTTCATGTGTTTGCTCTATGAGTTCAGCTGCTTGATCCTCATCTATACACAAAAGTTGGATTCCATCAAACGACCTCTTATATAACTCTTCACCACAGATGACAAAGTTAGAGGCCAATTTCTGAAGAGACCTTTGCTCTTTTCCTGAAGCTTCCGGCAGATGCTCGTTGCCTGAGATGAAGTTTTTGATATCTGTGTACCAAGGCTTGCCATCTGGACACCTTGCTGCTATTTCAATGGCGCTAACATGTGTCGGGGCCCATTGTAGCCTTACTGCTAATGGTTGAACCTCCATAGTCGCAGAAATATCAATCATCGAAGCCAGAGTAGCTAATGCATCCGCAAAATGATTCTTTATTCTGGACAGATGAGTGAATGTGAGATTTCTGACTTTTATGACGAGAGACTCTAGGTACGTATTATACGGGATCAACTTGTCGTCTCTTGTTTTCCAGTTTCTGTTGATTTGATAGATGATCAGAATTGAATCTCTGAATACGTTTAGGTCTTGAATGTGCAAGGCTATGGCTGCTTCCAAACCTGCAATACACACCTCGTATTCTGCCAGATTGTTTGTGCACTTGAACTGAAGTTTGATGGATATAGGGATATACTCTTTTCTTGGTGACACCAACACCGCCCCTACACCTTGGCCTCGATTGTTGACTGCTCCATCAAAGTACATCAACCACTTTGTGTCTGAAACTTCTTCTTCCACAGCCATTATCTCCTCATCTGGAAACTCTGCTTTCAAAAATTCATTATTTTCTGCTGGTGAATCAGCTAACTGTTCAGCTACCACCCGCCCTCTAATTGTTTTTTGAGTGACATAGGTGATGTCAAACTCAGACAATAACAATAGCTATCTGGCAGTTCTCCCGGTGAGTGCTGGCTTCTCAAACAAGTAGTTCAATGGATCCATCCGTGGGAGGAGAAGGACCCTATTTGATAACAGATAATGTCTAAGCTTTTGAGTAACCCAAACCAGTGCTAGACAGGTCTTTTCAATGATGGTATACTTCTGCTCATACTCCAACAATTTCTTGCTGATGTAGTAAATGGCTCTTTCTCGCTTCGACTCCGATCTTGTTGCACTAACATACACCCCATCGCCGTGTCAGTAACACACAAGTACAGCAACATCGGTTGTCCTGGTATGATTGGTGACAAAACTGGTGGTAAAGCCAAACACTGCTTGATCTTTTCGAAAGCCTCTTGACACTCTTCGTTCCATTTCTTTGAAGCATTCTTATTTAAGAGTTTGAAAATCGGTTCACAAGTCGTTGTCAACTGTGCAATGAACCTTCTCAAATATTGAACCTTGCCTAAGAACCCACGGATCTGTTTCTCGGTCTTTGGAGGCGCCATTTCTTGGATAGCCTTGATTTTCTGCAAATCTACTTCAATCCCTCTCTGGCTGATGAAGAATCCCAGCAGTTTTCCAGATGTAACCCCAAATACACACTTATTCGGGTTGAGACGGAGCTTGAATTCGCTGGAAGAACTTTCTCAATGCCCCTGCATGCTCTTCCCTGGTCTTCACTTTAACGATCATGTCATCAACATATACTTCGACCTCTTTGTGTATCATGTCATGCAGCAAAGTGGTAGCAGCTCTCTGATATTTTGCTCCAGCATTTTTGAGTCCAAATGGCATAACTCTGTAACAATGTCCCCCATTGAGTGATGAAGGCCGTCTTGATCATGTCTTCATGAGCCATCTTGATCTGGTTGTATCCTGAGAATCCATCCATAAATGAAAGGAGAGCATGGCCTGCTGTGTTGTCCACCAAGATGTCAATGTGTGGCAAAGGAAAATCATCTTTCGGACTTGCTCTGTTCAGATCTCTGAAATCCACACGCATTCTGACTTTTCCGTCCTTTTTGGGCACCAGTACTATGTTGGCTAGCCATTCAGGGTATTCAACAACTTGTATAAAGCCAACATCCAATTGTTTCTGAACTTCATTCTGACTAACAAGTCCCACTCTGGTTTCATTTTTCGAAGTTTTTGCTTTTTCGGCCTGGCACCTGGGATTAGGGGAAGTCTATGTTGAACAATGTCTTCACTTAATCCCGGCATGTCATCATAGGACCAAGCACAAACTTCTTTGAATTCCTTTAATAGGGTAATTAATTCTTCATGTTCTTCAGGAGTTAATATTTTGCCAATTCGAATTTCCCAAATTAGTGTTTCATCACCTATATTAATGGTCTCAATTTCCTCTTCGAGTGGTTTTGCTCGACGCTGCTCTTCCTGTCTAATCATGTGTTTGATCTCATGGAGAGTTTCGTCGGCATCCTCATCATAAGGGGAGTCTTGATTATTATTATTATTATTATTAATTTGATCAGATAAAGAAGCAGAAATTGAATTAGAGACAGGCAAATAAAGAGAAGAGTCTTTTATTTCATTGAAAGAAACTGAAGTTACATCTGTTGACGCGCCTTCAATAGGCTCAATATTGAAATCCTTAGAAATCTTTATAGACTCATCATCAGACTGGACTATTGTATGAACAGACTTGACAGACTCGGTAGACTCAACGGACTCTGCATCGGACTGAATTGCAACATCGGAAGACTCTTCATCAATCTCACCGGCGGGCTCGATCACGACTGTACCTGCATCAAAAGAAACATCAGATATAACAAACTCTATTTTTGACTCGGGAATGGACATATACCTAAAGACAACAGACTCTTCGATAGAAACAGGATTGTACTGGATGACAACTTGGGGTATGACCTGAGAACTCCAATTTGTGAGAGGTCCCTCGGCTGGGGTGATAAGGCTTTCAGGATCAAGAATCAGCGCATCTCCTCCGATCATGGCTATGATCGGTAACTCAACCTGGAACAGGAAATCCAGAAGACACGGCTCAAGGATATCAGCCCAATCAACCTCCGGTTCAATCTCGTGAATCTGTAAGCTCGGGTACTCATCTAGCAGTTCCATATCGAAGAATATCTCAAACCCTGGCAGCTCTTGCCCTGTTAACTCCTCAACCCACAGCTCTGCGAACCCACAGAATGCAAAGTCATCTCCCTCTCTACGGTACTTACCATTTCTGATCAGACTAAATGGTTTCATTGGCAGCTCTAGACCCTGACGACGGAGCTCAGACCATTTCCACATGTAATTTCTCATTTCTCTAATCTCTTCATGAGTGGGCTCATATCCGAGTTCAAATAATCCTTCATTCTTTCTCATGGCAGGCCATTCGACATCCCCTGATGATTGCGACCCAGACCTGCACCGGGAATGAACCCCTGTCTACGCATCATTTTTACAACCCGGGGATTAGTGCTGGTGAGGAACAAAATCTCTTCATTCTTTGCTTCTTCAAATGATATGGCTGTGACTTCTACAGAGAACCCGGTCAGACTAACATCACCTTTCTTTTCTGAGGTACCCACTTGTGAAATTTGGCCTAGCTCTAAATCAGGATCAGCCTTGACTGTTATCACCTTGTTGTTTCTGATGAACTTAAGTTTCTGGTGCAGTGAAGAAGGGATAACTCCAACCTTATGGAGTCAAGGTCGGCCAAGCAAAAGAAGGAAAGACGCTTTGATATCGAGCACTTGGAACTCTATTTCAAAGATTTCTCCTTGTAAGCCCAATGGTTTTTACCTTGGCATTCCCATCTTGTTTTGATGATTCCAATACACAAGTGATCATTTATCACTAATGTGTTTGTTTGTCTAAGTTGTAGATCTTGATAAAGTAAGATCAAGGATGCTTGGATTGAAGGCCAAGAAGCCCACATTGGACCACTAATTGGAAGGCCAAAGTCATCAAGCAAGAAGTCATGAAGACTTGAAGACATGAAGAAATTAATATTGAAGACCATTTCTTAAATGTAATTGATCCAAACCTAGATTAGGTTTTTAGAGGCATGATTAAAGTAATCTCACACACCCTAAATAAACAAGTGATTGTACTTGTGGAGTTCCAACACCTTGGAACCCTCATAGCAATCCCATCTTGATTGAGAACTGGAAGCCCAAAAAACAGAATTGAAAATCTGCTCTGCATAGGCTTCTCGGAACTCCGAGAGGTTTTCTCGGAACTCCGAGAATTCTCGGAACTCCGAGAATTATTCTCGGAACTCCGAGAAATGGTCCAGTAGACTTTTTCCAATTTCTGTGAGGCTTCTCGGAACTCCGAGATTTTTTCTCGGAACTCCGAGAATTCTCGGAACTCCGAGAATTATTCTCGGAACTCCGAGAACACTCCAACGGTCTGAAAAAGAGCCGTTTGGAATTTTGCTGGAATTACCTCAATGCCATTGAACGGTCATATTTTGGTTTTCCTATAAATATGAGTGTTCTAAACATACAAACTATCAATCCTAACACTCTTAAACTTCATTTGAATACCCAAGAGTGAATCAAGCTTCAATTGTGCCTCTCATCACCAACTCTAGGATTTGGATCATAGGCTATCAATTGTACATCTTTTGTAACCCTTGTGAAGGGATCTTTTAGTTCTTTCTTTCATCTTTCAAGATTTGTATTCGGGCGAGTATTCGGAGAAGCGGAGCCCTTTTTCTCCGTGGTGAGGATTGCCACCAAGGTTAAAGCACTTGTAATTGGCACCGATCTTCGCCAAGGTTAAGAAGATCAAATAGTGAAGCCATCAACGGGTTTGGTTGGTGGAGTGGAGTAGGCCTCGAGTTTGAGGACCGAACCACTTTAAATCTCGGGTGCACTCTTTCTATCTCTTTGCTCTTTCATTTGCATTGCACCATTTGATTTAACTTGTATGCTTAAAATATTGTTTTTGATCTCTTAATCGGTTTAAGTTTTTCAAATTGGTAAATTCTAGTTTTCTTAAACAACCGTATTCTCCCTCCTCATAGTTGCCATTTCTATTATAACTTGGGACCCCCTATATCGGATTTTCACTCCTCCTATCAGAGCCTTGGCTCTTAAAAGATTTTAAAATTTTTGTAAAAGTTATTTCAAAATCTAACTAGGGAAAGATTTTATTTGGCAACTTCTAATTGTGAAATGGCACACCAAATTGGAACCGGACTTCCGGAAGGCCATTCCACAACTAGACCTCCTTTCTTCAATGGGTCAAACTATGGACATTGGAAAACAAGGATGCGCATCTATCTTCTTTCGATAGATGTGGAACTTTGGTACATTGTTGAAAATGGATACAATGTACCTTCCAATCCTTTTGAAGAATGGAATGTGGTAGAGAAAAGGCAAGCAAATTTGAACTACAAAGCAATAAATTCCTTGTTTTGTGCCTTAGCTACCGAGGAGTTTAATAGAGTTGCTCTTTTTGATTCCGCCAAGACTATTTGGGATACCCTTGCAACTACCCATGAGGGAACATCACAAGTCAAGGATTCCAAAATAAACTTGTTAAAGAGCAAGTATGAAATGTTTAGAATGAATCCAAACGAGAGTATTTCGGAAATGTATACTCGTTTTTCTATTATTTCTAACGAACTAGCTAATCTTGGTAAATCTTATCCTAACGATGAGCTTGTGAGTAAGTTACTTAGGTCTCTTCCTCCCCATTGGGATCCAAAGGTGACCGCGATTCAAGAGTCAAAAAATCTCAAGACGCTAACCATAGAGGAGCTTGTAGGATCTCTCATCACCCATGAGATGCTCCTTACTAGCCGACAAGAGGAAAAGAAGCCAAATGAGAAGGAGAGGGAATTTAGATCCCTAGCACTCAAGGCTTCCAAGGAAGACTCATCAAGTGAAGCGGATAGTGACGAAGAAGAAGCTTTACGAAGATTCAAGAGCTTGTGGAGAAAGAAGCATAAGAAAGATAAGAAGAAGAAAGAGGAAAGTGATGTTGAAAGAGCCTTAAGATGCTTCAATTGCAAGAAGATTGGACACAAAAGACCGGATTGTCCACTTCTAAAATCTACTTCCTCTAAGTACAAGGGTAAGAAGGATTGGAAGAAGCATAAGGCTCTTGCCGCCGGTTGGGATGCGTTAAGCACATCGGGCAAAAGCTCAAGTGAAGGAGAAGAAAATAAAAAAGATGATCTTTGCTTCATGACAATCACCCATGAAGTTGAGGTAAACTCTAACCCCTCATATTCTTCATCTAGTAGTAAAAGTGATAGTATACCTTATGATGAATTATGTGAAACCTTGCATACCCAAATTTCCAAAAACAAAGTTCTTAAAAAATCCATTTTAAAGTTAGAAAAAGAACTTGAACTTTTGAAAAATGATTTATCTTCTTCCATATCTCAAGAACAAGTTACACTTGAAAATCATAAACTTGAGATTAATACCCTTAAGGGTAGCTTGGATGAGAAAACTTGCCAACTTTTAAAATTTCAAAATATGGCAAGCTCCTCCAACTCTTATGAAGATGAAAGAAATGAGCTTTTAGTTCAAACATCCCATCTTCATAATGAAAATGAAAGACTTAGATTATGTTTACATGGATTTCTAAATGGAAATAAAATTATTGACATAATCCTAAGTAAAACTAGTCTTAGACCTCAACATGCTTATCATGATAGGACTAGTGTATCTAACCCTCTTGTTAGATGCCATTTTTGTGGAATGAATGGTCATTACCAATTCCAATGTGCATCCAAGAGTAGGGCTAGATGTGGGACCAAGAAATCTTGGGTTCCCAAAAACCCCATATGATGATATTCATATTGTGTAGATTAGGGGTTTTTTGAACTTAAAATTGAATATATTTCATTTGTATGTTTTGTTTGATAACCCCTCTTGTATTGTAAAATTATTTTAACTAGGGGAAGTTAAAATTGAATTTTTCTTTGAAAAAGGGGGAGCTTTAAAATTGTAAATTTTAATCCCTTGTTTTTCTTACCCCTTCTTTTTGTTGATGACAAAGGGGGAGAAGAATCTAGAGCAATGTCTCTAGTGTAAGAAAAATGTGAAAAGAATATATGCTTTAATTTGTAAATCTCTTGTACTTGTCATCATAAAAAAGGGGGAGATTGTAAGCCCAATGGTTTTTACCTTGGCATTCCCATCTTGTTTTGATGATTCCAATACACAAGTGATCATTTATCACTAATGTGTTTGTTTGTCTAAGTTGTAGATCTTGATAAAGTAAGATCAAGGATGCTTGGATTGAAGGCCAAGAAGCCCACATTGGACCACTAATTGGAAGGCCAAAGTCATCAAGCAAGAAGTCATGAAGACTTGAAGACATGAAGAAATTAATATTGAAGACCATTTCTTAAATGTAATTGATCCAAACCTAGATTAGGTTTTTAGAGGCATGATTAAAGTAATCTCACACACCCTAAATAAACAAGTGATTGTACTTGTGGAGTTCCAACACCTTGGAACCCTCATAGCAATCCCATCTTGATTGAGAACTGGAAGCCCAAAAAACAGAATTGAAAATCTGCTCTGCATAGGCTTCTCGGAACTCCGAGAGGTTTTCTCGGAACTCCGAGAATTCTCGGAACTCCGAGAATTATTCTCGGAACTCCGAGAAATGGTCCAGTAGACTTTTTCCAATTTCTGTGAGGCTTCTCGGAACTCCGAGATTTTTTCTCGGAACTCCGAGAATTCTCGGAACTCCGAGAATTATTCTCGGAACTCCGAGAACACTCCAACGGTCTGAAAAAGAGCCGTTTGGAATTTTGCTGGAATTACCTCAATGCCATTGAACGGTCATATTTTGGTTTTCCTATAAATATGAGTGTTCTAAACATACAAACTATCAATCCTAACACTCTTAAACTTCATTTGAATACCCAAGAGTGAATCAAGCTTCAATTGTGCCTCTCATCACCAACTCTAGGATTTGGATCATAGGCTATCAATTGTACATCTTTTGTAACCCTTGTGAAGGGATCTTTTAGTTCTTTCTTTCATCTTTCAAGATTTGTATTCGGGCGAGTATTCGGAGAAGCGGAGCCCTTTTTCTCCGTGGTGAGGATTGCCACCAAGGTTAAAGCACTTGTAATTGGCACCGATCTTCGCCAAGGTTAAGAAGATCAAATAGTGAAGCCATCAACGGGTTTGGTTGGTGGAGTGGAGTAGGCCTCGAGTTTGAGGACCGAACCACTTTAAATCTCGGGTGCACTCTTTCTATCTCTTTGCTCTTTCATTTGCATTGCACCATTTGATTTAACTTGTATGCTTAAAATATTGTTTTTGATCTCTTAATCGGTTTAAGTTTTTCAAATTGGTAAATTCTAGTTTTCTTAAACAACCGTATTCTCCCTCCTCATAGTTGCCATTTCTATTATAACTTGGGACCCCCTATATCGGATTTTCACTCCTCCTATCAGAATTACGGTTGCTAGGGTTCCGATAACATCGCGTCTCGTACCATCATGCACCAAAATTCCTTGCTCAGAAGGGATAAAGTCATTCGGCTCAAACCCAAGAATAGTAGCAGTAGTTAATGGGCATACATTCATCACGGACCCATTGTTAATCAGTACGTCTGGGACCTTCTCGTTACAGATAACTGTGATTTTCAATGAACGTGTATGATTGCGACCCTCAGATGTCAGATCTTCATCAGTGAAAGAAAGAGTCTTGGACACCTAGCCATCGCAAGTAAACCAACCAGTTTGTCAGGTGTAATATCTACAGATACCTGTGCAGCATTCAACTCTCTGAGTATAACTTGACGGTGCTTTGGGGAAGCCATAAGCAAACCCCAAATTGAAATATTAGCCCCGTTCCATCATATTTATCAAAATCTGGCATTCTGAATTTTAGAGGAAGGGTGACTCCAGGAAAAAGGGAAAACTCAGACATATTGATCTTCTTTGGGCCCTTAACTTGCATACTTTCAACCTGTTGGGTCAATTTCTCAACTTTATCGATCAATTCTTTCTCTTTGCTCGGCTTAACTGATTGCGGGAGACAGTTCTCCTCTACATATTGCTCGTCATAGAAATCATCTTCAGGGGAGATGACAGACCGAACAAAGCCCGGAATCACATTAGGAGGATTTTGGACGACAGGTTGCTTCGAGGTAGCGGTGTTCTCACTTTTCAACTGAGTAACCTCTTCCTTTAGGGTAGATACCTCTCTTGTAAGGTTCCTCATCATGTCCCTCATTTCAGCCAACATCTCATTTGACTCGGCCATTTGGTTAAGACGAGGGGAGACAAGTGGAAATAAAGCTGGTGAGATAGGTGAAGAAGATCTACGACTTAGTCTCGACGTAGAAGATTGTCGGGATCAAGTAGGCTGTGAAATGGAAGTAAAAACACTAATTTAAATTAAGATAATCAGAAAGAATGTTATGTACAAATTGAAACGAGAGATAACACAAACACATCTTTCCTTTGGGTAAGAACCAGTAGTACAACAATTGTAAGAAGGGTCATGACGGCCCATCAAACCTAACCGAATAACCATCACACGTAGGGTGCTTCAGATAAAAAATCCGGCAGCATGACGGCCCTCCAAAAGGATTGTGCCAATGTAAACTCATGGTTTATCACTAACACTAAAGAATAGGGCCACACTCAGAAGGTTTTAAATAAAATCTGGCAGCATGACAGCCCCATAGAAGGATCATGGGAAGGTAAGCTCATGGTTTATCAACAACCCTAAAGAATAGCGGTCATACTCAATATATTCTGGGTAAAATTCGGCAGCATAACGACTGTACAAAGAGATGTGGTAAGGTAAGCACATGGTTTAACAAGCCTAAAAAGATGATGACCACACTCAAGGCATTTAGAGAAAATTCGACAGCATGACAGCTGTACTAGGAGATATGGTATGGTAAGTACATAGGTCGTCAACAAAGCTAAAAGAATAATGATCACTCTAAGGTTTTTAAGGAAGATCCGACAGCATGATGGCTATACTAGAAGGGACTCAGCAACTAAACATAAAGAGTACACCGTCATGGTCAAGATAAAACAGGGCTCTCAGCAAGAACACACACTCTGGTAGTAATAATGGCAAGATAGACTCACAATCAACATGCGGAATGCGATCTGATCAGGATCGATCAAAGGATCAGGCTCACGGAAGATAGATCATGGCTGCAAAGATAATGATGTGAAACCAATGATCTGATCATAATCCAAAAGACGGATAGATGGGAAAAATTGGTAAGATTAAGGAGGAAAACCTAACTAAGAAGCAAACCCTAATCTAGTAAATAAATATATATACATATACATATATTTATATATACATCCTAACTAGGGGCACCAATCCTAATCTAATCTAGCAGAGTCAAGGCTCCTAACTGATGAGTGTACTAGGACCGTATTTTTAGCCACACGAGGTGAACTACCCTAGTCTATAAATGGGTCAAGGCTCCTAACTCTAGGCTCCACATGTGTAAGCAACACAGGTTCATGCCCATATAAATGCAATATATATATATAAACACGGTCATTCCTAGTTGGATTTCACTAAGTCGATAAGTATATACATAATATATAAAACAAAGTAGGGCTCTGGACTCAATCTATCGGGTACTATGCGAATGAACCATACTTAATATGTATAACAAAAGTACGCCCAATGTTATATGTAGTATGCTTCATTGCTCATCGGCTGTTGTAGACAAAAGTACGCCCAATGTCTACGGCTGCAGCACCGGCGCATACCTTGAAAATAGATCCAGCAGTTCCGTCAGGGTAATGACCACCCAGTCTGGCACGCACTGTATCTATTTTCGTGAAGCCAATAATAATGAAAAATAATGAAAGAAATAAAGAATAAAGGATATGATAATGTATGATGTGTAGTGTGTGAATCCCTAGTTTTATTTACGCACCTATCTGATGCCCCTGGGTTCTAACAAAAAGATTCTCATTTAACTTGATTTTGGACCAAATTTCTTCAAAATTAGTAAAAGATGGCATTTTTACAGAGTTACGAAATGTTTCAAGAACTCCCCAGTGAAGTCGCCAGCTTGTGGACCCCGATCCCGAGGACGGTGAGAGAGGGACACGAGATCCCACGTCAATCCTCTAAGATCTCCACAATGTGAAGGAGAGCTCTACCAATAAACTCTTAAAAAGATGCCACTCACAGCATGGGTAGCGATATAAATGAGATACCTCCTGATTCAAGGACTAGCCTGGAACCAAGGCGTACCTATAACAAAGAAGAGTCGCCATCCAAGGAAATGGGCCCTGGATCCCATGAAATACTCTGTTGCAACGGATAACCAGAGATACAAAATGTCCGTGCCTGATGACGAATGGGGAAGGTGTTGGGCACCCCCAATTCGCCCAAGTGCAAGCACCTGGTCTCTTATGCCTTTTTTAATTAATTCGAAGAGTTTTGGGCTAAAATCATGTGAAATGGGAACAAGTAACCCCGAGAAAACGTCTATCTAAGCATGCATGACCCGGGGAAGGGCAAAAGAAAATAAACATCCAAATCCTAACTCACCGCATCTAATCCTAACCCATCACATCTAGGAAAGCAGTAACATCCGCACGAACAGCTACAGCTAAGCAGATAATGATAGATAAGATGAAATAATCAGGAAAAATAATAAAGAGCTACGTCTAAGCAGATAATCAAGAGAAGATGAATGAATAAACGCTACAACTAAGCATGCGAGAGGACAGATAAGCACAACAGTAAACTACCAAAGCAATAGAATAAACACACTAGCATGCGAGCCTATACAAGAGATAATGCTAAGAAAATAGTAGTCAATCACATGCTAGAAAAGGTAAACAAGCTAAAAGTAACACATGAGAAGCCCAAGATAAACACACTATGGGCAAAAAAATGCAAGGAAAGAAAGGGATCGGAAAATCGACGATATGCGAGAACAAAAAATGCCAGGGAAAAGAAAAGGGGACATACGATAGACTCAGGGAGCGATTGCAAAGGAATTTAGCTCAGTGATCCTGATCCGCTAAAGATCGGACAACTCTCGTGGTTGTCATAGCCTATCGTTGGGCTCAGCAAGGACAATCCCTGTGAAGGGGCTACGCTACGTCGTCACCCATCCCAAAACCCGATAAAACGTCAAAAAATCGATGAAAACCGAAAAACCACGATGAAAATCGAAAATGGAATGAAAAGAGGGCTCCGAATGATCTGGCAGTCACCGTCCTTGCCCATTTTGGTTTCGTTCTGAAAGGTTTGAAAGGTTTTTTAGAAAAGTTTGACTGAACTTGGGATACCGGTCCCAAGCTGCCTACGTACCCTGTGGAAAGGGATCAAGCCAATGTAGTTCGAAACAGCTTTTCGAAATACGCGCTGAGTATTTTTTTGATGTTTTTTGTTGTTTTTGGATTTTTGTTGTTTTGTATATTTATGTATTTTTATCCCTTTTGATTGAAAGGGGGGTTTGGCTTAAGAGGTTGCCGTCCGTCATCGCCTAAACCCGACGAGTATTCCTGTAATCGAGGGAATCTCGAAACTCGAAAAGGATCCCCAGGAACATAAGGAGAATGACTCCGAACGAAGAAGAAGCCTGAGGAAATGTTCCTATAATCGATGGAATCCCGAAGCTCGAGTAGGATCCCTAAGAACGTGAGGAGAGTGAACCCGAAGGAGAAGAAAGGCAATTCTAAACCCTGTGGAAAATGATAATCTTGGAGAGGAAAGAACCCCTAAGCCCCATAAGAAGTCCTAAGATAGGAAAAGAGACACGAAGGGCAAAGAGTTGGCTCAAGAATCATTCCGTCATCACGTAGCACAAGAGGAAGATCCCGAAGGGGAGAGAAGGAGAACTCAAGCCTTCAAATTAGAACAACTAAATGCGCTCGACCAATGATCCATGCTTTGAAGTGCGAAGAAATCAAAACGAGAATAGATCCGAGTAAAAAAAATACAAAGTCTTTGGACTCCCATTCAAGAAGAGGTACTCGGAATCAATTTCTACTGAAACTATCCATTGGCAAGCTATTGAAATTGATGTGCTCAATGTATAAAAAAATCAATTCAACAAATGCAAAAGAAAGAATCAGTTTCATATACTAAACAAGATTTCTACATGTAGAAGGTTACTCAAAAAAAAGAACCAAGGAAGGGATCAATTCAGATGACACAAACGAAAACTGATTTTTAACATCAAAATCTCTTGTTCGCATGTGCAAAAATAAGGCACTACGACAATGGCAAAATTTTCAAAACAAATGACCCCATATATCATTCAAAGAACATGTTCTGGTCTAGAACATGAGAATTTTGGAACTCTAAATTCCCTATCAACACAAATATGTGTAGACACCCTCATTTTGCTACACTTTAACCAACAATAACCTAATATATTAATCTGTGGAATTTCATTGGTAAAGTATGCATCCTCAAATTTTCTGAAAACCGAAATGATAAAGAGATGTACCTGGTGAGATGATTAGATCCGAAAAATTGAAAAATACCCTGATTGGTGAATTTAGTGTGTTAAATCCATGTGAGAGCCCCTCTATCATGGATTTATATGTTTTAGGTCATTAATATCTCGATCTGACTTTACGGATCATCAATCGGGACAAAATAAGCTAGGGTCACTTCACAGCCCGGGACCTGATTCCATTCCGAGACCCGATTTCCGTAAATCGTTAGATTAAGGGCAGATCTTAACATGGGTGTCTTTCCTTACTAAGAATTTGTGATCATTTAGTCAAAATAGGATCGATCAAGGTTAATCTCAAATTCAGATTAAACATTGTGTCACTTAATTGAGCAAAAACCCAGTGAAAAATCACGGATCAATGTGGGTGAACGAGAGCCGTCGAAATAATTTAACCAAATTATCAACAACAGTGCTTTCAGTACTTTAATTGTTGTCAAAATTCATATTTCAAAGGTTAGGATCATTAATCAAAAATTGATTAAGTTGGTTGGATCAATCGAATCGTCAATTTGATCAACGGTTGGAAAAATAATTCGCTGTTAAAAACCGACGGCTCGCATTGGTCAAAAATTCTGAAAATAATATTTCTATGGCAACATTGGGCTTAAATGAAAGAGGAAAAATCAACGATTTTAATGGCGAAAGAATTATTGAAATCGGACTTCAAAATCTCCTGAAAACCGCGTTTTTCGATTTTTACATTCAAAATATTTGAAAAATCTTTTACAAGATTCTAGGAGATTTGGGGGCATCATCTCGTCCATTCTTTCGATCGAAATTGATCTCAACCACCCAATCTTATTCCATATCATTGCAAAGATTTCAGGATATTGGGAGACCCGATCTCGCCCGTTCTTTCGATCACATTGAGATTGCAGTTAATCGCAACCATCCAAATCGTTGCCATTCTCTACAAAGGCAACCAAATTGGACATTTCCCTTACCTTGAAATTTGCTTCCAAAATCTACAAAGATTCCAAGGACAAATGGCATCATCTTAGACCTTGAATTGTTCCTAAATTTTTAGTACTTGATCCTGGCCGCATAAGTGCCTGCCATTTTTAACATAGCCATGGCTTAAATGGAAGATGCCAAAGAAGAGGGAGAATATTCTAGAAAATCCGATCTTGGCCATTCTTTCCCCTTCCTTTTTCAATCACTCAATCTCCACCCTACACCTCTAGGCCCTAAAGATGGCAACCTGGGTCATCCCTCACCTATAAATACCCATGCTCTCTTCTTTCAAAGGAGGAGAAAAAAAGAGGAAGAAGACTCAAAGAAAACTACTAGAGAAATCTTCCATATCCCCGCCTTCAAATCTTGTCCTATTCAAATGATACCCAAAATCTCCATCACAGGTAGGTGCACAATTCTCAGATTTTTCAGGATTATTTGATATTTTTTTATGTATTTTTGCACGATTTTTAGCATTTAATTGAATTTAATTCAATATTATACGTGTGTGCTCAAAATCACGATCTACATGAGTGTTTCAATTCCGATTCGTCCCGAAATTTAATACACTGATCTATTTAAATAGACTAAAATAACCATCGGATTGGATCGGACATTGAATCAAAGGATTTCGAAAATTTGAGTGATGAATGAAATTTTATTTAAAATAATGGCTGAGAAATTACAAAATTCGAAAAAATAGCCATCTCAAGATGATCTATTTTTTGGAATTTAAAATTTTTCTTGTGTTCATCATATCAGAACAAGATTAAATGACGTTTTCCGGAGTTGTAATTTCCTCGAAAATCGTGTTTTAAAAATGGAAAACTCTTCAAAAAAATCTTTTCGACGAAGAAAAATAAAATATATACTAAACAGATTCCAAAAATATTGCAATTTCGTGGGAAAATAATATGATACTGATGAATTCTACCATGAAGTTTTGAGAATTTTTGGATTTTGTTTGGTATATTATTTTATGCTTTCTTTGAAAATTATCAGATTTTGGGAGACTTTTTACTCACATCAGATCACAGATAAAATTCTCAAAATATTTACAATAGTCTAATATTTCATATTTCTTGCTGTTGTAAAGTTTTCAATTGATTTGGATCTTGTTTCATATGGGTTGTAGTGTTATTTCACAATCTGGTCTGAAAATTGACAAATTCGAAACTGATAGTAAATAGTTTCTAAAATTCATGAAAATCTCACAGAATGCTATTTTTACTTATATCTTACTATTGTAGAAATTTCATTGAATTTAGATTTCTATTTCTAGTAGTTTCTGTGTTATTTTTGCAATCTAGTCAATTAATTGTTAAATCAAAATTAAATATGAGCTTAATGTAAAAATCTGTAGAAATCTTCCAGTAAGCTACATCTCATCATATCTTGCTGCTGTAGAAGTTTCAAGTCATTTCGAATTCGTTTGCAACAGTTTCACTTGTAAAATCACTCATATGGTTTAAAATTGATAAAATCCATTAAAATATTGAAATTAATTGAAATTCATCTGAAAATCTCTAAAGAACCTTAAATCTCTGATCATTAGATTTCCTTGGAAAAATGGTCAGTGCATCCATAATCGTATCCCCATTGCGCTCGATCTTTGACAATTTGAATATTTAAGCTATAACATGTTGTTGGCTCCGAGGTTACTGTCCACGGAAATCCTGAGATATGCCAGGCAATAAGATGCTATAACCTAAGTATTAAATTGCACAAGGAAAGAGCGCACGATTCCCTTCCTTGGATGCCATTCGAGGCCGAAATTGGTGAACCCTAGAACCATTGGTATTCCTTAAATGTTCAGAAACTGAAAATCCTTAAAATCTGAAATTCACTAACTTCAAGAACTGAAATCGATTCATCTCGTGTTTCTCGGAACCATTGGATTATGATTTCCGTCATAAGAACCATTAGAGCCCAATTTAGGAACACTGGTGTCGTGTCGTGTCCTAAGTTTTAGGGAGTCTTAGGTTTTAGGGAGTCCTAGAGTTAGGAGTCCAGCCTCATCACGGACGTTTGCTATGTATAGCAACCGTGCCATAGGTCTAGTTACACTAGTCACCCAATCTTTCCCTAGGACAAGCCTAGTAAACTAGGATGTAGGCTAACCTGCATTAGTCTAAGGAACAACTTGCATTTAGATAAGAATCATATAGAATCTTAGATGAAATCCTAGGATAATAAAATCCTCAACTTGAATTAAATAACTCCTCTTAAAACTGTTGAAACAGTCAAATCAGTCTAGATCGGTGTCTTAGTTGAGTTAGGCATAAGTAGCTTAGCTTAGGTGCACCGAACTACGTCGACTCTGATCCCAGTGAGGCTTGGGTACGTAGGCAGCTTGGATGTATGATGGCATACCAACCGCGAGTCGGCTCCACAACAAATTGTGGGGTTTTGTATATTAATTTTCTTGTAAATTTTAATTAAATCATTTAGGACCTTCCATGAAATTAGAATTTTTGGAGAACTTTCACTTAGATTGAATTCAAACAAATTAAGAAATCAAGATACACATTTAGGATCTTCATTGAAATTAGATCATGGGATGCATGTCACGTAGTTAGTACACTAACATAGAGTTAAATGAGCCATTTAAAATAAATTTAAAAGAGTTAACTTTTGGAATTGAAGACCCATTATCGGGCAGGAATGGTGCATGTGGTGGATAACTCCCCATACCTTCCATTCTTGTAACCAGGTAACGAGTCTAGATTTCTGGTTAATTATGGGTCCTAGATCCCACATCTAGGTGGCGACTCTGTCATTCTCTTTTGTGTGGAATTCGGATTGCCTTAGTGATCCCAAGTTCACATAAAAGATGAATTAAAATCAATAATAAAAATGCACAGGCCAATCGCGTGGGTACGAGAGACCAAGGGAGAAGGCGTGGCGGCTCGCGCTCCACCCCTCTCGCGGGATCGGGTCCCACAATATGAAGCTAGATTTCTTAGCTTAAACTCCTCCTACTATACCAAATGACTTATTAGAATGGAGTTATGATTAAGGATGATAGCTAATGGGGACATATATCCCTCCTCAAATTATTCAAAGAAATGCAAGGGACAAATGAATTTGATCAATGACCACTACTATTTACACTTCCCTGTTCTGATCATGGTATAACATAATTTGCATATTGATGAAGCATGAAGTAACTGGTGAATTAAAATCACTCACATCGGTGCGAAAATGTAGAACAACACCATCACCACTGAATCGTAAACAAAGTGTTGGATTAAAGCATGTTGGGGTAGCCGAAGTGTGTGTGTATGGACGGAGTAACGACTCCCGTTTTCTTCTTCAATATTTTTCCTCTGCAACTCAACTTGAAATAACTTCAATGAGATAAGGATTGTGACTGACAGGTACTGGTGACTGCAATTGAGATAGAAACTGGAAAGGAGTTTTGAGTCACCGGAAAAGGTTGTCGACGAGTCACGATCGAAGACCCAAAGAAGGTGGCGGTGTAGGTTGATGGGTTAGAAATTGGGGTGGCCGGAGATGACCCTCGAGGACGGCCAGATCTTCTTCTTCTTCTTCAGCTTTCTATTGAAACCCTCTTTGCAAATCACTAGAAATTCTATTCTCCTTTATCTTCTTCCTCTTCCCTTGCACATTTTACAAACCCTAAATGAAAGCTCTCCCAAATTTTCAGATCTAGAGAGAAATGAGAGAAGTAGATCTGGGATAGAAGAACAAGGTGATGATGGTGGCTATCCGAAACAACGAAGATGATGATTGGGCGTGATGTAGAAAAGAAGTGGGTGTGATAGCTACAAAATAGATGGAAGTAGAGGTGGAGGTGATGTTAATGGAGGTGGTTAGAGGTTGAAGATGGTGGGGATGGTGATAAACGAGGAGATGTAGAAGTAGGTGGTCGGAACATGGAAGTGGGTTGAAGATGATAATTGAGTTGCAGAAATGGGGCCTGAAATGGGGTTGGAATTAATGGAGATTTGTAGGAGGGAATGGTTGGAGAAGACGAAGTGGGCGGCGAAGATGGCGGTTGATCTGGATGGTCGAAAGTGGTGATGGGGTAAATGGAGGTGATTCAAGGGTCTTAGTGGCTGTGAAGGTATGATGGCTTGGGGAGGATGGGCTTGGCCGGATTTCGGGTAGGGTTGGCTTGGTCAGATTCCGGCAAGCTTGCTGGAATCAGTGGAGAGGGTGGCGGCTGCAAATGGAAAAAAATCAAAAATGGGTTTGATGGTGGTTGGATGAAGGAGAAGAGATAGGGTTTGAACTTTGGAAGTGGTGGAGGCGATATAGGCCGAGAAAGCTGCAAATCCCTAACATTTCCTTGCTCTCTGCCTCTCTTCTTTTCTTGCTGATGAAGATACCTCCCCCAAAACCCTAATCGAGTGGCTTAGTTAAAGGGAAATGATAACTTCACACCCCCCATTCCTCCTTTGGACAGCAACCCCACTAATGAATTTATGACTACTCTTTTACACAAGGCGAGCGGCTGGGCAAAACAGACCCAAAGGGAAATGATATATTTGACCCCCTTTTTCCGTCATGGGTAACCCCCATCTCATGTAAAGGGAAATGATAAATTTGCACCCCTTATCCTTGCCCTGGACAGCCCCTACTACTGTATTACTCACTCTCTTTTTACTCTATAAGGTGGGGTCTGGGTAGAGAGGGGACCCTAAGGAAAATGATGTATTCGATTGCTCTTATTTTTTCTAGGGAAACCACCCTACTTTTTATTTCACCCAACACTTGCTTGATGAAGAGGAACCATATTGGTACAACCATGTTTTGATAATTTCCCTAGCTCAACTTGTCTACTCGGTTCTTAGAGGCTTGCGAGGGTTTCTACGGAAATGTAGTGACCTTTGATAAACACTGAAAGACAAGATGGGTTAGTGAAAATGCTATTTGGAGCCTAATGGTACAAATGGGAGAGTGCTAATACCAAAACTCGCAGGTATTTTGTAACTCTTTCAAATTTTTGTAAAAATGAAATAGAATGTTAGGGAAATTGAACAGAGGATGTCAATGGGGTTCAGAGATCACCCAAGGTTTCAAAAGATTTCAAAAATATCTAGAAATGGGTATTTTTCGGAAATTTTGAGATTCGGTTTCAGGATTTTATTCGACATCGGGTCTTTATTTGATCTTTAGGGTCCGGTCAAAATGGGGTGTCTACACCCATAGGCAGAAAGGGACAGGAGGCAGAATGGACTGATGATAATGAAATGGCTAAGTGTTATATCCTTGGCTCCATGTCCAATGTGCTGCAACAACAACATGTTGGAATGGCTACAGCCACAGAAATAATGCTTAATCTTAAAGAATTATTTGGAGAGTAGAATCACACAGCTAGACTGATTGCGATAAAAGGCCTTGTATCCACTAAGATGGTAGGGGGAACCCCGGTCAGGGACCATATGTTAAAGATGATATGTTTCCTTAATGAACTCGACATCTTGGGGGCCATCATGGATGCAGAAATGCAGATAAACATTGTTCTTGCTTCCCTACCAGGGTCATTCAACGAGTTTGTGATGACCTATCATATGAACAAGTTAACAATGACATTGACTGAGCTATTAAACCAACTCTAGTCAACTGAAGATCTGAAGAAGGTAAATAAGAAGAGTGTCTTCTTAGCTGAGGATAATGTACCTTCAGTCTCCAAACCGAAAGGTAAGGGGAAAAGAAGGAGAAAATGCCAAGCCTCTAAGAAAAAGGCTCCAGTGGTTAAGAATAAGAAAACTTTCAAGAAAAAGTCAACCAAAAGCAACGATACATGCTTCCATTGTGGCAAGCCTGGACATTGGAAGCGGAACTGCAGGAGCTACTTAGCTAGGAAGCAGGGTGACAAGCCTTCTCAAGGTATGTCGCAAGTTTTTGTTGCTGAAACCAATATGATTGGTCTTACTTTTTCCTGGTGTGTAGATATTGGTGCGACCTCACACATCTGCAATATTTTGCAGGGGCTAAGGATAAGCAGAAGGCTGACTGATGGCGAACTCAACCTACAGGTTGGAACTGATGCAATTGTTGCAGTTCAGTCTGTGGGTGATTACTATTTGGCATTTTCTAGGGGATACTTACTATTAAACGATTGTCTTTATGTGCCTTCTATAAGAAGGAATTTGATTTCTGTTTCTAAACTTATTTCAGATGGATATTTAGTGGATTTTAATAAAAGTTCAGTTTTTATTAAAAAGGAAAATTCTATTATTGTGGAAGGTGCATTAGTAGATGGTTTGTATTTAATTAACGCCAAATGTGAGTAACATTGAGAGCGTTCCAAGTGTTGATGTTCCTAACCTCAAAAGGGCAAGGGACACAGTAATTCCAACTCAACTTTGGCATCTTCAATTAGGTCATATTGGTGTAGAGCGGATCACGAGGTTAGCGAAAGATGGTCCATTGGATTCTATTCAAGTGAAACCCTTTTCAACTTGTGAATCGTGTCAACAGGGCAAAATGACCAAAATTCCTTTTAAAGGTGAGAGTGGAAGAAGCAAAAGTGTGTTGGAGTTAATACATATGGATGTTTGTGGACCTCTTGCTCATCCTGCGAGAGGAGGGTTTGTCTACTTTATGACTTTCACAGATGACCATTCAAGGTACGGATATCTGTATCTAATGCGACGTAAGTCTGAGACCCTTGAAAAGTTCAAGAAGTTCAAGAATGAAGTAGAAAACCAGTTAAATAAGAAAATCAAGACTCTTCGCTCTGATAGGAGAGGAGAGTATCTCTTGGATGACTTTAAGGACTACTTGAGAGAACATGGAATAACGTCTCAATGGACTCCACCTGCCACACCCGAGTTGAATTGTGTGTCAGAAAGAAGGAATCGTCGAACTTTGTTAGACATGGTTCCATCCATGATGAGTTTTGCCAAGGCACCGCTGTTTCTTTGGGGGTATGCCTTAGAAACAACGCTCTATATCCTTAATCGAGTCCCAACTAAGTCAGTACCAATGACTCCATATGAATTATGGATGGGTAGAAAACCCTCATTGAATCACATGAGGATATGGGGTTTTCCTACCCATGTTAAAAAGATAAGTGCTGACAAGTTAGAGACTCGAACTGAAAGGTGTCTCTTTGTTGGATATCCTAAGAAAATAAAGGGTTATTGGTTTTATAACCCTGGCGGGCAAATTTGTGTTGTAAGCCGGAATGCCACATTCTTGGAAGAAGAGTTTTTCCAAGATGCAGAAGAGATGGAGAGGAATGCCTTAGAAGAGCAATCTGATAATCCAATAGAGAGATATGAGGAAACTGAGCAAGAATCTAATGAGCCTACTCCGTCACTTCAACATAGTATTAGGGAGATCAGAAGACCCCGCAGATATCTCTATCTGGGTGAGGAAATTAATCCAAACATAGAAGAAACGGATCCCCTTAACTATAGAGAGGCGATGTCAGACATTGATGCGAGCAAATTGTTGGATGATATGAAATCTGAAATGGACTCTATGTATTCCAACAAGGTCTGAACTCTAGTTGACCCATCAGAGGGTATTAAACCCATTGGATGCAAATGGATCTTCAAGAGGAAGAAAGGCCATGATGAAAGGTGGAGACCTATAAGGCACGGCTTGTGGCAAAGGGTTATACTCAAAAGGCTGGAATTGATTATGAGGAAACCTTCTCGCCTGTAGCTATGTTAAAGTCCATCAGGATTTTGTTAGCTATCGCTGCACATTATGATTATGAGATCTGGCAGATGGACGTCAAAATTGCCTTCTTGAATGGAAACATTCAGGAAGATATTTATATGGTCAAGCCAGAGGGTTTTGAGGTTGCTAGAGAGGATAATAAGAAAGTGTGCAAGTTGCAGAGATCTATTTATGGATTAAAGCAAGCATCTCGCAGTTGGAATTATTATTTTGATCAAGCGGTCAAAGAGTTTGGCTTCTCTCAAAATATTGATGAGGCTTGTATATACAAGAAGGTCAATGGGAGTGCCGTAACATTTTTGGTTCTATACGTAGATGACATTCTACTAATTGGGAATGATGTAGGAATGTTATCTAACACAAAGTTGTGGCTTTCCTATACATTTGCAATGAATGATTTGGGTGAAGCTTCTTATATTTTAGGACTTAAATTGTTTAGGGACCGTAAAAGTAGAAAGCTTGGGCTATCACAGGAGGCTTATGTTGATAAGATATTGGAAAAGTTTAATATGACAAATTCTAAGAAGGGATTAATCCCTTTCAGGCATGGAATAAGGTTATCCAAGAAGATGTCTCCAAAGACATCCGAGGAGAAGCAAATGATGAATAAAGTTCCCTATGCTTCGGCTGTGGGAAGTATTATGTACGCCATGTTATGTACAAGGCCAGATATCTATCATTCTATAAGTGTGGTTAGCAAATATCAGTCAGACCCAGGTCCTGAGCATTGGACAGCGGTTAAACATATTTTTAAATATCTTAGGAGAACCAAACATTATTGTTTGGTTTATGGGGCAGACGAGTTAGTTGTTTCTGGCTTTACCGATGCTGATTTTCAGTCTGACGTTGATGACATGAAGTCTTCTTCAGGCTTTGTTTTTACTTTGGCTAGTGGAATGATATCTTGGAGGAGTTGTAAACAAGACACCACAACAGATTCTACCACTGAAGCATAATATATCACTGCCAGTGAAGCGGCGAAAGAGGCAATCGGCTGAGGAAGTTTTTGGAGGGCCTTGGCGTCATTCCCTCTGTTGAGAGACCAATTACGTTGTATTGTGATAACAACGGGGCTATTGCTCAAGCAAATGAACCAAGGTCTCATCAGAAGTCCAAGCACGTCCTTCGGAAGTATCATGTGATATGGGAGATCATTGACAGAGGAGATGTTGCCATAGCAAAGGTGGCTTCAGCAGATAACGTGGCAGACCCTTTCACAAAGTCCCTTAGTCAAAAGGTGTTTGACAAGCATGTAGAGGGAATGGGTCTTAGATATATGCACGACTGGATCTAAAGTCAACGGGAGATTACTTCAAATTCTAGTGTACCTTGCATTTTTATTAATAAAGAATTATTTCATGACATCTATGGGTGCTATTTTGTTAATATGTGAGATGTGCTTGTTTTACACATATTAGTCCTTAGGTAGCAAAGTAGGAATACCATGCTCAAGGATTCACAGATCCTAGGGAGTAGGGAGATATGAAATTCTGATTCTTTGCAAACTTTAAAAGTTCCTGGTTGGGGTGGAGATTGGACATCTCTTCCTGTACACAACCAGCACCGGTCTTGCTGACATGCACGTGTCGTGGGGTGACTTATCTCAGTCACTTGGGTAGTAGACCCTAAGCAAGAAGAGTGGGAGCGACGATTGGGATCGCGCTTTGAAATGGATCTCATTGGAATAGCCTGTGGACAGGAGATAGTACGGCTATTCCACCAGACAGGACCCTTTACATGTCCTTTGACTTGAGGGATCTTATTGGTCTATAGGCCCGTCCCGTTATCTTGGTCCATCTTACAATAGTTCTCTTAGGAATCATTTGAGGGTGGTACTGGAATTGTTGACAAACCTATGAGACTAATAGTGATACCCGACAAGGAATTCTCCGCCTCATATACATGAGGGTACCATCTACCGTTTTGGTCAGAGCAGTAAGCCTATAAAATACCTGGCCAGGTCGATTTGATAGATGTTTTATCAAATGTTTTTATGAAAATATTTTGAATGGTTTTAGCAAATGCATTTGCGGGCCTAAGCCGCTTGACTGAAAGGTATACCTAGAGTGGGCCCAGGGGATAGTGTATGTCCACCCGCCGTAGGACTCAAATCAGTAGATGGAGAACGGATAAAGGACTTGCACATATTGGATGTGATTAGGGGTAAGATGATTTGATGATCATCTTCAGGGTTATGTCTCGATGGAGGCCACTGACTCGATGCGATTGGGGTTTTCGAACTACGAAAAAAGATCGCAGTGGGACCCTTTATTGGGCCCAGGGGATAGTGTATGTCCACCTGCCGTAGGACTCAAATCAGTAGATGGAGAACGGATAAAGGACTTGCACATATTGGATGTGATTAGGGGTAAGATGATTTGATGATCATCTTCAGGGTTATGTCTCGATGGAGACCACTGACTCGATGAGATTGTGGTTTTTGAACTACGAAAAAAGATCGCAGTGGGACCCTTTATTGGGTTCTGCAGGATCGACCGTTGAATCCCTGCAACGATCCAACTCACAACTCGAGTGACCAATCGTATCTATTAGATATGGTCCTGCATTTATTTGATTGCACAGATAAACTTGTTTTAATACAAAGGGAATAGATATCATAGTGTATGTACACTATATGACATATTTGAATACCAAATTGGTTAAGTGTTAACCGAAAGGGGTATTATAGGATGGAGCTTTATTCCCATTAGATGGGAATTACTTAAAAGATTTAAATTTTGGATTTAACTATATTGGACAAATTACATGTTAAGGGCAAGTGGGAGATTGTTAGAGGTGCCTTGAAACATGTGGACTTTCGTCCAATATTGAGAAAATATTATTTTAATATTTCTATAAGATTTCATATAAAAGGAGTTTTATATGTGGGTCCCACATGGGACGAATTTTCTTTAGTGGGATACTTTGAGAAACGTCCCATAAAGGTTTCTAAAATTATTGAAATAACTCCCATGTTAATATATATTTATTAATATGAGAAAATCTATTTGGAAAAGGAAACTAATTAGTTTTAAGATAGAACAAACGAGAGAGAGAGAGAGAGAGAGAGATTTTTGGAGGAAAGAATATAGAGTCTACCATATATGGGACTCTATATCCCACGTTCCACTAAGGGGAAGAAAACGTCCAACTCTTGTTGGACATTTAAGCATTGTAAAAGTTTATTTTTATAAAACTTATTTTCTATTTTAGATAAAATCGAAGGTGAGAGATTTTAGTATCTAAAATTCAAGAAATAGAAATCTATAAAATACCTACATAGATTGCAACGTCTAACAAGATTTTGAAGAGTCAAATTTTCTTTCCTCTCCCCACAATAGTAGAAAACGTCCAACTCTCTCTCTCTCTCTCTCTCTCTCTCTCGTTTTTCTTCTCAAGTTCAAAAACTAGCTTCCATTGAAAGACATAACTTGAGATCAAAAGCTCCATCAATATCTTAGATTCCCAATTCAAAATAAGGGTTGATTTAGATCAGTTCTTGATATAGAATAAATATTATTTTATTCTTTCTGTGAAGATCGAAAGGATCCCATTGGATCAACTTGCGGTGTCCGCGGCGAAAAGTTCATTCGTGGCAATTCGGGGAGTAGGTCAAGCAGATGATCTTCTTCGTGGTAACTTCTTCAAATGCATGATTTTATCTATTTATTTTATCACCAAAATATAATCTAGTTCCTAGAAATCCTGGGCTAAAGGCAAAATTGAAGTATAATTTTTATATTATGCAATTTTATTTCGCTGCGCATAGCGATTCTGCCTGAGGGTTATACGACCCTACTAACACTGTAGTTGGCTGAAAACAAAACATGATAAAGCGGTAAAGGAAGAAAACGGTGTCCCCGGTCTCCTGCGAGGACTAGTTCAAGGATCGAGGTTGTTTGTCCTCTGAAGGACATCCATTTCGAGTAGCGGTTAGTAGTCGGTTGCTACTTCATTTCCACCGCTATGGCCATCTCGAGTAGTGGAACGACTTTCCTCCTCTTCCACTTGGAAGAGATAGTTTTGGCTACTTTATTAGAAAACTCTTTGGGGTGAAAAGAAACGACTTGTCGGTTTGATAACCTCCTGCTTGGCGCTGTACTGGCGCATGATGCTCCTTGGAACGTACAACGAGGTGTTCTCTAAACCAAGAAGTTGGACATAACTGGCCCCGGGTGTCGACAAAACAGCAGAGCCGTAGCCATGCAACCTCCAAAAGATGTTATCGGATTTAAGACTAGTCAACCATAACACCCATTCGGGTACAATCTCGAGGTGTTTGAAATGACGCCAAGCGTGGTAGTTTTAGATGGAGATATCTATCCGGGAACTCGGGGTGGCAATATAAAGTTTCAAACAAAGCCACATGTAGAGTAGAACTAGACATCCTACGAAATAATGACTGGGGTTATCACGGACCTTATTCAATCCGTTCAGAGTCTCTGCTAAGATGATGGGAACGGGGTTGGACCCATCGGGGATCTGATCTAGTATGCTGAGAATGCCGAAAGAGGCTTCATCAGAACCTTGCCTTGTTAGGTACTTGGTGTATATGCAAAACATAATGGATCTATGTCGGACCATCTGATAGGAGACATCCACTATATCTTGCAGAGGGGAGAAAGTACTCATGAGTCGATTCGTCAGGATGCCACACGGAATAAGGAATGTTGAATGGTCCTGGTATCGTAAACAGAATAGTCATTTGACTCTTCGTATGTAGCCCGGCCTGATGATGGGTCTGACCGTAGGACCTTCGCATGGTACTCCGAGCTAGGTGCGGAATTCCTTGTATGTGGGACATATCTCTTACAAACTGAACCGGAAGACATTATTATGCTTATCCCAAAACTGAGCAGCTGCCCTGAGGAGGTTTCAATCGATCACGATGGAAGGTAGGAACGGGAAGAATTGCTCAGTTGGACTAGTAAACCACTAGTTGAACTCAAGGCTCTCGACAGAATAGAAGTTATGGATCCAATCAGTTAGCATACCCAGGTCCATGATCTACCTACACAAGAGACAGGGAACCAAAACACAGTAAAACATTTGGTTTTTGTATTTTCAAATTTTTACTATTTTTACAAATTTTTGACAAAACCTAGACATGTGAGGGGTTGAGAGCGAGGTCTGCCCCTGCGGTCCGTGACTTTAATTGATATGGGGAAAACACTCCTGAATGAATTTGATTATGGCTTGGAGAACGATCTAACTCTGTTTGCAATGATTGTCAGACAGAGTTCCAACATATTTTGACCATAATGATGGTTTAGAACAAAGTCTAATCTTTCTTGAGAAGACAAGTATATTCGAGCAGAGCTCAGACGCTTTTTGGACCATAAGGATGGTCGTGAAAGATGGAAAATAAATGAGGGCTCAAGGTTTCGAGGAGGAACAATGACATTTTGAAATTTATTTTTGAAAAAATTGGACTAGAGCATTAGTCTTTGGGTGAGGTGTCTTAACCATAAGATGGACATTCCTCCTGGGTCCATGATTGTAAATCCAAGGAAAGTGATTATATGGCTTTGCAATAATGACTCTAGACAAAACGCAAGGTTTTTCGAAATAATCCCTAGTTTTGGGTAAAATGAGCTACGATTGATTCGCATCGGGCTAGCCTAGTGAAATCCCTAGCAAGAATTGAGGCAACCCGGGGACAACTTTCTAGACTCAATGGACATGCGCTATGTGGGCCAGAGGTTCAGTGTATCCTTATTCGGGAACATGCTCACATCACTCGATAGTAACAGGTTTTGGCTTCACCTAACTCTAAGCTCAACATACCCTATGTGGGCATGGTATAAAACTATGTGAATATGCCGGGCTTATGCATTGTGATGAAGGCTTGAAGGTCGCTTATGCCGAAATGCATGAACAAACCTTACCAAGAGGCCCTGGTGCGGCGGGAAGTTCAGTACAATTTCGTTTTAACGCCACCACACGGATGACGCGTAAAGAGGTGGTGCTTTCACGTCAAATGGAACCGTGGCCAACAACAATCCGGGTAATAACATCCTAAATGCCACAAATCCGGACCAAGCGCTAGTTACTCCCGAGGGTAATAGGTATGAAAAAAATGGTATGCAGTGTTTGACAGAAATTAAATAGGAAACCGTAGGTGCCTCCCAGGGCATTTTCGCGCAATTGACGACAATTTTGAGCATTGGCTCAAGCGAACTTGTGCGGAGTGAAGCAAGTATATGGTACAAAAAGTAAACCTAACACTTGTTTTATTTCGCTTGTGAGGAGTAGTCGCAACCCGCAACTTGCCGCAAGGCCCGCAACTTACGATTACCCCTGAGTGCAAGTAGGGACTAGGGTTAAGATTAATCGTAATGAAGGCGGAAAAAGCCAAGTTTTCTAATAATTTTCTAAAAATCTACCAAGCCAAGTCACTCTAGAGTTATAACCTCATTTCCCCAGCAGAGTCACGAGTCTGTGGGAACCGATTTTTTCCTGTTCGGCCCCTTTCGGTAGCTCCAAATCACCACATCGTGTAAAAAGGGGGGTGTTTGTTTGTCTGTGTTTTCTGTGAACTTGGCACCGGAATCCGGATTTCATAGAAAAGAGAGTCTCAGAGTCGCAACCTATGTTAGGGCCTCGGACCCGTGTCTGCTTTTATAATGAAACAAGGATAGATATTCGAGTTTCATAGGAGGAGCAGTAACCGAAGCTGTCTCTAGGTTTGGGGCCTAGAACCTACAATTTTACTCTATTTGTTAAGGTATGGTCTTTACAAAAATCTGAGTAATGGTTATGGTTACATTCAGGGAAGGTGTTAGGCACCCCTAATGCCTGGGTAAACCCGGTCTCTTGACTTGATTTGGCGGTTTTCAAGAACTTTATCAAAAATCTTAACTTTTTATCCTTGATTATGATTAGGCTTAATTCATGTACGTAAATGGGTGGGATTTACGAAAGAAAGAAAAGAATCGGTTTGAGCGTTCTCCGGATTCAGGGTATATACTACATGTTTCGAGTCCCTGGAGGATCTAGTAGTGACGGCCTCAATCTGGATAACTAAAATGAACTGAAATGACAAAGCATACAGGAAAGAAAAGAGTGGGTATTTTATTCCCTCCGTTTGTCCAACACCATTGGAGAGCAAGGGCTTTCGTCTCTATCTCTTTTGTCTATGGTAGGACCGGAGTTAGAGTGGCGAGATAATGAGAGGGAACGTAGCCCTATTTACAAAGAGAGATACGGGGTTTACGTTACAGGACCCGAGGTAGAGGAGCCCTTGTCCCTATAAATACCCTATATCGGATTTTATAATCAAAATGCAGAAAGCTGGGAAATAAATGTAATTTTACCAAAGGAGCGAGGAGGCCTCTCGAAAAGTTAGTTGCATAACGTCGCTACTTGGATGGTGAAGTCCCGAGTTTTACGAAAATTCGGCAGAACAACGGCGCTAGTTGGACGATGTAGCTTCGAGTTCTTCAAAAATTCGGAAGAACAACAGTGCTAGATGGACAGTGTAGCTTTTGGTTCTCCGAAAACTCGGCAGAACAACGGCGCTGGCTGAATAGGATAGCCTTGAGTTCTTCGAAATTCGGCAGAACAATGACGCTAGCTGAATAGGATAGCCCTGAGTTCTCCGAAATTTGGCAGAACAACGGCGCTAGTTGAAGGGTGTCCTCTGAGTCCTCAGAAATTCGACAGAATACTGACGCCCAGTATGAGCTCCCTAAGTATTTTGCTACTCTCTCTCTCTCTCTCTCTCTCTCTCTCGGGTAAAGAAACTAGGTTCTTGGACAGAGTTTCCTTGAAGATAACAAAGAAACAAAAAGGCCAGCTGTTTTTTACTAAAAAATCTCTCTGGAGATATAACAAAAGCTTTCTGAAGTAAAAAAAAAATTATTTTTAGACTTACCCCCTATATATAGGCTTGGTTGCCAAATTGCAGGGGGCGATTTCCAATCATAACCTGCGATTGTGAAATCACAAGGTACGATTTGGTGGTCGCACCCCCCGATTTAGGGGCCACCAGTAGGTCGGTGGGGGGCATTTTGGGTATTTTCAGGGATTTTTGGGAGTTTTGGGGGCTGTAACTCCTTTGTTCTGACTCCAAATTACGTACCGTCAGATCCGTTGGATTCCTTGCGACGAGGAGGATCCTATGAACCTAACTTCACACTTTGGAGTGGTATGGATAACTTTGGTGCACCCGAAATCATGTTTCTAGGGTTTTCTAGGAGTTTTCGGGATCTTTGAAAGATGATAACTCTTTTGTTTGGACTCCAAATCGTGCATGGTCAGGTCCGTTGGGCCCCTTGTGGTGAGGAGAATCCAATGAACCTAGTCACGTGCTTTGAAATTGAGTGCACAATTTTTGAATATTTTTGACTCAATGTTTAGGTGAATGCCGTGTGAAAATAGGCTTCTTTGGTGGAGCCGTTGCCGTGTGAAAACGGGCTTCGGGACCTTAACTTTTTGACAAATTCGTTTTGGAGGAGTATTTCCTTTTTCGAGAATCGATGAGAGAGATCGAGAGAAAGAGAACAGGCCTGCTTTGGGCTCGTCATGGGACTCATCCTCGCGATAACCTTGTCATTAGTATCACCTTGGCAAAATTGGGTGTCTATAGTCAGGCACCAACGTAAATATGCATTGCCGATGATCCGAAACCTCCGAATAGCCTCTGCAGATCAGAGAGATAGGATCATCTTATGGAGATGATTTTCGAGGAAGGCCTATTTACATTGACCCCATTAAATGAAAGGTTTGGTTATTGGAATAAGGGTTGCAATGAATTTTCTAATAAATGTGCGATATTTGGTCTATATAGGGAGGTGTATGTATTTTTTTTAAATATAGCGGGGTACAAATAATTCAGAGATCTAAGCCATTCAGTTGGTAGGCCCCAACGTAATAAGTCATACCAGGAAAATCATCTCCATTGGATGATCCTAACTCTTTAATCTAGAGATTTCTATATGGTTTAGTTGAAAGATTCATAGGGAAGAGAGAGAGAAAAGACAACTCTCGTCTTGTTAACTTTTTTTATACTATATAAAGGAAAAATTGCCAATGGGGGACATCAAAATACGAGAATTGCAACGGGGGACACACTTTTGAAAAATTGTTAGAGAAGGTAGATAACCCCTTTTGAGAGTGATAACCTCATTTAGAGGGTTGATAACTCCCTTTTAGAGACTTGATAACCCCATTTCATCACTCTCTAACAATTTTTCAAAAGTGTGTCCCACGTTGACAATTCTCAACTGGTGACACAAAAATGCCAAAATAGTGAATGGGTGACACCCTTTTGAAAGTTTGTGAACGGAGGTCATTTTACCTTTTCTGACATGGACTTTTACATAAATACCCTTCAGGAAGAAAAACTCATTGTTTTTACTTCTCTTCGTTTTTAACTGTACAGAGGCTTTTTTTTAACTTTTACTCTCTCCATTTTCATTTTAACCACCTGAAACCCATCTTCTCCGGCATGAGGTGTGACCGGCGTGAAGATCTCTCATTTTTCCCTGGAGTGGGGCGGTTTCCTGCACTATTCCGAACCTCTCTCCTCCGTTATCAACTGTATTCCGGCGAGGGCTTCATTTTTCCGGCGAGGGCTTCATTTTTTCCGGCGCGGGCTTCATTTTTCCCCCATCCCCATCGTGCAGGTATGTTAGGGTGTTGTGTTTCATATTTTTTTACTTTTTATTTTCGTTCTATTAAGTTACCTTTGTGGTGTATTGTTTCATTGTCACTATTTGGAAGTCTTTACACATCTAGGGTTTAATTTTTTATTTTTTTTCCTATTTTGTTTCATTTTGACTGTAGAGAACCCCCTTTTGATAATCTCTCATTCTCGGTGTTGAGAATCCCCTTTTGAGATTGATAATATCTCCCTTTTTCAGTGTTGAGAACCCATTTCCAGTGTTGGGACCCCCCTTTTCCAGTGTTGGGATGCTTTATATCCAATGTTGGGACCCCTTTTGAGGTTCATAATCCCTCAATTTAAGTGTTGAGGACCCCCTCCAGGTAGATTCATAATCCCTCATTGCCAGTGTTGAGAATCCCCTCATTTCCAGTGTTAGTAACCCTCTCTAGGATGTTGATAATCCCCCATTGCCAGTGTTGAGAACTCCCTCTAGGTAGTTCATAATCTCCCATTTGCAGTGTTGGGAACCCCTTTTGAGGCTGATAATCCCCCACTTTCAGTGTTGATAATCCCCCAATTCAAGTACACTTGTTTTCAATTAACCATTATTCAAAGTTAGATACTTGCTTCCTCTAACCTTTGTATATTTTTGCAGTCGTATTCTCAAGCCCGTTGACGGGGTAAAAGTTTTGGCCGAGGATCTCGAAACGTTGTGGAACCTGAAAGGAGTCCTCAGTGGCCAAGTAAGTGTCATTTTTTAAATTAAGTGTTGTCTTCAGTACCCATGGTTGAGGTAATTAAGATTTTTTGTTGAGTTGTAGGTGTTGGATGTATATGGGAAGTATTTGTGCGCCTCCAGCAATGCCTTGACTGGACGGATTGTATATATTTCTTCGTCAGTACGTGTAAGAGGCTTTTTTGTAGCTATACATGTTACTTTACAACTTATCCATCATTTAGTGTTCCCACAAAATTCATTTCATTGTACAGGAATATAATACTTCAGGGCGTGATTCAATGGATGACAAAAATAAGTTGGACTCCGATCGGTTGGCGAACGAGCTATTGCATCGTACACTTGACCATATCCCGTTAGAAGATATTGGGATGCTTTTAATCTCATGCTGTCAAGACTTTCATTGGGCTCTTGTGCTTGTTGATATGGTGAATAAAAAGATGATCGAGTTCAACTCAATGGAAGGGGACTCATTTCAGGAGCGAGCATCTCCCACTGTAAGTAAATTAACATCTTTCGAAACATTTAAAGTTACTTCCATATGTATAACACTCAATATTCCTTCGTTGTCTTAAATTCAGGTAGCATTAATGAAGGAATATTTGAAGGGCCGGGGTTGCAATATCGATGACTTTCCATATTCACAGATGGATGGCTTCCGAAAGCAGAACAATGGGTGGGTTCAAACTTAAAACTTTCGAATTTTTGTTAGTATTCCTATCTCATTCGTAGTTACCTTAAAGGTAACTCCATTCAATGCATGCTTTTATACAGGGTTAATTGTAGCGCTTTTGTCCTAAAAGCGATTGAGCATCTCTACCATGGTCAACCACTGAACTTTGGACCAACAGACATTCCTCAATTTCGGCTACAACTCTGTGAGAGATTTTTACGATGAGAGTTTGGAGACTGCACACTTATATAGGAACACCTTCTAATGTTCATGGATGTTTATTTTTTCTGATGATCATGGTAAAAACTTGATTTTTTAATGGAGATTGATGGAAAGTATGGCAGGGGAACTGTTAAATGGCAAGGGAAGTTGTTATGGTCTGTGTTTTTGTTTGTGAACAAGTGAAATTGCTTGTGAATGGGTGGAGAACTTGTAAATTGAAATAGCTTTTATGGAAGTGTGTTTGTGTTTGTGAATGGGTGGAGAACTTGGTTGGTGAAACAGGTTTTATGGAATTGTGAACTTGTTTATGAATGTGGAGAAGTTGTAAATGTAAGCAGGTTTTATGGAAGTGTATTTGTGTTTGTTAATGGGTGGAGAACTTGGTTGGTGAAATAGGTTTTATGCAATTGTGAACTTGTTTATGAATGTGGAGAAGTTGTAAATGTAAGCAGGTTTTATGGAAGTGTGTTTGTGTTTGTGTTTCAATTTGAATATTGGAACTTGTAAATTTAAACAGGTTTTAAACATGTGTGTTTGTGTTTATGAATGACTAGGGAAGTTGTAAATTAAAACAGAATATGATGTGTTTGTGTTTGTGAACAGAATATGATGTGTGTTTGAAGTTGAAATGTGTATTTTTACAGGTTAAGTACACAGCTTTCTATGGTCCTATGTTGTGTTTCTGAGAGCAGAACCTTTTTCTCTCCTGGAAAATGGTTGGTGACCCTTTTTTGGGTTGGTAACCCACATTCGAAGGTCAATCACCCAAAAAAAGGGAGGTTGGTAAGCCTAAATTTTGGTTCCAGAATATTTTTCTCCCATGGAAAATGGTTGGTGACCCTTTTTTGGGTTGGTAACCCACCTTCGAAGGTCAATCACCCAAAAAATGGGAGGTTCGTAACTCGAAATTTTAATTCCAGAAGCTTTATCTAGCCTGGAAAATTGTTGGTGACCGATTTTTAGATTGATAACCCACTTTCCAAGGTCAATCACCCAAAAAAATGGGATGTTGGTAAGCCTAAATTTCTATTCCAGAACCTTTATCTCCCCTGGAAAATGGTTGGTGACCCTTTTTTGGGTTGGTAACCCACTTTCCAAGGTCAATCACCCAAAACAATGGGAGGTTAGTAAGCCTAAATTTCAATTCCAGCAGCTTTACTCCCCTGGAAAATGGTTGGTAACCTTTTTTTTCGGTCGATCACCCACTTTCGAATGTTGGTAACCTCGTTTTGAGGGAGTCGATAACCTGGATTTTGAATTCCAGTAGCTTTATCAACTAAGGGAATGGGTTGATGATCCAATTTTGTGTGTTGATAACCTCACTTTCGATTGGTTGATGACCTATTTTGGGGGAGTCGATAACCTGAATTTTGAATTCCAGTAGCTTTATCAACCAAGGGAATGGGTTGATGAACCCATTTTATGTGTTGATAACCTCACTTCCGATTGGTTGATGACCTATTTTGGGGGAGTCGATAACCTGGATTTTGAATTCCAGTAGCTTTATCAACCAAGGGAATGGGTTGATGATCCAATTTTGTGTGTTGATAACCTCACTTCCGATTGGTTGATGCCCTATTTGGAGGGAGTTGATAACCTGAATTTCAACATCAAGGAGCTTTATCAACCTAGGGAATTGGTTGATAATCCTATTGTTTGTGCTGGTAATCCAATTCTGACTGTTGATAAGTCCCTTTTCGTGGTCTAGATGTAGGAGAGCGACAACTAAATAGAGAACAAATAGCATATCTATATCCAAAAAAATTGTTTATGTATTGATGTTCCAATTACAACCATTCTTTACAAAATAACAAAAAAGAAGTCATCACAATATCTGAGAACATTCAAAAAATTCAATTACACCCTTACACAAAGAAGGAAGCTTGGCAAGGTACGCCCGACCTACTGAGTATGGGTGAAGAAGGCCCAATAGCAGTTTGGTCAACTTGTTGTCTTACTACGGGTGGTTCTTTGCAACTTCTTCTATTGTGGCCAAGTTGTCGACATCGGGTGCATTTGTAATGTAATCCACCTTTCAATTCGCGATCAGTTCTTCTCGTACGCGGCCTTCCCGGTAGTCGCTTTGCAATCGGCGGTAATATTGTCATCAAGGATTCGGGATTTAATTCCCATTGGGTCCTGTCTAGTGTCGGGTGTAAAACTTCAGCGTACGTATCCCGATATCTCTCTACATGAAACCATTTCTCGTAGTAATCGTATGCATCAAAATCTGTGATGCCAATGGCTGCCATGGCATGTCCACACGGGAGTCCAAATGTTTGGAATGCACGACAACTGCACGTGCGAAGTTCTAAGTTTACGCCATCTGTATGTTCAAGCTACCGTACTTCATATTCATGAACCCCAACTCGATAAGCTGTATGCTGGCAGCTCTCTTCTCTCGCTAATGTTATACGTTCTTCTGCATAATGAGTCAACTTTGTTTGCCAACTATGACCCAATTTCTGACGCTTTTGAATGAAGTCTGTAGTCTGATGTCTAGTGTGCTCTACCAATGATGCAATCGGCAATCTTCTCGCATCCTTCAGGACAACATTGAAACACTCCGATCTATTTGTAGTCAATACATCATACCAATCCCCCTTAAAATAAAAACTAGCCCAGTGTTCGTTCGCAATGTCACTTATCCACTTGTGTGCACGTTCATTCCTCACCTTAATCTTATCAATTGTTTCTCTGAACATACGCTCTCTCAAAGTCCGTGCAGGGACATATGGATCCTGTAAAACAACATACATAATCAGAGCTTGAACTTTTATCAAGTAACTTAGATTAAAACTGTAAAGATCAAATACACTTACATGTATCTTCTTCACTTCACTCTTCTCACCTTTCACATTGCTTTTCATCTTCTCACTTTTCACATCGGTTTTCATCTTCTGACATTTCACTTTGGTTTTCATCTTCTCACCTTTCACTTCAATCATCTTCTTCTCACCTTTATTTTTTATTTTTGCCTTGTCACCTTTCAGTTTCATTTCTCCCTTTTCACCTCTCAATTTCATTTTCCCCTTACCACCTTCGATTTTCATCTCCTCATTCTTTAAACCCATTGCGGGCTTCCTATTAAACTTTTGACTCCGGCTCTCATTTGCCTATTAACACAATTAGAGAATAAAAGAGCATTCTATTGACTAACAATCTAAAACGAGAACAAAAAAGACTACACTTACACGCGTCTTCATTGTAGACTTTGCCTTCTCTCAATCCAACTATATATATTATCACTGTCACAAAAGAAGAACATAATTAATTGTAATGTAAGTTCATGTTTCTTAAAATGGGGTTCGCAACTCAAATATGTGATTCTCAAGTGTAGAAACCATACCAAAAATTACTATATGAATAATGATCCAAAAGAGGATTGGCAACAATCTGAAAATGAGGATTATCAACCTCCCTTGAGGGGGTTTTCAACACTGGAGAAGGGGGATTATCAACCTCAACAGGGGGTTCTCAACACTACAAATATGAATTATCAACCTCAACCGGGATTCACAACACTGGAAATGGGTATTATAAACTCCCTGAGGGGGTTTTCAACACTAGAGAAGGGGGATTATCAACCTCAACAGGGTGTTTTAACACTGGAATAGGGGATTATCAACCTCAATAGGGGGTTCTCAATACAGGAAATGGGGATTATCAACCTCCCTTGAGGGGGTTTTCAACACTGGAGAAGGGGGATTATCAACCTCAACAAAGGGTTCTCCACACTGGACAATGGGGATTATCAACCTCAATAGGGGGTTCTCAACACAAGAGAAAGGGGATTATCAACCTCAACAGGGGGTTCTCAACAGAAGAGAAGGGGGATTATCAACCACAGGGGGTTCTTAAGACACGAGAATGGGGATTATCAACCTCAACAGGAGGTTCCCAACACTGAAAATAGGGATTATCAACCTCCCTTCAGGGGGTTTTCAACACTGGAGAAGGGGGATTATCAACCTCAATAGGGGGTTTTTAACAGTGGAGAAGGGGGATTATCAATGTACCTAGAAAGGATTCTCAACACTGAAAGTGGGGGATTATCAGCCTCAAAAGGGGTTCCCAACACTGCAAATGGGAGATTATGAACTACCTAGAGGGGGTTCTCAACACTGGCAATGGGGGATTATCAACATCCCAGAGAGGGTTACTAACACTGGAAATGAGGGGATTCTCAACACTGGCAATGAGGGATTATCAATCTACTTGGAGGGGGTCCTCAACACTTAAATTGAGGGATTATGAACCTCAAAAGGGGGTCCCAACACTGGATATAAAGCATCACAACACTGGAAAAGGGGGGTCCCAACACTGGAAATGGGTTCTCAACACTGAAAAAGGGAGATATTATCAATCTCAAAAGGGGATTCTCAACACCGAGAATGAGAGATTATCAAAAGGGGGTTCTCCACAGTCAAAATGAAACAAAATAGGGAAACAAATAAAAAATTAAACTCTAGATGTGTAAAGACTTACAAATAGTGACAATAAAACAATACACCACAAAGGTAACTTAATAGAACGAAAATAAAAAGTAAACAAATATGAAACACGACACCCTAACATACCTGCACGATGGGGATGGGGGAAAAATGAAGCCTACGCCGGAAAAAATGAATCCCTCGCCGGAAAAATGAAGCCCTCGCCGGAAAAAAATGAAGCCCTCGCCGGAATACAGTTGATAACGGAGGAGAGATGTTCGGAATAGTGCAGGAAACCGCCCCACTCCAGAAAAAAAGGAGAGATCTTCATGCCGGTCACACCTCACGCCGGAGAAGATGGGTTTCAGGTGGTTAAAATGAAAATGGAGAGAGTAAAAGTAAAAAAAAAGAAGCCTCTGTACAGTTAAAAACGAAGAGAAGTAAAAACAATGAGTTTTTCTTCCTGAAGGGTATTTATGTGAAAGGCCATGTCAGAAAAGGTAAAATGACATCCGTTCACAAACTTTCAAAAGGGTGTCACCCATTCACTATTTTAGCATTTTTGTATCACCAGTTGACAATTTTTCCAAAATATAATTGTTTGTAGTAGAGTCCAGTGTTTTTAGAGAAGGGCAGTTCCTACTTTTTCGGTAAGACGGCCTTTGCATGTCAATAAGTTGGATATTGACCTTAATGTTCATTTTAGAATCTCGGATATTAAATGGTAATTTTTCTCTCTTTTTTTATTATTATTTCTGAATGGAGCCGTTGGGAAAGGTGACGCAAGGATCCCTCTTTCTTGAGCCTCCAAAACTTTGGCACGCTTTCCAACTTCCCCAGCTTTACGTCCTTAAGTCAAGATTTAAAATTTAACAATCAGGTAATGAGTAGGTTTTGGTTGGGATTGGTTAGTGCTCCATAGCCTGTGCTTTCTGTTTTAGGAAAAGCCAAACTTGGCGGAGTAATTTTCCCAAGGCTCGTACGGACATCCATATTCCACTCCAAACCTGAAACTCATCTAAGTACAGCTTAGGGCACCACAATTCTTAAAATCTGAAAATGGTAATTGGGTAAGGCTTTCAAACTATTGCAGGTGTTGAGTCAACAATGACTGGAAATGAACGACAAGATAATACAAAAACTGTTTGATTGGGTTTTGACCGTGTTAGCTTTAGTTGTTGTGAATTTTTTGGTTCACGTTTTTGGATGTTTGGTCAAAATAATTGAAACATCCTGAACTCCAAGCAACTAAATAGTATTTTGTTTAAATATAAAAATAAAATATAGACAGGGACCCACTTCAAAACGTCTATGAGAAAATTCATTTTAGCCAATCAGCGGCGGATGTTCAGCAAAAGTAATGAAATTAATTGGATAATTCTAAGATCTGTGATTGGAGGAACGTCCCAGGCCTTGGGTCAATAATCAATCAGCGCAAAGAATTTAGCTAAAGATACTATTTTCCGGTGGATCATTCAAGGGTTATCAATAGGTCTAAATCACATTTGAAATCAACGGCCTAATTTGATCCTCTAAGATTTTGGTAAAAATAGATTATAGAATGACAGGAATTTCCTAAATGAGCCTTCCTATAAAAAAATAAAATAAATAAAAATTATTTACCCTAACTTAATAATTTCCTAGAAGAAATTTCTCACAAGTGCAAATCCATATTATGAAAAATAGCTATTAATGCCCAACTACTGTTATTATGGATTAGGAATTAGGAAGTTTAGAAGTCCAAATTGACTAAGTTAGTTCGATTAATTAATTGGGATAGAAATTAATCTCCAACCTAGAATTCTTGGTGTTATTTCCTTATTATGGAAATTTGTTTCCAAAATTAGGTTTAGATTACCTAGCAAGTCTATATTTTGGAACGTCAATGTCTATTATTTCCTAGAGATTTAATGCAATACGAATAGTTTTTTACTAAGAGATGAGAATGAGATTGATTGTATTCAGCCAGCGAAGTGTTTTAGATTTTGTTCCCTTGTTTTGATTGGCTTAGAAAGACTTCAATGTTTTCTTGATTAGATCAGTAGTTTGGATATGGGAAAGTAGGATTGAAAATTCTATTGCAACTTCCACCTATTTCCTCCTTTTTTTCTTGGTGGAAATTATACATTGGAAAATGTTGAGAAAATCCGACGGGCAATCCAATCCGACCGGGCACAAATTAAACGGAAAAGTTAAATAAACCAAACAAGCCACAAGATGAACACCGATATTTTACGTGGTTCGGCAAAGCCTACTCCATGGGCGAGAGACACGATCTTCCACTATGAGAAAAACAATATACAAGGATTACAATGGATTTACTCAAAACCAAAAACCAGCAACCCTTTCCTTGCTTCCCAAGCCAAGATCGTACAAGGGAAAAAACCAAGAGAAAACCCCAAGAGAAAAACCCAAGAAGAAAACCCAATAGAAAAACCCAAGAAGAAAAGCCCACTTTCTCTTCTTTTTCTCTCTCCTCTCTCTCTCCTCTCTCTCTTGTTCTCTCTCCACACTCTTTTTCACTCTCTTTTCTCTAGCCACACAAGAGACACTCACCTCTTCACTTTTATACTTTGGTTTTCTAAGAAACCTAAAAGCAACACTTGCTATTTTGACATATCAACCAAAAAGGAATAAAACAAGGGAAATAAGATACTTTTCCTTTTTGCCTTCTTGCCTGCCCGCCCAAGTAACTTACCCGGGTGGGAAATAAGGCAACTTTCCCAACAATCTCCACCTTGGTTACGTCACGGGAGTTGAGAAATCCGCCGGACAATCAAATCCGACCGTCCTTACTTCCCAAACCAAGATCGTACAAGAGAAAAACCCAAGAGACCCAAGAAGAAAACCCAAGAGAAAAACCCAAGAAAAGCCCACTTTCTCTCTCCTCTCTTTCTCTTTTTCTCTCTTCTCTCTCCATAATTGACACTCACGTCTTCACTTTTATACTTAGGTGAAACCTAAAAACAACACTTGCTATACGTAGGTGAAACCTAAAGCAACACTTGCTATTTTGGCATATCAACCAAAAAAGAACAAAACAAGGGAAATAAGATACTTTCCCTTTTTGCCTTCCCACCTAAGTAACTCACCCGGGTGGGAAATAAGGCAACTTTCCCAACAGAATAGAAGGCCTGAACACCCAAACTAGATTAGTTTTTATCTTATCTTTGACCGTTTGGAGTCCTAGTTCTACTAGAACTAGTTTCGGTTGAAACCTTATCGGAGACCTATTTTTTTATTGTTTCTCAAATTATAAGGAAGTGCCCTTTTACGAAAGCTTGTTACTAGTTTTAGAAGAAGCAAAGTTGCTAGTGGCTTTTATATGGAAAAATTGAAACTCAACTAAGTGGAGAAATTATTCTAGCAGAACCAAATCCCTAGAGATAATAAACGTCAAGTTGATTGCTGTTATAAAGGAGATTATTTAGGAAGTGATGGGGTATAAAAATAGCAGCCTATAGCAGGCCGACACCTGTCCTGGAGTAGGTGAACTCAAGCCTATAGCAGGCTGACACCTGTCCTGGAGTAGGTGAACTCAGGCCTATAGCAGGCTGACACCCGTCCTGGGATACAGCCTATGGCAGGCCGACACCTGTCCTGGGGTGGATAATCCCACGTCACCAAGTTTCCCTCAATAAAAGGGGGGTTCAAAGCTCAAACCAATGGGTAATAAACCTCTCCACCAAAACTCTTAAAACTAGCTCTGCACTCCTGCTCATACTGACTTGAGTGTCGAAGGGCCTGTTCAGAGTAATGCCTCCGGATTGGTCTTCTGACCTCGTTTGCCCTTGTGCAGGACTCAGCTCTCTCAGTAGGACTCAGCTCCTTCATTTCGATCCCGCTTAACTCGACTTCTTCAATTCCCCTCCTCGGGTCGTCCAGCTTAGCTCTAACGTCACTGTCATATATATTACCGATTTTAGGCCTAACAGATTGGCGCCATCCGTGGGACCCAGAACTAAAAGCTGTTCAAATCCCCTTACAAAAATGGTAGAGCGAAAGAGTGCGCGGATATCAACTGCACGGACTAGTCGAGCCGTGCTGCCTCGCAGGACCTGGAGTGAGCGAATCGCCTCACAAGTGGTGGCTACCTCTGCTACAGCCGAACAGAGCCCAGCTCGTTCGGAACACCTCAACCCTATGCCCACTGCGAATCAAGTTCAAGCTCTTTTCCAACAGATGACGGCTCTGGTCGGTCAGTACCAGCAGCTACTCCAAGCGCCTCCCCAACCTCCTCCAGAAGCTTCACGACATGTACAGAAAAGGTCGAGTATCCACAGGGGAGAGGCAGCGCGCCACGATGAAGACCGGACCCACCACTCAAGGCAAGTCCATCACTCCAGGGCCAGGCATGCGCATACAGAGCCTCACCGCCGCCGGAGGTCGCGGTCCCGCTCTCCGCGAAGGCCCCGAGCTCGTGAAGACCACACACAGCAAGAGAAATCTCGATCTCGTCAAAAGAGTCCGGAAAGTCAGTCCGGCTCTGCGGCGAGCCCGTCAGTAGGGAGGAACAGATCGCTGGACCAGCCAGACCATAGAGCTAATCCAATGCTACGAAGGCTGGAAGAAATGGACCACCGCATAGAAGAGCTGGCAAAAGATCATAGCCGGCCTACTGCGCGGGCGTTCTCAAGCAGAACGCCGTTCACCAACAGCGTTATGAACGCTCCGACGCCCACAGGGTTCAAAATGCCAACCGTCCCGCGGACCACTGACCCTATGAATCATTTGGAGACGTTCAGAACGATGATGCTCCTCCACGGCGCATCCGACGGCTTCCTTTGCAGGGCGTTCCCAACCACACTGACCGGTGCGGCCCAGGACTGGTACTCCAGGATCAAACCGAACTCCATCAGCAACTTTGAAGACTTCGGAGACGATCTGGTCTGCCATTTCATGAGCAGCCGTAGGCCAAGGAAAACAACAGCATCCTTGATGGCTTTGCGGCAGGAGGACCATGGGCCTCTGAAAGTGTTCAACAGCCGCTTCAGCAGGGAGACACTCCAAGTGCCGAATCTGGATCCCTCAGCCGCCATGAACGCGCTCCTCGCGGGCGCTAGATCCAACGATTTTCGCCGCTCAGTGGCTCGCCAAAATCCGCACTCACTGGCGGATATGATGGCAGGAGCTGAGGAATACATAGCAGTGGAGGAAATGCTGCCCGCCCTGGACTCAAATCGGAGGAGAACCTCTGAGGACAAGAACCCTACCAAGCAGTGTAGGGATGATAGGGCCCCCAGAATAGAGAAGTCCCCCCAGAGGAGGGAAGAAAACTTTACCCCTCTCAACACTTCCCGGAGACGCATACTGGCCGCAATTAGCGGAGAAGAATTCGTAAGGTGGCCAACCCGAATGATCTCCAAGGGAAATAAGAGAGACCAATCAAAGTACTGTCGGTTCCACAGGGACCACGGCCACGACACAGATGAATACTTGTAGCTCAAGGAAGAGATTGAGCTGCTGATTGGCCGGGGCTACTTGAAAAAGTATGCCCGAAGTGACGGCCCTAGAAGAGAGCACAGAGGAAAGAGTCCTCAGAGCCAAAGCCCTCGACGGTCACAGCCGCCTCCTGCGAGGAACCAATCTCCCGTGCCATCCAGTTCACAACCGGTGGCACAACGATCCCAGCCAAGGGGAGTCATCAGCACAATTATGGGTGGACCGGCCGCTGGGGGCACATCATGTGCTGCTCGAAAAGCGTACGCACGACGAGTCAACGCCGTGCACACATGCAGCAAAAAGATGAAGACAGAGAATGAGATCTCCTTTTCAGATGCGGACCTCAACAACCTGATACTGCCACACGACGACGCCCTGGTCTTAACCATGCTCGTCGCAAACTGGGAAGTAAAGAAAATCCTTGTCGACAACGGGAGTTCGGCAGACATCTTGTACTATCACCCTTTCCAGAAAATGATGATAGGCGACGATCGTTCGAGGCCGGCGAACTCAGATCTGTTCGGTTTCTCAGGAGAAGTCATGAAAGTGGAGGGACAGATTGAACTCCCAGTCCTCGTCGGAGAACCGCCCTGTCAAGCCTTCGCCGTGGTCAACTTCCTGGTAGTGAGGGCCACTTCGGTCTATAACGCTATCTTGGGACGGCCTGGCCTGAACCTGATCCTCGCAGTCGCTTCAGCGTATCACCAGAAGATGAAATTCATAATGCCAAACGGCGTGGGAGAAGATTGAGGAGACCAGCCCCAGTCCAGGGAGTGCTATGCAATGGCACTCAAAGGCAAAAATGCGGTGGAATCGCTGCCGATTGAGCTACTTGATCTGAGGGATGAATCCTGGGGGACTCAGCCCGTCGAAGACCACATTTTCATCCCTCTGTTCGAAAACGACAATGAGAAAGTTTTTTAGATCGGCTCCTCTCTAAGCAGCAGCATCCAGCACCGCCTCACCCAGTTTCTTCAAGACAATGCAGACGTCTTTGCATGGGCTCCCGTTGACATGCCCGGCATTGACCTGGAGATCAGCATGCACAGACTTGGTGTTGACCCAACTTGCAGGCCGGTGAAACAGAAAAGAAGGCATTTCTCTCTCGAAAGGCGGCAGGCGATAAAAGAAGTGGAGAGGCTTTTAAAGGCTAACTTCATTCGAGAAATCCAATACCCAGACTGGTTGGCAAACGTAGTCCTGGTGAAGAAAACAAATGGAAAGTGGAGGATCTGCATTGATTTCACTGATCTGAACAAGGCCTGTCCCAAGGACAGCTACCCGCTCTCGAAAATTGACCAGCTCATTGACGCCACCGCAGGTCACGAGCTACTGAGCTTCATGGATGCCTTCTCCGGGTACAACCAAATCAGAATGTATGAGTCGGACATACCAAAGACTTCCTTCGTGACAGATCAGGGGACGTACTGCTACTGTGTCATGCCTTTCGGCCTCAAAAATGCCGGTGCCACTTATCAGAGGCTCGTGAACAGACTTTTTCAGAATCAGATCGGCCGTAACATGGAAGTCTATGTCGACGATATGCTGGTCAAAAGCCGAAGTGCACGGGATCATGTGTCCGATCTGAGAGAAACATTTCAGGTCCTGAGAAAGCACGGCATGAAGCTCAGCCCCACCAAGTGCACTTTCGGCGTCAGCTCGGGAAAGTTGTTAAGAATTATGGTAAGCTGGAGAGGGATAGAGGCCAATCCAGAGAAGATCAAGGCCGTGGTGGAGCTCACTCCACCAAAAACCATCAGAGAAGTGCAACGGCTTATAGGAATGGTGGTCGCACTGGGGCGCTTCATCTCAAAATCCGCAGAGAGGTGCCTACCCTTCTTCAACGCAGTCAAAGGACTCAAGACTGCGCCCTGGACAGAAGAGTGCCAGACCGCGTTCGAGGAGTTGAAGCAGTACTTGTCCTCTCCACCACTGTTGACAAAGCCGGAATCAGGTGAGGAGTTACTCCTGTATCTGTCCGTGAGCCCCACGGCTCTAGCAGTTGTCCTGGTTCGTGAAGAGCACCGCCAGCAAAAGCCTGTCTACGATGTCAGTAAAGTTCTCCATGATGCCGAAATCAGGTACCAGCGGGTCGAGAAATTGGCCTACGTGCTGGTGATGGCAGCCAGGAAATTGAGACCGTATTTTCAAGCCCACACAATAAAGGTCCTGACCGATCAGCAACTCAGGCAAGTTCTCCACAGACCAGACACCTCAGGACGGCTCGTGAAATGGGCCGTGGAGCTAAGTGAATTTGATATCCAGTACGTACCAAGGCCAGCGATCAAGGCTCAAGTGATGGCAGACTTCGTGGCAGAGTGCACCATCCCCCAACAGAGCACCGGATCCGAAATTGTTCAAACCCCAGTTGTGGAAAAGGTACTCACAACTGAGGAGCGAACAGAAGATGGGACTGAAGCAGAAATGGTCCCCGTACAGGGAAAGCAGGATCCATCAACAGCCGAACTGATCTGGGAAGTGTACGTCGACGGATCTTCGAACAAGGGAGGCTGTGGAGCCGGTTTGATTCTTACCGGACCTGACAACTTCACTGCAGATTATACCCTAAGATTCGGATTCCGCGCGTCCAACAATGAGGCGGAGTATGAAGCCCTCCTCGCCGGAATGAATCTCGCAGTCCAGACGAGCGCCCAGAGGCTGAAAGCATACTGTGACTCCCAGCTGGTCGCAAACCAGATCCAAGGGGTCTATGAGGCCCGCGACGAGCGTATGATCAAATACCTCTCCCAGGTCTGCCAGCTAGCCAGCAAGTTCAAAAGTTTTGAGGTCATCAGAATCCCCCGAACAGAAAATACAAAAGCAGATGTGCTGTCTAAACTGGCTGCCTCCGGATACACCACTCTCGGGAGAATATGCATGGAGTTTCTACAGAAGTCCAGTATCGAAGACAAGGCCGCTGAAGTAATGCAGGTGGAGCACGAATCCTGCTGGATGGATGAAATCATCGAATATCTACGTAGCGGGAAGCGTCCCCAGGCAAAGAAGGATGCCCGCAAAGTGACACAGAGAGCAGCTCGGTTCTCCCTTGATGGTGAGACCCTGTACAAAAGATCATACACCCTCGCATATCTAAAGTGCCTCCGGCCAAACGACGCCGCATACGCCCTGCAAGAGACACACGAAGGGATCTATGGAGAACATCTGGGGGGCAAAGCCCTGGCAATCAAGGTGCTACTAAGAGGCCTGTACTGGCCTACCTTAAGACAAGACGCACTGAATCTAGTCAGAAGGTGCGAGAGATGCTAAAAATTCTCTCCCACCATCCACCAGCCCGCTGTATCAATGGCCCCGATCATCATCCCACTCCCTTTCGCAGTATGGGGGATGGACATCTTGGGCCCCTTTCCGCGGGCCTCCGGAAGACGTGCGTTCGTAGTAGTTGCAATTGACTATTTCACCAAATGGGTGGAGGCCGAACCGCTAGCCCAGATCACAGAGCAAAACGTGCAGAACTTCTTTTGGAAATCCATGGTTTGCAGATTCGGGATCCCCCGCGTCTTGATAACAGACAACGGTAGACAATTCGACTGCAGGAACTTCCGAAGATTCTGCTCTGACCTGAAGATCGAGCAGAGATTTACTTCAGTGGCGCACCCTCAGACGAATGGGCAGACAGAAGTAACGAACAGAATCCTGCTGCAAGGAATTAAAAAGAGGCTGGACGAGAAGGCTGGTCGTTGGGTAGATGAGCTTTATCATGTCCTGTGGGTGTATCGTACCACCCCGCGCACATCAACGGGAGAGTCACCATTCAACTTGTCCTTTGGGACGGAGGCCGTAATACCCGTCGATGTGGGCGCCCCGTCTCCCAGAATCACTAACTTCAATGAGAAACTCAATGGTGGTGGGCTCCGTGCAAATCTGGACTTACTGGAAGAAGCTCGGGAAGAGTCTCAAATCAGGGTCGCTGCCTACAAGCAGAAAGTGTCCAACTATCATGACTTGAAGATACGCCATAGAGAATTCCGAGCAGGAGATCTGGTCCTAAGGAAACCTGCTATCTCCCAACCAAAGATGGTCGGGAAACTCTCCCCGACCTGGGAGGGACCATACCGAGTAAAAGAAGTGATTCGCCTGGGAAGCTACAAGCTGGAGACATTAGAGGAACACCTGTTACCCCATGCCTGGAACTCAAAGAACCTCCGAAAATACTATCAATAGTAAACCACCCGGCGTGGAAGGTGACTGTAAATATATATTGAATGTGAATGACACTCTTTTGCAAATCTCTTGGTGCTACTTGGAAACCCAGTTCACTAAAACTAGAGTACTCGCTGCTTGGTTCGCCACGGCTCGTCTCCGCAAAGACCGGGAGCTCACTCCTGGTCTGGAACCAGCCCGGACAGCAGAAACCAAAGCTGCTTGGAAACCCAGTTCCCTAAAACTAGGGTACTTGCTGCTTGGTTCGCCACGGCTCATCTCCGCAAAGACCGGGAGCTCACTCCTGGTCCGGAACCAGCCCGGACAGCAGAAACCAAAGCTGCTTGGAAACCCAGTTCGCTAGAACTAGGGTACTTGCTACTTGGAAACCTAGTTCGCTAAAACTAGGGTAATTGCTACTTGGAAACCCAGTTCACTAAAACTAGGGTACTCGCTGCTTGGTTCGCCACGGCTCGTCTCCGCAAAGACCGGGAACTTACTCCTGGTCCGGAACCAGCCCGGACAGCAGAAACCAAGGCTGCTTGGAAACCCAGTTCGCTAAAACTAGGATACTTGCTACTTGGAAACCCAGTTCACTAAAACTAGGGTACTCGCTGCTTGGTTCGCCACGGCTCGTCTCCGCAAAGACCGAGAGCTCACTTCTGGTCCGGAACCAGCCCGGACAGCAGAAACCAAAGCTGCTTGGAAACCCAGTTCGCTAAAACTAGGGTACTTGCTACTTGGAAACCCAGTTCACTAAAACTAGGGTACTCGCAGCTTGGTTCGCCATGGCTAGTCTTCGCAAAGACCGGGAGCTCACTCCTGGTCCGGAACCAGCCCGGACAGCAGAAACCAAAGCTGCTTGGAAACCCAGTTCGCTAAAACTAGGGTACTTGCTACTTGGAAACCCAGTTCACTAAAACTAGGGTACTCGCTGCTTGGTTCGCCATGGCTCGTCTCCGCAAAGACCGGGAACTCATTCCTGGTCCGGAACCAGCCCGCACAGCAGAAACCAAAGCTGCTTGGAAACCCAGTTCGCTAAAACTATGGTACTTGCTACTTGGAGACCCAGTTCACTAAAACTAGGGTACTCGCTGCTTGGTTCGCCACGGCTCGTCTCCGCAAAGACTGGGAACTTACTCCTGGTCCGGAACCAGCCCGGACAGCAGAAACCAAGGCTACTTGGAAACCCAGTTCGCTAAAACTAGGAGTGTTGGAAGCAAACGGTATTAGCCAGAGGCAGACAAGTGAAGAATAGGTGGACAACAAAATGTGATTTCCATTCATAAAGAAGTGGGGCCTCGAAGGGCCATTACAAAAAATGAGTTCTCAACATGCTGTTACAAAAAGTTGGGTCTCCAAGGACCATTACAAAAAGAAAGAGGAGAGAAAGAGAACTCAAGGCACCCCGTGAGGGGTCCGCCTCCAGGACCTCTGCGGCAGCGGTGGTTCCCGGCTCGTCGTCGTCGGGCGCCACTGGATCCGGGAGAACCAACCCCGTCAAGGTCATGGCCGGGTTGGATTGCTTAACCTACTCAAGGCAGTCAAAGAATCCAACCTTGTACGACTCGCTGGACAAACTGAAGAGTTCATCCTCCTTCTTCTGAACGGCCGCCTCGAGTCTCTCTCGTGCTCTCTCCCTCTGTGCGTTAAGGGCCTCTGCCGCCTTCTTCTTCTGATCGGCTAACTCTTCTTTGAGCCGCTTGTTCTCCGCCTCCGTCCGTCCAATTAACCTTTGAAGCTCTTCTGCCTCCTTCATCAGCTTCCCACTCTCCGCCTCTGATTTTGTTATCGCCTCGGAGAACTTCTTGCTCTTCTCCCGGAGATCATTATAGTACAATCCAATCTACAGGCAAGCAAGTGTTAACAGAAGGAAGCGGGGCGAAAAACAGAAAACAAGCATACTCGCGGGCCATCTTACCTGATAAAGTGAAGAGAACATGGCCTCGTCGGCCGCAACTGGAGGTTCATGGAGAACCTGATGCTTATCCTTGTTGAGGAGGACTTTAGTGAGAAGCTCCGCGGCTACCCGACTCTCACCAAGAGCGGAGTCGTCTTTCTGAACGGCCCAGTTGGGCCGAAAAACATTGTCTCCAATTCTTGCCGAAGGAGGACGGGCTCCAGCAGACGTCCCCCCCCGACTTCGAGGACCCCGCTCCCCTACCATAGGCTCCGACCAGTTTCATCGTAGTCTTGCTTTTTGGAGGTGCTGTGTCTTGAGTTGGAGCCGGACTCGCCTTCTCGGCGGCTTTCCTTTTTTGGCCCTGCTAGGCCCTTCCAAATGCTCCTTGCCTTACTCTTTCGATCTTTGATTGTTGCTGCATTTCTGAAAGTGAACACGAGCAGAACGATCAGAAACAAAAAAAAAAGAAGAGTTAAGCAAAACTAGCCACATACATGCTGGGGTCGCAGTACTAAGGCCAAGCCCGACCAGAACCTCTTCCTCATGGAACTCCGAACAATGAATGAGTCCCTCACGGTCCAGCTCCTCGCGGACCAGGGCAAATGTTCTTGGATCCTCACCCTCAAGGAACGGCTTGCGACTCATTGCAACTGTATCTGGGGCATCCCATTTCAGAGGAACCGGCCAGGGCTCGGTGGACTCCTTGTCCTCGACATAGAAGAACCTATTCTTCCACAAGTGTATGGAAGAGGGTATGCCAGTGATCATTTTCATCTTCGGGCGCTGGCTAATGTAGATCCAGCCCCCATCCTTATGCATCTTCAAGTGCGCACAAGCGCTGAATAATGGCACAGACAAATTTCTCCCTAGCCGGCCCTGGACAAGGTATACGAAGCCGGTCAGCATCCTCCATGAGTTCGGGGCAACCTGAGCTGGAGCCAGTCCTTAATATCGAAAGACCGTGGTGAAGAATGGGTGCAAAGGGAACCTGAGTACGGCCCTCAACGACTCATCATATATACAGACATTGGAGCTTTCATTGTAGGCCCTGTCTCCCTCTATCGCCTCCCTCAGCCCAAACCTTGGGGGAACGCAGTACCTATCCGTAATGTCCCTCATCATGGACTCATCAAGGTAATTCTCCTCGACAAGAGCCCGTATGTTGTATTTAGGATTGGCTTCCATCCGGGCCCTGGCTATGACCTCAACGGCCCGGTGTAGACACCCCATTTTGACCATGCCCTGCACCTCCATGTTTTGTGCTTAATTTTTTCAAATCAGTGTGTTAGGTCCCAAATTGTGCCCTAGGTTAGCTTAGGGTCCCACCAAGGTCCCTACAAAATTTTGTCGAAATCTGAGCTAATTTGCCCAGCGAGCAAACCTCAGAAAGTATCGTGGTACAAGTTCAGAAGGGTGGCGATTTAGCTAGAAAAGAGGTTGTGCTGGAATCTGAAAAACCAGTTCAAATTTGCCATTTCGGGCTGTCCAGGAGGATATGTTGGTATGCGGATTAGTGTGTAACTTAATTAGGGGGTGTATTATCCTGAACCAGGGCATTTTCGTAATTTGCGAAGATGCTTTTCTTCCCCTCCAAGTCACCATTAAGCCCTAAGCTAGGTTAGTGAGAGGCTTAGGACTAGAATTAGTTAGAGGAGAATCTTAGGAAGCTTCCTTGAAGCTTCCTAGGTGGTTAGGCTTCTTTTGATCCCAGCCCTTAAACAAAAAGCTAATTTGAAGGGCCAGGATCAAAAGGTGGAGAAGATATTTTGCACAAATTTTCTTCCCCCTGTTTTCTACTTGAGACCCCCTGCTAGAATAAAATGTAGTTATAAATACATTAGGGTTGGTTGTCCATGGAAGGAGGGGGGGTCGAATACCTTTTATTTTGCTTGGGTTTGTCTTACCTGAGGCAACCCCTTAAAGAATCAAGGTAGGTGCAAATGTATTGCCAAAGGGGGGGTGGCATGGAAAGAAAGGGGGTTCGAATTTACCATTTTCTTTATAGAAAACCCATCGACCTGGAGATCGGAGGGAGAAACTGAAATCCAAGTAGAGACTTGGTTTGGCAACCTAGAGGGGGGGTGAATAGGATGTTTATAAAACTTTTGCCTCTTAGAAACTTTTTCTAAATTTCACCCTAGTTTTATCCCTTGGTTAATTAAGTTGAATTAGTTAAGCTTAACCAATTTTCACAAATGTATATAAGCTTAAAATCCCTTGTTTAAATAACCAACTTAATTAGGAGATTTAGTGGGCTAATTAGCAATGTAAAGATATTCACGTTGGATGGCAATGCTAACTCACTCAATTCTAAATAATAAGACAAGCACAAATAAGAGAGTGAGAGAGGGAGTGAGAAATCGAGAAATACCAACGCAAGCGACACAAGGATTTATAGTGGTTCGGCCAACGGCCTACTCCACTCTACTCAAGGTCGCACTTGAGGATTTCCACTATTAAGACCTACACAACACCCGGCTCTAAGGCTTTTACACTCCAAGGGAATTAAATGAGGATGCCCTTCCACCTTTACAATGACTCTCCTTCTCCGCCGAGTTCTAAGCGCTTCACCCAAGGGAATTAAAAACAACGGATGCCCTTGCCACCGATAGAATAAAGAAGAAGAAGTATTAGCCTCTTACTAGGCTTGATTACAAGTTGTAGCTCCAAGGATGCTCTCAAGAATAAACAAGTTTAAGACTAAACCAATCTCAAATGATTTTCTCAAATCAAGGCACAAGAGGTTGGTGAGAGAAATTACCCAAAAATAGTTCACAAATGATTTTCTAGGAGTTTCTTGAAGTTGGACAATGTTCCTCTTGTGTTTTGGACCCTTGAATGGGTATATAAAAAGTCCCAACTCCATGTGACCGTTTGGGGGGTAAAACAGTCAAAACTGGGTCAAAAAATCAACTAGCCGTTGCACCCCAACGGCTATATTTTTTTGAAGAAAAACATTTCTCAGAGTTCCGAGCAAATTCTCAGAGTTCCGAGAATTCAAAACAGACTTTTATTTTTAGAACCTGGAGCATTTCTCGGAGCTCCGAGAATAATTCTCGGAGTTCCGAGACTGGTTTCCAGCAAACAGTGTCGAACTTGTAAAATTCATATCTCCCACATTTCTCGTCGGATTTTGACGTTCCTATACTCTACGGATATGAGAAAAATGATAGCTATCTGTTAAAAATATTTTCAAAAATATTTGAAAATTTTTTAAATAAGCTTTGATAGGATTTAGTTGCTGGTCCAGGTTGTTGCTTCGGAACTCTGTTTTGTTCATTCTTGTGTTGAATGCCATATGGGTCCCAACATGTTGGTACACCACCATGGCCATTCAATTATCCATTTAAGTCCTTAAAGGGTGTGTTAGTCTCTTTGAAAAATATATTTTTAGGGGTTTAAACAATGTGCCTTGACAAGAGAATATGCAAGAGAGATAGGAATACATTCTACCCTTTCTATCACTCTCTTGAACTCTTCTTTTGAGCTGGGATCTTCTATGGTTGAGCTTCCATGCTTGACATCTTCAAGTTGTGGTAGAAGCTCCCTTGTCCTTTGCATTAGGTTCTTGATCCTCCACCTTTGGCCTTCATGAACTTTCTTTATTTGTTCAATGCTTTGAGATGGTTGATGATGAGCTTCTCCTTGGTACTTCCAAGGTGTGATTGGTCCAAGTATGTTCCAAGCTCCTTTGCCATTGTGTTTGGTTCATCTTCAAGCATAGGCCAACAAGGTGCGTGGTAGTACGATTTGACTTGTGTAGGACCTGTCTAAAGTAGAACACTCAAGGCAAATGATCAGTCCATAAACAACTAATCAATTTGCGTTTGTTAATCATCAAAATAAGATGATTGAATGAACCCATGGGGAACCCTTGGGCTTACAATCTCCATCTTTTTTATGATGACAAACCAAATTGATTAGATAGGTGGGAGGAACCTCTTATGAGGATAAGATAGACAAATTAATCATTACTACTCCCCCTCAACATATGCATGAGTTATATTTAACAAGTTATAATACAAGAATGCATATGGTAATGGATCTAATCAATTATACAAATTCTCCCCCTTTTGGCATTAGCAAAAAGGAAGGATTAAGCATTTAAGCACAATTACATAAAGCATCAAAGATATTCAATGAAAATATGATGCTCCCCCTAACTACTTATCATGAGTTACCAATTAAAATTAAAGGATAATCAAAAGTATAGTTGCATGATAAGAACATATCAACATAAGAAATGAATAAACTAATATAAATCAAGCCTATGTTGGAAAAACAAAGAGACATTCCAAATTTGGCACAAATTTTTAGGGTATATCTTAGTATATATATAAATCCAATATAAATTTACCCTATGACCCGTAATATAATAATAGATTAGCAAGTTAAAGCTTATATTTTACTTATCATGAAAGAAAATAAGCAAGTTTAAAGTTTAGCATGATAAGCCCCCTTTTTTTTTAAATCTAATGATATGCAATTTTTAGCATAATTATTGAGAAAATATTTGAATGGATAGTGTTAGCATCTTATAATGATCCATATAAACATAAAGATAGCAACAATTAACTCTCTCCCTTAGTATTTGTCATTGGCCTTAGATAAACCTAAGATTTAAGGAATGACATGACATAATAGGCCAAAGATATGACAATAAAATACTTGGCCACCAAAACTTATTCTTGGAATAGATGATATCATATTTGATCATCCAAGATAAGTCACAAGCCTAGAAGGATATGACTCTAAAACTTAGGCTATGGGCTTCTTGTCTTAAACTCTAAAACACACATAAAAGCACAAGACAAGCCCGAACAACCCATGTGGAGCAATCATTCTCCAAATGAGTGTGCTTATCATATGTGAGGTGATAACCACATTAGAAATTGTATGATAAGTAACTAAGGACAAATTTACCTTTAAGCTCCCCCTTTGAAAATGAATCATGCAATGCATGAATCCAAGGGGATGTCCTTGCATAGACTCCAAAGGTTTTTGGATATATTTTTCAAAAGATACCAAGTTAAACTCAACCCTTGGGCTACAATGACACTTACTCTCCAAGTGTTGGTTTATCATGATAAAATAATAGCCATAGTCTAGCTCATAATGATAAACAAGCATAGCACAAAAGATTTTCAATCTTTAGCTCATGCTCCCCCTAAATGTGATATAATATATATATATATATATATATATATATATATTTATTTATTTTTTTTTTTAAAAAAATTCAAGCTTTACTTCCTTAAGTATGTAACATACATAACTACTAGGGAGATCACATATAAATGTATACCTATTCATGTTTGAGATGTTGGCATAAGGCCAATTTGTTAGATATTTTAATTAAGGTGAATGTACCATCTCCCTCTTAGAATCTAAGATGGCTAAGGGCACCAATTGAGTGACTTTTAAGATTAAGGTTTAACATCTCATATGTGTAAATATAATCAAACAAGGGGTGATAACTATAGAATATGTATATACCAATTTGAGTTCAATTCTATAGGACTAAGACATAGTGAGAATGGTCAATAAAATACTATGTCTTAGAGAGACATCCATGATTCATGAAGGTGAGAGTATACCTTATGAGAAAGATATGATCATCAAGGTTTTCATGGATAATCTACCATGTTTGGACGCAAAGGACATGACACATAATGTGTATGGTCCAAACATTACATCTACATCCACAACCACATGTAAAATGACAAGGCATTAGGCACAAAGTGCATAAGCCCATTGAAAACCAAAAAATGTGTGGGAGGCACATGTTCCCATCACAATCTAATACATACAACCACCGTAGTGAATTTTAATTTTACTCAAGTGAGTAAATGCCCAAATATGATTCTAGATTTCTATGATATTTTCATTTCAAGTCATACATTGAATCTAGATTAATGATTTAACTTTCCTATATAATATATATCCTTTTATGAACTTAGGAAAAGATCCAAGAATTTTATAATATATATGTATCAAATGATGCAAACTACCTTGGACACATGTATTCCATTTATGAACTTTCATGACTACTTGAACAAAATACATATAACATATCTATACATATTAAGGTTCATCTTAGTCATGAGATTATCCAATTAAAGCTCTTTGGAAATACACTAATTTTTAACCCATCTATGATTCTTATTAGATTTGATGAAAATCATTAACCATGTAATAGAATGGGTTTTGATAGGACAACTAGGTGCATGTTCGTTCACCTAGGGCACAAAAAGTTGTCTAAGAAGGGATTTGAAGTGAATTCTTAGACATAGCATCTAATACCTTAGTTTTGCTAGAAATGATATATTAAAACAATTAAATACTCAATTGTCTAGCAAGTGCCATCTTTGTCCAAAATAAAGTTCAAAGAATAGTACTTTGGCATTTTCTCAATTTTTGCTCAAATACTATTTAATTGCCAAAAATAATTTCATTTAAGTTCAAGCTTTAAAACCTATGGGTTTCTTTTCTTTTGGTTTTTCTAGAATGATGTGATCAATTAGCCTCACTCCTAGCAACTACCAAAATGGGTTCAAATTTTAAAGATGTACTTGAAGCTTTTAATTTGAACACATGGGCAAGAGATGTTGTTGTATATTCTATAAGGATTAATTTGTGATTTTCACATTGAATGCTCTATTGTGGTTGTCATGTGGATGAATGACATATTTTAAGTGCATGATGATTTTTAATTATATGTGGGCACTTAAACTAGGAAACTCAAAATGATATTCAATTAGGCTCATCATATCAAAGTCTCAAATTAATTACATTTAAGCATATAGACTTTGAATTTTAAGGTGATATATATAGATATATGTTAAGCAAATATGAGCATATGATATCTATATACACATGTTTTGAAAGGATTTTCAATTTTAGGCACAACATGTATTGATACAAAAAAAATTAAACAAGAGCAAGCACATTGTATCAACAAATATATTTTCAAATGATATTCAATTAAAGCACATCCCCTAATCTAAAATAAACACAATATAGATCATGTTAGGGGTTTTTGAACCCAAACCATCTTGGTTCCAAGCAAGTTTGTCCTAGGTGATAAGTCATTTTTAACCCAAACAAACTTACTACTTTTTACAAGTTTAAATGTACATTTAAACTTGTAATGTCCAAATCTCCCACAATAGTCACAAGATGCATAAGAGTAGGTAGATGGACGGGATGAACATGATGAATTACAAGAGTGATCATGATGGTAATTGAATTTTACATCCTCTTGTAACTTATGATTTTCCAACCTTAATGTTTCATTCTTGATTATCAAGTCATTGATTTTCATTTTGTAGTTGATTGATTCAAGAGATGGAAACATTTTTATCTTTTCTTCTTCTTCTTTAAAGAGTTGGTTTTCTTCTCTTAGTGATGCAATAGTTTCACTTAATTCAATAAAATCATTTTTAACCATTTCATTTTCTTCACTAAGATGTGCATGATCTTTTTCTACTTTCCTAAACTCCTTATTAATACTAGCTAAATTATTTTTCAAGTTTGTATTCTTAGCTAGTTGATCCTCAAGTTTCTTATTCAAATCTTGAAAAGCACAATGTAGTTCTTCAAATGTGAAATCAATATTTTTTAATGCATTTTCATTAGACTTCTCAATTATTCCATTTAAGCATAGGATTTCACTTTGACTAGATTTTTCAAGTTTGTTTAAAATCTCTTTAGCATTAGTACATGAGGATACATTCTCATAAATGTGTGGTGGTAATGCACAACATGTTGCAATTAGGGCTTTTATATTTAGTAAAGATAATTTTTTATTATATTCATTTAATCCTTTAGATTTAGCATTTAAAATAAATTCATTTTCAATTATCTTTACCATATCTTTATCTAGACCTTTTAAGTATGTCTTCATATGGATCAACCATGATCCATAATCCGAACTATCCAAAATAGGTAGTCTAGATCCCATCTTTTAAGTTGTCAAAAAAATTGATCTTTTAACTCTTAACCGGTTAGGGTTTTAATCACGAGCCCAAGCTCTGATACCAATTGAAATCCAAGTAGAGACTTGGTTTGGCAACCTAGAGGGGGGGTGAATAGGATGTTTATAAAACTTTTGCCTCTTAGAAACTGTTTCTAAATTTCACCCTAGTTTTATCCCTTGGTTAATTAAGTTGAATTAGTTAAGCTTAACCAATTTTCACAAATGTATATAAGCTTAAAAACCCTTGCTTAAATAACCAACTTAATTAGGAGATTTAGTGGGCTAATTAGCAATGTAAAGATATTCACGTTGGATGGCAATGCTAACTCACTCAATTCTAAATAATAAGACAAGCACAAATAAGAGAGAGAGAGGGAGTGAGAAATCGAGAAATACCAACGCAAGCGACACAAGGATTTATAGTGGTACGGCCAACGGCCTACTCCACTCTACTCAAGGTCGCACTTGAGGATTTCCACTATTAATACCTCCACGACGCCCGGCTCTAAAGCTTTTACACTCCAAGGGAATAAAATGAGGATGCCCTTCCACCTTTACAATGACTCTCCTTCTCCGCCGAGTTCTAAGCGCTTCACCCAAGGGAATTAAAAACAACGGATGCCCTTGCCACCGATGGAATAAAGAAGAAGAAGTATTAGCCTCTTACTAGGCTTGATTACAAGTTGTAGCTCCAAGGATGCTCTCAAGAATAAACAAGTTTAAGCCTAAACCAATCTCAAATGATTTTCTCAAATCAAGACACAAGAGGTTGGTGAGAGAAATTATCCAAAAATAGTTCACAAATGATTTTCTAGGAGTTTCTTGAAGTTGGGCAATGTTCCTCTTGTGTTTTGGACCCTTGAATGGGTATATATAAAGTCCCAACTCCATGTGACCGTTTGGAGGGTAAAACAGTCAAAACTGGGTCGAAAAATCAACTAGCCGTTGCACCCCAACGGCTATATTTTTTTGAAGAAAAACATTTCTCGGAGTTCCGAGCAAATTCTCGGAGTTCCGAGAATTCAAAACAGACCTTTTATTTTTAGAACCTGGAGCATTTCTCGGAGCTCCGAGAATGTTCTCGGAGTTTCGAGCTTGGAGCTCCGAGAATAATTCTCGGAGTTCCGAGACTGGTTTCCAGCAAACAGTGTCGAACTTGTAAAATTCATATCTCCCTCATTTCTCGTCGGATTTTGACGTTTCTATACTCTACGGATATGAAAAAAATGAGAGCTATCTGTTAAAAATATTTTCAAAAATATTTGAAAATGTTTTAAATAAGCTTTGATAGGATTTAGTTGTTGGTCCAGGTTGTTGCTTCGGAACTCTGTTTTGTTCATTCTTGTGTTGAATGCCATATGGGTCCCAACATGTTGGTACACCACCATGGCCATTCACTTATCCATTTAAGTACTTAAAGGGTGTGTTAGTCTCTTTGAAAAACATATTTTTAGGGGTTTAAATAATGTGCCTTGACAAGAGAATATGCAAGAGAGATAGGAATACATTCTACCCTTTCTATCACTCTCTTGAACTCTTCTTTTGAGCTGGGATCTTCTATGGTTGAGCTTCCATGCTTGACATCTTCAAGTTGTGGTAGAAGCTCCTTGGTCCTTTGCATTAGGTTCTTGATCCTCCACCTTTGGCCTTCATGAACTTCCTTTGTTTGTTCAATGCTTTGAGATGGTTGATGATGAGCTTCTCCTTGGTACTTCCAAGGTGTGATTGGTCCAAGTATGTTCCAAGCTCCTTTGCCATTGTGTTTGGTTCATCTTCAAGCATAGGCCAACAAGGTGCGTGCTAGTACGATTTGACTTGTGTAGGACCTGTCTAAAGCACAACACTCAAGGCAGATGATCAGTCCATAAACAACTAATCAATTTGTGTTTGTTAATCATCAAAACAAGATGATTGAATGAACCCATGGGGAACCCTTGAGCTTACAGAAACCCATATGCAGAGGGAGAGAGGGAGAAACCCATATGCAGAGAGAGAGATAGGCAGAGGAGATCTTGCAGAGAGTAGAAGGGATAATCTCCTTCTTCTCCGTTCCTTTAGCCGGAGCTCCGACAGATCCCATCTCCCCACCACCGGTCGGCACCACCTTCTTCTTCATCCTTTTCTCCATTTATCTTTTTTTCTTCTTCTCAAAATCCATTTCACCCAAATCTTTCTACCATCATCAAACCCTTCTTTTCCGGTCGGATTCTCGCTGGAATCCGGCCACAACCTCCATTAAATCCGGTCATCTATCATATTTCTCATCTTCATTAGCCATCAATTTTAACCACAAACCCTCATTTACCCCACCTCTACCACCATTTCTTCCACCTCCATCCCATCTCTGCAAACCAACTCCACCATTGTCTTCACCAACAGCAGTCGTACCTCCTCCATTTTATCAAACCCATTTGGATTCTCTCTTTTACAGCCATTAAAATCTACCCCAAATCACTCCCCATTAAACCCCCTCTACCATTGTCAAACCCATTTTCTTAACCCCATCTCCATCCTATCCAAACCCATAAATCTACAACAACCTCCATCATCTCCGGTGGCCCATCGGAATTCGGTGAGAAACTCCACGGATTCCGGCCTCTTCACCTTCCATCTCTCTATGGTTTAGGAGAAGAAGCAAAAGAGGTAAGGGGAATTTTAGAGAGGGTTTCAGAAAGAAAGAGGAGAGTGGCATTTTGGGTTTTTAAAGTAAAAGAAGAAGGAGGAAAAGAGATTTTGGGTAGATTCTCCATCAATTTTTTGGTTATTTTCTCCTCCGTTGACGAGCCTTGTCAATTCCAGCAAGTTGGCCGACGCTCCCCGCCGAATCATCATTCGAAGAAGAAGGGTGCCATTTCAAGTTTCAGAGAAGAGTTTCTACATCATCCTGCGAGGGACCGAAGAGCCAATTTCTTAAGAAGAGAAAGTCATATAGAGGGTAAGCTCTGATCTATTCTGTTCATCTAATTGTTTTCCATGGTTTGATGTTCGTTTCTTCGGTTGATTCATTCATATCTTCTTTGCTCAATGGGATGATTTGCCAAGCTCTTCCTTGGTTCCCCTGTTGCTGTGCATTTAGGCATAGGACTAGCATACCTTCATACAATTGCTAACTAGAAAACTGGTTTGAGGATCCTACTTTGTATCTGTGTTTGGTCCATGATTTTTTCCATCCTTGGATCACATATTAAACTCAAAACTGTTATGAAATCTGCTCAATTCTACTTCAGCATATTTGATGGACTCCATTAGCAGTTGATTGGTCTAACCTCGAGTGTTGTCTTCTCTGTGAGTCAATTCATCTCTTTTCAAAATAGGTAATCTTACTTCCATACTAAATATGGGTGAATTATGGATTTCTTGGGAAGCACTCGTATATAATTTTCATGGACTGGTTCGCAATTTCGAATTCTCCTTTTATAACAAAGTGCATATCTGTAGGAGATCCAGGGGGTCAGTTCATATTCTTTGATCTAAATCCCTGGATCTTAATGGTGGTTAGATGAAAATTCCTCCTATTCTATCCTGTTTTAAGTGGCTGCTACCAAATTTATTTATTTTATTTTTTTATCAAAATCTGATTGCCCTTTGATAAAATAAGGGGTATTTCCATGGGTTTGCCTTGGTATCGTGTTCATACCGTCGTATTGAATGATCCCGGTCGGTTACTTTCTGTCCATATAATGCATACAGCTCTAGTTTCTGGTTGGGCCGGTTCGATGGCTCTATACGAATTAGCAGTTTTTGATCCCTCTGATCCCGTCCGCACAAGCAAGATACACAGTTACCCCCTTGAAAGTCTCAAAAGACAGAAAAATATACCATCAAGATCGATAACTATCTATCACATACCTCTATCTCCCGTCTAAGCCTTACTGTCTCTCTCATGCCTTGTGATTGGTGTTTATCCCCACAATCTCTTGAGTCTTCTTACATACAAAGGATTTACTTGTTACTAATACAGTCTAGCCTCTGTTCTTCCTTAGATCCCTTGTTTCACTCCGATAGTATCGTAGATCGGGATAGATGCAGAGGAAATGAATGCATTTCCATACTATAAGTAAGTGTAATAGATAGAAGATAATCTGGATCATGCCACATTACTTATTCCACTGGATCTTACGGAGCCTGTTCATGCACGACATGATTCGGGTCTGATCATAGAAAAGATTCTCCTCAAGCGAACCAGCCTATCCTCTCTCTGTAGAGGGACTTCCGCGGTGGTTGGAAGAGAGACACATTTGTTTGTGAATTCCAATGTGGCAGATAAAATTATCTATCTGCACGGCCCAATCAATAGGTCAAGTCACACACTCCCATAATCCATCTTCTCTTCGGAGATGTAACGACGTAGGGATCCATATGTAAACATAGTATCTATTTACATACGCTCGAATGACCCCTTCTCATAATAAGAATGTACATAACCCTATTCCGGTCTGGTCCGGTATGGAATGAACTTATAATCTGATGATCGAGTCGATTCCATGATTATAAGTTCATAACCCCAGCCCGTTCCCATTTTGGGCGGAACAGATCTACTCACAAGTAGCCTTCTTCAGAATATACATATTATTACTAGGAACGGGGCACAAACAATTCCTGACATCTCGCCGAAAAACAGTATAAAGAAAAAAGAAAAAAGCTTTTCATTATTTTTTTGATCATACATAATTGCATCGATCAACAATAGTTCGTCTCTTTTTACCAATTTGATGGATCCATGTATCTAGAAATTCATTTCGGATAATAATGGAGTTAATTCTTTATTTGCTACTCTGTGTGCTTCCCTATTATTCGCTGGTGCAATTGCTAAATCTGCGCAATTTCCCCTTCATGTATGGTTACCTGATGCCATGGAGGGACCCACCCCTATTTCGGCTCTTATACATGCTGCTACTATGGTAGCAGCGGGAATTTTTCTTGTCGCTCGACTTATGCCTCTTTTCACAGTTATACCTCAATTTCGTATATGAGCAAACATAGTGCTTACTTCCGGAGTTCATATGAGTGAATAAAGCTAGCTCATATTCATATTTATTAGGGATTTGACGAAGCCTGGCATGAGCCTCGAGATAGGACGAGGAGCGAGATTGAGTTAGTCTTTCGTGAGTGGGTGAATGAGCTTAAGCCATTTCTGTTGAAGTACTTAGTTTATCGAGTCATGCTGGAGTAGGTTAAGCGAGTTTAGTCACATGAGTGGGTTCCATCCATTCATTGAATAAGTGATGATCAAATGGTTCTTACTCAGAGAACCTTTGGGCTTAGCTTGGGGGCTTTATTGAATCATCGTGGTTCTAGTATGAATCTGAGGTTTCAATCGATTCATAGGGTCTCAACAAGAGAATTCCTATCAATAGGAAACAAAACAATAGTAAATCCACATTACGCACAAACAAAAACAAGAAATCAAATAACAAATAAATAAAATAGGGGAAGAGAAGAAGTGGACTCGGGAAGTAGGGCTTCATAGAGTAAGCTCAACGGCTTGGGCTCGCAGATATAGGCTACGCAAAAATGAGTGTGGATACTGGTCCACATCTTTCCAGTCCGGATCTATCGGATCTGACTTCTTTTTCTCCTACCCAACTTCCGTCACACCGTCCTTCTCTTACCTACGACTACTCATAGCAAAAGTGAGCCGGACTAGCAGAATAACCCTACGCTGCTGGGATAACTTATGACGGCTCTCGTCGACCGCTCTGTCCTAAGGCTGGCATGCGGAAAGCGGGCCAACAGCGATATCAGCTTCTTCGCTCCATACGGGCGTAGCGTTAGCGGCGTTCCGATTCTTCTATCAGCTTGAGGCGGGTGCTATTGTTGTCGTTTGTTTGCTGGAAGCGTGTTCTTTAAGCTTTCAGCTCTGAGTTGAATTCTTAGAATCTCTATATATGCAGTCAGAAATATATGATTGATTGTTCGACTTTGAGTAGTTTGTTTCATGAATCTTGTTTAGTTGCGATGATAACATTTAATCTGTAGGGTTGCCTTGTGGATGTCATTTGGATCAAATTCATTCCAGCTAGTTTGAGAATTTAAAGCACTGTTGGGATCATTTAGAAAGTTGATTTTCGTGAATTCATTTTTGATAATAATTATAGGTGTTGCAGTTCTTTGCGTTTGCATTGGAATGGTTTAAATTTTCTTCGAGGCATATTGTGTCTAATTTCGTAAATTCTGATATGAGAAATCCAAGAATGCATGCATCATCTTTTATCTGTCTTGATTTCTTTTTTGTTACGAGTAGATTACACTATTTTTGTCAGCTCTTGTGTAGAAATTGAGAGAGAGCTATGCTATTTTGTTAATGGCTCTGAAAGCACTAAATGATGAGGTGAGCTCGTGGCAGCTATTTAAATGGTCTCATTTTTTTTTTGCAAGGGTTCATTGACCTTGATATTGATTTAAACATATATGTCATTGGCCCCCCTTTCTTGTCATAGCACCGCCATCCCTATTAGAGTTTATTGGTAGAATTTCAACAAATTCCGCTAGAGAAGGAGGCAGGTTAGATTCATTCATGTTGGAATATGGTTATCAGAACCTCATTAACCTGCATTAAGGAAATTTTTAAATCACTTAGATTTTATATCATTTGATAAGTTGAAGTTCATCACATTCGGGATGTCATATATTTTGTTCCTCTAGAGGTTATCTGATCATTTTTAGAGGAAGTATGAGCTTGTTTGGTTTTGTATAGTTGAGAGGCAAGAGAGAGAAGGGTGTTGATTTTCTTTCTTCTTCCAGAGGAATTCTTATATCATTTTTTTTAGAAGGCTTGTTGAGTCTTTGGAGTATCTTATCCCTCTTATGGTTGAGAGGGCGATGATAGGGATACTTTGAGCCCTCTTTTGTATATAGGAGACTTGTCCAGTCTCATCAGAACCCTTGTTTACGTCATTTGTGTCTCAGAGGCAAGCCTTGTCTCATATAGAGAGTTTTCCCTTTAGGAGGCTTACCTAGCCTCATGTTAGAGTTGCCTCCTCTTTTAGAGCGAGTCTTTGACTTGGCAGTGTTATTAGAGAGTCTCTGACTCATTTGTACACCCTCCCTAGTGTTATTAGTTAGGAGTTTTTCCATTCGAGACTAACTCAGTCTTATTAGAGCCTTCCCTGCTTGGGATCTTAGATTATTTTCTCTGTTCTTGGGACACTAACTTTCTTGTTGTGGATTGTCTCTTTGAGACGCTAGTTGCTTATTCGGGGTTTTCCCTTTTGCTTTAGGGCTTCGCCCTAGTTTGTGGTATTACTTGCGTGTTCCCTTTAAGATTGAAAACATTTAAAGGTTCAGAGCATTGGAAAAGCTTTAAAATCCAAAAAAATATTAGAAATTTGAAACTAAAAAAATATTTGAAAACTTTAAAAATATCAAAAACATTTGAAAACATAAAAAACCTTAAAAAATCTAAAGTGTTGAGTGTTTCTTTTAGAAGCGTAGTTTGAGAGTTCGTTTTGAACTACGTTGGCTTGATCATCTTCCAGGAGGTACGTAGTGCAGCTTGGGATCTTTATCCCAAGTCCAGCCAAACTTTGTAAATAGACTTTTTAAATCTTTCAAAAAATCGTTCAAACAACTTTAAAACCTTGTTTTCAAAATGATCTTCCTCTAGAGTTAGGAGTTTCTCCCAGATAGAGAGTTTTAGAGTTAGGAGTTTGTCTTTTGTTGTGTGCTTGTTGTGTGTTTGTGTTAGAGTTAGGAGTGTGTCCTAGCTAGGAGCGCCTCCGTCCGGTCAGTCGGCGATCCACATTGCCGAGTGATGACTAGAGTATGATACGTTAGTCCACCCTTTGTTTTCCTTAGGAAACACAGCCTAGTTACACATAGGTTATAGGAACCACCTGCATTAGCTTAGGGCTAATCTGCATCTAGTTAGGGCATATAGGGTGTCCTAAAATCCATAATTCACTGGAATTTAAATAATCGTACAAGAAACTTTAATAACTGGTCAGGTCTTTTAGATCGAGTCTAGGATAGAGGTCTATGTGTCTTAGGCATCATAGCTTAGAATAGGCGCGAAGAATTACGTTGCCTTGATTCTCGTGGAGGCAGGGATACGTAGGCTTCTTTGGATGAACATCAGACCATCCAAGGACTCGGGCTAAATCGTTTAGAGTCTTAGGATTTATTGTGTTGTTATATTGTATATTTTGTTGTGTTTTCTTACTTTCTTGTGCAGACCCTATACCTCTAGTTGTAGCATGCATGTGTTTGTCCACAAGAACTTAGACACCTGTTAGGTATGTCACTCATAACCTAGCGATGCTTAGGGGACACACTTCTTTCATTTATGTTGTGTATGCTTATTATTTAATCCCCGAGTCATGCATGATTAGTTAGACGTCCACTCGGGGATATTTGTTCCCATTTCACATGATTTTTGCCTAAAACTCTTCGAAGTTAATAAATAAATGGTATAAGAGACCAAGTTTTCGCACTCGGGCGAATTGGGGGTTCTCTTCAGACCTTCTCCATTCGTCATCAGGCACGAACCTTCTGTATCTCTGGTTATCTATTGCAAGCAGAGCATTTGTTTTTGGTTCCATGGTATATCCATGGATGGCGACTCTGAGTTATCTTTAGATATATCTTGGTTTCGAGCCCTGGCTCCGGATCAGGATGTATCTCTTTCTTTTTATATCGCCACTCATGCTATGCTATGAGGGTGGCACTGTTTTGAGAGTTCATTGGTAGAGCTCTCCTTCATGTGGAGATCTAGAGGATGTAGGGACTCGTTTCCTCATCATCCCATAATCGGGGTCCACACCCGGCCAGGGAGAAATGTTGTGGACGCCTCGACGGCGTCACTACCAACACTCCCCTCCGCTCGGAGATAACTATCCGTTGGGAGTGGAGTTGTATTCAGATCCAGAATCACCTCGTCCACATTCACCTCATCATCACTGTCTACGATCTCTACTCTAACATCGGGACTTGCCATTATTGGCCCGAAATTCCTGGTCGGATTGTTTTGGGCCCTCCCTGACGAACTAGACCCTGAGCTACTGGAAGATGACTCCCCTGAACCGGACTCAGAACTAGAACTACTACCGGAAATGAACGTAGAAAAAAGAAAGGCTCAAGAAGATTACCGGTCTGAACTGAATGCTCCTAATCTACAGACGATCACAACCACGAACTTCGCGAGCCGAACTGGCAGAGCAAAAAGCAAAGAGGAGAAGGCGAGAGTAAAAAGTGAAGAGTAAGAAATGAAGGGTGAAAAATCTCCTTTTATAAGTCTTGGCTAAGGCAGTGAGCATTTAATGAAAGGCACACACTTCGAGGGCGCTTGAATGGTGCCACGTGTCTCAAAATAAATGACGGACACAAACTTCGAGGCAAGGGTAATAGTAAATATGCGCGTATCTCCGAGGGGCTAAGGGCACCCGTCAAGTGCTCGTATAAGGGATGACCGTTAAGCGATTGAGTCCGTCACAAAAGTCAGTCCGGCCCAAGCCGGACTGGATATGGCGCGTCCACTACACGACAAAAATGAGTCCGGCCCAAGCCGGACTAGATATGGCGCGTCCACTATACGACAAAAATGAGTCCGGCCCCAGCCGGACTGGATATGGCGCGTTCGCTGAACGACAAAAATGAGTCCGGACTGGCTATGGCGCGTTCGCTACACGACAAAAATGAGTCCGGCCCTAGTCGGACTGGATATGACGCGTTCGCTAAACGACAAAAGTCAGTCCGGTCCAAGCTGGACTGGATATGGCGCGTCCACTAAGCGACAAAAATGAGTCCTGCCCAAGCCAGACTTGATATGACGCGTCCACTACGAGACAAAAATGAGTCTGGCCCAAGCCGGACTGGATATGACGCATTCGCTAAACGACAAAAGTCAGTCCGGCCCAAGCCGGACTGGATATGACGCTTTCACTAAACAACAAAAGTCAGTCCGGCCCAAGCCGGACTGACGCAATTTTTGGACTGATTTCCTGGCCGGACTGAAGCAAATTCTGGACTGATTTCCTGGCCGGACTGAAGCAATTTTCGGACTGACTTCCAGGCCAGACTGACGCAATTTCCGGACTGATTTCCTGGCCGGACTGAAGCAAATTCCGGACTGATTTCCTGGCTGGACTGAAGCAAATTCCGGACTGATTTCCTGGCCGGACTGAAGCAATTTTCGGACTGATTTCCTAGACGGATTGAAGCAATTTCCGGACTGATTTCCTGGCCGTACAGACAGATTTTCCGGACTGATTCCATAGGCCGGGCAAACGGCTTCGCCAGACAGACTTCCCCCGATCAGGAATGTAACTCACCACACTTCCCCAAATCACTACAATGACTTGGAGAACTGGGGGGCAACTGATGGGGTATAAAAATAGCAGCCTATAGCAGGCCGCCACCTATCCTGGAGTAGGTGAACTCAGGCCTATAGCAGGCCGACACCTGTCCTAGGATACAGCCTATGGCAGGCCGACACCTGTCCTAGGATACAGCCTATGGCAGGCCGACACCTGTCCTGGGGTGGATAATCCCACATCACCAAGTTTCCCTCTATAAAAGGGGGGTTCAAAGCTCAAACCAATGGGTAATAAACCTCTCCACCAAAACTCTTAAAACTAGCTCTGCACTCCTGCTCATACTGACTTGAGTGTCGAAGGGCCTGTCAGGAGTTACGCCTCCGGGTTGGTCTTCTGACCTCGTTTGCCCTTGTGCAGGACTCAGCTCTCTCAGCAGGACTCAGCTCCTTCATTTCTATCCCGCTGAACTCAACTTCTTCAATTCCCCTCCACGGGTCCTCCAGCTCAGCTCTAACGTCACTGTTATATCTGTTACCGATTTTAAGCCTAACAGGAAGGATTTGGAAGAGGCTGTTTAGGAGGTACTTGGCCGTGAGTTTTGGGAGAGCAAGAATTCAACTAATAACTAATTTTTAGGCTTTCCGTCCCTACTTAAGTTTAAAATTTAGGATGGTTAAGCAACGTGTGGAGGCCTGGAGGGCCATATGTTTAGTTGCTATGGGACTCTAGTTCCAATCCGCATAGGAGTCTCAAATAATAGATAACATTGCAGATAAGTTATTGTTTCAAGCTAAGGATGCTAATGGTAAGGAGTTTTTGCCCCTGGGAAACTTCCCAAGATGACTTTCTACGTAGTGTAATCTGGAATTTAGAGAAAGGCTATGTGGTAGATATAGATGAGGTCTATTTTGCTTCCTTCGTGAATTTGACGCAAATAGGACATTAGTTTTGATTGGCCAATTGGCCTTTAGTCGGTTGTTGTACAGTGGACTATTATAAATACATTGAAAGGTGGAAAAAACGAGGTGGTGGTCTCCATATTCGAAGAAACCCAAAATCTGTGAGTCGCATGTTGATTTCCTTGAAACTGTGACCTACTTCGTATAAACTAGAGGAGTTTGTTTTGTTCTATGACGCAGGTCGATTCGAATGCCTTCTTCAACAATCTTCGGATCGGACCAGATCTGGAATTTATTTTTTAATGTATAAGATAGAGCTCTTGATCTTTACTACGAGCGTGGGGACGCAAGAGATCGGATCAAGCACAGGATCATCAGAAACAGATCCTTGCCTCCAACGAGTAAAAAGATGGGAGAAATGGGGGAAAAACTAGAATCCCTAGCCTACAATTCCCATTTCATCACAAGAAAAAGATGGAGTTACAAGAGACTCTCTCAAAAGAGAAGAAATTCTCTACAACTTTCAATTCATCCAAAACCTAAGTAAAATGAGAAACCATGGGGCTTTATGCACTAGCCTATTACAATAGAAAACGACTAAGCTACCCATAGTAAGAATAATGATCATTAAGGACATATGAAACTACAAACTGATCAAAAGGCTATCACTAAAAGGAAAAATGACAAATAAGGACTCCCACTAAAGACAAAATGTACTACATTACCCCTAAGCTAATGCAATCCAATGAAAAGCTGATGCATTAGGGATGCTCTGCATCAAATTCCCCTTCTTTAGAAGAACTCGACCTCGAGTTCGCATCAACTCCAGTCCAGCATGTCCTCCTGGATCAAATATGAATATGACCCAATCTTGCATCAAGAATAGTAATCCATAAAAGTCACTCCGCCCCATGCATCTCATCAAGAATGGATCATTCCTGCAAATGTAGTCCATATCAAAACAAGCATATGTTGAAATTGGCAGTGGTATAGTGTTCCGCTATGCCAACCAACTATAGTCTCACCAAATATCTCATCTATGTCGGGTGTAACGGCTATAGGCAGCACCATCTCAACATGAACAACATGTACTAAGACTTTCTCTACAATTGTGGTAATGGTGATGTCACCTATGAAATCTGCAACTATATGCTCCTCCTCTACAACTGTGCTCAGTAACGGTGTGACAGACTCTATCTCAACATGCTCTGTCATAGCCTCAATTTCATCATCATCATCATCATTATCGTCGGCCTCACTATCAAGGACAACAAGCTCACCACTAGTATCTACAACAATGCTAGTGTCAAGCTCACCACCATCACTGACCGGCTCTAAAATGATGGTTTCAACCACCTCTCCTTACTGGCCATGTAAATCCTCAATATCCGTCATAACCTCCCCCTCCCTTTCTTGTTCGCTAGCCCCAGCATCTGCCTCTAGAGGTGGAGAAGGAGATGTATGTGCATGTCTCTCGAGTCTCTACATCTGTATCGTGAGGACATCAAGAACATCCTTCCCTTTATGGCGATCCTCCTGTTCTCGACGATGCTGGGCCAAGAACATTTCCGATCTGTCCTTTTGGGCTCTCTCCTCATCACGTCGTCATTGATATTCTGTCAGAGCATAAATCCTTAACAAGCGATCACGGACATGATCCCATTGATAGAATGGAGGTTTTCCCAAGTCACAACGCTCTTTTTCTATGACCATCCACATAGATTGTGCACTTAATCCGACAGTCTCTCTAGCACGCCATAATGTCTCATGATGGTTAAAGCCATAGTATTTATGATACGCATCAAGTGCGCCGGCCCAAATCATGCACTCGGTCACAACATCACCATAGCCATAGATGTGTGGAACAAACGGTGGATCCATTTATAGAAGAAGATACACTTGTAGGTAACTAAGCTTTACCAATCTTCAAATTTCAGCTCACTTGGTAGCAACCCAATGTGAGTGATTATTGACAAGTCTATAGGCTGAACTTTGATGGTTCTTGGCAGCCAATGAGAAGTGTGGCAGCACATTACAACCCTTCACGAAGCACAATTCCCAGCTTGTAAACCCCCCACAAGATTTTATCATGTCTAAGCCCCAATTATAACTCAGATCAGAGAGTCTGTTGCTTGGTTCATCAGCTCACAATTTATGGTTGCTTTGAAGTAAGTATGCTCTAAACTAGTTAGTAGGGAATTGTTGGAAATTATCACAATGGTTGCTGCTTTGAAGAACCCGAAAGATAAAGCTTGAACACAACAAGAGGCAACTTCATGATAACATTTTTAACTATGTTCTTTATGAACAATTCACAGATTTTCAACTGAGAATGAAGATTGTAAGCCCAAGGGTTCCCCAAGGATTCCCCATGGGTTCATTCAATCACCTTGTTTTGATGATTAACAAACACAAATTGATTAGTCGTTTATGGACTGATCAGTTGCCTTGAGTGTTGTGTCTTAGACAGGAACTTGACATGCTTGACATGTCATATCGCCATTACACAATGCAACACAACACATGCTTGAGGATCAACATGCAAAGGAGCTTGAACACATTGGTGGCATCATCCTTGGAAGATGTTAAAGCAAGGAGCTCAAGTGAAGATCCCACAAGCAATCCAAGAACCACATTGAAGATCAAATGAAGATTGGCTCAAGAGTTCATTCAAGAGAGTGTTCAAAAGGGTAGTATGTATCACCTTTCTCTCTTGTGTTTTCTCTTGATCAAGGCACATCTTAAAACCCCTAAAATATGTTTTTCAAAGAGACTAACACACCCTTTAAGGACTTAAATGGATAAGTGAATGGCCATGGTGGTGTACCAACATGTTGGGACCCATATGGCATTCAACACAAGAATGAACAAAACAGAGTTCCGAAGCAACAACCTGGACCAGCAACTAAATCCTATCAAAACTTATTTAAAACATTTTCAAATATTTTTGAAAATATTTTTAACAGATAGCTCTCATTTTTCTCATATCCGTAGAGTATAGGAACGTCAAAATCCGAAGAGAAATGAGGGAGATATGAATTTTACAAGTTCGACACTGTTTGCTGGAAACCAGTCTCGGAACTCCGAGAATTATTCTCGGAGCTCCGAGCTCGGAACTCTGAGAAAATTCTCGGAGCTCCGAGAAATGCACCAGGTTCTTAAACTCAAATCTCTGTTTGGTTTCTCGGAACTCCGAGAAACCCTCGGAGCTCCGAGCTCGGAACTCCGAGAAAACTCTCGGAACTCCGAGAAGTGTATTTTCTCAAAAAATTATAGCCGTTGGAGGCCCAACGCCTAGTTGATTTTTTGACCCAGTTTTGACTGTTTTACCCCCCAAACGGTCACATGGAGTTGGGACTTCATATATACCCATCTAATGGGTCTAAAACAAGAGAGGAACATTGTCCAACTTCAACAAACCATAGAAAATCATTTGTGAACTATTTTTGGTTAAATTCTCTCACCAACCAAACTCTTTGTGCCTTGATTTGAGAAAATCTTTTGAGATTGGTTTAGGCTTAAACTTGTTTATTCTTGAGAGCGTCCTTGGAGCTTCAACTTGCATTGTAGCCTACATAGAGGCAAAGCTTTTATCTTCTTCTTTATTCGATCGGTGGCAAGGGCATCCGTGTTTAATTCCCTTAGGAGAAACCGCTTAGAACTCGGCGGAGAAGGAGAGTCATTGTAAAGGTGGAAGGGCATCCTTATCTAATTCCCTTGGAGTGTAAAAGCCTCGGAGCCGGGCGTCGTGGAGGTCTCAATAGTGGAAATCCTCAAGTGCGACCTTGAGTAGAGTGGAGTAGGCCGTTTGCCGAACCACTATAAATCTTTGTGTCACTTGTGTTGGTATTTCTCTATCTTTCTCTCCCTCTCACTTTCTTATTTATTTGTGCTTGCATTCTTACATATTTGGAATTGAGTGAGTAGTTAGCATTTTGGTTTTGATTGAATATTGGTACCTTGCTAACTAGGCTATAAATCACCTAATTAAGTTTGCTAATCAACAAGGGTTTTTGAACTTATATTAATTTATAATATTGTTTAAGTTCAACTATTTCAAACTTAATTAAACAAGGGATAAGTCTTGGGTGAAATTTTAGTAAAAGTTTTCAAAAGGTAAAAGTTTTATAAACATCCTATTCACCCCCCCTCTAGGTTGCCAAACCAAGTCACTACTTGGATTTCAATTGGTATCAAAGCTTGGGCTCTTGATTAAGACCCTAACCGGTTAAGAGTTAAAAGATCAAACTTTTTGGCAACTCAAAAGATGGGATCTAGACTACCTATTTTGGATGGTTCGGATTATGGATCATGGTTGATCCATATGAAGACATACTTAAAAGGTCTAGATAAAGATATGGTAAAGATAATTGAAAATGGATTCATGTTAAATTCTAAATCTAAAGGATTAAATGAATATAATAAAAAATTATCTTTACTAAATACAAAAGCCCTAATTGCAACATGTTGTGCATTACCACCACACATTTATGAGAAAGTATCCTCTTGTAAAAATGCTAAAAATGTTTTGGACTCTATTGAAAATCTTCAAAATCAAAACATGTGCTTAATGGGATTATCTAATGAAGACCCCTTGGATAATGCCGAATTCACACTTGAAGAACTTGTTGAAAATGTCCAAGAATTACATAAGAAACTTGAAGATCAACTAGCTAAGAATTCAAACTTGAAAAACAATTTAGCTAGTATTCACAAGGAGTTTAGGTCACTAGAAATAGATCATGCACATCTTAGTGAAGAAAATGAAATTTTTAAAAAAGATTTTATTGAACTAAGTAATACCATTGCTTCACTAAGAGAGGAAAATCAACTCCTTAAAGAAGAAGAAGAGAAAATCAAAATGTTTTCATCTCTTGAATCAATGAATTTTAAAACGAAAATCAATGATTTGATAATTAAGAATGAAACATTAAAGTTGGATAATCATAAGTTACAAGAGAATGTAAAATTCAATTGCCATCATTATCACTCTTGTAATTCATCATGTTCATCCCGTCCATCTACCTACCCTTATGCATCTTGTGACTATTGTGATAGATTTGGACATTACAAATCTAAATGCATGTTTAGATTTGTAAAAAGTAGTAAGTTTATTTGGGTTAGAAAAGATAAATTAACTAGAACAAACTTGCTTGGAACCAACATGGTTTGGGTTCCAAAATCCCCTACTTGAATCACATCATATGATTAGTAGATTTAGGGGTAATGAGCTTAAAATGAAATATCTTTTGATAGATTTGTTTGTGTAGATACCATGTACTTATTCTTGTTTGATTCTCATGTATCTATACGTTCTACTCTAAGTGCACACACTATGATTTAGATCTTATTGCACTTAGTATTCATCCACATTCATGCCACTATAGAATTTAATGTGAAAACCATAATTTGATCCTAATAGAATATACAACCACATCACTTGCCCATGTGTTCAAATTAAATCTACAAGTATATCCTTAGCATTTGAACCCATATTGGTAGTTGCTAGTAATTACATTAAATGATCACATCTTTCTAGCAAAACCAAAGGAAACCCATAGGTTTAAGACTTGAACCTAAATGCTTTTAAAATCCTTAGTCTCTTCCCAAAATTCATAAAAGGATATAATTTGTAAGGAAGTTGAAAATATGCCTAGATTCAATGTATCACTTGAAATGAAAATATCATAGGAATCTAGAATCATATTTGGGCATTTACTCACTTGAGTAAAATTAAAATTCACTATGGTGGTTGTGTACACTAGATTATGATGGGAACATATATCTCCCACACATCTTGGTTTTCAATGGGCTTATGCACTATGTGCTTAATGCCTTATCTTTACATTTGTGGTATGTGAATGTAGGAAGAAGATGTTTGGACCATGTACCTTATGTATCATGATCATTGTGTCCAAACATGGTAGACTATCCATGGAAGCTTTGATATAGATCATATCTTCCTCATGATTACCCATAGTGGTATACTCTCACTCATGAGCCATGGATGTCTCTCTTAGACATGGTTCTTTAATGTCCATTCTTCTATGTCTAAGTTCTATAGAATCAAGTCAAATTGGAATTCTTATATATATATTCTATAGATATCACCCCTTGGTTGATTATATCTACATGTATGAGATGTCAAACTTTAACTTAAAAGTCACTCAATTGGTGCCCTTAGCCTTCTTAGATTCTAAGAGGGAGATGGTACACTCACCGTAATTAAAATATCTAACAAATTGGCATTGTGCCAACCTCTCAAACATGAATAGGTATACATTTACATGTGATCTCCCTGGCTAGTTATATATGTTGCATACTTAGGGAAGTAAAACTTAAATTTGAAAAATATTATATCACATTTAGGGGGAGCATGAGCCAAAGATTGAACATCTTTTGTGCTATGCTTGTTTATCATGATGAGCTAGACTATGACTATCTTTTTATCATGATAAACCGACACTTGGAGAGTAAAGTGTCTTCGTAGCCCAAGGGTTGATCTAAAATCATTCATTTGAAGATCCCTTAGAGTCTATGTTAGGACTACCCTTTGGATTCATGCATTGCATGACTCTCTTTCAAAGGGGGAGCTTAAAGGTCAAGATTTGTCCTTAGTGGCTTATCATATGATACTCAATGTATATATCATTTGGATTATGATAAGTACACCCATTAGGAGCCATGATTGCTCCATATGTGGTTAGTTCGGGCTTGTCTTATGCTCCTAAATTGGTATCATCTAGCATGTGACTGTTTTAAGACAAAAAGCCCATAGCCTAGGACTTAAAGTCATATCTTTTAGGCTTTTAGACTTATCTTGGATGATCTAGATTGGTATCATCTATTCCAAGAATAAGTTTTGATGGCCAAGCATTTAATTGTCATATCTTTGGCCTATTGTGTAATGTCATACCTTGTTTTTATATAAGGCAAATGACAAATACAAAGGGGAGAGATTACCTTTGCTATATTCATGTTTAAAATGACTATAATGACTTGCTTATATAGTTCATTTTTTCATTCCCCACCTATATGTGCTTATATGTTCATACTTTAACAAAAATAAAAATAAAAAATAAGGCTTAAATGTTCATCTTTTTGAATTTTGTGCTCAATCTTGAATATCTTTCTTGTTTCCCATTCATAGGAGAAAATTATACTTTGTAATCTTAATCTCTATGAATTTGATTGCTTATCATGTGTACTTTCACTTGAAAATTTGTATTTTCATGATAAGTTTCACTGTCATACCATATATCCTAATAGTTAGCCATATTAGGATCAAATGTCCATTTCTATGCATGACAATTTAAGAATATATTTTTAACTTGAAATATATATATTCTTGCTTATCATGATGAGTCTATACTTACACATCACCTCATGATAAGATTCTAATAGGAATTTTAAAAAACAAAAGGGGGCTTATCATGCTAAGTCTAAAACTTGCTTAATTTCTTTCATGATAAGTAAAATATAAGTTTTAACTTGCTAATCTATTACTATATTATGGGTCATAGGGTAGATTTATATTGGAATTATATATATACTAAGATATACCCTAAAAAGTTGTGCTAAATTTGGAATGTCTCTTTGTTTTTCCAACATAGGCTTGATTTGTTTTGTGTCATTCCTTTCCTATGTTGATTATATCTTATCATGCCATATATACATTAATTTAATTGGTAAATCATGATAAGAAACTAGGGGGAGCATCATATTCTCATTGTATATCTTGATGCTTTATGTATTGTGCTTAAGTGCTTAATTCTTCCTTTTTGCTTATGCCAAAAGGGGGAGAATTTGTATAATTGATTAGATCCATTATCATATGCATTCTTGTATTATACCTTGTTGAATATATCTCATGCATATGTTGAGGGGGAGTAGTCATGATTAAATTGTCCATCTAATCCTCATAAGAGGTTCCTCCCACCTATCTAATCAATTTGGTTTGTCATCATCAAAAAGGGGGAGATTGTAAGCCCAAGGGTTCCCCAAGGATTCCCCATGGGTTCATTCAATCACCTTGTTTTGATGATTAACAAACACAAATTGATTAGTCGTTTATGGACTGATCAGTTGCCTTGAGTGTTGTGTCTTAGACAGGAACTTGACATGCTTGACATGTCATATCGCCATTACACAATGCAACACAACACATGCTTGAGGATCAACATGCAAAGGAGCTTGAACACATTGGTGGCATCATCCTTGGAAGATGTTAAAGCAAGGAGCTCAAGTGAAGATCCCACAAGCAATCCAAGAACCACATTGAAGATCAAATGAAGATTGGCTCAAGAGTTCATTCAAGAGAGTGTTCAAAAGGGTAGTATGTATCACCTTTCTCTCTTGTGTTTTCTCTTGATCAAGGCACATCTTAAAACCCCTAAAATATGTTTTTCAAAGAGACTAACACACCCTTTAAGGACTTAAATGGATAAGTGAATGGCCATGGTGGTGTACCAACATGTTGGGACCCATATGGCATTCAACACAAGAATGAACAAAACAGAGTTCCGAAGCAACAACCTGGACCAGCAACTAAATCCTATCAAAACTTATTTAAAACATTTTCAAATATTTTTGAAAATATTTTTAACAGATAGCTCTCATTTTTCTCATATCCGTAGAGTATAGGAACGTCAAAATCCGAAGAGAAATGAGGGAGATATGAATTTTACAAGTTCGACACTGTTTGCTGGAAACCAGTCTCGGAACTCCGAGAATTATTCTCGGAGCTCCGAGCTCGGAACTCCGAGAAAATTCTCGGAGCTCCGAGAAATGCACCAGGTTCTTAAACTCAAATCTCTGTTTGGTTTCTCGGAACTCCGAGAAACCCTCGGAGCTCCGAGCTCGGAACTCCGAGAAAACTCTCGGAACTCCGAGAAGTGTATTTTCTCAAAAAATTATAGCCGTTGGAGGCCCAACGCCTAGTTGATTTTTTGACCCAGTTTTGACTGTTTTACCCCCCAAACGGTCACATGGAGTTGGGACTTCATATATACCCATCTAATGGGTCTAAAACAAGAGAGGAACATTGTCCAACTTCAACAAACCATAGAAAATCATTTGTGAACTATTTTTGGTTAAATTCTCTCACCAACCAAACTCTTTGTGCCTTGATTTGAGAAAATCTTTTGAGATTGGTTTAGGCTTAAACTTGTTTATTCTTGAGAGCATCCTTGGAGCTTCAACTTGCATTGTAGCCTACATAGAGGCAAAGCTTTTATCTTCTTCTTTATTCGATCGGTGGCAAGGGCATCCGTGTTTAATTCCCTTGGGAGAAACCGCTTAGAACTCGGCGGAGAAGGAGAGTCATTGTAAAGGTGGAAGGGCATCCTTATCTAATTCCCTTGGAGTGTAAAAGCCTCGGAGCTGGGCGTCGTGGAGGTCTCAATAGTGGAAATCCTCAAGTGCGACCTTGAGTAGAGTGGAGTAGGCCGTTTGCCGAACCACTATAAATCTTTGTGTCACTTGTGTTGGTATTTCTCTATCTTTCTCTCCCTCTCACTTTCTTATTTATTTGTGCTTGCATTCTTACATATTTGGAATTGAGTGAGTAGTTAGCATTTTGGTTTTGATTGAATATTGGTACCTTGCTAACTAGGCTATAAATCACCTAATTAAGTTTGCTAATCAACAAGGGTTTTTGAACTTATATTAATTTATAATATTGTTTAAGTTCAACTATTTCAAACTTAATTAAACAAGGGATAAGTCTTGGGTGAAATTTTAGTAAAAGTTTTCAAAAGGTAAAAGTTTTATAAACATCCTATTCACCCCCCCTCTAGGTTGCCAAACCAAGTCACTACTTGGATTTCAAAGATCAAGATCAACCAGAATCTATAAGGATGAAGTCTCTGTTGGTGGGATCTTCTAAAAGATAGAAATTTGTAGAGAAGCTTCAAGGCGTGTAATCGCTTTCCTTAAGACAAATTTTGCCCCCACCAGTTGTGTGCAAAGGGGATCCGCGAATTGTCTCCAAGATACAATGAAGCCTTGTAGGAATGTCCTACAAATGTTTGATGACACTTGCACAAGTGGAATCAAACCCAAAACGCCTTTCAAGAACTTCAAGCCTTAGAGAAAAACACCAAAAACTGTTTTTGTAGAAAACAGCCTTTAGTGCACTGGTTTATGAACAAAAATATCTTAAAAACCAAGAGAATAGGAGATTACAAGAGAAGGAAGAAATTATAGCATTAAATTAACTCTGAAAAAATAGATTTCTGCTCTTTTTATAGAGCATTAGATGTGTATTCATTAAGGGAAACATCCCTTCAAAACATCTTCTGGATTGGTTTGAATGATGATCATTAGATCACAACTCTTCGTGATTTGAGTGTTTTGGATCATCCACAAAGTGTCTCTTGAGTTTGAAAATCATCCATGAATGTTGGGAAGCAAAAGACATGAAGAAAGGTTGAAAAACGAAAATGAAAAGCCATGTCCAATTTCTCCCAATGGATAGATTTTCAAACAGTCACGGTCGCCCGCCGACATGCTTCTGTTCATTTAATTTTTTCCGATCCAAAGAACCGCGGTCGACCGGGCCTTCCGCGGTCGACCTCCCACACCTTTCTGGAAATCGTTTAAGTTTCCAGTAACCAATCCGCGGTCGCCCGGGATACCCTGGTCGATCGGCCCTGTCTTAAAATTGTTTTTCTAATTAAAATATAATTTGTAAAAAACCCTTTAACTTTCCAATATCATTTTGAAAATTCTCGAACAATCCTCCACCATTTTCAAAATGAAAATAATTTTCTCATCAGGCTTGGAAATTTATGCATAAACGAAGGTATCTCTCGATTTGAACCTTCACTTAGTGAAAACACATCAAAGTTAGTTAGAATTGCATAATAGACGTATCTTTGAACTAGCTATTCTATTTGACTAACCGGACACATTTACACACATAAAATTTTGTCTTTATAGGCAATTTCTAAGAGCCGACACATGTATTGGCCTTGTCTCTATATCTTGGTTTCATGAGCGCTCTATAAACTAGCCAAGTCTCATAGGAAGCGGCACCACTCCTACACTCACATAGGTAGACTTATCAAGAGTGTCCCTGTAACTAAAACACTCCAACACCTGTTATAAGCCTATTAAGAGCCCATTTGCTCACCCTTACTGTAAATACCCAAAAATACCCCCTTTAATTTTTTGTCGTTTTTGTCTGTTTGTGCTTGACTCTGATTAGGGCTTCCTAAGAAAGCCTAAAAATATATCGTTTGGTGGCTAAACAAACCCTATACATTTTGTTCAACCCTAGAGAAAGAAATCAGAGGATGAGAAGGAGAAGAGCAAGGAGATCGCAATCTCAGAGCCTTTGACCGTGAATTCGGGTAAGAACTTTGAGTATTCTTCGTTTGATACAAACTAAAAACAAGATTGATAGATTTTGATAAAGTTTAAATCGATTAGATTGTGGTGTATGATTGATCTAAGGGATGAATTCATGGATCCCTAAGAGAACTTTGATTTTAGAAATATGGTTAGGGTTCAAATCGATCCCTAAAAAGATTCGATTAATTTTTTATAATTAGATCTGAGAATTTTTTAGCATGAAATTGGATTAGATGGATTCCTCTCGTTGATACGAGTCCAACGAATCTAACTACGCGCGAATCAGATGTCAAACGAATGAGTTATAGCCGTTTTAGTGTCAAAAGCGGTGAAAAATCGCATTCCAGGGAAAAACTGGGTCCGCACATGGGGCGGACGTCCATTTGTACCTAGTTGGGTAAACTAAGAGATTCCTGGACATCCGGCGTGACAGTTTTTCCCCCGGCAGTTTAAACTTCGGAAATTCGTAACTTATTCGTTTCTCGTCCCTTTTTTACGCTCTTGTACTCTACGGACATGCCGGAAACGAGTTCTTTTTGTTAAAAATAGTTTTAAAAAGTTTTAGAGACTTTTAAATATTAAAATTTTTAAAAATACTAAAATAACCCTAGGACGATTTACCGATTCGTTTCCGAAGAGGCACTAAAGGGTGTCTTGTGTTAGTATGAGGATATATATGTCCGATATGAGTGAAATTAATAATGAAACTCATGGAGGATATCCATATTCTTAATTGCAGGTAACTAAGGTGATTAAGAAAAAGAAAAAAGTTTTCATCATTGAGGTACGTAATAACGTACTACTTTAGGTATTTCATAAATCCTTTTTACTTGAAATTTGTATTGACTTTGGAACCCTGTGATTGATATCTTTGAACTTCTGAATTAGCTTTGAGGCTAGCATGCCATTTGTTTCACCTACTGCTACTTTAGAACCTTTGAAACAACTGTATGAATATCTGTCTGGACTTTAGACCTTTGGAACCATCGTTTTGAATTTTGAATCTTTAGAACTATTTGAATATTTAGGAGTATCTGAACTCTGAACCTTTGAAGTAACTGTTCTGAACTCTGAACCTTTAGAATAACTGTTCTGAATTCTGAACCTTTGAAATAACTGTTTTGAACTTTGAACCTTTGAAACCATTTGTTTGAACTTTGAATCTTTAGAACTATTTGAATATGGATCTCTGAACCTATTTTGAACTTTGAACTATTGAGAACCATTAGTTTGAACTTTGAACATTTAGAACTATTTGAATATGAGCCTTGGACACCTTTTAAATACTTCTGTGGAGGCTTGGATTATTTCTGGACCCCGCCATATGGGGGTAATACAATTGGCAATTTCTGGACCCACCGTGGGAGTAGTACACTGGAACTTCTGGCCCGTCAGTGAGATAAAACGCTGGCCCTGTCGACTTGTGTCTGAACTTGAGGAACTAGTTCCGAACACCGTGGACTGTCGGTGTATAAGCAATAACATGTCTTCTGAATTATGCCGATGACTCTGAAGTGTATTTGAATTCTGAAAACCTTTGAATCTGATCAGAACTTAGATTTTGAAATTGCTTTATTGCACCTTTATTTTCAGAACCATATATGACATGCATTTGTAACTACTTTATGCCTATTGATTTAGTTAAGATCTCAGTATTCAGTTTTGATTCTGACCTTATTGAGCCTCGGCATGCTTAGACTGTACTTAGAGTAGTGCTTTATTATGTACTGAGCTTTTCAGCTGACTGTGGTTATATAACATTTTTTTTAGGTCTTGGCTCTCGTGAAGGTAACGAGGAACATGACACCTAGCTTTGGATTGGACTTTGGCCTGGAGATTTAGCTTAGTTGTTTTTGATTCATTAGGAAGTGAGTACTTTGAATAAGATGTAAAGACCGTATTATTTATTTTCGTTTTTACTCAGGGGAGAGCTGAGATTTGATTTGACTGTAATGGGTCCGCAATTTATCTAGACTTTAATATTTTAATATGGAATGCCAGGTTAATTCTGTTATTTACTTTGTAGCCATGTACATTTGTGGAACTTATCTTGCAGGTGTACGGAGCTGCTACGTCCTACGCCCACGGCGACGTTTGGGGTGTGACACTTACCCTTTTAAACATTACAGGTACCAAGCACTTTCCTTGTGATGAAAATAATGTATATTATAGTACTTGCAATCACCCCATATGATGTACTTGAACTCATTGAACTTAAGACTTGATGTTCATTCAAGTGTTGAGTAGATGTTCCATCATTGGTGACCATTGATTAATGGCTTTAACCCCATCCCTACTTATGTCTTACACATCAAATCTCTTGTAAGAGATTTAGTCAAATTTTGACTTGATCTCACATAATCAATAGTTACAACCTCATTGGTTAGTAACTCTCTTATAGTACTATGTCTAAGTCCTATATGTCTGGACTTACCATTATAGACATGATTATATGCCCTTGATAGTGTGGCCTGACTATCACAATGGACATAAATTGATGGCATTGGTTTAGGCCATAAGGGAATTTCTAATAATGAATTCCTAATCCATTCTGCCTCTTTACAACATGCAACCAAAGCTATAAACTCTGCTTTCATAGTAGAAGTAGTAATGCATGTTTGCTTTTTAGAGGCCCAGAAGATAGCTCCCCCACCAAGAGTGAAAATCCACCCACTGGTTGAAGTATGGTCTATATGCTCAGTTATCCAACTGGCATCAGTATGTCCTTCTATCACTGTTGGATATCCACTATAACATAAACCATATTCCATAGTCCGCTTCAAGTATCTAAATACTCTATATATTGCATTCCAATGTGCAAAATTAGGACTACTGGTAAACCTACTAAGTTTACCTACTGCAAATGCTATGTCTGGTCTAGTACATGTCATAGCATACATTAGACTACAATAGCACTAGCATACTCAAGTTGGGAAATGATCCTACCATGATTAGGATATAGCCTCCCACTAGGATCAATAGGTGTTGAAACAGGTGAACACTCAAAATGATTAAACCTTTGGAGCACCTTTTCTATGTAATGGGATTGGGTAAGAATCCAATCATTTTCATGCCTTATGATTTTTATTCCTAAGATTAAATTCGCTTCACCCATATCTTTCATATCAAAGTTTTGAGACAAAAATGATTTAGTACTTTGATAGATTCAATATCTGTACTAAATATTAACACGTCATCAACATATAAAATCTTATAACACCTTTATTTCCTACAAATTTACTATAAATACATTTATTTGATTCACGTATTCTATAGCCATTTGACACTAAAACTTTATCAAAGCTTTCATGCCATTGCTTAGGGGCTTGCTTAAGGTCATACAAAGATTTGATCAGTTTACAAACCTTATGCTCTTGTCCTGACAATATGAAATCTTCTGGTTGTTCCATGTATAATTCTTCATCTAATTCACCATTCAAGAATGCACTTTTAACATCCATTTGGTGAATATGAAGTTTGTATATAGAAGCAAGAGCTATCAAGACTCTAATGGTAGTAATCCTAGCAACTGGTGCATAAGTGTCAAAATAATCAATACCGAATTTTTGTGTATACCCTTTGGCAACTAATCTTGCCTTTAAGTTCTCTATTGATCCATCTACTCTCATCTTCTTGAAGATCCATTTACAACCTATTGGCTTTGACCAAGGTGATAGGTTAACTAAAATCCAAGTTTTATTTCCCATGATAGAATCCATTTCATCATTAATTAGTTCCTTCCAAAAGGCAGCATCTTGTGACTTTATGGTTTCTTCATAGGTTTTAGGATCATTTTCTATGTTGAAGTCTAACATTATAGAAGTTCTGAGTTTTTCTCTTGATCCTTCTACTAGATAGGTAACAAAGTTAGGACCATAACTCTTTTCTTTTCGATCTCTTTTACTTCTTCTTAATTCACTAGTTTCATTTACTTCTCTTTGAAGTTCTAGAGGGGGTTCCATGGAAGTATCAACTTCCTTTGGAATAGAAGTAATTCTATTTTCATCTTAAATAGCATCTCTTGACTCAATTATAGTATTTATCTCAAGAAAGTCATTAGGTTATATCACTAGAAACCTATAGGCTTTGCTATAAATGGCATAACCTAGGAAAATACATTCAATAACTTTTTGAATAATAAGGGACTATAAGGGCTTACACCATATAAAATCTCGTGTTTTAAAAGGCTTTTGCGTGATAGTAATTAAAGATTTGTTATTGTTTATGGATGAATTTTCATAGAGTAAATTGATATTAAAGCCCATAGATAAAATTCTAAACATTCATATAATGCGTGATTTCATGGTGTAACTTATTCATAAGTATAGAATGAATTATGGTGATGTGCAACCAATGGGAGCACCCTTTCATCTGCTTTTTGCCAGTGCGCCCCTTAGTGTATCATTTCTCGTAGAAAAATATAAAAATTATCGTGGTTGTTGAGAGCTTTTCTTATTTTAAAATGGAGACATATGAAATGAATGGCATGTTTAATAATTCGCTTAAATTGATTAATGATTAATTACATTTTTCATCACAAGTTTCATTGTCTTAAGAAACCCAAAATAAATAAAGGCGGCATGGATTGCATTCTTCACTCCGCTCTCAATGCAGGTCTTAGTGATCACAAAATGACATTTTCAAATAATTAAGTAGGGCAAGGTTTACCATAAATTTATTTTTTTATAAAGGAAGTATCAGCAACTTTCATCTTAAAAATGTCACACCAAAAAAAATAGATAAATAAAGGGAAATGATATCATCACTACCGTATTTTGATGATCGCACTCCTCACTTTATTAAAAAGTGCGGTATAGCCACGCCATATGATGATCCAAACCCTCCATTAGATGGGCCACAGACTAAATAGGTTGTACCCCAAAAATCATTTCCATTGGTTGATCCTAACCCTCCGATCTATAGTGGGACTGAATATTAGAGGATTGATCCTAACCCTCTATATATTGGAGGGTTAACCTATGATAATGATTTTTGGGGCACAGCGCGGGCCATACGACACCTCCATCGTTCTGCAACTGCAGGTGCTAACATCGGTGGAGATGACAGACAATCCTTCATCTTCTCAAACGCTTCTTGACAATCAGTATTCCACTGTTTCGACACATTTTTCTTTAGAAGTTTAAATATTGGTTCACAAGTACTTGTGAGCTAGGTTATGAAACGACTTGAGTACTGAACTTTCCCCTGGAAACGTCTTATTTCTTTTTCCGTTTTTGGAGATGGCATCTCTTCGATTGCTTTGATTTTGAAGGGATCTACCTCGATTCGTCTGTGAATGACAAGGAAACCTAATAGCTTTTTGGAAGTTATTCGGAAAACACATTTGTTAGGGTTCAAACGGAGCTTGTACTTTGCGATTCTTTCGAAGAAGAAAAGGCTCCAACATGTTCTTCTCGAGTCTTAGCTTTGATAATCATGTTGTCGACATATACCTCTACTTCCTTGTGAATCAAGTCGTGTAAGAGGGTAGTCGCAACCCTTTGATAGGTAGCACCAGCATTCTTGAGACCGAATGGCATTACCTTGTAGCAATAGGTTCCCCACTGCATGGTAAACGCTGTCTTGATCTTGTCTTCTGAACCCATCTTTATCAGATCGTACCCAAAAAATCCATCCATGAATGAGAGTAAGGCATGACATGTCGTGTTATCAACCAAAGTGTCAGTATGTGGCAAAGGGAAGTCATCCTTTGGACTGGCTTTGTTCAAATCCCTGTAATCAACACAACATCAAACTTTTCCATCTTTCTTAGGGACTGGAACGATGTTTGCTAACCACTCAGCATATCTGACAACTTCTAGAAACCTTGTGTCTAGCTGTTTGGTCACTTCCTCTTTGATCTTGAGGAGCCATTATTGCTTCATTCTTCTAAGCTTCTACTTCTTTGGTTTGACTTCTGGAAAGAGAGGGATATGATGCTGGACAATTTCCTCACTTAATCCTACCATATCTTCGTATGACCAAGCGAAGTTCTCCTTATATTCTTTTAACAATTTTATTAATTGTTCACGCTCTTCAGGGGATGAGGTTTTGCCAAACTTTATCTCCTAAAGCAGGGATTCAGTGCCGATGTTAATAGTTTCAACTTCAGTTTTCAATAGTTCTGCTCGACGCTCCTCCTCTCATTTAATTAATTCTTTAATCTCGAGGGGAGTTTCGACTGCATCCTCGTTCGAGGAGGGTTCATTATTGTTTAAAGCATTTATTTCAGAAGAATAAAGAAACACTGGTGAGTACAAAGAAAGTTCCTTCATTGATTTGCAAGATACATCAGAAGAAGAATTGCCTGACACGCCCTCGTCGAGCTCACTTACTTCAGACATTGTGTCAAAATAAGAATAAGAATCAGACACGTATTCTGATTAAGAGGACGAGAAGTCCGTATTTGAAGGGATATTGGAAGTAAGTGAGGGAATGTAGGTGTTAGACCAGTTGGAAAGTTATGTGCCGTCAGCATTGGTAATCACACTCTATGGGGAAAACATCAGAGCAGATTCCTCCATCATATTGATGATTGGAAGATCCTCAAACAACATAGATTGCAATACCCCAGGACCTAAGTTATCAGCCCAATCAAACTTCAGTGATTCTGCACGCACGTACTGTTTCCTCCACCATATATCTTCTTCACCTTGCCAACCCATAGCAAAGAAAATTTGGAAACCCGGGACCCTTTCTCCGGTGATCGGATGTGTGGACCATTCTGGAAAGCCATAGAAGGGTAAGTCTTTCCCCCTCTCTACAGAAATACCCGTTGAGAGTAGGCCTGATTTCTGGCATAGGCATAACCTATCAGGTTTCCTTGTGCAGCCTCCTCCACGTAATAAGGCATTTCATCTCGTTAATCTGATAACTTGTATTGCGGTAGCCTAACACAGTAGTACCAATGTTAGGTGGGAACTGCAGATCATCGAACTGGGCCCCCCCTAACTGGTATCGACCTATCCCCATTCCAGGAATGTAGTTGTTGATCTTGAGAATTGTGGATACAACAGGGTTAATGTCATGAGGGAGAGGGACTATTTCGTTCTTGGCTTGTTCCCTACTGGCCATGGTGACATCACCTTCTACTGACTTTCCGTCAGGATCTGACAGGATGGCCCAAACTTCTAAACTAACATAGGCCATGATACCTTGATCATACGGGGAGAAATTGCTTGGGCCAAACCCAATGGCAGTAGCCGTGCTGAAGGGATAGATGTTCAAAGCTGAACTGTTGTCCAAGAGAACAACGGGTACTTTCTTCTTGTAACACAACACTGTGATGAGGAGAGGCCTGGAGTAGTTCTTACCCTCAAAGCTCAAATCTTGATCTAAGTTTATGGACGGACACCTCCGTGGAGATACCTGGCATGTCTGAGGCAAACTAGGTGAACACATCTGCATTAACTCTTAAGAAATTGACAAGTTCAGCTCGAGAATTACCTGTGAGGAGGGATCCGATCTGTATCATCTGTATCTCATCTCCTTCGAAGAGCGGGACTTGGAAAATTTCTTCCATTGTCTCACATCTAATTAGTCGGGCTTCGTCATGGATGTCCGAGGCTTCTATGGGAAGCAGGATCTTGATTGGTGCCCTTAAGACCCGTCACGTAGCAGACACGTGCCCTCTCTTGGTTGCCTCATATCTCTCCTATTCCTCGGTTAGTGGGGAACTTGATTTTGAGGTGGGGCATGAGATGATGGTTTTGAGCTCGTTAAGGGTGTGTCTCCCGATAATGGAATTTTATTTGCCGAGAGAACCCGTACCACGAGTAATGTCTGGATGATAGTTCGTTGGTGGAGTCTGTGCCGAAGGCTACCGAGATGTTGATCTCGCTCTCCACCCTTACCCTTTCATGGGAGAATCCAATAGTAGGTCGGTTTACCTAAGTGAGCCCATTGAACCCGAGGTGTATCTGCCTGAATCATAGAGAATGTTGGCCGAACTCCCGGTATCGACCAGTACCCTTTGAACGTCGAAGTTCGCGATGATGAGTCGAACGACCTATGCATCGCCATGGGGGACCTGGATGCTATGGTTGTCCTTCTCTGAAAAGGATATGAAGCTCGAACTATTCTCATCCCATGGATACTCGCTTCTTGTGGCCTGTCTGTACTTGTCACTTGGTTGTAGGTTGGTAGTGTTCATAGCCATTTTTATGGTTCTTAAGGGATGGCACCAAACGGATGATGTCAAAATCTGGTTATCATATCCAAGGGTTGGTAGAGCTTCAATCTAGCCCGTCCTGGACACATAAGGAAAGCGTTAGGGGTCCCGGGCCTTTGGCTCCGGGAAGCCAGTCAGACGCTCAAGTAAGAAATCAATATGACGGTAAAGAGCAACTGAATGGAGTAGTACAAATGTAAGCTTATCTTTGGTTTTTTGGTACTGAGAATGGGATAAGGGTTGAAGAGCATAGACTGGAAGAAGTGTTCCCTCTTTTTCCTTGGGCACAAGGGGCTTTTGTGGGGAGTGGGGACCGTAGACCATTTCTTAGTGTATGGCCCACTTGTCTTGATATCATAGAAGAGGTGGTGATGATGACCTGTCACCTATAAGGGGGGTCATTTCTATTTTGGCGATGGCATGTGTCAGGAGGACGTCGGATAGCGAAGTTGATGGGGAGGCCCGCTCATGGATTTACTTCCACATGTCAAGATCATATCAAGGAATCCAATTTACTCCCAACAATTACCAATCTGTTTACATTTTATTTTCTGTTTGACTATTTTTTATTTTCTATTTGACTAACATGATCTTCTATGTTGATTTCTCTTTAAAATTCTTAGATTTAAACTTCCACTCTAGTATTTTCTTGGTTATACTTGTCTGGTTTTATCCTTTACAAAGTACTTTCTTACATCGATCGGTGCCGAGGTATCCGATGGGATTTGGGGAATGGAGCATCTTCGATGGAGTACCTTGATGTTGTTGTTGAGCGTCGGTATCGACTCTCTTACCTAACGTAATCATTCAGAACTCGGTGGGTGCAAAATGACGTGTCATTCAGAGGTTCAATGAAAAGACGGATCGGGGGGTCGTGTCGCTTCAATACTTGTGCAAACGGTGGTATGGCGCTTGAGTGATGATGGCTAAATGGCGCATTTAATGTTCTTATTGAACATGCGCTAGTGGGGGGTTCCACGCAACGACTTCTGCCAAAGGGATATTACCCTTTGGCTTCCCACCGAAAAACTTATAAAAACCCCTTCATTCTTTCGCCTTCTCTCTCTCTCTTTTGCTCTCTCTCTCTCTCTCTCTCTCTCTCTCTCTCTCTCTCTCTCTCTCTTCACTGGTGTTTCTTTGAGTTTTCTGGAGAGAAAATCCCTTTATCCGGTTGATTCTCTTCGTTTTCTCTCTTCTTTTGTCTTGCCGTTGGATTCGATGGGAGTTTTCTTCAAGTTCCCGCCAAGTTTTCTTGATTTGGAGGAGTTCAATCACTTTGGTTAGATTCCTGACGCTCATCAGATTCAACCTTCCTCTTCTTCTCCTTCGTTGATCCTTGCCTCTCTCCCTTTTTTCCCACCACCGGAGAAGCCGCCGCCGAAAGGATCACCGCCGGTGAAACCACCACCGGAGAGGTCGTCGCCAAAGGAATTGCCTCCGACGAGATCACCGTCGAAGAAATAGATTTCTCCAATGCCATCTCCTTCCCTGTCCTAAGCCCCCTGGTTCGTCTAGCTACTGGCCCTCCGGCAAGCTCATAGCGATCATCTTTGCCTTCCGACACCTCCACCACCGGCACAATTGCCGCCGTTTGATCTTGAGTAGCCTGTTCTTACGACATGGTGGACGAGAAATAGAGAGCTATAGAAATTAGAAAAAAAGGTAAAGGAGGAAGAAGGCAATAACACGAAACAAGTCCCTTCACATTCCTTAAATAAGGAATGGGGAGGCGGGAAATTCAAGTCGGATAATTAAAAATCCCACCCCTTTCGCGGCACTTGTCACAATGGGAAATGTTACACGAATAATGCCCGATTATGAACCATTTAATCTTTATCAGAATCTGCCATTTCAAATCCCTAAGCGTTGTGACTTTCAAACTTTCCACGGTTGAATCTTGAATTTCCCACCAAACGACGAACCATCCACTCGCCGACCGAGCGAACCACCAATTATATCGGTACTGAATTTTCCTAAAAGCATAAACTACTTCCTTGACCTGTGAGACGGCCCAAGAAAGTAGGGGGCAGTCTGTTTGGGGTAAATTTGGCATATTCGGTACAGACCCTGAAATAAACAAGAGGGGGGGTGAATTGATTTTAACACTAAATTAGGCCTTTTGCAAATTTAATTAGTGACCCTAATTTGAATTTTCTTCTCTAGATTAGATTTTTGGTTAGATCAAGTAAGATTAGAAACAAATGAAATACCAAACCAAATGACAAGAATGAAAGTGCAAGAAGAGGAAAGAACACACCGATATATAGTGGTTTGGGCAAAGCCCTACTCCACTCTTCTTAAGATCGTCCTTAAGGTTTTCCACTATGCGAGACCTCCACGATGCCCGGCTCCGAGGCGATTACACTTTCAAGGGATATTAAATAAGGATGCCCTTACACATTTACACCGACTCTCCTTCTTCGCCGAGTTCTAAGCGATTGCTCTCTAGGATATTACAATAGGATGCCCTAGCCACCTTTACAAGAATAGAAGAGAAATAGCTTGGCTTCTTCTTGAAAGTTTGATGCTCTTTGTAGTCCCTTGATTGCTCTTCAATAGTGGTTGCAAGTGAAAGCTCTAAATCCCAACTCAATAGATTTGCAAGTGAAAGGCAAGTTTGGGGAGAAAAACAAAATCCAAAGCTCAAATGGGTTGCAAGTTTTCTTGAATGCTTAAGGAAGTTTTTCAATTGTTCAAGAGAGAGGAAAATAATCCTCTTGATGTTATATATATAGCATTTTACAAAATATGACCTTTTGGGGGTGTTGATATCAAAAACCACAAATTAATTCAAATCCCAACGGCTATATTTTGGTCTGTCGCGAGGTTCTCGGAGTTCAAAGAACCATTCTCGGAGCTCCGAGAAATATTCTCGGAGTTCCGAGAGAACGGCCAGAAGATGGAATTTTTCTACTGGACCATTTCTCGGAGCTCCGAGAAAATTGCTCGAAGTTCCGAGAAAATGGCCAGAAGCTACTGGACCATTTCTCGGAGTTCCGAGGGAACTCTCGGAGTTCCGAGCTCGGAGCTCCGAGAAAAATCTCGGAGTTTCGAGCTCGGAGCTCCGAGAAGCCTAAAAATCAACAGATTTTGTGTTTTTATTGCTTGTTTGATTTTTGGCTTTTGGAACTCAAACCCTATGATATTTTTGGAATGTTTATGAGGGTCCCAACATGTTGGTCCACCACATAACCATTCACTAATCCATTTTAAGTTCTTAAGTGTGTTTGAAAAACTCTTTTAAAAACACTTTGCCTTGTCTTGGAAATCTAAAGAGAAAGGATGTACAATGATACCTATGTAACCTTCAACTTCTCTTTAGTCTTGGTCTTCAATTGATCTTCCATCTTTTGAATGCTTGCTTGAGAGATGATGTGAGCTTCACTTAGCTCCTTTGACTCTTGTGTTGGTACATCTTCAAGCATGACCATGTAGTGTGTTGGTTTCTTCAATTGATCAATCCTATCTTAAACACAACATTTCAAGGCAAATTGATTAGTATTCAATAACACAATCAATTATATTTAGAATCATCAAAACAAGATAGGAGAGTAGACCCTTGGGCTTACAATCTCCCCCTTTTTTATGATGACAAACAAAATTGATTATGAGGTGTATGTGGAGTGACATAGTAGGCAAGTGAATGCTGGAACTCCCCCTCAATATATGCACACAGATAAATTGTAACCATTAGAAGCATATGGTGCATATAGTCAATTGAATAGATAATCAATTTCAAACTTCTCCCCCTTTTGTCATCGACAGAAAGGGTGAACTACAGTATACAATAATTTAGGAGTAAATGAAGATTGAGTTAGGTACTCCCCCTAAATCAATGCTTATGGTATAAAAATATTTAACCAAGTAATGCACATATACCTGTTCATGATCGAGATGTTGACATAAGTCAAATTGTTAGGTATTTTTAATTAAAGTGAAGGTACCTCTCCAACTTAGAGAACTAAAAAGGCTAAGAGTACCAATTGAGTGATTTTTAAGATTAATATTTGACATCTCATTCTTGCAGATATTACCAAACAAAGATGATATATATAAATACTATATAGATAAGCTGGTGAAAGGCACAAAGTATTTATTTGGCAATTTCTTTAACTTGATCCGCACTCCAAATGTTTAAGACACTTCGGATATAACATATTCTATCATCACTAAGGGGTTTTGTAAAGATATCCGCCAATTGATCCTCAGTATTGATATATTTTAAGCAAATATCCCCTTTTTGTGAGTGATCTCTAGTGAAGTGGTGCCTAATCTCAATATGTTTTGTTCTAGAGTGTTGTATGGGGTTCTTTGTCAAGCTTATAGCACTAGTATTGTCACATTGGATGAGAATATTTTCCATTTTAATTGCATAGTCCATCAATGTGCTTTTCATCCATAGGACTTGTACACAGCAAGCTCCAGCTGCCACATATTCTGCTTCTGTTGTGGACAGAGCTACTGAATTTTGTTTCTTGCTAAACCATGAAACAAGTGATTTTTCCAAGAATTGACAAGTCCCACTAGTGCTTTTCCTATCCACTCTACATCCAGCAAAGTCTGTATCTGAATATCCAATGAGAGTGAAGGCAGATGATCTTTCATACCATAGTCCCAGACTTTGGGTTCCTCTTAAGTACTTGAAGATCTTCTTGACTGCCGATAGGTGAGACTCTTTTGGATCCGATTGGAATCGAGCACAGAGACAGACAGTAAACATAATGTCTGGTCTGCTGGCTGTCAAATAGAGTAAGCTACCTATCATACCCCTATACATCTTTTGATCTATAGATTTGCCAAATTCATCATTTTCTATCTTAGCAGTTGTACTCATGGGAATTCTTGATGTCTTACTGCTATCCATGCCATACTTCTTTAGTAACTCCTTTGTATATTTTTCTTGATTTATAAATATCCCATTTTGGTATTGTTTAATTTGGAGTCCTAAGAAGTAGGTTAAGTCACCCATCATGCTCATTTCAAATTCATTTTTCATTAGAGTTGCAAATTCATCACACATTTTTTGATTAGTTGAGCCACAGATGGTGTCATCTACATAGATTTGTACAAGGAGGATATCTTGATTTTCTCTTTTGATAAATAAAGTTTTATCCACCTTTCCCATCTCAAATCCTTTTTCCACCAGGAAAGTGCAAAGCCTCTCATACTAAGCTCTAGGAGCTTGCTTTAATCCATATAAAGCTTTATCAAGCCTGAAGACATGATTTTGATGTTTGTAGTCCTCAAAACCTGGAAGTTGCTCAACATACACTTCCTCTTGGATATAGCCATTTAGGAAGGCACTTTTGACATCCATTTGTTATAGTTTAAATCCTTTATGAGATGCATATGCCAAGAGTATCCTAATAGCTTTCATACGGGCAACAGGAGCAAATGTCTCATCATAGTCTATTCCTTCCTCCTGATTGTATCCTTGGGCTACAAGCCTAGCTTTATTTCTAGTGATAATTCCATTTTTATCCAATTTGTTTCTATACACCCATCTCGTGCCAATGACTGGATGATCACTAGGTCTAGGTACTAGCCTCCACACCTTGTTCTTTTCGAATTGACTTAACTCTTCTTGCATAGCCATCAACCAATATTCATCATTTTCGGCTTCCTTGATGGACTTAGGCTCTAATTCGGATAGGAACGCCAAGTTATTGCTCACACTACGACAGTATGATCTAGTTCTTACCGGCGATGTGGCATCACCTAAGATTTGGGATTCAGGATGATCTACCAATATTCTCCTATTCCTAGGCAATGAGTCATCATCTACATTTTCTACTTCCTCACTAGGCAATGTATTACTTGTAGATGCATGGGAAGGTACATTTGTCTTAGGTAATAGATGTTCAATAGGTTCATCCTCATCATGTGGCATTTCTTGAGGTGTTGGCTCTCTCTGATCAAATGTCACATGCATGGATTCTTCTACAACTAGAGTTCTTCTATTAAATACTCTATATGCCTTGCTATGTGAAGAATACCCTAAGAATATGCCATCATCCGACTTCTTATCAAATTTGTTTAAATTATCTTTAATGTTCAAGATGAAGCATTTACAACCAAACACTCTAAAATAGCTTATATTTGGTTTCAAGTTTTTCCAAAGCTCATAAGGTGTTTTCTTAGAAATTGGCCTTATATATACCCTATTTATGATATAGCAAGCGGTGCTAACCGCCTCTGCCCAAAAGTATCTAGGGAGATCATTTTCATGCAACATAGTTCTAGCCATTTCTTGGAGGGTTCAGTTCTTTCTTTCTACAACCCCATTTTGTTGAGGTGTCCTAAGTGCCGAAAAATTGTGTTTGATGCCATGTTCATTATAGTAAGTGTCAAAATGTACATTTTCAAATTCCGTTCCATGGTCACTTCTAATGTAAGATATGGCAATACCTTTTTCATTTTACATTTGATTACATAATTTAAGGAAATTTTCATAGGTTTCATCTTTATGTGCTAAAAATATGACCCATGTAAATCGTGAGTAGTCATCCACGATGACAAACACGTACCTCTTTCCACCTAAGCTACTTGTCTTCATTGGTCCAAAAAGGTCCATATGAAGTAGTTGCAAGGGGTAGGTGGTTGAAATCATATTTTTAAGGGCAAATGAGCTTTTTAATTGTTTTCCTAATTGACAAGTTTTACAAATGTGATCTTTGGTGTATTTGAACTTAGGCAATCCTCTAACAATTTCTTTTGAGGAGAGGGTCGAAATGAGATCCATTCCGGCATGACCCAACCTCCTATGCCACAACCAAGAATCTTCACTAATGGCATTAAGACAAGTCACATTTTGGAGTCTAATATCATCTAGTCCAATAGTGTAAATGTTATTGTCTCTAGAACCTATGAATTTCACTTCTCCATCTATCTTATTTTTAACAATGCATTTGTCGGGGTTGAAGACTACTTCAAAACCATTATCACATAATTGACTAATGCTAATAAGATTATAGGATAAGCCATCAACATAAAGCACATCATGTATGGGAGAGGTAGAGTTACCTATGGTGCCTTCTCCTTTGACTTTTCCTTTCTTGTCATCTCCAAAGGTAACATCTCCACCAACCTTGAGTGATAGGGATGCAAATTGAGTGAGGTCTCCGGTCATATGTCTAGAGCATCCACTATCAATGTACCATGTGTTCTTCTTGTTATGGCTTTTAAGGCATACCTACATATGAATAGGCAAGTGAGATCCTTTAGGTACCCAAATCTTCCTAATCTTGCTATGTTCATTTATTTTCACTTTAGAGTTCAATTTGATTTTATCTTGTTTAGCATGCATGCAAGTAACTTTATAATGACCTTCTAAACCACAATAAAAGCAAGTTTTGGTACTACTAGAAGAAGCCTTTGCAAGTTTGTTTTTATAGTTGGATATTGTAGTATTCCATTTGTGTCCAAGTCCACTTTTATCATGTGGCATTCTTTGAATGTTAACAAGCTTATCCAATTTCAATGAACTATGTTCAAATTTTTCAAATAGTTTCTTTAGTTCATCATATTCAAAAGATAGTTTACTATTTTCATGCTTTAGCTTGTTGTTTTCAATAGAAAGTTCTTGACGATTTTCATTTAAGAATTTGATAGAAGCATTTAAATTATGAATTTCAACTTTGTATTTTTCATTTTCATCCTCTAAAAATTCATGGTCTTTCTTTAACCAACCAAATTCTTTTGTCATGTTAGAGAGAGAATTTTCAAGTGATGTATTTTTATCAAATTCAATTTCAAGTTCATCATGTGCATTTTACAAGGAATCTAAAACTTCTTTTAAAACAATGACATTATTTAAAGTATTTACCTCTTAATTGTCGTTTGTTGAGGCCATGAAGCAAACGTTTCTTGCAATCAAGCAATCTTCTCCATCGTTTTGTTCGCCTTCACTTTTAATTTCATCATCCCATGTGACGGTCATTCCTTTCTTGCCTTCTCTTCTCTTGAAACGGTTGTTTGAAGAAGGCTCATTGTTGAGTGGACAATCCGGGCGAATGTATCCAAGCTTCTTGCATCCATAGCATTGGGGTTGAGACGATCCATCACCGAGCTCTTCTTTCTTCTTGAATGGAGGATTGGTCCTTCTATTTTTCATGCCTCCCATGTTCCTTTGCAAGAATTTGATCCTTCTTGTTAAGAGGGCAACTTCATCTTCCATGTCTTCCTTTGCATCTTCATTGTCACCTACATTACAAGCAAAAGCAACTCCTTTTCCTTTTTCAATTTTAGTTTCAATTTCGGGTGCTTTTGTTTTGAAAATCATTTCATGGGTTATCAAGGACCCTATTAGTTCATCTAGGTTCAATGTATTCATGCCTTGGCTTCGGTGATTGCGGAGGTTTTGGATTCCCATGACAAAGGTAGGGATTTAAGGATTTTGGTCACTAAATCTCTATTTGAAAATTGCTTTCTAAGTCACCTTAATCCATTTACAAGGTTCGTGAATCTAGTGTACATGTCAGCAATAGTTTTATCGGGTGTCATTTGAAAGAGTTCATATTGCCTAAAAAGTGATTCATTTTAGATTCTTTGACTTGGTTGGTTCCCTCAGGGGTGACTTCTAAGGTGTCCCAAATTTCCTTAGCCGAATTCAAATTTGACACTATTGAATTCTCCGGGAGACAAAGCACAAATTAGGGAATTCATGGCTTTGGAGTTGTAGTTTGAGGCTTGTTGTTCGGCTTCGGTCCAATCATTTAGATTTCTAGTGGGTAATATATATTCATTATTAATTGCTCTCCACATTTGGTAATCTTGGGTTAAAAAGATTTTCATTTTGGTTTTCCAAAATCCATAGTTTGTTCCATCAAAGTAGGGTGGCCTAGTGTTTGAGTAACCTTCATGGTGTTGAGGATGGTTTGCCATTTTTAGAATCTTTACACTAGACCGGTTAGGGTTTTAAAAATTAGAAACGAGGCTCTGATACCAATTGAACTAAACAAGAGGGGGGTGAATTGATTTTAACATTAAATTAGGTCTTTTGCAAATTTAATTAGTGACCCTAATTTGAATTTTCTTCTCTAGATTAGATTTTTGGTTAGATGAAGTAAGATTAGAAACAAATGAAATACCAAACCAAATGACAAGAATGAAAGTGCAAGAAGAGGAAAGAACACACCGATATATAGTGGTTCAGGCAAAGCCCTACCCACTCTTCTTAAGATCGTCCTTAAGGTTTTCCACCATGCGAGACCTCCACGATGCCCGGCTCCGAGGCGATTACACTTCCAAGGGATATTAAATAAGGATGCCCTTACACCTTTACACCGACTCTCCTTCTTCGCCGAGTTCTAAGCGATTGCTCTCTAGGGTATTACAATAGGATGCCCTAGCCACCTTTACAAGAATAGAAGAGAAATAGCTTGGCTTCTTCTTAAAAGCTTGATGCTCTTTGTAGTCCCTTGATTGCTCTTCAATAGTGGTTGCAAGTGAAAGCTCTAAATCCCAACTCAATAGATTTGCAAGTGAAAGGCAAGTTTGGGGAGAAAAACAAAATCCAAAGCTCAAATGGGTTGCAAGTGTTCTTGAATGCTTAAGGAAGTTTTTCAATTGTTCAAGAGAGAGGAAAATAATCCTCTTGATGTTATATATATAGCATTTTACAAAATATGACCGTTTGGGGCTGTTGATATCAAAACCCACAAATTAATTCAAATCCCAACGGCTATATTTTGGTCTGTCGCGAGGTTCTCGGAGCTCCGAGAAATTCTCGGAGTTCCGAGAAATATTCTCGGAGTTTCGAGAGAACGGCCAGAAGATGGAATTTTTCTACTGGACCATTTCTCGGAGCTCCGATAAAATTGCTCGGAGTTCCGAGAAAATGGCCAGAAGCTACTGGACCATTTCTCGGAGTTCCGAGCTCGGAGCTCCGAGAAAAATCTCGGAGTTCCGAGAAGCCTAAAAATCAGCAGATTTTTTGTTTTTATTGCTTGTTTGATTTTTAGCTTTTGGAACTCAAACCCTATGATAATTTTGGAATGTTTATGAGGGTCCCAACATGTTGGTCCACCACATAACTATTCACTAATCCATTTTAAGTTCTTAAGTGTGTTTGAAAAACTCTTTTAAAAACACTTTGCCTTGTCTTGGAAATCTAAAGAGAAATGATGTACAATGATACCTATGTAACCTTCAACTTCTCTTTAGTCTTGGTCTTCAATTGATCTTCCATCTTTTGTATGCTTGCTTGAGAGATGATGTGAGCTTCACTTAGCTCCTTTGACTCTTGGGTTGGTACGTCTTCAAGCATGACCATGTAGTGTGTTGGTTTCTTCAATTGATCAATCCTATCTTAAACACAACACTTCAAGGCAAATTGATTAGTATTCAATAACACAATCAATTATGTTTAGAATCATCAAAACAAGATAGGAGAGTAGACCCTTGGGCTTACAGACCCAAAAACCACCTCCAATCATAAAACACATTCGACATAACCCCTTGCAAGGGGGCCGTCGACACCGACCTAACTCTCACCCCAAATCTGCACCACACACGCAGTAAACATATCCAAAATCGTAGGTACCGACACTCCAAGAAAATAAGACACAACTAAGAAAATGTTAGAATATATGCCCTGAAAAGCCAGTAGAATGACATTTATTAATTAATAAAGGTTTATTTCATGACACGAATGGGTAATTATATTAATGAATGTGTGTGATATGCTTTTTTATTGACACATGTTCGTCCTTAGGGACATCATAAATGATGAAACCAACCCTACCAGTTTCATAAATACAACTGGAAAGTAGTAAAGGGCAGGTTGAGGGGCTTGACATCAAGGATGATGAAACCCACCCATTCCCGTTTTGTAAATACACAACTGGAAAGTAGTAAAGGGGCAGGTTGAGGGGCTTGACATCACGGATGATGAAACCCACCCATTCCCGTTTTGTAAATACACAACTGGAAAGTAGTAAAGGGGCAGGTTGAGGGGTTTATCATCACAGATGATGAAACCCACCCATACCCGTTTTGTAAATAGACAACTAAAAAGTAAATGGAATATATCTTTTTGTTATTTACATTTTTTAGGATTTATTCTTACCACTTGGAGAGTTGGACAGCATAACTGCGCTTATTTGAAGAGAGAGACTTCAAGGATTGCCAAAATTTTTGCAGAACCACGGCGCTATACTGAGAATAGGGCGTTGGGAGGGCGTTGAGTTCTCTGAAATTTGGCAGCTCTACCGCGCTGTATTGAAAGGGAGCCTTCGAGGCTGCAAAAAAATCGGCGGCGCAACGACACTGCATAGTTGAATCGCCTCCGAGTTTGTCGAGATTTCGGCAAAACAACGGTGCTACTATGGAAAAGTAGCTCGTAGTTCTACGAAATTTGATAGAACAACGGCGTAAAAGGAAAGGACGCTCTGAACCTTCAGAAATTTGCAGAGTGCCGACGTCCGAAAGGAGCTACCTAGTGTTTCTCTACTTTCTCTCTTCTAAAAGCAAGCTAACTAGGGTTTTGTCTGATTTTCTGCAAGGGTTCGGGGTTTGAGTCTCACTCAAAAGGGGAGGAATTACTCCGAAAGAATGTGTATATCACCAGAGGGAGAGAGAGAGAGAGAGAGGAGATAAAAAACTCTTACCCCCTCCCCTATTTATAGGGGAGGGGTAAAAAATATCTAGAACCAACCAAAATTCGTCTGGAACGAATTTTGGGATGACATCATCCCCATAAAGGTGGATGATGTTGTCCCGGGTTCTCGCGATAGTTCGTCTCTTCTCTGTTTTGTTCCGTAGTGTTTTCGTCTTTTATCGGTAACTTCGATCGTCCATATCTCTTCCAATTGGACTTCGATTTGCACGCGGTCAGGTCCGTTGGATTCCTTGTGTTCAGAGCTTTCCAATAAACCAGATATCGGGTGCTTTTGAGAGACAGGGTTTCCTTTGGATAAAAAAGAGAGTTTCGACCCAAAGTTAACCTACCAATTGGGAATGCCGAGTGCAGACGGGCTTATCGGTTTATGCCGTAAAAGGCGGGTGCTGTGTAGACAGGCTTTTGGTTTGGCAAAAAAGGAGTTTGCTGTGTTAAAACAGGCTATCTGGTGGTGGTGGTTTTCGTTTCTTTATCGGTATTTTCGATCATCCATATCTCTTCCGATTGGATTCCGATTTGCACACGGTTAGGTCTGTTGTATTCCTTGTATTCAGGGCTTTCTAATGAAATAGATATCAGGTGCTTTCAGGAGATTAGGTGTCCTTTGGGTGCTAAAAGAGTGTTTCGGACCCTAGGTTGACCTATTGGTTGGAATGCTGTGTGCAGACGGGCTTGCCGGTTTATGCCGTAAAGGCGGGTGCTGTGTAAACAGGCTTTAGGTTGGTTTAAAATAGCTTTCGAAAATTGTTTGCTAGCTTAAAGAGAGATTGAGAGAAACACAACTGGTGCTTTGGAACTCGTCATAAGGTTCTTCCTCGCGTCACCTACCACTAATACTTCCTTGACAAAATTGGGTGTCTACAGAAGCTGAAACATGCCACGCTGAATTATCTTATAGAACAAGGTATTATCACTTTGGTTTATGTGAGATCGAAGGATATATGGCTGATGCTCTTACGAATGGACTGAACAAAGATCGAATATTCAAAATTGTGGGGAAGATGGGGCTAAAGACTGTGTAGACATGTCTTAACCTACATCAATGTTATTTTAAATTTTTTGAATCTCCCTATCTTGGCCAAGATAAGCAGTTGATATGTTTCAATGATGTTTACAGTTGTCTTTCTGTCATTCCACATTTGAGGACATGTCCTTCTTGGGATGGTTGTTTCATTCCAAACTTGATGATACAACTTAACTCAATTTGGATATGATGGCTGTAAAATTTCAAATGGAAACATGGAATGGTTCTTTGCAAAAGAAACTATTTAGGTCTTCTTCTTGTATTGAAACTTGACAATGATGTTTATTGATATTTATTTTTCAGCCATTATGAAATTGCACTAAGCTTTTCTGGTAGAACTAAATACTTTCGTATTGTACACAAATGATTCATTTTTATGAAATTAGTATTTGGTAATTTATAGGAATTAGCGAAAATGGAGGAGCTTGCCTCGATCTGGATTTTGATGAAGATGACTTACTTGATGAGTGAATCATTATAGAGCAGTGAGGACTATAATATTCTTTTCAGTTGAATAAATAGTTCACTTACATGTTAAACTGATTTTGTTTTAGTCTAGATTATTTCTAAAACTCTTGGTTATTCTTAAAAGTATTCTTGTTTTCAGTTGGATTACAAATCTTTTTTGATATGGTGATATGGATGATTCAGTATTTTGTTTTGACATCACATTATCTATCTATTGAATTGTGCTATATATAGAACATAGGAGGAGATTGTTGGGTATATAATATAACCTATGTATGTTCAAATATAAGCCCAATAAGATAATGGACCGGTATAGTGGGTCTACATGGGCTAGAGTCCATTAACCAGTCAATAACCCTAGTGTGTCTATATATAGGAGCTGGAGGCAACAAACTTGGTATTCCAAACTAGATACCTTGGGTGTAATGGTTCGAGCACTCTTTGCTTGACCTAATTACCTCTAACATTTGTGAATTGCTGCAGTCTTCCTCAGTTTGACTCTGTTATTTGCAAGCCAACAAATTAGATGAGTAGAACTAGCACAATAAATTGTGAGACACCTCGTGATAACCGGTTCGCGATCATCCTAACTGGCCAAGTAGACCGTGAGGGTCAAAGAAAACAACCAAGTCTGATGCCATACGGACTAACAGAAAATGTCAGAGGCTCGTTAGCGTGGTGGATGGAACTGGGTTGTTTATTCTTCCTAGACTTACAGCTGGATGCCACGTGGCTTAATCGGTTTGCAGCCTGCTTCGGTGGCTATTGACATACTAATGCCAAAGATCAGTATCAAATACTATACAAAACATAGAAAAACGAATATAAAAGTCTCAGAAGCCATTAATGATGATTATATAAAAGGACTTGCCAACGGCGAATATACTTCTTCATTTGGTATAACAACCCTGCCAAAATCCACATGTTCTTCTTAATCATCTTCTTCTTCTTCCTCAACCCTCGATAATGACAGAGGGCCCGAAAACAGAGCGATCAGTTTCTTTTTTTTTTCGTTTTTTTCTCATCTATCATCTAAGAATGATATGAAAAAGTGGAGTTCCTATTCTCGCTCACCCACACTTCTCATGGAAGGTCTATTAATCAATTTGAAGCATCTGTATGTTCTTCTCTCTTGTTTTTCTCAATATGTTTGCATCTTATATTCATTTTTTTAAGTGACTCCTTTCTTGGCAAGTACGTGAAATCTTGATGTTAGATTTGCAGGCAAGACTAGAGCAAAAGGCTGTTGTGGCTGACCCTAGGGATTAACTCAGTTAGGTGGAACCTTTAAACACTAACTAACAGATATTCTCCAAGACACGATGGAAGGGTGGACCCTAGGGATTAACTCAGTTAGGTGGAACCTTTAAACACTAACTAACAGATATTCTCCAAGACACGATGGAAGGGATTAGAAGGAGAAGAAGATGGAAGGACTTAGGAGAAAGGCTAGGATTTAAAGGGAGGGTCGGTTGTTGTGGACGCTCCTGGGGATTTGGGAGATTTTTGAACAACCAAATGAATGTGAGAGAAGAAGAGGAGTTAGAGGAGTTAGAAGACTCAATAGTCCAAGTATCCGTGATGGAGAACCCGCCGGAGAGAGCACCGGACGGCGATTGTGTGGGTCAGATTCCGGCGGTAGGAATGAACTTGGCCACAGCATTGGCTGCAGAGCGTCATTTTCGACAGGCAGAGAGGCAGGAGGGTGAATTTACGCCATTGAGTGTTTCGCTGATGAGATTGCTTGAAGAGGGAAATGGATGTGAGACTATTAATAGTGTGGAAGAAGGAAATGGGTTGTGTTGTGTGTGTATGAGGAGGAGGAAAGGTGCAGCTTTCATCCCTTGTGGGCATACCTTTTGCAGGGTGTGTTGCAGGGACCTACGGTTGAATCGAGGGTTTTGTCCCCTCTGCAACGGCAGCATTATCGAGATCCTCGATATATTCTAGATGTGAGCTGTCCGTGTCAGAAATTGTGAAGTACCACTCTTTATTTCTTTGATTTGCTTCTCTCTTTATTTAGCTTTTCTCATGCTTTTGGATGTTTTTCTTCTTTACTGTACGAAGAAGATTGTTCTTTGCCTATCAAAAATAGGCCACTGGTATTGGCATTACCATGTTTCAATAATTGCACAAACCCAGCTTGTCTTTTCTTTTTGATTCGCTTCTTAGAGCATTTTGGAAATTGTAATAACTAATAACCTTTGGACACCGTTCAAATAGTTAAAGACACGATGAGTTAGTGCAGTTATCAAAACACAGCAGTGCCAATTTCAGTGGCAAAAAAACATTGTTCTTTCTCTACTTTTCTCATTTTCAATGAGGAGCTTAGTGACGATTGTTTGGAAGTTTCAAATTAGAAAATTATGTAGATTTTGGGCATCTTGATAAATGCCTCCCCTCATTTTGTAGGGACAACCTGACGGATGCTAAAGATTATTCGTTAAGTTTTAAAGGCAAAGAAAAACGTTAAAGCCTAAAGGGGGTGAATTTATCCTCAAGCAGTAAGCCATTCTCAAAGGAACCGTTAAAGAAGGTATTTTATCTGTTTCGGGGGTTATCATTTCCAAGTAACAATCAATAGCTTAACTACGCTATATTTTTTAATAAATTATTTGGTTAATTTTATTATTAACAAATTTATCACCAAGGCATCTTCACAAGTCATTGCCTATAGCATTTCTAAAATTATAAGGGATTTGCTAGGGTCCATTGCAAATGGCATTTCTGAGAACGTCTGGTACATGAGAGAGCAGCGACTAGGCCAAAGCATTATTTATGAGGTGGCTGCTCTCTCATGCAAATGTTCTGCGGAATGCATTTTGTGGTGGACCCTACCAAATCCCAAATTATAATAGCCATATTTGCTAATAGGGATTTGCTAGGGACCATCGTAGAAAGGCATTGCACGGCTGGCTGTTGCATGTGACAGCAGCCACCCCGGGCTCATCACTTTTCAGCAGATTTTGTCATATTCATTTAACTGGTGAGGTGCATGCTCTCATACGCTGCAGCCATCCACGAAATGCCTTTCCGCGCGGGTCCCATTTATTTATAAGCATATAAATTACAAAATAATGACACATGCCTAGCACCAATTTTTTTTGTTGGAATAAATAATGCTTAGAATGGTTATTTTATGATCGGACCCATGTATGATTCCCTTGACTATTTCAAAAATTGTCTTCATTGTATCTTAATTAGAGGAATGCTAAACTAAAGGATGTCATTGCAAAACCTGCTATATGGTCGCCATCATTGGATCATCTCCCCAAAGTGCATTTATAATTAACTAGCAAAAAACCCCTTGCGATGCAACAGCCGACAAAGAATTGTACATACCACATCATAGGTTGGTCTAAACTGTCCATGTGATGGAACACAACATAAATAGGTTGTGCCCATAAAATAATTTCCATAGGCTGATCCTAGCCCTCCAATCTATAGAGGTTTTCATAATTGTTGTTCCTCTTAAGGTGCCCAGAATTCGCTAATATTTTTACAGGTGTCCTCATTCGTAATATCAAACTTTCTGTAATTTGACCCACACATAGTGAATAAGGAAAAGTAGTTTTTTCGTCATCGTTAAGGGCGCAACTTGGGTCTCAACCCGACCCGACCCGACCCGAGGAACCCATATTTTTCAACCCAACCCGACGCAACCCGATTTCCAACCCGACTGGGTTCAACCCGACCCAACCTAATTTGCAATCTCCTCAACCCGACCCAACCCGATTTCCAATTCGGGTTGGGTTGGGTCAGGTTGGGTCGGGTTGACCCGAATTGATATGGTACCAATTGTTGACCACCTCAACTCAAGCCGGGTTGTTTTGAATTTTGAGAACCAATAGTGAGTCACCAATAATAAGTTTTTAACTCATAATTGGTTCTCAAAATCCAAACCAAACAGGAACTAACAATTAACAAAGGGAAATGTTATCCGCACTACTATATTTTGATGATCACACTCCTCACTTTATTAAAGTACGGTATGGCCCGCACCATAGGATTATCCAAACCGTCCATTGTGGACTGTGGAGACTATTTCAATGTTGAAAAAGAAAAACAAATATACAGAACTTCTTCAGATGGAACCCAAATTCGGGTTTCGGGTCGGGTTGGGTTGTCCGACAGCCTAACCTGACCTGACCCGATTTCCAAGTCGGGTTGATTTTTTTCAACCCAACCCAACCCGATTTGCGAAAAAGCTTAACCCAACGCAACCCAAATTCGGGTTAACCCGTCGGGTTCGGGTTGAACCCGACCTACGTCGGAACATCCAAGTAACAATGATGGTTTCAAATTATATATAGTGCTAATGTCCTCACTACCATATTTTATAGTGGCACTAGTCACCGTATTTTGATGATCGCACTCCTCACTTTATTAAAGTGTACGGTATGACCCTGTGGGACCAAATATGATATGTTTGAAAATGTCTAAAATACCCCTAAAGTGCAAGACTAAGAGAAAATCTTAAGAGATCTAAATTTAGCAGGTTTCCCAAATCTTACGAAATTACTCATAATCCAGCAACCGTACACTCGAGATGGTTTTGGACATATGAGAAATGATTGAAATATCCATAAGATGATGAATATGTGGAAGCCCCATGAGTTTCTAAAAATAGCAGCTTTTTTAAAATTTGTAAAATCACTCAAGATTTCTCAAATATAACTAGGGGATCAAACGAGACACATCGAGAATGGCCAAAATACCCCTGCAATGCAAAATAGGCAAAAATGAGGGAAACCCTGAAAATTCTAAAAATAGTAGGTTTTTTCATTTGCTTGGAAACTTGAACTTTCATCTTCCAGAGGTCAAAGGAACCCCTAGAGACCTTCAGGATCGCGAATCAACTTCAAAACTCCCATACTGAAATGAAATCTACCCTAAAATGCATGGATGCCTAATCTAATGCTGAATACGGATTCAAAACTCGATGATACTACCGAATCTTTTGCTTTTTAAAGCGTAGCAAAATGGAGGTGTCTACACTCTTTGGTAGAGATGACATAGTTGTCGAATACCAAAGCAAAAGTGACAACACTATTTTGCGCGACTTTAATCAGTAGAGGACTTTCTACACAAAATGCACCCTAAATACAAACACATGCAACCTAACCTAATGCAAGATCCTAGACGAAGTCCTAGAATGTAATAAAAAATCATTTATTCTAAACACCATGAGATGACAGTTTAGAATAACGGAGAATCATATTTACTCTGGGTGCAAAAATCTTGCAATCCAGAACAAAAGATGATTATGATGCGGCGCCGTTTTCGAACGGGCAATGAAGGAATGGGATACCATTTTCAAACGGATTTTCGGAGGGAAAAGAATACCGTTTTTGAACGGTTTCAAAGGAAATGAGACGCCATTTTCAAATGGTCTTAGAGAGAATAAGAGATGATTTTCGAAAGATTTTTAAAGAAAACGAAGCATCATTTTTGAACGGGCTCAGATAAAATGTGATACCATATTTGTATGGGTCCAAAGAGAACATGACACTGTAGTTATACAGACCCAGAGGAAACGAGACACCAGAATGAGACACCGTATTTTTACGGTTTTCCAAAGAAAATGAGCAACCATATTTGTATGGATCCCAAAGAGGAATAAGAGACCATTTTTGAATGGACTCAGAAAGGATGAGATACCGTATTTGTACGATTCCCAAGGAACATGAGATACCATATTTGTATGGATCCCAAAGAGGAATAAGAGACCATTTTTTAAATGGACTAAGAAAGGATGAGACACCGTATTTGTACTGTTTTCCAAAAAAAATGAGCAACCATATTTGTATGGATCCCCAAAGAGGAATAAGAGACCATTTTTTAATAGACTCAGAAAGAATGAGATACCGTATTTGTACGATTCCCAAGGAACATGAGATACCATATTTGTATGGAACCCAAAGAGGAATAAGAGACCATTTTTTAATGGACTCAGAGAAAATGGAACACCGTATTTATACGGATTCCAAGGAAATGAGGCATCATATTTGTATGACGCTCAAAGAGAATAAGAGATCACTTTCGAATAGTTTTGAAGAGAATGGAATATCGTATTTATACAGATTCCAAGGAAATGAGATATCATATTCGCATGATGTTCAAAGAGAAGAGACCATTTTCAAATGGACTAAGAGAGATATGATAATTTGAGTTTTGACAGAGATTATCAGGAAAAGGAAATCAAAATCTCCACTTAATAACTTTGGAAGCAAAGGATTTAATTACACCATATAATAAAGGATTTTCAAGGTCCGAATTTGGGACGCCACTTCATTAGCAACCTGCCCCAGTTTGAGGCATTCTAACTTTCTTCTATTCATTGACCAGAGATCATTCTTCAAAGATTTTTCGCCATTCATGACAGTCTTGCCTTTTTCAAGTTTCTTAGAACCTGTTTTCAGAGTGATTGCACCCTACAACAATTCTTAAAATAGAATTCGTAATTTTTTTTTTTTTAACAATTAAAACTACAGGTACTTGCAATAAAATGACGAAGTAAGAAATATTACTCAAGTAATCCTGTGATGCTTCTGACTTATCAGTATTTTCTTTTGGGTTAGGCTAGCCTCTTTTAAAGAATGTTTCTTCATTGATAAATATCTTCACTTATTTTTAAGACAGTAATACTTCATATATCTTTCTATCAACTTTCTGATTGCTAGAAATTAATGCCCCTAGTTTCAGGAATCGTTGTTATTTTTGCCTAACCTACTGTGATTTCAGAGATCGATGTAATTCTTCTGGCGTGAACCCAATCTTACCACGACCGAGTCCCCATTTTTGGATTTTCAACTTGGCGGACCGCTCGGCCTTTGCTTTTGCCTGAATCGCCTTTTCAAGTTTTCGACTCAGCAGGCCACCCCCTTAACTTTTGCCTAAGCCGCCCTTTCAGGTTTTCAACTTAGCAGGGGAATGATCCTAAATTTTGCCTAGATAGCCTTTTCAGGTTTTCAATATAGCGGATCTTCAAGCTCCATTTCTTTTTCTTTTTCTCTTTTTTTTTTTCATCATTTTTTTTTCATTTTTAATTTTTTTTTATACTTGAACACCAAAAGGACTTTATAGGTGGGGTAGGGCTTTTCAAAGAATGGCTTTAGGTTTTGCAAAAATTTCGACCGAACCTGTGAACAGGTTGCCTACGTATCCCAGTGTAGGAATCAGGTCATGCGTAGTTCAGGGCGAATGTCCCTAATTTGAAGGTATTTTAATTTTTCTTTTCTTTTTGCATGAATTTTTTCTTTTATCATGACCGAACTCGTTTTAACCGAGTTGCCTACGTACCCTAGTGTAGGGATCAGGTCTTGCGTAATTCAGGGCGAATGCCCCTAGTATGTTGGGTTTTTGAAGGGAAATATTATTTAGGCTCAAAAGTGTCCGCAGAAGATTATATATATATATATATATATTTTTTTTATCTTGGTCTATGAATTTGGGATTTACTCGGCCAAAAGACGGCCTTCTGGTTTTCAAGCATAGAACCTCTTGAGTTGATCAAGGTTTGTTGGTTCTGGTAATGTTTCTCCATTTAAATTATGGAGCTTGACGGCTTTTCCTGGTAAGATTTGGTCCACAATGTATGGTCCTGACCAATTCGGTTTGAACTTGCCCCTTGGGTCAAACACTGGCTCTCGGTTCTCTTTCAGAATAAGATTGCCTTCTTCTAAATCTCTGATCTTAACCTTTTTATTAAAAGCTCGGGCTATTCTGCACTGTTAACCCTGTACATGGTAAAGCGCCTTTAACCTCTTCTCATCTAGCATGTTCAACTCTTTATATCTGGCATCTGCCCATTCATTTTCTGGCAACTTAGCCTCAGTTAACACTCGGAGCGAGGGTACACAGATCTCAACAGGTAGCACTGCTTCCATCCCATAAACAAGAGAATAAGGGGTTGCCCGAGTTGAAGTTCTAATTGATGTTCTGTAAGCCCACAAGGCGTACGGTAGCTTATTCGACCAATCCTTATAAGTTTCTGACATTTTGCTATTGATAGTCTTGACGTTTTTGTTTGCAGCTTCTACCGCTCCATTTGTCTGCGGCCGATAAGGTGAGGATTTATGATGCTTAATCTTGAACTCTTGGCAAAGAGTGATTACTTCCTTCTTGAAATGAGATCCGTTATCTGAGATAAGTTCATGGGGAATTCCATATCTGCATATGATGTTTGTGCGTATGAATTTAGCAACTGATGCGGATGTAAGCTTTGCGTAAGAAGCAGCCTCAACCCACTTGATGAAGTAGTCAATTGCAATGAGTATGTACTTATGACCATTAGACGACTTAGGAGAAATCTTGCCAATAATGTCAATTCCCCACACCGAAAACGGCCAAGGAGAGGTAAGAGAATGCAATTCGGTGGGTGGTACATGGATGAGATTCGCATGTTTCTGATATTTATAGCATTTCTTCACAAATGTGTGACAATCTGCTTCCAACGTTGGCCAATAGTACCCTAGACGTAGGATCTTCTTTGCCAACATATTTCCATTCATATGAGGTCTACACACCCCTTCATGAATATCTGCGAGAATTTCTTCTGCTTGATCTTCAGTGACACATAAGAGTTGAATTCCGTTGAAAGACCGTCGATATAACTCTCCTCCACAAATGACAAAATTAGCCGCCAATCTCTGCAAAGTCCCTCCTTTCTTTATTCGAGGCCTCGTCGGGATGCTCATGGCCTGAGATGTAATTCTTTATGTCTGTGTACCATGGCTTACCATCAGGACATCTTGCAGCTATTTCTATAGCATCAACATATGCAGGAGCCCATTGCTCCTGAACCGTAATGGGTTTCATCTTCATATTGTAAGGTATGTCAATCATAGAAGCTAATGTCGCTAAGGCATCAGAGAATCTATTCTTCAATCTTGGTAAATAACTGAAAGTGATGCACCGGAATTGTTGAACAAGAACGTCCAAGTATTCATGATATGGCTGTAGCTTTTCTTCTCTGGTTCTCTACTCTCCCTGAGTTTGGCAAATGATTAACTTCGAATCTCCATATACGTCAAGATTCTCTATGCCTAAGGCCAATGCGGCCTCAAGCCCAACAATGCATGCTTCATACTCTGCCATATTGTTGGTGCAATTAAATTGTAACTTAACGGCAAGGGGAACATGCTCATTTCGGGGTGACACAAGCAATACCCCTACTCCTTGCCCTATTTCGTTTGCTGCACCATCAAAATAGAGGGTCCAGCCAGTTTTCGGATATTCATCTTCTACCATTATGATCTCTTCATCTGGGAACATCGACTTGAAAGGCTGACTTTCTTCTCAGGGTGCTTCTGTCAATTGTTCAGCAATGGATCGACCCTTTACTTATTTTTGGGTTACATGGCTGATGTCAAACTCAGATAACAACAATAACCATCTGGCGGTCCTGCCCGTCATGGCTGATTTTTCAAAGAGATACTTCAGAGGATCCATCCTTGACAAAAGCAGAACCTTATGTGATAAAAGATAATGTCTGAGTCGCTGAGTAGCCTAAACCAAGGCTAAGCAGGTTTTTTCCAGGACAGTGTACTTCTGTTCATACTCCAACATCTTCTTGCTAAGATAATATACAGCCTTTTCGTGCTTGGTTTTTGGATCTTGTTGTGCTAACATACAACCCATGGTGGTTTCTGTTACTGACAAGTAAAGCAACAATGGATGTCCCGGTATTACTGGTGCTACTATCGGTGGTTCAGACAAACTTTGCTTTATCTTCTCAAATGCCTGTTGACATTCCTCTGTCCATTCTTTGGAAGTATTTTTCTTTAAGAGCTTAAAGATAGGTTCACAAGTTGATGTAAGATGAGCAATGAATCGTCTTAGGAACTGTATCCTTCCTAGGAATCCTCGAATTTCCTTCTCGGTTTTAGGCGGCGGAATCTCCTGGATAGCCTTAATCTTCTAAGGATCTACCTCTATGCCCCTTTGGCTCACCATGAATCCTAGCAACTTACCAGAGGTAACCCCGAATACACACTTGCTCGGATTCAGACGCAACTGATATTTGAGTATTCTTTCAAAGAACTTCTTAAGGTTTGGGATATGATCGCTCCTTTCTTGGCTTTCACAATCATATCATCGACATAGACTTCAACTTCCTTGTGTATCATGTCATGGAGTAAGGCTGTAGCTGCTCTTTGGTATGTCGGACCGGCATTCTTAAGACCAAATGGCATTACCCGATAGCAATAGGTCCCCCATTGTGTAATGAACGAGGTCTTAGTCATGTCCGCAGGTGCCATTTTAATTTGATTGTAACCAGAGAAACCATCCATGAAAGATAGTAATTCATGCCCGGCCGTATTCTCCACCAGGATATCGATATGTGGTAGAGGAAAATCATCTTTTGGACTTGCCTTGTTCAAATCCCTGAAATCTACACACATTCTCACCTTTCCATCTTTCTTTGGTACACGTACTATATTTGCGAGCCATTCTGGATATTCCACTACTTGCAGAAACCCAGCATTCAACTGCCTAGTAACCTCTTCCTCTATTTTCAAGACCCACTCGGGCTTCATTCTCCTTAGCTTCTGCTTTTTAGGTTTAATTCCTGGTAACAAAGGTAGCTTGTGCTGAACAAAGTCTTCGCTCAACCCGGACATATCTTTGTAGACCAGGCAAAAACTTCTTTATATTCCCTAAGTAGGTTTATTAATTCATCGCGCTCTTCAGGAGATAGAGTATTTCCAATTCGTATTTCCTGTATTAAATCTTCTGTTCCGATGTTTATAATATCGATTTCATCTTTAAGAGGCTGGGCTCGGCGCTCCTCCTCTTGTTTGAGCATATGCTGCAATTCAAGGGGAGTTTCGTCGATCTCTTCTTCCTCGTCTCAGGAGGGAGTGTTATTATTATTAAAGTTAGAAGCAAACACAGAGACATACTGAGAATCAGATTTCATTGGATTAAAAGAAATTACATCATCATCATCGGACTCATCCTGAACAGGCTCAGGATTCACATTGAAAATAAAATCAGAAAATGACTCGCCTGGACTAGGCATCGACACAGACTTAACAGATTTGACTGGACTCGACTTAGTAATAAGATAAGTAGGAAAAACATCAGAACTCCAGTTTGAAAGATTTTCTGTTGCAGGTGCAATCTGACTCTGAGGTTCAGTAAAGGTAGCATCGCTCTGAATAACCGCTACTAGCACAGCTTCACGGTCTGTCTCTTCTTGTTCTTCAGAATGATATAAATCTGGCAACTCCTGCCAAGCAACATCAGGCTCATCTTCTTCAAACAAGGACCCCAACATATCTGGCTCAAGGTAGACTAACCAGTCCTCAACAGTTTTCTCAACATAATGCATCGGCGGTTCTGTTTCTGGGAGAGCAAGGCCACTAAATATTTCAAAACCAGGTATCATGATTCCTGTCACCGAGTCATACCATGGTTCGAAAAACCCATAGTATGGTGAAGTCTCGCCTTCTTTGACAAAGTGACCGTTCATCGATAAGGAGTATGGAGCCATTGGGAGTACCCCTCCGGTGCGGCGGATTTCTTCCCTCAATTTCAACAATTCTTCTATGGCTTCTTCCTCTTCCTCAGTAGGTATATATCCGAGACCGAAAGTTTCATGGTTTGCTTTGATAGGGCGCCAGTGAGACACCTTGCTTGGATCACGGCCCAAATTCATGCCGGGAAAGTAATTTATTTTTCTCATTATCTTGGCAACTACAGGACTGAAGGCAAAAGGTAAACAAAACTCCTCCCGAGAGGCCTCTTCATAGGAAATAGCAGCAACGTTGAACGCGAAACCATTCAAATTGTAGTCTTCTGCTTTTGCAACTGGGAGGATCAGAGTTTCTCCTGTTATTTGTCCTATTTCTGGCTCTCCGTCACCTCTGATAGTGATCAACTTTCCATCTTTGATGAACTTCAATTTTTGATGAAGGGTTGAAGCAACAACACCTTCCTTATGCAACCAGGGACGTCCCAGAAGCATATTAAACGAGGCCTTGATGTCAATAACCTGAAACTCAACTTCAAATTCTTGACCACCTACAATAATCTTGGTAGTAAGGACCCCGACTACATTTCTGCGGGTGTTGTCGTATATGAGGATCCCAAGGGTTGATTCGGCAAAATCAATGGGGCCGAAACCCAAGGTAATGGCAGTTCTCAACGAACACACATTCAACGCAGATCCGGTATCTACTAACACAGATGGTACTTTCTTGTCTTTACAGACAATAGTGAGATGAAGAGCTCTAGCATGATTCCGACCTTGAGGAGGCAGCTCCTGATCTGAGAAACTAATGACTCTGGCGGCCTCGGTTAGAGCAACAACTTCAGGCAGTTACTCTGGAGATATTTCTGAGGATACCTGTGTAGTATTCAATTCTTTTAACACGGCTTCCCTGTGTTTTTTTAATGCTATCAATAATCCCTAAACAGATATAACAGCCTGAGTTTTCTTCAACTGCTGCACAACCTCATCATCTGGGTCTTTCACGTGTTGCGACTTTTCTCCTCGAGCCAATGCCACTGGATTTTCGACTCTCAGTTCAACAGGTTTGAAGATCCTTCCTCCCCTAGTAACATGTCTGACTTCATCTAGCTCCGGCTCATCATAAGTAATAACTTGAGGAACTTGTGGCTCATAGGTGATCACCAAGGGAGATATAGACTCTCTTAGGTATGACTCATCACAGAAGATGATTTGAGGTTCAGAAACGGGTTCAAAGGCACAGATGAGGGTGAGAGGGTCAAACTCAGAATCTCCTATGGTTATGGCATTAATGGCAGCAGGAGGATTGGCATGACCAGGTAGCGGGTTTTGGGTAACATTGGGTCTTGGCTGGAATGTAATGCCTTTCTCATCAATGAGTTTCTGAATTCTAAATTTCAAGGCAATGCAGTTGTCAGTAAGATGACCAGGACCCCTATGATACTCACAATGTTGGTCAGCTCGCCAATTTGCAGGTAGAGGATTGGGGGGAGGCCGGATGGCAGGTAGGGTTATGCGACCCGAGGCAAGACATTGCTTAAGTACTTCTGAAGATGGAATAAGAAGAGGGGTAAATTCTACCTGGGTTCGTTGTCGAGGTGCAGCCGCGGGTTGGGCATAGTTCATCACTAGAGGTTCCTGGGACGTAGATGACTGAGCATTGGAACGAGAAATATTACTAACTTGGGCTGGGGGAGACTTTTTGAAATCCCTGGTGTTTGGGTTACTACGGTTGAATACACCTTAAGCCATAGCCTCCTCTATTTGGGTGTCTGCCATGATGAAATGTTTGAAATCCGGACAATACTGTAGAGACATGTGATACTGGAGTTGGGGGGAAATATTCTTCATAATTATTTGGACCTGCTCTTCCTCAGAAGGGCGCTCCATCATTTGCGCTGCTAGTCTCCTCCATCTTTTCACAAAGGTTAGAAAAGATTCATTCGAGTCTTGCTTGGTTCTCTCTAAATCCTTTCTAGTGATTTCCGTCCCATCATCATATTTGAACTGTGAAATTCCAAGGGTGGTCCCTAGTATGGCAACTTATGAGGAGGTAAAATTTAGGTTGCTAACAAGTTTTAGACGTTTGAAAACTCTAACCCAAATTTTGAAGATTAAGAGATCAAGAATGAGAATTAAGCACACAAGTTAAATATAAAGTGCAATGCAAATAAAGAGCATGAGAAAAGAGAGAGTGTGTAGACACCCCATTTTGACCGAACCCTAACAGAGTCGTTAGGGTAGAAACCCTGTTAAATTAGTGTTTTAATGTCCCAAATTTGTTCCTAGAATAGGTTAAGGTCTCATTTAGGTCCCCGTAAAATTTCGTCCGAATCCGTCGCGGTTTGCCTAGCAAACGGACGATGTTTGTAGAGTAGTGTAGTGTAGGAATAAGGGTGGCGATTCAGCCAGGAGCGGGGGTGTGCAGGAATTTAGGAAACCAGTTCAAATTTTCTATAAGGGGTTGTCCAGGCAGAAGCAGGGGTATGCGGATTAGTGTGTAGCATAATTAGGGGGTGTTTTATCCTGAAGCAGGGCAATTTCGTAATTTGCAAAGATGCTTTTCTTCCCCTCCAAGTCACCATTAAGGCCTAAGCTAGGTTAGTGAGAGCTTTAGGACTAGAATTAGCCAGGGGGGGGATCCTATGTAGATTAGGCTTCCTTTGATCCCAGCCCTTAAACAAAAGCTGATTTGAAGGGCTAGGATCAAGGGGAGGGAGATATTTTCCATAAAATTTTCCCCCTCCGCCATTGCCCGAGGCCCCCCCCCCCTGTAAGTTAGAAGATGTACAAAATGCATTGATGGGGGCTGTCCAAGGGAGAGGAAAGGGGGGGCAGAATATATCACCTTTTCTGGACCATTTCTTTCCTGGGCCCCCCCTGAGGGAGAAGGGAGTAGTCATAAATATGCATAGAGGGGGGTTGTCCCGGGGGAAAAGGGATCGAATTTATCATTACCCTATATAGGCTTAACGAATTAGGGTTGAGAAGAGGATTTTCTTTTTTCGTTCGGAAGCAAAAAAGAAAAACCAGAGAGAAAAGAGAGAGAGAGAGAGAGGAAGAGGAAGAAGGAGGCAACCACTCCCATCCCCACTTCCCCTAATATCCAAACCCGCCTCCGACCACCATCTCCGGCCTCCTCATCCTCGCACCCACCACCACTCTCACCGTCCTCCTCCCCCTCTGCAAACCCCTAATCCGAACCCCATCTCCGGCCGGAGCTCCACCCTCATCCCATCACCATTTTCTTCTTTTTCTTCCTCCACCGGTCAGCACCACCACCCTTTTCTTCTCTTCTTCAGCCACTTCTTTCTCTCTAGACCCACCACTGTGTTTTTGACGCAAACCTTTTTTTTTTAGTTTCAATCCCCCATTGATTCCGGCTAGAATCTCGCCGGAATCCGACAGACCCGCCTAAACCTTCTTCCCATCTATCATTATCAAACCCTCTCAAGCTTCTTATCCACCATCTTCTCCAAACCCACCTCGTTCGACCGAATCTGCGCCACCATCTCCTCCTCCTCCTTCTTCTTCTTCTTCCCCACCTCCGACCGCCGGCCATCTCCTCTTTTTCCGCCTCCAATCACTATTCATCCCCTCTGCACCTCCCATCTTCACAGCCCCTCTTCTCATTTCTTATAACCCCGATTTTGCTCCTTTCCCTCTTATTCTCCGGTGGGATTTTCGTCAGAATCCAGCCATAACCATTAAATCCGGTCCTCCATCCTCCAAACACCCGAACCCATCTCAGCCACCTCCCATCTTCTCCTTCATTTTTCCCTTTTCTCCTCTGCAAAACCCTAACCCCTCTTCAAACCCATCTCATTTTCTACCCAAAATCCCCATTTGAAACCCACCACCACCTCCATTGAAGCCCCTTTAAAACCCACGTAGAAACCCCATTTCCACACCACCCGTAGCCATCAAAACCCACCTCTGCAATTTCCTTCTCCGGCAACTCTGCCGGAATCCAGCACCGGCACTTTTTCTTCACCCAATCTAACCCCTTCTCCTAACAGCCACCTCCTCCCACCACCATTACCACCACTGCCATCATCAAACCCCCATTTTCACTTGCAGAGAAGAGATAGAACAGTTCAGATCCATCATCTGCTTGTAAATTGAGACAGAATTCTAACTCGGAATTTCACGTTGGAGGAAGCTTGGCGTAGAATCACAAAGGTCCGAACCAAAATTGTCATGTAAGCGAGACTCAGGTAACATCTCTAACTATTCTTTACATCATTGAATTGTATGTGACTGTGCTATAATTTTCTTTTTCTTCTTAAATGGCAAGTAGTTCCCTGATGAGATAAATGCTTATTTTATAGGTTCGATCGAGATGACATATGTCATTAAAGTAATGGAGTTTTGATATTTACAGATTCATTAACCTGCTACTGTGTGATTAGCTCATGAGTGTTGAGGATAGTACCATATTTTGAGTTGAAAATATCTCTGGTACAGATTGTTTAGCATATATATATATATTTTTTAAGATGTAGTCTGTTGAAGTCTAGCATAAGCTAGTAAGATGTCGAGACAAAATTTTTTTTTTATGAATCCCCTTTCTATCTGTGTTGATTGTGACTAATACAAATTGATTATATTTGAGGTGTTCACCTGCAATGTCCATAGAAATATAATCTCGTGATTTTTTTTTTATATATCTGTTAGCTGTTGAGAGATTATGATTTTTGCTTTGGTGTAAAATAGAATGAGGTGTTATATGTAGTTTTTCTTAAACGTAAGGAGCTAGGGGTTCTAGTTGTGTGGTTATTTGGATTGGTACGTGATTGTGTGACCTGGAATGAGTGTAGAACAGGAAGGTCATTTCGAATTATTAGGAGCATTGATCAAGCAGTGTTAGCATAAGGGTTTTCAAATCCATCAACTGTTGGAAAGGAGTTTAGATAAATGAATAATCTTTTTCATATTTCTAAAGTTGAAGGGAATCTGTTCCTTCCATTGGACCTTGATGTCCGAAAGATTATTGTGTGCTGATGACAATTCTTCTATATTAGCTCTTACTATCTTGAGAGGCTACTCTTCTCATCGAAGAATCACTTCGAGCAAGAGTCCCCGCTTGATCAATGAAGCGCAGAAAGTTTATATCTCTTTGTCATAAGTCGAAATGCTATTTGTTGGGGTTATAATGTGATCATTCTTTGGATAATTGCATGAGTTTATGTTCCCTACCAATGAGAATCTGTATAAAATTGATGCAATAATTCGAGTGGGATATCATCTGATGATAATAATCGTGGTTGTCTCAATTGTTTAACTATTGTCTTAGTAGTTTGGAGGGTGAAGATGAATTTGTGGATGATAATCATATAGTTGCTGTTCTATAGTATGCAGCTGATGTTTTGCAGATTATATCCTTTGTAGTTGTGATTTTTTTTATTTTTTATTTTATTATTATTATTATTTTTTATTTTTTTAAGAACCCTTCTCTGGGCAATGATAAGGTTACTTGGAGCCCGTCTTTATGTTTTGTGGCTCACCGCTTCGCACTTGGATCTGCACAAGTTGATGTCCCCTGTAGGCACTAAAATTTTTACTAATTGGAATTATCATAATCTTTTGATATTTCTAATACTCTTCTTATCTTAAGCATTGAGTTAGGTTCTGAAGACAATAATGAATGAACTGTTCAGGTAAGACTATCTTGAGGCCTATCATACTTGTATTTATTTAAATAAATTGTTTAAGTGGAGAAGGAAATCAGATGACTACTCTATTCGATGTTATCGACATGAGTACTGTCTGATTTCAAGGCGGTTTGTAGAAATATTATATGTGTATTGAAATCAGATGATTACTTTGGCATCATCTGATTTCGTTGGAGTCCCCGTATTGGGGTTTGTGGTTGGCTTTGAAGTGTTTAATATCATTTTTTTTTTTACTTCATTAGGCTACCCAGCGGCTGGTCTGGGCTAATTAATGTTGTTTACCATTTTATGATTGATATTCTTACAGATTGTGCACTCTTTAGTTGTAAATCATACTTTGCGGATATTTGTTTTGTTTTTATATTAATTGATTGGAAATTTGAGATTATCTGGTATCCTTTTTCCTCTTTCTTTGGGTAGACTAGCACAGTCTTTTAGATTTTTGTTAGATTTCTTTAGATACTATAACCGGTACTAGGAGACATACTCTGTCTCGTTAGGCAATCCTCCTTTGGAGGCAAGCCTCTTTTTTTTAGTTTAACCTCAGGGAGGTTGCTTTGATTTTGATAAATGGTGTACCTATAGGAGGCATGCCTTGCCTCATTTAGAGAGCCTTTGAATCATTCGTTTGTGTGGTGATATTATCGGGGGAGTCTTTGACTCATTTGATCTTTATTGATGTTATTAGGGAGTCATCTGTCTTGGCTTTGTAAGTAGTTAGCCTTTGGAAGGCCTGCTTGGCCTTATTTGTAGTTTCCTCTCAATTAGTTGTCTTAGCCTCGCTTCCCCCTTGCAAGGGCAATGATAATGTTACTTGGAGCCCATCTTTGTGTGTGTCTGGGAGACCCGCTCGGTCTCATTCTCTCGTTAGTCCTCCTCTTTGTGTGTCGTTTGGTTTTGGGAGAACACCCTACTCGGCTTGGCAGCATACCCCTACCCTTATGGGTATTGGGTTGCACATTTGTTGCACCCTACGGCTAGGTAGCTGTCCGGCCCGGCTGGGTGTTTCACCTTTGCCAAATATGCACAAGGTCTCTTATTCCTTTTAGACCCGCCCGGTCTCATTCTCTTGCTAAACCTCCTCTTTGTGCGCCGTTTGGTTTTGGGAGAACATCCTACTCGGCTTGGCTTCATACCCCTACCCTTATGGGTATTGGGTCGCACATTTGTTGCACCCTAGGGCTAGGTAGCTGTCCGGCCCGGTTGGGTGTTTTACCTTTGCCAAATATGCACAGGGTCTCTTATTCCTTTTTACGTCATTTGTGTCTCGGAGACAAGCCTTGTCTCCTGTAGAGAGTTTCCCCTTTAGGAGGCTTACCTAGCCTCATGTTAGAATAACCCTTCCTCCTGGCGAGTCTTTGACTCATTTTTACCCCTTTCTTGGTAGTGTTTTTAGTGAGTCTCTGACTCATTTGTGCTTTTTTTTTAGTGTGTTAGTTAGTAGTTCGCCTTTAGATTTGTTGTCATTCATCCTTGTTTGAGACTAACTCAGTCATATAGAGCCTTCCCTGCTTGGGATCTTAGATTGTTTTCTCTGTTCTTGGGACACTTCTTTACGTGTTGTTGTAGACACCCCATTTTGATTCGTTTTAATCAACAAAGAAGTTAGTGTGATGTTGTCGAATTCTAGTGTTTTCCATTCCCGTGTTCGTCCCTTATGCTTTCTCAATCTTTCCGATCTATTCTGCAATGTTCCGCATTTTTCTTTTCGCTAGTGTTGAGGATGGTTATTCAGGAGAATCCAAGCTAGGGGAGAATTCAGACCCATTCGGTGGGCCCGCATTGGACATTTATTGGAGCTTGGACCGTCGGTGGGCCCGTATCGGATATTTGTTTAAATTTGGATCAATCAAGGGGCCCGCATATTGTTTCAATGAAAATAAGTGTTAAACCTTCTTCGATCCAACACCTAAAGATGATCATCAAGAGAACGGTCAAGATCTCAGAGAAGTCGTTTTAACAACCAATTTTGAAATGATCATCAGGTTGAGTTACTCAGGTCAGCCCATTGAAATGATTTAGGAGGACACAACCTACTTAGGTAGGGGACCCATCAATTGGATGGTCTGGATCGTCATAGAGGAATGATTTGAGGGGGCACAACCAATTTACATTGCGACCCACCATTTGAACGGTCAAGATCATCAATTGTCGCCCATCAAATGGACGGTTCGGATCATCAAATGGGAATGATTTAAAAATGGGGTAACATATTCACATTTTGATCTATTGGATGGTTTGGATCAGCCCATAGGATTGATTAGTGGAGCACAAATTAAATCACATCGCAGCCCACTATTTGAACGGTCAAGATCATCAATTGTCGCCCATCAAATGGACAGTTCGGATCATCAAATGGGAGTGATTTAAAAATGGGGTAACATATTCACATTTTGATCTATTGGATGGCTTGGATCAGCCCATAGGATTGATTAGCGGAGCACAAATTAAATCACGTTGTCGCCCATCAAATGAACGGTTCAAATCATACTTTGGAGTGGGGCATATGATTTTATGCACAATTGGGAATTTGGTCACATATGGGACCCACTTGGGTTATCTTTTACCTACTCAAAAGGACTTTAAAAAACATGCATGGGGCCACACACATGTCAAAATTCAATGTCCACAATGGTGGCCACCTACCATGGAATATGTCCACAATGGTGGCCACCTACCATGGAATAAGTCCACAATGGTGGCCACCACCCTCCCATTCCTTTGCTATAAATAGTTCAATGAGGGAGAGTAAAAGGGACAACTCATTTCTCTTCTATGATGTGTTCTAACAAAGTTGCTATACCCCTCTCTTAAAAACAAAAACCCTTTCTCTCTCTCTCTCTCCCCATTCAAAGTGAGGAGAACAAAGAAGAAGAAAAAAAAAGATCAAGAGGAAGAAGAGCGGAAGCGATCGCACATAGGCGGGATTCTCGTGTTTTTTTCGGCTTTTGGATTCGGCAAGGAACTCATCACAGGTAGGTACACTGTTCTCGGAATTTTTCAGAATTATTTGGTATACATGATTTTTAACGAAGAAAACTAAAAGATATACTAAACAGATTCCAAAAATACTGAAATTTCGTGGGAAAATAATATGTTACTGATTCATTTTACCATGAATTTGTAAAGATTTTTGGAGTTTATTTGGTATATTATTTAATGTTTTCTTTGAAAACTATCAGATTTTAGGATAATTTGTACTAACATCAGATCATCATTAAAATTCATAAACTTTTTACAGAAGTCTTATATTTCACATTTCTTTCTGCTGTAAAAGTTTCAAGTGATTTGGATCTGGTTTCATGTGTGGTGTAGTGTTAATTCATAATCTGGGCTGAAAATTGAAAAATCCGAAGTCAGTAGTAAATAATTTCTAAAATTCATGAAAATCTCACTGCATGCTATTTATATTCATATCTTATTTCTGTAGAAATTTCATAGAATTTAGATTTATATTTCTACTAGTTTCTGTGTTAATTGTGCAATCTGGTCATTTAATTGTTTAATCAAGATTAAATGTGAAATTAATGTAAAAATCTGCAAAACTCATACAGTAAGCTACATACATTCCCATCTTGCTGCTGTAAAAAGTTCAACTTATTTCGAATTTGTTTGCAATAATTTCACTTGTAAAATCACTCATATGCTTAAAATTGATAAAATCCATTGAAAATTCGAAATTAATTAAAAATCATTGTGAAAATTTCCAAAGAACTTTAAAATTCTGTCACATGTTCACTCCTTAATCCATTGAAACAGAAATTTTAGGATCTTTAGATTTCCCTGGAAAAATGGCCAGTGTATCCATAATCGTATCCCAATTGCAATCAATCTTTGACAATTTGAATATTTAAGCTATAACATGCTATTGGCTCCGAGGTTACTGTCCACGGAAATCCTGAGATTTGCCAGGCAATAAGATGCTATAACCTAAGTACTAAATTGCACAAGGAAAGAGCGCACGATTCCCTCCTTTGGATGCCATTCTGGGCCGAAATTGGTGAACCCTAGAACCATTGATATTCCTTAAGTGTCCAAAAACTGAAAATCCTTAAAATCTGAAATTCGTTAACCTCAAGAACTCAAATCGATTTATCTTGTGTCTTTCGGAACCATTGGATCATGGTTTCCGATCTAAGAACCATTAGAGCCCAATTTAGGAACCCTGGTGTCAGGTCGTGTCCTAGGTTTTAGGGAGTCCTAGAGTTAGGAGTCCAGCCTCATCACGAACGTTTGTTATGTATAACAACCGTGCCATAGGTCTAGTCACACTAGTCACCCAATCTTTCCTTAAGACAAGCCTAGTAAACTAGGATGTAGGCAAACCTGCATTAGTCTAAGGAACAATTTGCATTTAGATAAGAATCATATAGCATCTCAGATGAAATCCTAAGATAATAAAATCCTCAACTTGAATTAAATAACTTCTCTCAAAACTGTTGAAACAGTCAATTCTGTCTAGGTCGGTGTCCTAGTTGAGTTAGGCATAAGTAGCTTAGCTTAGGTGCACCGAACTACGTCGACTCTGATCCCAGTAAGGCTTGGGTACGTAGGCAGCTTGGATGTCTGATGGCATACCACCCGCGAGTCGGCACCACAAACAAATTGTGGTGTTTTGTATATTAATTTTCTTGTAAATGCTTAATCAAATCACTTAGGATTTTCCATGAAATTAGAATTCTAGGAGAACTTTCACTTAGAATGAATCCAGACAAATTAATAAATCAAGATACACATCTAGGATTCACATTAAAATTAGATCATAGGATGCATGTCACTTAGTTCGCACATTAACATAGAGTTGAATGAGCCATTTAAAATAAATTTAAAAGAATTAGCTTTTGGAATCGAAGACCGATTATCGGGCAGGAATGGTGCATGTGGCGGATAACTCCCCATACCTTCCATTCTCGTAACCAGGTAGCGAGTCTAGATTTCTGGTTAATTACGGGTCCTAGATCCCACATCTAGGTGGCGACTCTGTCAGTCTCTTTCGTGTGGAATTCGGATTGCCTTAGTGATCCCAAGTTCACAGGAAAGATTAATTCAAATCAACATTAAAATGCACACGCCAATCGCGTGGGTACGAGAGACCAAGAGAGAGAGCGCGGCGGCTCGCGCCCCACCCCTCTCGCGGGATCGGGTCCCACAGTTTGGCGACTCTGCTGGGGACCACCTAACTTCATTAAAATTTCAAAAGATAATTCATTTGAATTTAATTTAACTGGCTCATAAAAACTCTATATTTGTTAGATTAGTTTGTCTCGTTTTATTTTCTCATCACATTTTACTCGAACTTAATTTAACAAAACCTGAAGGCATCATAGATTGCGCGAACTTATTGCACACACTTACATCACTTGCATCTAAACCCTTGCATCTCACATGCACACACGTCCTATTTTAGGAACCCGGAGTGTTATCTAGCATGGTTGACTGGGATTTCATCACCTGGTGCCTCTGTGCTAGAGAAGCATTCCACCCTTAGCCTAGTACCTTTATGGTGCGTAAACGGATCTCTTGTTCACGTACTGATACGCCGGACACTGGTACAGTATATCGAACATGGATTCGCGCTAAGGGAACTCTTGGCCTTACCCCTAGATTAACCCACACATGCATGCAGTATACGAACACATGTTCACCACATGTGTGAGCCTAGTTCAGGATATCCTACCCATTTGTGTCTAGATTAGGCCGTAGTCCATCTTCCAATGGCTACGATCGGTCCTAGGTACACAAACAAAGTCATGAGTTGAGATCCTATCTCCACTCCGCTAGATTAGGATTAGGGTTGATGCCTTCAGGTAACACTGATAAAATGTGCGAAGATTAAAAAACTTTCCCTTTGGGGTTAGGATTTAAATCCCATTCATTTCCAAAGATCTCATAGGATTAGTCATTCATGATCCATCCGTTGAAAACAATCTTATGCTATCTCCTCTCATCTCGATCGTACGATTTTTAATCTTCTATTATCTGATTCGATCGTGTATCCATACTTCCTTTATACTGGCAGGAACTCATCCCAATCTCATGTTCATGTAATCCTGATTATTCCTGTATCCTTTCTCCTGGCTTACAGGCATCATGTCTACTCGTACAATTCTTGATTGGATCCGTGGTACATTAAGAGAATCCCATATCTATGCCATAAGGGAGCAAGAGAAAAATCTCTTCGGTTACGTGGCTACCATCAAGCTCGATTGGGGATTACTCTATGCTGCATCAGAGTGTTGGGATCCCGATCATCATGTCTTCCGTTTTGGCAACCAAGAAATGTGTCCCACCTTTGAAGAATGGTGTGCCTTATTGGAATATCCTGTAGATGGCCCTCTAGTGAAGCCATCTTGTGTGTCGGATTATCGTCCTTTGTTCCTTCGCTTGATGAATAATCCAGATGAATCCATGAACTCTTTCATCAAAGACCAGGAAGTGTCCATGCAACAACTGATTGATATTTACCCTCCTGTTGGGCATATTGGTGCTGTTGATATTCAAAAAGCCCGATGTCGTGCTCTGAGATTCTGCTCCTTTGCTAGGTTCCTCACTGTCCAGCCTTCTCGCTTTGCGTCAGCTGTTCTCTTGGACCTCGTTGATCAGATGGATCGTGGCGCCAATCCAATTCCTACTATGCTTGCAGAAACCTTTAATGGATTGGATGAGATGGCTCGTCTTCGTGCCAGCTCAGGTCCAGGCTCTTATGTTCGATCTTTTGTTGGGTCCTTCTCAGGATGTCCTGCATTACTTCACGTGTGGTTATGCCACAAGCTAAAAATTGCAGCTCCTGTGCATTTTGATCATACGTTATACACCTTCAGTGAATGGCGTCATGATGTTTCTTTCAATCATAAAGGCGATTGGGCTGAGTGGTTGAGTTCTCGCCATGAAGATCAGATTTATTGGCAAATCCCTGGAATCCAAGAAGCTGTCTTCAATACTGGAGAAGCTAACTACGTTCGCCTTCTTGGCCTCAAAAAGACTTCCTTTTATATTCCTGCCAGGATTCAGCGTCAGTATGGAAGAGAGCAATCCATTGTGCCTCCCCTTCGTCATTTCTATCCGCCTGAGGATTTCAAGCCCAAGATTGTCAAAGCCGTTTCATCTGCTTGGGATGTTCGAGTCATCAAATCTTTAAAGGAGTCAGTTGAGGAAGATAGTCGTCCAAAGAAGAAGTCTAGAAAGAGTGCTTAATGTCATGTTTTCTCTTATCATTCTATCTTTGAAAGATCGAACCATGTACTCAAGCTTTAATGATCTATCAATAAAAGTTCACCTTTTTCTTTCAGTATCTTCGTCTATGCATACATCAGTGTCTACTTCTTTCTGATTTTAAATATGTCTTTCAAATATTACAGGGCCGTAGACACCATAGCTAACCCTAATACTCCTTGGGTTCGGGTCTCTTCTCGGTTGCAGAGGAAATCTGTATCCCCGCCACCTTCTCTGAGAACCCCAGTATCTCCTTCTTTCCCGTCCTCATCCTCACCAATGGCAGAAAACCAGGACAGTCCTCCACTCGCTGCTATCACCGATACTCTTACCTTGATTCTCCGGCAGCTTCAAGAGCTCAAGGAAGAGAACCAAGTTATCAAGGCTCAGCTTTCTGAGAAGTTCGGACAATCGTTGTCCAAAGATAAAAGGCCCATGCACCATACAGCTACTTCAGTCGCACCTGCCCAGCCGGCGTTTATCCCCATTACTGATAAAATTGAAGAAGATCTGGAAAAAGAGCAGTACAGTCAGGACCACAGTAAGCCTTCTCAGTTCATGGTTGATAAGTCTGTTATGGAGAAATTAGAGACTCTTACCAAGAAAGTTCAAGACATTCAGTTTCAAGACCAGGGTGGTTTCAATCCCAGTGATCTTACTCTATTTCCCGAAATCCGCCTTCCTGCTAATTTTCAAATGCCAGATTTCGACAAATATGATGGTGTGGGTTGTCCAATCACACATTTGCAAATGTTCACCATCATGTGTCAGCCTCAAGGCTTATCTCCTGAGCAAATGGCTCAATTGTTCCCAGTTTCCCTAACCAAGGTTGCTAGAAGATGGTTCATGGTCTTGGACAAAACTCGTTACAGGACATGGAAGGATATCGGCGAGCAATTCATCAGGCAGTTCAAATATGATGATGGGACAGAAATCACCAGAAAGGATTTAGAGAGAACAAAGCAAGACTCGAGGGAATCCTTTCTGATTTTTGTGAAAAGATGGAGGAGATTAGCAGCTCAGATGATGGAGCGTCCGTCTGAGGAAGAGCAAGTCCAGATAATCATGAAAAATATTTCCCCCCAGCTCCAATATCACATGTCTTTGCAATACTATCCAGACTTCAAACACTTCATAGTGGCAGGTACCCAGATAGAAGAGGCTATGGCTCAAGGTGTATTCAACCGTAGCAACCCAAACCCCAGAGATTTCAAAAAGTCCCCTCCAGCCCAAGTCAATAGCATTTCCCGTTCCAGTGCTCAATCCTCTAGGTCCCAAGAACCTCTAGTAATGGACTATGCTCAAACCGCAACCGCACCTCGGCAACAAACCCGGGTAGAATTTACCCCTCTCCCCATTCCATCTTCAGAGGTGCTTAAGCAGTGTCTGGCTTCAGGTCGCATAACCCTACCTGCCATCCGGCCTCCACCCAATCCTCTACCTGCAAATTGGCGAGCTGACCTACACTGTGAGTACCACAGAGGTCCTGGTCATCTTACTGACAACTGCATTGCCTTGAAATATAGAATCCAGAAACTTATTGATGAGAAAGTCATTGCATTCCAGCCAAGACCCAATGTCACCCAAAACCCGCTACCCGGTCATGCTAATCCTCCCGCTGCCGTTAATGCCATAACCATAGGAGATCCTGAGTTTGACCCTCTCACCCTCATATGTGCTTTAGAACCCATTCCTGAACCCCAAATCGTCTTCTGTGATGAATCATACCTGAGGGAGTCTGTACCTCCCTTGGTAATCACCTATGAGCCACAAGTCCCTCAAATTATCACTTATGATGAGCCTGAATTAAGTGAAGTCAGACATGTGACAAGGGGCGGAAGAATTTTCAAACCTGTTGAATTGAGAGTCGAGAATCCAGGGGCATTAGCTCGAGGAGAGGAGCCGCAATATGTGAAAGACCCGGATGATGAAGTTGTGCAGCAATTAAAGAAAACACAGGCTGTTATATCTGTTTGGGGGTTGTTGATAGCATCGAAGAAACACAGAGAGGCTGTGTTGAAAGAATTGAATACCACACAGGTGTCCTCACAAATATCTCCAGAGCAACTAGCTGAGGTTGTCGCTCTGACCCAGGCCACCAGGGCCATTAGTTTCTCAGATCAGGAGCTGCCTCCTCAAGGTCGGAATCATACTAGAGCTCTTCATGTCACTATTATCTGTGGAGGCAAGAAGGTGCCATCTGTGTTGATCGATAATGGATCTGCGTTGAATGTGTGTCCATTAAGAACTGCCATTACCTTGGGTTTCGGTCCCACTGATTTTGCCGAATCAACCCTTGGTATCCTCGCATATGACAACACCCGCAGAAATGTGGTCGGAATCCTTACCACCAGGATCGTTGTAGGCGGTCAAGAATTTGAGGTGGAATTTCAGGTTATCGATATCAAGGCCTCGTTCAATATGCTTCTGGGACGTCCCTGGTTGCATAAGGAATGTGCTGTGGCTTCAACCCTTCACCAAAAATTGAAGTTCATCAAAGATGGAAAATTGATCACTGTCAGAGGTGACGAAGAGCCAGAAATAGGGCAGATAACAGGAGAAGCTCGGATCCTTCCAGTTACAAAAGCAGATGATTACAACTTGAATGGTTTCGCATTCGATGTTACTGCTATTTCCTATGAAGATGCCTCTCGGGAGGAGTTGTATTTGCCTTTTGCCATCAGTCCTGTGGTTGCCAAGATGATGAGAAAAATGAACTACTTTCCGGGTATGAATTTAGGCCGTGATCCAAGCAAAGCGTCTCACTGGCGCCCAATCAAAGCAAACTCTGGAGTTTTCGGTCTTGGGTATATACCTACTGAGGAGGAGGAGGAATCCATGAAAGAATTGTTGAAATTGAAGGAAGAAATCCGCCGCACTGGAAGGGTACTCCCGATGACTCCATATTCCTTATCAATGAATGGTCACTTTATCAAAGAAGGTGAGACTTCTCCATACTATGGGTTTTCTGAACCATGGTATGACTCAGTAACAGGGATCATGATACCGGGTTTTGAAATATTCAGTGGCCTTGCTCTCCCAGAAACAGAACCGCCGGTATATTGTGTTGAAAAAACTGTTGAGGATTGGATAGTCTGCCTTGAGCCAGATATGTTGGGGTCTTTGTTCGAAGAAGATGTGCCTGATGTTGTTTGTCAGGAGTTGCCCGTTTTAGATCATTCTAAAAAGCAAGAAGAGACTGACTGTGAAGATGTGCTAGTGGCGGTTATTCAGGACGATGCTACCTTTACTGAACCTCAGAGTCAGATTGCACCTGCAACAGAAAATCTTTCCAACTGGAGTTCTGATATTTTTCCATCTTATTTTATGGCTAAGTCAAGTCTAGTCAAGCCAACTGAATCAGTGTCAGTGCCTAGTCCAGGCGAGTCGTTTTCTGAGTTTATTTACTATATGAATCCTGAGCCTGTTCAGGATGAGTCCAAGAATAATGATGTAACTTCTTTCAATTCAATGAAATCCGATTCTCAGTATGTCTCTGTGTTTGCTTCTGACTTTAATAATGATAACACTCCCTCCTCAGACGAGGAAGAAGGGATCGACGAAACTCCCCTTGAATTGCAGCATATGCTCAAACAAGAGGAGGAACGCCGAGCCCAGCCTCTTAAAGATGAAATCAAAATTATAAACATCGGAACAGAAGATTTAATACAGGAAATACGAATTGGAAATACTCTATCCTCTGAAGAGCGCGATGAATTAATAAACCTACTTAAGGAATATAAGGAAGTTTTTGCCTGGTCCTACAAAGATATGCCCGGGTTGAGCGAAGACATTGTTCAGCACAAGCTACCTTTGTTGCCAGGAATTAAACCTAAAAAGCAGAAGCTAAGGAGAATGAAGCCCGAATGGGTCTTGAAAGTAGAAGAAGAGGTTACTAAGCAGTTGAATGCTGGGTTCCTACAAGTGGTGGAATATCCAGAATGGCTTGCAAATATAGTACCTGTACCGAAGAAAGATGGAAAGGTGAGAATGTGTGTAGATTTCAGAGATCTGAACAAGGCAAGTCCGAAAGACGATTTCCCTCTACCACATATCGATATCTTGGTAGACAATACGGCCGGGCATGAATTACTATCCTTCATGGATGGTTTCTCGGGCTACAATCAAATTAAGATGGCACCCGAAGACATGGCTAAAACCTCGTTCATTACACAATGGGGGACATATTGCTATCGGGTAATGCCATTTGGTCTTAAGAATGCTGGTGCAACATATCAAAGAGCAGCTACAGCTTTACTCCATGACATGATACATCGAGAAGTCGAAGTTTATGTCGATGATATGATTGTAAAAGCCAAGGAAAGGAGAGATCACATCCCGAACCTCAAGAAGTTCTTTGAAAGAATACTCAAATACCAGCTTCGCTTGAATCCTAGCAAGTGTGTATTCGGGGTTACCTCTGGTAAGTTGCTTGGATTCATGGTGAGTCAAAGGGGCATAGAGGTGGATCCTCAGAAAATTAAGGCTATCCAGGAGATGCCGCCACCTAGAACCGAGAAGGAAATACGGGGGTTCCTAGGAAGGATACAGTTCCTAAGACGATTCATTGCTCATCTGACTTCAACTTGTGAACCTATCTTCAAGCTATTAAAGAAAAACTCTTCCAAAGAGTGGACGGAGGAATGTCAACAGGCCTTCGAGAAAATAAAGCAAAGTTTGTCTGAACCACCGATAGTAGCACCAGTAATACCGGGGCATCCATTGCTGCTTTACTTGTCAGTAACAGAAACCACAATGGGCTGTATGTTAGCACAGCAAGATCCGGAAACCAAGCATGAAAAGGCTGTATACTATCTTAGTAAGAAGATGTTGGAGTACGAACAGAAGTATACTGTCCTAGAAAAAACCTGCTTAGCTTTGGTTTGGGCTACTCAGCGACTCAGGCATTACCTTTTATCACATAAGGTCTTGCTCCTATCAAGGATGGATCCTCTGAAATATCTCTTTGAAAAACCAGCCCTGACAGGTAGGACTGCCAGATGGTTGTTATTGTTGTCTGAATTTGACATCACCCATGTAACCCAAAAATCAGTAAAGGGCCGAGCCATTGCTGAACAATTGGCAGAAGCACCCCAAGAAGAAAATCAGCCTTTCAAGACGATGTTCCCAGATGAAGAGATCATGATGGTAGAAGATGAATATCCAGAAACTGGTTGGACCCTCTATTTTGATGGAGCAGCAAACCAAACAGGACAGGGAGTAGGGGCATTGCTTGTGTCACCTCGAAATGAGCATGTTCCCCTTGCCGTTAAGTTACAATTCAATTGCACCAACAATATGGCAGAGTATGAAGCATGCATTGTTGGGCTTGAGGCTGCATTGGCCTTAGGCATAGAGAATCTTGACGTATATGGAGATTCAATGTTAATCATTTGCCAAACCCAAGGAGAATGGAGAACCAAAGAAGAAAAGTTGCTGCCATATCATGAATACTTGGATGTTCTCGCTAAGCAATTCCAGCACATCACTTTCAGTTATTTGCCAAGGTTGAAGAATAGATTCGCCGATGCCTTAGCGACGTTAGCTTCTATGATTGACATACCTCACAATATGAAGATGAGGCCCATCACGGTTCAAGAGCAATGGGCTCCTGCATATGTTGATGCTATAGAGATAGCTGCAAGATGTCCCGATGGTAAACCATGGTATACGGACATAAAGAACTACATCTCGGGCCAGGGGCATCCCAATGAGGCGTCGAATAAGGAGATAAGGACTTTGCAGAGATTGGCAGTTAACTTTGTCATTTGTGGAGGAGAGTTATATCGACGGTCTTTCGATGGAATTCAACTCTTATGTGTCACTGAAGATCAGGCAGAAGAAATTCTCGCAGATGTTCATGAAGGGGTGTGTGGACCTCATATGAATGGGAAGATGTTGTCAAAGAAGATCCTACGTCTGGGGTACTATTGGCCAACATTGGAAGCAGATTGTCACACATTTGTGAAGAAATGCTATAAATGTCAGATACATGCGAATCTCATCCATGTACCACCTACCGAATTGCATTCTCTTACTTCTCCTTGGCCGTTTTCGGTATGGGGAATTGACATTATTGGCAAAATTTCCCCTAAGTCATCCAGTGGTCATGAGTACATACTCGTTGCAATTGACTACTTCACTAAGTGGGTTGAGGCCGCTTCTTATGCAAAGCTTACATCCGCATCAGTTGCTAAATTCATACGAACCAACATCATATGTAGATATGGGATTCCCCATGAACTTATCTCAGATAACGGATCTCATTTCAAGAAAGAAGTTATCATTCTTTGCGAAGAGTTCAAGATTAAGCATCACAAATCCTCACCTTATCGGCCGCAGACAAATGGAGCAGTGGAAGCTGCAAACAAAAATGTCAAGACTATCATTAGCAAGATGTCAGAAACTCATAAGGATTGGTCGAATAAGTTGCCGTACGCCTTGTGGGCTTACAGAACATCAATTAGAGCTTCAACTGGGGCAACCCCTTACTCTCTTGTTTATGGTATGGAAGCAGTGCTACCTGTAGAGATTCGTGTACCTTCGCTCCGAGTATTGACTGAAGTCAAGTTGCCAGAAAATGAATGGGCAGACGCCAGATATAAAGAGCTGAATATGCTAGATGAAAAGAGGTTAAAAGCGCTTTACCATGTGCAGGGTTATCAGCGCAGAATAGCCCGGGCTTTTAATAAAAAGGTTAAAATCAGAGATCTCGAAGAAGGCAATCTTGTTCTAAAAGAAAACCGAGCACCAGTGTTTGACCCAAGAGGTAAATTCAAGCCTAATTGGTCAGGGCCATACATCGTGGACCAAATCTTACCCGGAAAAGCCGTCAAGCTCTGTAATTTAAATGGAGAAATATTGTCGGAACCAACAAATCTTGATCAACTCAAGAGGTTCTATGCTTGAACACCAGAAGGCCGTCTTTTGGCCGAATAAAACCCAAATTCATAACCCAAAATCAAAAAATATATAACCTTTTGCAAACCCTTTCGAGCCTACATAAAATTTTCCTTCAAAACCCAATGTACTAGGGGCATTCCCCTGAACTACGCATGACCTGATTCCTACACTGGGATACGTAGGCAACCTGTTCACAGGTTCGGTCGAAACTCTTGCAAAACCTTAAGCCATTCTTTGAAAAGCTCTACCTCACCTGTAAAGTCCTTTTGGTGTTTAAAAAAAAAAAAAAAAAAAAAATGGAGCTTGAAGATCCGCTAGATTGAAAACCTGAAAAGGCGATCTAGGCAAAATTTAGGATCATTCCTCTGCTAAGTTGAAAACCTGAAAAGGCAGCTTAGGCAAAAGTTAAGGGGGTAGCCTGCTGAGTTGAAAACCTGAAAAGGCGATTCAGGCAGAAGTTAAGGTTGAACGGTCCGCCAAGTTGAAAATCTAAAAAGGAATACTTGGTCGTGGTAAGATGGGGTTCACGCCAGAAGAATTACATCGACCTCTGAACTCTCAGTAGGTCAGGCAAAAATAACAATGATTCCCGAAACTAAGGGCATTAATTTCAAAACAATCCGAAAGTTGATAGAAGGATATATGAAGTATCACTGTCTTAAAAAATAAGTGAAGATGTTTATCAGTGGAGAAACATTCTTTAAAAGAGGCTAACCTAACCCAAAAGAAAATACTGATAAGTCAGAAGCATCACGAGATCACTTGAGTAATCTTTCTTATTTTGTCTTTTTATTACCAATGTCTGTGGTTCTATTTTTAGAAAAATTTACAAATGCTATTTTAAAGAATTGTTGTAGGATGCAATCACTCTGAAGGCAGGTTCATTAACGGATTCCGAGAAACTTGGAAAAGGTGCGACTGTCACGAATGGCGAAAAATCTCTGAAGAATGATCTCTGGTCAATAACTAGAAGAAAGTTAGAGTGCCTCAAATTGGGGCAGGATGCTAATGAAGTGGCATCTCATATTCAAGCTTTGAAAGACCTTTGCTGCATGGTGGTATTGAATCATTTGCTTCCAAAGTTGTTAATTGGGGATTTCAGTTCCATTTCCCTGATAATCTTTATCAAAACCCAAACTTTCTTATCTTTTTGAGTTCATTCGAAAATGTTCTCTTATTCTCTTTGAGCATCATACAAATGTGATGTCTCATTTCCATGGAACTCCGTAAAAATACGGTGTTCCATTCTCTTCGAGTCCATACAACTATGGTCTCTTATTCTCTTTGAGCATCATACAAATGTGATGTCTCATTTTCTTGGAACTCCGCAAAAATACGGTATTCCATTCTCTTCGAGTCCATACAATTATGGTCTCTTATTCTCTTTGAGCATCGTACAAATATGATGTCTCATTTCCTTGGAAGCCGTACAAATACGGTATTTCATTCTGAGATCATTCAAAAATGTTCTCTTATTCTCTTTGAGTATCATACAAATGTGATGTCTCATTTCCATGGAATTCTGTAAAAATATGGTGTTCCATTCTCTTCAAGTCCATACAACTATGGTCTCTTATTCTCTTTGAGCATCATACAAATATGATGTCTCATTTTCCTTGGAAACCGTACAAATGCGGTATTTCATTCTGAGTTCATTCAAAAATGTTCTCTTATTCTCTTTGAGCATCATACAAATGTGATGTCTCATTTCCTTGGAACTCCGTAAAAATACGGTGTTCCATTCTCTTCGAATCCATACAACTGTGGTCTCTTATTCTCTTTGAGCATCATACAAATATGATGTCTCATTTCCTTGAAAGCCGTACGAATACGATATTTCATTCTGAGTCCATTCAAAAATGTTCTTTTGATTCTATTTGAACGTCGTACAACAATGATATCTCATCCATACGAATATGACATCTCTTACTCTCTTGAAAGTCGTATAAATATCTCATCCTTCCTCGTCTATTCAAAAATAGTCTCTTATTCTTCTTTGGGATCCATACAAATATGGTTGCTCATTCTTTGGGAAACCGTACAAGGATGGTGTCTCATTCTGATATCTCATTCCTTGTGGGCCTGTATAACTACGGGGTCTCATTCTTATCAAATCCATACAGATACGTCTCTTAGCCCTTTGACCTCGTACAAATGCGAGGCTTCATTCTGGTTGAATCCATTCGAAATAATATCTCATGTCCTTTGAATCCATACAAATATGGAGCCTTGTTTTATCTGAGCCCATTCAAAAATGATGCTTCGTTCTCTTCAAAAAAAAAAAAAAAAAAAAAAAAACAAAATTAAAAAAAAAATAATAATAATAAAAAAAAAAACTTTCGAAAGTCCCATTATTCTCTCTGAGACGGTTTGAAAATGGCGACTTGTTTCCTCTGAAACCGTTCAAAAACGGTATTCCTTTCCCTCCTAAAATCCATTTGAAAATGGTATCCCATTCCTTCATTGCCTGTTCAAAAACGGCGCCGCATCTTTTATTCTGGATTGCAAGATCTTTCCATTCAGAATAAATCCGATTCTCCGCTATTCTAAACTGCCATCTCATGGTATTTAGAGTAAGTGCTTTTTGATATATGTTCAAGTTCTAGGATTTCATCTAAGGTCTTGCATTATATTAGGTTGCGTTGTGTTTAGAGAGTCCTTTGTCGATTAAAGCTACGCAAAATGGTTTTGTCATTCTTTGCTTTGGTATTCGATAACTACATCATCTCTACCAAAGAGGGGCATCTGTAGACACCCCATTTTGATTCGTTTTAATCAACAAAGAAGTTAGTGTGATGTTGTCGAATTCTAGTGTTTTCCATTCCCGTGTTCGTCCCTTATGCTTTCTCAATCTTTCCGATCTATTCTGCAATGTTCCGCATTTTTCTTTTCGCTAGTGTTGAGGATGGTTATTCAGGAGAATCCAAGCTAGGGGAGAATTCAGACCCATTCGGTGGGCCCGCATTGGACATTTATTGGAGCTTGGACCGTCGGTGGGCCCGTATCGGATATTTGTTTAAATTTGGATCAATCAAGGGGCCCGCATATTGTTTCAATGAAAATAAGTGTTAAACCTTCTTCGATCCAACACCTAAAGATGATCATCAAGAGAACGGTCAAGATCTCAGAGAAGTCGTTTTAACAACCAATTTTGAAATGATCATCAGGTTGAGTTACTCAGGTCAGCCCATTGAAATGATTTAGGAGGACACAACCTACTTAGGTAGGGGACCCATCAATTGGATGGTCTGGATCGTCATAGAGGAATGATTTGAGGGGGCACAACCAATTTACATTGCGACCCACCATTTGAACGGTCAAGATCATCAATTGTCGCCCATCAAATGGACGGTTCGGATCATCAAATGGGAATGATTTAAAAATGGGGTAACATATTCACATTTTGATCTATTGGATGGTTTGGATCAGCCCATAGGATTGATTAGTGGAGCACAAATTAAATCACATCGCAGCCCACTATTTGAACGGTCAAGATCATCAATTGTCGCCCATCAAATGGACAGTTCGGATCATCAAATGGGAGTGATTTAAAAATGGGGTAACATATTCACATTTTGATCTATTGGATGGCTTGGATCAGCCCATAGGATTGATTAGCGGAGCACAAATTAAATCACGTTGTCGCCCATCAAATGAACGGTTCAAATCATACTTTGGAGTGGGGCATATGATTTTATGCACAATTGGGAATTTGGTCACATATGGGACCCACTTGGGTTATCTTTTACCTACTCAAAAGGACTTTAAAAAACATGCATGGGGCCACACACATGTCAAAATTCAATGTCCACAATGGTGGCCACCTACCATGGAATATGTCCACAATGGTGGCCACCTACCATGGAATAAGTCCACAATGGTGGCCACCACCCTCCCATTCCTTTGCTATAAATAGTTCAATGAGGGAGAGTAAAAGGGACAACTCATTTCTCTTCTATGATGTGTTCTAACAAAGTTGCTATACCCCTCTCTTAAAAACAAAAACCCTTTCTCTCTCTCTCTCTCCCCATTCAAAGTGAGGAGAACAAAGAAGAAGAAAAAAAAAGATCAAGAGGAAGAAGAGCGGAAGCGATCGCACATAGGCGGGATTCTCGTGTTTTTTTCGGCTTTTGGATTCGGCAAGGAACTCATCACAGGTAGGTACACTGTTCTCGGAATTTTTCAGAATTATTTGGTATACATGATTTTTAACGAAGAAAACTAAAAGATATACTAAACAGATTCCAAAAATACTGAAATTTCGTGGGAAAATAATATGTTACTGATTCATTTTACCATGAATTTGTAAAGATTTTTGGAGTTTATTTGGTATATTATTTAATGTTTTCTTTGAAAACTATCAGATTTTAGGATAATTTGTACTAACATCAGATCATCATTAAAATTCATAAACTTTTTACAGAAGTCTTATATTTCACATTTCTTTCTGCTGTAAAAGTTTCAAGTGATTTGGATCTGGTTTCATGTGTGGTGTAGTGTTAATTCATAATCTGGGCTGAAAATTGAAAAATCCGAAGTCAGTAGTAAATAATTTCTAAAATTCATGAAAATCTCACTGCATGCTATTTATATTCATATCTTATTTCTGTAGAAATTTCATAGAATTTAGATTTATATTTCTACTAGTTTCTGTGTTAATTGTGCAATCTGGTCATTTAATTGTTTAATCAAGATTAAATGTGAAATTAATGTAAAAATCTGCAAAACTCATACAGTAAGCTACATACATTCCCATCTTGCTGCTGTAAAAAGTTCAACTTATTTCGAATTTGTTTGCAATAATTTCACTTGTAAAATCACTCATATGCTTAAAATTGATAAAATCCATTGAAAATTCGAAATTAATTAAAAATCATTGTGAAAATTTCCAAAGAACTTTAAAATTCTGTCACATGTTCACTCCTTAATCCATTGAAACAGAAATTTTAGGATCTTTAGATTTCCCTGGAAAAATGGCCAGTGTATCCATAATCGTATCCCAATTGCAATCAATCTTTGACAATTTGAATATTTAAGCTATAACATGCTATTGGCTCCGAGGTTACTGTCCACGGAAATCCTGAGATTTGCCAGGCAATAAGATGCTATAACCTAAGTACTAAATTGCACAAGGAAAGAGCGCACGATTCCCTCCTTTGGATGCCATTCTGGGCCGAAATTGGTGAACCCTAGAACCATTGATATTCCTTAAGTGTCCAAAAACTGAAAATCCTTAAAATCTGAAATTCGTTAACCTCAAGAACTCAAATCGATTTATCTTGTGTCTTTCGGAACCATTGGATCATGGTTTCCGATCTAAGAACCATTAGAGCCCAATTTAGGAACCCTGGTGTCAGGTCGTGTCCTAGGTTTTAGGGAGTCCTAGAGTTAGGAGTCCAGCCTCATCACGAACGTTTGTTATGTATAACAACCGTGCCATAGGTCTAGTCACACTAGTCACCCAATCTTTCCTTAAGACAAGCCTAGTAAACTAGGATGTAGGCAAACCTGCATTAGTCTAAGGAACAATTTGCATTTAGATAAGAATCATATAGCATCTCAGATGAAATCCTAAGATAATAAAATCCTCAACTTGAATTAAATAACTTCTCTCAAAACTGTTGAAACAGTCAATTCTGTCTAGGTCGGTGTCCTAGTTGAGTTAGGCATAAGTAGCTTAGCTTAGGTGCACCGAACTACGTCGACTCTGATCCCAGTAAGGCTTGGGTACGTAGGCAGCTTGGATGTCTGATGGCATACCACCCGCGAGTCGGCACCACAAACAAATTGTGGTGTTTTGTATATTAATTTTCTTGTAAATGCTTAATCAAATCACTTAGGATTTTCCATGAAATTAGAATTCTAGGAGAACTTTCACTTAGAATGAATCCAGACAAATTAATAAATCAAGATACACATCTAGGATTCACATTAAAATTAGATCATAGGATGCATGTCACTTAGTTCGCACATTAACATAGAGTTGAATGAGCCATTTAAAATAAATTTAAAAGAATTAGCTTTTGGAATCGAAGACCGATTATCGGGCAGGAATGGTGCATGTGGCGGATAACTCCCCATACCTTCCATTCTCGTAACCAGGTAGCGAGTCTAGATTTCTGGTTAATTACGGGTCCTAGATCCCACATCTAGGTGGCGACTCTGTCAGTCTCTTTCGTGTGGAATTCGGATTGCCTTAGTGATCCCAAGTTCACAGGAAAGATTAATTCAAATCAACATTAAAATGCACACGCCAATCGCGTGGGTACGAGAGACCAAGAGAGAGAGCGCGGCGGCTCGCGCCCCACCCCTCTCGCGGGATCGGGTCCCACAGTTGTGGTTTGTCTCTTTGAGACGCTAGTTGCTTATCCGGGTTTCCCCTTTTGCTTTAGGGCTTTGCCCTAGTTTGTGGTATTACTTGCGTGTTCCCTTTAAGATTGAAAACATTTAAAGGTCCTGAGCAGTGGAAAAGCTTTAAAATCCAAAACCATTAGAAATTTAAAACTCAAAAACATTTGAAATCTTTAAAAATATCAAAAACATTTAAAAATATAAAAAACCTTAAAAAAAATATAAAGTGTTGAGTGTTTCTTTTAGAAGCGTAGTTTGAGAGTTCGTTTCGAACTACGTTGGCTTGATCCTCTTCCACGAGGTACGTAGTGCAGCTTGGGATCTTCATCCCAAGTCCAGCCAAACTTTGTAAATAAAAAATGCTTTAACCCTTCAACTTTAAAACCTTGTTTTAACAAAAATCTTCCTCTAGAGTTAGGAGTTTGTCCTAAATAGAGAGTTTTAGAGTTAGGAGTTCGTCTTTGATTTGTTGTGTGCTTGTTTGTGTTTGTTTTAGAGTTAGGGGTTTGTCCTAGCTAGGAGTGCCTCCGTCCGGTTAGTTGGCGATTCACATCGCCGACTGATGACTAGGTCTTGGATACGTTAGCAATCCTATTGTTTTTCTTAGGGCATACAGCCTAGTTACACGTAGGTTGTAGGAACCACCTGCATTAGCTTAAGGCTAACTTGCATTTAGTTAGGGCATATAGGGTGTCATAAAATCTACAATTCACTGGAATTTAAATAATCGTTCAAGAAGCTTTAATAATTAGTCCGGTCTTTTAGATCGAGTCTAAGATAGAGGTCTAGGTGTCTAAGGCATCCTAGCTTAGAATAGACGCGAAGAACTACGTTGCCTTGATTCTCGTGGAGGCGGGGATACGTAGGCTTCTTTGGATGAATACCAGACCATCCGAGGACTCGGGCTTAATCATTTAGAGTCTTAGGATTTGTTGTGTTGTTATATTGTGTATTTTGTTGTGTTTTCTTACTTTCTTGTGCAGACCCTATACCTTTAGCTGTAGCATGCATGCGTTCGTCCACCAGAACTTAGACACCTGTTAGGCCTGTCACTCATAACCTAGTTGTCATTAGGTGACATTTATTTCGGTTCTTTTGTGTGTGCTTATTTTCATCTCCGAGACATGCATGATTAGATAGACGTTTTCTCGGAGAGGTGTGGTCCCATTTCATATGATTTTCGCCCAAAACTCTTCGAGGTTAATAATAAATGGCATAAGAGACCAAGTGTTCGCACTCGGGCGAATTGGGGGCGCTCTTCGGACCTTCTCCATTCGTCATCAGGCACGGACCTTCTGTATCTCTGGTTATCCATTGCAAACAGAGCATTTGTTTTGGTTCCATGGCGTGTCCATGGATGGCGACTCTGAGTTATATTTTCAGATATATCTTGGTTTCGAGCTCTGGCTCCGAATCAGGATGTATCTTTCTTTTTATGTCGCCACTCATGCTATGCTGTGAGGGTGGCATCCGTTTCGAGAGTTCCCTGGCAGAGCTCTCCTTCACATTGTGGAGATCTTAGAGGATCGCAGGAGGGACCTCGCGTCCCTCGCCGCACTCGTCCTCGGATCGGGTTCCACAGGCTGGCGACTCTGCTGGGGATCTCTTGAAATATTGCCTAACTCTATAAAATGCCATTTTTACTAACTTTGGAGAAATTTGAGCTAAAATCATTTTAAATGGGAATTCTATCGTTAGAATCCAGGGGCACCAGATAGGTGCGTAATTAAAACAAGGGATTCACACACTGCACATCATACATTGGCATATTCTTTATTTCTTTCATTGTTTTCATTATTGGCCTCAGGGAATAGATATGACGCGTACCAGACGGGTAATTATGACCTTGAGGGAACCGTTGTATCTATTTCCAAGCTATGCGCCGGAGCTGCAGCCGTAGACACTGGGTGTGCTGGTGTTCTACAGCAGCCGATGAGCGGTGAACATACTCTGTATAATGCTGGGTGTGCTGGCATTATACATCAAGGGTATGGTCATAAGCATAGTACCCAGCAGAAATGCCCGGGCCCTACTTTTATTTCATTATATTATGTATATATATATTAGCTGCTCCCTTTAGAACCGAAATTAGGGAACCTTTGCTAGGACACTATATATATGTACTCATATAGGACGAACATGTGCGACCAGCATATGTGAGCCTAGGATAGAAGTTAGCCTACCCATATAGTATAGAAGGGTAAGTCACACCGTGATTACCCGCCGCGCTATCTAGTACACTCACAGACACTTTCGAGTCAAGATTGTCTTGGCTTTGCTAGATCAGGTTAGGGCTGGTGCCCCTGGTTAGGGTGTATGTATATATGTACGTGCATGTATTGTATTTATTCTTAGATTATGACCTGTCTCTTAGATTAGGTTTCTGTATCTATCGCGGTCGTGCATTCCTTCAGACCTGATCAATGACCCTTACTCTTACTCGGTTGTCAGCTAGATCATGATTTACCTTGTGATCTCTTATCGCATGGTCATTCCGGTGTCTTAGGTCCATGTTTGTGAGTTTTTCTGATCTATTATCATCAGGTGCAGTTTGTTCCTTCTTTCAGTTTTGGGTCTAGCCGAAGGTTCTGTTCACCACCTTTCATGGCCATGGTCCAGTCCTTGATTCCTTATTGTCCTGATCGGTCTTTGTGCTAACCTGTTAGACCAGGGTCTGTTTGTCAATAGAATTTTCTGGTCTAACTATTAGCTACATAGTTTCATTCTCCAGTCTTCAAAATGGTTAATCATTTTCCCTGGTCTTTATCCTGATCATAGGCTATGGTCTGTCTTCTGAGTGTACAGTTGTGTTATTCCATCGTACATGTCTTACTCACTCAGTCGATGTACAGTTTTGCCATCTTCTTGTACATACCCTATTTGTCAAAATCGGTCATTCAGATCAGGCCCCCTTTTGTAGTAGATGTTCCATGTCTGATTCATCCTATTTGCATTCCTTCGATGCAGTCGATAGTATCTCTTTTACGGTTGTTGGGGCTATATCTGTCATTTTGTCTTCAGATTGTACGAATCTCGTGTGCATACTCAGTTTTGTCGGTTGGTTAGATTAGAACCCTCTTTTCCAGTGAGGGATTCCTGGTCTAATCGATCATATATACAGTCTTTCAGAGTCACCTAATTAATGGTCCATACTCGTCACTCTCATGGCCATGGTCTATTTATTGCCCTTTGATCATGAGTTCATTCATGTTGTGTACACAGACCCATGTCATATATGTATGTTGCCCTTCGACTATGTACCCATTCTTTTGATATGCCATAGATCCATGCTATGTGTAGATATTACTCATTGGGTTAGGTTTTGCTATTTGCATGCTCTGTCTTAGATGTGGTTGATGGCTTGTCCGCTGTCTCTGTGACCATAATCTATCATTATTGATCCTCTTGATCATACAGTTGTCAATATCCATCATCAGATTTGAGATCCAGTCTATGACCTACTTCTGTCATTTTGTGGCCATGGTCTACCTTTCTGATCTATTGATCATCCATGATTATTGATGAACAAAATCAGTGTCACCAGTCGTATCCTTCCCATGTGGTTGATCAAAATTATCCCTATTATTTCGTTATTCAAGGTTATCTTTACTCTCTTCTAATTTTATCCTATCTGTGATTAGGTTGAATCATGTCGAACAAGGTGATGAGGGTTTGGATAGCTGAGTCAATTAGAGCTCTCCTGCGGGAGCGTGCAGAGTGGAGTATGGCCGACAGGTTAATCAGCACGTTTAATCATTTGAGCGCCTCCGGTGTGAATTGGCAATTTCTTCAAGCAGCTGCAAGACTTTGGGATCCTATTCTTCATGTTTTTCAATTTGGTCCCTTTGAAATCTGTCCTATATTCGAGGATTGGTGCGCCCTATTAGAACTCCCACCTGAGGGACTCTGGATCCAACCTCCGAGTGTAGCGTCTCCTCGTTTCCTCTTCTGTAAGCTTTTCGAGAACAAGACTGTTGATGCTATGCCCTATTTCAAAGACACGTACGTGCAATTCGATGACCTCATTGAGCGTTTTTCTAAAAACGTTGACCCTGTCGACTCCCGTTTTCAAAGTTGCCGGCGCAATGCCTTAATCTTTGGTGTCCTTGCACGTCACGTTATCCGTGAAGACTCCAGTATTGCTCCTGTGACCTTACTGAGTGTAACCGATCAAATTAGCGAAGGAAGGAATCCTGTCCCAATCATTCTAGCGGAAACCTTCTCTGGGTTGGACCTTATTGCTCAACGAGAGGTTAAGGATAATTTCCATGGGTGTGTCAAGCTGCTTTATTTGTGGCTTTGTGAAAAACTCACCATCCTTCAGCCACGGAGCTCTCTTCAGTACACCCTCAAGGATCACCTTTCGTGGCAACCAATGGCCAATAAACCCCAATCCATTGATGAGTGGCATTATTGGTTGCAGAGCGTGGAGAAGGATCAATTTCACTGGGTGAGTCATTCATGCTTACACGTTATCACTAGCACTCTCCCGCATCCATTTGTGTATCTTATGGGTTTGGAAAAGTCAACCTTTTATGCACCAACCCGTTTGCTTCATCAGATCACGGGATATCCATGTCTTCCCGGGGCTGTAGCGCCTCCTTCTTGTGAAAAACTGTCTCCTGATCTCATTCAGTCCATTGTAGCTGCTTGGAGGAATAAGGTTGTAGAAAGAAGGTTTTCCTTAACATCTAAAGTCCGGCGTGGAGAGTTACCGGAAAAGCCCGCAAGCAAAAGGGCTCGGATCGCAGAGCTCTGAGGATCTTCGGCATGAGATTATCATTTCCTTTATTGTCTTTATTTGTTTTACTTGAATATAATCAGAGTCAAATATTGTAATCCTGGTCTCATTATAGATGAAAATATAAAGAAAAGAGTTTTACATAATGCATGTTATGAGCAGTTGGCGATTCAAAGTTTCATCAATTTTTATGTTGTCAATCGCTGTCATTGTAACCTGTCTTGATATAATCAATGCAAAATGTGTTTCTTTTCTTTTCTCTCTACTTGTGGAAGCTACCTGATTTCATTTGTCAATCATTTAATCTAGTTTGTTAACTTCCAATCAGGATTCTAAAAGATAGCAACCATCGCTCCAAAAAAGGACACCCAAGCTAAACCTACCTGGTCTAGACCTACCTCAGTGTCTAGACTTGTTCGTCACTTCGATCCCACTGTGTCACCAACAGCACCTTTACCATCTTCACCAGAGTCGTCAGGTTCTTTTGAAGTCAACCAAATGGCTAATGATCCAGTGGACCCCATGATAACTATACAGGAAATGCTGAGAAATATGTGTCGAGATATAGCAGGGTTGAAAGATGAGGTGACTCATCTAAAGAACCAGGGTACTGAAAAGGTCTCTACTTCTAAAGATCCCGCCATTCAGCCTCCTCCAGCCATATCTCCTAACCTCACCAGACCAGTCATCTCTCCCGTAGAGATCGATCTAGAAGATGAGCAATATGCTGGAGAATATTATGTCCCTCCGGTTAGCAAGGAAAATGAGTTGTTCGATAAGTATGAGAAAATGGCTCGTGACATTGAGAGCATGAAGGTTCAAGCGTCCAAGGGCTTCGATATTTCTGAATTTCTGATGTCCCCTAATGCCGTATTCCCGCCTAAGTTCAAGGCACCAGACTATGACAAATATGATGGAACTGGGTGTCCGAGAAACCACGTCAGATGGTTCATCACTCTTTCCCAGCAGCATGGCCTAAGTCGAGAGCAGATGGCCCATTTGTTTCCCATGTCTCTTATAGGGGTGGCCAAAAGATGGTTTTTGAGGTTGAAACCAGAAGAGATCAGGACATTGGAAGAAATCTCTAACCGATTCGTAGAGCAATTCTCTATGGAAGAAGGGATCGAGGTCACCAAAAGAGATCTGAAGCTGTTGAAGCAGAATCCCCAGGAGACATTCACATCTTTCATTAGGCGCTGGAGGCGCAAGTCTGCCCAGCTGAGCCATAGAATGTCAGAGGAAGACCAGATAAAGTTGGTCCTCAAGAGCTTGTCTCCGCAGTACTTTCACTTCATGGCACCGCAGCACTATCAGAATTTCGATCATTTGATTAAGACCGGCACCCAGATCGAGGATGCTATTGCTAAGGGCCTCAGAGCCAAGACTCTATCTGATGTCCGAGAAGGGAAGAGGCCTATGATCCAACCAAAGGAAGTACAAGCAGTCAGTTATACCAGACCAGTGGCCAAGCCTGTTGCGGAAGTTGCTGGACCAGCGATAAGGAGGCAGTTCAGACAGTTTGACCCATTACCGTATCCACTGCCCATGATACTTAAGAAGTTGATCAGAGACAAGAAGATCAGACTTCCAGATGTCAAACCTGTACCTAATCCACTGCCTGTAAACTGGAGAAGGGATCAATACTGTGAATATCACAGAGGCCCGGGACACATGACTGAGAACTGTTTGGCCTTGAAGCACGCGATTCAGAACATGATCGATAAAGATGAGCTTGCAGTTGAAAAGCCAAATATCACTCAGAACCCTCTCCCCAACCACCGTGCTGTTGCTCCTCCCACTGCAAACGCTATCTTTGTAGATGGGCCCATCCTTGATCCCTCTGCTCTCATTTGCGCTATTACATCTGACAAAACATATGTTTTGAAGTTCGACGATGAAGAGCTCAGAGAATTCAGAGAAAAAGAACCTTATGTGCTGTCGTTTGACGATGCTGAATTCGCTGAGTCATCTTCATCCCATTCTTACGTGCTTCAGAGTGTTGATATGGAAAAAACAAAGGAAGCCACCTATGTTCTAAGGATGGAGGACTTTGAGGAAGATGTCGGTAATGCACCTTATGTTTTCATAACGGAGGAAGACGAACTGCTGTTACTAGAGGATCAATGTGACGAGATGCGTCACATGACCAGAGCTGGGCGTGTATTCAAACCTCCTCAGTTGAGCGTAGAAAATCCGGCAGAGGTTGCAAGAAACTCCGAAAACCAGAGGCAGATTAAAGTGAGCACAGACGAAGAAGATGAGAGCCTATTAAAGCAGCTAAAGAAGACTCAGGCTAATATCTCAGTATGGGGTTTACTCATGGCCTCATCAAAGCACAGAAAGCTAGTCCTTCAAGAGCTTAATACAGCACAAGTTTCTGTTAATACCTCACCTGACGAGCTTGTCAGTCTCGTAGCCATGGCCAGAGCTGCGAAAACATTGTCATTCGCTGATGATGATTTACCTCCTGAGGGCCGAGACCATACTAAGCCTCTTAAAATCACAGTCACCTGTAACAAGAAAAAGGTGCCAGAGGTGTTGGTTGACAATGGCTCTGCGCTGAATGTTTGCCCGTTAAGCACCGCAGCAACCCTGGGATTCAGTCCTGAGAATTTTATTCCATCCGAGCAGGGTATTCTAGCATATGATGGCACTTGCCGGGATGTAATCGGGACTTTGGTCACTGAGATACAGATTGGCGGAGAGGACTTTGAGGTAGAATTTCAAGTCTTAGATATTAAGGCTTCATTCTTACTGTTGCTTGGCCGTCCGTGGATGCACAAGGTCGGGGTTGTCCCATCTACTCTCCACCAAAAACTGAAGTTCATTCGCAGGAACAGAGTGATAACGGTAAAGGGGGATCCCGATCTTGAGATAGGGCAGATCACTCCGGACTTAGCTGAGGAAAGGTCCGAAGATGTCAGTTTGACGGGGTTTTCATTAGAGGTGACTGTGATCACTTTCAAAGAGGCTTTGAATGAGGAAATCTGTTTCCTGACCAGCACAAATTCAAATGTCATCAGGATGATCCGCCGGCAGGGGTATATCCCAGGTGCTGGATTAGGCAAGTACCATCAGGGTTTGACTGAGTTTCCGGTGTTCAAAGCGTTCAATGGTTTGTTCGGGCTGGGGTACGAGCCTACAGAGAAAGAAATCAGAGAGATGAAGCAGTTAATGCTGAAATGGGCAGAAAATCGTCGCCGTGGGTTGGGACTACCAATGGCGCCTTTTGATTTGAAAATGAACGGTCGATTCCGAAAAGAAGGCGCAGCCTTTCCTTTCTGTGGCTTTGCTGAGTTTTGGTTGGATGAGAACACAGGGCAGATGCTTCCGGGGTTTGAGATTTTCTTCGATCTTGAGCTAGAAGATGAGCCAGTGGGTATGCAGATTATAGAGGCAGAGTCTGAGACTGATTGGGCAGAGCACATAGAGCCGAGCCTTCTGAATTCGCTTTTCCAAGAAGGGTCACAGACTGTGGCCGTGATTGGCAAGAGCCCGCTGATACTAGACCCAACTCGTCTTATCACCCCGGCTGAGGAACCTCTGACCAACTGGACTTCTCAAGTCCTACCCCAGGTTATTTTCCAGTACAATCAAATCCCTTCAGAAGAGTCAGTCGTCCGTAAGTACGTGTCAATCTCCGAGTTTGATTCAGAGTCTATTTCTTCTAACAAGTCTTTTGATGCAGGTACCATAGAGGACTATTCTCCCAAGGTCAGTGGTGGTTTTTCTTCTTCTGGCAACATTGAGTTGAAGATTGTTCCCAATAAAGCAGCTGATGCTGTTTCCTCATATAGTTCTGAGTCAGTTGACGCAGGCGTCAACATATCCATCGAGTCTGTAAAAACGAGTCCAAAGTTCATTGTAAACCCCGATGAAGGTAATTCATCTGTTGATGTATTTGATTCAAATTTCAATGAAATAAAGGATTCTTCTTTTGAGTACATTCCTGTCTCTATTTCATCTACTGAATCTGCTCTAAAATCTGATAATCTTAATAATAACAATCAAGACTCCCCCTCTGATGAGGATGCCGACGAAACTCCCCCTGAAATCAGACATATGATCCAACAGGAGGAGAGTCGCCGAGCAAAACCACTTGACGAGGAAATTGAAACTGTGAACATTGGTGATGAAACCTCAATTCAGGAAATAAAGATTGGCAAAACTTTATCTCCTGAAGAACGCGAGGAATTGATCACTCTGCTTAAAGAATTCAAAGAAGTTTTTGCTTGGTCTTACGATGATATGCCAGGATTAAGTGAGGAAATCGTCCAGCACAGATTACCCTTAATCCTTGGTGCTAAGCCAAAGAAGCAAAAACTCCGAAAACTCAAAACAGAATGGGAGTTGAAAGTCTATGAAGAAGTGAAGAAATTGTTAGAAGTAAAATTCATCCAGGTGGTGGAATATCCTGAATGGCTCGCGAACATAGTACCGGTGCCCAAAAAGGACGGGAAAGTCAGAATGTGTGTTGATTTTAGAGATTTAAACAAAGCAAGTCCTAAGGATGACTTTCCTCTTCCAAGCATTGATCTCTTGGTAGATAACACTGCCGGGCATGCTCTTTTATCCTTTATGGACGGATTCTCGGGGTACAATCAGATTAAAATGGCACCTGAAGACATGTTGAAGACAGCATTCATTACTCAGTGGGGTACGTATTGCTACAGGGTGATGCCGTTCGGTTTGAAAAATGCTGGTGCTACGTATCAGAGAGCCGCTACAACTCTTCTTCATGATATGATTCACAAAGAGGTTGAGGTTTACGTTGATGACATGATCGTAAAGGGGAAGACTCGGCCTGAGCACACTGTTGCACTGAGAAAGTTCTTTGAGCGAATCAGGAAGTATCAGCTCCGTCTGAACCCGAGTAAATGTGTATTTGGCGTTACGTCAGGGAAACTCTTGGGGTTTATGGTTAGTGAAAGGGGGATCGAAGTGGACCCGCAAAAGATTAAGGCGATTCAAGAAATGCAGCCGCCGAAGACAGAAAGGCAGATCAGAGGTTTCCTTGGCAAAGTTCAGTATCTGAGACGGTTCATAGCACATCTGACGATGACGTGTGAACCCATCTTCAAGCTTCTGAAGAAGAATTCCTCGAAGAAATGGAATGAAGAATGTCAGGAGGCCTTTGAAAAAGTTAAGCGGTGCTTATCTCTACCTCCTGTTCTATCACCTGTCATTCCAGGTCAGCCGTTGTTGTTATACTTGTCTATCACAGATACAGCGATGGGTTGCATGCTTGCTCAGCAGGATTTTGAGTCTAAGAAAGAAAGGCCCATTTACTACATCAGCAAGAAGATGCTAGAGTATGAATTAAAATACACTGTTTTGGAGAAGACTTGTCTCGCTTTAGTTTGGGCAACCCAGAGGCTTAGACATTATTTGCTTTCAAACAAGGTTCTTTTGCTTTCGCGAATGGACCCTCTAAAGTACTTGTTTGAGAAGCCTGTCCTTACAGGAAGGACTGCAAGGTGGTTATTGTTGTTGTCTGAGTTCGACATCACTTATGTCACTCAGAAATCAGTTAAGGGGCGGGTTATAGCTGAACAATTGGCTGATGCTCCAGTTGAGGAGAATACTGTTCTAAAAGCCGAATTCCCTGATGAAGAAATTATGGATATCGAAGAAGAAGAGGTTCTCAGCACCAAGTGGTTAATGTACTTTGATGGAGCCGTAAACAGCCGTGGTCAAGGAGTGGGTGCAGTCTTGGTCTCTCCGAAGAAAGAATACATTCCTATCTCGATTAAGTTGCAGTTTGAGTGCACCAATAATATGGCAGAGTATGAAGCCTGTATTGCCGGACTTGAAGCAGCTTTAGCTTTGCAGATTCAAGATATTGATGTGTTCGGGGATTCCATCCTGATCATTTACCAGATTAATGGGCAATGGAAAACTCGAGAAGATAGATTGATCCCTTATAATATGTATTTGGAATCTCTAGTCCAGAAATTCAAGAGCGTCACATTTACTCACTTGTCAAGGACCAGAAATCATTTTGCTGATGCTTTGGCTACTTTGGCCTCGATGTTAGATATCTCTGCTACAATGGAAGTTCAACCGCTGGCCATCAGACTGCAATGGGCTCCTGCGCACGTAAATGCTATAGAGATTTCAGCTAGATGTCCAGATGGGAAACCTTGGTACACAGATATCAGAAACCTCATTTCAGGCAAGGGTCATCCTCCAGAAGCTTCAAGCAAAGAAAGGAAAACTCTTCAGAAGTTAGCTGCTAATTTCATCATTTGCGGTGAAGAGCTGTATAGAAGGTCATTTGATGGCATACAACTCCTTTGTGTTGATGAAGATAAAGCTGCAGAGCTTATTGAGCAGACTCATGAGGGTGTTTGTGGACCTCATATGAACGGGAAGATGCTATCTAGAAAGATCCTTAGACTTGGATTCTATTGGCCTACGATGGAAGCAGACTGCTTCGCATTTGTAAAGAAATGCCATAAGTGTCAAGTCTATGCGAATCTTATTCATGTTCCTCCTTCAGAGTTGCACTCCCTGACTTCGCCATGGCCGTTTTCAGTATGGGGAATAGACATCATTGGGAAGATCTATCCGAGATCCTCGAGCGGACATGAGTACATTCTGGTGGCTATTGATTATTTCACAAAGTGGATAGAGGCTGCATCTTATGCTTCCATCACTTCGAACACAGTTGCGAAGTTCATCCGTACCAATATAATTTGCAGATACGGAGTACCTCACGAGTTGATTTCAGATAATGGATCACATTTTAAGAAAGAGGTGTTACACCTGTGTGAAGAGTTCAAGATAAGGCATCACAAGTCGTCCCCTTACAGGCCGCAGACGAATGGAGCCGTTGAAGCAGCAAATAAGAACATCAAAGTCATTATCAGTAAGATGACTGAGACATATAAGGACTGGTCGAACAAACTCCCTCATGCCTTATGGGCATATAGGACATCGATCAGGTCTTCAACAGGTGTAACTCCGTATTCTCTGGTGTACGGAATGGAAGCTGTTCTCCCTGTTGAGTTAAGAATTCCCTCTTTGAGAGTGATGATGGAGGCCAGCCTGCCAGAGTCAGAATGGGCAAAGGCCAGGCACGAAGAGCTGCAGATGATAGATGAGAAGAGGCTGAGAGCCTTGTATCATGTCCAGGGATATCAGAGACGGATTGAGAGAGCTTTCAATAAGAAGGTTCGTGTCCGGCATTTGAAGCCTGGAGATCTTGTATTGAAGTCCTACAGGGCACCGGTATTTGACCCAAGAGGAAAGTTCAGGCCGAACTGGTCTGGTCCTTACATTGTTGATGAAGTCCTGCCTGGAAAAGCCGTAAGACTCCTCAATGAGAATGGAGAAAAATTAAATGAGCCTACAAACCTGGATCAATTAAAAAAATATTATGCTTAAGTACACCAGGAGGCCATCCTTGGACGATTTGAGCTTCAAGCCAATACCCAAATGTTCTAAACTATTTGCAAACCCTTTGGGGCCTAGACAAGAAACCCCTTTCCGCTAAAAGAACCTGTGAGCCGAAAGCAAAATCAAAATTTCTTTGTTAAACTTAAACCAGGGGCATCTTTTATGACTTTCGTCATAAAAGATTTTAAACCCGAACTACGCGTGACCTGATTCCCAATTTCTTTGGGGATACGTAGGCAGTCTGGAGGATCCAGATTCGGTCCAGATACATGCAAACATACCAAAGTCTAACCGGTTTGAACCTAAGCCCACCCGAAAGTCCTTCTGGTGTACTCAGGCCCAGGTTTGTAGAGAAACAGAAAGAAAGAAAAATGATGGAGTCTTAGACCCGCTAGACTGAAAACCCACAAGGGCGGTCTAGGCAAAAGTTAGGGTCATTCACCCGCTAAGCTGAAAATCCGAAAGGGCGGCTTAGGCAAAAATCAGGGTGCTGAGCCTGCTGGATGGAAAATCTGCAAGGGCAGACAGTCCAGGCAAAAATTAAGGCATGCGGTCCGCCGAATCGAAAACCTGAAAAGGCGATTTGGTCATGGCAGTGACTTCATGAGGAGATGGCAGAGCTTTAAAAGCCGGCTTAACTTTTCGCTTCTTTGGCCTTCTCAAAGTCTAAGTAAGCGCCATCAAGACTTCTTCTGATACTCTTTGAGTTAGAGAGGTTGAAACCGAGCAATCTAAAGGGACAATAGCCATGACAAAAATACCAAAAGGGGGGTTGAAGCACTTTTAAGCGCGGTATTCAAAAGATTCCAAGAGTGGTTGACTTTTACCATTTAAAAAAAAAAAATAAAATAAAATAAAAATCTTATCAGACTAAGAAGCAGATTTCAGTCTATCTTGGTATTTGGGTATTTGAGTCAGGTGTCCGTCAATGTCCTCGTTCGTTGTTCGTCAAAGTCTTTCCTTTGTCGAGTCGAGGTCAATTCTTCGGAGTCCTGTTTAGTTAAAATTCCTCCCCAAGCCGGGGTGGCAAAAAAAAGACAGGAGGGAAAGCAGAGCTCTCAGAGAAGCAGAGAATTTATGGCTCCTGTGAGCAAGTGTATAGTAGAGCAGAATTCAGAGGTTGATAGGCTTTTAGCCCAGTTCCAGCGTTAGCAGATGGCAGTAATGAAGCAAGATTTTGAGCAGAACCATGTTCTTGTGCTTTTGAGGAGCTTTATAAGCCCAGGTGTTCATCAGAAAAGTTTGTAACCCCAAGTGTACATTAATGAAAGCCTTTGGCCTGTTTTCTTGTGTTGCTCTCCAAATGAATTTTGTTATGGAAGTAATCATACTAGGGGCATCTTTTATGACTCACATCATAAAAGATGTCAAATGCATTGATATTTGAAATGGGCATTCTCCTCAAATAGAGACTAGAGAAGTTTGAGCATGCTCTTTTCGTTCAAGCTCTCCCGTCGAGTTGTTTTCTTTTAGAATAAGATTTTCAAAAAAAAATAAAAGATAAAAAAAATCTTATCCTCAGCAAAAAAAGAGCCTTTTGAGTGATTAGCGTACTTGTTTAATTCTTACTGTCGAGTATTTGGTTAGTGTTGTTTTGGTAAAGCTTCAATCTCTAAAAATAAAAATAAAAATAAGAGTGACTCTTTGAGCGTGGCATCTGGGACTCTTTAAGAGTCCGCAGTGTGTCCCTGCCTAACAGGTTAGGAGTCGGGCGTATCTGCGTGGAGGTTTGTATGGATCCATGTTGCATGATGGGCATACAAGCCTGGATTTATATGGAACCGTGTTACATCACGGGCGTGTAAATCTGGGGTCTTGCGAGATAATTTAGCAATTCCTTTTGTGATTTGAGACTCTTTGAGTAGTTGAGGCCCTTTGAGTGTTACAGACTCTTCGGGTAGTTGAGACTCTTTGAGTATAAATGTTTTTGTGTCGATTTGAGACTCTTTGAGTAGTTGAGGCCCTTTGAGTATTACAGACTCATCGGGTAGTTGAGACTCTTTGAGTATAAATGTTTTGTGTTGATTTGAGACTCTTTGAGTAGTTGAGGCCCTTTGAGTGTTACAGACTCTTCGGGTATTTGAGACTCTTTGAGTATAAATGCTTTTGTGTTGATTTGAGACTCTTTGAGTAGTTGAGACCCTTCGAGTGTTACAGACTCTTCGGGTAGTTGAGGCTCTTTGAGTATAAATGTTTTTTTTTGTGTGTTTGAGACTCTTTGAGTAGTTGAGACCCTTTGAGTGTTACAGACTCTTCGGGTAATTGAGGCTCTTTGAGTATAAATATTTCTGTGTGTGTTTGAAGCTCTCTGAGTGTTACAGACTCTCTGAGTGTTTGATTTGAGACTCCATGAGTATTACATACTCTTTGAGTAATTTGGTTTGATATTCTTTGAAGGATTGATTTACGTCTACATCGATAATGGTTCGCTTTCTTTGAGGTAAGTTCATTGGGTTCGTTTTCTTAAAAGCTTCGTTTTAAAAGAGTGTTTGTGTCTGCTTTAATAGAGTCTTTGCATTTTGATTTAGATAGTTGAGTCGTGAGTATCAGAGAGAGGCTATCTCATTGAGATATCGTGATTGCCGAGTTAAGGGTCGGTGAGAGGTTATCTCCCTTTTGCTTACAGTCTTTGAGTCTCGTAGTGTTATTTCGTAGTCTTACCTTTCTTTAGAACCCGAAAACCCAAAAATTTGCTTTGCTTTCGGGTCAGCCAAAATGTGTTGTCTGTTCAGCTTTGGCATTCGCGCGTTACACACGCTCTGCCAAAGAGGGGCATCTGTAGACACCCCATTTTGACCGAACCCTAACAGAGTCGTTAGGGTAGAAACCCTGTTAAATTAGTGTTTTAATGTCCCAAATTTGTTCCTAGAATAGGTTAAGGTCTCATTTAGGTCCCCGTAAATTTTTGTCCGAATCCGTCGCGGTTTGCCTAGCAAACGGACGATGTTTGTAGAGTAGTGTAGTGTAGGAATAAGGGTGGCGATTCAGCCAGGAGCGGGGGTGTGCAGGAATTTAGGAAACCAGTTCAAATTTTCTATAAGGGGTTGTCCAGGCAGAAGCAGGGGTATGCGGATTAGTGTGTAGCATAATTAGGGGGTGTTTTATCCTGAAGCAGGGCAATTTCGTAATTTGCAAAGATGCTTTTCTTCCCCTCCAAGTCACCATTAAGGCCTAAGCTAGGTTAGTGAGAGCTTTAGGACTAGAATTAGCCAGGGGGGGATCCTATGTAGATTAGGCTTCCTTTGATCCCAGCCCTTAAACAAAAGCTGATTTGAAGGGCTAGGATCAAGGGGAGGGAGATATTTTCCATAAAATTTTCCCCCTCCGCCATTGCCCGAGGCCCCCCCCTGTAAGTTAGAAGATGTACAAAATGCATTGATGGGGGCTGTCCAAGGGAGAGGAAAGGGGGGGCAGAATATATCACCTTTTCTGGACCATTTCTTTCCTGGGCCCCCCCTGAGGGAGAAGGGAGTAGTCATAAATATGCATAGAGGGGGGTTGTCCCGGGGGAAAAGGGATCGAATTTATCATTACCCTATATAGGCTTAACGAATTAGGGTTGAGAAGAGGATTTTCTTTTTTCGTTCGGAAGCAAAAAAGAAAAACCAGAGAGAAAAGAGAGAGAGAGAGAGAGGAAGAGGAAGAAGGAGGCAACCACTCCCATCCCCACTTCCCCTAATATCCAAACCCGCCTCCGACCACCATCTCCGGCCTCCTCATCCTCGCACCCACCACCACTCTCACCGTCCTCCTCCCCCTCTGCAAACCCCTAATCCGAACCCCATCTCCGGCCGGAGCTCCACCCTCATCCCATCACCATTTTCTTCTTTTTCTTCCTCCACCGGTCAGCACCACCACCCTTTTCTTCTCTTCTTCAGCCACTTCTTTCTCTCTAGACCCACCACTGTGTTTTTGACGCAAACCTTTTTTTTTTTAGTTTCAATCCCCCATTGATTCCGGCTAGAATCTCGCCGGAATCCGACAGACCCGCCTAAACCTTCTTCCCATCTATCATTATCAAACCCTCTCAAGCTTCTTATCCACCATCTTCTCCAAACCCACCTCGTTCGACCGAATCTGCGCCACCATCTCCTCCTCCTCCTTCTTCTTCTTCTTCCCCACCTCCGACCGCCGGCCATCTCCTCTTTTTCCGCCTCCAATCACTATTCATCCCCTCTGCACCTCCCATCTTCACAGCCCCTCTTCTCATTTCTTATAACCCCGATTTTGCTCCTTTCCCTCTTATTCTCCGGTGGGATTTTCGTCAGAATCCAGCCATAACCATTAAATCCGGTCCTCCATCCTCCAAACACCCGAACCCATCTCAGCCACCTCCCATCTTCTCCTTCATTTTTCCCTTTTCTCCTCTGCAAAACCCTAACCCCTCTTCAAACCCATCTCATTTTCTACCCAAAATCCCCATTTGAAACCCACCACCACCTCCATTGAAGCCCCTTTAAAACCCACGTAGAAACCCCATTTTCACACCACCCGTAGCCATCAAAACCCACCTCTGCAATTTCCTTCTCCGGCAACTCTGCCGGAATCCAGCACCGGCACTTTTTCTTCACCCAATCTAACCCCTTCTCCTAACAGCCACCTCCTCCCACCACCATTACCACCACTGCCATCATCAAACCCCCATTTTCACTTGCAGAGAAGAGATAGAACAGTTCAGATCCATCATCTGCTTGTAAATTGAGACAGAATTCTAACTCGGAATTTCACGTTGGAGGAAGCTTGGCGTAGAATCACAAAGGTCCGAACCAAAATTGTCATGTAAGCGAGACTCAGGTAACATCTCTAACTATTCTTTACATCATTGAATTGTATGTGACTGTGCTATAATTTTCTTTTTCTTCTTAAATGGCAAGTAGTTCCCTGATGAGATAAATGCTTATTTTATAGGTTCGATCGAGATGACATATGTCATTAAAGTAATGGAGTTTTGATATTTACAGATTCATTAACCTGCTACTGTGTGATTAGCTCATGAGTGTTGAGGATAGTACCATATTTTGAGTTGAAAATATCTCTGGTACAGATTGTTTGGCATATATATATATATTTTTTAAGATGTAGTCTGTTGAAGTCTAGCATAAGCTAGTAAGATGTCGAGACAAAATTTTTTTTTTATGAATCTCCTTTCTATCTGTGTTGATTGTGACTAATACAAATTGATTATATTTGAGGTGTTCACCTGCAATGTCCATAGAAATATAATCTCGTGATTTTTTTTTTATATATCTGTTAGCTGTTGAGAGATTATGATTTTTGCTTTGGTGTAAAATAGAATGAGGTGTTATATGTAGTTTTTCTTAAACGTAAGGAGCTAGGGGTTCTAGTTGTGTGGTTATTTGGATTGGTACGTGATTGTGTGACCTGGAATGAGTGTAGAACAGGAAGGTCATTTCGAATTATTAGGAGCATTGATCAAGCAGTGTTAGCATAAGGGTTTTCAAATCCATCAACTGTTGGAAAGGAGTTTAGATAAATGAATAATCTTTTTCATATTTCTAAAGTTGAAGGGAATCTGTTCCTTCCATTGGACCTTGATGTCCGAAAGATTATTGTGTGCTGATGACAATTCTTCTATATTAGCTCTTACTATCTTGAGAGGCTACTCTTCTCATCGAAGAATCACTTCGAGCAAGAGTCCCCGCTTGATCAATGAAGCGCAGAAAGTTTATATCTCTTTGTCATAAGTCGAAATGCTATTTGTTGGGGTTATAATGTGATCATTCTTTGGATAATTGCATGAGTTTATGTTCCCTACCAATGAGAATCTGTATAAAATTGATGCAATAATTCGAGTGGGATATCATCTGATGATAATAATCGTGGTTGTCTCAATTGTTTAACTATTGTCTTAGTAGTTTGGAGGGTGAAGATGAATTTGTGGATGATAATCATATAGTTGCTGTTCTATAGTATGCAGCTGATGTTTTGCAGATTATATCCTTTGTAGTTGTGATTTTTTTTATTTTTTATTTTATTATTATTATTATTTTTTATTTTTTTAAGAACCCTTCTCTGGGCAATGATAAGGTTACTTGGAGCCCGTCTTTATGTTTTGTGGCTCACCGCTTCGCACTTGGATCTGCACAAGTTGATGTCCCCTGTAGGCACTAAAATTTTTACTAATTGGAATTATCATAATCTTTTGATATTTCTAATACTCTTCTTATCTTAAGCATTGAGTTAGGTTCTGAAGACAATAATGAATGAACTGTTCAGGTAAGACTATCTTGAGGCCTATCATACTTGTATTTATTTAAATAAATTGTTTAAGTGGAGAAGGAAATCAGATGACTACTCTATTCGATGTTATCGACATGAGTACTGTCTGATTTCAAGGCGGTTTGTAGAAATATTATATGTGTATTGAAATCAGATGATTACTTTGGCATCATCTGATTTCGTTGGAGTCCCCGTATTGGGGTTTGTGGTTGGCTTTGAAGTGTTTAATATCATTTTTTTTTTTACTTCATTAGGCTACCCAGCGGCTGGTCTGGGCTAATTAATGTTGTTTACCATTTTATGATTGATATTCTTACAGATTGTGCACTCTTTAGTTGTAAATCATACTTTGCGGATATTTGTTTTGTTTTTATATTAATTGATTGGAAATTTGAGATTATCTGGTATCCTTTTTCCTCTTTCTTTGGGTAGACTAGCACAGTCTTTTAGATTTTTGTTAGATTTCTTTAGATACTATAACCGGTACTAGGAGACATACTCTGTCTCGTTAGGCAATCCTCCTTTGGAGGCAAGCCTCTTTTTTTTAGTTTAACCTCAGGGAGGTTGCTTTGATTTTGATAAATGGTGTACCTATAGGAGGCATGCCTTGCCTCATTTAGAGAGCCTTTGAATCATTCGTTTGTGTGGTGATATTATCGGGGGAGTCTTTGACTCATTTGATCTTTATTGATGTTATTAGGGAGTCATCTGTCTTGGCTTTGTAAGTAGTTAGCCTTTGGAAGGCCTGCTTGGCCTTATTTGTAGTTTCCTCTCAATTAGTTGTCTTAGCCTCGCTTCCCCCTTGCAAGGGCAATGATAATGTTACTTGGAGCCCATCTTTGTGTGTGTCTGGGAGACCCGCTCGATCTCATTCTCTCGTTAGTCCTCCTCTTTGTGTGTCGTTTGATTTTGGGAGAACACCCTACTCGGCTTGGCAGCATACCCCTACCCTTATGGGTATTGGGTTGCACATTTGTTGCACCCTACGGCTAGGTAGCTGTCCGGCCCGGCTGGGTGTTTCACCTTTGCCAAATATGCACAAGGTCTCTTATTCCTTTTAGACCCGCCCGGTCTCATTCTCTTGCTAAACCTCCTCTTTGTGCGCCGTTTGGTTTTGGGAGAACATCCTACTCGGCTTGGCTTCATACCCCTACCCTTATGGGTATTGGGTCGCACATTTGTTGCACCCTAGGGCTAGGTAGCTGTCCGGCCCGGTTGGGTGTTTTACCTTTGCCAAATATGCACAGGGTCTCTTATTCCTTTTTACGTCATTTGTGTCTCGGAGACAAGCCTTGTCTCCTGTAGAGAGTTTCCCCTTTAGGAGGCTTACCTAGCCTCATGTTAGAATAACCCTTCCTCCTGGCGAGTCTTTGACTCATTTTTACCCCTTTCTTGGTAGTGTTTTTAGTGAGTCTCTGACTCATTTGTGCTTTTTTTTTAGTGTGTTAGTTAGTAGTTCGCCTTTAGATTTGTTGTCATTCATCCTTGTTTGAGACTAACTCAGTCATATAGAGCCTTCCCTGCTTGGGATCTTAGATTGTTTTCTCTGTTCTTGGGACACTTCTTTACGTGTTGTGGTTTGTCTCTTTGAGACGCTAGTTGCTTATCCGGGTTTCCCCTTTTGCTTTAGGGCTTTGCCCTAGTTTGTGGTATTACTTGCGTGTTCCCTTTAAGATTGAAAACATTTAAAGGTCCTGAGCAGTGGAAAAGCTTTAAAATCCAAAACCATTAGAAATTTAAAACTCAAAAACATTTGAAATCTTTAAAAATATCAAAAACATTTAAAAATATAAAAAACCTTAAAAAAAATATAAAGTGTTGAGTGTTTCTTTTAGAAGCGTAGTTTGAGAGTTCGTTTCGAACTACGTTGGCTTGATCCTCTTCCACGAGGTACGTAGTGCAGCTTGGGATCTTCATCCCAAGTCCAGCCAAACTTTGTAAATAAAAAATGCTTTAACCCTTCAACTTTAAAACCTTGTTTTAACAAAAATCTTCCTCTAGAGTTAGGAGTTTGTCCTAAATAGAGAGTTTTAGAGTTAGGAGTTCGTCTTTGATTTGTTGTGTGCTTGTTTGTGTTTGTTTTAGAGTTAGGGGTTTGTCCTAGCTAGGAGTGCCTCCGTCCGGTTAGTTGGCGATTCACATCGCCGACTGATGACTAGGTCTTGGATACGTTAGCAATCCTATTGATTTTCTTAGGGCATACAGCCTAGTTACACGTAGGTTGTAGGAACCACCTGCATTAGCTTAAGGCTAACTTGCATTTAGTTAGGGCATATAGGGTGTCATAAAATCTACAATTCACTGGAATTTAAATAATCGTTCAAGAAGCTTTAATAATTAGTCCGGTCTTTTAGATCGAGTCTAAGATAGAGGTCTAGGTGTCTAAGGCATCCTAGCTTAGAATAGACGCGAAGAACTACGTTGCCTTGATTCTCGTGGAGGCGGGGATACGTAGGCTTCTTTGGATGAATACCAGACCATCCGAGGACTCGGGCTTAATCATTTAGAGTCTTAGGATTTGTTGTGTTGTTATATTGTGTATTTTGTTGTGTTTTCTTACTTTCTTGTGCAGACCCTATACCTTTAGCTGTAGCATGCATGCGTTCGTCCACCAGAACTTAGACACCTGTTAGGCCTGTCACTCATAACCTAGTTGTCATTAGGTGACATTTATTTCGGTTCTTTTGTGTGTGCTTATTTTCATCTCCGAGACATGCATGATTAGATAGACGTTTTCTCGGAGAGGTGTGTTCCCATTTCATATGATTTTCGCCCAAAACTCTTCGAGGTTAATAATAAATGGCATAAGAGACCAAGTGTTCGCACTCGGGCGAATTGGGGGCGCTCTTCGGACCTTCTCCATTCGTCATCAGGCACGGACCTTCTGTATCTCTGGTTATCCATTGCAAACAGAGCATTTGTTTTGGTTCCATGGCGTGTCCATGGATGGCGACTCTGAGTTATATTTTCAGATATATCTTGGTTTCGAGCTCTGGCTCCGGATCAGGATGTATCTTTCTTTTTATGTCGCCACTCATGCTATGCTGTGAGGGTGGCATCCGTTTCGAGAGTTCCCTGGCAGAGCTCTCCTTCACATTGTGGAGATCTTAGAGGATCGCAGGAGGGACCTCGCGTCCCTCGCCGCACTCGTCCTCGGATCGGGTTCCACAGAGTGCACCCGAAATTTAAAGTGGTTCGGTCTTCAAAACGCGAGGCCTACTCCACTCCACCAACCAAACCCGTTGATGGCTTCACTATATGATCTTCTTAACTTCGGTGCAGATTACAATTCCAATTGCTTTAACCTTGGTGGCAATCTTCACCACGGAGAGTGGGCTCCGCTTCTCCGAACACTCGCCCAATACAAACGTCTTGAATAAGAAAGAAAGAACAAACAAAAAATCCCTTACAAGGGTACACAATGTTTGTAGAAGATGTACAATTTGAGCCTAATGATCCAAATCCTAATCTTAGAGGATGAGAGGCATAAATAAGCTTGAATCACTCTTAGGATGTTCAAATAGAGTTTTAGAGTGTTAGGATAGATAATTGGGAAGGTGGGAATACCCATATATATAGAAAAACCAAATATGACCGTTTGAGGGGCATAGTCGTAATTCTGGCAAAGTTCCCAACGGTCACAAATTTCTTCCCGTTATAGTGTTCTCGGAGTTCCGAGAAATTCCTCGAAGTTCCGAGAATACACAAAGAAGTTGGAAAAAAGCTACTGGACCAAATCTCGGAGCTCCGAGGATTTCTCGGAGTTCCGAGCTCGGAGCTCGGAGCTCGAAGCTCTGAGAATTCTCTCGGAGTTCCGAGAAGCCTATGTCAAGCAGATTTTCAATTCTTGTTTTTGGGCTTCCAACTTTACACCAAGTTGGGATTGTTATTAGGGTTCCAAGGAGTTAGAACACCACAAGGACAATCACTTAAACATTTAGGGTGTGTGTTTATTTACTGAATTTATGCCTCTTAAAATCTAAAGCTAGGATTGGATCTTATACATTCTAAAAAAGACTTAAAATGGTCTTCACTTGCAATGCTTCAAGTCTTCATGAGTCTTGGATCTCCGATGTCTTTGGCCTTCCGAATGTGGTCCAATGAGAGCTTCTTGGCCTCAATCCAAGCAATCTTATATTGGCACAATTAAGATCTACAACTTAGACAAGCAAACACATTAGTGATCTTAAATCACTTGTGTATTGGAATCATCAAAATAAGATGGGAATGCCAAGGTGGGAACCATTGGGCTTACAAGTGTCAATCAGCTGTTGCATGGACAATTCTTGGCCTTTTATGAAAGAGTCCATGGATTCATCTGGATTATTCATTAAGCGAAGGAACAACGGACGATAATCCGGCACACAGGATGGCTTCACCAGAGGGCCATCCACAGGATATTCCAACAAGGCACACCATTCTTCAAAAGTGTGACACATTTCTTGGTTGCCAAAACGGAAGACATGATGATCGGGATCCCAACACTTTGATGTGGCATAGAGTAATCCCCAATCGAGCTTAATGGTTGCTATGTAGCCAAAGAGATTTTTCTCTTGCTCACTTATGGCATAGATGTGGGATTCCGTTAATGTACCACAGATCCAATCGAGAATTTTACGAGTAGACATAGTGCCTGTAAGCCAAGGGAAGGGATACAATAATGATCAAGATTATATGAACATGAGATTGGGACAAGTTCCTGCCAGTATAAAGAAAGTATGAAGACATGATTGAATCGTATGAATGAAAGACACCTGATCAAAAGATTAGATGAGATTACATAAGATTACTTTCAACGGGTAGATCAAGAATAACTAATCCTATGAGATCTTAGGAAAGATGGGACTTATATCCTAACCCCGAAGGGAAAGTTTTTTTAATCTTTTTACATTTTGACAAGGGTTACCTGAAGGCATCAATCCTAATCTTAATCTAACGGAGTGGAGAGAGGATCTCGACTCATGACTTTGTTTGTGTACCTAAGGACCGATCGTAGCCATTGGAAGATGGAGTACAGCCTAATCTAGACACAAATGGGTAGGATATCCTAAGCTAGGCTTACACACGTGATGCACGTGTGTTCGTATACTATATGCATGTGTGGGTTAATCTAGGGGTAAGGCCAAGAGTTCCCTTAGCGCGAATCCGTGCTCAATATACTGTACCAGTGTCCGGCGTATCAGTACGTGAACAAGAGATCCGTTTACGCACCATAAAGGTGCTAAGCTAAGGGTGGAATGCTTCTCTAGCACAGAGGCACCAAGTGATGAAATTCCAGTCAACCATGCTAGATAACACTCCGGGTTCCTAAAATAGGATGTGTGTGCATGTGAGATGCAAGGGTTTAGATGCAAGTGATGTAAGTGTGTGCAATAAGTTTGCGCAATCTATGATACCTTCAGGTTTTGCTAGATTAAGTTTGAGTATTATGTGATGAGAAAGTAAAGCAAACAAACTAATTTACTAAGCATATAAGAGATAGAGTTTTTTTGAGCCAGTTAAATTAAATTCAAATGAGTTATCATTTGAAGTTTTAATGAAGTTAGGTATTCCCCAGCAGAGTCGCCAAACTGTGGGACCAAATATGATATGTTTGAAAATGTCTAAAATACCCCCGAAGTGCAAGACTAAGAGAAAATCTTGAGAGATCTAAATTTAGCATGTTTCCCAAATCTTACGAAATTACTCCTAATCCATCAGCCGTACCCTCGAGATGGTTTTGGACATATGAGAAATGATTGAAATATCCATAAGATGATGAATATGTGGAAGCCCCATGAGTTTATAAAAATAGCAGCTTTTTCAAAATTTGTAAAATCACTCAAGATTTCTCAAATATAACTCGGGGGTCAAACGAGACACATCGGGAATGACCAAAATACCCCTGCAGTGCAAAATAGGCAAAAATGAGGGAAACCCTGAAAATTCTAAAAATAGCAGGTTTTTTTCATTTGCTTGGAAACTTGAACTTTCATCTTCCAAAGGCCAAAGGAACCCCCTAGAGACCTTCAGGATCGCGAATCAACTTCAAAACTCCCATAATGAAATGAAATCTACCCTAAAATGCATGGATGCCTAATCTGATGCTGAATACGGATTCAAAACTTGATGATACTATCAAATCTTTTGCCTTTTAAAGCGTAGCAAAATGGGGGTGTCTACAGACCCGTACCATAAGATAATCCAAACCGTCCATTAGATGGGCCACTGCCTACATAGGTTGTGCCCCAAAAATAATTTCCATAGGTTGATCTGAACCCTCCAATCTATAGAGGGTTATAGGTTGATGCAAAACCGTCCATGTGATGGAACACAACATCAATCAGTTGTGCCTGTAAAATCATTTCCATAGGTTGATCCTAGCCCTCCAATCGATAGAGGTTTCCATAATTGTTGTTCCTCTTCAGGTGCTCGGAATTCGTCAATATTTTGCAAGTGCTCGCATGAGTAATATAAAGTAGTTCTTTCATCATTGTCATATGTCTTTACCTCTTCTTGGTAGTTTTTTCCGTAATTGTCATAGACAGGTACCCGTGTCGGTACTTTTCGTATGTAGATTACGATTTTACCCTCAAATAATTTCTCTTAGAGATAGATGTTAGATATCAGCAAAGGGGTTAATGGTAAAAGAGTAATGCTAACGGGTAAATCCCAGATAAAAAGAAAAGAAATTTCATCATTGTCATATGTCTTTACCTCTTCTTGGTAGTTTTTTTCCGTAATTGTCATAGAAAGGTACCCTATGTCGGTACTTTTCGTATGTAGAGTACGATTTTACCCTCAAATAATTTCTCATAGAGAAAGATGTTAGATATCAGCAAAGGGGTTAATGGTATAAGAGTAATGTTGACGTGTAAATCCTAGATAAAAAGAAAAGAAATTTCTTTTTCCTCTTCCTATATAGTAGTAGATGGCAGAGAAAAATACAAAATTAGCAGTTCCACGTTGGTGAGATGGTCCAATAGGGAAGCTTTTTGCAACGGCTCAGTTTAGCATTCTTCTCTTAATTAAAATTTTGATTAATAGGAACCATTGAATGTTCCATGTTTAATGACTTTTAGGGAAAAAATCGGACAAAGACACGTGGCAGAGAGCCCGTAGAAGCCCCAGGCAAACATCCAACACGCAATACAAGAGAAGGGGCCGATGGTAGGCACCCAACCTTTCAGCCGACATGAAACCCTCAACCTACACGGCATCCAGGAGCCACGAGTCATCTCATTCTGCCCAATTGTTCATCACCCTGAATCTCTTAGAAAGAGAAACAATAGGGCTAGTCATGCCTTTTGCAATGCGACTAAACGATTCCTGCAACACCGATAAAAGCACCAACGCCAACAATGGCTAGGCAGACCATGTCATCTTTACGCTATGAGGCACATAACTCCAACTGTAGACACCCAATTTTGTCAATGATGTATTAGTGATAGGTGACGCGAGGAAGAACCTTATGACGAGTTCCGAAGCACCAGTCGTGTTTCTCTCAATCTCTCTTTAGGGTACCTAACGATGTTTTCAACCACCGAAAGCCTGTTTTAACACAACACCAACCCTTTTTCTGTAAACCAAAAGCCTCTCTACACAGCACCCGTCTTTTACGGCATAAACCGGTAAGTCCGTCTGCACACGGCACTCCCAATCGGTAGGTTAACCTAGGGTCCAAAACTCTCTTTTTAGCACCCAAAGGACACCCACTCTCTCGAAAGTGCCATTTTTTGGCTCATTCGAAAGCCCTGAACATAAGGAATCCAATGAACCTGACCGAGTGCAAATCGGAGTCCAATCGAAAGAGGTATGAACGATTGAACGTATCGATAAGAGACAAAAACCACATCCACCATAAGCCTGTTTAAACATAGCAAATGCCCTTTTTAGCGAACCCAAAGCCTGTCTACACAGTGCCCGCCATTTACAGCCTAAACCTGTAAGCCCGTCTACACACGGCATTCCCAATCGGCAGGTTAGATTTGGGTCCGAAACCTTCTTTTGGCATCCAAAGGACACCCAGTCTCCCGAAAGCACCCGATTTTGGGATCATTGGAAAACTCTGAACATAAGGAATCCAACGAACCTGACCGCATGTGAATCGGAGTCCAATTGGAAGAGATATTGATGATCGAACATATCGATAAGACACGAAAAACACTACAAAACAAAACAGAGAAGAGACGAACTATCGCGGGAACCGGGGACAACATTATCCACCTTTATGGGGATGATGTCATCCCAGACGAATTCCAATTCGTCCCAGACGAATTCCAATTCCTCCCAGACGAATTCTGGTTCGAGCCAGATATTTTTTACCCCTCCCCTATAAATAGGGGGTAAAGGTTAAACAAAAAAAACACTTATCCCTCTCTCTCTCTCTCTCTCTCCCCTCAGGTGTATACTCCTTGTTTCGGTGTATTTCTCATTTTTTCAAGCCCCAAATCCATGCAAAAAATCAGACAGAAATCCTAGTTAGCTTACTTTAGATGAGAGAAAGTAGAGAAACACTAGGTAGCTCATTTCGGACGTCGGCATCCCGCCGAAGGTTTAGAGTGTCTTTTCTTGTTTACGCCGTTGTTCTGCCGAATTTTGCAGAACTACGAGCTATTTTTCCATAGTAGCGTCGTTGTTCTGCTGAAATCTCAGTATACTCGGACGCATTTTCGGCTATACAGCGTCGTTGCGTCCCCGATTTCTCCGTAGCCTCGAAGGCCCCCTTTCAACTCAGCGCGATAGCACTGCCGAATTTCAGAGAACCCAACGCCCTATTATCAATATAGCACCGTGGTTCTGTCGAAATTTTGACAATCTCTGAAGTCTCATTCTTCCAACAAGCGCGGTTACGCTGCCCAACTCTCCAGTGGTAAGATCAGAAAACCTAAAAAATGTAATCCATTTACTTTTCTGTCATAAAGTAAGTTGCGAAATCAAGCTCTGCCGAAAGCAACTTACGATACAAACCTAAAAAATGTAATCCAATTACTTTTCTGTTGTAAAGTAAGTTGCGAAATCAGGCTCTTTCGAAAGCAACTTACGATACAAACCTAAAAAAAGTAATCCAGTTACTTTTCTCTTGGGTATTTACAAAACGGGTAGTGTGGGTTTCATCGCCTTGATGTCAAGCCCCTCTACCTACCTTTCACTAATTTTAGCACTTTATTGCTTTCTGTACTTTTATATTTGCAAAGTAAGATACGAAGTTGAGGTGTCAAAGAGACTTGTTTCGCAACGGCCGAGCGCTTGAGACATTATTCCCTCTAACTTGCTCTTTACTTTCTACAATTTACAGCTTTCTGCAGAGTAAAGTACGAGGTGGTGACATCATAGGATCTCGGGCGCACAAATTGCCCCCTGAACTTATGATATAAACCCCTCTGCTTTACTTTTACTTTCTATACAGTCATTTTCCGCTTGATTTAAGTTAACATGATCGTGAGTAGTTGCGAGTTCCTTTCGGAGCCGTAAACAGCTTACAACACCGATCAGGTTAATTATTGCTTATTTTCTTTTTCCTTAGTAAATTCACTCAATTTACATTCAGAATTAAGCATAATCTAAACAAGGGAAATAAAAATCAAATTATTCCATTTCAAATCCTTCCAAAATGCCAATCAAAGTTAAGAAACCGGATTAAGCCGGGTGAGAGGGGTGCTTAATACCTTCCTCAATTATAACCACAACCCTTACCTGTCTATCTGTAAGGACCATGCCTTAAGCAAACTGAGTAAAATATAAGGTTCTAGGCACAGAGCAAAGGAACCCCTGATTACTATTCTTCCAACGAAATTCGAGTCATTACTCATTTCCTTGGAAGAATAGACACGGGTCCTAGGCCCTAACCAAGGTGGCGACTCTGAGTTTCTCTAAACTTGCGAAGTTAGGACTACGATCCCTAGTCCACAAGCAGCGCAAATCAAATAACACCGCCTATGTAAAACCCGATTGTGGTGATCCCCTGTCTTCCTGCGCAAACACGGGAAAAAATCGGCTCCCACAGACTGGCGACTCTGCTGAGGATAATATAAACATGATAATCTCTCTCAAGCAGAGCCTGTTATAAAAATGAAAAGGTTGTAGCTCTAGATAGCTAAATTGGCATTTTTACAAGAATTTGAAATCAACTAATTTGATTTTTCCCCGTTCTTAGGGTTATCCTTAACCCGATATAGCCTTCAGGGGTATTAGCAAGGTGTGAACTTTTGCTTAAGTTGCGAACGCTCCAAACAGGTGAAAATAAAACAAGTGTTAGATTTACTTTCCAGTTCATATACACTTAATGCATCTTTTCTAGAGGGATTGCTTCTTGGAAAATTGCTAAGAGCCAATGCTCGCAATTGTTACAAAAATTGTTTGAGCCAATGCTCGTAATTAAATGACACAAAAATGCCCAGGGAGGCACCCTAGGTTTACCCTTTCTTTTAATTTTCACGCACACACCATGGGAGTTCATCACCCACTTGCATACCTATTTACCCGAGAGTGACTAGCCCTTGGAACGGATTCGGTTGTATTTTGGATTTCATCACCCGGATATGCTGGTCTCGCCTCCAAGCGCGGTGAAAGCACCACCTCTTTGCACGTCTCCCTTGTGGTGGCATTAAAATGAAGATGTATTAGCTTCACGTTGCACTAGATTACCTCCGGCAAGTGTTGTTATGCACATTGGCAAAAGGGACCTTGAAGCCTTCATCCCCTGCATAGCTCAGCATATTGTGCACTTAGATATTACCATGTCCTGTCTAAGGACATGTGAGCTTAGAGTTAGGTAAGCCTACCAGTTAGGGGTGGCCAACCGGTTCGGTTCTCGGTCCTTGGTTACTTTCTTTTCAGTTCTCGGTTCCCGGTTCCATGAACCGTAAGAACCGAACCGAACCGGACCGAACATAATCGGTTCGGTCCGGTCCGGTTCTCCGGTTCTAATGGCTAATTACTAATTGTTAATTATAATTTATAAAAAAATTTAATTAAAGTTATAATATAAGTTACTTTCTTATTATAAGAATAGTATTAACTATTACTTATTAATATTATAAGTAATTTATATTAATAAGTATATGTATAATAGAAATATAAAAATATTATATATATATATATATATTTAAAGTTCGGTTCCAGAACCGAACCAAGAACATTAGACCCAGAACCGAACCGAATAAGTTCGGTTCTTCATCAGTGGAACCGAACCGGACCCAAAGTATTTTTAAACAGTTCGGTTCCGGTTCGGCTCTTCGGTTCCGGTTCGGTTCTTCGGGTTTGGTTCGGTTCTGGCCACCCCTACTACCAGTTACTCTCGAGAGATGTGCACGCCATCTAAATAGGGATACACTAAACCCCCAGCCCACTTCGGGCATGCTGAGCGAGTCTAGAAAGGTGTCCCCGGGTTTTCCCAATTCTTTCTAGGGATGTCATTACCCTAGTCCGATGCGCACTCGGTCGCAGTTTTCATTTGACCCAAAATTAGAGGTTATGTCTAACCTTTAGTTTTGTCCAGAGTCATTTGACCCAAAATTAAAGTCTACCCTGTTCAAAACCATATAGTTTCTCCTTTCAAAGGTTACCTCTCCACACAGAGATATACCTTCCTTGACCCCTCTTGCGGTCAATAGCAGCAGAGCTCTGCCCAAAAATCCTTTCAAAGGTTACCTCTCCACACAAAGATAGACCTTCCTTGACCCCTCTTGTGGTCAATAGCGGCAGAGCTCTGCCCAAAAATCCTTTCAAAGGTTACCTCTCCACACAGAGACATACCTTCCTTGACCCCTCTTGCGGTCAATAGCGGCAGAGCTCTGCCCAAAAGTCCTTTCAAAGGTTACCTCTCCACACAGAGATAGACCTTCCTTGACCCTTCTTGCGGTCAATAGCGGTAAAGCTCTACCCAAAAATCCTTTCAAAGCTTACCTCTCCACACAGAGATAGACCTTCCTTGACCCCTCTTGCAGTCAATAGCGGCAGAGCTCTGCCCAAAAATCCTTTTCAAAGGTTACCTCTCCACACAAAGATATACCTTCCTTGACCCATCTTGCGGTCACTGGCGGCAGAGCTCTGCCCAATCCAACCCATCTTCTAATACGAAGATACTTTTGTCTAAACCGTGGTCACAGTACCTGAGCATCCCTCAAATTTCCAATTTGTCTTTCTAAAAGATAGATCCCTCTCCAAACCACTTTTGGTTCTATGGCAGCAAAGCCCTTCCGGTATGAAGATAACCCTATCATAACCTCTGCTACGGTCAAGCTACCTGAGCTCCACTCAATTTCAAATCAGTCTTACCAAAAGCTAGACTTTTTACAGCCTTAGTTAAGGTTTGTGACAGCAAACCTTGCCCAAATTCAACCCATCTTCTGGCACGGAGATTTCCTTAAACCGTTCATCGTGGTTGCTATTCCCGAGCCCTGCTCAAATCCTATTTAGTCTTTTCATAGGATTAGACTCATTTCCGACCATCCCATAACGACAAATAAAGACAAAACTCTGCCAAATTTGTCTTCGAATCCTCTCAATGGAATACCCATTTCTTGGTCCGTTACGTTCAAAATGTCAGGTTTCTGTAAATATATCTTCTCGTCAGAGGATATTCCCAGTCAAATCTTTGTCGTAACCCAAGTATCAGACCTCTGTCAGTGTATCATCATCAGATCAGGTTTAGATCTACATCTAAACCCTGTTTGAGTTCAGCCTCTAAGGGATGTCTCCCAATTTTCAAATCACCAGGGCAGACATTGCTCTCCATCCTTTTCTCTAGTTCAGGATCCATCCAAAAATTTGTAGAAAATTACAAAAAGAAAAAGAACTAACAAAATACCAAAAACAAATGTTTTACCCATCTTTTTTCATTTGATTTACCGTATTTTGGTTCTCTGTCTTCTGTGTAGATAGATCATGAACCATCTAAAAGAATTAGATGATTGGATCCACAACTTCTACAATGTCGAGAGTTTCGATTTCAGTCATTGGTTCACCAACCCCTTCGAGCAGTACTTTCCTTTACTTTCGTCCATCCAGGTTGATTGGAATCTCCTCCGAGCAGCCACCCAATTTTGGGACAAAGATAATCATATTTTTACCTAGAAGAAGTTTGCCCCACCTATGAGGAATTCTACACCCTACTAGGATTACCTGAGGATGGACCCACTGTCAGACCTATCGATAGGCCAGGATATGTCCGGCAAGTCATGAAGCACTTTTGCTTCCGAGGGCAAAACCCCTCGGACTTCATGACTTCAGAGGGAGTTCTTGTTAACCAGTTAATTGAGGCTTTTTCTCCAGCTCAAGATATCGATGATCTCACTTACCAAGCAGCTCGTCACAAGGCTCTCTTATTCTGTGTTTATGCTAAATATCTCACTAGACAGGAATCTGACGAAGCTTCCTTTCGCATTCTCAGCATACTAGATCAGGTCCCGACAAAGCAAATCCAGTGCCCATCATCTTAGCCGAAACTAGTGTACCTTCCCATCTGCAGGTAGAAAGTTTCTTATACTTGAAACCATTGCATCAAATAAGTCAAAAGCCTGGGCCCGAACCCAAGCCCGTTTAGAAAGGACTTCAAAACCACCTAGTTCTTCAATTCCTACTCCTCTTGTAGCAATTTTAGAACCTTCTAGTCCTTCAATCCCTCTCGCCATCATGGTTGAACCTTCATATCAATCCCAGATTATCCAAGAACTGCAACAGGCAGTAGCAGAACTCACTCAAAATCTTCTCCATCTCTCAGAGGAGAATATTGTGTTAAGATCCCCCTCAGGTTACAGTAAAACCTCCTGCACCACCGCAATCTATTCCTCTTCCTGTTCAAGAAACTGCACCAGCTCATCCCACTAATCAGTCCACAGCTCACCTTCAGGACCCGTTTTTGGGAGATAAGTATGCAGATGAGAATCACCCCTTTCCCAGATCCTGAAACAATGGGAAGATAAGTTTGCCAACGTCAACCAAGACCTCAGACTCATCAAAGTTCAGGGTTCGACTGGACTCTCTTTTGGAGAAGTCTCTTTATTTCCCGATGTACAATTTTCAGCTAGCTTCAAATGGCCTGACATTAGCAAGTATGATGGGATTGGTTCTCCTCATAACCATCTCACTGTATTCGAGAGTATGCTTCGGTCACAGGGTCTTTCCCCAGATCAGTTAGCCCTTGTGTTCCATATGTCCTTAAAAGGAGTAGCGCTGAAATGGCTCCTAAGTTTACCTGAAGTACCAACTATGGGTTGGGAACAAATCATGAATAAGTTCATTAAGCAGTTCTCCTACGAAGATGGCACTGAAACCTCTCATCGGGATCTTCAGACCACCAGACAAGAACCCATGGAATTCTTCTCCGATTTTGTGAAATGTTGGCGTTATAAGATAGCTCAGATGCTTAAGCGGCTCATTGAGGAAGAGCAGATCGATATGATGCAGCAGAACCTAACATTGTCTTTCCAGCGTCCCATGGCCATTCAGAGTTTCACCAGTCTCAGACACTTCATTGATACAAGCAACAAAATTGAGGACTCTCTAGCTCGTGGTTGGATTAGCAAAACTTCCCTTGACCCTAGAACCACTCAACCTAAGAAGCCTCCTGTGTCCAAAGAAGTCAATGAAGCCAAGCCGGCTCTAGAAATTTCTGAAACTCCATTTCTCTGGCAGCGAGGTAATGCTACTTCAGGACCTCCTGTTGTCAATAGGACACTTCGGGAATTCACTCCCTTACCGGCTACCCCCACCACCATCATGAAATTGCTTCTTCAAGCCAAGAAAATATTTCTACTTGCACCCCGTCTACCTCCTAACCCTCTACCCAGAACGTGGCACAACAGAGAATACATTGAGTACCATCTAGGTAAAGGGCACCAAACTGATAGATGTCTCGCTTTGAAACATGCTATCCAAGACCTTCTAGATAAAAAACAGTAGTTAACGTTTTAATTGGTAAGTTTATCCTTTCAAGGAATGTTTCTTTTTTTCGATTGGTAAACACTGGACTTTTTCTTTAAAACAGTAATGCTTCAAGGATTTGATTACGACCCTTAAGATTACTTAGCTTCATTGCCCCCAGTTTTGAGGATGTCACTTGAATTTGCTTGAACTTCAGTTGATCTTCTGTCTTGATACCGGCTGTAGCCTTCTTATAATGGTTCTCTTACCGTGACCGAGTCACCTCTTCGGGTTTTTTAACTTGGCGGACCGTGCTAGCCTTAACTTTTGCCTGAACCACCTTTCTAGGTTTCAATCCAGCAGGCTATCCCCTTAGCTTTTGCCTAAGCCGCCCTTTCGGGTTTTCAACTTAGCAGGGGAATGATCTTAAATTTTGCCTAGACCGCCCTTTCAGGTTTTCAGTCTAGCAGATCTTCAAACTCCATTCTTTTTCTTATTCATCATTTTTTTTCACTTTTTGTGTTTCGGGACCTAGATCAGTAGTTCTGAACACCAGAAGGACTTTATAGGTAGGATAGGGCTTTTCAAAGAATGGCTTAAGGCTCAACAAAGATTTCGATCGAACCTGTGAACAGGTTGCCTACATATCCCAAGATAGGAATCAGGTCGCGTGTAGTTCAGGGCGAATGCCCCTTAGTTTGAAGATAAATTGTTTGAAGGTTAATTGATTTTTTTCTTTTTTCTTTTCTTTCTGGAATAATTGACTTCTCTTCTTTTGGAACTTGTCCCCCTCTTTTTTTCTGAAAGGATTGGATTTCTTTTCTTTTTTGTTTTTTTGAATCGACCGAACTCGGTTTAACCGAGCTGCCTATGTACCCCAGTATAGGGATCAGGTCTTGCGTAGTTCGGGGCGAATGCCCCGAGTTTGATGGGTTTTCAGGAAAATTTGATTCAGGCTCGAAGGATTTGCAAACCGGTATTCTTTTGACATTGGGTTTTGATTTTGGGATTTAATCGGCCAAAGGAGGCCTTCCGATGTTCAGATTGGGAATCGATCTAGGTTACTAGAGTCCCTCTGGTACTGATTATTTATTATTTTTTTCTTTTTCTTTTTTTTTTCTTTTTTTTTTCAGAGTTTGACGGCATTTCAAGGTAAGAGATAATGGATCCTCTTCTTTCAAGATTCTAATATATGCTTTCGACTTTCATAGAACGAAACTTGTTCTTTGGCATCCTCCATCTATGAATTTGTAACTCTTGATATCTGATGACCACTTTTCAATGCTTGCTCTTGAACTTCTTATCTTGAATTTGTTGGCTTCATGTTATGAATTTGAGAACCAAGGTCATTGATTGGAAATATGAAAGTTGTTTCCACTCTATGCCCCTTGTATAGCATATATCTTCTCACTTTCTTCATTCTCTTTGAGATTTCTATCTATGTCTTGCCCCTGGTATCGGTTGTAGCTTTTCTAGACAATCTTCTTATTCTTGAAATAAGTTTATCAATTCTTCACACTCTTCAGAGGGTAATGTACTTTTAATCGGCATTCACTGAATCAAAGTTTCAGTGCCAGTGCTTACCACTTCAATTTCATCTTTGAAAGGCTGGGATTGGCACTCCTCCTCTTGTTCAAGTAGTTGCTGTGACTCAAGTGGAGTTTCCTCAATTTTGTCCTCATTTGAGGAGGGAGTCTTATTTTAAGATCAATAGCACACTTAAGAAACAGACACAAGTGAACTATTGGAATTGAAATTTTTATTTAAAGAAAAAGCTATTACATCTGACGACCTATCCTGAACATGCTCAGGATTCACAACTTTGAATAAAGAGAAAAGCAAAAGATAACTTGCCTGGACTATGCATTATCCTTGAACTGTAAAACCGGACTCAACAATTGTACTGACCATGATGACTGACTCAATCATAAAATAGTAAGTGACTAAAACTTTAACTGCTGCAACTGTTTGGCGTTGAAGGCTCGGCGAAGGCTAGTTCGTTCTGAATCATCATCATGGTTGATACTTTCAATTTTGGATTCCTCCTGTTCTACTGCAGCTAGACCTGAGCTTCTCAAACTTCGATGCGCCTCAGCCTTATCCGGCGATGGTGTGGCATGGTTCCACACAACATTTGGCGTTTGCTGGAATGATAGCTTGCGCTCGTCGATCAACTTCTGGATCACATGCCTCAGAGTTTTACACTGATCAGTACTATGCCCCGATCCTCGATGAAAATTGCAGTGCTCTTCCGCCCTCCATGTCCTGGGGAGCGGATTAGGAGGTTCCTTAATGCGAGGTAAATAGATATTGTCGGATTCCAATTCTTGCTGCAATATAACAGATGGTGGAAGCGGGAGGGGGCGAATTGCCCACCTGGCTTTTGCTGAGGTATAGGTCTTGGTTGATCATATTCGATTACCATAGGCTCCTGTGACCAGTTAACTCCCTTTTCCTTTTCTCTAAACCCTTTCAGGATACCAGATTGTGGGATAGGTAAATCAGTGAATTCTCTTTTAGGAGTTTCAGATGGTGACTCTTGGTCATATTCAAGAACTAAGGGCCCAACAAAATCTTGCTGGTGCTGGGAGACAGAGTTTCTAGTAACAACATCTTGGACTTTGGTATTTTTGCCAGCGAAATGTTCAGAATCTTGGGACTGACAATACCCGGTTTGCATTTGTTGCTTCATCTGATGAACTTCTTCTGTTAGCGTAGCCATTTGTCTAGAGAGATTCACAATTAGTTCTTCCGAACCCATAACCATGGAGAGGCTCGGATTTTTGCCCTTAGAAACAACAGTGGTTGGACCAAACTTCTCAGTAAGTTGAGCTTTGATGAATTGATTTTCTTCCTTCAATTCCTTCACCTGTTGGACGAGCTGGGCCAGGGTTTCTGTGACATGAAAGAGTTGAAAATTTTCCATAGAATCTGCCATAGGTAGGAAAAAGTGGATAGAGAGACTTCTAAAGAAAATGGGGAATTAGCTTCTTCACTGGCCACGAATAGATTCAAACCCAAGAAGCTTTCCTGGATTTTCAGCAGTGAACAATCCTAACATAGAAACAATAAACACGAGATGTAAGCTTGACATTCAGGGAATTTTTCCTTTCTATGATTGACATGATAATTATGATACGACTAAATAAGGAAAGGGAAGTAAAGTGATGGTTCCTCAAAACAAATAAACATAACAATGATGACATGATAGCACGTGGGGAATGCCCCTAGTTCAAGGATTATGAGAGTGAACTCTGAAGGACTTAGCAAAATAATCTTAAAAAAGGTAGCCCCTAGAGGAGGAAGAGACTAAGGGTACAAGCAAGATTGGATCATCTGGACCAGGCATGATCAGATCATGAGATTGCATAATCGAAAGATTGTGAGATTCTGCTCCTGCCAGTTAGGGGATGGCATGAAAATACGATCGAATCGTATGACAGAAGAACAAAAGACGCACGATCAAAAGATTAGATGAGATAGCATAAGATTGCTTTCAATGGATAGATCATGAATGACTAATCCTATGAGATCTTTGGAAATGATGGGATTTATATCCTAACTCCAGAGGGAAAGTTTTTTAATCTTCGCACATTTTAACAGTGTTACCTGAAGGCATCAACCCTAATCCTAATCTATCGGAGTGGAGAGAGAATCTCGACTCATGACTTTGTTCGTGTATCTAAGGACCGATCGTAGCCATTGGAAGATGGACTACGGCCTAATCTAGACATAAATGGGTAAGATATCCTAAACTAAGCTCACACACGTGATGCACATGTGTTCGTATACTACATGCATGTGTGGGTTAATCTAGGGGTAAGGCCAAGAGTTCCCTTAGCGCGAATCCATGTTCGATATACTGTACCAGTGTCCGGCGTATCAGTACGTGAACAAGAGATCCGTTTACGTACCATAAAGGTACTAGGCTAAGGGTGGAATGCTTCTCTAGCACAGAAGCACCAGGTGATAAAATCCCAGTCAACTATGCTAGATAACACTCCGGGTTCCTAAAATAGGACGTGTGTGCACGTGAGATGCAAGGGTTTAGATGCAAGTGATGTAAGTGTGTGCAATATGTTTGCGCAATCTATGATGCCTTCAGGTTTTGTTAGATTAAGTTCGAGTAAAATGTGATGAGAAAATAAAACAAGACAAACTAATCTAACAAGTATAGAGTTTTTATGAGCCAGTTAAATTAAATTCAAATGAATTAGCCCTTGGAATTGTAATGAAGTTAGGTGGTCCCCAGCAGAGTCGCCAAACTGTGGGACCCGATCCCGCGAGGGAGGTGGGGCGCGGGCCGCCACACTCTCTCTTGGTCTCTCGTACCCACGCGATTGGCGTGTGCTCTTTTATTATTGATTTTAATTCATCTTTTATGTGAACTTGGGACCACTAAGGCAATCCGAATTCCACACAAAAGAGACTGACAGAGTCGCCACCTAGATGTGGGATCTAGGACCCATAATTAACCAGAAATCTAGACTCGCTACCTGGTTACAAGAATGGAAGGTATGGGGATTTATCCACCACATGCACCATTCCTGTCCGATAATCGGTCTTCGATTCCAAAAGCTAACTCTTTTAAATTTATTTTAAATGGCTCTTTCAACTCTCTGTTAATGTGCTAACTACGGGACATGCATCCTATGATCTAATTTCAATGTGAATCCTAAATGTGTATCTTGATTTCTTAATTTGTCTGGATTCAATCTAAGTGAAAGTTCTCCTAAAATTCTAATTTCATGGAAAATCCTAAATGATTTGATTAAGCATTTACAAGAAAATTAATATACAAAACACCACAATTTGTTGTGGTGCCGACTCGCGGTTGGTATGCCATCAGACATCCAAGCTGCCTACGTACCCAAGTCTCACTGGGATCAGAGTCGACGTAGTTCGGTGCACCTAAGCTAAGCTACTTATGCCTAACTCAACTAAGACACCGACCTAGACGGGATTGACTGTTTCAACAGTTTTACGAGGAGTTATTTAATTCAAGTTGAGGATTTTATTATCCTAGGATTTCATCTAAGATGCTATATGATTCTTATCTAAATGCAAGTTATTCCTTAGACTAATGCAGGTTAGCCTACATCCTAGTTTACTAGGCTTGTCCTAGGGAAAGATTGGGCGACTAGTGTAACTAGACTTATGGTACGGTTGCTATCTATAGCAAGCGTCCGTGATGATGCTGAACTCCTAACTCTAGGACTCTCTAAAACCTAAGACTCCCTGAAACCTAGGACATGACCTGACACCAGTGTTCCTAAATTGGGCTCTAATGGTTCTTATGACGGAAACCGTGATCCAACGGTTCCGAAAGACATGAAGCAAATCGATTCAAGTTCTTGAGGTTAATTAATTTCAGATTTCAAGGATTTTCAGTTTCTGGACATTCAAGGATTACCAATGGTTCTAGGGTTCACCAATTTCGGCCCAGAATAGCATCCAAGGAAGGGAATCGTGCGCTCTTTCCTTGCGCAATTTGATACTTAGGTTATAGCATCTTATTGCCTGGCATATCTCAGGATTTCCGTGGACAGTAACCTCGGAGCCAACAACATGCTATAGCTTAAGTATTCAAATTGTCAAAGATCGGTTGCAATTGGGATACGATTATGGATGCACTGGTTATTTTTCCAGGAAAAGCTAAAGATCCTAAGATTTCTGTTTCAATGGATTAAGGAGCTAATATGTGACAGAGATTTAAGGTTCTTTAGAGATTTTTAGAAGAATTTCAATTAATTTCAATATTTTAATGGATTTTATCAATTTTAAACCATATGAGTGATTTTACAAGTGAAACCGTTGCAAACGAATTTGAAATGAGTTAAAACTTCTACAGCAGCAAGATATGATGAGATGTAGCTTACTGGAAGATTTTTACAGATTTTTACATTAAGCTCATATTTAATTTTGATTTAACAATTAATTGACCAGATTGCAAAAATAACACAGAAACTACTATAAATAGGAATCTCAATTCAATGAAATTTCTACAGTAACAAGATATAGGTAAAAATAGCATGCTGTGAGATTTTCATGAATTTTGGAAACCATTTACTATCAGTTTCGGATTTTTTTAATGTTCAGACAAGATTATGAATTAACAATACATCCCATATGAAACAAGATCTAAATCACTTGAAAATTTTACAGCAATTAGAAATATGGAATATAAGACTATTTTAAAAATTTTGGGAATTTTATCTGTGATATGATATTTGTAAAAATTCTCCCAAAATCTGATAATTTTCAAAGAAAGCATAAAATAATATACCAAAGCAATTCCAAAAATTCTCAAAAATTCATGGTAGAAGGTATCAGCATTATATTATTTTCCTACAAAATTTCATTAATTTTGGAATTCGTTTAGTATATATTTTATTTTTCTTCGTCGAAAAGATATTTTTGAAGAGTTTTCTATTTTTAAAATACGATTTTCGAGAAAATTACAATTCCGGAAAATGTCCTCCAACCTTGTTCTGATGTGATGAACACAAGAAAAATTTAAAATTCCAAAAAATAGATCATCCTGAGATGGCTATTTTTTCGAATTTCGTAATTACTCAGCCAATATTTTAAATAAAATACCACTCTTCACTCAAATTCTAAAAAATCGTTGATCCAATGTCCGATCCGATCCGGTAGTTATTTTACTCCATTTTAGTAGAACATTGTATCAAATTTCGAGACGAAACGGAATTGAAACACTCATGGAGATCATGATTTTTAGCACACACATATAATATCCAATTAAATTCAATTTAATGTTAAAAATCATGCAAAAATACATAAAAAATACCAAATAATCCCGAAAAAATCTGAGAATAGTGTACCAACCTATGATAGAGTTTTTTGCCGAATCCGAGAGCCGAAAAATCTGAAAATTCCGCCGACGCTTGATCCGACCTCGCTTTTATTCCTCTTTTTTTCTTTTCTGTTACTGTGCTTTTCTCACCGAGGATGGAGAGAGAGAGAGAGAGTTCAAAGGGAGAATGAGAGATATTGAGAGTTGGTGGGTGAGTGAGAGAGATAGGGAGTTTAAGAGCTTGACAAAGATAGAGAGTTTGAGAGTGATCTAGAGAGTGCAAGAGTAACAGAGAAATACAGAGAGGTGGAAGAGAGAGGCAAGGAAAGATCAAGAGTGAGATAGACAGAGAGGTGGAGAACAAGATTGAGAATGAGATGATGAGAGATACAGAGGGATAAAAAGTGAGATTGAGAGTGATATAATGAATGGTATGGAGGGAAATACTATGCTCTGTTTTTTTCTTTTTTTGACGTGAGAGAGTGAGAGATACAGTGAGATAGAGTTTACAGAGAGATACTCTGTTTTTTTTTAGAGAAAATGAGTATGAGGCCGAGAGATGGGAAAAACAAAGCGTATGAGAGAGGGAGAGGGACAGAGGGCTAGTGAGAACAAAGAGAAAGTTGAGAGGGGCTGAGAACGATAGAGATAAGACAATGGCAGAGAGCTATGCTCTGTTTTTCTTTTTCTTTTTCTTTTTTACTTTAAAAACTGAGCCGCTGCTATGAGGGGAAGATGAGAGGCATCGAGGAAGAGTGGGGAGAGTGAAACACAGGGGGAGATAGGGGGAGAGTAACCGAGGGAGATAGGGAGATGCAGACACTGGTACTCTGCTTTCACCGCCAACAGAGATCCAAGAAAGTTTTTTTTTTTTTTTTTGAAAAAAACAGAGACACGATTGGTGGGCCGGAAAGGGTGAGAGGGTGAGATGATGAGAAAAGAACAGAGGGAGTCCGCTGTTGGGATAGAAGATCCAGAATCGTGCTCTTTTCTCTCTTTTCTTCTCTTTTTCTTCTCTCACAGAGCTGAGCGAGAGAACAAGAGCTAAGAGAAGAGAAAGAAGCTCAGCGTGATCGAGCAAGTGCGTCCCCAGAACAGAGTGATAGAATCTCCTCCAAAACAGAGACCGAGCGAGAAAGAAGAAAAAGAAAAAACCTCTAAACAGATGGGGAGTTGCTGTTTTTAATCCCCCCCCTTCCCGATCGATGGAGAGAGATCACTAAAGAAGGATCCTCTCACTCTTATTTGAGGAAGTTTCCTCTTAAAAATTTTCCTTTTTTTCACGTTTTCTGCCTCGCTAAAAAAAACCATCACTCATGAAGAGAATATTCGACCATTATTTCTAGAAAGAGAAGATTTTTCCAAGAATATTCAATGACCAAGAGTAACTTTACACCATGCCTTTCTTAAAACATTTCCTTTTTCAAAATAATATCATAGGGAGCCCCCCAAACATTGCCGAATTTGATTATTATGTGGTGGAATTACAAACCGTGTGATCATCCCTATCATGCACGTGATTGAGGATATGGTGGGCCTCGCAGATCAGACCATTGAATTCTAATCATATTCAAAGTATAAAATAATAGGTCTCACCCAACCATAGCTCGATATGTAAATTGTAGGTCCCACACATCAGATTATGAAGTTCAAAATGATAGTGGCACCATCCATAAAAATTAATGATAGTGGCCCCGCAAATGATAATGGCCCTATCTTTAAACTTTTTATCATGGTGCCCCATTACAATTTATCCAAATGCTTTACAAATATGGTGATGGGCCCACACCATGTGGATCACATGGTGGGCTCCATCCCATGGCTTAAAAGACATGGGCACCTTCTTATAGAAATTAATGTTTTAATGTTAATTCTAAATAAAGCTGAAATGCATTTTCCATGGAAAAATGTATGGTTTCATTGTTTGACCCAAGTCTAAACAAAAATGCTCAATGCGGGCCCACCGAATGGGTCCAAACTCCCCCTTGTTTGGATTCTCATGAATAACCCTTCTCACCACTGAGTGGAAAAATGCGAAATATGATGGAAATGACTGAAAAGATTTAAAAATGTAAGAAGCGGACACAGGAATAGGAAACACTGAAAAACGGATAGCGAGACACTAACTTCTTTGTTGATTACAGCGGAGCAAAATGGGGGTGTCTACAACCAATTAAACCTAAACAAGTCTAACCCTTAATCAATCAATAAAAATAATGCATGCTACAAATTAGATTTTACTTTATGCATATATACTCTAACCCTTGTTCAATCAAACATAAACATAAGTGAACGGAAAGATTACCAAAGACCCAAGTGCAAAGAGAAGTAGAAGAGAAAGAATCCACAAGGCACAAGATTTATAGTGGTTCGGTCACGAATTGACCTACTCCACTCTTCCAAGTTTTCCTCCTTGGGATTCTTCACTAACCAATAAGATTCTTCAACGGGCGAATCTTAAAGCCGTACACCAACTCCTTCAACTTCCAAAGGATCACACCCTTTCGCACGAAGCCTTTCCGAGGACACCTTCCTCTTGCAATTAATTTACCTTTCTTTACGGGCCAAATCGGACACCCTCAAATATAGAATGAAGAAATAAAATGAAAGAACTCTCAATGCCTCTTGATAGGCTGATTACAACTTTGAAAGCTCACAAACTCTCCAAGAAATAGATACAAATGTAAAGCCTATGGAAATCCTCTTGATAGAATGTAGAAATAAAAGTTCAAAGAGGCTTAACCTTTCATGTAAAAGTTTAGATTCAAGAAGATAGATTTTGATCTTGCAAAAAAGTTGTTTAGAAAGGTTTAAATAGTGTATATATAGCCCACAAGGAAATATGACCGTTTGGGAGTAAAACTGTAAATTACAGGGTTGAAAAAGTCAACTTGTGAAAGCCTCAACGAACCTATTTCCATGTCGTGGCGGTTGACCGAGGCACGGCGGTCGTCCACCTTTATCGGGCTCCCTATTTGAATTTCAAATTTCATACTGGCGCGGTCGACCGGCCCTATGGCGGTCGCTCCCGCGAAGGCAATCTGTTTGAATAAAAATTCGGCCAAAAAAATACTATCGCGGTTGACCAGACCCATGGAGGTCGACCGTCCAAACCATACTGGAATGTTTCTGTCTGAAATAAAAACATATCCGCGCTCGCCCGGCTTACCTCGATCGACCGACCCGATAAATTTTGAGATGCCCTGGAATTCCAGTTAGCATCCCGTGGTCGCCCGACATAACCCGGTTGACCGGCCTTGAGTAAAATTCTATTTTTAACTTTAAAACCAGGGGCTTTTGGGCTATGGCCTTTGGGCTTAAATCCACGATTTTCAAACACATTTTTAGGTGTGTGTTGATGGTTTTCAAAGATGTAAAATGTTAAGTATGAAAACCATTTTGAAAACCTTTGGACAGTGGATTTTAAACATAAAATCAAGAGGACTCTGTTGACACCCCTATTTTGCTTCGCTTTAAAAATCAAAAGATTTGGTAGTGTCATCGAGTCTTGAGTCCGTATTCCGCATTAGATTAGGCATCCATGCATTTTAGGGTAGATTTCACCTCGTTATAGGAGTTTTGAAGTTGATCCGCGATCCTAAAGGTCTCTAGGGGGTTCCGTTGGCCTCCGGAAGATGTAAAATCAAGCTTTCAAGCAAGCGAAAAAACCTGCTATTTTTGGATTTTTAAGGTTTCCTTCATTTTCGCCCATTTTCACTACAGGGGTATTTTGGTCATTCCCGATGTATCCCGTTTGACCCCCGAGTTGTGTCTGAGAAATCTTGAGCGATTCCATGAATTTTGAAAAAGCTGTTATTTTTAGAATTTCTCAGGGTTTTTCCTAGTTTCACCAAATTCTATACCTCGGGGGTAATCTGGTCATTTCCAATATGTTTCATTTGACCTTTAGGGTGTATCTAAGGAATCTTAGATTATTTCATGAATTTTGAAAAGCTTGCTAAATTTAGAGTTTCTCAAGGGTTTCGCTTGACTTGGAAATTTTATGTGTCAAGGGCATTTTGGGTAATTTCAGGGGTACCAAATGATCTTGTTTGATATTGTTCACCAAAAGGACCCAACTTTAAAATTTTCTATTTTTGAAGTTTGATCATAAAGAATTTTCATTTTTAACTTTTTCCTTTAGGGGTGAACCAATTTAAGAGTATTTTGGTCACATTTGGATGTGTAATTGTCAAATAGGGGCATTTTGGTCCGAAAAATTATTTTCCCAAAAAAGATGGTTCGATCATATGTTAGGAATGCACCATAAATGTCAAATGGGTTGGGTCCGTATATAAAATGTTAAATTTATAAAGATTTTATTGAATGTTTACGGAAAAACCTGAAACCCATGTGAAATGGGCCATTGGGCTAAAGCCCGCAAGAATGGAGTCATTGTGGGTCGACCACCATCGTGGGTGCCCCACATGGCTGACCCACAGGAGTTGGCTGCCCCACCTAGATGATGTCATGGTGGTGACATCATATTGGTTAAAAGAAAAATAAAAAGAATAAAAAGAAAAGAAGAAAAGAAAGAAAAGAGGAATGATTGCTTAAAATGGGTTTTTCAAAGAAGCAATGTGGAATGAGAATAGTATGTCTTGTTTGACAAGAACTTAAGATTCGAATCAAATCCAATTTGGAAACAAGAAAGAAAGAAAGCAAGAGGAGAAAATTGGAAACTAGCCAAAGATGGGAGCTCTCACATTGGAAACTACTATTTCTCTCTTAACCATAGCTTTTTTTGTATAAAAATCAAAGCACACAACATAAAGGGGATCCAAAACAATCGAAATTCGTCCTTTTCTCTCCCCTCCCAAGAAAAAAAAGAAAAAAAAGAAAAGAAAAAAACCTCATCTCTCTCGAAGTGTGTTCATTCTCTCTCAAGGGTTCTTCACAAAAGGGATTCTTGAATTCCCTTTTCTTCTTCAACAAATCACACATCAAGGATCTTTGGGATGTTCTTTGGGTCTTCTTCATCGTACCAAAGGGTTGGACGAAGCGAATATCTCAGATTACCAACCCAAGAGACATGGATCGTGATCGACGGTAAGAATTTTCCTTCTTTGCGAATTAGAAAAGCATGCTAGGGTTTTATTTTTTTGAAAGATCAAATCTATGAGTTTTCTTTTAAAATTCCAGTATTTTATAACATAGATTATAGGCTTTTAAAATCTAAAATTTCGCCCAAAAATTAATTTTCCTCCACATAAATTTTGAATTTCTTTCTTTTCTTTTCAATATAGATTTAAATGGATTTTTCAAAGCAGGTGTTTGAAAAAATGATCTTTTTCAATAGGGTTCTTAAAATTCTAAAGCTACTGGAAATTATGATCTTTGACCTTGGTTTTACCGCCTCGGTTTCTGTTCTATTTTTCGAAAGTTAACCCAACAAAGGGTTATTTCTTGAAGAATAAAATGAAAAACGGGTCAAAACAAGTTCAAAATTCATGAAATTTTGTTTCCGAACCGACTTTTCGATTAATCCGATTATTAATTATTTTAAATTTTGGCCATTTTTAATAAATATCAAAAAGATTTAAAAATTGACGAAATTTTTCAGAATTAAAGCTTAATAATAAATTGAATTCTCGATTGAGAAAAACAGTTTCAAAAAAATATGGTCTTTACTATTTTGCAATCAACTCTCCGTTTTACGTGCCGTAATTCTTTTTCATTTTAAATTAATAAATTTTTGAAAATTTTCTTTACAAACCAGTAACTTAGGTTAATGGAATGTTAGAGAAAAATTTTCAATTGATTTTGCAAAGCTTTGATAAGGTTTTACAATTTATTTTAATAAATGGGTTTTAATTCCTAGGTAACAAATTGATCTCTTTTACTTAAAAATCGATTTTAGAGATGAGCTTTAATTTTTAGATTTTTAAATTTTGGCAAAAAATTCATATAATCTATTATATTTCTACTGGAATTTTTACTTGATTTTAGGATACCATTTAGTCTACCTTTTAATTAATTCATTGATTTTATCCGAATTTTGTGAGAATTTTAATTGGCATCAAATCTTAATAAAAAGCTTTGAAATTTTTACAATAGTCTAATACCATAATTATATCTATACTGTAAATGGTTTACTTGATTTGAGATTTATATGCTACGAGTTGATATGTTAGTTTTCATTCTGAACTAAATTTTAGAAATTCCGAAATTGATAGTAAAACTTGTTCAAAATTCATGAAACTCTTCTTGTAGTCTAAATTCATTCATATCTTGTTACTGAAAAAGTTTCAATGCATTTAGAGTTTGATTGCTTAGGGTTACTATGTGATCCTAGCAATCTGGTCATAATGATATTAAATCATAATTTAATAACATATTAACACAAAAATCAGTAAAAATAATAAAAAAAACCTAACTTTCCATCATGAATTCAATCCCTAACTTGTTTGAAACAAAAGCCTTAGGATTCATAGATACCCCATGAAAATTCACCATAGCGCAATAATTTACTAGCCGAGATCGCAACCATAATCATATACTGATTGCGATCGATCCTGCATAATTGCAGTGCGTAAATTATAATATGATATTGGCTCCGAGATTCACTGTCCACGAAAATCCTGAGAAACATGTCAGGGAATAAGATACTATAACTTACGTGCTAAATTATACAAGGGTTAAGAGCACGATTCCCATCCATGGTTGCGATTCGAGGCCGAAACTGGCAAACCATGGAACCTTTGGCATCCCTTAGATATTTAGGAATAAAAAATCCTTGAAAATAAAAAATCAGTCAATCTAAAAATCATCAAACTCAATAAATTGAATTAACTTAATCAAAGTCATAGGAGCCGTTGGATTGCGGTCTCCTATCATATGAACCTTTTTGGGTCCCTTAGGAATACTTACGTCACGTTGTGTCTTAGGTTTTAGAGAGTCCTAGAGTTAGGAGTCTAGCCTCATCACGGCCGTTTGCTATGGATAGCAACCGTGCCATAGATCTAGTTACACTAGTCACTCAATTTTTCCCTAGGTCAAACCTAGTTACCTAGGATGTAGGTTAACCTGCATTAGTCTGAGGGACGACTTGCACTTAGATATGACCATATAGCATCTTAGATGAAGTCCTAGGATAATAAAATCTTCAACTTGAACTAAATAATTTCTCTTAAACTGTTAAAACAATCAATCCAGTCTAGATCGGTGTCCTAGATGAGTTAGGCATAAGTAGCTTAGTTCAGGTGCACCGAACTACGTCGACTCTTATCTCATTGAGGCTTGGGTACGTAGGCAGCTTGGATGCTTGATGGCATACCAATAATGAGTCGGCCTCACACACAAATGGTGGGGTTTTGTATATTAGTTTTTTTCTAAATTCTTAATTAAATTAACTAAATATATAGGATTTTTCCCAAATTAGAATTTTAGGAGAACATTCACTTAGATTGAATCCAAACAAATCAAGAAAATCAAGATACACATTAGGGAATATATTGAAATTAGATTATAGGATGCATGTCATATAATTCGCACATTAATAAAGAGTTAAATGAGCCATTTAAAAGAAATTCAAGAGAGTTAACTTTTGGAATTGAAGACCGGATTACCGGGCAAGAATGACGCTTGTGGTGGTAACTCCTCATACCTTCCATTCTCGTAATCAGGTAGCGAATCTAGATTTCTGGTCACTTATGGGTCCTAGATCTCTCATCTAGGTGGCGACTCTGTCATTCTCTTTTGCGTGAAATTCGGATTGCTTTAGTGATCCTAAGTGCACAGAAATGATGAATTAAATCAATAATAAAAAGCACACACCAACCGTGTGGGTACGAGAGACCAAGAGAGGGATCGGGTCCCACAGATTGGTGACTCTCCTGGGGACCACCTAACTTCATTAAAATTTCAAAAGATAACTCATTTGAATTTATTTTATTTGGCTCATGATAACTCTATCTTATATCTTATATGATTGATAGACTAGTTTGTATGCTTTATTTTCTCATCATATTATACTGCAAACTTAATCTAACAAAACTTGAAGGCATCATAGATTGTGCAAACTTATTTCACACACTTACATCACTTGCATCTAAACCCTTGCATCTCACATGCACACACGTCCTATTTTAGGAACCTGGAGTGTTATCTAGCATGGTTGACTGGGATTTCATCACCCAGTGCCTCTGTGCTAGAGAAGCATTACACTCTTAGCCTAGTACCTTTATGGTGCGTAAACAGATCTCTTACTCACATACTGATACGGCGAACACTAGTATAGTATATTGAGCACGGATTCGCGCTAAGAGAACTCTTGGCCTTACCCCTAGATTACTCCATACATGCATATAGTATACGAACACGCGTACATCACGTGTGTGAGCTTATATTAGAATATCCTACCCATTTGTGTCAAGATTAGGCCGTAGTCTATTTTCCAATGGCTACGATCGGGTTTTAGGTACACAAACAAAGTCATGAGTCGAGATCCTTTCTCCACTCCGCTAGATTAGGATTAGGATTGATGCCTTCAGGTAACACCAGATAAGATGTAAGAAGATTAAAAGCTTTTCCTTTGGGATTAGGATATAAATCCCATATTTTCAAAGATCTCATAGGATTAGTCTCTTCTTGATCTACCCATTTGTAGACACCCCATTTTGGTCTGCTTTAATCAACAAAGAAGTTAGTGTTCTTGTTATCAGTCTTTTTCAGTGTTTTCCATTCATGTGTCCGCTCCTCTTGTTTTCTCGATCTTTTCGGTTATTTCTATCATGTTTTGCGTCGTCCTGATAATTGTTGAGAGGGGTTGTTCGCAAGAATTAAAGCAAGAGAGAATTTGGACCCGTTTGGTGGGCCCGCATTGAACATCTATTTTGATTCGGATCAAACAGGGGATCCGCATATTGTTTTAATGAAAAATGAGGGTTGAGCCTACTTCGATCTAAAGCATGCAGATGTCCATCAAATGAAAAATTCAGATCATCTTATGGAAATAATTTGGTGCAATCTGTTTACATTGCAACCTATCAAGTTGATGGTTAAGATCATCTTGCGGAAGAGATTTTGAGGGGCACTATCTGTTTACATTATCGCCCGCCCAAGGAATGGTTAGTTCGCCTTGTGACCGTTATTTAAGGGATTTGTCTTATGGCTCAATCCAATGGACAGTTTGAATAATCTCATGAAGATTGATTGAGGCCATGACTAATTTATATTGTAGCCTCCAAATGGATGGTTCGGATCATCCTATATAGAAGATTTAGGAATATAATCAACTTACATTGTTGCCCTCCAAATGGACAATTACGATCATCTCATGGAGGAGATTGTTGAAATACAACTAATTTGCATCATGGCCCATCGGTTGGACGGCTCTGATCATCCTACGGAAATGATCTTGGGGGCGCAACACATTTATGCGTAGCCCATCAATTGGACGTTCCAGATTATCCTGTTAGTCTGAATTAGATGAAAGAGGTACTGCCATTAGCGTGGGGGAAAGGGGTACTTTTGCCAAAATAAAAATCAATAGACAGATTTGTAGGGAGAGAAAACTCTCTCTCTTTCCCAACCGTCTGCAACTCAACCATTCCCCACCGACTCTCCCCTCCTTCCTTTTCTAACCGCCCCTCTCATCTCATCTCATCTCTCTCTCTCTATGTTTAGGAATCCTCCATGACCACGTTTGTGAAAAGATTGTGGAGCGCCCTTTTAATTACTTTAAAAAGATTATGGCAACTCCCTTCTTAACCTTTCCAAAAGAATCAAAATTCAGCAACTATTTTTGGATGGGCACAAGAAAGAAAGCTGTGATAAGGAATCCTCTCTACCTTTTTCTAATTACTGAAATCACAGATTCGGCCACTTCCTTGGTGTACAAGTATTCATCTCTATATAAAGAAAAAAGAAAGAAAGAGAGGGAGGTGAGCAATTTAAAAAAAAAGTAGGAAGCAGTCACCTTTTGAAGGTCTCTCTTATACATGGAAAAGAGATATATTTTTAGACAGATACGATGGGCAGATTTTGGGTGATTTCTAAAAACAGCAGTTCTTACGGAGAAGAAAAAAAAAAGAAGAAGAGAGGAGGACCGAACAAAAAAAAAGTGGGGGTGGCTGGGTTTTCTGGGTTTGGGAAAGCCAACCTCTCGGAGCCTCTTCGACCGGGGCGCTCTCACCTTTCCCTCTCTCCCCCACGATCCTCTGTTCCTTCTCTCAAAACTACATCTCTCAATCACCACTCTCTAAAAATCTCTACCTAGGCAGCCTCCACTTCTTTGGACCCGCTCTCTCTATCTAGTCTCTTTGTTATAAGAAGAAAACAGAAAAGCTGTGACTCTGTTTTTCTGCTGAAGAAGAACAGTAGCAAATTAACAAAGAAAAAGAAAATAAAAGAGGAGACAAGAACGAGTGGATCATTGGTCTCTAGAGGAGGAGATCTCACACCTTCTTCCGGGCAGAACCGGTTTGGATCATTGGTACCCCATTCTCTTTATCTTTCGCGCAGCCCATACCCATCTCCCACGCTCAAACAGCAGCTTCTCACTCGCACTCTCTCGGTTTTTCTTCCTTATCTCCCACCACCCTTTGTTCTCTCGTGCTCTCTCTCAATCTCTCACGTTCATCCCTCTCTGTTTCTTCATCCCATCTCTCAGCTACGTCCCTCTCCATCTCACCCCTCACCTCTTCAGCCCAACCACATACATTAAAAAAAAAAAAAGAACATGAAAGACACAAAAAACAGAGTATCTGTAGACACCCCATTTTGACCGTGCCCTGCACCTCCATGTTTTGTGCGCAACCTCATCAAACCAGTGAGTTAGGGTCCCAATAGGATTCCCCATAAGTGCCTGTAAAATTTCATTGAGATCCGAGTACGTTTGATCAGTGAACGGATCAAGGCAGTGGTCGTAGTTCAAATCTGGAAGGGGGTTGATTGATCCGAAAGGGGGGTGTCATTTTGAAAAATAGCCGAGGTTTTGCCTTCTGTCTAATAAGACAAAGCGGGAGAGGTGCGCCTAATAATTCGCGCGCTTTATCACTTGGAAGTGCCGTTATAAACATTTATTTTTAAATATATATAAAAAAAAAATCAGAAATGAAAGGATCACTGTTCATTTTCGTGAAAATCCGAGAGAGAGAGAGAGATTTGGGTTTTTCGTCTTTTCCGGCAAGAATCCGGTTGGATTCCGGCCAATTCCTCCTCCGGCTACTCCATTTTCTCCGATTCTCTTCTCCGGTATCTCCACCACCGATCCTCTTCTCCGGTATCTCCACCACCGATCCTCCTCCTCTGCAGATCCACTGGCTCCACCTCCTCCACCATCGCTCCGGCCATCTCCTTCTTCCACCTTCGGCAACCTCTGCAAATCCGACCGGATCTACCTTCTTTCCCTCTCCGATCTACCTCCATCTACTCCGGCGAGCTCCGTTTCTTTTCTCCTCTTATGTGATCATCACCGGATCGTGACTAATTTTCGGCAAGAATCACAAGATCCGGCTGGCTGTTAGTGGTTCCCAGATGAGTTTTTCTGCCATTTTCTTCTCTTCCCTAATCTCAGATGTGCCTTCCTCTCAACCATTGTAAACCCTATCTCATCTTCCAAATCGGAATTTCTCAGATTCCGACGAGTTTTCTATAGATCCGACGATCTAATTCTCCCTTTTCCGTTCATCTACTCCGATTAATCGATCATTTTCTCTAAGATCCATCATCTTATAATTTTCTTCTTTGTGTTGAGCCATAAACCTCGAATTTTCATCACCTCCTGCAAGATCTGACAGAATCTGGCCTTGTTTCTATCCTCATCATTTCTCAGATTAGATCTGGTTCATCTCTACCATTTATATGGTCTAAAAAAATGCTAGATCCGGTTGTGGAAATTTGAGATCAGATTTTTTCTTACCTTATACATCATTTGCAAGCAGATCTTGGCATAATACCTTTGCAGAAGAAGGAAAAGGCTTGGATCTTCGGAGGTAAGTTAAATTTAAGATATGATTTGTTTTTCTTCTCAATTTAAAGATTTGTGTTGATTATTTAGGATGTATTTTCTTTGTAGATCTAATTTGAAATGATTTCTTTAATTTCGGTTGTGATTTGAATCTCAGTATTTCATGATTTACTGTGATCTATAAGGAAAGTTGATTAGAAACTTTACTAATTTATAATGTTTTGATCTTGACCTTGAGCTATAATGTGCAAATCAAATTTTGTTCGATTCTATGTCTTGATGAATAATGGTGTTTTTGGAAGTGAATGAATTTCAGTTGAATATCTTAAGATTTTGAACTCATGCTAGTCTGTATTTGTTCCTTGTGGTATTAATATTAAAAAATAATAATAATAAAAAAAAAAATTCTGATAGTTGTTTTCTTATATTACTAAATTTTTTGTAAATCAGAATACTTAGAATTGATAGTGATGGTATGCTGATTTATTTCAATTGGTGGATGGATTTGAGCATGTTCTGATTTCAAAAGAAAACTTGATTAATATTTGAGAGTTTAGAGAAGAAGTATACGCTTCTAAATTTTGTTTTTGGGATTGATAACTGTTAAATCTGTAATGGAAATTCATGAAGTTGAGCTCAGTTTTGAGGCTGATATAACTCATGAAGGTTGTGATGTGCAGTGTTCATGGTTCAGTTAGTTTTTTTTTTATGATGCTAATGTTTACTTGTACAGTATGGATGTTTGTTATTAACCTATTAGGATACTAAATCTATTTGTTTGGCTCATTTGTACTTTGTGGAAAAATATGAAATGCCGAGACGAGCATGGTACATTTAGTAGGATAATGTGTGATATATCTTATGATAATGATCTTGTTTATTGCGTCTGATTGCCCAAAACAGCTTTCTTATTTGGTTATTCACAAGTGCTTTCATTGTAGCATTGAAGCATAATCCATAGAGTCTAAACAGATTGAGATGATAAGTCCTTTCAATTGTGCTTACTTCTGCCATGAATTGCTCTTCAACTATGTTATCCTAGCTTTGGTTGAGAACCTTAACGGCCACTGTCCGGCAATATATAACTATTGTCCTATAGGTTGCCTGCTTTATTGTTGTCATTTTGGTTGGGTTAAAGTGTACATAGCTGCTGTCCTCTATGGTCATATGCTCGGCAGTTGTGATTTTGGTGAGTTAAAAGGCATATAACTACAGTCTATCATCACACAACTGCTGTCCTACACAGTATAATTGATATCTTACACTGCACAGCTGTTGTCCTACACCACATAGTTATTGTCCTTCTGTACAACTGCTGTCCTGCATGCATAATTGCTGTTGAACATGCGCATATCTGCTGCCATCATCGCATAGTTGTTGTTCCATAGTTTCATTACTTTATAATGATGATTTTGGGGTGAATTAGAATGCACATATTTGCCGCCATCATCGCATAGCTGTTGTTCCTTAGTGTCATTACTTTGTAATGATGATTTTGGGGTGAATTAGAATGTGCATATCTGCTGTCCATACTATCTTGCAGTTTATAGGCTTTAAAATTGTAATTTGGCTAAGTTGACATGTTATGAGATATTGTCTATGATTAGAACATGCTCCTTTGCATGCTATAAGTATTTGAGACATTTGTTTAGTCTTTTTGTTACCTTCAAATGTTGATTTTCTTTTCATTGCAGAGAAGCCAATGAAGACGATAGTCGGAGCCTCCCCTTTAGAGAGACAATTTAGGTCTCTATAGAGCTAACCCAGCTTCTTAGGACTTGCTCAGTCCAAGTAGCGTTCCTCTCATTTGTATAGTAGACTTGCTTAGTCTTTTAGATGCCTCTTAGATATTAGTAGCCCCATTCAGTGATAGGGCGATGAAGGCGCCAGCCCAAGCCCATCTTTAGGGGACTCATTCAATCTAAGTAGCGCTCCCCTCTTTTGTTTAGTAGGCCTACCCAACCTTTCAGATATGCCCCCTGTTATGAATCAAAATTTATAAAAATCAGAAATATCATTTGATGCATTTGTATAATCTGTTAAAATTTTTAATATTCTTCTCTTGTACTAAGCTTTGAGTTAGGGTTTGAAGACGGTAATAAATGGTGTTCAGGTGAGATTATCTCAAAGCTTATCATACTCATTCCTTTTTATTTTAAATAAATTGTTTAATTGAAGAAGGAAATCAGATGATTTGCACTATTCGATGTTCTTGACACGAATATCGTCTGATTTCAAGGCGGTTTGTAGAAATATTATATGTGTAGGGAATCAGATGATTACTTTGGCATCATCTGATTTCATTGGAGTCCCCATATTGGGGTTTGTGGTTGGTTTTGAAGTGTTTGATATTGTTTTTACTTTATTAGGCTACCCAGCGGCTGGTCTGGGCTAATTAATTTTTATTTTAAATAAATTGTTTGATTGAAGAAGGAAATCAGACGATTTGCACTATTCGATGTCTTTGACACGAATATCGTCTGATTTCAAGGCGGTTTGTAGAAATATTATATGTGTAGGAAATCAGATGATTACTTTGGCATCATCTGATTTCATTGGAGTCCCCGTATTGGGGTTTGTGGTTGGTTTTGAAGTATTTGATATTGTTTTTTACTTCATTAGGCTACCTATCGACTGGTCTGGGCTAATTAATGTTGTTTATCATGCTATTTGAATTTGAATTTGAGTTTGAGATTGCCTAGTAATTCTTTTCTACTCTCTTGGTGGACTAGCGCAGTCTTCTAGACTTCTTTAGATAATAGAACCTGTACTAGGAGACATACTCTGTCTCGTTAGGCAATCCTCCTTTGGAGGCAAGCCTCATTTGTAGAATCCTCTCTGAGGTTGCACCTCAATTTGTTCCTCTGTTAATTAGAGACCAATTTGGTCAACTAGTTGTCTTAGCCTTGCTTACCCCTTGCAAGGGCAATGATAAGGTTACTTGGAGCCCATCTTTGTGTGTGTTTGGGAGACCCACCCGGTCTCATTCTCTTGCTAAACCTCCTCTTTGTGTGTCGTTTGGTTTTGGGAGAACACCCTACTCGGCTTGGCTTCATACCCCTACCCTTATGGGTATTGGGTTGCACATTTGTTGCACCCTAGGGCTAGGTAGCTGTCCGGCCCGACTGGGTGTTTTACCTCTGCCAAATGTGCACAAATTCGTATTCCTTTTTACTTGTGAGCTTCTCCTTATTCGATAGTTCATTCGCATAGGAGTTAGCCCTTGTTTAGAGAGTCTTTGACTCATTCATCCTCTAGATGGTGTTATTAGAGAGTCTTTGACTCATTTGCCTTTTAGGTGGTGTTATAGGAGAGTTTTTGACTCATTTGTCTTTAATGTAGTGTTATTAGAGAGTCTTTGACTCATTTATCCTTTAATTAGCATTAGTGGAGTCTTTGACTCGTGTTTCTTTCTCTTTTAGAGAGTCTTTGATTCGTTTATCCTTTAGTCGGTGTTTTTTGGAGTCTTTGACTCGTGTTTCCATCTCTTAGAGAGTCTTTGACTCGTATATCCTTTAGTGTTGTCGGTGGAGTCTATCACTCGTGTTTTCATCTCTTAGAGAGTCTTTGACTCGTATATCCTTTAGTTGTTGTCAGTGGAGTCTTTGACTCGTGTTTTCTTCTCTCTTAGAGAGTCTTTGAATCGTGTTTCCATTTCTTTCAGAGAACCTTTGGCTCATTTATTCCTTTGGTGATGTTATTAGAGAGTCTTTGACTCATTTATCTTTTTCGCAGTTTTCTTAGAGAGTCTTTGACTCATTTGTTCTTTCAGTTGGATTTATTAGAGAGCCTTTGACTCGCATTTCCTTTTGCAGTATCATTAGAGAGTCTTTGACTCTGTTATCTCATTTTCAGTGTTATCAGTTGCTCTTATTAGAGTCTTTGACTCATTTATCCTCCAGTTGCTCTTATTAGAGAGTCTTTGACTCATTTATCCTCTAGTTGCTTTTATTGGAGAGTCTTTGACTCGGTTGCTTCCTTTGTGCTGTTATTAGAGAGTCTTTGACTCATTTGCTCTTATAACGGTATTATTAGAGCATAGTTTCCCTTATTCACCTTAGGGTTTGTCCCTAGGGTGTTGTTTTGTATATTCCCTCCGGTCTTTGACCAAAAGGGTGAAAACATCAGAAATTTTAAAATCCATAAACATTGAAATAATTAAAAATCTCAAAAACATTAGAAACTTAAAACATAAAAAAATAGTTGATTTGCTGTAAGTGTTTGATAGGTAGAGAGTTCGTTTCGAACTACGTTGGCTTGATCCTCTTCCGAGGTACGTAGTGCAGCTTGGGATTTACATCCCAAGTCCAGCCAAACTTTTTGTAAATAATATTTTAAACTTTCTTCAAAAACCTTTAAAACCTTGTTTTTCAAAAGATCTTCCTCTAGAGTTAGGAGTTTCTCATAGATAAAGAGTTTTAGAGTTAGGTGTTTCTTTTGATAGGCTGTTTGTTTGTTTGTTTGTTGTGTGCTTGTTTTAGAGTTAGGGGTCTGTCCTAGAGTTATAGGAGCGCCTCCGTCCGGTCATTCGGCGATCCGTATCGCCGAGTGATGACTAGAATAGGATACGCTAGTCCACCCTTTGTTTTCCTTAGGAAACACAGCCTAGCTACACATAGGTTGTAGGAATCACCTGCATTAGCCTAGGGCTACTCTGCATTTAGTTAGGGCATATAGGGTGTCCTAAAATCCACAATTCACTGGAATTTAAATAATCGTACAAGAAGCTTTAATAAATGGTCCGGTCTTTTAGATCGAGTCTAGGATAGAGGGCTAGGTGTCTTAGGCATCATAGCTTAGAATAGGCGCGAAGAACTACGTTGCCTTGATTCTTGTGGAGGCGGGGATACGTAGGCTTCTTTGGATGAATACCAGACCATCCGAGGACTCGGGCTAATAATTTAGAGTCTTAGGATTTGTTGTGTAGTCATCGTATGTTTTGATGTGTTTTCTTACTTTTTTGTACTGATCCTGTACCTTTAGCTATAGCTTGCATGTGTTTGCACATCAGAATTTAGACACTCATTAGGCATGTCACTCATAACCTAGCTATGCTTAGGAGACACATCTTTCATTTTATTTTATATGTGTTTATTATTTTTATCCTCAGGAAATGCATGCTTAGGTAGACGACTCATGAGGATTGTTCCCATTTCATATGATTTTTACCCAAACTTCTTTGGAGTTAATAATAAATGGCATAAGAGACCAAGTGCTTGCACTCGGACGAATCGGGGGTGCTCTCAGACCTTCCCCATTCGTAACCAGGCACGAACCCATATATATTTCTGGTTATCCATTGCACAGAGGATTTGATTTTAGGGTTCCATGGCATATCCATGGATGGCGACTCTGAGTTTATTTTAGGTATGTCTCGGTTTTGAACCTCGGTTCCGGATCGAGACATATCTCTTTCTTTTTATATCGCCACTCGTGCTATGCTATGAGGGTGGCATCCGTTTCGAGAGTTCCTTGGTAGAGCTCTCCTTCACATCGTGGATGATCCAGAGGGTGGTAGGGACCCGTTCCCTCGCCGCCTATCTCGGATCGGGGTCCACAGGCTGGCGACTCTGCTGGGGAGTTCTTGAAACATTGCCTAACTCTATAAAAATGCCATTTTTACTAACTTTGGAGAAATTTGAGTTAAAATCATTTTAAATGGGAATTCTATCATTAGAATACAGGGGCACCAGATAGGTGTGTAATTAAAACAAGGGATTCACACACTGCACATCATATGTTATCATATTGTTTATTCTTTATCTCTTTCATTGTTTTTCATCATTATTGGCTCCATGGGATAGATTCAATGCGTGCCCGACTGGGATGTTTTTACACCTTGATGGTACTGTTGAATCTATTTCCAAGCTATGCGCCAGTGCTGCAGCCGTAGACATTGGGCGTACTTTTGTCTACAGCAGCCGATGAGCAATGAAGCATACTATGTATAACACGGGGCGTACTTGTGTTATACATGTTAAGTATGTTTCATACGCATAGTACCCTTTAGATTGAGTCTGGAGCCCTACTTTGTTTTTATATATTATGTATATACTTACTGACCTAGTGAAATCCAACTAGGAAGTACCCTTGTTTATATGAGTATATTGCATTCATATAGGGTCGAACATGTGTTGCTTACACATGTGAAGCCTAGAGTTAGGAGCTTTGCCCCATTTGTAGACTAGGGTAGTTCATTTTATATGGCTACGACACGGTCCTAGTACACTCATTAGTCAATCTTGGGTCGAGACTTTCTTGACTCAACTAGATTAGAATTAGGGCTGGTGCCCCTGGTTAGGATTTGTGTGTATGTGTATATACCTATATATACTGATTATGTATATTATGATTCTCCTCTTAGTCAGAGATTCCTTATTCATTTCAATCAGTTGTATCCATTCTTTATCCAGATCTAGATCTAGTCAGTGGCTTTTGATAGCCATTACCTTGGCCAGGTTTAGTCTTTGATTTGTTGATTGTAGGGTTTGACCCTTTGTTGTATGCTCTCACCTTTGGTCAGTCCTTTAGTTGATCCCTTCTCTCTGGTAATCATTGTTCATACCTTTGGTTGAGCTGTGGGAATCCTTTGTATAGTCGTTATGCTGCCGGATTTTATCCAGAATATTTTTGAGCATAACCGCTATCTCTTAGAGTTAGGAAAGCCATGAGTTTACCTTACCATACTTCCTTGTCTAGCGTCGTTATGCTGCCGAATTTTTCGCATAATATTTTGAGCATAACCGTTATTTCTTAGAGTTAGTTAAACCATGAGTTCACCTTGCCTTGACCTCCTCGTATAGCCGTTGTGCTGCCGAATTTTTCGCAACACATGTTGAGCATGATTGCTATCCTTTGGAGGCAGTTTGCCTTGTCTTGATTTCCATGTACATCTTTGATTAGTTTGGAATTCACTTTTAGTGAGTCTGATTTAATCAGTTGTATTTATATCCTGCCAGTTTCATTTGGTCAGTGGTCTGTACATATTGTTCTTGTGGTCACAATTTATTTGTTACCCTTTAATTTTGTATCCACTCTTTTGTTATGTCATAAATTCATCCTGTGTATTCATTGCTCAATAGGATTAGATCCTCGCCTGTTTTGTCTTGAGATCTGGCCGATAGCTCATTTGCTATTCCTATGACCATGGTCTATCATTCTGATCCTTTTGATCGCATAGTTGATGATATTCATCGCCAGATTTAGATCCAGTTTGCGACCTACTTTTGTCATTTTATGGCCGTGGTCTATTGTCTGATCTCTTGATGATCTCTCATCTTTGATGAAAAATTCCATGTCCCAGATTGTATCCTTCCTGTATATTTGATTGTCAAATTCATTCTTATTGTTTACTTAAAGGTTATCTTCTCTCCCTTATCATCTTGTTCTATCTGAGTGTCAGGTCTGATCATGGCGAATAATCTGCTAGACAAGTGGATAGCCGAGACCATTAAATCTTTTCCGCTGAGGTGTGAAGAATGGAGTATCACTGAGCGTTTCATCGGTTCATTTGCTCATCTGAATAGTCGCGGTATAAATTGGAAGTTTCTTCAAGCAGCTGCTAGATGTTGGGATCCTGTTTTCCATGTCTTCCGATTCGGGTCTTTTCAACTCTGTCCTATATTTGAAGACTGGTGTGCCTTGTTAGAGCTTCCTCCCGAGGGACTCTGGATCCAACCTTCAAGCGCAGACTCCCCTCATGATCTTTTTTGCAAACTTTTTGAAAATAAGATCGTGAAAACTCTGCCCTGCTTAACTGAGAAAAATGTGCAATTTCAAGCCCTCATTGAACTGTTTTCTAAAAACGTCGATCCTACTGACTCCCGTTTTCAAGAGTGTCGACGTAACGCCTTAGTATTTGCTGTCTTTGCACGTCATGTTCTTCGCAGAGACTCTAGTGCTGCTCCTTTCACCTTGTTGACAATAGTAGATCAGATAAATGAGGGGAGAAATCCTGTCCCTACAATGCTAGCTAAAACCTTTTATGGATTAGACTTTATCGCTAGTAAAAAGGTGCAGGATAACTTTTTCGGCTGTGCCAAGCTGTTATATGTGTGACTATGTGAGAAACTCACTATCCTTCAGCCACCGAACCGCATTGAGTACACCCTTAAAAGTTTTCATTCCTGGAAGGCAAAGATTAAGCAATCTCAGCTTAATGACTGGCACCATTGGTTGCAGAGCATAGGAGAAAACCAAATTCGTTGGGTGAGTCAATCATGTCCACAAATTATTACCAGTACTTGCCCATACTCATTTGTCCATCTTATGGGTTTAGAAAAATCATCTTTCTATGCACCTTTGTGTTTTCCTTCTCAGATTATTGGAATCTTGTGTCCTTCTAAGGTTATCACACCACCATATTGTGAAGACCTTACTCCTGATCTCATTGCATCCATAGTAGCTGCTTGGAGAAACAAAATCACGGAGAGGAGATCCGCATTCATGTTTAGGCTTCGAAAGGGAGGGGTATTTGGAGAGCCTGCAAACCGAAGAGCTCGAATTGGTGAACCATAAGGATCTTTGGATCAAGATTGTCATTTCTTTTATTGTTTTCATTTGTTTTACTTGAATATAATCAGAGTCAAAGATTGTAAATCTGATTTCATTATAGATGAAAATTTAAAGAAAGAAATTTTACTTGATACATGTTATAGACAGTCAATAATTCAGGGTTTCAGCATTTTACATTGTAACCAATCGTTGTCAATATAATCAATACAAAGGATATTTGTTTTTCTTTTCTCTCTATTGGTGCAAACTATCTTATTTCATTTGTCAATCATTTAATCTAGTTTGTTAACTTCCAATCAGGATTCTGAAAGATAGCAACCATCGCTCCCAAAAAGGACTCCCAAGCTAAACCTACCTGGTCTAGACCTACTTCAGTGTCTAGACTTGTTCGTCACTTTGATTCTCCTGTGTCATCCGCAGTACATTTACCTCCTTCACCAGAGTCTTCCGGTTCCTTTGAAGTGAACCAAATGGCTGACCCAACTGACCTTTTGCTCAGTATGCAAGAAATGATGAAAAACCTTACTCGGGACATGGCCGGAATGAAAGAAGAGATGGCAAACATGAAGACCCAGATAAGTGATAAGACTTCCACATCCAGACCCGTACTTCAGCCTACTCGTGCTACATCTCCGGAAGCGCGTAGACCTGCTATCTCGCCCTTTGAGGTTGATATAGATGATGCCCAATATGCTGCAGAGTATTGTGCTCCGGGGGTTGATAGAGAAAAAGAGAAGTTTGAAAAATTTGAGAAGGAAATGTCAAGGCTCCTGATTATGATAAATATGACGGAACCGGGTGTCCGCGTAACCACATGAGGTGGTTTATCATTTTGTCTCAGCAGTATGGTCTGAGCCGTGAGCAGATGGCTCAGTTATTCCCGATATCTCTGACAGGAATTGCAAAAAAGTGGTTCCTAAGGCTGAAGCCGGAAGAGGTAAGAACCCTAGAAGATATTTCTGAGAAACTGATAGAGCAGTTCTCGATGGAAGAAGGCATAGAGGTCACGAAGAGAGACTTGAAGCAGCTGAAGCAAGGTCCTCAGGACACCTTTACTTTCTTTATCAGGCGCTGGAGACGCAAATCTGCTCAGCTGAGCCAGAGAATGTCTGAAGCAGAACAGATAAAGCTGGTTTTGAAAAGTTTGTCTCCTCAGTACTTCCATTTTCTGGCACCTCAGCATTATCCGAGTTTTGATCATCTAATCAAGACTGGTACTCAGACGGAAGATGCCATAGCAAAGGGTCTGAGAGCAAAAGTTTCTACAGAGATCCGAGAAGGGAAAAGACCTATGGTCCAGCCCAAAGAAATTCATGCTGTCAGTTACACCAGGCCAGTGGCCAGAATTGCTGCAGAAGCTGCCAGAGCACCCAGGAGAGGTACATTTGACAGAAAGTTTGATCCTCTTCCATATCCTATCATAATGATATTCAAGAGGCTCATGAAAGATAGAAAAATCCGGCTCCCGGATATCAAACCTCCACCCAATCCTTTACCCGCATTCTGGAAGATGGACCAATATTGTGAATATCATAGAGGTCCAGGGCATTTGACTGAGAATTGTTTGGCCTTGAAGCATGCCATTCAAAATATGATTGACAAAAATGAATTGGCAGTGGAGAGACCAAACGTCACTCAGAACCCACTTCCCAACCATCATGCCATGCCTCCTACCACCAATGCCATCTTTACTGATGAACCTTTGCTTGATCCATCAAACCTCATTTGTGCCATTACCACAGAAAAAACCTATGTCATGAAGTTTGACGAAAGGGAGCTGGAAGCAACAGAAAGGAAAGAGCGTTACGTGATTTCCTTCAATGATGACGAATTTGCTGAGTCTTCTTCTTCTTAGTCTTGTGTATTTCAGACTGACAGTGCTGGAAATACAAGGACAGCTCCGTATGTCCTGAGGGCTGAGGATTTTGAAGAAGATGAACTGTTGTTGCTAGATGACTTTTGTGACGAAATGCGTCATATGACCCGAGGTGGGCGTGTATTCAAACCTCCAGAGTTGAGTGTAGAAAATCCGGCAGAGGTTGCGCGAAACGCTGAGAATCAGAGACAGAATAAGATCAGTAAGGTCAGCGCCGATGAAGAAGAAGAGAGCTTGTTAAAGTAGTTGAAAAAGACTCAGGCCAATATTTCCGTATGGGGTTTACTCATGGCCTCATCTAAGCACAGAAAATTAGTCCTTCAAGAGCTTAATTCAGCACAGATTTCAGTTGACACTACTCCTGATGAATTGGTGAGCTTGGTTGCCATGACAAGGGTGTCTAAGACCTTGTCTTTTACTGATGATGATCTGCCTTCTGAGGGCCGAGACCACACCAAATCTTTGAAAATCACGGTCGTTTGCAACAAGAAAAGAGTACCAGAGGTGTTGGTTGACAACGGCTCTGCTCTGAATGTCTGCCCGTTGAGTACTGCAACAACTCTTGGATTTGGTCCCGCAGACTTCATCCCATCTGAACAGGTTATTCTGGCGTACGATGGTACTCGCCGAGATGTGATCGGAACCCTGGTAACTGAGATACAAATCGGAGGAGAAGACTTCGAAATAGAATTCCAGGTCTTGGACATCAAAGCCTCATTTTTGCTGTTACTTGGGCGCCCTTGGTTGCACAAGTTCGGGGTTGTTCCATCCTCTCTTCACCAAAAACTGAAATTTCTTCGTAAAAACGGAGTGGTAACTGTAAAGGGAGACCCAGACCTTGAAGTAGGGCTGATTACTCAGGACCTGACTGTGGAGAAGGCTGAGGATATTAGTTTAACTGGATTTTCATTAGAGGTGACTGCCATCACCTTTAAAGAAGCTATGAATGAGGAAATTTGTTTCCTAACCAGTACAAACTCAAATGTCGTCAGGATGATTCGCCGACAGGGATATATGCCAGGTGCAGGGCTGGGTAAATACCATCAAGGTTTGACCGAGTTCCCTGAGTTCGAATCCTTCAATGGTCTATTTGGGCTGGGGTACAAGCCCTCAAAGAAAGAGGTTAAAGAAATGAAACAGTTGATGCGGAAATGGGCTGAATGTCGCCGAAGAGGGTTAGAATTACGAATGGCGCCAATTAATTTGACAATGAATGGCCGGTTTAGACAAGAGGGTGCTGATGTCCCTTTCTGTGGTTTTGCCGAAACTTGGTTGGATAAGAGTTCAGGGCAAAGGTTGCCAGGCTTTGAAATTTTCTTCGATTTGCAGTTAGAAGACAATCAGACTGGTATGCAGATTTCAGAAGATGAGTCAGAAGCTGATTGGGCAGAACATGTAGAGCCGAGCCTTCTGAGTTCATTGTTTCTTGAAGATTCACAGACTATTGCTGTGATTGATCAGAGGACCTCAATTCTGAACCCTACTCACTTAATCACCCCGGCAGAGGAGCCATTGACCAACTGGACCTTTCAGGTCTTGCCTCAGGTTACTTTCCTAAACAGTCGTACTCCTCCAAAAGAGTCGGTTGTCCGTAAGTCCATGTCAGTCTTTGAGTCTGATTCAGAGTCTGTTTATTCTAACAATTCTTTTGATGCAGGTACTATAAAGGTCGAGTCTCTTGAGGTCGATGGTAATTCCTCTTCTTCCAGCGAGATCGAGTCAGATGCTGTTTCTATTGATGATTCAGATATTATTTCCGTACATAGTTCAGAGTCAATTGACACAGATGTCAATATATCTGTTGAGTCTGTAAATTTGTTTCAAGAGTCTATTTTAAAACCCGATGTGGGTAATTCATCATTTGATGTACTTGATTCAACATTCAATGAAATAAAAGATTCTTCTGTGTACATTCCTATCTCTACTTTTATTTCTAATGTTTCTGCTTCAGAATCTGATAATCTTAATAATAATAATCAAGACTCCCCCTCTGATGAAGATGTCGACGACACTCCCCCTGAAATCAAATACATGATTCAACAGGATGAGAGTCGCCGAGCAAAACCACTCGAAGAGGAAATTAAAACCGTGAATATCGGTGATGAAACCTTGATTCGGGAGATTCGAATTGGCAAAATTTTATCTCCTGAAGAACGCGAAGAATTAATCATCTTACTCAAAGAGTTCAAGGAAGTTTTTGCTTGGTCATATGATGACATGACGGGATTAAGTGAGGAAATTGTTCAGCATCGATTACCCTTAATCCCTGGTATTAAGCCAAAGAAGCAAAAGCTCCGAAAACTCAAAACCGAATGGGAGTTGAAAGTTTACGAAGAAGTAAAGAAACTGTTAGAAGTAAAATTCATTCAAGTAGTGGAATACCCAGAATGGCTTGCAAACATTGTACCGGTGCCCAAAAAGGACGGAAAAGTTCGAATGTGTGTCGATTTTCGAGACCTAAACAAGGCAAGTCCTAAGGATGATTTTCCTCTTCCAAACATTGATCTCCTGGTTGATAATACAGCCGGTCATGCTCTTCTATCTTTTATGGATGGATTCTCAGGCTACAATCAGATTAAGATGGCGCCCGAGGACATGATGAAGACAACGTTCATTACTCAGTGGGGTACCTATTGCTACAGGGTGATGCCGTTTGGTCTGAAAAATGCTGGTGCTACATATCAGAGGGCTGCTACAGCTCTTTTACATGATATGATCCATAAAGAGGTCGAGGTATATGTCGATGACATGATTGTAAAAGGCAAGACTCGACCTGAGCACACTGTTGCCCTGAGAAAGTTCTTTGAGCGAATCAGGAAATATCAGCTTCGCCTAAATCCGAATAAGTGCGTCTTTGGTGTTACATCAGGAAAGCTCTTAGGGTTTATGGTCAGCAAAAGAGGGATCGAAGTAGACCCGCAAAAGATTAAGGCGATTCAAGAAATGCAGCCGCCGAAGACAGAAAGGCAGATCCGAGGTTCCCTTGGCAAAGTTCAATATTTGAGACGGTTCATAGCACATCTGACGATGACATGTGAACCCATTTTCAAGCTTCTGAAGAAAAATTCCTCGAAGAAATGGAATGAAGAGTGTCAGGAGGCTTTTGAAAAGGTTAAGCAGTGTCTATCCTTGCCCCCTGTTCTATCACCTGTCATTCCGGGCCAGCCGTTATTGTTGTACTTGTCTATCACAGATACAGCGATGGGTTGCATGCTTGCTCAGCAGGATTCAGAGTCTAAAAGGGAGAAGCCCATTTACTACATCAGTAAGAAGATGCTAGAGTACGAGTTGAAGTACACAGTTTTGGAAAAGACGTGTCTGGCATTAGTTTGGGCTACTCAGAGGCTTAGACATTATTTGCTTTCAAGCAAGATCTTTTTGCTTTCACGGATGGATCCATTAAAATACTTGTTTGAGAAACCCGCCCTTACAGGAAGAACCGCAAGGTGGTTGTTGTTATTGTCTGAGTTTGACATCACCTATGTCACTCAGAAATCAATTAAAGGGCGTGTCGTTGCTGGACAGTTCGCTGATGCACCCGTTGAAGAGAATGCTTTTCTGAAGGCAGAATTTCCTGATGAAGAGATCATGGATATTGAAGAAGAAGCGTCAAGTACTAAGTGGCTTATGTACTTTGATGGAGCTGTCAACAGTCGAGGACAAGGAGTAGGAGCTGTGCTTATATCCCCTCGGAAAGAGTATATTCCTGTTTCTATCAAGCTACAGTTTGAATGTACGAACAATATGGCCGAGTATGAAGCTTGCATCGCCGGGTTAGAGGCAGCCTTAGCTTTGGAGATTCAGGATATTGATGTGTTTGGGGATTCTATCTTGATCATTTGCCAGATTAATGGGCAATGGAAGACTCGAGAAGATAAATTGATCTCTTATAACACTTATTTGGAATCTTTGGTCAGAAAGTTCAAGAACATTACGTTCACTCACTTATCAAGGACCAGAAATCATTTTGCTGACGCTTTGGCTACTTTGGCCTCGATGTTAGACATTTCTATATCAATGGAGGTTCAGCCGCTAGTTGTCAGACTTCAGTGGACCCCTACGCATGTGAATGCAATAGAGATTTTAGCCAGGTGTCCAGATGGGAAGCCATGGTATATAGATATCAAGAATTTTATTGCTGGTAAAGGGCATCCTCCAGAAGCTTCAAGCAAAGAGAGGAAGACTCTTCAGAAGTTATTTGTGGTGAAGAGTTGTACAGAAGGTCATTTGATGGCATACAGCTTCTCTGTGTTAATGAAGACAAAGCCGCAGAGCTTATTGAGCAGACCCATGGGGGAGTTTGTGGTCCTCATATGAATGGAAAAATGTTGTCAAGAAAGATTTTGAGACTTGGATTTTATTGGCCCACAATGGAAGCAGATTGCTTCGCATTTGTGAAGAAATGCCATAAATGTCAAGTCTATGCAAATCTTATTCATGTTCCTCCTTCGAAGTTGCACTCTATGACTTCTCCATGGCCGTTTTCAGTGTGGGGAATTGATATAATTGGAAAGGTTTATCCGAAGTCTTCAAGCGGACATGAATACATTCTGGTTGCAATTGATTACTTTACGAAATGGATTGAAGCCGCTTCATACGCTTCCATAACTTCGAATACAGTTGCGAAGTTCATCCGTGCCAACATTATTTGCAGATATGGAGTGCCTCACGAGCTGATTTCAGATAATGGGTCGCATTTCAAGAAAGAGGTGTTACACCTGTGTGAAGAATTTAAAATAAGACATCACAAGTCATCTCCTTACAGACCTCAAACAAACGGGGCTGTAGAGGCGGCAAATAAGAATGTTAAAGTCATTATTAGCAAGATGACTGAGACTTATAAGGACTGGTCGAATAAGCTTCCATATGCCTTATGGGCTTATCGGACATCGATCAGATCTTCAACAGGTGTAACTCCATATTCTTTGGTGTACGGAATGGAGGCAGTCCTCCCCGTTGAAGTAAGGATTCCCTCTTTAAGAGTGATGATGGAAGCTGACTTGCTAGAGTCTGATTGGGCTAGAGCCACGTATGATGAGTTGCAGATGATAGATGAGAAGAGGTTGAAAACCTTATACCATATTCAGGGATATCAGAGGCGAATTGAGAGAGCTTTCAACAAGAAAGTTCGAGTCCGAGATTTAAAGCTTGGAGATCTTGTTTTGAAGTCCTACAGGGCACCGGTATTTGATCCAAGAGGTAAATTCAGGCCAAACTGGTCTGGTCCTTATATAGTTGATGAAGTCCTGCCTGGAAAAGCCGTAAGACTCCTCAATGAAAATGGAGAAAAATTAAATGAACCTACAAACCTGGATCAGTTAAAAAAGTATTATGCTTAAATACACCAGGAGGCCGTCTTTGATCGACTTGAGCTTTGAGCCAACAACCTAAATGTTTTAAACCATTTTGCAAACCCTTTGGGCCTATAAACAATTTGTTTCTTTGATAAACCCAAACTAGGGGCATTTTTTTATATATAAATATAAAAAAATAATAAAAATAAAAATAGTTTGAACTACGTTATGACCTGATCCCTTTTTAAGGGTACGTAGGTAGCCTGATTAATTCGGGTTCGGTCACGTCTTTCCCAAAGTCCAAATGGGGCGAACTACGCAGACCTGATTCCCATTTTCTTCAGGGATACGTAGGCAGTCTGGAGGGTCCAGATTCGGTTTGAATACACTCAAACACACCAAGGTTTACCCTTTTTGAACCTGAGCCTACCTGAAAGTCCTTCTGGTATATTTAGGCCCAGGTTTGTAGAGAAACAGAAAAAAAAAAAATGATGGAGTCCTAGACCCGCTAAGCTGAAAACCCGAAAGGGCAGTTTAGGCAAAAATCAGGGCACTGGGCCTGCTGGATGGAAAATCTGCAAGGGCAGACAGTCCAGGCAAAAATTAAGGCACGCGGTCCGCTAAATTGAAAACCCAAAAGGGCGATTTGGTCGTGGCAACACTTCGTGAAGGACAGAGCTTTCTGAAAGCCGGTTGAACTTCTATTTTTCTCTTTGGCTCTTCTTTAATGTCTGAGTAAGTGCCATCAAAGCTTCTTTGGTTACTCTTTGAGTTCGGTAGATTGAAACTAAACAATCTGAAGGAATAATAACCATGACGGAGATCTTGAAAAGAGGTTGAAACATCTTTAAACATGGTATTCAAATGACTCTAAGAGTGGTGGACCTTCGACCATTTTAAAATGTTTATCAGTTTAAGAAGCAGATTCAGTCTCTTTTGGAGTCTTGTTTAAAACTCATCAAAGTCTTTGGTCATTATCTGTCAAAGTCAGTCTGTTGTCAAGTCAAAGTCAATTTCCAGAGTCCTGTTTAGTCAGTATTCCTCCCAAAGCCGGGGTGATAAAGACTCAGAGGCTCAGAGAGGCAGAGAATTTGTGGTTCCTGTGGACAATGTAAAGCGGAGCAGTGTTCAGATGTCGGCAAGCTTTTAGCTCAGTTCCGGTATCAGCAAACGACAAAGATGAGAAAATTTTGAGCATAACAAGTTTCTTGTACCTATGAAAAACCTTGTAAACCCAGGTGTTTATCAGAAAAATTTGTTGTAATCTCAAATTTTCAGTAATAAAAGCCTTTGGCCCATTCCCTTTTTGTTGCTCTCTAATGAATTTTGTCATGGAAGTAGTCATACTAGGGGCATCTTTTATAACTTACGTCATAAAAGATGTCAAGTAATCATTGATACTTGAGATAGATATTTTCATAAAGTAGAGACTAGAGAAGTTCGAATGTTCTTTATATTGAGCTTCTTAGTCAGGTTATTTTCCTTTGGAGTTGAATTTCTTTGAAAAATATTTATCCCAATGGAGTCTAGAATTTACTCCAGAGATTTTCAAATTTCAGTAGAATGCTTTGCATCTTTTAAAAGGGGTTTGACCTTCAAAAGTTCTTTCAAGTTACTCGAGTTTTGAAGGATTTTTTTTAATAAAGATAGAAATTAACAGATTCCGTGTTCCACGAATCTGGTCTTTCTTCTTTTGTTCTGAGGAGCTCCTTAATAAAGATAGAGATTACCAGAATATGTTTTACACGGTCTGGTCTTTTCTTCAAAGTGTTTTGAAGAGTGTTTTAATAGAGTTTGAAATTACCAAACTTGCGTTACGCGGTTTGGTCTTTTTTGAAAGTTTTTAACAGAGTTTTAAATTACCAAACTTGCGTTACGCGGTTTGGTCTTTTTGAAAGATTTTAACAGAGTTTTGAATTACCGAACTTGCGTTACGCGGTTTGGTCTTTTTGAAAGATTTTAACAGAGTTTTGAATTACCGAACTTGCGTTACGCGGTTTGGTCTTTTTTTGCAAGTTTTTAACAGAGTTTTAAATTACCGAACTTGCGTTACGCGGTTTGGTCTTTTTGAAAGATTTTAACAGAGTTTTAAATTACCGAACTTGCGTTACGCGGTTTGGTCTTTTTTTGAAAGATTTTAACAGAGTTTTAAATTACCGAACTTGTGTAACACAGTTTGGTCCTTTTGAAAGATTTAATAGAATTGGAAATTACCGAACCTGTGTTACACGGTTTGGTCTTTTTGAAAGATTTTAATAGAGATGGAAATTACCGAACCTGTGTTACACGGTTTGGTCTTTTTGAAAGATTTTAATAGAGATGGAAATTACCGGACCTGTGTTACACGGTTTGGTCTTTTTGAAATGTTTTAATAGGGAAAATATTTCCGATCCTGTGTTACACGGATTGGTCTTTTCTTCCTTCTCCCGGGTATTTAGTACCCTGATGATTAGTATTGTAATGTCAAGTAGTGACTTACCTAATCATCGTTCTGCAATGTGCAGCTTCCTAACGTGTTAGGAGTCATGTGTATCTGCGAAGAGGTTTGTATGGGACTGTTTAGCAGGACATACGAATTTGGATTTATGTGGAGCTGTTTAGCAGAACCGCATGATCCAGAGTGATTCGCTACCTTGAAAGAGAGGAGTCAGAGTTACTCGGATAGTTAAACAGATTTATTTTCAGCAATGATCTGTATAACTATCGCTGGGCTTGAGACTTAGTCTCACCTCAGGTATTAGAAGTTTGAGTTTAGCTCAAATATTCGAATACCCTAATAAATTGGTCAAGTCTTAGACTGATCCGCATGATATAAAAAATAAAAATAAAAAAAAAAAAAAACTCTTTGAGTGTTTGGTTTTGAACTTGTTTTGGACGAGTTTCACTACATTGGTCTTTGGCTTATTTTTGCAGGTTTCTAAAAAGGAAAAACTCTTTGAGTGTTTAAGTTTGTGCTTGTCTTAGACAAATTGCAACGTGGTTTATAAAAAAAAAAATGAAAGCTCTTTGAGTAATTGAAGTGATTGGTTTGTTTGTTTGGTTTGTGCTCTTTGAGCAATTGTTATGTTTACTTTGGCTTAGCCTGATAAAAAGGAAGAAGAAGTGTTTGTGTTTTTGTAATCGTTCGTTCGTTTTTTGTTAACTAGTTTAGATAGTTGAGTCATGAGTATTAGGGAGAGACTATCTCTTTGAGTTGTCTTAGTTGCCGAGTTAAGAGTCGGTGAGAGGCTATCTCCCTATTGTTGGTAGAGTTTTATCTTTGTGAATATCGTTTTAAAACTGAAAACCCAAAAATTTGCTTTACTTTCGGGTCAGTCAAAATGTGTCGTCTGTTCAGCTTTGCCATTCGCGTGTTACACACGCTCTGCCAAAGAGGGGCATCTGTAGACACCCCATTTTTACCGTGGCCTGCACCTCCATGTTTTGTGCGCAACCTCATCAAACCAGTGAGTTAGGGTCCCAAATTGCACCCTAAGCTAGGTTAGGATTCCCCATAAGTGCCTATAAAATTTCATCGAGATCCGAGTACGTTTGATCAGTGAACGGATCAAGGCAGTGGTCGTAGTTCAAATCTGGAAGGGGGTTGATTGATCCGAAAGGGGGGTGTCCTTTTGAAAAATAGCCGAGGTTTTGCCTTCTGTCTAATAAGACAAAGTGGGAGAGGTGCGCCTAATAATTCGCGCGCTTTATCACTTGGAAGTGCCGTTATCAACATTTATTTTTAAATATATATAAAAAAAAAATCAGAAATGAAAGGATCACTGTTCATTTTCGTGAAAATCCGAGAGAGAGAGATCGCGGTGAGAGAGAGAGATTTGGGTTTTTCGTCTTTTCCGGCAAGAATCCGGTTGGATTCCGGCCAATTCCTCCTCCGGCTACTCCATTTTCTCCGATCCTCTTCTCCGGTATCTCCACCACCGATCCTCTTCTCCGGTATCTCCACCACCGATCCTCCTCCTCTGCAGATCCACCGGCTCTACCACCGATCCTCCTCCTCTACAGATCCACTGGCTCCACCTCCTCCACCATCGCTCCGGCCATCTCCTTCTTCCACCTCCGGCAACCTCTGCAAATCCGACCGGATCTACCTTCTTACCCTCTCCGATCTACCTCCATCTACTCCGGCGAGCTCCGTTTCTTTTCTCCTCTTATGTGATCATCACCGGATCGTGACTAATTTTCGGCAAGAATCACAATATCCGGCTGGCTGTTAGTGGTTCCCAGATGAGTTTTTCTGCCATTTTCTTCTCTTCCCTAATCTCAGATGTGCCTTCCTCTCAACCATTGTAAACCCTATCTCATCTTCCAAATCGGAATTTCTCAGATTCCGACGAGTTTTCTATAGATCCGACGATCTAATTCTCCCTTTTCCGTTCATCTACTCCGATTAATCGATCATTTTCTCTAAGATCCATCATCTTATCATTTTCTTCTTTGTGTTGAGCCATAAACCTCGAATTTTCATCACCTCCTGCAAGATCTGACAGAATCTGGCCTTGTTTCTATCCTCATCATTTCTCAGATTAGATCTGGTTCATCTCTACCATTTATATGGTCTAAAAAAATGCTAGATCCGGTTGTGGAAATTTGAGATCAGATTTTTTCTTACCTTATACATCATTTGCAAACAGATCTTGGCATAATACCTTTGCAGAAGAAGGAAAAGGCTTGGATCTTCGGAGGTAAGTTAAATTTAAGATATGATTTGTTTTTCTTCTCAATTTAAAGATTTGTGTTGATTATTTAGGATGTATTTCCTTTGTAGATCTAATTTGAACATGATTTCTTTAATTTCGGTTGTGATTTGAATCTCAGTATTTCATGATTTACTGTGATCTATAAGGAAAGTTGATTAGAAACTTTACTAATTTATAATGTTTTGATCTTGACCTTGAGCTATGATGTGCAAATCAAATTTTGTTCGATGCTATGTCTTGATGAATAATGGTGTTTTTGGAAGTGAATGAATTTCAGTTGAATATCTTAAGATTTTGAACTCATGCTAGTCTGTATTTGTTCCTTGTGGTATTAATATTAAAAATTAATAATAATAAAAAAAAAATTTCTGATAGTTGTTTTCTTATATTACTAAAATTTTTGTAAATCAGAATACTTAGAATTGATAGTGATGGTATGCTGATTTATTTCAATTGGTGGATGGATTTGAGCATGTTCTGATTTCAAAAGAAAACTTGATTTAGATTTGAGAGTTTAGAGAAGAAGTATACGCTTGTAAATTTTGTTTTTGGGATTGATAACTGTTAAATCTGTAATGGAAATTCATGAAGTTGAGCTCAGTTTTGAGGCTGATATAACTCATGAAGGTTGTGATGTGCAGTGTTCATGGTTCAGTTAGTTTTTTTTTATGATGCTAATGTTTACTTGTACAGTATGGATGTTTGTTATTAACCTATTAGGATACTAAATCTATTTGTTTGGCTCATTTGTACTTTGTGGAAAAATATGAAATGCCGAGACGAGCATGGTACATTTAGTAGGATAATGTGTGATGTATCTTATGATAATGATCTTGTTTATTGCGTCTGATTGCCCAAAACAGCTTTCTTATTTGGTTATTCACAAGTGCTTTCATTGTAGCATTGAAGCATAATCCATAGAGTCTAAACAGATTGAGATGATAAGTCCTTTCAATTGTGCTTACTTCTGCCATGAATTGCTCTTCAACTATGTTATCCTAGCTTTGGTTGAGAACCTTAACGGCCACTGTCCGGCAATATATAACTATTGTCCTATAGGTTGCCTGCTTTATTGTTGTCATTTTGGTTGGGTTAAAGTGTACATACCTGCTGTCCTCTATGGTCATATGCTCGGCAGTTGTGATTTTGGTGAGTTAAAAGGCATATAACTACTGTCTATCATCACACAACTGCTGTCCTACACCGTATAATTGATATCTTACACTGCACAGCTGTTGTCCTACACCACATAGTTATTGTCCTGCTGTACAACTGCTGTCCTGCATGCATAATTGCTGTTGAAATGCGCATATCTGCTGCCATCATCGCATAGTTGTTGTTCCATAGTTTCATTACTTTATAATGATGATTTTGGGGTGAATTAGAATGCACATATCTGCCGCCATCATCGCATAGCTGTTGTTCCTTAGTGTCATTACTTTGTAATGATGATTTTGGGGTGAATTAGAATGTGCATATCTGCTGTCCATACTATCTTGCAGTTTATAGGCTTTAAAATTGTAATTTGGCTAAGTTTACATGTTATGAGATATTGTCTATGATTAGAACATGCTCCTTTGCATGCTATAAGTATTTGAGACATTTGTTTAGTCTTTTTGTTACCTTCAAATGTTGATTTTCTTTTCATTGCAGAGAAGGCAATGATGACGATAGTCGGAGCCTCCCCTTTAGAGAGACAATTTAGGTCTCTATAGAGCTAACCCAGCTTCTTAGGACTTGCTCAGTCCAAGTAGCGTTCCTCTCATTTGTATAGTAGACTTGCTTAGTCTTTTAGATGCCTCTTAGATATTAGTAGCCCCATTCAGTGATAGGGCGATGAAGGCGCCAGCCCAAGCCCATCTTTAGGGGACTCGTTCAATCTAAGTAGCGCTCCCCTCTTTTGTTTAGTAGGCCTACCCAACCTTCAGATATGCCCCTTGTTATGCATCAAAATTTATAAAAATCAGAAATATCATTTGATGCATTTGTATAATCTGTTAAAATTTTTAATATTCTTCTCTTGTACTAAGCTTTGAGTTAGGGTTTGAAGACGGTAATAAATGGTGTTCAGGTGAGATTATCTCAAAGCTTATCATACTCATTCCTTTTTATTTTAAATAAATTGTTTAATTGAAGAAGGAAATTAGATGATTTGCACTATTCGATGTTCTTGACACGAATATCGTCTGATTTCAAGGCGGTTTGTAGAAATATTATATGTGTAGGGAATCAGATGATTACTTTGGCATCATCTGATTTCATTGGAGTCCCCATATTGGAGTTTGTGGTTGGTTTTGAAGTGTTTGATATTGTTTTTACTTTATTAGGCTACCCAGCGGCTGGTCTGGGCTAATTAATTTTTATTTTAAATAAATTATTTGATTGAAGAAGGAAATCAGACGATTTGCACTATTCGATGTCTTTGACACGAATATCGTCTGATTTCAAGGCGGTTTGTAGAAATATTATATGTGTAGGAAATCAGATGATTACTTTGGCATCATCTGATTTCATTGGAGTCCCCGTATTGGGGTTTGTGGTTGGTTTTGAAGTGTTTGATATTGTTTTTTTACTTCATTAGGCTACCTATCGACTGGTCTGGGCTAATTAATGTTGTTTATCATGCTATTTGAATTTGAATTTGAGTTTGAGATTGCCTAATAATTCTTTTCTACTCTCTTGGTGGACTAGCGCAGTCTTCTAGACTTCTTTAGATAATAGAACCTGTACTAGGAGACATACTCTGTCTCGTTAGGCAATCCTCCTTTGGAGGCAAGCCTCATTTGTAGAATCCTCTCTGAGGTTGCACCTCAATTTGTTCCTCTGTTAATTAGAGACCAATTTGGTCAACTAGTTGTCTTAGCCTTGCTTACTCCTTGCAAGGGCAATGATAAGGTTACTTGGAGCCCATCTTTGTGTGTGTTTGGGAGACCCACCAGGTCTCATTCTCTTGCTAAACCTCCTCTTTGTGTGTCGTTTGGTTTTGGGAGAACACCCTACTCGGCTTGGCTTCATACCCCTACCCTTATGGGTATTGGGTTGCACATTTGTTGCACCCTAGGGCTAGGTAGCTGTCCGGCCCGGCTGGGTGTTTTACCTCTGCCAAATGTGCACAAATTCGTATTCCTTTTTACTTGTGAGCTTCTCCTTATTCGATAGTTCATTCGCATAGGAGTTAGCCCTTGATTAGAGAGTCTTTGACTCATTCATCCTCTAGATGGTGTTATTAGAGAGTCTTTGACTCATTTGCCTTTTAGGTGGTGTTATAGGAGAGTTTTTGACTCATTTGTCTTTAATGTAGTGTTATTAGAGAGTCTTTGACTCATTTATCCTTTAATTAGCATTAGTGGAGTCTTTGACTCGTGTTTCTTTCTCTTTTAGAGAGTCTTTGATTCGTTTATCCTTTAGTCGGTGTTTTTTGGAGTCTTTGACTCGTGTTTCCATCTCTTAGAGAGTCTTTGACTCGTATATCCTTTAGTGTTGTCGGTGGAGTCTTTGACTCGTGTTTTCATCTCTTAGAGAGTCTTTGACTCGTATATCCTTTAGTTGTTGTCAGTGGAGTCTTTGACTCGTGTTTTCTTCTCTCTTAGAGAGTCTTTGAATCGTGTTTCCATTTCTTTCAGAAAACCTTTGGCTCATTTATTCCTTTGGTGATGTTATTAGAGAGTCTTTGACTCATTTATCTTTTTCGCAGTTTTCTTAGAGAGTCTTTGACTCATTTGTTCTTTCAGTTGGATTTATTAGAGAGCCTTTGACTCGCCTTTCCTTTTGCAGTATCATTAGAGAGTCTTTGACTCTGTTATCTCATTTTCAGTGTTATCAGTTGCTCTTATTAGAGAGTCTTTGACTCATTTATCCTCCAGTTGCTCTTATTAGAGAGTCTTTGACTCATTTATCCTCTAGTTGCTTTTATTGGAGAGTCTTTGACTCGGTTGCTTCCTTTGTGCTGTTATTAGAGAGTCTTTGACTCATTTGCTCTTATAACGGTATTATTAGAGCATAGTTTCCCTTATTCACCTTAGGGTTTGTCCCTAGGGTGTTGTTTTGTATATTCCCTCCGGTCTTTGACCAAAAGGGTGAAAACATCAGAAATTTTAAAATCCATAAACATTGAAATAATTAAAAATCTCAAAAACATTAGAAACTTAAAACATAAAAAAATAGTTGATTTGCTGTAAGTGTTTGATAGGTAGAGAGTTCGTTTCGAACTACGTTGGCTTGATCCTCTTCCGAGGTACGTAGTGCAGCTTGGGATTTACATCCCAAGTCCAGCCAAACTTTTTGTAAATAATATTTTAAACTTTCTTCAAAAACCTTTAAAACCTTGTTTTTCAAAAGATCTTCCTCTAGAGTTAGGAGTTTCACATAGATAGAGAGTTTTAGAGTTAGGTGTTTCTTTTGATAGGCTGTTTGTTTGTTTGTTTGTTGTGTGCTTGTTTTAGAGTTAGGGTCTGTCCTAGAGTTATAGGAGCGCCTCCGTCCGGTCATTCGGCGATCCGTATCGCCGAGTGATGACTAGAATAGGATACGCTAGTCCACCCTTTGTTTTCCTTAGGAAACACAGCCTAGCTACACATAGGTTGTAGGAATCACCTGCATTAGCCTAGGGCTACTCTGCATTTAGTTAGGGCATATAGGGTGTCCTAAAATCCACAATTCACTGGAATTTAAATAATCGTACAAGAAGCTTTAATAAATGGTCCGGTCTTTTAGATCGAGTCTAGGATAGAGGGCTAGGTGTCTTAGGCATCATAGCTTAGAATAGGCACGAAGAACTACGTTGCCTTGATTCTCGTGGAGGCGGGGATACGTAGGCTTCTTTGGATGAATACCAGACCATCCGAGGACTCGGGCTAATAATTTAGAGTCTTAGGATTTGTTGTGTAGTCATCGTATGTTTTGATGTGTTTTCTTACTTTTTTGTACTGATCCTGTACCTTTAGCTATAGCTTGCATGTGTTTGCACATCAGAATTTAGACACTCATTAGGCATGTCACTCATAACCTAGCTATGCTTAGGAGACACATCTTTCATTTTATTTTATATGTGTTTATTATTTTTATCCTCAGGAAATGCATGCTTAGGTAGACGACTCCTGAGGATTGTTCCCATTTCACATGATTTTTACCCAAACTTCTTTGGAGTTAATAATAAATGGCATAAGAGACCAAGTGCTTGCACTCGGACGAATCGGGGGTGCTCTCAGACCTTCCCCATTCGTAACCAGGCACGAACCCATATATATTTCTGGTTATCCATTGCACAGAGGATTTGATTTTAGGGTTCCATGGCATATCCATGGATGGCGACTCTGAGTTTATTTTAGGTATGTCTCGGTTTCGAACCTCAGTTCCGGATCGAGACATATCTCTTTCTTTTTATATCGCCACTCGTGCTATGCTATGAGGGTGGCATCCGTTTCGAGAGTTCCTTGGTAGAGCTCTCCTTCACATCGTGGATGATCCAGAGGGTGGTAGGGACCCGTTCCCTCGTCGCCTATCTCGGATCGGGGTCCACAGTATCTTATACTATGTTTTTGTCTTTCTCTCTCTCTCTCTCTCTCTCTCGCATAATCTCTATTTCTCACGCTCTCTCTCTTTATCCCTCTGTTCTCTCACACTTCTCACTCTCTGTACCCCTCTCTAACTCTCTCTCATCTCTCCATATATACCACTCTACTTCTCTGTTTTTCTCCTTTCTCTCGCACTCTCCATCGCGCACCTCTCTGCTCTCTCACTCTCCACCATTCCCACTCTCTCCCTATCAATCTCTCTCGGTGTATCTCTATATCTCCACCATTCCCACTCTCTCCCTATCAATCTCTCGCTCCACAGTGGGGAAGAAAAGAAAAAAAGAAAAAAAAAGAGAAAGAAAGAAGGCGAGCGGATTGCCCGTCGGCGTGATTTTCAGAGTTTTCGGCATTTGGACGCGGCGAGGATCTCGACTACAGGTACGTACACGATTCTCAGATTTTTTGGGGATTATTTGGTATTTTTTTAAATTTTTGCATGATTTTTAAGCATTTAAATGAATTTAATTCAATATTAAATGGGTGTGCTTAAATTCATGATCTGCATGAGTGTTTCAAATCCGTTTCGTCCCAAAATTTAATACGATGTTCTACTTAAATAGAGTAAAATAACTATCGGATCGGATCGGACATTGGATCAACGGTTTTTTAGAATTTGAGTGAAGAGTGGTATTTTATTTAAAATAATGGCTGAGTAATTACGAAATTCGAAAAAATAGCCATCTCAGGATGATCTATTTTTTGGAATTTTAAATTTTTCTTATGTTCATCACATCAGAACAAGGTTGGAGGACGTTTTCTGGAATCGTAATTTTCTCGAAAATCGTGTTTTAAAAATAGAAAACTCTTCAAAAATATGTTTTCGATGAAGAAAAATAAAATATATACTAAATGAATTCCAAAATTAATGAAATTTGGTGGGAAAATAATATGATACTGATAAATTCTACCATGAATGTTTGAGAATTTATTGAATCTGTTTAGCATATTATTTTATGGTTTCTTTGAAAATTATCAGATTTTGGGTGAATTTTTACTGATATCAGATCATAGATAAAATTCATAAATTTTTTACAGTAGTCTTATATTCTATATTTCTTGTTTTTGTAAAAGTTTCAAGTGATTTGGATCTTGTTTCATATGGGATGTAGTATTAATTCATAATCTAGTCTGAAAATTGAAAAATCCAAAATTGATAATAAATAGTTTCTAAAATTCATGAAGATCTCACAGCATGCTATTTTTACTTATATCTTGTTACTGTAGAAATTTCAATAGTAGTTGCTGTGTTATTTTTGCAATCTGGTCCTATTATTGTTAATTCAAAATTAAATATGAGCTTAATGTAAAAATCTGCAAAACTCTTCCAGTAAGCTACATGCATTCCCATCTTGCTGCTGTAGAAGTTTCAACTCATTTCGAATTCATTTGCAACAATTTCACTTTTAAAATCACTCATATGTTTAAAATTGATAAAATTCATTGAAAATCCGAAATTAATTCAAAATCATCTGAAAATCTCTAAAGAACCTTAAATCTCTGTCACACATTAACTCCTTAATCCATTGAAACAGAAATCTTAGGATCATTAGAATTCCCTGGAAAAATGGCCAGTGCATCCATAATCGTATCCCAATTGCAACCGATCTTTGACAATTTAAATACTTAAGCTATAACATGTTGTTGGCTCCGAGGTTACTGTCGACGGAAATCCTGAGATATGCCAGGCAATAAGATGCTATAACCTAAGTATTAAATTGCACAAGGAAAGAGCGCACGATTCCCTTCCTTGGATGCTATTCTGGGCCGAAATTAGTGAACCCTAGAACTTTTGGTATTCCTTAAATGTCCAGAAACTGAAAATCCTTAAAATCTAAAATTCATTAACTGCAAGAACTTAAATCGATTCATCTCGTGTCTCTCGGAACCATTGGATTATGGTTTCCGATCTAAGAACCATTAGAGCCCAATTTAAGAACACTTGTGTCAGGTCGTGTCCTAGGTTTTAGGGAGTCTTAGGTTTTAGGGAGTCCTAGAGTTAGGAGTCCAGCCTCATCACGGACGTTTGCTATGGATAGCAACCGTGCCATAGGTCTACTTACACTAGTCACCCAATCTTTCCCTAGGACAAGCCTAGTAAACTATGATGTAGGCTAACCTGCATTAGTCTAAGGAATAACTTGCATTTAGATAAGAATCATATAGCATCTTAGATGAAATCCTAGGATAATAAAATCCTCAACTTGAATTAAATAACTTCTCCTAAAACTGTTGAAACAGTCAATCCCGTCTAGGTCGGTGTCTTAGTTGAGTTAGGCATAAGTAACTTAGCTTAGGTGCACCGAACTACGTCGACTCTGATCCCAGTGAGGCTTGGGTACGTAGGCAGCTTGGATGTCTGATGGCATACCAACCGCGAGTCGGCTCCACAACAAATTGTGGGGTTTTTGTATATTAATTTGCTTATACATGCTTAATTAAATTACTTAGGATTTTTCATCAAATTAGAATTTTAGGAGAACTTTCACTTAGATTGAATCCAGACAAATTAAGAAATCAAGATACACATTTAGGATTCACATTAAAATTAGATCATAAGATGCATGTCCCGTAGTTAGCACATTAATAGAGAGTTGAATGAGCCATTTAAAATAAATTTAAAAGAGTTAGCTTTTGGAATCGAAGACCGATTATCGGGCAGGAATGGTGCATGTGGTGGATAAATCCCCATACCTTCCATTCTTGTAACCAGGTAGCGAGTCTAGATTTCTGGTTAATCATGGGTCCTAGATCCCACATCTAGGTGGCGACTCTGTCAGTCTCTTTTGTGTGGAATTCAGATTGCCTTAGTGATCCCAAGTTCACATAAAAGATGAATTAAAATCAATAATAAAAATGCACACGCCAATCGCGTGGGTACGAGAGACCAAGAGAGAAGGCGTGGCGGCTCGCGCCCCACCCCTCTCGCGGGATCGGGTCCCACACCATTGAAAGCAATCTCATGCGATCTCATCTAATCTTTTGATCATATGTCTATCATTCGCCTCTTGTGTGATTCGATTATGTCTTCATTCCCTTTCTCAATTGGCAAGAATTGTGTCTCAATCATTTGATTGTGCAATCTTGATGATCTAATCATACTTGTACCCTTGGTCTCTTCTTACTCTAGGGGCAACCTTTTTCGAGATTATTTTGCTAAGCCCTTCAGAGTTCACTCTCATGATCCTTGAACTAGGGGCCCTATACGACTTTGTCATCATTGTCATGTCTTGGTCCTTTAGGATTCATTCCATTGTCCCAATTACTTGCTTTGCGTGTAATTTTTTTTCAGTCATTGAGAAGGAACACTCCTTGAATGTCAAGCTCATATACCGTTCTTATTGTTTCTATGTCAGGACTGTTCATAATTGAAAATCCAAGAAAGCTTCTTGGGTTTGAATTTGTTCGTGATCAGTGAGGAAGCTAATTCCCAATTTGTTTTGGAAGCGTCTCTAATCCTCTCCTTCCATACTCACGGCAGACTCTATGGAAAATTCTCAGCTCTCTTACATCATGGAAGCCTTGACCCAGCTCGTTCAACAGATGAAGAAATTGAAGGAAGAAAATCAATTCATCAAAGCTCAACAGACTGAGAAATTTGGTCCAACCACCATTGTTTCTAAGGGCAAAGGTCCTAGATTCTCCATGGTTATGGGTTCGGAAGAACTAATTGTGAATCTCTCCAAATAGCCGCGATAACAGAAGAAGTTCATCAGATGAAGTAACAAATGCAAACTTGGTATTGTCAGTCCCAAAGTTCTGAACATTTCGCTGACAAAAATATCAAAGTCCAGGATGTTGTTACCAGGAACTCCGTCTCTCGGCACTATCAGGATTCTATTGGGCCCTTAATTCTTGAACATGACTAAGAGCCGTCATCTAAAACTCCTAAAAGAGAATTCACCGACTTGCCGATCTCATGACCTGATGCTTTGAAATGGTTGCTCAAGGAAAAAATGATAACACTATTGGGACCAAAGCCTGTTCCTAATCCTCTTCCCAGGACCTTTCAAATGAAAGAATTTTGTGATTTCCATTTACGTCCTGGTCATGCTACTAATAAATGTCTCAGTTTGAAATATGATATTCAAGACCTTGTAGACATAGAGCTCCTTGACCCTCAAAATCTTTTGTCAAGCGGCGGAACTCCATCATTTCCTGATGACCGCAAACCATGGTTTGAGCAAATGAAGAGAAAGTCTTACAATAATCACGACCAACAATGTACAATGATGGGTTGGAATATATTGAGCCCGGTCTCCACAGGTCAGAAAATCAAAGAGGCCACAACACATGGGGCTTATAACAGGGGCAATTTTACTTCAAAAAATATCAAGGAGCTACAAAACCCTATGGTATTCTAATACAATCAGTTAAGGGCTACACCTAAGTAAGCGCTCAAGAAGGAATTCACTCATCTCCCTCTTCCAGCATCTGAAGTATTAAAAGAATGTTTAGCCTCAGGTCGTGTCACCATACCTCCCACTAAACCTCCTCCCAATCCATTACCTCAAAATTGGAGAGCATAGGACCACTGTGATTACCACCGGAGCCCGAGCCACATCATTGATCGATGCATAGCTTTGAAGTATGGAATCCAAAAGCTTATTGATGATAAAATATTGGCATTTCAACAGAGGCCAAATACTGTCAATAACCCTCTGCCGACTCATGCAGCACCGCCGCCGGCAAATCATAATGCTTAGACGACCAGGGTTCAATTAAGCTCAGGTCTAGTTGCAATGAAAAGAATCAGAGGTTGAGATTACCAGTTATGAGGAAGCCTGGCTGACCCTCCAGAGCCAGACAGTTGCAGCAGTTTTATTTTGAGTCAGTCATCATGTTAGTTCAGTTATTGAGTCAAGTCTTACAGTTCTACAGTTCAAGGTCAATGCTTAGTTCAGGCAAGTTATCTTTTGCTTTTCTTCTCGTTTTAAAAGTTGTGAATCCTGAGCCTGTTCAGGATGAGTTATAACGATGTAATCTTTTTCATTCTATGAAGTTTGGCTTTTCATATGTTCTAGTGTGTATGTTTTTTACTCAAATGAAAATAATACTCCTGCCTCAAATGAGAAAAAAGATACCGACGAAATTTCCCTTGGTTGGCAACATATGTTCAAACAAGAGGAGGCGCGCCGGGCCCAGCCTCTCAAAGAGAAAATTGAAATGATAAACATTGGCACTAAAACTTTGATTCAGTGAATGCCTATTGAAAATACCTTAGAGTGTGAGAATTGATAAACCCATTTCGAAGATAAGAAGATTGTCTAGAAGCGCTACAACCGACACCAGGGGCAAGACATAGATAGAAAGGTCAAGAGAATGAAGAAAGTGAGAGACATATGCTATACAAGGGGCATGGATTGGAAACAACTTTCATATCTCTAGTCAATGTCCTTGGTTCCCAACTTCATAATATGAAGCCAACAAATACAAGATAAGAAGTTCAAGAGCAAGCATTGAAAAGCGATCATCAAGTATCAAGAGTTACAGATCCATAGATGGAGGATGTCAAAGAATAAGTTTTGCTCCATCAAAGTCGAAAGCACATATCAGAATCTTGGAAGAAGAAGATCCATTATCTCTTACTTAGAAATGCCGTCAAACTCTGTGAAAAAAAAAAGAAAAAAAAGAAAGAAAAATAATAAAGCAAATTTATCAACCTAGATCAATTCCAAACCTGAACATTGGAAGGCCTTCTTTGGCCTAATAAATTCCAAATTCATGACCCAGTGTCAAAAAGAATACCCGTTTGTAAACCCCTTTGACCCTGAATAAAATTCATTTGAAAACCCATCAAACTAGGGGCATTCGCCCCGAACTACGCGAGGCCTGATCCCTACATTAGGGTACGTAGGCAGCTCGGTCAAACCGAGTTCGGTCGCTTCAAAAAAAAGAAATTCAATCATTCCAAAAAAAGAAAAAGAAAAAGGAAGTCAATTGAAAAAAAAGAAGACAAAAAAAAACAAAAAAGAGAGAAAGAACAAAAAGAAGAACAATTTACCTTCAAACCAGGGGCATTCGCCCTGAACTACGCATGACCTGATTCCTACCCTAGGATACGTAGGCAACCTGTTCACAGGTTCGGTCGAAATCTTTGTTCAACCTTAAGCCATTCTTTCAAAAGTCATATCCTACCTATAAAGTCCTTCAGATGTTCAGAATCAAAGATCTAGGCCTAAAAAAACGAATAAGAAAAAGAAATGAGTTTGAAGATCTGCTAGACTGAGAAAAGGCGGTCTAGGCAAAATTTAAGATCATTCCCCTTCTAAGTTGAAAACCGGAAAGGGCGGCTTAGGCAAAAGCTAAGGGGATAGCCTGCTGAGTTGAAAACCCGAAAGGGCGATTTAGGCAAAAGTTAAGTTTAACACGATCCACTAAGCTAAAAACCTTGAAGAGGTGACTTGGTCATGGTAAGAGAATCATTATAAGAATGCTACAGCCGGTATTAAGACTGAAGATAAAAAAGAAGTTCAAGCGAGATCAAGTGTCATCCTAGAAATTGGGGGCATTGAAACCAAGCAATCCTAGAAATGGTAACCAAATCCTTGCGGCATTACTGTTTTAAGGAAGAAGTTTAGTGTTTATCAATTGAGAAACTACTCTTTGAAAGGATAGACTTACCAAACAAAATATTAACTAAGTCAGAACCATCACTGTGTCAGTCAATCTTTGGCACTCTAAGTTCACTCTTTCGTAGTTCCTCAATCCTTTGAATAATGTCCTTTACACAAATTTCCTCTTTAAAAAGAGTCAACTGTCTTGGTCAAAGAGGCCCGGCGTCGTCAGCTCCTTGCATTAGTACCAAAGCCAAGTTAAACATGAAGGAAAGACCGCAAGAATCTAGTCAAAAGGCTTTATTTTAAAGAAAATCAGCTTAGTAATATTCAGAAGAAGAAGCATCGGAAAGTGGAGTTTCCATAAGAAGACCATGCCCAAGAAGGGTACACAAAGCTTGAGAGAGCTTTGGATGTGATGATGGTTGGGCCAGTTTCTCAGGAAGATGGACTATTGAAATTCATAATTATCTTCCAGTCAGTTGAATACTATCCTGGTCAAGAAATGTTTATCAAACACCTGTCAAGGGAAAAATCCTGCTTTCCAATTTCTGTATTCAAGAGAGCTGCTGTTCTAGGTTACTAGCTCCAGGTATTTAGATCAACGTTCAAAATCCCCAGCAGAAAAAACCAACAATGTCTTTGCGAAAAATCTTGTTGAAGCTTCCTGAAAGCGTTCCTAAACCATTCTCGTTAATCATGCTGCATAGTTCCTAAGGTTTGTCGTCTCGTCATTCGTCAAAGTCTTAGTTTCCAATATCTTCATCGGGCACGATTTCTACTGTCCGCTATTTCATCCTACACAAATTTCAAGAATCTAAAATTCATCAAATTCGAGTTTACCTCAAATTCAAGTTCATGAAAAATCTCCAAATTCTTCATTGTCGAATTCATTAATTTATCTCAACCGAAGTTGTCTTATCTCTTTTGAACCCGTACAACTACGGTGTCTCATTTTCTCTGAGTCCATATGACTATGGACTCTTATCCTTTTGGGCATGTATGACTACAGTGTCCCATTCCCTTTGAAGCTGTATAATTACAGTGTCTCATTCCCTTCAGGGTCCGTACAATTACGGCGTCATGTTCCTTCTGAGTCCGTACAATTATGGTCTCATTTCTTTGGAATCCGTATAAACACGATATTTCATTCTCTCTGAGTCCATTTGAAAATGGTCTCTTATTCTCTTTGAACATCATATAAATATGATGTCTCATTTCCTTGGAATTCGTATAAATACGGCATTTCATTCTCTCTGAGTCCATTCGAAAATGGTCTCTTTTTCTCTTGGAGCATCATACAAATATGATGTCTCATTTCCTTGGAATCCATATAAATACGGTATTTCATTTTATCTGAGTCCATTAAAAAATGATCTCTTATTCTCTTGGAGCATCATATAAATATGATGTCTCATTTCCTTGGAATCCGTATAAATACGATATTTCATTTTATCCGAGTCCATTTAAAAATGATCTCTTATTCTCTTTGACCAACATATAAATGTGATGTCTCATTTCCTTGGAATTCGTAAAAATACGGTATTTCATTCTCTTCGAGTCCATACAACTATGGTCTCTTATTCTCTTTGAACATCATACAAATATGATGTCTCATTTTCTTGGAATTTGTATAAATACGGTATTTCATTTTATCTGAGCCCAGTAAAAAATGATCTCTTATTCTCTTTGAGCATCATACAAATGTAATGTCTCATTTCCTAGGAATCCATAAAAATACGGTATTTCATTCTCTTCGAGTCCATATAACTATGATCTCTTATTCTCTTTGAACATCATACAAATATGATGTCTCATTTCCTTAGAATCGTATAAATACGATATTTCATTCTCTTTGAGTCCATTAAAAAATGGTCTCTTAATTCTCTTTGAACATCATACAAATATGATGTCTCATTTCCTTGGAATCCGTAAAAATACGGTATTTCATTTTATCTGAGTCCATTAAAAAATGGTCTCTTAATTCTTTTTAAACATCATACAAATATGATGCTCTTTTCCTTAAAATCCGTAAAAATACAGTATTTCATTTTATTTGAGTCAATTTAAAAATGCTCTCTTAAATCTCTTTGAACATCATACAAATATGATGTCTCTATACGATATTTCATCTTATCTGAGTCCATTCAAAAATGATCTCTTAATTCTCTTTGAACATCATACAAATATGATGCCTCATTTTGTTGGAATCAGTAAAAATACGGTATTTCATCATATCCGAGTTCATTTAAAAATGGTCTCGTGTTCCTCTTTGGAATCCATATAAATATGATGTCTCATTTCCTTTGGGAACTGTACAAATACAATATTTCATTCTATCTAAGTCAATTTAAAAATGGTCTCTTGTTCCTCTTTGGGATTCATATAAATATGATGTCTTATTTTCTTGGAATCTGTATAAATACGGCATTTCATTCTCTGTGAGTCCATTCGAAAATGATCTATCTTTTATTTCCCTTTGGCCTGTACAATTACAGTGCCTCATTTCTGTTGAGCCTGTTTGAAAGCAGTATCTATTCGAAAATGATCTCTCATTTTCTCATTGCCCGTTTGAAAACGGCGCTGCCTCATAATTATCTTTCGTTCTAAGCTGCGCGATCTTCGCTCTTGGATTGAATCCTTTTATCCATTATTCTGAACTACCAGCTCATGGTGGTAAGAATAAATGATCTTGATTCTAATTCTAGGACTTCATTTAGGGTCTTGCATTTAGGAGCTGTTTGCATTTAAGTTGCATTATGTGTAGCAAATATCTTTGTTGATTAAAGCTACGCAAAATGGTTCTGTCACTTCTGCTTTGGTATTCGATGATTACGTCATCTCTAAAAAAAAGGGGCATCTGTAGACACCCCTATTTTGCTTCGCTTTAAAAATTAAAAGATTTGGTAGTGTCATCGAGTCTTGAGTCCGTATTCCGCATTAGATTAGGCATCCATGTATTTTAGGGTACATTTCATCTCGTTATAGGAGTTTTGAAGTTGATCCGCGATCCTAAAGGTCTCTAGGAGGTTCCGTTGACCTCTGGAAGATGTAAAATCAAGTTCTCAAGCAAGTGAAAAAACCTGCTATTTTTTGGATTTTTAAGGTTTCCTTCATTTTCGCCCATTTTGCACTACAGGGGTATTTCGGTCATTCCTGATGTGTCCCATTTGACCCCCGAGTTGTGTCTGAGAAATCTTGAGCGATTCCATGAAATTTGAAAAAGCTACTATTTTTAGAATTTCTCAGGGTTTTTCCTAGTTTCACCAAATTCTGTACCTCAGGGGTAATCTGCTTATTTCCAATATGTTTCATTTGACCTCTAGGGTGTATCTAAGGAATCTTAGATCATTGCATGAATTTTGGAAAGATTGCTAAATTTAGAGTTTCTCAGGAGTTTTGCTTGACTTCGAAATTTTATGTGTCAAGGGCATTTTGGATATTTTCAGGGGGTACCAAATTATCCTATTTGATATTGCTCACCAAAATGACCCAACTTTAAAAGTTTCTATTTTTAAAGTTTGATCACAAAGACTTTTCATTTTTAACTTTTCCCTTTAGGGGTGAACTAATTTAAGGGTATTTTGGTCACATTTGGATGTGTAATTGTCAAATAGGGGCATTTTGGTCCGAAAAATTGTATTCCCAAAAAAGATGGTTCGATCATGTGTTAGGGATGCACCATAAATGTCAAATGGGTTAGGTCCATATATAAAATGTTGAATTTAGAAAGATTTTATTGAATTTTTACAGGAAAAAACCCAAAACCAGTGTGAAATGGCCCATTGGGCTAAAGCCCGCAAGAATGGAGCCCATGTGGGTCGACCACCATGGTGGGCGCCCCACATGGCTAACCCACATGAGTTGGGTGCCCCACGTAGATGATGTCATGGTGGTGACATCATATTGGTTAAAAGAAAAATAAAAAGAATAAAAAGAAAAGAAAGAAAGAAAGAAAAGAGGAATGGTTGCTTAAAGGGGGTTTTCGAAAGTAGCAATGTGGAATGGGAATAGCATGTCATGCTTGACAAGAAATTAAGATTGGAATCAAATCCAATTTGGAAACAAGAAAGAAAGAAAGCAAAAGGGGAAAATTGGAAATATGCCAAAGATGGGAGCTTTCACATTGGAAACTACTATTTCTTTCTTAACCCTAGTTTTTTTTGTATAAAAATCAAAGCACACAACAAAAAGGGGATCCAAAACAATCCAAATTCGTCCTTTTTCTCTCTCCTCCCAAGAAAAAAAAAGAAAACAAAAAGAACGAAAAAAACCTCCTCTCTCTTGAAGTGTGTTCATCTCTCTCTCAAGGGTTCTTCCCAAAAGGGATTCTTGAATTCTCTTTTCTTCTTCAACAAATAACACATCAATGATCTTTGGGGTGTTCTTTAGGTCTTTTTCATCATACCAAAGGGTTGGACAAAGCGAATATCTCGGATTACCAACCCAAGACACACGGATCGTGATCGACGGTAAGAATTTTCCTTCTTTGTGAATTAGAAAAGCATGCTAGGGTTTACATCAAATCTATGAGTTTTTTTTTTAAAATCTAGTATGTTGTAACATAGATTATAGGCTTTTAAAATCTAAAATTTCGCCCAAAAATTAATTTTCCTCCACATAAATCTTGAATTTCTTTTTTTTTTTTTTCAATATGGATTTAAATGGAATTTTCAAAGCAAGTGTTTGAAAAAATGATCTTTTTCAAAAAACGAATTTTTTTTAGGGTTCTAAAAATTCTAAAGCTACTGGAAATCATGATCATTGACCATGGTTTGACCGCTTCAGTTTCCGTTCTATTTTTTGAAAGTTAACCCAACAAAGGGTTATTTCTTGAAGAATAAAATGGAAAACGGGTCAAATCAAGTCCAAAATTCATGAAATTTTGTTTCGAACCGACTTTTGGATTTTCAGATCACCCTAAAATTTTTTGAATTTTTTGATCTTTTTAATCGGATTATTAATTATTTTACATTTCGGCCATTTTTAATAATTATCAAAAGGTTGTAAAAATTGATGAAATTTTCCATAATTAAAGCTTAATAATAAATTGAATTTTCCATTGAAAAAAACAGTTTGAAAAAAATATGGTTTTTACTGTTTTCCAATTGCCTCCTCGTTTTACGTGCTGTAATTCTTTTTCATATTAAATTAATAAATTTTTGAAATTTTTCTATACAAACTACTAACTTAGGTTACTGGAATGTTAGAGAAAAATTTTCAATTGATTTTGCAAAGCTTTGATAAGGTTTTACAATTTATTTTAATAAATGAGTTTTAATTCCTAGGAAACAAATTAATCTCTTTTACTTAAAAATCAATTTTAGAGAGGAGCTTTAATTTTTGGATTTTGAAATTTTGGCAAAAAAATAATATAATCTATTATATATATCTACTGAAAATTTTTCATGATTTTAGGATACCATTTGGTCTACCTTTTAATTAATTCATTGATTTTATCCAAATTTTGTGAGAATTTTAATTGGCATCAAATCTTAATAAAAACCTTTGAATTGTTTACAGTGGTCTACTACCATGATTATATCTATACTGTAAAAGTTTTACTTGATTTGAGATTCATATGCTATGAATTGATTTGTTAGTTTGCAATTTGAACTAAATTTTGGCAATTCAGAAATTGATAGCAAAACTTGTTCAAAATTCATGAAATTCATCCAGTAGTCTAAATTCATTCATATCTTGCTACAGGAAAATTTTCAATGAATTTGGATTTTGATTGGTTAGGGTTACTGTGTTCTCCTAGCAATCTGGTTTTAATGATATTAAATCAAATTTTAATAGCATATTAACACAAAAATCAGTAAAAATCTTCAAAAAATCCTAACTTTCCATCATGAATTCAATCCCTAACTTGTTTGAAACAGAAGCCTTAGGATTCATTGATCCCCCATGAAAATTCGCCACAGCGCGATAATTTACTAGCCAAGATCGCAACCATAATCGTATACTGATTGCGATCGATCCTGCATAATTGCAATGTGTAAATTATAGTATGATATTGGCTCCGAGGTTCACTGTCCACGGAAATCCTGAGAAACATGCCAGGCAATAAGATACTATAACTTACGTGCTATATTATACAAGGGTTTAGAGCACGATTCCCATCCATGGTTGCGATTCGAGGCCGAAACTGGCAAACCATAGAACCTTTGGTATCCCTTAGATATTTAGGAATCGAAAATCCTTGAAAATAAAAAATTAGTCAATCTAAAAATTGCTAATCTCAATAAATTGAATTAACTTAATCAAAGTCATAGGAGCCGTTGGATTGCGATCTCCTATCGTAGGAATCTTTTTGGGCTCCTTAGGAATACTTACGTCATGTTGTGTCCTAGGTTTTAGGGAGTCCTAGAGTTAGGAGTGTAGCCTCATTACGGTCGTTTGCTATGGATCGCAATCGTGCCATAGATCTAGTTACACTAGTCACCCAATTTTCCCCTAGGACAAACCTAGTTACCTAGGATGTAGGTTAACCTGCATTAGTCTGAGGGACTACTTGCACTTAGATAGGACCATATAGCATCTTAGATGAAGTCCTAGGATAATAAAATCTTCAACTTGAACTAAATAATTTCTCTTAAACTGTTAAAAAAGTCAATCCAGTCTAGATCGGTGTCGTAGATGAGTTAGGCATTAGTAGCTTAGTTCAGGTGCACTGAACTACGTCGACTCTGATCCCAGTGAGGCTTGGGTACGTAGGCAGCTTGGATGCTTGATGACATACAAATCACGAGTCGGCCTCACACACAAATGGTGGGGTTTTGTATATTAGTTTTTTTTAATTCTTAATTAAATTAACTAAATATATAAGATTTTCCCCAAATTAGAATTTTAGGAGAACATTCACTTAGATTGAATCCAAACAAATCAAGAAAATTAAGATACACATTAGGGAATACATTGAAATTAGCTTCTATGATGCATGTCATATAGTTTGCACATTAATAAAGAGTTAAATGAGCCACTTAAAAGAAATTCAAGAGAGTTAACTTTTGGAATTGAAGACCGGATTATCGGGCAAGAATGGTGCTTGTGGTGGTAACTCCCCATACCTTCCATTCTCGTAATCAGGTAGCGAATCTAGATTTCTAGTCACTTATGGGTCCTAGATCTCTCATCTAGGTGGCGACTCTGTCATTCTCTTTTGCGTGAAATTCGGATTGCTTTAGTGATCCCAAGTTCACGGAAAGGATGAATTAAATCAATAATAAAAAGCACACGCCAATTGCGTGGGTACGAGAGACCAAGAGAGATGAAGGCGGCTCGCGGGCCATTCCCCTCTCGCGGGATCGGGGGCCACAGACTCCAAATACATTCTAATAGTGTGTATCATTGAGTCTTCTTGGAATGTCTTGGCTCCTTTGTACTTCCTCGGACTTCTTCATCTTGAGAGTGAACATCTTGAACTTTGTCTTGGCTCTTGCGACTTCCTCCAATCTTCAAATCATGTTGAGAGGTGCATGAGGAGTCACCAAGGCATGTTCATCTCCAAACTTCTTCTTGACACTTGTTTGAAACTTGTAGGATCTTCATGATGAGCTTCATGACTTGAATATCTTCGAATGAGGATGTCTCAATTATAGGTGCAAGCTCTTGATAAATGTGAGTGTGGATCCACAAGCCATGTGTTGTGTTGAGTTGTGTAATGACGATATAACATATCAGATTCCTGTGTAGAGCACAACATCTCAAAGCAACACATTAGTCTGACAATGTTAATCAATTTGTGTTTGCTAGCATCAAAACAAGAAGGTAAGGTGAATGATTGAACCCCTGGGAACCTTTGGGCTTACATTCTCCCCCTTTTTGATGATGGCAAACAAATTGATTAGGGACGAATGAGATATCAACCAATAGATGAATAAGTATGATATGATATACACAATAGAGCATAGATCCCTCACTATATGCACAAATATAATTAATGACTGTAAAACATATGGTGCATATACAATTGTACTACCTAATCAATTCCTAAAATTCTCCACCTTTTAGCAATAACAAAAAGGTAGGGATAAACAAGTGAAAGTGCAAGTGGGGTGTCAAGATGAATAATAGCTTGTCTAAGCTATTTGCCTTGTATATGATATACCATTCAAGCTCTAGTATTGCTTATCAAAGAGGAAAAAAAATGAGATACATGATAAGCCAATTTTTTTTTAATCTTTGATCAAATAATTTGCAAGATAAGCACAATAATAGGGGTAATAAACCATATGAGCATATCATATTGGTCTATATAATCATGAATATATAACCATTGAGCGCTCCCCCTATGAATTTGTCATTGGCCCTAGGTGAAGCCTATGTTATAGGGCATGACAGACACATGAGGCAATAAGGTGAATGATTTGAACACTTGGGCTTTATTTGCAACTTTTGAGGCAGATAAGTATCTACCTGAGCAAAGATATGCTCAGATCTATGACTCAACCATTTAAGTTCACAAGTTGCATTATGTTGGAGATTTCTTATCATAGGGCAGTCAAGTCTCTTCCTGAGCATGAACATGCTCATAACTATAAAATGACTTTTGAGTTTCTGTCGTTTGGCCCTAGATGATGATACATTTGCAAGTGAAATCTCCCCCTGACTATTGGCCCATAATTTTAATCACCTTACCCATTTAAATTTTTGCTCCATTCAAATGAGAAGTACACTTTGAATCAGAATGGATGATTATTAGACATAGGATTAAAAAAAATGAAGCACATACAGTCTAATAAACACACATGGATTTTAGAAGGACCAACAGACAATATAAATACACATTCATGGTAACCAAAAGAATTCACGTATATATAAAGTTGAGACAAGAAGAGATCCCATATACATGAATAAATGATGGAAGAGACACACCCTCTTCACATCAAAACTATATGACAGAGATACACAAATGATGGGTGTGAGGAACAAGAACTCATTACCACTACAATAGATACAATCATACAATCTCTGAGTCATGAGCCAAAATAAAAGCATAAAAAGCCCCTCACTTGGCAAATATCTTATACATCCATAATCATGCCACACAAGGGATATTCATCCACATATCATAAAGCCCATACTGGGCATCCAACCATACTATCCACAAGCCCATCTAGGGCACCATCCACATAGTCATACGAGCCCATACTGGGCATGTACAGACCAAAATAAAAAGCCCACATCGGGCATAAACACCATCCATGACGAAAATGAAAATACAATATCCAAAAGTCCAAACTGGGCGAGAAGAAAGCTAAACAAAATATGATAATCAGCAGCAAAATGTGATCGTCTGTGTCTGCTGCGAAGAAGGTGCTGTCTATCTATCAGCCCTGAGAAGGAGGAGGCTGATGCTCACGAGATGGAAACCGGGAGGTTAATATCTGGTGCACTGACTCCTCTGATTAGCTTGCATCATCTCCCTATGCTGCCTTGCCATAAGCTCCATAAGTTTCTTATGATCAGAGGCTCTCTGACTCTCTGCAGTCGTAAGAGCAGTAGAGAGGGTATCAAACCCAGTCGTGAGGGTGTCAAGTCTGGAGGTGACAGTGCCTAGCCCAATCCTCAATGAGGCAATGTCCCTGGCAAGATCCTCATACGAGCCAGTGGTGGGAGCTTGACGCTGTTGAGCCTGTCTCTGCTCATGTGCTGTAATATCACCCTGCATTTGAGCCACCTCTTCTGCTTCTCTCATGGCCTCATCAACCTCATCGTCTGCAACCCCACTAGGACCAGTTCCATCAGGGATAGAAATTTTCATAAGTGTAATGGTGGTATGGTTGAGCACAGGATCAGGGTTCTTGTAAGGCTCTTTAGATAGATCAATTTTTCTATTCCTCAAGAATCTGATGATCAGCATCCCAAAAGGTAGACCTCCCTGTCCTCTCTTGACTGCCTCATCCATGTATCTATAAATAATGAATCCTAGGTTTAAATTGATTTTCTTCATGATACAATTGATCAGGAGGGCTTCAAAAGGCTTCACTGCATCAAAATTTACGGCTCTAGGAGTGATGTTGTAGGCTACTATTGTGTGAATCAATCTCGCAGTAGGATTCATTGAGTTGGCATTGATATTCAATTTATCCTCAGGAGGGGGTACGGTTTTGTAAGGTATCATACACATCTGTCATGACGAAGTGATTTTCGATTTCATTCTTACGCCAAAAGAATATCCTCCTACCATCATTGTGAACTCCAATCCATCCAAATTCTCCCTGAAGGTATGTATTCATCACAACACCCTTATAAGTAATGTCAAGGTTTGCATAGAAATATCTAATCAAGTTAGGGTAAATTATAGCACCGTATATAAGAAACAAAACCCAACCTTGAAATGCGAAGAGTGAGGTGAGTTCAAACTTTTCAAAGTCCTTGAAGATCACCTTTCTTCCTTAGATGATTACCCTGTTTGTGTATCCATTGTAGCGATCCATGGCTTTCATGTTGAAGAAATGTTCGTTGGGGAACACCTCTTCTTCCGGTTCGGTTCGCGCTTTTTTGCCCTTTTGTGCGATGGTTTTCCTTGATGCCGACATTTTAGAGTTCGAGAGTATGGGCCGTTTTTTTCTTTTTTTTAAGAGAAGACTAGAGTTGGACGAATTCTTTTTTTTTAATGGGTTAGGATGGGGAAAGGATAAGCACAACAAGCACTTAGGACTCTTCTTGCTTTCGATCTAACGGTTGAGATTAAATAATTAAGGAGGTGGATAATTTTTTAACTCTAGGAAGAGTTTTAGATTGAATTCTCCTTGATTACTTCTAGAACACCCTTTAATCTAATGGACAAGATTGAATCTTCTTTGAATTTATGTAGGAGTTGATAAAAGGAGTTTGAACATGATAAAGATGCCCTTGGGAAAACCGTTTCGAATATGGAGTTTGATTGGATGAGGGACACCATGCGAAACAATTAGAGTTGGGAGATACATCATGAGAGAAAATATAGGGATTTGGCGCCACTTTTTTGGGTTTTGGGTGAAAATTCCTTCCCTACTAAATTTATAGGGGTATGAGAAGTTAATTATTAATTCATAATACCATGTATACCTTTTGTAATGTAACTGTCCTAACCACCTTTTGAAATGATCTCAACCATTTAAATGACGGGCTACATAATGCATGTAGATATTACTTCCAAATCAGCCCCTAATAATGATCCAACCGTCGATTTAATCGACCATATAAAATAAATCGATTTGTAATCCATATCCCATTTTCATCGGATAATCTGCACCCTTGATTTGACAAATTAAATGCACATCACCTTGTAATCCATACTTGAACCAAAATAAGTTGATCTCCACCATCCCTTTGATGATCCTCCCCCTTAATTAAAAGAAAGAAATCACTTTTCATGGACAATGATTTCTCGGAGAAACAAATCCAAGGAAAGTAAAGTGATGAGGGAAATATTTTCCTAGAATAAGAATTCCAAGGAAAATACCATCTCCATCACAAATGCTCCATCTTTAATGAGAGCCATCGATTTCGTAGGTAATCTAAGCTTTTGTACTCTTAAGTGATTAACGATCCGAACACTCCCATCTTGACCATCGGGTTGAGATAAGACGATCTCGACCGTTAGTTCATAGAACTACAGTCCAAAGTAATCTCAACTTGCCGATCATCGGTGATCCCTTATCCAATACGGGTGCGGGCAGGAGAAAAATAAGGAGGCAGAGCCACGATAGGAGAGGAAAAATCATTTTAATAAATACCAAATCATTTTAAAAATTGATGAAACTTTTCAGAATTAAAGCGTAATAATAAATGGAAGTTTCCATTGAAAAATATTTTAAAACAAATATGGATTTTACTGTTTTCCAATCGCTTCCCCGTTTTACGTGCCATAATTCTTTTTGTTATTAAATTAATATATTTTCAAAATTTTTCTTTACAAACCAGTAACTTTGGTTACTGGAATGTTAGAGAAATATTTTCAATTAATTTTTCAAAGATTTGATAAGGTTTTACAATTTATTTTAATAAACGGGTTTTAACGCGTAGGAAACAAATTGATCTCTTATATTTAAAAACCAATTTTATGGAGGAGATTTAAGTTTTCAGTTTTAAAATTTTGATAATAAATTCTATAATCTATTATATATCTACTGGAATTTTTCATTTGATTTTAGGATACCATTAGGTTTTCTTTTTAAGTAATTCTTTGGTTTCATCTCATTTTTATGTGAATTTAAATGGGCATCAAATCGTCATAAAAATCTATGAAAGTCATACCGTAGTCTAATTTCATGATTATCTTTATACTGTAAGAGTTTAAGTCGATTTGAAATTGATATGCTATAGGTTACTGTGTTAATCTATAATCTGATTTGAATTTTGAAAAATCGGACATTGATATATCATCTTAATGATAATTCATGCAAATTTTTCAGTAAGCTTTAATCATTTATATCTTTATTCTGTAAAAGGTTGGAATATTTTAAAAGAGATATGATATAGGTTGCTGTGTTAATCTATAATCTGATTTGGATTTTGAAAAATCGGGAATTGATATCAAATCTTAATGATAATTCATGAAAATTTTCCAGTAAGCCATAATCATCCATATCTTGTTATTGGAAAATTTTCAACTGATTTGGAGTTTGATTGCTTAGGGTTACTGTGTATTCCTAGCAATCTGGTCTTAATGATTTTAAATCACAATTTAATAGCAAATCAATACAAAAGTCAGTAAAAATCTCCAAAAAACCTTAAGTTTTCATCATAAATGCAATCCCTAACTTTTTTGAAACAGAAACCTTAGGGTTCATAGATTGCCTTTGTAAATTAGCTATTCTGTGACAATTTAACTGCCGAGATCGCAACCGTAATCGTATACTAATTGCGGTTAATCCTGCATAATTGGAGTGCATAAATTATAGTATGATATTGGCTCCGAGGTCCACTGTCCACGAAAATCCTGAGAAATATGCTAGGCAATAAGATACTATAATTTACGTACTAAATTATACAAGTGTTGAGAGCACGATTCCCTTCCATGGTTGCGATCCGAGGCCGAAACTTGCGAACCATAGAGCCTTTGGTATTCCTTAGATGTTTAGGAATAAAAAATCCTCAAAAATTAAAAATCATTAAGTTCAACAAATCGAATTAACTCGATCCGTGTCTTAGGAGCCGTTGGATTACGGTCTCCTATCGTAGGAACCTTTAGGGCCCCTTAGGAACACTTACGTCACGTTGTGTCCTAAGTTTTAGGGAGTCCTAGAGTTAGGGGTCCAGCCTCATCACGGGCGTTTGCTATGGATAGCAATTGTGCCATAGATCTAGTTACACTAGTCACCTCACTTTTCCCCTAGGACAAACCTAGTTGCCTAGGATGTAGGTTAACCTGGATTAGTCTAAGGGACGTCTTGCACTTAGATAGGACCATATAGCATTTTAGATGAAGTCCTAGGATAATAAAATCTTCAACTTGAATTAAATAATTTCTCTTAAAACTGTTGAAACAGTCAATCCAGTCTAGATCGGTGTTCTAGATGAGTTAGGCATAAGTAGCTTTGTTCAAGTGCAACGAACTACATCGACTCTGATCCCAGTGAGGCTTGGGTACGTATGCAGCTTGGATGCTTGATGGCATACCAATCACGAGTCGGCTCCACACATAAGTGGTGGGGATTTTGTACATTAATCCTTAAATTAAAAGTAATTAAACCACTTAGGACTTTCCATGAAATTAGAATTTTAGGAGAACTTTCACTTAGATTGAATTCAAACAAATTAAGAAAATCAAGATACACATTTAGGAATTACATTGAAATTAGATCTTAAGATGCATGTCACATAGTTCGCACATTAATATAGAGTTAAATGAGCCATTTAAAATAAATTCAAAAGAGTTAACTTTTGGAATTGAAGACCGATTATCGGGCAGGAATGGTGCATGTGGTGGTAACTCCCCATACCTTCCATTCTCGTAACCAGGTAACGAGTCTAGATTTCTGGTCAATTATGGGTCCTAGATCCCTCATCTAGGTGGCGACTCTGTCACTCTCTTTTGTGTGGAATTCGGATTGCCTTAGTGATCCCAAGTTCACGAAAAAGATGAATTAAATCACACCTTGCTAGGCTCGGCGGCTTACCCCTGCCCTTATGGGTACTGGCTTGCATATTTGTTTGCACCCTATGGCTTGGTTGCTGTCTGCTTGGTTGGGTAATTAAAATTAATAATAAAAAGACCACACGCCAATCGCGTGGGTATGAGAGACCAAGAGAGAGCGTGGCGGCTCGCGCCTCACCCCTTTCACGGGATCGGGTCCCACACCTTTGCGGGGCAAGGCCACCCATGTTGTGGCCCACTAATTGAGTGCTTCAGATCATCTTATGAAGGTTATTTGCAGGGCATGGCCAATTTGCACTATGGCCCATTCAAATGAACGATTTAGATCGTCCTATGGAAATAATTTAGAGGGGCACAATCAAATCACATCGCGGCCCGGCAATTGTACGGTTCGGATCCTCTAATGGATAGAAATGAATAGCACGTTTTGAAGAAGGAAAGAGTTTGAGAATTCGTTTAAAGAGTAGGGGCCACCTCCAAGAAGATTTTCAAAAATTCATGAATTTGTCCATAGGATGGGGCCCACTTTAAGAGGAGTCTACCTATTCAAAGAAGAGCTCTTATCTAAGCCATTGGATAAAGAATCAAAGGCCATTGAAGGGCTTTATTCTAGTCCTAAATATATCTTTTATGATCATGTTTTTTTTTTTTGAAAGATTCTAAAACGAATTGGGTCGGTCACCACTTTTGGAATTATCCCGTTCTTGGAATTGTTGCACTCTCTCTCTTTGTCATATTAGAAAGCTAATGTTATTGGAGAATCTTGCTATCTTTCCATACTTTCTAATACATGCATAAAAGGAGTGAAAGTAATCTCGTGTGGGACCCACTATATTTTGAGAATCCCAATTTCGTCCAAGAAGTGTAATTTAGGCGACGAGTGTGCTTATCAATTTTTATAATGGAGTTTCAAATTGAAACAAGCAAGCCCATCAAATTAAGTTTTCAAATCCAATTAGAAACTTCAACCCAATCAAGCGGGCCCGCCAAATTTCATATACTGACTTTCATTCTATAAGAATTTTCGGTCAATTCAAATGGGCCCACCCTGTGTTCGAAATTGGAATGTATTCGGTTAACTTCAAGTGGGACCCACTATGTTTGGAACTCTTGATTTTTATATATGGATGGTTTGGATGGAATATGCTAAGCTAAACGAGGGCGCCGGATGGATCTTTGACTGCCATGTGCATGGAATAGATTGAATTGCAGCCACGTTGAACCTTTTATTAGAAAGGAGCCATAAGAAATTAGTAATTTCTTCTAAGAATAATGAGACTCAATTTAGTAATTTCCTTGTATGGGAGTCCCACACGGTTTTTCATTGGAAAATGTGTGTAAGAAAGGCAAGTTGCTCTCTTTCATCTATCTTATGCTACCATCACTCTCTAAAAGGTCAATCTTGATTTTTTTTGGGCCGATTAGGATTTGTTGGATTTTGGTAATTTCGGATACTAACAGATTTGGTAATATCTTTGGTGGAAATCTTGTGCAACTTTTTAGAAAGCAAGTTATTCTCCCTCATATGTTCGGCAATTTTTAGGTAAATAAAAAAAAACCCACTTTCTTTAATTGATATTAGCAATTCTCTCTCTCCCATTATAAAAGAAAACCAAGACGCTCTCTCACGGATTTTCACTTTTGGTCGAGCCACCTATCCTCCATAGCCTAGCTAACCCATTCTCCATAGGTAATACACCCCCATCATCCATCCATTCGACCACACCCTCATGTCATATCCATGTATCTAATATTCCCACCATCGATACCCATCCAAAACTCCATAACACTTCTGTCCCCATAACATGTGGTCATCATTTCTTATCCCTTCCATCATATTCTTATCCAAGCTATCATAAACCCAAAGCATAAATGCTTGGAAAATTTTCGTCCAACCTACTGTCCCCATGGAGAAATTTCGTCCCCCTTTGGTGGAGCAATTCGGCCATTACTTTGGAGCCCTTTTCGGAAGCACTCTTTATATCTTCTCTCTTCCTTCTTCCGGTCTTCTCTCGTGCAATGAATCTCCAGCGAACGAAGCGAGGTTGCTGATACTTAAAGGGTGAGTCAAAGTACATATCGAAGGATTACTCACCCTAGAGACAAGGAGAGCTAGCAAGGTTGGTCTTTCAAAACCTTCTTTCACGTATCTTAAACTAGAAGCATGCTAGGAGTGAATTTGTGATTTCTTTGAAAAGTTATTAATATAAAAGTGTTTGCATATGAAATTTTGAGGAGATTAGATCAGGTTTAAGTTATTTTATAATCTGAAATTTTTCTTGGAAAATCTATTTTTTAATATTAAAATCTGATTTTTGAAAATAAGAAGGTTTAAACCCACTTTACAAAGCAACTATAATAAGCCCTTAGAATTTCTTGAATTTTTCAATTCCTGAGATTTTCGTGTATTTAAAAGTATAGAAATCTAGAATTTCCAGAAATTTTGATTTCGTTTTGACCGCGTTTTGACCTTTTGAACTTTACCCTTAAAGGGGTAAAAGTCTAAAGATCGAATTTAAAAAGGTGACAAAACAGAGTCAAAATCAATGAAAATTTAAACATAATAGAATTTTAGGGTTTGAAGCAATACGAAGTTTTTGCATAATTTTGGACTTAATTTAAGGGGTTTAAAAAATTGTTTAATTCTAGGGGTATTTTTGGAAAAACCCAATTTTTGAAAAGTATATAGGGTTTCAATAAGTAAAATTTGGAGGAGAAGTAACTAAAACCTTATCTGATCTCCAGTGAATGTTTCAAGATTTTTGGTTACTGTTAGACATGTCTTATGATTTTTTATGCCAAATCAAGCATGCCATATTAAATCTGAAAAAATAGATAATAGAAATAAAAAATTCTGAAAATATTTTATTGAGATGTGCTCCTGGAATGACATGTTCTCACAAAGTTTGGAATGATTTGGACTATTTTTACTATGTGTTTCTGTGTAAATTTATAATCTGGGTAGTTATCTTTAAAATAAAAAATTGATAGTAAATCATCTTTAAAATCCATAAATATTTTACAGTCGTCTTCTCTAGTCAAGAGAAAGCTACTTGAAAAAGTTTAGCTTATTTGGATTAGATTTACTATAAGTTTGTGTAAATTTAAAATCTGGACAGATATCTATGAAAATTTGTTATAGGTTCGATTTAGAGTATCTTCAACATTCGAAACCTAATAGCAAAACACATTTCAAATCCATGAAAATTTTACAGTAGTCTTCTCTGGTCAAGAGAAACTTACTGTAGAAAGTTCAGCTTATTTAGATTCGATTTGCTATAGGTTGATGTGTAAATCTATAATCTGAACTGAAAATTTTAAAATCCTGAAGAAAATTGCTGTAAATTTGCTATACTATGATAGTTTAACCGCCAAGATTGCGTTCATAATCGTATCCTAATTGTGATCAATCCTTGATAATTTGAGCATTTAAACTATAGTATGTTATTGGCTTCGAGGTCCATTGTCTACGAAAATCCTGATAAACATGCCAGGCAATAACATACTATAACTTACGTGCCAAATTATACAAGGGTCGAAAGCACGATTCCCTTCCGTTGATGTAATTCAAGGCAGAAACTTGCCAGTATTAGAGCCATTGGTATTCCTTAAATTTTAGGATTCGAAAACTTTTAAAGAGCTGAAAATCATTAATTTCAATAAACTGAATTAATTTAATCCATGTCTTTGGAACCATTGGATTGCGGTCTCCCATCGTAGGAACCTTTAGGGCCCCTTAGGAACATTTATGTCACGTTGTGTACTAGGTTTTATGGTGTCCTAGAGTTAGGAGTCCAGCCTCATCACGGTCGTTTGCTACGGATAGCAACCGTGCCATAGATCTAGTTACACTAGTTACCCCTTTTTCCCATAGGACAAGCCTAGTTAACCTAGGATGTAGGTTCACCTGCATTAGTTTAGGGAACATCGTCTATTTAGATAGGACCATATAGCATCTTAGATGAAGTCCTAAGATAATAAAAGCTACTCAACTTGAATTAAATGAATTCCCTTAAACTGTTGAAACAGTTAGTCCAATTTAGATTAGTGTCTTAGTAGTCTAGGCATATAGCTTAGTTTAGGCACCGAACTACGTTGACTCTGATCTCAGTGAGGCTTGGGTACGTAGGCAGCTTGGATGTTTGGATGACATTTCTCGCACGAGTCGACCCTACACACAATTTAGTAGGGTTTTACGGTTTATTTTGTGTATTTCTTTATCATTTTCAACCATAAATTAAATTGATGAAATCACTTAGGATTACCCCCAAATTAGAATTTTAGGAGGACATTCATATAGATTGAATCTGAACCAATTAAGAAAATCAAAAAACATATCTAGGAATCACATCGAAATTAGACAATCTAGGATACATGTCCCATAGTTTGCACATTAAGAGAGTTTAAATGAGCCTTTTAAAGAAATTTAAATGAGTTATTCATTAAATTGAAGACCGGATTATCGGACAAGAATGGTGCATATGGTGGTAATCCTCCATACCGTCCATTCTCGTAATCAGGTAACGAATCTAGACTTCTGGGATCGCAGATCATTGCAGTGTCACTTATAGTTCCTAGGTCCTTTACCTAGGTGGCGACTCTGGTCATTTTCTTTTGCATGAAATTCAAATTTCTTTTGTGATCCCAAGTTCACGGAAAAGACTACTTATATCGATAATAAAAAGGCACACGCCATTCACGTGGGTACGAGAGACTAAGAGAGGGAGGCGGGTCGCACCCCCCTCGTTGGATCGGGTCCCATAGAGCCCGCGCCATCTAGTTCCTCCGGCCGTTCGGTGGGGGCAAAAGATACAACGAGACTTCCTTCTAAGGAGTTGGAGCCTCCTGCCAAGAGGGTCATTCCCCCTCGCGCTCTTCAAGGGAAGGCCGGTCGGCAAGTCCGTGCCTCGACCGCATTCGTTGAGGATATTCCCAGTCGGTTCGAGGGGTCGGGCATGACTAAATTGCTCTTGGAAAGAATGGAGGTCCCCGTGTAATGTTGTGAGATGCAAGGAGAAACCTTTAAGCCGGAATGGAAGATTGGTGCCGAGGACGGCGTCCTGTCAAACCCACGGGTTGGGGTAGAGTTGGGGTTGATGACGGCTCTCCCTGGTGACGAGGCCAAGTTGGAGAATTTTTCCCCGCAGGGCGCTGGGGGCTTGGTATCTTCACTCCATATCTTGCGTAAGTATTGCTTAGTCAATTTTTGTTTTCTTGGTTGTCTTGAGATTGTACGTGGCGAGTTGCTAATGGTTCATTTGTGGTGCGACTTCGCAGGCTCAGAGTTATGCCAGGAAGATGCTGCAGTACATAATCGAGGACGAGTCCGAGATGGGTACTTTTGAAGAGCGTATCCGTAATTTGGGCGAGAACCTCGAGACGGTGCAAGCTGAGAGGGCGGCGCTTGATGAAACCGTCAAGGACCTTCAGGGGCAGCTCCAGACGTCTGAGCATCTGAGGGATAGGGCGGAGAATAATTTGTTGGTAGCCCGACAGACACATGATGGGAAGCTGGCACAGGAGCGGGAGGAGTGGCGAGATTCGGAGGTGTTCTTAAAGGTTGCGGCTGCATTCAGCATCGATGTTGAGATTGAGGCTTTTATTGAGTGTCGGCGGCGTGTTCGTGATGTCGATCCTTCCTTTCCTTTGGAGAAGTTGTTGCATGAGGTCGAGGAGACCGTTTCTGAAGATACCCCTCAGGGGGCGGCGGACGCCGGGGAGCCGGTTAAGGACTTGGCGGCCGCTCCAAGCGCCTTTGCCGATGTGAGGCTCCCGTAGGAGGCCGGTGAGGTGGTGAACGCAGCCTCTTTTGAGTTTTTGCCGAACTTTATTTCTTTAAGGCCTTACTTGAGGTCGCCACTCTGGGTCTATAATAACTTCTTGAATTCTCTCTCCTTTTCCCCCTTTTTTCTCTATAAGGGCCTGGGAAAGAACCTTTTTGGCTTGCATGTTTCCTGCCCATTTTATATGATACAGCACAGGTTGGTTGAACCCTTCTATAGGTTTCCTTTTTTACGAAATATCGTCGACTTTTAATCCTCGCAGGAACGAATAGCTCTAGCGCGCCCTCGTGGGGTGTCACTTCAGGGTATCTTGCTCGTGGAAGGGCTATCTTCCTCTCGAGTGATCAGCTCGGAGTTGATGGGCCCTGCCTCCCCTTTACAAAGGGCAGGTCTTTTTATCATGGGGAGCGCTTTAGGGTATTTTCGGGGGGATCAACCCGGATGTTACCTCTGCCTCGCTCCCTGTGTTCTTTCGACCCTGTATATGTCACGAGCTAGAAAGTGGAGATGCGCAGATTTTGGAGGGAACGCTATTTCATTGATCGAAAAAGGAAATACATAGCTTTGTGCTAAAAATAACAAAAAGAGAGAAACAAACAAACACACATAATAACTTAAAAGAAAACACAGTTCTTACCCTTTCGTTTTACTGATAAAACTTGCGGAGGTTGTCCATGTTCCAGCTTCGAAGGACTGGGGTCCCGTCGAGGTGTTCCAGCTGGTAGGCTCCAGGGCGGAGTGCTCGAGAGACCTTGTAGGGTCCTTCCCACTTTGGTGTGAGCTTTCCCGAGTTTTGGGGGTCGGATACCTCTGATCGTCGTACTACCAGATCCCCGGGTCTTACCGAACGCTTTTTTATACGGGAATTGTAGTATCGGGCCACCCACCGTTGGTAGGAGGCGATTCGAAGACTAGCCCGTTCTCTTTTTTCCAGGATATGGTCGAGAGTGTTCCGGAGGAGCTCGGAGTTTTCATGCTCGTCGTAGTTTTCTGTGCGGAAAGTGGAGAGACCAATCTCTACTGGGATGACGGCTTCGACCCTGAAGGTTAAGCTGAAGGGAGATTCTCCTGTCGCGGTCCGGGGTGTTGTCCAGTAGGTCCAGAGGACGTTGGGGAGTGCCTTTACCTAGGACTTCCCCGTTTCTCCCAACCGCTTCTTGAGACTTTGTGTGGACCCCGATCCGAAGACGGCGAGGGAACGAGTCCTGCACACTCTCTGGATCATCCACGTGTGAAGGAGAGCTCTGCCAAGGAACTCTCGAAACAGATGCCACCCTCATAGGATAGCACGAGTGGCGATGTAAAAAGAAAGAGATATGTCTCGATCCGGAGCCAAGGCTCGAAACCAAGACATACCTGAAATAAACTTAGAGTCGCCATCCATGGATATGCCATGGAACCCTAAAATCAAATCCTCTGTGCAATGGATAACCAGAAATATATATGGGTTCGTGCCTGGTTACGAATGGAGAAGGTCTGAGAGCACCTCCAATTCGTCCGAGTGCAAGCACTTGGTCTCTTATGCCATTTATTACTAACTCCAAAGAAGTTTGGGTAAAAAATCATGTGAAATGGGAATAATCCTCAGGAGTCGTCTACATAAGCATGCATTTCCTGAGGATAAAGATAATAAGCACACATAAAATAAAATGAAAGATGTGTCACCTAAGCATAGCTAGGTTATGAGTGACGAGCCTAATGGGTGTCTAAGTTCTGATGTGCAAACACATGCAAGCTATAGCTAAAGGTATAGGATCAATACAAGAAAGTAAGAATACACATCAAAACATACGATGACTACACAACAAATGCTAAGACTCTAAATTATTAGCCCGAGTCCTCAGATGATCTGATATTCATCCAAAGAAGCCTACGTATCCCCGCCTCCACGAGAATCAAGGCAACATAGTTCTTCGCGCCTATTCTAAGCTAGGATGCCTAAGACACCTAGCCCTCTATCCTAGACTCGATCTAAAAGACCGGACCAATTATTAAAGTTTATTGTACGATTATTTAAATTCCAGTGAATTGTGGATTTTAGGACACCCTATATGCCCTAACTAAATGCAGATTAGCCCTAGGCTAATGCAGGTGGTTCCTACAACCTATGTGTAACTAGGCTGTGTTTCCTAAGGAAAACAAAGGGTGGACTAGCGTATCCTATTCTAGTCATCACTCGGCGATGTGGATCGCCGACTGACCGGACGGAGGCGCTCCTATAACTCTAGGACACACCCCTAACTCTAAAACAACCACACAACAAACAAACAAACAAACAACCTATCAAAAGAAAAACCTAACTCTAAAAACTCTCTTTCTAGGAGAAACTCCTAACTCTAGAGGAAGATCTTTTGAAAACAGGGTTTTAAAGGTTGCTTATTCAAAAAGGTTTTAAAAAAAATGCTATTTACAAAAGTTTGGCTGGACTTGGGATGTAAATCCCTAGCTGCACTACGTACCTCGTGGAAGATGATCAAGCCAACGTAGTTCAAAACGAACTCTCCTGATTACTGTTTCTAAAACACTCAACACTTTAGACTTTTTTAAGGCTTTTTAAATGTTTTTGATGTTTTAAATTTCTAATGTTTTTGAGTTTTAAATGTTTTAACATGTTTTTGGATTTTAAAGTTTTGATTTCACCCTTTTGGTCAAAGACCGGAGGAAACATACAAAGCAAAACCCTAGGGCTAAACCCTAAGAAAAATAGGGGAAACCCCTAAACAATGCAAGCTAGTGCCAAAGACGAGAGAATGATCTAAGATCACAAATAAGAAAAGTTCTAATGATACTGCTAGTCTCCTATACATAAAGGACAGGTGAGTCAAAGACTCTACAATAGCTACCAAAGGACAAATGACTCAAAGACTCTAATAATGCCACCTAAAAGGACGAATGAGTCAAAGACTCTCTAATAATATCACTAAAAAGACAAACGAGTCAAAGACTCGCTCTAAAAGAAGAGTACTCTAACACGAGGCTAGATAAGCCTCCTAAAAGGAAAACTCCCCAATGAGACAAAACCTGTCTCTTATACAAGAATGATAGACTACTACCAGACAAAGCTGGTCTCCTAATAACAGGGGAAACAAGTTAGGATACAACTTGGAAAATGCTCCACAATTGAGGCGAGGCACGCCTCCTAAGAACTAACTCTCTATACAAAACCAAGGTATACCCTCTAAGGGATAAGCTCTAAGCTACAAGGTTTGTCTCCAAATGAGAACTACCTTGATGAGATAGAGTATATCTCATAAACAGGGACTCTGTAAATGAGGCAAAGCCTGCCTCCTATGGACAAACTCTCTACCAAACTAAAAAGGACTCTCAGAAGGGAGGTTCTAAATAACAAGGCTTGTCTCCGAGGGATAAACACCTTAATGAGACAAAGCATGTCTCCTAGTGCAACTCATTACTGAGACCACAGTGATCTCCTAAACAAAAGGTTCCTCTATCTAAAAGATATCTAAAAGACTTAGAAAGTCTCCTAAATAAAAGAGGGGGACGCTACTAGGGCCGAGCAAATCCCCTAAGGATGGGCTTTTCTATAGAGACACAAATTGTCTCTCCAAAGGGGAGGCTCCGACTATCGCCATCATCGCCCCTTTGCAATGGAAGGGAACTACAGGTTAGACCCTATCATAAAAACAAATAGCAACACTCTAATTACTACTTTCTAATTTCATAAGAAGTCAAAAGAAAAATAAACCATTCAGAATGTCATAACATCCTTATGCTATATTCCCATGCAAAAGCACCGGCACAGTCACTTCAAATGATCAACTTAACGTCATTTGACCCTAGATTCGAGACATGGTCTCTTCCTCCTAATTTTTCATAAGCAAGCTGGGGCATTGCCATGATAGGGAATTTAAACATAGGGAGCTATAACTACAATCCAAGATTCCTACTTGATTAGACCACAGCTACAAGCATTCTCACACATTATGCACCAAAGACAACACCACAAAGAATCCCCGAACAAACCATTGTCCATATCATGAATCATATGACAAAATTATTTATTCAAAATCAGGGAGACTCAAATCTACTTTATGCAACTAAAATGGCACAATCAATATTCAATTACTCTTCTACCTAAAGTACTCCATAATTGGCATCATGTCTTAATCATTAAATAAGAGCCTTTTCTTAGGGACCTCTTATCAACCATAAGATTAAAAGCTAAAATTTCAAAAGTACTATTCAAAATTCCATGTTAAAATCTTATTTCTTCCAATGACAACGACATATACCAAAATTCAGCTATATTGACCATCAAAATAAGAATATAACAAACTGGTTCAAGTACAATATAGCAAGGATTCAAATAGAGCTTTTCACACTGATTTAGAACCAACCTGTAGCTTGACCTTGTTACATTACTACAAGAAAATGTACTATTGTCATCTTACTTTATGGACTGAACTTTAATAACCTGTAGTGCCAAGAATGAAATGAAAGACCAATTTAATGTAACCTGTAATGCCACTTGTGATGTGAGAAAGTGCCCAAGTGAGGGGGCTGAATTATAGCTGAATTAACGCCACACATATACAAGCACACGCACATAAGGATATTCACATGTTCTCATTCACACATACATATACATACATATATATATATATATATATATATATATATATATATATATATATATATATATATATCCACACACAGACACTCATATACTCATATACGCACGTGCTATGCTTACAGATATATATTCACTAATAGGTATTCACTAGCACAGACTCATGGTCACACATATGTATACCTAGACATAGACATATATACACATAAATTTAGCACCAAAGCAAAATCAAGAAGATATTATACTCTCTGTAAAATATGACATGCAAACAATGATAGACAACATGTATGCAACACTATCTGCTTATGTCAGAGCAAATTACCATCATTTTACTAATGTCCGCCACCTATTAATTCTAACATGAACTAGTAAAACCGGAACTGTACATCAGACAATGTAGAATCAAAATTGGGGTGAGGTAAAGGATGAAATCAGCCATATCAGATACAACTGCACATATCTGCCCATTCCATCTTTTGATAAAATGACCCAAAATCAAATAAATTCTATGCCACAAGAATTTAACACTTTTTCATACATATCAATTTCAATGTACAAATACAGATAGTACACATATAAATGGATTGAAAGGACTCAAATCCAGTCTTATAGGCCAAATGATGGGGTTTTGAGTGTAAACAAAATCCAAATGGTCCAATCAGACTACATGAACAAACTAAGATAACGAGATGATGTATTTATCTCATTCTATCATTTGATTCACCTACTGATAATGCAATAGTAATCATTGACATCTTAGAAGTAATCAGCATAAATATGAATTAGAACATGTCACTACTGCTACACCTTCCTAACTCACACGCCAAAAAAGGAAATGAGAATTCACAGGAAATCGAAGTTGAAAATAAAACATCACTCTTTTCTTCTTTCAAATGAGACCATAAGAACTCACCATTCAGACAAAAAATAAGAGGCACTTTGTAAGAAACGAAACCGAGAGAAATAGATCAAACATCCACAATCCACAGCCATTTTCACATACATATTAAATAAAAATTAATGAAGTTACCTGAATTGAGAGCTTTTCCTTATTGATGATATAAATCGAAACCAAGACTACTGAAAGCAACAGATCAACCTCCTATCTTTGGATCACGATTCAGATGATCTTCTCTTCTCCCTCTTCTTTCTACAGATCCAAGCAGAATTGCTTGCAAAGGAATGTAAAATGCCTTAAGAACTCATCTAATACATCAGATCGGAGGAATTTGAAAGGACAAAAAAAAATGATATGAAGTCAAAGTTCAGATCTGAGCAGAGAAGAAAATGGCTGGAATCCAGAAAGATCTTAGCCGGAGGAGATGAGAAAATCCGAAATCCTAGCTTTCCTTCCCTATTTCTCTCTAAAATCTTTCACTAAAAAACGAGATCTCTCTATTCTCACATAGATCTTTTAATTTGAAGAAATTATAGACAAGAAAAGAGCTGGAATGAGGATAGAATGAGTAGATCTGGATTTTGATAGGTAACGAAAGAAAAGATGATGATGAAAGAAGAAGAAAAACAATCTAAGGTATGCAGATTGCCAGAATCCCTACAGGCTTACCGGAGGTAACTTACGACCGGAGAAGATCGGAGATACAGAGATCACCGAAACAAAAAGTAGAAGAAATAAAACTAAAACCAGCTGGAAAATGATCGGATCTTTGCCCAGATCTGATCGGAGAAGAAGATCGGAGGGATAGATCTAGAAATTTCCTTCTCCCCCTCTATAATCTCTTACGAGAATAAAGATCCCTCTTCTGATTTCTCTTTCTCTCTCCTTCTCTCTATCTCTGACTCTCTCTTTCTCTGCTTCGAATCGGAGGTTGGATCTCCGACTAACGATCGGAGAAGACGATCGGCGAAGGAAAAAGATAAAAAGAAAGAAAGAAAAACCCCAAATCCCTCTCTCTTCTCGCTCTCTCTTTTCTCCCGTTTTTAACGAGAATGAACAGTGCCTCTCAATTTTTTTTTTATATTTAAAATAGAAATGCTGATATCCGCACCCCCTTATTTGATGATCGCACAAAAATGATGGGCGCGCGGAAAATGATAAGGCGCGCCCGCCATTTTTGTCCTATTTGGCCCGGGCGCGACCATCACAGGATAATTCGCCCCCCTTTTCAAATGGATATCCCCCTCTGCAGATAACTCACCCCCCTTTGGATTTGTACTACGCACCCTCTCTCGGCTCGTCCTATTTGACAAATTGAGTCGGATTTTGATGAAATTTGGCGGGGACCCTGGTGAGACCCGAAGCTACTTCAAGGTTCAATTCGGGACCCCAACGCATTGATTTGACGAGACTTTGTACAAACAACTCGAGCCTGGGTCCGGTCAAAATGGGGTGTCTACACTCTGGAGTAGGATCCTGTTGGTCACTTCTACTTGTCAGTTAGCCTGAGGATGAGCTACGGAGGGGAACCGGTGTTCGATGCTCAGGCTATCGCAAAACTTGCAAAATTCAGTACTTGCGAACTAGGGTCCGTTGTCCGTCACGAGTGTCTTTGGGACGCCGAAACGACAGACCACGTCATGATAGAAAAAAACAATTTCGCCTTAGAGTTCGGTCTTACAACAGCTTTGACCTCGACCCACTTGGTGAAGTAATCGATAAAGACATACAGCATTGTATGTCCTCCTGGGGCTTTTGGGAACGGGATGACCAGGTCCATGCCCCACATGGCGAAGGGCAGTGGGTCATTAACTGAGGTATAGGGGGTGGCCGGTTGGCGGGGGGTGGTGGCGAATCTCTGGCCCGGATCACATTTTCTGACGAATTCCTGGGTGTCTCTGAGGATCGTAGGCCAAAAGTAGCCGTGTCTTACGATCTTCTGAGCTAGAGTCCTTCCGCCCCTGTGGTCTCCGCAGATCCCCTCGGTTATCTCCCGAAGTGCATATTCTGACTCGAAGGGTACTAGGCATCGGAGGTATGGCCAAGTGTATGACCGTTTGTATAAATTGGACCCGTGGAGCACGTAGTGGGTGGCTTTGGCAATTAATCTCCGAGCTTCCAAGTTGTCTTCAGGTAGTACCCCGTCCTTTAGGTACCGTACTATGTGATCCATCCAGTTCGATCCTGCCGGGATTTCCAAAACTTGCGTTTCGTCGATGCTGGGGTGAAGCAGTATCTCCGTGTACACGGAGCTGAAGTCATGGGTTTCTTCGGAGGCCATTTTGGAGAGGGCGTCCGCACAATCGTTCATACCTCGCGGTACCTGGAGGACCTCGACTTCCCCCATTCGATACAGCTTTTCTCCTACTTTCTGAAGGTACCTTTTCATTATGAGCTCCATGGCTTCATAGGTCCCACTTACTTGCTCCACCGCCAATTGCGAATCACTGTAGATTTTTAACTTCTTTGCGCCAAGCTCCGCTGCTAGGTTCAACCCTGCTAATAAGGCCTTGTATTCAGCCTCATTATTGGAGGGTTTGAAGTCTAGTCGTAGGGCGTATTCAGCTACGAATTTGTCCGGGCCCTGGAGGACCACTCCCGCTCCGCAACTTCCTTTGCTCGCCGAACCGTCCACGTGCCGGATCCAATGGACCTCATTGTCATCCTCATATGATCTGGGCCCATCGCGCTCGTTTCCACGGGCCGGCTCTTCTGCGAGGGTACAGGTTGCATCTACTAGTGCTGGTTCTGCGGTGGGGGCGGTGAATTCCACTATAAAATCAGCGAGGACCTGAGATTTGATGGCCGGCCTTAGTCGGACTTGTATGTCAAATTCTCCCAACTCGACGGCCCAACTTACCATTCTTCCAGAGGTCTCGGGCTTATGTAGGATTTTTCTCAACGGTTGGTCAGTCAAGAGTATTATGGGGTGGTCCTGAAAGTAGGAGGGGAGGTTCCTGGCTATGGTGACGACGGCGAGGGCGAACTTCTCTATGTCCAGGTACCAGACCTCCGCACCATGGAGGATTCTGCTCACATAATACACCGGATCTTCCTGCTTGTCCTTCTGTTGGACCTGCACTGCGCTTACTGCCATAGGACTGACAGCCAAATATAGGCATAGCTCTTCCCCGGGCTCGGGTTTGGTCAGTACTGGTGGTGTTTGGAGGTACTGCTTTAAGGCGTCGAAAGCTTCTTGGCAGGCCGAGGTCCATTCAAACTCCCGTAAGTTCTTTAGCAGCTTAAAGAATGGCTGGCACTTTTCGGCCGACCTGGGCATGAAGCGGCCGAGGGCGGCGACTCGTCCCGCGAGCCACTGAACCTCTACCTCCGTTGCCGGGGCATCCATGTTTAGGATGGCTTGAATCTTCTCAGGGTTGGCTTCGATGCCTCTTTGGCTAAACATGAATCCTAAGAATTTCCTGGAGGTTACCCCAAAGGCACACTTTGCCGGTTAAGCTTCATTCAGGCTCGCCGTAGAGTGTCGAAGGTTTCTTTGAGGTCGGAGATGTGCTTGCGGGCTTCTAGGCTTTTTACCAACATGTCATCTACGTTTACTTCCACATTTCTGCCTATATGCTTTTGGAACAATTTATTCACGAGCCGTTGGTACGTGGCCCCTGCGTTTTTCAACCCGAAGGGCATGACAGTATAGCAGTAGACGCCCTGATCAGTGATGAACGTTGTTTTCGGGATATCTGGCTCGTGCATCTTTATCTGGTTGTAGGCGGAGAAAGCGTCCAGGATGGTGAGGAGTTCGTGCCCCGAAGTGGTGTCGATGAGTTGGTCTATTCGTGGCAGTGGATAAGGGTGTTTCGGGCAGGCTCGGTTCAGATCAGTGAAGCCTATACAAGCCCGCCAACCTCCATTGGCCTTCTTGACCATGACCACATTGGATAGCCACTCGGGGTACTGGATTTCCTTGACGAATCCAGCTTGCAGTAGTTTTTCCACTTCAGCTTTGATGTGAGTTTGTCTTTCTGCCACGAAGTTTCTCTTCCTCTGTCGGACGGGCTTGAGGGTTGGATTTATGTTCAACCGGTGAACCGCAATCTCCGAGGGTATGCCGGGCATGTCCGAAGCAGACCACGCAAACACATCTTTGTTGGCTCTGAGGAAACTAATCATTTGCTCCCGTAAGGTGCCTCTTAGTAGGGAGCCTATCCGGACCTCTCCCTCGGGCTGGTCTTCGGATATAGGGATGGAGTCTAGCTCCTCAATTGGCTCCCCTTTGGTTGTGCGGGCTCGCTCTCGGGGGTCTTTGCTTCCTTTCAAGCTAGTTGCGTAGCACTGACGTGCTATCATCTGCTATCCATGCACTTCTCCTATCCCAGTCAGAGTGGGGAACTTCATTTTGAGGTGAGGGGTGGAAACCACCGCTCCCAGGTCCCTCAGGGCGGGCCGTCCTACGATGGGGCTGTAAGTGAATAGTATATCCATGACCAAAAAGGTGGTCATAATGGTTTTTTGGAGGGGGTGCGTCCCGAAGATGACGAGTAAGTAAATTTTGCCGCTAACCCGTACGGACGCACCGGAAAACCTGTATATGAAATACTCCGCGGGCCCGAGCCTTACCTCGTCCAATTTCATTTCTTCGAAGGTTTTGAGGTGTAGCACGTTGACGGAGCTCCCGGTGTCTACCAAGATCTTTCCTACATCAAAGTTGGCGATGATTAATCTTATGACTAGCGCGTCATCGTGAGGAACTTGTAGTCCGTCGTAGTCCGCGGTGGGGAAGGAGATGACCTGGCTTTCTTGGAAAGGATTCGTCCGGGCCTTTTTGAAAGGTATTTTCAGGGAGAATATTTGCTCTGCGTACGCTCGTCGACCGACTGTTGTTGGCCCCCTGCAGCAGGCCCTCCCGCGATGATGTTGATTTTTCCAACAACAGTGGGCGGCTGCTCGAGGGCTGGCGCCTAGTGGGGAGGCTCTTCTCTTTTGGGGGACCGGTGGTGCCGCGAGCGGTGGCGACTGCCTTGGGAGTGATGTATGCTGCGAGATCGGTGTCTGCTGGGGGACCGGCGACGGCCCCTCGATCTGTTGGCAGGGGAAGAGCGGTGCGTTTCATCCGGATAGTGGAGGCGCTCTATTCACACGGGCCTCTTAAGGTACTGATCTAAATGACCTTCCTCGGCCAGTTTTTCTAACTGGAGTCTGAGATGGAAGCAATGGTCGGTTTCGTGGCCGTGGTCCACCTGGAAATCGTGAAACCTTCCGGTGGAGCGCTTCTTCGGATCAGTGCTCAATTTCTTGGGAGGGGTCAGGAGACCCTGATCTCTGATGGCGAACAGGACATGGGAGAGGGGGACCTTTAGGAGAGCATTTCCTAACCTTTCGAAGACGGGAATGGGATTTCTTCCTGTCGGTCTTTCCTCGGCCCGCAGTTTCCCGGCCCCTTTACCATCTTCCTTCTTTTTTTCCTCGTGGCTGGCCCTGTTCCGCTCCCGCACGCATGCTTCTTCCGCTCGTATAAACTTGTTAGTTTTGGATTCAAGTTCCTGTAGATTGTGCGGTGGCTTGAGGGTGAGGTGTAGTTGAAGGTTTTGGTCGGTGGTAGTGTGTTTTAGAGCTGCGACCGCTATCTAGACGTCGATGTTGCAAAGTTGAGCCAACTCGGCGTTATATTTCAGCATAAAGTCTCTCAGGGTCTCGTTCCTTCTTTGTCGGAGGGCTAAGAGGGCGTCCGCCGGATCGTGGTGGAAGCGATTGTTGGCAAACCTTATGGTGAACTTCCTCCCAAATTCATGGAAGGATGCAATGGAGTCCGGCTCCAAGCGCAGGTACCAATTGTTAGTGGTTTTTCTCAACAAGGAGGCAAAGGCCTTGCACATAAATCCATCCGACGCATCTCCGAGTGCCATTACCCTCCTGAAAGTTTGGAGGAACTCTAGGGGGTCTGTGCTCCCAACGTAACAACCGAATCGGGAGAGATCTATCCCTATTTCCACCGGAGTTTTTAAGATCTCCGCGGTGAATGGGGACGCCGTCTCTCTTTCCCATTCGTCCAGGATGTCGTGGGCGTAAGGTTTTTTCATTTCTCACTTAACTCCTCGGATCTGTCTCTGCAGATCAGCCAGTTGGCCTAGCCCTAGCAGCTGTGCCGTGGTAGCCACCTCCTCTGCCCGTCCAGAGGTAATTCTTGGAATCGAGTCATCCGGGAGGGGGAGCGTGGCTTTGGGTGGCTTGCTTCCCGATGTCTGGTTGACACTCCCCAGCTGGGGGAGGTAAAGGGCTATTTGTCGAAAGGAAGGGCACCCGCCGGATCGGCGTGCCCCTCCTCCGGTGATAACATTTCTCTGCCGACTCCTCGCCGTCTTCGTCGTAGGCTTCCGTCTGATCATGCGTTGCCGAGGGCATATTCAGAACTGGAGGCTTTGGTTGTGGAGGTAACCGTAGAAAGATCTCTTAGCTAAGCTCGTTGAACATTTCCATGTTGGGGACCATTTGTGGTGTGCTGGAGGCGGGCCGATGCTGGCCCGAGGCCTGCGAGTTCTGCTCCTGAAAATTTGAGACACGAGTTTGTGCATGTTGGGCTTGGCTCCTGGTCATCACTCCTATCTCTTGCTGTTGGGCATGGTTTCTCATCGTCGTAAAGCGTTCAAACTCAGACGGGTCCCACGGATGGCGCCAATATGATGGCACCAGAATCCGGGTTCGAGATATCGCGGTGGGTAGAGGGCCTCCGCAGGGATCTGCAACCACAAACAAAGGGGTCAGGGAGGTCTGGGGTGGGTCCCGGACGACCACTTCGACACCCAAGTCAGATTCTGGACCAACGATATAAAGAACAATAAGAAATGGCGGAGGTGTAATCAGGTTTACTAGAACCAATGCACGGGCTCTTTCTCTGATATCTGGGTGGGCAAATTGGGGGGCCGAGGATAGAGGGAGGTATAAGGCGTCCAACGCCTCTTCCCTCTCTCGATCAGAGTCAAAAAATCTTACTAACTGCTTAGGGCTTCCTCTAATGACCTCCTGTTTTAGAGTTGTTCCTCCTTTTTTTCTTTAAATCCCCTTGACGTATTTATGCTTTGATCTTGCATGCAAATCCTCTTCAGGGGGCGCCACGTGGCCTTTTTCATCATTTCAGAGGGGAAGCCTTCTTTTGCTGGATTGGGTTGTCCCCCTGGTTTGACAGAGCACGTGGCTTTGTTGTGTAATCTTGTCCATAATCGTGATGATGAAGTTTTCGTGGGCGGGGAGGTAACGCATGGCAGGATCACGTGACTTTACCGTGTATTAATGTCTCTTCTAGTCGTGATTAGATTCTTCCGCCGCATGGGTGACACATGGTGAGATCCAACGGCCCGCCGTATTTATGCCCTAATAATAAGTACATGGTATCTATTCCATCAAAATCTCTAAAAGATATTTACATTTTAAGCTCAAAGTATCAAAGTCTTATTGTAAAACAAGTTTAAGCACATAGACTTTGAATTCCAAAAAGAGATTTATCATTAAAGCACAAGCATGCATAGATACATGGAATCAAAACAAGAATAAGCACATGGTATTTATGCAAGCAAATTTTCAAATGATTTTCAAGTAAGCACATCCCCTAAATCTACTAAGTGCATGAAATGACTCAAGCAGGGGGTTTAGGAACCCAAACCATTTTGGGTCCAACCAATTTTATTCTATGTGATGTGTCTTTTATTTTCCATATAAATTTGGTTAATTTTACAAATCTAAACATGCATTTAGACTTGTAATGTCCAAGTCTTCCACAATAATCACAAAAAATAGAAGCATGTGTAGATGGACTAGATGAACAATAAGAATGTTTATAATCACACACATGTTTAGCACATTTTTCTTATAGGGTCTTATATTCCAACTCAAGTTTTTGTTTTTCTAATTTCATCTTCTCAAGTTTATCTTCCAAGCGATCAATTTCATGAGATGAATTTGCTCTTAATTCCTCTTCATCTTCCTTCAAACAATTAAAATTTTCAATAAGCTTTATATTTTTATTTTCCAAATCTTTACATCTTTGAACTAAGTCAACATTTTTGTTTATCAAAATTTTATTGAGTTGACCTAATTTTTCATTTTTGGAAACGGTTTCATCAACTTCCATTTTCAAATTTTCAATTTGATTTTGCAAATCGAAAATTGACTTTTTGAAACTATTTCCATTTGCAAAAGAGTTTTGAGAAACTTTGTTTTGTCCACAACTAACATTTTCATCAATAAATGCACTAGGACAAACATTTTTCTCATAGATGTTCTCAAGTGTAGTCCAAATTTCTTTTGCATTAACACATGAAGATATTTTTACAAAGATATCTTTAGAAATTCCACAACACAAGGCAATCATAGCTTTAGAATTCAAAGAAAATATTTTCAAAGCAAGCTTGTTGCATTTTTTAGGCAAGGTGAAGTCTTCTTTAATTATATGCATTATTTCAAAATCAAGGAATTTGAGAAAGAATAACATTTTAACTTTTCATGATCCATAGCTTGTTCCATCAAAGAATGGAGGAGCAAGATAGGATTGGCCTTTCTCAAAATCCATAGGGGTTGCCAAAATAAATCTTTTCTCTTGAAGAAATTTGAAAATTCAAAAATCTATATAAGAGCCTTTCGCTTTGATACCAAGTGAAATCCCACTAGACAACCCAAGAGGGGGGTGAATTGGGTGTCTTTATAAAAACTTTTTCTTTTGAAAACTCTTACTAAAATCACCCTAGTTTTATCCCTTGTTAATTAAGTTGAAATAGTTAAGCTTAATCAAATATCACAAATTTATATAAGGTTAAAAACCCTTGTTAAACAACACACTTAATTAGGAGATTTAGTGGCCTAATTAGCAATGTAGAGGTATTTAAGTAAAATGACAATGCTAACTCACTCAACTCTAAATATGTAATGCAAAGCACAAATAAGAGAGTGAGAGAAGGAGTGAGAGATAGAGAAATACCAACACAAGTGACACAAAGATTTATAGTGGTTCGGCCAAGGGCCTACTCCACTCTATTCAAAGTCGCACTTGAGGATTTCCACTATTGAAGTCTCCACCACGCCGGCTCCAAAGCTTTTACAAACCAAGGGAATTAAATGAGGATGCCCTTGCCACCTTTACACCGACTCTCTTACTTCGCTGAATTCTAAGCACTTCACCCAAGGGAATTAAACACGGATGCCCTTGCCACCGATTCCAAACTCTCCAAGGAACTTACACGGCGTTCTTTTCGCCAAATTTACAACGATGAAGAAGTTAAAAGCTTCGCCTCTATGTAGACTGCAATGCAAGTTGAAGCTCACTACAAATCTCTCAAATAGATGTACAAAGTATAGCGTAATCCACTCTCAAATATTTCTCAAAATCAAGGCACAAAGAGAAGTTGGAGAGAAAAATCCCAAAAATGATGGCCAAATAATTTTCAAGGGTTTGTTAGAGTTTGACCATGTTCATTATATCTTTTAGACCCTTTGAATAGGTATATATGAAGTCCCAACTCAATATGCCCGTTTGGGGGGCAAAACAGTCAAAACTAGGTCAAACAGTCAACTAGCCGTTGGGCCACAACGGCTATATTTTTTTTGTCCCTAATTGTTTTCTTGGAGCTCCGAGAAATGTCTCGAAGCTCCAATACTGGATTTCCAGCAATCTGCTTCCTACTTGAAAAATTCGAATTTCGACATTTTTATACTCTACGGATATGAGAAAAATGAGAGCTATCTGTTAAAAATATTTTCAAAAATATTTGAAAATATTTTAAACAAGTGTTGATAAGATTTAGTTGTTGGTCCAGGTTGTTTCTTCGGAACTCTGTTTTGTTCCATGTTGTGTTGAATGTCATATGGGTCCCAACATGCTGGTACACCATTATGGTCGTTCACTTATCCATTTAAGTCCTTAAAGGGTGTGTTAATCTCTTTGGAAAATATATTTTTAAGGGGTTTTAAGATGTGCCTTGATAAGAGAAAACACACGAGAGGTAGGTGATACAATCTACCCTTTTTACCATTCTCTTGAATGAACTCTTGAGGTAGCCATTGCTTGATCTTCTATTTGAGTGGATGGCTTGGTTTGGGATCTTCAAGGTTGAGCTTCTTTGCTTGACACCTTCCAAGGATGATGCCACCATTTGGTTCAAGCTCCTTTGCAAGTTATTGATCCACAAGCTTTGACCTTTATTGATCTTCCTTTGTTTGTTCAATACTTTGAGATAATTAATGTTGAGCTTCTCCTTGGTTGATCCTCCAAGGTATGATTGATCCAAGTATGCTTTAGTTCCTTTGCATTGCGTTTGGTTCATCTTCAAGCATAGGCCATCAATGGTGTGTTGGTGCTATCATGGATTAACCTGTGAATTTCCTGTCCATAGCACAACACTCAAGGCAAACAATTAGTCTATAAACAACTAATCAATTTGTGTTTGCTAATCATCAAAACAAGGTGATTGAATGAACCCATGGGGAACCCTTGGGCTAACACCCTGTCTGTTAAAAGAGCCGTTGGGGCCTACGCAGGGTAGGTTTACCTAACCCAGAAATTACAGTATTGCCCTCAAACGGTCATAAATCCTTTAGGGCTATTTAAACACCATTAAACACCTTCATGCCAACCTTTTGACACATCATTTTATCAAATATTTGAGCTTTATCCTTCAAAATAAAAAGGAATCATCTTCTACCTCTTGTGCACTTGAACTTGCATCCATTACTTGTCAAGAGGGTCTCCAAGAGTTCAAACCTATAGAAGAAGAAGCTTGTTTCAGGAGAGGGTTTCACGCTTTATCCCTTGAGAAAGGAGAAGCTTGTGAGAGGGGTTTTACGCTTCGGCCCTTGAGAAAGAAGAAGCTTGGTTGTAAAGGGTTCTACGATGCGGCCCACAAAAGGAGAAGCTTGATCATTGTAATTGGCTCATTGAGCCTACCATTTGAAGGAGGATCGAGATAGTGGAACTCGCGTGTGGACGTGAAGAGTGGAGTAGATCTTGTGATAGACCGAACCACTACAAATCTTGTGTACATTGTCTCTTTCTCTCTTCTCTCCTTTGTGCAAGATTATGGTAATATCTTTTACTTGTTTATTCATTAATCAACAAGGGCTAGTTGCACTTTAAATTTCTAGGGCTTAAACAAATTGCAAATTGTAGAGATTTTTAATTAGACCCAATTCACCCCCCCTTTTGGTTTGCCTATTGGGATTTCACCAGTTATAACACGGTAGCTCTCTAGAAAGCTTTTTTTTTTGTTCTTACAGAAATCACTTTCCGAACCAAAAGTGTTTCGCTCCTGTAATAGTCCTGCAAATCAAATCAAAGCCCGAGTAAGTCCGTTTATACATGGTAACTTGTCAAAATCAGACACTGTTTAAACATAGTGTCGTATCAAAATCTTGCATACGATCCGTCGTATCAAGCAACAGGTGTCGCTTTGGCATTTCTATTATTAGTGTCCGCACTGGGTGTCAAAATGACATCCCCAGAGGTCCCATCCCGAGTCAGGTATCCTTAACCTGATTCTCGTTGTCCCTGCCAGTTGTTAGCAATGACGTCCATCCGACCACTCGTTCTGACGGTCGTATCTTCAAAACCCCAAAAATCGTCGGTGAGAGGTTTCCATTCAATGACCTGAAAGCAAGACTCCTCGGTGAAGGTTGTACACCTGAGGATCCGATGTGGATCTTGCAAGCTTATCATTAGTCTCCATTGACAAAATTTTGCCGTCTCCTTACTTTGGCATTCAGGTGCCTTGCACCCTCTACCAAAGAGGGGCATCTGTAAACCCCCAATTTTGTCAAGGATGTATTAGTGATGGGTGATGCAAGGAAGAACCTTATGATGAGTTCCGGAGCACCAGTCATGTTTCTCTCAATCTCTCTTTAGGGTACCTAACGATGTTTTCAACCATCGAAAGCATGTTTTAACACAGCACCTGCCCTTTTTCGGCAACCCAAAAGCCTGTCTACACAGCACCTGTCTTTTACGGCATAAACCGGTAAGTCTGTCTACACACGGCACTCCCAATCGGTAGGTTAACCTAGGGTCCGAAACTCTCTTTTTAGCACCCAAAGGACACCCTCTCTCTCTCTCTCTCGCGAAAGCGCCCGATTTCTGGCTCATTGGAAAGCCCTAAACACAAGGAATCCATTGAACCTGACCGAGTTCAAATCGGAGTCCAATCGAAAGAGATATGAACGATCGAACGTATCGATAAGAGACAAAAAAACACCTCCACCATAAGCCTGTTTAAACATAGCAGATGCCCTTTTTAGTGAACCAAAAGCCTGTCTACATAACGCCCGCTATTTACAGCATAAACCGGTAAGCCCGTCTGCACACGGCATTCCCAATCGGCAAGTTAAATTTGGGTCTGAAACCTTCTTTTGACATCCAAAGGACACCCAGTCTACCGAAAGCACCCGATTTCTGGCTCATTGGAAAGCCCTGAACATAAAAAATCCAACGAACCTGATAGCATGCGAATCAGAGTCCAATCGAAAGAGATATGGACAATCGAACATATCGATAAGAGACCAAAAACACTACAAAACAAAACAGAGAAGAGACGAACTATCGCGGGAACCCGGGACGACATCAACCACCTTTAGGCTCTGTTCACTTACGTTCTTGGGAAAGCAACTCCCTGGAAAACAACCTCTTTTTTCCTTGACAAGACAGAATTCTGGTGTTCACTTGCTTTCCTGAGAAAGTAACAACCCTAGGTGGAAAATGTCAAATAATGACATGGAAATTGCCAAAAATGATGTGGAAATGTCCCTTTTGTCAGAAGTGTGGGAAACCAAATCCCACTATTTTGGTCGGATTTGCTTTCCCGGGAAAACTAGTGAAAAAAGGTGGGCAAGCAGTTTCTCGGGAAACCTTTTCCTGCACACATGAACAGGCGCGGGAAACCTTTTCCTACACAGTTTCCCTTGATTTCTTTTCCTAATGCCACGTCAGATTCCCAGGAAACCTTTTCTTTTCCTTTCCTGGGAAAACAAGTGAATAGAGCCTTATGGGGATGATGTCATCCCAGAATTCATCACAGACGAATTCCAATTCGTCCCAGACAAATTCTTGTTCGAACCAGATATTTTTTACCCCTCCCCTATAAATAGGGAAGGGGGGTAAAGGTTAAAAAACACTTATCCCTCTTCTCTCTCTCTCTCTCTCTCTCTCTCTCTCTCTCTCTCTCCCATCAAGTGTATACACCTTGTTACAGTGTATTTCTCCTTTTTTCAAGCCTCAAACCCCTGCAAAAAATCAGACAGAAACCCTAGTTAGCTTGCTTTAGAAGAGAGAAAGTAGAGAAACACTAGGTAGCTCCTTTCGAAAGTAGGCATTCTGCCGAATTTCAGAAGGTTCAGAGTGTCTTGTTTTGTTTACGCCTTTGTTATGCCGAATTTCGCAGAGCTATGAGCTACTTTTCCATAGCAGCGCCGTTGTTCTGGTGAAATCTCAGTAAACTCGGAGGCATTTTCGGCTATACAGCGTCGTTGCGCCGCCGATTTCTCCGTAGCCTCGAAGGCCCCCTTTCAACTCCGAGCGATAGCACTGCCAAATTTCAGAGAACCCAACGCCCTATTATCAATATAGCGCCGTGGTTCTGTCGAAATTTTGGCAATCTCGGAAGTCTCATTCTTCCAACAAGCGCGGTTTCGCTGCCCAACTCTCCAGTGGTAAGATCAGGGAACCTAAAAAATGTAATCCATTTACTTTTCTGTCGTAAAGTAAGTTGCAAAATCAGGCTCTGCCGAAAGCAACTTACGTTACAAACCTAAAAATGTAATCCATTTACTTTTCTATCGCAAAGTAGGTTGCGAAATCAGGCTCTGTCGAAAGCAACTTACGATACAAACCTAAAAAAAGTAATCCATTTACTTTTCTGTTGGGTATTTACAAAACGAGTAGTGTGGGTTTCATCGCCTTGATGTCGCCTCTACCTACCTTTCACTAATTTTAGCACTTTACTGCTTTCTGTACTTTTACATTCGCACAGTAAGATACGAGGTTGAGGTGTCAAAGAGACTTGTTCGCTACGGCCGAGCGCTTGAGACATTATTCCCTCTGACTTGCTCTTTAATTTCTGCAATTTACAGCTTTCTGCACAGTAAAGTACGAGGTGGTGACATCATAGGATCTCGGGCACACAAATTGCCCCCTGAACTTACGATATAAACCCCTCTGCTTTACTTTTACTTTATGTACAGTTATTTTTCGTTTGATTTAAGTTAACCTGTTCGTGAGTAGTTGCGAGTTCCTTTCGGAGCCGTAAACAGCTTACAACACCGATCAGGTTAATTATCGCTTATTTTCTTTTTCTTTTGTAAATTCACTCCATTTACATTCGGAATTAAGCATAATCTAAACAAGGGAAATAAAAATCAAATTATTTCATTTCAAATCCTTCCAAAATGCCAATCTAAGTTAAGAGACCGGATTAAGCCGGGCGAGAGGGGTGCTTAATACCTTCCTCAATTGTAACCACAATCCTTACCTGGATATTTGTAAGGACCATGCCTTAAGCAAACATAGTAAAATATAAGGTTCTAGGCCCAGAGCAAAGGAACCCCTGATTGCTATTCTTCCAACGAAATTCGAGTCATTACTCATTTCCTTGGAAGAATAGACACGGGTCCTAGGCCCTAACCTAGGTGGTGACTCTGAGTTTCTCTAAACTTGGAAAGTTAAGACTAGGTCCCAAGTCCGGAAGTAGCGCAGATCAAATAACACCCCCTATGCAAAACCCAATTGTGGTGATCCCCTGTCATCCTGCGCAAACACGGAAAAAATTGGCTCCCACCCCAACTGATAAAAAGGGAACCCTGAATACAACAAAAGGGGAAGAAAAAGTGAGAAGGGAGGTACACCAGACTGAACCCTCCTAGCATTTTTCTTGATGCTTTACTCCATCTATTGCCTCTACTAACTTGAGTGTCGAAGGGTTTCCCCGGAGCCCCGACTGAGGGAATTCCTAGCCGTTTCCTGTGCATAAATAGCCCATCAAACAGAGTCCCTGCCTCGTTTGGTCCAGACAACAACCCTTCGATTGAATCAAGACATATTCGAGTATCAAAAGAATGGAACCCACCGTGGTGCCCGATTGAGTCCTCACATAAACAAGGAGTAAAACGCCATGGTTTCTTGAAGAAGAGTCAGAAATGCCCAAGTTACTGTTGTCACTCCCAGCATTCCCCTTGCATCACCTCCTTGGCATTAGTTAGTTGTTGATATTTTATACATATCAGTGTTTATCTAGAATTTCAATGTATTGCATTTTTGTGTTTGCTTAGTTAATAGTAGGAATGGGTTAACCTATGACAGGTACCCTTCTAGTAGCTTCGATCCATGCATATGTGTTATTTGATTCGGGTGCGTCACATTCTTTTATATCTGCCTGGTTTGTTGTGAAGCATGGATTAGTTCATGAGCCTTTGGATGTAGAGTTATGTGTAGACCTCCATTTCCTTTGTAGACGCATTTTCAACGGGAAAAATAAAACCGGGGAGGGCTACAGCCTAGAACCGGACAATATCTACATGGATGGTCGGGGTGTTACAAAAACTGCCATGCTCTTTCGCAATGTGACGGATGCAACACTATGCCGAGTCTTCCCATCCCCCCTAAGAAAGCTTGCTTGCACCTTGTATTCATATATCCATCAACTCATTTCAGACACTTTTGAGCGAGTTTACCCGCTTTGTGAAGAGCCATCCTCGCCCCAACGTGACTGACGTCCTGATGGCCATAAGCCAGTAGAAGGTCGAGATCTGTTTGGATACAGATGGTTACAATGTAGATTAGTGGTATAAGTAGTCAATAGGGAGGAGACAAACTTTTGTAATGATAGATCTACCAAGGATTTACTTGGTAGAATAGTGATAAGTAGTGTTCGGTTGCCAATCTTGTAAGTAATGGGAGGGGGAGTCATTACCAATATATAGAAAGGGAAGAGAGAGATAGAGGGAAGAGAGAGAAAGAGAGAAAAAGAGAAAAAGCAAAATTCTACTTGATGAATTTTACCATTTTGGAGAAATGAGGCATGGAGGGCATAAGGAAAGCTCATGGGTGCTACATCACCAGACAATCAATAATTAGCAATGATTCTCGTCTGGTAGTCTCCTTGGATTGTGATGCTAAATTGGCAAACAAACACAAAGAAGTGAATTATTTTGCTTGGGGATTCTTCAGGCTCCCTTGCAAAAGGCATCCAAACAGAGCCTAAGGGAATACGCCTCTCACTTAAACGCTGAAGAGGCAAAGAAATCGAAGAACTCGACACATTCGTAACTCTGAGCGCTATGAGGATTGGTATCGCAAACCTTGCACTCAAATTCTATCACTAAAAGGCCCGTCAAAACCTTTCATGACCTGCTCACCCAAGCAGAAAAGTATACAAATGCTGAGCAAATTATGGCAGCCGTGAAAGATGTATAAGTGGGCCAACTTGGTGACCAGTGAAGAAGCAGGTAAGAACCTAGGCCTATCGCCAAGCCAAGCAAGTAGCCCCAGCGTGACGTCCATGTCGAAATCCCACATTAGGGTTATCCTTGAAGATTTGAAAGGCACAACCCACGAACTGCTCCAATGGCATGCGTGCTCATGGTGATCCACGATGAACCACTTATCCGTTCCCTTAAGAGGATGAAAACTGAATGAGCTTTTCGAGACCTAAGCAGATACTGTCAGGCTCACCAAGACCATGGCCATGCCATTGAGAATTGGTGGCGTCTAAAGGAGGGAAATCTATAGTCTGATTAAACAAAGTCTTCTAGGAATTCGTCAACCGGCAGAATGCTCTAGAGGAACCTCTAGTCAGATGAGAGGGACATCACCTCATCGGACCCCCAAGGAAAGAGATAATCACTAACTACATGCCCCTCCCAGGGGCATCAATTAAGGTCGATGTACTTTCCTTTTCTGCAAAATTAACGAAATATGTATACATGTTTTGTGTGTTTTCTCTTTGATGGAAGATTGTCCCAAACTCTAGCAACCACATCTCCAAAAGACATAGGCTCATCCCTAGGCACTAAGGACCAAGAGCCACTTGGGAAAAAAGTCTCTCATCCTGTAGAGCCAATGTCCCGCTGGGCACAACCACAGGCCAAAGTCCTACTGGGCAAAAGTCTTGGGCATAACCCTAGGCATAAAAGACCTATGCTCGTCCCCAAGCACTAAGACCTAAGAGCCACTTGGGCAAAAGACCCATCATCCTGTCGAACCAAAGTTCCACTAGGAAAAAAGACCTCGACATAGGAGGAAGTACCATTGGGCAAAAGACGTAGGCTCATCCGTAGGCACTAAGGTCCAAGAGCCACTTGGGCAAAAAACCCATCATCCCTTCGAGCCAAAATCATACTGGGCAAAAGACCTGCACACGACCCCAGGCCAAAGTCCCGCTGGACGAAAGACCCATTCCAGTTCCTAGGTGTGGGACATGATCCCGCGAGAGGGGCGTGGGGCGCGAGCCGCCGCGCGCTCTCTCTTGGTCTCTCGTTCCCACGCGATTGGCGTGTGCATTTTATTTATTGATTTGAATTCGTCTTTCCTGTGGACTTGGGATCACTAAGGCAATCCGAATTCCACACGAAAGAGACTGACAGAGTCGCCACCTAGATGTGGGATCTAGGACCCATAATTAACCAGAAATCTAGACTCGCTACCTGGTTACAAGAATGGAAGGTATGGGGAGTTATCCACCACATGCACCATTCCTGCCCGATAATCGGTCTTCGATTCCAAAAGCTAACTCTTTTAAATTTATTTTAAATGGCTCATTCAACTCTATGTTAATGTGCGAACTAAGTGACATGCATCCTAGAATCTAATTTCAATGTGAATCCTAGATGTGTATCTTGATTTATTAATTTGTCTGGATTCATTCTAAGTGAAAGTTCTCCTAGAATTCTAATTTCATGGAAAACCCTAACTGATTTGATTAAGTATTTACAAGAAAATTAATATACAAAACACCACAATTTGTTGTGGTGCCGACTCGCGGGTGGTATGCCGTCAGACATCCAAGCTGCCTACGTACCCAAGCCTCACTGGGATCAGAGTCGACGTAGTTCGGTGCACCTAAGCTAAGCTACATATGCCTAACTCAACTAGGACACCGACTTAGACGGATTTGACTGTTTCAACAGTTTTAAAAGAAGTTATTTAATTCAAGTTGAGGATTTTATTATCTTAGGATTTCATCTAAGATGCTATATGATTCTTATCTGAATGCAAGTTGTCCCTTAGACTAATGCAGGTTTGCCTACATCCTAGTTTACTAGGCTTGTCCTAGGGAAAGATCGGGTGACTAGTGTAACTAGACCTATGGCACGGTTGCTATACATAGCAAGCGTCCGTGATGAGGCTGGACTCCTAACTCTAGGACTCCCTAAAACCTAAGACTCCCTAAAACCTAGGACACGACATGACGTAAGTGTTCCTAAATTGGGATCTAAGGGTTCTTACGACGGAAACCGTGATCCAACGGTTCCGAAAGACACAAGACAAATCGATTTAAATTCTCGAGGTTAGTGAAAAAAAGGATGGAAGAGATGATGAAATAGTGTGAGGGAATGAGAAAGATAGAGAAAGGTGCGACTGAACTTGGGAGTGCCAAATTGCCTACGTACCCCGCGATGGGGATCAAGCCACACGTAGTTCCGAACAGATTTTCCTAACTACACTCTAATGACTCGAGATTTTTGAGATTTTTGATTTTTCAGATGTTTTTGATTTTTTTTTTCGACACAAGAGGACAAAATCCTATCATCACAAGTGGAGGACAGACTCCTGATATCCCGCAAAGGTTGGACAGCATCCTATGCTTTGCGGGGGGGGAATGAACAGAATAACAACTCTGCGAGGGTTGGACAGCATCCTATACCTTGCAGGAGTGAATAAAATCACGTGATTGGATGAGGGGATGAACAGAATCCTAACCCCTATGATGATAGGACAGACCCCTGAAAGACTGAATGACTGACTCCTATGCTGAAGACTGACTCTGAAAGATGGAAGGACGGAATCCTAAACTCTCTATGACAGACTCTAGAAAAAAAGAAGAAATCCACAGAAACGGGCCCCACACAAACGGGTCCCACATCAGCGGGCCCCACATAAGCGGGTCCCACACACAGCAGGTCCCACATCAGCGGGTCCCACACATCAGCGGGTCCCACACAAGCGGGTCCCACACACAGCGGGCCCCACACATCAGCGGGCCCCCCCACAAACCGATGGAAAAACCCTAATTTATTTATCGATTAAGGCAGAGCAAAATGGGGGTGTCTACAGATGCCCCTCTTTGGTAGAGATGACGTAGTTATTGAATACCAAAGTCAAAATGACAGAACCATTTTGCGTAGCTTTAATCGACAAAAGACTCTACACAAAACGGAACCTAGACGCAAACATTTACTACCTAATGCAAGACCCAAAACGAAGTCCTAGAATTGGAATGCAATAAAAAAATCCCGCTGCGGTGCCGCTCGACATCACATTTATATGATGTTCAAAGAGAAGAGACCATTTTTGAATGGACTCAGAATGAAATACCATATTTTTACGGCTTCCAAGAAAATGAGACATCACATTTGTATGATACTCAAAGAGAGTAAGAGAACATTTTTGAATGGACTCAAAAGGGAATGGAATACCGTATTTTTACGGAGTTCCAAGGAAATGAGGTATCATATTTGTATGATGCTCAAAGAGAATAAGAGAACATTTTTTAATGGACTCAGAAGAGAATGGAATACCGTATTTTTACGGAGTTCCAAAGAAATGAGGTATCATATTTGTATGATGCTCACAGAGAATAAGAGAACATTTTTTAAAGGGAATGGAATACCGTATTTTTACGGAGTTCCAAGGAAATGAGGTATCATATTTGTATGATGCTCAAAGAGAATAAGAGAACATTTTTTAATGGACTCAGAAGAGAATGGAATACCGTATTTTTACGGAGTTCCAAGGAAATGAGGTATCATATTTGTATGATGCTCACAGAGAATAAGAGAACATTTTTTAACGGACTCAAAAGAGAATGGAATACCGTATTTTTACGGAGTTCCAAAGAAATGAGGTATCATATTTGTATGATGCTCAAAGAGAATAAGAGAACATTTTTGAATGGACTCAGAAGAGAATGGAATACCGTATTTTTACGGAGTTCCAAGGAAATGAGCTCTCATATTTGTATGATGCTCAAAGAGAATAAGAGAACATTTTTGAATGGACTCAGAAGAGATTGGAATACCGTATTTTTATGGAGTTCCAAGGAAATGAGCTATCATATTTGTATGATGCTCAAAGAGAATAAGAGAACATTTTTGAATGGACTCAGAAGAGAATGGAATACCGTATTTTTACGGAGTTCCAAGGAAATGAGCTATCATATTTGTATGATGCTCAAAGGGAATAAGAGAACATTTTGAATGGACTCAGAAGAGAATGGAATACCGTATTTTTACGGAGTTCCAAAGAAATGAGGTATCATATTTGTATGATGTTCAAAGAGAATAAGAGAACATTTTTGAATGGACTCAGAAGAGAATGGAATACCGTATTTTTACGGAGTTCCAAGGAAATGAGGTATCATATTTGTATGATGCTCAAAGAGAGTAAGAGACCATAGTTGTATGGACTCAGAAGAGAATGGAATACCGTATTTTTACGGAGTTCCAAGGAAATGAGGTATCATATTTGTATGATGCTCAAAGGGAATAAGAGAACATTTTGAATGGACTCAGAATGAAATACCGTATTTTTACGGCTTCAACTTCGGTTGAGATGAATTAATGAATTTGACAATGAAGAATTTGGAGATTTTTCATGAATTTGAATTTGACGTAGGATAGGGTTTGATGAATGATGTACCGTTCACAAACGGCCTCAAGGAGGTTAAGAGACCATTCACAAATGGACTCGGAAAATGAGACACCGTTCACAAACGGGCTCAAGGAGGACATGAGACTATTCACAAATGGACTCAGAAAATGAGACACCGCTCACAAACGGGTTCCAGGAGAAAACGAGACCATTCACAAATGGACTCGAGAAATGAGGCGCCGCTCACAAACGGGTTCCAGGAGAAAACGAGACCATTCACAAATGGACTCGAGAAATGAGGCGCCGTTCACAAACGGGCTCAAGGAAACAAGATAGCTTTGATTGATGAATTCAACACCGAAGAATTTAGAGATTTTTCATGAACTTGAATTTGACGTAGAATTGGATTTGATGAATTTTGGATTTTTTTATTTTTTTATTTTTTTATTTTTTTGATAAATTTTGGATTTTTCATGAATTTGACGTAGAATTGGATTTGATGAATTTGGATTTTTTTTTTTTTTTGATAAATTTTGGATTTTTCATGAATTTGACGTAGAATTGGATTTGATGAATTTGGATTTTTTTTTTTTGATAAATTTTGGATTTTTCATGAATTTGACGTAGAATTGGATTTGATGAATTTGGATTTTTTTTTTTTTTTTTGAACTCAATGAAATCGGGGATATTATAGATCGTGCCCGGTAAAGATATTGGAAACCAAGACTTTGACGTATGATGAGACGGCAAATCTTAGGAACGAAGAACCATTACTAACCAGAATGGATTAGGAACACTTTTATGAAACTTCAACAAGATTTTTCTCAAAGGGACAGCTGGTCCTGTCTTTGGGGATTTGGATAACTGAAACCTTGAACAAGACACTTGAAATTGGTAATCTAGAACAACGGCTCTCTTGGATATAATCATGGAAAAGTGGGACTTGCCTCTTGATAAACATTTCTTGACCAGGATAGTATTTAACTAACTGGAAGGAAATTCTGAATTTTAACGGTTCATCTTTCTGAGAAATTGGCTCGACCATCATTGCATTTGAGGCTCTTCCAAGCTTAAGATGCCTTCCTGGGGTATGATCTTTTTACGGAAGCTGGGCTTTCTGATGTTTCTACTTCTGAATTCTTCTGGGTTAATCATCTTTGAACTGAAGCTGTTTGACTGGATTCTCGAGCTCTTTCAGGTACAATCGCAATGAGCTGACGAGGCCGGGCCTCCTTCACCGAGACAGTTGCATTAGTTTGGACACAAGGACGACGATTGACTCTTTTTAAAGAGAAAACTTAGATAAAAGGAACTACTCAAAGGATTGAGGAGCTTTGAATGAGTGAACTTAGAATAACAAAGATTGACTGACTGCACTGACAGACACAGTAATGCTTCTGACTTAGTTAACGTTTTATTTGGTAAGTCTATCCTTTCGAAGAATGCTTTTTCTTTTTTTTTCTTTTTTTTTTTTTTTTTTTTTTAAATCGTAACACTGGACTTCTTCCTTGAAACAGTAATGCCTCAAGAATTTAATTATGACCCCTAAGATTGCTTAGCTTCAATGCCCCCAGTTTTGAAGATATCACTTGCATTTGCTTGAACTTCAGTTGATCTTCAGTCTTGATACCGGCTGTAGCCTTCTTATATCGATTCTCTTACCGTGACCAAGTCACCTCTTCAGGGTTTTTGACTTGGCGGACCGCGCTAGCCTTAACTTTTGCCTGAACCACCTTTCTAGGTTTTCGATCCAGCAGGCTATCCCCTTAGCTTTTGCCTAAGTCGCCCTTTCGGGTTTTCAACTTAGCAGGGGAATGATCTTAAATTTTGCCTAAACCGCCCTTTCAGGTTTTCAGTCTAGCAGATCTTCAAACTCCATTTTTTTTTTTTATTCATCATCATTTTTTTTTTCTTTTTGTGTTTCGGGACCTAGATCATTAGTTCTGAACACCGGAAGGACTTTATAGGTAGGATAGGGTTTTTCAAAGAATGCCTTAAGGCTCGACAAAGATTTCGACCGAACCTATGAATAGGTTGCCTACATATCCCAAGATAGGAATCAGGTCGTGTGTAGTTCAGGGCGAATGCCCCTAGTTTGAAGATAAATTGCTTGAAGGTTAATTGATTTTTCTTTTTTCTTTTCTTTCTGGAGTAATTAACTTCTCTTCTTTTGGAACTGGTCTCTCTCTTTTTTTTTTGGAACGATTAAATTTCTTTTCCTTTTTTCTTTTTTTGAATCGACCGAACTCGGTTTAACCGAGCTGCCTACGTACCCCAGTGTAGGGATCAGGTCTCGCGTAGTTCGGGGCGAATGCCCCTAGTTTGATGGGTTTTCAAGAAAATTTTATTTAGGCTCGAAGGGTTTGCAAACCGGTATTCTTTTGACCTTGGGTTCTGATTTTGGGATTTATTCGGCCAAAGGAGGCCTTCCGATGTTCAGATTGAGAATCGATCTAGGTTACTAGAGTCCCTCTGGTACTGATTATTTATTTTTTTTTTCTTTTTTTTTCCACAGAGCTTGACGGCATTTCCAGGTAAGAGATAATGGATCTTCTTCTTCCAAGATTCTTATGCGTGCTTTCGACTTTCATAGAGCGAAACTTGTTCTTTGACATCCTCCATCTATGGATTCGTACTCTTGATATCTGATGATCACTTTTCAATGCTTGCTCTTGAACTTCTTATCTTGAATTTGTTGGCTTTATGTTATGAATTTGAGAACCAAGGTCATTGATTGGAAATATGAAAGTTGTTTCCACTCTATGCCCCTTGTATAGCATATATCTTCTCACTTTCTTCATTTCCTTTGAGCTTTCCATCAATGTCTTGCCCCTGGTATCAGTTGTAGCTTTTCTAGACAATCTTCTTATTCTTGAAATAATTTTATCAATTCTTCACACTCTTCAGAGGGTAATGTATTTTCAATCAGCATCCACTGAATCAAAGTTTCAGTGCCAGTGTTTACCACTTCAATTTCATCTTTTAGAAGCTGGGCTCGGTGCTCCTTCACTTGTTTGAGCATAGGCTGCAACCTAAGAGGAGTTTCGTCAATTTTGTCCTCATTTGAGGAGGGAGTCTTATTTTAAGATCAGAAGCACACTTAAGAAACAGACACCAATGAACTTTTGGAACTGAAATTTTTATTTAAAGAAAAGGCTATTACATCTGATGACCTATCCTGAACATTCTCAGGATTCACAACTCTAAATAAAAAAGAGAAGCAGAAGATATCTTGCCTGGACTAGGCATTGACCTTGAAATGTAAGACCGGACTCAACAATTGTACTGACCATGATTACTGATTCGCATAGGGGAATGCCCCTAGTTCAAGGATTATGATAGTGAACTCTGAAGGACTTAGCAAAATATTCTTGAAAAAGGTTGCCCTTAGAGTAAGAAAAGACCAAGGGTACAAGCAAGATTGGATCATCTGGACCAGGCATGATCAGATCATGAGATTGCATAATCGAAAGATTGTGAGATTCTGCTCCTGCCAGTTAGGGGATGGCATGAAGATACGATCGAATCGTATGACAGAAGAATGAAAGACGCACGATCAAGAGATTAGATGAGATAGTATAAGATTGCTTTCAACGGATAGATCATGAATGACTAATCCTATGAGATCTTTGAAAATGATGGGATTTATATCCTAACCCCAAAGGGAAAATTTTTAATCTTCACACATTTTATCAGTGTTACCTGAAGGCATCAACCTTACTCCTAATCTAGCGGAGTGGAGAGAGGATCTCGACTCATGACTTTGTTCGTATATCTAAGGACCGATCGTAGCCATTGGAAAATGGACTACGGCCTAATCTAGACACAAATGGGTAAGATATCCTAAACTAGGCTCACACACGTGATGCACATGTGTTCGTATACTACATGCATGTGTGGGTTAATCTAGGGGTAAGGCCAAGAGTTCCCTTAGCGCGAATCCCTGTTCGATATACTGTACCAGTGTCCGGCGTATCAGTACGTGAACAAGAGATCCGTTTACGTACCATAAAGGTACTAGGCTAAGGGTGGAATGCTTCTCTAGCACAGAGGCACCAGGTGATGAAATCCCAGTCAACCATGCTAGATAACACTCCGGGTTCCTAAAATAGGACGTGTGTGCATGTGAGATGCAGGGGTTTAGATGAAAGTGATGTAAGTGTGTGCAATAAGTTCGCGCAATCTATGATGCCTTCAGGTTTTGTTAGATTAAGTTTGAGTATATGTGATGAGAAAATAAAGCATACAAACTAATCTAACAAGCATAAAAGAGATAGAGTTTTCATGAGCCAGTTAAAATAGATTCAAATGAGTTATCCTTTGGAATTGAAATGAAGTTAGGTGTTCCCCAGCAGAGTCGCCAGACTGTGGGACATGATCCCGCGAGAGGGGCGTGGGGCGCGAGCCGCCGCGCGCTCTCTCTTGGTCTCTCGTTCCCACGCGATTGGCGTGTGCATTTTATTTATTGATTTGAATTCGTCTTTCCTGTGGACTTGGGATCACTAAGGCAATCCGAATTCCACACGAAAGAGACTGACAGAGTCGCCACCTAGATGTGGGATCTAGGACCCATAATTAACCAGAAATCTAGACTCGCTACCTGGTTACAAGAATGGAAGGTATGGGGAGTTATCCACCACATGCACCATTCCTGCCCGATAATCGGTCTTCGATTCCAAAAGCTAACTCTTTTAAATTTATTTTAAATGGCTCATTCAACTCTATGTTAATGTGCGAACTAAGTGACATGCATCCTAGAATCTAATTTCAATGTGAATCCTAGATGTGTATCTTGATTTATTAATTTGTCTGGATTCATTCTAAGTGAAAGTTCTCCTAGAATTCTAATTTCATGGAAAACCCTAACTGATTTGATTAAGTATTTACAAGAAAATTAATATACAAAACACCACAATTTGTTGTGGTGCCGACTCGCGGGTGGTATGCCGTCAGACATCCAAGCTGCCTACGTACCCAAGCCTCACTGGGATCAGAGTCGACGTAGTTCGGTGCACCTAAGCTAAGCTACATATGCCTAACTCAACTAGGACACCGACTTAGACGGATTTGACTGTTTCAACAGTTTTAAAAGAAGTTATTTAATTCAAGTTGAGGATTTTATTATCTTAGGATTTCATCTAAGATGCTATATGATTCTTATCTGAATGCAAGTTGTCCCTTAGACTAATGCAGGTTTGCCTACATCCTAGTTTACTAGGCTTGTCCTAGGGAAAGATCGGGTGACTAGTGTAACTAGACCTATGGCACGGTTGCTATACATAGCAAGCGTCCGTGATGAGGCTGGACTCCTAACTCTAGGACTCCCTAAAACCTAAGACTCCCTAAAACCTAGGACACGACATGACGTAAGTGTTCCTAAATTGGGATCTAAGGGTTCTTACGACGGAAACCGTGATCCAACGGTTCCGAAAGACACAAGACAAATCGATTTAAATTCTCGAGGTTAGTGAAAAAAAGGATGGAAGAGATGATGAAATAGTGTGAGGGAATGAGAAAGATAGAGAAAGGTGCGACTGAACTTGGGAGTGCCAAATTGCCTACGTACCCCGCGATGGGGATCAAGCCACACGTAGTTCCGAACAGATTTTCCTAACTACACTCTAATGACTCGAGATTTTTGAGATTTTTGATTTTTCAGATGTTTTTGATTTTTTTTTTCGACACAAGAGGACAAAATCCTATCATCACAAGTGGAGGACAGACTCCTGATATCCCGCAAAGGTTGGACAGCATCCTATGCTTTGCGGGGGGGGAATGAACAGAATAACAACTCTGCGAGGGTTGGACAGCATCCTATACCTTGCAGGAGTGAATAAAATCACGTGATTGGATGAGGGGATGAACAGAATCCTAACCCCTATGATGATAGGACAGACCCCTGAAAGACTGAATGACTGACTCCTATGCTGAAGACTGACTCTGAAAGATGGAAGGACGGAATCCTAAACTCTCTATGACAGACTCTAGAAAAAAAGAAGAAATCCACAGAAACGGGCCCCACACAAACGGGTCCCACATCAGCGGGCCCCACATAAGCGGGTCCCACACACAGCGGGTCCCACACATCAGCGGGCCCCCCCACATCAGCGGGTCCCACACAAGCGGGTCCCACACAAGCGGGTCCCACACACAGCGGGCCCCACACATCAGCGGGCCCCCCCACAAACCGATGGAAAAACCCTAATTTATTTATCGATTAAGGCAGAGCAAAATGGGGGTGTCTACACTAGGAACGGTCGACAAAGACCCGAGAGCCACTCCGGCAAAAAACATAAGATCCCCTAAGAACGGTGGACAAAACTCAAAGAGTTACCTTGGACAGCATTGGCAAAGGAATCTGACTAACCCTGAGCCCAACACTCAAAGTAGTCAAGGTTCCAAGAGGTTAGTCCGAGCTCTCCATCATCAAAAGCACGAGACGTACCCCAAGCCCTATAGTCAAAGGAGTTAAAGGCTCCAAGAGGTTGGCCCAATCTTGTCAATAGCGGAACAATCGGGCTGGCCCCGAGCCCAACACTCAAAGTAGTCAAGGCTCCAAGATAATCTGTCAACTAATGTACCTTCTATAGTCATGGAATTTCTGTGTTTGATAAAAACACTGCTATTATTAAAAGTTGTTGAATAACCATCAATCAAAAGTTTAGAAACCGAAATTAAATTCCTTATAATGGAAGGTACATAAAGACAATTATTTAAATGTAAATATCCTCCTGGAAATGCTAGTAGTAGATCACCCAAAACTTGAACTGCAACCGTTGCATCCGTTCCAACCTATAGGTAGAGTTCGCCCTCAATCAACCTTTCCACAATGGAAGCAAGCATCATTGGTATTGGTTGACTTCTTCTTGAAAGTTTTCTTGTTGTTGTCTTTGGAAATATTTTTCTTAGAACCTTGGCCTTTACCCTTTCTTTTTCCTTTTCCTTTCGGTTTGGGAGTTGAGACTATATTAGCTTTAACTAAGAAACAGGATTTCTTATTCTTTTTTCTGAAGATCCTCAATAGATTGAAGATGATTCAACAACTCTGTCATTATCATTGACAATTTGTTCATGTGGTAATTCATGACGAAGTCATTGTGAAATTCCAAGGGTGGTCCCGAGTACGGCAACTAAGAGGAGGTAAAATTAGGTTCCTAACAAGTTTTAACCTTTTGAAAACTTCTAACCTAATTTTGAAGATTAAGAGATCAAGAATGAAAAATAAGCACACGAGTTAAATCCTACGTGCAATGCAAATGTAAAGCAAGAGTTTAAATATAGAGTTAAATGAGCAATTTAAAAGAAATTCAAAAGAGTTAACTTTTGGAATTGAAGACCGATTATCGGGCAAGAATGGTGCATGTGGTGGTAACTCCCCATACCTTCCATTCTCGTAACCAGTTAATGAGTCTAGATTTCTGGTCAATTACGGGTCCTAGATCCCTTATCTAGGTGGCGACTCTGTCACTCTCTTTTGTGTGGAATTCAGATTGCCTTAGTGATCCGAAGTTCACGGAAAAGATGAATTAAATCACACCTTGCTAAGCTCGGCGGCTTACCCCTGCCCTTATGGGTACTGGGTTGCATGTTTGTTTGCACCCTATGGCTTGGTTGCTGCCTACTTGGTTGGGTAATTAAAATAATTAATAAAAAGCACACGTCATTCGCGTGGGTAAGAGAGACCAAGAGAGAGCATGGCGGCTCACGCCTCATTCCCCTCTCGCGGGATCGGGTCCCACAGCGGATGAAGGAAGTGAAGGTTTCATTGTGGCCCTGCTTCAATGCTTTTAGATCTTTTTTGGTTACGTCGATCCCCTCCTCCATGGAGAATTGCTCGACGAACCTACTGGCAATGTCTTCTAAGGTTCGAATCTCTTCAGATTTTAGGCTCAAGAACCACTTCTTAGCCACTCCGACCAGGGATCGAGGAAATAAGAGAGCAACCTACTCTGGAATAGGGATAAACTTAACAATCAATCATAAGAAGAATACAATTGACGACATCGAATGTTCCACTGATGATCAAAGATGATCAAAAACTCAGATAAGAGACCACGGTCACAAAATGACAAAAGTAGATCATAGACCGGGTCTAAATCTGGAAGATGGATATCAAAACTCTATGATCAAGGAGATCAACAATGATAGATTATGGCCATAAAGACAGTGGAAAAACTATCGACCATATCTAAGACACAACAAATAAATCAGCAAGAACCCAACCTAATGCATCTATGGCACAACAGAATGGATAAATCAGGTTTGGAATTTGAAGGATAATAACAAGCAGAAATTATCATCACTAGATCAAGGAATAAACCACGGCTATAAGTGGGACGAGTATGAGTTTAAATCTGGGTTTAAATCTGAAGGATGAATTTGCATGATTGATTGATTCAAACCAGGATCTCTACTAAAAAGTAGGTCCTGATCTCATAATCAAGGAATATATGGACAAATTTTCCAAGAATAGATCAAACTATAAATCACGACCATGAGAGTGGTAAGTAAAATCCACTGGTCGAATCTATATCTAAAAAATGGACTGATATAATTGATTAAATTAGACAAGAAAACCTCACTAAAGAGTAGGCCCCAATCTGATAATCAATATATACATATATACATATATATCCTAACCAGGGGCACCAGCCCTAAATATAATCCCACAAAGTCAAGACACTTGACTCAAGACAGACATGTAAGTACACTAGGACTACGTTGTAGCCACATAAGGTGAGCTACAATAATCTATGGATAGGACATGGCTCCTAAATCTAGGCTCCAACATGTGTAAGCAACACATGTTCGTCTTTATATGAATGCAATATATATATATATAAGCACATGTAGATCCTAATTGGGTTTCACTAAGTCAGCAAATATATCCATATACATAATATATGAAAAATGAAAGTAGGGCTTCAGACTCAATATATCGGGTACTATGCTTATGATCCATACTTTAGATGTATAACACAAGTACGCCTAGTGTTATACATAGTATGCTTCATTGCTCATCGGCTGCTGTAAACACAAGTACGCCTAGTGTTATACATAGTATGCTTCATTGCTCATCGGCTGCTGTAAACACAAGTACGCCTAGTGTTTACGACTACAGCACCGGCGCATAACTTGGAAATAGATACAACAATGCTATCAAGGTAATAACATCCCATCTGGCATGTACTATATCTATCCCATTGAGCCAATAATAATAAAATCAATAAAAGAAAATAAAAATATAATGATGTATGATGTGCAGTGTGTGAATTCCTTGTTTTAAACACCTATTTGGTGCCCCTGGATTTCAAGCGATTAAATTCTCATTTCACATGATTTTGGCCCAAATTTCTTCAAAATTAGTAAAAAAATGGCATTTTAACAGAGTTAGGCAATATCTCGAAAAATTCTCCAGCAGAGTCGCCAGCCGGTGGACCCCGATCCGAGAGAGGCGGGGGACGAGCCCCCGGAAAGTCTCTAGATCATCCACGTGAAGGAGCGCTCTACCAAGGAACTCTAAAAAAGGTTGCCCCTCACAGCATGAGTGGAGATGAAAGGTGAGATACCTCTCGATTCGGGGACTAGCCCGGATTCGAGACGTACCTTAAACAAAGAAGAGTCGCCATCCAAGGAAGTGGGCCCTGGATCCCATACTATGCTCTGTTGCAATGGATAACCAGAGCTATAAAAGAAGGTTCGTGTCTGGTTACGAATTTGGAAGGTCCGAAGAGCACCTCATCCGCCCAAGTGCAAACACCTGGTCTCTTATGTCATTTATTTATTGATTTTGAAGAGTTTTGGACGAAAGTCATGTGAAATTGGAACATATCTCTCCGAGAAGACGTCTATCTAATCATGCATGTCTCGGAGATGAATAATAAGCACACGCAAAAGAAATGAAAGAAATGTCACCTAAGAATAGCTAGGTTTTGAGTGTCATGCCTAATTGGTGTCTAAATTCTAGTGTGCAAACACATGCATGTTACAGCTAAAGGTATAAGGTCTGCACAAGAAAATAAGAAAAACACAACAAAACACACATCACAACTTGATTCGACACACAACTCGACACGACGAACCCTAAAACTCTAATTCAATACTTGACTCGGACCGGGATGGCCATCCATCCAGGCTGCTCTACGTATCCCGACCTCGGAAAGAATCAGAATCAACGTAGTTCGATGACCTATTCTAAACTACGATGCCTAATCATCTAGAACCGTTATCCTAGACTCGATCAATTAGACTCGACTGGTTTTTAAAGCTTTTTGTACGATTGCTTAAGTTCATGTGAATTGTAATTTTTAGGACTCTCTATATGTCCTAACTAATGCAAGTTGGTTAGCCTTAAGCTAATACAGGTGGGCCCTACATCCTATGTGTAACTAGGCTGTGCATCCTAAGGAAGACCATGGGCTGACTAAATGCTTCCTAGTCTAGCCATCGGTTCGACTAAATGTTTAACCGACCATGACTCGAGGCCTCCTAACTCTAGTGACACTCACACGACAAGATACACCATATCAATAGAAACAGGACAGCCTCTTAACTCTAAAACACCCCAAAAATTTAGGACAGACTCCTAACTCTAGGGGAAGATCTTTTTGAAAAGGTTTTGAAGAAGTTTTGTATTTTTGGAAGGTTTGTGTGGACCCCGATCCGAGAGGGAGGCGGCGGAGGACGTGCCCCCACGCGCTGCAGTCTCAGGATCATCCACGTGAATGGAGAGCTCTACCAAGGAACTCTCGAAAGAAGAAATGCCTCTCACAGCATGAGTGGCGATACAAAGGGAGATACCTCTCGATTCGGGGACTAGCCCAGATTCGAGGCGTACCTTAAACAAAGAAGAGTCGCCATCCAAGGAAGTGGGCCAAGGATCCCATACTATGCTCTGTTGCAACGGATAACCAGAGATATAAAAGGGGGTTCGTGCCTGGTTACGAATTCGGAAGGTCTGAAGAGCACCTCATCCGCCCAAGTGCAAGCACCTGGTCTCTTATGCCATTTGTTATTGATTTTGAAGAGTTTTGGGCGAAAGTCATATGAAATGAGAACGAATATCTCCGAGAAGACGTCTATCTAATCATGCATGTCTCGGAGATGAATAATAAGCACACATAAAAGAAATGAAAGAAGTGTCGCCTAATAATAGCTAGGTTATGAGTGTCATACCTAATTGGTGTCTGAGTTCTGGTGTGCAAACACATGCATGCTATAGCTAAAGGTATAGGATTTGTACATGAAAGTAAGAAAACACAACAAAACACACAACACAATTTAATTCTATACATGACTGGACAAAATGAGTCCTAACTCTAATGTGACCTGACTCGGACCAAGATGGCCGTCCATCCCAGCTGCTCTACGTATCCCGGCCTCGGGAAGAATCGGAGTCAACGTAGTTCGATGCCTTATTCTAAACTACTATGCCTAACCATCTAGAACCGCTATCCTAGACTCGATCGACTCAACTGATTTTTAAAGTTTTTTGTACGATTGCTTAAATTCAGGTGAATTGTAATTTTCAAGACTCTCTATATGTTCTAACTAATGCAAGTTGATTAGCCTTAAGCTAATGCGGGTGGGCCCTACATCCTACGTGTATCTAGGCTATGCAACCTAAGGAAAACCATGGGTTGGTTATATGCTTCCTAGTCTAGCCATCGGTTTGACTAAGTGTCTAACCGATCAACTTGAAGCCTCCTAACTCTAGGGACACTCACACGACAGGACACACCATATCAATACAAATCAAGACAGACTCCTAACTCTAAAACACCCCAAACAGCTAGGATATACTCCTAACTCTAGGGGAAGATCTTTTTAAAAAGGTTTTGAAGAATTTTTGTATTTTTTGAAAATTTGAAATGTTTATTTTTAAAGGTTTGGCTGGACTTGGGATGTGAATCCCAAGCTGCACTACGTACCCTGTTGAAAGGGATCAAGCCAACGTAGTTCGGAAACAGAATTTCCTAACTACTCTCTTACTGACTCAAGATTTTTGAGATTTTTGGTTTTTTAGATGTTTTTGATGTTTTTGACACGAGAGGACTGAATCCTATCATCATAAAGGGAGGACAGACTCCTGATATCCCGCAAAGGTTGGACAGCATCCTATGCTTTGCGGGGGAATGAACATAAACACGACTCTACAAGGGTTGGACAGCATCCTATACCTTGCAAGAGCGAATAGAAGAACATGATCTGATGAAAGGTTGGATATAATCCTAACCCCTATGATGATAGAATTTGATTCCTGAACAAAAGGACTGACTCTCTAGACTAAGGACGGATTCCTATGCTAGTGGACTATCAAACTAAGATAAAGCTCACAAGTAATAAGGAAAAAGAGACCTTGTGCATATTTGGTAAAGGTAAAACACCCAGCCGGGCCGGACAGCTACCTAGCCCTAGGGTGCAACAAATGTGCAACCCAATACCCATAAGGGTAGGGGTATGTTACCAAGCCGAGTAAGGTGTTCTCCCAAAACTAAACGACGCATAAAGAGGAGGTTTAGCAAGAGAATGAGACGGGGTAAGTCTCTTAGACACAGAGGTAGGATAGATAAAAAAAATGCTAGCAAGACTGGGCAAGTCTCCTAAGCACAGAGATGAGATAGAGAAAAATGCTAGCAAGACTGGGCAAGTCTCCTAGGATGGGTTTGGGCTATCACCTTCATCACCCTTGCAATGAGAGGGGATTCTAGTATCTAAAGAAATTAACAGAAATCTATAAGACTGTGTTAGTCTATCAAAGAGAGAAGAAAAGGCTACTAGATAATCGCAAATTCCATTTTATTCTTATAAAAATAAATCAAGTGCTAAGCAAAGAAGAATTTTTAATAAAAAAATATATAGCAATCATAAAATGATAAACAGCATTAATTAGTCCAGACCAGCCGCTGGATAGCCTAATAAAGTAAAAGAAAACAATATCAAACACTTCTATGCCCAACCACAAACACCACCCCAATATGGGGATGAAATCAGATGATGCTAAAGTAATCATCTGATATCAAATACACATGATAATATTTCTATATCCCGCCTTGAAATCAGACAGTACTCATGTCGATAATATCGAATAGAGTAGTCATCTGATCTCCTTCTTCCTATTAAACAATTTATTTAAATAAAAAGGAATGAGTATAATAAGCTTTGAGATAATCTCACCTGAACAATCCATTTATCTTCAGAATCTAACTCAAAACTTAAGATAAAAGAAAAGTAATAAATTCTCAATATTTTATACAAATTTTTTCAATGATATTTCTAATCTATACAAAGTATAAATTAAAAGAGGCATTTATTTAATATATGTAAGCAGCGAAGTATAACTAAATCTAAAAAATATGATATTTGCTATTGTCAGGGTGAAATAAGGCTGTTAATATCAAAAAGGAAATGGCTACCACTATTAAGGTGTGAGAGGGAAAATTCTAAGACTTACTAAAGGCTGGATGAGCCTAAAAATGAAAAGGGGAGCGCTATTCAGACTATGTAAGTCCTCTAATAATGGGCTTGGGCTAGCGCCTTCATTGCCCTCTGTTTAGGTCTTGTACTGAAGAAACAATTCACGAATACCCTAATAGCTCAAGTCTCATGCACATGACACCGTATAACTAAATCACGACATTGGAAAAACAATTTTGATCATAATAGATCTACCATAAACAGCACAAAGTGTAGCCATGGCTTATGAGAATTAACTTGTGTAGGCTATAGATTAATAAAAAAAAAAGGTAGCTATTTATAGCCTCTTAAACCATAGAATATGAACCTGTGTAAACTAAGAACATATAATCTCAAACTCTACTGTACGTAAAGAATGCGAACCTACGAAAATGAAAACTTGCATATTTGACATGTGAATGATCAGACTTACAAAAAATGAATTTGGAAACATAAGTTGGAGGAAATAAACACAAGCAGAAGTTGGGCAAATATCAAGTCACAACTAGGTTGAATAAAGTAATGACATTAACACCACTATTAAGATATTTCATCTTTCAAATGGCCATAAAATTATCTCGACAACTCATATAAACCACACAAGAAAATGGTGCCAGCATTAGCATATTCAAAACACTAACTCTCACATCAATATAATTGAACCATGCACACCAAGACCCCCAAGTCTATAACAATATTACAATCTAAATTTAACTTCTATAGTTTAGACAAGATTCAATGAAATTGAGATCAAATATACAAACGCTGTAAGATGATCTTTTTATAAACTGTGACAGAACATGTTAACCTTGTAATTTTATAAGCTTACCAAAAAAATTATACAAAACAAATCATATTGTTATCTATTGATTATGACGACACCGAAAATAAAAGAATAGTAGAAGTCAAAACTAACTAATATGAAGTTCAAGTATTTGGTAATAGTTGAATCCAAAACATATCTTTATGCACCAGGTGACCGTCCAGGAATTGACACAAATCCATCCAAATTGTTTTGTAAGTAACCATTTTGATTTGTAAAACTTGTTCAAGGGCCAATAACATCAAACTGCTGAAAGCTCCTCTTCATATTTAACTACATGATCACAATTCTGTGTGGGTTGAAAGTATCAAAGAGTTGTAATGGTTACGAGTTACAGGGAGGCTGAAATCATGGTTCAAGGCATGGGAGCAAGGTGACAGTCTTGTGACTCTCTCTGTTATTGGGGCAGTGGCGGTACTAGATGTTGTTGCTTATACTGCTTACAAAAGATCAGGTTAAACTTTCCTTTTGTATATTCTATTATGCTATCTTTGGGTGCTTCGAGTCTAGCTCTGTACTATTCCCTAGAGATGTTTTGACTATAAAAAAAAAACTTCCAACCGATTCCACACTCACTTGTCTTTTGTCGTAGAAACAAGATTTAAGGCAACCATAAATAATATAAAAAAAAAAATTACAATATTCAAACATAATAAAGAACCAATTAACTCCCAGAGTAGACAAGTTGCAACAAGGCCATTATCAAAACCAGAACTTTAGAAAAGATAGAGATTGCTTCACCCCTTTGTATGAGATAGTGAACCTACCAGTCTTAATATTAGAATCCCTTTTTATTCATATTGAGAAAAGCATGCACATTATTAGGTTCACGAAATTAATGCAAGAACAAGTCATGATATTTGGTTGTTTCATTATGCCATCCGAATGTGTTACTCGAGAACTCAACAAAAAAAAAAATTTTAAAACCAATGACAAGATCAGAACTTTACCTTCTTCTTTAGAGTCATTCAACAACTAGCACATACTCATAACGATAGAAAGAATAATCATTCTCCAGACATACTCTAGTAAAGATTATTTTCTTTGCCAAACCTGTACAAATAGAGTGTACAACAACAAAATACATATATTTTATAGACATACACATCATGTTAGCAAAAATTAATCTCATGGATTACAGAACATGAGGATTAAATTCTCTGAGCTAAGGAATAGCATATGGAAATTCAATGTTAAGATCAAAGATCAAAAAGAAAAGAAAACTCCACATCTTTAGTCAAGCTTAAAAATCCAACAAATGAGTATTCAAACAATTAAAATCATTTAAAATTTCTTGCAATCACTGAAGCGTTATTCAAAAATGAGAAAAGATTACCTCCTTCTTTAATTAATTCTTCTCAAAATCTATACTAAATCACCTTAGAAATGATGAAATGGCAACCAGATAATCTTTATTTGAAATTTTTTTTTTTTTTTTTTTTCAAAAATTCTCTATAATCCTTAGATCCAAAACTTTGAAAAATCATAAAACAAATCTAAAGAATTGCAAAGGGATGAAGATGAAATCGGATTGGAAGAGGTGAAAATAGTAGTGATGGTTATAGAGGATTTGCTATGAAATAAAAAACAGATCTTGTAGAAGTTAGGATTTCAGAGAGGCAAACAACAAATCTCAGATTCTTATCATTTCAAAAGAACAAATATACCGAGAATCTTCACAACAGACAAACAATGAAAGATTAGCAAGAGGCTTACCGGGAATTGACCGGAATCTGACCAGATCTGCTCGAAGAAGAAGGCGGAATTAGATCGGAATATGACCGGAGTCTTGCCGGATCCGCCGGAGAAGATGATCGGGAAAAGAAAACCACCAAGGTTTAGGGGTTTTAATGCTCAGATCTATTCTCTCTCCCTTTGATACTCTAATTTTCTTTTTTACAGATCTGAGGCGTAGCTTGCCGGAGAAGATGATATCGATCGGGTAAAAAAAAAAATGGGGGAAAAGCTTGGATTTAAAAATTTCTAGGGTTTGCAACAGAGATGAGAAGAAGCTGATGAAGAAGGGAAAATAAAATCGTAGCTGGCCGGGGTTTGGCCGGAACTGGACCGGAGAAGATGATCGGAAGCAAGAAAATCTCTCGATCGGAAAATCTCCCTCTCTTAAACGAAGATTTTTCTTCTTTTTTTTTTTTTTTTAAATGAAGGTTAAGGTGCTATTTATAGGCATTTTTGCGAACCGATATCCGCACCCTATTTGATAAGCGCACAAATGCGCGACTCTGACTGGCTAAATCAGCCCCTTGTTTTGATAACTACACAAACTCAGCTTGTCTTTTGTGATTTTTTTTGTCGGATTTTTCTGGAATTTTGCAGGGATTTTTCTGGGGTCTTAAGGTTTCCAAAAATGTATTTATGGGTACTTAGTGTCTTTGGATAACTTGAATTTTCCCTAAAATACAAAGGTTTTTAGGGTAAAATGAAAACCTAGTGGGCCACCCCCCATTACACTACACACACCATTTCAACCCGTTTGCTGGGTAAACGCGCTCAGATCATGATGAAATTTTGCAGGGGTTTAAAAGAGATCCTAATCCAGCCTAGGGCGAAGTTTGGGACCCTATTGGTTAGATTTGGACAGATTTGGTATGAGCCGGGAAGATTTAGGGCTTAGTCAAAATGGGGTGTCTACAGTTTGGAATGTTTTATTTTTGAAGGATTGGCTGGACTTGGGATATAGATCCCAAGCTGCACTACGTACCCTATGGAAAGGGATCAAGCCAACGTAGTTCGGAACAGAATTTCCTAGCTACTCTCACAATGACTCAAGCCTTTTGAAATTTTTAGATTTTTAGATATTTTTCAAGTGTTTTTTATGTAAGAAGACAGAATCCTATCATCATAAGGGTAGGACAGACTCCTGATATCCCGCAAAGGTTGGACAGCATCCTATGCTTTGCGGGGGAACTGGACAAAATCACAGCTTTGCAAGGGTTGGACAGGATCCTATACCTTACAAGACTTGGATAAAATCACATGACTTGATGAGAGGTTGGACAGACTCCTAACCCCTATGATGATAGGACAGACTCCTGAAAGACTGACTCTCTGGCTAAGCACAGACTCCTATGCTAAAAGACTGGCTCCGAAACTAGTAACTCTAAGAGGGAGGTGCTAATGAGACAAGGCATGTCTCTTAGAAGAAAATGAGACAAAGAAGGGTGTTAGTGAGACTGGGCAAGTCTCCTAGAAGAGAGAACACTATGACCAAAGAGACAAAGCCTGTCTCCAAAAGGTTTGACTTTTCTGCTGAGACATTGCTTGTCTCCCTAAAGGTGTGACTTTCTATGAGACAAAGCATGTCTCTCTAAAGGGTATGACATTTTTACACAAGACATAGCTTGTCTCCTAAAAGGGTTTGATTTTTCTGTTGAGACATAGCTTGTCTCTCTAAATGGAGCTCTAGATAACTCTTTCATTGCCCTTGCAATGAATGGGTTTCTAATGTTCAAGAGTATAGATCTAAAAGACTGTGCAAGTCTTTTAAATGAAAGATGGGAGTGCTACTTGGACTGAGCAAGTCCCCTAAGGATGGGCTTGGGCTAACGCCTCCATCGCCCTTACAATGAGGAGAACTAAAATTTAAGGGACAGCCTCTATATGAAGAAAAGAAAGGAAGAGGGTATTACCATAACCAGGTAAATCTCTCTAGAGGACGGGCTTGGGCTAACGCCTTCATCGCGCTTACAATGATAAGAAAAACAATTGAAAGACTTGGTTAGTCTCTATTAAGAATAAGCAAAAAAAACATCAATGAGATTAAGTCTTGGGAAAAACCAAAACTTGAAGTGTACCTGTTTACTTGAGAAGTTATCTTGCTAATGACACAATATACATATAAAATAACTACTACAATTAACAAGGTTCACAATAACCTAACTAACCTAGATGAGGGGAACATGCGAAACTAATGGGATTACTAAATATTATTTCAGCACTTTTAAACTGTGAACATTATTATCACAATACTTTCCCAATTATCACAATACTTTCCCAATTATCACAACTCATCTTTTGATTTTCTAAACACCTGTATAAATTACTTTGAGCCACAACAGATTTTCACAAACCAATTATAGAATCAAACAGAAGTTAGAATCCTTTAACTTATCAAAACATGATCATCATTACCATGTCTTGATAACTACATGGTCTCCATGTATCTTCTTTTATTTTTATTTTTTAACTAAATTCTTGCTGACAAATCCACACATAAAAAAAACTTCCTTCATAATAAAGACCTGATGAGGGAAGAAAACGAAAGGAACACTAATACTATGAGCTTCAAAATAACTTATCCAAAGTAACCTAAAAATTCACAAACAACATAATAGTCTTAAGCTATCCTTAATAACTCGATTATCCAAAACCTCTAAATTATTCATTTAAACAGAATAAGGAAATTCTATCCTCCAGCTGTATGATACTAGTGCACATCCATGTTTTCAAAATCAAATACTCTAAAGCAAAATCTCAGCCTTATATTTACACTTTACACATGTACCCCAAAAACCCAAAATTAGAATGCTATTGAATCATAAGCCAAGATTCTGTCCTCGTCAATGATCAAAGTACCAATTAAGATAAATCAAAGAACAAAACTTACCTTGAATTCTCTTCAGGTATGGGGACAGGAATTTTTACAGTAAAAGAAATAACAGCAAATCTTTCTTCACTTTTAAAAATACAAGTTCTGAAGCCAAAACTATGTGGAAAAATGCCTAATCAAACTAATAAGTGTACACCATTGAGTACTAATAATCAAGACTTGTGTACATGTGTCTTACAAACAGACTTTCATTAACATGAGTTCACAAGCTTAGAAGATCAATGCTCAAAGCTGAATTTGAACAGGTAATTGAGGATACAATCTTATCCTTTCCTTCAAGTCACTCAAATAACAAGCATACAAGGATTTGGAATCATCATTTTGATAGACTAATCTAATGAGAAATCAATTAATAATGCCATAGATACACTAAAGTAATAAGAGTCAATGACAACTATTTATATAATGGAATTTGAGGGTTCAAAAGAATAAGGAAAACAACAACATTAAAAATCACTAAGGCCTTGATGGCATGAATAATAATAAAAAAACACTTTGATAGCCACTTAACATCACATGCTCCAGTGCATGATCCATATAACACCAAAATAAGAAATACTAGCAGACCTTTATATAGTGTAGCACATCATGATTGAAACCCCTGTGTAGAACTATATAAATTCTGTACAAAAATCTTTTAAAAAAAAATGTTCATTTGATCCTCAATATCTTCAAAACTCAAACCATATTTTAGCACCTCACAAAACAAACACTTCAACTCAACAGATATATGTCTGTACAGCACACTCAAGAAAAGAGAAATCATCACAAATGACAAAGTTTATTTTATCTTTTTTTTAAAAAAAAAATCATACAATCATAGTGACTCATCCAAACATCAGAAATCAAGTAGATTACTTCATCATAAGACTTGACATCCTACAAGCTTTGGAAATCTAGTAAATCATTCAATTATATGTAGCAAAATGAGCAATCACAGTGCTAGCCGAGTAAAATTTCAGAATCGAAATGCTCCTTACCTGTTAAACGAAGCTACTACTTTTATCTTTGCTCCTCCTAAAAATCAGATCTGAGATTTGTGTTGTCTTAATGTTAGATTTCAAGGAGATTTCCACCATAAAAACTTAAGATTCCTCTCTTTTCCGCTACTCTAAAATCAACACTAATTGATCTTCTTATAGCTCAGACATAAGCTATAGAATATCAAATCTAGGGTTTCCACTACAACTCAGAATTCAAACAGCTTGAAAATTTTAGATCTACGGTAGGACAAATGAGATTGAAGGTTTTTGAAGTTTTTGAAATGAAGGAATGGATTTGGAGTTTATAGAAGAGGTTTAGGGTTTCATGAAGTAAGAGTGGAATTAAAGGCCTTGAATAGATGATCGAATAGAAAAGGAACCTTGCAAAAGAAGAAAACACAGCAATTTAGAGGAGGAAAATCAGCCGGATCTTAGCCGGATTTCGGTAAAATCTGTTGGAGAAGGAAGAACACATCTAGGGTTTGGAAGAAATTTTCTCTTCTTACTTTTCTCACTCTCTCTCTCTCTCTCTCTCCCATTGATTTGGGGAAAACCCTGATTTAAAAATGAGAAATGAAGGCTAATGTGGTATTTATAGGAATTTTTGGGTATTGATATTGGCACTATAAGTGAATTGGGCGAGCGGATTTGTGTGAAAAATTGATGGGCGCACGCCCGAATCGTGTCTTATTCGGCCATGCACGTCCTTTCCAGGATAAATTCGCCCCCCTCTCAGGATAAATTCAACCCCCTTCTGCATTGCGCTACACATACTGCCTCGGCTCATTCGCTAGGTAAATCAGCTCGTATCGGGCTAAAATTTTGTGGGGACCTAGCTGGGACCCTAAGCTAGCCTAGGGTGGAGTTTGGGACCTACCTCGTTGATTTGATGGGGTTTTTGCACAAAAATGGGAGGTTTAGGGCACGGTGAAAATGGGGTGTCTACAGTGGCCTTGCATGTTTAGTAACCTTTCATGTTAATAGGGTAATCCCTTGAATTTGGAAACGTTTGGGAAGGTAAAGATAACTCTAATTGCACTTTCTAATTAGGGTTTAATCGCCAAACGAATTTGGTCACTTTAGGAAAGCTCTATGGGAGCTTTTGCCTATAAAAGAGACCCCCTTGCCACAAACCAACACTAGAACTCATTGAGAGAGAGAGTTCACTTTTGAGAGGTTTCCCATAGACCTATTGGTGTGCAAGGTAAGAGAAGAACAAGGGGCGTTTCTAGGACTTCATTGTGCTTAGAAAAGATCGAAGACTTGTTGGATTTCAAGCTTCAAAGTGGCGGTCATGGTGAGAGGTACATCAAACCCATCTCGTTAAATTCAAGTTTTTCTTTGATTTTCATTCCCCAAGATCCAAAGGGATCATTAAGTTAATGTTTAGAATAACATTTGCTATCAGAGCTCAGGTTGTGGGCTTTGAAATCAAAGAAAATTCATGTTTTGGGTTTTTTGTTCAAGTTTTTGGGCTGTCGGAAAAACTCATTGCCGCCGGTGACCGGCGAATATTCTAATAGACCAATGATACTTGTGTGTTCCCCTTTGACCATCGATCATACCCTTAAATTTTCTTCATGTTCTGACAGTTGGATTGTGAGATATACAATTCCAAAGTTCAGTGGCAATTCTGTTAATATTTAGAAAGTCATTGGTTTAAGAAATGTTATGTCGGGGAAGACGAAAGCATAATAATTGATTTGGTGGTTTTTGAAGAATTTGACCTATCTCTGTAGTTTTGAAACTTTAAACTTTTGCTGTTGAAACTCGTTGCTTTAAAATAAAGTAGTGTAGAATGGTAATTGTTTAAAGAAATCACCATTAAAAAGTAAACTATTAAGTTTTTTTTCTCTTTTAATACACCCAGTTGGGCGTCACCGTCACTGACGCGCACGTTATGAATAGAAATAGAAGGGGGGAGGTTGTATCCCAAACCTATCCGCACCTTTGACCGGCCGGTTCGACCCTTTACTGACCGGTTGTTGGCGAGACGAAACCGGTTCCGAGACCCTGTAGGTCCCCTCTATCTTTTGTGAAAATTGTAGGGGTATTACGTTCAGTTTTCTATGAAATCTGAACTTTTTAGCATATTTGGGTTCTCCTATACAAGCTTTTTGGACTCATTCTTATGAAATTTTTTACAAGATAGAAATGTATCCTAAAATTTTCCAGCATTCCGGATCCATTGGCGTAGCTTTCGAAGCCATATGAGAATCAGAACTTATATATCGTGTGTAAATGATTGTAGGCCTCCCTTTATGAGTGGTTTTTGGACCCTCTACAGTCCTAGTTTTCTGTTTCTCATAACCGATACTTGTTTTGTCTTTCTTAGATGCATCAATTGCATAAAATGTCTTCTTATTATTTACATGTTTGGTTTATTTTTATGCACCCAAATAAATATTGTGGATGTTTTAAATGCCCCGCTTGATCTATTAACCCTCTTGATTTCTCGTTCTCAAGGTTTTGTGGCATACTATTAATTGGGTACATATTAATTTTATTATTGGACATGAATCTAATATAAAGATATGCTTTTAGGCTCTTTTTAAATATCCAAATATATTTTATGTGTACTTTAGTGTTTGGATTTAGCTTGGATTATTTAAGAAATATTTGTGTATGCTTTGCGAATGACCTTTGGATTCATGCAACAAGGTTTTCAAAGGATTCCTATTGTTTTTTAAGCACAAATTAAGAGCCTAATATTTGTAAACATATACTAAGGGATTGAAATCTTGTGAGTTGCATTATTGGTTGGCCGTGGATAAACACCGTTGTTGCACGAATATCTATTTAGTTTCCTTTGTGCACCCAACTATAGTTTCTACATGCTCATTATTCACATAAAAGGATTTTGTGCCTATATGTAATGGATTCTTTGCATTCACGCAACAAAGTTTCCAAAGGATCCCTATTGGTTGTGAGGCACAAATTGAGAGGCTTACATATGTGTGTACACACTGAGAGTTTGCAATCTTAAAGGAGGTAGCTTCTCTGAGAAAGACAATCTAGGGAGTGAGGCCTCGACAGCTAAGTTTGGGTCAAGAGTTTTCGGTAATAATAAAGGAGCACTAGCCTTAAGAAGTCGTGCCCCCAATCCCCTAAAGAACTATTCCCCCTTAAGGTGACGCGAGTCCCACAATCCAAAAGAGAATCGAGTTGACGAAACGTAAGACCAGATCATGCTCGGCCTAGACCAATTGAATCTAATAATGCCAGACGCTTCCTCCCCCGCTAATCCCCTTCCAAAACCAACCTATACTGCTCAGTCGCCGAGTCATGAAAGAATCTGTCGATTCCTAAACAGCCTACTGATGATTTGCCAGCTCGACTGCCTCTCCGGGATGAGAAGTAATCGATATATTAGCCTAGCCCCTTTTTTCATCGAGCGATTGAGTCTTCCTATTTCGTTTCAGGCGGGGGAAGAACGGGAGGAAGAACAAACAAGCCAGTGGGATTGCGGTAGAGGTTCTTTCTTTAGACACTCGACTGCCAAGTTCAATAGACAGCTACTTATTAGTTCCGATCCAAGCACCAAAAAGATTCACTTAATGTTCATTAGATGAAGCTGCTCAAGAGGTCATCGAGGAGTTATGACCACAGTCAGGGAGCTTGCCTCGAGGTTGAAAGAAGAGATCGGAGAGCCTTCCTCTACCGGAAGCAAGTATAGAATTTGGGGTCACAAAGGACTACACAAGAACCTGTTCTGGAAGGAGTCACTAGAGCTGCAGAGCCACCTGCTGAAGAGGATATTGAGGAAATTCCAAGAACGGCAGTGGAGGAAAGTGGCAAAGCTGGGACACTGTTTTTGAACAAAAGTTGAGTGGCAAAGCTACCAGGGTAATAAAGGAAAGAAGTGTTTTTCAGAGTAATCACAGGTCATGTGTCTGGGTCTGAGTCGATGTACCAGCAGTCATCCATTCCTTGATTAGTATACAAAGAGGTAAAGAATACATTTCCATTACTGGGGTCGCCAGTTCCTCCTCGATTGTTCCAACCTTGATTCCATTTGTTGTTCCAACTCTGATTCTGATGATTGCCTTGGTTCCAATGACCTTGGCCTCCTCGTCGACCTCGTCCTCTTTGGTTTCCTTTTCCTTGAGATTTTGACTTGGATGTGTTGCTGTGCAGAACTCTGTTGAAATCCGTGGCATATAGTCCCGTATGCGTACGTGTACTTTATATGCTTGCTGTATTTCGTTTAGTGAGTGTGTTATCGAGTGTAGAGATGGGCTTCCTTTAAAGAAGCCTTTGATTAGTAGGGGCGGAACGAGTTGCCTTCACCTTTCGACGTTCAACGGATTAACCTTACCATCTTTCTTTCTGAAAACTCTCTCTCCATGTTTGCCTTCTATTTCTGAAGGGGAGTTAAGGTCAGGAAAGCAGGAAAGCAAGTCAAGTGGAGCGAAGGGCTTCCTTTCAAGAAGAAGAAGTGAAACGATCAAGTGGTTAAGCGAGTTGTTTCCTGGCTTGATTGATTTAATTCCTTGCCCTTTGTTAAGAATTGTGCTTCGCCGCTGGGTCGAATAAGGTAGCTTCGCGGCGAGCGGACAGGAAAAACATGGCCCTATTAGTAAGCCGGCAGATCATCACATCAATTTGTGATTGGTACTATGCCCGCCTTAGTGCTAATCAGGCGCTCGATCCAGAATTCTTCGAGAGGGAGGTTGAAAGACGTGATCTTTCATGGCGCTCGGAAGCCAAGCTGCATGGCCCGCCCTTGCCTGGGTAGAAGAGGTCAATATTTATATATATAATCAAACAGGGCGACCTTGTAGTCGGCGAATGAGCGAACATTTCTGGTTTGCTTGACATGAATGAGATTCTCGTCCCCGCGAACCGGACCGGAGACAATCTATCTATAGGATCACATCTCTATACTAGGCGGGAATGGGACGAATCCGGGCCTTTCCCGTGCACATCCGCTTAGGCACCCGACCTTAATTCTTCTTTATTGATGAGGCCTTCCCTCCCCTCGCTACACTCAGGAAAGGGATTCCCTCGACATAGAGGTGTACTGATCAGCCCAACAGAATGTCATTGGTCCTATGTAATCTTTGTGTATGTGGTTGCAAAATTTTAGAATTGTAGCCTCTGTGCATGTGATTGAGATGTTGTATTTTCTAAGATAAATATCTTGTTGGATCTTCTCTTCTATGGCCAACTCTAATGATGCAATCTCCTTATATTAGTGTGCGAGTGTATATTACAATCTATTGCATGAGATCATGTTCAACTTGCTACCACTCAAGCATGAAAAGGTTTAGCCCAACCAAGAATGCTAGTTCAGGTTGTTTGGGTGGTGTAAGGAAGTTGGAAATGAATAACCGGGCTTGAAATTATATTATGTCCAACGGTGATGGAATTCCTAGTGCTAGGTTGTTCATTTTTCACTTGTGTCATGTCGAGAGTCTATTGTGTGCTGTGGTTCGGCCCAATGGAAGGACCACGATGCACTACAACAAAACTCGCCTTTCCCTGCCCATTTTAGTTATGTCCGTAGGGATAAATTTACTTTTTCCCTACAGATTTTAATTCCATAGGGAAATGCACAATATCCCTAACTCCATTTCACCTATGGTTTTTAAAGTAATCCGTAGGCATAGATGGACATTTATGCATACGGTAACCTCTTACCTATGGAAACTACTTATGTCCAGTAGGGATATGGTATGTTTTGCCTACCGTCAGTTAGATAAATCCGTGGGTATACCAAATCTAATTTTTTCCCTACTAATTTCTCAATTTGGAGTCCCACGCGCGCTCGATATTTCCTCTCCCATTTTGACCTAAAATCGACTACCTGCTCGATATTTCCTCTCCCATTTTGACCTAAAATCGAGTACTACCTACCCAAACAAAAGCCATCTTGCCTTTGTCTCTCTTCTCTCTCTGCAAGCTCTCTCCAAAGAATAAGGTTTTCCCTAGGTCATCTTCAACCACTCGTCTGCGCTCTCCTCTGCAAAGGAAGAAGAGATTTTTATCAAATCTGCAGGTATGGCTCTCCTCTCTCTCTCTCTCTCTCTCTCTCGCTCATCTGGTTTTTTCCCACCCCTAACCCTATGCCTGATTATTGAGACATGTTTTCCCTTGTTTTCTTTTGTTTTCCCCTTCAAATCTCTCCTTTTTCAGAAGCCATTTTCGAAGCCCGGTTTAGCAAAACTGACTTTGGAAAGAAAACCATTTCTGTTGCTTTCCTCTGATTTTAATTTCAAGTTTGACTGCTAATAGTTTGGGTTTTCTTCACCTCTCCCTTTCATTGCTTTCATTAGGGTTTCGTTTTTTTCCTTTCTCTGCATTCAAAACAACAAAGGACAGGAGGGTTTCTACTGGTTTTTGGTTTTCTTCGCCTCTCCCTTTCATTGATTTCATTAGGGTTTTGGTTTCAAGCTTTCAGATGAAGATTCATTGTAGAGTTAGGGTTTTGTTTTTTTCCTTTCTCTGCATTCAAAACAGCAAAGGACAGGAGGGTTTCTACTGGTTTTTGGTTTTTTCTTTGTCTGCATTCAAAACAAGGAAGGAAAGGAGGGTTTCTCATATTCCCTTCCTACTGAATCACGAGAGCAGAGTTAAAGTGGTTCGCATGATATTTTTCGAATGGTGTGGGATGGATATGTTTGAGGTTAGATCTTTAATTTTTGTTTCAAGCTTTCAGATGAAGATTCATATATAGCATATTGGTGGAATCTGAGATTTCCTTTTGGTAATTTTCTCTAAGGATTTGATATTTATTTGGGTTTTAAGAAATCAAAGCAGTTCTTGATCTTTTGGGGATTTTTTTGTTTGGTTTTTTGTTCTTTTGTTTCATTTTTTGAAGCTTTCAATGGGTTTGTGGAATATCTGGTGGACTATTATGCTTTTCTTTGGCATGTTGCTACAAAATAAGATCTTCTTAATGTGTTTTAGAGAATTACAGCAGGTTATTGGGTGCTTTGATCTTTTTATGTTGGTTGTTATTTAATTGGTGACTTGTCAACCATCAGGCAGACTTGGCAAGTACTTTTAAGAAAACTATATGGCCTTCATACCTCGGTATCAAATATTGTTTTTTATTTCACAGAGACTGGACTGCTAAGTTATACTCATATTTTTCTTTGTTTGTTTGTTTGTTTATTGTACCTTTGTTGCTTAGAAGTTTACAATATAAGCTATGGCATCTGAATTTGATACCACTTCTAGAATGTGTATGATTTTGAATGAATATTAATATGCTAAGTGACTAAAACACGGAGAAAAATTGCCAACTGGGCATGTTTTTAGAATGATTTTCCAGCTTGTTGTGCTCAACTGTGTTTTTTCTTGCATCTGTTAGTTGTCATGCTCATCTACTACTAATGAATTTCTAATGTAAATTCTGAAATATGAATGAACTGCTACTAGTTTGGTTGGAAACAAATGAATTCTCATAGATGAAGCATACTTTTATATCTGACCCTAAGTGAAGCATATTTTGGTTTCTGAGAAACTTGATCCTTTCTCAAAGATGATTCTAACACTTGAGTATAAGTTACATCAATTGAAAGAGAAGTGCAATCCACCTAAATTATGGCCTCAAGCTGTAATTGGTGGTCCATGGATGTTGTAATCGTATTGAACATGCTGCAGCCCTGCAAGAAAAGCCATTGCTTTGGGTAGTCTGCCCAATGACATAAGAAAACACCTTCATTGTTTTCACCTTCACCTTCATTGTTTTCTTAACTCCAAAGTCATGTTAAACGTTTTAACACACCTTCAATGTTGTATATACATGCTTCTAATTAATTTTCCTTAAGATTGTCGTAATGATCAAACAGTATGAGCATGAAGTTGGATTCATATTGTATTTTTAATTGATCATGACAGAAACTTGTTGAAGGATTATTTTAGTTTAAAGCGTTCCAAGAAGCTCCAGCTCAAAGATAGGTTGTTCTCATTGTCATCAGTTACTTCACAAGAAGTATGTATTCTATACATCACACCAATTTGATGCTACTAGCACTTGCTTCATTTTTTCTTCCCACATGTCTTTTTCAGAGCAGTGTATATCTATTTGGTTGTTCGTGCAAGATAAAATAGATTATGAAGTATTAGATTCTTGAATATCAATCATACATTTATTAACCATTTTTTAATGGAAAGAAAATCCTTTCTTTTTATGCTATGGCAAACGTACCCCTATTTGCTATCTATGGCAGCATTAGGAGCGATGCTTGGGGCGACCTTGACACAAGTGTGTGTTGAACTGATAGTGTTTGATTGGGATGACCTTTGCATAATTTTAATCTGATTCTTTTTATCTAGGAATTTTTTTATGCAGTGTATGCTTTTATGAACTGATATTTGCATGTACAGTACGATGTGGTATTTTTTGGGTCTCTATTCTCTCTGTCATCACAAATCACCTGTAATCACAACACCATTTGTAATCAATATTGTTTGATTTTATTCACAAATGACATGTAATCACAACACCATTTTATGAGATGATTCATATATTTTTTGAACTGATATTGTTTGAGTTTATTAGATTTGCTTTCTATCGTTGCTTAACTCGTATGCTTTTGTTCTAACAAGGAGATATGCTCATCTGATTTACTATTGTACTCATGAAATATTTGTTTTCCTTTTGTCCCTAGTTGTGTACGCAATTGGTTAGTTTCTTGGGTAAGTAAAGAGGGGATCTTGGTTGGTTAAAAGGAAGTTTTGGTGAATGAATTTAGGTTGAAACAAAGCTAGTAATTGGTTGGGAAAAGTGGGTTTATTGATGAAAGTTAGTGGGTAATCAAGGTGGAAAGGGTATTTTGATTCAAGTATGGTGGGTGGTTAAAGAGTGGAAGTATATTGTGGCTGTTACAAAACAAGGTGGCTGTAATCGATTGTAGGGGTGAGATGAAACTAAAGAGGTTGGTATCATTCAAACAATTATTGGGTGTGTTTCAATCGGATGAGGTAAAGGTTGGAGGACAAGGGCTTGGGTTTATGGCCATAGATAGGAAATATGTAGAGGGTTTATGAGTAATACAAAAGGGTGCGAAGGACTGATACGGTTGGCTGAACTATGACAGGTTTAGAATGGGTTTGGGGGGCCTCCTATGCTTAGGGGATCCTTGGTCATTACATGTATTTAACAGCACAACCAAAACGTTGGTCATTACATTTATTTATAGAATGTGATGCCTTCTTGCTTGCCAATTCCTACTCAAACACAATTTCTAAAAGACTTAACTTTTGGAAACTCCTCAACGACCAGAATTTTGACAAACTTCTTAAATGCAAATTGAAGTGAATGTTGAGTGCTGACACAGTCATGGCCATGAGTGCAAAGCTATTATCACTAAGCACTTAGAGGTATGTTTCCTATTGTTGAGGCTCCAAGGTGTGATCTCAAAGGTGCATAGGATTTTTTGTTCTGTCGATTGGCACTGCTTTTTCAGTGATGCAGTCTAATTACGTCGTTACTCTGTTTGCTCTGTATTCTGTTGCTCCTTGTTCTGAATTTGGTTACCTTGTTCTCCTGTCATTATTTGGTACATATAGTTTTGAGTGAAAATTTATTGATGGCCAGTCCTTTGATTATATCTGATATTTGTATGTTTATCACATGCAAATGATGATTCGAAGCAACTACGGAGACCATTTGTTATGCTACCCACCTTGGAACATGTATTTTTCTTCTATCTTTTATTCATAGGATTATCTTGGGACATGTATTTTACTATCTTTTCTTCTTTTGTTTTTTATTTTCAATGATGTCATTATGCAGATCATTAAAGAGAAATACCCAAATCCTTCATTGGCCACTCATTCAAAATTTGCCTTTTCAATATTAGGTCAGTGCACTAGTCTAGTGAGTTTGGGATTGTAGCATCCTCTAGGCTGCACTCAGTTTTGCTCACAAAGAATCAATTTGTAAATATCTAAAGCTTTAATTTGTGTTATGATTTTTTGAATCTATTTTATAATTGGCTCAACGCGCTTCATCAGGATGTCATTTTGCTTTAGTTTCTCAATTTGCTATGGAACAGCACTGTTATTTTTGTAAGTGATTTTATAGGTGTGAGGCCATATAGTTCAGTATTTTTCAAAACGGGTTGTACGGTCCACTTCATAGGAAGATCCATACCACATATTTATATTAGGCCACAACATAAATAAGTTGTGACCCAATAATCATTTTCATAAGATGATCCTAACCCTCCCATCAAAAAGAGGTTTCCATAATGTGCAGTCCCTGTATACAAAGGAGGGTTAGGATCATCCTATGGGACTGAGTTTTGGGACAGAACCTATTTACATTGTGCCCGACTTGTAAGTTAAACCTAAGGAACTTAATAGTTCCACTTCTAGATTTTGTTTACACTAACGAAGACGCAACTTTTTAACACATGAGTAAGGCAATATGATGCTGTAGACACCCCATTTTCACCGACCTCCTTTTTTTTCCCATAGATGAATAAATTCCCGAAGTTGAAAAATGCCCATTTACAAGTTATTGCTAAAAGCCTTTCTGAAGCGCGAGTGACCCCTGAGCTCGGCAAATTGGCCCAAGTCGCACCCCAACCCATGGTCTTGGGTTTAATCCGAGCTTAATATAAATAAATGCAGAGTGAGGTGAATCAGATGCATAGGAGTGCCCTGTAAGTGAATTAGAGAAGAGAAGATACATTAGAGAGGGTTGTCCAAGGAATAAATGGGGTCAAATATATCATTTCTCTTAGGGGTCTGTTCTACCCAGGCACCCCTCTCTGAGATTAAAAGAGTAGTTATAAATACACTTGAGGAGGGCTGTCTATAGGAAATTAAACGGGGTTTTCATTTATCACTTTCCTTTAAAAGGCAACTAGAATTAGGGTTAAAAAAAAAGGGGGTTTTCTTCTCCCCAAGAGAGAAACCTCATAGGCAGCAGCCGCAAGGACAGGTTTTCTCATTTTTGAGAAAAAAGGGGAGCCGAACCCTAGATTATTTTTTTTACCTTCTTCTTCTCCACCCCATCAACCACCCCATCTTCATCTCCTCCGGTGATCCTCACCGGAATCCGACAACCTCCATCACCACCACCATCGTCTTCTTCTCCGATCGGACTCCCCACGCCAGTCGGATCTACCCAAACCACCACTACCTCATCCATTACCTTCACCCTCTCTAAAACCCACACTAATCAGCAAACCCCAAAAACAGAGGAAGATAAAAATCTGGAACAGCCTCTATAACCCGCCATCTCCACCGAATCCGACCCTAGCTAGCCTCCACCTCCACCTTCATTTCTCAGCCACCGATTCAACTTTCTCCTCCGGGAACCCTCGCTGGAATCAGGCCAAAATCCCTTTGAATCCACCATCTCTTTTTCATCTTAGATTTCTGGAGATTCTTCATTTTATTTCAACAAGGAGAGAGAGAAAGAGATTCCCATCGTATTCCTCGGCCATCTTGCCGGAGCTCCGGAATCCGAACCCCAAATCCGGCCAAGCCATCTTCATCTTCCTCCATGGAAATTCCCAGATTGGCGATTGCAAGGTGAATTTAATCACCACATATTCGGCTCCAAAGGAATTTGAGCGTGAGAAAAAAGCCCCAGCAGAAAATCGAAATCCCTTTTTAGAAAGAGGAGAGGCACGCTTGGTTGGTGAAGAACCTTCAACACAGGGAACTAAATTTCTACTCGAGTTCTTCTGGTTCTGAAACGTGGGTTTCTTCTTCTTTTCGTGGGATTGTGAGAAGACAGAGAACAAGAATCGAAACAGGAGAGAGGCTTCGGCTTTTTCTCTTCCTCGATTTTGGTAGAGATCCAATTCCAGTCATTTTTCTTGGCCAAATGTCCCTGCTCTGGTAAATCGGAGCTCAGATCGTCGTCCATAGCATTGAAATCTACTTTGTTGGCTTCGTCGGCATTTATGATCATGGCGGTCATCTTCATTGACGGCTTCTAATAATTTTAGTAATTCGCAGTGCTATTCTGAATCCAGCACAAGGTAACTCTTCTATACCTTTGTATGGCTGAAATTTTGCATAGATATCTACCTTGTTTTTCTGGTATTGTAGCAGCAACTCATGAATTGAGTGCTAATTTGGCTCTTGAATATGAGATGACAATTTTTTATTTTTGGTGATGAATGGATGATAGAGGGATGTGGGCTTAATTGATGTAGAAAATCAGATTATTACTCTACTCCATGTCATGAGTATGAGTATCATCTGATTTCGCAGGAGACCCCATGTCGAGGGTTTGGTTATATGAACTATTTGATCTCATTCCCTACCCCATGTCGTGGGTATTATTTGCTTGTTCTCTTGGATTCTGAAGCATTTGCAGGTTTCTTAAACTTGATACTCCTCGGTATATGTTGGCTGTTTCTCTGTTGAATTAAATTCTTGTTCTCTTATTTTTATTTTTATTTTTATTTTGTTATTGGAAAGTAATGCATGTCGATTGGATAATGGTGATTAAATGATTTCTTCGTCCCTGGTGTTTTGGGTTACTCATCAGTCTTCATTGTCTCATCTGAAAAATATGAGTTCATTATTGCGATGATAGGGATACTTTGAGCCCTCCTTTGTATATAGGAGACTTGCCCAGTCTCATCTGAACCCTTGTTTACGTCATTTGTGTCTCAGAGACAAGCCTTGTCTCATATAGAGAGTTTCCCCTTTAGGAGGCTACCTAGCCTCATGTTAGAGTGGCCTCCCCTTTTAGAGCGAGTCTTTGACTTGGTAGTGTTATTAGAGAGTCTCTGAGTCATTTGTACTCCCTCCCTAGTGTTATTAGTTAGGAGTTTTTTTTATTAGAGACTAACTCAGTCTTATTAGAGCTTTGGTCGTTTGAGATCTTAGATTCGTTTCCTCTGTTCTTGAGACACTTCTTTACGTGTTGTGGTTTGTCTCTTTGAGACGTTAGTTGCTTGTTCGGGGTTTCCCCTTTAGATTTAGGGCTTTGCCCTAGTTTGTGGTATTACTTGCGTGTTCCCTTTAAGAGTGAAAACATTCTAAAGGTCCAAAAGCATTGGAATATTTTAAAATCCAAAAACATTAGAAATTTGAAACTCAAAAACATTTAAAAATTTTAAAAGTATCAAAAACATTTGAAAAACATTAAAAACCCTTCATTCATTTGGAGTGTTAGGTTTTAGTTAGGAGAGTTCGATTTTCGAACTACGTTGGCTTGATTCTCTTCCAAGAGGTACGTAGTGCAGCTTGAGATTCTTATCTCAGGTCCCGCCAAACTTTGTAAATAAATATACTTTAAACCTTTTTTCTTTAAAACCGTGTTTTCAAAAAGCTCTTCCTTTAGAGTTAGGAGTTTCTCCTAGATAGAGAGTTTCTTTTAGAGTTAGGGGGTTTGTCCTTGATTTGTTGTGGTTGTTGTGTGCTTGTTTTAGAGTTAGGGGTTTGTCCTAGAGTTATAGGAGTGCCTGCGTCCGGTCAGTGAGGGATTCACATCGCCGACTGATGACTAGAATATGATGCGTTAGTCAACCCTTTGTTTTCCTTAGGAAATACAGCCTAGTTACACATAGGTTGTAGGAACCACCTGCATTAGCTTAGGGCTAACCTGCATTTAGTTAGGGCATATAGGGTGTCCTAAAATCTACAATTCACTGGAATTTAAATAATCCTTCAAGAAGCTTTAATAACTAGTCCGGTCTTTTAGATCAAGTCTAAGATAGATGTCTAGGTGTCTTAGGCATCATAGCTTAAAATAGGCGCGAAGAACTACGTTGCCTTGATTCTCGTGGAGGCGGGGATACGTAGGCTTCTTTGGATGAATATCAGACCATCCGAGGACTCGAGCTAAATCGTTTAGAGTCTTAGGATTTATTGTTTTGTTATGTTGTGTGTTTTGCTGTGTTTTCTTACTTTCATGCGTGGACCTTATACCTTTAGCTGTAGCATGCATGTGTTTGTCCCACCAGAACTTAGACACCCATTAGGCATGTCACGCATAACCTAGCGATGCTTAAGTGACACACTTCTTTCATTTATGTTGAGTATGCTTATTATTTCATCCCCGAGTCATGTATGATTAGGTAGACGTCTTCTCGGGGGTATTTCGTTCTCATTTCATATGATTTTCGCCCGAAACTCTTCGAGGTTAATAATAAATGGCATAAGAGACCAAGTGCTTGCACTCGGACGAATTGGGGGTGCTCTTCGGACCTTCCCCATTCGTAATCAGGCACGGACCGTTTGTATCTCTGGTTATCCGCTGCAGACAGAGCATTTGTTTTGGTTCCATGGCGTATCCATGGATGGCGACTCTGAGTTATTTTCAGGTACATCTTGGTTTCGAGCCCTGGCTCCGGATCAGGATGTACCTCATTCGTTTTGTATCGCCACTCATGCTTTGCTGTGAGAGTAGCACTTATTTTGAGAGTTCCTTGGTAGAGCTCTCCTTCACATGTGGAGATCTTTGAGGATTGGAGGGGGACCTCGCGTCCCTCGTCGCACTCGTCCTCTCAGGATCGGGGTCCACATGCTGGTGACTCTGCTGGGGAGTTCTTGAAACATTGCCTAACTTTGTAAAAATGCCATTTTTATTATTTTTGGAGAAATTTGGGTGAAAATCATTTTAAATGGGAACTTTGTCGTTAGAATCCAGGGGCACCAAATAAGTGCGTAAATAAAACAAGGGTTCACACACCACTTTCATCCATGCATATATTATCTGTTTTGTGGTTACTTTCTGCTATGGTTTGCTGTGGATATCCTATCAGATGACCTATTCGAGATACTATGAGTAGGAGCCGTAAGGGCTATACCCGCCTTCTAGTGCCACCGCACCAGTAGTATACTCAGCACCTGGACGCTTCGTGTGTAAAACAGACATAGTTCATACACTGGACTCTATGCCACAGTGTACAAGTAACTATGCACCCAGCCAGGTGGACCTCGCAGTGGTACCCCTTCTATATATTGCATTGTCCTCTTGTTTGCATATAGTGACGAACATGTGTTACTTACACTTGTGGAGCCTAGAGTTAGGGGCCTTATCCTATTTATAGATCAGGGTAGCTCACTTTATGTGGCTACAGGCGCGGTCCTAGCACACTCATCAGTCTGTCTTGAGTCGAGATTTCCTTGACTCTGCTAGATTAGAATTAGGGCTGGTGCCCCTGGTTAGGATATATGTGTATGTATATATATACCTATATATACTGATTATGTATATTAGGGTTCTCCTCTTAGTTAGAGTTCCTTATTCATTTCAATTGGTTATATCCATTTTCTGTTCAGATCTAGGTCTAGTCAGTGGATTTTGCTTGTCATTTCCTTGGCTTGGTTCTGTCCCTTGATCTGTTGATTATAGGATTTGACCCGTTGTCATATATGTTCTCACCTTTGGTCGGTCCTTCATTTGGTAACCTTTCTCTAGTAACCATATTCCGAGCTTATCTGACCACCGTTATTCATATACCTTTGGTTGAGTTGTAGGAATCCTTTCTAGCGTCGTCATGCTGCGGGATTTTGTCCAGAATATTTTGAGCATGACCGCTATCCTTTAGAGTTAGTTAAACCATGAGTTTACCTTAACTTCACTTTATTGTATAGCTGTTATGCTGCCGGATTTTACCTGGAACATTTTGAGCACGACTGTTACTCTCCAAAGTCAGGGATATCCATGAGTTTGTTGTACCGTGATCCTTTTGTTTATTCCTATTTATCCATTTGTGGATTATCATCAGATTCTTGACTTTGGTCATAATCTATTTTTTAATCTTTTGTACATATAATTGATTCATATTTTCCATCATGGATTTTCCTTTCTTATATCGTGATCATTGATGGATTAGCTAAATCTTGCCTATTTCTCACGAGTGCATGATTGTTGTTGAGGTCCAAACTCATTTAGATTAGGGGTGTTTATCATTCTTAACTTTTTCATACCTCCAAAGAGAGCAGCCATATCTCAAAAAGACTTAAAGGGATAAATTGAAGATTCTTTGAGATCTTGTTGGTATAGGTCATGTTATCAATGCCTACCTTTCTTTGACCTTCAGAGGACCACCATTTCTAAGGTTTCTGAACCAGGGTCGAACTTCTTAGCCAGCATTATCATAGAGGAAGGCGTACTACTTGTGAACTTCAGTGTCAATTCCTTGTCTCTGTTCACCTGTTATGTTTCAAGAGTCATATGTCAAGTATCTTGTTTCAAGATTCGTCCTTTGTGACATTTATACCAACTCCTAGATTGAAAGTTGGTGAGTCTTGTAGTGTCAATGTCAAAAAAGAAAAAGAAAAAAAAAGAGTGTGTGTCATGTTTATCAAGTCTTTCGTATTCAGAGTCAGTGTTCTGTTTTCTATCAGAACGGATGAAGAGCCCATAGAGGCGTGTCTGTGAGTCATCTATGTACTTCAAAGTTTTCAATTCAATAAAGCATTTGGTTCTGTATCTTCAATTTTTTATGATTCACTCTTGGATTTAATGTTTAAAATAACTAAAGACACCATTTTCGGATAAAAATGCATACGAAATTCCCTTCGAGATCTGAAAGAAGGTCAAACAAGAGGAAGAGCGTTTAGCATAGCCACTTGAAGAAGAAATCGAAGCTATTGATAGTGGTATCGAAATTCGAAACTCGGGAATGATGGAGTGGCAAAACTTTATCTCCCGAGGAGCGCAAAGAATTGATAAACCTGTTTATAGGGCTTTGAGGTAGTCTTGCTTGATCCTATAAGGATAAACCAGGGGAATGCCCTGTCGTTGAGCAAAGCAAGACTTCATCGGCTTTAGACATCCAGTTGAAGAGTAAAATTTTAAAGAGATGAGCATCAGACATCCTGTGGAGCTGATGAGATAATGAGGGAATGCTTTCATCCAAGGAAGTCGTATTATAAATTTGAGCCTTAAAAAGAACAATTGGGCTGCATATTTTCAGTATGATTTCGAGGTGGAACATTTCAAGAGTAAAGACATTCCACATGTTAAAAAAAAAAAAAAAGGAGACAAGGAGTTGTGGAATCTTGAGCATAAATTCAAGATCTTCGAGATGAGAGTGGAGCACAACGGTTGAAGTATTGCCTGACACGCCGTCAGACTCTTCGAAAAAAAATTCTAAATCTTTGAACCTTAAGCAAAAGAGCTTGTACATCAAATACATCAGGAGGCCATCCTTGGACGTCTGAACTTTTGTGGCCAAAATCCCAACGTTTAAAAAATCCTTCTACAAACCCTTTGAGCCGAAAGTAAAATTAAACCATTTATTTTCAAACACATTATAAACCCGGGGCATTTACGCCACCCGAACTACGTCGGACCTGATCCCTAACTCTTCAAGGGGTACGTAGGCAACCTGATTAATTCAGGTTCGGTCAAACCTTGAGATAAAATCCCTTTCAAATTTTGAAGCTAAGTGCTAAACCATTCTTTGAAAAACCCCAAAGTGAACTACGCGGATCTGATCCTCCATTTTTGAGGTACGTAGGTAGTCTGGCTAGACCAGATTCGGTCCAAATCGTTTGAACCAGAACATCCTCCCCTTTTGAACCCAAGCTCTTCTAGAAAGTCCTTCTAGTGCAAGCGAAAGTTGATACAAGTGGTCTTTTAGACTGAAAACTTGGAAGGCAAAAGTTGTGACTTCTTTTGAAGAGAGAAATCAAGGAGATGGAGAAGTAGTCTTCAAATAGGACAGGATCCCAGAATCCGAGAAGTGTCAGTGAGACTTTGCTTTGATATCCTTTTTAAACTAGGGGCATTGAAACTGAGCAATCTGAATGGGGTAACAACCATGACGGAAATTCCGGTGGAGGAAACTAGAGCCTCTTGACATAGTTTTCGAGAGTACTCTAAGAGTGGCTAGCCTTACCATAATAAAATAACACATTTTATCTAAGGGTGAATCAAAAGTGAGTCAAGTCCCTTGAGTAATTTGAGTCTTCTTTGATTGAGTCATTGAAAGTCTTTTTCTTATTTTTATCATTTTTTCTCTCTCAATGTCCGAAGTGTTTGGCACTGGAAGAGCGAGAGTGCACCTTCTGAAATGCGAAAAAAGTTCAAAGTAGATCCTGGTTTAGAAATCAAGGAAAGGGCAAGGGACATTTTGTTCAAACTTGGCAGAGAAATCAAAGCCTCAAGTAGTGAGCAATGGAATAAAAAATTCTCAGACTCATCCATTGTGGATATCCTTTTACCCATATACCAGAGAAAGAACCCATCCAAACTTGAATTTTCTTACCTATCCTGGTTTTGCTCTCCAATGAATCCTGTCATGGAAGTAATCATACTAAGGGCATCTTTTATGACTTGCGTCATAAAAGATATCAAATACAAGATAATTGAGATAAATATTTTCAGCAAATAGAAGCAAGAGAAGCTTGAACGCTCTCTTGAATCAAATTCCTCAATTGAACTCATTCTTTGAAAGAGTCAATGTTTCATAAATTCTAGTCCCCAGCGGAATCTAGAGCCTGCTTTTGCAGTTTTTTAAACCCAGCAGAATGTAGTTCCCTTGTTAAAAGGAGTCAATACCCTAAAATTCTTTCAAGTTACTTGAGTTTGGTTTTCAGCAATGATCATGCACTCCCATTTATTCTCGACAGGAGATAGCTATGCTATCAATGAACTCGATATAAGATCGATAAACCCATCAATCATGTTTGCAAGCCCTTTGGGCCTAAAAAAAAAATTTTCTTTGTTAAACCCAAACAAGGGGCATTTTTTTTTTTTTTAAGGAAAAAAAAATCTTTTGATTGCTAGTTGGTGAGGTGCCAAGTAGTGGCCTGTTTAATTGTTGCTTAATGAAAAGTAGTTTCGCCTTGGTATTGAATGTTTGGGAGAGAAGTAGTTTCCTCAAATATTTGAATAGCGAGATGATTAGCAGTGAAATGTCAAGTAGTGACTTGCTTAATCATCGCTTCGCAATGTGTCCCTGCCTAACAGGTTAGGAGTCAGGCATATCTACGAGGAGGTTTGTATGGATCTGTGTTGCATGATGGGCATACAAACCTGGATTTATATAGAGCCGTGTTACATCACGGGCATATAAATCTGGGGTCTTGTGAGATAATTTAGCAACTCCTTTGTTGATTTGAGACTCTTTGAGTAGTTAAGACCCTTCGAGTGTTACAGACTCTTCGGGTAGTTGAGACTCTTTGAGTATAAATATTTTTGTATTAATTTGAGACTCTTTGAGTAGTTAAGGCCCTTTGAGTGTTACAGACTCTTCGGGTAGTTGAGACTCTTTGAGTATAAATATTTTTGTGTTGATTTGAGACTCTTTGAGTAGTTAAGGCCCTTTGAGTGTTACAGACTCTTCGGGTAGTTGAGACTCTTTGAGTATAAATATTTTTGTGTTGATTTGAGACTCTATGAGTAGTTAAGGCCCTTTGAGTGTTACAGACTCTTCAGGTAGTTGAGACTCTTTGAGTATAAATATTTTTGTGTTGATTTGAGACTCTTTGAGTAGTTGAGACCCTTTGAGTGTTACAGACTCTTCGGGTAGTTGAGACTCTTTGAGTATAAATGTTTCTGTATTGATTTGAGACTCTCTGAGTAGTTAAGACCCTTTGAGTGTTACAGACTCTTCAGGTAGTTGAAACTCTTTGAGTATAAATGTTTTTGTGTTGATTTGAGACTCTTTGAGTAGTTGAGACCCTTTGAGTGTTACAGACTCTTCGGGTAGTTGAGACTCTTTGAGTATAAATGTTTTTGTGTTGATTTGAGACTCTTTGAGTAGTTAAGACCCTTCGAGTGTTACAGACTCTTCGGGTGGTTGAGGCTTTTTGAGTATAAATGTTCTTGTGGTGATTTGAGACTCTTTGAATAGTTAAGGCCCTTTGAGTGTTACAGACTCTTCAGATAGTTGAGACTCTTTGAGTATAAATGTTTTGTGTCGATTTGAGACTCTTTGAGTAGTTGAGACCCTTTGAGTGTTACAGACTCTTCGGGTAGTTAAGGCTCTTTGAGTATAAATGTTTTTGTGTGTGTTTGAGACTCTTTGAGTAGTTGAGACCCTTTGAGTGTTACAGACTCTTCGGGTAGTTGAGGCTCTTTGAGTATAAAGGTTTCTATGTGAGTTTGAAGCTCTCAGAGTGTTATACTTTTTGAGTGATTATTTTGGACTCTCAGAGTGTTACAGACTCTTTGAGTGAATTGTTTTAGACTCTCAGAGTGTTACAAACTCTTTGAGTGATTGTTTTGGACTCTCAGAGTGTTACAGACTCTTTGAGTGAATTGTTTTAGACTCTTAGAGTGTTACAGACTCTTTGAGTGATTGTTTTGAGACTTTCAGAGTGTTACAGACTCTTTGAGTGATTTGTTTTAGACTCTCAGAGTGTTACAGACTCTTTGAGTGATTGTTTTGGACTCTCAGAGTGTTACAGACTCTTTGAGTGAATTGTTTTAGACTCTCAGAGTGTTACAGACTCTTTGAGTGAATTGTTTTAGACTCTTAGAGTGTTACAGACTCTTTGAGTGATTTGTTTTAGACTCTCAGAGTGTTACAGACTCTTTGAGTGAATTGTTTTAAACTCTCAGAGTGTTACAGAATCTTTGAGTGATTTGTTTTAGACTCTCAGAGTGTTACAGACTCTTTGAGTGATTTGTTTTAGACTCTCAGAGTGTTACAGACTCTTTAAGTGATTATTTTGAGACTCTCAGAGTGTTACAGACTCTTTGAGTGATTGTTTTGAGACTCTCAGAGTGTTACAGACTCTTTAAGTGATTGTTTCACATTTGTTTGAGTGATTGATTTACATCTGCATTGATAATGGTCTGCATTCTCTAAAAGTAATTTCATTGTGTTAGTTTTCTTAAAGCTTTGTTGTTAAAAAGAGTGTGTTTGTGTTTGCTTTAATAGAGCCCCTGCGTATTTGTTTTAGATAGTTGAGTCGTGAGTATTAGAGAGAGGCCATCTCATTGAGATGTCGTTATTGCCGAGTTAAGGGTCGGTGAGAGGTTTTCTCCCTTTTGCTTGCAGTTTTTTATTCTCGTAGGGTTACTTTGTTGTGTGCCTTTGTGAATACCATCTTTAGAACCCAAAACCCAAAAAAAATAAAAATGCTTTATTTTCGGGTCGGCCGAAATGTGTTGTCTGGTCAGCTTTGGCATTCGCGCGTTACATACGCTCTGCCAAAGAGGGGCATCTGTAGACACCCCATTTTCACCGACCCCCTTTTTTTCCCATAGATGAATAAATTCCCGAAGTTGAAAAATGCCCATTTACAAGTTATTGCTAAAAGCCTTTCTGAAGCGCGAGTGACCCCTGAGCTCGGCAAATTGGCCCAAGTCGCACCCCAACCCATGGTCTTGGGTTTAATCCGAGCTTAATATAAAGAAATGCAGAGTGAGGTGAATCAGATGCATTGGAGTGCCCTGTAAGTGAATTAGAGAAGAGAAGATACATTAAAGAGGGTTGTCCAAGGAATAAATGGGGTCAAATAAATCATTTCTCTTAGGGGTCTGTTCTACCCAGGCACCCCTCTCTGAGATTAAAAGAGTGGTTATAAATACACTTGAGGAGGGCTGTCTATAGGAAATTAAAGGTGGTTTTAACTTATCACTTTCCTTTAAAAGGCAACTAGAATTAGGGTTAATAAAAAAAGGGGGTTTTCTTCTCCCCAAGAGAGAAACCTCATAGGCAGCAGCCGCAAGGAGAGGTTTTCTCATTTTTGAAGAAAAAGAGGGGCCGAACCCTAGATTTTATTTTTTTTACCTTCTTCTTCTCCACCCCATCAACCACCCCATCTTCATCTCCTCCGGTGATCCTCACCGGAATCCGACAACCTCCATCACCACCACCATCGTCTGCTTCGTCTTATTCTTCTTCTTCTCCGATCGGACTCCCCACGCCAGTCGGATCTACCCAAACCACCACTACCTCATCCATTACCTTCACCCTCTCTAAAACCCACACTAATCAGCAAACCCCAAAAACAGAGGAAGATAAAAAATCTGGAACGGCCTCTATAACCTGCCATCTCCACCGAATCCGACCCTAGCTAGCCTCCACCTCCACCTTCATTTCTCAGCCACCGCTTCAACTTTCTCCTCCGGGAACCCTCGTCGGAATCCGGCCAAAATCCCTTTGAATCCACCATCTCTTTTTCATCTTAGATTTCTGGAGATTCTTCATTTTATTTCAACAAGGAGAGAGAGAAAGAGATTCCCATCGTATTCCTCGGCAATCTTGCTGAGCTCCGGAATCCGAACCCCAAATCCTGCCAAGCCATCTTCATCTTCCTCCATGGAAATTCCCAGATTGGCGATTGCAAGGTGAATTTAATCACCGCATATTCGGCTCCAAAGAATTTGAGCGTGAGAAAAAAGCCCCAGCAGAAAATCGAAATCCCTTTTTAGAAAGAGGAGAGGCACGCTTGGTTGGTGAAGAACCTTCAACAGAGGAAACTAAATTTCTACTCGAGTTCTTCTGGTTCTGAAACGTGGGTTTCTTCTTCTTTTCGTGGGATTGTGAGAAGACAGAGAACAAGAATCGAAACAGGAGAGAGGCTTCGGCTTTTTCTCTTCCTCGATTTTGGTAGAGATCCAATTCCAGTCATTTTTCTTGGCCAAATGTCCCTGCTCTGGTAAATCGGAGCTTAGATCGTCGTCCATAGCATTGAAATCTACTTTGTTGGCTTCGTCGGCATTTATGATCATGGCGGTCAACTTCATTGACGGCTTCTAGCAATTTTGGTAATTCGCAGTGCTATTCTGAACCCAGCACAAGGTAACTCTTCTAAACCTTTGTATGGCTAAAATTTTGCATAGATATCTACCTTGTTTTTCTGGTATTGTAGCAGCAACTCATGAATTGAGTGCTAATTTGGTTCTTGAATGTGAGATGATAATTTTTTATTTTTGGTGATGAATGGATGGTAGAGGGATGTGGGCTTAATTGATGTAGGAAATCATATTATTACTCTACTCCATGTCATGAGTATGAGTATCATCTGATTTCACAGGAGACCCCATGTCGAGGGTTTGGTTGTATGAACCATTTGATCTCATTCCCTACCCCATGTCGTGGGTATTATTTGCTTGTTCTCTTGGATTCTGAAGCGTTTGCAGGTTTCTTAAACTTGATACTCCTCGGTATATGTTGGTTGTTTCTCTGTTGAATTAAATTCTTGTTCTCTTATTTTTATTTTTATTTTTATTTTGTTATTGGAAAGTAATGCATGTCGATTGGATAATGGTGATTAAATGATTTCTTCGTCCCTGGTGTTTTGGGTTACTCATCAGTCTTCATTGTCTCTTCTGAAAAATATGAGTTCATTATTGCGATGATAGGGATACTTTAAGCCCTCCTTTGTATATAGGAGACTTGCCCAGTCTCATCTGAACCATTGTTTACGTCATTTGTGTCTCAGAGACAAGTCTTGTCTCATATAGAGAGTTTCCCCTTTAGGAGGCTTACCTAGCCTCATGTTAGAGTGGCCTCCCCTTTTAGAGCGAGTCATTGACTTGGTAGTGTTATTAAAGAGTCTCTGAGTCATTTGTACTCCCTCCCAAGTGTTATTAGTTAGGAGTTTTTTTTATTAGAGACTAACTCAGTCTTATTAGAGCTTTGCTCGTTTCAGATCTTAGATTCGTTTTCTCTGTTCTTGGGACACTTCTTTACATGTTGTGGTTTGTCTCTTTGAGACGCTAGTTGCTTGTTCGGGGTTTCCCCTTTAGATTTAGGGCTTTGCCCTAGTTTGTGGTATTACTTGCGTGTTCCCTTTAAGAATGAAAACATTCTAAAGATCCAAAAGCATTGGAATATTTTAAAATCCAAAAACATTAGAAATTTAAAACTCAAAAACATTTGAAAATTTTAAAAGTATCAAAAACATTTGAAAAACATTAAAAACCCTTAAATCATTTGGAGTGTTAGGTTTTAGTTAGGAGAGTTTGATTTTCGAACTACGTTGACTTGATCCTCTTCCAAGAGGTACGTAGTGCAGCTTGAGATTCTTATCTCAGGTTCAACCAAACTTTGTAAATAAATATACTTTAAACCTTTTTTCTTTAAAACCGTATTTTCAAAAAGCTCTTCCTTTAGAGTTAAGAGTTTGTCCTAGATAGAGAGTTTCTTTTAGAGTTAGGGGGTTTGTCCTTGATTTGTTGTGGTTGTTGTGTGCTTGTTTTAGAGTTAGGGGTTTGTCCTAGAGTTATAGGAGTGCCTCCGTCCGGTCAGTGGGCGATTCACATCGCCGACTGATGACTAGAATAGGATGCGTTAGTCAACCCTTTGTTTTCCTTAGGAAATACAGCCTAGTTACACATAGGTTGTAGGAACCACCTGCATTAGCTTAGGGCTAACCTGCATTTAGTTAAGGCATATAGGGTGTCCTAAAATCTACAATTCACTGGAATTTAAATAATCGTTCAAGAAGCTTTAATAACTAGTCTGGTCTTTTAGATCAAGTCTAAGATAGAGGTCTAGGTGTCTTAGGCATCATAGCTTAGAATAGGCGCGAAGAACTACGTTGCCTTGAATCTCGTGGACGCGGGGATACGTAGGCTTCTTTGGATGAATATCAGACCATCCGAGGACTCGGGCTAAATCGTTTAGGGTCTTAGGATTTGTTGTTTTGTTATGTTGTGTGTTTTGCTGTGTTTTCTTACTTTCATGCATGGACCTTATACCTTTAGCTGTAGCATGCATGTGTTTGCCCCACCAGAACTTAGACACCCATTAGGCATGTCACGCATAACCTAGCGATGCTTAGGTGACACACTTCTTTCATTTATGTTGAGTATGCTTATTATTTCATCCCCGAGTCATGTATGATTAGGTAGATGTCTTCTCGGGGGTATTTCGTTCCCATTTCATATGATTTTTGCCCGAAACTCTTCGAGGTTAATAATAAATGGCATAAGAGACCAAGTGCTTGCACACGGACGAATTGGGGGTGCTCTTCGGGCCTTCCCCATTCGTAATCAAGCACGGTCCTTTTGTATCTCTGGTTATCCGTTGCAGACAGAGCATTTGTTTTAGTTCCATGGCGTATCCATGGATGGCGACTCTGAGTTATTTTCAGGTACATCTTGGTTTCGAGCCCTGGCTCCGGATCAGGATGTACCTCATTCGTTTTGTATCGCCACTCATGCTATGCTGTGAGAGTGGCACTTATTTTGAGAGTTCCTTGGTAAAGCTCTCCTTCACATGTGGAGATCTTTGAGGATTGCAGGGGGACCTCGCGTCCCTCGTCGCACTCGTCCTCTCAAGATCGGGGTCCACAGATGCAAGTCAGCAAGTGCATGTAATTTAACGAACTATATAAAAGACATTGAATGGACAACTACTAATCCACTTGTTGAATGGACTCTCTTACAACTCTTGTCGCTCCTTCTACCGCTCCTAATCCACCCGCTGATTTGCCTACCACTCCTCTTGTTGCTACTCCTAATCCTCTTCCAATTACTCTTCGTACTAATCCCCTTCCTACTGCTCCTTATACCAATCCTATTGTTGCTCGGTATCCTCCTGTTTCATCTCAGACTAATGCTCATAATGACCAGGTATTAATATTTTTTTGTTCTGCAAGTTTGAGTGCATGATAGTTCTTATGGTTTGATGAATGAAATTTTTATTTGTGGTTGTATGTGCAAAACATTTACGACTTAATTGTTTTCAGATTCATGAATGTATTCCATGCAAGTTGATGAATAGTGAAGGCGACATTGTGGTAAAAGGGTTCCTCTAAAGTGACGATCCCAACCGAATTGTAGGGGGAATAGTGAGGAGTGGGATGATGTGAAGTAATGATCAATGGCGAAATATCCCGACAAGCGAAGTTGCTAAGGCTGAATGGAAAATTGCAAGTCTTCGTGGATGCCATAGGAAGTAACATTGCTTGGCCTCGTGCATTTGTAAGTGTACAAAAAATTTAAATTGCAAGTTACATTCCTGAAATGAATTTACTTTATATGCACGTGTTGATATATAATTAACTTATATATGCTTTTTGTTTGTAGGTTAGATTGTTAAATCACAACTAAATGATGGGGATCGAGGAGATGATGAAGAGGAGATGCTAAAGGTGATGTTTCTTAAAATCATTAAATGATGAATGTCGAACAATATATATTTTGTCAAGTTTAGTTGAGAGGATAATTTCAAGACTTGATGAATTGTGATTTTAAAGTTATTTAAGTAAAATGTCTAACTTTTTCTTTATATTTGTTATATGATGTTGTGGAAAAAGTGAATGTTATTATTGTAGGAATTTTGATATTATTTATATATGTTTTGTGGAATGTACTGGTACAACATGTCATAGGAAAATATTGTTTAATGGATTAAAAAAATTGAAAAGACTATCCCTACGGATTCAATTTTGAGATTCTGCAGAGAAAAACACCTTCTCCCTACTGCTTTTGGACATTCCGTAGGGAACAGTACCTTGTCCCTATGGATTTTTTGAAATTCTGTAGCGAAAAACAGATATTACCAATTGATTTTTTGAAATTCTATAGTGGAAAGCACCTTTTCCCTACGATTTTTTGGAAATTCTGTAGGGATAGGCTAGATTCTGCCTACGGAATTTCCAATTTTTGATAGGTAAAAGCACCTTTTACCTACTGGTTATTGAAATTCTGAAGGGAAAGCATCTTTTCTCAATGGATTTTATAAAATTCCGTAGGCAAAAGAGCATTTTCCCTATGGGTTACTTTGACATTCCGTAGGAAAAATGTGCTTTTTCCTACTATATTTAATAGCTTCCGTAGGGAAAGTTCAATTCTGTCCCTACTGATTAATCTATAGGAAAATGTGGCCTATCCCTACGGAACTTAAAATCCGTAGGTAAAGAGATTTGCCTACCCCCACCTGGCCTACGGAAGTTGTGCATGCTGAAATTCGGAAGGAAAACCCAGTTTTTTTTGTAGTGATGACAAGACATGTGTCTCGGCAAGATCAACATAAGGATATTTTAAGTGATCTAGCAAATCATGAATTAACATGATAAATATAAACCTTGCATAAAGTGTTGGAATTTGTGAGCTTGTTTGAAAATTTAAGTCCATGACATTGATCCCTAAATGTGTCTGCTTTGGATAGCTGATTGTATAAAAGTACATTGGTAACATAAAACCCGAGTGATAGAACGGATCGATACAGTTTAATGCCACATGGATAGACTATGCATTATTGGAAGACACGCCCATCAAATTCACATACGAAGGAAACTTGTGAACAGTGGGAGTGCACTAATAGTATTAGTCTAAGAACTCCATTTTTGTCTACAATATAAGATACTTGTTCTGACTCGGAATGCAAAGGAGATTATGAATGTAGCCGATGGACATTTCAGATGGTCATTCAAGACACTTGTACGTAACCTTAAGATAAGATTGGATAACCCTTAAGTGAGTTGACCAAAGAGGTCTTTATGAGCATACTTTGAAGTCATGGAATTTACATCCTTGATGATGCTCACTCTGAGGTCATCTCAAAGGCAACATATCTAGTCCGGTAGATATAGTGTTCCAGCAGGGTCAATTGGTTAGAGATTAAGACTTGGTATTTAGTGTCGCTCTTGTGGTAGAGGGAGGACACATCAAGTAACGATACCTTAAGTTTGTGATGGCTGTAAAAATGAGGCAGGACCCTATTTTTCCAAGTACTTCTAGAAACAAATTAATGGATAGATTCGGATCTTACCATCCATATTTAAGTTTCATGTGAGGATTCTTATTAGTAGATTCTAAGTAGAGGAAAATTGGATCAATACATTAGGGAATGAGAATAAAGTACAGATTGAGGCCATTCTTGTTTTCTGTTAATTTCTGAATACGAGTTTCATTAGTTTCAGAAAGTTTATTTCAGGAAACTTGGTTTTTTCAGCTATGAATCAAAGTTCGGAAGCATGGCGGGTTCTTTCTAATTTTTCACTCCCATTTAGTATCGTTAGAAGGTGTATTGCATAGCCTAAGGGCATAGTGGTCTTTGTATGTTCTCTTTATATATAAATACTAAAGTAAGGGGGAGTAAACCCTAACTTCTTCCTTTTCTCTCTAATCTCTTCTCCTCTCAACATGGTATCAGAGCCCTAGGGGTTTTTGTGCCCTAGGGACCATTGGAGAAGCTCCCCTTCTCCTTCTTCTCTCCTCCCTCCCTCCATCACGCTCCTCCTTTTTCTCCTTCTTCTCGCCCACCCTTCCCACTTGCCCCAGCCAATTTTTTTTTTCCACCCCTGCTCCTCCTCCTCCTCCCTCGCTCTCTCTCTCTTCCACCCCAATCTCTTCCTCTTTCTTCCCATTTTCACCCCTCCCTTCCTTTCCCTCATTAAAACCCTCATTTTTCCCTACTAATCCCATTTCCTATCCCTCATGAAACCTTAAATCCCTAACCCTCCCACCCTAAGTTCTAACCCTCTTTCTCTCTATGGTCTAAATTTCTTCCGCCCCTCTTTTCTTCTTTGCTCCGCGACTCCGACCTTTCATCTTCTCCATTTATGCCCCAGAGGCCCTATTATGTCTTTTTTTCTCCTCTCCTTCGTCGGAGTCGCGCCATATTCTCTCACCACACATAGTGGTCTCTTTATGCCCTAGAGGCCTTCTCATTTCTCTTGTCCCTTACTTTGACGTCGTGTGTTGTCTATTTTGCCTTCGTTCCTTCTATGGATCCTCCTATTGTAGACAATCCATCTCTTGGGCAAACCTCTTCTTCTTCTACCCCTATTTCCCATTCATCGGGTGATGCCTCCTTCCTCCCGATGACCACGGTCAAGCTTGATGGTTCCAATTACATGAATTGGAAAGTGGCGGTGGAATTTTATCTCATTGCCAAAAGGAAGGTCTACACCATACGTCGTGACCCTCCTGCGGCTTTGGATCCCACTTATGAGCAGTGGGAAACGGATGATGCTCATATCCGTAGTTTACTCTGGCAGACTATGATCCCACAGATTTCAGGGACTATGATGCAGCTTCCGACTGCAAAGAGGATTTGGGATCATACTGCGGTTATGTTTTCAGGCGTTGGTAACCTCTCCTGTATTAGTGCCACATATTCTGCGTGGATGCATCTTCGGCGTGGTGACACCCCTCTTTCTACATACTATGGTCAGTTCGTCTCTCACTGTCAGCAACTTGACATTTTTCTGCCCTTGACGACAGACTTAGCCATCGCCGCTCGGCAGCGGGATCAGCTTCGAGTTGTTCAGTTTCTCGAGACCTTGGGCCCCGAGTTTATGTTTTTTTTGCCAACAGATTTATGGTTCTGGCACTATGCCTTCCCTCGAGGAGGTCTATCAGCGGGCACAACAGTGTCTAGGTGGAGCCTCTCTTACTCCTGCTGTTTTTTATGGTCATGCTACCGCGGCATATGCAGTAGGAGATCGTCCTGCCCGTGGTGGTGGGATGTTTGGCCGAGGCCGTGGCCGTGACTCTAGCCGTGGCGGACGTACCATGGGTACGGATTTCTCTAGTGGCAGGGGATATGGGGGCCGACCTCGTCCATATTGTACACATTGCCGGCGCGAGGGCCACCGTGATGAGACCTGTTATGTGCTACATCCTGAGCGTCATCCCCCGCCGCCATCTCAGTTCGGGCGATCAGCGCACCTTTCTACTCTGGACAACTCTGATCCTTGAGCATCTTCCTCCGGCTCCAGCCCAGCTGTACCGTCTTTCACTCAAGCCGACTATGATGAGCTCCAGCGCCTACGCTTGGCCGCCCATCTTCCCAGTGCTGGCTTTGCACAGCCAGGTAGCACTCCTGCCTCTCTTCTCAGTAGCTCGAGCTCCTGGATCATTGATTCGGGAGCCTCGAACCATGTGACAGGTACTCTATCATCACTCGGGTCTTTTCACCCTCTTTCCTCTTAGTCTATGACCCTCGCTGATGGCCGTACTACTCCCATTTCTAGTACAGGGAGTACCTATCCCTACCCTGGTCTTACCCTCTCCTCTATGCTTTGTGTTCCCCAGTCTCCCTTTAACTTACTTTCAGTCAGTTAGCTCACTAAATATCTTAACTGCTATGTCTCATTTTATCCATCTTATTGCTTATTACAGGATCTTGCGACTGGGAGGATGATTGGTAAAGGACGTGAGGTAGATGGGTTGTATCGTCTGGATGGAGGTCCCCCCCCCCCCCCCGTACCATTTTACACAGTTCTGTCGACGCCTACCAGTGGCACTGCCGCCTTGGTCATCCATGCATTGAGCGCTTACGGCGCACCTCTATAGTTTCTGTTCCTATTCAGTCTTTTCAGTGCAAGGCATGTGAACTTGGAAAACACCACCGTGTGTGTTTTCCCTCTAGGCTTGTTAGTCGGGCCTCACACCCTTTTGCTTTAGTGCACTCTGATGTATGGGGTCCCCTGAGAACTCCTTCTATTTTTGGATATAGATATTTTATTGTTTTCATTGATGACTATTCTCGCATGACTTGGCTGTATTTGCTTCACCATCGTTCTGAGGTTTTCTCTGTTTTTCGTACTTTTCATTCTGAGGTTACAAATCAGTTTGATTGTACCCTCAAATGCTTGCGCACAGATAAGGCTAGAGAATATTTCTCCACTACCCATGGGTTCCAGGATTTTCTTTCCAGTCGGGGTATTCTCCACCAGTCTTCCTGTGCTCACACCTCTCAGCAGAATGGTGTGGCTGAAAGGAAGATGCGCTCTTTACTTGATGGGGCTCGCTCTCTTCTTATTCAGATGCGAGTTCCCAAGAGCTATTGGGGTGATGCTGTTCTTACTGCATGCCACCTTGCCAACCGGCTTCCATCTTCGATTCTTGGTGGCTCTTCCCCCTTTGATGTGTTATACCCTGGTCATGACCCCTTTCCTATCACCCCTAGGGACTTTGGGTGTGTGTGTTTTGTTCACCACCTTGGTCCTGGCTTTGATAAGCTGGACCCTCGGGCTGAACGATGCATCTTTCTTGGGTACTCCCGTACCCAGAAAGGTTATCACTGTTACAGTCCTCGCCTGCGTCGGTCCTTTGTGTCTGCCGATGTCACATTCTTCGAGTCTAAGTCCTACTTTGTATCTTCTCATGAGGCTCCTTCCACAGGTCCCTTCCTCTTCCCCTCCCCACCCTTCAGGCTCCTCTTCTCTCCCTCCTGTATTAGTTCCTGAGACTATTCCTGTTTGTGATCCCTCCTCTTCACTACAGGCTCCTGAGGCTATTGAGGCTCCTCCTCCCGCTCCTCCGCAGACATATCCTCGTCGGCCGAGATCTACAGCTCATCCTCCTCCGCCTGCGCCATCGTCCTTGCAGCCGGAGATCACACCCCCCACATCTCAGGTACCTATCTCTTCTACTCCTACTTCAGATTCTCCCATTGCTTCTTGTACTCGTTCTCACAGTACTGCTCACCCGATTTCCTCTGTTATTTCATATGATTCTCTCACCCCGATGTTTCGGAGTTTTGTTTCCTCTTTGTCCTCTGTTTCTTTTCCACAGTCTTTACCAGCTGCACTTGATCATTCGGGATGGCGTGCGGCCATGGATCTTGAGATGGAGGCCCTCCAGGCCAATAAGACATGGGAGTTAGTTCCTCTTCCTCCTGGGGCTAGACCAGTTGGTTGTCGCTGGGTTTATGACGTCAAACACTTACCTGACGGTACTATTGAGCGCCTTAAGGCGCGGTTGGTGGCAAAAGGCTATACTCATACCTTTGGTGTTGATTATTTAGAGACTTTTTCGTCGGTCGCTAAGATTCCGTCTGTTCGTGTTCTTCTATCTCTTGCAGTTACACATGACTGGCCTCTGCATCAGTTAGATGTCAAGAATGCCTTTTTACATGGTGAGCTTACTTAGGAGGTGTATATGGAGCAACCTCCTGGGTATGTTGCTCAGGGGGCGATGTCCTCCTCAGTATGTCGGTTGCGGAAGTCTATATACGGTCTCAAGCAGTCTCCTAGAGCCTGGTTTGGACGATTTAGTGATGCTATCATGCACTATGGCATGAAGCAATGTGCAGTTGATCACTCCGTCTTCAGTTCTCATTCCACTACTGGTTGTGTGCTATTGATAGTATATGTCGATGACATCATCATTACAGGCAGTGATTCAGAGGGGATACGCAGGTTGAAAACCTTCTTGCAGAACGAGTTTTCAACCAAAGATTTGGGTCGTCTCAAATACTTTCTTGGCATTGAGGTTGCATATTCTACTAGAAGTCTCTCCCTCTCACAGAGGAAATATGTACTAGATCTTCTTGATGAGACAGGTCACCTTGGAGTGAAACCTGCGTCTGCTCCCATGGACCCAAATGGGAAACTTCTTCCAGAAGAAGGAGATTTATTAGATGACCCTGGCAAATATAGGAGGCTGGTGGGTAAGCTCATATATCTTACAGTCACTCGTCCAGATATATCATTTGTTGTTGGCTCAGTTAGCCAACATATGAGCTCACCCCGTACTTCTCACTGGGCAGCAGTGATTCAGATTCTTCGCTACTTGAAAGAAGCACCAGGGAAAGGACTCATATTTAAGAAGCATGGTCATTCCCGGGTAGAAGGCTTCTGTGATGCAGACTGGGCAGGATCTCCAGCAGATAGGAGATCTACCACTGGATATTGCACCTTTGTTGGTGGCAATCTAGTGTCGTGGAAAAGTAAGAAGCAGGACATAGTCTCCAAGTCGAGTGCCGAATCAGAGTATCGTGCTATGTCTCATACCAGCGGGGAGCTTATTTGGTTACATTCTCTCCTTTCAGAGATTGGTTTCTCTTCATCTGCTCCAACTCAGCTGTATTGTGACAATCAAGCTGCAATTCATATAGCTACCAATCCAGTCTTTCATGAGAGAACCAAGCATATAGAGGTTGATTGCCACTTCATTCGCCAAAGGATACAAAGAGGCGAGATTCATGTTTCTTTCACGAGCTCTGCTGATCAGTTAGCAGATGTGTTCACAAAGCCCTTAAGCTATACAAAATTGAGTGACATGTAACAAGCTTGGAATGTACAATATATACATTCCAGCTTGAGGGGGAGTGTTAGAAGGTGTATTGCATAGCCTAAGGGCATAGTGGTCTTTGTATGTTCTCTTTATATATAAATACTAAAGTAAGGGGGAGTAAACCCTAACTTCTTCCTTTTCTCTCTAATCTCTTCTCCTCTCAACAAGTATGTAAGTGGTTCTTCTTCAATCGTAATCAATAAAGATTTAAATTTGTTTCTTCTTATGATCATACTCAAATTACCTTACATGAGAATAAGATAGTCTGTAATATTGGAAATAAGCAAATTAAGTGGATAAGAGCTTAACCAATCAGTGGCTCAAACATTAGGCCACATGTTTGTTTGATGAGTTGGTTGAAAGGAAAGTTCTAAATTCATCTGATTTTACTGATTCATGTGTTTGTATGGAGTACATTAAAGGAAAACATATAATGGTAAGGGTCTAAGGGTGTCACTTATAGTATCGGTCAACTAAAGATCATTTATGATAATATTGGTAGACTTTTTCTGACTCTGAAGGTTAGTGAAAGAGACATTAATCTCCGACCCTTATAATTTAATTTTTCACCTGTTGTTGTTTATCCCTTTAAAATGAAGGGCAGAAGCTGTGGTCTATGGGTTTTGGCCTTATATTTGCAAGAGAACAGTATTGCTGAAAAGCGAGACAGTACTCTTATGGACATGATGATGAGTATGTTGTGCGAATCATTTTTGCTTTAGTTCCTATGAGGATATTCCTTAAAGGCGGCGGTGCAAATCTCAACTCGGATTCTTAGTAAGGTTACACTTGAAACCTCTCTATGAATTATGGGTCAATAGGAAACTGATGTTAAGGTAATTGCATATATGAGGATTTATTGGCCGAGGCTAAAGCTTATAATCCCTAAACTAGGAAACTTGGACCCTAAAACAAGGAGTTGATATTTAAGTGGTTATCCTAAGAGGTTTAAGGGGTTTTTGGTTTTCTTATCCTACAATAGTACTTGAATCTTAAAGATTAGATACGTTGAGCTTGGAATAATGGCAACCTTAGTGGGAGTGCCTTGATCCCACCTCTTCCCATCCAGTCATAATGGGTGACTAGTCGGCTCAGTGGCTTGACGTCATGAAGGAAAAGCTACTCTCAATAGAAATGAACCAAATTTGGAAACTCAATGAGTTGCCAAAGGAGTCAAGCCAGTTGGCTATAAATGGGTTTTTTTAAGACCAATGTTTGACTCCAAGGATGACATTGAGATGGATAAAGTAAGACTGATTGCAAAAAGCTACACTCATAAGGGAGGGAAATAATTTAAAAAGTGTATAATCATGTTTTTTGTGCCTTCTATTATTCTGGAGTTGCACCAGGTGTCTCGATAGTAGTACTTAAAGTTTTCACATATTAATAATAGGATTTGTTCAATAAATATGTCATGGATAAATGAATATATCTTAGGGACAGTGGGAGTAATATCATCACTTTAGTATTTGTGAGTTAATGGTGTACTACGCTTTAGTAGTATTATTTTGTCCATGTTGTATTGAGACCAAGAAAGCGCAGGCTCTTGGCCTGGGTAATTCTTCTGCCCAAAGGTGATGAATTACTCTAGTGCCATGTTGACTGTGTCTTGGAAGGAAACTTGTTATAAAAGAACTAGGTGGAACATTTTAGTCTATATTCACCTAATTAGGATTCAAGGATTACTGATATTATCTCTGAAAGCCTATAATGAGAAGGTCCTTGAATTATCAACATGGATAAGTGCCACAGTAGTGTTTCATCTTGTGGTTAATGATAATATATTCAGTCAAGTTTATAGGTCCCATGATCATACAGGAGCAAATATAAGAGAATTCTACATAGTTCCGCATTTGGGAATCTCATAAATGCTTGAGTTTGCACTTGTCTCTACATAACTTATGTGGTGGGCCAGCTTAAAAGGTACCAATGTGATCCTATGAATGGATCATTAGAAAGCTACCAAGAAGATTGTTTATAAGGGACTGAAGGCTCACATATTGTAGGTCCGATGACCCTAAGGAAATTGGTTGATCTAATTCCGACTTTGTAATTGTCGGACACTTAGAGTTCTGCTTAAGGATATTTTCCCAGAAAGTTTTGAATCGTGGAAGAACGTAAGATATACACCATTAGTTGCTTCCACCTTGGGTTTGGAATTCATGGTGTATTGCAAGGCCTTAAGCTATGCCTTGTAGTTGCGGAATTTTTACTCATGGTGTTACCTTGTTGATAATCAACAAGTTACTGAGAATGTGTTGTGATAATTCCATTTCGGTTTTACTTTTCCAGGAATGAGAAATAAAGTAAGGAGTCAATGTGTTGACCTATTGTCATGAGAAAGATAATTCAGGATCAATTAATGTCTATTGAGTACATAAGTACCTCATTTATATTAGCAGATCCAATAATGAAAGGCTTACCATTTGAGGTCATCAATGACCATAAAGTGTGCATAAGGTTGGTAGGTAAGACCGATTATGTTATTTGGTGGGAGCCTGCATAAAGGTTATAGACATGGTAATGTGATCATTTTTAAGCTTGATCCTGATAAATAAAGTTGTCTGTTGTGCCATTATTTGTTTTGTGCACATTGAATGGATGTTTTTGTAAGCAGAATGTCGGTAATGACATAAAGTGGACCATGTTTAATTTGTGTTGGTAAGTTTGCTAGCATTGTGACCGTGGGGAGGTCATTGGATAATTTAACTTTTCAATGATTACATGATCCATTGTTAGTACACTTATTGAACGGAATATGAGGTTGTTGATATGAAAGGTATAAAGTCCATGCAGGCTAAGTGGGAGATTGTTGGAAAGTTTCTAAAAAGTCTAGAGTTTCTAAACTTGACAGAATCTCTAAAAGACAAGGATTGCTATGTTTAGGGTTGCTAATTTGAGTGTGGCCTTGCATGTTTAGTAACCTTTCATGTTAGTAGGGTAATCCCTTGAATTTGGAAACGTTTGGGAAGGGAAAGATGACTCTAATTGCACTGTCTAATTAGGGTTTAATTGCCAAACGAATTTGGGCACTTTAGGAAAGCTCTATGGGAGATTTTGCTTATAAAATATACCCTTGGTCCCTCTTGCCACACACCAACACTAGAACTCATTGAGAGAGAGAGAGAGAGTTCACTTTTGAGAGGTTTCCCATAGACTTATTGGTGTGCAAGGTAAGAGAAGAACAACGGGCGTTTCTAGGACTTCATTGTGCTTAGAAAATATCGAAGACTCGTTGGATTTCAACCTTCAAAGTAGCAGTCATGGTGAAAAGTACATCAAACCCATCTCGTTAAATTCAAGTTTTTCTTTGATTTTCATTGCCCAAGATCCAAAGGGATCATTCAGTTAATGTTTAGAATAACAGTTTGTTGGAGAAGAAAAGAGAAAACCACTCAAAGCCTCCAAGTAGGCAAATAGTACAATCAAAGCTATCAATCTCTCCAAAAATAGATGTACAATAGAGGCCTAAGGAGATCTATGCACTTGAAGAAGTTGTTTGGAAAAGCTTGAGAATCTTTAATGCAAGAGTAATGGTGTTTCCCAATCTTTCAAAATGTTATAAATGAGTTAGTCACGTCCTTATTTATAGCTTCAAGCAAGATATAGACGTTGGAGGGCTAAAGGGCAAGATTAACGTCAAAAAAGACAAATTAAAAACAAGCCGTTATAGCCCGTAATGGCTATAATTTTTTGCAGGTCCGGTCGACCAGCCCATTCGGTCGACCGCCCCTCACTTGCTGTCCGTTTTTTATTTTGAATCCAAACCACCTACAGTCAACCCGTCCAGTCACTGTCGACCGGCCCAATTATACTTTACACTTGCTAGATGTGCAGCAAGTCCCCTCTTTTGTTTGCCTTGTACTGGATTTCCAGTAACTATTCTCCGAACGACCGCCCTGTTTGAAAATTCATTTTTACTTTAAAATCTCAGGCAAACTTTGGGCACTGGTCTTGGCATTTTCCCCTTGATTTGAAATGTGTTTTGGGACTTGAAATATCACTTTGAAAAGTAAATTTGAACTAAAATGGGTTTTGAAAATATTTGGCCGAAAACTTGTAAAGCTTTCAAAACAATTTGAAAAAGCAATGCATTGGAATGTGTAAGATGAGATCTACAATACAATCGAATAAAATAAAAGTCTACTCTTGATTGCTTTGGCTTCAGCTTCTACTGACTTGTTTCTTCAGCATGAGCCTGGCTTGTGCTTGTGAACTCCTTGTCTTGGCTAGTACATGTGATTCCACCTTTTTTTATTGTCTTTGACTTTGGTGCATTTTTGGATCACCATCTTGAGTTCATCTCCAAGATTATTTCTCGGGCTACTGTACTTGTGCAAGTTCTGATCTTCTTGCTGAATCACCCGTCTAATTCACATTACTTGCATAATACATTAGTATACACTTGATCAATTTTGGTTTGTATATCATCAAAATACATATAGGGTTGAACCCTTGGCCTAACCGCAGGTACTAATAAACAAAAATCCCTTAATAAAATCTTCCCATTCAAAAAAGAAATATGTAATTATATATGGGATTTGCTAGGCAATTCTCATAAAGCCATTTTGTCACTTTCACATGTGAGAAAACCATGCAGACTCACTTTTTAGCAAATTTTGTTTTATTCATTTAATGCATATGAGTCGCTATTCTCTCCTGCAAAAGTAAGCCGCGAAATGGCTCTCCGTGAAATTGCTTAACAAATCCCATGATACATATGGTTAATGGGAGCCCCTATTGGTCAATAGACATTTAATTTAGAAACTTAGATATTAATGCCATCTGCTAAAATGTCTCAACTACTTAACCAGAAAACATTAATCAGAAGACTGGCTCATGGCTCACACTTAATAAATTAGGGATTTGCTAGGGACTTTCAAATAAAGGCATTCTGCGGCTGGCAGTTGTAATAGAGAGCAACGACCTGATGAATTGAATTAAGAAGATAAAATCTGATGTAAAGATAGCCTGTGTGGCAGCTCTCTCAACCATACACGAAATGCTAGGGGTGCAACTCGGGCTGGGTCGGGTTGAGGCCAACCCGACCCCAACCCAGCAACCATTTGCTCAACCTGAGCCCGACCCGACCCGACGAGGTACAACCCAACCTGACCCGACCCGAGGAACCCTTTTTGCCCACCTGAACCCGAACCCGATCCGACCTGAGTTCAACCCGACCCAACCTGACCCAACCCGAGATTTTAAGCTTAAAAAAAAAAAAAATTTATTAATATCAATGTAGATTAGAATTGTCATCAAGGCAAAAACTGAAAAATAGGTCAATAAGTTATACATGGGCCCATCTATTTACTTGAGTTGGATTGGTGAGCTAAGGTTCTAACCGGTTCGAGGAAGGAGGCTATGAAGTACCCGTGTTTCTCTGAAAAAAAAAATGATTTTGCCTAAAATAACCGTGTTATAAAGGCTCTGTTTCTTTGGGTGTAAAAATGGACGTAACACGAAAATTTGTTGGGCACAACCTATGGAAGTTTGTTTCATGTAACATGAAACAAATTTTACGTCCATTGATTGTGATGCACTTATAGGGTTATTTCAGTCAGTTCAAAACTACCAATTGTTTATGTCCGGATTACACCGTAGGATGATCCAAACCGTCCATTTGATGGCCACAACATAAATATGTTGTGCCCCAAAAATCATTTCACAATTTGCAGTTTCTCTATAGATAGGGGGGCTAAAATCATCCTATGGAAATTATTTCCTGGCACAACCTATTTATGCCTCAAATGGACGGTTTGGATTCCTCTGGAGTAGGCGTAAATTACTTTTGTAAAAAAATATGGACTAAGATATCGGGGTTTTGAAGTAAGAATTAGATATTACGCCAAAAAGTACGCCGTCTGGTCTTCCCGCGCCTTCCGTGACCGCGAACGATTTATAGGAGGTGGGCCAGGCCGAGTTTATAGTTCGGATCGCGCAAATAGGAGACGGAGTGGTCCTTGTGCAGCAAAATCATTGTGGGACCCATATATTAAATCGAACGGTACACAATAAAGCTAACAAAGAAAAATAGCGAAGCCTTTTCATATTCCACTCTCCTCTCTCTCTCTCTCTCTCTCCATCTGGAAAACTAAAAAAGGAAAAACAATCCCCAATTTTCTCCGGTCCAAAACCAAACGATCGAACTTTCAAGTTTCAACGTCAATCGATTGACCATCCTCGTAAGTTGTGTTTTCTACCTTTTTTTCGTGTTTAATGGTTTGGGGCTGGAATTTGAAAGTGGTCTTAGAAAGCTTCCTTTTTATTTGATGAAGGTCTTATTTTTGAATGCTGGGACCTTGAACTTTTACTCTTTTCTCATTTTAAACGGATTTATTAATTGAGATTGATCGATCATCAATACGATCAATTCAGAGAGGGTGAGAAAGATTTTGGGGTGGAATTATCAAGCGATTGGTGTTTGGGAGAAGGGCTGGGTTCATATTTCTTAATCAATGCCTGAGAATTGGCAGGTTCAGAACAATGCTAATAACCTCGAAGGTAACTCAATCTTTCTACTATTTTCTTATTCCTTCAGTATATTCATTGCACTCATCTAATTTCGCGAGTTTCCTTTTGTTACTGTGCTGTATAATTACATCTGTTATTTTTTTTTCCATTCCAGTACATGTTTTTGTATCTCAATATTGAATTCATTCATTGTTTTACCATCGTATTTTTCGGAGAAAGTTTAGTCTTTAATTGAGGATTTCCTTCAAATGTGGTGTTGGTTTTTTGTTTTTATGCATTGCGCATTCGTTATTCTGGATTGTTGAAGTATAAAAGATTAAATAGCACCATCTACAATGGCTTAAGCTTTTGGAGTAATTGGTTGCTTCACATGGTATCAGAGCAATTGCCCTGGTTTCAAAACTCCTTGATATTAAAAATCCACATGCAATGGCCAACCCTAAAAGGTGGGGCCACACGTGAGGGGGGAGTGTTAAAGTACAAAAGATTAAATAACGCCATCTCCAATGGCTTAAGCTTTTGGAGTAATTGGCTGTTTCACTTGGGTGAATGGCGATGGGTTTTGTTCTCTTTGCAGAGGCCATGTGGCGGTTGAAGATTCGGACCCATGATAATGACCCGGAGGGAGTTGATGCTCACTCAAGCCCTTATCCAGATCGTCCAGGCGAGCTCGATTGTATATATTATTTAAGGACAGGATTGTGTGGCTATGGAAGCAATTGCCGCTTCAATCATCCTGCTAACACAGGACAGGTAAAAGAATTATGTGTTCCCCTTTGATCAAATACATATTTGTTTGAATTTGTTTGTGGGTCTCGCATTGGCAGCTGGTAGTATTTTGTGATGATATCTTAGTGTATATCTGTATGGAATTTCCTTCCTAATCTTATTGCCCCAGCAACATGTTGAAGTATAAATGATTAAATAAGAACGACTCAAATAGCTTAGGCTTTTGGAGTAATTGGTTGTTTCACATGGTATCAGAGACATTGCCTCAGAGGGTTCAAAACTCAACAACTCCTTGACATAAAAATCCATTTGCACGGTCAATTAAAAAAAAAAAATTTAATAAATAAAAGAGGGGCCACATGTGAGGAGGAGTGTTGAAGTATAAATGATTAAATAACACCAACTCTAATAGCTTAAGCCTTAGGAGTAATTGTTTGTTCACACAACATAGTACTTGTTGGTTTTAATTATGAATTCGGTCAGAGATATTTGCTTCAGGTTTACAACATCTATTGTTAGAACGCCTAACAATTATTCTATTGTGTGGCCAAGTCGTGATCTTATCTAAGCCTGCTTTGTTATCCTAGAGTCTAGAATGCTTTCAACATTAATATAAGCATATCAATATGGATATATATTCTATTTCTACAGGTCTTACAATCCAGAGGTGAACTACCAGAAAGAGTTGGACAACCTGATTGCGAGGTACTTCATCCTCCCCCATAACGCTCATTAGTTTCCTAGCGAACTGTCATTTTACTCTCTTTATTTTTCTTCTACCATGTTTTATTGTTAATGAATAACGGTTGCATGTCTTCTATCTAGGTTATGAATTAGGTCTTTTGGATTGATTTTATCATTAGATGGGAATAATATATATAATTCTTTCTTGGAAGGATATTTGTGGCTTGGTATTAAATTTCCCCGAATTTTTCCTGAAATGTTTCTATTTCCATCCCTACTGAAATGAAATCTACATGATTTCCTTTTATGTCATTATTTCCCCAAAATTTTGATTGAAATTTCCAAATTCGACCGAAATTCCCAAATTTGACCGAAAGTCCTGAAATGGTTGAACGACAAAAAGAAAATGGAAAGATAAAATCATGGTAATTTAGATGGTTTTAGAAAGTGATAGATGGTTGTAGAGAAACCTATCCTTTACTATCCTTGTATAGTGTCTAGATTGTTTGAGATTGAATAATCTGGTAATCTAGATTTTATGCAGTGGGCCAATTTTTAGAGTGACCAATATTTATCTTTTCACATAGATAGCTTGAGTCAAGTTACAAATATGCAGGCATTTTTTGCCTGAATAATGTTTCTTTGCCACTTGAGGCTTCATTTTTCTTAAGCAATCAATGATCCATTGTGGGATTTCTATCCTTAAAGAGAACACGTCCTTATATAATTGGTCCTTGTCTTTTTACATATACTTCGCAGTATTTCCTCAAGACAGGAACTTGCAAATTTGGAGCGACATGTAAATATCATCATCCGCGTAACAGACATGACGTTGGGCAGGTGCAATTGAACATTTTGGGACTACCAATGCGTCAGGTGCCTACTTGAATCTCTTTGTTTTCTATCCCTTACCTTTTATACGCCATTGTAACAATTATAATTAGTTGTAATACAGCAACATTATAGAAGTGTCACAAGGTGATGAAACTATCTTGCAATTTCTATATTTATTTTTTCTCAGGAAGAAAAATCATGTTCATATTACATGCGAACTGGGTTCTGTAAGTTTGGAATTGCCTGCAAGTTCAACCATCCCCAGCCAGCTGCACTCGGAGCCGTGTTGCCTGTAAGAGGACCCTCTACCTATGGTTCTATGGGCTTATCTGGGGCACCTCCATCAGGTCTTCGATACATGGGTGGACTTTCGACATGGTCCTTACCAAGGGCACCCTACATGTCTGGTCAACATATGCAAGTTCCCCTCGCTTACATGCCTTTTGTTCTCTCTCCTTCCCAAGGCATGATACCTGCACAAGGCTGGAGCACTTACACTGTAAGTAGAATCTTTAAGAAAACAAAAACTTAATATTAAATTCTGATGGAAGATAGTTCTTACTTCGTTTTAAGAATTAGGATCATGTGAAGTACACCTTCTCCTGTCTCTCTCTCTCATCATCATTGGGGCAGAGCTATATAGCTTTAAAGATGCAATGTGTTTTTGTTTTGATTGGTTGAGGAAGCTCAGTTGTGTTTTCATTGCAATGTTGATTTGTGGTACTAGAGCCACCTTACGGTCATGGTTAAATGTTGAGATTCGGAATCATGCTTGCAACAATTTGAAAAAATTGTTAGTTGTATCCACGTCTCCTTGTCTCCGTGATGTAATATGCTTTATGAGTACAATATTATGCGTGTTCTTTTATTTTAATGTAGTGGAATGAGGATACATGGATCCTTCATAGATATGGACTATCAAACACTCGTAAGGTGACTCATACAAGGATAAGGAATGGACTTCTTATTTAACAAATCAGACATGGATCGGTTCTTCATCCCTTACTAGTTTAAGGATACATTAGCATAACTTGGACTCGGTGCAACACTAGCACTGTTGCTCAATATTTAACATGTGTTCAAATTTAATCCTATAACATATTTTACTTGAGTATAGAACGTTCCTACTCAATCAATTTTTGTGCACCCATGATATGAACCCACAATGCATTGGATAACTTAGTCAACCTTACCAGTTGGTCCATAGCTTCACATGCAGTTTAACTCCATAAAGTTTATAACTATATTGAAGACTACCTTACAAAATAAATGTAATAATTAAATTTATCTTTTTATTTTGACTGTACATGTTGTGCTAATTATTTATCATTATAGTGATTTAATGCTTCACTAGCTGTTTAACACCATAATGTATATATTTATATTGAAGACTGCATGACAAAATACACATAATGATTTAATTTAACCATTATTTATTAGTTTACTTTTAATTTCCCCAATTGCTTTTTATTAGTAGTTTTTTCATTTTTCTATTATAATTTAACAGAATAAACAGTGAACCATTTAATTTGTAATCTCTAATTAAATTTTCTAAATTTACAGACACGGAGCACACACGGCAAAACCCAAAATTTAGAAACGGGGACAAGGATAAAATAGAAAGTATATATAATCATGATTTGTGGGCATAGATTCATGTGTTGAGTTCCGACCGAATACAATGTGTCTGACACGACAACTCCTAAAAATCTAGAAATGGTGACATGCCCATACACGTACATAGATTTAAAATTACTGGTTACCATCATAATGTTTTTTAATGGTAAGGATTTCATTAAAAAAAGACCGAGATGGTCAATTACAAGAGAATAAAATCAATTACAAGAGAATAAAAGACCAGTGACAATAAAGGAAGATTAAAACGGAGAAGAAGCCGTGAAACTCAAGTTGGGAGGAACTCAAACTGCTCAATATTCAACAAAATCACCCCCTCCCTAGCTAGCCTATCCGCATCCCCATTCGCCGATCTCCTAATATGTTTAAAAGAGATGGAAGATGAGCCAAGAATGTCCTTGATCTCCTCAAAATACTCCGCTAATCTCCAAGGGAAGACATGGGAGCCACACAACCGCCGAATAACATTAAGGGACTCACCTTCAACCATGACTTTATTCAAATCAACATCCCCCAAAAACTTGATACCCTGATGCACAGCGTGAACCTCCACCTCATTAGAGTCAACCACACCAATTGGACCAGCAAAAGCCCACTTCACCGATCCTTACCTAGTGTAAATGACTAAAATGGGCATGATTGAACTAAAAATGGCGAAACTACCACTAAGTGATGAACAAAGGGGAATTCCTACACTAATAAGCTTTCTAGGTTGAATGACGAGATTGTTATAATGAGTGTGCAAATTGGATATTTTTGTTATTAGCTCCCTATCGCTATTGAATGATGAGATTGCTATAATGAATGCGGAGATTTGCGATGAATGGATTTTGAAGGTTATATACTTGATTAAAAGATATATTGTGATTTTTCATCTAAAGACGTAATTATAGGAAACCATTACACAACCAATCACGAGAGATCTTAGGTATGGGTTCATGGTCCTGAAAAGAGTTTTGGTACACCTTTTACTTTCTATCATTTTTTCTTCTTGTGAAGAAACTAATTACATGTATAATGGTGACAGAATTTTAAAATTTGTTTGCAAGTTATAACTTTCATACAAATGTTTTTATACTATTACCTACTTCTAATCTAATGTCCCATCATTTCGGTCTCCTTTTTTCTTTTTTGCAATTTTCTAGTCAAATGACGATAAAAAAGCAAAGCTCGACATGTATAACGTAACTGTACAAAAGCATGGTCCTCTTTTACAACACACTACCAACCTCTATTATCCAAATATTTACAACCCAACCTTGGTTCAAAATCCTGCAACCTCATGTGTACATAGACATAAGACAAAAACCTACCACCGGGTCACTGTCGCGGGTCACTGTCGCGTCCCCGTTTGACCCCAAAAGCGACTCTCGCGAACCCACTTGGTAGGATCACTATCCAGTTGAGCATCTTGTAGGGTGTGCTCAATATATTAGTCACCCGAACAAGCACTTTTAGTTTCAATATATTCTTCATACCTAATCTATGTCTCTTGGTATTAATTTTTGAATCGAATTGACAGTTGATATCGACCGAAATTTCAGGTTTTGGTTATACTCAAAACGTTACCAAATTTCGACTGAAATTTCGGTCGAAATTTCATTTTCCCCGAAATTTAAGGAATTTCAGCCTAAAATCTCGATTTTCTTCATTATTTAATATTTTCCCAAAATTTCGGTAATTTGGCCGAAATTTCGTATGAGATAAAATAATAGTTTGATCGATTTCGTCAGATTTCGACTGACAAAATTTCGGTTTCTATGAGGACCGAAACGCATTCCGAAACTGAAATTTGAAACAATGGTTGGAAGTACTTCTGCAAGATCTTATCATGGTTGTATATCATGTGAGAAGTTATATTCTCTTAAACCAATGTGTTATTTGTCTTTGGCTCTTTATGGTTGCCTAATTTTCTTATGAAATTCTTTTCTTCTCTTTATTTTTGTATTCTTATTCTCCTTATTATTGTTTTACTTTGGTACCACATATTTGGTATAAACTGCATATTGTTCTCATCTTTTTTCCCTTGCAGCATATATTTACTTCTCTGAAAAAGATCATTTTTAACCTGAAACTTACGCGGTAACCCAGATCAGAACCTTGGAATTTATTAATAGAAAAGGAAATACATGGGGAGGACATAGGCATGGTTTTAAATTTCAGCTGGGACCGAGATTTAAAATCCAAACCGAAATTATAAGATTTACACCGAAACCGAAATTGCCACCGAAATTTCCACCAAAAAATTTGTTTTGGGCTGAGGTCGAAACCGAAATTTCAAACCTTGGACATTGGAAGCATTGCCTCGATGCCCACAAGCAAATTGTACTAAAAATGGAAAAGAAACTCCAGTAGTGAAAAAAATTGAATGCTTTGGAAGTAGAAGTATGAAAAAATTGACAGACAATTCTCTTGAAGAGTTTGGAAGATTTAAGAAAGATAAAAAGAGTTTTGTAGTGATGAAAATATGGCACTTGCTGTGTTTTTATAGCTCCCAGAGTGTGTTGGTGTGGGAGGTGGGGGGAGGATGGAGGGGTAAAAAGACATAAATTGCACTTCAAACAGCTATAAAATGAGCAAAAAGGCTAAAATGGTAATAATATGAAAAATAGCTATTAAAGGGAGATTTCATCAACGTGGGGCTCTAACATGTGAAGTTTGAGGTAGAGATTGTGTTGATCAAGATCAAGGACGAAAATATGATAAAAACTGGTTTGTTCGAGCAAAAGAATGCAATCGAGACTGAATAAAGATAGCAATATCCGAATTTTATGATTAACTTTCTTGTAAAAGTTTCATGTGAAGAATGGAATCGAGACTGAATAAAGAAGATAGCAATATCCAAATTTTATGATTAACTTTCTTGTAAAAGTTTCTCACACGAGATTTCAAACTAGATATTCTCTTACCAAGGATCAATGTAGTGCCATTGATCTAATAGAATAATTGAAATCGACAAAAAATAGAGAGGTGTTCTTATTAAGGACGTGATTATCACCTCCAAAAATACCAACAGAGCAACATGAAATATCAAGAAAGCAGCATGACAATGACAACTCTTTCAAGGTGTCACCTAAGCTGAAAAGCTATATAACCTCATTATTGATGAAAGATACAATAAAAATGTAGTTTCTAAGAAGATCGTAGATGGACGTGAAATGGGCTTGTCAGATATAAAAAGTTAAACTTCTTTTCAAGAATGATCAAAGATATTTCATATGGTTTGAAGGAAAAGCGGGATAGGAGAATTGATTTTTCTATTTTTGGATTTCCATTTGAATCTTGAAGAAAAAATTCAAAATCGATAACTTCCTAATTATGCTTGGTCAATGATTTTTCTATTTTTGCATTTCCATTTGAATCTTGAAGAAAAAATTCCAAGGTTGCCAGAGCGGGAATCGAAAGCGGGAATCGAAGGCTCCCAGGGAAGAATCCTACTCAAGGTTGCCAGAGCGGGAATCGAAATGGGAATTGAAGCGGGAATCGAAGGCTCCCAGGGAAGAATCCTGCTTCCTTGAAAAATTCAAAATCGATAACTTCCTAATTATGCTTGGTCAATACAACCTTGAGAATTGGTAACATCGTGGATTGGACTTTTCGAAGATGGATGATTATGTATGAAATTGAGGGGTGAAATATGGAAGAACAATCTTACAATCAAAGGTTACTAGTTTTCAAAAGAAGACTTGCGAAAGTTGGAGCCCTTAAAGATGCAAACTCAAGGATGAGATTTCTCCAACCAAAGGGAAATTGATGCAAGAAAATTTCATGAAAAAGTCTATAATTCAGAAAAGACGATTCTAAGGAAAAAGAGTCGGTCGAGATCCAAAAGTAGGACCAAAGTCAACTGAAACATCATGCTAACATCAATATTGGATCATTCTAAGATTCGTTCATCCTGAAAAAATAGGCAAACTGAGTAATTATGGCCTATTATGATGATTTTTATTTAATTTTGGTAAAACATGTGTAGCTTTTGGTGGCAGTGGAAAGTGAAAGCATATAGTGCTTTTGTAGTTTCTATTTTTATTTTTGGCTGCTCCAAATTAGAAATTAGTTTTTATTTATGTTGATCAAAGGGATAAAATTATCTTATACAAATGGTAAGTTTAACCTAGGATCTGGTTAGTTTCCTTTCCCACAGTATAAAAGAAAATTAAAATGGTCAGATCTATTTCATTGTGACCATCCAATCTGGCCTAATCTGGCCTTTTTCACCTTCCTTTCCACCGAGGGAAGGCCACCAAACAGATCACTAGGGTTTTAAGGTGTCTTCGAGTATATATGAAATTTTGTTGTACTTTTCAAGGGTTTCTTGAATAGCTACGAGCTTTTACTTTAAGTTTTGAGTTTTATCCTACTTTGATCATGTTGTAATCAAATCTATTCTTGTTTTAATTTCCTCTCTTGGATTGCTAGTGAACCGCTACAGGATTTTTGTGCAATTCTTCAATTCGCTAGCAGGTTTTGTAGTTTTGGTTGGTTCTAAGAATTTTTCTTGCATCAGTTTGGTTTTGCGTTACTGTGAAATGTAGATCCTTGTTTCTCTTTATTTTATCCATCCACTCAAATTTGTTGACACTTGTTCTGATGCTCTCAATGTTGTACCACCATTGCATATGAAGTCAAAGGCATCACATTGTCTCTTATGTCTTGTGCTTGATGTACTTCCATAGTGTGTGGCTGTGGGAAGAGACTGTTGATTGTCTAAGTGTCAAATCTAATGGTAGTGACATGTAGTAGCCACATGGACCCTGAAAGTGTTGTATGCAAACTAACTTGAAATGTGTTACCTTAGCACTTCTGTTTTGTTTGTATATAAATTTCAACCTCCGGAAGACCATGTCTATTGATTCATGATGCTACCCTGTTTGCCCATAAAGTTCCCGTAGACCTGATTGTAAAAGCGTTAACCCATAATGCCGAATGAATAGGGCCTGAATTATGCTAGTTTTGTAACATTCAGATTGAACCCACCAGCATGGATTCGAGATTGTTCTTTCACTTCTTAAAGACACTCTAGTCTCCCGTATTGGTTGAGCAAATATAAAGAATTTCCCCACATTGCTTGATTAAAAAATTTATGGTTACATGGCTTTCTTTCATTCTCCTAGCAAATGTCTAATTTATATTTTTCATTTTTAGAACGCTCTAAACCACGTCTCATCTAATGATGCGCTTGGATCCAATCGGGCATACAACTCCAAGCATCCTGGTGAGCCAGGTTCAAGTTACCAGCTTCACCCGTCGACATTTATTGAGCATTTCCCCGAGAGACCCGACCAGCCAGAATGTCAGTATTACATGAGAACCGGGAGCTGCAAATTCGGACAGATCTGCAAGTATCATCATCCAAAAGAGAGGAGTGCTGCACTGGCTATGGTCACTCTTGGACCACTTGGGCTTCCTCTTAGACCAGTAAGCACAAAACAATCAGATAATGTTCCCCATTTTCCTTCCTATTACTTCTTTAAATGTCTTAACTTTATTTCCGTTTCTTGATTTATATGTCTGCCTTGTTGATCATAAAGGGCCAGACTGTATGTACATTCTATGGTACGTATGGAATTTGCAAGTATGGTTCGACTTGCAAGTTCGATCATCCCTTGGCCGTCGGATATCATAACTACAGCCTTCCTTCACTGTCTATTCCAAGCCCATCTCCCCTTCAAAGAAGCTCGCCAATTTCTAACTCCTCATCGAGCATGAAGGATGATAACACAGAGAGAGAAGCACCAGAAGAGCCACCACAACAAACTACTTCATCAAACACTGCACCAATTTCATCATCAACCCTTGATCAATCTCATTAATGTCTATGCTCCTTTTCTGTTATTTTATGTTTTTTTTCTTCTCTTCTTTGGGTTTGCTTCCGTCCGAAATTTTACACATGTACACCTCCTATCCCCCCCTTTTTGCCTGCGGTTATTTGAGTGGGATAGGATGTTTTGAAGATCCATGTGCTGCATGAAAGTACGAGGCACATTGTTGTTTTTTAGTCCAATAAAATGCAGGTGAAAATCCAAGTTACTGTTTTATTTTTCACAGAATATATCTATTTGAATTTAGAACAATTTTTAGCCCTTGGCGATGCCACATTTCCATTTCCATTTCAACAGGATAGTCAAATTTTGATATCTCTCTCACCATCTATCTCATGCTAACTGGCCAATATTAAAAACTAATATCGAGTCTCTTTTGAAGAGGATTGCATGGTATCAGTCTGGGTTTATTGCTATGCAAAATAAAAATAAAACAAGTGGTGCCACTTGTTCCATAATCAAAATCATTCATTTGTTGAGCTTGAACTCCCACCATGGATGGGCCATACCTCAAAAAAAAAAAAAAAAAAAAAAAGCTAGTTTCACTTTATATGATCACAAGTTCACAACCCCCCAAATCAAGACAAAAGGAAAAAAAAGTGGAGGTTTGATTCAATTAAAGGCAGTCGTGTAGAATTCTATGATACAGTGGATATTTCTAAAACTGGCTGGCACAGCTATACTTTTTACCATGGTTTAAAATTTTGGTTTCGGTAACCGTTCCGGACCCCACCGAAACCGAAATTTAGGTGAAATCCGAAATTTGGTAATTTAGTTTGAAATGCCGGACTGAATTTTTGAAATTTCGACTGAATTTTTGAAATTTCGGCCGAAATTTTGTAACACTTCTTTTTTTAATAAATAATGGCATTTAATCAAAATTTCGGACTGAAATTACCGAAATTTGGTAAATGGCGAAAAATGAGAATTTCGGTTTCGGTCCCCACCGAAATCCAAAATTTCAGATGTCGGTCAAAATTTAAAACCATGCTTTTGACCCCCCATATTTTTTCTATCATCTTGAAAAGTCATGTAGAATTCACATATTAATTGATTGGTCCAGAATTTCGGATTTCAGTCGAAATTTAAAACCATGCTTTAGACCCCCCATATTTTTTCTATCATCTTGAAAAGTCATGTAGAATTAACATATTAATAGATTGATATTATGTGCCCAAACAACATGTATGCTTTGCTTATCTTACCACTGTCCACCAACCCTGAATTCAAGGTACTAAAAGGCAAAACTAGATCGAAAACTAGATCGAAATATTTCTTTTCAGTTTCAGGTAAACATCATTAACTAAGCTCATTCATACGTTCCTGTCAAAAAACAACAGTAATAATACACTTCAATAATCTTTACATACCGGACACATGTTGGCTACCCTATCATTTATTTCATTTATGATAGGCAAGCCGACCCCAACTAGTCTGGGACAAAGGCTTAGTTGAGTTGTGTATGATAGGTAAGCTGGGATTAATGAATCATGTCACTTAAAGACTTAAAGACTTCTGGACAAGGGCTTAGTTGAGTTGTGTATGATAGGTAAGGTGGGATTAATGAATCATGTCACCTAAAGACTAAAAGCCGACCCCAACTAGTTTGGGACAAAGGCTTAGTTGAGTTGAGTCACTTTAACACTCAAAGATGTGAAATCATGCATTCTTTTATGAATAATTGAAGCCCTTCAACAAACAGGTATGTGGTAGAAGAAGAATAAGAAGCCATCACTCATTAAGACATTGCAACAAATTGTTTCATTTGCAATACATAGTACTAAAATATAACAAGGTTGGCAATAGAGAAAGATAGACGGGAAGAGCCCTTTTTTTTTTTTTTTTTTGATGGGTAAGCTGGCGTGAGGCAGACCCCTACCAGATATATTAAATTAGAAAGAAAGATACAACATGAAGAGCAAGGAAAACAACCCCTAACATATATGAAGGGGGAACAACAAAAGAGAAAGAGACTCAAAGATGAGCCAAACAACAAAAACCAAAGAGACAACTAATCATCTAAAGAAAATAAAGGCACCAACAATTCGCAGCAAGAGGGACCAATCCCAACGAAAGCCAATGACCGACCATGGAAACCAAGGGGATCAAAGAGAGGACTCTAAGATCACTTCGGAGAGAAGGGGAGCCTGCTAGAAGAAGATGCTAAGAGGAGCAAGGAGGGGCTCTTGGTTTTCCTTTTTTGGACAAAAAGCCAGGGTCTTGGATTAGAAGCCGTGCCATAGATCTCAGACTTCTCGGGTTGAGGGTCAAAGGTGGATGGAGAGAGATCCAAATCTTGCAGGGCCGAAAATTTGTTGATATGAGGACGGATTTGGGTGCTGGCTTCGCCTCGTTTTCCTTTAGGGCCTGTTCAGTTGCAGCAAGGAAATGGAAACGGAAAAGAAAATACCCCTCGTTTCCGTGGAAAGTGGGTAATGTGGTCGTTTTGTTGCCCGTAATCGGAAAGCACTGGGAAATCCGAAGTCCAGCGTGGATGCCCGTAATCGGAAAGCGCCGGGAAATCCGAAATCCAGCGTGGAATCCGAATAATCCGACGTGGAGGGGGTGTTTCCGTGAAAAGAAATCCGTGCGGTAGCCTCGGATTCGACGGATTTTCCTCGATCACCGCCTCTCCTCCTCTCGAAAACAGAAGAGAAGTAAAAACAAAAAACAACAATCCCAAACCCCAAATCCAAGAAAAGCACGAAGATCACGAAGATCCGAAGCTTTTACCCATAGATCTGAAGCTCTGTGTTGTCTTCAACCTTGAGAAAACGATTTTTCTTTGTTACAGAAGAAGGGTTTGAAGGAAACCCATGAAGAAAAGCACGAAGATCCGAAGCTCTTACCCATCTCTTGAAGATCTGAAGCTCTGTGTTCTCTTCCACCTTGAGAAAGCGATTTTTCTTACTCAGAAATACAGAACAAGGGTTTGAAGAAAATCTCTGCCCTAGTTTCTCTTCCCAAACAGAAGAAGAAGTAAAACCCCAACCATCGAAAGGAGAAGTTGAGCTCTTTCTTCTCCAACCGAAGCTTGCCTCCAATCCTCGAACAGGTACGCATCCTCCTCCTCCTTTCTTCCTTCTTTTTCATTTTTTAGGATATTGGGTATGAAATCTCTGGTTTGCTATGGAGCAATGGGATCTTTGGTTTGTTATAAACCCTTGCATTTTTTCAAATATCTAATAAACCCTTTGGTTTGCTGCAAACCCTTTCATTTTTTCCTTTGCCTATAAACCCCAGGTACGAAATCTGTGTTTTGCCATAAACCCTTGCAATTTTTTTTTGGATCTTTCGTGTCTAAACCCTTTTAGTTTTTTTCTCCTATTTTTTTGCTCTTCTCATCTCTGTCTAAGCTTTCTAAACCCTAGAACTTTTCATGGATCATTTTTCTTTGTTGTATTTTCCTTTTTTGTGCCATTTTTTTCTGAAAACCCTCATTTTTAGCTGTAATCTATGCTTTGGAGCCCTCATTTTTGGCCTGATGTCTGTTTTTTTCACTTATTTGGGCTTATCTGTGTTTATCCATTTTCGGTTCTAGAGTAAAAATTATTTTCCTGATTTGGAACTGTGATATTGGTGGTGGTGTTAATCAGATCTGATTTTTTGCAGGGAACACCAATTTCTGATTCTCAATTCTGTGAAGAGATCCTAACTTGCGAGGTAATAAATCTGATGTTTCTTTACATTTATCTTGTTGTTCTAATCATTTATGATGTTCCTCTTTCTTTATCTTGTTGTTGATCCATTATTAGTTTGCTTCATGATTTTAATCTTGTTTGTATGTGATAGTAGCATTGTAGGATGACATTCTGGTTGAATGTAGAGATGGGGGTATTAATGGTGGTATTTGTGGGTTATAGATGGATGGTGGTATTTGTGGTATTAATGGTGGTATTTGGTGGTGTTTATGGGGGTAATAATGTTTATAGATGGATGGATTATGGATGGATGGTTTATGGAGTGGTTGTGTATGGATGGATGGTTTCTAGAGGGATTTGGATATTCATGGTTGGTAGGTTTATGGAGTGGTTGTGTATGGATGGATGGTTTGTGGAGGGATTTGTATGTTCATGGTTTGTAGGTTTATGGAGTGGTTGTGTATGGATGGATGGTTTGTGGAGGGATGGTATATTCATGGTTGGATTGATGGTTTTTGGATGAATGGTTTATGTGTTTAAAATGCCTTATTTTTTTGTGTTGTATTTTCTATTGAGTTATTGACTTCTTATTTAGAGTAAGATGCCTCGTCGTCCTACAAGGAGGAAGAAAACAGTATTGCGAAGAGCTGAGTTGAAGCGTAGGAATGAGTTAGTTCGGCAAGCAGTCGCACTACTAATGGCTGGTGCTGCTGCCATCTTAGTACTTTGGAAAGAGTACTATGAAAAGTATCTTCTCAGAGCTCCCTATGAAAGCAATTACTTAACGCGTCGTACGTTCATATCTTTTGTCATCGATTCAGATGAACATTGTCATAACTTGCTACGGATGAACGTCAGCTGCTTTCGTCAATTTGTTGAAATATTTAAACGGGCGGGAACCCTAGAAGATACAATCCATTGTAAGGTGGAGGAGCAAGTTGCCATCTTCTTGCATATTGTGGCACATAATCAGAGGGTTAGGACTATTAGAGCATGTGCTAGACGTTCAGGGGCAACTGTTTCGACGTATTTCAACAAAGTACTAAAGGCAATTTTGGGTATGCAAGATTTCTTCATCAAACCACCAACAGGTGAGACACCATCGCAGATTGAGGGGAATCCTAGGTGGATGCCATATTTCAAGGATTGCATCGGTGCAATAGACGGGACATACATACGTGCTAAAGTACGTATTGAAGACAAACTTGCCTACTTTTGTCGTAAGCATTTTATAGCTCAAAATGTTTTGGCGGCCTGTGACTTTGACTTAAAATTCACGTATATCCTAGCCGGATGGGAGGGTTCGGCTTCCGACTCGAGAGTGTTAGCGGATGCATTAACAAGGGCTGACAAGATTCCACTTATTCCAGGTACGTTGTATATGACATAGTTACATTCTAGTAAACAAGTTCCCACTTATTACTAGTTGCTGATATAGAATATTTTTTTATTTGTAGGAATGTTTTACCTCGCCGATGGCGGGTACCCTCTCTTACGACATTTCATTACCCCGCATCGTAAGACCGCATACCACCTAAGTGAGTGGAGTGGGCGGCGTCCACGGACTAGTAATGAGTTGTTCAATCATAGACACTCGTCCTGTCGAAATGTCATTGAGCGCACATTTGGCGTCTTGAAGAAGCGTTTCAATATTCTTAATGAAGAACCAATGTACAGTATCAAGAAGCAGATTGACATCTTCTTAGCATGTTGTTGCATCCATAATCATATTTGGCGTTTAATGCCTAATGATTCAATACTAGAAGATGTGGACAACTTTCTAGCTAGACAACTCTTGCTACAAACTGTGGAAGATGAGGACATACCACGAGATCCTCCTGAATCAAGAGATGATGACAAAAGAGCAAGAGAGGAAATTAGAAACACGCTTACCACACAGATGTTGAATGATTTCAGTAGACATCATTGACGTTATATGACTCTTTTACTGGTTATATGACTCTTCTACTGTTTCGAGTAACTTTATTATGTTCTGATGGTTGTATGTGTGTTTATTCAAGTAACTCTGTTGTTATTAGTGTGAAGGATTAAAATTTTGAAGGAATATAGTAGCTAGATGTTTTGGATGATGTATGCTGTGTCGTTTGATGGTTGTATGTGTATTTATTCAAGTTATTATACATCTCAGGTTGTTATATGGATGTATGACTCCTAACGAACATATATGTGTATATTGAATCAGAATGACAAGTGCGCCACAATCCTCGCAGAAGAGGGGGAAGAATGTCATTTGGAATGACCAAATGGACAAGGTGCTCGTAGATACCCTTCTAGTTCAAATCGCAGAGGGGTACAAAATCCCAAATGGTTTTAAGGATCATGCTTATGTAGCTGCGGCCACTGCAATGAATGCCTTTTTCAACCTCCAACTCAATAAGGAGCACATAAAAAACCGCATCAAGACTATGAAAGAAACATACAAGAGTGTTTGCATCATCCTGAGTAGAAGCGGTTTTGGTTGGGACAATGAGACCAAAATGGTCACCTGCGAGAGAGAGGTCTACGATGACTACGTCGCTGTAAGAAACACTTCCTCTCAAGATACAATCTTCTTATAGTAATATCATCTCCAATATCTTCTAATTTTTTATGCTCCTTCTCACAGGCTCATCCAAAACATAAGAAACACTTCACTACCCATCATGTTTTGCATGACGATATGTGCAAAATCTTTGGAGACGAGTTCGCGAAAGGGGCCGGAGCTAGGACGCGTGAGAATCCAAGCATAGCAAGTTCGCAGCCAGTCAGTCTTGATGACATTGGGGATGACTTTGCAGATGACCATACCCCCATGTCTCACCACCCACCATCTCCAGAAGCAGATCCTACTAATGGTGGTAGTGAGACATCTCCCTTAAGACGGGATGATACCAGACGACAGAGGGCTCGTCAGGGTGGGGCACATTTGGATAGTATGTCGCGTATCTCAACAAGCATGGACAAGGTTGCCGATGCCCTCACAGGTGATCGTCCTCCTGCTTACCTTGCACAGCTTCACGAAGCTGTTAGAGGGGTTGGGGGTTTTTCGTAGGATAACTTGTTGAGGACCACGGAGTACCTCACAATAAATCCATCTCAGGCGCATCTTTTCATCATGTACGAGGAGGATGAGAGGAGGTCGTACATCCGAAGGAAGATGGCTCGTTTCATCAGGCAACAAATGGATGATTGAGGGTGGTTATGGTGGTAGTTACTGTTATATGAACAATCTTTGTTTTATTTTGGATGGTGGTTATTTATTTTGGATGTTCGTAGCTATGGTGGTAGCTTTTATTTTAGATGTTAGTAGTTATGGCTGTAGTTATTTTTATCTGTATGGGATCTTTGACATTTGGATGGCGGTTAATGGCAGACGGTGCATATTTTATATTTTGACATTTGGATGATGCTTTGATATCTTTTCATCGATAGCTATGTTGTCTTTTTGTTAGGTGAGTATGGGGAAGCAGAAGTACTATGCTGTCTTTAATGGCAGGAGGCCTGGGATTTACTACACTTGGCCAGAGTGCCATGACCAAGTTGACAAATTTAGCAGAGCATGCTACCGCTCATTTGGGACGTTGGCGGAGGCTCAATCACAGCTAGACGCATATTTGGAGAGAGCCAGGTATCGGAGCAGCGAAAGGGTTGAAGAGGTAGAGGAGGTAGAGGAGTTGCGAAATGAAAGAGCATAGGTGGTGCCACAGAGGGTGTTACCATGGGTTTCCCTCCTTCTTGTTGGTTCCATCATATTGCTTTTAAAATCTACTTCTTAAGTATTGTGGAGATAGTGTTTTATATGGAACTTTTTTTTTTCTGTAGGCGTTTGACTTTCAACTATGTAAAATGTGTCAAACTATGGCATAGGGTGTTAAAAAAATGGAATGTTTTTTTCTGTAGGCGTTTGAATTTCAGCTTGTTTTTTACTTGCAAAGATTGGAGACGAATGCAAAAATGGAAACCTGGAATCAGGAGGAAAAGCATCCCACCAATCTCTGTAAAACAGTTTCAGTTGAGAAAAAACAGTTTTTATTCTCACCTTCTTGGGCATGTATTTGGCATGGATTTCTAAAGTTGTTGATTGTTTTCTCCTCAACTTGACATGCCCAGGTGAGTAAGATTTGGTTTATATAAGAAAGAGGCTTTGTGATTGCTTTGTGATCTTTCTTTTTTCAATAGGTGTGAATGCATAGATCTCTTGTCATGCTTTCTCTCTATGTTCATCTGTTACCTAAGAACTCTTGCATTCGCTATAATTTAAGTATGCTAGGGCTCTTTGGAGTTATGTCTGGTTACATGGAGTAGTGAAAGATGCTTAAATTCTGGTTATTTCTTCCATTTTGGTGTTCTTCACAATGATGTGGCTCGGTTTGTTGCCACTTGTTACAGATTCTGCTATTGCTTTGGAATTAAGGTGCTGTTGAGTCAGTTGTTTAGTTTACACTGAGATTCTTTGTCGTAGGATTTGTAATTGAGCTTAACCGTTGAGGTTTGTTCAGCAGGTCATTTACAGCATGACTAGCTGTTCTTCGAAGTTTTGGTTAAACTTAGGCACTTTTAGCTACCATGAATTTTGAAATACGATAATGAATGGTTTGCAGATTTGAATCTAGATGATTTGCAGAATTCTATAGCGGTGTTTGGTGGGACAACAATGACGGATGTGATGTACCAGGATTACTATTTCTCAAGCCTCTGATCTCCACAGTTAAAGCCTAGCCAGAGCAATCTGCTACCATTTTAAAAGAAAGCACCAGAACCAGTGTACAGTCTAGAACTACAACAATAAAAAGAAGAATTTAAACATCAGTTGGTAATGCATAACCATTCAGATTCTTTTACTGGGTAAGAGGGTGGCGGCAAAATATCAGTTGCGTTAGCATTAGCCAATAGGAAAATCTGTTGTACATACTATTTTATTATATGATGTAAAAAATCATTTATTTACATAAAGTAGCACCACCTAAGATCTGAGCTTATTTGTCAATACCTTCATAATGCTATGTTCTTCTGTATGATAAAAAAGAACTGTTTAGGCTCCAATTGGTAATGGAAGTATGATCAACAAGATCATGGATGATTCAAACCAGATGCGGCAAATCAACTAGCGAAGACATTGTCTGCTAGTATTCCATTGAGTAACAATGCACTTCAATGTCTTGTTTTCAAAATCCCTAATCAAGACTGTTCAAGTCGATTCTGTCTCTAGTATTTTCTTCCCTCTCCATATCTTCCCCTAACTCTGAGCCAGTTCAGAATGATACATCTACTCGCAAGCAATATTTACTTAATTAGAAGTTTAGGTTAGTCATGGGTAAGGGACTGATTTGACTGAATAAACTGTGCATACATACACTAATAGTGGACAGAACGTTTTAACTTTTTAATTTGAATAAAAATGAGAAAATTATTCTCTTTTGGATGATTGGCTACATAATTTATTAGTGGAAATTTTATCTATACTTCCTTTTTTGTTATTGGGACTCCCAACTTTTCAAACTCTTATTTGGTTGGTAGATAATTGCTTTTTGGAATTGTAAGCTATCAAAAGGTAATTAAAAAGGTGCAAAAGAGAAGTGTCGTTATTAAAACAAGGAAGTGAAGGCATCATTTATCTATAATGTTGTAAATGAACATGGAAAAAGGATCTTGACTGTTACAGAATGTGACCCATCTGTGGATGGGCCCATGTTTCTCTACTTTAGATGGGTTGGATGGCTTGATAAGTTCGGTTTTTTGGCTTAGGGACATACATAGTAGACCCACATTTTGAACGGTCTTGATCACTATATACATTCGCCACGTGTATGGTTTAGATCAATTTAATGGATCTTGTCTTTCCAAACATGATATTTCTCATAATAGAGAATGATATTTCCACAACTTCTGTGATGTTTCTTTTCCGTTTCCCTGGCAACTGAATGCACATTCCTGTTGTTTCTTTACTGTTTCTTTTCCGTTTCCTGGCAACTGAACGCACACTCAACTGCTTTCTTAGCAGTTTCTTTTCCTTTCCGTTTCCTTTCTGTTTCCTTCTGCCACGTCATTTCCTTTTCCTTTCCGTTTCCTTGCTGCAACTGAACAGGCCCTTAGTGATTTCGCTGCTGACAATTTGGGCTTTCTTCTGGGAAGAAACAACATCCTTTAAGATCTGAGGATTGGTCTTGGGCTGATGAGCTACTGAGGCAACCCCCTCATTAGAGCCATTATTAGACAATCCAGCTCCTATCTGAATTCTTGAGACATCATTGGCTAATGACTTGGGTTTCCAAACTTGCCTTGGAGGGATAAGTGAAATGTTCTGAGAATCAGAAATGTAATTGCATCTATCAGTCCCATGGCTAAAGTCTATGCAATTTTTGCAAGCCGAAGGCTTCCAATCATATTCCACCAATTGGATGTGAGTCCCTGTTGGAGTCTCTATTATGATAGAATCTGGGAGTTTTTTATCCACATTTACCATGACACAAACTCAGGCGAACATTAGACGAGTCGCATTAGCTGTATAGGAGTCCATGTACATGGGTTTTTCAAATCTACTAGCAATTTTACTGAGGCCTCTGCGAGTCCAGAATTTTAGATGAGGACCAGGAAATCTTATCCAAATAGGAATTTCAGTCATCTTTACTCTCTCCATTTTTTATTCCGGCGTCCATTTTTGGAGGACAAGAACTCTACCTCCAAAAGTGGTGGGAGGGGATTCAAGAACCTTTGTGTAGTCCTCCTTGTATAGAAACTTGAAGAGGAAAACACCACTATTTAGAGCATGAAGGGAGAAATCTCCTTTTAGCTTCCATTGTCTGAGAAGAGAATCTTTGAGAGCAACGAAGTACGACCTTCTACCAGGGAAGAAACCAATAAGGCAGTTGTTCCATTTATTTTCCACCTCTTCGAAGTCATCAGATTTGAGTACCACTTTTTCTTCATCTTCACTATCATCTTCATCAACAAAGTGATCCAAGGTGGTATTTTGCTCATGAGCTTCAGCTTGAGTAAAGAGAGAAGTCCACTTATCGATGCGGGGCACCTTTTCTGCCTTAGCATTTGGGGACAAGGAGAAGCTGGAAGTATTTGCATAAGGTCCTGCAAGGGAAGAAGATCCTGCTATGCAAAGATCTTTGGATGAGCCGAGATTTTCATGGGAAGAGGGAACAGCAGGGCTATCGGATTTCTCAGAGGTAGATGGACAACCAGATGGCTGAAAACTTGCTACCTTTTCATTTGCTTTCCCATGGCTAGATTCAAAGGAATGAAAAGCACCTTTAGTTTGAAAATTTGGGCGTGAATCTGGGCGGGAATTATGGGCCGTGCAATCAAGAGCAGCTAATAGGCGAGCTTGAGATTCTCTGCATTCAATTAATGCATTTGACTGAAAAGATGGCAAATACATGTCATAGAGCTACCTTGAAAAGGGCAGGTCTCAACCATTTTTTTGCTGTTCTCAACAGAACAGTGCAAGATGTCCAGGAGAGACATTTGGGGATTCGATGGGCCATCAGATTTAGGGGAGGTTTCTACCAAAGCAGGGTTTTCTTGCTTTTCTGAGGAAGGAATTAGAGAGGCTGCAATAGACGGGTTGACTACTTTCTTGGGTAGAGGATGCAGGGACAGATCAGAAGCATTTAATTCTGCAGGGGAGGGGAGGCATTAACAACTGCTGCAGGGGGAGGCCTACCCTGAATTGGCAACTCCATCTTCTCATTCTGATCCAAAGGTCAGTCCCACTTGGGTGAAAGAACAAAATTCCCCTCAGATATATTCTTCTCCCTCGAGATTAATGCTTGACCCAGCAGTTATTGCTTAGACGGGCAGAGCTCGGGAGGGATAGATGAGGGAAGGTGATTTCCACAAGCCCGAAACTGGAACCTTGCAACAATAGCCTCTTAGAATATAAGTAAAATAGTCATGAGATGAGGGACTAGATGTTTGGACTTGCAAGGTCAAGAAAAATCCAACGGCCCTTGTCGTGGGAATAGAGTAGAAGCTCAGGAGAGATACCGCCGAGGCATTTAAGAGAATGTCAATTTTAAACTTTCTTTCTGGGCATCACCTTCCACACCTACACAAGCTAAGACCTGCACCTTCTTCATGGTTAGATCTGAAAGGTCTATAGGAGCTTTAGAACCCATGAATTGTATTCCAAAATCTACACACCCTGCTGTTGCACTTTGAAGACAGTGGGGTTGAGCTGTCTATTTCAGTAAGAACAATGCACGAGAATAAATTGACTTGGACATAATTACAGACCTCTTGCAATAAAAGCACCCAAGAAAATTTTGTCTTCAGCCATTTCAAAATGCACTCGAGCTAATAGGAATAAAGGTATGCAAAAAAGAATAAAGTATGTAAACTTAAATATATTCACCCCATGAATTCAGATGGCTAGAGGATGGGTTTTGACTCCTTGGAGCTAAGTAGTGAAACACAAGTTTGGGGGCATCTTGGATTAAATTTATGGGATGAATAAAGTTGCAAATTAGCAATTTAGTGGCTGGCCTTGGGTGGCTTTTATGACAAAAATGGTATGAAGTACAGAAAACTCTCCAATTTTTTGTGTTGAGCGGAATTTTGAGAATAAAAAATGATTGAGTTTGCAAATTTTCAATCTAGAACTCTTTGGAGAAAGTTTCATGTGTGTATGTCCTCTCCTGTTTTCTTCCAGTGGATGAATCTGAACCTCCTTGTTTGGATTGCAAGAAAAATATTTCTGATAGAAATTTTTTTCTTGGGAAATTTTTTTCTTTCCACAATTTATAGGGAAATGATATTATTATGGTTAATATAGAGGAATATCATCATAAATTGAAGGTCCCTCTAAAAGAAAATAGAATAGGGTTGGTTCAAGTTCTCTTTTTCATGCGTAAAAGTGGTACAAAATTTTACAAAAATTTTTGTTGCCCAAACTTTTCCAGTAAATTCCTGCAATCCAAACAGAGCAACACGCAGGATTTAGGCCATTCACTTGTGGGCCCCATTGTAGATGTCATTGCCTAAATGAGAGCATCGTATTTATTCTTGTCTTCTTAAATTTCAGATAATGTTTTCTTACTTGTTATTGTTTACCAGTTGGGAAATATAGGGAGATGGTTTCAACCCCCTCTCCCCGGTAGGATAATACGCCCCTCTTTTAACATGATTCGGCGTCGTAAAAAAGCATTAAAGTCTGCTCACAATTCACCTTAAAGGCGCATTATCCTGAGATGGGGGGGTGTTTGTTTGAAAAAATCATCTCCCGAAATATAATATGCCTTTGCATTTAATTTAGGGAAATAATTTATGCGCTCCAATTTTTAGGGAAATGATTTCTGCCTCAAGTGTTTTGATAAACATGTGCTTCACTTCTCAGTCGTGTTGTATTTAAAGGGATGTAAGAGGATATCACGGTTCTCAAAAGGCTCTTAAAGCCCTTTAAATGCTACACGACAAACACATGAGTGCATGTTTATCAAAACATTAGAGCGCTGAAATCATTTCCCAATTTTTATCGTGTCGCATTTAAAGGGCTGTCAGAGGAATAATACGGTTCTCAAAAAGCACTTAAAAATCTTTAAATACTACACGACAAACAAGTGGAGCGCATGTTTATCGAAACATTGGAGAGCTGAAATCACTTCCCTTAATTTATTATCTTATCTATTTAAAGATGTGTCCTCCTCTATGTTATCACAATTTATAGCACAAACAAGAAGTAAGCGAAAGCTGCACTAATTTGTAATCATAGACTGTGAGCCTTGAATGTACCCCTCCACTCCACCATGCATTCCAAAATCAGCCTATGCTCACGAACCACTGTATTCATTTCTTTTTAAGTTGAAATAACTATCTACCTGTGTTATTTTTCTCCTATATGCTCAGGAAAAGTGTTCGGATGCTTAAGAGGGTGGAAATATTATTTTCCAAAAGAAAAAATTGGGCAACGACTCCACCATTCATTTCAAGACCCATATGAGGTTGACTTCACATTCAAGGGCTCTTTGACCATGCAAATAGAGGGCTATTAGGTTTTTAGTTTGTTTGGGCCTTTAGATTTCTGGAGGGGAGAGACAAAGGGAACAGTCAGTGAAGTGTAGGGTTTCTACTATCCTTCCGTGGAATTCATAGGGTTTTGTTATCTTCTTTTCCTTGCGGTTTTCACTTTATTTTATATCCATACACTACAAGAAAAGTGACATTCACCTACGGTCATGACCGTCGGTGCATATGCCAATGAACATCGGTGATCGTCATTGATGCTACCGTGCCTAAAAGTATTTACCGACGTTTTTTGCAAACCGTCGGTGTTGTCATTTTTATGAACGTCGTTGGTCTTAAGGTTATCACCGATGTTTTAAGTAAACCGTCGGTGTATGTAATATTGCACCGACGGTCAAGACCGTCATTAAAAAATCCAAATGGGCCTTGGATGTGTGTTTACCGACGTTTTGTGACCATCGGCAAATACAACGACGCTAAAGACCATCGGTGGATATCTCATTCAGCAACATTTTGTTAATGACCATCGGCGAATATAATATTCAGCGACGTTTTATGAACGCCGATGAAAACATGGGTTTTTTTTTTTTTTTCTAATTCAGTTTTGAGTATCGATCAAATACCTGCTAATATTGACATGTTAATATTGAAAAACAAGAGAAGGGTAGTAGTGATCACAAGCTCAAGAAACTACAATCTATGACAAAATTGATCGCAACAAAAAAAGATTCCTTATCTATAGATTTTTTTTAAAAAGAGAGATTTTCAGTAATGGTCTAGATAATTAATTAAAGTACTTGAAAAATGGGAAGGATCAGTCAACTAGATGTTTACAAAAAATTCATTATGCCCATGTTGAGGTCCTACACCATAAAAATGCAATGCACCTGATGAAATCAATGTAGCTAAAGAGGACTTGAATGTAGACCTGGCAAATGGGTGGGTCGGGCCGGGTCAACCCGCGGGTGATGCGGGTGCGGGTCCACGGGTCGGGTGAGAAAATGACCCGCATTTTGGCGGGTCAAAATTTACGTGACCCGCGCGGCCCGCGGGTGGGCCGGGTCAACCCGCTGGTCACCCGCAAATATGCCGCAAAGGGATTGTAATAATTATTTTGATTTGACAGCCTCTATTTTTCCCGTAATTGTCATAACCTACGATATGTGATTTGGTATTTTTTTCGTAATTTTAAAATTTTATAACCCGTAATTTTTCATTCAAAACTTTATAATTTAGCTAATTTACTTTTTGTGGTGTAATGATTACTTTTTTACATTTTCTAGGAACGTTTTAGCAACATTTGGATGCGCGCATCTTTGCATACACAAAGGCCACTTGCCGAGAAATTGCCAAAGGAGAAGCTTGATAGCAAATTCTAATAAAATAAAAACCACATTTAAATGTTATCAACACTACTGGGCACTCTCACTTTATGTATGGCCCACACCATAGGATGATCCAAACCGTCCATTAGTTGGGCCATAGCCTAAATAGGTTATGCTCCAAAAATCATTTCCATAGGATGATCCTATCCCTCCAATCTGAATGTTAGAGGGTTGATCCTAACCCTCTATAGATCGGAGGGTTAGAATCAACCGATGGAAATAATTTTGGGGCATAACCTATTTAGGGTATGGCCCATCTAATGGACGGTTTGGAACTTTGGATAATCCTACGGTGCAGGACATACCGTACTTTTTATAAAGTGAGGAGTTACTCATAAAAAACAAACAACAGTGATGATAACATTCTCAAAAAGATTAAAAAATACTGTAAAAATGCGGGTGCCCGCGGGTTGACCCGACCCGACCCGTGTTTTTGCGGGTTGGGTCACCCGCGGGTTGGTTTTTGACGGGTCACGGAAACTTAGGCCCGTGCCCGCAAATTTGCGGGTGGGCCGGGTCGACCCGCGGGCACCAGGTCTACTTGAATGTATCAACCTCGGTCTTTTCCTCAGGACTTAAGCTCAGTTGATACCAAAAGAAGGGAAAAAAATGTTGGCTCGCTCTAGAATTCAAATCAATCAATTAATTAAGAACATGGAAGTAAAAGTGCAGAGATCTTCTTAAATAACTGGTTAGATGGTACGTACAGAGGATCATCCCTCTTATTCTGCCCTTTACATATGATGGATAATGAGAATTGGGTGAGAAATGGTGTTGGTTTAATGGAGGAAACCAAGCCTCAAAATAACACAAGTGTTACTGATTAGGTTGAAAACGCATACCCACCCTGTAAATGATTTATTTATTTAAATACTCAAGGCCACGTTGGGTTACATGAAAATAGGTGAGATAAGCTTACACCAACAATCGTTGTAAAACTAGCCATTAAAAACCAACTACCTAAATAGCATACTAACAAACACACTAACAATACCTACTAACTTGGAGGAGATAATTATCTCTAACTCCCTCCTTATACGAATCTGCATGTAAAACTACCATTCTTGTTTATTGACTAAGAAAGTGACTTGTTGACCAAGAAAGAAAAGGCTCCCTATTGCACACGTAACATCCATCCCCCCTTGAGTTTGGTCTTGTCCTCAACACCAAAATTAGGAATTTGATTCGTCCAAGTTGATTGCCTCGTTGCCATCTACATCTTCATAACAGGTCTCTATAAAAACAATTTCTTACACCGATGGCCCGGAACAAACTTCTCATTGCAATCATAGCACAACCCTTGTGCTCGTCTCTTCTGCAACTCAGCGGAGCCCATTCGTCGAATTGGAGGTGTAGGCACGCTATTAGTTGTGATGGGCTTCTTCGTGTCTGACGTTGGAATTGCACTGTGGTAAATTACGGGCCTCATACAAGCGGGCGAGTCCGATAGCATACTAACAAACGCTCTAATAATACCTACTAACTTGGAGGACATAATTATCTCTAACTCCCTCCTTATACGAATCTGCATGTAAAACTATCATTCTTGCTTTATTGACCAAGAAAGTGACTTGTTGACCAAGAAAGAAAAGGCTCCCTGTTGCACACATAACATGATATCGCTTTACATTAATGCTTGTTTTACATGCCTGAATAAATACGCCTGTTTTTGTTTCTCCTATTTTCTTCAACTCCAAAACAAAAATAAAATAACAAAAAATAAATAAAATGGAACAAAGAACTTGGTACTGCCACCCATAAGAAAGGAAATTATCCTAATCCTAATTTATTAAAGGCCTATCATCTGAAAGGTGATGTTTTAAAGCTCCTCAACTCTCGCGTGTTATAGCAAGCCCTGTAAAAGCTATGATACACTTGTTTTCTTTATCACAATAGGACAAAAAAGAAAACCATAAATACAAGTGGAAAGTTCCAAATCCGAGTCAGCTTTGCCACGTGGCAGCTTCTTCACTGGTTAGCAACTGCGTGCAACTTGTCGGGGTCTCCACCTGCTCACGTGGCATCATCTGAGGCATTTCAGGGCCTGCCATTCCATGCTGGCATGAAGATGTGTCAATGATTAGATGTTAGTGATAAGGCGATTAAAACCAGAAGAATAAACTAATGGGATTGGGACAAAAGATGGGACCCACCCTCAATGCTGAGGGTTATCAAGTGTAAATATAGATGGGCCCCATCACTTGCTCCAATCAAGGGAATTCAGATGGTCCTAGGCCACATTGGCAGTTTTGAAGTTAAAATTACACTTAAATGATATTCAAAGATTAAGGAGGCAAACTTGGATTAGAGGGAACGCGGGTGATGGAATTAGGGTGGAGAGTAGCTCTGTGGACGCGTACGCCTGGTGCCATGATGGCAGGTTCCTGTCACTCTGGTTGCTGATGTGGCATTCGCCAATGCTAGGGTCCACATGTATGCTTGTGCCATGAGAGAGCGAGTCGTAGATTGAGGTGGAGTGATCCCTAAAAACATGAGCAAAATAAGAATCAAATTGGATGATAATTACCACATGACCAGGTTAGAATTTCTTATTACCGTATATAATCTGTCTAAGTTGAGACATAAGTTTGGAAAAATGAACAAGAAACATGGGGTGGACAGGTGGTATTCTGATTCGATCCAAATGTATTGAAATTTGTATTAGATTTTTTTATTTTTTTTTAAAATTACGTTTAAAATGGGAATCGGAATAGGATGTGATTCCTTTTCCTGATTTTGCAGCCTATAAGTTATTACTTAATATTATTTTTTTAAATGTTTGCCTGATCGAAGGGGTCCTATTTGATCCACTGACCTCCTAATGCAAGGAAAATGCTAAAAAGATGGGCGGTTATTCTTTTTTACTGACAGACACTTCTTGGGCCCCACTTGCGCCTTGTAGACATTATCAGAACAATTGAACTGAAAGGATAACTCCGGCAAAAATGCTGTTGAATAATACACCCTGATTGGGTGATCCTACTACATACATGATCCACCAAGTCTTGTTTAGGGTTCTGCTTAGAAAAGCCAAACCATTGATTATGGGGTCCACTATCTTAGCATGGGATGTTAGTTCCAGACGCTTCCAAGTACATGTGGGATCAATGGTCATGATTTTACATACATGTATGTCCCACGGGGGACCCAGAAATTATATGTTACCGTTAATCCTTGGTGATCACTTTATCCTTGCCTAGTCATTCTCCAAGTCCAAGCAATGACTGTTCAGATATACCCATGATACCATTCCTTGATCATCTACCATCTATTTGTGCAACAATTGGAGACTCTGCACTCCCTTGACATCAAACTTGAAACTCAGACGATGTTTAGAGTTAACTCAGTGAGTTTTAGTACATGTGTTTGGGTTTGCCGAGACTTCAGTAGCATACACATTCTTGCATTCTCCTCTAAATGCTCCAACTTCACCACCCTTCTTATATTTATACCCTCTTTTTTTGTACTTTCTCAAGAATTTCATTTTCATAAAAAGACAAACAAAAGGGGAGGAAATATCATTTTCCAACTAATTATTCTAAAAAAGATTGGATAATGTTAATAGAATATTGGGTTTGCTAGGGACTTTCACAGAAAGGCATTTTGCGTCTGGCTGTTGGAAGGGAGAGCAGCCACCCAGGCTCACTTTTCAGCGGTTTTGTCGTATTCATTTAATTCATCTAAGGTGGCTACTCTCTCTTGCAATAGCCAGCCGTGAAATGTCTTTTTGCAAAAATCCCTAGCAAATCGTTAGAATATTATATCAACACTATCGTACCTAGTTACCTTTTTGTTTGGAAATTTTCTGTTTAGATACCCATAGCATGTTGGGAAGGGAAACCATATTCACACTCTCTTAAATATGTAATGACACTTCTCTCTCATTTTTTCAATTTAATTGTCAAAGGCTGTTATGATTCCCAAAAATGCTGCAAATTGGGAAGGGAGAAGATATCCAGACTCCCATGTTTTTATACTGGGACAGTGGGACCCCACTTATTTTCCTTTCTTCTTAGTCGTTAAAGACTGGTATAATTCCCACTTTGGCATCACCAGCCAATTAAAGTCTCCTTATCAACGTAGATATCATTTCCTTATTGGGAACTGTAAGAGCCCAAGGGACTATATAAATTAAGGGAGGAGTGTTATTATCAAAACTACTATTCTATTTATGAGAATAAATACCTTAGAGGAACCAAAGAGTCGGATCCAACGAAAAACTGAGCAGAGTTGGATGCATTCTCTGGCAACCAGCTTACAACTTCATTCTCAAACGAAGTCGGCATACCTTCTTGAGTGTCCAAATACATCTGCATTTTAAATATATATATAAAAAAAAACCCTTATTCCATTTCAACGTAAACTAATTTTTTTTTTCTTTTTTATTTCGTTTCTCTCTTTTACCTGCATACTTGAGGGATCGTAAGAAGAAAGATGGTTACTTAGTAAATATTTCTGCAAAAGTAGAAAAAAAGTTTTTAGATTCATGGATTTTTTTTCTTTTTTAAATTTTGCTAGCTTAACATGCATGCAAATTGCACCTTTCTCTGTGTGACGCATGCCAATGCATCCACAAGGAATTTCTCACAGGATTCAAACTCGGCTATGGACGCCATCTTTAGAGGGTCTGGCTCAAAAAACCTGCTATTTCTTAAGTAAGTTATGGATAATTATCGCTAAAAAAACTTAAATTAGATGGGGAATCATACTATAATAAGTCTTCGGGATTTACTAGTGACATTTTGCGGACCGTTAGTTGCATGAGAGAGCAGCCACATCAGATGAATTAAATGAACAAGACAAAATCTGTTGAATAGTGAGTCTATGTGGCTGCTCTCTCAGGCAACAGCCGGTCTGCGAAATGCCTTTTGCGATGGTCCCTAGCAATCCCTAAGTCTTAATATCAGACTTGATAAGCCTAATCAGGTCCCACTGATTAGTATGCTAGCGTGGATCCAGACCTTTCATTTTGTGGGCCACACTGTCGAGATGGCATGACTAGAAAATTACAATAATTAGATGAACCTGATCGTCTGATTATAAATTCCAAATGGAAGTTTAAGAAAAGAGAATGACTAGGTAGACAATCATTCTTGGGGTCACTGTTGACAGGCAGTTTTTGGGTCCCACGATCGAGACCGTTTATCTTTTAGAAAATCTTGATACAACACATGATCAACGGATCCAATAAGGGACATATGATACAAGAGGGTCTCATTAAGTGGCTGTTAGAAATGTTTGAACACAGTGATTTTCACATTATGACATGCACGAGTTATGGGACCACCTTTTAGTTTTTATTTTTTGGTTTTTATATATAGTTGCCACACCTTAGACGCTCCTCAGCCATTTGTAATTGGTGTTGAAACCTACTGATCTCTTGTTGGAGCTCCTACAAGAAATTAAAACAAAACAAAAATTTCATTCATAGACTACATGAATTTGGACATTTTACATGCGATTAGGGTGTAACAAAGGACAAAAAGTATATTTTTACCTCCACGTGGGAGTTGACAGCTCCTGGGCTGATTCAAATTGGCAAAATTCACAAGCGAAAAGTATATTTTATCAGAATAACAAAAAAAAAGTGAAAATATATGTGGAGAGAGAGAGAGAGAGACTTTGCCAGTTGAACAGCCATGTCGCTCTCACACTTGAGTTTCTTGAGAGTCCTAATCAAATACTGCACACGTGCAAAAGGAACAAAATGATATTTAATTTTTAAATATCATTAAACTAGATACATATCGGTTGGGAAGCTACATACCTCTCTATTTTGAACAGCACTGCACAAAAACATAAAAACGAATTTATTGGTTTAATTCCAACCCAAGGAACAAAACATAAAAACTAAAATTAGAAAACGAATTTTTCCATACTCAAATAGAAAAAAAATAAGAAATTTGGGCCATACCTTCCTCTATCATGGTCGGGAAGATTTATGTACCGAGTAAGGACATCTTCAATCCTAAAAAGCAAAACGCATAGAAAAAGAACAAAGAAAGATGAAAAAACCTTTAAAAATCACAAACAAATATCTAATAATTAAGAAAGGAGAAATCCTATTTTGGGTTTTTTTAATTGCACCTTCTCTTGCCGGAGAAGTGGCTAAGTCGTCCAGAGGGGGAGAACATGATAAGAGCGATATCAATATCACACAAGATAGAAAGCTCATAAGCCTTCTTAATAAGGCCATTCCTTCGCTTTGAAAAGGTAACTTGTCGATTAGTGTTGTTTTCTATTCTCTTTATCTGAAGTTTAACACGGCCCATGACTAAGAAAAGAAGGTGGGAGATGAGGAAGGTGAAAAAAAGGGAGACAGATAATGAGAAAGGGTAAAAAGGAAAAAACCCAGCAAAAGAAAATGGCTTAAAGAAGGTGGATAAGAGAGAGAGAGAGAGAGAGAGAGAGAGAGAGAGAGAGAGAGAGAGAGAGAGAGAGAGAGAGAGAGAGAGATTTAATGGTAATCCCTTGAGAGAAGGAGTTCGGTTAGAAAATGGCGAAGGACCGAAATTCACTCGAAGCAGATTGGGCCTTTGTTGGTTCGCTTCTTTCGAGTTTTTTGGGTTTTGCGGAGGGATTCAATGACCCCGCGAATTTCTCCAGTTTTTGGAATTTTTCTCGCTTCACTCCGCGGGTTTGTTTGGTTTTTTTGCATACGTGGCTCCTCCTCTCTCTCTCTCTCTCTCTCTCTCTCTCTCTCTCTCTCTCCTCCCCCCACCCCCCCCCCCCGCCCCCCTCAATCGACAACAGCTTTAAGCCTAGTGTTTTCCCCCCTTTGTATGCCTTGATTTCTTTCTTTCCTTTTTTCTTAGACTAGTAAAAACGACATTGCACGTGCGTGAGCAAAGGTATTTTACAATGAAATTTAGCATAAGCATAGATAGGGCTGCAACTCGAGCCGGGTTTTACCCGACCCGCATCGACTCGACCCGAAAATAGCCTGGGTTGGGTTCAGGTTTCATGGGTTTCGGGTCGAGCCGGGTTGAGCATTCAAAAGCCCGCATGAATCTCAGGTCGAGCCGGGTTTGAAGGGGCCCGACCCGACCCGACCCGAGTTACATAAGTTATAATATATACATTTTTTTCTATTGTTAGTTAAAAGTTAAAAGTGAAAACCCACGCACCCACTGTTATTGTATGTGAGTGTAATTTCTGCTTCTATGAGTTGAGTTGATTCAAGTGTTTGATTCAGCATTGTTTGATTGTAATTACAACATTGTTTGATTACAGCATTGTTTGATTCAAGTGTAATGTGAGTGTAATTACATCATTGTTTGATTCAAGTGTAATGTGAGTGTAATTTCTACTTCTATGAGTTGAGTTGCCTTGCCAAATAAGAATTTTCCTTAAAAAATTGCGTCAACGTGAAAAAACCCGACCCGAGATTTATCATGGGTAGGGCCGGGTTTGGGAATCGTGGGTTTTCCGAAAAAAAACCCGACCCGACCCGACCCGAGATTTATCATGGGTAGGGCCGGGTTTGGGAATCGTGGGTTTTCCGAAAAAAAAACCCGACCCGACCCAACCCGAGATATTTCTCGGGTAGGGTTGGGTTCTCCAAAACCCGACCCGCCCGACCCGAGTTGCAGCCCTAAGTATAGAAAACTGATTTGTAGAAATTTTTCATTTTCCAACTAAATAAAATAATTTGTCAACTGATTAAAATAAGGTGATATAGATAGAGAATAGCCATTATCAGATAAGTTGATTCTAACACAAGCTTTCTATAATTTTTTTTGGAGTTACTACTATTATGCCATTATAGATAAAAATCATTTAAGATAGAATTTATCCAGAACAACATATCATAATTGGATACATCTAAAAATTATTTGCATAGAAGAAGTGAAATTTCCATCCGTTTTCTGAGTTTTTACCCCTTCCTTGGTTGTCTTTTAACAAAAAAGGCCGAATTTTCACTTTTTTGTTTTTTGTTTTTGAAAAATAAAGTAATTCCCAGGAAAAAAACAAATAAAAGGGGGTGGTAATGCTGAGCAGGGGGGGCGGGGGGATATCTCTGCCCATGATCTTATATTATCCTAAAAATAAAATGTTAACCAGTCTTCCCTGCAAATGTATGCAATAAGATAGGAATGTACTGGCATTTTTTTTATAAGAGGAATTAGACCTCAGCAGATCGGAGGGTGAGGATCACCCTATGGAGGATATTTTCAAGGCACAACCTATTTACTCGAGGGCCGAACAAATGAACGGTTTAGATCCCTCAAACAATGCAGGCGCCACTGTTTTGGTGGCGCTGCATGGGCCACCATGTACATAGGTTGTGCTGCAAAAATCATTACCCTAGGATGATCCCAACCGTCCGGTCTGTAGAAATTTCCATAATGATGAAAATATTGTGGTGCTAATGTCATTTCCCTTTAAATATAAAAGAGAAGACAGGTCCGGGTCAAACGGGCGGGGTGGAAATGACCCGTGAAATTTTACAGGTCATTGGGCTTAGATGCACACCCGGCCCGTGCAGGCCGGGTCGACCCGCGGGTCATCCAGATTTTTTACGTTTCTGTTAAGAATTTTTTTTTTTTTTGTACAGGGATTTGCCAGCCACCTTCGTCGAGGGTACTTCTCGGCTTGTCGCACATCCTTTGGTGCAAAGATTGGCAGAAGTACGATTTGTGCAGAGGTGGCTAGCAATAAATAATAATCATGTGTAGACACCCCCATTTTATTCTGCTTTATCCAACAAAGGTGTTTATTTGTTTCCCTCATAGAGTCTATTCCCTGTGTCTTCTCGCCTTTTTTCCTTAGTTTTTCCTCAGTTTGCATCCGCTTTTCATTCATTTTCTATTTACTTTCGCATATTTTCCATAGAATTACTTCCATGGGAGATTTGAATTCTTTAGAGTTGGATTAGGCCAATTTGGAATGGGCCCATCATATTGATTTGCGAATTTAAAATTCTAATGGGTTCGGATAATAAGGAAATTGGGCCCACTTAATTTTGCAATTTATGGGTTTCGACCAAGCAAGCAAGGCCCGTCACAAAGGGAAATAGAGGAATTTGGTTAATTTTTAGAATAGCCCACTATGGTCGAAAATTATAAATTTATATACAAAATGGAAATTCGGTCAATTTGAAATGGGCCCATTAGTGCTTCAAGTTTCATCCTATCTAAAGTTTTACTCCAAGGGATGTCCGGCCAACATTAGATTTGGTCCCTTGTCCATTTTAAGAAAGGAACCAAAAAGAAACACTTCAAAAGGAAATTGGTCCAAGGCGGGGCCCACTTTAATTGCCAATTACTAGGAACATGGGCTGGGTAAAGTCAATAAGAGGTGTATGCTTGATGAGGTGCGTGCGACACGTGCGACATCCTGTCATCCTTGACTTTCTAAGTTATCAAAGAGGAAATCAAAGTTGGTGTTTACAGTTATACAAAAGGAAGCTGTTGCATATTACACTTATTTCTAAGGGAAAATGACCAAATGAAAGGGCTTTCTACTGACTATGACATTTGAAGAGGGGAGACTTGGAAATAACCAATATACAGTGATGGTGACTGGTTTGCATGGGTTTAGAACAAAAATACCCTCATTTTTAAAATACCGTCACCTCTCTCTCTCTCTCTCTCTCTCTCTCTCTCTCTCTCTCTCTCTTATGAGATGATCCCAACCATCAATTAGAGGGCCACAATTCTTCTCTCTTTCTCTCTCATGGGATGATCCCAACAGTCCATTAGAGGACCACAATGCCCCCTCTCTCTCTCTCGTGGGATGATCCCAACCATTCATTAGAGGGCCCCATTGCCCCTCTCTCTCATGGGATGATCCCAACCATCAATTAGAGGGCCACAATTCCTCTCTTTCTCTCTCATGGGATGATCCCAACAGTCCATTAGAGGGCCATAATGCCTCTCTCTCTCTCTCTCTCTCTCTCTCTCTCTCTCTCTCTCTCTCTCTCTCTCTCTCTCTCGTGGGATGATCCCAACCGTCCATTAGAGGGCCCCAATGCCCCCCTCTCTCCCATGGGATGATCCCAACCGTCCATTAAAGGGCCACAATGCCCCCTCTCTCTCATGGAATGATCCCAACCGTCTATTAGAGGGCCACAATGCCCCTCTCTCTCATGGGATGATCCCAACCGTCCATTAGAGGGCCACAATGCCCTCTTTCTCTCATGGGATGATCCCAACCGTCCATTAGAGGGTCACAATGCCCCCACTACAAGAAAAAGGACTATTACCAACGTTCTTCTTCCAGCGTTTTAGAAAAACGTTGCTAATAGGCAATATGCACCGACGTTCGTACATAGATCGACAGTGAAGAATTATTCCCGCGCCCCACTTAAAAAAATATGCCTTGGGTATTTACCAACGTTCCGTGAACGTCACTAAAACTGATTAATCACCGACGTTTGCTAAGTAAAACGTAGCTAATTTGGATTACGAGTTACCGACATTTAGAAAATGTCGCTGATGATGAGAACCACTGGCGTGAGTTTGGGAACGTCCGTGATTTCACTCCCAAATAAGTCGGGGAACTACCGCTCGAGCGGAGTTCACTTCTCAGCTCGTTCTGTTCGTGCCCTAAAAACAGAACAGAACGAGCCCTAAAAACTCCATTTCTTCCTTAAAACTTTGTGTTTTGCTTAGTTTGTACCTGAGAACTTTGGTTTTTGCTTCCCCATACCAGAAACGAGCCCTGGAATCTCCATTTTCTTCCTGATCATTGCAATTTTTGGGGGTTTTGGGCAATTTCTCATCTCTGCAGTTTTGTCTAACTCTCTCACAGTTCTATGGTGAAAAAAATGAAGATTTGATCTTCTCGGATTCCCTTCGTTCCTAAAGAATAAGGTAGAGATGAAGTATTTTTTCTTTTTTTCTTTTTATAAATTCAGTTTCATCTTGATTTTTGGCTTTTCCTCTTTGATCTTCTCGGATTCCTAAAATCTCCATTTTGTTGCTCGTCTTTGGGGGTTTGGGACGATTTCTCATCTCTCCATTTTTCTTCAACTCTCTCCTACAATCGTAGGGAGAAGAAAATGAAGATATGATCTTCATCTCTCTGACAGTTTCTAAACGAATAAGAGGAGGAGGTCAAGCAAATAGGTATAATCTCTGATGTATAGTTTTCTTCTTTCTTCTTATAGTATTCATCTAAAGATCTAAGTTCTAGGGCTCTATTATTTTCTAGCTAGTTTCATCTTGATTTTTGGCTTTTCATCTTAGATTTTCATTTTTCATCTTTCCAGAACCCTATTTCTTTGGCAAATCGTGGTGTATTTCGACTTCAAGCTCGGCTTCTTGCACTTGACTAAGGAAATCACAGAAAAGCTCGGCTTATTTCTTTTCTTGTAATTTCTTCTATAGTTTTTGAAATACCTGCTTAATTATCGAACGCCTAGAAATTTTTTTCATATTGTGAAATTTTCTGTCAACTTAAATCCTGATTTACCATTACTGATGTATTTTTCTGCTTAGTTTAGTTAATATGTATATAGATTATGTTGTGATGTTTTTGTTTCCCTTGCAATTATGATATTTTAGTCTATGGGTTAAGTATAATTAGCTACATGATGCTGAAAATTGAAGAGATAGGATACCACCAAAATGGGTCCTTATTTGCAAATAAGATTATTTTAAGTTAGTCTTATTTGCAAATAGGACATTAAGGCCAATTTAGAAGGCATTAACTATGATATAAACATATTATAAACATTATTTGCATGTAAAATTATATATAAGTGACGACTAAATGCATGAATGATTATGCGCATATTATTTTAGGGTTATCCAATGACACCCTTTTACTCACAAGTGAATTTACAAGTATCTAATTTCTCAACATCAATTGTAACTGCTGAATATATTTCATTATTTTTCGAACATCAACATGCATGAATTGTTCTAATGGCGTCGAATGTGTAGGGAATTTAAACGGGTAGAAGTTACCCCTAAAAGCTAGCCTTTAGAGGAGGATGCCCATTCCCTTATAACCCATCCCCATCCAAACTTATCCGATGTGGAACTAGTTGCTTTTGCGTGGAACCCCAACAAAATGTTGCTCTGCAGTTTCTTGTAGGAATGCTTTTCTAGGTTCGAACTTAAATGGTGTCTAATTTCTTATCTTGATTTGTTTGTGGTTCAATGGAATTGTTTCGATTCAACCTAAAGGTATGTAATCTGGGAAGTCGGGCATCAGTCGAAACTTTGGGAGTTATGGACGTGCTACAGAAGATGTTCATTTTAAGTCATAAAATAATGTCTTTTAGAGCTGCCAAAGTGTATCATTTAAAACTTACCAGAATGGGCAACACCACCACTAAATAGGCTATGGACTATGTTATCAACCATCGATGGATTCCTTAAAAATTTGATCTAAAGACCGGGAGGCTTGACATTTAATTTCCAGGGTGCAAAGCTGTGTCAACCGAATGTGAGCAATGAGTATCATAGAAGGGCCCTCAAATCGTTGGAACTTTTATAATTGAAGCAACATTATTCCACTAGACAACTCCCTAGACACAACGTGTCTCTGGAGCAACTGGTTGTTTCACACTTTGCAAAGAGTTGTGTATGTGTTGTCTGGTCATAATGTGTCTTTGGATGTCTACTGTTCTTAGTGACAAAATGCTTGTTGCTCCCCTTTCAATGTTTCGATGATCACATCAAAGTATTTTTTTTATGTCAACAAAATGCTTGCTGGTAGGGGTGTCTGTAATTGACTATTGTCTTTCATTTTAGGTCTGTTCGTTTTCGATTTGTGTTCCTGACTGTCTAGTCACAATGAGCTATTTGTCATAGATCTGACAAAAGTAGGTTTGTTTGGCTATTTGATTCTTTTTTCCTATTTCAACTTGCCATTTCTACAAGCTCTTCTCGAATGGTAATCAATTTCCTCATTATGTTACAGCTAGTGACAGTCATTTCCCTTCAAAATAGCTATGGAAGCACTAGTTTTTTAGTCATTGACATCCTGCTCACAACAAAAACTGATTAGTTTTTTTTCCATCTGTTCAACCTTTGTAAAATTCTTACTCTCATCCAAATTTGCAGAAAAAGCATCCGTTTCTCGAGGGGAGCTTCAATTTACGATTAAGTGATAAGGTAAGCCCCAAATCCTCTATAATTGATGTTGTTTTACTTTTGGCAACCCTGGAATTCTTCACAAATAGTCAAAGTAATAGCTTCCTGTTGAGTTGAAATGTCATGCATCATCAACAGGGTCGGTGGCAAGCAAGATGAGCCTTCAATGTAAGCAGTTTCTTCCACTTTCTTGAAGAAATTTTAATTGTTCTCTGTCTTGTGCATAAATTCTTGTTACAGAGAATCTCCATTCTATCCGCACTCTATCATTAGGATTCTGCCCTATGTTAAAATGAACTATTCCGTGATTTGTCTGTCATTAACTGTTGGATAACAAGTGTGATTTTCAGCAACTATTATCCAACATTGAAGCTCCTTCGCATTTTCTCAATAATCCTTTTCTTCCTCTTGGATCTTGATCTACATGTGGCTGTTATCTGATGTTATGAGCAGATTTCAGCACATAGCTCAATTTAATTTCATGTTTCCTCTGCTGCAAATTTGATATCACATTTTGAAGTAAGCTTTTTTGTTTCAAATCTAACTCTCAAATAGTGACTTGGATCGCAAGAGTCTCTGAGAAGTGAGCCTGTGTGGCTGCTCTCACATGTAACAGCCCATCCTTAGTTTTTAGTGGTTAGTTTCATGTTTTGTGAAACAACCAGTTACTCGAAAAGCTTAAGCTGCCAAAGTGAATATTCTGCAAAATTCAACATGGGTGTGGGTTTGATTTTTATACTTGTTATGTTTCTTATGAATCTTGATCTGTTACTTTGATGAGTAAAATGATTGGAGCTAACATTAGATGTTTTATTCGATCTTGCAGAGACGTACTAGGGAGGCAATGGATGGTTGTGCCATATTTTGGAAAGAGAATTTGTAAGTATTTTTGCTTGTGCTTCATCTTCTCTCACATTAAATAGTAATGTGCTATTCTGGTTCAGTTAGATTTCTGACTCGTGACTTCATTGTCCTAGGTTTTGCTTGCTGGAGGGAGAGAGCATTGAGTTTAAGGGGTTTGGTCTCCGTGATAATGTGGCCCCCAACTCTTTGTATTTGAGGTAGCCATGTATAAATTGATGCTTTGATTCCAATTTAACGAAACCTTTAATTTCTTTGTTACAGGACTTCTATCATTAGTATTTAGAACGTATGTCACATGAAAAAATTCATTCAATGAATACATTTCCTGTGCATCTGATCTTTTCTCATTTCCTCACAACAAGCAAAATCAGAAGAACAGGGATGGTGGTTTTCATTTGAATTCCTCCATTGGCTCTTGATATTCAATTTTACAATATTTTCTGTTCTTATAATCTACGCAACTCAACTCAACTAAGCCTTTGTCCCAAACTATTTGGGGTCGGTAAATGAATGCTTTAGAAAATTTTCATGAGTATCTGTTCTTATAATGAAGGTGAAGTACTAACAAAGAAAAAGGATATTTTCAGGGATAGGTACTCTTAACAAATGCTGACTGTATTGACATCAGATTTTCATTTAATATGTTATTTCTATACGAAATTATGATTTATGAAGCCATCTTACCTAAGACCTCTGCATTTCAGATTCTCGACGTGCACCGGGACTGATGAAGAGGTGAAGATTGCATCCGGTAATTCAGAATGCACAAAACTTGAGCATCCTTTGAAGCTCTACAGCTCTTATGCGAGTGTCAAGGTTACTCTCTTTCCTTGTATCTAGTGGTTCTTGTGCGTAGTGTCTGAAATGGATGTTATTGAACTATTTTATGTTAATTTTGGACGGGGGAACACAAGAACTAGAGGTTTTCAGGTTGTCGATCTCTCATGTATGGAGACATTTCATTATGCTAGTATAGGTGTGTATACAGGTTCTATTAATAAAATTTGTGGATGTAGTTACTTGTACTTGTCAACAGGTTGTGCATAATGTAATGGTTGTTTATCCAAACAAGTTGTGAATGTGGATATATTTATGTGATTGTTTGTATTAAAATGTAAACAGGTGTACACCAGATTAACACATGTGCTGTAGTGTAAATGTACCAAAATTTAGGGAGAATTAAACAATCAGTCATTTCATTAATATCATAATCTGATAAGTTTCCCTTGTTGATTCTATGAGTCGTTCATGATAAGCTTGTGGTAGAGATGGATTAATGCCATTGATTTTATAACTTCTATTTATTTTATTTTAGATTCAAGATGTTGATGAAAGTAGTTTACAAGATCAAAGAGGAAGCATGACTTCCTTGTGCTCGCTTGATACAGGTTACAGGTTGTATCTTCATTTGATGGACATATTCAAAATAAAGGGATTTTTAAAAAAAAAAAAAATTTCTATATTTACCGACGGTCCTGACCGTCGGTGTTTTCAACAATAATCACCGACGCTCCAAAAACGTCGCTGAATAGTATATTCACCAATGGTCAGTAACCGTCGGTGTATTTACCAACGCTCCAAAAACGATGGCAAATATACATATCCAAAGGCCACTTGGGAATTAACGACGGTCACAACCGTCGGTGTAATATTATATACACCGACGGTTTCTTAAACCGTCGGCGATTACCTTAACAGCAACGTTTGATTTTGATTTATAACGACGTTCATAAACGCCGGTATAAATAGTATCACCGACGTTTTTAAATAAACGTCGGTATATACATTTAGCCACGGTAGCATCAGTGACGTTCACTAAAAGTGTCGGTGTAAGTTACACCGACATTCATTGGTATATACACCGACGGTCATGACCGTCGGTGAAACTCATTTTTCTTGTAGTGCCCGCAGGTTCGTGCACCTCTCTCCGGTATCCTCTAAACCACTGCTTACACTGTATAAACAACTTATAAACACTCTAAACAACTGTTTAACCTATATAAACCACTTGTAAATACTCTAAACCACTGCTTACCCCTATATAAACCAGTGCTTACAATGTATAAACAACTTATAAACACTCTAAACCACCATTTACCCTTTATGAACCACTTGTAAAAACTCTAAATCACTGCTTACCCCTATATAAACCACTTACAAACACTATAAACCATTGCTTACACTGTATAAACAACTTATAAACACTCTAAACCACTGTTAAGCCTATATAAACCACTTATAAACACTATAAACCACTGTTAGGCTTATATAAACAACTTATAAACACTCTAAACCGCTGCTAGGCTTACATGGACCACTTATAAACACTCTTACCCAGTGCTTACACTGTATAAACAACTTATAAACACTCTAAACAACTGTTTACCCTATATAAATCACTTGTAAATACTCTAAACTACTGCTTACCCCTATATAAACCACTGCTTATACTGTATAAAAAACTTATAAACACTCTAAACGACTGTTAAGCCTATATAAACCAGTTATAAACAATCTAAACCACTGTTAGGCTTATATAAACAACTTATAAACACTCTAAACCATTATTTACCATATATTATACACTTATAAATCCTCTAAACCACTGCTACGATTATATAAAATACTTATGAACGCTGTAAACCACTATTTACCCTGTATAAACACTCTAAACCACTGATAAGCCTATATAAACTACTTATAAACACTCTAAACCACTGATAGGCTTAGATAAACCACTGTTTACCTTATATAAACGAGTTGTAAACACTCTAAACCACTGATAAGTCTATATAAACCACTTATAAACACTATAAACTACTTCTTACCCTGTATAAACCATGTATAAACACTATAAACCACTAATAAGCCAATATAAACCACTTATAAACACTCTAAACCACTGATAGTCTTAGATAAACTACTCTTTACCTTATATAAACGAGTTGTAAACACTCTAAACCACTGATAAGCCTATATAAACCACTTATAAACACTATAAACTACTTCTTACCCTGTATAAACCATGTATAAACACTCTAAACCACTGATAAGCCTATATAAACCACTTATAAACACTCTAAATCACTGATAGGCTTACATAAACCACTGTTTACCATATATAAACCAGTTGTAAACACTCTAAACCACTGATAAGCCTGTATAAACCACTTATAAAAACTATAAACTACTACTTACCCTGTATAAATCACTTATAAACACTTTAAACCATTGTTAATCCTTATAAACCAATTGTAAATACTCTAAACCACTGGTAAGCCTTAATAAACCACTACTTATGATTATAAACAACCACTGAGGATTCTTAACCAAAGAAGCTATATAAACCACTTATAAATACCCACTTCAGTAGTGGTTTATCATAGTGAAATAGTAGTTTAACTTAAGAAATTAGTGGTTTACAGTGAAATAACAATGATTATAAAGTGAAAAACAGTAGTTTAACATGGAAAACTTTCATTCAAGTTTATAAACATGCCTTATAATTGAAAGAGAAGGGAGAGGGCTAGAAATATACACATTTCCATTGAATGGAGGCTTTGTACAATGGAATGGTGGTTTCTACTGAAGATTTTTGCGATTTCGGAATCTAATAACGTTTTTTTGCAATAGTTGTTGTAAATGGAGGCGTTTTCCAATGCAATGAAGGGTTAGGGAGGCTTTGACATCTAAAAATGAGGTTTTCAGCAATAGAATGGAGCTTTTGGTATCTAACAATGGAGGTTTTTGGGTTTCAAAAATGGAGGTTTTTGGGTTTTTCATACGTACGTAGGTGGGAGGAAGAAGAAGAAGAGAGAAAAAGGTGGGTTTTGGGATTTGTATTCTAAATGTAATCATTTCAAAAATGTGATTTTATAGGGAGAGAGAGAGAGAGAGAGAGAGAGAGAGAGAGAGAGAGAGAGAGAGAGAATCAAGGGCATTTTAGTCATATGCACTCTTGATTGGTGATTTACAAAACACCCCTCTTCAAATGTCATAGTCAGTAGAAACCCCTTCTATTTGGTCATTTTCCCTATTTCTAATTTATTAAAATTTCATGTTGTGATAGTGCCGAATTTCTTTTGGAGAAGGTGGCTGATTGGAGCTATTTTTTGGGTACCATTTATTTACATTGCAGCCCATCACATGGACGGATTAGATTATCCCATGGAAATAATTGAGTGGGGCGCAACCAATTCAGATTGCAGCCCATAAATCGAACGGTTTGGATCGTTCTAGGGAGATGATTAGGGGGGCGTGGCTGATTGTGCATCATGGCCCATTAAATGAACGGTTTAGATTGTTCTATGAAAATGGTTTTGGGGCGCTACCTAATTACAGTGTCGCCCATCAAATGAAGGGCTAAGATTTATCCCATGGAAATGATTTTTGGGCACAACCAATTTACACCATGGCCCGTCAAAGTGAATGGTTTAGATCAGCCTATGGAAACTGTTTTGGATGTATAACCAATTTACACCATGGCCCATTTAAATGAATAGTTCGGTTCAACCTATCGCAGCAAGTTGCGGGACACGCCCAATTTTATATTGTGGTCCTCTGATTGGACGATTTGGATCACCTTATAAAGATGATTTATGGGGTGCAAGTCATGTAGATTGTAGCCCATCCAATGGACTGTTCGGATCATTCTATGGCGATGGGTTGTGGGTGCACGGCCATTGTACGCTACAACCTATTCAATGGACAGTGAGGATCATCTAATGGAGGTAGTATTGGAGGAACAACCCATTTATACTGTGGCCTATAGAATGGACAGGTTGGATCACCTCATAAGTTGGCCATGCACATCACCTAATTCTCTCTCTCTCTCTCCTCCCACTCACTACCTTTCTCTCACTATTCATATTAGAATGGGTAGCTTTGAAAAAAATGGCCGAATACATCAAATCTAATACAGTAAGCTGGGATGAAAAGAGAAGAGTTTTTTCGATATTTTTGAAAATTACGTGAGAATTACACCTTACATATTTTGACTTTTTTGAACAAATGCACCCATTCAACTCATGTAATTTCAATCCTACCTCCCTCCTTTATGCTTTTAACAAAGGCACCCATTGAATCATATAATTGCAATCCTACCCTTCCTTTATGCTTTTAACAAAGGCACCCATTAAAGCCGTATAATTTCGATCTTACCCCCCTCATTTATGGTTTTTTAATTAAAAAACTATAGGGTGATCTTGACCATCCGATTTAAGATAAGAGGAATTATGGAAACATCTATAGATTTGAGGGCTAGGATCAGCCTATGGAAATGATTTTTGGGGCACAATCTATTTATGTTGTGTTCCATCACATGGACGGTTTGGATCAACCTATGACGTGGTCCGTACATTCTTTGTCGATCACATGAGAATTACACGTCACATTTTTTGACTTTTTTGAACAAATGCACCCATTCAACTCACGTCACATTTTTTGACTTTTTTCAACAAATGCACCCATTCAACTCATATAATTTCAATCCTACCCCCCCTATGCTTTTAACAAAGGCACCCATTAAATCATATAATTTCAATCCTACCCCCTCCTTTATGCTTTTAACAAAGGCACCCATTAAAGCCATATAATTTCGATCTTACCCCCCTCCTTTACGGTTTTTTAATTAAAAACCTATAGGGTGATCTTGACCATCCGATTTAAGATAAGAGGAATTATGGAAACATCTATAGATTGGAGGGCTAGGATCGGCCTATGGAAATGATTTTTGGGGCATAACCTATTTATGTTGTGTTCCATCACATGGACGGTTTGGATCAACCTATGACGTGGTCCGTTGGTTTTTTAATAAAAAATCTATAGGGTGATCTTAACCATCCGATTTAAGAGGAATTATGGAAACATCTATAGATTGGAGGGCTAGGATCAGCCTATAGAAATGATTTTTGGGGCACAACCTATTTATGTTGTGTTCCATCACATGGACGGTTTGGATCAACCTAAGACGTGGTCCGTACAGTTCTTTGTCGGCCCGTGCATCGCACGGGTTTTTTACTAGTTACTTATATTCAAATAAAAGTGGGGCCCATGAATGCATATGAATTCACATGTATGGAGAGTGAAGAGTCGGTCAACATAGAAGTCATTGGGTTCATTTCCTAAATAGCAACATAAAGAGGGGAAATATTTAGACCTGGCAAACGGGTGGGTCGGGCCGGGTCAACCCGCGGGTGATGCGGGTGCGGGTCCACGGGTCGGGTGAGAAAATGACCCGCATTTTGGCGGGTCAAAATTTACGTGACCCGCGCGGCCGCGGGTGGGCCGGGTCAACCCGCCGGTCACCCGCAAATATGCCGCAAAGGGATTGTAATAATTATTTTGATTTGACAGCCTCTATTTTTCCCGTAATTGTCATAACCTCATATGTGATTTTGTATTTTTTTCGTAATTTTAAAATTTTATAATCCTTTCTAGGTAATTTTTCATTCAAAACTTTATAATTTAGCTAATTTACTTTTTGTGGTGTAATGATTACTTTTTTACATTTTCTAGGAACATTTTAGCAACATTTGGATGCGCGCATCTTTGCATACACAAAGGCCACTTGCCGAGAAATTGCCAAAGGAGAAGCTTGATAGCAAATTCTAATAAAATAAAAACCACATTTAAATGTTATCAACACTACTGGGCACTCTCACTTTATGTATGGCCCACACCATAGGATGATCCAAACCGTCCATTAGTTGGGCCATAGCCTAAATAGGTTATGCTCCAAAAATCATTTCCATAGGATGATCCTATCCCTCCAATCTGAATGTTAGAGGGTTGATCCTAACCCTCTATAGATCGGAGGGTTAGAATCAACCGATGGAAATAACTTTGGGGCATAACCTATTTAGGGTATGGCCCATCTAATGGACGGTTTGGAACTTTGGATAATCCTACGGTGCAGGACATACCGTACTTTTTATAAAGTGAGGAGTTACTCATAAAAAACAAACAGCAGTGATGATAACATTCTCAAAAAGATTAAAAAATACAGTAAAAATGCGGGTGCCCGCGGGTTGACCCGACCCGACCCGTGTTTTTGCGGGTTGGGTCACCCGCGGGTTGGTTTTTGACGGGTCACGGAAACTTAGACCCGTGCCCGCAAATTTGCGGGTGCGGGTTGGGTCACCCGCGGGTTGGTTTTTGACGGGTCACGGAAACTTAGACCCGTGCCCGCAAATTTGCGGGTGGGCCGGGTCGACCCGCGGGCACGGGTCACTTTTGCCAGGTCTAGAAATATTCATGGCTTTGTGGTAGGACCCACTATTTGGGTTTATTTTGGGAATTCTAAATGAATTAAGCTTTAGTGTTAATCATAAAAGAGCAAAATTTTTGGATTTTTTATCTTTATCCGAACTCTGGGAATTTGTGTGGGTAGAGGACTCAATGATGAAATCCTTACTATTCTAAAGGCCTAAACCAACGAAAGTTCGTCAACCATCTTTTATGGAAATTCCATCTACGTCCTACACTTTGTTTCAGAAAACTTTCCAAATAAGTCAGATTTTACTAAGGCATTCTTGTCATTTCCGCCTCTTGCTTTGCCCCTCCATATCAGTCCAAAATTCTCACCAGCTGTTCCCCGTATGTGTACATATGTTGCAAAACAAGGAAGAAATCCAACATGCATGTTTTCCTCATCGTCGTCACCGTCTGCCTCGCCAATCTCCTTCTATCACCGCACCTCTTCTCCTCTGAAACACGACATCGCTGCTTGCCTCAATCTGCTCTTTTCTCCCTGAAGACACTACTACATGTTTCTTCGTAACGCCACCATCTGTCGCTGCAAATCTGTTCTTATCATCCAAGACTCTACTTCTTATTTTCTGTTTCGTTTAAATCTTGCTCGAGACAATGGCTTCTCGCTCACACCGAAGCTTTATGCCATGTACTCTTCTTCTTCTTCTTTTTCCCTCTTTCTTTCTCTCCTCTTGTTCTCTTCAGCCTAGGGTTTGTTCATATTACCAATATGATTAATTTTTTCTAAGCCTGGGTTTTCTTCTCTTCCCACATGTCCCTTTTCGATTACAGGAAAAACATTTCTGGTAGAAATTGGGTTTTTTTCACTGTTTTTTTAAACTGATTTTTCCCTCCTCCCATCGGCCCTGTTTCGATTGCAATAAATTGGGTTATTTTCCTCTTCCCATATGGCCAATTTCCATTGGAACAAAAACTTTATGATGGAAATGTTGGGTTTTCTTCTCTTCCCACTGGCCCCTTTCGATTGCAATGGCATGAGAATTAATTCTGGAAATGCTATTGATCGATGGTAGTGATACCCCTTGTCATTTACATCAAAGGATTTCCCACGGAAAAGTCTACAACATGTCTTGATCATAAGTAACACTACTGAGTTGATGGAATAATATTCTAAAAGGGCAACCAATTTCTGTTTATATGGGGCGTGGGAAGTGGAAACTAAAAAAACAAAATGTAGCTAATAAGCTTATTCACAATCTGGAATTGTGATATTACAAAGTAGGCACAACACCCAGTGTAAGATTCCTATGTATATAGTTTATATGGTATGCTGGTGATCTGTTTGTACTATTATGTTTTTAACTAGCATCTTGAATACTGCCAATGATTTTTATGTTGCAATGCTATCATTGAAGTTGTCCGTTTAAACTGCTTATTTTACCTTTTTCTTGAACATTTGGGTCCACAGACTATGCAGTCTATTGGGTTTCTTACTCCAGCTTTCTTTCTACATCAGTTGAGCCATATCTACTATTCCGCAATGGCAGTATTAGGCATAGCATGCAGTCAGGTTTGTGTTCTACACAACCTTTTAACAGGTGTTATGGATTCATACATTGTGATTCCTTGTTCATTCCAATTTTTCTCATTTCTTTTATAGCTTTCTATGTCAATCATTAGTTTGCAAATTTATTAGGCAATTGCTATTGGCACTACCTTGTTTTGATAATTGCTCTAACTCACCTTGTCTTTTCCTTTTTAATTGGTTCCTTACAAATTTTCTAAGAATTAATATACTTTGATGATGATATCCTGAGACATTAGAGATGTTGCTAATAAATCCTAGGCAATAGAATATTTCATTTATAATTGGGGAAAACCAATTACTCCCTTTACCATTTTGAAGAATAGCAGTAAAATCGATACTAGAAGAAAAGTTGTATAAAGTGGTAATGGAAGAAAGCAATTTTAGTGCAAATAAGGACTGTGAAATTCTCTTCTCAATTAGGGCATCTTTACTTTAATGCTATTAAAAAAACTATGGGTTCCGGATGCATTTCTGTAATGCTATTCAGAAAAAAATAGGGCATCTTTACTTTCTAATGTTAAAAAGGAGGCATGATTTCATCTAGGTTATTTGCTTTGATAAATAACAATTGCTTTCCAAACATTGAGATACGGTGAATTATTCTTACCTGGTTTTGCACCTTTTAATTGAGAGAGACAGAGCACATGTGTGGAATTTTGTGCTTAATTGCATCCATGCTAATTCTTTACATTAACTTCCTTCACTTTCACTTTGATTGAATTTTAGTAATACTTTTCATAACCATATAATGTTCCATTTACTGTTTTCCAGCATAAATAAAATTACATAATTTTCTTTTTTCCATGTATGTTTTTTTAATGGGATTTTCCAAATATGTTTTCTTTCCACTTAATGTTCATTCTACTAATTAATAAATTGTTCTTTAATACCTGTAACGATATTCATGTTGTACCTGTAATGTTATGATATTGTTCATAAATTATAGTTTGTTATTTTCTAATCTTCTTTTGCAAGATCACTGACCCTGATCAAAAGATCAACCAGGTGAAAAAGATATAGGTAATGGAAAATATTAACTAACTTGGAGCAGTCCCCTCTTTCTATTGAGTAAGTTGAGAATCAAGACCCATCAAAGTACATGTTGTGATGCCCCTTGTTAGATTGGCCCACCTTATGACCCCTTTTTATTGATTTTATTTACAAAAAGAAACTTCTGACACAGACAACAAATGGTCATGCGCTTCTTTAACCAACACAAGGACTACCAGACCGATGGTTCAAATCAATTGAAAGCATAGTTAGCAAAACGGAAAACGGCATTTTATCAGTGTGCCGTTTAATACTCCATTTAAAACTTTTACAATGAAAAAACTCTGTTTTTTGAGGCAAACGTTTTACATGTTTTTTCGGCGAACCTTCCAATTTTACCCCCACTATATTTTGTAAATGACAAAATTTTAAACTCATTTTCTTGTGTTTCCATTTTTTTACTATGTTTTTTTTGAACCGATACTGTATTAAACTCTAATTTTTGTTGTCCCGTTTTTTTTTTTTTTTTGGCCGAATCACGTTTTGCTAACTATGATTGAAAGTGAGACACATTGTACCATAGTGGGCTTGCCTCATTAAATTCAATTGGTAACAGATGATCAACGATCCAGACACAGGACTGACCGAGTATTTGGGTCTGTGCCCAATGTTGTAATGTTTGTAGTTGCAGTGATGCCATCTACGAGATAAGGAGAGTATGAATGCATTGTTTATGATCTGCAAAGCTATCCCAGAGATAGCTTTTCAGAATTGATGGGGATTGGGCAATGACATGTCTGGCATTATTAGCATTTGTTGTTTGTTTGGAATAGTGGGTTTCGTCTGGAAAGTAGATATCCAATCAGTTCTTTGATCAAATGCTAAATAGTTTTTTGCGGATACTGGTTTTCTTCCAATGATGGTTTTCTATTTAAATCGATAGTTTTCATCTGGTTTAGGGTGTAGTATGCGTATTCCTTGCCGTTTATTCACCATTTCTTGCCGTATGGAGTCTTTCTTTGTCGATATTTTGTTCATGATTGATTACCTAAAGGTTTTTGGTACTTGGATCTTTGTTTATTTATAATTAGCCATGCTCAATGATTGTTCTTTCTCAAGTTGCTCATTCATATAGTCATTTACTGCAAGTTTCTTCATGCTTATTGATCATTGTGAGTTTCTCTTTATGATGTACTATTCTCTGTGGTATTTTCTGTCCAAATTTTGGTGATAACTGGTTATCCGGGTTTTTTGGGCTATGTGGGCCTTCTTTACTTATGATTATCTAAGCATGCCGACTATTCTTGGTCAAGTTTCTCATTTGCTTCCTAATTTGCTGGTTCCTTTGTTGTATTGTTCATAATCCATGCCCGTTTTAATTTTTACTTGTATTTACTAACCTTTAAGTGGAAACCTATAAATGGTTCATAAATAAACTGCACAATGCTGTGTCTGGATTTACACCGCGGCAGGATTAGAGAACTCTATATTTTGTTTATTTGTGTATCTCTTTGAGGATTTCTATATTTTCTTTTTTATCTCAATAGTCTTTCATTAATGCTATCGAGTTCTTTTAATCCATTTATTTTACTCTAAAGCATAGTCATAGAGACGTTGTGTAGATCATACTATTGCTTCAGTTATTAATTTTTTTGAGAAAGTATTTCTTCAGTTATCGGTGATGTTTAAATTTTGTGTTTGACTGATTGATTCACTTGGAAAAAATATTGGTTAATTGTTATGTGGAATTAATTTGTCCAATCCGCTTCGATGGTGGATAGTAGGAATTGTTGGGTGCTTCATGAGTTATGGTTACTTTCGTAGCTTTACGCCTGCTTCCAATGCCTTGCAATTTGACAGAAGAAATACTAAAAGAGCAGAAAACATAAAATTGAACTCAGCCAAGATTTAAATTATTAACCTCTTGAGTTGGATGGAAGACCACACACAGCCAGCAGATACAAATATTGTTGTATACATTTTGGAAGCTAATATGAAAAAAGTTTCTGGCTGCAGCCTCTTTCTCATATAATTATAAATTTATACCCAACGATCCACTTCAGGGTCTTTTCCCATTTGAACTTTTTTAAAAATGATGCAAAAATACATATGTTAAAATGCCATTACGGATGATGAATAAGATCCTTAGTATGAGCAATCTGTTGAGGCTTTTTTCTCTTCTCTCAAACTCTATTGATGTCAGTGGTAGAAAAATTGACCTCATCAGACTCTATTTGCCTGGGCCACTTTATACAAGAAAGGAAGAAGCATATGGAATTAGAAGTGAATTTAGTCATGTACATGTTTGATTTTTTCAATTACCATGTTCCATTGTAGTTCATTACCTTTCCCCTTTTCAAACCTAGCCTAGAACACTAGGTTTGAAAAGGATAGAACATTTTACACCTTTAGTTTGAATAATTTCAGCACCTTCATTATTGTTTTGCCCTTTTATTACCATGGATGTAATGCCATATGTATTGTTTATTTGCTGTAAATGAAGTACCCATTTCTCTATAACTTTTCTTCTCACTATATTCCTTCTGTTAGGAAGATTTTTTTTTAATCTTTTACTTAGCTTGAATTCCTTACCACTTGCCATATTTGAGTGCTCATTGTTATGTTTTTTTTATATAGGTAAGCTGGGATCGAACCTGCGACCTCAAGGTTGAGATACAAAGCCTCAACCATTGAGCTACAGGCCCAAACCCTCATTGTTAAGATTTGTTCAAGAACAGTACCATAGATCACTTCAGTATCATAAGTGCATATGAAAGATCCATTCTAGCTAACCCTCGGTATGAATAGCTCGTACAGCGGATTAGCAATCCGTTGCTTTAGTCCACTCAGCACATCATCTGCTATTGTATCTGGTTGGAAAACTGGATTTTGCCCAACTCACATTACTTTTAATACATACATTAGTTTAAGGGATTCTCATATTTTCTCCTATGAATTGCTCAAGTTTTTCGTGTATTTTAATTCCAATTGATGCTTTCACTCCTACATCTTCATTTGTGCCAAAACTACTGCTATGAGAATTTCCATTCATGCAATCCTTAGTTTTATACTTTTCCTTATTGGGAGAAATCGGAATCAGATCAGTGACTTGAGAAAATCTACACTACTCTAATAAAAGGTTATAAGTTCGGTCTAAATGTTAGCAACCCTCAAAGATGAGGAAACAGAAATAAGATATTTTATCTTTCATATGGCTTTTATGAAGTAATTGACTTGGAATGCACAACATAGAATTACAAGTCATTTTCAGGTTTAAGTTGTTAGAACTATCAAAATCTTGAGGTGAAAACCCAAGCTGGAGTTTAAGTTGTTTAAATGTCGTTAAATAGGTTATTGTAGTCCTTTGCATAAAGCACGTGGAAATCATCTTTAATTGAAGTTTGGGAGTATGATTTATGTTTCTTCCCTGTTTTTTAATAACTTACAACAGGTTCTTTGCTCCAATAACTTTAGATTAACTTCATTTTTTTATCCTTTTTTGGTTTCATTGATTGATGGGATTGCTCTCATTGGTGTGGTTTGGAAAGGCCATTTATTTTATTTTTGAAATGGAAAGGCCATTTATCATGACAAAACTTCGTTTTAAATGTTGAGCTTCTCTTTTTAATTCAACTTAGTTTTATTGGGATGAAAGGAGCACTTGAAAAGCATCTTTAATGAAGATCCTTTGTTGCAATTTCTGTGGGTTCTCTATTTTTCATAGCTCATTGCAGTCCATTGTATACGAGCACATGGAATAAATGTTTAATAAAGGTTTTTGAGCACAACCTTTGTAATTTCTAAATGTTTTAAGAGCTCGCCGGATTCGTTTGCATATGAGCAAGCAGAAAGCATTTCTTATCAAGATTTTCACGGGAAACTTTTGGCGTTTATTTCCTTTTTTGTATCTTCACATCTTTGCATAAGAGCACTTAGAAAGCATGCTTAATGAAGTTTCTGAGGTGTAGTTTCTGCTGTCTCTGATTTTTATTACCTCACTGCATTTGTGGGTTTTGGGGGCATGCTAATAATTATCCAGAGAGATGATACAATCCTTTGTGAAATGATATCTCCACCACTTTTCCAGTATTTCCACCCCTCTTGTTTGTTTTATCCTCCCAAAAGCCCAGAGAAAATTAATTTGATTTTCAACAATTTGTCATCCCCATTATTTAGAATCTTTTTGAAGCACTGCGTTAATTTAGCATTCCCATATTGGAATTAATGAGCTATTCTTATGTGAAATGTCATATTGTGAGAATTAATGAGCTATTTTTATGTGAAATGCTATATTCTGAGCTCATGCTACAACTTACATTTATAAATTATGATATAATCTAATTGTTTTGGAATTACATATTGTAATCTTTGTTGTTTCCCAGGAAAAGAGGGGTGAAAAAGAAAGTTTTGAAGGTCATGGGAAAAGGTAAATATTCAGCTTTACACATATGTTCAATTTCATTTTTTTTTTCATATTCATATTCAATTGCATATTACATTTTAATCTCTCTTGCTTACTTTGACAAGTCTACATGAAAACACAGTTTTCATGCTGTTTGGCATCATCAATACATTCGTGGAAGTTCATACGTGAAAGGAATGGGATATAGATAGTGAAAGGTTGTGTTCCATATTGTAATTTCTTGGTTGCTTTGACAGGTCTATGGAGAAGACAGATGAAATCCATTTGGCATCAAAAGGGAAGTATGAATAATTTGAGCCCTTCTAGGAAAATATTCAGCTGGTTCGGAATATTGATTATAGATGGAAAACATAAACTCTGAGATAATGCAAACATTTCATATGTGAAAGAACACCAGCATCTGGTGGGAACGAAAGCAACTCTAAGGATACTGCAGAACAGTTGGTTTCTGAACTTGGCCCACAAATTAAAGGATTTCCAAGAATGCTAGAAAAAAGGGAAAGGGGGAAAAAATTTCAATAACCAAGTAGCAGTTAAAAATAGTACCACACATATGGTAAAAATAAAATAAAAAGAAAGGATTTGCTTACTTGAAAGTTCTAGCAGATATTTTCGGCAAGGATTCACTCAGATTATTGAAAGAGAGATCTCTGCAAGTAATTTAGGCTTAGAAACTTCAGAAACTTCTTTGTATTATCTTTGTTCCTTCAGGACCACCTCGGTTCTGTTTTTACATATATATATATATATATATATATATATATATATATATATATTCTGTTGCCCTTTTCAAAAAAAAAATTAGGCTTAGAAACTTCAGAAGCTTATTGACCATCGGACAAAACAAATAAATTCACAGGTTCAATGACAGAACTAGAATTAAAGAAGAGATAAAGAAATAGAGACATACACAAGAGTGAGACCTTTGATGCTGGACAGAGAATCGGGGTAGGGTCCAATAAGATTGTTGTTATTCAATCGCCTGACTTGTTCATAAGCAAAAACAGAAGGGACTAGTTAGCTTCATTGAACATTAAAATCGATGAAAACTCCCATGCACATCAACAAGAATTGCTCCATTCATTTGCCAAGCATTTGACAGAGACCAAGTTTACAGGGAAATTAGCTTAGGGCCCGTTTGGATGCCGAGGAGAGTTTGATTTGGACTTCTCACATTTACAGCCCTTTTTGCGTTGACATTTGGATCCCAATCAAATCCTTGAATTTCCAATTCAGCGTCTGACACAAGTCACTCAGGTCCTGGGGCAGCTGTTCCGAAGAGAATTGCTTCTTTCTCTACCAGTGAGCTTGTAGGCTTTATGATCTTCCAGGCAAGCAATGCACCATGAGGGTAGTGGGAGTGTTACACACATTGATAATTTTTGGTACTTAAGCTTTCTGATCCATTGTTCTTTAACTGTTTATGAATTCTATTAATGGCAAAGCTCTGCTTGTAATTTCCTTGCTTCTCATCTCTTTAGTTGTAAAATATTCCGAGTAATTGAAGTTCTTGAAAAAAACTCAAGTTGATTGGTTTCCTATTTAGTATTTATATAATTCCTTTTTTAAAAAAATGGGTTTTAAATTTTTGTGGTCTTGTGTATTTTTTTATGGTTAGACGGTTAGTGTAACAACACAATTTAGTATTTATCATTCAATTAATTAAAGAGGAGTGATAAATCGACCCCCATATATCTTAAATCGACTCCCCATGTGTCTTTCTCTCGTCTCTGGGTTAGAGAGAGAGAAGAGAGAGAAAGAGACCCATGAGGGGTCGGTTTAAGATATTTGGGAGTCCATTTATCACTGCCCGTAATTAAATTGTCATTCAAATACTAATCATCCCGAAAGAATTTGAATGGAGAACATCTAATTCTGACCATTAAGTCAGAAATCTCTTTCTAACAAACTTGGGTAACTGCAACATCATTTTTCATGGAAAACATCCCAACTTAAAAAACAACCTAGAAAAGATCAACCTAGAAAAGATCATAGCATCATCCAAATTCCAACCAACCAAGCCAGACGAAATATAAAGCTATGTTGAAGAACGAAACAAAACACCGTCTTAATTGTTATACCCTAAACAATTTCTCCAATCTAATTAATTTTTTTCGTCCCATGTGAAATCCAAAGAAAAGTTACATGTTGAAAGTCATGGAAAACCAGAAACTAGGCCTACATAGAGAATCCACAAAAAACCTCTTCTCAAAATACGCTTTCTGGTTTTGTTTATCTTATTCGATTTCATCGTTTTACTTCAAAAGATGCATTTATTTTAGTTGAGCTATTTAGATTCAACGAGGTAAATATGGTTCGTCCTATTTACGGACTCCCAAAAGATGTATTTACTTTAGTCATGTTTTGTATGCTGTTTATTAGTTCTCTAATCTAGATTATGACCTTTCAAGGTGATAAAGATTGTTGGATGACACGGGTAAAAGTCACAGTTGAGCTGAAGATGTGAAAACATTTGGAGCAGATGCTGCAGTCATTGCACATCCATTGGTCATTGCTGTCTCTCTTTGGAGTTTTAAAAGCCAACTCCTAAAAGTTTGATCCAATAAGTCCTGAATGGAAAGAAGCAGTAGTCGTAGAGCTTGCAATTGGAATTGAGAAGAAGATTGATCCAATGTAGTTCTTAAATCTTCACAAGGCGACTGGCCATCTCGTTTTTGTTGGCCGGCTAACCCGGTGTCTATGTTGTAAAATAAACATGTTCCTGCACTTGTATGTTGTAAAATTCCTCAGTCTCACGTGCAACGCACGTGCCCTTTTCCTAGTTTATAAAAACTCCCAAGTATCATAAAAAAGGCAAAACAACAGTCCAAGATCACTTGTTTTGGAGTCTTGCTAAAACTCTTTCCTCAATCCAACTTCTCTTTCCACAAAAATAGTTTTGGATGACTCCCTCTTACTCTCTCATTTATCCACCAACATGGATTGATCCACACCATCCATTTGTTGACAGCCACAACCTCTCTCTCCCAACCGACGACCTCTCTGTCCCAACCGACGCTCCCTCTTCCCACATTTTTAGCCGCCCCCTTTGGTTCTCCCCTAATTCGTTGCTCTCTCTCTCTCTCTCTCTCTCTCTCTCTCTCTCTCTCTCTCTCTCTCTCTCTCTCTCTCTCCCCTATGAGGCAACAGACTCCCACTCTCTATCTCTATCCCCAACCATTTTCCCCTCCATTTCTCTTTCCATCTCAATCTTCTCCACCTCACTCATACTACATGGCGCCATCCTGACCCCCCTTTTTATTAGTGACTTCATCTCACCTCCCTTGCCTTGCTAACCTCTCATCTTATCCCTCATCCACCTCAACCATCATCCATATCTTTTCCAAACTAACCCAAGAGTCCAAGGAAGAGAGGGAACTCGATGACTCCCTCTATAAATGCCTAACATTCTCCACCCCCACGTTTACCCCTTCTCTCCATGCCCATCCATCCCATAGACTAACCTTTACTAGACCCATGTCCTCCATCTTATCCCATAGCCTAATTAACACCATCTGACCCCAATATTTATCCCATCTCATACCCTATCACCCAAAGCTCGTGGCACGGCCAGGTTTTCACAGTTCGGAAAGAAGCCCTTTGGGGGAATTTTGTAAAAAGATAATCGATTCTATTGGAGGAGTGTTAGGCCTAAAATTGGTAATAGATACGGCAGTGACGAATTCATGGTTCACCTGCTCTTGGCAGATTACCAAACTACCCCTGGGCAAGTGCCGAATTCATGGTGGGCCCTTTAAGGGCCACGTGTCGGCAGCTAATTGGTCGTTCCTTTTCATACCCCATCAGTTTGCCCCCCAGTTCTCCAAGTCATTGTGGTGATTTGGGGAAGTAGAAGGCTGTGCTCCGGAGCGACTGGAAATATGAAGTGAAATGATTTGTCTGGCCGAGCCATCTGGGAAGGCCTGAGACGGCCAGAAACTTGGAATGAACTCTGTCCGGCCAAGCCATCGGGGCGGCCAGGGACGGGCAGAAACTCGGAGTGAAATCTGTCCGGCCAAGCCATCTGGGTGGCCTGGGACGAGCAGAAACTTGGAGTGAAATCTATCCGGCCAAGCCATCTGGGCGGCCAGGAACGACTAGAGGTTGAAGCGTAAAATCTGTCCGGCCAAGCCGTCTGTCCGGCTTCGGACGACCAGAAGTTGAAGTGTAAAATCTGTCCGGCCAAGCCGTCTGTTTGGCCTGGGACGGCCAGAGGTTGAAGCATAAAATCTATCCTGCTTGAAGTGCAAAAATCTGTCCGGCCAGGCCGTACAGATTTTTATCTTTTAGCGAACGCGTCATATTCTGTCCGGCTTGGGCCGGGTAGATTTTTGTCATTTTGCGGACGTGTCATATTCTGTCCAGCTTGGGACGGGCAGATTTTTGTCTTCTTGCGGACGCGTCATATTCTGTCCTGCTTGGGCCTGGCAGATTTTTGTTTTCTTGCATGCGTCATATTCTGTCCGGCTTGGGCCTGGCAGATTTCTGTCTTCTTACGGACGAGTCATATTCTATCCGACTTGGGCTGGACAGATTTTTGTCTTTTTGCGGACGCATCATATTCTGTCCGGCTTGGGACGGGCAGATTTTGTCTTCTTGCGGACGCGTCATATTCTGGCCGACTTGGGATGGGCAGATTTTTGTCTTTTTATGGACGCATCATATTCTGGCAGACTTGGGACGGGTAGATTTTTGTCATTTTATGAAACGCGTCATATTCTGCCCGGCTTGGGCCGGGCATATTTTTGTCTTTTTGTAGACGCGTCATATTCTGTCTAGCTTGGGACGGGCAGATTTTTGTCTTCTTGCGGACGCGTCATATTCTGTCCTGCTTGGGCCTGGCAGATTTTTGTCTTCTTGCGGACGCGTCATATTCTGTCCGGCTTGGGCCTGGCAGATTTTTGTCTTCTTACGGACGAGTCATATTCTGTCCGACTTGGGCTGGACAGATTTTTGTCTTTTTGTGGACGCATCATATTCTGTCCGGCTTGGGACGGGCAGATTTTTGTCTTCTTGCGGACGCGTCATATTCTGGCCGGCTTGGGATGGGCAGATTTTTGTCTTTTTGCGGACGCGTCATATTCTGGCCGACTTGGGACGGGTAGATTTTTGTCATTTTATGAAATGCGTCATATTCTGGCCGGCTTGGGATGGGCATATTTTTGTCTTTTTGCGGACGCGTCATATTCTGTCCGGCTTGGGACGGACAGATTTTTGTCGTTTTATGAAACTCCTCATATTCTGGCCAGCTTGGAACAGGCAGATTTTTGTATTTTAGCGGACGCGTCATATTCTGTCCAGCTTGAGCCGGCCAAATTTTAAGACGGGCACAGTCACTTAGAAGGTATTCTGTGCTCAAGCACTTCATAGATAACCCAATCACTTGAAGATTCTCCAGCATCCACATCGCACGTGCGTAGCCCATACACACGCGCATTTACTTGCACCCTTGCCTCGAAGTGTGTGCCCTTCATTAATTAGGGACACGTGGTGCCTCTTGGATCGTGAATGCGAACCGCCTCAAGCCTCAAGCTTATAAAAGGAGGTTTTCACCCTTCACATTTCACTTTCACTTTTTACTTCTGCCTTGTTTTTCTTTTTCGCTCTGCCTGTTAGGCCTAAAATTGGTAACATATACAGCAGTGACGAAAGAGCTGATCTGGCGGGCCCAAGGGGCTGAGCTGAAGGAATGAGACCTTACATAAGAGCGCACCAGGTCGGAAGACCAACCCGGAGTAGTACTCCGGACAGGCCCTTCGACACTTGAAATTGCAAGGGTGGTCTCGAATTGGCAACAAATGAGGAGGGAAGAATTAGGTTTCTAACAAGTTTTAATTCTTTTGAAAACTCAAACCTAAGTTTGAAAATTAAGAGATCAACAATAAAGTTCAAGCACATAAGTTAAATCTAAAGTGCAAATGCAAAATAAAGAGCAAGAGTAAGAGAGATTGCACCCGAGATTTAAAGTGGTTCGGTCCTCCAAACGTGAGGCCTACTCCACTCCACCAACCAAACCCGTTGATGGCTTCACTATGTGATCTTCTTAACTTCGACGAAGATCGGTGCCGATTACAAATTTCGATTACCTTTAACCTTGGTGGCAATCTTCACCACGGAGAGTGGGCTACGCTTCTCCGAACACTCGCCCAATACAAGTTCTTGATAAGAAAGAAAGAACAAAAACAATCTCTCACAAGGGTTTACAAAGTGTAGAAGATGTACAAATTTTGCCTATGATCCAAATCCTAATCTTTAGAGGATGAGAGGCATAATCAAGTTTGATTCACTCTTTGGATGTTCAAATGGAGTTTAAGAGTGTTAGGATTGATTTTCTTGAAGTTTAGAATGCCCATATATATAGGAAAACCAAAATATGACCGTTCAATGGCATTGTGGTAATTCCACCAAAATTCCCACCCAATGGCTATAAATCTGGCCGTTATAGTGTTCTCGGAGTTCCGAGAAAAAATCTCGGAGTTCCGGGAATACAAACAGAACTTGAAAAATGTCTACTGGACCAAATCTCGGAGCTCCGAGGATTTCTCGGAGTTCCGAGCTCAGAGCTCCGAGGATTTCTCGGAGTTCCGAGCTCGGAGCTCCGAGAATTCTCTCGGAGTTCCGAGAAGCCTATGTTGAGCAGATTTTCATTTCTGTTTTTGGGCTTCCAATTCTCAACCAAGATGGGATTGCTATGAGAGTTCCAAGGTGTTGGAACACCACAAGGACAATCTCTTATATATTTAGGGTGTGTGAGATTAACTTAATTATGCCTTTCAAGATCCTAAACTAGGATTGGATCTTAATACAATCTAATATAACTTTGATCTTGAATGGACTCTTCAGGTCTTCATTTGTCTTGGACTTCGATGTCTTTGGCCTTCATGATGTGGTCCAATGAGATCTTCTTGGCCTCAATCCAAGCAATGTTGTTTTAGTACCAATGTGATCTACAACTTACACAATCAAACACATTAGTGATCATAAATCACTTGTGTATTGGAATCATCAAAATAAGATGGGAATGCCAAGGTGGAAACCATTGGGCTTACAATCTCCCCCTTTTTATGATGACAAGCACAAGAGATTTTCCAATAAAAAGCACATATTTTCCTTACACTAGAATTCTCTCCCCCTTTGGCATCAATTAAAAAGATTGGGGTAAAAAAAAATAAAGGGATGAAATATACAATTTAAAGCTCCCCATTTTTCAAGGAAAAAGACAAACCTAGAACTCCCCCTATTTAGAATTTTTATTCAACATAAGAGGGGATATTTTAATTATCCATAGAAAGATTTTCAATTTTAGAGCAAGCCTCTAATCTAAGCACATATGAAGTGGATCATATGGGGGCTTTACGAACCCAAGCTTTCTCGGATCCAACACTATCCCTAATCTTAGATGCACATTGGAATTGGTAATGGCAATTTATTCCACAATAATGGCATCTAACATGAGGGTTAGATACGCTAGTCCTATCATATGTATGTTTAGGTCTTTGACTAGTCTTCTTCAAGATTATGTCAATAATTTTGTCACCATTTAAGAATCCATGGAGACAGAATCTTAACCTTTCATTTTCATTATGAAGATGGGTTATTTGATTTAGAAAATCATTAAATTCATCTTCATAAGATTTGGAAGAGCTTGCCACATCTTGGAGTTTTACAATTTGGCAAGTTTTCTCATCCAAACAACCCTTAAGGGTTTCAATCTCAAGTTAAAATTTTCAAGTTGTGCTTGAGATTTGGAAGAAGATTCATTTTTCAAAAAATTAAGTTCATTTTCTAATTTTGAAATGGATTTCTTTTGAACTTTATTTTTAGAAATTTGAGAGTGCAAGGTTGAGCACAATTCATCATATGATATTTTTTCACTATCACTACTAGATGAATAATACGAGGGGTTAGAGTTTACCTCATCTTCATGGGTGAGTGCCATGAAGCAAAGATCATCTTTCTTTTCTTCCCCTTCGCTTGAACTCTTTCCCGAGGTGCTAGTAGCATCCCATCCAGCGGCAAGAACCTTATGTTTCTTCCATTCCTTCTTTCCCTTGTATTTTGAGGAAGATGACTTGAGAAGTGGACAATCCGGTCTTTTGTGTCTGGTCTTCTTGCAACTATAGCATCTTATTCCTCCTTCTACTTCACTTTCTTCTTTCTTCTTCGTTTTATCCTTTTTATGTTTCTTTCTCCATAAGCTTTTAAATTTTCTTAAAGCTTCTTCTTCATTGCTATTCGCCTCGCTAGAGGATGATGAGTTCGCTTTGGAGGCTTTTAGAGCTAGAGATCGACTCTCTTTTTCTTTCTCTTTCGGCTTCTTCTCCTCTTGTCGGCTACTGAGGAGCATCTCATGGGTGATGAGAGATCCTCGCTCCTCCATGGTTAGCGTCTTGAGATTCTTTGATTCTTGTATGGCGGTTACCTTTGGATCCCAATATGAGGAAGAAACCTAAGCAACTTACTCACAAGCTCATCAGTAGGATAAGATTTATCAAGATTTGCTAGTTCATTAGAAATTTTAGAAAAACGGGTATACATTTAGGAAATGCTTTCGTTTTGATCCATTCTAAACATTTCATATTTGCTCTTTAACAAGTTTATTTTGGAATCCTTAACTTGAGATGTTCCCTCATGGGTAACGGCAAGTGTATCCCAAATAACCTTGGCGGAATCAAAAAGAGCAACTCGATTAAACTCCTCCGTAGATAAAGCGCAAAACAAAGAATTTATAGCTTTGTAATTTAAATTTGCATGCCTTTTTTCTACGACATTCCATTCTTCAAATAGTTTGGAAGGCAACATGTATCCATTTTCAACAATGTGCCAAAGTTCCACATCTATCGAAAGAAGATAGATGCGCATCCTTGTCTTCCAATGTCCATAATTGGACCCATTAAAGAAATGAGGTCTAGTTGTGGAATGGCCCTCCGGAAGTCTGGTTCCATTTCTATCCGCCATTTCACAATTAGAAAGTTGCCAAAGATCTTATGATCTTTCCCTTGTTTGAAATTTTTAAAGAAAAATTTACCAAAGATTTTAAAAAGAAAATCTTTTAAGAGCCTTTGCTCTGATACCAAGTGAAATTGCAAGAGTGGTCCCGAATTGGCAACAAATGAGGAGGGAAGAATTAGGTTTCTAACAAGTTTTAATTCTTTTGAAAACTCAAACCCAATTTTGAAAATTAAGAGATCAACAATAAAGTTCAAGCACACAAGTTAAATCTAAAGTGCAAATGTAAAATAAAGAGCAAGAGTAAGAGAGATTGCACCCGAGATTTAAAGTGGTTCGGTCCTCCAAACGTGAGGCCTACTCCACTCCACCAACCAAACCCGTTGATGGCTTCACTATGTGATCTTCTTAACTTCGGCGAAGATCGGTGCCGATTACAAATTCCGATTACCTTTAACCTTGGTGGCAATCTTCACCACGGAGAGTGGGCTACGCTTCTCCGAACACTCGCCCAATACAAGTTCTTGATAAGAAAGAAAGAACAAAAACAATCCCTCACAAGGGTTTACAAAGTGTAGAAGATGTACAAATTTTGCCTATGATCCAAATCCTAATCTTTAGAGGATGAGAGGCATAATCAAGTTTGATTCACTCTTTGGATGTTCAAATGGAGTTTAAGAGTGTTATGATTGATTTTCTTGAAGTTTAGAATGCCCATATATATAGGAAAACCAAAATATGACCGTTCAATGGCATTGTGGTAATTCCACCAAAATTCCCAACGACTATAAATCTGGCCGTTATAGTGTTCTCGGAGTTCCGAGAAAAAATCTCGGAGTTCCGGGAATACAAACAGAACTTGAAAAATGTCTACTGGACCAAATCTCGGAGCTCCGAGGATTTCTAGGAGCTCCGAGAATTCTCTCGGAGTTCCGAGAAGCCTATGTTGGGCAGATGTTCATTTCTGGTTTTGGGCTTCCAATTCTCAACCAAGATGGGATTGCTATGAGGGTTCCAAGGTGTTGGAACAGCACGAGGACAATCTCTTATATATTTAGGGTGTGTGAGATTAACTTAATTATGCCTTTCAAAATCCTAAACTAGGATTGGATCTTAATACAATCTAATATAACTTTGATCTTGAATGGACTCTTCAGGTCTTCATTTGTCTTGGACTTCGATGTCTTTGGCCTTCATGATGTGGTCCAATGAGATCTTCTTGGCCTCAATCCAAGCAATGTTGTTTTAGTACCAATGTGATCTACAACTTACACAATCAAACACATTAGTGATCATAAATCACTTGTGTATTGGAATCATCAAAATAAGATGGGAATGCCAAGGTGGAAACCATTGGGCTTACAACACTCAAGTCAGTATGAGCAGAAGTGCAGAGCCTAAACTTTAAGAGTGGTGGTTCAGAAGTTATTACCGCTTGCTTTGAGCCTTGAGAGGCCTTATATAGAGGGAGTCCTGGGGTGGTTGGACTACCTACCACAGGACAAGTGTTGACCCTTTTGTGGGTTTAGGTTCACCTGCTCTTGGCAGATTACCAGACTACCCCTGGGCAAGTGCCGAATTCGTGGTGGACCCTTTAAGGCCGAAAAAGATGAAAAATCATCTTTCTTTTCGAGTTTGATCACGACGGATTTTGAAAGTGGAGTTCCAAAGATCACTACCATTATTTTTGAAGATGGAAGTCCAATTTTAATTATGTTGCTCAACAAAATGATTTCCATTACGATTTGGGAGCCCGGTGGATTAAAGTGTTTTGTTCAATAATTCGACCTTGAGGCAAGGTCGTTTCTAAGGGGGAAGGAATGATATGTGCCTATAATTATGGTGATTATGGGTAGTTATAATCTAGTTATTATCTAGTTGTGGGAGTATGTTTCAGAGTTATGGGTGTTAGTATGTGTTTAGGGTAGTGGGTGTTGGTTGTTGATGGAGTTTGTTGTAGGTGGTAAAATGGATAGGTGATGTGTAACTACTTTGTGTTTGTATTCAGTAGTTGTATTATAATGAAATGAAAAAAAAAAGAATTTTACAACAACAAAAGAAACTTTGTTCTTGGAGAGTCATGGTTCCTCTCGAATCAAGCCATTAGGAGGTCCGGTTGATAACAGAACCTAAACTCACCTTGGATTTCCCTTTTTAATTGGCTGCTCTGAGTTGTAATAGCTTTTACCAACCCTTAAATGGGAAATCTGGCTTTTAGGTCATTACAAATCATTTGACGCTCCAAAATCAATGTGAAAACTTGAATCCAGGTTTTAAATATTTTATAGGGTCAGGCCTATATTTTTCTAAAAGTACTGTACAGCCTCAACAATAGGATGATCCAAACCGTCCATTTAATGGGCGTAAATACATTGTCACCAAAAAATTATTTACTTGTGATGATTTCAACCCTGCCATCTATAAAGGTTTCCATAATATGCATTCCCACTATAGATCTAAGGGCTATGATCATCCTTTGGAAATAAATTTTTTGGCAGAACCTATTTACATTGTGGCCCATCAAATGGACGGTTTGGATCTTCCTATGGTGCAGGTTGTACAGTACTTTTAGAAAAATACGGGGTTATAAGGGCTTCCAGCAAAGGCCGATCTTTTTTAGAAATTTAAAGATTTTTTATCATGTAATCCCTTCGGTCCAATATTTTTACAAAAGGTAAGGTGCGGCCTCCTTTTAACCTCTTTAGATCAAAACTTCCTTCTGTAATATTCTTTCTTATTAAAATAATTAGAATCAATGCATTTTTTTTCCTTTTTTTTTTTTTAAAGAACAGTATTAGGGCATCATTTTTTAACTATTAAGTTTTTTTCCTCGCCTGTGCATCGCGTTGTGTGTAGGTAACTTACCTACACAAGTGTGTAGGAAATGTTCTCTCATATATATATATATATATATAGAGGAAACTGTTGGTGCGCTTAAGCTCACCAAACTTATGGTGAGCTTAAGCGCCACAATCACATGGGGGCCCACTTTGTTAGGTGATCCAAAGCATTCATTTGCAAGTCCCTTACATGGATAGGGGGTGTACCAAAAATCAGCTCCATAGGATCATCCTAACCCCTCCATTTGTGGAGGACAAAAATGGACAGACACAAATCTGCCCATTTTTGTCCTCCACAAATGAAGGGGTTAGGATGATCCTATGGAGCTGATTTTTGGTACACCCCCTATCTATCATAAGGCCTTTAAAATGAATGCTTTGGATCACCTAACAAAGTGATATATATATATATATATATATATATATATATATATATATATATATATACTAGTTGTAGACCCGTGCCGGCAACAAAAAAATTTTGATTAAAGAAACGAACAATAGAAGAGTGAAAAAATACTCAAAACAACCATATAATGGCCCAAACTTACAATCTGAATACTCATTTTGTTTTGTGGAATACTGACCTTCTCTCTTTTCTTCATCTCCCTCGATCAGCAACTGCTAATCAAGACTGAAGATAATGTGAGACGTCATCCATTTGAGTTGCATTAGAGTCTATAATTGAGGTAAGTAAGATCTAATACTTAGAAACCTAATAAAATCTGTTAATTAGAAACCTGATAAAGTTATCTATCCCAGTTACATCCAAAACCATTGGATATAGATGCAGGAAAGCTAATAGTTGCAAAATGTGAAATTCTCTAAAATTTTTGTTCAACACCAGTGTTTTAAGATGGTCTTGGAATTTCAAGGAAAAAAAATGAATGCCTCCTTATTTTTGGACTCTGATCAATCACAAAACCAACTATCCACTATGAAATTTGCAAATTTATGAACACATACCAATTATCTACCATAAAAAAAATTTAATCTCTTAAAAGTTTATTTTAGCACCCACACGACCCAAGTGACCATTGTGAAGATAAAAAAATGCGAATAATCATAATGAGGTAGCCATCCTGAAAAAAATAATAAAGCCTTCCAGTGGAACGATAAAAGGGAATTGAGTACTCAAAAATTTGAGAAGATCTAAAAGTAGAAAATTGAAGTTTTAGTACCAAAAAACAAAAGAATAAAACAAAAATAACCCAAAAGCCAAAACACAATCGAAAGTGCTATATGAACTGAAACAGCCAAATTTGTAGATTTTACAAAACTTTAAAAAAAATGAATAAATATATAAAAGGAGTACAAAAATTCCCTTTCTTCATCAAACAGTGAACAATACATTAACTATAAAATAAGGAAATGTAAACAATGGATGCCATTGATTTCATGCTTACATGAATGCTTTACAAATGCATTCAGTGGAAAAAAAACATAAAGCGGTAGGGATCATTCTTGAGTTCAAGCATATCAGAAAAGATTCATTTTCCTTTCAACATCCCTAGACAGTTCCACTTCACACCAATAGATAGAAAGAGAGAAACAAAACAAAGAAATGTAATAGAAGGCAAATAAAGCAGTGAAAGAACAAATCGAAAAAAAAAAAAAAAAACAGATGAAGATGCCAACTGACCTGTTGAAGGGGGGTTGTGTGTAAAGATGTTGCCAGTGAAACCAACTCTTAAAAAGCAGTCAGTGAACACGCAACCATGGTTTATGCCGTTTGGCATTGAAAAGATGGAAGCCTTTGATTTGATGATAAGTATTCCTAACGTTAGGATATAGTCAAAGACAATTTTATGCATTTATTATTGGAAACGTTGTTAATTGGGTTTGTTTGGAGACGTAATCAATATTAGAATTCGAAGACATATCGTTAATTACGGGATATAGATATATAGGGCAGTATGGTGAGATATATAGGGCAAGATTTTTTATAGGATCCGAATCGTTATCTGAATATGAATCGTTTTGGAAACTGATTTGCATGCAAATTAGGAAAATCAAAAGATACGGGATTTAAGGAGACTTTATTGAAAGAGATAACGCCCGAATTGTGAACCAATAGAATACGAAATTCTAGGTGGATATTTATGAGATATAAGGGAAGACCATAAAAATTGAATGCATATTGAATTTCTTATTAAAATTGCGGGATAGAGGAGGGGCTGACACGTGGCACCACCCCACCCAGCTTAGAGGATTCCGCTTTACTTATATATATAGATAGGGAAAAGTGAGCGTACTCGGTCGAGTAGATAAGCTTATCTACTCGGTCGGCCAAAAACAGTTGGGGCCCACATTTTTTGGGTGATCCAAACGAATCATTTGAAAGGTCCATACCTAGATAGGGTGTCCACAAGAAATCAGCCCAATAGGATCATCCTAACCCATCCAACAGTGGAGGGGAAAATGGGCAGATTTGTGGACAAATTGTGTCTGTCCATTTTTCCCTCCACATTTGGATGGGTTACGATGATCCTATGGATCTGATTTTTTGTGGACACCCTATGTAGGTAAGGGCCTTTCAAATGAATGGTTTGGATCACCGAAAAAATGTGGGCCCCACTGTTTTTAGCTCGACCGAGTAGATAAGCTTATCTACTCAACCGAGTATGGTCATTTTTCCGATATATATATATATATATATATATATATATATATATATATATATATATATATCTACTATAATAAGCTGGATGGAAAAGAAGAGAATTTTTTGATTTTTTGAAAATTATATGAGAATTACACATCACTTTTTTTGACTTTTTTTTAACAACTGCACCCATTCAACTCACATATTTTCAATCCTACCCCCTCCTTTATGCTTTTAACAAAGGCACCCATTAAAGCCATAAAATTTCAATCTTACCCCCCTCCTTTATGGTTTTTTAATAAACTATAATAAGCTGGATGGAAAAGAAGAGAATTTTTTGATTTTTTTGAAAATTATATGAGAATTACACATCACTTTTTTTGACTTTTTTAACAAATGCACCCATTCAACTCACATATTTTCAATCCTACCCCCTCCTTTATGCTTTTAACAAAGGCACCCATTAAAGCCATAAAATTTCAATCTTACCCCCCTCTTTTACGGTTTTTTAATAAAAACTCTATAGGGTGATCTTAACCATCCGATTTAAGAGAATTATGGAAACATCTATAGATTGGAGGGCTAGGATCAGCCTATGGAAATGATTTTTGGGGCACAAACTATTTATGTTGTGTTCCATCACATGGACGGTTTGGATCAACCTATGACGTGGTCTGTACAGTTCTTTGTCGGCCCGTGGATCGCACGGGTTTTTTACTAGTATATATATATATATATATATAGCAGAAGAAAAACGAAGAGATTTTTTTGAATTTTTTGAAAATTCTATTAGAATTACACATCAAATTTTTTGACTTTTTTTAACAAATGCACTCGTTCAACTCACATATTTTCAATCCTACCCCCTCCTTTATGCTTTTTAACAAAGGCACCCATTTAAGCCACATAATTTCAATCTTACCCCCCTCCTTTATGGTTTTTTAATAAAAAATCTATAGGGTGATCTTAACCATCCGATTTAAGAGGAATTATGGAAACCTCTATAGATTGGAGGGCTAGGATCAGCCTATGGAAATGATTTTTGGGGCACAACCTATTTATGTTGTGTTCCATCACATGGACGGTTTGGATCAACCAATGACGTGGTCCGTACAGTTCTTTGTCGGCCCGTGCATCTTTTTACTAGTATACTGTATGGCAGAAGAGAAAAGAAGAGAATTTTTTAAAAATTCTATGAGAATTACACATCACTTTTTTTGACTTTTTTTTAACAAAGGCACCCATTCAACCCACATATTTTCAATCCTACCCCTTCCTTTATGCTTTTTAACAAAGGCACCCATTAAAGCCACATAATTTCAATCTTACCCCCTCTTTATGCTTTTTTAATAAAAAAATCTATAGGGTGATCTTAACCATCCGATTTAAGAGGAATTATGAAAACCTCTATAGATTGGAGAGCTAGGATTAGCCTATAGAAATGATTTTTGGGGCACAACCTATTTATGTTGTGTTCCATCACATGGACGGTTTGGATCAACCTATGATGTGGTCCGTACAATTCTTTGTCGGCCTGTGCATCGCACGGGGTCTTTTACTAGTCTATTACTATATAGCAGAAGAGAAATTGGAGAATTATTGTCCATTTAACACGTCAGTGTGCATGATTTTTACCCTTTTTTGCCCTTCCCACATATCTGTACATGGTATCTATGAGGGTAAAATAGACATTTAATTCACCCGAAATATAGCCGCCATCATTACTCTTTTACCATTAACCCCTTTGCTATATCTAATATATAACTCTATGAGAAATTATTTGGGGGTAAAATCGTAATCTACATACAAAAGTACCAACACATGGTACCTGTCTATGACAATTACGGAGAAAAACTACCAAGAAGAGGTAAAGACATATGATAATGACGGAAGAACTACTTCTTTTACTCATGCAGGACACTTGTAAAATATTGACGGATTCCGGGCACCTAAAGAGGAACAACAATTATGGAAACCTCTATCAATTGTAGGATCAGCCTATATCGATTGGAGGGCTACGATCAACCTATGGAAATGATTTTACGGGCATAACCGATTGGTGTTGTGTTCCATCACATTGACGGTTTGGATCAACCTATAAAGCCACATAATTTCAATCTTACCCCCCTCCTTTATGTTTTTTTAATAAAAGATCTATAGGGTGATCTTAACCATCCGACTTAAGAAGAACAACATATTATGTAAACCTCTATAGATTGGAGGGCTAGGATCAGCCTATGGAAATGATTTTTGGGGCACAACCTATTTATGTTGTGCTCCATCACATGGACGGTTTGGATCAACCTATGATGTGGTCAGTACGGTTCTTTGTCAGCCCGTGCATCGCACGGGATTTTTACTACTATATATATATATATATAGTAGAAGAGAAATAAGAGAATTATTTGAATTTCTCCCAAAATTTTATTAGAATTACACATCACTTTTTTTGACTTTTTTAACAAAGGCACCCATTCAACCCACATATTTTCAATCATACCCCTCCTTTATGCTTTTTAACAAAGGCACCCATTAAAGCCACATAATTTCAATCCTACCCCCCTCCTTTATGCTTTTTTAATAAAAAATCTATAGGGTGATCTTAACCATCCGATTTAAGAGGAACAACAAATTATGGAAATCTCTATAGATTGGAGGGCTAGGATCTGCCTATGGAAATGATTTTTGGGGCACAACCTATTTATTTTGTGTTCCATCACATGGACGGTTTGGATCAACCTATGATGTTGTCCGTATAGTTCTTTCTCGGCCCGTGCATCGCATGGGGTTTTTTACTAGTATATATATATATATATATATATATATATATATATATATATATATATATATATATCAAGACTGGAAGAATCAAATATAGGTAACAATGTGAACTTCGAGAATTTAGGCAATAAGCACATTATCATTTGCACATTTGCCAGTCATACACATTTGAGGCAAGTCATATAGACATGTTCAGATTTTTATCTCCATAAAAACTTCACTTATGGAGAGTGAACACAAACTGTGGCAACCTGAAATTTGAGAATATCGGTAATAAGCACTACACAGGAATTCTGGAATTTACAGAAGGCGAATCGACAAAGTATAAATAAGGTTTAAATGCATAGTGGCAGTCTGAAACCCTTGGCAATCCATTCATATAATTGACACAGTCACTTTTCTAAAACACAACAACCCAGAATTATTTTTTTGGGTGTGTTGAGGGAAAAAAACCAGATCCACTTTAAAAAAATGGGGCACGATGAACCATAAGAATAAATCTAATAACAGAGAAAAGCGTGTAATAAAACAAGAAGACCAAAAATGGAGAACTTTCAATCCAATTGACATTCCACATTCAATAACAGTTAAAAGCAACTGAAGGTTCCTAATGTATTCAGAACAGTATCATTAAAAAAGAGACGCGCTTTCATTCTAAAACAATGTTAAGTTCTACAATGAGTCAATGAAAATTGAACTATTGTTTTGAAACATTGTTAGGAGATACAATGAGTCAAATGACCATTGAACGAGAATTACCTCAAGAAAATAAGCCACTCAATTTGCTTCTCTACAAATAGTACTAATGTACCAACTATCTGATTAAGCAATAAGCATTACGAAAAACCCAACCCTAACTCGATTTGGATTTTTTAAAAGAAAAATTATATGATTAAAAGAAAACTTATATGATTACGCAATCATAAGAATCCAACCCTAACCCCATTCCAGTTGAGAGATGGGTCATCTCTCCTCACAAAAACCAATCTACTAAGATTCGTTACAAAACCCCCAAAAATAGATGAAAACTGCCAAAAAAATCACTTACATTCTGATAAAAAAACATAAATAAATAGGTATTTTAGCTAGGTTAGAAAGGAACAAGCAAAAAGGAAATAAAAAAGTATTTTAGGGTTGAAAATGACCTAGCTCTTGGTATCTCCGGGCAAGGGAGGTGAGAGAGATCAGACCCTTCTCTTCTTCTCCGATCTCCAAAATCCCAAACAAATTCTCCTTCTCTTCTTCAAGACCTCCTTCCCACCCTCTGCAAAACCCTAAAGAGAGATGCAAAAAACGATTATTGCAAGCAAACTAAATACAGAGGAAAAAAACCCTCCTTCTCACAAGAAAACTGAGGATGCATGGGAAGACTTACGAAACCTAGGTTTCTCGCACGCAATAGTAAGAAGTTTTGCTATCGTTGAGAGGAGAGTCTCGATCTCTTTTACCAAAACGGTGAGAGAGGCGGAGAGAAAAAATGGAAGTTACCAAAACGGCGAGAGAGGTGGAGGGAAAAAATGGAAATAGGGTTTCGCGCGCGCACGGGGAGTAAGGAAAAGGGAAATAGATGGGCTCGAGATCGATTTGGTTTGTTTTTCGTAATATGCCGACGGTCAGCTCGTGCTGGGAAAAAGATACGATAAACACCGGCGGTTTCACTTATGAGCACCGGGTAATATTAACTTTTTTACAGCGGTCATGACCGTCGGGAAAAGTGTGGACAGAATCGCAATTTTGGGTCGGATGTTATCACAATATCCCGGCAGTTTTTTCATGACTACCGGTGAAATGTGACCTTTACCGGCGGTTACTAGGACCGCCGGAAAATATCCGCCGATAATATCCCTTTTTCTTATAGTGAGTTGAGGAGGTTAGGCCATGACAACATATAGATACTTCCTGGGTTGGGCTGCACATTAGATATCGTGCAGCGGGGGTCTTTAGAGACGATGGTGCAGAATCTTCCTCATATGTCCCATTAAGTAGAATCCTCCTCATACGGGTGTCAATGATCCTTTTCGGATAGGATCCACCTACGCCATGGTCATGTTTCCTTATGATCTCTGATAGGTCCGATTTATTCTGAGTCCTTGTCACGGTCGCTACCCAATGGTAAAACTCATATCATTGCTCCACCCAACTTTTTATTCTTTAATCAACTATCAATTTTATTTCGATCTTAAATAACTTTCAAAGTGTGCATCGCACAGTTGGCCCCACTAGTATCTATTATATTAAAGATGGAATTATAACCGTTTTGTGCTGAGGTAGACAGCCTCTCCTTCTGCCACAATCTTATGTGGCAGCCATCTCAACTTTTCAAAAACAAAACATATCTTTTCGTATTACATATTGTTGTTGATTCCATTTTAAAACGGACGCAAACCTTATTAATTGCACGGACACGTCTCTTCCCCTTCCAATCATTTCATATTCTTAGATCTACGGTCCTGAAATCTCTCCATGGAAAAGGTTCCATTTCCATTCGTTTATAACCCTTGTCGTAAAGCCCCATTCCAAACCGTTAAGCTGCTTCTTTATTCTTAGAGACACCTTCCAAACGGTGCAACCCTTTCCCCTTCCTATTTATTGCGATCTCCCAAACGCTGCAATCTTTTCCAATCCAACCCGCCCTTAATCTCTTAAATTCAGCAGCCCTTCCTATTAGATAGCCCCTAAATCTCTTAAATTCAACAAACTTGCCTTTAATCTCTTAAATTCAGCAACAGGTCCCATTCGAACTCCCCTAAGGGGCAAGTTCCTTTGCCATCAATATTCCTCTCTGAATATTATCTTTCCCCTCAATTTTACACTCCAATTACATGGTAGGGTTTCGTTCTATCAACAGATGAACAGAAAAAAAAAATCATGGTTACACTGTTGGCTTATGGTAGAGAGGAAGGAGGAGTCCATATCATTTATTTATTTATTTTTGCAGAAGATTGGGTGAAAGCCAGCAGGTATTCTAACTGGGTTGGACCATAACACGTGCTTTCTCCATCTCAGGTTTTCCGTCTTCTTACTCTTTGCTGCAACTGCGAAATCTAGTAACAGGTATACCATCCACCTTTTTTGTATTTCTGCCTCTCCCTCCATACATATGTGTGGACATTCCTGTAACAATAATACCATTATCTTCTTTTGAGATTTTCATCCTCTCCCCTTTTTTTCATTTCTTAATGTTATGAATCTGGTATAATAATGTTATGAATCCGAACCGGTTCATAACGTGATTGATCTTCCTAGAGGAAAGATCAGCGTATTGATCCACTTCGAGAGAAGGATCAGTCATCCTTTGTGCAAAAAGACACAAATTCTAATATAATTTCTTCATCGATTTCCATTAACAATAACATGTGCTTATATAAAGCACTTAATGATAAACATAGAAAGTGTTGGGGAAAACATGGATATACCGCGGCGGATAAACTTTACCCCATCTATCTATAAATCAAGAAAAGAGCCAAGAACAAGAAACCACAAAGCACAAAAAATACCAATCCACCAGGCAAATCAAGAACACAAGATTTAATGTAGAAAACCGTCCGATGTGAAGGGAAAAACCATGGGACAAACTCCAAAAGAAATCCACTAATGAAGGAGAAATACAAAGTCTTTCTTCTCAAGTTTTCCCAAAAACTTGAGGTACACAAGAATATAGGATTAACAAAGAAAACTTGGAGGAAATACGGGTTACCTCCATTTTCAAACTGATCTCATCTTGTCGTTCATCGAAGCTCTTTTCCCATGCTTTTTTTAAATCATTGAGATTTTGACACATAGACGGTCGTTGATGAGAATCTTCTCGAAGATGTTAGACAAGTTGAGAGGAATGACAATTATCCGTCTACGAACATTATTGATGCCTTTCATTTTTGTATATTTTGTTTTCTTCTATTGCTTTGTTTTCTTTCCTTCTTTCTTTTCTCTTTTCCCATTTTGTCGTTTCTTTTTCATCGTGCATGACCTTTCGAACGCCATTGTGATTGTGATCAAGACTTCCACAAACCATCGATGCACTTCCATCTATTCCAAAACAAGTGCTTTGATCTTCTAAATATCTTCACGCATTGAATCCAAAATCTCTAAAGACATAACCGTGGCACAAGATTGACTGCTCTGATACCAATTGTTATGTGCCTGAATCGATATGTAACATGATTGATCATATTAGAGGGAAGATCAGCCTCTTGATCCACTTCGAGGGAAGGATCAATCCTCCTTTGTGTAAAAAGACCCAAATTCTAAGATAATTTCTTCATTGATTTCCATTAACAATAACATGTGCTTGCCATTCAAAAAATAATAATAATAATAACATGTGCTTATATAGAGCACTAAGAGATAAGCGTAAGCGTAGAAAGATCTAGAAATATGTAATGATAAGAATACAAATAACTAAATAAAGACTAACCTAATATTAATTAGTTTCCAAATCAATCCTAATGGCCTTATCTACGTTACCCGCCTAATCTATATCTTTCCACTCTGGCGGCACCCATCTAGGCCCGTAAAATTCCACCTGCCTTGAAATCGACCTTGTCCTCAAGGTTCGAGATTAAGGTCTGCGAAAACTGAGATTTAGTGAAGGACCTTCCAAATTTCTTCTCTTTTTTTCATGCTAATGTTGCGGCCCCTTGAATCAACATCGTGTGAAAGATAAAAACAAGATAGAAGAAAGAATAAAGACCTAATCGAGATGGTCCAATCTCCTAAAACAACCTTCTCATTCCATTCATAATCCAAAACCAGAGAGATTACAACTTTATTTCTAACGAATCCTACTATTTAGGAGAGAATCTATCAAGATAGAAATAGATACGTGTGATTGCAATAACATTTGTAAAATTACAGGAAGCAAATATGCTTACCTAATAGTGGATACTAGACTAAAGGAAACAATTAATAGCTAATAAAGGAAATGATTAATAGCTATAATAATGTGGGATACATAACATCCCCTCCCTCTCAAGAGTCCTTGTCCTTAAGGACTAAAATTCTTCTCCTTTTACTTTACCATTTCTTCTTCGTCGTTCTCGAATCCAAACCCTTCTAGTATCGCCAATTGTCCACGACATTGATGATGTGGGCTATACTTCTCGTTGCAATTGTAGCATAACCCTTTCTTGCGCCTCTCGATCATATCAGCAAGTGTTAATTTTTTATTTTTTTTTGCTGGTAATTGTCCTTTCACGGGGGCAACAGACATAGGAGTAAACATTGCCGGTTTTGGTAGTTGGTTTCGCGAGTATTGACAACAAGTTAGAACTGATTCCTCATGTAATGAAGCTAACTGGGAAGCATGCTGAAGAGTAGTGGGTTGAAACATTTTGACTCCGGCCCTCATATTGTCTTGAAGACCCGAAACAAAACATTCTATCAAGAATGCTTCGGGTAATCGTACAGTTCGGTTAACCAATCGCTCAAATTGAGATTGATATTCCCGCACATACCCCGCTTGTCATAATTTTGATAGCATTCCTCTAGGTTCCTCGCTTTCGGGCGGCCCAAACCGAGCATAAAGAATGAGGGAATTGTGACCATGACATTACACCCATGGTCTTCTCCATCCAACAAACCATGGTATCGCATCCCCAATAAGGTGGAGGATCGATGCCAAATCTACCCTTTGCTGCTCATCAGGTATTTTATTGATTCTTTGAAATTGTTGCCCTAAAGACACAACCGGCTAGATTGGATCCATCAAATTTTGGGAATTCTAGGTAGATGGTACGTAGTTAAGTCCGAATGTTGCCTAGGTTATCTTGATTTACATGCGGTGTTGCAAAGGCATCATCCACTTCATCTTGTGTTTTCGATGCAGCTAAACCTTGACATGTTGCATTCAAGACCGCCAATTTCTACTGAATCTCTTCAAGAATTCGTCCGGGCGCTTCATAGCCTTGAGCGATCAAATCTCTACCTCCCTTCGCTGGTTTTGGGTACCATGACCATCATTCGCGATAACTCTGATACAAGATGTTACGACTCCTTGAATCAAAATCGTGTGAAAGATAAATACAAGATAGAAGAAAGAATAAAGACCTATTCGAGATGGTACAATCTCCTAAAACACCCTTCTCATTCCATTCATAAACCAAAATCCGAGAGATTACAACTTTATTTATAATGACTTACCATTTAGGAGAGGATCTACCTAGATAGAAATAGATACGTCTGATTTCAATAACATTTGCAAAATTAAAGGAAACAAATATACTTACCTAATAGTGGATGCTAAACTAAAGGCTATGCCACAAATGTCGGTCTCGGGAATTTCTCGGCAAGTGAAAATCTCGGGATATATTAATTTTTATTAATTTTTTCGGGTTTATATCGGGAAATAAACGTTAAAATTAAAATTATTTAAAAAATATATAAAAATATTAAATTTAATTAAGAAAAAAATATAAAATAAAAATATCGTAAAAATACCGGAATAATATTGCGATATTATCGGGATATTTTATGATAAAAATGAAAATATCGCTACATTTTAAAATCTCGGGACTAGTTCGGGATTTTGTCGTTTTATCAAAATCTCGCGATAAAAACGCTATAGTTTGAAAATATTGGAGATATTTGTGACATAGACTAAAGGAAACAATTGACAGCACTAATAAAAGAGATGATTAATAGCAATAATAAGTAACCAGATGCACACATTGCAGAGCCCATTTGGAAATCAATCAATAAAGGTGAAACTCAGAAAATAACAAAAAAAAAACTCAATTATTATATTTTATTTTTCCATTTTGCATAGGAACATGACTGGTTGAAAATACGGACTCCTAGAAAAGATGTAGCTCCACAAGGGGCTCTCTTGTGTTTATCATTTTCATGTCTGAATTTTCTTATTGTAGAATTTCGTTATTTTAAAATCATCAACATGTGCTTATTATTTGTTTGTCTAAGAGACTTTATAATGTTAGAAGCTCCAGGATAACTGGGAGTGGGATTGGAACTGGGACGAGCCAACTCGGTGGTAGTCATTTTCCACCTGACAACAACCACATTTTGGGTTTTCCATGATTTTTTCTTAAAAACTGAAAAAAAGTGGAAATAAAAAGGGGCTGCGGTTTTCTATCAACTGGGCAGAGACTCCTGTGATATTTTTTTTAGAATTCTTATATTTTTCTCCACTTTCTTCTCCCTTTCCTGCAATTTTCTTGCAACATGTTTTTAGTTGATAGTTATTTTCTCTAGTGTAAATTGGTTGCAGTTCCCTTTTTTCAGTCAATTTCTGTGAGAAACCCACCACAGAATTGCCGCTCCCATAAAGCCCCATGAACTCCATCCATCATTTGCAATGGTCACAACGTTAGCCTTCCTCATGACATTGAAGAAAGAAACATCAATCTCTACCAAAGTGAACAACAAACATGCCACTAAGAATCTCTCCTCATGGCTTTTTCATGCCTTCCTCTTTATCATGGCCGCTATTTTCTATGTGCATGTGTCATGGATCTCTATCATTTCTTTGCTCTACATTTTAATTTCTAGAAAATTTGACGTACGGGGGACAAATAATTCACATAATGTCACAGGGGTGAAGGGTTTGTTGAAAATTACACAGGGGGGTCAAAACCCAGATAACGAGGCCAGGCATGACAAAAATGCCCCTCTGCCATAAAAACAAAAGCTTACAACTGATTTGACTTTGAAAATTTACTTTTCCCTCTTCCCTCTTCCCTGTTCTCTCTTCGTTCTTCCCTGTTTTGTTTTCCTCCTCTCCTCCGGCAACGTCATTTTTGCCGGCGAAGTACATAAACGGTTAGGTTTGATGTTGATTCATTTAAATAAAATGGGTTTCATGTGTAGTTGATGTTGGGTTTGATGTTAAGTCATTTAAAGAAAATGAGGTTTTAGGTTATTAGATAGGATTGACTTTGTAGTGATGTTGGGTTTGATGTTGAGTCATCCTTCAAAATATTAAATTTTCATGGGTTTCCTCTGTAATACTTATTTTCATGGGTTTCATGTGGATTGTTACATTTTCATTGGTTTCATATAAAGAATAGAAGGGTTTGATGTATTTCTACTTGAGATTGTGTAATGTTTTGTGGGTGGAAGAAAATCCATTTTATTAGGGTGGAAGAAAGTCCCTTAAAGTAGGGTGGAAGAAAATCCCTACTCGTACAACCTGATTGTGGGCTAATAATCCCTACTTTAAGGGACTTCATCAACCCCCTTTGGGTACTAGTTACCCAATATAGGTAGCTAAAACCCCCTGAGCGTGAACTTCATGACCATGATTTGAAGTTGGTTTGCCCTCTATGGGAACTTCTTCTACCCCATTTAAGGGCCCATAATACCTTCTTGAATACCTTGTAGAGCTCCCCTATATTGCCCTTCAAAACCCTCTTTAGGTACTAGTAACCCCACATAGGTAACTAAAAACCCCTTTGTGTGAACTTGAAGACCATCTTCTCGATTTGATGGGCCCTCCATGGTGACTTATTCTACCCCATTTGAGGGCCCATAATTTCTTCTCTAATACCATGCACAGCTCCCCTCTATTGCCCTTGAGAAGGCCCCCCTTATGTACTAGTTACCCCATTTATGTAGCTGAAAACCCCTGAGTTTGAACTTGAGGACCATCTTCTGGATTTGATCACAGCTTCCCTCTATTGCCCTTGAGAAGCCCCCTTTAGGTACTAGTTACCCCATTTATGTAGCTAAAACCCCTGAGTTTGAACTTGAGGACCATCTTCTGGATTTGATGGGCCCTTCAAGGGTACTTCTTCTACGCCATTTGAGGGCCCATAATCCCTTCTCTAATACCATTCACAGCTCCCCCTATTGCCCTTGAGAAGCCCCCCTTAGGTACTAGTAACCCCATTTATGTACCCGAAAACCCATGACTTTGAACATGAGGACCATCTTCTGGATTTGATGGGCCCTCCAAGGGTACTTCTTCTATCCCATTTGAGGGCCCATAATCCCTTCTCTAATACCATGCACATCTCCCCTCTATTGCCCTTGAGAAGCCTCCCTTAGGTACTACTTACCCCATTTATGTAGCTGAAAACCCCTGAGTTTGAACTTCAGGACCATCTTCTGGATTTGATGGGCCCTCCAAGGGTACTTCTACCCCATTTGAGGGCTCATAATCCCTTCTCTAATACCATGCACAGCTCCCCTCTATTGCCCTTGAGAAGCCCCCCTTAGGTACTAGTAACCCCATTTATGTACTTGAAAACCCATGACTTTGAACATGAGGACCATCTTCTGGATTTGATGGGCCCTCCAAAGGTACTTCTTCTATCCCATTTGAAGGCCCATAATCCCTTCTCTAATATCATGCACAGTTCCCCTCTATTGCCCTTGAGAAGCCCCCCTTAGGTACTAGTAACCCCATTTATGTACCTGAAAACTCATGACTTTGAACTTGAGGACCATCTTCTGAATTTGATGGGCCATCCAAAGGTACTTCTTCTATCCCATTTGAGAGCCATCCAAAGGTACTTCTTCTATCCCATTTGAGGGCCCATAATCCCTTCTCTAATACCATGCACAGTTCCCCTCTATTGCCTTTGAGAAGCCCCCTTTAGGTACTAGTAACCCCATTTATGTACCTGAGAACCCCTGAGTTTGAACTTGAGGAGTATCTTCTGGATTTGATGGCCCCTCCATGGGGACTTCTTCTACCCCATTTGAGGGCCCATAATCCTTTCTCTAATACCATGTAGATCTCCCCTCTAATGGCCTTGAGAAGCCCCATTTACGTAGTGGTTCTTATGATATCTTCTCGGCCCTTTGCAGGTCTTCGTAAACTGGCACGCGCAATGCTTTCTCTACTGTTACACTATGATGGCATACTGAAGGATGAAGTTAATTGGGAATTTGTTGGTGGGAGTAAGAAATTCTTATTGGTAAGTCCCCGAATAAATCTTAAAGAATTGGAGGCTCTAATCCACAGTCGAATTGGGAGTATTGGAGGACGGGTGTCACTATCCATCAAATGTTGATATGTTGTTGATCCATGTATAAGCAATCTAATCGATGTCGATAGTGATGATATCTTCCAAACGTTGGTTAGGGTGCTTGAGAGAGATACTTTCAACTCTGTGATGCTATACATAACAAAAATTGACAATAGCCTAAATTCATCGTATTCTTCTATGCTGCCCCCAAACAATGTCATACCTTCTACTTCCTTTTCACCGCAAAATCCCTCTCATAACCTGGCCATACCTTCAACTTCTGTACCACCGATTCCCTCTCAAAATCCCTCTCATAATGCATGCATACCTCCTACTTCTGTTCCACCGATTCCACACCTAAGATATCCACCGAAACGAGTAACTGTCACTCCCGACTCTCGTTTTGAAGTAGACTTACAAAGAGATTATGAAATAGAACTGGGTAATACAAGCATAGGAGGTGACTCGGCACAATTTAGTGCAAGGTATGTCTTGTAGAATTTTACTTATAATCAAGTACTCAATCTACTATCCTGATTTTATATTGTTGAACTGTGTAGGGTTCGAGTTGACCTAAATGAACACTTCTCGGACGATATGTATGGGAACCATATCTTCGAAGATATCATTGTCCCCGGAAAGGATGCAGATGTGCCGTTGGAGCATATTAATGTTTTCGAGGATAGTTTTCGTGTCTTCGGTTGTGATTTGGAAGAATTTAGAACTGAAGATGATAATGATGATGATCTTGCAGAGGATGATGCTGAGGCTGAGGCTGAGGCTGAGGCTGAGGCTGAGGCTGAGGTTTAGGATGAGGAGGGTGATGAGGCCGCCCATGATCTTGAAAATGATAATGGAAATCAAAATCACGACGAAGATTCTGGTGAAAACCTTAGGCCAACAGAAGTGGCTCCCCCTACTGGCAATGGTCGGCTATTTCTACCTGCTAGCACAAGTCGGCCAATCAAAGTAGACGATATGTATGTTGGGGCTCATGAGGTAGATGCAGATAATCTTGAGTTCGATCAGTTAACTGTTGGGGCTATGTATCCAAATATGAAGCAGTTCAAGAAGGCCATTAAGGAGTACGCAATTCGGCAGTGATTCATGTTCAAGAAGTCATGGTCAACTCCCAAGAAGTATGTCGTTGTATGCAAGGAACCAAGTTGCAAGTGGCGTATATCAGGCATTAACCGTATGACTTATATGTTAGTGAAGAAGTTTGTCAGCGACCATATGTGTACATCTCACTTAAAGGGCAATGATAATCATCTAGTTACATCACCATGGGTTGCCGAGATATACTTACCCCTATTTGATTGTCCAGAAGATGTCGGGACAAGGATCATAAGACAGTACATCAAGTCGCACTGGGGTATAACCATGACCTACCAGAGAGCACACCTTCCAAAGAACATCATCCTTGAAATAAAGTGTGAAAATGTGGAGGACTCATACCGCTTGCTGCCTACACTGATAGTTGAGATGATGAGAACAAACCCAGGCACCTACATGCGTGTTTTTCGAACGAGATTTACGTCCAGGGGAAATGATAAATTTGCTCGCTTATTCTGGGCATTTGGTTCCAGCATACGTTCTTTCCAGCGAACACTCAAATTGATAGTTTTGGTCGATGGGACGCATCTACATGGAAAGTATCTTGGAATCTTACTGATCGCAGTTGGGGTAGACGAGAACAACGGATTAGTTCCATTAGCTTTTGGAGTTGTCGAGACTGAGAACGAAGATAGCTGGTGCTGGTTCCTCTATTTGGTGAAGCGGCACGTATTGCCGGAGGAGATAGGCGCATTCACCCTATGCTCTGATCGACAAAAGGGGTTGATGCAAGCAGTGCCTAAAGTAATGCCTATTGCAAACCATAGCTACTGCATGCGTCACCCCGCCACCAATTTGTACACCGACTTCAAAGGCTCTTTACTTAAGAAATTGTTCTGGAGAGCTGCTAGGGCTTTGAGAGAGTGTTTTCATAGACACAATGGAAAAAATTAAAGCGAGGAGTGAAAATGAACAAAACTGGATAGCGGCTATTCCCAAGGAAAACTGGGCTAGTTTCTACTTCAATGGGGAAAGATATGATGTGTTGACCACCAATAGATCGGAGTGTTACAATGCAGTGCTGACGGATGCGAGCAAATTGCCGATTGCAGCTGCGGTGGAGCTGACTCGTTTTAAAAGCTCTGAATACATACAGAAACGTCAAGCGATGGGCCATGAATGGCAAACAAAGTGCACTCATTATGCACAAAATGTTTGGGTCTGGCCAGGGAACAGGGTCGCAGATATGATGCTTATCGAATAGGTGTGCACGAATTTGAAGTAAGGTCTCGTGATCATCATGATGTCGTAGACTTGCAGCTGCAAACCTGTACATGTCGTGAGTTCCAAACGCTTGGGCTGCCGTGCGGACATGCCATGACAGCCATTGCCATCATAGATTTTGATGAGTACGATTATTGCCAGAAATCGTATAGAGATGTATCAGGAAACGTACTCTGAAGTGCTCCACCCTACAGTAGATCGCACTCAATGAGAAGTGCCTCCAGAACCTCTCAACACTGTATTACCTCCAATAGCGAAAAGACCACCTGGACGGCCGCGTACAAGAAGAACTGACCGCAAATTGCAGAGTAGAGTGCATCGCAAATGCACGATCTGTGGAAAACCTGGCCACAACAAAAGGACTTGCAGAGAACCTCCCATGGAGAGACAACTGCCCGATGAAACTACCATTAGCCCTCTGCCCCCGTTTTCAATAGGTACGTGATACGTAATTTATAGAGGTCAATAAGTAGTATCAAACTTGCCTGATTCCATACGTATTCGGTGTCGTGGTGGTGTTTGTAGGTCAGGTGTACCTTGTGCAGCTCATTTTTTCACGTAATTACTCCGGGGACAATGCATTGGAGGCTCCACTCGTTGAGATGCATATATGCATTGGAAACCCTTTTTTGGTGTACTGTAATTAGTGGTGTGCATATATTTATCTTTTCTTGTGTACTGTAATTCAAAAAATGTACTCAAATCCTAGTTTATATTGAGTTTGAGTCTATTTGGCAGGGAAAAATCCTAAAACAAAATATTCGATGTCTTCAAACAGAGTAAATTTCCCGAAAAGAAAGATCAGAACAGTACATGAAGAGTAGATGAAAGTCGATTCCTGCATTCTGACTCCATGCTTCAATTTGTTTTTAGTTCTGCTACATGAAATTAGGTCACAAAATTCTGAAGTTATGAACTAACTGTCATCAGAGCTTCGAAAGTTCATGTAAAAAGCAGGGGGACATAGTAATTGTTGAGAGCCCTAAAGTGATTATTCAACTCAAATTGACATTTAATTTTGAGTCCAATAATTAGCTCTAGACTCCCAATAGGTTATCAAAATCCAAAACAAACAGGGTGGGTGACAGATTGAGTGTCGAACCCAATCGCTTTTTTAGCGCAAGTCAAGTGTAAACAGTGCACACAAACTCGCTGAGTTTACACAAATTGCACCCAAAATGCAGTAGGATTGCACACCCAAAATGAAGATTTTTCATTTTTCATATTTGACCAATACAGGGTAGACCCAATCTGTTGATTTCCTATCAGGGACAAAGATTGCTTTGAAATGAATCAGAATGCACATGAACAGAAAATGCAGCCATCCAGAATTCTTTTCCTTCAATTTTTTTTATCATTCAGCTATTACTGTTGTTCCTCCAGAATAACATGCGAAGGAACTGTGAAGGATTGGTGGCAGTGAGAGTTACCATATAGAGCCAACCATTCTCTGATAGTAGTTCATCAACTATAGGCAAGCAAACATGAATGCAACATGAATGCACCATCATGTAAATAACAATTCAATAGTAGAGGGTCTGATATATTGCCAAGCAAACTAAATAAAAAGACAAGGTTGAGGATGTGCTACAATATGAACCAGAGTCTAAACATAACACCATTCAAAATGGACAAGCACATAACAAGAACTACCAAGCAAACCATGAGGTATTTTAATTCTCAGTATGCTGAGATAGAAACAAACCCTCCCTCTGTGTCTCTACAGCCTGATTTCTGTCCTATACGTATGCGCCCAACAATTACAAATAAATTTACCTCATCCATCCATAAGTCTCTCAAGCTGTGGAGGTCTTCTTCATTTTTCACTCATATGTCCCCCTTAAGAAAATCGCCACAGTCCCCGAACTCTCCGCGCAAGAATCTTTCGCACAGCTGCAGCCGATAAGCGGGAATGTCACAGTTGCTGAAAGTGAATGGATCATTTGCATATAGATGTTCGATCGCTTTAAGCACGAACAAACCACAGTCGACCCTGCATAACAACGGTTGTATTAAGCGAATCAAATTCATACCTTAGAAAAAGAAACATTTAAATATACTGACTCATTGGCCTGTTGTGGGAAATTGTCCATCTGAGCATATTGAAAATGGTCTATATCACAGCCCCTTTCCTTAAAGTACTCCTTCAACAACACTACCTGCAAGTGGTTAACATGGAGAGGTTTAGGAAACATAAGTGTTATACGTATAGATTTATAACTAGGAAAACAATGAAGATACTAAACCAAATACGGTCAATCCTGCTCGTTCCTGGAACTCCATTCCTTTACACGAATTGCATTCGTGGAAGATTTTGCTCACCATATCGACAATGAGAAGAACCCAATGGCTGTCTTCACAAAATGGTAATAGTACCATTTTCACTGCTTCGAGCTGGTGGTCTATAAGTCTACCGTGCAGAGCGTCCTTCGCCGTCTTCCACTTTTCTACCCTCTGCTAGTCAGTCACTTCGCTCCCCACTGCAGTCATAGTTCCCTATAATCTTATGTAAACTGAAATGTGGGATGGTAGAACTTACACTTACATGTACCACCGAAGGAATGAAGACAATTCCGCCCCTAAGATCTGCTAACCCATCCTCGTTGGAGGACTGTATGTGCTTCCCATATATATCCACGATCTTCAAGGAAGAGAAGTAAATGTGAGATGTAGATTATTACCTATGCTAATGTAGAATTTATTGATAAAAAATGACAGTGCCACTGAGGTATTCTCTGACATTCCAAAGGTATTGCAGGTCTTCGGCTAATAGGTGTACATCATCCTTTTCCATGATAATATCACTGCAAAATTGTATTAAATTGTTCGTTAATAATTTTCGTTTCTGATCACCTTAAATCATGGTCTAATATAATTCACATCTAGTTGACTTTTTTCATGCTTTAGAAGTCTCTCTATCAGAGCTGTTCTCCTCTCCTTAGGGAACTTCCCGTCATCCCCTTTCTTCTTCGGGGGTGGTTTAGGTATATTGGGGTCCTCCCCCTCTTTCTTCCCTTCCTTTTGCCTCCTCTTCCGGGTCTTTCCTGATAAGTAGGGGCTTTTCTGGCTCTCCCAAGTTTCCTACTAATTCCATCCATCTTCACACCCCTTACAATGCTCCCTAATTCGAATCCACCATCTCATCCATTGGACCCCTCACTTTCAGCTCAACTTCGCCGTCAGGGCTACGAGGAATTTGTTCAGTAGATGGTGCCACTTCCTTGGTTACCTCCATTTGGAACAATTGTTGCGAAGGTATAACAATCACCCCGTGTGTGGTGTCGAATCGTTCTTGTTGTGAGTCGGGGTACTGAGACGATACATCTATTAGGGTGGTGGCTGCATCCATGTCACATCCAAGGTCAGGTAAATCCGTCCAATCCTCGCACAGCTGCGAAGATAATCGTGCACCTTGAGATGCATTTTCGCCCTTCGTCTCCTCCTCAACCCCCTCCGTTTTTCCCCCTGTCCCTTCATCTGATGTCCGCATACGCTCCCATCCTTTTTTTCAATTCCTCCTCTCTTTCCGACATCTTCCTCTCTTTTTCTTATTTCTTCCGATGCTGCTCTAATCATCTGCCACTGCCTATCCACTACGTCTCTCTCTCGCCAATATATATATATGCGCGCGCACACACGCACACACACTAATGGGACCATCCATGCGATGCACAGCATGGAGCTTATTTGAATCCATTATATATATAAAGAAAGAGATAGTTTGAATCATTATTTGAATCCAACCTCTGCAACGCAAGTGTCCATTTGGATTGACTTGAAATTAGAATGTTGGTTAGCTGCCATTTTGTAGGCGGTTGCTTGGATGGCTAGGACCATCCCATGCATGTAACTTTTAGTTTTAGGCTATTGTCATCCATGGTAAACTCAAATAGATAAACTATCCAGATCATGTTGAAAAACTGTGATATACTAACCAAAAGTGTCTGATTAGTGTGTACTTCCCACAATTAGGATGATTAAGGACCTCTTAAGATGCCGGTAATAATTATCTGCGCGTGGTCTTACAATCAAATAATGCTTATAATAGTTTTAGCAATGCCCTATTAATGGTCCAAAGAAGCCGTAATGTCCTGTTTAGAAATAAGATTAAACTTAAAGAAACTTATGTTAGTATATTAAATCTAGTAAAATCTGACCACTGGATCTAGGTTGTTAGATGTTGTAGATTAGGCAATTAAGCAATTAGGTATTAGATTAGGATAATCTTTCATAAGGTTTTCCATCTATGCTCATCTTTTAATGACATTACTTAAGGACAGATTATAGTGAATTGTAATGGTCCAAGATTAATAGAAATTCATCATTTTTCATCTTAGTTGTTATTATGAATAAATTTTGGTAGCATCTATAGAGGCCCTAAGGCCATGTTTGGCAGCAATGAAAGTTTTTTCCATGGAATATTGGATTATCAAGTGGTGGGAGAGAGGCAAGGAGGGTGTGGAAGAGGAAAAGGAAGAAATTCAACTCAAAAGCAAGTTTTTGTTTTCCTTATTTTTCAGCCAATTGCATCATCTCCTCACTCATACTCTCTCAATTCTCTCTTTCTCCTACTCTCCTTGCCCCCCTTTTCAACACTTGGTCAGCTAATATTCCATTGAAAAAAAAAATCATGGTTGCCAATCATGGTCAAAGGGTCTCTCTTGGATCTTCATCAAAGTTATTTGCGTAATTGTTATATGCAAATGGTCTTGAAGTTAAATATGAATATTTGCAAATAAGATCTAGTTAATGGCTTCCTAGGAGGCCTCAGTATCCCAATTGTAAATAAGATTAGATTAAAATAAGCTTATTTGCAAATAGGAAACTGGATTCCAAAAATGATTACTTAAGACCTACTGAATATTTTTAAAAGCTTGCCGGTTGTTGGTGACATTATTAAAAACTACATCCACAGCGAGTAGCTTAGAAAACAGTTTGGGAGGATAGATGGAAACTCGTTGTAGTTCGATCAAGTTTCAGATTTCCCGTCTTGAATTAGATGTGGTTCAAGCGTAACTACGGGTGCAACTTGGGTGTGCTCAACCCGAATCCAACAGGTTCAACCCAATTATGGCTTGGATTGGGTTGGGAAAAGACAACCCAATTGGGTTATGACTAAGGTATCGGCAACCCGATTTTTAAAATCTTATTTGTTTGTACTTTTTTCATTCTTCGCCCGCTAGATTTCAGAAATCGGGTTAGATGGGTTGCATTAGGGTTGAGAAATTTAGAGGCAGGTTGGGTTAGGGTTGACCCTTCCCAACCCGAGGTTCAGATGGGTTGGATTAGGATTGAGATAATGCTACCTTGGGCTAGGCTAGGGTTGAGGTAATTGCCTTTTTCTGTTGATAGTAAAAGTAGATTTTGCAGGCAAGCCCTCTTTCAAAAATCGGGTAGATGGGTTGCCTTTTATTGTTTATAGAGCATTAAATATTAGAGCTCCAATTGATCTCAAAATTAGAAAATTGAAATAGAAGATTTTTAGAATGCATGCACGATATCTAGTTAATAATGAACTCCTAATTAATGTCATTATTTACAAATAAGATCAAATTAAAATAATCTTTTCAAGACTAATGCACAATGTATCCAAAGAAGCTCTAATATTTTTGGCACTAGTATTGATGAACATTTGTTTAAAGATTTTATTAAAGAAACAAAGAAATCTATCTACTCAATCTACATATAAAAGAGCAAAGAAGTATAGACTCGTACCTCTTTTTCCTATATCACCTGATCATTCAACATGCTAATCCTGTCAATTGGAATTTGCATATAAGCACCAGAAAACAAAAAGAAAAAGACAATGATATTTTCATCTCTTGTTTTAGTTACTTCTACCAGCTCTCTTTTACTCAGGCTCGTTTTTTAGAGCTTCAATTAACTAGTTAGAATGAATGAAAGAATTTTAAAAGAGCTGCGATTGGATAAAAAATGGCCGGCAAGGCCAATCGTCTTTATATTATATTATTAAAGGCAAGTGATATTTCCACCCTCTTTTCATTTTCTTGATTTCTGTAAGGAAGAAACCAAAGGGTTGAAGATAGGATTTACTCTCGTGTAAGCTTGCTTTCAATGAAAAGTATTGGACGGTAATTGAAACATATCTGCATGTAATTAACCCTGACGTAAGGTAATAGTGTGAAGTGGGAAGTGTGATGTGTGATGTGAAACCATCTAAGCTAAAGTCCAAATCTAGACAGATGTGATATGAAACTATATGTGATGGGTTTCCTTCTTAAAATTTAGAGGGAAATAATATGATTATGATCAATTTAGTAGGATATCATCATAAATTGAAGGTCCTTTTAGATAAATATTGAATAAGGTTGGTTCAATTTATCTTTTTTAGTGTGTGAAAAGGGATTTGCTAGGGACTTTGGAATAAAGGCATTTAGCGGTTGGCTGGCTGTTGCGTTTGTGATCTGTTTTTCTAACTTGGGTTCTTCCCCAATCTCATGAGTTAAGTTATTCAAACTGCCAAAAGGGTTTTACTTTTTTGAAGAGATTTAAATCATTATCATGAGAATATGTTTATGTATTTTGTTGCAAATTTTATTCCGAAGGCTATCAAGTTCCAAAACGAATAATTTTTTTTGGGTTGGCTAAAACAAATCTAAATAAAACACATAATTATTCACTCGCACATGAATAATCAAGAAAGAATCAGATGACACAATGGACAAAAACAAAAAATGATTGAAAATGGGCTACAAACAAATTAGATTACAAGAAGGGGAAAAATCAAGGTGAATACAAGAATCGATTAAACTCTTACCATCCGAAGAGAACTCCACCATCGTTTTTTCTTCCTCATCTCCTCTTTTCCTCTCTTTTTTCTCTCAACCCTAATCTCAAATAAGAGAAGAGGTGGTGAAGATATCATTTTATAGTATTCTGAAGGACGGTGATATTTCCACCCCTTTCAACATTTTCATGATTTTCTACGGGGAGTGATAAATCGACTCCCCATGTGTCTTTCTCTCTCCTCTAGGTTAGAGAGAGAAAGAGGAGAGATAGAAATTTGGGGAGTCGATTTATCACTGCCCTTTTCTACTGAAATAAAAAAACGGGGTGGAGATATAACTTTTCCTTGGAATCAGAAGTTTTGGACGGGTACTAATGTGGAGTGATAAGTTAATAACTCACATTTTCTTTTGGGCAGTGATAATTCGATTTAAGATATTTGGGGGTCGTGAAAGAAAATGATGAACCAGAATCACGTCGTCATGAAATGGAAACTTGAATAGACTTATAAAATCCATAAACACGTATCCATGAAACACACTTTAAGAAATAACCATTAACTTCCCCTCTCATCAGTACACAAACGACTTGAAAAACCCCTTTTCTTCTCTCCGGCGAGCCTGATTCGACGGAGCGATTCCCCGGCTGACGTTCCACGGCACTTCCCCCGCTTATAGCATCCTATGGCCGAGTCACGATTCCTCCGAGGACGAATCTGAGGTTCCCTCAATGACAGACTCGGTACTCGCCGGGGGTAAAGCTCTCATTTGGCGATCTTCGGGAGGTTGATACGCGATCCGGAGCGATTCCGAGTTTGGCGGCATCGGTGTTGTAGTAGCCGCCGTCGATCCATCTCCCCATCTGTATCTTTCCATTACCGCCTCAAACTCATCCCTCTCCGATCCAGATATAGAGGTTTCCGACGCGGAGGTCTCTTTGTTGTAGACGTCGACCTCATCGGATTCCTCATCCGTATCCTCTACCTCTTCTTCTTCAGATCCCTCAGATTCGGTGTCTTCCTCCATCTCGGTCTCCTCGTGGGTATCCGACTCAGAATCCGGGGGATTCCCACGGTTTGGTGGGCGACACATTTTGCAGAGTGGAGGAGGATTTGGTGAACTTTATGAACTCCGGCGGGGTAAGCCGTGGGGTGGGAGTTCGCCCTAGATGGGCCAGTGGGGCGAATTTAACCCCTCTTGGAGTCCGGCGGATCAATCCCGAACCAGGCCTTTTGGGCGTTCCTCCAGAAGGTGGGCAACAGTTTCGATCGGAGCCGGCAGATGAGCCGAGCAAGTGGCTTCACCGAACTGAAGAGGCGGCTAGGCTTCCCGTCCGAACTAAGAAGGGAAGACGCCTTGAGAGTGTCTTCCACAAAAGACAGAGCAGAGAATTGGGAGATTGGTGATGTCACAGATGTGCTTTCAGGAATTTTAGAAGGAGGGTTAGCTGCTGGAAGTGTCACAAAGTCTGGTCCAGTTCGGATTTCAATTTTCCAGGGCACCAACAACAGAGAGCGGATCAGGTGGAGAGGCGTCGGCTTCTTCCTCAATCAAAAGAGCATCCAGCAGAGAATGTTAGAATGGAGCCGTTGCTTCCTGCAACTTCGGATGGGGTAGCTTTCAACCTTGAAGTAGTCCCCCTTAAGTCTATTAGTAATGCAGACTTAGGATTATGGGGGAAGATGAAGGAGGGGTGGGATGGTGATCTGGATGCGTTGGAAGCCTGGCTCGTTCGAAATGGCAGTCAAGGGACTGAAGCTGTGGTGTATAAAATTGCTCCTCTTGAAATCCAAATTTCCATCCCTGCGGGCGCTAATCGATCGCATTTAATCAGAGACTGGTGCTCTCCATCCCATTCTCCTTTGGAAGACCTGCAACAATGGGATACAAAATATCCTAAGGAGGGGAAGCCTTCCTGGTGGAAAATCGAAGGCGTTCCGCCTGAAGCATGGTGCGCTGATAATTTTCGGCGTATAGGGAGGAAAATAGGCCAGTTGGTAGAGGTGGATTTGTCGTGTTACGCGGGCTTCAGGTATGAAGTGGGTAGGATGCAGATCATAACTGAAGGTCGTCCCGGAAGTGAACTATCTCTCCCAAGCTCTATCGATGGCACAATTCGCTGGATTCTAGCCTCCCGGGAATCCGAGGAAGGCTATCAGAACTCTGCAAAACTCTCCTCTCTTTCTCCAGTAGGGCAGCTGGTTGAGGAAGAGGCGTTGGGTACTCCTCTAAATAATGCTAAGGGAGGGGTATGTGCAGCTGAAGAAGATAACCATCCCATTAATGCAATCCAGGCTGCCTTCAATGCCATCAATGAAGCCTCAGAGTCCATAAGTGCTGTCCAGGATACATTCAATGCCATCAATGAAGCCTCAGATTTTCCTTCTGTGCCGGAGATAAATGTCGGGGTCCTCGGGTTGGTGGAGTCGGCGATTCCTTCGCATCCCGCTTCTCGGGTGCAGCAAGCGACGCCGGTTAGCAGCATTTCATCTGGCGCAAATTTTGAATTTCAAAAAGTGGGTACCACACAATCATACAGGTGGCACAGTGTCAATCGGCCTATTCAGGAATTCTCAGCCTCAGATACTCCTTACTCTAAGGTCAACAGCTATGCAGACATTATTTCAGCCTTAACTTCTCCGTATCACAGGGACTATCCTCAAGTGGTTGTAAGCCACGTGCCCGCTTCGGGTCAAAAGGAATTTGATGAAAGAGGAGTTGGTTCAGAGGACATTTGGGATTCTCCACTGGTGAGCCTTGGGACCAAGGAGGAGGTATGGGCCTTTGGGCCTCATCAAATCTGTCTTGGGTATGAATATCTATGTTGGGTCGACAAAGACGTTGGGCCCGAGTATCATTCTCCTTCTTTCTCAGCGTTTGATTTTATTCTGAAGCTTGTTTCTCCCAATTCCAACCCAGACGCTGCCTCTTCTCCGTATTTATTGAGCTTTAGACCTCTGAGTCTCCATTCCGAATCCAATACAGTGGGCATCACTCGATCCTCTCCTGAGACTGAGGAGGAGATTGGGGTAAACCAGTTGAGGGGGCATCGTCTGCCAAGTCCCAACAGTAGGTACATCCTTTTCTCTCGAGAGGACCGTTTTACCCTTCAGTGCTGGGTGGGGCGAAGGACGGTGCTCTTTGATTATAGTGGCTGGGGAGGTATGAAGTCTTTATTCTATGGTGAAGTTAGGGGGTGGTCCTTTCGCTCGCTCGTCAAGGTATCACTTGGAAGATACTCCCATCTTCGTTCACTGAGATGGTGTAGCAAGGCGGACATCCAGTTCCTGCCTTGTGCCCCAGACCTCTATTCTGTCCCTTCAAGGGATGACTCTGGTCCAGTTTCTACCCAACAGGTGATTGAATTGATGGTGGACCATACCGTGAATCTCAGTTCCCACTTGGGCCTAGTATTCCCGGGTCCCATTGAGGAATACAGGTCTAGCATAAAGGTGGCAGAATTGCGGGAGGTCGCTGGAGTGTCATCTCCAGAATCCATATCCGAAGCAAACCTAAAACGCACGGAGAGAGAATTGATGCGGCTTCAATCGGATATCAATTATGACTCTGGCTCGAATAGCAATGGTCTCAAACGAAAGAAAAAATGAAGAAAGATTGGTTTCAGGAAGGGGAGGAACTCATCGGAATACAGTTGTTGATGAAGATTTTATCCTGGAATATAAATGGCTTGGGCTCTCGGGAGAAAAGAATTCAAATCAAAGCATTAGTTAAACATCGGCGCCCTGAGGTTGTTTGTCTTTAGGAAACTAAGATGGAGCAAATCAGTACCATAGATATGAGAAGCATGGGGTTCAACTCTGATTGGAATTTTGCTTTCTTAGCATCCAAAGGAGCTTCAGGGGGTATCTTGGTGGCGTGGGATTCAGTCTTATGGGACAGTTCGGATGTTTGGCGAGGAGTCTTCTCTCTCTCTGTTGCCTTCAGAAAATGTGAAGATTGTTCAGTCTGGTTCTTCTCATGCGTCTATGGTCCTTTGTCCCCCTCCGAGAAGTGCTATTTTTGGGAAGAATTAAATCAGATGTGCGGCCTATGCTCCGCTCCTTGGTGTATCGGGGAGGATTTCAATGAAGTCCTAGGATCAAGGGATCGCCTCGGGGGCCAGCGAATTACTGTGGGCATGAGATCTTTTGCTGATTTTATCGCCATCAATGAGCTAGCAGATTTACCTTTGGGTGGATCATCTTTCACGTGGGCAAGAGGTTCGCACCGGAGTCGGCTTGACCGATTTCTTCTATCGGGCGACTGGTTGGCAGTTCTTTCCGAAGTTTATCAGCAGGCTCTACCCCATTCTGTCTCTGAGCATTGCCCTATCCTTTTGTCTCCTAAAATGGAGTCCTAGGGCTCCCCACCCTTCCGATTTGAGTTAGCTTGGCTGGAAAATCCCCTATTGGAAGCTCAGTTAGTCAGATGGTGGTCTGAATGTGTTTTCGAAGGTCCCGACGATGTCGTTATTGGCAAAAAATTGAGGTTCATTAAAGGAAAATTAAAAGAGTGGGATAAGGAGCAGAAAGAAGTTGACTACGGTAGGAAGCGGATTCTTGAGGACAGATTGATGGAGATACATTCATTGGCCGATAGTGGTTTGGCATCGGCGGAGGATTTTGAGCAACAAGGAAGATTAATACAAGAACATAAAGAGTTGTTGATGCTTGAAGAAATCTCTTGGCATCAAAGATCTCGAGTCAAGTGGTTGTTGGAGGGAGATAAAAACACAGCCTTCTTCCATGCCATAGCCAGTGCTCGCAGACGAAGGAACAGAATTGAATCATTAGAAGTGGAGGGGGAGATTGTATCTGACCGGGAGCGGATTATTGAAGAAATTATTGCATTCTACAGATCTTTATATTCCGCTGATGGGATTTTACACCCGATCCCTCAAGACATTTTTTTTGCAAGTTTAAGCCTGGAAGCCTCAGCCGGATTGGAAATCCCCTTCTCTGAGGAGGAAATCCGAACAGCACTGTTCTCTCTTGCAAAAGATAAAGCCCCTGGTCCCGATGGTTTCTGCTTGGTTTTCTTTCAGACTTCTTGGGAAACAGTAAAATCGGACCTTCTTCGATTCTTCCTAGAATTTTTTGAGGGTGCTCTCCTCGACAAAGGGACGGGTGCAACTTTTCTAGTCCTCATTCCAAAAATTGAAGGAGCATCAAAAGTATCAGATTTTCGCCCGATTAGCTTGGTGGGCAGCCTCTACAAAGTGCTCGCAAAGGTCCTGGCGGACCGTATCAAAGTGGTTCTTCCATCTATTATTTCGGTAAGTCAAAGTGCTTTTCTAAGCAATCGTCAAATTCTTGATTGTTCCTTAACAGCCAATGAAGCCATGGACTATTACCAGAGGAAAGGGGAAGGCGGCATCTTATGTAAGCTCGATATGGAGAAAGCATATGACCGAGTGGATTGGGCTGCTTTAGATTTTCTCATGGGTCGTATGCGCTTTGGGGGTAGGTGGAGAGGGTGGATTCGGAATTGCTTATCATCTGCCTGGTTTTCTGTCCTCATCAACGGATCAGCAAAATGATTTTTCAAATCATCTAGAGGCTTGCGGCAGGGAGACCCTCTATCTCCTTTTCTTTTCCTGATCGTGGCCGAATCCCTGTGCAGTTTGCTGAAAAAAGGTAGTGACATGGGGCTATATAAAGGGTTCCTTATTGGAAATAGTAAGGTGGAAGTTTCGCTTCTTCAGTTTGCGGATGACACTCTTCTGTTCTGTTCTCCGGTCATATCCCAGGTTCTCAATCTTAAGGCCATGCTTCGTTGTTATGAGATGGTCTCGGGGCAACGATCCAATTTCGCCAAATCTCGGATGTACGCGATTAATGTTTCTGAGAGCGATGCATCCTCTTTTGCCGGAATTATGGGGTGTGGTCTAGATGTCTTTCCAGCAACCTATTTGGGTCTTCCTCTCGGAGTGGGTCGACCGAAACACACCCTATGGGCTCCTATTATACAAAGGATCGAGCGTCGGTTGGCCACCTGGAACCGCCGGTTGGTTTCCAAAGGAGGTAGATTGGTGCTTCTAAAGGCCATTCTATCCAATATGCAAATTTATTTTCTATCCCTTTTTCAATGTCCCGCCTCTGTTGCTAAGCTCATCGAGCAACTTCAGAGACGTTTTCTGTGGGGCGGTTCAGGGTCTTCCAAGGGGGTATCCCTGATTAAATGGAGTATGGTCTGCTTGCCTACTAAAAATGGCGGTTTGGGTATCAGGAGGGTTCAGAGTTTTAATCAGGCCCTTATGGGCAAGTGGTTGTGGAGATATGGCGAAGAACACTCCTCTTTGTGGGTCCGGGTCATTGAAAGTAAGTATGGTTCATCTCATGGGCATTGGGAATCAGTTGATAATTTTAAAAACAAAGGGCTTACGGTTTGGAGGGACATCTTGCAGTTGAAGTCTTTATTTGATCCTGGAGTTCGATACAGAGTATATAAGGGGGATCGGATTCGGTTTTGGCAGGACCCTTGGTGTTCGGCCGATCCCCTTCGAGTTATGTTTCCTGACTTATTTATCGTTTCATCTCAGAAAGAGGCTTGGGTATCGGAATGTTTTGTACGGGAATAGGGAAAAGTGGCGTGGGCTCCTAAGTTCCGCAGAGCCTTCTTTGTTAGGGAGTTAAGATCTCATAGCGCCCTCCTCTCCTTATTGGACTCTTGCTTCATCAAGTCTTCGGGCGTAGATCGTCGAATTTGGATTTGGAATCCGTCGGGGATATTCTCCGTCAAATCTTTTTATCACCACCTGATCCCTCCTTTAGTGGAGCATGTGTCCTCCTCGGTTTGGCACCAATCTTGCCCTCCGAGAGTTGCTTTCTTTGGGTGGTCGGTTAGCTGGGGCCGCATTCAAACTATGGATTTCTTGAGGAAGAGAGGAATGTGGCTGGTGGATCACTGCCCTCTATGTTTATCCGCAGGAGAATCCATAGACCACCTCTTTATACACTGTAAGGTTGCTCGATTTATTTGGGTTCTTCTCTTTTCTCGGTTTGGGATCAGTTGGGTCCCTTCCAATTCTATGGCTGAATTTATTCAGAGTTGGGAATGGGCTCCTTGGAAAAGGAAAGGCAGAATTCTGTGGAAGATGTGTCTCTTAGCCTCATGGTGGTTTTTGTGGAAAGAGAGGAATGCGCGTGTCTTTGAAGGGAAGGCTAGTTCTCCATATTGGATTTATATTCAGGTGATAGCTGCGGTCATCTCCTAGGCCCGTATACTTCCTCTTTTTCGTTTTGTTTCAGCTTTTGACCTCTGGGAAGGATGGTCAATCATCTGTATGGAATCGGCTACCAAAGTGAAAACCCGCCCCTCCTGGTCTCCTCCTCCGCCGGGGTACCTGAAGCTTAACTTTGACGGCTCCTCTATCGGCAACCCAGGAGCGGCAGGAGTAGGGGGGTTATGTAGAAACCACAAAGGGGAAGTCCTCTGGGCCTATTGGATTGGCAGACTCGAATGAGGCAGAGGTTAGAGCCGTGCACAGCGGGCTTCACTCCATGCCTCGCCTGGAGTGCGACCGAATTATAGTCGAAGGGGATTCCTTAAATGTTATTCGCTGGCTTTTGGGCGCTGCTTCTCCCCCATGGCGATTTTTGCCTCTCTTAGAGGAGATAGAGGATAGATCTAAGGGCTCCTCCATAGTTTTTCGCCATGTCAGGAGATCAGCCAATGCGGATGCCGACTCCCTGGCCAAGAAAGGCATTTTTCGGGCCGAGTTTGAGTGCTTTGACTATCTCCCTCCTTGACTTATTGTATTGCTATCTTTCTATTCTCTTTGTTCCTTCAGGACCATCTCGGTTCTGTTTATACATCTATATATATATATATATATATATATATATATATATATATATATATATATATATATTCTGTTGCCCTCTTAAAAAAAAGATATTTGGGGGTCGATTTATCACTCCCCTCTATTTTTTGATAAACCACATGCAGCGGGCCAGCTGTAGTAAAAATCTGCTTACCATTTAGCATTGTTTTTCACGGAAGATTAAAAGGGAGATTTTGCTAATGAGTTCGATAAACTCACTCCCTGCAAGGATGAATTCACCCGTTTTTCACAACTAGTAAAAATGTGGCATATTTACATAGGAAAAATAAAAACTAAGATTTTCCAATAGGATTTAAGGGTACCTAAAAGGTCAAACACATAATTACAATATCTCTTTTTCTTATTGGTAAGCTGGGGTTTGGCGTAGACCTCTACTATTGCATTGTATTGTTATTGTATTGAATTACAATTTCTCTTTGGCAACAACAAAACATGCTTTAAAATCTAAAGGCAAAATGCATTACTTGTGAAGAACAACAAAGTTTAGGAAGTAAAACTTCATTATCAAAATATTAAACAGAAATTGGATGGCCAGTGGACAGACATAAAATTATTAAACATAGATTGGCTAGTCAGTCAGTTTCCTTATTTCAGCATTAGGACAGTATGTTGCCTGAATATTTTTTTACATGTAAGATGCTTCATTTCTTTGTTAGGAAATCTAAAAAAGATCTGTTGTTGTGTGACAATTTTGTTCCATCCAAATGTGACGTATTCTCTATTTATGCCTAAAATTTTGGAAGAATATAAAGTTGTGTTTCCTATGATAAAATAGCAAAAAGGGGGATGATTAAATTCGAAGTTACAAAAAAAGAAGAAGAAGAAGATAAAGAAGAATAATATGGAAGAGGTACATGCATCAATCAAGAGAAAGCCCTTAATAATGTTTAGAACCTACTTACATGACTCAAACTCAAAAATTTCAAGTCAAAAAATATAGCAAACAAAAAACAAGATTAAGATCAAATCATTTAGGAAAAAATTCGCAAAGCAAAATTCAACCCTTGATTTTCTTCCATTTCCAAAGATTCTATTTGTGAAAATTGAAGAAAGTAAACCATCTGATTTATGATTTCTTGTTTACACATCATATGAAAATGAAGATGGTTTTCATAGAATTGGGCAATGGGCCTCAAATGCCCACGTTTGTGTTTATGCATTTATATCAGAATGATATGTTTAATATCAAAACATCACGCTTAGAACCAACCTGCTGAAAAATTTCAGTGAACAAATGCATTATAAAGTATTTATATGAAGAAGACTGTTGTGGATAACTCAGAAATAGAAAGGTAAACGAAATACATAAATATAATAAGAGAGATAATTTTGGGTGAAGATTAGTAGAAAAATCAATGCATTGATGTAAAAGTCAAAAGCTTATCAAAATTAAAGTAGTGATACAAAATTATTGATATAAAGAGGGACCATTTCAAAAGTAAAGCAATGATGCCGAAGCAGACAATTTTCGCATGTCATGGTGGTTCATTTTTGTTTTTCAAGATGAGATCATATTAGTGAATGATCTAGTCGCAAATAATCACACTTAGAGCCTCTTTGGATGTTTCTAAAAATTATATTCGCAACAGAGATTGGGGTTTTAAAGGTGTAGGACCAGATGACGTTCCTTCTTGTTCCCGAGATTTTGGTGACAAGGTATAGATAGTAGTGGCAATTCAAAGTTTGGAAGAAAACCATTAACAGTTCAAATTTTATTGATTAACATAAGTATAAAATTTGCATCATGGTTTAAGAAATTCCATTATTCGAATGCTTTGGTGTGTAAGAAAGCTTTCAGACAATTAAATCATCCAATCTCATTTCTACTGTTGTATTGATCACAAATAGAGCTGCCTTTTGGGATTTGCCACTTGCTTCTATTTAATTTGCCCAGTCAATATGCCATACACGTGCAAAGCATGTGCGTGCAACTAAGGTATTTTGTACTAAAATTTAGTATAAGCATAGAAAACTTATTTCGAATTTTATAGAAATTTTCCATTTTTCAATTAATTAAAATAAGTTGTCAAGTAATTAAAATAAGGTGATAGAGATAGAGGGGTACCAATATCCAATAAGGTGATTTTAATAGAAGCTTTCTATAATTTTTTGGAGTCACTACTATTATGCCAAAAAAAAAAAATTCAGCTGCTCTCTACCATCTATTGGTACCGTAGATCCCAATATTCATGAAATTCTTGATTAATGGAGGGGAAATGATATGTTGCATTCATACATTTTGATAATGACACTCCTTAGCTCTCATTATTAATTAAATTATTTTTTTAACCCGGAAGTTATCTCGGAACCGGGGGCGGTTCCCAAAGTTCCACACGGATCACACTATAGGATGATCCAAACTGTTCATATGATGAGCCCAAACGTTGATATGTTGCAATTAATTTTTTTTTCCAAATCTCTGATAGAGTTAAAAGAGGATGGTTACTTTATCTCCACCCGAACAAATAGGTAAGATTAAGTGGCATGAATAGCTTTGCAGAAAAATTAAAAGAAAAAATAATTCATTCCTATAAGGTAAGACACACACTATTTTCTTGCTTTTGCAACTGAGAACAGCCATATCAGATGAATTAAATGAATAAGACAAATTTTATAAAAAAAATTGCTTGTATGGCTGTTCTCACATGCAAAACCCAGCCGCGAAATTGCTTTCTGCAAAATTGCCTAGCAAAGGAGCTTGTAGTCTTAATATTAATATTTTTTATAAAGATAAGTAGCTTTGCAGAGATTTTTTGGGAAGGGAAAATCTTGTCTGACATCAATAGTATTTTTTGGGAAGGAAATAGGTGATTTTTGTACGCTTATTGAACACAAGTGGCGGTAAGGGAAAGGAGATAGTTGGCCCTTTTTTGGTCGTATTTGTAGGGGTAAGAGGGGCACTGAAATGACGAAAAAAAGATAGGAACGAAGAACATTTACGAAAGAATAGCCATCAACAGGCGGGACACGATGAGAATATCACCAAAAGAACGTGCCGAAAAAATTAGGATTCTCCCATTTAGTATAGTAAGGAATTATTGAACACAAGTGGCGGTAAGGGAAAGGAGACAGTTGGCATTTTTTTGGTCGTATTTGTAGAGGTAAGAGGGGCATTGAAATGACGAAAAAAAAAAAAGGAACGAAGAACATTTACGAAAGAATAGCCATCAACAGGCGGGACACGATGAGAATATCACCAAAAGAACATGCCGAAAAAATTAGGATTCTCCCTTTTAGTATACTAAGGATTATTGAAACACAAGTGGCGGTAAGGGAAAGGAGACGGTTGGCATTTTTTTGGTTGTATTTGTAGGGGTAAGAGGGGCATTGAAATGACGAAAAAAAGATAGGAACGAAGAACATTTACGAAAGAATAGCCTTCAACAGGTGGGACACGACGAGAATATCACCAAAAGAACGTGCCGAAAAAATTAGGATTCTCCCTTTTAGTATAGTAAGGATTATTGAACATAAGTGGCGGTAAGGGAAAGGAGACAGTTGGCGTTTTTTTGGTCGTATTTGTAGGGGTAAGAGGGGCATTGAAATGACGAAAAAAAGATAGGTATGAAGAACAATTACGAAAGAATGGCCAATTGGCCATCAACAGACGGGACACGACGAGAATATCACCAAAAGAACGTGCCGAAAAAATTAGGATTCTCCCTTTTAGTATGGTAAGGATTGTTACTCCACCCCTTCTCGCTGCCTCCCTCTTTCTCTCTGTCACACACGGTATAGCCATCACACCCTCTCAGTCTCTCTTTAAAGTGAACTTTTGGTGGGGCCTAGCCCTACTATCTCTCTCTCTCTTATCTCCTCTCTCTTTGAGGGTAAACCCTCAGTGGGCCCAACAATAAATTGTTTAGATCATTGGAAAAGGTGGGCCCCCTAAAAAGTATATAAAAAAAAAACACTTGGCTAGCTTGTTCAAAGATCCAAACCATTCATTTGTTTGGCCCCAACGTAGAGAGGCCTCTCTCCCATAAAATCATCGATCTCCATAGGATGATCCAAGCCCTCCAATCAATCTTTACGAATCAGAGAGTGAGGATCATCATATGGAGATGATTTTTTAGGAAAGGCCTATTTACAATGGGGCCATCAAATGAATGGCCTAGATATTGGAATAATGGGGCCACAATGAATTTTTTAAGAGGAATGCTAGACTCACAGGAGCCCTTGTAAAAAATCAGGGAAAGGGCGCCCTCATTAGTCAAAACCAATTTAGGATGCACAAGAAATCACGGTCATAATTGCCATAAAGGAGTTTTGAGCAATGAGGGCGCCCTTTCCCTGATTTTTTGCAAGGGCTCCTGTGAGTCTAGCATTCCTCATTTTTTAATAAATATGTGTGCACATACATTTATAAAAATAGAGTGGACCCACTTGTTCAAGGATCTAAACCATTCCGTTGTTAGACCCCAACATAAATACGTTGTAACACAAAAATCAACTCCATTCGATGATCCTAACTCCACAAAAATCACCTCACTGAGGCGACTTTGTTCAAAGTTCCTGACTGTTCATTTGTTGAGCCTCGACGTAAATAAGTTGTACCCCAAAAATCCTATAGAGATGCTATCCGTCTGTAGACACCCCATTTTGACTGGATCCAAGTTCGCTATGTTTGTGCGAAGCCTCGTCAAATCAGTGAGCTGAGGTCCCAAATTGAACCCTAGGGTAGCTTAAGGTCTCCCTTAGGTCTCCGTAAATTTTCGTCGAGATCCGAACACGCTTGCTCAGTGAACAAGCCGAGAGAGTGAGCGCAATGCTGACCAAAAGGGGGGTGAATCATCTGAAAAGGGGGTTGTCCGCGGGAAAAATGAGGTAAATATACCATTTGTATATAAAAGGGGGTTGAAATAGCCCGTTTTTGTCGCAGCTGGTTTGTGCGCTTATCAATTTTGTGCGATCATCAATTAGTGGGGTGCCATTATCAGCAGCTTTTCAAGGTTATAAAAAAAATCAAAGGGGACACTGTTGATTTCTCGTTCAAAACAGAGAGAGAGAGATTGCAGAGAGAGGGAGGGTTTTCTTCTCCTCCGGCAACGGTGCCGGAGCTCCGATCACACTGAGAAATCTCAGATCCGAGTTTTGAGATAGAGATTAGAGAGAGAGAGAAAGAGAGACCGGGAGAGGGAGAGATAAAAAGAGAAAGCGAGAGATGGAAAAGGGGGATTTCGATTCTTTTTACAGAGAGGGGTTTCAGATTTGAAAAAAAACAAGGGATAGAGGGAGGAGGAATGGATTTTTCGTTGAAAAAATCCAGAGAGAGAGAGGAGAGCTCGTTTGGATTAGGGTTTTCCCCCATCTTCGAAAAGCAGAGAGAAAGAGATGATCTTCCGATCATCTTCTCCGTTTGACTGACCGGAGATCTGATGTTGATTCCCCCATTTCCATTTGATTCTAACCTCCTCTTTAACACAAGATACATCACCTTCTTCATCTATTTTTCTTTTCTTTGGATTCAGCCATCATTTTCAGCCATTTATTTTCCTAAACCCTCATTTTTTCTTTTCTGATCATCTTCTCGGATCATCCTCGCCGGAGCTCCAACCAAGCTCCGGCCAACCACATTCTCGTCTATGCATATTGCCGTGGCTGCAAACCTTCATCTTTGGTGGTCTTTGTAGCAGATCCAAGAGGAGTTGCAGAGAAGGTTTTCATATAGATTTAAGAGAGATAAGGGATTCACTACCTCAAAGTTTCAGATCCATGCCTTGTCTTTTTTATCTCCACCTTTTCATCTTCATCTGTAACCCTAACTCGAGGTCACAAGTTCATACCCACTATCCGCTTGTGAATTGAAATAAAATTCTAGCTCGGAATGTCTCATTGGAGGAAGCTTGGCGTAGAATCGCAAAGGTCTGAGCCAAAATTGTTGTATAAGCGAGATTCAGGTAATATTTCTATCGATTCTCTGCATCATTGAATTGTATGTGACTGTGCTATAGTTTTCTTTTTTCTTCTTAAATGGTGATTAGTTCCTTGATGAGAAAAATGCTTAGTTTATAGGTTCGATCATGATTTAAAAAAAAAATTGATTTAGTGCTGATCATAATCTGGTTAGGACAGGACTTGTGCTTATGAAATGAATTTGATTTGCAAACAGATTTGATCATCCTTTAAATATTGTCATGGTTCTATGCTTTGTAACTGCAAGTTGATCAATGAATGTTCTGTGTCAAAGGATTTGATTATAAGTGTAAGTGCCTCGAGATTTCTACTGAGTAGCTGTTATGGTTCTCCTTTCTTCGGATGAGGCAATTTTTGACCTAAGACCAAGTGATGCAGGTTTATTGTTTGATTCATAGTGTGTAAGATTGTGCTTAATTCGCGCCTTAACATGGTAGTTCAAGGTTCTCACTGAACTGTCTAGAAAATTTTAAATGATTTGGATTCATTGGTGGCTACAGATAGGGCTGCAACTCGGGTCGGGCGGGTCAGGTTTTGGAGAACCCAACCCTACCCGAGAAATATCTCGGGTCGGATCGGGTCGAGTTTTTTTTCGAAAAACCCACGATTCCCAAACCCGGCCCTACCCATGATAAATCTCAGGTCGGTTCGGGTCGGGTCGGGTTTTTTCACGTTGATGCAAATTTTTAAGGAAAATTCTTGTTTGGCAAGGCAACTCAACTCATAGAAGCAGAAATTACACTCACATTACACTTGAATCAAACAATGATGTAATTACACTCACATCACACTTGAATCAAACAATGTTGTAATTACAATCAAACAATGCTGAATCAAACACTTGAATCAACTCAACTCATAGAAGCAGAAATTACACTCACATACAGTAACAGTGGGTGCGTGGGTTTTCACTTTTAACTTTGGGATAATTACATTTACACCCCCTCTAGTTTCTGACACATCCACTTCCACCCCTATAGTTTAAAACGTGACAAATACACCCCTGTAGTTTCAATTTGTTTAAGGTTTGCCCCCTCAGCTGAAGGTTCGTCCATAGATTGAAGGGTTAGGATGATCCGACGGAGCTGATTTTTTGGGCACACCATATCTATGTCAGGACCCATCAAATGAACGCTTTGGATCATCCAAATAATGTGGGCCCCTACCCGAATCCAAACACTACCAAAAAATCATCCAAATAATGTGGGCCCACATTGTTTGGATGATCCAAAGCGTTCATTTGATGGGTCCTGACATAGATAGGGTGTGCCCAAAAAATCAGCTCCATCGGATCATCCTAACCCTTCAATCTATGGACGAACCTTTAGCTGAGGGGGCCTACCTTAAACAAATTGAAACTACAAGGGTGTATTTGTCACGTTTTAAACTATAGGGGTGGAAGTGGATGTGTCAGAAACTAGAGGGGGTGTAAATGTAATTATCCCTTTAACTTTTAACTAACAATAGAAAAAAATGTACATACTATAACTTATGTAACTTGGGTCGGGCCCCTTCAAACCCGGCTCGACCCGAGATTCATGCGGGTTTTTGAATGCTGAACCCGGCTCGACCCGAAACCCATGAAACCTGAACCCGACCCAGGCTATTTTCGGGTCGGGTCGATGCGGGTCGGGTAAAACCCGGCTCGAGTTGCAGCCCTAGCTACAGAGTTGATTTTTTTTTATGCTCTATGTGAAAGGGAATTGTATTACACCTAGACAAAAATGTGAATCTGTAGATTTATTATTCATAAAGCCTTGTATTTGAAGTTGTTAACAAGAGTACAATAGGAACCCAGTCCGAAGGTTATGAATAGGATTTACAAGCTTAAGTGTGTCCTATCATGTATTACAACAATAGGAAAGAAATTGTTGCGGATCAAGCAGCTCTGTCTAATGTCTTGCATGTTCACCAAAATGCAATGAATGGGCACCCCAAGTATATTTCGATGGTGAGACTACCATGAATTTGGAGGCAGAAGTGGCAAGGGGTTCAAAGATCAAGTGCTATAATTGTGGGAGGAAGGGGGGCAGCACTTGGTTGCTATGCTAAAAGCTGTCAGAAGGGCTTTCATGTTCTATGTGCCTTCGGATTAAAGAGTGCCGCTGAGATTGTGAGAATTTCCTGGTGCTTTGTCCAATTCATTCTTCACTCAAAGTCTGGAAAGAAGTTTGGAAAGAGAATCAAGGCAACCCATTCAGCAATCAAACTAGCCTAGCATTCTTTTCGGGGTGTTCCCTCTTTTATTATTCAACCGTCAACCAAGCCCTGGACAGATTCAGCTGGTGCAAGTAGTGAATGGGTTCTATGTGGGTCTGCTCTCTCAGCTGAGGAGAAGGATCTGCTGGCTGAGTTTGTGAGTTTGACTGGTGCAGCTGTCCCAAAGGCTTGGAGTCCAAGTATTACCCATGTCATTGCATCTACTGGTGATATTGGTATATGCAGCATATCATTGAAATTCCGCGTGACCATCTTGAATGGGAGGTGGATTCTGAAAATTGATTGGATAAAAGCTTGCATGGAAGTTAAACACCCAGTTGGTGAGGAGCGTTATGAGATAAGTTGTGACATTCATGGCTGTTGTAATGTCCTAAGAGTGGTAGAATTGGAATCATGGATAAGGCACCAAAGTTATTTAGCGACCTATACTTTTATTTCAGTTGTGACTATGAGCTGTCATATAAGGGATATCTTGAGGATTTGGTAGTAGCTGCAAGGGGTACTATCCTAACGGAAAAGGACATATTGGTTTCACTGGACTCTGTAAGGAAGTGATCCCTTCAGCAACCTTTATAATTTCTAACCTTGATCCACCGCAGAGATGCATAGGGCGATGAAGGCGCTAGCCCAAGCCCATTATTTTAGGGGACTTGCTCAGTCTTAGTAGAGCTTCCCCTCTTTTATTTAGAGACTTCTCTAGTTTTTTAGAAACCTTTAAGTGGTAGTTTCTCTTCCTCATTTAGGAGACCATTGTGGTCTTATTAGCGAGCTCTGTGCTAGGAGACACACTCTGTCTCATTGAGGTAGTTCTCTTTTGGAGACAAGCCTCATTTTGGACCTACCCTTAGGAAGGTCGCTTTAGTTTGGAAGGGAGTATACCCATAGGAGGCATGCCTTGCCTCATTTATAGAGCCCCTATTTGGAGACAAGCCTTGTCTCATTTAGAGGGTTTCCATTTTTAGAAGGCTTACCCAGCCTTATATTAGAGCAGCTCATTTTAGAGAGTCTTTGACTCATTCCTCCTTTAAGTTGTAGTATTAGAGAGCCTTTGGCTTATTTATCTTTGTTAGTGATTTTTATTAGAGAGTCGTTGGCTCGCTCGTCCTTTGGATAGCATTGTTAGAGAGTCGTTGACTCCCTCGTCCTTCAGGTAGTGTTGTTAGAGAGTCTTTGACTCAGTTGTCTTTAGGTGGTTATTAGAAAGTTTTTGACTCATTTGTCCTTATTAGGGAGTCTTTGACTCAGTTCTCTTATTTAAGCGGTATTATTAGAGAGTCTTTGACTCATTTGTTCTTATTAGAGAGTCTTAGACTCATTTGGTCTTTATTAGAGAGTTTTTGACTCATTCATCGTTGGTGCTTTTGGAGAGTCTTCGACTCATTCGTCCTTTGCTAGCGGTATTAGAGAGTCCTTGGGTCATTCTTTAGTATTTTTTAAGTGGGAGTTTCTCTTTAGTTTTGGTATCTTTTCTTTTCTCAGGAGATTTGCCCCGTCTCGTTAGAGCTTTGCCTTTTGGGATCTTAGATCATTTCGTTATCCTTGTTAGTTAGCTTACCTGGTTTAGGGGTTTCCCCTGTTGGCCCTAGGGTTTGGCCCTACGGTTTTTGCTTTGTATATTCCCTTAGGTCTTTGACCAAAAGGGTGATAATTCTTTAAACTTCAAAAACATTAGAAAAAGTTTTTAAAAACTCAAAAACATTAGGAATTTAAAACATCAAAAACATTTGAAAACCTTAAAAAAATCTAAAGTGTTGAGTGTTTTAGAAATAGCAATTAGGAGAGTTCGTTTCGAACTACGTTGGCTTGATCCTCTTCCACGAGGTACGTAGTGCAGCTTGGGATTCATATCCCAAGTCCAGCCAAACTTTTGTAAATAGCTTTTTAAACCTTTTTTGAATAAACATCTTTAAAACCTTGTTTTCAAAAGATCTTCCTCTAGAGTTAGGAGTTTCTCCTAGATAGAGAGTTTTAGAGTTAGGAGTTTCTTTTGATAGATTGTTTGTTTGTTTGTTTGTTGTGTGCTTGTTTTAGAGTTAGGGGTCTGTCCTAGAGTTATAGGAGCGCCTCCGTCCGGTCAGTCGGCGATCTACATCGCCGACTGATGACTAGGTGGTCTAGAATGCGTTAGTCCACCATTTGTTTTCCTTAGGAAACACAGCCTAGTTATACATAGGTTGTAGGAACCACCTGCATTAGCTTAGGGCTAATCTGCATTTAGTTAGGGCATATAAGGTGTTCTAAAATCCACAATTCACTGGAATTTAAATAATCGTACAAGAAACTTTAATAACTGGTCCGGTCTTTTAGATCGAGTCTAGAATAAAGGTCTAGGTGTCTTAGGCATCATAGCTTAGAATAGGCGCGAAGAACTATGTTGCCTTGATTCTCGTGGAGGCGGGGATACGTAGGCTTCTTTGGATGAATACCAGACCATCCGAGGACTCGGGCTAATCATTTAGAGTCTTAGGATTTGTTGTGTAGTTATTATATTTTTTTTAATGTGTTTTCTTACTTTCTTGTACTGATCCTATACCTTTTGCTATAGCTTGCATGTGTTTGCACATCATAACTTAGACACCCATTAGGCATGTCACTCATAACCTAGCTATGCTTAGTTGACACATCTTTTATTTTATTTTATGTGTGCTTATTATCTTTATCCTCAGGAAATGCATGCTTAGGTAGACGACTCCCGAGGATTGTTCCCATTTCACATGATTTTTACCCAAACTTCTTTGGAGTTAATGAAAATGGCATAAGAGACCAAGTGCTTGCACTCGGACGAATTGGGGGTGCTCTTCAGACCTTCTCCATTCGTAACCAGACACGAACCCATATATATTTCTGGTTATCCATTGCACAGAGGATTTGATTTTAGGGTTCCATGGCATATCCATGGATGGCGACTCTGAGTTATTTCAGGTATGTCTTGGTTTCGAGCCTTGGCTCCGGATCAAGACATATCTCTTTCTTTTTATATCGCCACTCGTGCTATGCTATGAGGGTGGCATCCATTTCGAGAGTTCCTTGGCAGAGCTCTCCTTCACAACGTGGATGATCCAGAGAGGGTGTTAGGGACTCGTTCCCTCGCCTCCCGCGGATCGGGGTCCACACCGTCGTATTAGATTGAAGGGTTAATTAGGATCACCAGATGGAGATGATTTTGGGGCACAGCCTATTTATGTCGAGCTCAACAAAAGAACAGTTTGGATCTTTGAACAAAGTGGCCCCACTGATTTTTCTAAAAAAATACGGTTTTTATGACGTATGCACGCCAGTGCCATATAATAGGTGGGCCCTAATGCATCTGTGTCAGTTCGTAGGTGAGAATATATTTTGAAAATACAATGAAACCCATCTTGTTAGAAGATCCAAACCTACTGGCCCCAATGTTATTAGATTGTGCCCCAAAAATCATCTCCATTGGACAATCTAACCCTCTAATATGTAAATAAGTTGTACCATACAGAAACATCTCTAGATAGTAGAGATAGGATCATCGAATGGAGTTGATTTTTGGCGTACGGCGTATATATGGTGAGGTCTAACAACTAGTTGGTTTAGATCTTTGAACAAGGTGGGTTCACTATTTTTACAACTATATTGCACGCATATTTATTAAAAAAATTTGTTGCTGCCCACATTATTCCTATATCCAGATCGTTCATTTGATGGGCCCCATTGTAAATAGGCCATTCTTGAAAAATCATCTCCATATGATGATCCTAACCCTCTGATTCGTAAAGGTCGATTGGAGGGTTTGGAACATCCTATGGAAATGATTTTATGGACGAGGCCTCTTTACTTAAGGGCCCAACAAATGAATGGTTTGGATCTTTGAATCAAGTAGGCCCAACTGATTTTTTAAAAACATATTATTTTTATGGGGTCCACCGTCTCCAATGATCTAAACCATTTATTGCTGGGCCCACCGAGGGTTTGCCATCAAAGATACAGAAGAGAAAAAAGACTACTTACAAGTGGGGCTAGCCCCACCAAAAGTTCACGTTAAGAGAGAATAAGAGAGGGTGTGTGATTATTGTTCTGTGTGTGTGTGTGTGAGAGAGAGAGAGAGAGAGAGAGAGAGAGAGAGAGAGAGAGAGTTAACTACCCAACTTCTCCAAAAGCTTAAGCTGTTGGAGAAAGGCGTCATTTATCTTTTATACTTTAACACTCCCCCTCACGTGTGGCCCACTTGGCAAAGACGTGGCACATGTAGTCCCACTTTGGGCTAACCATCGCATGTGGATTTTTACTATCTGGGAGGTTTGAAGTCGAAACCTTTGGCTCTGATACCATGTTAACTTACCGACATCTCCAAAAGCTTAAGCTATTGGAGAAGTTGGTTAGTTTCACATGGTATCAGAGCAAATGCCTGGGTTCTAACCTCCCGGATAGCAAAAATCCATTTTTTTTTCCAAAAATAAACTTTATTCAAATCTATCTTTCTTTCCTCATGCCATTACATAATATAAAGAGTTAAAAATATAAGAATAGCAACCCTAAATACTTGCCGACCAATTATTCTCCATCTTCTATCGACAACAACAAAAATAAAAGGAAAAAATATCTCTAAGATAATCCTAAAATAGTAATCCTGTACTGGACACTTACCATATCCTAAAATTGCGTTTAACGCCAAATCAAGTCCAAATAGCATAATCTTGGGCTCTTTAGAGAGTTAATAGAAAAACCTTTCTAAAAACACCAAAATCAAGCTAAATAGACAAGTTTTGAGCTTTAACAGAGAGAGAGAGAGAGAGAGAGAGAGAGAGAGAGAGAGGTAATGAGTGTAACGTGTTGTACCCGTTGTGAAGTCAAAACCGCTAATAGGGGTGAGTTCATCTTCATAGGGTGAGAATTTGTCACTACCCTAAATAAATTAGGTAAACCCTTAATAAATTTAGGAAGGTTAAAAGGACGCAAACCAAATATTAGATGTTAAAATTCCAGAAAATTAAAGTATGTGAACCAAACCATAAAATTTCAAATTTCAAAAAAAAATCTCGCAAAAAACTTTCTTGAATAGTTTTAAGTTGGATGAGAGAACTTTTGGCATGGAGAAGAAAGGGGCCATGCCAGTTTGCCATTTCGGGTTCGTTGTAGAAGGAGCTATGTCTAGTAATGCCTGATGAGAGTGTTGCCAACTAGTTATGTGATTTTTAATCACTCATCTTCTTATTAGCTATTACCTGGTTAGAAAAATGGATATCGGGTGGCAATCTTTCTTACTATTGGCTAGGACTCTCACCTGTTAATTATGTGGGTAAAAAGGAGATTTAGTTGGGACTCTTATCGAGTGGGAATGTTGCATATCACCTCTTAGGATTAAATAAAGTTGAAATTTTCTATTTTGAAGGAAATGAAAAATCATCTCTTCTCTCCATATTCTTCATATTCTCGAGTGTTCTTAAGACTATCCCCTAGATATGGGAATATTTGAGTTTCTTTTCCAAGTGTCGTATAACGGAAAGATACTAAAAAATTGTGCCATCTTGGAGCAAGTCACCAAGTGCCGTATAAGGAAAAGTTCCCCGAAAATTGTGTTATCTTAGAGAAACGACTTCAGAATGGAACCATTTCAACTTTTTTTTCGTCAAGATGGTGTCATACGATGAAATTTTGCCATACACTAACTAGTTGTCTGCTAAATTTTTTAATACAATTTTAAAATCTACAAGTTTTTTTTTTTGTTGCCATACGCCTATCCAAAACCTACCCCAGCCCAATTCCGAAAATCGGGTTAGATGGGTTGGATAATGGTTGAGAGATTTAGAGGCGGGTTAGGTTACGATTGACCCTTCATAATCCAAGCTTCATATTGGGTCAGGTTAGGGTTGAGATAACTAGATAACATTTATGCCTCGTATATACAAGTCTTCTATTTCAATTTTCTAATTTTGAGTATAATTGAGCTCTAATAATTAATGCTTTATAAACAATAAAAGGTAACCCATCTAACCCGATTTTTGAAAGAGAGTTTTGAGCTTGAGATTGCCCACTCAAAATCTACTTTTACGATCTACATTAATAGGCAATTACCTCAACCCTAGCCCGACCCAACATAGCATTAACTCCTAATTAAAGTCATTATTTACAAATAAGATTAACTTAAAATAATCTTATAGATAAATAAAGACTATTATATATAAATAAAGACTAATGCACAATGCACCCAAAGAGGCCCTAATACTCTTAGCATTGATTTACACTTGTATAAAGGTTTTATTATTCGAATAATTCAAAAGTAAAAACAATGAAATTGAAATTAACAAGAGCGGGGGGTGAATTGATTTTAACACTAAATTATGCCTTTTGAAAAATTTAAGTATTAAACCTAATTTAATTTTTCTTCTCTTGATTAGAATTTTGGTTAGTGCAAATAAGATTAAAGACAAAATGAAATGCCAAACCAAAAACAAGAATGAAAGTGCAAGAATAAGAAAGAACACACCGATATTTAGTGGTTCAGACAAAGCCCTACTCCACTCTTCTTAAGATCGTCCTTAAGGTTTTCCACTATTGTGAGACCTCCACGATGCCCGGCTCCAAGGCGATTACACTTCCAAGGGATATTAAATAAGGATGCCCTTATACCTTTACACCGACTCTCCTTCTTCGCCGAGTTCTAAGCGATGCTTCCTAGGGTATTATTAAGGTAGGATGCCCTAGCCACCTTTACAAGAAATAGAAATTGAATAGCTTGGCTTCTCTTTAAAGCTTGATGCACTTTGTAGTCCCTTGATTGCTCTTGAATAGTGGTTGCAAGTGAAAGACCTAAATCCAAACTCAAAAGATTTGCAAGTTGCAAGGTAAGTTTGGGAAAAACAAATTCTTAAGCTCAAATGGGTTGCAAGTGTGTTTGAAGGCTTAAGGAAGTTTTTCAAATGTTCAAGAGAGAGAAAATAATCCTCTTGATGTTGTATATATAGCTTCTTGAGAAAATATGACCGTTTGGGGGTGTTGATATCAAAAACCACAAATTAATTCAAATCCCAACGGCTCTTTTCTCAGCTGTGCTCCGAGAACCATTCTCGGAGCTCCGAGAAATTCTCGAAGTTCCGAGAGAACGGCCAGAAGAAGAAAAAATTCTACTGGACCATTTCTCGGAGTTCCGAGAAAATGACCAGATACTACTGGACCATTTCTTGGAGTTCCGAGCTCGGAGCTCCAAGAAAAATCTCGGAGTTCCGAGAAGCCTAAAAATCAGCAGACTTTTTATTTTTATTGCTTGTTTGATTTTGGGCTTTTGGAACTCAATTCCTATGATAAATTTGGAATGTTTATGAGGGTCCCAACATGTTGGTCCACTACATAACCATTCACTAAACCATTTTAGTTCTTAGGTGTTTTTGAAAACTCTTTAAAAAACCTTGCCTTGACTTATAAATCTGAAGAGAGAGGATGTACAGTGATACCTATGTAACCTTCAACTTCTCTTTAGTCTTGGTCTTCAATTGATCTTCCATCTTGTGTATGCTTGCTTGAGAGATGATGTGAGCTCCACTTAGCTCATTTGACTCTTGTGTGGTACATCTTCAAGCATGACCATGTAGTGTGTTGGTTTCTTCAATGATCAATCATATCTTAAACACAACACTTCAAGGCAAATTGATTAGTATTCAAAACAATAATCAATTATGTTTAGAATCATCAAAACAAGATAGGAGAGTAGACCCTTGGGCTTACAATCTCCCCCTTTTTGATGATGACAAACAAAATTGATTATGATGTGTGTGTGGAGTGACATAGTAGGCAAGTAAATGCTGGAACTCCCCCTCAATATATGCACACAGATAAGTTATAACAATTAAAAGCATATGGTGCATATAGTCAATTGAATAGATAATCAATTTCAAACTTCTCCCCCTTTTTTCATCGACAGAAAGGGTGAACTAAAATATACAGCAATTTAGGAGTAACTAAAGATTGAGTTAGGTACTCCCCCTAAATCAATGTTTATGGTATAAAAATATTTAGCCAAGTAATGCACATATACCTGTTCATGATCAAGATGTTGACAAATGTCAAATTGTTAGGTATTTTTAATTAAAGTGAAGGTACCTCTCCATCTTAGAAAACTAAGAAGGCTAAGAGTACCAATTGAGTGATTTTTAAGATTAATATTTGACATCTCATTCATGCAGATACTACCAAACAAGGATGATATATATAAATACTATATAGATAGGCTGGTGAAAGGCACAAAGTAATTATTTTACAATTTCTTTAACTTGATCCGCACTCCAAATGTTTAAGGCACTTCTGATATAATATATTCTATCATCACTAAGGGGTTTTGTAAAGATATTCGCCAATTGTTCCTCAGTGTTGATATATTTTAAGCAAATATCTCCTTTTTGTGAGTGATCTCTAATGAAGTGGTGCCTAATCTCAATATGTTTTGTTCTAGAGTGTTGTATGGGGTTCTTTGTTAAGCTTATAGCACTAGTATTGTCACATTGGATGAGAATATTTTTCATTTTAATTCCATAGTCCATCAATGCGCTTTTCATCCATAGGACTTGTGCACAGCATGCTCCATCTGCCACATATTCTGCTTCTGTTGTGGACAGAGCTACTGAATTTTGTTTCTTGTTAAACCATGAAACAAGTGACTTTTCCAAGAATTGACAAGTCCCACTAGTGCTTTTCCTATCCACTCTACATCCAACAAACTCTGCATCTGAATATCCAATGAGAGTGAAGATAGATGATCTTTCATACAATAGTCCCAGACTTTGGGTTCCTCTTAAGTACTTGAAGATCTTCTTTACTACCGATAGGTGAGACTCCTTTGGATCCGATTGAAATCGAGCACAGAGACAGACAGTAAACATAATGTATGATTTGTTGGCTGTCAAATAGAGTAAGCTACCTATCATACCCTTATACATCTTTTGGTCCACAGATTTGCCAAATTCATCCTTTTCTAGCTTAGCAGTAGTACTCATGGGAATTCTTGATGTCTTACGGCTATCCATGCCATACTTATTTAATAACTCATTTGTATATTTTTCTTGATTTAAAAATATCCCATTTTGGTATTGTTTAATTTGGAGTCCTAAGAAGTAGGTTAACTCACCCATCATGCTCATTTCAAATTTATTTTTCATTAGAGTTGCAAATTCATCACACATTTTTTGATTAGTTGAGCCACAGATGGTGTCATCTACATAGATTTGGACAAGGAGGATATCTTGATTTTCTCTTTTGATAAATAAAGTTTTATCCACCTTTCCCATTTCAAAACCTTTTTCCACTAGGAAAGTGCAAAGCCTCTCATACCAAGCTCTAGGAGCTTGCTTCAATCCATACAAGGCTTTATCAAGCCTGAAGAAATGATTTGGATGTTTGAAGTCTTCCAAACCTGGAGGTTGCTCAACATACACTTCCTCTTGGATATAGCCATTTAGGAAGGCACTTTTGACATCCATTTGATATAGTTTAAATCTTTTATGAGATGCATATGCCAAGAGTATCCTAATAGCTTCCATACGGGCAACAGGAACAAATGTCTCATCATAGTCTATTCCCTCCTCCTAATTGTACCCATGGGCTACAAGCCTAGCTTTATTTCTAGTGATAATTCAATTTTCATCCAATTTGTTTCTATACACCCATCTCGTGCCAATGACTGGATGATCACTAGGTTTAGGCCTAAGCCTCCACACCTTATTCCTTTCGAATTAACTTAACTCTTCTTGCATGGCCATCAACCAATATTCATCATTTTCGGCTTCCTTGATGGACTTAGGTTCTAATTCGGATAGGAACGCCAAGTTGTTACTCACACTACGATAGTATGATCTAGTTCTTACTGGCGATGTGGCACCACCTAAGATTTGGGATTCAGGATGATCTACCAATATTCTCCTATCCCTAGGTAATGAGTCATCATTGTCTTTTTCTACTTCCTCACTAGGTAAAGTATTACTTGTAGATGCATGGGGAGGAGCATTTGACTTAGGTAAGAGGTATTCAATAGTTTCATCTTCATCATGTGGCATTTCTTGAGGTGTTGGCTCTCTCTCATCAAATATCACATGCATGGATTCTTCTACAACTAGGGTTCTTCTATTAAATACTCTATATGCCTTGCTATGTGAAGAATACCCTAAGAATATGCCATCATCCGACTTCTTATCAAATTTGTGTAAATTATCTTTAATGTTTAAGATGAAAACCAAACATTCTAAAATAGCTTATATTTGGTTTCAAGTTTTTCCAAAGCTCATAAGGTGTTTTCTTAGAAATTGGCCTTATATATACCCTATTATGATCTAGCAAGCGGTGATAACCGCCTCCGCCCAAAAGTATCTAGGGAGATCATTTTCATGCAACATAGTTCTAGCCATTTCTTAGAGGATTCGGTTCTTTCTTTCTACAACTCCATTTTGTTGAGGTGTCCTAGGTGCCGAAAAATTGTGTTTGATGCCATGTTCATTACAGTAAGTGTTAAAATGTACATTTTCAAATTCCGTTCCATGGTCACTCCTAATGTAAGATATGGCAATACCTTTTTCATTTTGTATTTGATTACACAATTTTAGGAAATTTTCATAGGTTTCATCTTTATGTGCTAAAATATATGACCCATGTAAATCGTGAGTAGTCATCCACAACTACAAATACGTACCTCTTTCCACCTAGGCTACTTGTCTTCATTGGTCCAAAAAGATCCATATGAAGTAGTTGCAAGGGGTAGGTGGTTGAAATCATATTTTTAGGGACAAATGAGCTTTTTAATTATTTTCCTAATTGACAAGTTCTACAAATGTGATCTTTGGTGTATTTGAACTTAGGCAATCCTCTAACAATTTCTTTTTAGGAGAGGGTCGAAATGAGATCCATTCCGGCATGACCCAACCTCCTATGCCACAACCAAGAATCTTCACTAATGGCATTAAGACAAGTCACATTTTGGAGTCTAAGATCATCTAGTCCAATAGTGTAAATGTTATTTTCTCTAGAACCTATGAATTTCACTTCTCCATCTATCTTATTTTTAACAATGCATTTGTCGGGGTTGAAGATTACTTTAAAACCATTATCACATAATTGACTAATGCTAATAAGATTATGGGATAAGCCATCAACATAAAGTACATCATGTATGGGAGAGGTAGAGTTACCTATGGTGCCTTCTCCTTTGACTTTTCCTTTCTTATCATCTCCAAAGGTAACTTCTCCACCATCCTTGAGTGATAGGGATGCGAATTGAGTGAGGTCTCCTGTCATGTGTCTAGAGCATCCACTATCAAGGTACCATGTGTTCTTCTTGTTATGGCTTTTAAGGCATACCTACATATGAATAGGCGAGTGAGATCCCTTAGGTACCCAAATCTTCCTAATCTTGCTATGTTCATTTATTTTCACTTTAGAGTTCAATTTGATTTTATCTTGTTTAGCATGCATGCAAGCAACTTTATAATGACCTTCTAAATCACAATAAAAATAAGTTTTGGTATTACTAGAATAAGGCTTTACAAGTTTGTTTTTATAGTTGGATATTGTAGTATTCCATTTATGTCCAAGTCCACTTTTATCATGTGACAATATTTGAATATTAACAAGCCTATCCAATTTTAGTGAACTATGTTCAAATTTCAAAGAGTTTCTTTAGTTCATCAAATTCAAAAAATAGTTTACTATTTTCATGCTTCAGCTTGTTGTTTTCAATGGATAGCTCTTGTCGATTTTCATTTAAGATTTTGATGGTAGCATTTAAATCATGAATTTCAACTTTATATTTTTCATTTTCATCATCTAAAAATTCATGGTCTTTCTTTAACCAACCAAATTCTTTTGTCATGTTAGCAAGAGAATTTTCAAGTGATGCATTTTTATCAAATTCAATCTCAAGTTCATCATGTGCATTTTGCAAGGAATCTAGAACTTCTTTTAAAACAATGACATCATTTAAAGTATTTACCTCTTTATTGTCGTTTATTGAGGCCATGAAGCAAACGTTTTTTGCTAACAAGCAATCTTCTCCATCCTTTTGTTCGCCTTCACTTTCAATTTCCTCATCCCATGTGGCGGTCATTCCTTTCTTGCCTTCTCTTCTCTTGAAGCGATTATTTGAGGTAGGCTCATTGTTGAGTGGACAATCCGGGCGAATGTGTCCAAGCTTCTTGCAACCGTAGCATCGGGGTTGAGAAGATCCATCACCGAGTTCTTCTTTCTTCTTGAATGGAGGATTGGTTCTTCTATTTTTCATGCCTCCCATATTCCTTTGCAAGAACTTGATCCTTCTTGTTAGGAGGGAAACTTAATCTTCCATGTCTTCCTTTGCATCTTCATTATCACCTACATTACACGCAAAAGCAAAACATTTTCCTTTTTCAATTTTATTTTCAATTTCGGGTGCTTTTGTTTTGAAAATCATCTCATGGGTTATTACGGACCCTATTAGTTCATCTAGGTTCAATGTATTCATGTCCTTGGCTTTGGTGATTGCGGAGGTTTTGGATTCCCATGACAAAGGTAGGGATCTAAGGATTTTGGTCAGTAAATCTCTATTTGAAAATTATTTTTCAAGTCCCCTTAGTCCATTTACAAGGTTAGTGAATCTAGTGTACATGTCGGCAATTGTTTCATCGGTTGTCATTTGAAAGAGTTCATATTGCCTAAATAGATGATTCATTTTAGATTCTTTGACTTGGTTGGTTCCCTCATGGGTGACTTCTAATGTGTCCCAAATTTCCTTAGCCGAATTCAAATTTGACACTCTATTGAATTCACCGGGTGACAAAGCATAAAAGAGAGAATTCATGGCTTTAGCATTGTAGTTTGAAGCTTGTTGTTCGGCTTCGGTCCAATCGTTTAGATTTCTAGTGGGTAATATATATTCATTATTAATGGCTCTCCACATTTGGTAATCTTGGGTTAAAAGGATTTTCATTTTGGTTTTCCAAAATCCATAATTAGTTCCGTCAAAATAGGGTGGCCTAGTGTTTGAGTAACCTTCATGGTGTTGAGGATAGTTTGCCATTTTTAGAATCTTTTCTCTAGACCGGTTAGGGTTTTTAAATAAAGTAGAGATGAGGCTTTGATACCAATTGAAATTAACAAGAGGGGGGTGAATTGATTTTAACACTAAATTATGCCTTTGAAAAATTTAAGTATTAAACCTAATTTAATTTTTCTTCTCTTGATTAGAATTTTGGTTAGTGCAAATAAGATTAAAGACAAAATGAAATGCCAAACCAAAAACAAGAATGAAAGTGCAAGAACAAGAAAGAACACACCGATATATAGTGGTTTGGGCAAAGCCCTACTCCACTCTTCTGAAGATCGTCCTTAAGGTTTTCCACTATTGTGAGACCTCCACGATGCCCGGCTCCAAGGCGATTACACTTCCAAGGGATATTAAATAAGGATGCCCTTACACCTTTACACCGACTCTCCTTCTTCGCCTAGTTCTAAGCGATGCTCCCTAGGGTATTAAGGTAGGATGCCCTAGCCACCTTTACAAGAAATAGAAGTTGAATAGCTTGGCTTCTCTTGAAAGCTTGATGCACTTTGTAGTCCCTTGATTGCTCTTGAATAGTGGTTGCACGTGAGTTTGAAGGCTTAAGAAAGTTTTTCAAATGTTCAAGAGAGAGAAAATAATCCTCTTGATGTTGTATATATAGCTTCTTGAGAAAATATGACCGTTTGGGGGTGTTGATATCAAAAACCACAAATTAATTCAAATCCCAACGGCTCTTTTCTCAGTTGTGGCGAGAACCATTCTCGGAGTTCCGAGAGAACGGCCAGAAGAAGAAAAAATTCTACTGGACCATTTCTCGGAGTTCCGAGAAAATGACCAGATACTACTGGACCATTTCTCGGAGTTCCGAGGTGCTCCGAGAAAAATCTCGGAGTTCCGAGAAGTCTAAAAATCAGCAGACTTTTTATTTTTATTGCTTGTTTGATTTTGGGCTTTTGGAACTCAATTCCTATGATAAATTTGGAATGTTTATGAGGGTCCCAACATGTTGGTCCACCACATAACCAATAACTAAACCATTTTAGTTCTTAGGTGTTTTTGAAAACTCTTTAAAAAACCTTTCCTTGACTTATAAATCTGAAGAGAGAGGATGTACAGTGATACCTATGTAACCTTCAACTTCTCTTTAGTCTTGGTCTTCAATTAATCTTCCATCTTGTGTATGCTTGCTTGAGAGATGATGTGAGCTCCACTTAGCTCCTTTGACTCTTGTGTGGTACATCTTCAAGCATGACCATGTAGTGTGTTGGTTTCTTCAATGATCAATCCTATCTTAAACACAACACTTCAAGGCAAATTGATTAGTATTCAAAACATTAATCAATTATATTTAGAATCATCGAAACAAGATAGGAGAGTAGACCCTTGGGCTTACAGAAATCTATCTATTCCAAATATAGAAGAGGAAAGATGTCACGACCCACGCCCCAGGCTCTTAAGGTGCTGTTCAAAAGTGTTTCCATACATTGGTTCAGAGTAATATATTTTATTCTTTTCATGAAATCCAATGAACATACGATCAAATATCAGTAAGATTACTTCCATTCATCTATTCAATAGTTACATATATCCCAAAAAGAACATTAAGTATTTCCTGTTTTTTCCAACCAAAACATGATCACATATCTACATTATACACATATTACCTGTCAACACAGGTGCAAGAAAACAACTCTACAAATCTTACTTCAAGATCCTCATTGCTCCCTGTCCCTTTCTAGAGACTCAATCTCTATAACAACAGTTAAAGAACTGGAATGAGCAAAATGGCTCAGCAAGTAACTAAGTTATGCCCTATGAGTACATAAATGCCCTGCTAATGATATAAAGTGACTTATAACATGTTAGCACTCAATTATACAAAGATTAAAATAACAATAGTTGACAATGTATGAGGCAAATCACTTCTAAGCATTCCATATTATAACAGTATATATGTTCATGGCCAATAAATGCTCAGTAGAATCATAAAAACAATTAATCACTTGTGTAATCCCTCATGGGGCAAACACATATAAAACAAATCTTCAAGAGTTAACACACAACTTATATAGATAACCACATCCCGATGGGTCCAAAAGAAATTACGGAGGACTTGCGCAAGCCACGATCCCCAATGCCCTTATGGGGAGGATAATCAGATGACACCTTACTGGAGGACCCAACCAAGGCGACCAACAATCAGATGACACCTTACTGGAGGACCCAACCAAGGCGACCAATAATCAGATGACACCTTACTGGAGGACACAGTCAAGGCGACCAATAATCAGATGACACCTTACTAGAGGACCCAATCAAATCGACAAATAATCTAATCATTGACAATATTCCACATTGCATTACATTCAATGGAGTCTCAATATAATCAATAATAGAATTTCTAAGTTTCAATGAATCATGTAATGTCCAAGTATTTGCAACATGCTCTATACAACATGCGTCACAGAAGAAAGCATAAATTTCTATGGGATTTCTAATCCCATAGAAATCTATTTGGATTTACCATTATAAATAGACATACTTCACTATTTTAATTTTAGCTCTCAAATTACTTCAAATTTGTTAATACAGATAGTTTCATTCAACAGTAGACTTTAAGAGCTTCAAATAAACACAAATTTCACTAAATTCAGACTTAAATTCACAAAGTTATGATAATTTAAAATTAGACCAAATTTTCACGATTTTAACATAATTTACACCATAAACAGTTTCCATGTAAACAAACATGTTTCATCATTTCTACATAATTTTATGCCATAAACAATTTCCACGTAAACTAACAACTTTCATCATTTTTGCAGATTTTAATGCCACGGTCAGTTTCCACGTAAACTGGCAAATTCCATCATTTCTATAGATTTTATGCCATAAACAGTATCCACGTAAAGAGGCAAATTTCATCATTGCTGTAGGTTTTATGCCATAAACAATTTCTACATAAACTACTAAGTTTCACCATTTATGCATATTTCACGCCATAAACAGTTTCCATGTAAATTGTCAAATTTTGTCATTTATACGGATTTTTCACATACATTAACATGTATCACTATTTCTGCCATAACTCCCAAAATACTAGGATTTTTTCAGTGCCGTTTCTTCCGTTGGAAAGTAGACTTCGAAAGCTTCTACTTGAATATAAATTTCACTTATTTTGGTTTCAAAATGGTTGATTTAATTAGGTTCAAAGTCGGATCATAAATTTGCTTGAATTTTTCGTCATAAACAGCCATGTCTCGCAGCTTTTTCCATAACTCTCAAACTACTAGGAATTTTTCAATGTTGTTTCTTTCGTTGGAAAGTAGACATCAAAAGCTTCGATTTGAATATAAAATTTATTAACTTCGGATTAATATTGACTAAGATATAGTTAATCAAGTATTAACCAAAAATCTGCTCAATTCCAACAAATATAGTCATACAAAAACAAGCATGACTTTCTCAACTCCTAGAATTTTTGGATGAGATTTATTTCATCAAAAAGAGTACATCTAATCAAAAGCAATAAGTACAAAGACTTCCTTTATGATATCATAAAACATAACTAAATTACTTACCTATATCACTCATGAACCCATAAAATATCACTAAGTACTTACCTTTTTAAGTTTTCTTCAATTCAAGACACAAGCTTCAGGAATTTTCTTCTTTTTGTCTTCTCTTTTTTCTTTTCTCTTAGTCTTTATTCTTTTCACAAGTAGCTCTCTATCTTTCTAAATTGTTCTAGACATTTCTTGCATTTGATAGAGAGTTTTCCTTGAGCTAATTCATTTAATTAGTGATACTAATAAAGTTCCAACTTTATCTTAATCAAGTTTCTATATAGTTCTAGGACTCTCTACAAGCCTATGGTGCACACAATTACTTCTAATTGTATTCTAGACTTTTCCATACATATGGACCTTTCCACATCGGCCACCTGAAATGGACTTTTCTACATGGGCTTCTTTATATAGGCTTAGAGTCCTTGGGCCAACTTACTAACTTAAGGTCCAAGGCTAAAAACAACCCATAGGCTTCTTTAATGAAATTTTCGTTTTTGATTCAAATTTCATGTTCAAAATTCTACAAGACTGCTTTAGTATTATGATTGACACAATACTATAAGTTATAGTTCTTTTACATTTAGAATTTCCATCCAAGCCCAATAACTAAAATTACTACTTAAACACATAATTAAACTATTAAACGTGCATAATAAACCTAATTGTCCAAGCTAGTTTCTAGTCATTACAAAAGAAGTTTAGAGTCGTAACTCTTTTTCCATTGTCACCCAATCCATTTAACATGTTAATTCTCTCACTTCAAATTTACATGTCAGGTAAGAAAGGGAAAAAGGCAACGGTATTTTCTTCTTCTACCTTCTCTCTTTTACTCAATCTCATTTGTTATGGCTTCAACTAGCTACCTAAAATGAAAGAAAGAACTTCCACAAAGCAATAAAAGGATAAATCTTTATATTATATTATTAAAGGAAAGTGATATTTCCTCCCTCTTTTCATTTCATGTTTTTTGTTACGGACAAACAGAAGGGTGAAAGATATGATTTCCTCTCATATAAGCTTGCTTCGAATGAAAAGTAATGGAAGGCCATTGAAGAATATCTGAATGTCGAAAGGTAATGTTCCTTTATTTTTCAACTACCCATTAACCTTTTGCCATTCAATTAAGAATGGCCCCAAAGAATATTGATTTAGTCTTATCATCATGAATGACTAATAGAATTGGAGCATAGGAGTGAGATTAGTTGAGCACCTCATAATTGCCGTATTAGACACATATAGACTCACAATTTTAAGGGAAGTTTTGATTTAGGCCCTATTTGGATTGCAAAAAAAAAAAAAAACTGCGATGGAAAAAAAATTCATTTCAAAATTTAGAGGGAAATAATAAGAGTAGAGTTAATTGAGAGGGATATCATCATAAATTGAAGGTCCTTATTTTAATGTCATAAATTGAAGGCCCTACTGGGTTAAAATTATCATTTTAAAATGTGGTACGCAAAACAAATTTTATGTTTGATGGGACACAAATACGGCATCGTTCTCAGATATCGCCACGTGTCGTCCATGCACAAGAAGAGCCTAGCCATCATGAAGAAAGACGTTGGAAAATGATAAAGACCATGCAAACATGACACGTGTCACCATCCAGGCCTCATCATCACAAATTATGGCAGGAAATGGCCGGCAAAGCCACGCGCGCCGGCAAGGCAGGGGGACGGCCCAATCCTGCAAAGGAAGGCTTCCTCTCCCTAATGATGAAAAGGGCCGGGCACCTCCCTTTAAAAGGGAGGGAAAGGAAGAAGAGAAAAGATCCACATTTTTGGAAAGGACTTTCCCCATTTTCAGCTCCGCAAAAAGCAACCGGAAAAAGAGGCTAGGCAACAACAGAGGAGACTAGGAACGCAATCCTACTCTCCTTGCTAGTCCCCTCCGACCCACTCATTCACACACCCAGAAAGGAGCCTGCGCGTTGGCCCTGGTAACCCTGATCAAAACCCCTTCCCCTTCTCGCTGTCCTTTATATTGATTGGTCGAAGGATCTGACTTGGGTGTCGAAGTGGTCGTCCGGGACCCACCCCGGACCCCCTGACCCCCTTTGTTTGTGATTGCAGACTCCGCGGAGGCCCTCTACCGACCCCGCGATCACCGACCCGGATTCAGACGCCATCATATTGGCGCCATCCGTGGGACTCGTCGAGTACTGAACGCCTTATGGCGATGAGAAACCACACCCAACAGCAAGAAATAGGGGTAATAACTAGGAGTCAGGCTCAGCGCGCACAAACCAACACCTCAATCTCCCAAGAGCCCAACTCACCACTCTCGGGCCGACACCAACCCTCCTCTAGCGCACCGCAGATAGTCCCCACCATGGAGATGTTCAACGAACTCCGCCGAGAACTACTCCAACGCTTGCCTCCTCCGGCCCCGGAGAGGCCCATGACAACGCAGGACCAGATAAAAGCCTATGACGAAGGCAATAAGGAACAACCAGGGGAGCGTCATCCCCTGTGAAAGCGAGCACCGACTCGCCGGACGCCGTCCCCACCGACGAATAGCCCTTTGCCCCCCGCAGCTAGGGGACACCAGCGAGACAGCGGGAAGCAAGCTACGCTAAGCCGCGCTCCCCCTGTCCAAGCTGCTCGTCTCCAGGAACCGTCCCTGGCTCGGGCGGAAGAAGTAGCAACCTCAGCGCAACCGCCCGGCATGGATCCAATAGCCGACCTGCAGAGGCAGATTCGAGAGGTAAAACTAGAAATGAAGAAGCCCTACGCCCATGGCATCCTCGACGAATGGGAAAGGGAAACGGCATCCCCATTCACCTTGGAAGTCTTAAAGACCCCAGCAGAAGCAGGCATAGACCTCTCCCGTTTCGGTCTGTACGACGGAAGCACTGACCCTCTCGAGTTCCTCCAAACTTTCAAAAGGGTAATGACGCTCCGTGGCGCGTCGGACGGATTCATGTGCAGAGCCTTCGCATCCCTGTTAAGAAAGACCGCTAACGACTGGTACATGAGATTGGAGCCCGACTCCATCGCATCCTTCCACGAATTCGGAAGGAAGTTCAGCGCAAGATTCGCCAACAACTGCCTCCGCCATGATCCAACGGACTCCCTCTTAGCCCTCCGGCAGGGAAGAAACGAGACCCTAAGAGACTTCATGTTAAAATTCAACGCCGAATTGGCCCAACTTTCTAACATGGACGTCCAAATAGCGGTCGCAACACTAAAGCATGCCACCACCTATCCAAATCTCAAGTTGCATCTCACCCTCAAGCTACCACGGGACCTACAGGAACTTGAATCCAAGGCTGACAAGTTCGTGCGAGCAGAAGAAGCCTGTGCCCGAGAGCAGAACCACCCCGGCCCCGATGAAAGAAAAAACAACAACGACCGAAGGATCATGAGGCCATGGGCCGAGGAGAAACAGGCAAGCCTGAACCCCAACCCCGTCTTCGAAAGATTGAGAAGCGCCCCACTAAAAGTTCCCCTCTCCCACGTCCTACTAGCTATCAGAGATCAGGGTCTTCTGACCCCCCCCCCCCCCCCAAGAGAATGTCCACGGACCCAAAGAAGCGGTCCGCCAAAAAGTTCTGCGAATTCCACGGGGACCACGGCCACGAAACTGACCATTGCTTCCACCTCCGCCTCCAGCTCGAAAGGTTGGCCGAAGAAGGGCACCTGAATCAATATCTCAGAAGCCCTGGCGGAAATTCGCGCGAGGACCAGCATCCACCCGACGAGCCCAGAGGTAGGCGTCAGTCACCCAATAGGCACCGGTCCAACAACCGTCGCCGATCCGTAAGCCGACACCGATCCCCTAGCAGGCATCGCTCCCGAAGCAGACGTCGATCTTGCAGCAGACACGACACACGCTGCCACCAGCGCCCCAGGAAAGAAGAGCCCCCCGAACAACCCCAGGCTCGTGAACAGCCGCCCACCATTATCGGAAAAATCAACATCATCACGGGCGGGCCGGCAGCGGGAGGGCCGACAACAGCTGGTCGGCGGGCGTATGCGGAACGAGTATTCTCCATGGATATGCCTTCCAAAAAGGCCCGAACAGATCCGCCCCGTGAGGACCAGATCATCACTTTCTCCAACGAAGACCTCGACGGGCTACAAGTCCCGCATGACGACGCACTAGTCGTCGCCAACTTCGACATAGGAAAGATCCTGGTCGACACAGGAAGCTCCGTCAACGTGCTGCACCTCGGGACTTTCGAAGAGATGAAACTGGGCAAAGGGAGGCTGGGACCCGCGGAGTATTCCATCTACGGGTTCTCCGATGCGTCCGTACGGGTCGATGGCAAGATCGACTTACCCATGACCTTTGGGACGTACCACCTCCAAAAAACCATCATGACCACCTTCATGGTCGTAGACATATCGTTCACTTACAGCGCCATCATTGGGCGCCCCACTCTAAGAGATTTGGGGGCAGTGGTCTCCACACCCCACCTCAACATGAAATTCCCCACTCCAACCGGAGTAGGGGAGGTCAGGGGCAGCAGATGTTAGCACGCCAGTGCTACGCAGCAAGCCTAAGAGGAACCAATGCTCCGGCCGAAAACTTCACAATCGGTAGTGAAGACCCCCGGCAGCGGGCCCGCACAATCAGAGGAGAACCCGCCGAGGAGCTAGACTCCACCTCCATAGCCCAAGATCAGCCGGAGAGACGAGTCCGGATCAGTTCCCTAATAAAAGGCCCCCTGCGAGACCAGATGATCGACTTCCTCAGAACCAACGAAGACATGCTTGCATGGTCCGCCAAGGACATGCCCGGGATACCCAAGGAGTTGGCCGTTCACAAGTTAAACGTGAACCCAGCCCTTAAACCCGTCCGGTAGAAGAAGAGGAACTTCGCGGTAGAACGTCAAACTCGCATAAAGGCCGAAGTGGAGAAGCTACTACAAGCCGGGTTCATCAGAGAAATCCGGTACCCCGAATGGCTATCTAACGTCGTCATGGTCAAGAAAGCTAGTGGAGGCTGGCGGGCCTGTATAGACTTCACAGACCTAAACTAGGCCTGCCCAAAGGACCCCTACCTCCTCCCGCGCATAGACCAACTCATCGACGCCACATCCGAGCACGAAGTCCTCACCTTCTTGGATGCATTCTCGGGTTACAATCAGGTAAAAATGCACGAGCCCGACATCTCGAAAACAGCGTTCATCACCGATCAAGGCGTCTACTGTTACACCGTTATCCCTTCGGGTTGAAAAACGCAGGCGCCACCTACCAGCGGCTCGTAAATAAGCTATTCCAGGCGCAAATCGGAAGAAACATAGAGGTGTATGTCGACGACATGCTGGTAAAATTTTTGGAGTCCTCCAAACACATCTCCGACCTTCAGGAGACTTTCAGCACCCTACGACGAGCCCGAATGAAGCTGAACCCCGCAAAATGCGCCTTCGGGGTAGCCTCCGGAAAGTTCTTAGGGTTCATGGTTAGCCAGAGAGGGATCGAGGCCAACCCTGAAAAGATCCAGGCCATCCTAGACATGGAGCCCCCGACAACAGCGGTAGAAGTACAAAGGCTCGCGGGTCGAATCACGGCCCTCCGCCGATTAATGCCAAAGTCGGCGGAGAAATGCCAACCCTTCTTCAAACAACTAAAAAATATACGAGAATTCAAATGGACCCCCACCTGCCAAGAAGCATTCGACGCCCTGAAGCAATACCTTCAGACACCACCCGTACTCGCCAAACTCGAGCCGGGAGAAGAACTATTTCTGTATCTGGCCATCAGCACCACGGCGGTGAGTGCGGTATTGGCCAAGCAAAGTGACAAGAAGGAACATCCGGTGTACTACGTGAGCAAGACTCTCCACGGTGCAGAGGTCCGGTACCTAAACATAGAGAAATTTGCCCTCGCAGTCGTTAGCGCCGCCCGGAAGCTCCGCCCCTACTTCCAGGCCCACCCCATTGTGCTTTTGACCGACCAACCCCTGAGAAAGATTCTCCAAAAACCAGAGACCTCGGGCAGGATGGTAAGTTGGGCCGTCGAGTTTGGGAGAGTTCGACATACAGGTCCGCCCGAGGCCAGCTATTAAATCCCAAGCCCTCGCTGACTTTATAGTGGAATCCATGGCCCTGGCCGCGGAACCAGCAACAATGGAAAATGGCGAGGGCCCCACCGAACAGACGGCTCGCAAAGACGTGGCGCCAGACTCAGCGGAACAGAGCGACGAGATTCATTGGACCCTGCACGTTGACGGCTCAGCAGGCAAAACACGGCACGGGGCGGGAGTGGTCCTCCACGGCCCAGAAGGATTTACACTGGAATACGCCCTCGGGCTAGATTTCAAAGCCTCCAACAACGAGGCTGAATACGAAGCCTTGCTAGCAGGACTAAGTCTAGCCGCAGAACTCGGTGCGAAAAAGTTAAAAGTCTATAGCGACTCCTAGCTCGTCGTCAACCAAGTAAACGAGATATACGAAGCCAAGGGCCTCAGAATGAAGAGATACCTCCAGAAGGTAAAAGAAAAACTGCAAAGAATGGGAAAGGTCGAGATCCTCCAGGTACCGCGAGATATGAACAATCGAGCGGATGCATTGTAAAAAATGGCCGCCGAAGAGACCCATGACTTCGGCACCGTGCTCACAGAGATACTGCTCCACCCCAGCATCGACGAAGTGCAAGTTTTGGAGATTCCACCTGGACCGAACTAGATGGACCCCATCATGCGATACCTGAAAGACGGGATACTGCCCGAAGACAAGCTGGAAGCCCGACGCCTAACCGCAAGAGCCGCCCACTACGTGGTCCACGGGCCCAGGCTCTACAAACGGTCATAAACATGGCCGTATCTCCGATGCCTGGTACCCTCCGAATCAGAATACGCATTACGAGAAGTACATGAAGGAATCTGCGAAGACCACGGAGGTGGCAGGACTCTGGCTCACAAAATCGTGAGGCACGGCTACTTCTGGCCTACGATCCTCAGGGACGCCAAGGAGTTCGTCAAAAAATGCAGCCCTTGCCAAAGGTACGCGACCACCCCCTGTCAACCGGCCACACCATACACCGCGATGGCAGAACCCCTGCCTTTCGCCATGTGGGGCATGGATCTACTCGGGCCTTGCCCGAAAGCCTCCGGGGGGCGTACAATGTTGTACGTCGCCATCGACTACTTCACCAAATGGGTCAAGAAACCCAATTCGAAAGCGACGGAGAAGTTCTTTTATCACGACGTGGTCTGCCATTTCGGCATTCCAAAGACACTTGTGACGGACAACGGTCCCCAGTTCGCAAGTGCTGAATTCAGTAGATTCTGCGATAACCTAAGCATCGAACACCGTTTCGCCTCCGTAGCACACCCGTAGGCCAACGGGCAGGTAGAGGTAACTAACAGGATCTTTCTTCAGAGCCCCAAGAAGCGATTGGGAGAAGCCGGGAAAAACTAGGTAGAGGCGCTCCCTAGCGTCCTCTGGGCCTATCGAACGACGCCGCGGACCGCAACTGGAGAATCCCCTTTTAGCTTAACCTTCGGGGCCGAAGCGGTCATTCCGCTAGAAATCGGCCTCTCCAGCTTCCGCACGGAGAATTATGATGAACAGGGAAATTCCGAAATCCTCCGGAACACTCTCGATCTCGTGCTCGAAAAAAGAGAGCAGGCCCTCTTCCGAACCGCCTCCTACCAGCAAAGAGTGGCACGGTACGACAACGCCCGAGTAAAAAAGCGCTCGGTAAAGCCCGGAGACCTAGTACTATGATGGGCGGAGGTATCCTACCCCCGCAACGCCGGGAAACTCGCACCTAAATGGGACGGACCATACAGGGTCGTTCGAGCACTCCGCCCCGGGGCCTACCAACTAGAATGCCTCGACGGGACCCCAGTCCCTCGAAGTTGGAGCATGGACAACCTCCGAGAGTTTTACCAGTAAAAAGATAGGGTAAGTCCCGTGTTTTACTTTAAAAGTATGACGAGTGTTTTGTTTGTTTCATTTTTGTGTTTCTAGAAGCAAAGATGTATTTTCCTCCTTAACAAATCAATGGAATAGCATTTCTACCTAAGCCATACACATCTCCACTTTCCGGCCCATGATAAATAAGGGACCCGAAAGAAGATAGGGAGTGAGACAGAGGTACCATCGGGGCCGCCCCCCCAAAGATACCCTAAAACACTCCCCATGAAAAAAAAAGACAGGGAGTGAGACAGAGGTAGCATCGGGGCCGATCCCCCCGAGAATACCCTAAAACGCTCCCCATGAAAAAAAGACCTCCCCTTTAAGGGCAGGCGGGACCCATTAACCCCGAACTGATCACTCGAGGGGAAGATAGTCCTTCCATGAAAAAAAGACGCCCTACGGGGTGCACTAGGAGTACCCTCGCCAACAAAGATCACGACTCAAATAGGCCGAAGAGCAATACCGAAAGCTCAAAGAACTCGCGGCACATCATATATAAAAGGAAAGAAGGATAGTTCAAATGTTATTACAGACCAAATACATCAATAAGACCAAAAAAAGATAGAGCAAACTTTCCGAGGCATCCGAACATTACTGAGCCCTCTCAGAAGTCTCGGCAACTACAGGATCTACCAAGGCAGCCACCTCCTCCTCGGCCGACCCCGGTACTTCCACCGGTACCGGCGAAAGACCCTCCAAAGCGCCTCCCTCAGCCTCATGCATCAGCTTGTCAAGGGGGAAGGAAGGATCAACCTCGCGGACACGCCGCCGGCATTCAGCGAATGCATCTATCTCAACGTTCACGTTGAACGCAGCTGCGGCCTTGAGAAACTCCTCGGAGTCGCGTCATTCCTCCCGCGCCTTCGCTAGTTCCCTGGCATGCGTTCGTCGAGCCACCGCCAATTTGTCCGCCGCACGGCTTCTCCCTTCCATGGTTGTCCGGAGGTCTTCCCGAAGTCGAGCAACAGTATCATCAAAGGCCGCTTTCTCCGCCCGGGCTTTGTCCAAGTCTTCGCTCAGCCTCATCCTGGAGCAGGCACTGCACCATCCTCCTGGCATAGCTTTGGGACTGCAAAAGCAAGCCATCAGAAAATTTCCAACGTACAATCTCAAAAACAACAAAGAGAGAAAAGTACAATCAGAAAAACCGGCCACCCGGTACTTACGCAAGATGTTGATTGAAAATACTGAGCCCTCAGGGCCCTATGATCAAAGCCCTCCAACTCAGCCTCGTCGCCAGGAAGAGCGGTGGTCACCCTAGCTCCACCCCAACCCGAGGATTCGCGAGAACGCTATCCTCAATGCCAATCTTCCAGTAAGGTCTAAACAGCTCTCCTCGCACCTGGAAGCACTGCGACGGAAGCTCCACCCACTCCAAAAGAAGCTTGGTCATAACCGCCCCCTCCATCCGACTTGGCACGTCATCCAAGAAGGCAAGAGGATGCGCTGCACGACCAGCATCCCCTTGTCGAGCGCCAAAAGGGACAGCCCTCTTGGCGGAAGGCTCCGACTCCGGAGGAGAAGACCTAGCCGCCCCCTTTTCTCCGACCGTTCGACCAGAGGGGCTGGAAGGCACGGATGCCGGAAGCCTCGCTTGCGACCGGCCCAGCCTGGCCGCAACCATAAAATCAGAAGGGATCTTCTTGCGGCTCGCCAGACCCTTCGTCGCCGCCGCAACCCCCTTCCCCTTATCAGCGTCACCAGAAGAAGACATACCTCATGCCAAAAACAGGAGAACAACAACCGCTCAGAACAAAGGAAAACAACAACAACAAAAAAACTCCTGAAGGCACATGATGACAAACCCAGAAAAAAAAGGGGGGGGGGCTCACCACGATAGCTGGCAGAACTCTCCCCCGTTCCCTCGCCCATACAGCGGTCCCTCCTCTCCACATCTCTCAGCAAACCGAGCCTCTTCAGGCCCCTCTCCCATCTAAACTCAGAAACGTCAATAGCCTCCCCAGAGGCGAGCTTCCCCAAGTCAAACTTGCTGTAATCAAACTCATCGGGGAGGGACTTCCTTCGCCACTCAACGGAGCGCCTCCAAGAGCGAGGAAAGTCCCAGCCAACATCCGATGGAGGAGTGATGAACACATACTCCTCCTTCCACTTCTTGATGGAAGAAGGCAAGTTCGCCGTACTTTTCACCTGAGGGCACTGGGTCAGATATAACCAGCTATCCTCCCCCTTTACCAACGGGCTAAGGGCAACGCAAGCCCGGAGCAGCGGAAGGGTAGGCTGAACCTTGTGAAGACCCGCCTTGGCCACAAAGGCCAAGAGAGTGCGCCAACTATTAGGCGCTAGTTGGGAAGGGGCCACCTGGTAAAACTCAAGGGCCTCTACTATAATGCCCAAGAGCGGGAACCTAACCCCCGCCCGAAAAGCCTCCACGTAGAAAGCTACCTCCTCCTCCGTGGTACCTTCACACACCCCCTCTGCAAAGGATGGAACCCTGATCCCGTAACCATTGGGAATGTGAAACTCCCTCCTAACCTTCTCCGTCGCCCCTTCTCCCAAGGTGTTCCTGAAACATGTCACCCGACCGGGACGAATAACGGCACCAGACCGGATGTCCCTAATCTCCGCCTCACGAGCAGAAGAAACTCAAGCAGGAGATTCCAAAGGAGCGGCCTCCACCGATGACCCAGAAGCCCCTGAGCTATCTTTCAACTCCGTAGGCTGCTATACGTCTCGAGAGTCGCCGCCCCCTCCCTCCACAAACAACCGCCTCCTTTTTCTTGGCAGAGCCGTCTCCACTACTTCTACCTACTCAGAAGAGGGACTCTGAGGAACAATCGCGACAAACATCGTAAACTATCAAATGTCGGATGAAATAAAAGACACAGGACTCACCGGAAGAAGGTTGGTGAAGAGCAATACGTAGAAAAATCGTCGCGGAAGAAAACCCGTTTCGGACGAAGAAATAAGACAAGAACGAAATCCCCAAAAAGGCTTTAAAAAGGGTTAGGGTTCCAACACGCGTCGTTTGATCTCCCTTCCTTTCTAATCCGATGGGACGCGCACACGTGGCGCCGATTGGGAAATTCAAGGGAACCGCCAAAAGTCGAAGTGCCATACGGAAAAGACGTCCCTACCCCTACCGCTAAGTGACTTCCCCAGCAAGCCATCCCTAAACCCTCACCACGTACGATAGCAAAGGGCTAGGGACCCATCATAAGGGCCCGGCATATAAATCCACAAGATGGAAAAGGCCATGTTCAATAGCAAAAGATTCGGACCCCATCATAAGGGCCCGGCATACAAATCCACAAGATGGAAAAGACCACGTACGATGGCAAAGGGCTCGGGACCCATCATAAGGGCCCGGCATACAAATCCACAAAATGGAAAAGACCACGTACGATGGCAAAGGGCTCGGGACCCATCATAAGGGCCTGGTATACCGATCCACAAGATGGAAAATACTGCGTATGGCAAAAAAAGGCTCGGAGCAACTCACAAGGGCCCGACGTACAATACCACCAAACGAAAAAATATCAAGCACAGCGAAAAAGGTCGGGTCGCGCGGGAAGGCAAACATGCGAAGGGAAAGCAAACACAAGATACAAGTCATAAAAAAATCGAAAAAGAGCCACTCATAAACTACTTCCTTCTGGCCCACGGGCCTACAAAAAGGGGGGAGTAAAAACAAAAAGGCACGCAGGCCCGGGCCCTCAAGGCCCCCAACAAAAAAAGAGGCTTCCTCCAAAATCTTGCTCATCCCGCCACCTCCAGCTCAGAGCGACTGGCCGCTGAAAGAGTTTTCCGCATCGGAAAGCTCCTTATCACTCTGCTCCTCCTCTGAAGAGCTCCCCCAACGCCGATTTTCAGCAAATCGGGTCTGGTCATTTAGCCAACCCACCCGATTCCTCAACAAATCATTCTCCGCCCGCAAGGCCGCAATCTCCTGATCCATGTCGATCATCTGGCTACAAACCGCCATTTCCCTACGATGGACATGAGAGAAGAACGACCAGTGGCAATAAGCAAAAGCTTCATGGGACTCCCTCTCGTAAAGGGGAGGAAGGGGAGAGCGCGGAGAAAGCCCTGGAGGCAAGTTCCTCTCAGAAATCATTTGCCGGGGCCCCAACCCGTCAGGGTTAATCTCGGGACTGCTGGGAGGACTCCCCTCGGTAGCAACTCTCCCCCCCCCCCACTTATAGAGAGACCCTGGAAAGACGACGACATCTCCGACGAGCCCGAAGATAGGCCGAAAGAAAGCAAAGAAGGGAAAAGAAACAGAAGGGTAATCTGCATACAAAGCAGAAAAACTCGCTCCTTATAAACCCTATGAAAGACCCATGGGCTGGAATTCGAAGCGACTCGCCTACGCGTGTCGGTTGCCCATTTGATGGCCAACCGGCACCACATAATGTCACCGCAGTTCCTCGGGAAGGAGCCGCCAGACGAAACGGCACGTCTTCTCGCACCCCAAGGCTCCCATAAATGCTTTCGTCATGATATTCCTTAACCAGGTAAACAAGCCTGCCCCCTTGGACCAGTCAAGGGACCAAAGGTAATATTATGACGAGACATAAAAAATGGCGTCGCTCTCAGCTTTTGCCGCGTGTCGCCCATACACCCATACAGCCAAACCTCACCACCACAAAGCACCTCTGACTCCTCCCCGCCAAAGGAGAGGGAGGGGCCCAGAGGCAGGGAAACAAGCAGAAAGGGCCCAACCCCAATCTCACTAAAGAAAAACACGCTCCCAGGACCGGGGCCCCGGCGCGAGGCCACGGCCCACGAACACAGCTGGTGAAGGGAATTAAAAGCGCCGGGAACAAGCTCGGAATCCCCCGCAGGTCCGGACTGACCGTCACAGGTCCTCACAACCAAGATAATTTATATCAAACAGATGGAAAAAACAACACAAAGAGATACATCGCGAATTCATAAAGATTACCCATTCACATCATCTTGGCCCACAGGCCTACAAAAAAGAAAGGGAAACAAGAAACAAAGCGCAGGGCACACAGGCCCCAAAATCCCCGACAGGAAAAGGGAAAGGTGCGCAGAAAAACAGGAAAAGCCAGAGACTAATCAGAGGAAGACTCCTCTCCCGAAGGGTTCCCCTCCTCTTCCCAGGAGCTCTCCAGTAGGGGGTCCACCTCGTATTCAAACAGCTGCTCATTGAGAAAGTGAACCTTTTTCTGTAAAGCCTCGTTCTCCCGCTTCAAGTCCTCGATCTCCTTGCCCATCTTCAAAATACGGCCACGCAATTCCGTTCCCTGGTGATAGGCTCGGGAGAAAAAAGACCACTCCCTGGCGACACGGTAAGGAGGAAAGGCGAAGGGGGGGGAAGCCGGAGGAAGAACCCGGGTTCCTCCTAGCCTTCTTCCGACGAGCCGCAAGATCCTCCTCTGGATCGGAAGACAAGTCGGGGTCACTCGACGATTCCTGGAAGGGGCGGGCCTTGCCCCTAACTCGCAAAGGAAAACTGGACATGTTGTTGAAGAAGGCACGAAAGGACACCTACTACAAAAAAAAGGGGGGGGGCGGAAAGCCACAACAAAGCGCCAGGGTAATTCTCCTTTTTAAACTCAAGAAAGGAATCCTGGTGCCTCGAAACAAGGCAACCCACCTAACGACGCTACCGCTTCCCGGGGACGGCCGCCGGATAAAACGGCACGCCTCCTCGTACCCCGAAGTCCTCGTAAATGCCCTCATCATGACGTCGCTCGAACAAAACGTTACTCCCTTGGCCCATTCAATGGACCAAAGGAGTAAGGGGGAGTTATGATGGGACACAAATACGGCGTCGTTCTCAGATATCGCCACGTGTCGTCCATGCACAAGGAGAGCCTAGCCATCATAAAGAAAGATGTTGGAAAATGATAAAGACCATGCAAACATGACACGTGTCACCGTCCAAGCCTCATCATCACAAATTATGGAAGGAAATGGCCAGCAAAGCCACGCACGCCGGCAAGGCAGGGGGACGGCCCAATCCTGCAAATGAAGGCTTCCTCTCCATAATGATGAAAAGGGCCGCGCACCTCCCTTTAAAAGGGAGGGAAAGGAAGAAGAGAGAAGATCCACATTTTTGGAAAGGACTTCCCCCATTCTCAGCTCCGCAAAAAGCAACCGGAAAAAGAGGCTAGGCAACAACAGAGGAGACTAGGAACGCAATCCTACTCTCCCTGCTAGTCCCCTCCGACCCACTCATTCACACACCCAGAAAGGAGCCTGTGCATTGGCCCTGGTAACCCTGATCAAAACCCCTTCCCCTTCTCGCTGTCCTTTATATTGATTGGTCGAAGGATCTGACTTGGGTGTTGAAGTGGTCGTCCGGGATCCACCCCGGACCCCCTGACCCCCTTTGTTTGTGATTGCAGACCCCGCGGAGGCCCTCTACCGACCGCGCGATAACCGACCCGGATTCAGATGCCATCAATGTTCATTTTCTAGTGTAAAACGGGAGTAAAATTTGCTTTTAAGTCCATTTTACGTCAAAAGAAACAAACTCTGTAAAAAAATGAGGTCGATTCCCATTGGTTATGACTAAATGCATCGCCCTAAATCAGCCCATTGAGTTGACTATATTCTGGAAAATCATTTTCTAGAAAGTACTTGAAATACAAGTGGGGCGTTAAGTTGTGGAAAAATTTTTAGGGTTTAGTTTATTAACAATTTTCCTTGAAATAATGACAATTTTCAATTTAAGAAAATATTTTACATGAAAATTGAGCTGGCCATATGATGAAAAGTCCCCGCCACCTTAATAGGACACCATTCGTCCCCTCAACAATTTTCTTCATCATCTTTTCCTCTACTCTCACCCTTGTGGGCTGAAATTTCAAGAGGTAACTAATACGCACGGCCGTAAAAACCAATCCGATCGGTGGAAGGCATGGCATGCCGGAACAACAAGAGAAGGGGTGGAGGTGTTATTTTATAGTATTCTTAAGGCTATGTTTGGATTGCCAAAGTCAAAGGAGGCATCAACTCCTGTGCAGCCCGGGTGGCATAGTCCTTGGGCAAGAAGAAGCCCTCGGCCACCTCGAAAGTGCTAGCCCGCGGCCACCTCGAAACCAGCGCTCTCCAAGACCTGGTAGTCCCTCGCCGTAATCCACTCTAGCCTCATGAGGCTCCCCTTCGGTACAGCCAGAATCCATTGCACCTCAAGTCCAAGCGACTATTTGACTATCCTCTCCGAGACCTGGTAGGAGTATGCAAATCGCGCACCCTGAACACCAGGGTGACCATCCAGTGGTTGCCATTCGACCTGCAAGTTTCCAGGAATCATATAAAAAGAATGACCAAATGTGGAAGTGCAGCAGACTGAATGAGTAAATAAGATAAGGGAAGACAAACTCACATTGGCAAGATGAATCGGGTCAGTGGCGTTTCACACCTCGTCTATCGGTGAAAGAGAATATGTCCCATGTTGGTCGCGCCCCATCGGGCGTGAGCGGGCCAAAAAAACGTCTCTGAATCATGGAGAACAGAGGCACACAATTTGAACATCTCAAACGCCCAAGACTGCGCAGGGTCAAGGCAAAATGATAAGATCCGGGCACACAACTCATATAATAATAAAAAAGAAATAAACTGAAATGGAAATAAAAATAAAAATTACCACCCAAAGTGACAAAAGTCTGCAAATTGACCTCATGCCGTCTCGAGACAGTCGATCCATCTCGAGAATGATGAAGGCGTACCCGGCGCCTCCCTAGTCATACCTTTTTAGGGTCTCCACTTCACGGAGTATGCTGATGAAGTCCCGAAGGACAGATTTGCCAGTAGAAAAAAAAGTGGCTGCCCCAGAAGGTACATCACGAAATTGATGGCGCGACTGCGGTCATAGACGACGTCTAGTACGGCTGGCCTCACAGACCCGCTCTTGAATCAATTGTATCTGATCCAGGCCTGTTAGCCAAAGGGTTCCCATGGGTTAATCATTCACCTTACCTTCTTGTTTTGATGATTAGCAAACTCAAATTGATTAGCAATTATGGACTAATGTGTTGCTTTGAGGTGTTGTGTCATATACAGGAATTTCATGTCATAATGGCCATTACACAACTCTTCTCAACACATAGCTTGTGGATTAAGAAAGCAATGAACCAAGAGCTTGCACCAACATTTGAGGCATCCTCATTTTAAGATGTTCAAGTCAAGAAGCTCAACATAAAGATCCTACAAGTTCCCAACAAGTGTCAAGAAGAAGCTTCGAGTTGAACAAGCCATTGGTGACTCATCATGTACCTCTCAACATGTAGTGAAGATTGGAGGAAGTCACAAGAGCCAAGACAACATTCAAGATGTTCATTGAAGCTGAAGAAATCCAAGGAAGTACAAAGAGCGAAGACATTCTAAGAAGACTCAATGATATACACTTTATAATGTAGTTTGGAGTCATCTTGATTTTATGTTTAAATGCACTCTCAATAGGTTTTCAAATGATTTTCATACCTAAGTTTTTATATCTTTGAAAATCATACACACACCCAAATATGTGTTTGAAAACCTACGACTTAAGCCCAAAGACTAAAGCCTAAAGCCCCTGGATTTAAAGTTAAAAATAGAATTTTACTCAAGGACTAGGCTATGCCGGACGACCAGGCGATGATACCTGAAATTTCAGGGCATCTCGAAATTTATCGGGTCGGTCGATCAGGGTGAACCGGGTGACCGCAGATTTTTTTTCTGGAAATCCAGAAAACATTCAGGTTGGGCTTGGCGGACGACCACGATAGTGTTTTTAAGCCGAATTTTTATTCAAACAGATTGCCCTCGCCGGGCGATCGCCATAGGGCCGGTCGAAGTGCAGGTAAGAAATTTGAAATTCAAATAAAGAGCCTGATAAGGGCGGGCGACCGCCGTGCCTCGGTCGACCGCCGCGACTTGGAAATAGAGCCGTTAGAGCTTGTACATGTTGACTTTTTCAACCCTGAATTTACGGTTTTACCCCCAAACGGTCATATTTCCTTGTGGGCTATATATACACTATTTAAACCTTTCTAAATAATCTTTTGCAAGATCAAATCCTATCTTCTTGAACTTAAACTTTTACATGAAAGGTTAAACCTCTTTAAACTTGTATTTTTATATTCTTTCAAGAGGATCTCCATAGGCTTTACATTTGTATTCATTCCTTGGAGAGTTTGTAAGCTTTCAAAGTTGTAATCAGCCTAACCTAGAGGCATTGAGAGTTCTTATCTTTTAATTCTTCATTTGTATTTGAGGGTCTCTGATTCGGCCCGCTAAGAAAGGTGAATCATTGTAAGAAGGAGTGTGTAAGAAGAAGTGTGCCCTCGCAAGGCTTTGTGCAGAAAGGGTGTGATCCCTTTGAAGGAGTTGGTATACGGCTTTGAGATTCGCCGTTGAATAATCTCATGTTTTAGTGGAGATCCGATGGAGGTAAAACTTGGAAGAGAGGAGTAGGTCTTGTGATAGACCGAACCACTATAAATCGTGTGTTCCTTGTGGTTGCTTCTCTTCTCCTTCTTCTCTTGCACATTGGTGATTGGTAATCTCTAACCCTATTTGTGTTTATGTTTTAACTTAACAAGGTTTAGTGAATGTATGCTAAAGTAAGATCTAAACCCTAGCTTCCATCATATTGAATATTTGAACAAGGGTTAGACCACAGTTGCTTAATTAGAAAGTTAATTTTATTAATCCACCTAATTAAGCCAAGAATTTTTAATTGACCAATTCACCTCCCTCTTGGGTTGTCACACCCATATTTCACATGAGTTCAACTAATCACCTTTACCTTGTTATTTTTATGCTAGTAAACTCAAATTGATTAGTCTTTATGGACTAATGTGTTGCCTTGGAGTATTGTGTCTTAAACAGGAACTTCACATGGTATATCGTCATTAGCACAATACAACAGAACACAAGGCTTGGGGATCAACATGTACAAATGAACTAAGAGAGCTTGCACACAATGAAGGCATCATCCATGGAAGGTGTTCAAGTCAAGAGCTCAACTTAAAGATCCCACAATCATGCCTTACTCAATGCCAAGAGGAGCTTGAAGATGAACAAGTGTTGGTGACTATCTCAAGTATTCAAAGTGAAAATGGTTCAAGAAGAGAAGTCACATGTACCAAAGCCATCACAAGTGTTCATTTACAAGCCCAAGAGCCCAAGGAAGACATTTGAAGCCAATACAATAAAGGTGCTAAGTAGTTTTATATTTCTAGATTGTATTGGAGATTTTTTTCAAGTGGTTTTGCATTTCAAAGTATTTTTCAATTCTCTTTCAAAACCAACCTTAAAACCTATTTGTATTTCATGAAAAATTATTTTTGAAGGTCCTAAATATTATTAAAACAAAAGTCCAAAGCCCAAGTGCTAACCAAAGTTTACAAATGGAAAGACATGACATTGGATTTGAATTATGAATCCAGCACTTTAAACCTAATTTAATTGGTCCAAAATATTTTTAATAGATATCTCTCATTCTTCTCATATCCGTAGAGTATAAGAACGTCAAAATCCGATGAGAAATGAGAGAGATATGAATTTTACAAGACTGGCAGAAGAAACTTGAAAACCAGTTTTCTGCAGTGGCAGTCGACTGGACCCTCCTAGTTGACTGGACACCCCGAAACTAGTTTTTAAAATAAACCAGTAGCCTACACACAGCCGACTGGTCCCCCCCACTTGACTAGAGCGACTAGAAGAGGTTTTTTATATATTCCATCAGATCCTATTGGCCAGTCGACTGGTTGAGCCCAGCAAACTACCAACGGTCTGAAATAGAGCCGTTGGGGCTGAAAAAACTAGCTATTTTTAAACCGTTTTAATTGTTTCTTGCCCAAATTACCCCCAAATGGTCACATATTATTGAAATCCCAATAGGGTAACCCAAGAGGGGGGTGAATTGGTTTATTTAAAATTTTTGCCTTAATTAAGTGAAATATTAAAATTAATTTACCAATTTAAGCAATTTAGATCTAACCGTTGTTAATTAAGCAAGATAATAAAAATAGGGTTTAGATATTACCAATCACCAAATACAAGGAGAGGAGAAGAAGCACACCACAAGGAACACAAGATTTTAATAGTGGTTCGGTCTATCAACAAGACCTACTCCACTCTTCCAAGTTTATCTCCTTGGGTACTCCACTAATGGTGAGATTCAACTATAGCCGAATCTCCTAGCCGTACAATCACTTTCTCCACCTCCGAGGGAACAAACCCTCTTTGCACACCACCTACGAGGAGACAAACCCTCTTTGCATGGGATTCACCTTTATTAATGGGTCGAATCGTAGACCCTCGATTACAATGAAGAATAAATAAAAAACTCTCAAAGCCTCATGATAGGCGGATTTTAAAATGATTGAAGCTCACAATCTCTTCAAAAGCAAATGAAAAGCCCTATGGAGATCCTCTTGTTGAATTAAAATACACAAATCAAAGCATAGAAGAGGATAAACCTTAGATTTGAAAGTGTAGGCTCAAATAGATGTGAAATAATCTTGCAAAAGGTTGTTTAGTTGGTCAAGGATAGGGTATACATAGCCCAATAGGAAATATGACCGTTTGGGGGCATTTTAGTAAAAAACTGTTAAGAAAAAGTCAAACCGCGCAAGTCCCAACGGCTAGTTTTCCAGAGGGGGTCGGTCGACTGGGGTGTCGTGGCCACCCGCCCCTGTCGGACGCCCTTTTTAATTTTCAAAATTTTTATCGTCACGGTCGACCGGGCCTATCGCGGTCGCCCGCCAAGGGCTTTCTGGACGATTGAATTTTTTTCGTCCAAAGCTATCCGCGGTCGCCCGGCCCAACCATGCTGGATGGTCGACCTCGATGCCTCGGTCGACTGGCCCTCTATGTTTGGGTAGGTGCTGGATTTCCAGCACACTTCCCGCGGTCGCCCGGGAGACCACGATCGACCAACCCTATTTTGAAAACTTGTTTTTACACATTGAAATTTTAGGACTTTGGGCCATGGTCTTTGGGCTTTTGTCCAAGGTTTTCAAACACATTTTGGGGTGTGTGGATGATTTCCAAAGATGTCAAATTTGATTATGAAAACCATTTGAAAACCTTTTGAAAGTGCAAATACATTTTAACAAAAGGACTCCAATACAATTTATGAAAGATAAAATCTTGAGTCTTCTTGAATTGTCTTTGCTCCTTAGCACTTTTTTGGACATCTTCAACTTGTGAGTGAACTCTTCAACTTGCTTTGGGCCTTGTGACTTCCTCCATTCTTTGAACATCTTCAATGGTACATGAGGAGGTCAACAGCGCTAGTTCATTTCCAAGCTTCTTCTAGCACTTTGCTGGGCATGCTTGTAGGATCTTTGACTTGAGCTCTTAACTTGAACATCTTCTGAGGATGATGTCTCCCATGTGTGTACAAGCTCTTTGATTCATTGTGCACGTTGATCCGCAAGCCATGTGTTGAGTTGTATTGTGCTAGATGTGTTATCTTTGGTTTGACATGTGAATTCCTGTTTAAGGCACAATACTACAAAGCATTACATTAATCTATAAAGACTAATCAATTTGGGTTTGCTAGCATCAAAACAATAAGGTAAAGGTGAATCGTTGAACCCATGGGAACCCTGGGGCTAACAATTATATAGGACTATAAATATGATATTTCTTCATACATTTAACAATTTTTAGAAAGATTGAAAATCTATTTTGAGTTTAAAATTTCAAAATCCATTTGATTCTTCAAAGAGCTTAAACTTGTGAAATCATTTTGAAGAAGATCTCCATAGGCTTACTTGTAATCCTCTTTGGAGAGTTATTTGAGAGCTTTTATTGTACATTAAGCCTACAAGAGGCTAAGAGAGTTTTATCATTACTCTTCTTCTCTAACAGGCTTTGGAAGAGGGTCTCCGATTCAGCCCGTTAAGAAAGGTGAATCTTGACATTGTAAGAGGGTTTTTCAATCCGACCCGTTAAGAAAGGAGGATCGTGATAGTGGAAGCGCCGAGGAGGTCTTGGCGAGTGGATGTAGGTCTTGGTGTTGTATCCAAGTACCGAACCACTTTAAAATCCTTGTGTTCATCTCTTTGCCTCTTAACCTCCTTCTCTTGCTTGCTCTCTACATTGGTGATTGGTAACTTCTTTCCTTTTACATTTGCTTTACTTTACTTTCGTATTAACAAGGGTTAATTGTAATTTGAATTTGAGGTTAATCACATTCAATATCATTAAAATTTTAATTAAATCAAATTCATCCCCCTCTTGGGTTGCCTAACCTTATTTCATTTGGTATCAGAGCCTAGGCTCTTATAGAGGCTTTAATTTGAAAACCTACAAGAGAAAGATCTATTGGCAACCTATGGCATCTAGACTTTCATGCTTTGATGGAACCGATTATGGATTTTGGTCGATCTGTATGAAGTCTTATCTTAAGAATCTAGATGGGGAACTCCTAAAAACAATTGAAAATGGATTTGTGTTATCTTCTAAATCCAACAGAGTAAGTGAATATGATAAAAGATTATTTTGTTTAAATTCTAAAGCTATGATTGTTATTTGTTGTACCTTGCCCTCAAATGTTTTTAATAAAATTTCAACTTGTAGAAATGCCAAGGAAATATGGACCTCACTTGAAAATAATTATAAGGTAAAATGTCTCATAGCATTGGATAGAAATAATGAAGAGGATACTGATTTAGATTATGATGATGATAAACCTCCTACTATAGAAGATCTTATTGACACATGTGAAAAAGTAAAAGATGTTTTACTCATTGAAGTTTCTAAAATCAAAAACTAAAAAAGTCACTTAACTCAATCTCTAAATAATTAGAAGAATCGGAAAAGGATTGTAAATGTTTGTTAAATGAAGAAAATGAGTTAATTGAAAACAATAAAACTTTGGAAAAGAAAAACTCAGAATTCATTGAAAAAGTTGAATTGTTGGAGAATGAAATAGAAGAGTGGACACTAAAGGAAGAAGAATTAAAGACAATTTCATCTAATGAAATAAGTATTTTAAAAGAAGAATTTGAAGAGATGAAAAATAGAAATGAAATTTTAACCTTAAATAATCATAAACTACTAGAAGAGAGTAAAAATGCATGTCAAAATAAACACTCTTGTAGTTCACTAAGTCGATCTACTTGCTCTTCAATTGTATGTAACTATTGTGCTAGAATTGGACATTACAAGTCTAAATCAAAGCTTCAATCAGCCGCGTCTCCCCTACATCATTTGGTATCAAAGTCATCTGCTGCTCATATTTCTTTGCCCCTTAAATCGATACACGCCCCTTTGTTATTTGGCATCAGAGCACAGGAAAACAAGAATTCTATCTTCTTGTAATCTTGGGTTGGAAATTAAGATCCGTCACCATGTCTCCATCAAGAGCGGATCTAATCGCCGAGATGTTGAAAATTATAAGCCATATGCAAGAACGACAACAGGCTCGAGACGAAGAACAACGGGTTCACAATGAAAAGTTTCAAACTCAGATCAACACCCTTACTGAGCAAGTCAAGACGATGAATGATACATTAGACCGGCGTGTTGAAGAGCATGGTTTGAAAGACGCATTATTTTCAACCTTCATTGAAGATCCGCAGATGCTAGAAGAACCCCTACTTGAGGATTCCCTCGAGGAAGAAGAAGAAATTGTTGAAGATCCACATCACGTTGATGAACGCAAAGTGGTTGATGCCGATGGAAGTGAAAGTTACTTTTTGCCTTCGCCACCAAAATTCGAAGACTACATCGAGGGCTTGCTTTCCGATCGAATTAAATCCTACTACCAATTGAAGCATGTCAGAATTATCGCTCGATGGAAATATTTGATCCGTTGGAAAGGCCTCCAATTCGAAGTCGGAGCTAGAATCACATACGGTTTTATCTATCTTGATATGAACTCGTGGTCGAGTTTTTTTCAAGAAAGGAGGTCTGATGCAGGTACATCTCGCACGATCACGAGATCAACGGTCAAGATCGTCGGAGCCATAAAGATTAGAAGATTTTGGATGGCATCTAGATCAACAGCTCATGTTGATTACAACTCTTCAAAGAGTCCTATTTGAGTTTGTTTTTAATTAGGCTTTAATTTAATTATTTTTAAGAATTGTTTTTAGTTTGAACGTCCCAAGAGAAGGCAGTAGCTTAGAGTTCCACTTTTACATGGATTAAGTTGGAGTATATTTAGGAGTTTGAGTTTGTTTAGGATTTTAAAAGATTGACTTAGAGAAAATTTAGGAGTTTTTTTTCTAAGATGGGCGTCCAAAGAGGTTGAGAAATTTTAGTTCGAATAAGATTAGGAACGTCCAAGCAAAGTCTAGAAATAGGGTCTTTGTAAAACGTTATTTTTTTTATCTCTTAAATGAATTGAATTTGGTTGCTATTGTTGCCTCGGAAAGTTGCCTTAGGAAATCCAATCACAAACGAGCCACCTGCTGTTCGTTTTGCCCCAACAAAAGAGCCATCTGTTGCTCTTCAATTGAGCCATCTGCTGTTCATATTTCTTTGTCCCTTGAATCGCTAACGCCCCTGCGTTATTTTGGTATCAAAGCTTCAATCCGCCGCGTCTCCCTACATCAGATACTGATTCTTTTTCCCATTTCCAACGATCTAATCGCGTCCTTATTATCCTTTATGGAGCAAGAAAATGTAGCTAAGGAACTTGTAACTTGATTACTGAACTGGTGAGTAATGATATGAATCTTCTCCCTCTCTCTCTCTCTCACAAAAATCTCTCATCCATTTTCTCAATCTCTCTTATTCCCTCTCCCCAAAAATATCTCTCAAGAAATTTTCTCTCAGTCTCTCATTGCCTCTCACCCAAGATCTCTCTCAATCTCTCTCATAAATCTCTCACCAAAAATCTCTATCAATCTCTAAGGAGAATCTCTCTCCTGAAAACCTAAATTTGAATTTAAGAATATCTCGCGAAATTTATTCAAGGAAAAAGTGTTAGAAAATTGCAAAGTTTTGGTTAAATTGTCAAGTAAGGGTACGTTCTTTTTATTTGTGAAATAGGGACTGTCAGTGCTTTTAGAAATCCCAAAGGACAAGAATACCCTCCCTATCCCTATGCACTTATTACCTTCTCACCTACCACCTTCTTCTTCCTCAAGACTTTTCTAACGTGGAAAACTCCATGGAAGGGTTTTGAAGGTTGCCATTTACAACAGGGTTTGGTAATCATGAGGGAGAGAGAGAGAGAGAGAGAGAGAGAGAGAGAGAGTCGGACTTCCGAGTCGGACTCTTGGAACAGGGTTTTGGTAATCATGAAGGTTGCCATTTACAACAGGGTTTGGTAATCCATTTTCTTTGCATTTTTTTATTCTAAAACATCAAAATCAAGCTTCAATTTATAGTTGCCTGCATGACACTAAGATCACAATGTATATCCCTATTATCCTTCGAATTTTTACTCAATTTGAAAATAAAAATCTTTGGAATTATCCCTATTCTACTGGCTTCCGTCAGAAGTCCGAACAAAACTTCGGACTTCCGAATGGAAGCCAGTAGACATAACCAAAATATTGGTTACATTCGGAAGTCCGAAGGTTTGTTCGGACTTCCGAAAAAAAGGTTCGGACTTCCGACGGAAGACAGACAAACTTTATAGTTCGGTAATTGTCATATGTAAGTGCATCCTTTTGGTATTTTTTTCGTAATTTTAATACTTTGTTTCCATTTTTTCGTAATTTTTCATTTAAAATTTAGCACTTCAGCCACAAATCCGTAATGATTACTTTTTTTTGCAAGTAATGATTACTATTTTTTGCAATTATACTTTTGCTAGCCACCTTTGCACCCATATTACTTCTGCCAATCTTTGCATCAAAGGATGGGCCACAAGCCGAGAAGTTGCCTCGGCAAAGGTGGCTAGCAAATTCCCACAAAAAAAGGGAAATTTTATCCACACTACTGTGTTTTGATGACGGCACTCCTCATTTAATTAAAAGTACGGTATGGCCCCCCATAAGATGATCCAAAGCGTCAATTAGATGGGCCACAGCCTAAATTGGTTGTGTCCCAAAAATCATTTCCATAGGTTGATCCTAACCCTCCGATCTATAGAGGGTTAGGACCAACCCTCTAACATTCTAATCAGAGGGTTAGGATAAACCTACGGAAATGCTTTTTGGGGCACAACCTATTTAGGTTGTGGCCCATCTAATGAACGGTTTGGATCATCCTATTGTGTGGGCCATACCGTACTTTTAATAAAGTGAGGAGCGTCCTCGTCAAAATACGGTAGTGCGGATATCATTTCCCAAAAACATCTTAAAAAATATGGCAAAAATCCGGGTGACACGCCGGTCGACCCGGCTCGTACGAGCCCGGCATGGGAACCACATTTTCTACCCCGAAACCACTAGGAAACCAAATTTTATACCCGGAACCACTAGGGAACCACATTTTATACCCCGGAAACACTAGGGGACCACATTTTCTACCCCGGAACCACTAGAGAACCACATTTTATACGCCGGAACCACTAGGGAACCACATTTTATACCTCGGAACCACTACCGAACCACATTTTATACCTCAGAACAATTATAGAACCACATTTTATACCTCGCAACCACTATGGAACCACATTTTATACCTCGGAACCACTAGGGAATCACATTTTATACATCGGAACAACTAAAGAACCACATTTTATACCTCGGAACCGCTACGGAACCACTAGGGAACCACATTTTATACCCCAGAACCATTACGGAACCACATTTTATACGCCGAAAACACTAGGGAATCACATTTTCTACCCCGGAACCACTGCGGAACCACATTTTATACCTCAGAACCACTAGGGAACCACATTTTATACCCTGAAACCACTAGGGAACCACATTTTCTACTCCGGAACCACTAGGGAACCACATTTTATACCTCGGAACCACTAGGGAACCACATTTTATACCCCGGAACTACTAGGGAACCACATTTTCTACCTCGGAACCACATTTTATACCTTAGAACCAGTAGGGAACCACATTTTATAGCTTGGAACCACTATGGAAGCACCATTTATACCTCGGAACCACTAAGGAACCCCATTTACACCCCGGAACCACCAGGGAATCACATTTTATACCTCAGAACCACTAGGGAACCACATTTCATCCCTGGAACTACTAGGGAACCACATTTTATACCTCGGAACCACTATGAAACCACATTTTTATCCTGGAACCACTAGGGAACCACATTTTAAAAGTCCAAACCATTACAAAACCACATTTTCTACCAAGGAACCATTAAGGAACCACATTTTATAGCTCGGAACCATTACGGAACCACAATTTTGACCCCGGAACCACTACGGAACCACATTTTCTACCCCGGAACCACTACGGAACAAAATTTAATACCCCGAAACCACTAGGGAACCACATTTTATACCACAGAACCATTACAGAACCACATTGTATACACCGGAACCACTCGGGAACAACATTCTATACTTCGGAACCACTAGGGAACCACATTTTATACCCCGGAACCACTAAGGAACCACATTTTATACCTCGGAACCACTAGGGAACCATATTTTCTACCCCGGAACCACTAGGGAACCACATTTTATAAGTCGAAACCACTACGGAACCATTACGGAACCACATTTTATAGCTCGAAACCATTAGGGAACCACAATTTTCACCCCGGAACCACTAGGGAACCACATTTTCTAGCACGGAACCACTACGGAACCACATTTTATAACTCGGAACCACAAGGGAACCACCATTTATACCCCTGAACCACTAGGGAATCACGTTTTATACCTCGGAACCACTAGGGAACCACATTTTATACTCCGGAACCACTAGGGAACCACCTTTATGCCCCGGAACCACTAGGGAATCACATGTTATACCTCAGAACCACTAAGGAACCACATTTTATAGCCCGGAACCACTAGTGAACCACATTTTATACCTCGGAACAGCTAGAGAACCACATTTTATATCTCGGAACCACTAAAGAACCACATTTTATACCCCGGAGCCACTACGGAACCAGATTTTATACCCTAGAACCACTACAGAACCACATTTTATACCTCAGAACCACTAGGGAACCAGATTACATTTTATACCTCGGAACCACTAGGGAACCACATTTTATTCCTCGGAACCACTAGGGAACCACATTTTATACCTCAGAACCACTACGGAACCACATTTTATACCCCGGAACCACTACAGAACCACATTTTCTACCACAGAACCACTAGGGAACCACATTTTATACCTTGGAACCACTAAGGAATCACAATTTCTACCCCGGAACCACTTGGGAACCACATTTTATACTAGGGAACCACATTTTATACCTCGGAACCAATAGGAAACCACATTTTATACCCTGGAACCACTATGGAAGCACCATTTATACCTCGGAACCAATTAGGGAACCCCATTTACACCCCGGAACCACCAGGGAATCACATTTTATAGCTCGGAACCACTAGGGAACCACATTTTATTCCCCGGAACCACTAGGGAACCACATTTTATACCCTGGAACCACTACGGAACCACATTTTATACCCCAGAACCACTACGGAACTACATTTTATACCCCGGAACCACTATGGAACCACATTTTCTACCACATAACCACTAGAGAACCACATTTTATACCTCGGAACCACTAGGGAACCACAATTTCTACCCCGGAACCACTTGTGAACCACATTTTATACTAGGGAACCACATTTTCTACATCGGAACCACTAGGGAACTACATTTTATACCCTAGAACCACGATGGAACCACCATTTACACCTCGGAACCACTAGGGAATCCCATTTACACCTCGGAACCACTAGGGAATCCCATTTACACCCCGGAACCACTAGGGAACCACATTTTATACCCCGGAACCACTAGGAACCACATTTTATACCCCGGAACCACTAGGGAACCACATTTTATACCACGGAACCACTAGGGAACCACATTTTATATCTCGGAACCATTAGGGAAGTGAGCTAAAAAGGTGAAGGGGAAAAGAGAAGGGAGGGTATTCTTGTCCTTTGGGATTTCTAAAAGCACTGACAGCCCCTATTTCACAAATAAATAGAACGTACCCTTACTTGACAATTTAACCAAAACTTTGCGTTTTTCTAACAATTTTTCCTTTATTCAATCTCTCATTCTCTCTTATTCCCTCACCTAAAAATCTCTCTCAAGAAATTTTCTCCCAATTTGTCTTATTCCCTCCTCCCAAAAAATCTCTCTCAATTTATTCTCTCAATCTCTAGTCCTTCAACCCCAAAAAATCTTCCTCAATCTCTTACAAAAATCTCTGCCCAAAGATCTCATGTAAATCTTCGAGAGAGAGATTTACTTTGGAATGCAATGAATTAGGGTTATGATTTTGGGTGTTGAATCTTCCATGTATACAAACTACTCTGATTCCCAAGTTCAACCAAACACTGGAATTGGAATAAAGATTCCCTTTACAGGATGAACGTAATAGGATTGGAATGGGATGAATATTTTTCAACATTAAAGAGGGAAATGGCACTATGGGTTCCAACAATTGCACCTCAATTTTGCAGTTTTATTCCATAGTCATGATTGATTGCTTCCCATAACTAAGATAAGATGTTCCTCACAGTACTTATTCGAGCATTGCTACCGATACTCTCACCTTTACATGTTTATAGGGACATTGGGCTGGGATTGTGCTTTAGCTCAATGGTCAATGCTATGTTCTTCAACTCGGAGGTTAGAGGTTCAGTCCCAACTTAGCTAGAAAAAAACAGACTCTTGGGCCGACATAACAGGCCATTAATCCGATGGTTAAAAGTGAGACTATAAGGGCTCTTGGTCCAACAAAGAACAGAGGATCCTAATTCCAAACTACACGGTCATGGTTTTCAAAATCCACTTATCTTAATAGAAAATCGAGGATCCTTTCTTTGTACTGTAGTGGTATTATTTGATACAGTTTAACCAATATTTATGTGGTCCCAATATTTTTTGTAGAATGCTAAATTGAAAGATGCCCCTGCAAAATCTCAGTTGCAAAGGCCCCCATTGGATCCACGTCACTTGATGCATGTATAAAGGAAATGAAAATGCAAAATTAAACAAACAACAATTGCAGTCGGATGATGTTGATCCAATGGGGCACCCTTTTGGTTGAGTTTTTACAAGAGTGCCCTTCAGTTTAGCATTCATCAATATTTTTATATATTAATAAAGAAATGCAAAAGTGAAGGACGCCCTTACAAATTCCTGGCCTCGAGGGTACACCATTGGATCGAGGCCGCTCACCCACATTTAATGATAAATTTTAGAGAATTTCTATTATTCTTGAATTTCTTGGATTAATTACAAAGGCAAATAATCGGTGCTTATATAGAGCACTTACAAGATAAATATAGAAATAGATCAAGATAATTATGGAAGGATAGAATCCTAATCAAATCTACTTTCCTAATCAAATCTACTTCCCTAATCTCTCTTGCTTTCCTCTCCTAATCCACTTGCCTAATTTATCCAGTTGCCTCACTAAGACAACTTACCCAATCTACCTCCATAATGATCCACCGGTGAGATCTTAACCCAATCTCACCGTTGGATCCCACATATTCTAACATTTAACTTTGTGTTCAACCTTAAGTTATTGCAAGGTGAAAAACATGGATCCAATGAGGTATCCTTTTAGTGTTTGCAAGGAGACCCTTCACTTTAGCATTTCCCATATTAATAAAAAAAATTCTTTAAAATATAGTGAAGGATTGAGGAATGCTAGATTCATCAGAGCCCTTGCAAAAAAAAAAAAAAAAAAAGAGGTAAAAGGGCGCCTCCATCGGTCAATGTCCATTTATGACAGTTACAATCCTAATTTTCTTTGCTATCGCAAATGGATATTAACCAATGGGGGTGCCCTTACAAAAAAAAGAGGTAAAAGGGGGCACCCATCGGTCGATATCCATTTATGAAAGTTACGATCCTAATATTTTGTGCCATCGTAAAAGTAATATTAACTAGTGGGTGCGCCCTTGCAAAAAAAGAGGTAAAAGGGCACCCCTATCGGTCAATATCCATTTATGATAGTTACGATCCTAACTTTCAGTGCCAACGTAAAAGGAATATTAACCAATGGGGGCACCCTTGCAAAATAAAAGAGGTAAAAGGGCGCCCCCATCGGTCAATATCCATTTATGAAAGTTTCGATCCTAATTTTCTGTGCCATCGTAAATGGATATTAATCAATGGGGTGCCCTTGCAAAAAAAGAGGTAAAAGGGCGCCCCCTTTGATCAATATCCATTTATGATAGTTACGATCCTAATTTTTTGTGCGATCGTAAATGGATATCAACAGGGCGCCCCCATTGGTCAATATCCATTTATGACAGTTATGATCCTAATTTTTTGTGCGATCGTAAATGAATATAAAACCATGGGGGCTCTCTTGCCAAAAAAAAAAGAAGGTAAAAGAGCACATCAATCGGTCAATTTCCATTTATGAAAGTTACGATCCCAATTTTTTGTGCCATCGTAAATTGATATTTACTAGTAGGGGGCCCTTGTAAAAAAGAGGTGAAAGGACACCCGTATCGGTCAGTATCCATTTATTTATGACAGATATAATCCTAATTTTCTGTACCATCGTAAATGGATATTAACCAGTGGGGGCGCCCTTTTACGCTCTTTTTTGCAAGGGCGCCTATGAATCTATCATTCCTTTGAAGGATTATTACCTAAATAATTTTTGTAGGGTGCCGAGTTTAATTGAAAAGGATGCCATACACTTTTAATTCAAACGACTCTTAACCGATTAATTAGAATAACCACTGAGTTGCTCTTTGGATAAAATAACCTCCCAATAGTAATACATTCCTAAACCCAAATCTGATTATTAACAAGACCTTAACGGTGGCTTTCCAGATTAACGGCCCGATCATCACACATCTGCCCCGTAATGTTCAAGTATCACACGACATTTTTAATTTCTTACCATTTACGCTGTCTTTTCAACATCTTTCTGTGTACGGTTGACATTCATTTGGTCCATTCCTTACATTAATCTGGGCCGTGCAAACAGTAATAGACAATCTGTGTAAAGCTTGAATCGCAAGGTATGTTACTCTTCTTAAGCACCGTCTTTTTCACCAAGAGGGTGATTTTCATTTTTACCATGAAAATGCTGTGGCTTAGGTACCCTGTTGCCTCGATTTTTGGTGATGTAGCAGTCCCCAAGTTGAAAAGGACTGCACTAAACGTGAAAGACAATGCTCTAAACGCATGGGCTGCTGTTCAAGAGACTCTCCTTTTAACCGAGGTACTCATTTTTCAATCCCTCAGCTTTCTTTTTTCAATCAATTGATGGGTTTTTCCTGTCATGGTCTTTTGATTCGTACTTTTGTTTTGGGATTTCTGTATCATTCTACTTGAATGTTTTCTGTGGGTGTTTTTCAACATCTAATTTTGTTTTTGTTTTAATTTGTGGTTGATGTTTAAGGATGCAATTGAGAGAAATAAGGTGGGTTTTATAGCATCTGTGGGGACTGTAGGGGCTGGTGAGTTACAGTTGGATTACCTTTAAGTTTCTGCTTAGTTTCATCTGTTGTTTTATTCTGTAAGGATTTCTATTGGTTGTAATGTAACCATTTACATGTCAAAAAGCAACCTAAAATATGATTATTAGAGGTAAACAGAACCCAAGTGGCAATTTTCTTTATTAATTAGAAAACTTAAGGAAATGTTATCAGCACTCCTCACTTTATCAAAAGCACGGTATGGTCCGCACCATAGGATCATCCAAACTGTCCATTAGATGGGCCACAGCCTAAATAGGTTGTGCCTTGAAAATCATTTCCATAGGTTGATCCTAACCCTCCGATCTGATTGTTAGAGGGTTGATCCGAACCCTCTATAGATCGGAGGGTGGGGTAGGATCAACCTATGAAAATAATTTTTGGGGCACAACCTATTTAGGCTGTGGCCCATCTAATGGAGGGTTTGGAATATCATCCTATGGCGCGGGCCATACCGTACTTTAAATAAAGTGAGGAGTGCCCTCATCAAAATACAGTAGTGCTGATAACATTTCCCAAAACTTACTGGCATGTCTCAGTGAAGAAGATTTTTGTGGCCAGACTGTTAAACAGTGACCATTTGATTGGGCACATCACTGCAAGTTAGAGCAAAAAGAGAAGTAAAAAAATGAGACTCTATATGGTGATAGTCCAGTATTTTTCAAAAGGTACTGTACAGCCCACTTCATTGGATGATCCAAACCGTTCATTTGTTGGGTCACAACGTAAATAGGTTGTGCCCCTGAAATCATTTCTGTAGGGTGATCCTAACCCTATGATCTATAAAGGGACTACACATTATGGAAACCTCTATAGATCGGGGGGTTAAGATCATCCTATCAGAGTGATTTATAGTGGGAAATGTTATCAGCACTACTATATTTTGATGAGGGCACTCCTCACTTTATTTAAAGTACGGTATAGCCTGCACCATAGGATGATCCAAATTGTCCATTAGATGGGCCACAACCTAAATAGGTTTTGCCCCAAAAATCATTTCCATAGGTTGATCCTAACCCTCCGATCTATAGAGGATTAGAGGGTTGGTCCTAACCCTCTACACATCGGAGGGTTAGGATCAACCTATGGAAATAATTTTTGGGGCACAACCTAAATAGGTTGTGGCCCATCTAATGGACGGTTTGGATCATCCTATGGTGCGGGCCATACCGTGCTTTTAATAAAGTGAGGAGTGCCCTCATCAAAATACAGTAGTGCTGATAACATGTCCCTTTATAATTTCATCTTCAATAGCATCTCTTGGGACTGCATGTGTGAGTTGCTTATGGATTGGTTAAGTTTTCGCTGCGTTAGATTCTGTTAGGATTTCTAGTAGTTTGTATTGTAAACATTTACATGTCAAGAAACAACCTGAAATATACCTTTCAAAAAAAGAAACAACCTGAAATATGATGATGAGAGGTAAACAGAACCCAGGTGGCAATTTTCTTTGTCAATTAGGTTAGAAAACATCTTGGCATGTCTCATTGTACATGATTTTTGCGTGTCAAGACTCTCAAACATTTATCATTTGATTGGGTACATCCCTACAATTGAGAGTCAAAAGAAAAGATAAAAATAAAGTATTATATGCATTTAACATTATGATCAAATACATGGTTAGAGAAATCTCAACCTAGCTTGGAGCACGTTTTCCGGATTAATTTAATCGGTATCTTGGAAAAAAATATTGTATTCTGATTAATTTGACTGCTAGTCTCAAGGGAATTGGTTTTAGGCCCAAAACCTTAGAGGTAAAGTGATGCTGAGTGTTATGTTTATTGAATCTCAAATACTCAACTTAGTAATACTTATAAAAACTTCACCCAAGAGATGATGATGATGCTTTTGCTTTGTCCTCAACAGTTCTGCAATGTAGGATAAGCTTCCATGTACTCAAGTGCAGACTGTTTCTCTCATTTAAAGTCAATACTGCGATAGTTCCATCCTTTATAAGTCTCTTGCAATATGCATCTATCAAAATAAAAAAGAAACAAAGAAATCAAATGGCCATATAGAAAGAGAATCATCTTGGATGATTCATTTATTTTTTTCGCCCCATCTCTCTCTTTATATGTTATTAGCATTATGTGGTTAATATGACAGCTTCAAATCACTTTCTAATGACAAATATAATGCCACAGGTTACTATTTCCGAGATCTTTATCAACCAAAAGTTGAAAACAAGATTAAGTCAATTGAGAAAGTCGTGAGTGTTTATTCATTATATGTTTTTCAGACCAATTTTTTAGATGTTGTGTTTGTGTCATTCTCATTGGAAACACACCTGTATTATTTCTACCATTTATATTGTGGGTGTTTATTCAGTGCATGTATTTCAGATCAATTTTTTAGATGTTGCGTTTGTGTCATTCTCATGGCAAACACACATGTATTATTTCTACCATTTATATTGTGGTATAGAGTTTCAAATTTTCAATGTTGTGTCCTTCCAATATTTCCTTATGTTTTGTTGACAGTAGGAAAATACTGCAGTTATGAACTTACAGTGGTAGACCTTGCAGCAATGAATCAGTTGCATGCAATTTGTAATGTTGTGAACAAATGTTCTTATTTTTCTCAGCTCATAATAACCTCTTAAAATTCAATGCAGATACATACAATTATTAAAAGAGAATAAGTCAGGTCAAGTTGTTCCGTGACAATTTTCTTTTTAGTTTTGGGCAGCATTAGATTTTCTCATGGGTCGTATGGGCTTTGGGGGTCGGTGGAGAGGGTGGATCCGGAACTGCTTATCGTCCGCCTGGTTTTCTGTCCTCATCAACGGATCAACAAAAGGATTCTTCAAATCTTCTAGAGGATTACGGCAGGGCGATCCTCTCTCTCCTTTTCTTTTCCTGATTGTGGCCGAATCACTGTGCAGACTGCTGAAAAAAGGAAGTGAGTTGGGGCTATATCAAGGGTTCCTTATTGGTGAGAGTAAGGTGGAAGTATCGCTTCTTCAGTTTGCGGATGACACTCTTCTGTTCTGTTCTCCGGTCATATCCCAGATTCTCAACCTTAAAGCAATGCTTCGTTGTTATGAGATGGTTTCGGGTCAAAGATCTAATTTCGCAAAATCTCGGTTGTTCGCGATCAATGTTTCTGAGAGCGATGCATCCTTTTTCGCCGGAATTATGGGGTGTGGTTTAGATGTCTTTCCAGCAACCTATCTGGGTCTTCCTCTTGGTGTGGGTCGACCGAAACACAACCTATGGGCTCCTATTATTCAAAGGATTGAGCGACGTTTGGCTACCTGGAAGCGCCGGTTGGTTTCCAAAGGAGGTAGATTAGTGCTTATAAAGGCCGTTCTATCCAATATGCCGATATATTTTCTATCTCTTTTTCAATGTCCCGCCTCGGTTGCTAAACGCATCGAACAAATTCAGAGATGCTTCCTGTGGGGCGGATCAGGGTCTTCCAAGGGGGTCTCCCTGATTAAATGGAGTATGGTCTGCTTGCCTACTAAAAATGGAGGTTTGGGTATCAGGAGGGTTCAGAGTTTTAACCAGGCCCTTATGGGCAAGTGGCTGTGGAGATTTGGCGAAGAACAATCCTCTTTGTGGGTCCGGGTCATTGGAAGTAAGTATGGTTCAGATCATGGGCATTGGGACTCTGTTGATAATTTTAAACTCAAAGGTCTCACGGTTTGGAGGGACATCTTGAAGTTGAAGTCGTTATTTGGTCCTGGCGTCCGATTCAGAGTATATAGGGGGGATCGGGTTCGGTTCTGGCAGGATTCTTGGTGTTCGGATGATCCTCTTCAAGTGATGTTTCCTGACTTATTCATCGTTTCATCTCAGAAAGAGGCCTGGGTATCGGAATGTTTTGCAAGGGAACATGGGAAGGTGGATTGGTCTCCTAAGTTTCGCAGAGACTTCTTTGTTAGAGAGTTAAGCTCTTACAACGCCCTCCTCTCCTTATTGGATTCTTGCTTTATCAAGTCTTCGGGCGTAGATCGTCGGATTTGGATTTGGAATCCTTCGGGGATATTTTCAGTCAAATCTTTTTATAACCATCTGATCCCTTCTTTAGTGGAGCACGTGTCCTCCTCGGTTTGGAGACAATCTTGCCCTCCGAGAGTTGCTTTCTTTGGGTGGTCGGTTAGCTGGGGCCGCATTCAAACTATGGATTTTTTGAGGAAGCGAGGAATGTGGTTGGTAGATCACTGTCCTCCATGTTTATCCGCTGGGGAATCCATTGACCACCTTTTCATACACTGTAAGGTTGCTCGTCATATTTGGGGTCTTATTTTTTCTCGTTTTGGAATCAGTTGGGTCCCCTCCAACTCTATGGCTGAATTCATTCAGAGTTGGGCCTGGACTCCTTGGAAAAGGAAAGGCAGAACGCTGTGGAAGATGTGTCTCCTGGCCTCATGGTGGTTCTTGTGGAAAGAGAGGAATGCTCGTATCTTTGAAGGGAAGGCTAGATCTCCCTATTGGATTTATATTCAGTTGATAGCTGCGGTCATATCCTGGGCTCGAAGCCTTCCTCTGTTTCGTTTTGTTTCAGCTTTCGACCTCTGGGAAGGATGGTCAATCATATGCTTGGAATCGGCTACCAAAGTGAAAATCCTCCCCTCCTGGATTCCTCCTCCTCCGGGGTCCCTGAAACTTAACTTTGACGGATCGTCTATCGGCAATCCAGGAATGGCAGGAGTAGGGGGGTTATGTAGAAACCACAAAGGGGAAGTCCTCTGGGCCTACTCGGGGCCTATCGGAGTGGCAGACTCAAACGAGGCAGAGGTCCGAGCCGTTCATAGCGGGCTTCTCTCGATGCCTCGTCTGGAGTGCGACAACATTATCGTCGAAGGGGATTCCTTAAATGTTATTCGCTGGCTTTCGGGTAACGCTTCTCCCCCTTGGCGATTTTTGCCTCTCTTAGAGGAAATTGAGGACAGAGCTAAGGGCTCCTCAATAGTTTTTCGCCATGTTAGGAGATCAGCCAATGCGGAAGCAGACACCCTTGCCAAGAAAGGAGTCTTTCGGGCCGCGTTTGAGTGCTTTGACTATCTACCTCATTGAATTATTGCACTGCTATCTTTGTATTATCTTTGTTCCTTCAGGACCACCTCGGTTCTGTTTTTACATATATATATATATATATATATATATATATATATATATATATTCTGTTGCCCTTTTCAAAAAAAAAAATTTCTTTTTAGTTTAAATTAATTGGATGAGAATAAAAATATTAAAAAAGTTAAAAGGAATTGGAAAAATAAAGGAAACCACCCAGTAATTCAATTATGCTAAATCACAATGTTTATGTTTCAATTGCAAAAAATGGGAATGAACTAACAAGTAAGAATCACGTACGAGTATTATCATCTATGAAGGATTCATGGATTCGTTAAATTTTAAATAAAATAAAATTTTAAAAATAAAATATATGAGGAAATCGATTGTGAGCAGCTGCTCAGATAAGCTTATCTGAGCAGGAGCTTACAAACACATGTGACCCTACATTTTGGGTTGGGGGGGTCCAAACAAGGTTTTAAATCTCGGTTTCGGTTTCGGTTTCGGTCATCACCGAATGGTCATCACCGAAACCGAAACGTTTCGGTTTCGGTACGAAATTTCGGACAAAATCTTGTAAAAATTTCACCGAAATTTTCGAAACGTGTAAGCCCAAGGGTCTACTCTCCTATCTTGTTTTGATGATTCTAAACATAATTGATTGTGTTTTTGAATACTAATCAATTTGCTTTGAAGTGTTGTGTTTAAGATAGGATTGATCATTGAAGAAACCAACACACAACATGGTCATGCTTGGAGATATCCCATACAAGAGTCAAAGGAGCTAAGTGAAGCTCACCTCATCTCTCAAGCAAAGCATACACAAGATGGAAGATCAATTGAAGACCAAGACTAAAGAGAAGTTGAAGATTGCATAGGTATCATTGTACATCCTTTCTCTTTAGATTTTCAAGTCAAGGCAAAACGTTTTCAAAGTGTTTTCAACTTGGTTTTCAAAGAACACTTAAGAACTTAAAATGGATTAGTGAATGGTTATGTGGTGGACCAACATGTTGGGACCCTCATAAACATTCCAAAATAACCATAGGAGTTGAGTTCCAAAAGCTAAAAATCAAATTTGCAATAAAAATCAAAAAGTGCGGATTTTTAGGCTTCTCGGAACTCCGAGAATTTTTCTCGGAGCTCCGAGCTCGGAACTCCGAGAGTTCCCTCGGAACTCCGAGAAAAGGTCCAGTAGCATCTGGACACTTTCTCGGAACTCCGAGACAATTTCTCGGAACTCCGAGAAATGGTCCAGTAGAAATTTTATTTCTTCTGGCCGTTGTCTCGGAACTCCGAGAATATTTCTCGGAACTCCGAGAATTCTCGGAACTCCGAGAATGGTTCTCGGAACTCCGAGAACCTCGCGACAGACTAAAAAATAGCCGTTGGGATTCAAATTAATTGTTGGTTTTTGATATTTCCACCCCCAAACGGTCATATTCTTTGGTGTGGTTATATATACAACATGTAGAGAAGTTTTTCACTCTCTCTTGATCTTTGAAAAACATCCTTAAGCATCAAAAACATTTGCAATCCATTTTAGCTTGAGTTTTTGTTTTTCATCCCAAACTTGCCTTTCACTTGTGAATCTTTTGAGTTTGGATATAGTTGTGCTTTCACTTGCAAATCACCATCTTGAAGAGCAATCAAGGGTCTACAAAGAGCATCAAGCTTTCAAGAAGAAGCCAAGCTATTCTCTTTCAAATCTAGTGTAGGTGGCTAGGGCATTCCCTTTTTAATTCCCTAGAGAGCAACCGCTTAGAACTCGGCGGAGAAGGAGAGTCTTTGTAAAGGTGTAAGGGCATCCTTGTTTAATATCCCTTGGATTTGTAACCGCCTCGGAGCCGGGCATCGTGGAGGTCTCCTATAGTGGAATCCCTCAAGTGCGACCTTGAGTAGAGTGGAGTAGGCCGTTGGCCGAACCACTATATATCGGTGTGTCAATTTCTCACTCTTGCATTTCCATTATTGTTTTGGTTTGGCATTTCACTTTGTTCTTCCAATTATATTTGCACTAACCAAATATTTATTTAAGTGAAGAAAAATTCCAATTAGGGTTTATAGATAATTTTCAAAAGGCCTAATATTCAGTTAAATTCAATTCACCCCCCTCTTGAGTATTTCAATTGGTATCAGAGCCTCGTCTCTATTTTTTTTGAAAACCCTAACCGGTTTAGAGTAAAGATTCAAAAATGGCAAACTACCCTCAACATCATGAAGGTTATTCAAACACTAGGCCACCCTATTTTGATGGTACAAATTATGGTTTTTGGAAAACTAAAATGAAAATTTTTTTAACTCAAGACTATCAAATGTGGAGAGCAATTAATAATGAATATATCCTACCCACAAGAAATTTAAATGATTGGACCGAAGCCGAACAACAAGCTTCGAATTATAATGCCAAAGCCATGAATTCTCTCATTTGTGCTCTATCTCCCGGAGAATTCAATAGAGTATCAAATTTGAATTCGGCTAAGGAAATTTGGGACACTCTAGAAGTCACCCATGAAGGAACCAATCAAGTTAAAGAATCTAAAATGAACCATATTTTTCGGCAATACGAACTTTTTCAAATGACACCCGATGAAACAATTGCCGACATGTACACTAGATTCACCAACCTTGTAAATGGATTAAGGGGACTTGGAAAACAATTTTCCAATAGAGATTTAGTAACTAAAATTCTTAGGTCCCTACCTTTGTCTTGGGAATCCAAAACCTCCGCAATCACCGAAGCCAAGGACATGAACACTTTGAACCTAGATGAACTTATAGGGTCCTTGATCACACATGAAATGATTTTCAAAACAAAAGCACCCGAAATCGAAACTAAAATCGAAAAAGGAAAAGGAATTGCTTTTGCTTGTAATGTAGGTGAAAGTGAAGATGCAAAGGAAGACATCGAGGATGAAGTAGCTCTCCTAACAAGAAGGATCAAGTTCTTGCAAAGAAACATGGGAGGCATGAGAAATAGAAGGACCAATCCTCCATTCAAGAAGAAAGAAGAAGTTGGTGATGGATCTTCTCAACCCCGATGTTACGGTTGCAAGAAGCTTGGACACATTCGCCCGGATTGTCCACTCAACAATGAACCTACTTCAAACAACCGCTTCAAGAGAAGAGAAGGCAAGAAAGGAATGTCCGCCACATGGGATGAGGAGATTGAAAGCGAAGGCGAACAAAATGATGGGGAAGATTGCCTATTAGCAAGAAATGTGTGCTTCATGGCCTCAACAAACGACAACAATGAGGTAAACACTTTAAATGATGTCATTATCTTACAAGAAGTTTTAGATTCCTTACAAAGTGCAAATGATGAACTTGAAATTCAATTTGATAAAATTGCATCACTTGAAAATTCTCTTGCTAACATGACAAAAGAATTTGGTTGGTTAAAAAGGGATCATGAATTCTTAGATGATGAAAATGAAAAATGCAAAGTAGAGATTCATGAGCTAAATGCTACCATTAAGACTTTGAATGAAAATCGACAAAATCTTTCTATTGAAAATAACAAACTAAAGCATGAAAACGGTAAACTATCTTTTAAATATGATGAACTCAAGAAACTCTTTGAAAAATTTGAAAATAGTTCATTAAAATTGGATAAACTTGTAAATCTTCAAAGAATGTCAAGTGACAAAAGTGGACTTGGACATAGATGGAATACCACAATATCTAACTATAAAAACAAACTTGAAAAGACTTCCTCTAGTAGTACCAAAATTTGCTTTTATTGTGGATTGTTAGGTCATTATAAAGTTGCTTGCTTGCATGCTAAACAAGATAAGATCAAATTGAACTCTAAAGTGAAAACAAATGAACATAGCAAGATTAGGAAGATTTGGGTACCTAAGGGATCTCACTTGCCTATTCCTATGTAGGTATGCCTTAAAAGCCACAACAAGAGGAACACATGGTACCTTGATAGTGGATGCTCTAGACACATGACCGGAGATCTCACTCAATTCGCATCCCTATCACTCAAGGATGGTGGAGAAGTTACCTTTGGAGATGATAAGAAAGGAAAAGTCAAAGGTGAAGGCACCATAGGTAACTCTACCTCTCCCATACATGATGTACTCTTTGTTGATGGCTTGTCCCATAATCTTATTAGCATTAGTCAATTATGTGATAATGGTTTTGAAGTTGTCTTCAATCCCGACAAATGCATTGTTAAAAATAAGATAAATGGAGAAGTAAAATTCATAGGGTCTAGAGACAATAACATTTATACAATTGGACTAGATGATCTTAGACTCCAAAAAGTGACTTGTCTAAATGCCATTAGTGAGGATTCTTGGCTATGGCATAGGAGGTTGGGTCATGCCGGAATGGATCTCATTTCGACCCTCTCCTCAAAAGAAAGTGTTAGAGGATTGCCTAAGTTCAAATTCATCAAGGATCACATTTGTAGAACTTGTCAATTAGGAAAACAATTGAAAAGCTCTTTTGCACCTAAAAATATGATTTCAACTTCCTACCCTTTGGAGCTACTTCATATGGATCTTTTTGGACCAATGAAGACTAGTAGCCTAGGTGGAAAGAGGTACGTGTTTGTAGTTGTTGATGACTACTCACGATTCACATGGGTCATATTTCTAGGACATAAAGATGAAACTTATGAAAACTTCCTAACATTATGCAATCAAATTCAAAATGAAAAAGGTGTTGCCATCTCCCACATTAGAAGTGATCATGGAACGGAATTTGAAAATGTACACTTTGACACTTACTGTAATGAACATGGCATTAAACATAATTTTTCCGCACCTAGAACACCTCAACAAAATGGAGTAGTAGAAAGAAAGAATCGAACTCTCCAAGAAATGGCTAGAACAATGTTGCATGAAAATGATCTCCCTAGATATTTTTGGGCGGAAGCGGTTAGCACCGCTTGCTATATCATAAACAGGGTATACTTAAGGCCAATCTCTAAGAAAACACCTTATGAGCTTTGGAAAAACTTGAAACCAAATATAAGCTATTTTAGAGTGTTTGGATGTAAATGCTTCATTTTGAACATTAGAGATAATTTACATAAATTTGATAAGAAGTCGGATGATGGAATATTCTTAGGGTATTCTTCTCATAGCAAAGCATATAGAGTATTTAATAGGAGAACCCTAGTAGTAGAAGAATCCATGCATGTGACATTTGATGAAAGAGAGCCAACACCTCAAGAAATGCCACATGATGAGGATGAACCCGTTGAACATCTTTTTCCAAAATTGAGTGCTCCTCCTCATGCATCTACTAGTCATACACCACCTAGTGAGGAAGTAGAAAATGAAGATGATGCCTCATTACCTAGGGATAGGAGAACATTGGTTGATCATCCTGAATCCCAAATCTTAGGTGATGCCACATTGCCAGTAAGAACTAGATCATACTATCGTAGTGTGAGCAATAATTTGGCATTCCTATCCGAATTAGAACCAAAATCCATCAAGGAAGCAGAAAAGGATGAATATTGGTTGATGGCCATGCAAGAAGAGTTGAGTCAATTCGAAAGGAACAAGGTATGGAGGCTAGTACCTAGACCTAGTGATCATCCAGTCATTGGCACGAGATGGGTGTATAGAAATAAATTGGATGAAAATGGAATTATCACTAGGAATAAAGCTAGGCTTGTAGCCCAAGGGTACAATCAGGAGGAAGGGATAGATTATGATGAGACATTTGCTCCTGTTGCCCGTATGGAGGCTATTAGGATACTTTTGGCATATGCATCTCATAAAGGATTTAAACTATATCAAATGGATGTCAAAAGTGCCTTCCTAAATGGCTATATCCAAGAGGAAGTGTATGTTGAGCAACCTCCAGGTTTTGAAGACTTCAAACATCCAAATCATGTCTTCAGGCTTGATAAAGCTTTATATGGATTAAAGCAAGCTCCTAGAGCTTGGTATGAGAGGCTTTGCACTTTCTTAGTTGAAAAGGGATTCGAGATGGGAAAGGTGGATAAAACCTTATTTATCAAAAGAGAAAATCATGATATCCTCCTTGTCCAAATCTATGTGGATGATACCATCTGTGGCTCAACTAATCAAAAATTGTGTGATGAATTTGCAACCTTAATGAAAAATGAATTTGAAATGAGCATGATGGGAGAGTTAACCTACTTCTTAGGACTCCAAATTAAACAATACAAAAATGGAATATTTTTAAATCAAGAAAAATATACAAAGGAGTTATTAAAGAAGTATGGCATGGATAGCAGTAAGACATCAAGAATTCCCATGAGTACTACTGCTAAGCTAGAAAAAGATGAATTTGGCAAATCTGTGGATCAGAAATTGTATAGGGGTATGATAGGTAGTTTGCTCTATTTGACAGCCAGCAGACCAGACATTATGTTTACTGTCTGTCTCTGTGCTCGATTTCAATCGGATCCTAAAGAATCTCACCTATCGGCAGTTAAGAAGATCTTCAAGTACTTAAAAGGAACCCAAAGTCTAGGACTGTGGTATGAAAGATCATCTTCCTTCACTCTCATCGGATATTCAGATGCAGACTTTGCTGGATGTAGAGTAGATAGGAAAAGCACTAGTGGGACTTGCCAATTCTTGGGTAAATCACTTGTTTCATGGTTTAGCAAGAAGCAAAATTCAGTAGCTCTGTCCACAACAGAAGCAGAATATGTGGCAGCTGGAGCTTGCTGTGCTCAAGTCCTATGGATGAAAAGCACATTGATGGACTATGCAATCAAAATGGATAATATTCTCATCCAATGTGACAATACTAGTGCTATAAGCTTAACAAAGAACCCCATACAACACTCAAGAACAAAACACATTGAGATTAGGCACCACTTCATCAGAGATCACTCACAAAAAGGGGATATTTGCTTAAAATATATCAACACTGAAGAACAATTAGCGGATATCTTTACAAAACCCCTTAGTGATGATAGAATTTGCTATATCCGAAGTGCCTTAAACATATGGAGTGCGGATCAAATCAAAGAAATTGCCAAATAAATACTTTGTGCCTTTAACCAGCTTATCTATATAGTATTTATATATATAATCTTTGTTTGGTAGTATCTGCATGAATGAGATGTCAAATTTTTAATCTTAAAAATCACTCAATTGATATTCTTAGCCTTCTTAGTTTTTCTAAGTTGGAGAGGTATCTTCACTTTAATTAAAATACCTAACATCTTGACATATGTCAACATCTCGATCATGAACAGGTATATGTGCATTACTTGATTATATAATTTTATACCATAAGCATTGATTCAGGGGGAGTTATCCACTCCTATTTTTTTTTACACCCTTTCTGTCGATGACAAAAGGGGGAGAAGTTTGAAATTGATTATCTATTCAATTGACTATATGCACCACTTGCTTATAACTTGTATCATTTATATGTGTGCATATATTGAGGGGGAGTTCTAGTATTCACTTGCCTACTATGTCACTCCACACACACCTCATAATCAATTTTGTTTGTCATCATCAAAAAGGGGGAGATTGTAAGCCCAAGGGTCTACTCTCCTATCTTGTTTTGATGATTCTAAACATAATTGATTGTGTTTTTGAATACTAATCAATTTGCTTTGAAGTGTTGTGTTTAAGATAGGATTGATCATTGAAGAAACCAACACACAACATGGTCATGCTTGGAGATATCCCATACAAGAGTCAAAGGAGCTAAGTGAAGCTCACCTCATCTCTCAAGCAAAGCATACACAAGATGGAAGATCAATTGAAGACCAAGACTAAAGAGAAGTTGAAGATTGCATAGGTATCATTGTACATCCTTTCTCTTTAGATTTTCAAGTCAAGGCAAAACGTTTTCAAAGTGTTTTCAACTTGGTTTTCAAAGAATACTTAAGAACTTAAAATGGATTAGTGAATGGTTATGTGGTGGACCAACATGTTGGGACCCTCATAAACATTCCAAAATAACCATAGGAGTTGAGTTCCAAAAGCTAAAAATCAAATTTGCAATAAAAATCAAAAAGTGCGGATTTTTAGGCTTCTCGGAACTCCGAGAATTTTTCTCGGAGCTCCGAGCTCGGAACTCCGAGAGTTCCCTCGGAACTCCGAGAAAAGGTCCAGTAGCATCTGGACACTTTCTCGGAACTCCGAGACAATTTCTCGGAACTCCGAGAAATGGTCCAGTAGAAATTTTATTTCTTCTGGCCGTTGTCTCGGAACTCCGAGAATATTTCTCGGAACTCCGAGAATTCTCGGAACTCCGAGAATGGTTCTCGGAACTCCGAGAACCTCGCGACAGACTAAAAAATAGCCGTTGGGATTCAAATTAATTGTTGGTTTTTGATATTTCCACCCCCAAACGGTCATATTCTTTGGTGTGGTTATATATACAACATGTAGAGAAGTTTTTCACTCTCTCTTGATCTTTGAAAAACATCCTTAAGCATCAAAAACATTTGCAATCCATTTTAGCTTGAGTTTTTGTTTTTCATCCCAAACTTGCCTTTCACTTGTGAATCTTTTGAGTTTGGATATAGTTGTGCTTTCACTTGCAAATCACCATCTTGAAGAGCAATCAAGGGTCTACAAAGAGCATCAAGCTTTCAAGAAGAAGCCAAGCTATTCTCTTTCAAATCTAGTGTAGGTGGCTAGGGCATTCCCTTTTTAATTCCCTAGAGAGCAACCGCTTAGAACTCGGCGGAGAAGGAGAGTCTTTGTAAAGGTGTAAGGGCATCCTTGTTTAATATCCCTTGGATTTGTAACCGCCTCGGAGCCGGGCATCGTGGAGGTCTCCTATAGTGGAATCCCTCAAGTGCGACCTTGAGTAGAGTGGAGTAGGCCGTTGGCCGAACCACTATATATCGGTGTGTCAATTTCTCACTCTTGCATTTCCATTATTGTTTTGGTTTGGCATTTCACTTTGTTCTTCCAATTATATTTGCACTAACCAAATATTTATTTAAGTGAAGAAAAATTCCAATTAGGGTTTATAGATAATTTTCAAAAGGCCTAATATTCAGTTAAATTCAATTCACCCCCCCTCTTGAGTATTTCAAAACGTTTCACCGAAATTTGTGAAATTTCACCGAAATTTTGTACTTCACCGAAACGTTTCACCGAAATTTCCGAAACGTTTCACCGAAATTTCTGAAATTTCACCGAAATTTTACCGAAACGAAACGTTTCGGCCGAAATTTCTGAAACGTTTCGGCGAAGTTTGGTACTTTTCCGACTCACAGTGAATTTCGTTTCGGTTTCCACCGAAATCGAAATATTTCGGCCGAAACGAAACGTTTCGGCCGAAATTTAAAACCATGGGTCCAAAGCATTCATTTGGAAGACCCTTCCCTAGATAGGGTGTGTACCAAAAATCAACCCTATAGGATCATCCTAACCCTGCCATTTGTGGAGGGAAAAAATGGGTAGAAACATGGACACACAGTGTCTGTCCATTTTTCCGTCCACCTTTGATTGGGTTAGGATGATCCTATTGATCTGATTTTTTGTAGACACCCTATCCATGGAAGGGCCTTCCAAATGAATGCTTTGGATCCCCCCCAAAAATGTCAACCCCCCCATGGTTTGTGAGCTCTGCTCAGATAAGCTTATTTGAGCAACTGCTCACAAACCATTTCCTCTCTCTCTCTATCTATATATATATATATATATATATATATATATATATATATATATATATTCATGAAAAATTTAAGGGTAGAGGGTCGAGGCGTTAAAGGTTTTATTAAGAGAGTCGAATAAGAAAGTGTAAGGGGTCGAGGATCGAGGCGCTGGGGAAAATATACAGGATTCACATTTTAAGAGAGACAACGATGAATTGGATTCGCCTTGAAAAACATGATTCATGCGGGACATGGCTACGACAAGAATCCGGGTGTGTCCCACGCAAATCCATATTCGATTTGGATGTGGAGGCGTGTCGACACGGATTCGGCATCGGAGGCAAAGAATCCATGCAACACAGGTTATCATTAAAAAAGAAAACAACAATAAAGTGTAGTGGAACAATGTAGAAAGACATAACAGTGTAACATTACCATACACTTCGTCTATAATCTGATAATGTGTGAATTCTACCTTGTGATGACTAAGATGTTTTTCTTCATTCAGCTGTTTTAAAAGCTTGACAATACACACCCAGACTTGTTAAATGGATTATTGTGGCCATCTTGATGTATAAGATGAACTCTGCCATTGGTTTAACATATTGACATTCTATTCATTAAGATGCTTGTTACCAAAAGAGAAAAAAAAAAAAAAAAAAAACGGTAAATGTCTCCTTCATTTGGTTTTTTATTCTCAAATTCACTGAAATTGTTGTTGATTCACTGGTGTACACAGTTCAAATCATCAGTGTCCTCATCACTCATCTCTTTACTTGTTGTGATAACTTCTTTGTTTAACTATTACCGTGATCTCGATGACCCTTTACATGGAACATGGAGTTACTTAAGACAGTGCTTCCTTCCAAAAGAGTAAATTTTGGGCTTGTAAATTTCAAAGCCAGAATCTAGGCTCACATGCAAAATGATAATTTCTCCTTGTAGTCCCACCTTTGCAAAATTTTCTATCTTTATTTAATGTGTCTCATTTAATTTTAAAGGCAGACAATTGTCTCAAGGGCCAAGGTCAGTATTGATTGGCCTGCACTCTTGGTGGATTGTGGCTTCATTCATTTATTGATCATTATTATGTGGTGGGTATGTTGGTTTTCATTATATCACAATTGACTGAACGACATTGATATCCAATGTGTCACATTATCACCAGTAAGCCATGAGTAGACAAGGTTGAAACTGTCTTTTATATCTTTGTTCTAATCACGATCGAGTTTAAAACATCAGTATTGATTAGCGTATGAATTGGTGTCCAAAACGATACATTCCGACCGTATAGTTGATATGCCTATGTATCAGATGGTAGAGAATCTAGAGATCTTGATGCCCAAAAATTCAAGTGTCCATGGATCATAGACAATAACACGTTCATATCGAAGTTATGATACCATGTTACTTGTTTGAAATGAAAAGAATAGAAAGTGAAGACGGGGAAGACGGGGAAGACGGAGAAGAATATAAGGAAGTCCGTGTGTGTAAAAAGTAAACCAGCACGACTTCACTCATATTATATACTACTCAAACTTCAAAAATTACTAGTATGCCATTCATAAGTGACGCATATGATTATGCATTTATGCCTATCATGTATTGTACAATATAATTAAGAGATACAAAGTTATTGGTGTATCAGCATAGGCGGAGACATTATTGTATATCTCTCACTCTCATATGATTAAATAATAGACCCACAACTTTATTTCAGATTGAATCAAGCTACAGAGCACAGATCCAAAATGAATACAACTTTATCAGTTTATCCCATTGCATTCTGTCTAAATCCCATTCTGTCCCATTTAGATCCCGATGTCTCAGAGGTGCTGTGACCTGATGTCTCAGAGGTCATCTTCTAGTCATTCCACTAGCACGCTTTCTGAGGCTATAGAGATTATCAGGTCTCTTGCTGTTTAGTACTAGGCTTTTACTAGGAACACTGGGTATAGCATTTAATTTCTCCTTTTTATTTAATGGCCTTTTCATTTTAACTTGTGTATTTTAATTTTATTGTGTCTATATCAGTGTTTCAAAACTCGGTGACTCGGCTCTGAACTCGGCCGAGTCGATGCGGAAATGGAATGGCTGCATTTTGAAGTCAAGAACTCGGCGAGTCTGCGTCGAGTCTGTCAGAGTTTGGCCGAGTCTGGTCAAGTATGGCCGAGTTTTGGTGATTTCGAACACGAATCTAAACTTTTTTACTTAGATTTGAGTAATGGCAGAGAATCTCGCCGGCCCGTGACCTTAGACTCACAGACCATCCCTTCTCTCCTTATCTTCAGCAATCAAAGAAGGAAAAAAATGAGATTTTGGGTAGAAATCGTACCTGGAAATATGCATAAATATGGGCTTGATTCAACTCATTTCCTCACCCATCTCTCTTCTTCATCACTAGTTCATTGTGAGAAATCTACTCCGTTGGCGTCCGCCACTCGTTTTTGCGGATCCTTCACTGGTTTTCTCATTTGGTTTCTTCATTCAAGGATGGGAGAGGATGGGTTGCTAATAAAAAAAATGAAATGCTTTTTTGTTATGTTCAATGCTATTTTGATTTTTTTTCCAAAAAGCTAAAGAGCTATTGTGATCTTTGGCATTTATAAGAAAATGAGATGAGTCGGCCATGGGTTTTGCTATCCAATTTTGCGGAAAGCCATGGGTTTCTTTTCCCTTGTCTCACCGTATGAACTATTTGTATTTTTGTCAAATATAATGTATTACTTTTTTGGAGAAAAATATGATCCATTTCACTAATGATTTATTTAAAGATAATACTTTAATACTTATTTTTACATTATATATATATATATATATATATATATATATATATATATATATATATATATATATATATATATATATAGAGAGAGAGAGAGAGAGAGAGAGAGAGAAAACGGTTCCTACACATGTGTAGAGAGTTCTCTACACACTAGCTTAAAATACAGTGGGGGCCCACATTGTTTGGGTGATCCAAGCCATCCATTTTAAAGGCCCTCACGTAGATAGGGTGTCTACAAAAAATCAGATCCATAGGATCATCCCAACCCTACGATTTGTGGAGGTAAAATGGATGTCTTTAAACCTTCACAAATTAGTCCATTTTTTGCCTCCACAGTTCGAATGGTTAGGATGATCCTATGGATCTGATTTTTTGTGGACACCCTATCTATGTGAGGGTCTTAAAAATGAATGGTTTGGATCACCCAAATAATGTGGCCCCCACTGTATTTTAAGCTAGTGTGTAGATAACTTATCTACACATATGTGTAGGAACCGTTCTCTCATATATATATATATATATATATATATATATATATATATATATATATATATATATTGAAAATTTTCATTTATTTTTATAAAAATTAGGACTCATCTGACTTGGCCATGTCAACCGCATTCTTGACCGCGTCCGCGTCGAGTCGACAAGGATTTTCTTCAGCCGCGTTCCGCGTCGAAACCGTGTTTTTAAACACTGGTCTATATTGTCTTGTAATTATGTAAGGAGAGTGCCTAGGTAGTTATACGTCTCACATCTTTTGTAGCCATAATTACAACTCATATTAATGGAGAGCACCCAAATAATTATAAGCATCTCTTCGCTTCTCTTTTCATGTGTCCAAATCTCATTATAGGTGAGCACCCATATAGTGTAACTGCCCATCTTTCCTCTTCTCTTAAAAGAGGGTTCTTTGTATGTTCTTATTGAATGAACAAACAATTGAAATTGAGAGGAGTTTCTGGACCCTTCTCAAATGCCTTCTCACATGCAAAGAGTGAATCATTGCTTCCTTTGTGTGAAATCAAGGGGAACTTGTGTGAAACAAGGTTTAATCTTTTAAATTCTTTTCACTTTCTCAATTTTCTTCTCTTATCTTCAAATTCTACTACCTAAACCTTCCAAATCTTGTTTAAAACTCTTCCCAGCAGCCTTGGATCTTCTCAAAAGAACTCTCAACACTTCTAATTTCACCTTACCAGGCCCCACCTACAGAAATATGTAAAAAAGGGAAAGAGAAATGGACATCCTTTGTTGGAGCCATCTAAAGCACCCAACATCTTTTAAAAAAAAAACAAAAACAAAAAGAGATTACAATCTTGCTTGACTGTTTGACCAGCAAAAGGTCACATGTCCCAACCTTCAATGTTCTCAATGTTTGAGTTTCTAACTAATAACTACCCTTTGGAGTGTTTAAATATCTTCAAAACAAAGTTCTTTGTATATTCCATTTGTTTGTTTGAAGCATAAAATTTCCAAGTCCCCGAATTTTGGCTTTTTCCTTGAGATTACACTTGAAGGATCAAATTCCAACTTATTGGAGTGTTGTTGAAGTCCAATATGAGGAATGGGACAAAAAGCCTGGTTTTTTATCTCTCTAAAAGGAATTGCACTCTCAGGACAACATTGAAGGTCAAACTCTATCGCAATGTGGACCTTTTTTAGTGCTCCAGTTCCAAATGATTCCAAAATGTATATATTTTCTGTTGTAGTTTTGTTTTGTTCAGTGGATGTACAACAAAATATTGTTTTGATCTCAGCATTTTGTTTGTGCTATTTTTTAAGCTGCACCTGTAACTCTATGGAAACCCGAAATTGTGAAGCCTTCCTACATGCCTTAGGTCCCTACCCTTTGACTGTGGCATTTTCCATTTAGTTCTTCCTCACCAAACATCTATAAAATTAGTCATTCCAGTCTTGGCCTGCGCCATATTTGGTATCAGAGTCGTAGGTTTGTTTCCTATGACTAGCTATTCATTTTAGGGTCCTTTAGTTTCTTATTTGTATGTCCACTTGCAGCAGAGCCAACTACCATATGGGAACACCATGTTCGGCTATAAACCCATACTAGTAAATTGAGAGTTTAGCTAGCATCAATGCTAAGCTAGAAAACATGCAAGCCCGGCAACAAAATGTCAAGGCCTGTTGGGGAATTTTATAGAATGCCATTGACGCTGGGGAGCATGAGAATGCCAACAATGGTAGGCAGGTCTCCTGGTGTAGGAGTTATGAGAAGGAACCCTGCCTGAAGGAATGGAGTTCCACGCTATCCAAACAACCATTTTAGCATGAAGAGTGTCTTAGATCTCCCTGGCCTAATGTTCTATACACACCAATTCGTGAAGAAGAGGATTGAGATGTTCAGGAACCTGTGCTCAACTTGCATGGGCATGAACATGCTAAGAAGGATGAGGTTGATGCACCCTCCTTTGATGGCACACTTTAACCTAAGGTTTTTCTTGATTGGTTATCAGACATGGACCATTACTTTTAATGGTATGAATTGTCTGATACCCGACGGATTAGGTTTGCAAAGATGAAGCTAGCGGGTTAGACCAAGTTGTACTAGACCAATGTAGAATGCTAATATCTTTGAATGGGACAAGATCCTATAATTTTCTTGGATGAAATGAAAGAGGATATCTCTCGGCAAATTATAAAGACTGTCTCATGGATCAGTTGGTCACTCTTTTCTAGGGCAACATGTCCGTGCCTGACTACATGAACCGATTTGATGAGTTGATGGTTTGTTGTGATGTAGAGGACTTTAAGTTGACTCTCTCTGGTTTTGCATTGGGTTGAGACTAGATATTCCCAGAGAGATGATTCCTCATGTTGTAGAGTTTGTTGAGCAATCCTTCCAATTGACTTTAGAGTTAGAGCATTACCCGAAACCACAACTTGCTAGGAAGTTCGGCTTCCAAGTTAGGAAGTGACCGATAGCCCAAGTCCATCCTTCCCACTCCTATTGTGTTTAGGAGTGATTGGCTACATAAGGTTCCAAGGGTAATGGAAAGCAGCTGCGCTATATTGGTGTTGGGGCATGTCACACTATCCCTATCAGTGTCCTACCCAAAACTTATTCACATAGTAAGGGACGACCAAGAAGATGATGTTGATGAGGGGCGGGAGTGATGAAAATGCTCAGGAGTTAGGCGAGACTACTAGAGTGAGTGTTGTGAGGTGTATGCTCTCCCAATCTAAGAATGAGGATGATTGAAGGACCACCATCTTCCATACTTATCTTCAAGGTTTTAAATTTCTGTTTTGATTTCCATTCCGGTCATCAGTGAAACGGAAACATTTCGGTCTCGGTACGAAATTTTGGCCGAAATCTTATAAAATCACAGAAATATTTTGGTATAAATTCGTGTCTGAAATTCAGGTAAAGTTCTTCACCACTGGTTTTTCTTTTTTTCTTTTCTTTTTTTATCTTTTTTAGAAATGACTTAAAGGATTCTCTGTGATCTTTCTCTTTTCTGCTGGTGGAGTTGATTTTTATCTGAAAAGTTACATGTTTCGGACGGAAACCCGAAATTTCTGGAATATCTTGTATTTTCTGAAACCAAGTAGATTTCATTTCGGTAGCAGCCACAATCGACGTATTTCGGCCGAAGCCAAAATTTAAAACCATAGTCATCATAGATGGTGGGAGTTACATGAATTGGTCCCAAACCACCATCACCAGATTGAGATTCCAACCCGAGCCTCATCTCCACCCTTATAAGGTTGCTTGGGTAGGTCAGACCACCATACGAGTGACTTAAAGGTGCCTTGTACCATTGTAGTTTTCCTGCATATAAGGATCTCATCTGGTATGATGCTTCACCATGGATGTGACACATCTTCTACCTGGTAGACCATGGTGGTTTGATCTAGATATCACACGTTTTGGAAAATCAAACACATTATTGTTCAAGCATGATGGCAGGAAAATCAAATTGAATCCCATCACACTAGAGGATTTGGAGATGAGCGATGAAATGGGATCTACGTCTTAGACAAACCAAAAGAAATACCTCCATCTTCTCAACCAATTTCAATTTTAGAGAGTGCAAAGAATTTGAAATTGTGCATGTCCTGGTGCCTAAGGAAGATAAGAAATCTTCTCAGGAAATACTAGTTGAGATCCCAAGTAAGGTTGCCGCTTTACTTGGTGCGTTTAGTGGCCTCATCCCCAACGAGCTTCCGGATGAGCTTCCTGCCACCCGTTGTATTTAAAACATCATTCAGTGCCGAGATCTTCACTTCCCAATCTTCCCCACTCTGGAATGAATTCTTCCAAATGCATTGAGTTGAAGATGCAGGTCGATGAACTTCTACGCAAAGGCTATATCAGATAAACCTTGTGTTGTTCCTTCCCTGGTGAGCATCCAAGTGATTTTCCTTGGATTTATTTTTTTAATCATAGGGTGTTTTCGCTGATCCAAAAAGGTGCAGGAAATTACCGAGTGGCCTAAACCACTGATCATACATGGTGCCCGCCACATTCTGTAGTTGTTTTATTTGGGGTTTTAGCTCAATCATGGCCATCAATGTCCATTTTATCCGCAAGGGTGAGTTTAGGTGGACCAAGGTTTCAGTAAAAGCCTTCCAAGAAATAAAGACTAGAATGATCGAAACTCATGTCCTCCTTCCTGACTTTTCAAAAGCCTTTGGGGTGGCATGTGATGCCTAAGGAGTTGGCATAGGTGGTGTCTTAAGTCAAGAGTAAGTCAAGAAGGTTGGCATCTGTGCTTCATCAGTCAAGAGTTTAGGTGGACCAAGGTTTCAGCAAAAGCCTTCCAAGAAATAAAGACAAGAATGATAGAAACACATTTCCTCCTTCAAAGCCTTTTGGGGTGGCATGTGATGCCTAAGGAGTTGGCATAGGTGGTGTCTTAAGTCAGGAGTAAATCAAGAAGGTTGGCATAAGCAGTGCCATCAGTCAAGAGGGTCATCCTGTTGCTACTTTATTGAGAAATTGAATGAAGTTCTATATGGTTGTTCAAGCATTTTGTTACTGGAGACATTAATTACTACTGCAGTAGCTTTTGCTATACTCAGATCATCGGGCTTTAAGGTATCTCAACTCACGGACAAAATTGAGTCCTAGGCATGTGAAGTGGGTTGAGTTCCTATAGGCATATTCCTTTGTTGTCAAACACTGAGATGGTGTTGAGAATAAGCGGGCCAACACATTGAGCCGTATGTCTGCACTCCATGAGTGTTGTGTTGGAAGGATTGTATCCCCTGGGCGAAATCACTACGCATAGCGGAACTACAATTCGCGTAGAACAAAAATTTTCTCATCGATTTGCCCTTAAACCTAGGATCCTGGGGTCTAGATGATCTGATGGTGATTTAAATAAAACAAAACATTAGAATTATAACCTTTGTGGCTATCCGCAATAATAGCCTCTGCTTGATCTACTCCTCGAACGGCCACGATCGATTTCATCGCCACGGACCCGCAAGTTGAACCGATGGATTCTTTCAAGTTGCACAAAGGGAAATTGAATAACTTTTATTCAATTGTGTACGCTGATCATATCAGCACCTTTCAAAAACTACAACTAGAAGTGGAGAAACTAAAAGAAATAGAAGAGAGAGAAGAGAGGAGAAATTTTGGATGTTATCCTAAAGAAGGGAGAACATGTTTCCCAGATAGAAATCTGTAGAAAACGTTCCCATATGTGTTTATATAGTTTTTGCTTTCATCCTTTAAAGTTTCCAATTAATTCTCCTTAAAACTAGCTAATTCAGAAAACTAGCCTTTTATCTTTTTTCACTAAATATAAACAAGATTTAATTGGAAATCTTTAATACTAATTTGGACGTGTTTCCCGAAAGTGAAAACACCTTTTTCCACTTTGAGAAACGTTCTCAATTGGTTGAAATCAAATTCCAAAAAATCTCCTAAAGTCTCTCATACATTCTCTCTTTTTCTACTTTCCCGCTACAAAACTGCTGGCCAATTTTCAACTTCATTTTTGGAATATTAGAGGCTGAATCTGGAAAAGTCATAAACTACAAAATTGTAACCCTTTCAAAGTTGTTCGAAACGAGTACTTACACACTCATTTTGGCCAAGAGGTTAGAAAGTTATGACTGCTTTAGTGAAACGAGTCTATAAGCTAAATACACACTTGTTATTTAATTTTTCTAATTAAATAAACTTATTTCCTCGCATCCAATGAGATAAAAGCTCCATCCATAATATTCTATAATTCCCAAAATACCCTAAGTTAACAATTAACTCTTTGGGTATTCTAAATGCGTCCTACGGTGTGTATACACCAAAGGAACTACATAAATGTTTTCCCTCGCATCAAATGCGACGACTCTAGTCCCCCCGTGCAATCTAGTAAATGCTTGACCCTTATCCAAATGATATAAATGGGTCATTCGAGTTGTGAGTGGGATCATTGCAGGGATTCGACGGTCGATCATGCAGAACCCAATGATGGGTCCCACTGCGATCTTGCTCCGCAATTAACAATTGTAATCGCATTGGATTAGTGGCCTCCATCGAGACGTAACACTGAAAATGACAGTCAAACCATCATGCCCCTAATCACATCTAATATGTGCAACTCCCTTCACCATTCCACATCTACTGAGTTGAGTCCTACGGGGGTGGACAACTACTACCCCCAGGCCCACTTCTGGTATAGCTTCCAGTCAAGCAGTTAGGGCCCGCAAATGCATATGCAAAATTATTTAAAAAACAATCTATTGTTTTAGTAAAACCTTTGATAAACTATTTTTTAAATCTGCTTGGCCAAGCTATTTTTTAAGCCTAGTGTTCTGACCGAAACTGTAGATGATATCCCCGTAGTTAGGGCAGAGAATTCCATGTCGGGTATCACTATTAGCTCGTGGGTTTTTCCAGGACCCTTGTACTACCCTCTGGTGATCTCCAGAAGGACCAAGGTTAGATCGGCTAAGAATCAAGGTCGGGCCCATGACCCAATATGACCCCTCATGTTAAGGACATGTAAAGGGTCATATCTTGTAGAATAGCCTTACTAACTCCTGTCCATAGGCTATTATAGTTTGATCCTTCTCAGTGCACAATCCCAATTGTCCCACCCACTCTTCTTGCTTAAGGTTTACTACCCAAGCAACTGAGATAAGCCACTTCACGACACATGCATGTAGACAAGACTGGTGCTGGTTGTATACAGGAGGAGATGTCTAGTCTCCACACTAACCAGGAACTTTTAAGCTCAGGAAAGAACTGGAATACCATATCTCCCTGCTCCTTAGGATCTGTGAATCCTGGAGCATGGTATTCCTACTTTGCTACCTAAGGACGAATATGTGACGAATAATAAGTACATTACACTTATTCAATCATTTATTGCCCATTAGATGTAATGAAAAATTTCCTTTATAAATTTTGATGTGACAAGATGTACGAAATGTACTAGCTTTTAGGGCACTAACTCTAACAATCTCCCACTTGGCCTCAAAGCCAGTCATGCATATACCGCAGACCCATTCCCTCAGCATCTTGTCAAAACTCCTTTTGACCATGGTTTTAAATTTCGGCCGAAATATTTCGGTTTCGGCACAAACCGAAACGAAATTCACATGAAGTCGTTTCTTTACAAGATTTCAATGAGATTTTACCGTAATTTCACTCACTGAAATTCTGAAATTTCGCCAAAATGTCATAGAAATTTCTGTTGAAAATTTTTTTTGTGCCTTCTTTACAAAATTTCCACCGAAATAGCCTAACTTTTAGCCGAAATTGACACCGAAATTTTAGTAATTTCGGTCGAAATTAAAAAAATAAACAAATTAAGAATCATATTTTTACATGATTTTGACCAAAATTTCGGTCCGAAATCGAAACGTTTCGGTGGTGGCCAAAACTGACACCGAAACTGAAATTTAAAACCTTGCTTTTGATTAAGGGACTTGGTCAAGGGATCCACCACGTTAACCTATGAAGCACACTAATTTATGGTTATATCATCCCTGTTGATGATCTCAGGTATCGTTAGATACCACCGAAGGATGTGCTTTCACTTAGGTTGAGATCTCAATTCCTTTGCTTGAGCACTTTGCCCTTTTTTGTAATCAGACAATATAATGGGCCTCCCAACAGAGTGAACAAACCCGAGTCCATGCCAGAACTCCTACAGCCATACAGCCTCTCTCTCACCATATCTCATATGGCGATATATTATGCTTTAGTCGTAGGGTCCTAAATGGTATCTTGCTTGAAAAATTTCTTCAACTAATTAGCTAAAAGTATAACTCTTTCGTGCCTTTGACATCATATTATCATCCATATTTATTTATCCATTGATGATCTCATCATCCCACCAACTGACTAAGTAACGCTTAGTCCTCTTAAGGAACTAGAAAAATATGATTACCATTTTACAATGCTCAGGACATGGGTCACAACAAAACACGCCGACCTCAGTCACGTAGTGATAGAGATTCGGCTTGGTACTCAGCATGGCCTACATCAGACTACCCACAACAAATATATGGAGACTGATGCTAATTCTCTGCTCCCCCTCATACGTCCCAGAAGACATCATCTTGGAAAGCCTATTTCGATACCAAAAGGAAATTCATCCTTTCTAGGAATCTGCCAAACTGAGCCTAGCCAGTATCTCGTCCAACTCTCCTTTGACATCCCTGATATTCTGTTTCCGATTCCTAAACATTTTAAGGTCCCAAAAGGTAGGATTCCCAAATCCTTCATGGCAAAGCGATTGGACAATCCCGTGCAAAACAATATCCCTATGCCATTTTTAATATGCCGGACATTATTTATAACACAGCACTAAAATGCATATCACATTATTTCCACTAACCTATTAGCAAAAGCAAGCCTCCTCCATGTTTTGTGAGAGGCCAAACTCTTTGATCTTTTTACCAAAACAGAGGTTCCAACTTCGAGGCAACTGCTTCAATCCATAGATTTCAGCAAATTGCACACTCTTTTGATTACTCTTTTTGGCAACCTCAAAAACCTTCAAGGTGGAGCATATGTTCCTACTATTATCAAAAGAATCCTAATGGACTATAGCTTAGCTATAGGTGAAAGGTTCCCTTATATTCAATACCATCCATTTGAGTATGACCCTTTACCATTAGCTTAGCTTTATAGGTCTCCACCATTTCCTTTTTGAGTCCTTCTTCCTCGTATAGATCCACTCATATCCTTTGGGATCCAAGCCCTTTCGTGGGTCTAATATAGTCAAGACACAATAGGAATATATGGTCCATCTAGATCATATTTAGTTACTTGTTTGCATCAATGTCCTACTTCGTCTCCTTGTAGTTTAAGTGATCCCATCTCAACCCTGTCATAGACTATACTATAATCTTCACTCGGACAAACACAACTTTGAAGCGGCCTGATCTACGTATAACCACATAGGAGTGTTGAAATAGGTTCAGTGCTTTTCTGCTCACTATCCTTATATGTCTTGTATATTGAACTTTCAGGCCTCTCTCTCACCATATCTCATATGGCGGTATACTATGCCTCAGTCGTAGGGTCCCAATTGGTATCTTGCTTGCAAAACTTCTTCAACTAATTAGCCAAAAGTAAAACTCTTTCATGCCTTTGACATCAGATTATCATCCATATCTATTTATCCATTGATGATCTCATCATCCCACCAACTGACTAAGTAATGCTTAGTCCTCTTAAGGAACTAAACAAATATGCTATTCCATTTTACAATGCTCAGGACATCGGTCAAAACAAAACATGCTGACCTCAGTCACGTAGTGACAGATATTCGGCTTGGTACTCAGCATGGCTTACGCCAGAGTACACATCTTCTACCTGGTAGACCATGGTGGTTTGATCTAGATATCACACATTTTGGAAAATCAAACACATTATTGTTCAAGCATGATGGCTGGAAAATCAAATTGAATCCCATCACACCAGAGGATTTGGAGATGAGCGATGAAATGGGATCTACATCTTAGACAAACCAAAAGAAATACCTCCATCTTCTCAACCAAAAGCAATTTAGAGAGTGCAAAGAATCTAAAATTGTGCATGTCCTGATGCCTAAGGAAGATAAGAAATCTTCTCAAGAAATACTAGTTGAGATCCCAAGTAAGGTTGCAACTTTACTTGGTGGGTTTAGTGGCCTCATCCTCGACAAGATTCTGGATGAGCTTCCTCCCACCCGTGGTAATTAACGTCATTTAGTGCCGAGATCTTCACTTCCCAATCTACCCCACTATGGAATGAATTCTTCCAAACACATTGAGTTGAAGATGCAGTTCCATGAACTTCTACACAAAGGCTATATCAGATAAACCCTGTGTTGTACCTTCCCTGGTGAGCACCCAAGTGATTTTCCTTGGATTTGTTTTTTCAATCATAGGGTGTTTTTGCTGATCTGAAAAGGTGCAAAAAATTACAAAGTGGCCTAAACCACTGATCATACATGGTGCCCGCCACATTCTATAGTTGTTTTATTTGGGGTTTTAGCTCAATCATGGCCTTCATTATCAATTTTATCCGCAAGGGTGAGTTTAGGTGGACCAAGGTTTCAGTAAAAGCCTTCCATGAAATAAAGACACGAATAATCGAAATGCATGTCCTTCCTGACTTTGCAAAAGCCTTTGGAGTGGCATGTGACGCCTAGGGAGTTGGCATAGATGGTGTCTTAAGTCAACAGTAAGTCAAGAACGTTGGCATATGTGGTTTCATTCTTCAGTCAAGAGTTTAGGTGGATCAAGGTTTCAGCAAAAGCCTTTCAAGAAATAAAGACAAGAATGATAGAAACGCATTTCCTTCCTGACTTTGCAAAAGCCTTTGGAGTGGCATGTGATGCCTAAAGTGTTGGCATATGCGGTGTCTTAAGTCAAGAGTAAGTCAAGAAGGTTGTCATATGTGGTGGCATCGGTCAAGAGGGTCATCCTGTTGCTACTTTAGTGAGAAATTGAATGAAGGTCTATACGGTAGTTGAAGCATTGTCTTACTGGAGACATTAATTACTACTGTAGTAGTTTGTACTATACTCCGATCAACGGGCTCTAAGGTATCTCAACTCACGGACAAAATTGAGTCATAGGCACGTGAAGTGGGTTGAGTTCCTACAGGCATATACCTTTGTTTTCTAACACCGAGATGGTGTTGAGAATAAGCTTGCCAACACATTTTGCTATATATCTGCACTCCATGAGTGTTGTCTTGGAAGGATTGTAACCCCCGGGCGAAATTACTACGCGCAGTGGAACTACAATTCATGTAGAACAAAATTTTTGTCATCGATTCGCCCTTAAACCCAAGATCCTAGGGTCTAGATGATCTGCTGATGATTTAAATAAAACAAAACGTTAGAATTATAACCTTTGTGGTTATCCGCAATAATAGCCTCTGTTTGATCTACTCCTCAAATGGCCACAATCGATTTCATCTCCGCGGACCTGCAAGTTGAACCGATGAAAACCTTGAAGTTGCACAAAGGAAATTTAATAACTTTTATTCAATTGTATATGCTGATCATATCAGCACCTTTGGATGGGAAATATGAATTTTCTTGATGGAGCTTGAATGGATTTGTCAAAAACTACAACTAGAAGTGGAGAAACTAGAAGAATTAGAAGAGAGAAGAGAGGAGAAATTTTTTACATTATCCTAAAGAAGGGAGAACGTTTTTCCTAGCCAAAAATCCGTAGAAAACGTTCCCATATGTGTTTATATAGTTTTTGCTTTTCTCCTTTAAAGTTTTCAATTAATTCTCCTTAAAACTAGTTAATTCAGAAAATCTAGCTTTTTTTCTTTTTTTACTAAATCGAAACAAGGTTTAATTGGAAATCTTTAATACTAATTTGGACGTGTTTCCCAAAAGTGAAAACACCTTTTTTCACTTTGAAAAATGTTACCAATTGGCTCAAATCTAATTCCAAAAAAATCTCATAAAATCTCTCCTACATCCTCTCTTTTTCCACTTTCTCGCTATAGAGCTGCTAGCTAATTTTTGACTTCAATTTTGGAATATTAGATGGCCGAATCTGAAAAAGTCATAAACTACAAAGTTGCAGCCCTTTCAAAGTTGTTCGAAATGAGTACCCACACACTCATTTTTGCCAAGAGGTTAGAAAGTTATGACTTTTTTAGTGAAACGAGTCTATAAGCTAAATACACACTTGTTATTTAATTTTTCTAATTAAATAAACTTATTTCCTCCTCATCCAATGGGATAAAAGCTCCATTCATAATATTCTATAATTTTCAAAATACCCCTAAGTTAACAATTAACTCTTTGGGTATTCCAGATGCGTCCTACGGTGTGTATACAACAAAGGAACAACATAAATCTTTTCCCTCGTATTAAATGCGATGAATCTAGTCCGTATGTGCAATCAGTAAATGCGGGACCCTTTTCCAAAGGATATAAATGGGTCATTCGAGTTGTGAGTGGGATCATTGCAGGGATTCAACGGTCGATCCTGCAGAACCCAATGATGGGCTCCACTGGGATCTTGCTCTGTAGTTAACAACTACAATCGCATTGGATTAGTGGCCTCCATCGAGATGTAAACCTGAAGATGACCGTCAAATCATCATACCCGTAATCACATCTAATATGTGCAAGTCTCTTCTCTATTCCACATCTACTGAGTTGAGTCCTACGGGGGGTGGACAACTACTACCCGCTGGGCCCACTCATGGTATACCTTCCAATCAAGCAGTTAGGGCCCGCAAATGCATTTGCAAAATCATTTAAAAAACAATCATGTGTTTTAGTAAAACCTTTGATAAACGATTTTTCAAATCCGCTTGGCCAAGCTATTTTATAAGCCTAGTGTTTTGACCTAAACAGTAGATGATATCCCCGTAGTTGGGGTGGAGAATTTTATGTCGGGTATCACGATTAGCCTCGTGGGTTTTTTCCAAGACTCTTTTACTACTCTCTGGTGATCTCTAGAAGGACCAAGGTTAGATAGGTTAAGAATCAAGGCCGGGCCCACGGCCCAATATGACCCCTCAAGTTATGGACATGTAAAGAGTCCTATCTGGTAGAATAGCCATACTAACTCCTATCCACAGGCTATTATAGTTTGATCCTTCTCAGTGCACAATCCCTATTGTCGCACCCACTCTTCTGGCTTAGGGTCTACTACCCAAGCAACTGAGATAAGCCACTTCATGACACGTCCATGTAGACAAGACTGGGCTACCCCAGCTAGGAACTTTTAAGTTCTGCAAAGAACTGGGATACCATATCTCCCAGCTCCTTAGGATCTGTGAATCCTTGAGCATGATATTCCTACTTTGCTACCTAAGGACGAATATGTGACGAATAATAAGTACATCACACATATTCAATCATTTATTACCCATTATATGTCATGAAATATTTCCTTTATAAATTTTAATGTGACAAGATATACGAAATGTACTGGTTTTAGGGAACTAACTCTAACATGCTAATGTGGTAGATTTTGGAAAGTTATATGTTTCTTTGACTGAGGGTCATCCTCATGTGGGCGCCGACTATTTGGTTCGAGATGGTTTCTTTACATTTCTCTTAGAGACTTTATTGTGTGGGAGCTTCATGCTGGTAGTGCTTCTAGCCACTTTGGCAGAGACAAGACAATTCCTATGGTAAAAGATTGATTTTGCTAGCCCAGTCTCAAAAGAGATGTGGCCAAAATTAGTGGTCAATGTCACACTTGCCATGTAGCCAAAATAGAGAAGACAAAACAATAGTGAGTAGACTCCTTTGCATGTGCCATATGCACCATGGCAAGATATATGCACTTCCTTTTGGGCTTTTTCGGGACTGTACACGGTCATGAATCTATCATTGTAGTTGGTGAACTTTTTGCCCAAAATGCCCAATTTCATTCCTTGTTCAAAAACCTCTAATGCTTCAAACATAAGAAAACTTTTGTTTAGAGGTTGTTTGATTGCATGGGTTACCTAAGACAACTATATGAGATTGAGATGTCAAGTTCATAAGTTGTTTTTGGAAGACATTGTGATGTCAAGTTCATAAGTTGTTTTTGGAAGACATTGAGATGTCAAGTTCATAAGTGATGTCAAGTTCATAAGTTGTTTTAGGATGATCCTATAGTGCTGATTTTTGGTACACACCCTATCCATGGAAGGGCCTTCCAAATGAATGCTTTGGATCCCCCAAAAAATGTGGCCCCCTATGGTTTGTGAAGCTTATCTGAGCAGCTGCTCACAAACCATTTCCTCTCTCTCTCTCTTTATATATATATATATATATATATATATATATATATATATATATATATATATATATATATATAGGGGGAAACGTTTTCTACACGATACCTCAGATAAGTTATCTGAGCAAGAGCTCAAAAAAACATATGGGCCCACATTGTTTGGATGATCCAAAGCATTCGTTTGAATAGTGCAAAGATAGATAGAGTGTGCACAAAAGATCTGCTCCACAGGATTATCCTAACCCTATGATTTGTGGAGGTTAAAGTGGGTGGGTATAAACCTCCACAAATCTGTCCATTTTTAACCTCCAAAAATCGAAGGGTTAGGATGATCTTATGGAGCTGATTTTTTGGGCACACCCTATCTATGTAAGGGCCTATCAAATGAATGCTTTGGATCATCCGAACAATGTGGGCTCACGTGATTTTTAAGCTCTTGCTCAGATAACTTATCTGAGGTATCGCGCAGAAAACGTTTCCCCATATATATATATATATATATATATATATATATATATATATATATGTATCGAATTTGCTGGGGTCCATCGCAAAAGGCATTTCGCAGCTGGTCTGTCGCATGTCAGACCAGCCACCTCATGAATGAAGACAACAGCTTTTGTCTCCATTCACGAGGTGGTTGGTAGAACAGGCAACAGACCAGCCGCGAAATGCCTTTTACGATGGACGCTAGCGATTCCCTATATATATATATATATATATATATATATATATATATATATAGAGAGAGAGAGAGAGAGAGAGAGAGAGAGAGAGAGAGAGAGAGAGAGAGAGAGAGAACGGTTTCTACAGACAAGTATAGATAAGTTATCTACACACTAGCTTAAAATACAGTGGAGGGCATATTGTTTGGGTGATCCAAACCATTCATTTGATTGGCCCTCACATAGATAGGGTGTCAACAAAAAATCAGCTCCATAGGATCATCCCAACCCTATGATTTGTGGAGGTAAAATGGACGTGTATAAACCTTCACAAATCTGTTCATTTTTGCCTCCACGGTTTGAAGGGTTAGGATGATCCTATGGAGCTGATTTTTTGTGGACACCCTATCTATGTGAGGGCCCATAAAATTAATGCTTTGGATCACCCAAACAATGTGGGCCCCCACTGTATTTTAAGCTAGTGTGTAGAACTGTAGATAACTTATCTACGCTTGTGTGTAGAAACCGTTCTCATATATATATATATATATATATATATATATATATATATATATATATATATATATATATATATATATATATATGTATGAGGAATATGATTGTGCGCTTGGGCGCATATAGCTTATATGCGCTCGAGGGCACAAAACTCATGTGGGCCCACATTGTTAGGATGATCCAAAGCATTCATTTGAAAGACTCTTACATAGATAGGGTGTGTACAAAAAGTCAGCTCCATAGGATCATCCTAACCCATCCAAAAGTGGAGGGCAAAATGGACAGACACCGTTTGCCACAAATCTACCCATTTTTGCTCTCCCAAATCTGCCCATTTTTGCCCTCCACTTTTGGAGGGGTTAGGATGATGCAATGGAGCTGATTTTTTGTACACACCCTATCTATGATGGGGGCTTGCAAATGAGTGGTTTGGATAACCACAAAAATGTGGGACCCATTTGTTTGGGCCCTTGAGCTCACAATCATTTTCCTCATATATATATATATATATATATATATACGTGTAGCTAACTTAGCTATACTGACGGCTTAAAATACAGTGGGCCCACATTGGTTGGGTGATTCAAACCATTCATTTGATAAGCCCTCACATTGATAGGGTGTGCCCAAAAAATCAGCTCCATCGGATGATCCCAACCCTTCAAACTGTGGAGGCAAAAATAGACAGATTTATGAAGGCTTTTACACGTCCATTTTTGCCTCCACAAATCGTAGGGTTGGGATGATCCTATGGAGCTGATTTTTTGGGCACACCCTATCTATGTGAGGGTCCATCAAATGAATGGTTTGCATCACCGAAACAATGAGGGGCTCATTGTATTTTAAGGCGTCGGTGTAGCTAAGTTAACTACATGTATGTGTAGCTACACTTTTCTCTCCCTCTCTCTATATCTCTCTCTCTCTCTCTATCTCTCTCTCTCTCTCTCTCTCTCTCTATATATATATATATATAGGGAGATGATATTTTCACTCCCCCTGCATTACTCATGCGCTCCCCTTATAACTTGATTTGACGTGAAAAGTGGGCAACTTTAATGCTTTTTGATGTCAAATCACGCTATATGGGGGGCACATGCGTAATGCGTCGGGGGGGGGGGGGGAGGGAGCGTGAAAATATCATCGCCCATATATATATAGGGAAAGCTGTTTGTGCGCTCGAGTGCATATAAGCTTATATGCTCTCAAGTGCACAAAAGAGGGTGGGCCCACATTTTTGTGGTGATCCAAACCATTCATTTGAAAGGCCCTTACATTGATAGGGTGTCCAAAAAAATCAGATCCTAAGTGGAGGGAAAAAATGCGCAGATTTGTGGACAAATAGTGTCTGTCCATTTTTCCCTCCACTTTTGGATGGGTTAGGATGATCCTATGGATCTGAGTTTTGGTACACACCCTATCTATGGGAGGGCCATCCAAATGAATGCTTTGGATCACCCTAAAAATGTAGGACCCATGTGTTTGTGGCACTCGAGCTCATATATGCTATATGAGCTCAAGCTCACAAACCTTTTTCCCATATATATATATATATATAAACATTGGCTCAAAACACCTTAAAATTGTTGTTTAATCCTAACCGTTGACATATGATAAACTTCAACACCTAGATCAACCTACGTAAACCCTAATCCCTTTTTTACAGAAGCTCAAAATAAAAATGGTGTCTTTTACATGTTTTTGTCCATGAAACCTAAATACCAACTTAAACTGTAGAAATTCTAAAATTAAATTCCCTACTACATAAAACTACTATTTGCATTTTGTATAGGGCCATCCAAAACCCACTGAAACATTAAATATCACTAAAAAATTTTAAAACTCATAATGACTCAGCTTTCCAATCTTTGTTGCAAATGGAGCTCTATAATGCTCACTATTGGCATTTCCGTTCTTACGCTTCAACAGGTCAATCCCCGCTATGATTTCATCCTTGAACTCGATCCTCACGATCGCACTCTCGAACATCACATATCGAAGCTCCACATCGATGTAAAGGATTGATCTAGATGCGTCCATCATTTAACTCCCTGTGAACATCACATTCCCCAGTGTCCCTGCCCTTGACGATTCCACAGTGGATGTGAGATGATCTTGACTTTCTGAAACCTTTTGGAAAACTTTCTCCATTGGATCAATCCTTACCATTTGTGTCAATAGGATTCTTTGGTGCCATCATGAATCCTCAAATAGAACTTTCTCAAATACCAATTTTATTCCATTACACTACTTGGAATCCACTAAGCGTAGAAAAGTTTCTAAGAAAATTAAATAGTAATGTTTTTTCAAAGATCCACTCAAACCTACTTAAATATTGCCTAAAAATTAGACAAAAATAGTTATAACCCTCCATAAATCATAATGACCTTGCTTGCCATTGCAAACACAGCTTTATAGGTCCTACCTTTGTTATTGATTTCGTTTCGTTGGAAACCGAAACAGAACACTCATATTCTGTTTCGGTCAGTGTTTCAGCCGGTCTCGGTCCGTTTCAAGTGAAACAAGGTGTTTCTTCTTGTTTCGTCTGAAACAGGGTGAAATGCCCTCTTTCGGCCGAAACACACCCTTTTACTTTTTTTTTCCCTTTCTCTTCTTACCTCTTCTTAGTTCTCTTCTCTTCTTCTTTCATCTTCTTAGAATTGGGTATTTACATGCAAAGTCATTTTAGCAAATGTTATTACTTAAAATTTACATGTAAATAAGAGAATACCCTCCATTAGGAATTATTAAAAATAGTTTCAAGTACTGTATAAAACACAGATGCAGCGCTGGACACTGCCGAAGAAAATCCTAGTTGACTCGGCATGAAGCGGTTGATTACTCGGTTGACGCAGCTGAGTAATAACTCTGTTCTAAAAGGCGGCCGCCCAGGCCGCCTAGGCGCTGGGCGCAGAAAAAACGCCCCGCCCAGGCCCTGGGCGTTTAGAAAAGCGGTCTCACCGCTTGGGCATTATTAGGCGGCCGCCCAGGCGATGAGGCGGCCGCCCCTGGGCGTTTTTGACCTTTTCTTATTATTTAATGTTTAGTGCTTATGCATAAAATGGTTTGGATTGTTATGTATTCAAGTATTTGTATTTTATAAAAAAAAAATGCAAGATATTATGAAAATATATTAATATCTAAAAAAAAATGAAAAACGCCTAGGCACCGCCTGGGCGCTGGGAGGTCAGTCAGCCGCCCAGCTCCGCCCAGCGCTTTTTAGAACATTGGTAATAAGTTGACGCAATCATAATTCAGGAGAGTCAAAGGGGTTTTTATTGACTCTGTAGGGAAAAACATAGAATGCGGCGACAAAATGCGAAACACGGACAAGGTAAAAGGGAGTCGACTCGGCCACTCGGGGGAGTCAATGCGGATGCGGGGTTGTTTTAAAGCTATGGTTTGAAGACCTAAAAATAAAAAGTCAACTTTTCAGTTCTAGTATTAAATTCAACCCTTTTCTATCATTTTGGACCGGGTAAAAATCTTAACTTCCAAACGATGGGTTATTTTTCAGTTTTTAAAATTCATAAATTCTATCATCTCCAAACTTTATTAAGTAAATGTATTTACTATGGACAACCCCCATTTAAGTAAATTTCTTTACTATCAATGCTAGAATGAAGGTTATGTTCCCTCCCCTGCGCTCACGCGCATTCTACCTACTCTTTGGTCTCAATCGACTCTTCTCTCAAATCATCATTTCTGAATTATGGGATTGTTAATATCTTTGTTTGCATACCTTCGTCAGAGTTGAATTAAATTACAAAGTTTCATTCTTTGGAATATTTGATATATATATATATATATATATATATATATATATATATATGGGCAAGGTGTTTCTGAGCGGCCCCTCATATAAGCTTATATGAGGTGACAGCTAGAAACACAGTGGGCCCACATATGTGAGGTCCTATAGAATGAATGGGTTGGATGACTGAAACAACATGGAAATGGTGTATTTATAGAGCTCTAGCTAAGGCTGAGCTAGAGCTCATAAACCTTGCTCTCTCTCTCTCTCTCTCTCTCTCTCTATATATATATATATATATATATATATATGAGGAAAAGGATTGTACACTCGAGCGTACCAAGCTTATGGTACGCTCGAGTGCCCCAATCACATGGGTCCCACATTTTTTGTGGTGATCCAAAGCATTCATTTGCAAGGCCCTATCATAGATAGGGTGTGTACCAAAAATCAGCTCCATTGAATTATCCTAACCCCTCCAAAAGTGGAGGGCAAAAATGGGCAGATTTGTGGTCTGTCCATTTTGCCCTCAACAAATGAATGGGTTAGGATGATCCTATGGAGCTGATTTTTGGTACACACCCTATCTATGATAGGGCCTTTCAAATGAATGTTTTGGATCATCCTAACAAAGTGGGCCCATATGTGATTGGGCACTCGAGCGTACCATAAGCTTGGTACGCTTGAGCGTACAATCCTTTTCCTCTCTCTCTCTCTCTCTCTCTCTCTCTATATATATATATATATATATATATATATATATATATATAGGGAAAGGTGTGCGTACTCGGTCGAGTAGATAAGCTTATCTACTCGGTCGCGGAACCAATGTTCCGTAAGCCTATGCCGGGTCATTCGATCTAGCGGGTGCCGAACTAATAGAGGATGCTCCTGCAGAAGGTCCCGAGCCCGACCCACTCATTCTGAAATGAAGTAGAAGAAGGGGAAAAATGAATTAGAAGAAAGAAAATTGAAACAAATTACAAAAAAATGAAGTAGAAGGGGACAAATGAAGTAAGAAATAAAAGAAAGGAAATGGAAAGAAATAAAGAGAACCTTGAGGATGAACTTGATTTGAAGAGAATAGGATAATATTAGCCTTCCCTCACTTGAAATTTGTAGTGTAACTTGTAAGTCTTTACTTGAAATTTGTAGTGTAACTTGTAATTTGCAAGCCTTAGGAAATAGTTCTTGTAGTTGTAAGTTGAAGGTAGGCCTTCCCTTTGCTCCAAAATGGACTTGGATTGAGTTGAAGAAGAGTGTAGACTTGTAGGAAATTTATTAGAATAGATACTGTAAATGAAAGTAGAAAAGAGAAGGAGAATCACTTATGTGAAGGTGGAGGAGAAGAAGGTAGGGGAAATGCTACTTAGAGTTTTTTATTGTTTGTTCAAGTAAAAATGACTAGAATACCCTTCCCAACAGCTATAAACGGTCACATTTGGAGGCTAAAATGGTCAAAAACCCAAAAGAGCCGTTACAGGGGCATTGATGTAATTTCTACAAAAAACAGTCAAACTAGCCGTTATAGCCAATTTCGTCCATTTCGGACGAAATCCGAAATTTCGGTCAATTTCGAACGAAATGACCGAAATTGACCGAAATTTCGGACGAAACGAAATTTTGAAGATTTCGTTTCGTTTTCGGAATGAAAACGAAATGTTTCGTCCATTTCAGACGAAACGAAACGAAATTTATAAGTATGGTCAATAGTAAGTAATGACAATGTTTAATTATTAAATTTCATTTTGGCCAAGTAGAAATTGTAAGAGCACCAACCTTCACACAAGTATTGTATGATTACCACCAAAACATCCCATAGTTTCAACATTGCAAACAATTGACTTCTTAACTTCTGTAGGTGACAAATTGAGTTGACTTTGTAACATTGGAAAGGTACATTTCAAAGAATCCATAGTTATAATAGAATGTATGCAAAAGACTATCGTAAGTAGTCTATGATCTGATTTAGTGGTAATAGAAATAGAACATCCACCGGAAAAAAATCATTGTAGTATATTTTACACTGGGCACTATGAAAGCCGGGAACCTTCTTAAACTGTTTTAGTAATTCACTAATATATTTGATAGTATCTATAGGCTCAAATATGCTCTCACACATAAGGTTCAAATATGTTAACAGGGATACCTTTTTCTTCCTGAAGTCTCCTATTCTAAATCATATTGTTCCCAAAAAACTGTTTTTTCCGATGAGAAATGATGAGATAAGAAGGTTTCAGAGGTATATTAAATATACCCAGGAGGAGTTGTAAGAGCTCTTATTCATCAATGGCTGCCATTAAAGTTTTTCCTGTTTTGCACCATACCACAGAAATCAGCAAACCTGCTTCGCATATCAGAAATTTCCATAGATAAAGAAACATATCTGAAAAAAGGTCTCTCTCTCTCTCTCAAGACTACCAATCTCACAGTAGTCACTGATACGTGCTTTGCTATTACGAACATGGCAACAGGCAATATTGGCTTATGATATGAACATGGCAACTGGTAATATTTTTAGTAGTTGCCCTATTTTATATTTAGTTGATGGAGATTTGATATGAATCTTACCATATTGGCTAGACACTTAGTATAACAAGCTATTATGTAATTGGGAAGGAGATTTGGTTAGGATTCTTATTAAGTAGGAAAGTTATGTAGGATCTATGGGTTATAAATAAGTTGTAATATTCTATTTCATTAATGAAGAAATCATCTTAGAAATTGTGTTTTTGCACAAAGGATGTTTGATCCTTCCCTCGAAGTGGATCAAGTGGCCGATCTTCCCTTTAAAAAGATCAAATCCGTTATGAACCGTTCGGGTTCATAACAATTGTTATCAAAGCAATTGATCCTGTGTGATGGATGCATCTTCAAAGATTTTGGATTCTGTACATGATGATTTTCGAAAGGTCAAAACACTTGTTTTGGAATTGAAGGAATGGCATCAAGGATTTGTGGAAGGCTTGAACAAAATCAGCATAACGATCGAAAATGCTTGCACAATGAGAAGGAAACGGCGAAACAGAAAAAGAGGAGAAAATGAGAGAGAAAGAAAGTAGATAGAAGAAAATCGAAGAAGCCACAAAAGAAAGTCGTCGTTGATTTTCAATATTGTCGAGTTCGACGATTCCGTCGCTTGAAAATCCACCAGTTCTTTCAAACTGTCAAACGCCATCGTAACAGCCATCCGTGCATCAACATCCAAATCATTCCAAAAAACACTACGAAGGAGTTTTGATGAACGACGCAATGAGATAGGTTTGAAAATGGAGTTGTCCCAACCATTGATGACGAAAATAGAAATATTCTATTACAGTAGGAAAGTTATGTAGGATCTATAGGTTACAAATAAGTTGTAATATTCATTTCATTAATAAAGAAATCATCGTAGGAATTGTGTTTTTGCACAAAGGAGGGTTGATCCTTCCCTCTAAGTTGATCAAAAGGCTGATCTTCCCTCTAAGAAAATCAAATCTATTATGAACCATTCGGGTTCGTAGCATTTCCCACATGGATGATCGTGGAGGATCATGTATCACTCACATGGTCACATCACCCATCCCCGGTTGTTGAGGCCCTTATTTTCGCTTTTTCTATCCAATTTTGTGGGATTGTCTCTGTTAGGAGAAATTATTTTAAATGGGGAGGAAAGCAAGGAGAACTTCCAAATTTCCTTTTCCATCCATCACTCGTAATTGCTATTTTTACTTTTCTTCTCATTTCAATCGCTTCACTTCGTATCCATGAAATGGTAGCAGTTTAGGAAGTCCTGCATAAATATTGTAACCGGCCTATCAATAAAAGAATACAGTAGCCGTAAAGAGTAACTGCAATTTAAATTTCATTTATGGCAAAACTTGATGATTAGTAGTGAGATAAATACCAAAACCAAAATTTTAGGAAAAAATCATAGGGCATCTCGGTTATCTTCAAAAATGATTTTGTAGCTAAATCCTAAATTATAACAGCAAATTTCTATTTTTACCCGATTCCTTGCATCAGGTCACTACGGAATGAAACAAACAAAATCCGTTAAATTTCTTCTTTACCACAATAAACAGCAATGCGATAAATAGCGGAAGCGAATAGAACGTTATTTAACTAATAAACCATCCATAAAAGTCTTGTTCCATTAACATCAATTATCCAAACCATAAATTTAAAACCATTTAACAATAAAACAGTCTAAATTAAAAAAAATCCCAACTAAGCAGCTGTAAAAATAATTACTACGGTAATGACTTCGAAGTCATTCCGCTACCTACTATCGTGCATTCCCCATTCCCGTGATGTCTTCATATATATTCTCATTGACAAATGCTCCCTCGTCTCGACCTATAGATCCTGTAGGGGAAAATGGGTTAGAGGAAGCCTTGCAGGAGGCTCGTAAAGTACATGAAATAAACTTAATATGTCAGTTAAAATTAAATCTCTATGATAGAGCATTGGCATAGCAGTTGAAAATTTAAAACAATAGTTATTGGAATGTAGTATTTAAAACAATAGAAGTGCAATGCATAAGCATGACAGACAAAATGCAATGCTCAATTCCCCACTGATCATGCGGCAAATCCCTTTTCTTTTCTCTTTTCTCATCTCATTTCTTTTCAATGGCTTTATAGCCTTGCCGGCATTCACTGACCATCAAGGACCCTCCATTCCCTATTTGAATGTGATCGCTCTAGGATTTCCCTTGAGTCATCTTATAGGTTCCACCCGTACATGCATCTTCAGCCAGATGTCGTATGCTCTCGGTCTGGGTGACTATTGGCTTTTTGCCCAAGGTAGGATCTAAGGGGTCTCCTTAGTCCTCCCTCCCATTAAACCCAATCCTAAATGCATGGCATACTGATGAATGTGATATTCACTACTTGAGTTAAACAAAATTCTTTCGGTCATCATAATACTTCCTACTACTGCCTTTATTTTCAAAATCCTCTTCTTTCATAACCTTAATGTCATAATCCCCTTTTTTTCTACTAATTACAACTGGTTATGGCATATCATAAGAGAAATGAAATTCTGAAATATAAATTCATAGACAATACTGACGAGTCATTCATAACCACAAATATCCAAATAAAATCATACGAGAGGTAATTGTAAAAGACAAGATAATTTTACAACCGTTCTATTTTTACTTTTCTTCTCATTTCAATCACTTCACTTCGTCTCCTGATGAAATGGTAGTTTCCCGGAAATTCTTAGGCAATTTAGGAAGTCCTGCCAAAAATATTGTAACCGGCCTACCAATAAAAGAATACGGTAGCCGTAAAGAGTAACTGCAATTTACATTTCATTTATGGCAAAACTTGATGATTAGTAGTGAGAGAAATACCAGAACCAAAATTTTAGGAAAAAATCATAGGGCATCTCGGTTATCTTCAAAAATGATTTTGTAGATAAATCCTAAATTATAACAGCAATTTCTATTTTCACGGATAAACCGTATTGATAGCGTTAAATTCAAATTTGTGGGGTTCTTAATAGTGGGGCATCCAGTAATGTAGGTGGCACTTTCAATTTTGTAGAAGCGGCAAACCCAGATTAATAATGACAAAACTATTTTGTAGAGGAAAAACATTTCTAGGAAAAATTTTCTTGGAAAAAAGACGAATGACAACGGAAAGAAACATGCTTTTTGTGTGTGTGTAGGGGGGCCTAGCAAAAAAACAGCCAAGGGCGCCCCATTGGAATGACATCATCACCCTGCATTTATAACTTCATATAATGACTAACATGGATCCAATGTGTCACACTTGCAGGAATTTTGTGCGGTCCGGCTGTTGCATGAGAGAGCAGTCACCTCAGATGAATTAAATGAGTAAGACAATATCTGAGCCTATGTGGCTGCTCTCTCATGCAACAGCCAGACCACTAAATACCTTTTGCGATGGTCCCTAGCAAATCCCATTCTAGACTAGAATCCTGACATACTGATATTTCCCTTATTTTTTTGTAGGAATCAATGTTTGTTGATTTCTCTGTGGCGGTATGATGACCCTCATCCCTTTACGCTTTTGATTGATTTATGTTGTTATAACTGTCTCTATTGTCTTGATTGAACTTTTTATGTTGTATGCTTGTTTTGCAAGCAGATGAGAAGAATTGCTGAGACTGGAGAGATTAAAAGGATTGGTAATTATGGAAATTTCTGCTCCACAGCTCTTATGCCCAATGTTGGACCCTCGTTCTTTGTTAGGTTTGTTAAAGTTAATCTTAGCTTGAGTTAGAAAGTAGAACTTAATATTGTACATAGACCATCTCCAATTTTGGTAAAGTCTATAGACTTGGTTTGTCTTGCTGCTTATTTCCTTAGTTGATTGAGAATTAGTCCTAGACTTGTTCCCTCAAAGGTGCTCTTAACTTGTGCTTACATGGTCATATTTTGGTTTCAGATACGGACTGAAATGGCTAGGTGGAAAATGTTATGCTAATGGAAAATTACTGAAGGAACAGGTGATTAGGAAGTGTCAATGCCTAAGAACACCGTATGTGAGTTCCAAAGCTTCCGAAACCACCGATGGAACTACAAATCATGTAGGAAATGTCGGAAGTGTAAGAAATGTACTGATTGAATTATTATAGTAAAGTTCCAATGCCGAACATATAAAACATCAAACTGAAATAAATTAAATAATAATGCCGTGCTTTTTATAGATCTTGCTTCATAGTGTTTGAAATTCAAATTCTTCAATAGATAAAACTCATGAATGTTGAATAATGAATGTCGGGTGAGGGGTATAGAAGGCTCACTCATGAAAAGGATGTAGAATCTGCCTTAGCATAAAATTATATTTGTAAAGATTACAGGACAGCAGCTGTCCTCCCTTGCTACCTTTGGAGACATGCTAATCTTAGCATAGAATTGTGCAGAGATTCTGTACAGCTAATGTCCACTCTGGCCACTTGTGGAGACATGGTAATGGTAGCATAGAATTGTGCAAGATTTATGAACAACTGATGCCATCTATCACCATTGATTTGCAACATGCTAATTTTACCTTGTTATGTTTCCAAAACTGTTGAAGGAAACATATTCTCAATATCCTCAGTAAGCCCTTGATTGTATACTCTGTAATCTTTGTAATCTTTCAATTGCCTATAAATATACACATAGCTAATGTAAAAGACTACCGGAAAAAACCAGAGCTGTTGAGTCTTCTTCCAAATACTATGTCTCTTAAAACTTTATATGGTATCAGAGCTCACGGCGTGCAGACCCTGCTTTGCCTCCAAGGGCGGGAATGTTTCTCAGGTCGGGGAAGATCTCAGAAACCCCGGTGTAGTTATCTCGTGGTTCTCATGTTACGGCCGTGTGGAGGGGCGAGATGGTCCACATTGCTTCCGCGTGGAGGGGGAGATTGTTGGGGTTCCATGCAAAAGCAAATAGTCCACATCGGATAAGTGAAATGGATGGGGATGGGCTATAAGGGAATGGGCACCCTCCCAACAGCTAGCTTTTAGGGTGAGTTCTACCCGGCTATAAGGGATGGTCCACATTAAATGTTGAATAATGAAGTGTCGGGTGAGGGTTGGGTCAGAACCTGTTTTCCTTAACTGAGTGCTTCTGAGAGGTATGCACTAACAAACCCAGGAGCCTCAATAAATACGAATTGCGATTTCTTGTTTTTGTATAATAAAATAAGGTTAGTGATGTTGGGACTACCATGTTTTGATAATTTCACTAAATCGGCTTGTCTTTTTTTTTTTTAACAGCTGCCAAAGGTTATTCCGGGAAAAGGCAAGCTGAGTTTATGCAGTTATTAAAACATGATGGTGCCAGTATCTTTAGCCTATAATGATAGTTTATAAAATATACTGTTGTAGTAGGTACAGTACATACACTACTGTACAATGTTGTGTATATAGTGGAAGCAGATAATACAGCGCTCTATAACTGGAAATAGATAATGTGATGTGAATAATATGTTGATCTGTACAACATTGAAACAAAAAATAGTGCCGTGTATAGGCTGGAAAACGAAGAATACAGTCTATTTTATATGCCTGAATGTAATCGTATATTCACTGCAGATACAAGATATTGCAGTACAAGAATGACAGTATAATCCTTTCTGTGTTCGTGTTTGAGAAGAATGGATTTCTTAAATAAGAAGAGGAGCTGTTTAGGTAGATAATGGTGAGTTTAGATAACAATTTGTCTTAAAGGTTGCATTAAATTAATCATAGCTTAAATAATCACTTTTAAAAATAATTTAGAAATTCAAATATGCATTCGCATCTACCATGTCCACAACTCGGGTTGGCTTATACTTGTGTGGAGATAGGGGTGGCAACGGGGCGGGTCGGGGCCGGATGTTGGGGTCCCCTTCCCCTTCCCCTCTGCGGGGAATTTTCCCCCTCCCCTTCCCCTTCCCCTCTGCGGGGATGGTGGGGAATCCCCCTCCCCTCCCCGCGGGGAATATCTAATCCCCTTCCCCTTCCCCTCCCCGCATCCTTCAGGGACCCCGCCCCCTCTTTGGAACCCAACCAAACCAGCAAACAGAGCTTCTTTCTTCTACGTCCATTACAGACAATATTGTGATGAATGCTATGATTCTATTCATGTGATCAACAAACAGATGGACAAAATCAGAAATGCATGGATGAGACAAACAAACATAAATAACAACAGGACCTCATCTTTCAGCAATTTTCTGCATAAATTATGGAATGATAAATAGGAAATGAGCACCAGGATTACCTTCATTAACAGGCAGCCAATGTGCAAAAAGTAACTATTTCAGTAGTCACAATGAACTTTAAAAGTCCATAAGTGGGCGCTCACACACGCAAAATAATGTTCATTAGTTCATTCTGTATAGCATGTTAACCCCCAGATGAGCATGAGAAATGAGAATGGAGAAGAGAACAAAATCAACAAATGACTTATTTCTTTAACTGCAATTCAATCTAGTGCTGACATGAAACAAATTTCTAGTAGCTAAATTTTTCTTGTTGAAAATTAAAACTTGCAATCCAACCCTAAAATTCTGTTGGCACTACGATTTTTTGATAATTGCATACACTCAGCATCTCAGGCTCTCAGCTTGTCTTTATTATTTCAACATCTGTGAAAAGGTTATTATAGTTCCCAAAATGCTCTCAGAAGCTAATTAAAAGGAAAAGACAAGCTAAGTTTATGTTTGGGGGAATCTTGTAGCCGATCCACAGAGTTTCTAGTAGTTTTCCTTAAAAAAAACACTTAAAAATTTACAAAAAAATGGCATTGATTAGCGGGGCGTAGCGGGGCGGGGCGGGGACAACTCCATCCCCTTCCCCTTCCCCTCCCCGCACCGGGGAATTTTTATATTCCCCTTCCCCTTCCCCTTCCCCTTTCAAATCGGGGAATCCCCTCCCCAAACGGGGCGGGGCGGGGCGGATCCCCGCTTTTTTGGGTGAAATTGCCAGCCCTATGTGGAGAAGATCGAACAAGAATGCTCCAGAAAAAAACTCGGAGCAGGGGCAGAGCCAGGAATTTGGTCTGGGGGCAGAGAATAGTTGTTAGAGAATGATGGGCCCACCATTTTACACTTCGTGTTTTGATAGATGGGGCCCACTATCTCCTCCTAACTCATGTATACAGTGGAGCCCACAATTTACACCTTATATTTTGATTGAGTGGGGCCCACTATTTATCCCCAAAAGGATTGCCTTCTAGTTTTAAAATCCCAATAATTCCCTTAGGAGTGGACATGGATCGGGTCCAACCCAAAGAACCGAACCGAACCGAATTGGCCTCTTTGGTTCAATTTAGTGTCTGGGCGCAAACCCGTCGCGTCTCGTTGCGTCTTCAGAAGTCGTCGCTAACAGCACCTTTGGTTGCCACTGGTGGTTAGGTGGGTTGGTTGCGCAAACCCTATAGGAGGGTGGCATGCTGCTGTGCCATGGCTTTGCTCCCATGGTCTTCGCAACCGAGCATTCGTGACACCCGACGGGGCCAGGACACCAACCCTTCCGACACGAGCATTCGCGCATGTTCTTTGGAACCGGGCAAAAATGCGATTCCTCTCTATATGCCTAGCCTTGGCAACCGTGGTCCATTCCTCATCATATGCCATGGTCTTCCCAAGACAGCGTCGTGTGCCCCGATAGGCCCGGTATGCCCCGATATGCGCACGTGTGCCCCAATAGGGGTCGGTATGCCCCGGTAGGGTACCACCAGTTCAGTTCTGGGTTTGGGGTCCTAGTACCCAGATCCGAACCGAACCGAACTGTGTTGTTAGAGACTTGCATTATGTTGATCTTTTGCCAGTGTTGTGTTTTTTTTTTTTTTGCATTGTATAGATTTGATGTTTTTAATCTTAATGGGTTTGTCTGTTCTAACGATCCAAAAGCCTCTGTTATCTTGACTGGGTAATCAGTTGCTCAGACACTATTAAGAGATTGACATGAGATTTGCCATGATCTCGAGATGGTAGATTTGCTGTGGAGGCATGCACGAAATAGTTGATAGTACTCAGTCACTTTTAACTGTTATATCCTTGAGCAAAAAATAAAAAAAAATAAAATTGGGTAAACACATAACCGAATTGAACCAACCCGATCAAGTTCAGTTATGGTCCGGTTCGGTTCCATGGTTTGGCTCTGGTTCGGGAACTGATAGCAAACCCAAACCATATCCACCCTTCCCAATGAAGTCCAATCTTTAAAAAAACTATGGGGCCAACACGATCAAGTTCGGTTTTGGTCCTGTTCGGCTCCATGGTTCGGCTCTGGTTCCCAATATTGGGAACTGATAGGGATTGGTTCGGTTCTGGGGATACCCCAGAACCGAACAAACCCGAACCATATCCACCCTTCCCTAATGAAGTCCAGTATTTAAAAGAACTATGAGGCCAACTTCTTATGATGATCCAAACCATTCATTTGTTGGGCCACAACGTACATAGGTTGCAATACCTAAATCATCTCCGTAGGATGGCCCTCACCGTGGTTTTAAATTTTGGTTTCGGCTAAACTTTCGAACTTATCCGAAACCGAAATTTCAGCTGAAATCCTGAAATTTGCGAAATTTGGTACACGGGCACGAAATTCAGGTTTTTAGGATGAAATTTCAATCGAAATTACCGAAATTTCGGGCCTGAAATTTCTATAATTTCGTTCGAAATACTTTAACGCAATAAAATATTATTATTTTAATATCAATTTCGACGAAATTCCCTAAATTTTCCAAAATTTCGAATGAAATTTGGTAAATTTCGGGAATTTTGGTTTCGGTACTCACCGAGGTCGAAATTTAAAACCATGGTCCTAACTAGGGGTGGACATGGTTCAGGTCCAACCCGAGGAACCAAACCGAACCGGTCACTTTGGTTCGGTTCGATTCGGTTCTAATTTTAAATGGTTCGGTTCCGGTTTAGATTTTTGGGGACCGATTATATATGGTTCGGTTATGGGTTTGGGTTCCTGGAACAGAGAACCGAGCATGATGAGCCCCCTAACGGATAATATCACCCCCACTCCCCATAGCGGTTCTGTGAGAATGGTTTACTTATGATTGAGGATAAATTCACCCCCCCTCCCTTAACGTATTTCTTTGCCTTTTTAGAAAATAGATACTAGAAACCCTAGTTTTCCACTTTTCCCCTTCAATGTCTTTCTTTGCCCACACCACCAACATCGGCATCTCGGCTCTCCATAGGCTCTCGGCTCTCTCTCTCTCTCTCTCTCTCTCTCTCTCTCTCTCTCTCTCTCACCTCTGGTTTTTTTGTCTTTTCTGCTTCAAAAAACCTGGTTGTTGGTGGGATTCGATCTTCTCCCACGGCCAACCATGATAAATCCTGCTAAAATCATAGATTGTAGAGGCTCTTATGCCAATTTGATGTGGACGCAATGATGAATATTTGATAGAAAACCAATATAACTGTTTGTAGTTCATGGAGCAGAAAACCACAAGAAAATTTTCTGGGAAAATATAAGATTAGGCAAAATATCTCCATTTGGTCAAAGGTTAGGTAAACCCAGAACCAAACCGAACCGAACTGATTAAGTTCGGTTCTAGTTCGGTTCGGTTCCAAAGATAAATGGTTCAGCTCTAGTTCCAATTTCTAGAAACCGATTAAATATGGTTCGGGTCTGGGTATACCCCAGAACCGAACCGAACCATGTCCACCCCTAGTCCTAACCCTCTGATCTATAGAGGTTTCTAATGGGCAATCTCATTTTAAACTGGAGTATTAGGATCATCCTATGGAGTAATTTAGAGGGTGCAATGTATTTACACCATGGCTCAACAAATGAACAGTTTGGAACATCCTATGTAGTGGGCCCATTGTAATTTTTGAAAATTACTTTATGTACATAGAGAGAGAGAGACTTTACTAAAATACGAGAGAGAGAGAGAGAGACTTCACTAAAATACCGTAGAGATGGAAACTTACTAAAATACTGTTATGAAAATAGTATTGTAATTAAGGGTGTCAATTTTGGCTCGGGCTCGGCTCGTTAAGGGCTCGGCTCAAGCTCGGCTCGAATCCTTAATGAGCTGAGCCGAGCCGGCTCGTTAAGCTTAATGAGCAGAGCCCAAGTTAGGCCTGGTTCGGCTCGGCTCGGCTCGTAAAAGCTCGTTTAGGGCTAAAAGTCTAAAACCATAGATAATTAGATATTACTATATTAGACTTTAGTTTAGTAATTTGAGAAATTTCTAATTTAATTAAGAGGTTTCCAACTTTCCATTGGCTTTCCAAGTGGGACCAAACATTAAAAAAAGTTTTTGATTTTCCACTAAAAGTATCAAAATCAATTTGGGATTTCGTCTTTATTCTGGATTTTGTCTTTTTGTATAATTGTATGATTCTAATCAAAAGACATCCTAAATATGAAATATCTCATTGAGTCATTGTTTGTTGAATTTTGAAAACCATTTGTGAGTCCAAAACTGATTATTGAGCTCCAATTTATGGGAAAAAAATTAAACAGATCAGACTGATTCCAGGTCCACTAACAAGCTCGTTAAGGCTCGCGAGCCTGGCCGAGTCGAGCAGAGCTCGAGCCTGGTTCGAGCCCAAGTTTTGCCCCTAACGAGCCGAGCATCCAGCTCGGCTCGGCTCATTTACACCCCTAACTGTAATCTGTAATTTTGGAATCCAAAATATAGCAATATAGCTCCACAGAAGATGACTCGATATCAACAGATGCTAAAGACCAGCAATAATAAATTTGCAAACAAAACAGAGAAAGACAAGACTTATCGAGTTGAGGCACGAAGGATCTTTGCTGTCCTTAAGGCAAATCTCGCCCCCACTATGACGAATCAACGGTGCAAATGGGCGTATCGGTGTATGCCTTCAGGATACAACAACTCTCGCTCTAGGGGTGTGCACTCACGCAGCCCTCGCCTTAGAACTCGCTTATATGTGCCAAAGATGCGTTGATGAGAAAGCTTTGGGGAAAAATAGAAGTTGCAGAAAAAGAAGAAAATAAGAAAGAAGAACGAGAGGAGAGGAAGACTTTCCGCTTGGGATATCTTTTCACTCTCTAACTCTGATTCTTTATAGAAAGGAAAGGATCTGTTGGAAAGTGAGACGTTGCAATACTTATTGCGTTGATGACAGCATTTGAGGATTCAGAGAAGGAGAGCGAGTACGGATATGTCCGTAAGGTATCCGGGCCAGTTGTTGTGGCAGATGGAATGGGTGGTGCTGCTATGTATGAGCTTGTTCGTGTTGGTCATGACAACCTTATTGGAGAAATTATTCGGCTGGAAGGAGACTCTGCCATGATCCAAGTTTATGAAGAAACTGCTGGATTAATGGTAAACGATCATGTTCTATGTACAAGAAAGCCTCTTTCCGTGGAGCTAGGACCTGGAATTTTGGGCAACATTTTCGATGGCATTCAGAGACCCCTGAAAATTATTGCTATAAGATCTAGTGATGTTTATATTCCTCGTGGTGTTTCTGTCCCTACCCTCGACAAAGATGTATTGTGGGAGTTCCAACCTAAGAAATTAGGTGAGGGAGATCTTCTTACTGGTGGAGACTTATATGCTACTGTCTTCGAGAACAGCCTGGTGTAGCACCGTGTTGCACTTCCTCCTGGTTCTATGGGGAAAATCACTTATGTTGCCCCAGCTGGTCAATACAGCCTAAAGCGTTGACGAGGATTCAAGGGAGGATACAAAGGTAAGAAACAATCAGAGGATTGCAGCAATCAGGAGAAGGTATTCTTTCTCTTATCCCCTTTTATTTTCCATTAATCGATGCTCTGAGTTCATCGTCTGTGGTGATGAATATCCTTTGGTTCCTATCAACATTTCTATGAATAGATTTCCTCTTTGGGGTTTGAGAGGTTTATATTTTAAAGGGATTTTGATATGTTTTCTTTGCTTATAGGTTTACTTTTAGTGGATCTTGGTCTTGATCATTGGATCATCTAAAGCACAAAAATTATTTATGAGTGTGTTGATTTCAGAAAATTATTATATGAAAATTGGCAGAGATTGTATCTTTTAGGTATTTGGTTGGAATGGAGCGAGGTTTTCCCTTTGTATCTTCAGTGAAAGATTTAGAAATCCTTTCTTTTCGTGTCTGAAAATCATAGTGACTAATGGTTGCAAATTTGTGAATGGGAATTTCAGTTATGGAAAGGGTGGAATCATGTTATTCTATTACAATTCCCCTTGGATAGGTTATTTTCGAAAGTTTAAGGTATAAGTTTCAAGGTTATTAATTTCATCTCTATGACTGAATTTCAGAGGTAGAGTCAGTTGATTTTTATGGTATATGATATTACTAATATGCAATAGAGGCTTTGTTTCTTTTGTGGTTAGGTTGTCATTTTATCGTAGAGATACTTTTGATATGTAACAGAGGCTTTGTTTACATTGTGCTATGGACTGCCATTTTCTATTATTGGCCTTGGCTGATATGATAGGCAAATAAAGGCTTTGTTTCTTTCATAGTGAGGCTATCATTTCTCATCATCAGGATTGCTTGTTATAGTATACATCAGAAGAGTGGTATAATGATTAAAAGATCAACCCCCATGCATACATGTTGCAGGTATTTTCATATATTAATCTTTTGATGTGCATTGTTAGTTTTGGAGATTCACAAGTACTTAACATTGGGAATTGCTATGGGTTGTGAATTATCACCGATGTTCATAGTACATTTCTAAAAGTTGGTCAATGATAAGGGCATCTCAAATTGTAATTGATAATAGCACTATCAAATAAATGTTAGAGGTTGTAATCATTTGTTGATTGAAGGAATTAATTTGGAAATTCCTTACTTCCTTCATATCTGGAGTAATAATTTTGCTATACTAGTTAGGGTTGCAAGTAGATTTGTCAGCGCTATATGACAGATGGGGGCGATGAAGGCGCTAGCCTAAGCCTATTTTAGGGGACTTGCTTGGTCTGAGTAGCGCTCCCCTCTTTTAATTAGTAGACTTACTTAGTCTTTTAGACACCTTTATTCATTAATCCCTCCATTTAGGAGACCATTGTGGTCTCATTAGTGAGTTATGCTAGGAGACACACTCTGTCTCATTGAGGTAGTTCTATTTTGGAGACAAGCCTTGTTATTTTGGACCTACCCTTAGGGAGGTCGCTTTAGTTTGGTAGGGAGTATACCCATAGGAGGCATGCCTTGCCTCATTTATAGAGCCCCTATTTGGAGACAAGCCTTGTCTCATTTAGAGGGTTTCCATTTTTAGAAGACTTACCCAGCCTTATATTAGAGCAACTCCTTTTAGAGAGTCTTTGACTCATTCCTCCTTTAAGTTGTAGTATTAGAGAGCCTTCGGCTTTTATTTTCGTTAGTGATTTTTACTAGAGAGTCGTTGACTCACTCGTCCTTTGAATAGCTGTGATTAGAGAGTCTTTGAATCATTCGCCTTTTAGATAGTGTTATTAAAGAGTCTCTCGCTCATTTGTCCTTTTGAGAGTCTTTGACTCAGTTACCTTTGCTTTTGATAGTGTTTTTAGTTAAGAGTTTCTCCTTTAGAGTTGTCATTACTTCACTTTGAATAGGGACTAACTCAGTCTTGTTAGAGCTTTGCTCGTTTGAAATCTTAAATTCGTTTTCGCTGCTCTTAGAGCGCTTGTTTGCTTGTTGTGGATCGTCTCTTTGAGACATTTGTTGCTTGTTCGGGGTTTCCCCTTTCCTTTAGGGCTTTGCCCTAGTTTATGGTTATGCTTGCGTGTTCCCTTTAAGATTGAAAGCATTTAAAAGTCCAGAGCATTGGAAAAGCTTTAAAATCCAAAAACATAAGAAATTTGAAACTCAAAAACATTTGAAAACTTTAAAAAAAATATCAAAAACATTTGAAAAACATTAAAACCGTTAAATCATTTGAAGTGTTAGGTTTTAGTTAAGAGAGTTCGTTTCGAACTACGTTGGCTTGATCCTCTTCTGAGGTACGTAGTGCAGCTTGGGATTTACATCCCAAGTCCAGCCAAACTTTTTGTAAATAATATTTTAAACTTTCTTCAAAAACCTTTAAAACCTTGTTTTTCAAAAGATCTCCCTCTAGAGTTAGGAGTTTCTCCTAGATAGAGAGTTTTAGAGTTAGGTGTTTCTTTTGATAGGTTGTTTGTTTGTTTGTTTGTTGTGTGCTTGTTTTAGAGTTAGGGGTATGTCCTAGAGTTATAGGAGCGCCTCCGTCCGGTCAGTCAGCGATCCACATCGCCGAGTGATGACTAGAATAGGATACGTTAGTCCACCCTTTGTTTACCTTAGGAAACACAGCCTAGTTACACATAGGTTGTAGGAACCACCTGCATTAGCCTAGGGCTAATCTGCATTTAGTTAGGGCATATAGGATGTCCTAAAATCCGTAATTCACTGGAATTTAAATAATCGTACAAGAAACTTTAATGATTGGTCCGGTCTTTTAGATCAAGTCTAGGATAGAGGGCTAGGTGTCTTAGGCATCATAGCTTAGAATAGGCGCGAAGAACTACGTTGCCTTGATTCTCGTGGAGGCGGGGATACGTAGGCTTCTTTGGATGAATACCAGACCATCCGAGGACTCAGGCTAATAATTTTGAGTCTTAGGTTTTGTTGTGTAGTTATCGTATGAATTGATATGTTTTCTTACTTTTTTGTACTGATACTATACCTTTAGATGTAGCTTGCATGTGTTCGCACATCAGAACTTAGACACCTATTAGGCATGTCACTCATAACCTAGCTATGCTTAAGTGACACATCTTTCATTTTATTTTATGTGTGCTTATTATCTTTATCTTCAGGAAATGCATGCTTAGGTAGACGACTCCTGAGGATTGTTCCAATTTCACATGATTTTTACCCAAACTTCTTTGGAGTTAATAATAAATGGCATAAGAGACCAAAGTGGTTGCACTCGGACGAATTGGGGGTGCTCTCAGACCTTCTCATTTCGTAACCAGGCACGAACCCATATATATTTCTAGTTATCCATTGCACAGAGGATTTGATTTTAGGGTTCCATGGCATATCCATGGATGGCGACTCTGAGTTTATTTTAGGTATGTCTCGATTTCGAACCTCGGTTCCGGATCAAGACATATTTCTTTCTTTTTATATCGCCACTCGTGCTATGCTATGAGGGTGGCATCCGTTTCGAGAGTTCCCTGGTAGAGCTCTCCTTCACACGTGGATGATCCAGAGGGTGTTGGGGACCCGTTCCCTCACCGCCGTCTCTCGGATCGGGGTCCACAGCGGCGCGCGTGTGTGGTATGGTCTAGCCCACCGGCTCATGCGCGAGGATCTTCCCTTTTCCTCTTTCTCATTCACAAGATAATGAGAGTGAGAGTATATGTATGGCCCCTCTCCCCCTCACAAACTTCCCATCGTGGACTAAAGGTTCTCACAAGACTTTAGCCCTTTTGGAGGGAAGTTCAAATTTTGGTAGAGATTTTCAAAAGCATAAAGTAAGTCCTAAAGGACAAACCACAAAAGGACAAATAGAGTCCCATTTGTATTTTTGAATTATAAAGAACTTTTAAGAATAAAAGTCAACAATCCCCACTAATTCAAAATTATAAGAAAACAATGAAATCATAAAGAAAATGATTTGATCAAGGCAAATTATGTTATGCATAACTAGAGGTGTCTTTTGGACTTGAACCTTTACTTAGTGTAGGTATGTTGAGTTTAACAAGTACTTGGTGAACATATGTCTTGAACCAATTACTTTAAGTAATAAACTTAGACAACACACCATACACACAACAAAGAAGGCATAAGCAAGTTCATACGGTGTCACACTTTTCGGCCATGTGCTATGTCCTGCTTTCATGAGCGCTCTAGAGAATTAGCCCTATTCTCATAGGAAGCGGCCACACTTCCACACTCATATAGGTGAGTGTCTTGTAACTACACACCCCACTGACGATCAGTTAGCCAGCTAGTCGACTATGGATATCATTAAGAGTCCTATGACTCACCCTCTTACCGTTACAGGTTGCACCCACATTATAGGGATAGACTTAGTGAACTTAATTCACATACAACTTGGTGCAAAACAGATCACTCAAATAACTTGTTTTTCCCATTGAACCTACTTCTTGGGATCTCTAGTCAGTTAGGTTGGGTTCCCGTTATAGGTGATCTAAATGGCGGGCTCCAGTCCCATCCCCCTCGATGTGCTAATGACTAAATTTCTATTTAGTCCTTTTGTAAGACAATCTGATATATTGTCTATTGATCTTACATAATCAATGGTAATAACTCTAATCTTCAGAAGTTGTCTTATGGAGTTATGCCTCCGACGAATATGTTGGGATCTTCCATTATATACATTATTACCTGCTCTTGCAATAGCAGCCCGACTATCACAATGGATTGTGATACCTGTTACTGGTTTATCTCAAAGTGGAATATTAGTCAATAAGTTTCTAAGCCACTCAGCTTCCTCACTTGCTTTTTCTAAAGTAATGAACTCAGATTCCATAGTGGATCTCGCAATACAAGTTTGCTTGGTTGACTTCTAAGAAACTGCTGCAGTTCCTAGGGTGAAGACATATCCACTTCTAGACTTAGTTTCTAATCCAGATAACCAATTGGCATCACTATACCCCTCTAGTACAACATGATATTTTGTGAAGTGTAAACCATAGTTAATGGTTCCTTTCAGACATTTCAATACTCTAATTAAAGCATCCTAGTGATCATGACCAAGATTACAAGTGAAGCTACTGAGTCTTCCTACTGCATAAGCTATATCTGATCTAGTGCAGTTCATTAGATTGTTAGCCCAAGGGTTCAACAAGTACTCCTATTGAAATATTTTGATGATTAACAAACTCAATTTGTTATAAAATAAAGGTTTTATACACTAATGATTTCCATTGGCAAAGTTATAATGTTCACAGCATAACATCCTCAAGAGTACATGACAAACGGCAAATCATTCAAGCTCAAAGTGATATCAAAGGCGTGAAGAAGGCATCACCATCTCAAAGGTATTCAAAGACAAGGTTGAACTCTAGCCTAACAAGAATGGTAATCAACTCAAAAGTTCAAGCTTGGCTCAAGCATCAGTGGAGCTGAGTGAAGACATGTCAAAGCCTCTACAAGGTGCCAACAAGATTGAAGACCAAGTAAATTTAGAATGTAAATGGTCCTTCATGTTTAATCTAGGTCTATGGCACAAAGGAGATTTAAAATCAAACTAATTAGAACTTAATGGGTTTGTGAATGATCATAGTGGTGTCCCAACATTGTTGGACCCTCATGACATTCCATTTCACTTGATAAATTAAAGTTCCAAAAGCCCAAACAAAAACAACAAAAATATAAGAAAAAATCTGCTGTCGTAGGCTTCTCGGAGCTCCGAGAATGGTTCCAGGTTAAAAAAAAAAAAGGCTCGGAGCTCTGAGCCCGGTGTCCAAGAAGACCGTTAGGGAGCTTAAAAATTGTGTATTTCTCTCCCCTCTATTTATATGAACCTTGGGACTCTTGGAACACTACCTAAGGAGTTTACAAATATTTCAAGAGCACTAAAAGGCATTCATTCTCCTTCTCTTCAAGATCTTCACTCTCCATCTCTCTCTTGTGTCATTTACCTTAGATTATTCTTGAGAGACTTTAGGACTTTCATTTGTTCATCTCATTCTTGTGAGAGTGAGTGAGCTTTACTTTAAATTAGCCTATCTAGAGGCAAGCAAGCTTTTTCATTTCATCTTCTTTGTATTTGGCACAAAGGGCGCCGTAGAATACCCTTGGAGCGTGAAGCTCGATTTGTACAAGGCGGAAGGAACGCCGTATTTAAGTTCCTTGGAGAAGATAGTGGAATCCTCAAGGAGAGTAACTTGAGAAGAGTGGAGTAGGTCTTGAGCTAAGACTGAACCACTATAAAAATTCTTGTGTCAAAGCTTCTTTGTCTTTTCACCTCTTCTCTTGTGGTAAGCTTTTCACTATTGCTTTAAATACTATTTTTGATTTCCTATTCAATCTAAAACTAGTGCAATCTAAGTTTTCAAAATCCTTAAAATTTGAAAAGAAACCCAATTCACCACCTCTTGGGTTGCGAAGTGGAATTTCACTTGGTATCAGAGCATAGGCTCTTACATAATCTCGGAAGAAGGCGAAGGCTGAGGTTGTGTCCAACTCCTTTTTCACTGGGGATAAGGCCAAGAAACTCTGGGCCGACGTCGGCACTAGGGGCATCCTCACCGGCAGGTACATTGATCCCCCTGTCCTTTAAAATTTTGATTTAAAGGCAAAATTTGATGCCATTCATTGGACACCCATCCTTCACCTCAACGAACCCGTTTACCCTCGATTGGTGCGTCTCTTCTATGCCAATCTCACCATTTCCCCTTCCTTCTTCAAAATCGAATCCAAGATCAAGAAAATAGTCCTCAAACTCAACTATCATACCTTTGCCACACTTCTTGGGATTAGCCATGAGGGCCACCTACACTATTTTTGGCCGGAAGATGGGACACACTCACTTGATGATATTGATCATGACACTGTCTATGGTGGGATCACACGACGCTACCACCCTAATATGCCCGTACACTCTGCCGACCTCATTCCGGTTGCGTGCATGCTCCACAACTTCATGTACCACATCTTCATTTCTCGTGCTGGGATGCGTGAAGCCCTAAGACCCTTAGAGGCATATATTATCTACAACATTCTAGAGGGCCGCCAGCTTTGTCTGCCGTATATCATGTTTCGTTACATGTTTCAGACTCCTGGCCGCTACCGCTCTTCCTTGCCATATGGCATGATTCTCACCCGTGTCTTTCGCCACTTTGGCATCATCTTGGATGGAGAGATGACCATGACTCTGACTGCCCCGTTTGATGTTCAGACCTATAACCGCATGGCTCTCAATCAAGTAGCAATTGACATTGATTCTGACGATGGAGGCGGCTACGAAGCCGAGGACCAAGCTGCACCGACACCCCAGCCGTCACAGGATACGTCTTAGTTCTGCACTCGCCAGGATTTGGCTCACATGCAGGAGGCTATTGAGCGATCCATGGCCTCACAGTTTGCGCAGCTGTCTACCCATGTCGACTCTAAGATTTCGACTCGCTTCCAGACCCTGACTACCCATGTTGATGAACAGTGGGCCGCCTATTATCGCTACCTCTCCGGTGACCAGTGGGGCCAGGCGCCAGGCAGTTCTTCACATCAGCCACCGCCTCCTCCGGAGAAGTAGATGGCTCTCGTTCTCTGATGATGGATCCCATTTTGCTATGATTTAGGCTTATCTATCTGTTTCTATTATCTGTTGGTTGTATGGATCCTATTAGCTAGATGCTTCTCTAGTTAGTTGGATCTTTTTGGGATGTATTCGGTTTATCTACTTCTGTCACTGTTATGATGTGTCATGAATGCTATATCCCTTGACTGGTTATATGCACTTTTATGTATGCCATTTCACATCATCTATATATATTTATCTCTTTGGTTTACTGTGCGGTGTGCTTCTCTGTTCTTTTTTTTTGCTTGCATACCTTGTCTTATGCCTGCTTTCTCTATTGCATTGCACTTCACTTGTCTCATTGGCTCTCACCTACACCCTTTCCTTTTGTTCCACCTTTTTGGTGATGACAAAAGGGGGAGAATATTTGAGCTCCCAAGTCATAATAACATGCATATATTAAGGGGGAGCAAAGTTCTATGCTTATAATTTTGCAATCAAAATTCAATCATTAAAAGTAATGCCTTAAATGTTCAATTAAATCAAACTCTTAGGGGTAGCCTAAATTGTTTTATTCATCCCTAAAGGGGGAGCCCCTATCCTGAAACAAATTATGTTTGTCATCATAAAAAAGGGGGAGATTGTTAGCCTAAGGGTTCAACAAGTACTCCTATTGAAATATTTTGATGATTAACAAACTCAATTTGTTATAAAATAAAGGTTTTATACACTAATGATTTCCACTGGCAAAGTTATAATGTTCACAGCATAGCATCCTCAAGAGTACATGACAAACAGCAAATCATTCAAGCTCAAAGTGATATCAAAGGTGTGAAGAAGGCATCACCATCTCAAAGGTATTCAAAGACAAGGTTGAACTCTAGCCTAACAAGAATGGTAATCAACTCAAAAGTTCAAGCTTGGCTCAAGCATCAGTGGAGCTGAGTGACGACATGTCAAAGCCTTTACAAGGTGCCAACAAGATTGAAGACCAAGTAAATTTAGAATGTAAATGGTCCTTCATGTTTAATCTAGGTCTATGGCACAAAGGAGATTTAAAATCAAACTAAATAGAACTTAATGGGTTTGTGAATGATCATAGTGGTGTCCCAACATTGTTGGACCCTCATGACATTCCATTTCACTTGATAAATTAAAGTTCCAAAAGCCCAAACAAAAATAACAAAAATATAAGAAAAAATCTGTTGTCGTAGGCTTCTCGGAGCTCCGAGAATGGTTCCAGGTTAAAAAAAAAAGGCTCGGAGCTCCGAGCCCGGTGTCCGAGAAGACCGTTGGGGAGCTTAAAAATTGTGTATTTCTCTCCCCTCTATTTATATGAACCTTGGGACTCTTGGAACACTACCTAAGGAGTTTACAAATATTTCAAGAGCACTAAAAGGCATTCATTCTCCTTCTCTTCAAGATCTTCACTCTCCATCTCTCTCTTGTGCCATTTACCTTAGATTATTCTTGAGAGACTTTAGGACTTTCATTTGTTCATTTTGTTCTTGTGAGAGTGAGTGAGCTTTACTTTAAATTAGCCTATCTAGAGGCAAGCAAGCTTTTTTATTTCATCTTCTTTGTATTTGGCACAAAGGGCGCCGTAGAATACCCTTGGAGCGTGAAGCTCAATTTGTACAAGCCGGAAGGAACGCCATATTTAAGTTCCCTGGAGAAGATAGTGGAATCCTCAAGGAGAGTAACTTGAGAAGAGTGGAGTAGGTCTTGAGCTAAGACCGAACCACCATAAAAATCCTTGTGTCAAAGCTTCTTTGTCACTTCATCTCTTCTCTTGTGGTAAGCTTTTCACTATTGCTTTAAATACTATTTTTGATTTCCTATTCAATCTAAAACTAGTGCAATCTAAGTTTTCAAAATCTTTAAAATTTGAAAAGAAACCCAATTCACCCCCTCTTGGGTTGCTAAGTGGAATTTCAGATACATTAGACTCCCAATTATTCTTGAGTATTCAAGTGGATTTACACCACTCTCTTTGTTTTTACACAAACTAATACTAGAGTCATAAGGTGTAGATACAGGTTTGCAATCATATTGATTAAACCTCCTTAAAATTTTCTCTACATAGTGAGACTGGGTTAGAATTATTTCTTCTGAGTTTCTATTAATTTTGATACCCAAGATTACATCTGCCTTTCCTATGTCTTTCATATCAAAGTTATTTGAAAGAAATTTCTTAGTCTCTTCGATTACTTCTATGTTTGTTCCGATGATCAACATATCATCTACATACAGACAAACAATAACCCCAGTGTCACCAGTGAATCTACTGCCTACACACTTATCTGATTCATTAATTATGAATCCATTTGATAGTATCACACTATCAAACTTCTCATGCCATTGTTTTGGTGCTTGTTTCAGACCATATAAAGACTTTATTAATTTACACACTTTATGTTCTTGGCCTTAGATTACAAAGCCTTCAGATTGATCCATATAAATCTCCTCATCTAATTCACCATTCAAAAATGCTGTTTTGACATCCATTTGATGGATTTCCAGGTTATAGATTGTAGCTATGGTAATTAATATTCTTATAGTAGTTATTCTGGTTACAGGTGAATAAGTATCAAAGAAATCCATTCCTTCCTTTTGTTTAAAGCCTTTAGCTACTAGTCTGGCTTTGTACTTATCTATAGTTCCATCAGTTTTTAGTTTCTTTCTAAAGGTCTACTTGCAACCAATAGGTCTGCAACCAGGAGGCAGATCTGTCAAGATCCATGTCCCATTACTCAAAATCGAGTTTATTTCACTCTTGACAGCTTCTTTTCAGAAAGAAGAATCTGGAAATGACATTACCTCTTTATATGTCTTTGGATCTCCTTCTAGAAGATAGACAATGAACTCTGGACCAAAGTTTTTCTCAATTTTTGCCCTTTTACTTCTTCTAGGCTCTATTAATTCCCCAGTCACTTGATGGCCTTTATTTATAGATTCAATGGGTCTTTTAAGTGTGTTCTCACTTAGACTAGTCTTATAAGGAAAAATAGTTTCAAAAAATTCAGCATCTCTAGATTCAATTATAGAGTTAGGTTGTATATCTGTATGTTTAGATCTATGTATCAAGAATCTATATGCACTACTGTTTTCTGCATATCCAATGAATGCTCAATCTACAGTCTTAGGACCTAACTTAGAACTCTTAGGATCTGGAATCCTAACTTTAGCTAAGCACCCCCACACTTTAAAGTATTTAAAACGTGGTTTTCTATTTTTCCATAATTCATAAGGAGTTTTGTCAGAATCCTTAAAATGTATTTTGTTCAAAATATAACAAGCAGAGAGAAGAGCTTCTCCCCATAACTTCTGAGGTAAGCTCGGACTTCCTGACATTGAATTTACTATGTTTACTAAAGTTTGGTTTTTACGTTCAACAACTCCATTTTGTTGAGGAGAATAAGGTGCAGTTACTTGATGAATAATTCCATGATTTTTACAAAAATTACTGAATTCATTAGAGGTGTATTCACTTCCTCTATCATATCTCAAATTTTTAATTCTCTTTTCTAGTTGGCTTTCTACTTCAGATTTATAGCTGATAAATTTCTCAAATGATTCATCTGTATTTCTAATAAGATATACAGTACAATACCTAGAAAAATCATCTATAAATGTGATGAAGTTCCTTTTTCCACCTCTAGTAATTACATTGTTTAAATCACACACATCACTATGAATTAAACCTAAAAGTTCAGTATTCCTTTCTTTTATTCTGTGAAAAGGTTTTTTAGTATACTTTGATTGCACACATATTTCATATTCATCTGCTAATTGATTACTCTTAGGAATTAGGCCTATGGTCATCATTTTCTTTAAAGAAGTATAGTTAACATGACCTAGTCTACCATGCCATAAACAAGTAGAATCAGTAATATAAGCAGAAGAAGATGAAGCTTTATTCATGATATTTTCAAATACATTCAGTTTGAAGAGTCGCTCACTCGAGTAACCTTTGCCTACAAAGTCAAAATTTTTAGTGATCACAAACTTATCTGCCTCAAAAACAAGTTTAAACCCTTTCTTGATAAGAAGTGACCCAGACACCAGATTCTTCCGAATTTCTAGTACATGAAGGACATCGCAGAGCTTTAAGACTTTTTCCAGATGTTAGCTTCAACAGAACTGTTCCTTTACCCACCACAGAAGATGATGACAAGTTTCCCATGAAAAGTTGCTCTCCATCCCCCACCAACTCGTAGGAGGAAAATACACTTATGTCACTACAGATGTGTCTGGTGGCACCAGTATCCATCTGTAGACACCCCATTTTGCTCCGCTTTAATTAACAAAGAAGTTAGTGTTTTTCTATCGGTTTTCTAGTGTATCTCCTTTCCGCGTCCGTCTCTTATATTTTAAATCTTTTCGATCATTTCAGTCATGTTTCGCGTTTTCCTGCTAAGTGTTGAGAAGGATTATTCGCAAGAATCAAAACAAGAGAGAATTTGGACCCACTCGATGGGCCTGCATTGAACATTTTTTATTGGAATGGGATCAAGCAAGTGTGCCCTGCATTAATTTTCATAAAAAAACATGAGTTTTGAACTTATTTCGATCCAATGAATAAAATCATTTTTATGGAGGGCCCATATATGTTTTGGTCAAATATGTAATGGGGTTCGCCAAGTACCAGTTTGAATTATTCCATGAAAAAATGATTTAGGGGATTTAGAGGAACAACTTGTTTGCACCGCGGCCCCATTGATTTGATAGCTCGAATTAGCCTATAGAAGTGGCTTTGGATGTATAACCAATTTACACCATGTGGCCCATTCAAATGGACAGTTTAGATCATCCCTGGAAATAAGTGAGGGAGGCGCAACCAATGTGCATGTTGGGGCCCATCAATCGAACAGCTTAGATCATCTATGGTGAGGGTAGTACAATAACATTAAGGTTGAAATGTGGGCCCCACTAATGGAAACGATATTTCGGGATGCAGTCTTTATGGCCCATTAAGTGGACGGTTTGGATCGTCCCAAGGTGCTGATTTCTAGAGGTACAGCATATTCACATTAAGGGCCATCACTTGCACGGTTGGGATCATCCATGGAATTGGTTTAATGAGGCGCAAACCAATTTGCATTGGGATATCAAATGTACGGCTAAGATCATCTTATAGAAGGGGTTAGAAGGATGAGCAACCTGTTTGCATTACTGCCCACAAAATGGATTGTTCGAACTGATTTCTTTAGGAACAAATTAATTTGATTTTGGCCCATCAATGGACTGCTTGGATCAGCCTATGAAATCGGTCTTAGGGGGCGCAACCCTATTTATATTGTAGTCCAGCAATCAACGATCAGGATTAACAAGTGAAAATAATTTAAAGACAAGTCCAATTTACATTGTGACTCGCCGCATGAACAGTTTAGATCATTCGATGGAAAATATTGTGGGCACGATTTTGCATTATGGTTCGACGAATGCACGTTTTGGATGGTCTAGTGGATTGAAATGTACAGCCCATTTTTATTTTTTGAAGTAAGAAAGAATTGGAAAAAATTATATTTTTAGTGGGCCCACTACTTGAAGAGCCGATTGTCAATGTGCAACCAACAGGTTTTGGCTAGTGGTGGGATCACTATGCGTCCAAATTGTGTAGGCCCTACCCATATTTTTCTGTTCCAATATATATGGTTCGGCTGGTGTTGAAGAAAATATGTGAAAACTACACATATGGGACCCACTTTAAGGTTATCTCAACATGTGTGTTGATTAGTAAAGATTTATAATCAAGGGTAATCTTAGAAGTATATTATTATACTAAGAGAGGTTAATTATAAAGGGAATTCAAAAGGAATCTGTCCCAAGAAAAGTGGCAACACTGTTCTTATACAAGTAAGCATGCAAGCTCTTTTCTTATTTTTGGCAAGCAATTACATTTGGGCAACATACCTTTAAAAGTCACGGCAATTTTCTCTCACAAAATTGGCAACAATGGATTCCGTTGCTTTACTTAGGGTGCAACCATCCTAAAAAAAAGAAAGATAATTTTTTAAAAGTTAGCAACATTCTACTGTTAGGATTTTTCTAAACTTTTGGTCATGGTAAGAGAGGACTCACGGCAGACTTGATGGGGGACTCTCCACGTTTTACATTCAAACACTCATCTCTCTACCTCTATCTCTTTTCCATCTGATCTCACTCTCTCTCCTCTCTCATTCTCTCCTCTTGAATCCTCTCATAAGTGCAACCTCCTCTATTATTTGGTGAATAAAGAAAAAAAAGAGATTCACTCATTCTCTCTTGGTGGTGTTATCTCTTCATTGTGCCGAATCAGCCATCTTTCTGCGGGTCGTCGCACATAGCTTCGGTTCGCGACTTCATCGAAGGGATTTTCTAAAGCGTATAAAAGGGTGCGACAAAGCGTATACCTCGAATTTACGCACCCTAGATACAAGGAACGCGATCAATGGTAGGTTCCTCCATTTTTATAATATCAAAGGTAGAAAAGCATGCTTAGGGCCGTTTCTTCTTTGTTTTCTTCATGATTTTCGTAAAAGCTACCATGCATGATCTAATATGATTTTTGGTAGGTCAGTTTATTTGATTATCAATTTTGGTAAAAAAATGAATCGTTATATGAGAAAATTGGGCGTTTAACCGATTGGGATATCTAGTGGCTTTCGAATCGTTTTTACAAAGTGAGTGTTTTAAAACCAAGGTTTTTTCGTGAAGCTATGTTTTCTGAGTCTTAATGTGGTTAAAATAGCACCAAAAATCTAAAAATTCCTGTATATTTCATTTGTTTTGATAGCTCAAAAATCCGTTTAAATAATACCCGAAAATAAGATTTTGATGGTTGTAGAAATCGTTCATATAACAAAACCATTCAAAACTAATTGACATTTGGTCCTCAGTAGATTTTTGATGTTTAAATATCATCCAAAAAGTTTCAAAAGATTTGGAGTTTATTTACTATTTTTACTGGAATTGTTTTGATAAAATCACTGATTTTGATGTATATGAAAGACACATCATTAAACGAAATCCTTAAAGGCTGACGTTTGGTAGCAAGATGAACTGACCAGTCAGAATCATGTTGTGAATTGGTCAGAAATTTTGGCCATATTTTAATATTTTTTATTGATTTTTAATTGCTCTGACCAGAACATGAATATATCTGTCAAAAATAGACAATTATCGAAATAATGTTTGAATGTTTTCTCATAATTTTCTATTTGTCCGATAATGGTCTAGTAAAAGTTTGGTTGGATTTGGAATTGATTTGTTATATTTTTTAGTTTAATGTCATCAATCTAACCAGAAAGTGGAAAATCAATAAAAATCTAATTTCAATTTTTAAAATCATGAAAAATTAAAGCAGAATATATTTTTCAAGAATACATCATATCCTAAAATTTCTAGAACAGAGAACTTAATTAGCTGTAGGCTTCTTTCTAAAATCATTAATCTGATCCAATTGTAATAAATTCATTTAAAAATCCAAATTAATTCAAAGCACCTTGAAAATTTTCAGAGAACTCTAACTTTCTATAATGTATTCAATCACTAAGCTATCTGAAACAGAAATCTTAGGAGTAATAGATTTCCTTTGTAAAATAACATGCTAGGATAATTTAGATGCCGAGAACGTAACCATAATCGTATACTAATTGCGATTGATCTAGCATAATTAGAGTGGGTAAATTATAGTATGTTATTGGCTCCGAGGTCCACTGTCCACGGAAATCCTGAGAAATATTCCAGGCAATAATATACTATAACTTACGTGCTAAATTATACGAGGGTCGAGAGCACGATTCCATTCCATGGTTGCGATTCAGGGCTGAAACTTGCGACCCATAGAGCCTTTGGTATTCCTTAGATGTTTAGGAATTGAAAATCCTTGAAATCAAAAATCATCAAATTCAACAAATTGAACTAACTCACTCCATGTTTTTGGAACCGTTGGATTACGGCTTCCCATCGTAGGAACCATTAGAACCCCATTTAGGAACACTTGTGTCATGTTGTATTCTAGGTTTTAGGGTGTCCTAGAATTAGGGAGTTCAGCCTCATCACGACCGATTGCTATTATTAGCAATTGAGTCATAGATTTAGTTACACTAGTCACCCAATTTTCTCCTAGGACAAACCTATTTACCTAGGATGTAGGTTAACCTGCATTAGTCTAAGGGACGTCTTGCACTTAGATATGACCATATAGCATCTTAGATGAAGTCCTAGGATAATAAAATCTTCAACTTGAATTAAATAATTTCTCTTAAACTGTTAAAACAGTCAATCCAGTCTAGCTCGGTGTCCTAGATGAGTTAGGCATAAGTAGCTTAGTTCAGGTGCACCGAACTACGTCGACTCTGATCCCAGTGAGGCTTGGGTACGTAGGCAGTTTGGATGCTTGATGGCATACCAATCACGAGTCGGCTCTACACATAAGTGGTGGGGTTTTGTACATTAATCCTTAAATTAAAAGTAATTAAATCACTTAGGACTTTCCATGAAATTAGAATTTTAGGAGAACTTTCACTTAGATTGAATTCAAACAAATTAAGAAAATCAAGATACACATTTAGGAATTACACTGAAATTAGATCTTGGGATGCATGTCATTGTGGACCCCGATCCGAGAGAGGCGGGGGGACGTGCCCCCACGCGAGTCTCGGGATCATCCACGTGAAGGAGAGCTCCGCCAAGGAACTCTCGAAAGAGTGCCCCTCACAGCATGAGCGGCGATGTGAAGTGAGATACCTCTCGATTCGGGGACCAGCCCGGATTCGAGACGCACCTTAAACAAAGAAAGAGTCGCCATCCAAGGAAGTAGGCCCTGGATCCCATGATGTGCTCTGTCGCAACAGATAACCAGAGATATAAAAGGTCCGTGCCTGATGACGAATGGGGAAGGGGTTAGGCGCCCCCAATTCGCCCAAGTGCGAGCACCTGGTCTCTTATGCCATTTATTATTAACTTTGAAGAATTTTGGGCGAAAATCATGTGAAATGGGAACGAAGATCCCCGAGATAACGTCTAGCTAATCATGCATGTCTCGGAGATGAATAAGAAGCACACACAAAAAAGATGAATGGCATGCCACCTAAGAATAGCTAGGTTATGAGTGTCATGCCTGATTGGTGTCTAAGTTCTGGTGGACAAACACATGCATGCTACAGCTAAGAGTATAGGATCTGTATATGAAAGTAAGAAAACACAGCAAAACACACAACATAACACGACTCCACACGACAAACCCTAAACTCTAATGCGATAATTGACTCGGACCAAGATGGCCATCCATCTTAGCTGCACTACGTATCCCGGCCTCGGGAAGAATCAGAGCCAACGTAGTTCGGCGACCTATGCTAAACTACAATGCCTAACCTTCTAGGACCGCTATCCTAGACTCGATCAACTAGACTGACTAGTTTTTAAAGCTTCTTGCGCCATTACTTAAGTTCGAGTGAATGGTAATTTTTAGGACTCCCTATATGCCCTAACTAATGCAAGTGGACCCTACACCCTATGTGTGACTAGGTTATGCGTCCTAAGGAAAACCATGGGCTCTCTAAGCACGTTCTAGTCTAGCCATCGGCTCGACTAAGTGTCTAACTGGCCACGACCTGAGGCCTCCTAACTCTAGGGACACTCACACGACCAGACATGACAAATCCACAAGATCAGGACAGACTCCTAACTCTAAGACACCCCAAAAGTCTAGGACTGACTCCTAACTCTATGGGAAGATCTTTTGAAACCAATTTGCAAGGTCATTTTGAAGAAATTTTGTAGTTTTGGAAGGTTTTGAAGTTGTGAAAATTGTGAAAGTTGTGAGAAATATTTACAAAGATGGTGACTGAACTCAGGATGCCAGCAGCACGCCTGAGCTGCCTACGTACCCCTCAGCTAGGGATCAAGCCATCCGTAGTTCGGACGAGATTTTCCTAACTACACTCTAATGACTCGAGATTTTTGAGATTTTTGATTTTTCAGATGTTTTTTATTTTTTTCGACACAAGAGGACAGAATCCTATCATCACAAGGGGAGGACAGACTCCTGATATCCCGCAAAGGTTGGACAGCATCCTATGCTTTGCGGGAGGAATGAACAGAATCACGACTCTGCAAGGGTTGGACAGCATCCTATACCTTGCAAGAGCGGATAAAACTTACGCGACTTGATGAGAGGATGGACAGAATCCTAACCCCTATGATGATAGGACAGACTCCTGAAGGACTGACTCCTATGCTGAAAACTGACTCTGAAAGATGGAAGGACGGAATCCTAAATTTTATGAAGGGATTGGACAGAATCCTAAATTTTATGAAGGGATAGGAGATAATCCTAAACTCTATAGGCGTAGGACAGACACCTAAACCCTAGGATGGTAAAACTGACTCCTAAACTCTCTAGGACTGACTCTAAAGAGGAAGAAATCCCTTAACCTGTGAAGGCTCTAAGGCAGGAAGGGAAGGGGTTGTCTCAAGATACATTCCGTTATAGCCTTGACCCGACGAGGCGTTCTCAAAATCGATAGGATGTCGAGATGCAAAGAGTACCCCAAGGAAATACCCCATGCCTGCATAGTTCGAATATTCACATTGAGGAACACAAATCAAGATGAAAAGCTACAACAAGGGATTACATCCAAAACCCCTATATGCCCTACGCTAAAGTGAAGTCCTCTTGAATTCCGCTAACCCAAATGAGCCCAAACAGTGAAATTGTGAATTGACAAATCCAAACAGGGCACCTTCCGATTCCGACCACAATACAAGTGAAAGCCTTGCTATAAGGAGATGGAGGCCAACAAATCATCCCTTGCGATAATACCTTGAATTAATAGCTCGCGCATTTTGTTTCCAAAGTCCACAGGCAATACAATTGGTCATAAGATACATAGCAGATCGTGTAAAACCATTTAACTTGGGCAGTGCAAGAAATCAAGAATGTGAAGTGGGTATTAAGATTTTGCTGCCTTTGCCTATGCAATTAACCAATGACATTAACATTATTAGCATTTCCCTCAAAGAGTATCACAGTTCTATAAGTGTCCAGACAAGAAATCACTTGGAACAGAGGAAACAAGCTGAGTTTACAATTTTTTTTAACTAGAGATCAAAGCATTTTACCAATGAAATTAGAGTGCAAGGAAAGGGATTACCGAGTAGGAACGACCTTGGATCGCCTTTGCCGGAGTTCTTTAACAGGAAACCAATTCCTGCAATGTCGAAGGCATGAGTTGCGAAGCGAAAATCCGGTTGGTGACCAGACGAAGACGAACCACTGACCCCCCCCTCTCTCTCTCTCTCTTTTTCTTTTTCTTTTGCGATAAATATCGCAAAAATCCGAGAGGGAGGTGCGATGGTGGCTTAAAAAAAAGGGTTTGGGGAGGTGATCGGGGATGGAGGCGGCTGGCGGTGGAGAGGGGCTGTGATGGGGGTGGTGGGAATGAAAACGGTGGATGCAGAGAGGGTGGAGAAGCTGGTGGTTTGCGGTGGGGTGGCCGGAGGAGGTTCGGATTTCGGTGGGCCGCCGGCCGGAGAAGGAGAGGTGGAGCTTCTTCTTCTTCTTCCTCCTCCTTTTTTCTTTTCCTCTCCTCTGCTTTCTCGATCTTTTTCTCCCTTTTTTTTTTGGGTTTTGGGTAAAAGAGGGGGTGGCGGTTTAATGGAGGAGAGATGGTGGCGGTGGAATGGGTTTGATGTGGTGGAGGTTGCGGTGGCTGAGAAGTGGGTTTGGACGGGGTGTGGTTGCGGCTTGGAGGTGGGTGGCTGTGAGGTGGGTTTTAATGGGGTGGGGTTGCGGCTGGTGGCTATGGGTTTCGGTTTTTGGTAGGTGTAGAGAGTGGGTTCGGATTTGGGGGTTGTGGAAGGTGGAGGTGGAGGATGGTGGAGGATTTTCGGAGGGTTTTGGTGGCTGCTGGTGGTGTGGGTGGTGGTGGTGGAGCTGAGGAAGGAGGAGGAGGTGGTTGCAGAGAAAGGGGTTTTCCGAAGGAAATGGGTTTGGGGTTTGGGAGGTGTGGAGAGGGAAAGAAGAAGAAGGTGGGGGAGGAGAGGCTGGCCGGAGGGATGGTGGTGGGTTTTTTGGGTTTTTTTTTTCGAAATGGGTTTTGGGATACGGTGGCTGTGGGTGGAGGTAGGGAGATGATGGGCGGCTGTGTTGGGGGAGGTGGAGAAGACTCGGCCGGAATCCGGCGAGGTGGTGGCTGCTGGTGGAGCCGAGGTGGATTTTTAAAATAAAAATGGCAGAAGAGGTGGCCGGCCGGAGTAGGGAGGAAGTGGAGGGTGGCCGGAGTAGGGAGGAGGTTGCGGCTGTGGAGGTGGTGGTAGAAAGGAATGGAGGAGGAAGATGGAGGGGTTGTAGGCTTGCCGGAGAAGAAGGTGGTGGCTGTGGGTTCTTCTCCCTCTCTCCTTTTTTTTTTCTTTTTTTTTTGGAATCTGCCTTCCCTTCATGCAAGAAATCCCTTTGTTCTATACTTAGGGTTGAATCCTTAGCTCTAATCCCAACCATCTATGTGGCATCTTCCTTCCCTTGGGTGATCTCCACCCTTGATCTACTTCCTCCACAAGCATTCCTTTTTAGAAACCCTAAAACCCTAAAGTGTTCTAGCTAATCTAGACCCTACACCTCATCTCCTTGATCCAATGGCTATGCTTGTGGCTTGTAAAGGAAGCAACACTCATTTTATTAAAATACCCCTAGGACAAGGTGATTTTACGTCCTCCTACCCTTAGGCTCTACTTGCCTTTTCTTCCTATCAATGGGCACCTTTGTTGTGCTAGTTCACCCCCCTCTTCTGCAATAAAGGGAGACAGCATCAACACTACCGCGCTTTGATAGCTGCACTAACCTGTTCGTCCTTTCTTCCATTTCTTGTCCAATTCTTGTAAAATTTGTAGGGACACTCTCGGAGAGGTTAGCCACCGTGGGAAAATTTGTATCAATTAGCGAACACCGCGAGTCAAAAAAATTTTTGGGGTTCTTTCGCATTTGGGTTTGATTCATTGCGGATTTCGGAATTTGAAACTTGGGTTCCGGGAGATTCTGAGGTTGACTTTAAGACTCGAGTTTCGGGATGTTTGGGAATCAGCATTTTATTCAAGCTCGGGAATTTACTCGATCTTTGGGACATATTCGAATTTGGGGGAAATTGGGGGTAGGTCAAAATGGGGTGTCTACAGTCATGTAGTTCGCACATTAAAAGAAATTCAAAAGAGTTAACTTTTGGAATTGAAGACTGATTATCGGGCAGGAATGTTGCATGTGGTGGTAACTCCCCCTACCTTCCATTCTCGTAACCAGGTAACGAGTCTAGATTTCTGGTCAATTATGGGTCATAGATCTCTCATCTAGGTGGCGACTCTGTCACTCTCTTTTGCGTGGAATTCGGATTGCCTTAGTGATCCTAAGTTCACGGAAAAGAAGAATTAAATCACACCTTGCTAGGTTCGGCGGCTTACCCCTGCCCTTATGGGTATTGGGTTGCACGTTTGTTTGCACCCTATGGCTTGGTTGCTGCCTGCTTGGTTGGGTAATTAAAATCAATAATATAAAGTATACGTCATTCGCATGGGTACAAGAGACCAAGAGAGAGCGTAGCGGCTCGCGCCTCAACCCCCTCGCGGGATCGGGTCCCACGCCATCCACCATTCCTTCACGTTACTAACCAGGTTCACTTTAGATACAACGGCTGATAGGTACTGTTCTTCAGCCATATTAGCCTGAGGCGGTTTATTTTCTTGAGCATTTTTCTTCTTAGTAGTACCTGCAGTTTTTGGCATAGTGACCTGCTTTTCCACACACAAAGCAATTACCCTTCTTTTTCTTGAAATCCTTGTTGTTTTTCTTGAAGTGGTTTTTCTGTGAATCAGGCTTGGGTTTCTTTCCATGTGATGATTCAGTGAGGTTCGCCTTAGATTCATAGGATTTTGATTTTTTTTTTCTAAAATGGTTTTCCTCTTCAATTCTAAGATACATAAATAAATCTTGAAGAGAAAATCGTTTCTGTCATGCAGTAAAGTGTCCTGAAATTTCTCCCACGAAGGAGGAAGGTTTTCTATAATGGCACCAATATGGATCTGCTCTCCTATTTTAATTCCTCTAGCATGTATATCAGAAACAATCAACTAGATCTCATTTACTTGATCCATTATAGATTTACCATCTACCATTTGATATTTGAAAAATACTTTCCAATCAAGTGTTTCTTTGAACCAACAGCTTCTATAAGGTATTTGCGCTCTAGAGTTTCCACAACTCTTTGGCAGGAAAACATCAAACAACTGATTATTGAGACAACTCAGTATGTGAACTTTGCATTGATAATTATATCTTTGCCTTTTCTGAGTGAGATGAGACCTAGCAGGCTTTTCTGCATTTTCTAGTTGTTCTGGTTCTCGTAAAATATAGTCAAGGTTTAGAAATGTTAAGAAGAATTTCATCTTCTCTTGCCATCTTCAAAAATCAAAACCATCAAATTTTTCTGGTTTTTCAGTTTGTCCAGACATGTTTGTTCAATTTCAGAAAACGAAATCCAAAGAAATACAGATCTGAGATTTGCCTTAAGTTTGTTATGAAAATAGTACTGTAATCTATAATTTTAGGATCCAAAATATAGCAATATAGCTCCACAGAAGATGAATCGATATCAACAGATGCTAAAGACCAGCAGTAATAACTTTGCAAACAAAACAGAGAAAGACAAGACTTATCGAGTTGAGGCACGGAGGATCTTTGCTGTCCTTAAGGCAAATCTCGCCCCCACTATGACGAATCAATGGTGCAAATGGGCGTATCGGCGTATGCCTCCAGGATACAACAACGCTCGCTCCAAGGGTGTGCACTCACGCAGCCCGGATGCCTTAGAACTCGCTTATATGCGCCAAATATGCCTTGATTAGAAAGCTTTGGGGGAAAAACAGAAGTTACAGAAAAAGCAGAAAATAAGAAAGAAGAACGAGAGGAGAGGAAGACTTTCCACTTGGGATATCTTTCCACTCTCTAAATCCTATTCTTTATAGAAAGGAAAGGATCCGTTGGAAAGTGAGACATTGCAATACTTATTGTGTAATTAACGTTTCCTAAACGGCCCACTAAGCACGTGGAGACATTTCCAAACGGATTCTCAAATGGTAACAAAATATTATGGCAAAAAAAAATAATTTAAGAAAGGAATAAGGAAAAAATAAAAGAAAAGCTTCGGGTCAACGCGCGCGGCCGGCCGAGCCGGGCGGTGCGCATGTGGTATGGTCGAGCCCACAGGGCCACTCGACGGCTCATGCATGAGGGTCTTCCCTTTTCCTCTTTCTCATTCACAAGACAATGAGAGTGAGAGTATATATATGGCCACTCTTCTCCTCACAAACTTTCCATTTTGAACTAAATGTTCTCACAAGACTTTAGCCCTTTTGGAGGGAAGTTCAAATTTTGGTAGAGATTTTCAAAAGCATAAAGTAAGTCCTAAAGGACAAACCACAAAAGGACAAATAGAGTCTCATTTGTATTTTTGAATTATAAAAAACTTTTACGAATAAAAGTCAACAAATACCATATAATATAGGGACTTTAAAAGAGAAAATTTCTCGTTGAGTATAATATAGGGATTTCACTCGAAGAAAAAGCTAACCATAGCTAAAGGAAAAATTACCCAATTTGGGGGGCAACTCTATGAAAAATTCCTAACAGAACTTATCAACTAGGAAAAAACATCCGGAATGTTAGGTGAGAAAGCCAAATCTCAAGGGGGCAACTTTAGGAAATACTTATTGAATTCCAAAAAAAATCCAGAATTTCAGGGTGGCAATCGCCCCCCTTGGCTCTGTCTATGACTCGGGGTGCCTGGATCAAGTGGATCATGTGAAGGGCCAAGATTAACTCCATGGAAAGACTTTTCATCTTAAAACATGAAGAGACTTCTCATTCCCACAATAGCCACATCACCACTAATCACATACCTACTTAAGACAACTATCATCTCCCAATGTCCTCAGTTCACATGCCAAGAGATTGATAAAGACACCCATTTAGAAATCAGTTTATTTACACAAAACAATACATATAACTATGATTTGGAAAACGATGCATGTGGATCTGTGCAATATGTGTCCGGGAGATTGTCACGTGATGATCTTCACTATTGGCCATGAGCATATGATCACAAATCCCCAATTGAGGGGTGATTGTGGCCACATGATCCAACATGAGGCAGGTACATCTTCTTTTAATCTTTAAATAACTTCCTCTCTTTATTAGCATAACATTGTCCCTCTCATCTACTTATCTGGGAGTATGTTGCACTAGGACAAAAAAATAACAAGAAGAGGACAAGTGGGAAGAGAATTTTGACACCACATGATATTCTTGCTTCCCCATATAAGTAAAAAATAATTTGGGGTTTTTGCAAAGGCAGTCTTTTACTTTGCCTTATTTGCAAAAAGTCTTCTAGTTTGACATTTTGCAAATCAGCTCATGCCATCAATTTGTGACCAAAATACCCAAGGGTGGATTGTTTTCTACTCATAAAAAACCAAAATGTCCTTAGATATGAAAAGACAAAAAATACCTTGTAAAAGACCTCAATACACATAATGGTGAATGATATGTTTTGAATCAAGGGTACGGGAATGTCATTTCTTTATATACTAGCATACTTCTCACATGCTATGTATAGGGTGTAAAAAAGGGCCCACTCCATCAAAACATGAGTTGTAAAATATTTGGCCCCACTCTCTACATGAGCTCAGGTGGAGATTGTGGGTCCTACCCATTAAAACATGAGGCAAAATGGTTTATTAGTAAAGTTCCCGATACTACCAATATACTACCAAACTACAAATGAAAGAAATGTAATGTTTGATTTATTATAGTAAAGTTCCAATACCGAACATATAAAACATAAATTAACTGAAATAAATCAAACTATAATCCAGTACTTTATATAGATATTGCTTCATCAGATCGAAGTGTTTGAAATTCTTAAATAGATAATACTCTTGAATGTCAAATAGTAAAGTGCCAGGAAGACTTATAGGTTGAGGGACAACCTGTTGTCCTTGAGGCAATATTACTTCCGCTATGAATAATGCAAATGGTACATTGACGGTTGCCTCAACTTAGTGCTTTTGGGAGTATGCACTTGCAAACCCAGCAACCTTTAATAAATCAAGATTTTCGGGTTGAATTTCCTAAAATTTTGGACAAAATTTTGGAAAAATGAAATTTCGACCGAAAATTTGAAATTTCGGCCCGAAAAATGTAATGTTTCGGGTATAAGCCATTTCAATTTCGGGGCTGACCGAAATCCGAAATCTCGGATTTCGATTTCGGATTTCGGTCGAAATTTAAAACCATGACTCGAAGCAAATAATATAGCTCACAATACACTGGAAATAGCGAATATAATGTTGTGTATGGACTAAAAATGAATAATGTGGTGCTCTGTACACCATTGAAAAAAAAAGTAGCCTGTATATGCTGAAAACAAAGAATACAGTGTATTGTATATGCCTAAATGTAATGGTATATTCACAGTAAATATGAGAGATTATATACTACCAGAATGACCGTATAATCCTTTTGAAAACTAGTAAAATTTTAAAATTCTGAAGGTTTAAGTTTGAATCTAATAATGGGAGAGAATTAAGGGTGTCAATTTTGGCTCGGGCTTGGAAGCTCGCTCGAGCTCGGCTCGAATCCTTAACGAGCCAAGCCGAGCCGGCTCACTAGGCTCGTTAAGCTTAACGAGCTGAGCCCGATTTAGGCCAGGCTCGGCTCGGCTCGGCTCGTTAAGAATTTAATATATTTAAATATATATATTATATATTAATATATACATTAAAAGGGTTGTCCAGGGAGTGAAAGGGGGGGGGGGGAGTAAAATATGTCACTTCATTTTTGGAACCCCGTTTGTTACTAGGACCACCCCACATAGTGTAAAAAAAGTAGTCAAATTACACTAGTAGGGCTGTCTAGGGAAGATGAGGGGTGTGAACTTAATATAACCCGAGCTCGGTAAGGCTCGCGAGCCTGACCGAGCCGAGCCGAGCCCGAGCCTGGCCAAGCTCGGCTCGTTTACACCCCTAGAGAGAATTTTAAAATTTGAATTAGAATGTGACAGTTGGGCTTCTACAATTTAGACTCGAATGATAACTGGAAGTTGAGTACGTTTAGACATATGTTTAATCAACAATGGAAGTCCAAACAAGGCAATTAATTTCAGAGGGATTTGTTAGGGACCATCGCAGAAAGGCATTTTGCGGCGGGCTGTTGCATTTTAGACCGTTGCATGTGAGAGCAGCCACACAAGCTCACTTTTGAGTAGGTTTTGTCTTATTCATTTAATTCATCTGAGGAGGCTGCCACACATGCAACAGTCAGCCGTGAAATGCCTTTATGCCATGGTCTGTCATAGCCGAAGACAAAGCCAGCCAGCAACCCCCCCCAAACACCCAAAAAGAAAAAGAAAAAAAAAAAAAAACACCCATATTTTTAATAACAGATCTGCTGTACAAGAGCTATTAAGTGTGCACCCCTAATTAGGCTAAAAACCTGATATGTTTAGTATAAAACAAGGGAAGTGATATTGTAGACACCCCATTTTGCTCCGCTTTAATCAATAAAGAGGTTAGTGTTTCGTTATCCGTTTTTCAGTGTTTCCCATTCCCGTGTCCGTCCCTTATGCTTTCTCAATCTTTCCGATCATTTCCGCAATGTTCCACGTTTTCCTTTTCGCTAAGAGTTGAGAATGGTTATTCAGAAGAATCCAAGCCAGGGGAGAATTCGGACCCATTCGGTGGGCCCGCATTGAACATTTATTGGAATTTGGACCGATTTGGGGGGCCCGCTTGAGCATTTGTTTAAATTTGGATCAACCGGGGGGGGCCACATATTGTTTTAATGAAAAATGAGTTTTGAACTATTCAAATAACTCTTGAAAACGATTCAAGAAGCACAGCGAATTTATATTGAGGTTTATTAATTGAATGGCTCAAGTCATCCCATGAAAAATGATTTGTGGGCCCAACCCATTCGCACTGCCGCCCATTAATTGAACCGCTTGGATCATTCCAAATGGGCTTTATCCCAAATTCGGCCACCATGTGTGGGCCTTGCGTATTATGATGATCCGAGTCACTCACTCGATAGATCATGAGTTGGATGGCTCGGATCAGCCCACCATTTGGACTGTTTGAATCATCCTATAGAAGATGTTCGAAGACACAACCTGCTTGCACCATGGCCCAGTAATCAAGTTCTACAATTCTCAGTGAACTGGCTCCGTAACTTCTCAGTTCTTTGATTCTCCGGTTATCTGACTATTGAGTCTCTTAATCATCCAGTTCTCCAAATTTTTAGCTCTGTAAATATCCAGTCCCTAAATTTTCTACTTCTCCAGTTTTCCAATTCTTCAGTTCATCCAATCTTCAATTCTCCAGTTCCAAGTCATCTAGTCTTCCAATTCTCCGGGCCACCCATTGTTTGATTATTCAGTTCTCCAGTTCTCAAGTCCTTAAGCCTCTAATCCTCCGATAATCGAGTCCTCAAGTGGTTTAGAATAAAAGATTTTTGATATATGTTTAAGTTCTAGGGTTTCATCTAAGGTCTTGCATTATATTAAGTTGCATTGTGTCTGGAGAGTCCTTTGTCGATTAAAGCCACGCAAAATGGTTCTGTCATTTTTGCTTTGGTATTCGATGACTACGTCATCTCTACCAAAGAGGGGCATCTGTAGACACCCCATTTTGCTCCGCTTTAATCAACAAAGAGGTTAGTGTTTCGTTATCCGTTTTTCAGTGTTTCCCATTCTCGTGTCCGTTCCTTATGCTTTCTCAATCTTTCCGATCATTTCCGCAATGTTCCGCGTTTTCCTTTTCGCTAAGAGTTGAGAATGGTTATTCAGAAGAATCCAAGCCAGGGGAGAATTCGGACCCAATCGGTGGGCCCGCATTGAACATTTATTGGAATTTGGACCGATTTGGGAGGCCCGCTTTGAGCATTTGTTTAAATTTGGATCAACCGGGGGGGGCACATATTGTTTTAATGAAAAATGAGTTTTGAGCTATTCAAATAACTCTTGAAAACGATTCAAGAAGCACAGCGAATTTATATTGAGGTTTATTAATTGAATGGCTCAAGTCATCCCATGAAAAATGATTTGTGAGCCCAACCCATTCGCACTGCCGCCCATTAATTGAACCGCTTGGATCATTCCAATTGGGCTTTATCCCAAATTCGGCCACCATGTGTGGGCCTTGCGTATTATGATGATCCGAGTCACTCACTCGATAGATCATGAGTTGGATGGCTCGGATCAACCCACCATTTGGACTGTTTGAATCATCCTATAGAAGATGTTCGGAGACACAACCTGCTTGCACCATGGCCCGTTAATGGACATTTCGGATTGTCTCATGGTGGTCAGTTGCAAAGTGTAGCTAATTGGATGGTTCGGATGGTCCTATGGAAATCAATCAGGGGAGCCTTGGACGAATGCGGAAAGGGGAGTAATTTTGTCATTTCAAAGAGAAAAAGTCCGAAGCAATCATTCTATTAAAAAGGAAAATGTGGAAACCATCTTTTTTTCAAAAAAAGGGAAAGCAAGCTAATTGTCTGGAAGGATTCTAAAAAGAAAAAAAAAGAAGTCATTTACGTTTGGGAAAGGTGGAGCCAAAAAAGGGCAGATTCTAAAAAAGAAAAAAGGAAGGTGGCTCGGTTTTTAGAAAAAAAGAGAAAAAAAATAGAGAGGAGAAGGGCGATCTCCATCTCGGTTTTGGACGATCCGACGATCACCCTCTGCATCTCCCTCATCTCTCTCAGCAGCGAACTTCCAGCAGATTCCATTCGGCACAGCCCTCTACCTCTAAATCTTCTCCCTCACTCTCCTTCATCGACACCCCACCACCTTACACCCTCTGTTCTGGTCTTCCCTACCCTCTCTCTCTGTTTCTCGTTTATTATCTCTCTCACTATTATCCCTCTACATCCCACCACCCTCTGTTTTCTTCCTCTCCCTTCCTCATACGCTCGAGAACTCCCTCACTCTGTTTTTTTTATTATTTTTCTATCACACAATATCACGCTGTTTGATTTCCCTCTCCCCACCATCTTTGTTTTCATTCTCTCCCTCTCTTGATCCCTCTCCCTTTGACTTTCTATCTCATAACATCTCTCTCTCATTCTCTCTACACCTTCTGTTAAAACAAACGAAAAAAAAAAAACAAAAGAAAAAACAGGGATCGTCGGTTTCATTCTCTAACACTCTCTCTCTCTTTCTCTGTCTCTCTCTCTCCCTATATTTCTCGATCATTCTCCCTCTCTCCATCTCTATACTTCTTTCCCATTCACTCCTTCTCCCTCTCATTCTCTATTTCATTCATCTACCAAAAAACAAAAAAAAAAAAAAAAAACAAAAAACAAAAAAAGAAAAATAAAAACAGAGTCTGTGGTTTTCTCTTTCCTCTCTTTCTCTCTGTTCATATCTCTTACTCTCATACTCTCCGGATTCTCTCAACCTCTCAATCTCATTCTCTCTTTGTCTCTTGATCACCATCTCTCACTCTGTCTCTCATCTCTCACTTTCATTTTTCTTTAGAAAAACAAAGCATCTCTTTATCTCATCCACTCTCACCATCCTTTTCTATCTCTTTGTGTCTCTCTCGATTTCATTCTCTAACACCCTCTCTCTGTCTTGCTCAAACACTCTTTACTCTCTCTCACTATCTCCCTATCAGTCTCTCTCATTCACTGTGAGAAAGCGGACATCGGATCGAGCGTCGGCGAGATTTTTCAGCTCTTGGACTCGGCAGAAATCTCGCCTCCAGGTTAGTACATTATTCTCATATTTTTCCCAGATGATTTGGCATTTTTTATGAATTTTGCATGGTTTTTAGCATTTAATTAAATTTAATTCAATATTAAATGTGTGAACTAAAAATCATGATCTGCATGAGTGTTTCAAATCCGTTTCGTCCCAAAATTTAATACGATGTTCTACTTAAATAGAGTAAAATAACTATCAGATCGGATCGGACATTGGATCAACGGTTTTTTAGAATTTGAGTGAAGAGTAGAATTTTATTTAAAATATTGGCTGAGAAATTACGAAATTCGAAAAAATAGCCATCTCAGGATGATCTATTTTTTGGAATTTTAAATTTTTCTTGTTTTCAGCACATCAGAACAAGGTTGGAGGACGTTTTCCGGAATCGTAATTTTCTCGAAAATCGTGTTTTAAAAATAGAAAACTCTTCAAAAATATCTTTTTGACGAAGAAAAATAAAATATATACGAAATGAATTCCAAAATTAATGAAATTTTGTGGGAAAATAATATGATACGGATGCATTCTACCATGAATTTTTGAGAATTTATTGAATCTGTTTGGTATATTATTTTATGCTTTCATTGAAAATTATCAGATTTTGGGAGAATTTTTACCGATATCAGATCACAGATAAAATTATCAAAACTTTTACAGTAGTCTTATATTTTATATTTCTTGTTTCTGTAAAAGTTTCAAGTGATTTGGATCTTTTTTCATATCGGATGTAGTGTTAATTCATAATCTAGGTTGAAAATTGAAAAATCCGAAATTGATAGTAAATAGTTTCGAAAATTCATGAAAATCTCACAGCATGCCATATTTACTCATATCTTATTTCTGTAGAAATTTCATTGAATTTAGATTTCTATTTCTACTAGTTTCTGTGTTATTTTTGCAATCTGGTCAATTAATTGTTAAATCAAAATTAAATATGAGCTTAATGTAAAAATCTGTAAAAAATCTTCCAGTAAGCTACATCTCATCATATCTTGCTGCTGTAGAAGTTTCCACTCATTTCGAATTCGTCTGCAGCAGTTTCACTTGTAAAACCACTCATATGGTGTAAAATTGATAAAATCCATTAAAATATTGAAATTAATTAAAATTCATCTGAAAATGTCTAAAGAACCTTAAATCTCTGTCACATATTAACTCCTTAATCCATTGAAACAGAAATTTTTAGGATTTTTAGATTTTCCTGGAAAAATGGTTAGTGCGTCCATAATCGTATCCCAATTGCAACCGATCTTTGACAATTTGGATATTTAAGCTATAGCATGTTGTTGACTCCGAGGTTACTGTCCACGGAAATCCTGAGATATGCCAGGCAATAAGATGCTATAACCTAAGTATTAAATTGCACAAGGAAAGAGCGTACGATTCCCTTACTTAGATGCCATTCTCGGTCGAAATTGGTGAATCCTAGAACCATTGGTATTCCTTAATTGTCCATAAACTGAAAGTCCTTAAAATCTGAAATTCATTAACTTCAAGAATTGAAATCGATTTATCTCGTGTCTCTCGGAACCATCGGATTATGGTTTCCGTCGTAAGAACCATTAGAGCCCAATTTAGGAACACTGGTGTCGTGTCGTATCCTAAGTTTTAGGGAGTCTTAGGTTTTAGGGAGTCCTAGAGTTAGGAGTCCAGCCTCATCACGGACGTTTTCTATGTATAGCAACCGTGCCATAGGTCTAGTTACACTAGTCACCCAATCTTTCCCTAGGACAAGCCTAGTAAACTAGGATGTAGGCTAACCTGCATTAGTCTAAGGGACAACTTGAATTTAGATAAGAATCATATAGCATCTTAGATGAAATCCTAGGATAATAAAATCCTCAACTTGAATTAAATAGCTTCTCTTAAAACTGTTGAAACAGTCAATCCCGTCTAGGTTGGTGTCTTAGTTGAGTTAGGCATAAGTAGCTTAGCTTAGGTGCACCGAACTACGTCGACTCTGATCCCAGTGAGGCTTGGGTACGTAGGCAGCTTGGATGTCTGATGGCATACCAACCGCGAGTCGGCTCCACAACAAATTGTGGGGGTTTGTATATTAATTTTCTTGTAAATGCTTAATTAAACCACTTAGGACTTTTCATGAAATTAGAATTTTAGGAGAACTTTCACTTAGATTGAATCCAGACAAATTAAGAAATCAAGATACACATTTAGGATTCACATTGAAATTAGATCATAGGATGCATGTCACTTAGTTCGCACATTAACAGAGAGTTGAATGAGCCATTTGAAATAAATTTAAAAGAGTTAGCTTTTGGAATCGAAGACTGATTATCGGGCAGGAATTGTGCATGTGGTGGATAACTCCCCATACCTTCCATTCTTGTAACCAGGCAGCGAGTCTAGATTTCTGGTTAATATGGGTCCTAGATCCCACATCTAGGTGGCGACTCTGTCAGTCTCTTTTGTGTGGAATTCGGATTGCCTTAGTGATCCCAAGTTCACATAAAAGATGAATTAAAATCAATACTAAAAATGCACACGCCAATCGCGTGGGTACGAGAGACCAAGGGAGAGCGTGGCGGCTCGCGCCCCACCCCTCCCGCGGGATCGGGTCCCACAGATATTTACGCCCCTTTTCATCACCAGGGACACTCAGTGTATCAAAAAGGGGGCTCATGTACTTTATGTCAAAAAATCCAGAGTCTTTGATTGCAAGGTACACTGACAAATGGGTGTCCCTGGTGATAAAAGGGGCGTAAATATCATTTCCCTAAAACAATTATAGAGAACTAAAACGGGTAAATTAGTGAATTTAGAAAAGGGGATTTTAAGAAGATATCATCTACTTGATTGAGAAATCTGAAAGGGGTAGAGTGGAAACCACTGGTACTAGTAAACGTTCTAACAGTGGGTGAAGAATAATGGATATTAGAAAAGGCTAATTAAATTTTGGGGTATTGGTATATGTTAAGGGTGATAACTAGTTTTGGGTGGATGGAAAACAATCTTGGAATTTTGCAATATATGAAAGCAAAAGATTTCAATTTTATAAACTCGCTTTAAACAACCAAATAGATGATAGAAGGAGAATTAATTTGCAAGATTGATTTCCAGAATGTGTAGTCCAATGGAATATTTTAAAGAAATGAATAAAGAGCGAGAGAAATAGGTACTGCAAAAATTAGACAGCAGCAGTTTGATGAAGAAGAAATCTATATTTAGGTGATAGAAGAAGCTACCTAAGCTGAAATAAACAAATGGTAAACCGTAAACGTATGATTTCCCAATCAAAAAATAAATATTTTATTCCATTAATCATAGGAAATTGAACAAATTTCAACTAGATATATGTCTATTTATGAAGATTAAAATATGTAGACAACAATAAGAAGCAATAATTAGAGAAAATAGGAGTTCAATTAAACAAATTTAAATCTACAAAACCACATTTTTCGTGTTTTCCTTGGGTTTCATGTGTGTTTTTTTTATCATTTTTGGTTTCCTAAGATGTTTCTCATTTGATTTTCTATTGTTTTCTCGTTTCTCGTTCCCTTTTTTTTTCATGAGTTTCCCATTTTCGTTTCATGTTTCATTTCACAAATTTGTTTCCCACCCTAGTAACTATGGGTAAACGTATGATTTCCCAATCAATAAATAAATATTTTATTCCATTAATCACAGGAAATTGAACAATTTTCAACAAAATATATGTCTATTTATGAAGATTAAAATATGTAGACAACAATAGGAGGCGAAAATTAGAGAAAAGAGGAGTTCAATCCTTCCTCGTTGAAGCAGTTGGTTTAGTTGCTGGATCGGCGAAACTACTCCCCGACTCATGACGATTGCTTTGTGCCAGTGAAAGATAGGTGTTGTTGGGTCGTGTGACACTGATTGAAGGCCGTGGGATGACATCTAGTTCCTTCCCTGGGATTTAAAAGCCGAAAATACTGAAAAAGATAGAAAATAATTGCATGAAGAGAGAAGAGAAAGCTTGTTGATGTGGTTCTCATGTGAGAATGTTGCGTGCCTTTGGAGGCTTCTAGGTGATGGTATTTATTGAGGGGAAGGGAAAGAAAAGAGACGATAGGGTGAATCGATCAAGGGGATTTTGGTGCTTTTTTCGGAAAACCAAGTTGTAGACATAGGATTTGATACAAATAAGGAAGGTTTAGGTTAGGGTTTTGCGCTTTTGATTTGATTTTGCTATTTTAGGAAAGGATTTTAGGGTTTTTCTAGAAGAACCATAATTTGGAAAAAGGGTTCGTTTGGAAAGTAGAAGAAGAAATCTATTTAGGGTTCAATGACACTCTTTTGTAAATTCCCAAGGTTTCTAGGGTTTTTATACGCTTAAAAGGAGAGTGGAAAGGGTAGTAAATTTAGGAAAAATAATGGCTCTTGATTTACGAATTTTTTTTATGAAAATATGTTCTTACATTTGACCATCTTTGTCACTTGTTGTGTATGATAAGTGGCAAAGAAATGAATATAATAAAATGGAGTTCCTAGTATTGGGTTTGATGTATAGGATTGTGGAGATCGAGGCTAAGGGGATTCGTCCTCGCACTCCCTCGAGGCTCCGTGTGGCTCTCAAATAGTGCTCTCATAGTATGAGTAGGATGCATTTGGACGCTTATAAGTTGCCCCTCTTAGGTGCCCCATGTGAAGCAAGGTAGCCAAGAAGATAGGCACGAAGGGTGAAAAAGAGTCGGATAGAGATAAAAGGAGGGAAATACATCCTTGGGTTGAAAAAGGTAGGAATAAAACCTGGGATAGAAATAGAGTAGAACAATTGGAAAATAAGACTTGCGGCAGCAACATACATCAACACCTGTATAGTCTTCATGGTGATATAACAAGGGAGATATGTGAGAATAGCTATAAAATCTATCCCTAGCTATCGGACTTGCCAAACATGCGATTGATGCAATTTTAGAAAACGATGTAGGTGAAAGCAAAATTACCAAGGTGAAAATAAGAATGTTGTAATGTGGTAGCAAAGCGAGGAGCATGGTGTCTTTGTACATAAGAAAAGGTGGGTTGCCCAAGTGAAAAACGAGTTGCATGCTAAAAAGAAGTGCATTGATGGATGACTTTGAAAATATGATCTTACTTATCCGAAACAATCTAGTAGTTAAGGTCATGCCATACCATATCGAGGGATATAGGGGTGTGCCGTATGGTCACACAATACCGTAGCATGGTAGTTTAGAATAATTTTGAACTGTAAGTAGGGATTTAAAGACCCTTGAACTGTTTTATCGAGACAATGTAGTAGTTTAACTACACTAACCTATTCCATAGCCTCATATCTGAAAACATGATCCGACATCCACCAATTAAACCTAACGCACCAAAGGATTTTATGGTTTTTTATAAGAAATGTGATTTGGGATGACTCATGTGATATGGTAGATGCATATCTAATGAGTGAAAGAGAAAGTGATGAAAAAAAATGGATATGACTGTGGAAGATGTGTCTCCTGGCCTCATGGTGGTTCTTGTGGAAAGAGAGGAATGCTTGTATCTTTGAAGGGAAGGCTAGATCTCCGTATTGCATTTATATTTAGTTGATAGCTGCGGTCATATCCTGGGCTCGAAGCCTTCCTCTGTTTCGTTTTGTTTCAGCTTTCGACCTCTGGGAAGGATGGTCAATCATATGCTTGGAATCGGCTACCAAAGTGAAAATCCTCCCCTCCTGGATTCCTCTTCCTCCGGGGTCCCTGAAGCTTAACTTTGACGGATCATCTATCGGCAATCCAGGAGTGGCAGGAGTAGGGGGGTTATGTAGAAACCACAAAGGGGAAGTCCTCTGGGCCTACTCGGGGCCTATCGGAGTGGCAGACTCAAATGAGGCAGAGGTCCAAGCCGTTCATAGCGGGCTTCTTTCAATGCCTAGTCTGGAGTGCGCCAAAATTATCGTCGAAGGGGATTCCTTAAATGTTATTCGCTGGCTTTCGGGCGCCGCTTCTCCCCCCTGGCGATTTTTGCCTTTCTTAGAGGAAATAGAGGACAGAGCTAAGGGCTCCTCAATACTTTTTCGCCATGTCAGGAGATCAGCCAATGCGGAAGCAGACACCCTTGCCAAGAAAGGAGTCTTTCGGGCCGCGTTTGAGTGCTTTGACTATCTACCTCCTTGAATTATTGTACTGCTATCTTTGTATTATCTTTGTTCCTTCAGGACCACCTCGGTTCTGTTTTTACATATATATATATATATATATATATATATATATATTCTATTGCCCTTTTCAAAAAAAAAAATGTTTTGTCTGTTTAGGTCGATCAAAATGTGTTGTTTGTTCAGCTTTGGCATTCGCGCGACAAGCACGCTTTGCCGAAGAGGGGCATCTGTAGACACCTCATTTTGACCGAACCCCAAATAACTTGGTTCAATTAGAAATCCTATTATATTAATATTTTAGAGTCCCAAATTGTGCCTTAAAGTAGTTTAGGATCCCAAGTAGGTCCCATTAAAATTTTGTTTAAATCCGTTGAGAATTGCCAAATAAGACGAGCCGAGTTAGAAGTGCAAAAGGGGAGTGAAATATCTTGTAAGCCAGCCAGTTTTTGGACTAGAGCCGAAGGGAGGTGCATTATCCCTGTCATGTCGCCCATGAAAAGTTTTACGTGAAACTATCCATTTTTTTAGTTAAAATACAAAATATACATAAAAGGGGGTGTCTTGTAAACTTAAGAGGGTGATAAATTTTCTCAATCTCTATAAATAAAGATCAAAGGCTCTAATTTGGGGATCCCTCTTCTAATTCTAGGGTTTGTGCTTAAGAGAGAGAGAGATTTCTAGAGAGAGAAAAAGAAGATTCTAGAGAGAAAGTGAGGAAAAGAGAGAAAAGAAGAAAAAGAGCTAGTAAGGGAAGAAATCAAAGGAGAAGTTCAAGGTTGATGGAATTCACATCAAAAGATAGAGTTTTTTGGTTTTTTTGCATCAAATGTTAGTAGATTTTGAGTTTTCTTTAAAAATCTAGCTAAAAATAGAAAATCTAAGTGAAAAATGCCTAAAAATAGTTAGATCTAGCAACCTAGGGTTAAAATCTATCAAAATATGTTTAAAAACATGTCCAATATAAATATCTAAAGCAATTCACCTCAGATTTTGAGTACTAGTTGAATTTCGATGTGAAAATGGAAAAACGAAGCGTTGTCCAGCCTCATTTTTGTCATTTTTCATCAATTTTCGGTCAGAATTCATGAAAATTTTACGTGTGAAGGTGTAGATCTTGTTGAGGTCTTCGATTTGGAATATGATGGCCCAAAATTGGCCAAGAACTGAAGAAGTTATGCCAATTTTAAGATTTCAGCTGAAAATTTAGGTTAAAATGGTGAATTCTTGGATGATTTTTGTGAAAATCTTTAGATCTGATGTGTTAGGTTTTGGAATTAAAAAATATATGTGTTAATATGTGTGTGATGTGAATATCTAGTGAAATTCATGATAGATCTAGGGTTTAACTGTGAAATGCTCTTGTAAAATGTTGAAAAACTTCAAAAATACTTGCTGTCCAGATTTGTATTTGTGCTTTTTTGCTAAGTTTTGGTTTTAATTCGCAAAAGTGATACACATAAAAATTGTAGAGCTTTTCAAGATCTTCGATTTGGTGTATCATAGCTCTAATTTGGCTAAAGGATGTGAGAGTTATGCTCTTTTTAAGTTTTAGCCATTCAATGTGTTAATTTTTTCAAGTTTTTTGAAAATTTATAACGTCAAGTAACTTCCGGACCACTTCTGGCCTGATCTGGCTGGAGCCGCGTAATATAAAGTTGTTTCTTGAATGATTTTCTAAAACTTTGTCCTTGAGAAAATTTTCCAGAAATGATGTTTTGAGTGTCAAAACTGAGCGTGAACTTTTAGCTGAAACACTAATGTGCTTTTAATGACGATGAGCCGGAAATGGCCGTTTTTCGGCTACTTTCGGCCGGAACCATATGAAGTGGTCAACTGAGAGAATGTCACTCATGCTGAGATCTACAATTTTGATTTTGAGGATTTTTTATGGTTTTGATGTTGAGGGGTCCGAAATTCAATTCAAAGTTGCATTTTTCACACTATATGGCATAACTGTGCAATTTCTTGAAAATCATGGATAATATGAGCTTTAATCATTTTTAGTGGTTACTTTTTTATGTTTTGAGCTTGGTAGCAAGTCATGAATCATCTTTTTTTTATGTTTTCCATAATTTACTTATCATTTTGGGTCATTTTCGTAAAAATTGCATCTTTAGTTGTGATTTTGCCTTTTATTGCTTTTCAATGATATTTTGGGCTAAAATCATTGTTAACGCATATAGTTGGATATGATGAGCATGCTAACAAGTTTTAAATCGTATATTGAATGATTTCCATTAATTGTTTGGCATTTTTACCCTTTTTTGTGAAAATTGCATATTTGGTGGAAATTTTGCCTTTTCTTCCTTTTTGAGGTTGTTTTGAGCTTAGATCAATTCAAATGGATGCTTTTGATTATGTTGAGCATGCTAGCAAATCACAAATCATATATTGATCAATTTTCATGATTTACTTTGTATTTTAGAACCTTATTTGTGAAAATTGCAAGTTGTGTAAAGTGTTTCAAAATTTTTTTTTATGCTAAATGAATGGAACCGGTGCTACATGTCAACCTAGATATCTTAACTTTTAGAATCACTTCCAAGTCATGTCTAGAGCTTCCAAATTCCATGAGTCTAATTTTAGGAAACACACTTTGTCTCATTAGAGTGTTTTCCTTTTTATGAGACATGTTTTGTCTCAATAGTTAGTTTTCCATTTTAGAAGACAAACATTGGTCTCATAGAGAGTTTATCCTTAGGGGACTTGCTTATTCCAAGTAACACTCCCCTCTTTTATTTAGTAGACTTTCTTAGTCTTTTAGATACCCTTAGAACTTAGTTTCTTCATTACAAGGGCGATGAAGGCGTTAGCCCAAGCCCATTCTTAGAGGGACCTACCGGATTATGGTAGTACCCTCTGTTATTCTTTTCTCTTCTTTAAGTAAAGATTTTATAGCCTTTTAGGTACCTTTGGATATTAGAACCTTCTTTCATTGCAAGGGCAATGAAAGAGTCATCTAGAGCCCTCATTAGGAGACATCCTTTGTCTCATTAGGCAGTTCTCCTTTGGAAACAAGCCTTGTCGTTTTGAACTCATCCCTTAGGGAGTCTGCTTTAGTAGAGAGTTTACATATAGGAGATATGCTTGCCTGATTAATAGAGCCCTCTCTAATTTGTACCACAACTTGTACCCCTACTAGTTGGAGACCAACTTAGTCTATTAGTTGCATTAGCCTTACTTATTCATTGTTAGGGCAATGATAAGGATGCTTAGAGCCCCATAGGAGACATGCCTTGTCTCATTAGAATTAAATGATTCCCCCATTGGAGACAGGCTTCGTCTTATTTCTCTTATTTATCTCCTCTTCTGTGAGAGTCAGACTTTGACTTATTCACCCCCATTTTGGTAGCGTTATTAGCGAGCCTTTGACTTATTTGCCCCTTCTTTTATAGAGTTGTGAAATATGCTTTAGCTTATTTGCACCTCTTCCTTAGTGTTATCAGTTAGGAGTTTATCTTTTAGTGTGGTTACTACTCCCCTTTATTAGAGACTAACTCAGTCTTACTAGAGCTTTACATGCTTGGGATCTTAGATCATTTTCATATCTTTGGAAAGCTAATTTTCTTGTTTTAGGACCGTACTATTTGATTCTCTTTAAGGCATTAGTTTACTTGTTGTAAATCATTTCACTTTGATCCTCGTTACTTGTTAGGGGTTTCCCATTTAGCTTTAGGGCTTTGCCCTAGTTTGTTGATTTTGTTTGCGTGTTCCCTTTAAGGGTGAAAACATTTAAAAGTCTAAAAATATTGAAACATTTAAAAATAAAAATAAAAACACTGGAAAACTTAAAAACACCAAAAATATTTGAAAGCTTGAAACTCAAAAAACATTTGGAAATTTGAAAAGCTATAAAAAATATTTGAAGTGTTAAGTTTTAAGAGTAGTTAGGAAAGTTTGTTTTCGAACTACGCTGGCTTGATCCTCTTCCACAAGGTACGTAGGCAACTTGGGATCCTCATCCCAAGTTCAATCAAACTTTTTAAAATAAACATTTAAAACTTTGTAAATAAACCATTTAAACCTTTTAAAAATACAAAAATATTTCAAAGCTTTCTCGATAAACATTGTTTTCAAAAAGCTCTTCATCTAGAGTTAGGAGTTTGTCTTAGATAGAGTGTTTTGGTTATTTTGTGTTTGTGTTAGAGTTAGGAGTTTGTCCTAGCTAGGAGTCTGTTACGCCTCTGTCCGGTCACTTGGCGATCTACATCGCCGACTGATGACTAGAATATGATGCGTTAATCTGCCCATTATTTTCCTTAGGATATACAGCTTAGTTACACACAGGTTGTAGGGCCCACTTACATTAGCGTAGGGATAAAAACTTACATTTAGTTAGGGCATATAGGCAGTCCTAAAATTTACAATCCACTTAAATTTGAATATCGCTCAAGAAGCTTTAAAAACCAGTCCGGTCTTTTAGGATTGAGTCTAGTTTAGTGGTCTAGATATTTTAGGCATCATAGTTTAGAATATGTGCGAAGAACTACGTTGCCTTGGTTCTCGTGGAGGCGAGGGTACGTAGGCAGCTTCGGATGAACATCAGACCATCTGAAGAATCGGACGAAAACGTTTAGAGTTTTAGGGTTTGTTGTGTTGTGTCATGTGTGGTATCGAGTCATGTTGTATATTTTGTTGTGTTTTCTTACTTTCCTTGTATAGACCTTATATCTTTAGTTGTAGCATGCATGTGTTTGCCGACCAGAACTTAGACACCAATTAGGCATGACACTCATAACTTTGCTATGCATAGGTGACACTTCTTTTATTTATTTTGTATGTGCTTATTATCCTCGGATCATGAATGTTTAGGTAGACGTTCGCTCGGGGATATTTGTTCCCATTTCACTTGATTTTCGCCCAAAACTCTTCAAAGCTAATAAATAAATGGCATAAGAGACCAAGTGCTTGCACTCGGACGGATTGAGATGCTCTTTGGACCTTCCTCATCCGTAATCAGGCACGGACCCATATATTTCTGGTTATCCATTGCAGAGAGGATTTGTTTTTGGGGTTCCATGGCCTATCCATGGATGACGACTCTGAGTTATTTTAGGTACGCCTTTGTTTCGAGCCCTGGCTCCGGATCAAGAGGTATTTGTTTCATTTATCGCCACTCGTGCTATGCTGTGAGGGTGACACTTGTTTTGAGAGTTTTTTGGTAGAGCTCTCCTTCATGTGGATGATCCAAATGACCGACGGGGGACTCGTTTCTCTCGCCGCCTCCTCTGGATCGGGGTCCACAGATGTTCATATTATTTAGGCTAGTGTAGGACACTAGGGTAGTTTATTTTCATATTACATCAGAAGTAATGAAGAAAGAAAATCGCTCTTGAGGTGGTCAATTGAAGAATCAAAGAGAACTTGGACATAACGATGCTTCAAGAAGGCTATAGATGAAAGCGGGCCTCAATTCTATCTATTCAATGGAGGCGGACACATTCTTTATGATTTTTTATGATATAAAATATTTCATATGATGAAGTATATCAGTACCAATACCTTTAAAAAATTGCCTTGAGGTTGATGGATTTTTTCTATTGCTAATAGCAATAGTTGCCCAAATTTAACCCTTAATTTTGGTAATATGGAATAATGGGGATTAACTAACTCTAAAATAGTTAGATAATTCTAAAATACATAGCGGGAGAATCCCTATAAATCCAAGATGCCAAAATTAAGCTTATGGATGTGGTTGTTTTACTTTTCGTGATTTTGTTGCGTGATGGATGTGTGGACCCCGATCCGAGGATGATGAGGAAACGAGTCCCTACATCCTCAAAGATCTCCACATGAAAGAGAGCTCTACCAAGGAACTCTCGAAACAGATGCCACCCTCATAGCATAGCACGAGTGACGATATAAAAAGAAAGAGATATCTCTTGATCCGGAGCCAAGGCTCGAAACTAAGACGTACCTAAAATAACTCAGAGTCGCCATCCATGGATAGGCCATGGAACCCCAAAACAAATCCTCTGTGCAATGGATAACCAGAAATATATATGGGCTCATGCCTGATTACGAATGGAGAAGGTCCGAAGAGCACCCCCATTCGTCCGAGTGCAAGCACTTGGTCTCTTATGCCATTTATTATTAAATCCAAAGAGTTTTGGACAAAATCATGTCAAATGAGAACAAATATCCCTGAGTGGACGTCTACCTAATCATGCATGACTCAGGGATGAAATAATAAACACATACAAAATAAAATAAAAGATGTGTCACCGAAGCACAGCTAGGTTATGAGTGAAATTCCTAACTGGTGTCTAATTTCTGGTGAACAAACCATGCATACTACAGCTAAAGGTATATGGTCTGCACAGAAACATAAGAAAACACAAACGCAACATGACAAAACAACAAATCCTAGGACTCTAAACGATTTAACCCGAGTCCTTGGATGGTCTGATGTTTATCCAAAGAAGCCTACGTATCCCCGCCTCCCCAAGAATCAGAGTCACATAGTTCTTCGCACCTATTCTAAACTATGATGCCTAAGACATCTAGACATCTATCCTAGACTCGATCTAAGAGACCGGACTAGTTATTAAAGCTTCTTGTGTGATTATTTAAATTCCAATAGATTGTGGATTTTAGGACACCCTATATGCCCCAACTAAATGCAGGTTAGTCCTAAGCTAATGCAGGTGGTTCCTACAACCTATGTGTAACTAGACTGTGTTTCCTAAGAAAAACAAAGGGCGGACTAACGCATCCTATTCTAGTCATCAGTCGGCGATGCGGATCGCCAACTAACTGGACGGAGGCGTTCCTATAACTCTAAGACAAACTCCTAACTCTAAAACAAGCACACAACAAATAAAAAATACAACAAGGACGAACCCCTAACTCTAAAAAAAACTCTCTACCTAGGACAAAGTCCTAACTCTAAAGGAATATCTTTTCAAAAAAACAAATTTCTAGAAGATTTTTATATTTTTTAAAAGGTTTAAAAGATTTATTTACAAAGTTTGGCTGGACCTGGGATAATGATCCCAAGCTGCACTACGTACCTCATGGAAGAGGATCAAGCCAACGTAGTTAGAAACGAACTCTCCTAACTACCACTAAAACTTTTTTTTCAATTTTTTAATGCTTTTGACTTTTTAAGTTTCTGGTTTTTAAATATTTTTGATGTTTTAAATTTCTAAAGTTTTTGAGTTTTCAAATATTCCAATATTTTTTTTACATTTTAAAGCTTTTCCAATGTTTTTGAGATTTTTAAATGTTTTAATGATTTTAAGATTTTAAAGCTTTTACAATGTTTTTGAGATTTTTAAATGTTTTAATGATTTTAAGATTCCAAATGCTTTCACCCTTTTGGTCAAAGACCTAAGGGAACACAAAGCAACACCCTATGGCCAAACCCTAGGGCTAACAGGGGAAACCCCTAAACCGGGTAAACTAATGTCAAAGATAAGGAAAATGATCTAAAATCCCAAAAGGTAAAGCTCCAATGAGACTGTGCTAGTCTCTAAAGAAGAGAAACGACGACAACACTAAGGAGAAACTCCTAACTAAACATACTAAAGAAAGGGGGGAAAATGAGTCAAAGACTCTCTAATACCGCTATCAAAGGATGAATGAGTCAAATACTCTCTAATAACATCACTTAAAGGACGAATGAGTCAAAGACTCTCTAATAAGGACCAAAAGGGAAACGAGTCAAAGACTCGCTCCAAGAAAAGGGGGAACTCTAACATGAGGCTAGGTAAGCCTCCTAAAGGGGAAATTCTCTAAATGAGACAAGGCTTGTCTTCAAATAGGGGCTCCATAAATGAGGCAAGGCATGCCTCCTATGAGTAAAACTCTCTATCAAACTAAAACACTCCCTTGGGGATAGGTTCTAAACGACAAGGCTTGTTTCCAAGGAAAAAATGCCTTAATGAGACATAATGCGTCTCCTAAATAGGGGCTCTAGATAACTCTTTCATTGACCTTGCAATGAGGGAAAACTAATATCTAAAGGTGTCTAAAAGACTAAGTAAATCTACTAACTAAAGAGGGGAGTGCTACTCAGACCGAGCACGTCCCCTAAGGATGGGCTTGGGCTAACACCTTCATCGCCCTTACCTATTTAAGCTACTGTTTCTGCTCTTTAAATCCACTCGAAAATTAAACTCAAAACCATGCACAATGCTACACTATATTGACAAGCTTCTTATACAAAAGATTATCCAACCATACCCAACAGTACCCAATGCCATTCAGTAAAAATACCAATTCTTCCTCAATGTTGTACCCATTTATTCTCAATAGATATAATACAAAACATCTATGAGCCAAGCGTCTCCACAACCAACCTTATTATTTTCTTATTTTTATGAAAGTTGTTCTAGCAGGTTAACTAACAAAAGATAAGATAAGACAAATCCATCTCAGTACTAAAACAATGGCTGTGAATATGTCAACTACCTCTGATGACTTATAAGCTACAATTGCAGGCCAAAATTTGAGCACAAACCAATGTACTGGACCTACTAAATCAGATGAACCTTGTCAAACCACTAGGTAATCCCAAAATTGCTATTTTGCATAAACCAGGAACTCACAAAAACAACTACAAAACCAGATTGAACATTGATTCTATAATGCCTAAAAACTAATCAAAAAGAAAATGAGAAGAATACTGATTTGCAACTAGCAAACAAAGTGCTAAATTTCCGGTTTCATGTATAAAAATCAGAACTGAGATATTCAAATTATGATTATCATTGAGGAATCATAGGATTATAACCTTAATTGAATGACAACTATAATAGATTCAAGTTAACAAATCTGTTGTAGAACCAATACATCATACAAAATTTGCTACAAACATAGAAAAGAAAAGAAATATACTGAGTTTTCTGAAACATTTGAATCATCAATCAATGAAATAAAATGACATGGTGATGCCAATGTTAGTAATCTAAGAAATGAATAAAAAAATGACAACTCCTAGAGCCTACAGACATAATATTACCTCAACCACATCCTTTATTACCACCACTTATCCTATTTTACAAGCAGCCTTCATATGTGATAGTCAACACATTGTAATAAAGACTCCAATTCTAATAAAATATCTTAGATCATTAACCTCCTCACCAGCATGCACATTTATTAACAAACTGTTACAGACGAATGAAAAGTAGAGTAAACTTATGTAACTACATTATCAAATGCATGTAGCTGTCGAAAATACAGAGGAACAAAAAAAAGATATTCACTGTGTACTCAAGACATTATAAAATCCAATCATACAATCACATCTGTTATCCAATTTTAATATCCATGACTCCTTCGCTTCATTGTTTTTTACAACAGAAGATTCAGTTTGATTCAAAAAATGGGTTTGTGAAGTGGAGATGGAGGTGATGATGGAATGATGGTAAAGATGACAACAATGGGGCAGCAAACCCTCTTAGTTGAGTTCAATGCCCCTTCTCCTCTAATAGGGCTATCACAAACATTCCAAGAAACATTTAATATGTTCACTGAGCTTAAGATGCAATGAAATCTGTCCTATAGAGTAAACTGAACACACTGACAGCAGCAAAAATAGACAACCGTGCAGGCTATATACCAACTGATTTCAGGCTTTAAAATAGCTGATTTCAAGTTACACAAATTGATTTCAGGTTGTTCCATTCGCAACATTTGTTTTTTTTTTTTTTTTTAAATCTGTCCAGTCAATAGATTTATTACTCCAAAACAGAGTTACAAATCTGCCATCTGTAATTATTTCTCAAGGCCATAAAATTTGAGTCCAAAGCTATAGTGGGTGCTCTCATGATCATGATAATGAAGGCTAGAAAACCTTAAATATATCTTTCTCACCACAACCAACTTCCTATGAACAACAAAGAAATAGTTATTGTCACAGGTACGCGATCCTAAGAACAATTAAAGAAGTACAATTAGCATGACAATACCCACATCAACAGCATGTACAGCCCTTTTTAACAAATACAACTGAGCATACTTTAAATTTTTATACGCAAATATAGCTGGACATGCTCTGAACCCCATGAACAAATACAACAGAACATTTTCTGAAATTTTTATGTACACTCATGCACTGTACCTTTTACAAGACAATGCAAGAGGGTATCTAAACAACATTCTTGCAGACGACTAGACCTTTGAACCATCCAATGAAGCATACCTAAACTACTAGTGATCAAATGAGTGCTTTAGCTGAATCTCTTGCAAATTTTATCACAAGCAATCATCATATTAATTTCAATCTATCTCTTCAGACTACTAAAGTGTCACCAATATGAACAGAAAAAAAAAATACTTTTCTCTTTTTTTTGGAACCTCACCTTGAAACACAGAATTGACACAACACTAGCATATCTAATATCCATGACATTATAAGAAAGAGCATGGCATTCATTCATTAACACAACCACAAGGATCTTTTGATCAAAACATTTTAACCAAGAAATTAAGTCATGTCTGCTACAAAAAGATTCAGCTATGATTCAAATGATTATTAACATAAGAAAATAGTAATAACAAGTGCCCTCTACAAATCAACATAAAAAACTTAGACATAATAATTACTAGAGTATAATTCAAAAATCAACTCCATCAGATGACAAAAATCAAAGGCATATCACTCAAATCAGCTATCATGCCATTATAGATGTAATTTTAAGAAGAAAAATCCATCAGATCTAGAAATTATGCAAGGGAATGATAAAGATTTATACCTTTTACAGACGAATTTCTACCTTCTTCTCAAAATCGATGAACATTCCTTTACAATTTCTGAAAATTGAACCAAATAACAGAGATTCAAGGCTTTCAAAACTAGATCCTCTTTTCTTCGAGCTTTTCTTCCTCTTTGTCGCAAGAGGTGAAAAATCCTTCCTAATAAATCTCAGATCCATAGATCATGGGAAAATTTTGGTGTAAAATCAAATAGATCTCCATAGAATTTATAATAAGATAAGAGCAGAGATCTGAGATCTGCTATGAAAAACCCAATAGCTTGAATCGAATGGAAAATGGGATCCACACAAACTGGAATTGAACCATACCTGATCGGAGTTAGGGTTTATAGGTATTAAAAAAAAAATATAGATCTGAAGTTTCGGATCTCAGTTTAAGGTTTCAAATAGATAGAAAATGAAAGGAAACAAAGTTGTGTGATGAGATTTAGGGCTTGAGGTTGGGGAAATGACACAAGAAATACTAAGAAATAAGGTGAATATATGTAGGATACACATAATCAAAGGGAAAGATCATCGGCAGGAGATCCAGCAAGCTTGCCAGAGAAGATGATGGAACGAGCAAGGGTTGGAAGAACTTGGGATTGTTCTCTTCTCAGATCTCTCTCTCTCTCTCTCTCTCTCTCTCTCTCTCTCTCTCTCTGTTTTTTCAAAAAATCAAGAATCCCTCTGATTTTCACTGTGATTTTTGTATATACCCAAAATGATATCACCACTATTGGTACTCCACCAACTGCTGAGCGCACCAAAATTGACGGGCGCACAAATATGCTGCTATAAAAACAGTCTGATTCACCCCCCCTTTTTATATATAAATGATATATTTACCTCTTTTTTTCCCGCGGACAACCCGCCTTTCTGGTTTGCACCACGCTCACTATCCTGGTTCATTGGCTAGGTGAACGTGCTCAGATCTTGACGAAATTTTGCAGGGACCCCGGTAGGACCCTAACCTAGCTTAGGATGAAGTTTGGGGTCCTAATTCACTGACTTTGTGAGGTTTTGTGCAAACAATGCGAACATGGGTCCGGTAAAAATGGGGTGTCTACAGGATGATTGCATTTTCCTTTTGTTATGTATGTATTTCCATTGGATGATTTGTTTTAGATGCATGCATATGAATAAGTTTTTCCCACTTAAAATAAACCCTCTTTATAAATATTTAGTTGCAAATGGGGATTTAAATCAAAGGGATTAATCTCCATGGCCTTCCATAGGCATCTATTGGTCGGCTAGTTTAGAGAACAAGACGGTCATATACCAAAGCAGAAGCCGATCATAATTTTCTATCTAGAGTAACTAATAGATTCCTATATGTATTTGCAAAATACATTAGTCATATGTCAAAGCAGAAGCTAGTATGTTTTGTAAAATCATTATGAGGCAGTGGGCGTTAGCTTAACCAAGCAAAGAGTGTTGATGCCCAAAGGTTAGATACACTGCGATGCTTGGAGGCCAAAATCAAATCGGAAATCATATTTGTAATACGATGGATTAGATGAATCCACTAATACTCAACAAAGTTGTTGTTGATGAGCATCCGATGCCTATTGGAGAAATCATGTTATTTCTCTTCGTTTATATGTTTGAGGGGCACATAAATGAGACAAACAATAGGCAGTACCATTACAGATCAAAAACCCAGATCTAATAGTTATATGTCATGATAAAATCTAAAATAGTTAGTCTTGCTAATTTTATGCCTCCTTTCCTTTGCATTAAATATAGCATCCTTCAATCCATTAGCTAGGATCCTTGAAGACAACAAACTTACTAGTCCAAACTATGTGGACGGGAAGAGGAACTTAACCTTAGTACTCACAACAACAAAAAAATTTTGGGTCTTGACTACTGAGGCACCTGAGTTGCCTAGTCCCGATGCTCCCCAGGATGTCAGGGACAAAGCCACAAAATGGCATGAAGATAATGAAATGGCTAAGTGCTATATCCTTGGGTTGATGTCGAACTAATTGCAACAACAACATGTCGGAATGGCTTCGGCCATGGATATTATGTACAATCTTAGGGAGATGTTTGGAGAACAAAATTGCAGTGCTAGACAAATAGCGATTAAGGGCCTAGTTTCTACTAAAATGGTGGAAGGAAACCCAGTTAGAGATCACAGGTTGAAGATGATGGGTTATCTAAATGAGCTCGAAATTTTAGGGGCCATGTTAGATGGTGAATCGCAAGTCGACATGGTGTTAGCATCCCTACCACCAGCATTCAATGACTTTGTCAAGAATTACCATATGAACAAACTGTCAATGACGTTGACAGAGTTGTTCAATCATCTTCAACCTATTGAGGTGCTTTAGAAAAAAAAAAGAAATCCTCTTTCTTAGTTGAAGCTAATGTAGTCTAACCTCCTAAACCGAAAGGCAAGGAAAAAGGAAAGGATAAATGCCATGGTTCTAAGAAAAATATTTCCAAAGTCAAGAATAAGAAAACTTTAAAGAAGAAGTCAATCAAGACCAATGATGCTTACTTCCATTGTAGAAAGGTTGACTGAGTGCGAACTCTACCTGCAGGTTGGAACGGATGCAATGGTTGTAGTTCAAGTTGTGGGTGATCTACTGCTAGCATTTTTAGGAGGATATTTACATTTAAGTAATTATCTTTATGTACCTTCCATTACAAGGAATTTGATTCAGTTTTTTTAAACTATTGATTGATGGTTATTCTACAAGTTTTAATAAAAGTAGTATTTTTATCAAACATGGTAATTCCTTGATCACAGAAGGTACATTAGTTGATGGATTATTTATAGTAAATGCCTTAAAAATGTAAGTAACATTGAGGATATTCCTATTCAGAATATCCCAAACCTCAAAAGGGCAAGAAATACAATTAATTCCACACATCTATGGCATTTTTTATTAGGTCATATGAACTTATATAGGATTACAAGATTGGTAAAAAATGGTCCATTGGATTCTATCCAAGTGGAACCTTTTCCAATTAGTGAACCATCTCTTCGAGGTAAAATGACCAAAATTCCCTTTAAGGGCAAGAGTGGAAGATTTCAAGATTTGTTGGAGCATCCGGCAAGACGAGGGCTAATATACTTCTTGACTTTTACGGATGCCCATTCAAGGTACGTATATTTGTACCTTATGCGACGTAAGTTTGAGACCTTTGAAAAGTTCCAAGAGTTCAAGAATGAGGTAAATAATCGGTTAAATAAAAGAATAAAGACTCTTCTCTCTGATTGAGGTGGAGAGTATCTCTCGGATGAGTTTAAGGATTACTTAAAGGAAAACAAAATCATCTCTCAATGGACCCCAGCTGCAACACCAGAATTGAATGGTGTTTCAGAACGTAGAAATAGGACTTTGTTGGACATGGTCCGGTCTATGATGAGTTTCGTAGAAGCACCTCTGTTTCTATGGGGATTTGCCTTAGAAACGATGCTCTATGTCTTAAATCGTGTCCCAACAAAATCAGTACCATCTACTCCATATGAGATATTGATAGGTCGAAAACCCTCATTGAATCATATGAGGGTATGGAGGTGTTCCGCACATGTTAAAAAGATAAGTGCTGATAAGTTAGAGACAAAAACCAAAATGTGTATTTTCATTGGATATCCTAAGGAAACAAAGGGTTATATATTCTGTAACCCAAGCAAGCAAAAATATTTTGTAAGCAAGAATGCGGTATTTTTGGAAGAAGAGTTCATCTAAGATACGGTCAAGAGGGACATGATTGCCTTGGAAAAGCAACCTGAAACTCAAATAGAAAGTGAAGAAAACATTGAGCAAGAACCCACTATACCTGTATAAACACTCTGACGTAGTAGAAGGGTGCTCACACAACATGATAGATTAGCCTACTTGGATGAAAAATATGATATGATTTCAGATGAAAATGATAATGATCCCCTTAACTACAAAGAAGCGATGTTAGACATCGATGCGGGAAAATGGATGGAAGCTATGAAATCTGAAATGGACTCTATATACACTAACGGAGTCTGGACTTTAGTTGATCCACCAGAGGGCATTAAGCCTATTGGATGCAAATGGATCTTCAAGAGGAAGAAAGGCCCTGACAGTAAGGTAGAGACCTACAAAGCACGGTTAGTGGTGAAGGGATATAGTCAAAAGGCTGGAATTGACTATGAGGAAACCTTCTCACTATTAGCCATGCTAAAGTCTATTATGATTCTATTAGCTAAACTATGACTACGAGATATGATAGATGGATGTCAAAACCGCTTTCTTGAATGGAAACATTCAAGAGGATATCTATATGATCCAGCCAGAAGATTTTGAAATTGCCGGAGAAGGAAGTCAAAAAGTGTGCAAGTTGCAAAGATCCATTTATGGATTAAAGCAAGCATCTCGTAGTTGGAATCTTCATTTTAATCAAGTAGTTAAAATTTTTGGCTATACTCAAAACGTAGATGAGGCTTGTGTTTATAAAATGGTCAGTGTGAGTGCTATGAAGGATTTGGGTGAAGCGTCTTATATCCTTGGCCTTAAATTGTTTAGAGCCCATAGGAATATGATTGTAAGCCCAATGGTTCCCACCTTGGCAATTCCCATCTTATTTTGATGATTCCAATACACAAGTGATTTATGATCACTAATGTGTTTGATTGTCTAAGTTGTAGATCATAATTGCTTAAAGACATCATTGCTTGGATTAAGGCCAAAGAAGCTCGCATTGGACCGCTTATGAAGGCCAAAGACATCGAAGATCCAAGACAAATGAAGACTGGATGAATCGCATTGAAGATCGAAGTCAATTTAGATTGTATAAAATCCAATCTTACTTTTAGATTTTAAGAGGCATAACTAAGGAAATAAACACACACCCAAAATTTATATGTGATTGTCTTTGTGGTGTTCCAACACCTTGGAACCCTCATAGCAATCCCAACTTGATGTTAAGTTGGAAGCCCAAAAACATGAAGTGAAAATCTGCTCTTCATAGGCTTCTCGGAACTCCGAGAGAAATTCTCGGAACTCCGAGAAATATTCTCGGAACTCCAAGAAATGGTCCAGTAGACTTTTTTTCATCTTCTGTTTGGATTCCCGGAACTCCGAGATTTTTTCTCGGAACTCCGAGAAATATTCTCGGAACTCCGAGAACAATGTAACGGTCATATTTTGAGCCGTTGGGAATTTTGCTGGAATTACCACAATGCCATTGAACGGTCATATTTTGGTTTTCCTATATATAAGGGCATTCTAAACTTCAAGACTATCAATCCTAACACTCTAAAAACCTTCTTGAACATCCATAGAGTGAATCAAACTTGTTTATGCCTCTCATCATCTAAAGATTAGGATTTGGATCATAGGCTCAATTTGTACATCTTCTACCATCTTGTAAACCCTTGTGAGGGATTGTTTTTGTTCTTTCTTTCTTTTCAAGAACTTATATTGGGCGAGTGTTCGGTGAAGCGTAGCCCACTCTCCGTGGTGAAGATCGCCACCAAGGTTAAAGGCGGTTGGAATTTGTAATCGGCACCGATCTTCGCCGAAGTTAAGAAGATCACATAGTGAAGCCATCAACGGGTTTGGTTGGTGGAGTGGAGTAGGCCTCACGTTTGGAGGACCGAACCACTTTAAATCTCGGGTGCAATCTCTCTTACTCTTGCTCTTTATTTTGCATTTGCACTTTAGATTTAACTTGCGTACTTGAATTTAATTGTTGATCTCTTAATTTCTAAAATTGGGTTTGAGTTTTCAAAAGAATTAAAACTTGTTATCAACCTAATTTCGCACTCCTCATAAGTTGCCGTACTCGGGACCACCCTTGGAATTTCACACTTGGACTATCACAAGAAGCTTACATAGATAAGATATTGGCCAAGTATCATATGACAGATTCCTGAAAAGGGTTAATAACTTTTAGGTATGGAATCAAGCTCTCTATGAAGATGTCTCCTAAGACAATTGAAGAGAAGGAAGAAATGAACAGGATTCCCTATGCTTTGGCAGTGGGAAGCTAGATGTATGCCATGTTGTGAATAAGGCCAGATATTTATTTCTCTGTAAGTGTGGTTAGTAGATCAAACCCAGGTCCAGAGCATTGGACGGCAGTTAAGCATATCTTTAAGTACATCAGAAGAACTGAATATTACTGTTTAGTATATGGAGGAGACAAATTAGTCGTTTCTAGATATACCGATGCAGATTTTCAGTCAGATGTAAACGACGTGAAATCCTCATCAGGTTTTATCTTCACCTTAGCTAATGGAGCAATTTCATGGAGAAGTTGCAAGCAAGACACCACGGCGGACTCCATGACTGAGGCCATCGCTGTGAGTGATGTGGCGAAGGAGGCGGCATGGCTTCAAAAGTTTATAGACGAACTTGGAGTCGTGTCCTCTGTTGAGAGACTTATTACGCTGTATTGAGATAACAACGGGGCGGTTGCTCAAGCAAAGGAACCAAGGTCTCATCAGAACTCAAAGTACGTCCTTCTGAAATATCATGTGAGACGAGAGATTATTGATAGAAGGGATGTGGCCATAGCTATAGTAGCTTCCGTGGACAACGTGGTAGATCCTTTGACCAAGTCCCTTAATCAAAAGGTATTTGACAAGCATCTGAGGGAATGTGTCTAAGATACCTGCATGACTGGCTTTGAGAGCAAGTGGGAGATTATTAGATTATATGCCCTGAAAAGTGAGTAGAATGACATTTATTAATTAATAAACATTTATTTCATGACATGAATGGGTAATTATATTAATGAATGTGTGTGATGTGCTTGTTAATTGACACATGTTCGTCCTTAGGTAGAAATGTCATGCTCAAAGGATTCACAGATCCAAGGGAGCCCATAACAGCTCGGTTCTATGCAAGCCTTAATAGTTCCTAGTTGGAAAAGAGACTGGACATCTCTTTCTGTATACATCTAGCACCAGTCTTGCCTACATGCACATGAGGTGACTTATCTCGGTCATCTGAGTAGTGGACCCTAAGCAAGAAGAGTGGGTGCGACGATTGGATCGCGCAACCGAACCGGATCAAATAAAGAACAACTTGTGGACAAGAAAGTATAAAGTTGTTATTCCAGACAAGACCCTTCACATGTCCTTAGACCTGAGGGATCTTATTGGTATGTCGGCCAGTTCTAGGGTCTTAGTCTATCTTATAGTGATTCTATTTTAGAGTCGCATTCGGATAGAGCTATATCATAGAGCAAACCCTCGAGACTAATAGTGATACTCAACAAGAGATTCTTCGCCCTAAAATTTAGGGATTGACATCTACAATTTTGTCAGAGCAGTAGGCCTATTAAAAAGCCTAGCCAGACGGATTTGATAAATGTTTATCGAAAAGTTTTATGAAACATTAAATTGTTTTCAAAACATTTTACAAATGCATTTGGAGGCTGAACACCGCTTAACCAAAATGGTAAACCAAGAGTGGGCCAAGGGGGTAAATGGTGTCCACCTCCCGTATGACTTAACTTAATAGATGTAGTTACGTAGAAAGGACTTGCACATACATGATGTGATTATGGGCAAGATGATCTGATGGTCTTCAGGGTTACGTCTCGATGGAGGCCACTGGCCTAATGCGAGTGTAGTTTAACGACAGAGCGAGATGGCAGTGGAGACGACCATAGGATTCTGCATAATTGACCGTCGGATCCCTGTGACGATCCAACTCATTACTCGAATGACCCGATAACATCTAAACAAATCGGGGTTCCGCATTTTATGTAATTGCACGGACGGATATGATCCGTTAGATTAATGTGGATATTAATTAAGTATATATATATATGTATGTTGATATATGTGTATATACATGTCTTTATTAAGTAAGTAACAAGAGACAGTTAGAGAATTTTTTGAAGACAAATTAGCCAAGGGGGTAAATGGTGTCCACCTCCCGTATGACTTAACTTAATAGATGTAGTTACGTAGAAAGGACTTGCACATACATGATGTGATTATGGGCAAGATGATCTGACGGTCTTCAGGGTTACGTCTTGATGGAGGCCACTGGCCTAATGCGAGTGTAGTTTAACGACAGAGCGAGATGGCAGTGGAGACGACCATAGGATTCTGCAGAATTGACCGTCGGATCCCTGTGACGATCCAACTCATTACTCGAATGACCCGATAACGTCTAAACAAATCGGGGTTCCGCATTTTATGTAATTGCACGGACGGATATGATCCGTTAGATTAATGTGGATATTAATTAAGTATATATATATATGTATGTTGATATATGTGTATATACATGTCTTTATTAAGTAAGTAACAAGAGACAGTTAGAGAATTTTTTGAAGACAAATTGGAGCCGAAATAACTCCCATTGGATGCGAGTTATTAATTAATTAAATTGTTAATTAGTTATTTAATTATTATACATTATTATGTTTTATTAATATGATTAATAATAAGCATAATAATGTGTAATCCAAATGAGGATAGTTATTACCAAACTGGGTTTGCAAAAGTTGCGGAATTGGAACGAAATTGGGAATTGGGATAGGACTACACATTTGGATATGGTTTGTGGAGCCCACCACACTCCTAAATCAGTTTGAGAGCTGGGGAAAAGAGTCCCAATTGCTCAAGGACTTTGAGTTGCACTCAAACTACTTGTTGGATAAGAATTGCTAAATTGTAGGATCTACAAAGCAAGCAATTTGTTTTCAACACCAATTCTTATGAGATAAGGCAACAAGGGCTGGAGAGAGACTTCATACACATTCTCCCATGTATCTTAGATAACCCCATATAGCCTAGGATATTTGGGAGAGTCCCAATGGCTCGAGGAGTCTCAATTCAAGTTGGTTTCTCAATTGGAAAGGAATTAGGAGAGAGAAACAAGGATATATGAAACCAGAAATATTTTTTTTATAAATGAGAGAGAGCTGAACGAATTGTAATGTGAGGAATACTCCAAAATCCGTTCTCCCTCGCTTCCCCCCTTGGAAAATTGTTTTCCGTCTCTCTCTCTATCTCTCTTCCTATTGAAAAAATTTAAAGAGAAAGACTTCCAATCAATTTCTCTATTTTCTACAGCAAAGATACTGATTAGATCATACCTTAAAGAGGTGAATAAGAGTTATTCACATCCACAATAATCCGAGTAAAGAAAAAGAATCCATTGGTTCAACTTGCGAGCTTCGCGGCGTCAGAACGATCGCAACCGTTCAAGGAGTAGATCAAGCAGCGTGGTTTCTTGATTTCAATTTCAAAGAGGTATTTATTTATGTTTGATTAACATAATTAACTAATCTAGGCTCTAGGATCTTAGGCAATTGCAAGATCAAAAAGAAAAATTTAAAGTTCTATGTGATTTTTATTCTGCTGCGCACAACAATCTTGCCGGAAGGGGATAACCTTCCTTCAATTGTAAGATACACGGAGCTTTGCTGCACATAGGACAACGTGGAATGAAGTTCGAAGATTCATGAAGGTCAAGAAGAGAAGAAGAAGAGAAGATCACTTAAGTGAAATTAGATTCTAGGATCTCTCTTGATAAGATTGAATGGTTTTGGCACTTAGGGAGTCCCCTCGTTACCCTTAAATATGTCTAGGAAGAACACTCCCAAAGTAGGTTAAAAGTCCGCTAATATTTCCCCTCAGAAATGCAATTTAAAGTTTCCAGGGAAATCACGGACGTCCGGGATTTTGGCGGACGTCCGTCTGTATCCTGTCCGATCATTAAAAAACAACTGAGGCGATCACGGACGTCCGGGATATCCGCGGACGTTCATCTGTAAGTGGACTCAAAAATAAAAAATGGCTGAGCCAAAGCTGGACCTCCGTCTGAGATTTTATCTGAAAATAAAAATGGTCGAGCCGACGCCGAACGCCAGGGAAACCGGCGGACGTCTGTGACGGAACTAAGGACGCTTTTGATACTCAAACGACACTATTTTCCGGACGTCCAGACTTCATCCGCGATGCCCGTGAAAGCCTAAATAAGTACATATTAGGGTTTCTTTGAACTCAACTATATATACCCCTTGAAACCCTAGAATCATAACTTTTACATCTTTAAGCCTCCCTTGTCTATCTTTAATACTTTACCTACATTCCCTTTGCTCTTTGATTGAAAGAATATACATTTACTTCTCTCTAAGTGCCATTGCTTTTATTCTCTAGAGAGATTCAATAGGGATTTATGTATTGAGTGAGATAAGAGTTGCCTCACAAGCTTATACATTTGTAATAGCCTAAAAAAGAGGCAAAAGAGCTTTATATTTATTTTTCCTTTGTAAAGAAGGGTTGTGACCCTTAGAGAGTTTGAAGACTCGTTGATTGTAAAAGGAGGCCTTGGACCCAGCAGTGGTGTGGTGTCCAAAATAGTGAAGAAATCCAAGGACGACAACTTGGAAGAGTAGAGTAGGTCTTTGATAAGACCGAACCACTATAAATCTTGGTGTACTTGTGGTGTGCCTCTCACCTCTTCTGATTGCTCCTTGTGATTGGTAATATCATTAAACTCTTCTCTTTACATTTATAAAGTAACAAGGGTTTAAAATAGGCTTATGTAATAGTTGAAGAGGAGTGTTTCGCAAAAACAAGTTTTCTAAACAATTTTTTTATTATTATACCCAATTCACCCCCGTCTTGGGTTGCTTAGTTGAATTTCATGTTCACAACCTGTGTTGGAGATGGGCAGATGGGCAATAGCAGATGTCTATATTAATTGCATCCTGTGAAGCTATGGAGAAGCAAAATCCTCTGAATCAGGCGAATTTGATTCAAGTTCAGCAAAGGCAAGGTAAGAGAATGGAACCAGGGGTTGATCTTAAGAGCGGCGTTAATGGCAAGTTTGGGATCTTCGGTGGAGAACACCTTGACTTTTCTTTTTCTTTTTTTTTCTATAGATGTTGCTTCTCCTGATTTATTTTTTATTTCTCTACAAATTGGGTCGGGTTCGGTTGAGAAAAAACTAAGGTGGGCTGGCTTGGGTTAATCCTCTTCGGGTTGAGGTTTGGCTCTCGTCGGGTTATGGTTGGGCAAATGGTTTCTCGGGTTGGGTCCGGGTTGAGGCCAACCAATCCCGAGGTTCACCTCTAGGGTAGAAGACTCAGAACCAGACAATATTTACACAGTAGGGTCGGGGTGTGACAAAATGGTATCAGAGATGTACCTTTCACAGTATGATGTGCCAACGAGTACATTGGGCCCTTATAAGGGGAATGGATTGTAAGATCCACATCAAAACGGGAGAGAAAGTTCCTGGGCTATATATGACAAAATTTTAAATTCCTTTTTCTGTGTTTCTATTTTTTTTATACTTTTTTTGAACCAATGCCATATTAAACTCGATTTTTTCCTGTCCTTTTTTTGTTTTGCCATATCACAATAAAGTGAAGGGCCCCTCGGAAAATCCATTACCATGTTTTGATAATGAAACAAACTCACCTTGTCTTTTGATTGAACCAGCTGCCAAAGGCTATTACAATTCCCCAAAGAGAAATGATATATATTCACCCTCTTTTCTTAACTGGGCCACCGTTTCTAGTGTAAAAGGAGGTTGGCCTGGGGAAGCAAAAGGGGCGAATACCCCTTCCCAGAAAGCTCTCACCAAGTCACCAGCCAACTGAAAACAAAAGACAAGGTGGATCGTCTCATTATCAAAACAAGATAGTGCAAATGTCATTAGCTTTTCATTTCTTTACCATATTTGCTTCTTTTTTCCAAATTTGCTTTGTACGGTTGACGTTCATTTCCTTCATTAGTTACTTTAATCTCGGCCGTTGAAACAGCAACAGGTAGCTTGAATTGCAAGGTTGGTCGCTCTTCTTAAGTACCATGTTTTTGTCCAGGTGATTTTCATTTTTACCATGAAAATGCAGTGTCTGAAATACTCTGGTGCAGCTGTCCCCAACTTGAAAAGGGCGGCTATGAAGTCATGGGCCAATGTTCAAGACACTTTTCTTTCATAGGATGATCCCAGCCCTCCGATCTATAGAATTTTCATAATATCAGTTCCTCTATATCTGAGGGCTAGTATCATCCTATGGAGATGATTTTTTGGGCACAACTTATTTAAGTTGCGGCCCATCAAATGGACAGTTTGGATCATCCTATTCCTATGGTGTGGCCCACACAGTACTTTTTGAAAAATACTATACTCTATGGGCATACACTATATATAATCTTTATATGGTCTGTCCTCAGTGTGTCTTTTATTTTTCAAAAAGTACTGTGCGGACCACACCATAAGATTATCCAAACCGTCCATTTGATGGGCTGCAATGTAAATAGATTATTGCCCGAAAATCATTTCCATAGGATGATCAGATCCCTCCAATCTATAGAGTTTTCCATAATATGCAGTTCCTCTAGATCGGAGGGCTAGGAGCATCCTATCTAAATGATTTTTTCAGGCACAGGCTATTTACGTCGCGGCCCATCAAATGGACGGTTTGGATCATCCTATGGTGTGGCCCGCACAGTACTTTTTGAAAAATACTGGATCATTCTACTTTTGAAAACTCAGTTTTTGATTTTTTACTTTTGTTTTGGAATTTCTATATCATTCTACTTGATGGTTTTCTCTGGGTTCTTTCAACTTCTAATTATTTATTGTTTTTAATTTCTGGTTGATGTTTAAGGATATTTTTGAGAGAAATAGGGTGGCTTTGACAGTCTCATCTTCTATGGCAGCTCTTGGAGTTGTATGGGCTGGTGATTCTCATTTGGATTACCTCTCAGTTTCTGCTTAGATTCATCTGTGTCATATTCTGTAAGGATTTCTATTAGTTGTAATGTAAACATTTACATGTCAAGAAGCCATCTGAAATATGAACAGAACCCCGGTGCCAATTTTCTTTGTTAATTCGGCTAGAAAACTTATTGGCATGTCTCACTAAAGAAGATTTTTGTGGCCAAGACGGTTAAACAGTGACCATTTGATTGGGGACATCACTACAATTAAGTGTCGAAAGACAACTAAAAATAAAGCATTGTATGCTTTTAACATTATGATCAACTACATGGTTGAAAAACTCCCAACCTAGATTGGACCACATTTTCTGGTTTCTTTAATCCCAGGTCTTGGAAAAAAATTGTATTCAGAGATTCATTTGAATACCAGTCAAAAAAAAAAAAAAAACACCAAAAAAACTAGATTCAACAGAATTGGTTTTTGGCCTGATACAACAAAATACATTGACTAGATGGGGGTTCTGTTTGCATTTGGTAAAATGTTGCTGAGTGTTATTTTAAATGAATGTCCTCGACGGTTCTCCAATGTAGGATAAGATGCCATGTACTCAAGTGTAGAGTTTTTTATCTCATCTAAAATCATACTGCGATAGTTGCACCCTCGATAAGTCTTATGATATGCATCTATCAAAAGAAAAAAATGAGGGAAAAGAAATAGAGAAATCAAATGGCAATATAGAAAGAGAACCATCTTGCATGATTCCTTTATTTCTTTCTCTCCATCTCTGTTTTTATGTTATTAACCTTATGTGGTTAATATGACAGCTTCAAACCACTTTCTAATCACATAAATAACGTCACAGGTTACTCTTATCAATTCCTCCAGCAATATTCAAAAGTTGATAACAAGGTCGAGCCAAGTGAGGTAGCAGTGAGTGTTTATTTCGTTTTATATTTTTCAGACCAATTTTTTAAATGCTTTTGTGCCATCCTCGTTGCAAACACGGCTGCACTAACTCTACCAATAATATTGTGGTATAGTGTTTCAAATTTGCATCATTGTATTCTTCCTTGATTTCCTTATGTTTTACTCATAGTAGAAAAATACTATAGTTATGAACTTACAGTGGTCGAAGTTGCAGCAATTATTTAGTTTCATACATTTGTAATGTTGTGAACAGATGTTCTTATTTTTCTTAGCTCATAATTACATCTTAAAATTTAATGCAGATACATTCAATGTTATTAAAAGAGAAAAAGCCAGGGCAAATTCTTCCGTGAAATTTTCTTTGTATTTCAAACTAAATGGATGAAAAATAAAAATGTCAAAAAGAATCGGAAAAATAAAGGAAATCTCCCAGTGCTTTTTTTAGTATGGTAAATCTTAATCTTTATGTCTGGAATACAAATTCAATTGCAAGAAGGGAATGAGATGACAAGTAAATAAAAGTGTTATCATTCAAAAACGGCAAAAGCAGTCAAGGAAGAATACTGGAATAATGTAGAAGAACGTAACAACGTAACTTAACCATACAGTTCGTTTGTAATATGATAATGTGTGAATTCTATCTTGTGATGGCTAAAATATTTTAATTTTTTTTGAAATGGTAACAGAAAAAAATAATTTCCTTCATTCATTCATATAGAATAATTCTTCCAACTTGTAATCCGAACCCCCATAGAAATGTAAAAGCAGCATGCATGAAATAGTTATGGCTCAAACATCCACAAACAAATGCTAGCCCTTTTCTTGTAGTGAGCTTTGAAACTGAATGTTCACATTGTTGATAAATAGCGATGGAAGAGCCGAGGCAGCTGTTGTAAAAGCTTTACAACACACACCGAAAAGCGCTAAAAGGATTTTGTAATTTTATTCATTAAAGGAAAAAAATGAAAAAATACAGTCAATATCTACCTCATCCAGCTTTTGGTTCTTAAAGTCACTGAGATTGTCCTTGATTCATTGGTGTATACAGCTCCAATCATCAGTTTCATCATCACATGTCTCTTCCTTTTTTGTGAAATCTTCTTTGTTTGTCTCTTTTACCATTACCATGAGCCCCAAGACCCTTCTACATGGAATATGGAATTACTTAAGGGCTTAACTTCCATAGGTGAAAATTTTGGGATTGTAAATTTCAAAGCCAGAATCTACGCTTATATATTTTAACTCACATGCAAAATGATAAACTCTCCTTCTAGTCCTACTTTTGCAAACTTTTCCACCTGGATTTAGTGCATCTCTTTTAACTAAGGGTTAGGACTTAGGATGCAGTATTAATTGACAAATATCAAAATTTTATGAATGCGACTTTGTCCCATTGATTCACACTACATATATTGACTTTCATGGTTAAATTTAATATATCCATGTTGATTTAGGTCATAAAACCTTAAATCAAGCAAAATCTCTTTCAAAATGGCAAGATATTTGACAAAATATAGTTCAGAGTATTCACTTCAACATGACATAATATGGGCTTTGTATTGGCCCCATGTCGGTCATATCAGCTTCGTACTTGTTGTATCAGCCTCGTATCGGTCGCATCAGCTAATAAACCTGTGCATCGGCCATCTTTGACAATACACTTGTGATTTTTTCTGAGCCCCGATACGAGGAGTCCATATCGTATCGGTCCCTGCCGATATGGATATGTATCAACTGATATGTATCGTGTCGCTGTGTTGGAATGTATTTTGAAAATGACCATGATATAAATCAGCTATCAGTATTGGTCATATCATTTTTTGTCTTTTCCCCTATGCTTATCTCCCTCAAGGCCTCAACTTCTTACTCTACATAGCAAATACCAATTTGTTATATTGTTAAGCTCTTCTTTTCATATGAACTTATTAATTAATAGTGTGAACCTAAGTTTAACTCAATACATGAGAGTTGCACGGGTTCTTAGATATGAACTTATTGCAGAAAGCTACTCGAATTCTATTGAATAAAGGAAGCTTTATACGAAGCAAGGCTTTCAAATGAACCTCTTCTAGTGTCATGCAGTGTCATTGCAGACTCATGATTCCATTCCTAGAAATTATAGATCGAAGCAATGCTAAGGATTATGGACAATGGACATAGAGTTCAATTATAATAAATATCCATATCGTAGGAAGACAGATCTAGAACGGGGTTAGAGTCCCACTTGTCCTCCTTGTTTCTAAGCTTCACATACACTTGGCAATGGAGTCGGAGCTAATTATTGGGCCGAACATAGATTTGAGTTGGTTCATTTTATTTATACAAGCTGTACATGTTGGCCAAATAAGAGAGAAACATGCCACTTGTGATAATAGTCTAGTGTCCTAAATTTATTTTACCTATTTTTCATATTTGTGTGATTAGGGGTGAAACTCAGGCCAGGTTGGGTCGGGTTGAGGCCAACCCTAACCCCCAACCTGAGATAGCATTATGTTAGATTTACATACATATTGGTAGATATGGAGATTGAGAAGAAGTTGAGAGAGAATGCGAGAAAGAGAGAACTGTTAGTTTCTTCCCTCACGCCATGATTTATTATGTATATTAATGTAAAATGATAGTAATACCCTTATATGTCTAACACTCCCCGTCAAGCTGGAATGTATATATCATACATTCCTAGCTTGTTACATGCGTCTTTTAATTTTCCAGGCCCTATTGCTTTGGTAAACACATCTGCAAGTCGATCTATGGATCTAGTAAACATGGTGGAAATCTCTCCTCTTTGAATCCTTTGACGAATGAAGTGACAGTCAACCTCAATAGGCTTGGTTCGCTTGTGGAAAACTGGATTGTTGGCAATATAAATAGGTGACCTGTTATCACAATACAACTGTGATGGTTCTGAAGGAGAAAAACCAATCTCTGACAAGAAAGAACGCAACCAAATTTACTCTCCAGTCGTATAGGACATAGCTCTGTACTCGGCCTCTGCAGTAGACTTAGACACAATATCTTGCTTTTTTACTTCTCCACTATGAAGCATGGGTACGGGTACGGGGTGCGGGTACGACACGACACGGGTACGTGGGTATGTGATTTTTCAAAAAAAATCGGGTGCGGGTACGTTCGGGTACGCCGAATATAATAATATATTTTAATATTTATTATATATATATAAAAATTAAGAAAAATAATTGGACAATAATCAAATAACAATAACATCACCAAAATGGAAAATTCTAATATTACTCTTCATTTCATAAGTGATTAAGTTCCATATTTCATAACAAGAGGCATCAATACATCATACATTAGAAAAAAAGGTCTGTCGCCAGTGTGTTGACCAGTGCCTGACAAGATGAATAATTTTTAGAGACCAAATTATGAGATTTTTTTTACCGGACTTTTGGGATTTAATAATGTTTGGACATAATAGATTTTATGAATTTTTAAAATTTGAAAAATACCCCACCGTTTGGAAGTTACGAAAGTTATAATTTTGACTCGACCCTTTTTCTTCGAATTTTGTACTAGAACAGGAGAGTTGACTTTTTTTCCTTTTAGATTTGGGTCTTGAAACTATTTTTAATAAATCCAAATGGGGGCTATTCCATTATTTACATGTAAATCTTGAGTATAGTGACATTTACTTAAATAGTTTACATGTAAATACTAAGTACAGGATAGGAGAGAGAAGCAGCAGGAAGGATTTACACCAGCTGAGGATGTGTCGGGTACGCGTGGGTGCGCACCCTAAACGCACCCGACACACATCCAACAACCACAATTGGGCTTTTTTTTATTCCTATATATATGTACGTACCCAGAGCGTACCCAAACGTACCCGCACCCAATACGTGTCGGGTACAAGTACGGGAGCCCCGGGAGAGTACCCATGCTTCCTAGCTTCTCCAGGACACCATATTACCACCAGCAAATGTACAGTAACCAGTCGTAGACCTGCTATCTGCTGGAGAACCTGCCCAATCAGCATCAGTGAATCCTTCTATAGTCTCATGTCCATTTTTCCTAAAGCATAACAAGAAGGGAAGCAAGAGATAATTTTCAGGAGAGGTTGTTGATACCACCATTTCTGAGCCAGGCAGTGTTGGTGACAAGCTTAGCACTAGTGATGTTGTTGACACAAGTAGAGAGCTTGATGGTCTCGATAGTGAGTTCGACGATGATGATGATGTTGAGGCTACGACAAAGCATGTTGAGACACAGTCCATGGCATCGTTATTCTGCACGGATATAGATGAGGCTCATACAGATGCATATGAGACACACACGTATGCAGATGTTGTAGATGAGATTTTCTTTGCCCCCGTTGCAAAGGGCGTCCCTGTAGATATTGTCAGCATTGATATGGTGATGCTTGTCGATACTCCACCAGCCTCAAATGCAACCATATGCAGAGATTGACATCTTTTCCATTTGAGGCCGGGATATATGTCACCACATTGCCATATTAAGCAGTTCATTTTTGCTGAGTTGTATAGGACGCACTGACTACTATGGATTACTACTCTCCTTGATAGAGTTGATCATCTACATTTTTTACCCTTGCGGAGTCCTTTCACTGTGAGGCTGATGGGAACTCGAGGACGAGTTCTTTCAAGAAGGGGGGTTTGATGCAGGAGCACCCTTGGGCATTTTACGTCAGTCTCTATGTCTCCCAAGTTTAGGTTTAGCTTGGTTTCACTAGTATTAGTCATGTGGTTCATGTTTGTATTTTTCTTATTTTCATGTGTTTTTAGTGATCATTTACTTACTAGGGGTAGTGAAGTCATTTCACATTGTAATGGGCTAGTATATAAAGCTACATGGTCTCTCATTTTAGACACTACTTGATGATTTGAAATTTAGAGAGAAAATTCTCCTTTGTATCTTGTCTTTCTTGTGAAATGGAAATTGCAAGTTATTGATTGTAGCATTTCTCCTATTTCACTCATCTTTTCATCCCTTGTTGCATGCAATGGCCATTGTCGATGATATCGTGTTTGATTTGATTCCGAGTGTCCCCACGCTCGACGTAAGATCAAGCTATCTTCTCCAAAAAATTAAAAAAAAATTCAGATCAGATCCGATTCGAAGTTCAGAAATTGCTTCTGCAAATCATGCTCTACGTCAGTTGCTCTATGTAAACTTCCTCAGTTAGATCGCCAGAAGAAAGGCATTCTTCACGTCCAACATATAAAGAAGCCAACCACGATTAACTGCAATGGAGATCAACACTCTGACATAAGGTATTTTGACTACTGGGGAAAATGTCTCCTGATAAGCAATACCAAAAGTCTGAGTATAACCCTTTGCAATTAGCCTCGCTTTGAGGCGCTCAATTGTCCCCTTAGGCTGATACTTAAGAGCAAATACCCATATGAAACCAACTGTCTGCGCATCAGAATGTAAAGGAACAAGTTGGCCATGTTCAATTTAAGTGTAGGGCATCCATCTCTGCATCCATTGCAGCTCTCCAGCCAGGATGAGCCATTGCCTTTGTAACTGATTTGGGAATATAAATAGTAGAAACACTAGAAACAAATGAGCGAAATTTAGGTGAAAGATGATCATAAGAGACAAACTTTGAAATAGGATGAGCAGTCGTACGTGACGAGTACGAATAGCAATAGGAGAATCATAGATAATAAGGGGATTACCTGAATGATGGTCATCAGACAAAGAAGTTGAATTGCCTGGTTGAGGAGATGGAGGCAGAACTACCTCTTTTGGATGTCGGCTGTATACTTTTGGTGCATGCAATGTAACTTCCAAAGATTCTCGTAAAGGTTCGGCCGAAGAGGAAGAATCTTTCATAGGCTCGGCCAAAGGTGAGTGAAGACTATCAGTAAGAACATCCGGAGCATGGAGAGGTAAAATTAAACTTGGCGGCTCAGCAACAGAAGCCTGAGAGTCTAAAAAATAGTGAGTATCCTAAAAAAAAGATACATTTTCCGAAACAAATGTTTTTCACAGGCTAGGGACTATAGCATTTGTATCCATTCTGAGTCCGTGAATAACCTAAAGAGATACATTTTCCCGAACGAGGGACTAATTTATCCAGTCTCGTAGTTAACTTGTGAACAAAGCAAGTACATCCAAACACACGAGGCAATAAAGGAAAAGGATTACCTAGAGGATACAGAGCTAAGAATGGGGTCTCACCAGAAAGAACAGAGGATGGCAGTTGATTCCCTAAAAAACATGCCGTGAGTACAGCATCACCCCAATAGATCTTTGCAACTCGCATTTGGAACATGATAGTGTGAGTTATATCTAAAAGGTATCTGATCTTGCACTCGGCAACCCCATTCTGTTGGGAAGAATAAGCACATGAGGACTGATGAATAATTCCTCTAGAGTCTAGAAATTGATTGAAACCACTACTACTAGAAAAATACTCTTTGGCATTACCAGTACGCAAATAAGATATAGAGCACTTAAATTGATTCTCAATTTCAAAATAAAAACTACGAAAAGTAGTAAACAAATCAATGCTTCCTGAGAAGATATAACCATGTAGAGCGAGAAAATCATCAACAAAGATAACAAAATATTGATAACCATATAAAGAAGTAGTCCGTGCAGGACCCCATATATCTGAATGAATAAGCTCAAAAGGTCTAGACGACCACCGACCACGCCGCGAAGGAAAAGACACTCGATGGTGCTTTCCCAACTCACAAGACTCACATGAAAAAGACTCAATAGACTTATTAATAAAAGGAGATTTTCTTAATTTGTCGGCAGGAGGATGACCCAGGCGACAATGCCACTGAAAAGCATCGACAGAGGTACTAAGAGCAGCGCCATTAGGTACTGAATCAAGCTAATATAAGTCACCCATTTCACGGCCCAACCAATTCTCGTCCCAGTCTTCAGATCCTGAAAAGTGCAATAAGAATGAAAGAATGAAATAGAGCACATCAAAGTTTGTGCCAAGTGACGCACAAATAATAGATTAACTGAGAAGGAAGGAACATAAAGAACAAATGATAATAGAAGACCATTAGAGATGGACACCACACCAACACCAGAGACTTGTGATGTAGTCCCATCTGCAAATGTAACAGTGCGAGGCACAGTAGGTGGTGCTGACTGGAAAGAAGAAAGAAGTCAAAAAGTACCAGCCATATGATGGGATGCCCCTGAATCAATGAGCCATGATTCAGAGGATGGACGAGAAAGGAAACAAGGCGAGCTACCTGGCTGGGCAAAGGTGGCAGCAGGTTGCTTGCCTCTATCATGCATGCGGATGAGATCTTCTTATTCAGCACGACTGACGACCATCTGATCAGCAGTAGGCAAAGTGGCAGGAGGCAAACGTGTAGGAGTAGCAAGGGTAGAATCAGAGCCATCAGATGTAGCAACAGAAGCAGTAGGTCGTGAAGGGCGAAGCTCTGGATGTAAGTCATAACAATAATCACTGCTATGGCCCTCCAACCTACAGGGTGTACAAAAGCTAGCCCCACGACCACGACCACTCCAAAAGTCCCGACCACGGCCTTATCTAATAACATCTCGACCACGGCCACGACCCCAACCACCATGACCAACACGGCTAGATCCTCGGCCACGATCATTACCATAAGAGGTAACAAGGGCAGAGCTATCACGTGTAGTATTTGTTGTTGGAGGAGCCCTCATACACTGAACTCGAGAAAATGTCTCTTGAAGCGATGGTAAGCTACTAGAACCAAAAATCTTCTGGCGGAACTGCATGAAATTTGGCCCAACTTGTGGCAATGTATGTTGATGGTTTGAGGTTTTCTATTCATGATGAAGTGGAAATGCACCGATCATTGAGTGTCAATGATGCATATCAACTAGCCTTAAAGGTGGAGGCTAAGTTTACTTGTCATGTATGTTGATGGTTTGAAGTTTTCTACAAACTCATGTCTCGTAACTCATGCCGTGAATCCAAGAGTGTGTTGGATTACACCGAAGGATTCTACGAACTCATGTCTCGTAATGATATTCAAGAGGGTGAAGACCAACTTGTGGCAAGGTATGTTGATGGTTTGAAGTTTTCTATTCATGATGAAGTGGAAATGCACCGATCATTGAGTGTCAATGATGCATATCAACTAGCCTTAAAGGTGGAGGCTAAGTTTGCTCGTCATAGTACTAAGAAGTATGTGGATATTCGTAGTCTTATCCTTCTTCTAAAGGTGAATCTTCACATGGTGGCGGTACAAAGCCAAGGTCCGAATATTTCAACAAAAATTCTATAAAATCATCCCCTACACATCAAGTTGGAAATCAGCCCAATCGTCCTAACAATGCAAATACTTATTTCAAGTGTGGTCAAGTTGGCCATCATTTCAAAGATTGTCCAAAGAAGCAAGTGGTAGCCTTCGCTGATGAAGAAAATGATGAAGATTTTGTTGATGATTCAAATAGTCCATATATGATGAAGAAGATGACATACAACATGAAGAAATCGAACCCGAAGGGGAAAGTTTGGTGATCCAAAGAGCACTTGCTACAGCAAAGGTTGAATCTGATGATGATTGGATTCGTTCCAATATTTTCAAGACTAGATGCGAATCTCATGACAAGATTTGCACCATTGTGATCGATGGTGGGAGTTGTGAGAACATAGCAATGGTGAACAAGCTCACGCTCAAAACCGAACCACATCGAAAGCCCTTTCGGATTGCATGGTTCAAGAAAGGGAAGAGAGTAGCTTCTTTCTTTCCAAGAATGAATTTGATCAAGAGACTAAGGACAATGAAGCTCACAGTGGATATTTTTGTATTCAAACATGTTCAAAATCTACACAAATTGCCGGAGTTGGCGGAACCAAAAGATGCTGATGGTATCCCTGGTGTAAATCCCGAGGAGGATATTGTCAGTACTAGGGAGCTATTGGTAGACCCACCTGCTCATTTTGAATTGCCCTCTGGCGACTCTCCTTCTTAGACTCCCAAGCTTGGGAGGTCTGATAGCAGAAAAGCGCGAAATCCGAAGGTTTGGCGTGGAAAAGGGGGTCATAAAAAAAACCTTTAATGCTGCATTAATTGGCGCTTTGGGAAAGGCCAATCGGAAAAATCTTTCTGACACCTTTGTTCTGCAGTTGGTGGAGGACAAGAGAGTTTTTAAATTAAAATACAGATTCTCCGATAGGCATAAAAAGAGAAAAGGAAAAAAGGCGTGGAATTCGAAAATGATGGAAGATTATGGAAACATGGAGTGTGTTGGTCCATCCATGTCCCACAAGCAATCTCAGTTTCGGAAAGGGAGGTCTATGCATTTATTCCGGCTAGGATATGAGGAAAACTACGAAGCAACTAAAGCAATGTTTGAATCCATGGCCGAAAGGGACCTGAGAGAGAAAAGGGAAAAGAGAGGTCATAAAGAAGAAGAGGGAACGGGAGACAGGTAATTAGTGTGTTTTTAAAGAAGCTTTAAGAGGTTTTCGAGTATGAATCCAATTAGTAGGTGAATTATTCAATTGTTTTCGTAGTGTTCCTCATAAGGTTCAAGAGGTTGCTGGTAAGGATATTGGTCTTTGTAGAGGATGGTACCGTTGACAGAAGGGTCCCCTTTTTTTTGGATTGGGAGTGAGGTTGCTTGGATGATAGATATTCTGTTTATTGGGGTCATTAAAATCCCTTTGGAATGACAATGTGAGCAGACTAAACGATGAAGATCCTCGCTAAGCTTGAGTGACTTTTGGTCGTTCGCTTTATGAGGCATTTTTCTATGGTTGTCATTTAGTTGAACTGACCGACCGAGATGTCGTACTAAAAATTCTAAGAAAAAATTAGAAGTGAATGAATCAAGGTAAATCTTCATCAATCTTTCAATTCCTCAGCCTTTTTGGTGGCCATGGCAGAGGTGGAGTATCAGTAATGACGGAGAGTCCAGTTTGGATCGATCACCATCGGAGGCCTATGGAGTTAAGGATAAATAGTTTATTAGCTTGATAGAAAAGTTGTAGCCTCATTTTTAATCGACTTTTGTAGTAGAATTGGAAGGAGGGCTAAGTAGTGTTATTAGTTTTGAAGTGGCATGTAATTCTGAAGTCTACACTCCTTATGATTCATGAGTATTCCCTTCAACAGATGTTTTTGTAAATGTAAGATGGGACCCCTGGTCCCCACTGTAACTCTTACAAATACATATATAAATTTTTACTGTCACCTTTAAAAAAAAAATCTACACAAATTATTACTTCGTCATGGAGATTATGAAGCAAGGTTTGATCTTCAAAGGTTTCAATTGATGAACATTCTTCGATATTTCAAAACTCGAGAGCGGGTTTTCTTGAACCAAGGAAGTTTAACAAATTTCAAGATCGTGTGGATGACCCTTTTTGAGTGCTTAAGAAAATTGGGGATAATGCATTCAAGATTGAGCTCCCTCCAAATATCAATACTCACCCAACTTCAATGTTAAAGATTTGACAAATTATCATGGAGCGTTTGAAGAGAACTCGTGGGCGAGTTCTTTCTCACCAGGAGAGAATGATGCAGTGCCAACATGGTAGCCATGTCATGCCTAGGTGGCTTTGGTGGAGTTCGAAGGTGCATTCCCGCATTAAAGCTTCTGACCGATTTTCAACCAAGTTTTTGGGTTATTAAATGGTAGAATCATGGAAAATGGTAAACTTCAAAGTTGTAGGTCTCTTTGAGATCTTTCCAACAAGTATTTGTGCTGGAAAATTGGTCAAGTCGGTAGAAAGTTATGGCTGTTTTAGTGGACTGTGTCTGTGGGTTCCCATAACAGTCAAAGTTAGTGAGTTCCAATGCAATTAATGTTATGTTAGTCCCTAAGTCAGCTTGTGGAGGAAGTTGGACGAATTTTCTTTGGTTTTCTTTTATTTAAAGGGTTAGAAACAATCTTGAGAGGGGATTTTGGATTTTGATAAACTTATGTAATTGATGTTATATCAATTGGGTTAAGCATTGCTCTCATTTTCTTCTCCTTCTCTTGGATGTGTTCTTGTGTTCTTATTTCTCTTCTTCTTCCCTCTTAAGCACCCGCGTCACACACACACACAATTCCGATCATTTTTATGAACCAAACACCGGAATATGTGTCAATGCCAGATTCTGAATACGATGCTGATTCTAATGCCAGATCGTGGTTAGTAGTCAATCTGGCAGAATCAGAATAGGATGCTGATTCTAATACCAGATTCCTGCAATCCAAACACACAATTAATGCGAATCGACCTCTCACAAGCAATATATCAACTCAAAGGGAGTAACATGAAGAGTTTATAGTAGTCAAATTCCTCTTAGCATTTAGATCTGCATATAAATCTGTCAAGGAACAATAGTTGGGCAACAAAGAAATACCTTAGTTGAATGATACTATTGAACGTCTTCAAACAGTTTTTCATTAGAGCATGGATCTAAATTTCGATTCCGAAGCCGAATTTTTTTTTTCAAATTTTGGTCATTTCGGCCGAAATTTTTACAATTTCAGTCAAAAAGACCAAATTTTGTCCGAAATCCAAACCGAAATATAAAATCATGATCGTAACAGCAGAAGGTCGTGGTGTTGGTGGTTGCAGCAGGGGTAGAAGAGGTGATCATGATGCTCGTATTCTTTGGTAGTCAAGATTTAGGGGGAGGTCGTGGCAGTGGACGTGAGCCACCGAATTGCACTGATTATAGCCTAACAAATCACACGATTGATACCTGTTGAAATATACTTGGTAAGCCAACATGGACCAGTCAGGTATCTTTTTTTTCCGATAACATAGGGTATCCCCACGCCAATTTTTAGGACGGGACTATTCCCTACGGCTGCGCGCAATCACCTCTAAACCACGCGTATCGGGGATGCCCAGGGGGATTTGAACTCGCTTCAATCGGGAGAATACCCGTGCCTTTAAGCCAAAGAGCCACACATGTACGGGTACCAATCAGATATCTTATACTGAAGATGGAAAGGATACACCATCATCTACATCTTCTCAATAGTCTACTTCCAATAGTAATATAGTAAGTCTCACATGGTTAGAATATGCAACGATTGATGAAAAATCAGCAGCCTTTTCAGCTCCCTTCAGCTTCCACTGCAACATTTGCCGATACATGCACTGCATTGCTTTCTTTTGTGTCATCTGCTCCCTAGGTAAATGACCTTGAAGCCACATAATATACTACCTGTGACCCATGCATTCTCTTTGTTAAGTGAATCATTTTCATTTAATTTTGTGACGTTGGCATATGGTATATTATTGTCATTACGCTCCCAATTCTAGTATATCTCCACCTTTTGTGATTTGTTCTCTGAATTTCCTTTCAGTCTTATGTCTGTATGTAAACTCGCCCATTCTCATAACTATTCGACCACCATTGATCACATTGTGCTTTTCAAGATCTAGTGAAGAGGGATGTTGGTTCAGGTCATGAATCTGGAGGCCTATACTATGATAAAAGCACAGTGACTATTGTACTTCAGTTGATTTTTCACCATACTAGGGGCACTAATTGATCTTTTTCCCGGAACAATTTATAGATTAATAAAGAGAAAAACAATAAAAAGGGGCTAAGGAAAGCACCCAACACCAAAGCAAACCAAAAAAGAAAAAGAAAAGCAAAACAAGGCACTATTGATACACACAAGGCTAGTTTGGTAACCAAACTGTACAATTAGTAGCACGGTGTAGATTATATAGACGAGATGCTCGAGCCGTCAGCAGCCTATAGCCGGGTTTTGTGTTATGCTTGATATTTCTGTTGCTAGCTTCTTTTTCTTTCTAGGTTATTGTAATAATTTTAATTTTTTGAGAAAAAAGTTACTTGTGATATAGTATTCATGTTCACCAATGCAATTTTTAATGGAAAAGTCTAGGAAATGATTCTTGGTGTAGAAAATAGCAATAAAAAGGCCTATGATGATCAACACTATAAATGCATATATTATTCATTTTATGTGAATTTATATGCATTACTCATTACAACCCCAAGCATATTCATGTATCATATGTCTCCCATGTTTGTGTATTTTCATATGCCAACCAATTTGCTGATCCTTGGACCAGATAAATTTCACTGGTCTACCCTTCCATTTGATTCATTCAATGGGACCTATGACAAATATAAATCTATATAGGCAGGTCATATCCATCGAGCCAACCCTTTCTATTCCTTCATATGCATATATTTCTATTTAGTGAAGCAAGTTCCCTATTGTAAAAGAAAAGAGGACATTGGATGTTCTTTATGGATCCAATTTTAAACTAGAATACTGGCGTACTGATATTTCCTTATTTCTTATATGAATCTAGTGTTACGATGTTTGTTGAAGCTCTGTGGTGCTATCATGACCCTCATCTCTTTACACTTTTGACTAGTCTAGGCTGTTCTAACCTTGTCTGCTCTGTTGATTGAACTTTTCACCCTGGATTATTGTTTTGCAAGCAGATGGAAAGCAATGTTGAGGATGGAGAGACTAAAAAGATTGTTAACTCTGGAAATGTCTGCGCCACAGCTAATATGGCCACTGCTGGAGCCTTGTTAATTATTGGGTTTGTTCTTAAGCATTACTTAATCTAATATTGAGTTAGAAAGTAAAACTTAGTGAAGGATGCATTTATACTTTGTTATCTTGCTGCTTATTTCTTTAAGCCCTGTTTGGATTGCAGGAATTTTCTGGAGAAGTTTGTAAAAGAACTTTTTCCAAAATTTATTGCTTTTCCAGTGTTTGATTACAAATTAAAAAGAAAGTAACTTGAAACACAGTAGTTTAAGTTTTATTTTGATGGAACTTCAATTTATAATGATATCCCTTTAAAGAAGCCATAACTTTATCATCATTTCGCTCCAAAATGGGAAAAAAAATCCATGAGAAATATTTCCTGCAATCCAAACAGGGCCTATGAATGGCTGTTAGTCCCAGGCTTGTTTCCCTCAAAGATGCTTTTAATTTCCTTTTTTTCATATTTTTTTAGCTTATCGGTGGATATTTCTTTGGAGAGCAAACAAGAGTAAACTTCTGCTTACATGATCATTGTTTGATTTCAGGTACGGTCTGGGTTGGCAAGGTGGAAAAGGTAACGCAATCGGAAACTTTCTGAGAGAGCATGTTGAATTGCTGGGACGAGCAAAACGTCAGAAGTGTCAATGCATACGACGACCGTATCGGAGATCCAAAGCTTACCAAACTACCCATCACCATAATACATATAATAATAATACTTCTGTAGGGCCTGTCAGAGCTGTACTGATTGATTTATCAAAGTAAAACTTTCCAATACAGAACATATAAAACCTAAATAAACTGAAATAAATCAAATAATAATACCGTACTTTATATGGATATTGCTTTGTGAAATCTGAGTGTTTGAAATTCTTAAATTGATACTACTCTTGAATGTTGAATGATAAAGTAAGTAGTTAAAAAGGCTCATCAGCTGAGGTAGGGGTTAAAACTCACTGACATTAGAAGGCAATACTGCCTCCACTACGTCCCTCAACTCATAGCTTTTGGGAGCATGTATACATGGGCCAGCAGTCCCAATGAAGACGTCTTGTCTTCCAAACAAATAGTATATGAAAATGCATCATTGTATTGGACAGAGTATACAATGTTGTATGCTATTGTGCATGCATTGGAACTATATAATAAGGTTCTTTGTATAAACTACTGAGAATGTAGCCTCAGTACCTTTTTCTCAGGTTAATCCAACTCTCTGTTTAATCAGAAACTGTTGTAAGGATGCCCCAAATTCTGAGATTCGAGATCAAAACAACCCTTCCAATGTAGTAATTTTCGTTGGAACAAACTGTCACAAACCAATATGGAGAAGCAACTTAACTTCTATTCCAAACTTCGTGCAAGACTGGACCACAGGTTCTAAGAGGAACTTTATAAAACTCAGTGATCTCAGTTGCTATTAGAGATCAAAACTGAGTGGAACCTTTGGATAAGTTTGTCTGATGCAAGTAATAAGCTCAGCAGAGGTAAGTTTTCAAACAAGATAGAAAAGGACTAAATATCTTATTTCAAAAATAGCTAACTGAGAGGCTTTCCTGCAAGTATTTTGGTGAGACCTGAACCTGGGATTGAAGAATGGTTCTTGTATATAATTCTTTTACAAATCTAGCAGATTTGGTAGATCTTTGTCTGAGGAGATATCTGGTGTTAATGTCCAGCAAATCAGATGGTAGCTGTAGCTGTAACAAACGCAAAAGGGACAGTCGGTCACTTGACCGTGTCAGCAAGTCATGATGGGATCCTGAATCATCAACTTAGTTTCGAATTATAAAGGGAAATGTTGTCAGCAGTACTGTATTTTGATGAGGGCACTCCTCACTTTATTAAAAGTACGGTATGGCCCGCACCATAGGATGATCCAAACCGTCCATTAGATGGGCCACAGCGTAAATAGGTTATGCCCCAAAAATTATTTCCATAGGTTGATCCTAACCCTCCGATCTATAGAGAGTTAGGATCAACCCTCTAACATCCAGATCGGAGGGTTAGGATCAACCTATAGAAATGATTTTTGGGGCACAACCTATTTAGGCTGTGGCCCATCTAATGGACGGTTTGGATCATCCTTTGGTGCATGCCATACCTTAGTTTTAATAAAGTGAGGAGTGCCCTCATCAAAATACAGTAGTGATGATAACATTTCCCATTATAAATCTAGCACTTCTCTTTGTGAATCTTTTAGAGCTCAAAGATCATTGCAATAAGTTTTCTGAGGAGAGATTAAGGATCAAAATACAAGGGACTTGGCGCAATATAGAATGTTGAATTTTCAGTCCACTGATCATAAAATGTTGACCTAGGTGAATTCTCTGTCGATATTTATACCTGTGTGGGAGAAGTCTCAGGAGAGAATAGGATAGTGGAATTAAAGAGAAATGGAGAAGAAACAATGCCTTAAACTTAAGTTTTTATCTTCTATGGCAGCAAGTTCAAAATTCGGAACTTTGTTGTCATTTGATTCTAGATTTCATGTTCTTTGCTTGAAAAAGATACCAGGTTCAGCTTGAGAAGTTTTAAGAAACGATTTTTAAAATAGAAAACTTTTCAGTTTTGAGGTAGAATTTGAAGATCCTCACAGATCTAGCCCTCGATTGTGCTCATTGTCATGTAAATGAACTGGGAGCAAGCTCCGTGAGTGTTTTTGTCAATTTCATCCAATATTCTATGTCATTTTCACCAAAATTTAAATGAGATTGAAAATATGCAGATCACTTACACATGCAAAACCCCCTCAATGGTTTAACATCTAGCTGCAACAAGAAAGTGTACAGTCAGAGACAGATCTGCATGCTCTTTGTTACCTTTCTTGAAGATCTTTGATTCCTCCAACAAAATGACGTATAAGTGGCGTGATAGAAGATGATCAGGACCTTGATAGACCTTGCATTCAAGGTAGGATAGCTGAAAGAAAAGAAGAATGGCAAGGATTCCTTGCCTACAACTCCAATCCTCCAAAGTACACAAGCGGAAATTTCAGATCTATTCAAATTCACTTCAAATCAATGAATTTTGCGTGAATTGAGGCTTGATGCCTTATTTATAGGCATCAAAGGGATCAAATTTTCTAAACTCAGATGAAGTAGAATTGGGTTTTGTAGGAAAAAAACGCCTAGAATTAAATCTGAAAGCTTTTGATCGTAATATTAATTTTTTGAAATATCAATGCTCATCCGTCTGGACCTTCAGACACTTTTTGGTGAGAAAAACAGTTACAAATATATCCATGTGATCTCCTGACTGTCCATTCTAGGGTCATTTGAACAACAGAAAAGAGGTTTGAAACGTACGATTTGAGGTATTTTTTAAAGAAGGCTTTCTGGTGGTGAAACAAGGTTTTCCAAAAGTCGGTCTCACATTATCTGGTATAAAAAATCCTTTGATTCACACACACACTATTATTGGAAACTACAGGTTTGGTAATTTCACGGTTGGCATATGCCAATATTGGAAGCGCAAGTATTGGGAAGCTTTCTATTGAATCGTGTGACATTGGCAGCAACATTGTGGAAAGTTCAACCACATTGGAAACAATCACAATGGAAGGCTTTGGTATAAGAAAGTTGTCTTGTACCATATAAGAAAGATATCCTGTGTGCCATATATATTTAGAAGTTGATATATTTTCATTTATTTGTTTCTTTATTAATCCCATGATTTAGGGATTTGATTTACTCATGTAATTTGTAATACACTTCTTATGTGAATGGAAAACACACATGTTTCATACTCCTTGTCTTCCTTACAGTAGTTTCAATTCATAGTTTTCTCCATGGTATCAGAGCAATAGGAAGATCAACGATCCTTTTCTCTTAGCCCTTTGTTCTTCAAGTCTTCCTTGTTTCCCCCTTTTCTTCGTAGCATTCATCATGGCCGAAAACAACTCTACTCTTTCTGCCATCACCGAAGAATCCCATGGTGGAAACTCTGCTTCCGTCGTTGACTCTGTTTCTACCATTAACTTTAATAATCCATTCTACCTCCACCCCTCTGATAATCCTGGAAATGTTCTTGTTTCAAACCTTCTCAATGGTGAAAATTACTCACTTGGCGGCGTGCCATGTCTATTGCACTTATGGCAAAGAACAAGATTGGTTTTGTCGATGGCACCTTTACAAAACCAACATCTTCAGATTCCTCCTTTACATCCTGGTGTGGACCCCGATCCGAGAGAGAGGCGGTCAGGGACGTGCCCTCACGCGCTAACAGTCTCTATGGATCATCCACGTGAATGGAGAGCTCTACCAAGGAACTCTTGAAAGAAGTGCACCTCACAGCATGAGTGGCGATACAAAGGTGAGATACCTCTCGATTCGGGGACTAGCCCAGATTCGAGGCGTACTTTAAACAAAGAAGAGTCGCCATCCAAGGAAAAAGGCAAATGGGCCCTGGATCCCATACTATGCTCTGTTGCAACGGATAACCATAGATATAAAATAAGGTTCGTGCCTGGTTACGAATTCGGAAGGTCTAAAGAGCACCTCATCCGCCCAAGTGCAAACACCTGGTCTCTTATGCCATTTACTTAATAATTTTGAAGAGTTTTGGACGAAAATCATATGAAATGGGAACACAAATCTCCGAGAAGACGTTTATCTAATCATGCATGTCTCGGAGGAATAATAAACACACATAAAAGAAATAAAAGTGTCACCTGAGAATAACTAGGTTATGAATGTCAAACCTAAATTGGTGTCTAAGTTCTGATGAACAAACACATGCATGACACACCAAAAAAGCATAAGGTCTGCGCAATAAAGTAAGAAAACACTGCAAAATATAGAAAATGACTCGATATCATACAACCCTAAAACTCTAATCTATACCTAGGCCCGAGTCTTTAGATGATCTGATGTTCATCCAAAGAAGCATACGTATCCCCGCCTCCACGAGAATCAAGGCAACGTAGTTCTTCGCACCTATTCTAAGCTATGATGCCTAAGACATCTAGACCTCTATCCTAGACTCGATCTAAAAGACCAGACTAGTTCTTAAAGCTTCTTGTGTGATTATTTAAATTCCAATGGATTGTAGATTTTAGGACACCCTATATGCCCTAACTAAATGCAGGTTAGCCCTAAGCTAATGCAAGTGGTTCCTATAATCTATGTGTAGCTAGGCTGTATATCCTGAAGAAAACAGTAGGATCTATCGCATCTTAGACCTAGTCATCAATTGGCGATGTGGATCGCCAACTGACCGGACGGAGGCGTAAAACTCCTAGCTAGGACTCACTCCTAACTCTAACACAAACAAATAAAACACACAACAAACAAACAACGAACGAGGGAGCAACTCCCGACTCAAAAACTCTCTAACTAGGACAACCTCCTAACTCTAGAGGAAGATCCTTTCGAAAAAACAATATTTTGAAAGATTTTTTTTTGTAATTTTTGAAAGATTTAAAATGCTTAATTTTAAAGGTTTGGCTGGACTTGGGATGTGGATCCCAAGCTGCACTACGTACCCTGTTGAAAGGGATCAAGCCAACGTAGTTCGGAACAGATTTCCTAACTACTCCTAATGACTCAAGATTTTTGAGATTTTTGGTTTTTTAGATGTTTTTGTTGTTTTTAAGTATTTTTGACTCAAGGGGGACAAATCCTATCATCATAAGGGGAGGACAGACTCCTGATATCCCGCAAAGGTTGGACAACATCCTATGCTTTGCGGAGGAAAAGAACAGAAACACAGCTCTGCAAGGGTTGGACAGCATCCTATACCTTGCAGGAGCGGATAGAAAAAACATGATACGATGAGAGGTTGGATAAAATCCTAACTCCTATGATGATAGAATTTGATTCCTGAACAAGAGGACTGACTCTCTAGACTAAGGACAGATACCTATGCTAGTGGGCTATCAAACTAAGATAAAGATCAACAAGTAATAAGGAAAAAGAGACCTTGTGCATATTTGACAAAGGTAAAACACCCAGCCGGGCCGGACAGCTACCTAGCCCTAGGGTGCAACAAATGTGCAACCCAATACCCATAAGGGTAAGGGGTATGATGCCAAGCCGAGTAGGATGTTCTCCCAAAACCAAATGATGCACAAAGAGGAGGATGCTAATAGAATGAGACTGGGCAAGTCTCTTAGACATATAGGTAGGATAGAGAAAAATGTGAACAAGGAAAAAGAGACCTTGTGCATATTTGGCAAAGGTAAAACACCCAGCCGGGCCGGACAGCTACCTAGCCCTAGGGTGCAACAAATGTGCAACCCAATACCCATAAGGGTCGGGGTATGATGCCAAGCCGAGTAAGGTGTTCTCCCAAAACCAAAAGACGCACAAAGAGGAGGTTTAGCAAGAAAATGAGACTGAGAAAAATGCTAGCAAGATTGAGCAAGTCTCCTAGGATGGGCTTCAAGTAACCTTATCATTGCCTAAACAATAATAAGAAAAGAGATAACTGATAGACCAAGTTGGTCTTCGACTAGAAGAGGGTTTAAGACCTGTGAGACTAGAGGTAGTCTCCTAGGAGTTGACTTAGGTTGATTCATTAATGAGACAATGCCTGTCTCCAAAGATTTGGATTTAAAAGACTAGGCAAGTCTTTTGAGAAAATAGAATGCTATTTGGACTGAGCAAGTCCCCTAAGGATGGGCTTGGGCTATCACCTTCATTGCCCTATAAGAAAAGGGGATTCTAGTATCTAAAGAAAATTAACAGCAATCTATAAGACTGTGTTAGTCTATCAAAGAGAGAAGAAAAGGCTACCAGATAATCACAAATTCCATTCTATTCTTATAAAAATAAATCAAGTACTAAACAAAGAAAAATTTTCAATAAAACAATACACGATCTATAGCAATTATAAAATGACAAACAACATTAATTAGTCCAGACCAGCCGCTGGATAGCCTAATAAAGTAAAAAAACAATATCAAACACTTCAAAACCAACCACAAACCCCAATACGGGGAATCCAATGAAATCAGATGATGCCAAAGTAATCATCTGATATCAAATACACATGATAATATTTCTAATCCCGCCTTGAGATCAGACAGTACTCATGTCGATAATATCGAACAGAGTAGTCATCTGATCTCCTTCTTCCCATTAACAATTTATTTAAATAAATAGGAATGAGTATAAGAAGCTTTGAGATAATCACACCTGAATAATCCATTCATCTTCAGAATCTAACTCAAAACTATAAGATGAAAGAGAAATATTAAATTTCCAACAGATTATAGAAACACATTAAATGATATTTACATCACCCTAAAAGATGGGGTTGGGATAACTCCTTCATCGCCCCTGCGATGAATGGAAGGATCTAATGACTTGACTTCAAATTTACCTTGCTTCACACCACTAAACTGCTATTTGCATTTTACACTTCCATTGATGTTTTAAAAGAGTACTGGGTGAATAAAAGAGACAAGGCAACTTTGATTCTTTCTAGAACAAGGTATTATCAATGTTAAATCCTTTTTATAAAAAAAAAATCACATTCTTATAAGAAATCGATAAGAAAATCTGTTGAGATAGAAAAAACAAGTTTGGTTCATATAATTTGAATTGAAATCATGGTTGGGATCTAAAGATGAAATGCTGCATATCAGAGAGTAAATACCCCTAGCATCATGCCCTCTCAAATTGTGAGGTATATTGCAGTTGCCACAACAGTGAAGAAACACTTTTATTTCTGTATCATGTAAAGGAAATGTTCTTGCCATCAAATGTAATAAAGTACTCTTACAGTCCTAAAAAAGGAATTAAGTAAATGTTAAAGACAAATTAATCACAGTTCTAACTCCAAAACCCAAAAAATGACAAATATAGAACTTAAAGAAGATATGTGCACGAGTTCAAAGATTATTAAGCCAAAATATGTACCCATATCCCTTAGGAGCACAGAACAAAAGAAAACGTATATTTATTAACATTAAGCTCAGCAGATCCAAAACCTAAAGAGAATCGCATATATGTCTCCATAGCTATACACTCAAATAGGTTCGGAAAATTATGTGTTGATTCCGTTGGTGAACATGAATTCCAAACATGAAAATCTTCAGGAGAACCTTTTATGATTGTATAAAAACAGATTTTGCTACCACAAAATTAATCAAAGTTCATATCAATCCTTGAGATAAAAAAAACTATACAGCTGGGCATATACCATACCATTGATATCCAGTTCTAAAAAGAAGAAAAAGAAAATTGACTCAAGTTTTATCTTATTTACCTTATTTCTTTGACAGTATGAGGCAGATGTGTGCAATTATCCAAATTAACATGATAATATCATTTTAACACGAAGAACAGAGTATGAGATCAACAATAGAAGAAGAGGTTTTGTGGAAAACAAAGTAACATGAAGGAAAGAGCTAGCTGAAACCTGGTTGGAGCTTGATCGGAGAGGAGAAAAATTTGATCGGAAAAGAGTGGTTCGCCGGAGAAGAAGATCTGGGAAGAGTAAGATTAGGGATTTGGGGATTTTGCTCTCTCTCTCTCTCTCTCTCTCTCTATTAATCACGAATTTCTGTTATCAGTTGAGGAAATGGCCAGCCGAATCTTGCCGGATCTCCGATCAAGATGATCGGAGAAGAAGAACGAATTTAAAACCCATATTTCTCTTTTTCTTTCTCTTCTGGAAAATGAGATCCCCCTGTAGCTTTGCGTAGATCCGATCTCTAAGAAGGAGAAATGAGCCAAACCTTTGACGGAGGTCAGCCGGAGCCTAGAGTGTTGCCGGAGAAGAAGAGAAAAGGGTTTGGGGTTTGGTTTTCTCCTCTCTTTCCCTCTCTGCTATTTTTCAGATCTGAGAATAATCTCTCCTCCTTTTTTTTTTTTTTTCTACGATGGATTCTTTTTATATTGAAATGATAAATTCGACCTCTTTTTCTTATTTGGACAACCACCTTTCGGATAATCCACCCCCCCTATATGAACTTGCACTACGACTTTGCTCGACTCGTTCGCTAGGCAAACGCGCTCGAATTTCGATGAAATTTTGCAGGTAGCTAGCCGGGACCCTACCCTACCTTAGGGAGAAATTTGGGGTCCTAAAGAATTGGTTTGATAGGGTTTTTGCACAAACATGGAGAGATTAGGGTACGGTCAAAATGGGGTGTCTACAGATGCCCCTCTTTGGCAAAGCGTGCTTGTCACGCGAATGTCAAAGTTGAACAGACAAACCATTTTGGCCGACCCGAAAAAGGAAGCAAATCAAATTTTGATTTTTATTTTTGAAAATGATATTTACAAAGATAATACGGTGAAATAGGCTTTCGCCGGACTCTGACTCTGCAAACGCTGGTGAGATAGCCTCTCTCCAACTCTTAACTCAGTACATATTGACGAGATAGCCTCTCTTGCAAAACATTAAAGGATAGATTTGATTGAAAATGATCTTGAAATTTGAAGAGAAAATGAATCTGGATGTCGTGTGAAAACGGTCTTGAATGCCGTGTGGAAACGGACTTGAATGATTTGGATGCCGTGTGAAAACGGTCTTTGAATGCCATGTGAAAATGGATTTGAAATGCCATGTGAAAATGGACTTGAATACCTTGAATGCCGTGTGAAAACGGACTTGAATACCTCGAAAATATTTTTTTTTTTTAAATCTTTCAAATGGTGAAAGAAATGACCAAACTCCAAATCGCGGAGCCATTGGCGAAAACAGCTTTTAAAATCTTTCAAATGGTGAAAGAAATGACCAAACTCCAAATCACGGAGCCATTGGCGAAAACAGCTTTTAAAATCTTTCAAATGGTGAAAGAAATGACCAAACTCCAAATCACGGAGCCATTGGCAAAAACATCTTTTAAAATCTTTCAAATGGTGAAAGAAAGGACCAAACTCCAAATCGCGGGGCCATTGGCGAAAACAGCTTTTAAAATCTTTCAAATGGTGAAAGAAAAGACCAAACTCCAAATCGCGGAGCCATTGGCGAAAACATCTTTTAAAATCTTTCAAATGGTGAAAGAAATGACCAAACTCCAAATCGCGGAGCCATTGGCGAAAACAACTTTTAAAATCTTTCAAATGGTGAAAGAAAAGACCAAACTCCAAATCGCGGAGCCATTGGCGAAAACAGCTTTTAAAATCTTTCAAATGGTGAAAGAAAAGACCAAACTCCAAATCACGGAGCCATTGGCGAAAACATCTTTTAAAATCTTTCAAATGGTGAAAGAAATTACCAAACTCTAAATCGCGGAGCCATTGGCAAAAACAGCTTTTAAAATCTTTCAAATGGTGAAAGAAATGACCAAACTCCAAATCACGGAGCAATTGGCGAAAACAGCTTTTAAAATCTTTCAAATGGTGAAAGAAATGACCAAACTCCAAATCACGGAGCCAAAGGCAGAAATATTTTTTTAAATGAAAGGAAAATTCATTAAAATGATTGAAGAAATGACCAACTTTGATCAATTTCACAAGGTGAATAAGTCATTCTTCGCCAATAATGATTGAAAATGCATGATCTTTGCTGAAGATAAAACTCAAGAAACTTGAAGAAAATTCCAGGTATTGACCCTTCTTTAACAGGTAAAAAGCATTATGCTGAGGTTTGAAGGTTGGGGAGCAAATTCTAGACTCCACTGAGGAAATTGATTTTTCTTGGGAAGTTGACTCTTCAGGAGAGTGGACTCGTCTAAGGAGTTTAGAAGTTTGGTTCGAGATATACTCTTACATCTCTTATCTCAACTTACTGAAGACATTGACACTGATTGCCTTTTTTGTTTGATATCTTTTATGACGCAAGTCATAAAAGATGCCCCTAGTGTATTGTACTTCCATAACAAGAGTCCCAAGGAAAGTAAAACCAGGATAGGTAGGAAAATTTGGGTTTGTATAGGTTCTTTCTTTGGAATAAAGATGGGATAATGGCTAAGCTCAAAGACTTCTCCTTTCATTGACCACTATTTGAGGTTCGCTCTTTCCACCATCTTCTGCTTGAAATTTGACATCTTCAACATTTCTGAACAAGATATTTCTCGCTTTTCTCTGGTACTTAAACCAGGGTCTATTCATTTTTATCACTTCAGAAAGTATACACCCATTCTTCCAGTGCCAGATGACTTGGACCTTGAAGGAAAACAAATATAAATGAGGAACAGACTTCCAAGACTCTATCAAAGAAAATGTACATTATTCAAGGGACTTGACTCACTTTTGATTCACCCTTAGACCTTATGTGTATTTTTAAATGGTAAGGCTAGCCGCTCTCAGAATAATTTCAAAAACCATGTCAAGAGGCACTAATTTCCTCCATCAGGATTTCCGTCATGGTATTACCCCTTTGGATTGCTCAGTTTCAATGCTCCTAGTTTAGAAAGGTGTCAAAGTAAATCTCACTGACACTGCTTGGATTCCAAGATCCTGCCCTGTGTAGTGATTGCTTCTTCACCTCTTCGAGTCTCCTCTGGTAGGAACTCATGATTATTGCATTCCAGGTTTCTGGTCTAACAAACCATTTGCCTCAGCATTTGCCTAGAATTCTCATACTACTCAAATTTCAGAGTTCTTCATAACCGATGAACTCCTTCCATGCTTACCAGCTCACTTTTTGGGAAGTCTTCGCCTCTGACTGGATTGCCTCTTCAATTTTCAAGCCATCAGACCGCTACCCTCATTTTCGCATAAGCCATCCCTTTTGGTTGTTGACTTAGCAAACGCATGACTTTAGGCCGCCCTTTCGGGTTTTCAACCTAGTGGGTCTTCAAACTCTCGTTCTTTTCATTTCCTTCTGTTTTTGTTTTCAAATGCCTTAAACCTTTGCTCGTCTCACCAGAAGAACTTTATAGGTAGGCTCGGGTTCAAAAGGGTTAGATATCAAAAGTTCAAACGATTTGGACCGAATCTGGTCTTGCCAGACTACCTACGTACCCCAAAAATGGAGGATCAGATCCGCGTAGTTCGCTTTGGGGTTTAACAAAGAATGGTTTAGCTTTTTAGCTTCAAAATTTTGGAAAGGGAATGATTTGGCTTTTATCCCCAAGGATTTGACCGAACCTGAGTTGATCAGGTTGCCTACGTACCCCCGAAGAGGTGGGGATCAGGTCATGACGTAGTTCAGGTGCATAAAATGCCCCTGGTTTATAATGTGGTTGAAAGAATTGTTTGGTTTTAAAATGTTGGCTCAAAGGGCTCACAAAAGGATTTTTAAACATTAGGATTTTGGCTATAAAGGCTCAAACGTCCAAGGATGGCCTCCTGGTGTTTGGATGTACAAGCTTTTGAATGTTTAAGGTTCAAGACTTTGAATTTTTTTTTTTCGAGAGTCTGGCGGTATTTGCAAGCAAAACTTCAACCATGGTGCTCCACTTAAACTTGTGCGCTTCTCGAATATCTTGAATTTATGCTCAAGATATACCGCTCTCGATAATCTCCAAATGTCGGAGACAATTCTGATATTCAATCTATCTCATAGACTCCATCACTTGGGTCTTTGATTTTTCTAAGGAGTTGTCTTAGTGACACATTCCCTTCTCCTTCTTATCTTTTTCTCATGCCTTTCTTTCTTTTGAATATTCTCTTTCTTTTGGACATAAAAATTGTCTTTACTATCTAAATACAATGACTTGAAATCCCACCAAGATGTACAACTCGAGTGTTCTTCTTGGGGATCAAGTTCTATGAATATAACTTTGCATCTGAAAACCTTCTCTCAATGTTCTCATCAGCTTCACTTGATGTCTGATGTTCATATCTCTCTCGAATTTTACCTTTTGACTGAATGTCTAAAGCCGATGGAGTCTTGCTTTTCATCACAACAAGGCATTTGCCTGGTTTATCCTCATAGGATCAACAAGACCACCTCGAACCCCCTCTAAATAGGTTTATCAATTCCTCGCTTTCCTCGAGAGATAAAGTTTTGCCAATCAGTCTTTCCCGAGTTTCGGATTTCAATACCACTATCAACAGCTTTGATTTCTTCTTTGAGTGGCTATGCTCGACGCTCTTCCTCTCGTTTGATCATGTTTCAGATCTCGAGGGGAATTTCGTCTGCATTCTCATCCGAAAAGGGTGTCTTTAGTTATCTTAAACATTAGATCTAAGAGTGAATCATAGAACATCAAAGATATAAAATGAACAACTTTATTGAATTGAAAACTGTATATACAATGGTAACACTCTTTTTCTCTTCTCTTTTTTTTTTTTGACGCGCCTCAATGGGCTCTACATTGGACTTGACAAAGAACGGAAACAACAAACTCTTGAATGAACAAGACTGACAAACATGACACTCTTTTTATTGACACTACAAGACGCACTGACTCTCAACATGAGAGCTAGTATACACTTGACGGAAAATAAATCTTGAAATATGACACTTGACACATGACATTTGAAACATGACACTTGAAACATGACACTTGAACTGAGACAAGGAACTAGCACTGATGTTCATGAGTAGCACGCCTTCCTCCATGATAATGACAACTACTGAGTCCGATCTCGGAGTAAGAATCTCGGAAAGGGTAATCCTACAAAATCCGGATGACCTGGCTTGTATTGATCTCCACCCTTTGACCTCTCTGAAGTCTCTTTAGTCATGACAGAACTTTCCCGAATCTCAAACACTAACTCTTTTCCTTTCACAGCTAGTTTGCCACTCGGTATCGGAGTATGAGCAATAACAGTTGGCTTTGCAGACAGCTGAACAGGATCATCATCTTCGATTCTCAAAATATATGGAACATGCTTCGGTTCACTTGACCCTGGAAAGTGGGAGGTAGAAATAACTGGTTTTACGAGAGGCTGAATGAATCCATCATCCTCATCCGACTTCAAAACATACGCATCCTGTCTCAGAGGTCTCTGATAAATACTGAGCTCAGGTAGAATATGGGAATCTTCATCTATCAAGTCTTGGATCTTGTGCTTCAGTACGACACAATAATTGGTATTATGGCCAAGACATTGGTGGTACAAACAATAGCACTTACCATCATTCTGCGTCTCTGAGTTTTTCAACAGATTTGAACACGGTGGTAAGGTTAACTTTCTCATTCTGACCAACTTCTTGAGAGCTGCTGCTTGTGTACAAGGTAATCTGGAAAATTTTCTTTTCAACTCCTTGGCTGGTTTTTCTCTTTGAACAAAAGGTTTCTTTAAAGGTTGAAGGGAGGTTCCGCTATAATTCATTTCCTTTTCAGCAATAAAGGATTTTATTCCATCTGGTTTCCACTTGGATAGCCTTTGCTCATGATGGATGACTTCCTCTACATTTTCATAAGAGAACCGATCAAGAAACCTGTCAACTAAATCTTTCAAACTTGTGATATCCCTTAAGTTTAAAGTGAAGAACCATTTCTTAGCTTCACCAGTTAAAGAGAGTGAAAACAACTTGGCTATCTGCTCTGGAGATAGGCCTTTCATTTCTAATACAGGAATATATGACCTCAAATGACTCCTCGGGCATCCCATCCCGTCATACATGTCAAACTTAGGAACTTCAAATTCAGGAGGGAGAATAACATCTGGAAAAAGGACATAGTCATTAAGGTCAAACTTCTTTTGTTCTGAACCCTCTTATTTTCACCATCGCAATCCGATATCCCAAGCTCTTCTAGTAATGATTTTCCTTTGTCTAACTTGGTCTTATGTTCACAAAATTTCTCCTTGATATGTGGTCCATTATCAACATTATGCACTAATGACTTCTCAGACTGGTCTAGGCTTGTAATCAAATGAGAGTTTAAAATAGGCAGATTCTCAGAAATCATGGGTGCCTTCTCCTTTTCTTGAGCCTTCAAACGGGTCAAATCTTCTTTCATATTTGCTACCTGTAAGACGAGAGTCTTCATCATGTCCATTATCTCCATTTGTGTTTCCTCAGATTCAGCCATTTAGTAAGAATCGCGTAGAACAGGTGAGGGTTGAATAGAAATAGGTACTGCAAATGAGTGAAGTCAACAAGGTCAGACTCCCGCCATGGAATTGACAAACACTATAGTTCAATATAGGGTAATCAAATGAAAATCTCATATGCAAGTTGAGACAAAAGATGATACAAATATATCCTCCCACGGATAAAATCTGGCAGCATAACATCTATGCAAGGAGATGTGGTAAGATAAGCACATAGATTTGGTCAACAAGTGTACAGGATAATGACCAAACTCAAGATATTTGCAGAAAATTCGGCAGCATAACGGCTATTTAGAGAGGGTCTAAAGCTGCTAATCACAAAGAGTATGCCAACTGGGTTAAGATAAAGTAAGGCTCTCAGCAAGAACACACACTCGAATGAATGTCAGCAAGATAAACTCGCAATCCAAACAAGTGGAACATAATCAGATCAGAATCAATCATAGGAGAAGGATATAATAGGCAACACTGAATTTTTCATCTACGATAAAAAATAATCAGTAGATCAGAAAGAAGACCACGGCCTCAAAATGACAGAAGTAGGTCATGGACCGGGTCTAAATCTTGAAGATGGATCGACAGGATTGATCGAATTAGATAAGGAAACCTCACTGAATAAGAAGGCCCTAATCTAATAATCAATATAAATAGGTATATATACATATATACATACTAACTAGGGGCACCAGCCCTAAATATAATCCCATAGAGTCAAGATACTTGACTCAAGACAGACATGTGAGTGTACTAGGACTGCGATGTAGTCACATAAGGTGAGCTACAATAATCTAAGGATAGGACATAGCTCCTAAATCTAGGCTCCAACATGTGTAAGCAACACATGTTCGTCCTTATATGAATGCAATATATATATAAGCACATGCAGATCCAAATTGGGTTTCACTAAGTCAGCAAATATATCCATGTACATAATATATGTAAAATGAAAGTAGAGCTCCGGACTCAATATATCAGGTACTATGCTTATGATCCATACTTAAAATGTATAACACAAGTACGCCTAGTGTTATACATAGTATGCTTCATTGCTCATCGGCTGCTGTAAACACAAGTACGCCTAGTGTTTACGACTGCAGCACTGGCGCATAGCTTGGTAATAGATACAACAGCACCATCTGGATAGTGATATCCCATGAGGTACGCATTATATCTATCCCATGGAGCTAATAATAAGAAAATCAATAAAAGAGAAAAGAAAAAAATAAAATGATGTATGATGTGCAGTGCGTGAATCCCTTGTTTTAAACACCCATCTGGTGCCCCTGGATTCTAAGCGATTGAATTCCTATTTATAATGATTTTAGCCCAAAATTCTTCAAAATTAGTAACAAATGGCATTTTAACAGAGTTAGGCAATATCTCGAAAGAGAATTTCCTCAGCAGAGTCGCCAGCCTGTGGACCCCGATCCGAGAGAGAGGCGGTCAGGGACGTGCCCTCACGCGCTAACAGTCTCTATGGATCATCCACGTGAATGGAGAGCTCTACCAAGGAACTCTCGAAAGAAGTGCCCCTCACATCATGAGTGGCGATACAAAGGTGAGATACCTCTCGATTCGGGGACTAGCCCAGATTCGAGGCGTACTTTAAACAAAGAAGAGTCGCCATCCAAGGAAAAAGGCAATGGGCCCTGGATCCCATACTATGCTCTGTTGCAACGGATAACCAGAGATATAAAATAAGGTTCGTGCCTGGTTACGAATTCGGAAGGTCTAAAGAGCACCTCATCCGCCCAAGTGCAAACACCTGGTCTCTTATGCCATTTACTTAATAATTTTGAAGAGTTTTGGACGAAAATCATATGAAATGGGAACACAAATCTCCGAGAAGACGTCTATCTAATCATGCATGTCTCGGAGGAATAATAAACACACATAAAAGAAATAAAAGTGTCACCTGAGAATAACTAGGTTATGAATGTCAAACCTAAATTGGTGTCTAAGTTCTGATGAACAAACACATGCATGACACACCAAAAAAGCATAAGGTCTGCGCAATAAAGTAAGAAAACACTGCAAAATATAGAAAATGACTCGATATCATACAACCCTAAAACTCTAATCTATACCTAGGCCCGAGTCTTTAGATGATCTGATGTTCATCCAAAGAAGCATACGTATCCCCGCCTCCACGAGAATCAAGGCAACGTAGTTCTTCGCACCTATTCTAAGCTATGATGCCTAAGACATCTAGACCTCTATCCTAGACTCGATCTAAAAGACCGGACTAGTTCTTAAAGCTTCTTGTGTGATTATTTAAATTCCAATGGATTGTAGATTTTAGGACACCCTATATGCCCTAACTAAATGCAGGTTAGCCCTAAGCTAATGCAAGTGGTTCCTATAATCTATGTGTAGCTAGGCTGTATATCCTGAAGAAAACAGTAGGATCTATCGCATCTTAGACCTAGTCATCAATTGGCGATGTGGATCGCCAACTGACCGGACGGAGGCGTAAAACTCCTATCTAGGACTCACTCCTAACTCTAACACAAACAAATAAAACACACAACAAACAAACAACGAACGAGGGAGCAACTCCCGACTCAAAAACTCTCTAACTAGGACAACCTCCTAACTCTAGAGGAAGATCCTTTCGAAAAAACAATATTTTGAAAGATTTTTTTTTTTTAATTTTTGAAAGATTTAAAATGCTTATTTTTAAAGGTTTGGCTGGACTTGGGATGTGGATCCCAAGCTGCACTACGTACTCTGTTGAAAGGGATCAAGCCAACGTAGTTCGGAACAGATTTCCTAACTACTCCTAATGACTCAAGATTTTTGAGATTTTTGGTTTTTTAGATGTTTTTGTTGTTTTTAAGTATTTTTGACTCAAGGGGGACAAATCCTATCATCATAAGGGGAGGACAGACTCCTGATATCCCGCAAAGGTTGGACAACATCCTATGCTTTGCGGAGGAAAAGAACAGAAACACAGCTCTGCAAGGGTTGGACAGCATCCTATACCTTGCAGGAGCGGATAGAAAAAACATGATACGATGAGAGGTTGGATAAAATCCTAACTCCTATGATGATAGAATTTGATTCCTGAACAAGAGGACTGACTCTCTAGACTAAGGACAGATACCTATGCTAGTGGGCTATCAAACTAAGATAAAGCTCAACAAGTAATAAGGAAAAAGAGACCTTGTGCATATTTGACAAAGGTAAAACACCCAGCCGGGCCGGACAGCTACCTAGCCCTAGGGTGCAACAAATGTGCAACCCAATACCCATAAGGGTAAGGGGTATGATGCCAAGCCGAGTAGGATGTTCTCCCAAAACCAAATGATGCACAAAGAGGAGGATGCTAATAGAATGAGACTGGGCAAGTCTCTTAGACATATAGGTAGGATAGAGAAAAATGTGAACAAGGAAAAAGAGACCTTGTGCATATTTGGCAAAGGTAAAACACCCAGCCGGGCCGGACAGCTACCTAGCCCTAGGGTGCAACAAATGTGCAACCCAATACCCATAAGGGTCGGGGTATGATGCCAAGCCGAGTAAGGTGTTCTCCCAAAACCAAAAGACGCACAAAGAGGAGGTTTAGCAAGAAAATGAGACTGAGAAAAATGCTAGCAAGATTGAGCAAGTCTCCTAGGATGGGCTTCAAGTAACCTTATCATTGCCTAAACAATAATAAGAAAAGAGATAACTGATAGACCAAGTTGGTCTTCGACTAGAAGAGGGTTTAAGACCTGTGAGACTAGAGGTAGTCTCCTAGGAGTTGACTTAGGTTGATTCATTAATGAGACAATGCCTGTCTCCAAAGATTTGGATTTAAAAGACTAGGCAAGTCTTTTGAGAAAATAGAATGCTATTTGGACTGAGCAAGTCCCCTAAGGATGGGCTTGGGCTATCACCTTCATTGCCCTACAAGAAAAGGGGATTCTAGTATCTAAAGAAAATTAACAGCAATCTATAAGACTGTGTTAGTCTATCAAAGAGAGAAGAAAAGGCTACCAGATAATCACAAATTCCATTCTATTCTTATAAAAATAAATCAAGTACTAAACAAAGAAAAATTTTCAATAAAACAATACACGATCTATAGCAATTATAAAATGACAAACAACATTAATTAGTCCAGACCAGCCGCTGGATAGCCTAATAAAGTAAAAAAACAATATCAAACACTTCAAAACCAACCACAAACCCCAATACGGGGACTCCAATGAAATCAGATGATGCCAAAGTAATCATCTGATATCAAATACACATGATAATATTTCTAATCCCGCCTTGAGATCAGACAGTACTCATGTCGATAATATCGAACAGAGTAGTCATCTGATCTCCTTCTTCCCATTAACAATTTATTTAAATAAATAGGAATGAGTATAAGAAGCTTTGAGATAATCACACCTGAATAATCCATTCATCTTCAGAATCTAACTCAAAACTATAAGATGAAAGAGAAATATTAAATTTCCAACAGATTATAGAAACACATTAAATGATATTTACATCACCCTAAAAGATGGGCTTGGGATAACTCCTTCATCGCCCCTGCGATGAATGGAAGGATCTAATGACTTGACTTCAAATTTACCTTGCTTCACACCACTAAACTGCTATTTGCATTTTACACTTCCATTGATGTTTTAAAAGAGTACTGGGTGAATAAAAGAGACAAGGCAACTTTGATTCTTTCTAGAACAAGGTATTATCAATGTTAAATCCTTTTTATAAAAAAAAAATCACATTCTTATAAGAAATGGACAAGAAAATCTGTTGAGATAGAAAAAACAAGTTTGGTTCATATAATTTGAATTGAAATCATGGTTGGGATCTAAAGATGAAATGCTGCATATCAGAGAGTAAATACCCCTAGCATCATGCCCTCTCAAATTGTGAGGTATATTGCAGTTGCCACAACAGTGAAGAAACACTTTTATTTCTGTATCATGTAAAGGAAATGTTCTTGCCATCAAATGTAATAAAGTACTCTTACAGTCCTCAAAAAGGAATTAAGTAAATGTTAAAGACAAATTAATCACAGTTCTAACTCCAAAACCCAAAAAATGACAAATATAGAACTTAAAGAAGATATGTGCACGAGTTCAAAGATTATTAAGCCAAAATATGTACCCATATCCCTTAGGAGCACAGAACAAAAGAAAACGTATATTTATTAACATTAAGCTCAGCAGATCCAAAACCTAAAGAGAATCGCATATATGTCTCCATAGCTATACACTCAAATAGGTTCGGAAAATTATGTGTTGATTCCGTTGGTGAACATGAATTCCAAACATGAAAATCTTCAGGAGAACCTTTTATGATTGTATAAAAACAGATTTTGCTACCACAAAATTAATCAAAGTTCATATCAATCCTTGAGATAAAAAAAACTATACAGCTGGGCATATACCATACCATTGATATCCAGTTCTAAAAAGAAGAAAAAGAAAATTGACTCAAGTTTTATCTTATTTACCTTATTTCTTTGACAGTATGAGGCAGATGTGTGCAATTATCCAAATTAACATGATAATATCATTTTAACACGAAGAACAGAGTCGTCTCAATTTCTAAAAAAAAACTAAGTAAAAACAAACACACAGAACACACACTTGTATTGATACTTTGATCTATGATCCGATCACAGATGAAAAATTAAAGGGAAAAAATTACCTAAATAGATTTCATGATTCTGAGATGAAGAAAGTCTCCTTCTCGCTCTATCTCTCCCTGCTTTGATCCCTTCCACAAATCATTGATTCTTCAAGAAGAAGAAACTCACTGTCAGCTCTCAATTTCTCACTCTTCTCTCGAATTTCTATTGCTCTTTCCATCTCCCTCACTCTACATCCTTTTCCACATCAAATCTCTCTGTAATTTTCACTCAAATTAAAAATTTCTATTCTGTAATTCTATTTTAAAAGGAATATGATCTAGAAACGAAGGAATAGAATAGATCTTCATTTTGAAGCCTTGAAAAGTTAGGATTTGAAGTTAAAATCAAAGATTAGAGAACTCAGGCTAGAGTTTAGAGTGAACGATCTAGTATTTAGAGGTGGTAGATCTAGGGTTTAGAGGAGGTCTGAGAAGAAGAAACAAGATAGAAAGGATTAATGGAAGAGAAAAGGAAGGTTGATGACCGGCCGGAGCTTGACTGGAGCTATACCGGAATCCGGTGAAATCTAACAGAGAAGATGATCGGAATCGTATAAGAGTTAGGGTTTAGGTATGAGATCAACAATAGAAGAAGAGGTTTTGTGGAAAACAATGTAACATGAAGGAAAGAGCTAGCTGAAACCTGGTTGGAGCTTGATCGGAGAGGAGAAAAATTTGATCGGAAAAGAGTGGTTCGCCGGAGAAGAAGATCTGGGAAGAGTAAGATTAGGGATTTGGGGATTTTGCTCTCTCTCTCTCTCTCTCTCTCTCTCTCTCTCTCTATTAATCACGAATTTCTGTTATCAGTTGAGGAAATGGCCAGCCGAATCTTGCCGGATCTCCGATCAAGATGATCGGAGAAGAAGAACGAATTTAAAACCCATATTTCTCTTTTTCTTTCTCTTCTGGAAAATGAGATCCCCCTGTAGCTTTGCGTAGATCCGATCTCTAAGAAGGAGAAATGAGCCAAACCTTTGACGGAGGTCAGCCGGAGCCTAGGGTGTTGCCGGAGAAGAAGAGAAAAGGGTTTGGGGTTTGGTTTTCTCCTCTCTTTCCCTCTCTGCTATTTTTCAGATCTGAGAATAATCTCCTCCTTTTTTTTTTTTTTTTTTTACGATGGATTCTTTTTATATTGAAATGATAAATTCGACCTCTTTTTCTTATTTGGACAACCACCTTTCGGATAATCCACCCCCCCTATATGAACTTGCACTACGACTTTGCTCGACTCGTTCGCTAGGCAAACGCGCTCGAATTTCGATGAAATTTTGCAGGTAGCTAGCCGGGACCCTACCCTACCTTGGGGAGAAATTTGGGGTCCTAAAGAATTGGTTTGATAGGGTTTTTGCACAAACATGGAGAGATTAGGGTACGGTCAAAATGGGGTGTCTACACCTGGACACGATGTAACACCATGGTTCTCTCTTGCCTTATCAATGCCATTACTCGTGATCTAGCTGATAACGTTATCTACTCCGACGTTGCTTCCGACGTTTGGCAAGAACTCCATGACCGATTTTCTCAAGGAAATGTTGCAAAAATCTTCCAGCTGCTGCGCGGTCTCATTACCCTGTAGCAAGACCAGCAATCCATTCTCTCATATTTTAACCAGCTGAAAGCCTTATGGGACGAGCTCTCCTCCTACACCACCCTTCCTACATGTTCATGTGGTGCAATGAAAGTTATCATTGATCTGTATCAACAAGAACGCTTTATGCAATTTCTGACGGGATTAAATGATTCCTTTTCTTCCATAAGAAGTAAAATTCTCATGATGGATCCCCTCCCTACAGTTCCAAAGGCCTACTCTCTGCTCCTTCAAGAAGAGCACCAACGTGCTCTACAGATTCCTCCCCATCCTCACACTATTGCAGCTGCTATTGAACGTGTGCGGGTTGCGCCTCCTCCCAATGTACCTGCTATTCGAGACCAGTCTCCCTCATTGGCATGCAATCCCCCATGCACAAGCACCACCATGAATGTACGCCGCAATCGTTCACGTTTTCGCCACTGTGGCAAACTTGGCCACACGATTGACACATGTTATGGTTTACATGGATTTCCAGCACTAGCGGCCAATTCGTCATCCTCCACTTCTTTGGAAGCAGCATCGTCTTCTCTCATAAACAATGGTACCCACTCTGCAAACTTGGCTGGTAAGGCTTCCGTTTCGTCCTTTTTTTCACTCCCTTGGATCGTGGATACTGGAGCTACTGATCACATGACTTGCTCTCCCACTGCTTTTTCTAAATCGCATAGTTTTCCTCCTTTGAAACCCGTTCGTCTACCCAATTGTATTTTGTTACCCGTTGCACATGTTGGTGATATTGATTTTCCTAACGATTTTCATCTTCAAAATGTTCTTTGTGTTCCCACTTTTACCCACAATTTATTATCTGTTAGTGCTCTCACATCTTCTCATAACTGCGATGTTATCTTCTCATCTGATCATTGTATTTTCCAGGACCGACACACGAAGAGGACGATTGGAGTGGCTAAACAGGATGGAGGTTTATATCTGTTTCACCCCAACGCAGCTGTCTTCTCTGTTTCATCTTCACCATCATTTGATCTATGGCACTGGCGTTTGGGACACCCATCACCTCACCGTTTACAATTTCTAGCTAAATCGTTTGATGCTATTTCTTTTTCCAATAAATGTTTATGCACTATTTGTCCTTTGGCCAAACAGCCTCGCCTTCCATTTCCTAGTAGTTCTACTTCTTCAAGTGTTCCTTTTGAATTATTGCATTGTGATATTTGGGGTGCTTTCTCCACATCTTCTATTTCTGGTGCTCATTATTTTTTAACTATTGTTGATGATTTTTCAAGAAACACTTGGGTTTTTTTTATGCGGTATAAGTCTGAAACATTTAATCTTTTAACATCCTTTATTGCTATGATTCGTAACCAATTTCATCGTCCTGTTCAAAAAATTCGCAGTGATAATGGTTCCGAATTCTTTAGTGATAACATGCACAATTTTTTTAATGAACATGGGATCTTTCATCAACATAGCTGTGTGGGAACGCCCCAACAAAATGGGGTAGTGGAACGACAACATCGGCATTTACTTGAAGTTGCACGTGCTCTGCGGCTTCAAGCAAATTTACTATTGTCCTTTTGGGGTGAGTGTGTTCTCACTGTCACTCATCTCATTAATCGAATGCCCTACAAAATTTTACAAAATAAAAGTCCTCACGAAATATTGATGGAAAAGCCACCCGATTATACCCTCTTACGGACCTTTGGCTGCTTATGCTTCGCCCACAATATCCATCTCCGACACAAGTTTGATAACCGTTCTCGGCGTTGCATTTTTATTGGCTACCCATATGGCCAAAAGGGATATAAGCTATATGATCTTGACACTCTCACCATCTTCCTTAGCAGAGATGTCAAGTTTCATGAAGACATCTCCCCTTACAAGCAAAACATTGGTAATGACACCCATGCTGTCATCCCTCTACCCGTACATGATCTTGAACCCACTATTGTTCACCCTCCCGTCGTCGCACCTTTCAGTGTGCCCCCACTCCCTACGCCACCATCTAGTTCTCCACAATCACCACCCCATTTAAGTTCACCTCCTCCTATTGTTGATTCCCATGTTCATGATGTTCCTTCTACTTTACGCCGGTCTCAACGTACTCACATCCAACCTAGGTATCTGGCAGATTATGAATGTTCCACTGCTGTCACTGACCACTCTACCTCGTCTTCTTCAGGTAGGTCATTTCCTCTTTCTACTTACGTTATGAAAAAATTTCACTCTCTCACTTTACTTTCCTTTATGCCATTTCTTCTAACCTTGAACCCTAGTCTTTCAGCCAAGCCATGAATGAATCTCATTGGAGAGATGCCATGGCCGCTGAAATTAAGGCATTGGAGGATAATCATACGTGGACCTTAGCTACCCTTCCCGCAAACAAACAAACGATAGGCTGCAAGTGGGTATATAAAATCAAGTATCGAGCAGATGGAAGCATTGAATGCTACAAAGCATGCTTAGTAGCTAAAGGATACACACAACCGGAAGGCTTAGATTATCATGAAACATTCGTCCCAGTGGCCAAACTAGTCACTGTCCGCTCTCTTTTAGCCATTGCCGCCAATAAAGGCTGGCCTCTGATGTCAATAATGCCTTTCTTCATGGTGATCTCCATGAGGAAGTGTATATGAAGATTCCGCCAGGTTTTTCTCGTAAGGGGGAGTATCGTGTTTGCAAACTCAATAAATCCTTATAGGGGCTCAAACAAGCCTCGAGAAATTGGTTTGCTAAATTCTCCAATGCCTTGCACGAAGCGGGATATTGCCAATGCAATGCTGCTTATTCTTTGTTCTCCAAGGTTAACGGTTCAAGTCACACATTCGTTTTGGTGTATGTTAATGACATTGTTCTCACAGGGAACAATATTAATGCCATTGCTGACCTCAAATCATTCCTTCACACCAAACTTAATTTAAAGGATCTTGGTGTGTTAAAATATTTTTTAGGCATTGAGGTCGCTCGTTCTATGAAGGGTATTTCTCTCAATCAATGGAAGTACACATTAGAAATATTAGCTGATGCTGGTTATCTTGGGGCACGTACATGTGACTTTCCGATGGAGCAAAACTTGACTTAGAATGCTTCTGATGGAGAACTTCTTTCTGATCCCTCTTCGTATAGAATGTTAGTTGGCAGGCTTAGGCTTATTTACCTAACCATCACGCGGCCAGACATTACTTATTCGGCTAACTTATTGAGCTAATACATGCACATGCCCCGCCAACCTCATCTTGATGCTGCTATTCGTGTTTTGCGCTACTTGAAGAACTCTCCTGGAAAAGGTATTTTCTTCCCTTCTAATGGCACTCTCCAACTCACAGCCTACTGTGACGCTGATTGGGGGAGATGTCCAGAGACCCGTAGTTCTACTACCGGGTTTTGTATTTTCCTTGGTGACAGCCCAATCTCTTGGAAGACAAAAAAACAACAGGTAGTTTCACGCTCCTCAACTGAAGCAGAGTATCGATCAATGGCCTCAAATACTTGTGAATTATCTTGGCTTCGTTATTTGCTACATGACTTAGGGGTCCCTCATCCGCAGCCATCGATTCTTCATTGTGACAATCAGACTGCTTTACATATCGCTGCAAACCCCGTGTTTCATGAACGAACCAAACATATTGAAATTGATTGTCATCTCGCTCGTGAAAAAGTTCAGTCCGGTCAACTCCAAACCGAATTCACTCCTTCTAATCTGCAACGGGCCTATGTTTTTACTAAGCCACTTGGAAAGGAGCATTTTCATCGCCTGATTCGCAAGCTGGGCATAATTGACATCCATGCACCACCTTGAGGGGGAGTATTATTGGAAACTACAGGTTTTGTAATTACACAGTTGACATATGCCAATATTGGAAGCACAAGTATTGGGAAGCTTTCTATTGAACCGTGTGACATTGGCAGCAACATTGTGGAAAGTTCAACCACATTGGAAACAATCACAATGGAAGGCTTTGGTATAGGAAAGCTGTCTTGTACCATATACAAAAGATATCTTGTGTGCCATATATATTTAGAAGTTGATATATTTTCATTTATTTGTTTCTTTATTAATCCCATGATTTAGGGATTTGATTTACTCATGTAATTTGTATATACACACTTCTTATGTGAATGGAAAACACACACGTTTCATACTCCTTCTCTTCCTTACAGTAGTTTCAATTCATAGTTTTCTACACACACACACACACACACACATATATATATAAGGCTGCAACACGGTCGGGTTGGGTCGGGTTTTTCAAAACGTAGCCCAACCCTGGATCCCATTATCTCGGCCCTGACCTTGAGTCAGGGCCGAAAAACCACAACCCATTGCCCGCCCTACAGGGTTCAGTGTTGGCCCTGATCCGCCCTGATTGGCCCTGATTAGGCAGGGCCGGGCCGGCCCTAATTGACCCTAGTGCAAATACCTGTTAAGAGTGCCAAAAATAAAGCAACCATTTATCATATAGAACAAAATGATCAATAAACAGAGAAAGTGAACAAAATAAGACAATATGAATTCAACAACATGGCGGGCAACAGAGACAATTAATAATAATAATCTAAAGAAACATCAATCCAAGATAATAGAAAACATTAGCGAAAGAAACATGCACAAATGGTTCAATTCTATAATAGAAAACTCAGGATCGGGTCGGGCCGGGTCAGGGTACCGGAGGCATTAACCTAGAACCCGACCCGACCTGACAGGGCCAAACTTGCACCCCTATATATATATATATATATATATATATTCGGGACCCATGCTATGCATGGGTGTAAAATGTGGGCCCCCACTCCATCAAAGCATAAGTGGCAAAATGGGGGGACAAACCTACGAATGATAGAAACATTGGGTAAGAATCAGTAAGAAGGCATTTCCATTGTGTTACGTCTGTCAAACACTATCTTGTGGAAGCAAGCAATAATAGGCAACAAAAGCGAATATGAAAAATTGAATGAAAAAATAGCATTACTTTATTTTATGCTTTATAATTATTTTTTAAACTGATATAACAATCATTAAGAAGTTATTTACATCTAATACTAATCGATAGGTGGTACATTGGTAGTTGATTATATAGAGAACACTATATGCATTGAGAAGGAAAATGAAATATACCTTTGGGAATCTTGGTTGAACCTTCATCAACTCTTTTCTCTAACCTCTATTGAAGGTCGTCTTCATTGGATTCGTTGTCCAACTCAAGCAATGGTGCAACGGAAGGCAACACAAAATCTCTGTCAGACAACATGCTTGTTAAAGTGGATGATGATGCAATATGTTCCATCTTTGATTGATCTGGACCATTCGTTTTGTAGGAATTGTGTTGAATCTATTATGGCTAAACAATCACCGTCCAAGTTAATGCCAACAAATGGTTGCATGATAGGATCTGGTGGTGATTGGCGCTGTTTTTGGCCATGGGAGATCCAAGGCAAGGCTAATCAACTTGACGGTTCAGATCAATCGAGGGTTGGATCCCAATATACACGCCGTTGTTATTTTGATAAATACACCCTTAATTTACTTTTCTGACAGCTTATTGAGATTGTAACAGAGATGGTGGAGGGGTATCTAACGAACTAAGGTGGTCTACTTTGTGGTTAACAATATTAATAAAGAAATATAAACCTATTCCCTTGCAATTATATTGTACATCACAAATAGCTTATATTATTGGGCCTCTTGATGGCAATTTCCAATGACCCAAGATCGATTAAGCGTTTTAAGATGGTTGAGCCGTTGTAGGGTTCATCTCTAATATAGTGGGTGTCAATATTATTTTATGGGCTGAGCCGTTGTAGGGAGCTAAAGCTATCCTACCATAAGAATCACATTCCTAAAATAAAAGCCCTCCTAATTCCCTTTCCCAGCCATTCCAGGCAATATCCAACCTATTTCACACTACCTTAAAATACAGTGGGGGCCCACATTGTTTGGGTGATCCAAACAATGTGGAGGTAAAATGGACGTGTATAAACCTTCACAAATTAGTCCATTTTTTGCCTCAATAGTTTGAATGGTTAGAATGATCCTATGGATCTGATTTTTTGTGGACACCCTATCTATGTGAGGACCATTCAAATGAATTGTTTGGATCATCCAAACAATGTGGGCCCCCACTGTATTTTAAGGTAGTGTGTAGGTAACTTACCTACACAAGTGTGTAGGAAATGTTCTCTCTCTCTCTCTCTCTCTCTCTCTCTCTCTTTATATATATATATATATATATATATATATATATAGGGATTTGCGAGCGTCCATCGTAGTAGGCATTTCGCGGTTGATCTATTGCATCTAACAACACCCGCAGACAAAGGGGCTTGAACAGAGCATTCCCCCTTGTCGGAGAAGGCAATAAGAAGTCCACATGCTTATAGGAGGTTTGCACCTCCCATGAAGAAATCTCTGCGGGAGACATAGGTGTAAGCCCAAGGGTTCCCATGGGTTAATCATTCACCTTACCTTCTTGTTTTGATGCTAGCAAACTAAATTGATTAGCATTTATGGACTGATGTGTTGCTTTGAGGTGTTGTGTTGTGTACACGAATTTCATGTCATAATCGCCATTACACAACTCTTCACAACACATGGCATGTGGATCAAGAGAGAAAGGAACAAAGAGCTTGCACTTACATTGGAGTCATCACCATTTGGAGATGATCAAGTCAAGAAGGTCAACATGAAGATCCCACAAGTTCCTAAGCAAGTGTCAAGAAGAAGCTTGGAGTTGAACATGCCATGGTGACACCTCATGTACCTTTCAACTTGCATTGAAGTTTGGAGGACAAGTCACAAGAGCCAAACAAAGTCAAGAAGTTCACTCTCAAGCCGAAGAAGTACATGGAAGTGCAAAGGGGCCGACACATTCCAAGAAGACTCAAGATATTCATTTTTAGAATGTATTTGGAGTCCTCTTGATTTTATATTTAAATGCACTTTCAAAAAGTTTTCAAATGGTTTTCATATTTAACCTTTTACATCTTTGAAAACCATACACACACACACCCAAAAATGTGTTTAAAAACCTAGGACTTAAGCCCAAGACCATGGCCCAAAAGCCCCTGATTTTTAAAGTTAAAAATGGAATTTCACACAGGGCTGGTCGACCAGGATTTGCCGGGCGACTGCGAGATGGAACCTGGAAGTCCAGGACATCTCAAAATTCATCGGGCCGGTCGATCGCGGATTGATTTTCTGAAAATCCAGAAAACATCCAGGTTGGGCTTGGCGGACGGCCGCAATGGGATGGTCGACCGCGGATAGGTTTTTGAGCCGAATTTTAGAGCTAACAGGTTAGCCTCGCCGGACGACCGCCATGAGGCCGGTCGACCGCGATGGTAAGAAATTTGAAAATATAAAAGGTCGCCCGATAGGGGCAGGCGATCGCGATGGCTCGGTCGACAGCAACGGTCGGGCAAACTAGCCGTTGGGGCATTTTCTGCTTGACTTTCTCAAGCCAGTTATTTGCAGTTTTACCTCAAACGCTTATATTTTAAAATACTCTATATATACATGATTAAAACCTATCTATACAAGCTTTTGAACATTTGAGAAAGATCAAATCCCATTTTGAAAATCAAAAGCAAAACCTCTTTGAACATGTATTTCCACATTCTTTCAAGAGGTACTCCATAGGATTTTTTTTTGCTTATTTCTTGGGAGTGATTGTGAGCTTAAACTTTGTAATCAGCCTATTAAGAGGCATTGCGAGTTTTTATTTTTCTTTGTTCTTCATTGAGGGTCTCCGATTCGGCCCGTTAAGAATAGTGAATTCGGCATATGAGGGTGTGTCCCTTCGCCGAAGGCTTCGTGCAGATGGGCTTCACTTTGGCCCTTGAGAATGAAAAAGCGGGCTTCGCTTTGGCCCAGGAGAATGGAAAAGCGGAATTTGCTTTGGCCCTTGAGAATGAAAAAGCTTGGTCATGTAATGGCTCATTGATCTGGCCTTGAAGAAAGATCGAGGTAGTGGAACTCACGCACGGACGTGAAGAGTGGAGTAGGTCTTGTGATAGACCGAACCACTATAAATCTTGTGTTCATTGTCTCTCTCTTCCTTTCCTTCTCTTGCACGTGTGGTGATTGGTAATCTCTAACCTAACTTATATTTGTGATTTTGATTGAACAAGGGTTAGTAAATGCACTTGATTGAAATGGTTAAACCCTAAGCATTATAATATGTATTTAAACAAGGGTTAGCTAAATGTGCATGATTAGAAAGTCTGAACCCTAGCTTTCATTGATATACTTATTTGAACAAGGGTTAGACTAATTAGTGCTTAATTAAATGAATTAATTTTTAATCTTCCAATAATTAAGCCTCAAATTTTGAATTGACCAATTCATCCCCTCTTGGGTTGTCACATATGTATTTCATTTGGTATCAGAGCTTAGGCTCTTAAAGAGATTTTTAACTTTAAAAATCTACAAGAAAAAAGTTCTGTGATAATCCCTATGGATTTTGAGAAAGGTCAATCCACCATAATTCCTCCATTCTTTGATGGAAAGAATTATGGAGCTTGGAAAGAACAAAATGCTAGCCTATCTCAAATCCATAGATCATGGCATTTTAGATGTCATTAAAGAGGAAATTTCTTTTTCAAGGAAATGAACTAAAGGTGATATGAAATTATTTTTCCTGAACTCAAAGGCTATGATTTTATTGTGTTGTTGTTTAACTCCAATCATTTTTGTCAATATTTCATCTTGCATCAATGCAAAAGATATTTGGACTTCATTAGAAAACACTCTTGAGAAAAATGTCTGTCTCTTTTCAAATGATAAAATTCTTAGTCAAAAAGAGAGTTTACAAAAATCTTTTACATATGAAAGTTCTTTCAAACATTCTATTTGCGATTTGGAAATTCAAATAGAAAATCTGAAATTGGAAATAAAAGAATGTTTGAAAAGAAACGGAAATTAAGTCAATTGAGCATATTTTTGATAAATAAAAATGTTGACTTATTTTAAAGATGTAATGCCTTTGAGAAAGAAATTAAAAGCCTTGAAATCACAAACATTGAACTTGTTAAAAATGTAAACATGTTTGTGAAAATGAAGAACAAATAAATGAAAAACTCTCTAATATGAATCAAAGACTTCAAGACGAAAAAGATAAACATACTTCTAAGTCTTATGATTCCATTTGTTCCTTATCTACCAATCATTACTGTTGTACTCATTGTGGTAGATCTGGACATCATAATTCTGAGTGTATGCTTAGAATTGTGAAATCTAACAAGTTTGTTTGGATAACAAAATGTACACTCCCACAAACAAACTTGGATGGAACCAAAGAGAATTGGGTTCCAAAAGAATCTCTCTAAACTAATTAGTGAATGAATTAGTTTAGGGGCTATGCTAAATTATTTTATCATTCACATTCTTGCTAGATACATTAGATTCATTGAATACTTTTTGTATCAAGTTTTCTTGAGCTTAATGATCACATCTTCTTCTTGATATAGTCTAAATGTATTTCAATGATATATTTTATCTTAGACTATATTTATGTGCCTTATTGAATATCTTTACTTGAAAAGCCTATCTAAGTGCAAATCACATCACTTGTGCACTTAGCATCCACAAAATAAATCCATAATAAAAAATTCAATGTGAAAACCATATGTGTGCTTTCATGATATTGACCTCTCTTTTTGCCCTCTAGTTCAAATTGATCTTTCAAGTTCATTTCTTTAATTCTTGAACTCTTTTTATGACAATTTTGGCATTTGCTAGATCTTGGTATATTCAACTTAGGTAGAATATCATTTCTAACAAAATTGAGTGTTAAAAGCCATGTCTAAGGAAATCCACTCAAATCCTTTCTTAGACATCTCTTAAGCCCTAGGTGAGTAAGTATGTCTATTACTATGCACCTAGTTGTCCTTTAAACCCATTCTTATGTGGTTAATGATTATCATTAAATTCATAAGAAATCTTGATGGGTTAAATTAATGTATTCCAAAAAGCTTAAAATGAATATCCTCTCATGACTAAGATAAAATTATCTAGTCATAATAGTTTATTTTGGAATGCATGTGTCCAAAGTGTTCATGACTTGACATTCTCTAGGAGTCCTTGGATTAATCTCTAGTCTTGCATGAATATTTTTTTGTAGAGAATTGAAAAGGAGTCTAGATTCAATGTGTGAAACTCAATTGAGTAAAATTAAAAATGTCATAGGAATCTAGTATCTCTGTTGGGCAGCTACTTATTGTAGTGGTTATCATGTAACACATTGTGATGAAAACACATGTATCCCACACAATTGGGTTTTCCATGGGCCTTTTGCACTTTGTGCTTAAAATGCCCTATCTTGTATAGAGTGGTTTGTGGATGTAGGCATAGATGGTTAGATCATGATTCTCGAGTCCAAACATAGTAGACTATCCATGAATGCTCTCATTGCATTAGCTAAGGATGTCTCTCTTAGAGATGTGATTCTATTGATCCCTCTTATAATGTCTAAGTTCTATAGATTTAAGCTTAATTGATAATGTATATAATCTATAGTTATTTCCCCTTGTATGCTACTGGGTACATGGTAAAGATGGTAAACTCAAATTTAAAAATCACTCAATTAGTACTCTTAGTTCTCTTACCTTGTAAGTTGAAGAGTGTACACTCATCTTTAATTAAAACACTCATTTCTTTGGCTTCTAACCAATATTTTAACCATGATAAGCCATATATGTTGTGTGTGTTATGCATATATTATATGCACATATTTAGGGGGAGCATGGTATGCTAAGTTGATACCTTCAACCTTAGCAAATCATGCATTAGTGGCCCAAGGGTGGTTTGAAAATCATTCACCTTTAAATCCCTTGATGTCTTTGTGGTTGGACAGCCCTTTGGATTCATACTGTATGAGTCACCTCAAAGGGAGAGCTATACATGCTCAATGTCTGTCCATCTATTTTATCATATGATGTTTGATGTGCATCACATATGATAAGTACACTCATGTGGAGCCACATTGGTCCATATGTGTGGTAGTTGGGTCTTGTCCTATTCCTTAAATTTGAGATCATCTCTCATCTTTTGACAAGGTCCCTTAGCCTAATGCCTCAGTGCCATATCTTTTTAGGCCTTCTACTTATCTTGGATAGACTTATATGTTTCTATCTCTGCCAGTGATAAGTATTTTGTTCTAGAGTTTGAAAAATCTCTAGAACCCTTCTTCATTGGACAGTGCTTGAGATGATCATCTCATTGTCTATGAAGTAATCTCTTATCATGTATTTTTGAATGAAAATATATTATCATGATAAGTTCCAATGGCTCTGCCTTTTACATTCATATCTAAGCCATTGTATATTGTCAGGCCTTGCATTATAAGAATTATCAAGGCCAATGACAATCTCTTGGGAGAGAGAATTGATTCTTTGAGCTTATCATGTCCCATCATCTCTTCCAAGATTTTAGCTTCGGCGGACTCCTTTCAGATCATAGGTCCTTCGCAGCTTGTCTTTGGTACTTGTATCCTTCCATCATGCCAAATGTAATAAGATGGTAAATGTACTCAATTTTTCTATGTCCAACTCTACATTCTTTCACAGTGAAGGATGAACAGAGACTAAGGAAATTGAAGATTCATAATTAAAGGCTGGCATGTAAACTTCATGTTCATCCTCTCAAGGATGACCTTTTGATGAAGGAGAAGAGTTAAAACAAGTACCCCATCTCTCAATCCGGGAAGAACTTTTAAAAATGCTACCCTTACATGGAAGAAAGGGTTAAGTATTGATCTAAGCTCTTCTAGACATTCATTCACATTCATCTGTAGAAGAGTTCCGAATAGATTCTTTCGAGAGATTTTCAAATACCACTTTTATCATTTAAGAAACATTAATTGAAGTGTGGTATCAATCTTCCATCATTTGATCATGTATATGGAGCATTATAAGTTTCATCTATATATGCATGATCTTTGGTTGCCATGGATATGTACCTCATTGATTTCATTCTCTTATCCATCTGTTTATTAAACCATCTGCTTTAAACTCGTATCCTTTGTCTAATAATCATACATTCATATTCAAAGTGTGATTGTTTTAAGAATGGAGCAATTCGAATGGTTAAAGGTGATTAAACTTGAATCAAGGGCCTATGTGCTTGGAACTCTAACATTTAGATTAGATGCATATAGATAGGGGGAGCTTTTGCTTTAATCTGTGTGAATCTCTATAAGCAACAAACAAGTAATCTAAAAAAGATATATTATAGTTCAGAGCCTATCAATGCTCTGGAAGAGACTTGTCTGCTTATTGTCAAGAGATCCCCTACACAATGCAACTTATGAACTTAAAAGTTATGTCTAAGACTTGAGCATATCCTTGCTCAGGTAGAGACTATCTGCTTCAAAAGTTGCAAATGGAGCCCAAGTGTTCAAATCACTCACCTTTCAACCATTTTGCCTTGTCATACCCTAACATAGGTTTCACCTAGGGCCAATGACAAATAAATAGGGGAAGAGCTAAATAGTTATATACTCATGATTATATAGATCATTATGATATGTTTAAATGATCTATTGCCCCCATACCTGTGCTTAACTTACATATCTTTAAAAAAAAAACTGCTTATCATGCATTTTACTTTATTTTCTTTGCGATAAGCATCATATTAGCTTTAATGCAATATCATCTACTATATAAAGCTTAGACAAGCTATTATTCATCTTGACACCCCACTTGCACTTTCACTTGCATATCCCTACCTTTTCGCTGTTGCCAAAAGAGGGAGATTTTTGGAAATTGATTAGGTAATCCATATTTTGCATGCACCACATGCTTTACATTCATTTATTACTCTTGTGCATATAGTGAGGAGAGCATTACTTCATTGCTTATAATATTTAAATGCCTATTCATATATTTGTTTAATATCCCCTGCCTCCCTAATCAATTTAGCTTGGAGTTGAACATGCCATGGTGACACCTTATGTACCTTTCAACTTGCATTGAAGTTTGGAGGACAAGTCACACGAGCCAAACAAGGTCAAGAAGTTCACTCTCAAGCCGAAGAAGTCCATGGAAGTGCAAAGCTGACACATTCCAAAAAGACTTATGGTATTCATTTTTAGAATGTATTTGGAGTCCTCTTGATTTTATATTTAAATGCACTTTCAAAAGGTTTTCAAAAGGTTTTCATACTTAACTTTTTACATCTTTGAAAACTACACACACACACACACACCTAAAAATGTGTTTGAAAACATAGGACTTAAGCCCAAGACCATGGCCCAAAAGCCGCTGATTTTTAAAGTTAAAAATAGAATTTCACACAGAGCCGGTCGACCGGGATTTGTCGGGCGATCGCTAGATGGAACCTGGAAGTCCAGGACAGCTTGAAATTCATCGGGCCAGTCGACAGGGCCAATCCGGTTGACTGTGGATTGATTTTCTGGAAATCCAGAAAACATCTAAGTTGGGCTTGGAGGACAACCGCAATGGGACGGTCGACCGCGGATAGGTTTTTGAGCCGAATTTTTGAGCTAACAGGTTAGCCTCACCGGACGATCGCCATGGGGCCAGTCGACCGCGACGGTAAGAAATTTGAAAATATAAAAAGGCGTCCGATAGGGGCGGGCGACCGCGGTGGCTCGGTCTACCGCGACGGTTGGGCAAACTAGCCGTTGGGGCGTTTTCTGCTGAACTTTTTCAAGCCAGTTATTTACAGTTTTACCCCAAACGGTCATATTTTCAAATACACTATATATACATGATTAAAACCTATCTTTACAAACTTTTGAACATTTGAGAAAGATCAAATCCCATTTCTCCTTGAGCTTCATTTTGAAAATCAAAAGCAAAACCTCTTTGAACATGTATTTCCACATTCTTTCAAGAGGCACTCCATAGGGCTTTTCTTTTGCTTATTTCTTAGGAGTGATTGTGAGCTTAAATTTTGTAATCAACCTATTAAGAGGCATTGAGAGTTTTTATTTTTCTTTGTTCTTCATTGAGGGTCTCTGATTCGGCCTGTTAAGAATAGTGAATCAGTGATATGAGGGTCTGTGCCCTCGCCGAAGGCTTCGTGCTGATGAGCTTCACTTTGGCCCTTGAGAATGGAAAAGCAGGCTTCGCTTTGGCCCATGAGAATGGAAAAGCGGGATTCGCTTTGGCCCTTGAGAATAGAAAAGCTTAGTCATGTAATGGCTCATTGATCCGGCCTTGAAGAAGGATTGAGATAGTGGAACTCACGCGGACGTGAAGAGTGGAGTAGGTCTTATGATAGACCGAACCACTATAAGTCTTGTGTTCATTGTCTCTCTCTTTCTTTCCTTCTCTTGCACGTGTGGTGATTGGTAATCTCTAACCTAACTTATATTTGTAATTTTGATTGAACAAGGGTTAGTAAATGCACTTGATTGAAATGGTTAAACCCAAAGCATTATAATATGTATTTAAACAAGGGTTAGCTAAATGTGTATGATTAGAAAGTCTAAACCGTAGCTTTGATTAATATACTTATTTGAACAAGGGTTAGACTAATTAGTGCTTAATTAGATGAATTAATTTTTAATCTTCCCTTAATTAAGCCTAAAATTTTGAATTGACCAATTCATCCCCCCTCTTGGGTTGTTACATCTGTATTTCAATAAGTCTCATAGTACAAGGAACACACCTATTTCTGCCTCTTGGGGAGGTCGTTCGTGTGCTTATTGTACAGTATTACCTACAACTATCAAAGGAACTAATCTCAAAGGCAACGTTACTAATAAAGGCTCGGAGACCTCTAACGGCCACTCTCTTTGTCTTCCTTCGGTATCCTCTGCTTCATAGCCACCTCGGGAACAAAGAGAAAATCTGCTGAAAAGTGTGCCTGTCTGGTTGCTGTAAGATGCAATAGGCCATCCGTAAAATACCTTCTGCGATGGAATCTAGCAAATCCCTATATATAGGAAAGTGAAGCTACACCGCCGGTGTAGCTAACTTAGCTACACCGCCGGCTTAAAATACAATGGGCCCACATTGTTTTGGTGATCCAAACCATTCATTTGATGGGCCCTCACATAGATAGGGTGTCCATAAAAAATCAGCTCCATAGGATCATCCCAACCCTACGAACTGTGGAGGCAAAAATGGACAAATTTGTGAAGGTTTTTACACGTTCATTTTTGCCTCCACAAATCGTAGGGTTGGGATGATCCTATGGAGCTGATTTTTGGTGGACACCCTATCTATGTGAGGGCCAATCAAATGAATTCTTTGGATCGACCAAAACAATGTGGGCCCATTGTATTTTAAGCCGGCGGTGTAGCTTCACTTTTCTTTTTACTTTTTTGTGAAATAGTTCAGTTTTGCTATTTAGTTCAGCTATTTTGCATGCACCTAATGCATTTCTTGCAATTTATGAGTTCTTGCATTTTATGAGTTCTTGCAGTCTGCAGCTAAATTTGAACCAATGGCCAGTGATAAGCTATTTGGGATCATCTGGGTCAGTGTGATCATCTTCGTATATCAAAATGGTTATGAATTTATATTGATTATTTGCAAAAACAAATGGTTACAATAACTATAGAAATGATATAGTTAATGCATGTATATTATTTAGGATTTTGGTAAAAATCTTATTCCTCGGCTTCTTCCTTTGTGATTTCATTTTCTATATGGAAAAACAGAAGTGGGAACTTATATACACACAATAATGGTGTATATAAGTCATTTTATGTTCCACACTCCCCTCAGTTTCAGTCACTGTCATGAGGAGAGTTTATACTGTGTAAGCCCTTATAATCCCTTATTTTTGAAGAAGTACTGTACGGATAGATTGTGCCCAAAAAATCATTTCCATAGGATGGGCCAAACGTAAATAGATGGGCCCGTCCATATGATGGGCCATAACGTAAATAGATTGTGCCCAAAAAATCATTTCCATAGGATGATCCCAAGCCTCAGATTTGTAGAGGAATTGCATATTATGGATACCTCTAGAGATCAGAGGGCTAGGATCATCCTATGGAAATGATTTTTGGGCACAATCTATTTACGTTATTTCCCATCATATGGACGGTTTGGATCATCCTATAGTGCGGCCGTACAATACTTCTTGAAAAATAAGGGACTATAAGGGCTTACATCATATAAAATCTCCTGTCATGAGTCTTCAATTTGCTAATCAAGATGTTATGCGAAATGCGAGTCCTTATTTTTGTGAAAATGTCCTCGATCTGTAAACACAAAAAAATATGGCAATGTGATCTATATTCTGGAATAGCATTGTTGGGTTTCATTTGCTAATGTAGTCTTTAAAGCATGCATTGTTGTAAGGTTAAAACTGTTGTCTTTTTTTTAAAGTGGAAATGTTTTGTGCATGGGGCCCCTATAAGCTAAAACTATTGTCTTTGTTTTTAAAGTGGAATGCTATTAGGAATCTAATTTGCTTGGTGTTGGAATTTCTTGTTATGTATTTTGCTTGGTGTTGGGATTTCTTTTTTGTTACTATCTTAGTGAAAAACTAAAAATATCAAAATATGATAGTGCTAACTATCATTTCCCCTTTATTTTCTGCTCTCCATTTAGTATTATTCGAGTGGGATGGCTCAAGTCTCGAACAATAGTTTGTTGAGATGGATTAATGGTTTGGAAAATGTTGAATTCATTAATCTTGGCATAGTAGGCGTACGCAACTTACGCAATATTGCCTCTGTCCGTGTTGATTGGGGTTTGATTCGGGCTGCAATAAGTGTTTGGGATCGTAACGTCCATGTGTTTCGTTTTGGAATGCAAGAGCTTTGTCTGACTCATGAAGATATTTGCACGATGCTTTGCATTTCCCACGATGGTCTCATGTTCAAGCCTACTTTGAAGGACGGCGATGACAAGGAACTGGGCCATTTGATTAGCATGACCAGGAGTGGAAGCCTTTTCAGCTAATAGACATCTGGATCAGGAGTATCGTCACTGCAGTCAAAATGCCTTAGCACTATGTGTATATTCGGTTTTTCTCTTTCCAGGTCGATCAAAGTCATCAGACTTGATCCCTTTATATTTTGTAGACTTGGTTCATCAAGTTTGTGAAGTTGCAAATCTAGCGCCTACTGTCTTAGCCGAACTTTTTGATAGCTTAGATACTGCTCAGTTGTCTCCACAATCTGACTTCCTGGGAAGTTCCGTCATTCTTTTTGTAAGTATCAGATTATTTATGAAACAATGCTTGTATGATGTACCTGATTATGGATAATTATTCCTGACTTTTGTTTTTATTTAGGTCTGGTTAGTGAACAGACTACGACTTTTGGGTCCACCACCTTTGTCGAGATCGAGCCCTTAGATGAGGAGTTTTAATACTAGAGAGGTGTTGGTTTCATTCGATGACCCCTTCAGTTGGGCTATATGGCTTCAGGGTCGCAAAAGTACAGATATTGAATGGACCCTTCCATGGTCGCCGATTCTCTCTGCAGTCCTTGCGACTTTTGGTCATAACTGCATTCGTATAATGGGTTTCAAGAGCACTTCCTTTTACCTCCCTCAGTGGATCCTACGACAGTACTATGGAGCCCAACATCACATAGCTACGATGGATGTTACGGTGGCCGACTCCTTTCGTCCTCAACCCTTGAACACGAGGAGAGTGAATGCAATTGCTCAAGATTGGAATCGGCGATCCATTGTCACCCTTGTAGAGGAAAACACCTCCGCTCAAGGAGAGGTCAAAGACAATTTCTGGGAATGGCTCGGGACTGGTGAGTCAAGTGATGCTTCTGGGAGCGGTGCAAAGGCGTAATTGATCATTGTTGTCTATTTGATGATGTATTTTGGTTGAAGGTTATATGTAATGGTTAATTACAATGTTCTATTAATATGATTATGAATCAGTGTTTTTACGGATTGTTCAATTATTGTGCTTATGTAATGGGTTGTTAACTTACTATGTTTTTATAATTTACGGATTCGACACTGCGCACAGGATACCCAACCCTGACCCTACCCCTGAGCATACCCGTTGAATGCAAAATACCCTCGGGAATTCCCACGTAAGACGGTCTGTTAGATAATCCAATAGATTCGACATTGCGCACGGGATACCCAACCCTGACCCTACCCCTGAACGTACCCTCGAATGCAAAATACCCTCGGGAATTTCCACGTAAGACGGTCTGTTTGATAATCCAATAGATTCGACACTGCGCACGGGATACCCAACCCTGACCCTACCCCTGAACGTACCCGTCGAATGCAAAATACCCTTGGGAATTCCCACATAAGACGGTCTGTTGGATAACCCTACTTTCAAACACACAGTAGAAAATATCTACAATATTTTACCATTCTTATTGTGCTGATGGGCCATGTATATGTTGCATTTTTAGGTATAAAAAATGGATCCATCTATTGACGAAGTACATGTAAATGGTTTAATTGAGTGTGACGATGGGTTTAATCTCAACGATGATAATTTAGTATGGGATGGGAATATAATTGACGTTAATGATGGGGTGAATCTCAATGATGATGATCTACAATGGGAGGCTACTGATGGGAAAGACGGAGATGAGGGTTGTAGTCATACAGTTACTACTCCCAACAAGGTTGCCGATGAGGATAGTATTGCGAATATGCCGTTTGAGGATCAGGTTTTTCAAACTTGGGAAGCTGCATATGAGTACTCTTGTTTTGGACTACGAAAATCTAGTACTATCATATCAAATTTAACAAAGACGGTGATATCGAGAACGTTTGTATGTAACAAAGAGGGAGAGAAAAAGGATAAGGAGAAGAGAGATAATGTTAAGGAGTTGAGAGAGCGTCGCCTTGCCAGAATGAATTGTAAAGCAAGGATGATCATCAAATTGAGAGATAAACAGTGGAAAGTTACAACTTTTGACGACATCCATTCTCATGAGCTTACTTCCCCACTTAAAACGCAAATGCATCGTTCACATAGTCAGTTCCGTAAAAACAAAGGCTGTAAGAATTTGATTGAACAGCTCAATGGAAGCAATTTCAAGCCTGCTCAGATAAAGAATGCCATTAACTCTACTTCCAATGCTCCCGTGGTCTCAACAAATCAAGTTATTGCCCATTTGAGAGCAATCAGGAGAACAATATGGGTAAGGAAGCGGTGACAGTGGCAAACCATTTCCAAAAGAGAAAGTCTGAAGATCCGAACTTCTATTTTGAGTTGGAGTTAGACGCGAATGGGACTTTACATTCGATGTTCAGGGCTGATTCCAGGGCGAGAGAAGCATACCTTACGTTTAGTGATGTGATCATATTTGATGTGACTTATAAAACGAACAGGTTTAAAATATCGTTTGCACCGTTCACTGGAGTAAACCATCACAAGTAGTCGACTCTATTTGGATGTGCACTTCTTGCTGATGAGACAGTGGAGACTTTCACCTGGTTATTTGAGCAGTGGCTCACGTGTATGTTTGGTAAAGCTCCAGGTACTATAATAACTGATATGGAAGGAGCTATACAAAATACAATTCGAAAAGTATTTCCACATACCAGGCATCGCTTTTGTTCGTGGCACATAAAGAAGCATCTCCTTGAGCATGTTGCGGACATGAGATATCCGACACTGGTTTCTACAAGGATTACAATCACTGGTTTTACAGGAGGGAAATAGAGGATTCTAGGACATAATGGAAATCTTTGGTTGATAAATATCAGATTGATGAAAGTCATTGGTTAGCAAAAATGTGGGATCTCCGTGAGTATTGGGTCCCCGCCTATTGGAGAGACACATTCACAGCAGGAATGACATCTAGTCAACGGAGTGAAAGCATAAATTCCTTCTTTGATGGTTATGTTAACCAGAACACCTCCTTAGTTGAATTCTTGGGTCAATACGATAAGGCACTGGTTGAGCGGCGCAAAGCCGAATTCGAACAAGATTTTAAGTCTAAAAATACAATTGTCAAAATGAACACAACCGGCCCATTGGAATGAAAGGTTGGGGAATTCTATATGAAGAAGATGTTCACCATATTCCAAGATGAGATGATGGGTAATTTTGCCTTATGGAAAGACAAGTTGGGAAAGAACGGTAATGTTGTGGAATACAATGTAGGAATTAGGACAGATGACAAGAAGAAATACCTCAGGGTTCTGTTTGACAGTTCTAATTATATAACTGCGACATGTCAATGTGCTAAGTTTGAGAGGGAAGGAATATTATGCAGACATATCCTTCACGTTATGGATAGAAAGCAAGTACCTACTATCCCCAAACGCTATTTATTAAAGAGGTGGTCAATTGATGCAAGGTATCGAGCTGGGGGCACAACATCTGTAACCCAAGGAGATACTATTCGCGTGAATTGACTGAAGAGGTGGTGTCTAATGTCAACATGGCAACAACTGATTGAAAAAGTTGGTAATGACGAGATTCTCTTTAAGAAGATGACTGATTTTTGTACGGAGCTTGTTGTAGAAGTTGAAAAGAAGGAGAAGGAGATTGTCTCTCCGCAGAGTGACTTGGTAACAGTTGGTAGCCAAGTGCAGTCAAACATTGGGCCTAGTTAAATACCTCAGTCAAACATTGATTCCAGTCAAATACCTGGGTTTACAATTCACGACCCCAAAGTTGTAAGGACGAAGGGCAGGCCCAAGCGTTCAACACGTCATGTATCTGGTATAGAGGCTGTTCAAACAAACAAACAACAACGCCAGTGCAAAAAATGTGGGGGATATGGACATTACAGAACAAGCTGTGACAAGAGGACTAAGGTTTGGAAACGTGATAATTGCTCTCGTCATTTTATTATGCTCCATTTTTTTCTTATTGATTTAAATCTCAACTATTGTGCTTACTATTAGGTGGCTACAAATGAGCAGCAAAATGCCGATAACCAAGATGGAAATGAGTAAGATGCTGAGAGTTAGACAGTTGGTTTGTAGATGAAGGTGCAATTTCTCACTGCCCATTGTGATAACTAATGAATCTTTCAATTATTTGCTCAATTATCTAAGATTAATTGTTGTTTATTTCTGCAATATGTTTGTGGTTAGTTAATTCATTTTTTTTGGTTTACACAGGCCTCATCCAACCGAATGCTTTGGTGGTGAGCTGGATGGCTATTGGATGATTCTAATAATCTAAAAAGAGGTAGAAGTAGTTGCATGAAAAGGAACTGCTCCACACTCAATGGGGGCAGTGAGATTGAATTTGTGCTTTGATGCCACACTCAATGGCAGTGATTTTGAACAACAGGTGGGCTCTGAATGGATTGTTGTAGTGCATACACATTTTATTGCAAGGGAGAGCTTTGTATCATTCTTTGTTCAATATAATGCACAGGGGGCATTTTGAAACAGAGAAACCTTATTCTGGGGGCATTCTGTATTGTCATGTATTTTGAAACAGGGTACTGCATTTGCCCTGTATTGTCTTGGCTATTTGAACAATAGAACTTTCCGGGTGGTGCCACTTTCATAACCTTTTGTCTTGGCTATTTTTCCTTATGTATGTGTTTTCTAAAGTTGCTATAAACCTTTCCAAGTATGGAATTCCAGTCTTGGAAATGTCAACCAAATCAGTGTCTAGACCACCTTACCCTGAAGTCCCAATTTGTTCATTTGTTGGGCCACAAGTAGGCAGTATACCCCTTAAATCATCTCCGTAGGAGGTTCCTTTGATCCGTAGGAGGCCTCTATAAATCGAAGGGTTAGGATCATCTCATCCTATGAAGTGATTTTCGTAGTACAACCTATTTACCTATGTGTGAAGTCCAGTATTTTCGAAAGTAAAGTGGGGCTTTCAAGTCCAATATTTTAAGGTAAAATGGGGCTTCAAAGGATGATCCTAACCCTTCATTTGTTGGCCCACAAGGTGTCCAGCATCATTTCTATAAAATGATCCTAACCCTCCGATCTGTAGAAGGACTGCACATTAAAACCTCTACAGATCGGCAGGCTAGGATTGGATCATCCTAAGAAGATGATCTATGGGTTACAAGCTACTTATTTTGTGTCCCAAAAAATGAACGGTTTGGATCATCCTTGAAGTGGACCCCACTGCAATTTTAGAAAAATACTGGACTTCTCGAGCACACAGCATACAAAAACTCCTGGCTCATCCTATCAATACTCGTTCTTCTTATAGCCCGATTTGTAACAAGTTTCAAATTGTGAATTTTTTGGGATTGAAACTATGATGAAATGGTGGGTAGTTTTAATGGCATGTAGACCACTAGAGAATGATCTCTAGTCGGCCGGACTAGAAACACTTTTCTCATATATATATATATATATATATATATATATATGAGAATAGTGTTCCTGCGCAGCTGCTCAGATAGCTTATCTGAGCAGTTGCTTCAAAAACTAATGTGGCCCACATTTTTGGGGTGATCCAAAGCATTCATTTGAAATGCCCTTCCATGGATAGGATGTGCACAAAAAATCAGCCCTATAGGATCATTTTAACCCAATCAAAGGTGGAGGGGAAAATGGGCAGACACTATTTTTGAACATTTTTTCCCTCCACAAATGGAAGGGTTAGGATGATCCTAAATGGCTCATTTTTTGTACACACCCTATCCATGGAAGGGCCTTCCAAATGAATGCTTTGGATCACCCCAAAAATGTGGGGCCACATAAGTTTTGAAGCAGCTGCCTAGATAGCTGCTCAGATAAGTTGAGCAACTGCGCAGGAACACTTCTCTCTCTCTCTCTCTCTCTCTCTCTCTATATATATATATATATATATATATAAGTATATATTTATTTTTTATTTTTTTAATGGTAATATATAAGTATATATTTATATTTGAAATAAAATTTACAAATGCATATGAAGTTCCAAGCTGATGGACAGAACGTATCTGGTGGTGGGCCAAAGGATAATCGTTGTCCACCACTCATACGACCTAGCTCGATAAATGAGTAACGGTGAACAATCTACATATGAAGACATAATAAAAGGGTGTTTTGTTAATTAGGGTGATGTTCTGGTGGGGTCACCTGGCTAAGTGCAATAGTAGTTAGACTGTGAAGTTTGGTTGTAGCAGGACTCTCCGAGTCCTGCGGGATAAGTCTTGGATCCCTATGATGATCTCACTGATAACTTGCTTGACCAGCATGAATTTTTGGAGAATTCTAGTCCTAGATTTATAGAATATATTATTATATTGGTGTATATAGTGATATATATATATATATATATATATATATATATATATATATATGCATACATATATAGATGATTTATACACTTGTATCGGTGTATGCACACAAGTGTCTTGGATGATTGGAATGGAACATATAGATCATTATGGGAAAGTTAGAATGGTTTTCACCTCATCTATTTTTCTATTCACGATGATTATAAATGCAATATTGTTTATAATTTCCTCTTTGCGTCTCTCCGGTCTCCTTCTCTCTACGATGGATAAACTCCTCTCTATTAGTTTTGTGAATAACTAGTTTCACAAAGTTTCAATTCATGCATTTTGATATAATTACTATATGAATAGGAATAAGAAGTTAGGAGATGGAGACATATGAAGATCAAAAGACAGATCAGATAGAAGCATTGGCTTCTCATAATCATTGTTTTGTTGATTTATTGAATTAGCCATAGATGATGATCATTTTTTTGTTAAAAACTCATTTTTATTGTGTTTGGAAATATGTTGTTGTGCATATTATGGTTTCAAATGCAATTAGTAATCAGCCCACATACACGAATTCATAGAAGCATGTTGGGGCTAATGATATCCAAAGATTTAGAATCGACATAAATAATGGATTTATATTAGATATAAATCCATAAGCTATGGTTGGGCGCATATATGTTTTATCTCTGGATTGGATCCATTGATGCTCAATATGATTACGAGAGTTGCCTGTTAGAGTGTCTGCCCTAAAAGCCAGTCGTTTTCGAATTGAAACTATTACTTATTGTTCCATGACATCTATTGGATACTTATTGGAGTGTGTGATGTGCTTCTTTACACATGTTTGTCCTTAGGTTGCATCGTAGGATGGGTCATCGCATCAAGATTATGTGGTAGGGAGATATGACCATCCGATTCTTTAAAGAACTAGAATTTTCCTGGTTGGGGATGAGATTGGACATCTCGTACATGTACACAACCAACATTGATCATGCCTCCATACACCCATTGGGGGTGGCCTATCTCCGTCATTTGGGTAGTAGACTCTAAGCAGGTGGTATGAATGCGATGATTGGATCACACGTTGAACGGATCACTTTACTAAATAACCTTTGGACAAAGATTTCGATAAGGTTATTTAGTCAGACAGGTCTCATGGGCATGTCCTTATACCTGAGTGGTTATTTTGGTCTGTGGGCTAACCTTATGGATTTGGTCTATCTAATGTAGTCCCCGATTGGGATTTTCAGTGGGTAGTACTGGGTCATTGGGTAAACTCATGGGATCAATAGTAATGCCTAACAAGGAATCCTTCATTTGAGGGCCAACTTGATAGATGGAAAGGTATACCATTGAGTGGGCCTAGAGAGTAGTTCATGTCCACCCCCTGTAGGTCCCAACTCTGTAAATGTAGGATTGGAGGAAGGACGTACACATTGGATGTGATTTGGGTATTTTGATCTAATGGTCTTCTTCAGGGTAATGTCTTGGTGGGGGCCACTTGCCCGATGTGATCATAGTGTGAGATCGTATGGGGCCCATGATGAGCCCTGCAAGAATAACCATTGGATCCCTGCGACGATCCCACTCACAACCCGCTAGACCCTTATAGATTGTTAGACAATCCGGGTTTCAGATTTGATAGTAGGCGTGGAATGGATTGGATCCACTGTATGAGATACAGGGAGGAGGCGCGCCATACATAGGGTGCATACTTGTTTTATTAGACGAGATATACCGTACTTATGATGTGTACATCTTCATTAAGTAATTAATTGAGCACGTGCTTAGTTGTAGCTCAATTACTATTAGATGAGAGTTATAAGAGATCCTATTGTCTGATTCAATCTTAATTCCCATTGGTTGGAATTATCTAATATCCTTTTAGTCAAAATTGAAAAAAATAAGAGAGAATTTGAATTGCAAAAGAGTTTCTAATTTGTTGGATTCCTATTTGAATTTGGAAACTTCACACGCATGGAGAAAAATGCTTTTGGCTTGTGTGTAGTTTAGCAACAAAGGAGTTTTATTTTCAATTAAGTTTCCAAAACCAAAAGTCTCCTAGAAGGAAACGAATTGGTCCATGTATCTCTATAAAAAGGCATGGGGTGGACGGTTTTTTGGAATTTTTCTTTGTTCAAAACGTCCAACCCCTCTTGATCTCCAATTCATTTTCTCCCCTGTAGTTTTCTCTCTTCTAGTTTCATCTTCTAGTTGACTTAGAAGCAACGATTAGGCCTCATGGATTTCAGTTTTTGGAATTAGATTCCAAGTATCTCTTCATTCTCCTTCATTCACGTGACTAGAAACAAGTTTGAGAAACGCCGGGCACTTAGTGAGGAGTAAATCAAGCAGAGATTATCATATCAGTATTAGACAATTATGGGTAAAGTTTTTATTGCTTCTATATTTCAATTCATCACCATTATTCATCTAGTAACTAGAATCTTGGTTTGGTGAGTGGAAACAAAAGTTTTTGTTTTTAGCGCAATCTTGCTTCCACCACACGTATCGATTTCCACCACCGTCTTTCATTGCCAACTTAACCCAAGATGCCAAGCATGATTTTGTTGATCTGGTTTATTTTGATGGGATGTTTATAATGCGCATGTGATGTATGGCCGTTTAAGCTTAATTTCTCAAAAATACCATCATAAAAAGAATATTAAGTTGAAAAGTGTGACCAATTCAAAAGGAATGGATCTCATGGACTTCTATTGCCATTAGGTGCTTGACTGGTTGGAAAGGTGCATATTCATATGGTAAAGTGGAATCCATTCATCATTTCTAACTGGGGAAAATACCCAATCCCTTAAAAAATGGGGAAATGTAGGAATACAATGGTCACATGCCAAAGGAGAAGCCAATTATGATCTTCTAAAAGTTTCCGAGGCGGGTTTAACTGAACCGAATAAAGGGCATGGAAGCACAGAGGAAATGCACAATGTGATATTTGGAGGCCAAATCAAATCAAATATCATAAACGATCTACAAGATCAATAGGTATGATGGATTAGTGGAATCCACGCATTCAGGGCATGAAGGGTTGATGGCCAAAGCATAAGACTTACCTTACCAGAATGAACTTTTGATATCCCATTGGAGAGTTTTAGACACTTCTCATGATCCTAGGATAGAGGGTCCTTAAATTTAATAAATAATAGGCAGTAACATCTAGATTAAAAACCAGATCCGATACATAAAGTTTTGAAATCAATTTTGATAAAATATGGCAGTTTGCTTATGCAACCATTTTTCCTTTGCATTGTAGATTACATGGTGTCCTTCAACCCATTAACTAAATTCTAGATGACAATAAGCTTTTGAGTCTAAACTTTGTGGACTGGAAGAGGAACCAGAATATCATGCTCATGACAACAGAAATGAACTAATTTCTCACCACAAGATTATCGGGTATGCCAGGCCCAGATGCCACTGAGGATGAAAAGAACAAGTACATTAAGTGGCATGAGGACGATAATTTAGCCAAGTGTTATATCTTAGCGTTATTGGCCAATGCGTTGCAACAACAACATCAAGGTTTGTTAACTGTCATGGATATCATGGCGAGTGTGAAGGAGATATTTAGAGAGTAGAGTCACTAGCAGAAAGTTGGCGATGAAGGGCTTGGTATCCACAAAGATGGCAGACGACACCCCTGAGAGAGATCACATGTTAGAGATGATAGATTATCCAAATGAGCTAGATGTCTAACGCTATAAATCACGCCTAGTCGCCAAAGGCTTCATCCAACAAGAAGGCCTAGACTATGAGAAAACTTCCAGTTCTGTAGTCAAGCCAACCACAATTCAGCTGGTTTTATTTCTAGTCCTTTCCTTTGGTTGGACGATAACATGATGTGTTTCTCCATGGAACACTTTCTGAAGAAGTTTAAATGTCCTGGCTGTAGGGCATCGTTGCTGCATGATTTTCCTCTTATGTGGGTCACCTGCACAAAGCTATTTATGGTCTAAAACAGGTCCCAGGGGCATGGTACAATCATAGTTAGCAAAACGCCACGTTAAAAGGCGTTTTTTCAACAAAAACAAAAACTTGTTTTTAGCTATTCGAATAAAACGGTGTTGGATTGATCTTCGATTAAAGAACTGAACATGAGAATGGCTTGCTCGTGAAATATGCTACACATATATGCAGACAAATCCAGTTTTTTGAATCTGTTTTTTTTTTTACCAAATTTACTACGTTTTTTTTAACCAATGCTGTATTAAACTCGAATTTTTCCCGTCCCGTACTTTTTACATATCACGTTTTGCTAACTATGGGTACAATTGACTTATCTTTTTTTTTTGCTAGAAATTGGCTTTTGTTGGTCATGCTCTGACACCTTGTTATTTATAAGTCGCCAACTTAGGGATGATACTTCTACTCACGGTCTATGTCGACGATATCATAGTGACTAGAAACAATGAGGATACGATCACTCGCCTCAATAGTGAATTTATAATGAAAGACCTTGGGTTCCCTCAATATTTCCTTGGTATTGAGGTTTGACCCTTCAATGATGGGTTGGTGCCCTCTGAGAGTAAATATATTGCCAATCTACTCATTTGAAGCAATGTGCTACTCCTATGGCCTCTAACACATCTCTCACGTTTCTCTATCACAGAAAAAAGAACCGTGGTTGCACCCAGTACCTCTCTCTCACACACGCTAACATGCATTTGTTGGCAACAATGGGAGTCGGTTTCTCCAATCGCCTACGTCTGATCATTGAGCTGTAGTCAATCAATTCTTTGCTGCCTAAAAAGAAACAATCATCTTTGGCTCACTAATGTCTACTCAAAGCTCTAACCTGCCTCCATTGACTCATTTGACGACCTGAGTTGTCAGTTTGTCAGCCATTTCACAACCAGTCATCGTCTGAAGAACGCAGCTGTTTTGATATCCTTGAAAGAGGAAAGATGAGTCGCTCAGAGACTACGCCATCCACTTCAACCATGAAGCCATTCGCAAAACCTATACCAATAAGTAGTGATGATTGCGCGACCTAATCTGAGAAGTACCACACTGCAGAAGAAACGATGTCGGCTAACAGAGAAACCGAAGAGGGATGGCCTGAAAAGAAGCGAAATGCTCAAGAAGATAAAAAGGTCCAAACAAGGTCCAAGCAAACAACCATGCAGAGAAGAGAGAGCTCATGTCTTCAACAGGAGTCCACCTCGGAGATTTGATAACTTCACCCCAAGTCGGTCAGTACCTTTTCATATGTGATTTGTTCAAAGAATTGTCCAAGAACCCATGTAAGACTTGGAGGCCACCCCAGTTCGGTCGGTAACTTCAATACTGACCAGTACGATGCGAAGGCGAATCAAGAGATCACCCAGGCTCGGACGCTACAATTCGTACCCAAATACCGAACAAGATGGACCAATCTGCAAGGAGATCAAACACAGTAAATCTAAGGACCACCTTAGACCGGATGATGACTTTAACACTGACCAGTTCCGAAAGAAGTTAAAACCTGGGACTACCCCGGGTTAATCTCCATAAATTTGACTTACTCACCCTGATCTAAAGTCTGTGAACCACCTCGGGTTGGATCGCCATCAAGGCCAACCTACTCGGCCCTATCTAAAGCTTGGGGACCACTCTGGGTTGGATTGCCATCAGGGCCAACCTACTCGGCCCGATCTAAATACTAGGGACAAGCCCGGCTTGGATAGTCATCCAGGCCAACCTACTCAGCTCGATCGAAAACTTGGGGATCACCCCGGTTTCATCACCCTAAATCGGACCTACTCAGTCCAATCTAAAACTAGGGAACCACCGTAGGTTGATCGCATCCAAGGCCGACCTACTCACCTCGATCTAGACCACTCCGAAATCGAGAAAGGACCTGGTACCTACAAAAAAACAACATCAAGCTAAGTTCAAAAGAGAAAAACAAAAAAGAAATGAAGAGCTAACATTTAGAAGAACGACCTAGACGGACTAATGAGCACGACGCACCTCAGGTTTGTTCGGATATCACAAACAGATGAACAAAACACTTCGGCCATAACAGATGACAAAGAAACCACCTTTACAAGGAGCATCTCTTCGTGTCTAGCTCAGATCCACTTAAATCTGAGCATTATAAATCGAGCAGGCATCAATCAAAGGACATGAAAGAGCAAATAAGCACATGCAGCTTGGACCTCCTTAACTCCGAACTACTTTGATCGATCTAGTGTGAAAAAAGGCCCAGCTTAAGGAGAACATCTGGGGGTAAGAAACATAAACCTCAGACTAACCTAAATGGTCCTAGGTGGAAGAATAAATCTCCGTTCGAGCTACATGGACCGAGGTGGAAAAGAATTCAAAACCGGCCTCACAAGATCGATCTGTAAGACGAATCTCAATGGAAGTTCAAAACGGCAAGGTCGGTGGTCCAAAGACCAAGCTAGATGAACCGATGTGGGCGGCCTAAAAATCAGGTCGACCACCCCAAAGGTCAACCTAGATGGATCGATGTGAACAATCCCGAAAGTCAAGACGCTCATCTCAAGGGCTGACCTACATGGAGCGATATGGACGGTATAAGTGAGGTCAACAAGTCAAAGGAAGCACCTCGAAGACCGAGCTATTACAACCGAGCTATGCTAGTTAGAAGCCTCAAATGAGCTACACAAGCTGAGGTGAAATCCAAGCCTATAAATCTGAGCTACAGTAACTGAGGTCGACAAAGCCAATCCCTGACATGGACTATCCCTGCCGATGTACATCAGTTGACCTGAAAATAGCATTCTCAACTGACTTCCACCCCTGCAAACCGACCTATGAAGGTCAAAGTGGGAGTAATTCAGAGAGGCCTAGCTGAGCACCCAAGCATTTATACTGACTTTCCAAGGGCGACCTGTAAGAATGCTCCACCAACTGATTGCAGCACAAAAATCTGACTTGTGGGAGCCGAGGTGGAAGCTTACATTGCTTGCGGTGGATACATCCCAAGCATGGCAGCTCAAGCTACCTTGTTGGACCTGCATCAATCAAAGACCTTTGGTCGACCTATGTGACCTGAGGTGGAAAACTTTCATGAGGGAGAATCACTGCGTCACCTACCATTACCGACCAGGAAGATAACCGCTCCAGCTAATTGCTACGCACAGGCTGACCTGTTGGAGCCGAGGAGGGTTTATGGTTTCTTTCTTGGCCCAAACCCACCAAAGTGGTGGGCATGTGTTGTAGGTAAAATTTGGCAACCAAGCAAAGGCCGACACTTGGCATTCGAAGCTTAAAGGTTGGAAAGGGTAAAAGGGTAACTTCACAGCTCTTCTGGAAGCCCTAGAAACCCTAAAGCTATAACCCAATTTCACAGCCGCCAAGAAGATAATCTTGGAGACAAAAATTCTAGGGAACCAGCCAATTAGGAGAGAGCCCCAGAGGGGCAACTCTGCAAATTGGTTGGGGACTCTTGTTCTATAAAAATTGGACCAAGGTTAAAAGGTACAAATCCATTATTTATTCTCTTGCTTTCATTGAGCCTGCAAAGAGCTTGGTTTGTATTTGTTGCCCGGCCTTTCTGACCTAAGCACGGAGAGCCTTCCCGGAGTCGAAACTCCGGTAGCTCTCTGACGTCTCTTCCTTGCCTTGAGTAGTAGATCTTCGTTCCGAGAGCCATCTCAGTGTCGCTCGCCACTCGAGAGCGTAATTCAAGATTTCAACGTCAACAGATTCTAACAACTAAGGAAAGAGATCCGAGAATCCTCGTATCACTTGAGCAGGAAGAGATACACCACTCTCCCATACCCCTGTACACAATGAATACATATTTTGTTTCCATTGCACAAAGCACTATATTATTCCTTTTTAATGTATACACAACACTGTAGTCTCTGTTTTCAGTGTATTTAGAGTACTATAATATCTACTTTCAATGTATCCATATCATTATACAATACTTTATATACACTATTTCCCCTGAATGAATGTCTTGTATTGTCTGGATCCTGTAAGAAAAACATATTTGCCCTTTTTATTACTTGGGACAGACCCCTCTAATGTATTTAGGCTCCTCTTTTACACTAGAGAGGGCTGACCTAGTAAAGAAAAAGGGGGCGAATTTGCCTTGTAAAAAAAAAAATATTCTCCTACAATTTGAGTTGAGATTTCCTAAAGGCAACGGCCAACATAATATTTTCATCATCAGTGTTGCCTTAGTGAAGTTTAACCTGTACACCTATAAGATTTTTACCGTATTATTCATCATTTAACGGTATTATTTTTTTTTGTTTGAAAAAAGACAGTTGCATTCATATCAAACAATTACATTGGGGGCAAGAAGTCCCAGCTTACAATTACAGACAGTAGAACCCAAGTCAAGCCCAAAGGGGCAGTAAAAACAAGCCTTCCTTGGGCATTACAAATATTTTCTTTTCAGCCAAAAGAAAGCCCTCCATAGCCCAAAAGTTTTCTTAAAGCTCCCAAAGGTGATCCTCACAGCAAGAAAACAAAGAAGCCTATCAGTCACCTTACACCTGAAGAACTTTTAGGCCATGTTTAACCAAGAAATGATAATTTAACGGTATTATCTATCTAAGAATTTCAAACAACAATATCTATATAAAGTACGGATTCATTATTTGATTTATTTCAGTTCATTTATTCTTTAAATGTTCAATCTAGAAACTTTAGTTTGATAATTCCAGTGGTCTTCTTACATGCAGATTGTAGTTTCATTCGGAGTTTCTTCGGAAACTTCGAATCTCATGAATTTGTCTTATTATTAATTTCCACGTTGGAGTCGGTAACTGTCCAAGCAATTCCAGCGCTTCTCTCTGTAACTTTCTTTTTCTGTACCTTCTTGCATCTCGCTTACCCCATACGTATCTGAAATTAAACAATGATCCATTTGAGCATAAGGTAATTCTGGTTTGCTCTCCGCGGAAACAGACATAAACCAGTTAGAATAAAACATAGGAAACAGGAAATAAAGAGTAGCATTGAGGGAAACAAGACAAGGACTAATGTCACTTAAAGAAATAAGAAGCAAGGTAAGTGAATCTAAAAGCATCCTTAAGATATTAAGTTCTATATTCTAACTGAAAGCTTGAGATTAATTCATAGTTCAGAACAAACCCAATAGTCAAAATGGTTCCGGCAATGACAGTATAAACTGAAGGGGGGACTTTTCCATAGTTGGTGCTCTTTCTAATCACTGCATGCTCATCGTTGATATACATCTTTGTAATCTCAGGATACTCATCATTGATAATCATCTTTGTACTCTCTGTATTTTCATCATTGCTATTCTTCTGCTTCAAGACAAGAATACAGCATGAGAAGATCAATCAAGACAAGAGCCAAGTCTGGAACAACATAAACCAATCAAAAGCATCAAGAGATGAGGGTCATGATACCATCACAGAGAATTCTACAAATATTGTAATACTGGGATTCATATAAAAGATAGCAATTTTGAGGATGCAGAGATTACAAAGATGATGATGTAGAGATTACAAAGATAGCAACGATGAGGATGAAGAGATTACACTAGAGGGAAAAATCATTACACCAATGCCCACTTCTCCTTTATCATACAAATTTACTTCACTCGGTCAAAATATATGCATATAAAGCAATAGAGAAGTTGGCCCAATCGCTAGTGAGACCATCCGTACAATGCATGGGCTGGAAGCTATTTTAGATCTGAAACAAACTGTAAGGAATTGAAGGCAACAATAGAAAGCTAAAACCTAGTTCCATAGAAGGAAACCCATATTTGTTTTTAGAAATTGAAATAGGATGCCGTTGGAACATGTGCTTATTCGTTTGCCTCAATAGAAGTAGGGTGTGGACTACATAACACCAACAAAAAAAGTAAGTGCTGCCTGTTTCCTTTGTTTAGTCTTGGGTGTGGATTTTTCAATAGGGGGACGACCACTTATTGGGCCCCTATTGTGCAATGTGTCCATAATTAGATCTGTTAATTTGAATAGTAACCATTGGCCAATCTATTGCCGCTGAAAACATTTTGATTGGATGATAATAGTGAAAGTATATGCACTAAAAGCCTGTACATCTTGTGTTGAAACATATGTTTGATGAATAAATTGACTATTTCATGACTTTTATTGGGTACTTTACAAATTATGTGATATGCTTCTTGACATACGCTTGTCCTTAGGCCATGAAGATGGAGATTATGTGGCAAGGATATATGGCCTTCCAGTTCTTTGGAAGCCTAGAAAGTTCACGATTGGGGTTGAGATTGGACACCTCGTACCTGTACACAACCGGCATTGACCATACACGCATTGGGGTGACCTATCTCGGTCACTAGGGTAGTGGACCATAAGCAGGTGAAATGGGTGCGATGATTGGATCACGCACTGAACGATTTGCTTAACAGAATAACCTATAGACAAGGATTTGATAAGGTTATTCTGTCAGTCACGACCCTTTCTATATATGTCCTTAAACCTGGAGGATAATATTTGTCTATGGGCAAGTCTTATCGCTTTTGTATATCTAACCGTAGTCCAAATAGGATTACCTAATGATAGTACTAGGTCATCGGGCAAACCCATGAGATCAATAGTGATGCCCAATAAGGAATCCTCCATCTCTCTATATGAGAGATTGCATTTATAGTTTCGATCTCAACTATGTCCTTTGATAAAAGGCTGGCAAGCCAATTTGGTAGAAGAGTTTATCAAATGTTTTGGGAAACTTTGTTTGCTTTGAAAAGACGTTGCAAATGCATTTGCGGACTTTAAATTGATGGATCGAAAGGTATATCATAGAGAGGGCCAGGGGTAAGTTATGTCCACCCCCTGTAGGACCTAGCTCGTTAAATGACGGATTGGAGGAAGGACATGCACTTGGAAGTACTTAGGGTATTTAGATTCGATGGTCTTCTTCAGGGTAATGTCCTGGTGAGGGCTACTTGCCTAATGTGGTCATAGGTATACTACATTGCTTGATATCGTAATGGATCTCATGAAGGGGCCCATGGTGGGCCTTGCAGGAATGATCATTGAATCCCTGCGACGATCCCACTCACAACTCGCTAGACCCTTAAAGGATTGTTGGACAATTCGGGTTTCAGACTTTATTGCATGCGGGGAATGGATTGGATATAATGTATTTGATACAGTCAGGAGACACACCATACATAGGGTGCATACAAACTCTTTGGAAGAAGATGGATACACCATATTATGATGGGGTTATTAAGACCCACTATCTTTGTAGGCGGCCAAAGTTTGGACCTTCCCAGCTCCTCCCAAGGTTTGCGCCTTCGGTTGGACGGCGTTTCTCAATAAAATTCTTACTGTTGATCACTTAAGAAACCGGAATATGTTGATAGTGGATCATTGTGCGTTATGTATCGAAGCAAAAGAATCGGTGGACCATCTTATTTTGCATTTGCAAGTTTGCTCATTTTGCGTGGAGTAGGGTCCTTCAGAGGTTTGGTTTGGAGTGGGTTTTTCCCGCTAATTTGGCGGATTTGATTTCTTACTAGGACTTTTCTCTTTAGTGTCATGAAGGGAAAATATTATGGAAGTTATCTTTGCTTGCTACGATCTGGTCACTTTGGAAGGAAAGAAACACTAGAATCTTTAAAGGTGTCTCAAAAAGTCCGCACCTTGTTTCAACTTTACTCATCGCCCTAACTAATTCTTGGGCTAGAATCCTCCCTAGCTGTAGATTTGTCTCTGCATATGACCTTTGGTTTGGTTGGAGGGGGGTTTGTTCTAGTAGAGAGAGTAGAGAAAGTGGGAGGGAGGATGGCCCCAAATGGTGCCCTCCACATCCTGGTTTTCTTAAAATCAACTTTGATGGTTCAAGCTTGGGTGATTCGGGTCCTTCAGGGATAGGAGGTCTTCTACAAGATGAGAATAGTGCTACGATTTGGGCCTTTTCAGGCCCCATAGGTGTGGTGGATTCAAACGAGGCGGAGATTAGGGTGGCTCTACAGAGTATCAGATATGCTGAATCTACCAATCTGGATAAGGTAATAGTGGAGGGGGATTCGCTTAACGTCATAAGGTGGCTTAAGGGAAGCAAGTCTTTCCCTTGGAGATTCGCAGTTTGGATGGACGAGATTAGGGACCAGATCGGTGGGATGGATGTGGCTTTTCATCATGTTAAACGATCTGCAAATAACGAGGCAGACAATCTAGCAAGAAAGGGTGGGAAGGCAGTTGTTGCAGGCTTGCAGCTTTTTGATTTCCTTCCCCATGAGGTTTCATATATTCTTTTTGCCTTTGTATTGCTCCCCTTGGGTCGACTTTCTCGGTCGGCTTTGTTCTGCATGTTCTCTTTTATTTCATTAATGATATCTTTACTATTAAAAACAATTAACATGTGCTCAATAAATACTCAAATCTTATTGGTGGATACTTAAGTGATTTATTTGTGCATGTCCTTAATTAAAGCTTGAATCTTATTGGTCGGGATTTATGTAAAATCCTATTGGCTACTAGTTTGGCGGATTCATATTGGGTCGGATTCTAAGAAGGAAAGGAGAGCTACAGAAGGCTTTGGAAGCCCACTAAGATTGGTGTGCAATCCAATGATGTTGCCTACCAAATATCATTACCTACTTTAATATAATGAAATGATATGCAGAGTAAAACAACATGGGAAAAAACATTTCCCTTTTCTCTGCTTAGATGAACAAGATGAACAATCCAATGATATGCAGAGCAATCCAATGATGTGCAGAGCAATCCAATGGTGTGCAATCCAATGATATGCAGAGCAATCCAATGATGTTGCCTACGAGATGAACAAGTTGTTGCACCAAATGACCCACGCCTGATCTACCCATGGAGAAGGAGCAACTTTGACAACAAGGGAAGACTTTCACTCACAGTTAACACAAGCTTTACATGAGTGGCTTCGAGAGTCCTTTTCATGTATAAGAGTCATGGAATCACAAAAAGGCAAAGTGAATCTAAAAAAAGAAAAGAAGAAGAGATGGCTGCTTCAAGACGACAACAAGGTTTCTACCAACAACGATGGACGAGAAAAATAGAGAGATAAAATAAGGCTGGATGATCGAAGGAAGGACCAATACCGTTTTGTTTTTTGGTACGTAAGCTGGGATCACCTGAGACCTCAAGGTTGAGAAACAAAGCCTCAACAGTTGACCTACAGGCCCAACCCCAAATAATACTTTTCTTGGATACTAAATCGGAAGTAAGACCATTTAGCTATGATACAAATTGAACATAGGACAGATCATGATTGTATGATTTCTAGAAATTGGAACAAGGGTCGGAGAATATCAAGTTTTGGACGTCCAGGAATATGAAAATAATAGATCTGGACAACATGCAACTTCTATGATTCGGCTATAAAAATATGATTAAACAAAAGAGATTTTGAGAGTCTCCATGAATAAATTTAATTACATAGGCAATCTACAAAGAAGCATACAAGTAACAAGAATATCAAGAAGTCACAATTCTCATAATTAGTTAATTTCAGTAACCCCACAAAATGTATTCAATCCCATGAACAAAGCTCAGAGGGTCTCAAAACAATAGCAATATGCCTATGAAGAAGATTATAGATCTCAAAGAGATCTTTGGACTAGTTTTAGAGGTGTGTGGACACAAGCCAAGAAGTTGCAGACGTATGCCTGGAAGGTGTAAAATTAGTTGTGGGACAAAATGAAAAGGGGACGCAGGGTATGGGTGGATTTGAATGTTATTTCTAAGGAGAATTTTTATAATGGGTATTTTTGGGGTTTCTAGTAGAAGATAGGTGTGCTTAAGGTGTTGGTGGTGGTCCTTAGAGGTAGGGCTGCAACTCGGGTCGGGTGGGTCGGGTTTTGGAGAACCCAACCCTACCCGAGAAATATCTCGGGTCGGGTCGGGTCGGGTTTTTTTTCGGAAAACCCACGATTCCCAAACCCGGCCCTACCCATGATAAATCTCGGGTCGGTTCGGGTCGGGTCGGGTTTTTTCACGTTGACGCAAATTTTAAAGGAAAATTCTTGTTTGGCAAGGCAACTCAACTCATAGAAGCAGAAATTACACTCACATTACACTTGAATCAAACGATGATGTAATTACACTCACATCACACTTGAATCAAACAATGTTGTAATTACAATCAAACAATGCTGAATCAAACACTTGAATCAACTCAACTCATAGAAGCAGAAATTACACTCACATACAGTAACAGTGGGTGCATGGTTTTTCACTTTTAACTTTGGGATAATTACATTTACACCCCCTCTAGTTTCTGACACATCCACTTCCACCCCTATAGTTTAAAACGTGACAAATACACCCCTGTAGTTTCAATTTGTTTAAGGTTTGCCTCCTCAGCTGAAGGTTCGTCCATAGATTGAAGGGTTAGGATGATCCGACGGAGCTGATTTTTTGGGCACACCATATCTATGTCAGGACCCATCAAATGAACGCTTTGGATCATCCAAATAATGTGGGCCCCTACCCGAATCCAAACACTACCAAAAAATCTTCCAAATAATGTGGGACCACATTGTTTGGATGATCCAAAGCGTTCATTTGATGGGTCTTGACATAGTTAGGGTGTGCCAAAAAAATCTGCTCCATCGGATCATCCTAACCCTTCAATCTATGGACGAACCTTCAGCTGAGGGGGCCTACCTTAAACAAATTGAAACTACAAGGGTGTATTTGTCACGTTTTAAACTATAGGGGTGGAAGTGGATGTGTCAGAAACTAGAGGGGGTGTAAATGTAATTATCCCTTTAACTTTTAACTAACAATAGAAAAAATGTACATACTATAACTTATGTAACTCGGGTCGGGTCGGGTCGGGCCCCTTCAAACCCGGCTCGACCCGAGATTCATGCGGGCTTTTGAATGCTGAACCCGGCTCGACCCGAAACCCATGAAACCTGAACCCGACCCAGGCTATTTTCGGGTCGGGTCGATGCGGGTCGGGTTTTACCCGGCTCGAGTTGCAGCCCTACTTAGAGGTTCAGTAGAGGTTCGCGTCTTATTTATAGTCTATGGAGAAATGGGCGCAAGGTATAGAGAGGGAAGGAATGACTATTATAAAGGTAAGAAATGATGTACGAGAGGTTTTGGGTAAGAGTAATAGATGGTTGGGGCACTCAAGAAGGTGGTTTATGGGGAAAACCCAAGAAAAAGAAGAGACAAAATTAGTAGAACAATTGTTATTAGGAACGAGTACTGTTGGAAAAGTAATTCAAAACAAGTGGGGTCCACCTAACCCAAATTAGTTTTTAACTCTTTGTGTGAAAGAAGTATGTCTACGGGTGGAATTCTTTAAGGAGTAGAAGTCTTCATCCTTATCATGGTTAAGAGATAAAGTTTATAGCTATTTTATAGGGAGTGTATTCGTTGAAGTAAAGTTTAGTAGGTTTGTGAAAGTAGGAAACGTGCAACTGTTGTTGAACGTGAGAAAAGTTTATATAAATGGCTGAATGTTATTATTTTGTTATGAGATGAATGAATAAAAAATAAATAAAAAATAGTGAAAGTTTGTGTTCTTCTTCTTCTTCTATATTGTCTTTTGTTCTTTATTTTCTACAAAGTGGTATCAGAGCATAAGGTCTTCGGATTTCTCAATCAAGTAGAGGGCAGAAAAGCCAGCAAATTCAAATAAACACCGGCAAGGGTTCGGTAAGTTTGCAACATGGCAGGTAATACTGATTCTTCAAATTTTCAGCAAAGTGTTCCTTTCTTTAAATGTGATAATTTCCAATTTTGGTCTATTAAGATGAAGACGTTGTTTATGTCTTATGAATTATTGCAATTGGAGGAGAATGGGTATGAAAATTTTGCAGAACAGGAAAGATTGACCGCGGCACATAAGAACGAATTGAAAGAGAGCAAAAAGAAAGATGTAAGGGCTCTTTTCCTCATCCAACAAGCTATGGATGAACCAATATTTCCAAGGATTATGGCTGCAACCATGGTTTAAAATTTCGGTTTCGGTAACCGTTTCAGACCCCACAAAAAACCGAAATTTGGTAATTTGGTTCCAAATTTCGGACCGAAATTTTGTAACACTTTTTTTTTAATAAATAATGTCTTTAAACCGAAATTTCGGTCCGAAATTTGGTAAAAGGCGAAAAATTGAATTTCTGAAATTTTCGGTTTCACTCCCCACCGGTAACCGAAATTTCGGATTTCGGTCGAAATTTAAAACCATGGCTGCAACCACATCAAAAGAAGCATGCGATTTACTTCAAGAAGAATATCAAGGTACTACAAAGGTAATCACTGTTAAGTTACAAACTCTTCGTCGGGATTTTGACAATTTGATTATGAAAAATTCTGAATCAATTCAAGTTTTTTTTCTCAAAAGTTAATTCTATTGTAAATCAAATAAGAACTTATAGGGAAAAATTAGATGATAAAAAAATTGTTGAAAAAGTGTTAAGGAGTCTTCCTCATAAATTTGATCATGTAGTTGCTGCCATAGAAGAGACTAAGGATTTATCAAAATATTCTATCAATGAATTAATGGGTTCTTTGCAAGCACATGAGCAGAGATTAAATAGGGCTACAGAAAATCCACTAGAGCAAGCCTTTCAATCAAAAGTGGATTTGAAGAAAATATTAGATGATTCAAATAAAGGTTTCAGAGGAGGAAGAGGCTGTGGGCGTGGTGGATTCCGCGGCAGAGGAAGAGGTAGAGGCCAATTGAGTGGTTATCAAAGAAATCAAAGTGGAGGTAACCATGAATCTACTTCATTATTTTGTTCATTTTGCAAAAGATTAAATCATACTGATAAGGATTGTTGGTATAAGGACAGTGAAAATAAAAATAGAAATTTCCCACAATGTTTTTATTGTAAAAGGTATGGTAATATTGAAAAAAAATTGTCATAAAAAGGCCAGGGTACAAGCAAATTATCATGACGAAAAGTGATGAAAAAGTTGAAAAAGAAGATAACGTATTTTTATCATGTCTTACTGCCAATGTTGAATTGAATAATGAAATATGGTATTTAGATAGTGGTTGTAATAACCACATGACCGGGAACAAGAATTATTTTCTCGAAATAGATGAAACTATTAAACCACAAGTAAGGATGGGTGATAACTATCATGTTAATGCCTTTGAAATTGGTTCCATCGTAGTTTCTACAGTTGCAAGAAACAAATTCATGATGTTATGTATGTTCCTGGGTTGGCACAAAATTTGCTAAGTTTGGGCCAGTTGATAAAAAAGGGGTACCGTGCTATTTTTTATGAAAGAGAATGTAAACTCTATGAGAAGAAAAGTATGAAACTAGTGTTTTCTATTAAGATGACAGAAAATAAGATGTTTCCACTAGTGTTTTCAAAACTAGTATTAAATGCTTTTAGTGCATCTGATGATGAATCTATGTTATGACATAGGAAATATGGACATTTGAATTTTGGTGGATTGTCTTTACTGCAAAAATTGAATATGACTATTGGTCTTCCTCCTTTGAAATATGGTGGAAAAGTGTGCGACGCTTGCGTTTTGGGAAAATACTACCGTGAGCAATTTCCAAGTGGCAAGTCTTGGAGGGCATATAAGCCTTTGATGCTTGTACATGCCGATATTTGTGGCTCTACGCAAAGTTTTTCTTTGAGTGGAAATAAATATTTCATTCTATTTGTTGATGATTATACAAGGATGACATGGGTTTATTTTCTGAAACAAAAAGATGAGGCTTTCTCTGTCTTCAAACAGTTCACGATACTTGTTGAAAACCAAAGTGGTCATTCCATTATTACTCTTCATACTGACTGTGGTGGTGAGTTTACGTCCAAAGAATTTCAGGATTTCTGCAAAGAAAGTGGAATAAAAAGACAATTGACAACGAGTTATACCCCACAACAGAATGGAGTCGCAGAGTGGAAAAATAGAACCTTTGTTGAGGTGGCAAGAAGCATGCTAAAAGACAAGGGGTTGCTTAGTAATTATTGGGCTGAAGCAGTGGCCACGGTGGTATACTTATACAATCGAGGTCCTACAAAAGCAGGTCAAGGAAAAACTCCTTATGAGGCTTGGAGTGGAAGAAAATCCAATGTGAGTCATTTTAAAAATTTTAGACGATAAAAGTAGAAAGTGCATTTTTATTGGCTATAGTGTGGAGACAAAGGGTACCGACTTTATGATCCTATTTCCAAAAAATGATCATAAGTAGTGATGTTATTTTTAATGAAAAAGATGCTTGGAATTGGAAAAATGATGTGGAAGCCCCCTTATGTGTTGTAAATGAAAACACATCATGTGAGGCATTTTCTCTTGATATTTGTTTACCAAATATTGATGAGTCACCAAGTTCATCTGGTAATTCTACTCCCATGAGAATGAGAAGTCTTGCTGATATATATAATTCATGTGAGTTTGCCTATTTTGCAATGGAGCCTTCTAGTTTTGTTGATGCAGTGAAAAAGAAAGAATGGTGTCAAGCAATGAAGGAAGAGATTGATGCAATTACTAAAAACAACACTTGGACATTGGTGGATTTGGCTCCAAACAAAGAAGCAATTGGACTTAAGTGGATCTACAAGTCAAAGTTCAATGCCGCTGGTTCTCTCAAAAGGCACAAAGCTCGATTAGTTGCAAAGGGTTATGCCCAAAAGCTAGGGATTGATTTTTTTGAAACATTTTCCCATTTTGCTAGAATGTATACTATTAGAACTGTTTTGGCTTTAGCAGCTCAAAAGAATTGGCAAGTTTTTCAGCTGGATGTGAAATCAGCTTTTCTAAATGGAGAACTTGAAGAAGTGTATGTGGATCAACCTCACGGTTTTGAGATCAAAGGCATGGAGCATAAAGTGTACAAATTGAATAAAGCACTCTATGGGCTTAAACAAGCGCCACGAGCATGGTATAGTAAAATTGACAAGTATTTTCTTGAAAGCTCATTTCAAAATAGTGCTAGTGAACCAACTCTTTATGTTAAAATTCATGGTGATGATATCCTAGTTGTTTGTTTATATGTGGATGACATGATATACACTGGGAGTTCTCTTTATATGGTTAAGGAATTTAAAGAGAGCATGTTAAAAAATTTTGAAATGTCAGATTTGGGTCTATTGCATTATTTTCTTGGAATTGAAGTTATTCAAGGATCTAATGGGATTTTCATATGTTAGAAAAAAGTATGCTTCAAATTTATTGAAAAAGTTTGGTATGACAAATTGTGCACCTTTAAAAACACCTATGAATACTAATGAGAAACTTACTTTGTAAGATGGAATTGAAAAGGCGGATGAGAAGCATTTTAGAAGCATTGTTGGTGGTTTGATTTATCTTACTCATACAAGGCCAGATATTATGTTTGCAGTTAGCATTATTTCCAGGTTTATGCATAGTCCAAGCAAGTATCATTTTAGAGCAGCAAAGAGAATTATGCAATACATCCAAGGCACAATCAATTTTTGTATTGTGTACTCAAAAGCCACTAACAATAAACTGATTTATTTTTCTAAAAGTGGTTGGACAGGTTTCATGGATGATCGAAAAAGCATAACGGGTTATTGTTTTAGCATTGGATCAGGTGTCATAGCATGGGCATCCAAGAAGTAACTTACTACAACGCTCTCAAGCACGGAAGCTGAGTATATCGCTACCACAACTACAGCTTGTAAAGCAATTTGGCCACGAAGGATTTTGCGTGATTTGAAGGAAGAACAAAGCGGGCCTACATGGATGTTCTGTGATAACAAATCCACAATTTTCTTGACAAAGAATCCAGTTCATCAAGGGAGAGATTCGTCACCATTTCATTCGAGAAGTTACAGCCAAAGAAGAAGTGTAACTAAAGCATTGCAACACTGAAGGTCAAGTGGCGGATATTTTCACAAAAGCTTTGCCGGAAAAAAAAAGTTCAAGAAATTTCGTCAAATGATGGGAGTACAGTCATTCACGTAATTTGAATTAAGGGGGCATGTTGGAAAAGTAATTCAAAACAAGTGGGGTCCACCTAACCCAAATTAGTTTTTAACTCTGTATGCAAGAAGTATGTGTACGGGTGGAATTCTTTAAGGAGTAGAAGTCTTCATCTTTATCATGGTTAAGAGATAAAATTTATAGCTATTTTATAAGCAGTGTATTCGGTGAAGTAAAGGTTTAGTAGGTTTGTGAAAGTAGGAATCGTGCAACTGTTGTTGAACGTGAGAAAAGTTTATATAAAGGGCTGAATGTTATTATTTTGTTATGAGATGAATGAATAAAAAAATAAAAAATAAACAGTGAAAGTTTTTGTTCTTCCACTTCTTCTATATTGTCTTTCATTCTTTATTTTCTACAAGTAAAGGGTATGATGGTTAGCCAGTATGCGATATGATGGGATAAGGGTTGGTTCAATATTTCGGGTCGAGGGTTGCTTTGGAGCTTTGATTTGATGTGCTCATATATATATATATATATATATATATATATATATATATATATATATAGAGAGAGAGAGAGAGAGAGAGAGTCGGGTTTTATATGATGTGTGGTGTGAAGTCCAGTACTTTTCAAAATTTACAGTGGGGCCCACTTCTTAGGATGATCAAAACCATTCATTTGATGGGTCATCGCATAAATAGGTCGTACCCCATAAAGGATGATCCTAACCCACCGATCTGAAAAGGGACTTCACATTATAAAAACCTCTATAAATAGGAGGGTTAGGATCATCCTATGGAGATGATTTACACAATACATCCAATTTACGTTGTGGCCCATCAAATGAACGGTTTGGATCATCCTAAGAAGTGGGCCCCACTGTACTTTCTGAAAATATTAGACTTCACACGCACACATCAATTAAAATCTCATATATATATATATATATATATGAGGAATGATGGATGCAATTCAAGGGCTGGAGAAGGGGCCTGGAATTGATCCACGTCATTTTTAAATCGGTTGAAAAAATGAATTCGGTTGCACTTAATGACGTGGATCTATTCAAGGGTCCTTCTTTAGCCCTTGCGTAAAGAGGGCCCTTGCATCTATCATTCCTCTATATACATACATACATATACATACATAGATACATACATACATACACACACACACACACACACATATATATATATATATATATATATATATATATATAATTCCAGTTGCTTTGACTTCATAAGAGGTGGTGGATCTTGTGGATGTAAACGGTCATAAACCCTGAAGATTGGTTAAATTTATAAACAGAATTATCTAAAATCTCTTATAGTTTGTATGGATTTCCAATACAGAATATGATATAAGAGGATTGAAAACTAGTAGAAAATCTATATGATGTGAACTTTATGAGGAAAGAGTACAAAATCATAATCAACCGACAAGTTTGGTGAGCTTGAACAACAAGAGACATGCAAAAATTTTAAGAGCGCATTCCAACAGAGGAAGCATGATATCCGCGTGTAAATTGTAAGCCGAACATTTCAAAGGAAAATCCCCTGTTTTAGTCCCTCTCAAAGGGCGAAAATAGCTCTTGCATGTCAGGTATGCTCTCTCAGTGTATTTTTGTTGGACGGGTTTTCACCCCAGGTGAAATCGCTACGCTCAACGGAACTAAAAATCGCGTAAAATATAAAAAATTCTTCGATTTCGCCCGTTAACCCAGGATCCTAGATAACTAGATGATCATATGGTGATTGAAATAAACGTTCAAAGATTAGTGCTTTATCTTTATAATTCGAAGTTACGAATTCTTCTGCTTGATCTACTTCTCTTGCACCTGTGGTGATTGGCAAACTCTAACCCTAACTTGTATTTGTGCTTTTAATTAAACAAGGGTTAGTAAATGCACTTGATTAGAATGTTTAAACCCTAATTGCATTATAATGTATATTTAAACAAGGGTTAGTAAATGTGCATGATTAGAATGTATATTCCTTAGCTTTTATTGATATACCTATTTGAACAAGAGTTAGACTAATTCGTGCTTACGTAAATGGATTAATTTTCAATCTTCCCTTAATTAAGCCTAAAATTTCTAATTGACTAATTCAACCCCCCTCCCCTCTCTTGGGTTGTCACACTTGCATTTCAGCATCCCTACATGCCCCGACTTAAGTCTACACCTCCTTCACAGCAGAGCTAAGCTTGAAGGCAAGTTCTTTTCTAAGGGGGGAGGATGATGTTGACCGGTCTCCAGTCAAAGGCCTTAGGAACTATGAGTAGTTTACTATTAAGCTTCTTTCCTTGTAATAGGGGTAGTATTGTAGTTTTGGAGAGTTTGAGCGGTTTTGTAGTAAGGACAAGAATGTAATTTGGCTGTGTTAGATGGGTTCTTGTAGTAAGGGGCAAATGTAAGGGGAAGGGCATGGACACATGCCAAGTTCTCCTTCACTAGCGTGGGGATGAGCCCACTTGGAGGGACACATGTCAAGTTCTCCTTGAGTTTGAGTGAGGACCAGCCCACTTGGAGGACGCTTGGCAAGATCTCATTGAGCTTGAGTATGGACTAGCCGACACATGTCAAGTTGTGGTGGCAAGCACCTGGGGGATTCCTTCCCAGCCAATTACAAACTGCCAGCGAACTACCTAGCAAGGTGGGCCCAAACCTCCTCAATCCTCACCTATAAATAGGGGTGAATGCATCATTTTCATGGTAGTCTAGACGGTGCAAAATCTTGAAGAAAGAGAATGTGTAAGAAAGGGGAAGTTTTCCCTTGTTTCTTAAATACTTTTGTGGAGAATTCTTGGAGGATGGATTGCGCAAGGAGAATTAAGGAATTATTTTGTTGAGTAAGATCTTCTTTTCTTCTTTCTTCTCAACTTGTGTTGTCTTGTTGTCAATCTCAACTTTCAAGAATTTCCTCCTTCTAACTTTATGTCTTTCATTTCATTTCTTATTATTCTTCCATTTAACTTTGTGTTGTTAAATTCCATTACAATTTCTGCCAAATTTCTGCTCAATCAAAATATCATTACGTTTCAATTGATAAAAGGCTTCCCAAACATCTTAGATCCAGTTTACATCAACTTTGCTAGGGCTCTCTACATTTTGGGTTTGGAGGTTAGGTGGTTTGCCCTCTTGTAAGTCATTTATATATTTGGAGATACCCCATGCGGCCGCTTTGTTTTCTGGGTTAAAAATCTGTGTTTATTATTAAAATCTTGACAGATAATAAATCTGTAACAGATCTTTAAATTCCATTATAAGTCTGTTACAGAATTCTCGAACAGAACTGTATAAATTTAGGATTAAACCTGGTTTATGAATAAAGAGCCAGAATTTACAGGTCTTCTAAAAATTTGAATTTACGGGGTAAAAAACTGTAGAATAGATAGTGTAACAGATTTAGAATAGAAACTGTAAATGAATCTGAAAAAAAATCTACAACAGTTCTGTGTGAAAATCTGTAAAGGAAAGCTTTAACAGATTGGGTTCTTGGTGGATAAAGAACTGTTTGAATGGGATTCTTGGTGAGTTCTTGGACCGGTAAATGTTCTGGGGAGTACAAGGGTGGGTACATAGGGTAGTTGGCAAGCTAAAGGAAAAGGGGTAATGGTTGTTGGGTTACAAGCTGTAAATGTAATAAACCTGTAATAGATAAATAATCTGTGACAAATCTATAAATAAAATAAAATAAAAAATCTGTCAAAAATTCTGGATTAGGTATGGGGAAAGATATGGAAGTTAAGAGCTATGGGCAGAAGATTTAGCTTATGTTATACATAAGCTGAGTCATACAACACAATGTAAGGTGATCGGGTAGATGGATGATGCGAGGATGGTGGTTGAAAGGTTAAGGGAATAAGGTAGAGGTGATGGTCATAGGCTTATTACAAAGACCTTACATTCATCATAGAAACTGTCTATTGAACATTCATCATCTTCACACAGAAGAATAAGGATGTCGTTAAGAAGTTTTGTATCCTATTAGTTGCCGTCCACTGCACGTAGAGTACTCCATCGCTAACTTTCAGTTGCAGTAAAAAATTCATTTTATTCTTCATATTATCGGACTGAGATTGCATCTTCCAATTAGAGAATAAATGAGCCACCATTTACTCTAACATGATTAAGGAATTGCTCGTAACTAATATCCACCAAAGAATTTTTTACTTTATACTCACAGTTAGGAGATGACGGATGATAAATAACTTTAAAAGGATTACTAGGTTTCAGTCTTGAACTTCTACCCTTCCAAGAAGCAAGACCTGACTTATAGGGTTTCCTCTTCCACTTAGAGAATAAATGAGCCTCCGTGTACTTTACACTCACAATTAGGAGATGATGGATGATAAATAACTTTACTAGGTTTATTAGGTTTATGTCTTGTACTTGTTGTTCTTCTCATAAGCAAAACCTGACTTATAGGGTTTCCTGTTCATGCCAACCAAGCGTGTCCGTCCCTCCCATCCTCCCTCCCTCGAACTCCTGCCCGATCTTCTCCAAGTTTATAAGTCAATCTCATCATCTGACTCATCCACTCATACTTCACAAAACAGGCATTCCATCCCATCTATGCATTATTTCAAAAACATATGATTTGCCATCTTCCCTCACATTTTCCAAAAAATGAATTATAACCAAGTTTTATACCATCCTCCACACAGCGCACATCAATGTCCTCTCTTTAATGTATCAGTAATCTCATGCAGTTGTTATCATCACCATAATCATTCATATGCGAATCATTTGGCCATTGACCGTCTTATGCTGCCACAAATGTGTCCACAACGTGTCTAAGCAATCAAGACAATCCTATTCAACAACTTCATAAAAATTTGCTATGGTTTAATCGTTATGGTATAATGATTACGATCCATAGATCGGATCTTCCCATCAAAAGTTAGAGACCTATGTTGATAATATTGTTTTGATAGGTGGTAATGTTGTCAATATTAAAAACGAATATCATGATAGCCACTTTCAGACCAACAATACAGGTCTGTTACACTACTTTTCAGGAATTATAGTTGCAAGAACAAAGCAAGGTCTCAATTTACTTAAGAAAACAGCGTTAGCTGGATCAAAACCAATTGTTACAACTATGAAGGTCTGTTACACAGATACACATACAAGTACTTGTTATGTCCTTCTATTTCCACTACTCTTACTTGATTTCTTTTTTTCTTTTTGAAAGATAACACTCGCAAGTGATTCTTACTTGCTAACTCATTCCCTTCTTCGGGTTTGAATTTGTAGAGGATTAATATGAACATCTAGCATAGTTGTATTGGGAGATTTCCTTTGTTTTTAATTATTTTTAACTTTTTTTTAAACATTTTTACCTTTCATCCATTTAGTTTAAAATAAAAAGAAAATTGTCAGGGCAACACTTCCTATGGCTTTTTGTCTCCTTAAAACATTGTATGTATCTGCATTGAATTTTAAGATGTAATTATGAGCTACGAAAATTAAGAACATTTGTTCACAACATTACAAATGTATGCCACCAACTCATTGCTGCAAGTTTGACCACTTTAAGTTGATAATTGTTGGTTGTATTTTCCTACTATCAGTAAAAAAAAAGGAAATCAAGGAAGGATACAATATTGCAAATTTGAAACTCTATACCACAATATTATTGGTAGGAAACAATACAGGTGTATTTGTCACAAGGATCGTACAAAGAAACATCCAAAAATTTGGTCTGAAAACATATTAGGAAATAAACACTCACAGTTTCATTTGACGCAAGCGTCTTCTCAACATTTGATTCATGAAGGTCTGGCAAAGAGTAACCAGTGACATTATTTTTGTCGTTAGAAAGTCATTTGAAGCTGTCATCTTAACTACATAATGTTGCTAAATTAAAAGAGAGAGATGGTGAAACAGAAATAAATAGATCATGCAAGATGGTTCTCTTCAAGATGGTTCTCTTTCTATATCGCCGCTTGATTTCTCTGTTTCTATTTCCTTATGTTTTTTTCTTTTGATAGATGCATATTACAACAGACTTATCAAGGATACAACAATAACATTATGACTTATGACAGCCCATTGTGAGTGCCAAACCGACTATTGGACTCAAAATTACATTTAAATTTGAGTCCAATAACTGGTTTCGCACTCACAATCGGTTGTCATAATCTTGAGCAAACAGGGCCTAGGATGGGAGTTGTCCAACCCTGTATTTGATCATAATGTCAAAATCATACAGTGGGCCACGCCGTAAATAGGTTTTGCCCCAAAAAAATCATTTCCATGGGATGATCTTAACCTTCAGATCTATAGAGGTTTCCATAATGTGTAGTCCCTTTATAGATCAGGTTAGGATCATCCTACAAAAATGATTTTGGGGGCACAGCCTATTTAGATTGTGGCCCAACAAATGAACGGTTCGGATCATCAGAGGAAGTAGGCCGTACAGTACTTTTTGAAAAATACTGGACTATACGGCCACACACCATATAAAATCTCATTTTTTTACTTCTCTTTCAACTCTAACTTGTAGTGAAAAATACTGGGACTATGCAAGTTGTTTTCTAACCGAATTAATGAGGATAATTCCCACCTGGGTTCTGTTTACCTCTAATAATCATATTTCAGATTGCTACCAAAAATCCTTACAGAATATAAACAGAGGAAAATTAAACAATCAAAAAGCAACTCACCAGCAGCCCGTGCAGACCCAAGAGTTGCTGCAAAAACTGAGAGTATAAAAGCCAACCTATGGCTCTGAAAAACATCCTTAAACATCAAGAAGAAATTAAAACAAAAACAACATTAGGAGTTGGAAAACAACCACATAAAACCCTCAAATAGAATGATAAAAAATTCCAAAAATTAAAGAGGTCAAATAGAACAACAAAAGCAACAAAAAAAGAACTGAATCATTGAACAGAGAGAGAGAGAGAGAGAGAGAGAGAGAGTATAAAGGAGCAATAGAGGCAAAACATACCTCCTAACAAAAGCAACAAAACCAAACAACTGAATCACTAAAAAAAGACAAGGAATCAAAAAAGAAGAATTGAAAAAGGAGTACCTTGGAAGTGTCTTGAAGAGAAGAACGTGAGTTCTCAGTTGTCCTTTTCAGCTTAGAGACAGCTGCATTGCGAAAAAACGAGGTCCCAAACTTCCTTAGCCAACTCATTTTTACTCCAGATTTTGGATTTGTCTCTTGCTGGTAAAAATGAAAATCACACAGGAGAAAAAGAGCCTCCTTCATAAGAGGGACCTGCCTTGTGATTCAAGCTAAAAACATGCCCAGATGGTCTAGTGGTATTTGACGGTCCAGATTAAGTATAACAAATGGAGGAAGAAGGCTCTAGGAAGGAAGCGTATATAGTAAGAAGTGAAAAATGTAAGCGTATATTCTATAACCTTATTCTTTGGACTTTTTTAGAAAAATTAAGACATTCATAAACTATATCTTACCCAGTGTAGTTTCTTGGTTTTCCATAACCTTATACGACTCGAGAAATTATTATTGTTAGATTTTTATAAAAAAAAGTTCCGACATTCATAAACTCAGCCTCACCTGAGATAGTTTCTCGGGTTTTTCCTAACCTCATTCGACTCGAGAAATTATCGCGGTTGGATTTTATAGCAAAATCAGAGATTCATAAAATTGGCCCCACCCGAGAGAGTTTCTCGAGTCAAGACAGGTCGAATAATTAAAATTTTTATAGAATTGTCATTGTTTATTTATGTATGATTTGATTGCGAAGCAAAATGTTGGTTGTCTAAAGTTATTTTCTTCGGGGATAAAAATTTTAAATAGTGATTCACTGATACTAAAAACAGTTCAATACTATCGTTTTGTCTCTCTTCATACATGCTTCTCCCATTTCTTCGACATCTTCCCCACTATTACAAATAAAAACAGTTCAATACTATCGTTTTGTTCTTTAATTTTGCTAAGGCGAAGAGGAGACTCAAGTAAGAGAGTCGCATGTCACCCCGTTGTTAAATTGGAGTAGATGATTAGGTAAATGGGTGTGCAAATTCTATAGTTGTGCTCATCACAAAATTAAAGCTCTAAGCAATATGGGCTCTCCCCACAAATCCTTCAAATTCAACAAAAGTTTCCAAAAGATGGGTTGGGTTTGAAGATTTCGATTTTTTTTCTTTAACCCTGACCCCGCACGAGATTGGGCCAAGTTTTTCAACCATAAAACTGACCCAACCCATGACCCATGATTTTTTAACCCAACCCGTGATATTTTCGAGTCAAATCAATGCTGGATGAGTAAAGCCCAACTTAAAAGTTGCAATCCTACATGTAGGGGTGAGCATTATTCGGTTAAAACCGAATAACCGAACCGAACCAAACCGAATTGGACGGTTCGGTTCGGTTTTTTTCTTTTCGGTTCGGTTTCGATTTTTTTTTTTGGAAATTCGGTTTCGGTTTTTTCAAAAAAAAAATTCGGTTAACCGAATAACCGAAATTATGGATGAAAACCATTTTTTTCCAAAAAAAAGTGCTATATCTGCACTCCATAGAATGATCAAAACCGTCCATTTGATTGATCACAACTTAATTATGTTGTGCTCAAAAAATCATTTCAATTGGATGATACTAGCCCTCCGATCCAAACCGAGATTTTGATTTTTCCCTCTTTTTCTCCCACAATTCAGTTATTCGGTTATAACCGAATAACCGAATTTTTATTCGGTTCGGTTTCGGTTACCGAAATTTTGTAACCGAAATTATTTCGGTTACCAAATTTCGGTCTATTCGGTTCGGTTAAAACCGAATAACCACCCCTGCCTACATGGGACCCTTTTATGTTTTTGGATTGACGGGCTCATAATGTCCGTGTGGTGATTGCGGCCGTTAATTTGGAGAGCCACCATCAAGTTAAGGAGGCAAGCTATTAACTTATCCAGTGACAACTAGTTAAGGGTATGTTTGGATTGCCGAAATGAAGCGTTGGAATTGCCATCTTATTCGGATTTTGCCCAATTTTGTGGTTCGATTGAAAAAAGAACAGAATCATGGACAAAAATAACAAGGGTATAATTGAAGGGGGGATGTCGGAATTTGTTTGCTGGCCCAAAAGATGGTGTTCTGATTTTGATCTAATCTGAATGAAATTTTATTGAAATATTTTAATTAAATTTGTTATTTTAATTTTTTGTATTTTATTTCTAGGGCAATCAGAATACGATGCTGATTAAATTCATGATTTTAGCATTCCAAACATAGGCTAAGGTCTATCCCCATATTAAAATAAGAATAAGATCAAATCTTGCAAGATTTAATTCATGATTTTAGCAATCCAATCACAGCCCAAGGGCTATACTTATATTAAAATAAGAATAAGATCAAATCTTACAAGATTTGATTGTTGGATTGATTGGGTCATATTAAGAAAGTAAGCTAAATTAGGCAACTAGGTTTAGATTGGGATTATCATATTAAGTCGTATCATTTATCTCTTTCCATGTTTATCTCTTAAATGCTATATAAAAGCAGTCATTGTGTTTAATAATGAAATCAACTAAGATTTAGTGAAATCAATTCCTTATAATGGTATCAAAGTTGGTCAATTCGATGAACATTATTGAAGGACCGATAAGGTTGGAGTTGCACCTTTTCTTTAATGTCATGCCTCAACCCTCCTAGATAACGAGAAATAGTTTGTTCTTCGGGTTCGGCAACCACATCATACCATATTATCAAACTCTTCCGTATATTCATCAACAGAACAAGTCCCTCGTTGGAATTGATACATATCCACGAAAGCATCTTGTAGATTATTTACGAGCAAATATTTCTTACGAAGCTCTTTCTTCATTTTCTCCCATGATCTGATTTTTTATTTTCCAGTCTTTTCTCGATGAAGCTTTAATTGTTCCCACCATATTGAGGCATTCTTGCGAAGTTTGATAGCTGCGATTTTCACTTTGTGCTCGTAGGGAACTTCTGTGTAATAAAAAATCCGTTGAAGCATAGTAAGCCATTCTATGAAGACATCCGGTTGCATATTTCCTTCAAAGTCTGGAACCTCTACCTTAACACCGGTGAAATGTTGATATAAAAGGGGACGTCTTGAGATATAAATGTCACTCTCTTCTTTGCGTTGGGGTGGCCGAGCGATAGGGTTGACGTCCGACTTTGATCCATTGCTTTCCCCCACCTCATCATGAGGCTCTTGAAGAGCTAACCTCTCGGGTGAGAGTTTGGACTTGATGCCTCGATTCCTCAATCTAGATATCACGAAGATCCCTCTCTTGATTGGAAGCCTCTCTTTCAATCAGACCTCGGCGACATTGATTGGCCATTGAGAAACTTGAACTAGCGCAAATTTCTCATTGGAAAGCACTAGCATAGGATCGTCTCACGATCACAATCATAAGATTACACCTAGCTGCTGTGATACCACTTTGATACCTTTCAGATCGACGAATGCAATCCTTAGTGTTGTGGAGGGATAACAAGAAGTGAAATTCTTGCAAAATGCTTAGAAAAGCTTTTCTTTTTAAACTAAAACTCCAATTACAGAGGTCTGCTGGAACTTTATAGCCCATTAACAAGTTCAGGGACTTACAAACATCATAAATAGCTTAGGAACTAAAAAAGATTGGCCAGTCAAAGACCTACCCGCACAGTCTACTAAAATGGCAATAACCCTTCAACCACATGGCCAAATTAAGATCTTAAATATTTGTTGGAAAGATATTAGTATTTATATCCTCTTTTAGAAGCCCTAATACAAATTAACTACGATTTGACTTAAATACCCTTAGGTTTAAATAAAATTACAGATGGAGTATTTCAATGATTCTACCACATCAGTTTAGGAATCAGCTTCGTGTGGGTGATTGGTGGTGATTGATGATATGTCTCTCCATGTTTATAGATGAAAAGTCTCTCCAAGGATATAATCTGTAAATACCTGAAATACCCTCCCTCCAAAATTCGTCCCCCTCTATTGGTGAGGGGCGTTTTTGTCCTTAAGAATTAGAATTAGAATTAGATTAGGGCTTCTTTAGAAAATCCTTTAAATACACTTATGAGAGATTAAGAAATCCTAAACCATCTTTGCAGCCCTATGAAGAGATCTTCGTTAAGAAAGAGAGGAAGAACGCAATTCAAGAAGAGAGATTGCGAACCGAGGTAAGATTATTAATCTTTAATGGTTAAACGGATGATATGAACCCTAAGTTAAAGATTTGATGTAAAAAGAGATGTAGTTAGGGCCTTGGTTTAAATCTATGGCAAACTCCATGGTAGATCTTGGATTCCTTGGGATTCGTTTCGTGTTGAACGCCCAAAGAACTCAAGATCAATTGTTTGTATCCATAGAAACCTTGATATTCGAGGATTTAACATAGAGTTGGATTTACAATTTTTTTAGTAATTAATCATTGGGATTCGGATCTTGAAATTGGATTCATTGGATTCCTCTTGATTATATGATTCCAATGGATCCGACCTCGCGCAATTCGAAGTCCGGATGAGAAAGATAGAAATTACTAAAGGTACGTGAAATCGGTTTTTCCAAGCGCACCCAAAAATTATGTTTTACATCGAAACAGTAGTTAAGGGGCAGTTGACTGGTTCGGTCTACTGGATTGCCCAAAACTGTGTTTCACCATGAAACAGTAGTTGAAGGCCAGTCGACTGGAGCGCATAAGAGAATTTTATGTATAGGACAAAAACCTTTGGCTAGTCGACTGGTGGGGCCCAGTCGACTGCCAAAGGCCAGAAAGTTGTAAATTATTTTTGGGGATTTCCAATCCAACTTGTGTGTTTTGCCTTATCCGTTAGGCCCTTGTGTGATGTGAATGAACTGTTTGAATTAGGTATTTGACATCAGAGGAAGAAAATTAAAGAAAGTAGATCGATATTAAGGTACGTAATTCCGTACTACTTTAGTGTTACGATTGACCCTTTGGTATCATGTCCTTCGATCATTGCTTTCTAACATCTTTTGAATATATGAACCTTTGAACAAAGTTTTAGATCTTTGCTTGGATCTTGCATGCTTAGCCCTTTTCTTTGAATGAACTCTATTGAATTTTGTTGTGTGATACACATGCTAGAGGCATAACTTTGGACTTGTGAAACCCCCTTTCAGTTTTTTTTAACTATATGAATCTTTGAAATATTAGATATCTTCTACTATATGAATCCATGTTGGAACTAATGTGAAACACCCACCTTAAACTTTGAATACCTTCCTTTGAACTTTGTGAACTCAGAAAAGACCCCGCCAGTCGGGCACAGGCTTTCACCTATATGTGAACATAAGAACTATGATCCCGCCAATGGGGGATAAACATTGGCCCTGTCGACAGGTATGTGAACCTAGGAACTAGTTCCAACACCGTGGGCGGTCGGTGTAAGCAATAACTCGCTTTGTGGACCCGGTAGCAGTCGGGGTGACAATAACTTGCTTTTTGGACTAAGCTAATGATCTCAGGGTCGTATCATAACCATATTAATTACCTTCAGTGACCCTTTGAATGTTGTAACCTCGATGTGATACTTGACTTGTGTCCTTGCGAACCTTTGCTCCATTCTAATTGAACTCGTGTTAATCATTTCACTTGTGGCTTATACCTTTCCTACGGTTGTGAACCCTTCTTTTGTAGCATGCAATGATCCCACTTTTGTAGTGCATTTTTATGTACTGAGCTTTTCAGCTGACTGTGGTTATCTCAATATTTTTCAGAGTTCGAAATTATTTCGGTTACCAAATTATTTCGGTTACCAAATTTCGGTCTGTTCGGTTCGGTTAAAACTGAATAACCACCCCTACCTACGTGGGACCCTTTTATGTTTTTGGATTCACGGGCTCATAATGTCCGTGTGGTATGATGTGTGGTGATTGCGGCCGTTAATTTGGAGAGCCACCATCAAGTTAAGGAGGCAAGCTATTAACTTATCCAGTGACAACTAGTTAAGGGTTTGTTTGGATTGTCAAAATGAAGCATTGGAATTGCCATCTTATTCGGATTTTGCCCAATTTTGTGGTTCGATTGAAAAAAGAACAGAATCATGGACAAAAATAACAAGGGTATAATTGAAGGGGGGATGTCGGAATTTGTTTGCTGGCCCAAAAGATGGTGTTCTGATTTTGATCTAATCAGAATGAAATTTTATTGAAATTTTTTAATTAAATTTGTTATTTTAATTTTTAGTATTTTATTTCTAGGGCAATCAGAATAAGATGCTGATTAAATTCATGATTTTAGCATTCCAAACATAGCCCAAGGTCTATCCCCATATTAAAATAAGAATAAGATCAAATCTTGCAAGATTTAATTCATGATTTTAGCAATCCAATCACAGGCCAAGGGCTATCGTTATATTAAAATAAGAATAAGATCAAATCTTACAGGATTTGATTGTTGGATTGATTGGGTCATATTAAGAAAGTAAGCTAAATTAGGCAACTAGGTTTAGATTGGGATTATCATATTAAGTCGTATCATTTATCTCTTTCCATGTTTATCTCTTAAATGCTATATAAAAGCAGTCATTGTGTTTATCTCTTTTCCCGGCACTTTTAATTTCCTTCGCCTGTTGTGTTCGTGCGCCGGGCCCCGGGCCTGGGCGCTCGTTTTTCTTTGGTGGGACTGAGGTCGGGCCCCTCTGCTTGGTTTCCTCCCTCCGGGCCCCTCCCTCTCCTCTGGTGGGGAGGAGTCGGAAGTGCTTTGTGATGGTGAGGTTTGGGCGGTGAGGAAGTGACACGTGTTGAATTCATATGGCCTTGCCGTTTCCCACCGGCTCCCTTTACGAAGGTTTGGTTGTATGGATGTATGGGCGACACGTGGCGAAAGCTGAGAGCGGCGCCGTTTTTTATGTCTCATCATAATACTACATTTGGTCCCTTGACTGGTCCAAGGGAGCAGGGCTATTTACCTGGCTTAAGGAATATTGTGACGAAAGCATTTATGGGAGCCTTGGGGTACGAGAGGACGTGCCGTCTCGTCCGGAGGCTCCTTCCCGAGGAACTACGGTGTCATTATGCGGTGCCGGTTGACTATCCAATGGGCGACGGGCACGCGTAGGCGAGTCGCTTCGATTTCCTACCCAAGGGTCTCCCCTAGGGTTTATAAGGAGTGAGTTCTTCTGCTTTGTATGCAGATCACCCTTCCGATTATTTCCCCTTCTTTGCTTTCTTTCGGCCTTTCTTTGGGCTTGCCGGAGATGTCGTCGTCTTTCCAGGGTCTCTCTGTAAGTGGCGAGGGGAGAGTTGCTATCGAGGGGAGTCCTCCCAGTAGCCCCGAGATTAACCCTGACAGGTTGTGGCCTCGAAAAACGATTCCTGAGAGGAACCCACCTCAAGGGCTTTCTGCGCGCTCTCATCTTCCTCCCCTTTACGAGAGGGAGTCCCATGAAGCTTTTGTTCATCGCCACCGCTCGTTCTTCTCTCATGTCCATCGTAGGGAAATGGAGGTTTGTAGCCGGATGATTGACATGGATCAGGAGATTGCGGCCTTGCGTGCGGAGAATGATTTGTTGAGGAATCGAGTGCGGTGGTTAAATGACCAGACCCGATTTGCTGAGAATCGGCATTGGGGGAGCTCTTCGGAGGAGGAGCAGAGTGATAAGGAGCTTTTCGATGCGGAAAACTCCTTCAGCGGCCAGTCGCTTTGAGCGGGAGGTGGCAGGATGAGCAGGATTTCGGAGGAGGCTTTTTCCCCTCCGCCTCTCTTCTCTCCTTTTTTTTTGTTGTTGGGGGCCCGGCCCTGCGCGCCTTTTTGTTTTCACTCTCCCCTTCTTTTTGTAGGCCAGAAGGAAATAGTTATGGATGGCTCTTTTCGGCTTTTACGACTTGTGTCTTATGTTTGCTTTCCCTTCGCATGTTTGCTTTCCCGCGCGACCCGAGCCCTTTTCTGCTGTGCTTGGTATTTTTTTCGTCTGGTGGTATTGTACGCTGGGCCCTTGTGATGGGTCCCGAGCCTTTCTTAATTGTACGCGGTATTTTTCATCTTGTGGATTCGTATACCGGCCCCTTGTGACGGGGTCAGAATCTTTTGCCGTCGTACGTAGTATTTTCCATCTTGTGGATTTGTACGCCGGGCCCTTGTGATGGGTCCCGAGCCTTTTGCCATCGTACGTGGGGGGGTTTAGGGATGGCTTGTTGGGGAAGTTACTTAGCGGTAGGGGTAGCGACGTCTTTTCCGTATGGCGCTTCGACTTTTGGCGGTTCCCTTGAATTTCCCAATCGGCGCCACGTGTGCACGTCCCATCGGATTATAAAGGAAGGGAGATCAATCGACGCGTGTCGAAACCCTAGCCCTTTTTAAAGCCTTTTTGGGGATTTCATTCTTTGTCTTTTTTCTTCGTCTTCCTCGGGTGAAACGGGCTTTCTTCCGCGGCGATTTTTCTACATAGTGGCCTTCACCGGCCTTCTTCTGGTTTTTCTTCGTTCGTCTGCCCCGGTGAGTTCTGCGCTTTTTATTCCATCTGACATTTGATAGGTTTACGATGTCTGTCGCAACCGTTTCTCAGAGTCCCTCTTCTGGGTCGGTGGAAGTAGTGGAGAGGGGCTCCGCCAAGAAAAAGGAGACAGTTGTTCGTAGAGGGAGTGGGCGGCGATTCTCGAGATGTACAGCAGCCTACGGAGTTGAAAGATAGCTCCGGGGCTTCTGGATCATCGGTGGGGGCCGCTCCTTCGGAATCTCCTGCTCGAGTTTCTTCTGCTCGTGAGGCGGAGATTAGGGACATTCGGTCTGGTGCCGTTATTCGTCCCGGTCGGGTGACGTGTTTTATGAACACTTTGGGAGAAGGGGCGGCGGAGAAGATTAGGAGGGAGTTTCACATTCCTGATGATTATGGGATTAGGGTTCCATCCTTTGCAGAGGGGGTGTGTGAGGGTACCACGGAGGAGGAGGTATCTTTCTACGTGGAGGGTTTCCGGGCAGGGATTAGGTTTCCGCTCTTGGGTATTATAGTGGAGGCCCTGGAGTTTTATCGGGTGGCCCCCTCCCAACTGTCGCCTAATAGTTGGCGCACTCTTTTGGCCTTTGTGGCTAAGGCAGGTCTTCTCCGGATTCAGCCTACCCTCGCTCTGCTCCGGGGTTGTGTTGTCCTTAGCCCGTTGGTGAAGGGGGAGGACAGCTGATTGTATCTGACCCAGCGTCCTCAGGTGAAAATTGCGGCAAACTTGCCCTCTTCCATTAAGAAGTGGAAGGAGGAGTATGTGTTCATCACTCCGCCGTCGGACCCTGGTTGGGGCTTTCCTCGTTCTTGGAGGTGCTCCGTCGAGTAGCGAAGGAAGGAGTCCGATTGTAGCAGGTTTGAGTTGGAGAAGCTCGCCTCTGGGGAGGCCATCGATGTTTCTGAGTTTAGGTGGGAGAGGGGCCTGAAGAGGCTCGGTTTGCTTGGAGCAATGGAGAGGAGGGCCTGCCGTACGGGCGAGGGAACGGGGGAGAGTTCCGCCAGCCGTCGCGGTGAGCCTTCTTTCCTGGGTTTGCCCATAGGCGCCTTGAGCATATATTCTTCTTCCTTCCCCTTTTTTTTGAGTGGTTGTTGTTCTCCTGTTTTTGGCGGCAGGTATGTCTTTCTCCGGTGATACTGGCACGGGAAAGGGGGTCGCGGCAGCGACGAAGGGTCTAGTTAGCCGTAGGAAGATTCCCTTCGATTTTATGGCCACGGCCAGGTTGGGCCGGTCGCAGGCTAGGCTTCCTGCATCCGCGCCATCTAGATCCTCTGGTCAATTGATTGGAGAAAAGGGGGCAGCCAAGTCTCCTCGCCGGGAGTTGGAGCCTTCTGCCAAGAGGGTTGTCCCTTCTGGCGCTGGTCAGGGGGACGCTGGCCGTGCAGCGAGCCCTCCTGCCTTTATGGAGGGCGTGCCAAGTCGGATGGAGGGGGCGGTTATGACCAAGCTTCTTCTGGAGCGGGTGGAGCTTCCTTCGCAGTGCTTCCAGGCGCAGGGAGAGCTGTTTAATCCTGATTGGAAGATTGGCGTCGAGGATAGTGTTCTCGCGAATCCCCGGGTTGGGGTGGAGCTAGGGGTGACAACCACCCTTCCTGGCGACGAGGCTGAGTTAGAGGGCTTCAATCGTAGGGCCCTGGGGGCTCAGTACTTTCAGTCGACATCTTGCGTAAGTACCGGGTGGCCGGTTTTTCTGCTCGTTGTTTTTGAGGTCGCAAGTTGGAAAATTTCTGATGGTTTGCTTTTTGCAGTCTCAAAGTTATTCCATGAAGATGGTGCAGTACCTGCTCGAGGACGAGTATGAGATAAGTGCTTTTGAGGAGCGAGTCCGGAAGCTGAGTGAGGACTTGGACAAGGCTCGGGCGGAAAAAGTGGCGTTTGATGATACTGTTGCTCGACTTCGGATAGACCTCCGGACAACCATAGAAGGGAGAAGCCGTGCGGAGGACAAATTGGCGGTGGCTCGACGAACGCATGCCAGGGAGCTGGTGAAGGCGCGGGAGGAATGGCGCGACTCTGAGGAGTTTCTCAAGGCTGCGGCCGTGTTCAGTGTGGACATTGAGATAGACGCCTTTGCTGAATGCCGGCGGCGTGTCTGCGAGGTCGACCCTTCCTTCCCTCTCGAAAAGTTGATGCATGAGGCCGAGGAAATCGTCCCAGGGGGTCTTTTGTCGGTACCGGTGGAAACACCGGAGCCGGTCGAGGATCAAGTGGTTGCCTTGGAGGTTCCTACAGTAACGGAGACCTCTGAGAGGGCTCGGTGATGCCCGGATGCCCTTTGGATTTTATCTTTTCCCCCCTTTTTTGTGGTTCTGCGTCGGGTTTGTAATAACATTTGAACTATGCATGTATATTTTTTCTATTTTATACAATGCGGCGTGGGCTCTTTGAGCTTTCGATACTTCTCTTTGGGCCATTAAGTTGTAATCTTAGTTGGCGAGATTACTTCTAGTGCACCCCGTGGGGCGTCTTGTTTGTGGAAGGACTATCTTCCCCTCGAGTGATCAGTTCGGGGTTAATGGGTCCCGCCTGCCCTTTAAGGGGAGGTCATTTTTTTTCATGGGGAGCGTGTTAGGGTATGTTTGGGGGGATTAGCCCAGATGTTACCTCTGTCTCACTCCCTGTCTTTTTCCAGCCCTTTATTCATCGTGGGCCGGAAAGTAGAGATACACATATGGCCCAGATAGAAATGCCATTTCATTGATTTGCCGCAGGGAATACATGTCTTTGTTTCTGGAAATAATAGAAGGAGAGCAAACAAAACATACGTCATATTTTTTAAAAAGAAAGACACGGACTTTACCCTACCTTTTTACTGGTAAAATTGTCGGAGGTTATCCATGCTCCAACTTCGAGGGACTGGGGTCCCGTCGAGGCGTTCTAGCTGATAGGCCCTGGGGCGGAGTGGTCGAACGACCCTTTAGGGTCCTTCCCATTTTGGCGCGAGTTTCCCGGTGTTGCGGGGGTCGGATACCTCCACCCGTCGTAGTACCAGGTCTCCGGGCTTTACTGAACGCTTCTTTACTCGGGCGTTGTAGTATCGTGCCACCCTTTGCTGATAGGACACGGTTCGGAGGAGGGCCTGCTCTCTTTTCTCGAGGATGAGGTCGAGAGTGTTCCGGAGGAGTTCAGAATTTCCTTGTTCGTCGTAATTCTCTGTGCGGAAACTGGAGAGGCCGATTTCCAACGGGATGACTGCTTCTGCCCTGAAAGTTAAACTAAAAGGGGACTCCCCGGTTGCGGTCAACGGCGTCGTTCGATAGGCCCAGAGGACGCTAGGGAGCGCCTCTACCCAGTTTTTCCCAGCTTCTCCTAATCGCTTCTTGAGGCTCTGAAACAAGATCCTGTTAGTTACCTCCACCTGCCCGTTGGCCTGTGGGTGTGCTACGGAGGTGAAACGGTGTTCGATGCTTACGCAAAATCTGCTGAATTCAGCATTTGCGAACTGAGGACCGTTGTCCATTACAAGTGTCTTTGGAATGCCGAAACGGCAGACCACGTTGTGATAAAAGAACTTCTCTGTTGCTTTCGAATTGGGCTTTGCCAGGGCTTTAACTTTGACCCATTTGGTGAAGTAGTCGATGGCGATGTACAACATTGTATGCCCCCCAGAGGCTTTTGGGAATGGTCTGAGCAGATCCATGCCCCACATGGCGAAAGGCAGGGGTCCTGCCATCGCGGTGTATGGTGTGGCCGGTTGACGGGGGGTGGTTGCGTACCTTTGGCACGGGCTGTATTTCTTGATGAACTCCTTGGCGTCCCTGAGGATCGTAGGCCAGAAGTAGCCGTGCCTCACGATTTTCTGAGCTAGAGTCCTGCCGCCTCCGTGGTCTCCGCAGATTCCTTCATGTACTTCTCGTAGCGCGTACTCCGATTCGGAGGGTACCAGGCATCGAAGATACGGCCATGTGTATGACCGTTTGTAGAGCCTGGGCCCGTGGACCACATAGTGGGCAGCTCTTGCAGTCAGGCGTCGGGCTTCCAGCTTGTCTTCGGGCAGTATCCCGTCTTTTAGGTATCGCATGATGGGGTCCATCCAGTTCGGTCCTGGTGGAATCTCCAAAACTTGCACCTCGTCGATGCTGGGGTGGGACAGTATCTCTTTGAGCACGGTGCCGAAGTCATGGGTTTCTTCCGAGGCCATTTTTGACAATGCGTCTGCTCGGTTGTTCATGTCTCGCGGTACCTGGAGGATCTCGACCTCCCTCATTCTTTTTAGCTTTTCCTTTACCTTCTGGAGGTATCGCTTCATCCTGGGGCCCTTGGCTTCGTATATTCCGTTCACTTGGTTGACGACGAGCTGGGAGTCGCTATAGACTTTTAACTTTCCCGTGCCGAGCTCCGTGGCTAGACTTAGCCCTGCTAGTAAAGCTTCGTATTCAGCCTCGTTGTTGAAGGCTTTGAAATCTAGCCACAGGGCGTATTCCAGCGTGAATCCTTCTGGGCTGTGGAGGACCACTCCCGCCCCGTGCCCTGTTTTGCCTGCTGAGCCGTCAACGTGCAGGGTCCAGTGAATCTCGTCGCTCTGTTCCGCTGTGTCTGGCGCCATGTCTTCGTGAGCCGTCTGTTCGGTGGGGCCCTCGCCTTTTTCCATTATTACTGGTTCCGCGGCCGGGGCCGTAGATTCTACTATAAAGTCAGCGAGGGCTTGGGATTTAATAGCCGGCCTCGGTTGGACCTGTATGTCGAACTCTCCCAACTCGACCGCCCAACTTACCATCCTGCTCGAGGTCTCTGGTTTTTGGAGAATTTTCCTCAGGGGTTGGTCAGTCAGAAGCACAATGGGGTGGGCCTGGAAGTAGGGGCGGAGCTTTCGGGCGGCGCTGACGACTGCGAGGGCGAATTTCTCTATGTTTAAGTACCGGACCTCCGCACCGTGGAGAGTCTTGCTCACTTAGTACACCTGGTGTTCCTTCTTGTCGCTTTGCTTGGCCAATACCGCACTCACCGCCGTGGGGCTGATGGCTAGATACAAAAATAGTTCTTCCCCCAGCTCGGGTTTGACGAGTACGGGTGGTGTCTGAAGGTATTGCTTCAAGGCGTCGAAGGCTTCTTGGCAGGGCGGGGTCCATTCGAATTCCCGTATGTTTTTTAGCTGCTTGAAGAATGGCTGACACTTCTCCGCCGATTTGGGCATGAAACGACCAAGGGCGGTGATTCGTCCCGCGAGCCTCTGTACCTCTACGGCTGTTTGCGGGGGCTCCATGTCCAGGATGGCCTGGATTTTTTCGGGGTTGGCCTCGATGCCTCTCTGGCTAACCATGAATCCTAAGAACTTCCCAGAAGTCACCCCGAAGGCGCATTTTGCGGGGTTCAGTTTCATCCGGGCCCGTCGCAGTGTGTCAAAGGTTTCTTGAAGGTCGAAAATGTGCTTGGAGGCTTCCAATCTTTTCACCAGCATGTCGTCGACATATACCTCCACGTTTCTTCCGATTTGTGCCCAGAAGAGCTTGTTTACGAGCCGCTGGTAGGTAGCGCCTGCGTTTTTTAACCCGAAGGGCATGACGGTGTAACAATAGACGCCCTGGTCGGTAATGAACGCTAATTTCGGGACGTCTGGTTCGTGCATTTTGACCTGATTGTAGCCCGAGAAAGCATCCAAGAAGGTGAGGAGTTCGTGCCCGGATGTGGCGTCGATGAGTTGGTCTATGCGCGGGAGGGGGTAGGGGTCCTTTGGGCAGGCCCAGTTTAGGTTTGTGAAGTCTATACAGGCCCGCCAGCCTCCGTTAGCTTTCTTGACCATGACGACGTTAGACAGCCACTCGGGGTACCAGATTTCTCTGATGAACCCGGCTTGTAGTAGCTTCTCCACTTCGGCCTTTATGTGAGTTTGACGTTCTACCACGAAGTTCCTCTTTTTCTGCCGGACGGGTTTAAGGGCTGGGTTCACGTTTAACTTGTGAACGGCCAACTCCTTGGGTATCCCGGGCATGTCCTTAGCGGACCATGCGAACATGTCTTTGTTGGCTCTGAGGAAGTCGATCATCTGGTCTCGCAAGGTGCCTTTCAGCAGGGAACTGATCCGGACTTGTCTCTCCGGCTGATCTTGGGCTATGGAGATGGAGTCTAGCTCCTCGGCGGGCTCTCCTCTGATCGTGTGGGCCCGTTGCCGGGGGTCTTCACTACCGATCGTGAAGTTTTCGGCCAGGGTGTTGGTCCCTCTTAGGCTTGCTGCGTAGCACTGGCGTGCTATCATCTGTTGTCCCCGGACCTCCCCTACTCCGGTTGGAGTGTGGAATTTCATCTTGAGGTGGGGGGTGGAGACTACTGCTCCTAAATCTCTTAGAGCGGGGCGCCCAATAATGGCACTGTAAGTGAAAGGTATATCTACGACCATGAAGGTGGTCAGGATGGTCTTTTGGAGGGGGTAAGTCCCAAAGGTTACGGGTAAGTCGATTTTGCCATTGACCCGTACCGACACCCTGGAGAACCCGTAGATGGAATACTCTGCGGGTCCTAGCTTCTCTTTGCCAAGTTTCATTTCTTTGAAGGTTCTGAGGTGTAATACGTTGACGGAGCTTCCTGTGTCAACCAGAATCTTTCCTATGTCGAAGTTGGCGACAACTAGCCTGACGACCAGTGCGTCGTCGTGCGGGACTTGTAGTCTGTCGAGGTCTTCGTTGAAGAAAGTGATGATCTGATCTTCACGGAGCGGATATGTTCAGGCCTTTTTGGAAGGCATTTCCATGGAGAACACCCGCTCTGCATATGCCCGCCGACCAGCTGCTGTCGGCCCTCCTGTGATGATATTGATTTTTCCTATGATGGTAGGCGGCTGTTCGCGGACCTGCGGTTGTTCGGGGGGCTCTTCTTTCCGGGGGCGCTGGTGGCGGCGAGCGTCGTGTCTGCTGCGGGATCGATGTCTGCTCCGGGAGCGATGCCTGCTCGGGGATCGGTGTCGGCTTGTGGATCTGTGGCGGTTGCTAGACCGGCGGTGTCCGCTGGACCGGCGCCTATTGGGTGACTGACGCCTGCCTCTGGGTTCGTCGGGTGGATGCTGGACCTCGCGCGAACTTTCGCCAGGGCTCCTGAGATATTGATTCAGATGCCCTTCTTCGGCCATCTTTTCCAGCTGGAGGAGGAGGTGGAAGCAATGGTCAGTTTCGTGGCCGTGGTCCCCGTGGAATTCGCAGAACTTTTTGGCGGACCGCTTCTTTGGGTCCGTGGCCATTCTCTTGAGGGGGGTCAGAAGACCCTGATCTCTGATAGCTAGTAGGACATGGGAGAGGGGAACCTTTAGTGGGGCGCTTCCCAGTCTTTAGAAGACGGGGATGGGATTCCGGATCGCCTGTTTCTCCTTGGCCCTTGGCCTCATGATCCTTCGGCCGTCGTTGTTTTTTCTTTCATCGGGGCCGGGCTGGTTCTGCTCTCGGGCGCAGGCTTCTTCTGTTCGTACGAACTTGTTAGCCTTGGATTCAAGTTCCTGCAGGTCCCGTGGTGGCTTGAGGGTGAGATGTAGCTTGAGATTCGGATCGGTGGTGGCATGCTTTAATGTTGCGACCACTATTTGGACGTCCATGTTAGAAAGTTGGGCCAATTCGGCGTTGAATTTTAACATGAAGTCTCTTAGGGTCTCATTTCTTCCCTGCCGGAGGGCTAAGAGGGTGTCCGCTGGATCATGGCAGTGGCAGTTGTTGGCGAACCTTGCGCTGAACTTTCTTCCGAATTCGTGGAAGGATGCGATGGAGTCGGGCTCCAATCTCATTTACCAGTCGTTAGCGGTCTTTCTCAATAGGGAGGCAAAGGCTTTGCACATGAATCCATCCGACGCGCCCCGGAGCGTCATTACCCTTTTGAAAGTCTGGAGGAACTCGAGGGGGTCTGTGCTTCCATCGTACAGACCGAAATGGGAGAGGTCTATTCCTGCTTCTGCTGGGGTTTTTAAGACCTCCGAGGTGAACGGGGATGTCGTTTCCCTCTCCCACTCGTCGAGGATGCCTTGGGCGTAGGGCTTTTTCATTTCCAGTTTTACCTCTCGGATTTGCCTTTGTAGGTCGGCTATCGGATCCATGCTGGCTGGTTGCACTGAGGTCGCTACTTCTTCCGCCCGAGCCGGGGGCTGTTCCTGGAAACAAGCGGCCCGGACAGAGGGAGCGCGGCTTAGAGTAGCCTGCTTCCCGCTGTCTCGTTGGGGTCCCCTAGCGGCGGGGGGCAAAGGGCTATTCGCCGATGAGGACGGCGTCCGGCGAGTCGGTGCTCGCTTTTCCTGGGGATGACGCTCCCCTGGCTGTTCCTCGTCGCCTTCGTCATAGGCTTCCGTCTGGTCCTGCGTTGTCAGGGGCCTCCCCGGGGCCGGGGGGTCCGGCGGAGGCAGTCGTTGGAGTAGTTCTTGGCGGAGTTCATTGAACATCTCCATGGTGGGGACCATCTGCGGTGCGCTGGAGGAGGGCTGGTGTCGGCCCGAGAGCGGTGAGTTGGGCTCCTGGGAGCTTGAGGTGTTGGTTTGTGCGCGTTGAGCCTAGCTCCTGGTCATCACCCCTATATCTTGCTGTTGGGTGTGATTTCTCATCGCCATAAGGCGTTCAGTACTCGACGAGTCCCACGGATGGCGCCAATATGATGGCGTCTGAATCCGGGTCTGCGATCGCACGGTCGGTAGAGGGCCTCCGCGGGGTTTGTAATCACAAACAAAGGGGGTCAGGGAGGTCCGGGGTGGGTCCCGGACGACCACTTCGATACCCAAGTCAGATCCTTTGACCAATCAATATAAAGGACATCGAGAAGAGGAAGAGGTTTGATCAGGGATACCAGGACAAAAATGCGGGTTCTTTTCTGGGTGTGCAAATGGGTGGGTCGGAGGGGACTAGAAGGGAGAGTAGGGTTGAGTTCCTAGTCTCCTCTGTTGTTGCCTCGCCTCTTTTTCCGGTTGGTTTGCGGAGCTGAGAATGGGGGAAGTCTTTTCCAAGACGTGAATCCCATTTCTTCTTCCTTTCCCTCCCTTTTAAAGGGAGGTGCGCGGGCCTTTTCATCATTATGGAGAGAAAACCTTCCTTTGCAGGATTGGGCCGTCCCCCTGCTCTGCCGGCGTGCGTGGCTTTGCCGGATATTTTCTTCCATAACTTGTGATGATGAGGCCTCGACGGTGAGAGGGTGACACATGTCATGATTGTGTGGTCTTTGCCGTTTTCCAACGCCTTTCTTCATGATGGTTAGGCTCTTCTTGTGCATGGACTACACGTGGCGATATCTGAGAGTGACGCCGTATTTGTGTCCCATCAGGGATAAAAAATTTAGTGATTCACTAATACTAACTAGGTTATATGACAATTAAAGATGCTTATAAATTCGCCCCGAACAATTACTCATTTGCCGCCTTTAACAGCAACAGACACCCGTTGCCGGTAACGTTCAAACTTTTGAAAGGAGGTTTTGCTCATTCCTCCATTTATCAAACTCCACTTCCCTTTCTTTTCTCTGCAAAAATCCGAACTATTCTAGCTTAGGCCCCTTCATTCCTTCTCCCGCCACGACCGCCTCAAATTACCTTCTTCTCAACAACCTTAGTCTCTCTTCATACATGCCTCTCCCATTTCTTCGACATTTTCCCCACTATTACAAACTAAAGTTTCCAAAAGATGGGTTGGGTTTTAAGATTTTGATTTTTTTTCTTTAAACCTGACCCCGCACGAGATTGGGCCAAGTTTTTCAACCATAAAACTGACCCAACCCATGACTCATAATTTTTTAACCCAACCCATGATATTTTCGAGTCAAATCAATGCTGGATGAGTAAAGCCCAACTTAAAAGTTGCAATCCTACATGTAGGGGTGAGCATTATTCGGTTAAAACCGAATAACCGAACCGAACCGAACCAAGTTGGACGGTTCGGTTCGGTTCGGTTTTTTTCTTTTCGGTTCGGTTTCGAATTTTTTTTTTGGAAATTCGGTTTCGGTTTTCTCAAAGAAAAAATTCTGTTAACCGAATAACCGAAATTATGAATGAAAACCATTTTTTCCAAAAAAAAGTGCTATATGTGCAATCCGTATAATGATCAAAACCGTCCATTTGATTGATCACAACTTAATTAGGGTGTGCTCAAAAAATCATTTCATTCGGATGATCCTAGCCCTCCGATCCAAACCGAGATTTTGATTTTTCCCTCTTTTGCTCCCACAATTCAGTTATTCGGTTATAACCGAATTTTTATTCGGTTCGGTTTTGGCGAATTTCGGTTCGGTTTCGGTTACCGAAATTATTTCGGTTACCAAATTTCGGTCTATTCGGTTCAGTTAAAACTGAATAACCACCCCTACCTACATGGGACCCTTTTATGTTTTTGGATTCACGAGCTCATAATGTTCGTGTGGTATGATGTGTGGTGATTGCAGCCGTTAATTTGGAGAGCCACCATCAAGTTAAGGAGGCAAGCTATTAACTTATCCAGTGACAACTAGTTAAGGGTATGTTTGGATTGCCGAAATGAAGCGTTGGAATTGCCATCTTATTCGGATTTTGCCCAATTTTGTGGTTCGATTGAAAAAAGAACAGAATCATGGACAAAAATAACAAGGGTATAATTGAAGGGGGGATGTCGGAATTTGTTTGCTGGCCCAAAAGATGGTGTTCTGATTTTGATCTAATCATAATGAAATTTTATTGAAATTTTTTAACTAAATTTGTTATTTTAATTTTTTGTATTTTATTTCTAGGGCAATCAGAATACGATGCTGATTAAATTCATGATTTTAGCATTCCAAACATAGCCCAAGGTCTATCCCCATATTAAAATAAGAATAAGATCAAATCTTGCAAGATTTAATTCATGATTTTAGTAATCCAATCACAGCCCAAGGGCTATCCTTATATTAAAATAAGAATAAGATCAAATCTTACAAGATTTGATTGTTGGATTGATTGGGTCATATTAAGAAAGTAAGCTAAATTAGGCAACTAGGTTTAGATTGGGATTATCATATTAAGTCGTATCATTTATCTCTTTCCATGTTTATCTCTTAAATGCTATATAAAAGCACTCATTTTTTTTAATAATGAAATCAACTAAGATTTTGTGAAATCAATTCCTTGTCATGGTATCAAAGTGGGTCAATTCGGCCTCGCTATGAGCACAATTGTAGCAGCATCGTCCTCCGGCGGATGGCCGATCTAGCCGTCTACCCGGCCACCATCATTTCCCACTGTCCGCTACAAATATACCTCTTCTCTTTTACAAACCAACACCATCCTCTAGTTTGCAATCCACGTCCTTTTTGCACGTCGTGCAATGCAATCTATCGAGCATCATCACCATCTCACTTGTGCATCTTCGCCACAGATGTTGCTTCGATCATCACCGTCGATATCTAGAAATTTCCAACAAGAGAAGCTAGGGGCGAGTGCCCTCTCCATGATAGGGAACCTTTGCTTCTTGCTTTTCTTTTACTTGGGAGTGTTGATCATCACCTCCATTTCCACAACATATGAACCTGAAGATCCTCTTTTCACCAAACAAATCTCGGATTTTGGTAACTAGATATATGATTTGTCTCCATCTTCTCTGTGTCATTGGAAACCTATATTGTGCATCTGTGTTCGCCAGCGAAGGAGAAGGCTGCCATGGGTGGCGTCTGTAATACCCAGTTACCGCTGCTTCTTCTTGTTCTTGAACGGGCTCTTGGGAATCGTTTGAAGCACGTACATGACCACTGCTCCGGTTTTGCGTCACCAACATGGAAAAAGGCTTACAGAAAGCATATTCTAAGAGGTTCTGTTTGGACAGTGGGAGAGGCCGGGAAAGGAATCAGAAGTGGAAAGTATGAGGTAGCCGACATGGATTGGAAAGGATGGGAGTAAAAAAATTCGATTCCAGGTGTTGTTTGTCCAACTAGGAAAGAGGCGGAGAAATTCAAGATATTGTGAGAGACGAAGAAATATTCCATGAACATTGGCAAAATTAATGGTTGAAGATTAAACCTCATGAACATTGGATACTCAAATAGAATAGAAACCAAAATTAAGAAAAAAACCATGCAAATAGGGTCTGAGATTGAAGCTCCTTCTAAAAATAGGGACTGTAGAGCTTCAAAAAACTTGCAAACCTTCATGAACCTACAAATCTTCCAGTTCTAAACCCAAATGGCGAGAGATTGTAGCAAACCGACAAACCTAGATATCAACCTGCATCAAACCATCAAACTTGAATTTTAGCTTGCATTGAAGGGTTCTCCATCAAACGACGTGAAGGAAGAGCCATCAACCTCGATTTCAGCTTGCAAGGAAAAGTTTGCAATGATTTCACCATATTCAAAATACTACGATAAAAAATGAAAAAGATCAAGATCTTGGATCTTGCTCTCCATCAAAATACTTGGATTTCAACTTGCTTAAAAAACCATTTTTATCTCTAGTTCTCCATTAAAAAACATGGATTTCAGCTTGCTGAAAAAGCATTTTTATCATTGAAAGTCTTAGTAGCCATGGTGTGGGACCTGGAGGGAAACGCGTCGCGCAGTGGCGGCTGCCTTGGCTTCCACATATGGGGAGCTCCGTGTGGCTCTCAATGTTGCCACTTTCGTAATATGAATAATGGCGTTGGATACCACTCGATTTGGGGTCAAGTGACCCGAAATCAAGTCGTACCTGAATGATGTCCCCACATGAATAAGAAATCTGATGGGGATTAAAGAAAAAAGTCACCACCTAGGATGGAGAACCTAGGACCCATATACGACCATATCCTTGGCATTTGAAACATTGGGGTGATGAAGGATTAGGCCGCTTATAAGTTGGAACCACATCACGCTTGGGTGGTCGAGAGACATTATTAGAGGGACGAGAATGAGACATACTCCTCATTTTAGGAGTAAACTCATGACCTAAATTCCGAGTTCTAAAAGAACTGGTTGGCTATTGATCTCGCCGTTGTCTTTCCACTTTAGTTGCCAAACAATGAACATCATTGAAGGACCGATAAGGTTGGAGTTGCACCTTTTCTTTAATGTCATGCCTCAACCCTCCTAGATAACGAGAAATAGTTTGTTCTTCGGGTTCGGCAACCACATCACACCATCATATTATCAAACTCTTCCGTATATTCATCAACAGAACAAGTCCCTCGTTGGAATTGATACATTTCCACGAAAGCATCTTGTAGATAATTTACCAGCAAATATTTCTTTCGAAGCTCTTTCTTCATTTTCTCCCATGATCTGATTTGTTATTTTCCGGTCTTTTCTTGATGAAGCTTTAATTGTTCCCACCATATTGAGGCATTCTTGCGAAGTTTGATAGCTGCGATTTTCACTTTGTGCTCGTAGGGAACTTCTTTGTAATAAAAAAATCCGTTGAAGCATAGTAAGCCATTCTATGAAGACATCCGGTTGCATATTTCCTTCAAAGTCTGGAACCTCTACCTTAACACCGGTGAAATGTTGATATAAAAGGGGACGTCTTGAAATAGGAATGCCACTCTCCCCTTGGCGTTGGTGTGGCCGAGCGAAAGGGTTGACGCCCGACTTCGATCCATTGCTTTCCTCCACCTCATCATGACGCTCTTGAAGAGCTAACCTCTCGGGTGAGGGTTTGGACTTGATGCCTCAATTCCTCAACCTAGATATCACGAAGATCCCTCTCTCGATTGGGAGCCTCTCTTTCAATCAGACCTCGGGGACGTTGATTGGCCTTTGAGAAACTTGAACTAGTGCAAATTTCTCATTGGAAAGCACTAGCGTAGGATCGTCTCACGATCACAATTGTAAGATTACACCTAGCTGCTGTGATACCACTTTGATACCGTTCGGATCGACGAATGCAATCCTTAGTGTTGTGGAGGGATAACAAGAAGTGAAATTCTTGCAAAATGCTTAGAAAAGCTTTTCTTTTTCAACTAAAACTCCAATTACAGAGGTTTGCTGGAATTTTATAGCCCATTAACAAGTTCAGGGACTTACAAACATCATAAATAGCTTAGGAACTCAAAAAGATTGGCCAGTCAAAGACCTACCCACACAGTCTACTAAAATGGCAATAACCCTTCAACCTAATGGCCAAATTAAGATCTTAAATATTTGTTGGAAAGATAATTAGTATTTATATCCTCTTTTAGAAGCCCTAATACAAATTAACTACGATTTGACTTAAATACCCTTAGGTTTAAATAAAATTACATATGCAGTATTTCAATGATTCTGCCACATCAATTTAGGAATCAGCTTCGTGTGGGTGATTGGTGGTGATTGATGATATGTCTCTCCATGTTTACAGATGAAAAGTCTCTCCAAGGATATAATCTATAAATACCCGAAATACCCTCCCTCCAAAATTCGTCCCCCTCTATTGGTGAGGGGTGTTTTTGTCCTTAAGAATTAGAATTAGATTAGGGCTTCTTTAGAAAATCCTTTAAATACATCTTATGAGAGATTAAGAAACCCTAAACCATCTTTGCAGCCCTATGAAGAGATCTTCGTTGAAAAAGAGAGGAAGAACGCAATTCAAGAAGAGAGATTGTGAACCGAGGTAAGATTATTAATCTTTAATGGTTAAACGGATAATCAGAACCCTAAGTTAAAGATTTGATGTAAAAAGAGATGTAATTAGGGCCTTGGTTTTAATCTATGGCAAACTCCATGGTAGATCTTGGATTCCCTGGGATTCGTTTCATGTTGAACGCCCAAAGAACTCAAGATCAATTGTTTGTATCCATAGAAACCTTGATATTCGAGGATTTAACATAGAGTTGGATTTACAATTTTTTTAGTAATTAATCATTGAGATTCGGATCACGAAATTGGATTCATTGGATTCCTTTTGATTATATGATTCCAATGGACCCGGCCTCGCACAATTCAAAGTCCGGATGAGAAAGATAGAAATTACTAGAGTTACGTGAAATCGGGTAAAACTGGTTTTTCCAGGCGCACCCAAAAACTATGTTTTACATCGAAACAGTAGTTAAGGGGTAGTCGAATGGTTCGGTCTACTGGATTGCCCAAAACTATGGTTCGCCGTGAAACAGTAGTTGAGGGCCAGTCGACTGGAGCGCATAGGAGAGTTTTATGTATAGGACAACAACCTTTGGCTAGCCGACTGCCTAAGGCCAGAAAATTGTGAATTATTTTTGGGGATTTCCAATCCAACTTGTGTGTTTTGCCTTATCCGTTAGGCCCTTGTGTGATGTGAATGAACTGTTTGAATTAGGTATTTGACATCAGAGGAAGAGAATTAAAGAAGTAGATCAATATTAAGGTACATAATTCTGTACTACTTTAGTGTTGCGATTGACCCTTTGGTATTATGTCCTTTGATCATTGCTTTCTAACATCTTTTGAATATATGAACCTTTGAACAAATTTTTAGATCTTTGCTTGGATCTTTCATGCTTTACCCTTTTCTTTGAATGAACTCTATTGAATTTTGTTGTGTAATACCCATGCTAGAGGCATAACTTTGGACTTGTGAAACCCCCTATCAGTTTTTTTAAACTATATGAATCTTTGCACTATTAGATATCTTCTACTATATGAATCCACTTTGGAACTAATGTGAAACACCCACCTTAAACTTTGAATACCTTCCTTTGAACTGTGTGAACTTTGAACACCTATTGAGAGGCTTAGGATATGTGAACTCAGAAAAGACCCCGCCAGTGGGGCACAGGCTTTCGTCTATATGTGAACGTAAGAGATGTGATCCCGCCAATGGGGGATAAACATTGGCCCTGTCGACAGGTATATGAACCTAGGAACTAGTTCCGACACCGTGGGCGGTCGGTGTAAGCAATAACTCGCTTTGTGGACCCGGTAACAGCCGGGGTGACAATAACTTGCTTTTTGGACTAAGCCGATGATCAGATGGTCGTATCGTAACCATATTAATTACCTTCAGTGACCCTTTTGAATGTTGTACCCTCGATGTGATACTTGACTTGTGTCCTTGTGAACCTTTGCTCCATTCTAATTGAACTTGTGTTAATCATTTCACTTGTGGCTTATACCTTTCCTACGGTTGTGAACCCTTCTTTTGTAGCATGCAATGATCCCACTTTTGTAGTGCGCTTTTATGTACTGAGCTTTTCAGCTGACTGTGGTTATCTCAATATTTTTCAGAGTTCGATCCTCGTGGTATCGGCAAGGAGGCTCAGGAATGACCTTGATATTTGGCTATCGTTATCTTCTAGTATTTTATATTATTTAGACAATGAGTATTGTTTAGGACTATTGAGATTATGTTATTTGATTTCGTACTTTAATTTTGTGGGATTTTGGGTTAGATGAGAGATTTGGAAAAGAATTGATATTTGATTATTGGATGGATGTAAGACATTTAAATTTGGTTATTTGGATTATTTGGATTATTGCAGATGGTTTTGATATTTGCTTTGCTAGCTTTGTATGCTTGTGAAGCTTGCTTTGCAGGTGTACGGCGTTGTTTCATCCCTAAGCCTTGTGTTGTGAATATGTAAATGAATGTGTATGGTTTGGGGGTGTGACATAATCTTAGCCCTTGATTTGATAATGAATGGACCTAAAAGATAGGTAATGCTGGAGATGAAAAGTCTCTCCATGCATGAGATCCAAAAGTCTCTCCAAGGTGTAGATGTGTATAAATGACATGTTATAAAGGTACTGTATATATTCTTAAAATCATGAAAAGTTAGTTATTGTTGAAAATGGTGAAAGTCTGCAAATCCACACCATCCTTAGAGAATGAAGAGTTTCAACTAGGAGACCATCACCCTTGCTCTCTTTTGATCTTCTCATCTTACACATTTGAAAGCTTGGCCCCCAAAGATCTTCACCGACGGTATTGATAATCCAAAATCATAATATTTTAGCTTCTCATGTTGTGCATATCCTTCTCATAAGGGTGCACAGTTCCTTCTTGTTTCAATGACTTTTGTTGGTGCTCAACTCTGGCTAAGCAAACGAACGATCATGATATTGTCGGTCCCGTGTAGACACCCCCATTTTGTTCCACTTTAGCCGACAAAGAATTTTCTTCCAGTTTCCTACATTTTCTCACCCCCTTGACCAATTTCCTATGTTTTCTCACTATCTGAGTCAATTCATTGTGTTTTCGCATCTTTCCCATGTTAGTTTCTCAGTTTCCAAGACTTTTCTCTCCATTTTCCCTCACTTTGCTATTTTCCCTCATTTTACCTCCCCCTCTCGAATGAAGTTCCCTTCCATAGAAAATTCGAATTTTGGTGCTTTCCAAGTTGTTTCAAAGCCACATCATCTTATTGGTAGGTTTTCTCAAAATTTTAATTTTGAGAATATCCCATGATGTCCTGAAAGATTCAAAAGTATGTTTAAACTTAAATAAAATTTGAATTCAATAAGGGGTTAAATTCAGCCAACTTGTGGGTAGGGCCTACCAAAATATTTCAAGTTTATCCCATCTTTTGAATTCCTTCAACATTAGGGAATAAATTTCGAATATTAAAGAGTGATTAAATTAGGCAAACTTTAGTGGGGCCCACCAATAATTCTTAAATATTATATCACTAGTAGAAAATTTGAATTTTTATTAATGGGCCCCACCAATACTTAAATTTTGTCTTTATCTTAAATAGGGTAGAGTTGGCTCCATTTAAAGTTCGCCAACGGTTACAAAGGTGATTGTTAGAAGAGAAACGTTCAAGGCTCTTAATGGTGGCTTTTCTCAACATTAATACCCATAAATGGTGGCTCTTTCCAACATACACTTTGGTATCTATAAAAGAGAGAAGAGAGTACGGTTTGGGTAGATCTTTGGACAAACGCTTCGGGTAGATTTGGCCAATAGAAAAAGAAAAGAGATTTACACAGAAAAAGGGTTCTGTTTTCTGGTTTTGCTTCATCTCTTTTCTTCTATTCCTTACGTGTCTGAGCACAGTTCTAAAGTGGTTCTGGGTGGACTAGTCAGCGAGTGCACGTGGACTGGAGCTATATTTGGCTGTTTTATCTTGGAGCGTCAATTCGCGGATCCTGGCTGCACCGGTAGGGGGCGGATACGATTCTTAAGGAGAGTGACCATGTGGCACGACTCAGCCTTCTCTCTTCGAATCTGATTTTTTCCAAATGGTTTTCATCAAAAGAGATAAGTGCAATCTGTTTCCATGTTTTATTTCAATTATTGTTTGATTTACAGTACATTAATTTTTTGCTTCGAGTTTCACTATTATGAGGTCGAGTAACATGTTTTCGGTTCAAGTAACCTGTTTTGGGTTCAAAAAAACTTATTTTGACTTCGACTTTCTGTTTTTGGGTTCGACTAAGCCATATATCATTTCTTCATTATTTGTTTATGAGATTTGTAGAAATCTGATCCGTCCATTTTATCCAACAATCTTAAGAACCATAATATTTGGGCTTCTTAAGATATGGATTTTTCCAACAGTCGCCACCTAGGTTAGGGATCTAGGACTCATACGAGACACTGTATACTAGTCTATGATCTCATATATTCTAGGTCCATCACTTGGTTACGAGAATTGAGGGTGTGAGGCACCGTTCTCGCCTAGTAAACTGGTCTTCAGTCCTAAGAATTCATTCACTTAAACTTTACTAAAAGGCTATTAATTCTTATGTGTGAGAACTATCGGACATGCAACCTAAGATGATCCAATGTAATGTGCGACCTAAGTTATTTTGGTGTCTTTGTGAAATTTAGGCTCTAAGAATTCTAATGAGGGAACCTAGAGTGTAATTTCTAAGTTTAGAACCTAAAGCATTATTGTCTTAGAATTTAGAATTTTGAAGTTGAAATTTCCGATTAAATGTAAGTTCTTAGGTTCTTTAGATTTTTGTTTTTGAATTCCTTTGAGTTCCAAATTAAATAAAACAACTAAGCATACAAAACTAATCATATGGAGGAATGCAAATAAACATGCAAAGAAACTTGAAATCCGAGTGTGACAGTCCAAGAGGGGGGGGTGAATTGGTCAATTAAAATTTTTGGGCTTAATCAGTTGGATTATTAGAAATTAATTTGTTAATTAAGCACTAGTTAATCTAACCCTTGTTAAAATAACCAATATAATGAAAGCTAGGGTTTAGATGTTATTTTAAGCCTATTTGCCCTAACCCTTGTTCAATAAAACATAAATATAAGTTAGGTTAGAGTTTACCAATCACCAAGATGTGAAAAGAGAAGGAGAAGAGAAAGCATCCACAAGGCACAAGATTTATAGTGGTTCGGTCTATCACAAGACCTACTCCACCATTCCAAGTTTACCTCCTTGGGGCGCTCCACTAAAACAATGAGATTCTTCAATAGGGCAAATCTCCAAGCCGTACACCCAACTCCCCCAACTCTGGGGAACAAACCCTTTCTGCACGAACCCTTGCGAGGGGACACTCCCTCTTACAACGTCTTCTCCTTTCTTAACGGGCTGAAGAGTAGACCCTTACAATGTCTTCACCTTTCTTAACGGGCTGAAGAGAAGACCCTCAAATACAATAAAGAAAATGAAAAATAAAAGAACTCTCTTGCATCTTGATTGGCGGATTACAACTCTTTAGCTCACAATCACTCCAAGGAAGATAAAATGTAAAGCCTATGGAGTTCCTCTTGATAGAATGTGCAAATGCAAGATCAAAGAGGTTTTGCTTTTGATAAGAAGGTTTTGGCTCAAGAAAAATGGGATTTGATCTTTCTAAAATGTTCAAAAGCTTGTTTAGACAGGTTTTGATAGTATATATATAGCTAATTTGAAAATATGACCGTTTGGGGGTAAAATTGTAAAAAACAGGGTTGAAAAAGTCAACCTGCGGAAGCCCCAATGGCTAGTTTGCCCGACCGTCGCGGTCGACCGGGCCACAGCGGTTGCCCGTCCCTATCGGGCGCCCTTTTTAATTTCTAAATTTCTTACCGTCGTGGTCGACCGGCCCCATGGCGGTCGCCCGGCGAGGGCTTCTTGTCCGCGCAAAATTTAAATTCAAAAACCTATCTCGGTCGACCGACCCATGGAGGTCACCCGATCCACGGCGGTCGCCCGCCCAAACCCATGACGAAATGGTTCTGTTCCACAAAACCATTTCTGCGGTCGTCCGGACTACCCCGGTCGACCGGCCCTGTGTAAAATTCCATTTTAACTTTAGAAATTCAGAAATTTGGGCCTTGGTCTTTGGGCTTTAGTCCTAGATTTTCAAACACATTTTTGGGTCTGTTAATGATTTCTAAAGATATAAAAGTTAAGTATGAAAACCATTTGAAAGTGCATTTTACATAAATCAAGAGGACTCTAAATACAATTTAAAACTGTATACCATGAGTCTTCTTGGATTGTATCAGCTCCTTTGCAGTTTCTTGGACTACTTCAGCTTGAGTGAACATCTTGAACTTTGTCTTTGCTCTTGTGACGTCCTCCAATCTTCAAATCATATTGAGAGGTGCATGAGGAGTTACCATGGCATGTTCAACTCCAAGCTCCTTCTTGACAGTTGCTAGGAACTTGTGGGATCTTCATATTTGAGCTTTTTGACTTGAACATCTTCAAATGAGGATGTATTCACTGTAGGTGTAGGCTCTTGGTTCCTTTGCTTCTTGATCTACAAGTCATGTGTTGAAATGAGTTGTGTAATGGCAATTATGATATGAAAATCCTGTATATAACACAACACCTCAAAGCAACACATTAGTCCATAAATGCTAATCAATTTGGTTTGCTAGCATCAAAACAAGAAGGTAAGGTGAATGATTAACCCATAGGAACCCTTGGGCTTACAAAACTAAACATTCAAAACATGCAAAGCAAGTTGACTAATCTAGCCATAACTAATCATGCAAAGGAACAAAATAAACACGCAAAGCAGGAGAACAATCAACTATGCAATTAGCACTAGCAAGATAATCATCCATAAAATTCTTCCTTTAATTCTCCACGGGACTGTCGCCCACCCTTCTATTAGCTCTTAGAGTTTTGCTTGGAAACCCTAGAAATACCAAATCTATGAAGTACTTTGCTCCATACATACCTCGACATTTTACAGTGAAGGAAGATATGATCCACAGTTTCTCTTGTTTCAATGCAAAGTGCACAGTGGTCTATGATTCACATTTGACGATTTCGTAGATGATCCACGTTGAGAATTTTATCTAATATTGTTGTCCAAGAAAAGGCGCCAACTCTAGAAGGAGCTGGAATCCTCCAAACTTTTGCCACTGGCGAGATTGCGGGATTGGATGCAAGTAGATTGTAGAAGGATTTAACAATGAATAAGCCTGAAGAGCACCGGATCCAAACCCTTTTATCTTCGCTCAATCTTTTTATGTAACATGATGTTAGGTCCTTTAAGAGCCTAGCCACCCTCCCCAGCTCCCTACTGAACAAATTTCTTCAAAAATTTAACATTAGCCTTATTCCTACTGCATTGTGCTCAAAACAATCCTTTACTAAGACTTCTTTGTTCTACACCACCTCAAATATATCAAAGAATGATTCTTTCCAAGAAATTTTTTCCGAAAAATATTTTTCCTTACAATGTTTCCACTACGAATTCAGTTTTACCCCCACTAAATCCCTTTTCCCCTACTATATAGGTTTTGCCACAACTTTAACTTCCTGCCTACGTCAAAGGAAAAAGAGAGAGAAAATCAACCATATCATTTGATTCGTTTCATATTCGATGATATCTCTTGCTGTTAAATGTGTGAATCATTGTCGATTCTGGCATATTCTATCCCTCTCTCAGCCACCATTATACATAGACGATATTACCATGCGGCCTTTTTCTCAGCGAACACATACATCCTTACCTTTCTCAATTCCTAACATTTTTAACATATAAATTCTCAGCTTCCCCCAAAATTGTCCCATTCGACGTCTTTGTTTTTCTCTCAACAAAATTATTACATCTGTAAAGATCCAAAACCTCAATCTCAGAGGAGGAAGGCATATTGATAAGGGGGTTTTGGGTTTTCGCTTTTGAGCTTGTGTTCGAGATTAGTAGAGGATCTATGATTAGGTCTTATTTAATCAGGTTAGATCTCTGGTCAGATTGTTTGTTGATCAGATTTGATCAAAATGTTAACTTTGTATAGGGTAGTTTGATTTATTATTTTTTCTCAATTTTTGTGATTTTTTTCCCTTTTGGTATACTTATTTTTGCATTGGGAGGATCCTACTAATATTGTGAAGTTTAATTTTAGTTTTCGAGCTAAATGGACTAGTAGAGATAGTCTATACACTGAGCAGGTTATTTTTTATACAAACTTATTTATCCGCAGAAATAAATTAAAGACTTCTTCTTGGGAAAGAGAGAGCCCCTTTGGTTGACTCTTTTGAAAAAATAGGAAAAATCAATGGAAAAGATTTCTCTTTCCTTTGGATTTGAGTGGTTTTTTTTTGGAAAGAAACGTAGATTAATTGCTAAAAAAGGAGACATTTTGAATGAAATTGGAGAAAGACATGATTACCTACTGAAAAGGAAAAGAAAATTTTCGAATTTAACTTAAGTAGGTATTTTATTAAAAGAAAAAAATGAATATTTGTAAGATTTTCTAAATTTTATTTAAAGAAACCTTTTTAAATTTCAGGTGTTTACAAGTATAGTCTTGTCAATCTTAATTCAGGACGTTGTTTTCAGAAAATTCAATTAACAAAAACAATTACTGAAAATCGAAAACTGGGATGTTTCTTCAACCATAAACTAGCCTGGTGGGCCAGTTGGGAACCAAAGGAGTCATTGCTTCGCTAGATTTTTAGAAGTTTTCATTATATTGTATTGTAATAAAATAATACAATTTGAATACTTATTTTAAATATAATATACACTAACCATGTTTCTTTCCATTGCCATTCATCTGTTTTCCAAGAAAATCTTTCTGAAAATATTTTTCCTTACATAGTCTCAACTACTAATTCAGCTTCACCACTACTAAATCCACTTTCCAATACTAAGTCGGTTTTGCCACAACTTTAACTTCCCGTCTACGTCAAATGGAAATGAGAGGAAAATCAATCATATCATTTGATTTGTTTCATATTCGATGATATCTCTTGCCATTAATTGCGGGATTTATTTCCGATTCTGGCATATCATGTCCCTCTCTATCAGCCGCCATTACACATAGACGATATTACCATGCATCTTTTTCTCAGTGAGCATATACATCTATACCTATTACAATTCCTAACATTTTTATCATATCAAATTCTCATCTTCCCCTAAAATCTTCTCATTCCACTTCTTTGTTTCGCTCTCAACAAAATTATAATATCTCTAAAGATCCAAAACCCAAATCTTAGAAGAGGAAGCTTTAATGGCTATGGGATTTTGGGTTTTTGCTTTTGAGCTTGTGTTCAAGATTAGTAGAAGATCTATGATTGGGTCTTCTTTAATTGGGTTAGATCTATGGTCACATTGTTTGTGGCTCAGATTTGATCAGAAAGTTTACTTTCTATAGGGTAATTTGATTTTTTTTTTCTCAATTTTTGTGATGTTTTGTTTTCATTTGGTATACGTAATTTTGCATTGGGAAAATCATAGTAATGTTGTGAAGTTTAATTTTAGTTTTCAAGCCAAATGGACTGGTAAAGATAGTTTATGCACTGAGTAGGTTAAGTATAATTCAAAACTATTAATCCTTGTAAATAAATTAAAGACTCTTTTTATGGTTTTTTTTTCAGGGCTTGAAGTAGATGATAACAAGATCTCTACCGATCCACATGAACTGATTTTAGATGGCGGTTTTGTAATGCTAAAACAAATTTAATTTGGGTCTGCTTTATTTTGGTTTGGAAGAAGATGACAATAAGTCTCAGAGAGCCTCAAGTAGGTAAGTTCTATTACATGCGATTTTAGAAATGATCTTGTTAATATGTACATTAGAAGCCCACCATGTATAATCAAGTTCATAAACACCCCGCTTTTGGGTCCATTACTCTTGTACTATGCTTTCCTCTAGTATGTTATTGGTTTTTCAAAATTTTCCTATTTACTTTTGACTCATGGATTGTTGAATAAAAATGTCCTGTCATTGAACATTATATGACATGTAAACTTTTGTCGCCCAATTGTTCAACGTTTTGGGTTGCTCCAACCATTTTGCCTCATGTTTCGATTGAATGGGGCCCACCACGTATACCCTATGCATGTCTCAGAATACTGGTATATTTTTTCGATTTGGAGATTTTATATGGTGTGTGGCTGTATAGTCTAGTATTTTTCAAAAAGTACTGTAGAGCCCACTCCATGGAATGATCCAAACTGTTCATTTCTTGGGCCACAATGTAAATAGGTTGTGCCCCTAAAAAATAATTTCAATGGGATGATCTTAACCCTCAGACCTAAAGGCTTCCATAATGTTTATTCCATCTATAGATCGGAATATTAGGATCATCCTATGGAAATGATTTTTGGGGAACAACCTATTTATGTTGTGGCCCAACAAATGAATAGTTTGGATCATCCTATGGAGTGGGCTAAATTTTTTAATTTAGTTTCAGAAGTCGTTACTTAAGATATAGTTGATTTACGGATGCATTTAAGCGAGCTCTTCTCCTTTTCTAACGAGAATATTACAGTCTCCTAAAATACACACGGCAAGGATTATAGGATCATTACTGTATAGTGCAACGAAAGAAGAAAAATAGCAAAACCAAAGTACAACTTCACCGTCTTTGATCTATAATTTTTTATAAAACTGTAGTACAAAGAAAAGTAGAAGAAAAATTGATTAGTTACAAATGTCACAAAAGTCTCCCTTTTCAATTCTCAACTGCCCACTTATATATTTGTTTCACAATACGAAAGACTTCTAAGAAAAAACGTTAATCACAATTAACTACTAAAACCATTAAGAAACAAAAGTAAAACTTAAGAAATCCTAAAATCTTTGAATTCTAGCGAATGCTAACTGAAGATAAATATACAAATAAGAAAACAAAATCCTTAAACAATGTGGTTTCCTAATACTAATCTTCGGTTGGAAATTCGGCACACCACCTTATAAGTCACAAAAGGATGCACTAGGATCTTTGTACCTTAGTATCTCGTATTTATAGTGAGTACTCAACTATTCTTTTTCATATGTACTCTACCATACTCTCATATGTACTGTCATACACTACCATACTGCTCTTTTATACCTGTATATAGTCCTCTCTAATTAGGAGTATACTATAAACTGCTTTTGTCAATTCTAGTCTATACACAACACTATATTTTTTTGTTTACATTGTGTGCAGAGCATTATATTAACCATTTTCAGTATATGGACGATCGGGTATTTTCTGTTTCTAGTGCGTACCAAGGAATATATCATATCTTGCACTGTATACACAACATTATACAGTATGACATACACTCACAGTTCCTAATATAATAGTGCATTTTCATATATCCTCTTATTTTTTATACCAAGCAATATATAGAGTGTGCATTTTCATATCTTCTTTTTTTTTATAGAAAATCAAAAGGGGTTCGTGAGTGCATCTCCCAAAAGCCATGAGTTGAGTCAGTATATCATTTGCACCATCGATTTGCCATAGTGGGAGTGATATTATCTTAAGGATACTGGGTTTTGACCTATGACTTAGCCAGTAAGTGTTTTTTACTCTTTATTATTTAACATTTAATATTGTTATTTATTCAAGAATTTCAAACACCCTTGTTTGATGAAGCAATATCAACATGAGGTACACGATTATTATTTGATTTATTTCAATTCATTCAGGCTTTATATGTTAAGTATTTGAACTTTATTCCAATGGTACATTTACATTAACAATCTTAAGGCAATATCTTTTAATATTGTTGGAATTCTGAACTCTAGAACTAAAAACATATCTCAGTAAAAAAAATGATGTCTCCACAGACTGAAAGACCTAAACATTTTGAAATATCAGATTTTGGAAGATGGAAATAGAAGATTTGATTCTTCTTAAGCTTTTTAAGCTACTTGATCAAAGCATGATAGAACAAGAGGAAGAACCTGTGAGGACTCATATATCTAAAAAGAGAAAAGACTTTCTCTATAAAGAACATACATTAAGTTAGAAAAAGAGTTATGGGAAACTCTTGAACTTAAATACTAAGTTGAAGCAGTTGGATCACAAACAGAAGCATCTGATTAGAAAATATTTCTTATAACTGATAATGTCTGCATCTAGGCTTGCGTCCGTGATGCTTGTCACAGTCGAAATTAGCCCATTCCATCTAGGCAATGGACCCAAAAGCGAAGGTGGCATCAACAAGAGCCACCCCATGCCTTTTCATCCATTTCAGCACTGAAGAAATAATAGATGGTAAATGAAAAATCCATAATAGATCAAGTAAATAAAATTTAGTTGTTAATATCTGATATAATAGCTAGGGATGTCGTTTAAATATCAACCACTATAGAAAATTTAGTGTATATGAACTAAAAGCAAGTGTCTGTGTAATAAATCTTGATTAACTGATTGATTTCACAATTTTTATTAGGTAAATTAAAAGGAATGTGTACGATGCGTATTTATTGAACACATGATTTCATTAAGTAGTAAAGTAGGAATATCATGCACATGGATCAACAGATCCTAGGAGTAGAGAGATGATTTTACAGTCCTTTGTAGACCTAAAAAGTTTCACAGTTAGGATTGAGATTGGACATCTCTTCCTTTACACCACTCGCATCAGGCCTAGCCTCCGTACGTGCATTAGGGTGACTTATCTCGTTCACGGGGTAGAGAACAGTAAGAAATATGGGCACGGTAAATATTTTACCCATTGAACAATATCAATATATACATATATATATATGTATATATACATATACATATATATATATGTATATATACATATATATATATATATATGTATATATATACATATATATATATGTATATATATACATATATATATATGTATATATATACATATATATATATATATACATATATGTACATATGTATGTATATATATATATATGTACATGTATACATATATATATATATATATGTACATGTATACATATATATATATATATATATGTACATATATACATATATATACATACATACATACATATATATATATATATGTATGTATGTATGTATGTATGTATGTGTGTGTGCGCCTGTGTGTGTATGTTATAATATATTCTATAATATATAGCTAAGGTTATTCTATAAAGAGAGAAACCTTAGCGTCTTTAGACTCAAGGGATCATATTAATCCACTCTCTAGTTTTAGTTTGCCTCACAATGGTTATTGATCGGTAATCATATTCAGATATACTTGACTATAAGGTAACCAATGTGATTTTTTGGAAGGGTTAGGATGATCCTATGAAGCAGATTTTTTGAGCACACCCTATCTATATGAGGGCCTATCAAATGAATGCTTTGGATCATCCAAACAATGTGGGGCCCCTATGTTAGTGAGGTCTACCTCCTATAAGCTTATATGAACTCTAACTCACAAACATTTTCCCCATATATATATATATATATATATATATATATATATATATATATATATATATATATGTATATGTGTATATATATATATGTATATGTGTATATATATATATGTATGTGTATATATATGTATGTATATGTATATACACATATACATATATATATATACACATATACAGACATATATATATATATATATGAGAACTAACGCTTGAAACCGTTTTGTGGACGTAAAATGTACATGTATAAACCTTCACAAATCTGTCCATTTTTTGTCTCCACGCTTTGAAGGGTTAGGATGATCCTATGAAGCTGATTTTTTGGGCACACCCTATCTATGTGAGGGCCCATCAAATGAATGCTTTGAATCACCCAAACAATGTGGGCCCCCACTGTATTTTAAACTAGCATATATATATATATATATATATATATATATATATATATATATATATATATAGAAAGGGAAAAGGGAATCTAAGCATTTGCATAGGTAAGTTACCTTTGCAAACGCCCGTATTCACGCAAATCACGCCCATCACAAATTCCCATAGGATGATCCAAACCGTCCACGTGCTCTTTACAAATCACACACTTTGAAGGACAATTGCATAGGTAACTTATTCATGTATAGTTGTCAGATTTCTTGTTCAAGACTAGAGAAGGCATGACAAGGGGTAGTAATGGCTAAAAGCTTGGGATCTCAACTGGTCCAAATCCAAAGAGTTAATTCACGTCTAATTCATGAGGTAAACAATGCAAAATGACGTAAATCCAAAGAGTTTGTGTTAATGGAAGGGCGGTGATAAAATCACCAGGCATCCCAAACCCTTCCGACAAAACCTCGCCCAGATTCGCATCCCCTGACATCCCAAATCCTTCTCCCGAACGGAACCTAAACTACCATAGAAATGGAAACCCACTTCGCTCTAGCCCAGGAGCTATCCCCTTGACCTACGGCTCAAGGAAAGAATCCATGCTCCCAAAGCATAAGAACAACACAGACGCCGGAGGCTGGTTGTTTAGCCATTCAATGCAGGGGTTTGAGTTTTCCTACGACGGATCATCGTCGAGAGCGAGCAATGGACTGACTGGGTAGATGGTGGGGTTGGATGGCCAGGCAAGCATTGGCCCTCATTGATTGCCCCATCACGGTGGATTCTAGCTCTGTAAAAGTGTTGATTATTATACCATTCGTGAAACCCATCTTTACAAGGGAGACGAACCACATATAGCCGTTGGATTTCTTGTTCAAGATTGGAGAAGGCATGACAAGGGGTGGTAATGGTTGAAAGCCTGGGATCTCAACTTGCCCTTCAAAGTGTGTGTGTATAGGGCATGATTTGCATTATTTGTAAAGAGCACGTGGACGGTTTGGATCATTATATGGGAATTTGTAAAGGGCATGATTTGCGTGAATAAGTGTGTTTGCATAGGTCCCTTCTTCATATATATATATATATATATATATATATATATATATATATATATATATGAGAATAGTGTTCCTCCGCAGCTGCTCAGATAGCTTATCTGAGCAGCTGCTTCAAAAACTCATGTGGCCCACATTTTTTTGGGGTTATCCAAAGCATTCATTTGAAAGGCCCTTCCATGGATAGGGTGTATACCGAAAATCAGCCCTATAGGATCATCGTAACCCAAACAAAGGTGGAGGGAAAATGGACAAACACTGTTTCTGACCATTTTTTCCCTCCACAAAAGGTAAGGTTAGGATGATCCTAAAGGGCTCATTTTTGTTACACACCCTATCCATGGAAGGGCCTTCCAAATGAATGCTTTGGATCACCCAAAAAATGTGGGGCCACATGAGTTTTTGAAGCAGCTGCTCAGATAAGCTATCTGAGCAGCTACGCAGGAACACACTTCTCTCTCTCTCTCTCTATATATATATATATATATATATATATTTGAATGGTAATATATAAGTATATATTTATATTTGAAATAGAATTTACAAATGCATATGAAGTTCCAAGCTGATGGACAGAAGGTATTTGGTGGTGGGCCAAAGGATAATCGTTGTCCACTACTCATACGACCTAGCCCGATAAATGAGTAACGGTGAACAATCTACATATGAAGACATAATAAAAGGGTGTTTTGTTAATTAGGGTAATGTTCTGGTGGGATCACCTGGCTAAGTGCAATAGTAGTTAGACTGTGAAGTTTGGTTGCAGCGGGACTCTCCGAGTCCTACGGGATAAGTCTTGGATCCCTATGATGATCTCACTAATAACTTGCTTGACCAGCATGAATTTTTGGAGAATTCTAGTCCCAGATTTATAGAATATATTATTATATTGGTGTATATAGCGATATATGCACATATATATATATATATATATATATATATATACATATATAGATGATTTATACACTTGTATCGGTGTATGCACACAAGTGTCTTGGATGATTGGAATGGAACATATAGATCATTATCGGAAACATAGAATGGTTTTCACCTTATCTATTTTTTTATTCATGATGATTATAAATGAAACATTGTTTATAATTTCCTCTTTGCTTCTCTCCTGTCTCCTTCCCTCTATTATGGATAAACTCCTCTCTATTAGTTTTGTGAATAACTAGTTTCACAAAGTTTCAATTGATGCATTTTGATATAATTAGTATATGAATAGGAATAAGAAGTTAGGAGATGGAGACATATGAAGATTAAAAGACAGATCAGATCGAAGCATTGGCTTCTCATAATCATTGTTTTGTTGATTTATTGAATTAGCCATAGATGTGGTCATTTTTTTGTTAAAAACTCATTTTTATTGTGTTTGGAAATCTGTTGATGTGCATATTATGGTTTCAAATGCGATTAGTAATTAGCCCACATACACAAATTTATAGAAGCATGTTGGGGCTAATGATATCCAATGATTTAGAATCAACATAAATAATGGATTTATAATAGATATAAATCCATAAGTTATGGTTGGGCGCATATATGTTTTATCTGTGGACTGGATCCATTGATGCTCAATAGGATTACGAGAGTTGCCTGTTAGAGTGTATGCCCTAAAAGCCAGTCATTTTCGAACTAAAACTATTACTTATTGTTCCATGACATCTATTGGATGCTTATTGGAGTGTGTGACGTGCTTCTTTATACGTGTTTGTCCTTAGGTTGCATCGTAGGATGGGTCATCGCATCAAGATTATGTGGTAGGGAGATATGACCATCTGATTCTTTAAAGAACTAGAATTTTCCTGGTTGGGGATGAGATTGGACATCTCGTACATGTACACAACCAACATTGCTCATGCCTCCATACACCCATTGGGGTGGCCTATCTCTGTCATTTGGGTAGTTGACTCTAAGCAGGTGGTATGAGTGCGATGATTGGATCACACACTGAACGGATCACTTTACAGAATAACCTTTGGATAAGGATTTTGATAAGGTTTTTTAGTCAGACAAGTCTCATGCAAATTTCCTTAGACCTGAGTGGTTATTTTGGTCTGTGGGCTCACCTTATGGGTTTGGTCTATCTAATGTAGTCCCCGATTGGGATTTTCAGTGGGTAGTACTGGGTCATTGGGTAAACGCATGGGATCAATAGTGATGCCTAACAAAGAATCCTTCATTTGCGGGCCCAACTTGATAGATGGAAAGGTATACCATTGAGTGGGCCTAGAGGGCAGTTCATGTCTACCCCCCGTAGGTCCCAACTCGGTAGATGTAGGATCGGAGGAAGGACGCACACATTGGATGTGATTTGGGTATTTTGATCTAATGGTCTTCTTCAGGGTAATGTCCTGGTGGGGGCCACAAGCCCGATGCGATCATAGCGTGAGATCGCAAGGGGCCCATGATGGGCCCTGCAAGAATAACCATTGGATCCCCGATACAATCCTACTCACAACCCGCTAGACCCTTAAGGATTGTTAGACAATCTGGGTTTCGGATTTGATAGTAGGCGTGGAATGGATTGGATCCACTGTATGAGATACAGGGAGGAGGCATGCCATACATAGGGTGCATACTTGTTTTATTAGAGGAGATATACCATACTTATGATGTGTACATCTTCATTAAGTAATTAATTGAGCGCGTGCTAGTTGTAGCTCAATTCCTATTAGATGAGAGTTAAGATCCTATTGTCTTATTCAATCTTAATTTCCTTTGGTTGGAATTATCTAGTTTCCTTTTAGTCAAAATTGAAAAAAAGAAGAGAGAATTTGAATTGCAAAAGAGTTTCTAATTTGTTGGATTCCTATTTGAATTTGAAAACTTCACACGTATGGAGAAAATTGCTTTTGGCTATGTGTGTAGTTTAGCAACAAAAGAGTTTTATTTTCAATTAAGTTTCCAAAATCAAAAGGTCTCCTAGAAGGAAACGAATTGGTCCATGTATCTCTATAAAAAGCGATGGGGTGGACGGTTTTTTGGAATTTTTCTTTGTTCAAAACATCCAACCCCTCTTGATCTCCAATTCATTTTCTCCCTTTTAGTTTTCTCTCTTCTAGTTTCATCTTCTAGTTGACTTAGAAGCAACGATTAGGCCTCATGGATTAGATTCCAAGTATCGCTTCATCCTCCTTCATTCACGTGACTAGAAACAAGTTTGAGAAATGCCGAGCACTTACCGAGAAGTAAATCAAGCAGAGATTATCAGTATTAGACAATTATGGGTAAAGTTTTTATTGTTTCTATATTTCAATTCATCACCATTATACATCCAGTAACTAGAATCTTGGTGAGTTTAAACGAAAGTTTTTGTTTTTAGCGCAATCTTGCTTCCGCCACAGGTATCGATTTCCACCACCACCTTTCATTGCCAACTTAACCCAAGATGCCAAGCATGATTTTGTTGATCTGGTTTATTTTGATGGGATGTTTATAATGCGCATGTGATGTATTGCCGTTTAAAATTAATTTCTTAAAAATACCATTATAAAAAGAATATTAAGTTGAAAAGTGTGACCAATTAAAAAAGAATGGATCTCATGGACTTCTATTGCCATTAGGTTCTTGACTAGTATGAAATGTGCATATTCACATGGTAAAGTGGAATCCATTCATCATTTCTAACTAGGGAAAATACACAATCCCTTAAAAAATGAGGAAATGTAGGCATACAATGGTTAGATGCCCAAGGAGAAGCCAATTACGATCTTCTAAAAGATTACGAGGCGGGTTTAACTGAACCGAATAAAGGGCATGGAAGCACAGAGGACATGCTGATGCTGGACAATACCTAGGATAGGGAAAATCCTACACTCCTAATGGCATAAAGGTTTAGGAAATATTTAAGGATAACACGGAATACTAGAAAACACTTAAAAGACTAACCTAGGGCTGAATTAACACGTGATTATTTTACGGGTAGCAGCAAAACGGGGTTAAATTATCTCAATTTAGGCCAAAAGAGCGTTTTAGTAATTTCTGCAAATCAGGAAATTGGTTTAATACTGCTGTCCAAATCTTAGGTTAGGGTTTAGAAGGTAAAAGAAAGGTTAATCTAGGGTTTAGGCTCTTATTTGGTGGTAGGTTTAGGCTACGGGTCTTTTAAAAAGATTTTCGGACTTGAAAAGGGTGGAAATTGCAATAAGGCTCGAAAGGGGTTTAAAGGTAGGGCTCTTGGGTGTTTAGGCTAATGTTTAATCATAAAAACAATCCCTCAAAATCTCAAAACAAGATCTTGAAGAACAAGGGAGATCTATGTATTTTGGGTTTTTGTAGTTTAGGGTTCAAGAACAAGGAAAAAAAGAAAATTTGATTTACTAACCTTCTTTGTGTTGATTTGATTGAAGAAATAGAAGAGAGTAGATTAAAGGAGATGAGAGAAGATGGTTCCAAACCACCAAGGGAGAAGAGAAGAAGAAGTCCAAGCAACAATAGCTCTCACAAAAGAAAATCTTAATCCTATTCAATATTCCAAAAGTCTCTTTACATTGCTTTGATAAGATATATTTATAAGAAAAGAAACCCTAGAAGATAATCTAAAGTAAAAACTAATCTTAACCACTCATCTAATCTAAAGCAAAGCTAAATAAAGATAAAAACTTACCAAAAATAGTAATCCCATATTTGACCTATACCCCTTCCTAAAAACAGTCATAACTTGCTCAACACACATCCAAATCATGTGATCTTGGGCTTGTTAGATAGGTAATCGAAAAAGCTTTCTAAAGACACCAAAAACACTTCAAACGGATGGGATTTGATGCCTAAAAAGTAGCCTACAAATAAAATGACGAAAATAATAGTTAAAATATAAAAACTTGCTCAACGCCAACGACTAGAACAATCTTTATGATTTTCATCCGCATTAAATGCACATTGTAATATTTGGAGGCCAAATCAAATCAAATATCATAAACGATCTACAAGATCAATAGGTATGATGGATTACTGGAATCCACTCATTCAGGGCATCAAGGGTTGATGGCCAAAGCATAAGACTTTCCTGACAGGAATGAACTTTTGATATCCCATTGGAGAGTTTTAGACACTTCTCATGATCCTACGATAGAGGGCCCTTAAATTTAATAAATAATAGGCAGTAAAATCTAGATTAAAAAGTAGGTCCGATACATAAAGTTATGAAATCAATTTTGATAAAATATGGCAGTTTGCTTATGTACCCATTTTTCCTTTGCATTGTAGATTACATGGTGTCTTTCAACCCATTAACTAAATTCTAGATGACAATAAGCTATTGAGTCTAAACTTTGTGGACTGGAAGAGGAACCAGACTATCATACTCATGACAATAGAAATGAACTAATTTCTCACCACAAGATTATCGGGTATGCCAGGCCCAGATGCCACTGAGGATGAAAAGAACAACTACATTAAGTGGCATGAGGACGATAATTTAGCCAAGTATTATATCTTAGCGTTATTGGCCAATGCGTTGCAACAACAACATCAAGGTTTGCTAACTGTCATGGATATCATGGCGAGTGTGAAGGAGATGTTTAGAGAGTAGAGTCACTAGCAGAAAGTTGGCGATGAAGGGCTTGGTATCCACAAAGATGTCAAAAGACACCCCTGAGAGAGATCACATGTTAGAGATGATAGATTATCCAAATGAGCTAGATGTCGAACACTATAAATCACGCCTAGCCGCCAAAGGCTTCATCCAACAAGAAGATGCGAAAACTTCCAGTTATGTAGTCAAGCCAACCACATTTCAGCTGGTTTTATTTCTAGTCCTTTCCTTTTGTTGGACGATATCATGATGTGTTTCTCCATGGAACACTTTCTGAAGAGATTTAAATGTCCTGGCCGTAGGGCAACGTTGCTGCATGATTTTCCTCTTATGTGGGTCACCTGCACAAAGCTATTTATGGTCTAAAATAGGTCCCTGGGGCATGGTACAATCATAGTTAGCAAAACGCCATGTTAAAAGGCGTTTTTTCAAAACAAAAAAAAAACCCGTTTTTATAGCTAGCCGAATAAAACGGTGTTGGATTGATCTTCGATTAAAGAACTGAACATGAGAATGGCTTATTCGTGAAATATGCTACACATATATGCAGACAGGTCCATTTTTTTTAATATGTTTTTTGACCATTTTTTTACTATGTTTTTTTTGAACCAATGTTGTATTAAACCCGAATTTTTCACGTCCCGTACTTTTTACATATCACGTTTTGCTAACTATGGGTACGATCGACATAGCTTTTTTTTGCTAGAACTTGGCTTTTGTTGGTCATGCTCTGACACCTTGTTATTTACAAGTCGCCGACTTAGGGATAATACTTCTACTCACGGTCTATGTCGACGATATCATAGTGACTAGAAACAATGAGGATAAGATCACTTGCCTCAATAGTGAATTTGCAATGAAAGACCTTGGGTTCCCTCAATATTTCCTTGGTATTGAGGTTTGACCCTTCAATGATGGGTTGGTGCCCTCTGAGAGTAAATATATTACCAATCTACTCATTTGAAGCAACATGATAGGTGCCAGACCATGTGCTACTCCTATGGCCTCTAACACATCTCTCACGTTTCTCTATCACAGAATAAAGGAGAATCGTGGTTGCACCCCAGTACCTCTCTCTCACACACGCTAACTTGCATTTGTTGGGAACAATGGGAGTTAGTTTCTCCAATCGCCTACATCTGATCATTGGGCTGTAGTCAAGCAATTCTTCGCTGCCTAAAAAGAAACAATCATCTTTGGCTCACTAATGTCTACTCAAAGCTCTAACCTGCCTCCATTGACTCATTTGACGACCTGAGTTGTCAGTTTGTCAGCCATTTCACAAGCAGTCGTCCGAAGACCTCAGCTGTTTTGATATCCGTGAAAGAGGAAAGATGAGTCGCTCAGAGACTACGTCATCCACTTCAACCATGAAGCCATTCGCAAAACCTATACCAATCAGAAGTGATGATTGCGCGACCTAATCTAAGAAGGACCACACTGCAGAAGAAACGATGTCGGCTAACAGAGAAACCGAAGAGGGATGGCCTGAAAAGAAGCGAAAGGCTCAAGAAGATAAAAGGTCCAGACAAGGTCCAAACAAACAACCATGCAGAGAAGAGAGAGCTCATGTCTTCAATAGTAGTCCACCTCGGAGATTTGACAACTTCACCCCAAGTTGGTCGGTACCTTTTCATATGTGATTTGTTCAAGGAATTGTCCAAGTTCCAATCTGGATTGGTGCCCTAATACCGATCAGACAAGAACCCATGTAAGACTTGGAGGCCACCCTAGGTCGGTCGGTAACTTCAATACTGACCAATACAACGTGAATGCGAATCAAGAGATCACCTAGGCTCGGAAGCTACAATTCGTACCCAAATTCCGAACAGGATGGACCAATCTGCAAGGAGATCAAACAGAGTAAATCTAAGGACCACCTCAGATCGGACAGTGACTTTAACACTGACCAGTTCCGAAAGAAGTTAAAACCTGGGGACTACCCCGGGTTAATCTCCATAAATCTGACTTACTCATCCTGATCTAAAGTCTGTGAACCACCTCAGGTTGGATCGCCATCAAGGCCGACCTACTCGGCCCTATCTAAAGCTTGGGGACCACTCTGGGTTGGATTGCCATCAGGGCCGACCTACTCGGCCCGATCTAAATACTAGGGACAAGCCCGGGTTGGATCGTCATTCAAAAACAACATACCATCACAGTCAATACCAAAACTATAATCTAAACCACCCTTACATCGATTCGATTCCCTCTGATTGTGGAACTCTGGCAGCTCATAATTTTCTCCAAGAAAGTCTCTTCTTGAGTTTAGGGTTGTTTTTGGAGAAATAACCACGCAAATTAGTATTTATATCCTCTTTTAGAAGCCCTAATACTGATTAACTGCCATTTGACTTAAATACCCTTAGGTTTAAATAAAATTACATATGTAGTGTTTCAATGAGTCTGCCACATCAGTTTAGGAATCAACTTCGTGTGGGTGATTGGTGGTGATTGATGATATGTCTCTCCATGTTTAGAGATGAAAAGTCTCTCCAAGGATATAATCTTGCCCCTGATTTGATAATGAATGGACCTAAAAGATAGGCAATGTTGGAGATTTAAAGTCTCTCCATGCATGAGATCCAAAAGTCTCTCCAAGGTGTTGATGTGTATAAATGACATGTCATAAAGGGACTGTATATATTCTTAAAATTAGGGGTGCAAGTTTGGCCCTGACCCGCCCTGAGCCCGAACATGGTCAGGGCTGAATTTTCTAACCCTAAGGGCGGGTCAGGGTTCATTTTTTTAGACCCTGACTCAGGTCGGGCCGGTTTTGGGTTAATGCCTCGGGTATGCTGACCCGGCCCGACTTTGAGTTTTCTATTATAGAATTGAACCATCTGTGCATGTTTCTTTTGCTAATATTTTCTATTATCTTGAATTGATGTTTCTTTAGATTATTATTATTAATTGTCTCTGTTGCCCGTCATGTTGTTGAATTCATATTGTCTTATTTTGTTCCCTTTCTCTGTTTATTGATCATTTTGTTCCATATGATAAGTGGTTGCTTTATTTTTGGCACTCTTAATAGGTATTTGCACTAGGGTCAATTAGGGCCGCGCCGGCCCTGCCCAATCAGGGCCAATCAGGGCGGGCCAGGGCCAGCACAATACCCTGTAGGGCGGGTAATGGGTTGAGGTTTTTCGGCCCTGACTCAGGGTCAGGGCGGGTCAGGGCCGAGATAATGGGATCCAGGGTTGGGCTAGGGTTCTGAAAAACCTGACCCTGTTACAGCCCTACTTAAAATCATGAAAAGTTAGTTATTGTTGAAAATGGTGAAGATCTGCAAATCCACACCATCCTTAGAGAATGAAGAGTTTCAACTAGGAGACCATCACCCTTGCTCTCTTTTGATCTTCTCATCTTACACATTTGAAAGCTTGGCCCCCAAAGAGCTTCACCGACGGTATTGATCATCCAAAATCATAATATTTTAGTTTCTCATGTTGTGCAGATCCTTCTCATAAGGGTGCACAGTTCCTACTTGTTTCAATGACTTTTGTTGGTGCTCAATGTAGACACCCCCATTATGCTACACTTTAAAAAAGCAAAAGATTCGGTAGTTTGTCAAGTTTCGAGTCCGTATTCCACCTACGATTAGGCACCTGTGCATTTTAGGGTAGATTTCGCCTCGTTGAAGGAATTCTGAAATTTAATCGCTATCTTAAAGGTTTCTAGGGTGTTCTAATGGTATCTAGAAGATGAAAATTCAAGTTTCCAAGCAAGTGAAAAAACCTGCTATTTTTAGAATTTTCGGGGTTTCCCTCATTTTTGCTTATTTTTACACTACAGGGGTATTTTGGTCATTCCCGATGTGTCTCGTCTGACCCTCGAGTTATATTTGAGAAATCTTGAATGAGTTTACAAATTTTGAAAAAGCTGCTATCTTTAGAAACTCATGGGGCTTCCACATTTTCATCATCTTATGGATATTTCAATCATTTCTCATATATCCAAAACCATCTTGAGCGTACGGCTGATGAATTAGGAGTAATTTCGTAAGATTTTTGAAACTTGCTAAATTTAGATCTCTCAAGGTATTCTCTTAGTCTTGCACTTCGGGGGGGGTATTTTAGACATTTTCAATATGTCATATTTGGTCCCTAAGTTGTGTCTAAGAAATCTTTTGTCCGTTCATAAATTTTTAAAAATCTGCTATTTTTGAAATTTCTCAGGGTTTTCCCTAGTCTCGCCTTGCACATCGGGGTAATTTGGTCTTTTCCTGTGTGATTCTTTTGATCCCCGAAAGGTGTCTGAGAAATTATGAATGACTTCTAAATTTAGAATTTCTCAGGGGTTTTGCTTAATTTGGAAATTCTGAGTGTTGAGGGCATTTTGGGTATTTTCAGGGGATACCAAATGTTCCTGTTTGATATTGCTCACCGAAAGGACTCAACTTTAAAAGTTTCTATATTTGAAGTTTGACCACAAAGACTTTCCATTTTTTTTTATTTTTTCCTTTAGGGGTGAACCAATTTGAGGGTATTTTAGTCGCATTTGGATGTGTAATAGTCAAATAGGGGCATTTTGGTCCGAAAAGTTATTTTTCCAAGAAAGATGGTTCGATCACGTGTTAGGGGTGCACTATAAATATCATATGGTTCATCAATAAACATTTTGAATTTAAAAGATTTTATTGAATTTTCATTGAAAAAAACCCAAAATACATGTCATAAGGCTTATTGGGCTAAAGCCCACAAGGTGGGGTCCATGTGGACCCACCCATGTGGGTCGACCACATAAGTGGGCCCCACACATGAGGAGGCTACATGCAAAAACGTCTAACATGGGATGAGGTGGTTGGTGACATCATATTTGTTTTAGAAAAATAATAAAGAGAGGAAGAGTTATAATTAGAAATGACTTGTATGGTCAGGTTACTAAAACTGCCATTACGTTTCATTTTTTTTGTCCAAAAATTTTGCAATTATACTGGTTTCAAACGTCTCAAAAGATCTACAACCTTTTAGTTTATGACTTTTCCTGAATCAGCCTCTAAATAGGTCAAAAATGAGCTCAAACGTCGGGCAGCCATTTTTGGACGAAAATCATTCATAAAAAAGCTAGTTTCCTATGTGAGAGGCTTCTAGATTGATCTTGAGGGATCTCCATTGTGTAATTTAGCATTGCTTGACTTGTAAGAAATCAATATTAGAAGTAAATATAATTTAGAAGGTAAGGGAAAAGCAAGCCATAGGTGAGAATTAGAACTTAACTAAAGGTATGAGTCCTCACATTGGAAACTTCCAAATCCAATCTAACCCTAACTTTTTCTATAAAAACAAAGCAAGCACAACCTTTGGCCGGGCTTTATCAAATTTCGTCCCTCTCTCTTCCACCCAGGAAAAAAAATCCAATTTTCTCTCCCCTCTCTCCAAAAAAAAAAAAAAACCTCTATCTCTTCAAGTGTGTTCATTTCTCTCAAGCGCTCTTCACAAAAGGGTTTCTTGATTTTCTTAAGGCATCAGACAATCAAGGATTATTGGAGTGTTCTTTGGATCTTTTTTAGCGTATAAAAGGGTTGGACAAAGCATATATCTTGGATCACCAATCCTAGAGACAAGGATCACGATCAACGGTAAGGATCTCTATTATTTGCGAATTAGAACAAGCATGCTAGGGTTTTATTTTTGAAATATCAAATCAATGAGTTTTCTTTTGAAATTCCAGTATGTTATAGTATAGATAATAGATTAAACGCTTTCAAAATCTAAAATTTCAACAAAAAATTAGGTTTCCTCCATATAAATATTAATTTTCTTTCTTTATTCTTCAATATGAGTTTAAATTCAATTTTCAAGGCAAGTGTTTGAAAACTTCAAAACTATTGGAAAGTGAAATCTTGGACCACGGTTTGACCGCCTCGATTTTCGTTTTATTTTTCGAAAGATAACCCGGGAAAGGGTTATTTCTTGAAGAATAAAATGGAAAATGGGTCAAATAAAGTCCAAATTTTATGAAAATTTGGTTCCAAACCGATTTTTGGATTTTCAGTTCACCATATAGTTTTGGAATTCTTTGATTTTTTTAATCCGGTTTTAATTTATTTTAATTTTGGGTTATTTTCAATAAATATCAACCGATTTTAAAAATTGATGAAACTTTCCAGAACTCATGCTTACTTATAAATTGAAGTTTTCATGGAATAAAATTTTGAAAAAATATTTTCTTCACTGTTTTCTAATCGATTCTTCGGTTTACGTGCCGTAATTCTATTTCGTATTAAATTAGTAAATTTTCAAAATTTTTCTTTACAAACCAGTAACTTAGGTTACTGGAATGTTAGAGAAAAAATTTCAATTAGTTTTGCAAGGTTTTAATATGGTTTTGTAATTTATTTTAATAAACGAGTTTCAATTCCTAGGAAACAAATGTTCTTTTTCTATTTAAAATTCCATTTTATGGAGGAGATTTAATTTTTAAGTTTTTAAATTTTGATAGCAATTTTTATAATCTATTATATATCTACTGGAATTTTTTATTTGATTTTAGGATACCATTAGGTTTGTTTTTTAAGTAATTCTTTGCTTTCATCCAATTTTTGTGTGAATTTCAATTGGCATCCAATCGTAATAAAAATCCATGAAAGTTATATCGTAGTCTAATCTCATGATTATCTTTATACTGTAAGAGTTGCAGTCGATTTGAAATTGATATGCTATAGGTTGTTGTGTTAATCTATATTCTGATTTGAATTTTGAAAAATCAGAAATTGATATCAAACCTTAATGATAATTCATGAAATTTTTCCAATAAGTTATAATCATCTATATCTCTATTCAGTGAAAGTTTGGATTAATTTAAATTTATATGCTATAAGTTATTGTGTTAACCTATGAACTCATTTGAATTTAAAAAAATAGGAGATTGATATCAAATCGTAATAAAAATTCATAAAAATTTTCCAGTAAGCCACAATCATCCATATCTTGTTATTGGAAAAGTTTCAACTGATTTAGAGTTCGATTGCTTAGGGTTTCTGTGTAATTCTAGCAATATGTTCTTAGTGTTAATAAATCATAATTTAATAGCAAACCAACACAAAAGTCAGTAAAAACCTCCAACAAATCTTAACTTTATATCATAACTTTAATCCCCAACTTGTTTGAAACAGAAACCTTGGGGTTCATAGATCTCCCATGTAAATTCGCTATACCGCGATAGTCTAACTGCCGAGATCGCAACCGCAATCGTATACTAATTGCTATTAATCCTGCATAATTGGAGTGCGTAAATTATAGTATGATATTGGCTCCGAGGTCTACTGTTCTCAAAAATCCTGAGAAACATGCCAGAAACATTCCCATCCATGGTTGCGATTCGAGGCCGAAACTGGCAAACCATAGAACCTTTGGTATCCCTTAGATATTTAAGAATCGAAAATCCTTGAAAATAAAAAATCAGTCAATCTAAAAATCACCAATATCAACAAATTGAATTAACTTAATTAAAGTCTCAGGAGCCGTTGGATTGCGGTCTCCTATCGTAGGAACCTTTTAGGGCCCCTTAGGAACACTTACGTCACGTTGTGTCCTAGGTTTTAGGGAGTCTTAGAGTTAGGGGTCCAGCCTCATCACAGCCGTTTGCTATGGATAGCAACCGTGCCATAGATCTAGTTACACTAGTAACCTAATTTTCCCATAAGACAGGCCTAGTTACCTATGATGTATGTTAACCTGCATTAGTCTAAGGGACGTCTTGCACTTAGCAAGGACCATATAGCATCTTAGATGAATTCTTAGGTTAATAAAATCTTCAACTTTAACAAAATAATTTCTCCTAAAACTGTTGAAACAGTCAATCCAGTCTAGATCGGTGTCCTAGATGAGTTAGGCATAAGTAGCTTAGTTTAGGTGCACCGAACTACGATCGACTCTGATTCCAGTGAGGCTGGGATACGTAGGCAACTTGGATACTTGAGTGGCATACCAAGCCTGAGTCGACTCCACACATAAGTGGTAGGGTTTTGTATATTAATCCTTAAATTAAAAGTAATTAAATCACTTAGGACTTTCTATGAAATTAGAATTTTATGAGAACTTTCACTTAGATTGAATTCAAACAAATTAAGAAAATCAAGATATACATTTAGGAATTACATTAAAATTAGCTTTTAGGATGCATGTCACGTAGTTCGCACTTCAATAGAGTTAAATGAGCCATTTAAAAGAAATTCAAGAGAGTTAACTTTTGGAATCGAAGACCGAATTATCGGGCGAGGATGGTGCATGTGGTGGTAACTCCCCATACCTTCCATTCTTGTAACCAGGTAACGAGTCTAGATTTCTGGTTATTTATGGGTCCTCGGTCCCTCATCTGGGTGGCGACTCTATCATTCTCCTTTGTATGAAATTCGGATTCCTTTAGTGATCCCAAGTTCACGGAAATGATGAATTAAATCACACCTTGCTAGGCTCGGCGGCTTACCCCTGCCCTTGTGGGTACTGGGTTGCACGTTTGTTTGCACCCTATGGCTTGATTGTTGCCGGCTTGGTTGGGTAATCAATAATAAAAGACACACGCCAATTGTATGGGTACGAGAGACCAAGAGAGAGGAAGGCGGCTCGCGGGCCATTCCCCTCTGGCGGGATCGGGTCCCACACTCAAATCCGGCTAACCGAACGAACGATCATGATATTGTCGGTCCCATGTAGACATCCCCATTTTGTTCCACTTTAGCCGACAAAGAATTTTCTTCCAGTTTCCTACATTTTCTCACCCCCCTTGACCAATTTCCTATGTTTTCTCACTATCTGAGTCAATTCCCTGTGTTTTTGCATCTTTCCCATGTTAGTTTCTCAGTTTCCAAGACTTTTCTCTCCATTTTCCCTCACTTCTATATTTTCCCTTATTTTCCCTCCCCCTCTTGAATGAACTTCCCTTCCATGGAAAATTCGAATTTTGGTGTTTTCCAAGTTGTTTCAATGCCACATGCCTTCATCTTATTGGTAGGTTTTCTCAAAAATTTAATTTTGAGAATACCCCACTATGTCCTGAAAGATTCAAAAGTATGTTTAAACTTAAATAAAATCTGAATTTAATAAGGGGTTAAATTCGGCCAACTTGTGGGTAGAGCCTACCAAAATATTTCAAGTTTATCCCATCTTTTCAATTCCTTCAAAATTAGGGAATAAATTTCGAATTTTAAAGAGTGATTAAATTAGACAAACTTTAGTGGGGCCCACCAATAATTCTTTAAATATTATCTCACTAGTAGAAAATTTGAAATTTTATTAATGGGGCCCACCAATACTTAAATTTTGTCTTTATCTTAAATAGGGTAGAGTTGGCTACATTTAAAGTTCGTCCAACCCTATGTAGGTCCCACCAAAGGCTTTTGAGTTTGAATTAGAGAAGGAGTTTAATGTCCTTATCTGTGCAAAATTCGAATTTTCTAAAGATGGGGCCCACTTTAAGTTTGAAGTTTATCCTCTTACAAGAGAAGACTCTCCCAAAGCCATTGGATAATTTTGAAACCTTCTAGGATAAATACATGTCAAAGATCTAATGGAACCTAGTCCTTTGAATCTCCTTCCCCACTTTTAACTCGAGCTCCTAAGAGAATTTGAATTGGTAGAGGATTTTTTCTTCCAAAATCTATAAAAAGCCTTCAAACATGTGGGACCGGTCCTCTTTCAACTGCGAGACGCGTATCAGACATCACCCCTTTCTCGGCTCACCCACGAGAGTGGTGTTGTTCTTATTGCTTTTTCTGTTTTAATGATTTTTTTTATGTCTATTTCCTTCTTTTCCGTGAATTTGGGACTAAGGAAAAATCTAAACTTCATGCAAAAGAATGATGACCAGAGTGTTGGAAATTTTAAAGAATTTGAAAAGTCAAAAGTGCTTTTTGCCTTGTTTTTAAAATTTAGAGGGAAATATTCAAAATTTGGTTTCCCTCTTATTTCAAAAGCTAGTGACTTTTGAGTGCTTTTTTGGGGACTTGAACCTAAGACCTAGGAGTGTGTGTGCTTGTTGTGTTCTCTAAACCAAAGGAACAATAATAGTCCCACATTGCTTTCGAAGAAAGTGGCTCTCATCTTTAAAAAGGAAATGTTGAGAAAAGGCTTGGGCCTTCAAGGGGCTTTAGAATTTGTTGGATCCTTGGGTTTTACATGAACACAATCCCATGTGTAAAAACACACACGCGCACCAAGCCGTGGCCTATGGCCTGTGGTCCGGGTTTGGGTTTAAATAAAAAAGATCTTTTTAGTGCCCAAAATGGTTTCCATTTTACGCCACATTTTTATTATGGACACCCCTATTAATTGCTAAAACATTTTTATATTGACACCCCAAACGGCTGTGATAATAACAACCATTAAAGTAGAAAAACCATTTCATCTCCAACAGTCACAAATGTGATTGTTGGAAGAGAAACATTCAAGGCTCTTAATGGTGGCTTTTCTCAACATTAATACCCATAAATGGTGGCTCTTTCCAACACACACTTTGGTGTCTATAAAAGGGAGAAGAGAGTACGCTTTGGGTAGATCTTTGGACAAACGCTTGGGGTGGATTTGGCCAACAGAAAAAGAAAAGAGATTGACACAGAAAAATGGTTCTATTTTCTGGTTTTGCTTCATCTCCTTTCTTCCGTTCCTTCTGTGTCTGAGCACAGTTTTAAGGTGGTTCTGGGTGGATCAGTTAGCGAGTGCACGTGGACTGGAGCCATATTTGGTTGTTTTAACTTGGAGCGTCAGTTCGTGGATCCCGGCTGCACCGGTATGAGGTGGATACGATTCTTAAGGAGAGTGACCATGTGGCACGACTCAGCCTTCTCTCTTCGAATCTGATTTTTGCCAAATGGTTTTCATCATAAGAGATAAGTGCAATCTGTTTTTCATGTTTTATTTCAATTATAGTTTGATTTACAGTACATGAATTTTTGGCTTCAAGTTGCACTATTATGAGGTCGAATAACATGTTTTCGGTTCAAGTAACCTGTTTTGGGTTCAAAAAAACTTATTTTGACTTCGACTTTCTGTTTTTGGGTTCGACTACGCCATATATCATTTCTTCATTATTTGTTTATGAGATTTGTAGAAATCCGATCCGTCCATTTTATCCAACAATCTTAAGAACCATAATATTTGGCCTTCTTAAGATATGGATTTTTCCAACAGTCGCCACCTAGGTTAGGGATCTAGGACTCATACGTGACACTGTAAACTAGTCTACAATCTCATATGTTCTAGGTCATCACTTGGTTACGAGAATTGAACATGTGAGGCACCATTCTCTCCCGGTAAACTGGTCTTCAATCATAAGAATTCATTCACTTAAACTTTACTAAAAGGCCATTAATTCTTATGTGTGAGAACTACGAGACATGCAACATAAGATGATCTAATGTAATGAGAGACCTAAGTTATTTTGGTGTCTTTGTGAAATTTAGGCTGTAAGAATTCTAATGAGGGAACCTAGAGTGTATTTTCTAAATTTAGAACCTAAACCTTTATTGTCCTAGAATTTAGAATTTTTAAGTTAGGATTTTTAAGTTGAAATTTTCCAATTAAATGTAAGTTCTTAGGTTCTTTAGATTTTTTTTTTTTGAATTCCTTTGAGTTCCAAATTAAATAAAACAACTAAGCATACAAAACTAATCATATGGAGGAATGCAAATAAACATGCAAAGAAACTAAACATTCAAAACATGCAAAGCAAGTTGACTAATCTAGCCATAACTAATCACGCAAAGGAACAAAATAAACACGCAAAGCAAGATAACAATCAACTATGCAATTAGTGCTAGCAAGATAATCATCCATAAAATTCTTCCTTTAATTCTCCACGAAACTGTCGCCCACACTTCTATTAGCTCTTAGAGTTTTGCTTGGAAACCCAAGAAATACCAAATCTATGAAGTACTTTGCTCCATACATACCTCGACATTTTACAGTGAAGGAAGATATGATCCACAGTTTCTCCTGTTTCAATGCAAAGTGCACAATGGTCTATGATTCACATTTGACGATGTCGCAGATGATCCATGGTGAGAGTTTTATCTAATATTGCTGTCCAAGAAAAGGCGCCAACTCTAGAAGGAGTTGGAATCCTCCAAACTTTTGCCACTGGCGAGGTTGCAGGATTGGATGCAAGTAGATTGTAGAAGGATTTAAAAATGAATAAGCTTGAAGAGCACCGGATCCAAACCCTTTTATCTTCGCTCGATCTTTTTATGTAACATGATGTTAGGTCCTTTAAGAGCCTAGCCACCCTCCCCAGCTCCCTATTGAACAAATTTCTTCTAAAATTTAACCTTAGCCTTATTCCTACCGCATTGTGCTCAAAACAATTCTTTACTAAGACTTCTTTGTTCTACACCACCTCAAATATATCAGAGAATGATTCTTTCCAAGAAATTTTTCCCAAAAACTATTTTTCCTTACAATGTCTCCACTACTAATTCAGTTTTACCCCCACTAAATCCCTTTTTCCCTACTATATAGGTTTTGCCACAACTTTAACTTCCTCCCTACGTCCAATGAAAAAGAGAGAGAAAATCAACCATATCATTTGATTTGTTTAATATTCGATGATATCTCTTGCTGTTAAATGCGTGATTTATTGTCGATTCTGGCATATTCTCTCCCTCTCTCTCAGCCACCATTATACATAGACGATATTACCATGCGGTCATTTTCGCAATGAACACCTACGTCCTTACCTTTCTCAATTCCTAACATTTTTAACATATCAAATTCTCAGCTTCCCCCAAAATTGTCCCATTCCACCTCTTTGTTTCTCTCTCAACAAAATTATTACATCTGTAAAGATCCAAAACCTCAATCTCAGAGGAGGAAGGGATATTGATAAGGGGGTTTTGGGTTTTCACTTTTGAGCTTGTGTTCGAGATTAGTAGAGGATCTATGATTAGGTCTTATTTAATCAGGTTAGATCTCTGGTCAGATTGTTTGTTGATCAGATTTGATCAAAATGTTAACTTTGTATACGGTAGTTTGATTTATTATTTTTTCTCAATTTTTGTGATTTTTTCCCCTTTTGGTATACTTATTTTTGCATTGGGAGGATCCTACTAATATTGTGAAGTTTAATTTTAGTTTTCGAGCCAAATGGACTAGTAGAGATAGTCTATACACTGAGGAGGTTATTTTTTATACAAACTTATTTATCCGCAGAAATAAATTAAAGACCTCTTCTTGGGAAAGAGAGAGCCCCTTTGGTTGACTCATTTGAAAAAAAAGGAGAAATCAATGGAAAAGATTTCCCTTTCCTTTGGATTTGAGTGGTTTTTTTTGGAAAGAAATGTAGACTAATTGCTAAAAAAGGAGAGACATTTTGAATGAAATTGGAGAAAGACATGATTACCTATTGAAAAGAAAAAGAAAATTTTTGAATTTAACTTAATTAGGTTATTAAAAGAAAAAAATGAATATTTGTAAGATTTTCTAAATTTTATTTAAAGAAACCTTTTTTAAATTTCAGGTATTTACAAGTATAGCCTTATCAATCTTAATTCGAGACAGGGCATATGAGTTGTTTTCAGAAAATTCAATTAAGAAAAACAGTTGCTGTAAATCGAAAACTGAGATGTTTCTTCAACCATGACCTAGCCTGGTAGGCCGACTGGGAACCAAATGAGTCATTGCTTCGCTAGATTTTAGAAGTTTTTTGTTATATTGTATTGTTAATAAAATAATACAATTTGAATACTTATTTTAAATATAATATACACTAACCATGTTTCTTTCCATTGTCATTCATCTTTTTTCCAAGAAAATCTTTCTGAAAATATTTTTCCTTACATAGTCTCAACTACTAATTCAGCTTCACCACTACTAAATCCGTTTTCCGCTAATAAGTCAGTTTTGCCACAACTTTAACTTCCCGTCTACGTCAAATGAAAATGAGAAGAAAACCAATCATATGATTTGATTCATTTCATATTCGATGATATCTCTTCCCGTTAATTGCGGGATTTATTGCTGATTCTGGCATATCATGTCCCTCCCTATCAGTCGCCATTACACATAGACGATATTACCATGCGTCTTTTTCTCAGTGAGCATATACGTCCTTACCTATTACAATTCCTAACATTTTTATCATATCAAATTTTCATCTTCCCCCAAAATCTTCTCATTCCACTTCTTTGTTTCTCTCTCAACAAAATTATAACATCTCTAAAGATCCAAAATCCAAATCTTAGAAGAGGAAGAGTTATTGGCGTTGGCATTTTGGGTTTCAATTTTGAGCTTGTGTTCAAGATTAGTAGAAGATCTATGATTGGGTCTTCTTTAATTGAGTTAGATCTCTGGCCACGTTGTTTGTGGCTCAGATTTGATAGGAAAGTTTACCTTCTATAGGGTAATTTGATTTATTTTTTTTCTCAATTTTTGTTATGTTTTGTTTCCTTTTGGTATACTTAATTTTGCATTGGGAAGATCCAAGTAATGTTATGAAGTTTAATTTTAGTTTTCAAGCCAAATGGACTGGTAAAGATAGTTTATGCACTGAGTAGGTTAAGTTTAATACAAAATTATTAATCCTCGTAAATAAATTAAAGACCTCTTTTTATGGTTTTTTTTTCAGGGCTTGAAGTAGATGATAACAAGATCACTACCGATCCACATGAACTGATTTTAGATGGAGGTTTTGTAATGCTAAAACAAATTTAATTTGGGTCTGCTTTATTTTGGATTGGAAGAAGATGACAATAAGTCTCAGAGAGCCTCTAGTAGGTAAGTTCTAATACATGCGATTTTAGAAATGATCTTGTTAATATGTACATTAGAAGCCCACCGTGTATAATCAAGTTCATAAACGCCCTACTTTTGGTTCCATTACTCTAGAACTATGCTTTCCTCTGGTATGTTATTGGTTTTTCAAAATTGTCCTATATACTTTTGACTCATGGATTGTTGAATGAAAATGTCCTGTCATTGAACATTATATGACATGTAAACTTTTGTCGCCCAATTGTTCAACGTTTTGGGTTGCTCCAATCATTTTGCCTCATGTTTCGATTGGATGGGGCCCACCACATTATACCCTATGCATGTCTCAGAATACTAGTATATTTTATCGATTTGGAGATTTTATATGGTGTGTGGCTGTATAGTCTAGTATTTTTCAAAAAGTACTGTACAGCCCACTCCATAGGATGATCCAAATTGTTCATTTGTTGGGCCACAATGTAAATAGGTTGTGCCCCTAAAAAATCATTTCCACGGGATGATCTTAACCCTCAGGCCTAGAGGTTTCCATAATGTTTATTCCATCTATAGATCGGAAGGTTAGGATCATCCTATGGAAATGATTTTCGGGGAACAACCCATTTACATTGTGGCCCAACAAATGAACGATTTGGATCATCCTATGGAGTGGGTAAATTTTTTTAATTTAGTTTCAGAAGTCGTTACTTAAGATATAGGTTATATAAGGATGCATTTAAGCAAGCTCTTCTCCTTTTCTAATGAGAATATTACAGTCTCCTCAAATACACACGGAAAGGATTATAGGATCATTACTGTATAGTGCAACGAAAGTAGAAAGATAGCAAAACCAAAAACTAGTACAACTTCACCGCCTTTGATCTATAATTTTTTATAAAACTGTAGTACAAAGAAAAGTAGAAGAAAAAATGATTAGTTACAAATGTCACAAAAGTCTCCCTTTTCTATTCTCAACTACTGCCCACTTATATATTTGTTTTACAATATGAAAGACTTCTAAGAAAAAACTCTAATCACAATTAACTACTAAAACCATTAAGAAACAAAAGTAAAACTTAAGAAATCCTAAAATCTTTGAATTTTAGCAAATGCTAACTGAAGATAAGTATACAAATAAGAAAACAAAATCCTTAAAACAATGTGGTTTCTTAATACTAATCTTTGGTTGGGAATTCGGCACACCACCTTGTAAGTCACAGAAGGATGCACTAGGATCATTGTACCTTAGTATCTCGTATTTATAGTGAGTACTCAACTATTCTTTTTCTTATGTACTCTACCATATTCTCATATGTACTGTCATACAAGTATACTATAAACTGCTTTTCTCAATTCTAGTGTATACACAACACTATATTTTTTTGTTTACATTGTGTACAGAGCATTATATTAACCATTTTCAGTATATGGACGATCGTGTATTTTCTGTTTTCAATGTGTACCAAGCAATATATCATCTACTTGCACTGTATACACAACATTATATAGTATGACATACACTCACAGTTCCTAATATAATAGTGCATTTTCATATCCTCTTATTTTTTATACCAAGCAATGTATAGAGTGTGCATTTTCATATCTTCTTATTTTTTTTTTATAGAAAATAAAAAGGGGTTCGTGAGTGCATCCTCCCAAAAGCCATGAGTTGAGTCAGTATATCATTTGCACCATCGATTTGCCATAGTGGGAGTGATATTATCTTAAGGATACTGGGTTTTGACCTATGCCTTAACCAGTAAGTGTTTTTTACTCTTTATTATTTAACATTCAATATTGTTATTTATTAAAGAATTTCAAACGCCCTTGTTTGATGACGCAATATCAACATGAGGTACGCGATTATTATTTGATTTATTTCAATTCATTCAGGCTTTATATGTTGAGTATTATTTGATTTATTTCAATTCATTTAGGTTTTATATGTTGAGTATTTGAACTTTATTCCAATGGTTACCTTAACAATCTTAAGGCAATATCTTTTAATATTGTTGGAATTCTGAACTCTAGAACTAAAAGCATATCTTAGTAAAAAAAATGATGTCTCCATAAACTAAAAGACCTAAACATTTTGAAATAACAGATTTTGGAAGATGGAAATAGAAGATTTGATTCTTCTTAAGCTTTTTAAGCCTAAATTAAAAGCTACTTGATCAAAGCATGATAGAATAAGAGGAAGAACCTGTGAGGACTCATATATCTAAAAAGAGAAAAGACTTTCTCTATAAAGAACATACATTAAGTGCCCACAATAATCAATTAGTTGATGCTCTCTTAATTTATAATAGAGTCAGAAAAAGAGTTATGGGAAACTCTTGAACTTAAATACTAAGTTGAAGCAGTTGAGTCACAGACAGAAGCATCTGATTGGAAAATATTTCTGATAACTGATAATGTCTGCATCTAGGCTTGTGTCAGTGATGCTTGTCATAGTCGAAATTAGCCAATTCCATCTAGGCAATGAACGCAAAAGTGAAGGTGGCATCAACAGGAGCCATCCCATGCCTTTTCATCCATTTCAGCACTAAAGAAATAAGCCACCCCATGCCTTTTCATCCATTTCAGCACTAAAGAAATAACAGATGGTAAATGAAAAGTCCATAATAGATCAAGTAAATAAAATTTAGTCGTTAATGTCTGATATAGTAGCTAGGGATGTCATTTAAATATTAACCAATATAGAAAATTTAGTGTATATGAACTAAAAGCAAGTGTTTGTGTAATAAATCTTGATTAACTGATGGATTTCACAATTTTTATTACGTAAATTAAAAGGAATGTGTACGATGTGTATTTATCGAACACATGATTTCATTAAGTAGTAAAGTAAGAATATCATGCACAAGGATCAACCGATCCCTAGGAGTAGAGAGTTGATTTTACAGTCCTTTGTAGACCTAAAAAGTTTCACATTTAGGATTGAGATTGGACATCTCTTCCTTTACACCACTAGCATCAGGCCTAGCCTCCATACACGCATTAGGGTGACTTATCTCGTTCACGGGGTAGAGAACAGTAGGAAATATGGGCACGGTAAATATTTTACCCATTGAACAATATCAATATATATATATAGAGGAAACTGTTGGTGAGCTTAAGCTCACCAAACTTATGGTGAGCTAGCTTGCCCAATCACATGGGTCCCACATTTTGGGGAGTGATCCAAACCATTCATTTGCAAGGCCTTATCATAGATAGGGGGTGTACCAAAAATCAGCTCCATAGGATCATCCTAACCCCTCCATTTGTGGAGGACAAAAAAGGGGCAGATTTGTGTCTGTCCATTTTTGTCCTCCACAAATGGAGGGTGTAAGCCCAATGGTTTTTACCTTGGCATTCCCATCTTGTTTTGATGATTCCAATACACAAGTGATCATTTATCACTAATGTGTTTGTTTGTCTAAGTTGTAGATCTTGATAAAGTAAGATCAAGGATGCTTGGATTGAAGGCCAAGAAGCCCACATTGGACCACTAATTGGAAGGCCAAAGTCATCAAGCAAGAAGTCATGAAGACTTGAAGACATGAAGAAATTAATATTGAAGACCATTTCTTAAATGTAATTGATCCAAACCTAGATTAGGTTTTTAGAGGCATAATTAAAATAATCTCACACACCCTAAATAAACAAGTGATTGTATTTGTGGAGTTCCAACACCTTGGAACCCTCATAGCAATCCCATCTTGGTTGAGAACTGGAAGCCCAAAAACAGAATTGAAAATCTGCTCTGCATAGGCTTCTCGGAACTCCGAGAGTTTTTCTCGGAACTCCGAGAATTCTCGGAACTCCGAGAAATGGTCCAGTAGACTTTTTCCAATTTCTGTGAGGCTTCTCGGAACTCTGAGATTTTTTCTCGGAACTCCGAGAATTATTCTCGGAACTCCGAGAACACTCCAACGGTCTGAAAAAGAGCCGTTTGGAATTTTGCTGGAATTACCGTAATGCCACTGAACGGTCATATTTTGTTTTTCCTATAAATATGGGTGTTCTAAACATACAAACTATCAATCCTAACACTCTTAAACTTCATTTGAATACCCAAGAGTGAATCAAGCTTCAATTGTGCCTCTCATCACCAACTCTAGGATTTGGATCATAGGCTCTCAATTGTACATCTTTTGTAACCCTTGTGAAGGGATTTTTTAGTTCTTTCTTTCATCTTTCAAGATTTGTATTCGGGCGAGTATTCGGAGAAGCGGAGCCCTTTTTTTCTCCGTGGTGAGGATTGCCACCAAGGTTAAAGCAATTGTAATTGGCACCGATCTTCGCCAAGGTTAAGAAGATCATATAGTGAAGCCATCAACGGGTTTGGTTGGTGGAGTGGAGTAGGCCTCGGGTTTGAGGACCGAACCACTTTAAATCTCGGGTGCACTCTTTCTATCTCTTTGCTCTTTCATTTGCATTGCACCATTAGATTTAACTTGTATGCTTAAAATATTGTTTTTGATCTCTTAATCGGTTTAAGTTTTTAAAATTGGTAAATTCTAGTTTTCTTAAACAACCGTATTCTCCCTCCTCATAGTTGCCATTTCTATTATAACTTGGGACCCCCTATATCGGATTTTCACTTGGTATCAGAGCCTTGGCTCTTAAAAGATTTTAAAATTTTTGTAAAAGTTATTTCAAAATCTAACTAGGGAAAGATTTTATTTGGCAACTTCTAATTGTGAAATGGCACACCAAATTGGAACCAGACTTCCGGAAGGCCATTCCACAACTAGACCTCCTTTCTTCAATGGGTCAAACTATGGACATTGGAAAACAAGGATGCGCATCTATCTTCTTTCGATAGATGTGGAACTTTGGTACATTGTTGAAAATGGATACAATGTACCTTCCAATCCTTTTGAAGAATGGAATGTGGTAGAGAAAATGCAAGCTAATTTGAACTACAAAGCAATAAATTCCTTGTTTTGTGCCTTAGCTACCGAGGAGTTTAATAGAGTTGCTCTTTTTGATTCCGCCAAGACTATTTGGGATACCCTTGCAACTACCCATGAGGGAACATCACAAGTCAAGGATTCCAAAATAAACTTGTTAAAGAGCAAGTATGAAATGTTTAGAATGAGTCCAAACGAGAGTATTTCGGAAATGTATACTCATTTTTCTATTATTTCTAACGAACTAGCTAATCTTGGTAAATCTTATCCTAACGATGAGCTTGTGAGTAAGTTACTTAGGTCTCTTCCTCCCCATTGGGATCCAAAGGTGACCGCGATTCAAGAATCAAAAAATCTCAAGACTCTAACCATAGAGGAGCTTGTAGGATCTCTCATCACCCATGAGATGCTCCTTACTAGCCGACAAGAGGAAAAGAAGCCAAAGGAGAAGGAGAGGGAATTTAGATCCCTAGCACTCAAGGCTTCCAAGGAAGACTCATCAAGTGAAGCGGATAGTGACGAAGAAGAAGCTTTACGAAGATTCAAGAGCTTGTGGAGAAAGAAGCATAAGAAAGATAAGAAAAAGAAAGAAGAAAGTGATGTTGATGGAGCCTTAAGATGCTTCAATTGCAGGAAGATAGGACACAAAAGACCGGATTGTCCACTTCTAAAATCAACTTCCTCTAAGTACAAGGGTAAGAAGGATTGGAAGAAGCATAAGGCTCTCGCCGCCGGTTGGGATGCGTTAAGCACATCGGGCAAAAGCTCAAGTGAAGGGGAAGAAAATAAAAAAGATGATCTTTGCTTCATGACAATCACCCATGAAGTTGAGGTAAACTCTAACCCCTCATATTCTTCATCTAGTAGTAAAAGTGATAGCATACCTTATGATGAATTATGTGAAACCTTGCATACCCAAATTTCCAAAAATAAAGTTCTTAAAAAATCCATTTTAAAGTTAGAAAAAGAACTTGAATTTTTGAAAAGTGATTTATCTTCTTCCATATCTCAAGAACAAGTTACACTTGAAAATCATAAACTTGAGATTAATACCCTTAAGGGTAGCTTGGATGAGAAAACTTGCCAACTTTTAAAATTTCAAAATATGGCAAGCTCCTCCAATTCTTATGAAGATGAAAGAAATGAGCTTTTAGTTCAAACATCACATCTTCATAATGAAAATGAAAGACTTAGATTATGTTTACATGGATTTCTAAATGGAAATAAAATTATTGACATAATTCTAAGTAAAACTAGTCTTAGACCTCAACATGCTTATCATGATAGGACTAGTGTATCTAACCCTCTTGTTAGATGCCATTTTTGTGGAATGAATGGTCATTACCAATTCCAATGTGCATCCAAGAGTAGGGCTAGATGTGGGACCAAGAAATCTTGGGTTCCCAAAACCCCCATATGATGATATTCATATTGTGTAGATTAGGGGTTTTTGAACTTAAAATTGAATATATTTCATTTGTATGTTTTGTTTGATAACCCCTCTTGTATTGTAAAATTATTTTAACTAGGGGGAGTTAAAATTGAATTTTTCTTTGAAAAAGGGGGAGCTTTAAAATTGTAAATTTTAAAACCCTTGTTTTTCTTACCCCTTCTTTTTGTTGATGACAAAGGGGGAGAAGAATCTAGAGTAAAGTCTCTAGTGTAAGAAAAATGTGAAAAGAGTATATGCTTTGATTTGTAAATCTCTTGTGCTTGTCATCATCAAAAAGGGGGAGATTGTAAGCCCAATGGTTTTTACCTTGGCATTCCCATCTTGTTTTGATGATTCCAATACACAAGTGATCATTTATCACTAATGTGTTTGTTTGTCTAAGTTGTAGATCTTGATAAAGTAAGATCAAGGATGCTTGGATTGAAGGCCAAGAAGCCCACATTGGACCACTAATTGGAAGGCCAAAGTCATCAAGCAAGAAGTCATGAAGACTTGAAGACATGAAGAAATTAATATTGAAGACCATTTCTTAAATGTAATTGATCCAAACCTAGATTAGGTTTTTAGAGGCATAATTAAAATAATCTCACACACCCTAAATAAACAAGTGATTGTATTTGTGGAGTTCCAACACCTTGGAACCCTCATAGCAATCCCATCTTGGTTGAGAACTGGAAGCCCAAAAACAGAATTGAAAATCTGCTCTGCATAGGCTTCTCGGAACTCCGAGAGTTTTTCTCGGAACTCCGAGAATTCTCGGAACTCCGAGAATTATTCTCGGAACTCCGAGAAATGGTCCAGTAGACTTTTTCCAATTTCTGTGAGGCTTCTCGGAACTCTGAGATTTTTTCTCGGAACTCCGAGAATTATTCTCGGAACTCCGAGAACACTCCAACGGTCTGAAAAAGAGCCGTTTGGAATTTTGCTGGAATTACCGTAATGCCACTGAACGGTCATATTTTGTTTTTCCTATAAATATGGGTGTTCTAAACATACAAACTATCAATCCTAACACTCTTAAACTTCATTTGAATACCCAAGAGTGAATCAAGCTTCAATTGTGCCTCTCATCACCAACTCTAGGATTTGGATCATAGGCTCTCAATTGTACATCTTTTGTAACCCTTGTGAAGGGATTTTTTAGTTCTTTCTTTCATCTTTCAAGATTTGTATTCGGGCGAGTATTCGGAGAAGCGGAGCCCTTTTTTTCTCCGTGGTGAGGATTGCCACCAAGGTTAAAGCAATTGTAATTGGCACCGATCTTCGCCAAGGTTAAGAAGATCATATAGTGAAGCCATCAACGGGTTTGGTTGGTGGAGTGGAGTAGGCCTCGGGTTTGAGGACCGAACCACTTTAAATCTCGGGTGCACTCTTTCTATCTCTTTGCTCTTTCATTTGCATTGCACCATTAGATTTAACTTGTATGCTTAAAATATTGTTTTTGATCTCTTAATCGGTTTAAGTTTTTAAAATTGGTAAATTCTAGTTTTCTTAAACAACCGTATTCTCCCTCCTCATAGTTGCCATTTCTATTATAACTTGGGACCCCCTATATCGGATTTTCAGAGGGGTTAGGATGATCCTATGGAGCTGATTTTTGGTACACCCCCCATCTATGTAAGGGACTTTCAAATGACTGGTTTGGATCATCCTAACAAAGTGGGCCCCCATGTGATTGGGATATGAGGAAACTGTTGGTGAGCTTAAGCTCACCAAACTTATGGTGAGCTAGCTTGCCCAATCACATGGGTCCCACATTTTGGGGAGTGATCCAAACCATTCATTTGCAAGGCCTTATCATAGATAGGGGGTGTACCAAAAATCAGCTCCATAGGATCATCCTAACCCCTCCATTTGTGGAGGACAAAAATGGGGCAGATTTGTGTCTGTCCATTTTTGTCCTCCACAAATGGAGGGGTTAGGATGATCCTATGGAGCTGATTTTTGGTACACCCCCCATCTATGTAAGGGACTTTCAAATGAATGGTTTGGATCATCCTAACAAAGTGGGCCCCCATGTGATTGGGATATGAGGAAACTGTTGGTGAGCTTAAGCTCACCAAACTTATGGTGAGCTAGCTTGCCCAATCACATGGGTCCCACATTTTGGGGAGTGATCCAAACCATTCATTTGCAAGGCCTTATCATAGATAGGGGGTGTACCAAAAATCAGCTCCATAGGATCATCCTAACCCCTCCATTTGTGGAGGACAAAAATGGGGCAGATTTGTATATATATATATATATATATATATATATATATATATATATATATATATATGTGTGTGTGTGTGTGTGCGCGTGTGTGAGTGTGTGTGTGTGTGTGTGCGTGTGAGTATGTGTGCGTGTGAGTGTGTATGTTATAATATATATATATATATATATATATATATATATATATATATATATATGAGAAAACGGTTCCTACACATGTGTAGAGAGTTCTCTACACAGTAGCTTAAAATACAGTGGGGGCCCACATTGTTTGGGTGATCCAAGCCATCCATTTTAAAGGCCCTCACATAGATAGGGTGTCTACAAAAAATCAGATCCATAGGATCATCCCAACCCTACGATTTGTGGAGGTAAAATGGATGTCTTTAAATCTTCACAAATTAGTCCATTTTTTGCCTCCACAGTTCGAATGGTTAGGATGATCCAATGGATTTGATTTTTTGTGGACACCCTATCTATGTGAGGGCCTTAAAAATGAATGGTTTGGATCACCCAAATAATGTGGCCCCACTCTATTTTATGCTAGTGTGTAGATAACTTATCTACACATGTGTGTAGGAACCGTTTTCTCTCTCTCTCTCTCTCTCTCTCTCTCTCTCTCTATATATATATATATATATATATATATATATATATATATATATATATATACTAGTAAAAAACCCCGTACGATGCACGGGCCGACAAAGAACTGTACGGACCACATCATAGGTTGATCCAAAACGTTCATGTGATGGAACACAACAAAAATAGTTTGTGCCCCAAAAATCATTTCCATAGGCTGATCCTAGCCTTCCAATCTATAGAGGTTTCCATAATATGTTGTTCCTCTTAAATCGGATGGTTAAGATCACCCTATAGATTTTTTATTAAGAAAGCATAAAGGCGGGGGTAGGATTGAAATTATGTGGCCTTAATGGGTGCCTTTGTTAAAAAGCATAAAGGAGGGGGTAGGACATCATAGGTTGATCCAAACCGTCCATGTGATGGAAGACAACATAAATAGGTTGTGCTAAAAAACCCATTTCCATAGGCTGATCCTAGCCCTCCAATCTATAGAGGTTTCCATAATATGTTGTTCCTCTTAAATCGGATGGCTAAGATCACGCTATAGATTTTTTATTAAAAAAGCATAGAGGAGGTGGGTACGATTGAAATTATGTGGCTTTAATGGGTGCCTTTGTTAAAAAGTATAAAGGGGGGGGTATGATTGAAAATATGTGGGTTGAATGGGTGCCTTTGTTAAAAAAAAAGGTAAAAAAAGTGATGTGTAATTCTCATAGAATTTTCAAATAATTAAAAAAATTCATTCATGTTCTCCATTTGATGGAACACAACATCAATAGGTTGTGCCCGTAAAATTGATGGAACAGAACATCAATAGTTCGGATGGTTAAGATCATCTAAAGTATCTTCTCCGTATTTAATCTTTCTTATTTGAACACCCTTGATTCACTTACAAATGCTGCTGAAAACATCCAGAAATTATTATTGGACTCAAATTTACATTTAGGCCCTACTTGTATTGGATCTTGAGTGCCGATTGTGACTCCAAGACTGATTATTTGACTTAAATTTAAACATAAATTTAAGTCCAGCTTGGTGGTCCATTAAGGTAAGCTAAGGCTCTGTTTGTTTGGATTTTGAGAATCAATTGTGAGTCCAAAATTGACTATTGGACTCAAATTTATGTTTAAGCCCTGTTTGGTTTTTTGGACTTTGAGAACTGCATATGAGTCCAAAACATATTATAATTCAAGTCCAATAATCAGTTTTGGACACAATCTGTTCTCAAAATCCACAACAAACAGGGCCTTCATTTTGAGTCCAATAATAAGTTTCAGACTCACAATCGATTATCAAAATCCAAAAAATATTGCCGTTGTAGCTTGAGTACTGATTGTGATGCTAAAGTTATTATTGGACTCAAAATTAAGGCAGTACCAATTGTGAGTCCAAAACTGATTATTGGACTCAAAATTAAGGCCCTGTTTCTTTTTTGTTTTGAAAGAGTTCGATTTCTGATGTTTAAAATGGATGGCATACTAAATAAAACATGCGGCCCTGCAATACCTTTTTATGTTCTCGTGTAGTACATGCTATAATATAAATTTTTTTTACTAACAGTGAAATTCTCGTTACTAAACAAAACAAAACAAAACATGATTTATTTACAAAAAAAGTGCCCCAAAAATCATTTCCATAGGCTGATCCTAGCCCTCCAATCTATAGAGGTTTCCATAATTCCTCTTAAATCGGATGGTTAAGATGACCTTATAGATTTTTTATTAAAAAACCATAAAGGAGGGGGGTAAGATTGAAATTATGTGACTTTAATGAGTGCCTTTGTTAAAAAGCATAAAGGAGGGGGTAGGATCGAAAATATGTGGGTTGAATGGGTGCATTTGTTAAAAAAAGTAAAAAAAAAGTGATGTGTAATTCTCATAGAATTTTCAAAAAATTCAAAAAATTCTCTTCTTTTCTCTTATGCTATATAGTAGTAGATATGTTTACTAGAAACAAGGGCAAGGTAATTCTATAAAGAGAGAAACCTTAGTATCCTGAGACTCAAGGGATCATATTAATCCACTCTCTAGTTTTAGTTTGCCTCACAATGGTTATTGATCGGTAATCATATTCAAGTATACTTAACTATAAGCTAACCAATGTGATTTTTTTGAAGGGTTAGGATGATCCTATGAAGCAGATTTTTTTAGCACACCCTATCTATATGAGGGCCTATCAAATGAATGCTTTGGATCATCCAAACAATGTGCCCCCTATGTTAGTGAGGTCTAGCTCCTATATGCTTATATGAGCTCTAGCTCACAAACATTTTCCCCATATATATATATATATATATATATATATATATATATATATATATATATATATGTTTACTAGAAACAAGGGCAAGGTAATTCTATAAAGAGAGAAACCTTAGTATCCTTAGACTCAAGGGATCATATTAATCCACTCTCTAGTTTAGTTTGCCTCACAATGGTTATTGATCGGTAATCATATTCAGGTATACTTAACTATAAGCTAACCAATGTGATCTTTTGGAAGGGTTAGGATGATCGTATGAAGCAGACTTTTTGAGCACACCCTATCTATATGAGAGCCTATCAAATGAATGCTTTGGATCATCCAAACAATGTGGCCCCCTATGTTAGTGAGGTCTAGCTCCTATATGCTTATATGAGCTCTAGCTCACAAACATTTTCCCCATATATATATATATATATATATATATATATATATATATAGAGAGAGAGAGAGAGAGAGAGAGAGAAAACGGTTCCTACACATATGTGTAGATAAGTTATCTACACACTAGCTTAAAATACAGTGAGGGCCACATTATTTGGGTGATCCAAACCATTCATTTTTAAGGCCCTCACATAGATAGGGTGTCCATAAAAAATCAGATCCATAGGATCATCCTAACCATTCGAACTGTGGAGGCAAAAAATGGACTAATTTGTGAAGGTTTAAAGACATCCATTTTACCTCCACAAATCGTAGGGTTGGGATGATCCTATGGATCTAATTTTTTGTAGACACCCTATCTATGTAAGGGCCTTTAAAATGGATGGCTTGGATCACCCAAACAATGTGGGCCCCCACTGTATTTTAAGCTAGTGTGTAGATAACTTATCTACACTTGTGTGTAGAAAATATTTTCTCACATATATATATATATATATATATATATATGAGAAAACGGTTCCTACACATATGTGTAGAAAGTTCTCTACACACTAGCTTAAAATACAGTTGAGGGCATATTGTTTGGGTGATCCAAACCATCCATTTGATTGGCCTTCACATAGATAGGGTGTCCACAAAAAATCAGCTCCATAGGATCACCCCAACCCTACGATTTGTGGAGGTAAAATGGACGTGTATAAACCTTTAAAAATCTGTCCATTTTTTGCCTCCACGGTTTGAAGGGTTAGGATGATCCTATAAAGCTGATTTTTTGGGCACACCCTATCTATGTGAGGGTCCATCAAATGAATGCTTTGGATCACCCAAACAATGTGGGTCCCCACTGTATTTTAAACTAGTGTGTAGAGACCATTTTCTCTCTCTCTCTCTCTCTCTCTCTCACTATATATATATATATATATATATATATATATATATATATATATATATATATATATATATAGGGAGTTTTTATATGGTGTGAGGCCTTACAACTATACGGTAGGGTGCCACCCTTGATATTTGATCCAACCGCAGCTCACTTTTTGAGAAGCTATTGTTGGATCAAATATCAAGGATGGTACCTCCACCGTACAAAGGCCTTATTGTTGTAAGGCCTTACACCAAATAATTTATCATATATAGGTACTAAAGTTGGCATAGTATTCGTAGTAAATAAACCTAATAAGTTTATTAGTAGTGATGGTTGGTTACATTGGCGTGTAAAATATAGTTTTTTTTTTAAATATCTTAAAAGAATTGACTATAGATTGTTCTATAGTGGGTATTCTATAGCAACAGAAGGACACACAAGTGGCAATTGAAAACTAAGCATACATGAATGAGTGATTGATATGCACTCATGGTATGGGACTTATCTCCTGGCCTCTAACAAGCAAGGATGTATAAGTAATTCTACTATGGCGCCAAAATTTATTGCATTGGCTTCTTCTTGTAAAGAGGTAGTCCGCGGCTAAGGAATTTTGTTAGAAATTTCAGTTTGGCCTAAGCCAATGCCGCTTTTATTTATGTATTGTGATAGTGAGTTCTGAACTATAATGGACCTATAACTAGGGGTGTAAACGAGCCAAGCCGAGCCGAGCTTGGCCCAGCTCGGCTCGGCTCGTTAAACTCAAAAGCTCAGCTCGGGCTCGAACCAGGCTCGAGCTCGGCTCGGCCAGGCTCGCGAGCCTTATCGAGCTTGGCTTATATTAAGGGCAATGATATATTCACACCCCTCATCTTCCCTGAACAGCTATCTAGTGTAATTTGACTACTCTTTTTACACCACGGGGGGTGGTCCAAGTAACAAATGGGGTTCCAAAAAAGAAGTGACATATTTTTCCTCCCCCTTTCACTCCATAGACAACCCTTTTAGTGTATCTATTAATATATAATATATATATTTAAATATATTAAATCCTTAACAAGCCTTAACGAGCCGAGCCGAGCCTGGCCTAGCTCGGGCTCGGCTCGTTAAGGATTCGAGCCGAGCTCGAGCCGACCCTTTACCAAGCCGAGCTCGAGCAAGCTTTCGAGCCCGAGCCAAAATTGACACCCTTATCTATTTGTGATGGTAAGTCCAAACACATAGGAGTTAGGCAAGTTATATAAGGCAGTTACTCACAGATAATGAAGTAACAGTTGATATTGTGAGCTCAAGCCAGAATTTGGCAGAACCTTTGATGAAAGGTCTCTCGAGAGGAATGATTGGTATTTAAAATACCATTAGGGATGGGGCTTAAGCCAATATCAAATAATAACAAATGATGGAATCTCAACTCAACGTTTGAAGAGACATCAAGTCTTGAGTTCAATGAGTCTAAGTACATCATACGGAGTGGTTGCAAGGACTATAATATAAATGATTTACCTTCCCAAGGGAAAGTGCTTGGTACTTGTAATGTGTAAAGGAGGAGGCAGGCGTATGGGCTCTTAATAGGCTTATAAAATGGTGTTGGAGTGCTTAAGTTACATGGGAACTTTTAATAAGTCTACCTATATGAGTGTGAGAGTGGTCCCGTTGTTGGAAGGGTTTTCACCCCAGGCAAAATTGCTACACGCAGCAAAACTAGAAATCACGTAGAATAAAGATTTTCTTCGATGTTGCCCATTAACCCAAGATCCTAGAGAACTATATGATCTTATGGTGACATAATAAACATACAAAGATCAGTAACATTACCATGAGAATTCGAAGTTACGAATTCTTCTGCTTGATCTACTCCTCAAATGTCTGCAATCATTCTGAACGCCGCAGATCCACAAGTTGAATCGATGGATTCTGGTTCTTTGTACTTGTTGGAGATGGAATAACCATTTTTCCGGTAAGCAACCGATCCAAATCAGTCCTTTAAATTAAAAGGAACAACTTTCCTTTAGAAGCATGTATGTAGTTCTATCAAATAAAACTAGAAATTCTAGACAGAGGGAGAGAGTGTAGAGAGAGAAGTTAGAGAGAGACTAGAAGAGAGAGAAAGTGAATTCGAATTTTCTCAGAGGATGGTTGGACGCATTTCTAAGGGGAGGGAGAGAACATGTAAAATTCGTCCAGCCATGTGTGTTTAAATGGAATTTTGAATTTGGATTAAAGTTGGATTAGGTTCCCTACAATTTATGTTGTTAATTTTATCATATGTTGAGTTTCTCATGAAATAGGATTACAAGGACCAATAGTATGCTCTTGTTTGAAGGTAGATCATCTTTTCCTAACTTTTAGGAGATGTTTTCTCCTAAAATATCTCTTAAAAGCTAGATCCTAAATTGTTGGAAACAAATCCCTACTTTTTAGCCTATTATTTACCAATTCGTACAAAATAGGAAAACACTTTTCCACAAATGCCAAGACTACCCCTAAAGTTAACACATTATTTTAAATTCCCCAAGGAGGGGAAATTCAAAACGAATTGGGAGTGTGTAAGTGGTTTGCCAAAGGGAGCACCCGATGGCCGAATTCTCCAAGATAATTACCCCCATGTAATCTCAACTGTATACAGGATAATTCACTCCCCTTATGTAATGTCAACTGTATGAAGGACAATCAACGCCCCTTCTGTATAACTCTCACTAATTAATATATTAAATATATGTTAAATCCCATCCAATGGGAATAGAAAAGGCTCCAATGGATTTCGAAAATCCATTTAAACATTTCCAATGTTTCTTCTCCATCGGATCAAATTCGTAAGTGCTTATAGATAAAATGTGGGGCCCTCATTCATAAGAATGTACTCGGGTCATTCTAGTTATGAGCGGAATCATTGCAGGGATCCAACGATCGATCTTACAGAACCTAATAAGGTTATGGAGTTTTTCTCTGATGCGGGGCCGGAGGCCTTTGATCCACTCAAGAAATTGCATAACAAAAATAAGTCCCTCTCGCTTTCGATCATAATGGGTGTCATCATATTGACACTTACATTGTCCGCATAAAGTGAACCAACAATTATTATAATCATGAAAATGAATGCTTCTATAAATATAGATACACCCAATACATCGAAACTCATTGCCCATGGATAAAGAAAGACTGTTTCAACATCAAAAACAACAAATCAGTTATTCGGGTAGCAAGCGGATCAAGAATTCCACTTTCTGGGAAACTAGAAAAGATCACAACAAATCTTTAAGATTACGGTTAGCGGTGAAATTGAATCTTCGACTTTGGAGATAGAGACAGTTAGCAAGTTTAGGTTCTTAGATTTTCTTTCTTTTTAGCCTTTCCGCTCGCATGCTCTGTAACTGAAGTCGGAACTCTTTTCCTTTAAAGCGAGAAGTACTCAAGGTCAAGTGTTTGCAAAACTATTAAAACTTCTTAATGTTTTAAAACCTTTTCGATAAACCTTTTATCAAATCCACCTGGCCAGGTATTTTAATAGGCCTACTGCTCTGACTGGAATTGTAGAAGCCTTCCTTAGAGTTTAGGGCAGAGAATTTCGCGTTGGGTATGCCGATTGATCTCATGGGTTTGTCCTAAAATCCAGTACTGTCCGAATGTCGCTCTAAACAAGAACCACTATAAGATAGACCAAAACCCTATAATGGGCCCACAGACCAATATGACCCCTCAGGTCAAAGGACATGTAAAGGGTCTTGTCTGGTAGAACAACCTTATAATCTCTTGTCCACAGGTTGTTCAAATGTGATCATGTTCAGTGTGCGATCCAATCGTCTCACCCACTCTTCTTGCTTAGGGTCCACTACCTAGTTGACCGAGATAAGTCATCTCACGACACATGGATGCAGGGAAGGATGGTGTTGGTTGTATACGGGAAGAAATGTCCACTCTCAGGCCCAACCAGGAACAATTAAGGTCTGCAAAGAATCAGAATGCCATATCTACTTGCTCCCTTGGATCTGCGAATCCTTGAGCATGGCATTCCTACTTTTCTACCTAAGGACGAATATCCTTCATAAAGTAAGCACATCACACACATTCTTTTGAATAATATCCATAATATCATGAAATGAAACTTTATTGATACTTTAATTGAAAGGAAATGAAAGTAGGTTAGGCAACCCAAGAGGGGGGGGAATTTGATTTAATTAAAATTTTGAAGGTTGTTATGTATAATAGCCTAGAAATTGAAAGCTCAACTAATCCTTGTTAATATAGATTCACAATAAGTATAAAGGAAAGCAGATACCAATCACCAAATGAAGGGGTTGGATGAAGAGGGAATGCAGACACCGATTTAGAGTGGTTCAACCTTAGCGCATACTAAGGTCTACGTGTTAGAGTAGGTGCCCTAAAACCAAGTATATTCTGCATGTTGATCAATAAAAGTTTCTATTTTCATGACATTTATGGGTACTAAAAATTAAATATGTGTGATATGTTACTTGTTATTGCCACTTATTTGTCCTTAGGTAGCAAAGTAGGAAACCCATGCTCATGGATTCACATATCCTAGGGAGCAAGGAGATATGGGATTCTGGCTCTTCGCAAACCTTAGTAGTTCCTATTTGGGGTTGAGGTTGGACACCACATCACACAACTAACATCTATCTTGCCTACATGCACGAGATGTGGAGTGACTTATCTCAATCACTTGGGTAGTGGACCCTAAGCAAGATAGAATGGGTATGACAATGGGATTGCGTACTGAACATGATCACATTAAAATAGCTTGTGAACAGGAGACAATTGAGCTATTCTACCAGACAAGACCCTTTACATGTCCTTTGACCTGAGGGGTCATATTAGTATGTTGGCGAGTCTCTCATTTTTTGTCTATCTAACTGTGGTTCTTATTTGAGTCACCAAAGGGTAGTACTAGAGTGTTGGACAAACCTTCGAGGTCAATAGTGATGCGCGACATAAAATTCTCCTACTAATTAATAGGATAACATCTACCGTTTTGGTCAGAGCAGTAGGCCTAGAAAAATACCTGGCCAGGTGGATTTGATAAAATGTTTATCAAAAGAATTTCACAAAATAAGTTTTCTTTTGAAATGGTTTTAGCAAATGCTTTTACAGGCCGACACTGCTTGACTAAAAGGTATACCATGAGTGAGCCCAGGGGGTAGTTAATGTTCACTCCCCGTAGGACTCAACTCGGTAGATGTGGACTTGGAGAAAGGACTTACACATTTGATGTGATTAGGGGTATGATGATTTGATGATTATCTTCAGGGTTACATCTCGATGGAGGCCACTGACTCAATGCGATTGTAGCATTTAGCTACGGAGCAATAATCGCAGTGGGGCCCACTTGTGGGTTCTGCAGGATCTACCGTTAAATCCCTGTAACGATCCCACTCACTACTCGATTGACCTATTATAATCTATTGGATAGAAGTCCCGCATTTATGTAGTTGCTCACATGAACTAGTTTCATGGCATTGGATGCATTGAAAGGATATACACAATGAATATAGTGTATATGCACTATGGGATACATTAGGAATACCAAAATGGTTAAGTATTAACCATAAGGGTATTTTGGGAATAACTTAAATTATAATTGGAGCCTTAATCCTATTGGATAGGATTGGATTGCATTAATTTGATTAGGAATTAAATAAAAATGCAATGGGAATTTGAATTGGATAAGTGGAAGCACAAGGGACGAATTTGGGTGGGACCCATGTCCACACTCCCCATGTGGTGTGTCATTATCAATTTGAATTTCAAATAATATTTGAAATATTATTGCTTGATTTGTTTTGACAAATTAAAGCAACACATGTAATGAAAATGGAATGAAAGAAAGAAGGAAACTTTGAACTAAAATAAAATTGGAAACAAGGGAACCACATGAGGCAACCCAAGGTCGCTTGGGAAGGCATGCCCACCTTGGGCGCCCCATGTGGGTTTCCAATTGGGTGTATCTTGTTTCCCAATTGGTGCTTCCAATTTTGACTAGTTTCCTTAGTTTTTTTAATTTCTCTAGAAACTTTGGATTGTGCAAAAGGCAATTGAAAAACTCTATAAATATAAGACAAAGTACTCGAGTTTTTTAGAGCTCTCCCATAATTCCATGTGCTGAAAATTTGTAGAGACACACCAAAGTCTTTCTCTTGTTCTTCTCTCTCAATTCCATCAACTAGTTGTCTTTACAAGGTTAAAGACAATATCCAACCAAGCTCCATTGTTCAAAATAATTTTTCTCATATTATAATCTGATTTAGATAAGATTATAAAGTGAACAAACAGTTGTACACAAGTTCCTTTGTGCAACAAAAGGAATCTATCGATTCAACTTGCGGTTTCGCGTCGATTAGATCATCGGCGAATTTTTGAGGAGTAGATCAAGCAGACGAGTTCTTCTCTACAGTAACTAGAGGTATTTGATTTATATTTGTGTTTATTAAATCACAATAAAATCAATTAGTCTTTAGGAATCCTGGGTTAGAGAAAAAATTTTGTTCTACACAGTTTATTCTTCCACTACGTGTAGCGATTTTGGTCGGGATTTTTTCAACCCTTCCAACACTGTGTCCACTTGCCAAGACTCCATGACTATTTCACTATGTGATCCACCTTTCTTACCGAGCCGGATCAAGCAACCCTCTTACAAGATGATTCAGCTCTCTTAATGGGTCGAATCAGATACCCTCAACAATGATTTGATTCTCCTTTCTTAACAGACCGAATCGAGGACCCTCTTTTACAATGTAGATGAAGAAAGAAGATGAAAGCACTCAAAGCCTCTTGAATAGGCAAATAGTACAATGAAGAAACTCACTACAATCTCTCTTAATAGATGTGAAAGTAAAGCTTGAACCTCTCAATTGTATTTCTCAAAGTCAAGGCATGAAGAGGGTTTGAAGAGAGATGTTTTTCCCAAAATTGATAGAACAAAATTTTTGCAAGTTGGAACATCATCATCAATTTGAAAAACACTATTCATTTGTATATATAGAGTTCCAAGAAGAAATGATCGTTTGATGACAATATGGTAAAAACTAGGTCATTTAAAAAGTGTCTGATTAATAACCAACGGCTCTAATTCAGACCATTGCCAGTCGGCTAGCCAACAATTTCTGCTAGCAATTTATAAAAAAGCCTCTCTTATCACTCCAGTCGACTGGAGGGTCAACTCGACTGCTCCAAAGAAGTTTTCAATGTGAATTTTAGGACCAAATTCTATTTTAAACAGTTTAAACAGTTGTGTGCTTTTTTCAATCGACTGCCAATTCCAGTCGACTGCTCCAATATACATTTCCAGTGTAAATTTGGATCAGTTCTATTTATGCACACTAAGAGTGTGGTCCAGTCGGCTGGGACTACCAAATGACTGCCCACCTCTTTGAAAAAAAATTTATGTTTGAAATCAATTGGAATTTTATCAAACTTAGATCTTGGGTTTCAGAACATCTTTTAGAGTTATTCAAAGAGGTATTTTGGATATGCCATGACAGTGAGGAACACAAGAGAGATAGGGTACAACCTTCTAACACAATGACTTCTCTTAACCTTGTTCTCTTGAGCTAGATCTTCCATTTTGCTCCGATTGATACTTGACTTGCTTGAGACCATTATCAATGAACTCTATCTTGTAGGATCTTTTAAGAAATGATTTTTGAGATTGCTCCTATCAAGTTTGAGTTCCTTTGAGTTGTTTTGTAGTTGGTCTTCAAGCCATGCATAGTGTGATACTTGCAAAGTGTATTACACTATCGTGTTGCAAGCACAACACTTAAGGTAACTTGCTAGTCCTTAAACACTAATCAATTAAAGTTTGTTAGTCATCAAAACATAGGTGAGAAGGTGACAAGCCATAGGAGAACCCTTGGGCTTACAGGAAATACAAAATGCATTGACTTTTAGGGCACTAACTCTAACAGCTACTTCCTATGAGACCAAACTAGTCTCTAGAGAGCTCATGAAACCAAAATATAGCCACAAGGCCAGTACATGTGTCGGCTTCTAGAAATTACCAAAAGAGAAGAATACTTATGTGTAAAATGTATCCAGATGGCTTAATAGAATCGCTAGTTCAAACATATGTCTACTATGCAATTCTGGTCAACTTTGGTAGGTTCTCAGTAAGTGAAGGTTCAAAGCGACAGATACCTTCATTTTGCATAAGAATTATGATTAGATAATCATTTTCTTTGATTTTGAAAATGGTGGGGAATTGTTATTGATTGTCAAAATAAAAGTATCTTTTGAAAATGAATTTTGAAATAATAAAGGTTTTATTTGGGACAGTGGGTATTTTAAAAAGGAGAAGAAAAAGGCTTTTGGGGACTTTTTGAAGCGCTTTGCACTTATTCTAACAACTGGTGCTTGGTCGGATGCTATGGAGAGCGTTGGATCAAGTGGTAGCCGCCGATGACCGAACTGGTACAATTTGGATCGTCGGATCATGACCCGTCGCATACCAAAGGTTACAGTTCGATCGAGTGCGATCCGAGCTGCAAATTGGCGATCGGTCATGATCTAATGGTTATTAGGGAGGACATAGATTTTACATAAACCAAGATAAGGTGCCATGAAAGGGTATGTTTCTACATGAAAAGTCACTAAAATGTCTATAAATAGACCAGAAAGTCACCTTTTGTGTAGAAAAACTGGACTCCTTTGTAGGAATCACATTCTAGTGATTTCTAAAGCCCTCTTCTCCCTCTTAGAGTTTTCTAAATACTCTTTTTAGTGTTGATTTATCTCTGTTATTTGTTTTCGCGAAAACAGAGACTAGTATCTCAAAGACCAGAAAATTCCAAGGGTGTCTCAGGTTTTTTTCTGCTTGTGCATATTGTCAACAAACATCAATAGTCCTTGCCTACTAGGCTTCATTTTATCTTGGAGGCGAATTCATGGTTCCCGTTGCACACTAATTGGTGGGGGCGAATATGACATACCCCAAAATACCCCCATTCGAAAATCAGTCCCTCTCTTTAAGAGAGGGCATTTTCGTCTTTAAGATACCTTAGTTATTAGGGATTCTAATAATTCCCTATAAATAACATTTATTAGTGAACTTTGGGAAACCTAACCCTAAAATTCACATGTTTTCTCAGCCCAAAGATGTCGTGTGTTAGAGGAGGAGATAGGAGAAGCCATCTTGGAGAACTAGAACACAATCTGAGGAAAGAACTATGATCTAGATTAACTTTTTATCAATGAAAACCCTAAGATATGGGTTATGATTTGAGAAAGTTGAACGTTTAGGGTGAATGATTATGTTTAGGATGATCTTTGTGATTGATCTAAGAGTCCTTGCGGTTCGCTACGTTCTTGAATCCCCGACGAACTTAAGATCAATCCGTTTTGCCATAAAGGTTGAGAGTTTTGTGAATTTGACCTAACTCTTGTTTTCTCCCTCATTCGTCATCCAACGAATCTATTGCACCTAAATTGGATTTAATGGAATCCCCTCATCGGAAGGAATCCATTGGATCCAGTCTTGCTTAATTCGGAGGCGAAATGAGGAAAATATGGGTCCCCAAAAACTGTGAAATTTGTTAAAATTCTGTGTTCTCGCCGTCTCGAGTAAAATTCCAAATTGTGGAGGTCGGACGTCCGAACTTAAGTATTTGGACTCCTGAAGGGGGTCTCGGATGCTCAACTCGGGCGTCCGAACAACAAAACCCGAGAGTTGGAAATTTTGCAAAATCTCAGAGACGCCCGAGGAGTTGTCTGAAGGATTGTTAGGATTCCCGAGCATGGGTCGAGCACCCGAACTACCAGAAATATGAATTTTTTTTTTGAACTTTCGATTTTTGTTTTGAGGTACTTCCTCAGACCCCATAGTGATGTTTGTTACACACTTTATCAGGTGAATAGCTCTCCAATTTGGAAAGCATACGAGTTTATTCTGAGGTACGTTGTAACGCACTAATTAGTGTAATTCTTTTCAGGTTCTAGTATTCTTTATAAACCTTGAGAGCCTTAAGGACTCCACTTATTGAATTACTCTTGCTCTAATTAGTTGACGCAACTTTGTTGATTGGAATTTGATTATCGAACAGGAGTCCCCAACCAATAGATAAAGAGCCCCAAAATCATGAAGAACAAGCTAAGAATTTGAACCCTGGAGAACCAATTGCAGCATAAGATGGACCATAGTTAGCAAAACTTGATCCGGCAAAAAAACAAGAAGGCAAAATTTTGAGTTTAATACGGCACTGGTTCAAAAAAACATAGTAAAAAAATGGAAACATGAGAAAATGAGTTTAGAATTTAGTCATTTGCAAAAATATGGTGGGGGTAAAATTGGAAAGTTGGCCAAAAAAAGTGTTTAAAATGTTTAAAACGCATTTTAAACGTGTTTAAAACGTTTGCCTCAAAAAATGAAGTTTTATTCGTTGTAAAAGTTTTAAACGGAGTTTTAAACGGCACACTAACAAAACCCATTTTTTCCAAAAAATTCATTCAAAACCGAGTTTTGCTAACTATGGGATGGACTAGTAGTAGTTCCTCAGCCATTGGCACCTCAAAATGATATTGAACAAGAACGGGTTGCGATGAGAAACTTTATAAGGGCCTTTGTTGGTATGGGAAACCAACAACGGCAACAACAACCTGTGCAAGAACCTCAGAATGTGGGACGTCCCCACCAGGTATTTAGTATTTCGGTGTTTATGAGATTGGCACGCAAAATCTTTAAGGATGTTACCACGGCTGATGATACTGTTAGAAAAGTTAGAAAAATCCTGAGCAAAATTGCTACACGTAGCAGAAAATTAAACCGTGTAGAACAAAGATTTTGCTCTAACCCAGGATTCCTAGGGACTAATTAATTTTATAGTGATTTAATAAACATAGATATAAATACCTTATTTTGCTGATGAGAAGAAAAATGTCTGCGTGATCTACTCCTCAAAAATCCACCAACGATCTAACCTATGCGAAACCGCAAGTTGAATCGATGGATTCCTTTCGTTGCACAAAGGATCTTGTAAACAATTCTTTGTTTACTTTAGAATCTGATCTAAATCAAATTATAATATGAAACTATATATTTAGATCAATGGAGCTTGGTTGGATGTTTGTCTTGGACTTAGAAAAGACAAAACTAGTTGATGGAATTGAAGAAAGGACTTTGGGGTGTCCTCCACCAATTTTCAGCACATGGAATTATGGAAGAGCGGTTGAAAACTCCAACAATATGTCTTATATTTATAGAGTTCTAAATTTTCATATGCACAATCCGAAGTTTCTAGAGAATTCTTAAAAACAATGGAAATTAGCCACAATTGGAAGCTCCAATTTGGAAACAAGTTAGCTTGCTTTTTCAACATAGAAACCACACAATCTGGGAATGTTTTTAAAAATTCTTGGACTTTTCGAAAGCCCTAAATTGGGGTTTTTTCAAAGTAAAAAACATGGTTTCTTTGTTGGATAAAAACAATCCCAAAAATATCTCCTAAACTCTTTTCTTTTTCTATCTTCCCGCTATAATGTTGTAGGTAAAATTTCAACCTCACTTTTGGACAAGTAAATGACCGAATTAGAAAAATCATACAATACAAAGTTGTAAATCTTTCAAATATCTTCGAAACGAGTACTTACACATTAATTTTGGCCATGAGATGAGTAAGTTATGCCAGTTTTAGTAAAACCAGTCTATAAGCAAAACTTATAATTGTTTATTTAATTTTTTAATTAAATAAACATATTTCCTCCCATCCAATGGGATAAAAGCTCCATTCATATTTTTCTATAATTTCGAAAATAACCTTTATGGTTAATACTTAACCATTTTGGTATTCCCAATGTATCCCATAGTGCAAATATACTATATACATTGTGTATATCCTTCCAATGCATCCAATGCCACGAAACTAGTTCGTATATGCAACCAAATAAATGCGGGAACTCTATCTAATAGATTATAATAGGTCAATCGAGTAGTGAGTGGGATCGCAGCAGGGATTTAACGGTAGATCCTACATAACCCATAAATGGGTATTGCTCTGTAGTCAATGCTACAATAGCTTTGAGTCAGTGGACTCCATCGAGACGTAACCCTGAAGATAACCGTCAAATCATCATACCCCTAATCACATCAAATGTGCAAGTCCTTTCTCCAAGTCCACATCTCCCGACTTGAGTCCTCTGGGGGGTGGACATTAATTACCCCTAGGCTCGCTCATGGTATACCTTTCAGTCAAGCAGTGTCGGCCCGCAAATGCATTTGCTAAAACCATTTCAAAACTTATTTTGTTGAAATATTTTGATAAACATTTTATCAAATCCACCCGACCAGGTATTTTTCAAGGCCTATTGCTCTCACCAAAACCATAGATGGTATCCTATTAAATAGGTGGAGAATTCCATGTTGGGCATCACTATTGACCTCGAAGGTTTATCCAACACTCCAGTACTACTCTTTGGTGACTCTAAGAGAATCACGATTAGATAGACCAAAAAGAAGAGACTCACCAACAGACCAATATGACCCCTCAATTCAAAGGACATGTAAAGGGTCCTGTCTTGTAGAATAGCTCAACTGTCTCATATCCATAAGCCATTCTAATGTGATCCTGTTCAGTACGCAATCTCATTGACGTACCCATTCTATCTTGCTTGGGGTCCACTACCCAGGTGATTGAGATAAGTCACTCCACATCTCATGTATGTAGACAAGATAGATGCTAGTTGTATACAGGAGGAGGTGTCCAACCTCAACCCCAACTATGAACTATTAAGGTCTACAAAGAAATGGAATCTCATATCTCCTTGCTCCCTAGGATCTGTGAATCCATGAGCATGGGTTTCCTACTTTGCTACCTAAGAACAAATACATGTCAATAACAAGTATTATATCACACATATTTAATCTTTTGTACCCATTAATTGTCATGAAAAGAAACTTTTATTGATTAACATGCAAAATACACTGGGTTTTAGGGCACATACTCTAACAATCTCCCACTTGCCCTCAAAGCCAGTTATGCATATATCTCAGACCCATCCCCTCAACATGCATGTTAAACACCTTTTGACTAAAGGGTTTGGTAAGAGGGTCCGCCACGTTATCCGCTGAAGCAACCTTTGCAATAGCCGCATCTCCGCTGTCAATGATTTCCCATATCACATGATACTTTCGAAGTACATGCTTGGACTTCTGATGAGACCTCGGTTCCTTTGCTTGAGCAATCGCTCCGTTGTTATCACAATACAATGTAATGGGTCTTTCAACAGAGGGCACGACTCCAAGATCGTCTAATAACTTTCACAGCCATACCGCCTCTTTCGTTGCTTCACTCACAGTGATGTACTCAGCCTCAGTCGTGGAATCTGCCGTAGTGTCTTGCTTGCAACTTCTCCATGACACTGCCCCATTTGCTAAGGTGAACACAAAACCCGATGATGATTTCATGTCCTCAACGTCAGACTGAAAGTTGCGTCGGTAAAACCAGATACGACTAGCTCGTCTGCACCGTAAACTAAACAATAATGTTTAGTTCTCCTAAGATACTTGAAAATATGTTTAACTGCTGTCCAATGCTCTAGGCCTGGGTTCGACTGATATTTACTTACCACACTTACAGAGTGACAAATATCTGGTCTTGTACATAACATAGCATACATAAGACTTCCCACAACCGAAGCGTAGGGAATGTTGTTCATAACCCGCTTATCTGCAGGTGTCCTAGGAGACATCTTCTTGGATAGCTTGATTCCATGCCTGAAAGGAACTAATCCTTTCTTGGAATCCACCATGTTGTCCTTGCCAATATCATATCTATGTAAATTTCTTATGAAAGCCCAAGCTTTCTATTCTTTCGGTCTCTAAACAATTTAAGCACTAGAATATATGAAGCTTCTCCTAGATCTTTCATAGCAAACTTTCTTGAAAGCCATAACTTTGTGCTTGATAACATTCCTACGTCATTCCCAATGAGTAGGATGTCATCCACATAAAGAACCAAGAACGTAACCACGTTCCCACTGACCTTCTTGTAAACACAAGCCTCATCTACGTTTTGAAGAAAGCCAAACTCTTTGACTGCTTGATCAAAACGAAGGTTCCAACTATGAGAAACTTGCTTTAATCCATAAATAGATCTCTACAACTTGCACACATTTTGATTACCCTCTCCAGCAGTCTCAAAACGCTCTGGCTGGACCATGTAATTATCTTCCTGAATGTTTCCATTCAAGAAGGCGGTTTTGACATCCATTTGCCAGATTTTGTAATCATAATGTGCAGAGATAGCTAGTAAAATTCTAATGGACTTTAGCATGGCTACTGATGAGAAGGTTTCTTCATAGTCAATACTAGCCTTTTGACTATAACCCTTCGCCACTAGCCTAGCCTTATAGATCTCCACCTTTCCATCAGGGCCTTTCTTCCTCTTGAAGATCTATTTGCACCCAATGAGTTTAATACCCATAGGTGGATCAACGAGAGTCTAGAGCTTATTGGAATACATAGAGTCCATTTCGAATTTCATGGTGTCCATCCAATTTCTAACATCGTCTCTTTGTAGTTAAGGGGATCTGTATCTTCTGTGCTTGCTTCACCCAAGTAGACAAGTCTATCTGGTTTTCTGACCTCCCTACTACTACTTGGAATATTCTCAACATTACTTACGTTTTCTAAGGCTTTAATTAAATACAAGCCATGACTCATTGTACCTTCCACAATCAAGGAATTTCTCTTTTTAATGAAAACAGAACTTTTATTAAAACTAGTAAAATATCCATAATCAAATAACTTTAAAACTGAAATTAAATTCCTTCTTATTGAAGGTACATAGAGACACTACTTTAATATTAGATAACCGCTTGAAAATGTCAAAACATAATCTCCAACAGCTTGGACCGCAACTGTTGCTTCAGTTCCAACCTGTAGGGTGAGCTCACCCTCAGCAACCTTTTGATTTTTCTGAACCCCTGCAAAACATTGCAGACGTGTGAGTTGCACCTGTGTCAACACACCAGGAAAATACAAGACCAATCATATTGGTTTCAGCAACAAGCACTTGCAACATGCCTGAGGTAAGCTTGTTGCCCTGTGTTAGCCCAAGGTTCCCCATGGGTTCAACTAATCACCTTTACCTTGTTGTTTTGATGCTAGCAAACTCAAATTGATTAGTCTTTATGGACTAATGTGTTGCTTTGTCGTGTTGTGCCTTAGATAGGAACCTTACAGGTCATATCGTCATTACACAACACAACACATAGCTTGCGGCTCAACATGCACAGTGAACCAATCGAGCGTGTACATACATTAGAGACATCGTCCTTGGAAGATGATTCAAGTCAAGAGCTCAAGATGAAGATCCCACAAGCATGCCTAGCAAGTGCCAGTAGAAGCTTGGAGTTGAACAAGCATTGGTGACACCTCATGTACCACTTAACATGATTTGAAGTATGGAGGATGTCACAAGAGTCAAATCAAGTCGAAGAGTTCACTCGCATGTTCAAGATGTCCAAGAAAGTGCGGAGGAGCCAAGCAATCCAAGAAGACTCAAGGTTTTATCTTTTTAGATTATATTTGGAGTCCTCTTGTTTTATATGTATTTGCACTTTCAAAGGTTTTCAAAATGGTTTCTTAAAAGAAATTTGATATCTTTAAAAACCATCCACACTCCCCAAAATATCTTCAAAAACCTTGGACAAAAGCCCAAAGACCATGGCCCAAGTCCCTGAAATTTTTTATATTTAAACTTGAATTTTCAAACAGGGCTGGTCGACAGGGGTTCCCGGTGCGACCGCGGAAAGGTTGCTAGAATCCCAGCAATTACCTTTCAAAAGCAGGCCATCAACCGAGGCGTAGAGGTTGACTGCGGATGTGTTTCTGTCGATCATAAACAAATCCATCATGGTCGGGCCGGTCGACCACCATAGGGTTGGGCGACCGTGGATGGGATCTGAACAAAAATAAAAAGGTCCAGGTTGCTCTCGGCAGGCGACCGCTATAGGCTCGGTCGACCACGGCGGTAAGAATTTCAAGATAAAAAAGAAAGCACCTGATAGGGCGGGCGGCTGCGACACCTTGGTCGACCGCTACGGTATCGAAAACTAGCCGTTGGGGCTTGACTTTTTCAACCCAGTTTTTACAGTTTTACCCCCAAACAGTCATATTTTCAAATGTGCTATTCATACCCTATCCTAGACCAACTAAATAACCTTTTGTAAAATTATTTCACATCTTTTAGAGCTTAAGCTTGAAAATCCAAGGTTGTTTCAAAAATCCTCTTCTATGCTTTGATTTGTGTTTTTACATTCAACAAGAGGCACTCCTTAGGGCTTTTATTTGTTATCATTTGCAGTGATTGGTGAGCTATTCCTTGTGTTATTTGCCTATTTAGAGGCTTGAGAGAGCTTAAACTTCTTCCATTATTCATTGTACTCGCGAAGATGAGCTTTTCCCTTTGAAGCAGTTTGCGAAGAGGGATCACTACCTTGTACGCGATTTGCGAAGATGAGTGATTTCCTTTTAGGCGGTTTGCTGAGAGGAGTGATTTCCTTGGAGGCAGTTTTGCAAAGAGGGATTGTTCTATGGAGGCGGTTTGTATAAAAGGGGGTTTGTCCCTTGAAGGAGTTGATTGTAAAGCCCGACGATTCGGCATACGGAATCTCAAATGGTGAAAGAAAATTCCAAGGAAAGACCAAGTACTTGGGTAGTGGAGTAAGTCCATTTGTGACCAAACCACTATACATGATCGCGTTGTCTCCTATCTTCTTCCTCCTTATTGTGGTGATTGGTAATGTCTAACCTTTCTTTATGTTTATAATTATTTGAACAAGGGTTAGATTTAGACTTGTGTTGATTTCAAAATCATAATTGAACTTGTAATTGTTAATTGTTAAAATTGGTTTTAACATTACACTTAATTAGGGCAAATATTTTAAAAACCCAATCCACCTCCCCTCTTGTGTTGCCTATTGGTATTTCACCCTGTCTTGGTAGCTAGATAGCTCCTACAGTTCCGCTTCCAATGTCGAGTCTTTCCACAATGGAAGTAACCGTCGTTGCCTTTGGTTGACTTCTTTTGAAAGTTCTTCTTGTCACTTACCACTAACATATTCTTCTTAGAGCCTTGGCCTTTTATTCTTCCTTTTCCTTTACCTTTCGGCTTAGGTGGTGAGGGTACATTACCCTCAGCTAGGAAGGCATTTTTCGTATTTTCGTCTAGGATCTTAACTGATGGGTTAAATGAAGCCAGCCATGGTATCTATGCACAAAGGAAAGATGCATAATTAGCAAAACTATCATTTTAGTTAATTTCATGACATATCCATAGGATCTGGGATTTTGATCTACGATGGAACCACCCATTGCACATCTCATTCACGAGCCCCTCAACCTCGTGAATCAAGATAAATGTATAATTTCTCCAATGGGCATCGGAAACTTATTCAACAACTTTGAATAATCGGATTCATCTAACCCTATGAGATCCAATTTATGTTCGGCCTCCAAGCATTGCAATATGTATATCCTTTGACGGTCAATACCCTTTGCTTGGTTAAGTTATACCCACAGCCTGGGAAAACTATACAAATCTACAATGGCTTCTGCTTTGGCATGTGACCAATGTATCATGCATATTCTCTTTATCCTAGTAGGAACTTAACAATTACTCTAGTCAAGAAACAGGATCGGCTTCTGCTTTGGCATTTGACTCTCCTATTTCCTAGACTAGCTAACGGTTAGATGGCTATGGAAGGCCACGAGGTCTTGTCCTTTCAACTTGACACCGTTTATTAACTTAATATTATTAAGAGAGTTATTTAATGTGGGTGTAATAATTATCTTTATGCAACTATTCCATGAATATAAAATATACATAGCAAACTAAACCATGCAATCCATCACATGAAAAGCAAACAAACAAATCATGAAAATAATCACACACCATCCATGAAAAACCCAATTCGACATCTTGGATCATAGGGATTCTCCCACTAACCGTATTTGAATAAGGGAATCCCTATAACACCATCTTGCCAAATTGAGGGTGAATTATGGGCAAATTTGTGTAATGGCACAACGGAAACTTCGCTGGCCTCAAAGCGAATTCCCAAATGAGTGTAATCAGATTTGCCTCATTATATGAAGCACAATAACATCAGCAAGTGTGTTCCTCTTTGCTTGGATCGAATCCGCCTTCATCTGCCAGTCATTCTGGAGCATTGCCATTTCGCAGTATCCACGATCCATCGATTGACCACCAAGAGAATGATCTCATCTTCAAATGGTCTTGGACAAACAAATATAAACTACACTAGTTTCCTACACTAGCCTAGGTAATCTATACATCATTATAAATCTCCATGGGAAACCAGTCGTTCGCCCAACTGCCCAGAGGGAGTAATTTAAAACTGAAATAATTAAATTACATTGCGGACTTTAAATATTACAAACCATGAAATAAATCATCATATTAGAACATCCACATAAAAATCATGCATCTCATGCATGAAGTGAGGTCCATTCTTCTTTTTACCCATCTTTCACCAATAACGATCAATTCGCACAAATACTGGGTTAATTCAATTTTTATTAACACACAACCATTCTGATTTTAATTAGAAACATCCTAAAACACTTTTATATGGTCTAATAAATCAGCGTACAAAATTTTGCGTGAAAACAAGATCGTTTGATTTGTGAAAATTAAAATTGTTCCATACCGGGAACACATACTGGATAGCATGAACTTTCGAGTAACTTTGAGTGGGATATATTTACTCGAATCAAATCGTTTTGGGGTGGAGAAATAAAAACCCAAATTAATTTTCGGAATTAATTTCCTATATTCTAGTAACTTGTACCAAACTTTGAAAAACTACATCCCCTAAACCGCTCATCGGATTTCGATGATTCTTGATGCGTTCGACTCGTATTCGAGTGCACTTTCCAACAATGTAAAGAGACCGTCCATAAATCCACCATTAAGTTCAGTTTTGCTGTTTTCCGATAAACAGTCCTATGTTTATTAAAAACACACAAAGACTAGAAACCTCAGATAACCGGGATAAACGTCTAGACTCACAGCGGATTACCGCATGATCTATCTTTGGTTCGTTAGCCTCCTAATCTATTCCCTAGTTAGCTCTGACACCACTTGTTAGAAAGGTTAGAAAACCTCCGAGCAAAATTGCTACACTTAGCGGAAAATTATACTGTGTAGAATAAATTTTTTGCTCTAACATAGGATTCCTAGGGACTAATTGATTTTATAGTTATTTAAGAACCATAAATATAAATACCTTATTTTGCTGATGAGAAGAAAAATGTCTACGTGATCTACTCCTCGAAAATCCGCCAACGATCTAATCGATGCGAAACCGTAAGTTGAATCGATGGATTCCTTTCGTTGCACAAAGGATCTTGTAAACAACTCTTTGTTTACTTTATAATCTGATCTAAATCACATTATAATATGAAAAATATATATTTAGATCAATGGAGCTTGGTTGGATGTTTGTCTTGGACTTAGAAAAGACAAAGCTAGTTGATTGAATTGAAGAAGAAGAAGAGAGACTTTGGGGTGTCTCTACCAATTTTCAGCAAATGGAATTATGGAAGAGCTGTTGAAAACTCTAGCAATATGTCTTATATTTATAGAGTTCTCAATTTCCATATCCACAATCTAAAGTTTCTAAATAATTCTTAAAAACAATGGAAACTAGCCACAATTGGAAGATCTTTCAAAGTTGTAGATCTTTTTAGAAATTCTTTGACTTTTGGAAAGCCCTAAATTGGGGTTTTTTTCAAGCAAAAAATGTGGTTGCTTTATTGGATAAAAACAATCCCTAAAATATCTCCTACACTCTTTCCTTTTTCTACATTCCCGTTATAATGCTGTAGAAATTTCGATGTCATTTTTGGATAAGTAAATGTCTGAATTAAAGAAAATCATAAACTACAAAGTTGTAGATCTTTCAAATTTCTTCGAAACGAGTACTTAGATATTAATTTTGGCCATGAGATAACTAAGTTATGGCAGTTTTAGTAAAACTAGTCTATAAGCTAAACTTACAATTATTTATTTAATTTTTTAATTAAATAAATATATTTCCTCCATCCAATGGGATAAAAGCTCCATCCGTATTTTCTATAATTCTCAAAATAACCTTTATGGTTAATACTTAACCATTTTGGTATTCCTAATGCATCCCATACTGCAAATACACTATATACATTGTGTATATCCTTCCAATGCATCCAATGCCACAAAACTAGTTCGTATATGCAACCAAATAAATGCGGGACCTCTATCTAATAGATTATAATAGGTCAATCGAGTAGTGAGTGAAATCGTAGCAGGGATTTAACGGTAGATCCTGCAAAATCCATAAATGGGCCCCACTGCAATGATTACTCTGTAGCCAATGTTACAATCGCATTGAGTCAGTGGACTCAATCGAGACGTAACCCTAAAGATAACTATCAAATTAGCATGCCCCTAATCACATCAAATGTGCAAGTCCTTTCGCCAAGTCTACATCTACCGAGTTGAGTCCTATGGGGTGGACATTAATTACCCCTGGGCTCACTCATGATATACCTTTTAGTTAAGCAGTGTCGGTCCGCAAATGCATTTGCTAAAACTATTTCAAAACTTATTTTGTTAAAATCTTTTGATAAACATTTTATCAAATCCGCCTGGCCAGGTATGTTTCTAGGCCTACTGCTCTGACCAAAACCGTAGATGTTATCCTATTAAATAGGTGGAGAATTTCATGTTCGGCATCACTATTGACCTCTAAGGTTTATCCAACACTCCAGTACTACTCTCTGGTGACTCCAAGAGAATCACGATTAGATAGACAAAAAATGAGAGACTCGCCAACAGACCAAAGGACATGTAAGGGTCCTGTCTGGTAGAATAGCTCAACTGTCTCCTATTCACAAGCCATTCTAATGTGATCCTGTTCAGTACACAATCTCATTGTCGTACCCATTCTATCTTGCTTGGGGTCCACTACCTAAATGATTGAGATAAGTCACTCCACATCTCGTGCATGTAGACAAGATAGATGCTAGTTGTATACAGGAGGAGGTGTCCAACCTCAACCCCAACTAGAAACTATTAAGGTCTCAAAGAACCGGAATCCCATATCTCCTTGCTCCTTAGATCTGTGAATCCATGAGCATGGGTTTCCTACTTTGCTACCTAAGGACAAATACGTATCAATAACATGTATTATATCACACATATTTAACCTTTTGTACCCATTAATTGTCATGAAAATAAACTTTTATTGATTGACATGCGAGATACACTGGATTTTAGGGTGCCTACTTTAACAGATGCCGAGCAATGGTTGGAAAGCGCAGAAAAAGCTTTTCGAGCAATGAACAGTAACAGAAATGAGGATAAGGTAAACTATGCGGCCTACATGTTAGAAGCGAGATCCCTTCATTAGTGGAAAGGAGTAGAACGAAAGTATGAAAACAATCCCGCACTCATTACCTGGGCAACTTTTAGGAAGAATTTCTAGCTAAGTTCTTTCCCCGTGGCACGCTGCACAAGATGCATCGAGAATTTGTTTACTTATTGCAAGGTGATATGATGGTCGAAGAATATGGAGCTAAATTTGATAGGTTGGGTCATTTTCCTACCTTGGTGCCAAATGAAGCAGTCAAGAAGGATAAGTGTGAGCATGGTTTGGCGATGGGAGGTTCAGTTTTTGAGGTCCTGATCAACATATTTTTGATCCCACAGCAAAGCCACCTTTGTAACCACGGGCGCTCGCGACAATTCTTCTCCTTGAGTTTTAACATGTCTTAAAGTTTTTACTAAGAGTATTGCTAGGGCTCCATACTTTTATTTTTATTTTTTATGGGCTCCATATTTAGTATACAAGAAGTTGCTAAATATCTTATTCTTATTTCAATATAGGGATGTGTTTGGATTGCTAAAAAAGATTTCAATAAAATCTCTTTCCGATTAGATAAAAATCTGAACATCACCTTTTGGGGCAGGAAACAAACTCGGACATCCCCCCCTTTAATTCCACCCTTGTTATTTTGTACATGATTCTGTTAATTATTTAATCAAACCTCAAAATTGGGCAAAATCCAAATAAGATGCCAATTCCAACGCTTCATTCCGGCAATTCAAACACACCCTCAAGGAGTTATCACTAGATAAGTTAATAGATTGCCTCCTTAACTTGATGGTGGCTCTCCAAATTAACGGCCTCAATGACCACACATCATGCCACATGGACGTTCGGTGCCCGTGAATCCAAATCATAGAAGGGGTCCCTATATGGTTGCAACTTTTAGGTTGGACTTTACTTGACCCGCATTGATTTGAAAGGATATACCCTAGGTTGGGTTCAGAAATCATGGGTCTTGAGTTGGGTACATTTTTAGGTTGAAAAACTCGACCCAATCTCAGGTCGGGCCAAGTTCAATGAAAAAACTCAAAATTTGAAAAACTCAACCCAAACTTTTGGAATGAAATTAGATTCATCCTTATGCATTACTCATGCTAGTACATTATAAATAGATGGGTAGAAATCTGCACCCTGATAGAAAACACAGACATGTCAATATGTATAAAACATAAATAAAGATGAGATGAAACTCATGATGATCATTTTGGCATTTCAAGTCATGATAAACATAGTTTTGAGCGCACAACAAAGCTAGCGTTTGCAGCCACGAGCACTCACAATAATTTCCTCTTTTTAAGTGTTAACATGACCATGAAAGATTTTACTAAGAGTTCTTCTAGGGCTCCATATTGACTATTAAAGAAGTTGCTCCCGAAGGAAAATTCCCCGTCCCCGCTTCGAGGATGGCGGGGGAATCCCCGTCCCCGTCCTGCGGGGAATATCTAATCCCCATCCCCGTCCGCGCACAAAAATCCTCACATCCAAAAAACTTTTTGATGCCCATAAAAAAGAAAAAGGCAAACCGTGTTTGTGCACTTATCAAAATCTGGTAGTGCCAATATCACTAGCCTAAAAGAAATATTTACTGTTAACAAAAAAAATACTAAAATAAGAGGATATTGATAATGGCTTGCATATTAAAACGGGACGGACCCATCCCCATCCCCGCCCCGTCCCCGTTTTGGGAAATTTTTTAAGTTCACAGCCCCGCCCTGCCCCCGATCACAGTCGGGGATTCCCACTCCAGTGCGGGGCGGGGCGAATCCCCGTTTCCACAGGTGAAATTGCCAGCCCTACATTTAAGGGATAGACATGCAAATAAATAAATGATAAGATTTAAGAAGATAATCCCAATCTAAAGCTAATTGCCTGATTTAGACTATCTACTTAATTTGGCTCAATCAATCCAACAATCAAATCTTGCATGATTTGATCTTATTTCTTATTTTAATATAAGGATAGCCCTTGTGCTGTGTTTGGATTGCTAAAATCATGAATCAGATCTGATCTTATTCTTATTTTAATATAGGTCCCTTGGGCTATGATTGGATTGCTAAAATCATGAATCAGAATCAGCATTGTTTTCTAATTGCCCTAGAAATAAAATAGAAAAAATTAAAATAACAAATTTATTTAAAAAATTTCAATAAAATTTTATTCCGATTAGATCAAATCAGAACACCACCTTTTGGGTCCAGGAAAGAAATTCCGACATCCCCCCTTTAATTCCACCCTTGTTATGTTTGTCCAGGATTCTGCTCCTTTTTTTAATCAAACCTCAAAATTGGGCAAAATAAGAATAAGATGTCAATTCCAATGCTTCATTATGACAATCCGAACATACATAGTCGGAATCGAGCATCGGTATCACATTCTAATCCAAATCCAATTCCCCTAGTAAACAGGTAACGATTCCATTTTTACCGTTTGGGTAAGCACAGGAATTTATCTAGGGCATCAATCCTGATTTCAATTTTAGCGTTTAGCACCGTCTAGACCAAAGTCGAAATGGAATCAAATTTTCAATCAATACTAGTTGCAGACCCGTGCATCATGCTTTAAAACTGTTTTAAAAATAACGATGAAAACCATGAGGATAAATGTTAACAAACCTATAAAAATAAAAGAAAGAAAAACTAAATGTACAAACAAATTAGTAATTAAAAAACAAAAGAAAGAAGAGATAGAATTATCAATTCCTTAATTCTGAAGTAACACTACCAATTAAAGAATGAAATCGATAAGATTATACACGCAACCATAAAAAATATACCAAACCCTCTTTGGATATAAGTAAAACTGATCATTAGTTTTAATCTATTCGTAAGGACGTATATTCCAATAAAACTGAGAAAATGAACATTGAGTTCATAATTACCTCCATTGGTGCACATGCAGGCCAAATCGTTGATATAGAAATTAAGCTTATATCATTATCGGGGCGATTTCAAAGGCAATATAAAGAGACAGAGCCATTTCAACTGCAATTTCAGAAACCTGGAAATAGACATTCGAAAGTGCCAATCTAAACCGCATAGCATAGCTCATTACCCAATCTAAACCACACACGCAACAAATGGATTGGTAGGCAAAATACCAACCTGTTTTCACATGCAAAAAGCATGCATAGGTAGAAAGAAATAACGCTCCTCTCTGTGGAAAAAGGCCTACAAAATGTTATTTCAAAAATTGCATATACACACTCTTGTTTTAATATGCAGATAGGGTAGTATGGCCTTTTTGAAAGTCAATAACTATATTATTTCTAATGACTTCCTAACATGCGTTAACCTTCCCCATTTGAAGATAAGGATCAATTTTGGTGACATACAAAGAGGACCTTAATCTCCTAGAAGCCGCCCCAAATTCATGGAGCTTGAGGGAGCTGTGGCATGATAATGTATTAGGCTTGAGCCTAAACTCAACCCGTTTACAATCAACTTAATCCAAAATTTACTCCCACAAATAGTAGCAATTAAATAATTTCAAGTTCCCGGCAAATAAAGTTTTGCTCATATTTCAAATATGAACCACTGGTGAGATTATGAACCATTGATTTGTATGGCCAATGTACCCCAACCCAATTGGTGAGATTATGTACCATTCAACATATTAAAGAGATAATTACAACCCCAGTTATCATGGTACAAAGTTTAGAAAAAACAAATAATACAACTAAGCATTCTTCTTAATACAACTCACTTTTTCCGCGGCCCTGCTGAAATTAAAAAAAAATTATGAAAAAAATGAAAAATAATTCGCATGAGAGAGAGGATTCAAATAATACTGCTCACTTGGTAAGCATGCTTCTTGTAAGAAGACAAAACACAAACAGGAGGTGAAATACTTGTTTGGCGGATTGAAGTACGGGCGTTTTTTGTAATTCCCAAATGAATCCTCAAGCAGAGCGAAGGATATTCACAAATCTCCAGTCATGGCTATAGTGGTTGTGAGGGTATTTTGGTCCACTCCCAATTGTCCTTGAATAAAGAACTAAAGCTACATCATCCAGTCATCCAGTTGCTTGCGAAGCAACCAAGAGAAATGGCACCCTTACCATGCAGCCAAAAGTGAGAACGAATATACAGAGCATTGTGCTATTTGTTTTCCGGAGATAAAAGAAAAGGATTCTTCAGGAAAATCCGATCTAAGACAAATTATTTTTCCAATTGACAGTTCAAAACCTGTCAAATCCATGTAAGACCCAAGACCCACTTGAGCATAAAAATATAAATATAATACAACTATCTCAAAATTTTTCAACTAACAAAGATCAATTACATAGAAATCTAGGAACAGTTACCTCTGGCATTCCTAAGCGAGAAGTTGGAAATTAATCTAAACCGTCCAATCATTCAAGTAAATGGCATACCGTAAAAGTCATGCTGAATAGATATCTCTTGGATCAGAAGTAAAATTTGTACACAACAATCTACAAATAGTCTATAGCTTGATGAAACTATAGGAAACCGAACATTCTATAGTATCGATCTGTGAAACAAAATAATATTAAGTAAAAAACCAAAGTCACAAACAACAAAAAAGGAATTTGACCAAAATTGGCCGCTCAGAAACAAATTAAAATAGAAATGAAAATAGAGAAAAAGAAAAAAATAATTGAAGTCGAATTATCTTTCATCTTTTTCTTCACAAATCTCCCTTTCTTAAATCTTTATAGTCTCCTGTATCTGTAGTTCAATACTGTTCCAGAGTTGATGCTGCAAAAAAACCAATTGAGTGAAAAAAAAAACACATAATCCAAAATAAAAAAAATGGTTGAAGAATCGGTAATCTTGAGGAGGATAGGATATGCGAACGTATTCGAGGGAAAGAGAAGCTTTTGAAAGACTCCTGTTGAAAGCCTTCGTGCATCTTTGATGATTAGCTTCTAAGCGAAATCTTGAGAGAGAGACAGGCGGGATTTCATCTTATAAGAATCTAGTTGGTTTAATGCGTGTTGGGCGGCGTATGCGTTTTAGAAACTAATCGTTTGGTCGTGATATCCGTGTAATATTGATTTTATTTTCTGAGCATTTAGAGCAGAATATTTAAAAGCTCTAAATTTAAGGAGATGGCATTATATTTTGTGAGCGTTTTCGTTTTTTCAGTGTAGAGACCTTTCGTTTTGGGAATGAATCCTAAATTAACTGCACAATAAGAGCATTAAATTAAGGCATGAAACGTTATACCTTGGAAACGTGAGAATCGATTGTTTAGGAAAGGTCGTATGGACATGTAGACATATCTGCTGTAGAAGGAAACATGGCAATTTGGAATATCGAAAGCCGGTTTCAACGTATGAGATTAGAGAAAACTTGGAATTAAATTAGACAAATCGGAATAAAGACTTTTGAAAGTAGACAGCGGAAAGAGGGGTTGCCACGTGGCAACACCCCAGCTTAGAGGATTCCGCTTTAGGAAAGAGGGGCTGCCATTGTGAATAGATGCATTAAAAAAAGAAAGGACAGTGAATAGATGCGTTAAAAAAAGAAATGGTTGCATTGTGAATAGATGGGCGTTAAAAAAAGAAAGGGCTGAATGTGGTTTGCAGAGGGGTGCCACGTGGCACACCGCACACCCTCAGCGTACATACAACTTTATATAGATAGTATAGATTACTTGGTTTTTTTTTTTACTAAAATGTAAAATCATATATATTACTAAGACGTGGTTTAGTGTATGTCATTGCAAACTTCTTATAAATCTGCATAATTTTCTCATTATATTTCTACTATATTTTTTGCTAATTTATATTATTACTCTTTATTTTCCTATTAATTTCTTTTTTTCTTATTTTGGAATTCTTTGGTAAAATCAAAGAAAACCCCCAGAAGATCAAGATCTTTTAATAACATGAAGCAAGTAACATGACTTTATTTTAATCCTATTGTCTTTGAGCTAAGTTGACAAGGACACACAGACATTAAAAAAAAACTTGAGAAATTTTTTTTTATTTTTCTCTTCTTTTACATGGATTTGGAAGGGTGCAGGAAATCGCTCAACAGACGGCTTCTGGTACAAGCTTTCTTTTGGTCTTTTTAGGAGGGTTTGAGTTCATAAAATTGTTCTTCATCAATATTTCAATGATATGTTCTCACAAATTGTTCAAATTTCGGTCGGTGAAGTGTAAGATAATTCAGCAATCTGATACTGTGTCACAAGTCCCCAAATATCAAATTGATGCAATGTATACAAGACAGAGAAGTCAATCTTATAGAATAAAATAAAAACGTTAAAAATAAAAACAGAGATACCGAGACATTAAAAAAATAGAGAGAGAAATAGAAAGAGAATACCACCCCCTTGGATAGGTAACAAAACGCGCCCCATTCCCACATGTTTTTCCGGTTGGAGTCAAATATTGATTCCCATTCTACTTCTGAAAGCAAGCACTAGAATTGGCTAAATCAGTATAAGATATCGATATCGATTCCCGATTCCGGCAATCCAAACACACCCTTAAGTAGTTGTCACCAGATAAGTTAATATCTAGCCTCCTTAACTTGATGTTGGCTCTCCAAATTAACGGCCTTGATCACCACACATCATGCCACACGGACGTTAGAAAGCCCGTAAATTCAAAAACATCAAGGGGACCCCAGTAGGATTGCAACTTCGAGGTTGGGCTCTACTCGACCAGCATTGATTTAACAACATGTCTGTGAAATATTTTACCAAGTGTTCCCTGGCCTAAATTGAAACCCTAGGTATGTCCCTAGCAAATCCCATCCTAATATCGTAAAATCCGTTTTGCGCCCACCCATGTGTTCAGGTGGTGGACGACATTTTTCACTTCTTACCATATACGCTTCCTTCCTAGAGTATTCTTCTACCGTTTGTTATACTTAATCTGGACCGTCAAATACCACTAGACAATCTGGGCATGTTTTTAGCTTGAATGGTGATGGGGTGTGAAAACACCAGCCTTTCACAGGCTGCCACCTGTCCCAGGGTAGGTGAGACCCAGCCTCTCACAGGCTGCCACCTATCCCAGAGTAGGTGAGACCCAGCCTCTCACAGGCTGCCACCTGTCCCAGAGTAGGTGAGACTCAGCCTCTCACAGGCTGCCACCTGTTCAGAGTAGGTGAGATCCAGCCTCTCACAGGCCGCCACCTGTCCTGGACACCTGTCCAGGACACCTCAACAGATTTTCCCTATAAATAGGGGACTAAAGCTCAGACTAATGGGTAATGCTAAAAAACCCTCTTCTCCCTAAAAACTGACATTTCCCTTCACTCTTGCTCATACTGACTTGAGTGTCGAAGGACCTGTCCGGAGTAAAATCCGGTCTGGTCTTCTGACCTTGTTTGCCTTGTGCAGGACTAAGTACTCACCACAGAACTCATACTCAACCTCCCTCGTCACTCGCTCTCAGTTCTTACGCCACTGCTGTACCTGTTACCGATTTTAGGTCTAACAGATTGGCGCCATCCGTGGGACCAAGAACTAAAAGCTGTTCTTACATCTCACTTACAAAATGGCAGGGCGCAAGAGTGCGCGGTTAGCTTCTGCGCAGAACGACCAAGCCGCGCTACCTCGCAGGACCCGGAGCAGTCGAATCGCCTCGATGGTAGTGGCAGCATCTGCCGACCAAAGCCTTTCTCGCTCGGAGCATCACAATCCCGTGCCCACCTCGGAGCAAGTCCAAGCCCTCTTCCAGCAGATGACGGCCCTTGTTGGTCAGTACCAACAACTACTTCAAGCACCCCCTCCACCTCCTCCAGAGGCCCCGCGATCTGCCCAAGGAGTCCACAGGGGAGAGTCATCACGTCATGGGGAGGGCAGAACTCATCACTCCGCTAGACAAGTTTATCGCCCCATAGTGAGGCACGCCCAGACAGAACCTCATCACCGCGAAAGATCGCGGTCTCGCTCCATGCAGAGGCGCCGGCCTCACGAAGATCGTTTGACATGAAACTCAACCCCACCAAGTGCACTTTTGGTGTCAGCTCGGGGAAGTTCTTGGGATTCATGGTGAGTCAGCGAGGGATAGAAGCAAATCCCGAGAAGATCAGAGCTGTGATAGAGCTTACCGCCCCAAGAACCATCAGAGAAGTTCAGCGGCTCACGGGAATGATAGCAGCATTGGGCCGCTTCATCTCCAAATCGGCGGAGAGATGCCTGCCCTTTTTCAGCGCGGTTAAGGGGCTCAAGACTGCGCCCTGGACGGAAGAATGCCAGATTGCCTTCGACGAGCTGAAAAAGTATCTGTCCTCCCCGCCATTATTGACAAAGCCGGAGCCAGGTGAGGAGTTATTTCTGTATCTCTCCGTTAGCTCCACGGCACTGGCAGCTGTCCTCGTCCGCGAAGAGCACCGCCAGCAAAAACCAATCTATTATGTCAGCAAGGTTCTTCACGACGCAGAAACAAGGTACCAGCGGGTCGAGAAATTGGCTTACGCGCTGGTAATGGCTGCAAGAAAATTAAGACCGTACTTTCAAGCTCACACTGTAAAGGTCTTGACTGACCAGCCGCTTCGGCAAGTACTCCATCGACCAGATATCTCCGGATGACTTGTGAAATGGGCCGTAGAGCTGAGCGAGTTGGACCTCCAGTACGCTCCAAGGCCAGCCATCAAGGCCCAAGTACTGGCAGATTTCGTAGCAGAGTGCACCATCCCCCAGCAAGTCGCCGACCCTGAAACGGTACTACTCCCAGTTGCAGAGAAAGCGGTTCCTGACGAATGCATAGCAGAAACTCAGACAGAAATCTTGCAACCACCGGCAGAGCAGGACTCCATGACCAGCACACCAACTTGGGAAGTATATGTCGACGGTTCTTCAAATAAAAACGGCTGTGGAGCAGGCCTCATCCTCACTGGGCCTGAGGGGTTCACTGCGGATTATGCTCTGAGATTCGGATTCCGTGCGTCCAACAATGAGGCAGAATATGAAGCCCTCCTTGCCAGAATGAACCTAGCAATTCAGACCGGCGCTCGGAAATTAAAAGCATACTGCGACTCACAGCTGGTAGCAAATCAGATCCAAGGGGTCTACGAGGCACGAGATGAGCGTATGGTTAAGTATCTTGCCAAGGTTCATCAACTCTCCAGCCGGTTTGCCAGTTTCGAGGTCATCAGAGTACCACGAACAGAAAATGCCAAAGCAGATGTACTGTCGAAGCTGGCTGCTTCTGGATACACCACTCTTGGAAGGATATGTATGGAATTCCTACAAAGATCTAGCATCGAAAGAGAAGCCGCAGAAATAATGCAGGTGGAGAACGAGCCGTGCTGGATGGACGAGATCATTCACTACTTACGGGACGAAAAGCTTCCCGAAGATAAGAAGGAAGCCCGTAAGGTGATACAGAGAGCTGCCCGATTCTCCCTCAGCAGTGACATTTTGTATAAAAGGTCCTACACTCTCCCGTCCCTGAAGTGTCTGGGACCAAGTAACGCCGCGTACGCATTGCAAGAGACTCATGAAGGAATCTGTGGAGAACATCTGGGGGGCAAAGCCCTGGCGATCAAGGTACTCCTCAGAGGATTGTATTGGCCCACCATACGACAAGACGCGCTGAATCTGGTTAAAAAGTGCGAGAGGTGCCAGAAATTCTCCCCCACCATCCACCAGCCTGCTGTGGCGATGGCCCCAATTATCAGTCCACTCCCTTTTGCAGTATGGGGGATGGACATTCTGGGTCCTTTTCCACCGGCTTCCGGAAAGCGCATATTCGTAGTAGTGGCAATCGACTACTTCACCAAGTGGGTGGAGGCAGAACCTCTAGCCCAGATCACTGAGCAGAATATACAGAATTTCTTCTGGAAGGCAGTGGTCTGCAGATTTGGGATTCCCCGTGCCTTAATCACAGATAACGGCAAACAGTTCGACTGCCGGAACTTTCGGAAGTTCTGCTCTGACCTAAAGATTGAACAGAGATTCACTTCGGTTGCTCACCCCCAGACCAATGGGCAAACGGAAGTAACTAATAGGATCTTGCTTCAAGGGATAAAGAAGAGGCTGGATGAAAAAGCTGGCCGATGGGCAGATGAGCTCTACCATGTTCTGTGGGCTTACCGCACCACTCCTCGCACGACGACTGGTGAATCACCATTCAACCTCTCTTTTGGAACCGAAGCCGTGATACCTGTTGATATAGGCACCCCATCTCCCAAAGTCATCAGTTTCCATGAGCAACTGAACAGCGACGGACTCCGCGCCAATCTCGACTTACTAGAAGAAATCCGGGAGGAATCTCGAATCCGGGTCGCCGCTTATAAGCAGAAGGTGTCGAATTATCACGACTCCAAAATCCGCCCCAGAGAATTCAGGACAGGGGATCTGGTCCTGAGAAAGGCAGCCGTCTCCCAGCCGACGAAAGTAGGGAAACTCTCCCCAACTTGGGAGGGACCCTATCGAGTGAAGGAAGTTATCCGGCCAGGAAGCTACAAGCTAGAGACACTGGAGGAGCACCTATTACCTCACGCATGGAACTCCAAAAACCTCAGGAAATATTATCAGTAGTCGAATTATCCGGCGTGAAAAGGTGATCTTGTAAATTTGTATATTTGTTGTTATGAATAAATAATCTTCTTGCAAATTCAGTGTCACTTTTATATCTGGAAACCCAGTTCACAAAACTTGGGTACTCACTGGAAACCCAGTTCTTAAACTTGGGTACGCACTGGAAACCCAGTTCTTAAACTTGGGTACTCACTGGAAACCCAGTTCTTAAACTTGGGTACTCACTGGAAACCAAGTTCTTAAACTTGGGTACTCACTGGAAACCCAGTTCACAAAACTTGGGTACTCACTGGAAACCCAGTTCTTAAACTTGGGTACGCACTGGAAACCCAGTTCTTAAACTTGGGTACTCACTGGAAACCCAGTTCACAAAACTTGGGTACTCACTGGAAACCCAGTTCTTAAACTTGGGTACGCACTGGAAACCCAGTTCTTAAACTTGGGTACTCACTGGAAACCCAGTTCTTAAACTTGGGTACTCACTGGAAACCCAGTTCACAAAACTTGGGTACTCACTGGAAACCCAGTTCTTAAACTTGGGTACTCACTGGAAACCCAGTTCACAAAACTTGGGTACTTGTTAAAAGACCAGTTCGTCACAATTCGACCATCAACGGCCTCATTCACAGGTTATCAAAATTAAAAAGACAAAGTCAAGCAAATCACTCAGTTGAGAAGTATCAGAGACAGACAAATGTGATTTCATTGATCAGAATATGTGGGGCCTCGAGGGCCATTACAAAATTCACTTTAAAAATGCTGGTAAGAGCTGTAGGGTCTCAAGGACCATTACAAAAAGAGGTCAAAACAAAAACAAAAAAAAAAAATCTAAGCATCTGGAAGAGAGGTGATGTCAGCAGGAGCATCAGCAGGAGTATCTGGCTCCTCATCAGTAATCTTCGGCCTGGCAGGGAGAGTCATGTTCTGCATCAATAGGTTTGGATTGCAGGCCTGGAGCTCCTGGAGGCAGTCGTAGTATCCAAGACTATAAGCCTCGCTCGACAGGCTGAAAAGTTCAGCCTCCTTTGCCTCTGTGGCCTCTTTCACTGCCTTCTCCTGCCTGTCAGTAGCTCTTCCTCTTTGAGCCTCCATGGCTTCAGCAGCCTTGGCCAGTTTCCTCTTCTCTGCGGCCAGATCTTCTTTTAACAACCTCCTCTCCTCCTCTATTCGCCCGATGCTCGTTTGAAGCTCCTGCACCTCAGCGGCCAACTTTCCGTTCACCTCTTCAGATGCAGCAATGGCTTGGGAGAAGCTCTTACTCTTCTCCTTGAGGTCATTATAGTATAGCAAGATCTGAAGAAAGAACAGAAAGAAACAGGCATCAGTATGGTGAAAGGAAGAAATGGGCAGAAAGTTAGCAAATCGAAGCACTACTTCCTTACCTGGTAAGCTGAGGACAACACAGCCTCCTCCCCTGTAGCTGGCGGCTCGTAAAGGACCTGTTGCTTGTCCTTCTGCAGCAAACACTTGCTCATGAGCTCTGCTGCTACTCGGCTCTCGCCTAGGGCAGTGTCATCTTTCAGAACGGCCCAATTGGGTCGAAAGACGTGCTCACTAATCCCCGTAGGAGGACGGGCCCCAGAACCGGCTCCGGTAGAAGCACCACCGGACTTAGAAGAGCCACCGCCCTGAGCAAAGGGGCCTATTAGCTTCACCTTAGTCTTGGGCCTCTGGGATGGGGGAGGAGTGCCCTGTGACGGGGCCGGACTCCCCAGCACAGTCGCCTTTCTCTTCTGGCGCTCCTGCTGCGCCTGTTGAGCACCTTCTTGTGCCCGCGGTTGAGCTCCCTGCCTGATTTTCTCGACGGTTGATTGTTTCTTCATCTCTGCAAGACAAATGAGCAGCTAACGGTCAGAAGCAAGTATATAAAAAATAAACAGATTGCATAGACAAGTCTAGCTACATACGTTCTGGAGTCGCGGCACTCACGCCCAGCCCGACCAGAATCGCCTCTTCAGAAAACTCCTTACAACGGATGAGGCCCGATTGCTCGATCTCCTTCCGCATCAAGGCGAATGTTATCCTGTCCTCACCTTCGAGGAGCGGCTTTCGACTCAGTTTTGAGGTATCTGGAGTGTCCCACACTAGAGGGACGGACCAGGGCTCACTGGCCTCCTGATCCACAACATAGAAGAATCTATTCTTCCACGAGTGAATCGACGAAGGAATGCCAGTGATTATCTTCCGTTCAGGGCGCTGGCTAATGTAGATCCAGCCCCCTTCTTTATGCTTCTTCAGGTGTGCACAAGCACGGAACAGTGACAAAGTCACACTCCTCTCTAACCGATCGTGGACGAGGTATAAAAACCCAACTAATAATCTCCATGAGTTCGGAGCTACCTGGGCCGGGGCTAGTCCGTAGTAACGTAGCACCGCTGAGAAAAAGGGATGCAACGGAAATCGGAGTCCTGCCCTCAGTGACTCCTCATAAATACAGAGATCCTGGCTCTCATTGCAGGCTCTGTCTCCCTCTATAGCTGCCCTCAGTTCAAATCTCGGGGGCACACAGTATTTATCCCTGATATCTCCCAGCATAGACCTGGTGAGGTAGTTCTCCTCGACTAGAGCTCGCAAGTTGTATTTTGGATCGGCATCCATCCGTGCTCTAGCGATCACCTCCACCGCCCGGCCAGGAAGGAATGTTGTGGACGCTTCATTAACGTCGCTCTCAACACTCCCTCCTGCTTGCGGGAGACTGCCAGTCAAGGGTGGAGTGGCATTCAGATCTAAGAACACTTCATCCCTATCCCCTCCGTCGTCACTATCTACAAGGTCTATCCTATCAGACGGACTAGCCACTACAGGCTCCTGAGGCATCCTAAACTCCGAAATACTGCTAGTGGAGGACCCCGTACCGGACTCGGAATTGGAAGTACTACCAGACATAGTAAAAGGAAGGGCTGAGAGGAATACCGGTGAGTGGAGCTCTTAACAGATCTTGGAACGCGACTGCGAGCTACGAGCTGCGAACTGCGATCTGCAATCTGTGGACTGCGAGCTGCGAACTGAGAAGTGGAAACTCCCAGAGCAAGAAGAGGAAAAAGATGAAAAGTAAAAAGTAAAAAGTGAAGGGGGGTAAACCTCCTTATATAGTTTTTCAGAGGCGGTGGGGCAATAAATGCGATGCACGCATCTCGAGGCCATCCGGATTGCGCCACGTGTCCCCTATTTATGACGGACACATTCTCCCACCATCAATACGATCAAGCACGCGCGTAAACATTCACGTCCCAAGGATGGATCTCCGCACTCCGCACTCCGCACTCCGCATTCAGTCCGGAAAAAACCGTACTGGATATAACGCGTTCTCACAAGACGACAAAAATCAGTCCGGTCCGCACCGAACTGGCCGCTAGAAGACAAAATTCAGTCCGGAAAAAACCGTACTGGATATAACGCGTTCTCACAAGACGACAAAAATCAGTCCGGTCCGCACCGAACTGGCCGCTAGAAGACAAAATTCAGTCCGGAAAAAACCGTACTGGATATAACGCGTTCTCACAAGACGACAAAAATCAGTTCGGTCCGCACCGAACTGGCCGCTAGAAGACAAAATTCAGTCCGGAAAAAACCGTACTGGATATAACGCGTTCTCACAAGACGACAAAAATCAGTCCGGTCCGCACCGAACTGGCCGCTAGAAGACAAAACTCAGTCCGGAAAAAACCGTACTGGATATAACGCGTTCTATGAAGCATCAGAACCCAGTCCGGTTGAAGCCGTACTCCGGACCCCCAACTCCGGACTCCGAACTGCGAACTCCGGACTGAATATAATGTATTCTGTAATGCGCCAGGAGCCAGTCCGGTTGAAGCCGTACTCCGGACTGCGAACTCCGAACGCCGGACTGCGAACTCCGGACTGGATATAATGTATTCTGTAATGCGCCAGGAGCCAGTCCGGTTGAAGCCGTACTCCGGACTGCGAACTCCGAACTCCGAACTCCGTACTCCGGACTGCGAACTCCGAAATCCGGACTGCGAACTCCGGACTCCGTGCTAAATTCTTCGATTCACCCCCGAACAACGTCTCCCCATCCAGAAAAACGAGTGATCACACTTTCCCAAGTCCTTCAATGACTTGGAAAACTGGGGGGCAACTGATGGGGTGTGAAAACACCAGCCTTTCACAGGCTGCCACCTGTCCCAGGGTAGGTGAGACCCAGCCTCTCACAGGCTGCCACCTGTCCCAGAGTAGGTGAGACCCAGCCTCTCACAGGCTGCCACCTGTCCCAGAGTAGGTGAGACTCAGCCTCTCACAGGCTGCCACCTGTTCAGAGTAGGTGAGATCCAGCCTCTCACAGGCCGCCACCTGTCCTGGACACCTGTCCAGGACACCTCAACAGATTTTCCCTATAAATAGGGGACTAAAGCTCAGACTAATGGGTAATGCTAAAAAACCCTCTTCTCCCTAAAAACTGACATTTCCCTTCACTCTTGCTCATACTGACTTGAGTGTCGAAGGACCTGTCCGGAGTAAAATCCGGTCTGGTCTTCTGACCTTGTTTGCCTTGTGCAGGACTAAGTACTCACCACAGAACTCATACTCAACCTCCCTCGTCACTCGCTCTCAGTTCTTACGCCACTGCTGTACCTGTTACCGATTTTAGGTCTAACAAATGGCAAGGCAGGTCCCTCTTATAAAGGAGGTCTGGGACCTCGTTTTTTCGCAATGCAGCTGTCTCTAAGCTGAAAAGGACACCTGGGAACTCACGTTCTTCTGTTCAAGACGCTTCCAAGGTACTCCTTTTTCAATTCTTTTTTTTTGATTCCTTGTCTTTTTTTTTAGTGATTCAGTTGTTTGGTTTTGTTGCTTTTGTTAGGAGGTATGTTTTGCCTCTATTGCTCCTTTATACTCTCTCTCTCTCTCTCTCTGTTCAATGAGTCAGTTCTTTTTTGTTGCTTTTGTTGTTCATTTTGACCTCTTTAATTTTTGGAATTTTTTATCATTCTATTTGAGGGTTTATGTGGTTGTTTTCCAACTCCTAATGTTGTTTTTGTTTTAATTTCTTCTTGATGTTTAAGGATGCTTTTCAGAGCCATAGGTTGGCTTTTATACTCTCAGCTTTTGCAGCAACTCTTGGCTCTGCACGGGCTGCTGGTGAGTTGCTTATTGATTGGTTAATTTTCCTCTGTTTATATTCTGTAAGGATTTCTGGTGGCAATCTGAAATAGGATGATTAGAGTTAAACAGAACCCAGGTGGGAATTATCTTTGCTAATTCTGTTAGAAAGCCTCTTTGCATGTCTCAACGAAGAAGATTTTTTCTGGCCATGATTGTCAAACAGTGACCATTTGATTGGGTACATCACTACAAGTTAGAGCTGAAAGAGAAGTAAAAAAAATGAGATTTTATATGGTGTGTGGCCGTATAGTCCAGTACTTTTCAAAAAGTACTGTACGGCCCACTTCATCGGATGATCCAAACTGTTCATCTGTTGGGCCACAATGTAAATAGGTTGTGCCCCCAAAATTATTTTTATAGGATGATCCTGACCACCCTCCGTTCCTAGCTCTCAGATATATAAAGGGACTACACATTATGGAAACCTATATAGATCGGAGGGTTAGGGCCACAATGTAAATAGGTTGTGCCTCCAAAATTATTTTTATAGGATGATCCTAACCCTCCGTTCCTTGCACTCAGATATATAAAGGGACTACACATTATGGAAACCTTTCTAGATCGGAGGGTTAGGATCATCTTATGGAAATGATTTTTGGGGCACAACCTATTTACGTCGTGGCCCACTATGATTTCGACATTATGATCAAATACAGGGTAGGATGTTGTATTTGATCATAAATAGGTTGTGCCCCAAAAATCATGTTGGGCCACGACATAAATAGGTTGTGCCCCAATTATTGGACTCAAATTTAAATGTAATTTTGAGTCCAATAATCAGTTTGGCACTCACAATCGGCTATCATAATCTTAAACAAACAGGGAACTAGCTTAAATCCCATTTACCTGTTTCTTTAATTAGTGCCCTGGTAACAAAAAATGTATTCACAGATTCATTTGACTGCTATTTGGTTTTATGCCGGGTACAGCCAGATAACTTCAGTAGATTGACATTCTATTTGCTTTGGGTAAAATGATGCTTAGTGTTATTTTCAATGCATCTCAAATTCTTAATTTAGCGACACTTATAGGAACTTCACCTTAGAGATGATGATTATTTCTCTTTCTCCTCGCCGGTCCTGCAATGTAGGATAAGCTACCATTTTCTTAATTTCAGACACTTTATGTCATATTTTAGGTCATATTGTGTGGTAACTAAAAAAAAGTCATAATGTGATAGTTGTAACACCAAAAAAAACAAAAAAAAAGTCATAATGTGATTGTTGTATCCTTGATAAGTCTATTGTAATATGCATCTAGCAAAAGAAAAAAAACATAAGGGAATAGAAACAGAGAAATCAAGTGGCCATATAAAAAGAGAACCATCTTGCATGATCTATTTATTTCTGTCTCACCATCTCCCTCTTTTAATTTATCAGCATTATGTAGTTAAGATGACAGCTTCAAATGACTTTCTAACGACAAAAATAATGTCACTGGTTACTCTTTGCCAGACCTTCATGAATCAAATGTTGAGAAGAAGCTTGCGTCAAATGAAACTGTGAGTGTTTATTTCCTAATATGTTTTCAGACCAAATTTTTGGATGTTTCTTTTGTGCGATCCTTGTGACAAATACACCTGTATTGTTTCCTACCAATAATATTGTGGTATAGAGTTTCAAATTTGCAATATTGCATCCTTGATTTCCTTATTTTGTTTTACTGATAGTAGGAAAATACAACAATTATCAACTTAAAGTGGTCAAACTTGCAGCAATGAGTTGGTGGTATACATTTGTAATGTTGTGAACAAATGTTCTTAATTTTCTTAGCTCATAATTACGTCTTAAAATTCAATGCAGATACATACAATGTTCTTAGGAGACAAAAAGCCATAGGAAGTGCTGCCCTGACAATTCTTTTTATTTTAAACTAAATGGATGAGAGCTAAAAATGTTTAAAAAAAAGTTAAAAATAATTAAAAACAGAGGAAATCTCCCAGTACAACTATGCTAGATGTTCATATTAATCCTTTACAAATTCAAAACCGAAGAAGGGAATGAGGTTAGCAAGTAAGAATCACGTGCGAGTGTTATCTTTCAAAAAGAAAAAAAGCAATCAAGAGTAGTGGAAATAGAAGGACATAACCAGTACTTGTATGTGTATCTGGGTTTACAGAAGAAGTTGAGCTGCATCCTCACCCATATCATATCTCTATATTCCACTCCCAACCATGACCGATCTGTGCTCTTCTTTAACTCCTTCTCCCATTCCTAAGTCCCACCTGCGTTCCTCTCTTCTAAGCTTCACATACACTTGCCAATGGAGCTGAAGCTAATCATTGGGCTGAACATATATTTTAGCTGTTTCTTTTTATTTGTACAAGCTCTACACGTTACGATTCCAAAAAAAAAAAAAAAAAGCTCTACACGTTGGACAAAGAAGAGAGAAACTTGCCACTTCGGATGAGTCCTCAGCTGTTTCACTTTCTTATAAAAACCAAAACCTATTAGTGACCATATATGAATTCATAGTTTCATTGCTTTAACACTATCAAATTTGTGCAATTTGTAGCACATGGTGCCCAATTCAGTATTTTTGGCTTTTTGATTAATATGTTGCTTGCTTTAACATAGTTTGTTTGGTTGCTTTGTTAGCTATGACAACCTAGACAATAGTCTTTCACCATTGTCCAATTTATGTAATGTGCAGTAAATGGTGCCAATTTTGTTTCGTCAACCTTACGATTAATTTCTTGCTTCATGTAATTTAGTTTCGTTGGTTCGTGCTAGTGACCACCTAGGTCATGTGTTCATGGTTCTGCTTTTTCTTCCTATTTGTTACTTTTTTGAAGTAGGAAGAATAAGTAAGAAGCTTAGTTATTGATTTCATTTTGTTCTGGCCAGTGGAACGGGACACTTCAGTGTTTCGGCCGTTTCGGAAAAGACGCTATGACGATTGAATTTTTTTTTAATAATAAAAGTTTAAAAAAAAAATCATAGATAGCTTAAAAAATATAAAAAATAATTATATGAACCAAATATTTAAGAAACACTCTTCATTACCTGAAAACTTAAAATTATTGCAATGCATAAAAAAATTACAATTAACTTTCATCTAACCTTTTGTGGGACCCGATCCCGCGAGAGGGGTTGGGGCGCGGGCCGCCACGCTCTCTCTTGGTCTCTTGTACCCACGCGATTGGCGTGTGCATTTTTAATATCGATTTTAATTCATCTTTTATGTGAACTTGGGATCACTGAGGCAATCCGAATTCCACACAAAAGAGACTGACAGAGTCGCCACCTAGATGTGAGATCTAGGACTCGTAATTAACCAGAAATCTAGACTCGCTACCTGGTTACGAGAATGGAAGGTATGGGGAGTTATCCACCACATGCACCATTCCTGCCCGGTAATCGGTCTTCGATTCCAAAAGCTAACTCTTTTAAATTTATTTTAAATGGCCCATTCAACTCTATGTTAATGTGCGAACTATGTGACATGCATCCTATGATCTAATTTCAATGTGAATCCTAAATGTGTATCTTGATTACTTTATTTGTCTGGATTCAATCTAAGTGACAGTTCTCCTAAAATTCTAATTTCATGGAAAATCCTAAGTGATTTGATTAAGCATTTACAAGAAAATTAATATACAGAACACCACAATTTGTTGTAGTGCCGACTCGCGGTTGGTATGCCATCAGACATCCAAGCTGCCTACGTACCCAAGCCTCACTGGGATCAGAATCGACGTAGTTCGGTGCACCTAAGCTAAGCTACTTATGCCTAACTCATTTAAGACACCGATCTAAACTGGACTGACTGTTTCAACAGTTTTGAGAGAAGTTATTTAATTCAAGTTGAAGTTTTTATTATCCTAGGACTTCATCTAAGATGCTATATGATCCTATCTAAGTGCAAGTTGTCCCTTAGACTAATGCAGGTTAACCTACATCCTAGGTAACTAGGCTTGTCCTAGGGAAAAAGTGAGGTGACTAGTGTAACTAGACCTATGGCACGGTTGCTATTCATAGCAAGCGTACGTGATGAGGCTGGACTCCTAACTCTAGGACTCCTAAAACCTAAGACTGCCTAAAACTTAGGACAAGACACGACACCCGTGTTCCTAAATTGGGCTCTGAGGGTTCTTATGATAGAAACCATAATCCAATGGTTCCGAGAGACACGAGATGAATCGATTTCAGTTCTTGAAGTTAGTTAATTTCAGATTTCAAGGATTTTCAGTTTTTTGACATTGAAGGATTACCAATGGCTCTAGGGTTCACCAATTTCGGCCCAGAATAGCTCCAAGGAAGGGAATCGTGCGCTCTTTCCTTGCGCAATCTAATACTTAGGTTATAGCATCTTATTGCCTGGCATATCTCAGGATTTCCGTGGACAGTAACCTCGGAGCCAACAACATGCTATAGCTTAAATATTCGAATTGTCAAAGATCGAGTGCAATAGGGATACGATTATGGATGCGCTGGCCGTTTTTCAGGGAAATCTAAAGATTCTAAGATTTCTGTTTCAATGGATTAAGGAGTTAATATGTGACAGAGATTTAAGGTTCTTTAGAGATTTTCAGATGATTTTCAATTAATTTCGGATTTTCAATGAATTTTATCAATTTTAAACATATGAGTGATTTTACAAGTGAAACTGTTGCAAACGAATTCGAAATGAGTTGAAACTTCTACAGCAGCAAGATATGATGAGATGTAGCTTACTGGAAGATTTTTACAGATTTTTACATTAAGGTCATATTTAATTTTGATCCAACAATTAATTGATCAGATTGCAAAAATAACACAGAAACTACTAGAAATAGGAATCTAAATTCAATGCAATTTCTACAGTAACAAGATATAAGTAAAAATAGCATGTTGTGAGATTTTAATGAATTTTGGAAACCATTTACTATCAGTTTCGGATTTTTTAATTTTCAGACAAGATTATGAATTAACAATACATCCCATATGAAACAAGATCTAAATCACTTGAAAATTTTACAGCAACTAGAAATATGTAATATAAGACTACTGTAAAAATTTTGGGAATTTTATCTGTGATCTGATGTCTATAAAAATTCTCCCAAAATCTGATAATTTTCAAAGAAAGCATAAAATAATATACCAAACCAATTTCAAAAATTCTCAAACATTCATGGTAAACTTTATCAGCATTATATTATTTTCCTACGAAATTTCATTAATTTTGGAATTCGTTTAGTATATATTTTATTTTTCTTCGTCGAAAAGATATTTTTGAAGAGTTTTCTATTTTTAAAACACGATTTTTGAGAAAATTACGATTCTGGAAAACGTCCTCCAACCTTGTTCTGATGTGATGAACACAAGAAAAATTTAAAATTCCAAAAAATAGATCATCCTGAGATGGCTATTTTTTCGAATTTCGTAATTACTCAGCCAATATTTTAAATAAAATACCACTCTTCACTCAAATTCTAAAAAACCGTTGATCCAATGTCCGATCCGATCCGATCCGATAGTTATTTTACTCTATTTAGATAGATAATTGTATTAAATTTTGGGACGAAACGGAATTGAAACACCCATGCAGATCATGATTTTGAGCACACACATTTAATATTGAATTAAATTCAGTTAAATATTAAAAACCATGCAAAAAATACATAAAAAATGCCAAATAATTTTGGAAAAATCTGAAAATTGAGCACCTACCTGTGATCGAGATCCTCGCAGAATCCGAGAGCCGAAGAGTCCGGAAAATCCCGCCGACGCTCGATCCGACGCCCCTTATTCTCTTTCTTTCTTTCTTTTTTTTATTTTTTTTAAAACCACTGTTGAGAGAGAGAGAGAGAGAGAGAGAGAGAGAGAGAGGGAGAATGGGAGTGAGAGTAATGGAGAATGGGAGAGATAGAGAGTGTGAGAGATAGGAACCGAGAGATGAGAAATATAGAGAGTGAGGATGTGAGAGATGGAGTGAGTGAAACAACACTCTTTTAGCACTGCTCTGTTTTTTATGTAGCTAGAAAAAACACAGAAAAGGCTGCTGTAGGCGGCATGAGAGAGGGTAAAAATGGGGAGTTTCTGCCGAGAGGGAGATTGGGGGAGAGGTGGTGGAGAGAGAGGAAGCAACGGGTTCTGGGGGAGTGAGTACGTGAGAGACAATGAGAGTTTAAGAGATGGTGAGGATACTAATGTAGAAAATTAGAGGGAGAGAGAGAGAGAGTATGAGAGAGAGAGAGAGAGAGAGAGAGAGAGAGCACGAGATGCTCTGTTTTTCGTTCTCTCTTCCTTCTTTTTTTTTTCTTTTTTTTAATGAGGTTTGAATGAGAGGGAGAGGGATAGAAAGAGAGAGAGATAGAGGGAGAGAGAGGCACAGAGAGTGTGCTCTGTTTTACGGTTTTTCTTTTCTTTTCTTTTTTTTTAGTGGGCTGAAGGGGTTGGGGGATAGATGAAGGAGATAGAGAAACCGTGGGATGAGGAAGGATGAGGGAAAGTGAGGGAGAGATCTGTGGAGAGTGGGAGCGATCGAGGGAGCCGTTCCTCTCTTCTTTCTTCCCAGAACTCCCCGTTCTTGAGAGCCAAAAAAACTAAACCGAGTTTTTCTCTTCTTTTAAGTGAGGCAATTCTCCTCTTTTTTCCCATTCCCAATTAAGTAACCCTTGATAAAATGAGCAAGAGATCCTAAAGAAAATCAACTTTCTCCTTCGGCCAAGTATTGGGTGGGAGAAAGAAACATTGGATTAAGGAAAGACGTGAGCTGCATGCTTTGAAAGAGGAAAAATACCGAATTTGGAAGGGTTGCCGAAATCAGCCACCAACTCAATGTGTTTGGTCTTTTATAAATTTCTTATTTTTAGTATCCTTTCTTAGACACATGTTGGCCGACTCCAATTGATCCAAACCATCCAATTATTAGGCCATAGTGTAACTTGATTGTGCTCCAAAATTAATTCTAATTAGGATAATCTCAACCATCAATTTGACGATCCACGGCTTAAAAATCATTTTCAAGAATGGTTTGGATCACTCTAATGTGATAGACATTAAATGTATAGTGGGCCCCACTACCTCGCCGATCAACTACTCCTTCAAAATTTCGATTTTCCAAACCTTTGTGACTGCAACAAATGAACCAATTTTATTCAAATTTATTATCTCTAATGTCCAACTCTTGATGTAGTTCTATATAATAAGATCAATGAGTGGTCCTACTTGCTTGATCCTATTCCATCGACATGTTCAAGGCGGGCCCACTGAATGGGTCCAAATTCTCTTTTGCTCAGATGCCCGCGAACAACCCCTCTCAACAATTATCAGGACGGCGCAAAACATGATAGAAATAACCGAAAAGATCGAGAAAACAAGAGGAGCGGACACGGGAACGGAAAACACTGAAAAAGACTGATAACAAGAACTCTAACTTCTTTGTTGATTAAAGCAGAGCAAAATGGGGTGTCTACAGATGCCCCTCTTTGGTAGAGATGACGTAGTCATCGAATACCAAAGCAAAAATGACAGAACCATTTTGCGTGGGTTTAATCGACAAAGGACTCTCTAGACACAATGCAACTTAATATAATGCAAGACCTTAGATGAAACCCTAAAACTTGAACATATATCAAAAATCTTTTATTCTAAACCACTGGAGGACTCGATTATCGGAGGATTAGAGGCTTAAGGACCTGAGAACTGGAGAACTGAATAATCGAACAATGGGTGGACCGGAGAATTGGAAGACTAGATGACTTGGAACTGGAGAATTGAAGATTGGATGAACTGAAGAATTGAAAAACTGGAGAAGTAGAAAATTTAGGGACTGGAGATTTACAGAGCTAAAAATTTGGAGAACTGGATGATTAAGAGACTCAATAGTCAGATAACCGGAGAATCAAAGAACTGAGAAGTTAAGGAGCCAGTTCACTAGGAATTGTAGAACTTGATTACTGGAAAACTGGAGAGTAAAAACTTGATAATTGGTGAACTGGGGATTAGATTAGATTGACATTTTGATTGATTCAATTGGGATTGGAATTTGATCACTGGATGTTAGGATTGGAAACTGAAGACTGGAATCTTAATCTAAACATCGGGAACCGGAAATTTATCTCTATTTGGTGGGGTTTCCTAAACACTCTCTTCTGGAGTTTTTTCCTGTAATTTTTCTTTAATTTTTCTCCTAAATTTATGCATATTGTGTGTGTTTGTGTGGCCATGTTTTATTTTACTTTTAGCTACGCCATGTATCGATTGCAAGAAAAGTTTGGAAATGAAAAATTCCCTACTTGGTTCACAAACGAAAAAGATAAGTTCAGCCAACCCTAATCAAATCCATTTAGGGGGATCTTCAATTTATGATGATTTCCCTCTAAATCATTCAAAGAAGAAAAATTCCCCAAGGAAAGATATTTTCCATCACAAATGTTTAGTAGGGCAACTGAGAGATATTTTACTTAGAAAAGCAAGCCAAGTTGGTTCCTCCTTTGTAAGGATTTTATTGCAGAATGTGTGTCTTTGCGCAGAAAGGATTTTAATGAATGGTTTTTTTTTTGCATGTCAGATAAACCAAAGAAATGGCATCATCTAGTAACTACAGTAGTACCTCACGTGGTGTGTGGCGAACTGCCGAGGTATGTGACATAATGTGTGTCTTTGCGCAGAAAGGATTTTAATGAATGGTCGTTTTTTTTGCATGTAAGATAAACCAAAGAAATGGCATCATCTAGTAACTACAGTAGTACCTCACGTGGTGTGTGGCGAACCGCCGAGGTATGTGACTGTTCTAAGCCAGCGGTTAGGAAAATTACCCATAGTAACAAGAATGGTAACCAAGGACGCCCTTGCTACACTTGCGCTCAGAAGAATGTGAGTAGTATTCAATATTGCCGTTTTTTTTCTATCTTCTTGAAATTGTAACGTGTAAACATTATGCAGGGCAAGCAATGCGAGCATTTCTTTTGGGCTGACAATGACTTAGAGAGGACCGAGCCAGGCAGTGAGGCAAGGTCGTACAATGGACGTGAAGTCCGTAGCGAATATAGGATGTTGGAGGAGCGCGTCAGAGCAGGGGAGATTGATAATGCCATGCTTAAAGTCTTAGTGATTATAGTGAATTTTCTTCTTATTTTTGTTCTCATTAGGTGATGTGTTTATGCTCAATAGATGGATGCTACTTTTGATCAATTCGGAACAGCTAACTGGTGGATTTTTTTTGGCATCGGTCAACTTATTCTAGTTGTGTTTTGTTGGTAAAATCGGTTGTTGTTAGATGTTTGGCTAGGACCATAATGCCATATAAATGCAAGTTTTTTATGAGTGCGAGTTAATTGGTGGGACACCTGGACCCCTGGTTCCCAATGGAGTTCATTTGGTAGCCAGAGTTCATTTGGTAGACAGATATTTGACTTTCTCCTTCTGTGAGGGTTATGTTTTTTTGTGTTTCTGTTGTAATTTTTTTTTCTTGTTCTCTATATGTATTGTCCATCTAAGCCATGGAGCTCTGCCCCATTTTCTTCCTTTAATGTAATTCTCTCTACAACTCAAAAAATAAAGTTTAAATAGTGAGAATTGAGGAACAAATACTAGTTTCACAGGGAATTCATAGGATCTTCTTAACCCTTCGATTTGTGGAGTTAAAAAATGGACAGATTTGTGGCAGTTTATAGCCGTCCATTTTAAGCTCCACAAATCATAGGGTTGGGATGATCCTATGAAGCTAATTTCTTGTGGACATCGTCTTTATGTCATGGCCCATCAAATGAATGCTTTGCATCACCCAAATATGTGGGACCCATGTGTTTTTGGGTGGCGGACTAGAGAATGATCTCTAGTCGGCCGGACTAGAAACACTTTCCTCTATATATATATATATATATATATATATATATATATATATATATATTGATAGAGCATTGCTCTGTAAAATAGAAAATAAAGAGATAAAAGAAGAGGAATAGAAAACAGAAGAAGAAGAAGATAGGTTAATTCGAGGAAACCCAGACATCCAATTAATATTGATAAACTTCTGTGTCCCTTCTCTTACAATCAAGCCTTTCTTATAATAATTCTACCCTAATCAACTCCCACAATCAAGCAATTACATCAATATAATTATTCCCTAAATCCAGCCATTACAACAATACACTTTTATTTGGAAACTAAGAAATATGGAATAAAACTAATTTAGGAAGGTTTCTAACATCCCCCCTCCCTTATTTTCAACCCTGTCCTCAAGGTTGATTGAGCGCAAAATCAGGAAAATGCTCCCTTAAGTTTTGAAAATTCTCCCACGTTGCATCCTTCGCTGGCAAGTTGGCCCATTGAACCAATACTTCTGTGATGGCTCGATTACCCTGCTTGACAATTCTGCGATCCAAGAGAGTGTGGGGCTGGAATTGAATTTCTCCCCTTTCATTAGTAGCAGGCAATTGGTTTTGAGACTTCAACTGATCCCCCAAATTTCTCTTTAAGCATGACACATGGAAAACCAGCTGTATTTTGGGACCAGCAGGAAGTTCCAATTTGTAAGCAACTATCCCAATGCGTTGGAGTACGCGATACAGTCCATAAAATCGGGGGGAGAGTTTCATAGATGCCCGAACCGCTACTTATGCTTGACGATATGGCTGCAGACGTAGATACACCTAGTCTCCAACTTCGAATTCTTGTTTTGAGCGATGTTTATCTGCTTGTTGCTTCATTCTAGCCTGTGCTTGGTGGAGATTATTTCGAAGAATTTCTAGCATGCCATCTCGATCTCTTAACTCACAATCCACTTGATGTACCTTAGTAGATCCATGAGTGTAGGATGTGATGAGTGGCGGGGAACGACCATAAACAATTTCAAAAGGTGTTTTCTTTGTTGACGCGTGATATGTTGTGTTGTACCACCACTCAGCCCAACGCAGCCAATGGACCCATTGCTTCGGTTTGTCACTTGTAAAACACCTCAAGTAGTTTTCTAAGCATCTGTTAACCACCTCTGTCTGACCATGTGTTTGGGGGTGATACGAAGTACTCATCCTTAGCTCAGTTCCTTGCAGCTTAAAGAATTCGTGCCAAAAGTGACTAATAAAAGTTGGATTGTGATCATTAACAATGGATTGTGGCATCCCATGTAATTTAAAAATATTCTCAATGAACAACTGGGCAACAGTCGCCGCCGTATATGGATGGGACAACGGGCAAAAATGAGCATACTCAGTAAGTCGGTCCACCACTACGAATATGACACTCTTTCCTTGTGAGAGAGGCAACCCATCTATGAAATCCATGGAAATATCTGCCCAAATTTGAGTGGGAATGGACAATGGCTGCAGTAATCCTGGGTTAGCCACATTTTCCCCTTTGTTTCTCTGGCACACATCACATTCTTCCACAAACCGTTTGATATCCTTCTTCATGCCAAGCCAATAAAAAGCCTGAGCAACACGTTTGTATGTGCGTGAAAATCCCGAGTGACCCGCACTAGGAGACGAATGGAGCTCATTCAAGATCAAGGCCTTCTGGGTAGAGTGCGCCGCCAAACAATTCAACCCTTGTGCCGAAGGTCTAATGCATCCCATGTGTAGTGAGGGTCGGAACTTGGATCTTGCTGTAGCCTTTGAATCAACGCCTGTATATCATTGTCTTGTGCCCATTCTCTCCGTATGTCGTCAAGGCCACTAAATATTGGAAGTGACATGGCTACAATCTCGGCATTCTCATTCATTCTTGAAAATGCATCTGCTGCGACATTCTCCTTCCTTTTCTTGTGAACGATTTCCAAATCATACCCTAATAATTTTGAAACCCACTTTTGTTGTTCCATGGAGGAAATTCGCTGCTCCAAAATGTACTTTATACTCCTATGATCGGTTCTGATATGAAAAAGTTGACCCAGTAGATATGGCCTCCATTTTGTCACTGCATGAATAATAGCCATCATCTCCATATCATACACAAACATGGTTTGATGTTGGCGAGATAAAGCCTTGCTGGTGTAAGCTAAAGGCCTCCCCTCTTGCATCAATACTCCTATTCCAATCCCACATGCATCACATTCCACCACAAACAACTTGTGGAAGTCAGGTAGGGCTAGGACCGGAGTGGACGACATTGCCTTCTTCAATTTGATAAAAGCCTCCTCAGCAGATGGGCCCATCTTTGCTTAATAGTGCTGTCAACAGTGCACTGATTTTTCCATAGTCTTGGACAAACTTGCGGTAATAGCACGTCAACCCAAGGAAACCTCTTAGCCCTTTGATGTTGGTTGGGGTTGGCCATTCTACCATTACCTTCACCTTCGATGGGTCAGTTGGCACTCCTTCCTTTGAGACAATATGACCAAGGTATTCAACCTTGGTCTTTCCAAAGCTGCATTTCGACTTCTTAATAAACAAAGAATGCTCTCTTAAAATAGTCAGAGTAATTTTCATGTGATGTAAATGCTCGGCCCACGATGTACTAAATATGAGAATGTCATCAAAGAATACCAGGATGAACTTACAAAGGTATGGGCAAAAGATGTCATTCATTAGGCTCTGAAAGGTTGATGGAGCATTAGACAACTTGAACGGCATTAGTAGGAACTCATAATGGCCATCATGGGTTCTGAAAGCCGTCTTTGGTATGTTTGCTTCATGGACACGAATCTGATGGTACCCCGATCGTAGATTCAACTTCGAGAAATATTGGGCCGCACCAACTTCATCAAGCAGCTCGTCAACTACTGGAATAGGATACTTATCCTTAACAGTTATCCGATTCAATGCCAGATAGTCGATGCACATCCTCCACGATCCATCTTTTTTGCGAACTAGTAGAACTGGTGAAGAGAAAGGACTGACACTTGGCCTAACAATCCCTGTCTCCACCATCTCTCTGACTATGTTTTCAATCTCAGCCTTTTGTACGTATGGATAACGATAAGGCCTCACATTTGCAGGACTACTATTTGGGAGCAATGGTATTTTATGGTCATGCAAACATTTAGGTGGCAAACCCTTTGGTTCTTCGAAGACATCCGAAAATTCTGACAATAACGACTCCATATCTGGAGTTTCATGAGAGGTGATCTCCCTTGCCTCAACCTTCTGTAACTGTGCTAGGAAGATTTCATGTTCCTTCCGTAACATCTTCTCTATACGGTGGGCACTAACAGTTGTTACATTACCCCTCTTCTACCTCTGATAGTAATCGACTTCCCATTCATCGTGAAATGCATAACAAGCTTTGAAAAATTCCAGGTAATGTCCCAGAGAGTGCGTAGCCATTGTGCCCCTAAGACCATATCACATCTATCCAGAGGAAGGAGAAACAAATCTGTAGTGAATGCATGATCTTGTACTGTGATTTTGATATCAGAACATTTACCTCCACTGGTTATGGACCTCCCATCAGCCACCTTTACTTCAAACTGGTCAGCACGTTCCACTGGACAAACAAGTTGTTTCGCCATCTTTGAATCTAAGAAGTTGTTTGCACTTCCTGAATCAATCAATATTGTCACTGGCTGCCGCTTGATAAATCCATTGACTCACATTGTTTGGGGGGTAGAAAACCCCGCCAAAGCATGAAGATCTGCACCGTCCTTATCATGTACTTCAGTCTCATCAGTGTCTGACTCATTGGAATCAATAATGTCTTCAACTGGTTCAATGAGGTAGAGTGTCTTTTGTTTACATCGATGACCCCTTTGCCATTTCTCATCGCAATGCCAACAAAGACCTCGTGCTGCCCTTTCCTTAATTTCCTCCCATGTAAGCCGCTTCACAGGTGGACTGCAAGCCGGTGTATTTATATTTGATGCTCCTCCTCGGATCCAATCACCCGATCGGCTTGTGAGTACCTTGCTCATGCGACGGTTATCATCTGCAAGCCGCTTCTTTTGTAATCGGGCAAATGATATTCCTGCAGTCATGGTGCGAGGTTTATGAATCTTGACTTCACGACGAATATCCGAACGAAGCCCTTCTACAAATGTGCCAATGAGTTGCCGTTCAGTCCAATCATGAGCTCGATTAGAGAGTCGCTCAAAGCGACCTTGGTATTCTAGTACCGTTGACATTTGATGAATTTTTGCAAGTTGTCCATGAACATCTTCATGTCCCGTAGGACCAAAAGGCCATGAGACCCTCGACAAAATCTTCCCATGTGGGCACTCCAGGGCTTGACTCATACCAATCATACCACTGGATGGCATCACCGTCCAAATTGATGGCAAAAATCTCCACCTTCATATTATCAGCTATGCGGTGAAAGCGAAAATATATTTCCGCTCTTGATATCCATCCCGTTGGATCGTCACCTCCCCAAAGTGGAAACTCAACCTTCATGAAGGGCTAATTTTGCATCCGATCTCCTGTCACCCCATGTTCGTGACTCTCCCAATTGTTTAATCGACAGGGCTGATGATTGACTTCGCCATGATGGATTGACCCAGATACGATCTCAGGATCGTTTTGTACTTTTTCAGTGGTGTAGCGCGAAGGAGCCGTGATTGACAAAATCTGTTGTTAAAGCTTCAATACTCTTTGTTTGTTGGGCTGTCACAGCCGATATGTACTCCTTAAGCTCTCCGATCTGACGATCTGTAGCGGCGAACCTTGCTTCTAGCAACGGATCAGCGACTCGGTCATCTCCGATCCTTTGATTGGGAGGCAAGGACGACATCGTTACAGTAGAATGATTTTTACTTTGTGCGCGTGTAGTAGGCATGCACAAGAGCCTTGCTCTGATACCAGATGATAGAGCACTACTTTATAAAATAGAAAATAAAGAGATAAAGAAGTGATAAATAAGAGATAAAAGAAGAGGAACAGAAAAAAGAACAGGAATAGAAAAAAGAAGAAGAAGAAGACAGGTTAATTCGAGGAAACCCAGACCTCCAAGTAATATTGATAAACGTTTGTGTCCCTGCTCTTACAATCAAGCCTTTCTTATAATAATTCTACCCAAATCAACTCCCACAATCAAGCAATTACATCAATATAATTATTCCCTAAATCAAGCCATTACAGTAATACACTTTTATTTGGAAACTAAGAAATACTAGGTTGATCCAAACCATCCATGTGATGGAACACAACAGAAATAGGTTGTGCCCGTAAAATCATTTCCATAGGCTGATCTTAGCCCTTCAATCTATAGAGGTTTCCATAATATGTTGTTCCTCTTAAGGTGCCCGGATTTCGTCAATATTTTGAAAGGCGTAGGAGGGGGGTAGGATTGAAATTATACGGCTTTAATGGGTGCCTTTGTTAAAAAGCATAATGGAGGGGATAGGATTGGAAATATGTGGGTTGAATGGGTGCCTTTGTTAAAAAAGTCAAAAAAAGTGATGTGTAATTCTATTAGAATTTTGGGAGAAATTCAAATAATTCTCTCATTTTCTCTTCTGCTATAGTGTGTGTGTATGTGTATATATGGAAAAGGGACCAATGCAAACACACTTATTCACGCAAATCACGCCCTTGACAAATTCCCATATGATGATCCAAACCGTCCACGTGCTCTTTACAAATCATGCCCTATACAGACACACTTTGAAGGGCAAGTTGAGATCCCCAGGCTTTCAACCATTACCACCCCTTGTCATGCCTTCTCCAATCTTGAACAAGAAATCCGACGGCTATATGTGGTTCGTCTCCCTTGTAAAGATGGGTTTCACGAATGGTATAATAATCAACACTTTTACAGAGCTAGAATCCACCGTGATGGGGGCAATCATTGAGGGCCGATGCTTGCCTGACCATCCGACCCCACGCATCTACCCAGTCAGTCCCTTGCTTGCTCTCGAAGATGATCCGTCGTAGGAAAACTCAAACCCCTGCATTGAATGGCTAAACAAGCAGCCTTCGACGTCTGTGTTATTCTTGTGCTTTGGGAGCATGGATTCTTTCCTTGAGCCGCAGGTCAAGGGGATAGCTCCTGGGCTAGAGCGAAGTGGGTTTCCATTTCTGTGGTAGTTTAGGTTCAATTCAGAAGAAGGATTTGGGATGTCAAGGGATGCGAATCTGGGCGAGGTTTTGTCGGAAGGGTTTGGGATGCAGGGTGATTTTGTCACCACCCTTCCATTAACACAAACTCTTTGGATTTGCGTCATTTTGCATTGTTTAGCTCATGAATTAGACGTCAATTAACTCTTTGGATTTGGACTAGTTGAAATCCCCGCCTTTCAGCCATTACCACCCCTCGTCATTCCTTCTCCAGTCTTGAACAAGAAATCCAACAGCTATACTTGAATAAGTTACCTATGCAATTGTCCTTCAAAGTGTGTGATTTGTAAAGAGCACGTGGACGGTTTGGATCATCCTATGGGAATTTGTGAAGGAGGTGATTTGCGTGAATAAGTGTGTTTGCATAGGTAACTTACCTATGCAAACACTTAGATTCCCTTTTCCCTTTCTTATATATATATATATATATATATATATATATATATAAGCCATCTATTTTAAAGGCCCCCACATAGATAGGGTGTCTACAAAAAATCAAATCTATAGGATCATCCCAACCCTACGATTTGTGGAGGTAAAATGGATGTCTTTAAACTTTCACAAATTAGTCCATTTTTTGCCTCCACAGTTCAAATGGTTAGGATGATCCTATGGATCTGATTTTTTGTGGACACCCTATCTATGTGAGGGCCTTAAAAATGAATGGTTTGGATCACCCAAATAATGTGGCCCCCACTGTATTTTAAGCTAGTGTGTAGATAACTTATCTACACATATGTGTAGGAACCGTTTTCTCTGTATGTATGTATATATATATATATATATATATATATATATATATATATATATAGAGAGAGAGAGAGAGAGAGAGATAAAATGGTTTCTACACACTAGTTTAAAATACAGTGGGGACCCACATTGTTTGGGTGATCCAAAGCATTCATTTGATGGACCATCACATAGATAGGGTGTGCCAAAAAATCAGCTTTATAGGATCATCCTAACCCTTCAAACCGTGAAGGCAAAAAATGGACAGATTTGTAAAGGTTTATACACGTCATTTTTACCTCCACAAATCTTAGGATTGGGGTGATCCTATGGAGCTGATTTTTTGTGGACACCCTATCTATGTGAGGGCCAATCAAATGAATGGTTTGGATCACCCAAACAATATGCCCTCAACTGTATTTTAAGCTAGTGTGTAGATAACTTATCTACACTTGTGTGTAGAAAATGTTTTCACACACACACACACACACACACACACACACACACACACACACACACACACACACACATATATATATATATATATATATATATATATATATATATATATATATATATATATATATATATATATGTGGGGAAAATGTTTGTGAGCTAGAGCTCATATAAGCATATAGGAGCTAGACCTCACTAACATAGGGGGGCCACATTGTTTGGATGATCCAAAGCATTAGGCCCTCATATAGATGGGGTGTGCTAAAAAAATCTGCTTCATAGGATCATCCTAACCCTTCCAAAAGATCACATTGGTTAGCTTATAGTTAAGTATACCTGAATATGATTACCGATCAATAACCATTATGAGACAAACTAAACTAGAGTGGATTAATATGATCCCTTGAGTCTAAGGATACTAAGGTTTCTCTCTTTATAGAATTACCTTGCCCTTGTTTCTAGTATATATATATATATATATATATATATATATATATATATATATATATATATATATGGGGAAAATGTTTGTGAGCTAGAGCTCATATAAGCATATAGGAGCTAGACCTCACTAACATAGGGGGCCCACATTGTTTGGATGATCCAAAGCATTCATTTGATAGGCCCTCATATAGATAGGGTGTGCTAAAAAAATCTGCTTCATAGGATCATCCTAACCCTTCAAAAAAATCACATTGGTTAGCTTATAGTTAAGTATACCTGAATATGATTACCGATCAATAACCATTGTGAGGCAAACTAAAACTAGAGAGTGGATTAATATGATTCCTTGAGTCTAAGGATACTAAGGTTTCTCTCTTTATAGAATTACCTTGCCCTTGTTTCTAGTAAACATATTTACTACTATATAGCAGAAGAGAAAAGAAGAGAATTTTTTGAATTTTTTGAAAATTCTTTGAGAATTACACATCACTTTTATTTACTTTTTTTAACAAATGCACCCATTCAACCCACATATTTTTTATCCTACCCCCTAATTTATGCTTTTTAACAAAGGCACTCATTAAAGCCACATAATTTCAATCTTACCCCCCTCCTTTATGCTTTTTTAATAAAAAATCTCTAAGGTGATCTTAACCATCCGATTTAAGAGGAATTATGGAAACCTCTATAGATTGGAGGGCTAGGATCAGCCTATGGAAATGATTTTTGGGGCACTTTTTTTGTAAATAAATCATGTTTTGTTTTGTTTTGTTTAGTAAGGAGAATTTTACTGTTAGTAAAAAAAAATTATATTATAGCATGTACTACACTAGCACATAAAAAGGTATTGCAGGGCCGCATGTTTTATTTAGTATGCCATCCATTTTAAACATAAGAAATCGAACTCTTGTCAAAACAAAAAAGAAACAGAGCCTTAATTTTGAGTCCAATATTCAGTTTTAGACTCACAATTGGTACTGCCTTAATTTTGAGTCCAATAATAACTTTAGCCTCACAATCAGTACTCAAGCTACAACGGCAATATTTTTTGGATTTTGATAACTGATTGTGAGTCCGAAACTTATTATTGGACTCAAAATGAAGGCCCTGTTTGTTGTGGATTTTGAGAACGGATTGTGTCCAAAACTGATTATTGGACTTGAAATACAGCTTAAAATACAGTGGGGGCCACATTATTTGGGTGATCCAAACCATTCATTTTTAAGGCCCTCACATAGATAGGGTGTCCACAAAAAATCAGATCCATAGGATCATCCTAACCATTCGAACTGTGGAGGCAAAAAATGGACTAATTTGTGAAGGTTTAAAGACATCCATTTTATCTCCACAAATCGTAGGGTTGGGATGATCCTATGGATCTGATTTTTTGTAGACACCCTATCTATGTGAGGGCCTTTAAAATGGATGGCTTGGATCGCCCAAACAATGTGGGGCCCCACTGTATTTTAAGCTAGTGTGTAGAGAACTCTCTACACATATGTGTAGGAACCGTTTCTCTATACATATATATATATATATATATATATATATATATATATATATATATTATAGAATATATTATAACATACACACTCACACATACTCACACGCGCACACACACGCGCACACACACACACACACACACATATATATATATATATATTGATATTGTTCAATGGGTAAAATATTTACCGTGCCCATATTTCCTACTGTTCTCTACCCCGTGAACGAGATAAGTCACCCTAATGCGTGTATGGAGGCTAGGCCTGATGCTAGTGGTGTAAAGGAAGAGATGTCCAATCTCAATCCTAAATGTGAAACTTTTTAGGTCTACAAAGGACTGTAAAATCATCTCTCTACTCCTAAGGATCTGTTGATCCTTGTGCATGATATTCTTACTTTACTACTTAATGAAATCGTGTGTTCGATAAATACGCATCGTACACATTCCTTTTAATTTACCTAATAAAAATTGTGAAATCTGTAATGACTGCGATTAACTTTTCTTTAATAACCCTAAGATTTAGGCTTTGGATCGATGGATCTAAATTTCAAGACTGAATTGTTAGAATTTTTAAACAAAATAATAAAAAGATTTGAAAAGATTATGGAGGGAAGATTCAAATTATGTTTCCCTCTCTTGTTTTAAAGCAAAAGACTTGCATATGTGGAGAGTTGAACCCAAGACCTTGGTGAATGTGCTTGTGGTGTGTTTTCAAAACCAAAAAAGTTTATGTCTTTTAATGGTAATTAAGAGAGAAACGTTTTTGTCTTTTAATGGTAATTAAGAGAGAAACGTTTTTGTCTTTTAATGGTAATTAAGAGAGAAACGTTTTTGTCTTTTAATGGTAATTAAGAGAGAAACGTTTATGTCTTTTAATGGTAATTAAGAGAGAAACGTTTTTGTCTTTTAATGGTAATTAAGAGAGAAACGTTTTTGTCTTTTAATGGTAATTAAGAGAGAAACGTTTATGTCTTTTAATGGTAATTAAGAGAGAAACGTTTTTGTCTTTTAATGGTAATTAAGAGAGAAACGTTTATGTCTTTTAATGGTAATTAAGAGAGAAACGTTTTTGTCTTTTAATGGTAATTAAGAGAGAAACGTTTTTGTCTTTTAATGGTGATTAAAAGAGAAACGTTTTTGTCTTTTAATGGTAATTAAGAGAGAAACGTTTTTTTTTTCTTTTAATGGTGATTAATTATCCTCCAACAGTCATATTCTCATCTATAAAAAGAAGAGAACAGCACCATTGGAGATATAGTTTTTACAGAAAACATCAAAGTTTCTGCTTATCTTCTTCCTTTCCTCCGTTCTGATCTGAGCACAGTTCTACGGTGATTCTGGGTGGACCAGTCAACGAGTGCACGTGGACTGGAGCCAACTTTGGCTGTTTTATCTTGGAGCGTCACACAAAGTTAAATTATTTCATCAATTCAAAACCCTTGTGTGCGTTGAGACTTTTCAACCCCTTATCAATTCTTTACATCGACTTAAAAGAACGTGGATATGATTTTATCTTCAGGCTGATTCCCCTCACACTCTCACTTAGAGGCCGTCCCAATATATACATCCGAGGTCTTTACAAGGCAGGTGATACCTAACTTTGCTCGTATGGCTTTTAATTTATCCAACAAAGAATGGTGAAGTATTTGATTTATATTGATTCTAAGTTATTCTATAAATAAATGAAATTATGTCTTTTATATTATATGTTGAAATGGATTCTAAATTCTGATAAAAATATTCAGTTTAAAATTGTATTTCTTGTTAATCATATGAAATAACGTGGGAGCCGTATGTACACTTAAGAAATACCCAAAGAAGAAATGGGAAAGGGTGATGGGAAGCCATTGAGCTATCCCCGTAAACAAAGGTATACAACTTGGGAGAACTGTGCAACTCCAAGTTGATGTCGGAATCCTACGGAGACCAAGAGTCCCTAGGCGGTATGATCTATCGTAATAAGTCCCCGCGGAATCGACCGTGTTGGCAAGGGCAACAAGCTAGTGGGAGCTGGAGTGCCCTGGGAATTAAATTAAATCGTTATAATGAGAACGTAACGGATTTGTAATTATTCTGGTTGTTAGTTAATTATTCTCGTTCAAGTAAGTTGTTCACTTTAAAAATGATCTTCTTATATTTAAATTTGCAAGCAGTTGTATTTCTTTAAAATGAATTCTCTTATTCTGGTTTAGAAAATCTCTATAAATTATCATGTTGGAAAAGTATTTGTTCAGTTTATTTGAATTGATAAATAAATATGGATCTTGATCTGTTGTTTAGATTGAACTATCATACCTGCCAGGTTACTATCACTCTGCTTAACGTTGTTTTCTCCCCAGGATTAGAGGATGCCCACGAGGGTGCGTTTGCGCACAAGGACGTTTAGGAGCATAGAGCGATGGGAGAAATAATTGAAATGACGATACTTTCGTCGACGTCTCGGTTTTATTTAAGAAATTTCTAGTTTGGATTTTATTTAGTAGAACATGTTATTGAAATGTCGATGTTATTGTAAGGAACATTTTAGTTATGGAATAAGAATGGCAGTTGTTTAAGTTTCATAGATGGTTTGTTAAAAAAGGAAAATACTATGGGTATTTTGGCAGGTTCATTTGTAGCGATCCGGTCATGGAAATCGGGTCGTTACAAAATCCATCAGTTAATCAAGATTTATTACACAAACACTTGCTTTTAGTTCATATACACTAAATTTTTTATATTGGTTAATATTTAAACGACATCCCTAGCTACTATATCAGACATTAACGACTAAATTTTATTTACTTGATCTATTATGGATTTTTCATTTACCATCTGTTATTTCTTTAGTGCTGAAATGGATGAAAAGGCATGGGGTGGCTCATGTTGATGCCACCTTCGCTTTTGGGTCCATTGCCTAGATGGAATTGGCTAATTTCGACTGTGACAAGCATCACGGACGCAAGCCTAGATGCAGACATTATCAGTTATCAGAAATATTTTCCAATCAGATGCTTCTGTCTGTGATTCAACTGCTTCAACTTAGTATTTAAGTTCAAGAGTTTCCCATAACTCTTTTTCTGACTCTATTATAAATTAAGAGAGCATCAACTAATTGATTATTGTGGGCACTTAATGTATGTTCTTTATAGAGAAAGTCTTTTCTCTTTTTAGATATATGAGTCCTCACAGGTTCTTCCTCTTGTTCTATAATGCTTTGATCAAGTAGCTTTTAATTTAGGCTTAAAAAGCTTAAGAAGAATCAAATCTTCTATTTCCATCTTCCAAAATCTGTTATTTCAAAATGTTTAGGTCTTTTAGTTTCTGGAGACATCGTTTTTTTTACTAAGATATGTTTTTAGTTCTAGAGTTCAGAATTCCAACAATATTAAAAGATATTGCCTTAAGATTGTTATTGTAACCATTGGAATAAAGTTCAAATACTCAACATATAAAGCCTGAATGAATTGAAATAAATCAAATAATACTCAACATATAAAGCCTGAATGAATTGAAATAAATCAAATAAAAATCGCGTACCTCATGTTGATATTGCGTCATCAAACAAGGGCGTTTGAAATTCTTTAATAAATAACAATATTGAATGTTAAATAATAAAGAGTAAAAAACACTTACTGGTTAAGGCATAGGTCAAAACCCAGTATCCTTAAGATAATATCACTCCCACTATGGCAAATCGATGGTGCAAATGATATACTGACTCAACTCATGGCTTTTGGGAGGATGCACTCACGAACCCCTTTTTATTTTCTATAAAAAAAATAAGAAGATATGAAAATGCACACTCTATACATTGCTTGGTATAAAAAATAAGAGGATATGAAAATGCACTATTATATTAGGAACTGTGAGTGTATGTCATACTATATAATGTTGTGTATACAGTGCAAGTAGATGATATATTGCTTGATACACATTGGAAACAGAAAATACACGATCGTCCATATACTGAAAATGGTTAGTATAATGCTCTGTACACAATGTAAACAAAAAAATATAGTGTTGTGTATACACTAGAATTGACAAAAGCAGTTTATAGTATACTCCTAATTATAGAGGACTGTATACGGGTATAAAAGAGCAGTATGGTAGTGTATGACAGTACATATGAGAGTATGGTAGAGTACATAAGAAAAAGAATAGTTGAGTGCTCACTATAAATACGAGATACTAAGGTACAATGATCCTAGTGCATCCTTCTGTGACTTACAAGGTGGTGTGCCGAATTCCCAACCAAAGATTAGTATTAAGAAACCACATTGTTTTAAGGATTTTGTTTTCTTATTTGTATACTTATCTTTAGTTAGCATTCGCTAAAATTCAAAGATTTTAGGATTTCTTAAGTTTTACTTTTGTTTCTTAATGGTTTTAGTAGTTAATTGTGATTAGAGTTTTTTCTTAGAAGTCTTTCATATTGTAAAACAAATATATAAGTGGGCAGTTGAGAATAGAAAAGGAAGACTTTTGTGACATTTGTAACTAATCATTTTTTCTTCTACTTTTCTTTGTACTACATTAATGATCCTATAATCTTTTCCGTGTGTATTTGAGGAGACTGTAATATTCTCATTAGAAAAGGAGAAGAGCTTCTTTAAATGCATCCTTATATCAACTATATCTTAAGTAACGACTTCTGAAACTAAATTAAAAAATTTAACCCACTCCATAGGATGATCCAAATCGTTCATTTGTTGGGCCACAATGTAAATAGGTTGTTCCCCAAAAATCATTTCCATAGGATGATCCTAACCTTTCGATCTATATATGGAATAAACATTATGGAAACCTCTAGGCCTGAGGGTTAAGATCATCCCGTGGAAATGATTTTTTAGGGGCACAACCTATTTACATTGTGGCCCAAGAAATGAACAGTTTGGATCATCCTATGGAGTGGGCTGTATAGTACTTTTTGAAAAATACTAGACTATACAACCACACACCATATAAAATCTCCAAATCGATAAAATATACTAGTATTCTGAGACATGCATAGGGTATAATGTGGTGGGCCCCATCCAATCGAAACATGAGGCAAAATGATTGGAGCAACCCAAAACGTTGAACAATTGGGCGACAAAAGTTTACATGTCATATAATGCAATGACAGGACATTTTCATTCAACAATCCATGAGTCAAAAGTATATAGGACAATTTTGAAAAACGAATAACATACCAGAGGAAAGCATAGTACTAGAGTAATGGACCCAAAAGCAGGGCGTTTATGAACTTGATTATACATGGTGGGCTTCTAATGTACATATTAACAAGATCATTTCTAAAATCGCATGTATTAGAACTTACCTACTTGAGGCTCTCTGAGACTTATTGTCATCTTCTTCCAATCCAAAATAAAGCAGACCCAAATTAAATTTGTTTTAGCATTACAAAACCGCCATCTAAAATCAATTCATGTGGATCGGTAGTGATCTTGTTATCATCTACTTCAAGCCCTGAAAAAAAAACCATAAAAAGAGGTCTTTAATTTATTTACGAGGATTAATAATTTTGTATTAAACTTAACCTACTCAATGCATAAACTATCTTTACCAGTCCATTTGGCTTGAAAACTAAAATTAAACTTCATAACATTACTTGGATCTTCCCAATGCAAAATTAAGTATACCAAAAGGAAACAAAACATAACAAAAATTGAGAAAAAAAATAAATCAAATTACCCTATAGAAAGTAAACTTTCCTATCAAATCTGAGCCACAAACAACGTGACCAGAGATCTAACCCAATTAAAGAAGACCCAATCATAGATCTTCTACTAATCTTGAACACAAGCTCAAAATCGAAACCCAAAATGCCATCACCAATAACTCTTCCTCTTCTAAGATTTGGGTTTTGGATCTTTAGAGATGTTATAATTTTGTTGAGAGAGAAACAAAGAAGTGGAATGAGAAGATTTTGGGGGAAGATGAGAATTTGATATGATAAAAATGTTAGGAATTGTAATAGGTAAGGACGTATATGCTCACTGAGAAAAAGACGCATGGTAATATCGTCTATGTGTAATGGCGGCTGATAGGGAGGGACATGATATGCCAGAATCAGCAATAAATCCCGCAATTAACGTCAAGAGATATCATCGAATATGAAATGAATCAAATCATATGATTGATTTTCTTCTCATTTTCATTTGACGTAGACGGGAAGTTAAAGTTGTGGTAGAACCGACTTAGTAGCGGAAAACGGATTTAGTAGTGGTGAAGCTAAATTAGTAGTTGAGACTATGTAAGGAAAAATATTTTCAGAAAGATTTTCTTGGAAAAAAGATGAATGGCAGTGGAAAGAAACATGGTTAGTGTATATTATATTTAAAATAAGTATTCAAATTGTATTATTTTATTAACAATACAATATAACAAAAACTTCTAGAATCTAGCGAAGCAATGACTCCTTTGGTTCCCAGTCGGCCCACCAGGCTAGTTCATGGTTGAAGAAACATCTCAGTTTTCGATTTACAGCAACTGTTTTTGTTAATTGAATTTTCTGAAAACAACTCATATGCCCTGTCTCGAATTAAGATTGATAAGGCTATACTTGTAAATACCTTAAATTTAAAAAAGGTTTCTTTAAATAAAATTTAGAAAATCTTACAAATATTCATTTTTTTTCTTTTAATAACCTACTTAAGTTAAATTCAAAAATTTTCTTTTCCTTTTCAGTAGGTAATCATGTCTTTCTCCAATTTCATTCAAAATGTCTCTCCTTTTTTAGCAATTCGTCTACGTTTCTTTCAAAAAAAAAACCACTCAAATCCAAAGGAAAGAGAAATCTTTTCCAATGATTTCTCCTTTTTTTTCAAAAGAGTCAACCAAAATGGCTCTCTCTTTCCCAAGAAGAGGTCTTTAATTTATTTCTGCAGATAAATAAGTTTGTATAAAAAATAACATACTCAGTGTATAAACTATCTCTACTAGTCCATTTGGCTCGAAAACTAAAATTAAACTTCACAATATTAGTAGGATCTTCCCAATGCAAAAATAAGTATACCAAAAGGAAAAAAAATCACAAAAATTGAGAAAAAAAGAATAAATCAAACTACCCTATACAAAGTTAACATTTTGATCAAATCTGATCAACAAACAATCTGACTAGAGATCTAACCTGATTAAATAAGACCCAATCATAGATCCTCTACTAATCTCGAACACAAGCTCAAAAGCGGAAACCCAAAACCCCATTATCAATATCCCTTCCTCCTCTGAGATTGAGGTTTTGGATCTTTACAGATGTAATAATTTTGTTGAGAGAGAAACAAAGAGGTGGAATGGGACAATTTTGGGGGAAGCCGAGAATTTGATATGTTAAAAATGTTAGGAATTGAGAAAGGTAAGGACGTATGTGTTCATTGAGAAAAAGACTGCATGGTAATATCTTCTATGTATAATGGTGGCTGAGAGAGAGGGAGAGAATATGCCAGAATCGACAATATATCACACATTTAACAGCAAGAGATATCATCGAATATTAAACGAATCAAATGATATGGTTGATTTTCTCTCTCTTTTTCATTGGACGTAGGCAGGAAGTTAAAGTTGTGGCAAAACCTATATAGTAGGGGAAAAGGGATTTAGTGGGGGTAAAACTGAATTCGTAGTGGAGACATTGTAAGGAAAAATATTTTTTGGAAAACATTTCTTGCAAAGAATCATTCTCTGATATATTTGAGGTGGTGTAGAACAAAGAAGTCTTAGTAAAGGATTGTTTTGAGCACAATACGGTAGGAATAAGGCTAAGGTTAAATTTTAGAAGAAATTTGTTCAATCGGGAGCTGGGGAGGGTGGCTAGGCTCTTAAAGGACCTAACATCATGTTACATAAAAAGATCGAGCGAAGATAAAAGGGTTTGGATTCGGTGCTCTTCAAGCTTATTCATTGTTAAATCCTTCTACAATCTACTTGCATCCAATCCTGCAACCTCGCTAGTGGCAAAAGTTTGGAGGATTCCAACTCCTTCTAGAGTTGGCGCCTTTTCTTGGACAGCAATATTAGATAAAACTCTCACCGTGGATCATCTGCGACATCGTCAAATGTGAATCATAGACCACTGTGCACTTTGCATTGAAACAGGAGAAACTGTGGATCATATCTTCCTTCACTGTAAAATGTCGAGGTATGTATGGAGCAAAGTACTTCATAGATTTGGTATTTCTTGGGTTTCCAAGCAAAACTCTAAGAGCTAATAGAAGCGTGGGCGACAGTCCCGTGGAGAATTAAAGGAAGAATTTTATGGATGATTATCTTGCTAGCGCTAATTGCATAGTTGATTGTTATCTTGCTTTGCGTGTTTATTTTGTTCCTTTGCATGATTAGTTATGGCTAGATTAGTCAACTTGCTTTGCATGTTTTGAATGTTTAGTTTCTTTGCATGTTTATTTGCATTCCTCCATATGATTAGTTTTGTATGATTAGTTGTTTTATTTAATTTGGAACTCAAAGGAATTAAAAAAAAAATTCTAAAGAACCTAAGAACTTACATTTAATTGGAAAATTTCAACTTAAAAATCCTAACTTAAAAATTCTAAATTCTAGGACAATAAAGCTTTAGGTTCTAAATTTAGAAATTACACTCTAGGTTCCCTCATTAGAATTCTTAGAGCCTAAATTTCACAATGACACCAAATAACTTAGGTCTCACATTACATTAGATCATCTTAGGTTGCATGTCTCGTAGTTCTCACACATAAGAATTAATGGCCTTTTAGTAAAGTTTAAGTGAATGAATTCTTAGGATTGAAGACCAGTTTACCATGTGAGAATGGTGCCTCACACGTTCAATTCTCGTAACCAAGTGATGACCTAGAACATATGAGATCGTAGACTAGTTTACAGTGTCACGTATGAGTCCTAGATCCCTAACCTAGGTGGCGACTGTTGGAAAAATCCATATCTTAAGAAGCCCAAATATTATGGTTCTTAAGATTGTTGGATAAAATGGATGGATCAGATTTCTACAAATCTCATAAACAAATAACGAAGAAATGATATATGGCTTAGTCGAACCCAAAAACAGAAAGTCGAAGTCAAAATAAGTTTTTTTGAACCCAAAACAGGTTACTTGAACCGAAAACATGTTATTCGACCTCATAATAGTGAAACTCGAAGCCAAAAATCCATGTACTGTAACTCAAACTATAATTGAAATAAAACATGGAAAATATATTGCACTTATCTCTTATGATGAAAACCATTTGGCAAAAATCAGATTCGAAGAGAGAAGGCTGAGTCATGCCACATGGTCACTCTCCTTAAGAATCATATCCACCTCATACCGGTGCAGCCGGGATCCACGAATTGACGCTCCAAGTTAAAACAACCAAATATGGCTCCAGTCCACGTGCACTCGCTAACTGATCCACCCAGAACCACCTTAAAACTGTGCTCAGACACAGAAGGAACGGAAGAAAGGAGATGAAGCAAAACCAGAAAATAGAACCCTTTTTTGTGTCAATCTCTTTTCTTTTTCTGATGGCCAAATCCACCCCAAGCGTCTGTCCAAAGATCTACCCAAACCGTACTCTCTTCTCCCTTTTATAGACACCAAAGTGTCTGTTGGAAAGAGCCACCATTTATGGGTATTAATGTTGAGAAAAGCCACCATTAAGAGCCTTGAACATTTCTCTTCCAACAATCACATTTGTGACCGTTGGAGATGAAATGGTTTTTCTACTTTAATGGTTGTTATTATCACAGCCGTTTGGGGTGTCAATATAAAAATGTTTTAGCAATTAATAGGGGTGTCCATAACAAAAATGTGGCGTAAAATGGAAACCATTTTGGGCACTAAAAAGATCTTTTTTATTTAAACCCAAACCCGGACCACAAGCCATGGGCCACGGCTTGGTGCGCGCGTGTGTTTTTACACATGGGCTTGTGTTCATGTAAAACCCAAGGATCCAACAAATTCTAAAGCCCCTTGAAGGCCCAAGCCTTTTCTCAACATTTCCTTTTTAAAGATGAGAGCCACTTTCTTCCAAAGCAATGTGGGACTATTATTGTTCCTTTGGTTTAGAGAACACAACAAGCACACACACTCCTAGGTCTTAGGTTCAAGTCCCCAAAAAAGCACTTAAAAGTCACTACTAGCTTTTGAAATAAGAGGGAAACCAAATTTTGAATATTTCCCTCTAAATTTTAAAGACAAGGCAAAAAGCACTTTTGACTTTTCAAATTCTTTAAAATTTCCAACACTCTGGTCATCATTCTTTTGCGTGAAGTTCAGATTTTTCCTTAGTCCCAAATTCACGGAAAAGAAGGAAATACACCACTCTCGTGGGTGAGAAGGGACAACCTCCCGAGAAAGAGGACCGGTCCCACATGTTTGAAGGCTTTTTATAGATTTTGGAAGAAAAAATCCTCTACCAATTCAAATTCTCTTAGGAGCTAGAGTTAAAAGTGGGGAAGGAGATTCAAAGGACTAGGTTCCATTAGATCTTTGACATGTATTTATCCTAGAAGGTTTCAAAATTATCCAATGGCTTTGGGAGAGTCCTCTCTTGTAAGAGGATAAACTTCAAACTTAAAGTGGGCCCCATCTTTTGAAAATTCGAATTTTGCACATTTAAGGACACTTAAACTCCTTCTCTAATTCAAACTCAAAAGCCTTTGGTGGGGCCTACATAGGGTTGGACGAACTTTAAATGTAGCCAACTCTACCCTATTTAAGATAAAGACAAAATTTAAGTATTGGTGGGTCCCATTAATAAAAATTCAAAATTTCTACTAGTGAGATAATATTTAAAGAATTATTGGTGGGCCCCATTAATAAAAATTCAAATTTTCTACTAGTGAGATAATATTTAAAGAATTATTGGTGGGCCCCACTAAAGTTTGTCTAATTTAATCACTCTTTAAAATTCGAAATTTATTCCCTAATGTTGAAGGAATTGAAAAGATGGGATAAACTTAAAATATTTTGGTAGGCCCTACCCACAAGTTGGCCGAATTTAACCCCTTATTAAATTCAAATTTTATTTAAGTTTAAACATACTTTTGAATCTTTCAGGACATCGTGGGGTATTCTCAAAATTAAATTTTTGAGAAAACCTACAGTGGGACCCGATCCCACGAGAGGGGTGGGGCGCGCGCCGCCACACTCTCTCTTGGTCTCTCGTACCCACGCGAATGGCGTGTGTTTTTTATTATTGATTTTAATTACCGAACCAAGCAGGCAGCAACCAAGCCATAGGGTGCAAACAAACGTGCAACCCAGTACCCATAAGGGCAGGGGTAAGCCGCCGAGTCTAGCGATGTGTGATTTAATTCATCTTTTCCGTGAACTTGGGATCACTAAGGCAATTCGAATTCCACGCAAAAGAGAGTGACAGAGTCGCCACCTAGATGAGGGATCTAGGACCCATAATTGACCAGAAATCTAGACTCGTTACCTGGTTACAAGAATGGAAGGTATGGGGAGTTACCACCACATGCACCATTCCTGCCCGATAATCGGTCTTCAATTCCAAAAGTTAACTCTTTCGAATTTCTTTTAAATGGCTCATTTAACTCTATATTAAAGTGCGAACTATGTGACATGCATCCTAAGATCTAATTTCAATGTAATTCCTAAATGTGTATCTTGATTTTCTTAATTTGTTTGAATTCAATCTAAGTGAAAGTTCTCCAAAACTTCTAATTTCATGGAAAGTTCTAAGTGATTTAATTACTTTTAATTTAAGGATTAATGTACAAAACCCCACTTATGTGTGGAGCCGACTCGTGATTGGTATACCATCAAGCATCCAAGCTGCCTACGTACCCAAGCCTCACTGGGATCAGAGTCGACGTAATTCGGTGCACCTGAACTAAGCTACTTATGCCTAACTCATCTAGGACACCGATCTAGACTGTTTTAACAGTTTAAGAGAAATTATTTAATTCAAGTTGAAGATTTTATTATCCTAGGACTTCATTTAAGATGCTATATGATCCTATCTAAATGCAAGACGCCCCTCAGACTAATGCAGGTGAACCTACCTCCTAGGTAACTAGGCTTGTCTTATGAGAAAAGTGAGGTGACTAGTGTAACTAGATCTATTGGCACGGTTGCTATCCATAGCAAACGACCGTGATGAGGCTGGACTCCTAACTCTAGGACTCCCTAAAACCTAGGACACAACATGACGTAAGTGTTCCTAAGGGGCCCTAAAGGTTCCTAAAGGAATTTTGAATCCAAAAGCTCTTGGAAATTTCGAATTCTTCTGGGCTTGTTGAGACTTTTATGAGTTTTCTTGAAGCTTTTAATTATCTGAAGGTATTTAGTGTGTTTGGTAACTTTTAAAGTTGTTTATTTAGAAGGTTTTAGTTTCACTTGAGATTTTTAGTGGTCTTTTGGTTAATGACTTTTAATGGATTTAAAGAGATAATTTTTTACATGGGTAAATTTTAGATTTGTGACTTTTCGGTTGGGTATATTTTAAATTAATGTCTTTCAATTTTGGTTTAGAGAATAATATTAACACAATTGCACAAACTCAAAATCTTGACCATTTCAAAATCTAATGAACACAGCTCACTAAAACTATCATAATGCTTTAACCGCTTAGCCAAATTTAAAGTACAAATATGCGTTGGAAAGATCTTTCAAAGGGCTAAAACTTTGTAGTTTACCATTTTTCGTGAATCTGTCATTTAGAAGTTCAAAATCTATTCACAAGACGAGCAGCCAGCATTATGACGGAAATGATGTTGGCACTACCACGTTTTGATAATTGTACAAACTCACCTTGTGGCTTCCTTTTTTTTATTATTTATTATGCCATGGTTGTCATCTTGCCTTGTTATACTGTACCTATGGATTTTTGTCTCATTATGCTGTCTTTCTTAATTGTTAATTTTGTTTTATTTGTGTTTGTATGCTATTTTTTTTTTTTTTTGATTAGTTTTTTATATTACAGTTGAGATTCGGATGAGATGGGTTTGATGGTATGGGTAATATGATTATGCGAATAAGGTGGGCTTGTGTAAACTTTAGACAAAAGAGGTCTAAAGGTGCTGTTGGACATTACATGGGATGCATGGCTTTATGGAGTGGCTGTGAATATCAATAAAATAAAATAAAAAGTGGGTTGTCTCTATCAATATGGAATGGGCTGTTATTATTGGGTTCTTGAGATTGAGTGGGGGCTGTTGTTATCAACTTGGAAGTGGAACTGTTGTTATCAACATGGAATGGGGCTGTTATTATCAATTTGGAGTGGGGGCTGTTGCTATCAATATGGAATGGGCTTTCTAGTTTATGATCTTTCAAGTTAAAAAATCATTTTTTAATTTTATTTTTAATGGCTTTGTCCAAAAGATTCGAAAATCCCTAGAGCTAATAAATCCAAAAATCCTAATCAAACTGGGGAATCCTAATGGTTTTTCAATTTGGGTTTTGATTAAACAATCTTTTAATCATGCAATGATTAACACTAGAACATGTAAGTAAGGGACAGAAATTGAATTGAAGCATATGAAAATTATGACTAAAAAATAACAACCCTAATCATGCAACAAAATTCATTAAATTTGGTACTTACCTTGAGATGGAGATTCAATGACCCAGAGAAAGGAGATGAATCCGGCCACAAGAGATCTAACTACTACGAGCTTTTGATAGCCAAGATTTCAATCACCAAGCCCTTTAATGGAATTCAGCCAAAATGGGTTTTTGATCACCAAGAGATTTTGTCCTCTAAGAGATTAACCACCAAGTCAATATTACGTCGAGAATGACTCGGCCTAAAACTTTGGTGGTTCGGTCACAAAATAAAAGTGATAAGGAAGATTAGATATGATGAGAGGTGAGATGAGATATGAGAGGGCTGATGAGAGATGGGATCTGTTTGGAGGAGAGAGGGCTGAGGGAATCTTCTGAAGAGAGAGCGTGAGAGCTCCAAGAAACGTGAGATGGGAAGAGAAAGCCACCAGCGTGTCAAAAAAATCCCGCCCCTTGGAGGAAACCCGCTGTCCTTTTTAAAAAAAAAACTTGCTTCACGTGAGGTGCTTCTCACTTTAGAAAGCCACAAAGAGATTCTTAAAAAAAACTCTCCTCCTAAACTACCGAGTACCATGAGCTTCTCCAAAATAGAAAGGAGATGAACCTACTTTCTTTACTTTGCACCGATAGATGTCCTTTCTTAATCGAAGGGACTAAGGATAGAATTACGTTGATCATAACTCATGTATCCCTAAGTGGACATTTCCACTAATGGATTAATTCAATTTTTCTACCGTTCCTTGTGGAGCTAATTATTAGTCCTATTTAGCAATAATGATTGTAGTCGGTGAATGTTTCCCACAAATGATCTTCAACATGTCCTGTTGACCAAGAAATAGCAACGTATCCCTCCAAAATAGAAATATCCAATCCCATACGTCCAAAATTAGGAGTTGTACGGGCTGCCCATAATAGCAATGCAATCAACACCTCTACTTTGACATATCTACATATTTTTAGAATTTCCCAATTGAGCCACCCTAGCAGCTTGTTGCCGCATCTAAATCTGGCTGCTCATCTTGCCATGCGTGCTCACCCATTTCTAAAACTCAAAGGATTTTGTGTGGGCATTTGTTCCCCACAAGTTGGTACCCATTCTAACTTTGCCAAAATCCCATGCAAAATAGAATTTAATTTCTTTAAAGCTTCAGTAGGTCCATTTTGGACAAAATTCAAAACTCCATGCAATCCGAACCGTTCATTTAATGGGGTAATTTGAACCAGTCAATCGATGGGTCACAATGGGAATGGGTGGCTCACTTAAAACGGCCTTAATATCACTGTACTACCCTCACCATAGATTATCTAAAATTGCACATTTGATTGGGCCACAATGTAAATTGATGTATCCCATAAATCATATTGGTGGGATGATCCAAACCGTTCATTTGGTGGACCATGATATAAATTGGGTGCACCCCTTCCTAAATCAGTCCAATGAGATAATCCAAACGATCCAATTGATGAGCTTTGATGTAAATTGACGGTGCCCGCCAAACCATTTACATAAGTTGATCCAAAGTACTCAATTAGTGGGTCGCCACCTTAATCTTGAATTACAACAATAATGAGCCCATGCAAGATTGGCCGAAATACACTACGCCCGCCATGAAAAAATGACTTTGCTCATTAAATCCAAATAAGTTTAAAAATTCATGTTTTCATGAAAAACAATGTAGGGCACACTTGCTTGATCCAAATCTAATCAAAATATTCAATGCGGGCCCACCAAATGGGTCCAAATTCTCCATTCTTTGGATTCATATGAATAACCCTTCTCCACTCTTGGCGAAAGAAATGCAAAACATGGCGGAAAGGACCAGAAAAGTTTGAGAAAACATAAGAGACGGACACGGAAATGGAAAACATTAGAAGTGACCGATAGAAAAATACTAACTTCTTTGTTGATTAAAGTGGAGCAAAATGGGGTGTCTACACCTACCAACAAAATGAAGGCATGTGGCATTGAAACAACTTGGAAAACACCAAAATTCGAATTTTCCATGGAAGGGAAGTTCATTCAAGAGGGGGAGGGAAAATATAGAAGTGAGGGAAAATGGAGAGAAAAGTCTTGGAAACTGAGAAACTAACATGGGAAAGATGCGAAAACACAGGGAATTGACTCAGATAGTGAGAAAACATAGGACATTGGTCAAGGGGGGTGAGAAAATGTAGGAAACTGGAAGAAAATTCTTTGTTGGCTAAAGTGGAACAAAATGGGGATGTTTACATTGGATCGACAATATCATGATCGTTCGTTCGCTTAGCCGGATTTGAGTGTGGGACCCGATCCCGCAAGAGGGGAATGGCCCGCGAACCGCCTTCCTCTCTCTTGGTCTCTCGTACCCATACGATTGGCGCGTGTCTTTTATTATTGATTACCCAACCAAGCCGGCAACAACCATGCCATAGGGTGCAAACAAGCGTGCAACCCAGTACCCACAAGGGCAGGGGTAAGCCTCCGAGCCTAGCAAGGTGTGATTTAATTCATCATTTCCGTGAACTTGGGATCACTAAAGGAATCCGAATTTCACACAAAGGAGAATGACAGAGTCGCCACCCATATGAGGGACCGAGGACCCATAAATAACCAGAAATCTAGACTCGTTACCTGGTTACAAGAATGGAAGGTATGGAGAGTTACCACCACATGCACCATCCTCGTCGGATAATTCGGTCTTCGATTCCAAAAGATAACTCTCTTGAATTTCTTTTAAATGGCTCATTTAACTCTATTGAAGTGCGAACTACGTGACATGCATCCTAAAATCTAATTTTAATGTAATTCCTAAATGAGTATCTTGATTTTCTTAATTTGTCTGAATTCAATCTAAGTGAAAGTTTTCCTAAAATTCTAATTTCATGGAAAGTCATATGTGATTTAATTACTTTTAATTTAAGGATTAATTTACAAAACCCTACCACTTATGTGTGGAGCCGACTCGGGCTTGGTATGCCACTCAAGTATCCAAGTTGCCTCTGTATCCCAGCCTCACTGGAATCAGAGTCGATCATAGTTCGGTGCACCTAAACTAAGCTACTTATGCCTAACTCATCTAAGACACCGATCTAGACTGGATTGACTGTTTCAACAGTTTTAAGAGAAATTATTTTGTTAAAGTTGAAGATTTTATTATCCTAGGACTTCATCTAAGATGCTATATGGTCCTAGCTAAGTGCAAGACGTCCCTTAGACTAATGCAGGTTAACCTACATCATAGGTAACTAGGCCTGTCTTATGGAAAAATTAGGTTACTAGTGTAACTAGATCTATGGCACGGTTGCTATCCATAGCAAACGGTCGTGATGAGGCTGAATCCCTAACTCTAAGACTCCCTAAAACCTAGGACACAACGTGACGTAGGTGTTTCTAATGGGCCCTAAAAGGTTCTTACGATAGGAGACCGCAATCCAACGGCTCCTAAGACTTTGATTAAGTTAATTCAATTTGTTGATATTGGTGATTTTTAGATTGACCGATTCTTTATTTTCAAGGATTTTGATTCCTAAATATCTAAGGGATACCAAAGATTCTATGGTTTGCCAGTTTCGGCCTCGAATCGCAACCATGGATGGGAATCGTCCTCTCAACCCTTGTATAATTTAGCACGTAAGTTATAGTATCTTATTGCCTGGCATGTTTCTCAGGATTTCCGTGGACAGTGGACCTCGGAGCCAATACCATACTATAATTTACGCACTCCAATTATTCAGGATTAATAGCAATTAGTATACGATTGTGGTTGCGATCTCGGCAGTTAGACTATCACGGTATAACGAATTTACATGGGAGATCTATGAACCCTAAGGTTTCTAACGAATTAGCACGTAAGTTATAGTATCTTATTTGCTCCTGTTGCCCGTATGGAGGCTATTAGGATACTTTTGGCATATGCATCTCATAAAGGATTTAAACTATATCAAATGGATGTCAAAAGTGCCTTCCTAAATGGCTATATCCAAGAGGAAGTGTATGTTGAGCAACCTCCAGGTTTTGAAGACTTCAAACATCCAAATCATGTCTTCAGGCTTGATAAAGCTTTATATGGATTAAAGCAAGCTCCTAGAGCTTGGTATGAGAGGCTTTGCACTTTCTTGGTTGAAAAAGGATTTGAGATGGGAAAGGTGGATAAAACATTGTTTATCAAAAGAGAAAATCAAGATATCCTCCTTGTTCAGATCTATGTGGATGATACCATCTGTGGCTCAACTAATCAAAAATTGTGTGATGAATTTGCAACCTTAATGAAAAATGAATTTGAAATGAGCATGATGGGAGAGTTAACCTACTTCTTAGGACTCCAAATTAAACAATACAAAAATGGAATATTTTTAAATCAAGAAAAATATACAAAGGAGTTATTAAAGAAGTATGGCATGGATAGCAGTAAGACATCAAAAATTCCCATGAGTACTTCTGCTAAGCTATAAAAAGATGAATTTGGCAAATCTGTGGATCAGAAATTGTATAGGGGTATGATAGGTAGTTTGCTCTATTTGACAGCCAGTAGACCAGACATTATGTTTACTGTCTGTCTCTGTGCTCGATTTCAATCGGATCCTAAAGAATCTCACCTATCAGCAGTTAAGAAGATCTTCAAGTACTTAAGAGGAACCCAAAGTCTAGGACTGTGGTATGAAAGATCATCTTCCTTCACTCTCATCGGATATTCAGATGCAGACTTTGCTGGATGTAGAGTAGATAGGAAAAGCACTAGTGGGACTTGCCAATTCTTGGGTAAATCACTTGTTTCATGGTTTAGCAAGAAGCAAAATTCAGTAGCTCTGTCCACAACAGAAGCAGAATATGTGGCAGCTGGAGCTTGCTGTGCTCAAGTCCTATGGATGAAAAGCACATTGATGGACTATGCAATTAAAATGGACAATATTCTCATCCAATGTGACAACACTAGTGCTATAAGCTTAACAAAAAACCCCATACAACACTCAAGAACAAAACATATTGAGATCAGGCACCACTTCATTAGAGATCACTCACAAAAAGGGGATATTTGCTTAAAATATATCAACACTGAAGAACAATTAGCGGATATCTTTACAAAACCCCTTAGTGATGATAGAATTTGCTATATCCGAAGTGCCTTAAACATATGGAGTGCGGATCAAATCAAAGAAATTGCCAAATAAATACTTTGTGCCTTTAACCAGCTTATCTATATAGTATTTATATATATAATCTTTGTTTGGTAGTATCTGCATGAATGAGATGTCAAATTTTTAATCTTAAAAATCACTCAATTGATATTCTTAGCCTTCTTAGTTTTTCTAAGTTGGAGAGGTATCTTCACTTTAATTAAAATACCTAACATCTTGACATATGTCAACATCTCGATCATGAACAGGTATATGTGCATTACTTGGTTATATATTTTTATACCATAAGCATTGATTTAGGGGGAGTTATCCACTCCTAAATTTTTTTTTACACCCTTTCTGTCGATGACAAAAGGGGGAGAAGTTTGAAATTGATTATCTATTCAATTGACTATATGCACCACTTGCTTATAACTTGTATCATTTATATGTGTGCATATATTGAGGGGGAGTTCCAGTATTCACTTGCCTACTATGTCACTCCACACACACCTCATAATCAATTTTGTTTGTCATCATCAAAAAGGGGGAGATTGTAAGCCCAAGGGTCTACTCTCCTATCTTGTTTTGATGATTCTAAACATAATTGATTGTGTTTTTTGAATACTAATCAATTTGCTTTGAAGTGTTGTGTTTAAGATAGGATTGATCGTTGAAGAAACCAACACTCAACTTGGTCATGCTTAAAGGTGTACCAAACAAGAGCCAAAGGAGCTAAGTGTAGCTCACATCATCACTCAAGCAAGCATCCAAAGATGGAAGATCATTTGAAGACCAAAGCTAAAGAGGGATCGAAGATTGCATAGGTATCATTGTACATCCTTTCTCTTTAGATTTTCAAGTCAAGGCAAAACGTTTTCAAAGTGTTTTCAATTTGTTTTTCAAAGAACACTTAAGAACTTAAAATGGATTAGTGAATGGTTATGTGGTGGACCAACATGTTGGGACCCTCATAAACATTCCAAAATAACCATAGGAGTTGAGTTCCAAAAGCTAAAAATCAAACAAGCAATAAAAATAAAAAACTGCGGATTTTTAGGCTTCTCGGAACTCCGAGATTTTTCTCGGAGCTCCGAGCTCGGAACTCCGAGAGTTCCCTCGGAACTCCGAGAAAAGGTCCAGTAGCGTCTGGACATTTTCTCGGAACTCCGAGAAATGGTCCAGTAGAAATTTTATTTCTTCTGGCCGTTGTCTCGGAACTCCGAGAATATTTCTCGGAACTCCGAGAATATTTCTCTGAACTCCGAGAATATTTCTCGGAACTCCGAGAATTATTCTCGGAACTCCGAGAACCCTGCGACAGCTCAGAATATAGCCGTTGGGATTTGAATTAATTCTTGTATTTTGATATTTCCACCCCAAACGGTCATATTCTTTGGAGAGGCTATAAATACAATATGTAGAGAAGTTTTTCTCACTCTCTTGATCATTTGAAAACATCCTTGAGCATCAAAGAAAACTTGCAACCTATTATTGCTTGAGATTTTTGTTTTCCCCAAACTTGCCTTGCAACTTGCAAATCTATTTGAGTTGGGATTTTAGAGCTTTCACTTGCAACCATCATTGAAGAGCAATCAAGGATCTACAAAGAGCATCAAGCTTTCAAGAAGAAGCCAAGCTATTCAATCTTCATTCCTTGTATAGGTGGCTAGGGCATTCCTTATTTTAATTCCCTAGAGAGCAACCGCTTAGAACTCGGCGGAGAAGGAGAGTCTTTGTAAAGGTGTAAGGGCATCCTCATTTAATATCCCTTGGAAGTGTAACCGCCTCGGAGCCGGGCATCGTGGAGGTCTCCAATAGTGGAAATCCTTAAGGACGATCTTAAGAAGAGTGGAGTAGGGCTTTGCCCGAACCACTATACATCGGTGTGTTCTTTCTTGTCTTGCATTTCCATTATTAACTTTTGGTTTGACATTTCCTTTTTGTTTCTAATTATTTACACTAACCAAATATTTAACTAAGTGAAGAAAATTCCAATTAGGGTTCATAAGTAATTTTCAAAAGGCCTAATTTTGAGTTAAATTCAATTCACCCCCCCTCTTGAGTATTTCAATTGGTATCAGAGCCTCGTCTCTAATTTTTAGAAAACCCTAACCGGTCTAGAGTAAAGATTCTAAAATGGCAAACTACCCTCAACACCATGAAGGTTATTCAAACACTAGGCCACCCTATTTTGATGGAACAAACTATGGTTTTTGGAAAACCAAAATGAAAATTTTTTTAACCCAAGACTATCAAATGTGGAGAGCAATTAATAATGAATACATCTTACCCACAAGAAATTTAAATGATTGGACCGAAGCCGAACAACAAGCTTCGAATTATAATGCCAAAGCCATGAATTCTCTTATTTGTGCTCTATCTCCCGGAGAATTCAATAGAGTATCAAATTTGAATTCGGCTAAGGAAATTTGGGACACTCTAGAAGTCACCCATGAGGGAACCAATCAAGTAAAAGAATCTAAAATGAACCATCTTTTTCGGCAATACGAACTCTTTCAAATGACACCCGATGAAACAATTGCCGACATGTACACTAGATTCACAAATCTTGTAAATGGATTAAGGGGTCTTGGAAAACAATTTTCCAATAGAGATTTAGTGACTAAAATCCTTAGGTCCTTACCTTTGTCTTGGGAATCCAAAACCTCCGCAATCACCGAAGCCAAGGACATGAACACATTGAACCTAGATGAACTAATAGGGTGGTCCTTGATCACCCATGAAATGATTTTCAAAACAAAAGCACCCGAAATCGAAACTAAAATCGAAAAAGGAAAAGGAATTGCTTTTGCTTGTAATATAGGTGAAAATGAAGATGCAAAAGAAGACATGGAAGATGAAGTTGCCCTCCTAACAAGAAGGATCAAATTCTTGCAAAGGAACATGGGAGGGATGAGAAATAGAAGGACAAACCCTCCATTCAAGAAGAAAGAAGAACTCGGTGATGGATCTTCTCAACCACGATGTTACGGTTGCAAGAAGCTTGGACACATTCGCCCGGATTGTCCACTCAATAATGAACCCACTTCAAACAACCGCTTCAAGAGAAGAGAAGGCAAGAAAGGAATGACCGCCACATGGGATGAGGAAATTGAAAGCGAAGGCGAACAAAATGATGGCGAAGATTGCTTGATAGCAAGGAACGTATGCTTCATGGCCTCAACAAACGACAACAATGAGGTAAACACTTTAAATGATGTTATTGTTTTAAAAGAAGTTCTTGATTCCCTACAAAATGCAAATGATGAACTTGAAATTCAATTTGATAAAATTGCATCACTTGAAAATTCTCTTGCTAACATGACAAAAGAATTTGGTTGGTTAAAAAAGGATCATGAATTTTTAGATGATAAGAATGAAAAATACAAAGTAGAAATTCATGAGTTAAATGCTTCTATCAAAATCTTAAATAAAACCGACAAGAACTCTCAAATGAAAACAACAATCTAAAGCATGAAAATGGTAGATTATCTTTTGAGTATGATGAACTAAAGAAACTTTTTGAAAAATTTGAAAATAGTTCATTAAAATTGGATAGGCTTGTAAATCTTCAAAGAATGTCAAGTGACAAAAGTGGACTTGGACATAAATGGAACACCACAATATCCAACTATAAAACTAAACTTGAAAAGGTTTCTTCTAGCGGTACCAAAATTTGCTTTTATTGTGGTCTAGAAGGTCATTACAAGGTTGCTTGCTTACATGCTAAACAAGATAAGATTAAGTTGAACTCTAATGTGAAAACAAATGAACATAGCAAGATTAGGAAGATTTGGGTACCTAAGGGATCTCACTTGCCTATTCATATGTAGGTATGCCTTAAAAGCCATAACAAGAAGAACACATGGTACCTTGATAGTGGATGCTCTAGACATATGACCGGAGACCTTACTCAATTCGCATCCCTATCGCTCAAGGATGGTGGAGACGTTACCTTTGGAGATGATAAGAAAGGAAAAGTCAAAGGTGAAGGCACCATAGGTAACTCTACCTCTCCCATACATGATGTACTATTTGTTGATGGCTTGTCCCATAATCTTATTAGCATTAGTCAATTATGTGATAATGGTTTTGAAGTTGTCTTCAATCCCGATAAATGCATTGTTAAAAATAAGATAGATGGAGTAGTCAAATTCATAGGTTCTAGAGACAATAACATTTACACAATTGGATTAGATGATCTTAGACTCCAAAATGTAACTTGTCTTAATGCCATTAGTGAGGATTCTTGGCTATGGCATAGGAGGTTGGGTCATGCCGGAATGGATCTCATTTCGACCCTCTCCTCAAAAGAAAGTGTTAGAGGATTGCCTAAGTTCAAATTCATCAAGGATCACATTTGTAGAACTTGTCAATTAGGAAAACAATTGAAAAGCTCATTTGCACCTAAAAATATGATTTCAACTTCCTACCCCTTGGAGCTACTTCATATGGATCTTTTTGGACCAATGAAAACTAGTAGCCTAGGTGGAAAGAGGTACGTGTTTGTAGTTGTGGATGACTACTCACGATTCACATGGGTCATATTTCTAGCACACAAAGATGAAACTTATAAAAACTTCCTTACATTGTGCAATCAAATACAAAATGAAAAAGGTGTTGCTATCTCTTACATTAGAAGTGATCATGGAACTGAATTTGAAAATGTACATTTTGACACTTATTGTAATGAACATGGCATAAAACATAATTTTTCCGCACCTAGAACACCTCAACAAAATGGAGTAGTAGAAAGAAAGAATCGAACTCTCCAAGAAATGGCTAGAACTATGTTGCATGAAAATGATCTCCCTAGATATTTTTGGGCGGAAGCGATTAGCACCGCTTGCTATATTATAAACAGGGTATATTTAAGGCCAATTTCTAAGAAAACACCTTATGAGCTTTGGAAAAACTTGAAACCAAATATAAGCTATTTTAAAGTGTTTGGATGTAAATGCTTCATTTTGAACATTAAAGATAATTTACACAAATTTGATAGGAAATCGGATGATGGAATATTCTTAGGGTATTCTTCTAATAGTAAGGCATATAGAGTATTTAATAGGAGAACCCTAGTAGTAGAAGAATCCATGCATGTGACATTTGATGAAAGAGAGCCAACACCACAAGAAATGCCACATGATGAGGATGAACCCATTGAACATCTTTTTCCAAAATTGAGTGCTCCTCCTCATGCATCAACAAGTCATACATTACCTAGTGAGGAAGTAGAAAATGAAAATGATGACTCATTGCCTAGGGATAGGAGAACATTGGTAGATCATCCTGAATCCCAAATTTTAGGTGATGCCACATTGCCAGTAAGAACTAGATCATACTATCGTAGTGTGAGTAACAATTTGGCGTTCCTATCCGAATTAGAACCAAAATCCATCAAGGAAGCTGAAAAGGATGAATATTGGTTGATGGCTATGCAAGAAGAGCTAAGTCAATTCGAAAGGAACAAAGTGTGGAGGCTAGTGCCTAGACCTAGTGATCATCCAGTCATTGGCACGAGATGGGTGTATAGAAATAAATTGGATGAAAATGGAATTATCACTAGGAATAAAGCTAGGCTTGTAGCCCAAGGGTACAATCAGGAGGAAGGGATAGATTATGATGAGACATTTGCTCCTGTTGCCCGTATGGAGGCTATTAGGATACTTTTGGCATATGCATCTCATAAAGGATTTAAACTATATCAAATGGATGTCAAAAGTGCCTTCCTAAATGGCTATATCCAAGAGGAAGTGTATGTTGAGCAACCTCCAGGTTTTGAAGACTTCAAACATCCAAATCATGTCTTCAGGCTTGATAAAGCTTTATATGGATTAAAGCAAGCTCCTAGAGCTTGGTATGAGAGGCTTTGCACTTTCTTGGTTGAAAAAGGATTTGAGATGGGAAAGGTGGATAAAACATTGTTTATCAAAAGAGAAAATCAAGATATCCTCCTTGTTCAGATCTATGTGGATGATACCATCTGTGGCTCAACTAATCAAAAATTGTGTGATGAATTTGCAACCTTAATGAAAAATGAATTTGAAATGAGCATGATGGGAGAGTTAACCTACTTCTTAGGACTCCAAATTAAACAATACAAAAATGAAATATTTTTAAATCAAGAAAAATATACAAAGGAGTTATTAAAGAAGTATGGCATGGATAGCAGTAAGACATCAAAAATTCCCATGAGTACTTCTGCTAAGCTAGAAAAAGATGAATTTGGCAAATCTGTGGATCAGAAATTGTATAGGGGTATGATAGGTAGTTTGCTCTATTTGACAGCCAGTAGACCAGACATTATGTTTACTGTCTGTCTCTGTGCTCGATTTCAATCGGATCCTAAAGAATCTCACCTATCAGCAGTTAAGAAGATCTTCAAGTACTTAAGAGGAACCCAAAGTCTAGGACTGTGGTATGAAAGATCATCTTCCTTCACTCTCATCGGATATTCAGATGCAGACTTTGCTGGATGTAGAGTAGATAGGAAAAGCACTAGTGGGACTTGCCAATTCTTGGGTAAATCACTTGTTTCATGGTTTAGCAAGAAGCAAAATTCAGTAGCTCTCTCCACAACAGAAGCAGAATATGTGTGTTAGCCCAAGGGTTCAACAAGTACTCCTATTGAATTGTTTTGATGATTAACAAACTAAATTTGTTTTAAAGGTTTTATACACTAATGATTTCCATTGGCAAAGTTATAATGTTCACAGTGTACCATCCTCAAGAGTGCATGACAAGGTTGAACTCAAGGTTGAACTCGAGGTTGAACTCAAGCACAAGAATGGCAAATCAACTCAAGCATCAATTGAGTTGAGTGAAGACATGTCAAAGCCTCTACAAGGTGCCAACAAGATTGAAGACCAAGTAAATTTAGAATGTAAACGGTCCTCAATGTTTAGTCTAGGTCTATGGCACAAAGGAGAGTTAAAATCAACCTAGATAGAATTTAATGGGTTTGTGAATGTTCATAGTGGTGTCTCAACATTGTTGGACCCTCATGACACTCCATTTATCTTGAAAAATCAAAGTTCCAAAAGCCCAAACAAAATCAGCAAAACATAAGGAAAATCTGCTGGCCGTAGGCTTCTCGGAACTCCGAGAATATTCTCGGAGCTCCGAGCTCGGAACTCCGAGAAAATTCTCGGAACTCCGAGAATTGTTCCAGGTTCAAAAAATTAGCCGCTCGGAGCTCCGAGCCCGGAGTCCGAGACGACCGTTGGGGTGCGAATATTTTGTCTTTTTTTGTCCCCTCTATTTATATGAACTTAGGGACTCTTGGGTTTTCTACCTAAGGACATTACAAAGATTTCAAGAGCACAAAAAGTCATTTGTTCTCCTTCTCTTGAAGATCTTCACTCTCCATCTCTCTCTTGTGCCATTTACCTTAGATTATTCTTGAGAGACCTTAGGACCTTCACTTGTTCAATCTTGTTCTTGTGAGAGTGAGTGAGCTTTACCTTAAATTAGCCTATCTAGAGGCAAGCAAGCTTTTTCATTTCATCTTCTTTGTATTTGGCACAAAGGGCGCCGTAGAAGACCCTTGGAGCGTAGAGCTCGATTTGTACAAGGCAGAAGGAACGCCGTATTTAAGTTCCTTGGAGAAGATAGTGGAATCCTCAAGGAGAGTAACTTGAGAAGAGTGGAGTAGGTCTTGAGATAAGACCGAACCACTATAAAAATCTTGGTGTCAAAGCTTCTTTGCCTCTTCACCTCTTCTTGTGTGGTAAGTTTTCACTATTGCTTTGAATACTATTTTTGATTTCCTATTCAATCTAAAACTAGTGCAATCTAAGTTTTCAAAATTCTTAAAATTTGAAAAGAAACCCAATTCACCCCCTCTTGGGTTGCTAAGTGGAATTTCACTTGGTATCAGAGCTTAGGCTCTTACATAGGAATTCTCTTTGAAAAGCTACAAGGGAAAGATTCAAATGGCAACCTTTTCTCATAGCAATGAGGGGCAATCCACCACTAGACCTCCCTTCTTCAATGGCTCAAACTATCCATATTGGAAAGCTAGAATGAGAGTGTTTTTAAAATCTTTGGATTTTGATGTTTGGAGAAGTATCCAAAATGGATATAATGAACCTAGTGTTGATATGGAACTATGGGATGAAAATGAAAGAAGAGAATCCACTATCAATGCAAAAGCAATGAATGCCTTGATTTGTGCCTTATCTCCCGAGGAGTTCAATCGAGTTTCTACTCTTGAAACCGCTAAGGAGATTTGGGATATGCTAGAGGTAGCTCATGAAGGGACAAATCAAGTGAAAGAGTCCAAGATGAATCTTCTCTTTAGAGAGTATGAGCTATTCATGATGGACCCAAATGAAACCATTGCCGAAATGCATACTAGGTTCACAAACATAACAAATGGGTTGAGATCCTTAGGTAAACAATTGTCTAGCAAGGACTTAGTTACCAAAATACTTAGGTCTTTACCTAAAGATTGGGATCCCAAGGTCACCGCCATTGAAGAAGCAAAAGACGTATCAAAAATGGGCTTAGAAGACTTAATAGGTTCCTTAACAACTTATGAAATGATTTTAAAAGGAAGAGAAACCTTAAACAAACAAAAGGAAGATACAAAAAGGAAAGGAATAGCTTTCAAAGCAAGAGTTGAGAGTGAAGAGGAAGAGAGTGAAGAAGACACACAAGACGATCTTGCTCTCTTCACCAAGAGATTCAAGAAATTTCTCAAATTCAAGAAAGGAGGCAACTCTAGCCAAGGAAGAAATAGACCCTCAAACAAAGAGGAGATGAGATGCTATAAGTGCAACAAGGTTGGTCATATACGGCCAAATTGCCCACTCATCAACAACAATGACAAGGATAGGAAGAATAGAAGACATGGCAAAAAGGCTTTGTGTGCGGCGGCTTGGGATGAAGGGAGTGCTTCATCCGGAAATGAATCCAACGGAAAGGATGAAGATGACCTTTGCTTCATGGGACTCACCGATGTAACACAAGACATCTCCTTATCCGAGGTAAATGATGTTGATGATTTATCTCATGAATTCTCTAATGATGAACTAATTTTTGCTTGTGAAAAACTTCATGAAAATTTGGATTTACAACTCGCCAAAAACAAAACAATGAAAAAGTCCTTACAAAATGTCACTAGAGATTTTGGGTTCATGAAAAAGGAATTCGATTTGCAAACCAATACAAGTGAAAAATTGTTTTTGGAAAACAAAGCTTTGAATGAAGAAGTAGACAAATTAATCTTTGAAAACAAAAGCTTAAAAGAAGAAAATGAGAAACTTATTTTGAAATGCAAAGAACTTGATTTGACATTTAAAAAATTCTCATGTGGCAAAAATAAACTAGATGAAATTCTTGAAAATAAGCTTGTCTCTCTAGAAAAAAATGGTCTTGGTTACCAACCCTTTTCTAAAGGAAAAGCCTCATTCAAAAATAAAGCTATAGGAAATTTCTCCTACATCCATGCTAACACTAGTGCCTTTATTCCCACTTGTCACTATTGTGGTAAAATAGGACACTTAAGGTTTGCATGCAATGTTAAGAAATCAAAAGCAACAAAATTTATGTGGGTTAAAAAGAATGAGCTTTATGATGTTGCTAACCTTGAAGGACCCAAGAAAAAGTGGGTACCTAAAACTTCAACATGAGCTTTGATTCTTGTAGGTGTGCTTGAAAGGAAAACCCTCAAAGGACAAATGGTTTTTGGATAGCGGTTGCTCAAGGCACATGACGGGAGATGTAAGCAAGTTCGCCTTTGTCACCATGAGTCATCAAGGAAATGTCACCTTTGGGGATGATACAAGAAGCAAAATCCTCGGTGAAGGTACCATTAAAATTAAGGACATTAAGGTTGAACATGTTTTGCTCGTTGACGGTCTTTCATTTAATTTAATAAGCATTAGTCAACTATGTGATCTTGGTCACAAAGTTCTTTTTGAAAAAGATAGATGTAAAATTTTGAATTCCAAGAATAATGATGTTGAATTTGTTGCATATAGAGATGGCAATATGTATTCATTAGCATTAGAAGACCTTGAAAATCAAAACATCCAATGTCTCTCCGCCATGGATGATAACCCTTGGTTATGGCATAGGAGACTTGGTCATGCTCATATGGATTTAATTTCAAGATTATCTTCTAAGAATCTTGTGAGAGAGTTACCTAAACTCAAATACATTAGAGATAAAGTTTGTAGTGCTTGCATTCATGGAAAACATGCTAAAAACTCTTTTAAACCCATAAGTGTATTATCTACCTCTTGTCCACTCCAACTCCTTCATATGGACCTATTTGGTCCCATGAAGACTAGTAGTAGAGGAGGAAGTAGATATGTATATGTGATTGTTGATGACTACTCTCGATTCACTTGGGTGTTATTCTTAACTAGTAAAGATGAAACCTTCAAGAAATTTGTCAACTTGTGCAAGCGAATTCAAAATGAACAAGGGGTTTTCATAAATGAAATTAGAAGTGATCATGGAACCGAGTTTGAGAACTTTGAGTTTGATACCTTTTGCAATGAAAATGGAATCAAGCACAATTTCTCGGCTCCAAGAACTCCCCAACAAAATGGGGTAGTTGAAAGGAAAAATAGATCTATTATTGAAATGGCTAGAACTATGTTAAATGAGCACAATGTTCCAAGAAACTTTTGGGCGGAAGCCGTTCACTCGGCTTGCTATATTTTAAATAGAGTGCTCATTAGACCTCACCTTAACAAAACACCTTATGAACTATGGAGTGGAACACCCCCCAAAGTTAGCTATTTCAAAGTCTTTGGTTGTAAATGTTTTATATTAAACATGAAAGACACCTTGCATAAGTTTGATTCAAAATCCGATGAAGGTATCTTCTTAGGCTATTCAACCCATAGTAAAGCCTATAGAGTCTATAACAAAAGAACTCAAATTGTGGAAGAATCCGTGCATGTCAAATTTGACGAGTCATTTGAACCTCCTAATGTCATTAATGAAGATGATGATGGTGTCAATCTTCTAGAGCCTCTTAGTCAAGTAGAGTCCATTGTCCAACCCTTAGAAAATCTTAATTTAGAAGGTCAACCTATAGAAGAACTTGAAGTAGAAAGTCTTCCTAAACATAGTAGAATCATGTCTAGTCACCCCTCTACTCAAATCATAGGTGAAACCTCACAAGGAGTTAAGACAAGATCTCACTATAAGAATGTTTGTGCCAACATGGCCTTTATCTCCCAAATAGAACCCAAGTCCATAAAAGAAGCTGAAAAGGATGAATTTTGGATGATTGCTATGAATGAGGAACTAAACCAATTTGAGAGAAACCAAGTATGGAGGTTAGTTCCTAGGCCTAGTGATCACCCGCTTATTGGGACTAAATGGGTGTTTAGAAACAAACTCGATGAGCATGGAGATATTCAAAGGAATAAAGCTAGATTGGTAGCCCAAGGTTACAACCAAGAGGAAGGTATCGATTATGATGAGACCTTTGCTCCGGTTGCTAGATTGGAAGCCATAAGGATGCTACTTGCATTTGCATCCCATAAAAACTTTAAGTTGTATCAAATGGATGTGAAGAGTGCATTCCTAAATGGGTATATTATGGAGGAAGTTTATGTTGAACAACCTCCCGGTTTTGAGGATTTCAAATACCCTAATCACGTATATAGGTTGGACAAAGCCTTGTATGGTCTAAAGCAAGCTCCTAGAGCTTGGTATGAGAGGCTTAGCTCCTTCCTATTAGAGAGTGGCTTTCAAATGGGCACGGTTGACAAAACCTTGTTTATTAAAAGAAAAGGAAAAGATATGCTTATTGTTCAAGTCTATGTAGATGATACAATATTTGGTGCTACCAATGATAAGATGTGTGAAGAATTCGCACAATCCATGCAAAAAGAGTTTGAGATGAGTATGATGGGAGAGCTTACCTATTTCCTAGGACTTCAAATCAAACAATGTAAAAATAGAATTTTCATCAACCAAGAGAAGTATACTAAGGAACTCCTTAAGAAATTTGGCATGGATAGCTCTCAAATCAAGCCAACTCCTATGAGCACTTCCACCAAATTAGAAAAGGATGAAAGTGGGAAACCGGTTGATGAGAAAAAGTTTAGAGGAATGATAGGAAGTCTATTATATTTGACCGCTAGTCGGCCGGATATAATGTTTAGCGTGTGCATTTGTGCTAGGTTTCAATCGGGTCCTAAAGAGTCTCATTTGAGTGCCGTTAAGAGGATATTCAAATATCTCAAAGGAACTCCTTCTTTAGGATTATGGTATGAACGATCGAATGAATTCAATCTAGTAGGATTTTCGGATGCCGACTTTGCCGGTTGTAGAATTGATAGAAAAAGCACAAGTGGCACTTGTCAATTTCTAGGAAGGTCTCTAGTGTCCTGGTTTAGCAAAAAACAAAACTCGGTAGCCTTGTCTACAACCGAAGCAGAATACATTGCGGCCGGCGCTTGTTGTGCACAAATCCTATGGATGAAGAACACTCTCATGGACTATAATCTTGCATTTAGTAATGTTCCAATCCATTGTGATAATACAAGCGCCATCAACTTGACAAAAAATCCAATTCAACATTCTAGGACTAAGCACATAGAGGTAAGGCATCATTTCTTAAGAGATCATTCTCAAAAAGGGGATATTGAAATTAAGTACATCCACACCAATGAACAATTGGCGGATATCTTCACAAAACCCCTTAATGAGGATCGATTTTGTGACCTTAGGAGTGGACTCAACATTTGGAGTCTAGATCAAATGAATGAGTTTGCACATGAAGCATGAATAGAAGACATAATTATCTTTGTATATATATATATCTCATATTTTGATTGTGACTACATGGTTTTTGATGATCCAACCCTAACTCTAAAAATCACTCAATTGGTACCCATAGCCCACTTCATTTCAAGGGGGAGTCGGTACTATCACCCTAAATTAAGATACTTAAAACTTTGGCCTTGCGCCATCATCAAAACCCTCGGAAAGTCATCTATGTTCATGCATTGGATCATGATTGGTTAAGTTGCAACTCAAAATATCACATGTAACTCTGTTCTCCTCCCATTCAAAAAAAAAAAAAAAAAAAAAAAAAAAAAAAAATTCTCGGAACTCCGAGATTTTGTCTCGGAACTCCGAGGAAATGAACAGAGGGCTCTGGAACGTTTCTCGGAACTCCGAGAAAATTTCTCGGAACTCCGAGATTTCTTCCAGGCTTCTCGGAACTCCGAGAAAATTTCTCGGAACTCCGAGAAAATTTCTCGGAACTCCGAGAAAATTTCTCGGAACTCCGAGAATCGGACAGTAGAAAAATAAAAAAATTGCGTGTGTTCTCGGAACTCCGAGAATCGGACAGTAGCAAAACAAAAAAACGCGTGTGTTCTCGGAACTCCGAGCCTATTTCTCGGAGCTCCGAGAATCGGTCCAGGAGCGTTAAAACCCCTGGATCCGGTTCATTTTTTCATTTTCTCCTCTCCCCTTTCCCTCTTCCTTCCCTTTCTTCTCAAATACTACCTCCATTTTCGTTCTTTTTCTTCCTTTTTCAACTTCCACAACCCCTTTTCCTCCTTCAAACCATTTCCTTTACCTCTCTTCTTCCTACCAACCCATTTTTCTTCTTCAAACCCTAAAATTTCTCCTTTTTTTCGTTTTTCTTCTTCTTCATTTCTCCCCTTCTTCTATTTTCTTCCATTCTAGGGCTATTTCCTTGTTTTTAAACCCTTATCCGTCTCTATTTCTCTATTTTTCTCTATTTTTCTCTATTTCTCTCTATTTCTCTCTATTTCTCTTATTCTCCTTCATTTTAGGGCTATCTCTCTACTCACATTTCTTCTCACAATGCCTCCCAAAACCAAAAATCTCAACATTGGAGGCTCCTCCCAAGCTGCAGACCCTGAATACTTTCCTGAAGAAGTTCCCGAGGAAGAAGGGCCTTCTCGGAAGAAGGCAAAGGCAAAGGCTGTAGCGGCTGAGGTTGTGCCTAACTCATTTTTTACTGGGGATAAAGCCAAGAAACTCTGGGCCGACATCGGCACTAGGGGCATCCTCACCGGCAGGTACATTGATCCTCCTGTCCTTCAAAATTTCGACTTACAGGCCAAATTTGATGCCCTTCACTGGACATCCATCCTACACCTCAATGAACCAGTATACCCTCGATTGGTGCGTCTCTTCTACGCCAATCTCACAATTTCTCCTTCCTTCTTCAAAATTGAATCCAAAATCAAGAAAACAGTGATCAAACTCAACTATCACACCTTTGCCACTCTTCTTGGGATCAGCTTTGATGGCCTCACCCACTATTTCTGGCCGGAAGATGGGACCCATTCACTTGATGATATCGATCATGACACGGTCTATGGTAGGATTACGCGGAACTACCACTCTGGTATGCCCGTCCAATCCGCCGACCTCATTCCGGTAGCACGTATGCTTCACAACTTTATGTACCACATCTTCATCCCTCGTGGTGGGATGCGTGAAGCCCTCAGACCCTTAGAGGCCTATCTTATCTACAGCATTCTCGAGGGCCGCCAGCTTTGTCTGCCGTACATCATGTTTCGCTACATGTTTCAGACCCCTGGCCGCTACCGCTCTTCGTTGCCCTATGGCATGGTCCTCACCCGTGTCTTCCGTCACTTTGGCATCACCTTGGATGGTGAACTGACCATGACTCCGACTGCCCCGTTTGATGAGCAGACCTTTAACCGAATGGCTTTGAATCAAGTCGCGGTTGACGATGCTCCTGCCGCTGAAGGCGGCTACGAAGCCGATGCTCAGGCTGCACCGGCCCCGCAGCCATCACAGGATACATCTTCATACTGCACTCGCCAGGATTTGGCTCAGATGCAGGAGGCTATTGAACGATCCATGGCCTCACAATTTGCGCAGCTATCTACCCATGTTGACTCTGAGATCTCTGCTCGCTTCCAGACCATGACTACCCATGTTGATGAGCAGTGGGCCGCTTATTATCGCTACCTCTCCGGTGACCAGTGGGGCCAGGCACCGGGTAGCTCTTCTCATCAGCCACCGCCTCCTCCGCCTCAGTAGATGGCTCGAGTTCTCTGATGCTCAGATTTCTATTTCTATTCGGTGTATCTATCTGTTTCTGTTGTGTATCGATAGTCTTTGGACTATACGCTGGTTGTATGGATCTTTTTTTTGGGATGTTTTAGGTTTATCTATATCTGTCACCATTATGCTGTGTCATGAATGCTATGTATGCTGACTGATTGTATGCACTTTTCTGTATGCCATTTCACATCCTCTATATATATCTCTATGTTTCATTCTTTTTGCTTGCATACCATGTATTATGCCTACTCTCTTTATCGCATTTCACGTTACTTGTTCATTTGCTCTCACCTACCCTCACTCCTTTTGTTCCACCTTTTTGGTGATGACAAAAGGGGGAGAATATTTGAGCTCCCAATGCATATATTAAGGGGGAGCAAAGCTCTATGCTTAAAATGTTGCAATCAAATTTTCATCCTTAAAGTAATGCCTTAAATGTTCAATTAAATCAAACTCTTAGGGGGAGCCCAAAGTGTTTTATTCATCTCTAAAGGGGGAGCTCCTACCCTAAAACAAATTATGTTTGTCATCATCAAAAAGGGGGAGATTGTTAGCCCAAGGGTTCAACAAGTACTCCTATTGAATTGTTTTGATGATTAACAAACTAAATTTGTTTTAAAGGTTTTATACACTAATGATTTCCATTGGCAAAGTTATAATGTTCACAGTGTACCATCCTCAAGAGTGCATGACAAGGTTGAACTCAAGGTTGAACTCGAGGTTGAACTCAAGCACAAGAATGGCAAATCAACTCAAGCATCAATGGAGTTGAGTGAAGACATGTCAAAGCCTCTACAAGGTGCCAACAAGATTGAAGACCAAGTAAATTTAGAATGTAAACGGTCCTCAATGTTTAGTCTAGGTCTATGGCACAAAGGAGAGTTAAAATCAACCTAGATAGAATTTAATGGGTTTGTGAATGTTCATAGTGGTGTCTCAACATTGTTGGACCCTCATGACACTCCATTTATCTTGAAAAATCAAAGTTCCAAAAGCCCAAACAAAATCAGCAAAACATAAGGAAAATCTGCTGGCCGTAGGCTTCTCGGAACTCCGAGAATATTCTCGGAGCTCCGAGCTCGGAACTCCGAGAAAATTCTCGGAACTCCGAGAATTGTTCCAGGTTCAAAAAATTAGCCGCTCGGAGCTCCGAGCCCGGAGTCCGAGACGACCGTTGGGGTGCGAATATTTTGTCTTTTTTTGTCCCCTCTATTTATATGAACTTAGGGACTCTTGGGTTTTCTACCTAAGGACATTACAAAGATTTCAAGAGCACAAAAAGTCATTTGTTCTCCTTCTCTTGAAGATCTTCACTCTCCATCTCTCTCTTGTGCCATTTACCTTAGATTATTCTTGAGAGACCTTAGGACCTTCACTTGTTCAATCTTATTCTTGTGAGAGTGAGTGAGCTTTACCTTAAATTAGCCTATCTAGAGGCAAGCAAGCTTTTTCATTTCATCTTCTTTGTATTTGGCACAAAGGGCGCCGTAGAAGACCCTTGGAGCGTAGAGCTCGATTTGTACAAGGCGGAAGGAACGCCGTATTTAAGTTCCTTGGAGAAGATAGTGGAATCCTCAAGGAGAGTAACTTGAGAAGAGTGGAGTAGGTCTTGAGATAAGACCGAACCACTATAAAAATCTTGGTGTCAAAGCTTCTTTGCCTCTTCACCTCTTCTTGTGTGGTAAGTTTTCACTATTGCTTTGAATACTATTTTTGATTTCCTATTCAATCTAAAACTAGTGCAATCTAAGTTTTCAAAATTCTTAAAATTTGAAAAGAAACCCAATTCACCCCCTCTTGGGTTGCTAAGTGGAATTTCAATGTGGCAGCTGGAGCTTGCTGTGCTCAAGTCCTATGGATGAAAAGCACATTGATGGACTATGCAATTAAAATGGACAATATTCTCATCCAATGTGACAACACTAGTGCTATAAGCTTAACAAAAAACCCCATACAACACTCAAGAACAAAACATATTGAGATCAGGCACCACTTCATTAGAGATCACTCACAAAAAGGGGATATTTGCTTAAAATATATCAACACTGAAGAACAATTAGCGGATATCTTTACAAAACCCCTTAGTGATGATAGAATTTGCTATATCCGAAGTGCCTTAAACATATGGAGTGCGGATCAAATCAAAGAAATTGCCAAATAAATACTTTGTGCCTTTAACCAGCTTATCTATATAGTATTTATATATATAATCTTTGTTTGGTAGTATCTGCATGAATGAGATGTCAAATTTTTAATCTTAAAAATCACTCAATTGATATTCTTAGCCTTCTTAGTTTTTCTAAGTTGGAGAGGTATCTTCACTTTAATTAAAATACCTAACATCTTGACATATGTCAACATCTCGATCATGAACAGGTATATGTGCATTACTTGGTTATATATTTTTATACCATAAGCATTGATTTAGGGGGAGTTATCCACTCCTAAATTTTTTTTTACACCCTTTCTGTCGATGACAAAAGGGGGAGAAGTTTGAAATTGATTATCTATTCAATTGACTATATGCACCACTTGCTTATAATTTGTATCATTTATATGTGTGCATATATTGAGGGGGAGTTCCAGTATTCACTTGCCTACTATGTCACTCCACACACACCTCATAATCAATTTTGTTTGTCATCATCAAAAAGGGGGAGATTGTAAGCCCAAGGGTCTACTCTCCTATCTTGTTTTGATGATTCTAAACATAATTGATTGTGTTTTTTGAATACTAATCAATTTGCTTTGAAGTGTTGTGTTTAAGATAGGATTGATCGTTGAAGAAACCAACACTCAACTTGGTCATGCTTAAAGGTGTACCAAACAAGAGCCAAAGGAGCTAAGTGTAGCTCACATCATCACTCAAGCAAGCATCCAAAGATGGAAGATCATTTGAAGACCAAAGCTAAAGAGGGATCGAAGATTGCATAGGTATCATTGTACATCCTTTCTCTTTAGATTTTCAAGTCAAGGCAAAACGTTTTCAAAGTGTTTTCAATTTGTTTTTCAAAGAACACTTAAGAACTTAAAATGGATTAGTGAATGGTTATGTGGTGGACCAACATGTTGGGACCCTCATAAACATTCCAAAATAACCATAGGAGTTGAGTTCCAAAAGCTAAAAATCAAACAAGCAATAAAAATCAAAAACTGCGGATTTTTAGGCTTCTCGGAACTCCGAGATTTTTCTCGGAGCTCCGAGCTCGGAACTCCGAGAGTTCCCTCGGAACTCCGAGAAAAGGTCCAGTAGCGTCTGGACATTTTCTCGGAACTCCGAGAAAATTTCTCGGAACTCCGAGAAATGGTCCAGTAGAAATTTTATTTCTTCTGGCCGTTGTCTCGGAACTCCGAGAATATTTCTCGGAACTCCGAGAATATTTCTCGGAACTCCGAGAATTATTCTCGGAACTCCGAGAACCCTGCGACAGCTCAGAATATAGCCGTTGGGATTTGAATTAATTCTTGTATTTTGATATTTCCACCCCAAACGGTCATATTCTTTGGAGAGGCTATAAATACAATATGTAGAGAAGTTTTTCTCACTCTCTTGATCATTTGAAAACATCCTTGAGCATCAAAGAAAACTTGCAACCTATTATTGCTTGAGATTTTTGTTTTCCCCAAACTTGCCTTGCAACTTGCAAATCTATTTGAGTTGGGATTTTAGAGCTTTCACTTGCAACCATCATTGAAGAGCAATCAAGGATCTACAAAGAGCATCAAGCTTTCAAGAAGAAGCCAAGCTATTCAATCTTCATTCCTTGTATAGGTGGCTAGGGCATTCCTTATTTTAATTCCCTAGAGAGCAACCGCTTAGAACTCGGCGGAGAAGGAGAGTCTTTGTAAAGGTGTAAGGGCATCCTCATTTAATATCCCTTGGAAGTGTAACCGCCTCGGAGCCGGGCATCGTGGAGGTCTCCAATAGTGGAAATCCTTAAGGACGATCTTAAGAAGAGTGGAGTAGGGCTTTGCCCGAACCACTATACATCGGTGTGTTCTTTCTTGTCTTGCATTTCCATTATTAACTTTTGGTTTGACATTTCCTTTTTGTTTCTAATTATTTACACTAACCAAATATTTAACTAAGTGAAGAAAATTCCAATTAGGGTTCATAGGTAATTTTCAAAAGGCCTAATTTCTAACATTCCAGTAATCTAAGTTACTGGTTTGTAAAGAAAATTTCGAAAATTTACTAATTTAATACGAAATAGAATTACGGCACGTAAACCGAAGAATCGATTAGAAAATAGTAAAGAAAATATTTATTTCAAAATTTTATTCCATGAAAACTTCAATTTATAATTAAGCATGAGTTCTGGAAAGTTTCATCAATTTTTAAAATCGTTTGATATTTATTGAAAATAACCCAAAATTAAAATTTATTAAAACCGGATTAAAAAAAATCAAAGAATTCCAAAACTTTATGGTCAACTGAAAATCCAAAAATCGGTTTGGAACCAAATTTTCATAAAATTTGGACTTGATTTGACCCATTTTCCATTTTATTCTTCAAGAAATAACCCTTTCCCGGGTTATCTTTCGAAAAATAAAACGGAAATCTAGGCGGTCAAACCGTGGTCCAAGATTTCACTTTCCAGTAGTTTTGAAGTTTTTCTTAACCTAAAAAAATTCATTTTTTGAAAAAGATTATGTTTTCAAACACTTGCCTTGAAAATTGAATTTAAACTCATATTGAAGAATAAAGAAAGAAAATTAATAATTATATGGAGGAAAACTAATTTTTTATTGAAATTTTAGATTTTGAAAGCCTTTAATCTATACTATAACATATTGGAATTTCAAAAGAAAACTCATTGATTTGATATTTCAAAAATAAAACCCTAGCATGCTTGTTCTAATTCGCAAAGAATAGAGATCCTTATCGTTGATCGCGATCTTTGTCTCTAGGGTTGGTGATCCAAGATATACGCTTTGTCCAACCCTTTTATACGCTAAAAAAGATCCAAAGAACACTCCAATAATCCTTGATTGTGTGATGATGCCTTAAGAAAATCAAGAAACCCTTTTGTGAAGAGCACTTGAGAGAGATGAACACACTTGAAGAGAGAGAGGTTTTTTTTTTTTGAGGAGAGAGGAGAGAGAAAATTGGATTTTTTTTCTTGGGTGGGAGAGAGAGGGACGAAATTTGATAAAGCCCGGCCAAAGGTTGTGCTTGCTTTGTTTTTATAGATAAAGTTAGGGTTAGATTGGATTTGAAAGTTTCCAATGTGAGGACTCCTACCTTTAGTTAAGTTCTAATTCTCACCTATGACTTGCTTTTCCCTTACCTTCTAAATTGTATTTACTTCTAATATTGATTTCTTCCAAGCCAACCAATACTAAATTATACAATGGAGATCCCTCAAGATCAATCTAGAAGCCTCTCACATAGGAAACTAGCTTTTATGAATAATTTTCGTCCAAAAATGGCTGCCTGACGTTTGAGCTCAGTTTTGACCTATTTAGAGGCTGATTCAGGAAAAGTCATAAATTAAAAGGTTGTAGATCTTTTCGAGACGTTTGAAATAAGTATAATTGCAAATTTTGTGAAAAAAAAAACGTTATGACAGTTTTAGTAACCTAACCATACAAGTCATTTCTAATTATAACTCTTCCTTTCTTTATTATTTTTCTAAAACAAATATGATGTCACCAACCACCTCATCCCATGTTGGACGTTTTTGCATGTAGCCTCCTCATGTGGGGCGCCCACTTATTTGGTCGACCCACATGGGTGGGTCCACATGGACCCCACCTTGTGTGCTTTAGCCCAATAGGCCTTATGGCATGTATTTTGGGTTTTTTTTAATGAAAATTCAATAAAATCCTTTAAATTCAAAATTTTTATTGATGAACCATATGATATTCATAGTGCACCTCTTACACGTGATCGAACCATCTTTTTTGGAAAAATAACTTTTCGGGCCAAAATGCCCATATTTGACTATTACACATCCAAATGCGACCAAAATACCCTCAAATCGGTTCACCCCTAAAGGAAAAAATAAAAAAAAATGAAAGTCTTTGTGGTCAAACTTCAAATATAGAAACTTTTAAAGTTGGGTCCTTTCGGTGAGCAATATCAAACAGGATCATTTGGTATCCCCTGAAAATACCCAAAATGCCCTCAACACTAAGAATTTCCAAATTAAGCGAAACCCCTGAGAAATTCTAAATTTAGCAGGTTTTTCAAAATTCAAGAAATAATTCATAATTTCTCAGACACCTTTCGGGGATCAAAAGAATCACACAGGAAAAGACCAAATTACCCCGATGTGCAAGAATTTGGAGAGACTAGGGAAAACCCTGAGAAATTCCAAAAATAGCAGATTTCTGAAAATTTATGAACGGACTCAAGATTTCTTAGACACAACTTAGGGATCAAATATGACATGTTGAAAATGTCTAAAATACCCCCGAAGTGCAAGACTAAGAGAATACCTTGAGAGATCTAAATTTTGTAAGTTTCCAAAATCTTACGAAATTACTCCTAATTCATCAGCCGTACCCTCAATATGGTTTTGGATATATGAGAAATGATTGAAATATCCATAAGATGATGAAAATGTGGAAGCCCCATGAGTTTCTAAAAATAGCAACTTTTTTAAAATTTGTAAAATCAATCAAGATTTCTCAAATATAACTCGGGCGTCAGACGAGACACATCGGGAATGACCAAAATACCCATGTAGTGTAAAAATGGGCAAAAATGAGGGAAACCCCGAAAATTTTAAAAATAGCAGATTTTTTCACTTGCTTGGAAACTTGAATTTTCATCTTCTAGATACCATTGGAACACCCTTTTCAAAATTTGTAAAATCACTCAAGATTTCTCAAATATAACTCGGGGGTCAGACAAGATACATCAAGAATGACCAAAATACCCCTGTAGTGTAAAAATGGGCAAAAATGAGGGAAACCCCGAAAATTCTAAAAATAGCAGGTTTTTTCACTTGCTTGAAAACTTGAATTTTCATCTTCTAGATACCATTGGAACACCCTAGAAACCTTTAAGATCGTGATTCAACATCAGAATTCCTTCAACGAGGCAAAATCTACCCTAAAATGCACAGATGCCTAATCCTAGGTGGAATACAGACTCGAAACTTGACAAACTACCGAATCTTTTGCTTTTTTAAAGTGTAGCAAAATGGGGGTGTCTACATTGAGCACCAACAAAAGTCATTGAAACAAGTAGGAATTGTGCACCCTTATGAGAAGGATCTGCACAACATGAGAAGCTAAATATTATGATTTTGGATGACCAATACCGTCGGTGAAGCTCTTTGGGGGCCAAGCTTTCAAATGTGTAAGATGAGAAGATCAAAAGAGAGCAAGGGTGATGGTCTCCTAGTTGAAACTCTTCATTCTCTAAGGATGGTGTGGATTTGCAGATCTTCACCATTTTCAACAATAACTAACTTTTCATGATTTTAAGTAGGGCTGCAACAGGGTCGGGTTTTTCAAAACCCTAGCCCAACCCTGGATCCCATTATCTCGGCCATGACCCGCCCTGACCCTGAGTCAGGGCCGAAAAACCTCAACCCATTACCCGCCCTACAGGGTATTGTGCTGGCCCTGGCCCGCCCTGATTGGCCCTGATTGGGCAGGGCCGGGCCGGGCCGACCCTAATTGACCCTAGTGCAAATACTTATTAAGAGTGCCAAAAATAAAGCAACCACTTATCATATGGAACAAAATGATCAATAAACAGAGAAAGGGAACAAAATAAGACAATATGAATTCAACAACATGACGGGCAACAGAGACAATTAATAATAATAATCTAAAGAAACATCAATCCAAGATAATAGAAAACATTAGCAAAAGAAACATGCACAGATGGTTCAATTCTATAATAGAAAACTCAGGGTCGGGCCGGGTCAGGGTACCCGGGGCATTAACCCAAAACCCGCCCGACCTGAGTCAGGGTCTAAAAAAATGAACCCTGACCCGCCCTCAGGGTTAGAAAATCCAGCCCTGACCCTGTTCGGGGTCAGGGCCAAACTTGCACCCCTAATTTTAAGAATATATACAGTACCTTTATGACATGTCATTTATACACATCAACACCTTGGAGAGACTTTTGGATCTCATGCATGGAGAGACTTTTCATCTCCAGCATTGCCTATCTTTTAGGTCCATTCATTATCAAATCAAGGGCAAGATTATATCCTTGGAGAGACTTTTCATCTCTAAACATGGAGAGACATATCATCAATCACCACCAATCACCCACACGAAGCTGATTCCTAAACTGATGTGGCAGACTCATTGAAATACTACATATGTAATTTTATTTAAACCTAAGGGTTTTTAAGTCAAATGGCAGTTAATCTGTATTAGGGCTTCTAAAAGAGGATATAAATACTAATTTGCGTGGTTATTTCTCCAAAAACAACCCTAACTCAAGAAGAGACTTTCCTGGAGAAAATTGTGAGCTGCCAGAGTTCCACAATCAGAGGGAATCGAATCGATGTAAGGGTAGTTTAGATTATAATTTTGGTATTGACTGTGATGGTATGCTGTTTTTGAATTAGTTAGGGTTTGGTCGAGGGACTCTTTTTCATTTTTCGTCGCCCAAATGAGTTTCGACGAGATTACGGCAAGCTTGTTGGGCTCTTTGAAAACCTCCCATCACGAGCTTTTCAACAAATCCAACCTCCCTTAATTCTGCTGAGAAACGAAGAAGTTATGACGCTCCAAAGATTGGTGAAAATTGGATGGAAATTGCCCTAGAAGAAAAATCTCAATTCATCAATTCTGATGCCCAAAGGATCAATTTGGGCACCGGACCGACCTTTGGACACCCTAAGAAACCCTTGGGCGCCCCAATGAACTAAACTGTCATTTTTTTGGGGTTTCTGATTTAGATTGGCTCGAGCGTCCAAACGAGAATCGGTCAAGCATCCGAAGGGTTGTTCGGACTTCCGAATTCCAAAATCTGGGTTTTATTTTTTGTGGTTTGGGTGACCAAACTTCCACTCGAGTGCCCATATCTCATTGGGAAACTTCATATGTTTTACTTTAATGATGTTTCTGGCTAATGTACCTCAGTTTCGCCCAAAACCATGATTGACCTATTGTGAGCATCTTAGTTATACTTCTTGAGACTGATATCACTGCTTGGACTTATTAAGTTATAATTTCACAATGGACTTGTAAGCCCAAGGGTTCCCATGGGTTAATCATTCACCTTACCTTCTTACTTTGACACTAGCAAATCAAATTGATTAGCATTTATGGACTAATGTGTTGCTTTGAGGTGTTGTGTTATATACAGGATTTTCATGTCATAATCGCCATTACACAACTCATTTCAACGCATGACATGTGGATCAAGAAGCAAAGGAACCAAGAGCCTCCACCTACAGTGAAAACATCGTCATTTGAAGATGTTCAAGTCAAGAAGCTCGAATATGAAGATCCCACAAGTTCCTAGCAAGTGTCAAGAAGGAGCTTGGAGTTGAACATGCCATGGTGACACCTCATGTACCATTCAACATGTATTGAAGATTAAAGGAGAAGTCACATGAGCCATATCAAGTTGAAGATGTTCACTCAAGCCAAAGAAGTCCAAGAAAGTGCAAAGGAGCGGATACATTCCAAGAAGACTCATGGTATACTCTTTTAGAATGTATTTAGAGTCCTCTTGATTTTATCTAAAATTGCACTTTCAATAGATTTTCAAATGATTTTCATACCTAAAATTTTATATCTTTGGAAATCATCAACACACCTAAAAATGTATTTGAAAACCTAGGACTTAAGCCCAATGACCATGGCCCAAAGGCCCCTAATCTTTTAAACTTAAAATGGAATTTTACACAGGGCCGGTCGACCAGGGTGTCCCCGGCGACCGCGGCAAGGTAGTTGGAAATCCAGCACTTGCAAGTAAAGAGCAGGTCGGTCGACTGGGGTGAGCCAGGTGACCGCGGAAATGGTTCTGTGGAATCAAAACCATTCCATCATGGGTTTGGGCGGGTGACCGCCGTGGGTCGGTCGACTGCGGATAAATTTTTTAGCCAAATTTTTGAGCGAACAGGTAGCCCTCGCTAGGCCACCGCCATGGGACCGGACGACCGCGACGGTAAGAAATTTGAAAATAAAAAAGTGCGCCTGATAGGGGCGAGCGACCGTTGTGGCTTGGTCGACCGGTGCCGGTCTGGCAAACTAGTTGTTGGGGCTTTCGCAAGTTGACTTTTTCAACCCACTTTTTTACAATTTTACCCCCAAACGGTCATATTTTCAAATACACTATATATACACTATCAAAACCTATCTAAATAAGCTTTTGAACATTTGAGAAAGATCAAATCCCATTTCGTTGAGCCAAAACCTTTTTATCAAAAGCAAAACCTCTTTGAACTTGCATTTGCACATTCTGTCAAGAGGAACTCTATAGGCTTTACATTTTATCTTTCCTTGGAGTGTTTGTGAGCTATCAAAGTTTATAATCCGCCTATCAAGAGGCAAGAGAGTTCTTTTATTTTTTATTTTCTTCATTGTATTTGAAGGTCTACTCTTCGGCCTGTTAAGAAAGGTGAGAACATTGAGAGGGTCTACTCTTCGGCCCGTTAAGAAAGTTGAAGACATTATAAGAGGGTGTGACCACTCGCCAAGGCTTCATGCAGAAAGGGTTTGTTCCCTTTGGAGTTGGAGAAATTGGATGTACGGCTTGGAGATTCGCCCTATTGAAGAATCTCACTGTTCCCTTTGGAGTTGGAGAAATTGGATGTACGGCTTGGAGATTCGCCCTATTGAAGAATCTCACTATTTTAGTGGAGCGCCCAAGGAGGTAAACATGGAAGAGTGGAGTAGGTCTTGTGATAGACCGAACCACTATAAATCTTGAACCTTGTGGATGCTTTCTCTTCTCCTTCTCTGTTAGCCCAAGGGTTTAACAAGTACTCTCATTGACATGTTTTAATGATTAACAAACTCAAATTGATATAAAAAGACCTTATGTACTAATGATTTCCATTGGCTAAGTTATTTTGTTCATAGCTTTAGTACATTCAAGATTGCACAACAAATGGCAAATCATTCAAGATCAAAGTGATATTAAAGGCATTAAGAAGGCATCACCATCACAAAGGTATTCAAAGACAAGGTTGAATTCAAGCCCAACAAGAATAGAAATCAACTCAAAAGCTCAAACTTGGCTCAAGCATCAATGGAGTTGAGTGAAGACATGTCAATGCCTCTATAAGGTGCCAACAAGATTGAAGACCAAGCAAAATTAGAATGTAAATGGTCTATCATGTATAGTCTAGGTCTAAGGCACAAAGGAGAGTTAAAATCAACATAAATAGGATTTAATTGGTTAGTGAATGCTCATAGTGGTATCCCAACATAGTTGGACCCTCATGACATTCCATTTATCTTGATAAAATAGAGTTCCAAAAGCCCAAACCAAAACAGCACAAAAAATAGGAAAATATGTTGTGTGTAGGCTTCTCGGAACTCCGAGAATTGTTCCAGGTTCAAAAATTAAAGGGACTACGGTCACTCGGAGCTTCGAGCCCGGACTCCGAGAAGACCGTTGGGGAGCTCAAAAAAGGCATATATTTCTCCCTCTATATATATGAACCTTGGGAGCTTTGGGAACTCATATAAGGAGTTCACCTAATATTCTAAGTGCTTTCAAAGGCATTTATGCTCAATTTCCTTAAGATTTTCACTCTCCCTCTCTCTCTTGTGCCTTGACCTTAGTTTATACTTGAGAGACTTTAAGATTTTCATTTGTTGATCTTTTTATTGTGAAAGTGAGTGAGCTTTATATGTAATTAGCCTATCTAGAGGCAAGCAAGCTAAACCATTTTCTCTTCATTGTATTTGGCAACAAAGGGCGCCGTTGAAGACCCTTGGAGCTCGGATTGTACAAGGCAAAAGGAACGTCGTATTTAAGTTCCTTGGAGAAGATAGTGGAAACCTCAAGGAGCCAAACTTGAGAAGAGTGAAGTAGGTCTTTGGTTAAGACCGAACCACTATAAAAATTCTTGTGTCAATCCTCTTTGTCTCTTCACTCCTTCTCTTGTGGTAAGCTCTTTACTTTTGTCTTGAACCTTAATATTGATTTTCTAATCAATCTAAAACTAGTGCAAACAAAGTTTTTAAATTAGTAAAATTTTAAAAGAAACCAATTCACCCCCCCCTCTTGGGTTGCTAAGTGGAATTTCACTTGGTATCAAAGCTAAGGCTCTTACATAGGATTTCTCTTTGAAAACCTACAAGAGAAAGATCCAAATGGCAACATTTTCTCATAGCAATGAGGGGCAATCCACTACTTGACCTCCCTTCTTCAATGGCTCAAACTATCCATATTGAAAAGCTTGAATGAAAGTGTTTTTGAAATCTTTAGATTTTGATGTTTGGGGAAGCATCCAAAATGGATATAAAGAACCTAGTATTGATATGGACCTATGGGATGATAATGAAAGAAAAGAGTTTACTATCAATGCAAAAGCAATGAATGCCTTGATTTGTGCCTTATCTCCCGAGGAGTTCAATCGAGTTTCTACTCTTGAAACCGCTAAAGAGATTTGGGATATGCTAGAAGTAGCTCATGAAGGGACAAATCAAGTGAAAGAGTCTAAGATGAATCTTCTCTTTAGAGAGTATGAACTATTCATGATGGACCCTAATGAAACCATTGCTAAAATGCATACTAGGTTCACAAACATAACCAATGGTTTGAAATTATTAGGTAAACAATTGTCCAACAAGGACTTAGTTACCAAAATACTTAGGTCATTACCTAAAGATTGGGATCTCAAGGTCACCGCCATTGAAGAAGCAAAAGACCTATCAAAAATGGGCTTAGAAGACTTAATAGGTTCTTTGATAACTTTTGAAATGATTTTAAAAGGAAGAGAAACTTTAAACAAACAAAAGGAAGATACAAAAAGAAAATGAATAGCTTTTAAAGCAAGAGTTGAGAGTGAATAAGAAGAGAGTGAAGAAGACATACAAGATGATGATCTTGCTCTCTTCACCAAGAGATTCAAGAAATTTCCCAAGTTCAAGAGAGGAGGCAACTTTAGCTAAGGAAGAAATAGGCCTTCAAGCAAAGAAGAGATGAGATGCTATAAGAGCAACAAGGTTGGTCATATAAGGCCAAATTGCCCACTCATCAACAACAATGACAAGGACAAGAAGAATAGAAGAAATGACAAAAAGGCTTTGTGTGCGGGGGCTTGGGATGAAGGGAGTGCTTCATCCGAAAATGAATCCAACGGAAAGGATGAAGATGACTTTTGCTTCATGGGACTCGCCGATGTGACACAAGACATCTCAGTATTCGAGGTAAATGATGTTGATATTTCTCATGAATTTTCTAATGATGAACTATTAATTGCTTGTGAAAAACTTCATGAAAATTTGGATTTACAACTGGCCAAAAACAAAACAATGAAAAAGTCCTTGCATGATATAAGTAGGGATTTTTGGTTCTTGAAAAAAGAATTTGATTTGCAAACCAATGCAAGTGAAAATTTTATTTTGGAAAACAAGGCTTAATGAAGAAGTAGATAATTAATTTTTGAAAATACAAGCTTGAAAGAGGAAAATGAGAAACTTGTTTTGAAATACAAAGAACTTGATTTAACGTTTAGAAAATTCTCATGTGGCAAAAATAAACTAGATGAAATTCTTAAAAATAAGCTTGTCTCTCTAGAAAAAGTTGGTCTTGGATACCAACCATTTTCTAAAGGAGAAGCCTCATTCAAGAATAAGTTTATAATGAATTCTTCCCACATGTATCCTAGTATTAGGGCTTTTATTCCTACTTGTCACTATTGTGGTAGAATAGGACACTTAAGGTTTGCATGCAATGTTAAGAAATCAAAAGCATCTAAATTTATTTGAGTTAGAAAAGATGAGCTTTATGATGTTGCTAACCTTAAAGGACTCAAGAGAAAGTGGGTACCTAAAACTTCAACATGAGCTTTGGTTCTTGTAGGTGTGCTTAAAAGGAAAACCCTCAAAGGACATGTGGTTCTTGGGTAGCGGTTGCTCAAGGCATATGACGGGAGACGTAACCAAGTTCGCCTTCGTCACCATGAGCCATCAAGGAAATGTCACATTTGGGGATGATACAAGAAGCAAAATCATTGGTGAAGGTACCATTAAAATTAAGGATAATAAAGTTGAACATGTTATGCTTGTTGATTGTCTTTCATTCAATTTGATAAGCATTAGTCAACTATGTGATCTTGGTCACAAAGTTCTTTTTGAAAAAGATAGATGTAAGATTTTGAATGCTAAGAATAACGAAGTTAAATTTGTTGCATATAGAGATGGTAATATGTATTCATTAGCACTAGAAGACCTTGAGAATCAAAACGTCCAATGTCTCTCCGCTATGGATGATAACCCTTGGTTATGGCATAGGAGACTTGGTAATGCTCATATGGATTTGATTTCAAGATTGTCTTCTAAGAATCTTGTGAGAGAGTTACCTAAACTCAAGTATGTTAGAGATAAAGTTTGTAGTGCGTGCATTCATGGAAAACATGCTAAAGACTCCTTTAAACCCATAAGTGTATTATCTACCTCTTGTCCACTACAACTCCTTCACATAGACCTATTTGGTCCCATGAAGACTCGTCGTAGAGGAGGAAGTAGATATATATATGTGATTGTTGATGACTACTCTAGATTTACTTGGGTGTTTTTTTTAACTAGTAAAGATGAAACCTTCAAGAAATTTGTTAACTTGTGCAAGAGAAATCAAAATGAACAAGGAGTTTTCATAAATAAAATTAGAAGTGATCATGGAACAGAGTTTGAGAACATTGAGTTCGATACCTTTTGTAATGAAAATGGAATCAAGCACAATTTCTCGGCTCCAAGAACTCCCCAACAAAATGTGGTAGTTGAAAGGAAAAATAGATCACTTATTGAAATGGCTAGAACCATGTTAAATGAGCACAATGTTCCAAGAAATTTTTGGGCGGAAGCCGTTCACACGGCTTACTATATTTTAAATAGAGTGCTCATTAGACCTCACCTTGACAAAACACCTTATGAACTATGGAGTGGAACACCCCACCCCCCAAAGTTAGCTATTTCAAAGTTTTTGGTTGTAAATATTTTATTTTAAACATAAAAGACACCTTGAACAAGTTTGATTCAAAATTCGATGAAGGTATCTTCTTAGGCTATTCAACCCATAGTAAAGTTTATAAAGTCTGTAACAAAAGAAATCAAATTGTTGAAGAATCCGTGCATGTCAAATTTGATGAGTCATTTGAACCTCCTAAAGTCATTGATAAAGATGATGATGGTGCCAATCTTCTAGAGCCTCCTAGTCAAGTAGAGTCTCTTGTTCAACTCTTAGAAAATCTTGATTTAGAAGGTCAACCTATAGAAGAGGTTTAAATAGAAGGTCATCCCAAACATAGTAGAATCTGTCTAGTCACCCTTCTACTCAAATCATAGGTGAAACCTCACAAGAAGTCAAGACAAGATCTCACTATAGGAATGTTTGTACCAACATAACATTTATCTCCCAAATAGAACCCAAGTCCATAAAAGAAGCCAAAAAGGATGAATTTTGGATGGTTGATATGCAAGAGGAACTAAACCAATTTGAGAGAAACAAAGTGCGGAGGTTAGTTCCTAGGCCTAGTGATCACCCGGTTATTTGAACTAGATGGGTGTCTAGAAACAAACTCGATGAGCACGGAGATATTCAAAGGAATAAAGCTAGATTAGTAGCCTAAGGTTACAACCAAGAGGAAGGTATCGATTATGATGAGACCTTTGCTCAGGTTGCTAGATTGGAAGCCATAAAGATGGTACTTGTATTTGCATGCCATAAAATTTTTAAGTTGTATCAAATGGATGTGAAGTGTGCATTCCTAAATGGGTATATTATAGAGGAAGTTTATGTTGAACAACCTCCCGGTTTTGAGGGTTTCAAATACCCCAATCACACACACACACACACATATATATATATATATATATGTTGGACAAAGCCCTGTATGGTCTCAAGCAAGCTCATAGAGCTTGGTATGAGAGGCTTAGCTCCTTCCTATTAGAGAGTGGCTTTCAAATGGGCAAGGTTGATAAAATCCTGTTCATTAAAAGAAAAGGAAAATATATGCTTATTGTTCAAATCTATGTGGATGATACAATATTTGGTACTACTAATGATAAGATGTGTGAAGAATTCGCACACTTCATGCAAAAAGAGTTTGAGATGAGTATGATGGGAGAGCTTACCTATTTCCTAGGAATTCAAATCAAACAATGTAAAAATGGAATTTTCATCAACCAAGAGAAGTATACTAGGGAACTCTTTAAGAAATTTGGCATGGATAGCTCACAAATTAAGCCAACTCCTATGAGCACTTCCACCAAATTAGAAAAGGATGACATCGGCAAACCGGTTGATGAGAAGAAGTTTAGAGGAATGATAGGTAGCTTATTATATTTGACCGCTAGTAGGCCGGATATAATGTTTAGTGTGTGTATTTGTGCTAGATTTCAATTGGCTCCTAAAGAGTCCCATTTGAGTGCCGTTAAAAAAATATTCAAGTATCTCAAAGGAACTCCTTCTCTAGGTCTATGGTATGAAAGATCAAATGAATTCAACCTAGTGGGGTATTCGGATGCCGACTTTGCCGGTTGTAGGATTGATAGAAAAAGCACAAGTGGCACATGTCAATTCCTTGGTAGATCTCTAGTGTCTTGGTTTAGCAAGAAACAAAACTCTGTAGCCTTGTCTACTACCGAAGCCGATTATATTGCCGGAGCTTGTTGTACACAAATCTTATGGATGAAAAACACTCTCATGGACTACAATCTTGCATTTAGCAATGTTCCAATCCATTGTGATAACACAAGTGCCATCAACTTGACAAAGAATCCAATTCAATATTCTAGAACCAAGCACATAGAGGTAAGGCATCATTTCTTAAGAGATCATTCTCAAAAAGGGGATATTGAAATTAAGTATATCCACACCAATGAACAATTGGCGAATATCTTCACAAAACCCCTTAATGAGGATCGATTTTGTGACATTAGGAGTGGACTCAACATTTGGAGTCTGGATCAAGTTAAGGAATTTGAAAATGAAGCATGAATATGAGATCGCACTCTATTTGTATGTATATATATATATATATATATATATATATATATATATATATATATATATTTCTTAATAGTGACTACATGGTGTAAGATGATCAAACCTTAACTTTAAAACTAACTCAATTGGTGCCCATAGCCCACTTTATTCAAAGGGGGAGTCGGTACCGTCATCGTAATTAACCCACTTAAGCCTTGGCCCTGTGCCATCATCTACCCCATTGTTAAGTCATATAAGGTATTCATGCTTTGAATGAGTGATAACGATATATTATATCTCTTGACAATATATATGATCATTGTTATGAATGTTTAATATAATAGTTTCCTTCATGAAAATATGTGTATATGAATGTTTTCTCATTCATATATATTGAATGGTTTGTTCAATATATATGATCATTATTATGAATATTATACACTATTTTCAAATAGATCTTGGTATTGTAAAAAAAAAATTAAAATTCTCGGAACTCAGAGATTTTGCTCAGAACTCTGAGAATAGGGGCAGAGGGAAGCTGGAAAGGTTCTCGGAGCTCCGAGAAAATTTCTCAGAACTTTGAGATTTCGTCCAGGTGCTCGGAGCTCCAAGAAAATTTCTCGGAACTCCGAGATTTAAAATAGTAGAAAAAAAAGGCTGTGTTCTCGGAGCTCCGAGAATCGGGCCAGGGGCGTTTAAAGCCTTGGCACCGGTTCATTTTAGGCATTTCTCTCTTTGTTTTTCTTCTCATTTTCTTCCCTCTCTCAACCCTTCCTAAACCCTAACTCCATTTTCTCCTTTTTCCTTCCCTTTCCACCCACATCCACCCCTACTCCACCTTCTTGTTCCTCCAAAACCCTATTTTCTCCCTTGACACCTAGGTTTCTTCCATTCAAACCCTACACTTTCGTCCTCTCTCCTCACACCCCTCTTTTCTGTTCTTTTTTCTTCCATTTTCTCTTGCCTATCTTCTTTCTCTTCCATTTCCATCCATCTTCCTCCATTTTCTTCCCTTTTCTTCTTTTCTCTCTTAATTTTCTTCAAATTTCGAGTTGTTTCTCTTCCTTTCTTCCCTAATCCTCAATCCTAGGTTTACCATCCATGCCTCCTAAAACAAAAAATCTCTGCATTGGCAGCTCCTCCTAAGTTGAAGAACCCGCATACAATCCTGAGGAAGAAGGGCCTTCATGGAAGAGGGCAAAGGCCAAGGCTCAGGCTATGGCAGCCGAGGTTGTGCCCAACTTCTACCTTACTGAGGATAAAGCCAATGAACTCTGGGCTGATGTCGGCACTAGGGGCGTCCTCACCGGTAGATACATCGATCCCCCTATCCTTCAATATTTTAATTTACAAGCCAAATTTGATGCCCTACATTGGACGCCCATCCTTCACATCAAGGAACTCATTTACCCTCGATTGGTGCATCTCTTCTACGCCAATCTCACCATTTTCCCTTCCTTCTTCAAAATTGAATCTAAGGTCAAGAAAACTCTCATCAAACTCAACTATCACACTTTTGCCTCGCTTCTTGGGATTAGCCATGAGGGCTTGTTACACTATTTTTGGCCGGAAGATGGGACACATTCAATTGATGATATTAATCATGACACTGTCTATGGTTGGACTATACGGCGCTACAAACCAAATATGCCCGTGCAAGCTGCCGACCTCATTCCGGTAGGGCGAATGCTCCATAATTTCATGTACCACATCTTCACCCCCTCGTACTGGAATGCATGAAGCCCTAAGACCCTTAGAGGCCTATCTCATCTACTGCATACTAGATAGTCGCCAGCTTTGTCTTCCCTATATCATGTTTCAATACATGTTTCAGACCCCTGGCCGCTACCGCTTTTCCTTGCCCTATGGCATGATTCTCACCCGTGTCTTCCGCCACTTTGGCATCATCTTGGATGGAGAGATAACCATGACTCCTACTGCCACATTTGATGATCAGACATTTAAACGCATGGCCCTTAATCAAGCAGCGGTTGAAATTGTCTCTGATGACGCTGATTCTGACAATGGAGATGGGGACGAAGTAGAGGACCAGGCTGCACCGGCACCCCAGCCGTCACAGGATACTTCTCAGTTCTGCATTCGCCAAGATTTGGCGCACATGCAGGAGTTCATTGAGCGATCCATGGCCTCACAGTTTGAGCAGTTGTCTACTCATATCGACTCTGAGATCTCCACTCACTTCCAGACTCTTACCACACATGTTGATGACCAGTGGGCGGCCTATTACCACTACATCTCCAGTGGCCAGTGGGGCCAGCAGCCGGGCAGTTCTTCTTATCAGCCACCGTCTCCTCCAGAGCAGTAGATGGTTCTAGTTCTCTGATGTTGGACATCATTTTGATCAGATTCCTTTGATATATTAGGATTATCTATATGTTTGTATTTGGTTGTTTGTATGGCTCCTATTTGGATGGATGCTTTTATGCTCGGTTTGTCTTTTTGGGCTATTTTAGGTTTATAATTCTGTAGCTGTTATGATGTGTGGTGGATGCTATGTCCTTGGAATGGTTGTATGCACTTCTAAGTGTGGCATTTCACATCATCTATATATATCTGTATATGGTTTGCTGTGTTGTGTTTCTCTGTTCTATTTCTTTTTGCTCGCATACCTTGTATTGTGATTACTTTCTCTCTTGCATTGCACTTTCATTGTCTCCTTGGTTCTCACATGCCCTCGTTCCTTTTGTTCGACCTTTTTGGTGCTGACAAAAGGGGGAGAATATTTGAGCTCCCAAGTTATAACAAGATGCATATATTGAGGAGGAGCAAAGCTCCATTCTTATACTTTTGCAATCAATTTCAATCATTGAATGGTCAATCTAATCAATCTCTTAGGGGGAGCATAATTTGTTCTATTCATCCCTCAAGGGGGAGCTCCTACCCTAAAAAAAATTGTGTTTGTCATCATAAAAAAGGGGGAGATTGTTAGCCAAAGGGTTTAACAAGTACTCTCATTGACATGTTTTGATGATTAACAAACTCAATTTGATATAAAAAGATCTTATGTACTAATGATTTCCATTGGCTAAGTTATTGTGTTCATATCTTTAGTACATTCGATATTGCACAACAAATGGCAAATCATTCAAGCTCAAAGTGATATTAAAGGCATGAAGAAGGCATCACCATCACAAAGGTATTCAAAGACAAGGTTGAATTCAAGCCCAACAAGAATAGAAATCAACTCAAAAGCTCAAGCTTGGCTCAAGCATCAATGGAGTTGAGTGAAGACATGTCAATGCCTCTACAAGGCACCAACAAGATTGAAGACCAAGTAAAATTAGAATGTAAATGGTCTATCTTGTATAGTCTAGGTCTAAGGCACAAAGGAGAGTTAAAATCAACCTAAAGAGGATTTAATTGGTTAGTGAATGCTCATAGTGGTGTCCCAACATAGTTGGACCCTCATGACATTCCATTTATCTTGATAAAATAGAGTTCCAAAAGCCCAAACCAAAACAGCACAAAAAATAGGAAAATATGTTGTGTGTAGGCTTCTCGGAACTCCGAGAATTGTTCCAGGTTCAAAAATTAAAGGGACTACGGTCACTCGGAGCTTCGAGCCCGGACTCCGAGAAGACCGTTGGGGAGCTCAAAAAAGGCATATATTTCTCCCTCTATATATATGAACCTTGGGAGCTTTGGGAACTCATATAAGGAGTTCACCTAATATTCTAAGTGCTTTCAAAGGCATTTTTGCTCAATTTCCTTAAGATTTTCACTCTCCCTCTCTCTCTTGTGCCTTGACCTTAGTTTATACTTGAGAGACTTTAGGATTTTCATTTGTTGATCTTTTTATTGTGAGAGTGAGTGAGCTTTACATGTAATTAGCCTATCTAGAGGCAAGCAAGCTAAACCCTTTTCTCTTCATTGTATTTGGCAACAAAGGGCGCCGTAGAAGACCCTTGGAGCTTGGAGCTTGGATTGTACAAGGCGAAAGGAACGCCATATTTAAGTTCCTTGGAGAAGATAGTGGAAACCTCAAGGACCCAAACTTCAGAAGAGTGGAGTGGGTCTTTGATTAAGACCGGACCACTATAAAAATCCTTGTGTCAATCATCTTTGTCTCTTCACTCCTTCTCTTGTGGTAAGCTCTTTACTTTTGTCTTGAATCTTAATATTGATTTTCTAATCAATCTAAAACTAGTGCAAACAAATTTTTTAAATTAGTAAAATTTTAAAAGAAACCCAATTCACTCCCCTCTTGGATTGCTAAGTGGAATTTCATTCTCTTTGCACATCTTGGTGATTGGTAACCTCTACCCTTTGCTTGTTTTTATGTTTGATGTTTATTGAACAAGGGTTAGAGCATATAAGCATAAAGTAATATCTAAAACCTAGCTTTCATTGTGTTGATTATTTGAACAAGGGTTAGACTAATTAATGCTTAATTAGAAAAATAATATTAATAATCCACCTAATTAAGCCAAGAATTTTTAATTGACCAATTCACTCCCCATCTTGGGTTTTCACACTTGCATTTCAGGACTGCAGGTAACCTAAGAGAAAATCATATAAAGACATTTGGATTTTCGATTGAGGTGAGTAATAGGGGATTAGACCAAGCATCTATGATTCCTCCGCTAACCAATCACGTTGATATCTATAACCCCTGTATTATGTGATTTGATCCGAACCTTCTTTTCAATGAACTTTGGGATTGGAATGCATCCGTATTTCAGTGACCAAGTACAATAACTTTTTATTTATTTTGGAAACACCAAGTAGAGTAACTTTCTTAAGTTATATGTAACTTGATAATTCAAGTAGGTCACGTAAGTAATAAAGAGTGAAATAAGAGAAAAAGGCCCCCCTTTTGGCTTGGATACCCCAACTTCTTGCCTTTTTATTAAGTGAGTGAAGTCACGTGAGAAAAGCAGAGACAAAAAAATGAAAAGAAAAGAAACAGTAAGTGTTATCTTCTTTTCCGGCCCGCTTCTTCCCTTGGGCACCCCTTTCTATTTAGAAACACCAATTACCCCCGCCCACTTTTTTTACCACTAGGCACCCCAAAAAAAATAAGAAAAAAATAAAATAAAACAGAAATAGAATTTCCTTTCTCTCCACTTTCTCTCTCTAGTTTCTCTCTCTTCACTTGGGCCATTTCTGTTCATAATTTGATCTCGTCGTCAACATGAAAGTTGTTCGTGACAACTTCAAGAACCTATAGAGCCTACTTTCAGCAGCCAACAACAAGTGCAAGCATTACTTCAATCAACTTTGGCCGTCCGTCTGTTTTGGTCCGACCGCTAATCCAAGCCATCCAGGAATTGTGTTCCTTTCGCCATGAGGACAAATCAGACAGTTGATTCAGTTTTCGACACCGATCCTAATTATGGCTTCACCATATGTTACATATTTTGATGGGTACGACGGTCGATTTTTGCAATGCCAGAGTCCTCTAATTATTATGAGGATGCATGTTTACGGTGGATCTATGCTCTAGACGCATATCATGGGTACTATGGCTATGATCACTCAGCGACCATCTACTGAGCCAGAGAAACTATTAGAGGACAAGCCCAATGGTTCTTGATGAGCCTTGTGAAAGCGCGTCGTATTGAAGGCGAACCTCCATTCCGTCATTGGGAGGAGATCCGTTCTGAATTTATGCTTATTTATGCATATTCGGCACATCGGTATGAACTAAGATTGAAGCGTGAACGAATAATCGCAACTCGCCGTGGACTTGAAGACACAGCCCGTCGTGCAAGAGACGCCGAAATTGAAGCAGAAAACATATTTTTGGAGCGCTACATGCATGAGAAGGAAGTTGCGAACACTATTGAGGAGACAGATGCTAGTGTTGATGAGATCATTATCGAAGTTGAGCCCATGCTTATATCAGATACAGAATCTGTGATGGAAGAAATAGAGCCAGAGAGCCTAGTGACTGATGAGGCATTGCCAGAGCTTGCAGCGCATGAGCAGTTCATTGAGAATTCCGATTCCATATCAGTACATGAGCCTAGTGATAGGATTGATTCTACAGTAGATGTTCCGATCGTAATGATTCTACGGCAGTTCATTGAGAATTTTGATTCCATATCAGTACATGAGCCTAGTGATAGGATTGATTCTACGGTAGATGTTCTGATCGAAATGATTGTGGAGGTTGAGACAGAGGATTGGGTAGTGTACATATTTGATCCAGGAGGACTAGAACTCGAGGTCGAGTTCTTTTCAAGAGGGGGGAATGATGCAGATTGTAGGCCCAATAAGAGGAATCTTTGCCCATTAGGACTTTTAAATATTTATTTCCATGTTATTTTAGTTTCTAGAATTTTTATTTTCATGTTTTAGTTTTTAGGGATTTTATTTTCCATGAAATTTATTTGCCTACAAATAAGCCTCATGTATTAAAGATTTTAAGTTTTGATGAATAAAGATTGATTGGCTTCTCCCCTCTACAGGATTTTTCTTCTTCTCATTCTCCTCTAATTCTTCATCTTCTCTTCTTCCCCTAATTTCCTCCGTCCTCATATTCTTCTTCTACTTCTCCCTAAATACTTCTCTTCTACTTCTAATTTTCTCTTCTTCTTCTTCTTCTTTCTCCCCTATCTTCTATTTCTCTTCCCGGTCCTACATCACTTGTATTCCATAAATGTTGACTTGCCTCTTCATTATCTTGATCTTAAGCATGTTTAACTGATTTTCTTATTGACTGGTGTTATCTATCATGTATGCTTCTAATAAACCTGTGTATAAATATATGAACCTTCTTGTTCACTGTGACTCTGTATGATTGACACTTCACGTGAGGCTTAGATTAAAATACTGAACCATCCCACCAATGGGGCATTAATGCATGGGAAACTTCTAGTTCCCACCAATGGGGATTAATACATTGGTGTCTGGATCATGCCAATGGGAAATGTATGTTGGCTCTGTCGACAGAAATTCGGTAGGAATGAGTTCTAACAGAGTGGGCCGTCGGTGACAAAATAATGAGTTTTCTGTTTCTGGACTATGCCTATGACCTTGAGGCATTTTTACTTTAATTACGGGAATCTGTTCTAATTTCTGATGTCTGATTCTGGTCTGACCTGTTTCTGTTTTAGCCCCATTTTGTATCTATTTCTGTTCAGTCTCGATTCTGCTTCAGTATGCAAATTATGCATGATTTCGGATTGCTTATACCCTTAGTCTTATGGAGCCATCTTGGATCTGTTATTTATGTTCTACTGACAATGATCACTTTTGATGCTTAAACCCGACTGTAGAGTACTTTATTATTTCATTGGGCATTGTCTCACTTGTGGTTACATTTACAGATCCCGAAGCCTAACTCCTACGCGGACTAAAAGAAGCGAGAGTGTGACTCTTGATATATGACATTTATTAGTCTTTCTGATTTTGTTTAGAGTGAGTTATGGTTTTAAATTATATTGAATTCTAGGGAATTGGAGTGAGACCATGATTTTATATTGATATTCATTGTGGTTGGACCTTGGCTATTTGAATATAGTTAAGCATGGTTCCGATTTGTTATCTGCTTATCCTTGCATACTTGTCGAGTTCACTTTACAGGTATGTGGCACTATTACGTACTGAACCGGAGTGTTAGTTCGGGGTGTGACACTCATCTTCTCCCAAAATCCCCAATGCACAAGCCATGAGATTGATAGACACCCATTTGGGAAATTGATTGTATTTATACAAAATAATATTTATATTATAATTTAGAAATCAATGGATGTGGTATGTGCAATATGTGTCCAGAGATTTCACATGATGATCTTGACCAATGGCCATGATCAGATCAATACGGATCTCCGAGGGCTGATGGCCACACGATCCCACTCTGATGGGGACAGTTTTGGACTATATCCTACCAATAGTAGCCCTTCAATTGGACGGTCCAGATCGATGGACTTATGCTTTAATTATGTAGTAGAGATGGAAAAAACATCATATCTAGAAAGATTAAGAAACCTCCATACCCTTGTTTTTCAAATTAAGTAAGCTGTTTTTTGTCGCAAGCCTTCCGGTTTTTGGTATATAATAAATACACATACAGAAAGTGTTTTTCATTTGCTTCCCAGTTTTGTCTTGTTGTTCCTTGTGCTTCTGCCCAAGATGATGATCATAATCTTATTATCCTAGCTTACATGTAATTCGTTTGTTAAACATGTGAATGGGAGCAACGGAATGTTAGTACCTTTGATTTGTTCTGGAAAGAGAAAGACCCTCTAGAGTGCCACTCTTTGTTTTGATCGAGAGTAATAGTTCTTAGTTTTATATGCTATATTCTCTTTTGGAAGTATCTTCTCAACTTCTAATCTGGAAACAAAAACTCCAAAGGCAAGATGTTCAAATTGAAGTCCAGATCCTTCACTCAGACAAATATTAGCTACAATTCAACAGGCGACAAAATATAAAATTCAGATTGGTTGTTGGGTGATGAGAATGAGGCATCAAAAGATCACAATTTAATATGCTCAGCTTTGAAGGTATCTGCACTTACTGTACCTTAAAATGGGGCGGAATTGGAGGGCGATTTCAGAACAAAAACCTATCTAAACATGGCTGACAATTTGAGATGGCTATTTTTAGTTTCTCTATGCTGTGGATTGGCTGTAAGAGGTGATTTTGGTGTGACAAATCCACCATTTTCCGCCAACAGTGAGCGAGATATTGCTGCAATGGCGCCAGCCCCATCTGGTACATGCAAATCCATGGTGGAGATACATGGCTACGTCTGCGAAGAACACACTGTATATTATTTGAACCTCGTATCTGTTTCCTTGCTCAGTTGGGGAGATGTATGTTTCTTCGATAGGTCTTGCTCTTACAATTTAGTCTGTTTCAGGTTACGACGCAAGATGGTTATATTCTCAGTATGCAAAGAATTCCGGAGGGCCGAACTAGTACCACGAAGAACAAGCTACCAGTCTTATTACAACATGGGCTCTTTATGGTTAGAGTGTAATTTTCCGTGCATTTATCGATGCATCAATCAAACAAGTTAGAGCTAATTTTCATTTTGGATGACAGGATGGTATAACATGGCTGCTGAATTCTCCTGATCAGTCCTTAGCATTCATCCTGGCAGATAACGGGTTCGATGTGTGGATAGCTAACACACGTGGCACCACATGGAGCTGCGGACATACACACCTTAGTTCAAATGATTCGGTATGTTCATTGTCCCTAATATTTGTGATCTTTTAGTTATAGATGATCTGTTTTTCTTCTCAGTAATTAAATTTGTTTGCTAGCTGTTATTTTCAGGCTTACTGGGCTTGGTCATGGGATGAACTAGTTTCGGACGAACTTCCCGCTACTTTCCAGTATGTATACGACCAGACAGGCCAGAAACTGAACTATGTTGGGCATTCCCTGGTAAATTCACAAGCTCCTCCTATTCTGAAACTGACTTGGGTGAGGAATATATTTGGGGGATGTACTGAAATTACAATGAGTCCTTTTTTTCCTCAGGGAACATTGATTGCCTTGGCATCTTTCTCCCAGATGAAGCTTTTGAACATGTTGACTGCAGCTGCCTTGCTGAGCCCAATTGCTCATGTAGGTCAGATAACCTCCGCCATTGCAAAAGGCGCTGCAAATGCCTTCGTCGCAGAAGTAAACACATCCCCCAAAACCCTTTTCCTTAAGTAGTATTTCCAAACAAATACAATAAGCTAACAATCATCCTTTTTAAGCAGGCCTTCTACTGGTTGGGTCTCTACGAGTTCAATCCTAAAGGGTGAGATAGCCTCTCCTCTTGAATTAATCACCTTACATAGAAACTTCAGAGAAGTGATTGTTGTCTCTTAAATTTACAGGGAGGCTGTAATCAACCTTCTCAAAACTCTCTGCAAGGAACCAGGCATAAATTGCTATGACTTAATGACAGCTTTCACAGGTAGATCCGTGTACCCCTTCTGTTTTATACTCTGCTAGAAATCTTCCTTCCATTCTATTGACCCAATTCTCGAATTCATAAATTCAAGGCAAGAACTGCTGCCTCAACTCCTCCACAGTCGAACTCTTCCTAGAACACGAGCCTCAGTCGACCGCAACAAAGAACATGATCCACATAGCTCAGAGTAAGTCCTCTTAAGTAGCTGTGAAACAACCAATCAATCCAAAAGCTCAATCTATTAGAGTTGGTGTTAATTAATCATTTATACTGACACTCCCCCTCAGTCGTGGCCCCTCTTTTGGGCTAGCCGTGCACATGGATTTTTAACATCGAGGAGTAATTAGGTTTTGAACCCAAGACTTGCCGTGAGGCAATTGCTCTGATACCATGTGAAACAACCAATTAAAAAGCTTAAGCTATTAGAGTTGGTGTTATTTAATAATTTATACTCCAGCAATACCTATTTCAGAATTTAATTTGGCTTCATTTCTTGGGTTGTAAAATGGGCATAAAAAAAATTTTACTCCCATTTTTCCACATCAAAATTGATGTAAAATTTGTTTTATGCCCATTTTACGAAGAAATGGATCTTAGCCATATGTAAAATTAAGTTTGTCACACAATTTTGTTTTCATTCCATTAGAAGGAATGGTTTTCAAAGATGAACACTCTGTGCTTTTGCTCAATGGGCAGTGATTCGAGGAGACACCATAGCTATGTTTGATTACGGAAACAAAGAAGAGAACAACAAGCACTATGGGCACCCCACACCTCCAGTGTACAACATGTCTAGCATCCCCAATGATGTCCCTCTCTTCATTAGCTACGGCGGGCAGGATGAGCTTTCGGATGCCAATGACGTTGAGCGTTTATTGGACAGCCTCAAATACCATGAAGGGGACAAGCTAACAGTTCAGTACAGATCGGATTACGCTCACGCAGATTTTGTCATGGGTGTAAATGCTAACCAAGTCGTTTATGAACCCATGATTGCCTTCTTTAAGATTCAATCCAGTGTTTAGTTATATCAATCTATGTGTAGTTTTTATCTTCAATCTCTTCATTGCATTTAACCATCGAAGGCAACAATTTAGAAAACACTCTGCTCTGATACCATGTAAAAGTTGATGACTTTCACTTGTTTAGGATGATTACAATTTGCTGGAAAACAACAGCATCATGAGCTTGAAGAGATCATCAGCTTGAAACTAGAATAGTAGACCCTAGGAACCCTCCGAGAAGCTGTCCTCGTGTGCTGGTATGATTCAGTGAGTCCCGATGGTTTCTGCCGAGGAGTCTCCCCATGGGGAGACTCCTCTTCCTCAAGAATCCCTTGGTGTCTCTCCAACCAGATTTGCAGGCGCCACCTACCTGGTACCTCCTCCCCCTGTTATTGCATCAAAACCTGCGCCTCAACCACCCTCTCTGGGACGCAGCTATGCCGACGCAATGGCTAGGAACCTGTTCTTGCCGAAATCTTCGCTGGGGTTGTTAAAGCCATCCAAAACTGCCTCTGGTATTCCTGCCCTATTTCTCAGTGAAGAAGAAGTCAGAAAGGGGTCTGCTCCTTTCAAACTAGCTTTAGTTGCCAAATGTTCTTATGGGCGCCCTCCCCTATATGTGGTCAAGGAATCGATCAAACAAAAATTCCATATTTCTGTGGAACCAGTTGTTACAATCCTGGATCAAAGGCATTTATTGATCAGATTTGGCACGGAACGAGATTTCCTCTCGGTCTGGCTCTCAGATAACATGAAGATACAGGGCTACCTCCTCAGGTTCCTGAGGTGGTCACCGGACTTCAAGCCAGGTATTGAACCGCCTATTGCCCCTGTGTGGGTAACGCTTCCGGGCCTTCCCATGTACTTATTCAATGAAGATTACCTAGCCTCAGTAGGAGGGCTGCTTGGGAGAATGTTGAAAATTGATGCTCCCACCATCCAGGGCACTCGAACAGAATTTGCAAAAATCTGCATAGAGATCAATATTAGGGAGAAGCTCCACGAAAAGTTTTGGCTTGGCTCCCCGGGCGGTGGAGGAAGATGGCAGAAGGTGACCTATGAAAAAATCCCAAAATACTGTGATCACTGTCTCAAATTTGGGCATTATGAACTAGAATGCAGATCAAAAAAAGAACACGAATCAATTAATCCTCTTAAGGATCTCTCAATGGAAGGAAGGGTCAGGGCAGCAGATGTCTCGGCCCCAGATCAAGGTGAAAAGCAGAACTCTGGCAGGGTGGGGAAGTCTACGAAGGCCTGGGTAACAAAATCATTCTCCGATCGAAGAGATCCAGAGGACACCAGAACCATGCAGGACAAAGAGAATATTGATCAAATGGTTACAGGATTGGAAGAGACAAGATTTAATGAAGAGGAGGATTTGATGAACCAAACAGAATTTTTTGCAGATGAAATATCAGCAAGGATAGCCTTCAAGGAAGATATGCAAAGACAAATTCAGTTCACCCAAATAGAGCCATCAGGCACCCATGAGGAAGGAGAACAGTCTCTGGCACATTCAGCATCAGACCAATCTCTAGGGACGGAGCTAGCTGAGGAAAGTCCTTTAAACCATGAATCAAGGGAAGTTAGACCCGAAAATTCAGAGATGATCCTAGAAGCAGGAGAACCGGAGGAGGAAATTCCAAGCCGTGTTCATTATAGTGAGGGAGCAGAACCCGGGAGATTAACAAGAGAGTCGTTAACCCCATCCTCGGAGAAGGAAACTAGCACAATCGTCGAAGACGGTTCAGAGATTCATCTCTTAATTTCACCTAGAAATCAGGCTGGTTCGAGTTCTGTTCCATTACAAAATCCAAGAAGGGACATTGAAGAAGGCACAGTCTCGGCTGGAGCTAGTCCAAAGTCAACAGTTCCTAGAAGGGAGCTAATCAAATTAGGAGTTAATGTTGAAGCCAGAATTCAAGCAATTATGGACACAGTTAGGCAGGAGAACACGGGAAGTGCTCTGTTATTGGAGAAAGATTGCCTGGAGATAATGCTTACAGAAGAATCAGCTAAGTTGGGAGTTTCATCTCAGGAATCAGCCAAAGCTCAATCTGAATTTACCACCAGGTCAGGAAAGAAATGGGGGAAGCCTTCAAAATGATTTCAGGAATTATATGGAACATAAGGGGAATTAGGAGCAGGAGCTCCCGTAGCAGGTTAAATATGATTAATAAGATGCACAAGCCATGCTTCATCGCAATTTTGGAACCATTTCTAAACGAAGCAGCGATTCAAGGGGTGGCCAATCTGTTAAATATGGATTATCACATGACAAACTCAGACTCAAACTCAAAAATATGGCTGATGTGGAATAATATGATTGATATAAATATAATATCTTCGTCTCAGCAAGCTCTATCAGTGAAAGCCCGCCATCGGGATTCGGCAAAGTCTATTTTCATGACATTAGTATACGCAAGTTGCTCAGTAGTCGAAAGAAGACTTCTTTGGAGCTACCTGTTTGACTGCAGTCAATACTTTACTGATGCGTGGATGGTGGGTGGGGATTTCAATGCCGTATTAAGTGCGGAAGAAAAACTGGGATTACATCCTCCTAACTGCCGATCTACATCTGACTTCCAAGATGCAGTAGAAGGAGCATGATTGATTGATGTGGGATACTCGGGAAATAGGTTCACAAGATGTAATAATCAGATGAATGAAGGGTGCGTATGGGCTAGATTGGATAGGGTTCTTGTTAATGCATTGTGGATGACAGAATTCTTAGCATTAAAAGTTACTCACCTATCTCGAACCAATTCAGACCATTGTCCGCTACTTGTGAGCTTCAGGTCCAATGCCAATCCTCCTGTGGGGTCGTTCAAATTCCAAAGAATGTGGTGCAGGCATGAGAACTTTCAGGAGGTGGTCAGAGGAGCTTGGAGTGTGCCGGTAGATGGGAACGCCCTTGAGATCTTGTCCATAAAGCTAAAGAACACAAAAAGAAACCTAAGAGCTTGGAACTCGCAGCATTTTGGTAATGTTTATCAGAATGTTAAAGATGCGGAAGACTCTGTAATAAAAGCGGAAAGTATTCATCTGGAACTTCCAAACCAAGTAAACACTGCAAGCCTTGATGGGGCTAGGGCAAAGTTGAACGAGGCCATTCTCCAGGAAGAAATATTTCTAAGACAGAAATGCAAAGACAAGTGGCTTAAAGAGGGGGATCGAAACACAAAATTCTTCCATGCCTCAATTCAAATGCAAAGGAAATACTGTGGAATGAGGAGGATTATGGAAGATAACTCTTGGGAGGAGGACCCTCAGAAAATACGTGAGTTGGCTGCTAAATTCTTCCTCAAAGCCTTTCAAGAGGAGGGAGTTTCAGAAGATGAAGAAATGCTCGAAGCTATTCCTTGTCTTGTATCTGAAGAGGTCAATGTCTCGCTGATTCAAGCTCCCTCAGAAGAAGAAGTCAAGGAAGCCGTGTTTGGCTGCCCAGAGGAGAGTGCTCCTGGCCCAGATGGTCTTAATGGGACTTTCTTCACAGCTTGCTGGGAGGTAATTAAAGATGAAGTGGTGGAAGCAGCAAAAGCCTTCTTTGCCGGAGGTAAGTTATCGAGACACTATACCTCCACTCTAATTACGTTAATTCCGAAAGTGGAAGACCCAAAGGACTTTTCTGAATATAGACCAATCAGTTTGTGTAACTTCTGTTATAAAATCTTTGCCAAGATTATTGTAACAAGACTTGCCAAAGTTTTGCCTAACCTGATTTCTCCAGAACAGGGAGCATTTGTTAAAGGAAGATGCATTTCAGACAATATATCAATTGCCCAGGAAATGATGGTGGGAGTAGGTAGGAAAGTGCGAGGAGGTAATGTAATGCTCAAAATTGATATGGCCAAGGCGTATGATAGATTAAATTGGGATTTCATGCAAAAAGTGTTGGCGCGATTTGGATTCTCGGAGTCTTGGCGAAAGCTCATCGAAGAAGCAACCCAGAAGTGCTGGTTCTCAGTGGTTTTGAACGGGGAACCAAATGGATTTTTTAAATCTTCGAGGGGTCTCAGACAAGGCGATCCTTTGTCTCCTTGCCTCTTTATTATTGCCGAAGAAGTCCTAAGCAGAGGAATATCTAAACTGTTCCGTGAGGGTAAGGCTAAGTATTTCTTGAGAAGTAAAGATAGCACCCCAATATCTCATTGTCTGTTTGCAGATGACACCGTGATCTTTTCAAATGGAGGGAAAGCAAGCTTGAACCAGATTATGAGATTCCTAAAGCGGTATGAAGCTATGTCAGGCCAGCTAGTTAACGCTAACAAAAGCAGCTTTACCACATCAGACAAGATGACCCTCAGTAGGCAAAGAGCTATTGGCAAAAGTACAGGGTACATGCAAAAGAAGTCCCCTATAATGTATCTAGGAGCTCCCCTATTCACGGGTCGTCTTAAAGCGAGTTTCTTTGATGGGCTAATAGATAAAGTTCGGAAAAAGATTGAAGGATGGAAAGGGAAAATGTTATCCTCTAGAGGAAAACTTATATTAATCAACCATGTTCTATCAAGCCTTCCCATCTTCATCCTGTCAACATTATCCCCTCCAAAAAAGGTTCTCCAGCGCATTGACAGTATAATGGCCAACTTTTGGTGGGGGAATTCAGAATTTGGGGCTAGAAACCATTGGGTTGCTTGGAAGAAAATTTGCAAGCCAACAGACGAAGGGGGATTAGGCATAAAAGCTATGGAGGACCTATGTATTGCTTTCCGAATGAAGGCTCTTCATAGGCTTCACCAATCCCATGGGCTATGGGCCTCATTCTTGAAATCTACCTACAGCAGGGGTAAACACTTAAATTTAGTGGAGCCAAATGCAGTCTCATCAAAACAATGGAAAAATATTATTGCTACAAAACCCTTGTGGCAAGAAAATGCGAGGTGGACTGTTGGAAAAGGAGAGGTGTTTTTCTGGACAGATATTTGGATAGGGAATAAGCCATTGGTGGAATATACAACAGGATTCCAAGGAATCGATCTTAAGGGAAAAATCAAAGACATGATCAATGAGAATGGAGAGTGGAAGAAGAGTCATATATTGCCTTTTTTTCCTGGTGGTTGGGATGCAATTATGGACAAGGTTAAGATCGTCATCAACCGATCGCCTGACAAGCTCATTTGGGCAAAAACATCGTCAGGTAATTTCAGCTCTAAATCGGCTTGGGAAGTATGTAGAAGGAGTGGCCCTAAAGTGAGTTGGGCGCAAGGTATTTGGGATTCCATCCCACCTAAGATGGGTTGTTTCTCTTGGAAACTTTTCCTCAATGCCATTCCAGTGGACAGCAGAATCAAAGATCTCAAAATCCAGATGGCATCCAAATGTGAATGTTGTAAGCACAGTAAAGAAGAATCAGTTGATCATCTGTTAGGTAACAGTGGCCTAGCAAGGGGAATCTGGGAGTTCTTCGCAGACCTCTGGGCCATGAAACTTCTTCCATTGCAACCAGTAAGGAGCAGGATGCTTGCTTGGATATCATATGGCAGGAAAAGGAGCACCCAAGCTGGATTTCTCCTTGGCATGTCAGCTTTGATTATCCCTTGGGAAATCTGGAAGGAACGTTGTAATAGAAGAATGGAAGGTAAAGAGAGAAGTACAAATTGGGTGATTCAGCAAATATTAAATAAGTTAAAAACTGTGAGCTCTAGCCAAAAATTCACCAAAGAAAACAATATGGTGGAGTGTTTAGCTTTGGAGCAAATCCAGATTGATCCGCAGAGGCAAAAGATCAGCAGGGATAATTGGATTTGGTGGGAACGTCCGATGATTGGTTCGCTCAAATTGAACATTGATGGAGCAGCCAAGGGAAACCCAGGAGAGTCGGGAGGCGGTGGAGTTATGCGAGATGCCAAAGCAAAAGTTATATTTGCTTTTGCGTTCTTCTACGGGACATCTACCAACATGGTGGCTGAAGCGAGAGCTCTATTGGACGGCCTTAGGCTATGCAAAGCCTTTGGGTTCAAGAATTTCGTAGTAGAGTCAGACAGCAAAGTTCTCATGGACTTCATCTCTAAGAAAGGAAGCCACCCCTGGTCCATCTCTTTCTTCTGGCCCGAAATTATAGACCTCATGGACTTCATGGGCCCTCATCATCAGCACCAGTTTAGAGAAGGTAACCAAGTGGCAGATGCTCTTGCAAATGAAGCTTGCAAAGCTAGATCTCATCAAATTTTCCATGGATGGTCAGAAATGCCTCGCATAGCCCGGGGGGCTGCAAGATGCGACACTAATGGTTTTCCAAATATTCGCCCAAGCAAATGAACGAAGCAGGTGGTGTTGTGTAGGGTCTTTGGTTCCCCTTTGTTTGTCGCGGTCTAGAGGGCTGGTTGTTTGCCCTCCTTTTGTATTGTGCCTTCAATAAATAATATGCTGAGGCCCGCCCCGGGGTCGCATTCCTTTCCGGGTTAAAAAAAAAAAAAAAAAATGTATGTACTTCTGTTAAAAAAAAAAAAAAAAAAAAAAAAAAAAACCCTAAACAGTGCTCTTGTAGAGCACTTAAGGGATAACATTAGAAAGATAAAGATAAAGATAGATTAAGATCATCTTAATCTAATTGTTTACCTAATCTAACCTATCTAATCTATCACCCACAAGATCCAACGGTCAAATCATATGAGATCTGATCTATTCTAGCATTAAATATGTGGCTTTCATAGCTAGTAAGCCACTATACAAGTTTTATTATATTCGACGAGCGACAATGGTTGACATTCTATGGAGAAAGTCATTGATCGGATGGTCAAGATCGTCTGATTTTGCATGATTTTTGGAACATGAACCACCCATGTTGGACCCAATTTGTAACATCAATGCTTTCTTCATGTATAGCTCTTAAAAGAGTTACAGTGATAAAATGAAATGTTATTTATGATCATAAATATTTGATTTAACATTCCGAAACCAGAATAAATTATATAAAATTTGAGCATATGGGTGTTTTGGGATGGTAAAATTTAACCATTGATTTTAGGTTTGCCAAACTTTCAAACTTTGCATTATAAAGATTTCTTCCATTTCTCTATTGGGGAATTCTATACTCAGCTGCTCAGAGTAACAATGCTGCAAATGGCCAATATAAAAAGGGAAGTGATATTTACACCCCTTTTGATCACCAGGGACACCCAGCACCAGTGTATCAATGACTAGAGGGGCGCTAATGTACTCGGCGTCAAAAAAATCCAGTGGTTTTGATTGCCACGTACACTGGCGCTGGGTGTCCCTGGTGATCAAAAGGGGTGTAAATATCACTTCCCTATAAAAATTGGGCCAAAAAAAAAAAACAAAATTTACATTCAAGTGGTCCACACACTGGCAAACTGGATCGATATTCCCAATCAGCATTATTTTCAATGGAGAGTAAGTCATGTGAAATAATGGCCCTACTCAGTTTGTTTTAGACTTTTTTAATTAGCTTTTCATGGTTGTTCCAGCATCATTGGGTATCATTTCCCTCACAATCATCACCTCTGTCTCTATCTCTGATCGGATGCACCTATGTCTTGGTCAAAATCCGTTCAGATCCCCTATTGGGCGGAGCTATGTGTAGAATAAGGGGGGCAGCTGCCCTCTTCAGTTGGGCCAAACTCCTTAATGGCCCAACTCAATTGGACCCAGACTTATGTATAACCTACCCCCCTTATGTATAAAGCCCCCCTTATGAATATAATCAGGCTCCGCCATCCTTTTCAGAGTTCTTTTCGGATCTTACTTTCTTAGGCTGGGCCACAATCCAATTCGAATGAAATGTCCATTTTAGTGTCGTAGGTCTTACCTTGTGTAGTGCACAGCGGCTTAGCACTATCATTTATGAATCAAACGACAAGCCCTATCACAAACTTATTAATATATGTTAGAAACTTACCGACTTCTCCAAAAGCTTAAGCTATCGGAGAAAGGCAATATTTAATCTTTTATACTTTAACACTCCCCCTCACGTGTGGCCCACTCGGCAAACATGTGGCCCCACTTCTTGGGTTGACCATTGCATGTGGATTTTTTATAACAAAGAGGTTTGAATTCGAGACGCTTAGCTCTGATACCATGTTACAAACTTACCGACTTCTCCAAAAGCTTAACCTGTCGGATAAAGGCAGTATTTAATCTTTTAAACTTTAACAGTATATTATGTGCCTCTGTCTATAGTACCAGATGCATGCTTCTAAGGCAATCACCCCCTGCATAGGGTTAGGGAAGGGATCGAAGAGGTAAGAAGCTTGAGGGATAGCGAGGAGAATGCTCATCTAAAACTACAAGCAGAAAACTATGATGTTGTGTCTTTTTAACAAGGGTTTTTAAATATTATAAAAATGCCCCTTATGTATAATCATAAATGAACGGAAATATGAAGGGAATTTTCTAAATTCGTTTGCCCTCTATTCGAATTTGCGGCTACGTCTGGGTAAGGATACAAAATAATTTCGGACCTTAAGATATGGATCCAATGGACACGGTTCAGATCCAACTATTTTACTCTGTTGATCCTGTCCATTAACGTTCGAATCCTTTTTAGATCAATTGGACCATATGAGTCCATTGACATCTCTCTCTCTCTCTCTCTCTCTCTCTCTCTCTCTCTCACACACACACACACACACACACACATCAATCAGGTGAAAATGAGTACAACTACTTGAATTTGAAATAACAATAAACAACAACAACTAGAACAAGCTGTCGATCATAAGATGAAGTAATTATGAAACAACCACACATGTATTTTCTCTTCAAATGTAGAAATTTGGCCGGAGACTAAAGTGATTTTGAGCTACAAGGTAAGCCGACACGACCAGATTTTCCGTACTATCATCGCCCTGCTTCTTCGATGCCCGGAAAAGCTCATCGCAATAGACGGTACATGGAGGAGAAATCTCATCACCTCTGGCTTTCTTTTGCAGAGCAGAGATGACCATCCTTTTCAGCTTTCTACTATATTTGATCAGCTTCTCCATCTTCATTGCCTTCTCTCTAGTGTTTCTTCCCATGGCTTGTGGTGGTGGAGATGGTTAGAAGAAGATGATATAATTGGAAGTTACATTAGCGTGTCAGCATCACATGGAATATGTGATAAACCTTTGGACTCTTTCATGAAGCACACGTCAGTTTCTCTTTGAAGGGAAGAGATTGGAGAAAAGAACTGAATAAAGAGATTCTTTTTTTGTGTTGGCTGCTTTTGGTTTGTATGCAACTTTGTGTGTAACAAACTAAAAAACGGGTTGCTTTCGTACATAGAAATGATATTTCCACCCATCCTTTTTCTTTTCCTTAACGTTTTAGATGATCCTAACCCGATGATCTATAGAAGTTTTTATAATCGTCAATTCCTTGGTAGATCAGATGGATTAGGCCTGTGGGGATTATTTCCAACCTATTTACGTCGTGGCCCAGCAAGTTAACAGTTTGGATCATCCTATGAAGTGGGCCCGCAATACTTTTTTAAAAATACTAGACTTTAGGTGCAAAGAACACATAAAATCTCATAATTACTTATGTAGCTAAGGTGTCATTCTCTTAGACGCGGTTTGGATTGCAGGAATTTTCATGAAAAGTTTGCAAGGGAAAAATATTTCTAAAATTTTCAACTTTTTTGACACAAAAAAGATTGACATGAACCAATCCTTTTTTTTTTTTTGTTTTTTACGTAGATGGGCCTTGAAATTATTATAACATCCCCTTAAATTAAACATAAACATAGTACTTCCCTCTAAATCATGAAAAGGAAAAAATTTCCTTAAAAAATTTCTTTTCTTGGAACCAAACACGGCTCTGTTTTCCATTTTTTTGGTCCGTGTTCACTCAGTCAATTTAAGGATAGAAAGAGAAAGCATTAATTTTACTAATTTAGAAATCTCGAATCTAAAGAGGGAGAGAGAGCATTAAACCAAATTTCAGAAGAAATATATATATATATATATATATATATATATAGAGATAAGTGTTCCTACACGGCCGTGTAGATAAGCTTATCTACTCCTCCCTTTAAAAAGTACAGTGGGCCCACACATTGTGGGTGATCCAAAGCATTCATTTGATAGGTCTTATCATAGATAGGGTGTGCCCAAAAAATCAGCACCAAAGGGTCATCCTAGCCCTTCGTTTTGTTGGGCCTTGTAGAAAGAGAATGGACGCACTGTGTAAGATGCGTAAGATGCGTCCATTCTGTTTCTACAAGGCCCAACAAAACGAAGGGCTAGGATGACCCTTTGGTGCTGATTTTTTGGGCACACCCTATCTATGATAAGACCTATCAAATGAATGCTTTGGATCATCCACAATGTGTGGGCCCACTGTACTTTTTAAAGGGAGGAGTAGATAAGCTTATCTACACGGCCGTGTAGGAACACTTATCTCATATATATATATATATATGAGGAATATGTTCGTGCGCTTGAGCGTTGGAACCAAATGGTGCGCTTGAGTGCACCATTCACATGGGTCCCACAATTTCTGTGAGGATCCAAACCATTCATTTGCAAGGCCCTATCATAGATAGGGTGTGTACCAAAAATCAGCTCCATTGAATCATCCTAACCCCTCCAAAAGTGGAGGGCAAAAATGGGCAAATTTGTGGTCTGTCCATTTTGACCTCCACAAATGGATGGGTTAGGGTGATCCTATGGAGCTGATTTTTTGTACACACCCTATCTATGTAAGGCCCTTTCTAGTGAATGCTTTGGATCATCCTAACAATGTGGGCCTCATTGGTTTGAGAGCTCAAGCTCACCATAAGGTTCCAACGCTCAAGCTCACAATCCTTTTCCTCTCTCTCTCTCTCTCTCTCTCTCTATATATATATATATATATATATATATATATATATATATATATATATATATGAGAAAACGGTTCCTACACTTATGTGTAGAGAGTTTTCTACACACTAGCTTAAAATACAGTGGGGGCCCACATTATTTGGGTGATCCAAGCCATCCATTTTAAAGGCCCTCACATAGATATGGTGGCCACAAAAAATCAGATCCATAGGATCATCCCAACCCTACGATTTGTGGAGGTAAAATGGATGTCTTTAAACCTTCACAAATTAGTCCATTTTTTGCCTCCACAGTTCGAATGGTTAGGATGATCCTATGGATCTGATTTTTTGTGGACACCCTATCTATGTGAGGGCCTTAAAAATGAATGGTTTAGATCACCTAAATAATGTGGCCCTCACTGTATTTTAAGCTAGTGTGTAGATAACTTATCTACACATATGTGTAGGAACCGTTTTCTCTCTCTCTCTCTCTCTCTCTCTCTCTCTATATATATATATATATATATATATATATATATATATATATAGAGAGAGAGAGAGAGAGAGAGAGTTAATTTAGAAACAGATTAACAAAAATCACGAAATTAAAGAGAGGGGGGGTGTGCAACTTTACGGAAAATAATTTAACGCCAAAATTAAGGGGGCAACAAAAAAATCCCGAAATTAAGGGGGGAATATTATGGAAAAGATATAACAAAATCTATGAACTTAACGCTGTGGAAAAAATCCCGAATTTCAAGGAGGAATTGCCCCCGGTCTCCTCCTCTGCTTGAGTTGCATAAAAAATCTAAAATTTATAGTGAGAGACACTCAAAATCAACCTAAATGAAAATGGTCAATGTAATTTCTTTTCACGTCCAAAAGACAGTTTGCCCTCTAGTTCAAATAAAGCACAGCATATCGATCTTCTTCACCTACTTATTTTCCAATTTTTCATCTCTGTGACTCCTAAGAAGAAGAAGAAGAAGATGGAGTGGATGAAGTAGGAAAAAAAGAATCAGCGCCGAAAAAATGGAAGGTGTAGGAAAAAATGGAAAAGATGATAAAAAAGAAGAATCGATACCGGAAAAATGGAAGGCGCAGAAAAAATTGGAAAAGAAGAGAAAGAAGAGGAAAAAAGAAGAAGAATCGATATCGAACAAATGTAATATGCCGGAAAAAATGGAAAAGAAGAGGAAGAAGAAGAATTGGCGTCAAAAAAATGGAAGAAACCTAGAATCGATCGAACTCGAGATAATCTCGGTCAAACTCGAGGTCATCCCAATCTAATTCAGGGTCATCTCGGTCTGACTCGTGATCCATAAGGGTCTAGCGAGCTATGAGTGGGATCGATGCAGGGATCTAATGTCCAATCTTGCAAGACCCATAGTGGGTTCCACTGCGATCTCACGCAAGTAGTGCAACTACGATCGCATTGGGAAAGTGGCCCCACCAGGACATTACCATGAAGAAAACCATTAGATCAAAACACCCCTAATCACATCCATTGTATACATCCTTCCTCCAATCCTCATTTACCGAGTTGAGTTTAACGAAGGGTGGGAATTAGTTACCCCTTGCGTCCACCCAATAGTATACCATTCAATCTCCCAGCTTGAGCCCGCAAATGCATTTGCAAACATTTTTGAAACAAATCATTGCTTTTCATAAAACCTTTGTAAATAATTTATCAAACCGGCTAGTCGGCCACTATTTAAAGGGCCTAGCTGAGACTGAAACTGGAAATGATTTTCCTCTACAAGAGAAGTGGAGGATTAATTGTTGAGCATCACTACTGATCCCATGAGTTTACCTGATGACCCAGCACTACCCGCAACCAATCCCGCACTCGGGACTACTTTTAGATAGACCAAATCAATAAGGCGCGCTCATAAACTAAAATGACCTCTTAGAATATCCTTATCCAAATTCTCGTCCACATGCTATTATGTACACTGATCCGTTCAGTGCGTGATCCAATCATCACACCCATTCTACCTACTTATAATCAACTACCCCAGTGACTGAGATAAGCCTTCCTAATGCTTGTACGAAGGCAGGTAGGATGCGGGTTGTGTGCAGGTACGAGATATCCGATCCCAACCTCAACCAGGAACATTCTAGGTCTCTAAAGAACCGAAAGGTCATATCTCCCTGCCACATAATCTCTATGTTCATGACCAATCCTACAATGCTACCTAAGACAAATGTGTGTTGAGAAGCACTTCACACCCTCTTGAAAAGTACCCAATAAATTTCATGAAACAAGGAATTCTCATTTAAATGATAGTTTCATGAAACATTGAATTCTCATTTAAATGATAGTTTTAATATAACAAGAATTGGCTTTTAGAACATACATCCTAACACTATCTTCTTAGTGCTTGGTAATATTCTTCCTTATTCACATAAAGCTCTTTTGATTGCACTTAGGTAACTAGTTAATTTGATTTCAAAGTTAATCAAAAAGTTCTTAATTACCCAATTCACCCCTCTGTTGGGTTGCACCTGGGATTTCACCTTGTTTTCCATGTATGGTGGGAGGTTAAAAGAGGAAACTTATTTTTTTGGTTCTGATAATATATATATATATTATCAGAACCAAAAAAATAAGTTTCCTCTTTTAACCTCCCACCATACATGGAATATATATATATATATATATATATATATATATATATATACAGAGATAGAGAGAGAGAGAGAAGAGTTTCTACACACTAGTGTAGGTAAGTTATCTACACAGTAGCTTAAAAAACAGTGGAGACCACATTGTTTGGGTGATCCAAAGCATTCATTTGATGGGACCTCACATAAATAAGGTGTGCCAAAAAAAACAGCTCCATAGGATCATTCTAACCATTCAAACCGTGGAGGCAAAAAATGGACAAATTTGTGAAGGTTTACTCGTCCATTTTACCTCCACAAATCGTAGGGTTGGGATGATCCTATGGACTTTATTTTTTGGGCACACCATATCTATGTGAGGGCCCATCAAATGAATGCTTTGGATCACCCAAACATTGTTGCCCCCACTGTATTTTAAGCTAGTGTGTAATGTATCTACACTAGTGTGTATAAACTCTTTTCTCACTCACACACACGCACACAAACACACACACACACACACACACATAGATATATATATATATATATATATATATATATATATATATATATATATATATATATATATATATGTGTGTGTGTGAGAAAACGGTTTCTACACACAAGTGTAGATAAGTTATCTACACACTAGCTTAAAATACAGTGGGGGACCACATTGTTTGGGTGATCCAAACCATTCATTTGATTGGGCCTCACATAGATAGAGTGTCCACAAACAGCTCCATAGGATCGTAGATATGTGAAGGTTTATACACGTCCATTTTACCTCCACAAATCGTTGGGTTGGGATGATCCTATGGAGCTGATTTTTTGTAGACACCCTATCTATGTGAGGGCCAATTAAATGAATGGTTTGGATCACCCAAACAATATGCCCTCCACTGTATTTTAAGCTAGTGTGTAGATAACTTATCTACACTTGTGTGTAGAAACCGTTCTCTCTCTCTCTCTCTCTCTCTCTCTCTCTCTATATATATATATATATATATATATATATATATAGGAAAGTGTCTCTAGTCTCTCCCCTAGATAAGCTTATCTACTCCTCCCTTTAAAAAAATACAGTGGGCCCACGCTGTTTGGATGATCCAAAGCATTCATTTGATAGGCCCTAACATAGATAGGGTGTGCCCAAAAAATCAGCACCAAAGGGTCATCCTAGAACTTCGTTTTGTGGTGCCTTGTGGTACCCAGAATGGACGCATATAAACGTCCACGTTTATATGCGTCCATTTTGGACACGGTGTGCCCAACAAAATCAAGTTCTAGGATAGCCCTTTGGTGCTGATTTTTTGGGCACACCCTATCTATGTTAGGACCTATCAAATGAATGCTTTGGATCATCCAAACAGCGTGGGCCCACTGTGTTTTTTTAAAGGGAGGAGTAGATAAGCTTATCTAGGGGAGAGACTAGAGACACTTTCCTCATATATATATATATATATATATATATAGAGAGAGAGAGAGAGAGAGAGAGAGGCGTTTCTGCGCCTGAGCGCAGTTGGGTTATTTGCGCTCAAGCAAAAAAGATAGTTTCTATTGGTTGTTAAACGCGGGTCCCACTGTAACGCTAGACTTTAAATATTTTTCAATAAGACAGTCGAGCCCTCCACTCTTTGACACAGGAAAACAAAAGGGCATTCAAGTCCTTCATCTTTAACGCATTCATCTCTCTCTGTGGAGCGTTAAAAAAAGAGAGAAAGGTAGGGTTTTTTTGGTTTTCTGTGGTTTGTCTCTCCCACTCTCTCTCTGGTTTGACTCCTCTTTCTTCATCAACCAGCGAGGATTTCTCTTGCCTTCGACGATTGGATATAGTTTCAACTCCTATTTGTTCTTCATCGACCCTTTTTTTGGTTAAGATGAGTAAAAAACAAAACCCTAATCCGCTGTTAATCACTTCGTTTAAGATGCAATAGCTATTTACTTGTTATCTTCTCATATAGTTGTGTTGATTTTCTAGGGTTTCGTTTTTTAATCTCCTGTTAATGTATTGAGGAGTAAGATTTCTGATTTTTTCCCTCTATTAAAACTGATTTGTGAGCTCCTCAAAAGGTTTTGTCAGATGATGGGTTTGTTGTGATTCCTTATGGCTGTACAAACCACAAAATTTAGAGACGAAGAAGAGAGGAGAGACTAAGAAGAATCGTTGTTGAGAGAGAGAGAGAGAGGCGGAGCTTGGAATCCATACTCGGAGCTTGCAAGAGGTAGGTTTTCTCCTCTCGCAGATAACGCAATGGGTGTTTATTCATTTTTTTTCTTTTTTCATCTTAAGCGCTATGGTATCGGGTCCCACCGTTAACAACCAATAGAAGCTCAAATAACACTCCAGCGCAGATACGTCATATGCACTCGAGCGCAAAAACACTTATCTCTCTCTCACACACACACACACATATATATATACACGAGGCAACTGTTGGTGAGCTAGCTTGCCCAATCACATGGGTCCCACAGTTTGGGGAGTGATCCAAACCATTCATTTGCAAGGCCTTATCATAGATAGGGGGTGTACCAAAAATCAGCTCCATAGGATCATCCTAACCCCTCCATTTGTGGAGGACAAAAATGGGGCAGATTTGTGTCTGTCCATTTTTGTCCTCCACAAATGGAGGGGTTAGGATGATCTTATGGAGCTGATTTTTGGTACACCCCCCATCTATGTAAGGGACTTTCAAATGAATGGTTTGGATCATCCTAACAAAGTGATTGGGCAAGCTAGCTCACCATATATATATATATATATATATATATATATATATATTAGAGAACATTTCCTACACACTTGTGTAGGTAAGTTACCTACATACTACCTTAAAATACAGTGGGGGCCCACATTGTTTGGGTGATCCAAACCATTCATTTGAATGGTCCTCACATAGATAGGGTGTCCACAAAAAATCAGATCCATAGGATCATCCTAACCATTCAAACTATGGAGGCAAAAAATGGACTAATTTGTGAAGGTTTATACACGTCCATTTTACCTCCACAAATCGTAGGGTTGGGATGATCCTATGGATCTGATTTTTTGTGGACACCCTATCTATGTGAGGACCATTCAAATGAATTGTTTGGATCACCCAAACAATGTGGGGCCCCACTGTATTTTAAGGTAGTGTGTAGGTAACTTACCTACACAAGTGTGTAGGAAATGTTCTCTCTCTCTCTCTCTCTCTCTCTCTCTCTCTATATATATATATATATATATATATATATATATATATATATATATATATATATATGAATAGAGTTCATGCGCTCGAGCGCAAAAAAGCTTATCTGCTCTCAAGCACAGAAACAGGGTGGGGCCACATTTTGGGTGGGATCCAAAGCATTCATTTGATGAGCCCTGTCATGGGTAGGGTATCCACCGAAAATCAGCTCCATTGGATCACCTTAGGTAGGGTAGCAACTCAGGTCGGGTCGGGTTTTTTTTTTTTTGGAAAACCCGGGATTCTTAAACCTGGCCCTATCCGAGGTAGTTTCTCAGGTCGGGTCGGGTTTTTTCCCATCGTCGCCTTTTCTTGGTTTCGTGCAAAACTAAATTATTGAAAATGCCAGTTTACTTAAACCTGCCCCTAAAAAAACATCGGTTCACTAATTTACACAAGACAACACTACAAATGAGACTAACAAGTAACAACATGGATGATAGTACGAACAGATTCAAAAGAACACATATTCACTTATACACGAACAGATGATACTAAGAAGATACAAATTCAGTAATACTGTGGACCCCGATCTGAGGATGATGAGGAAACGAGTCCCTACATTCTCTAGATCTCCACATGAAGGAGAGCTATACCAAGGAACTCTCAAAACAAATGCCACCCTCATAGCATTGCACTAGTAGCGATATAAACTAGATACCTCTTGATCCAGAGCCAAGGCTCAAAACCAAGACATACTTAAAAATAACTCAGAGTCGCCATCCATGTATAGGCTATGGAACCCAAACTCAAATCTTCTGTGCAATGGATAACCAGAAAAATATATGGGTCCGTTCCTGATTATGAATAGAGAAGGTCCAAAGAGCACCCCAAATTCGTCCGAATGCAAGTACTTGGTCTCTTATGCCATTTATTATTAACTTTGAAGAGTTTTGGGTGAAAATCATATGAAATGAGAACGAATATCCCCGAGAATGACGTCTACCTAAACATGCATGACCCGGGGATAATAAGAACATACAAAATAAATAAAAAGAAGTGTCACCTAAGCATAGCTAAGTTATAAGTGTCATGCCTAATTGGTGTCAAAGTTCTGATGGGCAAACACATGCATGCTATAGTTAAAGATATAAGGTCTGTACAAGAAATAACAGATACGATAATCAAATAATCATGAAAAGCAGTAAAGAACTATAGCTAAGCAAATCATGCAAAAATAATAAACAAAAATTAGTAAAGAGTTATAGCTAAGTATATAATCAAGAAGTAATAGACTGGTAAGCAGTAAAGAGCTTGTAAGCTCAATGGTTCCCACCTTGGCATTCCCATCTTATTTTGATGATTCCAATACACAAGTGATTTAAGATCACTAATGTGTTTGAATGTCTAAGTTGTAGATCATGATTTCTCTAAGACAAGATTGCTTGGATTGAGGCCAAGAAGCACTCATTTGACCACATTATGAAGGCCAAAGACATCGGAGATCCAAGGCTTGGAATGAAGACTTGAAGCTCAATTGAAGATCAAAGTCATATTAGATTGTATAAGATCCAATCCTAGTTTAGGTTTTTGAAAGGCATAAATTAAGTAATAACACACACACACCCTAAATGTCAATGTGATTGTCCTTGTGGTGTTCCAACACTTTGGAACTCTAATGTACAATCCCAACTTGGTGTAAAGTTGGAAGCCCAAAAACAAGAAGTAAAAATTTGCTCAACATAGAATTCTCGGAGCTCCGAGCTCGGAACTCCGAGAAATCCTCGGAGCTCCGAGATTTGGTCCAGTAGAAAATTTCACACTTCTGTTTGTATTCCCGGAAATCCGAGAATTTCTCGGAACTCCGAGAATTATTCTCGGAACTTCGAGACAACTATAACAGGAAGAAAAATAGCCGTTGGTAACTTTGCCAGATTTACGACAATGCCACCAAACGGTCATATTTGGGTTTTTCTATATATATGGGTATTCCCACCTTCCCAATAATGAATCCTAACACTCAAAAACTCTACTTGAATATCCAAAGAGTGAATCAAGCTTGTTTATGCCTCTCATCCTCTTGAATTAGGATTTGGATCATTAGGCTCAAATTTGTACATCTTCTACATTCTGTAAACCCTTGTGAGGGATTTTTTGTTTCCTTCTTTCTTATCAAGAACTTGTATTCGGGCGAGTGTTCGGAGAAGCGTAGCCCACTCTCCGTGGTGAGGATCGCCACCAAGGTTAAAGGCGGTTGGAATTGTAATCGGCATTGATCTTCGCCGAAGCTAAGAAGATCACATAGTGAAGCCATCAACGGGTTTTGTTGGTGGAGTGGAGTAGGCCTCGCGTTTGGAGGACCGAACCACTTTAAATCTCGGGTGCACTCTCTCTTATATTATTGCTTTATATTTGCATTTGCACTTTTAGATTTAACTTATGTGCTTAAATTTCATCTTGATCTCTTAATCTTCAAATTTGGGTTGAGTTTTTAAAAAGGGTTAAAACTTGTTAGCAACCTAAATTTTTACCTCCTCATTAGTTACCAATTCGGGACCACCCTTGGAATTTCACTTGGTATCAGAGCCTTGGCTCTTAAAAGATTTTCTTTTCTTATAATCGTTGGTAAATTTTAAAAAAAATTTCAACAAAGGAAAGATCATAAGATCTTTGGCAACTTTCTAATTGTGAAATGGCAAATACAAATGGAACCGGACTTCCAGAAGGCCATTCCACAACTAGACCTCGCTTCTTTGATGGGTCCAACTATGGACATTGGAAGACAAAGATGCGCATCTATCTTCTTTCGATAGATGTGGAACTTTGGCACGTTGTTGAAAATGGATACATGTTGCCTTCCAAACCATTTGAAGAATGGAATGTTGAAGATAAAAGGCATGCAAATTTAAACTACAAAACTATAAACTCTTTGTTTTGCGCCTTATCTACGGAGGAGTTTAATAGAGTAGCTCTTTCTTATTCCGCCATGCTTATTTGGGATACACTTGCCGTTATCCATGAGGGAACATCACAAGTCAAAGATTCCAAAATAAACTTGTTAAAGAGCAAATATGAAATGTTTAGAATGGATCAAAATGAAAGTATTTCCGAAATGTATACCCGATTTTCTAAAATTTCTAATGAATTAGCAAATCTTGGTAAATCTTATCCTACTGATGAGCTTGTGAGTAAATTGCTTAGGTCACTTCCTCCTTATTGGGACCCAAAAGTCACCGCCATCCAAGAATCAAAAGATCTCAAGACTCTAACTATGGAGGAGCTTGTAGGATATCTCATCACCCATGAGATGCTCCTCACTAGCCGAAAGAGAAAGAAAGAGAAAGTCGTTCTCTAGCTCTAAAGGCCTCCAAGACGAACTCATCATCAAGTGATGCGGATAGCGATGAGGAAGAAGCTTTAAGAAAATTTAAAAGCTTATGGAGAAAGAAGCATAAAAAGGATAAAAAGAAGAAGAAAGAAGAAAGTGAAGTTGATGGAGCTTTAAGATGCTACAATTGCAAGAAGATTGGACACAAAAGACCGGATTGTCCACTTCTCAAGTCATCTTCCTAAAGTACAAGGGAAAGAAGGATTGGAAGAAGAACAAGGCTCTTGCCGCCGGTTGGGATGCTACTAGCACCTCGGGCAAAAGTACAAGCGAAGGGGAAGATAAAAAGGATGATCTTTGCCTCATGGCATTCACTCATGAAGAAGAGGTAAATTCTAACCCCACTTGTAGTTCATCAAGTAGTGATAGTGAAAAAATATCTTATGATGAATTGTGCACAACCTTGCATACTCAAATTTCAAAAAATAAAGTTCAAAAAAAATCTATTTCAAAATTAGAAAAGGAACTTGATCTTTTGAAAAATGAATCTTCTTCTTTCATATCTCAAGCTAAAGTAAAAATTGAAAATTTTAAACTTGAGATTGAAACCCTTAAGGGTATTTTGGATGAGAAATCTTGCCAATTTGTGGCAAGCTCCTCCAAATCTTATGAAAATGAATTTAATAATTCTTTAAATCAATTAACACATCTTCATAATGAAAATGAAAGGTTAAGATTATGTCTCCATGGATTCCTAAATGGTGACAAAATTATTGACATAATCTTAAAAAAAGCTAGTCTTAGACCTAATCATGCAATTTATGATACGACTAGTCTATCTAATCATCATGTTAGATGCCATTATTGTGGAATTAATGGTCATTACCAATTCCAATGTGCATCTAAGATTAGGGATTGTGGTGGAACTAAGAAATCTTAAGTTCCCAAAGCCCCCATATGATTCTCTTCATATGTGCTTAGATTAGGGGCTTGTGCTTAAAATTGAATATCTTTTTATAGTTATTTAAATATCCCCTCTTGTATTGAATTTGTTTTTCCAATAGGGGGAGTTCTATGTTTGTCTTTTTTCTTAAAAAAGGGGAAGCTTAAAATTGTAAGTTTTATCCCTTTAAATTTTTTCTTTTACCCCATCTTTTTGATAGATGCCAAAGGGGGAGAGAAATCTAATGTAAGGAAATGTCTGCATGCTTTTATTGAAAATCTCTTATGCTTGTCATCATAAAAAAGAGGGAGATTGTAAGCCCAATGGTTCCCACCTTGGCATTCCCATCTTATTTTGATGATTCCAATACACAAGTGATTTAAGATCACTAATGTGTTTGAATGTCTAAGTTGTAGATCATGATTTCTCTAAGACAAGATTGCTTGGATTGCGGCCAAGAAACTCATTTGATCACATTATGAAGGCCAAAGACATCGGAGATCCAAGGCTTGGAATGAAGAGTTGAAGCTCAATTGAAGATCAAAGTCATATTAGATTGTATAAGATCCAATCCTAGTTTAGGTTTTTGAAAGGCATAAATTAAGTAATAACACACACACCCTAAATGTCAATGTGATTGTCCTTATGGTGTTCCAACACTTTGGACCCCTCATGTACAATCCCAACTTGGTGTAAAGTTGGAAGCCCAAAAACAAGAAGTGAAAATTTGCTCAACATAGGCTTCTCGGAACTCCGAGAAATCCTCGGAGCTCCGAGATTTGGTCCAGTAGAAAATTTCACACTTCTGTTTGTATTCCCAGAACTCCGAGATTTTTTCTCGGAACTCCGAGACCACTATAACGGGAAGAAAAATAGCCGTTGGTAACTTTGCCAGATTTACGACAATGCCACCAAACAGTCATATTTGGGTTTTTCTATATATATGGGTATTCCCACCTTCCCAATAATGAATCCTAACACTCAAAAACTCTACTTGAATATCCAAAGAGTGAATCAAGCTTGTTTATGCCTCTCATCCTCTTGAATTAGGATTTGATTCATTAGGCTCAAATTTGTACATCTTCTACATTTTATAAACCCTTGTGAGGGATTTTTTGTTTCCTTCTTTCTTATCAAGAACTTGTATTCGGGCGAGTGTACGGAGAAGCGTAACCCACTCTCCGTGGTGAGGATCGCCACCAAGGTTAAAGGCGGTTGGAATTGTAATCGGCATTGATCTTCGCCGAAGTTAAGAAAATCACATAGTGAAGCCATCAACGGGTTTTGTTGGTGGAGTGGAGTAGGCCTCGCGTTTGGAGGACCGAACCACTTTAAATCTCGGGTGCACTCTCTCTTATCTTATTGGTTTATATTTGCATTTGCACCTTTAGATTTAACTTATGTGCTTAAATTTCATCTTGATCTCTTAATCTTCAAATTTGGGTTGAGTTTTTTAAAAGGGTTAAAACTTGTTAGCAACCTAAATTTTTACCTCCTCATTAGTTGCCAATTCAGGACTACCCTTGGAATTTCAGAGCTACAGCTAAACATATGAGTGATCAAAGAAATGATCATACACTATCATAATCCTATACAAGAAATCATAATCAATATACAAACACAAGCCCTGAAGTACTAATAACAAATCCTAAGACTTTAATGCCTAAACCCGAGTCTTTAGATGATCTGATGTTCATCCAAAAAAGCCTATGTATCCCCACCTCCACAAGAATCAGAGTCACGTAGTTCTTCACACCTATTCTAGGCTAAGATGTCTAAGACATCTAGACCTCTATCCTAGACTCGACCAAAAAGACCGGACTAGTTATTAAAGCTTCTTTTGCCATTATTTAAATTCAAGTGGATTGTGAATTTTAGGACACTCTATATGCCCTAACTAAATGACAGTTAGCCCTAAGCTGATGCAGGTGGTTCCTACAACCTATGTATAACTAGGCTGTGTAGCCTAAGGAAAACAATGAGCAGACTAACGCATCCTAGACCTAGTCATCAGTCGGCGATCTAAATCACCAACTGACCGAACGGAGGCGTAACAGACTCCTAACTCTAACACAAACACACACAACACATCAAAGACAAACTTCTAGCTTTAAAACTCTCTATCTAGGACAAATTCCTAACTCTAAAGGAAGATCCTTTTGAAAACAAGGTTTTAAAGTTGTTTGAATGATTTTTTGAAAGATTTGCGAAGTCTATTTACAAAGTTTGGCTGGACTCGGGATAGAGATCTCAAGCAGCACTACGTACCTCGTGAAAGAGGATCAAGCCAATGTAGTTCGGAAACGAATTTTTCTAACTACTCCTAAAACTTTAACATTTCAAATGTTTTTTATGTTTTAAAATATTCCAATGTTTTTGGACCTTTAACTGTTTTCACTCTTAAACGGAACACGCAAGTAACACCACAAATTAGAGCAAAGCCCTAAATCTAAAGGGGAAACCCCGAATAAGCAACCAGTGTCTCAAAGAGATGATCCACAATAAGAAAATTAGTGTCCCAATAACAGAGAAAATGATCTAAAATCCCAAGTAAGCAAAGCTCTAATAAGACTATGCTAGTCTCTAATAAAGAAGAATGACAACAACTCTAAAGGAGAAACTCCTAGCTACCAACACTAAAGAAGGGGTGCAAATGAGTCAATGACTCTCTAATAACGCTACCAAAATTTGAGGCAAATAAGTCAAAGATGCTATAGAAGAAGGGGTTGCTCTAACATGAGGCTGGGTAAGCCTCCTAAAGGGAAAAATCTCTATATGAGACAAGGCTTATCTCCAAATAGGGACTCTATAAGTGAGGCAAGGCATGCCTCCTATGAGAAAACTCCTTGCCAAACTAAGGTAGCCTCCCTAAAGGATAGACTCTAAACAACAAGGCTTGTCTCTAAAAGAGAACTGCCTTACGAGACGAAACACGTCTCCTAATGGGGGCTCTAGATGACTTTTTCATTGCCCGTGCAATGAGGGAAAAACTAATGTCTAAAAATATCCAAAAGCCAGGTCTAGCGTACTAAAATAAAAGAGGGGAGTGCTACTCGGACTAAGTCCCCTAATGATGGGCTTGGGCTAACGCCTTCATCGCCCTTGCAATGATAGATAGGACTACTAAAAAAACCAAGTTAATAAAAAAAAACTTTGAAGTTAAATAAAAAGAAAAGAATGGCATTCCATCAACTGAACTTATAGAAAGTAAAAGTTTGCGAGATCATTCTGTTTCAAGCAAATATTCAAATCAACTGACTATGACACAATTGAGAAATTATCTTGATTTTGATTATGTAATAAATCTATCCCAGCTATAACATGAACCAAGTTGTCAATGCAAAATTTATTTCTTAAACAATGCTAATGAACAAACAAAGAATGAGTATCCAAAATATACAAGACATGCTCTGTCCAAGGCTATACCAATGTTATTCTTGAAAAGAAAATGATTTATTTAAAGAGATTTCCTTTTTATTAATGATATTAGCATTATCATAGTTTACTATTCACATTAAAATAACTTATACAGTACTGTTAGAATAATTTTCCTCAAAACATTCAAGTAATTCAATCTCTGGTTAAAACCTAGTGGCATAAGAGACATAATTAATATATTGCTCTAGCATAAGTAAACCGGCAGCATAATGCTTCCACCATATAAATTAATGTGTGAAGAACTAATGAGAAACTGAACAAATGCAAAGACCGTGAAGATCGGTGTGCAAAACTAGTGAGAAATCGAACCAGTGCGAAGGCCAATAAATCCATGTGTTATCATGTGCAAAGTCATTCAAATACAGAACCAGTGTAGAACTGAACATTATCCTCTAGTACATCCTGACTATATTTTCATCAAACATCAAATTAAAACTAAACAAGTGATATACATCAAAATAATTTTTATACTATAAATTTTTATATAGGATACAAAAGTCTTTAAACAGGCAACAACTTAAGAAAAACCTTACAATTTCCAAAATGAACTAAGTAAAGAGAACTGGAATGCAATAAGATTAAGAATAATTTTATCAGCCAAAAGTTCAGGCATGACCAAAACATATATATATATATATATATATATACACACACACACACAATCAGATAATAGAGTATACAAAAACTATGAACACAACACAAGTAAGTGTACCACTTTTTACAAAAGAGAGTCTGTCCATGAACAAAACTATATAAATGATAGATGGTACATATGTGAGTTACAAAAATAAAATAAAAAATGGGCAAACTTTCTAGAGCACACATGATGCATGGAAAGTCTCGATAAAATTTCAGGAAATTCTGCAATCAAGATGAAGACTAAAGCACTTGGTTAAAACTCTAGATGAAGGTAGTACTCCAGAAATCAAGACCATAACCAAATTGAAATGCTCATCTCAATATATGTTCTATTTTCATTTGATTCAACCACATATATTAATCTAACAACATATATGACCCAATGAAAATTAAAGTCAGAAGAAGCCAATCCCATTTTTAACATTATACCTTAACTTCCAAAAGGGATGTTAAAGACCAATTTAAAATAGTACAAAGTAATTGATGTGTCAACTTAAAGTGGTGTATACATCAGCCCCTAAATTTTACACTATGGGATGATGTTAATAAAATGAAATATTGATGTGACCATCACCGCCTATTATTGGAGCAAGCCACTCCCATTCACGCCCACTAGTTTATACATTTGCAAACACAATCGTGGCTATAATTATTAAGGTAAAAATATGGCTGCCAAAATCAAAATTATAAGTGAGCTATCATAATCAGAGAGATGACTATAAAAAACAAGACCAAAAAGGGCTGCATATATCAAAGTCATGGCTGCCAAAATCAAGGAAAAAAGGGGCTGCAAATATCAAAGATGTAAGGGCTGCCATTATTAAAAGTGAAGTGGTGGCTGTTCATTTCAAAAATGAGGTGAAGGATGACAATACCAAAGTAGAAAATGGGCTGCACATATCAAAACAAATGTGAGGGATTTGCTAGACAATTCATGAAAAGCCATTTCGTGGCTTACTTTGCAGGCAATAACAACCATTTCATACCATTGGCATGTATTACTTTATTTTAAGCATTCAAGCTCCTTATACTCCACTATATGACCCTGTCAGAGATTTGAAATTCTAACTCATTTTTTGAACGGATACAATAAAAATTTTATAATGCAATTGATTGTCTGTCATGGGGCTATGGAATAACTATGTAAAAAAATCATTACTTAAGCAATTTGTCCTCAAAGCCACAAAACGATACCAAACACTAATGTTACAAAAGCTCACATTAGAAACTTAAAATTGTAAGAATATGCCTAGAATGAAATCAAAGAGTGATGAATTATGCTCTTTTCAAGGATCAGTTACTCCAAGGTAACCATCAAGCTATGAAACAACCATATACACAGAGATATGAGCTGGGTTAAATGACTTTCCCAAAAGGGGGCTAATTATTCTAATGTACTGTATACGCATAAACATTTAATTTAAAACCATTACATAATGCATTATACGTGTGTAATCTCATCAATTTTGGCCACTGAACCGCATGTGACCCCATTGTAGCATACTAAGAAAGAAAAAACATTCTATTTAATAATGAGCGCACTGTAGGACTGTTCTCCTAGAATAAAACCCAAACACCTGAACTACATTCTTGAAGTAATTCAATTAGGCATGCCATTTTTTTTTTAGGGAAGAAACCTGAATAAATTTTTTATTCCAAAACATCATTGTATGGATCGTGTATATGTATCTAGCCAATGTAAATAATAATAAAAAATATTATATACACCAAGCTCACTACAGATATATGCTAGAAATTCTGTTCCAAATCATATTAAAGATGTCTAAGTATCTTTGAATAACTTTACCTTGCTTAGATATCAAAAGAGCAACAAATCATACACAAGTGTTTATCCCCCAAAATACTTCTCTAGTGACAAATTTCTGCCTAATTTCCAAATATTCGAGAGTATAAAGTGAAAATCACCAAAATTACCACACAGCAAAAGAAATTCCACAAATAATCAACCATCACAAATCAAAGAATCAACAAGGATTAACAAAAATCAACAACAGAACTAGCACATAACTGAATTTCAAGTCATTACTTTTCAAAATTAAACCAGAAATTACCACAGCACAAATCTTAAATTTTTTCTAATTCAAAGAAGACAAAAGAGATCAAAAGTAACAAACAATCAAATCAATTAAATCCTAGAATAAATTGATAGACATACCTCAATTTCTGAATTATATTAAACAAATTTTCTTCTTCCTCAGCGTTGATCTTTTTCTTCTTGCTTTTGATCTTCCTCTCTGATATTCTTCTTGAAAATTCCTCCTTTCTAGAATCTAGATGAAATAGTGATAGATCTAGGGTTTAAGGTGTTACAGCTAGGGTTCAAAATAAGCAAAAGAAGATAATAGCAAAGGAAGAAAAGTAGGAACGGCAAGCTAAGTTGGCCAGTAGGAGCTTGGCCGAAGTTCTAATTCGTCGGCCGGAGGAGAAGAAATAATCGGAAAAGATGGAGCGTGGTTAGGGTTTTGAAAGAACAGATCTCAGATTTGATGATTGATTCAAGGAAGAAAATGCTAATACTACAAAGCGAAGAATAAATTATCCTAGATTTTGGCCGGCTGGAACTTGCCGGAGTTCAGCCGGAGCTTGATCGGAGAAGATGATGTAATAGGGTTAGGGTTTGGAAGCTTAGATCTACTTTCCCTCTCTTGTTTTCCCTCTCTTTCTCTCTCTAAATTTTTGTTGGAAAAACTTAGATTAGCCAAAATGAGGCCTTGATCCTCTTATTTATAGAAAATTCCTTTAATTAATTACCCCTTGTTGAGACAACCCCCATACAATGTATTTCAACTATGCTTTGGTTAGGAAAGGTGGTCTACAAGAAAAGTTTTAATGAAAATAAAGGAATAAAATCACCCCTTTAAGCTACCCATGGACACCCCCCTGCTACTATTTGGACAACAAATTATTTTGACAAGACAGCCCTTTTGACAGGACAACCCTGAGACTGGATAAATTACCCCCCTTTCTACTACACTATGCTACACTACGCTATAAACTACACCCGTTTGCTAGGCAAACCTCGACGGATTTAAACAAAATTTAAAAACGACCTTCCCGGGATCCTAAACTACCCTAGGGTACAATTTGGGACTCTAATTCACCTATTTGAAGGATTTTTGCTCAAATCAAACTATTACGGGTTCGATCAAAATGGGGTGTCTACAAATGTCCCATTTTGACAGTGCGTGTGTAACACGAGAATGCCAAAGCTGGACAGACAACACATTTTGATCGACCCGAAAACAAAGCAAAGTAAATTTTTGGGATTTTAATTCTAAACAGTATTCGTAAAGGTAACATGACAAAGTAACTCTGCAATAAAACTCTAAGACTTCAAGAAATAGGGAGATAATCTCTTGCCAACTCTTAACATGGAAATAATGACATCTCAAAGAGATAACCCCTCTCTAACTCTCACGACCCAACCATGTAGACAAGAACTCCTATTAACAACACGTAAATACTGATCACAGACACATTTTTTTTTATCTCTAAATCAAGGGTTTAACAAAAACAAACAAAAGACGATCACTCAAAGAGTATAAACCATTTCAATCACACAAGTAAGAATGAACCACTGAAGCAGATACAAATCAATTACTCAAAGAGTCTCAAACTAATTACTCAAAGAGTCTCAATTACCCAAAGAAACCATAACACTCAAAGAGTCTCAATCACACCAAGAAACATTTATACTCAAAGAGTTTCAACTACCCAAAGAGTCTGCAACACTCAAAGGGTCTCAATTACTCAAAGAGTCTCAAACACATCAAGAAACATTTATACTCAAAGAGTCTCAACTACCCAAAGAGTCTGCAACACTCAAAGGGTCTCAACTACTCAAAGAGTCAAACACACCAAGAAACCTTTATACTCAAAGAGTCTCAACTACCCAAAGAGTCTTCAACACTCAAAGGGTCTCAACTACTCAAAGAGTCTCAAACACACCAAGAAACCTTTATACTCAAAGAGTCTCAACTACCCAAAGAGTCTGCAACACTCAAAGGGTCTCAACTACTCAAAGAGTCTCAAACACACAGAGAAATCTTTATACTCAAAGAGTCTCAACTACCCAAAGAGTCTGCAATACTCAAAGGGTCTCAACTACTCAAAGAGTCTCAAACACACACAGAAATCTTTATACTCAAAGAGTCTCAACTACCCAAAGAGTCTGCAACACTCAAAGGGTCTCAACTCATTTTTTATCAAACCTGACACAAATCAAATACTCAAAGAGTACAAATCAAACAAGTACACACTAATCACTCGAAGAATTTTTATAGCTATTTTGGAATTTTTTGTCAAAACAAATATAAATCAAAGGTTTTTTTTTTAAGATAGAAGAAAGGAACTAGGCCATGAATCATGAAATCTAGTAATTTCTTCCTTGTTAAAAGCAAATCAAAAGGATTATCTCAGATCGACTTTACTGATGGAAGAATCAATTCTCAAAGAGAAAAATGAGAGTACATGATCTTTACCAAAGAGCACACTCAAGCAAATTGAAGGAATTTTCGGGTTGTAATCCTTTTCAAAAGATGCAAAGCATTATGCTAAAGGTTTAAAGATTGCAAGAGTGAATTTTAGATTCCATTGAGGATAAGAGTTTTCAAAAGATTTGACTTCAAAAGAGAACAAGCTGACTGAGAGGTTCATCTCAAAGAGTGTTCAAACTTCTCTAATCTCTATTTGATGAGAATATTTATCTCAAATATCACTGTTTGTTGATATATTTTATGACGCAAGTCATAAAAGATGCCCCTAGTATGATTACTTCCATAAAAATATTCATTAGAGAGCAACACAAAAGGAAAAAGGCCAAAGGCTTCCACTAATGCACACTTGGGTTTACAAAGTTTCACAAGTACAAGAACATAGCTCTGCTCAAAATCTTCTTTCATCTATGCCATCTGTTGATGCTGAAAATGAGCTGACAGCCTGTCACCTTCTGAACTCCGCTTTGCTTTGCATTTCGTCCACAGGAGCTACATGTTCTCTTTTTCTCTAGTGTTTACTCATCACCTCGGCTTTGGGAAAACTTGGACTAACAGGACCTCGAAACTTGAACTCAACTCGACAAAGGAAGGACTTTAACGAACAATGAACGAGGATGTTTATAGACACATGACTTCAATAGTAAGAGAGATTGAAATCTGCTTCTTAGTCTGATAAATATTTTAAAATGGTTAAAAGTCCACCACTCTTAGAGTCTTTTGAATCCCATGTTTAAAGGTGTTTCATTCATCTTTTCGGTATTTCTGTCATGGTTATTATCCCTTCAGATTGCTTAGTCTCAACCTCTCTAACTCAAAGAGTGCCAAAGGAAGCATTGCTAGCGCTTATTCAGACAATGTGGAAGAGCCAAAGCAAATGAAAGTCTAGCTAGCTCTTGAAAACTGTCATTTCTACATGAAGTCACTGCCATGACCAAATCGCCCTTTCAGGTTGTTAATTTGGTGGAACGTATGCCTTAATTTTTGCCTGGACTGTCTGCCCTTGCAGATTTTCCATCTAGCAGGCTCTGCACCCTAATTTTTGCCTAAATTGCCCTTTCGGGTTTTCAGCTTAGCGGGTGAATGACCATAACTTTTGCCTAGACCGCCCTTGCAGGTTTTCAGTCTAGCGGGTCTAAGACTCCATTTTTTCTTTCTTTCTATTTCTCTACAAACCTGGGCCTAAAATACACCAAAAAGACTTTCAGGTAGGCTTAGGTTCAAGCAGGGTAAACATTGGTGTGTTTGAATGTATTTAAACTAAATCTGGACCTCCAGACTGCCTACGTATCCCTGAAGAAATGGGAATCAGGTTTGCGTAGTTCGCCCATTTGGGGTTTCAAAGATTGTTTGTTGTTTTTTTTATATTTTTTAGATGGTTGTGACCGAACCTGAATTGAGCAGGTTGCTAGCGTACCCTGTAGAAAGGGATCAGGTCATAATATAGTTCAGGTTCAATATCTTTTATGACACAAGTCATAAATTTTATGCCCCGGGCATGAGTTTGTCAAAGAAAGAAGGGTTTTTTTTTATATTGGCCAAAAGGGTTTGCAAATGATTTTAAACATGTAGGTTGTTGGCTCAAAGCTCAAGTCGATCAAAGATGGCCTCCTGGTGTATCAGGCATAATATTTCTTTAACTGATCCAGGTTTATAGGTTCATTTAATTTTTCTCCATTTTCATCGACGATGTAAGGACCAGACCAGTTTGGCCTGAATTTACCTCTCGGATCAAACACTAGTGCCCTGTAGGACTTTAAGACAAGATCTCCTGGCTTCAGGTCACGGACCCGAACTCTCTTGTTGAAAGCTCTGTCAATCCGCCTCTGATATCCCTGAATATGATATAAGACTCTCAGCCTCTTTTCATCTATCATTTGCAGCTCATCATGTCTGGCTTTTGCCCACTCAGACTCTGGTAAATCAGCCTATGTCATCACTCTCAAAGAGAGAATTCTTAGCTCAACTGGCAAAATCACTTCCATTCCGTACACTAAAGAATACGGAGTCACACCTGTCGAAGACCTGACCGACGTCCGATAAGCCCACAAAGCATATGGTAGCTTGTTTGACCAGTCTTTGTAAGTCTCAGTCATCTTACTGATAATGACTTTGATATTCTTGTTCGATGCCTCTACAGCCCCATTTGTCCGAGGTCTATAGGGAGATGACTTATGATGCTTTATCTTAAACTCTTCACACAGGTGTACCACCTCCTTCTTGAAATGTGATCCATTATCAGAAATCAATTCATGAGGTACTCCGTATCTGCAAATGATATTTGCACGGATGAACTTCGCAGCTGTGTTCGAAGTTATGGAAGCATAAGATGTAGTCTCGATCCACTTTGTAAAATAATCGATAGCTACCAAAATGTACTCATGACCACTTGAGGATCTTGGATAAATCTTTCCAATGATGTCTATCCCCCATACTGAGAATGGCTATGGCGAAGACAAAGAGTGCAACTCCGAAGGAGGAATATCAATGAGATTCGCATAGACTTGACACTTGTGGCATTTCTTTACAAAGGCAAAGCAGTCAGCTTCCATTGTGGGCAAATAAAAACCAAGTCTTAAAATCTTTTTGGATAATATTTTCCCATTTATATGAGGACCACAGACTCCCTCATGAGTCTGCTCAATAAGCTCTGCAGCTTTGTCCTCGTCAACATATAGGAGTTGTATGCCATCAAAAGATCGGCTGTACAGCTCTTCACCACAAATGATGAAGTTGGCAGCTAATCTCTGAAGAGTCTTCCTCTCTTTACTTGAAGCTTCAGGAGGATGCCCTTTACCAGAAATAAGGTTCTTTATGTCCGTATACCATGGCTTACCATCTGGACACCTGGCTAATATTTCAATCGCATTCACATGTGCAGGAGCCTACTGTAATCTCACAGCTAAGGGTTGGACCCCCATAGTTGCAAAGATGTCTAGCATCGAAGCCAAAGTAGCCAAAGCATCAGCAAAATGGTTCCTGGCTCTTGACAGGTGAGTGAAAGTGATATTCTTAAATTTTTTAACCAGAGATTCCAAATATGTATTATAAGGAATCAATTTATCCTCTCGAGCTTTCCATTGCCCATTGATTTGACAAATAATGAGCATTGAGTCCCCAAACACATCTATGTCTTGAACTTGAAGAGCTAAAGCTGCCTCAAGTCCTGCTATACAGGCTTCATACTCTGTCATGTTGTTCGTGCACTCAAACTGCAGCTTGATGGATATAGGAATGTATTCCTTTTTCGGGGATACAAGCACTGCTCCTACTCCTTGACCTTAGTTATTGACAGCTCCGTCAAAGTACAGCAACCACTTGGTACTTGGAGTCTCTTCTTCAATATCAATGATTTCTTCATCAGAAAATTCTGCCTTCAGAAAAGCACTCTCCTCAAAGGAGCATCGGCCAATTGCTTAGCTATGACCCGCCCCTTAACTGACTTCTGAGTGACATAAGTGATGTCAAACTCGGACAATAACAATAACCATCTTGCGGTTCTTCCAGTGAGGGCGGATTTCTCAAACAAGTACTTTAACGGATCCATTCGTGAAAGTAAAAGTACCTTGTTTGAAAATAAATAATGTCTAAGCCTTTGGGTCGCCCAGACCAATGCTAGACAAGTCTTTTCTAAAACAGTGTACTTTAACTCATATTCTAGCATCTTCTCACTGATGTAATAAATAGGCCTTTCTCGCTTAGATTCTGGATCTTTCTGTGCAAGCATACAACCCATTGTTGTGTCTGTGATTGACAAGTACAACAACAATGGTTCGCCTGGAACAACATGAGATAAAACAGGAGGCAAAGATAAACACTGTTTAACTTTTTCAAAAGCTTCCTGACACTCTTCATTCCATTTCTTAGAGGAATTCTTCTTTAAAAGCTTAAAAATTGGTTCACATGTCATAGTTAAATGAGATATGTACCTTCTCAAGTATTAACCTTTCCCAAGGAAACCTCTGATCTGCTTTTCTGTCTTAGGCGGTTCCATTTCCTGGATTGCCTTGATCTTTTAAGGATCAACCTCAATTCCTCTTTCACTGACCATAAATCTAAGGAGTTTCCCTGATGTAACTCCAAATACACACTTGTTTGGATTCAGACGAAGCTGATATTTCCTGATTCTCTCAAATAATTTTCTCAGGACAACTGTATGCTCTGGTCTAGTCTTTGCTTTAACGATCATGTCATCTACATAGACTTCGACTTCTTTGTGAATCATATCATGAAGAAGAGTAGTTGCAGCTCTCTAATATGTAGCACCAGCATGCATTACCCTATAGCAATATGTACCCCACTGAGTAATGAATGTTGTTTTTATCATGTCCTCAGGTGCCATCTTGATCTGGTTGTATCCTGAGAACCCATCCATAAAGGATAACAGAGCATGTCCAGCAGTATTATCCACTAGGAGATCAATGTTCAGCAATGGAAAATCGTCTTTTGGACTTGCCTTGTTCAGGTCCCGAAAATCGACACACATTCGAACCTTCCCATCCTTTTTGGGCACCGGTACCACGTTAGCGAGCCATTCAGGGTATTCAACTACTTGGATGAATTTCACCTCCAGAACTTTCTTGACTTCTTCATAAACTTTCAACTCCCATTCAGTTTTGAGTTTTCAGAGCTTTTGCTTCTTTGGATTAATGCCAGGGATTAAGGGTAATTTGTGCTGAACAATCTCCTCATTCAATCCCGGCATGTCATCATAAGACCAAGCAAAAACCTCCTTGAACTCTTTAAGTAGAGTGATTAAATCATTGCGCTCCTCAGGAGATAAAGTTTTGCCAATTCTTATTTCTCGAATAAAGGTTTCATTACCAATATTCACAGTTTCAATTTCCTTTGCGAGTGGTTTTGCTCGGCGACTCTCCTCCTGTTGAATCATATGTTTGATTTCAGGGGCAGTTTTGCTGGCATCCTCATCAGAGGGGGAGTCTTGATTGTTATTATTAACATTATCATATTTTAAACCAGATTCAGTAGAAGAAATAGAAACAGGAATGCACAAAGAAGAAGAGCCCTTTATTTCATTGAAAGTAGAATTGAATACATCAAATGATGAATAGCCCAAATCAGGCTTTACAACGGACTCATGACACGTATTTATAGACTCGATTGATAAGTTGACCTCAGTGCCAACTGACTCAAACAGATGCAAAGAAGAAACATCAGGCCCATCAGCAGAAACAGCCTCCAACTCGACCTCACTAGGAAAAGTGGACCCATCACCGACTTCAGAAATAGACTTGACCTCTACGGTACCTGCATCAAAAGAATCATTAGAAGGAAATGATTCTAAATTAGACTCAGAGACTGACAGATACTTATGGACAACTGACTCTTTCAAAGAAATAGGACTGGACTGAAAGGTAACCTGAGGTAGGACCTGAGAGGTCCAGTTAGTCAAAATTCCCTCGGCCGGGGTGATAAGGTGAGTGGGGTTTAGTACGAGCGGGCTCTTGCTGATCATGGCCACAGTCTGTGACCTCTCATGAAAAAGTGAGTTCAGGGCGTCAGGCGCCATTGCATCTGCCCAGTCTATTTCAGCCTTCATTTCAGTTCCAGTGCCTTGCAGACTCATCAACTCATCATCAAGCTCTAAGTCAAAGAAAATCTCGAAGCCCGACAGCCACTGTCCGGTCGATTCATATTTCCATGTCTCAGCAAAGCCACATAATGGAATATCAGATCATTCTTTGCGGAATCTCCCATTCATAGTCAGATCAAATGGTCCCATCGGCAAGTCCAAACCTCTACGGCGATACTCTGCCCATTTCAACATGTATCGCTTCATTTCTCAAATTTCTGCCTTGGTTGGCTTATATCCAAGCCCAAATAGACCATTGAAGGTGTGAACAAACGGCCATTCGGTTAAACCCTGATGGTTTCTGCCAAGTCCTGCACCTGGGATATAACCATGTAGACGTATCATCTTAACTACATTTGAGTTTGTACTGCTCAGGAAGAAGATCTCTTCATTCATCGCTTCTTCAACAGTTATAGTTGCCACTTCCAAGGAGAAACCAGTCAAACTAATATCTCCTGCCTTTCCCATGATCAATTCTTGTGAAATCTGACCCACTTCAAAATCTGGGTCTCCCTTAACAGTGATCAACAAGTAAGGTGGGTGAGACAGCTCCTACTTTATGTAACCAGGGACCCCCCAAGAGCAACAAAAAGGAGGCTCTAATATCTAACACTTGGAATTCGATATCAAATTCTTCTCCCCCTATCTGTACCTCTGTGGCTAGAGTTCCAATCACATCTCTTCTAGTCCCATCATAAGCAAGAATACCTTGGTCAGAGGGGACAAAGTCCTCTGGTCCGAAACCAAGAGTAGTTGTTGTACTGAGTGGGCATACATTCAATGCAGACCCATTATCAACAAGTACTTCGGGCACCTTCTTCTTATTACAAATGACAGTAATCCGGAGCGGTTTCGCATGGTCTCTCCCTTCTGGTGGCAAATCACTGTCTGTAAATGATAGAGACTTCGCTGCTCTAGTCATAGAAACTATACCGACAAGCTCGTCCGGAGTTATCTCAACAGACACTTGAGCGGAGTTTAGCTCTTTCAGCACCACTTTTCGATGCTTTGAAGACGACATCAAGAGACCCCAAATAGAGATATTTGCTTGGGTCTTCTTCAGCTGTTTCAGAAGATTATCATCTTCTTCATTTACCACAAGTCGATTCTGCCTCTGGCCATCAATAGCCCTTGCAGTCTGAGCCGGATTGTCAGTGCTCAACTCAGGAGGCTTAAAGACTCACCCTCCCCTAGTCACACTGATCATCTAGCAGCAACAACTCATCGTCATCCATACTTAACACATAAGGAATTCCGCTGACATTTTCTTCTTGGAAGTCATCCATCCCTAAAACGTATGCGGTCTTCCTTCCTTTCCCCATGTCATCATAATGAGGAATATACGACTGAAATGAAGAGGACTCTGCAATCTCGATGTCGCTGAATGAAAATACATACGGCTGCTTCCCTTTCACATCCTCAAGTTCTTCCTCATTAAACTCCAAAACATATGTTTTATCTGACATGATAGCACATATAAGAGCAGAGGGATCAAGGATGGGCTTATCCACAAAGATGGCATTGGTTGCAGGAGGGGGAGCAGCACGATGATTCGGGAGAAGATTCTAAGTAATATTTGGTCCTTGAACTACAAGTTCATCCTTATCGATCATATTTTGAATTGCATGCTTCAAAGCGAAGCAATTCTCAGTTAAGTGTCCTGGACCTCTATGATACTCACAATATTGATCTTTCCTCCAATTTACGGGTAATGGATTAGGTCCAGGTTTAATATCCGGAAGTCTGATCTTCTTATCTCTTATCAGCTTTTTAAGTATCATAGGCCGGGGATACGGTAATGGATCGAACTGTCTGAACTACCTTTTCACCATTGGTTTAGCAATTTTCGCAACAACCCTGGCCACTGGTCTAAAAGCGGGCTTGAAATAATTCACTGCATGGACCTCTTTAGGGGGGCCCATAGGCCTCTTGCCTTCCCGCACATCAGACAAGGTCTTTGCTCTAAGGCCCTAAGCTATAGCGTCCTCTGTCTGGGTGCCAGATTTTATCAAATGATCAAAAGTTGGATAGTGTTGAGGTGCCATAAAATGGAAGTACTGTGAGGATAGACTTTTGATCACTAACTTGATTTGATCATCTTCTGGCATCCTCTAACTCAACTGTGCAAATTTGCGCCTCCAGCGCCTGATAAATAACATGAAAGTTTCTTGGGGACCTTACTTTAGCTGTTTCAAGTCTCTCTTTGTTATTTCAATCCCTTCCTCCATCGAAAACTGTTCAACAAATAGGTTAGATATATCGTCCAAAGTCCTGGTTTTCTCAGGCTTCAATCTCAAAAACCACTTTTTAGATATTCCTGTGAGAGACATGGGAAATACCTGGGCCATTTGTTCAGGACTCAGCCCATGTTGCTGAGAGAGCGTAATAAACCATCTGACATAGTTTCTTGGGCACCCAGTGCCATCATACCTATCATAATCTGGTGCCTTGAACTTTGGCGGTAAAGTAACACTAGGGGTCTCAAAATATTCAGAAATATCGAACCTCTTTGGCCCTTGGAACTTCATGCTTTCAATATCCTTAGCCATCTTCTGACATATATTGAATAACTCCTTCTCCTTATTTGTCTGTGGAGCACAATATTCTTCGGCATATTAGTCCTCGTCGAGGTCAATCTCCACGGGAGGAATATGAGGTCTATTGAGGTTAGGAAATGTAGCAGGAGGAGGTTGGATGACAGGCGCTCTAGAAGTAGAGGTCTTGTCGGTATTCTGGGATTTTAGTATGGCTATTTCATCTTTCAATCCCGATATATCTCGAGACATGTTTCTCAACATTTCTTGTATGACCAACATGGGATCAGTTGAATCAGCCATTAGGTCAGACTCAGATGAGTTAGGTAACTCAAGTGTAGGGGATAAAGATTCTCTGGATGCTACAAGTGAGTCAAAGTGACTGACAAGTCTAGAGACAGAGGAAGGTCTAGACCAGGTAGGTTTGGACTGGTTATCTTTTGATGGAGCGATGGTTGCTCTCTTTCAGAATCCTGAATGGAAATGAACATATTAGATTAAATGAATGATGAGAGAAATAAGACATTCTGAGCAAATAAAGATAAGAGAAAACAAACACACTTTCATTGATAAAACTTGATCTGATTACAAAGATAAATTGACAAAATAAAGGATAGCATGATCATAATATTGAAATTCTGGACTACAAGATGCTTAGGACATAAGATAGATGAAGATTCTCAATCCTCCCTTTCCTCCAATCTTGCTTTCTTAGCCTTACGATTTTCGATGTCCTGCAATAACCACTGATAATACCCTTCAGACACTCCACAATAAGTCTTGCCTCGCATGCTCCATGATGATCGCATTACTTTATGATCCCAATCTCTACAGATTTCTTTGGCAATATGACAATTGAATTTTACAAGAGGATGATCAGGTGCTGGGAGATAAAACTCAGTTCGAAAAACCCCATGCGAACACTCAGTTCGAAAAACCCCATGCGAACACTCAGTTTGAAGTCCTCCAAGCTGACGGAAGATACGGTCCGGGATATAGAATGAGGTTTTCTCCAGACCAAGAAATTGAACAATTCTATTAGCTCGGGTCTGGGTTACAAACTGAGGATAAACAGGGAACCACCAAGTAATTTGGTGAGCTTGACGAGAAGCTAACCACTCAATCCATTCATCATTAGTATAGGAGAAAGTTTTGTGTTCCCATTGGTCAAACTTGGACAAGGTAAAGTCTTTGTTTTGCAAAGGTACATAAATTTGGAGTTTTAAATAGAGCCAAATATACAGAAGGACTGGGGATCCAGCAAAAGTGGTACAGACTCCATTGACAATGTCATCCAATCCATTTAGGGTTTCTGCAAGCATGGTGGGGATTGGATTACTCCCTTTGAAAATTTGATAGACAAAGTCCAAAAGTTTAGGGGAAGCATAATGGATATCTTGGGAAAGTAACCATTTGGAGTAGACACATAAAACCAGGGCATGACTACGGCTGGTTTGGAATTCTTTGGTTAGCTTACCGGGCTGAGCAAAAAATTTGGCCAAATGGACACACCCTTCTCCCCTAAGATGGATTTAACTGGAACGACTTGAGGGGGAATAAGTTGCTCAAAGACATTATTATAACCTAACTTGGTATCAATTTTGATCAAGGGGCCAGAGCGATCGCGGTCCATCAAATAACACCATTCGTCAAAAATTGGGCAAACCTCTTGCATGCCGAATCGAAACACATGGACAACAGGTTGCCAAAAGGTGGCGGCTGCCTTAAGGAGGTTCCAGTCAATCTTATGGGTAGCAAGACTGTAGAAATAGGAAAAGTTATGACCAGAGAAGCTAAGGCGATCACCTCTACGATCAGAAATCCACTCTTTCAAAAATTCATTAGACATGATAAATCACCTGATAATCAAGGAAGGTAAATAGGATAAGACTAAGGTCAACTTTAAATATAGGGTTACAAAAAGGATGATATTGACAATAAATCATGCACTCAAAGGATACGGGTAACATCATACTTTTTCCATTGATGATTTCGACATGATCCAAAAGTATATAAGATAGATGGTAAACGATCATGGATCAAATTGGAAATCAATGGCTCAGATGATAGATCATGGCCATAAAAATGACAAAGTAGGGTCAAGGACCAGATCTAAATTTGTATGATGGATGGATATATTTGATCAACTTAGACAAGAGGTTCCTACTAAGAAGTAGGTCCTGGTCTAATAATTAAGAATTACAAAGATTGAATTTATCATCAATGAAACAAGATATAGACCATGGCCATAAGAGTGTCAAAATAGAATCCACTAACCAGGTCCAAATTTGAAAGATGAACTGATATCAAGGATAAACTTAGACAAGGAAGCCTCACAAGATGAGTAGGCCCGAGTCCATAAGGATCGAATTTACCATGAATGGATCAAAAGATAGACCGTAGCCACAAGAATGGCAAAGAAAGAGCCACAGGCTAGGTCTAAATCTGAAAAATTGATTGATATGATTGATTGGATTAAATAAGGAACCTCACTAAATAAGTAGGCCCTAATCTAATAATCAATAAATATAGGTATATATGCATATATACACCCTAACCAGGGGACACCATCCCTAGTCTAATCTACCAGAGTCAAGGAAATCTTGACTCTTGACAGACTGATGAGTGAACTAGGACTACGTTTGCAGTCACATGAATTGAGCTACCCTAATCTATAGATAGGATAAGGCCCCTAACTCTAGGCTCCACAAGTGTAAGTAACACATGTTCGTCCCTATTTGCAAACAAGAGGACAATGCAATATAAAGAAGGGGTACCGCTGCGAGGTCCACCTGGCCGGGTGTATAGTTACTTGTACACTGTGACATAGAGTCCAGTGTACGAACTATGTCTGTTTTACACACGAAGTGTCCAGGTGCTGAGTATACTACTGGTGCGGTGGCACTAGAAGGCGGGTATAGCCCTCACGGCTCCTACTCATAGTATCTCGAATAGGTCATCTGACAGTATATCCACAACAAACCATAGCAGAAAGTAACCACAAAATAGATAATATATGCAGGGATGAGAATGGTGTGTGAGCCCTTGTTTTATTTACGCACCTATTTGGTGCCCCTGGATTCTAACGATAGAGTTTCCATTTAACTTAATTTTGGCCCAAATCTGTTCTAAATTAATTAAAATGGCATTTATACAGAGTTAGGCAATGTTTCAAGAACTCCTCAGCAGAGTCGCCAGCCTGTGGACCCCGATCCGATGATGATGAGGAAACGAGTCCCTACATTCTCTAGATCTCCACATGAAGGAGAGCTCTACCAAGGAACTCTCGAAACAGATGACACCCTCATAGCATAGCACGAGTGGCGATATAAACTAGATACCTCTTGATCCAGAGCCAAGGCTCAAAACCAAGACATACATAAAAATAACTCAGAGTCGCCATCCATGGATAGGCCATGGGACCCAAACTCAAATCCTCTGTGCAATGGATAACTAGAAATATATATGGGTCCGTGCCTGATTACGAATGGAGAAGGTCCGAAGAGCACCCCAAATTCGTCCGAGTGCAAGCAATTGGTCTCTTATGCCATTTATTATTAACTTTGAAGAGTTTTGGGTGAAAATCGTATGAAATGAGAACGAATATCCTCGAGAAGGACGTCTACCTAAACATGCATGACCCGAGGATAATAAGAACATACAAAATAAATAAAAAGAAGTGTCACCTAAGCATAGCTAAGTTATAAGTGTCATGCCTAATTGGTGTCTAAGTTCTGATGGGCAAACACATGGATGCTATAGTTAAAGGTATAAGGTCTGTACAAGAAATAACAGATACGATAATCAAATAATCATTAAAAGCAGTAAAGAACTATAGTTAAGCAAATCATGCAAAAATAATAAACAAAAATTAGTAAAGAGTTATAGCTAAGTATATAATCAAGAAGTAATAGACTGGTAAGCAGTAAAGAGCTACAGCTAAACATATGAGTGATAAAAAAATGATCATACACTATCATAATCCTATGCAAGAAATCATAAACAATATACAAACACAAGCCCTGAAGTACTAACAACAAATCCTAAGACTCTAATGCCTAAACCCGAGTCTTTAGATGATCTGATGTTCATTCAAAGAAGCTTACATATCCCCGCCTCCACAAGAATCAGAGTCACGTACTTCTTCGCACCTATTCTAGGCTAGGATGCCTAAGACATCTAGACCTCTATCCTAGACTCGACCTAAAAGACCGGACTAGTTATTAAAGCTTTTTTTGTGATTATTTAAATTCAAGTGGATTGTGAATTTTAGGACACCCTATATGCCCTAACTAAATGCCAGTTAGCCCTAAGCCAATGCAGGTGGTTCCCACAACCTATGTATAACTAGGTTGTGTGTCCTAAGAAAAATAATGAGCAGACTAACGCATCGTAGACCTAGTCATCAGTCGGCGATGTGAATCACCAACTGACGAGACGGAGGCGTAACAGACTCTTAACTCTAACACAAACATACAAAAAACACACAACACATCAAAGATAAACTCCTAGCTCTAAAACTCTCTATCTAGGATAAACTCCTAACTCTAGAGGAAGATCCTTCTGAAAATAAGGTTTTCAAGTTGTTTGAATGATATTTTGAAAGATTTGCGAAGTCTATTTACAAAGTTTGGCTGGACTTGGGATAAAGATCCCAAGCTGCACTACATACCTCGTGAAAAAGGATCAAGCCAACGTAGTTCGGAAACAAATTTTTCTAACTACTCCTAAAACTTTAACATTTCAAATATTTTTGATGTTTTAAAATATTCCAATATTTTTGGACCTTTAAAAGTTTTCACTCTTAAAGGGAACACGCAAGTAGCACCACAAACTAGGGCAAAGCCCTAAATCTAATGGAGAAGTCCCGAATAAGCAACCAGTGTCTCAAAGAGACGATCCACAACAAGTAAACTAGCATCCCAAGAACAGAGAAAACGATCTAAAATCCCAAGTAAGCAAAGCTCTAATAAGACTGTGCTAGTCTCTAATAAAGAAGAATGACAACAACTCTAAAGGAGAAACTCCTGCTACCAACACTAAAGAAGGGGTGCAAATGAGTCAATGGCTCTCTAATAACGCTACCAAAAATTGAGGCAAATAAGTCAAAGACTTGCTATAGAAGAAGGGGTTGCTCTAATATGAGACTGGGTAAACCTCCTAAAGGGAAAACTCTCTATATGAGACAAGGCTTGTCTCGAAACAAGGACTCTATAAGTGAGGCAAGGCATGCCTCCTATGAGAAAACTCCCTCCCAAACTAAGGAGCCTCCCTAAAGGATAGACTCTAAACAACAAGGCTTGTCTCTAAAAGAGAACTGCCTTACGAGACGAAACACGTCTCCTAATGGGGGCTCTAGATGACTTTTTCATTGCCCGTGCAATGAGGGAAAAACTAATGTCTAAAAATATCCAAAAGCCAGGGCTAGCATACTAAAATAAAAGAGGGGAGTGCTACTCGGACTAAGTAAGTCCTCTAATGATGAGCTTGGGCTAACGCCTTCATCGCCCTTGCAATGATAGATAGGACTACCAAAAAAACCAAGTTAATAAAAAAAAAACTTCGAAGTTAAACAAAAAGAAAAGAATGGCATTCCATCAACTGAACTTACAGAAAGTAAAAGTTTGCGAGATCATTCCGTTTCAAGCAAATATTCAAATCAACTGACTATGACACAATTGAGAAATTATCTTGATTTTGATTATGTAATAAATGTATCCCAGCTATAACATGAACCAAGTTGTCAATGCAAAATTTATTTCTTAAACAATGCTAATGAACAAACAAAGAATGAGTATCCAAAATATACAAGACATGCTCTGTCCAAGGCTATACCAATGTTATTCTTGAAAAGAAAATGATTTATTTAAAGAGATTTCCTTTTTATTAATGATACTAGCATTATCATAGTTTACTATTCACAGCAAAAGAAATTCCACAAATAATCAACCATCATAAATCAAAGAATCAACAATAGAACTAGCACAGAACTGAATTTTAAGTCATTGCTTTTCAAAATTAAACCAGAAATTACCACAGCACAAATCTTAAATTTTTTCTAATTCAAAGAAGACAAAAGAGATCAAAAGTACCAAACAATCAAATCAATTAAATCTTAGAATAAATTGATAGACATACCTCAATTTCGGAATTATATTAAACGAATTTTCTTCTTCCTCAGCTTTGATCTTTTTCTTCTTGCTTTTGATCTTCCTCTCAGATATTCTTCTTGAAAATTCCTCCTTTCTAGAATCTAGATGAAGTAGTGATAGATCTAGGGCTTAAGGTGTTAGAGCTAGGGTTCAAAATAATCAAAAGAAGATAATAGCAAAGGAAGAAAAATAGGAACATCAAGCTAATTTGGCCGGTATGAGCTTGGCCGGAGTTCTAATTCGTCGGCCGGAGGAGAAGAAATAATCAGAAAAGATAGAGCGTGGTTAGGGTTTTGAAAGAACAGATCTCAGATTTGATGATTGATTCAACGAAGAAAATACTAATACTACAAAGAGAAGAAGAAATTATCCTAGAATTTGGCCGGCCGGAACTTGCCGGAGTTCAGCCGGAGCTTGATTGGAGAAGATGATGTAATAGGGTTAGGGTTTGGAAGCTTAGATCTACTTTCCCTCTCTTGTTTTCCCTCTCTTTCTCTCTCTAGATTTTTGTTGGAAAAACTTAGATTAGCCAAAATGAGGCCTTGATCCTCTTATTTATAGAAATTTCCTTTAATTAATTACCCCCTTGATTTGTTGAGACAACCCCCATACAATGTATTTCAACTATGCTTTGGTTAGGAAAGGTGGTCTACAAGAAAAGTTTTAATGAAAATAAAGGAATAAAATCGCCCCTTTAAGCTACCCATGGATGCTCCCCCTGCTGCTATTTGGACAACAAATTATTTTGACAGGACAGCCCTCAAACTGGATAAATTACCCCCCTTTCTACTACACTATGCTACAATACGCTATAAACTACACCCGTTTGTTAGGCAAACCTCGACGGATTTAAACAAAATTTAAAAACGACCTTCCCGGGATCCTAAACTACCCTAGGGTACAATTTGGGACTCTAATTCACCTATTTGAAGGGTTTTTACTCAAATTAAACTATTAGGGGTTCGGTCAAAATAGGGTGTCTACAAATACACGAACATATTCACTTATGAAGAAACACATGATAGTATGATACTACAAACATATTCACTTATACACCTCTCATGTCCATGTCTAACACATTATCATTGTCAAACTACCACAAGCAGATTCAAAAAAAATATTGAAATAGACATAAAATTATAAGATGTAACAATAGAATCATAAGAAATTGGCATAAGATTATTGGATGATACATCATGTAAGAAATTCCACCAACAAGAATAAACTAAATGATATAGAAGTTAAGTAGCACCCTCTTGTAAATCAATACAGAAGTTAACATACTTTCCTTGTGAGGGTAAGTTTTGCACAAGTGGGGTTTTCTGGATCTTTTTTGCCACATACAATTGCAAGTTGTAACAGAACTAAAACTGCAAGTGCACCATCCGATATCTAGAGCAGCTACAACAAACAAAATAAATGCATGAAAAAATCCTAGAATAAAAGCATGGGAACAAAACCTTGTTTGTGGCATTTCATCTAACATAGGGCATTATCACAACTGCAATTGTGACATATAATCACAACTAACATAATCACAAGTGTAAGTGTCACACATATAAGAGAGTTTGAAATACAAACAGAGAGCCATTTTACACAATTGAAAGCCAAAATTTAATTAGTAACATCATAACAGACCCGAACAAATAAAAAGGTGAGGCTTTCAATCTTAGTCATCAAGCTCTGAAGCGGTGAACACATAACGACGCCTAACAAATCATTCAACTCTGCAACCAGAAAGAAAAGATGATCACTCACTATTTAGAAAAGTATAAAAAGAATATGTGAGTTTTTTTTTAACATGATTAAAAATAACATACATGATTAAAAATTCACATATGAAATTTACCCCATCTCAAAATATGGTATAGATATGGCAAGATTGTTACATGCTACTGAATTTGTAGAGGTTCGGCGAGGCCTTCAAAAAAGGAATCAAAATATGTAAGAATTTTTCAAATATATTCATACTTATCAAAGCAAATTAGTTGTTAAATTACCTGATTCAATGATTTCAATATCATTTTCATGTTGGTAAAATTCAACTTCTTCATTCATATCCTCTCCACATGTATCATCTAGTAGCCAATCTTGAGTGCAAACCAATGCTTGCACAATCCCAGGACTCAATAAACTTCGATAACTATCAAGAACTCTACCTCTAGTGCTAAAAGCTCACTCTGAAGCAACCGTAGATATAGGAATGGCCAAGATATCACTAGCCATCTGAGAAAGTAGAATGATATTTTGAGCTGTTAATTTTTCACCTACTCAAAATATCGAAGTCATCAGTGGGATGATTTTTTTCTTCCAAGTATTGTTCCAACTCTGATGACGACCTTACTTTATTTTTTGCTGCATTCATCTTGAAAAATATTTTTGCATATTAGAAATCCTTCTCTCACTACTACAAGTTCCACTATCCACTTCTGGCTCTTTTTCCATTGAGTGTACAACACGCTTTTGCCTTGAATTGTAAGTGGATTCATACTCAGCATAAATTGCAAATGTCTCCCGCTTAATACATGAAACTTGTGCTTTAGCTTCATTCTTAGAAAAATTTTCATCATACATAAAGCTAAGGTATTCAATCTTATACCTGGGATCTAAAACCACTACAATAGCAAACATCACATTGCAATCCTTCAAATACTTATCAAACTTCATTTGCAACTTCTTTGCCATTAAATTAATAGATGCATCATCATGCCTTGCCATATCATGCAAGCATACTTGAATTTCAAAATTTTCATGAAAATAAAGATTGGAAGTGGTATATTTATGGCCAGAGAAAAATTTTGTTGCATCACAAAAAACTTTTAGAAAAGTGCAAATAACTTTATGTATGATTGCAATAGCAATGTGATGTTTGCTATTGCAGTAACCCTCATAAAATTTTGAAAAACAACCTTATCAACAGTATTAAATGGCAATTCAAGCATGAATAACATGATTGTCAATTCTCTTCGAGCTCGGTTTTGGTTAAACACCCAAGGAGTAAGACCTATGCCTTCCTCACCATCATCACCCTCTCTAATTGGATTAAAAGTTGTGGATCCCGCCCCGAGGGTGGCCCACGAGGGTGTGTGTTGCGATGATAGCGCCTTTGTCCATTGATTTTGAATATGATTGCCTTTCTCATAAATTTGGGATGAAAATCCTAATTTATGAGAGAAGCCATGACCAGAGTCGTCACCTAGATTACGGATCTAGGACCCATGATTAACTCTGTATATTTTGTCTACGTTCACGAGTTGGGTAAGTTACCTGGTTACAAAAAGGGAAGGTGTTTAGACATCCTTCTTGTCCGACGAAAGTCGGTCTTTACCTTTTAAATGCTTTAGTTGTTTAAGTTTTAACTAAAGGGGGTGATGTGAGTTTTATTTGGGAAACTTAAATATTACTAATGATTTGGCCGTTCACAGTTTAGACTCATGCGGGCCAGGAGTACATCCTACATGCAACCACATGCCTACTTTTTTTACATTTTATTGAGATTGATGAGATTTGGTTTGAGTTGGATTAGATTGTGCGAACTACGTTACATGCACCTAAGACTAATGCAATGGATTTTAGTTGCACTTTTAGTATATTTGTGAATTTTGGATTCCAAGAATTCTATTTTAGAGAACCTAGAGTGTGATTTCTAAGTTTAGAACCTTACAAGTTTATATCTTGGATGTTTCAATTTAAGTGATTATGAGTTCTTAGATTCTTTAAGATTTTTGAATTCTTTTGAGTTCCAAATCTAACAAACACCACTAATCATGCAAAATAACTAATATGCAAAGTAACAAAGCAAAACGACTAACAAGCATATGATACTGAATAAATCTAAACATGTAATTAATTATGCAACTAGACAAAAAGAAACATCTATCATGCAAAAAAGGTTTAAGAAAAAGAAAAGGGTGGGAAAAGGAATGGAGGAGATGAAGAAGGGTGTGACTGAACTTGGCAGTGCCAAGTTGCCTATGTACCCCGTGGTGGGGATCAAGCCACACGTAGTTCCGTTTGAGAATTTTGATAGTCTTTGGAAGGCTATGATTTTGAATTGGGAATTGTGATTTGGGAACTTGGAGTTGGAAATTGGACTTTTGAAATGGGTTTCAAAGATTTGAACAAGGAATCATCTTCATTCAAGGAATTGGATTCGAAGGTTCGACGGATAAGCTTATAAAATTCAGCAAATGAATGGGGCGTAGGCCATGGTGAGGTGCAACTACTTGATGTGATGCAACTCGTTTTGGGTCAAAAAGGGTGACTCGGTTGATCAGAGGGAGGGAACTCATTAGGTGAAAGGGGTGCAACCTAGTTGGGTAAGGGTGGGGTCCACTCGACTCACTAAGGTAGAGTGACTTGGTGGAGTCCTGGAGAATGGAGTGAATCAGGTTGGATGGAGTCTAAAATTTGTGGGTTATGATGTTAGGCATAGTGGATGGTATTAGGCTTGTTAGGGATAATCGAGAGGGGTACACTAGTGGGGTTTAGGCATAAGGATATGAGAAGTGTTTGGAATTGGTTGTATGGGATAGAGTCTGTTGGATTTAATGGGGTTGGGTTGTATGTATAAGATGCATGGGTATTAGGTTGTATGTAAGTATGGAATGGGATCTGTTGAATATGGGACATGCCATGGGTATTTGGGATATAGGATGGTCTGATAAACGTAGGTGATACGTTATGTTGGATCGGATGAATAAGGATACATGGAATAAAGGGGTTAGGTTAGCCTTCGGGTTGACTCGGGTTAGCTGAGTCGACTCGGGTTAGCTGAGTTGACTTGGGTTGGACTTGAGTTTAGGTTGGAATTGGGTCGGATCAATTTGGGCTGACTCGGGTTGGACTCAAGTTTAGGTTGGGGTCCGAATTGGACTCGGGTTCGGGTTGGGACTAAATAGGTGAGACTTGCGTTCGGGAGAATATGGGGTTCAAGGTGAGGATGAGAGAGAGAGAGAGAGAGAGAGAGAGAGAGAGAGAGAGAGAGGCTCGGATGGGGATTGCTATGAAATTGTATATGATGGATGAGCTAGGGAGAGAGTACCGTTTGGGTGGCTCGGATGGGGATTGCTATGAAATTGTATATGATGGATGAGCTATTTGGGCATCTATGGGATGAATACATATAGAGTAATTATGGGATATGGAGTGTAGACAGTTGATGAGGCATGGGTATTTAATTATGTGATAGTCATGGTATATGGTTATTAGCTATGGGCATGGTAACAAGGGTTGTGGCTTTGGATTAATGAGGGTATGATATGTGAGGGGCTGATGTATGGATCTGTAGGGTATTAAACATGGGATATGGAGATGGGGTTCGGTTGATGAATGAAGACACCCCATTTTGCCCGTGCCCTAAACCTCTTTGTGTAAATAGAAAATCCTTCAAATCAAGGAATTAGGGCCCCAAATTTTACCGTAGGATAGGTTAGGGTCCCAACTATGTCTGTGGACCCCGATCCGGGAGAGACGAGGGAACGAATCCCTAGCACCTTCTGGATCATCCACGTGAATGAGAGCTCTACCAAGGAACTCTCGAAACGGATGCCACCCTCATAGCATAGCACGAGTGGCGATATATAAGAGATACCTTTCGATTCGGGAACAAGTCTGGATTCGAAACGTACCTAAACAAACTCAGAGTCGCCATCCACGGTATACGGCCATGGATCCTTTAAACAAAAATATGCTCTATATACCATGGATAACCAGAAATATATATGGGTTCGTGCCTGATTACGAATGGAGAAGATCTGAGAGCACCCCCAATTCGTCCGAGTGCAAGCACTTGGTCTCTTATGCCATTTATTATTAAATTTAAAGAGTTTCGGGCGAAAATCATATGAAATAGGAACAATTCTCAGGAATCGTCTACCTAAGCATGCATTTCCTGAGGAAAAAGAAATAAACATACACAAAATAAAATGAAAACAATGTGTCACCTAAGCAAAGTTATGTTATGAGTGACATACCTAATGGGTGTCTAAGTTCTGGTGTGCAAACACATGCAAGCTATAGCTAAAGGTATAGGATCAGTACTAAAAAGTAAGAAAACATATCAAATCATACAATAAATACACAACAAATCCTAAGACCCTAAATTATTAGCCTGAGTCCTCAGATGGTATGGTATTCATCCAAAGAAGCCTACGTATCCCCGCCTCCACGAGAATCAAGGCAACGTAGTTCTTCGCGCATATTCTAAGCTAGGATGCCTAAGACACCTAGACCTCTATCCTAGACTCGATCTAAAAGACCGGACTAGTTATTAAAGTTTCTTGTACGATTATTTAACTTTCAGTGAATTGTGGATTTTAGGACACCCTATATGCCCTAACTAAATGCAGATTAGCCCTAGGCTAATGCAGGTGGTTCCTACAACCTATGTGTAACTAGGCTATATTCCCTAAGGAAAACAAATGGTTGACTAACGCATCCTATTCTAGTCATCAGTCGGCGATGTGGATCGCCAACTGACCCGACGGAGGCGCTCCTATAACTCTAGGACAAACCCCTAACTCTAAAACAAACACAAACAAGCACACAACAAATCAAAGACAAACTCCCTGACTCTAAAACTCTCTATCTAGGACAAACTCTTAACTCTAGGGGAAGATTTTGTTGAAAACAAGGTTTTGAAGAAAAATGGTTAAAACATTTATTTACAAAGTTTGGCTGGACTTGGGATGTAAATCCCAAGCTGCACTACGTACCTCGTGGAAGAGGATCAAGCCAACGTAGTTCGAAACGAACTCTCTACCTATCAAACACTTACAGCAAATCAACTATTTTTTATGTTTTAAGTTTCTAATGTTTTTGAGATTTTTAATGATTTCAATGTTTATAGATTTTAAAATTTCTGATGTTTTCACCCTTTTGGTCAAAGACCGGAGGGAATATACCAAACAACACACTAGGGACAAACCCTAGAGCTAAAAGGAGAAACTAGGCTCTAATAATACCATTATAAGAGTAAATGAGTGAAAGACTCTCTAATAAGAGTAACTGATAACACCGAAAATGAGATAACGGAGTCAAAGACTCTCTAATGACTGCAAAAGGAAAGGAGAGTCAAAGACTCTCTAATAAATCCAACTGAAAGTACAAATGAGTCAAAGACTCTCTAAGAAAACTGCGAAAGAGATAAATGAGTCAAAGACTCTCTAATAACATCACCAAAGAAATAAATGAGCCAAAGATTCTCTGAAAGAAATGGAAACACGATTCAAAGACTCTCTAAGAGAGATGAAAATACGAGTCAAAGACTCCACTGACAACAACTAAAGGATATACGAGTCAAATACTCTCTAAGAGAGAATAAAACACGAGTCAAAGACTCCACTAACACTAACTAAAGGATAGATGAGTCAAAGACTCTCTAAAAGAAAAGAAAACACGAGTCAAAGACTCCACTAACACCAACTAAAGAATAGATGAGTCAAAGACTCTAAAAAAAGAAAAGGAAACACGAATTTGCACATTTGGCAGAGGTAAAACACCCAGCCGGGCCGGACAGCTACCTAGCCCTAGGTTGCAACAAATGTGCAACCCAATACCCATAAGGGTAGGGGTATGTTGCCAAGCCGAGTAGGGTGTTCTCCCAAAACCAAACGATGCACAGAGAGGAGGACTAACGAGAGAATGAGACCGGGCGGGTCTCCCAAACACACACAAAGATGGGCTCCAAGTAACCTTATCATTGCCCTTGCAAGGGGTAAGCAAGGCTAAGACAACTAATTGACCAAATTGGTCTCTAATTAACAGAGGAACAAATTGAGGTGCAACCTCAGAGAGGATTCTACAAATGAGGCCAAGCAGGCCTTCTAAAGGCTAATTATTTACAAAGCCAAGACAGATGACTCCCTAATAACATCAATAAAGATCAAATGAGTCAAAGACTCCCTCGATAACATCACCACACAAACGAATGATTCAAAGGCTCTCTAAATGAGGCAAGGCATGCCTCCTATGGGTACACCATTTATCAAAATCAAAGCAACCTCCTTGAGGTTAAGCTAAAAATGAGGCTTGCCTCCAAAGGAAGATTGCCTAACGAGACAGAGTATGTCTCCTAGTACAGGTTATAATGTCTAAAGAAATCTAATCAGAAATTCAAAAGACTGTGCTAGTCTATCCAAAGAGAAAGGAAAAAGGATACCAGATAATCTCAAATTTTCAATCAATTATTATACAAACAAATCAAATATCAGCAAAATATGATCTACAGCTAAAGAGTGCGCCACCTGTAGCAATCATAAAATAATAAACAACATTAATTAGTCCAGACCAGCCGCTGGATAGCCTAATAAAGCAAAAATAATATCAAACACTTCTATGCCCAAACACAAACACCACCCCAATATGGGGATGAAATCAGATGATGCTAAAGTAATCATCTGATATCATAATACACATGATAATATTTCTAATCCCGCCTTGCAATCAGACAGTACTCATGTCGATAAAATCAAATAGAGTAGTCATCTGATTTCCTTCTTCAATTAAACAATTTATTTATATAAAAAATAAGTACGATAAGCTTTCAAGATAATCTCACCTAAACAGTCCATTCATCTTCAGAACCTAACTCAAAACTTAACATAAAAGAAGAATCTTAAATTTTCAACAAATTATACAAATGCATGCAATGATATTTCTGATTTTTATAAATTTTGGTGCATAACAGGGGGCATTAACTGGTGCAGATTCAAGTGTAAAAAAAAACGGTGAGCCACAAAACACAAAGACGGGCTCCAAGTCATAGCACTTAGAAAAACAGGATTGTGGATACACCAAAATGGTAGAGTTGTATACTATTTCAATTTGTTGTCAAGTAGCTAATGGGCTAACTTGTTACAAGAAAATGGAAGAAAATAACTCGACGAACGATATTGAGGAGAACATGCTTATTTAGACATCACTCCTAAAGAAATAAATGAAAAGTACCATACACAGTCACCATATTGATTATCAACAAGGCATATCTTATATAAATATCACAATCAAATGACTTATATATATAAACAAAATAATGAAGACAATATCTAATGACTCTTCAAAACTATGTCATTTGGATCAACAAAACAAAACCAATACCAAAACAAAAGAGAACCTCCTATTATTTCCATTGAAGTACAGTTACCCATGATTAAAGACCAAAATGAACTCAAAGTGTAGGTCTAACAACCACGTGATTATAGCAGACACATACCAAGTTAAAAACACAAACATCATAGAACCTGGAAAAAATCAAGCAATTTTATCCAATGATCAAAGCAACAGATTTATTTAAATGGCTTTGGCATATCAAAATTACCAACATAACTTGTGATACTAATATTTGACCATTCAATAAATAAAATTTAAACCCAACAAAACAGTTGATTGTCATTCAAAATATGACCCAAATTGATGGATCTAAAAGGAAAATTCAAATCTCTTTTCAAATGTTTCAGTTCTCATAGTCTTATCCTTATTACCATACAAGCCCATTTGGATTGACTTCTTTAGAATTGCTTTAAATATTAAACAAGCTGGGGCAAATGCTTTCTATCATAAAGTATACTTACATTAGAATTATCCCTATACAAGGTCAGAAGAAGAATGAACCAAAATCTCATCTATAGCTGAAATCAGCCATTTTTGAAAACACATATTTTTTAAACAGATTGAGGCATTCCAAAGATTATAAATCATGGTAGACATAGGATTCAAAAATGAAATGGATTAATGTATAATGAAAATTCAGTTACCTACTATTATATTCAAAGTTTCTATACAGAGGATTAACAATATTTTCAACCAAGCAGATCATAACCTTACACCCATTCCAACCAGCTGTAACTCAGGAATATGTATATCCAACAATAAAATCATTCACTAAGTACAACATGCAGTCTACTTTAGCTGATATTATTTTGCAAACTTTCAAAATAGAAATGCCATAATACAGCTGAAATTTGCAGGAATCCGTGGCCAAATCAGTGGCTGTATTGTGCTGAAATTTGAGACTAAATCAGGGACAGATTTGTACGCTAAAACTGTGCTAAAAACTGGGTAACAACAAGGCTGAATCTGTGTTGAATAGGGGGGCCAATGGAGCTGAATCTGTGCTAAACACAGGGGACAGCAACATGGACTAAACTGTGGACAGAATCGTGCCTCAAACAGGGGCAGAAATGTACAGAAACTGGGGCTAAATTGTGAGCAAAAATGTACAGAAACTGGGGCTGAATTGCGAGCAGAAATGTACAGAAACTGGGGCTGCATTGTGAGCTAATTTTATTGGATAAAAAAATAAAATACAAAATGCATTGGTTTGAGGCAAGCTATGAACCATACACATAAAAAACACAACCATATCTACAGAGACACACACACTCACTTACTCTTATACACATACATTCACACATGAGCTGAAATTTTAGGCATAGAAACACTGTTAAGTTTTCCCACGAGTACCTCTATGTGACAAATGACATAAAAAGATGATAGAAGGGCTGCCATTACAAAAATGAAGATGTGGCTGCCATTACAAGAATGAAATAAGGGTTTCCATTATTAAAAAAAATGCATAGGCTGCCACTATCAAAATGGAGTGTGGGGGTTATCCATATTCAAAAGGGGTTAGGGATTGTCTACATCAAAAAATGAGATGGGGGCTGCCCATATCAAAAATGGTGCGGGCTTTTGGGTTCATTTTGCCACATCAGTAAAGTAAAAAAAAATGACCTATAGATAGAAGAATAAAGGAAATGATATAGAATTCAAATGAAACCATGTCATTATAAAAGGAGTATATCAAAGGTGTGACCACCGGTGAACTAAACATGACAACCTATTCCTTATCCTTCATACCTACCAAAAGTACCATTATACATTGGTGAACTAAAGGTAATGGAGTGAAACAAACCGATGGCCTTATGCTTATTGAGCAATTACTAACATGGCCATAAACTGAGTAAAAATAAATGGCATAAGTAAGAAATCATGAATGTGCGTTGATATAGACAACAATTCTATGTAAGTTTCCCTGTAAATGACACTTTTATAACCACATGACTGCATTATGTCTTCGTTCTCATAAGTCCATCACAAGAAAAAGATGAGCTAAATGATGCAACAACCACAATTGCATAATGTTGACAGTAAGGCATAACATAAAAGTTCAATCCATGTACTGTGACAGATCTTGGAATTCCAATTAACCACTTGACTATAAACCATCAACTTATATAATTGGAACAGATCTATGTAATAAGTATCCACTGATTCATGTGTTTATAAGCACAGACAAGGCAAGATCTGTTGCAATTTAGGCATGGAAATTGAATTAGAACATGCAAGCTTCGACGTGAATATCAAAGTAATCACAGATGATCTATGGCAAGTCTAACAAGTCAGTGCGCCTATAAGCTAATCATCTAAAAATAAGAGAAATTTCTGATGATTAAAAATTTTACCTTATGCACATTTTCCTTTTCTTTAATCAACAGAACAAATCCAGAATCGAGAATTATTCATCCAAAGTGACAATGGATAGCAGAAATGATAAAATCTATACTAAACTAGTTATTTCATAAGCCTAAACCACAAGATCAAGGATTTTGACAAGAAAATAAAAATCAGATCCAAAAATTTACAACCTAAATGAGGCAAAACGTCCAATTTTAGGTTTTCCAAGCTCTATTTCAAAGCAAAATCAAGAGAAATAAAAAAAACTTGAAATTAAACACATATGATCATCTTCTCCAAGAAAAAAAAAATTGCTATACAAAACAGAAATTCATACCTTTGATTTTAAAGAAAAATGGGGATCTTTCACCAATCCAGAGCAAAACGCACAATTTAGAACTTGAGCAAGATTATCTTGACTTTCGCTTGAAAAATAACCGATTAGATGTCACCGAAATCCAATAAAATTACTGGAGTTGCAGGAACAAAGTGATGATGACGAATATGAACATTAAGATGCCAGATCTAGAGTTTATAGAGATAAAAATAATGATTTTCAACAAGGAATGAGGGAACAGGAGGGGAAAAACAAATATCCATAAGAGAGCAAGCACAGAGATAAAAAAGAAAAATGTTAGCCAAAGGTTTGCCGGAGCTTGCCGGAGAATAAAGCACAAAAGAGAAAATGATTTCAGTTAGGGTTTCAAAGTTTAAATGATAGATCCAGAGAACAAGACCACAGAATCAGCTATAGAAAGGAAAGATCTTGCAAAGAAAGAGACACTAGTAGCTCGTGAGAGAAAAACTAGCGGGAGTTTTGCCCGGAATCCGGCGAAATTACCGGAGAAGAAGGAACGAGGGTTAAGATTTCTAAAAATCTCTCTTTCTCTCAATTTCACGCTCTGCTAGGGTTTGCCCTCAAAAAAAAAATGATCTAGCTTCTAAAAGAAGCCAACACTCTATTTATAGGAATTTGCATAAATTTTACCCCCCATAAGTTGCACAGACAACCTTCCACGAGTGTATTTGATTTGGTTTGGTTTTGAATAGGGTGGCCCATGGAAAAAAAGCTAAATGAAAATTAGGAGAAGAAATTCGAGCTCTATTAGCTGCCCCAAGACACCTTCCTGCAACAAATTACCCTTGTTTTATTCCCACCAGGCCACCTCCTGGTTAGGATAATGCACACCCCTTCTGCAACTCTAAATTCACACAACACTACCTACCCCTCTCGTTTGCTATGCAAACCTCGACGGATTTTTCTGAAATTTTAGAGGGACCTAAATGGGACCCTGACCTATGCTAGGACTGATTTTGGGACATCATATTCCCCCATTTAAATGATTTTTTAACAAAAGCAAGGGTTTAGGGTTCGGTCAAAATGGGGTGTCTACAGATGCCCCTCTTTGGCAGAGCGTGCTTGTCGCGTGAATGCCAAAGCCGAACAGACAACTCATTTTGATCGACCCGAAAACAAAACAAAGTAATTTTTGAGTTTTTCGGTTCAAAGATGATATCCACAAAAGTAAAACAACAAAAAGACACTACAAGACTCAAAGCAAATAGGGAAGTGATTTCTCACTAACCCTAAAAAAAAAAGTAACCATGACATCTCAAAGAGATAGCCTCTCTCCAACGCTCATGACTCAACTAAACAAACAAACACAAATCACAAACACTCTAAGATTTTTATATCAAGACCTTCTCAAAACAAATATAAAATCCAAACACTCAAAGAATTTTTTCTTTATATGGTGCCGCATAAACCAGCTCCATGGAAATCCAAATTCGTATGGTTCTGGACAAACCAGATCCATATGAACCTTTCACAGATATTCAAAAACAAGTATAAAACCAAACACTAAAAGAGTTTTTTTTTTTTTTTCACATTGAACCAAAACAAATACAAAACCAAACACTCAAAGAGTTTTTTTTTTTTTATCCTTGAAACTTTACCAAAACAAGTTCAAAAACACTCAAAGAGTTTTTTTTTTTTTAATATATATATATATGAGATAACCAAACTTTTCAAAAACAAGTATGGCGCCGGACAAACCAGTTCCATATAAATCCAAATTCGTATGGTTCTGCATAAACCAGCTCCATATGAACCTTTCACGGATATACCGAAACAAAACACAAAACCAAACACTCAAAGAGTTTTTTTTTTTTATATGAGATATCAAAAAAATTTCCAAAACAAAAATGGTGCCGCATAAACCAGCTCTAGGTAAATCCAGATCCGTATGGTTCTGCACAAATCAGTTCCATATGAACCTTTCACAGATATTACAAAACCAAACATCCGAAGATTTTTTTTTTTTTTTTAAAGTGTGGTGTTGCATAAACCAGCTCAATATAAATCCAGATTCATATGGTTCTGCAAAAACCAGATCCATATGAATCTTTCACAGATATTATAAAACCAAACATCCGAAGATTTTCTTTTCAAAAGTGGGGTGCTGCATAAACCAGCTTCATGCGATTTTTCAAAACAAATGCGGTGCTGCATAAACCAGCTCCATGACTTTTCAAAACAAATGCGGTACTGCATAAACCAGCCCTATATGATTTTTCAAAACAAATGTGGTGCTGCATAAACCAGCTCCATGTGACTTTTCAAAACAAATGCGGTGCTGCATAAACCAGCTCCAATGCGAATCTTAAACATAAAACCAAACACTCAAAGAGTTTAAAAACGGGGCGATAGCTATACAGACCATTGCTGAAAATCCATCTGTTTAGTTATCAAGGTAACTCTGACTCCTCTCTTTCAAGGTAGCGAATCACCTAAGATTTATATAGCGCTGCATAAACCAGCTCTACAAGAATCTCTTCGCAGATATGCCTGACTCCCAACTTCGTTAGGTAGCGACACATTGCGGATCAACCTTGATTTGTATGTTGCCGCATAAACCAGCTCCATACAGATACAAAACCAAACACTCAAAGAGTTTTTTTTTATATCTTTGTATGAAAAACTTCATCAAAACGAGTATAAAACCAAAAAAAAAAAAAAATCTTATTTCAACACTAAAGAAAAAGATCAAACCACGCAGTATAGACTCCAGTAATTTCCAACTTTATTGGAAACTCCTCAATATGATGAAATTAAATCAGCCCGTGAAACACGGAACAATCAATGCCTAATCTTATTAGAAACTCAAAACAATAGATGATTGAAGGAAAATACATTATAAACTTTCAAATTGATGAAAGAAAATGATCAGGCCATGAAACATAGATTTGGATAACTTTCTTCCTTACTAATCAAAACTCAAAAACAATTGAAGGAAAAGATTGACTCTTATTGATGGACTAGTCATCTTTCACAAAGAGTGACTAAAAAGCATGATTCCGATCAAAGACCGAACTCAAGTAACTTGAAGAAATTTTCAGGTATCAATCCTTTTTCAAAAATGAAAAACATTCAACAGAAGTTTGAAAATTGCTAGAATAAATTTTAAAACTCCATTGGGGTAAAGAATTTCCAAAAGACCTGACTCCAAAGCAGACCAACTAGACTGAGGAGCTCGACTCAAAAGAGCATGCTCGAACTTCTCTAGTCGATATCTGATGAAAATATCCATCTCAAGCATCATCGCTTGCTTGACATCTTTTATGACGTAAGTTATAAAAGATGCCTCTAGTATGATTATTTCCATAACAAGATTCATTATAGAGCAAAACAAGAAAAACAGGCCAAAGACTTTTCATTATCAAACACTTGGGGTTTACAAAAAATTTATCTCAGGAACAATTGAATTTACAAGGCTTTTCACAGGTACAAGAAACTTGCTCTGCTCAAAATTCTCTTCATTTCTGCCATCTGCTGATACCGCAAAGGATTTTAAGAGTCTGTCACTTTCTGAACTTTGCTCGGTTTCACATTATCCACAGGAGCCATGAATTCTCTGTTTTTTTTTTTTTGAGGTTTTTTATCACCCCAGCTTTGGGAGAACTTTGACTAAAAAGACCTCGAAATTTGAACTCGACTCGACAAAGGAAAGACTTTGACAAGTAATAAGACGAGGACTCTGACAAACATTTGACTTTTATACTAAGAAAGACTGAATCTGTTTCTTAGAATGATAAATGTTTTAAAATGGTAAAAGTCAACCACTCTTAGAATCCTTTGAATATCGCGTTTAAAGGCGTTTCATCCCTCTTTTCGATATTTCAGTTATGGTTATTATCCTTTTGGATTGCTTAGTCTCAACCTCTCTAACTCAAAAAGTATCAAAGAAAACCTTGCTGGCGCTTACTCAGACATTGAAGTAATGCTAAAGAAAGTCTAGCTGGCTCTTAGAAATTGTCATTTCTGTATGAAGTCACTGCCATGACCAAATCGCCTTTTTAGGTTATTCGATTCAGCGGACCATATGCCTTAATTTTTGCCTGGACTGTCTGCCCTCGCAGATTTTCCATCCAGCAGGCTTTGCACCCTAATTTTTGCCTAAGCCGCCCTTTCGGGTTTTCAGCTTAGCGGGGAATGACCCTAACTTTTGCCTAGACCGCCCTTGCGGGTTTTCAGTCTAGCGGGTCTAAGACTCCATCATTTTTTTTCTTTCTGTTTCTCTACAAACCTAGGCCTAAAATACACCAAAAGGACTTTCAAGTAGGTTTAGGTTCAAGCAGGGTAAACATTGGTGTGTTTAAATGTATTTAAACCGAATCTGGACCTTCCAGACTGCCTACGTATCCCTGAAGAAAATGGGAATCAGGTCTGCGTAGTTCGCCCATTTGGGGTTTCAAGGATTTCTATTTTCAAAATATTACGAAAGATGTGACCGAACCTGAATTAATCAGGCTACCTACGTACCCTTAAAAAGGGATCAGGTCATAACGTAGTTCAGGTTCAATATCTTTTATGACGCAAGTCATAAAAGATGCCCCTGGTTTTGAGTTTGTCAAAGAAAGGAAATATATTTTTTATTGGCTCAAAGGGTTTGCAAATGGTTTTAAACATATAGGTTGTTGGCTCAAAGCTCAAATCAATCAAAAATGGCCTCCTGGTGTATCAGGCGTAATATTTTTTTAGTTGATCCAGGTTTGTAGGTTCATTTAATTTTTCTCCGCTTTCATTTAGGAGTCTTACGGCTTTTCCAGGCAGGACTTCATCAATAATGTAAGGACCAGACCAGTTTGGCCTGAATTTCCCCCTCGGATCAAATATCGGTGCCCTATTGGACTTCAAAACCAAATCTCCTGGCTTCAGATCACGGACTCGAACTTTCTTGTTGAAAGCTCTCTCAATCCGCCTTTGATATCCCTGAATGTGATATAAGGCTCTCAGGCTCTTCTCATCTATCATCTGCAGCTCATCATGTCTGGCTCTTGCCCACTCAGACTCTGGTAAGCTAGCCTCTATCATTACTCTCAAAGAGGGAATTCTCAGCTCAACCGGCAAAACCGCTTCCATCCGTACACCAAAGAATACGGAGTCATACCTGTCGAAGATCTGATCGATGTCCGATAAGCCCACAAAGCATATGGAAGTTTGTTCGACCAGTCTTTATAAGTCTCAGTCATCTTACTGATAATGACTTTGATATTCTTATTCGCTGCCTCTACAGCCCCGTTTGTTTGAGGTCTGTAAGGAGATGACTTATGATGTCTTATTTTGAACTCTTCACACAGGTGCAAAACCTCCTTTTTGAAATGCGATCCATTATCTGAAATCAGCTCATGAGGTACTCCGTATCTACAGATAATATTCGCACGAATGAACTTCGCAACTGTGTTCGAAGTTATGGAAGCATAGGATGCAGCCTCGATCCACTTTGTAAAATAATCGATAGCTACCAAAATGTACTCATGCCTGCTCGAGGACTTCGGATAAATCTTCCCAATTATGTCTATTCCCCATATTGAGAATGGCCATGGCGAAGACAAAGAATGCAACTCTGAAGGAGGAATATGAATGAGATTTGCATAGACCTGGCACTTGTGACATTTCTTCACAAAGGCAAAGCAGTCTGCTTCCATTGTGGGCCAATAAAAACCAAGTCTCAAAATCTTTCTGGACAACATTTTGCCATTCATATGAGGGCCACAGACTCCTTCATGAGTCTGCTCAATAAGCTCTGTTGCTTTGTCCTCATCCACACACAGGAGTTGAATACCATCAAAAGATCGTCTGTACAGCTCCTCGCCACAAATGATGAAGTTGGCAGCTAATCTTTGAAGAGTCTTCCTCTCTTTGCTCGAAGCTTCAGGAGGATGCCCTTTACCAGAAATAAGGTTCTTGATGTCAATAAACCACGGCTTCCCATCTGGACACCTGGCTGATATCTCAATTGCATTCACATGCGCCGGAGCCCACTGTAATCTCACAGCTAAAGGTTGGACTTCCATAGTTGCAGAGATGTCAAGCATCGAAGCCAAAGTAGCCAAAGCATCAGCAAAGTGGTTCCTGGTTCTCGACAGGTGAGTAAAAATGATATTCTTAAATTTTTTAACCAGAAATTCCAAATATGTATTATAAGGGATCAATTTATCCTCTCGAGTTTTCCATTTCCCATTGATCTGACAAATAATGAGCATTGAGTCCCCAAACACATCTATGTCCTGAATTTGAAGAGCTAAAGCCGCCTCAAGTCCTGCAATACAAGCTTCATATTCTGCCATGTTGTTCGTACATTCAAATTGAAGCTTGATGGATATAGGGATATACTCTTTCCTTGGAGATATCAAAACTGCACCCACTCCTTGACCTCGGTTATTGACTGCTCCGTCAAAATACATCGACCATCTGGTACTCGGAGTTTCTTCTTCAATATCCATGATCTCTTCATCAGGAAATTCAGCCTTAAGAAAAACATTCTCCTCTGTAGGAGAATCAGCTAACTGCTCTGCTATAACCCGTCCTTTGATGGACTTCTGAGTGACATAAGTGATGTCAAACTCCGACAACAATAACAACCATCTTGCAGTTCTTCCAGTAAGGGCGGGTTTCTCAAACAAGTATTTCAACGGATCCATCCGTGAAAGTAAAAGAACCTTGTTCGATAACAGATAATGCCTAAGCCTTTGGGTTGCCCAAACTAATGCTAGACAAGTCTTTTCCAAAACAGTATACTTTAACTCATATTCTAGCATCTTCTTACTGATGTAATAGATTGGCTTCTCCCTTTTGGACCCTGCATCTCGCTGAGCAAGCATACAACCCATTGTTGTCTCTGTGACGGACAAGTACAACAATAATGGTTCGCCTGGAATAACGGGAGATAAAACAGGAGGTAAAGATAAACATTGTTTAACTTTTTCAAAAGCTTCTTGAGACTCCTCGTTCCATTTCTTCGAGGAATTCTTCTTTAAAAGTTTGAAAATTGGTTCACATGTCATAGTTAAATGAGATATGAACCTCCTCAAATATTGAACTTTTCCAAGGAAACCTCTGATCTGCTTTTCTGTTTTTGGCGGCTCCATTTCCTGGATTGCCTTGATCTTTTGAGGATCCACTTCAATTCCTCTCTCACTGACCATAAATCCAAGGAGTTTTCCTGATGTAACTCCAAATACACACTTGTTTGGATTCAGGCGAATCTGATATTTCTTGATTCTCTCAAAGAATTTTCTCAAAGCAACTGTATGTTCCGGTCTAGTCTTTGCTTTAACGATCATGTCATCTACATAGACTTCGACTTCTTTGTGAATCATATCATGAAGAAGAGTGGTTGCAGCCCTCTGATAAGTTGCACCAGCATTCTTCAAACCAAACGGCATTACTCTGTAGCAGTAAGTACCCCACTGAGTAATGAACGTTGTTTTCATCATGTCTTCGGGTGCCATCTTGATCTGGTTATATCCCGAGAACCCATCCATAAAAGATAACAGAGCATGTCCAGCAGTATTATCCACCAGGAGATCAATGGTTTGGCAATGGAAAATCGTCCTTTGGACTTGCTTTGTTCAGGTCTCGAAAATCAACACACATTCGAACCTTCCCATCCTTCTTGGGCACTGGTACTACATTAGCGAGCCATTCAGGGTATTCAACCACTTGGATGAATTTCACCTCTAGGAGCTTCTTGACTTCTTCATAAACTTTCAACTCCCATTCAGTTTTGAGTTTTCGGAGTTTTTGCTTCTTTGGATTAATGCCAGGGATTAAGGGTAATTTGTGCTGAACAATCTCCTCACTTAATCCCGGCATGTCATCATAAGACCAAGCAAAAACTTCCTTGAACTCTTTAAGTAAAGAGATTAATTCCTTGCGCTCCTCAGGAGATAAAGTTTTGCCAATCCTTATTTCCCGAATTAAGGTTTCATCACCAATATTCACGATTTCAATCTCCTCTTCGAGTGGTTTTGCACGGCGACTCTCCTCCTGTTGAATCATATGTTTGATTTCAGGGGAAGCTTCGTCGGCATCCTCATCAGAGGGGGAGTATTGATTATCATTATTATTATCAGATTTTAAAGCAGATTCAGTAGATGAAACAGAAACAGGAATGTACACAGAAGAAAACTCCTTTATTTCATTGAAAGTGGAATTGAATACATCCAATGACGAATGGCCCACATCAGGCTTTACAATGGACTCATGAAATGTATTTACAGACTCAAATGGTAGGTTGACATCAGTATCAACCGATTCAAACAAATGTAAAGAAGAAACGCCAGGCCCATCAGCAGAAACAGCCTCCAACTTGACCTCACTAGGTGAGATGGACTCATCACCGACTTCAGAAATGGACTTGACCTCTACAGTACCTGCATTAAAAGAATCATTAGAAACGGAAGACCCTGAATTAGACTCAGAGAATGACACATACTTATAAACAACTGACTCTTTTGAAGGAGAAAGACAGGATTGAAAAGTAACCTGAGGTAGGACCTGAGAGGTCCAATTAGTCAAAGGTCCATCAGCCGGGGTGATAAGGTGAGTGGGATTCAGTATGAGCGGGCTCCTGCTGATCACGGCCACAGTTTGCGAACTCTCTTGGAAAAGGGAGCTCAGTGCATCCGGCCCCATTTCATCTGCCCAGTCTATTTCAGCGGTTTGTAAGCTTACCGTCTCATCCTCTAAATCACAATCAAAGAAAATCTCCAACCCAGGAAGTCTCTGCCCAGTAGACTCGTCTATCCAGGTTTCTGCAAAACCACAGAAAGGAAAATTTGCTCCTTCTTTACGGAAACGCCCATTCATTCACAGATCAAATGGTCTCATTGGCAAGTCTAAACCCCTGCGGCGACACTCTGCCCACTTCATCATATATTGCTTCATCTCTTTGACCTCTGCCCTGGTTGGTTCATACCCAAGCCCAAACAAACCATTAAAGGTCTTGAACACTGGCCATTCAGTCATACCCTGATGGTATCTGCCCAGTCCTGCCCCTGGGATATAACCTTGTAGACGGATCATTCTGACGACGTTCGAATTGGTACTACTTAGGAAAAAGATTTCTTCATTCATCGCTTCTTTAATGGTTATAGTCGCAACTTCCAAGGAGAAACCAGTCAAACTAATATCTCCTTCTTTTCCCAGGGTCAATTCCTGCAAAATTTGACCCACTTCCAAATCCGGGTCTCCTTTAACAGTGACCACCTTATGGTTCAAAATAAATTTCAATTTCTGATGCAAGGTGGATGGGACAGCTCCAACTTTATGTAACCAAGGACGCCCCAAGAGTAACAAAAAGGAGGCTTTAATATCTAACACTTGGAATTCGATATCAAATTCTTCTCCTCCTATCAGTACCTCTGTGACTAGAGTCCCGATCACATCTCTTCTGGTCCCATCATAAGCCAGAATACCTTGGTCAGAAGGGACAAAGCTCTCAGGTCCGAAACCAAGGGTAGTCGCTGTACTAAGAGGGCATACATTCAGTGCAGATCCATTATCAATAAGGACCTCGGGTACCTTCTTCTTATTACAAACGACAGTAATTCGTAGCGGCTTCGTATGGTCCTTCCCCTCTGGGGGCAAATCACTGTCTGCGAACGAAAGAGTCTTCGCTGCTTTAGCCACGGAAACTACACTGACAAGCTCGTCAGGAGTTATCTCAACAGACACCTGGGCAGAGTTCAACTCTTTCAACACCACTTTCCGGTGTTTCGAAGATGACATCAAAAGACCCCAAACAGAGATGTTTGCTTGGGTTTTCTTCAACTGTTTCAGAAGATTATCATCTTCTTCATTCACCACAAGCCGATTCTGCCTCTGGCCATCAGCAGCCCTTGCTATCTCAGCCGGATTGTCAGCACTCAACTCAGGAGGTTTAAAGACTCGCCCTCCTCTGGTCATGTGACGCATCTCGTCACATTGATCATCCAGCAGCAACAGCTCATCGTCGTCCATACTTAAGACGTAAGGAATTCTGACATAACACTGAAAATGAGATAACGGAGTCAAAGACTCTCTAATGACTAGGCGAGTCAAAGACTCTCTAATAAATCCAACTGAAAGTACAAATGAGTCAAAGACTCTCTAAGAAAACTGCGAAAGAGATAAATGAGTCAAAGACTCTCTAATAACATCACCAAAGAAATAAATGAGCCAAAGATTCTCTGAAAGAAATGGAAACACGATTCAAAGACTCTCTAAGAGAGATGAAAACACGAGTCAAAGACTCCACTGACAACAACTAAAGGATATACGAGTCAAATACTCTCTAAGAGAGAATAAAACACGAGTCAAAGACTCCACTAACACTAACTAAAGGATAGATGAGTCAAAGACTCTCTAAAAGAAAAGAAAACACGAGTCAAAGACTCCACTAACACCAACTAAAGAATAGATGAGTCAAAGACTCTAAAAAAGAAAAGGAAACACGAATTTGCACATTTGGCAGAGGTAAAACACCCAGCCGGGCCGGACAGCTACCTAGCCCTAGGTTGCAACAAATGTGCAACCCAATACCCATAAGGGTAGGGGTATGTTGCCAAGCCGAGTAGGGTGTTCTCCCAAAACCAAACGATGCACAGAGAGGAGGACTAACGAGAGAATGAGACCGGGCGGGTCTCCCAAACACACACAAAGATGGGCTCCAAGTAACCTTATCATTGCCCTTGCAAGGGGTAAGCAAGGCTAAGACAACTAATTGACCAAATTGGTCTCTAATTAACAGAGGAACAAATTGAGGTGCAACCTCAGAGAGGATTCTACAAATGAGGCCAAGCAGGCCTTCTAAAGGCTAATTATTTACAAAGCCAAGACAGATGACTCCCTAATAATATCAATAAAGATCAAATGAGTCAAAGACTCCCCCGATAACATCACCACACAAACGAATGATTCAAAGGCTCTCTAAATGAGGCAAGGCATGCCTCCTATGGGTACACCATTTATCAAAATCAAAGCAACCTCCTTGAGGTTAAGCTAAAAATGAGGCTTGCCTCCAAAGGAAGATTGCCTAACGAGACAGAGTATGTCTCCTAGTACAGGTTATAATGTCTAAAGAAATCTAATCAGAAATTCAAAAGACTGTGCTAGTCTATCCAAAGAGAAAGGAAAAAGGATACCAGATAATCTCAAATTTTCAATCAATTATTATAAAAACAAATCAAATATCAGCAAAATATGATCTACAGCTAAAGAGTGCGCCACCTGTAGCAATCATAAAATGATAAACAACATTAATTAGTCCAGACCAGCCGCTGGATAGCCTAATAAAGCAAAAATAATATCAAACACTTCTATGCCCAAACACAAACACCACCCCAATATGGGGATGAAATCAGATGATGCTAAAGTAATCATCTGATATCATAATACACATAATAATATTTCTAATCCCGCCTTGCAATCAGACAGTACTCATGTCGATAAAATCAAATAGAGTAGTCATCTGATTTCCTTCTTCAATTAAACAATTTATTTATATAAAAAATAAGTACGATAAGCTTTCAAGATAATCTCACCTAAACAGTCCATTCATCTTCAGAACCTAACTCAAAACTTAACATAAAAGAAGAATCTTAAATTTTCAACAAATTATACAAATGCATGCAATGATATTTCTGATTTTTATAAATTTTGGTGCATAACAGGGGGCATTAACTGGTGCAGATTCAAGTGTAAAAAAAACGGTGAGCCACAAAACACAAAGACGGGCTCCAAGTCATAGCACTTAGAAAAACAGGATTGTGGATACACCAAAATGGTAGAGTTGTATACTATTTCAATTTGTTGTCAAGTAGCTAATGGGCTAACTTGTTACAAGAAAATGGAAGAAAATAACTCGACGAACGATATTGAGGAGAACATGCTTATTTAGACATCACTCCTAAAGAAATAAATGAAAAGTACCATACACAGTCACCATATTGATTATCAACAAGGCATATCTTATATAAATATCACAATCAAATGACTTATATATATAAACAAAATAATGAAGACAATATCTAATGACTCTTCAAAACTATGTCATTTGGATCAACAAAACAAAACCAATACCAAAACAAAAGAGAACCTCCTATTATTTCCATTGAAGTACAGTTACCCATGATTAAAGACCAAAATGAACTCAAAGTGTAGGTCTAACAACCACGTGATTATAGCAGACACATACCAAGTTAAAAACACAAACATCATAGAACCTGGAAAAAATCAAGCAATTTTATCCAATGATCAAAGCAACAGATTTATTTAAATGGCTTTGGCATATCAAAATTACCAACATAACTTGTGATACTAATATTTGACCATTCAATAAATAAAATTTAAACCCAACAAAACAGTTGATTGTCATTCAAAATATGACCCAAATTGATGGATCTAAAAGGAAAATTCAAATCTCTTTTCAAATGTTTCAGTTCTCATAGTCTTATCCTTATTACCATACAAGCCCATTTGGATTGACTTCTTTAGAATTGCTTTAAATATTAAACAAGCTGGGGCAAATGCTTTCTATCATAAAGTATACTTACATTAGAATTATCCCTATACAAGGTCAGAAGAAGAATGAACCAAAATCTCATCTATAGCTGAAATCAGCCATTTTTGAAAACACATATTTTTTAAACAGATTGAGGCATTCCAAAGATTATAAATCATGGTAGACATAGGATTCAAAAATGAAATGGATTAATGTATAATGAAAATTCAGTTACCTACTATTATATTCAAAGTTTCTATACAGAGGATTAACAATATTTTCAACCAAGCAGATCATAACCTTACACCCATTCCAACCAGCTGTAACTCAGGAATATGTATATCCAACAATAAAATCATTCACTAAGTACAACATGCAGTCTACTTTAGCTGATATTATTTTGCAAACTTTCAAAATAGAAATGCCATAATACAGCTGAAATTTGCAGGAATCCGTGGCCAAATCAGTGGCTGTATTGTGCTGAAATTTGAGACTAAATCAGGGACAGATTTGTACGCTAAAACTGTGCTAAAAACTGGGTAACAACAAGGCTGAATCTGTGTTGAATAGGGGGGCCAATGGAGCTGAATCTGTGCTAAACACAGGGGACAGCAACATGGACTAAACTGTGGACAGAATCGTGCCTCAAACAGGGGCAGAAATGTACAGAAACTGGGGCTAAATTGTGAGCAAAAATGTACAGAAACTGGGGCTGAATTGCGAGCAGAAATGTACAGAAACTGGGGCTGCATTGTGAGCTAATTTTATTGGATAAAAAAATAAAATACAAAATGCATTGGTTTGAGGCAAGCTATGAACCATACACATAAAAAACACAACCATATCTACAGAGACACACACACTCACTTACTCTTATACACATACATTCACACATGAGCTGAAATTTTAGGCATAGAAACACTGTTAAGTTTTCCCACGAGTACCTCTATGTGACAAATGACATAAAAAGATGATAGAAGGGCTGCCATTACAAAAATGAAGATGTGGCTGCCATTACAAGAATGAAATAAGGGTTTCCATTATAAAAAAAAATGCATAGGCTGCCACTATCAAAATGGAGTGTGGGGGTTATCCATATTCAAAAGGGGTTAGGGATTGTCTACATCAAAAAATGAGATGGGGGCTGCCCATATCAAAAATGGTGCGGGCTTTTGGGTTCATTTTGCCACATCAGTAAAGTAAAAAAAAATGACCTATAGATAGAAGAATAAAGGAAATGATATAGAATTCAAATGAAACCATGTCATTATAAAAGGAGTATATCAAAGGTGTGACCACCGGTGAACTAAACATGACAACCTATTCCTTATCCTTCATACCTACCAAAAGTACCATTATACATTGGTGAACTAAAGGTAATGGAGTGAAACAAACCGATGGCCTTATGCTTATTGAGCAATTACTAACATGGCCATAAACTGAGTAAAAATAAATGGCATAAGTAAGAAATCATGAATGTGCGTTGATATAGACAACAATTCTATGTAAGTTTCCCTGTAAATGACACTTTTATAACCACATGACTGCATTATGTCTTCGTTCTCATAAGTCCATCACAAGAAAAAGATGAGCTAAATGATGCAACAACCACAATTGCATAATGTTGACAGTAAGGCATAACATAAAAGTTCAATCCATGTACTGTGACAGATCTTGGAATTCCAATTAACCACTTGACTATAAACCATCAACTTATATAATTGGAACAGATCTATGTAATAAGTATCCACTGATTCATGTGTTTATAAGCACAGACAAGGCAAGATCTGTTGCAATTTAGGCATGGAAATTGAATTAGAACATGCAAGCTTCGACGTGAATATCAAAGTAATCACAGATGATCTATGGCAAGTCTAACAAGTCAGTGCGCCTATAAGCTAATCATCTAAAAATAAGAGAAATTTCTGATGATTAAAAATTTTACCTTATGCACATTTTCCTTTTCTTTAATCAACAGAACAAATCCAGAATCGAGAATTATTCATCCAAAGTGACAATGGATAGCAGAAATGATAAAATCTATACTAAACTAGTTATTTCATAAGCCTAAACCACAAGATCAAGGATTTTGACAAGAAAATAAAAATCAGATCCAAAAATTTACAACCTAAATGAGGCAAAACGTCCAATTTTAGGTTTTCCAAGCTCTATTTCAAAGCAAAATCAAGAGAAATAAAAAAAACTTGAAATTAAACACATATGATCATCTTCTCCAAGAAAAAAAAAATTGCTATACAAAACAGAAATTCATACCTTTGATTTTAAAGAAAAATGGGGATCTTTCACCAATCCAGAGCAAAACGCACAATTTAGAACTTGAGCAAGATTATCTTGACTTTCGCTTGAAAAATAACCGATTAGATGTCACCGAAATCCAATAAAATTACTGGAGTTGCAGGAACAAAGTGATGATGACGAATATGAACATTAAGATGCCAGATCTAGAGTTTATAGAGATAAAAATAATGATTTTCAACAAGGAATGAGGGAACAGGAGGGGAAAAACAAATATCCATAAGAGAGCAAGCACAGAGATAAAAAAGAAAAATGTTAGCCAAAGGTTTGCCGGAGCTTGCCGGAGAATAAAGCACAAAAGAGAAAATGATTTCAGTTAGGGTTTCAAAGTTTAAATGATAGATCCAGAGAACAAGACCACAGAATCAGCTATAGAAAGGAAAGATCTTGCAAAGAAAGAGACACTAGTAGCTCGTGAGAGAAAAACTAGCGGGAGTTTTGCCCGGAATCCGGCGAAATTACCGGAGAAGAAAGAACGAGGGTTAAGATTTCTAAAAATCTCTCTTTCTCTCAATTTCACGCTCTGCTAGGGTTTGCCCTCAAAAAAAAATGATCTAGCTTCTAAAAGAAGCCAACACTCTATTTATAGGAATTTGCATAAATTTTACCCCCCATAAGTTGCACAGACAACCTTCCACGAGTGTATTTGATTTGGTTTGGTTTTGAATAGGGTGGCCCATGGAAAAAAAGCTAAATGAAATTTAGGAGAAGAAATTCGAGCTCTATTAGCTGCCCCAAGACACCTTCCTGCAACAAATTACCCTTGTTTTATTCCCACCAGGCCACTTCCTGGTAAGGATAATGCACACCCCTTCTGCAACTCTAAATTCACACAACACTACCTACTCCTCTCGTTTGCTATGCAAACCTCGACGGATTTTTCTGAAATTTTAGAGGGACCTAAATGGGACCCTGACCTATGCTAGGACTGATTTTGGGACATCATATTCCCCCATTTAAATGATTTTTTAACAAAAGCAAGGGTTTAGGGTTCGGTCAAAATGGGGTGTCTACAATGTCCCTGCAAAATTTCATCAAAATCCAACAAAAAAGCCTAATAAGACGAGTCGAATTAGAATTGTAGTGTGAAAGGGGAGTGAAATATCCTGTAAGGCAGCCAGTTTTTACACTAGAGCAGAAAGGGGGGTGCATTATCCCTACAATGTCGCACATGAAGAGTTTTATTTGAAAATACCCCTCATTTAGTTAAAATACAGCAAATACATGAATAGGGGGTTGTCCAAGGTAACTTAAGGGTGAAAAAAAAATTAGTTAATTTTTTATTAAACTTTTTTTCAAATAGCCACCATTTTGCAACCAAAACCAAAGCAAAATTTTTAAAAATTGGTTGTCCTATAAACTAATGGAGGACAAAAATTAAGGGAAAACTCTATAAATAGAACATTTGGGCTCTCATTTGAAGAAAAAATTTGGGCTTTAATCTAATTTTAGAGAGAATGAGAGAGAGCTTTCTAGAGAGAGAAGATTCTAAAGAGAGAGTTTTCTAGAGAGAGAAATTCTAGAGAGAGAGAGAGAGAGAATTTTAGAGAAAGAATGAGATCTAGAGAGATCTAGAAGGAGATCTAGAGAGAGAAAGAAGGAGATGTAGAGAGAGAAAGAAGCTTTCAAGGAGAGATCTAAGAGAAAAGCACAAGGTTAGTAGATTTTGAGTTTGATTTTGAGTTTTCTTTGAAAATCTAGCCTAAAATGGGAAATCTAAGTGGAAAATGCTTAAAAATGGTTAGATCTAGCAACCTATGGTTAAAATCTATCAAAATATGTTTAAAAACATGTCTCATTTGAAGATCTAAAGCAATTCACCTCAAATTTTGAATTCTAGTTGAATTTTGATGTAAAAATAGCAAAACTAAGTGTTGTCCAGCCTCGTTTTTACCATTTTCGGTTCAAATTGGTGAAAATTTTACATGAGAAGGTGTAGTACTCGTTGGGATCTTCGATTTGGCGTATAAATGCCCAAAATTGGCCAAGAAACGAAGAAGTTATGGTCGTTTTAAGATTTCAGCTCAAAATTCGGTGCAAAATGGTGAATCTATGTGTGTTTTTGTGAAAATTTCTTAAAAATCTTCAAAACTGAAACTAATATGGTTAGATCTAAGCCTAATCAGCATGTATTATCATATAAATTCTCATAGATCTTGTGTTTGAATGAAGTTTTGATGTGAAATGTCGTGAAATTGTGTTGAATTACATGCTGTCCAGATTTTATTTTCAATTTTCACTAAAATCCGGTTAGATCTAGTGAAAGTGACACATATGAAGGTTGTAGATTTTTCCGAGATCTTCGATTTGACATCTTCTGAGTTTCGTAAAGATGAAAAATGAAAGAGTTATACTACTTTTAAGATATCAGCCAAAAACACTACATTTTCAGATTTGAACTTCATCGGAAATGACCATTTTTCAGCCACTTTCGGCAAGATCCAACTTAAATTGTCAACAGAGAAAAGTTTATTGGATCAATTTGCTAAAACTTTATAGTTGAACACTTTTCTTGAAAATGTATTTTTGATCCTCTGTATTGCAAAACCAAATCAGAACTTTTGAAAAGCAAAACTGCATAAAAGAAATCTGAAATCAGCCCAAAGATGGCCATTGTCTGGCCACTTCGGGCAATATTCAGCCAAAACTGTCAACGGAGAAAAGTTTATTTGATCAATTTTATAAACCTTTGTAGTTGAATATGTTTCTTGAAAATGTATTTTTGATCCTCTGTTTTACAAAATTAAATCAGAGCTTCTTAAAAGCAAAACTGCAGAATTGAAATCTGAAATTTGCCCGGAGATGGTCATTTTCCAGACCTTTCCGGCTAGAGCCGGAAATTTGCATAACTAATTAAATTTTTCCTGATGTGTCCCCTACAACTTTGATGTGTATCACGTTTACTAGTTTTGCCATTCGGATAGTGTAATTGTAAATACAAATGTTTAGTTTCTATGTAGAATGCAAATGCGTGCTTTTGATACTTGATTCATGCTTAGCCTAGTGGGCGATGAAGGCGTTAGCCCAAGCCCATCCTTGGGGAACTTGTTTAGTCCTAGTAGCTCTCCCCTCTCTCATTTAGAAGATTTGTTAAGTCTTTTAGACGTGTTTAAACCATAGAATCCTTCCTTCATTGCAAATGGCGATGAAAGCGCTAGCCCAAGTCCATCATTAGGGTACTTGCTCAGTCCAAGTAGCACTCCCCTATTTTACTTAAAAGACTTGCCCAGTCTTAGATATGCTTACCTTAAGCCATTAGTTTTTCTTATCTCCCTCATTGCAAAGGCAATGAAAGATTCTTCTAGAGCCCTTTTAGGAGACAAGCTATATCTCATGAAGAAGAAAGTCAAACTCTTTGAGGAGACAAGCTATGTCTCGGTAGAAAAGTTACACCATAGGGAGACAGGCTTTGACTCATTAATGAGTCAACCCACAAGAGACTATCCAAGTCTCAAGTAGAGTGCCTCCTTTAGGTTAAGGACCGACTTGGTCTATTAGATATCTTACCCTATTTGTCATTTACAGGGGCGATGATAAGGATACTTGGAGCCCTCCATAGGAGACGTGCATTGTCTCATTAGTAATAGTGGTTTCTTCTTCTTCTAGAAAACATGTTTTGTCTAGTTAACACCCCCTCTTAGGGTTACCAGTTTCGGAGTCTGTCCATTAGCATAAGAGCCTGTCCTTAGTGTTAGGAGTCAGTCCGTCAGTTTCAGGAGTCTGTCCTATCATCATAGGGAGCTAGAATTTTATCTAACCTTTCATCAAGTTATGTGATTATGTCCAATCCTTGCAAGGCATAGGATTCTGTCCAACCCTTGCAGAGTCGAGATTCCATCCAAACCCCCCCCCCCCCCGCAAAGTATAGGATTCTGTCCAACCTTTGTGGGATATTAGGAGTCTGTCCTACCCTTGTGATGATAGAAGTCTGTTTTCTTGAGTTAAAAACAACAAAAACACTTGAAAGATATGAAAATTCAAAAAACATCTGAAAAACCAAAAATCTCAAAAGTCTTGAGTCATTAGGAGTAGTTAGGAAATTCTGTTCCGAACTACGTTGGCTTGATCCCTTTCCACAGGGTACGTAGGCAGCTTGGGATTCTTATCTCAAGTTCAGTCAAACCTTTCAAAATAAACATTTCAAACCTTCAAAAAATATAAAATTCTTCAAAACCTTTTCAAAAAGATCTTCCTCTAGAGTTAGGTGTCTGTCCTAGATATTTGGGGTGCCTTAGAGTTAAGAGTCTGTCCTAGATAAGTTGATGCTTTGTGTGTCTTGTCGTGTGAGTGTCCCTAGAGTTAGGAGGCCTCGAGTCGTGGTCGGTTAGATACTTTGTCGAGTCGATGGCTAGACCAGGATGCACTTAGTTAGCCCATTATTTTTCTTAGGACATACAGCCTAGTTACACATAGGATATAGGGCCCACCTGCATTATTTTAGGGCTAACTTACAGTAGTTAGGGCATATAGAGAGTCCTAAAATCTACAATTCACTTTAACTTAAGCAATCACACAAGAAGCTTTAAAAACTAGTCGAGTCTAGTTGATCGAGTCTAGGATAGCGGTCTTAGATGGTTAGGCATCATAGTTTAGAATAGGTCACCGAACTACGTTGACTATGATTCTTCCCGAGGCCGGGATACGTAGAGCAGCCGGGATGACCATCCTGTCCGAGTCAAATTTCATATTAGAGTCTAGGATTTGTCGTGTTGAGTCGTGTGTGGAGTCAAGTTGTGTTGTGTGGAGTCAAGTTGTGTTGTGTGTTTGTTGTATTTTCTTACTTTTCTGTACGGATCTTATACTTTTAGGTGTAGCATGCATGTGTTCGTCCACCAAAACTTAGACACCAATTAGGCATGACACTCATAACCTAGTTATACTTAGGAGACACTTCTTTCATTTATTTTGTGTGTTTATTACTCATCCCCGGGTCATGCATGTTTAGGTAGACTTCTTCTTGGAGATATATGTTCCCATTGCACATGATTTTCGCCCAAAACTCTTCAAAATCAATAAATAAATGGCATAAGAACCGGGTGCTTGCACTTGGGCGGATGAGGTGCTCTTCGGACCTTCCAAATTTGTAACCAGGCACGAACCTTTTTATCTCTGGTTATCCATTGCAACAGAGCATAGTATGGGTTCCAGGCCAACTTCCCTGGATGACGACTCTGAGTTATTTTAGGTACGTCTTGGTTCCGGGCTCGTCCCCGAATCAAGAGGTATCTCACATACATCGTCACTAATGCTGTGAGCGGCACTCTTTCAAGAGTTCCTTGGTAGAGCTCTCCTTCACGTGTGGAGATTTTAGAAGATCGACGGGAATCTCGTGTCCTTGCCACCTTCCTCCGGATCGGGGTCCACAATGAAGTGTGGGTATTAAGTAAGAGATGGTCATGGGATATGGTTAGTGGCTATGGATATAATATCATAGGTAGTGTAGCTATGGGTTAATGAGGGTATGGGTAATGGCTATGGAATATATGTTAATGGGGATATGGCTACGGGGTATGGAAATGGCAATATGTGAATAGGGGATGAGATCTGTTGGAGATAATGGGTTTGGGACCGGTTGAATCGGGTTGGGTCAGGTTGATCCGGGTTAGATTGGGTTGGATCGGGTTGAGTTGAGTTGGATTCGGATTGGGTTAGGCTTGGGTTGACTCGGGTTGAGTCGGTTGGGTTGAATTAGGCTTGGCTGAGTTGTGTTAGGGTCAGGTTAGGTGGGGTTAATGGTTAAGGTCAAGTGAGTCGGGTCTAAGTTAGGGGCAAACCCGAGACTAGCCAGGGTCTAACCAGGGGCTAACCAGAGGGAAGCAGGGTTCGAACCAGGGTTAACTGGGGTGCGAACCAGGGTTAACCGGGGTGCGAACCAGGGTACAACCAGGGTGTGAACTAGGTTTCAACCAGGGGCTAAGCAGGATGCAACCAGGGTGCAGACCAAGGTGTAACCAGGGTGCGAACCAGCAGGGAACCAGGGTGAAACCAGGGGCTAAGCAGGGTGCAACTAGGGTGCAATCAGGGTGCGAACCAGCAGGGAACCAGGGTGCAACCAGAGGCTAAGCACGGTGCAGCCCGAGTTGGGTTGGGGTGCGGGGTGAGGGGGGCAGCAGAGTGCAACCCGAGTTGGGTTGGGTCCGGCTTGAGTTAGGTCCGGGTTGGACCAGGTTGCGGGACTGATGTGAGGTCAGGTTAGGGGCTGCGGGTTCGAGTTGGGGATCCGGGCTGATTCGGGTCGGGTAGTATGCTGATTCGAGTTGGGGCTGAACCGGGTTGGGTTGGGGTGGGGCTTGGGTGCAGGTTAGGTTGGGGCACGGCTTGGTGCAGGTTAGGTTCGGGTTGGGGATGCGGGTTCTGGGTCCGGTTGGGTTGAGTTGAGTTGGGCGTGGCTGGATTGAGTTGGGTATGGGTTGGGTCATGAGAGTTTAGATGGTTGGGGCATGAGATGAGGCATATGGGAATAAATAGGGTCAACGGGTGTTGTGGTGGGGTATTAGATAGATGAGATATGTACGGGAGCATGGCTATGGGGAATGGGTCACATGCACATAGTGGATAGCTGTTAATATATAGGCCTTGTGGAGGGCTAGGATGTGGTTGAATTGGTTTGATTGGATGAAGGGAAACGTGCACAGCACATAATTGAGGATTTTGAGGATTGTATATTATGCATAACACCATGCACATGGGTTTGTATGAGCTTGTGTAGATGGATATACACATTGTGCAGATCGGATGTGTTCAACACATGCATATGGTCATGTTGAGGGAAGGGTTCAAAGAATACACATGGTGCATGTATTAGGATAAATGGGTTTAGGTATTAGAGTGATATGGTTGGGTCTTGGGTTTATGGCCCGTGGCCATGAAGGGTTCGGGTAGAAGAAAGAGATGCTTTCAATGAATTCGGAACATAAGGTAGGCCAAAGAGTCAAAATACAAAAAATGCAGTTCAAGTCTTTAAACTAAGCTTGGGAAATTCCAAATTAGATCTAGTTTTCAGAATTTAACTTGTCTTTCCAAATTTGGAGTTTTTTCCGAAAACAAGGACTTTCGAATTTTGATTCTTAAATTGGCAACTTTCCATTATCGGCTTAGAGATTTTCTATCTTTGAGGATTCGAGTTTGGGAACTTGCCAAGAATATGGAAATTTCCAAATTCGAAACTTCAGAGAAGAAGTGGCATGATTTTTCTATTTTAGAATAAAAGAAAATCCCAAGTTGGCCTACATTTTCTAGAGTTTGATGTCACTCCCCCTTGAGTTTTGAATTCCCTTGGTGAAGTCCTTTCAATACAATGATTCCTTTGATGATAATCCCCAAGATGATTCCTAATTGATGCACGAATTAAGCCGACAAGATGTTTTAGCCGAATTGAGAGAGAGAGAGAGGGGGGGCAAAAGAGTGGGGTTAGAAAGAGAGGTATGGACGAATTTGACAGAGGGAGAGGGCTAAAAAATTCTCTATCTGAATGAGAGGGGGGAGGGGGGTTTTTATAAGTGAGGGAGGAGCCGAGTTGCCATCTTTGGGTCCTAGAGGTGTAGGGTGGAGATTGAGTGATGGAGAAAGAAAGGGGAAAGAATGGCCAAGATCGAATTTTTCTAGAATATTCTCCCTCTTCTTTGGCATCTTCCATTTTAGCGATGGCCATGTTCAAAATGGCAGGCACTTATGCGGCCAGGATCAAGCACTAAAGATTTAGGAACAATTCAAGGTCCAGGATGACACCAATTGTCCTTGGAATCTTTGTGGATTTGGCAGCAAATTTCAAGACAAGGGAAACGTCCAAATTGGTTGCCTTTGTTGAGAATGGCAACAGCTTGGATGGTTTAGATTGCCTATAATCTCGAGGAGATCAAAAGAATGGACGAGATGAGATCTCCACATATCCTGGAATCTTCATAAAAGATTTTTCAAATATTTAGCATACAAAAATCGCCCACCCCATGTATTTACACATTTTTCCAAGTGGGAAAAACATGTGGAAGAGGAGAGAGAAAGTGAGGGGAAAGAGCAACCTTGCGGAAACACGAAAACGCCGTTTCCGGGAGATTTTGGCATTCGATTTCTATAATTATTTCGCCGTTGGAATCGTTGATTTTTCCTCTTTCATTTAAGCCCAATATTGCCATAGAAATACTGATTTTGAAATTTTCGACCAGTGAGGGCCCCCGATCTCCGCCTGTAGATCGTTTTTCAAAAGATCGAGCAAGTCGGCCATCCAAACGAACCAACCGATTCGATCAACTTTGGGTCAACGGTTAAAACCATTAAACCATGATATTGAAAATAATTGAGACATTAAAAAGTTCTGTCATCAATGATTTAATGGGACAATTTCGATGGATCTCGCTTATCCCGCCTTGATCCGTGATTTTTCACTGAGTTTTTGCTCACTTAAGTGACCCAATGTTTAATCAGAACTTGAAATTAACCTTAATTGATATTATTTTGAGTAAATGATTGCAAATCCTTAGTAAAGAAAGATGCCCAGGTCAAAATTTGCCCCCGATCTGACGATTTACAGAAATCGGGTCACGGAATGGAATCTGGGCCTGGGCTGTAAAGTGACCCTAGGTTATTTTATTCTGATTGATGGTCCGTAAAGTCAAATCGAGGTATTAATGACCTAATATATAAATTGCATGATAGAGGGGCTCTTCTCATGGATTCTAGGGAATGTGAGGATGCTTATTTTACTGGTGAAACTTCACGGATCAATACATTAGGCTATTGTTTGTTAAAGTGTAGCAAAATGAGGGTTTCTACAAAAGCCAATAACTTCTGCCTCTTGTCTCTTGTCGAGCACGGTATACATGTATTTTTCAGATGCCTTATAAGCTACTGGTGCCACTGTTGGTTGAGCATGCTAAGAATTTTTTACAATAATTACACATAACCTTCGGATTCAATCCTACACTTGTTTTGTCCTTTGTAAAATGTTTCCACACATACGATGTGACCGAAGATGCTCTTTGCTTAGATGTATTCGTTGTGAAACCTCCAGCAGTGCTAATAGTATTAGCAGCATTATCAGAAGAATTTAATTCCTATATGATACAAAAGTAATTATTTGATAACAAACAAAAGGGTTAAACGATTAAGTGGACGCTACATAATTGAGAATGAGATAGATGCATAGCTATAATAAGTAAAAAAGTAAATCTTACATCAATATCATTGTCAATTTCCTCCATCTCCATTTAAAATTGATGTAACCTCTGGATGCTCTACACAAAGATAGTGAGATACACAGCTATGGCCTGCATAAAAAGAACAGATATTTAAAGAAAAAATGAGTACATGAAGGAGATTGTGAGATACATAGTTACTGTCATTCAATATAAGACCAAAGAGACAACAACTAAATCCTACAAGGAAGGATCTGAACCGAGAGAGGGTTTTTGACTTTTTGGCATTAACCCCATCCATCATGTTGACATTAACCCCATCATGTCACCATTTATACATGAAATTTCACTGTGAAATCTAAAGTTCAGAACCCCATCATGCTGACATTAATAGGTGATAGAGAGGGGTTTTGGCAGTTTTTGACAAAAAAAAAAATTTGAACCATAAGAGATGATTTTTGGAATTAACCCTATCATGTTGAAATTAACCCCATCAAGTTACAATTTATACGTGAAATTTCACCAGCTAATCTGTTCCCCATCATGTTGACATTAACCACTAATAGAGAGGGTTTTTGGAATATTTTTACAAATCAATGTTGCAGAGAAGAGAGAGGGTTGAAGACCCCCTTCTAACACAAATTCTCACTGCAATAATTTCTAAAATCCCCTTCTAGAAACCAATTATATTTACACAATAATTTCTAAAATCCCCTACAAAGCATTCTAGTTCTCAAAATCAATTTTGGATTCGCAGTCGGTTCTCAAAATCTAAAGAAACAGTGCATTGTTGCTAACCCACAACAAACCTGTAAAGGATAATCTTAACTTCTCCTCCAAATTGAAGAAACCCTGATTAGGTTCAGGTTCTTGCCAAAAACTTTGGCTGAAAAAAAAACCAGGAAACCCCCTTCTCGCTTCTACTCCGAGTGAGAGAGAGAGAGAGAGAGAGAGAGAGAGAGAGAGAGAGAGAGAGAGAGACACCTTGGTTTAGATTCTATAGACCGAGTCCAGCCGAGGAAGTGAGGACGGGATACGAAGGCTGAGGCGGAAGTCAGAGATAGAGGGGCTAGGGTTACGATTGATTTCTCCTTTTACGTTGGTGAGAATTACCCGTATCGATTTCAATCGTTTTATAACTTATAGGTTATAAGAATAATTTTATAATATTAAAAAAGGAAAAAATGTGGGTTCTCTGGTCGGGCCAGGTTTTCCACCTTTAAAACCGGCCCGACCTGAGAATCACTCGGGCTTTGGAAAATTATACCCGACCCATGCTTTTTTCGGGCTGGGTTGATGAGGGCCGGGTAAAACTCGACCCAAGTTGCAACCCTAACCTTAGGGTGTCCATTTGTGGGGCCGAAAATGGACAGATTTGTGGACAAACAGTATCTGTCCATTTTTTCCCACAAATGGACACCCATTGGTGATCCAATGGAGCTGATTTTTGGTAGGCCCCCCATCCATGATGGGGCCTTCCAAATGAATGGTTAGGATCAGCCCCCAATGGCCCCACCTCCCTTTTTCTATGCTCGAGCGTAGACAAGCCTATCTGCGCTCGAGCGCAAGAACCCTTCTCTCTCTCTCTCTCTCTCTCTATATATATATATATATATATAATGAGGAAAGTGTCTCTAGTCTCTCCCCTAGATAAGCTTATCTACTCCTCCCTTTAAAAAAACACAGTGGGCCCACGCTGTTTGGATGATCCAAAGCATTCATTTGATAGGTCCTAACATAGATAGGGTGTGTCCAAAAAATCAGCACCAAAGGGTCATCCTAGAACTTCATTTTGTTGGGCACACCGTGTCCAAAATGGACGCATATAAACGTGGACGTTTATATGTGTCCATTCTGGGTACCACAAGGCACCACAAAATGAAGTTCTAGGATGACCCTTTGGTGCTGATTTTTTGGGCACACCCTATCTATGTTAGGACCTATCAAATGAATGCTTTGGATCATCCAAACAGCGTGGGCCCACTGTGTTTTTTTAAAGGGAGGAGTAGATAAGCTTATCTAGGGGAGAGACTAGAGACACTTTCCTCATATATATATATATATATATATATATATATATATATATATATATATCGGCAAGAGACAGTTTTCTCGTAGTGTGGGAGGCTTTTTGTGTGGCGGCTACAAAGAGGAGGCAAAAGAGGGAGAGAGAGAGAGAGAGAAAGAGAGTGTGAGAGTTATCTCGACTTTTCTCTCAGGTTTATCCCTTTATGTTTTCTCACGGTTCTCTTGTGTAAGGTCTTGGTTGAGACTACAAGGAAAGAGTTTTAGTTTACGGGTTAATTCTATTGTAATCCTTGTATATTGTTTTGTCATAGTGAAAGATCGTGTTGTCAGTCGTGGCGGTAAGCATATTGGCCGAAGCACATAAAATTTGGTGTTCATCTTGTGCATGTGCTTATTTTTATTTTTTCGTTTATTTATGCATGATTAGATTGGATTTTCCCAACAGATTTTCTCAATAGAGACTCCCTCGTGTCATGGCTCTTTCCAACAAGCAAACGAATGGTTTGCAAATTTCCATGTAGGGTAGTTGTCTTCCATGGAGGGATATATCAGGGTTAAGAGAGAGAGAGAGAGAGAGAGAGAGACTTTTCACCTAAATCCGCTCGATAGAGACAAAAAATCCAAAGCTGTGTTTTTGCTACCATGTTAGTCGACATAAGTTAGACACAAAATAATTATCATTATATTCCAAGAAGGCAAAGATCATCGTCTTCAACCCGCTGAAGAAGCACACTGTCTCCTTTGATTAAAACCCTTGGATCCACAGGGAAATAAAATAAAAACCTTGAATCCACAAGGAAACAAGTAAATAAGTTTTTGAATGAAAGATTATCTGTACATACTCCACATGACTTATATTCATAGGTATCAATTACTCTACTGAAACTATCTCTATTCCAACTAGTATGAGGATAACTAGAATACTAATTTAAGTAAATTAAATATTCCGAAAGCAATAACATCACCGTGCCAATTGAACACGATTTCAACCGCTTTTGTCAGAAAAAACCTGATTTTACCCATTTTTACTTTTTTTTTCTCTCTTCATGTCTACTGAGAACTAGATAGTAGAAAGAGGAGATTTTATATGATGTCCGGGCGTGAAGATCAATATTTTTTCCAAAAGTACAGTGGGGCCAGAGGGTTAGGATCATGCGATTATTTTATGGTGCCGGACCGCAAGTTCCAAGCGGACGGTACCGGCCTTGATATTTGATCCAACAGCAGTTCACTTTTTAAGTTGTTGCTGTTGGATCAAACATTAAGGGTAGTGATGATGCCGAAATTTGCTTAATACGATCTAGCAGTGATAGAGTCGATCCCGTAAGCAACTTGTACTCACAGAAAGGATGTTAATAGATCTGGAATTATGGTTCTGGATGATATTTCAATATTTAACCTAGAAATCTGTATCACATGAAAATTGAAAGGAAGGAGATGAAGTTCAGAAGTCTTACCAACGAGGGTGAATGGGAAAGGATGTGACTGAACTTGGTCTTCCCAAGTTGCCTACGTACCTCTTTGTTGATGATCAAGTCACACGTAGTTCCATTATGAGTGCAAGGGTCCTTTTTTTATAGAAAAAATAGTCTGCAATGATTAGAATCTTACTGTTTTAGGAGTCTTACCTAATTGGTCGACTTCCCCGGGAGATAAGTTTATATCTATTTTTAATAGATATCTTATTTCCCTAACCGAACAAGTTATTTTTTAATAGAATTCCATTAGTTGGAAAGCCACCGCCTTAGAGCGCATTACCTCTTTGAGGGACGGTTTCCTAACTAGAGACGTTGCTATTTATAAGGAGATGATAAAATCCCGTGATCATTCCTTCTAAAACCAACAAGTTGGTTTCTAATTATTCGGAAGTGCCACATGTCGTTTATCAATGGTTAGTGCATATTTTACCCCCAACATATTGCCCCCTACTTCCTTGAGCCATCTTTGGGTCGAGGAAGTAGTTTAGAGACTTGTTTAGGATTTATTCGGTACCGATGATCCTATGGGCTATTTTCCGTGGTAAACGTTCCGACCTTAGCAATACTCAGTTGGTTTCATGAAGCCAAGATTCCCAAATGTGGGCCATTTAATTTCCTCATTCCTTGTTGCATATAATGGAGAACTGTCGAATCATCTTCGATAGTCGAAATGATGGCTCTATTCATAATGACGTGATGGGAAGGGACTCCCTCATAATGGTCGTCACTTGTGGGGTAAATGGAGTTTTGCCACATGGCAAGGAGGCGGGAAAAACCCAAAGGACGCTTAATTGCCTTTTCGCCTCCTTCCAAACTCTATTTATAGGGGTTTTTCCTTTAGATTTTATTTGCAAAATCCTTTTGACAGTGATTTGTTTCTCTTTTCTTTCTTACTTTCATCTCCTTCTACCTTCTTCAGCAAACTCCATGGCCCAAGACTTAGATCTCTCAACCCCAGGGCTATTCGAGGCCCAGATAGTAGACGTTGATGCCATGCCAGAAGCAGAGGGTGTCCTTCGCCTCCACTGGAGCCGCAAGTGGAACCGGTGGCGAAAAGAACAAAAAAAGCCTCCTTGGGAAAGGAGAAAATGAAAGAAGAAGTAATTGAAGAAGTCAGCATGCCCCCCCGCTCTCCCTCCGTCGGCGCCCAAAAAGAGGCCTGAGAAGATTGCTCCTCTCTCTCTCCCACTCCATCAAATGAAGCTTGCAGGATGTACAACTTGAAGGGGCTCTGGCTATTCGCCCGCAACTATCGACGCTCAGCGAGGCGTGCCAAGGATCGGAGCCTGGAGTTCGCTGCCCAATTTGTTAAACTGGCGGAGGAGCTATGTGATCTGGAGATGAAGACGGTTCTCTTGGAAGAAGAGAATGTGACCTTATGTGCTCACCTTGCGAGTCTGTCCGGGGGTGTGGTCCCTCAGAAGTTTCTCCCAAGGTGAACCTTACCGAGTGACTTCCCTCGATTCCCTCGGATCCTGACCTCGCTATCGGGGATGCAAATCATTGTTCTTTTCCCTTTCCTTAGAGTCCGGGGGCAGCTTCTTTTTGGCGGTGGTGCGGGAGTTCGAGCGTCTTCACCAATATTTTGCTGGTCATAGTCTCTTTTTGTTTTGTCTTTTTGTTTTTATGATTTTGGCCTCAAAGCCCTCCACATGTAATCATTTTAATAGATCAATAGAAGCCTCACTTTACTTGTATCCACTACTTATGAAGTTTCTATTTTATTCTGCAACCTGCCCGCACTAGTTAGGATGCTTATTTGCTGAGTCACGGGTTTACTCGATTTATCACACCTTGACCCTGTTACTCGCATGTTGGCTAGTTGGTAGGAATATGGGAAGACGCATGGATCGATACTCATCTGAGGGTGGTTCGTCACCGATGCGCCAAACACACTCGGAGATAACCGTCTTTATTTCTTCGTCCTTAATAGGACCCGATCTGTAGGAGTGTAAAGTCGGTATCGAGTCACGTACGCCCCCTTTTTTTGCTGTTGTTGCCTTGGGAAACGGCGCTTTTACTCATAATTGTAACCACCATCTTTTTCGGCGCAATGATGGGAGATGTGAAGCGTCATCGCCTAGGGACGCGACACGTGTCTTCTTTTAAATGGTAACTTCGGCTTTTCCCGCCTAGTGACTTTAACTTCTCCATAAGTAATTTCCCCTTTTTACTTTTTACTGAGAGCCTTTTTTTATCTGTCGATTTCGCTTCAAGGGTGGCGCTAAAGGCTAATAGGATTTTTCTTGCTTTGGAAGGTTTATCTGATACCATCATCCATTCAAGAATCAGTAAGTACTTCCTCTTACTTTTTCATTTCTGTTCTTAGACATGTCTGAAGCTACCAACTCGCAAAACCCTTCTGGGAGTGTGGGCCGTATGGAGAACTCAAAATCTCTTCCTAGGACCCATTTCACAGAAGAGGTTAGAGATGAGGATAGTGCCTATGAATCTCTCCCAGTTGCTAGCATTTCTGAGAAGAAACGTCCGAACAAGAAGGAGAGACCACCCAGGAAGTCCAAGAAGGCTAAAATAGACTCAGAAGTAACCATTAGTGTCACTCACCCTGGCAGCATCCCCCCTCATATGATGACGAGGGAGACTCTCGACGAGCAGGCCACGGCTCTCACACAGGAGTCGGCGGACTTTTTTGTCGCCATGGGTGAAACAGGGGAACCCATTAGGCCTAAGGTAGTTACCACACAGATTTGTACCCTTATTCCCAAGGATCTCTTCGACCTTAGGAGGGAGTACCAAATTCCGAATGATTATTTTATTTGTCTACCGAGTCCCGAAGAGCGAGCCCGTGTAAGTACACGGGAAGGTGAGACGGCCTTCTATGTTGAGGCTTTTAGGGGCGGGCTCCGATTCCTGATGGTGGGCCTTCTTGCCTTATTACTGGAGTTCTATGGAGTTGCACCCTCTCAGCTATTTCCAAATAGTTGGAGAAATATGTTGGCCTACTTGGCCAAGAGTAAGATCTTAAATGCGGGGGTGTCTGTGAACATTTTTCGTAGTTGTTTTAAACTAATGGATGACGGAGGTTGGCTAAATCTTACGCATCGTCAGAGAATCATGGTCGGTGCAAAGACCCCTTCTTCAATCAAAAGATGGAAGAATGATTTCTTTTTCGTAAAATCACCGGCTTCTGCTGGATGGAAGTTTCCCTTTGATTGGAGGAAGCCCTGTGCCGATAGAATGGATGTTCTGCCGACCTTGGGAGAGATGGGGGACCACATTTTCAAAGTTATTTCATCGGTGTTCAAAATAGACACCCGGGAGTTCAAGACCGAAGGAAAGCTCATAGAGTACGGTTTGCTCCAAAGGATGCCCCCCAGCGAGGAGGTTGATGAGGAAGCCGAGGCCATTTCCAGAGGTAATTCCTGTTTTCTTGCATTTGTTTGATCGGTTGTAACTATATAACAGGAGGTCATTAATCTTTTTATTCCTTCATGCAGGAATGTCTTCCGGACAGGTTGGGGACTCTGAAGGTACCGAGGCTCCTACGAAAACCGGGGTTCCTGAAAAAAGTAAAGTTCCCGAGAAAGATAAAGCTCCTAAGAAGCCCGAGGTACCCTCACAACCGACTCCAGTTATATCGGTAGCGGCTTTGGGAAGGGCACGGAGAGCCAAATATGGGGGGGAACCAATCTGATATTTCCCCACCCTTAAAGACTTTTTTTGGGAAGTCAAGAGAACCTTCTGGGGGTGAGAGGTCTGACCCTGGGAAGAAGCTCAAGGAGACCACCCCCGAGACACCGACTGGTGGAGCCTCTAGCGACCTTCCTCATGTCTTCACTGTTGATGGGAGTAAGCAAACACAACTTCTCTTTCACCGTGTTGAGATATTAGAAGAGGATGCACGGATCCAAGGTGACCCCTTTAGTCCTTCATAGAGGGTCGGGGACAAGGACTCGGCTATCCATAATCAACGGTTAGGGGTGGAAATGTGTTTGGCCAGCCTTCTTCCTCGAGATAGGGAGGAACTGAGATAGTTGAGTTATGGAGCCTTGAATCGTTCCCTGCTTCATGCGCAAAAGACGGTATGTCGGTATTGGATCTTTTCCTCCCTTTTCCTTCTCGGGCTATATAGACTTACATCCTCGTGTCTTTTTGTCAGGCCAGTGATCTCGGCGCTAGGCTTCCAACCGTATCATGGACACTCTAGTTGATAACCTAAAGCTTAAGGATGTGATTAACACTCTGGAGGGAAAGAACAGTTCTTTAAAAGATAAGGTTGCAGAGCTAGAGAAGAAGGAGAAAGCCGACAAAGAGGTCATTAGTACTCTTCGCCGGGATCTCGAAGGGGCTAAAAAGAAACTTGAAGAGTCGAAGGAGGCTCTCAATGATTTGGTCCAGGATCGGGCAGTAGTCAAGGCACAAGGCGTGGCCAAGTTCAAAGAAAGTGAAGAATATGGCTTTGAGTTGGCCTTCCACGCTCTCAATTTTGAAGTGAAGGGGTTCGCCGAGTGTAGGAGGCAAGTCCTGGAAATTATACCGGATTTCCCCGTCGACCGCTTTACCGCCCCTTCCTCTGGTGGTGTTGACATCGATCCTCCGCTCGTGACTGATCCAGATTCTTAGGTCCTCCTTTTCATCAATTTTATAAGTTCTTTTTGGATGCACTTGAAGTGCAAAAAACTTATTTGTTTTGTTGGTCTGTAATATTTGCCTTCATGATGTGGCGTATACTTGGTAGAGCCGTGCCTTAATCGGCACCGTTAGACTGGCAATTATAAGTACCTCTTTCTTTATGTAAATAGTATTCACGAGTTCTATTCCTCACCTCTATGGGGGGGGGGGGGAATGTGATTCGTGCTTTTTAATTTTATGAACCTTTTGCCTTTCCTTTGTGAGGGGCAGGGTTTTCTTTTATATTACGCTGGTTATTTCCTCTCTCATTCTTATTTAAAAATAAAAAGGGGGAACCCAAGTAAAAGGATGGGTCGGATGTTTGGTCGTGTTCCCTTTATGAGGAATGGCTCGAATGTTCGGTCCTGTTCCCTCTGTGAGGAATGGGTCGGACGTTCGGTAATGTTCCCTTTTTCCTCATATTAATTAGGGATACGCTCTATCGTTCCTTTGTAAAGGCAATAATTTAGGGGTATTCCCTTTGTGCTTTGCACGTCGGTCGTCTTTCTTCGATTGATCAATTCGAAGTCGACTGACCCGCCCTTCCTTATAAGGAGGGAACTCATTATCCAATGATTTTTTTGGTGGTATCCGGGATGATCAACCTCGGTCGCGCTCCTACATCATCTGGTTGATCGGTAGATCAGGGCATCGGATCCTCCTGTCTTGGGTCGGATGAGTGCCTCCCCCTACTCGACCGGCTTCTTTCCTCGGTTGGTGGGTGTTAACCTTATGAGGTTAACCATATAATTTATATTTTTAATTTCTTAAACATAGGAATATATGAGCTTTGTCTCTACCCATTTTAAGGTTTGGACAAGCGTTTTACCTTGTTCAATCAGTTTGCCTACACGATTGGTGGGGACTAAAATTATTCGTTTTTTCAAGCATGTATAGAAACATATTTCACACATAGAAACATAATAGGAACACTTTTGAAACAAACTTTAAACTTTATTTCATTAAGCTAAATTCCTTATTACATCCTTTCAAAAGAATTGTCTCTACTTATTCCTGCATTTGAAAAAGAAAAATGAAACAAAAATAACAAATGCAAACAAAGAACAACTAGCTAGACTTACTCATAGAATTTTCTTAAGTTCCGCATATGCTATGTCCCGGGGATCAGTGTTCCATCTAGATTCTCTATTTTGTAGGCCCCTGGGCGTAGAATCCTTATAACTCTGAAAGGCCCTTCCCATGAGAGGGCGAGTTTTTCGGCATTCCTTGGGTCTGAGACCTCTGCCCGACGGAGTACCAGATCTCCTTCCTTGAGAGCTCTTTCTTTCATCCAATGGTTGTAGTACCGAGCGACCCTTTGCTGGTATGCGGCAACCCTGATCCGAGCTTTCTCCCTGGTCTCTTCTACGAGGTCCAAACTGCTTCTCATGAGTTCATCATTCAGTCGTTCATTGTAGCCTTCGACCCTTAGAGAGGGGATGGCTATCTCAACTGGAATGATTGCCTCGACACTGAACACTAAATTAAAGGGAGACTCACCCGTCGTGGTGGGTGGAGTTGTTTGGTAGGCCCATGGGACATTCGGTAATTCCGATGCCCAAGTATTTTTGGCATTTGACTCTCTTTTTAAAACTTTGGAGGAGAATCTGATTGGTGACCTCAACTTGTCCGTTCGCCTGGGGTCCCACCGAGGTGAACCTCTGTTCGATCCTGAGCCTTTCGTAGAAATCCCTGAATTGTTCGCTAGCGAATTGGGGCCCATTGTCAGTAAACAACACCATTGGTATCCCATAGCTGCATACGATGTCGTGGTAGAAAAAAGGATTTTTTTGCCTTAGAGGTGGCCTTTTTTACCGCCTTGGCTTCTACCCATTTGGTGAAATAGTCTATCGGGACATATAACATCGTATGTCCGCCGACTGATGGTGGAAAGGGGCCGAGGAGCCCAATAGATCCATTCCCTACATCGCAAAGGGGATTGGGCTAAAGATATGAGAGTATTGGATTGCTGGCTGGCATGGTACTTACGAAAATGTTTGGCACTGTTCACACTTCTTGTCTTCCAATATGGTCGGCCAAAAGAATCCTCGGCGAAGGATCTTGTGAGCTAGTACCTTGGCCCCCGAGTGATCCCGGCATATGCCTTCGTGTACTTCAGCCATTGCTTGGTTGGCATCTGTAGGTCGAAGACACTTTAGTAGTGGCCAAGAGAATGATTGCTTATAGAGTACTTCGCCTTTTAGGACGTAAAGGGCAGATTTGGCAGTAATTCTCCGTGCTTCCTTTTGGTCCTCAGGCAAGGTACCGTCTTTAAGATATTGCACTATGGGATCCATCCAGCTAGGTTCGTGATCAATATGCGTAACTTCTTCCCTCTCGATACTGGGGCGAGAGAGGACCTCAATATATGCGTTTCCCCAGCTAGTGGTTTCGGGGGAGGCCATTCTGGATAGAGCATCGGCTCTTGCATTAAGGGTTCTCGAAATTTGTACAATTTCGAATTCTTTGAAAAGGGAGACTTTCTCTCTTACCTTCTCCAAATATTTGAGCATTCTTCGGTCCTTTGCTTCGTAAAGTCCATTAATGTGCCCGACGATGAGTTGAGAGTCACTATGGGCTTTCAATCTGTCGGCTTCCAGCTCGAGCGCCAGCGATAGTCTGGCAAGAAGTGCTTTGTACTCTGCTTCATTGTTGGAAGCATCGAAGTCGAGTTTCAAAGCATATTCTATTAGAAATTTGTCAGGTTCGGCCAAGACTAGTCCTGCCCCGCTTCTGCCTGCATTAGTTGATCCGTCGACAAACAACATCCATGGATATTGTTTTTCCTGTTGTTCCTCTTTTATCTCCTCCTTCTCCCCAAGTCTTCGGTCGGAGCCGTGCATTCAACAACAAAGTCAGCAAGTACTTGCGACTTAATTGCGGGGTGAGGTCGTACTTGTATGTCAAATTCGCCTAGTTCTACCGCCCAGTTGATTAATCGTCCCAAAGTATCAGGCTTCTGAAGGATTTTGCACAATGGTTGGTCGGTGAGAACAACTATTGTGTGGGCTTGAAAGTATGGGCGTAATTTTCTGGCGGCAACGACCACCGTAAATGCAAACTTCTCGATGTTCTGATATCTTGTTTCAGCATCGTGTAGTACTCGGCTGACGTAATATATCGGGTGCTCCGTCTGTTGCTCTTGCTTGACAAGTACGTCACTAATAGCTAAGGGGCTTACCACTAGATAGAGGTATAACTCTTCATTCGGTAACGGTTTCATCAGTACCGGAGGAGATTGAAGATATTACTTAAGTCTTTCGAATGCTTCTTGGCATTCACTCATCCACTGGAAATCTTTCATGTTTCTTAGTATCTTGAAGAAAGGGAGACATTTCTCGGCGGATTTGGACATGAATCGGCTCAGAGCCGCTATCCTTCCAGCGAGTCGTTGTACCTTGTTCACAGTCTTTGGAGGTGTCATATCGAGGATGGCTTGTATCTTCTCAGGATTAGCCTCTATACCTCGTTGACTTACCATGAATCCGAGGAACTTGCCGGAGGTTACCCCAAAGGCACATTTTGAGGGGTTGAGCTTCTTCTGATATTTCTCTAATACCGTGAAAGCTTCCTGAATGTCAGTAACATGGTTGGTAATTTTTAAGCTTTTAACAAGCATGTCATCTACGTATAGCCCCATGTTCCTACCGATTTGTGAGGCGAAAATATTATTCACCAACCGTTGATACTTGGCTCCAGCATTATTAAGGCCAAAGGGCATGACCTTATAACAAAATAGTCCTTGTTCTGTGACAAAGGGCGTTTTGGGGATATCGGGGGAGTACATGCGTATCTGGTTATATCCAGAGAAAGCATCCATGAAGTTGAGTATCTCATGGCCGGATGTAGCATCTATCAACATATCGATTCGGGGAAGGGGGTAGTGGTCTTTTGGACAGGCTTTATTTAGGTCAGTAAAGTCCACACATATCCGCCACTTCCCGCTCGCTTTTTTGACCATTACTACATTGGCGAGCCATTCTGGGTAATATATTTTTTGGATGAACCCGGCTTGTAGGAGTTTATCGACTTCCTCTTTTATGGCTTTTTGTCGCTCAGGGGCAAAATTCTGTTTCTTTTGTTTAACGGGTCTATGAGAGGGGTCGACACTTAGCCGATGGACGACAACGTCCGTCAGGATACCTGGCATATCTAAAGCAAACCATGCAAAAACATCCACATTAGCTTTCAAAAAATTGACCAGGTTGGTGCGGGTCTTACCAGTGAGGAGTGAGCCGATCTGGACCGTGTGTTCATCATCCTCCCCAAATAATGGCACTTGAGTTAGTTCTTCTACTGGTTCTCCACGTGTCAGATGATTGTCTGAGCGTGGATCGGTACCGGCTATTTGGAGGGATTCCTTGGCCTTTTTCACTACCTTAGCGTAATCAGCGTAGCAATTTCTGGCTCTTTCTTGGTCCCCTTTTACCTCTCCGACTCCTGCTTTCGTCGGAAATTTGATTTTGAGGTGGGGTGTAGAGACAATCGCTTCAAGCTTATTCAGAGCTGGACGCCCTATGATAGCATTATAGGTGGAGGGGACTTTGACCACCAAGAAAGTTTGCATAATAGTTTTCTGGCAGAGTTAGGTACCGAACGTTACAAGGAGGTCTATCCTGCCCTCGATATGGATCGATCCGCCAGAAAATCCATAAATCGACCATTCAACTAATGCAAGTTTGTCCATCCCAAGGTGCATCTCCTTAAAAGCATCGTAATGTAAAATATTGCAGAGCTACCGGTGTTTATCAGCACTTTACTTACGTTAAAATTGGCGATAATGAGGCGAATGATGACCGCATCATCATGGGGGAGGTGAACTTTGTCGTAGTCTTTTTCAGAAAAGACTATATGTTCCTCATTTTCGATCGATCCCGACCGTAACTTCTTTGTTGGGGCTTCTACCGCATGTATTTGGGCAGCATAAGCCTTTTGCCCGAAAATCGTTGGTCCTCCCGAGGCTAAACCTCTAGTGATTGCATCGATGCTCCCTGCAATCCTGAGTTGGGCATCGATCCTTACGTCCAGGGATTGTCGAACTTCGGAGACATGTCTGGTTTGGTCAGCTCCGATGGTCGATGGGATCGGATTAGAAGGGCCGAGTGTCTTTTGAACCTCTAATTTCTGGGAAGGTCCGATATTCCTCGGGTTCAACAAGTAAATATCAACGCGCCCAACCTCTACCAACGTTTTAATCTCATTTTTTAGATTATAGCACTCATCTGTTGTATGGCCATGGTCGCCGTGATAATGGCAATATTTGCTAGTGTTACGTTTCCAACCAGTGCCTTTCATCTATTTTGGCCATTGGAGAGCTTCCTTTCCTCGGATTTCGTAAAGGATGTTCGTGATAGATGTGTTCAGAGGAGTGTAATTATACCTTTCAAACTGTTGCGAAGGAAGTCAGTTGTTAGATTGCGACTGTTGATTGTCGGATCGAGGGGGTTTAGCCTGGCCATTATTGGACTGAGTCTCTTCTTTGCGCTTTTCCGGAGCTTTGGCAAGTTCTAACTCTCTTTCCACGGCGAAATATTTTTCGTTGTTGACATATTTGTCTGCCACCGCCATTAGCTCTTGGAGATCTCGGGGGGATCGATATTCAGGGTTACCTTGAAGTCCCTGTCATGGATAGTGGATTTCATAGCTGCTCTAACCATCTCTGATTAGGGTCTTTGATTTGGGATAACTCAGCCCTGAAAGTGCGTCGGCGGGTATCTTCTGTGGTCGGCTGTCAGAAAAATACGTAACAAACTCCCGACCCAGTTCACGGAACAAGGATATGGAATTGGGTTTTAGGCGGCCGTACCAGCTGTTCGTCCCTCTCTTCAAGTACGAGGAAAATGCACGGCACATAACCACGTCGTTAGCGCCATTAAATTCCATTGCTCTCTGATACGCTTGTAGATACTCCAATGGATCCGACATTTCGTCGTAAAGGTCCAGTCTTGGTAGGTTGAAATTTGGTATCAGCTGGGCCTGTGTTATCGCCTCTATGAACGATGATTGTATTTTGTTTTCCCATTCAGTCAGGAGGTCCGGTTCGTAAGGTTTCTTAACATGACGCTGCATCTCCTTGACTTGTCACTGGAGTTCAGCGAAGAGTCCCGAGTCATGGGTATTAACTCCGTCTCTCAAATTTTGCTGCGGGTTATGTTGCCCTTGATTTGGATTTCCCGCACTGTTAGCCCTTCAGGGGACGTTGTTGTTCTGGGCTGGAATAGGCCTAAAGGTCAATTCCGGTGCCCGTCGGTCGTTCGCTTCCCCGTCCCCATGATTCGACCTGGGGCTAGTGATTGAAGCCGAAGGTCGATGATTTACCAGCCTTCTGCTGCGAGGGTTTCTACCTTAAGGCGATTCATCTTGTTCTTCTTCTAAGGTGGATTCCTCACCTCCGCAATCAATGGGGGATCACTGACGTTTTGAACCATCGGTGGAGGAGGTGGTAAACGTCTTAATATTTCCTAAAGAGTAAGAGAAACATTCCCAACTTGTGTTGCCAGTTGGTTGAACATAGTCATAGTGACTGGAGTTGTATCTTTGTTGGTAGGCGCTTCCTCCGGAATAGGATTTTTGGGGATTGTGGCGTGTGCTTGACTCCGGTCATTACTCTTTCGCCTTGTGGATTGGTGGTTACAGATTTCGAGGCTTTTGATCTCTCATTTGTCATGGTGGTCCCACGGATGGCGCCAATCTGATGATGTCAAAATTCGCTTAATACGATCTAGCAGTGATAGAGTCGATCCTGTAAGCAACTTGCACTCACAGAAAGGATGTTAATAGACCCTGAATTATGGTTCCGGATGATATTTCAATATTTAAGCTAGAAATCGGTATCATAGGAAAATTGAAAGGAAGGAGATGAAGTTCAGGAGTCTTACCAATGAGGGTGAATGGGAGACGATGTGACTGAACTTGGTCTTCCCAAGTTGCCTATGTACCTCTTTGTTGAGGATCAAGTCACACGTAGTTCCATTATGAGTGCAAGGGTCCCTTTTTATAGAGAAAAGAGTCCGCAATGATTAGAATCTTATTGTTTTAGGAGTCTTGCCTAATTGGTCGACTTCCCTGGGAGATAAGTTTATATCTATTTTTAATAGATATTCTATTTCCCTAAACGAGCAAGTTATTTTTTAATAGAATTCCCTTAGCTGGAAAGCCACCGCCTTAGAGCGCATTACCTCTTTGAGGGACGATTTCCTAACTAGAGACGTTGCTATTTATAAGGAGATGATAAAATCTCATGATCATTCATTCTAAAACCAGCAAGTTGGTTTCTAATTATTCGAAAGTACCACGTGTCGTTCATCAACGGTTAGTGCCGATTTTACCCCTAACATGTAGTACTTTGTGGCCCATCAAATGAACGGTTTCGATCATCCTAAGAAGTAGGCACACTGTAATTTCTGAAAATATTGGACTTCCCATGCACACAGTATAAAATGTCATAGAAAGAGGATAATTTAGACGGTCGAATGGTTTGGACGTGTAGCCCAAAAATACAATGGGCCCACATTGTCTGGGTGATCCAAACCATCCATTCATTAGGCCCTGACATGGATATTGTACGCCTAGAAAATCTTCTCCATAGGATGATCCTAAATCTTGGGTTCGTGGTGGGTTTTATATTGTGCTGTCCATTTTAAACCTCAACAAATTGGAGGGTTAGGATCTTCCTATGAAGAACATTTTCTAGGGCACACCTGCATCAGGGCCATAGTTAGCAAAACTCCGTTTTAAATTCCGTTTTTTTGAAAAAAAACGTGTTTTATTGGTGTGCCATTTAAAACTCCGTTTAAAACTTTCACAACGAATAAAACTCCGTTTTTTTGAGGCAAACGTTTTAAACACGTTTTTTTGGGCCAAATTTCCAATTTTACCCCACCATATTTTGTAAATGATAAAATTCTAAACTCATTTTCTTGTGTTTCCGTTTTTTTTACTATGTTTTTTTGAACCAATACCATATTAAACTCGAATTTTTGCCATCCCCTTTTTTTGGCGAATAACGTTTTGCAAACTAGGGCTGCACATGGTTCGGTTTGGTTCGGTTTTGGGGGATTTCTTGAACCGAACCGATGCCATCGGTTTGGAAAATTTCCAAACCGTAACCGAACCGTTTGGGGGTCAAACCGAACCGAACCAAACCGATCTTGACCGGATCGGTTCGGTTCGGTTCACGGTTTATCCGATTTCCTTGAGTTGGATTGTTGCTACTTTTATGCCCTGTTAGGATTACAAGAAAAAACATTTTTGATGAAATTTTACTTCAGTTTTCAGCATGTAATAAGTTATTCTTTTGGTCTTTGGTGTTATATTTCCGCCCATTTTATTTACTTGGAACCACCCATTTTGGTCGGTCTCTTCTCTTTCCGGTTAAATACATTAGATTTGGGTGTGCCAAGTAAAGAAAATTGATATATATATATATATATATATAAAATGGCAAAAATACAATCAGTTCATCGGTTCGGTTCGGTTTAAATTTTTCCAAGACCGTGACCGAACCGATCCAAACGGTTTATGGAAAACCGAAACCGTGACCGAACCAATGCCACTAAAAACCGAACCGAACCAAACCGAAAGGCCCGGTTTGGTTCGGTTTATCGGTTTAGGCGGTTAAATGTGCAGCCCTATTGCAAACTATGATCAGGGCACAACAAATGAATGGTTTGGATCACCAAAATAATGTTGGCCCGACTTTATTTTTGGTCCGCACGGGCTTGCACGGCCGTCCACAGAAAGAGGTGCCTTCCTGATTTGTGGGTCTACCATGAATGGGCCAAGGCACAAAATTACACCCACCGTAACATCTTACCCGTTCATCAACAAACTATTTGATCATAAAGACACAAATACCACATGTCTAATGAAAATCCCACAAGGGGCCAGCAAGTAAAACTCAGCCCATAACCAATATTCACCATTGGATAGCAAATTTGATTCACGAAATCTCATTTACAATATACACGTGTCAGAAAATTGGAGGAATCCTTTATGTACACGTGGAGACCTTTGATTGGTAGTTACACGTGTACTCCTCTCATCGGTTTTCCTCATAAAAAAGGCGTGGGAAGAAAGAAAAAAGAGTAAAAAGGGCAACAAATTTGCCTTGGTGAGTGTGTTAAAACTACAATCAGAGAAGAAGCTACTCCTTCTAAACTTTTTTCTCCTCATTTCGCTGTGAAAGAAGAAGAAACAGAAATATGTCTTTCCCTTCCTTGGCTCTTATCCTCTTTTTAGTCCTCCACCTCGGCTGTCACGTCTCTGCCCTCTACGGGCCCTCCTCTCCAGTTCTTCAATTAAACCCCTCCAACTTCAAATCCAAGGTAATCGATTTGATCCATCCACCCCTCCTCCCATTCTTTTTAGTTCTTTCATTTACAGAGAAATCCAACAATCTATACGGTTTTTATTTGATCTTGAATAATTATTTCACAAAAATTGATTTAGAGAGAAAAGGGGAAAGGGTGGTAATCTATGATAAATTGGAATAAAATACTAATAAAGGAAAAAAAAAAATGTCAAACAGTCTAATAGGACAATGGGAAAAACAAAACTAAATCTAGTGGCTAAGATGATTGAATCATATCACTACCATAGTTGGCGACCCGCCCCAATTCTTTCTCTATATTATGTTTTGATTATTAGAACTGCTAATTTATTGGAGCCTACTGTAAGATAGGGCACTGATCATCTATCACATTGATAGGATGATCCTAACCACCCGTTTGGAGGTCCCCGATTGGATGGATAGGATTGTCCAATCAGCATTTTGTTTTTGTGGAATGTCAGCCCATCCACTGTGTTAGCTTTAGCAATTACCTATTACACTATTTGTGTATGTGTATGGTGGATATTGGGGAAGACTACCACTTCAATTAGTGTAGGGACTACTAAACCGGGGACTCTTAGAAAAGTGCAAAATTTCTGTATATTTTGATACATAATTTTCTATTCTAGGACAAATATGGTCTCTTTGTTTTTCTATATGAGGAAATTCGGGTATGGTGGTAGGTTGTGGACTCGAACAGAGTTGTACTTGTTGAATTCTTTGCACCTTGGTGCGGTCATTGCCAAGCTCTAACACCTATATGGGAGAAAGCAGCGAGTGTTTTGAAGGGCGTTGCTACTGTGGCAGCTCTTGATGCCGATGCTCACAAGTCACTAGCTCAGGTTTGAAATCCAAAACTCCATTTCTAGTTCAGATATAGTTGCCTGCAGTATGTTATTTGGAAAATTCTCACTGGAAATGTACTGTGTCAGTTCATTATGAGTGAAATATATTCTTTTCACTAAATGAAAAAGAAATATTAGTATTAGAATGTAAGGCATTACAATACAAATGCAGAATAGTTGATACTTGTTCTTATACTTGAATGAAATGTTATTCCTAGTGGTAGAATGACAACCACAATTTTATAGTGGTTGATGATGTAATAATAATTGGGTTATCATTCATGGTTTCTAGTATCTTAATTCTTGAGGCACTTGGTAACATGGTGGAGAGTCTGGAGACATCCTATCGAGCGATGATTCCCGCAACTAATTTACCTTATTGTAACAAATACACATGTATATTATGCATGATGTTATAGTCCTGTTGGACAAACTAGGTCTTCTATTGTAATTGAATTGTTAGTTTATAATCTCTGAACATTTTTGTTGGCTTACTGAGAGTGTTGTTTCTAGTTCTCTATATTATCTAGAATGGGGAAAATCAATCTTTTCTCTGGTTAACTAACAGCAAATTCCATGTTCTTTCATGTAAACTTTCAATCACAATTTATGAAATTGATGTTGTATGTTCTGATGTAACTAATTTTTATTTTGGAAAAAAAGGCATGCCCCACGCTGCTGCTAATATTCCATTAAGCAAGTGTTAGTATTTCTCCTCTTTTTTCATGAGAAGGTCACTTCCAATTTTTTGACGAATTCTTCGATGGCTTGGTGCTGGACAAAGGCACTGGGGCCACTTTCATTGCCCTTATCCCAAAAGTTGCGGATGCTTCTAAAATTACTGAATTTCGTCCTATTAGCCTGGTGGGATGTTTATACGAAGTGGTGGCAAAATTGTTAGCGGATTGCTTAAAGGTCGTGCTTCCATCTATTATATCTGATTGCCAAACTGCTTTTGTTACTAATAGGCAGATTTTAGACTGCTCATTAGTAGCTAACGAGGCCATCGATTCTTATCGTAGACTCGGAGTGGGAGTTACTTTGTGCAAATTGGATATGGAGAAGGCGTATGATAGGGTGGAATGGGATTGCTTGGATTATTTGCTTGGGAGAATGAGATTTGAAACTAGGGGGAGAGAATGGATTAGGGCTTCTGTCTCTTTTGCGTGGTTCTCAGTTCTGATTAATGGATCTCCTAAATGTTTCTTTAAGTCATCACGAGGTCTTAGGCAGGGAGATCTCTTGTCCCCTTTTCTGTTTGTCATTGTGGCAGAGACCCTTTGTAGATTGATTTATAAAGGGAGTGGGATGGGTCTTTTCAACGGCTTTAAAATATGAAGTAAGAAAGTTGACGTGTCTCATCTTCAATTTGCAGATGATACTCTCCTATTTTGCGAACCGGAATGAATCAAGTGCTGAACTTGAAATCTTCCCTTAGATGTTATGAGCTGATTACAGGTCAGAGATCCAATTTTCACAAATCTAGGTTGTATTCTTTAACCTTGACCTGGCTAAAATTTTGGGGTGTCAGTTAGATCATTTGCCTTCTACCTATTTGGGTCTTCCTCTGGGGGTTGGTAGACCTAATAAAGCTTTGTGGGAACTTGTTGTTGAAAGAATTGAAAGGAGGTTGGAGACGTGGAAAAGGAATCTTGTTTCTAGAGGGGGAAGACTTGTGTTGGTCAAGGCAGTGTTGGCTCATATTCCCATATATTTCTTGTTGTTGTTCAAATGCCTGGTTAGTGTAGTTTTGCGGATTGAACAAATTCAATGTAGGTTTTTATGGGGAGGTAAGGATGAGAAGAAGGGTATTTCCTTGGTAAACTGGAAAAAGGTGTGCCTCCCTATTAAGATAGGTGGTTTAGGTATTAGGAGAGTAAAAGAATTTAATCATGCATTGTTGGGAAAGTGGCTATGGAGCTATGTAGAGGAACGATCTCAATTGTGGGTTAGGGTCATTGGGAGCACATATGGTTGCTTGCCGGGAACGTGGGTTTCTGACAATGGCTTCAAGAAGAAAGGATTGACCGTGTGGCATGGCATTTTGAAAATGTCACATGCGTTTAACAAGTGTGTTAGGTTTAGAGTTTATTCGGGGGATATGATTAAATTTTGGAGTGATGTGTGGTGTGAGGATGAACCTCTTATGGTTTTGTTCCCGGATCTATATAATGTAGCTTCCGATAAAGAGGCTTTTGTTTATGATTGTTTTGTCCACGATGGGGGTAGTTTAGTTTGGTCTCCGATCTTCAGGAGGAATTTCTTTGATAGGGAGTTAGAGTCGGTATCCCAATTTTTTAAGCTTCTAGATGGGTGCTATATTAAGAGGACCGGTTTGGATAAAAGAGTATGGATTGCGGAATCTTCTGGCTTCTTCTCTGTCAAATCTTTCTATTTATTCTTGATGCCTTGCGGTGTATCCTCTATCTCGGCCAAGGTATGGAAATTTCATTGTCCATCTAGAGTTTGTATCTTCGGATGGGCGGTTTGTCGCGATCGGATTCAAACGATTAACTTCCTTCGGATCGGGGTATGTTGCTTGTGGACCACTGCCCCCTACGCTTGGATGATGGTGAATCTGTGGGTCATCTTTTCATGCATTGCTCATTTTCTCGTCAGATATGGAGCTATATACTTTTGAGGTTTGGCATATCTTGGGTTTTTCCATTATCTATTCCGGATTGGATGCATCAGTTTGTGCCGTGGAGAAAGAAAGGTAAATTGTTGTGGAGAATTTGTTTGCTTGCAACATGGTGGGTGATTTGGGAAGAGAGAAATTCAAGAGTTTTTGAGGGGGTTGCTAAATCCCCGTACTGGCTATATATGAAAATTATTGCCCTTTCTATATCGTGGGTGAGATGTCTTTCGGCATTCCGATTTGTTTCGGCCTTTGATTTATGCGAGGGGTGGAGAGAAATTTGCTTTAGTAGGGAGGCTAGGTCTCAGATTGCTCAGCAGTGCGTGGCTCCTCCTATTGGGATGTTCAAAATTAACTTCGATGGGTCGAGTTTTGGGAATCCGGGCTCGGCAGGGGTAGGCGGGTTATGTCGAGATGATTGCAGCGAAGTAGTGTGGTCTTATTCTGGCCCTCTTGGGGTATGTGATGTCTCCGAGGTAAAGGCGGTATATCATGGTATTAAAAGATTTGATAGAGAGAGCCTGGATCGCATTATTGTGGAGGGTGATTCACTCAATGCGATTCGATGGTTGAAGGGGGCGGTGTTACCTCCTTTGAGATTTTCGTCTATCTTTGATGAAATAGATGATCTAATCTCGGGCTCTGCTATTGTTTTCAATCATGTGCGGAGATCTGCCAATGGGGAGGCAGATTATTTGGCTAGGGGTGGGGTTAGTCGTATGGCATTGGAGTGGTTTGACTTCCTCCCTCGAGGGTTTTTTGTAACTTTTATTTTTATTGTTGTTTTACCTCTTGTACTTTCGGGAGTGGTCCTCCTCGGCCCGCTCCCTTATCTAATGGAATCATTCTACCATTTCAAAAAAAAAAATTCATATCGAAGAATGAAAGTGGAAGAGAGAAAGAGGAGATGAAGGAAGAAAAGAAAGAGAATAGAGAATTCGTGGGAGGTTTTGGAGTTGTGACATTAACCCTAGGATCAATGTTTATGTAGATGTAATGTTCTGCTAATTACATAAAAATCCATTAAGAGCCATATTTTATGGCCTTATCGTAATACTGTATTAAACATAAGTGACAAAATGATACCAAAACATGGATATAAATCAATCTAAACTCACTTAACTTTTAAAACCCCGCTTAAGTTGGAGCATTGATATTATCCAAGCCCATGTTGGAATACATTACGAAGCTGACATCGATTCAGATCCTTTGTTAACATATACATTAGCTGATCCTCTGACATCATGTGCAAAATAGATATTAGCTTGTTTGTGACCTCATGAAAACGTGCCTATCTACCTTTTTTAACAAGTGAATTATTAGTAAATGTGAAAATTCAAGCAAGCCAAGGCTAACCCTGAAAATTACAAATGCAAGAGAAAGAAAAAGAAAAGGAGAAACAAAATTACAATATAGCCCACCAAATGATCAATCTATTACAATACACCAACATTAGCCAATGTGTTACCCCCTTATGACTGGAAAACATAGTTACTCCATTCCAGGATGTCCAAGATCTCCCTATGTATGGGTTTGATTCTCAAAGGAGGGGTAGTCTCATACGTCATCCATGTAATATGCTGAGGAGTTGCCTTCAATCCTTATCTTCGAGGTTCTACTCCTAGGAACCAGCTTGAAACCATTCTAGAGAGCTGAATTTACGCCTCCGTCACATCATTGTCCCTGCATGGGCTTGCAAAGGATAAAAAAGTGCCCCCCCCCAAATGACATGCAAAATCCCTTTTATCCTATGATTTGTGGATACGAACACGGGTGTTGCGTGTCGACACGGACACGGAGTGTCGGACACGACAACTCAACTCAACTAAGCCTTTGTCCCAAACTAGTTGGGGTCAGCTAATGAATCCTTTAGAAAATTTCCATGAAGGAGGAGAAAGAATCAACCAGGCTCAAATTGACCAAGTCTAATCTTGACACTAGTTGGGTTCTTCTACATGGATCATTTTCTTCCATTCTCTCCTATCCAAGGTCATTTTCTCTGTTATGTTCCTCGCCATCAAGTCTTTCCTCACTAATTCTACCCAAGTTGTTTTCGGTCTGCCCCTACCACTTTTTACTCCATCAACTTGGCACAAGTCACTTCTTCTCACTGGACTTAAGCGGTGCTCTCTCATCTTCTCCTCAATTGGTGCCCCACCCCCACCTTTTTACAGATCTCTTCATTTTTAATTCTATCTAACCTTGTGTGGACGCACATCCATCTAAGCATTCAGATCTCCACTACACTCATCTTATGCACATGTTGTTTTTTGGTGGCCTAACATTCTGAGCCGTATAGCATGACTGGCCTTACAACTGTCTTATAAAACTTTCTCTTCAACTTGGTAGGTATTTTACAGTCGCACAGAACTCCTGAAGCAAGCTTCCACTTCAACCAACCTACTCTTATTATGTGGTTAACATCCTCTTCAATCTCTCTTCCTTATGTAGGATTGAACCAAGATAGCGAAAGATATCCCTCTTAGGTTCTTCCTGTCCAGTTATATTTACTACATCCTCGCCCCGCCACCCTACATTACTGAAGTTGCACTCCATATACTCTGTCTTAGTCCTACTCGGTCTAAAACCTTTGGATTCCAAAGTAGTTATCCATAACTCTAAACTTAGCATTAACTCCTGCTTTGGTTTCATCAATTAATACTATGTCATCTGCAAATAACCAAGGTTTTAAATCTCGGTTTCGGTCATCAACGAAACCGAAACGTTTCGGTTTCGGTACGAAATTTCGGACGAAATCTTGTAAAAATTTCACCGAAATTTCGGTGATTTCAGAAATTTTGGTGAACGGAAATTTCCGAAACGTTTCATCGAAATTTCCGAAATTTCGGGGTGAAATTTTGTACTTCACCGAAATTTTACCGAAACGAAACATTTCCGCCGAAATTTCCGAAACGTTTCGGTGAAGTTTGGTACTTTTCCGACTCACTGTGAATTTCGTTTCGTTTTCCACCGAAACCGAAATATTTCGGTCGAAACGAAACGTTTCGGCCGAAATTTAAAACCATGCAAATAACATACACCACGACACCTCATCTTGGATACCCTCCGTAAGTTCATCCATAACTAGCGTAAAAAGATAAGGGCTTAGAGCGATCCTTGGTGCAGTCCTATTGTAATTGGAAACTCACTAGACGTGCCATCTGTAGTTTTGACACTGGTTACGACAAACTCCAAAAAGTTAAAAACAGGGACACGGCTATAATAGAAAGTACATATAATCATGATTTGTGGACAGGGATTTGTGTGCTGATTTTTGACACATATACGAGGCATCTGACATGGCAACCTCTAAAAATTTAGAAATAGTATCACACTCATACACATACATACATATAAAATGACTGACACTTCTAGCAGTACATTTAAAAGTGTCTAAAGAAGCGTCAACCCGTGTGGACACGGGTGTTGTGTCGGACACGGCACGACATGCGTGTCGAACGCGACATGACATGCGTGTCAGCAATAAATTCAAAGTGTCGGCCAAATCATAGCTTTTATCACTACAACCAAAAAGGGGTTTTATCGGCGTTCATGAACGCCACTAATAGTAAGCATATACGCCACCAAGACTAGAGAGGGATTTTACAGGTAAAAGGTTAGACATCTACAATACCATAAAACATTTCGACCTAGAAGTACATTCAGAAACTTCAACTACAATCCAGTTAATTATCTTACCAATTGAGTTTTTTACCCATTAAAATAATCTACAAACCTAATGGGAAAGGATCCTCCATGAGTATTCATGTCTCTTATTACCATGTTTACGCCACCAAGACTAGAGAGGGATTTTACAGGTAAAACGTTATACATCTCAGGAAACCACATTAAAAAGACCAAAGAAGGAACCTCGAATCTGTGGATTCCAAGGGCATTGGATGAAGAAATAAGAGGGATTCTAGGGGACACAGACATAACACAAGTCTCGAGAGTTGTAGATATGTTTCTTGACGAGTTGATCACCAATAAGAATCCATGAAGAATGCACCATAAGAAAGCGATGGACCTACGAGAGGTAAGAGAATTCCAAACATTGGGGATTCTAGGTCTCAAAGGAAAGTACCAAAATAAAATAATATGATGTGATTGAAAACCACATTTTGGGCTTGGGGAACCAACTTAACTCATCAACATTGTCAATCGAATAGATGTAGTGGGCACTGTTCAAGTCTACCTCGAGCAAAGGAGAGGAGATGAGAGACGAGATGAGAGGCAAGATGAGACAATAGGTGTGCGTGAGAGAGTGAGAACTTTGTGCGTTAATTAGAGAGAGTTAATCTCTCTCTCTCTCTCACGCACACATCATATATTTATATAAAATATAATGGAAAGACAAAAATACCCCCCATTGTGGAGGCGCACATACACAACCACGCTTAACACTCCCCCTCATGCTGGAGTATGTATATCATACATTCCCAGCTTGTTACATAAATCGCTTAACCTTGCCTTGCTCAATGGTTTTGTAAACATGTACGCTATTTGATCATTTGATCTCGTAAACACAATGCAAATCTCCCCTTCTTGAATTCGATGACGAATAAAGTGACAATCCACCTCTATATGTTTTGTCCGCTCGTGAAAGACAGGATTCATAGCTATAATGGCGGACTTGTTGTCACAGTGAAGCGACGCAGGTGAAGAGTAGGGTAACCCAATCTCTGACATAAATGACCTCAACCAGATCAACTCGCAACCTGTACAGGCCATGGCTCTGTACTCAGCTTCTGCACTTGACCTTGATACAACTTCTTGTTTCTTGCTTTTCCAAGACACTAGGTTACCTCCAACGAAAGTACAATAACCATTGGTAGACCTCCTGTCTGCAGGAGATCCTGCCCAATCTGCATCTAAATATCCCTCAATCCTCATTTGACTATGTTTTCTGAAGAGGAGTCATTTACCAGGAGCTTTCTTCAGATATTTCACTATTTGATTAACTGCCGACCAATGAGATGACTGTGGTGCACTCATATACTGACTAACTACGCCAACTGCATAAGCTATATCTGGGCATGTGACAGTAAGGTAAATTAACCTCCCAAATAAACATCTATCTCTGCCTGGATCCTCTAGTAAATCCCCCTGATCAGGTGAAAGTTTGACATTTGGGTCCATGGGAGTCTCAGCTGGCTTTGCTCCCAGAAGACCAGTCTCCTCCAATATACCAAGTGCTTACTTTCTTTGTGATAAAGATAGCCCTCCACGTGAATGTGCTACCTCTATCCCTAGAAAGTACCTTAAACGACCTAGATCTTTGGTGTAGAATTCCTTCTGAAGAAAGTCCTTCAGCCTCTATATACCTACACTGTCACTCCCTGTAATTATGATATCATCAACATAAACAATCAGGAAGATTCGACCACCTTTGCCCTGGGAACTGAACACTGAATGGTCTACGATACACTGTTTCATGTCAAATCGTATCACTGTCTCACTAAATCTTCCGAACTAGGCACGAGGGGACTACCATATATTGCCTTTTTAAGCTTGCAGACATCATGTTTCATCTCCCTCTGAGCAACATACGCAGGAGGTTGCTCCATGTATACCTCTTCCTGCAGATCACCATGCAAGAAGGCATTCTTGACATCAAGCTGATAGAGAGGCCATGACATGTCCACTGCAAGGGATATCAAAACTCGTACTGAAGGGATTTTAGCGACAGGAGAAAGGGTTTCTGTATAATCAATGCTGTAAGTCTGTGTATACCCCTTTGCAACCAGTCTTGCCTTCAATCTTTCTACAGTCCTTTTTGGGTTGTATTTGACTGTGAACACCCCACTTGCACCCTACTACCTGCGCCCCTGGAAGAAGAGGGACCAATTGCCACGTATGATTTGACTTCATAGCACCCATCTCTGCCTCCATTGCTGCTCGCCAACCTGGATGGGCCATATAGCCTCTACAACAGAGCGCGGGACAGAGACAGAGGATATAGATGATAAACAGGAGTTATAATTGGGTGAAAGATGAGTATAAGAAACCACGTCAGAAATAGGATGATGTGTGGAACGAGAGCGTGTACGAGATGAAATAGAAGCCTCATCAGGAGAAACACTCACCTTTGGAGAAGTAGGGAGTCCTGCGAGTTGTGGGGGAGCTGGTAGGCATGAGGTGTCATCTGGACCTGAGGGCAATGATGACGACTCTCGACAAGAATAAACCTTCAATGGCTTGGATTGTTCCATAGGTGATAAATTTGGAACTGGAACGGGTAATGGCAGCGGAACCTGAGAAGCAGGAACTGGTATAGGGACAGACTCAGTAAAATAAGGTGTATCCTCAAAAAACGAAACATCGGCAGACACATATGCACGACGAAGTTGAGGACTATAACATCTATAGTCCTTTTGAGTACGAGAATAGCCCAAGAATACACATTTGATAACACGTGGATCCAACTTATCAAGTCCAGGAGTAAGGTCATGAACAAAGCATGTGCAACCAAAGACTCGAGGAAGTAAAGGGAAGGGATTGCCAGATGGTTATAAAACTGAAAATGGAGAACGGTTTTGGAGAACTGATGATGGAAGACGATTTGCTAGGAAACATGATGTGAGAATAGCATTAGCCCAGTATGACTTTGGGATGCGCATCTGATAAAGAAGGGTCCTAGCCATGTCTACAAGGTATCCAAGTTTCCTCTCAGCAACACCATTTTGCTGAGAGGTATGAGCACAAGATGACTGATGAATGATGCCATGGCTAGATAGAAATTCCTGGAACCCATTTGAAATAGAGAAGTATTCACGTGCATTGTCAGTACGTAAGCATTTGAGAGAACATGAATACTGGTTAGTAATCTCAGCATAAAAAGAATGGAACATAGGAAAAACTTCTGAACGATCTTTATTACATATAACCACGACATTCTTGAACAATTGTCCACAAATACAATAAAATATCGATATCCAAATATAGATGAAGTTCTTCATGGGCCCCAAATATCAGAATGCACTAGCTTAAATGGACTCGAAACATGACTAGCTCAAATGGACTCGAAACACGACTAACTGAACGTTACGGAAAGGAAACACGATGGTGTTTCCATACTGACAAGACTCACAATAAAACTGACTAACAGGACTCGACACAACTGAAGAATACTGTAGACGATCTGCTGGAGGGTGACCAAGACGGCAGTGCCGCATGAACGAATCAACTGAAGTATGCAACGCAGTGGGCGGAGTATCATCGTCAAAGTAGCAGAGTCCATCCACCTCATGCCTCGTTCCGATCTTCCTCCCAGTCACAAGATCCTGAAACGAACAATAAGAGGGAAAGAATGTCACATAACAGTTAAGACGACGAGTAAGTTGACTAACAGACAGAAGATTACAAGGAAAACTAGGAACACATAAAACATATGAGATAGATAAGTTAGAACCAAGAGATGTGTCCCCTACACCAGAGACAGGGCACAGAGCCCCATTAGCCAAAGTAACTGATGTAGAAGTGGAAGTGGGCTTAAAGGGACTAAGAAGATTACTGTTACCCGTCATGTGATGGGAGGCTCCAGAGTCAATGAGCCATGAACATGTGTGATTAAGAGAGCAGGATGGGTTGCTACCTTCCGTTGCAAGTGTGGCAATGGGTTGTTTTCCTTTCTCCTGTAGACGCAACAGATGCTCGTACTCAGTACGAGAAACAACCAGTGTATCAGAATAACTAGGCATGGAAGCTACAGCCTTCAAACTCGTTGTGGGAGTCCTACAGACATGATGTGCAGCCCGTGGGGGTCGTAAGTCTGGATGCAAGTCATAACAATAGTCAGCAGTGTGATCCTCCATGCCACAATGTGTACAATAACGGGATACACCACCACCAGTGCCACAGCCTCCCTCTGAATCACAACCAAAACCTCTACCAGATCCGTGACGGCCACGGCCTCGACCACCACGGGTACCACGACCATAACCAGACTGAACAGCTAAAGCAGATTGCTCAATAGAATCATCAGAAACATCAACCCGAAGAGCTCGCTGAACACGAGAGAAAACCACATAAGTGATGATAAATTGCCCTCACCTACTATCAGTTGTCGAATAGGAAGAAACTCTCTTCCTAGACCATCCAAAAACTGAGCAACACCTAACTCCTCTTTCTGTTTGGCTAGCACAACAGGATCTGTAGAGGGTGGCAAGTAAGATTCCAGCTGCTCACACTAACCGACAAACTCAGAGTAGTACTCAGAAACAGATCGCTCTCCCCTCTTCGATTTGAGAAGTTTAGAATAAACATCACAGATCTTCGTAAGATTATTGGTTCCTGAGTAGAGGGTCTCTGCACGTAACCAAACAGCTATTGAGGACTCCAAGAACAACATCTGACTCGCAATCTTGGGTTCCATACTCTGACATAACAGGGATTGAAGACTGGCATCCTCCTGGCTTCACTTGTCAAAGGTGGAATCCTTGGGTGATGGTTGATCCGAAGTGACATAACTCAATTTGCCCTGGCCACGGAGATAAAGCTTAACAGCACGACTCCATGCAGGGTAATTGAATCCGTCAAGCTTGATCGAAGTCATAGAAGTCACAGTGAAAGGGCCAGAAACAGTAGAGGAAGTAGAGGGCGTAGTCATGGTGAATAGCTACACAAAATCAAAACAACCCAAACGAACGGTAACACACAAAACCACAACACAACAACAAAAAAATGAGTTAGTTGCTATTCACCCAATCAGCGATGTCATGAACAACCACATGAACAACCACAGATAGGTCCACCAATCTGACTAACAGCCACCATCAACCATAAACATTGAGCAGAATAACCCCTAAATCCACAAAATATCAAGTACCAACCAATACAAATAGAGCTGAATCACTGATATAAAATCACAATCCCTACTAGTACCACATGTACTCAACCATGTATCACCACCAACTAACAGCAACTACAGCCAGCACTGTAAATCAAGCCTTTACCATGAACCTATTACTACCAACAACACCAAATCGAACAACCATGCCAACGATCGGTACCATTAACAACTAATCACCAACGAATCGTGAACCAACCACCAAGAAGGGCATCCACAAATGCTATCGCATATAGTAACGCACAATTCATGTTTAAACCATAAATACAACGAGTTGGAAGCAGATTAACGGGAGTTTAGGGACTGATTTACATAAGAAAATAGGTTAGGGTTTGTATCTGAGAGTGGGATGTGGGTTGAAGGATTGTATGGTATACTTGAAGTAGAAAGAATAAGGTGCGAGTGATTTGGTGGGGGTAAAAGTCCACAGAGGGATGGGTTTTGGGAACGATGGCACTGATTGGGTAAGATAATTTGATGTGGGTGGTTTAGAGATGGTGAAAAATACAAAGGATGCGATTAGGGTTAGGGTTAGGTAATATCTCAAGGTACTGTTCTAATTAGGGTTAGGGTTAGGGTTAGGGCCGAATATGGTTTAGGTTTGGAGAACTCCAATCTCAATCTTCAAGTGGTGTTGAACATCTTGATCTTCATGCTCTGTTACCATGTTTGAATCTACATCGAGCAAAGGAGACGAGATGAGAGACGAGATGAAACAGTAGGTGTGCGTTAGAGACAGAGAACTTTGTGCGTTAATTAGAGAGAGTTAATCTCTCTCTCACGCACACATCATATATTTATATAAAATATAATGAAAAGACAAAAATACCCCGCATTGTGGAGGCGCACATATACAACCACGCTTAACATGCACTAACCTTAGCAAACATTTTCAGTAACTTCCTAGCTATGTTGCATGGATTCTTCGCCCCCCTATGCTGAATCCGTGTCCACACGTCTCCACATGTGAATCGGACATGAATTCACGTGGGACACCCAGATTCCTGTCGTGGCCGTGTCCCGCACGAATCCTGTTGTTTTCTTTTTGGGTGAATCCGATTCATCGTTGTCTCCTTTCCGCACGAATCCTGTTTTTTTTTTTCCGCGCAAATCCGATTCATCGCTGTCTCTTTTAAAATGTGAATCCTGTATATTTTTGCTTTAAATGTGTTTTCTTATCTTTTTTTTATATGAAAGCACAACCTGTACTCTTTTAATACAAAACTCGCAACAACCCGCCACCCTCAAATTTTTCATGAATATATATATATATATATATATATATATATATATATATATATATATATATATATATATATACACACACACACACACACATATATACTTATTTAAAAAAAAAAAAAATTAAAAATTACCGAATCCGAGTCCTACTTTTGGGGGCTTGCCAAATCCAAGACCTCGAATCCGTGTCGGATGCCGACACGCGAATCCGAATCCATGCAACATTGCTTCCTAGATGCACTTAAGGATATACCATCCTGAAGGAGCAGATTGATAACTTGATGAGGATTCATGCTTCTAATATAATTAACAATCTTTGCCCTAGGTCTGATGGCCTTAAGTAACAAAGAGGTTTGGGAATGAAGTTTCTAGGGGAGGTCCACAACATCTGATGTAGGACTGATAGCAACAGATCACTAACTTGCAGATCTGATAGCAGTTGACGTACGGCAACCAATTGGAACACTATTATTCAAAGTATTATTATATGGGAATATGTAAGTACTTTGGGGTGTTAAGGATTATAGATGGGTTCAGGGATTGCATATAGGTATTTAGGGGGGGGGGGGGGGGGGGGTTGTAACAGGCTTAGAAAAATTGCTAACAGTGTTTTGAGGGATTGGTTTAGGATTAATAGGAAAGAAGGGTATTTGCAAGATTTCTGGGTGGGATATGTCGCAGGGACAATTGTGGGGTCTAGGCTGATTACAGTCAATGGATATGAACTATTGTTCTGTAGGGCATAGAGGGGATGTTAAGGATTGTAGATGGGTTTTAGGGACTGTATATAAGGTATGAGAGGGCGGTAATGGGCTTAGAAAAAATCGGTAACAGGGTTTTGAGGGATTGGTTTAGGATCAATAGGAAGATACATGAGCATTTGCAAGATTTTTAGGTGGGATAGGTATGCGCAGGAACAATTGGATGCAAGAATGGGGTCTAGGGTGATTACGGTCAATGGATATGAACTATTATTCTATAGGGTAATAAAGGGATTGCTAGTTCAAAAGAAGAAGTTAAGGTTATGTAGGGTCTATAAAGTTAATGGTTGGAGGTTTTAAGAAATGGATTGTTTACAAATATGAACTGTACAAACATATGTTGGTTGTAGAATGGGTAAGTAATGGACTGGTTTTAACTTAGGAGGTGCAGGTGAGATTCTGGGTGTGTTTCAGTTGAGCATAATGTTTAAGTTAGGGGACATGGTTTCTTGAACCTGTAGAGGTTCACTATGGACTGGGATATGGTTTCAGGTAGAGAAAAGAAAGGGTTCTCTGTAATAGTGTTAAAAGGTTTTGGTTCATGATAACCTATCGAATAGGGTTTTAGGGTGGGAAACATGTTTAGTTTGGCTGCCAGTTGGGAAAAGTTAAGTCTGGAAGGTTTTTGGCAGTTGTATAGGTGCAAGATCTGGGACTGAAGCTTATGATGGGCCGGGGTATTGGTAATGTTCGTAGGTTGCAGTTTTTAAAATAAAAAACCATGTAAAAGAAAGTTGGAGAGGGAGAGGGGAAGAAGGGGAGAGGAATAAAGTAAAGGAGAGTAACTCACCTGGAAAAACACCGGGGTTTTCCAAGCATCACACCTAAAGTAAGGCTTCACACCCTTTGAAGGAAGAGAGGCATCCACCAACTCAAAACATCTAACAATTCTCATTCACATGGTATAGTATCTAATGCCATAGGCCTACAATATTTATATCCAAATTCTACGAAAATCCTAAGGGGGATGGAGATTATGAAACTTATAAACATAAAAGGAAACAATAATTAGGAAACTAGTTACATGAAAAGAGAAACTACAATCCCACTTCTAGTCGCTGAATCAAAAAGGAAACTAACTATTTTAAGTAATTTAAGACTCCTACTGGACAGAGCAACTAGGACACTTAAATAAACCTTCTCTACCAAAACTCCTCATCAAGGTTTTAAATTTCGGTTCCGGTCTCATGTGAATGGAAACATTTTAGTTTCAGTTCGAAATTTTGATGGAAATTTTGAAAAATTACGAAAACGTATGGAAACATATGAAAATGATAGAATTTGATAGAATTTGAAGATAAGACTTTAGAAAATTCTAGAATAAGCACAAATACACACTTAGTAACCATCACATAAGTTAGATAGCCATCTATAATGGTTTAACAACATCGTATACCTAGTACAATGTGCTATCGTGCATGTTTGATAATACAGTACATACTACATTCCACATATAATTCATATAAATATTTATGTATGATGCATACACTGCATTTCACTTACAATTCATATAATATAATTATGTAATACATACTGCAAACTGGTATGATACACCACTAATACACTTAAGTTTTTGATGTTGCTATGGGTATCGGTTTCGGTATGTGTCTCGGTGGGGGATGGAAATGTAACCATTTTAGTATTTTTGTGTCAGTTTCGGTGGAAATTTAAGACCATGCTCCTCATGGGACAAGGGTGTTCCACAGTTCCGTTTCCTATGAGCATTATAAGCATGGTTTTAAATTTCGGCTGAAATCCGAAACTGAAATTTCGGATTTCGGTGGAGACCAAAACCGAAATTTGGCGAAATCTGGAATTTCGCACTTCGGATTTTCGGTCCGAAGTTTCGAGAAAATGTAATTTAAAAAAAAAAGAAAAGAAATATTACCAAATTTTGGCCGAAATTTCGGAATTTCGAAATGAATTAAATACTCTTTTTTAATTTTTACCAAATTTCGGCCCAAAATTTCGGAGTACGGTGTGGTCCGAAATAGGTACCGAAAGTTGAAACCGAAATTTAAAACCTTGATTATAAGCGGGCACCATGTGTAAGTGTCAAAAAACATTTGGGTCAATATTGATAATGGCACTCCACCTATTATATCACTAGCAATTTTTATTGACACCCATATGAAAATATGGGCCAAAATTGATAACGACACCCTTTAGGGGCTCTTCCATGTAGAGTGTCTTCGTCCATGTGCCACTTCTCGAGTGGGGTTCTGAAGGTAGGTTCTCTGAAGGCATTCTGGGGTAATCGATCCCTATTACCTTTTTTCCAATTGAAAAAACCTGTTTGACTCGTTCTCCACATTAAAGGACAGGTAGAAGGAAAATTTCTAGAATTCAATTTTCCATGCTTTCCATATGGAAGAACCCTCAACCATCCACTCACCAAGACGGAGGCACATGTCATCTTTTTTATATTTAGAGAAATTCATCTCTTCCCATATTTTGAAGTCATATATTCTTAATGTCGAAATCACTGGAGGACTTCGGTTGCACGCTTGCTCCCAATTAATTAAATGGACTTCCTTTGAATGTGGTGTTGTCATTCCAAGGAAAATTACAAAAATTAATTTTGCAATAGAAGAGGGAATTTTATTAAAAGAGAGAAAATAAGTGGGATTGTTAGACAATGAAATGTTAAGCTTGCACGGAAGCCCAAATATCTACATTTCCAGTCTCACTGCTCAATTTAATTACATCTACCAGAGGATCCCAATCATGGGGGAAATGATTCCCATTTTTAAGAGGAAGTTTGAGGTATCTGTTTGGAAGGGGATCCACTTTGAAGCCCATCCCAGAGGCCAAGGTTTCCAACTCTTCATCACCAATGTTAATTCTCATAGAGAACGGATTTTTCTCTGTTTATTCTTTCTCATGCAGTTTCCTTGATGAAAGATAAAATGATTTTAATAAGTGTTGCTTGGCCGATGGAAGCCTCAAAGAGACCGCAAAGTCATCCACATACTGAAAATGGGAATCAATCACATCAAATCTCATGTAGTATGAGCCATAATGGTTTTAAATTTCAGCCGAAACGAAACGAAACGAAATGGATGAAATATTACGATTTCGGCTTCCACCGAAATGAAATCCACTTGGATTCGGAAAATTACAAGATTTTGCCCGAAATTTCGGGAATTCGTTAATGTTTAGGTCAAAACATGCAAGTGTTCGTATATAAAAAAAGAGAACAAAGAGATTCCTTTAAGATATTTCTAAAAACCAACAACACAAAAAAAAAAAAAGAGAAACCAAAATTTTGTACCGAAACTGAAATGTTTCCGTGTCGCTGATAATCGAAACCGAAACCGAAATTTAAAACCTTACGAGTCATCACATGATAGTCTGCACATCTGTTACCATTGCCCATGGCCTCCCCTTGACACTTGATCTCGTTCTCTACGAAAAGCACTAAGCTATGTGCATTCAAATATTCAAACATTTATTGAACTCTTCTTAAGAAATTTCTTGGATGTCTTGTGCAACTTGATAATTGGACTTAAATGGCAAACTTAATTCTTTACACCTATGATTTAGCCGACACTTCGAATTTATTGCTGACACCCGTGTCCGACACGACAACTCTTTTTAGCTCTTCTTTAACTAATATTTGTTGTTGTATCATATATATACTTTCTATTTTAGCTGTGTCCCCGTTTCTAAATTTCGGAGGTTCGCCGTGTCCGATACTCCGTGTCCGTGTCGACATGCGACACTCGTGTCCGTGTCCACAAATCATAGGTTTACACTTGGCTGGTGTGATGGCCCTCTTCAACAAAAAGGGGCTGTCTTGAGTTGCAAAACCATTGACATTGGGGCTGTTGCGCATTCAAATATTCAAATTGGTGTATGGACTTTTCAAGGAATGGGGCTGTCTTGGGTTGCAAAACCATTGACATTGTGGCATGTTGCGCATTCAAATATTCAAACTTTTATTGAACTTGTCTTATTAAGATGTTTCTTGGATGTCTTCTGCAACTCAATAGTTAGACTCACCATCGACGACACATCAAAGTGATGAACTTTATACTCGGCAGGTGTTGTGGCCACTTCAATGAAAGGGGCTGTATTGAGTTGCGAAACCATTGACACTGGGGCACTTTTAAATTGCCTTTGACATATTCCCAACTTTTGATTGAAAGTTCATACCTAGCAAATCAAAGTAATCTCGATCCAACATTTGAAGTGAATTCATTCATTTACACAAGGTTGAAATGAGAACTCAGCAGTTCTTTCGAAAGTCATAATATCTTGATCCTTCACTGGAACTTTCTTTTCTTCTGAGTTCCGTCATCTACTAAATTCACATCTGCTCATGAACTGAATGATATTCTTAAACCCTTGATCAGTAAGCATGACAGCACTGCAAAGTAATCCACACAAACGATCACTTCAATTCGCATGAGCCTGCTTAACAATTCATATCGAGGGTGCACAACAGTCCACACAATAACACCATTCAAAAAAAAAAAAAAAACAGTCCACACAATGTCGTAATAGTTCTCACACAAGCAACAACAAGACCCACATGAAGACTGCATGATAGACCACAAGAAAGCTACACTAAGACTACACAATAGCCCTAGGTAACCATGATAGTCCACACAAGACACCACCACAACCCAATCCCACAATTAGACTAGACATAATCACATGTTAGGGCAGAACAATGGCTATTTCACACAAAGGCACAAATTAGGGTAGCATATTAGTTACAGCCAACACATTCACTAATTAGGAAAGCAAGGCAACACCAATTTCAAGAAAGGCAGCACGGTGTTCACAGTATTAAGTAGTCATTACATGGCATAGTGGCCATATGGATCCACAACAGTGCACACAGATGCACATCAGGTTATGAAAGAGTACAACCACCTCCACAAAAGGCTAGAGATGCTATTAGAAGGACACAACAGTCCACAAGAAGGTATAGTAGTCCAAACCAAGGTTTTAAATTTCGGTTTTGGTCGGCACCGAAACGGAAACATTTCAGTTTCTGTGGAAATCTGGTAAAATCACATAAGTGTATTGAAACATATGCAAATGATGAAATTTTTAGACGAAACTTTGGGGAATGCTCAAATAAGCACAAATAAATAGTTAAGAAACCAACACATAAGCAAGAAAGCCATCCATAATGGCTTAATCACATCGAGCACCTAGACACCTAGTGACATGTGTTGGTCCCATGCCGATCTGGCATCCCATCCCAGGCATAAGAAATAGTTACTTTGCTTCGCAGTTCCATGATGTTGCTAATGCAAATCATAACATCTTTCCATTTTGTTGTCGTTCCGACCACTTCGGTCGAATTTCAGGAATTTTGATGGAAATAATGACATGGAAAGAATTCATGTAGACTGTTTCGGTGGGGATGGAAATGGAAACATTTCGGGGAAATTTAAAACCATGGTCCAAACAAAGCACAACTCATGAAAAAGAGCATAATGTCCGTATTAAGAGCTAGCATTCAAATCAAGTGGGTGGCAGTTATCTCACGTCACTACATCACTCGATAAGTCGATATAGAGCACCACAATCCACGAAGAATACAACATCCGATGCAAAGGCAGTGCAATTCACCCTAAAACACCACAACCCACACTAATGCAGCAAAGTTTACACACAATGAAAGCAGCTGACACACATAAATAGCAGCCCGTAGAAATAAGGACAACTGTTCTCACAAAGAAAATTGCCCATAAAAAGGAGCTCAACAGTCACAAGAAGAAAACAGCTACAAGAAGGTACAACAACCCTCATCCAAATGCATAGCAATCCTCATGAAAGCACAACAGTCCATAGAGAGGCACAACTTTCCTTATGAAACCACAACAATCCACACTAAGAGGAGTTACCTTCTCGTAAAAGCACAACAATCCACACTTAGGCACATGAATACACATGAGGGAATACCAGTCCACACGAAAAGAAGATTCCTTCACTTGCAGCCTTGCAGGCACCATCCCACTCAGCCTACTCTTAGACACAACAAGCCACAATTATGCAGGAATCCACGTGAAAGGCAGTCTATGCTTCACATTCGGCACCACCACGATTCAGGCATTATTAAAATACTATCATTGAAATTCATCATCCTTGAATTAGCACCAAAGAATAGGGTGACAGAAACACACTAGGGCACAAAGAATGCAGGGAACTTTATGCGAGGCCAATAAGGGAAGAACTACTAATACTTGTCTCTTTGAAAATTTCACCCTAAAGTAGTCAAATTATGTTTTGCTATAGAATGAAATCGAGCTACAAGATTTCAGATCTAAGGTAATTGAATTCTAACAATTTCAATCGGATCTAACCATTGGATCTTGAATTCTAACCACTTTGTAATTTTGATGAATGTCATTAATTTAACAACCCTTCAGATCTTTGATCAAATCTGTTTACGACATTCTTCACAATGGCCATAATGAACCCAAGCATCCACATGAACTCTATATATCAAAATTATAGCGAACAAAATAACTCTCAAATCTGGCGATTGAGAATAACCCAAATAATTGTCAGATTTCAGATCTGATGCATTCAAATTGTTTCTGTTTATTATAATAGTAAAACCATATCTTTCATATTAACTTTAGATTTCATAATCAATAAAAACAAAAAGATTCACAATATCGGACGGTTGAGATCAAACCATCCGACCATTGGATATAAGATCTGATTCAGTCAGTTTCTCCAATTTAAGACCTTAGTAAAACCCTTGAATCAAGACCACAATCCAACTTGAAATAAACGACACAAATAGTGGCTTGAAATTTCTAACAAGATAAAGAAGTAGATAGTTGAGATGTTACCTTGAAGAAATAGAAAGAAGATTGATTTGTTGGAGTCATATGAACGAGACCAAAGGCATCACACTGACGGTTTTCCTAGGGGATCACACCTGAGGTTAAATGAAGCATCACACCAAGATAAAGTAGAATAAGGATTTCTTCACAAAGCAAAAGATTTAATCAAAAAATATCACCCACTACATTAAGTGCTGAGGCTACATATGTACAAAGAAAAAAAGAAGAAATGAACCTAGAAAGTTCTAAAACCCTAACCCAAAGAAACCCTATTGAGTAAAATACTCTTCAGAATATTCGCCTCTCAAAACTCACAAAACTGAGCTTCCCCTTTTACAATCTTGTAATATGCAGGGATGGGGGCATGTGGCCTATTCTGAACGCTCTTAGACTCAAGCAACTTTAAGTGAAAACAGACACAACTATCCATGACTTAAAAACTTCATAAAACACACTAATCATTCATTGAATTCCCTGATGAGGCCATTACTTCAGCAAAATCCCAACTAAGATTGAGGTTGACTTCTTTGACCTTTGACCATCTTGGAAATGGTTGTTTTCCCCCTTCATTGATTTTGTGAGAATCATCCTCCATCAGAGCCCCATGGTTATTCTTTGTGCAAAGAAGAGAAAGCCCTAGGGTTTCAGGAAGATAAATGAGATGGAGTGAAGGATTAGATTAGAAATTCGAACATGACTAGAATTAGGGTTTTAAAATTAAGATGGGGAGCAAATTAGTGTTTTGAATAAGATTAGGGCTAGGGTTTCAAGTAGATTTTAGACTAGGGTTTTTGAATTAGGGTTTTGATAGGGATTAGTAGATGAGATATTTGGTTCAAATCAGTGAGGATGAGCTTAATGTTTAAGGATTGGACACAAGATCCAGGATGCAACAATGATTCTGATAGTAGATATGTCTAAGGAATCAGTTCTAATAGTAGAAGGGAAAGCTAAAACATTAGAGAATAGGAATTAAAGAACGACAAACTAGGGTTTCATACTGAGGAACATACCTCTTTAGTCTTGTCATGGTTTTACATTTCCACCGAAACCGACGCGAAACGACCGAAATGTTTTCGTTTCCATCCCCACCAAAACCGAAACCAAAACAACCAAAATGCATAAACCAAAATCGTAAGTGTAGTAGTGGTATAGTATATCAGTATGTGTTACATCATTATATTTATATGAATTGCATGTGAAATGTAGTGCATGTATTATGTATATATATTTATTTGAGTTACATGGGGAGTTTAGTATTTACTAAATTAATAGACATGGGTGGTCGTGCATGTCACTAGGTGTTCGATGCTTTTTAATCCATTATGGATAATTGTCTTGCTTATGTGATGCTATCTAAGGGTGCATTTTTCCTTATTCTAGTATTTCCTAAAGTTTCATTTTTAACTTCTATCATTTGCATATTTTTCCATATATTTCTGTGATTTTACATGATTTCTACTGAAATTTCCTACCCAAACCGAAACATTTCTGTTTCCGCGGTGATCAAAACCTAAGTCGAAATTTAAAACCTTGAGTCTTGTTTATGATCAACTCAGCTATGATGCCATGATAAGGTTATAATAATCTACACATCCAATTTGTAGAGAAGTAAAATAAGGAGGTATAGATAAGAAAAAAAAGGAAAGAAAAGGAAGAAATAGGCGATATAATTGTAACTCCAACTCAATGACCAATCTTTATATAGATGTAAAATTTTTGCTAATTGCATAAAATTCCATGTAGGAACCATTACTGATGGCAACATCCTAATCCCATAAATTAACGTAAAAAGTGAGAATTATACCAAAATATAAATATAATCAACATAAACTAACTTAACTTTGAAAACGAACACAAATGGATGCATGTCTTAAGTCATGTAATAGGTAAGTTTTTGTGTCTGTAAGAAGATTTGCTATCCATTGCTAATGCTTAGGTGGTTGCTTTTGAAATGCTAGTTATCACATTTTTATGATGTAAGAAACATTAAACATTTACCATTTCAAAAAATAAAGAAAAAACAGAAACCATAAACATTATTCATCTGTTTTTTTTTTGAATGATAGCCGAAGATTTTATTAAAAAAGACCGATTTAGTCGAGTACAAAAGAAAGGTGCAGAAACATTAAATAGAAATGATCCGAAAAGAAACCAAAATCAAGGCTTAAGGGCGTCGAACAAAGCCAATAATTCCTTAGAGACTCCTTCTCTAGCAAGCTTATCCGCCATTGCGTTAGCAGATCGGGTAACATGATGGAACACTATATTGATGGTGCCGATTATATCCTTAATCTCATCAAAGTATTTGTCAAATCTCCACGGATGATGATGTGATCCGTTAAGCCATCGGATGGCATTAAGTGAGTCACCTTCAACTGCTAAATGGGAAAGGTGGTTACGATCCACTAGTTTAAGTCCTTGAGAACTGGTCGGACTTCTGCTTCCGATGCATCTACAATGCCAACTGGCCTTGCAAATGCCCAAACAACCTCTCTAGAGTCTTTCCGTAGAACACCTCCAACTCAAGCTTAGAACACCTCCAACTCCAGCTGGGCCAGGGTTCCCCAAACTGGATCCATCAAAGTTCATTTTTAGGAAACCCAATGGAGGAGGATCCCAAACTTGAATAATTTTTTGTTTGACCTCGGTATTGGTGCAAACTTCCTTCATCTTTCCCACAAATAGTAAGCTGAAACAAATTTAAAACAAGGAAGCGACTTTGCCCGCAATATCGTCAAAGCAATTGCTTTGATGAAAATAAAAGAAGCACTTCTAGCAATTCCTTTGAAAATTCTTGCATTTCTTTGTTTCCAGATCACCCAAATTATAGCTAGTAATGTTAGTTCCATAGGATCTTTCCTTTCCTCTTCCAAGGAACAAGGGACCATCCAAGAAAAAGTTCCATGAGATTAGCAGGGAAGACCCACTCCATGCCAGATCTGCTTAATATTTTACCCCACACTTCCCTAGCAACTTTGCAATGTTAGAACATGTGGTTCTCTGTTCCTCCGTCTTTAATACATAAAGCGCAATGGTCCAGTATTAAAATCTTTCTCTCTCATAAGAAATCAACTGTTTGGATTCTTTCTTGCAAGGCCGCCCAAGCGAACACACTAACTCGAGGACCCTGAATGTCCACACATTAGCTACTTTGAAAGCCACCGGACTAGTGACTAGATGATGGTGGAATTAGTTGACGGTAAAAACCCCAGATGTATCCTAGATCCATACCCTCTTATCTTCCCCATCCTGCTTGATATGTCTCTGATAGAATCTCCAACAACCTTGCAATGGATGCAAGCTCCCTTTCAAAGAAGTTCCTTAGAAACTGCATTTTCCACACCACTTTGTCAGATTCTCTTTCCATATTATCCTTAACAAATCTATCCTTAACTAGAGCAATGACGTACGAATCCGGAAACATGTCTTGTAGAGAGATCAGACACCCACTTGTTTGGGGTGCAACTTGGGTCGGGTTTAGGCCAATCCTAACCCAATCCGAGATAGCATTCCCCACCCGAGCCTCGGGTTGAGGATGGTCAACCCTAACCCAGCCCGCCTCCAAATCGGGTCGGGTTCGGGTTGATCTAGGGCCAAACAGAAAAATACAAGGAAAAAACATAATCCTAAGAAAATCATGAAATGGAGGTCAGGTTCGGGTCGGGTCGGGTTGCCAAGGCCTAAAGCCTAACCCAACCCGAAATTAAATTGGGTTGGCTTTTCCCAACCCTAACCCAACCCAACCCAACCTGAGAAAATGCCAACCCAACCCGAGTCAAAATCGGGTTGAACCTGTCGGGTTCGGGTTCAGCCCGACCCAAGTTGCACCCCTACAACTTGTCTTGCCAAAATCGAATTCTATCCCCAGAATGAACTCTATGTCTGATAGCTTGAGCAAATTGAGAGCTACGCCGCAGTATATCTCTCCAAATCGTAAGTCTAGGGTCTCTAAACTTGTCTTCTGAAAACCAGTGTCCCGGTCCTTCACCATATTTGCAACCAATCACTCTAGACCACAACTGAGCTTCGTCTTTACCGAATCTCCATAACCATTTCCCTAAAAGAGCAGAATTCTTCTCTTTGATTCTTCTTATCCCCACCTCCAACCATTTTACCAACGATATACCACGCTTATCACCCCTCTCCCCCCCAAAAAAAGGAATCTTCTTTGGATTTGTTCAATTGGATTAACAACACTCATAGGGCATCTGAAAACTGACATTTGGTAAATCGGGATATTAGAAAGCACCGCTTTGATAAGAGTGACTCTGCCACCTCTAGACACACGTTTTCTCTTCCAGGTATCCAACCTTTTCTCTATTCTTTCCACGATATGGAACCAACACGGCTTTTTGGCTCTCCATACCCCCAGTGGAAGCACCGGATAGGTGGAGGGAAGAAAGTCTCTTTTACACCCCAAATTCCGGCCAAACCTTGAAGACATCCTTCCTCCAAATGGTTGCCGAACGCTCGATTTATGAAAATTTTATCCTTGCCCTGTAGTGCCGAACATTATTCATCTGTTCTGCCCACCATGAGCTCAAATTGCTAGCAAGAAGATTTCATTTAGTCATATATGCTAGTTTTGTTTGTTAGTGAACAATTGAATTTTTGAAGCACTGAGTGCACTATTTTAGACCCCTTGATATTGTATGTTCTTTTAAGAACACTTCATGTTGTATAATTTTTACATGTTGATTTGATACTGGGCAAAAGGGATTTCAAAATTTCATACCAAAGAGTAGATTTGCTCTATATTTAGATCTTATTTGCTCATCGCCATCTTGGATGTTGTACCTGTCGAGTTAATCCCTGGATTCATGTGGAGCTCCATATTTTGTTCTAATGTTTTCCTTGGGAGTGTTAGCTTTTGCTGCTTGTGTTTTTTGTAATAATTAAAAATGACAATCTTGTGTTTGCTGCATGCAGTAAGTGCTTCCAATACCATTAGTTTTTTTTTTTTTTTTTGGGGGGGGGGTAATACTAGTATTTTTTAATGTTATTCGAAGTTTGGTATCCTTGTCTTCAATTTGGCACAATTAGTTAGGTCAGTGAATAGTATTTATTACATTTAGCCCTCCGCAGACCCCGCAATGGCGGGAGCCTCGTGCACTGGGCCACGCTTTAGTGAATAGTATTTATTCATTTACATTCTACATTAATGATCAAACCTTGATGGAAAAGTGTCTTACTTTATTTTGATGCTCTCTGCTGGTTTATATAGGAGTATGGAATTAAAGGATTTCCAACAATAAAGGTGTTTACCCCCGGTAAGCCTCCTATGGATTATCAAGGAGCAAGGGATGTCAAACCAATAGCAGAATTTGCACTCCAGCAGGTTTGTTGCCGCAGTTTACGTAGTTTCATATATCGTATATCATGGGTTGGGAAGAGTTAGTATTTTGGTATAAGAAATTTGAGAAATACCATTCACAAAAAAAGAAAAAAGAAATTTGAGAAACATACAGTTTGTTAAATACTCTATTTCATCATTTGATTTGATTAATGCTTCTTTAAGTTTTATTGATCGATCAATTTCTCGATACATGCAATTTTCTATGTCATCCTTAAGTGTATGTGCTTTAATAATCACTGCTTAACGGTATTAATATGATAAATTGAAACTGAAATTAGTTATGAGCCATTTGTACCTTATTGCTTGCTACGTACTACCTCTAACCAGTTTTAGCATACCCATGACTAATGCTGGCCAAGGTATCAATTAATTTACCTTTTAATTCACTCCCTCGGGGACCCTTTGCGTTCAATTCTTGTTTTTATGCTTCCATTATGATACAGTTAATACTCGGTCACTTTTTACATTTTCGAATATCGAAAATAATCTGAGCCTATCCCCCTATTATCTTATTCCTTCCGCTGGATCCCACTCTTCAAAACAGTTAGCTTGTAACCAAACACTCGAGCAATGCTAGATTTTTTACTCCCTTTACTCCTTTAGTGACCTATTGTGCACTAGTACCGGTTCTCGGCAGCACCCCCTGCTTGCACACAAATCATCTTGTGATATCCCAGCCATCTCGTCCGAAAACAACACAAAAATGCTTCCAACCTTTTTCATTCCTTTCTCCTTTTTGTAAAATCTGATAAGATGAGGTGAATTGGAGTAAATAAAATTACTCACTTCTTTGGTAGTGCCTAACTCTTCATGTTGAATTTGTCCGAATTGTCCCTGAGCTTGCCAGGCCAAGGCATCAAATTGGTTCCGTGCATTGCTCTGTTGGCAAGACATGTTAGTGCCACTATGCCCGCCCTTTCAACTCGCACTATTCCCTGTCATATAACAAAAATGTGATCGTTAATAGTTAATCCAATTGTATCTTCCCAACCTATGGAACCATTTCAAAAAAAAAATCTTCCCAACCTATGAAAGCGACTCATGACTCAATGCCTTCTACCTACTTTAGATATGCAGTCACACTTATTATCGTCCTGTTGGTTCTATAGAGTTAATTCAGTTCCTATTGAGATGGTAGTAGACGACTATAGTTTAACTTCATAGACAACTATAAATTTTAGGGAAATGATATTTCCAGCCCCCTTTCCAGGTACATTATGCGTAAGAAGGTTTTTTTCAACGGGCAACCTTTTCACCTGCTTTTTCTTTCTTTTCCTTTTCTTAATACTAGCACCAACCGGTGGTTATTCTATCAAATCACGAAACTAGAAATGTTGGGAAGATTTCCAGGGAGAATAGTTGCTGATTGGGGAAGGGAAAAAGTTGAGAGGAGAAAGGGCATTGAGGGAATACATGAAGCTATTCATGTGTGAGATTTTCAGGGGGGCTGGGCCCTTGAACTGGAAATTGGTGTATATTATAGCCAAAATTCATAAGTTCTCTGTAATTTTGGAATGCGAGTGCTGGGAACTGTGCGGAACTTGTTGATGGATCTAGCAATTAGAGTTTGCGAGGATTGGATCCTCTATATGCAAATTAGTTAGCCTACGATCTATGGAGGGCTCTCTTACAAAAGAGTCGAAATAAAATGATCAGAGATGACTCAAAAGTGTTTCTCTTCCAGGAGGACCCTTTACAAATGAAGAGTCAAAACTACGACTCAAGAGAGCCTCTTTCGGGAGGACTCTTACAAAAGAGTCGAAACAAAATCATTAGAGACGACTCAAAGGTATTTCTCATCCGGGAGGACCCTTTACAAGCGAAAAGTTAAAACTACGACTAAAGAGAGCCTGTTCCGGTGGGACTCTCTTCACAGAAGTCGAAACGAAATCATCAGAGATGACTCAATGAAGTTCTTCTTTCTGGAGGACTCTCTTACAAAAGGGTCAAATTCATCATCTCTCCAAGACTAAAAGGAATTCCATATCCGAGAGGATTTGTTTGCAAATCCTCCATGAAATTCTTTCGGAAGGATGAATAATCAAAATTTGTATTTAGATAGAGAACCTCTTGATGGATGATCCGAGGTTTTTTCTTTCTTCAAGAAATGTAATTAACGGCCTTAAGAGCCAGAAGTGTACGTCCCCATCAAAATTAATAAAGCTTCTCCTCGCAAGAGGAAAACTTGTTCTTAATGCATTTTATGTGTGATTCTCTTTTCATGCATGTGAAATTTGTTGTGGACATGTGCAATTCATTTTATGTTCATTTTAGTTCAGTACCCTTGTTTTAGGTCTACCCTAGTACCATTACTCACAAATACATTGAGGGACTAGCTCTACCAATTTCAGACTTCACTTGTACTTCTTTAATCTTCAAGAGATCTTCAAGATTGGAACTTCTCTTAGCTTTAGTATCTTCACACTTTGGCAAGCTCCATGCCTTCATGCTTTAATATTTTCAGATTTGTCCTTCAAAGAGCTTTCTTAAACATCATTGAATCATTCGTAAAACAACTAATATCAAATGTCATATTGTGTTTGTTGTCATCAAACATGACTTGACAAAGTTACCCAAGGTGGACTAACCATCTCCTCCTTTTCGATGGTGACAAAAACAAAATGATTTTTCATTAAGACACCCCCTCCCTCCTCGCCCCGCTCCCCCCTAGATTATTGTTTTAAAACATAAAAAGGCTCCCCTTTAATTTATGCTTAGTTTAAAATAATTGTGATAATTTTTTTTTTCAAAGGTTAGTTCAAATCATTAAACTTCTCTCCTCCTTTGGCATCAACAAAAAGATGGGACTAGAGAGAATTTTTAAGTTTGGTGTTCAAAACAAAATGGATTCATCAAAATTTAAAGCTCCCCCTTTGTCATATAATCAAAATTTTAACTCCCGCTTTTTGACGTCATAATTTTAGAGGGGTTTTTCAATGCGAAGTGATATATTCTCCCCTTTTGATTACTTGGGACACCCAGCAGCAGTGTACGTGGCAATTAGCCCCATTGAATCCTTCTAACATGAAGTACATCAGCCCCTCTGCAGTCATTGATACACTGCTGCTGGGTGTCTCAAGTAATCAAAAGGGGCGGATATATCACTTCCCTTTTCAATTTACCAAAAAATTCTCCTTTATGGTTGAAACCAAGCGCTATTTCCACTTGAATAATTTTCAGCAATTTTTTGAAAGCCATTTAAACCATTTAAACAATTTATTTTTAAATCCTAAATCTAGATAAGCATGTATACTAGATCAATTTGAGGCTTTTGGAACCCATATCTTCTTGTGTTCATTTAGAATTGTTTCACATAGAGATGATTTCCTTTTCTACCAAATAAATCCATTATCATGGATATTTCTATATTTACAATTGAATCAATACTGCCCTAATTTTTCACAATAATTACATTTGATTTGGCTAGCATCATAATTATTATGTAAAGAGATAATTAATTAATTATTACATAACGATGTTTTTTTAAAATATTTTCGTTTCTTACATAAGCATCTTTGCTTTTTAAGTAAATATCTAGTATTTGTTCTCCATTTATTAATTTCTCAAGACATAATCTTAATTCATTATTCTTAGTCTTCAATTTTTCATTTTCTTCACTCAAGACTTGAATTTGTTAAATAAACTCATTATTCAATCTATCTTTATCTTCTTTCAAAGTTTTGTTTTCTTTAATCAATTCATCATTCTTAGAACTAAATTCTTTATTTTCTTCTTTCAATTCATTAATTAAATTATCATTCTTGGAAACATCCAAATCATAATTTGAATTCAATTTCTCATTTTTAAAAAAAATGGAATTCAATTTCTCATTTTCTTGGATTAAATTATTATTTTTGGAAGAAATTGAATCATAATTTTTCTTTAAATTTTCAAATTCTTTTGAAATATTTGCAAGAGATTTTCGAAGTGTCTTGTTTTTCAAAAGTTTCTTTTCTAGATCTCCATGCAATTCTTGAAACGCATCAAATAACTCATCGTAAGGATAATCTTTATTACTATGAGCTACCTCATCTTCTTCGGCGAATCCTGTGAAGTAAATATTTGCATTTTCTCCACTTGAGCTACTTGAAAATGATTCACTGACTTCGATTTGGTCCCAAGTTGCACACATTCCCTTCTTCTTCTCCTTCTTTCCTTTGCCTTTGGAGGAGTAGATTTTGTTGAGTGGGCAATCAGACTTGATGTGGCCCCGCCGCTTGCACTTGTAGCATCTTATCTCCTCTTCTTGACTTCTTTTTTCTTTGCTTCTCTCCCTTTTTATCGTTTTCTTTTCTTCTCAAATATTTTTTGAATTTTCTTGTGAGCTTATGATGTCTTCATCTTCACTTGATGAAGCTTTGAAGGCCATCCCTTTCTTCTCTCTCTTCTCCATTGTCGTTGTTGATGATCATCTCATGTGTAATGAGCCAAGGAGCTCTTCCAATGGGAGTTTGGATAAGTCCTACGATTCTTGAATGGCAGTCACCCTTGCTTCCCAATTCTTCGGTAGTGACCTGAGGATTTTGTTAACTAAATCTACATTAGAATACCATTTACCATGAGATTTCAAACCGTTAGTGATGTCAGTAAAAATGGGTAAACATATTGAAAATAGATTTAGTTCATATTGATGCACTCGTAAATAAAATATTAGATTCTTTCACTTGATTTATGCCTTCATGGGCCACTTCAATTGAATCCCAGATATCTTTTGCAGTTTCACACAAAGATATTCGATTAAACTCCTCTAAGGATAAGGCATAGAATAAGGCATTCATGGCCTTAGAGTTTAAGCTAGTGTTTCTTACCATTTTGATCCCACTCGTTGCAGGGTTTTAAAGGCACTGAATAACCTTCTTTAATGATCTCCCATATATCAAAATCAATTGATTTCAAATAGATTTTCATATGGGCTAATACCCGTATTTGGATCCATTGAATAGAGAGGTCTAACAGTTGAATGGCCCTCGACAAAGCCGAATGAGGTTGCCATCGAACTCTTAGAGGTTAAGCCTATACCAAGAGCCCAAGCTCTGATACCAATTGTTGGCCCAGGTAGGCAACCCAAGAGGGGGTGAATTGGGATTTTACAAACTTTGTTCAATTAAAGATATTTTCACAAATGCAAGAACAAATTAAAATTAAGAACTTGGAAGATATAAAAAAATGATGCAAAAATAAGTAAAGAAAAGAGGGAAAAGTGTGCATCGATTTTATTGTGGATCGACCCAATCCCGGTCTACATCTACTCTCACAAGAATTTCCCCTCCTTGTGTCTTCTTACGGGTGAAGATCAAACCATTTACAAGCTTTGTACCCAAGCCTCGTCCAAGGGTTGATACGGTGCCCTCCCACCAAACCAAGGCTTTATCCCCAAGCCTTGCAACCAAAAGTTGATGTGGTGTCCTTCTCACCAATTACAAGAAGAAAGAAAACAAAAGGACCCTTCTTACAAGCGTGGATACACAAATTTGGCTCACAAATTCTCTCAAAGAAAATGTACAGATGAAGCTCATAAGCTAATCCCTCAAATGATATGCAAATGATGACATCGGTGGTTCAACACCTTGTATATAGGTCAAGTATGATCCCAAGTGTTGTCTTTAAGTCTTTGGGGACCTTAGAAGCCTTTTTATAGACGTTTGGTGGCGAAACTTGCTGTTGGCACAATTCCTCGGACGATCGACCGTGGACAGGCTATGGTTGATCGTTCATGACAGCGGTCATCCGTGAAAGGGTACTATTTTGTATTTACAGTTTTTGCACAACTACAACCACAGTCATCCGTGCCGTGGAACCCCACAGTCGACCTTTCAGAACGAACACTGAATGTGTTCTTTCATGGTCTTAACAACACTCTATCTTTCCGGACTTATGTGCAATTCATTTTATGTTCATTGAAGTATAATTATCCTTGTTTTAGGTCTACCCTAATGCCATTACTCTCAAATTCATTAAGGGACTAGTTTTACAAATACTTCTTCAATCTTTAAGAGATATTCTAGTCTTCAATCTTCTTCCATGGAACTTCTCTTAGCTTTAGGATCTTCACACTTTGGCTCCAATATCCATGACTCCAAGCTCCATGCCTTCATGCTTTAATATCTTCAGATATGTCCTTCAAAGAGCTTTCTTAAACATTATTGATTCGTTGGTAAAACAACTAATATAAAATGTTATATTGTGTTTGTTGTCATCAAAACATGACTTGAGAAACTGACCAAGGTTGAACCCTTGGACTAACACTTACCTTCATCAGATTTTAGTTTATTTCAACAATCCTTTCTCTGATACTGTTCTAACTTACTGGAGATAAATTAAATACACTGGGAATACATGAAGCTATTCATGTGTGAGATTTTCAGGGGGGGCTCGGCCCTTAAACTTGAACTGGAAATTGGTGTGGTGTATATTATAGCCAAAATTCATTAGTTCTCTGTAATTTTGGAATGCGAGTGCTGGGAACCCTTCTTAAAAAAAAAAGATAAATTAAATACACTGAATAATAACAAAGGTAGAAATTAGTGAGAAAATAACAACGAAGGTAGAAATTAGTGAAAAAAATACAAAATAAATTTATGTATAACAGTGCATGCTTATTCTGCATGTGTCTGTACTTTGTTAGTTTTTTGAAAAAAAGTTTAATTTTTATTTTAATTATTAAATAAATATACAAAAAAAGTTATAATATTGTAAAATGTTAGTTTCAATTGTGTTACTTTTATTATATCCCTACTCGTTTTTCTTTTGTTATATTTTTAAATAGTATTATTATAAAAAAATCAAGGAAAAATTATTAAAAAAATGCAAAGTTTTGTCTAAATTGTGAATAAAGGGTAGTGATTTGAAAATTGTAAAAAAGGTGTTGTCAGGTGAGAGAAGATGGCTTTTAGGACAAATATACCCTTCATAATGGTTCCGTAGTATAAAATGTAGTTCCGGGGTAGAAAATGTGGTTCCTTAGTAGTTCCGGGGTAGAAAATGTGGTTCCCTAGTGGTTCCGAGGTAGAAAATGTGGTACCCTAGTGGTTCCGGAGTATAAAATGTGGTTCCCTAGTGGTTCCGGAGTATAAAATGTGGTTCCCTAGTGGTTCCGGAGTAGAAAATGTGGTTCCCTAGTGGTTTCGGGGTATAAAATGTGGTTCCCTAGTGGTTCCGAGGTATAAAATGTGGTTCCGTAGTGGTTCCGAGGTATAAAATGTGGTTCCGTAGTGGTTCCGGGCTAGAAAATGTGGTTCCCTAGTGTTTCCGGCGTATAAAATGTGGTTCTGTAATGGTTCCGGGGTATAAAATGTGGTTCCCTAGTAGTTCCGGGGTATAAAATGTGGTTCCGTAGTGGTTCCGTAGTGGTTCCGAGGTATAAAATGTGGTTCCCTAGTGGTTCCGGGGTATAAAATGTGGTTCCCTAGTGGTTCCGGAGTAGAAAATGTGGTTCCTTAGTGGTTCCGAGGTATAAAATGTGTTTCCCTAGTGGTTCCGGGGTAGAAAATGTGGTTCCCTAGTGGTTCCGAGGCATAAAATGTGGTTCGGTAGTGGTTAGAGGGTATAAAATGTGGTTCCCTAGTGGTTCCAAGGTATAAAATGTGGTTCCATAGTGGTTCCGAGGTATAAAATGTGGTTCCGTAATGGTTCTGGGGTATAAAATGTGGTTCCGTAGTGGTTCCGAGGTATAAAATGTGGTTCCCTATTGGTTCCGGCGTATAAAATGTGGTTCTCTAGTGGTTCCAGGGTAGAAAATGTGGTTCCCTAGTGGTTTCGGGGTATAAAATGTGGTTCCCTAGTGGTTTCGAGGTATAAAATTTGGTTCCCTAGTGGTTCCGGGGTAGAAAATGTGGTTCCCACGCCGGGCCCGTACGGGCTGGGTCAACCCGCGTGTCACCCGGATTTTTGCTGTATTTTTTAAGATGTTTTTGGGAAATGTTATCCGCACTACCGTATTTTGATGAGGACACTCCTCACTTTATTTAAAGTACGGTATGGCCCGCACCATAGGATGATCCAAACCGTCCATTAGATGGGCCATAGCCTAAATAGGTTGTGCCCCAAAAAGCATTTCCGTAGGTTTATCCTAACCCTATGATTAGAATGTTAGAGGGTTGGTCCTAACCCTCTATAGATCGGAGGGTTAGGCTCAACCTATGGAAATGATTTTTGGTACACAACCAATTTAGGTTGTGGCCCATCTAATTGACGCTTTGGATCATCCTATGGGGGGCCATACCGTACTTTTAATTAAATGAGGAGTTCCCTCATCAAAATACAGTAGTGTGGATATCATTTCCCTTTTTTTGTATGGGAATTTGCTAGCCACCTTTGCCGAGGCAACTTCTTGGCTTGTGGCCCATCCTTTGATGCAAAGATTAGCAGAAGTAATATGGGTGCAAAGGTGGCTAGCAAAAGCATAATTGCAAAAAATAGTAATCGTTACTTCCAAAAAATAGTAATCATTACGGATTTGTGGCTGAAGTGCTAAGTTTTAAATGAAAAATTATGAAAAAAATGGAAGCAAAGTATTAAAATTACGAAAAAAATACCAAAAGGTTGCACTAACATATGACATATACCGAACTACAAAGTTTGACTGTCTTCCGTCGGAAGTCCGAACGTTTGTTCGGAAGTCCGAACAAACCTTCGGACTTCCGAATGGAACCAATATTTTAGTTATGTATACTGGCTTCCATTCGGAAGTCCGAAGTTTTGTTCGGACTTCCGACGGAAGTCAGTAGAATAGGGGATAATTCCAAAGATTTTTTTTTTCAAATTGAGTAAAAATTCGAAGGATAATAGGGATATACATTGTGATCTTAGTGTCATGCAGGCAACCATAAATTAAAGCTTGATTTTGATGTTTTAGAATAAAAAAATGCAAAGAAAATGAATTTATCTTGAAAATGGGGAAAACATCAAAATTCAGTTTTAAGCTCAAAATTCATTTTCTTTGCATTTTGTAACACTGCTTCGATAAGTTTATCATGAATAAACCCTCATGATTACCAAACCCTGTTGTAAATGGCAACCTTCAAAACTCTTCCTTGGAGTTTTCCACGTTAGAAAAGTCTTGAGGAAGAAGAAGGTGGTAGGTGAGAAGGTAATAAGTGCATAGGGATAGGTGCAAAAAGGTGGAGAGAAAAAAGAGGTAGGAGGGGTATATTTGTCCTAAAAGCCATCTTCTCTCACCTGACAACACCTTTTTTATAAATTTCAAATCAATACCCTTTATTCACATTTTAGACAAAACTTTGCATTTTTTTTATAATTTTCCCAAAAATTAATTATTTTTATTAATTTTAAATAAAATATATAATTTTATAGCATTTCCTAAAGTTTCATCTGAAATTTTCATCATTTGCATATGGTTTCGTATGCTTTTTTAATTTTATAGGATTTTTACTGAAATTTCTAACTGAAACTGACATGTTTCCTGAGTCTTGACCGAAATAATGTAATATATATATATATATATATATAGTAGAAGAGAAAAGAAGAGAATATTTTGAAAATTCTATGAGAATTACACATCACTTTTTTTAACAAATGCACCCATTCAACCCACATAATTTCAAACTTACCCCCTTCTTTATGCTTTCTAACAAAGGCACCCATTAAAGCCACATAATTTCAAACTTACCCCCCTCCTTTATGGTTTTTTAATAAAAAATCTATAGGGTGATCTTAACCATCCGATTTAAGAGGAATTATGGAAACCTCTATAGAATGGAGGGCTAGGATCAGCCTATGGAAATGATTTTGGGGCACAACCTATTTATGCTGTGTTCCATCACATGGACAGTTTGGATCAACCTACGACGTGGTCCGTACAGTTCTTTGTCGGCTCATGCATCGCACGAGGTTTTTTACTAGTATATATATATATATATATATATATATATAGAGAAAACGGTTCCTACACATATGTGTAGATAAGTTATCTACACACTAGCTTAAAATACAGTGGGAGCCACATTATTTGGGTGATCCAAACCATTCATTTTTAAGGCCCTCACATAGATAGGGTGTCCACAAAAAATCAGATCCATAGGATCATCCTAACCATTCGAACTGTGGAGGCAAAAAATGGACTAATTTGTGAAGGTTTAAAGACATCAATTTTACCTCCATAAATCGTAGGGTTGGGATGATCCTATGGATCTGATTTTTTGTAGACACCCTATCTATGTGAGGGCCTTTAAAATGGATGGCTTGGATCACCCAAACAATGTGGGCCCCCACTGTATTTTAAGCTAGTGTGTAGAGAACTCTCTACACATATGTGTAGGAACCGTTTTCTCATATATATATATATATATATATATATATATATATATATATATGAGGAAAGTTTTTCTAGTCGGCCGACTAGAGAAGCTTCTCTAGTCCGCCGACCAAAAAACACAGTGGTCCCACATGATTTGGATAATCCAAAACATTCATTTGATAGGCTCTCTCATAGATAGGGAGTGCCCAAAAAATCAGCTGCATAGGATCATCCTAACCCTTTGATTTGTGGAGGTTAAAAATGGACAGATTTGTGGAGTTTATAAGCGTCTATTTTAACCTCCATAAATCGAAGGGTTAGGATGATCCTATGGAGATGATTTTTTAGGCACATCCTATCTATGTCAAGGCCAACAAATGAATGCTTTGGATCATCAAAACAACGTCAGCTCACTGTGTTTTTAACCTCCACTGTCCATTTTTAACCTCCACAAATCAAAGGGCTAGGATGATCCTATGGAGCTGATTTCTTTGGGCACACCCTATCTATGCCAGGGCCCATCAAATGAATGCTTTGGATCATCCAAAGAACATGGGCCCACTGTGTTTTTGGTCAGCGGACTAGAGAAGGTTCTCTAGTCGGCCGACTAGAAAAACTTTCCAGGAAAGTGTTCCTGCGCTATAGCGCAGGTAACCTATCTGCGCTAGCTTTTTAAAACGAGTTTCTATTGTTTGCTTCGAGTGGGTCCCATTCCAAAGTGAAGAGAGAAAACACGTAAGTGAAAAGAGAAAACTCAAGTCAACAATAAAATGTGCCACGTACCCCTCTCTCTCCATTCCTCTTCCACGTAATAGAATGGGTATTTCTTCTCTCTCATTTCTTCTCTCTCAAGCCAACTATGCTTTTTGTTTGGATAAAATAAGCCCCAACAGGCCATCCGCAAAATGCCTTCTGCAATGGACGCTAGCAAATCCCATAAAATAAATCCCTGACTTGCTATCCCATAGAGAATAGAATTTATAATCTTTCGTCTCATTATACCACCCTATCCGTTGGGGTTGTTCCCTGTATGCGAACGGAAGATCCCAAATAAAACCCGACTTGCTAATCGCACCCCCTTGTTGGTTAGATTGTTACCGGTCTCACCATGGTTAGACGATCTTAGCCATTTGATTGAAAGGCTTTCAATTAGGGTTTTTTGGGTACAATTCCATTATTGATGTTTTCAGCCCATAGTAGAATGGATGGGACCTACATTCTTAGATTGCGCCACTCCATAGGATGATCCAAACCGTCCATTGGTTGGGCCACAACATAAGTAGGTTGTGCTACAAAAATCATTTACATTGTGGCACAACAAATGAACGGTTTGGATCACCCTATGGAGTGGACCGTACCACACATTTAAAAAAAATTGTGAGTTTGTATGGGCCACCCATCATGTAATTTCTCATGTAGGGATTTACTAGCATCCATCGCATAAGGTATTTTGCAGATGTCCTTTTGCATGTGAGAGAAACCACATGCTCACTTTTCAATAGATTTTGTCTTTATCCATGAGGTGGTTGCTCTCACATGCAACAGGCCATCTGTGAAATGCCTTCTGTGATGGACGCTAGCAAATCCATTTTTAAAAAACAAAAACATAAAGGCCTTATCTATTCAGAGGATAGAGAGTGAGAGGTACGTGGCATACTTTAACCGGTTAGAGGGGATTTGCTTTAGATGATAGTGAACACGTGATAGAGGAAAGATATACGTGGAAGAGGGGTGTGGAGAGAGAGAAGAGAGAGAGGGTACGTGGCACACTTTATTTTTGACCCTTTGTGTTTTCTCTTTTCAACCAGACCCATTCGAAGCAACCAATAGAAACCCGTTTAAAAAAGCTAGCGCAGGCAGGTTACCTGCGCTATTGCGCAGGAACTCTTTCCTCTCTCTCTCTCTCTCTCTCTATATATATATATATATATATATATGTATGTATAGTAAACAGTTCCTGCGCTCGAGCTTAGATAGTTTATCTGCGCTCGAGTGCAGGAAACAAGGGTGGGCCCACATTTTTTGGGTGATCCTAAGCATTCATCTTTCATTTGAAAGGCCCCATCATGGATGTGGTGTGTACCAAAACTCAGCTCCATTGGATCATCTTAGGCTGTCCATTTGTGGGTGAGAAAATGGACATATACTGTTTGTCCACAAATCTGCCCATTTTTTCACCCCACAAATGGAAGGGTTAGGTTGATCCAATGGAGCTGATTTTTGGTACACACCCCATACATGATGGGGCCTTTCTAATGAATGCTTAGGATCACCCAAAAAATGTGGGCCCACATGTTGCTTGCACTCGAGTGCAGGAACTGTTTCCTCTCTCTCTCTCTCTCTATATATATATATATATATATATAAAGAGAGAGAGAGAGAGAGAGAGAGAGAGGTCGGATCTCGATGGAAAGGAACAAGGGAAGCATGGAAGAGGATTGGCAATGTCCTGATTGTCGCTATCATAATTTTGGATGGCGGTTTAGATGTAGAAGATGCTCACAGGCTAGATTGATTCCCCCTTTCCTTCCTGGGGGTGGGGAAGGAGTATCTATAGGGAGACCCAAACATGCCCAAGAGAAAAGGATTGGGGCATGGTTTTGCTCTCCTTGCCAATACCTTAACTATAAATGAAGGTTGAATTTCGCTGGTGTCATTCAACCAGATCATCTTTAAAATGGATTCCTCGATCTCCCAAGGCGCAATCTAAGGATAATGAAGACAACCTTTGGGCCGACTCGGGTAAAATTTATCACAACAGAAACTCTGCGATTCCAACTTTATCTATTTCAGGGCAGGAAGTGGATGTGCTTGATCGGGAAAAGAGAAACATGATAATGAGTCTTTGCAGGAGCTGTGGAATTGGGCACGATTATTCTGGGAGCTCCCATCATTACATTGCCCTTCTTTGCTGGCAAAGGATGAAGTTCTTTTTATGTTTGATCCGGAGTCGCAGGCTTCACAGATCATTGCTAAGGGATCTGCGGCCTTGGACAACCATCTACTTTCCCTCTCACCATGGAAGAAGGAATTTATTCAAGGAGAGGAGGTGCTCTGGATTTGTTTTTGGGGCATCCCTTTGCACGCCTTGGTTGTTTCTACGGTGGAGGCTTTAGGGGGGCTCTTTAGTAAGGTTGTAGAAACCAAGATGGAGGGCAACCATTAGAATTGTATGAGCTTCGTTTCGGCTAAGATTCTAGCTCCTCGATGGCTCTTCCCTAATCCGGGTGTAAGGCTCCAAAGTTTTGGCCAGTACTACCCCATCGGGGTTGAGCTCTCAAAGGAAACCCCTGAATCTGACGTCTAGGAATCCGGTTCATCGTTAGCGGTGGATCGGCCGACCTCAAAGCCATTGCCAGGTGAACCGTTGGACCCTATAGGGAATTCAAATTCAAAATTCCTTGTTGGGAGGCCCGAGATAGAGATGTTGGTCATCCCAGAAAAAGGCATGATGAGACCTGAACAGAGGAATGAAGATTATTTGGGTTCGTTGGTAAGTCCCAAGAAACCTACCCATCACATCAGACGGAAGCATGCTCCATACGTCAGAAAGAGCTTCGTCAACCGCGCCCCTAGCGGTTCTTACAAAGACTTGACCTTCTCAGTCAGGGACTTAAGTTCCCAAGACCATCTCATCATGAATAAGATAGCACTATCTTGGGTTCCAAACCAGGTGCAAAGAAGAAACTTAGCAGGTTGTTTAAACTCTTAAAGTTCTATTCCAGGCCTCCTAGGTTTGGCCCTATCTATAACTGGATCTATAGCTGGGGTTCCCGAGGTTGAAAAAGGCTATGTCAATCAAAAGTAGCCGGATGATTTGATTTTTTCATTGATAGCTAGGGAGGCGTATTGTCAGAATCATAGCTCTCCTCCCTAGGAATGGAGGGTCCAAGGCTCCATAAACTTTGGTTTTGCTATTAAAAGGCCCTCCCCATCTAGTTTTGAAGAAAGGATCCTTAACAAAGTCGGAATGGCCTCCCTTGAGGATATGGGAAGACCAGCTTCCCCAAGTAGTCAGCTCTCCCTCTCTATTTCGTCCTGGGACCTCACCAGGAATTTGGGGATCGGACTTTGCTTTCGATGGACACAAAAGCGATTCCACATTAAGGCGGTGGGTTGTCGCTTGGTGGAGAAAATTTTGGCGTTCAACGACCCTATGAAAGTCCTGATCCTGGTTTTTCGGGGTTGTATATCTGCTAGAGTCCCTGACTCAGCATGGCATGTTCAAGTCTCCTCCGGTTTTGTTGGCTTGTCTAGATCACCAAACTAAATGATTATCTAAATGGTGATGACAAATATGCTTTGAGGAAAGCCTTGCATGAGAGGGCCCCAAATATGGCACTTTTCGTTGGATTCGATATGTTGGAGGCCTTGGGGTAGTGCTATGGAGTTTTTGGGGGAGTGGTGAAGTCTATCTAGGCTACGATTCTAGGTAGTAGGGAGGTAAAATAGGTATTCGGCAGGATTGCAGTGTCTGGTTGGGTGGTCCTCATTGTAGTGGATGAATTAGTAGATTTTCTCCGTTGGTATTATCTGGTATGCTCCATGCCACCCTTAATTGATTTTATGTATTGCAAGATGGGACATCTGGTCCCTAATGTAACTTCCATAGTATCAATAAAATTGTCATCTTTCCAAAAAAAAAAAAAGAAGATAATATATATATATATATATATATATATATATATATATATATATATAGAGAGAGAGAGAGAGAGAGAGAGAGAGAGAGAGAGGTGTTCCTGAGCTCGAGCTCAGATAAGCTTATCTGAGCTCGAGATCAAAAACACATGTGGGGCCACATTTTTTGGGGGATCCAAAGCATTCATTTGGAAGGCCCTTCCATGGATAGGGTGTGTACCAAAAATCAGCCGTATAGGATCATCCTAACCCTGTCATTTGTGGAGGGAAAAAATGGGCAAAAACATGGACACACAATGGCTGTCCATTTTCCCCTCCACCATTGATTGGGTTAGGATGATCATATAGGGCTGATTTTTGGTACACTCCCTATCCTTGGAAGGGCCTTCCAAATGAATGCTTTGGATGTTTCCAAAAATGTGGGGCCACATGTGGTTTTTAGCTCGAGCTCAGATAAGCTTATCTGAGCTCGAGCTCAGGAACACCTTTCTCTCTCTCTCTCTCTCTCTCTCTCTCACACACACACACACACAGATATATATATATATATATGGTATATGATTGTGCGCTCGAGTGCCCAATCACATGTGGACCCACTTTGTTAGGATGATCCAAAGCATTCATTTGAAAGGCCCTTACATAGATGGAGTGTGTACCAAAAATCAGCTCCAGAAGATCATCCTAACCCATCCATTTGTGGAGAGGTCAAAATGGACGGACATTGTTTGTCCACAAATCTGCCCATTTTTGCCCTCCAATTTTGGAGGGGTTAGGATGATTCAATGGACCTGATTTTTGGTACACACCCTATCTATGATAGGGCCTTGCAAATGAATGCTTTGGATCACCACAAAAAATGTGGGACCCATGTGATTGGGCACTCGAGCGCACCATAAGATTTGGTGCGCTCGAGCGCACAATCATATTTCTCAATATATATATATATATATATATATATATATATATATATATATAGTTACGGTTTTGTTTTATGCTTTTCGGGTTTAGTACGTGAATAGGATGGAAACCGAAACAGTTTGGTCATTTTGTGTCAATTTTGGTGGAAATTTTAAACCATGCTTGTAAGGTACTTTCTTAATTCATGGTGGCATTTGTTTGGAAAGGAAAAAGGGTAAAGCACAAGGAAATTGAAATGGAAGTTGGACTGCCATTTACAACGATGCATAACTGGGTTATTAAGGGCGTGTTCGGCAAAGATTCTCATTCTCTGCCTTATTACTGGACAGAAACGGATTTATGAGATTCTGTGGAGCGACTCTGAGTCGCTCCGCGGAATCTCATCTTATCTTATATTTTAAGGGTGCAATGTGAAATTGGCAGAAACGGGCTTATACGGGTCACGCTTGCCGAACACGTTTCACGAGATTTTTTCGCCTCTCGTTTCCCGCACCTACAAAAGCAGCAGAACCCATTAAGATATTGGTTTCCGAACGCGCCCTAATTTGTTCCATGTTTCTGAATCCTCATTCTCGCTAATCAACCCTTCTAACAATCTCTGTAAATTACACATGGTTCAGCTCACTGAAGGGATTCCGTGCAGCTCCATCTTCTTTGGACTCATGAAGAATCACCCTACCCTAGGTTCAAGTACAAGCTTCTTTTGCATAGGAGGCACCTTCGATCCCATTAATCTTCGCAACTGATAATGAAAGGCATTTTTTCCTGTTACAAGGTATCATCATTGGACTGAAATGGGGCTGATTGAGGATGATTGTGTGAGGTGTATTTTCCTTTTGCATTGTGTGACATAGTAAATAATTTTGCCACTCGAACTTCTTTAAATCTCAACCGTGAGGTCAGAATTTCAATCCCAGCCTACCTACCCAAAAAAGAGAAAACAAAAGCTTCTTCGTATCTTGTATTAGTTGTATATATGGAGTTTTTACCTATCTGTTACTTAGAACCATCTAAGTACATGTATTAGTTGTAAATATGCAGCTTGTGAATTAAGATCCATTTTCTCTGTCTATGCATACTTGCACAAGTAACTCTTTATGTGCTCAGTTAATTTTTTTTTTTTCTGCTTATTCTTTTCTTTCTCCATCGGTAGATTATTTTATGTAAAATGGCTGAGATTGTTGAGTCGTGTACAGATTAAGGCACTTTTGAAGGAACGTTTAAATGGAAAAGCAACAGGAGGATCAAGTGAAAAAACTGAGAAAAGTGCATCAGTAGAATTGAATTCTCGTAATTTCGATGAGCTGGTCCTTAAAAGTAAAGATGTCTGGATTGTGGAGTTTTTTGCACCCTGGTGAGTGGGTCTAAATTTCTAATTGCTTGTTCTTTTAGTTGGTTGAGTCGGTTAAGAAATATGGGATTCAGTGATACTCTATTGACCTTGTGGAACTATCAATCTTCACAACCATGTTAAATATATTTAATTACTTAGAGGTTCATGAATTAGTTGAAAATCTAAAATTCTACTATTGAATAGAAGAAACCCAATAGACGCTGTTATGTTAATTCCTGCAATTCATGATGCATGGGAAAGAGGAAAGGTAAGTAACTTAATAAAAGATGTACTAATGTACTATCTATCTCTGCAACATTGATTATCTTTAAATTCCTCATTTTTTCTATTCATCTTCTTTGATTTGCAGCAAGGCATTATTTTAGCATATAAAATCAAGCACCCAAATGTCAAATAATTTCTTATCTCAATACATTTTTTACAATTCTCTTACAAGCTTTATTTATTTCTAACTGTTAGAAATGGAGTTAGGGTTAGAGTGAGGAAGAAGAAGAGTAGAGAAGATGGGAAGTCCCCACGAGGGAGCTCCTCATGTATATGATGTATATATAGGTCCAAATAGGGCAACATGTGTACATTGACTGTAATACCCTCTAACTACAAGTATACAACTAATGCCTAACGGCCCTAAACTACCCTTACATTATTCAACACTAACAAGTCTAGTTCTTTTCACTAGAAGTACTATGTGTGTGAGTGCGTGCGTGCGTGTGTGTGTGTGTGTGTGTGTGTGTGTGAGAGAGAGAGAGAGAGAGAGAGAGAGAGAGAGAGAGAGATATTCGTCTTCTATGAATTGGATTAGTTGTTAGCTAGTTGAACCTTCTGCGTCTCAAAGAAGGATGGTGAGATTTTTGCCATTTTTTGAATAGGCACAAGTATTCTCTCAAGTTTTTCTTCCTTTTTTAACTTGTTCTCTATTTTTTATGGTGTTTTCCCATGTATGATTAATTTATAGTGTCTAATTTGAGACTAGTACTTGCAACTAATTTCAAAGTGTTATTATTTTAACTAAGAGATAATGTTCTTTGCTTCTGCTTCAGGTGTGGTCACTGTAAAAAGCTGGCACCAGAATGGAAGAAGGCTGCAGATAATCTGAAGGGGAAGGTGAAGCTTGGTCATGTTGATTGTGATGCTGAAAAGGTAATTCTATCTTCTTATTCTAAAAATAATATATCTTTGGTTATGTTAATTGTGATGCGGAAAAGATAATTCTATCATCTTATGCTAAAAATAATGTATCTTTCTTTAAATAGTTGCCACAAGTGAATCTATTCTGAACGGCTTGTTATGGAAGTTTGGATACTTAAATATAATATATTTTTTTGGTACGTAAAATTATAGCTACTTGGATTTAAAGCCATGGCTTTATTACTTTTTTTAATGGTAAAAATTTCATTAAAAAGACCGAGATGGTCAAAAAACAAAGAGAGATACAGGAGAATGAATACAAAGAAAGAGAACACAATGTATACAAGCAAAAGAAATCCACTCCAAGGGTCACAGAGGGACGAAGTCATATTGCTCTAGCGACTCCAAATGAACCTCTCTCTTGGCTAACTCATCACGCCAATCCATTGGCTGACCTCCTTGTTGAAGGAAGAAGATGAGAGGAGAGGAAGAGAATGAGAAGAGTTTGTGAGTTAGGGATGAGCTCCCCTCACTTATGTATTTATATAAAGAGGAATAAGTGCAAAGACCAAAGTCCCCTTAGGCACATATACACTTCCAAGTTCCAACACTCCCCCTTAAGCTGGAATGTAGATATCATATATTCCTAGCTTGTTAGAAATATCATTTATCTTGGCTTTACTCAATAATACACCAGCTAGCTGATCTATTCATCTAGTGAAAGTAGTGCATATGTGAATAACAATCTCATATATTCCTAGCTTTTAAAGTAGTGCATATGTGAAAGTAGGCATTTTTGGATCCTTTGGCGTATAAAATGACAGTCCACCTCTATGTGTTTGGTTCGCTCATGAAAAACTGGATTGGTGGCAATGTGAATAGCAGCCCTATTATCACAATAAGGCTGAGCAGGAGATGAGGAAGGGAAGCCGATCTCAAATAGAAGAGAGCGCAACCAGATAAGTTCTCCGCCTGTATGTGACTATGGCATGACATTCTGCTTTTGCACTCGACTTGGCTACCACGTCTTATTTCTTACTTCTCCATGACACTAAGTTACCTTCAACAAAGGTACATGATCTCGTGGTAGACCTCCTATTTGCTAGTGACCCTGCCCAGTATGCATCACAAAATCCTTCCAAATTCTCATGCCCATGCTTGTTGAATAGCAAGCCTCTGCCTTGCACACTTTTCAAGTAGCGAAAAATTTAAATCACGGCAACCTAATGGGAGGTGCGTGGTGCACACATGAACTAGCTAACCCCCCCACTGCATATGAGATATCTGGGCGATCTCAAGATCCATGGCACAAAGATGCGAAAAAAAGGAGTAAGATGATCATAAGACAAAGTGAGAAATAAGATGGGCAGTAGAATGGGAATGAGCCTGTGAAGCAATAGGGGCGTCTACGGCCACATCTGAAGAGGGAGGAAGAGGGTTACCTGTGTGGAAGAAGCCGTGATCTCCGGCTGAAAGGACGATGTCTCGGGATGAGGGTGGAGACCACGCTGATAGACCTGCATATGAGCTAAAGAAGGGACCGAGGAAGTCAGCAAAGAGGAGGAAGGTGGGACAACAGGGTCAGGGAGAACAGGAAGAGGAAGGGAACCTGGGGGTCTGAAACTATGGGAGTTGTCTCAACCAAGGTTTTAAATCTCGGTTTCGGTTTCGGTTTCGGTCATCAGCGAAACCGAAACGTTTCGGTTTCGGTACGAAATTTCGGACGAAATCTTGTAAAATCATAGAAACGAATGAAATCATATACAAATGATGGAATTTTAAGATGAAACTTTTGGAAATGCTAGAATAAGCACAAATACACACATAGAAACCATCATTTAAGCATGAAAGTCATCTATGGTAGTTCAACAACGTCAAAATTTAGAAACATGCGCTATCGCATATGTTGGAAACAATGAAGTGTATTCTAAAGTCAAAGGAAAGAAGTACAATGAAATAAAGTGTAATGTAAAGAAAGTACAATCACCAACTATCTCTCTAAGGGGCCCCCTCTATGTCAATACCACATTGAATTACGAGGCAGTTCAAATTCATCATCCCTCCTTCTCTCATGATGGGCACGGTGCATCTACTGACGAATTTGATCTTCAATAAACGAGTAGTATTCCTGCCAGGACATGTTAACCACATGTATTTGTTGGTATTGCTGAACAAAATAATCAAAGACATACTGCTCAACTTGCATCAACAGTCCCAAACGTGGGTACATGACATTAGGGCTGGGTATTGTCAATGCTGCTCCGTAAGAAGATGATGCCTCGCCATGTGCATTTGCGTATAGGTCATATGGCATCCCATAGCCATATGACTCAGTCTGTGACTGCGTCTGTGTATTAGAGCCATATGGGTACCCATAGCCGTAAGGAGTAGTCGAACCTTGTCGACTCTCAGAAGATGCATCAATCAATCCATAACCATATGGACCAGAATCGGTAGAGTTGGCAATTCCCACATTCCGCGAAATCCCACCTTCCATGCTCATACCGTCGAATGTGTCTGTCAAACTATCAACTCCATAATGTGAATGGCCATCTAGGAGTCATTTTCTTCATCGGTGGGTTGATACCTCCGTCGTCGTTGGAATACTTGCCCATGCCTTGGCTGTGGTTGTGCACCATGATCTTGGTCTTGTGTAGCATGGTCAAACTCCTGTTCCACTGTGAATGGGCTAAGTGGTCTATAAGTCTCACCTTCCACACTTCCCACACTACCCCCTCTACCACCAGAAGTTCCAGCACCTCCCATGTTGCCCCCACCACCACTAGCATTGCCACCCCCTCTATCATCATCTGATGGCGAATCTGTCGACCAATCATCATCACTATTCCGTATTGGAATGGCAACGGGTTGAGAGAGACCCTGTGTCTCTGGCAATGTATCCGAATCTATTCCCATCTCTGCAATGATTAGAGGATTCGGTCTACCTCTCGGGGCATCAATCAGCGGCTCTCCAACCTCCCTCACCCACTCATATAGAGGGTCATCCTCATCATTTTCACAGAATATGTCCGTCAGATCAATAGGGTCGGTGTAGTCCTCCCGATTATTGCTTGTAGAGACGTGCTTCATCCTCAAACGTGTGTTGTAGTGGACGTATACAAGCTTGTGTAGGTTTTGATGTCCAAGCCTGTTACGTCTCTTTGAGTGAATGAGGTTGAATGTGCTCCAATTTCTCTCACAACCTGAAGAAGATGCTGTCTGAGACAACACTTTTACGGCTATCTTTCTTAGGTTAGGAGCATCTGACCCATATAACACTCACCACTCAGCTGCAAAATAATAATAATATTTTAATTAGTTACTGTCGATTGACAACTAATATTTATAGCAAGCCTTTACCTGGCAATGTCGTAGCTCACCCGGCCATAGCAGCTGCACGTCCAAAGGAGGCAGTTGCATCCCTAAACCACTTGAGCTATAATTGAATTAACACCAATAGTTAGTAGTAGAAAATTCTAATGCATATCCATCTATTTACGTTGAAATAATGAAATGCTCACCTATCCAAGAACAACGGATTGTGCAGTCGCATCCGGTTCCAACTTGGCTACCACAGTCTCTAAGTCTTCAATGAAATCCATTCGAGTGCCAAGGTTTTGCGAGTACTGGTACTTTGGGTTGAGATAATATGCTAAATAAAATAATAATTTGTTAGTGTATTGTAAATAATGACGTAAGAGATAATAAATATAAATTGATGACCGTACCAGTCGAATGGAGTGGGTGAAGGAGCATTTTCGTCCATCTATCATCAATGATTTTATGGTAGCCCTGATAGGATCGAGGAGCAGCCACTATTATTGCCTCTTTCATCAATTGGATGGCGTGGTACAAAGAACCCATGGTAGGCTTTTTGTCCCCATCTACCATCCTCAATACCTTTACAATTGGCTCCAATATATACCAACTATAGTCCTGCAATGATCCCAAAAGGATGGTCTACCGACGATCTCCTCGGCCTTCTTCCCAGCTACACTCCTGCTCTCCTTATACTCATTCCACTCTTTGCAAGAGAATAATTGCTTTAGACCAACCTTCTTATCCAACATACTCTGGAGAGCGATGTTTCTCATGAGGGCCAGTATATACCCATGATTGTATAAGAAGTTAGTCACTGATCTGGCCTCATCAACTAGCTTCTTCACCGTCGCTTTCTTTCCGATGTCCTTCAGCATAAGGTCGATGCAATGTGCTGCACACGGAGTCCAGAACATACTGTACTTCTCCATAATCTTTTGTCCTGCCTTCTTATAGTTGCTCCCATTGTCAGTGACAATTTGAACAACATTCTTCTTTCCAACCTCTTTAATCACTTCGACCATATGCTTATATATGAATTTTGCATCTTTTACAACGTCGGATGCCTCAATACTCTTCAAGAAGACAGTCTTACCATCACAATATACCATAAAGTTGATGATAAACTGTCTTGTAGGACCAGTCCAACCATCACACATGATTGTCACTCCATACTCGGCCCACTGCTTCTTCAGCCCATTGATGTACTCCTCCAGTTCAGCCACTTCCATGGGCAAGTATTTGTTCATAACCTCATATGAAGTGGGGGCCTTCACTCCTGACCCGTGTTGGCCAGCTGTATCAATAAAGTGCTGCAAGTATGGGCTATTTACAGCATTTGCTGGGATGGCGTTGTGGAAAGCAAATTTTGCATATGCTCGTCCAACCTTCTCCCTCGCATTTCCCCACATGCCCCTGATACCCCTTTGGTTTCCCTTTGTGCATATCGCTGGGTCCATGCTTGCTGGATCCCTTAGGCTGCCCCCACGTGTCAAACCCATCTGCATTGGCTTTCCTTCTATGTTACCCTCACCTGCGGCTCCCCTCGAACTACCCCCACCCGCCTTGTGTATGGATCGGCCAAAATTTGGCCTCGTAGCATTAAGATTGTTCATCTGCCGCCTCTCGTTCTCGATAGCCACAGACTCTGCCATAGCTCGTCTATACTCCATCCTCTGTCTGCTTGTCTCGACATCAGATGGATATGCAATATCATCATCATCATCCATCCATTCTGCTCCATCATAGTTTCCCGCCACAGCATCGATAAACTCATCTCTCCTCCTCGCTTTATCCTGCTTATTTTGTTTGCTCCCCTTCAATGAATTTAAGATGAGTGTCCTAACCTCCTTAGGGCAAGATGGGCATACTGATACATCTCCATAACCACCTACCAGGTGGTGTTTCAATCGTGTTACACCCCCACTTCCTATTTTCTTTCCGCAATAATTGCATATAGTCTTCTGCCTGCTGCCATTAGAACGCCCATGTAGCCAACCAATATCTCGAGCATCATCCCCATCCCCATCCTCTTCATGACGATGTCGTGGCATGGTGACAGTAAAGACTTTGAAAGATCAAAGAGACAATGTAAATAGGTTGTGAAAATAGTAGCAAATTTTAGCAATATTATTCCTTTCAAAATTTTCTGTGAAAGTTAAGAAATGAAAAACTATTCCAAACTTTAACAGTTTTCCATTGTTTGATTACACAAGAATATAAGTGACTTGAACAGTTGAACCAAAGAAGTCATGTTTTATGTACAGGGACCTTTAATTAAATAAATGATATTCCTAAAGTCTTCCATTCTCCAATAAATTGTGGAAATAAACAAATTTTTCAAGGAAAAATCTTTCCTCGAGAAATGTTGCCGCCCCCTGTTTCTTTCTAGTACAACCCCTTGTAGTCTAAAAGAGTAGTAACTAATATACTAGAGGGGGTTGTCCAGGGGAAAAAGAAGGTGGATATAGTACAGGGTGGGTTCAAGAATGTTCTGTGTAAGTTAAAAAACTGAGAAATGATATATCCACCCCCTTTTCTCCCTAATAAAACCCCTTGTAGTATAAAAGTGGAGTCATTTGTAAATAGGTTGTCCCCTAAAAGTACTGTATGACCTATGAAAATGATCCAAACCGTTCATTTGTAGGAACACAATGTAAATAGGTTGTGCCCCAAAAATCATCTTCATAGGATGATCCTGACCTTCCGATATATTTAGGGACCTCAAAATATGAAAACATGTAAATATTGGAGGGTCAGGATCATCCTATGGAGATGATTTTTGGGGCACAACCTATTTATGTTGTGTCCCTTACAAATGAATGGTTTGGATCATCTTATGAAGTGGGCTCTTGAGTACTTTTAGAAAAATAATGGGGCACAACCTCTTTACAATGTGGCCCTAAGCCACAGATGAATGGTTCGGATCATCTGATGAAGTGGGCTGTACAATACTTTTAAAAATATTAAAAATTACGGGCATTGATATATTGGCAGTTTGGCACCCACTATAGGATAATTCACACCCCTTGACCGTGAATTGACGTCAAAAGGTGTTAAAAGTCTGCCAAATGCCCTCCTTTTTTTCCCGTCAATTCATGCTAAAAGGGTGCGAATTATACCGGGGGGGGGGGGGGGGGGGGCATTACTTTTATCCCAAAAATAATAGCTTTATATGAGTCTTTTATTAAGGGTTTTTGCCGGTGTTTAAAAACGCGGTTTCGACGCGGAACGCGGGCGAAGAAAATCCTTGTTGACTTGACACGGGCGGTCAAGAACGTGGTTGACGCGGCCAAGTCAGATGAGTCGTAATTATTTATAAAAAATTTAGTATGCTTGGAAATGATATATTCACCTCTTTTTTTCTTAGGACAGCCCACTCTAGTGTAAAAGGGTAGTCATAAATACACTAAAGGGGGCTGTCAAAGTAAAAAACAGGGCAAGTATATCACTTCTCTTCTTTACAGTTAATTTAGAACTTTAGATTTGAGTTACTTTACTGATATTTTCCTACATTTAGTAAGGAGAATATCAAAAAGGGTTGTGCTAATAACAATTCCCTTATGTCTTTATTATTTAACCAGCTGTCGAGTGGTATAGCAGATACCAAGAAGCTCTCAATCAAACAGCCGAATGACAGTCCTAGGAAAGTGGGAGAAAAGCAAATGTAGAAATGATATATTAGCCCCCTTTCCTTACCTGGGCTACCCTCTTGTACTATAAATGAGTAGCCATAAATAAACAAGAAGGGAGTGGCCAAGGGAAGAAAATGGGGCGTACATATCACTTCCTCATATTTATTATGAAGATGAGTTGCATCTGTCACATAGTAAATAAGGGATTTGCTACCCAGTTTCGCGTCTGGCTTTTGGACGTGAGAACAGCCAGCCACCTATGAATTAAATGAAGAAGACAAAATCTGCCAAAGTCATTTTCTTAGTAAACTATTCATTTTTATAATAAATAATGGGGTTGTTGGGCAGAGCCTGTCATCTCCATCACTTTTTCTAGAAATCTGTAAGATCACAGTAGCTCTTTCGTTTTTTGGAAAAAAAATCAAAATAGCATTAAACAAGACAAAAAAGCATTTTATATTGTTTTATCACCAACCCAACCTCTCCCATCCCCCTCAAGTTAGGGTTCTTTCTTTCTACCTTGAATGAAGAAACCTAAGCATATTTTCAGGTATGATTTTTGCCTGAAATCTTTTTTTTTCCCTTTTTTGATTGCGGGATGGTTGAGTCTAAGGTCACGAATCAACAAGATTCTCGAAATCACCAAGACTCAGCCAAACTTGGCCAGGCTCAGTCAAACTCGGCCAGACTTGACGTGGACTCGCCGAGTTCTTGACTCCAAAACGCGGCCATTCCATTTCCGCGTTGACTCGGCAGAGTTCCGAGTCGAGTCGCCGAGTTTTGAAACACTGGTTTTTGCTAACCCAAAAAGCAGAGCCCTAGAAAAGTAGAAAGTAGAAACATAACCCATTTACTTTCTTACCATTTACCTCTGCAAATGAAACTCCGGGAAGATGAAGAAGCAAAGCCCTACAAACCGTGGCTTCGGCTCAATCTTGCAACCCTCCAGGAAGATGAAGAAGCAAAGCCCTAGAAACATAACCTACTTAAAGCTGCAGGAGCTTGAGGCTGAAGCTTGCTTTGGGTTTGTTGGGAAGATGAAGAAGCTATACTTTAGCTTTGTTGGGAAGATGATGAAAGGCAGATGGAGGTGATGTAATTTTATAGGCAAGAAATCAAAAATTCACATGCAAGGTCATGTTAGATTCCCTCAGTCTTCCCCTTTTTTTCACTTTTTTTTGGCCTCTTGGTTTTTTTGTCATAATTTCTACTGAAATGTGACATTTCTTCAGAGATTTTGAAATTTTATGAGGCTTTTTCTATATGGCCCGTGATCTCACTAGATTTCGTTGAAATTTTGACGAAATTTCAAATTAAAAAGGGTTTCTTTTTACTGTTTCAGTGTGGAAACGAAATTCAAGCCGAAATTTTCGAAATTTCGGAAGTTTCGGTAATTTCAACGAAACGTTTCGGCGAAATTTTGCACTTTTCCGACTCTATGTTCTTTTCGTTTCGTTTTCTAGCGAAACCGAAATATTTCGGCCGAAGTTTAAAACTATGGTCTCAACTGGAGTAGTAAAGAAAGAGACAGACTCAAAGAAGGTGACATCGGCAGACACAAATAAACGTCGCAGCCGAGGGCTATAGCAATGATAACCCTTCTGGGTGCGAGAGTATCCCAGAAAAACATAGCTCTCAACCTGAGGATCTAACTTGTCGAGGCTAGGGGTATGGTTGTGGACAAAGCACACACACCCAAAGACCCTAAGAGTAAGAGGAAAAGGAGCATGATGAGGATGTAAGAAGGAGAAATAAGACTTTCCCTCAAGAAGGAGGGAAGCCGGTTCGCCAGGAAACATGAGGTAAAATAACGTCACTCCAATAGGCTTTAGGGACCTGCATCTGAAAGAGAAGACTACCGGCTATATCAACTAAATATCTCAGTTTCCTCTTAGCTACACCATTTGGATAAGAACTCCTGAAAGCGGTTGGAGGTAGAGAGGTATTCCCTGACAGTATCATTGCGAAACATTTAATAGTTTAATTATATTGAGTAGTAATCTCTACAAGAAAGGTAGGAAAAGCATGAAAGACCTCAAGCGGTCTTTGAGTATAGGACTCGAGACTCGACTAATGAATGAACCAACTCGAGAGAAGTCATCAACAAAAATGATAAATATCCCATATCCAAAAAGTGACATCATCCTCGAGGGACCCCATACATTTGAATGAACCAAAACAAAAAGACTCGAGACTCGACTAATGACTCTAGAGGGAAAAGACCTAGAGGGAAACAACACACGATGGTGCTTCCCAAGTTCATTGGACTTGGTCTGAAATGTCTGAAGATGGCCAGAAACAATGGATGTCTACTGAAGACGCTGCAGGGACGGATGACCAAGGCGACAATGCCATTGCAGGCGTTGACAGAAGTATGCAAAATGGCATGCAGAGGTGTGCAATCAAGACGATACATGCCATATACCTCACGACCTGAACCAATCGTCCTGCCAGTCGAGAGATCCTGAAATAAACAATAAGAAGGAAAAAATGTGACGTAACAGTTAAGATTTTTGGTAAGTTGGGTGACAGAAAGAAAACTAAAAGGAGACTTAGGAACACAAAGAACTGAAGATAAAGTGAGGTAAGCACTGAGGGAAAGAGTACCAACACTAGAGATGGGTGCAGTGGTCCCATCAGTGAGAGTAATAGAATGAGAAAGAGAATGAAAAGGCCGAAATGAGCTAAGAGAGGCTGCAAAACCTACAGTAGGAGGCCGGTTGCTCAAACATAGGCATTGGAACTCCTCAATAGTCTGCCTTGGAGAGAGTAAAAGTATCTCCCGGGGCTGCTGCTGCTGGAAGGGTTGAGGCATCAGGGATATCAACGACAGTGATATGTGTGGTGGGGGCTATACAGAGCTCGGAATGGAGAGCAAAGCAAGTACCAACATGATGTCCTTACCTCTGATAGTGAGTACAGTACGGGTGGCCACGACCACCAACACTTTGGCCACCACCACGGCCTCTACGGCCCCTACCACCACCACAGCCAAAGGAACCACCTCCACGACCAGATCGGTCAAGGCTATCATGGGCGGCAAGTGCGGAGCCATCAACATATACAAGAGTGGAGGAGCTGCCTAGGAGAACACTGCTGGCATGGGAATAAACCTCCGTGAGAGGGGATAAAACCCTAGCCAATAATTTGGTGTCTAAAATGCAGAAAGTCCGGGCCCAAGGTATCAAGAAAATAAATAACACGAAGCTATTCCCGTTGTCGGGCAAGAATCGTCAGATTAGTCGTGAGAGGCATGAAGGCGGTTTGCCGGTCTCATGAAAGAAATCCGCAAACCGCCAAGGGAAGAGGTGCAAGCCGAACTACCATCGAATAACGTTTAAGGGAATCGTCTTCCACCACCACACTATTTAGATCTTCCCCAACTAAAAGTTTTTTACCTTTATGAGCCGTTTGAACTTCTGCCTCACTGGAATCTGCAACACCAATAGGACTCACAAAGGTCCACCTCACAACTCCTTCCTCGTCCCTAAGGACACCCCCAATACCCGCCAGACTTAGGTTACCAAGACTGGAACCATCGAAATTAAGCTTAAGATGACCCTGCTCGGGTGGCTTCCAAACTTGAACGATTGGAATTTTCAATTCACTATTATTGCACACTTCTCGCCATCGATTCCATAACTCAAAGACAGATACAAAATTGAAAGAGGGAAGGGATTTTGCCCAAAAAATCGTTAGAGCCTAGGAAGCACGGGTACTCTTCCGAGGGTCCCGTACCCATACCCCACACGTATGGGGTGCAGGTACGTTCGGGTATGCCCCGGGTACGCAATTTTAAAAAAAAACTATTTTTTAGGTCTGGGTGCGTGTCAGGTACGCGTGGGTGCGCACCCGACACGTTTGGGTGGGTTTTGTTAAAGAAAGGGGGGTGTTTCAGCAACTTAAGGGGGTGTGTTTATAACATATGGGGGTGTGTGTTTATAAAACAAATAAAGGGGAAAAAACCCCGATCATTTCCTCCCTCACCCAATCGTTCCTCTCTCTCACTCTCAATTCCTAATCTCCTAAACCCTAAATCCCTCTTCTCCGGCGAGATACCCTCCACTCCGGTGAGGTCCATCCACTCCGGCGACATCCCTCCCCTCCAGCAACCCTTAACAGTAATCCTCACTCTCTCTCACCTCTCTCTCTCTCTCTCTCAGCTTCTCTCTCTCTGTTACTCTCTCTCTCTGTTACTCTCTCTCTCAGCCTCTCTATCTCTCTCTGTTTCCCTCTCTCTCCACGACTCTCTCTCTCTCAGCCTCTCTCTCTCTCTGTATGTGTTTTTTTTGGATTTTGTGAATCGATTTGAGTCCAAAACAGATTATTGGGCCCTGTTTCGTTTGGATTTTGAGAACAGATTGTGAGTCCAAAGCAGATATTTGGACTCACAATCTGTTGAGTCTAATTTTGAGTCCAAGAATCAGCTTCGGACTCACAATCTGTTCTCAAAATCCGAAACAAATAGGGCACAAATGCTATTTTTGGTGCAATAATCTGTTGGATGCAAAACTAATTGTTTGTCTTTGTTTTTTGGTGCAATAATCTGTTTTTTGGGTGCAATATCTGTTGAGAGTCCAATAATCTGTTTGGAGCTCGGAATTACATTTACGCCCTGTTCATTTGACATTGTGACAAACTGACAACTGATTGAGAGCCTAAAACTCATTGTTGGAGTCAAAATTATGTATAATTTTTAGTCCAATAATCTGTTTGGGGCTCACATTCGGTTGGGGTTTGCTTCTTTGCTTACTAAAATTGCTTCCTTATAAATTTATAATTGCATTGCATTGGATTGCATTTGCCAGTTGCCACTTGCCTTTTGAATTTACATGGGTATGTTTGGTTGTGTATACAATTGTTGAATTTACATGGGTATATGTTTGGTTGTGTATACAAATTTACAATTGTTGTTGCCTTGTAACCTTGTTTGTTTCAATTTGTGAAATTGAGAATTAGAGAGTCCCTTGTTTTGTTAGGTTGCAACGTTGCGTACTAAAATTGTTTTTGTTGTTTAATAGATTTTAGAATGTCTTCATCCGGTGCTAGTAGTGCCGCCCAAGCCGCACATACGTCTTCTACTGATGAAGATTTGTCGAAGTCTTTATGGAAGCATGTCTCTAGATTTGATAAAGATCCTAAGGGTGGAGGGAATGTGAGGTGGCAATGCAATTTTTGTCGTAAGAGTTTCAGTAGCTCTTACACAAGGGTTAGGGCGCACATGATGAAGATAGCGGGACAAGGAATCAGACCATGTCCTAAAGTGAAAGCAAGTGATCTACATGCAATGCAAAAGTTTGAGGAAGAATGGAAAGAGCGTATGAAGCAAAATGCTCCCAAGAGAGTGCCATTGCCGACATCATCGAGTAGTGGATCATTGGGTTGCACTAGTATGTTTGTCTCTCCAAGTTTTGATCTAAAGAGGATAAAGACAAGTGGTCCAAGTGGGAGTGGGAGTGCTATTGAAAAGGCATTCAATATGGCGGCTCGCGATCAACTACATGCCGAGATTCCTCTGATGTTTTACTCTGGTGGCTTGCCCTTTCACCTAGCAAGGAACCCATACTATGCTAGTTCCTACACTTTTGCCGCCAACAATGCACTTTCGGGTTATTTGCCTCCGGGGTACAACTTACTTAGGAGAACTCTACTTCAAAGAGAGAGGGCTAATATTGATAGGTTGTTGCAACCTATTAGAGACATGTGGAGGGAGAAAGGTGTGAGCATTGTTAGTGATGGATGGAGCGACTCACATAGGAGGCCTCTCATTAACTTCATGGCAGTATCGGAAGGTAGACCTATGTTTCTCAAGCTGATAGATTGTTCGGGGGAGACAAAGGACAAGCATTTAATTTCTAACTTATTGAAGGAAGTCATTAATGAGGTTGGACATGATAAGGTTGTCCAGGTAGTTACCGATAATGCTCCAAATTGCAAGGCGGCCGGACAACTTGTTGAAGCTCAATTTCCTTCCATATTTTGGACCCCGTGTGTGGTGCACACACTCAATCTTGCTTTGAAGAACATTTGTGCGGCAAAGAATGTGGAAGTAAATCAAATTGCCTATGGAGAATGTAGTTGGATCTCGGATATTGCGGGAGATGTCATGCTAGTGAAGAATTTCATCATGAATCATTCATTGAGATTGGCAATATTCAACGACTTCAATAGTTTGAAGTTGCTTTCTGTTGTCGAGACTCGCTTTGCGAGTGTTATTGTGATGCTTAAGAGATTTAAACTCTTAAAGCAAGGTCTACAATCGATGGTGATTAGTGACAAATGGAATTGCTATCAAGAGGATGATGTAGGAAAAGCAAAGTTTGTGAAAGAGAAGGTGTTGGATGACATTTGGTTGGATTCTATCAATTACATACTCTATTTTACATCTCCTATGTATGACATGCTAAGAGAGTGTGACACGGATAAGCCTCGTCTTCATTTGATTTATGATATGTGGGACATGATGATTGAGAAAGTGAATACGACAATCTATAGGAAGGAAGGTAAGAGGAAAGAAGAAGAGTCTAGCTTTTATGAAGTGGTGCAAGAAATTCTTTTTGATCGTTGGAACAAGAGCAACATCGCTTTATTGCTTGGCTCATTCATTGAAGCCAAGGTTAGGTGACTTCAAATTTTATTTAGATTAATAGTTATGTTCATTGTGAACTTTATTTCCTACTTTTAACATGAAACTAAATTATTTTTCCTATTCTTGATGGTATTACAGCGAAGAATGGCTTAGTGCCGGTTCAAATCGTATTCCTCCACATAAGGATATAGAGATTTATGCAGAGAGGGTAAAATGCCTCAAAAGGTACTTTCCCAATTCAGCAGATCTCACGAAGGCTAATGTGGAGTTTGCCCACTTCTCTATGAAGTCTGGATTATTCAATGACTCTGAGTCCATCAATGACCGAGTTACTTTAGAACCTCATGATTGGTGGGCTGTCCATGGTACATGTGCTCCTATGCTTCAAAGCTTAGCTTTAGCTTTGAAGCTTCTTATGCAGCCTTCATCTTTATCTTGTGCCGAGAGGAATTTAAGCACTTACTCCTTTGTGCATTCTTTGAGAAGGAACAAGATAACTCTACAACGGGCTCGGGACTTGGGTTTTGTTCATAGTAATCTTCGTCTTCCATCAAGACGATCTCCACAGTATGTACAGGGAGAGACGAAGATGTGGGACATAGGTGGAGATTCATTTGATTCTTTTGAGGATGTTGGGGTGCTTGAAGTTGCTAGCCTTTCACTTGATGAGCCGGATTTGGAGGCCGTTGTTTTTACCGGTGATGTAGAGGATGATATTGGAGATGAGGCGACGGACATTGTATCTAATGAATGATGAGATTGTAACATCTTGTACTTGAAGTTGGAACTTATGAAATATGGAGTAATATTAGGTTTTGCTATTTTGGTGATGTTAATTGTAATTTGATTGTTCTTTATTTTTTTAATTTTTATAAATATATAATAAAATAATAAAAAATATTATTATATTCAGCGTACCTGAACGTACTAGCACCCGGATTTTTTGAAAAATCACGTACCCGTGTCGTACCCGCACCTGTACCCGTGCTTCTTAGGTTAGAACCGTAGCCTTGGATGATAAGTACGTAGCATTGTTTGCCAAACCTTTAAGAATTCTTGCATTCCTTTCTTTCCACAATACCCAAATCACCGCTAGGAAGGTAATATTCCATAATATCTTGCCTTTTTTCCGCCAAGGAGAAAATTGCCAGCACTCCAAAACCTGAAGGATATCCTCTGGGAAAACCCAAGAAATACCAAATCTCTCCAGTAGACTTCCACAGACCTCCCTAGCGACCTTGCAATGAAAAAATCTCCCTTAAGAAATCCTCCGTCTCGATACGCTTCTGAATGGCGGCCCACCCAAAGATACCAACTCTGAGAGGAACATGGATAGACCAAATTCTAGCAATTGTAGGCAATGTAGGACATGGCACAAGATAGAGGTAAAAAGACTTGGCCGAGAACTCCCCGGAAGCATCCCAGACCCACATCCTAATATCAGAAACATCCCGCTTGATATAACAACTCTCCAACAGCTCAAACAATCTGATAACCCTGTCAAAGAAGTTACGTCTCCTAAATACACACAAAGCAATCTTTCACAAGAGCCTCCTTAAAGGAAGACACCAGAAACAAATCGGGGAACATTTCCATCAAAGGAGAGTGAGCACTCCACATGACATGATGAGCCTACACAAGTATCCTTGTATCATAGGTCCTCACATGCAAAGAAATAAAAGAGGGAAAGTCAGATTTGATCTATCTTGTCTGACTGATACCTGATTGGGCTAAATATTTTAGTTCATAACTTCGGTGTCTTTTTTCTAATACTATGGAAGATGGAAACCTGAGATGAGTCATGAAGGATAGCTATACCAAAAGCATTGCTGCCAATTAATGTTCGGCATGGTAGGGTGTTGAGGTTAGGGTTAAGCTAAAATAAAAGAAAACATAACGGAAATGGATGTAGATAAATTATTGGAAAAGGGAAGGAACAGGTATGTGGAATTGTGGAAAAGGGGTAAAAGGGATATGGAAAAGGGGGTTAAATGGGATGGGATTTTGTTTAAAGGGGCAGGTATGATGTATATGGAAGGGGTGATAAGGTGGAATTAGAAGGTTGGTTAGGGCGGTTAAACGTAAGGAACAAGGGGATAATTCAGTTACGATTAGGAAAGGGGTTAAGGAAGTGGTTTGCAGCTGAAAGTTATATGGAATAGGTGGGTGGCTTTGGGGCTGATAACTAAGATTAGAGGGGTGGTTTTCGGATGCCTAAAAGAAGGTTTTTATGCTATATTTTAGGAGGTTTGGTAGCTGTAATGTAGGGGGTTTCAAACGGAGAAAATCAAGGGGTAAAGGGCAGTTTCGGGTGGCTTAGGAAATGGTTTTTGGATGGCTAAAAGATAGGAGGAAAGCCCCTAAACAATAGAGAGCAGGAGATGGGTTCTCGGGTGAACTGGGAAGAGATTTGGGGTAGGTTTTGGGTAGCTAAAATAATGGGGGTTTTGGGCTAAACAAGGAAACATGAGGCGCCTAAAACTAGCGAGGAGGCTTCTCGGATGAACAAGGAAGGGTGTTTCGGGCTGATGAAAGTCAGGCATTTGTAAAGATTTTGGAAGACTTTAAAAGGCTAGAAGATAAGAAAGAGGAAGGGAGAATATCAGCCGCTGAAATTCGTGAATAACAGTGGAGATTATTGGCTCCTGAGAATAGGGATTGAACTTGCTGTAATCTTTGGTTGCATGATCCGACTAGTGATTAGTGGGGGTGGTTGACGGCAGGATTGCGAAGCAAGAAAGGGCTGCTTCCTGTGGGCGATGAGGAGTGGACTGACCAAAACCATATCAGTTGTGTGGATAATCTTTTACTCGACAACAACGAAGAAGACCAATGAAATGAAATTTATTGAGGTCTTGAAGGCTTCCAAAACAACAAACCTGCATGCAACAGGCTAGGGGGAAAAACAAAGAATGATGATAGGTTCACAAACTTCAAAAACCCATCTTCAAAACATGCAAAGCAATAACTGAGAGAAGCTTTCTCTTTAATTTTTATTCCATAATTTAAAAAAATAGCCTGGGGCTTTTCGTTTACATGGCTCGAATTTTATAGAGTTTGAATGGCTGAATCCAGTTAAAATAGGTGACCAAAACGATCTTAAAACAAGAGAAAAAAATGACCAAATTCCTAAATTTTCTCTAACTCTCAGTCTCTGCTAGCCCAAAGGTTTCCTAGAATTTCTCAAACTTTTACACAAAAATTCCTATTATTTCACTTTGCTTCATCTCCAAAACTTTGTAAAACTTCCTAAAAACCCAACTTTCAATACTCCTAAAAATCTCTCCAAATAGGACTAAAACTTAGGCTCTTTTCATTGGCCAATAACAAAATAATAATAATAACTACTAATTTGATTGGAAGAAATTAAAAGAATATCTTTTTCTCTCAAGGTGATGGGATCAACGAAGTCCGTTGATCATCTAACCCTTCGATGTCGAGATGATCTTGCAAATCCTCAGCCTTCGCATGGTACTCTTCGCTATATTCTGGGCTTGATCGTCGATCTGGACATCTGATGGTTGATCCGAGGGTGTCCTGGGGGTTTGATCCAAGGTTGCCAGGGCGAGAATCGAAAACGGATTCGATTCGGGATTCGAAAGCGGGATTCGAAGGCTCCAGGGATGGTTGGGAGCGGGATTCGAAATTTCGTCGGGGAATCGTCGGGGAGTCGCCGGAGATTCGCCGGGGATTCGCCGGAGAGTCGCCGGGGGCAATCAAAGCCACTGGATTTTTCTCACATCATGTACAGTAGCCCCCTTTGCAATCAAATCCACTGAAAATTTTCTCACGCATTGCCACTGACGATTGGTGTGGGGTGATCAAAATGGGCGTAAATATCACTCCCCTAAACCATTCTCAAGCCCGGAAACCTCTCAAGCAGTTAACGATTCACACAAAAACCGTTCAAGAGGGGAGGAAGGGGGGATTCGCGGTTTTGGTTAATGTGAATCTGCGAATTATATTATCAATGAAACGCGAATCCCTAAATGAAGAATCGTGTTTCCGATGAAAAGGATTCGGGATTCCCCTATTTTGGGGAATCGAACCGAATCCCGAATCCGATTCGCGAATCGGGGAATCGCGATTCCCCACCTGTGAGAACGAATCCTGCTTTCTTGGTTTGATCACATATCTGAAGCTTTTAGCGCTTGATCTGCACGATCTGATCGATCCTATCACTAATCTTGATCACCTGGTCTTCGACTGGCTTAGATGCACTTGCATCAATAAGACACAATTCATCTACAAATAAAATATTATAAAATTTAACTAGATTTAACTTAGAGGACAGAATTATTATTAAATTTAGAACACCACAGGTATCATATTGTGTTGGACATGATATGATGAGCCTACACAAGTATCCTGATATCATAGGTCCTCACATGCAAAGGAGTGTATTTTTCGAAGCACGTCAGCATATCAGATTATTTTTTATTTTCAAGTTATGCTTCTGGAAGCTATGTTTTGAGAATAATCATAAAGCTGCTTTAGTTGAGAGTTCAACTTTTCAAATCTGTCTCTTTCCTGTGTAATTACTAACGGGTAATGTAATACAGTCTCTGATGAGCAGATTCAATGTGCAAGGGTTTCCTACCATTCTGGTCTTTGGTGCTGACAAAGATAGTCCATTCCCCTATGAGGGTGCAAGAGCTGCGTCCGCTATTGAATCATTTGCTCTGGAACAACTAGAGACAAATCTTCCTCCTCCAGAAGTAACTGAGCTGACTGGCCAGGCAAGTATTTATGTCCTTCAATGCGAAGGCCCTGTTCGTTTAAGATTATGACAACCGATTGCAAGTCCAAAACCTATTATTCGGCCCAAAATTGAATGTAATTTTGAGCTCAATAATAGGTTTTGGAGTTACAATCGGTTGTCATAATCTAAAACGAACATGGCCTAAGTGTTTTTGTTTGCAGATCTGATTACTGATTTAGTAAAATTATTGTTGTTTTTTGCTAGGATGTGATGGATGAGAAGTGTGGCTCTGCTGCCATCTGTTTTGTAGCTTTCCTCCCTGACATTTTGGATTCAAAGGTGGAGGGAAGGAACAAGTACCTTGAACTCTTGTTATCAGTTGCTGAGAAGTTTAAAAGAAGTCCTTATAGGCAAGTTATCATGATGCATAGATACTTATATGGATTCCTTAAATTGCATAAATATCTCTTGTACTCTACGAGGAGCAAGATATCCATGCAGGCATGGGTTCACCGAAATTACCAAAATGATCTTTTCTTTTTCTTTTGAAATAGCTACCAAAATGATCTTCTATTCAATGGAATTAAAATAATCTTTGCTCTTACTGAATGGGCGACATAACCCTGTTAGTTGGACTCCAGTTTCAATATCTGATCTAGATTTTCCACGAAAGCACAAGCATTAGGATCGCCAACTCAGACCTGCTGATTTTATGTGCTTACAATAAGTACCAGAAAGTGTATGGGTCGGCGACAAGGTTCTATGAACTTCAGAAGCACATATCATGGCTTACTTAATGAGGATCAACTCTGGTATTCTTATACATGCGATCTTACGCACACACTGGATTACAGAATTTACTGATTTATGTTAAAGATACGTAAATTTGAACAAAGGGAAATGATATTTGACCCCCTTTCATCCCCGGGTCACCCCCTTGTATTGTAAAAAGTGTACTCATAAATACACTAGAAGGTTAGCCTAGGGAATAAAAGGCGGAAGATATAGGGAAATGAGATATGCGCCCCTTTTCATCACATGGGACACCCAACTGCAGTGTACGTGGCAATCAAATCTGTTGAATCCTTTGGACGTGAAGTTCATCAGCCCCTCTGCAGTCATTGATACACTGCTGCTGAGTGTCCCAAGTGATGAAAAGTGGCGCATTTATCATTTCCTAATATATATATATATATATATATATATATATATATATATATATATATAGAGAGAGAGAGAGAGAGAGAGAGAGAGAGAGAGAACGGTTTCTACACACAAGTGTAGATAAGTTATCTACACACTAGCTTAAAATACAGTGGGGGCCCACATTGTTTGGGTGATCCAAAGCATTCATTTGATGTGCCCTCACATAGATCGGGTGTGCCCAAAAAATCAGCTTCATTGGATCATCCTAACCCATCGAACCGTGGAGGTAAAAAATGGACAGATTTGTGAAGGTTTATACACGTCCATTTTACCTCCACAAATCGTAGGGTTGGGATGATCCTATGGAGCTGATTTTTTGTGGACACCCTATCTATGTGAGGGCCAATCAAATGAATGGTTTGGATCACCCAAACAATATGCCCTTCACTGTATTTTAAGCTAGTGTGTAGATAATGTATCTACACTTGTGTGTAGAAACCGTTCTCTCTCTCTCTCTCTCTCTCTCTCTCTCTCTCTCTCTCTCTCTCTCTCTCTCTCTCTCTCACACACACACACACACACACACACACATATATATATATATATATATATATATATATATATATATGTGAGGAAATGGTTTGTGAGCAGCTGCTCAGATAAGCTTATCTGAGCAGAGCTCACAAACCATGGGGGGGCCACATTTTTTGGGGGATCCAAAGCATTCATTTGGAAGGCCCTTCCATGGATAGGGTGTGTACCAAAAATCAGATCAATAGGATCATCCTAACCCAATCAAAGGTAGAGGGGGAAATGGGCAGACACTGTGTGTCCGTGTTTCTGCCCATTTTTCCCCTCCACAAATGGCAAGGTTAGGATGATCCTATAGGGCTGATTTTTTGTACACACCCTATCCATGGAAGGGCCTTCCAAATGAATGCTTTGGAACCCCCAAAAATGTGGGGCCACATGTGTTTGTGAGCTCCTGCTCAGATAACTCAAATAAGCTTATCTGAGCACCTGAACCATTCTCTCTCTCCCTCTCTCTCTCTCTCTCTCTCTCTCTCTCTCTCTATATATATATATATATATATATATATATATATATATATATATATATATATATTTCTGCGCTCCAATGTTTTGATAAACATGCGCTCCATTTTATGTCGTGTAGTCTTTAAAGGGCTGTCAGAGGATATTACGGTTCTCAAAATAGCTCTTAAAGCCTTTTAGAGAGAGAGAGAGAGAGAGAGAGAGAGAGAGAGAGGAAATGGTTTGTGAGCAGCTGCTCAGATAAGTTTATCTGAGCAGGAGCTCACAAACACATGTGGCCCCACATTTTTGCAGGGGTCCAAAGCATTCATTTGGAAGGCCCTTCAATGGATAGGGTGTGTACCAAAAATCAGCCCTATAGGATCATCCTAACCCTGCCATTTGGGGAGGGAAAAATTGGGCAGAAACATTGACACACTCCATTTTCCCCTCCACCTTTGATTGGGCTGGGATGATCCTATTGATCTGATTTTTGGTACACATCCTATCCACCATGGAAGGGCCTTCCAAATGAATGCTTTGGATCCCCCCAAATATGTGGCCCCCCATGGTTTGTGAGCTCTGCTCAGATAAGCTTATTTGAGTAACTGCTCACAAACCATTTCCATATATATATATATATATATATATATATATATATATATATATATATATATATATAGAGAGAGAGAGAGAGAGAGAGAGAGAGAGAGAGAATAAAGTATGTGCAGCTGCACAGATAAGTTATCTGTGCATGGCTGACAAACCATAGGGGGGGACCACATTTTTTGGGGGATCCAAAGCATTCATTTGGAAGGCCCTTCCATGGATAGGGTGTGTACCAAAAATCAGCCCTATAGGATCATCCTAACCCAATCAAAGGTGGAGGGGAAAATAGACACTGTTTCTGCACATACTTTATTTTCTCACACACACACACATATATATATACACACACTTCTGACAAATGAGATCCTGTCTTTAGTTGCTAATCAACAGGAGTGTGCTGTGTATGTACTACGAAATTAAAAGTGCATGTATGTTGCAGCTATGTTTGGGTGGAGGCTGGGAAGCAGCCCAATCTTGAGAAGCAAGTTGGTGTTGGTGGCTATGGGTACCCAGCTTTGGTAGCTTTGAATGCGAAGAAAGGTGCATATGCTCCTCTTCGCAGTGCATTTGAACTCAATGAGATAGTGTAAGTCTTTCCTCTCTTTGATTCATTACTGAGATTCGCATGCCCTCGTCTTTTTTCTTAGTGCTCAACTAGTATTACAAAAATAAATATATACGTGAGGACTGTTTTTTCAGGGAGTTTGTGAAGGAAGCAGGGCGTGGTGGTAAGGGAAATCTGCCTCTAGAAACTGCCCCTTCCATTGTCAAGACCGAACCTTGGGATGGCAAAGATGGAGAGATCCTTGAAGAGGATGAATTCTCCCTCGAAGAGCTCATGGGAGAAGACACAAGCAAGGATGAGTTGTAACTGCCATTGGAGAACAAAAAAGGAAAAATTAGAGCGAGCCTTATGCGAGATTAATGTCATTCTATGTCATCATCCATGAGTCATGTCTTTGAACATCTTGATTTTTAGTTAAGCGTGTTTGATGATTTTTAGTTAAGCATGTTTGAGTAGTTTCAACAATTTTTTGTTCTAATCAAATTTTTACGTACTTTGATTACTATCCAGTGTTTTACTAATTGCTCGATTTGGTCCTTAACTATATGGGTTCGAGTAGGGGCCGATTTTGGTGGTACACATACCGGCCCATTGCCACTGCCTCTACAGTTAGCAAAACTTTGATTTAAAAGGTTTTATTTTTACACGTTTTTGTAGGTTGGCCATTTAATACTTTATTTACAACTTTTAAAGCTAAAAAAAACAACTCCTCCGGAAAACGTTTTGTTGGGAAAGTTGCCTTATTTCCCATCACGTGAGTGGGAGTAAAATAGAAACCCAGCTCTTATATGTTTAAAAAAAATCTGTATAAAAGATAATTTCTTAAAAACGCGAAAGGTGTGGAGGCAAGTGGATGCCTGCAAAAAGGGAGAGGGTTTTTTCCTCTTTGGGGTTGTGGCTATGGCTTGGGGTATTTTTTCTTCTTTGGAGGTTGTGGCTATGGCTTGGGGTATTTTTTCCTCTTTGGAGGTTGTGGCTACGGCTTGGGGTGCAAGGAGAGAGAGAGAGAGAGAGAGAGAAAAGAAGAAGAAGAGAGTAGGTCTTTCTTTGGTTTTTTTTCTTGGGTTCCTGTTGGAGCTTTCTGTTGGGGTTTTTTCTTAGGTTTCTCTTGTGCTGTGTTTGGTTCTTTTTGGTGAGTGGGATTTGTTTGGAATTAGAAGTCAAACGGGAAATGTGTTGGATGTCAGTCAAAGAGGAGATAGGTGGCGTCTTTCAAAAGTATAGTTTGGTTGTAAAGGCAAAAGGTGGAAGTTGGTTTAAAATTCCATGTAAAAATAAATCCTATAAAAAAAAACTCCGATTTAGTGGTATGCAAATGGGCTCTCATTTGTATTCCACGCCAGCAGACAAGCTTCCGACAATCCCAGTAGTCAAAAGGAGTTTTGGGCCAAAAAAAAAAAACAATCAAATGCCGTTCGGCTTTTCAAATCCCGTGCAAATGCTACAAAAGTCTCATTTTTAAGGCAACCAAACACACCTTTGGGTTTTCTCTTGGGTTACTCTCTTATACAGTCTTGGGTGAGAGAACAAAGAAAGGGTTGCGGGTTTGAGTTTAATCCATTTTAATCCTTGTATATTGTTTTTCTCATTGTGGAAGATCGTGTTTCTTGCCGGGCAGATTTTCTCAACAAGTGGTATCAGAGCTGTGATTTGAGCAATCTTTGGCCGGGTGGAATGATCATGGGTGTTGTGGTTGGATCGTGGTTAGAAAGATCTTTGAGGGTAGAAAGATTGTCCAACAATGATTCTAGTTTGAGGTAAAGTGCTACATCGAGAAGTATGAAGTAATCTGAGATGACGGTAAAATCAAGTTCTACTCAGTTCAACATCTACAGATTTGACGGAAATGACAATTTCACCCTATGGCAGATGAGGGTGAAGGACATCCTAGTTCAACAGGGATTGGCTAAGGCGTTGAAGGGAAATGATGGAAAGCCGGAGAAGATGATGGATGCCAAGTGGGAAGACAATTAGTCGAAGGAAGTCAACACAATTCGATTATGTCTGACAGATAGCATTATGTTTAGAGTTATGGAAGAAGAAGATACGCCTAAATTATGGGAGAAGTTGAAAAAGCTTTACATGTCAAAAATCTTGGCCAACTGGTTGTATCTGAAGCGGCAATTATTCGAGCTGAGGATGCAGGTAGGCAGGAATATTTTTTGGAACTCATCACGGTGTTAAACGGACTTGTGGATCAGCTCCACAGGGGGTTGACAAAAAGTTGAAGGAAAAAGACAAGGTCCATTAGCTTCTTACTTCACTTCTTGATTCGTATGACAACCTGATGACGACTTTATTGTATAGTAAGGATACGATAAAGTTGGAGGAAGTCACGGTGTTGCTCTTATCGAATAAGATGCGGAGGAAACTTGCTCTTGGTGGAAATGAAGAACACGGGCTGGTTGTTCATAGTGGGAATCAAAGAGGAAGGTCGTCTGACAGGGGATCAGGAAAAGGCAGGTCGAGACCCAGGGTCAGCGGAAAGGGTGTGCAATGTTACCGTTCCAAGGAATATGGCCACATCAAGAGGGATTGTCCGAAGCGAGCTGACCAGATGGACAATAGTTGTATGAAAGCAGTGGTGGCAATAACGGAGGAACAGAGCAAAATGGTTGGAGACGTTCTCACAGTCTCCTAAGGTAATCACATTTCTCATGATGAGTGGATTCTAGATTCGGGGTAATCTGCTTATGTCTGCTTCAGGAGGGAATATTTTGATATGTTCCAAGAGACAAGGACGCGTGTAGTGTCCTTGGGTGACGGTTCTACTTGTGACGTCACGGGAGTTGGAACGATGAATATCAAGATGTTCAATGGAGTGGTTCGTACTTTGGGTGGTATGGTGTATGTCCCAAAAATGCAAAGGAATTCAGTATCTCTTTGCCGATTGGACTTTAAGGGTTGCAGGCATTCAGCTGCAGGTGAAGCCATGAAAATCGCATGCGGCTATATGGTTCTCATGAAAGGTGAGAAGTGTGGCGGATTATATCGTCTGGTCAGAGACACGGTTACTAGTGTTCCGAAGATCTCTATGGCTAGTCGAAAACAGGGTAATTGTGTGCGCGCACGTAGGGTTTCTTTCACAGTTGATGCAGAGACGGGTTTCCAGGTTGCAGACGATGGTGAGAAGGCGACAGTATCTGCGTTGGGGAGGATGGATCAATATCCCTCTCCAAGGTTGACTAGGTGAGACAATAGGTTGGCAGCTACACATTTGCATTGGCCGTGTTGATGGAACCAGGAGGAGTCAGAACCAGGAGGAGTTGAGGGGTGTGTAGCTGGTACTTCAGAAGGCCAATAGCGGTTTGCAGTGATAGCAGACCGATGGCAACATCAATGGAAAATCTCCACGTGATTGGGAAATAAGCCAAGGTGGAGATTGTTGGGAAAGTTGCCTTATTTCCCATCAAGTGAGTGCGAGTAAAAACCAAGCTCTTATATGTTTTAATAACCTATGTATAAAAGGCACTTTTCCTAAAACAAAAAAGGTGTGGAGGCAAGTGGGTGGTTGCCAAAAGGCAGAGTAGGTTTTTTCCACTTTGAGGTTGTGGCTACGGCTTGGGGTGCAAGGAGAAAGAGAGAAAAAGAAAAGAGAGAGAAAGAGGGAGAGAGAAGGAGAAGAAGAAAGTAGGTTTTTCTTTGGGTTTTTTTTTATTATCTTGGGTTCCTCTTGGGGCTTTCGCTTGGGTTACTTTCATGTACGGTCTTGAGCAAGAGTACAAGGAAAGGGTTGTGGGTTTGTGGGTTTGAGATTAATCCATTGTATTTGTTGCTTGTTTGTTTATTTTACTTTTCCGTTTAATTTGTACACTATTGGATCGGATTTACCAGGCATATTTTCTCAAACATTTAAAATGCATCTTAAACGCATTAAACGTATTTTTTAGGCAAGTCTCCTCACTTTTCTTGACATAAATGACAAAATTTTAATGCCACTGATATTGGCATTGTCATGTTTTGATAATTGCATTAAGTCATTTTGTTTTTAATTATTTAAACTATTGTCAACTGTTATATTACAGTTTCCAAAAATCTCCGAGAAGCTAATTAAAAAAGAACAGTTAAGGTGATTTTTTGCAATTATTAAAACATGGTTGTGCCAATATCGGTAGCCAATTTTAATACTATTATTTTTTGTGTTGATATATTTGACCATTTTTTTACTACGTTTTTTCCATGTGTTCATGTATTCCACCAACTTCTGTGAGATGCCTCTGTCCCAGACGACCTATCTAAGATTGGGGGGAGATCCTCAGTAGCGGTGACCCTTTCACTCTTCCACATACATATACATGTACCAAATGCTCGTACGTGAAAGTGAACTCCTTGGTTGGGAGTAAATTTTATCACATCCCAACATGGGGACGAATATATTAGTTCCCTTTTGTAAGCACATGATTTTTTTAAAATCTCCTTAGTTTTAACCTTTTAATTAAAGCCAAAATGCCATGACCTCTCCACAGATTTACAGCTTATACCCCTCTCTTTTAAGTACCTAAATAACCACAAAACCTTTAAATTTACAAAACTTGCCACTCACCTATTTAGCCCAAAACATCCACGATTCTGCAGCCCTAAAAGATTTTTTTCCCGAATCCCAACCATGGATACCCTTGAATCTTTCCCAATATCCATTCAAACTTGCTCAAAATATATTCCCACCTTGATTCTTTCTCTCAACGGTCATTTTTGAGCCAAAAAAATTCAATCAAGCGATTGATTTCTTCCCTAAAAGAACCCTAATATTCGCCCCCTTTTTCCCTGATAAAACCCCCTCAAGGGTCCTTTCTAAAAGAACACAACATTCTCATACGAGAATACAACAAGCAACACTCATTCTTCAAACAATTTTCTTCAATTTCCAGACCTTTTCTATATTTTTTTCATCATTTTAACTCCGGGGCAGCAACATCGAATGACATTTTCTACGTCTTCAAACATTCCTCATACACTCTACCTCACATCTCCAACCATTCGGACATCAAGAGGCGAAAGCAAAATCAGGGAAGGGCTAAAACTTCTTTCTCTGATATCTATTCTAGTTATTGTCACTGGATGTTATAAAATTTGTAAATAGATTAGCTTCTTGCTAAATTTTATTCAATTTCTTGTAGATAATCAGTATAAAATGATTATTTATTCACTAGTCAGTTGCATACTCTCGTACATCTCAGTGCTTGTAAAGAACTAAAGAAAAAAAAAACATACATCATGGCCTGATTTGGTTTATTTTAAGTGGATCTCTTGCTATCACTTCTCTTGTATCAAATTTATGTATCTTTCTTTTATTAGTTTTGATTAATTATCTGCATGCTATTCTGTTTACTCAAAATCACCCTTCATCTCAAGTGTTTGCTGATACCCTATACTTTTAATATCTATTATTGCTTACTCTGTATTTTTATTAGCACACTGAAATACCAGAAATAACAGTCCATTCATTGAAGCCTCAGATTCTACATTGAATCTTACACTTAGGTTTTGTTACACAAAATTTTAAATATTTTGTAGTTTTCATTTGGCACGCCCTAGCTCTCCCACACTCTTTAATTACTCATATTTCATTTTACACACCTTAGTCTATCTTACCTTCAAGTGATTAGCTTCACATTGTTCAAAACAATACTCATTCCTACTCATAGATAACTTCATTAACACATCACGATGACAGGACATCTCACCATTCCTCACATACCTTCCGATAGTTTCACCTCAAATGTTATGCCCAGTGATCAACTCCAAAAATTATTAAAAACCTCATCGAAGAACAACTTGCAAAGCACACAGATATCCCTCAATTCACATCAATTCATGATCTGTGTTCTCTTCCCTACCCTCAATCCATCCCTAACACAATCAGAATTAGGCACGCAATCAACCTCAATTAACACTCTAAGGATCTATCACTCCGACGTACCTCCACAATCACAACCGTACTCCCACACAAATCATACACGCTACTCCCACACAAAGTAATTGAATTTCCCTCCTTCACCTAGTACAATCATCCTCAACCCATAAGTCAACCTTCAATGACATTCTCTCAAATACCTTTGTTTCCCCTAATATCACACCATCTGATCTAAAACATATTACACATTTTTCTTACATTCTCCTCTTTGCCCTGCAATTAATAACATCCAAGTGGTTTCATAGCCACAAACACATGCATGTTCGAACTTCTACACATTCACCATCTAAGAGAACAACCACTCGTTCTACTATTAAACCTAACCATCAACTTAATCAAAATAAGAAAACCCACCACTCACACGTTTTGACTACTCATTCGCGCCATTCACATTCCACACAAAAGCATTCTCAATCCAACTTTACAAAAACTTCAAAACCAAACCTCTCATCAAGGATCCACTCAAAATCTCCTAAAACTACTTTCTATCTTCCTCACAAAATACAACGACAACCACTACAACCTAACTATCACCACACTATTCAAAGTTATCACGTCCCACATATTTTACTTCAACCATCTTACTGGCCTAACGTTTCATTTCCATTATCCCCTATTTTGTATCCCTTTCCTTTCCACGCTTCCCTTTTCACCCACTATATACACATATGCCATATCACATGAGCCATCCCTGTGCTCATTCATTACTTTCATAGTAGAATATTTTAATGTCATGTACTATCTCTATCTGGGGCACAGTCTATGCTACTTTGCTTTGATCTACTTATTGTACTTACAAGCTAGAGTATATACATTGCTTGCATGCTACTGGCATTATACACTATCATGTTGCCTCGCTTATCATTTATACAAAATCATCCTTATTTTGCATTTTCACACCACGTACTGGGGCAACCCACTACTTGATACAAGAGGACCACGCTCCTCACCTTGCTACCACATTACAAAATTCATATTTTCACCTTAGCACTATTGCTTTCATTTACATTATTTTTTCTAAAATTGCATGTATCGCATTTACTACGAGACAAATAACTAGAGATAGCTTTTATAACTATTTTCACATATCTCCCATGCCATATCAAAATGAAGACTATATACACGCCGATGTATGTTGCTGCCCCAAGTCTTCTCTTCCTGCTCTTTTACTTTACTTCTAACCCAAAGTTTTACCTCCTCCTTTACTTTATTCTACCCAACGCTTTACTTATCTACTACTTTGTGTTTTGTTTTCTCTATCTTCCTCCTTCACGCCTATTTTCTTCACATGGGGCACCCGAGAAGGGCAACCTATAGGCACCCACTTTTATCTTAGACATCATACTCAAAACAAGGAACCCCATTTCATACTCGCTTGTTTCTTTGTCACTTATTGCACACAACAAGTGACAAAGAGGGGTAAATGTAAGCACATGATTTTTTTTCATAAAAAAATCTCCTTAGTTTTAACCTTTTAAATTCAAGCCAAAATGCCATGACCTCTCCACAGATTTACAGCCTATACTCCTCTCTTTTAAGTACATAAATAACCACAAGTCCTTCAATTTTACAAAACTTGCCACTCACCTATTTAGCCCAAAACAACCACGATTCTGCAGCCCTAAAAGGAATTTTTCCCAAATCTAAACCATGGATACCCTTGAATCTTGCCCAATATCCATTCAAACTTGCCCAATATATATATTCCCACCTTGATTCTCTCTCTCAACGGTCATTTTTGAGCCAAAAAATTTAATCAAGCGATTGATTTCTTCCCTAAAAGTACCCTAATCTTCGCCTATGGAAGATACACACAATAGATCTGCTACAACGGCTATTTCCGCCCCCTTCTCCACTGTAAAACCCCCTCAAGGGTCCTTTCTAAAGAACACAACATTCTCATACGAGAATACGACATGCAACACTCATTCTTCAAGCAATTTTCTTCTATTTCCAGCCCTTTTCTATATATTTTTTTATCATTTTAACTCCAAGGCAGCAGCATCAAACGACATTTTCCACATCTTCAAACATTCCTCACACACTCTCCCTCACATCTCCAACCATTCGGACATCAAGAGGCGAAAACAAAATCAGGGAAGGGCTAAAACTTCTTTTCTCTGATATTTATTCTAGTTATTGTCACTGTATGTTATAAAATTTGTAAATAGATAAGCTTCTTGCTGAATTTTATTCAATTTCTTGTAGATAATCAATATAAAACGATTATTTACTCACTAGTCAGTTGCATACTCTCATACATCTCAGTGCTTGTAAAGAACTAATGAAAAAAATCATACATCTTGGCCTGATTTGGTTTATTTTAAGTGGATCTCTTTCTATCACTTCTCTTGTATCAAATTTATGTATCTATCTTTTATTCATTTTAATTATTTATCCGCATGCTGTAGACACCCCATTTTGACCGAACCCTAATTACTTGGTTTAACTAAAAACCCTAGCAAATAACTGAATTAGAGTCCAAATTTTACCCTAGGTTAGGATACCAGTTAGGTCCCCGTAAAATTTCATCAAAATCCGCCAAGAATTGTCTAATAAGACAAGCCGAGTTAGATAGTACAAAGGAAAGTGAAATATCCTGTAAGCCAGCCAGTTTTTACACTAGAGCGGAAATGGAGATGCATTATCCATGTAATGTCGCCCATGAAAAGTTTTGCTTGGAATTATTCGTTTTTTTAGTTAAAACACAAAATATAAATAAAAGGGGGTGTCTTGTAAACTTAAAGGGGTAAAACATTATGCCTAAAATTTATAAATAGCGGGTGTGGGCTCTCTCATTTGAAGAAAATTAGGGTTTCAATATCTTTTTAGAGAGAGAATTTTAGAAAGAGAAAGAGAGCTTTATAGAGAGAGAAAGTGAGGAAAAGAGAGAGAAAGAAGAAGAAGAAGAGCTAGCAGGGGAGGAGATCAAAGGAGAAGCTCATGGTTGATTGAATTCACATCAAAAGATGGAGTTTTTCATTTTTTGCATCAAAGGTTAGTAGATTTTGAGTTTTTCTTAGAAAATCTAACCTAAAATGGAAAATCTAGTGAAAAATGTCTAAAAATTGTTAGATCTAGCAAACTAGGGCTAAAATCTATTAAAATATGTTTAAAAACATGTCTCATGTAGATCTAAAGTAATTCACCTTAGACTTCGAGTTCTAGTTGAATTTCGATGTGAAAATAGCGAAAATATGTGCTGGCTAGATTCATTTTTGCTATTTTTCATCCATTTTTAGTTGGAATTTGTAAAAATTTCTTATGTAGAGGTGTAGAGCTCGTTGAGATCTTCGATTTGGCGTATAATGGTGGTTCAAAATTGGCCAAGAAACGAAGAAGTTAAGCCAATTTTAAGATTTCAGCTGAAAAATTATGTTAAAATGATGAATTCTTAGATGATTTTTGTGAAAATCTTTAGATCTGATGTGTTAGGCTTTGGAATTCAAAAATATATCCGTTAATATATGTGTGATGTGAATATCTAGTGAAATCCATGATAGATCTAGGATTTTGATGTGAAATGCTTTTGTAAGATGATGAAAACTTCAAAATACATGCTGTCCAGATTTGTTTTTTGAGTTTTTCACTAAAATCCTGTTAGAACTGAGTATTGTACTTCACATAAGAGTTGTAGAGCTTGTCGAGATATTCGATTTGGCATATTGCGGCCTAAAGTTTGCCAAAGGATGAGAGAGTTATGCTATTTTTAAATTTCAGCCATTCAATGTGTTAATTTTTTAAGTTTTTGAAAATTTATTGCGTCGAGTAACTTCTGGGCCGCTTCTGACTGGATTCGGCCGGAACCATTGAAGACAAAGTTGTTCACCACAAGATTTTCTAAAACTTTGTCAATCTTCTCATTTTTTCAGAAACAATGTCTGTGTGTCAAAAATCACTTTTAAAATTTCAGTTTTCTGAAAAAATTGTGTTTGCTGTAACAGCAGATTGTCGGCTATTTTTTGGGAGCTTCTGGCAAGATCTGGCGGAGCTGTAGAAGACAAAGTTGTTCCTTGAATGTTTTCCTAAAACTTTGTTGTTGAGCAAAGTTTACAGAAATGATGTTTTGAGTGCAAAACGAAGCGCGAACGTTCAGCTGAAACACTAATGTCTTTTAATGGTGATAGATCGGAAGTGGCCATTTTCTGGCCACTTCTGGGCGGATCCAAATGAAGTGTTAAATTGAGAAAATGTCATTTATGTTGAGATCTACAATTTTGATTAGTAGGATTTTTTATGGTTTTGATGTTTGAGAGGTCCGAAATTCAATGCAAAGTTGCATTTTCACACTATATGACATAACTACACAATTTCTTGAAAATCATGGAAACATGAGCTCTAACCATTTTTAGTGGATGTTTTTGGATGTTTTGAGTTTGGTAGCAAGTTATTAATCATCTTTTGGATATTTTCTATGATTTATTTGCCATTTTTGAGACTTTTTGTAAAAATTGCCTCTTTAGTTGTGATTTTGCCTTTTATTGCTTTTCAAAGCTATTTAGGCCTAAGTCATTTTTAATGCTTATAGTTGGATATGATGAGCATGCTAACAAGTTTTAAATGATATATTGAATAATTTTCATGAATTGTTTGGCATTTTTTACCCTTTTTGGTGAAAATTGCATGTTTGGTGGATTTTTTTGAGGTTGTTTTGAGCGTAGAATAATTCAAATGGATGTTTTTTTATTATGTTGAGCATGCTAGCAGATTGTAAATCATATATAGAGTAATTCTTATGATTTATTTTGAATTTTTGTGCATTTTTAGTGAAATTTGCATGTTGTGTTGTGTGCTTTCAATGCCTTTTCAATGCTAAGTGATTGAAATCAATGATGAATGCAAACAAATGATTTAATCATGATCAAACCTTAACAAAACATGCTGAAAATATCTAAAAGAAGCTGAAATTAAGGATTAAAAAATGCTAAGACCTTGCTAGAGACACATCACGAACAAGCTTGCTCCATTCTTCCGGTTCTTGAACTAAATGACAACTTAGCATTTAAAACTCATAGGATCACTTTTAAAACATGTTTAAACCTTCCAAATCTTACGAGTTTCATTCTTGGAGACATGCCATGTCTCATTTCGTCTTTGAGATCCATTGCTTACATCTCTGGCCTCTCGGTTGCATCATTGCCCATTGATTACATCTTTTGCACGCATTATTATTTTTTCTTTAATCCTTCCCTCATTGCAAGGGCAATGAAGGAGTCATCCCAAGCCCATCATTTAGGGGACTTGCTTGGTTCTTATAGCAATCCCTCTTCCCTTTTCCTTTTTGTAAAGACTAACGTAGTCTTTTAGATATTTTCTAGAGTCATTCATTAGCTCCCTTCATTGCTCAGTTCTTGGCCTCATTTATAGAATCCTCTCTAAGTTGTACCCTAACTTGTCCCCCTACTAGTTGGAGACCAACTTGGTCTAGTTGCCTAATCCCGTATTTATCGTTGTAGGGGCGATGATAAGGTTACTTGGAGCCCACCTTTGGGACTAGGAGACTTGCCCAGTCTCACTAGTACCCATGTTTATCTCTCATTCTAGAAAGAGTCATTTACCTTTGGCCCTCCCTTTGGTAGAGTTATTAGTGATTCCTTGACTTATTTACAAACTTATTTTGGTAGCGTTATTAGCGAGTCTTTGATTTGATTGCCCCTTCCTTAATGATGTTTGATTAGGAGTCTATCCTATAGGCTAGGAGTTTATTTTTTAGTCAGAATATCTGTCTTTTAGATGGGAGCTTGTCCTTTAGTATTGTTGTCACTCATTTTATCTTAAAGACCTGTTTAGTCTTATTAGAATCTTATCTGCTTGGGATCTTAGATCATTTTTCATATTCTTGGGACATTAGTTTACTCATTTTGTGATCATTTCACTTTTAATGAGTTTGTTTGTTTAGGGGTTTTTCCTTTAGCCCTAGGTTTGGCCCTAGTGTGTTGTTTGTGGGTTCCCTTTTTTAGGGTTAAAATATTTTAAAATCTAAAAAACACTGGAACATTTTAAAAATTCAAAAACATTGAAACATTTGAAAAGTTAAAATTTTTATAGAGTAGTTAGGAAAGTTTGTTTCCGAACTACGTTGGTTTGATCATCTTCCATGAGGTACGTAGGTAACTTGGAATATTTTTCCCAAGTCCAACCAAACTTTGTAAATAAATCATTTAACCCTTTTAAAAATACAAAAAGCTTTCATAAAATATGTTTTTGAAAAGCTCTTCCTTTAGAATTAGGAGTTTGTCCTAGATAGGGTGTTTTGATATGTTGTGTGTTTTGTTCGTGTTTGTGTTAGAGTTAGGAGTTTGTCCCCGCTAGGAACGCCTCCTTCCGGTCAGTTGGCGATCCATATCGCCGACTGATAACTAGAATATGATGCGTTAGTCTACCCATTATTTTTCTTAGGACATACAACCTAGTTACATATAAGATATAGGAATCACCTACATTAGTTTAGGGCTAACTTGCATTTAGTTAGAGCATATATGGTGTCTTAAAATCTGCAATCCACTTGAATTTAAATAAACGTTCAAGAAGCTTTAAAAATCAGTCTAGTCTTTTAGGTTGAGTCTAGTTTAGTGGTCTAAATGTCTTAGGCATCATAGTTTAGAATAGGTGCAAAGAACTACGTTGCCTTGATTCTTGTGGAGACGGGGATACGTAGGCAGCTTTGGATGAACACCAAACCATCCAAAGAATCGGGCGAAAAAGTTTAAGGTCTTAGGGTTAGTTGTTAGCGTTTTAGGGTTTGTGTTTATGATTATCATTATTTCTTGCTTATGTGTATAATAGTGGGTTTTCTTTCTGACTTAGTTGATTTCCTTATTTGTTTACTTACATGCTTAGCTGTAGCTCTCACATGCTTAACTGTAGCCATCACATGTTTAGTTGTAGTTTCTTTATTGTTCTTTATTAGTTGTTCCTTACATGAGTAGTTATAGCTCTTATATGTTTAGCTGTAGCCTTTATTATTATTGATTATCATTTCTACTATCATTTTCTGACGTTTGTTCTTTACGCAGGTACATCGTGTTTAGTTTTTATAGATATGCATGCGTTTGTTTACTGCTTACTAGATGTGTTGGTTAGGATTAGATGTATGACTAGAGACAGATATCTAAGTTATCTAGTATTAGAGTAGCATTAGTCTTCGACGCCTTTCTATGAGAGACGGCGAATTCTAGTGTTAGTTCTAATAACATATGAAATTGATGTTAGCACTCTCTTTTGGTATGGATGTTAGATGGATGTGCTGAGATAGATAACAGGGTTATCTGATATGGGATTAACTCTAGTTTTCTCCACCTCTTTGAGAGATGATGGATTATAGTGTCTATTCCCATGTCAGGTGATACTGATATCACTTCTCTTTAGGATTTGGATGTTTTATTTTATTTTGCTCATCCCCGGGTCATGCATGTTTAGGTAGACGTTTTCTCGGGGATGCCCGTTCCCATTTCACATGATTTTTGCCCAAAATTCATCAAAGTTAATTAAAAAATGGTATAAGAGACTAAGTGCTTGCACTTGGACGGATTGAGATGCTCTTCGGACCTTCCTCATCCGTAATCAGGCACGAACCCATATATATTTCTGGTTATTTGTTTTTGGGTTCCAAGGCGACTTCCCTAGATGGCGACTCTGAGTTATTTTAGGTACGTCTTGGTTTCGAGCCTTGGCTTCGAATCAAGAGGTATCTCATTCATTTATCGCCACTCGTGCTATGCTATGAGGGTGACACCTGTTCCGAGAGTTCCTTAGTAGAGGTCTCCTTCACGTAGATGATCCAAAGGACCGACGGGGGACCGTTCCCTCACCGCCTCCTCAGGATCGGGGTCCACACATGCTATCTATTCCGTTGTTTGAGACAAAGCCCAGTATTTGAACTACTTATTTTCATATATTTGGAACCTTACGACTAACTCTGTTTACTCAAAATAACCCATCATCTCAAGTGTTTGCTGATACCCAATACTTTTAATATCTATTATTGCTTACTCTCTGTATTTTTATTAGTACACTGAAATACCAGAAATAACAGTCCATTCATTGAAGCCTCAGATTCTACATTGAATCTTACACATAGGTTTTGTTACACTTAAAATTTTGTAGCTTTCACCTTTGTGATGGACAAGCAAGATAATCTCCTCTTTATAACCAAAACAACCATGTGTAAGTGGTGATTAGGACTGTTGACGTGATGGGCCACACTGGTGGACCCAATGGATCCAGGTCCAATACCAAACAAAGATCTCATTTGCAACATTGATGGTGTAAAAATCAATATCTTTAAGAGATCTTAAAAGGACGTTTCTTCATCATGCTTGATCGAAGATCTAGACTCATTCAATGAGAACGGAGTAAAGGGAAATTAGCAAGATTTATGATGGCCAACCATATATAGGAACCAGATCACCTGTAAATGTCATAGTGGGTCGATGTTGTACATTACCATTTTTATATATAAAAAAATGATTCTCGTCTTAAAAGATTTTTATGCCCCAAACGTGCCCTATCTGTTAGAGTTAGTGCCCTAAAAACCAATGTACTTTGCTTATTAATTAACTAAAGTTTTATTTCGTGACATTGATGGGTGTTATTTAATTAATGTGAGATGTGCTTAATTGTTTTACACATATTTGTCCTTAGGGAGCAAAGTAGGAATCCCATGCTCAAGGATTTACAGATTCTAGGGGGCAAGGAGACATGAAATTTCGGTTCTTTGCAGACCTTAATGGTTTCTAGTTGGGGTCGAAATTGGACATCTCCTCCTGTACACAACTAGCACTAGTTTTACCTACATGCATGTGTCATGGAGTGGCTTATTTCAGTCACTTGAGAAGTGGACCCTAAGCAAGAAGAGTGGGTACGGTAGGATCGCACACTGAATATGATCATACTAGAATAGCCTTGGACAGGAGACAGTAGGGCTATTCTACCATACATGACCATTTACATGTCCTTCGACCTGAGGGATCATATCAGTCTGTGGGCTCATCTTTATTTCTTGGTATATCTAATAGTGTTTCTTTTAATGATCACCTAAGCATAGTACTGGAATGTTGGATAAGCCTATGAGACTAATAGGGATATCTAACATGGAATTCTTTGCCCAAATTGTTGGGAAACATCTATAGTTTTGGTCAGAGCAATAGACCTATAAAATTACCTGGCCAAGTGGATATGATAAAAAGTTTATCAAATGATTTTCCAAAATATATTTTGACATGATTTTTGCTAATGCATTTGCAGCCATGAACTGCTTGATTGAAAGGTATACCATGAGTGGGCCCAGGAAGTAGTATATGTTCACCCTCTGTAGGACCCAACTCTGTAGATGTGGTAAGGAGAAGGGTGTGGACCCCGATCCCGAGGACGGTGGGCGAGGGACACGAGATCCCACGTCAATCCTCTAAGATCTCCACAATGTGAAGGAGAGCTCTACCAAGGAACTATCGAAATGATGTCACTCGCAGCATGGGTGGCGATATAAATGACATACCTCTCGATTCAAGGACCAGCCCGGAACCAAGATGTACCTATAACAAAGAAGAGTCGTCATCCAAGGAAATGGGCCCTGGATCCCATGAAATACTCTGTTGCAACGGATAACCAGAGATACAAAAGTCCGTGCCTCATGACGAATGAGAAAGGTATTAAGCGCCCCCAATTCGCCCAAGTGCAAGCACCTGGTCTCTTATGCCATTTTAAATTAATTTTGAAGAGTTTTGGGCTAAAATCATGTGAAATGGGAACGAGTATCCCCGAGAAAATGTCTATCTAAGCATGCATGACCCGGGAATGGGCAAAAGAAAATAAACATCCAAATCCTAACTCACCGCATCTAATCCTAACCCATCACATCTAGGAAAGCAGTAACATCCGCACGCACAGCTACAGCTAAGCAGATAATGACAGATAAGATGAGATAATCAGGAAAAACAGTAAAGAGCTACGTCTAAGCAGATAATCAAGATAAGATGAATGAATAAGTGCTACAACTAAGCATGTGAGACGACAGATAAGCACAATAGTAAATTACCAAAGTAATAAAATAAACACACTAGCATGCGAGCCTATACAAGAGATAATGCTAAGAAAATAGCAATTGATCACATGCTAGAACAGTAAGCAAGCTAAAAGTAATACTTAAGAAAGCAAAGACAAACACTCAACAAGTTGAAAGATACAAGGAAAGAAAGGAATCGGAAAATCAACGGAATGTGAAGATCAAACATGCCAGGGAAAAGAAAAAGGGATATACGATAGACTCAGGGAGCGATTCTAAAGGAATCGAGTTCAGTGATCCTGATCTGCTAAAGATCGGACAAGTCTCGCGATCATCATAGCCTATCATTGGGCTCAGGGAGGACAATCCCTGTGAAGGGGCCACGCTACTTCGTCACCCGTCCCAAAACTCGATAAAACATCGAAAAACCAATAAAATCGGAAAACCAAGATCGAAATCGGAAATGAAGTGAAAAGAAGGCTCCGACTGACCTGGCAATCCCCATCCTTGCCCATTTTGGTTTTTGCATATTTTTTCTTAAGGTTTGAAAATGTTTTATTTAAAAAGGTTTGAAAGATTTTTGAGAAAAGTTTGAATGATTTTTTGAAAGGTTTAAATGATTTTATTGAAAAGTTTGACTGAACTTGGGATGACGGTCCCAAGCTGCCTACGTACCCTGTGAAAAGGGATCAAGTCAACGTAGTTCGAAACAGTTTTTCAAAATACGCTTTAAGTGTTTTTTGATGTTTTTTTGGATTTTTGTTATTTGATTTTTATGTTCTTGCTTATCCCTTTTGGTTGAAGGGACCCAGGAGGTTTCCGTCCGTCGTCGCCTAAACCCGACGAGAGTGTTCCTGTAATTGAGGGAATCTTGAAGCTCGAAAAGGATCCCGAGGAACATAAGGAGAATGACTCTAAAAGAAAAAGAAACCCAAGAAAATGTCCCTATAGTTGAAAGAATCCCGAAGCTCGAGTAGGATCCCTAGGAACATGAGGAGAGTAGTCCCGAAAGAAGACAAGGTAGAACCCCTGAACCCTATAAGAAACAAAGGTCCTAAAGAAAGAGAAATTCCTAAACCCCTATGAGAAATCCTAGTATAAGGAGGAGGACAAGGAGGGTAAAGGGGTAAGGATACAAAGGAAACTCCATGGAATTAATCAAAATAGGAAAGACTCTATGGAATCATTAGACATGGCTATGTTGATGTATAGCCACAGTGTCAAGGAATGGGGCTTCTTTTTTATACACAACTGGATTTCAAGAAATTGAACCAATTGAGATCCAACCCCTTTTAACTCCTACAATTAAACTACACGAAGAAATCTAACAGATTAAGCGATCTCAGCCATCCACAATAACCAAACCAAAATTGCAGACCTACATGATTCTAAACAATATGATTCACCTATTAGATTTGAATTAAAGAGAAATGAAGAGATTACTTGAGTCTTAGGTCAAATAGATTAGCTTTGGATCTCTAATCTCGATGCTACCCTTGCGGATTGGATCAGCTCTTTCTCCTCCAAGAAAAATTAGAAGCTCTTAATTGATCTCCTCCTTCTTTCTTCTCTGTAACTCATCTACCCTTGAAATTTAAATCAATTCCCAAACCAATTCTTAAGGAGATGGGTTAGATGGATCTGTTAGAGGTAGTTTTTAGTGGTGGCTGGGAAGACAAATGAGATGGGTTTGAAGAAATGGTTCGATGGAAATTGGGTTGAAAAAGGGGAGGTGTAGGGGTGGTGGAGTTAAGGATTTACCCGAGGATTTTAACAGACTCCGAAGGACCTCGACAAGTTACAAACCAGGAACATTAATACCCTTGAAATGTGAAACACACTATCTTTTCTTCTCCTTTTTATTACGACAGTACACCCATAACTACAACGCATAAAACTATAGTATCCTTGCCTAAGATCTGCAATGGGCAAATGCTTCCTTCCTGGAGTCGATGTTCCAAAATCGTGGCAACGAGGCTTGGGTTTGACTACTACTTCTTTTTGGAGAACCGAGCTGTGGGTACCCGGCGATTGATGATGGTCGGAATCTGAGAATCTGCTTGATTTGGTCGGTGGCGATTGTGCTTGATCCCTCTTTGCCAACGCCTCTGCGCTTCGCGTGTATGCCGATTGCTATGGTAGTTGCAGAGATAGTAGTGGAGAAAAAAAAAGAGAAGGTGATGGTGAAGAGGAAATTAGGTGGGAGTAGCGGCTGTCATGGAGGCAAGGGTGGAGTAGTGGCCGGATTCCGGCAATCCGGCCGGAGAAGATGGTGGTGCCGGTGGTGGCTGACTTCCAAACCCACAAACCTCCCTCTCTCTCTCTCTCTCTCTCTCTGTGATATCAAAACGAAGAAGAATCTCTCACTCTCTCCGGCTCTCTCTCCTTGCTCTGCTCCGTTTTTTTTTTGTGACTGCAAAATGGGGTCTCCTCTTTTTTAGAAAAGAAAATGAAGAAGCCCCCCCTCTCAAAACCCTAGCCGACTACCCTTTTAAAGAGAGAGCGAGGGCTGATATTTGCACCCCCAAGCTTTAGTAATAGCACCCCTTCAACTTGTCTTCTCTTTGGGTGAAATATGCATGGTAATTGGTATGACCACACCCATGATTTGATAAATCACCCACCTTTTACATTATGATATATTTCACCCCTTTATATTGCCCTGGACAACCACCCTTAGTGCACTTATGACTACTCTTTTTAGCTAGAGGGGGTGTCCTAAGGTGAAACAACTCCAAATGAAAAATTATATATTTGACCCCCTTCTCTTTACATGGAAAGCCACCTTGAAGTGTATTTTCATGAATTTTAATTGTACAGGGGGGTCTAGATAAAAGGATGGGGAAGGTATTTGAACCTTGCTTCTATTGTTTATAAGGTTGGTACCGACACATCTGTCCTCGCTAATTCACCCCTTCTCCGACATTTGCACAATTATATGTTGATAATTGCACCCCACCAAATGTCTTTTCCATTATTTATTTTTTCAATTTGTCCGAAATTTTGCGGATGTCCTCTTTAAAGTATCGACTACCCTCTAGGGAACTTGCACATACCAATGAGCATAACAGGTTGGTACCATTTCAGATTTTCTTCGCATTTGGGGTCCACTTATTCAGGAATTCGGGGATTCGGTTTGGGACCTCGACTCAACTTTCGGGATTTTATCTGATTTTGGGGAAAAGGGTCCGTTCAAAATGGGGTGTCTATAAAGTGTAAGCCCAAGGGTCTACTCTCCTATCTTGTTTTGATGATTCTAAACATAATTGATTATGTTATTGAATACTAATCAATTTGCCTTGAAGTGTCGTGTTTAAGATAGGATTGATCATTAAAGAAACTAACACACTACATGGTCATGCTTGAAGATGTACCACACAAGAGTCAAATGAGCTAAGTGGAGCTCACATCATCTCTCAAGCAAGCATACACAAGATGGAAGACCAATTGAAGACCAAGGCTAAAGAGAAGTTGAGGTTTACCTAGATTCCATGTACATCTTTTCTCTTTAGATTTATAAGTCAAGGCAATGTTTTCAAAATAGTTTCTAAAACCACTTAAGAACTTAAAAGGTTTAGTGAATGGTTATGTGGTGAACCAACATGTTGGGACCCTTATAAACATTCCAAAATTATCATAGGGATTGAGTTCCAAAAGCCCAAAATCAAATAAGCAATAAAAACACAAAATATGCTTATTTTTAGGCTTCTCGGAACTCCAAGATTTTTCTCGGAGCTCCGAGAGTTCCCTCGGAACTCCGAGAAATGGTCTAGTAGTATTTTTTCACTTCTAGTCATTTTCTCGAAACTCCGAGAAATGGTTTAGTAGAATTTTTCCATCTTCTGGCCGTTTTCTCGGAACTCCGAGAATATGTCTCGGAACTCCGAGAACGGTTCTCGGAACTTCGAGAACGTCGCAACAACTCAAAAAATAGCCGTTGGTTTTTTAATTAAAAATTGTTTTTTTTGTTTTCCTTAATCCCAAATGGTCATATTTCATCAAGAGGCTATTTATACTCCTTCAAGAGGATTATTTCCTCCCTCTTGAATATTTGAAAAACCTCCTTAAGCATTCAAGCAAACTTGCAACCTATTTGTGCTTAAGATTTTGTTTTCTCCCCAAACTTGCCTTGCACTTGCAAATCTATTGAGTTGGGATTTAGAGCTTTCACTTGCAACCACTATTCAAGAAGCAATCAAAGAGACAACATTGTGCATCAAGCTTTCAAGAGAAGCCAAGCAAAATCTTCATCTTCTATCATTGTAAAGGTGGCTAGGGCATCCTATCTTAATACCCTATGGAGTATTGCTTAGAACTCGGTGAAGAAGGAGAGTCGGTGTAAAGGTGTAGGGCATCCTCATTTAATATCCCTTGGAAGTGTAATCGCCTCGGAGCCGGGTATCGTGGAGGTCTCGCATAGTGGAAAACCTTAAGGACGATCTTAAGAAGAGTGGAGTAGGGCATTGCCCGAACCACTATATATCGGTGTGTTCTTTCTTTTTCTTCCACTTTCATTCTTAATTTTTGTTTGGCATTTCATTCTATTTTGATCTCATTTGAACTAACCAAAATCTAATCAAGAGAAGAAAATTCAAAGTAGGTTTCATAATTAATTTTCAAAAGGCATAATTTAGTGTTAAAATCAATTCACCCCCCCTCTTGTTTATTTCACAAAGGGACTTGCACATATTTGATGTGATCTGGGGTATGATGATTCGACGGTCATCTTCAGGATTACGTCTCGATGGAGGCCACTGATTCAATGCGATTGTAGTTTTGACTACGGAACAAGATCACAGTGGGACCCAACGTTGGGTTTTGCAGGATCGACCGTTGAATGCCTCCAACGATCCAACACATAGCTTTAATGACCTGTTTATATTTATTTGATACGGGTCCCACATTTATTGGTTTGCACACACGAATTATTTTTGTGTCATTTGATGTAAAGGGAAAGATTTACGTAGTTCTAATGGTACGCAATGAGAATACCAATTTAGTTAAATATTAAATAAATGGTGTTTTGGGAATTATAGAAAATATGGATGGAGATTTTATACAATTGGAAGAGGGGAATTAGTTTATTTAATTAAAAAAAGTAAATAAACAAGTGTTAGTTTAGCTTATAGACTCGTTTTACTAAAATAGTCATAACTTACTGACCTCTTAGCCAAAATTAGTGTATAAGTACTCGTTTCGAACAACTTTGAAAGGTCTACAACTTTGTAGTTTATGATATTTTATGATTCGTCCATTTAATTGTCCAAAGATGAACTCGAAATTTGGCAACTGGCTTTGTAGTGGGAAAGTGGAAAATGAGAGATTGTAGGAGATATTTTAGGAGAAAAATTAGCGAACTTACTTTTCCAAGAAGGCATTCACGCCTAAGAGAGACGCAAACCCGTGTTCATTTTTTAAAAAAGAAATCCAAGAAGGCATTCACGCCTAAGGTGGCTAGGGCATCCTATCTTAATACCCTATGGAGTATCGCTTAGAACTCGGTGAAGAAGGAGAGTCGGTGTAAAGGTGTAGGGCATCCTCATTTAATATCCCTTGGAAGTGTAATCGCCTCGGAGCCGGGTATCGTGGAGGTCTCGCATAGTGGAAAACCTTAAGGACGATCTTAAGAAGAGTGGAGTAGGGCATTGCCCGAACCACTATATATCGGTGTGTTCTTTATTTTTCTTGCACTTTCATTCTTAATTTTGGTTTGGCATTTCATTTTATTTTGATCTCATTTGAACTAACCAAAACTAATCAAGAGAAGAAAATTTAAAGTAGGTTTCATAATTAATTTTCAAAAGGCATAATTTAGTGTTAAAATCAATTCACCTCCCTCTTGTTTATTTCACAAAGGGACTTGCACATATTTGATGTGATCTGGGGTATGATGATTCGACGGTCATCTTCAGGATTACGTCTCGATGGAGGCCACTGATTCAATGCGATTGTAGTTTTGACTACGGAACAAGATCACAGTGGGACCCAACGTTGGTTCTGCAGGATCGACCGTTGAATGCCTCCAACGATCCAACACATAGCTTTAATGACCTGTTTATATTTATTTGATACGGGTCCCACATTTATTGGTTTGCACACACGAATTATTTTTGTGTCATTTGATGTAAAGGGAAAGATTTACGTAGTTCTAATGGTACGCAATGAGAATACCAATTTAGTTAAATATTAAATAAATGGTGTTTTGGGAATTATAGAAAATATGGATGGAGATTTTATACAATTGGATGGGGGGAAATTAGTTTATTTAATTAAAAAAAGTAAATAAACAAGTGTTAGTTTAGCTTATAGACTCGTTTTACTAAAATCGTCATAACTTACTGACCTCTTAGCCAAAATTAGTGTATAAGTACTCGTTTCGAACAACTTTGAAAGGTCTACAACTTTGTAGTTTATGATATTTTATGATTCGTCCATTTAATTGTCCAAAGATGAACTCGAAATTTGGCAACTGGCTTTGTAGTGGGAAAGTGGAAAATGAGAGATTGTAGGAGATATTTTAGGAGAAAAATTAGCGAACTTACTTTTCCAAGAAGGCATTCACGCCTAAGAGAGACGCAAACCCGTGTTCATTTTTTAAAAAAGAAATCCAAGAAGGCATTCACGCCTAAGGTGGCTAGGGCATCCTATCTTAATACCCTAGGGAGTATCGCTTAGAACTCGGTGAAGAAGGAGAGTCAGTGTAAAGGTGTAGGGCATCCTCATTTAATATCCCTTGGAAGTGTAATCGTCTGAGAGCCGGCTATCGTGGAGGTCTCGCATAGTGGAAAACCTTAAGGACGATCTTAAGAAGAGTGGAGTAGGGCATTGCCCGAACCACTATATATCGGTGTGTTCTTTATTTTTCTTGCACTTTCATTCTTAATTTTGGTTTGGCATTTCATTTTATTTTGATCTCATTTGAACTAACCAAAATCTAATCAAGAGAAGAAAATTCAAAGTAGGTTTCATAATTAATTTTCAAAAGGCATAATTTAGTGTTAAAATCAATTCACCCCCCTCTTGTTTATTTCACAAAGGGACTTGCACATATTTGATGTGATCTGGGGTATGATGATTTGACGGTCATCTTCAGGATTACGTCTCGATGGAGGCCACTGATTCAATGCGATTGTAGTTTTGACTACGGAACAAGATCACAGTGGGACCCAACGCTGGGTTCTGCAGGATCGACCGTTGAATGCCTCCAACGATCCAACACATAGCTTTAATGACCTGTTTATATTTATTTGATACGGGTCCCACATTTATTGGTTTGCACACACGAATTATTTTTGTGTCATTTGATGTAAAGGGAAAGATTTACGTAGTTTTAATGGTACGCAATGAGAATACCAATTTAGTTAAATATTAAATAAGATGGGGGGAAATTAGTTTATTTAATTAAAAAAGTAAATAAACAAGTGTTAGTTTAGCTTATAGACTCGTTTTACTAAAATAGTCATAACTTACTGACCTCTTAGCCAAATTTAGTGTATAAGTACTCGTTTCGAACAACTTTGAAAGGTCTACAACTTTGTCGTTTATGATTTTTTATGTTTCGTCCATTTAATTGTCCAAAGATGAACTCGAAATTTGGCAACTAGCTTTGTAGTGGGAAAGTGGAAAATGAGAGATTGTAGGAGATATTTTAGGAGAAAAATTAGCGAACTTACTTTTCCAAGAAGGCATTCACGCCTAAGAGAGACGCAAACCCATGTTCATTTTTAAAAAAAGAAATCCCCACTTTATTGGTTTCCTATTTGGAAAAGGAAAAAAACTAGTTTTCTATTTTACAAAGGATTATAAGAGAAATAATTGGAAAGCTTTTAAAGAGGAAAACCATACTCTATATAAACACTTTTGTGGATGTTTCTCATTGACACACCTTACTGGAATTGACGATTTCAAAAGCTTGGAAAACGCCCAAAATTTCTCTCATTCTCTCTATCTTCAAGTTCTAAAATTCTAGTTCTAGTTTTTGAGAAAACAACTAAAGTTCCATCTATCGAGTTCAAATTCCCACTCCAAGGATCTGCAGATCACATCAGAGAATAAACGTTATTCTCATTCCCTTTGTGCAATATAGAGGATTCCATCGGATCAACTTGTGGATTCGCGGCGTTTGGAACGTCCGTGAGTGTTCGAGGAGTAGATCAAGCGAGCTGTTTTATTGCTGCTGTAATTTTGGTAAAATTACATTTTATTATTTTATTTTGTCACCATCAATTCATCTAGACCCTAGGATTCCTGGGCTTAGGCCAAAATCGATTGAAAATTTTGTTCTACGCGATTTATTCTTCCGCTTAGCGTAACGATTTTGCCTAGGGTTACAACCCTTTCGAACACTATCTTAATATGGAACGTAGATGGCTATTTGAGTCATGTGCCCACCTTGAAGCCCTATTTGTTTTTTATTTTGAGAACCTATTGTAAAGCCAAAACTGATTATTGAACTCAAATTCCATATAGGTTCTGATAGCATGTTCATACTAGATCCAATTGCATTCTAATAAAATTGAGAGAATATGACAAATGAATATGAATTTACTTTTTAGCTTTTGAGTCCAATAATCAGTTTTGGACTCACAATCGGTTCTCCGAATCCAAAATAAATTGGGCCTAAATGCAATTTTGAGTCTGATATAATCAGTTTTGGACTCATAATCTGCTCTCAAAATCCAAAATAAATTGGGCGTATATGTAATTTTGAGTCCAATAAATCAGTTTTGGACTCATAATCGGATCTCAAAATAAAAAACAAACAACAACTTGGTGACCTAAATCATCCCAATTGGTGGTGTAAACTGAATATGGGTAGTACTACGACTCATGCTACTAGAGAAACTATTATATGTGATACCCTTTAATACCGATCTAGATTCTTCAAAAATAATGCTAGGAGGCCTGGGACCTTGGGTTATCAACGAAAATCGATGGTGGGTCCCACCAAACAACTACTGTAGATATCTGCACAAGTGTCATCATGTGCATTTCTCTTCCAACAAAATCTATTAGAAGCACAAACAAAAATAGTAGGTTAACGGTATCCTAATATGACAATGTTAGATCCAATGATTTGATTGCTACTCAATATCACTCTCAACTCTCAACCCTCTCCATTTCTTTCTATTGAACCAAAACAAAGACATAATTTGTGGACACCTGAACCAACCAGGAGAATAGCACATGCGTGCATTTTTAATATGGTGTAAAGCTCCTTAATTGACGGAGAGCTTTAACAAATAAATGTCAAGAATACATTAAACAAGTCATTTCCTTAAGACATACACTGAACACAATCATGGTGTATGTTCTTTGTGAAAATTAGTTTTCTACTGTTCACAAGAACTATAATGTTATCTATATTCTCTTCTTCATCATAGTAAACCCGGGCCACATGAATGGCGGACATTGCGCTTAAAGAACATGTACAGAAAACGACTTCCATTTCATTACATATTCTCTCGTTCAAAACAGTTCATTTCTCTATCGATCTAACTATAAAATATACTAAACATATTTCTTTCCGTTGTAATTTGTTTTCTTTCCAAGAAATATTTTTTTTGTAAAATATTTTTACTAGAATCTTTTCTACGTGGATTTTTTTACATGCCATGGGTGTGGCCACCATATTACAACTCATGTTTTGACATGGTAGGGCCCACCAGGGGCAGATGCACATATAGCATGAGGGGGGCTATGGCCCCCCTAATAACTTGCAAAATCCCTTTTATGGTCAATGGTGGTACATGCATGCTTAGCTAGTTTAGTACGTGGCCGTGGCCATGGCCCCCAATGACCAATGGAGGCAAGTGTAAATTAGTCTGCCCACCCTAAGTGTAAATTCCTGGCTCGCCCCTGGGCCCCCAAATCCATACATATGATGAGGCGCATCATTTTACACCCATGCATGGTCGCACCATCTCCACCATACTCCTTGCATAAGGTTAGTCCCACCACTTTACACCATGTTTTGATAAGTTGGGTCCCACAAACTCCACTCAAACCAATGCATAAGGTGGAACCCATCATTTTTTCTCATATTTTGATGGGGTGGGTCCCACAATCTCCACCCAGGCTCATGCATAGGAAGGGGTCTACCATTTTGCACTTTTACACCCATGCATAACATGGGCTAACAATGCTAGTCATCATATAAAAGATTATACAACGCAAATCTATCCCTATATATTTAAATTCAAGACCCAAGTTTGAACGTAAAAAAGAGAGTGATTATCGGATCTGTTCCCATGGCAGAGGAAGGAGATGCTTTGCTGAGAAAAAAAGCTTTCCTGCGTTGTGCATCCCATGCAGGAGACGAATTACAAAGCTTCAGATCATGGCTTAGATGGATGTGCGTTGATCAATCGGAGCCTTTCCGGGCCATTATTTCATGGACCCTTTTTCTCTTCCTTGCAATCGGAGTCCCAATTATCTCTCACTTCGTTCTCTCTTGCCCAAATTTCGATACCAAACATAGAAGGCCATTTGATAGCATTGTTCAGCTTTCTCTCTCTGGAATTTCAACCCTCTCTTTCCTTTGCCTTTCAAGCTTTGTTAGGAAATATGGTCTAAGGAGGTTTTTATTCCTTGATAAGCTTTGTCATGAGAGCGAGAAGGTTCGAGAGGGATATACGGCACAACTCAATGTATGTATGTCTGTTGTTTTAAATTTCGTAAAATCTACTCACACCCAATGTAGGAATTTTTCATTTGATAAATGGGTTTTTGTCTTTTCTTGTGATGTTGGTTTCTGATTTTGTTTTTAAGATTTTGGATCATTCTGAGTCTAAAGGAAATCCGTGAAAGATATCACAAGGAACCCTCCATGTAATAAATGTTTTTTTGGTCTGTTATTCTTTCTTCAAAATTCTGTTTTCCTCAAGATATTGGTTTTTTCGAAATATAAGTAGTTTGTTGTGATTTTGGGTGCTTTCCAATTTCAGATCTTGTACATGTAGTTTTCTAATTGTCTATATGTTTCTGGAAAAATGAAGATTGTTTGATGGAAATAAATGATTTCCACTCCATAACAGAATGTTATTTTTCATCTTTATGATTTCATATTATATCAATTCTCTTGTTTCTTGTTTGCTGTCAATAATTTTTCATCAAAAATGTTGGTGAAACTGAGAAAACAGGTTAGGGAAGGGAAATAGATTGTTATTTTTTCTAATTAGATCCACATTGGTACAAAAGAAAACAAAACTATCAACTGCTCTACTTTATTTTCTATCATTATGTTCAGAGACTTTTTAAGCTCCTTTCAGATTAAAAAAAATAGAACGAAGAAATAGACTACTCTTTGACCAATTCGACCTACTTAGCTTGGGTATTACAAAAAACAGGAAATATTTTTTGTTTGTTTTCTACTTCTGTTCTTGAGTTTGGGGATATTTCAAATTCCCTTCAAATGGAAAAGTAAAAACTAATCCGCTATTCTTGGGGCTCAATTCAGCCCAGAAGAATAGCGGATAAATTGGCAAGAGATGGCGTCTCTAGGAAGAGTATTGAGTTTTTCGATTATCTTCCTCCCTAGTTCTTGTTGTATTTTCAGTCTTATGATTATTTGATGTCCATTGTTTCCTCTCTGATGTACTTTCGGGGATCGTCTTGATCCTCCTCTTTTCAATATTATTATTGTTACCATTCAAAACAAAAATAATCCAGCCCATAAGAAAACAGATAACCAAAAATAAGACTACTTTTGTTAAAAGCTTCTGGTTTTGCAATTGAGCAAAAAAGCAAGATAGGAGAGCTTAATCCTTGGAGCCAAATCTTGCATTCTCCAAAATAACCAAAATACTCCTAATTATGGTAAAATTTCAAAGTAGTAATACCTAGCAATCTCCAGCAGCAGGCCACTGCCACCTGAGTCTTTTCGCGTAGCCAATACAATATCAGAGAAAAGTAGGGACGGTAAAAGGGGTCTTTGGCAACCATAAAACAGATCTAAAATCTAATTTATATATTGAGTCGTTTTTTTCTTCATAGTGGACAGATCACGTTTAGACCCTTGTCTGCGTTTGTTACAAGCAGCTGCCAGTGACAGCTTTAGTAGAGATTACTATTTATTTGAAAATTTACCCTGGAAAATAGTATTGTGGTCTTTATTCACCATTTTGGAAGTGTATTTCTTTCTCATTTCTTGAAGATCTTTCAGATTTTGCTTGTTAAATGAAAAAGAAGGAAAACAGATAAAACCCAATACCCATTGATCAATAGAACCACTTGTGCTGATCTTCTCTTCTTTTCCGGTATGCAGAGATTTTTTATTTATTTTTCAAATTAGATCCACTTGGGCTACACAAAAAGGCAAAAAAGTTGTTACTTTTACTTCTTTCATCATATGCATATATATCTTTACAGCCCCTTTCATGTGAAACAAAAGGGAAACAGTTGATCAAACCAACAAAATTGGGTAAACACATAACAGAAAACATTACTATATAGGTTTCAAATGAAAAATAAAAGAAAAAATCCATTAATCGTTGATCTGTTAACCACAAGGGCATAAAACATTGAAAATTTTACTTTATTTTTTCTTCTTTCCTTCAGACACTTTTTAATTACAAAAGGAGGGCAAGCAAAAACCAATCAATGTCCTACTAATTCCACTCCACGTGTACACAAAGAACTGAAAATGTTACTGAAATTAATCCTTCTTTTTCCTTGTATATGCAGAGATCTTTCAAGCTCCTATCTTTCTTTGTTCTCCCTTGTTTCACAGCCGAGAGCGCCTATAAGATATGGTGGTATTGTTCGGGAGCCTCTCGGATACCCTTCTTAGGCAATGTGTATGTGAGTGACGCAATTGCTTGTATCTTCGAACTCGGTTCATGGCTTTACAGGATGTCCATTTTCTTTCTTGTGTGCATCCTCTTCCATATCATCTGCCACCTACAGATACTGCGTTTGGAGGACTTCACTCAAGTCTTCCAAGAAGAATCGGACTTTGCGTCGGTGTTGAAGGAACATTTGAGGATTCGGAAGCAGCTTCATATCATAAGCCATCGGTATAGAGCCTTTATCCTGTCAGCCCTCATCTTGGTGACCACGAGCCAGTTTGCTTCACTGCTCATCACAACAAAGTCTCATTCAGATGTCAATATCTTCAAGGCTGGTGAACTCGCTGTAAGTCTTCTCCATTTTCGCATCACCTCAGTTGATCATAATTCTCTTGAAGTATAAATGATTAAATAACACCAACTCTAACATCTTAAGCTTTTGGAGTAATTGGTTGTTTCACAAATTCTACATCATTGAGTTAAGGTGTGAATTCATACTAACAACCATACCATCTCCCCGGGGGGCAGTCTTGCAAATCGGTCAGGACCCATCACCATAGATCCTAATAAAAGATGGTGATATTGACTCCCATTGAGATTCTCGTTCTAGTCAAGTACATTGCATTAATTCTCTAGATCAAATTGAACTCGATTTTGTATTATAAGAGGTGTTGTACCCATCACCATGGCTTATTGGTTAGATGATTGTGATCTTTGATTCACAACGATACTTGGTTTAATCAAGTTGTGCTGTATCATTGCTTTTTAAGTGCAGTCTCCAATTCTATCCCATGTATATTCCTATACTCTCTACTATTATCATGGGGCCTGAATTGTGAGAACATGATTTAGTTTCTGTGTTTGGGTGAAATTGTAGTACTAGGATTAGGTTGATCTTGGTTGGTTGTAGACCTTTTACTATGAAAATTTTCATTTATAGTGGAAGCTCTTCAATCGTCATGAGAAAACCAACTTTCTTATTTGGGTGAAATTGTTGTATCGGTGTAGGATTAGGGTTCTAAGGTCTTGGCCATAGATCTTTTGGGTATCTTGTACTTGGTAATTTTCACCTATAGTGGAAGCTATTGGCTCGGCTTCACTCGTGGATGTAGTCACACGAACTGGCATACCACATAAATCTCTTTTATTCGGCATTTCCTTCATAATTTCTATTGATTGAAGTAAATTGAATTTGTATCTCATGGTTTTGCAGCTTTGCTCCATTGGCCTGGTGACCGGCATCTTCATATGCCTGCGCAGCGCGGCGAAGATTACGCACAAAGCCCAGGCAATTGCATGCCATGCTGCCAAGTGGCATGCATGCGCAACAATTGACTCTTTTGACACAATGGAGGCTGAGACACCAAGGTACAGCTCTTCGGGCCAAGGTGTGTTTCCATTGGACGCCGACTCGGAAGAAGAAGTTCCAGACGAAGACATCGAGGCCACCAAGTTCGTAACTCCCAATGCCCTAACCATCTCCTTCCAGAAGAGACAAGCACTTGGTGAGGCACCAACTCTCTCTCTCTCTCTCTCTCTCTCTCTCTCTCTCTCTCTCTCTCTCTCTCTCTCTCTCTCTCTCTCTCTCTCTCTGCGTGTGTGTGTGTGCGAAAAAGATATATATTCCAAGCATAAAAAGAGATTACATATTCACATCAATGGGGGAGAGATGACCTGGACTACAATAAGTCCCTCAAAGTCCCGGATATAGCCAGTTGATCAGCTAGATCATTGGCACTCCTATGGCCATGAGCAAAAGAAAGAAAACTATCAATAATAATAGAACTAATCTCATCTAAAAACTTGGCTAATCTCCACGGACCAGTGGTCAAGCCTTGAGCCCAAGAAATGACATTTGAAGAATTCCCTTTTACCTACAACTCGCCTTCCATTTGGTCCCTAAATAAGTTCATAGCGTAGTGAAGAGCTCAAACCTCCACTTTAGAAGAGTCTGTTATCCCAACCGGCCCAGAGAAGACAGAGATGATGGTGCCATTACTATCTCTAAACACCCATTCGATTCCCGCTTTGCCGGGTTTGCCAAGGAAGCTACCATCGACGTTGAGCTTGAAAACATCACGTGGTGGGGTTCTCCAAATAGCTAACCTCTTTTCCTTTGGAATGGAACCCACGACGGTCATCTTCCAATTTCTTAAAATGCAATCCGTGGAGTAACCCCAACTGGCACTATTTTGCCGAACCCAACTTCCCACTTTGAATTTGAACTTCCATGCTATCATAAGGGAAGATGATAACTTTTCCTCGAAGTCCAAGTGTTCCTTTCGATCCAAATCTACACACACATGCACACTCTCTTTTGTATATATCTGTTTGCAGTACAGTGACTCTCTCTGACCTCCTTTGTATACATATATCTGTTTGCATTGCAGTGACTTATTTTGAGAACAACCGAGCTGGCATCACAGTTTTTGGGTTCATGCTGGACAGATCCTATCTTCATACCATTTTTGGAATTGAGTTGTCTTTGGTTTTATGGTTATTAGGGAAAACAGTGGGGATTTGATTCACAAGATTGTACCATGTGATCTGTATTTTCTTCATTCTTTACGCTGTAGAATCTCTCTTGCATGTTTAAAAAAGAGGTAAAAATGATGATGATGATCGATCATAGCATTTTTTTAACCTTTTGTGGCATAAGCATAGTATCTTCTTCTTTGTTCCCCCATTATGTAGTGGGTTCTACCTTTAATAGATTCAAACCGTCTATATCCTAGGCTTTGCTTTGAATCTCCTGTGAAGTAAAAATCACGCCAGTCATCCAATTCTAAAGTCTAATAATGTGTGCTTTTGTTGTTGAATAGGTAGTAGCCTGTTGGTTTTTCAGCGGCAATCTTAGGATTTCATGATCAGTTATCTTGGGTCTTTAATTATATTTTCTTTCAGAAATCATGGGATTACGTAACTGATGCTGCATCAGTGGGACATCTTGTCCCTGTGGACGTCGATGTAAACCGGTTCGACTAAATTAATAAACCGGGATTTGCTAGGGACCATCGCAGAAGGCATTTTGTTGATGGGCTGTTGCATGTGAGAGCATCCACATAGGCTCAGATTTTATCTTATTCATTTAATTCATCTACATGCAACAGCCCATCCGTGAAATGCCTGCGATGGTCCCCTAGCAAATCCCTAATAAACTTGTTACCTTTCAAAAAAAAAAAAACAGCAGTCACAAAGTGGGCCGCTAGGGACTTCGGCTGCTAGCCTAAAACATTCCATCAGTGCTAGGACTTTTGGCGTATTAATGGCTACGTACCTAATCCTCACTTGGAACAAACGGTATCACCCACCATGGTGTAGTGGGTGCACCTCATTTGTATTACAATGAGATTGGACTAAACCGCCCTTATTTCATAAGAAATGACCAAAATACCCGGACCTCATAGAAAATTACCAAAAACACCCATATCATAAAATGACCAAAATACCCTGTTTTATAAAAAATAGCCAAAATACCTCCATCTCTAAGTCTTATGTCATATAAAATACCCTCATCTTTCATTCAGACATACCTCATAAGTATTGGAAGTATTTTGATCATTTCTTATAAGATGGGATTATTTTGGTAATTTTCTACGAGTATGGGGACCAAAATACCCCATATCATGAAAAAAAATTCCAATTAAAAATTACTATCAAAAACATAATTTCAATTTAATTTTCCATATTAAAAAAATGACACCTGACTTTTAGTATACAATATAGATAGATAGTTTCATACAGGCAGAAGCAGAACCGGCCAATTCACCTACTAATCGGATTCACATTGTACATTATAATAGGGGCGGATCTATATTTGGGCTATTCATTTTCTATGAAACATGTGATTGAGTCCAGCCCATTTACACCCAAATAGAAAGAGTATCCTTGGGGACAAAAGGTGCAAATGCTAAGGCCACTCCCACACTCAGTCGACCCATCATCTGTTTTTAGAGTGGATAAAGTTTTCATCTGCTTCTGAGCCCTTTACAAACCTATGGAATCAATAGTGACGCACAATAAGGATCCTCCACCTCTCTTGAATAGAAAATTCATTTACAGTTTCGACCTCAACTAGGCTCATGAAAGAATGTCTAGCCAGACTGATTTGATAAAATATTTATCGGATGTTTTTAGAAAACATTATTTAATTTAAGAGGATTTGAAAATGCATTTTTGGGCCCGATTTCCATAGATCGAAAGGTGTATGGGGTAATTGAAGTCCACCCTTATAGGACCCAACTCGGTAAATATAGGATTGGAGGAAGGATATGCACATTGGATGTGGTTGGGGTAATTTAGATCTAATGGTGTTATTCAGGGATCCCTGCGACTATCCCACTCACTACTTGCTAGCCCTCATGGATAGTTGGACAATCCAGGTTTCGAATTTGATTGTACTCGTGGAATGGGTTGGACCCATTGTTTGTGATATAGGGAGGAGGTGCACCATACACAGGGTGGGTGCGTACACATGTTGTTATAGAGGACATACACCATACAGTGATGGGACACTTGTATTAATTAATGCTTAAATCTTATTGGCAGGGACTTAAGTGAATTAATTGTGGATGTGCTCAATTAGTACTTGATTCCTATCGGGATAAGAGTTAAGTGAAATCCTATTGGCTAGTTTATACTCAATTCCTATTAGATGGAATTGTTTAATTTCCTATTGGTAGAAATTAGAGAAGAAAGGAAATTTCTGGGGGGAGTTACTGAAAGGACCAAGATTTGGATTCGACTTAACCCTAAGTGATTAAGAAGTATAAGTGTAACTAAGAGAATAAGTGTAATTAAGAGGATAAGTGTGATTAAAGAACAAGTGTGATTATAAAGAATAAGAGTGATTAGGGAATGAGAAGTGTACATAAGGATATATAAGCATGGTTTAAAATTTCGGTTTCGGTAACCGTTTCAGACCCCACCGAAAACCAAAATTTCGGTGAAATCCGAAATTTTATAATTTGGTTCAAAATTCCGGACTGAATTTTCAACCCGAAATTCCGAAATTTCGGCCAAAATTTGTAACACTTTTTAAAAAAATAAATAATGGCATTTAATCAAAATTTCGGACCGAAATTTCAAATCAAAATTTAAAACCATGTATATAATAAGTGTGTTTATTGAAAATATAGTTTTTATTAATTGATAAATATTTTTGGAAATTTAAAGGACAAGGGTAGTTTGGTAATTACAATTAGAGGATACAAGAGTAATTAAAATAAGAGGAAGAAGGGGATTGAAGGCATTTTGGCTAGTAGCTATATGCATGGATGGGATTGTTGTGAGAGTGACACTTGGAAATCCAAGTGTCACTTCTCTTTCATGCTAACTTTATCTAAGGCAAATGAGAAGAGAAATTCATTTTTAATATTAGAAAATCAAGAGAAAATAAGAAAAAATCAGAGAAAAATAGTGGAAATTCTTGGGAAAAATAAGAGAAATTATATGGTGTTTGTTTTGGAATTGTGATTGATTAAAAATAAAGACCCAATAAGAAGAAGAAGAAGAAAAGAGGAAATTTAAGGTAATTTTAGGCTTAAGTGTTTAAATTATGCATTTTCAATTCCTGTGTGTTTTTCGGAAACCTTTGCCAAATGTCTTCAACTACAAAGTTGTATATCAGCTTGAGATCATGCAAATCATATAGTTTTTTTATTATTTTTGGTTTAGATTTGAAAGAGTTATGATCTTTTTACTATTATGAAATTTCAAGGGAATCAAATGGCGAATGCTGAGTTTTCAGGCCACCACCGACAAGATTTAATTTGGCTGGAGGTGTAAACATGAAAGTTGTTGGAAATGATTTATAAAATAAATTTTGTGTTTTTTTTTAAAGTCTAGTTCTAAGTATGTAAAAATTTATTCAAGCATGCAAATTTCAGTTTTCGTAAAAACCTGAATTTTTGTGTGTGATCTGAAATTTGGGTTTTTCCGGCTATCTTCGGTGAGATTTGGCCAGAGAATATAACTAAGAAGTTGTTCATCTATTTATAATAAACAACTTTTATGCTTACTACTTTTCTTGATTCTAAGATTTTGGGGGATAAAAATGACATATAATAGTTTAGTTGTTTTTTACCTGAAACCCTTTTTTCTAATCAGATCAGAAAAGTCACTTTTTTGACTATCGACGGTAATATTTGGCCGGAGTGACCAACTAGACAATTGTTTTTCTATTTGTAATGAACATCTTTGATGTTTACAACTTTTCCTGTTTCTAAGTTTTTGTAGGAGAAAAATAAGGTATAAATTTCAGTTTACCTAATTTTTACATCTTGTTCTTGAGGGTATGTGTGAGTTCCCTCCTCAAGTGTGCTTATGTTAGTGTTACTGTCTACATTTAGTTCTTAATTGAGTGTGCCCCATTTATGTAGGGTTGCAAAGTGAAGAACAAAACGAAAGGAAAAGGAATGGAAAGGAGAAAGTGTACTCTAGTAAGTAACCTAGTATCTTCCCGTGTTACATTACTTGTTATGCAAACTTAATGAATAAAAGACATATTTGATAATGGATTGAGTGAGATACAATGTGTGTGTGTGTGTGTGTGTGTGTGTGTGTGTATATATATACATGTTATTCTGAATTAATATTCGAGCTAACTATGCTGGTATGGGACAACATTGTTAGCTTATGTATTAATATTTGTTAGTATATTTATATCTCACATATGCATATACCATTCAGCATGCATGGGTGGGTTTCCTCCCTCAAGAGTAGCTATGGGTGAGCTCTGTGCATTACCACATACATAGACATACTAGCTAAGTTCTGTAAAAGAAACTGAAAAGATAAGGATTCTAAAAGCCTATGGGTGCCAATTCTGTAAATGCCTTCATACTCTGTAAAAAATTGTACTCTTCTGTCACACTTGGCTTGTGAGATGATTATGATTCTGAGCATACATACATACATATGTATATGGATATACATCTAGATTTGATTCCGATTCCAATTCTGGTTCTGATTTTGATAGTGCCATATTATTGGCCCAGCTCTGATATGATATATACCCTTTTATTTTCAAGGGAATAAACAAGAATATGATACATATATTATAATACATATTACTAAAATTTATAGCAGTTAGTGTTACACTTTTAGCATACTTTGTTACTTAAAAGCTTTATGCTTATGCAAGATTGTTGCATTCTTTTCAACTACTGAGTAGCAGATCAATTAGAGGAACTGATTCCAGGTGTTGTTTATTTTGAGATCTGGATTGGGACCATACTACAGGGTGAGTATGGGTTATTTGTTTTTCTTTTTTTGTTAGATGTACTACAACTCAGATATTCATGTATATATTTGAGAGTGAGAGAGAGAGTTTCATTTATGTACTTCTAGTTCATTGTGGATAGTATGTTTACTACTATGCTATCCTTATCTGGATGATTATCTGTTCAAAGGCCTTGCACGCTTGCTAGGTTCGCCTAGCGAGCGTGCGGTGTCTGCCACGCGTCCTGAGGGCAGGGTCGAGGGCGTGATAGGAAAGATGGTATCAGATCATAAAGATTTATAATGTTAGGATTTGAGAGACGATAGATAAAGGGCAATTTGTGATAACACGGTTGACTTGAGTGTACAGGGGACGCCTAGATAACACATAAGGCAATTGTGCGAAAAGAAACTAGTAATGACACTCGAGTGCGCTGGGAACGCCATTTGTTAGAAATCAGAATGAATGTTTTTGCTCCATTAATAGGTATACATTTGAGTGTATGTGAGTCCAAAATAGTGGTATGGGACAATATAGTGAACCTGTGTGTATTCGATAGATCATCTATATTATATATTAGAATAATATGATTTCATATATATATATATATATATATATATATATATATATATATATATATATATATATATATATATATATATATATATATATTCGAGGCCAGTTCAGAGGCCTCCTTTACCGTCAGTTCCGTGGGTCCCTAGGGGGACAACACCTTGGGGAGAGAGTATAGTTGCTCGGAGGAAGCAGGTTCTCTGTAGCCGTTCGATCCCCTATGTTAAAATCAACTGGCAGCACCATTCGACTAATGAGGCTACGTGCGAACGAGAGGAGGATATGCGACATCGCTATCCATTTCTGTTTTGATTGATTGTGTTACACCCAAGTATATATACTTGATATTGTTTTCCGATGTGAATATAGGAAGTGTTATATGCTTTGTTTGTTTTAAAATTTTGAGGACTAAATTTTTATAAGGAGGGGAGAATGAAAGGACCAAGATTTGGATTTTACTTAAACCTAAGCGATTAAGAAGTATAAGTGTAATTAAAAGAATAAGTGTAATTAAGAGGATACGTGTGATTAAAGAATGATAAGAGTAATTAGGGAATGACAAGTCTACTTAAGGATCTATAAGTGTGTTTATTGAAAATATAGTTTTTAGTAATTAATATATAATTTTGGAAATTTGAAGGACGAAGGGTAGCTTGGTAATTACCATTAGAGTATACAAGAGTAATTAAAAGAAGAGGAAGAAACGGATGGATGGTATTTTGGCTATTAGCTATATGCATGGCTGGGATTGTTGTGAGAGTGACACTTGGAAATCCAAGTGTCACGTCTCTTTCATGCTAGCTTTATCTAAAACAAATGAAAAGAGAAATTCATTTTTAATATTAAAAAATCAAGGAAAAATAAGGAAAAATCAGAGAGAAAAAGTTGAAATTCGTGGAAAAAAACAGTGAAATAATATTATGTTTGTATTGGATTTGTGATTGATTAAGAGTAAAAATTCAAGAAGAAGAAGAGGAAATTCAAGGTATTTTTAGGTTTAAGTGCTTAAATTATGCATTTTCAATTCCTGTGTGTTTTCGGCCACTTTTGGCAAGTATATTCAACTATAAAGATATATATCAACTTGACAGCATGCAAATTCATATATGATTTTTGATTTTTGGTTTAGATTTGAAATAGTTATGGTCTTTTTACTATTGTGAAATATTAATGGAATCAAATGTTGAATTGTGAGTTTTCCAGCCACCTCCTGCAAGCTTTGGTAGGAGGTGCAAACATAAAAGTTATTGGAAATAGTTTAGAAAATAATTTTTGTGTTTTTTGCAAAGTCCAGTTCTAATTATATAAAAATTTATTCAAGCATTAAGATTTCAATTTTCATAACAACCTGAATTTCTGTGTCTGATCAAAAATTTGAGTTTTTCTTGCCATCTCTGGTGAGATTTGGCCGGAGCATATAACAAGGACTCGTTCATATATTTATAATAAAAATATTTTTTGTTTACTACTCTCTTGGTTCTAAGATTTGGTGGGATAAAAATGAGGTATAATATTTCAATTTTTTTTGTACTTGAAACCCTCTTTTCAAATCAGATCGGAAAACTCACTTTTCTGGCCATCTCCAGTAAGATTTGGCCGAAGTGACCAACTAGACAATTATTTTTCTATTTGTAGTGAATATCTTTGATGTTTACTGTTTTTCCTGTTTCTAAGTTTTTGTGATAGAAAAATGAAGTGTAAATTTCAGTTTTTTTGTTTTTTACATCTTGTTTCTTGAGGGTACGGGTGAGTCCCCTACTCAAGTGTGCTTATGTGAGTGTTACTATCTACGTTTAGTTCTTAATCAAGTACACCCTGTTATGTAGGCTTGCAAAGTGAAGAACAAAAGGAAAGAAAAAGGAAGGGAAAGCAGAAAGTGTACTCTAGTAAGTAACCTAGTATCTTCCCGTGTTACATTATATGTTATGCAAACTTAATGAATAAAAGACATGTTTGATAAATGATTGATTGAGACACAATTGATTTATATATATATATATATATATATATATATATATATATATATATATAGAGGAAAATGATTGTGAGCTTGAAGCTCATATAGCTTATATGAGCTTGAGGGCCCAAACACATGTGGGCCCACATTGTTAGGATGATCCAAAGCATTCATTTGCAAGGCCCTTACATAGATAGGGCGTGTACAAAAAATCAGCTCCATAGGATCATCCTAACCCATCCAAAAGTGGAGGGCAAAATGGACAGACACCGTTTGCCACAAATCTGCCCATTTTTGCCCTCCGCTTTTGGAGGGGTTAGGATGATCCAACGGAGCTGATTTTTGGTACACACCCTATCTATGATGGGGCCTTGCAAATGAATGGTTTGGATCACCACAAAAAATGTGGGACCCATGTGTTTGGGCCCTCAAGCTCATATAAGTTATATAAGCTTCAAGCTCACAATCATTTTCCTCATATATATATTGCATATGCATCATACCATTCATCATGCATGGGTGGGTTTCCTCCCTCAAGAGTAGATTTGGGTGAGCTTTGTGCATTCTCATACACTTAGCCATACTGACTAAGTTCTATAAAAGATACTAAAAAGATAAGGATTCTGAAAGCCTATGAATGCCAATTCTGTAAATGCCTGCGGGCTCTGTAAGAAAATTGTACTCCCCTGGCACCCTTGGATTGTGAGATGATTCTAATTCTGAGCATACATACATATGCATATGCATCTGGTTTTGATTTTGATTTTGATTCCTATTCTGGTTCTAATTTTGATAGTGACATATTATTGGCCCAGTTCTGATATGATATATACCATTTTATTTATTAGGGAAAAAGCAAGAATATGATACATATATTATAGTACATATTACTGAAACTTATAGCAGTTAGTGTTACAATGTTAGCATATTTTGTTGCTTAGAAGCTTTATGCTTATGCAAGATTGTTACATTCTTTCAGATACTGAGTAGCAGATCAGCTAGAGGAGCTGATTCTAGGTATTTTTTATTTTGAGATCTGTATTGAGACCATACTACAGCGTGAGTATGGGTTGTTTGTTTTTCGTTTTTTGTCAGATGTGCTGCAACTTAGATATTAATGAATATATTTGAGACAGAGAGTTTCATTTATGTACTTCTAGTTCATTGTCGATATTATGTTTACTACCATGCTTATCTAGATGATTATCAAGTCCGAGGCTTTGCACACTTGCCGAGTTCACCTAGTGAGCGTGCGGTGCCTACCACGCACCCCAAGGGTTGGGTCGGGGGCGTGACAATTACCATTGTAGGAAAGTCCTCATGGAATTTAGAAGCACACACCCATGTACAAAATACGTTTTGGGCATGCAGAACTTTGTTTTATAAATAAATTTAATAAAATGAGTTTTATTAAAAGGCAATGTTCCAAATTCTAGAGGCTTCCAAGGGAGGAAACTGTAGACACCCACATTTTGCTTTACTTTAACCAACAATAACCTAATATATGTTTTAGATCTTGATCTGACTTTACGGATCATCAATCGGGACAAAATAAGATAGGGTCACTTCATAGCCCGAACCCTGATTCCATTCCGAGACCCGATTTCCGTAAATCGTTAGATCAATGGCAGATCTTGACCTGGGTCTAACCATCCAAAACCACCTAACCTCTCCTCTCATCCTAACCATCCAAACCTCACCTAACCTCACCTAACCTCTCCTCTCATCCTAACCATCCAAACCTCACCTAACCTCACCTAACCTCACCTAACCACCTAACCTCACCTAACCTTACCTAACCTCACCTAACCTCACCTAACCTCCTATCCCATTCTCCTATAAATACCCTCTCATCCCACCATCCAACAAAAAGAAGAAAAAGAACCCCTCTCTTAGAAAATTCATCCCTCTCCCTCATCTCTTCAAGGGTTCGGCCATCCTTGCCGGATCGGGTGATTTTATACGTTGGGTGATATATATCAAAAGCAGTCATTATCAAGCAAGGAATCATCTTCAAGGAATTACCATCAAAGAAAAATCAAACACAAAGTGGGTTTCCAAAGAGGTAGGCATTTATTTCAATTCTATGTAGGGTCTGTTTTCATGCATATCTTTTACTTTAAAAGAAAAACCATGTTAGGAAGCATGTAGGGTCTGTTTTCCCCCTGGTTAGCCTCTGGTTAGACCCTGGTTGCACCCAGGTTCGCTGCTGGTTGCACCCAGGTTCGATGCTGGTTGCACCCTGGTTCCCTACTGATTCGCACCCTGGTTCCCTGCTGGTTGCACCCTGGTTCCCTACTGGTTCGCACCCTGGTTCCCTACTGGTTCGCACCCTGCTTCCCTGCTGGTTGCACCCTGGTTCCCTACTGGTTCGCACCCTGGTTCGATATTGGTTCGCACCCTGGTTCCCTGCTGGTTCGCACTCTGGTTAGACCCTGGTTGCACCCAGGTTCGCTGCTGGTTGCACCCAGGTTCCCTGCTGGTTGCACCCTGGTTCCCCTGCTGGTTCGCACCCTGGTTCCCTGCTGGTTCGCACCCTGGTTCCCTGCTGGTTCGCACCCTGGTGCACCCTGGTCCGCACCCTGGTTTGTACCCTGCTTCCTCCTAGTTAGACCATGGCTAGTCTCGGGTTTGCTCCTAACTTAGACCCGACTCACTTGACCCTAACCATTAACCCAATCCAACCAAGTCATATCCCAACACAATCCGAGTCGCATGTCTGAATCCATTTGGCCGAATCTCATAAGCCCGCCCATTTTGAATTCCCAAAATTCAAACCCTTGATGATTCCTATATGCTCAATTCTTTGATGCAAATTCCCAATTCCAAAATCCCATTGATAAATCAATGTTTCTGAATCTCAAGTCCAATGCTCAAATACAAACCCGATTCCTGATCCAAATACCAATTCTGTTTTCCAAAATCCAAGTAACCTCCCCAGCGGAACTACGTGTGGCTTGATCCCCATCGCGGGGTACGTAGGCAATTTGGCACTCCCAAGTTCAGTCGCACCTTTCTCTATCTTTCTCATTCCCTCACACTATTTCATCATCTCTTCCATCCTTTTTTTCACTAACCTCAAGAACTGAAATCGATTCACCTCGTGTCTCTCGGAACCGTTGGATTACGGTTTCCGTCGTAAGGACCCTTAGAGCCCAATTTAGGAACACCGGTGTCGTGTCGTGTCCTAAGTTTTAGGGAGTCTTAGGTTTTAGGGAGTCCTAGAGTTAGGAGTCGAGCCTCATCACGGACGTTTGCTATGTATAGCAACCGTGCCATAGGTCTAGTTACACTAGTCACCCAATCTTTCCCTAGGACAAGCTAGTAAACTAGGATGTAGGCAAACCTGCATTAGTCTAAGGGACCATTTGCATTTAGATGAGAATCATATAGCATCTTAGATGAAATCCTAAGATAATAAAATCCTCAACTTGAATTAAATAACTTCTCCTAAAACTGTTGAAACAGTCAATCCCGTCTAGGTCGGTGTCCTAGTTGAGTTAGGCATAAGTAGCTTAGCTTAGGTGCACCGAACTACGTCGACTCTGATCCCAGTGAGGCTTGGGTACGTAGGCAGCTTGGATGTCTGATGGCATACCACCCGCGAGTCGGCACCACAAACAAATTGTGGTGTTTTGTATATTAATTTTCTTGTAAATGCTTAATCAAATCACTTAGGACTTTCCATGAAATTAGAATTTTAGGAGAACTTTCACTTAGATTGAATCCAGACAAATTAATAAATCAAGATACACATTTAGGATTCACATTGAAATTAGATCATAGGATGCATGTCACTTAGTTCGCACATTAACATAGAGTTGAATGAGCCATTTAAAATAAATTTAAAAGAGTTAGCTTTTGGAATCGAAGACCGATTATCGGGCAAGAATGGTGCATGTGGCGGATAACTCCCCATACCTTCCATTCTCGTAACCAGGTAGCGAGTCTAGATTTCTGGTTAATTACGGGTCCTAGATCCCACATCTAGGTGGCGACTCTGTCAGTCTCTTTCGTGTGGAATTCGGATTGCCTTAGTGATCCCAAGTTCACAGGAAAGATTAATTCAAATCAATAATAAAATGCACACGCCAATCGCGTGGATACGAGAGACCAAGAGAGAGAGAGCGGCGGCTCGCGCCCCACACCCCTCTCGCGGGATCAGGGTACCACAGTTTGGCGACTCTGCTGGGGATCACCTAACTTCATTAAAATTCCAAAAGATAATTCATTTGAATTTAATTTAACTGGCTCATAAGAACTCTATCTCTTGTATACTTGTCAGATTAGTTTGTCTTGTTTTATTTTCTCATCACATTTTACTCAAACTTAATCTAACAAAACCTGAAGGCATCATAGATCGCGCGAACTTATTGCACACACTTACATCACTTGCATCTAAACCCTTGCATCTCACGTGCACACACGTCCTATTTTAGGAACCCGGAGTGTTATCTAGCATGGTTGACTGGGATTTCATCACCTGGTGCCTCTGTGCTAGAGAAGCATTCCACCCTTAGCCTGGTACCTTTATGGTACGTAAACGGATCTCTTGTTCACGTACTGATACGCCGGACACTGGTACAGTATATCGAGCAGGGATTCGCGCTAAGGGAACTCTTGGCCTTACCCCTAGATTAACCCACACATGCATGTAGTATACGAACACATGTGCATCACGTGTGTGAGCCTAGTTTAGGATATCCTACCCATTGGTGTCTAGATTAGGCCGTGGTCCATCTTCCAATGGTCACGATCGGTCCTTATATACACGAACAAAGTCATGAGTCGAGATTCTCTCTCCACTCCGATAGATTAGGATTAAGGTTGATGCCTTCAGGTAACACTGATAAAATGTGAAAAAAAAAAAAAAAAAAAAAATTTCCCTTTGGGTTAGGATATAAATCCCATAATTTTCAAAGATCTCATAGGATTAGTCATTCATGATCTATCCGTTGAAAGCAATCTTATGCTATCTCATCTAATCTTTTGATCGTGCGTCTTTCGTTCTTCTGTCATACGATTCGATCGTATCTTCATGCCATCCCCTAACTGGCAGATGCAGAATCTCACAATCTTTCGATTATGCGTTCTCATGATCTGATCATGCCTGGTCCAGATAATCCAATCTTGCTTGTACCCCTGGTCTGTTCCTCCTCTAGGGGCTACCTTTTTCAAGATTATTTTGCTAAGTCCTTCAGAGTTCACTCTCAGAATCATTGAGCTAGGGGCATTTCCCTATGCGAATCAGTCATCATTGTCCAAAATTGAAAGTATCAGCCATGATGATGTTCAGAACGAACCAGCCTTCGCCGAGCCTTCAACGCCAAACAGTTGCAGCAGTTAAAGTTTTAGTCACTTACTATTTTATGTTGAGTCAGTCATCATGGTCAGTATAATTGTTGAGTCCGGTCTTACAGTTAAAGGTCAATGCCTAGTCCAGGCAAGTTATCTTCTGTTTCTCTTTCTTATTTAGAGTTGTGAATCGTGAGCATGTTCAGGATAGGTCGTCTGATGTAATAGCTTTTCTTTAAATAAAATTTCAGTCAGTTCCAAAAAGTTCACTTGTGTCTGTTCTTAAGTGTGCTTCTGGTCTTAAAATAAGACTCCCTCCTCAAATGAGGACAAAATTGACGAAACTCCACTTGAGTCACAGCAATTACTTGAACGAGAGGAGGAGCGCCAATCCCAACCTTTCAAAGATGAAATTGAAATGATAAACACTGGCACTGAAACTTTGATTCAGTGAATGCCGATTGAAAATACATTACCCTCTAAAGAGTGTGAAGAATTGATAAAATTATTTCAAGAATAAGAAGATTGTCTAGAAAAGCTACAACCGATACCAGGGGCAAGACATAGATGGAAAGCTCAAAGAAAATGAAGAAAGTAAGAAGATATATGCTATACAAGGGGCATAGAGTGGAAACAACTTTCATATTTCCAATCAATGACCTTGGTTCTCAAATTCATAAAGCCAACAAATTCAAGATGAAAAGTTCAAAAGCAAACAATGAAAAGTGATCATCAGATATCGAGAGTACGAATCCATAGATGGAGGATGTCAAAGAACAAGTTTCGCTCTATGAAAGTCAAAAGCACATATTAGAATCTTGAAAGAAGAAGATCCATTATCTCTTACCTGGAAATGCCATCAAACTCCGCGAAAAAAAAAAACAAAAGAGAAAAAAAAATAATCAGTACCAGAGGGACTCTAGTAACCTAGATCGATTCCCAATCTGAACATCGAAAGGCCTCCTTTGGCCGATTAAATCCCAAAATCAAAACCCAATGTCAAAAGAATACCGATTTGCAAACCCTTCGAGCCTAAATCAAATTTTCTTGAAAACCCATCAAACTTGGGGCATTCCCCCGAACTACGCGAGACCTGATCCCTATACTGGGGTACGTAGGCAACTCGGTTGAACCGAGTTCGGTCGATTCAAAAGGAAAAGAAATTCAATCCTTTCAAAAAAAAAAAGAGAGGGACAAGTTCCAAAAGAAGAGAAGTTAATTGTTCCAGAAAGAAAAGAAAAAAGGAAAAAAAAATCAAACAATTTATCTTCAAACTAGGGGCATTCGCCCTGAACTACACACGACCTGATTCCTACCTTGGGATATGTAGGCGACCTGTTCACAGGTTCGGTCGAAATCTTTGTTGAGCCTTAAGCCATTCTTTGAAAAGCCCTATCCTACCTATAAAAGTCCTTCTGGTGTTCAGAACTAATGAGCTAGGTCCTGAGATACAATAAAAAAATGAAATGATGATGAATAAGAAAAATAACGGAGTTTGAAGATCTGCTAGACTGAAAACCTGAAAGGGCGGTCTAGGCAAAATTTAAGATCATTCCCCTGCTAAGTTGAAAACCCGAAAGGGCGGCTTAGGCAAAAGCTAAGGGGATAGCCTGCTGGATCGAAAACCTAGAAAGGTGGTTCAGGCAAAAGTTAAGGCTAGCGCGGTCCGCCAAGTTAAAAACCCTGAAGAGGTGACTTGGTCACGGTAAGAGAATCAGTATAAGAAGGCAACAGCCGGTATCAAGACTGAAGATCAACTGAAGTTCAAGCAAATTCAAGTGATATCCTCAAAACTGGGGGCATTGAAGCTAAGCAATCTTAGGGGGCGTAATTAAATCCTTGAGGCATTACTGTTTTAAGGAAAAAGTCCAGTGTTTACCAATTGAAAAACTATTCCTCGAAAGGATAGACTTACCAAACAAAATATTAACTAAGTCAGAAGCATCACTGTGTTTGTCAGTATAGTCAGTCAATCTTTGTTATTCTAAGTTCACTCCTTCAGGGCTGCTCAATCCTTTGAGTAGTGCCTTTCATCTAAGTTTTCTCTTTAGAAAGAGTCAATCGTCGTTCCTATGTCCAAATGATGTAACTGTCTTGGTGAAGGAGGCCCGGCCTAGGCAGCTCCCTGCAATTATACCTGAAAGGGTTCGAGAATCTAGTCAAACAGCTACATTTCAAAGAAGATCAACTCAGAAGAGTTCAGAAGTAGAAACATCAGAAAGCCCAGCTTCCGTAAAAAGATCATACCCCAGGAAGGCACCTTAAGCTTGGAAGAGCCCCAGATGCAATGGTGGTTGAGCTAATTTCTCAGAAAGATGAACCATTAAAATTCAGAATTTCCTTCCGGTTAGTTAAATACTATCCTGGTCAAGAAATGTTCATCTAAGCACCTGTCAAAAAACAGATCCCGCTTTTCCATGTTAGAGAGCCGTTGTTCTAAATTACCAATTTCAAGTATCTTGTTCAAGGTTTCAGTTATCAAAATCCCCAGAAGACAAGACCAACAGTCTCATTGAGAAAAATCTTGTTGAAGTTTCATAAAAGTGTTCCTAATCCATTCTTGTTACTAATGGTTCTTCGTTCATAAGGTTGGTCGTCTCATCATTCGTCAAAGTCTTGGTTTCCAATATCTTTGTCAGGCACGATCTACAATGTCCCCGATTTCATTAAGTTCAAAAAAATAAAAAATAAAAAATAAAAATTCATCAAATCAAATCCCAATTCAAAAAAAAAAAAATCCAATTCTACGACAAATTCAAGTTCATAAAAATTCTCTTGTTTCTTTGAGCCTGTTTGTGAACGGCGCCTCTTTTCTCGAGTCCATTTGTAAATGGTCTCGTCTTCTCCTTGAACCCGTTTGTGAACGGTGTCTCATTTTTCTGAGTCCATTTACGGTCTCATGTCCTCCTTGAGCCCGTTTGTGGACGGTGCCTTATTTCTGAAAAATCAAAAATTCATCAAATCCAATCCTATGTCAAATTCAAGTTCATGAAAAAACTCTAAATTCTTCGTTGTTGAATTCATCAATCAAAACTATCTTGTTTCTTTGAGCCTGTTTGTGAACGGTGCCTCTTTTCTCGAGTCCATTTGTAAATGGTCTCGTCTTCTCCTTTAACCCGTTTGTGAACGGTGTCTCATTTTTCTGAGTCCATTTACGGTCTCATGTCCTCCTTGAGCCCGTTTGTGGACGGTGCCTTATTTCTGAAAAATCAAAAATTCATCAAATCCAATCCTATGTCAAATTCAAGTTCATGAAAAATCTCATGTCCTCTTTGAGCCCTTTTGTGAAAGGTGCCTCATTTCTCGAGTCCATTTGTGAATGGTCTCGTCTTCTCCTTGAACCCGTTTGTGAACAGGTTTCTCATTCTCTGAGTCCATTTGTGAATGCTCTAATGTCCTCTTTGAGCCCGTTTGTGAACGGTGCCTCTGTTCTCGAGGCCATTTGTGAATGGTCTCATCTTCTCCTTGAGCCCGTTTGCGGACGGTACCTCATTTTCCAAAAATAAAAAAATTTATCAAATCCAAATCCTTAATTAAAAAAAAAAATTAAAAAAAATCCAATCCTACGTCAAATTCAAGTTCATAAAAAATCTCTAAATTCTTCGAGCCCGTTTGTGAACGGGGCCTCATTTCTCAAGTCCATTTGTGAATGGTCTCGTCTTCTCCTTGAACCCGTTTGTGAACAGGTTTCTCATTCTCTGAGTCCATTTGTGAATGCTCTAATGTCCTCTTTGAGCCCGTTTGTGAACGGTGCCTCTGTTCTCGAGGCCATTTGTGAATGGTCTCATCTTCTCATTGAGCCCGTTTGCGGACGGTACCTCATTTTCCAAAAATAAAAAAATTTATCAAATCCAAATCCTTAATTAAAAAAAAAAATAAAAAAAATCCAATCCTACGTCAAATTCAAGTTCATAAAAAATCTCTAAATTCTTCGAGCCCGTTTGTGAACGGGGCCTCATTTCTCAAGTCCATTTGTGAATGGTCTCGTCTTCTCCTTGAACCCGTTTGTGAACGGTGTCTCATTCTCTGAGTCCATTTGTGAATGGTCTCATCTTCTCCTTGAGCCCGTTTGTGAACGGTGCCTCATTTTCTGAGTCCATTTGTGAATGGTCTCGTGTCCTCCTTGAGCCCGTTTGTGAACGGTGCCTCATTTCTCGAATCCATTTGTGAATGGTCTCGTCTTCTCCTTGAGCCCGTTTGTGAATGGTGCCTCATTTCTCGAGTCCATTTGTGAATGGTCTTGTCTTATCCTTGAGCCCATTTGTGAATGGCGCCTCTTTTCTCGAATCCATTTGTGAATGGTATCGTCCTCCTTGAGCCCGTTTGTGAATGGTGCCTCATTTCTCGAGTCCATTTGTGAATGGTCTTGTCTTCTCCTTGAGCCCGTTTGTGAACGGTGCCTCTTTTCTTCGAATCCATACAACTATGGTCTCTTATCCTCTTTGAACATCATACATCTATGATGTCTCATTTCCTTGGAATCCGTACAAATACGGTATTTCATTCTCTTCGAGTCCATACAACTATGGTCTCTTATCCCCTTTGAACATCATACAACTATGATGTCTCATTTCCTTGGAATCCTTACAAATACGGTATTTCATTCTCTTCGAGTCCATACAACTATGGTCTCTTATACCCTTTGAACATCATACAACTATGATGTCTCATTTCCTTGGAATCCGTACAAATATGGTATTTCATTCTCTTCGAGTCCATACAACTATGGTCTCTTATCCCCTTTGAACATCATACAACTATGATGTCTCATTTCCTTGGAATCCGTACAAATACGGTATTTCATTCTCTTCAAGTCCATACAACTATGGTCTCTTATCCTCTTTGAACATCATACAACTATGATGTCTCATTTCCTTGGAATCCGTACAAATACGGTATTTCATTCTCTTCGAGTCCATACAACTTTGATCTCTTATCCCCTTTGAACATCATACAACTATGATGTCTCATTTCCTTGGAATCCTTACAAATACGGTATTTCATTCTCTTCGAGTCCATACAATTATGGTCTCTTATACCCTTTGAACATCATACAACTATGATGTCTCATTTCCTTGGAATCCGTACAAATACGGTATTTCATTCTCTTCGAGTCCATACAACTATGGTCTCTTATACCCTTTGAACATCATACAACTATGATGTCTCATTTCCTTGGAATCCGTACAAATACGGTATTTCATTCTCTTCGAGTCCATACAACTATGGTCTCTTATCCCCTTTGAACATCATACAACTATGATGTCTCATTTCCTTGGAATCCGTACAAATACGGTATTTCATTCTCTTCAAGTCCATACAACAATGATCTCTTATACCCTTTGAACATCATACAACTATGATGTCTCATTTCCTTGGAATCCGTATAAATACGGTATTTTATCTTGCCCAAGCCCATTCAAAAATGATGCTGCATTTTCATTAAGAATCTTTCAAAAGTCATCCATTATTCTCTCTGAGACCATTTGAAAATGACGTCTCATTTCCTCTGAAGCTGTTCAAAAGCGATATTCCTTTCCCTCCGAAAATCCATTTGAAAATGGTATCCCATTTCTCTCGTTGCCAGCGGCACCGCAGCGGGTTTGTTTTATTGCATTCCAATTCTAGGATTTCATCTAAGGTCTTGCATTATATTAGGTTGCATTGTGTTTAGGGGGTTCCTTTGTCGATTAAAGTTACGCAAAATGGTTCTGTCATTTTAACTTTGGTATTCGATGACTACGTCGTCTCTACCAAAGAGGGGCATCTGTAGACACCCACATTTTGCTTTACTTTAACCAACAATAACCTAATATATGTTTTAGATCTTGATCTGACTTTACGGATCATCAATCGGGACAAAATAAGATAGGGTCACTTCATAGCCCGAACCCTGATTCCATTCCGAGACCCGATTTCCGTAAATCGTTAGATCAATGGCAGATCTTGACCTGGGTCTAACCATCCAAAACCACCTAACCTCTCCTCTCATCCTAACCATCCAAACCTCACCTAACCTCACCTAACCTCTCCTCTCATCCTAACCATCCAAACCTCACCTAACCTCACCTAACCTCACCTAACCACCTAACCTCACCTAACCTTACCTAACCTCACCTAACCTCACCTAACCTCCTATCCCATTCTCCTATAAATACCCTCTCATCCCACCATCCAACAAAAAGAAGAAAAAGAACCCCTCTCTTAGAAAATTCATCCCTCTCCCTCATCTCTTCAAGGGTTCGGCCATCCTTGCCGGATCGGGTGATTTTATACGTTGGGTGATATATATCAAAAGCAGTCATTATCAAGCAAGGAATCATCTTCAAGGAATTACCATCAAAGAAAAATCAAACACAAAGTGGGTTTCCAAAGAGGTAGGCATTTATTTCAATTCTATGTAGGGTCTGTTTTCATGCATATCTTTTACTTTAAAAGAAAAACCATGTTAGGAAGCATGTAGGGTCTGTTTTCCCCCTGGTTAGCCTCTGGTTAGACCCTGGTTGCACCCAGGTTCGCTGCTGGTTGCACCCAGGTTCGATGCTGGTTGCACCCTGGTTCCCTACTGATTCGCACCCTGGTTCCCTGCTGGTTGCACCCTGGTTCCCTACTGGTTCGCACCCTGGTTCCCTACTGGTTCGCACCCTGCTTCCCTGCTGGTTGCACCCTGGTTCCCTACTGGTTCGCACCCTGGTTCGATATTGGTTCGCACCCTGGTTCCCTGCTGGTTCGCACTCTGGTTAGACCCTGGTTGCACCCAGGTTCGCTGCTGGTTGCACCCAGGTTCCCTGCTGGTTGCACCCTGGTTCCCCTGCTGGTTCGCACCCTGGTTCCCTGCTGGTTCGCACCCTGGTTCCCTGCTGGTTCGCACCCTGGTGCACCCTGGTCCGCACCCTGGTTTGTACCCTGCTTCCTCCTAGTTAGACCATGGCTAGTCTCGGGTTTGCTCCTAACTTAGACCCGACTCACTTGACCCTAACCATTAACCCAATCCAACCAAGTCATATCCCAACACAATCCGAGTCGCATGTCTGAATCCATTTGGCCGAATCTCATAAGCCCGCCCATTTTGAATTCCCAAAATTCAAACCCTTGATGATTCCTATATGCTCAATTCTTTGATGCAAATTCCCAATTCCAAAATCCCATTGATAAATCAATGTTTCTGAATCTCAAGTCCAATGCTCAAATACAAACCCGATTCCTGATCCAAATACCAATTCTGTTTTCCAAAATCCAAGTAACCTCCCCAGCGGAACTACGTGTGGCTTGATCCCCATCGCGGGGTACGTAGGCAATTTGGCACTCCCAAGTTCAGTCGCACCTTTCTCTATCTTTCTCATTCCCTCACACTATTTCATCATCTCTTCCATCCTTTTTTTCACTAACCTCAAGAACTGAAATCGATTCACCTCGTGTCTCTCGGAACCGTTGGATTACGGTTTCCGTCGTAAGGACCCTTAGAGCCCAATTTAGGAACACCGGTGTCGTGTCGTGTCCTAAGTTTTAGGGAGTCTTAGGTTTTAGGGAGTCCTAGAGTTAGGAGTCGAGCCTCATCACGGACGTTTGCTATGTATAGCAACCGTGCCATAGGTCTAGTTACACTAGTCACCCAATCTTTCCCTAGGACAAGCTAGTAAACTAGGATGTAGGCAAACCTGCATTAGTCTAAGGGACCATTTGCATTTAGATGAGAATCATATAGCATCTTAGATGAAATCCTAAGATAATAAAATCCTCAACTTGAATTAAATAACTTCTCCTAAAACTGTTGAAACAGTCAATCCCGTCTAGGTCGGTGTCCTAGTTGAGTTAGGCATAAGTAGCTTAGCTTAGGTGCACCGAACTACGTCGACTCTGATCCCAGTGAGGCTTGGGTACGTAGGCAGCTTGGATGTCTGATGGCATACCACCCGCGAGTCGGCACCACAAACAAATTGTGGTGTTTTGTATATTAATTTTCTTGTAAATGCTTAATCAAATCACTTAGGACTTTCCATGAAATTAGAATTTTAGGAGAACTTTCACTTAGATTGAATCCAGACAAATTAATAAATCAAGATACACATTTAGGATTCACATTGAAATTAGATCATAGGATGCATGTCACTTAGTTCGCACATTAACATAGAGTTGAATGAGCCATTTAAAATAAATTTAAAAGAGTTAGCTTTTGGAATCGAAGACCGATTATCGGGCAAGAATGGTGCATGTGGCGGATAACTCCCCATACCTTCCATTCTCGTAACCAGGTAGCGAGTCTAGATTTCTGGTTAATTACGGGTCCTAGATCCCACATCTAGGTGGCGACTCTGTCAGTCTCTTTCGTGTGGAATTCGGATTGCCTTAGTGATCCCAAGTTCACAGGAAAGATTAATTCAAATCAATAATAAAATGCACACGCCAATCGCGTGGATACGAGAGACCAAGAGAGAGAGAGCGGCGGCTCGCGCCCCACACCCCTCTCGCGGGATCAGGGTACCACAGAAACTAATTGGCATTGGATGTCTATATAAAGGGATTGAGGGTGGACGAATTGAAGCTCTTAGCAAAGTTGGAAATCCTAATGCAAATTTGTCCAAGCCGAGATCATCTAAAGATTTGTATCGTCTCACTCCCTCTCTCTCCTACACTCTTTTGCTTCTAGTTGTTCAAAGAACATGGGAGACATATGGATTTCGATTATTCCTAGGATTGGATCCTAGCAAAGAGTTCACTTTTTTGTGGAACTTTATGCATAGAGTTCACTTTTTTGTGGAACTTTATTTTGGATCTCGATGAGAATCATACCCCATGAATGAATTCATCTAAGATCAGTGGGGTTCACTTATATGTGAAACTACCTTTTGGTTGAGTTTAACTTGTTGTATATCTAAAACTCTTGGTTTGTCATAAAAGGATTCATGTTTTCAGTTGGATTACAGATCTTTTATGATATGGACCATATGGTGATGTGGATGATTCAATATTTTGTTTTGAACATTACACTAACAATCTATTAGATTGTGCTATATGTAGAACATATGAGGAGATTGTTGGGTATATAATATAACCCATGTATGTTCTAATATAAGCCCAATAAGATAATGGACCGGTGTAGTGGGCCTATTTGGGCTAGAGCCCACTAACCTATTAAAACCCTAGTATATCTAATATATATAGGGGCTGGAGGCAACAAACTTGGTATTCCAAATTAGATACCTTGGGTGTAATGCTTCAAGCAACCTCTTGGTTGACCTAATTACTCTAACACAACCTAGATTTAAAATCTGATTGAACTAACATCATATCCCTTCTGAAGATAGTAAGGTACACTTTAACAACAATATATCATCAAAATGAATTGAATACATGGAGAAAAAGGCAAGAAATGGAAAGTAGTTTCCTAACACTATATAATTTCCATTTTTTTTGTTGCCCCATGATGAGATAAAATAATAAAGTCCAGAATGCAAGCTTTTGCATCAGCAACCATGCCAATCACCAGCAACATCTCTGCAGAACAGATGGTTGGAGGAAAAGATTAAATTCAAAGAAGGAATAAAAACACTACAAAAATGTAATAGGAGTTTTAAGATCTCAGGTATTTGGAGTTATATCATTTCGCATTCATTCCCGAGCCTTTTGATTTCATTGCAGTAGCTTATGGATATTTGAAACAGTAACGCATGGCCACTTTTCAAATAAACTCCAAATCTCTACAAGGGATTAGCTGCTTATTGATACTTGAACGAAAAAGCAAATACATAGTCGCGTACCTTTTATTTGGATGAAGAATTGTCATGGTTTCTATGACCATTGGAATACATGGCTGGATCAGTTGGCAACTTTGTGAGATTAGCTGCTCCAATTTTCTTTTCTTCTTTGACTTTGTTAAAAATGGTAGTAAATCCTTCGTCCGATTTAGGATCTGTTTCATCCCAAGTACCAAACTTGGGAACTGGCTGAGACTGGTACAAGCATATCATGTACAAAATCAACACAGCCACGTAAAGGACAAAAAGAAAGAACCCCATTTTAATAGAGAAAATAGTGCTCCATTAATGACATATGAAGTAATTAACTGGTCCTAACATCTTGATTCATAGATCTAGACCAGAAAGTATCTACATTGGCAAAAATGGCAAAAAAGATGATTTTTATTTCAAGTTTTTTTTTTTTTTTGCAAATTGTTTCAACGAAAAGCAGGTAAAAGATGAGTTACATGATCTAGCTATAAATAGAAAAAAAAGGTTCAAAATGCAAGCTAAATAAAATGATATTTATAACCCAATTGTACAAAACATGTATATGCATTCTACATCTCATCACTTTTTTTCATTTAAAGGCAAATAAGCCATTAGCACTCTTATAGTTTATGCTATGATGAACACACATAAAGTGCTGGAAGAACATAAAATTGGACGAAAATCAAGTAGAATTTACTTACTATTTCTTCCCTTTGAGTATTTCCACTTCTTGATGTAGCTAGTCCTGGTGGCCTAGGAAGCACGGGTACTCTCCCGGGGCTCCCGCACCCGACACGTATGGGGTGCAGGTACGTCCCGGGTACGTCCGGGGTACGTACCCCATTGTTTTTTTATTAAAAAAATGCGTGTCGGGTGCGCACCACGCGTACCCGACACGTCCTGCTTCAGGAGTAAATGTCTTTACTATTTTATTGTCCATTTACTTAAGATTTACATGTAAATAACGGAATACCCCCCTTTTGGATTTTTTAAAAATAGTTTCAACACCCAAATCTAAAAGGAAAAAAAGTCAACTCTCCAGTTCTAGTACAAAATTCAAAGAAAAAGGGTCGGGTCAAAATTTTAACTCTCTTAACTTCCAAACGGTGGGGTATTTTTCAAATTTTAAAAATTCATAAAATCTATTTTATCCAAATATTATTAAATCCCAAAAGTCCGGTAAAAAAATCTCATAATTTGGTCTCTAAAAATTATTCATCTTGTCAAGCACTGGTCAACACACTGGTGACAAACTTTTTTTTCTAATGAATGATCTATTAATGCCTCATGTTATGAAATATGGAACTTAATCACTTATAAAAAGAAGAGTAATATTAGAATTTTCCATTTTGGTGATGTTATTGTTATTTGATTGCTCTACAATTTTTTTTTTTAATTTTTATAAATATATAATAAAATATTAAAATATATTATTATATTCGGCGTACCCGAACGTACCCGCACCTGGTTTTTTTGGCAAATCACGTACCCATGTACCCGTGTCGTGTCGTACCCGCACCCCGTACCCGTACCCGTGCTTCATAGCTGGTGGCAATGGAGTAGTAGAGCAAGTGCTACTGTCAGAATTCTTAGTTAGTCCATATCTTGCAGGATGTCGATGGGATTTTAAAAGCGAACGGTCAGAATTGCTTTTTTCGCTGTCAGAAAATGATTTGCTGCTCTTATTATTTCTGCTTTTCTGTGGATTCATAGCATTTATAGCTGAATAGCTCCGGAATCCTGCCTCTTCTTTGCTGGGATATTTCTTGTGGTGGTGTTGCACTAAATGTGTGTCCTTCTCAAACCGGACCCACGGTGGAGGAGCACGAACAGAATGATGATTCTCGTCAACATTGGGATCCTCTATGTTGTGTTCTTTCCTTATTGAATATTCACGGCTTGGTGTTGGACACTGAAAGGCATCGGGGTTCTTTTCAGTATCGTTTGGGTTTATCATCTTTGTTCCAACACCTTTGTCTTTGCGAGCATTTTCTAAATACATGGTATATGGAACATTTTCTCCTTCCCAATTACCAAACTTCGGAACGTGTGGATGTTGCTGAACAAGCCAGATGCATGTCATGATAATGTTTGGTTGGTTAATTTGTAATTTTCACCGGTGGGAAAAATGAAAAATTTTGAAATATTGAGAAGTATGTGTCAATTTGTGCATGAGCATGCGTAGGATCCTAAATTATGTTATATGAAATTACATTGGTTCATGGATGTAATCCCTAACTTCTCTACTAGTAGCAAAGAGTAATGTATCTAATAACATAAACAGAGTTTAATCATTTCCATAAAAAGTTATTTTTTTCACAATTTTTTTCACTAAAAACACCATGTATTTCAGACACACACAGAGCTTGTTTGGTACATCTACTGCCACACCATTCTGTCAAAAAAGCAATAACTCTTGAAATGTCATTTAGTTTGGATTAAAATTTGAACTCTAGAAAATGAGATTTTTCTGAACCATTTTAGAGTATGTTTCCCTACAGGAAACTTAGATGAATGTTCCAATTCAAACAGAGTTTAATCACTTCCATAATAAGTGATTTTTTAAAATTTATTTTCACTATAAACGCCATGTGTTTCATATAAATAATGCACGCGCGCGCACACACACACACATCAATAGCACGATAATAAACAGACCAATCATAGCTACTATGTGTGTACCCATTCCTCATCACGAATGAATCAAACCGCAAGTACCACTGCCTAGGTGACGGCTTCAAACCGTAGAGAGACCGTTTCAGAAAGAATACATGATGCTCTTTACCCTATTCAACAAATCCCTTTGGATGCTCGATGTAGCTTTGTTCCTCCAAGTCACCAGGAAGGAACACCATTTTAACAATCATCTGGCCTAGCTCTAGATTGTGCCATATGACCAGACTCAACAACATACAGATTGAAGTGTGCTTTACCATAAGTGAGAATATCTAGTTGTAATCCATGCCCTCTTTCTGGGCGTACCACTTTGCAACTAGACGGGCTTTGTACCTTTCTCCACATGTATTAGAATACGCCTCCTTCTTCCTGTATATCCATATGTAGCCGATAGCTTTATTTCCCTTGGGGAGCCCCACAAGATCCCAAGTTTGATTTTGATGAAGTGACTCCATCTCATTTGTCATAGCCATAACCCACTTATGGATTTCCCAACCACTCATAGCATGCTGAAAAACACAGGTTCTCCTGGCAGTAATTAGTGCAAAGGAAACAAAATCTTCAAACCCATACTTGACTGGCTGCTTGAATTCCGCTTTGGCTTTGACATTGCTATGCTTTGTGGCTCTTCTTGCTACTCATCATGACTACTACCTGATGGTTCTATCCTGAAAGACTGTATAACGTCCTTCCCATTATCAGATACTCCTGAGTCATCTATATCAAAATTTGATGCATCATGTTTTTCCTCCACATCTACTTCCCGTGATTCTTCTACCGGCCCACTAGTTTTTAGCATACTAGTCTCATTGAAGATCACATCCCACTATCTTCTTCGTAGTATGATCCCATAACTTATATCCTTTCACCCCTTTCTCAAACCCGAGAAATACACACTGCTTAGACTTAGCATCTAGCTTGCGCCTCTGTGCACTTTAAATATGAACATAAGCTGGGCATCCAAATATACTAAATATAGAAAAATCAACTAACTTTTTAGTCCATACCTCTTCTGGAAGTTTGAAGTCAATTGCTATAGATGGAGATCTGTTTATCACATAGCATGCCTTGTCCACTGCATCCTTCCAAATGTCTGACAATTTTGTGCGAGCCTCATGGCCCTGGCTCTCTCAAGACGGGTCATGCTCATTCTTTCTGCTACTCCGTTTTGTTGTGGGGTACCTGGATTAGTGAAGTGACATTTGATTCCTCGGTCTTTGTAGAAGGCCAAGAAATCATCATTCCTGTATTCCATGCCATTGTCAGTCTGTAGACATTTTAATCTCCTTCCCATCCGATTCTCAGCTTTTGCCAACCAATACTTGAATTTGAACAAAACTTCAGACTTTCTTCTCATGAAATACACCCATACTTTCCTTGAATAATCATCAATGAAAGTAATGAAATACTCCATACTGCCTCTTGATCTCACTGGTGATGGCCCCAAACATCTGAGTGAACATAATCAAGTATACCCTTACTGTTGTACATCGTTGTCCTGAATCTGCTCTGCACTACTTCCCATATACACAATATTTGCAAAAATCCAATTTGCAATTTCAAAATCCGTTAAGCAATTTCCTCTTATGAAGTTCCACCAACCCTCTCTCACTCATATGCCTAAAACACATATGCCAGAATTGTGAATCATCTTCGCTAGCCTCAACTGATGCAGCTCCAGCTGTCACAGTATTCCCTAGGAGCTTGTACAAGTTTTCAAATATCTCTCCCTTCATTACAACCTGTGCACCCTTCACAATTTTCATAACTCTTTCTGCTACGTTGTACTGGCAGCCACCGGTATCTAATGCCTCGAGAAATTAAATTCTTCCTTAAATCTGGAACATGTCTTACCTCAGATAAAATGCACACAACTCCATCATGCATCTTGATTTTCACAGTGCCTATCACAATTTCCTGGCAGGCAGCATTGTTTCCCATGAGAACCGTTCCTCCATTGTATGGCTTGTATGTATCACCATTGTATGGCTTGTATGTATCAAATCAATACTTGTTTGGGCACATACGATAGAAACATCCAGAATTAATAATCCATGTATTTCAGAAATAACCCTTATCTGAAGAAACTGGTAAAAAATCCACTTCAGCTTCACTAGAAATTTCTGCTGCAACACTAGCTTGATTTGAACTGCTTTGTTTCTTCTCTTCCAAATCTTGCTCGTGCTCCTTGCAGTCTCTTCTAATGTGCCCCGTTTGATGGCACCAGTAGCATTCAATTGTGCTTCCACCTTTCGATTTGGATCGAGATTTACTCCCTTTTGGCTTCCTGTCACGAGATCGACCACACCCCGGCCTATTTGTTAGCATTCAACACAACCTCATCTGCCTTGGGTTCTTCCCCAGTAGTCATCTTTAGCTTTTCGCTTCCAAAGATGGCTGACTTACCTCTGTTGTGACCAAGGTTTCCTTCCCAAAGAAAAGAGTGGTAACTAAGTGTTCGTAAGATCCACGAAGGAACGGCAAGGGAAGTTGGGCCTTATCCTCCTCTTCCAACTTGCCTCCAATGTTCAACAGTTCCATGACCATCATGTTGAAAGTATTGAGATGCCCCAACAGACTTGAGTTTTCTTTCATCTGAAGAGCATATAAACTTCTTGAGAAACAACTTGTTGGTTAGCAATTTCTCCCTATAGAGACTGTCGAGTTTGCGTCAAATCCCAGTTGCAGTCTCTTTGCCGATTATGTTGTAAACGACGTCATCCACAAAACATAGATGGATCATGCTAACCGCCTTCATATCCAACTTGTGATCGCAAGTATGGATGGAAACCCAAGAGAGAGGGTTAATTCGGTTCAAAAAATTTGCCAAAAATATTGCGGAATTAAGACTTGATGACAAATTAAACTTTAATCACAAATGAAAAACAACCACAAATGCACAAAGAGATAGAGAGAGATAGAAAGAGTGCACCAGAGATTTATGGTGGTTCGATCAAGACCAAGGACCTACTGATGGGACACAAATACGGCGTCGCTCTCAGATATCGCCACGTGTCATCCATGCACAAGGAGAGCCTAGCCATCATGAAGAAAGACGTTGGAAAACGGTAAAGACCATGCAATCATGACACGTGTCACCGTCCTGGCCTCATCATCACAAATTATGGAAGGAAATGGCCGACGAAGCCACGCGTGCCGGCGAGGCAGGGGAACTGCCCAATCCTGCAAAGGAAGGCTTTCTCTCCATAATGATGAAAAGGGCCGCGCACCTCCCTTTAAAAGGGAGGGAAAGGAAGAAGAGAAGGGATCCACGTTTTTGGAAAGGACTTCCCCCATTCTCAGCTCCGCAAAAAGCAACCGAAAAAAGAGGCGAGGCAACAACAGAGGAGACTAGGAACGCAATCCTACTCTCCCTGCTAGTCCCCTCCGACCCACTCATTCACACACCCAGAAAGGAGCCTACGCGTTGGCCCTGGTAACCCTGATCAAAACCCCTTCCCCTTCTCGCTGTCCTTTATATTGATTGGTCGAAGGATCTGACTTGGGTGTCGAAGTGGTCGTCCGGGACCCACCTCGGACCCCCTGACCCCCTTTGTTTGTGATTGCAGACCCCGCAGAGGCCATCTACCGACCGCGCGATCACAGACCCAGATTCAGACGCCATCATATTGGCGCCATCCGTGGGACTCGTCGAGTACTGAACGCCTTATGGCGATGAGAAACCACACCCAACAGCAAGAAACATGGGTAATAACCAGGAGTCAGGCTTAGCGCGCACAAACCAACACCTCAAGCTCCCGAGAGCCCAACTCACCACTCTTGGGCCGACACCAACCCTCCTCTAGCGCACCGCAGATGGTCCCCACCATGGAGATGTTCAACGAACTCCACCGAGAACTACTCCAACGCTTGCCTCCTCCGGCCCCGGAGAGGCCCCTGACAACGCAGGACCAGACAAAAGCCTACAACGAAGGCAACGAGGAACAGCCAGGGGAGCGTCATCCCCGGCGAAAGCGAGCACCGACTCGCCGGACCCGTCCCCATCAACGAATAGCCCTTTGCCCCCCGCAGCTAGGGGACACCAGCGAGACAGCGGGAAGCAGGCTCCGCTAAGCTGCGCTCCCCCTGTCCGGGCTGCCCGTCTCCAGGAACCGCCCTTGGCTCGGACGGAAGAAGTAGCAACCTCAGCGCAACCGCCTAGCGTGGATCCGATAGCCGACCTGCAGAGGCAGATCCGAGAGGTAAAACTAGAAATGAAGAAGCCCTACGCCCATGGCATCCTCGACGAATGGGAAAGGGAAATGGCATCCCCATTCACCTCGGAAGTCTTAAAGACCCCAGCGGAAGCAGGCATAGACCTCTCCCGTTTCGGTCTGTACGACGGAAGCACTGACCCCCTCGAGTTCCTCCAAACTTTCAAAAGGGTAATGACGCTCCGGGGCACGTCGGACGGATTCATGTGCAGAGCCTTCGCCTCCCTGTTAAGAAAGACCGCTAACGACTGGTACATGAGATTGGAGCCCGACTCCATCGCATCCTTCCATGAATTCGGAAGGAAGTTCAGCGTAAGATTCGCCAACAACCGCCTCCGCCATGATCCAGCGGATGCCCTCTTAGCCCTCCGGCAGGGAAGAAACGAGACCCTAAGAGACTTCATGTTAAAATTCCAAGCCGAATTGGCCCAACTTTCTAACATGGACGTCCAAATAGCGGTCGCAACACTAAAGCACGCCACCACCGATCCAAATCTCAAGCTGCATCTCATCCTCAAGCCACCACGGGACCTACAGGAACTTGAATCTAAGGCTGACAAGTTCGTGCGAGCAGAAGAAGCCTGTGCCCGAGAGCAGAACCATCCCGGCCCCGATGAAAGAAAAAACAACGACGGTCGAAAGATCATGAGGCCACGGGCCGAGGAGAAACAGGCGAGCCGGAACCCCATCCCCGTCTTCGAAAGACTGGGAAGCGCCCCACTAAAGGTTCCCCTCTCCCATGTCCTACTAGCTATCAGAGATCAGGGTCTCCTGACCCCCCCAATAGAATGGCCACGGACCCAAAGAAGCGGTCCGCCAAAAAGTTCTGCGAATTCCACGGGGACCACGGCCACGAAACTGACCATTGCTTCCACCTCCGCCTCCAGCTGGAAAGGCTGGCCGAAGAAGGGCACCTGAATCAATATCTCAGAAGCCCTGGCGGAAATTCACGCGAGGTCCAGCATCCACCCGACGAGCCCAGAGGTAGGCGTCAGTCACCCAATAGGCGCCGGTCCAACAACCGTCGCCGATCCACAAACCGACACCGATTCCTTAGCAAGCATCGCTCCCGAAGCAGACGTCGATCCCGCAGCAGACACGACACACGCCGCCACCAGCGCCCCCTGAAAGAAGAGCCCCCTGAACAACCGCAGGCCCGCGAACAGCCGCCCACCATTATCGGAAAAATCAACATCATCACGGGCGGGCCGGCAGCGGGAAGGCCGACAACAGCTGGTCGGCGGGCATATGCGGAGCGGGTATTCTCCATGGATATGCCTTCCAAAAAGGCCCGAACAGATCCGCCCCGTGAGGACCAGATCATCACTTTCTCCAACGAAGACCTCGACGGGCTACAAGTCCCGCATGACGACGCACTGGTCGTCAGGCTAGTCGTCGCCAACTTCGACATAGGAAAGATCCTGGTCGACACAGGAAACTCCGTCAACATGCTACACCTCGGGACTTTCGAAGAGATGAAACTGGGCAAAGATAGGCTGGGACCCGCGGAGTATTCTATCTACGGGTTCTCCGGTGCGTCCGTACGGGTCGACGGCAAGATCGACTTACCCGTGACCTTTGGGACGTACCCCCTCCAAAAAACCATCCTGACCACCTTCATGGTCGTAGACATACCGTTCACTTACAGCGCCATCATTGGGCGCCCCGCTCTAAGAGATTTGGGGGCAGTGGTCTCCACCCCCCACCTCAAGATGAAATTCCCCACTCCAATCGGAGTAAGGGAGGTCCAGGGGCAGTAGATGATAGCACGCCAGTGCTACGCAGCAAGCCTAAGAGGAACCAACGCTCCGGCCGAGAACTTCACAATCGGTAGTGAAGACCCCCGGCAGCGGGCCCGCACGATCAGAGAAGAACCCGTCGAGGAGCTAGACTCCATCCCCATAGCCCAAGATCAGCCGGAGAGACGAGTTCGGATCAGTTCCCTACTAAAAGGCCCCCTGCGAGACCAGATGATCGACTTCCTCAGAACCAACAAAGACATGTTCGCATGGTCCGCCAAGGACATGCCCGGGATACCCAAGGAGTTGGCCGTTCACAAGTTAAACGTGAACCCAGCCCTTAAACCCGTCCGACAGAAGAAGAGGAACTTCACGGTAGAACATCAAACTCACATAAAGGCCGAAGTGGAGAAGCTACTAAAAGCCGGGTTCATCAGAGAAATCCGATACCCCGAGTGGCTGTCTAACGTCGTCATGGTCAAGAAAGCTAGTGGAGGCTGGCGGGCCTGTATAGACTTCACAGACCTAAACCGGGCCAGCCCAAAGGACCCCTACCCCCTCCCGCGCATAGACCAACTCATCGACGCCACATCCGGACACGAACTCCTCACCTTCTTGGATGCATTCTCGGGTTACAATCAGGTGAAAATGCACGAGCCAGACATCCCGAAAACAGCGTTCATCACCGATCAGGGCGTCTACTGTTACACCGTTATGCCCTTCGGGTTAAAAAACGCAGGCGCCACCTACCAGTGGCTCGTAAATAAGCTATTCCAGGCGCAAATCGGAAGAAATGTAGAGGTGTATGTCGACGACATGCTGGTAAAAAGTTTAGAGTCCTCCAAACACATCTTCGACCTTCAGGAGACTTTCAACACCCTACGACGAGCCCGAATGAAGCTGAACCCCGCAAAATGCGCCTTCGGGGTAACCTCCGGAAAGTTCTTAGGGTTCATGGTTAGCCAGAGAGGGATCGAGGCCAACCCCAAAAAGATCCAGGCCATCCTAGACATGGAACCCCTAACAACAGCGGTAGAAGTACAGAGGCTCGCGGGTCGAATCACTGCCCTCGGCCGATTCATGCCAAAGTCGGCGGAAAAATGCCAACCCTTCTTCAAACAATTGAAAAATATACGAGAATTCGAATGGACCCCGGCCTGCCAAGAAGCATTCGACGCCCTGAAACAATACCTTCAGACACCACCCGTACTCGCCAAACCCGAGCCGGGGGAAGAACTATTTCTGTATCTGGCCATCAGCCCCACGGCGGTGAGTGCGGTATTGGCCAAGCAAAGCGACAAGAAGGAACATCCGGTGTACTACGTGAGCAAGACTATCCACGGTGCAGAGGTCCGGTACCTAAACATAGAGAAATTCACCCTCGCAGTCGTCAGCGCCGCCCGGAAGCTCCGCCCCTACTTCCAGGCCCACCCCATTGTGCTTCTGACCGACCAACCCCTGAGGAAGATTCTCCAAAAACTAGAGACCTCGGGCAGGATGGTAAGTTGGGCCGTCGAGTTGGGAGAGTTCGACATACAGGTCCGCCCGAGGCCGGCTATTAAATCCCAAGCCCTCGCTGACTTTATAATGGAATCCACGGCCCCGGCTGCGGAACCAGCAACAATGGAAAATGGCGAGGGCCCCACCGAACAAACGGCTCACAAAGACATGGCGCCAGACTCAGCGGAACAGAGTGACGAGATTCACTGGACCCTGCACGTTGACGGCTCAGCAGGCAAAACAGGGTACGGGGCGGGAGTGGTCCTCCACGGCCCAGAAGGATTTACGCTGGAATACGCCCTCCGGCTAGATTTCAAAGCCTCCAACAACGAGGCTGAATACGAAGCCTTGCTAGCAGGACTAAGTCTAGCCGCAGAGCTCGGTGCGGAAAAGTTAAAAGTCTATAGCGACTCCCAGCTCGTCGTCAACCAAGTGAACGGAATATACGAAGCCAAGGGCCTCAGAATGATCCAGAAGGTAAAAGAAAAACTGCAAAGAATGGGAAAGGTCGAGATCCTCCAGGTACCGTGAGACATGAACAATCGAGCGGATGCATTGTAAAAAATGGCCGCCGAAGAGACCCATGACTTCGGCACCGTGCTCACAGAGATACTGCCCCACCCCAGCATCGACGAAGTGCAAGTTTTGGAGATTCCACCAGGACCGAACTAGATGGACCCCATCATGCGATACCTGAAAGACGGGATACTGCCCGAAGACAAGCTGGAAGCCCGACGCCTAACCGCAAGAGCCGCCCACTACGTGGTCCACGGGCCCAGGCTCTACAAACGGTCATATACATGGCCGTATCTCCGATGCCTGGTACCCTCCGAATCGGAGTACGCGCTACGAGAAGTACATGAAGCAATCTGCGGAGACCACGGAGGTGGCAGGACTCTGGCCCAGAAAATCGTAAGGCATGGTTACTTTTGGCCTACGATCCTCAGGGATGCCAAGGAGTTCGTCAAGAAATGCAGCCCATGCCAAAGGTACGCAACCACCCCTCGTCAACCGGCCACACCATACGCCGCGATAGCAGGGCCCCTGCCTTTCGCCATGTGGGGCATGGACCTGCTCTGGCCATTCCCAAAAGCCCTCGGGGGACACACAATGTTGTACGTCGCCATTGACTACTTCACCAAATGGGTCGAGGTTAAAGCCATAGCAAAGCCCAATTCAAAAGCGACGGAGAAGTTCTTTTATCACGACGTGGTCTGCCGTTTCGGCATTCCAAAGACACTTGTAACGGAGAACGGGCCCCAGTTCGCAAGTGCTGAATTCGCCAGATTCTGCGATAACCTAAGCATCGAACACCGTTTCGCCTCCGTAGCACACCCACAGGCCAACGGGCAGGTGGAGGTAACTAACAGGATCTTGCTTCAGAGCCTCAAGAAATGACTAGGAGAAGCTGGAAAAAACTGGGTAGAAGCACTCCCTAGCGTCCTCTGGGCCTACCGAACAACGCCACGGACCGCGACTGGGGAATCTCCTTTTAGCTTAGCCTTCGGGGCCGAAGCGGTCATTCCACTAGAAATCGGCCTCTCCAGCTTCCGCACAGAGAATTATGACGAACAGAGAAACTTCGAACTCCTCCGGAACACTCTCGATCTCGTGCTCGAGAAAAGAGAGCAGCCCCTCCTCCGAATCGCCTCCTATCAGCAAAGGGTGGCACGGTACTACAACGCCCGAGTAAAGAAGCTCTCGGTAAAGCCCGGAGACCTGGTACTACGATGGGCGGAGGTATCCGACCCCCGCAACACCAGGAAACTCGCACCTAAATGGGAACGACCATACAGGGTCGTTCGAGTACTCCGCCCCGGGGCCTACCAGCTAGAACGCCTCGACGGGACCCCGGTCCCTCGAAGTTGGAGCATGGACAACCTCCGAGAGTTTTACCAGTAAAAAGATAGGGTAAGTTCTGTGCTTTCCTTTAAAAGTATGATGAATGTTTTGTTTGTTTCCTTTTTTTCTAGAAGCAAAGATGTATTCTCCTCCTTAACAAATCAATGGAATAGTGTTTCTACCTGAGCAATACGCATCTCCACTTTCCGGCCCATGATAAATAAGGGACCCAAAAGAAGACAGGGAGTGAGACAGAGGTACCATCGGGGCCACCCCCCCCCCCGAAGATACCCTAAAATGCTCCCCATGAAAAAAAAGACAGGGAGTGAGACAGAGGTAGCATCGGGGCCGATCCCCCCGAGAATACCCTAAAACGCTCCCCATGAAAAAAAGACCTCCCCTTTAAGGCCAGGCGGGACCCATTAACCCCGAACTGATCACTCGAGGGGAAGATAGTCCTTCCGCAAAAAACGACGCCCTACGGGGTGCACTAGGAGTACCCTCGCCAACAAAGATCACAACTTAAATAGCCCGAAAGAGCAATACCGAAAGCTCAAAAAGCTCACGGCACATCGTACATAAAGGAAAGAAAAGTTCAAATGTTATTACAGACCAAGTACGTCAATAAGACCAAAGTAAAGAAGAACAAACTCCCCGGAGCATCCGAACGTTACTGAGCGCCCTCAGAAGTCTCGGCGACTACAGGATCTACCAAGGCAGCCACCTCCTCCCCGGCTGACTCCGGTACTTCCACCGGTACCGGCAAAAGACCCTCCGGAGCGCCTCCCTCAGCCTCATGCATCAGCTTGTCGAGAGGGAAGGAAGGATCGACCTCTTCAACACGCCGTCGGCATTCAGCAAAAGCATCAATCTCAATGTCCACACTGAACGCGGCCGCGGCCTTGAGAAACTCCTCGGAGTCGCGCCACTCCTCCCGCGCCTTCACTAGTTCCCTAGCATGCGTTCGACGAGCCACCGCCAATTTGTCCTCCGCACGGCTTCTCCCTTCTATGGTTGTCCGGAGGTCCGCCCAAAGTCGAGCAAGAGTATCATCAAAGGCCGCCTTCTCTGCCCGGGCTTTGTCCAAGTCCTCGCTCAGCTGGCGGACTCGCTCCTCAAAAACACCGATCTCAGCCTCATCCTCGAGCAAGCACTGCACCATCCTCCTGACATAGCTTTGGGACTGTAAAAGCAAGCCATCAGAAAATTTCCAACGTACGATCTCAGAAACAACAAAGAGAGAAAAGTACAATCAGAAAAATCGGCCACCCGGTACTTACGATCGAAGCCCTCCAACTCAGCTTCGTCGCCAGGAAGAGCGGTTGTCACCCCTAGCTCCACCCCAACCCGGGGATTCGCCAGAACGCTATCCTCAACGCCAATCTTCCAGTCAGGTTTAAACAGCTCTCCTCGCACCTGGAAGCACTGCGACGGAAGCTCCACCCGCTCCAGAAGAAGCTTGGTCATAACCGCCCCCTCCATCCGACTTGGCATATCCTCCGAGAAGGCAGGAGGATGCGCCACACGGCCAGCATCCCCCTGTCGAACGCCAAAAGGGACAACCCTCTTGGGGGAAGGCTCCAACTCGGGAGGAGAAGACCTAGCCGCCCCCTTTTCTCTGACCGTTCGACTAGAGGGACTCGACGGAACGGATGCCGGAAGCCTCGCTTGCGACCGGCCCAACCTGGCCACGGCCATAAAATCAGAAGGGATCTTCTTGCGGCCCGCCAGACCCTTCGTCACCGCCGCGATCCCTTTCCCCTTACCAGCGTCACCAGAAGAAGACATACCTCCTGCCAAAAACAGGATAACAACAACCACTCAGAACAAAGGAAGACAACAACTCAAGAAAAAAAGAAGGGGCTCACCAAGATAACTGGCGGAACTCTCCCCAATTCCCTCGCCCATACAGCGGGCCCTCCTCTCCACAGCTCTCAGCAAACCGAGCCTCTTCAGACCCCTTTCCCATCTAAACTCGGAAACATCAATAGCCTCCCCAGAGGCAAGCTTCCCCAAGTCAAACTTGCTGTAATCAGACTCGTCGGGGAGGGACTTCCTTCGCCACTCAACAGAGCGCCTCCAAGAGCAAGGAAAGTCCCAGCCAACGTCCGATGGAGGAGTGATGAACACATACTCCTCCTTCCACCTTTTGATAGAAGAAGGCAGTTCGTCGGAATTTTCACCTGCGGACGCTGGGTCAGATATAACCAGCTGTCCTCCCCCTTCACCAACGGGCTAAGTGCAAAACAGGCCTGGAGCAGCGGGAGGGTAGGCTGAACCTTGTGAAGACCCGCCTTGGCCACAAAGGCCAAGAGAGTGCGCCAACTATTAGGCGCCAGTTGGGAGGGGGCCACCCGGTAAAACTCAAGGGCCTCTACTATAATACCCAAGAGCGGGAACCTAACCCCCGGCCGAAAAGCCTCCACGTAGAAAGCTACCTCCTCCTCCGTGGTACCTTCACACACCCCCTCTGCAGAGGATGGAACCCTAACCCCGTAACCATCGGGAATGTGAAACTCCCTCCTAATCGTCTCCGCCGCCCCTTCTCCCAAAGTGTTCCTGAAACACGTCACCCGACCGGGACGAATAACGGCACCGACCGATTGTCCCTAATCTCCGCCTCACGAGCAGAAGAAACTCGAGCAGGAGACTCCGAAGGAGCGGCCCCCACCGATGACCCAGAGGCCCCGGAGCTATCTTTCAACTCCGTAGGCTGCTGTACATCTCGAGAGTCGCCGCCCCCTCCCTCTACAAACAACCGCCTCCTTTTTCTTGACGGAGCCCTCTCCACTATTTCCACCGACTCAGAAGAGGGACTCTGAGGAACAATCGCGACAGACATCGTAAACTATCAAATGTTGGATGAAATAAAAGACACAGAACTCACCGGAAGAAGGTTGGTGAAGAGAAATACGTAGAAAAATCGCCGCGGAAGAAAACCCGTTTCACCCGAGGAAGACGAAGAAATAAGACAAAGAATGAAATCCCCAAAAAGGCTTTAAAAAGGCTAGGGTTTCAACACGCGTCGTTTGATCTCCCTTCATTTCTAATCCGATGAGACGCGCACACGTGGCGCCGATTGGGAAATTCGAGGGAACCGCCAAAAGTCGAAGCGCCATACGGAAAAGACGTCCCTACCCCTACCGCTAAGTGACTTCCCCAGCAAGCCATCCCTAAACCCTCACCACGTACGATGGCAAAGGGCTCGGAACCCATCATAAGGGCCCGGCGTACAAATCCACAAGATGAAAAAGGCCATGTTCAATAGCAAAAGATTCGGACCCCACCACAAGGGGCCGATATACGAATCCGCAAGACGGAAAATACAGCGTATGGCAAAACAAAAAAAAAGGGCTCAGAGCAAGTCATAAGGGCCCGACGTACAATACCACCAGACGAAAAAATATCAAGCACAGCGAAAAGGACTCGGGACCCATCATAAGGGCCCGGCATACAAATCCACAAGCTGGAAAAGACCACGTACGATGGCAAAGGCCTCGGGACCCATCAAAGGGCCTGGCATACAAATCCACAAGATGGAAAAGACCACGTACGATGGCAAAGGGCTCGGGACCCATCATAAGGGCCCGGCGTACAAATCACAAGATGGAAAAGGCCATGTTCAATAGCGAAAGATTCGGACCCCACCACAAGGGGCCTGTATACGAATCCGCAAGACGGAAAATACAGCGTATGGCAAAAAAAAAAACAAAAAAAATACCACCAGACGAAAAAATACCCCTCGGAGCAAGTCACAAGGGCCTGACGTACAATACTACCAGACGAAAAAATATCAAGCACAACGAAAAGGGCTCGGGTCGTGCGGGAAAGCAAACATGCGAAAGGAAAGCAAACACAAGATACAAGTCATAAAAAACCGAAAAAAAGAGCCATTCACAAACTACTTCCTTCTGGCCCACGGGCCTACAAAAAGGGGGGAGTAAAAACAAAAAGGCACGCAGGCCCGGGCCCCCAACAAAAAAAGGGCCCCTTCCAAAATCCTGCTCATCCCGCTACCTCCAGCTCAGAGCGACTGACCGCTGAAGGAGTTTTCCGCATCGGAAAGCTCCTTATCACTATGCTCCTCCTCCGAAGAGCTCCCCCAACGCCGATTCTCAGCAAATCGGGTCTGGTCATTTAACCACCTGAAATCCAAGTAGAGACTTGGTTTGGCAACCTAGAGGGGGGGTGAATAGGATGTTTATAATACTTTTACCTTTTGAAACCTTTTACCTTTTGAAAACTTTTACTAATTTCACCCTAGTTTTATCCCTTGGTTAATTAAGTTGAATTAGTTAAGCTTAACCAATTTCCACAAATGTATAGAAGCTTAAAAACCCTTGTTTAAACAACCAACTTAATTAGGAGATTTAGTGGGCTAATTAGCAATGTAAAGATATTCACGTTGGATGGCAATGCTAACTCACTCAATTCTAAATAATAAGACAAGCACAAATAAGAGAGTGATAGAGGGAGTGAGAAATCGAGAAATACCAACGCAAGCGATACAAGGATTTATAGTGGTTCGGCCAATGGCCTACTCCACTCTACTCAAGGTCGCACTTGAGGATTTCCATTATTGAGACCTCCACCACGCCCGGCTCTAAGGCTTTTACACTCCAAGGGAATTAAATGAGGATGCCCTTCCACCTTTACAATGACTCTCCTTCTCCGCCGAGTTCTAAGCGCTTCACCCAAGGGAATTAAAAACAACGGATGCCCTTTCCACCGATCGAATAAAGAAGAAGAAGAAGTATTAGCCTTTTACTAGGCTTGATTACAAGTTGTAGCTCCAAGGATGCTCTCAAAGATAAACAAGTTTAAACCTAACCAATCTCAAGTGGATTTTCCCAAAGTCAAGGCACAATGAAGGATTGGTGAGAGATTAACCTAAAAATGATTCACAAATGGATTTCTAGGGTTTATTAGAGTTGGACAATGGTCCTCATGTGTTTTGGACCCTTGAATGGGTATATATAAAGTCTCAACTCCATGTGAATGTTTGGGGGTAAAACAGTCAAAACTGGGTCAAAAATTCAACTAGCCGTTGCACTACAACGGCTATATTTTTTTGAAGAAAAACATTTCTCGGAGTTCCGATAAATTTCTCGAAGTTCCGAGCAAATTCTCAGAGTTCCGAGAATTCAAACAGAGTTTTAATTTTAGAATCTGGACCATTTCTCGGAGCTCCGAGAATGTTCTCGGAGTTCCGAGCTCGGAGCTCCGAGACTCGATTTCCAGCAAACACTGTTTCATTTGAAAAATTCATATCTCCCTCATTTTTCGTCAGATTTCGACGTTCCTATACTCTACGGATATGAGAAAAATGAGACCTATCTGTTAAAAATATTTTTAAAAATATTTGAAAATGTTTTAAATAAGTTTTGATAGGATTTAGTTGCTGGTCCAGGTTGTTGCTTCGGAACTCTGTTTTGTTCATTCTTGTGTTGAATGCCATATGGGTCCCAACATGTTGGTATACCACCATGGCCATTCACTTATCCATTTAAGTCCTTAAAGGGTGTGTTAGTCTCTTTGAAAAATATATTTTTAGGGGTTTAAACAATGTGCCTTGACAGGAAAATATGCAAGAGAGATAGGAATACATTCTACCCTTTCTATCACTCTTCTTTTGAGCTGGGATCTTCTATGGTTGAGCTTCCATGCTTGACATCTTCAAGTTGTGGTACAAGCTCCTTGGTCCTTTGCATTAGGTTCTTGATCCTCCAGCTTTGGCCTTCATGAACTTCTCTGTATGTTCAATGCTTAATATGGATGATGTTGAGCTTCTCCTTGGTGGATCCTCCAAGGTGTGATTTGTCCAAGAATGCTCTCGCTCCTTTGTCCATTGGTTGGTTCATCTTCAAGCATAGGCCAACAAGGTGTGTGCTAGTATGATTTGACTTGTGTAGGACCTGTCTAAAGCACAACACTCAAGGCAGATGATTAGTTCATAAACGACTAATCAATTTGCGTTTGTTAATCATCAAAACAAGGTGATTGAATGAACCCATGGGGAACCCTTGGGCTTACAATCTCCCCCTTTTTGATGATGACAAACCAAATTGATTAGATAGGTGGGAGGAACCTCTTATGAGGATTAGATAGACAATTTAATCATTACTACTCCCCCTCAACATATGCATGAATTATATTTAACAAGTTATAATACAAGAATGCATATGATAATGGATCTAATCAATTATACAAATTCTCCCCCTTTTGGCATTAGAAAAAAGGAAGGATTAAGCGTTTAAGCACAATTACATAAAGCATAAAAGATATTCAATGAGAATATGATGCTCCCCCTAACAACTTATCATGAGTTACCAATTAAAATCAAAGTATAATCCAAAGTATATTGGCATGATAAGAGCATATCAACATAGAAAACTAATCGACTAAGATAAATCAAGCCTATGTTAGAAAAACAAAGAGACATTCTAATTTTAGTACACATTCTTAGGGTATATCTTAGTATATATATAAATCCAATATAATTCTACCCTATGACCCGTAATATAATAATAGATTAGCAAGTTAAAGCTTATATTTTACTTATCATGAAAGAAAACAAGCAAGTTTAAAGTTTAGCATGATAAGCCCCCCCCCTTTTTTTTAAATTTAATGATATGCAATATTTAGCATAATTAGTGGGAAAATGCTTGAATGGATAGTGTAAGCATCTTACAATGATCCATATAAATATAAAGATAGCAATAATTAGCTCTCCCCTTAGTATTTGTCATTGGCCTTAGATAAACCTAAGATTTAAGGCATGACATGACATAATAGGCCAAAGATATGACAATGGAATACTTGGCCACCAAAACTTATTCTTGGAATAGATGATATCATATTTGATCATCCAAGATAAGTCAATAAGCCTAGAAGAATATGTCACTAAGACCTAGGCTATGGGCTTCTTGTCTTAAACTCTAAAACACACATAAAAGCACAAGACAAGCCCGAGTGGAGCAATCATGCTCCAAAAGAGTGTACTTATCATATGTGAGGTGATAACCACATTAGAAATCATATGATAAGTAACTAAGAACAAATTTACCTTTAAGCTCCCCCTTTGAAAATGAATCATGCAATGCATGAATCCAAAGGAATGTCCTTGCATAGACTCCAAAGGTTTTTGGATATATTTTCCAAAAGATGACATGTTAGACTCAACCCTTGGGCTACAATGACACTTACTCTCCAAGTGTCAGTTTATCATGATAAAATGATAGCCATAGTTTAGCTCATCATGATAAACATGCATAGCACAAAAGATTTTCAATCTTTAGCTCATGCTCCCCCTAAATGTGATATCATATTTTTAAATTACGCTTTACTTCCCTAAGTATGTAACATACATAACTAGCTAGGGAGATCACATATAAATGTATACCTATTCATGTTTGAGATGTTGGCACAAGGCCAATTTGTTAGATATTTTAATTAAGGTGAATGTACCATCTCCCTCTTAGAATCTAAGAAGGCTAAGGGCACCAATTGAGTGACTTTTAAGATTAAGGTTTAACATCTCATACGTGTAGATATTATCAAACAAGGGGTGATAACTATAGAATATATATATATACCAATTTGAGTTCAATTCTATAGGACTAAGACATAGTGAGAATGGTCAATAAAAAACAATGTCTTAGAGAGACATCCATGATTCATGAAGCTGAGAGTCTACCTTATGAGAAAGATATGATCATCAAGGTTTCCATGGATAATCTACCATGTTTTGACACAAAGGGCATGACACATAATGTGCATGGTCGAAACATTACATCTGCATCCACAACCACATGTAAAATGACAAGGCATTAGGCACAAGGTGCATAAGCCCTATTGAAAAACCAAAAATGTGTGGGAGACACATGTTCCCATCACAATCTAATGTATACAACCACCTTAGTGAAGTTTAATTTTACTCATGATTCTACATTCCTATGATATTTTCATTTCAAGTCATACATTGAATCTAAATTCATGTTTCAACTTCCTTACATATTATATCATTTTGTGTTTCTAGGGAAAGATCCAAGGAAAATAAAGTTTAAAGAATAATATTTTGGCATATTCACAACTTTCAATCAAAAACTATTTGATTGCCAAAAAATTTCAATTTAAGTTCAAGTCTTTAAACCTATGGGTTTCTTTTCTTTTGGTTTTTCTAAAATGATGTGATCAATTAACCTAACTCATAGTAACTACCAAAACTGGTTCAAATTTTAAAGATGTACTTGAAGCTTTAATTTGAAGACATGTGCAAGAGATGTTGTTGTATATTCTATAAGGATCAATTTATGATTTTCGCATTGAATGCTCTATTGTGGTTGTCATGTGGATGAATGATATATTCTAAGTGAGATAAGATTTAAGTCATAGTGTGTGCACTTAGCAAAAATACATATAGATACATACAAGTCAAATACTATAAGTATATTGTATCTATAGGTTGTTTCGTCACAAATGATGTGATCATGAAGCACATATCAACTAGATATCAAAAATAAAATATCTAGGGAACCTTTTCCAATAGATATAACATTTTAGTGCAAGATATCAAAGCCTTGGAAAAACTAAGTTTCAAGCATAAAGTCTTTGAATTATAACAAAATGATTTCTCATTAAAGCACAAACATGGATACATGTGAATCAAATAAGAATAGCATATAGTATCCAAAGAACATTTTAAAATGATCTAACATTTAAGCATATCCTCTAATCTACTAATCATATGATGTGATTTAAGTAGGGGATTTTGGAACCCAAACCATGTTGGGTTGAAGCAAGTTTGTTCTAGTTGATGTATCTTTTCTAACCCAAACAAACTTACTATTTATTACACATCTAAACATGCATTTAGATTTGTAATGTCCAAATCTACCACAAAAATCACAAGACATATATGAGTAGGTAGATGGACGGGATGGACATGATGATCTACAAGAATGGTCATGATGGCAATTATGTTTTACACTTTCTTGTAGTTTGTAATTTTCCAACTCAAGTTTCTCATTCTTGATTTTCAAATCATTGATTTCCATTTTGAAGTTATTTGTTTTAAGAGATGAGGAATTCTTGATTTTATCTTCTTCTTCTTTAAGGAGTTGATTTTCTTCTCTTAGTGATGTAATGGTTTCACTTAGTTCGATAAAATCATTTTTAAACATTTCATTTTCTTCACTAAGACGTGCATGGTCTATTTCTAGTGACCTAAACTCCTTGAGAATACTAGCTAAATTATTTTTCAAGTTTGAATTCTTAGCTAGTTGATCCTCAAGTTTCTTATTCAAATCTTGAAAAGCACAATGTAGTTCTTCAAATGTGAAATCAATATTTTTCAAAGCATTTTCATTAGATTTCTCAATTATTCCACTTAAGCATAAGATTTCACTTTGACAAGATTTTTCAAGTTTGTTTAAAATCTCTTTAGCATTAGTACATGAGGATACCTTCTCATAAATGTGTGGTGGTAATGCACAACATGTTGCAATTAGGGCTTTTGTATTTAGTAAAGATAATTTTTTATTATATTCATTTAATCCTTTAGATTTAGCATTTAAAATAAATCCATTTTCAATTATCTTTACCATATCTTTATCAAGACCTTTTAAATATGTCTTCATATGGATCAACCATGATCCATAATCTGAACCATCTAAAATAGGTAGTCTAGATCCCATCTTTTAAGTTGCCAAAAAATTTGATCTTTTAACTCTTAATCAGTTAGGGTCTTAATCAAGAGCCCAAGCTCTGATACCAATTGAAATCCAAGTAGAGACTTGGTTTGGCAACCTAGAGGGGGGTGAATAGGATGTTTATAAAACTTTTACCTTTTGAAAACTTTTACTAATTTCACCCTAGTTTTATCCCTTGGTTAATTAAGTTGAATTAGTTAAGCTTAACCAATTTCCACAAATGTTTATAAGCTTAAAAACCCTTGTTTAAACAACCAACTTAATTAGGAGATTTAGTGGGCTAATTAGCAATGTAAAGATATTCACGTTGGATGGCAATGCTAACTCACTCAATTCTAAATAATAAGACAAGCACAAATAAGAGAGTGATAGAGTGAGTGAGAAATCGAGAAATACCAACGCAAGCGACACAAGGATTTATAGTGGTTCGGCCAACGGCCTACTCCACTCTACTCAAGGTCGCACTTGAGGATTTCCACTATTGAGACCTCCACGACGCCCGGCTCTAAGGCTTTTACACTCAAAGGGAATTAAATGAGGATGCCCTTCCACCTTTACAATGACTCTCCTTCTCCGCCGAGTTCTAAGCGCTTCACCCAAGGGAATTAAAAACAACGGATGCCCTTGCCACCGATCGAATAAAGAAGAAGAAGAAGTATTAGCCTCTTACTAGGCTTGATTACAAGTTGTAGCTCCATGGATGCTCTCAAAGATAAACAAGTTTAAACCTAACCAATCTCAAGTGGATTTTCCCAAAGTCAAGGCACAATGAAGGATTGGTGAGAGATTAACCCAAAAATGATTCACAAATGGATTTCTAGGGTTTATTAGAGTTGGACAATGTTCCTCCTATGTTTTGGACCCTTGAATGGGTATATATAAAGTCCCAACTCCATGTGACCGTTTGGGGGGTAAAACAGTCAAAACTGGGTCAAATATTCAACTAGCCGTTGCACTACAACGGCTATATTTTTTTGAAGAAAAACAATTCTCGGAGTTCTGAGAATTCAAACAGAGCTTTTAATTTTAGAATCTGGACCATTTCTCGGAGCTCCGAGAATAATTCTCGGAGTTCCGAGACTGGATTTCCAGCAAACACTATTTCATTTGAAAAATTCATATCTCCCTCATTTCTCGTCGGATTTCGATGTTCCTATACTCTACGGATATGAGAAAAATGAGACCTATCTGTTAAAAATATTTTAAAAAATATTTGAAAATGTTTTAAATAAGTTTTGATAGGATTTAGTTGCTGGTCCAGGTTGTTGCTTCGGAACTCTGTTTTGTTCATTCTTGTGTTGAATGCCATATGGGTCCCAACATGTTGGTACACCACCATGGCCATTCACTTATCCATTTAAGTCCTTAAAGGGTGTGTTAGTCTCTTTGAAAAATATATTTTTAGGGGTTTAAACAATGTGCCTTGACAAGAAAATATGCAAGAGAGATAGGAATACATTCTACCATTTCTATCACTCTCTTGAACTCTTCTTTTGAGCTGGGATCTTCTATGGTTGAGCTTCCATGCTTGACATCTTCAAGTTGTGGTACAAGCTCCTTGGTCCTTTGCATTAGGTTCTTGATCCTCCAGCTTTGGCCTTCATGAACTTCTCTGTATGTTCAATGCTTGATATGGATGATGTTGAGCTTCTCCTTGGTGGATCCTCCAAGGTGTGATTTGTCCAAGAATGCTCTAGCTCCTTTGTCCATTGGTTGGTTCATCTTCAAGCATAGGCCAACAAGGTGTGTGCTAGTATGATTTGACTTGTGTAGGACCTGTCTAAAGCACAACACTCAAGGCAGATGATTAGTCCATAAACGACTAATCAATTTGCATTTGTTAATCATCAAAACAAGGTGATTGAATGAACCCATGGGGAACCCTTGGGCTTACACCACCGCACTCAATTCCTCAACAAGTCATTCTACGCACGCAAGGCCGCTATCTGCCGATCCATGTCGATCATCCGGCTACAAATCTCCATTTCCCTACGATGGACGTAAGAAAAGAACGATCGGTGGCGGTGAATAAAAGCTTCATGGGACTCCCTCTCGAAAAGGGGAGAACGAGGAGAATGCTGAGGAAGCCTTGGAGGCAGGTTCCCCTCAGGAACTCTTCGCCGAGGCCCCAAACCATCAGGGTTTGTCTCGGGACTACTGGGAGGACTCCCTTCGGTACCTACCCTCCCATCGCCACTTAGAGAGAGGCCTTGGAAAGACGACGACATCCCCGACAAGCCCGAAGAAAGGCCGGAAGAAAGCGAAGAAGGGAAAGGAACGGAAGGATAATCTGCATACAAAGCAGAAGAACTCGCTCCTTATAAGCCCTATGGAAGACTCTCGGGAAGGAGAGCGAAGCGACTCGCCTACGCGTGTCCATTGCCCATTGGATGGCCAACCGGTGCCGCGTAATGACACTACAGTTCCTCGGGAAGGAGCCGCCGGACGAAACAACACGTCCTCTCGTACCCCAAGGCTCCCATAAATGCTTTCGTCACGATATTCCTCAAACCAGGTAAACAAGCCTCCTCTCTTGGACCAGTTGAGGGACCAAAGGTAGTATTATGATGAGACATAAAAAGCGGCGCCGCTCTCGGCTTTCGCCACGTGTCGCCCATACACCCATGCACCCAAACCTTCGTAAAGAGAGCCGATGGGAAACAGCAAGACCGTAAGAATTCGGCACGTGTCACTTCCTCGCCGTCCAAACCTCACCATCACTAGGCACGTCCGACTCCTCCCCACTAAAGGAGAGGAAGGGGCCCGGAGGCAGGAAAACAAGCAGAAAGGGTCCAACCCCAATCCCACCAAAGCAAAACGCGCGCCCAGGACCGGGGCCCCGGCGCGAGGCCACGGCGCACGAACACAGCTGACGAAGGGAATTAAAAGCGCCGGGAAAAGGCTCGGAATCCCCCGCAGCTCCGGACTGACCGTCACAGGTCCTCACAACCAAGGTAATTGAAATACTCAAGAGGGGGGGGTGAATTGAATTTAACTCAATATTAGGCCTTTCGAAAATTACTTATGAACCCTAATTGGAATTTTTTCTTCACTTAATTAAATATTTGGTTAGTGCAAATATAATTAAAAAACAAAGTGAAAATCCCAAGCCAAACAATAATGGAAATGCAAGAGTGAGAAATGACACACCGATATATAGTGGTTCGGCCAACGGCCTACTCCACTCTACTCAAGGTCGCACTTGAGGGATTCCACTATTGGAGACCTCCACGATGCCCGGCTCCGAGGCGGTTACAATTCCAAGGGATATTAAACAAGGATGCCCTTACACCTTTACAAAGACTCTCCTTCTCCGCCGAGTTCTAAGCGGTTGCTCTCTAGGGAATTAAAAGCGGAATACCCTAGCCACCTATACAAGATATGAAGGATTGATAGCTTGGCTTCTTCTTGAAAGCTTGATGCCCTTTGTAGTTCCTTGATTGCTCTTCAACAAGGATTTGCAAGTGATAGCTCTAAAATATCCAAACTCAATAGGTTCACAAGTGAAAGGCAAGTTTGGGAAAAACCAAAAATCTTAAGCTTGAAAGGGTTGCAAATTTGCTTGAGTGCTTAAGAGGGTTTTTCAAAAATCAAGAGAGAGGAAATAATCCTCTAGAAGTTGTATAAATAGTATCTCCTCAAAATATGACCGTTTGGGCTTAAGAGAATAAGAAAACAATTTTTTAATCAAAACCCAACGGCTCTTTTTTGAGCTGTCGCAAGGTTCTCGGAGTTCCGAGAACCATTCTCGGAGTTCCGAGAATTCTCGGAGTTCCGAGAAATATTCTCGGAGTTCCGAGACAACGGTCAGAAGAAATAAAATTTCTACTGGACCATTTCTCGGAGTTCCGAGAAATTTTCTCGGAGTTCCGAGGGAACTCTCGGAGTTCCGAGGGAACTCTCGGAGTTCCGAGCTCGGAGCTCCGAGACAAATCTCGGAGTTCCGAGAAGCCTAAAAATCCTCATATTTTGAGATTTTATTTCTTGTTTGATTTTTGGCTTTTGGAACTCATCTCCTATGATTATTTTGGAATGTTTATGAGGGTCCCAACATGTTGGTCCACCACATAAGCATTCACTAATCCATTTTAAGTTCTTAAGTGTTCTTTGAAAAACATTTTGAAAACACTTTGCCTTGACTTGGAAATCTAAAGAGAAAGGATGTACAATGATACCTATGTAGCTTTCAACTTCTCTTTAGTCTTGGTCTTCAATTGATCTTCCATCTTGTGTATGCTTGCTTGAGAGATGAGGTGAGCTTCACTTAGCTCCTTTGACTCTTGTATGGGATATCTCCAAGCATGACCATGTTGTGTGTTGGTTTCTTCAATGATCAATCCTATCTCAAACACAACACTTCAAAGCAAATTGATTAGTATTCAAAAACACAATCAATTATGTTTAGAATCATCAAAACAAGATAGGAGAGTAGACCCTTGGGCTTACAATCTCCCCCTTTTTGATGATGACAAACAAAATTGATTATGAGGTGTGTGTGGAGTGACATAGTAGGCAAGTGAATACTAGAACTCCCCCTCAATATATGCACACATATAAATGATACAAGTTATAAGCATGAGGTGCATATAGTAAATTTGAATAGATAATCAATTTCAAACCTTCTCCCCCTTTTGTCATCGACAGAAAGGGTGTAAAAAAAAATTTAGGAGTAGATAACTCCCCCTAAATCAATGCTTATGGTATAAAAATATTTAACCAAGTAATGCACATATACCTGTTCATGATCGAGATGTTGACATATGTCAAGATGTTAGGTATTTTAATTAAAGTGAAGATACCTCTCCAACTTAGAAAAAAAAAAACTAAGAAGGCTAAGAATATCAATTGAGTGATTTTTAAGATTAAAAGTTTGACATCTCATTCATGCAGATACTACCAAACAAAGATTATATATATAAATACTATATAGATAAGCTGGTTAAAGGCACAAAGTATTTATTTGGCAATTTCTTTGATTTGATCCGCACTCCATATGTTTAATGCACTTCGGATATAGCAAATTCTATCATCACTAAGGGGTTTTGTAAAGATATCCGCTAATTGTTCTTCAGTGTTGATATATTTTAAGCAAATATCCCCTTTTTGTGAGTGATCTCTAATGAAGTGGTGCCTGATCTCAATATGTTTTGTTCTTGAGTGTTGTATGGGGTTCTTTGTTAAGCTTATAGCACTAGTGTTGTCACATTGGATGAGAATATTGTCCATTTTAATTACATAGTCCATCAATGTGCTTTTCATCCATAGGACTTGAGCACAGCAAGCTCCAGCTGCCACATATTCTGCTTCTGTTGTGGACAGAGCTACTGAATTTTGCTTCTTGCTAAACCATGAAACAAGTGATTTACCCAAGAATTGGCAAGTCCCACTAGTGCTTTTCCTATCTACTCTACATCCAGCAAAGTCTGCATCTGAATATCCGATGAGAGTGAAGGAAGATGATCTTTCATACCACAGTCCTAGACTTTGGGTTCCTCTTAAGTACTTGAAGATCTTCTTAACTGCTGATAGGTGAGATTCTTTAGGATCCGATTGAAATCGAGCACAGAGACAGACAGTAAACATAATGTCTGATCTGCTGGCTGTCAAATAGAGCAAACTACCTATCATACCCCTATACAATTTCTGATCCACAGATTTGCCAAATTCATCTTTTTCTAGCTTAGCAGTAGTACTCATTGGAATTCTTGATGTCTTACTGCTATCCATGCCATACTTCTTTAATAACTCATTTGTATATTTTTCTTGATTTAAAAATATTCCATTTTTGTATTGTTTAATTTGGAGTCCTAAGAAGTAGGTTAACTCTCCCATCATGCTCATTTCAAATTCATTTTTCATTAAGGTTGCAAATTCATCACACAATTTTTGATTAGTTGAGCCACAGATGGTATCATCCACATAGATTTGGACAAGGAGGATATCATGATTTTCTCTTTTGATAAATAAGGTTTTATCCACCTTTCCCATCTCGAATCCCTTTTCAACTAAGAAAGTGCAAAGCCTCTCATACCAAGCTCTAGGAGCTTGCTTTAATCCATATAAAGCTTTATCAAGCCTGAAGACATGATTTGGATGTTTGAAGTCTTCAAAACCTGGAGGTTGCTCAACATACACTTCCTCTTGGATATAGCCATTTAGGAAGGCACTTTTGACATCCATTTGATATAGTTTAAATCCTTTATGAGATGCATATGCCAAAAGTATCCTAATAGCCTCCATACGGGCAACAGGAGCAAATGTCTCATCATAATCTATCCCTTCCTCCTGATTGTACCCTTGGGCTACAAGCCTAGCTTTATTCCTAGTGATAATTCCATTTTCATCCAATTTATTTCTATACACCCATCTCGTGCCAATGACTGGATGATCACTAGGTCTAGGTACTAGCCTCCACACTTTGTTCCTTTCGAATTGACTTAGCTCTTCTTGCATGGCCATCAACCAATATTCATCCTTTTCAGCTTCCTTGATGGATTTTGGTTCTAATTCGGATAGGAACGCCAAATTGTTACTCACACTACGATAGTATGATCTAGTTCTTACTGGCAATGTGGCATCACCTGAAATTTGGGATTCAGGATGATCTACCAATGTTCTCCTATCCCTAGGCAATGAGTCATCATTTTCATTTTCTACTTCCTCACTAGGTAATGTATGACTTGTTGATGCATGAGGAGGAGCACTCAATTTTGGAAAAAGATGTTCAATGGGTTCATCCTCATCATGTGGCATTTCTTGTGGTGTTGGCTCTCTTTCATCAAATGTCACATGCATGGATTCTTCTACTACTAGGGTTCTCCTATTAAATACTCTATATGCCTTGCTATGAGAAGAATACCCTAAGAATATTCCATCATCCGATTTCCTATCAAATTTGTGTAGATTATCTTTGATGTTTAAAATAAAGCATTTACATCCAAACACTCTAAAATAGCTTATATTTGGTTTCAAGTTTTTCCAAAGCTCATAAGGTGTTTTCTTATAAATTGGCCTTAGATATACCCTGTTTATGATATAGCAAGCGGTGCTAACCGCTTCCGCCCAAAAATATCTAGGGAGATCATTTTCATGCAACATAGTTCTAGCCATTTCTTGGAGAGTTCGATTCTTTCTTTCTACTACTCCATTTTGTTGAGGTGTTCTAGGTGCGGAAAAATTATGTTTTATGCCATGTTCATTACAATAAGTGTCAAAATGTACATTTTCAAATTCAGTTCCATGATCACTTCTAATGTAAGAGATAGCAACACCTTTTTCATTTTGTATTTGATTGCACAATGTAAGGAAGTTTTCATAAGTTTCATCTTTGTGTGCTAGAAATATGACCCATGTGAATCGTGAGTAGTCATCCACAACTACAAACACGTACCTCTTTCCACCTAGGCTACTAGTCTTCATTGGTCCAAAAAGATCCATATGAAGTAGCTCCAAGGGGTAGGAAGTTGAAATCATATTTTTAGGTGCAAATGAGCTTTTCAATTGTTTTCCTAATTGACAAGTTCTACAAATGTGATCCTTGATGAATTTGAACTTAGGCAATCCTCTAACACTTTCTTTTGAGGAGAGGGTCGAAATGAGATCCATTCCGGCATGACCCAACCTCCTATGCCATAGCCAAGAATCCTCACTAATGGCATTTAGACAAGTCACATTTTGGAGTCTAAGATCATCTAGTCCAATTGTATAAATGTTATTGTCTCTAGACCCTATGAATTTTACTTCTCCATTTATCTTATTTTTAACAATGCATTTGTCGGAATTGAAGACAACTTCAAAACCATTATCACATAATTGACTAATGCTAATAAGATTATGGGACAAGCCATCAACAAAGAGTACATCATGTATGGGAGAGGTAGAGTTACCTATGGTGCCTTCACCTTTGACTTTTCCTTTCTTGTCATCTCCAAAGGTAACTTCTCCACCATCCTTGAGTGATAGTGATGCGAATTGAGTGAGGTCTCCAGTCATGTGTCTAGAGCATCCACTATCAAGGTACCATGTGTTCCTCTTGTTGTGGCTTTTAAGGCATACCTACATATGAATAGGCAAGTGAGATCCCTTAGGTACCCAAATCTTCCTAATCTTGCTATGTTCATTTGTTTTCACATTAGAGTTCAACTTAATCTTATCTTGTTTAGCATGTAAGCAAGCAACCTTGTAATGACCTTCTAGACCACAATAAACGCAAATTTTGGTACCGCTAGAAGAAACCTTTTCAAGTTTAGTTTTATAGTTGGATATTGTGGTGTTCCATTTATGTCCAAGTCCACTTTTGTCACTTGACATTCTTTGAAGATTTACAAGCCTATCCAATTTTAATGAACTATTTTCAAATTTTTCAAAAAGTTTCTTTAGTTCATCATACTCAAAAGATAATCTACCATTTTCATGCTTTAGATTGTTGTTTTCATTTGAGAGTTCTTGTCGGTTTTTATTTAAGATTTTGATAGAAGCATTTAACTCATGAATTTCTACTTTGTATTTTTCATTCTTATCATCTAAAAATTCATGATCATTTTTCAACCAACCAAATTCTTTTGTCATGTTAGCAAGAGAATTTTCAAGAGATGCAATTTTATCAAATTGAATTTCAAGTTCATCATTTGTATTTTGTAGGGAATCAAGAACTTCTTTTAAAACAATAACATCATTTAAAGTGTTTACCTCATTGTTGTCGTTTGTTGAGGCCATGAAGCATACGTTCCTTGCTATCAAGCAATCTTCGCCATCATTTTGTTCGCCTTCGCTTTCAATTTCTTCATCCCACGTGGCGGTCATTCCTTTCTTGCCTTCTCTTCTCTTGAAGCGGTTGTTTGAAGTGGGTTCATTGTTGAGTGGACAATCCGGGCAAATGTGTCCAAGCTTCTTGCAACCGTAACATCGTGGTTGAGAAGATCCATCACCGAGTTCTTCTTTCTTCTTGAATGGAGGGTTTGTCCTTCTATTTCTCATCCCTCCCATGTTCCTTTGCAAGAATTTGATCCTTCTTGTTAGGAGGGCAACTTCATCTTCCATGTCTTCTTTTGCATCTTCATTTTCACCTACATTACAAGCAAAAGCAATTCCTTTTCCTTTTTCGATTTTAGTTTCGATTTCGGGTGCTTTTGTTTTGAAAATCATTTCATAGGTGATCAAGGACCCTATTAGTTCATCTAGGTTCAATGTGTTCATGTCCTTGGCTTCGGTGATTGCGGATGTTTTGGATTCCCAAGACAAAGGTAAGGACCTAAGGATTTTAGTCACTAAATCTCTATTGGAAAATTGTTTTCCAAGACCCCTTAATCCATTTACAAGATTGGTGAATCTAGTGTACATGTCGGCAATTGTTTCATCGGATGTCATTTGAAAGAGTTCGTATTGCCGAAAAAGATGGTTCATTTTAGATTCTTTTACTTGATTGGTTCCCTCATGGGTGACTTCTAAAGTGTCCCAAATTTCCTTAGCCGAATTTAAATTTGATACTCTATTGAATTCTCCGGGAGATAGAGCACAAATAAGAGAATTCATGGCTTTGGCATTATAATTCGAAGCTTGTTGTTCGGCTTCGGTCCAATCATTTAAATTTCTTGTGGGTAAGATGTATTCATTATTAATTGCTCTCCACATTTGATAGTCTTGGGTTAAAAAGATTTTCATTTTGGTTTTCCAAAAACCATAGTTTGTTCCATCAAAATAGGGTGGCCTAGTGTTTGAATAACCTTCATGGTGTTGAGGGTAGTTTGCCATTTTAGAATCTTTACTCTAGACCGGTTAGGGTTTTCTAAAAATTAGAGACGAGGCTCTGATACCAATTGAAATACTCAAGAGGGGGGGGTGAATTGAATTTAACTCAATATTAGGCCTTTTGAAAATTACTTATGAACCCTAATTGGAATTTTTTCTTCACTTAATTAAATATTTGGTTAGTGCAAATATAATTGAAAAACAAAGTGAAAATCCCAAGCCAAACAATAATGAAAATGCAAGAGTGAGAAATGACACACCGATATATAGTGGTTCGGCCAACGGCCTACTCCACTCTACTCAAGGTCGCACTTGAGGGATTCCACTATTGGAGACCTCCACGATGCCCGGCTCCGAGGCGGTTACAATTCCAAGGGATATTAAACAAGGATGCCCTTACACCTTTACAAAGACTCTCCTTCTCCGCCGAGTTCTAAGCGGTTGCTCTCTAGGGAATTAAAAGCGGAATACCCTAGCCACCTATACAAGATATGAAGGATTGATAGCTTGGCTTCTTCTTGAAAGCTTGATGCCCTTTGTAGTTCCTTGATTGCTCTTCAACAAGGATTTGCAAGTGATAGCTCTAAAATATCCAAACTCAATAGGTTCACAAGTGAAAGGCAAGTTTGGGAAAAACCAAAAATCTTAAGCTTGAAAGGGTTGCAAATTTGCTTGAGTGCTTAAGAGGGTTTTTCAAAAATCAAGAGAGAGGAAATAATCCTCTAGAAGTTGTATAAATAGTATCTCCTCAAAATATGACCGTTTGGGCTTAAGAGAATAAGAAAACAATTTTTTAATCAAAACCCAACGGCTCTTTTTTGAGCTGTCGCAAGGTTCTCGGAGTTCCGAGAACCATTCTCGGAGTTCCGAGAATTCTCGGAGTTCCGAGAAATATTCTCGGAGTTCCGAGACAACGGTCAGAAGAAATAAAATTTCTACTGGACCATTTCTCGGAGTTCCGAGAAATTTTCTCGGAGTTCCGAGAAAATGTCCAGACGCTACTGGACCTTTTCTCGGAGTTCCGAGGGAACTCTCGGAGTTCCGAGCTCGGAGCTCCGAGACAAATCTCGGAGTTCCGAGAAGCCTAAAAATCCTCATATTTTGAGATTTTATTTCTTGTTTGATTTTTGGCTTTTGGAACTCATCTCCTATGATTATTTTGGAATGTTTATGAGGGTCCCAACATGTTGGTCCACCACATAAGCATTCACTAATCCATTTTAAGTTCTTAAGTGTTCTTTGAAAAACATTTTGAAAACACTTTGCCTTGACTTGGAAATCTAAAGAGAAAGGATGTACAATGATACCTATGTAGCTTTCAACTTCTCTTTAGTCTTGGTCTTCAATTGATCTTCCATCTTGTGTATGCTTGCTTGAGAGATGAGGTGAGCTTCACTTAGCTCCTTTGACTCTTGTATGGGATATCTCCAAGCATGACCATGTTGTGTGTTGGTTTCTTCAATGATCAATCCTATCTCAAACACAACACTTCAAAGCAAATTGATTAGTATTCAAAAACACAATCAATTATGTTTAGAATCATCAAAACAAGATAGGAGAGTAGACCCTTGGGCTTACAGTAATTTATATCAAACAGATGGAAAAAGCAACACAAAGAGACACGGCGCGAATTCATAAAGATTACCCATTCACATCATCCTGGCCCACAGGCCTACAAAAAAGAAAGGGAAACAAGAAACAAAGCGCAGGGCACGCAGGCCCCAAAATCCCCGACAGGAAAAGGGAAAGGCGCGCAGAAAAACAGGAAAAGCCAGAGACTAATCAGAGGAAGACTCATCTCCCGAGGGTTCCCCTCCTCCTCCCAGGAGCTCTCCAGCAGGGGGCCACCTCGTATTCAAATAGCTGCTCATTGAGAAAGTAAACATTTTTCTGTAAAGCCTCGTTCTCCCGCTTCAAGTCCTCGATCTCCTTGCCCATCTTCAAAATACGGCAACACAATTCCGTTCCCTGGTGATAGGCTCGGGAGAAAAAAGACCACTCCCTGGCGACACGGGATCGAGACGATTTGTCTTCCCTAGGCAAGGAGGAAAGGCGAAGGGGGGGGAAGCCGGAAGAAGAACCCGGGTTCCTCCTAGCCTTCTTCCGACGAGCCACAGGATCCTCTTCCGGATCAAAAGACAAGTCGGGGTCACTCGACGATTCCTGAAAGAGACGGGCCTTGCCTCTAACTCGCGAAGGAGAACCGAACATGTTGTTGAAGAAGGCACGAAAGGACACCTACTACAAAAAAAAGGGGGGGGGGACGGAAAGCCACAACAAAGCGCCAGGGTAATTCCCCTTTTTAAACTTAAGAGAGGAATCCTGGTGCCTCGAAACAAGGCAACCCACCTAACGACGCTACCGCTTCCCGGGGACAGCCGCCGGATAAAACGGCGCGCCTCCTCGTACCCCGAAGCCCTCGTAAATGCCCTCATCATGACGTCGCTAGAACAATACGTTACTCCCTTGGCCCATTCAATGGACCAAAGGAGTAAGGGGGAGTTATGATGGGACACAAATACGGCGTCGCTCTCAGATATCGCTACGTGTCATCCATGCACAAGGAGAGCCTAGCCATCATGAAGAAAGACGTTGAAAAACGGCAAAGACCATGCAATCATGACACGTGTCACCGTCCAGGCCTCATCATCACAAATTATGGAAGGAAATGGCCGGCGAAGCCACGCGCGCCGGCGAGGCAGGGGAACGGCCCAATCCTGCAAAGGAAGGCTTTCTCTCCATAATGATGAAAAGGGCCGCGCACCTCCCTTTAAAAGGGAGGGAAAGGAAGAAGAGAAGGGATCCACGTTTTTGGAAAGGACTTCCCCCATTCTCTTCACACTCGCCATACAGAGATGGCTATTGCGTCTCCACAACACTCGCCAAATATAATATTTGAATCAAGAAAGAAAAACAAATCCCTTCAAAGAGGGTAACAATGTATGTAGAAAGGATGTACAAATGTAGCCTATGTTGAATTCTTGCTCAATGAAAGTGAGACGCACTAATCGAGGTTTAATCACTCTTTAAGATGATCCAAATAAGTTTTAGAGTGTCTTGGAATGAAAGGGAAACACACACACACGTATATATATATATATAGTGTAAACCCAAAACTAACTGTTTTAGGGGCAAAACGGTAATTCCAACAAAGTTCCCAAAACTAGCCGTTACAACTCCAACGGATAGATTTTTTGACCGGAGCAGTCGACTGGGCTCGACCAGTTGGCTCGCCCAAATGGTCTAGTGGCTATATATAAAAAATCTATACTAGTCGCTCCAGTCGACTGGGGTGTCCAGTCGGCTGGCCTAAACTTGGAAAAAACTTTGTTTTTCAAATAGATCCTTATCGGAAGTCGGCTGGAGCCGCAATGAAAAACACATCTATTGAAAAATAGATCAAATGGGCAGTCAGCTGGATGGGTCCGGTCGACTCGCTCTGCCAATTTGGCACATTTCTGTAGGTCTTGTCCCATTTAATTTATCATGTTTAGGGACTCTTTTAACCTATGTTTAGTGCCTTAAACAACCTCAAACAAGAATGGACAATTACAATCTAATTTTGACCTGAACACTAATAGATCTTCACTTTATCTTCAAGACTTCAAGTCCACCTTGCTTCTTGGATCCCCTAGCTTTGGGGCACACCAAAATCACTCCAACTTAGCTTCAATGCCTTGATCCAAGCTTCCTTGATCGCACACTAATAAGATCTACAACTTAGACAACAAAAACACATTAGTGATACAAAATCACTTGTGTATGAAATCATAAAAACAAGAAGGTAATGCCAAGGTGAGAACCATTGGGCTTACACAACTCTCCCCAATTGTCAACGCTCATCTTTTCTGGTTCCTTGTCTTTGTCTAACAAAACTTTCACGAGACCTTGCTGAACCAAGAAATCTATCACTCTTGTTTGCCATAGACTGAAGTTGCCTGCCCCATTGAATTTCTCCACCTCGAACTTGTTGCTCGTCATCACTGCAATCGCCCAAAATCTGATGGCTCTAATATCAGTTTGTAGAAAAATCGAGAAATACCTTCTCCACACGAATCGAACACGATGTGGAGCAATAATTATAAGAAATGATGCAAAAGAAACACAATCACACACGAAACACATGATTTATGTGGTTCAGTACTGCCTACGTCCACGGGGGAAGATTTTCCACAATTTCGGTCTAAGGTTACAAACTCTCTTCTTCTTGGCCAAGAAATACAAAAATAACCTAATTGTAAGCCCAATGGTTCCCAACTTAGCATTACCTTCTATGTTTTGATGATTCTAAACAAAAGTTGATTTGTGTTGTATTACTAATGTGTTTGATGTTTAAGTGCATGTAATAGAGATTCAAGCAATCAAACACAAAAGTCAAGGACATTGCATGGATCGTGGCATGAACCAAATGGAGAAGATCATTTGAAGCCAAAAGAATATGAAGGCTTGGAGCATTCCATAAAGACCTGGTGAAGCCAAGAGATGATCCATGATGATAATGAAGACTTGAAGATTTGAAGTCTTGAAGATCAAGTGAAGATCAAGTCTTTTTAGGTTGAACTCCTCAACCTTGTTTTAGAGATGACAAAGGCACTCAACAATGTTTTAAAATGAACTTGAAAATCTATTTGAAAGCTTAGAAAAATGTATTTGAAAACTTAGGATTAAAGCCCAAAGACCATGGCCCAAGGCCCTGATTTTTTATAATTAAAAATTGAATTTTACTCAGGCCCGGTCGACCGGGATTAGCCGGGCGACCGCAGAAGCCGGTCTGAAAATCCAGCACTTGGCTTTCAATAGCGGGCCGGTTGACCGGGGTAGTCCCGGGCGACCACGGATAGGTTTCTGTTTCGACAGAAACAAATCCATCATGGTTGGGGCGGACGACCGCCTAGTGCCGGTCGACCTCGGAAAGGTTTGGTGTTTAAATTTTGATCAAACAGATAGCCTTCACCAGGCGACCGCCACTGGCTAGGTCGACCGCGACGGTAAATATTTTGAAAATAAAAAAGAGCGCCCGATAGGACGGGCGACCACTGTGGCTCGGTCGACCGCGCCGGTCTGGCAAAAGAGCCGTTGGGGCTTGCGGGGCTTGACTTTTTCAACCCAGATTATTACACTTTTACCCCCAAACGGTCATATTTTCAAATGGGCTATATATACACTATCTAAACATTTCTAAAGTATATAGTTTTAGTGCCTCTCTCATCTCTAAGCAAGGAAGTTGATTAGACTTATATTTGTATTTCTTTATCCATCCTTTGTAACCCTCTTGAAGGGATTTTAGTTTTCTTTCTTTAAAAGAACATTGTATATTTGGCAAGTGCAAAGGGACGCATAGCCATCCCAAGAGCGAGTGTTGGAGACACGGAGCTTTCTCCGGTTCGTGGCGAGTCTTGCGAGGCTCAGCCGAACCAAGTTGTAATTGGGTTGATTCCCCACCACAAAGAAAATCCATAGTAAAGCCATCAATGGATTGTGTTGGTGGAGTGGAGTAGGTCTGAGGTTGGGACCGAACCACTTAAAAATCTCAGTGTACTCTCTCTTTACCCTTGCTCTTTATTTTGTGGTGTGCATTTTTATTTTCACTTCTTGTGTGCTTAATGTTTTTATTTGCCATTGTTTTTAGCTTCCACACTTATTTTTGGCAAAATTTTTAAAACCCAATTCACACCCCCCCCCTCTTGGGTTGCCATCACCCCTGGGATTTCACTAATCCAACAACCCTAACATGTTGCTTATATATCAACCCCACTACATGGAGAAATTCCGCGTGTGAGTCACGTACATTAGTCCGTCATGGTCCTGTATAATGTCTGAATGCAAGACATCTGCACAACAGGCACGATGTCAACCGTTGATACGGGGGCACGTGCCTCGAATCGTCGTGGAGCATCTCTATAAAAGGAGGAGCATGGACGCCCGAGTCTTCACTGCTGCTTTTATGTTGCTAAGCTTTCTTTCCCTCTCTACGGAGGACCAAAGACCTTTTTCTTTCCGATGGAGGCCATGTGCAGTGGGTCAGCAGGGTTGAATGCGATTAGCCGTGGTGGGTTTGTCCCGATACAAATTCCGAGAGGAGGCCCTAGCAAATGAGTTCCTCAATTTAATCTTTCAGTAGGCGACAATCCTCCGCATTATGTCCGTACCCCCACTGGAATTTGCAGTATTTGGATTTGTCGACCTGTTTTCCCCTAGAGAGTAGTCTTTCCGGCCACCACAAATGTGTTGTGCCGTTCTGGGATATGTAAGAGAGGATACTTTCTAAGGACACCGAGAGGGGTGTGCTCTCCAGGCCTTGAAGGTGGATCGCTTACTTGCCGGGGAGTTGCCTCTCTCACCGTGGTGTCCTGCCTGGTTCTTCGTCAAAGTGAACCAACGATGCGCCGTCTGCTTCATCGGAGGGGATAATCTCACCGGGGTCCTCGGTAATTTGCGAGAGGAGGCGCGTCGTTCTGCGACAATAAATGTGTTGACCTTGGTGGCCAGGTCATCCATGCTCCGAGGCGGAATCCTCTGTAAAGAGTGGAGGAGGGGAGAAGTGGGGTCCAAGCCTCTCTAGAAGGAGAGCATCGCAGTCTCGACGTCGGATCCTTCAAGCGTGGCCGCGTAGGCCATGTCATTGTATCTATGGAGGTAGCTGTCGGGGAGCTTGCCTTTTTGTTGCTTGAGAGTGTTTAGGGACGACTGGGGAGCCCAATATCCTCGTGTGGCAACGAAACACACGGGCATTTGCTCACATAGCTCTTTGTTGGACCTGATGGCGTTAGGCTGATGGAGTTAGGTTGGAACGTGGTAAACCATACTCGGGCCCTCCTTCCAAGATAGAGGGGAGAAGTCAGCATCTAACGGCATCAGGGGCTCCTTTCATGAACAGGGTGGCACCAAACGCGTCCATATACCCCAGTCACGACGAAAATCACCCGCATCCCCATTCCGAAGGACTTGCAAATATCGTCGTTTGCCCCTTATGATAGTTCCTCGTCGTTTGGCCTAGGTAGATGGCATCAGCTGGTTCCTCTTCGAGTGGTAAACATTCACAAGGTTTTGCCTTTACACCATGCCACTGTGGACAACGAGCGCCACTAAGGACATCATGGACTAGCACTAACTTCGGGCGAAGGTTTTTGGGGTGTTCTGGGTATGAGGTGAGCAATATTTTGTGAGTAGTCATACTTTGGATATGAATTATGGGGTAACTCTAAATGAGCTTCTATGATTTCAGATGGATGCTTCTTGTGGTTTTTTCGAATGGGTGGATCCACCGATATGTGTTCGAGGAAGTGCTATCGTACCGAAGGTTATGCAGAAGTTCTCAAATGTGCTGGCGGAGCTTGAAAGGTTGGACGCTGAAGTCGACAAGTATCGTCGCAGGGAAAAGATTTTGCGGACCTTACTTGCCATGTCATGGGGTGCTGCTCTTCTATGTGCTGTTTTCTTAGTGTCTGTATTGAAATGATGTTTTGAAAGACTATCTATGTAGGAAATGTGTTGAAGAAATGAAAGTAGATTTCAATCTATTTCTTATCATGATGGTTGGTGTTATTTCGGTTTTTACTTCTTAATTGGGAGGTCTGAACCCTACTTCTTAATGGTTGGTATGAATTACTAGGTTCAATTACCATGTTGACTTTCCAACCATGAAAGGAATTCAACCAACATTAATAATGATTGAATGCAATCAACATCAATTGCCAGCACCTTCAATAACCACTGTGAATTACCATGTTCAATTATCAGGTTGAATGAGCTGGTTGAATTACCATGTTCATAAGAAGCAGATACCATTTAATAGAAGCATAGAGGACTTGTTCATTGAATACAACCCATTTGAAGCACCTGTCCATTGAATACAAGCATGAAGCACATGTTCATTGAATAGAAACATGAAGCACCTGTTCATTCAATACAAGCATGAAGCACCTGTTCATTCAATGATTCTGCTGCAGAGCACCTGTTCATTCAATGATTCTGGCACCTGTTCATTCAATACAAGCATGTACCACATGTTCATTGAATACAAGCATGTAGAACCTGTTCATTGAATACAAGCATGAAGCAGATCCCATTCATTACAAGCATAGAGCTCCTGTTGATTGAATATAGGGAATATAAGCATGAAGCAATTCCATTCAATACAAGCATAGAGCAGTTGTTCATTAAATACAACCCATGGACAAATATCCATTCAATACAAGCATAGATCACTTGTTCAGCATAGACCAACTGTTCATTTAATACAAGCCATGGAGAAATACATGTCTGTCATTTGCATTACAAAGACACGTATGACATCTGAAACCAATGTCAAATTACACCAGTTCATTACAAAAACCCAAAACCCTCCACATGCAAGAAGAAGACAACCATAACTAATCCCCCAAGTATTCATGAAGAACATAGAAAAAACAGTGTTTACATAACATTGTTAACATAACATAACTAATCCCTGCAATAAACTTCTAAAACATTGGCCATCTTCAACTTGAAAGTAAGCATGCCCATCAAAAACCCTCCACCTGGAGCTGAAGACATCTATGAAGAGAATCCAAACATCACTTCCCACCTGGAGCTGAAGACTGTTGGGTCCCAAAATAAGGTACAGAAGTACTTCCAACAGCAGAAGTACCAGCAGTAGCAGCAGGTGCACTTAATTTGCGAGGAGACTGCAAAGTTGCCAACAAGAAGAAGTTAGGCCATAGTGATATGTACTAACTCATATGGAACTATGAAGGTTACTTACTTTTCTTGTCGGATAAGAGAAGAAATGGCCTCTTCTCCCACCTCTACTACCTCTCCCACGTCTCTCACTTCTTCCTCCAGGTGTGTGCAAGCCCCTGGTGACTGGTTCTTTTCCCCTACGATGCCCAACAACAGATGTAGTAGCACCAGCTGCATCACTAGTAGTAGATGGTGTGCTTCTCCCTCGAGAAGCCCACTTCCTTTTTTCCTTGATAGGCCCTTTGCAAGTGCGACTGTTGTGTCCAAACAGACCACACTTACTACATTTTAGTGACCCATGCTTTCTTACTAACTTGAATGGATTTGTAGGTCTTCTGGGTTCATCTGCATCCCTCCTCCTCAGTTTCTTTGGCCTTCCTGGGGGCCTTCTTATTGGAGGTGGGAGGACCGGGTCCTTGTCTAAAGATGGCCACTGCTCCATACTAGGCATGGGGTGAATCAGTTCTTTATAACTCCTCTGGAAGGCATCTTTCTGGTAGCAGGGGTCGACATATTTCTCTACAGTCTCATGGTGGTAGAAGATGGTTGCAATAGCATGCATGCATGGGATACCACTCAAGTCCCAATTCCTACATCCACAAGTCTTTTGCCCTAGGTTAACAACATATTGCTTCCCATACCTTTCGACTTCATACTCCTCCCCACCAGACCATTCGACATGGCAATCACAAGCCGCAACCTTTGACTTCTCCAACTTCTCTTGTATTTTGGGGCAGATAGGTCCCCCATAACTCTCCATATCTGATCTCTGCTTTTGGAATCTCCCCATAAGAAGCCTTCTTATGGTTTCCAACATCGTTACAATGGGCTTGTCCCTAGCAGGTAGAATAAAGGCATTGAATGTCTCCGACAGGTTGTTCACTAGAAGATTGCATTTTGGCCTAGGCTAAATGCTGATCTTGACCACAATGTAGGATTAATTTTCGTAAGATATGCATGAGCTTGCTTATCAAGCTTCTCCATCTCTGCCATGTGCCTCTGAAATTCAATCGGAGTGGTAGCATATGCTGCTGCCCACATAGTATCCTTCAAAATCTTACCCTTGAACTCCGCCTTAAAGTTGCTATACATATGCCTGACACAAAACCTGTGGTCCGCATTTGGCAAGATATCTTCAAAAGTTTCAACCAATCCCTGCAATAACAAGGTGATAGGTACATTTATAGAATTCTAGAATTAAAAGACAACTACATTATCATATAAACACTTGAAACTGTAAGTAAATGATGTATACCTTCTGTCTGTCAGAAATGAAGGTCCAACCATGAGTCTCAATTTGACCAATGTCATTGAGGAGTGTTGTCAGAAACCAAGTCCATGATTCTTTCAATTCAGCCTCCACTATTGCATAGGCTATTGGGAACATCTGATCATTTGCATCCTTCCCAACTGCACTAAGAATTTGGCCTCCCCATCGACCTTTTAAATGGCAGCCATCCAAGCCTATAAAAGGCCTACAACCAGCCAAGAATCCCGATCTCATAGCATGGAGACTGATATATAGCCTCTGAAAGGTTGGAAACACATCCAAAGCAGGCCTCTCGACCTTCAACTTCAAACAACTACCAGGGTTTTTAACCTTGACAAGATCATAGTAGTCCCAAATTCTAGCATATTGCTCAACATACCCTCCATCAATGCATTCTAAAGCCTTCCTCTTGGCCCTATAAATCTTTGACTTAGGTACATCAACCTTGAAATCTCTCTTAATACTCTTCCGTATTGCATGAACATTCCATTTGGGATCATCCCTGATCTTCTCAACATATTTTGACGACAACCAAGTAGAAGAAACATGGTGGTTGTTATATGATCTAGGGCAGTTATGAATGGAATTGAAAGTTATTATTTGAAATCCTTCTCCCTGTTGCATACGAGATGCATGTATTCTCCAACCACATTTGCTCTTGCATTCTGTAGTAACTCTGGAAGGCTCATTCTTGACATACATGTACTCAAACCCATGTTCAATTGCATACTCTTTCAATGCAGCTCTATACACTTTGGGGGAGCTGAAAATCATCCCCACGGCCAACAGTATCTTCTCCATGTCCACATGCTCATTGAACTCTATATTGGGTTCTCTTTCATCTGAAGAAGATATTGGACTTCTACGGTAATACTCATCTTCGTCATCTTCACATGCATTTGACATCAGAGGATCATCAGGTATAACCTCCTCTCCACATGCCCCAACCACATCTTCATCTTCATGTACATCATCTCCCACAAATTCACCTCCTCCCAAAATATCAGCAGCTTCATCGACATAATCAGACTCACTGCCTAGTCCACAACTACTCCCACTGTAATCTGACATTGTAGAGGCAACAAAATCTTCATCCTCTGAATCAGAGTCTTCAAAATCTTCATCACTACTATCTGATAGAATGGGGGTGTGGTCTTCATCATCGACAGCTTCACCATGCCTCTCACTACCACCTGTTGGAATTGAGGAGCTACCACCTATTGGAATGGAGGTGCTACCACCTGTTGGAATGAGGGGGTGCTCTTCATCATCGAGAGCTTCACCATGCCTCTCACTACCACCTGTTGGAATGGAGGAGCTACCACTTATTGGAATGGAGGTGCTACCACCTGTTGGAATGGAGGTGTGCTCTTCATCATCGACAGCTTCATCATGCCTCTCACTGCCACCTGTTGGAATGGAGGTGCTACCACCTGTTGGAATGGAGGCCACAACTTGCCCATGCAAACCTCCATCACCTCCCACAACATGTCCTTCTAATGTCCTTCCCAAGACATCAGCTACACTTGCTGGCAATGGGGGAGTGTCAAGATATATCTGAATTGTAGACTTCCCTTTATGAAGGTCTATCATTTGTAGGACATCTCTGTCTGAATCAATCCTTCGAAAACCACAAAAATTCTTACCTCTCCCTGGGACCCTATGGTACATGAACAAATGGATAGGAACACCAACTATCTCTCCCACCATGTCTTGCATTTCAAACAATGATAACAAATCTGGGTCGATGTCATCAATATGCGTCACAGTTCCCCCTTTATACCCCCTCTTTTTACTGTCAAATTCCCCACCATGATGCACCTCGAAAGTGAGATACCCAGGGGCCATCACTGCTGTATAAAGGTAAGAGAACAAAGTTAAAATACACTGAAAGGGACAACATATACGCATTGCATTTGACTCAACAGTGATAGAATGGGACCATTTCAAACCATCATATAATCATTTCAAATCAACATATAATCATTTCCAGTAGGGGACCACTACATATACTAATTTGCATAGGGACAACCCTAATTTTAAAGCAAAAGCATTGACTTTGCAAAGGGAGAGTACAATATATACCCAATTGCACTGCTAGACCCCTAATTAGAAAGCAAAAAACATTAACTTTGCAAAGGGGGGACCACAACATTCACTCATTGCACCCTACTTTCAAAGCATAAATCATAGAATTTTCAGTGGGGGGGACCACAACATTTGCACATCTGCAGTGGCAGACCCCTATTTTCAATCCAAAATACATGGATTCTCCAGGGGGACCACAACATATGCACCCTACTTTCAAAGCAAAAAAAACACTGAATCTCCAGTGGGGGAACACAACATGCTTAATGTGAAAGACAGATAGCACAAAAAGCCCTAAAAAATGAGGACCACACTAACACCATATGCAAGACAGATAGCACAAAAAGCCTTAAAAATGGGGCAAAATGACATCTTTCTCACAAATTGGGACCACAACATAGTGTTTCTCCACAAAAAAATTCGACATTCCACAAAAACCAATAAAATACTCATAAACCCTAACTAATATTACACTTTACATCGAAAGAACACCTAACCCGACAATTTTCCATTAAAAAATCACAGAAACTTTGTTTTAAGTGGGAACTTTGGAATCAAGCCTTTAAAACTTCCTAAAATATTTACAGACAAAAGGGTTTGTAAATTATTTTAACACCTACCAATCATTTTCTACAATATTCCCACAACACGACATTAAAAGACAGAAATCTTCCAAACCTGAAACGCTTGGAGAAGACGAATGTTTTAGAAACCCTCGAATCGATGGTTCCAAGGTTGAAGATGACAGGAAATAGTCGTTCGTCTTCCACAAATTGCAAACCCTAGTTCCGTCGAGTAAAACCCCAGAGATAAAAAAACCCAAAGATAAAAAACCCAACTGTTGTCGACTTAAAACAGAGGGCAAATGGGTCATTTCACGCGCGCCGTTTGCACCGTCCAGTTAAAAAAACTCAACGAAACTAGAGGGGAGGTCTTTGTCACTTTTTAAACCACAGGGGTAGAAGTGGATGTGTCAGAAACTAGAGGGGAGGTAAATGTATTTATCCCTAAAAATAAAAAAGAGGTGAATTTATCATGGCCCTACTTTTAATCTCTCTACAATAACAGAGCATCAATGAACCTAACACTCTTACCTCTATTAAAATATCCTAAATAAGAAAGTCACTCTACACTCATTTTGCCCTTATCCGCGGCTATTTTACCGAAAATTGCCTTTTACGAAAGAGAATTACTAAACAATCATACTCCATCTCAATCGAAACCCAGAGAACTTATTTTTTAGTCATTCTGTTAAAAACCAATCCAAAACTCAAAATTTTCATTATTCTCTCCAAAACCTAAAATAAGAAACAGCACTCATCCTTGTTTTCACCCAAATACGAATAATTTTTCACCCCTATTTTTTAGTGGAGGTGGAAGATTGAGAGACCAAAAGTCCGAATTACAGATTAAACCTGTAAAGAAGAAGAAATTAGTGAGTAAAGTAACCTGTAAAGAGAAGCAAAAGAATGGAATGGAAATAGAGAAAACCACAAACCCAAAATTACAAAGGAGAAAGAGTTCTATGGAAAATGGGAACTACAGAAGTACATATTGTATATTGATTAGAACTGGAACGCATGGCTTTTGGGTGTGTTTGGAATTCCAAAAAAGCTACCGTTTCAAATGGTGGAGAGAGACGAAAAGCCATGCGAGAGAGTGAGAGTTGAGAGAGAGGGAGAGATTTTCCGAGGATTTATTTGCTAAATTAAAGGGATGTTACAGCCTAATTAAAGAAAACGTGGAGGTGAAAAGATACAGAGGATTATTTGCTAAATTAAATGACCAAATTACTTGCTAAATTAAATGACTGCTTAAAGCCATTATTGGAGAGGGGCTGACACGTGGCACCACCATGGCTTAGAGGATTCCGCTTTTCTTATATACTAGTAAAAAACCCGTGCGATGCACCGGCCGACAAAGAACTGTATGAACCACGTCATAGGTTGATCCAAACCGTCCATGTGATGGAACACAACATAAATAGGTTGTGCCCCAAAAATCATTTCCATAGGCTGATCCTAGCCCTCCAATCTAGGATCATAATTCCTCTTAAATCGGATGGTTAAGATCACCCTATAGATTTTTTATTAAAAAACCAACGGACCACGTCATAGGTTGATCCAAACCGTCCATGTGATGGAACACAACATAAATAGGTTGTGCCCCAAAAATCATTTCCATAGACCGATCCTAGCCCTCCAATCTATAGATGTTTCCATAATTCCTCTTATCTTAAATCGGATGGTCAAGATCACCCTATAGTTTTTTAATTAAAAAACCATAAAGGAGGGGGGTAAGATCGAAATTATATGGCTTTAATGGGTGCCTTTGTTAAAAGCATAAAGGAGGGGATAGGATTGAAATTATATGATTTAATGGGTGCCTTTGTTAAAAGCATAAAGGGGGGGGGGGGGGGGTAGGATTGAAATTATATGAGTTGAATGGGTGCATTTGTTCAAAAAAGTCAAAAAATGTGACATGTAATTCTCCCGTGATTTTCAAAAAAATGGAAAAAACTCTCCTCTTTTCATCCCAGCTTATTGTATTAGATATAGGATGATTGGACCATTGAATAAGTAGGATCCCCTTGTACTAAAAGCCACTCATATTTGTCCATGGAAAAATATGCATATTCATTAATACATCCGAGTTATCATATGATGTATATACATATTTTAAAAAATATTTTAGCAGTCAAAATTACAATTGAGGACTACTTGTCCAATGATCCAAATCATTTATCTACTAGAACTTATAATGGATGAGCTCTGCACCAAATTCCAGTGGGTAATTCTAACCTGCCAACTGGTGGGAGTCTTTTTGATCAATGTAAAACGTTGCCTACTTATTTTCTAACTAATCATTTAAAATCCAAAACTAGAGACTTAGAATCATCCGATGTGACTTGTGAGTGACTTTTGTTCATGACCTGTGCATAAAGGCGTATTATATAAGAGAAATTATATGATGCCCGACCGTCAAAATAAAGGGCAGAGAGAGGCAAACCCTCCCCCCTTGATTTGTGTTCCAGCAAAAAGTCAAAAAAGGCAGCTTTTGCTGGATTGCAAATCAAGGGTGGAGGGGTTCTCTATCTCCGCCCTTCATGTTTTGACGGTCGGGCACCATATAAGTTCTCTTTCTATAAATGGTTAGGATCACTGTACCACTTAAACCCCTTCCAAATAGCAACCACCTCTTTGGATGCTAACAAAATTAACTCTAATTTGCAAATAAAATTGTTTTAACCTTACTTTAAAATTGGTGCATTAAGGCACCTTTGGAAGCCATCAACCATATCATTTCCAAAAACTAATATTATGATTATTTGCAAAAACTCATATTTGACTTCAAAACCATTTGCATATAAGATTATGAGAAATTATGTGATGGATGGCCTTACAAACCCATATTTTTCAAAAAGTATGGTATGGCCCACTCCATAGGATGATCCAAACCGTCCATTTGTTGGGCCACAATGTAATTAGGTTGTGCCCCAAAAATTATTTCCATAGGTTGATCCTAACCCTCTGTTCTATAGAAGTTTGATCTATATAGTTTTCATGATGTGCAGTCCCTCTGTAGATCGGAGGGTTAGGATCATCCCATGGAAATGACATTTGGGGCACAACCTATTTACTGCCAACAAATGGACGGTTTGGATCATCCTATGGAGTGTGCCGTACCATACTTTTTGAAAAATACAGGTTTAGACGCCCACACACCATTTAAAATATCCTAAGATCATCATTAAAAAAAAGGCCGAAGTTTCGAAACTCAACAACCGTTTCTTGTGTCGTCTTCTGGTCCACGTATTCTTTGTGGCACATTCCCCTTTGATTCCAACAGAAATCTTCTGTTTTGTCACTCCAGTGTAAACGGTTTCGTAGTCTGCATGATGGCATCAATTGGTGGTCCTGCGGCATTTTTGTGAGACCACGTTTGTTACATGGCAATTCATTTTTGGGATTTTTGCTGATTAGTCCTTTCAGCAAAATAACTGCTTATTAGTCCCTAAGAAAAGTATATTTTGCTTAACGGTCCTATTTTTAGAAAATATTTGCTAAAAGATCCCTAAAACTCACGAACTTCAATTTTCTCTGTTAAAAATTTTAAAATGACAAATTTACCCCCCAACCCATTTAATCATTTTTAGCATTTTTGGATTTCCCTTCCATTTTTTTAGGAAAAAATCTAGGAAATAAGCAACAATATTATCTCTTCCAATATTTACTTTCCCTTTGACATTCTCCCTTCTTCTTCTCCTAAGATTAGAAGCCAAACCCTAGTTCTTATTCCCAAAACAAAACTAAAACCCTATCATATTGCAACCGGTGGAAGTGATCAAGAACACCGAGACCTCCAACTGTTTGAAATTTTCCTAGTAAGATTGTTTAGTGCTTCTCTTACAAAATGCCTTCTACTTAGGCCCTGTTGGATTGTAAGAATTTTATTGGAAAAGTTCGGATAGGAAAAAAAATCTAAAATTTCTTATTTCTTATGCATAAAAAAAAGACAAGGTAAACCAACCCTATTCAATTTTTCAGTTAGGGACCTTTGTTTTATGATGTTATCCCTCTAAATTGATGAGACATAATTCCTCAATGAAAAAAAATTCCATAGAAATAATTTTCCATGAGAGATATTTTCTTGCAATCCAACCAAGATAGGAATTTCTTAAAAAAATTAGAAATGAAAAATATTCATAAAATTTCTTACTTTATTTATCTACGAAGAAAAGATAACTCAAACCGGCCGTATTTCATTTATTTTAAAGGGATTTTTATTTTTTTTAATTCCTAAAACAATTTTTTTGTTGAAGGTTTTTTGACAAGAATATTGGAAGAGATAATACTGTTGCTTATTTCCTAAGTTTTTTCCTAAAAATTTGGAAGGAAAATCCAAAAACGCTAAAAAAGATTAGATGGGTTGGGGGTTAAATTTGCCATTTTAAAATTTCTCACGGAGAAAATTGAAGTTCGTGAATTTTAGGGACCTTTTAGCAAATATTTTCTAAAAGTATGACCGTTAAGCAAATATGCTTTTCTTAGGGACTAATAAGCAATTATTTTGTCACGTAGGGACTAATCAGCAAAAATCCCTTCATTTTTTTTGGGAGAAATGATATATTCGCCCCCTTTTGTTAATGGGATAGTGCCACCTAATCATAAAAACTAGGGTTGGGCTCGGGTTGAGGCCAACCCGACCCGACCCGAGGAACCCATTAGTAGACAATGATAGGGAAACACCTAGGGGAATCCTGACCATCGGTTCATTGATCTTGAAATAAACTATCAAAGAGAAAAGCAGTATGCGATTCTATTCAATAAGTAGAGGTGCATTGAATTGAATGGGCACATCAACCAATCAATGTGACTAGTTTCAACAAAGAGAGGTGCTAGAAAGATGAGTCGCAAAATAGCAATATTGTCCTTCAATCTGCCTTTCTCCTTTTGCAGCTCAAACTGTTTTTGTTCAGTTTAAAATCGAGCAACAACCACACAATGACACATGGCCTCTGGGCCCATGACAGACTTTGAAGCAAATAGTGCCACATGGCAAGACATGTCACACCCTAGTTATGATGACCCTTCTGCAAGCACGGCAGCTCTGTAGGATGAATGAGGGATTCAAGCGCGGCAGAAGAAGTCGGGGAAGATATGGAAGCAAAAAAATTTCCTCATTCTTTAACCCAGAATCCTAAATTACTAGATTATCAATGGTGACGTAAATAAAAATACAGGAGATCAATAAAACTTTACCAATTTGGTTACCTGACTAGTAACCTTTGCTTGATCCACTCCCGGCTAGGTTCTTTGAGTGCGAACACCCCGAAAGATGGAGTGATGGCTCCTCTAAATCGCACAACTAGAATATTTGAAGAAGAACACTTCTTCTCTAGTTACCAACTAGAAGAAAGAGCAATTCTAATTGCAAATAAATAATGGAGAGAGACTTGAGAGAGATGGATTTTTTGGGGAAAGAGAAAACATCCAGAACCATTGCTCTCCTTCTCTTTCCCTTTTTATAAGAGAGTAAACTACCAACAGAAGTCGGGCATTTTTCTCCCTCAATTTTAGCAACTTTTCAATGTATTAGCTGACCTTTATCTTTCATTTTATGATCTCCACCAAATTAGAATTTCCTTCTAACTAAATTTCTCTTTAACTAATTAACTAATCTAATCTAATTAATTAATTAGCAATATACATTGGATATCCACAAGAGTGCATACATCATACATACGGTACAAATCCTCCCTATATCTAATACAGTAGATCTGATCCGTCAAAGCAATCTATAAATTTGGGACCCCGATCCTCCAAGGATCGTAATGGGTCAAGTGAGTTATGAGTGGGATCGATGCAAGGATCCAATGGCCAATCCTTTTTTTTATCGGTTGCAATGGCCAATCCTTCAAAGCCTAAGATGGGCCCCATTGTGACCCCACACAATGCAGTTCAACTATGGTCGTATAGGAAAGAGGTTCCCCTCAGTACATTACCCGGAAGATGACCGCCAGATCAAATACCCATAATCACATCTAAGGTGTACGTCCTTCCTCCAATCTACATTCACTGGGTTGGGCCCTATGACAGGGTGTGGGGGTGGGGGTGGGGGTGGACATTAATTACCCCTACGGCCACCATGTGTTATACCTTCCAATCTATCATCTTAGGCCCGCAAATGCATTGCAAATCCTTTGAAAAACAAACAATTGTTTTCATAATCCATTTAATAAACACTTTATCAAATCTGTCTGGCCAGACATATTTCAAAGGCTTAGCTAAGATAGAAATTGTAAATGACTTTCCTCTTAAACAAAAGTGGAGGATTCCTTGTTGGGCATCCCTATTGATCCCATGGGTTACCCTAAGACCGAGTACTACCTGTAAATCACCTGAAACCCCGAACTACTCTGAGATAGACTAAATCCACAAGGAAGGCCCACGACCAATATGACCCCTCAGGTCTAAGGAGATATAGAGGGTCTCGACTAACAGAATAGCCTTATCCATATCATTGTCCACAGGCTATTCTGTAAATGATCCAGTTTAATGAGTGAACCATTCACTACACCCATACTACCTGCTAAGGGTCAACAGCCCCGGTGATCGAGATAAGCCACCCCAAATCATTATGAAGGCAGGTCTGATGCTGGTTATGTACATGAAGAGATGTCCAGTCTTAACCCTGGCCAAGAATGTTTTAGGTCTGCAAAGAGCTGGAACGTCATATCTCCCGCCCTTAGGATCTATGAATCCATGGGCATGACCATTCCTACGATGTTGCCTAAGGAGGGACGTGTGTCAATAAGCACATCACACTCCAGTAAAGTACGCAGTAGATGCCATGAAATAAAATAAAAGAAGGTTCAACACACCAAACACCAACTTTTATGGCATGCACTCTAACAATCTCCCACTTGCACTCAAAAGCAGTTATGCATATATCTAAGAGACATGCCCTCGAGATGTTTCCCAAACATTTTATATGTAGAGCCTTGGTCAATGGATCCACCGCTTCATCCGATGAAGCTATTTTCTTGATGGCTACATCTCATCTGCTGATGATCCCACATGTCCCATAATACTATCGAAGGTTGTGCTTCAACTTTGGGTGCGATAGCCTTTCCAGAGTCAAATGGAGGAGAGTTTTGGAGGTGAGCACTAGTGAATCCGAGAGCAGTGTGAATCCATGAGAAGAAGTTGTACAGTAGTGACAAAGCCTAGTATTTTCATTGTGCGGTTGTTTTAGAGGATGGTTATAGCACATTATGATGTATTTATAATTTGGTGTGTGTTGTGTAAAAATGAATGATGAGACCACTCTAGAATATACCTACTTGTATATGATGTATAGTATGGGTTGTTCTCATCGAAAGTTTTTTTATTGTTTAGATCATTAATATACTCTGAACCATGGATTAAATGTTTCTGAATATCCCACTCCGGGGTTCAGGTTAACATCCAGGTCATGGGCGTAAAACAATGTGGGAGATGTTTCTACGGCTAGGGGTGGAGGTGCAAATTATAGCTAGCGCTCACCTTTATTTCTGCATTTCTTATAGATAGAGAGACAAGGTAAATGACACCCTGCTGATCGTTCGGTTGGAGGACCTCTTTCTTAATTAAGATATTCTGACTAAACCTGCATGTGAAATAACGTCGAATCACTCACCCCTCTTTCACCCTAGGGAACTAGATGATTAACAGTTGACTGGGTGTGGCACACAACAGACATGGTTCATTAGTCTTACAAGCTATTAGACAGTGAAGGTGAATAATTTCATTTTATTTCTTCTAAAAAAATATTAGGTATTCAAATCTCTAAGCCATCCACTCTGTTGCGAAAGTGTCTTGTTTCCCTCGTAGTTGGGTTTTTTCTTTTAGTGGGAAACCAAAATGGGAAATCACTCTCTTTCACCATTGACTATAAAAAGAAAATAATGTTAGAGTAGGTGCCCTAAAACCCAGTATATTTCGCATGTTAATTAATAAAAGTTTCTTTTCATGACAATTAATGAGTAACTAAAAGTTAAATATGTGTGAAATGGTACTTGTTGTTGACAAGTATTTGTCCTTAATTAGCAAAGTAGGAAACCCATGCTCATGGATTCACAGATCCTTGGGAGCAAGGAGATATGGGATTTTGGTTCTTTGCAGACCATAATTGTTCCTAGTTGGGGTTGAGGTTGGACACCTCCTTTTATATACAACTAGCATCTATCTTATCGACATGCACGTGATGTGGAGTGACTTATCTCAATCACTGGGGTAGTGGACCCTAAGCAAGATAGAATGAGTATGACAATGAGATTGCGTACTGAACGAGATAATATTAGAATAGCTTGTGGACAGGAGATAGTTGAGCTATTCTACCAAACAAGATCCTTTACATGTCCTTTGACCTGAGGAGTCATATTGGTCTATTGGCTAGTCTCTCATTCTTGGTCTATCTAACCGTGATTATCTTGGAGTCACTAGAGGGTAGTACTAGTGTTGGACAAACCTTCGAGGTCAATAGTGGTACCCGACATGAAATTCTCCACCTATTTCATAAGATAACATCTACTGTTTTGGTCAGAGCCGTAGGCCTAGAAAAATACCTGGCCAGGTGGATTTGATAAAATGTTTATCAAAAGAATTTCACAAAATAAGTTTTGAAATATTTTCAGCAAATGCATTTGCGGGCCAACACTGCTTGACTGAAATGTATATCGTGAGTGAGCACAGGGGGTAGTTGATGTCCACCCCCCGTAGGACTCAACTCAATAGATGTGGACTTGGAGAAAGGACTTGCACATTTGATGTGATTAGGGGTATGATTATTTGACGGTTATCTTCAAGGTTACGTCTCGATGGAGGTCACTGACTCAATCCGATTGTAGCATTGACAACGGAGCAATAATCACAATAGGGCCCACTTGTGGGTTTTGCAGGATCTACCTTTGAATCCATACTACGATGCCTCTCACTACTCGATTGACATATTATTATCTATTAGATAGAGGTCCCGCATTTATTTGGTTGCTTACACGAGCTAGTTTCGTGGCATTGGAACGTATTAAAAGGATATATACAATGTATATAGTGTATATGCACTATGGGATACATTGGGAATACCAAAATGGTTAAGTATAAACCATAAGGGTATTTTGGGAATTATAGAAAAATATGGATGGAGCCTTTTATCCCATTGTGAAATCCCAAAGGGCAACACACGAGAGGGGGTGAATTGGGTGTTTTAAAAAATTTCTACTAAAAAAGATAGGGCTTATGAAATTAACCTAGTTAGTTCTAACTCTTGTTCAAAATTATATACAAATAGAAAAGGAAAGAGATTACCAAACACCACAATAGAGAGGAGGAAGAGTAAGGAGACCACACAATCATTTTTATAGTGGTTCAGTCAAACCTTGACCTACTCCAGTACCCAAGTACTTGGTATTTCCTTGAAATTTTCTTCACTACGGTAAGACTCCTCAATGCCACCTCACAAAGCGTATACAAATTCACCACCTCAACAAGGGGACACACCCTTGGACACACTTCGCCTCGGAGGACGTTCTTCTTCGTTGTACCACTGCCTTGAAGAAAGAAACTCCTCTTTGCAACTCCAAATACAAATAAGGAAATAAGAAAAGGAATGAAAAGCTCTCAAGCCTCTTTAAGGCATATACAACTCTCAAGTTCACAATAAACTTCCAAGGATTGAAACTAAATGCTTAGGGGAGTACCTCTTGGCAAGGAATGAATGCAAGTTTAAATGCTCAAGAGATTTGAAGAAGAATCATTTTGATTTCAAGAAGAAAAGTTCTTATAGTTTGATAAATGTTCAAAATGTGTGAATGGAGAAGGTCTTTGATGGGGTATAAATAGCCCTAGTTCATTTGAGAAGAATCAAGGGCAAAACTATAATAAAACTGGGTGGTTGTACCTACCCACTAAAACCCCAACGTCTCTTTTGCGAGACCGGCGCGGTCGACTGAGCCACCGTGATCGCCCACCCATATCTGGCGCCTCTTTTTTTATTTTCAAAATTCAAACCGCCACGGTCGACCGGGGTCACCGCGGTCGCCCACCGAGGACAACCTGTTTCAAAATAATTTTGCTCGAAAAAGAGTTCCGCGGTCGATCGAAGGGATCGCGACCGCCCGCCAAAACCAACCTGGATGTTTTCTAGATTTTCAAAAAACAAATCCGCGGTCGACCGGTTTGGAACGGTCGACCAGCTCGATAAATTTCGAGATGCCCTGGAATTCCAGGTGACATCATGCGGTCGCCCGGCTTAGCCCAGTCGACCGGCCCTGCTTTAAAAATCTTGTTTTAAAATGTTTATGTGAGGGACTTTGGGTCATGGTCTTTGGGCTTTAAACATGTGTTTTCAAATACATTAATGCACTTAGAAAAATAGTTTTAAAGATGATTTGAAAACATCAAAACATGCAAACATTAAATGCCAAGAGGACTCCTATGCATTCTAAACATATGAACATTGAGTCTTCTTGATCTTCAATCTTCTTGGGTGCTTACATGAGCTTCTTCTTGTCTTGAGATAGTCTTTGAACATGTTCTTGCACTTGTGGTTCCTTTGATTCTTTGATATACCATACGGCTTGAAGGATAACCACTAAGACTTGACTTTCTCCAAGACTAGCCCTTGTTCTTCTTGCTCCAAGTGTTGATATGAATGAAACCTGTCTTAATCACAACACCAGAGCAACCATTAGCAAACTACCATCAATTTAGGTTTGTTGATCATCAAAACAAGAGTGGGATGTACCCTTGGGCTTACACATTGGATGGGAGGAAATATGTTTATTTAATTAAAAGAATTAAATAAATAATTGTAAGTTTAGCTTATAGACTGGTTTTACTAAAATAGTCATAACTTACTCATCTCTTGTCAAAAAATAATGTGTAAGTACTCGTTCCTAATTGTGGCTAGTTTCCATGTTTTGTGAGATTTCTCTAGAAGCTTTGGGTTGTGTATATGGAAATTGAGAAGTCTATAAATACAAGACAAATGAATAGAGTTTGCAAGAGCTCTTCCATAATTCGCTCCACCTCTGTATGTGAAACGCTCCACCTCTTAGCCTAGCACTTTTAAGTGTATAAAACGAGTTCTGATTCGTGCCCACATACCTTAATGCTGGGATTCTCGGCTAGTATATCAGACCATGAACTCGTGCTAAGAGGTAAATTTGGGCTGTCCTATTGCATACCCCAGCATATTCACAAAGCATTATACCATGCCCATTTAGGGTATGGAGCCAGACTAGGTTTGCCATAACCCATGTTGAGTGATGTGAGGATTTCAAATGATAGGGGCACACCTAAGCCTCTGGCCCATGTAGGGCATGTCCATTGAGTCTAAAAAGGTGTCCGCGGGTTACCAGTTCTCGCTAAGGATTTCACCACCATAATCTGAATGCGCACTCAGTCGTAGTATTTTGTGTTTTGCCTAGGTTTGGATCCTGCGATTCGGGAACAAGGTTCGCAAGGACACCCCACCCTCAGACCGCCCCACGCGGTCTTGTCACTCGTGGCGTGTCGTGTTATTTGTCTGTAGACACCCCATTTTAACCAGACCCGTGTTCGCGGTATTTGTGCGAAGCCTTACGCAATCAATGAGTTAGGACCCCAATTTCTACCCTAAGTTAGGTTAGGGTCTCACCAAGGCTCCCGCCAAATTTCATCAAAATCCAATCTGATTGGTCAAATAAGACGAGCCAGGAAAGAGGGGGTATCCATGCATAAGGGGAGTGATTTATCCTGCAGTGGGCCAACCTAATTTATAATAGGACAAGAATGGCGGGCGCGCCTTATCAAAATCCGCGCGCCTCATCAAGTGAGGGTGCGGATATCAACCTGTTTGTTTTAATATAAAAAAATCAAAAAAAGAAGAGGCACTGTTGATCTTTTGTAAAAGAAAAAAGAAGAAGAAGAAGAGCAGAGAGCGAGAGCGGAGAAGGATTTGGGGTTTTTTTTTTTATTTCTGCCGATCGCTTCTCCGATCGTTGGTCGGAGATCCAAACTCCGGTCATCTTCCATCTAAATTCCGACCGGTTCACCATTTCCGGTAGGCTTGATCTTTGTTCAGACCTTATCTCCTTCTTCTCTTAGTGCTTAAGCATCGGATCTAAGATTTTTAAAACCGAAGATCTCCAAATCTTTTCATCTCTTCATCTTTCCTTATTAGAAATCCTATCTCTATTTCTTAGATCTGTTACAAATTATTTGAAAAATCTCTTAGATCTAAGGTATTGGAGGAATTTCTGAAGTTTATAGAGAAGAGTGAGAGAGATCTGAGATCTCAGATCTTAAAAAAAATATTTATAAAAGAGCAGAGAGAGAGTAGATCTGAACTAGAAACCCTCGTCTGAAACTCTAACTCTCAGTTTTTCTTATCCTCCGATCGATCTTGCCTGAGATCCGATTTAGTTCCGATTTTTCCTCCTCCAATCTTCAGATCCAGCTACCTCTGTTGCCGCGGCTAGGATCCGACCTCCTCTTTCTCCAAGTGTCGTTTCAAAGTTTCCTCTCCGGCAAACCTCACTGTAAATTGGAGCTTAGATAACGGAGGGAGTGCGAGAAAGCTAGCTATCTTCTTCCTCGGTAAGATTATCTTGAATTTGGAGAAATCATATTAAATTTGGTAAGATTCTTATCATCATTTTGCATGATTTTTAGGATCCATTTGATCTCCTGCTTTAAAAATTTCTCTTATGATTGTTTAATGGTTGATCTAGCTTGATTTTGCTTTCCCTGATAAAAATTATTAAATCAAGTTTTGATAATCATTCCCTCTATATTCGAAATGTTAATCTTATTCTTTAAAAGCCTACTTACTCATTGGAATGATGGATCTGTGGTTCTGTTTATAAGGATTTTTTTATCACAGAGTCATGACATGAAGATCAACTGTGTACATGATCTCTTTAATTTTGAATGTGTTGCTGTCTGAACTAGAATATTTACATGACAGTGAGGTTATCAGTGGTGCATGTCTTTCTTTTGTTGCCATATTACCTAAACAATTACTCTTAATTGTTGATCTACTCTGTGTATGAGAATATATACCTGTGTAGAAGGGTGTGCGCATGTGCAGAGGTATGTGTTTCAAAGTCTAAAAAGTGTGCGTATGCGTATCCATTTTCTGTGTGTGTCTGTACATGTTTATGAATGTATCAATGTCTATGAGAATAAGTATATGTGCATAGGTGGCTGTACATGTGTACATGTATGTATATATGTATAGAGTTGTGTTCATTGCATGTGTAAGACTTGTATAAATGTGTCTAGATATACAGGGGTGCATTTAAAGTTTATGTTTTAGATCCCTGTTATCATAACACCATCCATGTTTTCATCCTAATTTCTGGCACAATTTAGCCTAGGTTACAAATTCTTGCGGGCACAGTACAAGTCCATGATTTGATCTCAGTTTTATACAAGATTTAACCCATGTTTTAATCCCTATTTATTTCAGCTTCTGTTTGAATCAATCTTTGTCTCAGCTCCTGTTTGAGTCAGCTTTTGTTCTAACCAAATGCTCTGATTATGATAACATTGAAAGGCGAGATAGTAAGTTTGTGTAATTACCAGAGGATAGGTGCATTAATGCCATCTCTTCATATTCTCATGTGTATATGATTAGATTTTGAGCTATGTTCACTTTCACACAGACTAAATGGGCACAAGGTTTAGTTTTGAGCTGTGTTTATGTTCCTTCATAAATAAAGACTAATTTTGAATTGTGTAGGTTGCTATAGCCAAAATAAAGTGATTTTGAGTCATGAGTAAATTATCAGGGGTATAATTTTTATCTTATGGTTGTTGTGAAAGTTGAATTATAAGAAGTTGTCCAGATTATCATGTACGCTATTTTAAATCCTACTGTCTTGCACACTTATTACAGCTCTATTTGATCTTGGAACGATGAAAAGCGCTTCTATGCATGTTTTCTTATTGATTGCACAACACAAGGTGGAGGGTTTCATACTATAAAACTGTTTTCTCATCTTTTCTCATGATAAAATCACTTTTGGTGTGTGAAACCTTTTGAGAGCCCACTTCTAGTGGTGCTGAGTTGGGGGGAGGTTTTGTATTTAGTTGATCATTTTGAATTTTCAGCTTATTATAACTGTTGACAAGAGAGATTTACCTCCCCTGTTTTAGACAAGAACTACTTTTAGTTCTAATAGGATATTCTTAAAATGTTCCAGATGTTAGTGTGCATGTTTGTGATGACCTCAATGAGGAGTTCCTCTAGCTTTAAGCTTTGATTTAGTATTACCATTTGCATGGCTGAACCTGCCATTTACCCAAAAGTTTCATTTGCTTTGAGAATTAAGCATATTCACATCATTTATAATAGTGTGGATATGATCGCAACTTAGGTAAACTATCTCATCGCAGGTTGTGTGTTCTATAGTTGTATTTTGGTTGGGTTAAATGATATGTAGTTACTAGTCATTAAGTATAGAATGAATATGCTCTGATATTCCGTGTACTTGATGAGGCTGATGAAATGCTGAGGATAGGTTTCGTTGAAGATGTTGAGCTTATTCTTGAAAAGATTAAGAATATAAGCAAAGTTCAGACGCTTCTCTTTAGTACTACCTTACCTCCGTGGGTGAAGCAGATTGCTTATAAGTTTCTTAATTCTCAGAAGAAAACCATTGATCTTGTTGGTAATGAGAAAATGAAAACTAGTACCAGTATTAGACATATTGCCCTTCCCTGCTTTCATTCAGTGAGAACCAAGCTTATCCCGGATATTATTCGTTGTTATAGCAGTGGAGGCCATGCCATTATTTTTGTCGAGGCAAAGAATGCTGCCTTTGGGCTTGTTCCCTGGAGCCCGAGCATTGCTTGGAGGCATACAGCAGTCTCAGCGTGAATCTGCCCCTGCTGGATTCATATCTGGCAAGTTTCAGGTTCTGGTGGCCACAAATGTGGCAGCGAGTGGGTTGGACATCGATCATGTCCAATTAATTATTCAGTGTGAGCTACCCCGAGATGTGGAAGCCTACATCCATCGGTCAAGACGCGCAGGGAGAGCTGGCAATACTGGAGTTGCTGTGCTACTCTATAAAAAAATGATGACAGGTTTAGAGGTCAGATCTGTGGGTATCAGATCCATGTCAGCCTCAGCATGTTCAGTTGAAATTCTTACCGCTGTAAATGACAGATATAGAGACATCGCTGTTGGCATAAGGGAGCCTATGGATATAGGAGCCTTTGTTTCTTCACTAAGAGTGTCAATATCCAAATGGAGGCAGCAGGGAAAGAAAGGTGTTTGGATCAAATTGCCCATTGAACATACAAACCTTGTTCAAGCTGCAGTTCAGGAAGGGTTTTAGTAACCATCATGCAGAGCCAAATTACTTGATGCTTGTTTATTGGATTCCTGAGATTGTTCATTCTCTCCCTGTAAATGCTACGCACACAGTGAGTGTTGGTGGTTTTGTGATGAATGATAGAAGAGAGGTGCTTGTAGTACAGGAAAAGTTTGGCATTCTCCAGGGCACTGGTATGTGGAAGTTTCCTACTAGAGTTGTTAACCAAGGTGAAGATATTTTGCTGGCGCAATAAGGAAAGTCAAAGAAGAGACAGGAATCGACACAGAGTTTGTGGAAGTACTTGCGTTCAAGCAAAGCCACAAGTCTTTATTTGGGAAGTAAGATTTATTCTTTATATGCACGCTGCACCCTCTCTCCTTTGACATTGAGAAACAAGATTTAGAAATAGAGGCAGCCCAGCGGATGCCGATTAAGGATTTTGCATCCCAGTCTTTTCTCCACAAGCGCAAGGCTCTCAGGTTCATAGTTGATATTTGCGTTGAGAAGAGTGGAAAGGGCGATGAAGGTGTTAGCCCAAGCCCATCATTGGAGGGACTTACCTGGTTGTGGTAATGCCCTCTTCTCTCTTCTTCTCCTCTCGGGAGCCTTTAAATCTTAGGTGACCCTTTCTCTGGAAAGGGCAATGTTGGCGATAGTCGGAGCCTCCCCTTTAGAGAGACAATTTGGGTCTCTATAGAGCTAGCCCAGCCTCGTGGGACTTGCTTAGTCCAAATAGTGTTCCCCTCGCTATTTAGTAAGCTTTCCAAGTCTTTTAGACACCCTTAGATAGATCTTTTCCCTCATTTAGAAGACCCTAGTGGTCTCATTAGTGTTTTCCTTTTTAGAGACATTGGTTGTCTTGCTAGGCAGCTCCCCTCTGGTAGCAAGCCTCGTTGTTTAGAGTGGCTCCTTTTGGAGAGTCTTTGACTCATTCCTCCTTTGAGTTGTAGTATTAGAGAGCCTTTGGCTCATTCATTTTCGTTAGTGGTTTTTTTTTTTTTTTTTAGAGAGTCGTTGACTCACTTGTCTTTTAGATAGTGTTATTAGAAAGTCTTTGGCTCAGTTGTTTTAGTTGGTATTATTAGAGAGTCTTTGACTCATTCGTCTTTTAGTTGGTATTATTAGAGAGTCTTTGACTCATTCGTCTTTGACGCTTTCGTCTCTTTAGCGATATTATCGGAGAGTCTTCGATTCCTTCATCTTTTCTTGGTATTATTCGAGAGCCTCTGTCTCAGTTGTATTCCCTCTTTAGTGTTATTAGTTAGGAGTTTCTCCTTTAGAGTTGTCATTGAATACTTTGATTAGAGACTAACTCAGTCTTATTAGAGCTTTGCTTGTTTGAGATCTTAGATTCGTTTTCTCTGTTCTTGGAGCACTTCTTTATGTGTTGTGGTTCGTCTCTTTGAGACGCTTGTTGTTTGTTCGGGGTTTCCCCTTTTGATTTAGGGCTTTGCCCTAGTTTGTGGTTATGCTTGCGTGTCCCCTTGAAGGATGAAAACATTTAAGAATCAAAAAGCATTGGAATATTTTAAAATCCAAAAAACATCAGAAATTCGAAACTCAAAAACATTTGAAAACGTTAAAAATCTCAAAAACATTTGAAAACGTTAAAAATGTCAAAAACATTGAAAACTTTAAAAATGTCAAAAACATTTGAAAAACTTTAAAAACCTTAAATCTTTTGGATTGTTAGGTAGTATTAAGAGAGTTCGTTTCGAACTACGTTGGCTTGATCCTCCCTCACGAGGTACGTAGTGCAGCTTGGGATTTACATCCCAAGTCCAGCCAAACTTTTTGTAAATAATATTTTAAACTTTCTTCAAAAACCTTTAAAACCTTATTTTTCAAAAGATCTCCCTCTAGAGTTAGGATTTTCTCCTAGATAGAGAGTTTTAGAGTTAGGTGTTTCTTTTGATAGGTTGTTTGTTTGTTGTGTGCTTGTTTTAGAGTTAGGGGTCTGTCCTAGAGTTATAGGAGCGCCTCCGTCCGGTCAGTCGGCGATCCACATCGCCGACTGATGACTAGAGTAGGATGCGTTAGTCCACCCTTTGTTTTCCTTAGGAAACACAGCCTAGTTACACATAGGTTGTAGGAACCACCTGCATTAGCTTAGGGCTAATCTGCATTTAGTTAGGGCATATAGGGTGTCCTAAAATCCATAATTCACTGGAATTTAAATAATCGTACAAGAAACTTTAATAACTGGTCCGGTCTTTTAGATCTAGTCTAAGATAGAGGTATAGGTGTCTTAGGCATCCTAGTTTAGAATAGGCGCGAAGAACTACGTTGCCTTGATTCTCGTGGAGGCGGGGATACGTAGGCTTCTTTGGATGAATACCAGACCATCCTATGACTCGGGCTAATAATTTAGAGTCTTAGGATTTGTTGTGTAGTCATCGTATGTTTTGATGTGTTTTCTTACTTTCTTGTACTGATCCTATACCTTTAGCTATAGCTTGCATGTTTGCACATCAGAATTTAGACACCCATTAGGCATGTCACTCATAACCTAGCTATGCTTAGGTGACACATCTTTCATTTTATTTTATGTGTGCTTATTATTTTATCCTCAGGAAATGCATGCTTAGGTAGACGACTCCCGAGGATTGTTCCCATTTCACATGATTTTTACCCAAACTTCTTTGGAGTTAATAATAAATGGCATAAGAGACCAAGTGCTTGCACTCGGACGAATTGGGGGTGCTCTCAGACCTTCTCCTTTCGTAACCAGGCGCGAACCCATATATATTTCTGGTTATCCATTGCACAGAGGATTTGATTTTAGGGTTCCATGGCATATCCATGGATGGCGACTCTGAGTTTATTTTAGGTATGTCTCGGTTTCAAACCTCGGTTCCGGATCAAGACATATCTCTTTCTTTTTATATCGTCACTCGTGCTATGCTATGGGGGTGGCATCCGTTTTGAGAGTTCCTTGGCAGAGCTCTCATTCACGTTGTGGAGATCCAGAGGGTGTTAGGGACCCGTTCCCTCACTCGTCCTTGGATCGGGGTCCACATTGTCGCTCTTGGTTTGCGAGAGTCACGGGTGTGTGTGAATGAAGTATGGACTCGAGTACGGTTCTCTGTCAACCCGTTTGGGCAGATAAGCGAATTGTAATGGTTTCCCCTATTCGTAATGACGAGTGGAAATGTGCTTGCCCCTCCTGTGAACTTGGGATAAGAAACTGAATTCTATAGGATATCAAATTTCAGAGTCACTACCTAGGTTAGGGCCTAGGACCCATAATTAACTCCGTTTCAAGCATGGTCTTGACAGAAATCTGAGTAAGGGATATTGTTACATTTAGGGAAGGTGTCAGGCACCCCTCATGCCGGGGTAAACCCGGTCTCTTAACTTGACTTGGCATATATAGGAAAACTTTAGCAAAGTTGGTTTTAAAACACTTGTTATGATAGGGCTTATTCTCAGGTTAGGGTTTTGAATAGAAAATGAAAAGAGAGTGAAGAGAAGGGAAAATGGTTTTTTGCTGCAAACGGGAAGAGGATTTATATTACATGACCCAGGACTATTGGATCCTCGGATCCTATAACTAACGTAGCCCGAAAGCAATAAAGAAAGCAGTAATACCTAAAAACTGAGAGCCTCATTATATGATTCGAGACTACCGGCCCTCCAAACGTTATAGCTATCCTCAATCTAGATATTACAGAATATAAATAACGAAAAGTAAATGATAGAAATTAAATTACAAAAAGTAAACAAAAAAATTAAATGACAGGAAGTAAAGAAATGGATTCAGTTCTCTCCGTTTGTCCAACACCGTAGGAGTATAGACTCACTTTTGTACCTCTCCTGACCTATAGTGGGGCTTGAGAAAGAGTGTTGGGATAAGGAGAGAGAGAAAAAAACCTATTTGTGAAGGAGAGGATTTAGGCTATAGGACTTGGGGGAAAAAGGTTCCCAAATCCTATAGCAACCTGTTTCTGGTTTTTTAATTGAAAGGCAGAAAGTTGTAAATCATCTAAAAATTGAGAGCTTCACTATATGATTCGGGACCGTCGGCCCTCCAAACCTTATTGCTATCCTCAATCTAAATGGAATGTAAATGAAATAAAGCTGAAAAACATCTAAAAATTGAAACCTTCACTATATGATTCGGGACCACCGGCCCTTCAAACCTTATAGCTATCCTCAATCTAGATGAGTTGGAATGTAAAAGAAAAAGGTTTCGTTCTTTATACTTTTTCATCGCCGTAGGAGTGCATGGCCTACTTATCTAGCTCTCACGACCTATGGTGGGCCTGACATGGAATGGCTGGACCAGCAGAGATAAAAGAACTACTTTTATGAAAAAGGTGAGGATTTAGGCTGTAGGGTTTGGGGCTAGAAGGATCCCTAAACCATGTAGCTACCCGCTACTGGTATTGTAATTGAAAGTACGAGAAGCTTGTAAAAGCACCTAGTCTAGGGTTGGTGTCTCTTTGATTCCTTAGAAATTCGGCAGAGTACCGGCGTCCAAGTTATTTTTGAAAGAGATTTCTACAAAAACTGGATAGTCAAGGGTTTGACCATTCCCGATTTCAGCAGAACCTCAACTAGTTTCTATAGGTTCTCTCTGTAGTTTCTCTCTCTATTTCTCTAGGGTTTCCACCAAAAACTAGGGAAACTAATTAAAAAGGGGTAAAGGGGGATGAAAGAGGGAAAAAGAAGGTGAATAGCCTAAAAGGGAGGAAGGAGGGAGAGAAAAGTTGAAAATGAAGGATGGGGTGGTTCCCTATTTATAGGGGTGAGCCCCAAAATCGGAGGGCATACCCAAAATCGTGTCCTGCAATTTTGGGGGACTCCCTACGATTTCAAAATCGCAGGGGTGGGTCTAGGGCCCCCTCAAAGTGGATTTTGGGTCCCGGTTTTGGGTTTTGGGTCTTCGGTTCAGGGTTCAGGGTTCCTGGGAGTGGGTTTTGGGTTCTGGAAGTGGTTATGGGTTACCGATTGTGGTTCCCTATTCCCGATTTGTGGTTTTTGGTTTCCAAAAGGTGGTTTCTTGTAGCCGAAAGTCGTTTTTGGTTGAGTTTCTCTGAGTTTAGGGGTCTGATCTTTGGGATCTGGGGTTGCCGTAAGAGGTAGGGTGTCGTGTGCTAACGGGCTAAGAGGTCGGATCTCAAGGATCTCACTTTGACCAACTCAGGACTCGGTCGAAAGGTTTTGGTGACTTCGGGTGGTTTTGAATGCAGAATTAGTTGCCGGGGTTACTAGTTTTTTAGTAGTTGTGTAAACCTAGAGAGATATCGATAGAAATGTTGAGAGAGAGACCAAAGAAGCTACGTGACTCGTCATAGGGATCGTCATTGCGACAACCTATCATTAGTCCGGTCTTGACAAAATGGGGTGTCATCACTAGGGTACATGATTGAGACCCATATTTTCAAATCTAATCTCTGTGGTAAACAATCATGGACCCTAGGGGAGGGTGTAGGCCTTATAGTCAGTTCCTTCATTCCGAAGTCCCACACCCTAACTTGGGCACTTTTTTACCACCTTTCTTTACTGAAATTCGATTTCGAGTCCCGACTTTGGGATCATTTTTCACCAGATTTCTTAGTTTTTAAGTTCAGATCGATTCCCTGGTCGTTGATTCTTACTACCCCATCTCTTCCTAAAAATACCTTTAATCTTTAAAAGAAAAAGAAAGGAAAAAATAAAAAGATTTTTCATAGACCTCCTAGTGTTTTATCACCCCTGACTCCTTATCTTCTGTATAGGGCAGCACATGGCTTCGAGGGGACTACCTGAGTGGAACCAGTGTTCCCATTGTCTTGAGAATTACGAGTTCCTCGGATGGTAATCCTAATGAGAAGTTCTTCCCTTTACTTGCCCCCATCCAAATAGACTGGAATCTTCTCCGAGCAGCAGCTAAATTCTGGGACCCCTGTTATCATGTCTTCCATTTCGCCATCGAAGAAATTTGTCCCACTTTCAAAGGATACCGTACTTTATTGAAACTCCCTCTTGACGGACCCGTGATCAAACCAACGATCAAAGGCGGGTACCGCACCATGTTCCAGCAGTTGATCGGCATGCCCTATTACAATCTCATAACCTTCGTAACTGACCGGGGCATCCTTACTGATCAGCTTATCCGAGCCTTCGCTCCTGATGATGACCTTGAGGCTCTCACCTATCAGTCATGTCAGCGTAGGGTATTGGTTTTCTGTGTATACGCCAGATACCTTATATGTCAGAGTTCCAACGTTGCTTCACCAGCCATTCTCATTATAGTGGAGTAGCTCCCTCAGAGAGCCAATCCTGTTCCAACCATCATTGCAGAAACTCTGAATGGACTGGACGAGGCCTTCAAGTCTCCTCGGCGTCCATTTGCCGGTAGCTTCCGCTATCCAAATTGGATGTCTCCATCTACAATTTCGACTCTTGGGGATGCCTCAATCATTGTGACAGTGAAGCTGGATGGACCGCTTTGCTAGGAACCCACACTCTAGATGACATACCTTAGAAGATGCGCGGGTTCCATAGGGCCACCTTGGCGACTCGAGGATCTCATTATATCTGATTGCTTGGTCTGGAAAACACGTCCTTCTATATCCCTGATCGTGTTGTTTGTAAGTACAACGCCAGGCAAAAAACTTGTGATGTCCTTACCCAGTTTCATCCTCCAGAGGAGTAAAAATATCCGAAGTTGTCGCATCTGCCTGGAAGAACAGAAACAGCATCATTCTCCTTGACATTGCTTCTGCTCATGGAGATGAAGTAGACCCAGACTACTACCCATGGCTCCAGAAGGAGGTCATCTCCGAGGACCTGGCCCTTAAATCTTGAGTCCGCTGCTACAAGAGATATCTGGGGGTCGCTTTGTTTTTTTTGTCTTTTTGTGTTTTTTAACCTGATACAGGCTTTGTAAAAAGAGAAAATAAGAAGAAAAATGTAAATTGAATCAAAAGTCTTTCTTCAAATCCTTGTGTCATTTTTTCTCATATGGATTTTGCCATAATCTTTCATTGCATAAATCTGATTCAAACAACTGCTCAAGCTAGTGAATTTGCTTCCATTTTTCAAGAAGAAAAGGACGCTTTACCATAGCGCCCAGAAAATAAAATAACCTGGTCACGAACATTTCCTTGCTCAGTCAGAGCTTCAAAATCATCTATTTTCAACACCTTGGACAGTTGGAAGAAGCCATCGAAGAATCCTCAGTTGTTCAGGAGTTGCGTCAGATAATAGATGATATGTCTTGCAAGTTCAAAGTGATGACCGAAGAAAATGTTCAGTTAATGGACCGGCTCTAGCATATCTTGAGATCTGGAACCTCTTGGGAACCCAAGCCACCCAGTGTTCAGGAGGTTCGACCAGCAGTTCAACCAATGGAATCACCGAGAGATCCATTTTAGGAAGAGTAGTGTTCATACGAGAGTCAACTGCAACCCTTCGCAGAGATGCAGAATTCGTGGGAAGAAAATTTTGCAAAAGTGACCCAGGATATCAAAGGAATCAGAAACCAGGAGACAACAGGACTGACCATGCGAGATGTGTCCTTATTACCACATCTGCAATTGTCGGCAGACTTCAAGTGGCTCGATATTGACAAGTTCGATGGAACTGGCTGTCATCCGATGCATCTCAAGATGTATGATGGCATGCTCCGAACCTAGGGGCTATCTCCGAAATAGTTGGCCTTGGTTTCTCTAGAATTCTCTAAAGGGAATAGCAAGGGAATGGGTCTTGAGTCTGACTGATTTACCGACTGTGGGTTGGAATGGCATTATGGATCAGTTTGTTAAGCAATTCTTGTATGATGATGGTACAGAGACCACCCGGCGAGATCTTGAAACCACAAAGCAGGAACCAAAGGAATCGTCCTCAGAATTTGTGAAGCGATGGCATCAGAAGACAATCCAGATGCTCAAGCGACCGTATGAAGAAGGGCAGATTCAAATGATGCAACAGAATTTGACTCCCCCCTTCCAACTTCACATGACCAACTAAAGTTACACCAGCTTCAAGCACCTCATCGATACCGGAAATATGGTAGAAAATTCCGTGGCTCATGGATGGATCGCCAGAACTATGGCAGATTTGAAGAACTCTGTCCCCATAAAGCCAGCAACATCAAAAGAAGTAAGTGTTATGAAGGCCACCCCAGAACCCCCTAACCTGTCGGTGGTCTGGCAACAAGACAGGAACCCTCCCAAACCAGGACCTAGGGAAAGAATATACAGAGAGTTCACTACTTTGCTTGCTAGCCTTCCTTCAATCATGAGAATCCTTTTGAAAAGGAAAAAACTTATTTTACACACACCCCGCTCACCTCCGAATCCACTTCCTCCTAACTTCAATGAGAACGAATTCTGCGAATTCCACCAAGGGAATGGCCATTCGATGGATAGGTGTTTTGCTTTGAAGCATGCTATCCAGGATCTCATTGAGAAAAAAGACTTTGTCCTTCCAAAGCCAAATATAACTTCCAACCCTCTCTCGAACCATAACCCTTCATTCTCAATAATGCCATCTTTACTGAACCTCCATCTACAGACTTTTCATCCCTCATCTACGTCATTGAACCCTTTGTCTGGGGTGTCGATGATGAAGAATCTGAATCTGACCCATATGTGTTTCACTTTATAGCTGGTTATTTAGAGGTGCATGGTGATTTGAAAAGCCTGTAAAATTGAGTTCTACGTAGTTAAACATTGATAGTTTGATGGAAAGGGCAGTTTCTCCCTATTGCATGTGAGGGTTAATTGCATCCTTGTTCAACAAGGCCTAGCTAAAGTATTGAAGGAAAAGATGGAGAAGGTATTGACAGATGGGGAAGGTATCGAAGGAATTGAAAGATGACGAGTGGGAAGATATTATGTCAAAGGTAGTCTTCATTATCCAATGGATAATATTATATTTAACGTTATCGAAGAAGAATCAACATCTAAATTATGGGAGGAGTTGGAGAAACTTTACATGTGAAAATGCAATCTTAGACCCAAGTGACAACCCAAGAGGGGGTGAGTTGGGTTTCTAAAAACCAAATACCCTTTTTGAAAACCTAACCAATTTTAAGCTTAATTACAAGTTAGAAGATCAATTAAGCAATTGATGCAAATAAAGATAAATTCAAAGTGAAATACAAATTAAAGAGCAAAGCAAATAAATTGTGCACTCGGGATTTATAGTGGTTCGGTCCTTTAAACTCAAAGGCCTACTTCAGTCCCACCAACAAAATAGTTGATGGCTTTCACTATTCGATCTTCTTAAGAACAGTGAAGATCTTACTGATACAATCCGATCACTTTAACCTTGGTAATGATCCTCACCACGGAGAAGGCTTCATGTCCCCGAGCACTCGCCAATTACATGTCATGATCAAAGAAAGAAAGAACCAAAAATCCCTTTGCAAGGGTACAATCAAAGTAAAGAAGATTTAAAAATGAATCCTAGCTCCAATACTTATCTTAGATCTCAAGGAGGCACAAATAGGTTTTTTTCACTGTAAATATATTCCAAGGTAGCTTAGGAGTGTTAGAGTTGAGATCTAAGGGTTGTGGAACCCTTAAATAGGCCAATCATCACAAAATTGGCCGTTATAGCTCTCCAATAGTACACTATGTCAACTCCTTAGCGGACTATCCAGTTGGGTACTATAAAAAACCAAAAATATGCTGCTCAGTTGACTATCCATTCCTCGGTCGACTATCCATGCCTTGGTCGACTTCAAGTCGACTATCCATGGGTCGGTTGACTATCCAGTGTATTTTCTAGATTTTGCCCATTTTGCATAGTTTGGTTGTAAAATCCATATCAACATCGTTTCTTATCGGATTTCGACGTTCTTGTGCTCTACGGATATGAGAAAATGGAGTAATATCTGTTAAAAATATTAAAATAATTATTAAAATATAATATGGCTATTATCCTTAAGGGAATGTCCAATGGTCAACTAAGTAAGTGCCAATTTGGTTCTTTTTCATTTCAAAGCTTTCTTTGGCATTTAGGATTTATTACTATTAATTTTCCATTGTAATATAATGTTATTTGGGACTTTATTTCCTATTCCTTTGTTCCTCTAATTAGACTTAACTTAGGACTGGATATATACAATCTAAAAGACTTGAGAAACTTGATCTTCAATAAGAGTTCTTTACTTCAAGTCCTTTGCATACTTGGATCATCTAAGGCTTCTTTGAACTTCTTTTGATACTCCAATTAATCACCAATTACCTTGATCCAAGCTCCCTTGATTTGATCACATGAACATATAAATCTATAGCTTAATGAACAAGCACATTAGTAACACAAAATCACTTGTGTTTGGAATCCTCAAAACAAGAATGCAAGATAGCCAAGGGTTGAACCATTGTGCTAACAACATGTTGAAAAGCTTGGCAACCGATTGCATTTGAAGTAACAGTTGTACGTACTGAAGATGCAAGAAGTTAGAAACCTTCTAGAACACATGAGTTTGTTCAACAGGCTTGTGGATTAGCTCCGCAAGGTTGAAGAAAAGATGAAAGAATAAAAAAGACTTTATTACTTCTTACGTCACTTTTTGATTAATACAACAATCTAGTGACTACATTATTATTTGATAAGGTTAACGTGAAGATGGGAGAAGTCACGATAGTGCTCTTATCAAGTGAGACTAGAAGGAATCCTAATCAAGATGTTGGTTAAGAGCAAGGGTTGATTGCTTATGGAGAGAATCAAAGAGGATGGTCACCTGGCATGGGTTCAAGAAAAGATAGGTGACCTAATAAAATTAGATTAGGCAACACAAGAGGGGGGGGGGGGGGTGTGAATTGTATTTTCTTAGAAATTTAGGGATTTTAGATCTTATTAATTTGAAATTAGGATTAGAACTATTCCTTGTTACCTTAGATTAACGATTATAATAAAAGGAAAGATCTTACCAAGCACAAGTGAAGAATGTAGAGAAGAAGAGACCACACAAGGAATTTTATAGTGGTTCAACCTCTGTTCCCACTAAGGTCTACGTCCACTTGCCAAGACCTCCTTGGCTTCTCCACTAAGTGATCCTCCTTTCTTATCGGGCTGGATCAAGGAACCCTCTTACAATGATTCACCTCTTTTATCGAGCCAAATCGAAGACCCTCGCTACAATGATTGAAGAAGAAGAAGAATGAACTCTCTTGGCCTCTTGAAGGCTTGATGTACAATGAATCTCACAAATCTCTCTCAAAAGAAACTACAAATGAGCCTAAAGAGATCCTCTTGTCAAATGATTGAATGCAAAGTAATGCTCTTAAATATGGTTGTTGGAAAACTTGTTGAAGCTTTGAATGTAAGGAGTAAATGTTTTCTCAACTTGACAAAAGGTGTAAATGCTTGGATTTAATACATATTTAGGGGTATTTTTAGCATAAAACATAGTGTAAAGAACGCATTTAAAAAACTAGCCGTTATGGCATCCAACAGTTACAAATGTTACCGTTAGCAGTTGACTGGTATAACAAGTAGGCTGGCCAATGCCCTCTGTCGGAGTATTTTAAAAAAACAAGTTCATGTCGCTCCAGTTGGCTGGTCTAGCCAGTCGGCTACCCCGGCAACATTTTTTCAACAGGTTATGAAAACCCTTTCAGGCCAGTCGACTGGTCTCGTTTTCACTTTCTGGGAATCCAGAAGGTGAAAACCATTTGGGGCCAGTCGGCTGGATTCTTCCAGTCGACTAGGATTCACGTGCTGGAAATCCAGCAGGTGAACTCCCCATTGGGCCAGTTGGCTGGAGGTGTCCAGTCGACTGCCCAGCCCTTAAGTTGAGTTTTTATTTAAGCTTTCAATTGAAACTTCAGGGTTTGATTCTTGGGCTTTGGTCTTTGTTTTTAAAACATGTTTATCTACCTATAAGGGTCATTTCCAATAAATGCTTTTAGGTCAAGGTTTATTTTAAAATCAAAATATGAATGCATGCAACCATGACTTGAGGAATCTACAATACACACTACAGGAAAAGTGACATTCACCGACGGTCATGGCCATCGGTGCATATACCAATGAATGTCGGTATAACTTACACCGACACTTTTAGTGAACGTCACTGACACTACCGTGCCTAAAGGTATTTACCGACGTTTATTGCAAAGTGTCGGTGATACCATTTATACCGGCGTTTATGAATGTCGTTAAAAATAAAAAACAAACGTTGGTGTTAAGGCTATCACCGATGTTTTAAGTAAACCATCGGTGTATGTAATATTACACCGACGGTCAAGACCGTCATTAAAAGATCCACATGGGCCTTTGGATACGTGTCTTTAGCGACGGTTAATGCAGCGACGTTTTGGACCATTGGTGAATACCTTATTCAACGACGTTTTGTGAGCGTCGGTAACTACACCGACGCTAAAGACCATCGGTGAATAGCAAATTTAGCGACATTTTCTGAGCGTCGGTGAATATACCGACGGTTAAGGACCATCGGTGAATATGCTCATTCAAGAACGTTTTGTGAATGTTGGTATAAACACTGACGCTAACATGACCGTTGCTGAAAATGTATGGCCGTAGTTTGATTGTGAGAATCACCGTCGGTCCTGACCGTCGGTAAATATGGATATATATATTTTTTTAAATTCCCTTTATCAAAATATTGGGATACAACCTGTAATATGGCATTCAAACAACCCCACACTACAATGGCATTGAATCTCACACTACAATGGGATACAATCTTATTATACAAACAACCTGTAATACATGTAATATGGGATACAATTTTAAAACCTGTAATACATGTAATACCTGTAATACAGAATCAAGCCTCATTTCCAATTTTACAATAGAAAAAAGTCTCAGTTCCCTAAGAAAGAGTGAAGCAATAGAAAAAGCAAAAAAAAAAAAAAAAAGGCACCATCTCCACTGCGTTCTCTTCCACTAACGAATTCAACCCCTATCTCGTTATTCCTATCGATCAAAAAAAGGCCATCCTCATGTTCATTGGCAGTGCCCACAATGTCTACGGGGCCTGAATTACTAAAGGTTGACCTGTTCAATGGGCTTTGTTAGATTTAAAGAATCATAACGCTGACAACGGAAAGGTAAAATGAACATACACAAAATTAGAAAGATGTACAGAATCAATGAATGATTTATTGGTAACTTTGAAATATATCAATTGCATTTCAAAGTATAATGCAGAGAAAGGGGTAAGATGCAATCAATAAAAAAAATTACAAATGATCCTAATAATAACACCTTCTTATATTATAAAGTTCTTATTACCCTCTATAGTGGAGATGGACAGAGAAATCCAATGGCTTTGGGTGACTTTTAGCTTAATTGAAATTGGTTAATTTAGAGGAATATTATCAGTCATTGAAGGTCCCTCTAATTAAAAAATTGAATAGGATTGGTTCAAGTTATCTTTTTAGCATGCTAGAAAGTTGGGAAATTTTATAAATGGGATTTGCTAGTGTCCATCGCAGAAGGCATTTCACGGATGACCTGTTGCATCTGAGAGCAGCCACCTAATGAATAGAGACAAAATCTGCTAAAAAGTAAGCCTGCGTGGCTGCTCTCAGATGCAACAGGCCATCCATGAAATGCCTTCTGCAATAGACGCTACAAATCCCTTAATAAATACTTTCCTTTCCAAACTTTTCCAGAAAATTCCTGCAATCCAAACAGGGCCAAAGTAATCAAAAAATAATACAAAACAAGCCCATTTACTTTGGGATAAAAGTATAATGTGAAATGGTCAGAACTCATGAGTATAGATCATGCACATTCATTGGTTTTGTCTCTCGGCCACAAACCATTTATCATCAAGATCCAATTAACAAGAAAATGGAAGAGAACCAAACTGGACCAAATCTCCGAACCAGAGAACCAATTAACAAGGAAATGGAAGTAAAAGAAGTAAAAGGATTGGGAATTCTAGACAGGAGCTACAGTAATTAATTATCACAACATCCATCCATATAAAAAGAATACCTCGAGCGAGATTTTCCTACAATTTAATGCCTGTGGTTTCTTTTTTGTACAGAAAGCTATGAAATCAGATTTTTTTTTTGAACTGGAGCTACAAGAAACAAATATACAAGGAATTTCTAAGAGTCACATTTGCCATTGAGTTGCCCATACCTTATTAGCAGACACAAAAAAGGATTTAGTGTTACTTTTCTTAGAGTACAAACATCTGATAATAGCCTTGAATAAGAGGTATTTGTTTTCTTTCATTATACATTTCTCACTTGTGAGTAAACCCAAGAGAACTATGTAAAATATATACAGCAGAATTTTCTTATAGATAGCAAATTAGCAAGGATAAAACTAAAAAAAATCAGGTTTTTTGCTGAAACCGTATCCATCTCTAATTCTCCATCAGTCGCCAATGAGGAAAAAACCCAAAAAGGCTTGGTTTGGGACTTGCAATCGGTTCTCAAAGTTCGAAAGGCTTGGTTTGGTACTCCAAATCTGTTCTCAAAATCCAAAAGGGAAAAGGCCTTCTACTTCTAATAGGTTTTAAAAATCCAAAATAAATAGAGATGAGAGAGAGAGAGAGAGAGAGAGAGAGAGAGAGAGAGAGAGAGAGAGATTGAGAGAGAGCATACACAGAATGAATGAAAACCATCCACTGGAAAACAACATGAAAGGAAATAATGGGGGATCGAGATTGAGAGACTGAAGGAGGGAGAGATGGAGAGATATGACAAAATAGTAAGATATTCAAATCGTGAAGAACGATTTTTTTGGAAACAAAACCCTAAAAGATAGAGCGTTGTTATCTTGGAAACTCAGGATTCTGCTTTGGAATGAAAAGGGCAATGTAATTAAAAGAAATACATTTGTCCCTTCACTAAAATTGAGAAATTGAAAGAGGGCAAAGGGTATTATTGGAAATATGGCGCCTATATTAAAAAGGGATGTTGCAAATCATTGGGGGGGGGGGGGGAGGGGGGGGGGGGGAGGGCATGGGCGTGCCTCCTTCACGCTATACGTGGTTCCGCCCCTGCATGTATCAACATATAGTTGTGTTGAAATCATTTCCCTACATCAAACCACAAGTTCTTCCTACAGATTCTTCCTATTTAACACTATAAGTTACCGGAATATTATGAACATATGTTCTATTTAGATTGTATCAATTAAATAAGCCATTATTTTGCAAGATAAAATAAATTATATATTTCTATCAATAGAGAAGATTAGACCAACAGATGGTACCTAGATTCTCCAACGTAGAAGCCATTCATTGGATTGGAGCCCTCCGGATATCCTTAATTAGGTGGTGGGGGATAATTGTATCCCTGATCCAAATTCCTCATATTCCCAATGACATGAGATTCGTCAATCTATTCAACATACAAAGCACATTAGGTCAATATTAAAACTATAGAAATGACATAGCACTTGACTCCACACGAGATTCATCTATCTATTCAACATAAAAGCATGTGTATGGAGATTTACATCATTCATTCGATTGAAGCCCTCCTGATCTCCTTGATTAGGTGGTGGGGGATAAATGCACCGCTGATCCAAACTCCTCATATTCATGGGATGAGCTTCATCAAACTATTCAACATAGAAAGCATATTAATTAGATCAATATTAAAACTAGAGAAATCATATAGCACTTGACACCACACCGACCTTAATTCATGAATAATTCTTCAAAAATATAGGGAAAACCCCTCCTTACTGGGTTGATCATGGCTGGATTTTGGTTTTGAAACCCCCCAAAATGTGGCTGACTCGACGGCGAAAAACCCCGAAATTGTGGCAACTATATATTGTTGTTGCTCTAGATGCTGCTGGAGCTCTCTCTGGAGCTCTCTCTGCAATCTCCCATATCATCACTGGTCCACAAGCCTTTTCTTTAAATGTTTGGATTTAAAGGAAAGAGTACTCATGAGCGAATATCTTCATATGGATTCTTCCAACTTCCATGACTATTCCATCATGTCATGGTCTTTATCCTTAGTGGATGAGATGCTCCCTACGCATTACACCCTCATTTTTGTTCTTAAATAAGAATAAGAATTCTCTAGTGCTTCAAAGTAGTTCTAGGTTAAGCTTTGTTTAGGTTACTTATAATTGTAGCAATCAGTTGACATAAACCAAGTTTCCTTGATTCTCGTCATAGAATAACAAATGAAGGACTTGGGACAGTTTAATTTGTCCAAGATCTGACAAGAATTGTATAAGAAAAGGGAAACAACCCTTATACTAAAGACATCCCCTGTGATGTAAAATGCAAATTTTACACCATGACCATATTGTATAATTCAAGAAACCCACTAACTTAGATGCTTGCTACATATATCTATACTACACTTTTCCAAAGAGAGTGAATAGAGACCACAGACGTCATTCTAAATAATTTTCCTCCATCATCTCAGATCTATCTAGGCCTTACTAGTTCCAGACACACATGAATAAAAAAAAACAATTCACTCAATTAATTACCTTGAGTCACAAATAGGGTTCCAAATGAGATATGATTCTCTCATGAAATCACTTCATATGAAGAAATCAATTGATTCTTGTAAAAAAAAAATGGATGACTCTGATGATCAAGAAAGTAGGTATAGTAGTATGTGTACAGACGTTTTTATTCTATTCTACTACTTGTACAGATTTTAAGCACAAGTCCACCAAAGAAAATGAGCAATATTCCAATGCAATCAAATAACATATGAAAACCATTTTTAACTTGAACTGTAAGCATAGTAATTTGCATTGAAAAATAATCCTGCTAAGGTAAAACATATATAGCAAATATCATTTAGCAATTGTCATATCAGGCATAATTTTGTTTAAAGAAAATCACCAAATCAAATGAAGCGATCAGAATTCCTAACATATCATGAAACAATTTATTTGTTATTGTTAACTTACCAACTTCTCCAAAAGCTTAAGCTGTTGGAGAAAGGCAGTATATATCTTTTATACTTTTAACACTCCCCCGCACATGTGGCCCACTTGGCAAACACGTGGCACATGTGGTCCCACTTTGGGCCGACCATCGCATGTGGATTTTTGCTATCCGGGAGGTTTGAACTCAAGACCTTTGGCTTTGATACCATGTTAACTTACCAACTTCTCCAAAAGCTTAAGCTGTTGGAGAAAGGCGTTATTTATTGTGGACCCCGATCCGAGAGAGGGCGCGGGGGACGGGCCCCACACTAGCAGTCTCACTGGATCATCCACGTGAATGGAGAGCTCTACCAAGGAACTCTCGAAAGAAGTGTCCCTCACAGCATGAGTGGCGATACAAAGGGTGAGATACCTCTCGATTCGGAGACTAGCTCAGATTCGAGGCGTACCTTTAAACAAAGAAGAGTCGCCATCCAAGGAAGTGGGCCAAGGATCCCATACTATGCTCTGTTGCAACGGATAACCAGAGATATAAAAGAAGGTTCGTGCGTGGTTACGAATTTGGAAGGTCCGAATAGCACCTCGTCCGCCCAAGTGCAAGCACCTGGTCTCTTATGTCATTTATTATTAATTTTGAAGAGTTTTGAGCGAAAGTCATGTGAAATGGGAACTAATATCTCCGAGAATACGTCTATCTAATCATGCATGTTTCGGAGATGAATAATAAGCACATATAAAAGAAATGAAAGTAGTGTCGCCTAAGAATAGCTAGGTTATGAATGTCATACCTAATTGGTGTCTAAATTCTGGTGTGCAAACACATGCATGCTACAGCTAAAAGTATAGGATCTGTACATGAAAGTAAGAAAACACAGCAAAACATACAACACAAATCAACTCTATATATGACTGGACAAGATGAATCCTAAAACTCTAATGCGACTTGACTCGGACCAAGATGGCCGTCCATCCCAGCTGCTCTACGTATCCCGGCCTCGGGAAGAATCGGAGTCAACATAGTTCGATGACCTATTCTATACTACAATGCCTAACCATCTAGAACCGCTATCCTAGACTCGACTGATTTTTAAAGCTTTTTGTACGATTGCATTAAGTTCATGTGAATTGTAATTTTTAGGACTCTCTATATGACCTAACTAATGCAAGTTGATTAGCCTTAAGCTAATGCAGGTGGGCCCTACATCCTATGTGTATTTAGGCTGTGCAACCTAATGAAAAGCATGGGCTGACTATATGCTTCCTAGTCTAGCCATCGATTCGACTAAATGTCTAACCGATCGACTCGACGCCTCCTAACTCTAGGAACACTCACACGACAGGACACACCATATCAATACAAATCAGGACAGCCTCCTAACTCTAAAACACCCCAACTATCTAGGACAGACTCCTAACTCTAGGGGAAGATCTTTTTGAAAAAGTTTTGAAGAATTTTTATATTTTTTTGAAGGTTTCAAATGTTTATTTTGAAAAGTTTGGCTGGACCTGGGATAAAGATCCCAAGCTGCACTACGTACCCTGTGGAAAGGGATCAAGCCAACGTAGTTCGGAAAAGAAATTCCTAACTACTCTCCTAATGACTCAAGATTTTTGAGATTTTTGATTTTTCAGATGTTTTTGATGTTTTTGACACAAGAGGATAAAATCCTATCATCATAAGGGTAGGATGGACTCCTGATATCCCGCAAAGATTGGACAGCATCCTATGCTTTGCGGGGGGGAATGAACAGAATAACAACTCTGCAAGGGTTGGACAGCATCATATACCTTCCAAGAGTGGATAAAAAAATCATATGATTTGATGAGAGGTTGGAAAGAATCCTAACCCCTATGATGATAGGACAGACTCTTGAAAGAAAGACTCTCTAGCTAAGGACAGACTCCTATGCTAACGACTCTAAGAAGGGCTCTAATGAGACATGACATGTCTCCTAAGACAAAAAGATAACTAGGGCTAATGAGACAAAGCCTGTCTCCAAAGGGTTTGAACTTTTTGTATGAGACATAGCCTGTCTTCCTAAATGGGTATGACTATCTGTATGAGACATAGCTTGTCTCCTATAAGGGTGGGCTCTAAATATCTCTTTCATTGCCCATGCAATGAATGGGCTCATAAGGTTTATGGGTATCTAAAAGACTGAGCCAGTCTTAAAAATAAATGAGGGGAATGCTAATTGGACTAAGCAAGTCCCTTAATGATGGGCTTGGGCTAACGCCTTCATCGCCCTTGCAATGAGAGGGACCTAAGGTTTAAGGAATGTCTAAAAAAAAACTAAGAAACTTCTATCTAAAGAAGGAGAAAGAAAAACAGGGGATTTGTTGAAGACAACCAAAATGACAGATACAACTTGAATGAAACCAAGAATGGAAAGAATAATACAGAGAGGTCACATGATTTTGCTAAAAGCTTATATTCTAATTCTATGCCATCAGGATACCTTTAGATCCAATCGAGAAATGCGACCCAAAATGTAAAAACCTAATATTGTGCTACCTGTGCAGAGGGAAATTAAGCTTGTAGTGCTGCCTGTGTGGCTGTTATCTCTTGTAAAGGTGGGCTAACAAATGGTTTTCCTCAAAAATTACTAGCAAATCCTTAAAACTATGTATAAGAGCATATGCGAATGCATAATGACAAATATGACCTGAGATTTAACAGTTGCAAAACAGCAGTGGGGGATCATATACTCGTGGCTATAAGGCTTGACTTTAATAATATCATCAACGAATCCAACTAATGACTAGCTAGGTATTTTACATTTATTATAAGAAGGAAAGATTGGAATATAATCACTCATAAGGAACACCAACAGAGGAGCCTGACATCGACAGTACACATGAGTTTACAAAAGAAATACATTTCTAAGGAAATCCCTTTCTACACCTTAGCTGTGAGAAAATTAATAATAATAATAAAATTAATACAAGTTGATTATGTACTTATTAAATCCTGAAAAATATAGCTTTCCTACAAACTAGAAAATATAAATGAACACAATGTCTCTTAATAAGTGCTCTATCCTGATCAAAAGATCATTTGAGAAAAACCCCAACATATAAAAAAAAACAAAAATCTCGCTGGTCATTAACCATAAATATCATAATGTTCAGAATCAAGATGAATGACAGAGCATGGATTAAGAAAATATTAAAAGAGATCAAGGTAACTTCAATTCTCCATTTAGCTTAATTAAGAGAGATCAGGATAAGCTACAAAATTCATTCTACAGAGATCGATTCCTTAAATAAATAAAAAATTGAGATAAATCACAGAGCCCAGATTACATGTTTCAATTTTTGCTCAAGATAAAATTACAACAAATCAACAGCAACTAATTTTATACAAAAGGAAATCAATCAAATATAAAATCCTTCATTTTCTTGATCATATTAGGTAATTATCTCCCTACAGCGCTCATTCTAAACAGGAAATACTTAATAAAACACTTACTTGGTTTCTGAAGTTTGCTAGAAAAGAAAATCTCCAGAGAAGATCTCAGCCCTCCTTCTCCTTGCTATGGCCAAAAGCAATTGATGATCGGAGCTGAGAAATTGCTAACAACTTTCCAACTTGATGAAGATTATCCCAAATTGCAAGAGATCAAACTTACTAAGCCCGAAAATTACGAAAGCTCTGATTCACAAAGGAATAATCAAAATTTTCTTCAGATCTACATTAACAGAGGCTTGATCTGAAGCTTGATAGGATTATTCTTTGATTTATATCATGGATCTAACATTCTCTCGGAGGCTAAGGTTTATAGATGAGCTAGAATTTCTAGATTAGAAAAATGGAGAGAATGATGACAAAGAGGTTACAAATGGAGGCAAGGAAGTGATAAACTAAGAAGATGATCGCCCAGAAGATGACCAGAGAAGATGAAATTGGATCGGAGAAGAAAAATCGAGGTAAGGTTTGAAATTTGGGTTTTCTCTTTTTCTCTCTAATTTCTGGAAAATGAGATCTCTTGCTTGGATCTGAACTTGCTTTCCACAGATCTTTTTTTTTTTTAAATTTCTTCCCTGATTGGAGCTGATCTTGGAGCTGATCGAAGCTTTGCCGGAGGCTAACCGGAGAAAATGGGTTTTGGCCATGGATCTCTCGGAAAATGACGATAGTGATAAAGATAGGGGATGGAAAAGTGTGGTGGCTAGCCGGTGGTGAAGTGAAGAAGGGTTGGCCGGAAGTCAAGCTCACCGAAGGAGGTGGACTTGCTGGAGAAGAGGAGATCGGAGAGGAAGAAGAAGGGAGAGTTAGGGTTTTGCACAGATCTCACTCTCTCTCTCGGATTTTTTTTTTTTAAAGACTTAAAACTCGTATTTATAGAGAATATGGGGAGGTTGATATTGGCACAACCAGCTTGATGGGCGCGCGGTTCGCGCGATTTTTTTTTTTTTTTGATGAGCGTACGACACAATCGTGTCTTATTCTGAGTTAAATCGCCCCCCTCTCAGGATAAACTCACCCCCCTTTCTGATTTACACTACGAACACCTCTTTGGTTCGTTCGCTAGGCAAACGCACTCGGATTTCGACGAAATTTTACTAGGACCTTGGTGAGTCCCTAACCTAGCTAAGGGTGAAGTTTGAGGTCCTATCTCCATGGTTTGATGGGTTTTTGCACAAAATTGGATGGTTTAGGGTATGATCAAAATGGGGTGTCTACAGATGCCCCTCTTTGACAGAGCGTGCTTGTCACGAGAATGTCAAAGCTGAACAGACAGCTCATTTTGACTGGCCCAAAATTTATTGTAGAGAAAGAAGAATGAAGAAGATGATTTTGTGAATATTGGACTTTTGGAAGAATTAAATACCTCAGGGGTTGTGATATGGAAGGGATGCCTCTGGGGTTTGAAAATGGAACGGGTGCCTCAGGGGTCTTGAAATGGAATAGGCTTCGGTACTTCTCAGATTTCTACGCTTGGGGCGGATGCTTTCAAAGAATTTGGTTTTAAAATTTCTCATTCAACTTGACTTATGGGTAATTTGGTGAAACGCTGGACACATAACTCAGCATTCAAAACATATTGGTGAGATAGCCTCCCACCAGACATATAACTCGAGTAACACATCAATCACACAGGTATTCCTGACTCGACACTTGGGTGACAGTACACTGTGGAACAACGGACCATGACTTGACTTTTCTTTGCCAACAACAAAATAACTAGATAGAGTTGCGGTCCAGCTTTTCACCAAACTAGACAAGAAAGATCGACAGTTGAATGAAAATTTTGATCAAGGGTCTATGGCAATAAGCCACAAAGAGCCTTGCAGAGAACGAGAGAACAAGGGTCCACGGTGATAAACCGCGAAGAGCCAAGCAAACGGGAATCGAGGGTCCATGGTAATAAATCACAAAGAGCCCCGCAAACAGAAATCGAGGGTCCATGATAATAAGCCACGAAGAGCCTCGCTAGAAAGATATGAGGGGGTTGGTAGGTTAGAAAATTGGGAATCAAGGGTCCATAGCCATAAGCTATGAAGAGCCAAGAAGTAATCGAGGGTCCATGGTTACAAGTTGTGAAGAGTCACGCAATGAATCTAGGGTCCATGGCAAGAAACCATGAAGAGCCCAGCAAAAAGGAATTAAGGGTCCACGGCAATACTCCGTGAAGAGCCAAGCATTGAATCTGAGGTCCATGACAATAAGCCACGAAGAGCCCAGCATGTAGAAACAATGACATGTAAAAGATATGAATGGAATGATTATGAATAGTGGGTCCATGATATATCTGGAAGGACACATCACGAAGAGCCACTCGGGGAGCAAGGGTCCATGGTGTACCCAAATGGTAAACCATGAAGAGCCAAGAAAGGACAAGGATAGTGGGTCCATGATACATCGTAGAAGACAGATCACGAAGAGCCACTCAGGAAGCAAGGGTCCATGGTATACCTGAATAGTAGACCACGAAGAGCCTTGGGAACCAACGAGTATTGCTGAGAATTGATTGATTTTGAATGATTTTTTTTTTTTTTTAGATTGATTGCCTCTTGCCGAGAAAATTGGGAGTACGAGCTCCTTGCTGAGAATTGGACTCAGATAAGTTGTAGGGATTTGGATATTGGCCCTTCTTTGACAGGTGAAAAGCATTTTGCTGAGGTTTTGAAAGTTGTGGGAGCAAATTCTAGACTCCGCTGGTGAATTTGATTTTCTTTGGAAATTGACTCTTTTAGAAAGAGGGCTCATTTGAGGAGTTTAGAGATTTGGCTTTAGATGTGCACGCATCTCTCTTATCTCAATTTGTTATAAACATTGGCACTGATTGCCTTTGTGCGTTCAATATCTTTTATGACGCAAGTCATAAAAGATGCCCCTAGTGTATTATACTTCCATGACAAGAGTTCCAAGGAAAGTAAAACCAGGATAGGTAGGAAAATTTGGGTTTGCATAGGTTCTTTCTTTGGAATAAGGATGGGATAATGGCTAAGCGCAAAGACTTCTCATTTCGTTGACCACTATTTGAGGTTCGTTCTTTCCACCACCATCTGCTTGAAACTTGACATCTTCATCATGTCAGAACATAATGTTTCTTGCCTTTCTCTGATACCTAAACCAGGGTCTATTCATTTTTTTATCACTTCAGAAGGTATACACCCATTCTTCCAGTGCCAGACGACTTGGACCTTGAAAGGAAAATGAATAGGAATGAGGGACAGACTTTCAAAGACTCTATCAAAGAAGACGTACATTATTCGAGGGACTCGACTCACTTTTGATTCACCCTTAGACCTGATGTGTGTTTTTAAATGGTAAGGCTAGCCGCTCTCAGAATAATTTCGAAAACCATGTCAAGAAGCACTAATTTCCTCCATCAGGATTTTTGTCATGGTTATTTACCCCCTTTGGATTGCTCAGTTTCAATGCCCCTAGTTTAGAAAGGAGTCAAAGTAAATCTCACTGACACTACTTGGATTCCAAGATCCTGCCCTGTGTAGTGATTGTTTCTCCATCTCTTCGAATTTCCTCTGGTGGGAACTCATGATTATTGCATTCCAGGTTTCTGGTCTAGCAAACCATTTGCCTCAGCTTTTGCCTGGAATTCTCATACTACTCAAACTTCAGAGTTCTCCATAATTGAGGAACTCCTTCCATGTCTTATCAACTCACTTTTTGGGAAGTCTTTGCCCCTGACTGGATTGCCTCTTCAAGTTTTCAATCCAGTAGACCGCTACCCTCATTTTGCATAAGCCATCTCATTTGGTTATCGACTTAGCAAACGCATGATTCTAGGCTGCCCTTTTGGGTTTTCAACCTAGTGGGTCTTCAGACTCTCGTTTTTTTCACTTCTTTCTGTTTTTGTTTTCAATTGTCTTGAACCTTTGCTCGTTTCACCAGAAGAACTTTATAGGTAGGCTCGGGTTCAAAAGGGTTAGATATCAAAAGTTCAAACGATTTGGACCGAATCTTGTCTTGCCAGACTACCTACGTACCCCAAAAATGGAGGATCAGATCCGCGTAGTTTGCTTTGGGGTTTAACAAAGAATGGTTTAGCATTTTAGCTTCAAAATTTTGAAAGGGGGATGATTTAGCTTTTATCCCCAAGGTTTGACCAAACCTGAGTTAATCAAGTTGCCTACGTACCCCTGAAGAGGTGGGGATCAGGTCCGCGTAGTTCGGGTGCATAATATGCCCCTGGTTTATAATGTGGTTGAAAGAAATATTTAGCTTAACTTTTCAAAGGGCTCACAAAAAGATTTTTTTTAAACGTTGGGATTTTGGCTATAAAGGCTCAAACGTCCAAGGATGGCCTCCTGGTATTTTGATGTACAAGCTCTTGAGGAATAAGGTTCAACGGCTTTGAATATTTTTGTCGAAGAGTCTGGCGGTACTCTTAGGCAAGACTTCCATCACAATGCTTCACTTGAATTTGCACTTCTCAAATATCTTGAATTTATACTCAAGGTTATACAGCTCTCGATAGTCTCCAAATGTTGGAGACAATTCTGATATTCAGTCTATCTCATAGACTCCATCACTTGGGTCTTTGATTTTTCTAAGATTCTGTCTTAGGGACACGTTCTCTTCTCCTTCTATTCTTTTTTTTCAGGCTCTTGTTTCTTTTAGATGTGCTCTTTCTTTTGGACATAAGAATTGTCCCTACTATCTTACTATAATGACTTGAAATCCCACCAAGATGTACAACTCAAATGTTCTTCTTGGGGATCAAGTTCTATGAATACAACTTTGCATCTGAAAACCTTCTCTCGATGTTCTCATCAACTTCACTTGATGTCTGATGTTCATATCTCTCTCGAATTTTGCCTTTTGACTGAATGTCTAAAGCTGATGGAGTCTTGTTTTTCATCATAACAGGGCGTTCACCCGGTTTATCATTACAGGATCAAGCAAGACTACTTCGAATCCCCTCTAAATAGGTTTATCAATTCTTTGTGCTCCTCGGGAGATAAAGTTTTGCCAATCCATCTTTCCCGAGTTTCGGATTTCAATACCACTATCAACAGCTTTGATTTCTTTTTTGAGTGGCTATGCTCGACGCTCTTCCTCTCGTTTGATCATGTTTCAGATCTCGAGGGGAATTTCGTCTGCATTCTCATCCGAGAAGGGTGTGTTTAATCATTTAAACATTAGATCTAAAAGTGAATCATAGAACATCAAAGATACAAAGTGAACAACTTTATTGAATTGAAGACTCTTAAGTACATCAATAACTCTCTTCTTTTTTTCGACGCGCCTCAATGGGCTCTTCATTGAACTTGACAAAGGATGGAAGCAACTGACTATGAATGAACACGACTAACAAACATGACACTTCTTTTTTTTTCTTTTTTTCTTTTTACATCGATACAATAAGACTTACCAACTTTGAGAGAAGAAAGTTGGTGTACACTCAACGAAAGACAAACAACACATGACACTTCTTCGATGGTAAATGAACTGGCACTGAAAGGTTACGGGTGGCACTCCTTTCTCCATGATGTCCATAACTGGGGGTTCAACCCTGGTATAGGTCCTGTTGACCTGGCATCATCTGATCTTCACTAACTGGCATTGGCGACATTTTTCTTGACATATAACCACCTCCTGACATTTCAAGCTCTAACATTCCCAAGTTTGAAGATGAAGAACGCTCTGACTCAAAACTGGGATGCATGATGATGGAGGGATCTTCAAAAGGCTCAACTATCAAGTTAGCTTTAGCAACAACTGGAGGAATATCAACACATTTAGGTGAAGGATTCTGATTAGCATTAAATCCGGGTCAAATAGGACGGTCCCTATCTATGAGGTCCTGGATCGCAAATCTAAGGGAACGACAACGATTGGTGATGTGACCAGGGCCTTGGTGATATTCACAGTATTCCTCCATGATGTAGAACCTTGGAAGAACCTTAGGAGGTGGCTTCTGAGCCATGAGTTTCAACTGTCCATCCTTAACAAGCTTTCGGAGAATGACCGCCGGAGGTTTCGGTAATGGAGTGAACTTCTTCTTAGGCTTCTGTGCTGGGTTCTCATCTCATGGACCAGACCTCTGCATGACAGGTTGAGGTGCTTGATGAGATGACTCAATAATGTTGATCTTCTTAGAATCAACAACTAATTTGCTATCGTTTCTTGGATTCTTCACGCTTTGGTGATCAAAGGTCAATTCTTCAATTTCTTTAACACGTTCTTTCACTTTCCCTGCTGAGGCGGGAGATGGGAGACACTTGTCTTCGACATGTTGCTTGCTCTTGGAATTATCAATATGTGATACCGGGACCGAGACAGGAATAGGAATCATAGGAGACAGCTTCTCAACCTCGTCAGCAAATTCTTTCTCCTTTCCTACGACAGTAGGAGGTGTAAAACACTTATCTTCAATAAATTCTTCTTCAGAATCACCAATATGTGCTATCATGGCGTTAGTAAGATCAAGGGTCACAGGAGGATGATGTTGGACTACAGAGTCCTCAGAAATCACAGATTTATCATCATCTTTTGTTTTCAAAAATGCCACTTCCTCCTTCACACTTGACATTTCTCTAAATACTTCATTCAGTAATTCTACCATTTCAGAAATCACGGATTGTCCATCATCTTTTGTTTTCAAAAGGGCCACTTCCTCCTTCATACTTGACACTTCTCTAGATACTTTCCTCAAAACTTCTACCACTTCCGCTAGGATGTCCATAGGTAGAGCCATTTTATCAGGGTAAAATGAAAGGAAACCGGTGCAGCAGATGGGTAAAGTCAATTAGGTCTGACTCCTGTCATGGAAATGACAAACACTAATTTTAGTGTGAGACAATCTCGTTGAATGTTATACACAAGTTGAAACAAGAGATAATACAAACACATCTCTCCCTTAGGTAAGAACCAAAAGCATAACAATTGGAAGAAGGGTTATGGTAAGATAAACACATGACTCATCAACAATCCCAAACGATGGCGATCACACTGAAAATGTGTTGGGTAAAATCCGGCAGCATGACAGCCATATAAAGAGATCCCCATAACTCAACATAAGGGTATATGGATAAACTCGGTAGTATAGGACTCCCAGCAAGGATATTTGCACTCAAATGATGGTGGCAAGATGCAAGATAAGCACACAATCGATAGAAGGAATATGGTCATCGAAGAGATGTACTCACATAAAGGACTGACCATGAATGACGACGCTTGGCCATGGGTTGGATTTGCGACGAAAAGACTGAAGGATAGATCATGACAATAAGAATGGTGACGAAAAGCTATCGATCTTATCATATTCCAAAAAATGAATGGATAAGGATAATTGATTAGATTAGGAAGGAAAATCTAACTGAGAAGTAAACCCTAATCTAATAATGTAAATACACGATGGAAAAAAGGATCAATTTTATGAACAATAGATCACGAGATAGATTACGGATAAAGAGCCAATAATCTGATAATTATCCACATAATGGATAAATAGAAAGAATTAATTAGATTAAGAAGGAAAACCTAACTAAGAAATAGGCCCTAATCTAAATATATGGAATATGGATCAATGATACAAGGTATGAATCAGATCTATGATCAAAAGATCAGAAAAAAGACCATGGTCATAACGATGACAAGTAGAAGTCACCGACCAAATCTAAATCTCAAAGACCATGGTCACTAATGAGTTGGCTCTAATCTAATAATCAAGATATAGATATATATACATATATATCCTAACCAGGGGCACCTGTCCTAAATATAATCCCACAGCGTCAAGACACTTGACTCAAGACAGACATGTGAGTGTACTAGGACTGCGTTGTAGCCACATACGGTGAGCTACAATAATCTATGGATAGGACATGGTTCCTAAATCTAGGCTCCAACATGTATACGCAACACATGTTCGTCCTTATATGAATGCAATATATATATAAGCATATGCAGATCCTAATTGGGTTTTACTAAATCAACAGATATATCCATGTACATAATATATGCAAAATGAAAGTAGAGCTCCGGACTCAATATATCGGGCACTATGCATATGATCCATACTTTAAGTATATAACACAAGTACACCGAGTGTTATATACAGTATGCTTCATTGCTCACCGGCTGCTGTAAACACAAGTACACCGAGTGTTTACGACTGCAGCACTGGCGCATAGCTTGGAAATAAATACAACAGCACCAACAGGGTAATGACATCTCATGTGGCACCCATTGTATCTATCCCGTGGAGCCAATAATAATAAAATCAATAAAAGAAAATAAAGAACAAAATGATGCATGTTGTGAAGTGTGTGAATCTCTTGTTTTAAACACCTATTTGGTGTCCCTGGATTCTAAGCGATTAAATTCCCATTTATAATGATTTTAGCCCAAAATTCTTCAAAATTAATAATAAATGGCATTTTAACAGAGTTAGGCAATATCTCGAAAGCATTCCCCAGTAGAGTCGCCAGCCTGTGGACCCCGATCCGAGAGAGGGCGCGGGGGACGGGCCCCACACTAGCAGTCTCACTGGATCATCCACGTGAATGGAGAGCTCTACCAAGGAACTCTCGAAAGAAGTGCCCCTCAAAGCATGAGTGGCGATACAAAGGGTGAGATACCTCTCGATTCGGGGACTAGCCCAGATTCGAGGCGTACCTTTAAACAAAGAAGAGTCGTCATTCAAGGAAGTGGGCCAAGGATCCCATACTATGCTCTGTTGGAACGAATAACCAGAGATATAAAAGAAGGTTCGTGCCTGGTTATGAATTTGGAAGGTCCGAATAGCACCTCGTCCGCCCAAGTGCAAGCACCTGGTCTCTTATGTCATTTATTATTAATTTTGAAGAGTTTTGGGCGAAAGTCATGTGAAATGGGAACTAATATCTCCGAGAATACGTCTATCTAATCATGCATGTTTCGGAGATGAATAATAAGCACATATAAAAGAAATGAAAGTAGTGTCGCCTAAGAATAGCTAGGTTATGAATGTCATACCTAATTGGTGTCTAAATTCTGGTGTGCAAACACATGCATGCTACAGCTAAAGGTATAGGATCTGTACATGAAAGTAAGAAAACACAGCAAAACATACAACACAAATCAACTCTATATATGACTGGACAAGATGAATCCTAAAACTCTAATGCGACTTGACTCGGACCAAGATGGCCGTCCATCCCAGCTGCTCTACGTATCCCGGCCTCGGGAAGAATCGGAGTCAACGTAGTTCGATGACCTATTCTATACTACAATGCCTAACCATCTAGAACCGCTATCCTAGACTCGACCCACTAGACTCGACTGATTTTTAAAGTTTTTTGTACGATTGCATTAAGTTCATGTGAATTGTAATTTTTAGGACTCTCTATATGCCCTAACTAATGCAAGTTGATTAGCCTTAAGCTAATGCAGGTGGGCCCTACATCCTATGTGTATTTAGGCTGTGCAACCTAATGAAAACCATGGGCTGACTATATGCTTCCTAGTCTAGCCATCGGTTCGACTAAATGTCTAACCGATCGACTCGACGCCTCCTAACTCTAGGGACACTCACACGACAGGACACACCATATCAATACAAATCAGGACAGCCTCCTAACTCTAAAACACCCCAACTATCTAGGACAGACTCCTAACTCTAGGGGAAGATCTTTTTGAAAAGGTTTTGAAGAATTTTTATATTTTTTTGAAGGTTTCAAATGTTTATTTTGAAAAGTTTGGCTGGACCTGGGATAAAGATCCCAAGCTGCACTACGTACCCTGTGGAAAGGGATCAAGCCAACGTAGTTCGGTAAAGAAATTCCTAACTACTCTCCTAATGACTCAAGATTTTTGAGATTTTTGGTTTTTCAGATGTTTTTGACACAAAATGACAAAATCCTATCATCATAAGGGTAGGATGGACTCCTGATATCCCGCAAAGGTTGGACAGCATCCTATGCTTTGCGGGGGGAATGAACAGAATAACAACTCTGCAAGGGTTGGACAGCATCATATACCTTGCAAGAGTGGATAAAAAAATCATATGATTTGATGAGAGGTTGGAAAGAATCCTAACCCCTATGATGATAGGACAGACTCCTGAAAGAAAGACTCTCTAACTAAGGACAGACTCCTATGCTAACGACTCTGAGAAGGGCTCTAATGAGACCTGACATGTCTCCTAAGACAAAAAGATAACTAGGGCTAATGAGACAAAGCCTGTCTCCAAAGGGTTTGAACTTTCTGTATGAGACATAGCCTGTCTCCCTAAATGGGTATGACTATCTGTATGAGACATAGCTTGTCTCCTATAAGGGTGGGCTCTAGATATCTCTTTCATTGCCCATGCAATGAATGGGCTCATAAGGTTTAAGGGTATCTAAAAGACTGGGCCAGTCTTAAAAATAAATGAGCGGAGTGCTAATTGGACTAAGCAAGTCCCTTAATGATGGGCTTGGGCTAACGCCTTCATCGCCCTTGCAATGAGAGGGACCTAAGGTTTAAGGAATGAAAGAAACTTCTATCTAAAGAAGGAGAAAGAAAAACAGGGGATTTGTTGAAGACAACCAAAATGACAGATACAACTTGAATGAAACCAAGAATGGAAACAATAATACACAGAGGTCACATGATTTTGCTAAAAGCTTATATTCTAATTCTATGTCATCAGGATACCTTTAGATCCAATCGAGAAATGCGACCCAAAATGTAAAAACCCAATATTGTGCTACCTGTGCAGAGGGAAATTAAGCTTGTAGTGCTGCCTGTGTGGCTGTTATCTCCTGTAAAGGTGGGCTAACAAATGGTTTTCCTCCAAAATTACTAGCAAATCCTTAAAACTATGTATAAGAGCATATGCGAATGCATAATGACAAATATGACCTGAGATTTAACAGTTGCAAAACAGCAGTGGGGGATCATATACTCGTGGCTATAAGGCTTGACTTTAATAATATCATCAACGAATCCAACTAATGACTAGCTAGGTATTTTACATTTATTATAAGAACGAAAGATTGGAATATAATCACTCATAAGGAACACCAACAGAGGAGCCTGACATCGACAGTACACATGAGTTTACAAAAGAAATACATTTCTAAAGAAATCCCTTTCTACACTTTAGCTGTGAGAAAATTAATAATAATAATAAAATTAATACAAGTTGATTATGTACTTATTAAATCTTGAAAAATATAACTTTCCTGCAAACAAGAAAATATAAATGAACACAATGTCTCTTAATAAGTGCTCTATCCTGATCAAAAGATCATTTGAGAAAAACCCCAACATATAAAAACAAAAAACAAAAATCTCACTGGTCATTAACCATAAGTATCATAATGTTCAGAATCAAGATGAATTACATAGCATGGATTAAGAAAATATTAAAAGAGATCAAGGTAACTTCAATTCTCCAATTAGCTTAATTAAGAGAGATCAGGATAAGCTACAAAATTCATTCTACAGAGATCGATTCTTTAAATAAAAAAAAATTGAGATAAATCAGAGAGCCCAGATTACATGTTTCAATTTTTGCTCAAGATAAAATTACAATAAATCAACAGCAACTAATTTTATACAAAAGGAAATCAATCAAATATAAAATCCTTCATTTTCTTGATCATATTAGGTAATTATCTCCCTACAGCGCTCATTCTAAACAGGAAATGCTTAATAAAACACTTGGTTTCTGAAGTTTGCTAGAAAAGAAAATCTTCAGAGAAGATCTCAGCCCTCCTTCTCCTTGCTATGGCCAAAAGCAATTGATGATCGGAGCTGAGAAATTGCTAACAACTTTCCAACTTGATGAAGATTATCCCAAATTGCAAGAGATCAAACTTACTAAGCCTGAAAATTACGAAAGCTCTGATTCACAAAGGAATAATCAAAATTTTCTTCAGATCTACATTAACAGAGGCTTGATCTGAAGCTTGATAGGATTATTCTCTGATTTATATCATGGATCTAACATTCTCTCGGAGGCTAAGGTTTATAGCTGAGCTAGAATTTCTAGATTAGAAAAATGGCGAGAATGATGACAAAGAGGTTACAAATGGAGGCAAGGAAGTGATAAACTAAGAAGATGATCGGCCAGAAGATGACCAGAGAAGATGAAATTGGATCGGAGAAGAAAAATCGAGGTAAGGTTTGAAATTTGGGTTTTCTCTTTTTCTCTCTAATTTCTGGAAAATGAGATCTCTTGCTTGGATCTGAACTTGCTTTCCACAGATCTTCTTTTTTTAAAAAAAAATTTCTTCCCTGATTGGAGCTGATCGGAGCTTTGCCGGAGGCTAGCTGGAGAAAATGGGTTTTGGCCGTGGATCTCTCGGAAAATGACGATAGTGATGAAGATAGGGGATGGAAAAGTGCGGTGGCTAGCCGGTGGTGAAGTGAAGAAGGGTTGGCAGGAACTCAAGCTCACCGGAGGAGGTGGACTTGCCGGAGAAGAGGAGATCGGAGAGGAAGAAGAAGGGAGAGTTAGGGTTTTGCACAGATCTCACTCTCTCTCTCGGAATTTTTTTTTTTAAAGACTTAAAACTCGTATTTATAGAGAATCTGGGGAGGTTGATATTGGCACAACCAGCTTGATGGGCGCGCGGTTCGTGCGATTTTTTTTTTTTGATGAGCGCACGACACAATCGTGTCTTATTCTGATTTAAATCGCCCCCCTCTCAGGATAAACTCACCCCCCTTTCTGATTTACACTACGAACATCTATTTGGTTCGTTCGCTAGGTAAACGCACTCGGATTTCGACAAAATTTTACAGGGACCTTGGTGAGTCCCTAACGTAGCTAAGGGTGAAGTTTGAGGTCCTATCTCCATGGTTTGATGGGTTTTTGCACAAAATTGGATGGTTTAGGGTACGATCAAAATGGGGTGTCTACATTTATCTTTTATACTTTAACACTCCCCCGCACGTGTGGCCCACTTGGAAAACACGTGGCACATGTGGTCCCACTTTGGGCCGACCATCGCATGTGGATTTTTGCTATCCGGGAGGTTTGAACTTGAGACCTTTGGCTCTGATACCATGTTAACTGACCAACTTCTCCAAAAGCTTCTGATACCATGTGCCACGTGTTTGCCAAAGTGGGTCACACGTGCAGGGGAGTGTAAAAGTATAACAGATAAATAATGCCCATCTAAAATGAGGAAAAATTCTTTGTTAAGTCAACAACTGCAATTCCACTAATATATTATCATTACACAATCATAAAGAACCTTTTAGCAAATCAATTCAACTATTGCTTAACCCATATCATGGGGTTCAGAAACTCACTACTCCTTGAGATTGAAAAAATGGACATGTAAAGCCAACCCAAAAAAGGCCGGGGGCAGACGTGAGGGAGATTTATGAAGTATAAATGATTAAATAACACCAACTCTAACAGCTTAAGCTTTTCGAGTAACTGGTTGTTTCACAAAACATGAAACTAACCACTAAAAACTAAGGATGGGCTGTTACATGTGAGAGCAGCCACACCGGCTCACTTCTCAGAGACTCTTGCGATCCAAGTCACTATTTGAGAGTTAGATTTGAAAAAAAAAAAAAAAAAAAGCTTACTTCAAAATGTGATATCAAATTTGCAGCACAGAGGAAACATGAAATTAAATTGAGCTATGTGCTGAAATCTGCTCATAACATCAGATAACAGCCACATGTAGATCAAGATCCAAGAGGAAGAAAAGGATTCTTGAGAAAATGAGAAGGAGCTTCTATGTTGGATAATAGTTGCTGAAAATCACACTTGTTATCCAACACTTAATGGCAGACAAATCACGGAATAGTTCATTTTAACATAGGGCAGAATCCTAACGATAGAGTGCGGATAGAATGGAGCTTCTCTGTAACAAGAATTTAAGCACAAGACGGAGAACAATTAAAATTTCTTCAAGAAAGTGGAAGAAACTGCTTACATTGAAGGCTCATCTTGCTTGCCACCGACCCTGTTTAAGATGCATGACATTTCAACTCAACAGGAAGCTATTACTTTGACTATTTGTGAAGAATTCCAGGGTTGCCAAAAGTAAAACAACATCAATTATAGAGGATTTGGGGCTTACCTTGTCACTTAATCGTAAATTGAAGCTCCCCTCGAGAAACGGATGGTTTTTCTGCAAATTTGGATGAGAGTAAGAATTTTACAAAGGTTGTACAGATGGAAAAAAAACTAATCAGTTATTGTTGTGACCAGGATGTCAATGACTACAAAACTAGTGCTTCCATAGCTATTTTGAAGGGAAATGACTATCAATGGGTGTAACATAATGAGGAAATTGATTACCATTCGAGAAGATCTTGTAGAAATTGCAAGTTGAAATAGGAAAAAAGAATCAAATAGCCAAACAAACCTACTTTTGTCAGATCTATGACAAATAGCTCATTGTGACTAGACAGTCAGGAACACAAATCGAAAATGAACAGACCTAAAATGAAAGACAATAGTCAATTACAGACACCCCTACCAGCAAGCATTTTGTAGACATCAAAAAATACTTTGATGTGATCATCAAAACATTGAAAGGGGAACAACAAGCCTTTTGTCACTAAGAACAGTAGACATCCAAAGACACATTATGACAAGACAACACATACACAACTCTTTGCAAAGTGTGAAACAACCAGTTGCTCCAGAGACACATTGTGTCTAGGGAGTTGTCTAGTGGAATAATGTTGCTTCAATTATAAATGTTCCAATGATTTGAGGGCCCTTCTATGATACTCATTAATCACATTCGGTTTACACAGCTTTGCACCCTGGAAATTAAATGTCAAGCCTCCCGGTCTTCAGATCAAATTTTTAAGGAATCCATCATTCCCTCGATGCTTGATAACATAGTCCAGAGCCTATTTAGTGGTGGTGTTGCCCATCCTGGTAAGTTTTAAATGATACACTTTGGTAGCTCTAAAAGACATTATTTTATGACTTAAAATGAACATCTTTTGTAGCACGTCCATAACTCCCAAAATTTTGACTGATGCCCGACTTCCCAGATTACCTACCTTTCGGCTGAATCGAAACAATTCCATTGAACCACAAACAAATCAAGATAAGAAATTAGACACCATTTAAGTTCGAACCTAGAAAGGCATTCCTACAAGAAACTGCAGAGCAACATTCTGTTGGGGTTCCAAGCAAAAGCAACTAGTTCCACATCGGATAAGTTTGGATGGGGATGGGTTATAAGGGAATGGGCATCCTCCTCTAAAGGCTAGCTTTTAGGGGTAAGTTCTACCTGGTTAAATTCCCCACACATTCGACGCCATTAGAACAATTCATGCATGCTGATGTTCGAAAAATAATGAAATATATTCAGCAGTTACAATTGATGTTGAGAAATTAGATATTTGTAAATTCACTTGTGAGTAAAAGGGTGTCATTGGATAACCCTAAAATAATATGCGCATAATCATTCATGCATTTAGTCGTCACTTATATATAAATTTACACGCAAATAATGTTTATATCATAGTTAATGCCTTCTAAATTGGCCTTAATGTCCTATTTGCAAATAAGACTAACTTAAAATAATCTTATTTGCAAATAAGGACCCATTTTGGTGGTATCCTAAGAGGCCATAAATCTATTACACAAGCAGAAAACAACACCCTATCTCTTCAATTTTCAGCATCATGTAGCTAATTCTACTTAACCAATAGACTAAAATATCATAATTGCAAGGGAAACAAAAACATCACAACAGAATCTATATACATATTAACTAAAATAAGCAGAAAAATACATCAGTAATGGGAAATCTGGATTTAAGTTGACAGAAAATTTCACAATATGAAAAAAAATTCTAGGTGTTCGATAATTAAGCAGGTATTTCAAAAACTATAGAAGAAATTACAAGAAAAGAAAGAAGCCGATCTTTTCTGTGATTTCCTTAGTCAAGTGCAAGAAGCCGAGCTTGAAGTCGAAATACGCCACGATTTGCCAAAGAAATAGGGTTCTGGAAAGGAAAGATGAAAAATGAAAATCTAAGATGAAAAGCCAAAAATCAAGATGAAACTAGCTAGAAAATAATAGAGCCCTAGAACTTAGACCATTAGATGAATACTAAAAGAAGAAAGAAGAAAACTATACATAAGAGATTATACCTATTTGCTTGACCTCCTCCTCTTCTTCGTTTAGAAACTGTCAGCGAGATGAAGATCATATCTTCATTTTCTTCTTCTTACGATTGTAGGAGAGAGTTGAAGAAAAATGCAGAGACGAGAAATCGCCCAAAACCCCCAAAAATTGCAATGACGAGGAAGAAAATGGAGATTCCATGGCTCGTTTCTGGTATGGGGAAGCAAAAAACCAAAGTTCTCAGGGTACAAACTAAGCAAAACACAAAGTTTTAAGGAAGACATGAAGTTTTTAGGGCTCGTTTATGTTTTTAGGGCACGAACAGAAACAAGCTGAGAAGTGAACTCCGCTCGAGGGGTATATAGTTCCCCGACTTATTTGGGAGTGAAATCACGGACGTTCTAAAACTCACGCCGGTGGTTCTCATCATCAGCGACGTTTCCTAAATGTCGGTAACTCATAATCCAAATTAGCGACGTTTTATTTAGCAAACGTCGGTAATTAATCAGTTTTAGTGATGTTCACAGAACGTTGGTATTTCCAAGGCATATTTTTTTGGGCGGGGCGCGGGAATAATTCTTCATTGTCGTTCCATGTACGAACGTCGGTGCATATAGCCTATTAGCGACGTTTTTCTAAAACGCCGAAAGAAGAACGTTGGTAATAGTCCCTTTTCTTGTAGTGACAATCTAAAAAGATAACTAACTAGGTTCTTGATTGTGTTAGCTTCTCTTGCACCTCCATGTATAAGGGTGTAAACGAGCCGAGCCGAGCCGAGCTTGGCCAGGCTCGGCTCTGCTCGTTAAGCTCACAAGTGAGGCTCGGCTCGGTCAGGCTCGCGAGCCTTACCGAGCTCGGGTTATATTATGTTCACACCCCTCATCTTCCCTGGACAGCCCTACTAGTATAATTTGACTACTTTTTTTACACTATGGGGGGTGGTCCTAGTAACAAATGGGGTTCAAAAAATGAAGTGACATATTTTGCCCCCCCTTTTCACTCCATGGACAACCCTTTTAATGTATATATTAATATATAATATATATATTTAAATATATTAAATTCTTAACGAGCCTTAACGAGCCGAGCCGAGCCGAGCCTGGCCTAACTCGGGCTCGGCTCGTTAAGGATTCGAGCCGAGCTCGAGTGAGCTTCCGAGCCCGAGCCAAAATTGACACCCCTATCCATGTAGGCTCTTGAGCTTGTGAATAGACTCTTAAATATGCTCTAGGGGCTTGTGACTTTCTTCATTTCCTTGGACTTCTTGTAGTGCATGGGAAGTTCACCAACATGAAGATCAATTCCAAGCTAGCCCTATTTGACTTTTAGCTAGAAGTGTTGACTTTGATTTTATCTGTCTAAATCACAATACTAGAAAAGCCATTAGCAACATATAACCAATTTGGGTTTGTTGAGCATCAAAACAAGGAAGGGTTGAACCCTTGGGCTTACACCTAAGGTCATAATAAAAGCCTGCAATATTTTCATTGTAAGAGATACAGCCACATCAAAAGGTATTTTTTGAAATGAGCTAATAAATCGAACAATGGTGCTAAAAATGATGGGAAAAATGGATGAGCAGAGTAAAATGTCTAGAGATGATCTTAACGTCTCCACAAGTAATTACACTTCTTCTCATGATGAGTAGATTTTAGATTCCAGGGACTTTGTTCATGTACGCTCTTAGAGGAGACATTTTGATATCTTCTAGAAAATAAGGACCTATGTAGTGTCCTGGGGTGGTGAGTAAACTTGTGACACGATGGGAATTGGAACAGTAAAGGTCAAGGTATTCAATGGAGTGGTTCATACATTTTGTATGGCATGTGTCCCAAGGATACTGAAGAACATAGCATAACTTAGCTAATTAGTCTCCAGGGTTTGCATGTATTCAATTATGGGGGGATCCATGTAAATCACAAGTCGTATGGTTTTGATGACATGAGAGAAGTGTGGCAAATTGTATCGTCTTGTTGGTGCAGAGAAGAGTTTCTAGATTACAGACAATGGTAAAGAGGTGGTAGTTCTTGCGATGAGGAAGACGGATCGAGATCCCTCTTTTAGGATGATTGGGTGAGTCAACTAATTGGCAACTACAAATGTACATTTGTCGTGTTAATAGAGTAAGGTGGAGTTAAAATAAAGATTATTCGATGGTCGGTAGTTGGTACTTTGGAAGGCCAATGTTGGTTTACTGCGACAATGAAGCGGTGATAATGCCCATAGAAAATCTTCAGGTAGCTTAGAAAAAGCCAATGTGAAATTTATTGGGAATGTGTTTTGTTTGCTACGTAGTAATGTTCTTTTAGTAGGAAACCAAAATGGGAAACTCTCTCTTGGACCAATGACTAAAAAAATGAAAGAGTCCCTACAAAGAGAGGAAAATTTGACTTAGCGTGTAGGTGAGTGGAACAAGAGAGAGAGAGAGAGAGAGAGAGAGAGAGAGAGAGAGTGTGTGTACTTTCTCTTGTCGAGTCTTCACTTGGGTACTCTAGTGTACAATCTTGGTTGAGAGAACAAGGGGAAAGGTTGCAGTTTACAGGTTTATGACTTAATGCCGCTGGAATCCTTGTATTTTTATTTTTGGGAGATCAATTTTTCAACCCCTGTAGGATAATGCGCCCCCCTTTTAACGCATTTTGATGTCAAATCACCTTAAAAGGTGGGGGGGGGGCATTATCTTACGGGGGCGAGAAAATCATCTCCCTTATTTATTTATTTTAGTGGAAGATTATGTTCTTTCCTATGGATGTAAGCATCTTGGCCGAACCATATAAAAATTTGGTGTTCATATTGCGGCTTGATTTTATTTCTATTATTGCCTTTCTCTTGTGCACGATCAGATCAGATTTTGCTTAACAAATTTCTCAACACACGATTTCTTTTCTACTATTTCCACACAAATAGTTAGAGAAAAAAAGGAAAAAATACAACAAATATCAATAACCTAGAGATGCATTAAAGATTATGCAAATCAAATTGACATTGACCACATGTAACCTCTCCACGACACTTGCACATCTCTTAGAGGATGAGAAATTTTATGTTTAGCGACTCCTTTAGTGGCGAACCACCCTATTTTGATTAATACTCTAGTATTTATTGAGATAAAATGATCCTTCATATAAGGCCATACCTCCTATTTCACATACCACGATAGACCCTGGTACCAAGATATACATCCTTAATCTCATGCAATTCCATGACAACATCTCCCATCCCCATTCGTTCTCTCGGTGATTCTTTACAACATGATACACCAACACCGACAACAAACAATCATGGATTCTATTTCCCATGTTGCTTTGAATTTCGTTGTCCTTGTTGTTGATGATAGTTTCAACTTCTTCAGAAAGTAGTTGTGGATACACAATCTTCATCACTCGATCAGGCAAAGCCATCTTAGCAAATTGATAGACTTTGACTGTCTGTAAATATGTTATCAGTAGGTCTCTTTCCTGTAAATATTTCCAGCAAAAGGATCCCATAACTATACACATCTCCATGCGTCGATGCCTTTCCACCTATCCCATGCTCTGTCATTTAAACATTAATACAGTAATCAAAATCTTGATCTTGTGAGAAGGAAAGCATGGCGTTATGAAAATTTAAGCTTCATCATAAATCCATGTTATTGAAAAATCAGTTATAAGATGAGAAATAACTAAATAAAAAATATTATAATTGTTTACCTGGAGCAATATATCCTATAGATCCCTTTATCCCCATTGAGTTGGTTTGATTTTCTGAGCGACTATCGTTGGCTTTGAAAAGGAACTTTGCCAATCCAAAATCACTCAAATGGGCATTCATGTCATCATTAAGAAGAATGTTGCTTGGTTTTAAATCGCGATGAATAATTGGTGTTTGGCCATGGTGATGAAGATAATCCAATGCAGAAGCCACATCAATGGCTATGTTTAGCCTTTGAATAAGGGTCAAGTTCCTCAATGGATATCGCCCATCTCCTCCTTGATGCAACCACCTCTCCAAATTCCCATTAGGCATGTACTCAAAAACTAAAGCTTTGAAATCATTCCCATGGAAATCGATACTTGAGCAAGAAGTTAATATCCTAATGAGATTTCGATGCCGGATATTCTTAGGGCTTCACAGTCAGCATCAAGCTGTTATAAGCTCCTCGTTGTTGAAGGTTGAGTACCTTCACTGCAATAGTTGTTTGCATGTGGTCCAAAATTCCTTTATATACAGAACCATAACTTCCTCACCAATCAAATTGTCCAAAGAAAACCCATTAGTTGCTCTAAGAAGCTCGGCATAAGAAACTTTTGAACATTGTTCCTCGAAAGAAGATGTGGTGAAATGTTCCTTTCTCGATTCCTTTCATGACTTTCTTATGTAATAAAAAATTGAGAAGAAACATGAGAATAAAATTAAGCATAAAACCGAACTTGCTATTGAAATTATTGCTTTTAGAGAGTGGGACCGTCCACGTTTCCTGTAAACTTGTACAGAACATGCGGGCAACTGTAGCTCTAATATACAACCACAAAGTTTGTTGTTTCCCTGGACTGAAATTGCACTTGCATTTTTGAAGATCCCTTCTTTTGGCATTTCACCCTCAAGATCATTAAAAGAGAGATTTAGATGCTCAAGGAAATGAAACTTCTCCAAGTATTTTGGAATCTTTCCTGAAAAGTTATTGTGTGAAAGATCTAGCTCCCGCATACTTTTTAAAGTACTCAATGATGATGGAATGATTCCTTGAAGAAAGTTATTATCCATATAAAGGTAGTCTAAACCAAGACAGTTGTCCAACACACTAGGAATTTCACCAGATAAATTGTTGTAAGAAATGAGCAATGTCCCAAGTTGGTTCAAGTTTCGGACTTCTGATGGTAGGGACCCTGTGAAAGAATTATAAGTCAAATTGAGTGATTTTGATAGGGCGGAAAGCATAAGAATTTGTATGGGTATGGTACCACTAAGGTTATTATTGGAAAGATCTAATTCTTCCAAATGTTCGCACTTTCCCAGACTTGACGGAATGCTTCCTTGTAAGTTGTTTCCATCTAAACCGAGTTGCGACAATTGACTTATATTTCCAATGGAAGGTGGGATTTGGCCAAAAAATTCATTTTGGGATGAGCTTAGTGCTATCAATTTGTTAAGCTTTCCAATTCCAGTAGGAATAGTACCTGTTAAAGAATTCCCCTACAAACCCAATGCAATTAAGGTCACGAGATTCTCAATCCCTAAAGGGATGCTCCCAGATATCTGGTTTCTTCCTAAAATCAATTTTATCATTTGGGTTGAGAAATTAGCTATGGAGTTTGGCAATAGACCGCTTATGTAATTGGCAGATAGACTTAACAATTCTAGTCTAGAGCAATTACTCAAAGAAGTGAGAAAAATCAAGTCATTGGATTTTCCGTTGCTTCCTAGTCGATTACTTTGAAAGCTGAGCAAGTTGAGGCCTTGAAGGCTTCCGAAATTCATAGGCAGGGATCCACTAAAGCGGTTGTAGCCAAAATCATTTTTTGTTAGTCGTGGAGCATTAGCTAATGAGATTGGTATGGGTCCTATAAATAGGTTGATAGCAACATAAAGCTCCTCTAAATTGGGGAGAGTGAGGCCCATGTCTGGTGGAAGGCTACTGTATAGTTGATTATCAACCACGCTGAATATTACCAATGACGAGATATTAAAAATTGAGAGAGGAATCATACCAGACAATTTATTCTCACCAAGAGAAAGTAACTTTAGGCTTGACAGTCTTCCTAGTTCATGGGGGATGCTTCCTTCCAAATTATTTGATCTTAGATCGAGGGCGATGAGAGAGGAAAGGTTGCCAAGCGAAGGGGGAAGGCTTCCCATGAGTTTGTTCTTTTGAAACAAGAAAAAAGATAGCCTTGAGAGTGGGTGGAACTTTTCTGGAACTCTCCCAATAAGTTCATTGGAACTTAAACCCATGTATTCAAGTTTTGGGCTATAGAGAAAGACGGATTTCACAACACCGGAAAATCCTCTTCTCAAATAGTGAAACCAAAGTTTACACTAGCCCAAGATGAACAACCAAGTAGAAGAAGAACAATGCCCAAAAGAGATGTGTTTAATATATGATAGAAAGAACAACACTACAAGATAAACAACAATAAAAAGAAGAAAGCTTCAAGAGGAAAGCTTGCACACCAGAGAGCTTCAATGGAGCTTCAATGGAGGTCTAGGTTGTGGAGAATCTCTACCAAAATGAAGTTAATGAGAATAGGCTTGGTCAAGGAAAGTAAAGAGAAGATAGCTTAGGTAAGTGGTAGTGGGTATGGGAAAGTGGTGTATTAAATGCTTAGGAAAGTAGTGGGTTTGGAGTTCCAAGTAAAGGTTTGAATTTGAAATAGGTAGGTAGTGGGAAAAGATGGAGCAAACATGTGTGGCTCACACCTGTGCAAGCTAGGCAAAAAGACCAACATGCCTATGGACACAAAAGTACATATTTGCCCTCACTACAACACTCAAAATAAAAATAAAATAAAGCTACCAAAAAAACACACTTTAAAATTTAACACTCCCCGTTAAAGTGATTTTTTGGAAACTACTCCAAGCTTATCCCAAAGTAGCTCAAATGGTCCTTTGAAAAGTGACTTAGTAAAGATTTCGGCAATGTTCTCTTTGCTCCTCACTTCCGCTACCCCAATTGTACCATCTAACACCTTTTCACGAATGAAATGATGCTCGATCTCAATATGCTTTGTTCTTGCATGACAAACCGGATTTGTGGCAAGTTTGAGCGCACTTTGGCTGTCACCAAGAATAGTCGTCGCCTTGTGGATAGGTAAATGGACATCTTCAATCAACCGCCGCAACCAAACACATTCTTGAGACGTAAGAGCGACGGCCTTATATTCCGCTTCCGTTGTTGAAAGAGACACCGAGTCTTGTTTCTTACTACACCAAGAAACACCCGCCGATCCACACAAAAACACATAACCGAAAGTAGATCTCCGATCATCCAAGTCCCCTCCATAGTCGGCATCAGTAAATCCATTCAACACAAAATCAGCCCCTTTCTTGTAAAGCAACCCAAAGTCAAGGGTAGAATTCACATACTTCAAAATTCTCTTTGCCGCTTCCAAGTGTGGTTTCCGTGGCGCTTGCATATAGCGACTAACAAGCCCAACGGAAAAAGAAATGTCCAGTCTTGTGATAGTCAAGTAGATGAGACTACCCACAAGAGCACGATATGGCCGTGCATCCGGAAGAAGCTTGCCTTCTCCCCGCGTTATCTTTATGTTGGGATCAAGAGGAGTAGATGATCTTTTATTTTGACTCATCCCAAATCTTCCAACCAATTTCTTCGCATAGCCTTTTTGAAAAACTAGAACATCATCCTTCAAGGTCTCCACCTCCAAGCCAAGAAAGTGACTTAGCTCTCCCAAGTCTTTCATCTCAAAACGAATAGATAGCTCCTCCCTTAGCTCTGCAACCTCAACATCATTGTTGCCGGTAACTATCATGTCGTCGACGTAAAGAAGCACAATAACAAGCAAGCCTTTGTCTTTCTTCACAAATAAACTAGAATCGGAGTTAGATGCAAAATAACCACAAAATTACAAGTATTCGACAATCTTACCATACCACGCCCTTGGAGCTTGCTTCAACCCATAAAGAGCTTTCTTGAGCTTGCAAACATGAGTCGGATGATCACTTGAATTGTAACTCGGCGGTTGCTCCATGTAGATGTCTTTGTCAATCTCACCATACAAAAATGCATTTTTCACATCAAGTTGAAACAATTTCCAACCATGACAAGCGGCCAATGAAATTACAACTCGAACGGAAGTCATCTTGGCAACGGGACTAAAGGTCTCCTCATAATCCTCTCCATACTTTTGAGAGAACCCTCTAGCCACCAACCTTGCTTTGATTCTATCCACACTCCCATTCGCTTTCCGCTTCAATTTGTACACCCATTTACATGTAACCAGATTCACATCTTTAGGCTTAGGAACAAGATCCAAAGTCTCATTTTTCACAAGTGCCTTCATCTCCTCATTCATAGCATATTTCCATTCTCTCACCCCTTTTGCTTCATCAAAGCAAGAAGGCTCATTATCATCAAATGGACTAGAAAGAAAACAAGAATAAGTGCTCACCATGTTTTCATCCCGATACCGTGCCGGCTTGACAATCTTTCTTTTTGATCTTCTAAGATGTGATGTACTACACTCCTCTTCATTAGTTTCTTCATTTTGCTCATCTTCTTGAACGTGACATGCAACATCACTCCCCCTATCACCTTGCTCCCCCATCGGCAAAGAAGAGAAAGACTCAAATTCCATTAGAACATTTGGTGTCACCGGCAAGTTCATTGTTGCTTGAGGCTCAACCTCAACAAGGATGTGCTCACCTACACCCACACCATTAGTGAAACCACCATCCAAAGCATAATAAGAAGAAACTTCATCAAACACAACATCTCTTGAAACAATGGACTTGTGAGTTGTAGGATCATGCACTTCCAACCTTTCTTCCTTTCATCATACCCAATGAAAATACACTTCTTCGCCTTAGCATCCAACTTGGTTCTCCTTTCATCTGGCACATGCACATAGCAAATTGAACCAAAAATCTTAAAATGCTTGACACTAGGCTTCACTCCAAACATCAACTCATAAGGAGACTTCATATTAATCGGACTAAGAGGCACCCGATTAATCACATAAGTTGTACATGCCATACCTTCCGCCCATAAGGCCTTGGGTAAGTTCTTTGCATGCAACCAACTTTTACAAGTTTCCACAAGATGCTTAATCTTCCTCTCTGCGACTCCATTTTGTTGAGGCGTATAGGCACAAGTTAGATCCCTTTGTATACCATGATCATGACAAAATATAGAAAAGACATCGGAAGTAAACTCCCCACCATTATCGGTTCTCAACCGCTTGATCTTCTTGTGAAGTACACCTTCAATGGTCTTCTTGAACTCAACAAACTTAGACAATGCATCGGATTTCTCCCTTATAAAATACACCCATGTGAATCTAGTAAAATCATCAACAAATAACAACATATAGCGGAAGCTGAAAAGTGAAGGTGTCCTACAAGGTCCCATTACATCACTATGGATAAGCTCTAATGAGGCCTTGCACCTTGAAAGAGACTTATCAAATGGAAGACGATATGCCTTACCATATTGACAACCCTCACACACCTTTCCACTACCAAAGGAATTTAAATTTGGTAGTCCATTCACTAGATTCTTAATCACCATGACCTTCAATTTATCCATGCTAATATGACCCAATCTAGCATGCCAAATTGAAGCACCATCATTTGTACTCATTTTATCAACATATAAAGTTGAAGCCGATAAAACAAATAAATCTTTAACTCTCTTACCGGTATAGACAACATCCGCCTTCAAGCTTGAAATATTCCGAAGAAATTTCACCTCCTTAGGCCCGAACAAAACATAATTTCCTGCGTCAACCGCATTTGCGACCGAGAAAAGATTCTTCTTCATATCGGGAACATGAAACACACTCTTAAGTGTAATAGGATCCTCATTCACTCCACCAATGGTGATGACCTCTTCTTTCTCTACCGGATGTATGGTGTTGTCCACCGTGATGATAGCATCATTGCCTTCATATTTTCGAAATTTTGAGAACTTGGATTCATCGCCGGTAAGATGATGCCCACAACCGGAATCAACAATCCAATCATCCTCAAAATTGATGGATGCCAAAGCACCCACCGTAGTAGTTTCGGCCATGAAACACCTACCCCAATCTTCTTCATTTTTTCTGCCATCAATATTTTCGGCTACATTACCATCCTTCAATTTCACATGACAATTCTTTTGTATATGCCCAAGTTTACCACATCGGTAACACTTGATACCCTTCCGATTTCCATTACTCATAACGGATGATCCACCTTCCTCTTCACCTTTACTTGAAATATTTTTTTTCTCTTTATATTTGTTGGAAGGCTTCTTGTTGCTTGAAAATAATGCTTCTCCTTCACTCCCGGATATTGAACAACCCGCCATTTGTCTAGCTAAAGACTCTTGTGAAGCAAGAAGATTCTCAAACTCCACCAAAGAAGGTTGCCGATCCCACCCTTGAATCGACGTAACATATGGAATGTACTCTCTTTTCAACCCACGAATAATATGCCGCTTCATTCGTGCCTCCGAAATAGGATCTTCCGGATCCAATAAAGAAATCTCCGAACAAAGATTCTTGATCTTCAAAAAGAATTGAGAAATAGAAAGACCACCTTATGTAGTATTCACCAACTCATTCTCCAACATTTGTAGACGAGCCATATTCTTCTTGTTAAGCAATCCATCAAGGGTAGTCCAAATCTCACTCGCCGATTTACACCCAATGATGTGCTCAAACAAGTCATGTGAAATAGACCTCTTCAAAAGAAATTCGGCCTTGGCATTCTTCATCCTCCACGCCTTCAACACATCGCCATTTTCTTGTGTATCTTCCGGAGCCACATTTGCATCTCCACAAACAACATCCCATAAATCTTCTCACACAAGATAAGACTCCATACATGTTCTCCATATCTTGTAATTTGATTGATGAGAATAATTTCAATTCTTTGTACCCGATTGATCTAATTTGATCTAATTTGAAGGAGACAAAATAAGAGTAGCTCCAGCTCAAAGCAATCATCGAATAAAAAATATGCCCATATCCATATCCCTTTCCTAACAAGGCCCATGGATTTAGGAGTAGCTCTCATATACGCTTTTCTAAAGAAATCAGCAAAAACAAACCAGAAATCCCAAGAAATCCAAAGAAGAGTGGAACATTGAGCAACCCAAGAAGATTAGCATGAGAAACTGAATGGAAATTGAAGCAAAGTCCATGAATAAAAATCAATATGCTGGAAAGAATAGCCTCAGAAATCAAACAAGTATAACAGGCACACTCTATATACGAAACAAGAAATTAAGAAAATGGAATTACCTGAAATTTATGACAAAATAGACTCTGACTTTGGATTTAGATGCTTGCCGTGCTCCGAAACCGAACCAGCTCTTCGTTTTTGGAGATGACAAATGCTCTATGCCGATCTCCTCTCTCTCTCTCTCTCTCTCTCTCTCTGTTGGTATTCTTCAACAAAATTAGGGAGGCTTCCCTGCTTCTCTCGAAAACAAGTTTTGGAATCTTGCGAGAAGGGGTTGCAGAGACGATGGAATGGGGAAGGTAGATGTGGGTTTTATTGGCTAATTTGAGGTCTGATGGTGGCGGTGCCGGATTCAATGGTGGGTTTGCCGGATTCCGGCGGGGTATGGTTAGACCACGAAAAGGGTGACCGGAGAAGGAGGTTTCCAAGGTTAGAGAGGGTATTTGAGATGCGTTTGGGGGAATGAGTAATGGTTGAGATGCGTTAATGGTGGAGATGGAGGTGCAAATGAGGGTGGGTTGCAGAGGGATGGTGCCGGAATTAATGGAGGAGGAGGTGGTGGCTGATGGAGTGGTTGGTGGTGTTGGAGGAGGGAAGATGGCCGGCTGCGATGGTGGGTGGTCTGGAAGGTTGAAAATAGTGATGGTAATGAAGATGATGTGCAGAGGCTGGCCGGAGTGGGGTCTAGACCGGAGTGGACGAAGGATTGGGGTTTGGGTTTTATAGGTCTGGGTGGCCGGAATCCATGGTGGAGGTGGAAGAGAAGGGTTTCAAGGGCAGAGATGGGTTTGAAGAGGTAGTGAAGATGGCTTGGCCGGATTTGGAGTACGGCTGGAGGAGGAGTGGCCGGAGAAGAGGGGTTGGTCGGAGATGGGTTTGTGAAGGATGGTCGGATTCCGGCAAGCTTGCCGGAATCAATGGGGATGGTGGTTGCTGCAAATGGAAAAAATAAAACAAATGGGTTTTGATGGTGGAGTTGAGGATGGTGGTGGTGGATGACGGTGGTGGCCGTTGTGGACCCCGATCCGAGAGAGGCGGGGGGACGAGCCCCCACGCGAGTCTCAGGATCATCCACGTGAAGGAGAGCTCCGCCAAGGAACTCTCGAAAGAGTGCCCCTCACAACATGAGCGGCGATGTAAAGTAAGATACCTCTCGATTCGGGGACTGGCCCGGATTCGAGACACACCTTAGACAAAGAAAGAGTCGCCATCCAAGGAAGTGGGCCCTGGATCCCATGCTGTGCTCTGTCGCAACAGATAACCAGAGATACAAAGGGTCCGTGCCTGATGACGAATGGGGAAGGGGTTAGGCGCCCCCAATTCACCCAAGTGCAAGCACCTGGTCTCTTATGCCATTTATTATTAACTTTGAAGAGTTTTGGGCAAAAATCATGTGAAATGGGAACAATCATCCCCGAGAAAAATGTCTATCTAAGCATGCATGACCCGGGGATGGGCAAAGAAAGTGAACATCCAAATCCTAACTCATCGCATCTAATCCTAACTCATCACATCTAAGAAAGCAATAAACAATCGCACGCATAGCTACAGCTAAGCAGATTATGACAGATATAATGAGATAAGGAAAGCAAATATCTAAGTTTTAGACAGATAATCAAGCTAAGATGAATGGATAAATGCTATAGCTAAGCAATCAAAGCAGTAAAGTAAACACACTAGCATGCGAGCCTATGCAAGAGATAAGACTAAGAAAATGACAATCGATCGCACGCTAGAAGAACAAACAAACTAGAATGCATGAGAAATCTAAGATAAGCACACAGCAAGCTAAAAGGTGTAAGAAAAGAAAGAAATTGGAAAATCAACGGCATGTGAGAACCAAAAATACCAGGGGAAAGAAGATGGAACACACGATAGGCTCAGAGGGCGATTCAAAAGGAATCAAGCCCAGAGATCCTAATCTGCTGAAGATCGGACAAGTCTCGCGATCGTCATGACCTATCGTTGGGCTCAGCGAGGACAATCCCTGTAAAGGGACCACGCTAAGTCATCGCCCGTCCCAAAACTCGATAAACGTCAGAAAACCGATGGAAACCGAAAAATCACGATGAAAACCAGAAATGGAATGAAAAGAGGGCTCCAAGTGACCTGACAATCACCATCCTTGCCCATTTTTGCTTTTGTTTTGAAATGTTTGAAAATATTTATTAAAAAGGTTTGACTGAACTTGGGTGGACCCAAGCTACCTACGTACCCTGCGGAGAGGGATCAAGCCAACGTAGTTCGGACGAAAAGGTGAGAAATATTTGTAAAATGGTGTAAAAAAAAGGGTGACTGGACTCAGGATGCCAGATGCACGCCTGAGCTGCCTATGTACCCCTCAACTAGGGATCAAGCCATCCGTAGTTCGGACTAGAATTTCCTAACTACTCTCCTAATGACTCTTGATTTTTGAGATTTTTTGGTTTTTTAAATGTTTTTAATGTTTTTTGACTCAACAGGACAGAATCCTATCATCATAAAGGGTAGGACGGACTCCTGAATATCCCACAAAGGTTGGACAGCATCCTATGCTTTGCGAGGGAATTGGACAGATTCACGACTCTGCAAGGGTTGGACAGCATCCTATGCCTTGTAAGAGTGGATAAAAATCACATGACTTGATGAGGGGATGGACAGAATCCTAACCCCTATGATGATAGGACAAACTCCTGAAAGACTGAAGGACTGACTCTTATGCTGAAGACTGACTCTGAAAGATGGAAGGACGGAACCCTAAACTCTCTATGACAGACTCTAAAGAGGAAGAAATCCCTTAACCTACGGAAACTCTAAGGTAGGAAGGGAAGGGGTTGGCTCAAAAAGCATTCCGTCATAGCCTACGAGATCAATAAAGCTCTCTACTTCATAACACGAAACACCTTGACATTTTCCTAGCTAAGATGCAAAGCCAATCTACCTCACGAGACATGTTTGGCAACAATGATCAATAACCCTTAGCAAAGCTACTATTCTCAAGGTTCCTTGTAGATGAATCCAATGATATGAAAGGATTATTACAGCAGACATGAATGTTAAACAATGCATCTACCGAGGTAATCACGAAGAGAGCTCATACAATCAATGTTTGCCACAACTATATCCTAATGCTCCTTCCACACTATGAGATTATTCCCATCTACTGTGATCATATACCCCAATAAGTAGATGGCGACATACAAATCCAGGGATAGGGCCAGCAATTTAATGATGAAGCACATCATCTAAAATAAAAGGGAAGCAATCTAGGGCCGGGCATGCTTTCGACCATGGTTATGCCTATTTGACCTCTCAAGAGGACTGAATATAACCAAAGATGGGGTTCTTGAATTACTTACGGGTAGGAACTCAGGGGCTAAAAATACAGAATTACAACCCAACCCCTTTGATTGAAACCAGACAAAACTGCCCTGAGATATTGTCATGCTTTAATTTTTGCACTAAATTCTTTCATCTCCTTCACCCGACACAAACACGAAAAATCATCACGATTTCAAAGAACAGGTTAAGAAACACTCAGCACAATGAGATGGCAAACTAATTGACCGAGGAAATCTGATGAAATAAATGGATCCTAAACGGGTAATCAATAATAAAAAAAATCACAGATCATAAACTGACTTAATCACTTTGATTTGCATCCCAAAGAAAAATTAAACAGGGAGGAAGAGGGTTACCTGGACTCAATTTGAAGTATGGCCTCTTCTTCTTCAAGTCCTTTGCTGAAATTTTTGCTTTCCTCTTTGGCAATCTTAATGATCAAAATGTTCAAAACCCATTTCTTGAACCCTCTTTTCTTCCCTTTTTTTTTTTGCAGCCCCAACCCAGAGAGAACCGAGGGTGAGAAAGAGATGAAATGGGCAATGAATTGAAATATCCGAATGTTAGAAAAGGGGTTTAGTAGAGTGAAAAAAAAATGTGACCGGTGGCCAGGAGCCTGGTATGGCAAGTGGGTTGGTAGGAGATGACAATGGTCAAGGCAAAAATAGTGTAGAGGTAGAAGATGGTGGTGGTGAGATTATATAAGAGATGGGGTTTTAATGGTAGCTAGTAAGAGAAATGGAAGGGATTGCAGATGAAATGAAGATGGAATCCGGTGGTGGAAGAAATGGTAGTGGTGGTGGTGGTAATCGGATTCCGGCAAGCTTGCCGGAATCAATGGGGATGTTGGTTATGGAAGTGGAAGATGGGTTTGCAAAAATGGGTTTTAGATTTAAGAAAATCAGGGAGATGGGTTCGGTGGTTGGTAGCAAGGGAAAAGGAAACAAAATGGGTTTGATGTGTAGATGATGGCTGGGGTGGAGGAGAGGGTTTGGATGGGGTTTGAGATGGTCAGTGGCGATGGTGGAATGATATGGGTTTCAACAGGGTTCGCCGGATTCCGGTGAGGATGACCGGAGAGGATGGCTCCTCGAAACCCCCTTTCTCCTCTCTTTTTTGCTGCTCTCTCTCTTTCTCTCACCCTCTATTGCTCTATCCTCTGTTCTCTGGTGTGGCTGAGATTTGGAGGTGGATGGTTGATGAAGAAGGTGGGGTTTGGTGGAGAGAACTATGGCTCCAACAGCCGCGGATCGGAAGTTGAATCTCCGATTAACGATCGGAGGAACGATCGCCGGAGGAAGAAAAGAAAACCCAAATCTCTCAGCTCTCGCTCTCTCTTTTCTCTCTTTTTAACGAGAATGAACAGTGTCTCCCTCTTTGATTTTTTTTATATATTTAAAATAGAAATGTTGATATTCGCACCCTCCCTTGATGAGGCGTGTGGAAACTGATGAGGCGCGCCCGCCAGATTTGTCCTATTAGGTCTGGGCGCGCCCATCACAGGATAAATCGCCCTCCTTCTCAACCGGATATTCCCTGTTGCGGATAAATCACCCCCCTTCGGATTGCATTGTGCGCACCGCCCTGGTTCGTTCACTGAGCAAATGCGCTCGGATCTCGATGAAATTTTACGGAAACCTAAGGGAGACATTAAGCTACCCTAGGGTTCAATTTGGGATCCCAACTCACTGATTTGACGAGGCTTTGCACAAGCAATGCGAACTCGGGTCCGGTCAAAATGGGGTGTCTACACGCACAAGTTGAGGTCCAAACTCCCTTTCTGCCCAATATTCACCATAATCGATTGGGTTGATTAATTTTTAATTAATACACAACCATTCTGATCTTCATTTGAATCATCATCATATAATTTTATATGATCTAAGAAATCACCATAATTTTGGGCGAAAACAATATCTTTTGATAGGAAAAACAAAAATTTGTCCTGTACGAGGGACATAATCCGGATAGCATAACCTTTCGGATAATTTTGAGTGGGATTCTGAAATACCGGTGTGGCAATCCAAGAGGGGGGGTGAATTGGCCAATTAGAAATTTTAGGCTTAATTAATGAAAGATTAAAAATTAATCCTCTAATTAAACACTAATTAGTCTAACCCTTGTTCAAATAGTCATATTAGTGAAATCTAGGATTTAGACATTCTAATCATACACATTTGCTAACCCTTGTTCAAATAGGCATTATAATGCAATTAGGGTTTAAACATTTCAATCAAGTGCATTTACTAACCGTTGTTCAATTAAAAGTACAAATAAAAGTTAGGGTTAGAGATTACCAATCACCACACGTACAAGAGAAAAGGAAAAGAGACATCCACAAGGAACACAAGATTTATAGTGGTTCGGTCCCAACTTGACCTACTCCACTTTTCCAAGTTTACCTCCTAGGGATCTCCACTAAAATGATGAAGCCATACACCCGACTCCTTCATCTCCAAAGGGAACAAACCCTTGCTTTTCCATTCTCAAGGGCCAAAGCAAAGCCCAACTGCACGAAGCCTTCGACACGGGGACAAACCCTGATATGCCGTCTTCACCTTTCTTGGGCTGAAGAAGAGACCCTTGTCTTCACCTTTGTTCATCGGCCGAAGAGAAGACCCTCTTCTTCACAATTCTTACCGGGGCGAAGAGAAGACCCTCAATGAAGAACAAAAGAAAATGAAAAACACTCAATGCCTCTTAATAGGCGGATTACAACATTAATGGCTCACAATCACTCCCAAGAAATAGCAAAAGAAAAGCCCTATGGAGTGCCTCTTGATAAGATGTAGAAATGGCAGATCAAAGAGATTTTAGCTTTTGAAATAAAATATTGAAGCTCAAAGAGAAATGAGATTTAATCTTTCTCAAATGTTCAAAAGCTTGTAGAGATTGGTTTTAATCATGTATATATAGAGTATTTGAAAATATGACCGTTTTGGGTAAAACTGTAAATAAATGGCTTGAAAAAATCAAGCAGAAAAAGGCCCAACGGCTAGTTTGCTCGACCGCGGCGGTCGGCCAGGCTACGGCTGTCGTCCGCCCTTATCGGGCGCTCTATTCTATTTTCAAATTTCTTACTGCCGCGGTCGACTGGCCCCATGACGGTCGCCCGGCGAGGCTTGACTTAAATGCTCAAAAAATTTGGCTCAAAAACCTATCTCGGTCGACCGACCCACGGAGGTCTCTCGCCCAAACCCGTGACGGATTGTTCTGTTTGAAACAGAGACATATCCGCGGTCGCCCGGCTTAACCCGGTCGACCGCCCCGATAAAATTCGAGATGGCCTGGATTTCCAGGTTCCATCCTGCGGTCGATCGTCCCTGAGTGAAATTCCATTTTAACTTTAAAATCCAACAGCTTTTGGGCTATGGTCTTTAGGCTTAAGGCCAAGGTTTTCAAACACATTTTTGGATGTGTGTATGGTTTTCAAAGATGTAAAATGTTAAGTATGAAAACCATTTTGAAAACCTTTTGAAAGTGCATTTAAACATAAAATCAAGAGGACTCCAAATACATTCTAAAAATAAGAACCTTGAGTCTTCTTGGAATGTCTTGGCTCCTTTGCACTTTCTTGAACTTCTTCGGCTTGAGTGAACATCTTGAACTTTGTCATGGCTCTTGTGACTTCCTCCAATCTTCACTGCATGTTGAGAGGTCCATGAGGTGTCACCATGGTATGTTCAACTCCAAGCTCCTTCTTGACACTTGCTTAGGAACTTGTGGAATCTTCATGTTGAGGTACTTTACTTGAGCATCTTTAAATGAGGATGACTCCAATGTAGGTGCAAGCTCTTGGTTCCTTTGATCTTGATCCACAAGTCATGTGTTGTGAAGAGTTGTGTAATGGCAATTATGACATGAAAATCCTGTATACAACACAACACCTCAAAGCAACACATCAGTCCATAAATGCTAATCAATTTGGTTTGCTAGCATCAAAACAATAAGGTAAGATGAATGATTAACCCATGGAAACCCTTGGGCTTACATTCTCCCCCTGTTTTTATGGTGGCAAACAAATTGATTAGGGAGGCAGGAGATATTAAACAAATATATGAATGAGCATTTAAACACTATAAACAATTAAGCGATGCTCCCCCTCACTATATGCACAAGTGTAATATATGAATGTAAACCATGAAGTGCATATAAGATATGGACTACCTAATCAATTCTCAAAATTCTCCCCCTTTTGGCAACAGCAAAAAGGTAGGGATATGCAAGTGTGAGTGCAAGTGAGGCGTCAAGATGAATAATAGCTTATCTAAGCTATATACCAAGATATTATATTGCATTAAGGCTCATATGATGCTTATCAAAATGTAAAACAAAGTAAAGAGCATGATAAGCAGATTTTTTTTGTTTCAAAAGATATGCAAGTTAAGCACAATTATGGGGGCAATAGACTATGTAAGCATATCACAATGGTCTATATAAACATGAAAAAGCAACCATTTGGCTCTTCCCCTATTTATTTGTCATTGGCCCTAGGTGAAACCTATGTGAAAGGGGCATGACAAGACAAAATGGTTGAAAAGGTGAGTGATTTAAACACTTGGGCTTCATTTGCAACTTGCAAGAAGATGAGTCTTTACCTGAGCAAGAATATGCTCAGATTGATGACATAACCACTTAAGTTCACAAGTTGCTTCGAATTGGTGTTTTCTTATCATAGGGCAGACAAGTCTCTTCCTGAGCATGAACATGCTCAGAACTATAAAATAACTTTTGAGTTCCAGTGGCTTGCCCTTAGAGAATTGTATATTTGCAAGTGAAAGCTCCCCCTGACAATGTGCATCTAATTTAAATGTAATAGTTCAAGGCACATAGAACCCATGATTTAATTAATAACCTTTAACCATTCAGATTGCTCCATTCATAAAACAATCACACTTTGAATATGAATGGATGATTATTAGGCAGAGAATATGAGTTTAAGGAGATGGTCTAATAAACACATGGATAAGAGAATGAAATCAATGAGGTACATATCCATGGCAACCAAAAGATCATGTACACATAGATAAGAACCATAAAGCTCTATATACATTATCAAAATAGAAGATTAATACCACATTGCTTTTATCACTTCAAGAAATGATAAAAGTGGTATTTGAAAATCTCTCGAAAGAAGTAAAACTGAGCTTATTTCCTTCTATCCGGAACTCTTCTACAGATGAATGTTTAGAAGAGCTTAGATCAATGCTTGACCCTTTCTTCCATGCAATGGTAGCATCTTTAAAAGTTCTTTCCGGATTGAGAGATTAGGTACTTGTTTTAACTCTTCTCCTTCATCAAAGGGTCATCCTTGAGAGGATGATCATGAAGTGCACATGCCAGCCTTTAGACAGTCTTCAATTTCCTTAGTCTATGTTCATCCTTCACAGTGGAAGAATATAGAGATAGACAAAGGAAAATTGAGTACATCTACCATCTTATTACATCTGGCATTATGGAAGGAGACAAGTACCATAAATAAGCTACGAAGGACATGATCTGAGTGGGGTCCTCCGAAGCTAAAATCTTGGAAGAGATGATGGGACATGACAAACTCAAAAATATTTAAATCATCCCTCTTCTAATAAATTGTCATTGGCCTTTGATAATTCTTATAATGCAAGGCCTGACAATACACAATGGCTATAGATAAGAATGTAAAAGCACATCGATTGGAACTTATCATGATTAAAGATGTTCTTATCTTTAAGAGCACATGATAAGAGATTACTTCATACGAGATAGGATGATCATCTCAATCACTATTCTATGAAGAAGAGTTCTAGAGATTTTTCAAACTCTAGAACAAGATACTTATCATTGGCAGAGATAGTAACATATAAGACTATCCAAGATAAGTATAAGGCCAGAGAAGATATGGCACTGAGGCTTTAGGCCAAGAGAACTTGTCAAAAGACGAGAGATGATCTCAAATTTAAAGAATAGGACAACACCCAACTACAACACATATGGAGCAATGTGGCTCCCCATGAGTGTACTTATCATATGTGATGCACATCAAACATCATATGATAAGATGGATTGGACAGACATTGAGCATGTATACCTCTCCCTTTGAAGTGACTCATACATTGTATGAATCCAAGTGGCTATCCAACCACAGAGACACCAAGGGATTTAAAGGTGAATGATTTTTAAACCACCCTTGGGCCACTAATGTATGATTGTTATAGGTAGTCATATGATACCAAAAGAGATGACGACAACCTAGCAAACCATGCTCCCCCTAAATATGTGCAAATAATATATATATATATATATATATATATAAGTATAACATACAAAGCACATATGGCTTATCATGGTTAAGATGCTGGCTAGAAGCCAAAGTAATTAGATGTTTTAATTAAAGATGAGTGTACACTCTTCAACTTATTAGGTAAGATGACTAAGAGTACCAATTGAGTGATTTTTAAATTTAAGTTTATCATCTTTACCATGTACCCAGTAGCATACAAGGAGAAATAACTATAGATTATATAGATTATCAATTAAGCTTAAATCTATAAAACTTAGACATTATAAGAGGGATTAGTAGAATCCCATGTCTAAGAGAGACATCCATGGCTCATCCAATGAGAGCATTCATGGATAGTCTACCATGTTTGGACACACGAATCATGGTCCAAACATCTATGCATATATCCATAAACCACCATATAAAGATAGGGCATTTAAGCACAAAGTGCAAAAGGCCCATGGAAAACTAAGATGTGTGGGAAACAAGTGTTCCCATCACAAACTGAACATCTCTTTCTGTATACAACTAGCACCAGTCTTGCCCACATGTGCGTGTCATGAGGTGACTTATCTCGGTCATCTGGGTAGTGGACCCTAAGCAAGAAGAGTGGGTGTGACGATTGGATCGCGTAACCGAACCGGATCAAATAAAGAACAACTTGTGGACAAGAAAGTATAAAGTTGTTCTCCCAGACAGGACCCTTCACAAGTCCTTAGACCTGAGGGATCTTATTGGTCTGCTGATCCATTCTAGAGTCTTAGTCTATCTTATAGTGATTCTATTTTTAGAGTCACATTCGGATAGAGCTATATCTTAGAGCAAACCCTCGAGACCAATAGTGATACTCAATAAGGGATTCTTCGCCCTAAAATTTAGGGATTGACATCTACAATTTTGTCAAAGCAGTAGGCCTATTAAATAGCCTGGCCAGGCGGATTTGATAAAACGTTTATCGAAAAGTTTTATGAAACATTGAATTATTTTCAAAGGATTTTACAAATGCATTTGGAGGTCGAGCATCGCTTGACTAAAATGGTATACCAAGAGTGGGCCAAGGGGGTAAATGGTGTCCACCTCCAGTATGAATCAACTCAGTAGATGTGGTTACAAAGAAAGGACTTGCACATACATGATATGATTAGGGGTAAGATGATCTGACGGTCATCTTCAGGGTTACGTCTCGATGGAGGCCACTGACCTAATGCGAGTGTGGTTTAACTACAGAGCGAGATCGCATTGGGACCCACCATAGGGTTCTACAAGATCGACAGTCGGATCCCTGCGACGATCCCACTCACAACTCGAATGACTCGGTAACATCCAAATGGATCAGGGTCCCGCATTTTATGTAATTGCACGGACAGATATGATCCTTTAAATTAATGTGGATATTAATTATATATATATATATATGTATATATACATGTCTTTATAAAGTAAGTAACTAGAGACAGTAAGAGAATTTTTCAAAGACAAATTGGAGCCGAAATAACTCCCATTAGATGTGAGTTATTAATTTGATTAAATTATTAATTTATTTATTATTTAATTATTTAATTATTATACATTATTATGTATTATTAATTTGATTAATAATTATCATAATAATGTGTAATCCAAATGAGGATAGTTATTCCCAAACCGGTTTCGCAAAAGTTGTGGAACTGGAACGGAATTGGGAATTGGGATAGGACAGCACATTTGGATAAGGTTTGTGGGGCCTACAACACTCCTAAATCAGTTGGAGAGCTGGGAAAAAGAGTCCCAATTGCTCAAGGACTTTGAGTTGCACTCAAACTCCTTGTTGGATAAGAATTGCTAAATTGTAGGATCTACAAAGCAAGCAATTTGTTTCCAACACCAACTCTTATGAGATAAGGCCACAAAGGCTGGTGAGAGGCCTCCATACACGTTCTCCCATGTATCTTTAGTGTCCCCACACAGCCTTGGAGGTTTGGGAGAGTCTCATTCACTCGAGGAGTCTCAATTCAAGTTGGTTTCTCAATTGAATTGGAATTGGGAGAGAGAAACAAGGATTTATCAAACCAAAACTCTTCTTTATATAAAAGAGAGAGGGGAGAACGAAATTTAAAGGTTGGAATACTCAAAAATTCGTTCTCCCTTGCTTCTCCCTTGCTTCCCCCTTTGGAAAAATAGTTTTTCATCTCTCTCTCTCTCTTTTTATTTCTCTTCCAATTGAACTAGTTTCAAAGAGAAAGGCTTCCAATCGATATCTCTATTCTCTACAACAAAGGTACTGATTAGATCAGACCTTAAATTGGTGAATAATAGTTATTCACATCCACAATAGTCAAAGCAAAGAAAAAGAATCCATCGGTTCAACTTGCGGGGTTCGCGGCATTTAGAACGATCGCAATCGTTCGAGGAGTAGATCAAGCAGCATGGTTCATTGATATTTCTTCAAAGAGGTATTTCTTTCTATTTGATTAACATAAATAACTAATCTAGACTCTAGGATCTTGGGCAAAAGCAAGATCGAAAAGAAAAAATTTAAGTTCTATGCGATTTTTGTTCCGCTGCGCATAGCGATCTTGCTGGGAGGGGATAACCTTCCTTCACTAGATTCCTATGACATTTTCAATTTTACTCAATTGAGTTTCATACATTGAATCTAGACTCATTCTCAATTCTCTACACAAACAAAGATATTCATAAAGGACTGTAGAGAATAATCCAATGACTTCTAGAGAATGTCAAGTGATGAACACCTTGGAGACATGCATTCCAAAAAGTACTATGACTAGATAATTTTATCTTAGTCATGAGAGAATATTCATTTTAGGCGGTTTTGGAATATATCAATTTAACTCATCAAGATTTCTTATGCATTTAATGATAATCCTTAAGCACATAAGAATGGGCTTAAAGGACAACTAGGTCCATAGTAATAAACATACTTACTCACCTAGGGCAAAAGAGATGTCTAAGAAAGGATTTGAGTGGATTTCCTTAGACATGGCTTTTAATATTTAATTTTGCTAGAAATGATATTCTTCCAAAGTTGAATATACAAAGATCTAGCAAATGCTGAAATTGTCCTACAAAGAGTTCAAGAATGATAGGAATGAACTTGAAAGATCAATTTGAACTCAAGGGCAAAAAAAAGATGGTTAATTTTTATGGAAGCACACATATGGTTTTCACATTTGAATTTTCTATTGTGGATTTTCTTGTGGATGCTAAGTGCACAAGTGATGTGATTTGCACTTAGATATGCTTAATCAAAAAGATATTCAATAGAGCACATAAATATAGTCTAAGATAAAATATATCAATGAATTTACATTTAGACTATAGCAAGAAAAAGATGTGATCATTTAGGCACAAGAAAAGTAGATACAAAACATATTCAATGAATTTAAAGTATATAGCATGAATGTGAATGATAACATAATTTAGCATAGCCCCTAAACTAGCTTATTCACTAATTAGTTTAGAAGGATTCTTTCGGAACCCAAATCCCTTTGGTTCCATTCAAGTTTGTTTGTGGGAGTGTACCTTTTCTTATCAAAACAAACTTGTTAGATTTCACAATTCTAAGCTCACACTCAGAATGGTGATGTCCAGATCTACCACAATGGGTACAATAGTAATGATTGGTAGATAATGAACAAATGGAATCACAAGACTTAGAAGTATGTTTATCTTTTGCTTCTTAAAGTCTTTGATACTTATTAGAGAGTTTGTCATTTATTTGTTCTTCATCATGTTTATATTTTTCAACAAGTTCAATGTTTGTGATTTCAAGGCTTTTACTATCTTTCTCAAAGGCATTGCATCTTTGAAATAAGTCAACATTTTTATTTATCAAAAATATGCTCAATTGACTTAATTTTTCGTTTCTTTTCAAACATACATTTATTATCAATTTCAAAATTTCAAATCATAAATTAAATGTTTGAAAGAAACTTCATTTGCAAAAGATTTTTATAAAATCTCTTTTTGTCTAAGAATTTCATCATTTGAAAAGAGACGGACATTATTCTCAAAAATATTTTCTAATGAAGTCCAGATATCTTTCGCATTAATGCAATTTGAAATTTTATCAAAAATGTTAGGAGTTAAACCACAACACAATAAGATCATTGCCATAGAGTTTAAAGAAAATAATTTTATATCACCTTCAGTGCATTTCCTTGAAAAAGAATTCCCTCTTCAATGACATCTAAAATGTCATTATCTATAGATTTGAGATAGACTTGCATTTGTGCTTTTCAAACTCCATAATTCATTCCATCAAAGAATGGAGAAATTATGGTGGATCGACCTTTTTCAGAATCCATAAGGATTGTCACAGATCTTTTCTCTTGTAGATTTTTAAAATTAAAAATCTCTTTAAGAGCCTAGGCTTTGATACCAAATGAAATACAGGTGTGACAATCCAAGAGAGGGTGAATTGGCCAATTAGAAATTTTAGGCTTAATTAATGAAAGATTAAAAATTAATCCTCTAATTAAACACTAATTAGTCTAACCCTTGTTCAAATAGTCATACTAGTGAAATCTAGGGTTTAGACATTCTAATCATGCACATTTGCTAACCCTTGTTCAAATAGGCATTATAATTCAATTAGGGTTTAAACATTTCAATCAAGTGCATTTACTAACCCTTGTTCAATTAAAAGCACAAATAAAAGTTAGGGTTAGAGATTACCAATCACCGCACGTGCAAGAGATAAGGAAAAGAGACATCCACAAGGAACACAAGATTTATAGTGGTTCGGTCACAACTTGACCTACTCCACTCTTCCAAGCTTACCTCCTTGGGATCTCCACTAAAATGATGAAGCCGTATACCCAACTCCTTCATCTCCAAAGGGAACAAACCCTTATTTTTCCATTGTCAAGGGCCAAAGCGAAGCCCATTTGCACGAAGCCTTCGGCGCGGGGACAAACCCTCATATGTCGTCTTCACCTTTCTTGGGCCGAAGAGGAGACCCTCGTCTTCACCTTTGTTACCGGGCCGAAGAGAAGACCCTCAATGAAGAACAAAGGAAAATGAAAAACACTCAATGCCTCTTAATAGGCGGATTACAACATTAATGGCTCACAATCACTCCCAAGAAATAGCAAAAGAAAAGCCCTATGGAGTGCCTCTTGATAAGATGTAGAAATGGCAGATCAAAGAGGTTTTTAGCTTTTGAAATAAAATGTTGAAGCTCAAAGAGAAATGGAATTTGATCTTTCTCAAATGTTCAAAAGCTTGTAGAGATAGGTTTCAATCATATGTATATATAGAGTATTTAAAAATATGACCGTTTTGGGTAAAACTGTAATTAAATGGCTTAAAAAAGTCAAGCAGAAAACGCCCCAACGGCTAGTTTGCTCTACCGCGATGGTCGACCGGGCTACGGCGGTCTCCCGCCCCTCTCGGGCGCTCTATTCTATTTTCAAATTTCTTACCGTCGCGGTCGACCGACCCCGTCGCGGTCGACTGACCCATGGCGGTCGCCCAGCGAGGCTTGACTGTTTGCTCAAAAAATTTAGCTCAAAAACCTATCTCGGTCAATCGACCCACGGGGTTGCCCGCCCAAACCCATGACGGATTGTTCTGTTTGAAACAGACACATATCCGCAGTCGACCGGCCCTGAGTGAAATTTCATTTTAACTTTAAAATTCAGAGGCTTTTGGGCTATGGTCTTTAGGCTTAAGTCCAAGGTTTTCAAACACATTTTTGGGTGTGTGTATGGTTTTCAAATATGTAAAAAGTTACGTATGAAAACCATTTTGAAAACCTTTTGAAAGTGCATTTAAACAAAAAAACAAGAGGACTCCAAATACATTTTAAAAATAAGAACCTTGAGTCTTCTTGGATTGTCTTGGCTTCTTTGCACTTTCTTAGACTTCTTCAGCTTGAGTGAACATCTTGAACTTTGTCATGACTCTTGTGACTTCCTCCAATCTTCACTGTATGTTGAGAGGTCCATGAGGTGTCACCATGGTATGTTCATGTAAGCCCAAGGGTTCCCCATGGGTACATTCAATCATCTTGTTTTGATGATTAACAAACGCAAATTGATTAGTTGTTTATGGACTGATCATTTGCCTTGAGTGTTGTGCTTTAGACAGGTCCTACACAAGTCAAATCGTACTAGCACGCACCTTGTTGTCCTATGCTTGAAGATGAACCAAACACAATGGCAAATGAGCTTGGAACATACTTGGACCAATCACACCTTGGAAGTACCAAGGAGAAGCTCATCATCAACCATCTCAAAGCATTGAACAAACAAAGGAAGTTCATGAAGGCCAAAGGTCGAGGATCAAGAACCTAATGCAAAGGACCAAGGAGCTTGTACCACAACTTGAAGATGTCAAGCATGGAAGCTCAACCATAGAAGATCCCAGCTCAAAAGAAGAGTTCAAGAGAGTGATAGAAAGAGTAGAATGTATTCCTATCTCTCTTGCATTTCCTCTTGTCAAGGCACATTGTTTAAACCCCTAAAAAATATGTTTTTCAAAGAGACTAACACACCCTTTAAGGACTTAAATGGATAAGTGAATGGCCATGGTGGTGTACCAACATGTTGGGACCCATATGGCATTCAACACAAGAATGAACAAAACAGAGTTCCAAAGCAACAACCTGGACCAGCAACTAAATCCTATCAAAACTTATTTAAAACATTTTCAAATATTTTTAAAAATATTTTTAACAGATAGCTCTCATTTTTCTCATATCCGTAGAGTATAGAAACGTCAAAATCCGACGAGAAATGAGGGAGATATGAATTTTACAAGTTCGACACTGTTTGCTGGAAACCAGTCTCGGAACTCCGAGAATTATTCTCGGAGCTCCGAGCTCGGAACTCCGAGAACATTCTCGGAGCTCCGAGAAATGCACCAGGTTCCAAAATTAAAAGCTCTGTTTGAATTCTCGGAACTCCGAGAATTCTGCTCGGAACTCCGAGAAATGTTTTTCTTCAAAAAAATATAGCCGTTGGGGTGCAACGGCTAGTTGATTTTTTGACCCAGTTTTGACTGTTTTACCCCTCAAACGGTCACATGGAGTTGGAACTTTATATATACCCATTCAAGGGTCCAAAACACTAGAGGAACATTGTCCAACTTCAAGAAACCATAGAAAATCATTTGTGAACTATTTTTGGGTTAAATTCTCTCACCAACCAAACTCTTTGTGCCTTGATTTGAGAAAATCTTTTGAGATTGGTTTAGGCTTAAACTTGTTTATTCTTGAGAGCATCCTTGGAGCTTCAACTTGCATTGTAGCCTACATAGAGGCAAAGCTTTTATCTTCTTCTTTATTCGATCGGTGGCAAGGGCATCCGTTGTTTTTAATTCCCTTGGGTGAACCGCTTAGAACTCGGCGGAGAAGGAGAGTCATTGTAAAGGTGGAAGGGCATCCTTATTTAATTCCCTTGGAGTGTAAAAGCCTCGGAGCCGGGAGTCGTGGAGGTCTCAGTAGTGGAAATCCTCAAGTGCGACCTTGAGAAGAGTGGAGTAGGCCGTTTGCCGAACCACTATAAATCTTTGTGTCACTTGTGTGATTGGTATTTCTCTCACTCCCTCTCACTCTCTTATTTGATTATTTGTGCTTAGAATTGAGTGAGTAGTTAGCATTGATAATCAACCTAAATATCTTAACCTTGCTAACTAGGCTATATCAAAATTACCTAATTAAGTTTGCTAATCAACAAGGGTTTTGAACTTATATTAATTTGTAATATTGTTTAAGTTCAACTATTTCAAACTTAATTAAACAAGGGATAAGTCTTTGGTGAAATCTTAGGAAAAGTTTTTAAAAGGTAAAGATTTTATAAACATCCTATTCACCCCCCCTCTAGGTTGCCAAACCAAGTCACTACTTGGATTTCAGTTCACCTCCAAGCTCCTTCTTGACACTTGCTTAGGAACTTGTGAGATCTCCATGTTGAGCTACTTTACTTGAGCATCTTCAAATGAGGATGACTCCAATGTAGGTGCAAGCTCTTGGTTCCTTTGATCCTTGATCCACAAGTCATGTGTTGTGAGTGTGTAATGGCGATTATGACATGAAAATTCTGTATACAAACACAACACCTCAAAGCAACACATCAGTCCATAAATGCTAATCAATGTGGTTTGCTAGCATCAAAACAAGAAGGTAAGATGAATGATTAACCCATGGAAACCCTTGGGCTTACAGATTCAATTATCTGAAAGACCTACCTTGGTTCTGATCATGCTGCATACTCCCCAAGACATTGTTTGAAAAATCCATGCCTGGGTTACATGTTTTTCAAACTTGTTTGGGGTGAAAATTAAAAACCCGTTTCAATTTTCGCACCAAAATTTCAGCAATTCCAGCAAATTACATGCAACTTCAAAAAATCATATCTCCTAATCCGCCTGTCGAATTTTGATGATTCTTGATGCTTTAGATTCGTATTCGAGCGAACTATCCAACCATATAAAGCGATCATCCGAAAAAAAATCCATCAAGTAGATCAGATCTGCTATTTTCTAAAAATAGTCCTATGTCTATTAAAATAACACAAACACTATGAACCTTGGATAGCCGGGATAAACGTCCGGGCTAACAGCGGGTTACCGCATCATCTATCTTTGGTTCATTAGCCTCCTAATATATTCCCTAGTTCGCTCTAATACCACTTGTTAGAAGCATCGTATAACCCCCGGGCAAAATCCCTATGCGTAGCAGAATAAAATTGCATAGTATAACATTAATTTTCAATTTTGCCCGTAGCCCAGGATTTCTTGGAACTATATGATCTGATGGTGATAAAAATACACATAATTAAATACCTTTATTGATGAAGTCACGAAGAAGATCGTCTGCTTGATCTACTCCCTGAATCACCACGAACGAACTCTTCGTCGCAAACGCCGAAAGTTGATCCGTTGGGATCCTTTGATTTTACACAAGGGATAGAACAGCCTTTGTTCTACTTTTAGATCTAATCTAAATCAGATCTTATTAGATGGGAACTTTGACCAAGCTTGAGAGTAGAAGCGACAAAAATATGGCCCCAAACGAGATCCCAGTATGCCACAACCACCAAAACTTGGAACGATATTAATTTGTAATATTGTTTAAGTTCAACTATTTCAAACTTAATTAAACAAGGGATAAGTCTTTGGTGAAATCTTAGGAAAAGTTTTTAAAAGGTAAAGATTTTATAAACATCCTATTCACCCCCCCTCTAGGTTGCCAAACCAAGTCACTACTTGGATTTCAATTGGTATCAGAGCTTGGGCTCTTGATTAAGACCCTAACCGGTTAAGAGTTAAAAGATCAAACTTTTTGGCAACTTAAAAGATGGGATCTAGACTACCTATTTTGGATGGTTCGGATTATGGATCATGGTTGATCCATATGAAGACATACTTAAAAGGTCTAGATAAAGATATGATAAAGATAATTGAAAATAGTTTTGATTTAAATGTTAAATCTAAAAGATCAAATGATTATGATAAAAAATTATCTTTACTAAATACAAAAGCCCTAATTACAATATGTTGTGCATTACCACCTAACATTTATGAAAAAGTGTCCTCTTGTAAAAATGCTAAAAATGTTTTGGACTCTATTGAAAATCTTCAAAATCAAAACATGTGCTTAATGGGATTATCTAATGAAGACCCCTTGGATAATGCCGAATTCACATTTGAAGAACTTGTTGAAAATGTCCAAGAATTACATAAGAAACTTGAGGATCAACTAGCTAAGAATTCAAACTTGAAAAACAATTTAGCTAGTATTCACAAGGAGTTTAGGTCACTAGAAATAGATCATGCACATCTTAGTGAAGAAAATGAAATTTTTAAAAAAGATTTTATTGAACTAAGTGATACTATTGCTTCACTAAGAGAGGAAAATCTACTCCTTAAAGAAGAAGAAGAGAAAATTAAAATGCTTTCATCTCTTGAATTAATAAATTTTAAAATGGAAATCAATGACTTAAATATCAAGAATGAAACATTAATGTTGGAAAATCATTATTTACAAGAAAGTGCAAAACATAGTATTCATCATAGTCATTCTTGTAAATCATCTTGTTCATCCCATCCATCTACCTACTCATATATGTCTTGTGATTTTTGTGGTAGATTTGGACATTACAAATCTAAATGTATGTTTAGATTTGTAAAAAGTAGTAAGTTTGTTTGGGTTAAAAAGGACTTATCACCTAGGACAAACTTGCTTGGAACCAAGATGGTTTGGGTTCCAAAACCCCTAACATGATCTATATTGTGTTTATTTTAGATTAGGGGATGTGCTTTAATTGAATATCATTTGAAAATATATTTGTTGATACAATGTGCTTGTTCTTGTTTAATATTTTTTTTGTATCAATATATGTTGTGCCTAAAATTGAAAATCCTTTCAAAACATGTGTATGTAGATATCATATGCTCATATTTGCTTAACATATATCTATATATCACCTTAAAATTCAAAGTCTATATGCTTAAATGTAATTAATTTGAGACTTCGATATGATGAGCCTAATTTAATATCATTTTGAGTTTCCTAGTTTAAGTGCCCACATATACTTAAAAATCATCATGCACTTAGAATATGTCATTCATCCACATGACAACCACAATAAAACATTCAATGTGAAAATCATAAATTGTGCTTATAGAATATTCAACCACACCTCTTGCCCATGTGTTCAAATTAAAGCTTCAAGTACATCTTCAAAACTTGAACACTTTTTTGTAGTTGCTAGGAGTTAGGTTAAATGATCACATCATTCTAGAAAAACCAAAAGAAAAGAAACCCATAGGTTTTAAGGCTTGAACTTAAATGAAATTATTTTTGGCAATCAAATAGTATTTGAGCAAAAATTGAGAAAATGCCAAAGTACTATTCTTTGAACTTTATTTTGGACAAACATGGAACTTGCTAGACAATTGAGTATTTAATTGTTTTAATATATCATTTCTAGCAAAACTAAGGTATTAGATGCTATGTCTAAGAATTCACTTCAAATCCCTTCTTAGACAACTTTTTGTGCCCTAGGTGAACGAACATGCACCTAGTTGTCCTATCAAAATTCATTCTATTACATGCTTAATGATTTTCATCAAATCTAATAAGAATCATAGATGGGTTAAAAATTAGAGTATTTCCAAAGAGCTTTAATTGGATAATCTCATGACTAAGATGAACCTTAATATGTATAGATATGTTATATGTATTTTGTTCAAGTAGTCATGAAAGTTTATAAATGGAATACATGTGTCCAAGGTAGTTTGCATCATTTGATACATATATATTATAAAATCCTTGGATCTTTCCTTAAGTTCATAAAAGGATATATATTATATAGGAAAGTTAAATCATGAATCTAGATTCAATGTATGACTTCAAATGAAAATATCATAGAAATCTAGAATCATATTTGGGCATTTACTCACTTGAGTAAAATTAAAATTCACTAAGGTGGTTGTATACATTAGATTGTGATGGGAACATGTGCCTCCCACACATTTTTGGTTTTCAATGGGCTTATGCACTTTTATGCCCAATGCCTTGTCATTTTACATGTGGTTGTGGATGTAGATGTAATGTTTGGACCTTGTACTTCATTTGTCATGTTCACTTTGTCCAAACATAGTAGACTATCCATGAAGGCCTTGATATGGATCATATCCTTCTTGTAAGGTATACTCTCACCTTCATGATTCATGGATGTCTCTCTAAGACATGGTACTTTATTGACCATTCTCATTATGTCTTAGTCCTATAGAATTGAACTCAAATTGGTTTATATATATTCTATAGGTATCACCCCTTGTTTGATAATATCTACACGTATGAGATGTTAAACTTTAATCTTAAAAGTCACTCAATTGGTGCCCTTAGCCTTCTTAGATTCTAAGAGGGAGATGGTACATTCACATTAATTAAAATATCTAACAAATTGGCCTTGTGCCAACATCTCAAACATGAATAGGTATACATATATATGTGATCTCCCTAGCTAGTAATGTACGTTACATACTTAAGGAAGTAACGCGTGAATTTGAAAATATGATATCACATTTAGGGGGAGCATGAGCCAAAGATTGAAAATCTTTTGTGCTATTCTTATTTATCATGATGAGCTAAACTATGGCTATCATTTTATCATGATAAACCGACACTTGGAGAGTAAGTGTCATTGTAGCCCAAGGGTTGAGTCTAACATGTCATCTTTTGGAAAATATATCCAAAAACCTTTGGAGTCTATGCAAGGACATCCCTTTGGATTTATGCATTGCATGATTCATTTTCAAAGGGGGAGCTTAAAGGTAAATTTGTCCTTAGTTACTTATCATATGATTCCTAATGTGGTTATCACCTCACATATGATAAGTTCACTCATTTGGAGCATGATTGCTTCATATGGGGTGTTCGGGCTTGTCTTGTGTTTTTATTTGTGTTTTAGAATTTAAGACAAGAAGCCCATACCCTAGGTCTTAGTGACATATTCTTCTAGGCTTTTTGACTTATCTTGGATGGTCTAATATGATATCATCTATTCCAAGAATAAGTTTTGGTGGCCAAGTATTCCATTGTCATATCTTTGGCCTATTAGGTCATGTCATGCCTTAAATCTTAGGTTTATCTAAGGCCAATGACAAATACTAAGGGGGAGAGCTAATTATTGCTATCTTTATGTTTATATGGATCATTGTAAGATGCTTACACTATCCATTCAAGCATTTTCCCACTAATTATGCTAAAAATTGCATATCATTAAATTTTAAAAAAAAAAGAAAAGAAAAGGGAGCTTATCATGCTAAACTTTAAACTTGCTTGTTTTCTTTCATGATAAGTAAAATATAAGCTTTAACTTGTTAATCTATTATTATATTATGGGTCATAGGGTAAAATTATATTGGATATATATATACTAAGATACACCCTAAAAATTTGTGCTAAAATTGAAATGTCTCTTTGTTTTGCCAACATAGGCTTGATTTATTTTGTGATTATTCATTTCCTATGTTGATTGTCTCTTATCATGCCATATATACTTTGGATTACACTTTGATTTTAATTGCTAACTCATGATAAAAAGTTAGGGGGAGCATCATATTTTCATTGAATATCTTTGATGCTTTATGTAATTGTGCTTAAATGCTTAATCCTTCCTTTTTGCTAATGCCAAAAGGGGGAGAATTTGTATAATTGATTAGATCCATTACCATATGCATTCTTGTATTATAACTTGTTAAATATAACTCATGCATATGATGAGGGGGAGTAGTAATGATTAATTTGTCTATCTTATCCTCATAAGAGGTTCCTCCCACCTATCTAATCAATTTGGTTTGTCATCATCAAAAAGGGGGAGATTGTAAGCCCAAGGGTTCCCCATGGGTACATTCAATCATCTTGTTTTGATGATTAACAAACGCAAATTGATTAGTTGTTTATGGACTGATCATTTGCCTTGAGTGTTGTGCTTTAGACAGGTCCTACACAAGTCAAATCGTACTAGCACGCACCTTGTTGTCCTATGCTTGAAGATGAACCAAACACAATGGCAAATGAGCTTGGAACATACTTGGACCAATCACACCTTGGAAGTACCAAGGAGAAGCTCATCATCAACCATCTCAAAGCATTGAACAAACAAAGGAAGTTCATGAAGGCCAAAGGTCGAGGATCAAGAACCTAATGCAAAGGACCAAGGAGCTTGTACCACAACTTGAAGATGTCAAGCATGGAAGCTCAACCATAGAAGATCCCAGCTCAAAAGAAGAGTTCAAGAGAGTGATAGAAAGGGTAGAATGTATTCCTATCTCTCTTGCATTTCCTCTTGTCAAGGAACATTGTTTAAACCCCTAAAAAATATGTTTTTCAAAGAGACTAACACACCCTTTAAGGACTTAAATGGATAAGTGAATGGCCATGGTGGTGTACCAACATGTTGGGACCCATATGGCATTCAACACAAGAATGAACAAAACAGAGTTCCAAAGCAACAACCTGGACCAGCAACTAAATCCTATCAAAACTTATTTAAAACATTTTCAAATATTTTTAAAAATATTTTTAACAGATAGCTCTCATTTTTCTCATATCCGTAGAGTATAGAAACGTCAAAATCCGACGAGAAATGAGGGAGATATGAATTTTACAAGTTCGACACTGTTTGCTGGAAACCAGTCTCGGAACTCCGAGAATTATTCTCGGAGCTCCGAGCTCGGAACTCCGAGAACATTCTCGGAGCTCCGAGAAATGCACCAGGTTCCAAAATTAAAAGCTCTGTTTGAATTCTCGGAACTCCGAGAATTCTGCTCGGAACTCCGAGAAATGTTTTTCTTCAAAAAAATATAGCCGTTGGGGTGCAACGGCTAGTTGATTTTTTGACCCAGTTTTGACTGTTTTACCCCTCAAACGGTCACATGGAGTTGGAACTTTATATATACCCATTCAAGGGTCCAAAACACTAGAGGAACATTGTCCAACTTCAAGAAACCATAGAAAATCATTTGTGAACTATTTTTGGGTTAAATTCTCTCACCAACCAAACTCTTTGTGCCTTGATTTGAGAAAATCTTTTGAGATTGGTTTAGGCTTAAACTTGTTTATTCTTGAGAGCATCCTTGGAGCTTCAACTTGCATTGTAGCCTACATAGAGGCAAAGCTTTTATCTTCTTCTTTATTCGATCGGTGGCAAGGGCATCCGTTGTTTTTAATTCCCTTGGGTGAACCGCTTAGAACTCGGCGGAGAAGGAGAGTCATTGTAAAGGTGGAAGGGCATCCTTATTTAATTCCCTTGGAGTGTAAAAGCCTCGGAGCCGGGAGTCGTGGAGGTCTCAGTAGTGGAAATCCTCAAGTGCGACCTTGAGAAGAGTGGAGTAGGCCGTTTGCCGAACCACTATAAATCTTTGTGTCACTTGTGTGATTGGTATTTCTCTCACTCCCTCTCACTCTCTTATTTGATTATTTGTGCTTAGAATTGAGTGAGTAGTTAGCATTGATAATCAACCTAAATATCTTAACCTTGCTAACTAGGCTATATCAAAATTACCTAATTAAGTTTGCTAATCAACAAGGGTTTTGAACTTATATTAATTTGTAATATTGTTTAAGTTCAACTATTTCAAACTTAATTAAACAAGGGATAAGTCTTTGGTGAAATCTTAGGAAAAGTTTTTAAAAGGTAAAGATTTTATAAACATCCTATTCACCCCCCCCTCTAGGTTGCCAAACCAAGTCACTACTTGGATTTCAGTTCACCTCCAAGCTCCTTCTTGACACTTGCTTAGGAACTTGTGAGATCTTCATGTTGAGCTACTTTACTTGAGCATCTTCAAATGAGGATGACTCCAATGTAGGTGCAAGCTCTTGGTTCCTTTGATCCTTGATCCACAAGTCATGTGTTGTGAGTGTGTAATGGCGATTATGACATGAAAATTCTGTATACAAACACAACACCTCAAAGCAACACATCAGTCCATGAATGCTAATCAATGTGGTTTGCTAGCATCAAAACAAGAAGGTAAGATGAATGATTAACCCATGGAAACCCTTGGGCTTACAGATTCAATTATCTGAAAGACCTACCTTGGTTCTGATCATGCTGCATACTCCCCAAGACATTGTTTGAAAAATCCATGCCTGGGTTACATGTTTTTCAAACTTGTTTGGGGTGAAAATTAAAAACCCGTTTCAATTTTCGCACCAAAATTTCAGCAATTCCAGCAAATTACATGCAACTTCAAAAAATCATATCTCCTAATCCGCCTGTCGAATTTTGATGATTCTTGATGCTTTAGATTCGTATTCGAGCGAACTATCCAACCATATAAAGCGATCATCCGAAAAAAAATCCATCAAGTAGATCAGATCTGCTATTTTCTAAAAATAGTCCTATGTCTATTAAAATAACACAAACACTATGAACCTTGGATAGCCGGGATAAACGTCCGGGCTAACAGCGGGTTACCGCATCATCTATCTTTGGTTCATTAGCCTCCTAATATATTCCCTAGTTCGCTCTAATACCACTTGTTAGAAGCATCGTATAACCCCCGGGCAAAATCCCTATGCGTAGCGGAATAAAATCGCATAGTATAACATTAATTTTCAATTTTGCCCGTAGCCCAGGATTTCTTGGAACTATATGATCTGATGGTGATAAAAATACACATAATTAAATACCTTTATTGATGAAGTCACGAAGAAGATCGTCTGCTTGATCTACTCCCTGAATCACCACGAACGAACTCTTCGTCGCAAACGCCGAAAGTTGATCCGTTGGGATCCTTTGATTTTACACAAGGGATAGAACAGCCTTTGTTCTACTTTTAGATCTAATCTAAATCAGATCTTATTAGATGGGAACTTTGACCAAGCTTGAGAGTAGAAGCGACAAAAATATGGCCCCAAACGAGATCCCAGTATGCCACAACCACCAAAACTTGGAACGATAAGAACCGGCAACACCAAATTGAAGAGATGAATTTCAACCTCCAAGAAGAAGTTGAATTTCAGCTAGGAAGCCAAGTAAGTGATTCGGTCACCCAAGAATCTTTTCCAAAGTGAGCCACTTAAAATCCAAAAACATGAGATTGATTTTTCATAGTAGCAGCATACATGGTTTTTTTATAAACCTTGGACATATGTCCTTATTCCAATCAAACTCTCCTTAAAGTGACCATTGCATATTATTGGTGCTTATCCAATAACCATCCACCCCACCACGACTTTCCAGTTCTAATTAATGTCCAAAACGGTGAGGACTCCCACTCCTTCAACACTTCCAACCATTAGATAGGATCAATTTAGGTGGGGCCACTAGTTTGTAAAGAGAGAGAGAGAGAGAGAGAGAGAGAGTTGAGAGTTGGGAACGATTTCAAGTAGGAGAGAAGTATATCAATAGCAAAAGAGAAAAGTTCTCCAAAAATATCTCTTAAGAAATTGCATTGTTTTAGGGCACTTACTCTAACAATTGGTTGGCTTTCAATCCTGGGCGGGTAGAGCACCCCATTGTGAGAGAGAGAAGAAGAAAAGACAAAAAACAAAAAAGAGCATGAAGTTACCCTAGAGAGATGGTAAAGAGTTGTAGAGAGGGAGGAAAGAGAGACAAGACGACGTGGTAGGTATGAAATTGGTGGAGAGAAAATAGGAGGAAAACACTAAAGACGGACAAATTATTTTCTGAACTTCCAAAGGCGGCGAGTTTTCAACTTTATGCCCTGACATGGCAAAAGGACATGTGTCGTACCAAATGTAGACTAGTTTGCCCTTTCTTGTAGCCCCCAAGTACAACTCAATCATTCTTTTGTTCTGCAGCCCATTTGTATTATTTTGTTGATTTAGAAGGTTTCTTTCGATTTGCATTTAATGGATATCGTGTCGACCATAAATGCAGTGCTACGATTGAGACACCCCGAGACACCCCCAAACCCACAGACTAAACGTTTTACCCAATTGTAGCAATTATAGGATACTTGCTATTAACGTCCCCGTAAAGAAAATTAGTGTATTGTACTCCCCTTAAATGAATGAGAAACCTCCGAATGAAGAGTTGCTAACTGTAACAATCATCAAAATAGGCCATTTTCATCCCTTCTTTATTGAAAGAAATTTATTATTCAGCATTATTTAAAATGGTAATTAGTTTCGTGCGAAAGGTAAGTACTTTTGTGAAGAATTAGTCGTAACCGGTCAACTCCGCCGATGTTAACGTCGACATTATTGTCGACGTTAGAGTCGACGTTAACAATATAAGCTGGCGGGAAATGATATGATGATACTAACTTCTGTTTTTGTTAGTGTTGTCAGTGTTGCCTTCTTTTTTTCTTCTTCTTGTAGCAAAGAAGGGGAGAAATGGAAATGTAATGGATGGATATCCAATGCCATTAAAATCCAATAATTTTGTGAAAAGGATTTCCATTTTTTTTTAACATCCTTGGGCTTATAGACGGTGAGGAGTCCCCTCTGTCATGGTTCTTTTGTCGGTGAACTCACGAAGGACAGTCAGTGTAGGGTTTGGATATGAACAACTATGTAAGTAATGCTTTTTCATGGATTGAATATTGATGGTATATGTACTCCAATGTTTTTTGCATGCAATTTAATACGAAGTGTAGTTGTAAAAAATTTAATTGAGTGTGAGGTTGTAATTAGTTATATGTATTAATTGCAACTGTTAGAAATTGATCGAGAGAAGAGCATGGAGGTAGGTATAGCAATATTTATGGTATACTATGATTGTAATCTAAGGGAGGATGGATCATTTGATTATGTTGGAGGGAGGTTAAGGCTGTAAAGGTAAACCGTAGAGTTAGTTACTCTGAATTTATATTTGTAATTCGTAATACCATTGGAATTACTAAAAGGGATGTGTCATTGTCCATCCGGTGTCGCTATGTAGTAGATCCATCGAAGTCCATTGTTTATGAAATCAACGACGAGCACAACCTTTCTGTTTCAATGGGGATGCTTGATAATCTTGGGGTTAATGTTGTCATCATTTATTTAACGAAACATGTGAATATTGGGAGTCAAGGTATATTGTGGAAATGTGGAAGATGTGAAAGATGCTCCGCTCCCCAACATAATCCACCGAAATTCAAGTTTGCCGAGTGTGCCATTGTCGGAGGGTGATCCGCAATATGTGAAGGTAGAAAAATTTCCAGTTGGTAATGATCCTCTATCTGGCAGGTGAATTTGTTGGATCATTTGAAATTTGTCCTTCATTAAAATTTGTTTGCATTATATGTGCTAATTTAATATAGGTATATACCTATATCCCTTTGCAAATATAATGAAAGTGATACAGGTTTCGTCTGCAGTAGAGTACACCCAAGCTCAAGCTGCCCGACTATTCCATTGTCAGACGACGGTCTGAATTATCCATTTTCCCCATCTCCGAGGTAGTAATTGTATAACTTGTTTGTATGTGGGGATGCCTTTTTCAAACAATGCGTGGTATTTATTCATAAGCATATCTTTTAAACAGGTTTGACTTATCATTTTTTTGCCAGCTCGGCACAAGTTTGACTTAAATGAATGCGCAGCTGGTTCCCCATATGATGAAGAGTATGACTTGGGTGAGGACAATATTGAGCGATGCATGATTGACCGAGATGATGGGATGGATGAGCACATTATTGAGCCATGCATGATTGAGCCATGTAGGACATCGGAGAATATTAAGGCCGATATTGAGCCCGACATTGAGCCCTGTAGGGTTGACCATTCATGAATATGAATTGGAGGGAGGAGCCATGTAGGCCATCAGAGAATATTGAGCCCTGCAATGAGTCCTGTAGGATTGAGCCATTCATGAATATGAATTGGAGGGAGGAGTCATGTAGGCCATCGGAGAATATTGAGCCCTGCATTGAGCCCTGTAGGATTGAGCCATTCATGAATATGAATTGGAGGGAGGAGGACATGAACATGATTGATGATAATGTCAATGTAAATGGGGTTGAATCTGACGAAGACGACACTAGAGGTAATATACTTGATGTGAATGATGTTGCTGATGTAGAGATCGATCCCAAGATGATCAATTACGAAGGGGATGCTTTATATGGGACAGATGATGAAGAATTAAAGGTAGGAGCAATGTTTCAAAGTTTGTCATATTTAAAAGGGTAGTTCGTGAATACGCGTTAAGGCGGCGATTTATTTATGATGCAATTACTACGAATACTAATAAGTATTCAGTTAGATGTAAGTCACCTGGATGTTAGTGGCGAATAAGTGCTACTAAATTTAAGGAATTTGCCAAGGTGAAAAGATTTGTAGCAGAACACACCTGTACTCCTCAACTATATGGAAATGATCATCCGCATGCTGCGGCAAGGTGGGCAGCTGAGACTTGCATAAGTAAATTTGGTTAGCCGGTTGAAGAAAATATTGTTATTGGCTACATGAAGTCGGAATGGGGTGTAAAGCTTAGTTATCGGAAGGCACTGATTGCGATGGGAATAATGAAGTTTTGGTGTCTTGAGAAAAGCAGTTTCGCTTATGAGATTTGTGGGTGTTCTGTGAAAGGCAGTTTCATCAATGAGAATTGTTGCCGAGTTAATTGTCCGGTGAAAGGTAGTTTCACCAATATGATTATTGCCGAGTTAAGTGTCCGGTGAAAGGTAGTTTCACCAATATGATTTGTTTTGACGAGTTATGAGTCCGGTGAAAGACCATTTCACCAATATGTTTTGTTGCTGAGTTAGAGTCCGGTGAAAAGCCATTTTACCAATTTATCCATGTGTCTTGTAGAATGTTGAAATTTTAAACCAAAATCCAAAATTTGATTTTGTTCTTGAGTCGGCCAAAATGTGTTGTCTCGTCAGCTTTGGCATTCGTGTGACAAACACACTTTGCCAAAGAGGGGCATCTGTAGACACACCATTTTGACCAGACCCTAAATCATCATATTTGAATACAAATCTTATAAATAAGTAGATTAGAGTCCCAAAATTCACCCAAGAGTAGTTTAGGATCCTAATAAGGTCCCTGTAAAATTTCATTGAAATCGGACAAAAATTACATAATAAGACGAGCTGAGTTTGTAATATAATGCCAACAGGGGAGTGATTTATCGAGTTACCCAACTAACCTACACACTAAGGTAGAAGGGGGTGAACTAGCCAAGGCAAGGAGTAACTTAGCTTAAGATCTAAGCTACCTAGAAGAGGGGGGTGGATTATCCCCAAGAATCTCCTATTAAACATTTTTCCTCGAGCAACCTTATTCAACAAAAATAAGGCAAAATAAATAGAAAAGGGGTTGTCCCTAGGTAATTTAGGCGAGGGTAAAATATTAAGGAAAACTATAACTATGAGGCAAGGGGACTCATTTGAGCATTCTCATTCATTTTCTAGGGTTTTTAATTCATTTTAGAGAGAGAGAGAGAGAGAGAGAGAGAGACTCCAAACCCTAACCTTTCCCCCTCCTTTTCTACAGCCAAATACCATCTTCTCCGGCAAATCTAGCAAGATTCCGACCACTTCCTGCCGGTGGCAAGCTTTTATTACACTGTTACTTTATTTTTTTATTCTCTTGTCAAGTTAGAAACTTTGGATTCAAACCCTAAACCTTAGATCCATACTCAAAAACTTCAAATCTGAACTTTCTACCATTTTTAAACCTTAGATCTATTAGCTATCTTTTCTAAAACCCTAGATTCAAGCCCTAAGCCTTAGATCCAATCGGTTTGCTTTACCTTTACCTAGAAACCCTAGTTTTATACCTCTAAGCTCTAGATCTAGCACCTTCTTGTATTCCTTGTTTCTTTTAAATTTCAGAACTATTTGTTCTTATAATCTCTTGGAAATTCAAAAGATCCTGAGATTCTTAGGAGCTGTGGTGTTAAAGGAGTTGTCAAAGCTTGCATAGAGGAGAAGAAGAAGAAAAAAGATTTAATAAAAGGTAAATATTTCCATTCATTCTATAAGTGTGATGTGTGCTTTGTGGCTTATATTAGTTTCATTTTCAATGAAAATTCAGATCCGAATAATTCTTTAGTCTAAAATTTTTAATTCAATTGTGATAGAAATTTTGAGTGATGATAGAAAGTTTCTGAGCTACTGCTAGTGCAATTTTAGAAAATTTTGAGTCAATATAGGTTTAATTTTGTTGATAGTGCTTGAATGGCTGCTCTTTCTAGCTGGAATTGATTTTTAAAGATTTCTTATTAAAGATTTTTTATATTTGTAGATGGCAAGGATTTTATACTTGTTTAGGTTATTGATAATCATATTTTAGTTGCTAAGGCCATGATTAAGATTTGATTGTCAAGAAATTGAATTCATCTTGACTTATTGGATCTTGTCGAAATGTCTTTTAAATGATCATAGATTAGGATCTGTGGGGATTTCTATGTGAATGAGCTGATTATTTGAACTTTGGGCCTGTTTGGATACCTCATGCATTTGTATTTTGATTTGGATTTGAGTTCTGGATACAAAACACATCAATCATCTTCATGATCATGTTTTGAGAGAGAGAGAGAGAGAGAGAGAGAGAGAGAGAGAGGAGGGAGGGAGGGAGGGATGTCTCGCTGCTGCTGGAGCAACATTGAGGAGCAGCGATGGTGAAGGAAGTTGCCACAAATATTGATTTCCAAATAATGTCTCGCAGAGCATATTTGAAAATCAGAATTTTTTGCACTGTTGTAGCTGATTTGGAAATCTAAGGATCTGATCTAGTTCAAAATATCAACTAAATCCAAATCTAAATCTTATTGGTATCTAAACATGGCCTTAGTAGAATTAATATTGGCATCAAGTCATTAGCATCATTAGTTTTTGTTCACTGAACCAATTCAATGCTTTTCTTTCTTCGTATTAAGACTTATGAAGGTTCTGTGGCTTTTGAGAGATTTTAAAGTTTACTTTGGTAAAAAAAAAAGAGGAGGTTGAAAAGTGCACTTAAGAAAATGGTTGAGATGATATCATTTACTAGAGCTTATTTTAGGAGTGAATGTTGATTCTGCTTTATCTTAATCATAGTAACACTTGGCTATCATGTATTTATAAAGTTTTTATTAAGAATTTCATAGTTATTCTATAAACTGTCATAATGTTCATCGATGCTAATTATTCTCTGTCATGAATTTTTTTTTTAAATGTTATGAGTTGATCAGTTCCTTTGTCCTTTGTTCCAATTTGAATGTTAGTCATGTGTCATCGACCTTGTTTTGATGTATATGATTGACTTGATAAAAGACAAAGAATCCTACCTGTATTTAAGAAGGGAAGATGTATATTAAATTCATGTCATAACTGTACTTTTCTTGAATAAAACATAATAGCTAAAACTGATAAGACTCATGATAGTATTTTGTCACTTTTGCAATTCCTCATAACCAGTTTTCTACTAGTTGCTGAAATTTAAGAGCTTAGAATTTATTTGATCTAACACTCAGAGCACAGATAGGGATAAGTGTAGAAATTCTTTTGATTTGCTGTCTTTAAGTCTGATCCTAAAATGACAATGTTTTGATGAATGCTTAAACTGTTTACTCTTTTAAGTCTATTTTGAGGCATTGTGATGAATCTTTGATAATTGTATAAGTAATAAATTAAATGGAATAAGGCTTTTGAGACATTATCTGTTGGTACCAGTATGTGCATGGTAATGTTTGTATGAATGTCATTTTGTTTTCTTAATTTGTGCCCTTGAAAATCTTATTGACAAAAAGAAAGATGAGATGATGTTGGTGATATATTTGATCCTCATTTAGAAACAATTTGTTATGAAAATGAAAGATATTTGACAAGAATGGGAATGTAGGAAAATTGTATAAGTATACAGTATGCATGTTATCATATTGATAAACCTTTTTGCTTCAGTCTGTTTGAGTGTTGGAATGTCTTGAGTAATGTTTTTTTGAATTCTTCTATCCAAAATCTTCAAAGTTTGATTGGGCAATATCAACTGAAGTTGAGTTTCAGCAGTTACATTCTCATGATGATAAATTCTTGTGTGGCTGAGAATTCATTCAAGTTATTTTGCTTAAGATCATATGTCAACACTAGTTTTACTTTAGAAATTGAAATAGTCTTAGAGAAGACTAGCATACATGAACATCACCCTTGTCTATAGTCAGTTGTATAAAGTTACTTTGTAGCTTTCATTATATTAGATAAATTGTTTGAGTTCTTTGAAAAATGTGCATTTTGATTTAAAATAAGATAAATAATGTGAGCTTCGATTCATATCCTTTGCTTTATTCTCTCTCTCAACATGTGAAATTAATCAACTTTAACAATAGAATGAAATGAGTCTACTATTTTACTGGCCATTGGTTTTATTATTCTTTGAGGATTGATTTATAGGGTCAGATGATCTTTCTTTTTTTTTTGAAATGTATAGGGTCAGATGATCTTTTCTTTATCTAATTTGTTTTTGAAAGATGAGTTTAGAACAATTATCCGAACAGGGCAATCCTCGTGTTGGTATTTTCCTATGTTTTGGGCTTCCTGTATTGTGATACTGTTCATTCTTTTACATCTTTAACCTATTTTCTCTTCTTAAAAAGGATATGGTTTTGACATTTAATTTCGAAAGTTTAATTTCCATGTGTTACATCCTCTATTTTTTCTTAGTATAGCTGTAGAGTTTTGCTATGAAATCTACGAGAGTGAAAATCACAACCCAAATTTTGTATGAACTTGGTCTTGATGTGTGTGTATGTGATAATTTAGAAAAATCATAGACTATGATCACAACCTGGACCCTTAATCGAAGTTCATAAGAAATCAGATGTTAATTTCACTCTTTCTCATCTGAAATTTTTAGGCTTACAAATATCCTGTGTATGCTAATGATATTCCTTTATCATGATTTAAAAATAGAAGTAAATTCACCTACAGTTTTATTATTTAATTGGTTATTAAAGGCTATGAATTATCAAGAGCTTCCATACAGAAAAAGATAGGTTGACTTTGCCTTATATGGAGTTATGGTATTGTGAATATTAATAGTTCCTTCTACCACTTTGTTTTTCATGTTCTCAGTTTGCATTCTTGGGCAGAAAGGTTCATCTCATTGTATCCTTACATTGTTTACTTAGCCTCTGTTCATCTTTTCTTTTGAGAAAGGATACTCACATTGCTAGATGTTTTCAATGACATTCATCCAGTGTATTGTCTTGGCTTAGATGACTGCCCAAGTTCAAATCTGATTCAACCCATCTTCTTCCTTGCCTAAGTGTTCATTGGTTTAGGTTGAGATTTCCTATAGGTTTCAAGATTTCTATCAGTTTTCAGAGTTTATTCATCAATTCTAGGGATATAAAATTATTGCAGGGGCTGTTATAAGGATACCTGGAGCCCACCCTTAGGAGACTTGCCTAGTCTCATTAGAAATTCTTTCCTCTCTCATTTTAACACCCCCTATGATTTATTCCCCTTAATAATTAGAGACAAACTTAGTCTTGCTAGATGATTATTCTTATCTATCATTGCAGGGGCAATAATAAGGTCACTTGGAGCCCACCCTTAGGAGACTTGCTTAGTCTCATTAGAACCTCATTCCCTCTTCTTAGAGCTATAGTCTAGGAGTCAGTCCTATAGTCTAGGAGTCAGTCCTATAGCCTAGGATTCTGTCCTTAGCCTAGGACTCTGTCCTATAGTTAGGAGCCAGTCCTATAGTCTAGGAGTATGTCCTATAGCCTAGGATTCTGTCCTATAATTAGGAGTCTGTCCTATGGTCTAGGATTATGTTCTTTAGTCTAGGATTCTGTTCATTAGCTTAGGTATCTGTCCCCTTAGATTAGGGCGATGATGAGGATACTCGGAGCCTTCTATTATCTATCCCCTTCTTTAGCGACTATCTCAGTCTTATTAGAATTATGTTCTATTCATTCTTGGGATCATTCATAGTATTGTATAGGGACTCTTATTCACTTGTTCTAGGGATTTCCCTTTAGCTTCAGAGATTCTGTCCTTAGTGTAGACATTCCGCCAAGCAGTGGATCACGAATGTCAATCTTATAGGTTCCCTTTACTCCTTTAGCTGAAAGGGTGAAAATACATAAAAATATAAAAAACATTTGAAAATGCTAAAAGATACAAAAAAAAAAACATAAAAAAATACTAAGATCGTATGTCGAAAAGCTGTTTTCGAACTACGTTGGCTTGATCCCTTTTCACAGGGTACGTAGGCAGCTTGGGTCTTCCCAAGTCCAGTCAAACATTTAAAAAACCTTTCAAATAAAAACCTTTTCAAAAACCTTGTTTTCAAAATTAATAAAATAGTTTTTGAAAACCTAAGAAAAAAACAGTTTTCAACCAATAATAAGGAAGAAAAGGTGGTTGTCGACGGCACTATGAAGTCAACACTCTCATGAGAATTGATTTCATTGGACACAGGCTATAGGAAAGGATGATTACCCTCTCTAGCCTATCAAGCCTAACCCCCTTTTCTTCCGCTCATTGACTCTTTGATTCTTTGATTTGTATATGGACATGTTTAGCATAGCTTTGCTTAGATCACATGTTTTCCTCTGCATGCTAGTGATTATTACCCTCTTATTTTGATCACATGATTATTCATGCTTAGTTGTAGCATTGTCTGTCTCTTTCTTACTCTGATCACTATACTTCGATTACATGTTTACTCATGCTTAGCTATAGCATTATTTGTCTTCTTCTTACTTTGATCACATGTTTACTCACAAGCTTAGCTGTAGCATTATTTAGTTCTTACTTCTTTGTCATTACTTGCTGATATCTGCTTATTATATCTGCTTAGCTCTAGCATGTGGATGTTTATCACTTTCTTAGTTGATATCTGCTAGGCTGTAGTGGAGACAGGTATCAGGGTCACATGATATTGGAGTTGCACTAGTTTTTTCCGCCTTCCCATGAGAGATGTGAGGATTTATTGATTCATATTCTGTATATATTAGGGGTGCAACTTGGGTCGGGTTGAACCCGAACCCAACGGATTGAACCTGATTTTTGGGCGGGTTGGGTTGACCAAATTCGGGTTGGGTTCGGGTCCGGGTTGGGATTTGGTAACCCGACCAAAATTCGGGTTGGGTTGGGTTGGGCATCAGGCAACTCGACCCGACCCGTAACCCGGCAAAGATAAATACAGGTTTTTGACTTTTTGTAGTTCCTGACATTTTGATTTTTCTTTCTATCCTTATCATTGCAAATATAATAATAGATACTTATCAAAAACAAAAAGACAAAAAGTAAAGGGCTAAAGGCAGACTAAAGTAAAAACCCTAACATAGAAGAGATCTCAACCGCAAGATTGAAGCATGCAAAAAATGATTGATTGGATGATCTCAAGTCTCAAACGATTGCGTAGTACCATAACTTTTTAGTCTTTTTTTCGTTCCCTAAAAGTAAAAACCCATTGAGAAGCTCGGTTTCATCTTCTTCATTGAGAAGCTCCATTGAGAAGCTCGGTTTCATCTTCTTCAAGCAGATTTCATCTCTCTCCATTGAAGCCCTGAACCTCCATCTCCTCCACAAACCAGGTACGACTCCCTCCCTCCCCTCCCTCTCTCGTTTTAGTGTTTTGTTCTCTCGAGAAAGCATTTATATTTTAGGTTTCAAAAAATGAGTGCAGATTTGGGCAGATTCCATCATTTTTTTATTTTAGGTTTTAGGGTTTTCTTCCTTATTTTCGATTTGGGCAGATTCCATCATTTTTTTATTTTAGGGAAAAACCCAACTTGGGAATTCGGGTTCGGTTGAGTTGGGTTCGGGTTAGGGAAAAACCAATTTGGGTTGGGATGGGTTAGCAATGTCGGGTTGAGAGTTGAGCTCCTCGGGTTGGGTTAGTGTTGGAGGTTGAGCTCCTCGGGTTGGGTCAGGTTGGCCTCAACCCGACCCAACCCGACCCGAGTTGCACCCCTAGTATATATGATCTATATATTTGAGAGAGGGAGACGACGGACTCTAGTGTTCCTTCTAATATTGGGTGATACTGATATCAACCCTCCTTAGGTTGTGGATGGTTTTCCTTTTATTTGTAGATGTGATTGCTCATCCCTGAGCTATGTATGCTGCAGATAGATCATCTTTTCGGGGATACTTGTTCCCATTTACACCTTTTTGCCCAAAATTCTTTAAAATTAATAAAAGTGGCATTAGAGACCGAGTTTTCTTGGGCGAGTGGGGTGCCTAACACCTTCCGCACTCGTAACCAGGCACAGACCTATTCATTCTGGGACATGCTTTTATCCATATACACAGAGTTCATTTATGCGTTACAGACCTTCATCCTGAATGGAGACTAGTCATTAGTTTCCCATCGGATCCTTGGATCTGTGTGGGGACATTTATTCAGGTACGACTTTGCTTTGAATTTTACTCCAAATCAATTGGTATCGCACGCCATTGCTCATACTGTGAGGGCATCACCGAGAGCCGTACGGAGCTCTCCATCTCATGTGGAGATCGAGGTCGCAGGATCTCATCCCGCAGCCACCTCGAGGGTCCCACAGCATGGTATTCCTTCTTCGCTACTTATGGATAAATATGTGATACAAGATAAGCACATCACACCCATTCAAATAATAGGTACCCAATAGATGTCATGAAATGTAACTTTTATTAATGATTGAAATCTCATAAATATAAAAATATATTTAGCTTTTAGGGCATATACTCTAACAGTCCCACCCGCATCACTGACCGCGCAGGGCCTCAGTTCAATCACCGCTTTCGCTCGCCTGCTCCTCCACAAATGATTCCCCGACACACCTTGGCATGCACTCTCCATAAGAGCAGCGGTACTGAAGTTCCCATTGTGACATTACATCATCTCCGTGTCAAGGAGGGATCACATGCGATCCGTACGTCGCCACATCACCGAATGAGTTGATTCCTTTTCCTCATTACGTCCTCTCCGCCTCGAGGGAGGATCAACACACATCACCACCTCACGAGACGATTTGATTCAACGCGTTGCCACCTCTTTGAATGAGTGGATTCCTTCTACTCATTACATCCCCTCTACGTTGACAAGAGGCTCAACACGCGTTCAACATGTCAATGCCTCGATAGGTCAACAAATCGTGGACTTTCTCATCCTCGTGGCCCCATCGAGCATGTCTCGCGGGCTAGATGAGTGCTTCGAGGACTTCTCCAACTCGTGGATTTCTCCACCTTGGCGGCCTACTCGAGTACATTTGGCAACATTCTTCCAAAACGAAGGTTTACTCTCCACGTACTCTCTCATCCATGACCACCGGACGAAGGAAGAAGCATCTCCCCTCATGAGGGAAAAAAAGAAATAAAGGAAATTGAACATTGGATCCACACCAATGACTGGAAGAAGAGACACTCCTTTTATAGACCACCCCGCACAGTTCGAAATGTGACTGGTCGGCATCCAAGGTGTGGATCATGACTATTCGGATACACAGTCCAGATTACACCGCATGAATCCTTCACCGCTTCCTTGTAGCTGCCATCGTTATGGCGCTTTTGTTTCTCGCGAACTACGAGCACTAACTCTATGCGCCATGACTTCTTAACCGTTTCGAAAACGTGCGTAATAATCGCACCCCTTCTATTTAAGACCCCTCCATTAACTCCGGGAACTAAAGCAACTCTCATCTAAAGCATACTCCCCCTTCAAGAGATCCCCTGCTAAGGAAAACGCTATGCAGATTTCAAGGCTTATATGTTGGGGGTAAAAATTAGACTCTCGTGCGATGCCTACACATGGCACCACCGTCACAATGAGGCCACTGGCCAAAGTAGCAGCACACGGCCTCTTTGATGGACGGCCCTCCCCAGGACATCTTCGACTCCGAGTGATCGTAACCTGAGATCTCGCTTCATATGGAAACCTCCCAAGTTGCATGACGCCATCCCCAAGGAGACAGTTAGCCATCTTGTCACTATCTCATGCTATCACTGCCAATATTCGTATCATGCCCTTCCTCAGTTGTAGAAGATTCTACACCTGCCAGCTGCCAATCTGTCACCACTTGGAGAAACAGACCTTCTATCCCATCGCACGCTCTCTAGGATCGCATGCACATGACCTGTCACGCCGGCATCTCCAACAATATATGCGATCCACGTAACCTCAATATTGCGCCTAGGGGAACCCCCACTCAAGAGAGAAGGAACATGTCTCCATGGATGGAACACGTCTCCAGGATCAGTTTGACTTGAGTGTCGAAGGGTTCCCTTGGGGTTCCAACTCTGAGTGGTCCTTAACCTTTTGCCTGTGGAAGCAGGTCACAAGTCGAACCAACCTATCGAGGCAAGACCATCAAATCTGGACTATTCACACTCACATACAAATTCGAGTAGAATCAGTTTGGAAATGAAAAAAATTCTAAAATTTCTTTTTTTTCACACACAAAAAATATAACTTGAACCAATCATATTCAATTTTTAGTTAGAGGGACATTCGATATAAGATAATATCCCTATAACTAAATTAATGATAATCGTATAATTTCCTTCTAAATCATGGAAAGAAATAAATTCCCAAGAAAATTTTTTTTATCAAAAAACATTTTTCTTGCAATCCAAACAATGATCACGAAAGGCAGTATGTGACAGTCATGAGCAATGAAAATTGAAGGATGATTCCAACCTTCAGCAATGGAGTAAAAGTTGACACTGCATAGTGGAGTAAACCTCTGCACAACCAATTAGGTCATAAACCTTTTTAAAATCATTGAGCGATTCATACACACCATTTGATTAATAGCTTGCAGATAGGAAGGTAACATAGAAAAATGCTTTTATAATGGTATGTTGCATGCCAATACGACGTAGTGGGTCCCACCCAAGATTGATTTGAACGGTTAATTTTATAGGACTTGGTTTGAATCTCATGTGGCAACAAATTCAGTCCAATCATATGATCCTCACCCCTTCTATGTAGTTTTTTGATTGACCATCCATTTTCACTAACAAAAAATACACATTAATGGACATTACTATTGCATGATTGGAATGATTTTCAGGGTATCCAAACCAAGTCCTGTAAAGTTAACGTTTTTTATTTTGTTTTTTTTTTTTTTTTTTTTTGGAAAGGTAACAATTTTCATTCTAAAAGAAACAGAGGTACATCAAGGGGGACAAGCAGTGCCCAAAAGAGTTACAACGATATCCCAAACAACCAAGATCGGGTAGCATATCCCAACCTTGCACTACAGATCAATAAACTAAATAGAACTTCAAGAAGTAATTAGGATCCAGTAATAAAATTGAGGAAAAACAGCCCCGAAGCAGATTATCCAACACCCTCTAGAGGCGGAGCAATTAGGATCCAGTAATAAATTTGAGGAAAAACAGCCCTGAAGCAGATTATCCAACACCCTCTAGAGGCGAAGCAATTACGATCCAGTAATAAAATTGAGGAAAAATAGCCCCAAACAGATTATCCAACACCCTCTAGAGGCAAGCATTGATGCTTGCCTTCTTCATGCCTTCCTCCACCAAATGGCCAGCCTTCTCATTGGCAGTTCTTCTCGTATGTTGGAATTGTGGGCCGATTAAATGCACCAGGTCCCTTATCTCCGCAATAGTAGCTTTAAGATTCCATGGTCTGTTCTCTTATTGGATGCGCAAGCCAAGGCATTCGACAAGTCACCTTTAATAATAAGAGGCCCCACGTTATGCTCCGCGTACCATCTAATCAAGCTTTAGCTTCATCAGTATCACAGGAACCTTTTGGGCCCGAGAAGGACATCAGGATAACACCCCTAGAGTCACGAATCATGACTCCAATACCGGCTCGAGATAGGTTTCAAAGAGAGCTTCCATCAAAATTCCGTTTAAACCAACCCTCCTTCCATTTTGGTGTAATTCTTCTTAATTTCTTCTTTTTTCCCATAGGATGGCATGCCAGTCTGAAAATTTCAGCAACACTATAGCTCATGCCAAACCTTTTTCTTGCCCGTACAATTTATGTCCAATTTAACCTCAAGAGTCAAGAGTGACTTGACCCCACCTCGACCCCACCTCTTCTCCTTTTATTTAAATTTAAAGATCATGTTATTCCTCTCTCTCTCCAAATGTGCCAAATCAGTACATAGGGGATTGATTTCCACATATCCAAACCCACGTTACCAAACAGTCCACCAACCCATGCAACAAGACCTTCTTAATGGTCTTTTGAATTACCCACATATCCAAACCCATGTTAGCCGCGGTGCATTTTGGCGACATCTGGGGCATTTGAAGAATCCGCTCTTAGTCGTAGGTGACTTTTTTCGGGGTCTCTGAAATGCACCGTTAGTGGGAAGTTTCGAAAATCAAGAACTTTCACCCTGGCACGAACTTAAAGTCACAAGTTACGTTAAAAAACACCGCTTCTAATGGTCACCTCATGGAGGTGAAACTTAAAAAAGTCAGTGCGTTTTTTCGGGCAACCATCTCGCAACCCTCATCTCAGTGAAAAGGATTGAACCCTAATCTTAAAAAAAAGAAAAAGAAAAAAAGAAGAAGAACAGGTATGCTCTCTCTCTCTCTCTCTCTCTCTCTCTCTCTCTCTCTGGCTTTTTCCTTTTTTTCAGGGTTCATCATTCTGAGAAAAGGTTTCTGCTTCTCCTTCTCGTTTTCCACTCTCTATAGAAGTATTTTGTGGGTGGAGGATTTACAAGGAAGAAAATGAGAACTGAAAGCTTGCTCTTGAAAAAAGAAAGGAAGAAAGGGATTTGTTGTGGTTTCCCCTTTCTCTTTTTCTTTCTTCAATCTCTCATTTTTACACTTTTAGGTTTGAGGGATTTCCATGCCTTTTTTTCTTTCTGCTTTTTTTAATCTCCACTGAACTTTTTTCTCTGCAATTTTTTTTATTCTCTCTGCCCCATTTTTCAGTCATGGAAGGATATAAAAAACAATGTCGTTTCTGCAACTCTTTTGTTTGATGGATTTCTTCTAGGTTTGCTGAAATATAGGACTGGTTACATTGAAATTTATGCTCTCTTTAGGGTTGTTTATCTTGAAGAAAAAAATGAGAATTCTGAGTTAGTTGTTTTTGTTTCAATTTGGTGCGCTCTGAGTTAGTTGTTTATGTTGAAAATAATCATATATGACTTTGGCTCGTATCTTACTGAAACAGAGTCAGATTTGGAGAGCCTTTATAGCAGCAATTTTTCTTTTTCTTTTTAATCTCTAGATCTTGACTGTCCTCTAAAGTATAAAATTCCCATTGGGCTCAATTTCTATTGAATCTCCTTGTATCCATATATAAAAGGGTACTAAATCCAAATGGTCATGTGCTTGTTCCTTCCAATTCAAGATTCTAGTTCACAACTAGGGTTCCAGATGATACTATTATCTCTGTGGTGGATGACATTGAGCAAACGAAAAACCTAAGATAAGTGTGGACTACAATGTCATCAGTTCCTATATACACTAGAAAACACTCGTTTTAAGAATCACCCAATTCGAGGAAACCCCATGATTCAGATATGAATTATCCTCGGATTTGGTTTCCAATATGCACTAGACAAAATCAGTTATGCATTTTCTTTGGATTTGTCTAGTGTATATTTGGGCTAGTAATGTCAGTTCCTATATATATATATATATATATATATATATATATATATAAACCCGTGCGATGCACGGGCCGACAAAGAACTGTACAAACCACATCATAGGTTGATCCAAACCGTCCATGTGATGGAACACAACATCAATAGGTTGTGCCCGTAAAAGCATTTCCATAGGCCGATCCTAGCCCTCCAATCTATAGAGGTTTCCATAATATGTTGTTCCTCTTAAGGTGCTCGGAATTCGTAAATATTTTTAAAGGTGTCCTGAATTCGTAATATTCTCAAAAAATTGTTCAGGAAAAGTAGTTTTTTCATAATTGTCATATTTCTATACCTCTTCTTTGTAGTTTTTTCCGTAATTGTCATACACAGGTACCCGTTTCAGTACTTTTTTCTTTAATTTTGCTACTTTCAAGCACTTTGTCCTTAATTTTCCTTCAAAACTTTAGTACCTAATAATTATTGGTAGCTTCTTTCGGTACTTATTATTGCTAGCCACCTTTCAAGAAATAGTATTTCCGTGCAGTTTTCACCACGTCTAATAAGACAAATTTATGAACACACACAATTGCAAAGGATGGACGAGACGTAGCCTTTGGAGAAGGTGGCTAGCAAATACCTATAAAAACAAAAACGATAGGAAAGAATTATTCGAAATTACCGTCGACGTGTTAATTCCACAGCTTTTTCAAATAATTCAGAAAATTCAAACATTTTCTCTTCTGCTCTCTCTCTCTCTCTCTCTCTCTCTCTCTCTCTATATATATATATATATATATATATATATATATATATACTAGTAAAAAACCCCGTGCGATGCAGGGGCTGACAAAGAACTATACGGACCACATCATAAGTTGATCCAAACCGTCCATGTGATGGAATACAACATCAATAGGTTGGGCCCGTAAAGTCATTTCCATATGCTGATCCTAGTCCTCCAATCTATAAAGGTTTCCATAATTAAAAAAGCATAAAGGAGGGGGATAGGATTGAAATTATGTGGCTTTAATGGGTGCCTTTGTTAAAAAGCATAAAGGAGGGGATAGGATTGAAAATATGTAGGTTGAACGGGTGCCTTTGTTAAAAAAAGTCAAAAAAGTGATTTGTAATTCTCATAGAATTTTGGGAGAAATTCAAATAATTCTCTCGTTTTCTCTTCTGCTATATATATACTAGTAATACCCGACGTGTGATGCACGACACTGCCAAAAAAAGGACTATGATACCAAGAAAAAAATTAGTTAAAAATATGTAGAAACAATATTTTTAACCACGACGTGAGATGCACGACACGGCAAAAAAAAAATGAGTATGATACCTGACGTGTAATGCACGACATGGCAAACAAAAAGACTATGATAACAAACAAAAATTAGTTAAATATATGTAGAAACAATAAGCAAAAAAGTATGCATAACCACGTACCAAGTAATGAAAAAAATGCAAAAGAAAGAGTTTTCTAATTACTTTTTCTGGAAAAGAATTTGCACGATACGACGGAAAAAAAGTATATGATACAAAATTCCGTAATTAATTTTTGTATAAAATAAAATAAAAATATGCACGACACGGCCAAAAAAAAAGTATATGATACAAAATTTCGTAATTAATTTTTGTGTAAAAAAATAAAAATATGCACGACACGGCAAAAAAAAAGTATATGATACGAAAAAAATGTTACTTAAAAAATATGTAGAAAAAATAAGTAAAAAAGTAGCTAAAAATAAATAAATAAAGTATCACATACTTTTTCTAAAAATATATGCTTATTATATTTTTCTAAAAATATTTTCTAATGCTTTTTAACAAAGGAGGGGGGGGGGGGTAGGATTGAAATTATGTCGGTTTAATGGGTGCCTCTGTTAAAAAGCATAAAGGAGGGGGTAGGATTGAAAATATGTGGGTTGAATGGGTGCCTTTGTTAAAAAGCATAAAGGAGGGGTAGGATTGAAAATATATGGGTTGAATGGGTGCCTTTGTTAGAAAAAGTCAAAAAAAATGAGGTGTAAATTCCATAGATTTTTCAAAAAATTCAAAAAAACTTGGGCTTTTCCATCCAGCTTATATATATACTAGTAAAGACCCGCCGTGCGATGCACAGAGCGCTCAATAAAATGCTTTATAACTGAAAAAGAAAAGAAAAGAAAGAAGAAACATTCATAAGGAAGATATATTTGTAAATATAGAAATTAGAAATCAGTATTACACAGAAAGAAAGAAATGCACCTAAATCATCATTAAGAAGAAAAAATGCCGCAAAATGTATAAAAAAACCCATCAATCCACATAAATAATTCAAACCAAAAGGGAAACGTATACCAATATTGTAGACGATGTGGCAATGGCTTGTGTCCGTGCTTCTTATCGAGCTCCTCCTTGATGTAATTTTCCATAAAAAATATTTTTCTTGCAATACAGTCACGGTGTTAATGGAAAAGTATGACCCTGTTTGTTTTAGAATTTGAGAACAGCCTGTGAGTCCAATACTCAGAACCATTCTCAAACTCCAAAACAAACCAGGCCTAAGTATGGCTAAAGTAGTTTTTTTCCTAAATGTTAAGTATAAGCTTGATCGGAAAAAAAAGAAAGAGAAAGCAGCCATAGGTTAGGAAGGGATGGGAGAATTATAAAGTTAGGTTCAAAGATTTGATCTCATAGAGAGTAAAATAAAAGAACGAAGAATTCTATAATAAACAGATTGGCAGATTAGCTTATACATAAAAAAAAGTTATAATAAAACAAAGTGAGATTGAATGAGAAAGAGAGAGGGACGGAGAAAATTCCTGGAATCCGAATATTTGTAAATCTCAAGCAGGGAATGCTGTCTTTAGAATTCTATAGGTGGAACAGAGTATGACTTGAAAGAACTGAAATAAAAATAATGCTACGATGCGAAAACTGGTTTTCCATGTCTTTGGTTTCCTTTTCCCAAATCTTCCAACTTCTCATCTGTAACTAACTGAAAAGGTTAAAAATATAACCCACTATTATAAAGAACATTCAAAAGCAGAATGAAATCACTTAATGTGAGGAAAAAACAAATAATAGTGGGCCGAATACAATAGATAAACGGAAACATGTAAAACCCAAGAAACAATTCAATAAAAATAGAAATGTACAAAGGCTGAAAAAACACATCACAATGTTACTAAACATATATCTAAGAAATAAAATCGAAGTTGGTCACCTCTCTTTTACAGAAAATAGAAAAAGAATGAAAAACATCTCAAGGTGAATCTAATGATGTTATGGTGCATGGTCCCAAGGACACTGTTTTGGAACAGATACTACTTTGTATTTGTTGGCCCCATCACTACTTCAATACCTATAGCTCTCTAGTAACCACTGCGAAACCATGGAAGCTGCACAAATAAGCATGTACACAATTCAGCAAAAACCAATATTCAAGATACATGGGAATGCCTGAATATACGCAATCCTACTCTTTGTGCTATCTTTAGCATTGCCTTCGAATCTTATGAAGTAAAAGAACAGAGTTGAAGTCTGGATGAATAAACACAAAATGCATAAACTCAGTTACATATGAAATCATGCTCTGAAGTTATTGAGATGTCTGTTGCTGATCTTAAAGGATACTTTCAGAATTAAAATAGTTTTTATAAACTTGAATTTAAATAATTTTTTTTTTGCATGAGTCATAACGATACGAAGGTCGACTCCAGAAAACAAACATATGATAGGTCCATGATACACATTTTTAGTAAAACCATGGGTGGATCAACAAAAAGAAGAGAATAAAATTCTAATTGCAAGCTACCAAATATGGAAAAAAGCAAAAGCAGCAAACGTAAAATGAAATTGAAAGCCGAAACCCGCCATACTCGAGCGATTTAGTCATTTTCTGCCTATCAGCGAAAAAATATCCATTTAAAAGAAAAGAAAGCACCAAATGAGCTAATTCAAAATTCCCTGTCCATCACTGAAAAAATATCCATTGCAAAGAAAAGAAAGTGTGAACTGTAACTCAAATTCCTCAGCTAGTGATTAAATATTGAAACTATTCAATAGAAAAGGACTAAGGCGTGAATACAAAATTTCACCACTTGGAGGAAAGAATGAATTTCACCACTTGGAGGCAAGAATGAATTTTTCCTTTGTAGATCCTAAATGTATCAATGTAGAAACTCATTAGAGGAGAGAGAGTCCCTGTATAAGTTCTAATATTGAACCAAAAGGAGTGAAAAAACAACACATCCTATTGGTACATTGCAATCATAGCCACAACTGATACAATGCTTCGTATTATTTAAAAACCCGATATACCTTTATAGTTTGTGATTTTTTTGCAAAATGATCCCCACATTCCTGATACTATAACAATTTATCTTTATCTGCAATAACCAATGAAATAGTTAAAATTCAACCAAATACTAAATTCATAGTTTTTAGGAAGACAATCAGCAAACTTTCAATATGATCCTATAAGCAGCTAATTCCATAACCAACTGAACAAAAAAGAAATCCATTCATAAGATTAAGATGAAAGGTACAAAAAATAGGTTTAAACATTTTTTGGTAAAAGGGATGAAACAGTATTCATAATAAAAAAATAACAGCAGATAAAGTTATTAAAATTTTGGACATTTAGAAAATGGAAATTTTAAAATTCAAAATTATTAAAATTACGCCTGTTTTGCTATGAGAATATGAATTGAGCTAATTACAGATCAATTTCCACGTAAAGCACCAGGTTTACATATATCTAGGAAGAAAGAAACCGAAGAAGACCATTTTTTACAAAATGCAAAATAAACATCCGAGATTTAGCATAAGATTATGTAAAACGACAAATCAGAACTTATGCATGAAACCACATGATATTACATACAAAAACATATTGAATTCTATAAATGTCAGCTGATGCCATATTTTGTTCCAATAGTTGTGAACATGTCTAAGAATAAGAATGGCAACATAACAGCACAATTGGTATTTTTGGACCAAAAAGACCCCAAAATTGAAAGAAAAACAAATCACCACAGTCATTCTCCTCATATACATATGATAATCAATATCTGAGGGGCTCCTTACGTGAGAGAGGCCTCGGGCGACAGTCACTATTTCATGAGAAGCCCTCTGATGAAGGTCCATGTGAACTTAGGATCCATAAAATTGGGATCCATAAAACTGACGTTATTGCAACGAAATGGCAGTGGTTTACTGTAAAGAGCAAAATTTTCAGGGTTTTCCCTTTCCGCCTCTGGACTTGGCTGCTGTAGGTTTCGGAGCTAATGGGAGCTAATCCCTCACTTCCTTGCTAAAAGGAGATTCAACTTGTGCCCAACCAAAGAGGTAATTCTTTAACTGCTCATCATGGAGAGTTCAAGCTTCTTCCTTGTTCCTTTGTTTGCTCTTAGTAGCTAACATTTGAGACAGTAATCTAATGTGAATTCATAAAGAGGAAAAAAATGCCCCATTGAAAGAGCAAGAAGCCAAGCAATCTCCAAGCAAGAATGAGAAGGAAAAAATGAAAAAGAAAAAGTGTAAGCCCAAGGGTCTACTCTCCTATCTTGTTTTGATGATTCTAAACATAATTGATTGTGTTTTTGAATACTAATCAATTTGCTTTGAAGTGTTGTGTTTGAGATAGGATTGATCATTGAAGAAACCAACACACAACATGGTCATGCTTGGAGATATCCCATACAAGAGTCAAAGGAGCTAAGTGAAGCTCACCTCATCTCTCAAGCAAGCAAACACAAGATGGAAGATCAATTGAAGACCAAGACTAAAGAGAAGTTGAAAGCTACATAGGTATCATTGTACATCATTTCTCTTTAGATTTCCAAGTCAAGGCAAAGTGTTTTCAAAATGTTTTTCAAAGAACACTTAAGAACTTAAAATGGATTAGTGAATGCTTATGTGGTGGACCAACATGTTGGGACCCTCATAAACATTCCAAAATAATCATAGGAGATGAGTTCCAAAAGCCAAAAATCAAACAAGAAATAAAATCTCAAAATATGTGGATTTTTAGGCTTCTCGGAATCCGAGATTTTTTCTCGGAGCTCCGAGCTCGGAACTCCGAGAGTTCCCTCGGAACTCCGAGAAAAGGTCCAGTAGCGTCTGGACATTTTCTCGGAACTCCGAGAAATTTTCTCGGAACTCCGAGAAATGGTCCAGTAGAAAAATTCCATTTTCTGGCCGTTGTCTCGGAACTCCGAGAATATTTCTCGGAACTCCGAGAATTCTCGGAACTCCGAGAATGGTTCTCGGAACTCCGAGAACCTTGCGACAGCTCAAAAAAGAGCCGTTGGGTTTTGATTTAAAATTTGATTTTTGTTATCTACACCCCCAAACGGTCATATTTTGAGGAGAGACTATTTATACAATATCTAGAGGATTATTTCCTCCCTCTTGATTTTTGAAAAACCCTCTTAAGCACTCAAGCAAACTTGCAACCCTTTCAAGCTTAAGATTTTTGGTTTTTCCCAAACTTGCCTTTCACTTGTGAACCTATTGAGTTTGGATATTTTAGAGCTATCACTTGCAAATCCTTGTTGAAGAGCAATCAAGGAACTACAAAGGGCATCAAGCTTTCAAGAAGAAGCCAAGCTATCAATCCTTCATATCTTGTATAGGTGGCTAGGGTATTCCGTTTTTAATTCCCTAGAGAGCAACCGCTTAGAACTCGGCGGAGAAGGAGAGTCTTTGTAAAGGTGTAAGGGCATCCTTGTTTAATATCCCTTGGAATTGTAACCGCCTCGGAGCCGGGCATCGTGGAGGTCTCCAATAGTGGAATCCCTCAAGTGCGACCTTGAGTAGAGTGGAGTAGGCCGTTGGCCGAACCACTATATATCGGTGTATCATTTCTCACTCTTGCATTTCCATTATTGTTTGGCTTGGGATTTTCACTTTGTTTTTTCAATTATATTTGCACTAACCAAATATTTAATTAAGTGAAGAAAAATTCCAATTAGGGTTCATAGGTAATTTTCAAAAGGCCTAATATTGAGTTAAATTCAATTCACCCCCCCTCTTGAGTATTTCAATTGGTATCAGAGCCTCGTCTCTAATTTTTAGAAAACCCTAACCGGTCTAGAGTAAAGATTCTAAAATGGCAAACTACCCTCAACACCATGAAGGTTATTCAAACACTAGGCCACCCTATTTTGATGGAACAAACTATGGTTTTTGGAAAACCAAAATGAAAATCTTTTTAACCCAAGACTATCAAATGTGGAGAGCAATTAATAATGAATACATCTTACCCACAAGAAATTTAAATGATTGGACCGAAGCCGAACAACAAGCTTCGAATTATAATGCCAAAGCCATGAATTCTCTTATTTGTGCTCTATCTCCCGGAGAATTCAATAGAGTATCAAATTTAAATTCGGCTAAGGAAATTTGGGACACTTTAGAAGTCACCCATGAGGGAACCAATCAAGTGAAAGAATCTAAAATGAACCATCTTTTTCGGCAATACGAACTCTTTCAAATGACACCCGATGAAACAATTGCCGACATGTACACTAGATTCACCAATCTTGTAAATGGATTAAGGGGTCTTGGAAAACAATTTTCCAATAGAGATTTAGTGACTAAAATCCTTAGATCCTTACCTTTGTCTTGGGAATCCAAAACCTCCGCAATCACCGAAGCCAAGGACATGAACACATTGAACCTAGATGAACTAATAGGGTCTTTGATCACCCATGAAATGATTTTCAAAACAAAAGCACCCGAAATCGAAACTAAAATCGAAAAAGGAAAAGGAATTGCTTTTGCTTGTAATGTAGGTGAAAATGAAGATGCAAAAGAAGACATGGAAGATGAAGTTGCCCTCCTAACAAGAATGATCAAATTCTTGCAAAGAAACATGGGAGGGATGAGAAATAGAAGGACAAACCCTCCATTCAAGAAGAAAGAAGAACTCGGTGATGGATCTTCTCAACCACGATGTTACGGTTGCAAGAAGCTTGGACACATTCGCCCGGATTGTCCACTCAACAATGAACCCACTTCAAACAACCGCTTCAAGAGAAGAGAAGGCAAGAAAGGAATGACCGCCACGTGGGATGAAGAAATTGAAAGCGAAGGCGAACAAAATGATGGCGAAGATTGCTTGATAGCAAGGAACGTATGCTTCATGGCCTCAACAAACGACAACAATGAGGTAAACACTTTAAATGATGTTATTGTTTTAAAAGAAGTTCTTGATTCCCTACAAAATGCAAATGATGAACTTGAAATTCAATTTGATAAAATTGCATCTCTTGAAAATTCTCTTGCTAACATGACAAAAGAATTTGGTTGGTTGAAAAAGGATCATGAATTTTTAGATGATAAGAATGAAAAATACAAAGTAGAAATTCATGAGTTAAATGCTTCTATCAAAATCTTAAATAAAAACCGACAAGAACTCTCAAATGAAAACAACAATCTAAAGCATGAAAATGGTAGATTATCTTTTGAGTATGATGAACTAAAGAAACTTTTTGAAAAATTTGAAAATAGTTCATTAAAATTGGATAGGCTTGTAAATCTTCAAAGAATGTCAAGTGACAAAAGTGGACTTGGACATAAATGGAACACCACAATATCCAACTATAAAACTAAACTTGAAAAGGTTTCTTCTAGCGGTACCAAAATTTGCTTTTATTGTGGTCTAGAAGGTCATTACAAGGTCGCTTGCTTACATGCTAAACAAGATAAGATTAAGTTGAACTCTAATGTGAAAACAAATGAACATAGCAAGATTAGGAAGATTTGGGTACCTAAGGGATCTCACTTGCCTATTCATATGTAGGTATGCCTTAAAAGCCATAACAAGAAGAACACATGGTACCTTGATAGTGGATGCTCTAGACATATGACCGGAGACCTTACTCAATTCGCATCCCTATCGCTCAAGGATGGTGGAGACGTTACCTTTGGAGATGATAAGAAAGGAAAAGTCAAAGGTGAAGGCACCATAGGTAACTCTACCTCTCCCATACATGATGTACTATTTGTTGATGGCTTGTCCCATAATCTTATTAGCATTAGTCAATTATGTGATAATGGTTTTGAAGTTGTCTTCAATCCCGATAAATGCATTGTTAAAAATAAGATAGATGGAGTAGTCAAATTCATAGGTTCTAGAGACAATAACATTTACACAATTGGATTAGATGATCTTAGACTCCAAAATGTAACTTGTCTTAATGCCATTAGTGAGGATTCTTGGCTATGGCATAGGAGGTTGGGTCATGCCGGAATGGATCTCATTTCGACCCTCTCCTCAAAAGAAAGTGTTAGAGGATTGCCTAAGTTCAAATTCATCAAGGATCACATTTGTAGAACTTGTCAATTAGGAAAACAATTGAAAAGCTCATTTGCACCTAAAAATATGATTTCAACTTCCTACCCCTTGGAGCTACTTCATATGGATCTTTTTGGACCAATGAAGACTAGTAGCCTAGGTGGAAAGAGGTACGTGTTTGTAGTTGTGGATGACTACTCACGATTCACATGGGTCATATTTCTAGCACACAAAGATGAAACTTATGAAAACTTCCTTACATTGTGCAATCAAATACAAAATGAAAAAGGTGTTGCTATCTCGTACATTAGAAGTGATCATGGAACTGAATTTGAAAATGTACATTTTGACACTTATTGTAATGAACATGGCATAAAACATAATTTTTCCGCACCTAGAACACCTCAACAAAATTGAGTAGTAGAAAGAAAGAATCGAACTCTCCAAGAAATGGCTAGAACTATGTTGCATGAAAATGATCTCCCTAGATATTTTTGGGCGGAAGCGGTTAGCACCGCTTGCTATATTATAAACAGGGTATATTTAAGGCCAATTTCTAAGAAAACACCTTATGAGCTTTGGAAAAACTTGAAACCAAATATAAGCTATTTTAGAGTGTTTGGATGTAAATGCTTCATTTTGAACATTAAAGATAATTTACACAAATTTGATAGGAAATCGGATGATGGAATATTCTTAGGGTATTCTTCTCATAGTAAGGCATATAGAGTATTTAATAGGAGAACCCTAGTAGTAGAAGAATCCATGCATGTGACATTTGATGAAAGAGAGCCAACACCACAAGAAATGCCACATGATGAGGATGAACCCATTGAACATCTTTATCCAAAATTGAGTGCTCCTCCTCATGCATCAACAAGTCATACATTACCTAGTGATGAAGTAGAAAATGAAAATGATGACTCATTGCCTAGGGATAGGAGAACATTGGTAGATCATCCTGAATCCCAAATTTTAGGTGATGCCACATTGCCAGTAAGAACTAGATCATACTATCGTAGTGTGAGTAACAATTTGGCGTTCCTATCCGAATTAGAACCAAAATCCATCAAGGAAGCTGAAAAGGATGAATATTGGTTGATGGCCATGCAAGAAGAGCTAAGTCAATTCGAAAGGAACAAAGTGTGGAGGCTAGTACCTAGACCTAGTGATCATTCAGTCATTGGCACGAGATGGGTGTATAGAAATAAATTGGATGAAAATGGAATTATCACTAGGAATAAAGCTAGGCTTGTAGCCCAAGGGTACAATCAGGAGGAAGGGATAGATTATGATGAGACATTTGCTCCTGTTGCCCGTATGGAGGCTATTAGGATACTTTTGGCATATGCATCTCATAAAGGATTTAAACTATATCAAATGGATGTCAAAAGTGCCTTCCTAAATGGCTATATCCAAGAGGAAGTGTATGTTGAGCAACCTCCAGGTTTTGAAGACTTCAAACATCCAAATCATGTCTTCAGGCTTGATAAAGCTTTATATGGATTAAAGCAAGCTCCTAGAGCTTGGTATGAGAGGCTTTGCACTTTCTTAGTTGAAAAGGGATTCGAGATGGGAAAGGTGGATAAAACCTTATTTATCAAAAGAGAAAATCATGATATCCTCCTTGTCCAAATCTATGTGGATGATACCATCTGTGGCTCAACTAATCAAAAATTGTGTGATGAATTTGCAACCTTAATGAAAAATGAATTTGAAATGAGCATGATGGGAGAGTTAACCTACTTCTTAGGACTCCAAATTAAACAATACAAAAATGGAATATTTTTAAATCAAGAAAAATATACAAAGGAGTTATTAAAGAAGTATGGCATGGATAGCAGTAAGACATCAAGAATTCCCATGAGTACTACTGCTAAGCTAGAAAAAGATGAATTTGGCAAATCTGTGGATCAGAAATTGTATAGGGGTATGATAGGTAGTTTGCTCTATTTGACAGCCAGCAGACCAGACATTATGTTTACTGTCTGTCTCTGTGCTCGATTTCAATCGGATCCTAAAGAATCTCACCTATCAGCAGTTAAGAAGATCTTCAAGTACTTAAGAGGAACCTAAAGTCTAGGACTGTGGTATGAAAGATCATATTCTTTCACTCTCATCGGATATTCAGATGCAGACTTTGCTGGATGTAGAGTAGATAGGAAAAGCACTAGTGGGACTTGCCAATTCTTGGGTAAATCACTTGTTTCATGGTTTAGCAAGAAGCAAAATTCAGTAGCTCTGTCCACAACAGAAGCAGAATATGTGGCAGCTGGAGCTTGCTGTGCTCAAGTCCTATGGATGAAAAGCACATTGATGGACTATGCAATCAAAATGGAAAATATTCTCATCCAATGTGACAATACTAGTGCTATATGCTTAACAAAGAACCCCATACAACACTCAAGAACAAAACACATTGAGATTAGGCACCACTTCATCAGAGATCACTCACAAAAAGGGGATATTTGCTTAAAATATATCAACACTGAAGATCAATTAGCGGATATCTTTACAAAACCCCTTAGTGATGATAGAATTTGTTATATCCGAAGTGCCTTAAACATTTGGAGTGCGGATCAAATTAAAGAAATTGCCAAATAAATACTTTGTGCCTTTAACCAGCTTATTTATATAGTATTTATATATATAATCTTTGTTTGGTAGTATCTGCATGAATGAGATGTCAAACTTTTAATCTTAAAAATCACTCAATTGATATTCTTAGCCTTCTTAGTTTTTCTAAGTTGGAGAGGTATCTTCACTTTAATTAAAATACCTAACATCTTGACATATGTCAACATCTCGATCATGAACAGGTATATGTGCATTACTTGGTTAAATATTTTTATACCATAAGCATTGATTTAGGGGGAGTTATCTACTCCTAAATTTTTTTTCACCCTTTCTGTCGATGACAAAAGGGGGAGAAGGATTGAAATTGATTATCTATTCAAATTTACTATATGCACCTCATGCTTATAACTTGTATCATGTATATGTGTGCATATATTGAGGGGGAGTTCTAGTATTCACTTGCCTACTATGTCACTCCACACACACCTCATAATCAATTTTGTTTGTCATCATCAAAAAGGGGGAGATTGTAAGCCCAAGGGTCTACTCTCCTATCTTGTTTTGATGATTCTAAACATAATTGATTGTGTTTTTGAATACTAATCAATTTGCTTTGAAGTGTTGTGTTTGAGATAGGATTGATCATTGAAGAAACCAACACACAACATGGTCATGCTTGGAGATATCCCATACAAGAGTCAAAGGAGCTAAGTGAAGCTCACCTCATCTCTCAAGCAAGCAAACACAAGATGGAAGATCAATTGAAGACCAAGACTAAAGAGAAGTTGAAAGCTACATAGGTATCATTGTACATCCTTTCTCTTTAGATTTCCAAGTCAAGGCAAAGTGTTTTCAAAATGTTTTTCAAAGAACACTTAAGAACTTAAAATAGATTAGTGAATGCTTATGTGGTGGACCAACATGTTGGGACCCTCATAAACATTCCAAAATAATCATAGGAGATGAGTTCCAAAAGCCAAAAATCAAACAAGAAATAAAATCTCAAAATATGTGGATTTTTAGGCTTCTCGGAACTCCGAGATTTTTTCTCGGAGCTCCGAGCTCGGAACTCCGAGAGTTCCCTCGGAACTCCGAGAAAAGGTCCAGTAGCGTCTGGACATTTTCTCGGAACTCCGAGAAATGGTCCAGTAGAAAAATTCCATTTTCTGGCCGTTGTCTCGGAACTCCGAGAATATTTCTCGGAACTCCGAGAATGGTTCTCGGAACTCCGAGAACCTTGCGACAGCTCAAAAAAGAGCCGTTGGGTTTTGATTTAAAATTTGATTTTTGTTATCTACACCCCCAAACGGTCATATTTTGAGGAGAGACTATTTATACAATATCTAGAGGATTATTTCCTCCCTCTTGATTTTTGAAAAACCCTCTTAAGCACTCAAGCAAACTTGCAACCCTTTCAAGCTTAAGATTTTTGGTTTTTCCCAAACTTGCCTTTCACTTGTGAACCTATTGAGTTTGGATATTTTAGAGCTATCACTTGTAAATCCTTGTTGAAGAGCAATCAAGGAACTACAAAGGGCATCAAGCTTTCAAGAAGAAGCCAAGCTATCAATCCTTCATATCTTGTATAGGTGGCTAGGGTATTCCGTTTTTAATTCCCTAGAGAGCAACCGCTTAGAACTCGGCGGAGAAGGAGAGTCTTTGTAAAGGTGTAAGGGCATCCTTGTTTAATATCCCTTGGAATTGTAACCGCCTCGGAGCCGGGCATCGTGGAGGTCTCCAATAGTGGAATCCCTCAAGTGCGACCTTGAGTAGAGTGGAGTAGGTGTGGACCCCGATCCGAGAGAGGGGCGGGGGACGGGCCCCACACTGAGTCTCTATGGATCATCCACGTGAATGGAGAGCTCTACCAAGGAACTCTCGAAAGAAGAAATGCCTCTCACAGTATGAGTGGCGATATAAAAGGTGAGATACCTCTCGATTCGGGGACTAGCCCAGATTCGAGGCGTACCTTAAACAAAGAAGAGTCGCCATCCAAGGAAAAAGGCAAATGGGCCCTGGATCCCATACTATGCTCTGTTGCAACGGATAACCAGAGATTATAAAAAGAGGGTTCGTGCCTGGTTACGAATTTGGAAGGTCTAAAGAGCACCTCATCCGCCCAAGTGTAAACACCTGGTCTCTTATGCCATTTATTTAATGATTTTGAAGAGTTTTGAGCAAAAGTCATATGAAATGAGAATCAATATCTCCGAGAAGACGTCTATCTAATCATGCATGTCTCGGAGATGAATTATAATCACACATAAAAAGAAATGAAATAAGTGTCGCCTAAGCAAAACTTGGTTATAAGTGACATGCCTAATGGGTGTCTAAGTTCTGGTGAACAAACACATGCATGACACACCAAAAAAAAGTATAAGGTCTGCGCAATAAAGTAAGAAAACACTGCAAAACATAGAAAATGACTCGATACCATACAACCCTAAAACTCTAATCTATACATAGGCCCGAGTCTTTAGATGATCTGATGTTCATCAAAAGAAGCCTACGTATCCCCGCCTCCACGAGAATCAAGGCAACGTAGTTCTTCGCACCTATTCTAAGCTATGATGCCTAAGACATCTAGACTTCTATCCTAGACTCGATCTAAAAGACCGGACTAGTTCTTAAAGCTTCTTGTGTGATTATTTAAATTCTAATGGATTGTAGATTTTAGGACACCCTATATGCTCTAACTAAATGCAGGTTAGCTCTAAACTAATGCAGGTGGTTCCTATAATCTATGTGTAACTAAGCTGTATATCCTAAAGAAAACAGTAGGATCTATCGCATCTTAGACCTAGTCATCAATTGGCGATGTGGATCGCCAACTGACCGGACGGAGGCGTAAAATTCCTAGCTAGGACTCACTCCTAACTTTAACACAAACAAATAAAACACACAACAAACAAACAACGAACGAGGGAGCAACTCCCGACTCAAAAACTCTCTAACTAGGACAACCTCCTAACTCTAGAGGAAGATCCTTTCGAAAAAATAATATTTTGAAAGATTTTTGTAATTTTGAAAGATTTAAAATGCTTATTTTTAAAGGTTAGGCTGGACTTGGGATGTGGATCCCAAGCTGCACTACGTACCCTGTTGAAAGGGATCAAGCCAGCGTAGTTCGGAACAGATTTCCTAACTACTCCTAATGACTCAAGATTTTTGAGATTTTTGGTTTTTTAGATGTTTTTGTTGTTTTTAAGTATTTTTGACTCAAGGGGGACAAATCCTATCATCATAAGGGGAGGACAGACTCCTGATATCCCGCAAAGGTTGGACAGCATCCTATGCTTTGCGGGGGAAAAGAACAGAAACACAGCTCTGCAAGGGTTGGACAGCATCCTATACCTTGCAGGAGCGGATAGAAAAACACAAGATTTGATGAGAGGTTGGATAAAATCCTAACCCCTAGGACGATAGGACTGACTCCTGAAAGAAAAAAACAGACTCTCTAGCTAAGGACAGACTCCTAGGCTGAGGACTGACTCTGAAAATAGGATTCTAAAAAGAGGTGCTAATGAGACAAAGCCTGTCTCCTAAAAGAAAAAGAGATAAAGAAGGGTGTTAGTGAGACTATCAAGCTAAGATAAAGCTCGCAAGTAACAAGGAAAAAGAGACCTTGCGCATATTTAGCAAAGGTAAAAACATCCAGCCGGGCCGGACAGCTACCTAGCCCTAGGGTGCAACAAATGTGCAACCCAATACCCATAAGGGTAAGGGGTATGTTGCCAAGCCGAGTAGGATGTTCTCCCAAAACCAAATGATGCACAAAGAAGAGGTTTAGCAAGAAAATGAGACTAGGTAAGTCTCTTAGACACAGAGGTAGGATAGAGAAAATACTAACAAGGAAAAAGAGACCTTGTGCATATTTGGCAAAGGTAAAACACCCAGCCGGGCCGGACAGCTACCTAGCCCTAGGGTGCAACAAATGTGCAACCCAATACCCATAAGGTAAGGGGTATGATGCCAAGCCGAGCAAGGTGTTCTTCCAAAAACCAAAAGACGCACAAAGATGAGGGTTCAAGACCTATGAGACTAGAGGTAGTCTTCTAGAGGTTAACTCAGGTTGATTCATTAATGAGACAATGCCTGTCTCCAAAGATTTGGATCTAAAAGACTAGGCAAGTCTTTTGAGAAAATAGAATGCTATTTGGACTAAGCGAGTCCCCTAAGGATGGGCTTAGGCTAACGCCTTCATCGCCCTTGCAACGAGAGGGAATTCTAATATCTAAAGAATTTAACAAAAATCAAAAAGACTGTGTTAGTCTATCAAAAGGAGAATAAAAGGCTACCAGATAATCGCAAATTTTATTCTAAGAATAAATCAAGTGCTAAGCAAAGAAAAATATACAATCTAATAGCAATCATAAAATGATAAATAACATTAATTAGTCCAGACCAGCCGCTGGATAGCCTAATAAAGTAAAAACAATATCAAAACACTTCAAAACCAACCACAAACCCCAATACGGGGACTCCAATGAAATCAGATGATGCCAAAGTAATCATCTGATATCATATACACATGATAATATTTCTAATCCCGCCTTGAGATCAGACAGTACTCATATCGATAATATCGAACAGAGTAGTCATCTGATCTCCTTCTTCCTATTAACAATTTATTTAAATAAATAAGGAATGAGTATAATAAAAAATGAAAGGAAATGAAATCTACGTGATCAATTATAAATGCCGCAAAGTGTAGGAAATAATGGACAGCAAATAGTAAGCAACAGTGAATATCAGTTAGGTGCTTGTAAATTATTTTAATGGGCAGCAATTATACACAACGATGGACAACAAGTAGTAAGCAATAGTGAATATCAGCTAGGTGCTTGTAAATTATTCTAATGAGCAACAATTATACTTGATAATGGACAGCAAATAATGAGCAACAATGAACAGCAGCTATATAAGACAACAAAAGGGCAGTAGCTATATATTTATGAAAGACAAACAAAGGGGCAGCAACTATATATTTGCAAACAATAACCAAAGGGTAGCAGCTGTGCATAGTGAGATAATAGCATTGTGCTTTGTGAAACAGAATGAATAGGCAACATTCTATGGACAACAGCTATGCATAGTGAGACAGTAGCACTGTGCTTTTTAATTCATCCAAAATATCATAGTTTCAAAGTGATGAAACTATGAGCCTCAGCTGTGCATTTACAAATAAGATATGGGCTGTGCATTTACAAATAGATACGGGCTGTACATTTACAAATGGATACGGACTGTGCATTTACAAATAGATATAGACTGGGCATTTCAAATGGGATGGCTGCTGTACATATCAAATGGGATGTGAGGGCTGCTGTGTGCAGAAAAAAGAGCCAAACCAATGGTGACGCAGGGCAAAAAATGTGCAGAAAATAATCCAAACTAGTGTCAATATAGTGCAGAAATTGAGCTGAACCAGAGACAAAATATTGCAGAAATGGGCCAAATCAATGCCAAACAAAACACAGAAACATTCAGAAAATGTGCATAAACCAGTATCCAAACAGAGCACAGAAATATTCAGAAAGTGTGCATAAACCAGTATCCAAACAGAACACAGAAATATTCAGAAAATGAGTTGAACCAATGTCCAAACAGAGCACAGAAATATTCAGAAAGTGAGTTGAACCAGTGTCAGCATAGGGAAGAATAAAGGGGATAAATGTGAGTACAACTTCTCTAATTGCTACATAAAATTCCTCTCATCTTTCATAGTTAACACAACAGACAAGTCTATTAAGGGATTTATTTCAGCCTCATATGAAACTGATAAAAAAAAAATTATGAAAGAAAAGCTCCCATTCATGACCAAAATTCTAGTGATATATATGTGATGAATAAAAAATTTTAACATAAAATTGAATACTTATCAGAATCTACGAGTAATCACCATTATTTGAAATTACTAAACTTTAGTCAAAATATACACAATCCATGCCTCGTTTTAAAGATTCAATGAAATCACATGTCGAGATCCTAAAATAAAACAAAACAATAACTAAAAATCCTGTAAAAGTAACCTTAGGCTAGTATTTTAAAAGCATAAACACATCTGAAATCACAAATACAGATTCCACAACCTCCTATCTCAAGATAGAAACAATTTTAACCATAAAATTGTAAGAAACAAAATGGATGTACATAATATAAGAATTCACAGACATTTTAATTAATCAAAAATCAGAAACAGATCTTGTGAAATATATAAATAAAAATAAATAAATAAAAAACCTGATGATGATGAGATCTGCAAGTAATTGAACCGATCTTAAACTTGACTTGAAGCTTTGGAATTGCAAATCCGAATCCTGAGAAGATGATCGGAAAAAGTGAGCCGGAATTCGGGATTTCACCGGAGAAAATGGATTTGCCGGAATGAAAAAAATTGGAAGATGATCTCAAAGATCTGCTTCTCTCTCTCGTCTGCCTCTCTCTCTGTTTCAGAGATCTTTTCTATAACCGGAAAATGACTAGAAGCCGGCCGGAGTACTGCCGGATCTCAAGTAAACGATCGGAAGGGACGAGGGATTCAAAATCTAAAAAAAAAAAAACAGAGAAACCGGAGGAGAAGAAAAGGACTGAAGAAGATGACCGGAATTTTGCAGACAATTGACCGGAAAAATACCACCGGAGAAGAAGAATACGCATGAAAAGGGGTTTTGAAATCTCAGATCTGCTTCTCTCTCTCGTCTGCGAAATTTTTTTTTTTTTTAGTAATTCTGATTTTTTTGTATATATAGAAAATATATCTGTTGATAATGGCACTACTACTTGATGAAGCGCGCGGACTTTGATAGGCGCGCGAAATTGCGCGTCTTTTTCGGCCTAAATTGCATTTTCCAAAATAAATTCGCCCCCTTTTCTGATTTACACAACGGTCTTTTCTCGGTTTGTTCGCAGGGCAAACGCACTCGGAATTCAATGAAATTTTGCAGATGGCCTTAGCGGAACCTTAAGCTAGCTCGGGGTGAAATCTGGGACCCTAGTTGATTGATTTGGTTGGGTTTTTGTTCAAACAAGGGAGGCTCAAGGTACGGCCAAAATGGGGTGTCTACAGAATGCCCCTCTTTGGCAGAGCGTGCTTGTCACGTGAATGTCAAAGCCGAACAGACAAACCATTTTGGCCGACCCGAAAAAGAATCAAATTAAATTTTGATTTTTGAAAAAAGATATTCACCAGATAACATGGTGAAATAGCCTTTCACCAGACTATAACTCTGTAAACGCTGGTGAGATAACCTCTCTCCAACTCTTAACTCAGCTGACGAGATAGCCTCTCTTGCAAAACATTAAAGGATAGATTTGATTATGAATGATCTTGAAATTTGGAGAGAAAATGAATCTGGATGCCGTGTAGAAACGGACTTGAATGCCGCGTGGAAACGGACTTTGAATGCCATGTGAAAATGGACTTGAATGCCATGTGAAAATGGACTTGAATGACTTTGGATGCCGTGTGAAAACGGACTTTGAATGCCATGTGAAAATGGACTTGAACACCTTTGGATGCCGTGTGAAAACGGACTTTGAATGCCATGTGAAAATGGACTTTAATACCTTGAAAACATTTTTTAACTTTTAAAACTTTTCAAATGGTGAGAGAAATGACCAAACTCCAAATCGCGGAGCCATTGGCAAAAACATCTTTTAAAATCTTTCAAATGGTGAAAGAAATGACCAAACTCCAAATTGCAGAGCCATTGGCGAAAACAGCTTTTAAAATCTTTCAAATGGTGAAAGAAAAAACCAAACTCCAAATCGCGGAGCCATTGACGAAAACAACTTTTAAAATCTTTCAAATGGTGAAAGAAAAAACCAAACTCCAAATCGCGGAGCCCTTGGCGGAAGCAACTTTTAAAATCTTTCAAATGGTGAAAGAAATGACCAAACTCCAAATCGCGGAGCCATTGGCGAAAACATCTTTTAAAATCTTTCAAATGGTGAAAGAAAAGACCAAACTCCAAATCGCGGAGCCATTGGCGAAAACAACTTTTAAAATCTTTCCAATGGTGAAAGAAAAGACCAAACTCCAAATCGCGGAGCCATTGGCGAAAACATCTTTTAAAATCTTTCAAATGGTGAAAGAAAAGACCAAACTCCAAATCGCGGAGCCATTGGCGAAAACAACTTTTAAAATCTTTCAAATGGTGAAAGAAAAGACCAAACTCCAAATCGCGGAGCCATTGGCGGACATATATATTTTTTTTTAAATGAAAGGAAAATTCATTGAAACGATTGAAGAAATGACCAACTTTGATCGATTTCACAAGGTAAATAAGTCATTCTTTGCCAAGAATGATTGAAAATGCATGATCTTTGCTGAAGATAAAACTCAAGGAACTTGAAGAAAATTTCAGGCATTAACCCTTTTAAAATGATTGAAAAGCATTTTGCTGAGGGTTTGACAATTGCAGGAGCAAATTCTAGACTCCGCTAGGGATAAGATTTTCTGAAAACTGGACTTCAAAAGAAAACAATTTGATTGAAGAGACTGACTCAAAGATTGTGCTCAAGCTTCTCTGGTTTTCATTTGCTGAGAATAGCTATCCTAGTTATCATCACGCTTGATATCTTTTATGACGTAAGTCATAAAAGATGCCCCTAGTATGAAATACTTCCATAACAGATTCGTAAGAGAGCAAAACACAGGAAATGGTTAAAAAATTTCATTTCATTGAATACTTGAGGTTACAAAGCTTTCAGGTTTACAACAGGCTGTATCTGCCCGACAATTGCCTTTCAATTCTGACGATCTCTGCCATTTCATATGGGCTTGAAAGCCTGCCATATGGACTGGAGAATCAATCATTTTCTGAACTTCACTCTGCTGCGCATCACCCTTGAGGGGATACAAATTCCTCATTTTTATTTTTTTATCACCCCAGCCTTGGGAAAGATACTAAATACACAGGACTTTGGAGTTTAAACTTGACTCGACATAGAAAAGACTTGGACAACCAGCAAACGGGGACTTCGACGGGCACAATGACTTAAACTCTAAGAGAGACTGAATCTGCTTCTTAATCTGATAAGTATTTTTAAAATGGTATAGTCTACCACTCTTAAAATCTTTTGAAAACCGTATTTAAAGATGTTTCATTCCTTTTTCCGGTATTTCCACCATGGTTATTATTCCTTTGGATTGCTTAGTCTTAACCCCCTTAGCCTTGAGAGTGTCAGAAGAATTTCTGTCGGTGCTTACTCAAACTTTAAAGTAGTGCCGCCGAAGAAATGAAAGTCTTGTTGGCTTTCAGAGGTTCTGTCCTTTATGAAGTCACTGCCATGACCAAATTGCCTTTTCAGGTTTTCGATTTGGCGGACCGTATGCCTTAATTTTTGCCTAAGCCGCCCTTTCAGGTTTTCAGCTTAGCGGGCGAATGACCCTAACTTTTGCCTAGACCGCCCTTGCAGGTTTTCAGTCTAGCGGGTCTAAGACTCCATTATTTTTTTTATTTTCTTTCTGTTTCTCTACAAACCTGGGCCTAAGTACACCAGAAGGACTTTTAGGTAGGCTTGGGTTCAAACAGGTTAATATTTGGTAAGTTTTCATGTATTTGACCGAATCTGGCCTTCCAGACTGCCTACGTATCCCCAAAGAAATGAGAATCAGGTCCGCGTAGTTCGCCCATTTGGGTTTCAAAAATTGTTTATTTTGTTCTTTCTTTCCTTCTTCTTTTTTTTTTTTTAAGGATTTGAAAGGTTTGAAGGATTTGACCGAACCCGAATTAATCAGGCTACCTACGTACCCTGTAGAGAGGGATCAGGTCATGACGTAGTTCAGGCTATTATCTTTTATGACGCAAGTCATAAAAGATGCCCCTGGTTTGAGTTTATCAAAGAATGAAAGTTTTTTTTTTTATTTAGGCCCAAAGTGTTTGCAAATGGTTTTTAACTTTGAGGTTGTTGGCTTTTGAGCTCTGATCGATCAAAGACGGCCTCCTGGTGTATCTAAGCATAGTACTTTTTTAGTTGGTCCAGGTTTGTAGGTTCTGTTAATTTTTCTCCATTTTCATTGAGGAGTCTTACGGCTTTTCCAGGCAGGACTTCATCAACAATATAAGGACCAGACCAATTTGGTCTGAACTTCCCTCTGGGATCAAACACCGGTGCCCTGTAAGACTTCAAGACGAGATCTCCTGGCTTCAACTCTCGGACCTTGACTTTCTTATTGAAGGCTCTTTCGATTCTTCTCTGATACCCTTGGATGTGATACAAGGCTCTCAACCTCTTTTCATCAATCATCTGTAATTCCTGATGTCTAGCTCTTGCCCACTCAGACTCTGACAGATTCGCTTCCATCATAACTCTTAGGGACGGGATTCTCACTTCAACAGGGAGGACTGCTTCCATTCCATACACTAGAGAATATGGAGTTACACCTGTAGAGGATCTGATCGATGTCCTGTAAGCCCATAAAGCAAAAGGAAGTTTGTTCGACCAGTCCTTATAAGTCTCGGTCATCTTACTGATTCTGACCTTGATATTCTTATTCGCTGCCTCTACAGCCCCGTTTGTCTGCGGTCTGTAAGGAGATGACTTATGATGCTTGATTTTAAACTCTTCGCACAGGTGCACTACCTCTTTCTTGAAATGAGATCCATTATCAGAAATCAATTCATGAGGTACTCCATATCTGCAAATGATATTCGCACGGATGAACTTCGCAACTGTATTGGAAGTTATGGAAGCATATGAAGCAGCTTCTATCCATTTCGTGAAATAATCAATGGCCACCAAGATGTACTCGTGCCCACTTGACGATTTGGGATAGACTTTGCCAATGATATCAATTCCCCATACTGAGAACGGCCACGGCGAGGTCATAGAATGCAGCTCCGACGGAGGCACATGAATAAGATTCGCATATACTTGGCATTTATGACATTTCTTCACGAATGCGAAACAATCTGTTTCCATTGAGGGCCAATAGAAACCAAGTCTAAGGATTTTCCTTGACAGCATTTTTCCATTCATGTGAGGACCACAAACACCTTCATGTGTTTGTTCTATGAGCTCTGCAGCCTGATCTTCATCAACACACAGAAGCTGAATGCCGTCAAATGACCTTCTGTACAACTCTTCACCACAAATGATGAAGTTGGCAGCGAACTTCTGAAGAGTCTTCCTCTCTTTGCTGGAAGCTTCAGGCGGATGTCCCTTGCCTGAAATGAAATTTCTGATATCTGTATACCATGGTTTTCCATCTGGACACCTGGCAGATATTTCAATGGCATTCACATGTGCTGGAGCCCATTGCAACCTTACAGCTAAAGGTTGAACCTCCATTGTAGCAGAAATGTCCAACATTGATGCCAGAGTAGCCAGAGCATCAGCAAAGTGATTTCTTGTCCTCGACAGATGAGTGAAGGTGACATTCCTGAACTTTTTGACCAGAGATTCGAGATAAGTGTGATATGAGATCAACCTCGCCTCTTTTGTCTTCCAATCCCCATTTATTTGACAAATGATCAGGATTGAATCTCCAAATACATCGATGTCTTGAATTCGCAAAGCTAATGCTGCCTCAAGTCCTGCGATGCATGCTTCATATTCAGCCATGTTATTGGTGCACTCAAATTGCAACTTGATGGATAACGGAATGTACTCCTTCTTTGGAGATACCAAAACAGCCCCTATTCCTTGACCATGATTATTGACAGCTCCGTCAAAGTACATAAGCCACTTGGAACTCGGAGTTTCTTCTTCAATGTCCATAATCTCTTCATCAGGAAAATCAGCCTTCAGAAAAGCATTCTCTTCAATAGGAGCATCAGCCAACTGCTCAGCGATGACCCGTCCCTTAATTGATTTCTGAGTAACATAAGTGATGTCAAACTCAGACAATAATAGCAACCATCTGGCTGTTCTTCCAGTAAGAGCGGGTTTTTCGAACAAATACTTCAACGGATCCATCCGTGAGAGCAAAAATATCTTGTTCGACAGAAGATAATGTCTAAGCCTTTGAGTCGCCCAGACCAATGCTAAACACGTCTTTTCCAAGACAGTGTACTTGATTTCATATTCCAACATTTTCTTACTGATGTAGTAAATGGGCTTTTCTTTCTTAGACCCTGCCTCCTGCTGAGCAAGCATACAACCCATTGCTGTATCCGTGATGGACAAATACATCAACAACGGTTGACCAGGAATGACTGGGGATAAGACAGGAGGCAAAGACAAGCACTGCTTGACCTTTTCAAACGCTTCCTGACATTCTTCATTCCATTTCTTAGAGGAATTCTTTTTTAATAACTTGAAGATGGGTTCACACGTCATAGTTAAATGAGATATGAATCTCCTCAAATATTGCACTTTGCCCAGGAATCCACGAATCTGCTTTTCTGTCTTTGGTGGTTGCATTTCTTGGATTGCCTTGATCTTCTGAGGGTCCACTTCAATTCCTCTCTCGCTGACCATGAATCCGAGCAACTTCCCTGACGTGACCCCAAATACACATTTATTTGGATTCAAGCGAAGTTGAAACTTCCGGATTCGCTCGAAGAACTTTCTCAAAGCGATTGTATGTTCTGGCCGAGTCCTGCCTTTGACAATCATGTCATCTACATAGACCTCGACTTCTTTGTGAATCATGTCATGAAGAAGAGTAGTTGCAGCTCTCTGATAGGTGGCACCAGCATTCTTGAGACCAAATGGCATCACTCTGTAGCAATACGTCCCCCACTGAGTAATGAATGCCGTCTTCATCATATCCTCAGGCGCCATTTTGATTTGATTATACCCTGAGAATCCATCCATAAAGGATAAGAGTGCATGTCCAGCGGTATTGTCAACCAAGAGATCAATGTTCGGAAGCGGAAAATCATCTTTCGGACTGGCCTTGTTCAGATCTCTGAAATCGACACACATCCTGACTTTTCCATCTTTCTTGGGCACAGGTACAATATTTGCAAGCCATTCAGGGTACTCGACTACTTCGATGAATTTCACTTCGAGTAGTTTCTTAACCTCGTCATGAACTTTCAACTCCCATTCTGTTTTAAGTTTCCGGAGTTTTTGCTTCTTAGGCTTGATGCCAGGGATTAGAGGTAATTTGTGTTGGACAATATCCTCGCTCAATCCCGGCATGTCGTCGTAAGACCAAGCAAAAACCTCCTTAAACTCTTTTAGCAAGGTGATTAATTCTTCACGCTCCTCAGGAGATAAAATTTTGCCAATTCGTATTTCCCGAATTAAGGTTTCATCACCTATATTTACGGTTTCAATTTCCTCTTCAAGTGGTTTAGCGCGGCGACTCTCCTCTTGTTGAATCATATGCTTGATTTCAAGGGGAGTTTCGTCGGCTACCTCATTAGAGGGGGAGTCTTGATTATCATTATTAGTTACTTGATCAGGTTTAGAAGCAGGATCAGTAGAAGAGACAAGTACAGGAATGTAAGCAAAAGAATCTTTTATTTCATCAGAATGAATGATTACATCAGATGACTTGCCCACATCAGGCGTTACAGACTTTGAAACAGAATGAAAAAATAAGCCGACATCAGTATCGACGCGATGAGAAACATGTACAGCCAAAGAATCAATGAATACGCCCTCAGACTCGGACTCGACACCATCAAGGACAGACTCGTCATCCACTCCAGAGGTAGACCCGACCTCTACAGTACCTGCATCAAAAGAAGAGTTAGAAATGACAGACTCTGGGACAGACTCAGAAACTGACACAAATTTTGAAACAACTGACTCTTTTGAAGAGACTGGAGTATACTGAAGGACTACTTGGGGTATAACCTGTGAGGTCCAGTTATCCAGAGGTCCCTCGGCTGGGGTGATATAGTCCTCTGGGTTCAGAAAAGGTGCATCTCTTCCAATCATAGCAATGACTGGTGCCTCAGTCTGAAACAAAGAATTCAAGAGTTCCGGTTCGAAGTTCTCAACCCAGTCTAAATCTGATTCCTCTGTCATAACTGCCTCTGCAATCTGCTTACCGAAAAAGTCTACTGGCAGCTCATCTGCGAAGAAGATCTCAAGACCAGGCAGCTTTACCCCGCTCTCATCATACCATGGCTCTGAAAAACCGTAATAAGGGCAATCAGCTCCTTCTTTCCGGAATCTGCCATTCATTATCATACTGAAGGGTCCCATTGGAAATTCTAAACCCTTGCGGCGACACTCGGCCCATTTGAACATGTAAGCTCTCATTTCTTGTATCTCCTTGCGAGTTGGCTTGTATCCCAACCCAAACAAATTATCAGATGCTTTCAACTCGGGCCGCTCAGTCGGACCCTGCATATTCTTTCCCAAACCTGCCCCTGGGAGATACCCAAATCGGCGCATCATCTTGACTACCCGAGTATTAGTGCTAGAGAGAAACATAATTTCTTCACTCATAGCCTCTTTCATGGTGATAGCCGAAACCTCCACTGAAAATCCTGTCAGACTGATATCTCTTGTGTTTTCAGTAACAAGCTCTTGAGATATTTGTCCGACTTCTGGCTCGGGATCTCCTTTGACTGTGATCACCCGATTGTTTCGAATGAATTTCAGTTTTTGATGAAGTGTGGAAGGGATAACTCCAACCTTGTGCAGCCAAGGTCGACCAAGCACCAGACAAAAAGAAGTCTTGATATCTAGCACCTGAAATTCAATGTCAAAGGTTTCTCCTCCAATGACAATCTCAGTAGCCAACGTTCCGATAACATCCCTTCGAGTCCCATCATATGCCAGTATGCCTTGCTCAGACGGAATGAAGTCTTCAGGTCCAAACCCCAAAGTAGTGGCAGTGCTCAAAGGACACACGTTCAAGGCTGACCCATTGTCTACCAGTACTTCGGAGACTTTCTTCTGGTTGCAAAGCAGGGTAATCTTGAGAGGACGAGTATGGTCCTTCCCTTCTGACGGCAAATCCTCGTCTGAGAAAGACAAAGCTTTTGAAGCTTTAGTCATGGCTACCAGACCGACCAACTCATCTGGAGTAATCTCAACAGATACTTGGGACGAGTTCAGCTCACGAAGTACAACCTGTCTGTGCTTCGGCGATGCCATCAATAAACCCCAAATGGACACATTAGCTTGTGTCTTCTTGAGCTGCTTCAACAAATTGTCTTCTTCTTCCTCAAGCCTCTGTTTCTGCCTCTGACTATCAACCCCTCTTGCAACTTCAGCGGGATTATCAACTCTGAGTTCAGCTGGCTTAAAGACTCGTCCACCCCGTGTGACGTGGCGGAGTTCATCACATTGATCGTTCAGGAGTAACAGATCTTCATCATCTATCTTAAGGAGGTATGGGGTTTGTATCTCTTCTTCCTCATCATCACTCACCCTTAAGACGTACAGAGATTCGGATTCTTTCTCTTCATCCTCACACTGGAAAACAAATGACTGGTTTGATGGCCCAGCCACATCAGGGTCATTCCAGGATAAAACATACGGTCTTTCGGATTCTGCCCACTGATCTTCTTCTTCAAATTTCCAGACATAGGGTTCTTCGGATTCCACAGCACATATGAAGGAAGCCGGATCAATGACAGACTCTTCAGCGCAAATGACATTGACTGAAGATGGAGGCGGCATTGCATGCGTAGGAAGGGGGTTTCTAGTTACATTTGGTAACTCGATTGACAGTTCCTTCCTATCGATCATGTTCTGAATTTGGTGTTTCAAAGCTAAACACCTGTCAGTGATATGGCCAGTGTTGCGGTGATAATCACAGAACTGATCCTCTCTCCAGGATCTCGGCAACGGGTTGGGAGGAGGCTTAATATCAGGCAACTTGATCTTCTTGTCCTTCAATAGCTTCTTCAAAGCTACGGACAAAGAATATGGAAGGGGATCAAAATGACGAAGAGGCTTCTGCTCCATTGTCGGCCTTCTTACTTCAGTAACTACTCTGGGTGGTGGCGGCCTGACATAATTGACATTATGGATCTCTTTCGGCGCCATCACAGGTCGCTTCCCTTCTCTGCCATCAGATGGTACTCTAGATCTCAGGCCTTTAGCCAATGCATCTTCTATCTGAGTCCCAGTCTTAATAAGATGGTTAAAATCAAGGAAATACTGGATAGCCATATGGTGGTAATATTGTGGTGATAGATTTTTCACCACAATCTTGATCTGATCCTCATCTGACAGACGATGAGTCATTTGTGCTGCTTTCCTTCTCCATCTGCGGATGAAGGAAGTAAAAGTTTCATTATGGCCTTGTTTCAAAGCCTTGAGATCTCTTTTGGTCACATCGATCCCCTCCTCCATGGAGAATTGTTCGACAAACCTATTTGCAATATTCTCTAGAGTTCGGATCTCCTCTGACTTTAAGCTCAAGAACCACTTTTTAGCCACTCCGACCAAAGATCTGGGAAATAATAGAGCAACTTGCTCCGGAGATAGACCATGCTGTTGTAAAAGCGGAAGAACAGACATTAGATGGCTTCGAGGACACCCGGTCCCATCGTATTTATCCATGTCCGGCACCTTGAATCTAGGAGGCAGTGTGACTCCTGGGTATAACATAAAATCTGCCATGTTCAACTTTTTCGGGCCTTGGAATTTTATGTTTTCCATTTCTTGGGCCAGCCTATCCATCCTATCCGATATTGCTTTGCCCTCATTGGCTCTATCCAGATTAGGATGACAATTCTCTTCTTCATACTGCTCATTATCAAGATCGTCTTCGACGTTCAAAACCGCAGGCCCGGCCATTGCAGGAGGGGGAGGAGGTATAACTGATGGATGCTGAGCTACATGCTCTCTGGAGGTAGACTCTCTGTCATTTTTCAGGCGGGCTATCTCCTCATTCATGTTATTCATCTGTTGAAGCATAGCCTTCATCATCTCACTCATCTCAGCTATAGCGTTTGCAGATTCAGCCATCTGTTCAGGAGTAAATTGAACGGGCGAAGGGATTTCCTGGAGATTGGAGAAAGGTAATGCAGGGGAGGTAAAAGAAATTGGTGAGGAAGAAAAACGACTCAGCCTGGAATCAGCGGACTGACGGGACCAGGTTGATTTTGAAACGAGGATTTTCTTAGGAGCAATGGCTGCTCAATCAAGAATCCTGATATGGAAATATAAACACTAGATTAAAATTTTGATAATCGAGATAAACTATTTTGATCAAATAATGACAAAAGAGACAAAAACACACTTTCATTAATAAAATTCGAATTGTGATTACAATGGATGAAAAATATTAATCTCTAATCACAACTGGATAAACAAACTGACAAAAAAGGGAAATGCAGAAATCAGAATAACAAAACATGATATGGATCTTCAAGGATTCTCAATCCGAGCTCTCTTGCTCACGGGCTCCTCTGGTAACTCTTTCCGATGGACCTTAGATGATAAAGCAAATCTTTTATATGTAACCTTGTTTCCCCAAGCAGCTACAATAGACTTTATGAGATCGGGAGTAAGCTTTTCGCAAGGAGGAGGATTTACAAATCCGGGAGGACATGGATTTCCCGTGATCTGGTAAAGTAAACGAGTGGGTGCATAAAAGGTTGACTTCTCCAAACCCATAAGATACACAAATGGGTGTGGGTAAGTACTAGTGATAACGTATAAACATGAATGACTCACCCAATGGAATTGATCATTCTCCACGTGTTGCAACCAATTATGCCAATCATCATTGGATTGAGGTTTATTAGCCATGGGTTGCCACGAAAGGTGATCCTTGAGGGTGTACTGAAGGGAGCTCCGTGGCCGAAGGATGGTGAGTTTTTCACAAAGCCACAAATAAAGCAATTTGACACATCCGTGGAAATTGTCTTTAACTTCTCGCCGAGCAATAAGGTCTAGCCCAAAGAAGGTTTCTGCTAGCATGATTGGGACAGGATTTCTTCCTTCGTTAATTTGGTCGACTACACTCAGTAAAGTCACTGGGGCAATACTGGAGTCTTCACGAATAACGTGACGTGCAAGGACACCAAAGATTAAAGCATTGCGCCGACAATTTTGAAAACGGGAATCGGTAGGGTCAATGCTTTTAGAAAAACGCTCAATGAGGTCATTGAATTGCACGTACGTTTCCTTGAAATAGGGTATAGCATCAACAGTTTTGTTCTCGAAAAGCTTACAAAAAAGGGAACGAGGAGACGCTATACTCGAAGGTTGGATCCAGAGTCCCTCAGGTGGGAGTTCTAACAGGGCGCACCAATCCTCGAATATAGGACAGATTTCAAAGGGACCTAATTGAAAAACATGAAGAATATGATCCCAAAGTTTTGCAGCTGCTTGAAGAAATTGCCAGTTCACACCGGATGCGCTCAAATGATTAAACGTGTTGATGAACCTGTCGGCCATACTCCACTCTGCACGCTCGCGCGGAAGAGCTTGAATTGACTCACTTATCCAGCTCCTCATCACTTTGTTCGACATGATTCAACCTGATCGCAGATAGGATAAGATCAGAAAAGAGTGAAGATGATCCTGAATAATGAAATAACGGGGATAAACTTGACCAATCATATGGGAAGGATACAACTGGCGACACTGATTTTGCTCATCAATAATCATAGACTTTCGAATAGATCAGAAAAGTAGACCACGGCCACAAAATGACAGAAGTAGGTCATAGACTGGATCTCAAATCTGATGATGGACATTGACAACTGTATGATCAAGATGATCGATAATGGTAGATCATGGTCACAGAGATAGCGGACAAACCATCAACCACATCTAAGACAAAACATGCAAATAGCAAAATCTAACACAATGAGTAATTTCCATACACAGCATGAACCCTTGGCATATCAAAAGAATGAGTACACAGTCGAAGGATAATATACATATATGACATGTATCTGTGTACTCAACCCGAATGAACTCATGATCCGAGGGAAATGAATAGATCATTGGCCATAAGAAGATCAATTATAGACCACTAATTATGTGACTTTGAGATAATGTACATACAAGTGATTAAACCAGGAATCCCTCATTGGAAAGGAGGGTTCTAATCTAACCGAACAACCAAACCGAAATATACAGAAAAGATTCGTACAATCTGAAGACGAAATGACAGATATAGCCCCAACACAAGTAGAGGAAACACTATCAAATGCATCAAAAGATTGCAAATAGGATGAATCAGATTTGGAATATCTACTGCAAAAAGGGTCTAATCTGAACAATTGACTCAACAAATAGAGTATGTACAAGAAGATGACAAAACCGTACATCGACTTAGCGAGTAACACATGTACAAGGAACAACACCACTGTACATTCAGGAGGCAAAACATAGACCATGATCAAAATAAAGACCAGAGAAAATGATTAACCATTTTGAAGACTGGAAAATGAAACTATGTAGCTGATAGTTAGACCAGAAAATTCTATTGACAGACAGATCCTGATCTAACAGATTAACACAAAAACCGATCAGGACAATACGGAATCAAGGATTTGATCATGGCCATAAAAGATGATGAAAGAAAGTCATCGGCTAAACCCACAACTGAAAGAACAAGAAAGCTCTAACTGATGATAATAGATCAAGAAATCTTCTGGACATAAACCTAAGATACTGGAATAATCATATGATAAAAAATCACAGGATAGATCACGACCCAGGTGACGACCAAGTAAAAGCAATGTCATCGATCAGGTCCGAAGGAATACACGACTTGAGATAGATACGGAAACCTAATCTAGGAGACAGGTCCTAATCTACAAATAGATATAATACATGCACGTACATATATACATACATACCCTAACCAGGGGCACCAGCCCTAACCTGATCTAGCAGAGCCAAGAAAATCTTGACTCAAAAGTGTCTGTGAGTGAATTAGATAACGCGGCGGATAATCACGATGTGACTTACCCTTCTACACTACATGGGTAGGCTAGCTTCTATCCTAGGCTCACATATGCTGGTCGCACATGTTCGTCCTATATGAGTACATATATATAATGTCCTAGCAAGGGTTCCCTAATTTTGGTTCTAAAGGGAGCAGCTAATATATATACATAATATAATGAAATAAAAGTAAGGCCCAGGCATTTCTGCAGGGTACTATGCTTATGACCATACCCTTGATGTATAATGCCAGCACACCCAGCATTATACAGAGTATGTTCATCGCTCATCGGCTGCTGTAGAACACCAGCACACCCAGTGTCTACGGCTGCAGCTCTGGCGCATAGCTTGGAAATAGATACAATAGTACTAGTAGGGTAATGACATCCCATCTGGCACGCATTGTATCTATCCCGTGGAGCCCATAATAACAAAATCAATAAAAGAACAATGAAAATAAAAAATGATGTATGTCTCTGTGCAGTGTGTGAATCTCTTGTTTTAAATACCTATTTGGTACCCCTGGATTCTAATCGATTAAATTCCCATTGATAATGACTTTAGTTCAAAATTCTTCAAAATTAATAAAAATGGCATTTTAACAGAGTTAGGCAATATCTCGAAAGAAGTCCCCAGCAGAGTCGCCAGCCTGTGGACCCCGATCCGAGAGAGGGGCGGGGGACGGGCCCCACACTGAGTCTCTATGGATCATCCACGTGAATGGAGAGCTCTACCAAGGAACTCTCGAAAGAAGAAATGCCTCTCACAGTATGAGTGGCGATATAAAAGGTGAGATACCTCTCGATTCGGGGACTAGCCCAGATTCGAGGCGTACCTTAAACAAAGAAGAGTCGCCATCCAAGGAAAAAGGCAAATGGGCCCTGGATCCCATACTATGCTCTGTTGCAACGGATAACCAGAGATTATAAAAAGAGGGTTCGTGCCTGGTTACGAATTTGGAAGGTCTAAAGAGCACCTCATCCGCCCAAGTGTAAACACCTGGTCTCTTATGCCATTTATTTAATGATTTTGAAGAGTTTTGAGCAAAAGTCATATGAAATGAGAATCAATATCTCCGAGAAGACGTCTATCTAATCATGCATGTCTCGGAGATGAATTATAATCACACATAAAAAGAAATGAAATAAGTGTCGCCTAAGCAAAACTAGGTTATAAGTGACATGCCTAATGGGTGTCTAAGTTCTGGTGAACAAACACATGCATGACACACCAAAAAAAAGTATAAGGTCTGCGCAATAAAGTAAGAAAACACTGCAAAACATAGAAAATGACTCGATACCATACAACCCTAAAACTCTAATCTATACCTAGGCCCGAGTCTTTAGATGATCTGATGTTCATCAAAAGAAGCCTACGTATCCCCGCCTCCACGAGAATCAAGGCAACGTAGTTCTTCGCACCTATTCTAAGCTATGATGCCTAAGACATCTAGACTTCTATCCTAGACTCGATCTAAAAGACCGGACTAGTTCTTAAAGCTTCTTGTGTGATTATTTAAATTCTAATGGATTGTAGATTTTAGGACACCCTATATGCTCTAACTAAATGCAGGTTAGCTCTAAACTAATGCAGGTGGTTCCTATAATCTATGTGTAACTAAGCTGTATATCCTAAAGAAAACAGTAGGATCTATCGCATCTTAGACCTAGTCATCAATTGGCGATGTGGATCGCCAACTGACCGGACGGAGGCGTAAAATTCCTAGCTAGGACTCACTCCTAACTCTAACACAAACAAATAAAACACACAACAAACAAACAACGAACGAGGGAGCAACTCCCGACTCAAAAACTCTCTAACTAGGACAACCTCCTAACTCTAGAGGAAGATCCTTTCGAAAAAATAATATTTTGAAAGATTTTTGTAATTTTGAAAGATTTAAAATGCTTATTTTTAAAGGTTAGGCTGGACTTGGGATGTGGATCCCAAGCTGCACTACGTACCCTGTTGAAAGGGATCAAGCCAGCGTAGTTCGGAACAGATTTCCTAACTACTCCTAATGACTCAAGATTTTTGAGATTTTTGGTTTTTTAGATGTTTTTGTTGTTTTTAAGTATTTTTGACTCAAGGGGGACAAATCCTATCATCATAAGGGGAGGACAGACTCCTGATATCCCGCAAAGGTTGGACAGCATCCTATGCTTTGCGGGGGAAAAGAACAGAAACACAGCTCTACAAGGGTTGGACAGCATCCTATACCTTGCAGGAGCGGATAGAAAAACACAAGATTTGATGAGAGGTTGGATAAAATCCTAACCCCTAGGACGATAGGACTGACTCCTGAAAGAAAAAAACAGACTCTCTAGCTAAGGACAGACTCCTAGGCTGAGGACTGACTCTGAAAATAGGATTCTAAAAAGAGGTGCTAATGAGACAAAGCCTGTCTCCTAAAAGAAAAAGAGATAAAGAAGGGTGTTAGTGAGACTATCAAGCTAAGATAAAGCTCGCAAGTAACAAGGAAAAAGAGACCTTGCGCATATTTAGCAAAGGTAAAAACATCCAGCCGGGCCGGACAGCTACCTAGCCCTAGGGTGCAACAAATGTGCAACCCAATACCCATAAGGGTAAGGGGTATGTTGCCAAGCCGAGTAGGATGTTCTCCCAAAACCAAATGATGCACAAAGAAGAGGTTTAGCAAGAAAATGAGACTAGGTAAGTCTCTTAGACACAGAGGTAGGATAGAGAAAATACTAACAAGGAAAAAGAGACCTTGTGCATATTTGGCAAAGGTAAAACACCCAGCCGGGCCGGACAGCTACCTAGCCCTAGGGTGCAACAAATGTGCAACCCAATACCCATAAGGTAAGGGGTATGATGCCAAGCCGAGCAAGGTGTTCTTCCAAAAACCAAAAGACGCACAAAGATGAGGGTTCAAGACCTATGAGACTAGAGGTAGTCTTCTAGAGGTTAACTCAGGTTGATTCATTAATGAGACAATGCCTGTCTCCAAAGATTTGGATCTAAAAGACTAGGCAAGTCTTTTGAGAAAATAGAATGCTATTTGGACTAAGCGAGTCCCCTAAGGATGGGCTTAGGCTAACGCCTTCATCGCCCTTGCAACGAGAGGGAATTCTAATATCTAAAGAATTTAACAAAAATCAAAAAGACTGTGTTAGTCTATCAAAAGGAGAATAAAAGGCTACCAGATAATCGCAAATTTTATTCTAAGAATAAATCAAGTGCTAAGCAAAGAAAAATATACAATCTAATAGCAATCATAAAATGATAAATAACATTAATTAGTCCAGACCAGCCGCTGGATAGCCTAATAAAGTAAAAACAATATCAAAACACTTCAAAACCAACCACAAACCCCAATACGGGGACTCCAATGAAATCAGATGATGCCAAAGTAATCATCTGATATCATATACACATGATAATATTTCTAATCCCGCCTTGAGATCAGACAGTACTCATATCGATAATATCGAACAGAGTAGTCATCTGATCTCCTTCTTCCTATTAACAATTTATTTAAATAAATAAGGAATGAGTATAATAAAAAATGAAAGGAAATGAAATCTACGTGATCAATTATAAATGCCGCAAAGTGTAGGAAATAATGGACAGCAAATAGTAAGCAACAGTGAATATCAGTTAGGTGCTTGTAAATTATTTTAATGGGCAGCAATTATACACAACGATGGACAACAAGTAGTAAGCAATAGTGAATATCAGCTAGGTGCTTGTAAATTATTCTAATGAGCAACAATTATACTTGATAATGGACAGCAAATAATGAGCAACAATGAACAGCAGCTATATAAGACAACAAAAGGGCAGTAGCTATATATTTATGAAAGACAAACAAAGGGGCAGCAACTATATATTTGCAAACAATAACCAAAGGGTAGCAGCTGTGCATAGTGAGATAATAGCATTGTGCTTTGTGAAACAGAATGAATAGGCAACATTCTATGGACAACAGCTATGCATAGTGAGACAGTAGCACTGTGCTTTTTAATTCATCCAAAATATCATAGTTTCAAAGTGATGAAACTATGAGCCTCAGCTGTGCATTTACAAATAAGATATGGGCTGTGCATTTACAAATAGATACGGGCTGTACATTTACAAATGGATACGGACTGTGCATTTACAAATAGATATAGACTGGGCATTTCAAATGGGATGGCTGCTGTACATATCAAATGGGATGTGAGGGCTGCTGTGTGCAGAAAAAAGAGCCAAACCAATGGTGACGCAGGGCAAAAAATGTGCAGAAAATAATCCAAACTAGTGTCAATATAGTGCAGAAATTGAGCTGAACCAGAGACAAAATATTGCAGAAATGGGCCAAATCAATGCCAAACAAAACACAGAAACATTCAGAAAATGTGCATAAACCAGTATCCAAACAGAGCACAGAAATATTCAGAAAGTGTGCATAAACCAGTATCCAAACAGAACACAGAAATATTCAGAAAATGAGTTGAACCAATGTCCAAACAGAGCACAGAAATATTCAGAAAGTGAGTTGAACCAGTGTCAGCATAGGGAAGAATAAAGGGGATAAATGTGAGTACAACTTCTCTAATTGCTACATAAAATTCCTCTCATCTTTCATAGTTAACACAACAGACAAGTCTATTAAGGGATTTATTTCAGCCTCATATGAAACTGATAAAAAAAAAATTATGAAAGAAAAGCTCCCATTCATGACCAAAATTCTAGTGATATATATGTGATGAATAAAAAATTTTAACATAAAATTGAATACTTATCAGAATCTACGAGTAATCACCATTATTTGAAATTACTAAACTTTAGTCAAAATATACACAATCCATGCCTCGTTTTAAAGATTCAATGAAATCACATGTCGAGATCCTAAAATAAAACAAAACAATAACTAAAAATCCTGTAAAAGTAACCTTAGGCTAGTATTTTAAAAGCATAAACACATCTGAAATCACAAATACAGATTCCACAACCTCCTATCTCAAGATAGAAACAATTTTAACCATAAAATTGTAAGAAACAAAATGGATGTACATAATATAAGAATTCACAGACATTTTAATTAATCAAAAATCAGAAACAGATCTTGTGAAATATATAAATAAAAATAAATAAATAAAAAACCTGATGATGATGAGATCTGCAAGTAATTGAACCGATCTTAAACTTGACTTGAAGCTTTGGAATTGCAAATCCGAATCCTGAGAAGATGATCGGAAAAAGTGAGCCGGAATTCGGGATTTCACCGGAGAAAATGGATTTGCCGGAATGAAAAAAATTGGAAGATGATCTCAAAGATCTGCTTCTCTCTCTCGTCTGCCTCTCTCTCTGTTTCAGAGATCTTTTCTATAACCGGAAAATGACTAGAAGCCGGCCGGAGTACTGCCGGATCTCAAGTAAACGATCGGAAGGGACGAGGGATTCAAAATCTAAAAAAAAAAAAACAGAGAAACCGGAGGAGAAGAAAAGGACTGAAGAAGATGACCGGAATTTTGCAGACAATTGACCGGAAAATACCACCGGAGAAGAAGAATACGCATGAAAAGGGGTTTTGAAATCTCAGATCTGCTTCTCTCTCTCGTCTGCGAAATTTTTTTTTTTTTTAGTAATTCTGATTTTTTTGTATATATAGAAAATATATCTGTTGATAATGGCACTACTACTTGATGAAGCGCGCGGACTTTGATAGGCGCGCGAAATTGCGCGTCTTTTTCGGCCTAAATTGCATTTTCCAAAATAAATTCGCCCCCTTTTCTGATTTACACAACGGTCTTTTCTCGGTTTGTTCGCAGGGCAAACGCACTCGGAATTCAATGAAATTTTGCAGGGGCCTTAGCGGAACCTTAAGCTAGCTCGGGGTGAAATCTGGGACCCTAGTTGATTGATTTGGTTGGGTTTTTGTTCAAACAAGGGAGGCTCAAGGTACGGCCAAAATGGGGTGTCTACAGTAGGCCGTTGGCCGAACCACTATATATCGGTGTGTCATTTCTCACTCTTGCATTTCCATTATTGTTTGGCTTGGGATTTTCACTTTGTTTTTTCAATTATATTTGCACTAACCAAATATTTAATTAAGTGAAGAAAAATTCCAATTAGGGTTCATAGGTAATTTTCAAAAGGCCTAATATTGAGTTAAATTCAATTCACCCCCCCTCTTGAGTATTTCAAAAAGACGCCTTGGATAGAAAGATACAACTATTCTAAGTGGCTCTCCATCTATTTTGGAGACTTTACATTCTCGTAGAGCTCCTCCCCAAAATCAATGGGGTGTAAATTAGAGAAACTCTACATGCATTTCCACAGTTTATTACATATGAGAAACGTGACTTGAATCTAGGAAAACATAGACTAACTTGAATAACCTAAAACGACGGATTATCCATTAAAGCCTGAATAAAAACCCAATAAATAAATCAAAGATAACGTGAAAGAACTAAAGAAAAAAAAAACAAAACTTCAATTATCCTTGAAAGCTCTCTATAATCTTTCGCAACCTAAATTCAAATTCTAAAAAGACCCACTCAGCTTTTGATAACCACTTATTTTCTCAACTCAGAGAGCGCAAATAAAAAGAAAAATAGCACACCAAATTCCAATTTAATGGAATACAATGAAACCGATTTACTTTCTAGTTGTTTCACCGCACATGTCTGATTGTACGCGGCACTACTACCTACAGAGAAAAACCCAAACACAAAAAAAAAATCAAAGGATCCTTGATGGATGCACGCATAGTAACAGCAATAGAAAATTGTACTTTTTGTAAAACCTCGGGAAATCCAAATCCCACGCACAATCATATTCCAACCTCGAGAAGAAAATAGACAAAATATGTTAGAAAGTCAAAGAAAATAAAGGGAACATATAGCGATTTAGAATCAAATTCCAAAAAACAAAAATACGGAGTTGGAGAAAAGTATCAGAAACTGCAGACTGTATCTAAATTCACCATAGTAAAAAAGTACCCAAAACCTCCTCAAAGCTTTCTATAATCTTGCTCAACCTAAATCCAAAAAGAAAAAGTACATCTTATTAGCTTCCAATTATCTTCTGCTTTTCTCTAAAAAGACCCACTAATCTTTTCATAACCAATTCTTTTCTCAACTCAGAGAGTAGAATTAAAAAGAAAACTCAGATACCCAAAACCTCCTCCCATCCACGATCAGAGAGTAGAATAAAAAAGAAAAATCAGATACCCAAAACCTCCTCCCATCCATGATCAATTCAATCCCAACCTGGAGAAGAAAATAGAGATAAAATGAGAAAAATCAAAGGATGCTTTAGGGATGCATGCATAATAGCAACATGCATGCATAATAAACTTCAATCAACACCCAGACTCATCATAAATATAAATTCCAACATCTAATCATGAAAGGGAATAAATTTTAACACCATAATATCTGAAATTAAATGAAATCTCTGTAATAAACATGTTATCCTTACCTGTGAACATCTGAACATGGAGGATGGTTTCTTCAAACCCTAAATCGAACCCTAAATCGTTGCGGATAAGCCTTCTAATTGGCAAAGATCCCAAAAATACCATGTCTAATTTCTCAATCAAGCATCACATAGAGAATATGGAAACAGAAGATGGAAACACCACTCTAGGTATTCATGTATTCTTTAGAAAACACATATGCCCGGATTAAAAAACCCCAAAATTGAAGAAAGAGGATGAAATAAAGATCAGGAAAACCCTAAAATTGAATAAGAGAAGGGGGAAAAGGGAGATCAGAAGCATAGCCTTCTCTCTCAAGAAGAAGAAGACGTGAGCTCATGTGAATTTTGGGTTTCAGAAAGAGGGCAAGAAAGGGTTTTGAGTTTCAGAGATGAAAGGTTGTCCTCTCCAACTGAGAGAGAGAGAGGGATGGAGACCCGTGGGAATTTAGGGGGAATTTCTTCAGAAGAGGAAGATGATTTTAGGACCTATTAGAAATTTTTTCCTTCTTTCTATGGAAGATGGCGTGGGAATTTAAGGGGAATTTCATAGCGTGATTTCTTGAGAGAGAGGCAATTTAAAAGGAGGTATACACAGAAGCTGCATGTATGGGAGGTAAGATTGAAATTACATGAGTTGAATGGGTGCATTTGTTCAAAAAAGTCAAGAAATGTGACGTGTAATTCTCACGTAATTTTCAAAAAATTCGAAAAAACTCTCTCTTTTCATCCCAGCTTATTGTAGTAGATATATACACACACTTCGGATTTGTCTAGTGTAAGGGAATGAAGCATGTGTACGCTCTTAATCACCTTATCAACCTCTATTTCAATCCAATTTGATGCATCCTACCTGTTTGTTTTATTATATGGCTAAAAAACCTTGAGCCTCAGTTCAATCGGCTTGAGTTTTCTGCACTGTCACAGGAACCAAGAGATATGACATTGATGTTGGTGGTTTTTTGTATAACTGGATGTTGATGAATGGTTGTGTTGACAATACCACTAGTTCTTTTCCACCTTTGGTTATATTTGGACATCAGTAGAGTTGAGAAGTCAAACTTACAAATACATTCTCATTTCATTTGAGTAGTGTTGGATGATAATATTCCTTTTTACTAAAATATAGGGCAAGGTAGCTTAATGGAAAATGCTATTGATAAAATTGCCAAGTAGAAGAAATATGCTCCCTAAGCTCTGTGTACTTGATTATTAAGTGTTTGTTTCTCCATAGATGAGTCATTTAACAATTTTTTTTAATAAGTTTGCAACCCCATACTCATCATCACTTGTATAGTATCAAATGCCTCAGGTCTGATACCAATGCTTGTTTCTGCTGCTCATTTTTGGTATTTTATCTTGCAGTCTAGGAGGATGAGCTAGAAAGTTGGTCTCATCTCAAGATGGTCTAGGATATGTGGATTGATTGCGATTGTGCCGGTAGTTATATGGTTGGAAGATTAATGTTTTTCTTACTGTGAATGAGCCTTATCAGATTATTCAAATTGTCCCATTGATGGCTTTGAACTTCAATCAAACAGATGTTGTTTCACATTCAACAAAAAAGGATTATGGAAATGGAAGGTGATTTGTTGGAGTGACTTGGATACGAAATGTCTATCAAAGTGCATATGCATTTGGACCATCCTTCTGATATAGGCCGTGTTAGTTGCATCCTGCTTGCCAATTTATGATTGCAAATGGTTTCTGTAAGAAGCTGTGCATCAAAAAGTTTCCGGAAGTAGAGTGTTTCACACATGTTACTGAAATAAGTAATTCTATGGAGCCTGTAGAAGTTGGAGCTAGTAATTATTTAGAATGGGAAATTCTGGAAAGAGAACACAAAGCCTATGCCCGTTTAGCTCGAGCTCTCACATCCCCTGTGAAAATGAAGGATTGTATTCTAGAGTCCATTGGTGCCTGTCAAAGTTATGTATTGTTGATGAAATCAAAATACATCCATTCCAAGCACTTTTCATTATGGGCATCCTATATATTCAACACAGGTTGTGCGATTTAAGATGGGGCCATTCAATGACAATACTGGATGTGACAAGCAACACAATGGATTAGATCCTAGCAGGTCAGAGATCTGCTAATGTTCCACCTAGAAATGATCCGGCTGCCTATTTGATAAGTCTTGCTTTGAATCACTTTTGGCCTCCGCAGGAGATCTCAAGCAAGCCCTATCAAATGGGCGGTTCAGATCGACAACATAGTTGGCCTGATTTTGGGGCTATAGGAGATCCAAACCAAGCTAAGTGCAAGGCTAAGTGGATGGCTTAGATCAATCTAACAAATAACTTGGCCTAGACAGATGAGCCTATAACCCTATCCAAAGTGAAACAACTACTTTGGCTATGCACTTAGCAGAAACCCACAGATGCACAATATTACTTAGACATTTTAGTAGGGCCCACAAATCCATGGGATCATAGTAGAAATTGATTATTAAAACTCTAGGACTTCAAATTCATGTATTTGTTATGACTAACGGGTGATTTCAATATCAGCATGACTCTAAAAGGTCCCTGCTGAAGTCCCCAGAGTCCTAAGTGTCCGCACATTAAACTCCAAATCCCCAAAGAGTCATGGACAATATGGAGAAGTCCGCACATTAAAATCCTGCGCGACTAACACCGCCGCCGCCCCCCCCCCCCCCCCCCCCCCCAAATGGTTTAGTGGCATCTTGCTGAAATCTATAAGAGACTGAGCAATGCACTAATAATTGGTCTAAAGATTCCTCCTCTTTACTGCAAAGGATACACTAGCTGCTAATTTGAATTTTCTTTTCTTGATGGGATCACGTGTGTTTATGCTTCTTTCAAGTTAACCGTTCAGATCAACATAAGACAGGGCCCACTGTGCCACTCATCCCTCTTAGTCGTTTACCATCAAAATCTAAACAAAGCAAAGACGCGTGTGAATTGTAAGCAACACCCCTACCTATTGGGCATTGAGAAAGGGAAATAAAATATCGTATTGAAGAGCGGCAACACTGTTAAATTCCCTAATTAAGTTTCCTTCTCCCTTTCTCCGAGAAAAACAGAAAAGTAGTCATTCTCTTTTTTCTCTATTCATTCATACTCTTTCTCTTTCTGGATCTCATGGAGATCGATTCCGTTCGGATCAGTTCTTGTTCTAAAGAGAATCAGAAGATCTATCAGGAATGGTTTTCTTATGCAGATGCAGGTATCTTCTCTCAATTCTCCTGTCCCCTCTCTCTCTCTCGTCAAATTCATTTTAAGATCTTGAGAATTTAGTTCCTTTTTGTCTATTCAGATGGAGATGGTCGCATTACGGGAAATGTTGCGACCAAGTTTTTCGCTATGTCAAAATTATCTCGGCCTGAACTTAAACAGGTTCTCTTCATCTTCTTCATCTTGTGCTTTTCACTGTTCTGTTTTATAAATTAGGGTTTTCAATTTTCTCGGTTAGGGTTAGTCTCTTTTATTATTAATCGTTCGGACAGCCAATTTTGGGATTTAGGCGTGGTGTTTGATTGCACGGTGCCCACCTTGGGTGGGCATTTGTAAAAAAATATCTCCTATGATTTAGCCGATACATTGAATTTATTGTTTACACATGACAGGTGGGACACAACACGCTTTTCTCACACTCCTTTCGACACTTTTAAATGTACTTCTAGCAGTGCCAGACTTAATATGAGTGTGCCAATACATTTTTGTACCGTGCCAAGTTTGACATTTTATTTTATTATTGAATGTTGTGTTTACCTATTTTATTATTAACTCTTATTTTTATTATACTCTTCTTTTAACCTACCCAAAAAAATTAAACTTTTCCTTTAGCTCTTCTTTAACTAATATTTGCTGTTATATCCCCTCCCCTAAATTTAAAACCCTAAACAAACCTTTATTCCAATACTATATTCATTGTATCCTATTGGTCTCCCTTTCTCACTGCATATTGATACTTTATAGAACTGGATTAATTGATGAATGTGTTGTTATTTGATTATCTCACGTTTATTTTGGATTGTAATTTTTTTAACTGTATATTTTAGATTATACATGATTAATCTTAAGATTTATTAATTTGTTAAATGAATCCTGTGTTTACATTTTTGCAATTATGATAGTAATCAGTAATTTATATATATGTGCGTGTATGGGTGTGTCACCATTAGGGTTGCCATGTCAGACACTTCGTATCCTTGCCGAAACTTGACACATGAATCTGTGTCCACAAATCATGATTATATATACTTTCTCTTTTAGCCTTGTCTTCCTTTCTATGTTGCTGTGATTCTCACTTACGTAAGTTGTAAGAAGGCTCCGAGGTGCTTTTGTTGTTATGTTTCTGTACTGCCTACGACTAATCTATGGTGATATTTCTATGGACTATTTTTAAAGAAATATTCAGCAGCAAATCATAGTTTTAAAACTCCCCCATGTCATCATGGACTCTCCTAAGTCGACTCCCTTTTCCTTTGCCACGTTTCACGTTTTGCCACTGCATTCCTCTTTTTGCCTCGCAGAGTCATTAAAAACTCCTTTGACTTTCCCGAGTTATGACCGCGTCAACTGAGTACTCAGCCGCATCAACCACGTTCTTTTGCAGTGTCCGCGCCAAGTCAACAAGGATTTGTCTTGGCCGCATTTTGTCCCGCATCAGCATTTTTAAACACAGCTTTAAATTTCTCGTTTTAATGTATTTTCTAGATTTTTAAACCAACATTCCTGTTAATGATCTCCGCATATGTAATCTACTAATACCAAACATAAGTCATGCATTTATGCTACATAGCATATTTTATTTCTACCCAGCGCCATCCTTATGATGTAACATTTCTTCTGTCAGTCTCTTTCATGTGCCCAATTTATACTAGTGTTTTATAAGTTACTCCCTTATTGAGGAGGCTAGTCCTGGGCCGTCACTTCCTTAGTGACGCGGCACAGTGTTGCATGGATTCAGATTCACGTGTCGGGATCTGACACGGATTCGAGGACTCGGATTCGGCAAACCCCCAAAAGTAGGATTCGGATTCGGTAATTTTTAAATAAAATAAATTTTTAATATATATATATATATAATATATATATATATATATATATATATATATATATATATATATATATATATAGAGAGAGAGAGAGAGAGAGAGAGAGAGAGAGAGAGAGAGAGAGAGAGAGGAAACTGCTCACCAAACTTATGGTGAGCTAGCTTGCCCAATCACATGGGTCCCACATTTTGGGGAGTGATCCAAACCATTCATTTGCAAGGCCTTATCATAGATAGGGGGTGTACCAAAAATCAGCTCCATAGGATCATCCTAGCCCCTCCATTTGTGGAGGACAAAAATGGGGCAGATTTGTGTCTGTCCATTTTTGTCCTCCACAAATGGAGGGGTTAGGATGATCCTATGGAGCTGATTTTTGGTACACCCCCCATCTATGTAAGGGACTTTCAAATGAATGGTTTGGATCATCCTAACAAAGTGGGCCCCCATGTGATTGGGCAAGCTAGCTCACCAACAGTTTCCTCATATATATATATTTGTGTGTGTGTGTGTGCATATATATTCATGAAAAATTTGAGGGTAGAGGGTTGATGTAGGTTTTGTATTAAGAGAGTTTAAGGAGGAAGGGGGTCGATGTTCGAGGCGCTAGGGTTTTTATTAAAAGAGTACGGGTTGTGCTTTCATAAAAAAAAGGTAATAGAAAATACGTTTAAAGGGAAAATATAAAGGATTCACATTTTAAAAGAGACAACGATGAATTGGATTCGCTCGAAAAAAACATGATTCGTGCGGGACACGGCTACAACAAGAATCCGGGTGTGTCCCACGTGAATCCATGTCCGATTCAGATGCGGAGACGTGTCGACACGGATTCGGCAGGGGGGGGGGGCAAAGAATCCATATAACATAGGTGACGCGCCACATCGGCACCCGGGTGTGGTGAAAAATGAGCAAGGGTCCTCGCACTTTATTGGACGGGTGCGAGGGGCGAGAAAGCTAGTCCAAGGGAGTAGGATTCGCTTAGCCAGTTGGAACACAGGTTCACTAACAGGCAAGCTGAGGAAATTAGTTGATACGCTGAGTAGAAGGAGAGTTAATATAGCTTGTCTTTAGGAGACTAAATGGGTAGGAGAAAAATCTAAGGAAATAGAAAATTCGGGTTTCAAGTTATGGTATACAGGGAAGGAGAGGAATAAAAATGGTGTAGGGATTATAATAGATAAGAGCTTAAGCAATGAGGTTGTAGATGTTAAAAGGAAGGGTGATAGAATTATTCTAATTAAATTAATATTAGGTGAAGATATGATTAATGTTATTAGTGCGTATGCCCTGTTAAATAGGATTAAATGACTATTAAGAGGCAATTTTGGGAGGATATGGATGAAGTAGTCCAAGGAATACCACATGGAGAGAAGTTATTTATAGGAGGAGATTTAAACGGGCATGTGGGAAGAACTAATAGAGGTTTTGAGAGTGTTCATGGAGGACTGGGTTTTGGTAGTAGGAATGAGGCAGGAGAAGATATTTTGGAGTTTGCAGTGGCATATGATCAGATGTTAGTAAATACTTTTTTTAAGAAAAGAGATTCACACTTGATAATCTATCTTTAGTAGTGGCACTAATTGTAGCCAGATAAATTTTATCCTCACTCGGAGAGAGGATAGAGCTGTGTGTAAAGATTGTAAAGTCATACCCGGGGAGTGTTTAGTCACACAACATAGGCTAGTGGTATTGGATATATGCATCACACGTTGGAAGAGAAAAGATGGAGATGTTAGATATCCGAGGACAAGGTGGTGGGATTTCAAAGGGGAAAAACTAAATATGCTTAAGGATAGGCTGCTTAAAGAGGGACATTGGAGTTGGAACGAAGGGATTGATATTATGTGGAATGAGATGTCTAGTTATATCAGGAAAGTGGCTAGAGAGGTACTTGGAGAATCTAGAGGAAGTGGGCATCGTCCAAAGATACTTGGTGGAAGAATGAGGAGGTCCAAAAGGCGATTAGGTTTAAAAGGGTGTGTTATAAATGTTTTCATAAATGAAGAAATGAGAACATTGAAAAGTATAAGTTGGCCAAAAAAAGAAACTAAGAAGGCAGTAAGGGAAGCTAGAGACAGGGCCTATAAGGATTTGTACCACATGTTAGGGATGAAAGAGGGTGAAAAAGATGTTTATAAGCTTGCTAAGATGAGAGAAAGGAAGAGCAAGGACTTGAATCATATAAAATGCATCAAAAACGAGAATCAAAGATTGTTAATAAAAGAAAATAAGGTTAAAGAGGGGTGGAGGAGTTACTTCAATAAGTTGTTTAATGGAGAACCCGTAGCGAATTTGGGAGAAATTGATAACGCTTTTGTTGATACAAACTGGAGGTTTGTTCGTAGAATTTGAACATCAAAGGTAAAAGTAGCTATGAAAAATATGAAACTAGGTAAGGCTATGATGCCTGACGATATTCCTATTGAAACTTGGAGATGCTTGGGCTGATGTGGGTTTGGTTTGGTTAACTAGATTATTTAACAACATTTTGAAGACGAAGAAAGATGCTTGAGGAGTGGAGGAAGAGTACATTAGTACCCTAGTTTTAAATTTCGGCCGAGATCCGAAATTTCCGCCGAAATATTTCGGTTTCGGTTTGGTCCAAAATCTAAACCGAAATTACATTGAATTGGATTTTTACATGATTTTGCCGAAATCTGAAATTTCGGCTGAAATTTTAAGCGAAATTTCGGCTGAAATTTTAACCGAAATTTCGTTTTTCACCCTTATTTACAAAATTTCTATCGAAATGTAAAGATTTCCACCGAAATTATCGAAATTTCCACCGAAAGTTTGTACTTTTCGGTGAAAATTTTAAGAAAACCAAATTTCTTGTCAGATTTTTACGTGATTTCGGCCAAAATTTCTACCGAAACTTAAACTGACACCGAAACCGACATTTAAAACCTTGATTAGGATGTGTTTATAAGAATAAAGGGGATATTCAGAGTTGCATCAATTACCGGGGAATTAAGCTAATGAGTCACACCATGAAGCTTTGGGATAGGATAATTGAGCATAGACTAAGAAAAGAGACTAAGCTGTCAGAGAATCAGCTTGGCTTCATGCCCGGACGATCGACTATGGAAGCTATCTTCTTGATTAAGCTGTTAATGGAGAGATTTAGAGAAAATAAGAAGGACCTTCATATGGTTTTCATTGATTTGGAGAAGGCATATGTTAGCGTCCCCAGGAGTGTTATGTGGTGGGTTTTTGAAAGGAAAAAAGTGCCTACTAAATATGTTGTTGTGATTAAGGATATGTATGATGGAGCAATTACTAGTGTCAGAACTACGGATGGCACCTCTAATGAATTTTCAATTACAATAGGATTGCACCAAGGATCAGCTCTAAGCCCTTATCTTTTTATGCCAGTTATGGATGAACTTTAGGAGGGTATCCAGGATGAGGTGTTGTGGTGTATGTTATTTGCAGATGGCATAGTATTAATTGACGAAATCAAAGCAGGAGTTAATGCTAAGTTAGAGTTATGGATAACTACTTTGGAATCCAAAGGTTTTAGACTGAGTAGGACTAAGGCAGAGTATATGGAGTGCAACTTTAGTAATGTAAGGACGCAGGGTGAGGATGTAAATATGACTGGACAAGAGGCACCTAAGAGGGATATCTTTCGCTATCTTGGTTCCCTACATAAGGAAGGAGAGATTGAAGAGGATGTTAACCACAGAATAAGAGCAGGTTGGTTGAAGTGGAAGCATGCTTCAGGAGTTTTGTGCGACCGTAAAATACCTACCAAGTTGAAGGGAATTATAAGACAGTTGTGGGGCCAGCCATGCTGTACGAATCAGAATGTTGGGCCACCAAGAATCAGCATGTGCATAGGATGATTGTTAGATGCGAATGCTAAGATGGATGTGCGGCCACCCAAGATTAGATAGAATTAAAAATGAAGACATCTGTAAAAAGATGGGGGTGGCACCAATTGAGGAGAAGATGAGAGAGTACCGCTTAAAATGGTTTGGGCATATCCAACATAGGCTTTTGGATGCTCAAGTGAGAAGAAGTGATTCGTGCCAAGTTGATGGAGTAAAAAGAGGTAGGGGTAGACCGAAAACAACTTGGGTAGAAACAGTGATGAAAGACTTGAGGGCTAGGAACATAACATAGAACATGACCTTGGATAGGAGAGAATGGAAGAAATAGATCCATGTAGACGAACCCAACTAGTCAAGATTAGACTAGGTCAATTGGAGCTGGGTAGAATCTTTCATCTTCTCCATGAAAATTTTCTGAAGGATTCATTAGCCGACCCCAACTAGTTTGGGACAAAGGCTTAGTTGAGTTGAGTTGAGTCTTATAAGTTACTATCATGCATTCCTATCAGCACCATGATTTGGTTAGCATTATTAACGCATATTATCCTTGTTATAAGTATGTGCATGTGTGTGTTGATGCCTAAGGGCATAGTGGTCATTGTACTCTTCTCTCTTTATATAAATACATAAGTGAGGGGGAGCTATCCTCAAATCATTCTTTCTTTCTCTCATCTCATCTCCTCTTCTTCTTCTAACATGGTATCAGAGCCCTAAAGGTTACGATGCCCTAAGGACCGCGTCCGCTTTGCCTCGTCTGCGCCTCTCATCCCTCCTCTCTCTCTCTCTCTCTCTCTCTCTCTTGCGGACAAACCCATCCCTGTCTCTGCCACAAACCCGAGCGAAGCTCCGGATTGAATATCGATGATTCCACTCCAAAGCCCTAACCTTAACTCTAACCCTAGCCCTAACCTAACCCCAAATCCATCATTTCCAAACCCTAACCTTAACCCGTGAACAGGCGAACAATACCGTGAACAGTACCCGTGAACAGTGCCGTGAACAGTACCTGTTAATAATGCCGTGAACAGCACTGTGAATAGTGCCGCCCCGTCTATCATTTAAATCGCCTATTTTCTATTCCTTTGCAGTTTTTTCTATTTTTTCTAGTACCCTAATGCACTAGATTGCCATTCTATTTTGACGTGTAGGCTTATGCCTCCCTCCAGTATCTTTCTTATCCGGAACTGCGATCTGTCTTTTGGGCCCTTCTAAGCTCCTTCTTTTGATGTTTACTTCCCCTTTCCTTTTTTCCCCTACCCTTTCTCTTCCTATCAAAGGTGCACACTACGTGTTTGCTGAAATGTCTGAGTGAGCTATTGTGGCTCCGCCTTTATCTCCTGACCTCTCCTCTCCTCTCCTCTCCTCTCCTCATGGCTAGTGATCCTATGTCTTCCTATGCTTTGTCTCTTTGTCGGAGCTACGCTATTATGGCTGGGCTCGTCATGTGATTCTCCACTTCTCTATTGTTTATCATCTACTGTAGTGCGCTTGAGGGTGTCTATATTTCTATCATCATGGATCCTCATCGTAGAATTCCTCGTACTACTGGATCGACTTCTCCGCCTTCGGCTCCCTTTCCACTGCTGACTCCTACCCCTTTGATTGGGGCTTCTATTCTTGGTGCGTATATTGGTGATGGATCTTCTGGCCGTGGTCGTGGTTATATTTCCCCCTCCACTGGACCAGTCTGTATCTCCCGTGCTGACTATGATGAGTTTTTGCGCCTGTGTGCGCATCGCCAAACCCATATTGCCCCTTTTGCACAACCCAATAGCCCCCTGCTTCGCTTCTTACTACTGGTCCTTGAATTATTGATTCTGGGGCGTCCAACCATATAACGGGTAACCCTGCTTTCCTTAGGTCGTTTCAGCCCTTCTGCTCGCTTCTACTGTTACTTTAGCCAATGGCACCACTGCACCCATCTCTGGTACTGGCACCGTCTCCCCTCACCCTAGTCTTACCTTCTCGTCGGTCATTTGTATTCATAATTCACCCTTTAATTTACTGTCTGTGACCCAAATTACCAAAACTCATCACTATTAGGTCTCCTGCTTCTCCTCTCATTGTGTCTTTCAGGACCTTTCACTGGGAAGACGATTGCGTCTGGCCGTGCGGCCAATGGTCTCTATTACCTTAACTGTGATCCTCCTCTTGCTGTGTTGCATAGCTCCGTTGATGCCTATTAATGGCATTGTCGTCTCGGCCATCCTTCTCTTTAGCGACTTTAGCAGTTTTCTGTTATCTCTGGCCCTCTTCAGTCCTTTTAGTGTGAGGTCTGTGAGCTTGGGAAGCACCATCGTACTTCCTTCCCGCCCAGGCTGGTTAGCCGCTTTCGCATCCATTTAAGCTAGCCCACTCTGATGTCTAGGGTCCTTCCCTAACTATGTCTCTTCTAGGTTATCGATACTTCCTCATTTTTGTTGATGATATCTTCCGTATGACTTCGCTCTTTCCCCTTAAGGATCGATCCCACGTGTTTACTCCTTTTCGTACTTTCCATGCCGAGATGACTACCCAGTATGACTGTCGTCTTAAATCTTTGCGTACTGATAATGCTTGAGAGTACTTTACTGCCTCTAATGGCTTTGAGGAGTTCTTATCCTCATGGTATTATCCATCAATCCTCTTGTGCCTACACCTTCCAGCAGAATGGTTTAGCCGAATGCAAAATCCTGTCCTTGCTTGATATTGCCCGCACTCTTCTCTTCCAAATGCAGGTTCCTAAAGCCTATTAGAGCGATGCCATCATTACCGCCAATTTTTTGGCTAATCGGCTTCCCTCCTCACTCCTTGATGGCAAATACCCCTTTTCGATCTTACATCCTCACCGCGATCCCTTTCCTCATACTCTACGGGTCTTTAGCGGTGTTTGCTATGTTCATACCCTTACCCTAGGGCTAGATAAATTGGATCCTCGGGGTCCGGCGTTGTGTCTTTCTAGGCTACTCTCGTACCCAGAAAGGTTATCAGTGTTACAGTGCTCGACTTTGCCGGCTATTTGTTTCCACCGACGTTACTTTCTTTGAGTCTACCTCCTTCTTTACTGCTCCTGCTGAGAGCAATCCCTTTGTATTCAAACGTCAGATTCCTCTACCTCTACCTGTTCATGTTTTACCTGATCCTGTCTGTTCACCCTCTTTACCCTTGCCGCTGCCTTCGGTTCCTACTCCTTCCTCAGCTCCTCCTTCTTCAGCTCCTATACAGGTTTATTAGCGCAGACAGCGGCCAGATGCCCCTAACCCTCCTCCCAAGCCATCATCCTCTTAGCCGGCGATCCCAACTCATTCATCTCAGATGCGTCTTGTTCCCTCTCCCGATGTGGCTAGCGACTTCCCTATTGCTTCAAGGACTCGTTCTCGTCCTACCGCCCATCCTATTTCTTACTTTATCTCTTATGATCATCTCACTCCTACTTTTCGCACTTTTGTCTCCTCTTTATCTATTTCCCCGCCTAAGTCTGTGGAGGAAGCTCTTGCTCACCCTGGCTGGCATGCTGCTATGGACAGTGAGATGACTGCCCTTCAAGCCAATCATACCTGGGATGTCGTTTCACCTCCTTCTGGTGCACAACCTGTTGGTTCTCGATGGGTCTGTGCCATCAAATATTTTCCAGATGGGACAATTGAGCTCCTTAATGTGCGCTTGGTTGCCAAAGGGTACACTCAGACTTATGGAGTTGACTACACCGAGACATTCTCTCCCGTTGCTAAAATTCCCTCTGTGCATGTGGTTATCTCTCTTGCTGTCAACCATGGATGGCCCTTATATCGGTTGGATGTCAAAAATGCCTTTCTCCATGGCGACTTGGCTAAGGAGGTGTATATGGAGCAGCCTCCTGGGTATGTTGCTAAGGGGAGATGTCCTCCTCAGTATGCTGCCTTCGCAAATCATTGTATGGTCTCAAACAATCTCCTTGAGCCTGGTTTGGAAAGTTTAGTGATGCCCTCATGAGATATGGCATGAAGCAATGTGGAGTTGACCACTTAGTGTTTAGTCATCAGTCGAGTGTTGGCCATGTCCTTCTCATAGTCTACGTTGATGATATTATCATTACAGGGAGTGCCACATGTGGCATACAAAAGTTGAAGGTATTTCTGCTAAAAGAGTTCTCCACAAAAGACCTTGGTTGCCTTAGATTTTTTTGGGGATTGAGGTAGCTTACTCTGGCAGTAGCCTCTCTCTCTCTCACAGCGGAAGTATGTTCTAGATTTACTAGATGAGACTGGATCCTTGGGTATGAAATCAGCTGCTATTCCCATGGACCCCAATACTAAGCTGCTTCCAGAAGAGGGCGACTTGTTAGAAGACCCAGGCAGGTACAAACGGCTAGTTGGGAAGCTCATATACCTCATAGTCACTCACCCAGATATTTCATATGCTGTGGTGGTTGTCAACCCGTTCACGAGTACTACTCTTACCTTCCACTAGGCAGCTGTGATTTAGATCCTTAAATATTTGAAAAGCGCTCCAGGGAGAGGACTGCTTTTCAAAAGACATGGCCATATGAAGTTAGAAGGTTTTTGTGATGCTGACTGGGCAGGGTCACCGGCTGATAGACGATCCACTTCTAGATATTGCACCTTTGTTGGAGGTAATTAGTGTCCTGGCGAAGCAAGAACCAAAATATTGTATCCAAGTAGAATGCTGAAGTAGAATATAGAGCTATGTCACATACTGGTAGTGACCTTATCTGGTTGTGCTCCCTTCTATCTGAGATTGGATTCTCATCATTTTCCCGAGCTGAGTTATATTGTGACAATAATGCTGATATCCATATTGCTAACAACCCAGTGTTTCATGAGCATACCAAACACATAGAGGTGGACTGCCATTTCATACGTTACTGGATCCAACGGGGCGAGATATGCACTACTTTCACTCGGTCAGCAGATCAGCTGGCTGATACCTTCACCAAACCCTTGAGCAAAGCTAAATTAAGTGATATTTCTAACAAGCTAGGATTGCAAAATATATACATTCCAGCTTGAGGGGTAGTGTTAGAAGTATGTGTATGTGTGTGTTGATGCCTAAGGGCATAGTGGTTATTGTACGCTTCTCTTTTTATATAAATACATGAGTAACTCACTCTTTCTTTCTCTCATTCTCATCTCCTCTTCTTCTAACAATCCTGATCTTTGAGGTTTGTACACAATTCATCTCCTTAGTTCCTACCTTAATTGTCAGTTTCTTTTTTATGACTTTTCTTTCGCCCCCACTCCTGGATTGTAACATTTTGGTGTTCCGGCAATTTGGTGCTTCATTCTGGAAAAATGCTACTAAATTTGGTAAAGATTTGAACTTTTCTTTTTTTTTCCCTCCTGGATTGCAACGTTTTGGTGTTTCTGCAATTTGGTGCTTCGTTCTGGAAAAATGCTACTAAATTTGGTAAAGATTTAAAAATAGGAAAAAAAATGGAAAGCAAGCAGCAAAATATATGAAACCATTGGATCAAGAAAAACAGGGAAAATAGAAGAAAAAATTGAAAATATGGTAAAAAAAAACCAAAAAACAAGGTACTTTGAATAAGAACTTCGATGGAGGCAAAAAGTCGCACCTATGTGTATTATATAGTGGAACACTGGATCTACGATAGGTTGCACGAAAATCTGACCAGATAGGTCATATTCAGCCTCAGGTTAGGTCTTTGGCAAAGTTGGAAGAAACTAAATATATGCGGAAGAGGGATTTTTGATGTGTTTTAACTTTTAACTCTTCCATTCAACTGAAGGGTGAATTACATTCAAAGCCCTTCAGAAATATAAAATAACAACATTTGAGGGGGAACAATTGGACAAAAAAAACCTCAACTTGAAAATTTCCTTGTTTGTGCTTGATTCTGGCCAAACAGTACGTTCCAAATGGAATTTCCGGAACACTAGAAGCTGGTCGGACGGAATTTTCAGAATTTCTGAAATTCTGACCAGAAAGTTCTGACTGAGTGACTGTTCCGGAATCCATTTTGAACAGAATATTCTGGAAATTATGGCAACAAAAGAATGGACTGATAATTAAGGTTCCTACCTTGTTGTAACTTGCAATTGCACGTATTTAATATGAAGGAATTGGAAGACATTCTTTAAGATATAACCTTGATTTTCCCGAAAAAGAAGGAAAGTGCTGATTCTCTCCCCATATGAAAACTCTCTGTACTTTATTTCTCAAAAAAGAAGAGAAAATTCCTTTAATTTGTGTGATAATCAAACTATATTTGTGTTTTGCTGAGATGATCAGAATACCAAAGTCTTCATGATTATTCTGATAGATTTGAATACCCATATTTTAGATATGAATACGGCTAGCTAAACGGAATTTCTTTTTGTAAAAAAGACGAGATCTTCTACCAAGAAACGTGCACAAGAAAACAAGGAAGTGTGCTAAAATCCCACAAAACACCTAAAAAACTGTAAAAATGACCAAATCGTTGGTCATTTTCCCTTTTGTCATTATTTTCGGAACGGATTTCTGTTCTGTAAGTGTTTTCCTATAGATATAGTCAACGGTCATGGTTATTCGGCATTAATGAATTTTGAACTGTTACATGGTACAAGATTTCTTGTTGGAAGCCAGGACATTTATATTTTTGAATTCTGGAGATGAGTTTGATTTGAATATCATTGAAGGAAGCTAGTTATGAACAATTGTACGTTAAAACTTCTGAACAGCTGAGCATGTTTTTAGAATTAAGCATTGCCTATGACCCTACTTTTAGTTAATATGATTGCATTCTCCTACCCTTGGATTACCATCAAATTGTAAGAAATCCATTCATTATATCCCATAATTTATGCAGCACAAATCTATAGCTACTTTGTACAATAATTTTGAAAAAGGCAGGATGCCTTTGAAGAAAAAACTTTTTAAGAACTTTTGGTGATTTTAGTTGAATTTTTGGAATATTTTTGTTGGGTTTTAGAAAGTCCATGTTTTGGAAAAAGGTGCGATGATTTTAATTTGAATTGAGAAGGTTTAAATTGAAGTAGGAAGATTGATTTAGAAATGATTTATAGTTTTAAAATTTTGGATGAAAATTTATATTTCTCAAGTAATAGTTTTCGTTGGAAAGTTTATATTTGTAAGTGTAGTCAGAATTTGAGTTAAAATATACATTTTTTTGGGTATGTTTAATGTTAGCAAGTGTCTAGGATTATGAGCCCCTACTTTGGGAAGGTTTTGGAGTCATAGTAGGACACGTTTATGGTCTATATAAGAAGTCTTTTGCATGATATTATAACCATTACGATAATTGAAATTAGTTTTGCCTTTTCACTGTTTTTCTCTACAGAACCATATCTTACTGTCTACTTTTACTAAAGTACGTGTTTGGTTTTTTAGGTGTGAATTTAAGTTGAAACTTGTGATTGCTTTTGATTTCTGCTGCACCAACAATCACATCTTTGCATTTGAAATTATAGTATTTTGTGTGATTCAGTTGGTGCGGTGATGGATATTTAAGGGTAGTCTGTATTATGTATATCGATTATTTTTCCCAACGGGGCTAATAATAACTTAAAAAGCATTTTCTCTCCATATTTATACGAAAATCAATAATACATGTTCTGTGTTTAGAATTACTATTTCATAGCACTTGTTAGAAATGAGATTAGGGTTACAAGAGAGGAAGAAGAAGATGAGTGAAGGATGGAGAGTCTCCACTAGGAGCTCCTCATGAATATGAATATATGATGTATATATAGGTCTAAAATAGGGCAACAATGTATAATGACTACAATACCCCTAACTACTACAAGTAATGTCTAAACTACCGTAATACATTATTCAACACTCCTCCTCAAGCCGGAGTGTATATGCTATGGAGCTCCAGCTTGGGACAAAGAAAACCAACATGACAAACAATTAAAAATAAGAAAAAGTATAATCTTATACACATCCAGCTTGGTATAACACTCCTCAAGGCGTGGTGAATATATAAGGAAAGCATTACAAAAAATAACGGCCACCATGACAGTATGATCGTCGAGATCAGTGGCCACCAAAAAGGAACAGCTCCCCCTGAAGTAGCACTACGGCAAGAGCAGTCACAATCGGGTCTCCTCCTGAATGAGAACCCAGCAAATAAGTCTGGACAACTTCTCCCCTATCGACCGTATGCTTTGCTTTTTGGAATAAAATATTTTTTTTTTTTTAAAAAGGCACAACAAAGGTGCGCACGTAAGCAACGGAGAAGCACGACGAGTAGGAACACCAGCTAAGCGCCAATAGAAGATAACTACCGATGGGCAAACCATCGGAGACAAGATCGACGAGGAAACCATCGCCTAGAGAGAAGAAGAGATAGAGAAGATAACCAACCAACGATGGGGAAACCATTGTCTGATGACAAGGTCGACGGCATGAACATCGTCGCCTGATGACAAGAAGAAAAGGAGGGAAAAGTTAAACCAACCAACGATGGGACACCATCGTCTTGAGACTAGGTTGACGACATGGACATCGTCGCCTAAAAAGAGCCGACCAGCAATGGAGAAACTATTGCCCGGAAAAGAGAGGTCGATGGGAAAAGACTGTCGCCTGTAAGAGAGCCCACCAACGATGGATATAGAAGCCATCGCCCGGAAAAGAAGGGAGAAGATAACCAACCAACGATGGGGAAACCATCGTCTGGAGACAAGGTCGACGACATGAACATCGTCGCCTAAAAGGAGTCGACCAATGATGGGGACACCATCGCATGAAAAAGAAAGGTCAACAGGAAAAGACCGTCGCTTGTAAGAGAGCCGACCAACGATGGATATGGAAGCCATCGTTCCGAAAAGAGGAGGTAAGGCATAAAGCTGACAAGACAAAGACTGGCTAGGGAGCACAACAATAATCCCCCTCAGGCGAAGAAACTACATGAGCTCGGACAAGGAGAACAAGATCAAGACAAACAAAGAGATAAGGCATAAAGTCAGACAACACGAAGATACATGAAGACAAGAAAGACGATAATAATCACTAAGGGGATGAACGAATAACATAAAGAAGACGATAACACTATCTCTCAAGAAAAGACAACACAACAACATAGCAACACTCCTTCAAGAAGACACCAACATAACAATACTCCACCAAGAAAAGACACAAAGAAATACATGAGAACAACATGAGAACACACCCCCTCAAGTTGAAGGTCAAATACCTTCAACTTACAACGAAAAGAAGACAATCAAGGCACCCCACCTCTCTCGGACATTTCATCAAACACTTGGGGTGCGAAGGAAGATAAAATAAAGAAATTTGGAGGGAGTTTGGGTATATTGGAAGCCATTTGGCTTCCCCAAATGGGATGATGGTGAGAAGGTCCAAAAGGGGATTTGGGATTGTGAGTTGAGAGTGGGAGTTTTCAGTGGAGAGCCAAAGAGCCCCAAAAATATAGAAAAGAGAAAATAAAGGGTTGGAGTGAAGATTTGTGAGTAGAGGAGAACTTAATGGTTTTTTTTATTTTGGGATTTACCGCAAAAGAGAGGGAAGTAGAGAGTTGCGGCAAGGGGAAGGGCCTCTTTTTTTCGTGTATTACATATAACAAGAATTTCCCAAAAAAGAGAGATGTGGTTTGTGCAAAACCAAAAATAGAAAGGGAGAGAGCTGGCGTGGATGTGAGGTGGGGCCAAACGAGAGAGGAAGGTCTTACATGAGAGAGGCGGTACTGACGTAGCACAAATTTTCATTTTTTTTGTTTACAAATTGGGTGTGGGTTTTTGCATAGAGATTAGGATAAAATAGAGACAGTAGGAGATATTTTTGGTTTTTTATCATCAAACTATAAAAAAAAGAACGTACGCACATGGAGAGAAAATAAGGAAGTAGAAGAGAGATTTTAGGGATTTGGCAAGACGGAGAAAAAATCAGTGCCGCACAGGTAGAAAAAAGAAAGAAAAGGAAAAGGAGAGATGAGAGAGAGAGAGAGAGTGACATGGGATGCTTGAGATGGCTCTTCTTCTTTCCTTCTTCCTTTCCAAAGGATCTTCGCTCTGATACCATGTTAGAAATGAGATTAGGGTTACAAAAGAGGAAGAAGAAGAGTGAAGTATGGAGAATCTCCACTAGGGAGCTCCTCATGAATATGATGTATATATAGGTCCAAACTAGGGAAACAACGTACAATGACTACAATACCCCTAACTACTACAAGTAATGTGTAAATTACCCTAATACATTATTCAACATTACTAAATAGACATTGAATTTATTAGTCTGGAGGACTCATGTATTGCCTTGCAATGAAGACTTCTAGTCTCGGCCACTTATAATGATTGCTAGGGATTTAAACGGGCTGGCCCAACGTGCTAATTGGATCAAAAAGTACACTTGTAATCTGGCATGGCCTACATTGGGCTATTGGATTTTTTACCTAACTTTTGTTGAGTACAGCTCATTGAGGCCCACAGCACCCATTATTCTTTAACATTCTTCCCCTATACATTACAGCGCAAGATGGTTGTTGTCAAACTTAAATGGTTGTCTATACTATTTTATTTTCCATTCGCGGTGAATAGATAACGGATGCAAATGGCTTCTTTCTATTCTTCTGGTGAGCATGTTCTCTGTTCACCCATATATGGTCATGTATAGTTTTGCACATTTAGATGTAGACAAATAATTTCTTAGGTCTCATTAATTCTTATGTTATGTTTTACTTGTATATTCATATTAGTGTGACAAATATTTTCGACAGGTATGGGCTATTGCGGACTCAAAGAGACAGGGATTTCTTGGTTTCAAAGACTTCATTATTGCAATGCAGGTTCACCTCACAACTCTTCCACGGAATACATTTTCATTTGAATAATTTTTCATGATCCTGGTTTATATCTGCTAACCCTTTGAAATGAGCAGCTAGTTGCTTTGGCCCAAGCAGGACATGAAATTACCAATGATGTCCTTACAACTGCAGGTAAACAGGCAAATATTTGCAATTTTCTTTCTTTCTTGCCTAGAAATCCTAATGGGCAAATATGCCACTTATTGGCCTACTATCTGCATCACCTATATTGGATGAAAGTCTCAGATTCTATTACCAATTAGACTGGAATGTCGCAAGAATGATAATGTTTCTTGATACGTGCGAAACAACCACTTACTCCAAAAGCTTAAGGTGTTGGCGATTGCATTATTTAATCTTTAATACTTTAACACTCCCCCTCACGTGCAGCCCCTCTTTTTAGGGTTGTCCTACACGTGGCACATGTGGCCACTCTTTTGGGTTGGCCATTACATTTGGATTTTTAATGTCGAGGAGTTTTGAACTTAGGACCTTTGCTCTGATACCATGTGAAACAACCAATTACTCCAAATGCTTTAGCTGTTGGAGATGGCGTTCTAGTTCTTTAACCTGGACTGATATATTGTCCTTCTATCACAGCAGACTTGGAGAATTTGAAGCCTCCATTAATGGAAGGTTTGGATATATTAGTAGCTGTACGTATGAGATTCTATTATTTTATACATACAAACACATACCCAAAGATACACACTCACACACATAAGTTCGTAGGAATCATTTCATTTGTTTATGGATTTGTTATTTTCCAGAAAAGTAAGCGTTCACCGAAGAAAAGTGATCCAGATCTAAATAGTAAGGAAACTTTTCCTGTTTTGATGTGGCATTCCATTTTTAGTTTATGTTATATTATTTGAATTGAGCTCTTCGGTAATGATGCAGGTATGCCTCCACAGCAATCACTGGCATCCCAGTGGTTTACATCAAAGTCGGTGAAAAAGGTATTCTTTGTGGCTCTCTTATTTGTATTTCATTATGTCATGACCAGAAACATTTTGCTTTCTTGTAATGGGCTTATTCTATGCTTCAATTCCTTTCAATCTTTTTCCTTTTTCTTTAGTATGAATTCTTCTGATGAAGACACTGTGAACCCTAATAGGATTGTATGTGTAAACCCTGAGTCGAAAGTGTTCTATAATATTTTATATTTTTTTCACGAGCTATGCTTGTGATTGGGTTTTGCCTTATATATTAGTTGAGAATCCAGAGGCTTCCTGAACACATGTGGATCAAGTATCAGTTCTCTCGTTTGTTTGAATCCATTAATTTATTAGAATGGGCTTGCGAACCCTCTAATAAGATAAGAATGTATGTGTAAGCCCATACAACTTTGCTTTTGAAGTACTTTTGAGTTGAAAGGGTTCACTAATATTTTATATTTCTTTCACGAGTTATGCATTTGATTGGGTTTTGCCTTATATACTAGTTGAGAATCAAGAGGCTTCCTAAAGACCTGGGGATCCAGTATCAGTTCTCTCGTTTGTTTGAATCCATTAATTTATTAGAATGGGCTTGTGAACCCTGTAATAAGAATGTATGTGTAAGCCCATACAGCTTTGCTTTTGAAGTACTTTTGAGTCGAAATGGTTCACTAATATTTTATATTTCTTTCACGAGTTATGCTTGTGATTGGGTTTTGCCTTATGTACTAGTTTAGAATCAAGAGGCTTCCTAAAGACCTGGGGATCCAGTATCAGTTCTCTCATTTGTTTGAACCCATTGACTTGTGAATGTATCATATTACATTTCTCTCAGATCTCAATATGTTGTAATCTTTCTTGTCACATGTTGGCACCAAGGTTTTAAATGTCAGTTTCGGCCACAAGTGAAACCGAAATTTTTCGGTTTCAGTCGAAATCTTATGAAATTTCTGAAAACAATTTTGGTATTTTACAAGATTTCGGTGGAAATTTTGAAATTTTCGGTGGGAAAATGTAAGCCCAATGGCTCCCACGTTGGCAATCTTCTATGTTTTGATGATTCCAAACACAAGTTGATTTGTGTTGTATTTCTAATGTGTTTGATGTTGAAGTGCATGTGTTGGAGATTCAAGTATTCAAACACAAAAGTCAAGGACATTGCATGGATCGTGGCATGAATCAAATGGAGATCATTTGAAGCCAAAGGAAGATGAAGGCTTGGAGCATTTCATGAAGACCTTGTGAAGCTAAAAGAATGGAAGAGATGATCCATGGTGACAATGAAGACATTGAAGAAATCAAGTATTTGTCAAGTCTTTTAGAATGTATTCTACTCTCCTTTGTTTTTAGAAATGTTAAAAGCACTTATCAATGTTTTAAAATGAACTTGAAAATCTATTTGAAAACTTAGAAAATGTATTTGAAAACTTAGGATTAAAGCCCAAAAACCATGGCCCAAGACTCTGATTTTTTATAAGAAAAAAATGGAATTTAATACAGGGCCGGTCGACTGGGGTGTCCCGGGCGACCGCGGAAGCCGTGTTGGAAATCCAGCACTCGGCTTTCGATAGCGGGCCGGTAGATCAGGGTGATCCGTTCGACTGCGGATATGTTTATGTTTCGACAGAAACAATCCAGCATGGTTGGGGTGGACGACCGCCAAGGGTCGGTCGACCGCGATAGTGTTTTGAGCCGAATTTTAAATCAAACAGGGAGACCTCGCCGGGTGACCGCCACTGGCTCGGTCGACCGCGACGGTTTGAAATTTGAAATTAAAGAGGTTTGCCTGATAGGGGCGAACGACCGTCGTGGCTCTGTCAACCGCGCTGGTCTGGCAAAAGAGCCGTTGGGGACTGCGAGGTTTGACTTTTTCAACCCAGATTATTACAGTTTTACCCCCAAACGGTCATATTTTCAACTGTGCTATATATACACTATCCAAACCTTTCAAAAGTATCTCTTTGCAATAACTTGAAGATCCAAAAAGAGAAAATCAAACTTGTTTTAGTGTCTCTCTCATCTCTAAGCAAGAAAGTGGATTAGGCTTATATTTGTATATCTTCTATCCATCTTGTGTAACCCTCTTGAAGGGATTTTAGTTTTCTTTCTTTAAAAGAACATTGTATATTTGGCAACTGCGAAGGGACGCGTAGCCATCCTAAGAGCGAGTGTTGGAGACGCGGAGCTTTCTTCGGTTCGTGGCGAGTCTTGCGAGGCGTAGCCGCACCAAGTTGTAATTAGGTTGATTCCCTGCCATTAAGGGAATCCATAGTGAAGCCATCAACGGTGTGTTGGTGGAGTGGAGTAGGTCCGAGGTTGGGACTGAACCACTTAAAAATCTCGGTGCACTCTCTTTACCCTTGCTCTTTATTTTGTGGTGTGCATTTTGATTTTTATTTCATTTGTGCTTAAGGTTTTAATTTGCCGTTGTTTTTAGCTTCCACATTGTTTTTTGGCAAAAAAAATTAAAACCCAATTCACCCCCACCCACCCCCCCCCCCCTCTCTCCCTCTTGGGTTGCTATCACCCCTAGGATTTCAGAAATTTTAAAAATTTTAAAAATTTCGGTGAAAATTGCGCCGAAATTTCTGGTTCATGTACTTTCAGTGTCGGCCCTGGCCGAAATTCCGGATTTCGGCCAAAATTTCAAACCATGGTTGGCACCATGTGTTGACAGATTGTAGGGACAAAATCTGAACTGTGCATGCTTACAGTTACATGTAGCGTAGCTATCATTTGTACCTCAAACTCCCATTTTATCCATAACATTTCATATGGTGGAATATTTGTATATGCAATGTACTGCATTATAATCCTTGTTTATGTAATTGTCATATTTATATAATCACTGTTTGAAAATTTCTTGAATCATTCATCGACTCACAAGAGTTGACTAGGTTTTACCTTGATCGAGTTTTCATCCTAGTCACACTTTTACCACACCAAGTCAATTGAAAACACATTGACTTTCCCTAGTTAATGAAAAAGTGACCTCATCCTCAGTGACACACGTGAGTCAACTAGGTTTTGGTTCTCGTTCGATTTTGAGTGTTATGAACACTGCATATAATACCATAATCTATTTGATCCATCAAAAAAGTATTGTGACAGGCCCAAGTTGGACGAATCTTTTACTCAAGGTGTTGTTTCTTGTTTTGCCATCTTGCTCTTTAACAATTATTATTTGCTTTCATTACTAGATGAAAAGGAATTTTCTTGAGATAATAAGACATCATAAAAGTGCTTTTGCAGGGGAAAACATAAGCATTAGAGACAAAAGGCCCCACTAGCTAGGTTGGTGAAGGCGCCAAAACCGGAAAAAATGAGAATCATTCCCACCAAACTGGTCCTCGTCTTTATTTCATAACCAAAATTGCCTTCAAAACTGTAACTACTTGCTTTCATTAATAGGGCTGCAGCCAAGAAAGAATATAAAGATGAACCATAAATATAGTTTTTTTTTAACAACAATGAGATAAAATGAAGAACTGAAGAGGGAGAGCCATTATTCCAAAACCAAATTGTCCATTACACTTGAATTAAAAACTGAATGAATTATCTTAATTTCTAAAGAGTTCAACTGTACTGCAAGTATTAACTACTGAGGAACATGACTATGTGTCATTCCCCAAAACCTCTACGAATGAGCCACTCTCCCATCCTGCAGATATCGCCTAGATGTGTTCATCTGCAAAGGCGCTATCAGGTTCTTCTTCGGCTATAAAGTCATCACCCAGGACATCTGGAGGGGAGACTGAATTAGAGTAAGGTCGTTTGACCAACAATGCAATAAAAGTACAAGAGGATAGCTGCAATGTAAATAATTTCACATGCTTTCATACATTTGTATAAGGAGAAACTAAAAGTGAAACAAGGCACATAATCAATTAGAATAGATGGGAGTCAAATAAGATGAATATAGAGAAATATGGAAAGAATCATTAGAAACATAAGAGAGTATCATAATATCATAAATTATGATCAATATCAAGTAGTGAGTGAATGTAGCCGACCCCAACTAGCTTGGGACAAAGGCTGAGTTCAGTTGAGTATCAAGTAGTGAATGATGGTATAATATACAACAACCATCAAATATTGTTTATCTAGTATACCAACGGATAGAAGGAATATCATATCAATCTTGAATGGGTAAAGGGTCCACTATCTCCTCACATGTATGTACATAAAGTATCGTCACAGACCTGTTGATGTGCGGAACCAGTAGCTCAATGACCTTCACATACTCCAGTATGAGGTGCTAACCCCATGTACGTAGTATATGGCCTAAAATCAAATCCTACAGGCTGTTCTAAAAGAGATAAAATCGATACAGGGTGTAGGTAAGAAGACAACATGCAAGCAAACATAGGATTAATATTGTGAAATTCGATAGATGATTACTTGTGCAATAAGATGGAAATAAAATGTGAAATAACAATAGAATAAAATCTACAATAACATCTATCAAATTGTAATTGATATAACAGAGTTAGGTCATCACTTGCCTTGCCTTTGTTGTGTGGGTGATAAAGTAAGTTTCTAGTATAGGTCCGAATGTACGGTTCCTGAAGTACAAGTTAAGTTTTGTGTTAATTTCCGTTCTTAGGTTATAGACCCTTTTTTTAACATGCTTATTTTTGCCCCTAGGTTTATAACCACTACTTCTTTACCTTCTCTTATTCCTCCCATCTCAAAATTCAAATTACTTAAAACTGGTCATGACAGATTATCCTGAAAAATCCTCAACTACCTGAGTAAAATTAGATATGAAAATCTGAAACTTTGATCATGACAAATAAATCCTGAAAACTGAAACTTTTCACACATAAAATGTATAACTTTGCAGTCTTTGTATGCATAAATTTTTGCATAAAACCTAACAAAGAGGCGTGGAAAACCTTTGAAATCAGCATTCAATTGGGACTTAAAACTGTACAACATCAGCATATTCATGGGTATAAGACAGCGAAAAATAAGCGTATGGTAGAGTTACAGAGAGAGAGACAGCTAGGCTTTATAGATGTTTTGGGATAGAGTTAATGGAGAATAGTTGATGGGTGGAATTAATTAAAGTGGCTAGGAATTTATGAAGGTGGTTAAGAGGTCATAGTGGTAGTTGGTAGTGGACCCCAGTGGTGGGTTGGCTCCATTCACGTTGTAGATTGCCTAAATCATAAGTTGATTTCATCATATCATGTTCTTGAATCAAATTTTTTGGTTTAGAAATATTAGATTTGTTCTTGTGTTAAGTGTGTTGGATCTTAGATTTTTAGCCATAGATGCATGCTGAAATTTTCAGATTTTTATACCCTAAAATATGCCGGCAATTTACAATTTTCCTACTTTAAAATATGCTGACAAGATATATGCCAAATATTTGCATGTCATTTTGATAGTGTACACCATGTTTAGGTGCCAAAATTTTCTGTTTTCTTCACCCTATTTATATGCTGATTTTCAGCAGCGTTATGCCCTGTCCGTGTTCTGAAATCAATAGTTTTAACCTGTATTTATCACTGATTTTCAGCAGTTTTAACTTTTAAACCTCCTTAAACTGCGGAAAATCAGCAGTATATTACCCTTATTATTGTTAGAAACTAACAGTATTTAATTCAACTTTTTTAGGACTGAAATCAGCAGTATTGAACCCTATTCTTAATGCTGAAATTTCAGTTTTTACCCTAGGTAAAGTGCTGAAATTAACAGACTTTTAACCCTAAAAACTGCTGAAAAATCTCAGTGTTTTAAATAGGGCTAAGAAAACAGAAAATTTTGGCACCTAAACAGGTGTACACTGTCAAAACGACATGCAAATAAACGACATGCAAATATTTGGCATATATCTGAAACTTGTCAGCATATTTTAAAGTAGCAAAACTGTAAATTGTCGGCATATTTTAGGCTATAAAAACCTAAAAATTTCAGCATGTATCTATGGCTAAAAATCTAAGATCCAACACACAACACAAGATCAAATCTAATATTTCTAAACCAAAAATTTGATTCAAGAACATGATATGATGAAATCAACTTATGATTTAGGCGTTCTACAACGTGAATGGAGCCAATCCTTATCTTGTTCTTTCTTTCTCTCTCTTGCTTTTCTCCTCTCTTCCTTCTCCCCTCTTTTCTTTTCTTTTCTTTTCTCTCCCTTAGAGAGAGAGAGAGAGAGATTGGCTTTTATAGATGTTTTGGGATAGAGTTAATGGAGAGTAGTTGATGGGTGGAATTAATTAAAGTGGTTAGGAATTTATGAAAGTGGTTTAGAGGTCATAGTGGTAGTTGGTGGCAGGCCCCAGTGGTGGGTCCTGCTGGTGGGTCCTATTGGTGGTGGGTCCCATTGGTGGACCTCGCTAGTAATTGGTAAATGTGAATAGTGAATGGTAAATAGTAAATGTAAATGGTAAATAGTAAATGTTTATAGTGACTATTATTTTTATGCTTTTAAGTTATTCACAGTTATCTTTTAACCTTGGTGGGGCCGGGTATTACAAAGACAAAATATTATACGCATGTGTAACCTCCCTTGTTGCTGCCCATTAGAGTTCTAATTGAATTAAAACTTCTTGCAACAAAAAAAAAAAACTAATAGACACAAAGAAAAAGATTCGCTAAGCTAACTCTTTTTAAAATGCTAGCAGTCCTTGCACAAGTCTTCTAATTATTGACTTTAAAATAGAAATAAATCAATATCACTCCCAAACTCTTGCCTTGTGAATTGTGATATGAATAGTGCAGTGCACATTGTCGTGAACAATACAATTAACAATGACGTGAACGCTACAGTGAACAATGGCATGAAAAGTACATGAGGCCTCTTTTATTCTAATTCAGTTAAGTAACTCAATGAATCTTGAAGGATGGGCTCTATCTGCGTCAAACTGTCCTAGGCCCCATGTGTGCCAAAACTGATCTCCAAATCCAATCATGGGTAATGAACAGTGGTTTTAAATAGCCCTCTTATGACTCATGCTTTTGGCTCCAATCCTTGGTCAAAATTTTGCTGCGAATCTCTACTTCACCAGTTACCACTCATACATTCCCAGAGAGAGGTTCATTCTTTGGTTACGAGATTGGAAGGTTTTTTATACCAATCTCGCCTGTTCAAAGATTGATCGCCGCTAACATGCATGATCCATCTCAATAACTTTTAAATGTAAAAGACTTGTTCTCTGAATGCATTGTAATGGCTAAATGCGGTAAACTAATCCTCAAACAGATCACTAAATTATCCCTAAAGGCTCAAGGGACTAACTCTCCATAGATCGAAGAGTTTCACAAAAGAGGAAAGCATCTCTTGATTGGAAGGATCTAGTATTTGGTTATGTATTCCCAGGGGACAGAGGCAGACACTTTTCGTTACACCATGTCTGATATGTCCTATCTTTCATTGATCAAAAGAAGGGCATGTTAGAAGGTAGGATGGATCAACAAAATTTAAAAAAAAGGTAAATGAACTGGAATATTACACACCCTTGCATGGCTGACCGGAGAGATACTTGACCGATTGACCAAATACTGCCTGATCAAATTTAAGTGGGTCCGATCTGCCAATCAGAGTCACACCCCATTGAGATTGAGGTAACACACCATTTGGTCATTAGGCTTCTTGAATTGGTAGTACTTTAGTCTGAGCTTCGTCTAAGAAGAGGAGATTACCCCGTTTTGAAGAAAGAAAGAGCAACTAAACTAATCACCATGACATACTGAGAATTGAAACCAGACCAAGTATGAATGAAATATACCTGTAGTAAGTAATGAGAAAGTAAATTACTCACATCTCAAAGTGTGTGCCGGAGTGGGGATCCTCAGCCTTTACTCCTATTATCTTCAAACTACTCAAACTTGCACTCCACTGCTTGTCTGTTGAAGCAAACTCGAGTTCTAAGGCTGGAAAGGAAATGTTTGCCGCGTCCACACTTAGATTTCAAGTTTTGAAATCTTAGTCTCTTCAAATATCTTTTATTCTCAGTACATTAATCATACTCCCATTGTTATTGAAACCAGCTCTTTCGCCAAATTCTTTTGTGTTTCTTCATATTCTGAATATTGATTAATCTCTGTCTCTGGCAGTGGTTTCCTTGTATAAGCTTTAGGTCTTGGAAAGAATAATAGGTTTTTCCGGGACTAAAGCGTTGAAGGTTTAAGGTTTGATTAGATGTTAAAATGAGTGGTCTGGATCAATTTTGGCTTAAAGATGTGTTATTTAGGTCAAGACTCAGAACCGGAAGAAACGTCTTGGGCTTATAAACTTCTCATCTAGGGTGTGTTTATCTTGTTCCTACTCTTAGAAACCGCGTTAAAAGAAGAGAATCAGGTTAGATGTGGGTTTTACAGCGTTGATTTTGAAGTTGATCCAAACACTAAATTTTAGGAAAGCCGATCTGAGAGGCAAGAGAGATGGAGAAGGCCATGGGGTCCGAGATGGAGAGAGGACGAGGATGGACGATTGGTCAAGACGTGGCGATCTCAATGCATAGTGACAGGGAGGATTCTCTCGATGGGGATGCTCTATCCCCTCAGGGATATGATCACCACATGTCCTCATTGGAGGAGCTCATGGGTGGACCCGCAAAGGGACCGATTGAGCGTCTGAAAGGTGGGGACTAGGAGTTGGCACAACCACCGTAGGATTTGGATGAGTCATAAAACGAAAGCTGATGAGACTCCAGTACATGATTAGGCTCAGATGCCCTAAAAACATTTTTTTTTTTGAACATCTAATAAAACCTCGAAGTGACATTAAACACCATTACCAGTGTTTCATAAACTCTTTGACTCAACCAGATAGACATAATTTAAAAGATAATTTATCTCGGACTCAAATATCAAAGTGAGAAAAGCAGAGTTTCACCACAATACAAAACTCACCTCGTACTAGAGCACACCTAAAAACATTTATTTAAACTCTTAATTTGTTTTTTTTTCATTGATGGATGTCAACAGCCCTTTTGTGCCCCTTTTAATTACACACACTCTTACTTTTTAATTCCTCTTTCGGGACACACTTCCTAAACTTAGAAACTGCCTTAAGAAGAGAAATCTGATTAGAAATAGGGTTTCCAGCATTAATTTTGAAGTTAATCCAAACCCTAAGTTTTAGGAGGGTCGATCGGAGCACAAATGGGCCAATTGGTTAGTAGTTAACCGTTTGGTTGGTGACGGTGCCCAATTAGATGGGTGCATCCTACCTCCGGTGGCAACATCAAGTTAATGAACATAGCACATTTGGGAGCAGGCTTTGGCATTTATGAGATGAAACATACGCTTAAAGTTACCGATTGACATTGACAAATTGGGTTGGTTTGGGGATTCATGGGAACATAGGAAAGTCTCTATAGGTATAAGTTTGGGATCATAGAGGTCTGTATCTTTGCTTCTTGTGAATCCAATGTGGCGTTAGGTTTGGTGGGTGGGCGTGAGTGTGGGGGGGATTAGTTTTTGGGAGAATAATTCGTGTTAGATGAGGTCCCTTTGTGCCATGTCTACTCGAACCTATGTAGGCTAGTGATCCATAAGGGGAATATTATAAAAAAGCAGTTCTCTAGATTGTTGGTAGTTTGATAAGGTTTGGGATTTTATCTAAAGGAAAATGAGGTTGAGGTGTCCAATATTTTTATGGACTTGGAGTATACCTAAATTTTCTGTGGGGAATGTGACAAAAAAGATTGGATTCGAGAAGCCACTGGTTCTTCTTGATCAAGTTCTTTTCCACTTATCTTATTGGTTGGCGTTGCTCTCTAATCTCTCTGTTGTTTGGGGAGAGCTAGTTACTCCTAGAGTTAGGCTTTTATTTGATGGCAAGTGAATAAATAGCATGAGAAGAAACTTAGACTTGCTAATATGGGTTTTCTTTGCAGGAAGCAGGGGGATCACTAACCACCTATTCATACATTATAAGGTGGCGACAGAGGTGTTGCCTCATGTTATTAAATGTTGGGTTTTCCTAGCATCATTTTTCAACGTACTCTTAGATTGGAAAAGTAATTTGTTTATTAACAAAGAAAATATATTATTGAAGTATCACTTTTGGTGGTTGTCTGGGGCTTAAGGAATGAGAGATGTAGAAGGGCTGTAAGGATAAATGCTCTCCCTCATGGCAGTTGCTAAGTGACGTTAAATGTGCTACTGTGCATTACTCCATCTCTAGGATAGATTTGAAGGAGCATTGGTTGGAAAACTATTGTGTAAATGGCAGGAAGTTTCTTACCTTGGACTAGATAAATTTAGGCTAGATGGTCTCTTCCAAATTGCCTAAAATTTTGACGGTAGGTCAAAATGTTAGGCACCACTCCTTGGTGTTTGTGTGGGGTCTATAGGAGTAAGTTGAGAGAGGTTGTGATTAAAGCTTACCCCTGGCCTATCAGTAAGTCACATTCCAAAGAAGCCAAAGGTTGTATGTCATTATCTTTGTATTTTTAAAAAGGATTCCTTTGTTTCGTAGCGACCTGTTAAAATGGATTATGCGGTAGATGTGAGGAAATTTTATTGGCAAAATTCTTCTGTCCAAGGTGATACTCTAACTCAAGATTATTGAATCTTGCCGCTGTGACTGAACATTTCATTGACAAGATTCCATCAGTTCCACCCTTCCGATTATTCCATGTTTTTTTTCTTTTTGGATAGATAAAATCTACTTTGTATAAATATGATCACTGACAGATTTTTTCTAAGTTCTGTTGGATACTTTAGCAAAAGAAGGTCTATCAAGACCTGAGCTGGTTATTGGCAACATCTCCTCCTTTTTATAATGGTTTACCTGTATCTTTCATTTTCTTGGTGCTCTTGCTCACTGATTTTTCTTCTGAAATGCCACTTCCAGTCTTATGCCTAACCTTCTCCCACTACCACTCGCCTTATGCAAGTGACACAACTAAGGACCAACTTGTGTTGATTTGTAATTTTTATTATACCCTGCGTTACATTTGGGATTTTCTTATTTGTATATACATCTCTCATACCATGTTTCTAATGTTACAATATCGTAGTATGTCAAGTCCATGTTTCTCATATTGGAGGCTTTGCTTTTATCCTAATTCATGTATAACTATGATGCCTCCATTTTGCTGTCTCTGCCCAGGATAATTCTTATGCATAATGCAAATATCACTTTCTTTTAACAAACATATTCATTCATAGTGTTTACAGAATATTGTCTTTGAGACTGTCTAGTTGATTTTCTTGGTTATAAATCTCCTTCATGCTTATTTTTCAGGTACCCTTAAGTGCAGTTACATCAATAATTGATGGTTTGAAGAGGTTATACATTGAAAAACTGAAGCCACTGGAAGTTACTTATCGTTTTAATGATTTTGTTTCTCCTTTATTGGTGAGTTCCATATATGTGAACCCTGAATCTTGATTTTCTGGTCCAGTGTTGTTAATGCCATTTTTTTTACACAATTTACACCAGGCCATTGTTTGATAAAAGTTATAGATGCTCTTTAACAATATGTTGGAGGCTTTAATTATTTTTTTTGTGGTTCCTTATTGCAGACAAACAGTGATTTTGATGCCAAGCCCATGGTTATGCTCTTGGGCCAGTATTCCACCGGGAAAACAACATTTATTAAGCATTTGCTGAAGACTAGCTATCCAGGTAGATTAAACTGTTTACTTTTGTTTGTCTTTTCCTTTGTGAAATGAAACAAAAACAGTGAATATGCATACCATCTCCATTGTTTTGAGCAGGAGCTCACATCGGACCGGAACCTACAACGGACAGATTTGTTGTTGTAATGGTAACTTCAAGCCACTTACTAACAATTTATTCCTAATCCTGAAATTCTTGTCCATTTATAGAAATAAAGTTTCTCAAGATCCATTCTTGGCGATTGATATGCAAGCTTTGACACTACCTTATTATCCTGTATATTTTGTTGCTGAGGTTAATTTTTTTTTACTGCTGTTGGTTCACAGTTATTTACACTGGACAATAGGTGAATTTTTTGCACATTGGCTTCAATGGACATTTTTTTTGTTTGTGTCATTGTTCCAAATGTTATAAGGCTTTCATGATCTCTTTAACTTTCCGCAGCATTACTATATTACTGAATTTATTTACAGTGATTGCTATAGACATTTCTTTTATTACCATTAGGAATCAATATTCCATACATAATTACAAATGTTTGCCTGATCTTTTTATGGATTGAGGTGCTGATATATTGGTCAAAATATGGCCCAAAGGGCTGAGATATACTTAATGTGCAATCTTGCATGTCGAAATAAAAAATTAGAAATGAGCCATGAACATGTGGGAAATAAAGAAAAGAAGAGTGGAAAAAGTGAAAGAATGGAGATGGAATTTACACATAAACTCTATGTAACTTGGTCACTGGTACAAGTGTTGGACACTAATGCAGGATTTTGGACATGGAGACTCCGATATACTCAATGCACTGACATGTCTGTACAAGCATATTAAACTAACTGGAAATTTATGGCATGCATATATTAAGAATACAAAATAAGAAAAATATGAAAATTTTAGTAAGCCATGCAACTAACAAATAATGTTTTAGGTGATGTTCTATTGGCAATTTATTTTTCTAATTTTTTTATTCTGTTTGATGTTTTTCCCGAAGGCACATCATTTCTAATCTTTCTTTTTTGCCTTGTCAACTAAAATTAATTAATGCCATAGCCACAAATATTTGTCTCGAAAATTTTTCGAGAAGTGTGTCTCGAGATATTTTAATATTTTTTAATTTCAGGTTTATATCAAAAAATTTGGAAAAAATAAAATATATACAAATATAACATTTAGGAGCAAACTTTGGACAGCCAATGACATCATGAATTTATCTTGATATTTCATGATATTTTCTCAGTAAAAAATAAAATATGAAGATATCATGATGAGTTCAAAATCTTATGTCGTTTCATCAAAACAAATCGCAGGATATCACGCTATTTTTGAAAATGTCGGAAATATTTGTGAATATGATTACCATTCCACTTGTTTATCTTAATTTTTTTTCATTTTCTTAATTGCTAATTAGTTTATATGTGCTATATTATGTATTTCTATGGATATACACCTACATAAGAAGTTTCCATCCACATGGGAAATTGATGCACATGTATTTGCTTCAAGAACATTGTACTCTATTCTAGAGGACACAATGGCTTGGTGAGAAATTTTTTCATCTTTTTTTTTCCTCTAGTTGCTAGAGTAGCTTATGGAGCACCCTAAAACAATAATGTGTATTTTTATAGTCACATAGGGAAAATATGTATTTTTTATTCTAGCATTTTATGAAGTGTCATCTTAAAATTCTATCATTTGCATATGTTTTCACATTTTCGTGATTTTACAGGATTTCCACTGAAATTTCCGACCAAAATGTTTCTATTTCCTTGGTGACCGAAACCGAAATCGAAACTGAAATTTAAAACCATGCTCTTCATCGTGGCCTATACTATAGAGTGCCATCCAACAAGTCTGTTGAGATGAGCGGTTAATCTGATACTGATTGGCTAGGAGATCGAGACATTCACAGTTCTGTGATAGGATATTGCATCTTTCTAAATGTACACCTAATCTCATGAAGCATAAAAAAGCAAAAGATTATGGCCATATAAAGTGCTTAAGCTGAATATAGGGCTATGGTGTCTAGTGTCTACTATGACCAAGTTGATTTTTTTAAGACATCTATTCTAGTGTAGACATATGTAATAAGCCTGAGGGAACTTTAGTCATTGTACATAATTCTAATATATAACTATGATAGAGAGGGGGGAGCTACTCTCTAACTCTTCTCATTCTCTCATTTCCACTCTAACATGGTATCAGAGCCCTAGGGTTACGATGCCCTAGGGACCATGTCCGCCTCTCTCTCTCTCTCTCTCTCTCTCTCTCTCTCTCTCTCGGACACATCCCCGTCTCTGCCACAAACCCGAGAGAAGGTCTGGATTGATGATCGACAATTCCACTATAAAGCCCTAACTGTAACTCTAACACTAGCCCTACCCTAACCACAAATCCATCAATCCATCATTTCCAAACCCCAACCCTAACCCTAACTCGTGAACAGTACAATGAATAGTGCCATGAACAGTACCCGTGAACAGTACTGTGAATAGTACCCATGAATAGTAACTTGAATAGTGCCGCCCCTCCAACCCCAAATCAGTGCCGCATCCCCTCTCCCTTACCCAAGTCAATACTGCACCCTCTATCCTACCCCAACACATTTTCTAAATCCCTTCTCCCACCATATTCTACTTCCTTGTTCTTAAAACCCTAACCCTAGCCATCATTTAAATCTCATATTTTCTATTTCCTTCGCAGCTTTTTCTATTTTTCCTAGTGCCCTAATGCACTAGATTGCATTTATCATCCCTTTTTATTTTTTTCTCGTTCGTGGCTTCGTATTTGTTCCCTGTGGATGTCTTATTGTGCTTTACTTCATGTGACTGTTCTCGTTGGAGCCGCTTTTAGCGTGTTCTTCCTCATTTAGTTTGTCCCTCCTTTCATTTATATTTGTTTTCTGAGCCACATAGTCAAGGTTGTCATCTTCTTATTCTGTCTCTGTAGATGGTTAATTCCCACAGATGACCACTGTCAAATTAGATGGGACAAACTATGTGACTTGGAAGGTTGCAGTCGAGACTTATCTTGTTGCTCATGGAAAGGCCCACATTCGTCGTGATCCTCCTCCTACTACTGATCCTACCTATGATAGGTGGGAACATGAGGATGCTCTAGTCCGTACACTACTTTGGAAGACTATGGCCTCTCATATTGCTGGTCCCTTGATGCTTCTTCCTACATTGAAGTAGGTCTAGGATCAGACTACCCCTCTTTATTCTGGTTGGCCAACATCAGCCATATCTACTCCATGTACTCTGAGTGGATACGATTTCGCCGTGGGGATAGTCTACTGCTGCCCACTACAGTCAGTTCGTAGCCCTCTGTCAGCAGCTTGATGTATTTATGCCTCTCCCCTCTGATTTTAATGTTGCTGCTCGCCAGAAGGACAAGATGCGTGTCATTCATTACGTTGAGAGTTTGGGTCTCGAGTACACACATCTTCGTCAGCAGATTATTGGATCTGGATCTATTCCTTCACTTACAGAGGTCTATTCCCGTGTTAAGCAGTGCTCTCCTGGTGACTCCTCGGTAGCTGTTTCTGTTGATGGCTCAGCTCCCGCAGCTTATGATAACATTAGTCGTTCGAGCTGTGGTGGTTCCTCCTTTGGTCGTGGACGAGGCTGTGGTGGTTGCCTTGGTGGCGATCGTGGCTGCTCTTTTTGCACTCATTGTCAGCAAGAGGGCCACCATATTGATATTTGTTTTCAGCTGCATCCCGAGCTTCGGCCGTCTCGTTCGGCCCACATTATTGCTGCTAGTCTGCCTGATACTTTTGTCCCAGCCATAGTTATAAATTTCGTTTCGTTTCGTCCGAAATAGACGAAACATTTCATTTTCGTTCCGAAAACGAAACGAAATTTTGTAAATTTCGTTTCGTCCGAAATTTCGTTCCATTTCGGTCGTTTCGTTCGAAATTGATCGAAATTTCGGATTTCGTCCGAACTAAACGAAATTTTGGATTTCGTCCGAACTGAACGAAATTTTGGATTTCGTCCGAACTGGACGAAATTTTGAATTTCGTCCGAAATTGGCTATAACGGCTAATTTGACTGTTTTTTGCAGATTTTACAACAATGCCCCTGGAACGGCTTTTTTGGTTTTTGACCATTTTAACCTCAAAATGTGACTGTTTATAGCTGTTGGGAAGGGTATTTTAGTCATTTTTAAATGCACAATCAATTAAAAACTCTGTAAATAGCCTTTTCCCTCCCTTCTTATCTTCCACCTTCACATAAGTGATTCTCCTTCTTTCTCTACTTTCACTTACATTATCTATTCTACTAAATTTCCTACAAGTTTATCCTCTTCTTCAACTCAATCCAAGTCTATTTTGGAGCAAAGGGAAGGCATACATTCAACTTACCACTACAAGAAGTCAAGAACTATTTCCAAAGGCTTATTTCAAGTGAGTGAAGGCTAATTTTTTCTTCTTCTCTTCAACTCAAGTTCAACCTCAAGGTTCTCTTTATTTCTTTCCATTTCCTTTCTTTTATTTCTTACTTCATTTGTCTTTCTACTTCATTTTTTTGTAATTTGTTTCAATTTTCTTTTTTCTAATTCATTTTTCCCCTTCTTCTACTTCATTTCAGAATGAGTGGGTCGGGCTCAGAACCTTCTGCAGGAGCATCCTCTATTGGTTCGGCACCCGCTAGATCGGATGACCCGGCATGGGCTTACGGTACATTGGTTCCGGGTCAAAAAATAAAGTAACTTGCATATTCTGTGGCAAAGTCATATCGGGTGGAGGTATAACCCGCTTGAAAGAACATTTAGCGGCTGTTCCTGGTGAAGTAGCATCATGCAAAAAATTGACTAAAGATGTAAAATATCGAATGAAGCAACTTTTAGATGCAAAGAGAAAAGAAAGGGCTAGGATGAGCCTATCCAGAGCAGAGGTTGGAGGTTTTTATGGCACACCAAACGAAGAAGAGCAGGATGAAGAAGACATGGCACACAATTGCCTCAACGAAGAGGTAAGGAAGTTTTTGTAGAACCGAGTGGTACAAAAAGGAAGAAGAAGAGAATCACAGGAGGGATCAGGAATTTCTTTGCACCACGAACAACCCCTGGAGCCCAGCCAAGCATTAAAAGTGCTTTGGCTACTAAAGAAACAATGGATAGAGCAGACATGACGGTTGGCATGCTTTGCTACGATGCCAATCTCCCTTTCAACGTTGCCAATTCACCTTTTTGGCAACCTATGTTTGATGCTGTGAATGCCGTGGGTTCGGGTTATAAGGCACCTACTTATCATGCTTTAAGGGGTCCCATTTTGAAGAATACAATGGATGAGGTAAACAACTACTTGGAGGAGATTAAGATGTCATGGAGATACACTGGCTGTAGCATTATGGCAGATGGATGGACAGACACCAAACAACGTTCCCTAATCAACTTTTTGGTGTACTGCCCTAAAGGAGTCATATTCCTCAAATCCGTTGATGCATCTGGCATAGTGAAGAATGCCGATGAATTATACAATATCTTTGAAAAGATTATCGGAGAGGTGAATCCGGAATATGTGGTGCAATTTGTAACTGACAGTGAGCCAAGTTACAAAGCTGCTGGGAAAAGACTAGAAGCCGCGTTTGGTACATTCTTCTGGACTCCGTGCGCAGCTCATTGCTTAGATCTCATCTTGGAGCATCTGTGCAAACCGACTGTATTTCCTCACATAGCAAACACAATTGAGAGGGCTCGGACGATTACAAAGTTCATCTACAACCTTGGAAGCCTCTTGAATTTGATGAGGAAGAAGTTCACAGGTGGGAAGGAGTTGTGCCGCCCTGCTGCAACCAGATTTGCTACAAATTTCATTAGCATACAAAGTCTGGTGTTGAATCGGAAAGCACTTCAGCAGATGTTTGTGTCTGATGAGTATAGTACTAGTAGGTTTGTCCAACACCCACTGAGTGAAGGGGTAGTTAGTACTGTGTTGGATAAATCTTTTTGGGACCAATGCAAGTACATTCTAAATATCAGCGAGCCTTTAGTGAGAGTGCTGCGTTTGGTAGATCGGCAGTACAGACCGACGATGGGTTACCTATATGAGGCCATGGATAAGGCCAAAGAGAACATCAAGGAGAGGTTGAAGAGAAAATCAGATTACAATCCCATCTGGAGGATCATCGACCAAAGATGGGATAGGCAACTCCACAGTCCCCTCCATGCAGCAGGATATTTTCTTAACCCTGCTCTCTTTTTCACTCCTACCTTCTCTAGGCACAGTAAAGTAACCAGAGGCTTGTTGGCATGCATCAGTCGACTGGTACCTGATGAAGGTACACAAGACCTCATCACCAATCAGATTGAGGATTATCGAGAGGCTAAGGGTATGTTTGGAATGAAGCTTGCAATCCGCAACCGAACGAAGTTGGGACCAGGTATATTTGAGTTGTTTGTTTAATTAAGTATAATTCATTTTAACTTTCAGTTTCTCAACAAATAATGCTTTACTATTTGTTACTTTACAGTTGCATGGTGGAATCAATTCGGAGGTGACGTGGAAGAATTACAGACCTTTGCGATCAGAATCCTCAGTTAGACCTGCAGTGCGACTGGGTGTGAAAGGAATTGGAGCACCTTCGAACACATTCACTCTGCAAAGAGAATAGGTTGGAGCACCAGAGATTAGATGACTTGGTGTTTGTCCATTACAATCTTAAGTTTCGAGAAAGGTATACAACGTAATATAATGTTTTCAACTCTTACCTCATCACTTTAAGCTTTTAAGTTTAACCTTTGACATTAAACTTAACGTTTTCCTTTTCAGGGACTTGTTGAGGAAATCATCTACCACTAGTGACCCTTTGAGCATAGACCATCTGGATGTCATGACGGATTGGGTTGCAGAAGAAGAAGATGTCATATTCACGCCGGAAGACATTGGATGGGAAAATCTTGAAGCACCTACTGCTGTGGTTGGGGCCGGGGACGACGACGACGACGAAGAAGACATTGAGTATGATCATCTGGGTTATGATGACTGAGAGTTGTTGCTACTAGCTATTGTCTATGTTTCACTTTCATGTATCTCTGTTTTTTTATGTTTTTCTATGTATCAGACTATCAGTTGGACTTGTGCACGACTTTATGTGTTTAACTAATGAATATGCCTTTTGGGACACATATTTTGGACTATTTATTAGTTTTTTATCTTTTTCTATTGATTTTTTATTTTTTTGGATTTTTCTCATATTTTTTAATATATTTTTTGTGTGAACCAAAAGTTTCGACCGAAATGACCGAAATCCCACCGAAATTTCGTTTCGGTGGCCAAAACGAAATGGCGAGCGAAATGGAATTTACAACTATGGTCCCAGCTGATTCTACGCCTGCCCCTGCTATAGATTCTCTTACCATTTCACAGGCTGATTATGATGAGTTTCAACTTCTTAGGTTGAGCAACCGCCCAACCACTCTGAGTTTTGCCCAGCCAGGTAGTTCTCAGGCATCTCTACTTAGTACCTCCAGCTCCTGGATCATTGATTCTGGGGTTTTGAACCATCTCACCGGTAATTCCTCTTCTCTTATTTCTTTTCGTCCTTTTCCATTTGATTCCTACTCGGTAACTCTAATCGATGGGATGTCCACCCCGATCTCGAGTATTGGTACTCTTTCACCCCATTCTGGGCTTACTTTGTCTTCTGTTTTATGTGTCCCTAAATCTCATTTTAACCTTATTTCTGTTAGTCAAATTACAAAACATTTAAACTGCTCTGTCTCAGTCTTTCAGGTTCTCTCAACTGGGAGGACGATTGGTTCGGGCCGTGAGCATGATGGACTCTATCCGTTAGACAATAGCTTGCCTCATCATATTTTTCAGAGTTGTTGATTCCTACTTGTGGCATTGTCGCTTGGGCCACTCCTCTATGAAGAAGCTTCGTTAGTCGTCCGTTGTTCCGTCTATTATTCAGTCTTTTGATTCCGAGTCTTGTGAACTCGGGAAGCACCGTCGTGTGTCTTTTCCCTCTAGAGTTTTTAGTCGTATTATGAGTCATTTTGATTTAGTTCATTCATATGTGTGGGGTCCTTCATGGATTATGTCAAATTATGGTTACATATATTTTATTGTGTTTGTGGATGACTATTCTTGTGTTACTTGGTTGTATTTGCTTAAAGATCGCTCTCGAAGTTTTTCATGTTTTTCGCTCCTTTTATGTTGGAATCGCTAATCAATACAAGTGTAGTATTAAATGTTTGCGCACTGACAATGCTAGGGAATACTTCTCTACTGAGTTCTAGGAATTCTTATCTAGCCGTGGTATTCTGCACCAATCTTCCTGCGCTCATACCTCCTAGCAAAATGGTGTGATTGAGCGCAAACTACGATACCTTCTTGACATCACACGCTTTTTATGCTATTCCAGATGCGAGTTCCTAAGCCTTATTGGAGTGATGCTGTACTCACTGCCTGCTTCTTGGCTAACTGCGTTCCATCCTCCGTTCTGGATGGATCTACCATTTTTCCATCCTTCATCCGATTGGTGAGCCGTTTCTTGTGAGTCTACGAGTGTTCGGATATGTCTGTTTTGTCCATAATCTCTTTCCAAGTCCTGATAAATTGGATCCCAAGGAAGAAAAGTGTTTATTCCTAGGATACTCTCGTACCCAGAAAGGCTATCCTTGCTATAATCCACGGTTGAGACATATGTTTGTATCAGCTGATGCCACTTGAGTCGGAGCCATTCTTTCCTCCTACAGGAGATCTTCTGTCATTTCTGCGCAGCCAATTTCTTTTCCTATACATGTCCTTCCAGATCTTGTTGATCATCCTTGTCCTCCTACAAGCCTGAGGGAACAGATACGCCTGAGGTTCTCAACCCCAGAGTAGGTGACAGCTGTGTGATCCCAGATCTCCTTTGCAGTAGGAAGGAGAATCATGGTGGATGAAATGGCAGGGGTCATGCTCTGCCAGAGTAGACTACGAATCAAGGAATCTTCCATCTCCCATCGAGAATAGGAAGGGTCCTTGAGAGATTGGGGATCATCTCGAAGAAAGCTGACTTTGCCTTGACCTAGAAGGTATGTCTCAACGGCAACTTTCCATGGTAAGTAGTTGGTTCCATCAAACTTTGCAATATTCAACTGTGGATAAGATCCATCCACAGATGCATAGCTAGGAGAAGCTGAGGAAGATGGAGTCGAAGGAGGTGGGTGGCACGAACGTCAGTAGTCATGCCGAGAGAAGGATCCACAATGATAGGAGGATCCATAAGAATGAGAAGAAGAATAGAACCCTCAAGCAACGGCAATATGAAGAAACGAGAAGAAATGAACCAACTACTCAAGAGAAGAACGAATGGCGCGGCCTCACGAGAGGACACAGGATAGTAGAGGCCATGAAGAAGATGAAGTGAGACCGCGAAGAGATAAGAGGTGAGACTAATTTAACACATCAAGAGAAAATAGAAAAAAAATAGGGTTTTATGTATTTGTAATGAAAAATATTGATTGGGTGGGTGGTTGTCGGGAAAGTGAGGGGTGGGGGAATAAGGGCTGGACAGAGGGGGGAAAGGGGCTGGAGGGGCTGATTTGAAGAGGGAAAGGGTTGGGGGAGGTACTGTAGCGGGTACTGTAGCAGGTTACTGTAGCGGGGAATGGAGAAGAGGAGGAGGCATGGGGTTGAAGGAAGGAGGGTTAGGGTTTTAGGGTTTTAGAATTAGGGAAAGGTGAGGGTGAGAGATTAGGGAAAGAGGTGAGGGTGAGAGATTAGGGTTAGGGTTAGAGTGGTGGGGGTGGAGAAGATGGAGGCTAAAGGTAATCCCTAGGGATCAGAAACCCTAGGGCTCTGATACCATGTTAAGAGAAAGATTAGAGAAGAAAAAGTGAGTTAGAGAAGAAACTCCCCCTCACTAATGCATATAATTAAAGAGAGATAAGTACAATTACAACTATGCCCTCAGGCTTATTACATATATCCAACAATCTTGAACTTTCTTCCTCTATCCGAGTCCTAGAACTATGTCGTTGCTTAGAGCCTCTCAAAACAATAATTCTTTTTTTTTTTTGAAATCGCAAAATAATTTCATTAAACAAGGAGAAGGCCAAAGGTGGACCACCCTAAAGGATACAAGATACTACAATGATACAAAGATAACAAGAAAACCCTCAAGGAGGTAAGAAATCAAATCATTCCAAACCCAACCGACTAACACCAACCCTAGGCAAGGAGTTAGCTTCCCCATTAGTGGATCTCCTCACATGATTAAAAACAATAGAAGAACCCAAAATAAGATCATCTATTTATCAAAAAGAGAAGAAAAACTCCAAGGAGGCAACACCGATCCACGCAACCAATGAATCACGTTAAGTGAATTACCCTCCTCAATAGTGCAATACATAACACCTCTTTCAAGCCTTATTATATCTTGATATACCGCCTTAACCTCCACCTCGGAAGCATCATAAACCCCTAATGGGCCAGAATAAGCCCAAACAACATTGCCGCAAGCATCATGACAAAGACCTCCGATCCCAGCAGAGCCCGGATTCCCAAAACTTGACCCATCGAAGTTTAATATATACATCCCCTTAGGCGGAGCCTCCCATCGTTGAGCAATTTGAGGCCGATCCTCCTTATTAAAACACACTTCCCTCCACCCCTCCCATTAGTCAAAGGCTAACACAAAACGGAAAGCCGGAAGAGATCTCGCCCAAGATATAATGAGAGCAATAATTTTAATGTAAAGCCAATAAGGAGATTTGGCCAACCCCTCAAACACTCTAGAATTTCTCTCCTTCCAAATCACCCACCATGTAGCAAGAAAGCAAATTCCCCACAACCCGATTACCTTTCTTTTCCACCGCACGAAGACCCAACTGCGAATCAACTCCAGAATAGAAAATGGAAAGACCCAGCTAATGCCAAACCTCTTAATATTTATAGCTCCAAATCTCACGGGCAACTGAGCAATGCATGAAGAGATGACCCACAGATTCACCATCTTCCAAGCATAAGGGGCAATGGTCAACAAGCCACATACCACGTTTGTGAAGGAAGTTAATCGTTTGAATCCAATCGCGACTTACCGCCCAACCGAAGATACAAACTATAGGAGGGCTAGGAAATTTCTATACCTTGGCTGAAATAGAGGATACACCACTTGGCACCAGGAGAAAGCAGAAAGATTTAACAGAGAAAAAACCTGAGGATTCCGAAGTCCATACTTTCTTATCCAACCCATTCTTTTTCATGTAGCACCCATCTAATATATTAAGAAAGTGAGATACCAAATCCAACTCCCTCTAAAAATAATAATAATAATAAAAAAATCCTCCTAAAACTGGTTGTCCAATCTAAGCCTCCCCCGTTACGAACAAAACAATCACAGACAAAGGCCTCCTCAGAAGCTACAATATATAAATTTGGGAACAGATTCATAAGGAGCTCATCTGCACACCACACATCCCTCCAAAATTTAATCCAGTCCCTAGAATAAACCTTAAACCTAATACCCTAAAAACAATAGTTCGTAAATCCTCATGGGTTGTCAAATAGGTACGACTATCACGTTCTCTATAGATACCATCCACTTTGATTCTTTTTTTTTTAATTATTATTTCCAAATTCAAGCGCTTTGCATTCTCTAGTTATAAGAGATCTACTAGCTTATCTTGATAGATCTCCACGATATACAGCTAAAAATAGAAAGGAATTTATTATTGTCACGCCTCAGAATCTTGAAGAGCTCAAAAATTGCTATAGCAGTGAATCCTGGACTGGCTTTAGATCCGTAAATTGTAATTGTCTTTCCAGAACCAGTTTGGCCATGTGCAAAATTTATATCCATCAACAGCTGACTCCACTATATACTTTGATTGAATCCTCAAAAACATCATCCTGAGAAGCATTACTGTAGAAAACACGGTCATGGAGGTGTTGCTTTAGCTTGTCATCCTTCCAAGGATGTTCAATGGCAAACTCATCAATACTTGCAAGAATATTCATTTTTTTGTATTCAATCTCCTTTTCACTAACTGGTTCAACCACTTGGGGGAATTTTGGTCATTTGACCAACATGTATAATAAGTAATCTGTGCTGTATTTTCATTTTGATGATTGAAACTCCTTTTGACTCCCTAGACATTTCTTTATATCGTCTGTCTTCTCTAACGTATACTTGTTTGGATTATAGTTGTTTTTTATGGAGACACCTGATCACCCTCACCTTTTTTCTACGAAAAGACTATTTGCTACTTCCCTCTTTTTTCCTTCCTTTTTGAGTTTTTTCATTTCAACCCAAACCGGGTTGGCATGTGCCGACACAAGCAATAAATTAAAAGGGTAATTTCTAATAGCATCAATGCAGTATTGCTAACATGTGACCAAATGAAACTATTGCGTCTTAGGATTATTACCTCTTTATATAGACCGTTGATCTCTCTTTCCAGAAGGTCCATTTATCTTCTCTATTGTTATTCATAAAGTCAAATTCCTTTGGGATGTTAGGTTCCTCAAATAGTTTCCATATGTTTTTGGGGCATAAGGTTTCATTCAATCAATGAATAGAAGAATAAAATCTTTATGATTCCTCAAATGCTTCCTCATCCTTTTTTGACATTCCTTTTGTCTTGCAAGTTTATTTACTTCCATGCAGGCATTTGCGTGAAGGGACAATTATGCGCCATTTTTATTTTTATTTTTTGAAATGGAGGGACAATTATGCTCAATTTCATACTCTTAATGCAATAATATTTAAAGTCTTCTTTAATTGATCACTTTTTGTTTAAACCTAGTTTTGTTTGGGCATTGGACTATTTTCTGGCTTTCTTATGACTTGTAGATTTTTCTGTTAAGGAAAAGTTCGTAAGAATTTATATAGTAGTCTCTATGGCAAGGGTCAAATGTTTGTTATGTCACTTTGCTGTCACAAAATTTGTATACTCACATTTGTTTATCTTATATTTTGGCCACATTACTCATACGATGTATTTGTTGAACTTTCTATGGTGATAATGTATTTAACAATTCACTGGTTTATTGTGTTTTACACAGTCCGGACCCGATGAAAGGAGCATTCCAGGTAACACCATTGCTGTGCAAGCAGACATGCCTTACAGTGGTCTCACGACATTCGGAACTGCTTTTTTATCAAAATTCCAATGCTCCCAGATGCCACATAAAGTGAGAGTATATCCTAGGTTCAATTTGAAAATTCAATATATTTACTTTCATATATTATGGAAACTCACTACTTTCTTCATGTCTGAAGTTGCTGGAGCACATCACATTTGTTGATACACCTGGAGTTCTTTCTGGGGAAAAACAACGAACACAACGTAGCTACGACTTTACTGGTGTTACATCGTGGTTTGCAGCAAAGTGTGACCTCATTCTTCTTTTATTTGATCCTCATAAGCTTGATATAAGCGATGAGTTCAGGCGTGTCATTGGATCTCTACGTGGTCATGATGACAAGATACGTGTGGTTCTGAATAAGTCGGACCAAGTTGACACACAACAAGTAGAAAATCTTCGCTATTTTATTTTCTCATGCGTTGTACACTTTATTTTGGCAATTCCTTTTGGTGGAAAAGTTTTAATTAGTTTGTCGTTTCACATTATACTGCAGCTGATGAGAGTTTATGGTGCATTGATGTGGTCACTTGGGAAAGTTCTGAATACTCCTGAAGTTATGCGTGTTTATATTGGGTAAGCTCTCTCTCTTCGTATGCGTATTTTCTTATTAATATAAATGTTAGGAATCTGCAAGTTTTGGCCTTTTTTTTAATCTCTGCTCTGATTCTTGGATACTCTTGGATCTAAGGGCAAACTCTTCTTATGAATTGATTTTCTAGGAAATCCTTACTTTTTTTACTGGAGAGTGTGGAATAGAAACGTTTGGTTGATTTGCAACATGCTGGAGTGACTGACTTCAAGTTGGAGATAAATTGATTGAAAACATGTACCCTTTTCTGTGATTTATATTTTTCCCGGGGAAAGAGTAAACTTGCCTATCTTATTGTTTATGATATTAGACATTGTTTGAACCATAGTTGATTCTCTTTAAGCCAACTCGGTTCCCTGCTATTTAATGTGCTGCAAGCTATTGAGTAAATTCAAATGTTTCATAAATTGTTGCTTCTTGAACGCCTCAAATGGGTGGTGGGGCCTGTATTTTTCACTTTAATTTTCCTCATTCCATATAAGCTTTTAGATGAAAATATCTTTTGGTTTAACTGAGTCTGAAATTTCAGGTTGTAATACTGATGCAGAGGTTGACATTCACTTCTCTGGCTTTTTGACAGTTCATTCAATGATAAACCTGTAAATGAGGCAGCTGTTGGTCCAATTGGAAAAGAATTGTTTGAAAGAGAACAAGAGGACCTCCTTTCTGATTTGAAAGATATTCCTAAGAAGGCTTGTGATCGCCGTGTATGTTGGTCACTTTTGTTATATTTATTTTTCTATATCTCCTTCTGTGCACAATCTAATTAACATTCGCCATATTTTACCCTCAATGGAGTTTTAATCTCTTGTTCAATTGCAGATCAATGAATTTGTGAAACGTGCTAGATCTGCTAAGATTCATGCCTACATAATAAGTCATCTTAGAAAAGAGATGCCTGCAATGATGGGCAAGGCAAAGACTCAACAACGACTCATTGATAATCTAGAGGATGAATTTGCAAAGGTATGCGATTCTTTCTGTTTCTTTGTGTGCCTGTGTATCATATCTCAATGAGGACTTCTGATGTTAGTACTATCTCTCAAACTATAGGGCCTTTCTATGTTAGTCTTTTTTTTTCCCAAAGATATCATGTTATTTGCCTGGATGCTAATTATAAATTTCATTTCAAGCTTTGAAGGATAGTAATGGAACTTTTTTTTTTGGAACTTATAGGAAGTTCTCTTTAGTTAATTGTTCGTAGTTTGCAAGTACTTGGTTAAGAATTTCTTATAGGGGTGTGATGATATCATTCTTTTCCTCAAACTGCTCTAAGCCAAGTTACCAAACCATAGATGGTACTGCTACAATATAATGGAAAGGTAAGCATAAACTCATGTGCCATGTGACCATGTCCAATATGGTTCTAGTCTTACGGAGCAACTTCTTTTCGACAGTGTACCATTAAATAAAACTTCTTTTCAACGGTGTAATGTTTAAGATGTTTTATCCTTATGAGGTTTATGGTGGGTAAGCGAAATCGAGTTAGATGTTGGGAGGATGAGTCATTGGACCAAAGTTTCTTGTGTAATGAGTTTCCGAGCCTCTGTAGGATTGCATGAGAGGAGATCAATGCCTTTACTAGTCTCCTTGGTTGTCTCGATAGTATTTTCATCTCCTTGTATTAACGATAGAAAGAATATGGACGCCATACACCATAGCAAGTTTACCATCTGATGCGGGGTCTAGACTCTTCCATCTTGTGTAATGAGTTTCCGAGCCTCTATAGGTTGGTGCGGGGTCTAGACTCTTCCATCTAGGGGTGCAACTTGAATCGGGTTGGGTCGGGTTGAGGCCAACCCTAACCCAAACTGAGATAGCATTCTCTCAACCCTAACCCAGTCCAACCCAAGTCTCGGGTTGAGGATGGTCAACCCTAACCCAACCCGCCTCCAAATCGGGTCGGGTTGGGTTCGGGTTCATCTAGGGGCCAAATAGAAAAATGAAATGAAAAACAGCATAATTTAGAAAATTATGAGAAAATTAGAGGACGGAGGTCGGGTTTGGGTCGGGTTGCCAAGGCCTCAACCCTAACCCAACCCAAAATTAAATCGGGTTGGCTTTTCCCAACGGTAACCCAACCCAACCCTAGAAAATGCCAACCCAACCCGAGCCAAAATTGGGTTGAACCCATCGGGTTCAGGTTGGCCCAACCCAAGTTGGACCCCCTACTTCCAGCAAGTGGTCCAATATTTGGTTGGCTGTTGTTCCTTCAAAATATCTGCACTTTGGGTTGACGGCATCTCACAAAAAAGATTAGTATTTGCATACTCCGGGCCGATTGGGGTTAAGTTTGTACTATATCCACCATGTCTGTTGGCGGATGCTTGTTGAGGGCGACTCATCCAATCTCTTAGCTCTGATCAATGGAAAAAATCTTTGCAGTCATGATGGTTCACTAGTTTTTCAACGAGATAAGGTAAGTAATGCTTGTTATATTTCATTACTTGGCTTTAGCGACACCCCCAGGAGCGCCAATGAGTTGGCTGATATGTTCGGCAAAGTGAGTGTGAACAGAGACAATCTGTATGTGGGCCAATCGTTGCCTCCCTGTTTAATAACTGTTGTTTTCTTTCAACAAAGATTTCTTCATTTGTTAAAAAATTCTAGGTTGGTGGTGGTTAACACAAGCAATGGATCAGGGATGGGGCTTGTATCTCAGTGGTTGAGGCTTTGTTCCCAACCTTGAGGTCGCAGTTTCGATCCCAGCTTACCTAGAAAAAGAAAGAAAGAAAGAAAACAGAAAACACACAAGCAATGGATCAGAGGTTTTTTCTTTTTTTTTTTCTAGGTTTGATTGAGCAACCACTACTTGGATTGCCAATCTAAAGAAAGAAAAATGAGCCACATACTAATATACTATGTGATTAATTTCCCATTTTTTGCTTTGGATCTATTTATCATCCTGTGTTGTCACTATTCTTTATATTCAAGTTATATTAGTGTATGCGATTCTCTGTAAATATCATGCATTGTTATGGATGGTTTGAGATTCCAAGTATTTCTGACAGTTAAATATCATGCGATTCTTCTCTTGTTGTTGAAACAGGTCCAGAGAGAGTTCCATCTAGCTGCTGGGGACTTTCCCGATGTTGATCACTTCAAAGAGATCTTGGCCGGATATAGCATCGATAAGTTTGAGAAGCTGAAGCCAAAGATGATACAAGCTGTTGATGATATGCTGGGATATGACATTCCAGAACTCCTCAGGAACTTCAAGAACCCATATGAATGATTGAAATAGAAAGAAAAGAGAACCAGATAAAGAGAAGCTTTGTACAACTTGCTTGTTTCCTTTTTTTTCCTTGTGGCTATTGTATAAAGATTCATTCATACTCAAATGCCTGGTGACGGCCAACGAAAGAAAGCTTGTACTCGAAAGGTGGCAATCATAAGTGAGTGAAAATGATGGCCGTGGTTGAAAGGTATATTTTCCCTTTAATATCAACCATTTAGGACAAATTATAGTTATTTCAGAGGATTTTTTTCTATATTTTGTATTCATAATGGCGGGAGCCTTGTGCACTGGGCTGCCCTTTTTTTTATTTTGTATTTGTCAGACAGCACCAGTATCAGTTAACCAGAAGTTTGACTATTCAGGCTTGATTTACTAATCATATAGAACAAAAATGGTTTCAGTGTTCAACTATCTTTCATTTTTATCTCATGATTTAAAGTGATGTTAATTTTCTTATTAAAATGTGCCTAATTGATTAATACTTAGTTGTTTAGCCATTCTCTACTCTTCCTTATATGACTAGTTTGTGTGTGATAGTGAGAATTGGGTTGTGTTGGGGGTAAAATTGGCACCTCCTGCTGATGAACAACACGTGGCATTCTGTATTATTAGAAACCAACTCTTATATGATAAGAAGAAAGTTTATTACATATCCTTTTCTACTCCTTAAAAATAGTAATGTATCTAAAAGGGAAACCGTCCCCAAGGAAGAATCCTTGAGTGAGGCGGCAACCTTCCCTATAGAACGGATCTCCATTAAAAGAAGCTTACTTGTTTAGGGAAATAGGATATCTATCGAAATAGATATAAACTTATCTCCCAGGGAAGTCGACCAATTAGGCAAGACTCCTAAAACAGTATGTTTCTTACTACGTTGTGGAGTCCTCTCTCTCTCTCTCTCTCTCTCTCTCTCTCTCTCTCTCTATATATATATATATATATATATATATATATATATATATATATATATATATATATATAAAGGGACCCTCGCACTCACAGCAGATTCATTCACACTTGTTGGTAACGCATCTAAGCTTCATCTCTTTCCTTTCACTTTCCTTGTGATACTGATTTTTGATTTGAGTGTCGAAGTGGCCGCCCGGAGCCTCAACTCTGGGCTCACTAGCACTTTTTTTGTGAGTGCAGTGCTCTTATAGGACCATCTCTACCATCGGTAGATCGTACGAGCGGATTTTGGCATCATCAAATTGACGCCATCCGTGGGACCATGATGAATTCGTGATCAAAAGCCTCGAATCTGCCATGGTTAATCCACAAGGTGAAGGAATGATGACTAGAAGCCAGACACAAGCTACCATCCCTGAGGAAGCTCCTACCAATGATGACACGACTCCAGTTACCATGACCATGTTCAATCAATTGGTAACACAAGTTGGGGATGTCTCTACGGCGCTCCAAGAAGTGTTGAAATGGTTATCACCTCCCTCACCGATGGTTCAAAATGTGAAATGCCCCCCATTAATCACATATGTGAGGGACCCTCCCTTAGCGGAGGAGCAAGATGGATCCCCCGAAGGAAGGAATCCTCGCAATAGAAGGCCGATAAATCAGTGATCGTCCGCTTCAATTACAAGCCCGGGACCGAATCATGGAGGCGGAGACATGATCAATAGACGAGCGCCAAAATTAACTTTTGGGCCCGCACCGGCTCAAAATAACAACGCCCCGCAAAGGGCGCACAACGTGGGAAATTAGGACCAAGGGCAGGGTAACTTGCAACCGAATCCATAGAAAGATGGAGTTAACACCCCAGACCCGAGTCTCTTTGCTGATCTTCAACGTCAGATCAAGGAGATGCAACGATACATCAAAAAAGCTTATGAGCCGGATCTCTTGGCCGAATGGGAGAATGAAATACAATCGCCATTCGTTGAGGCAATATCACATGCCCAACTCATCCCGAATTTCGACCTTCCCCGACTAGAGCTCTACGACAGGACATCGGACCCGTTAGAATATCTACAAGCATATCGAAGAGCAATGGAATTCAAAGGTGCCAGCAATGCAGTCATGTGCCGAGCTTTCTCCTCTTACCTGAAGAGAGGGGCAAATAGCTGGTATGACAATCTTAAACCGAACTCCATATCATCGTTTAGAGAATTTGGTCGAGAGTTCGCTACATATTTCGCAAACAGTCGGCCGCAAAGGAAGCCCGTCGATGCACTCCTAGCTCTCTGACAAGGTAAAGATGAAACTTTGTGATCCTTTATAGGACGGTTTACAACTGAGTTATCTCAAACTAAAGATCCTAATCACGAGATGGTAAGGGCAGCTTTAAAGTCTGCCATCCGTGATAGAGACTTTAAGGTAGCCCTCAATATCGATCCTCCCAGAGATCTCCAAGAGCTAATGGCGGTAGCTCTCCAAGAGCTAATGGCGGTAGTTGATAAATATGTCAACAACGAGGAATCCTTCGCCATGGAAAAAGAAATGGAACTCGCCAGGGCCCCAGAAAAGCAAAAGGAGGGGAAAAAGCCCAGATCCGAGTCGCCGCCTACCGACAAAGGGTCGCTCAGTATTACAATCACAAGATGAAAGAAAGAGCACTAAGAGAGGGGGATCTTGTACTCTGTCGGGCAGAGGTCTCAGACCCAAAGAACTCCGGAAAACTCGCTCCCTCATGGAAAGGCCCCTATCAAGTCAAAAGGATCCTACGCCCCGGAGCCTATCAACTGGAAAATATAGACGGGACACCAATTCCCAGAACGTGGCACATGCAGAATCTAAGAAAATTCTATCAGTAAGTTTAGTTTGTTTTCTTTCCGAAATTATTTCGTTGTTTTGTTTTTCTTTTCCAATGCAAGAATAAAGCTCTCCAGATAAATGTAATAAGGAATTTAGCCAATGAAATAAAAAGTGGATTTGTTTCAATAATGTTCCTATTATACCTTATTGTGTTTTGAAAACATCCAACAATAATTAACTTTGTAAAGTTAATGCCCACCGACCAAGTATCTAAACTGGTCGAGTAGGGTGAGGCACTTGTCCGACCCCAAGACAGGAGGACTTGATGCCCTGATCCTCGGATCAACCAGATGATTTTTTTTTTTTGAGTGCAACTAAGATTGATCACCCCGGCTACCACCACTAACATCTCTGGACGATAAGGCCTCTCCTTGTAAGGAAGGGGGGGTTAGTCAACTTCGAATCGATCAATCGAAGGACGGTGACCGACGTGCAAAGCACGGGAATACCCATAAATTGTAGCCTTAATAAAGGCCCAATAGAGCGTATACCCTAACAAATACAAGGGAAATGGAACACGACTAAACGTCCGTCCTATTCCCCAAATGAATTCCCCTTTCTTATTTATAAATAAGGATGAGAGAAAGGAATAATCATCAGCCAAACCCAAAGAGGTCCGCCTCTCCAAAAGAGGAACGGAAACCCGGATATCATATTAACATAAATAAAAAGGTATTCATAAACACCTATCTGGTGCCCATAGAGGCGAAAGCTCCAAAAAAATTGTGGCCCCACGTAAACAAAATAATACAAATTACCAAAAAATATTGTTCTGTGCATCTCTGTGCACCCAAAAGAAGAACCACAAGAAAAAAGTTTTAAATACCCAGGAGAAAAAGGACCTAAGGATCGAGGTCAGTAATGAGTGGGGAGTCGGTGATGACTTTGTCAGTCTTGGGAGCGGAAAAGCGGTCCACGGGGAAGCTTGGCGTAATCTCCAAGACCTGCCTCTTAGATTCGGCAAACCCCTTCACCTCAAAGTCAAGGGCGTGGAAGGCCAACTTAAAGCCGTACTCCTTGCTTTCTTTGAACTTTGCGATCGCTCGTGCCTCCACCTCCGACCGATCCTCGACCGACTTATGGAGAGTCTCTCTCGACTCGTCGAGCTTTTTCTCGGCATCCTCTAAATCCTTCTGTAAAGCGGCTATGACGTCCCCATCAGCTTTTCCTCTCATCTCCAAGGACTTGTTCTTCCCCTCTAACGTATCAATTACGTCCTTGAGCTTTAAGTTACCAGCAAGATTATCTATGATGCGGTTGGAAGCCATGGCGCTAAGGTCGTTGACCTAACAAGGAAAGGAAGAATGTGAGCCCATATGATTACAAAAGAGAAGAGGGGATCCGATAGATGTTTACCTTCTTCTGCTCATGAAGCAAAGAGCGACTTAAGGCACCGGAACTTAGTTTCCTTAGTTCTTCCCTATCTCTCGACAGTATGCTTGTCAAGCACATCTCCACGCCGACCCTCTGATTGAAGGACAGAATCTTTGTCTCCAACCCTCCAAGAGGGACTAAAAAGTTCACCTTGAACCCGCGCATCTTCCTCTGCTATATCAACGTGGTGGAAAAGAAGTTGCGCCCTCCGACATCCGTCAATGGAAAAGACAGGAGAGGGAGTACTGGATGCACCCTCGATCGGTGAAATAATTGGAGTCTCTTTAGCCCTTTTTCCCGTGCTAGGTTGATCATCTCCGACTAAGTCCTTTGATTTTTTCGGAAGGACCTTTGAAGAACGAACGTCAGCAGAAGTGTCCACTCCAAACTTCGCCTTCCGAGCCTTCTCCAAGGCTGCAGCAGATATGATGAGGGTCGGCTTGGTCGGAACTTGAGCTTTTTTAGGAGTCATTCTGCGCAAGGAAGGTGAAATTAAGTCTTCTATCACTACGAGTGCAATTAAACATAAAAGATTACACCGAAAGAGAGATTACCACTTGATATGGCTCCGATCTCTTCAGCAATTTCTTACCGAAAGATGTCTTCTTGAATAAACCATATTCTATAAGCTTTTCCTTGGTTCTGAACTCCCGAGTGTCAATTTTGAAAACTGCTGAAACAGACTTAAAAATTCGATCCCCCATCTCCCCCAAGGTCGGAATAACATCCATCCTACCAGCGGATGGTTTTCTCCAGTCGAAAGGAAACTTCCATCCAGCGGAGGAAGGGGGTTTCACGAAGAAAAAGTCATTCTTCCATCTTTTAATCGAAGAAGGGGTCTTATCTCCAACCATTATACCCCTACGATGAGTAAGGTTCAGCCAAACTCCATCGTCCACCACTTGAAGCAACGAAGAAAGATGTCAACAGACACCTCCGCATTTAAAATCTTACTTTTGGCCAGGTAGGCCAATATGTTCCTCCAACTATTCGGAAACAACTGGGAAGGAGCCACACCATAAAGTTCGAGTAAAAGGGGAACGAGTCCCATCATCGGAAACCTTAATCCCCCCTTTGAAAGCTTCAACATAAAAGGTCGTTTCTCCTTCAACAGAGCTTGAGCAAGCTCATTCATCGGAGGAGGGCACACGAATGATATAGTCTGTGGGAATCTTATACTCACGGTGAAACTCGGAAATGTCTCGGGCGGACAAGGTACCAATTTGAGAAGTAACTGCCTCCGATCTAATAGGCTCTCCTACCTCGCCCATGGCCTCGAATAACTCAGCCGACTCTCGAGTCAAAAGAACATTATGTTCTTCTAACGACTCTCTCACTATTAGGTTGGGAGGAACAGTGTCACGACGGGAAGCACTGGCAGTGGCCTCCGAGTCCGCTTTGGCCTTTTTAGATTTCCTGGGTGGTCTTTCCTTTTTAGTTGGACGCCTTTTCCAAAGATTGTTAACAATCGGTGGAGATTCACAGGCACTTGCCTCATCTCTAACCTCTTCGGTTGAAGGCATTTTGGGGGGAGATTCCAAGTTTGCCATGTGAGCCCCACTTTTAGAAGGATTATGGGAATCACTAGCCCCAGACATCTTTTGCCAAAAATTAACATAAAAGATGAAAGTAAGATAGAAACTCACCAGATTCTGATGAATGGGTAAAACACCAAGTAATTCCCTTCAGAGTAAGAAAAGTATGCGACTGTCACCTTGCACCGTCCGTCCTTGAGTAAAATCACCAGAGGAAATACTCGAAGTAAAAGGTGAAAAGGAAGATATAAGTAAAAATACTTTATATGAGTTAAAAACCCTTGGGCGGGAAAAATGAGAACTACCATTGGGGGAACGACACGTGTCACCACCTCAACGGGTGACGCATCGAATTCACATCATTGCACCGAAAAAAGATGACGGCTACCATTATGTGTAGAGCGTCATTTTCCAATGACACCTGTCAAGTATTAACGGAGGTTACGTATCGACGAAAAAACTCAAAGAATTCATGGTTCGGTACCGACCCATCCTACCCACTATGAATATCGAAAAATTTGTGTCTCTCGGACCCTCAAACAAACGGTCGGTCTTGCTGATGCTGGGGCTCGAATAATTTACATGGAGCATAACGAGAATAGTAACACATATGAGCAAGAGATGAATCTCATTGGATTGTCCAAATGTATACATTGGGGGACTTCTAGGCCGAATTACATGAAAAGAAAATATATATAGATAAATATTGAAAAACCCAAAGAAGTTACTGTAAGTCTTCAAAGCTCCTAGTAGACAAAATGGGTTCCCCCCGGATCCTTAGGGAAGAGTAGCAGAGAAGGGCTTCTCGCCTCCTTGATAACAAGATCCGGGCCAGAGGACTCCGAGTGAAGTACATCACTCGGCAACCTCTGCTTTGAGGGGAATCTCCCTTTGAGAAGGCCCGACACCCGCCAATGAGTCTTGCAGCTGGACCTTCAGTGCTGCATTCTCCTCCTCAAGACGGGCGACCTTCATCTGGATGTCACAAGTTTTCTCACCCAACTGAAGGAACTCTCTGGCGAACTCCAAGCCCCAAGTTCTGGCATGCCTCACCTACTGTCAATAGTTGCGGGCAAAGGCTCGAAGCCTGTCCCGGCAGTACATGTCACAGGTGTCCGGGGAGGAGTGGTGGACCTTGGGCGGGGCACTTGGGGATTTCTTGCTGGCCGCCCGAGGTGGGAGAGGTTTTGCCGCGGGAACTTCTTCCTTGATAACCTCCTTCCCCATGGAAGCCCTTCAAGCTCTCTTCGCCACCGGTTCCACAGAGAGCACTTGTGGAGGCCCCATGTCAGGCAATGCATCCACATCTACAATCTAGGCGTTGAAAAGCCCAGGGATGGAGAGATCAAGATCTTGCGCCATTAGAAGTCAAAGAAAAAGAAGAAGTTAAAGGAATGGCTTTGAAGCCAGAAGCGATGTGAATAAAATAGAAGAAGAAAATCACTTACGAAGAGAATATGAAACGGAAAACGGAAAAGCAATTGATGACAGTTGGGGTTTTTGCCACCTTTTGGACACGTGTTAGAACCCTATCATCAAGGAAAAGTACGCCTCATTATGAGAAAGTTCCTTTCCCATCACGCCATCATTTCTATTACCGCCGTTTCGTTTCCCGCGACTGATTTAGTAGATTCCCATAATACCTGGCAATCTGAGATCTTTAATGATCGTCAGAAATATGTTATTTAATCATAATTGCCATATATATCGATATTGAGTAATCATTTGGGAGCAGGAGCCACCTTGGATAAAGAGCCACAAATGGATAAGACCTGTTAGGCCCAAAATCGGTTAACAGATATGACAGTGACGTAAGAGCCGAGCTGGAGGGCCCGAGGGAGTTCGTCCTCCTTTTCCTGAACGGCCACAAGCTGCCTCTCTCGGGCTCTCTCTCTCTGAGCGGTGAGGGCCTCTGTGGCTTTCTCCTTTTGTGCGGACAGTTGTGCGGCGAAGTCTTCTTTAAGCTTCTTGTTCTCCTCGGCCGATTTTTCAATGATTTTCTGAAGCTCCTTCGCCTCCTTGATCAACTTCCCATTCTCCGCCTCCGACTTCGTGATTACTTCAGAGAACTTCTTACTCTTCCCCCGAGGATCATTGAAGTACACTCCAATCTACAAGATACAAATGAGCAAGTGTTAATACAGGTAAATGAAGTAAAAGACGGACAGAGTAGGTGAGCCTGAACCTATGGCTGGTCGACACCTGCCTTGGAGCATTAACTCCCCACCTACCCCAAATTTTCCCTATAAAAGGGCTTCCAAAGCTCATAAATCAGGGTATTGAATTCTCACCCACCACTCTTAAAACTCCCTCTTCACTCAGGCTCATACTGACTTGAGTGTCGAAGGGCCTGTCCGGAGTATACTCTGGGTCGGTCATTCTGACCTCGTTTGCTTCTGTGCACAACACAGTTCGTCCGGACCCTATTTCCTTCACTTCGGCTCCTCGGGCCCTCCAGCTCGGCTCTTATGTCACTGTCATATCTGTTAACCGATTTCGGGCCTAACAGATTGGCGCCATCCGTGGGACCCCAGAACTAAAAGCTGTTCCCAGATACCTCACACACAAAAATGACAGTGCGAGGGTGCCAACCGCGCGGACTACCCGAGCCGTCCTTCCTCGCTGGACTCGGAGTGAGCGAGTCGCCTCGCTAGTGGTGGCAGCTTCTGCTACGGCCGAACAGAGCCAACCTCGTTCGGAACACCTGAACCCCATGCCCACTCCAGAGCAAGTCAAAGCTCTCTTTCAGCAAATGACAACTCTCGTTGGTCAGTACCAGCAGCTACTCTAGGCGCCTCCTCAACCTCCTCCGGAAGCTCCACGACCTGTCCAAGAAAGGCCAGAAATCCACAGGGGAGAGTCGTCGCGCCATGGTGAGGATCGGACTCACCATTCCCCAGGACAAGTCCGTCACCCCACAGCCAGGCATGCACAGATAGAGCCGCACCGCCGCCGGAGGTCGAGGTCTCGCTCCGCGCAAAGGCGCCGAGCTCATGAAGAGCGCGCACCACAAGCAAAATCTCGGTCCCGTCGTAGGAGTCCGGAGAGCCACTCCGGCTCCGCGGCGAGCCAATCTGTGGAAAGAAGCAGGTCACCAGACCGTAGAGCTGACCCGATGCTGCGGAGAATAGAAGAGATGGACCACAGAATTGAAGAGCTGGCTAAGGATCAAAGCCGGCCTGTGTCTAGGGCGTTCTCAAGCAGAACACCGTTCACCGACGACGTGATGGGTGCCCCAGCACCCAGGAGATTTAAAATGCCAATTATCCCGCAGTACGATGGGACCACCGACCCCGTGGACCACTTGGAGACGTTTCAGACAATGATGCTCCTTCACGGTGCGTCAGACGGTTTCCTCTGCAGAGCATTCCCGACGACCCTGACAGGTGCGGCAAGGGACTGGTACTCAAGGATCAGACCGAACTCCATCAGCAACTTCGACGACTTCGGGGAAGACCTGGTCCGCCACTTCATGAGCAGCCGCAGGCCAAGGAAAACAACTGCATCCCTGATGACCTTGCGGCAGGAGGATAACGAACCTCTCAAAGCCTTCGTCAGCCGCTTCAACAGGGAGGCACTCCAAGTGCCAAATCTAGACCCCTCGGCCACTACGAACGCGCTTCTCGCAGGTGCTAGATCAAACGATTTCCGCAGAGCAGTGGCCCGCCGGAATCCTCACTCCCTAGCAGACCTAATGGCCGGGGCAGAGGAATACATATCAGTGGAAGAGACACTGGCTGCTCTGGACTCGATTCGGAGGAGAACCTCTGATGACAAGAACCAAGACAGGTACCCCGCTAAGCAGTGCAGGGATGATAAGGTTGGCAGGAGAGACAAGTCCCCCCAGAAAAGGGAGGAAAACTTCACCCCTCTCAACACCTCCCGAAGACATATACTGGCTGCCATCAGCGGAGAAGAGTTCATAAAGTGGCCAACCCCAATGATCTCCAAGGGAAACAGGAGAGACAAGTCGAAGTACTGTCGGTTCCACAGGGACCACGGCCATGATACAGACGACTGCTGGCAGCTGAAGGAAGAGATCGAGCAGTTGATCAGCAGGGGCTACTTGAAAAAATATGTCCGAAATGACACCCGCAGAAGTGACCTCAAGGAGAAAGGTCCCCAGGGCCGAAGACCTCGGCGGTCTCAACCGCCCCCAGCCCGAAAACAATCTCCTCCGCCGCCTAGTCCACCACCAGAGGCACACCGCTCCCAACCAAGGGGAGTCATTGGCACAATCATGGGTGGTCCGGCAGCTGGAGGCACCTCCTTCGCTGCTCGGAAAGCGTACGCACGCCGAGTCAATGTCGTGCACGCATGCAGCAAGAAGATGAAGACCGAGAATGAGATCTCCTTCTCGAATGCGGACCTCGACGGCCTGATACTACCACATGACGACGCCCTAGTCCTAACAATGCTCGTCGCAAACTGGGAGCTGAAGAAAGTCTCGGTAGACAATGGGAGCTCCGCCGACATCTTATATTATCACGCCTTCGAAAGGATGATGATAGGTGACGACCGCTTAAGGCCGGCGAACTCAGATCTCTTTGGCTTCTCAGGAGAGGTAGTCAAGGTTGAGGGACAAATCGAGCTTCCTGTCCTCGTCGGAGAGCCACCCTGCCAAGCCTTCGTCATGGTCAACTTCCTAGTAGCGGTCTATAACGCTATTTTAGGACGGCCTGGCCAGAACCTGATCCGCACCGTCGCTTCTGCTTATCACCAGAAGATGAAGTTTATTACGCCAAACGGCATTGGGGAAGTGAGGGGAGACCAGCCGCAATCTAGGGAGTGTTATGCAATGGCACTCAAGGGCAAAAACGCGACGGAGTCATTGCCAATCGAGCTACTCAACCTGAGGGACGAAGCTCAGGGAGCTCAGTCAACCGAGGACCTCGTCTCCATCCCCTTGTGCAAAAATGATGATGAGAAGGTGGTTCAGATCGGCTCCTCTCTAGACGACGACACCCGGCGCAGCCTCACCCAATTTCTTCAGGACAATGCAGATGTCTTTGCATGGACCCCCGCGGACATGCCCGGTATTAACCCGGAGGTCAGTACGCACAGACTAGGTGTCGACCCAACCTGCAGGCCGGTAAAACAGAAAAGAAGACACTTCGCCCTGGAAAGGCGGCATGCGATCAAAGAAGAGGTGGAGAGGCTCCTAAAAGCTGACTTCATTCGAGAAATCCAATATCCGGACTGGTTGGCAAACGTAGTCCTGGTGAAAAAGGCAAATGGGAAATGGAGAACCTGCGTCGACTTCACCAATCTGAATAAAGCCTGCCCCAAGGACAGCTACCCGCTCCCAAAGATCGATCAGCTCATCGACGCCACCGCGGGTCACGAGTTATTGAGCTTCATGGACGCCTTTTCCGGATATAATCAGATCAGAATGTATGAGTCCGATATACCGAGGACCTCCTTTGTAACAGACCAGGGGACCTACTGCTACCGTGTTATGCCCTTCGGCCTGAAAAACGCCGAGGCCACATACCAGAGGCTTGTAAACAAGCTCTTCCGGAGTCAGATCGACCGCAACATGGAAGTGTATGTCGACGACATGCTGGTCAAAAGCCGGAGTACGCAAGATCATGTCTCCGACCTGGAAGAAACATTCCAAGTCCTGAGAGAGCACGGGATGAAGCTCAATCCCACCAAGTGCACCTTCGGCGTCAGCTCGAAAAAATTCCTAGGGTTTATGGTTAGCCAAAGGGGCATAGAAGCCAATCCAGAAAAAATCAAGGCCGTGGTGGAGCTCACTCCGCCCAAAACCATCAGAGAAGTGCAGCGATTGACAGGGATGATAGCCGTGCTGGGGCGCTTCGTTTCGAAATCTGCAGAGAGGTGTCTCCCTTTCTTCAACGCAGTCAAAGGGCTCAAGACCGCGCCCTGGACGCCACGTACGCCCTGCAAGAGACACACTGAGGTTTTTGCGGAGAGCATCTAGGGGGCAAGGCTCTGGCGATCAAATTCCTGCTGAGAGGTCTGTACTGGCCGACATTGAGACAAGACGCACTGGCCCTGGTCAAGAGGTGTGAGAAATGCCAAAAGTTCTCCCCCACCATTCATCAGCCCGCTATATCTATGGCTCCGATCATTAGCCCGCTACCCTTTGCGATTTGGGGGATGGATATCTTGGGCCCCTTTCCACCAACCTCCGGAAGGCGCACCTTCGTAGTGGTGGCCATTGATTATTTTACGAAATGGGTGGAGGCTGAACCTCTAGCCCAGATCACCGAGCAAAATGTGCAGAACTTCTTTTGGAAATCAGTGGTCTGCAGATTCGGGATTCCTCGCGCCTTGATAACAGATAACGGCAAACAGTTCGACTGCCGAAACTTTCGGAAGTTTTGCTCCGACCTGAAAATTGAGCAGAGGTTCACCTCAGTAGCACACCCACAGACCATCGGGCAGACAGAAGTCATAAACCGAATCCTACTTCAAGGGATAAAGAAAAGACTGGACGAAAAAGCTGGCCGATGGGCCGATGAGCTCTATCATGTCCTATGGGCGTATCGCACCACCCCGCGCGCGACAACGGGTGAATCACCATTCAACCTGTCCTTTGGGACAGAGGCGGTAATACCTGTCGATGTAGGCACCCCGTCCGCTAGAATCACCAACTTCAACGAACAGCTCAACGGTGACGGGCTCCGCGCGAATCTTGACGTATTGGAGGAGGCCAGAGAAGAATCCTGAATAAGAGTCGCCGCCTACAAGCAGAAAGTATCTCACTATCATGACTCCAAGATGCGTCCCAGAGAGTTTCGAGTTGGGGACCTGGTCTTAAGGAAAGCTGCTATGAAGGTCGGGAAACTTTCCCCAACCTGGGAGGGGCCCTACCGAGTAAAAGAGGTGATTCGTCCGGGAAGTTATAGACTGGAAACACTTGAGGAACAGCTACTACCCCATGCCTGGAACTCAAAGAACCTTCGCAAATACCATCAGTAGCGAGCTAACCGGCACAAAAATGACTTTGTAAATATACTGAATGTAAATGAATGAAGCCCGTTCACAAATCTCTTTATACTCATCAAATTGGAAACCCAGTTCACTAAAACTAGGGTACTCGACGCTTGGTTCGCCACGGCTCGTCTCCGCAAAGACCGAGAGCCCACTCCTGGTCCGGAACCAGCCCGGATGCAAAAAACTAAAAGCTCCTCGGAAACCCAGTTCACTAAAACTAGGGTACTCGACACTTGGTTCGCCACGGCTCGTCTCCGCAAAGACCGGGAGCCCACTCCTGGTCCGGAACCAGCCCGGATGCAAAAAACCAAAAGCTCCTCGGAAACCCAGTTCACTAAAACTAGGGTACTCGACGCTTGGTTCGCCACGGCTCGTCTCCGTAAAGACCGGGAGCCCACTCCTGGTCCGGAACCAACCCAGATGCAAAAAACCAAAAGCTCCTCGGAAACCCAGTTCACTAAAACTAGGGTACTCGACGCTTGGTTCGCCACGGCTCGTCTCCGCAAAGACCGGGAGCCCACTCCTGGTCCGGAACCAGCTCGGATGCAAAAAACCAAAAGCTCCTCGGAAACCCAGTTCACTAAAACTAGGGTACTCGACGCTTGGTTTGCCACGGCTCGTCTCCGCAAAGACCGGGAGCCCACTCCTAGTCCGGAACCAGCCCGGATGCAAAAAACCAAAAGCTCCTCGGAAACCCAGTTCACTAAAACTAGGGTACTCGACGCTTGGTTCGCCACGGCTCGTCTCCGCAAAGACCGGGAGCCCACTCCTGGTCCGGAACCAGCCCGGATGCAAAAAACCAAAAGCTCCTCGGAAACCCAGTTCACTAAAACTAGGGTACTCTACGCTTGGTTCGCCACGGCTCGTCTCCGCAAAGACCGGGAGCCCACTCCTGGTCCGGAATCAGCCCGGATGCAAAAAACCAAAAGCTCCTCAGAAACCCAGTTCACTAAAACTAGGGTACTCGACGCTTGGTTCACCACGGCTCGTCTCCGCAAAGACCGGGAGCCCACTCTTGGTCCGGAACCAGCCCGGATGCAAAAACTCAAGCTTCTGAGAAACCAAGCACATTAGCATCGACCTGAGCCCATGCCGCCTGCCTAAAACAATAGCTACACAGTATGCGAAGAAATAGTATAAACTAGAGATGGGCAAGCGGAGAAGAGGTAGACAATAAAAAAGTTTGCTTTCTATTCATATGTTAGGGCCTCAGAAGACCATTACAAAAAAAACGCCTCAACGGGCTATTACAAAAAGTTGGGCCTCAGAGGACCATTACAAAAAGAAATCCAGAAATCACCAAAAAGCGGAGAAGGAGAGCTCAAGATGCCTCGTTGCCGCCGTCCGGCGAGGGATCTGCCCCTGGGGCCAAGAGTGCGTCCGCTGTGGCCGGCTCATCACCAGTAATTGTCGGTGGGTCAGGAAGAACCATCTTGGACAAATCAACGCCCGGGTCGGAGTCCTTGATCTGCCCAAGGCAGTCAAAAAACCCTATTTTATAAGCCTCACTGGATAGCAGAAGGAGTTCGTCCTCCTTTTCCTGAACGGCCACAAGCTGCCTCTCTCGGGCTCTCTCTCTCTGAGCGGTGAGGGCCTCTGTGGCTTTCTCCTTTTGTGCGGACAGTTGTGCGGCAAAGTCTTGTTTAAGCTTCTTGTTCTCCTCGGCCGACTTTTCAATGATTTTCTGAAGCTCTTTCGCCTCCTTGATCAACTTCTCATTCTCCGCCTCCGACTTCGTGATTGCTTCAGAGACTTCTTACTCTTCCCCCGAAGATCATTGAAGTACACTCCAATCTACAAGATACAAATGAGCAAGTGTTAATACAGGTAAATGAAGTAAAAGACGGACAGAGTAGATGAGCCTGAACCTATGGCTGGTCGACACCTGCCTTGGAGCATTAACTCCCCACCTACCCCAAATTTTCCCTATAAAAGGGCTTCCAAAGCTCATAAATCAGGGTATTGAATTCTCACCCACCACTCTTAAAACTCCCTCTTCACTCCGACTCATACTGACTTGAGTGTCGAAGGGCCTGTCCGGAGTATACTCCGGGTCGGTCATTCTGACATCGTTTGCTTCTGTGCAGAACACAGTTCGTCCGGACCCTATTTCCTTCACTTCGGCTCCTCGGGCCCTCCAGCTCGGCTCTTACGTCACTGTCATATCTGTTAACCGATTTCGGGCCTAACAAGACCCAACAAGTACATCCAAGCCATGAAAGGTTGGTACCAATGAACCTCAAGCTACTTCCTTGACTCGGATTTGACTAAAGGAAGTGGGGGCAATATGTTGGGGGTAAAATCGGCACCTCCCACTGATGAACGACAGGTGGCATTCTGTATTATTAGAACCCGACTCTTATATGATAAGAAGAAAGTTTATTACATATCATTTTCTATTCCTTAAAAATAGTAACGTATCTAAAAGGGAAACCGTCCCCAAGGAAGAATCCTTCAGTGAGGAGGCAACCTTCCCTACAGAACGGATCTCCGTTAAATGAAACTTACTTGTTCAGGGAAATAGGATATCTATCGAAATAGATATAAACTTATCTCCCGGGGAAGTCGACCAATTAGGCAAGACTCCTAAAACAGTATGTTTTTTACTACATTGTGGACTGCTCTCTCTATAAAAAGGGACCCTCACACTCACAACAGATTCATTCACACTTGTTGGTAACGCATCTAAGCTTCCATCTCTTTCCTTTCACTTTCCCTGTGATACCGATTTCCGACTTGAGTGTCGAAGTGGCCGCCCGGAGCCACAACTCTGGGCCCGCTAACACTTTTTCTGTGAGTGCAGTGCTCTTACAGGACCATCTCTACCACAGCTAGATCGTACGAGCGGATTTCGGCATCATCAGGTTGTATGCCTCTTCGAATTAGGGCCTCTTTACAGATAAGAAGTGGGGAGTGGGGCCTCTTTGCCCTACTACTTTCGTCGGATAGTAACCCTTGCAAAAGACCTAATTACCAACTGTGAAAAACCTTAGCATGACAAAAGCCCAGATTTCAGTCGGGTTATAAATTATAATGCAACTCAAGCACAACAGGAATCCCAACACCTTGGATACATGGATTTTATAATCAACGATTGTAAAATCCTACATTTTAAAGCTAAAACCCAGATTTAAAATGCTAAAGCTTGGATTTTAAATGCCGTGCTACCACTCAATCATGTAAAATCCAGGTTTTGGCTCATAAAATCTAGGTCTTAGCTTGTAAAATCCATCTAGGTTTTGGCTTATAAAATCTAGGTCTTAGCTAGCTTGTAAAATCCAGAATTTTACATTCCTGGATTATAAAATTCGAGAGAGAGAGAGAGAGAGTAATTCATTTTTAGAAGCATATTATTAGAGGAATGATAGATACAAGGGGCCCTCGCATAAGTACAACCCAAATTATAATAACTAATCTAAACTCTTACTATTGAGAGAGAGAGAGAGGATCATGGGGAGAATAATTCCTTTTAAAAGCGTATTATTATAACTAAATCCAAAATGTAATCTAGTGTGGATATGCCGTATTTCATTTGGAATTATCGTCATTTTCTTGAAGAAAATGGTCACATACGATGATGTTGAGGATTTCACATTCAAGCCTCATATTAACGGTATTGACCCCCTATTCATGTTCCACGTGTACTGCGGAGATGAGATAGGCTACGACAGCATTTTCTAAGGCACAAATATTGACCCCACCTTAAACCTACCAAAAAGTCTTCTGAACAATACCATGAGAGACTCTTAGAATGAGACGACCATGAGAAGCTGATCTGAACCCTTTGTACACAATAACCACCTCATCTCTACACATTCTTAACTATTCAATTAGTGAAATTGCTAAATAAATGGTTCCAGTCATGCTGTCATGAAGCCTGAACTGGGCCCACACAGGACACTTGCGATCTAAACCCTTTATCGTGGGCCCTACCACAGATGACTTCATCGAAGAATCACATTTGCAAATGATCCAAATTGTCAGATTAATGGTCTGCAAATTGTCGGTAAGAAGAAAATGAACGATGATCTGCATTCAATTTGCACGATCCAATGGTTAGAAATGTACTAATAGAGCAATCCTCACAGTTGTCTCTATACTTTGGCCACACTAAATATGCGGATCACATCGGGGAAGTGATATATTCCCCTTCTTTCTTCCCTGGGCCAGCCCCATCTCCTGTATCCATGACTATGATTTTAAATTTCGATTGAAATCCGAAAAATTTCTGGCCGAAACTGAAATTGGATATACCCAAAACGGTATAAAATTTTGACTGAAATTTTGATCTTTTCCCCGAAATTTAGGGAATTTCACCCAAAAAATAGTTTTTTTCCGTTATTTAACACTTTCCCAAAATTTCAGCCAAAATTACCAAAATTTTGGTAATTTATTTCAAAATTTTCTATGAAATAAAATATTATAGGGAATTGCTAACGTCCATCGCAAAAGGCATTTCGCGGCTGGTCTGTCGCATGTCACACCACGCACCTCATGAATGGAGACAAAAGATGTTGTCTTCATTCACGAGGTGATAGGTCTTACATGCAACAGACCAGCTGCGAAATGCCTTTTGCGATGAACCCTAGTAAATCCCAATATTATATTAGGGCCCGTTTGGATACCTCATGCATTTGTATTTTGATTTGGATTTGAGTTTTTGGATACAAACTACATCAATCTTCTTCATGATCATGTTTTAAGAGAGAGAGAGGGAGAGGGGGGGGGAGGGATGTCTCGTTGCTGCTAGAGCAACAACGTTGAGGAGCAGCGACGGTGAAGGATGTTGCCACATATTGATTTCCAAATAATGTCTCATAGAACATATTTCAAAATCGAAATTTTTTGCACTGTCGTTGCTGATTTGGAAATCTAAAGGATTTGATCCAGTTCAAAATATGAACTAAATCCAAATCTTAATCTTGTGGGTATCCAAACGTGGCCTTATTTCATTTCGTGGATTTCGCCCAAAATTTCTGTTACGATGAGGACCGAAACGCTTTCTGAAACCGAAATTTAAAACCATGTTCATGACCACCCTTTTAAGTCTTACCCTACAAAGGGATGACCCAAGGAAGAAAAATGGGCTAACAAATTATTTCCCATCACATTGTTTTGATGAGTGGGCCCGGGTAAAGCTCCTCATTCGGTTCTGATGTTAAGAGCAACTCTCAATACCATTCCCCATTACCAACAAAATCCGTTCAGCCGTTGGTTATGAATTAATTAGTCCATCATCCACGGCGTACGTTAGACATAACCCCTTCATTTCCTTCGGAATTGGGAGTATTTAGTTTTCTCAGCATTCAGGTCATAAATTCATATGTTTTTGTCTCAAAGAGAGAGGGAGAAAAAAAGAGGAGAGAAGATGAAGAGATTCCAAGGAAAAGTGGCAATAGTGACAGCCTCAACACAGGGAATTGGTTTTGGCATAGCCCAAAGGCTTGGCTTAGAAGGAGCCTCTGTTGTGATCTCTTCTCGTAAACAGGTTCCTCTTTTTTTTTATCTTTTATCTCTCTCTTTTTTTAATCAAAGTGAGAGAGCTATGATGTTCTAATAATATTGGGTTCGGTTTTTTTGTTGCAGAAAAACGTTGATGAGGCAGTTGAAAAGCTCAGAACTCAAGGGATTGAGGTTATTGGGGTCGTTTGTCATGTTTCAAATCCCCAACAGAGAAAGAATCTTATTGACAAAACCGTTCAGGTGAGAATCCTTTCTAATTTGATTCTGATTTAGGAATAGAAAAAAGTGATTTTGTTTTTCTTTTATTCTTGGTATGATCCCAAGCATGGGTTGTCAGTTGATGATGATGAATGTGATTTTATTTAGCAAATTTTTTATGTGTTTTGTGGGTTTTTTTTTTATCATTCCAAACATGAAGTTCTAGCCTATGACGATGGAAGATAATTTATAGTTCAAATTTTCACTTGGGTTATAATCAAGGATTTCAATATCGGTTTCGGTGGAAATTTCAGCCAAAATCATGTAATATTCGATACAAAAATTTTTGGTATTTTTTAAAATTGGGTGGTAAATTCAGAAATTTCGGCAATTTCGGTGGAAATCTTGCAAGTAACCTGAATTTCGCAGAAATACTGATGACATGTGGATTTCGTTTCGGCCTTGGCCGAAATCGAAACTGCTCGGCTGAAATTTAAAACTATGGTTATGATATCAAAACAGAAAATAAAGAAGAAGAAGAAGAATAGAGTATGAGAAATATTGGACAAAACAATGAGTTAATGGGAGGAAACTCGGCCTCCAACGAATAGCCATACGACATCTACATGTTAAAGAAATTTGGTAGAGCAAAATAGGAAATAGAAATCAGCATAATAAGAAAAGAAAAATAGGCAAATCTATTGCAATATGGAAACATCTTAAATATCGAAAAACAATGGTAGCATGATTCAAACATGTTCGTTTAGTGGTGTGTTTTGTTTCCCTTGTATATTTTTGTTATCACTCCAAACATGGGGTGTTTGTTGATGGTGATTTTAATTTTAATTTTTATTTTGGGTATGATTCTCAGGCGAGTTTTAGTTGACGAGAATAAAGGGTGATTTTTTGTTTGATTTTTTTTCCTAAAAATTTTGGGCATGACTTAAAACATTTAGTTTAGTTGTCGGTGATGAACATCGATTCTATATGGCGTCTTTTATTTTGGGTATGATTCCAAATATGTTGTTTTAACTGAAGACCATAGCGAAAGCAAAGATGGCCTTGAACTGGAGTATGTTTCCTTTAGTGATTGGATTCAGACAACATCTTAATCTTTTAGGCAATATGGCTGCATGTGGTTTTAGTTTTATGATCAATGCTTGATAGATTGTATTCCTACTGCTTTGTTTTTACTAATTTTAGTATGTTGTTTTGTTACAGAAATATGGGCATATCGATGTAGTTGTCTCAAATGCAGCTGCTAATCCATCTGTGGATAACATTTTGGATACTCAAGAATCAGTCCTTGATAAACTCTGGGACATCAACGTTAAGACGTCTATTCTTCTCCTGCAGGTAATTCAAAAATCACTTGCTGTGTGTTTTGAAGTTTATAGATTCATTCTGGATTCTTTCGACTTCGTTGCCATTACAGTCTGCTTCACCATACTTGCACAAGGGATCCTCGGTTGTTTTCATTTCTTCTATTGGAGCCTATCAACCACAAGCATCAATGGGAATGTATGGGGTCACAAAGACGGCTCTTTTGGGACTTACCAAGGTAGTTTTTTGACGCCCACATTGACGTTGAATATTTTTCTCTTTTTTCTTATTTCTTCTTATTGGATCTTTGTATTGAGTAAAGAGAGGATATTCCATTGAGCAGATAGTGTGTAGAGAGAGAACTACACACTATTGGCTGTGGTCTTGTTGGCTTCCGTAAAGAACATCAAGCAGACTGCAGAGGTCAGGGTTCTTTTGCCGGTACCCAAAAGCCTTCATGTGAAGTCCCTGACCAAAAGCGGGGTTCATTTCCTGGTACCCAAAATCCTCCATGTGAAGTCCCTGAGAGGAGATGTCATGTTAAGCCAAGTGTATCCGAGTCCTGATGAGTCTATTTGGTTTCACAATATCTATGAGTTTATCGGGTTTTGTGTGGTTTTTGGTTGCCATTTAAGCAAAATAATCCAATTTCATGTCGAGTTTCAAACTAGTAGGAGACTACTTGGCTTGTCTCCTTGTCTGCTCATATGGCATACCGGCACATTCCTAGCAATTTCCAAGCAAAAAATCACCAAAAAGGTGGTCTTTTACAAGTAGATTCTTGGGATCGATGCTTTTTCTCCTTTTTGTTCTCCCATTCTCTCTCTCTCTCTCTCTCTCTCTCTATATATATATATATATATATATATATATATATATATGTGTACTGATACCTCCTACCACTACTCTATGAGGTTGACAACTAAACACTACTTACCACTACACTATGAGATAACTATGAGGAGACTACTAAGCTTGTCTCCTCCCTCTTGACTACTTAAGTTTTAATTCACTGCTATTCTACGAGATAACTACCTGCAACCAAACGAGTCCTATAGAATTGTTTGGACAAAGGGGTCAAAGTTTTTGGATGTTTTTGAGATGTGGGTCTATGTTTGAAATTAATGCAGAGTTCCCATGTCTTCTTAACCTTCAATATTTACTTAAAAGTTCTTATATTTCTTAGATAGAAGAGAACAAAAGAATTTGGGTTGTTGACCCTCGGGGCCTTCTCGGTGAAGCAGTCTTTTGGTTTCCTTTTATAGACTAATACTCCTACCATTTTGGAAAGCTTAAGTTCCTCCAATAGTTCAAGATATTTGTTGGATTTTTGGTGCTTAGGAAAATTAATACCTTGGATTGGTTGAAGAAAAGGAATATTTGTGTTGCCAACGGATGTGTGTTGTGTAAGAATGAAGAAGAGACAATCGAGCATCGTTTCATGTCCTTTTTAGGATTCCAAAGGAGATTGCTAACAAATTGGAAAGACATGTAGAGGAACTTCTTGTAGGAAGGGAAAGAGGAAAGAGGAATGAGAACTTCTGAAACATCTAATTATGTGGGATGAAGCATGTAGATGAAGTATGTAGATGCAAAAGTGGTTTGGGTTGGGGAATTTGTTGTTGAGGAACATATCCCTTTTAGACAGATGGTTGTGCAGATGCGGTGAACAAAAAGAAGCCTTGTAGATGAACGATATTTTTGGGATTTTTTTTTGGGAGAGGGGTGGGGGGGAAGTTAGGTAGGAGTTGAGGCTTGGTGGCACGGATGTCGACTTGGTAGATAAGAGAATTTTTTTGGCTAGGGATTAGGTTTAAGCGTATGCGAATTTATTAATGCTATGAGAGTTTTGTTTTGTTTTTATTTTTTAGGTGGGGGGAGGGGGTGTGGCTTTCGGGGGAAGGGGTGGATTCTCTATGAACAATAAGGATTTGGAGTTTGATGCTATCCTTAACCTACTTGGTAGCTGGAAGGATTTCTATGTCTCCTGGGTTGCAGCAACGAAAAGAATATGGCTGGCAGATACTCATAGAACGTTCTCCGTGTTCTTGCTTTTCAAAGTGTCCTTTAAGGAAGATATTCCATCTTGGGAGTGGAATTGGGTTTGGAAAGCTCCATTTTTTACTAGAGTTGAATGGTTTTATTGGATGGCATTGTTCTCCAAGATCAGCATCCATGGCATGACTGGATGTGCTCTTTCCAAGATAAGAATGAGTCAGTGGACCATATTCTCATTCATTGCAATTCAACTAGAAGAATTTGGAGTGTGATTCATAAGTGGTTTGGGCCTTTGGGGTTCTCTGGATTTTCTCTGAGTCCTTGAGGGAGATATCCTTGATGATTGGAGATGTCGCCATCTTGGGAAGTAAGATTTTAAGGCTCACAGCTTCTTTTGCGATTATGTGGTCAATTTGGATTGAAAGAAATCAATTCTTTTTTTTTAAGAAAAAAAATGTGTTTTTGAAAGATAATTCTCATAATCAAAATTTTATTGGTGGGTCGAACGACCTCAAAGAAGACTTTTGGGCTATGAGGACCCGAGATTTCTTCAGGTGTTGGAAAGAAATCCTAGTAGTTACAAGAGCGAAGGAGAGGAAGTTGCAAAATGGAAACCATCTCCAAACCAACCGATAAGCTTAATTTTAATAACTTGTTCGGTGGATATTGGCGGACCCTTTAGAGACGGTCATGTTAATGGGCTTTTAGCTCACTCTTGTTCAATTGGCATAGCTTATTCTAACGAAGCCGAGATTAGAGCTTTGCTTATGGTCATTCGCTTGTTCAAGGAGTTTAGTTGAGAGCTATGTCCAGGAAACAGGAGAAAGACATAATTAGGACTCTTACATAGTCTATAATCTCATTTATAAAATGACAACATCTCCATGGACTGCTACACTCTTGTTTTGTTTTTTTTTTGTTCTTTGGAAAATGACTGATACACTCTTGTTGCCCAGCCTATTGCATTCTTTGAGTCACCCTTACAAAAGGGGAAGTGTAAGAAGAAAGCTTCGGCCGAAATTTCTGAAAAATAATATATATTTTAAAAAAAAATTCAATTTCTTGAAATTTCGGCCGAAATTTGGTAAAAATCCGAAATTTCAGGTTTCGGGGATTTCGATCTCGGTCCCAACCGAAATTCGAAATTTCGGTATTTCGGCCGAAATTTAAAACCATGGTGGTAGGTCATCCTATCAAATTCCAACATGTCTGGGGCTCTGCCAACAGTGAAGCGGACCCTACTTGGTTTGGAGTTGACCAACCTAACCTAGAGTCGTTCGATTTCCTTCCTAAACTCCTTTTAGTTGTAATTTGCTTTTTTCTTTTTTTTTGGCTTGTTTCTAACTTTGGCCATCTTGGTCCTAGGGTGCTGCCTTTTATTTCATATTAAAATTATTTTTTCATTCAAAAAAATGTAATTAATTCGAAAAAGAGGCATATTTTTTAACAAGACAATTATTTGATCAACATAAGCTTCCATCAAGTATATGTGAATTATCTGGGTATCATGTCATGTCAGACACAGTATGTTCGGCCTCTAGAAGTGTCTACGCATCATATGAGTTATATGTTAAGCAGTTAGTAAAATATCTTCTCCTTGAATCGAGTTAGTCAATCATATTTTTTTTGAAAGATTACATATTTTATTGAGATTAGAATGGCATTAGGGACCAGTAGTACCCCTTGCATTACAAAATATCAATGAGAACTGGATTAGGCATACCCAACCAGAGAAAAACCTTAAAACAAAAACAGTCTTGTATCTTTTCTTACCTTCATCGTTCCATTATCATGAACAATTTTCTTTTCAAAATTCCAAACGATTCTTTCTACATCCTCGTTAATCCCTTCAAAAGCCCTATTAAATCTTCAGCCGGCTCTCCTATGCCGAGCACTTCTCCAATTCCTCCATGATGTACTTGATTTGAAAATCCGGCATGTCAATGAGAAGGTGCTCCGGCAGCCAATTCAAGAATACATGGTTTTTTCTGCTGTCAATCCTCTCCTCCACCAGCCGGATACCTACGACCTTGTTGGCTTCCCAATTCAACCGTCTCGCAGCCCTTTCCTCGCTTAACAGCAGATGGAAGAAAGGGTGTTTGTACAACGGCGAATAGGTATTCTTGACAGAGTCCATCCCACAGAGCCTGTACATGGTGAAGGGGCGATCTTCAGCCTCTAGTTTAAATAATTTCCATTGCTTTCGGAGAAGATCTCCCGACAACTCTTTGTGGGTTGGATCATTAATAGAGGCCCTCTCTTCGTCGTAGGTCATCGACCTCATTCTCTTGAGGATATTTTCTAGGACCAGAATCTCCATGAATAACCTCCTATTCCTACCTCCATAGCATGAAGAAGATTCGTTATCCAAGTCAGGTTGATTGAGGTTAAGAACAAAGGCTTTCTTTTTCACTTCTTACTCTTTCTTCAAAACTCTATACCTCAGATGCCCTAGAATTCCAAACCCCAGATATTACAAAATCCCGCCCCAATGCCCTAGAATTCCAAACCCCAGATATTACAAAATCTCACCCCTATATAGTAAGGACAAATCACTAAGAGTAAAGAGAAGTGTCCAGATCAATGAGACACGTCGCTTAGGGTAGCGTGCTCCTAACAGGGGAAATTTATAGCCTACTTCCCCTTTACCAATAAAGAATAAATTTAAGGAAGCTTGTGCGTCACGGTTTAACCTACAGGCCTCGCATCAGCAGAAGATACTAGAAGGTGGGCCCCCTGATCCAAACAACCAGAATCTGCTAGTGGCTGGGGAAGTTATAGAGAATTAGCTGAAGGCGAACCCAACCCTGGGCAGATGGGAGATTAATTTAATAGGTTTTGGGAGCCGACTGCTACTTTGCACCCTTATTGCTCCCATGGATTTCTCCAGATAGGTTGAACAAAGTTTCACTTTTGATCTTGCCATCTTCGCCTTGAGTTTTATACCAGGGTTGATCTCGGCAGAGGGAATATTCCTTGCGTTTACTTGGCAACCACCTTTTTTGCTCAACTTGGTAGATAGGTCCAGCCACGAAACTTTTCGTCTAGGGGCAGGAGGGTCAATTGACTCAGACCCAACTAGAGAAAGACAGGAAAGACTAAGGCTCTTGCTTTCAGGCACGGCAACCCCAAGACCTTTGTCAGATCTGACCTTGGCAGCGCGCCCTGGTTCAATTCGAAATTTGAATTCGGTATGGGGGCCGGAAGATCGCCGGAAAGCAATCCCAGAGGGTTCAAAATGGCCTTCTGCTGGCGAGAATGTCGGAATATCCAAGCCAGCAAGATCCGAAGAGGATTTAGTCAAAGAATACCCGTCCAATTTTTCCGGAATTTCAATCCCGATGGAATAGACGTGATCTAGAACCCTAATTCTAACAGATGGTCCTAAAAATTTCCATCGAAGGGCTAAAACTTTTGCCGAAACAAAACTCATACAGTGTTGATGACTGCCTTCCATCTTTGTTTCCAAGACCTTACCAAAAAGATTCCCTATAGCCTCCACTGTAGAAGTAGCCCAAACGTGTAACGGAATACCATAGAAGTTGACCCACAAGGGTTCCTCTCCTTGAATAAATTCCTTATTCCACGGTGAGAGGGAGATCAATTGATTCCCCAGAGCTTCCGAGCCCTTGGAGAGGACCAGAGAGGCCTGCAGTTCTGATTCAAACATAAACAGGAACTCATCCTCCACCAAGATACAGGGGCATTGTAGTGATGGAATATCCCAAGACTTTTGTGCCCAAAACCAGAGGTCCTCTAAAAATCCTTTGTGGTCTTTCTTTTTCTCTATCAGACAGGCTTTTAGAGAATCCAATCGGACTTCTACCTCCCTACCCGGGATGGTCAAAATCAGGTTACCTCCATTCTCTTGTGAGATAATTTTATGAGTATCAGGCCAACGATTGCTCTCACCGTAATCAATCTCCGATCGAGGTAAAGGACGAGTACGGGGTACCCAATTAGAAGAGTTCCTGATCCGGCGACACCAACGGCAATTATCCCTCCATTTGAAATTAAGGTATCTACAGGGGAAGCAGAACCAGTTTCCATGGGTAGAACCTACCTCTGATTTAGATCTCCCTTTAGGCCCATCTCCCCCCTTAGATAGCAAAGCCAATTTCCCTTTATCTTGCTTACAAGTTCTACATCTTTTCCGCCAACCGAAGTTCTGGTAACAGCAATAGGGACACACTTCCAATCCTCCGACCATCTCACCCTACTCATTTTTCCTACTTGATTTGTCGTTATAGAACTACCTGATCCTTTACACGAAACATTAATGGCCTTCGCAATATCATCCAAGTTAGTCAATCATATTATTATGAAATATTCTTTGATCCTTGGGATATTTTTTGGATCGGATTTTCCACAAACCACCATGCGCACATGGCGTAGGCAAATCAACTACCTACTTGTTCATTTCAGCTGCTGGGCGTAGAATTAACCCACGGTGATGCTGTCTGAATTCTTGTGGTCCAAAGTTCACCCTCAAGGTTCGAAAGTCTCCCCTGGACTTCTTTTCCGTCAAGAGAGAACCTTTGGAAAGACCAGCTCTAGGGGAGCAAGAATGTGCAATCAAGATCAAGTATTGGGGACAATATATACTTCCATAAGTAGTTATGTGTGACCCTTTTTTGAATGATATGTATGACCTATTTTAGATTGAGTCGCTAGTTGTGAAAGAGAAACGGAATGACAAGTGTTGAATGTGCATGCTTGAAGCTTGTTCTTTATGACTTTCTCACTGTTGGGACAAGTTTGGACAGGTGCTTTACTCGTTCCACCAGTTTAAGGTGGGTGATAACTGAAGGTCCTCAAAATTGCAACACGTAGCGTGAGTCGGTAGTTGTGTGTCCGATTTTGTGGAATAGTGCTTAGTTGAATGATTTTAGCAGGTGAAGTTGGCCGAAGACACGAGCTTTTTTTTTTAACTATTTATCTAACTTTTCAGACTCTTTGGTTTGCTTGGGGCAGAAGACTGAAGAGGGGGGCTTTTTTTGACATTTTTCCACAACAAAAGGAAGTGTCCAATTAAGAGTAGTATCCAGCAGAACAAGCCTACCCTCTTTTCAAAACGGAAGAAGTGATCCCCACATGAGTGGAATGGTCTAAACACGCTTTTCCACCCTCATGTAACTATCTTCATAGCCTAATCCTCATGAAGCAGGAGCTGGGGCTGGCATATGGGCTGATGCATCGGCTGTTGGAGTGTCGGATGGTCATTTGATAAAAGGAGGTGAGGTCGTGCCACTCATAAAGATGAGGGTCAGAATCTCTCTTTGGGGTCCGGCTAGAGAAGCCCACGGAACGGTACGAGATGGTTAGAAAGTTAATGACTGGTGACAGTTTCGATGTTGTGTTTGCCAAGGGGATCCGGAAAGCCACTTACTACTTCGTAATGGCTTCATGGCGTGTCTGAAGGTGTGAATTTTCATGGTCAATTTCAATTACTTTCCAAATCGTAAAGCGAAAAAATGGAATCGCAGATTGTTCTTAGTTGTGTGTCTGATTCTGTGGAATAGTGTTTAGTCAATGCGCTTTATTGGGACCTTTTGTTAGCACCCTCCCCCTTTTGGTATCCTTAAAGTGGCATTCCTCTTTAATGTCTTGTGCATGAAAGTAAGAAGAATAGGGGATAAGGAAAGAAAACTAAAACTAGTGTTATTTACAAATGGCACATTGGTAGTGATTTGGAGATGACTGTTGCTTACATTCGGTCGAGTTAATCTTTGATGAAGAATGGACAATTTTTTCTTCCGCTTAGATGACTGAAGCTCTCTAGGTCAAGCACCAAACCTGTTAGACAGATATTCTTGTCTGTTCTCTTCAATCACAAGCACTCTACAAAATAGTCAGCCCAAAAGGGGTAATCAAGGACTTCCAAATGCTTGAGCTCATGAGTCGTGACCTAGAAATTCCAGTATCACTTTCTCTGATGAATGTAAACCGAAGTGATGAAAACTTGACCTAATATTTTTTTTTTGAAACTCCAATTTCGGTTATCTTGATCATGACCTAATTGACCTAATTGCAGCAACACAATTTTGATTATCTTCTCCAACTCCAAATCAGTCAACTTATTTTTTTTGAAAGGTCAAATCAGTCAATTTTTAAATATGAGCTGGAGGTACTTGATCTTTCTTGCAGAATAAATGAACAATAGTATGAAGCCAGAGATGTAAGATCGTTCCACAGAAGTAGGCAGTAGGAAACCTAGAATGCTGGTCTAATACTATTAGAGTTCTGCAAAGAACAAATAATTCTATCCATCTTATGTTATTTGTATTGTATACAGGGTTATAAGTTGCAGGGTATTGCACGTCAGCTAGCGTAGTGGGTTTGCTCCCCATAGATGCGAGTTCGAGTCCCCTCGGAGTTACCTGATGCATGTGGAGTTACCTGATGCATGTGGTTTACGGGTGATTGCGTGCATCCATAGGATTAGTCCCGCCCTAAAATGGGGTGGGGATACCCTATGTCATCAAAAAAAAAATTTGCAAGGTATTGGTATGCAATACACACCCAGTACTACCAAAGGAGCATTATATTCTCTAATAGCCAATTCATTGATGTTTTTTCAAGTTCTAGCTACCCTATCATAGGCACATTTGTGCACCAAAATCTTCATCATATATTCCACAGAATCCTTTCAATAGATCAATGACATCAGTGCATGAAGTGGCGTAGGTTGCAGTGCTCAAGTAGGCTTGGATACAACATAGACTTGGTGGAAGGGTACCATCTTAGTATGCTGCCTATGCTATGAACTCCATGGGGATCAATCAAGTAGAAATAAATCAGTGCATTCAACCTAATTTGTGACCTTGGTTGGTCAATTAGGCTTGAATATTCTATAGACTTAGGTGGAAGGGTACTATCGTACAATGCTACAATGCCACTGCAGACAGGAATGGTGCAGATATTACAATTTTGGGTTTCAATTAATGCCCAAATGAATGAGATGAAAGTGGGCATCTAATGTAATATTTACAATAGCTTATTCTCATCCTTCTTTTTTTTCTATCAGTGATAGAAATTGGGTTGCCTTGAGTTCCTTTGAATGAAATTATGTTTTCTTATTTGTGTGAAACATTGTATAAATCAATAGAGGATAATGCATGTCCATTGTTTTTCATTTTAAGGTTTTTTTTATTCCATCTTTTTTAACAAATTCTTTATTGGTATATTTATACATAATACAATATATGCAAAAAATCATAATAACAAATAATGATTACTTGCTATTTGTAGACACTGACATTCATTTCATGTTCTTCTCTAGGCTCTTGCAACTGAAATGGCACCCAATACGCGAGTCAATTGTGTTGCTCCTGGATTTGTACCCACTCACTTTGCCGATTTCATCACAAGAAATGAAGATGTTGTGAGTAATGTCTGGTATTCGATTTGTCTGCTTCTATTGCATTCTGCTTCATTAAACTAATTTTTCGACATTGGCAGTGATGCTGTTTCAAGATACTGTAAATTTTTATATTCTGCAAAGAGTTTTCAACTGTCTCAAAGTTGATAAAATAATTACTTGGGTTCTGAAATTATTTATCTTGTTATCTTCTTATGCATGGATTGCAGTCACATAATTCTTTTTAAGTGTTGCATTAGAATTCTTCACTTTTCAAATTTTAATATTCTGAAAAGAGTTTCTTCACTTTTTGTCTAGTAATGCATTAGAATTCTTGTTACCGTAAGTGCGTGACTCAAATCCACCATGTCAATGAATTTCCTTTTGAAAAGTATAATTACCAACTACTTCTTCCCAATTTACTGAATTTTGAATGGATACTTTGCAGAGGAAGTCCATTGAAGAGAGAACTTTACTGAAAAGATTGGGGACCACAGAGGACATGGCCGCAGCTACCGCCTTTCTGGCCTCAGATGATGCTTCTTACATAACAGGAGAAACTGTGGTGGTGGCAGGAGGGATTCCTTCAAGACTCTAGACTTCCCCTCTTTTTTACTATTTCCTTTAGGACTCTCCCTTGCTGTATTAAATAATGCATAGTATTAAACTATAAATAATGCATCTTATCTTCGCAATTTCTTTCTGGTTTTTTTATTATTCTGCTGTCATTCCCAACTGCAGCTGAATGAACTCAGCGATTTGTTTGTTTTAAATATAATTTTGAATTTGGAGTTAATACACAGTGGCAGTAAAGAAAGATTAATGAAGTTTTATAAACCCATAATGAACCATGGTAGCTAGTACTGGTAGGATAATCCAAACAGTTAAGTGGAAGATCTCATATTCCAATGAGTTTTGTCAACACAAAACACTGCCACTCTTTATTGCTGTCTCAAGCTGTGGATGTTGCAATGAACTTTTGAAATGATAAGAAAATAACCCCTGAATAGGATATGAAGGGTATTTTTGTACATTGGGCCCTCTATTTCGAATGCTCCATCGAATTTTGTTACGTCTTAGTCATCATGATTCTAAATAATTCATGAAGTTAGGATATGGATCCAATGGACATGGATCGAATCCAGTTACTAAGCCCAAATACTGTCCATTGATGTTCACATCCTTGCTCCATGGTACCCTCAGGGTCCATTGATAGCCCCATTTAGAAGTTAGCAAGATGTTCTGCGTCTCAACCTTGTTGGTTTCCTGGTATTTTTGTAATCGAATACATTATACAGTGCAAACGTGCACGTGATCCAGACAGTTTATTTAGTGGGCCCATGATGAGTGGACGGTAGCTTGCAGATCACTGTTTAGACAGTCCTCAACATCAATAGGAAGACTTTTGAGGATTGCTCAAGTGCATGTTCCTCATTCAAGGGATGGGCAATGGCACAAAATCCACATTAATAGGAAGACTTTTTAAGGATCGCTGTTCAATGATCCAACCCATCTATTTCCTAGACCTTGCTATGGATGGGACAATGGCTACAAAATTCTCTCTTATTGGAAGATTCTAACCCTTCAAATTGAGGTCACCATATAGATGGTTATAATCGTCCGACAGGGGTGGATTTTGCTCCATGATCCTTCCATAGCAATGCCTAGGAAATGAATTGTTTGGATCATTGAACGAGTAGAGTCCCTCACCTGTACTTTTGGCTACTCATATTCTTCCACTCATCCTGTAAGAACCCTTTTAATGGAGGATAATTTATGCAGGCCGGGGAAGAAAAATAAAAGAGAAGAGAACAAGAATAGGAGAAAAAAAAAGAAGAATACAGAGAGTGGGACGAAGAAAAAATCTGGGGTAGAAATTCTCAATCAATAATTAAAACTCTCTGATAATTAAAACTCTATGATACATAAGACCTAAATATAGCGTATGTTAATGACCTGAAAATAAAAGCCATAAAACTAAAAACATGGAAATAAAAATCCTAGAAACTAAACACCATGAAAATAAATCCCTAAAAGTCCTAATGGGCAAATAAGCCTCTTATTGGGCCTACAACCTGCATCAACAATACTCTGAAATTAGTTGCTTAATCCTGCAATGAAGCAAAACCATTGACCAAAAGCTAGAATTTCCCACAAAAACAAATACCAGATGAAACTCTACACATTCAACATCAACAAATGCTGTCAACAAGCAAATCTTTCCATAGAGTATAAGTGAGCATTTTAATATGCAATTTAACTGCAAACAAATCAGCTACATAAGCAAAGAGCAAAGAGGATCCCTTTTGGGTATCTTTGCATCTTATGTACATAAATCAGACCTAATAAAATGCATCCTAACACAATACAACTACTCCACAGCTTAGAGTAGATAGACAGAGAGGGAGCTTTTTTCCACCTCCAGTTGAACCCAAGCATGTATCATCCCCACTTATTATAATCATCTTCCTCCGTCTTCATACCCTCTAAAGGCCATTCTACATGAAAGAACACTGGAGCTAGTGAGAATGAGGGAGCTGAAGTGCATTATCTCCCTATTTTTTCACCCTCCCAACATTTTCTCTACACGGTAGTAGTTTTGAAATCCAATATTTACACAGGAATGACTTCGGCCCCCTGACTTTCATCGCATATCAAAACGAGGCCTTCAATGTAGGTAGGTAGAAGGCAGCTCCGCCATTGAATGCCTGTTGAGACTGGCTCTGGGGATGGTACAATCATAAGCATATTATCATGGCGCTGCACGATGCCCATCACACTTACAGTGCTTCCCTCTTTGATATACCTGGAAACAAGTATTACCTTAAATTGACAGATATAACATAGATCAGGAACATAGTTAGCATAACGTGATTTGGAAAAATAAAGAGATGGGAAAATTTGAGTTTAATACAGTATTGGTTCAGTAAAACGTAGTAAAAAAAAAGTTAACACAAAAAAATGAGTTTAGAATTTTGTAATTTACAAAATATAGGTTTAGAATTTTGTAATTTACAAAATATAGTGGGGGTAAAGTTGGAAAGATGGCCAATAAAGTGTTTAATATGTTTAAAACGCGTTTTAAGCATGTTTAAAAAAAATTCTAAAAATTACAGAGCTTTTTTTATGGTAAAAGTTTAAAACGGACTAATAAACGGCAAAGCATTAAAACACGGTTTTTTTTTTTTTTTTTTTTGAAAATAACGCCGTTTAAAACAGAGTTTTGCTAACTATGACCAGAATTAGAGAGGACTATATATTTTTTGAAAATGGTTAACTGGGTTCTTGGCTAAATTGACAGATGTAACATAGATCAAGATTAGAGAGGACTACATTTTTCCAAAAATGGTTAACAGAGTTCTTGGCCTACCCTTCTTCGAGGCGCATTATGCGGTCATCGCTAGAGAGATTACGCTCTGCCAACCAGCGGAGAAAACTAGGAGAGAACTCTCTGTTTTCCTTAGTTATATCAACCACAGTTGCAGGTTTGACAAAAGGTGCAACCTTTGCCCCAGAGCCAGCTTTCACAAGTGCTCTTAACCCAGATTGGAAGTCTGATATGTAGAAATCCGCCACATGCCTCTGTCACAATAGATAAGCAACCAATTACCATCAACAAACATTAGCACTACAGAGACAAACATAAGGATAACCAGGCACGATAGATGCAACATGACCAATAGTAAACAACTAATTGTTAGAAATCAAAGCATATATACCCACTGGAGAGAATATGCTAAGTGTTACACAAATACTCTGTTTGCTCGCGCAGGAATCTGTAAAAATCGTGGGACTAAGATCTAATAAATAATTAGCCACATTGGGATAGGGACAACAGGATGCAAAATGAATTATTGTGTACATATTGAATAAATTACAAAATGTACCAAAATCAAATCTGCTCATTCTCTTAACTACTGCAGGAGATAGCTTTGCCAATGTCCGGATTTGATAGTCAAATCCCATACTGAAATATAACATGCGCAACAAACTACACATTAAGGGCGTGTTTGGATTGCCATAATCGGAAATAAGAATTGGCATCTGATTCTTTCTCCGCCAATTCTCACATTTGGTTACATTTAATCGAAGTAATTGGAAAGGCATGGAGGGAAAAAGGGGAGGCTGTTGCCGCCCAGCATAGGTGGTATTTTCGATTTCCCTCTCTCTCTCTCTCTCTCTCTCTCTCTCTCTCTCTCTCTCTATATATATATATATATATATATATATATATATATATATATTTTTTTTTTTTTTTTTTTATTTTTTTTTTTTGAAAGATGACGGAAATATATTAAGATCATACAAAGAGTACATGTGTGGGGGACCAGTAGTCCCCCTAGTATTACCTCTCTCTCTCACTCTCTCTCTCTCTGTCTATATATATATATATATATATATATATATATATATATATATATATATATATAAAAGAAACCCTCCCGCCCATCTGTCTCAACAATTACCCCACAGAAGTCTCTCCCTTATTTCAGGGAGAAAAAAAACTCTCTCTCTCTCTCTCTCTCTCTAAGAAACCCTCCCGCCCATCTGTCTCGACAATTACCCCACAGAAGTCTCCCTCATTTCAGGGAGAAAAAAACTCTCCCGAAATCTCTCTCTCTCTCTCTCTCTCTGACACAGAGACAAAATCTCTCCCTGATTTTAGGGAGAAGAAATCTCAGAAAAATCTCTCCAAAATTTCTTTCCCTAAAGCTAGCGAAAACTCCTCTCGCCCTTTCTGTTTCTACTAAAAATATTTCCCTGTCTCTCTCCCAAAACTAACTGCCAAAATCTCTCTTCGATTTCACCAAAATCCTTCCTTCTCTTTGCTACATACTTGCTCTCTTTCAATACTCCTCAACGAGAAGAGTGAATAGAACAGAAAACCCAAAACCACCACTTTCTCCTCCTCCCCTCTTAGCGACGCCTCCCTTCCTCTGCCAATCAGCGACCCCTCACCACCTTCTCAGCTTTCTCATAACTCGTCATTCCATGCCCATGCTATTGATGAACCCAGACAAATCTCTTGGAATTCATATTCTGTTTGCAGGGTCAATCAGAACAGCAATGGCATCTGATATCCATTCGGATTCTTGATTCCGACAATCTAATTCCAAACACACCCTAAAAGCTAACAACTAGTCAAGCAGAGCACAAAGAGACACACTTTCACAATCCCCTCCATTGCTAAGGAAATCTGCAACATTGATAGCTCCTAGGAATATTGATATGCATCAGAAACACCTCTATATTTCAAATCTCAGATTGTAAGAGCAATATTAGTCAATCTTAAATCACAAGGCTTAAGCTCGAAGTCCATGCGATGGCATTAGTAGAATCAACTTCAACCTTCAACTCCAGAGGTAGGTCTGGTTCAAAGATATGAAGACACTCCAAAAGTGCATACACATCTGTGACAACAATAGGCCAGGAGAAGGCTTTGTCAAGCTCAACTGCTACATTCTTAAGAAATCATGTTCTTGAATGATCCATATTACCCTTAAAGCAACCATTGAAATTAAGTTAATTCAATTTGGAGGAGGTGAGATCACTTGGCTATAATTTACAAGGATAACACCAACCAATTTCCTTCCACATATGATGGAGTTACTCCTGAATATATACTACAACGTAAAGGTAGAGGTATATTTTTGTTTCTTAATTTCAAAACTACAAATTAGAAACAGTCAAATTATTTTTTTATTTTTTGAAAATTGACATACTTCATTAATATTCAGATAGCATTCGGGACCAGGAGTCCCAGCCTGCAATACAAAATATTAATATAAATTGGCACGGGCATGCATACCCGAGACCAATGCAAAAAAACCAAAAACTGAAGTATAGCGTAAACCATCCTTTCCTCTATTCCGTAGCACGCCTTCTATACAATTCCCATGGCATTCTTACAAAGCTGTCATCGGTACCTTTCTGAAAGTGCACATACTAGATCACCAAACAAGAACCTCTAAAGCTATAGAAGGACTACTTCTCCTGGAGTACTAGACCTACACTCTGAATTCTAAAACTCTTGATCAAATGCAAAACTCCATGAAGATATAGCAAAGCTAAAATATCCAGACAGGAAGCCTAAGCGAGAGAACGGATCTCTCAAGCCATGGCTATTGAGGATTGAGTACTTTTGGATAACAACAAGCATTTCATATTGCTATTTAGAATATAAGTGTATTGGATTACTCATCAGAAAAGTTTATCATCTACCAACCTTCCACTCTGATTCTGAGACTCCAACGAAAGACCAAAATAGTTGAGAACAGCACTACCACCAACAGGCATTTGACCAAGGAAGAGTCAACCCTAAGCGAGAGACATTGAAATCTTATGCCTAAGGGAAACAACTTCCTCCTAGAAGGACAGTTGCAATGGAACAAACCCAAAATTCTGTTTCCTTCTATTTTCTATTTTTCATTTTACCTTCTATTCCTTTTCATTCCTCTCTTATCTATTCTTTTTCTCTTATTTCTTTTTTCTTTTTTCTTTTTTTCTCTTTCTTCGGGAAGGCCATTCATCTAGAGTTACTACCCTCGGCCCCCTTCTCTTCACCATTCCTCTCCAAACATAACTCCTTACATTCTTTCAGATCTCCGATTGCCATAGACCGAAACAAATTCTTAGTGGCTTCAAGGTCATCATCGAAACCGATGCCAAAGACATCCCCTACTGCCAACAGTTCGTCCATTTCCTCAGAAAGACTAGCTCTACTTTCCTCCGACTCTAAGGGATCTACTAACTTTGAACCTTCCTCTTGATCTTCCACCTCCAAACCCATCCGGGCCCGAACTTCCATGCTAACTTCCCGATCGAGGGAATCCCTTGACTACTGGGTTTCAACGGCTACGGTAGCCTTCAGTTTTTCCAGTCTCTCAATCTCCACAACCTTCACCTCCTCCCAACGCTGTCGACGGGCTCTTCGCTCCTCCAAAGCTTCCTGAAAAAAATAAAGTTTATAGATTCTAAGAAAAGCTTCCTTAGGGTTTGTCGTCCTTGATACTTTTAGCAAACAATCCTTGTTAGCCAAAGCGTCCCTCTTGAATTTTTGCCATTGCCTTTTCTGGATACCCATAGAGATTTCCCTTGGTGTGGGGCACTCCTCTGCCTCCATTTTTTCATCAAATTGCAGCTCTTTGAGGAACTGAAGATCGCCTATCTCTAAAAAGTCCGCTTTCCTTTTCCTAGAGGACGGACCAGCGTCAGACATGGTAGAGATCCTAGAGGGGAAAGGTTTATCAAAATCCTTCAAAAGAAGGCTAAACATGGAGGCTAAGCAACTCTTACTAGATTCTTCTTTCCTCCGGAAACCCAAGAGATTTCTTTTAAAGAGAGAGAGACCCCTTTCATGACTAATAAATGCTTATTGAGACGCACGCCTCTTCCCTTCTGTTCTGCTTTTTCTCTCTAGATCGGTGTGCCTTTTCTAGAATTGACACGAAACCCTTTGAAATGACCAGTGTTATCATTCAAGATTCTTGGACTCCCTTTGTTCTTTTTGTTTCTGAAGAAACGATTTTTAAATTTTACCGCATTTTCTACTGACACAGGTTGTATATTGAGACAATCAAAGATATCCTTTCTAAAGGCTTTTCCAGGGTTGATATAGCATTTAGCTTTTAATGTCTTCTGACACGCCCCTTTCCCAGGACTTACAAATTTCCCTTTCAATGGTGGGGTTAACCTTTTTAGTGTATCTGTCGATTTTCCCATTCTCGAAGTAAAGGATAGTTCAAAATCTGGGTTAGGTCTGTCCAACGGCTCTTTTCCTTTGGATGTGACGGATTTACCCCAGAGACAGATGGAGAAGGAACAACCATCGGCGGATCAATCACCGGCAAAGGGTCAGCATAGGCTTCAGGAGCAAGAGCCAAAGATGAGGAGTCCCCTTTCACCGAAGGGTTCTTAAAGGACATTAATGCTTCATCCACCGTCTTAACTCCAACTGGATAAATAGTGGAATCTACCATAAGGTTTATAAAGGATGGTAGACAATTCCACATTGATGTTAATAACTTAACGAATGCAAATTCTAGACAATGATCATGACTTCCATACATATGTTTCCAAAACATGTCCAAAATGCTGACCCAAAACCTCCACCGTGGAAAGAGACCAAGCATAAAGTGGAATATTAGAAAACCTAAGCCTCACTGTTCTTGCTCCCGTATTTAGAACCGGTTACCACGGAGTAAGAGATAGAAGATAACCCCCCAAAGCCTCAGAATGGATGTAGCCTGACCCTGAGACTCAAAACAAAAGAGCACCATTGAGGGGCTGATACAAAAAGGCTTGCTGAGAAGCAAGAGGGCCCATTGTCTCTTCGCCCAGGACCAAACTTCTTCCAGCAGGGACCTATCCCTCAAATTGCCTATCAAACAACTTTTTAGGGTCTTCTTCCTATCATTAACCACATCAATTGGGATAATAAACGAAGGGGTTTTCTCATCCATTCTAAAAATGAGATTCTCCTGGGTGGACGTCTTAGGAACCCATGTTTTAGCCACCTCTACCTTTTTGCTAAGCTTCGGCCCTAAACATTTCCTGCAGACACTACATGATCAAAGTTGTTGTAGCTGCACTTCAAGCATTTTCAGTCGCTTTCGCTTTGATTTGGGCCGAACCTCCTGCCTTTATCGGTACCATTTCTGAAATCTAACCTCCTTGTCATCATGTCTAGGTCCTCCTGACTCCCTAGAGACCAAGGAAAAGATCTGGGAGGAAGCCATGATGACTCTCTACTCCCCCCTTGGCTTATAAAAATCAGAGATCTTCGGCAACAACTTTTGAAGATGCCTACGGTATAGAAAGCTTCCTCAGCTGAGTATCCACAATCCACAAGATCTAAAAAGGAAGGGGATACCCAGTCGAGGCTGAAACCACAAATGCACTGGTTTGTGATATTCTTCAATCCCGACGTTAGGTTTGCATGCAGACGGGAGTTTGCATGCAGACGGGAGTTTGCATGCCGGCGGTTAAAAAATTCACGGACAGACATCCCTCTTCGGTGGGATCCGTCTTTTCTAGCTCCTCTTCACTTTCTGATGCTGATACTGCCACGTCTTTAGAAACAGTCAAATTATTAGCATAGGGTTGTTAGAGAATTGTGACATTTTCATTCTCAAACTTCGCAAATTGAAACATCAGATCAGAGTAGATAAAGCAAGGGAAATTAACCAAGATGCATAAAAAGGTAGTATGGTAACTTTTACCATTCTAGGTTGCTAGTGGGGGCGGGCGTGTGGTTGGTGTGTGGTGGTGTCTTTCCTTCCATAAGTCCCACACAAACACATATCGAGTGATCTTACAAAGGATTTCACCTTTTGCAGACCAACAAATGCACTGGTTGACGATCCCAAAAAGAGCTCAGACATTGACAAAAAATATAAAAAGTTATATAATGTCCTTTCAGTTCTTTTTTTCTTTTTGAAACCGATATTGTCCTTTCAATATTAAAATTTATTTTATTTATTATCTTATGATTCAAAGATTTTAGACTGAGTCGGACTAAGACAGAGTATATGGAGGGCAACTTCAGTAATGTAAAGAGGTGGGGCAAGGATGTAGTAAATAAGACTGGACAGGAGGTACCTAAGAGGGCTATCTTTCACTATCTTGGTTCAATCCTACATAAGAGGATGTTAACCACAGAATAAGAGCAGGTTGGATGAAGTGGAAGCATGCTTCAGGAGTTCTGTGGGATTGTAAAATACCTACCAAGTTGAAGGGGAAGTTTTATAAGACAGTTGTGAGGCCAGCCATGCTGTACGGCTCCGAATGTTGGGCCACCAAAAAGCAGCATGTGCATAAGATGAATGTAGTGGAGATGTGAATGCTTAGATGGATGTGCGGCCACACAAGGTTAGATCAAATTAAAAATGAAGACATCCGTAAAAAGGCGGGGGTGGCACCAATTGAGGAGAGGATGAGAGAGCACCGCTTAAGATGGTTTGGGCATATCCAATGTAGGCCTTTGGATGCTCCAGTGAGAAGAAGCGACTCGTGCCAAGTTGATGGAGTAAAAAGAGGAAGGGGCTGGCTGAAAACAACTTGGGTAGAACCAGTGAGGAAAGACTTGATGGCTAGGAACATAACTGAGAACATGACCTTGGATAGGAGAGAATGGAAGAAAATGATCCATGTAGACGAACCCAACTAGTGTCAGGATTAGACTTAGTCAATTTGAGTCCGGTAGATTCTTTCACCTTCTTCATGAAAATTTTCAAAAGGATTCATTAGCCGACCCCAACTAGTTTGGGACAAAGGCGTAGTTGAGTTGAGTTGAGTATTATCTTATGATTCAAAATTTTAGAGTTCAGAAAGAAACTATAACTTGAAGAAATAATAATTCAATACAAGTTATTATTATTAAAAATTAATAATATAAAGAAGTTATCAATTACTCATTAGAATGTATAACTTGTATTATAACAATTAACTTACTGGAAAATGATTTGGAGACACCGCAATGAGGATGTATGTTTGAATGTCATGATGGGATACTAGGATCTAAAGTCATCAGTTTTTTTGATTTGGGGTTTGAGATGAAAGCATTTTTTAAACCTTTTTTTCCGTTGTTGTACTCAATATATTGCTCTGTTGTTTGCAATATATTACTGGAATTAGGATCTGATTTTTCCAAAGCTTAAAGCTTCTATTGCTGAACTGTTTGTTTTCTATTCTTTATCTTTTTGTTTTCCTTTTGATTTTCTTTTTCCTACTCACATCTTTTGTTAGTTTTCTTGATTTGAGGACTTTGCAACTTTTATGGTGATGATCTTTTGGGGTGTAGTGACACAAGTTAGATGCCATTTTTTTTTTAAATGAGTTTCTATAAAAGGGGTGGTTCATTTGAGTCCAACCCTGAGGGCATTGTTGGGAACGGGGCACGCCGACTCGTTGTCCTTCTACCATTGGGGGCGGGAGGTGATCGCTGCTCTGTGAATACAGCCTGGAACATTGTCCTCCCCACTCTAGGAATCGTGTCCACTCAAGCCTCCGCCCGAGTCACACGAAAGTTAGATGCCATTTTGTTGAAGACAAACCTAAATGAAGTAAGATATTATCTTCAGTTGTCAGAATGTGTAACAAAAACAGAAGACAATACTAGTCGCCAGAAAATACCAAACAAGACAAAATAAGTTAATCTAGTTCTTGTTCATCGACAGCCTAGTGCAGCGGTTATACTCACAACCAGGTACAATAAGTCAATACAAAGTAAAATGCTTGGCAGCTTCTTCAAATTATTTTTTTGAGATAAGAATCTTATGAAGGAAAAAAAATGTTGCACAATAGATGATTCTGGTCATTGGTCATCTAAGAGATTTGATAAAAATGGGGATCAAACTGTGTATGTGCTTTGTGTCTGCATGCTTTGTGTACATATATCTACACACATGTTTGAACGATATCCAAACTATGTATGTGCAGGGCATTTACCTGCTTTACCAGAACACATTTAGGACATCATGTGTGCTCATTGAGTAGACTTAATTTTACAACACATTGATGGGATATCTAGCATGAAAATGCATTGGATCTCATGCAGGTGCACGTGAAAGGGAGAGAAATCTAAAAAGACGGTCCTAGGGTGATGGTCATTTAAGTTGGATGGAGAAATTTGCTACAAAAGTACAAAGGACAAAGTGGCAGAAATATTACATGGGAATGGATTCAAGGAAAGTGAAGAAACAGTGAACGAAGTTTTGCATAATCCTTTGCATACAACATGTTCTTATTTGAATCCCCATTTACTTTTTGATGGTCACATATCCATGGATAGAAAGATAAGAAATGGATTTAATAGTGCAATGATGAGAATGGTATCTGGTAGAAAGGTTAAATAGGTTGCATTAGAGTTGGTGAAAACCGTGAAATACCAAGCAAAAAAATTGGAAGATTATTCAACACATATTGATGAAGACATTTCCATAGTGCTCCTTAGGAAAAATTTTAACAGATTAATTCATTTAATTTTACTTTTTGAAGTTACAATTTCATAAGAAAGGATCTAATGTTTGCATATTTGATGTAAGATTTAGGGATGTGGTGGAATTTTATTATGTAATTTTCTGTCCCTGATTAGCTCGATGAGTGTGGCCTGTGTACTTTTTTTAATAGATACCATATATCATTCCAAAATAATTATAAAAATTATGCCAAAGGCATGTGTAAATCAATTTGAATAAGGTGAGTTTTGGCTCTTTTGAGGGGGATTTGTCTTGTGCACTGCTCACTCCTTGAACACCGGTGGTGGAAGGAGATGTTAGAGTGTATGCCCTAAAAGCCAGTTGTTGAATAATGTATTAGGGTAGTTTAGACGTTACCTGTAGTATATAGGGGTATTGTAGTCATTGTACATTGTTGCCCTAGTTTGGGCCTATATATACATCATTTACATGGAGCTCCCTAGTGGAGATTCTACATCACTCCATTCTTCTTCTTCCTCTCTTCTAACCTTAACTACATTACTAACATGGTATCAGAGCCAAAGGTCTCGAGTTCAAACCTCCCGAATAGTAAAATTCCACTTGTGATGGTCGGCCCAAAGTGGGACCACATATGCCACGTGTTTTCCATGTGGGCCACATGTGCAGGGGAGTGTTAAATAGTTAAAGTATAAAAGATAAATAACACCTTTCTCCAACAGCTTAAGCTTTTGGAGAAGTTGGTACCGGGTGATTGTTAGAATAGGTGCCCTAAAACCCAGTATATTTCGCATGTTAATCAATAAAAGTTTCTTTTTCATGACATTTATGGGTACTAAAAGTTAGATATGTGTGATATATTACTTGTTATTGGAACGTAATTGTCCTTAGGCAGCAAAGCAGGAAACCCATGCTCATAGATTCACAAATCCTAAGGAGCAAGGAGATATGGGATTCTAGTTCTTTGCAGACCTTAGTAGTTCCTAGTTGGGGTTGAGGTTGGACATCTCCTCCTGTACACAACTAGCATCTATCTTGCCTACATGCACGAGATGTGGAGTGACTTATCTCAATCACTTGGGTAGTGGACCCTAAGCAAGATAGAATGGGTACGACCGTACGACAATGAGATTGCATACTGAACAGGATCACATTAGAATAGCTTGTAGACATTGAGACAGTTGAGCTATTCTACCAGACATGACCCTTTACATGTCCTTTGACCTGAGGGGTCATATTGGTCTATTGGCGAGTCTCTCATTTTTAGTCTATCTAACCGTAGTTCTTATTGGAGTCACAAGAGGGTAGTACTGATGTGTTGGACAAACCTTCGAGGTCAATAGTGATACCCGACATGGAATTCACTGCCAATTCAATAGGATAACATCTACGGTTTTGGTCAGAGCAGTAGGCCTAGAAAAATACCTGGCCAGATGGATTTGATAAAATGTTCAAAAAGGATTCACAAAATAAGTTTTCTTTTTGAAATGCCTTTTTAAAATGGTTTTAGCAAATGCATTTGTGGGCCGACACTGCTTGACTGAAAGGTACACCATGATTGAGCCCAGGGGGTAGTTAATGTCCACTCCCCGTAGGACTCAACTCGGTAGATGTGGACTTGGAGAAAGGACTTGCACATTTGATGTGATTAGGGGTATGATAATTTGACGGTTATCTTCAGGGTTACGTCTTGATAGAGGCCACTGACTCAATACGATTGTAGCATTAGCTATGGAGCAATAATCACAGTGGGGCCCACTTGTGGGTTCTGCAGGATCTACCGTTAAATCCCTGCTACGATCCCACTCACTACTCGATTGACCTATTATAATCTATTGGATAGAGGTCCCGCATTTATTTAGTTGCTCACACGAACTAGTTTCGTGCAATTGGATGCATTGAAAGGATATACACAATGTATATAGTGTATATGCACTATGGGACATTGGGAATACCAAAATGGTTAGGTATCAACCATAAGGGTATTTTGGGAATAACATAAATTATATTGGAGTTTTAACCCTATTAGATAGGATTGGATTGCATTAATTTAATTAGGAATTAAATAAAAATGCAATGAGAATTTAAATTGGATAAGTGGACCCACATGGGACGAATTTGGTGGGACCCATGTCCACACGCCGCATGTGGTGTGCCATTATCAATTTTAATTTCAAATAATATTTGAAATATTATTGCTTGATTTGTTTTAACAAATTAAAGCAACACATGTGATGAAAATGAAATGATAGAAAGAAGGAAACAATTGAAAAGCAAAATTGGAAACAAGAGAACCACATGAGGCAACCCAAGGAGCTTGGGCAGCAAGGCACGCCCACCTTGGGCGGCCCATGTGGGTTTCCCAATTGGGTGTGTCTTGTTTCCCAATTGGAGATTCCAATTTTGACTAGTTTCCTTAGTTTTTGGGATTTTTTTCTAGAAACTTTGGATTGTTCAAAAGGCAATTGAAAACTTTATAAATACAAGACAAAGTGCTGGAGTTTTTTAGAGCTCTCCCATACTTTCTTGTGCTGGAAATTGGTAGAGACACCCCAAAGTATTTCTCTTGTTCTTGTCCCTCAATTCCATCAACTAGTTTTTATCTTTTCAAGGTCAAAGACAATCATCCAACTAAGCTCCATTGATCTAAACATATATTCCCATATTATAATCTGATTTAGATCAGATTATAAAGTGAACAAAGAGTTGTACACAAGTTCCTTTGTGCAACAAAAGGAATCTATCAATTCAACTTGCGGTTTCGCGTCGATTAGATCGCCGGCAGATTTTTGAGTAGATCAAGCGGACATGCTCTTCTCTACAGCAACTAAAGGAATTTGATTTATATTTGTGTTTATTAAATCACCATAAAATCAATTAATTCACAGGAATCCTGGGTCAGAGCAAAAATTTTGTTCTACACGGTTTATTCTTTCGCTACGTGTAGCGATTTTGCTCGGGGTTTTTCAACATTTCTAACAGCGATGGCTTCCATATCCATCGTTGGTCGGCTCTCTTACAGGCAACGGTCTTTTCCCGTCGACCTTTCTTTTCTTCCTCATCGTTGGTCAGCTCTTTTCAGGCGATGATGTTTATGCCGTTGATTACTTGATTTAGTCTCCTTACGATGGTGTCTCCATCGTTGGTTGGTTTATCTTTTCCTTCCTTTTTTTTGTCTTCAGGCAACGATGTTCATGCCGTCGACCTTGTCACTAAACGATGATTTCCCTATCGTTGGTTGGTTATCTTCTCTCTCTCTTCTTCTCTTCAGGCAACGGTTTCCCCGTCGACCTTGTCTCCGATGGTTTCCCCATCGATGGTTATCTTCTATTGGCGTGGTGCTTCTTAGCTGGTGTCCCTGCTTGTGGTGCTTTGTCGTTGTTCACATTCACACCTTTGGTGTGCCTTTTTTGCTCGATGGATCGTTGATATTCCCTTGCCGAGGTGCACGATTCGATCCTCGGGGTTCCAGACTTATTTGCCGGGTTCTCCTTCAGGAGGAGACCCGGTTGTGACTGCTCTCGCCGTAGTGCTACTTCAGGGGGAGTTGTTCCTTTTTTGTGGCCGTTCTCTTTTGTTGTGCTTCCTTATGTATTCACCACACCAGCTTGAGGAGTGTTATACCAAGCTGGATGTGTGTATGAGTATGTACTTTTTGTTATTTTTAGTTGTCTATTGTAGTTTTCTTTGTACCAAGGTGGAGTTCCATAACATATACACTCCAGCTTGAGGGGGAGTATTGAATAATGTATTAGGGTAGTTTAGACATTACTTGTAGTATATAGGGGTACTGTAGTCATTGTACATTGTTGCCCTAGTTGGGCCTATATATACATCATTTACATGAGGAGCTCCCTAGTGGAGACTCTACATCTCTCCATTCGTCTTCTTCTTCCTCTCTTCTAGCCTTAACTCTATTACTAACACCATTGATTCTTGTATTGGACTTTATTTATTGAAGATATTCATGACATCTACTGGGTAACTTGAAAGAAATGTGTGTGATGGGCTTTTATATATTGACACATGTCTCTCCCTAGGCAGCAAAGTAGGAATTCATGCCTATGGATTCAAAGATCCTAAGGGGTAGGGAGATATGATATTCCAATTCTTTGCAAACCAAAAATGTACCTGATTTGGGGTAAGACTGGACATCTCTTCCTGTATACGACCGACATTAGGCCTTGCCTCCATACACAGATTGAGGTTGCTTATCTCGACCATTGGGGTAGTAGACCTTCAGAAGGCAACATGTGGGCTGTGAATGGTTCACGCACTGAACGAGATTATTTATATTACAATAGCCCGTGGACAAGGAATAAGGATAAGGCTATTCTACTCAGATAAGACCCTCTACCATTTTAGAAGAGTCATTTACAGTTTCAATCACAACATGAGCCTCTAAAAGTGCCTAGACAAGCAATTTGATAAATTGTTAATCAAAAGGTTTTTGAAATATAAATATATATATATATATATATATATATGTGTGTGTGTGTGTGTGTGTTTGAACGGATTTTGCAAATGCATTTCCGAGCCCGGGCTTGTAGATTATAAGGTATACATTGAGGCGGGCCCAAGGGGTCATAAGTGTCCACCCCCCAGTAAGGCCTAGCCCAGTGAGGATATGGAGCAAGGATGTACACATAGGATGTGATTAGATGTTTTTGGATGATCTGACGGTCATCTTCAGGGTAATTTCCTGGTGGGGGCCACTTACCTAAATGCGATCGTAATTGGACTATAGAGCGTGGTCGTAGTGGGGCTCTAGGAGTCATGCAGGATAGGCTATCGGATCCCTACGTCGATCCTACTCATGACTCGCTTGACCCATGAGGATTCTTGGAGAATCCAGGTCCCGGATTTATGCATTGCACACACGAATTGGATCATTTGTATGAGACAGGGAGGATTTACATCATATCATTGGTATATGCACTTTATTGTGGTGTATATTACATAATTAATTGGATTAATTAATTACTTACGGTTAAAAGGGAAACCTGGATTTCCATTAGGTGAAAATATAGAGAGATTAAGATAAACCGGAAAGATTCTATTTAATAATAGCAAATAAAAAAAGGAAAGTGGAGAAAAAGAGGGACGAGAAAACGTCCAAGGAAACCTGAATGACTCGTCTCCTCTATCTTTCTATATAAGGTGAAAAGGGGGAGAGAGAGAGAGACAGAAGAAGAAGAAGAAGAATGGACGTTTTCTACCTCCACTCTCTCTATCTCTCTCACCCTTAGTTTCTAAAACTCTTTCCCTCTCCTTCACACTTTTTGGAAGATCTAGAATTCTTCCTTTTGAGAGCCAACAATTGAGAAGAAAAGTTATCCATCGTCTGTAGTATGTGCAATCGAAGGGAGCCATCACTCCAACTTCTGGCGTTAATCTTGGGAAAACCTGAAGCCAAGCGGGGAGTGGATCAGCTAGTGATTGTCAATCGGACAATCACTAGTATAATTTTAGATCTCTTGTATTTTATTTTTACAACCATCGATCATCTAGTAATTAGGATCTTAGGAAAAGGTTAAAGGAATTATAAAGTTCTTGAAATAGTTCCTCCCAGGCCTTCCGCTGCACCTGTGAATCCCTATATACGCCCAACTAACAAGGGAATCGTTCAACATCATTTGTCTGGTGAAAGACAAAAAAAAGGTTTCCATCGATATTTTTTGTTAGAAATGAGATTAGGGTTAGAAGAGAGGAAGAAGAAGAGGAGTGAAGGATGGAGAGTCTCCACTTGGGAGCTCCTCATGAATATGATGTATATATAGGCCCAAATAGGGCAAGTGAGTACAAAGACTACAATACCCTCTATACTAGAGGTAACGACTAAACTACCCTACAACATGTTATTCAACACTCCCCCTCAAGTTGGAGTGTATATACTAGGGAACTTCAGCTTGGTACAAAGGAGATTACAAAAAAACAACTAAAAATAACAAAAAATACAATAAGCTCATACACACATCCAACTTGGTATAACACTCCTCAAGCTGGTATGGTGAATACATAAGGAAAGCATAACAAGAGATAACGACCACCATGAGAGTACGGTCGTTGAGATCAGCGGCCACCAAAAAGTTACAACTCCTCCTGAAGTAGCACTACGGCGAGAGCGGTCGCAACCGGGTCTCCCCCTGAATGAGAACTCGACAATAAGTCTGGAACCACGAAGGATCGAACTGAGGCACCTCGGTAAGGGAATAACAATGATCCATTGAGCAAAAAGGGGTCACACCAAAGGTGCGCACACAAACAATGACGAAGCACGAACGAGAACATCAGCTAAGTAGTCAATGCCAAGAAAAGAAGATAACTACCGATGGGGAAACCATCGAAGACAAGGTCGACGGGGAAACCATCGAAGACAAGGTCGACGGGGAAACCGTCGCTTGGAGAGAAGAAGAGATAGAGAAGACAACCAAACAACGATGGGAAAACCATCGTCTGGTGACAAGGTCGACGGCATGAAAATCGTCGCCTGAAGATAAGAAGAGGAAGATAACCAACCAACAATGGGGACACCATCGCCTGGAGACAAGGTCGGCGGCATGAACATTGTCGCCTGAAAAGAGCCGACCAACGATGGGAAAACCATTGTCCGGAAAAGATAGGTCGACGGGAAAAGATCGTCGCCTGTAAGAGAGCCGACCAACGATGGATATGGAAGCCATCGCCCGGAAAAGGAGGGAGAAGATAACCAACCAACGATGGGGAAACCATCGTCTAGAAAGAAGGTCGACGGCATGAACATCGTCGCCTAATGAGAGGTCAACGGGGAAACCGCCACCTCAAGATAACAAGATAAAAGGAAGAAGATAACCGAACAACGATAGGGAAACCATCGTCTGGAAAGAAGGTCGACGGCATGAACATCATCGCCTAATGAGAGGTCGACGGAGAAACAGTTTCCTCGAGATAAGAAGAAGACAGGGAAGAAGATAACCGACCAACAACGGGAAAACCATCGCCCGGTGAAGATAAGGCATAAAGTCAAACAACACGAAGAGATATGAAAAACAAGACATGAAAATAAGACAACACTCCTTCAAGAAGACAAAGACAACACTAACAACACTCCCCCTCAAGCAAAGACAACAAAGTGGACAACACTCCTAAGAAAAGACACAAAGAACTACATGAAAACACTCCCCCTCAAGTTGAAGGTCAAATACCTTCTACTTGCAACGAAAAGAAGACAAACAAGGCACTACACCGCTTTCGGACATTTGATCAAACACTTGGTGTGCGCCGTAGAGAAGAAGAAAAATGAAAAATGACAAACAATGCACCACACCTCTCTTAGATATTTTATCAAATACTTGGTGCACGCCTTAAAGAACTACATAAAAGACATAGAAAGTAATAGAAAGAAAGAGATGATAAGAAGACGACAACAAGACAAGCACAAGAGAACAACAAGAAACAATACAAGACAACTCTCCCCCTCAAGTTGAGGCCAAAGGCCTTCAACTTGAAACAAAAATAACACTTTCAAGGCACAAAACCCCTTTGAGACATTTCATCAAACACTTGGGGTGCACCTTGACGATGAGATGAGAAAGACAAAGGCCATAGGCCAAAAAAGCTATAGAGAAGAGAAAATAAAGAGAACTTTGGAGTGGAGGAGAACCCAAAATGGGTTTACACAAGTAATACAAACATGATTTTTGTTTTGTTTTGAGATATACGATAAAGGGAAAATGGGTTAAAAACGAAATGGGTTTGACAAAATGAAAGAGAAAGAGTGAGATTTCTAGGGTATAGAAATGGGTTTTTTTTTTTTCTTAGTTGGGTATTGTAGCGGGTTACTGTAGCGATTTACTGTAGCGGTGCTATAGCGGGTTACTATAGCAGTTACTGTAGTGGGTTACTGTAGCAGGGAATGGAGGGGTTAGGGGAAAGGGAAGAGGGGCAGTGGGAGGAGGAGGAGAAGGGAAGGACACGAGAGCGAGAGATTTTCTTCAAAAAAAAAAAAAGGTTTTAAAGACAAGGAAAGAGAAACACTACGAGAGAGATATTTGAGGGATTTGAGATTTGAGGAAGAAACTATAGAGAGATAAAGAGAGGAAAACGAGATACGAGAGAGATACGAGAGAAAGGGATGATGGCATGGAGGGAGATAGACTCTTCTTCTTTCCTTCTTGAAGGATCAGCCCATTGGCTCTGATACCATGTTAGAAATGAGATTAGGGTTAGAAGAGAGGAAGAAGAAGAGGAGTGAAGGATGGAGAGTCTCCACTTGGGAGCTCCTCATGAATATGATGTATATATAGGCCCAAATAGGGCAAGTGAGTACAAAGACTACAATACCCTCTATACTAGAGGTAATGACTAAACTACCTTACAACATGTTATTCAACATTTTTCAACAAAATGGAGGAGACATTGGATATGGTGGAGGGGCACGTGAGTTATTTCAACGTTCTCTGCTCATGTAATTGTCCGGAAGATCAGTTGGTTCGATCTGGGGTGGAGAGGAAGTGTTTGATCACCTTCCGCCTTGAGGAGTTTGTATCTTTTGCTCTTGTTTGGGTGTAGCCCTTGACCAACTCCGCCAAAAAATATATATTTTTGTTTAAATAAAGCTTCGTCATTAAATAGTATAAAAAGAATAGAAAGTCAAGCATGTAGTGCTTCAACTTGTGAGCGGAAATGGATCAGATTTGAGGGAGTTCACACAAAGAAAACGAATAGGGTGGGACAAATACATTTCAAGATTTAGTATTTATGCAAATAAACCTGTAGAGGCAGTGGGATTCTAGTGGTAAAGAATTTAAGGATTCAATGTTAATCTGTCTTGACAACATTAAAGCATTAGAAGAATCATATCCTTTGGAAGATGACCATGCAGACATCGATTATCAGACTAGTGGACGTGTTACTGTTGAAGCTACAATACCAATTCGGGATTAGTTTGATAGTCTAACATAATTGGATGAACCTCGATAATCAATATTTAGCATTGACGCTTGGTTTATGGTTTTCTACTTGATATGGTATGCACTTGGCTTTCAGTTTTTTACTTTATTTGATCTTTTTGTGAATGGTGGTTGATCTTGATGTGTGTGTGGGGTTGATCTTGTTGGCTTTCAGTTTTTTACTTTGATTTTCTACTTGAAATATTATGCACTTGGCTTTCATGTTTGCCTTTTGGTCAAACAAGCCAAACAAAAAAGGCAAACAGGAAAAGAAAAGGCAAAAATCAGATATAATGAGGCATAATCATGGAGGTAGAAAATCAAAGTACTCCAATTTCATCCAGGAAGTGCCCAACCGAGAGAAACAATCAGCCTCACTATTTACCAACCTCCACACGTGTTGGAAGACAGCGTAGTGGCCAACGATCCGCTCCTGCACTTCTCCAAGGGTAAGAGGCCCCTTACTCATCGCCCTACTTACATTGAGTTGTCATCCTCAATTTCTGCATTGATAGAGTCCATATGGGCTGAAGTGCCAGCATAAGCCTACCTAATCTCTCCATATAAGTCCCAAATGAAGCCCCAGATACCCCCTAAAATAAGGGTTTCCTACGCACGAGCCATCAAAATTGAGCTTGAGAAGGCCAAAAGAGGGGGGAATCAACATAGCCGAAAAAGTAGTTGAATCTTGAGTATCTTGTTTTATATTTATGTGGCCTTATTTGATTATACTCTAAATTGATTGTTTTTCTTGTGATTCTTGTGAACTTCATATATGGTTGACTGATATCCAGTCATAATTGGATGAACTTAGATGTTTAGTAATATGTGGCTGAGGAGTCCCGTCTGTGCCGTGCATTCCGGACCTTTGGGTTGGGGAGTCCCGTCTATGCCATGCATTTCCAGACCATACTGTCTAGCGACCAGTGGGGAGGAGTATGTGACTGTTTGGTGAAGGGGCGAGGAGTTTGTGAATGTTTTTTGGGACATTAGGCTTCGAAGGGATCTCAAAGAGGAGGAAATTGACAGCTTCTTATCTTTACTTGGTTTTCTCTCTTCCTATTATTGTTCTCCTCATGAGTAGAATCACTGGCTATGGACCCCGGATACTCAAGGTGGTTTTTCTGTTAAATCTTTCTTCTACAGGTTGAATGATGGGTGTAGGGCTGCCTCAAGTCGCGCTCGTATTTGGATTTCGTGGGTGTACTTCCAAGAGTTGTGGCTTTTGCATGGATGGTAGTTCACATATGGATCAACACCTGAGATCGTATCAAGAAAAGAAAGTTTTGGCTTCCTTGTTGGTGTGTACTTTTCCGCAAGGAGGAGGAATTGTTTGACCATTTGTTATTACTTCGCACTTTCTCCTATTCCCATTGGATGGGCCTTATTAAGTCTTTTGGAATGTCGTGGGTACTTCAAAACAACATAAAGAAGGTACTAATCCATTGGTGTGGCGCCTTTCCTGGTAGTACTGGGCAAGCTATGTGGAAGTTGGTTCCTTAGGTTTTGATTTGGCATATTTGGAAAGAGCAGAGTAACAGAATATTTCAAGACAAGGAAAAAAGATGGCATCACATTGCTCTTGACATCAAGCTTACTCTTATTACTTGGACAAGAGAAAAAGTTGGGGTTCCTTATAGTGCTACGGTTATACTGAGCAATTGGCGGCCGGTTATATCGGAAAAGAAACTTATTGTGAAGGCTACCCTTAAGAAGAGGGTGCCTCCGGTGGGGTGGTTTAAATAGAATTATGATGGTAGCTCAATGGGTGACCCTGGACATGCCGGTATTGGCAGATTGGTTCGTGATGCAAACGGTCTCATTTTGATGTCTTTCTCCGACCCGGCTGGTACGCACGATGCTAATGAAACCGAAGTGAGGGCTTTACTGCTCGGCTTGAAATGGTATGATAAACATAACTTGGGTCCCCTTATTGTTGAAGGGTATTCCTCGAATGCACTTGCTTGGGCATCGAATAGAGGAGTAGTGGACCATGGAAGCTCGACAACATTATAGCTGAGATTAGGGACCTAGTTCGTGTCATTGGCCCTCAAATACAACATATGAGGAGATCCGCCAACGAGATGGCGGACCGTTTGGTGAAGGATGGGGTCAATTTGGAGATGGTTGATGTGCTTCAATGCTGCCCTCGTATTGGGCCAAGCCGGCACCTTAAATTTTATTGGTATGAAAAAATAGTACAAGAGGGGGATATGCTTCCTGACCTCCAACCTAAAGATATACAGTGCACTAAAGATTGCTCCGATAGCTAGCAATTCCAAATGCATCGCAAAGAACCATTCCTCTAGAGTCCCTTTAGGTAACTCTTTCCACGAATTAAAATTTTTGCTATTTTTGTTATTACAAGCAAAATTCGCTAAATGGTCTGCCTCTTGATTACCTTCTCTTGAATGATATTGATCAGGACTTGGCTATCTGATTCAATCCATACCCCCGTAATCTTCAGTCATGCAGTATCTTAGACCATCTAATAAAGCTCTGCACTCAGCCTGCATATTTGTACCCACACCATAATAGTGAGAAAATGATAGAATCACTTTTGCATTGCTATCCTGAATAATTCCTCCTCCTCCTGATTCACCTGGGTTGCCCTCAGAGGCCCCATTTATATTCATCTTGAAAGTTGGTCCTGGTGGCCTTCTCCAACTCACCCAAACACCCTTAGGAGGAGAAACTTTGATTGGAGCCATTCCCAAATGGGAGAGAGCCAATGATTCGATAAGGAGCACTCTTTTTGGGTTTTAAACCTTCATCAAGGCAGATTATCCACTCAAGAATAGACCTGACAGTAAAAGAAATAGGCCTCCTTCCATTCTCCTTCTGCATCTCTCCTTCCAAAGTTCCCAGGATATTATAGAAGGGACAACTCTGATAATATTGACATATTGCGTTTGGACCCTTCTCGAGATGTTATACCAATAAGTAAGCCTGCCATGAATACTTTGATTACACATCACCGGGATATCCAACTTGCTGGAAAAGCAACTCCAAACTGATTTTTCCATGCTACTATTAATGAAAAGATGGTCCATATCTTCCGCTTGAATATTATCACAACAATTACACTAGGCGAGCTTAGAGGCGAGCTGTACAGTCTTCTTCTGGATCTGAAAGTCCACAGGAGTGGCTTTAACAAATAGCCTCCATAAAAAGCAACTAATCTTTGAAGGCAGCTCATTCCATATAAAGTTCGCCCATGATTTCCTTCTCGCTTGATGTCTTATTGAGTTCCAAGCAGAACTTGTTGAAAAATTGCCAGCTCTATTTGGCATCCACACCAGCTGATCTTCACGGCTAGACACTGCAATGTTAGAGCTACTGACTGCATTGACGATCCCAGGAGGTAGCAAATTTTCAAATTGACTACTATCCCATTCACCATACCCATTAACCACGTCTTGGATAAGCAAGTCTAAATTAAAATCCAACACATTATCTACATAGCAAATAAGAGGCAAGTTGCAAATCCACCAGTCTGTCCAAATATTAATATTATCTTTCCCAATGATCTACTTTGCGTTAGAAAACCATATGTCCTTTATATGAAGCATGTCTTTCCAAAGTTTAGAATCTCAAGCCTTTGATTGAGCTAACCAAAATCTCTATCATCGTAAATAGCGGGTCTTTATAAATTCACTCCATAAAGAATAACTGCTATGGAGCCTGTGAATAGCTTTGAGTCTAAATGCCATACCTCCTTTATTGACTTAGTACCAATCCCACCCTCGGCTTTCTTCTTACAAATCTTGTCCCTCGCATTTATGACCATGCTCTATCGTCCCCCACCAAGAGTTTGACAAAATGCTTTCTATTCTTTTGATAACAGTGATAGGAGGATTCATAGCAGAGAGTATGTAAATTGGCATAGAGGATAACACATGGTTCAATAACACTAACTTACCTCACTGGAAGAGTAACTTGCCTTTCCAACCTTCCACTCTGCTTCTAACTTTGTTAACAAGTTTCTCAAAAACCTCAACTTTTGAGTCTTCCTTTGAAGAGAGGGGGCGAATGAGTCTGTGGGTTGCAACATTTATGCTACAACACAATTTTAGTCTGTGCCTTCAATGTATGGCTATGAGTAGCTAATACTCCCCTCACACATTGGCTCTCACTATTTTCTCTCGGGTTTCGCCAGATTACGCAGCTAACAGAGAGCTATGTTTCTCTGCACTTTCACTGCACTTTGTGGTTGTGCCTCTGCTCTCTGTCTGCATTTATATTTGTACTTTCTTTTTTGTTGTTGTGTTGTTCTTGTCTAAGGGAATCTCCTTTTAAGGATGAATAAAACGACGTTTCGCGCATGTAAGCGTCACAGCAGAATTCGACACTGAATTCGAAAAACTGATTTTACTGACTTTTACGAATGCACGTGCCGAAAGTAGCCGACTTTTGAGCGTGCTTCACCGAAAGAGAGAATTTTCTTCTTCTTTCTTAAATAAAATAATAATATACATCACCATCATCATACTTTAATACACACACACCCACTACCATTAAAATGATCGGCACTCCCAAATGGGAGGGACCCACTCCAACAAATCTCCCCCACGACTTATTTGGGGAGGCCGTCAAGCCCGCTTCTTTTCTACTAGCTTGTAACTTTTCTTTAGGTAAGGTTTTTGTTGTCATGTTGGAGCCATTATTATCAGTGTGGATTTTCTCAAGTTGTAATAGCTTTTCATCCAACACATCACGTATCCAGTGATACCTCACATCGATGTGTTTGGATCTAGAGTGGAACATTGAATTTTTCCTGAGATTGATTGCACTCTGATTGTCACAGTACAAGAAATACTTTTCATGCCTCTAGCCCAATTCTTATAGAAACTTCTTCATCCATAGGATCTCCTTACATGATTCTGTTAAAGCAATGTATTTTGCTTCTGTAGTAGATAAGGCAACACACTTTATAATTGGGACTGTCACGATACAGCTCCCCTTGCAAAGGTTAATAGGTACCCTGACGTGGACTTTCTCGTATCTACATCACCAGCCATATCAGCATCTGAGAAACTTTCCAATACAAGTTTAGCATCACTGAAACATAACTGAGTGCTAGATTTAACGCTAAGATACATGAGTATCCATTTGACTGTTGCCCAATGTTCCTTACCAGGGATTTGAGAGGAACCGACTGACAACTCCAATTGCATGAGCAATATCAGGTCTTGTGCATACCATGGCGTACATTAAACTGCCAACTGCTAATGCATAAGGCACTTTATCCATTTCTGATTTTGGAAAGTATGATGATGGTGATGTATAGCATTATGTGATTGACCGCATCACAGTAGAGAACATGCTTTGCTGAGATGGATTGCACTCTGAATGTCCCGTGGTTTTTCCCTTCACCTCGGAGGGTTTTCAACGAAAAGCTACAAGCTTGCAGAAAAAAAGCAGGCTTGACGGCCTCCCCAAATAAGTCATGAGGGGGAGATTTGTTGGAGCGGGTCCCTCCCATTTGGGAGTGCCGATCATTTTAATGGTAGTGGATGTGTGCGTATTAAAATATGACGATGGTGATGTATAGCATTATTTTATTTAAGAAAGAAGAAAATTTTCTCTTTCGGGGCGAAGCACGCGCGAAAGTCGGCTACTTTCGGAGGGTGCATTCGCGAAAGTCAGTAAAATCAGTGACCGAATTCAGTGTCGAATTCTGCCGTGATGCTTACATGCGCGAAAGGTCGTTTTGTTTATCTATAAAAGGGGATTCCCTTGGACAAGAACAACACAACAACAAAGAGGAAAGTATAAACACAAGCGTAGACAGAGAGCAGAGGAACAGACACAAAGTGCAGTGAGAGTGCAGAGAAACATAGCTTTCTGTTAGCTGTGTAATCCGACAAAACTCGAGAGAAAATAGTGGAGCCAGTGTGTGAGGGGAGTATTTGACACTCATTGCCATACATTGAAGGCACAGTATTTGTGTGCACTTAGTAAAAGATCCACCTTGCAGGTGATGTTGTAACTCATTATTCATCATAGTGAAAGATTTTAACTGGTCTACGGTCCCGTGGTTTTTCCCTTCACCCCGGGAGGGTTTTCCACATAAAAATTTATGGTGTCATTTGTCAATTTATTTTCACCTCCATATTTTTATCCCATTTAATTTTCACAGCTTCGATTCGGGAAAACTTTATTTAGACCTGAAATTTCACTCTTCCTCTCATACGATCGGCAAAATACCCCATTGTCTCAAGGGCAAGCCAATAGAGAGTTGAGTAGGCATGGCATAATATGGGATGTTACTAACCAAATATCTTCTTGAAAAACATGTTCTCTCTCCTAAACCTTTTCTAGAAATTCATCTCTAACAAGAGAGATCGACAATCATCCACCTGAGCATCTCCTAATTGACCTTTACCCATGATAGAATAAAGAAATGCATAACCCACACTTTGTGCCCCTCTCTACGAAAATGTTTTCTTCAATTTTGTGTTGGAAAGACGTGCATTTGATCTGCATCACATTGAAATTTAAAAGAACTAAGCATGCTCATCAACTGTGACATATTGCGAGAGAATGGCCCATCTGTACTTCGGGTGAAAATAATAGTCCTTTCTGGCGGGTCATGTACCAATACACAAAAAAAATGAAATAGAGCTTGCACCAAATTCATCTAGCAAATAAGATTCCACGTGCACAAAAGGAGGCAATCGGTACTCGCAGCCTACAGTAATCTGTGAGCAAGCATTGCTGCCCAAAGTAGGATGGCTATTGAGTAAGATAAATTTCTAGGAAAATGATAACCCTTAATTAATCTGAGAGCAACCATGACATCCAAAAGAGGATGGCTATTAAGTAAGGTAAATTTGTAAGTAAAATGATTAACTACATGCACGATTCTGAAGGCTGCATCCTGTTATTAAATCAAGGCAAATGATACTAATTGACTAGTTTTCCTTCCAGTGATCCGTTTATTCGGGAAAATTGAATGAGGTAAGGGAGATTTCCACCATGTATTGATTCTTTCTTCTAGTAATCCCGTTTTGTTTTGGTTCCTTAAGGATATGATAATAATTCCCCAAACATAGATTGGAAAGAAAAATAAAGCGAGGTGCATTATCCATCCAATCATGACAAATAAAGCCATAAGTTCACCAAATAGTTTTATACCACTCTTTTTAAATCTAAAGCACTCAATAAGTCCTGAGAGGTATGATTTAAATCTGCAATCCCTATTCTCTCTCCAAGTATTCTCCTTTATTTATGCCACCTTACTTTTATTATTTAGTCCTGTCAACTTCCAGTAAATATGTCTATCCCCATAAATCAAGAAGTTTCTTTCCACTGGCACTACTCATGTTGTGAGCAACAAATGGTTAGTTACCACATTCCCAATATTTTATTTGTTGAATCTCTTTTTCGTTTTGAACATTGAGGTAGGAAAGTTCAATCCCAGCTTAAACTCAACTCAACTCAACTAAGCTTTTGTCCCAAACTAGTTGGGGTTGGCTAATGAATCCTTCAGAAATTTTTCATGGAGAAGGTGAAAGGATCTACCCGGCTCAAATTGACTAAGTCTGATCTCGACACTAGTGGGGTATGTCTACGTGGATCAATTTCTTCCATTCTATCATTTCTAAGGTCATGTTCTCTGTTATATTCCTAGCCCTCAAGTCTTTCCTCACTATTCCTACACAAGTTGTTTTCGGTCTGCCCCTACCTCTTTTTACTCCATCAACTTGACACGAGTCGCTTGTTCTCACTGGAGCATCCAAAGGCCTACGTTGGATATGCCCAAACCATCTTAAGTGGTGCTCTCTCATCTTCTCCTCAATTGGTGCCACCCCCACCTTTTTACGGATGTCTTCATTTTTAATTTGATCTAACCTTGTATGGCCGCACATCCATCTAAGCATTCGCATCTCCGCTACACTCATCTTATGAACATGCTGCTTCTTGGTGGCCCAACGTTTTGAGCCGTACAACATGGGTGGCCTAACAGCTGTCTTATAAAACTTTCCCTTCAACTTGGTAGGTATTTTACGATCGCACAGAACTCTTGAAGCATGCTTCCACTTCAACCAATCTGCCCTTATTCTGTGGTTGACATCCTCTTCAATCTCTCCTTCCTTATGTAGGATTGAACCAAGATAGCGAAAGATATCCCTCTTAGGTACCTCCTGTCCAGTCATATTTACTACATCGTCACCCTACCTCCTTCATTACTAAAGTTGCACTCCATATACTCTGCCTTAGTCCTGCTTAGTCATATTCAATCCCAGCTTACCTATCAAAAAAAATCTCGCTTTGAATTACAACAATATTTTCACCCTTATAAATATTTTCACCTTTGTCATAAACATGCATAGCCATACGGGAAGCGTACCCAAAATGGCGATGGGATATGATATTTAAGCAAGGTAATCCAACATATGCATATTCTCCCATGGCTACGTGATACACACAATTTTACAATGTATAGAACAATGTGATATGCACATCGGTTTATGCATTTGGCAAGGAACCCCTGGTTTTAAAGGTTAATCAGTTTTTTGGTTTATCATTGATATATAAAGTTGAAAACTATTACACAAAGGATATAGCTTACACAAATAATACCATCAGTCAAGAGTAAATAGATTCCTTTTAGCAAGTATGTTTTAGCAACTTGCATTCTTACATGGTCACACATATGCATGTCATAAATAAATATACATATATAGAGATTTGCTAGCCACTTCGCAGGAAGCCATTTCTCGCCTTGCTTTCCACGCACGCACGCGCGCACACACACACACACATATATATATATAGGGATTTGCTATCCACTTTCGTGGGAAGCCATTTCTCGCCTGGCTTTCGCAAGTGATGACAGACGCATGTGTTGACTTTTGGGAAAAGTGAGTATGAGCGGTATATGAGGTGAAGGTTAGAAACACGGTGGGCCCACATTTTTAGGGTGATCCAAACCATTCGTTTGATAGGCCCTAACATAGATAGGGTGTGCCCAAAAAATCAGCTCCATAGGATCAAACCAACCCTTCGAACTGTGTAGGTGAAAAATGGGCAAATTTGGGCAAATTTATACCCGCCCATTTTCACGTCCACAGTTTGAAGGGTTGGGAAGATCCTATGTAGCTGATTTTTCGGGACACCTTATCTATGTCAGGGCCTATCAAATGAATGGTTTGGATCACCTCAAAATGTGGGCCCACCGTGTTTCCAGCCGTCACCTCATATAAGCTTATATGAGGGGCCACTCATACTCACTTTTCCCTATATATATATATATATATATATATATATATATATATATGTGTGTGTGTGTGTGTGTGGACAAACTGTGTCTGTCCATTTTTTCCCTCTGCTGTTGGATGGGTTAGGATGATCCTATGGATCTGATTTTTTGCTGACACCCTATCAAGGTAAGGGGCTTTCAAATGAATAGTTTGGATCACCAAAACAATGTGGGCCCCCACTGTATTTAACCCGACCGAGTAGATAAGCTTAGCTACAAGACCGAGTAGCAACACTTTTCCGTATATATATATACTTTTCTACACACTAGTGTAGATAAGTTATCTACACACTAGCTTAAAATACAGTGGGGGCCACATTGTTTGGGTGATCCAAAGCATTCATTTGATTGGCCCCACATAGATAGGGTGTGCCTAAAAAATCAGCTCCATAGGATCATCCCAACCCTATGATTTGTGGAGGTAAGAAATGGACGTGTATAAACCTTCACAAATCTATCCACTTTTTGCCTCCACGGTTCGAAGGGTTAGGATAATCCTATGAAGCTGATTTTTTGGGCACATCCTATCTATGTGAGGGCCCATCAAATGAATGCTTTGGATCACCCAAACAATGTGGCCCCCACTGTATTTTAAGCTAGTGTGTAGATAACATATCTACACTAGTGTGTAGAAACCGTTCTCTCTCTCTCTCTCTCTCTCTCTCTCTCTCACACACACACACACACACACACACACATATGGGTTTTGCTAACAAGTGCCCTAAAGGCACTCGTTAAGCATCATTTAATGGCCCTAGGGATCATGAATTTACACGTACTTTGATGAAAAAATCTCAAAACATGTGTAAAGGTATAAAAGTATCTGTAAAATCATGTTCCCAATAGTCATTAAATAATGCTTAAGTGCTTAACCAGTGCCCTTAGGGCACTCGTTAGCAAAACCCTATACATACATATATATATATAGGAAAAGTGTTTGTGAGCTAGAGTTCATATAAGGGCCTGTCAAATAAATGCTTTGGATCATCCAAACAATGTGGGGCACCCTATGTTTGTGAGCTCTAGCTCATATAAGCTTATATGAGCTCTAGCTCACAAACACCTCTCTCTCTCTCTCTCTCTCTCTCTCTCTCTCTCTATATATATATATATATATATATATATATGGGAAAAATGTTTCTACTCTGACGGACCATATAAATTATATATATATATACAGAGAGACAGAGGGCGATAGACAGAGGGCGAGAGAGAGAGATGGTTATATTCCAATGCATAGAAATTCAGATTCTGTTGACGTACATATTAATTACCCTTAATCCTACTCTAAGAAACTCTAACCTTGGCAAATTGATAAGCATCCACACCCTTCAAAAGAAAGGGCCTGCAACCCTATGCAAGAATTTCAATGTATCCCATGATGTATGCCGGGACATGGATAGCTAGTAATGCAAAGTCCAAGCAGTAGTAACTTGATTAAATCCGAACAGCTAAAAACTACAGGTATGCCCTAAGCTTTCAACCTCCAAAAAAATTATTGTAGAATGAAACTACCAGAGTTCTAATGTGGAAAGCATGACAAACTGACCTCTACATGTCTTGAACCCCAAGTAAAGCGACGGTGATTAGGATTTGCAGACTTTCCACCCCATCCTCGGTACTCGTGCAATTCAGTGGATACATATATACACCTAGGGAGCCTCTGAAAAGATGACTCAAGAGGGATACTGCCACACGTGACAACCTGCATGAAGAAAAAATCGATATTGTTTCAGAAAAGAATATTGCAATACAGAAATAAAAAAAATAAAAAAAGAATATTGCAATACATATTGTTTCTGAAAAGAATATTCCAACAAGGAGATATCACAGTTTGAGAAGAGCATTTCAACCATTTGGAAAAGCTGAAAATACATGGCAACACACTGAAATTTGGCTTTCGACGTCCATATATAGCTACTGAAATAACTTCAAGATAAATTTCATGAAAACAATGTCCGTGAATTTTATTTTATTTTGTTTGGATAGTTGATGGATTTTATTAATAAAAGCAAAGAATAAATTAAAAACAATATCCATGATTTTTTTTTGTTTTGATAGTTGATGGATTTTATTAATAAAAGCAAAGAATAAATTACAACAGGATCAGAGAATGTCCATTGCACCAGAATGGTGAAATTACTTCTTCCTTAGCATGTGTATCCGGTGCAAATTACTTCTTCCTTAGCATGTGTATCCGGTGCCTCCGAGATAAGTTTTTAACTAATAACTATACGATCACTTTGAGAAATTCAGCTGCATAAGTGAAATCTGCATGTGTGAAATCAAGCCCTAGATAAATATTAGTAGTTACACAACAGTTACTGTCATAAATCAAATCCAAAGTATTGATTTCGCAATTGGAGGAAACCCAATATTGCAAGCAATGGATCTTCTATAATGCCTTAAAAACTTATTTTCTGATGAGCTGTCATCATAGGATTCATATAAGACCCATGTATAGAAATCCGTATTCCTTGGAAGAATTTACTTCAACCTATACGCTCATAGGCAAGCCTGTATGTAACATATAAATTTAATGCAAGGATGAGCCATGGCCCACCAAAGATGGTCCTGGTGGGGACCATGGCCCACCAAAAGTGTCCACGTGACCCTTGAGTGGCTTTAGAGAAGGCTTCTTTTATTTTATTTTTGTTAAATGGCGAAAACTAATTAGAAAAAAGGTGGTTAGATGCAAGCCAAACAAAGAAAATAGAGGAAGGAATACAAAGGTAGTATCAAGAAGGAAGAAAATTGACAAGCTCCATTTCAAGCCTAGCGCTACTACAATGAGCTAAGTGGTTTGCTTCGCTATTCGTACCCCATAAAACACGACCCCTTCCTGATCACCCAAAGGGAGTAGGAGTGTGGGACCACCTTTCCTTCCAAATCACCCAAAGGGATGCCAACAACACAACACTCCATAAAACGCGACCCCTTCTATGCCGGGGGGAGTAGGACCACCCCTAAAAAGAGTCCCAATATGCACGATAAGAACCCAAATTGAACAACAAAAGACCCCACTCGTAATTCTGCGATGGATGAGGATATGGTAAACGAACTCGCCCACCTCAAGGCATAGAGCACAATGATATATAATGAGCATCTTCTGATTGCGTAAGTGGTCCGACGTGAGAATTTTAATGAGGCACACCGTGAGGATTTCATTTGAAAGACTATTATTTTATGGACATAAAAGGGTATTTTGCTAATAAATCAGTGTTAGTGTTTAATTACAAATAGATGTGAGTGAGAGAGGTCTCATAATAAGCATCAAGCCAATTTTTCATGTCAAGGAAGAGCCCTCTAAGTCTTCAAAGATGGATGCTCTCATACTTCAACCATGATAAAATTGGCTTAACTTGTAAGTGAAATGCCCTCAATACACATTGTTGACTTCAAAGAACCTTACCTTTCGAATCCTAGTTAGGACAACTCTCATTTCAGCATAAATTGCCTGGGAATCAGCAGAAGGGCCCACATATGCGAATAAAAGCCTATCATTAGCATCCGAGATGGCTTACCCAAGCCCAACACTCAGAGAAGAAGTGTTGTTCAACATAGGGACCTTGTTGCTCCCGTCAAAGTTCAGTTTCAAACATCTGTTAGAGGGGAGCAATCCATACAACATAAACTTTGAAAATTGTAAAATAGAAATCAATTAAATAATTAAAATAAATATTAATAAAAAGATTAGTTTAGATGTTCCCTCAGTCACCTCAATGATAATTTTATTGATTATGATTGCAGAAATGTGATTATGGTCAAAGAAGATGTGATCATCTCTCTCTCTCTCTCTCTCTCTCTCTCTCTCTCTCTCTCTCTCTCTCTCTCTCCATTTTTTTAAATGGCATTTCTCTCTCTTTCTCTCTCTCTTCATATGATCCAATTATTGATGGGAAAATAGGATTTTCCAAATACACGATAGCCTTTTGTTTCCAATTGGTCTACTATACCACCAAATCTAGTGGTAAGTCAAACTGGAGCAACTATCTAAGTTACTATAGACATTAAAAGGCGTGACAAAATAGTCCCAGAGACCAACACACCAGGGGCAAGATATGAATAAATGTGATGGGTTATCCTCTGGGAGGTCACAAAAAAGAGCAATTCACGAATTCACAGATGCTCCTCTTCAATAGTTGACAACGAGTGAGAAATGCCACAGAGAACATACCAGATTGGTCAGGTTTAACGTCACGGAGAACATACCAAATTGGTCAGGTTTCCATATCACATCATCTTCATCATCCAATGTTGGCACAATACTTGTGTTAAGTAGTAAGTACAAATCCAATAATCCATCAGAAGCCCTTAAAGAGAGGCTTTCACGAAAAATCAAAGTGATGTGACCAGATAATCCTTGGAGGCCATATAATCTGCAACTATAGCCCTAGGATTCAGGGCTTTCGTAAATAAGATTGGGTAGTGATTGGCCAGAATGCAATCTCCACACCATTTACCCAGCCAGAATAAAGTTTCTTTATTTCCAATGCTGTAGAAAATGTTTAATTTCAAAATTTTGAATTTTTATTTCCGGGAATTTCATATCTGTGAACCCTCACTATTCCTTCCTAGGCGAAGGCTAGACCCTTGCTTTTGATATCTTTCTCGAGTTATAGAGGCCCAAACTCATTTTGTCACTAAATAGTCTCCAGACTCTCTACCACCATTTAGCCAGTAAAGTCCCGATTTGAATCCAAATATTCTTTACTTTGATCCCGCCTTTTGGGTTGGGAATACACACCCGATTCCAGCCGGAACATTGGTGGTTTGCTTGTGGGTTGTGAGAGGACTTGCTTGTGCGTGCGAGGCACACAGCAGGAAATCATACTGCAGCTCATGTGCATGGTCTAAGGGAGCTTTGAGTGCGGACTATGAGTTTCCCAAGGGAATGCTCCAGTTTCTTTGGTTGAGGACGGGGGGCCAAAGACAATGCATGTTGAGTTGGTTTCCCACATGCCTTGCGCGTACGGTGTAGGGGGCTCGCTATACTACTTGCCTTCTACATCGCAGTACGTCTTGTGGGTAGGCCAATCTCTAGGCCTTCCATGAGTTCGTGCCGGGGCGACCTTGGTTGCCCTCGCAAGGTGCACAGCTTGCGGATCAATCCATAAGGCATCTTGCTTCTTGGATGACCAAGCCTTTGTCCTTGGCGGATTTGTGCATGGCATCGTTATGCCTCGTACTGGATGGACTTTGCATTAGGCTTCAAGGCCTGATGTTTGATGTACTCGTGATGCAGTTTGATCACGAGAGTGGGTTCAAAGTAGGTCTCGGCAAGTCTAAGCTCAGTAGCTTTTGATGAAGGTTTGGTGGCTGTGAGCAAAGTATCTAGAAGTGCATGTCAAGATCTTAGCCGAGTAGCCCTTTGAACAGCTTAGAGATTGTGTGCACATATGAAGCAACAAGAGGTGTTGGGAGTGCAAGACCTTTAGAGCTTTGCACGGGTTGAAGGTCGGCCTTAGCATATGCGTATGTTAAGGCGCCGCACGGGTTATTCCGCTGCTAAAACAAAAGGCCCGTGACACTAGTGACGTGTGTTGATGTGTAATCCATACAATGTTTAACATGATACATACACCACATTTCCAATGCTATTTATATAAGAGAAAACGGTTCCTACACATATGTGTAGAGAGTTCTCTACACACTAGCTTAAAATACAGTGGGGGCCCACATTGTTTGGGTGATCCAAGCCATCCATTTTAAAGGCCCTCACATAGATAGGGTGTCTACAAAAAATCAGATCCATAGGATCATCCCAACCCTATGATTTGTGGAGGTAAAATGGATGTCTTTAAACCTTCACAAATTAGTTCATTTTTTGCCTCCAAAGTTTGAATGGTTAGGATGATCCTATGGATCTGATTTTTTGTGGACACCCTATCTATGAGAGGGCCTTAAAAATGAATGGTTTGGATCACCCACATAATGTGGCCCCCACTGTATTTTAAGCTAGTGTGTAGATAACTTATCTACACGTGTGTAGGAACCGTTTTCTCTTTATATAAATATAATTATGTAAAACATACTAGTTTATCATATCAGTTTTAGGAATTGCTAGAATAAGCACAAATAAACACTAGAAAACATCACATGAGCAAAAAAAACAATAATTGTTTAACAATATCATACCCCTAGTGACGTGTGTTGATGTGTGATCCATACAAAGTTTAACATAATACACACACCACATTTCCAGGGTGTCGGGTGGGATCTCTATGGACGATTAGTCTCATAAGAGGTGATTTTTCTTGGGATTAAGCTTGTGTGTCTCTATGTGTGTGGGTGGAGGGGGTGTTAAAGGTAGAATGCTATAGGAACGTGGGTTAGGAGGGGGTGTTGAAGGTAGATTACTATAAGAATCTTAAGGATGTTGATTTTGATAAAACTCTTTACTACTAGGTTAGAGGACTTCTACGTCTCTCCTGTTAAAGCAAATAAGAAGTTATGCTCAAGGTATTTTTTTCTGTCAGCTCATTTTTCAAAGTGCTCCTTTGTATTTGTTGGACGGAAGTGTTAGGCAAGGCCAACATATACGATCGACTCAAGAGGAGGAAGTTTAAGTTTGCCAATATATGCATTCTTTGCAAGATGGAAGAAATGAAGAAGAGCCAGGGACCATATTTGCATTCATTGCATTTGGCTAAAAGAATTTGGAATGCAGTTCGTAAGTGGTTTGGGGTTCTTTGGATTTTCCTAACGGCGTAGGACGGCCAACTAAAACAATTTCTTTATTGGTTGAGGGCCAAATCTGGGATTGTTAGGTCAGAAAATAAACTGGAGTTATGGGACAAATTGGGATAAATAAGGTTTAGAAGGTTTATGGCAGGGTCAGAGAGAGAGAGAAAGGTTGATCTGGACAGATCTATACAAATAGTTGAATTGGGTTTGCTTCAGGTATAAAGTTTATAAATTTTAGATAGATTAGGGACAGAGAACAAATATAAGGGTAGGTTGGATCGGGTTTATAAGCAAGAAATTTGGACTGTTACAGGTTGTCCAGTGACTGCTATGGTTTGAAATGGAATGAATACCAATTACAGTCAAGGGGAATAAGGTTTAAAGGGATTTCACAGTGACGGAAGGGTCGCAGGTTGCACATATCCAAAAAAAAAAAAAAAGACTAGGATCAACTAGGGGCTACCGGAAGAATAGTAGATAGGAGTCGACTGTGCATATATTGTGCTGTAATAGCTTTTCTGCAGGGTTTATACTTTATACTAGGTGTTAGGAACAAGTAGGCTTAAGAAAGGATTTGGGTGTGGTCTGAGATATGTAACTAAAGAAGATGAAGGTTCTAGAAAGGATCTTGAATGCATAATTACTCAAGGTGGGGGAAAACTGTGTTGCGCTCCGGTTGATGAGGATCCTTCGATCCGTCCGATGGGACGTATGATCAATGTTGGCCTCTTCGTAGGTTAGTCGGTCCCCCCTATCACGCCCTTATTAGTATAGATTGTTAGGCGGTTTTCTTTTCCTTTGATTTGAAATCTGCAATGGATACGTTGCCCTCTGGTATCACTGAGATTATCCTCGGGCAGCTGTCTGGGGTAGGGTTTGGTCTGATAAACCTCGCCCACAAGAAGTATCCAACGTCCTCGTTGGAATAGAGTCTAACTACTGCTGGATGAGGCTTTCAAACTGCCAAAGCGTCGTATCTTTCTCCCATGAAGCTTCCTCCATCAGCTTCCCTTTCCACTTAATCAAAAAGTAGGTCCTCCGACTCTTCTGACTTTGGCCCTCCGTTTTGTGATCAAGGATTGCTTCAGCGACGTCTGTGAACTGCTTCCTGATCATTGGGGTTTTGGATAATGGCTTGCAAGTTTTAACAGTTGAAAAAAGATTAAGAATTTGGGCTCTGATCATGGAACCAAGTGATCACGGGTCGAATCTAAGGTTTAGTTTTCGTGTGGCAGGTTAAAGGTTAGGTGTGATGTTGGGGTAAGGCAATGTAACGGAAAGGGAAAGGGGCGGCAATAGGAAGTGTTCAAGAACCGGTCGACAGTCTAGTTCTGGATTGCAAGTGGTGAGAATAAAGGGTTATGTAGCCTCTCGGGTGAAGTAGAAAGGTTTCTATCCAGTCATAAATCAAGGTTGAGGAATTTGATGGTTGGGTGAAAGGTTTGGGTAAAGGCTGTTGGTCGATGGAGTGAAGGATGGAAGGGTGCAGGTGAAAGGTTAATGGTGGTCGATGGGTTCAAGGTTTCTGGCAAAGGCTTTAATAATGTAAACAAATGAGAGAAGAGAGCAAGAGAGAAAAGAAAGTAGAGAAACAAGGAAGAGAGTAAAGAGAAGAAACAAGAAAACTAACCTAAAAACATCCCAAGGTTCTCCTAGGCATCACACCATAGGATCTAAGGCATCACACTAATCCCATAAAGAAAGGGTTTCAATTCATTAAATCTTCAATGTCCATCAAAGGCAAAAGGCAGTTGCAATATATAGACTTTAACTCCCATCAAATTCAAGACTAGAGGAGGATTAGGAATCCTAAAACTCACCCAAATCTAGTTGTAAACCCCGATTCTTACCCCTTCTAGGATTCCTATCAACTTAGAACTCTTTTATATGCACTTTCCTATTTATAATAGAATTCTTAACATTCAAATCCCTTATTGGTCGGACCGTAATTGGAGTGTTCTTTGGATCCTATATCCCGTGTCTCGGTTACGATCCATTTCAAATTGGACCGTCCATCGAAGTGTCCTTGTAGATCCTACTTACATTGTATGAAGTCAAAATTCTTAAAAGAAGCAAGCGCAAGTGCGAGCATGAGCCGCAGCCACAACGGCAAGTGCGAGCTGCAGCGACAACGGTAAGGCCGAACTGCAGCGGCGATGGCACAATGGGTTAGGGATTTAGTGTCAATACTCAACTCAACTCAACTCAACAAAGCCTTTGTCCCAAACTAGTTGGGGTCGGCTAAATGAATCCTTTAGAAAAATTTAATGAAGAAGGAATATACCCAGCTCTAATCCTGGCTCTAGTTGGGTTCTTCTACATGGATCATTTTCTTTCATTCTATCCTATCCAAGGTCATGTTCTCTGTTATGTTCCTAGCTATCAAGTCTTTCCTCACTGTTTCTACCCAAGTTGTTTCTCACTGTTTCTACCCAAGTTGTTTTCGGTCTGCCCCTACCTCTTTTTAAACATTAAGAAGTTTTAATAGTTTTGCAAATGCATTTGCGAGGCTTACATCACTTGACCAGAATGGTATACCATGAATGGGCCCAAGGGGTAAGAGGTTTCCACTCCCCGTAGGACTCAACTCGGTAGATGTAGATCAGAGAAGGGACTTGCACATAATAGATGTGGTTAGGGATTGGAGAAAAAAGCTAAGCGGGTGACTTGAGACTTGGATGAATGACAAAATACTAAAAATAGGAATTGTTCAAAAATCTCCACATTTCCTATACATCGAAGTAATAGCAATGGTTATTGCTTGGGCGAGATCTCTTACTATGCTTCGATGTGTTTCAGCTTATGATTTATGGGAGGGGTGGAAGGTGGTGTGTGATAGCAGTAAGGGCGGGATACAATCGTTCAAAAATCGGAGGCGCCTCCAACAGGCATTCGTAAGCTTAACTTTGATAGCTCTAGTTTGGGAAACTCGGGGCCCTGGGTATTGGTAGAGTATTGAGAGATTCTTTGGGAGGTTATATGGGCCTCTTCTGGCCCTATCGAGACGGCAGATGCTACTGAAGCGGAAGTTAGAGCAGTACACAAAGGTATGAAGTGCCTAAACAAAGAATCAATGGACATATTGATTGTAAAAGGCAATTCTAAGAATGTCATTCGATGGCTAAGAGGGTCAGAAGTTCCCTCTTGGAGATTCGCTCCTTTTTTTGGTGAAATTCAAGATCAGATAGGTGACTCATCAATCATATTCAATCGCATAATGCGATCGGCTAACTATGAGGCAGATAGTCACTGCGTGGTGTTGTAAGGAGACCGGGGTTGGAGTTGTTCGATCTCCCCCCCCCCACCCCCCACCCCCCCGTCGTGATTGTAATGGTTCTTTTTCTTTGCTTTTCTTTTCTATTTTTTCAGATATTGTACTTGTGGGTTTGACTGTCTTGGTCTGCCCTTTTTTTTTAATGAAACTGCAACCATTCAAAAAAAAATTGCTCGAAAAAATACGTATGATTTATTTTTACTAAAATACCCCTAAAATAATACTTAAAGTTAAAAAAATTTGAGGGTATTTTCATAAAATAGTATGATAAAATTGGATTTAGGACTATGCCATGGGTCATTGATAGTTGTCTAGATCCGGTCAAAAATAATTTTGGATCGTATATTAGAGATCCAAATTTATCCATGTGTCCTAGTAATGTGTCTAGATCCTGCCTGTCTAAGTTCAGATTCGGATAGTCCCAAGGAAGTAGGATTCTTCCCTGGGAGCCTTCGATTCCCGCTCTGGCAACCTTGAGTAGGATTCTTCCCTGGGAGCCTTCGATTCCCGTTTTGATTCCCGCTTTCGATTCCAGCTCTGGCAACCTTGGATAGTCCATTGGTTTCGGTCGCCATGGAAATGGAAATGTTTCAGTTTTGGTTAGAAACTTTGATACAAATCCGGTAAAATCACAAAAATATATGGAAACATATTAAAATGATAGAATTTTAAGATGAAACTTCAGAAAATATTAAAAAAAAGGTACATACACACTTATAAATCATCACAAAAGCAAGTTAATAATCTATAAAGGTTTGACAACATAGAACACTTAGTGACAAGCGTTGTCACGCACATCTGATAATTCATTACGTACCAAATTTCACATATCATTCATATAAAAATGTATACTATATTAGAGATCCAAATGTGTCCGTGCATCCTAGTAATGTGTCTAGATCATAGTTGCTAGGTCGGGAAACGGAAGCGTGAAACGGAACGTGAAACGCCTGAAAAAAATCAAAGGAGAAACATGAAACGCGTTTTCTTGAAAACTTTCTCCCTCTTTTTATCAATATAGTGTGATATATAAAAGGAAATGATTTGACCCTTTTGTTTTTGGGGACAGCCCTATCTAGTGTAAAAAAGGAGCAATGCACTAAAGGGGGCTGTTCCAAGTAAAAAAAAATGACGTGAATATATCACTTTGCCTGCATAAAGTATTTGCCCCTTATATAGGTAAGTAATATATTGACCAGATTTTTTACTCGGAACAGCCCACTTTAGAGTGTTTATGGCCCCTCTTTTACACTAGATGGGGTTGTCCCATTTAACAAATGGGGCGAATACTTTATGCTGGTAAGTATATATTCACCCCATTTTCTTACTTGGAACAGCCCCTTTTAGTGTATTTATGACTCCTCTTTTACACTAGAGGGGGCTGTCCCCAGTATTTTAATATCTGCTCAAACCACCTTGTCTTTTTAGTATTTAAAGAACTGTCAAAAGGTGATTACATGTCCCAAAAAAAGAAAAGCTCTCACAAGCCGATTAAAGAAGAAAAGACAGTTGTGCAAATATTAAAATATGGTTGTGATGTATAGGCCCTTTTCTTTACTAGGGACAGCCCCATCCAGTGTAAAAGAGAAGCCATAAATACACTAAACAGGACTGTTTCAAGTAAAAAAAAACGATCAAAAAATTTTAGTATCTAAAGAACTGTCAAAAGGTTATATTTCCCAAAAAAGCTCTCACAAGTCACAAATCACGAGCTGTGCAAATATTGTATAGCCCCTTTTATTTATTGGGGACAGCCCCATCTAGTGTAAAAGAGGAGTCATAAATACACTAAAGGGGGCTGTTCCATGTAAAAAAAAGAGGTGAATATATCACTTACTTTTTTTTCAACAAAACCCTAATCCTGCCATCTCTCTCTCTCTCTCTCTCTCTCTCTCTCTCTCTCTCTCTCTCTCTCTCTCTCTCTCTCTCTCATACGTTTTACCTCCTTTTCCCAGTAGTTTCCGACACGTTTCCCTGGAGTTTCCGGCACGTTTCCCTGGAGTTTCCCATCCGTTTCACTATTTTTTTCAACCCGTATCATTTCCGTTTCGGAAACGCGTTTCCCACTTTGCACCAACGTTTCCTGCAACTATGGTCTAGATCCTGCCTGTCTAAGTTCGGATTCGGATGGTCCATTGGTTTCGGTCGCCATGGAAATGGAAATGGAAATGTTTTGGTTAGAAATTTTGATAGAAATCCGGTAAAATCACGGAAATATATGGAAACATATTAAAATGATAGAATTTTAAGATGAAACTTCAGGAAATATTAAAAAAAGGTACAAATACACACTTATAAATCATCACAAAAGCAAGTTAATAATCTATAAAGGTTTGACAACATAGAAGTATAGAACACTTAGTGACATGCGTTGTCACGCACATCTGATAATTCATTACATACCAAATTTCACATATAATTCATATAAAAATGTATACATAATACATACATCACATTTCATATGCAACTCGTAAATTTTTTTATTTTTTTTGAATGGTTATGCAATTCATGTAAATATAACTGTGTAACACATATTGATATAGTAGACCATAATACACTTATGTTTTTTGTTTCAGTATGCATTTCAGTTTTGGTATGCGTTTCGATGGAGATGGAACGGAAACCATTTCGGTCATTTACCACCGTAATACATACATCACATTTCATATGCAATTCGTAAAAATTTTTTTTTTTTTTTAATGATTATGCAATTCATATAAATATAACTATGTAACACATATAGATATAGTAGACCATAATACACTTATGTTTTTTGTTTCAGTATGCATTTCAGTTTTGGTATGCGTTTCGTGGGAGATGCAACTGAAAGCATTTCGGTCATTTACCACAATTCAATAATATAAAAAAAAACATTTCTGTCATTTTTTGTTGGTTTTGGTGGAAATTTAAAACCATGCAAATCATCATAGACTATAGTAGCTAATGACTTACATGGCTGCCTTATTGAAAGAGAAGTCGATAGCGATGCAATGTATGTGGGGCAAGCTCATGCCCTAATGTTTGTTCTCTTCTATTAATGAAAGCAGTCACTATTTCAAAAAGAAAAAACAAGTTATAAATAACATAGAAGGCACTGACGGCCTTCCCAAAGAAGGCGCCCTCTTGGAGGAGAATCGTGTGATTTTCTCCGTGGACTAACCCCTACAATCTTGCTAGTCGGGTTGTTTTTTCTTTTCTATGGGCCATGTTACTGTGCCTTGTACTATTTTGTCTGGGAACGTCTAGTACCCTTTCAAATTGTAACTGGATCACGTTTCATGGAATAAACTGGTTGTTAATTTTCAAAAAGAAAAAAAAAGTTATAAGTAACATAGTCCCTATGATTGAATTCTTCCTTCTAACACCAAGCAAGCAAACATCGGTACACTCAAGGCCACCCTAAGAGGACAAAATTGAACCACAAACTTCGAACTTCATGAACTCAAACTAAATGTCCATCAAAGTTTAATCGAGAGATGCTAGAAGGACCACATGGCTGCATTTTGTACCATATTATACCTAACAAGTGTCATTGGAAGATATAACCCTAAAGCATATTTTGGAAGATTCCCCGCAGTCAGTGCCTTCCAAAGTACATGAAACCTAGGGTTTCAAACCTACGTGATGCCTATTTACTCAAACAATCACCATGAAAACGAGCGCAACCAACCTTGACTTAAGGAAGTCTACTACCAAAGGTGCGTCATCCCAGATATAGATAGGTCAACTAATAACCAAGTACCTAACTAAACACCGGGTGCCCCTGATAGATCTTAAGGACATCACTAAACTCTTTGAGAACCAATCCTTTAAACAATTCTACAAAGGGATTTCCAATTCATGTTTCTACATCCATTTATTAGATGTCATTCAATTCTACAAACATTAGAAGAATGAAAATAGTCCATTGCATCAAAATATATATAAATGTGTGTGTGTGTGTATTATGCTAACCAATAAAAAATACAGTAAATGCTGCAATCACTGAGACACTTATTACTAAACCCACGATGAAGAATCATAGTTGAAAGGCTTACACATTGTTCCTAAAACCAATCTAGCTAAAACAAAATCAATGTTAGTATGCCTTAAGAAATTAGAACAAGTAATCCTATACATCGCAAGGCATTCTCAGAAACACAATAAAAAAAACAGACAAATCTAAAATACATTCAGGCAACACAATGATGAAGACAACAATGTGAGAAGAGAAAAAGAAATTTACCCCTGTAACCTTCACATATTCCCCGTTTTTCGCACCCCTAAGCTCAGCATCAGGATACCTCCTTAAAAACCTCATCAAACCCCTTCTCCCCAAACCATAATTCCACCCCACTAACACCAAAACCGGCGCGAAAATCCCCCCAACAACCACCAAAATAACCACTTTTTTAACTGTCACCATCATAAACACTCCAGCCATCAAACCAATCGCAAAAACCACCCCACAAACCCACATTATCGTCTTCGAAATCTTAAACCCTAACTTCACGTCCTCACTAAGACTAGTAACAGCCGGCCCGTAATGCCCCGGCTTAACCACCGACGGATCCAATTGCCCAGACCGTCGGCCTACTGACGAGCCAAGCGGGCCACCGGAAGATCCGAGCGGTCCAGAAGTAATGAGTCCAGTGGGTTGGAGCGGGAGCGGGCCGGACGATTTTTTAACAGGTCCAGAATTGGAGGATTTGGGTTGGGGTCCGGAATTAGATCCGGATCGGAGGGATCCGGAGTTGTGTGCTGAGGAGGAAGGGCGGGGTTTTAAAGATGATGATGAAGTTGTGGCCGTTGGATCTAGGACGGGGATGTCGAACATTTTTCCGAGCTCGCCAGATTTTTTCACGTCTCCGCCCGTGTAAGGCATGGCACGTGACGCCATTGTTGGTTGCCTCTCTTTGTATTGTTCAGGCCTGCCTGAAACATAGAGGCCACTACTAAGTTGGTGTGATGGGATTCTACTCCCCATCTGGTTTTGAGTTTTTCCTTTCTTTTTCTTTTTCTTTTCTTTTGTGAGGAATTGAAGGGAGAAGAGAAGAGATGTGGAGTGAGAGAGTAAAAGGAGTAGTACTCTTGGTTTTGTTTTTGTTTTCTTCTTTTGGGGGTTATGGGGAAGAAGAAGGAAGGGGAAATGACGGATATGGGGTGAGAGATTTGTGATAATGACGTGTGTATCCTGTCGCCGGAATAATAGACAAAGGTGGGTTGCTACCCGGTGGATAACCGAATTTGCCATTATGCTTACTAGAAATGACTAGTTTCTCTTCTTCTTCTTTTTGTTGGGAAATGATTATGAGAAGTTTATTTGGAATGATCGGATACGTTGATCTAATTGACAACTATAGATGATCTTAGGCACTTGATCCATCGAGGAATGGATCATGCCTCGTTTGATCTAAATTACCAATATAAATATAAATCATAGAATTTTAGTTTGCCCAAACATGTGAGGGGCAATTAGTGAGAGTTTGATAGGGTGATAGCGAGGAGAGTAGGAGAGGACGCTCCAAATGGGAGAATTTTGATTTTGTGGGTGACTTGATCATTCTTCTTACATTATCCATCACCCCTAGCAAGCATCCAAGTGAGTCACTACTCCAAAGTTTGTGGGTCTGGGATCTAAAGTCGGATAAGGAATAGAAGAGATTATAGTTTTGATCTTCAAGTATATGCAATCATTTCTTATTTCCTTTTTGTATCTAGAGCTAATAAACATGCAGGGGCCGTTTGGATACACGGATTTTAGAATCTTGTATTTCCTCAAAATCCTGGATGGTTTTCTGATTTCTCAGCCTTCTTTCCGTCGATTAAGAGAATAGGAGATCATCCTGTGTTTCCAGGTTTTAGAAACCTTACGATGGGGGAGAGATTTCATACCTGGATTTCTTACTTAAATTCGAGGATAATGGATTGTAAAATCTAGAATTTTACATCGCTTTCAAACTAAAATCCATGTATCCAAACAGCCCCATAAATGTAACTAGGATCTTAGGCTTTTCCGAAATAGTTTTTAAAAGGTATTTTTACAAAAAATAATACCCTAATTTGCAGTTTCTCCCTTTCAAGGTCTAGCGCCCCACACTCCCCTCCCTCTCATGCTTTGGCATACCAAAATTCCATGATTTTTTCTATGGCGGCCAAACTAGCCCGTATCATGTACATTGGATGTATATTCAGAATGGGATCAAGACCATGTGGATCACCTCATTATGTTCTAAAAGATCAACGGTCTTGTCACGTACATGTCACCATAGACTCGATTTTACTTTTTATTGTTGATCTGGTTGAATGAACCATATCCATCATATTTTTGGGGGATAGTGATTGAAATATCCATTTCGTGGGTCTCGCCATGGATGGATTGTGTTAGGGTGAAAATCCGACCCCCAATAGGGCGTCGTCGCGTGGTGTGAGGTGGTTGGAGACAATAGACGACCAAACGGCAACCGAGGGCACAGAGATCATTCACACCTCATACCGAAGCCGTAATTTCACAAACCGTGCCCAAGAAGGAAACCTCGATGGCGGTGTGGATAAAGATAGCAATCGACTTCTAAGGCAAGCCACCAATCACAAGGACTCGACACAAGGCAGCAAGTTTCCTAAACTGCATGTGACTCTAGTCTTTAAAAGGGGACCATCGGCCAAGATATGGATCTTTGGTTACCCCCTAACCACATTCAAACTCTTCTTCTCTAGCTCTTTCTGCCATTAGCACTCAGATCTCCTATTTGGTGCCCCGATATGACTTGAGCACCTGAGGGTTTCCTTAGAGTCCAAACTCCGTGCCCTCTAATGAGTTCTTGATGAACTCGTTGGTCGTCTACATTAACCGAGACCAGCAGCAGTGCTTTCCCGAGGCTCGAATCCGGATTTAGACATAAACAGATCATATTCCAAAGAACTGCATCAATTCAGAAGTTAATAATTACTTAATCACGAGCTTTACAACTAGATAGTGATGATATATATTAATTAAGTAGGCATGCATACATTCATTGGAAAGTTAGGATGGTTGAATGGATGTGATTTTTGCATGTTGACTCCCAATAGTTTGACCCACTAGTTGGATACTTTAGACAATGAATAGCCGTGTGACTTCAATGGGAGCAGTGGGTTGGGTGGGGATGATTGAAATTTTGCAATAAAATCAAATTTAAGTTGCATAAATCTTAGATTAAACACAATAAGATGATTTAGTAGACCTCAACTCTTAGATTTTTAAGTATTTTCAAGAATATAAAATTATAAAGAAAGAAAAAGTGAGCAGTTTAAGTTCACGGCCTCCTATTGATTCCTACTTCTGTCGTTGCTTCCTTTGTCCAAGTGAAGTACATGAAAATTCAAGAGATGATGTCCATCTTTCTTGTAATTTCACGATCCTACGCTCCAATATAGAATTAGGGTTGTTTATAGTTAAATATGTGTGGGATCTTTATGATTTTCAAGACTATAGTAGTAAGATATCTATTCAACTCTTCCAATCAAATTGGAGATCATATTCATAAGAAAAATATTCTCCTTATATTATTTAATAATAATTGGCTTCTACCTATGATAATTAATTTCCATCAGCACAACGTCATATGACTCATAAAGCCTATTAACACAATGTCATATGACTCATAGAGCCTACAAAAAGTTATAATTATAAGTATATACATCTTTATACAGTATTACTGTGTGGACCCACCGGGATTCCCATGAATTTCAATCATGATTCAATAATTAATTGAATTTCTAAAAGATATTATAAATCTTTTTGTAAATCTCAATATTTTAAAAAAAAATCTCAATATTCATTGGTAAACTATTTGAGAAAATTCTCCTATCAATTGCCCCCGGATCTAGATTTCTTAGGTACAATATGTATGAAGACCATCTTAATCGTTCTCTTCCATTGGAGTGGTAGATTCCATGTTGGAAATTCATATGTTGCATGCATCGTGCGGATTCCTTGTTGAAAATTTATATAGTTCATGCATTGTTTACATAATTCAACTAGCTCTCTCTCTCTCTCTCTCTCACACACACACACACACATATATATATATATATATATGGGAATAATGTTTCTCCTCGGTCGAGGAGATAACGTTATCTTCTTAGTCAGCAAAACACAGTGGGCCCACATTGTTTTAATGATCCAAAGCATTCATTTGATAGACCCTGACATAGATAAGATGTGCCCAAAATATCAGCTCTATAGGATCAACCAAATCCTTTGATTTGTGGAGGTTAAAAATGGACAGATTTGTGAAGGTTATACCCGTTCATACGCTTTCTCCAAATCAATGAAAACCATATGAAGGTCCTTTTTATTTTATTTAAATCTCTCCATTAACCGCCTAATCAAAAAGATAGCTTTCATAGCCGATCGTCCGGGGCATGAAGCCAAACTGATTCTCTAACACCTTAGTCTCTTTTCTTAGTCTATGTTCAAATACCCTCTCCCAAAGCTTCATAGTGTGACTCATTAACTTAATTCTCCGGTAATTGGTGCAACTCTGAATATCCCCTTTATTCTTATAAATAAGTATTAATGTACTCTTCCTCCACTCATCAGGCATCTTGGTATGTCTCATATGAAAATGTTTATAAAAGAAAATGACTTCTATGTACATAAAATGCTAACAATGATGAGTAGGCATACCATGATGCAGTGGTGATACACGGAAAGTTCAATGTAATTGGTGTCTACACTCACATATGGTTTATTTACCAAAAATTAAAAAATCAAATTGAGATATGAAGAGGGGCCCACTGCATAAAACCTATTGTACTTGACAGATAATATATACAGCAAATATTGTGTATAAGATAGTACCGTTAGGCCTTGTTTTGGGAGTAATGGGGCATCATTCTTTTCTAATTCTGAAGCTTTGGATTCTTTAACCTTTAGGCTTTACCTTTGGGGTGTATAAGATGGTACCGTTACGCCTTGTTTTGGGAGTAATGGGGCGTCATTCTTTTCTAATTCTGAAGCTTTGGATTCTTTAACCTTTACGGCTTTACCTTTGGGGGCGAAATATAGCAAAAATCCACCCAACTATATTTCCAGACTTATCAAGGGCATATCTGGAAAATGACAGGTGTCTTTTTCTTTCTTAAGCAAGGGTATATATGGAATTCTGCCACCGACTTAGCCACGCAAGGAAACAAGGATCCCTCGTGGATTATGAAAAGGCAAAAATATCTTCAAGTATACTAAAAGCCACTCGTCCTACCTTCGAGGCGAATAATAGAAACATCATAGGCTTCGTAAAATGACACTTCTGTCCTTTTGTTTGACGAAACTATGCTCAAGCCATCGTTTTGTTCGTTTGTTACGGGTACCTTTTCCAAATTCAAGCTTTGAAAGTTGCAAGCTGTCTTCCTTTAGGCTCTGTTCACTTGTTTTTCCGGGATAGGAAAAGAAAAGGTTTCTCAGGAATCTGACGTGGCATTAGGAAAAAAAACCCAGGAATGTAGGAAAAGGTTTCCCACTCCTATTCACGTGCGCAGGAATTGTGCAGGAAAAAGTTTCCCTAGAAACTGCTTGCCCACCTTTTTTCATTAGTTTTCCCGGAAAAGTAAAACCGACCAAAATAGTGGAATTTGGTTTCCCACACTTTTGAGAAAAGAGACATTTCCACATCATTTTTGGCAATTTCCGTGTCATTATTTGACATTTTCCACCTAGGCTTGTTACTTTCTCTGCAAAGCAAGTGAACATCAGAATTCTGTCTTGTCAAGGAAAAAATAGGTTGTTGTCCAAGGATTTACTTTCCCGAGAACGCAAGTGAACAGAGCCTTACGCCATTTGGATTGCAAGAAAAGTATTTTTGAAGGGAAAATTTTTTTTGGAAGTTTTCCTGTCCATGATTATAAGGATATGATATGATTTTGATTAATTTAGAGGGATATCATCGTATATTGAAGATCCCTCTAAATAAAAATTGAATAGGGTTGATTCAAGTTGTCTTTTTGGGGGATTGAGCTTCTAGCTCAATGGTCAAGACTACGTTCTTTGATCTTGAGGTCGGGGTTCTATCCCGGCTTACCTACAATTTTTTTCCTTCTGTCTTAGTGTGTAAAAGTGTAGGAAATTTTAGAAATATCTTTCTTTTCAAAAAAACAAAATATTCCTGCAATCCAAAGCTGGCCTTAGAGGAGATGTTAACTTTTAAGTAGCTTTGTTGGAGTAGGTGGGGGCGATCATGTTACCATTGAAAGGTCTAGGTCTTTTTTTATTTTCCAGTAGGTGGGTCCAATTACTATCTTTTTGGATTTTCTAGTAGGGGGGCCAATCACTGCAGCTCTATCACTAGACTTGGCAAACGGGTGGGCCGGGCCGGGTCAACCCGCGGGTGATGCGGGTGCGGGTCACATGGGTCGGGTCAGGAAATGACCTGCATTTTTGCAGGTCAGAATTTACGTGACCCGCGCGGCCCGCGGGTGGGCCGGGTCAACCCGTGGGTCACCCGCAAATTCAAACGGTGGTTAAATTCAAACGATTTTTTAAATTTAGGAAAATGTTAAAACTTAAAAGTAGGGTATGGCCGGCACCGTGAGATGATCCAAACCGTCCATTAGATGGCCCACAGCCTAAATAGGTTGTGCCCCAAAAATCATTTCAATAGGTTGAACCCAACCCTCCGATCTATAGAGGGTTAGGATCAAGTGATCAACCCTCTAACATTCAAATCGGAGGGTTGGGATCAACCTATGGTGCTAGCCATAACCTATTCAGGCATCAAACCGTTAAAAAATAGATTAGCATGACAAAATCACCATCCTTTGCATTAGAAAAAAAAAGCCATATAACTAGATTAGCATAACAAGACCACCACCCTTAAAAAAGCCAAGTGACTTGCGGGTGCCCGAGGGTTGACCCGCGCCGACCCATGTTTTTGCGGGTTAGGTCACCTGCGGGTTAGTTTTGACGAGTCACTAAAACTCAGACCTGTGCCCGCAAATTTGTGGGTGGGTCGGGTCGACCCGCGGGCACGGGTCGCTTTTGCCAGGTCTATCTATCACTATGTCAGGAAAGACATCATGGACGAAAATGACCATGACTCAATGGACATGTGGCATATGTGGTTGGTGATCGGGGATGGGGATCGTTGATCTGATGGACCATCGATCCAGGTCCAATGATGAACGAAGATCCCATTCACAAGACTGAGACGTGCAAAAATCAACGGCTTAAAGACACCTGTTTCTTTAGGCTCGATCAAAGGTCTCGAATCATCCGATGAGGGTGGGACCAAAGTCAATAGGCCGTACTTGTGACAGCCAATAATATTCATGGGCTAGTTCAGTCTACATATAGTGGTGGGTCCATCAATACAATAATTACTTTCCTTACGGTCCATTTCTTTTAAAGTAAAAAATGGCTCAAAGGCATAACATTTGTTTTGTACGTTGAAAGAAATAGAGCAGTAACAAAAACAAGAGGAATGATAGAATGAAGAGTGCCCTTGCAGAAACCACTTTCAAGGGCGCCCCCACCGGTCAGTTTCTTCAAAGTGCACCGAAAAAAGTGGATGGCTAAGGAAAAAACAGAAAAAGGATTCGACTTCTGCTGAAACTGACCAATGGCGCCCTTCAGTATATCATTCCTCCAAAAACAATGACTGTTCAAGAAAGTTTTTTCCTCAAGACAAAAAGCACGACAAATACCTTTAAAGCTAAACTATTTTCATGTGCAACACCCTTGCCAACCCCAATATAATATAGCTTTCTTAACATACATTTTAATTTAGATTCTACGATGAATCACCAATATAATATAGCTTTCTTAGATTTAGGAGACTAAGCATATGTTTTAATTTAGATTCTATGACGATGAAGTACTGTAATTGTCACATTATAATATATACTTAATACAATGTACATCGTCATAAGATCTTCTTAAGAGAATATTTTATCATTGGATGTTGAAGCATTTTTAAAGAAAAGGACAGGTGGTGGTGGGGTTGGTCTACTCGCATTTGGTGAAATGGTAAGGGACCCCTGTGAAATTATACCATTCAGGTCTCTTCCGCCAATGGGAACAGGTAGACCAAAATGTCTATGGTCTAGAATTCTAGAATTCTAGAATGAAGACTAAACCATTCATCATATTGACCGTAAAATCATCCCAATCCTAAGAATAACTTATCCAAGAATTTCTATCCCCGTTGTCTATCCCGGTCGATGACTTTGCCAATACGCTAGAGACTAGAATTTGGGGTGTTACTTTGAAGACCTCTAGTACTAAAGCATGTCATTCCTTTAATTCTTCTCTTAAACAAATGATTACGTATATGGATGTCTAAGACAACACATGAAGCCATGTTTGATTAAGAGAGCTTTTATAAATGAGTTGGGGAAAATCCAAGACTTAGCACGAGACCACATGTGGGGATAATTATATAGAAAAATCTTCTATGACGGCATCATTTTCATTAACAAGAAACACCCAATGACCATGTACGGCATAAACCCACTTAGATAACTGATATATAAATACTATTGGCCCTCACAAATCTGGCCTATTGCCCTAGGCACAACCCCCCGCTCTCTCATTCGGATGATTCTAGACCTTTGATCAAGCATAATGAAATAGATGAGTTTATGCACATATTTTTTAAGGGTTTTGCTAGGGTCCATCGCAAAAGGCATTTCGCGGGACGTCTTTTGCATGTGAGAGCAGCCACATAGGCTCACTTTGTAACAGATTTTGTCATTATTCATGGGGTGGCTGCTCTCTCATGCAACAGACGTTCCGCAAAATGCCTTCCGATGGACGCTAGCAAATCCCTTTTAAACAATATAGAGGGGCCCATATTATTCGATGATCCAACCATTCATCAATTGGCCTTGGGCGTAAATAGGAGGTGCCTTGCAAATCATTTCTAGAGAATGATCCTAACCCTCCAATCTGTATGATGGGTTGTCCCTCAGTGGATCATAGGGGTAAGATCATCATGTGGAGATTATTTTAGTGGCATGACTTATTTATGGCGGGCCCCATTAAATAAATGGTTTTAATCATAAATAAATTGTGGGCCGCATTATATTTTCATCTCCCACCTTGGATCCATAATTTCTAGGAAGAGGGCTGCTGCTATGATGTTAATTAAGTAACATCTAATCTAATTATATATAAGTAAAGCTGAATGTCGCACAACGTGGTGCTGCCACGTGGCACCTCTTTATACACGCAACTTCTGTGTATAACCCCTAAAAGAAAGGAATATATACACGCAACTTTCTGTGTATAGCTCTATACCACACACCCCCTCTTATACATGCAACTTATGTGTAGCCCCTAAAAGAAAGGAATATATACACACAACTTTCTGTGTATAGCTTCTATACCACATTTCCTCCTCTCCCTTTCTAAATCGTATCTCAACTCTCTCTATCTCTATCTCTATCTCTATCTCTTAAAGACCATTCCAACAAAGACTCCTTTCCTATCCTTATATCTTTGAAAGACTAACTAAACTAGGACTCCTTTTCAAATGTATCCTCACTATCTCTCTATAACTATTTCCCGTTTTTTCTATTTATTCTCCTCTTAGCGTAGGAACCAAAATTCCCGGCAAAGAAACAGAGGGCAGAGTAAAAGGAGTATGCAAAGCAAATTAAATTTCCATAAGAATAGGAAACAATTTGCTTAAATTAACGATTTGCTTTAAATAAAGGCAGTTTCTAGCTGCCTAAAAAGAAGCCCAACTATTGTGGTTATCAAAAATATTCTCCCCTTCTAATTCCCTATATAGAGGCCGATTTTCCTTCTAATTATTGTTTCATGAATTTGTATTTCGAATATCTGCATGGAACGAACAGCCTAGATCTATTGAATTTCTATTTCTACTTCAGAGGTGAACTTTCATCTTTTCTAATTATTTCGCATTCTTTTGTTTTTTTTTTGCTCAATTTATGTTGAATTTTGTGCTGATATTGTAACGACCCGATTTCGTCAAGTCGCTACGAGCAAAAGAACAACGCAAAAATCATGGAATTTTTTTTTAAAAAAAATAAGATAACCAATAACCACGACAAAAATCTTATTCCAAATTAAATAAGTCTACCATAACAAGAGGTCCTTTCAAATCTTATACTCCAAATGAAAAGTAAAGTTTTTAATAACTAAAGTTCAAACTAAAGAAAGTCCCAACAAAAAAATAAGAACAGAAAATGACGCAAGACGTCATAGCGCAAAAATCCATGAAGCGAACTCGCCGATCACACAATCCCTTATCCCATGGTTTCTTCATTTGCAAATGCTCTCCCATCTAACGCCTCAACTTCTGTGGTGGAGAAAACAACGTTAGAGCAGGGTCCTCCAGAGACCGAGCAGAGTAAAATGAACAATATAAAATGGCATGCAATAATAATTCAGATCCTTAGCAATCATCTAAAAGCAATAACAATAACTGAAAAATAAAACTACACCATCTATAGCAGTATAAACAGGAATGAATGACAATAATGAATAATATGCTATGTGTGCATCGAATATATAAAATGAGACAGTATATTCCCCAGGTACATCCGGCCTTTTTCCCCATTTTTTTCTAGTTAGTTTTCTTCTGACCTTTTCTTTTTACCGGTGTCTTGCCGCACGACTACCCACTACCCCTGTCCAAAGGTAGTAGCGTTATGGACTCGAATTTCGGTCTCGCATTTAATGCCGAGCCGTTTCGGGGATACTATCCCTTTGAATGGTTTGCCAACGAAAGGCTGTACACGCTTCTCGCGTTGGCCTTTGGACCTTAGGTCCCAGGATGATACCGCCACACCCTTAATTTTCCCTTTACTCTCTCCCATGTATGATATGCAAATAGGGATTTTAAAGTACGTTACCTTTGCCTTGTTTTCCTGCATTCTTTCACTTAAAGGTTAGAAGCAGTTTATTTTTTTTTTCATTTCAAGTAAACAAGTATAATGAGCTATACAGTTATCACAAAGAAAATAGAATACGGAAGATTACTTTGTATGAAACAAGTTATATTGAAACCAATACAACACAAGGTCTAGTTGTCACCTGCCTTGATTTCTGAGTGTGGGGACAATGCTAGGTCTCTACTAGTCACACAGAAAGGCCCCCTGAAAGTTTTATATATCAAGGGTGTTAATGTAGTACTTTGGGAATTCCTTCCTTATTTCTAATATTTTACACTATCATACGCTCTTTATTTTGCAGGTTTTATCAACGAGGGTTTGGGCGTGACGGAGATCTGAAACCAAGGAAAGTGTACTGGGTCTTTGATTGCAAATTTTGCAGTTAGCCATTTTGAAAGGGGTGCGTGCTTATCAAATGAATGCTAGGGTATTATGTCTATCCAATGAAAGAATGTGAAGGGGTGTCATTATCAAAATGATAGAGATGAAAATCAGCACCTTTGCTTAAAATTTTGAGACAAGGCTATATTAATCAGATAAAATTATTAGTATAAAATAATGTTGAAAATCAGCAACTTCTATTAAAATTTTGGGAAAAGACAAACTGAGATTATGCCATTATTAAAACGAAATAGTGCTGAAACCAACAGTATATTTCATAAAAATTAAAAGACAAACCTAATTTGTGCCAATATAAAAATATAAGAATGCTAGAACAACCTTTGTTGTCTTTAGAAAAGACGAATTGGTTTTGTTTGTGCAGTTGTTAAAATATTTTTGGGCTGAAATCTAATAACTTTTTGCCCCTAGCCATCTCCCCCATTTAATGTAAAATAAAACACCACAAATTAACTGGAAGGGTGTCTCAAGGGTAAAATGAGGTGCATATGTATATATAGATTACTTTATTTATTTTTTTTCTTTTGTATCTTGCTTCCTTTGTTTACAGAATCCCTATATTTATTTTAACATAGGTGTGGGTTTTGCAGGTGTTGGAAAGTAAGATTGGGCATGGAAGAAATCTTGGAATAAGATGGTCGTGAGCAGACCAAAGGATCTAGAATGAAAAATTTGCATATAAGGAAGGGCTTTTTAGGGTGTGGCTCTGAGTCAACATGGAATGGGTTTTAAAGAAATAAACAAAGAGGGTTCCATTGTATATAAGGTTGGGGATGCAATTCCATGGCTTCAAAAAGGTTTGATGAAGAAGTTGCCATGGAATTGAGGGTAGTTATTGATCAAGGAATTTCAAGTAAACTCAAAATAAACATACCTCTCGGCTGTGGTGAATGGTGAAAACGAAGTAGCAAGATGGGTTCCCGGCCAAGAACAAGGATGCTGTGCCCGAGCCTCTCTCTTTTTTCCTCTCGCACTGTATTTCTTTCCCCTTTTTTTGTTTTTGATCTTAACGATAAGGCAGTGTAGCTAATTTGGTGGGATTTTAAGTTTCAAAGCAAGGATAGGTGGTCCCACAAAAATATGCGTTCCACATAAAAATCTTGAGTTTTGCCCACGCTTCTCTCAATTTTAGAGATCGTGATTCCCGCCCCCCCCGAAAATCTCCAACTGTCTTTCCTTTCCAACCTTACTAACCTTCTTAACTTATCCATCATATGACCCTAGTCACTTACCCTAATTATGCATATTGAATGGCTTTTGAATGTTAGTTCAAATTAACAGCAAGACATACTAAAACATTGGATTTTAAAAGGATCTTCAACTCTCCACTTGCTATTTATTCTCCACTTTTAAGTTGTTTTCCATGTAAAATAATTTCTAAGGAAAATCCTATAATTACTAGCCATTTCATGTATTTACTGAATTAAATTAGGGCCCTTGATTCTCAAATCGTTTGATCCAAGATAATCAAGGAAGGACGAGACAATCACTCTCGAGATTACGAATCGATCCAAGGCAGATCGATAATCTTGACCCTCAATTTTGATTCAATGGTCTAGAATTTACAATTTAAAAAATTAACTTTATAGATGAATGAGGGTAGTCGTTACAGATATGGAATATTTTTGTCCAATGTAATTGCACAGACAGTAGATAACCCTAGCTGACCCAATCCGACGGATTTCTAAACTGCAGTGTATTCAATTTGGGTTTTTGGGTGGGGCATGGGCATGAAGATATCAGACCGTCCATTTCATATAGTAAACTTATTTGCAAGTTAATCTTAACCATCCAATCAATGATCTATTGGGGTATAAGACTTCTTTTCTTCTCTATTAGAGGATGTCTTGATGTCTTTGAGGACATGGGTTCCACACACAAATATGAGATCATGTTCATGCTTTGGTGGGTTCCACTATAGATGGGTGGTATTTCAAAGTTACCATGTTCTTTATCTGCTGGGCCCCAAAAAGCATAAACCACACATACGTTTCCCTATTGCTTTAGGAATAGGACTCTATATTTTCATATCTCCATTCTTTATCCAAAACAACCCAACAGCTTTAAAATAGCCCATTGCTATACGTCCACACTTCACAAAAATTACACGTTTCACACTTTCCCAATTCTACTCAAACTCTAAATAGCTAATGATAATAAACACAAACACTTAGTATGATCCAACACTTGGATAAAATCAAGCAAGTTATATAAAATATAAAAGATAAAGCTAGCTTTGGTTTGATTGGGTTTGGTTTCAATTTTGGGGCTTCATGGAATCCATGGTGATTGTGGGATTAGTTTTTTTTTTCTATTTTTTTTTTATTTCCTGAGGAAAGTTTGGGAACATGGTAGAGTTCTCCAAGAGTTTGCAGATTCTGAAGAAGGTCGGTGTTTAATGAATCTCTTCAACAGTATTCAGTTGCTTCCTTCTTGACAAATTCAGTTATCTTAATCCATAGATTAAAGAATAATAAAATTGGTTGTGATTTCCAGGTAAGCTTTTTCAGTATTTTAATCTTCGGTTGGAGAGTGATTTGAATCTCTATCTAAATAAGCATATTTTGACATTTATTTCTTCATAGTAGGACTGTTACAACAGCCCAATCGTGCACTTATTTCAGCATGATTTTTCCAACTGATTTTCTTCTTCTTCTTTTTTCTACAGATTCGTATATATAATCTTTGGGTAGAAAAGGAAAACATCCGATAATACAAGGTGCAATTTATTTGTAATTTTTGTGTATTGTTTTCTGCTTATCTCCTTTCTTTTTTGTTGATTTAATTGTATATGTCATGCTATATTGGATTTTTTTGCAATTTATTTGTGATTTTGGTGTAATGTTTTCTGCTTATATGCCTTCTTTTTTGTTAATTTAATTGTATATGTCATGCTATACTGGGTTTTTTCTTTATTTTCCGTTCCCATGCAACGCACGAGTCTACAACTAGTTATCTAACATGACATTAAATTGACTAAACCCATAATAATTATGATAGTGAACTCAATAAAACCATAAATAAAAAATTTGTATGTCTATATAAAAAAAGTTTATAAAGAAATGACATATTGGAACTGATGTAGGATTATTGTCCCTCTGTAGATCTACAGAGGAGTAGGATCATCCTATGGGGATTATTTTATTGGCATGAGCTATTTACGTTGGGGCCCAATAAATGAATGATTTTAATCATAAAAAATTGTGGGCCCCACATTATTTTCATCTCCTACCTTGGATTCATAATCTCTAGGAAGAGTGTTGCGGCCATGATGTTACTTTAGTAACATTTTCTAAAAATCTAGCATGACATTAAATTGAATATTGTTGGAAGGGTTATAACCCTCAGGGGAAATTGCTACATGCAGCGGAACTAGAAATCACGTAAAATAAATATTTTCTCATCGATTTCGCCCTTTAGCCTAGGAACCTAGGGTCTAGATGATCTGATAGTAATTCAAATAAAAATATAAGACATAAAAATACTTTTTTCACTGACCGTAATATCAGTATCCACTTGCTCTACTCCACGAATGGCCATGAACGACCCGATCACCGTAGACCCGCAAATTGAACTGATAAATTCCTTCGAATTGCATGAAGGGAAACTTGAATGACTTTTATTATTGTATAGGTGTTGATAATATCAGAACCTTAGATGAGAATACCAATTTTATTCTATGGAGCTTTAATGGTGTCTTTCTAAAAAACTAGAAGAAAAAAGATGAACTAGAAGAGAGAGAAATAGAAAGAGTTTGGGAATTCTTTGGAGAATGAATTCACGTGAATTCCCAGCGAATCCTTACTATCCCACACGTCGAAACATATTTAAATAGAGTTGTGTTTCAATTTTAAAAGGTTTCCTATTAATTTCTCTTCAAAACTAGATCAAATAGAAAACTAGCTTTCATTACTTTTGAAAATATAAAGTAATTATTTTGGGGATATTCTCAACCTTTTTGGACATTTTACCAAGCTAAGTTGGACATCTTTTCTATTTGGGAAAAAGTGGTTTGCTGTTTTATCTCATATAAAATCTCCTATTAGATCTCCAAGAGTTTCTCCAACAGTCTCCTCTTTTCTCTTTTAGTAACTTTCCCTATTTTTTTGTACAAACAAAAAGGAAATAATAGATTTGAATGTATATTTAAATATATACATAAAAAGAGAAAATGTGTCCCCATCCCAAGAGTTGGGCATTTTTGCATGTGGGGCCCACCTTAATGCAAGTGCATTCCCGCCACAAAGCTGCTATCCGATTTTCAAGGAAGTTTTTGGACTATTAGATGAAAGATTATGAAAAAATCATAAACTAGGAAGTTGTAGACATTTGAAAGTTGTTTCCGAAGAGTATTTACAAACTCAATTTGGCCAAGTGCTTAGTGAGTTATGGATGTTTTAGTAGACTATGTCTATTTGCTAAATAAACACTTGTTATTTAATTTTCTAATTAAATAAACTTAATTCTTCCCATCCAATAGGATAAAAGCTCCATCCGTAATTTTCTATAATTCTCAAAATACCCCTAACTTAACAATTAACTATTTGGGTATTCCATGTGTATCCTACAGTGTGTATACACCAAAGGAACTACGCAATTTTTTTTCTTTGCATCATATGCAACGAATCTAGTCTGTCCGTGCAATCTAGTAAATGTGGGATCCCTATCCAAAGGTTATAAATGGGTCATTTGAATTTTGAGTGGGATCGTTGCAGGGATCCGACGGCCAATCCTGCAAAACTTATTGATGGGCCCCAATATGATCTTGCTCTGTAGTTAACAATTACAATTGCATTGGATCAGTGGCCTCCGTCGAGACGTAACCCTAAAGATAACTGTCAAATCATCTTACCCATAATCACATCTAATATGTGCACATCCTTTCTCCATTCCACATCTATCAGGTTGAGTCCTATGGGGCGTGGACACTCATTACCCTCTGGGCCCAGTCATGGTATACCTTCCAGTCAAGAAGTTAGGGTCTGCAAATGCATTTGCAAAATCATTTCAAAAAATATTTTAATAAAACACTTGATCAACCATTTAACAAATCCGCTTGGCCAAGCTATCTTTATAGGCCTACTGCTCTCATCAAAACTGTAGATTATATTCCCAAAATTAGGGTGGAGAATTCCATGTCGGGTATCCTTATTGGCATCGTGGGTTTGTCCAAGACTACAGTACTACCCTCAGGTGACCCATAGAATGACCACTGTTTGATGGACTAAGAATCTAGGTCGAGTCCACAGACTAATACAAAGAGTATACCCAAATACATAGTTTGTTTGTAATTTTTGGTTGAAAAATAAAGAAGTTACGGGAATTTGAAATTTCAGGTAAAAGAAGGTTTAAAAATCTATATTTTGATATTTCCAACAATCTCTGACGAGAATTGGACGAAGAGGTAAACATAAAAATTGTTTGTTACTTCAAATAAAAAAAAATTGATTTTTAAGGTTATTCCTAAATCTAATTGTATGAGGAGCTAGAGTCGTAAGGAAAGCAACGGTTTCGCAACCCCGAAGGGTAGGCAAACTCTCCTCGACCTGGGAGGGGCCGTATCGGGTAATTCAGATCATTAGACCATGACGCTACAAGTTACCCTCGACGGGAACCCTCTCCTCCACGCATGGAACTCGAAAAATCTAAGGAGATACTAGCAATGAATGAATGTTTATGTAACCCGATGAAATGTCGAAAAGAAAATCAATATCTGTGTAGCCCGAATTCTTACTGTTAATGAAATGCTTGTTTCTTTCTTGAGAAATTAAGTTAAGTGCTACCATATAGAAATCTTTGGTAGTTCCTAAAAGGTCCGAAGATTATTTCAGACCTGGAACCAGAGCCAAAGAGGAGCAATCCTGTTAGCAGAATCACCTACGTGAACTAGTATTGCAAACCACAACCATTCATAAAAAGACTTGAGAATTCTTTCGAGTCCAAGGCTTAAGCTAATATCAAGAAAAGGGGGGGTCAAGTAAACAAAGACGAGTTACAAAACTTGAAAAGTTTCCAAAATGTTATTTTCATTCGTAAAGACCTTTCTTGCGATACAAAAGAGGCATCACGGCTAAGGAACAACAAGGACACGACTAACAAAACAAAAAAGAAGAAGGGGGGGGGGGGGACAAAGGCCTAAGATTCAAGATCCTCCAAACGCTTGGCAGTAGCTTGATCCGAGGCAAGCTCAGTACCTCTCCCAGCACCCTGTTCGGTGGTCCCATCCTGATGCAGTTCAAGCACCTCCTCATTGTCTTTACTTTCATCTTCCCCGAACAACCTAACAGAGATCTCCTCCAAAGAGATCTGAGGGTATTTCCCAGTAATTCTACCCTTGCATTCGTTGAACCCATCGACGTACGCTTCTGCCGCTAGGTTTACAAGCTCTTTCTCCTTGGCTGCCACCGCGACCTTCCTTATATTACTCAGCTTTTTTAAGTGCTGGTTATACTTCTCGAGGTCAGTTTCCCTCGTAACCCTCTCTTTAGCTAGCAACTTCTTCAGACCTTCTATCTTAGCATCCCATTCACTTACGGTCTGATTCAAATGGATCTCCTATTGCTTCAACTGCCCAATCTCACAATTCAGGCCAGTAATAGCTCTGAAAGAACTCTTCGATTTGTCAATTAGATCGCCGCACCAAACATTCAAGGCGTACAAAGACGAGCAAATCCCATCGATACTCGTCTCCAAAGGCTCTTCAGCTACCCGAGCCAGGTCCTTGGGAAGACGACTCTTCAAAACTATATCTTTGGCAACACGGGATTCACCAATGCCAGTGTTCACTTTCAGAACGGCCCAATCTGGGCGAAACACCGGATCGACTTCGACAGGAAGATCACGAGGAACGTCTTGCTCGACATCCACTACATCGGAAACTCCCAAAATATTGTCTTTTAGATGCTTCTTCAAGGTACTCAGGGATTTCCTGCCCACGGTTTGACGTGACTTATTCCCAGATGAGGGATCCTCAACGGATACAAGCAACCTTTTGCTGGGGGTAGAACCTCGTCCAGTGCCATCCTTCGAAGAATCTGCCTTAGCCCCTTTTCCACCGGGCTTAATCAAGGCCTTCACCTTGTCCAAAGCACTAGCAGAATCCATCTCTACAACAAATAGAAGATGAAAATAAGTATCAGTACAAAATATCATCCTAGAAAATAGCGGTTAAGAAAAGCAGAAAACAAAAACAGAATTGGATGACCTAAGACACCTACGTGCTCTAGTAGCGACACTAACTCCAATCTCCACCAACTTCTGTTCAATAATAAATTCCTTCCAATGGATGCCTCCAGTGGCAGCTCCATATGATTTAATCAACTCAAAGGTCTCGAGGTCCTCCCCCTCTAAAGAAAGCATTCGTCTTAGGGCCTTTGTATCACCATACGACCAGTTAATGGGAACCGCCCATTCCGCTTCCTGAGTAACAAAGAATAATTTGTTCTTCCAACTGTGGATGGAAGTCGGTTTACCCTTTACCATCTTAACATCAGCACGTTGGCTCAGATAAATCCAACCATCGAACTTATGCCTCTTTAGCTGAGCACACATTCAAAACAATCCTAGGGAAGTGGTCCTCTTCAGCTCCGCTTTTAACAAGTACAAGAAGCCGATCAACACTCTCCAGGAGTTTAGCGCAACCTGGGCCGGGGCCAAATGATAAAACTGCAAGACCTCAGCAATAAAGGAGTGCATTGGAAACCTGAAGCCTCCCTTCAAAGTTTCCTCATAAACACATAAGTCTCTAGGAGAAGGATTACATGCCCTATCTCCCTCTAAAGCATTTCGCAAGCCAAACTCGACAGGGATGTAGTATTTGACCTTGATGAATTCCAACCTGGAATCCCGAAGTTTGTTTCCCTCATTTAAAGCACCGATGTTATACGAGGGGCTCGCCTCCATTCGAGCTATGGCCCGCACGTTCGAAGCCGCACCATCTCGGCTATCGTCTAAGCCGTCGCCCTCACCATCAAGTCCCTCGTCGTCCTCTTCTTCTCCGTCCTCGTCTAAATCCAAAAGCTCAGAAGAATCTACTTTAAAACCCAAATGCAATATCAGTTCTTCCACCACATCGGACCTGCTATCCTCTGCTTTGTCACCTGTGTTAGCTTCCTCATCAACTCCTACTACATCTACTTCGACCTCTTCCGACGGACTACTAGAAGATGAACTACCAGAAGAAGAGCTAGACTCCGAGTTAGACATATCTTCAAAGACATGCGAAAATGAGATGAGGACGGAGAAAAAAGGATACTTTACTGATCTAAAAGAGGCCGATGCGCTTAAAGGCCGAATTCTCGAACTGTGACCCCAAGAGCGAGAGAAGAAAAGGAAAACCGCGAGGCCAAGATGGAAATGAGAGAAAAACCATCCTCCATACCTTATATAATGCGCCTGACAGGTTAACGACAGCTCGACATGTCAGGTACCATAAATGCGATCCGCCATGTGTCCATAATCCGCGTGAAGCACCTATTGGAAACACGCATGACGAGCTTCGTGGCGCCTCCTCGATTCTCGTGAAAATCGCCATCATAATCACGCCCCTCATCGAAAATGAAAAACTACGTCGAAAAAAGTAGTTCGTCCAAAAATTGCCCCAGATGGGCAGTTCGGCCCAAATCCAATTCGTCCCTTGGAGGAACTAGGTGCCAAAAATCAATAAACGACAAAAATTGCCCCAAATAGGCAGTTCGGCACAAATCCAGTTCGTCCCTAGGACGAACTTGTGAACTCCGATCCGGAGGAGGCGGCGAGGAGCGAGTCCCCCGTCGGTCCTTTGGGATCCCCACATGAAGGAGAGCTCTACCAAGGAACTCTCTAAATAAAGCGCCCTATTGCGATAAATGAGATACCTCTTGATCCGCAGCCAGGGCTCGAAACCATGGTGTACCTAAAACTATGAAAAAGAGTTGCCATCCATGGATAGGCAATGAAACAAAAAACAAATGCTCTGTTTGCAATGGATAACTAGAGAGGTTGAACTACCTAAAACTCTGAGCAAATGCTAGTAGATGATAACAAAAGTAATAATCAGCAATAGTAAAGAGCTACAGCTAGGCATGTGATCAGAAGACAATAAACTGATATCAGTAAAGAGCTACAGCTAAGCATGTGATCATGCAATAATAAACTGAAATCAGTAAATAGCTACAACTAAGCATGGAAGAAGCAGTAAACTAGATAAAACAGGGATGTAGATGTTACAGCTAAGCATATGAATCACCTAAAGAGAGTAATCACTTATCATGTCAGAGGAAAGCATACTAACATATCCCTATACATGAAATCACAACAAGCAATAAGTCATACAACCAAAATCACACAAGAGATATAACAAAAGAGAAAAACACTCAAACATACAAACAAGTACCAGACTACAAATCCCTGTGACTCTAGGATAATAAACCCTAAGACTCTAATTGTTTTTCGAGCCCGAATCTTTAAATAATCCGATGTTCTTCCAAAGCCGCCTACGTATCGCCGCCTCTTTAGGAATCAAGGCCACAAAGTTCTTACTCGCCTATTATAGACTATGATGCCTAAGATATCTATACCACTAAACTAGACTCAACTTAAAAGACCGGATTGATTTTTAAAGCTTCTCGAACGTTATTTAGGTTAAAATGAATTGTGGATTTTAGGACTTCCTATATGCCCTAACTAAATGCATGTTAGCCTTAAGCTAATGCAAGTGGGCCTTACATCATATGTGTAACTAGGCTGTACATCTTGAGGAAAATAATGGGCTATCTAACGCACCATATTCTAGTCATCAGTCGGCGATGTGAATCGCCAGCTGACCGGACAGAGGCGAAGACAAACTCCTAGCTAGGTCAGACTCCTAACTCTGACACAAATACAAAACAACCAAACAAACATAAACAAAGTACACAACATACCAATGACAAATTCCTAACTCTAAAACCCTCTATCTAGGACAAACTCCTAACTCTAGAAGAAGATCTTTTCAAAAACATGTTTTATGAAATTTTTTTAAATTTTTAAAAGGGTTAAATGATTTATTTACAAAATTTGACTTGACTTGGGAAAAAGATCCCAAGCTGCCTACGTACCTCATGAGAGAGGATCAAGCGAACGTAGTTCGGAAACAAACTTCCTAACTACACTCCTAAAATCTTAGAGCATTAGATGCTTTTAAAGTTTTCTGGTTTTCAAATGTTCTAGTGTTTTAAATTTCCGATGTTTTTGGATTTTAAAATGTTCAAGTGTTTTTTAGATTTTAAGACATTTTCAATATTTTTGGTGTGTGGACCCCGATCCGAGGACGGTGAGGGAACGAGTCCCTAACACCCTCTTGGATCATCCACGTGTGAAGGAGAGCTCAGCCAAGGAACTCTCGAAATGGTTGCCACCCTCATAGCATAGCACGAGTGGCGATATAAAAAGAAAGAGATATGTCTTGATCCGGAGCCAAGGCTCAAAACCCAGACATACCTAAAATAAAATCAGAGTCGCCATCCATGGATATACCATGGAACCCTAAAATCAAATTCTCTGTGCAATGGATAACCAGAAATATATATGGGTTCGTGCCTGATTACGAATGGAGAAGGTCTGAAGAGCACCCCCAATTCGTTCGAATGCAAGCACTTGGTCTCTTATGCCATTTTCATTAACTCCAAAGAAGTTTGGGTAAAAATCGTGTGAAATGGGAAACAATATCCCCGAGTGAACGTCTACCTAATCATGCATGACTCAGGGATGAAATAATAAGCACATATAAAGTAAGATAAAAGATGTGTCACTTAATGACAAATAGGTTATGAGTGACATACCTAACTGGTGTCTAAGTTCTGGTAGACATAACACATGCAAGCTACAACTAAAGGTATAGGATCAATACAAGAAAGTAAGAAAACACATCAAAACATACAATAACAAAACAACAAATCCTAAGACTCTAAATGATTTACCCGAGTCTTCGGATGGTCTGATGTTCATCCAAAGAAGCCTACGTATCCCCGCCTCCACAAGAATCAGAGTCACGTAGTTCTTCGCGCCTATTCTAAGCTATGATGCCTAAGACACCTAGACCTCTATCCTAGACTCGATCTAGAAGATCAGACCAGTTATTAAAGTTTCTTGTACGATTATTTAAATTCCAATGAATTGTGGATTTTAGGACACCCTATTTGCCCTAACTAAATGTAAATTAGCCCTAAGCTAAAGCAGGTGGTTCCTACAACCAATGTGTAACTAGGATGTGTATCCTAAGGAAAACAAAGAGTGTACTAGCGTATCCTACTCTAGTCATCACTCGGCGATGTGGATCGCCGACTGACCGGACGGAGGCGCTCCTATAACTCTAGGACAGACCCTTAACTCTAAAACAAGCACACAACAAACAAAAAAAACAAACAACCTACCAAAAGAAACTCCTAACTCTAAAACTCTCTATCTAGGAGAAACTCCTAACTCTAGAAAAAGATCTTTTGAAAATAAAGTTTTAAAGGTTGCTTATTCAAAAAGGTTTTAAAATGTTTTTTTTTTACAAAAGTTTGGCTGGGCTTGGGATATAAATCCCAAGCTGCGCTACGTACCTCGTGGAAGAGGATCAAGCCAACGTAGTTCGAAACGAACTCCCCTAACACTTCAAATGATTTAACGGTTTTAATGTTTTTTAAATGTTTTTGATATATATATATATATATATATATATATATATATATATATATATTTAAGTTTTCAAACGTTTTCTGAGTTTCAAATTTCTAATATTTTTGAGTTTTAAAATATTCATTGTTTTTGGGTTTTAAAGCTTTTCAAATGTTTTTGAAGTTTTAAAGAGTTTTCACCCTTTTGGTCAAAAACCTAAGGGAATATACAAAGCAAAACCCTAGGGCCAAACCCTAGAGCTAACAGGGGAAACCCCTAAACCAGGTAAACCAATGATCAAGGATAAAGACAACGATCTAAAAATTCCAAAAGGTAAAGCTCTAAAGAGACTGTGCTAGTCCCTAACAAACAAGAGTGACGACAACACTAAGGAGAAGCTCCTAAAAACAACTATAGAAAATGGGGAAATAAGCCAAAGACTCTCTAATACCGCTATCAAAGGACAAGTGAGCCAAAGGCTCTCTAATACTACAACTTAAAGGAGGAATGAGTCAAAGACTCTCTAATACTACCACTAAAAAGGATAAATGAGTCAAAGACTCTCTAACACTCTATAAAGGGGGACAAATAAGACATAGCATGTCTTTTAGCTCAAAAGAGAGACAAACAGGGGAGGTTCTATAAATGAGGCACTGTATGCCTCCAAAGGGAAAATGCGGGCTCTAAGCAACGAGGCTTGCTCCCAGAGGAAAGCTGCCTAACGAGACAAAGCGTGTCTCCTATGATGGAACTCGCTAATAAGACCACAATGGTCTCCTAATGAGGAAGAGAAACTATCATCTAATGGTTTATAAAAGACTAGAGAAGTCTACTAAATAAATAGGGGGACACTACTTGGACTAAGCAAGTCCCTCGAGGCTGGGCTTGCTCTGTAGAGACACAAATTGTCTCTCTAAAGGGGAGGCTCCGACTATCGCCATCATTGCCTTGCCTCCACAACCTCAGCCAAATCACAAAATTAAGATGATTTCCATCTTCCTTAAAGGACAATTCGCAGAATACATAATTACTATAGAATCCTCATGCAGAGAGCATATAATGCAGAATACTAATACAAAAGATTTCAAAGTTATAGATTCATGAAACTAATAGCCACACTTTGTAATTATTTCCTCCTGTTCACAATAACATGCCATTTACACCTACTTTTCCTAAACAATGAACTTGCATGCTCTGTAAAATATTGAATTAATATATGATCAAAAATTAACCCCAATTTTTCTTTTCTTTCAAACATGTTATTCTTCCTTAGCTGAAATAACAAGGCATGCACATAACTGAAACATATCCATAGTCCCCTGTATATGAATAATTCTTGATGAATATGAATAACATGGTGATCTATCAACAGCACCATCTCAAGTTATTTCTTGTTATGAATAATGTAATCACCAATACTTTCATAGCTCTCTAATAATTGCTATGACTATAGAAAAAATAATAAAAACAAGTGAGCCGACTCATCAAGTGTTCAGAATTTTGAAATGAGTAATCTCAGATTAAAGTGAACATGTTAGGTTAATATGGTTGATGATATACATCAATGAATGCATTGATTCCTTGAGAAATAACATGAGAATTGAAAGAAACTACGTCATGACCACAAGCTGGAAAACTATCTATTTGTATGCCATTAACACAGTCATATCCAAATACAAACCAAGTATATGAAAAAAAAATAAAAATCTATCCAGATTCAGGGTAAAGGAAACATGCATCTGTGGACCCTGATCCGAGGACGCAGTGAGGGAACTAGTCCCTAACATCCTCTCGATCATCCACGTGAATGGAGGAGAGCTCTACCAAGGAATTCTCAAAACGGATGTCACCCTCATAGCATAGCACTAGTGGCGATATGAAAAGAAAGAGATATGTCTTGATCCGGAGCCAAGGCTCGAAACCAAGACATACCTAAAATAAACTCAGAGTCGCCATCCATGGATATGCCATGGAACCCTAAAATCAAATCCTCTGTGCAATGGATAACCAGAAATATATATGGGTTCGTGCTTGATTACGAATGGGGAATGTCCGAAGAGCACCCCCAATTCGTCCGAGTGTAAGCACTTGGTCTCTTATGCCATTTTCATTAACTCCAAAGAAGTGCGGGTAAAAATCATGTGAAATGGGAACAATCCTCAGGAGTCGTCTACCTAAGCATGCATTTCCTGAGAATACAAATAATAAACACACATAAAATAAAATGAAAGATGTGTCACCTAAGCATAGCTAGGTTATGAGTGGCATGCCTAATGGGTGTATAAGTTCTGATGTGCAAACACATGCAAGCTATAGCTAAAGGTATAGGATTAGTACAAGAAAGTAAAAAAACACATCAAATCATACAATAACAACACAACAAATCCTAAGACTCTAAACGATTAGCCCGAGTCTTCGGATAGTCTGGTATTCATCCAAAGAAGCCTACGTATCCCCGCCTCCGCAAAAATCAGAGCAACGTAGTTCTTCGCGCCTATTCTAAGCTACGATGCCTAAGACAACTAGACCTCTATCATAGACTCGATCTAAAAGATCGAACCAGTTATTAAAGTTTCTTGTACGATTATTTAAATCCCAGTGGATTGTAGATTTCAGGACACCCTATATGCCCTAACTAAATGCAGATTAGCCCTAAGCTAATGCAGGTGGTTCATACAACCTATGTGTAGCTGGATTGCTTCCTAAGGAAAACCATGGGATCACTAACGCATCTTAGACCTAGTCATCAGTCGGCGATGTGGATCGCCAACTGACCGGACGGAGGCGCTCCTATAACTCTAGGACAAACCCCTAACTCTAAAATAAACACAAACAAGCACACAACAAATCAAAGACAAACTCCTAACTCTAAAACTCTCTATCTAGGACAAACTCCTAACTCTAGAGGAAGATCTTGTTGAAAACAAGGTTTTGAAGAAAAAGGGTTAAAGCATTTTTATTTACAAAGTTTGGCTGGACTTGGGATATGTATCCCAAGCTGCACTACGTACCTCGTGGAAGAGGATCAAGCCAACGTAGTTCGAAACGAACTCTCCTAAACTACTACCGAACTCAACACTTTAGGCTTTTTTTAAGGTTTTCAAATGTTTTTGATATTTTTAAAATTTTTAAATGTTTTTGAGTTTCAAATTTATAATGTTTTTGGATTTTAAAGCTTTTCCAATATTTTTTTTTTGAAATTTAAAGAGTTTTCACCATTTTGGTCAAAGACCTAAGGGGATATACAAAGCAAAACCCTAGGGCCGAACCCAAGGGCTAACAGGGAAAACCCCTAAACCAGGTAAACTAACGCCGAAGACAAGGGAATGGTCTAAGCCCACAAATAAGAAAAGCTCTAATGAGACTGTGCTAGTCTCTAACAAAGAAGAATGACGACAACACTAAGGAGAAACTCCTAACAGATAATACCAAGGAAGGAGCACAACTGAGACCGAGGCTCCCTAATAATACCACGAAAAGATGAATGAGTCAAAGACTCTCCGATAATACCAACTAAGAGACAAAAGCGTCAAAGACGAATGAGTCAAAGACTCTAATAATACCAACTAAGAGACGAAAGCGTCAAAGACGAATAAGTCAAAGACTCTCTAATAATACTGCTAAAAGACGAATGAGTCAAAGACTCTCTAATAAAGCCACTAAAAAGACAAACGAGTCAAAGACTCCCTAATGAAACTACTAAAAGGACGAACGAGTCAAAGACTCGCTCCAAAAGAAGGGAGACCTTTAACATGAGGCTGAATAAGCCTCCTAAAAGAGAAACTCACTATCGAGACAAAGCCTGTCCCCCTAAGAAGGTACGACTTTCCAGCGAGACAGAGCTTGTCTCCTCAAAGATGCAACTAAATTCTAATGAGACAGTGTGTGTCTCCTATGGGTTAATTTTCTATAAAACTAAAAAGGAGCTCCTTAAGGGATAGATTCTAAAAATGACAAGGCATGTCTCCGAAGGAGAATCACCTTAATGAGACCGAGGGTGTCTCCTAATGGGGGGCCAGATAACTCTTCTCATTGCCCTTGCAATGAGGAAGAGATGTAATACCATTCTAATGGTGTCTAAAAGACTAAGCAAAGGAGGGGTATGCTACTTAGGCTGAGCAAGTCCCCCAAGGATGGGCTTGGGCTAGTGGCTTCATCGCCCAACCCTAAATCACCGCAAGCATAGAGCAATGCAAGGAAGGCAACATGGTCCGGCATCAAATCACTACATTTAATTGCATCAAATACTCTACATGAGTTATCCACATTTCCACACCTTGCATACATAACCACAAGTGAACTACCACGAGAACCAACCATGACCAAACCCCTCCTGATTAGGAATCCATGAACTTGTTTTTTCCTTTTTTTTTCATGGCAGATAAAGAGGCAATAGCCGAAAAGACGCTCACTAAGGTTACTGTATCAGGTTCAATACCAGCCTCTTACATATCACAGAACAAATCAAGGGCTACATTTGCAAGCCCATTTTACACATAACCAGAAAACATCGAATTTCCTGAGACATAATCTCTATTATCAATCTCCTCAAACACTTTAACTGCATTCTTCATTCGTCCCGATCTCGAGTACATAACAACCAAAGCATTAGCCTCAAAAACATCAAGTTCATCACAAGATTTCAAAAGAGCAGCATGTATCTCCATGCCTAATTTTATAAATGAAAGCTCTTACAAGTTGAGTGAATACAAAACATAGTAATATCAGTTTTACTCATCAACAGAAATAATCAAAAGATCCTCTTTTAGGTTTATGAAATCAACATTGCTGTGCTTTGATAATCACATTAAACTTGCCCTGTCCTCTACTATTTATTGGCATTAGAAACCATTACAACTCTCAACTCATTCACATAAGACAAACAAACAGCCATGTAATTAGGGAATAGCCAAAAGAAACACTTCTCCAAGCGATAATAACATGGTCAAAGCATTCGGATCATATCTATGATCCAAACCTCTAAATTTCCAGATTAAACCACTTACAAACAAAGAAACACTCAAACGTCTAATTAGCAAAAGAATGCACAAATTCAACACATCTAATTAATAAAAGAATGCACAAATTCTATACCTCAAATTGCCTCGATTTGATTTTAAACCATGAACTGAAGAAAACATAGGGTTACTTCTCAGCCGATCTCCTTCTTCTCCTCCCTTGCTTCACTGGCCCGAATCTTTGATGAAGAGGATCAGATCGGAGGAAAGACCAGAGCATGGCCGGAGTTAGGCCGGATTTCGGGAGAAATCTCACCGGAGAAGATGAGAAGATAGGCTTTCTAGTGGTTGAAGCTAGGGTTTGAATGGAATATGGGATTTCTAGGGCTTCAAGAAAGTTAGGGTTCAAGGAAAATGAAGCTCGGCTATGGTTTCTATAGAATAAAATTTCAGATCTGATGGAATTAAAATCAGCTCTAGATTGGAATTAGACAGATCTGTTGAAATTTGAAAGCAAAGAAAACTAGGAGTAAATCTGATTAAAAATGTATAAAACTAGAATTTATTGTGATGGAAAATGGGTTTGTGAGGAGTAATAGATCTCAGATATAAGAACTGGAGGTTAGGGCTGAAGAAAAATGAAGAAATTATGCAACGAAATGGACGATCGGAGCTTGGATTCTGGCCGGTAGATCTGCCGGAGAAGAAAGGGGAAGAGATTGAAGAAGAAAAAAAATAAGATTAGGTGCGGCTGAGAAAGGATATGCTTGAAGGTGATAATGGAGTCGATGCTAGGCCGGATCTCCGGTAGGATTGCCACCGGAAGAACCACCGGAGAAGATGAAGGAGAGAAGATCCAGATCCTCCTCTCTCTCTCTCTCTCTCTCTCTCTCTCTGTTTCTCTCTGTGAATTTTCTTCAACGAAAATGAATAATACTCCTTCTGTTCTTCGTGATTTTTTTTATATTAAAAATAAGGGTGCTGATATCCGCACTACCCATTTGATGGGCGCACAAATGTTGATGGGTGCGCGAATCAAGCGCGGCCCGGACGGAATTATGCACCCCCCTTTTTATATGAAAATGATATATTTGCCTCCTTTTTCCCGCGGACAACTCCCTTTTCAGATGTATTCACTCTCCTTTTTGGTCTGTACTGCGCACATTCTCTCGGCTTGTTCATTGAGCATACGCGCCCGGATCTCGACGAAATTTTACGGAGACTTATGGGAGACCTCAAGCTACTCCAGGGTTCAATTTGGGACCCCAACTCACTGATTTGACGAGGATTCGCACAAGTGACGCGAACTCGGGTCCGGTCAAAATGGGTGTCTACAGCATCTAAATTCTGTGTATGACCATGAGATGACTGATCTTGGACAAATTTTCCACATTGCAACTACTACTATTCCGTACATCAAAAGATTTTACACAATTATGTCATTTCAAATGAATCCAAGATAAATAAACTGGTAATGTCATCAACTTCTAAATGATTCTAGAAAAGAATTACTAGTAGAACATGCAGATTATGAAGTAACATAACCATTTCCAACTGTGGACCCCGATCCGGGAGAGAGATGGGGGACGAGCACCCAGCGGCCTCTAGGATCATCCACGTGTGAAGGAGAGCTCTACCAAGGAACTCTCGAAACGGTTGCCACCCTCATAGCATAGCACGAGTGGCGATATAAAAGAGATACATCTCGATTCGGGAACAAGTCCAGATTCGAAACGTATCTAAACAAACTCAGAGTCGCCATCCACGGTGTACGGCCATGGATCCTTTAAACAAAAATATGCTCTGTATACCATGGATAACCAGAAATATATATGGGTTCGTGCCTGATTACGAATGGAGAAGGTCTGAGAGCACCCCCAATTCGTCCGAGTGCAAGCACTTGATCTCTTATGCCATTTATTATTAACTTCAAAGAGTTTCGGGCGAATATCATATGAAATAGGAACCATTCTCAGGAATCGTCTACCTAAGCATGCATTTCCTGAGGATAAAGAAATAAGCATACAAAACGAAATGAAAAATGTGTCACCTAAGCAAAGCTAGGTTATGAGTGACATGTCTAATGGGTGTCTAAATTCTGATGTGGAAACACATGCAAGCTATAGCTAAAGGTATAGGATCAGTACTAAAAAGTAAGAAAACATATCAAATCATACAATAACTACACAACAAATCCTAAGACTCTAAATTATTAGCCCGAGTCCTCGGATGGTATGGTATTCATCCACAGAAGCCTACGTATCCCCGCCTCCACGAGAATCAAGGCAACGTAGTTCTTCGCGCCTATTCTAAGCTAGGATGCCTAAGACACCTAGACCTCTATCCTAGACTCGATCTAAAAGACCGGACCAATTATTAAAGTTTCTTGTACGATTATTTAAATTCCAGTAAATGGTGGATTTTAGGACACCCTATATGCCCTAACTAAATGCATATTAGCCCTAAGCTAATGCAAGTGGTTCCTACAACCTATGTGTAACTAGGCTGTATTTCCTAAGGAAAATAATGGGATCACTAACGCATCCTAGACCTAGTCATCAGTCGGCGATGTGAATCGCCAACTGACCGGACGGAGGCGTAACAGACTCCTAACTCTAACACAAACACAAACACAAACAAAACACATAACAATCAAACAACACACCAAGGACGGAACTCTTAACCCTAAAACAAACGTAAACAAGCACATAACAAATCAAAGACTAAAACCAAACACAAACCCCTAACTCTAAAACTCTCATTCTAAGACAAAGTCCTAACTCTAGAGGAAGAATTTTCGAAAACAGGTTTATGAAATATTTTTGTACTTTTTTAAAGAGTTTGAATGGTTTATTTACAAAGTTTGACTGGACCTGAGATAAGAATCTCAAGCTGCACTACGTACCTCGTGGAAGAGGATCAAGCCAACGTAGTTCGAAACGAACTCTCCTAATTGCTACCTCTAAAACATTCAACACTTTAGATTTTTGATATTTTTTAATGTTTTTGATGTTTTTAAAGTTTTTCCAATGTTTTTGAGTTTCAAATTTCTAATGTTTTTGGGTTTTAAAGCTTTTCAAATGTTTTTGGATTTTGAATTTATGATGTTTTTAGATTTTTAATTTCTGATTTCACCCTTTTGGTCAAAGACCTAAGGGAACACACAAAGCAAAACCCTAGGGCTAAACCCTAGGGCAAACAGGGGAAACCCCTAAACCAGGCAAGCTAACTATCAAAGATGACAAAAGGATCTAAGACCCAGAAGGTAAAGCTCCAATGAGACTGGGCAAGTCTCCAACAAACAAGAGTAACGACAACACTAAGGAGAAGCTCCTAAAAATAACTATAGAAAAAAAGGGAAATGAGTCAAAGACTCTCTAATACTGCTATCCAAAGGACGAGTGAGTCAAAGACTCTCTGAAAGAAAAAGGAATATGAGTCAAAGACTCTAACAATACCAACTAAAAGGATAAATGAGTCAAGGACTCTCTAAAAGAAATGGAAACACGAGTCAAAGACTCCAATAACACCAACTAAAGGATAAATGAGTCAAAGACTCTCTAAAAGAAAAGGAAGATGAATCAAAGACTCCACTAATACCAACTAAAGGATAGATGAGTCAAAGACTCTCTAAAAGAAAAGGAAGCACGAGTCAAAGACTCCACTAACACCAACTAAAGGATAAATGAGTCAGAGACTCCCTAAAAGAAAAGAACAAGAATTTGCACATTTGGCAGAGGTAAAACACCCAGCCGGGCCGGACAGCTACTTAGCCCTAGGGTGCAACAAATGTGCGCCCAGTACCCCCATAAGGGTAGGAGTATGAAGCCAAGCAGAGTAGGGTATTCTCCCAAAAACCAAACGACGCACAAAGAGGAGAACTAACGAGAGAATGAGACCCGACGGGTCTCCCAAACACACACAAAGATGGGCTCCAAGTAACCTTATCATTGCCCTTGCAAGGGGTAAGCAAGGCTAAGACAATTAATTGACCAAATTGGTCTCTAATTAATAGAGGAACAAATTGAGGTGCAACCTCAGAGAGGATTCTACAAATGAGGCCAAGCCTTCTAAAGGCTAATTACTTACAAAGCCAAGACAGATGACTCCCTAATAACATCAATAAAGATCAAATGAGTCAAAGACTCCCCCGATAACATCACCACACAAACGAATGATTCAAAGGCTCTCTAAATGAGGCAAGGCATGCCTCCTATGGGTACACCATTTATCAAAATCAAAGCAACCTCCTTGAGGTTAAGCTAAAAATGAGGCTTGCCTCCAAAGGAGGATTTCCTAATGAGACAGAATATGCCTCCTAGTACAGGTTCTAGTATCTAAAGAAGTCTAGAAGACTGCGTTAGTCCACCAAGAGAGCAGAAAAGAGCTACTAGGCAATCTCAAATTTCCATTCAATTCTTATATAAACAAATCAAGTACTAAGCAAAGAAAGACTTATAACTAAAGAGTACACAACCCGTAATAATAGCAATTATAGCATGATAAACAACATTAATTAGCCCAGACCAGCCGCTAGGTAGCCTAATGAAGTAAAAACAATATCAAACACTTCAAAGCCAACCACAAACCCCAATATGGGGACTCCAATGAAATCAGATGATGCCAAAGTAATCATCTGATTTCCTACACGTATAATATTTCTACAAACCGCCTTGAAATCAGACGATATTCGTGTCAAGGACATCGAATAGTGCAAATCATCTGATTTCCTTCTTCAATTAAACAATTTATTTAAAATAAAATTAATTAGCCCAGACCAGCCGCTGGGTAGCCTAATGAAATAAAAAAATGATATTAAACTCTTCAAAGCCAACCACAAACCCCAATACGGGGACTCCAACGAAATCAGATGATGCCAAAGTAATCATCTGATTTCATACACATATAATATTTCTACAAACCGCCTTGAAATCAAACAGTACTCATGTCGATAAAATCGAATAGAGTAGTCATCTGATTTCCTTCTTCAATTAAATAATTTATTTAAATAAAAAATAAGTATGATAAGCTTTCAAGATAGTCTCACCTAAACAGTCCATTCATCTTCAGAACCTAACTCAAAACTTAACATAAAAGAAGAATCTTAAATTTTCAACAAATTATACAAATGCATGCAATGATATTTCTGATTTTTATAAATTTTGGTGCATAACAGGGGGCATCAACTTGTGCAGATTCAAGTGCAAAAAAAACGGTGAGCCACAAAACACAAAGACGGGCTCCAAGTAACCTTATCATTGCCCAGAGAAGGTTTTTTTTTAAAAAAATGGTTAAGAGAAATCCAAAAGGTTGGGTAGGCCTACTAAACAAAAGAGGGAAGCGCTACTTGGATTGAGCGAGTCCCCTAAAGATAGGCTTGGGCTATCACCTTCATCGCCCCCTGCAACGAGGAACTTGTGTCTAAAAGGATATAAAATTGAAATCTCCTTTCCTAAGGCAAATCTAACTTTAAATATTACACACCATCATCATTTTTGGATATAAAACACTAGGGTAATAGTCAAGAGATAAAGTGACATTAAGGTGATTATCCTACAAGGAATACATGAATGATAAAGTACACCCACGTGATTGTAATCAAGCAATCAGACTAAACCATTGCTAATTATATAAACAACCAGTGCCCTTCATCTCAGGATTAAAAATCGCACTATACTGATATAATAAAGCTAGACAAACCAAGAATCTTATCTACACTATACACCCATGCTCTTGATATTTATCAAGAACAAACCCAAACATATGTTGTCTTACCATCCTTGTCATTTTCATGCTGTAACAATATGCTACTAATGAAACATCCTTTTGATAATGTAAGCATACAAACCAACAGACCCTTACTCGACTGACCTGGACAAAATCTATAAATCATACATGATATCTAACAGAGTAACATCATTAATTTCCAGATCCAAGAAAAAATTAAAGAGGATGGCATAACTCTATTCTCGCAATAATCCAAGAATTGAATAGAAAGGAATCAAAATCCAAGTACATAACCTTAACTCTTTGACAATGAAAACTTCACTTAGAAATCTTCTTTGGGTTAAGAACCGATCGGAGAAAATACAGATTTTTATACAGATGAAAATCTTAATAACAAACCAATATTCCAGCAACAATTTTCATTTGAAAAGATCATTAAATGAAATAAATAAATAATAATAGTAATAAAAATGAATGGCTTCCAACAATAAAACCAACCATCTTCATTACTACTTCTTAGTATTAACAACTATTCTGTATATGCGTACTAGTCCATAAAACCAATTAAAATAGCAACATGATCTCATCTCAAGGATATACTGTTGTGGATACCAAAACCCCTATAATATCCTGATTTCCTCAGCGATTCACCTTTTCTCTTCGATTTTCAGAATCAACTGAGCTTCAGATCTCGTATTCGACGATCACCACGGCGAAGCCTTTACACGTTCAGATCTGAGTTATGTGCACTCAAATCCAATGGGCAGATGAAGATTGGAGAGGTTCGGATTAAATGGACGGAGCTCCGGTAACCGGAAGTTGCAGGGGAAAATGATCGGAGAAGAAACCTAACTGCCGGAGGTTGGACGGAGATGGTAGATCTTGCTATAAAGATCATCAGAATCTGCAAAGGCTCGCCGAAGGTAGTGTCCGGCCGGAGAAGATTACCGGAATACGGGTTCTCTCTCTCTCTCTCTTTTTCCTCAGACTAAAACGAAAAAATTCCTCCTCTTCTCAGATCTGAGATCTCCTTTTTTTTTTAGACGAATTCGAAGGCGGGAGAGATAGTGGTGGTGGTGAAGAAAGCTGGAAGAAGAAGAAGAAGAAAGAAATCGGAGCTCGGCCGGAGCTGGATCGGAGAAGACAACCGGGTGAAAGAGAAAACCCCAAATCTCTCTCCTTCCCTCTCTCTCTCTCTCAGATTTCTGCTTTTCAACAAAAATGAACAGTCATTTTTTTTTTCGTTTTGATTTTTTCTTTTATATATTAAAATAACTGTGTTGATAATCGCAGTCCCACTTGATGGGTGCACAAATCTGGATGAGTCGCGCCCGCCATTTTTGTCTTATTTGGCCTGGGCGCGACCATTGCAGGATAATTCGCCCCTCTTCTCACTTGGACATCCCCTTCAGCAGATAATTCACCCTCCTTTTGATCTGCACTGCGCACCTTCTCTCGGCTCGTTCACTGAGCAAACGCGCTCGGATCTCGACGAAACTTTACGGGGACCCCGGTGGGACCCTAACCTATCTTAGGGTGAAGTTTGGGACTCTACTTAGCTGATTTGATGGGTTTTTGCAAAAAATTGGAAGGTGAAGGGTACTGTCAAAATGGGGTGTCTACAGATGCCCCTCTTTGGGAGAGCGTGCTTGTCGCGCGAATGCCAAAGTCGAACAGACAACACATTTTGATCGACCCGAAAACAAAACAAAGCTTATTATTATTATTTTTTTTTATTTTTTTTTATTTTTTTATTTTTGGTTCAAAAATGATATCCACAAAAGTAAAACATTAAAAAGAAACTATAAGACTCAAAGCAAATAGGGAAGTGATCTCTCACTAATTCCTTAAAAATGATAACCATGACATCTCAAAGAGATAGCCTCTCTCTAACGCTCATGACTCCACTAAACAAACAAACACAAAACACTCCTTCATTTTTGCAATCACAAACACTCAAAGAAATTTTGCTTTATATGGTGCTGCATAAACCAGCTCCATAGAAATCCAAATTCGTATGGTTCTGCATAAACCAGATCCATATGAACCTTCTCTTAGACATACTAAAACAAACATAAAACCAAACACTCACAGAGCTTTTTTTTTTATGCGATGCTGCATAAACCAGCTCCTTATAAATCCAGATTCATATGGTTCTGCAAAAATCATATCCATATGAACCCCTCACAGATATTACAAAATCAAACATCCAAAGATTTCTTTTCCAAAAACGCGGTGCTGCATAAACCAGCTCCATGCGATTTTTCAAAATAAATGCGGTGCTGCATAAACCAACTCTATGTGATTTTTTAAACAAATGCGGTGCTGCATAAACCAGCTCTATATGATTTTTCAAAACAAATGCGGTGCTGCATAAACCAGCTCCAAGTAAAGCTTTCACAAATATACGATAATAAGCACAAAACCAAACACTCAAAGAGTTTAATACCAGGGCGATAGCTATACAAACCATTACTGAAAATCCATCTGTTTAGCTATCAAGGTAACTCTGACTCCTCTCTTTCAAGGTAGCGAATCATCCAAGATTTACATGGCGCCGCATAGACCAGCTCCATGTAAACCCAGATTCATAAAGCTCTGCATAAACCAGCTCCATATGAACCCTCGCAGATATGCCTGACCCCTAACATCATTAGGTAGCAACACATTGCGGATCAACCTTGATTGGTATGGTGCCGCATAAACCAGCTCCATACAGATACAAAACCAAACACTCAAAGAGTTTTTTTTTTTTTTTTTTGTTCACTGTATGAAAAACTTCATCAAAATGAGTATAAAAGCAAACACTCAAAGAGTTTTATTTCGAAAACTGAAGAAAAAGACCAAACCGCGAGGTACAGACTCCAGTAATCTCCAACTTTATTGGAAACTTCTCAATACGATGAAATAAAATCAAGACCGTGAAACACGGAGCATTCAATTTCTAATCTGTTTAGAAACTCAAAACAATAGATGATTGAAGAAAAATACATTATAAACTTTCAAATTGATGAAAGAAAAGGAACAGGCCCTGAGATACAGATTCTGGTAACTTTCTACCTTATTAAAAAAATCTTAAAACAAATGAAGCAATAAATTGACTTTCGTCGATTTCACTGAAGGACCAGTCATCTCTCACAAAGAGTGACTAAAAAAAAACATGATCTTGGTTAAAGACTGGACTCAAGTAACTTGAAGAAATTCTCGGGTATCAACTATTTTTCAAAAGTGAAAACATTCAACGAAGATTTAAAGATTGCCAGAATGAATTCTAGACTCCGCTGGGATAAAGAATTTCTAAAAAACTTGACTCCAAAGGAGAAAAGCCGGAATGAAGAGCTCGACTCAAAAGAGCATGCTCAAACTTCTCTAGTTGTTATCTGATGAAAATATCCATCTCAAGCATCATTGCTTGCTTGACATCTTTTATGACGTAAGTTATAAAAGATGCCCCTAGTATGATTACTTCCATAACAAGATTCATCATAGAGCAACACAAGAAAAATAGGCCAAAAGTTTTTCATTATCAAACACTTGGGATTTACAAAAGATTCTTCTCACGAACACTTGAATTTACAAGGCTTTTTATAAGGTACAAGAAACTTGTTCTGCTCAAAATTCTCTTCATTTCTGCCATCTGCTGATACTGCAAAGGAGTTTAAAGAGTGTCATTTTCTGAACTCTGCTCGGTTTCACACTATCCACGGGAGCCACTAATTCTCTTCTTCTCTGAGGGATTTTTTTTTATCACCCCAGCTTTAGGAGAACTTTGACTAACAAGACCTCAAAACTTAAACTCGACTCGACAGAGGAAAAACTTTGATAAGGAACAAGACAAGACTTTGACAACACATGACTTTTACACTAAGAGAGACTGAATCTGCTTCTTAGACTGATAAATGTTTTAAAATGTTAAAAGTCAACCACTCTTAGAATCTTTTGAATACCGCGTTTAAAGGTGTTTTATTCTTCTTTTCGGTATTTCAGTCATGGTTATTATCCCTTTGGATTGCTTAGTCTAAACCTCCCTAACCCAAAGAGTATCAAAGAAAACCTTGCTGGCGCTTACTCAGACATTGAAGTGATGCCAAAGAAAAGAAAGTCTAGCTGACTCTTGAAATTGCCCTTTCTGCATGAAGTCACTGCCATGACCAAATCGCCTTTTCAGGTTTTCGATTTAGCGGACCGCAGGCCTTAATTTTTACCTGGACTGTCTGCCCTTGCAAATTTTCCATCCAGCAGGCTTCGTACCCTAATTTTTGCCTAAGCCGCCCTTTCGGGTCTTCAGCTTAGCGGGTGAATGACCATAACTTTTGCCTAGACCGCCCTTGCGGGTTTTCGGTCTAGCGGGTCTAAGACTCCATCATCTTTTTTCTTCTTTTTTTTTTTTTTTTTTTTTATTTCTCTACAAACCTGGGCCTAAAATACACCAAAAGGACTTTCAGGTAGGCTTAGGTTCAAGCAGGATATACATTGGTGTGTTTAAATGTTTTTAAACCGAATCTGGACCCTCCAGACTGCCTACGTATCCCTGAAGAAAATGGGAATCAGGTCTGCGTAGTTCGCCCATTTGGGGTTTCAAAGATTTTTATTTTCAAAATGTTATGAAAGGTGTGACCGAACCTGAATTAATCAGGCTACTTACGTACCCTTAAAAAGGGATCAGGTCATAACGTAGTTCAGGTGTAATATCTTTTATGACGCAAGTCATAAAAGATGTCCCTGGTTTGAGTTTGTCAAAGAAAGGAAATATTATTTTTTTACTGGCCCAAAGGGTTTGCAAATGGTTTTAAACATATAGGTTGATGGCTCAAAGCTCAAATCGATCAAAGATGGCCTTCTGGTGTATCAGGCGTAATATTTCTTTAACTGATCCAGGTTTGTAGGTTCATTTAATTTTTCTCCGCTTTCATTTAGGAGTCTTACGGCTTTTCCAGGCAGTACTTCATCAATAATGTAAGGACCAGACCAGTTTGGCCTGAATTTCCCCCTCGGATCAAATATCGGTGCCCTATTGGACTTCAAAACCAAATCTCCTGGCTTCAGGTCACGGACTCGAACTTTCTTATTGAAAGCTCTCTCAATCCGCCTTTGATATCCCTGAATGTGATATAAGGCTCTCAGCCTCTTCTCATCTATCATCTGCAGCTCATCATGTCTGGCTCTTGCCCACTCAGACTCTGGTAAGCTAGCCTCTATCATTACTCTCAAAGAGGGAATTCTCAGCTCAACCGGCAAAACCGCTTCCATTCCGTACACCAAAGAATACGGAGTCATACCTGTCGAAGATCTGATCGATGTCCAATAAGCCCACAAAGCATATGGAAGTTTGTTCGACCAGTCTTTATAAGTCTCAGTCATCTTACTGATAATGACTTTGATATTCTTATTCGCTGCCTCTACAGCCCCGTTTGTTTGAGGTCTGTAAGGAGACAACTTATGATGTTTGATCTTGAACTCTTCACACAGGTGTAAAACCTCCTTTTTGAAATGTGACCCATTATCTGAAATCAGCTCGTGAGGTACTCCGTATCTGCAAATGATATTCGCACGAATGAACTTTGCAACTGTGTTCGAAGTTATGGAAGCATAAGATGCAGCCTCGATCCACTTCGTAAAGTAGTCGATAGCTACCAAAATGTACTCATGACCACTCGAGGATTTCAGATAAATCTTCCCAATTATGTCTATTCCTCATACTGAGAATGGCCATGGCGAAGACAAAGAATGCAACTCCGAAGGAGGAATATGAATGAGATTCGAATAGACCTGACACTTGTGACATTTCTTCACAAAGGCAAAACAGTTTGCTTCCATTGTGGGCCAATAAAAACCAAGTCTCAAAATCTTTCTGGATAACATTTTCCCATTCATATGAGGGCCACATACTCCTTCATGGGTCTGCTCAATAAGCTCTGCAGCTTAGTCTTCATCCACACACACTGGAGTTGAATACCATCAAAAGATCGCCTGTACAGTTCTTCACCACAAATGATGAAGTTGGCAGCTAATCTCTGAAGGGTTTTTCTCTCTTTGCTCGAAGCTTCAGGAGGATGTCCTTTACCAGAAATGAGGTTCTTGATGTCAATAAACCACGGCTTTCCATCTGGACACCTGGCTGATATCTCAATTGCATTCACATGCGTCGGAGCCCACTGTAATCTCACAGCTAAGGGTTGAACCTCCATAGTTGCAGAGATGTCAAGCATCGAAGCCAAAGTAGCCAAAGCATCAGCAAAGTGGTTCCTGGTTCTCGACAGGTGAGTAAAAATGATATTCTTAAATTTTTTAACCAGAAATTCCAAATATGTATTATAAGGAATCAATTTATCCTCTCGAGTTTTCCATTTCCCATTGATCTGACAAATAATGAGCATTGAGTCCCCAAACACATCTATGTCCTGAATTTGAAGAGCTAAAGCTGCCTCAAGCCCTGCAATACAAGCTTCATACTCTGCCATGTTGTTTGTGCACTCAAACTGTAGTTTGATGGATATAGGGATATACTCTTTCTTTGGAGATATCAAAACAGCACCCACTCCTTGACCCCGGTTATTGACCGCTCCGTCAAAATACATCGACCATCTGGTACTCGGAGTTTCTTCTTCAATATCCATGATCTCTTCATTAGGAAACTCAGCCTTCAGAAAAGCACTCTCCTCAACAGGAGCATCAGCCAATTGCTCTGCTATAACCCGTCCTTTGATGGACTTCTGAGTGACATAAGTGATGTCAAACTCAGACAACAACAATAACCACCTTGTAGTTCTTCCTGTAAGGGCGGGTTTTTCAAACAAGTACTTCAACGGATCCATCCGTGACAAAAAATCATTGTTCGATAACAGATAGTGGCGAAGCCTTTGGGTAGCCCAAACTAATGCTAGACAAGTCTTTTCCAAAACTGTGTATTTTAACTCATATTCTAGCATTTTTTTACTGATGTAATAGATGGGCTTCTCCCTTTTAGACCCTGCATCTTCTGAGCAAGCATACACCCCATCGCAGTATTTGTAATCGACAAATACATCAACAAGGGTTGGCCATGAATGACGGGTGATAAGACAAGAGGCAAAGATAAACATTGCTTAACTTTCTCAAACGCTTCCTGGCATTCATCATTCCACTTCTTCGAGGAATTCTTCTTTAAAAGCTTAAAAATTGGTTCACATGTCATAGTTAAATGAGATATGAACCTTCTCAAGTATTGAACTTTTCCAAGGAAACCTCTGATCTGCTTTTCTGTTTTTGGCGGTTCCATTTCCTGGATTGCCTTGATCTTCTGAGGATCCACCTCAATTCCTCTTTCACTGACCATAAATCCAAGGAGTTTCCCTGATGTAACTCCGAATACACACTTGTTTGGATTCAGGCGAAGCTGATATTTCTTGATTCTCTCAAAGAATTTTCTCAAGGCAACTGTATGCTCCGGTCTAGTCTTTGTTTTAACGATCATGTCATCTACATACACTTCGACTTCTTTGTGAATCATATCATGAAGAAGAGTGGTCGCAGCCTTCTGATAAGTCGCACCAGCATTCTTTAAACCAAATGGCATTACTTTGTAGCAGTAAGTACCCCACTGAGTGATAAACGCTGTTTTCATCATGTCTTCGGGCGCCATCTTAATCTGATTATACCCGGAGAATCCATCCATAAAAGATAAGAGTGCATGTCCAGCAGTATTATCCACCAGAAGATCAATGTTCGGCAGTGGAAAATCATCTTTTGGACTTGCCTTGTTCAGGTCTCGAAAATCAACACACATTCGAACCTTCCCATCCTTCTTAGGCACTGGTACTACATTAGCGAGCCATTCAGGGTATTCAACCACTTGGATGAATTTCACCTCTAGAAGCTTCTTGACCTCTTCATAAACTTTCAACTCCCATTCAGTTTTGAGTTTTCGGAGTTTTTGCTTCTTTGGATTAATGCCAGGGATTAAGGGTAATTTGTGCTGAACAATCTCCTCACTCAATCCCGGCATGTCATCATAAGACCAAGCAAAGACCTCCTTGAACTCTTTAAGTAAAGAGATTAATTCCTTGCGTTCCTCAGGAGATAAAGTTTTGCCAATCCTTATTTCCCGAATTAAGGTTTCATCACCAATATTCACAATTTCAATCTCCTCTTCAAGTGGTTTTGCTCGGCGACTCTCCTCCTGTTGAATCATGTGTTTGATTTCAGGGGAAGTTTCGTCGGCATCCTCATCAGAGGGGGAGTCTTGATTATCATTATTATTATCAGATTTTAAAGCAGATTCAATAGATGAAACAGAGACAGGAATATACACAGAAGAAAACTCCTTTATTTCATTGAAAGTAGAATTGAATACATCCAATAACGAATGGCCCACATCAGGTTTTACAATGGACTCATGAAATGTATTTACAGACTCAAATGATAGGTTGACATCAGCATCAACCGATTCAAACAAATGTAAAGAAGAAACGCCAGGCTCATCAGCAGAAACAGCCTCCAACTTGACTTCACTAGGTGAGATGGACTCATCACCGACCTCAGAAATAGACTTGACCTCTACGGTACCTGCATTAAAAGAATCATTAGAAATGGAAGACCCTGAATTAGACTAGAGAATGACACATACTTATAAACAACTGACTCTTTTGAGGGAGAATGACAGGACTGAAAAGTAACCTGAGGTAGGACCTGAGAGGTCCAGTTAGTCAAAGGTCCATCAGCTGAGGTGATAAGATGAGTGGGATTCAGTATGAGCGGGCTCTTGCTGATCACGGCTACAGTCTACGAACTCTCATGGAAAAGGGAGCTCAGTGCATCCGGCCCTACTGTATCTGCCCAGTCTGTTTCAGCATCTGTTTCAGCTCTTGTGCCCTGCAGACTCATCAACTCATCATCAAGCTTTAAGTCAAAGAAGATCTCAAAGCCCGGCAGCCATTGCCCAGTAGATTTATCTTTCCATACTTCAGCAAAGCCACAGAATGGGATATCAGATCCTTCTTTGCGGAACCTCCCATTCATAGTCAGATCAAATGGTCCCATTGGCAAGTCCAAACCTCTACGGCGACATTCTGCCCATTTCATCATGTACTGCTTCATCTCTCTGACCTTTGCCTTGGTTGGTTCATAACCGAGCCCAAACAAACCATTGAAGGTCTTGAATACTGGCCACTCAGTCATACCCTGATGGTATCTGCCCAGCCCTGCACCCGGGATATAACCTTGCAGACGGATCATTTTGACGACTTTGGAATTTGTACTGCTCAGGAAAAAGATCTCTTCATTCATCGCTTCTTCTATAGTTATAGTCGCCACTTCCAAGGAGAAACCATTAAAATTAATATCTCCCTCCTTTCCCACAGTCAATTCTTGTGAAATCTGGCCCACTTCCAAATCTGGGTCTCCCTTAACAGTGATCACCTTATGGTTTGAAATGAATTTCAATTTCTGATGCAAGGTGGATGGAACAGCTCCAACCTTATGTAACCACGGGCGGCCAATCAACAGCAGAAAGGATGCCTTAATATCAAGAACTTGGAACTCAATATCGAATTCCTCTCCTCCTATTTGCACTTCAGTTACTAAGGTCCCTATCACATCACGCCTAGTCCCATCATAGGCCAAGATACCTTGATCTGAAGGAATGAAACTCTCGGGTCCAAAACCCAAAGTAGTTGCTGTGCTTAATGGGCATACGTTCAAGGCAGACCCATTATCGATAAGGACTTCAGGCACCTTCTTTTTGTTGCAAACAACAGAAATTCGGAGCGGTTTCGTATGGTCCTTCCCCTCTGGGGGCAAATCACTGTCTGTGAACGAAAGAGTCTTCGCTATTCTGGCCACGGAAACTACACTGACAAGCTCGTCAGGAGTTATCTCAACAGACACCTGGGCAGAATTTAACTCTTTCAGCACCGCTTTCCGGTGCTTCGAAGACGACATCAAGAGACCCCAAACAGAGATGTTCGCTTGGGTTTTCTTCAACTGTTTCAAGAGATTATCATCTTCTTCATTCACCACAAACCGATTCTGTCTCTGGCCATCAGCAGCCCTTGCAATCTCAGCCGGATTGTCAGCGCTCAACTCAGGAGGCTTAAAGACCCGCCCTCCCCTAGTCATGTGACGCATCTCATCACATTGATCATCTAGCAGCAGTAACTCATCATCATCCATACTTAAAATGTAAGGAATTCTGACATCTTCTTGCTGGAAGTCATCCATTTCCAAAACATATGGAGCCTTCCTTTCTTTCCCCTTATCACCATAATGAGAGGTATACGACTGAGACGAAGAGGACTCAGCAATCTCTATGTCACTGAATGACAATATATAGGGCTGCTTCCCTTTCACATCTTGAAGCTCTTCCTCATCAAACTCTAAAACATAGGTGTTATCTGTCATGATAGCACATATAAGGGCAGAGGGATCAAGGATGGGCTCATCACAAAAGATGGCATTAGTTGCAGGAGGAGGAGCAGCACGATGATTCGGGAGAGGATTCTGAGTAATATTCGGCCCTTTAACTGAGAGCTCATCCTTATCAATCAGGTTTTGAATGGCATGCTTCAAGGCGAGGCAATTTTCAGTCAGATGACCTGAATTCCTGTGATATTCGCAATGCTGATCCAACCTCCAGTATGGTGGTAATGGATTTGGCACAGGTTTTAGATCCGGAAGTTTTATCTTTTTGTCTCTTACCAGCTTTTTCAATATCATTGGTAAAGGGTAAGGGAGGGGATCGAATTGCCTGAAAACATTTTTCCTCACTGGCCTAGCCACCTCAGCAACAGCCTTGACCTCTGGTCTGAAAGCCGGCTTGAAATAGTTCATTGCATGAACTTCTTTAGGTGGGGCCATAGGCCTCTTGCCTTCCCGCACATCAGACAATGCCTTTGCCCTAAGCCCCTTGGCTATAGCGTCCTCGGTCTGAGTACCAGTTTTTATCAGATGATCAAAACTGGGATAATGCTGGGGTGCTATGAAATGGAAGTATTGCGGAGACAGACTTTTGATCACTAACTTGATCTGATCCTCCTCGGGCATCCTCTGACTCAACTGAGCAGACTTGCGCCTCCAGCGCCTGATAAACAAAGTGAAAGTTTCCTGAGGACCTTGCTTTAGCTGCTTCAGGTCTCTCTTCGTTATCTCAATCCCCTCCTCCATCGAAAATTGTTCAACAAACAAGTTCGATATATCATCCAAAGATCTTGTTTCTTCCGGCTTTAACCTCATAAACCACTTCTTAGCTATTCCTATGAGAGACATGGGAAATAGCTGAGCCATTTGTTCACGGCTCAACCCGTGCTGCTGAGAGAGGGTTATGAGCCATCTGACATGGTTCCTCGGGCACCCAATGCCATCATATCTATCATAATCTGGTGCTTTGAACTTCGGCGGCAAAGTAACAGTAGGAGTCTCAAAGTACTCAGAAATGTCGAATCTTTTCGGCCCTTGGAACTTCATGTTTTCAATGGCCTTGGCCATCTTCTGACACATATTGAATAACCCCCTCTCCCTATTCGCTTGCGGAGCGCAATATTCTTCGGCATATTGATCCTCATCTAGGTCAATCTCCACAGGAGGAATATGAGGTCTATCGGGGTTAGGAAATGCAGCAGGAGTAGGCTGGATGACAGGCGCTCTAGAAGTAGAGGTCTTGTCGGTATTCTGAGATTTTAGCACAGCCATTTCCTCTTTCAACCCCGAGATATCTCGAGACATGTTTCTCAACAATTCTTGAATAACCATCATGGGATCAGTTATATCAGCCATTTGGTCAGACTCTGATGAGTTAGGTAACTCAAAGGTAGGGGATAAAGATTTTCTGGATGATATGGGTGAGTCAAAATGACGGACAAGTCTAGAGACCGAGGAAGGTCTAGACCAGGTAGGTTTGGACTGGTTATCTTTTGATGGAGCGATGGTTGCGCTCTTTCAGAATCCTGAATGGAAATGAACATATTAGATTAAATGGATGATGAGTGAAATAAGACATTCTGAGCAAATAAAGATAAGAAAACAATAAACACACTTTATTGATAAAACTTGATCCGATTACAAAGATAAACTGGTAAAATGAAGGATCGCATGATCATAATGCTGAAATTCGGAACTACAAGATGCTTAAGACATAAGATAGATGAAGATTCTCAATCATCTTTTTCCTCCAATCTAGCCTTCTTAGGCTTACGATTTTCGGTGTCCTCCAATAACCACTGATAATACCCTTCGGATACTCCACAATATATCTTGCCTCGCAAGCTCCACGACAATCGCATTACTTTATGATCCCAATCTCTACAGATTTCTTCGGCAATATTACGATTGAATTGTACAAGAGGACGATCAGGTGCTAGGAGATAAAACTCAGTTCGAAAATCCCCATGCAAACATTCAGTTTGAAATCCTCCGTATTGACGGAAGATGCGGTCCGGGATATAGAATGAGGTTTTCTCCAGACCAAGAAATTGAACAATTCTATTAGCCCGGGTCTGGGTTACAAACTGATGGTAAACAGGGAACCACCAAGCAATTTGGTCAGCTTGACGGGAAGCTAACCAATCAATCCATTCAGCCTTAGTATAGGAAAAAGTTTTGTGTTCCCATTGGTCAAACCTGGACAAGGTAAAGTCCTTGTTTTGCAAAGGTACATAAACTTGGAGTTTTAAACAGAGCCAGATGTACAGAAGGACTGGGGATCCAGCAAAAGTGGTATGTACTCCATTGACAATGTCATCCAATCCATTTAGGGTTTCTGCAAGCATGGTGGGGATTGTATTATTCCCTTTAGAAATTTGATAGACAAAGTCCAGAAGTTTAGGGGAAGCATAATGGATATCTTGGGAAAGTAACCATTTGGAGTAGACACACAAAACCAGGGCATGACTACGGCTGGTTTGGAATTCCTTGGTTAGCTTACCAGGCTGAGCAAAAAATTTGACCAATTGCTTAATGGACACACCTTTCTCCCCTAAGATGGATTTAACTGGAACAACTTGAGAGGAGATAAGCTGCTCAAAGACATGATTATAACCTAACTTGGTATCAATTTTGACCAAGGGGCCAGAGCGATCACGGTCCATCAAATAACACCATTCGTCAAAAATGGGGCAGACCTCTTGCATGCCGAATCGAAACACATGGACATCCGGCTGCCAAAAGGTGGCGGCTGCCTTAAGGAGGTTCCAGTCAATCTTATGGGTAGCAAGACGGTAGAAATGGGACAAGTCATGACCAGAGAAGCTAAGGCGACCACCTCTACGATCATAAATCCACTCTTTCAACACTTCATTAGACATGATAAATCACCTGATAATTAAGGAAGGTAAATAAAATGAGAATGAGGTCGACTCTAAATATTGAGATACAAAAGGAAAGGTATTGACAATAAATCATATGCTCAAAGGATACAGGTAGGATACAAACAAGATCAAACTTTTCCATCAATGATCTCGATAGGATCCAAGGGTAAAATATGGATCAAATGGATAGTCACTGGATGATAGATCATGGTCATAAGAATGACAAAGTAAGGTCAAGGACCAAATCTAAAATCTGCGTGATGGATGGATATATTTGATCAACTTAGATAAGAAGCTCTTACTAAGAAGTAGGTCCTGGTCTAAGAATCAAGAAATACCAAGATTGAATTTATCATCAACGAAACAAGATGGAGACCTGGCCATAATAGTGTCAAAATAGAATCCACTGACCAGGTCCAAATCCGAAAGATGAACTGATACCAATGATAGACTTAGACAAGGAAACCTCACAAGAAGAGTAGGCCCGAGTCTAATAGGATCGACTTTACCATGAAAGAATCAAAAGATAGACCATAGCCACAAGGGCGACAAAGAAAGAGCCACATGGCTAGGTCTAAATCTAAAAAAAAAAAAAAAAAATTGATATGATTGATTGGATTAAATAAGGAACCTCACGAAATATGTAGGCCATAATCTAATAATCAATAAATATAAATATATATACATGCATACACCCTAACCAGGGGCACCATCACTAGTCTAATTTAGCAGAGTCAAGAAAATCTTGACTCTTGACAGACTGATGAGTGTACTACGACTGCGTCTGTAGCCACATGAAGTGAGCTACCCTAATCTATAGATAGGACAAGGCCCCTAACTCTAGGCTCCACAAGTGTAAGTAACACATATTCGTCCTTATATGCAAACAAGAGGACAATGCAATATATAGAAGGGGTACCGATGCGAGGTCCACCTGGCCGGGTGCATAGTTACTTGTACACTGTGACATAGAGTCCAGTGTACGAACTATGTCCGTTTTACACACGAAGTGTCCAGGTGCTGAGTATACTACTGGTGCGGTGGCACTAGAAGGCGGGTATAGCCCTCACGGCTCCTACTCATAGTATCTCGAATAGGTCATCTGGTAGTATATCCAAAGCAAACCATAGCAGAAAGTAACCACAAAACAGATAATATATGCATGGATGAAAGTGGTGTGTGAACCCTTGTTTTATTTACGCATTTAATTGGCCCCCCTGGATTCTAATCGATTAAATTCCCATTTATAATGATTTTAGCCCAAAATTCTTCAAAATTAGTAAATAATGGCATTTTTACAGAGTTAGGCAATGTTCCAAGAAATCCCCAGTAGAGTCGCCAGCCTGTGGACCCCGATCCGGGAGAGAGGTGGGGGACGAGCCCCCAGCGGCCTCTAGGATCATCCACGTGTGAAGGAGAGCTCTACCAAGGAACTCTCGAAACGATTGCCACCCTCATAGCATAGCACGAGTGGCGATATAAAAGAGATACATCTCGATTCGGGAACAAGTCCAGATTCGAAACGTATCTAAACAAACTCAGAGTCGCCATCCACGGTGTACGGCCATGGATCCTTTAAACAAAAATATGCTCTGTATACCATGGATAACCAAAAATATATATGGGTTCGTGCCTGATTACGAATGGAGAAGGTCTGAGAGCACCCCCAATTTGTCCGAGTGCAAGCACTTGGTCTCTTATGCCATTTATTATTAACTTCAAAGAGTTTCGGGCGAATATCATATGAAATAGGAACCATTCTCAGGAATCGTCTACCTAAGCATGAATTTCCTGAGGATAAAGAAATAAGCATACAAAATGAAATGAAAAATGTGTCACCTAAGCAAAGCTAGATTATGAGTGACATGTCTAATGGGTGTCTAAATTCTGATGTGCAAACACATGCAAGCTATAGCTAAAGGTATAGGATCAGTACTAAAAAGTAAGAAAACATATCAAATCATACAATAACTACACAACAAATCCTAAGACTCTAAATTATTAGCCCGAGTCCTCGGATGGTCTGGTATTCATCCACAGAAGCCTACGTATCCCCGCCTCCACGAGAATCAAGGCAACGTAGTTCTTCGCGCCTATTCTAAGCTAGGATGCCTAAGACACCTAGACCTCTATCCTAGACTCGATCTAAAAGACCGGACCAATTATTAAAGTTTCTTGTACGATTATTTAAATTCCAGTAAATGGTGGATTTTAGGACACCCTATATGCCCTAACTAAATGCATATTAGCCCTAAGCTAATGCAAGTGGTTCTTACAACCTATGTGTAACTAGGCTGTATTTCCTAAGGAAAACAATGGGATCACTAACGCATCCTAGACCTAGTCATCAGTCGGCGATGTGAATCGCCAACTGACCGGACGGAGGCGTAACAGACTCCTAACTCTAACACAAACACAAACACAAACAAAACACATAACAATCAAACAACACACCAAGGACGGAACTCTTAACCCTAAAACAAACGTAAACAAGCACATAACAAATCAAAGACTAAAACCAAACACAAACCCCTAACTCTAAAACTCTCATTCTAAGACAAAGTCCTAACTCTAGAGGAAGATTTTTCGAAAACAGGTTTATGAAATATTTTTGTACTTTTTTAAAGAGTTTGAATGGTTTATTTACAAAGTTTGACTGGACCTGAGATAAGAATCTCAAGCTGCACTACGTACCTCGTGGAAGAGGATCAAGCCAACGTAGTTCGAAACGAACTCTCCTAATTGCTACCTCTAAAACATTCAACACTTTAGATTTTTGATATTTTTTAATGTTTTTGATGTTTTTAAAGTTTTTCCAATGTTTTTGAGTTTCAAATTTCTAATGTTTTTGGGTTTTAAAGCTTTTCAAATGTTTTTGGATTTTGAATTTATGATGTTTTTAGATTTTTAATTTCTGATTTCACCCTTTTGGTCAAAGACCTAAGGGAACACACAAAGCAAAACCCTAGGGCTAAACCCTAGGGCAAACAGGGGAAACCCCTAAACCAGGCAAGCTAACTATCAAAGATGACAAAAGGATCTAAGACCCAGAAGGTAAAGCTCCAATGAGACTGGGCAAGTCTCCAACAAACAAGAGTAACGACAACACTAAGGAGAAGCTCCTAAAAATAACTATAGAAAAAAGGGGAAATGAGTCAAAGACTCTCTAATACTGCTATCCAAAGGACGAGTGAGTCAAAGACTCTCTGAAAGAAAAAGGAATATGAGTCAAAGACTCTAACAATACCAACTAAAAGGATAAATGAGTCAAGGACTCTCTAAAAGAAATGGAAACACGAGTCAAAGATTCCAATAACACCAACTAAAGGATAAATGAGTCAAAGACTCTCTAAAAGAAAAGGAAGATGAATCAAAGACTCCACTAATACCAACTAAAGGATAGATGAGTCAAAGACTCTCTAAAAGAAAAGGAAGCACGAGTCAAAGACTCCACTAACACCAACTAAAGGATAAATGAGTCAGAGACTCCCTAAAAGAAAAGAACAAGAATTTGCACATTTGGCAGAGGTAAAACACCCAGCCGGGCCGGACAGCTACTTAGCCCTAGGGTGCAACAAATGTGCGCCCAGTACCCCCATAAGGGTAGGAGTATGAAGCCAAGCAGAGTAGGGTATTCTCCCAAAAACCAAACGACGCACAAAGAGGAGAACTAACGAGAGAATGAGACCCGACGGGTCTCCCAAACACACACAAAGATGGGCTCCAAGTAACCTTATCATTGCCCTTGCAAGGGGTAAGCAAGGCTAAGACAATTAATTGACCAAATTGGTCTCTAATTAATAGAGGAACAAATTGAGGTGCAACCTCAGAGAGGATTCTACAAATGAGGCCAAGCCTTCTAAAGGCTAATTACTTACAAAGCCAAGACAGATGACTCCCTAATAACATCAATAAAGATCAAATGAGTCAAAGACTCCCCCGATAACATCACCACACAAACGAATGATTCAAAGGCTCTCTAAATGAGGCAAGGCATGCCTCCTATGGGTACACCATTTATCAAAATCAAAGCAACCTCCTTGAGGTTAAGCTAAAAATGAGGCTTGCCTCCAAAGGAGGATTTCCTAATGAGACAGAATATGCCTCCTAGTACAGGTTCTAGTATCTAAAGAAGTCTAGAAGACTGCGTTAGTCCACCAAGAGAGCAGAAAAGAGCTACTAGGCAATCTCAAATTTCCATTCAATTCTTATATAAACAAATCAAGTACTAAGCAAAGAAAGACTTATAACTAAAGAGTACACAACCCGTAATAATAGCAATTATAGCATGATAAACAACATTAATTAGCCCAGACCAGCCGCTAGGTAGCCTAATGAAGTAAAAACAATATCAAACACTTCAAAGCCAACCACAAACCCCAATATGGGGACTCCAATGAAATCAGATGATGCCAAAGTAATCATCTGATTTCCTACACGTATAATATTTCTACAAACCGCCTTGAAATCAGACGATATTCGTGTCAAGGACATCGAATAGTGCAAATCATCTGATTTCCTTCTTCAATTAAACAATTTATTTAAAATAAAATTAATTAGCCCAGACCAGCCGCTGGGTAGCCTAATGAAATAAAAAAATGATATTAAACTCTTCAAAGCCAACCACAAACCCCAATACGGGGACTGATGAGCACATTTATGTGTGAATTGTAGGTGTAAAAAGCATGCATATTTGATAATTAAAGCGGTGCTACTAATGTATTTTGTGTGTTTCTGGTGTTGCAGGGTTATTTATGGATTTTCACGGAAAATAGAGCTAAGGAGATGAAATTCCTAAGGAAAACAATCAATTTTCAAGAAAATCTAAAATTTCAAGATACTTTGGTGGCCGAGTTCAAGATGCTCTAACTGGGTTGAATTTAACGGTTCAGATTACCTTATTGGAGTTATTTAAGGGAAGCAATCAAGTTACATGGTGGACCATTAAATTGGATGGCTCGGATCAGCTATGGAAATGATTTAGAGGGTGCACTTGATTACCATCACGGCCCATTAAATGAATAGTTTAGATCATCCAATAGAAATGGTTTGGGAGAAGTCCGTCAAAGCTCATAGTCTAGATGGTTTGGATTAGCGAACAAGTGGCCCCTAAAAGTAGTTTTTATCACTAATATTTGGATGGTCTAGATTGTTCTTTGGAATTATTCAAAAGGCACAATCCTATTTACCTTGCAGCCAACAAATTGGACGGTTGGATTGTCCTATGAAAACCAATTTGGGGACTTTTAAATGGGCGGTGTGGATCGTTCTACGAAGATGAATTAGGGGTGCAACCACTCTATATTATCGCCCATCATTTGTACGGTTTAGATCATCATACGACAATGGGTGAGGTGCGTCATTAATTTATCTTGTAGCCCAACATAATGAGCGGTTTGGATCATCTTACGGAAATAATCCAAGGGATCTATTTATGGACCATCCAATGAACAGTTCAGATTGCCTTGTAGAAACGATTAAGGGGCATAGCCTCTCTGCATGGAAGGGGGTTTTAAATAAATGGACGGTCACATCATCATATGGAAGTTGCTTATGGGATTTTTGGACATATATATGATGGAGGGGCAGTTTTGCCATTTAGAGAATAACCAAATATCTTAAATAGGAATTGCACTAAGAAAGAGATGGTTCGAATTTGAAGAAATATCCGTATATGTATTGGGGCCTACTTTCTCAACTCACATATTATATTTAAAGAAGGTTCTTTGTGGCAGTAGATGGAAAGGGCAACTAAATTTTCCATTGGATTCTTATATGAGTACATGCATGCACGTACAGTTCTATTGAGATGGGATTTTCGAAAGCACATGCAAAGGGGGCGTAAATATCAGTTTCCTTATATTCATGGTGGGCCCCACGTTATTCTAACGATGTTTGCAAATCCAGCGTGCTCCAAGGCAGAAACTTTTAATATTAGAATGGGGTGCGAGTATAAAATAAACAAGGAGTGTGGATATCATCAACAAGCAGCCCTCAACTTTGGCAATTGCCATATTGTGTTACAACAATAGTGGGACCCATTTACAGTTTGGAAATTACCAAATACATGCAAAACTCTCTACAACCCACGTTTCCTTTTGAAAGAAATAGCAACTTCCTAATTGCTATACATGCATTTGTGGGACCCACTTGAAGATTAAAAATAGCATTCCACGGTTTTGGATTCAAAAATAGCTTGTCTTATATGTTATATAATGCAAATGGGACCCACTTACTAACTTGTTTTACTTGTTTGCACATTTAATATAGGTTGGGCCCACCATGAAGAATGAGAGAAAGTTGCTAAATTCCCACCCATTTCTACGTAAGAGAAGAGGAAAAAGTCAACAAAAATGGCCCAAATTACCAAGACAAGGTACAAAGTTGCTGAAATTATACACACAAGGTGGAAGTTGCTAAAATTTCAAAGATGCCAAGTTATTTTTGTGAACTTCCTTGGGGCTTGTAAATAGAAAGAGATTCCCTCCATATATTGGTGTAAAGAATAAAAAAGAACTCTCCTCTCGATCACCCTTCTCTCTTACATATTCTCCCTATGCCCTCTTGTTAAAAAAGTTCTCTTGCTCTCCCATGCTTTCCTCACTCTATTTTCTCTTTTTCTCTCCACTACTCTCAAGCTCTCTCCCTTAGGTTTTCTTGTTCTTTCTTTTTCTTTTCAACTCTCAATCCAAGGCATCATCATCCACCATTCAAACTCAAGGTGACATTAAAGCTTGAAGGAGGAAGATGCAACCAAAGTTGGAGGAGAAAAAGACTAAGTTCTATTTAATTTTTGTTATTTATTTTAAGTTCAATTTGATGTAATTTTGTTTCAATTCAAGTTAGTGAAGAAGTAATTAGTTTTTGTTTAATTTTCTTTCAAGTTCTATATGGCAATTCTTCTCCTATCTATCTCGTTTATTTTTGTTTTTCTTCCCTTCTTCATGAGTAACTAAATCCTATTTACTTAGGGTTTAGTTGAAACCATGGGGAAGGAGAAATATTTACAATTAAATCAATCTACTCAATTGAAAAATTGTGTAGGATTTTGTGTTTGGAAAATCCCAATCATTCATGCCATTGGCTTTCCCCTTTCGTATGAATGATTGTTGATTAACAAATATAAAGTTCTATATAATCAATGTAAATTGGAAAGTGGATTTGATTAATTACTTATAAGGAATGACATCCCTTTGATCTTATTCCTTATTGACTAGTTAATCGAATTTTCAACCCAATTCAAGAGTTGTTTTAATTAATCAATTTAATCCGAACCCATGGTGGATTCTAACCCTAAGTAATCTTTTATATTGAATTAAGGTTTTTCACTATTCTAAATTACTTTTGCAATTTTTCAATTTACTTAAGCCCTTAGAATTTAGTTTTCTAATTAAATTAGATAAGTAGTTAATAGAGATCATTAAAATTTGGTACACTTTGCCTAAATTAAGATTTCCAAATCAAGATCGTAGTTGAATTTGATTCTTAGATTGAATAGAATACACGCTTATATATAGTGTTGGCTCCGAGGTCTAAGTCCACGGAAATCCTGAGATTTTGCCAGGCAACAGTATATCATAGCTAGTATTCTAATCGGTACAAGAATAGGATTGACAACTAGATTTCTCTTCCTTGAGTTCGACCCGTATTTACACGATCCGTGCACTTGCGGTTATTTAATTTCTCAATCAAGTTTTTGGCGCCGCTGCCGGGGAAGAGAGTTGCATTAGAATCTTAATTATTCGAAGTGTTAGATTAGTAGTTATTTTTATTTTAGTTATATTTTTTGGTTTCTTGGCTATCCATCTCTCTTACTTGGTTTTCCTGTGTTTATGAGTGAAGGTTGGGTGCGGAACTCGGCCAATCGACTAGAAAGAGCAAACCGGTTAGAGACGGAGGAAGACATCGAACCAAATCCAAATCAAGTAGCCATGGCGGAAGAACAAGAGCCGCCAAAGAGTTTACGCGATCGCTTCTATCCGGCCCGAACCGCGCAACCTTCTTGCATTAGATTGCCGGTTGCGCAGGGCAATAATTTTGAGCTAAAATCGCAATTTATTTCTTTGCTTCCTCATTTTCATGGCCTCCCTTCGGAGGATGCTTATTTATTTTTGCGTGAGTTTGAAGATGTATGTGCTTTAATTAAGATGCAACAACTTACCGATGATGCGGTAAAGTTGCGGTTTATTACGTTTTCACTCAAGGAGGGAGCTAAAAAGTGGCTCTATGGCTTACCAACGAACTCCATCACCACTTGGGAGGAGTTCGCCGTCGCTTTCCTAAAAAAGTTTTTTCCATTACATAAAACTAATAAGCTTAGGAACGATATTTTACAATTCAAACAAAAGCCATTAGAGTCATTTTCTAAGTTTATGGAGAGGTTCAAGGACCTACTCCAAGAGTGTCCTCACCATGGAATTGATGTGTGGCATTTATGCCAAATTATTTATGAGGGCATAGATTACCAAACAAAGCAACTTCTTGAGTCCATGTGTCCTAACGGTTTTACATCTTTCACAGATGAGGCCGCGGCATGGAACTTCTTACTTGATTTGGCGGAAAAAACAAGAGAGTGGGAATCCACTCAAGAAGGTGAGAGAGCCAACACAGGTAAGGGATTTCTAATAGAGGGTGCCGTGGCTAAGGAGGCCCATCTTGATAGCCTAATCAAAAGGCTAGAAGCAATATTTGTCAAAGGACCTTCACAGGTCCATCAAATTGCACATAGTGTTCCTATGTGCAATTGGTGTCAAGCCACGGACCATGTCATGGAAGAGTGCCCAACTCTTGCTAAATTTGGTAATTCTAATGAAAATGCAAGTGCCATGGTTTTAAATAATCCATATAGTAGCACATATAATCCGGGATGGAGGAATCATCCCAACTTTTCTTGGAATCAAGGGAATTATCAAGGAGGGCCATCAAATTTCCAAGGTCAAGGCCAATTTGGCCAACCTAGGCCCACCTTCCCTTCTATGAATGTTCGACCACCCCTAACCACACCTCCACCTTTTCAAAACCCAATTTTAAATAATGTTTCAAATCAGCAACCATCGGGTTTTCCAAAACAAGGGGAGTTGGCACGCATAACTTCCTTAGAAAAGAGCATAGAACTTCTCACTAGCACTTTCATGACAAGCCAACACAATATGGAGAAGCAAATCTCCCAACTTGCCATGGCCTTGCATGAAAGGGAAAAGGGGAAGATGCCAAGTCAACCAATTCCTAATCCAAGGAATGTGGCCATAAATGGGAATCAACAACCACAGGTAAATCAGTTGAATCCCATGCAACCAAACTTGCCGCAGCAGGAGCCCTCCGATCACTGTAACGCTGTATTTGCTTTAAGGAGTGGCAGAGAATATCAAAGGGAGGAGGGCAGATCCGAACCTTCTAAAGATGCTCAAGAATCTCCAATTAAGGTAAGTAAAGAGTCATCCTCCATTGGTTCAGAAGCAGAGCCCGAACAGGTAAGTACAGAGCAGGCAGTTTCTCCACCTGAAAAAGAGTATGTGCCTAAAGCTCCTTTTCCAAGGAGACTTGCTAATAATAAAAATGTGGCTGCTAAGGAGAAAATTTTAAATATGTTTAAACAAGTGCAAATTAATATTCCATTGTTAGATGCGATTTCCGAAGTCCCGACTTATGCCAAAGTTTTAAAAGACTTGTGCACACAAAAGCGCAAGTCTAATGTACCCAAGAAGGCATTCTTGGCTGCAAACATTAGTTCCATCTTGTCTCAACAGATGGTGGCTAAGTACAAGGACCCGGGATGTCCTACCATTGCATGCACTATTGGAAATACTCATATTAATCATGCTCTTTTAGATTTAGGGGCCAGTGTGAATTTATTACCTCTTTCTGTTTTTAAACAATTAGGATTAGGAGAACTCAAACCCACCACCGTCACTCTTCAGTTGGCGGATAGATCAATGAAGAAACCGAAAGGGATGGTTGAGGATGTCCTAGTTAAAGTAGGAGAGTTCTTATTTCCTGTAGATTTCATTGTGCTAGAAACTGAGCCCGTTGCTAATATCAAGGATCAAATTCCTATAATTCTTGGTAGGCCTTTCCTTGCTACGAGCAACGCCTTAATTGATTGTAGAAATGGTTTAATGAAATTAACTTTTGGGAATGCTTCCATGGACTTTAATGTTTTTAGATTAGGTAAGCAACCTAATTTACAAGAAGAAATTAATATGTTGCACTCCTCTCCTGAGACTAATTGTGAAAATATTTTGAATGCAGGATTTGAAGAAGCTCTGGATGAAGAAGGCTTGGAGAATGCAAGAGATATAGGGGACTCCTTTTCTGATGACCTTAGCATCCAACAAATAGAATTTGGAGCATCCCTATCTCCGCCCCTTCCCAAGCCTCCACCCAAAAAGGCCCCACAGTTAAATTTGCCGCCTTTGCATTCAAATTTAAGAAAAGCATATTTGGGTAAGACTTGCACATCTCCTGTGACAATCAAAATGGACTTAAACTCGACCCAAGAAGAAGAGTTAATTAATTTTTTAAAAGAAAATAAGGACTCTACTTGGAAGGACAAGTTTCATTTACTCAGATTGAAGTCCTTTGTTGAGTTACCAAGATCTAATTTAGAAGAGGTCATGGATCTTCATGAGCCTCTTTATTCAAATCTCTCTTAAAAGAAAAAGGTACGCCCCTCTCTTCTCTTTATTGTCCTTGTTTCTATTTTCGCATGCATTGAGGACACTGCATGATTCAAGTATGGGGGGTAGCTTTTAGAAACTTTCTTTTCTAATCTTTTCTATAGTTAAAGTTAGAAAATTTCCTTTCTTTTTATTTTTGGTAATTTTTCGCAAATTAGAAAGAACTTGGTATTCTTAGAAAGAAAGTTGTTCTCTTATTTTAAGAAATAAAGTTAGTGGATATTTTAATTTTGGAATTTGAAAAATTAGAAAGAATACTTTCCTTTCTTAGTTTTGTTTTCTTTTGGAATCTTTCTTTTAAAAGGATTTGAATAAGAAATAGAAATAGAAACTTGCTTTTTATATGGTATGGATAAAAAGGAAAGAAAGGTTGAAACAAAAGAAAGAAAGAATGATTTGTTAGAAAGTTTGCGTCTTGATTATAGTTTTGATTTGTAGCCTTTTTGACTTGAGCTATTAAGTCTGAAGGGTTTTTATGCCTAGTTCCTTAAAGCCAACTGGCTTGAGAGCAACTGACTGAAAACTCCATACATGGGTCAATTAGAAAGCTTAATGAATCAAAGCATTGCACATAATCAAAGGTAAAGCTTGAACTCATATGCATCAATGTCTATGACATATGCAAATCAAAGATTAGTCGGACACTGCTTAGTAGCCTGGGTGTCTGGTGCATGCCCTGCATGTCATTCACGCCAAAAGCAGTAGAGGATTACAAAAAAAAAAAAAAGAGTTCTATTCTTAGAAACTATGGGAAAAGTTGAAAGAATGGTGGACCATATAAATTTGTAAGTTTTCTACGAAGTTTCCGAATCAAATTTCTTTTATGGTACGATTACAATAGAGGCAAGTTTAAGGGAGCAAAGTAGGACAAATTCAAAAGAGGATTCCTTGATTAAAATATTTTTCTAATTTTTCCGACTTGGGATAGGATGCAAAGTTTAAGTATATATGTATTCTTGTTCTTCTATTTTGAGTAATTTATCAAACAAATAAAAAGGATTAGAAATTTTTGGCTTTATTCTATAGTGAGATTTAAAAAGAAAAGTTTATTTTTAGAATTTTGTGTGTATATTCACTGCAAACACTCACGAGACACAACTCGTCCACTAGGGTAACCTCGGGGTTTAAAGGCTTGTTGCACGCGCTAAGTGCAATCGTGATTCCTACGAAAGTGAGTTAGGATTTTATTTTTATTTAGTTTTTGTGTTTGTTTTAGTTTTTCTTTTTGTTTGCTTGAGGACAAGCAAAACTTAAGTATGGGGGAATCTGATGAGCACATTTATGTGTGAATTGTAGGTGTAAAAAGCATGCATATTTGATAATTAAAGCGGTGCTACTAATGTATTTTGTGTGTTTCTGGTGTTGCAGGGTTATTTATGGATTTTCACGGAAAATAGAGCTAAGGAGATGAAATTCCTAAGGAAAACAATCAATTTTCAAGAAAATCTAAAATTTCAAGATACTTTGGTGGCCGAGTTCAAGATGCTCTAACTGGGTTGAATTTAACGGTTCAGATTACCTTATTGGAGTTATTTAAGGGAAGCAATCAAGTTACATGGTGGACCATTAAATTGGATGGCTCGGATCAGCTATGGAAATGATTTAGAGGGTGCACTTGATTACCATCACGGCCCATTAAATGAATAGTTTAGATCATCCAATAGAAATGGTTTGGGAGAAGTCCGTCAAAGCTCATAGTCTAGATGGTTTGGATTAGCGAACAAGTGGCCCCTAAAAGTAGTTTTTATCACTAATATTTGGATGGTCTAGATTGTTCTTTGGAATTATTCAAAAGGCACAATCCTATTTACCTTGCAGCCAACAAATTGGACGGTTGGATTGTCCTATGAAAACCAATTTGGGGACTTTTAAATGGGCGGTGTGGATCGTTCTACGAAGATGAATTAGGGGTGCAACCACTCTATATTATCGCCCATCATTTGTACGGTTTAGATCATCATACGACAATGGGTGAGGTGCGTCATTAATTTATCTTGTAGCCCAACATAATGAGCGGTTTGGATCAACTTACGGAAATAATCCAAGGGATCTATTTATGGACCATCCAATGAACAGTTCAGATTGCCTTGTAGAAACGATTAAGGGGCATAGCCTCTCTGCATGGAAGGGGGTTTTAAATAAATGGACGGTCACATCATCATATGGAAGTTGCTTATGGGATTTTTGGACATATATATGATGGAGGGGCAGTTTTGCCATTTAGAGAATAACCAAATATCTTAAATAGGAATTGCACTAAGAAAGAGATGGTTCGAATTTGAAGAAATATCCGTATATGTATTGGGGCCTACTTTCTCAACTCACATATTATATTTAAAGAAGGTTCTTTGTGGCAGTAGATGGAAAGGGCAACTAAATTTTCCATTGGATTCTTATATGAGTACATGCATGCACGTACAGTTCTATTGAGATGGGATTTTCGAAAGCACATGCAAAGGGGGCGTAAATATCAGTTTCCTTATATTCATGGTGGGCCCCACGTTATTCTAACGATGTTTGCAAATCCAGCGTGCTCCAAGGCAGAAACTTTTAATATTAGAATGGGGTGCGAGTATAAAATAAACAAGGAGTGTGGATATCATCAACAAGCAGCCCTCAACTTTGGCAATTGCCATATTGTGTTACAACAATAGTGGGACCCATTTACAGTTTGGAAATTACCAAATACATGCAAAACTCTCTACAACCCACGTTTCCTTTTGAAAGAAATAGCAACTTCCTAATTGCTATACATGCATTTGTGGGACCCACTTGAAGATTAAAAATAGCATTCCACGGTTTTGGATTCAAAAATAGCTTGTCTTATATGTTATATAATGCAAATGGGACCCACTTACTAACTTGTTTTACTTGTTTGCACATTTAATATAGGTTGGGCCCACCATGAAGAATGAGAGAAAGTTGCTAAATTCCCACCCATTTCTACGTAAGAGAAGAGGAAAAAGTCAACAAAAATGGCCCAAATTACCAAGACAAGGTACAAAGTTGCTGAAATTATACACACAAGGTGGAAGTTGCTAAAATTTCAAAGATGCCAAGTTATTTTTGTGAACTTCCTTGGGGCTTGTAAATAGAAAGAGATTCCCTCCATATATTGGTGTAAAGAATAAAAAAGAACTCTCCTCTCGATCACCCTTCTCTCTTACATATTCTCCCTATGCCCTCTTGTTAAAAAAGTTCTCTTGCTCTCCCATGCTTTCCTCACTCTATTTTCTCTTTTTCTCTCCACTACTCTCAAGCTCTCTCCCTTAGGTTTTCTTGTTCTTTCTTTTTCTTTTCAACTCTCAATCCAAGGCATCATCATCCACCATTCAAACTCAAGGTGACATTAAAGCTTGAAGGAGGAAGATGCAACCAAAGTTGGAGGAGAAAAAGACTAAGTTCTATTTAATTTTTGTTATTTATTTTAAGTTCAATTTGATGTAATTTTGTTTCAATTCAAGTTAGTGAAGAAGTAATTAGTTTTTGTTTAATTTTCTTTCAAGTTCTATATGGCAATTCTTCTCCTATCTATCTCGTTTATTTTTGTTTTTCTTCCCTTCTTCATGAGTAACTAAATCCTATTTACTTAGGGTTTAGTTGAAACCATGGGGAAGGAGAAATATTTACAATTAAATCAATCTACTCAATTGAAAAATTGTGTAGGATTTTGTGTTTGGAAAATCCCAATCATTCATGCCATTGGCTTTCCCCTTTCGTATGAATGATTGTTGATTAACAAATATAAAGTTCTATATAATCAATGTAAATTGGAAAGTGGATTTGATTAATTACTTATAAGGAATGACATCCCTTTGATCTTATTCCTTATTGACTAGTTAATCGAATTTTCAACCCAATTCAAGAGTTGTTTTAATTAATCAATTTAATCCGAACCCATGGTGGATTCTAACCCTAAGTAATCTTTTATATTGAATTAAGGTTTTTCACTATTCTAAATTACTTTTGCAATTTTTCAATTTACTTAAGCCCTTAGAATTTAGTTTTCTAATTAAATTAGATAAGTAGTTAATAGAGATCATTAAAATTTGGTACACTTTGCCTAAATTAAGATTTCCAAATCAAGATCGTAGTTGAATTTGATTCTTAGATTGAATAGAATACACGCTTATATATAGTGTTGGCTCCGAGGTCTAAGTCCACGAAAATCCTGAGATTTTGCCAGGCAACAGTATATCATAGCTAGTATTCTAATCGGTACAAGAATAGGATTGACAACTAGATTTCTCTTCCTTGAGTTCGACCCGTATTTACACGATCCGTGCACTTGCGGTTATTTAATTTCTCAATCAGGGACTCCAACGAAATCAGATGATGCCAAAGTAATCATCTGATTTCATACACATATAATATTTCTACAAACCGCCTTGAAATCAAACAGTACTCATGTCGATAAAATCGAATAGAGTAGTCATCTGATTTCCTTCTTCAATTAAATAATTTATTTAAATAAAAAATAAGTATGATAAGCTTTCAAGATAGTCTCACCTAAACAGTCCATTCATCTTCAGAACCTAACTCAAAACTTAACATAAAAGAAGAATCTTAAATTTTCAACAAATTATACAAATGCATGCAATGATATTTCTGATTTTTATAAATTTTGGTGCATAACAGGGGGCATCAACTTGTGCAGATTCAAGTGCAAAAAAAACGGTGAGCCACAAAACACAAAGACGGGCTCCAAGTAACCTTATCATTGCCCAGAGAAGGTTTTTTTTTAAAAAAATGGTTAAGAGAAATCCAAAAGGTTGGGTAGGCCTACTAAACAAAAGAGGGAAGCGCTACTTGGATTGAGCGAGTCCCCTAAAGATAGGCTTGGGCTATCACCTTCATCGCCCCCTGCAACGAGGAACTTGTGTCTAAAAGGATATAAAATTGAAATCTCCTTTCCTAAGGCAAATCTAACTTTAAATATTACACACCATCATCATTTTTGGATATAAAACACTAGGGTAATAGTCAAGAGATAAAGTGACATTAAGGTGATTATCCTACAAGGAATACATGAATGATAAAGTACACCCACGTGATTGTAATCAAGCAATCAGACTAAACCATTGCTAATTATATAAACAACCAGTGCCCTTCATCTCAGGATTAAAAATCGCACTATACTGATATAATAAAGCTAGACAAACCAAGAATCTTATCTACACTATACACCCATGCTCTTGATATTTATCAAGAACAAACCCAAACATATGTTGTCTTACCATCCTTGTCATTTTCATGCTGTAACAATATGCTACTAATGAAACATCCTTTTGATAATGTAAGCATACAAACCAACAGACCCTTACTCGACTGACCTGGACAAAATCTATAAATCATACATGATATCTAACAGAGTAACATCATTAATTTCCAGATCCAAGAAAAAATTAAAGAGGATGGCATAACTCTATTCTCGCAATAATCCAAGAATTGAATAGAAAGGAATCAAAATCCAAGTACATAACCTTAACTCTTTGACAATGAAAACTTCACTTAGAAATCTTCTTTGGGTTAAGAACCGATCGGAGAAAATACAGATTTTTATACAGATGAAAATCTTAATAACAAACCAATATTCCAGCAACAATTTTCATTTGAAAAGATCATTAAATGAAATAAATAAATAATAATAGTAATAAAAATGAATGGCTTCCAACAATATAACCAACCATCTTCATTACTACTTCTTAGTATTAACAACTATTCTGTATATGCGTACTAGTCCATAAAACCAATTAAAATAGCAACATGATCTCATCTCAAGGATATACTGTTGTGGATACCAAAACCCCTATAATATCCTGATTTCCTCAGCGATTCACCACGGCGAAGCCTTTACACGTTCAGATCTGAGTTATGTGCACTCAAATCCAATGGGCAGATGAAGATTGGAGAGGTTCGGATTAAATGGACGGAGCTCCGGTAACCGGAAGTTGCAGGGGAAAATGATCGGAGAAGAAACCTAACTGTCGGAGGTTGGACGGAGATGGTAGATCTTGCTATAAAGATCATCAGAATCTGCAAAGGCTCGCCGAAGGTAGTGTCCGGCCGGAGAAGATTACCGGAATACGGGTTCTCTCTCCCTCTCTCTCTCTCTCTCTCTCTCTTTTTCCTCAGACTAAAACGAAAAAATTCCTCCTCTTCTCAGATCTGAGATCTCCTTTTTTTTTTAGACGAATTCGAAGGCGGGAGAGATAGTGGTGGTGGTGAAGAAAGCTGGAAGAAGAAGAAGAAGAAAGAAATCGGAGCTCGGCCGGACCTGGATCGGAGAAGACAACCGGGTGAAAGAGAAAAACCCAAATCTCTCTCCTTCCCTCTCTCTCTCAGATTTCTGCTTTTCAACGAAAATGAACAGTCATTTTTTTTTTCGTTTTGCTTTTTTCTTTTATATATTAAAATAACTGTGTTGATAATCGCAGTCCCACTTGATGGGTGCACAAATCTGGATGAGTCGCGCCCGCCATTTTTGTCTTATTTGGCCTGGGCGCGACCATTGCAGGATAATTCGCCCCTCTTCTCACTTGGACATCCCCTTCAGCAGATAATTCACCCTCCTTTTGATCTGCACTGCGCACCTTCTCTCGGCTCGTTCACTGAGCAAACGCGCTCGGATCTCGACGAAACTTTACGGGGACCCCGGTGGGACCCTAACCTATCTTAGGGTGAAGTTTGGGACTCTACTTAGCTGATTTGATGGGTTTTTGCAAAAAATTGGAAGGTGAAGGGTACGGTCAAAATGGGGTGTCTACAGATGCCCCTCTTTGGGAGAGCGTGCTTGTCGCGCGAATGCCAAAGTCGAACAGACAACACATTTTGATCGACCCGAAAACAAAACAAAGCTTATTATTATTATTTTTATTATTATTTTATTTTTATTTTTATATTTTTGGTTCAAAAATGATATCCACAAAAGTAAAACATTAAAAAGAAACTATAAGACTCAAAGCAAATAGGGAAGTGATCTCTCACTAATTCCTTAAAAATGATAACCATGACATCTCAAAGAGATAGCCTCTCTCTAACGCTCATGACTCCACTAAACAAACAAACACAAAACACTCCTTCATTTTTGCAATCACAAACACTCAAAGAAATTTTGCTTTATATGGTGCTGCATAAACCAGCTCCATAGAAATCCAAATTCGTATGGTTCTGCATAAACCAGATCCATATGAACCTTCTCTTAGACATACTAAAACAAACATAAAACCAAACACTCACAGAGCTTTTTTTTTATGCGATGCTGCATAAACCAGCTCCTTATAAATCCAGATTCTTATGGTTCTGCAAAAATCAGATCCATATGAACCCCTCACAGATATTACAAAATCAAACATCCAAAGATTTCTTTTCCAAAAACGCGGTGCTGCATAAACCAGCTCCATGCGATTTTTCAAAATAAATGCGGTGCTGCATAAACCAACTCTATGTGATTTTTTTAAACAAATGCGGTGCTGCATAAACCAGCTCTATATGATTTTTCAAAACAAATGCGGTGCTGCATAAACCAGCTCCAAGTAAACCTTTCACAAATATACGATAATAAGCACAAAACCAAACACTCAAAGAGTTTAATACCAGGGCGATAGCTATACAGACCATTACTGAAAATCCATCTGTTTAGCTATCAAGGTAACTCTGACTCCTCTCTTTCAAGGTAGCGAATCACCCAAGATTTACATGGCGCCGCATAGACCAGCTCCATGTAAACCCAGATTCATAAAGCTCTGCATAAACCAGCTTCATATGAACCCTCGCAGATATGCCTGACCCCTAACATCATTAGGTAGCAACACATTGATTTTTTCTTTTATATATTAAAATAACTGTGTTGATAATCGCAGTCCCACTTGATGGGTGCACAAATCTGGATGAGTCGCGCCCGCCATTTTTGTCTTATTTGGCCTGGGCGCGACCATTGCAGAATAATTCGCCCCTCTTCTCACTTGGACATCCCCTTCAGCAGATAATTCACCCTCCTTTTGATCTGCACTGCGCACCTTCTCTCGGCTCGTTCACTGAGCAAACGCGCTCGGATCTCGACGAAACTTTACGGGGACCCCGGTGGGACCCTAACCTATCTTAGGGTGAAGTTTGGGACTCTACTTAGCTGATTTGATGGGTTTTTGCAAAAAATTGGAAGGTGAAGGGTACGGTCAAAATGGGGTGTCTACACCAACTAACACTTCAACACACATAAATGAGCCACAAAAGCTCTCAAATTAGCACAACGTAAATGACGTACAAGAGCTCACAATGAACATGACCTGTAAGAGCTTTTAATTCAGCACAATGACATTAAACTACATTAGCTTTCATTTCAGGTACAATGGAGATAAACTATGACATCATAATGAAGATGAACTACCATAACTTCAGCATGGCGCAATAAGAAATAAACCATTGGTTTTTATTTCAAGTTATGACCATTGATCTCAGGTTGTATATTAAATGGTTTCGCTGTGATAAGTGATAAAACTGCTGGGACTCTATAAATGTAATAGAAAATGGGCTGACTTTGTAGCATGAAAAACAAAGCTGAAATACAAATGAAGGGGCTGACTCATGGGCTGATTTGTGCCAAAACAGGGCAGAACTATGTTTACCAAACAGGGCTGAATTATGGGGTAATAACAAGGCCCAAACAATGGAGAGAATTGCTACATAGTGGGGTTGAAGTATGAAAACCCTCATTGAACTTGGAGGAGATAATGTGGCTTTATAACATGGAAATCATCTAACCTAAAGGATTTTCAAACAAACACAATATAACCTCATAAGCATCATCCATTTCATGTACATATTCTCACATATATACGCTCAAAGATACATGTCTTCACACACAGCCATATGCATTTTCATAATCACATGTATTCATTCGTATATGCATGGATACACACAGTCACTCCCACAAGCACATATTCATTTACTCATTTGATAATTACACTACTAATGAAATATCTCTGCTCAACAATAAATAATTTGCAGAGCAATCTTCATTTTAGATATCATAAACCTGTAGTGCGTATCAGCTTTATGGAATCCATCCACACAATAACAACACTCAAAGGTTAAAATTACTTCAACTGTGTAAACAAAGAAACCCAAATCAGGATATATCTGACAGAACTTAGAAAAATAAAAAATGCCTTAGTGCTGTTGCAAACAATCAAAACCCCCTAACCTTATATTTACCGACTTGAGCATTTTAGCACTCAACCAAAACCATTTTGGTCCTTTTCAGAACATGAACATATAACTATTATTTAATAAATTTACTTACCTATCCTCATTAGGATAAAAAAAAATGATTGAATAAAAATTAACTCATAATTTTAAGAAAAATAGCCACAGATCTAGTATAATAAGAGGTTCCCAACAACTCATTATCACAAACACATATTCCAGCATAATTCAGAACATTAATGACCAATTCATAGCATTAAGGTAAGAAAATTGCTAGTATAATTTAAAGACAACTTTTACTTCATCACAAAGAAAAATGATCAGTATAGTCTTTCAAATTTACATCCTCTTTGAAGATATTACATGTACAGCTTAAACACACGGAGGAGAGAACATTCATTTTTAAAATTTGTATGCTATAGAACTAATCCAAACATGTAACTCTCACACCAATATGACTCTAAGTAAGTTTTCCACATGATCCATAAGGAATAAGATTATTAAACATCCCATATATATATACATATATAAGATCACAGACTCCTGAGAATAGCCATACACAAGAAAGGAAAAAAAAATTAAGCATCAAAGAAGACAAAATACAGATGTAATTAACTTACCTTGAATTTTGCTTCCAAAATAATTATCAAATGTATTTGTTAGAATTCTGAACCGATCGGAGCTTTAGATCTTCTCCTCGTTGACACTCTCTTCTAATTTTAGGCCTCAGATATGAAATTTCTTTCTCATATCCACGACCCCCTCTGTAATTTCTATTGAAGACACAGAGGAGATGAAATACTAGTAATGGATCTACATATAAGAGATCTAATCCAAGGTTTGGAACAATAGAGTAGTATAGACCTAAGGTTTCTACATAATAGAGTTGAGATTAGGGTTTGAGGCACTTGAAGAGGGTTTACAATAGAGAAGGTAGGGTGAAGATGATGCCAATCGGTAATTCCTAGCTAGAACAATTAGAAGAAGTGATTGAAACGAGGAGATCTGAGGTTTTAGAAATGGTTTGTATGGAACATGAAGCTCGGTTGGAGTTTCTATAGAAGAAAAATTCCAGATCTGATGGGATTAGGGCTAGCTCCAGATTGGAATAGGAAAAATCTGATCGGAGAAGACGATCAGAGGGAAGAAGAAGATCATAAATCTCTCCCTCTCTCTTCTCAGATCTGAGATCTAAGATCTGAGATTTCTCTCTCACGGACAGATTCGAAGAGGGAAAACGGATCTAAGGTAGCAATGATCGGCCGGAGTTTGGAGGTAGGGGAAGAAAAACAGAGGGTTAGGATTTGAGGAATGAGCAGACCGGAGCTCCGATCAACGCAATCGGAGAAGAAGATCTCTTCTCCCTCTCTCACTCTCTCTTTCCTTTGGATTTTCTAAAACGAGAATGAATAGTCTCCACTTGATCTTTTCGATTTTTTTTATATTAAAATAACAAAGCTGATATCCGCACCCCTACTTGATGAGGCGCGCCCGCCATTTTTGTCCTATTTGGCCCGGGCCCGACCATCGCAGGATAAATGCACCCCCTTCTCAACTGGATACTCTTTGCTGTGGCTAAATCACCCTCCCTTTAGGTTCGTACTACACTCCTTACATCGCTCGTCTTATTTGACAAATCGGGTCGGTTTTTGATGAAATTTGGCAGGGGCTTTGGTGAGACCCTAACCTAACTTGTGATGCAATTTGGGATCCTAGCTTGGTGATTGGATGGGGCTTCACACAAACACCGCGAACATGGGTCAGGTCAAAATGGGGTGTCTACATGGTGTTTTAAATTTCTAATATTTTTTTGAATTTTAAGATGATTTCAGCCAAACATAACAAGACACTAGGGCCAAACCCTAGAGCTAAAAGGGAAAACCCCATACAAACAAACTCACTAGAAGTGAAATGATCCCAAAACGAGTAAACTTGTTTTCCAAATAAAATAAAAATGGATAAGATCCCAAGTAGATAAGGCTTTAATAAGACTGAGCTAGTCTCTAACAAAGAGGAGTGACAACAACACTAAAGAACAACTCACATCTAAAAGGTAAACTTCTACACTAGGGAGGTGACTCAAAAACTAGCAAACAAACTCCTAAGCTAGAGGATAAACTCATAAGCGAGAGGGCAAATTAATAGTCTATAAGATAGACTCCTAAACAACTAATTCTAAAGAGGGGGTGCAAATATGTCTCACACTCTACAAAGGAGTGCAAATAAGTCAAAGTATGACTCATAAATAGAGAGAAAATAAACAAGGGTGCTAGTAAAACTGACTAAGTCTCCTAGATACAAAGGTGAGCTCCAAGTATCCCTATCATCGCCCTTGCAATGATAAATAGGGAATAAGGCAACTAAAAACTAAATTAGTCTTCTAAAGTGTTTTGCTAATACAAGGTTTATTTCCAAAGGAGAACTACCTTACGAGACGAAACATGTCTCCTAATGGGGGCTCTAGAAACTCTTTCATTGCCCTTGCAATGAATGAGCTTTTACAGTCTAAGAGTACCTAAAAGGACTAGGCTAGTCCACTAAATAAAGAGGGGAACGCTACTAAGACCGAGCAAGTCCCCTAAGGATGGGCTTGGGATGACTCCTTCATCGCCCTTGACATGATCGGTTCCCTCACGGATGGGAGAAGACTCAAGAGGACATGATCAAAATGAAGGATAACTATACCCCCTAAGGGTGAAATGAAAGCAAACATGTCATCTCCCAAGAAATGGAAAGAATCACCAAACATGTGAAGCACATGTCATATCCCAAGAAATGGAAAGAATCACCAAACATGTGAAGCACATGTCGGCTCCCTCACGGAGAAAAGACACACTAAGCTAGAAAAGAATTCTAAGAATTGATGAGATAGGATGAACCTAAGGCAGAGGGTGTCCCATTAGATGTAATCAAGAAGTGAGTGAAGGACGTAAGGCAATCAATGGATGATGCGTGCAAAAGATGTAATCAATGGGCAATAATAAAACCGAGAGGCAAGAGATGCAAGCAATAGATCTCAAAGATGGAATGAGACAAAACATGTCTCCAAGAATAAAACTCGCAAGATTTGGAAGGTTAAACATGTTTGAGAAGTGATCCTATGAGTTTTAGATGCTAAGTTGTCATTTAGTTCAAGAACCGGAAGAATGGAGCAAGCTTGTTCGTGGTGTCTCTCTAGCAAGGTCATATCATCTTTTAATACTTAATTTAAGCTTCTTTTAGATATTTTTAGCCTGTTTTATTGATGTTTGATCATGATTAAATCATTTGTTTGCATACATCATTGATTTCAATCACTTGACATTGAAAAGGTATTGAAAGCACACAACACAACATGCAAATTTCACTAAAAATGCATAAAAATTTAAAATAAATCATAAGAATTACTCTATATATGATTTATAATCTGCTAGCATGCTCAACATAACCAAAAGCATCCATTTGAATTAATCTAAGCTCAAAACAACCTTAAAAAGGAGGAAAAGATAAAATTTCCACAAAACATGCAATTTTCACCAAAAAGGGTTAAAAATGCCAAACAATTCATGAAAATTATTCAATATATGATTTAAAACTTGTTCGCATGCTCATCATATCCAACTATAAGCATTAAAAATGATTTAGGGCCAAAATAGCCTTGAAAAGAAATAAAAGGCAAAATCACAACTAAAGATGCAATTTTCACAAGAATGTCCCAAAAATGGCAAGTAAATCATGAAAAACATTCAAAAGATGATTATTGACTTGCTACCAAGTTAAAAACATCCAGAAACAACCACTAAAAATGATTAGAGCTCATGTTGTCCATGATTTTCATGAAATTGCATAGTTATGCCATATAGTGTGAAAAATGCAACTTTGCATTGAATTTCGGACCCCTCAAACATGAAAACCTTCAAAACCTTACTAATCAAAATTGTAGATCTCAACATGAGTGACATTCTTAGTTAACCACTTCGCCTGGTTCAGGCCGGAAGTGGCCGGAAAATGGCCATTTCCGTCTCATCGCCATTAAAAAGCACATTAGTGTTTTAGCTGAGAGTTCGTGCTCAGTTTTGACACTTAAAACATCGTTTATGAAAAACTTTGCTCAAGGACAAATTTTTAGGAAATCATTCAAGGAACAACTTTTTATTCTTCGGCTCCGCGCTAGATCAAACCGGAAGTGCGCCAAAAATGGCCGACAATTTGCTGTTACAGCAATCACAGTTTTACGAGAAAACTGAAAATTTGAAAGTGATTTTTGACACACTAGACATTATTTCTGGAAAAATGCATGTATTGAGAAAGTTTTAGGATATCTCATGATGAACAACTTTGTCTTCTATGGCTCTAGCCGAATCCAGCAAGAAGCAGCCCAGAAGTTGCTCGACGCGATAAATTTTCAAAAAACTAGAAAAAATTTAACACATTGAACGACTGAAACTTAAAAGAGCATAACTCTCTCATCCTTTGGCCAAATTAGAGCCATAATATGCCAAATTAGATCTCGGAATGCTCTACAACCCTATGTAGTCTATTCCTTTCAGATTTTACCAAAAATTACAAAAATGATGAAAAACAAATCTGGACAGCATAAAATTTTAAGATTTTTCAAAACATTTCAAAGCCAAACTTTACATCTAAGAAGTCTAGCTCTAAACCTTTGCATTATATATGTTTCCAGACTTGAATTAATGAATATTAGGCTCAAATTCCAAGCTTAAGATGATAGAAATGAGAAAAAGCAAGGTGATTTTCCATTTGAGTCTTTGAAAATAGCTGAAATAGTAAAATCGTCATAACCTTCATTTCTCACTTGATTTTAGCTTAAAATATGTTAAATCGAAGGTTTTGAATAGCTCTACAACTTTTACATGTATCACTTTTGCAAATTCTAATCGAAGTTTAATGAAAAAGTGCAAATACAAATCTGGACAGTATGTATTTCAACATTTTCAACATCTTGTAAGAGCATTTCACATCAAAACCCTAGATCTATCATGTATTTCACTAGATATTAACATTACACACATATTAACACATATTTTTGAATTCCAAAGCTGTTTACATCAGATGTAAAGATTTTCACAAAAATCATTCAAGAATTCACCATTTTAACCCAGAATTTCTGATGAAATCTTAAAATTGGCATAACTTCTTCGTTATCTTGGCCAATTTTGGGGCATAATATGCCAATCGAAGATCTCACGAATTCCAACCAAAAATTGATGAAAAATGGCAAAAACGAGGCTGGACGACACATAATTTTGCTATTTTCACATCAAAATTCAACTAGAACTCAAAATCTTAGGTGAATTGCTTTAGATCTTTATATGAGACATGCTTTTAAACATATTTTGATAGATTTTAGCCTTAGGTTGGTAGATCTAACTATTTTAAAGCATTTTCCACTTAGATTTCCCATTTTAGACTAGATTTTCAAAGAAAACTCAAAATAAACTCAAAACTACTAACCTTGTGCTTTTCTCTTGGATCTCTCTTTGAAAGCTTCTTCTCATCCTTCTTTCTCTCTCTAAAACTCTTTCTCACCCTATAATTCTCTCTCTAGAATCTTATCTCTAGAAAACTTTCCCTGTCTCTCTCTCCCTCTAGAAAGCTCTCTCTTAAGCACAAACCCTAGATTTAGAAGAGAGATCCCCAAATGAGGGCCCTTAATCTCCTATTTATAGAAAAATGTGTTAATTTTTAACCCTCATAAGTTTCCCCAAACAACCATCTTTTATGTATATTTTGTGCTTTGACTAAAAAATGAGTAATTTCAAGTAAAATTCTTTATGGGCGAATTTACAGGGATAATACACTCCCTTTTTGCTCTAGTGTAAAAACTGGCTGGCTTAGAGGATATTTCACTCCCCTTTTGCACCACAATTCTAATTCGGGTTGTCCTATTGGGCAGTTTTCAACGGATTTTGACGAAATTTTAAAGGAACCTACTTGGGATCCTAACTTACCGTAGGGTACAATTTGGGACTCTAAATCATTCATTTATCAGGTTCTTATTTAAAATAAGATGTAAAGGAGTTCGGTCAAAATGGGGTGTCTACAGATGCCCCTCTCTGGCAGAGCGTGCTTGTCGTGCAAATGCCAAAGTTGAACAGACAACACATTTTGATCGACTCAAATATGGAATAAAATAATTTTTTGGATTTAAAAAGGTTTTACAACAGTATTCACAAAGGTAAAGCCACAAAATGATTCTCAACTAGACTCTAAGACTGCAAGCAATATGGAGATACCCTCTCACTGACTCTTAACATAGCAACTATGACATCTCAAAGAGATAACCTCTCTTTAACGCTCACAACTCAACTATCTAAACCAGTCCACAAGGACTCTTATTAAAACAAGCAAGCACAAAACACAAACATACATTTCTATTCCTAAGCCGAGGCTTTACCAAAGCAAATACAAAATAATAGCTCACAAACATACATTTATACTCTTAAGCCGAGGCTTTACCAAAGCAAATAGATACCCTCTCACTGACTCTTAACATGGTAACTATGACATCTCAAAGAGATAGCCTCTCTCTAACGCTCACAACTCAACTATTTAAACCAGTCCACAAGGACTCTTATTAAAACAAGCAAGCACAAAACACAAACATACATTTCTATTCTTAAGCTGAGGCTTTACCAAAGCAAATACAAAACAATCACTCACATACATTTCTACTCTTAAGCCGAGGTTTTACCAAAGCAAATACAAAATAATCACTCGAAGAGCGCAAACCAAACAAGTGCGAACCCAAATAAGTACCAACTAATCACTCAAAAAGTTTTTTTTGTGTGGCATTAAAACTTTTCTAAAACAAATATAAATCCAAACACTTAAAGAGTTCTCTATTTTTTTTACTGATGTATTAAAATTTGTCTAAGACAAATGCAAACCAAAACACTTAAGGAGTTTTCTTTTCTTTTTCTTACCATTGTATTGAAACTTATCCAAAACTAATACAAAACTAAACACTCAAAGAGTTTTTTTTTATCGTTATATGAAAAACTTCATCAAAACAAGTACAAAACCAAACACTCAAAGAGTTTTTTTATATTTTTGTACGAAAATCAAACACTCAAAGAGTTTTTTTATGAGATGTTAAAACTTTTTCCAAAACAAACATGGCGCCGCATAAACCAGCTCCATGTAAATCCAGATTCATATAGTTCCGCGTAAACCAACTCCATATGAACCCTTCGCAGATATACCAAAACAAACATAAGACCAAACACTCAAAGTGTTTTTTTGTGTGGCTATATTGAAATTTTATCAAAACAAATGTAAACCAAAAGGTTTTGTTTTTCAAAAGATGGAAGAAAGGATCAAACCATGCAACACAGAATATAGTAAATTCTTATTAAAAACTTTTTAAAGCGATGGAAGAAGAAACCAAACCGTGAAACTCGGAGCCACCAATTTCTATCCTTATTAAAACTTTTCAAAATGATGGATGAAAAGACCAGACTGTAAAGCATAGAGCTGTCAATTTCTACGCTTATTAAAAACTTTTCCAAATGATGGAAGAAAAAAACTAGACTCTAAAACACAGAGCTGTCGATTTTTATCCTTATTGAAAACTTTTCAAAATGATGGAAGAAAAGACCAGACTCTGGAGCACAGAGCTGTCAATTTCTATCCTTATTAAAAACTTCAAAACAATGGAAGAAAAGACCAAACTCTGAAGTACAGAGCTGTCAATTTCTATCCTTATTAAAAACTTCAAAACAATGGAAGAAAAGACTACACTCTGAAGTACAGAGCTGTCAATTTCTATCCTTATTAAAAACTTGTTAAAATGAAAAAAGAATTTACCATCTTTGATTGATTTCAATAATGGATTAGTCATCTCTTGTCGAGAATAACTAGGAGTACATGATCTTTGCTAAAAGCAAAACTCAAGTAGATTGATGAGATTTTTAGGTATTTACTCTCTCTAATAGGTGAAAGCATTTTGCTGAGGTTTGAAAATTGCAGGGGTAGATTCTGGACTCCGTTGGGAATTGAAGTTTCTGAAACTTTGATTCCAAAAGAGACAATTTGATCAAGGAACTTAACTCAAAGAGTGTTCAAGCTTCTCTGGTTTCTATTTGCTAAGAATAGTTATCCCAGTTATCATTGTGTTTGATATCTTTTATGACGTAAGTCATAAAAGATGCCTTTAGTATGATGTGCTTCTATGACAAAGTCTTAAGAAAGCAGAACCAGGGTAAGTAGGAAAATTTAAATTTGTATGGGTTCTTTCTTTGGTATAATGGTAAAACTATCTCTAGAAAGGCTGAATCTGGGAATTCTTCCTTTTGCTCAATCTTTAAGGCTTTGATGACTCAGGCATGTCTGAAAGATATGCCACTTGCCCTTCTTTAATTCCTAAACCAGGATCTATTCTGGATTTTTCTTTTCACTTTGGAAGGTATACACCCATTCTCTCTAGTGCCAGACACTTTGGACTTTGAAAGAAGACAAATATAAACAAGGAACAAACTCCTAAAGACTCTTTCAAAGAAGACTTATGATACTCAAGGGACTTGACTCAATTTTGATTCACCCTTAGATCAAATGTGTAATTTTTTATGGTAAGGTTAGCCACCCTTGGAGTAATCTCAAAAACCATGTCAAGAGGTTCTAATTTTCTCCATCAGGATTTTTGTCATGGTTATTACCCCCTTTGGATTTCTCAGTCTTAATGCTCCTAGTTTAGAAAGATGTTAAAGTAAGTCTCACTAACACTATTAAGATTCCAAGATCCTGCCCTGTGTAGTGATTGTTTCTTTATCTCTTCAATTTTTTCCCTCGTGAGAATCCACGACTATTTCATTCCAGGTTTCTAGTCTAGCAGACCACTTGTCTCAACTTTGTCTGGATTTTTCATACTGCTCAAACTCTGGAATTCTTCATAACTGAGAAACTCCTTCTATATCTCATCAACTCACTCTTTATGGAAAGTCTTTGTCCTCTGACTGGATTACCTCTTCAAATTTTCAATCCATCAGACCGCTACCCTCAATTTTGCATTAGCTAATCCCCTTTACTTATTGACTTAGCAAGTACATGACTTTGTCTAGGTCGCCCTTTTGAGTTTTCAACCTAGTGGGTCTTCAAACTCTCGTTCTTTTCTTTTCTTTATGTTTTTATTTTCATTCGCCTTAGACCTTTGGTTGTTCCACCAGAAGGACTTTCTAGGTGGGCTTGGGTTCAAAGGAGTTAGATATCTAAGGTTTTAAAGATTTGGACAGAATCTGGCTTTGCCAGATTGCCTACGTACCCCAAAAATGGAGGATCAGGTCCACGTAGTTCGCTTTTTGGGGTTTGTCAAAGAATGGTTTAGCTTTTTAGCTTCAAAATTTTGAAAGGGGAATGATTTAGCTTTTGTTCCCAAGGTTGACTGAACCTGAATAAATCAGGATGCCTATGTACCCCTGAAGAGGTGAGGATCAGGTCCGCGTAGTTCGGGTTGATAGATGTCCCGAGTTTAAAATGTGGTTTGAAAGAAATGGTTGGTTTTAAACTATTGGCTCAAAGGGTTTACAAAAGGATTTTTAAACATTAGGATTTTGGCTATAAAGGCTCAAACGTCCAAGGATGGCCTCCTAGTGTTTCAATGTGCAAGCTCTTTTGAGTGAACCAAGTTCAAAGGCTTTGAATGTTTTTGTCGAGGAGTCTTGCGATATTTGCAGGCAAGACTTCAATCACGATGCTCCACTTTCGAATTTTGGAGATCTTGAATTGGTACTCAAGATTCTACAACTCTTATGAGTTTCCAAATGCCGAAGAAAATTCTCATATTCATTCTACTCATTGACTCTATCATCTGGGTCTACTCCTAAGGAGTTGTCTTTGGGACATATGCCCTCATTTTTTTTGGATACTCTCTCTCTTTCTTTCAAATGTTCTGTTTCTTTTGGACATTGAGAATACCCTCAATCTTGAAGTATTCCACCTCAGAATCACGTCGAAAATATGCAGCCCAAGTGTTCTTTTTAGAGTTCAAATCTATGACTTCATTTCGTGAAAGTCCCCTTCTAAACTTCTCATCAGCTCCACTAGATATCTAATGCTCATCTCTCTTGAATTTTATTTTTTGACTTGTGGTCTGAAGCTAATGGAGTCTTGCTTTGCATCACAACAGGGCATTCTCCTAGTTTATCCTTATAGAATCAAGCAAGACTACCTCAAACTCTTCTAAACAGGTTTATCAATTCTTTGTGCTCCTCGGGAGATAAAGTTTTGCCAATCCATCTTTCCCGAGTTTCAGATTTCGATACCATTAATAATAGCTTCGATTTCTTCTTTGAGTGGTTATGCTTGACGCTCTTCCTTTCGTTTAACCGTTTTTCAGATCTCGAGGAAAATTTCGTCTACATTCTCATCCGAGAAGGGTGTCTATAGTTATTTAAACATTAGAGCTAAGAGTGAATCATAGATCACCAAAGATACGAAACCAAATGTTTATTGAATTCGAAAACTTCAAGTACATTGATGATTTTTTTTCGACACGCCCCAATGGGCTCTACATTGGATTTGAAAAAAACTAAACACTGACTCTGAATGGGAAACCCTGCTTGACATGACACATTTTTTTTACGCGCCTCAAAAGGGCTCTACATCGAATTCAACAAAGGACTAAACACTAACTCAATGAAAAGACTAACGAACTCAACACTCAAATGACTAATATTGACACAACTTGACTTGCCAACTTTGAAATGAGAATTGGCATTTATTCATCAAAAGATAGACTTTAAGAAAAAGACTCTTTTTATAAGTAAAAGATTGGCACTGAAAATTCACGAGTAGCAGGCATTCCTCCATGATAATGATAACTATAAAGCTCGATCCCGGAGTAAGAATCTCAGAAAAGGCAACTCAACAAAGTCTAGGTTAAATGAGACAACAAAAGGCTATATTGACAATGTGGGTGAAGCAATAAATTGCCTGGATCGAATGAGTTTAGAAATGGTTAATTTTTTGGAAGAATGATCTTTTGCTGAATACAGACTCTTGAAGTGGAAGCACACACACTAGATCAATAGTCATGGGATAAAGATTCTGAACAAATAGAGATAAGAGCGATCTTGAACATATCCATTGGTATTTTGAGTCAAAATATCAAAATAGAGATGACTCATGGAGGTCAAAGAAGCGTAGGCAGTAATAATATGACCTAAGTAAGTAGGGTCTCAAAGAAATCCTCAATCAACTCCTTTAAGTCTTTTTTGGATATGACTGCTCTCTTTTAGATATGAAAGAGTATGAATGATAAACACCGATAATCTAAATAGGTTTTGATCTCAGCAATGACCATGCACTCGTGGGATAGATGAGAAAGATATAACCAATCCATAAATAATCACAATATAAGAAAAGTAAACTCATGATGAAAACCACGAGACAGATTTATGGTTGATAGATGAACAAATGGATTCTGGCTAAAGAGCCAAGAATCAAAGGATAATTCACAAAATGGATAGAAATAATTGATTAGATTAGGATGGAAAGCCTAATTAAGAAGGAAACCCTAATCTAATAATATAAATCCGTAATGGAAAATACAGATCAATTTTATGACCAATAGATCAAGAAATAGATTATGGATAAAGGACCAATAATCTAATTGTAATTCACAAAATGAATAAATAGAAAGAATTGATCAGACTAAGGAGAACCTAACTAAGAGGTAAACCCTAATCTAATAATGAATATGCAGTATAGGAATCAATAATACAGGATATATTCCAATTTTATGCTCAACAGATCAAAAGGTAAACCATGGCCCTAGGGGTGGCATGTAGAAGCCACCAGCCAGGTTTAAATCTGAAAGATGGATTAATATAATTGATTGGATTAGATAAGAAAACCACACTAAATAAGTAGGCCTTAATCTAATAATCAATATAAATAGGTATATATATATATACAACCAGGGGCACCATCCCTAGTCTAATCTAGCGAAGTCAAGGAGGTCTTGACTCATGACAGACTGGTGAGTGTACTAGAACTGCGTCTGTAACCTCATAAAGTGAGCTACCCAGTCTATAAATAGGACAAGGCTCCTAACTCTAGGCTCCACATGTGTAAGTAACACATGTTCATCCCTATATGTAAACAAAAGGACAAATGCAATATATAGAGAGGGTAAGGCTGCGAGGTCCACCTGGCCTGGTGCATAGTTACTTGTACACTGTGACTGTCATCCAATATATGAACTATGTCCATTTTAAGCACGTAGTGTCCAGGCGCTGAGTGTACTATGGGTGCGATGATGCCTGAGTGAGAGCGGGTATAGCTCTCGTGGCTCCTGCTGATAGTACCCCACCGAAATAGGTAATCTGATAGCACATCCACAACAAACCACAGCAGGAAAGTAACCACAAAAGAGGATAATATATGTAGGGATGAGAGTGGTGTGTGAGCCCATATTTTATTACGCACCTATTTGGTGTCCCTAGATTTCTAACGATAAGGTTCCCATTTAACTTGATTTTGGCCTAAATTTCTCCAAAATTAATTAAAATGGCATTTTTAACAGAGTTAGGTAATTTTCGAAAGATCCCCAGCAGAGTCGCCAGCCTGTGGACCCCGATCTGGAGGAGGAGGCATTGAACGAGTCCCCCGTTGGTCCTTTGGGATCTCCACATGAAGGAGTCTACCAAGGAACTCTCAAAATAAAGCACCCTATGGCGATAAATGAGATACCTCTTGATCAGGAGCCAAAGCTCGAAACCAAGACGTACCTAAATCTATGAAAAAGAGTCGTCATCCATGGATAGGCCATGGAACAAAAAACACGGATAACAAGAGGAGAAAGGGTTCGTGCCTGATTACGAGTTGGGAAGGTGTTAGGAATCCAACTCGCCCGAGCGCACTCGGTCTCTTCTGCCATATTTTATTAACTTTGAAGAGTTTTGTGGCGCAAATCATGTGAAATGTGAACAAACATCTTCGAGAAAACGTCTACCTAAGCATGCTTGACTTGGGGATGAGCAAAAGAAAATAAAACATCCAAGTCCTAAGAGAATTGATATCAGTGTCACCCAACATTGAATTAAAGACTAGAATCCATACCTAAAGGGCGTTAGTACCAGTGTCATCTGTCATTAAAATAAACACTAGAATCTGCCGTCTCATAAAGAGGCGTAGAAGACTAGTGTCGATCTGATAACAGATAACCCTGTTACCTGTCTCTATACATCCATCTAATCCTAACTCATCACATCTAAGAAAGCGGTAAACAAATACAAGCATGACTATAGCTAAAGAGACAAACCTTCACAGTGAGCAAATGTTAGTAGATGATGACAAAAGTAATAATCAGCAATAGTAAAGAGCTACAGCTAGACATGTGATCAGAAGATAATAAAAAATCAGTAAAGAGCTACAACTAAGAATGTGATCATGAAATAATAAACTGAAATCAGTAAAGAGCTACAACTAAGCAAGGAACAAGCAGTACACTAGATAAAATAGGCATGCAGATACTACAGCTAAGCATATGAATCACCTAAAGAGAGTAATCACTCATCATGTCAGAGGAAAGCATACTAACATATGCCTATACATGAAATCATAACAAGCAATAAGTCACACAACCAAAATCACACAAAAGATATATCAAAAGAGAGAAAACACTCAAACATACAAATAAGTACCAAACTACAAATCCTTATGACTATAGGATAATAAACCCTAAGACTCTAATTGTTTTTCAGGCCCAAATCTTTGAATAATCTGATGTTCATCCAAAGCCGCCTACGTATCCCCGCCTCTTTAGGAATCAAGGCCACGTAGTTCTTGTGCGCCTATTCTAAACTATGATGCCTAAGATATTTAGACCACTAAACTAGACTTAACCTAAAAGACCAGACTGATTTTTAAAACTTCTTGAACGTTGTTTAGGTTAAAATGAATTGTGGATTTTAGGACTTCCTATATGCCATAACTAAATGCAAGTTAGCCTTAAGCTAATGCAAGTAGGACCTACATACTATGTTTAACTAGGCTGTACGTCATGGGAAAAATAATGGGTTATCTAATGCACCCTATTCTAGTCATCAGTCGCCGATGTGAATCGCCAATTGACCGGACAGAGGCAAAGATAAACTTCTAGCTAGGACAGACTCCTAACTCTAACACCAATACAAAACAACTAAACAAACACAAACAAAGCACATAACATACCAAGGACAAACTCCTAATTCTAAAACCCTCTATCTAGGACAAACTCCTAATTCTAGAGAAAGATATTTTCGAAAATATGTTTTATGAAAAAAATTTAAATTTTTAAAAGGGTTAAATGATTTATTTACAAAATTTGATTGGACTTGGGATAAAGATCCTAAGCTGCCTACGTACCTCGTGGGAGAGGATCAAGCCAACGTAGTTCGGAAACAAACTTCCTAACTACACCCCTAAAATCTTAGAGCATTAGATGGTTTTGAAGTTTTCTGGTTTTCAAATGTTTTAATGTTTTAAATTTCTGATGTTTTTGGATTTTAAAATGTTCAAGTGTTTTTTAGATTTTAAGACATTTTCAATGTTTTTAGTGTTTTAAATTTCTAATATTTTTTTGGATTTTAAGATGTTTTCAACCAAACATAAAAACACTAGGGCCAAACTCTAGAGCTAAAAGGAAAAACCCTAAAAAAATAAACTCACTAAAAGTGAAATGATCCCAAAACGAGTAAATTAGTTTCTCAAATAAAATGAAAATGGATAAGATCCTAAGTAGATAAGGCTCTAATAAGACTGAGCTAGTCTTTAACAAAGAGGAGTGACAACAACACTAAAGGACAACTCCCATCTAAAAGGTAAACTCCTACAGTAGGGAGGTGACTCCAAAACTAGCAAACTCGTTAGCTAGAGGATAAACTCCTAAGCGAGAGGGCAAATTAATAGTCTATAAGATAGACTCATAAACAACTAATTCTAAAGAGGGGGTGAAAATATGTCTCACACTCTACAAATGGGGTGCAAATAAGTCAAAGTATGACTCCTAAATAGAGAGGAAATAAACAAGGGTGCTAGTAAAACTGAGTAAGTCTCCTAGATATAAAGGTGGGCTCCAAGTATCCCTATCACCGCCCTTGCAATGATAAATAGGGAATAAGGCAACTAAAGACTAAATTAGTCTTCTAAAGTGTTTTGCTAATACAAAGCTTGTCTCCAAAGGAGAACTATCTTATGAGACGAAACATGTCTCCTAATGGGGGCTCTAGATGACTCTTTCATTGCCCTTGCAATGAATGAGCTTTTACAGTCTAAGGGTACCTAAAAGGTCTAGGCTAGTCCACTAAATAAAGAGGAGAACGCTACTAGGACCGAGCAAGTCCCCTAGGGATAGGCTTGGGATGACTCCTTCATCACCCTTGACATGATCGGTTCCCTCACGGAGGGGAGAAGACTCAAGAGGAAATGACCAAAATGAAGGATAACTATACCCCCTAAGGGTGGAATCAAAGCAAACATGTGAATACATGTCATATCCCATGAAATGAGAAGAATCACCAAACATGTGAAGCACATGTAGGCTCCCTCACGGAGAAAGGACACACTAAGCTAGAAAAGAGTTATAGGAATTGTTGAGATAGAATGAGCCTAAGGCAGAGGGTGTCCCATTAGATGTAATCAAGAAGTGAGTGATGGATGTAAGACAATCAATGGATGTTGTGTGCAAAAGTTGTAATCAATGGGCAATAAAACAACCGAGAGGCAAGAGATGCAAGCAACGGATCTTAAAGGTGGAATGAGATATGTCATGTCTCCCAGAATGAAACTCGTAAGATTTGGAAGGTTTAAACATGTTTTAGAAGTGATCCTATGAGTTTTAGATGCTAAGTTGTCATTTAGTTCAAGAACCGGAAGAATGGAGCAAGCTTGTTCGTGGTGTGTCTCTAGCAATGTTCTAGCATATTTTAATGCTTAATTTCTGTTTTTTTAGATATTTTCAGCATGTTTTATTCAGGTTTGATAATGATTAAATCATTTGTTTGCTTACATCATTGATTTCAATTACTTAGCATTGAAAATGTATTGAAAGCACACAACACAACATGTAAATTTCACTAAAAATGCACAAAAATTCAGAATAAATCATAAGAATTACTTTATATATGATTTACAATCTGCTAGTATGCTCAATATAATCAAAAGCATCCATTTGAATTAATCTAAGCTCAAAACAACCTTAAAAAGGAAGAAAAGGTAAAATTTCCACAAAACATGCAATTTTCACCAAAAAGGGTAAAAAATGCCACACAATTCATGAAAATTATTCAATACATGATTTAAAACTTGTTAACATACTCATCATAACCAACTATAAGCATTAAAAATGATTTAAGCCCAAAATAGCCTTGAAAAGCAATAAAAGGCAAAATCACAACTAAAGATGCAATTCACAAAAATGTCCCAAAAATAGCAATTAAATCATGAAAAACATCGAAAAGATGATTATCGACTTGCTATCAAGCTCAAAACATCCAAAAACAACCACTAAAAATGATTAGAGCTCATGTTGTCCAAATTTTCAAGAAATTGCATAGTTATGTCAGTGTCAAAAATGCAACTTTGCATTGAATTTTGAATCCTTCAAACATCAAAACCATAAAAACCCTATTATTCAAAATTGTAGATCTCAGCATGAGTGACATTCTCAGTTAACCACTTCATTTGGTTCCGGCATGAAGTGGCTTAAAAGAGGCCATTTCCGGCTCATCGCCATTAAAAAGCACATTAGTGTTTTAGCTGAGAGTTCGTGCTCAGTTTTGACACTCAAAACATCATTTTTGAAAAAAATTGCACAAGGACAAAGTTCTAGGGAATCATTGAAGGAAAAACTTTTTATTCTTCGGCTCCGGCCAGATCCAGTCGGAAGTGTCCCAAAAATGGCCCACAATCTGCTGTTACAGCAAACCGTTTTACCAGAAAATTGAAATTTTGAAAGTGATTTTTGACACATTAGACATTGTTTTTGAAAAAAATGCACATATTGACAAAGTTTTATAAAATCTCATAACGAATAACTTTGTCTTCTATGGCTCCAGTCGAATCTAGCCAGAAGCAACCCAGAAGTTACTCGACGCGATAAATTTTTAAAAAACTGAATGGCTGAAACTTTGTCAATATGTTAGGCTTTGGAATTTGGCCAAAGGTGCATAACTCTCTTATCTAAAAATTTTTGTGAAAAATCTTTAGATCTGATGTGTTAGGCTTTGGAATTTGGCCAAAGGAGCATAACTCTCTAATCCTTTGGCCAAATTAGAGCCATAATATGCCAAATCGTAGATCTCAGAATGCTCTAACCCTATGTAGTCCATTTCTTTCAGATTTGACCGAAAATTATGAAAAATGATGAAAAATAAATTTGGACAACATGTAATTTGGAGTTTTTTTCAAAACATTTCATAGCCAAAATTTACATCTGAAATTTCAAGGGTGGTCCCAAGTACGGCAACTATGAGGAGTGAAAATTATTAGGTTGCTAGCAAGTTTTAGCCTTTTGAAAAATTCAAACCTAAATTGGAAATTAAGAGATAAAAAATGAAATTCAAGCACACAAGTTAAATCTAAAGGTGCAATGCAAAATAAAGAGCTAGAGTTCAAGAGAGAGTGCACTCGAGATTTAAAGTGGTCCGGTCCTCAAAACGCGAGGCCTACTCCACTCCACCAACCAAACCCGTTGATGGCTTCACTATGTGATCTTCTTAACTTCGGCGAAGATCAATGCCGATTACAAATCCGATTACCTTTAACCTTGGTGGCAATCTTCACCACGGAGAGTGGGCTACGCTTCTCCGAACACTCGCCCAATACAAGTTCTTTGAGTAAGAAAGAAAGAACAAAAAATCCCTCACAAGGGTTTATAACTTTGTAGAAGATGTACAAATAGAGCCTATTGATCCAAATTCTAATCTTAGAGGATAAGAGGCATAAACAAGCTTTAATCACTCTTTGAATGTTCAAGTAGAGATTAAGAGTGTTAGGATTCATGTTTGGTATGTTGGGAATACCCATATATATAGGAAAAGCTAAATATGACCGTTCAAGGGCATAGTGGTAATTCTAGCAAAATTACCAACGGCTATTTTTTCTTACCGTTATAGTGTTCTCAGAGTTCCGAGAAATTATCGGAGTTCCGGGAATACAAACAGAATTTGGAAAATTTCTACTGGACCAAATCTCGGAGCTCCGAGGATTTCTCGGAGTTCCGAGCTCGGAGCTCCGAGAATTCTCTCGGAGTTCCGAGAAGCCTATCAGCAGCAGATTTTCATTTCTGTTTCTTGGGCTTCCAACTTTACACCAAGATGGGATTGCTATGAGGGTTCTAAGGTGTTGGAACACCACAAGAATAATCTCTTATACATTTAGGGTGTGTGAGATTAACTTAATTTATGCCTCTTAAAATCTAAAACTAAGATTGGATCTTATACATTCTAATATGACTTTGATCTTCAATGGATTCTTCAAGTCTTCATTTGTCTTGGATCTCCGATGTCTTTGGCCTTCATAAGCGGTTCAATGTGAGCTTCTTTGGCCTCAACCAAGCAATCTTGTCTTTAAGCAATTATGATCTACTACTTAGACAATCAAACACATTAGTGATCTTAAATCACTTGTGTATTGGAATCATCAAAATAAGATGGGAATTGCCAAGGTGAGAACCATTGAGCTTACAACATTGAAGAAGTCTAACTCTAAATCTTTACATTACATATGTTTCCAGACTTGAATTAATGAATATTAGGCTCAAATTCCAAACTTAAGATGATAGAAATGAGAAAAATCAAGAAAATTTCCCATTTGAGCCTTAGAAAATGCTGAAATGGTAAAATTACCATAACCTTTTCATTTCTGACTCGATTTTAGCTTAAAATATGTCAAATTGAAGGTCTTGAAAAGATCTACAACTTTTACGTGTATCACCTATGCAAATTCTAACCGAAATTTAACAAAAAATGGCAAATATAGAAATTATGTATTTCAAAATTTTCAACTTCCAAGAGCATTTCACATCAAAACCCTAGATCTATCATGTATTTCACTAGATATTCACATTACACACATATTAACACATATTTGTTTTGAATTATAAAGCCTAACACATTAGATCTAAAGATTTTTCACAAAAATATCAAAGAGTTCACCATTTTAACCCAAATTTTCTGCTGAAATCTTAAAATTGGCATAACTTATTCATTTCTTTGCCAATTTTTGGGCCATAATATGCCAAATCGAAGATCTCTACGACATCTACACCTTTACATGAAATTTTTTTACAAATCCTAACAAAAAATTGTTGAAAATGGCAAAAAAAGGCTGGACAACACTTAGTTTTGCTATTTTCACATCGAAATTCATGTAGAACTCAAAATCTGAGGTGAATTGTTTTAGATCTTTATATGAGAAATATTTTTAAACATATTTTGGTAGATTTTAGCCCTAGGTTGCTAGATCTAACCATTTTAAAGTATTTTTTTACTTAGATTTTTCATTTTGGCTAGATTTTCAAAGAAAACTCAAAATAAACTCAAAATCTACTAACCTTGTGCTTTTCTCTTGGATCTCTCCTTGAAAGCTTCTTCTAATCATTCTTTCTCTCTCTAAATCTCCTTATTTCTCTCTCTAAAACTCTTTCTCTCTAGAATCTTCTCTCTCTAAATAGCTCTCTCTCTCCCTAGAAAACTCTCTATCTCTCTAGAAAGCTCTCTCTCAAAAAAGCTCTCTCTCTGAAGCACAAACCCTAAATTTAGAAGAGAGATCTCCAAATGAGGGCCATTTATCTTCCATTTATAGAAAAAATGTGTTAATTTGTAACCCCCGTAAGTTTCCCCAAACAACCATCTTTTATGTATATTTTGTGCTTGGAATAAAAAGTGGCTAATTTCAAGTAAAATTCTTCATGGGGGAATTTGCAGGGATAATACACCCCCTTTCTGCTGTAGTGTAAAAACTGGCTGGCTTACAGGATATTTTACTCCCCTTTTGCACTACAATTCTAATTCGGTTTGTCTTACTGGGGACCTACTTAGGATCCTAACCTACCGTAGGGTACAATTTGGGACTCTAAATCATTCATTTATTAGGTTTTTATTCAAAATGAGATGTAAAGTGGTTTGGTCAAAATGGGGTGTCTACAGAACTGGGTGCCAAAATTCAGTAAATGACAAAAATTGCCCCAAGATGGGTAGTTCGGCCCAAATACAGTTCGCCCCTAGGACGAACTGGGTGCCAAAAATAGGCAAAAAATAACAATTGTCCCAGATGGGCAGTTCGGCCCAAATCATGTTCGTCCCTAGGACGAACTGGGTGCCAAAAGTCGAAGAACGATAAAAATTACCCTAGATGGGCAGTTCGGCCTAAATCCAGTTCGTCCCTAGAACGAACTGAGTGCCAAGATTCAAAGAACGACAGAAATTGCCTTAGATGGGTAGTTCGGCCCAAATCCAGTTCGTCCCTGGGTGCCAAAATTCAGCAAACGACAAAAATTTCCCCAAGATGGGCAGTTCGGCTCAAATCCAGTTCGTCCAACTGGGTGCCAAAATTCAGCAAACGACAAAAATTGCCCCAAGATGGGCAGTTCGGCCCAAACCCAGTTCGTCCCTAGGACGAATTGGGTGGCAAAAATTAGCAAAAGACAAAAATTACCCCAGATGGGCAGTTCGGCCCAAATCCAGTGGGTGCCAAAATTCAAAGAACGACAAAAATTGCCCCAGATGGGCAGTTTGGGCTTGGCACCCAGTTCGTCCCTACCAAAATTCATAGAACGAAAAAAATTGCCCTAGATGGGTAGTTCGGCCCAAATCTAGTTCGTCCCTGAGTTCCAAAATTCAGGAAACAACAAAAATTGCCCCAAGATGGGCAGTTTGGTCCAAATCCAGTTCGTCAGCAAAATATAAAAATTGTCCAAATGGGCAGTTCGGCCCAAATCCAGTTCGTCCCTAGGACAAACTAGGTGCCAAAATTCAAAGGACGACATACATCACCATGTATAAGCAGTTCGACTCAAATCCAGTTCGTCCATAGGACGAACCGGATGCCAAAATTATGAAAATAATGAAAATTGCCCCAAGTGGGAAGCTTAGCCCCACATCCAGTTCATCTGTGGGATGACCTGGGCGCCAAAAATATCGCAAAGAAACAGGGACTACCTGATACGGGAAGTTCGGCCAAAAATGTAGCCCGATCCCAAACAACAAGATGAGCTGAGTCCTGGTTTGACCGAATACCACTCCCACGGATAAAGCTGGGGCAACTAAATCATCCCCCAAGTTGAACACATCGACTTGAGGAATGGGGGGGGGGGGGGAGGGCAACTGATAAGGGCCAGAAAAAGGGCCCCCATTCATAAATCGCCATGTGGCAATCAACAACCCTCAACCAAAGGTTCCTCTTGGACGAATGAAGGGCCGACACCTGTATGCAAGGCTAAAAGAGTAAAACAACACACAGACCCCTACTATAAATAGCCAGTGGCAATCCCAAGAAGGAGAGGATAAAATTTTACTATTCACAAACATTACATCAGCATTACATCACCCCTTGCAATAGCTGAGATCAGCTCTTCCTAACGTCATTATTAATAAATTACTGTTTTTAGTCCCTAACACTGTACAAGACCATCACAAAAGTTATGGCGAACAGGTTGCGAATGGTCATGGATTCCATAATTGGGCCTTACCAATCTGTCTTTTATAAAAGGAAGATACATTCAAGATAACATTTTGCTTACCCAAGATATCCTTCATAATTTTCACAGGAAAGATGCAAAATGGGCTATGTGTTTAAAAATCGATCCCAAGAAGGCTTATGATAATGAAGCTCATGAAGGTCTGCTAAAATTCATGTCAAAGCAAGGATTCAATGCTACTTGGTGTAACTGGATATTCCAATGTATCCATAGCCCTACTTACTCCATCCTCATAAATGGCAGCCCCAAAGGATACTTCAAAGGCAAAATGGGCTGAGACAAGGTGATTCAATCTCTCCCCTATTGTTCTGTATTGTGATGGAGATGCTTTCTGCCATCCTTGAAGAAGACAGAGAACTCCAAAAGCTATCTACACCATTCTCAAAATGGTCGATGGCCATTACTCACCTATTCTTTGCGAATGACGTGATGCTATTCACAAGCATTTAAGTTGCTAAACAAATTAATAACTATTTGGAGAGGTTTAAAAAATGCTCCGGGCTTGCAGCAAGCTACAATAAATCTGAAGTCATATTTGCGACAACTGCTAATACCCACAAAGAACAGATTTGTTGGAAGCTAAAAATAAGGGAGGGACATCTTCCGCTAAAATATCTCAGTCTTCCTCTTACTTCTACCAGATTGAATGGCGGTAATTGTGCTCCTCTGATTGGCAAGAATAGGAAAAGAATCTCCCTATGGACTAATAGGAACCTTTCTGGAGTGGGTCGATTGGAACTGGTGAAAACCGTGATCAATGCTTTTCAAATATATTGGTTTATGGCATTTAGCATTCCTGCCTCCATGCTTACTGAAATTGATGCTATCCTTCAAAATTTTGTTTGGAGTGGACCAAGTCTTTAGAAAAAGTTCCACACGATTGCCTGGAGCATAGTGTGTAGACAAAAAAAAGGGAGGAGTGGGCCTTTGAAATCCTAAAGACATCAACATGGCAGCTCAATTGAAAAGTCTCTAGAGAATACTATCTTGTAAAGGAACTCGCTGGGTTGATTGGTGTGCCCCTATCAATTTTTAATTCAAATATTTATTTGAAATATTATTGCTTGATTTGTTTTCACAAATTAAAGCAACCCATGTGATGAAAATGGAAATAGAGAGAAGGAAACATTGACTAAACAAAATTGGAAAGAAGGAAAGCACATGAGGCAACCCAAAGTTGCTTGGGAAGCAAGGCACGCCCCCCTTGGGCGCCCCATGTGGGTTTCCATAGTGGTTGGGTTGTTTCCCAATTGGAGCTTCCAATTTTGACTAGTCTCCTTAATTTTTTGGGGATTTCTCTAGAAACTTTGGATTGTGTTAAAGGCAATTGAAAACTTTATAAATATAAGAAAAGTTTTGGAGTTTTTTGAGAGCTCTTACATAACTCCATGTGCTGGAAACTGGTAGAGACACCCCAAATTCCTTCTCTTGTTCCTCTCTCTCAATTTCATCACAATCATCCAACAAAGCTCCATTGTTCAAAACAAATATTCCCATATTATAATATGATTTAGATCAGATTACAAAGTGAACAAATAGTTGTACACAAGTTCCTTTGTGCAATAAAAGAAATCCATCGATTCAACTTGCTGTTTCGTGTCGGTTAGATCGTCGACAGATTTCCAAGGAGTAGATCAAGTGGACGTTCTCTTCTCTACAACAACTAAGGTATTTGATTTATATTTATGTTTATTAAATCACCATAAAATCAATTAGTCCGTACGAATCTTGGGTTAGAGCAAAATTTTTTGTTCTACACGGTTTATTCTTCTGCTTCGTGTAACGATTTAGCTCTGGATTTTTTCAACCTTTCTAACAAGTGATATCAGAGCAAACTAGGGAATAGATTGGGAGTCTAATGAACCAAAGATAGATCATGCGGTAATCTGCTGTGAGTCCGAACGTTTATCCCGGCTATACAGGTTCCTAGTCTTTGTGTGTTTTAATAGACATAGGACTGTTTGTTGGAAAACAGCGAAACTGAATCGCACACTGGATTTCTGGACTGATCTCTTTGCATTGTTGGAAAGTAGACTCGAATACGAATCCAACACATGAAGAATCATCGAAATCCGAAGAGCGGTTTAGGAGATACTATTTTTCAAAGTTGGGTGCAAGGTTTTGGAATTCAAAAAATTAATTCTAAAAATTGATTTGGGTTTTTGTTTCTTGACCCCAAAACATTTTGAAAAGCCTATAACCCAAGGGTGTTTGCAGCATGATCAGATCCTTGAGAAAACATTCGAGTAACTATATCCCATTAAAAGTTACTCGAAATGTCATGCTATCCTGATTGTGTTCCCGGTATGGAACAATTTTTATTTTTCACAAATCAAACGATCTTGTTTTAGCTCAAATTTTTTTACGCTGATTTATTAGACCATGTAAAAGTGTTTTATGATTTTTTTAATTAAAATCAGGATGGTTATATGTTAATCAAAATTGAATTAACCCGGTTCTTGTGCGAATTGATCGCTATTAGTGAAAGATGGGAAAAAAATAATAGGACCTCACTTTATACATGAGATGCATGATTTTTCTATGGATGCTCTGATCTGATGTTTATATTATGGTTTATAATATTAAAGTCCGTAATTTAATTTAGTAATTTCAGTTTTAAAGTACCCCCTCTGGGCAGTTGAGCGGACGACTGGTTTCTCATGGAGATTTATGATGATGTATAGATTACCTAGGCTAGTATAGGACACAATGGTATTTTATAATTATTTGTCTAAGACCAATTGAGGATGAGATCATTCGCTTGGAGCTCAAAAGATAGATCGTGGATACTGCGGTATGGGATTGCTCCAGATTGACTGGCAGATGGAGGCGGATTCGATCCAACCAAATAGGGACGCGCTTTTTTTTTATGGGTAAGCTGGGGTTAGGCAGACCCCTACCAGATATATTAAAATAGAAAGAAAAGTATATCATGAAGAGCAAAGAGAACAACCCCTAACACATGAAGGGGGATACAAGAAGGACTAAAAAATGAGCCGAACAAAAAGGAACATAAACCAATGAAAAACAAAACACCCATAGAAAACCAATGCTTCAAGCAATAGCAGCAAGAGGGGCCAAGCCCAAACGAAACCAAAGACCGAGACCTTGTAGACCCAGGGAAACCAAGAGAGGGTCCTAAGAAAGCTTCCGTGAGCAGGGGAGACTGCGAGAAGAAGATGCTAAAAGGAGTAGGGAGGGACTCTTGGTCTTCCTTTTTTGGACCATATGCCAAGGTCCAGGATTAGACGCCATGCCAAGAATTTCAGACTTCTCGGATTGAGGAAGATCAATGTTGGAGGTGTGATCCAAATCTTGCAAAGCCGAATATTTGTTGATATGCACACGGATATGGGTGCTGGCTTCACAAACTTTTCCTTTAGTAATTTCTCTGCTGACAATAAAGTTTTTCTTCTAGGTATTAGCGACCTCCTTTGAGATTTGAGGGTTGGTTTTGAGCTGAGGCAGCCCCCTCATTTGAAACATTATTAAAAATTCCAATTTCTTCTAACTGAATTCTAGGGGCATCAATGGCTGTTGGCTTGGGTTTCCAAACTTGTCTTGGTGGGAAATTTGAATTGTTCTGAGAATCTGAGATGTAATTGCATTTATCGGTTTCATGGCTAAAATCTCTGCATTTTTTGCAAGCCTAAGGCTTCCAATCATATTCCACCGATTGGATTTGAGTCCCTGTTGGTGTCTCTATTTTGATGGAATCCGGGAGTTTTTATCCACACTCACCATGACACAAACTCAGGCGAACATTAGACGAGTTGAATTTGTTGTATGGGAGTCCATATACACGGGTCTTCCAAATCTACTAGCAATTTTACTTAGACCTCTGTGAGTCCACAATTTTAGATGGAGACCGGGAAACCTTATCCAAATAGGAATTTCAGTCATCTTAACTCTCCATTTTTTATTCCGTCGTCCATTTCTGGAGGACAAGAACTCTACCTCCAAAAGTGGTGGGAGGAGATTCTAGATCCTTTGTAGTCCTCCTTGTATAGAAACTTGAAGAGGGAGAAGCCATTATTTAGGCCAAAAACAGAGAAATCTCATTTTAAGCTCCATTGCCTGTGAAGAAAATCTTTGAGAGCGACAAAGTACGACATTCTACTAGGGAAGAAACCGATAAGGCAATTATTCCATTTATCTTCGACCTCTTCAAAGTCATCAGATTTGAGCACCACTTTTTCTTCATCTTCACTGTCATCCTCAAGAACAAAGTAATCCAAGGTGGTATCTTGCTCATTAAATTCAGCTTGAGCAAAGAGAGAAGTCCACTTAGCAGTAGGGATGGAAGGATTAGCATTTGGACCTGCAAGGGATGAAGATCTTGCAATGCAATAATCTTTGGCTGGTCCAATATTTTCATGGGAAGAGGGAGAAGCAGGAATATTGGATTTCTCAAGGGACAACCAGATGGCTGGAAAGTTTCTTGCTGAAAAGATTCTACCTTTTCATTTGCTTTCCCAAGGCCAGATTGAAAAGAGTAAAAAACACCTTTAATTTGAAAAACTGGGCGGGAAACAGGGTATGAATTAAAGGGCTTCTTGGATGAAACATTATGAACATATATTTGGGGTAAGAGCACAATATTTCTATCATTTTGCTGCAAGTCAGCAAAATTTAGGGAGGTTATAGCTGGATTTTGGAATCTATAATCGAGACTGGGGATTTTTTAAGGGAGGGGCCGGGACTTAGCAGGGGTTTTTCCAGGTCAAAGGGTGACAAGGACTTAACCTCATAATCAAATCCATTAGCAATATCATAAGAGGAAGGACCAGTAGGTTTAGAGTCTATGGACTTCTCTTCAGGGACCATGGGGGCCATATCAATGCAGTCTTTGCATCCTATTTCTGCAAGCCTAGAGCTATTCTGAGCAGGGATAGTACTGGGCTAAGTACAAGGGGAGCATATGAGACCTTTCACAAGATTTCCATCATTAGGTTCAGGTCCTCTGACCACTACAATAGCTAGGTTCTGAGTTTTCATAGGAGGATCAAATGAGATTTGACTCTGAAGAGACTTGTCCAGAGGGGTAGAATCCAGGGCTGTTTTGCTTTGACTTGGATTTGTGGTATTCCGGGCAACAAGAGTGGTATTCTGGTCAGATTAGATTTCATGGGGGAGATCTTCATCAAAAAACTGGTTTTGGATTTGACTGGCTTCCATGGGCACAATAGATGAGAAATAGGGACGCACTTGCTAATGTTGCTGATGTTATTATGCTTCATATAATGAGGCAAATCTAATTACACTCCTTTGGAAATTCACTTTGAGGCCAGCGAAGTTCCCTTTGTGCTGTTGCACGTAGTTGCCCATAATTCACCCTCAATTTAGCAAGATTGTGTTATAGGGATTCCCTTATTCACGTAAGGTTAGTGGGAGAATCCCTATGATCCAAGATGCAAAATTGGGTTTCATGGATGGTGTGTGTTTATCTCCATGGTTTGTTTGTTTGCTTTTCATGTGATGGATGGCATGGTTTGGTTTGCTATGTATGTTTTACTTTTATGCAATGGTTGCCTAATCAAACATACACAATGATAATTATTACTCCCACATTAAATAACCCTCTTAATAATATTAAATTGATAAATGGGGTTAAGTCGAAACGACAAGACCTCGTGGCCTTCCATAGCCATCCGACCGTTGGCTAGTCTAGGAAATAGGACGGTCACATGCCAAAGCAGAAGCCAATCATGTTTCTTGATTAGAGCAATCGTCAGATTCCTACTAGGATAAAGAGAACGTGCATAATACATTGGTCACATGCCAAAGCAGAAGCCATTGTAGATTTGCATAGTTTTTTCAGGCGGTGGGTATAACTTAACCCAGCAAAGGGTATTGACTCCCAAAGGATATATATAGTGCAATGCTTGGAGGCCGAACATAAATCGGATTACTTAGGATTAGACGAATCCACTTATTCAAAGTTACTGAATAAGTTTCCGATGCCCATTGGAGAAATCACGCATTTCTCTTGATTTACGAGGTTGAGAGGCTCGTGAATGAGACATGCAATGGGCGGTTCCATCGCAAATCAAAATCCCAGATCCGATGGATATGTCATGAAATTAACTAAAATGGTAGTTTTGCTAATTATGCCTATTTCCTTTGCGCGTAGATACCATGGCTTCATTCAACCTATTAGCTAAGATCCTAGACAAAAATAAGTTAATTGGTCCAAATTACCTTGACTGGAAAATGAACATAATGCTAGTGCTCACAGCCGCTAAAGTCTATTGGGTTATCACCACTGAGGAGCCTGAGCTACCTGGTCCCGATGCGCCTCAGGCAAGCCACGATAGAAAGTCTAAGTGGCTTGAGGACAATGAGATGGCAAAGTATTACATCCTTAGATCTATGTCCAATGTGTTGCAGCAGTAACACATTGGAATGGCAGCTGCCACAGCTATAATGCTAAATATTAAAGAAATGTTTAGAGAGTAACATCGCACAGCTAGACTGTTGGCGATTAGAGGCCTAATATCCTCCAAGATGTTAGAGGGAACCCCAGTTAGGGACCACATGGTAAAGATGATGCGCTATCTTAACGAGCTTGATATCTTAGGGGCCATCATGGATAGAGAGACGCAGATCGACATTGTCTTATCTTTCCTATGTGGGTCATTCAAAGAGTTTGTTATGACCTACCACATGAACAAAATGACAATGACCCTGATAGAGCTGATTAGTCAACTTCAAACAGCTGAGGATCTGTAAAAGAGTAACAAGAAAAGTGCCTTCCTAGCAGAGGATAATGGAACCTCATCACCTAAGCCGAAAGCTAAAGGAAAAGGAAGAGCAAAAGGCCAAGGCTCTAAGAAGAACATGCCAGTGGTAAAGAACAAGAAGAACTTTAAAAATAAGAAGTCAATCAAGGGCAACGATGCTTACTTCCACTATGGAAAGACTGGATATTGGAAGCGAAACTGCAGGAGCTATCTAGCTACTAAGTAGGGCAACAAGCCTACCTCAGGTATGTTGCAAGTTTTTGTTGCTGAAACCAATATGATTGGTCTTGTATTTTCCTCGTATGTTGACACAGATGCGACCTCCCACATCTGCAATGTGTTGCAGGGGTTCAGAAAAATCAAAAGGCTGACTAAGGGCGAGCTCAGCCTACAGGTTGGAACTCAAGCAATAGTTGCTGTCCAAGCTGTAGGAGACTACATTTTGACGTTCTCAGGCAGTTATCTAGTATTAAAAGATTGTCTCTATGTACCTTCAATAAGAAGGAATTTAATTTCAGTTTCAAAGTTATTAGATGATGGATATTTTACTAGTTTTAATAAAAGTTCAATTTTCATTAAAAAGGAAAATTCCTTAATTGTGGAAGGTACAATGAGTCATGGCCTGTACTTAATTAATGCCTTAGAGAACGTAAGTAATGTTGAGAAATTCTGAGTGTTGATGTTCCAAACCTCAAAAGGGCGAGGGACATGGTAATTCCAACACACCTTTGGCATCTTCGATTAGGTCACATTGGCCTAGAGCGGATCACAAGCATGGTGAAAGATGGTTTATCAATTCAATCTAAGTGGAACCCTTTCCAACTTGTGAGCCATGTCTCCAAGTGAAAAAGACTAAAATTCCCTTCAAGGGCAAGAGTGGAAGAAGTGAAAGTGTATTGGAATTGATGCATACGAATGTATGTGGTCCTTTTTCTCATCCTGCGAGAGGAGGGTTTGTCTACTTTGTGTCTTTCACGGATGACCATTCAAGATACGGTTATATGTACCTAATGCGACGTAAGTTTGTGACTTTTGAAAAGTTCAAAGAGTTCAAGACTGAAGTAGAAAACCAGTTAAACAAGAAGATTAAGACACTTCACTCCGACAAAGGAGAGAGTACCTCTCGGATGAGTTTAAGGACTACTGAAAAGAAAGCAGAATAGTTTCTCAATGGACTCCACTTGCAACACCAGAGTTATACGGTGTGTTAGAAAGGAAAACATGGTTCGATCTATGATGAGTTTTGCACAAGCACCTTTGTTTCTATGGGGATTTGACCTAGAAACTGTGCTCTACATCCTTAATTGAGTACCAACTAAATCAGTACTAAGGACTCCATATGAGATATGGATGGGCAGAAAACCGACATTGAATCATATGAGGATATGAGTTTGTCCTGCCCATGTTAAAAAGATAGGTGTTGAAAAGTTGGAGGCACAAACCAATATGTGTCTCATTATTGAATATCCTAAGGAAACAAAGGGTTATATGTTTTATAACCTTGGTGAGAAAAACTGTTTTGTGAGTCGGAATACCGTATTCTTAGAAGAAGAGTTCATTCAAGATGCGAGTGAGAAGGATAGGATTACCTTAGAAGAACAACTCGAAAATCTAATAGAGAGATGTAAGGAAGTTGAGCAAGTACCTACTAAACCCATTCCAACACTCCGAAGTAGTACTAGGGAGGTCAGACAACCCGATAGACTTGTCTACTTGGGTGAGGGGAATACAGAAGATACAATTCCCCTTAACTACAAAGAGGCAATGTTAGACATTGTAGACACCCCATTTTGACCAAACCCCAAACTATCATTTTGAATAAAAATCCCTTTAAACCAGTGAATTAGTGTCCCAAATTTTACTATAAGGTAGTTTAGGATCCCAATTAGATCCCTGTAAAATTTCAAAAAAATCGGACAAGAGTTGGATAATTAGACGAGCGTAGTTTGTAGTGTAGCGTAGTGTAGTATAATAGCGGGGTGGGATATACAACAAGGGTGTGTCAATACCAATCCTATACCTCATAACAACAAGAGTTAAATGGCTTCTTTGTATTCTTATTCAAGCAACCCCTGTAGACCTAAAGTATTCATAAACTATCACAAGAAGGAGAGTGAATTAGGGATAAAAGAGGGTGCCCTTACCAAATTATCATGAACACCTAACTAAAAGAGGGGAGTGAATAATCTACTTATAGGGTGCTGCCTATGGAGCCAAAGAGATAGATTCCTTTTTGTCTTTGTTGCATTATAAGAGGGGTTAATAATCTTAAAGTGGGTTGTCTAAAAAAGGGATGAAGGGCAATTTTATCATTTGCTATAAAAATCCCATAAGGAGAGCTCTCCATTTTCGTCTGAAAATTTGAGGGAGAGAACAAGAGAGAGGAAAAAACCTAAAATCCAAACCCTAAACTAGACCTGGCAAAAAGTGAACCGGACCCGCGGGTCCACTCGGCCTGCCCGTAAATTACCGGTCCGGGTCACCAACCAGTGACCCGTTTGAAATTGACCCACGAGTCCACCCGGCCCGTCAAAACTGGGCCGGGCTGGGTGGACCTGCGGGTGCCCGTAGAGAAGTGCAAAAGGTTTTATTTTGGCACATTTTGGCCTTTTTTCTGTAATTGTTATAATTTTTGCTTTTTCTACGTAGTTTTTTCGTAATTGTCATGTTTTAGAACATTCTTTCGGTTCTTTTTTCGTAATTTTTCTACTTTGCTTCCATTTTTCAGTAATTTCTCATTTAAAACTTAGTACCCCATGATTATTATTTATTGCTAGCCACCTTTTCACAAATCGTACTTTTGCCAATCTTTGTAGTTTCTACCACGTCGACAATAAGACAAATCTCTCAAACAGTCAACATAAATGGTTGGCGAAGGTGGATAGCAAATCCCTATACAAACAAAAAAAATCTAAAAAAATATGTCAAAAATCTGGGTGACCCGCGGGTCGACCTGGCCTGTACGGGCTGGGTGCAGGTCCAAGCTTAGTGACCTGTAAAATTTTCTGGGTCATTTTGACCAGGCCCGTTTGACCCAGACCCATACGGGCCGGGTCAAACCCGGTCCGGCCCGCCTGTTTGCCAGGTCTACCCTAACCCCATTTTGCTTTCTCTTCTCCGGCCAAGCTCCGGCGAGCTCCAGCAAGTCTCCGACTAGCTTTCTCCTCGCTGCAAATCTTCATTGCCTATTATGTTTTGCCTTCTTTAACTTCGAAACCCTTGGATCTGTGATTTTTTTTCATCTTACAAACCCTAACTTGATCCCTCATTACATGAAACCCTCAAATTCAACTTGAAAAATATCAAATCCAGTCTTCTTTGATACAGATTTGATTATTTCTATTATGGATCGAAGCTTTGGAGCCTTAGGTTTAGGGTATTGTAACCCTAGTTTAGAGAAGAAACCTTAAATTTAGCTTATTTTCGTATTTATTGCCTTTTTAGGTTTTAGTTGAGTGATTTGTCAACACAATTTCTCATGAATTTCAGAAAGTCTTTAACTTTTTCTTAGGCCTGAATGTTGAGCAAGCTATTAGGGTTTACATAGAAGGAGAGAAAATTAGTGATGAAAAATAATTATAAGAGAGGGAAAATCAGAGAGAGAGGATAGAGAAAGGAGAGGAGAGCTTGATCCTCTAAACTATGTTTTCTCTCGTCCATTTCCTCTTCTCCGGATCTATCCAATTGCAGCTTAATCAAGGCAAATACTGTTATTTCATTTACATCGCTGTTACCTCAAGATCAAAAGGAGGTAGGAGTCTCAAGCTTAGTGAAGGGGCTGGAAAGCTGGAAAAAAAAAACAGAGTGAAAAAAAAGAGGTTCTACAGACAAGGAAGTTTCATAATCACCATTGCTGATTTCAAAGCCAAGGTACCTCTCCAGTTCATCATTTAATAGCTCAAGTAATCTTCTTCATTAATCCTCAATTGATGGTTTGAATAGAGTTTTTTGTGTTTGTGTTCTGTCCATGATGGTGCAAATTTAATTACTCTTAGCTTGGCCTTCAAGAAAGTTTGGCATAAGGTTTTCTTCTCTGAAATTTCTTTTTGCGTGGATGTTCATGTTGTTGCCACTGTATCTTCCTATGAGAGTATAAATCTTAGGATTTTTTTTAGTGTTGTTGTGCTCGAGCTTGTTTGTGAATCATAAAGGTCATGCTGAAAAAATATAAAGGATGGGATGAATTGATGCCTTAGGATTGCTCGGATAACTCAGGGAGTGATGATGACAACAATCTCATGATCATCAATTGATTTGATGATGTTCCTGTAGTTCAATAGGCTTAGTGGATGCATTTCTTTGACCAACAACCCTGATCGTTATCAAAGCATTGATTCAGGTTATCAGTAATACCTTGCCATCTAGCTTAACCTCTTGGATATGTACTGATGTGGTCAATTTGAATCAAAGTGGTTATGCTGTCATTTAGGAAATAGATCGAGGGTTATAAAGATGATCTTAGGTTACCGTATAGACTTGTTTATAGGAACTGATTGAAGCAAAGGGTATTACACCTATTAAAAAGAGATTGGCTTAATGTCATTATCTCAAAAAAAAAAAAAAAAAACTCTAGAAACTTCGTAGAAAAGATGGCTGAAGTAAATAGAAAATCTCAGTGGCTTCAACTAGGTCTCATACTAAGAAAGCAAAGCAGAACACTTCCTTCCATTTTCCTTTAAGAATGCTTAGAAAAGTATCAATGAGAATTATTGTGAGACTTTCATTTTTATAGGTTTTTCAAGTGATCATTTAAGCTGGTATGGTGATAGGTGCTGAATATGAATTTTGGGCCTCATGTTATCCATATCTCTTTATACTTAATTTGTTGAAGGATCCCAATGATAAGCAATTATTTTTTATTATTCTCCATATGTAGTCCAACTTCTAATTCACATATTTTAAGCTGATCTTAATTGTTAATGGTGTGGGTTACAGTCAAGGTAAAATGATGAAAGGAATAGATGTGTAGAATTTTGCATATGGTCGTAAATTAGAAGTATATGGATATCCTCTTTATCCTAAGTTCATATTTCACACAGATTAGTGCTCCATATTATTCAAAACTATGGTTTGTTATAAAATCTCGAGGTTTTTTTTATATATTATAAGATTATATTGGTAAGTGAGTTGGAACTTAGAGACACAAACCAAAAGTCAGCCATCATTGATTAGAAAAGAAGATAATCTTCTCTATTACAGTACTCATTTCATTGATCATTAGTTGTTTATCCCATTTAGCTCTTACTTGTGCTGAATTGTTCTTTAAGTTCTTACACTTGAGATGCTAAAATAACCATCATATGTAGTATCCATGCTGAATTCTTGCTATAGAGATTAATCTTCTGTCATATTCTAAGGCTCCCAATATTTTGCTTGGAACTATTGTGTTTGATTAGCACAGGAAAGTTACTGTGTAAAGTTTCTCTCTTTAGTTTATTCTCTTGGAAATGGCATCCTTATGGATATTAGTTTTCTATTTTTAGGATTCTGACCATCAGTGAAATGCTATGACCTATTGTTTTGACTTTGTCAAAGTACTTAATGTTTGCCCCAGTACTCAGTAAGAGAATGGAAATAAGTTCCTTTGCAAGGCTAATTGGTTGCTCTATGATAACTTAAGTATATGATTGAGATTAGCTAACTCAATTTTCACTAAGTTTGGAATAATGTACTGGCTTACTTATTCTTACTTACGTATATGTGAAATGTAGATATGTGTCAGTCCTTGATACCATTAATTATACTCAATTTTGGAATTGGATTGGTGTTTGCATTAGCTTTTTTCTCTTGCGCTAAAATTTTGCATATAAAATTTGGTAAATTCTTAAACAATTGTTTTACTAAGATAATTTTGAAAAGATTGACTAACTCTTTGAGCTGTATCTTTTACTCTTATTGATCTTATCTATAACTTAGAAGACTTTAATATTTTCTATACACGATTGACATTTTTTTTAGAATCTTTATGAGTTATTGAGTGTAATCTTTGCTTGTTACTAATAAAATACATAATGAAGTATATTTGTTGTCTTTATGGTGGTTGAAAGTATTGTCAAACATGATTGTTTTGCATGGCTGCTTTGCTCTTTTGCTTTATTTCATTAGTTATAATAAAAGGTATCTATGTCAGAACATCACATTAGGGATAATTAGTTATTCAACTATAAAGTAGTGATTGTTGAAAGTAGGTTTTGTATCATTTCATTTTACTTTTAAGGTCTGGCTTCTTTAGATAGATACACTTTTGGATGAGATGTTAAAATGGTCTAAAATGTAAAATATTTGTTTGTGTTATTTGTAAGCTTGTTATGGCATTCATTGTAAAGGTTCTTTTTAATAAGACCATCTGTTTCTTCTATTATAGAGTTATCATGATAGTTTTTTTAGGTGTTCACTTCAATAATACAATAAGGATATTTTACTATCCATCAGGTGAATTAGTAATCCTTGAAGTGAGCAAAGCCATTTACATCTTTAATATCTGTTAGGATTTTCTTAAAGTTGTTACCGTTTTCATCTTAGGAAGTTGTTTATGATGGCACTAGTCAGAGCCTCCCCTTTTAGGAGACATATTTTGTCTCAATCGAAAAGTTTTCCCTTTTGTAGACCACCTTGGTCTTTGTAGCAAGTTTACCTCTAGGAGACTACCTCAAGTCTCATAAATAACTTTCCCCTTTAAGATAAAGACTAACTTAGTCTTTTTATTGCCTTACCCTATTTATCATTGCTAGGGCAATGATAGGGATACTTGGAGCCCACCTCTGTATCTAGGAGACTTGCACAGTCTCACTAGCACCCTTGTTTATCTCCTCTGTATTTAGTAGTCATACTTTGACTTATTTGCACTATTTCATAGAGTGTTAGTCATACTTTAACTATTTGCACCCCTCTTATAGAGTTGTTAGATATATTTGGATTTATTAGTACCCATATTATGGTGTTGTTTGTTTAGAAGTCTATCTTATAGACTTGGAGTTTGTCATTTAGCTAGAGCGTCTATCCTTTAGTTAGGAGTTTATACTATAGCATAGTTTTCTTTCATAGAGACTAGCTTAGTCTTGTTAGAGTTTACCAGCTTGGGATTTTATCATTTTCATTTTATTTTGGGACACTAGTTTACTTGTTTTGGGATCATTTCCATTTTATATTTTTTGACACTAGTTTATTTCTTTAGGGTTTCCCCTATAGCCCTAAGGATTTTTGCCCTAGTATGTTGTTTTGCATGTTCCCTTTGGTTAAAAGGGTGAAATATTTTAAAAATTCAAAAAACTTTTGAAAATCTTGAAAACTTGAAACGTCTGAAATGTCAAAAGATTTTTACGAGCGTACTAGAAAAAATTGTTTCCGAACTACATTGCCTTGATCCTCTTCCACAGGGTACATAGGCAGCTTGGGATCTTTATCCCAAGTCCAGTCAAACTTTGAAAATAAAACTTTTGAAGACTTTTCTAACCTTTTCAATAAACTGTTTTCGAAAAGATCTTCCTCTAGAGTTAGGAGTTTGTCCTAGATATTTAGAGTATTTTAGAGTTTAGGAGTTCATCCTAGAGTCAGGAGAGTCCTAGAGTGAGGAGCCCCTGTGCGGTCAGTTTGACTATATAGCTTGGCTCATAGTCAACTGATGGCTAGAATAAGATTCACTTAGATAGCCCATTATTTTCCTAGGATACAACCTAGTTGCACATAGGATGTAGGAACCACCTGCATTAGTTTAAGGATAAAACTTGCATTTAGTTAGGGCATACAAGAAGTCCTAAAATGCACAATCAACTTCAACTTAATTAATTGTATTTAAGAAGCTTTAAAAACCAGTCTGGTCCTTTAGTTCGAGTCTAGTTTAGTGGTCTAGGCACAAATATGCATTGTAGCTTAGAATAGGCCACAGAATTACACTGACCTTGATTCAAAAAAGGGGCTTGGATATGTAGGCAGCTTGGATGGCTGGTCATCCAAGTCCAGGTGGTACTGTTGTACATTTTTTTATTATTGTTTTTAGAGTTTTAGGAGTCTTTGATTTGGTATTTGACTCTATTTATTGCATAGGTACATGTTAGTGTGTTTTCTTCTATTGTTTTGAGAGTTTATTCATTTAGATATACTTATTGTGCATTTTTACTTGTTCTTTCACTTGTTTAGCTGTAGTATTTACATGCTTATCTTACATGTTCATTATCTTGATCACATGCTTAGATGTATTACTTTACTATTTATATGCCTATTCATATGCTTAGCTTTAGTTCTTTATTGTTTACTCGCTTCTTCACATGCTTAGTCATAGCTTTTTATTGCTTTCCTGCTTATTTTAGTTTATCATATGTGCTCATTATCATTGCTATTATCTGTTTAGCTGTAGCTATGCATGCGTTTGTTTACTGCTTTACTAGATGTGATGAGTTAGGATTAGATGTGATGTATGGAGATAGATAGCAGGGTTATTTGGTATTGTATAAACTTTAGTTTTCTCAACCCCCTTTAGAGACGACAGACTCTAGTGTTATTTCCAATGTCAGATAATACCGATATCACATCTCATTAGGACTTAGATGTTTTATTTTCTTTTACCCATCCCCGGGTCATGTATGTTTAGGTAGACATTTTCTCGGGGATATATGTTCCCATTTCACATGATTTTTGCCCAAAATTCTTCAAAATAATAAAAATTGCATAAGAGACCGAGTGCGCTCGAGCGAGTGGGGTGCCTAACACCTTCCCTGCTCGTAATCAGGCACGGACCCGATTGTTTCTAGTTATCCATTGCAAACAGAGTATATTTTTTGGTTCCATGGCGTATCCATGGATGACGACTCTTATTCATTTTGTAGGTACGTCTTGGTTTTGAGCCCTGGATCTGGATCAAGAGGTATCTCATATATCGTCACTCATGCTATGTTGTGAGGGCACCTTTTCGAGAGTTCCTTGGTAGAGCTCTCCTCATTTGGAGATCCAAAGGACTGATGGGGACTCGTTCCTCGCCGCTTCTCAGGATCGGGGTCCAGAGACATCGATGCGGGAAAATGGATGGACGTTATGAAATACGAAATGGACCCTATGTATTCCAATAAGTTCTGGACTCTGGTTGATCGACCTGAGGGTATTAAACTCATTGGATGCAGATGGGATCTTCAAGAGGAAGAAGGGCCCTGATGGAAAGGTGGAGATCTATAAGGCTAGGCTAGTGGCGAAGGGTTATAGTCAAAAGGCTGGTATTGACTATGAAGAACCCTTCTCACCAGTAGCCATGCTAAAGTCCATTAGGATTTTACTAGCCATCTCTACACACTATGATTATGAAATCTGGCAGATGGACGTCGAGACCGACTTCTTGAATGGAAACATTCAGGAAGTATTTATATGGTCAGCTGGAGAGGGTAGTCAAAACGTATGTAAGTTGTGAAGATCCATTTATAGATTGAAGCAGGCTTCCCGTAGCTGGAACCTTCATTTTGATCAAGCAATCGAAGAGTTTGGCTTCTATCGAAGCGTGGATGAGGCTTGATTTACAAGAAGGTCAGTGGGAGCGCAGTAACATTCTTGGTTCTTTATGCGGATGACGTCCTACTCATTGGGAATGATGTAGGAATGTTGTCAAGTAAAAAGTTATAGCTTTCGAGCACATTTGCTATGAAAGATCTAGGAGAAGCTTCATATATTCTAGGACTTAAATTGTTTAGGGACCGTAAGAATTGAAAACTTGGGCTATCATAAGAAATTTACATAGATAAGATATTGGCGAGGTACAACATGTCAGATTTCAAGAAGGGATTAGTTCCTTTAAGGCATGTAATCAGGCTATCAAGAAGATGTCTCCCAAGACACCTGAGGATAAGCGAGTTATGAACAACATTACCTACGCTTCGACAGTGGGAAGTCTTATGTATGTTATGTTATGTACAAGACCAGATATCTATTACTCGGTAAGTGTGGTTAGCAAATATCAGTTGGACCCAAGTCTAGAGCATTGGACAACAGTTAAACATATTTTCAAGTATCTTAGGAGAACTAAACATTATTGTTTAGTTTACGTTGCAAACGAGTTAGTCATTTCTGGTTTTACCGACGCAGACTTCAGTCTGACGTTGATGACCTGAAATCATCATTGGGTTTTGTGTTCACCTTAGAAAATGGGGTAGTGTCATGGAGAAGTGGCAAGCAAGACACCACAGCAGATTCCATGACTGAGACTGAGTACATCACTGCGAGTGAAGCAACAAAGGTGACAGTATGGTTGTGAAAGTTTTTGGATGACCTTGGAGTCGTACCCTCCTCTGTCGAGAGACCCATTACGTTGTATTGTGATAACAGCAGAGCGATTGCTCAAGCAAAGGAACCGAGGTCTCATCAGAAGTCCAAGCACGTACTTCGAAAGTATCATGTGATACGGGAGATCATTGATAGAGGGGATGTGGCAATTGCAAAGGTTTCTTCAGCGAATAACGTGGCAAACCCTTATACAAAGCCCCTTAGTCAAAAGGTGTTAGACAGGCATGTTGAGGGGATGGGTCTAAGATATATGCATAACTAGCTTTGAGGGCAAGTGGGAGACTGTTAGAGTAGGTGCCCTAAAACCCACTATATTTTGCATGTTAATCAATAAAAGTTTCTTTTTCATGACATTTATAGGTATTAAAAGTTAAATATGTGTGATACGTTACTTGTTATTGACACGTATTTGTTCTTAGGAAGCGAAGTAGGAAACCCATGCTCATGGATTCACAGATCCTAGGGAGCAGGAGATATGGGGTTCCGGTTCTTTGCAAACCTTAGTAGTTCCTAGTGGGGGTTGAGGTTGGACACCTCTTCCTGTACACAACTAGCATCTATCTTGTCTACACCCACGAGATGTAGAGTGACTTATCTCAGTTACTTGGGTAGTGGACCATAAGCAAGATAGAATGGGTACGACAATGAGATTGCGTACAGAACAGGCTCACATTAGAATAGCTTGTGGACATGAGACAATTGAGCTATTCTACCAGACAAAACCGTTTACATATCCTTTGACCTGAGAGGTCATATTGGTCTGTTGGCGAGTCTCTCATTTTTTGTCTATCTAACTGTGGTTCTTATTGGAGTCACTAGAGTGTTGGACAAACTTTCGAGGTCAATAGTGATACCCGACATGGGATTCTTTGCCTATTTAATAGGATAACATCTATGGTTTTTGTCAGAGCAGTGGGCTTAGAAAAATACCTGGCCAGGTGGATTTGATAAAATATTTATCAAAAGGTTTTCACAAAATAAAATTTCCTTTGAAATGGTTTTAGCAATTGCATTTGCGGGTCAACACTTCTTGACTGAAAGGTATACCATGAGTGAGCCCAGGGGGTAGTTAATGTCCACCCTCCATAGGACTCAACTCGGTAGATGTGGACTTGGAGGAAGGGCTTGCACATTTGATGTGATTAGGGGTATGATGATTTGATGGTTATCTTCAAGGTTATGTCTCGATGGAGGCCACTGACTCAATGCGATTGTAGCATTAGCAACGGAGCAATAATAGCAGTGGGGCTCACTTGTGAGTTCTGTAGGATCTACCGTTAAATCCTTGCTACGATCCCACTCAGTACTCGATTGACCTATTATAATCTATTGGATAGATGTCTTGCTTTTATTCAGTTGTACACACGAACTAGTTTCGTGGCATTGAATGCATTGAAAGGATATACACAATGTATATAGTGTATATGCACTGTGGGATACATTGGGAATATCAAAATGATTAAGTAATAACCATAAGGGTATTTTGGGAATAACATAAATTATGTTGGAGCTTTAATTCTATTGGATAAGGTTGGATTGCATTAATTTAATTAGGAATTAAATAAAAAATGTAAGGGAATTTAAATTGGATAGGTGGGACCACATGGGACGAATTTGGGTGGGACCCATGCCCACACGTCCCATGTGATGTGCCCCTATCAATTTTAACTTTAAATATTTATTTGAAATATTATTGCTTGATTTATTTTTACAAATTAAAGCAACACATGTGAGGAAAATGGAAATAGAGAGAGAAGGAAACATTGACTAAACAAAATTGGAAAGAAGGAAAGCACATGAGGAAACCCAAGGTTGCTTGGGCAGCAAGGCACGCCCCCTTTGGGCTCCCCATGTCGGTTTCCATAGTGGGTGGGTTGTTTCCCAATTGGAGCTTTTGATTTTGACTAGTTTCCTTAATTTTTTGGGGATTTCTCTATAAACTTTGGATTGTGCTAAAGGCAATTGAAAACTCTATAAATATAAAAGTACTGGAGTTTTGTAGAGCTCTCTCATAATTCCATGTGCTGAAAATTGGTAGAGACACCCCAAATTCATTCTCTTGTTCTTCACTCTCAATTCTATCAAATAGTTTTATCTTTTAGAGCTTAAAGACAATCATCCAATAAAGCTCCATTGTTCTAAAAAAATTTTCCCATATTATAGTATGATTTATATCAAATTACAAAGTGAACAAATAGTTGTACACAAGTTCCTTTGTGCAACAAAAAAGAATCCATCAATTCAACTTGCGGTTTCGGGTCGATTAGATCGTCGACGAATTTTCGAGTAGATCAAGCAGACGTTTTCTTCTCTACAGTAACTAAGGTATTTGATTTGTATTTATGTTTATTAAATCACCATAAAATAAATTAGTTCCTAGAAATCCTGGTTAGAGCAAAATTTTTTGTTTACACGGTTCTTCCGCTACGTGTAGCGATTTTGCTCAGAGTTTTCTCAACATTTCTAATAATTAGATCATTGGAATTGGAGAACGGATTGACTTCTGGAAGAAGCCATTGCACCCAAATGGTCCTATATCCCAACAAACCTCAATTGGATTCATGACCGATATGATTTTTCATAATGCTTCAGCAAACCAGCTCCTAAGGAATGGAAATTGGAGTGAAGATTTTGATAACCCGGTAATGGGCGAGGTTAAAGACATTCTCAAATCATCATTAATCATCCCCGACGCAGAAACCTGCCTATATGAAAACCGAGCTCTGATGGAAATTTCTCAATGAATCCGCATGGGACAGAGTCAGAACCAAAGAATCCCTTGGTATACCTCTATCTGGTATATGGGACACATCCCTAAGCATGCCTTTACGGCTTGGCAAGCAATAAACTATAAGTTTGCTACCAAATATAGGCTTTCTGCCTTAGGGATTATCAATGAAACGCTATGCCCTTATCAAACCAGGATAGAGAGACAGTCGACCACCTCTTCTTTCCATGCTCTTCTTCTTCTTGAATATGGAGATCGGTTTTTTAGAGGTTTACTCGCCAAAGGAAACCGAAGAAAAGCCTCACTGAAGAAGAAGAATGGCTGAGGGATTACTTTAAAGGGAAAGGGTCAATCTGCAATTGCTATAAGAATAGCATATGGGGCATCCATTTACTACATATGGGCAGAGAGAAATGGGAGGATCCATGGCCAAAACCATAATCATAAGCAAATGGTCCTGAAAAACATACTCTATGCTGTTCAACAAGAGTTCTCTACCTAAAGTTAATAGATGAGGATACTCACATAAATACTCAGATTGCTCTGAATCTGAACTTGCCGATGTTTCACAAACCCAGGATTCAACAATCGTGCAGCTGGATCAGTCCGCCTGATGGGTTCACCAAATTAAGCACAAACGCCTCTCACCAGCATTGGAGTAGCGATGGAGGTGTATTACGCACTCCGAATAGAGAGGTTATTAGCTTGTTCTCGATTAGCACCAAAGTTGCCAACATCCATGAACTCAAAATGGATGCCATTCTTCAAGGAATCAATTTGGCTCAAAGCAGAAAGATAAACTGTCTGTGGATAGAATCAGACTCGACAGTCACCGTCAAAGCTATCTTAGGAGAGTTCAAATGCCCTTGGAGGAAAATCCCAACTTGTCAAACCATCAAGGATACTCTCCAGCTTTTCGGGAATTGGAAGATTAGTCATATATGGCGGGAAGCTAATGTGGCCATTGATTACTTGTCCTAGTTGGATTGCCCAATTAAAGGGGATGACATTCCTCTCTCCTTTATCCCCTCCCCCTTGATGTAATTGTTAAAAATGAATGTAGTGGTTCTTGCTAACCCCGGTTATAATGTTCATTTTTAATTGAATGTAAGTAGGGGTCTTCCAAACCCCAGTTTACCAATAAAAAAATGATTTGATATAGGCCCATTGCATGTCCAAAGTCCGTTACATGCCCCTCACAATGTAAACACACTCAAAGCCATCCATTTCATGGGGCCTACCAAGGATGGGCAGTTTATAAAACTCACACAGAGCTAACAGTTGTAATTGTTCCAATCAAAGACCATCTCTCTCTCTCTCTCTCTCTCTCTCTCTCTCTCTCGTAAACGTAGTCAATGAAAAAACTACTTCAAATAGCATTTAAATACCAAAACCGACTATTAAGGGATTCTTCATTAATCGTAACCAATTTTATTTCTTAATAAATAATGCCAGCATGGCAGATTTATAATGAAAAGGATCCCGAATGCAATTTCGGCCAAAATTACTGAATTTTCGGGCTGAAATTTGGCATTAAATAAAATATTATTTTTCTAATAGTGTACTGGATTTTGGCTGAAAATTTAAAATTTTGGTCGGAATTTTGGTTTGGACATATCCAACGTAGGCCTTTGGATGCTCCAGTGAGAGGAAGTGACTCGTGCCAAGTTGATGGATAAAAAGAGATTGGGGTAGACCGAAAGCAACTTGGGTAGAAACAGTGAGGAAAGACTTCAGGCTGGAACATAACAGAGAACATGACCTTGGATATGATAGAATGGAAGAAAGTTATCCATCTAGACGAACCCAACTAGTGATAGGATTAGACTTAGTCAATTTGAGCGGGGTAGATCCTTTCACCTTCTTCATGAAAATTTTCTAAAGGATTCATTAGCCGACCCCAACTAGTTTGTGACAAAGGCTTAGTTGAATTAAGTTGAGTTGAGTTAAGGACAGGAACGCATGCTGAAACCTAAATTTAAAACCATGGTACCAACATTAGTTTCCTTTCCTTGTCTTCTGTTATCTATACTCTATAGTCTACATTCCCACTTTCCATAGTGGTGTCATTTCCATAAAGTATCTGCATGATGGGCCCCACTAAATGAATGTCTAATTCGTACTAGCATCACTCGGTTGTGACCAATTAAATTGAATCTTAGTAGGGTCTATAGATATGTTCATCTCATACAACAAGTGCCATGAATTAACAACCTAAAAGAGAAAGTGAGAAATTGAAGGAAAATTCTAACCTGCAATGGGGTGCGCAACTTAAGAGGTTGTGCTACTTACGGAACATCTTGAGAAGAGGAATAAGGAAAGTGATATATTCACACTGATAGCTACCAGGTAGATAATGGGCAAGAGATACAGATGGATAGCACTCAAGAGGACTCAGAATCACTTGTTGAGCAAGGACGTAGAAACAGGGTACAAAGAATGAGGAATAAGCCATCATGGCTGAATGATTATGTAAGCCATTAGTACTAAGGGATGAGTAAGTCAGTAAAGTTTAGTTGTGTCTTTTTCTTCTTGTCACTGTCTTTCAGGAAATAAAGAAAGGAAATGTAGTTAGTTTGGTAGTTATGTCAGTTGGGCAAGTGAAGGATAACAACTCTATATAATGATGTAAACCCATGGCATTGATGAGAAATATATCAAGAATACTTTTCTTCTTCTTCTCTCTTTTTCTTCTTTCTGCAACACTTCATGATCCTTCAGGTCATTGTTATGAACTGACTCTGTTTTTCAGAGAACCAGTTCATATCATTGGTGCTTTCAGTGATTCTTTCATTACTTCTTTCTTCTCATCAAAGACCCTGGTTCCACTCAATTAATGGCGGATAATACACGGGCTCAGTCAAAGATTGATGAACAGTTCAAACTTCATCAGCAACAACTGAATGAATTGAGAAATTTACAGTCACAACAACATGAGGAGTTAGTGACGATGATCAAACAGTTGCAGAACACATCTCACACCTCTTCTTCTCCGGCCACGAATTGGTAGTGAGGATCGATTTCCCAGTAATTTTGTGAATGGCATTGTTCCAATTCATACCAATTCAAGTAAATTCGTTCGTATGGATGTACCCAAGTTTGATGGTATCGATCCAACGGGGTGGGTTTTCAAGATCGAGTAATTCTTCAATTATTACAGTACGCCAACAGATCAGCGATTTGCTATAGCTTCATTTCACCTCGAAGGTCCAGCACTGGCCTGGTTTCAATGGGCCAAATCAAACAATTTATTGCATTCTTGGAAAGGGTTTCTTGATGCAATACAGTTGCGATTCGATCCTTCTCTCTATGATGATTGCAAAGCGGAACTTGCAAAGATTCATCAAACATCATCTGTGGAAGAATACCAATCAAGATTTGAGGAGCTATCAAACAAGGTAACTGGTCTTCCCAAATCTTTCTTGATCAGTTTCTTTATATCAGGCCTTAAACAAGACCTAAAACGAGAACTCATGGTATTACAACCCACCTCTCTTTTACAAGCAATGTCTTTAGCTCGCATTTATGAACAAAAATATGAAGACATGAGGAAATCATGGAGATCGATGTGGCCTAAACCAGTAGGAGGTCCTGGTTTACTTCCAAACCCGTCTACTAATCCAACTAAAACTCTGTCAGCACCATCCCGAAATAATTACCAATCCGTACAAGGCAATTAACAAAGGAAGAAATGAAAATAAAACGGGATAAAGGGCTTTGTTATTTTTGTGATGACAAATATACGCCCGGTCATGATTGTTGAAAGAGATTGTATCATTTATCAGCAATGGAGGATGAGGAATCAGCGATTATCTCTGATGACCAACCGGAAGACTTACATCATGAAACAGGGGATTTAATTCCTTCGGAAGCATCAGTCGAAATAAGCTTCAATGTTATGGTTGGGCAATTAAACCCGAATACAATTAGATTGATAGGAGTAAGTGCTAAAACTTCAATTAATGTGTTGATTGATAGTGGGTCGACTCATAATTTTGTTACAGAGAAAGTAGCTACATCTGGACTGCCAGTCCTATTACGCCCTTCAAAGTTCTTATTGGCAATGGCGAGTACTTGTTTTGTACTAAAAGATGTGCGAAGGTAAAATTGTCGTTGCAAAAACATACATTTTTCTTGGATCTATTCATCTTACCAATCAAAGGAGCTGATGTCGTTTTAGGCATCCAATGGTTAACTGAATTAGGACCCATATTAACTAATTACAAAACTTCCACAGTGAAGTTCATGTGGGAGGGAAAACCAGTGAAACTCGTAGGGGAAGCCCATTTGAATCCAACCCTACTCAAGCTTGCGCAATTGAAATGTTTGCAAAAATCAGATTCCATTGCTTCATATTTTCAATTGTTGTGTAGTGAACAACCACCTATTAATGTTCTTCAAGAAGATTCACAATATGTTGTTATTCGGGAAGGCCTACCATTTGCTGTATGTTAGCCCAAGGGTTCAACAAGTACTCCCATTGACATGTTTTGATGATTAACAAACTCAATTTGTTATAAAAAGGCTTTATATACTAATGATTTCCATTGGCTAAGTGATTGTGTTCATAGTATTAGTACCTTCAAGATAGCACAACAAATGGCAGAATCATTCAAGCTCAAAGTGAGATAAAAAATATGGAGAAAGTATCATCATCACAATGGCAAATCAAAGCAAGATGAGATCAACACAAAGGAAAGACAAGGTGGTTAAAGGTTGAATTCAAGCCCAACAAGGATGTAAATCAACTCAAAAGCTCAAACTAGGCTCAAGCATCAAAGGCACAAAAGGGAGTTAAATCCTCTACAAAGTGCCAACAAGAGTGAAGGCCAAGTTATTTTAGAATGTATATGGTCTATCATGTATAGTCTAGGTCAAAGGCACAAAAGGGAGTTAAATCAAAACTAAAATCGAACTTAAATGGTTAGTGAATGATCATGGTGGAGTCCTCGTATATTTGGACCCACATGACATTCCATTTAACTTGGTTAAATTGAGTTCCAAAATCCCAAAACAGATCAGCACCAAAAACAGGAAAAATCTGTTGTTGATAGGCTTCTCGGAGCTCCAAGAAAAGCTCCATGTTCAAAATTTTTATACGCAACGGTCCACTCGAAGCTCCGAGCGCAGACTCCGAGATGACAGTTGGAGAGTCCAAAAGGTCATATTTTGACTCCCTCTATATATATGAACCTTGGGGCCTTTGGAAAACAACTTAATGAGTTAACCTAACATTCTAAGAGCATTCAAAGGCATTAATACTCATTTCCAACAAGATTTTCACTCTCCCTATCTCTCTTGTGCTTTAACCTTAGATTATTCTTGAGAGACCCTAGACTTTTATCTAGTTCTTCCTTTTCTTGTGAGAGTGAGTGCTTCCTACTTGTAATCAACGTACTAAGAGGCAAGTGAGCTAAACCCTTTTCTCGTCATTGTATTTGGCAACAAAGGGCGCCGTAGAAGACCCTTAGAGCTTGGAGCTCGGAGCTCGGATTGTACAAGTCGAAAGGAACGCCGTATTTAAGTTCCATGGAGAAGATAGTGGAAACCTCAAGGAGCCAAACTTGAGAAGAGTAGAGTAGCTCTTGGGTTAAGACCGAACCACTATAAAAATCCTTGTGTCAAGTCCCTTTGTCTCTTCACCCCTTCTCTTGTGGTAAGCTCTTTACTCTTGCCTTGAAACTTAATTTTGATTTTCTGAATCACTCTAAAACTAGTGCATACAAAGTTTTTTAAATTCCTAAAATTTGAAAAGAAACCCAATTCACCCCCCTCTTGGGTTGCTAAGTGGAATTTCACTGCGTCTAAAATTTTACACCAATTTAACCATTTTTTCAAACCATTACTGGACTTCCACCTTCTCGAGTTATAGACCATCAAATTCATATACTACCAGGTGCCCAACCAGTAAATGTGAAACCGCACAGATATCCCCATTTCCAGAAAACAGAGATTGAAAGGTTGGTTCAAGAGATTTTACAAGAAGGTATAATTGTTCCTAGTCGCAGTCCATACTCCTCCCCTGTTTTGTTCGTAAAGAAAAAAGATAAAACTTGGCGTTTCGGTGTGGATTACAGAGCTTCGAATTCTATAACGATCAAAGACAGATTCTCCATCCCAAGCATTGACGAACTTATGGATGAATTACATGGTTCAACTATCTTCTCTAAGTTGGATTTAAGATCGGGGTATCATCAAATCCGCATGAAAACAGAGGATTGTGAAAAAACAGCGTTCAGAACTCATGAAGGACATTACGAGTTCTTAGTAATGCCTTTTGGTATTACTAATTCTCCGTCTACCTTTCAAAGCACAATGAATTCAATCTTCAAGCCCTTTCCCAGAAAGTTTGTCATTGCTTTCTTCGATTACATTTTGATTTACAGTACATCTTTGAACGACCATGTGTTACACCTTACTGCTGTTCTACAATGCTTATCGGCCAATCAACTGTTTGAGAAGATGAGTAAATGTCATTTTTGTCAACAATCAATTGAATATTAGGGACATTTAGTTTCAGCTAAGGGCGTTCAACAAGACCCTGCTAAAATTCAGGCAATGCAGGGTTGGCCAAGACCCACAAATTTGAAGCAATTGCGAGGATTCCTTGGCCTTACAGGTTATTATAAACGGTTTGTAAAACATTACACTTCCATTGTATTTCCTCTTACAAGCTTGTTAAAGAAGGATGCATTTCTATGGTCCAATGAAGCTAATCTGGCATTTACCAATTTAAAGTCTATAATGACACAATTGCCAGTTTTAGCTTTACCAAATTTTACACAACCATTTGTTGTAGAAACAGATGCATTGAGCATTGCTATTGGTGCTGTTTTGATGCAAAGTAAACACCCAATTGCATACTTCAGTAAGAAGATGTCTCCTACAATGGCCATAGCCTCAGCTTATGTGAAAGAGTTGTATGCTATTATGGAAGCGGTTAAAATATGGAGACAGTATTTACTTGGCAGGGAGTTTATCATTTATACTGACCATAAAAGCTTGAAGATCTTGATGACTCAAGTTATACAAACTCTAGCACAACAGCAATATCTATGCAAGTTGCTGGGTTATAACTATTCCATCGTTTATAAATCTGGAAAAGACAATCAAGCCGCCGATGCGTTGTCCAGGATTGAAGAATCAAATTGTAATGACAATGCAGTTTCTCCCACTTGTTTGCCACTAGCAGTGACTACTCCAGTTTTCAACCTTTCAGCTGAGCTTCAACATGAAAATGCTACCAATCCAGAGCTTCTTGATATACATGAACAAATTCAAAAGGGTCTGGCTGTTTCTGAGTTCATTGCAAGGAATGGTCTCCTTTTCTACAATCGGAGACTCTTCATCAGTTCTAATTCTACCCTGAGATACACTATTCTTTATGAATTGCATAGTACGCCCCAGGCGGGTCACCCAGGAGTCTTACCCACTTTAAAGAAAGTTACTGCTAATTTCTTTTGGTTCAAAATGAGAGACGATGTTAAAAAATTTGCCAAAGATTGCCGAATTTGTCAACAAACCAAATACTCAACATCTCCACCATTAGACTTGTTGCAACCATTTCCTACACCTGATAGGATTTGGGAGGATCTTGCCATGGATTTCATTACAAGATTGCCACTTTCGAATGGGTTTTCAATGATACTTGTTATTGACAGATTGTCAAAGTATGCGCATTTGGGGGCTCTTCCATCTAACTACAATGCCGTTAAAGTTGCTAAGTTGTTTAGAGAAATGGTGGTTAAATTACATGGTCCCTAAATCCATCGTTTCTTATAGAGACCCAATTTTCCTTAGTAAGTTTTGGTCTGAACTTTTCATGATGAGCGGAACGACATTGAATCTTTCCTCCGCTTATCATTCTCAGACAGATGGACAGTCAGAGCTTCTAAATCGTTGTGTTGAGCAGTACTTACGAGCTTATCCAAGATAATCCTAAACTTTGGCACTCCTTTTTTATGTGGGCAGAATTTTCGTATAATACTTTGTTTCACAGCACAATTCAGATGACGCCGTTTGAGGCTGTATATGGGAGACTGCCTCCGTCATTGCCTTCCTACATTCCGGGTACTTCATCCATTGAAGCTGTAGATACAGAGCTACATAATAGAGATGTTGTTTTGATCAGACTTAAAACAAATTTAAATCAAGCTAAATCACGGATGAAATGTATGGCTGATCAAAAACGTTTGGATAAGCACTTTGATGTTGGCACTTGGGTTCTTCTCAAGCTTCAACCCTACAGGCAACAATCCCTTGCAAATCGAGTTTCACAGAAACTCAGCAAACGATTTTATGGTCCTTATCAAATTCTGGAAAAAGTGGGCAAGGTTGCGTATAAGCTTCAGCTTTCGGAAGGTAGTAGAATTCATCCTGTCTTTCACATTTCCCAGCTAAAGCCTTACTATGGACGTAGACCACAATCAGTTTGTACATTACCACTACAGGATTTTAACAATCAACCCTTAATTTCACCATTAGCTATTTTGGGAAGACGAATTGTGTATCAACAGAGCAAACAATACAACAGGTACTGGTACAATGGAGTGGTTTGCTTCCAGAGGATACATCTTGGGAAAATCTCACAACTCTGCAATCTGATTTTCCGACTTTCACCCTTGAGGACAAGGTCATTTTTAATGGGGTGGGCAATGATAGCTACCAGGTAGATAATGTGCAAGAGATACAGATGGATAGCATTGAAGTGGACTCAGAATCACTTGTTGAGCAAGGAAGTAGAAACAGGGTACAAAGAATGAGGAATAAGCCATCATGGCTGAATGATTATGTAAGCCATTAGTACTAAGGGATGAGTAAGTCAGTAAAGTTTAGTTGTGTCTTTTTCTTCTTGTCGCTGTCTTTCAAGAAATAAAGAAAGGAAAGGTAGTTAGCTAGGTTGTTATGTCAGTTGGGCAAGTGGAGGATAACAGCTCTATATAATGATGTAAACTCATGACATTGATGAGAAATATATCAAGAGTACTTTTCTTCTTCTTCTCTCTTTTTCTTCTTCCTGCTACACTTCTTGATCTTTCAGGTCACTGTTATGAACTGACTCTGTTTTTCAGAGAACCAGTTCATATCTCACACCCTTTTCTGGCCTGGGACATCCCTCTCCACAGTGTATTTATGACTACCCTTTTACAGTAGAGGGGGCTGTGCCAAACAAAAAAGGGAGTGGTGGATATATCATTTCCGGAGGGATAGTACAAACCACAGCTTTCCATATTTATTCAGGCTATTGATTTTGTCACTACCATATTTTAATAATTTCACAAAGTCAGCTTGTCTTTTCCTTTTTAATTGGGCTTATGAGAGTTTTTTGGGAATTCTAATAACATTTGACAACTGTTCAAAAAAGAAAAAACAAGCTGGTTTGTGCAATTATTAAAATATGTTAGTGCCAACATCAGTACCATGTCCTTAATTACTTTGTTTCCTTGTTACTCTCGTTACTTTCTTTAGCAAGATATATTATTTAGGAATTTTGTTTTGGAAAGACTCTTAAGTGAATAGTACTTTCTATATTCTAAGATTATATTTAGTGGTTTTTGGAAACTTTATATTTGTTTCCTTGTTACTCTCGTTACTTTTTTTAGCAAGACAGATTATTTAGGAATTCTGTTTTGGTAGGACTCTTAAGTGAATAGTCCTTTCTATGTTCTAAGATTACATTTAGTGGTTTTGGGAAACTTCATAGTTTGTATAAAAGGAAGAAAACGTGATAAGAGTGGGGAACTTTTTCTGAAAGGAAATATACTATTCCGTTTTGCACGAACAGAAGCGTGGCTTCTTGTGTTTTTTGCCAAAACTGTAGACCTCTGTTTAGATCATAGTTGCCGGAAACTCCTTGGGCGGGTGGGAAACTCGTTTCCCCTAAAACACGTTTCTCGTGGGTGGGAAACTTGTTTCCCCTAAAACGTGGGAAACGCGTTTCGGAAACGTTTCCGATATATGATAAAAAATTGGAGAAATGTTTCCAAAATGCATAGGAACATATGAGAAACTTATGTAAATCATGTGTCGAACGCACGATAAACGTGTGCAACACTCGTAGAAAACGCATGTGAAGCGAGTAGGAAACATATGTGGAACTTATGAAAATCTTTTTGGAAAAAAACACATCAAAATTTGTGGAATAGATATTAAAAAAGAAAACAATAGCATATATTGTAAGAAAAATAAAAATAAGAAAAAATCAAATAGAAATTTGAAATTAATAATATTTAAATGTACAAAACTACATATTTCGTGTTTTCATTGTGTTTCATGTGTGTTTTTTCTATCATTTATGAAATGCTTCTAATGTATTTCAAGACGTTTCTCATACGATTTTCTGTTGTTTTCTCATTTCTCGTTTCCCCTAATATTGTTTTCAAGTGTTTCACGTTTCCGTTTCACTTTTCGTTTCCCGAATTCATTTCCCACGCTGGTAACTATGGTTTGGATTGTCAATATCTCTTCTTGCTTCTCATTACCATTGAATGAAGTAGAGAATTGGGTTGCAAAGGTGCACAAAAACCAAGTGGATTCCGACTTGTTCAACATGAGGTCGTGCTTCAACCTGAAGTTTGGCTACAAGTTGGGTAAGAAGGTTGTTAAAAAGACCACTTTTGTTGTAGAACTCAAAGGCAAAGGCGATTTTGATGAGGTTGCTGAGTGCCCTGCACCCGAGAGGGTGTTGGAGATGCCCACTACATCAACACATGGTCAGGAGACATGTGAAGAAACCTTATGGCATTACTTACACGACGAGGAAACAAGAATGGTATGCGTGCACGGCATGGGGGGAGTTGGGAAAACAACTCTCATGAAAATCATCGACAATAAGCTTGTTGGAACCCAAGTCTTTGATGAGGTGATTTGGGTAACTGTGTCCAAGGATCTGAGTATAGAAAAGATCCAAATTGCCATTGGAAGCAAATTGGGCTTGCATTTTGCTGATTATGAAAATCAAGAGTTGAGAAGCAGGAAAATCTTTGCTAGATTGAAGAACAAGAGGTATGTGTTTATGTTGGACGATCTATGGGACGAAATTAGCTTGGATGATGTTAGAATTCCAAAACCAAATAAGGAAAATAAATGCAAAATCGTGCTGAGTACTCGTTTCCTTGGAGTGTCTAATGACATGGATGCTAATAAGATCATTAAAGTTGAAATCCTTGGGAGCGAGGAAGCTTGGAATTTGTTCCACGAGAAAGCAGGGGAGGTAGTGCTTTTACGGGACATCCGAGCCCTAGCAGAGGAGGTTGTGAAAGAGCGTGATGGTTTACCATCGGCAATCATCACGGTGGGGAGAGCAACGCGAGAGAAGAAGAGGAAAGAGGTGTGGCTGGATGCACGAAGGGCATTGAAGGAATCGACGGTCTCAGAAATTGAAGGTATGGAGCCTAAAGTTTTTCGATCTTTGAAACTCAGTTATGACCACTTAGAAGAAGATAACATCAAACTCTGCTTCTTGTATTGTGCGCTATTTCCTGAAGATAATCCCATATATGTAACTCAGCTGGTAGAATATTGGACAATGGAAGGATTTGCTAAAAATATTGATAACTTGGAGGATGCATCAAATAAAGGGCACTGCATCATTGAAAGATTAAAGGAAGCATGTCTTTTGGAGGAGATTTCTATGGATTGTGTCAAGATGCATAACTTGATCCGTGATTTGGCAATATGGATCACGTCATCATCATTAAAAGAAGGCCCAAAATTCCTTGTAAAAGCTGGGATGGGATTCAAGGAGGCACCCGAAGAAAGAGTGTGGGAAGGGGTTGAGAGGATTTCATTGATGCAAAACCAAATACATAGGCTTCCAGTTAGGCCTAATTGCCCTATTTTGGTTTCCTTATTCCTCCAAGGAAACCATGCCTTGAGTACTATCCCCTAGTGACTTCTTTGAACTTATGCCGAGACTTAGGGTTCTTGATCTTAGTAGCACCTATATTGAATTGCTTCCAATGTCCTTGTCCTCATTGGTGAACCTACAAGCACTCATTTTAAGAAACTGCGACAGATTGATAGTGGTACCACCCTTGGGAGACCTAAAAAAACTCCGGCATTTAGTTCTCAGAAGTTGTCATGCCATTAGAGAACTACCCCAAGGCATTGAAGAATTGGTGAATCATAAGAAATTGGATCTTTCATTTTTGCCTCTTGTGACGACAATTCTGCTCAGAACATTATGTAGGTGATCTAGTCTAGAGGATCTAAACTTGAGTAGGACGCTTGTGGAATGGGCAAAGGATGGAGGGCTACAAGATGTGAATGAAGACACTAGTTGTTCCGTAGGGGAGCTAGCAATGTTAACACATCTCTACTCACTTGATATAATGGTAAAGGATATTGATTGTCTTGCTCAAGACTCTTTTAATCGACAACAACTGTCGAGTTTGAGAAGATTCAATGTTGAGTTTGGCGAAACCTTTCCACATGGTTTTCTCCATCCTAGTGAGAAAAATTTGTCCATCTATATATGTGGGTATATCCCTCCTTGCTGTAAGATAATACAAGAGTTCGCAGAAAGCTTATGCATTCGGGAATGAAATGGTCTGACGCGAGGAATTTCTGAAATAGTGGGTGATTCAAAGACCTTAAGACACCTTAAGATTGAGAGTTGTGGCCAAGTAGATTGCATTATAGACAGTTGAGAGGTAGGACACAATATTGAGTGGATTTCCATCTCTAATTTACCGAATTTGAAGAAGCTAATCATGCGACATGGAAGCCTAAGTCTTCGACAAATGAAAATATTGATTATCTATTCCTGTAATCAGTTGAGTGGTGCTATCTTCTCCTCTAATCTGGTACAACATCTGGATAAGTTGGAGTCTCTTAGCATCACTGTGATAAAATTGTGAAAATTATAGAAGAGGGGGATAACATGCTGGTTCTTGACAATGCACTCCCAAGATTAAGACAACTATATCTTTCTGGATTAAAGGAATTAGGAATAATTTGTAGTCCAAGATTATCATTCACTTCCTTGCAAAAGATTCAGGTATCTAAATGTCCGAAATTGAAGAAACTCCCCTCCTGCCCTACTATTCGAAAGTTGGAAGCAGAAAGGGAATGGTTTGAAGCATTAGATTGGGAAGACGGTGAGAATAAGAAGTCCCTTTTCACCCATTCCTTTGTTGAGGGGACTTGAGACACAAAATAGAAGCATATCAACTGCGTAAGAGGACAAGCGGTCGTGAAATCAAAGCCCTGGACATTAAACATGCCAATTACACAATCTCTTATGTTTTGCATTTTCCATTTTTGTTTTCCTTTTTATCAGTATTTCTTCAATTTGTTTTGTAATGTTTTCCTTTTGATTTTGCATTGTGCTCTCGTATGGCTTCAGTAGGGTCCGACCTCATTGTAATAAAATGAGGCGCATCCAGTGCAGCATAGTAGGTCCCACCTCTAAATGGTCAGAACTCTCTATTTGATAGTTCTTGTGATGGCCAAAAAATAAAATAAAATGTACTTTTCCACGAAAACTTGCACATTGTCAACAACAAAAACCAAAAACATTGGAGGAACTTAGGATTGGATATTTTGCCTGATTTTTTTTTTGAAGATTTGACGTAGGGGGGTCAAATAAATCGTATAATGACACAGGGGTGTAGCTATAGCAAAAATGACATAAGGGGGTCAAAACGTGGGTTTCAAAGTTGCTATGGACGAAAATACCCTTCCAATGAAGACACGTTTTTGCTTTATACTTTTTAAAAATATTTGTTTTATTTTCAGATTTTCAGGTGACATGACTGCTACTTTTTCCCTCCTCTTTAGACCTGGCAAAAAGTGACCCGGACCCGCGGGTCTACCCGGCCCGCCCGTAAATTTACGGGTCCGGGTCACCTATTGGTGACCCGTTAGAAATTGACCCGCGGGTCCACCCGGCCCGTCAAAAGTGGGCCGGGTCGGGTGGACCCGCGGGTGCCCGTAGAAAAGTGCAAAAGACGATTTTTTTCTAATAATTGTCATATTGTTTTACTTTTTTTCGTAGTTTTCTCGGTAATTGTCATATTTTATATGTAATTTTTTTACTTTTGACCTTTTTGCGGTAATTTTTCATTTCAAACTTACAAATTCTGAGAATCTTTCAAAAATCCGTAATGATTACTTCTCTTTATTCTCTTTATTGCTAGCCACCTTTGCCGCAGACCGTACTTCACCCAATCTTTGCAGCAAAGGAGGGGCTACAAGCCGAAAATAGCCCAGGAGAAGGTGGCTAGCAAATCCCTAAATTAAAAAAAAACTCTTAAAAAATACGTCAAAAATCCGGGTGACCCGCGGGTCGACCCGGCCCGTACGGGCCGGGTGCGGGTCCAATGTCAATGACCCGTAGAATTTTCCGGGTCACTTTGACCCGGCCCGTTTGACCTGGACCCGTACGGGCCGGGTCAAATCCGGCCCGGCCCGCCCGTTTGCCAGGTCTACTCCTCTTCCATTTTTGTCTTTTTTTTACCACTTATCTTCTTCCCCATTAAACCCACTGTAGCACTATTCCTTGTCTACAAACGTCCGGCGAGCACGTCCTCCGTTAAACCCATTTGAAGTTTTGAAAACCCTCTTCGTCTCTTTTCATTTTGTCATTTTTTTTTAAAACCCTCTTCGTCAAACCCACTGTTTCCCTCCTCTTTTTGTCTTTCCTTTACCACTTATCTTCTTCCCCATTAAACCCATTTTAGAGCTTTGAGCACTGTTTCTTGCCGCTGCACGTCCGGCCACTGGCGAAAAAAATGTTGAACGTCAGACATTGAATGTCTTCCTCGTGCAAAAGAAGATAGTAGGGGATTAAGATTAGGTTGTTTTCCAATGTTATTTGAGGTTTATTTATAGTATGTTGCACATTTCAGCTTATGTTTTTTTTTGTTTTCTTGCTTATATCAATGGAAATATGTTGTTTTTGTTATTTACGGTTTGTTTTCTTTATTGTATGTGGGTGGAAGAAGAAGAAGAGAGTAATGAAAAGTGTGTTATTTTTGGTTTGTGTAGTGTATGACCCAAAAGTGTAGTGTATTTAGGTTCTTGATGACCCCCATCCCCCTCCCCTCCCCTCCCAAATAATGGCTTAGAGAAGCCCCAAAACCCCATATATATACCTGGTAACCCTATATAGGTACCTGAAATAGGTGATATGACTTTTAAGAATTAAAAAGCATTTCAGTTTCCCTCTCTTTCTCTTCCCTCTTCTCTCTTCCCGTCTGTGTTTTTTTTTTTCCGTCCTCTTCTCCGGCGATCTCTACGGGTCTGTTTGGCTCGTGAATCTCGGCGGGAAGGGGAAGTGAAAGGGGATTTGTGCAGAATGGCAATGAAAGGACCTTATGGGGGGTGGGGTTTTTAAGTAACGTTTGGTTGTAGGGATGCTTACTAGGATTTTGTTGGAACTAAATTCCCAAATGCCATTTGGTTACAAGAATTTAGCGGAAGATATGCGACGAAGCAGTGCGTGGAGCCTCATCCGTCGTTTGAGAAGGCCATTCCTGTTGAAATTCTAATATAGAAACTCGGTTTTGGGGGTTTGCCATTCGGTTCTCATTGGAGAGCCACGTGGGCCGACCGTATCCCGACATTGTTGTGGGTGTTTTGACCATCAGGTTTGAAAAACACAACCAAACGACGTGCCGGCATCTAAAATTCCCACGAAATTCTAATGAGATGCCTCATTTTTGACAACCAAACAGAGCCGTAGGCAATCTCTCCGGCGATCTCGACGAAGGTGAAGCACGTATGAAACCTGGAAAACAGTAAACCCTACCTGGTCTCAGTTTATTTTTCATGATTTGTCTTCGGTGTGAGTACGAAGTAGAGATGTAGTTTGTAGTCAGTTGACAAATTTGTATTCTCACCTGTCATAGTAGAGATGTAGATGTAGTTTGTAGTCTCACCTCTCATACTAAAAGCTTTTGAACTACATTTATGCTTTTGAACTTTCCATGAATAAAAGCTTTCTTAACATCCATTTATTTTGAGCAACAAATTCTTGAAACTAACAAATAAAGATTAACATTAAAGAAATTGATGCTTTAACAATAGGAGTTGAGTGTATATTTAGAGAAAAAATAAACCATTTGAGGCAAACACACCGTTCTTACAGTTGGGGTACATGTTTCCAGATGGCATTCTTATACAATCACATATCTTTCTCCGTTGCCTTCACCCCCTTGTTATCTTTCATATTATTTTCTTTACTATCTGAAAGAAATAATTTGCAAATATTTTATTTAAGAGAAATGTGGCAGTGTGATATGATAATGCGCAAAGGGTGGTTGTGCTCCATAAGATATTGCTATTATTAGTAATTCAAAACTCATGCTATCCCATTTAGCTTTGGTGTTAAATGTGAAAGTGCTTTCGAAAAGAAGACAGACATGAGTTTGAAGAGTGTAGGGATTGAATTTTTGAGGGCCCATAATCCCTTCTCTAATACCATGCATAGCTCCCCTCTATTGCCCTTGAGAAGCCCCCCTTAGGTACTAATAACCCCTTTTTGTAGCTGAAAACCCATGACTTTCAACTTCATGACTTTCTTCTGGATTTGATGGACCCTCCAAGGGTACTTCTTCTACCCCATTTGAGTGGCCATAATCCCTTCTCTAATACCATGCATAGCTCCCATCGGTTGCCCTTTAGAAGCTCCCCTTAGGTACTAATAACCCCTTTTTTGTAGCTGAAAACCCATGACTTTCAACTTGACGACCATCTTCTGGATTTGATGGACCCTCCAAGGGTACTTCTTCTACCCCATTTGAGGGCCCATAATTCCTTCTCTAATACCATGCATAGCTCCCCTCTATTGCCCTTGAGAAGCCCCCCTTAGGTACTAATAACCCCTTTTTTGTAGCTGAAAACCCATGACTTTCAACTTCAGGACTTTCTTCTGGATTTGATGGACCCTCCAAGGGTACTTCTTCTACCCCATTTGAGGGCCCATAATCCCTTCTCTAATACCATGCATAGCTCCCCTCTATTGCCCTTGAGAAGCCCCCCTTAGGTACTAATAACCCCTTTTTTGTAGCTGAAAACCCATGACTTTCAACTTCAGGACTTTCTTCTGGATTTGATGGACCCTCCAAGGGTACTTCTTCTACCCTATTTGAGTGCCCATTATCCCTTCTCTAATACCATGCATAGCTCCCCTCTATTGCCCTTGAGAAGCCCCCCTTAGGTACTAATAACCCCTTTTTTGTAGCTGATGTTATAGTTGCCAATGTTTCCTATGTCGTCGATGTAGGGCCAGAAGAGCTCGTCAGCTCGATGTGCGCTTTTTGTGAAAAGGACAGAGGCAAAAAGATGCAGGAGAACATATTTCACTGTCTTCTCTATCGAAACTTTATTCCGTTCTCTAACTAATGCTGTAATTTCATTCTCAATAACCGATTGCTTGACGTTGGCCTCTGGAAATGGCCAGCCAGGCACTTTAGGTTGCGGTTTTGTCCTGTCGAATGACAGAACCCTCACCACGTCCATTCGCTCTCCACTAAGTGGCAGTCCTAATGCCAATGCCACATCTCTTGGAAGGAAGGGGACATTTATACTCCCTAACGTGAACGTGTTAGTGCCGGGAGTCCACTTATCGTGGATAGCTCTTATGAGAGGCTTGTGCATGATAATGTCCTCCATGCCAAACAGATGTCGGAAATGAGTCTTTTCTATGGCATGAAAATGGACTGGCTTGAACTTTATCCTGTCCATTGCCGATTTGAAAGAAGCTGGAGAACATCGTGCTGTGACGTATGGAGCCTGCAAAACAAATTACATTGCCAAAATATATGTGGTAAATGAATTAACTTACTATGATTGATACAATTAACAACATACACACTTACATCTGTTCCTCTCTTCTTCACAGCTGCAGTTTTCGTCTCCTCCCCTTCTAAACTCCTTTCTGTCCTTCTTGGAGGCTTTGTTACTTTCACTCTATCACTTTTTCGCATCACCATCTTTCAAGGCTTTGAATGGCTCCTGACCGGATAAAAAATGTATAACAATGAACAACCAAATCAAAATCACCGAGATCAATTCATAACCCAAAAACTCAGTTATATTGACAATCATTAAAATTCTCGTCCTCATCATCTCTAAAATAAATTACCAAGAAAATCAATAAAAACCAACCCATAACATAAACTCATATTCCCAATCAGTACTATTATGAAGAAAAGCTAGCAAGCAAACCAACAATTATTACAATTCTCATACTTACCTGAAAATATGTATCATGTCTGTAACCTCTAAGGTCTGGCTTCTTAGATATGAAGCAAAGCAAACAAGAAACAAAAGAGCTAACCAATAAGTGCAACGATCAGTGTTCTATATGAATTTTCTGAAAGCACAGCAACAAGGACAAACCCCCAAAACAGATTAGGAGGTCTGTTAAAATTCTCATCCACATGGGCATCAGGCGAGTATTAGCTCACATGCATTTTAAAAAAAACTCATAGCATCAGACCTTTTGAGAAACAAAGCAGATAAGCACTAGCTATTGGAATTCAATGACCACCATTGGACCAATAATTTAATAAATGAAATCGAAGATAAAACAAGTGAACCATGACTGCTTCAACAATGAACATGGGTCTCCACATGGTATTAAAGAAGGCCCATCAACTATAAACTGTGCCCTCTACATGGTATTGAAGAAGGTGTTTTTGAAAAACCATTTCTCCACTCCACAAATTGTAAAAATAAAAGCCTAGCATAAACAAATAGCAGACGACCATTTGCATTTATTTTACTCCGTAGGTGGAAATGCGGTAACTGATATGTACATGAAATGAAATCGCATTTCTCCATTCCAAAAATTAACGTAAAAAATAAAACCAAGCATAAATGCAGAAGAAGGTCCTGAAGTTCAAAGGCATGGGTTTTCAGCTACAAAAAGGGGTTATTAGTACCTAAGGGAGGCTTCTCAAGGGCAATAGAGGGGAGCAATGCATGGTATTAGCGAAGGGATTATGGGCCCTCAAATGGGGTACAAGAAGTACCCTCGGAGGGTCCATCAAATCTAGAAGATGGTCCTGAAGTTCAAAGGCATGGGTTTTCAGCTACAAAAAGGGGTTATTAGTACCTAAGGAGGGCTTCTCAAGGGCAACCGAGGGGAGCTATGCATGGTATTAGAGAAGGGATTATGGGCACTCAAATGGGGTAGAAGAAGTACCCTTGGAGGGTCCATCAAATCCAGAAGAAAGTCCTGAAGTTGAAAGTCATGGGTTTTCAGCTACAAAAAAGGGGTTATTAGTACGTAAGGGGGGCTTCTCAAGGGCAATAGAGGGGAGCTATGCATGGTATTAGAGAAGGGATTATGGGCACTCAAATGGGGTAGAAGAAGTACCCTTGGAGGGTCCATCAAATCCAGAAGAAAGTCCTGAAGTTGAAAGTCATGGGTTTTCAGCTACAAAAAAAGGGGTTATTAGTACGTAAGGGGGGCTTCTCAAGGGCAATAGAGGGGAGCTATGCATGGTATTAGAGAAGGGATTATGGGAACTCAAATGGGGTAGAAGAAGTACCCTTGGAGGGTCCATCAAATCCAGAAGAAAGTCCTGAAGTTGAAAGTCATGGGTTTTCAGCTACAAAAAAGGGGTTATTAGTACCTAAGGGGGGCTTCTCAAGGGCAATAGAGGGGAGCTATGCATGGTATTAGAGAAGGGATTATGGGCCCTCAAATGGGGTAGAAGAAGTACCCTTGGAGGGTCCATCAAATCCAGAAGATGGTCGTGAAGTTGAAAGTCATGGGTTTTCAGCTACAAAAAATGGGTTATTAGTACCTAAGGGGGGCTTCTCAAGGGCAATAGAGGGGAGCTATGCATGGTATTAGAGAAGGGATTATGGGCACTCAAATGGGGTAGAAGAAGTACCCTTAGAGGGTCCATCAAATCCAGAAGAAAGTCCTGAAGTTGAAAGTCATGGGTTTTCAGCTACAAAAAAGGGGTTATTAGTACCTAAGGGGGGCTTCTCAAGGGCAATAGAGGGGAGCTATGCATGGTATTAGAGAAGGGATTATGGGCCCTCAAATGGGGTAGAAGAAGTACCCTTGGAGGGTCCATCAAATCCAGAAGATGTTCGTGAAGTTGAAAGTCATGGGTTTTCAGCTACAAAAAAGGGGTTATTAGTACCTAAGGGGGGCTTCTCAAGGGCAATAGAGGGGAGCTATGCATGGTATTAGAGAAGGGATTATGGGCACTCAAATGGGGTAGAAGAAGTACCCTTGGAGGGTCCATCAAATCCAGAAGAAAGTCCTGAAGTTGAAAGTCATGGGTTTTCAGCTACAAAAAAGGGGTTATTAGTACCTAAGGGGGGCTTCTCAAGGGCAATAGAGGGGAGCTATGCATGGTATTAGAGAAGGGATTATGGGCACTCAAATGGGGTAGAAGAAGTACCCTTTGAGGGTCCATCAAATCGAGAAGAAAGTCCTGAAGTTGAAAGTCATGGGTTTTCAGCTACAAAAAAAGGGGTTATTAGTACCTAAGGGGGGCTTCTCAAGGGCAATAGAGGGGAGCTATGCATGGTATTAGAGAAGGGATTATGGGCCCTCAAATGGGGTAGAAGAAGTACCCTTGGAGGGTCCATCAAATCCAGAAGATGGTCCTGAAGTTGAAAGTCATGGGTTTTCAGCTACAAAAAAGGGGTTATTAGTATCTAAGGGGGGCTTCTCAAGGGCAATAGAGGGGAGCTATGCATGGTAATAGAGAAGGGATTATGGGCCCTCAAATGAGGTAGAAGAAGTACCCTTGGAGGGTCCATCAAATCCAGAAGATGGTCGTGAAGTTGAAAGTCATGGGTTTTCAGCTACAAAAAGGGGTTATTAGTACCTAAGGGGGGCTTCTCAAGGGCAACCGAGGGGAGCTATGCATGGTATTAGAGAAGGGATTATGGCCACTCAAATTGGGTAGAAGAAGTACCCTTGGAGGGTCCATCAAATCCAGAAGAAAGTCCTGAAGTTGAAAGTCATGGGTTTTCATCTACAAAAAGGGGTTATAAGTACCTAAGGGGGGCTTCTCAAGGGCAATAGAGGGGAGCTATGCATGGTATTAGAGAAGGGATTATGGGCCCTCAAATAGGGTAGAAGAAGTACCCTTGAAGGGTCCATCAAATCCAGAAGATGGTTGTCAAGTTGAAAGTCATGGGTTTTCAGCTACAAAAAATGGGTTATTAGTACCTAACGGGAGCTTCTCAAGGGCAACCGAGGGGAGCTATGCATGGTATTAGAGAAGGGATTATGGGCACTCAAATGGGGTAGAAGAAGTACCCTTGGAGGGTCCATCAAATCCAGAAGAAAGTCCTGAAGTTGAAAGTCATGGGTTTTCAGCTACAAAAAGGGGTTATTAGTACCTAAGGGGGGCTTCTCAAGGGCAATAGAGGGGAGCTATGCATGGTATTAGAGAAGGGATACGGGCCTTCAAATGGGGTAGAAGAAGTACCCTTGGAGGGTCCATCAAATCCAGAAGATGGTCGTGAAGTTGAAAGTCATGGGTTTTCAGCTACAAAAAAGGGGTTATTAGTACCTAAGGGGGGCTTCTCAAGGGCAATAGAGGGGAGCTATGCATGGTATTAGAGAAGGGATTATGGGCACTCAAATGGGGTAGAAGAAGTACCCTTGGAGGGTCCATCAAATCCAGAAGAAAGTCCTGAAGTTGAAAGTCATGGGTTTTCAGCTACAAAAAGGAGTTATTAGTACCTAAGGGGGGCTTCTCAAGGGCAATAGAGGGGAGCTATGCATGGTATTAGAGAAGGGATTATGGGCACTCAAATGGGGTAGAAGAAGTACCCTTGGAGGGTCCATCAAATCCAGAAGAAAGTCCTGAAGTTGAAAGTCATGGGTTTTCAGCTACAAAAAAGGGGTTATTAGTAGGTAAGGGGGGCTTCTCAAGGGCAATAGAGGGGAGCTATGCATGGTATTAGAGAAGGGATTATGGGCCCTCAAATGGGGTAGAAGAAGTACCCTTGGAGGGTCCATCAAATCCAGAAGATGGTCCTGAAGTTGAAAGTCATGGGTTTTCAGCTACAAAAAGGGGTTATTAGTACCTAAGGGGGGCTTCTCAAGGGCAATAGAGGGGAGCTATGCATGGTAATAGAGAAGGGATTATGGGCTCTCAAATGGGGTAGAAGAAGTACCCTTGGAGGGTCCATCAAATCCAGAAGATGGTCGTGAAGTTGAAAGTCATGGGTTTTCAGCTACAAAAAGGGGTTATTAGTACCTAAGGGGGGCTTCTCAAGGGCAACCGAGGGGAGCTATGCATGGTATTAGAGAAGGGATTATGGCCACTCAAATGGGGTAGAAGAAGTACCCTTGGAGGGTCCATCAAATCCAGAAGAAAGTCCTGAAGTTGAAAGTCATGGGTTTTCAGCTACAAAAAGGGGCTATTAGTACCTAAGGGGGGCTTCTCAAGGGCAATAGAGGGGAGCTATGCATGGTATTAGAGAAGGGATTATGGGCCCTCAAATGGGGTAGAAGAAGTACCCTTGGAGGGTCCATCAAATCCAGAAGATGGTCGTCAAGTTGAAAGTCATGGGTTTTTAGCTTCAAAAAGGGGTTATTAGTACCTAAGGGGGGCTTCTCAAGGGCAATAGAGGGGAGTTATGCATGGTATTAGAGAAGGGATTATGGGCCCTCAAATGGGGTAGAAGAAGTACCCTTGGAGGGTCCATCAAATCCAGAAGATGGTCGTCAAGTTGAAAGTCATAGGTTTTCAGCTACAAAAAAGGGGTTATTAGTACCTAAGGGGGGCTTCTCAAGGGCAATAGAGGGGAGCTATGCATGGTATTAGAGAAGGGATTATGGGCCCTCAAAAATTCAATCCCTACACTCTTCAAACTCATGTATGTCTTCTTTTCGCAAGCACTTTCACATTTAACACCAAAGCTAAATGGGATAGCATGAGTTTTGAATTACTAATAATAGCAATATCTTATGGAGCACAACCCCCCTTTGCGCATTATCATATCACACTGCCACATTTCTCTTAAATAAAATATTTGCAAATTATTTCTTTCAAATAGTAAAGAAAATAATATGAAAGATAACAAGGGGGTGAAGGCAACGGAGAAAGATATGTGATTGTATAAGAATGTCATCTGGAAACATGTACCCCAACTGTAAGAACGCTGTGTTTGCCACAAATGGTTTATTTTTTCTCTAAATATACACTCAACTCCTATTGTTAAAGCATCAATTTCTTTAATGTTAATCTTTATTTGTTAGTTTCAAGAATTTGTTGCTCAAAATAAATGGATGTTAAGAAAGCTTTTATTCATGGAAAGTTCAAAAGCATAAATGTAGTTCAAAAGCTTTTTGTATGAGAGGTGAGACTACAAACTACATCTACATCTCTACTATAACAGGTGAGAATACAAATTTGTCAACTGACTACAAACTACATCTCTACTTCGTACTCACACCGAAGACAAATCATGAAAAATAAACTGAGACCAGGTAGGGTTTACTGTTTTCCAGGTTTCATACGTGCTTCACCTTCGTCGAGATCGCCGGAGAGATTGCCTACGGCTCTGTTTGGTTGTCAAAAATGAGGCATCTCATTAGAATTTCGTGGGAATTTTAGATGCCGGCACGTCGTTTGGTTGTGTTTTTCAAACCCGATGGTCAAAACACCCACAACAATGTCGGGATATGGTCGGCCCACGTGGCTCTCCAATGAGAACCGAATGGCAAACCCCCAAAACCGAGTTTCTATATTAGAATTTCAACAGGAATGGCCTTCTCAAATGACGGATGAGGCTCCACGCACTGCTTCGTCGCATATCTTCCGCTAAATTCTTGTAACCAAATGGCATTTGGGAATTTAGTTCCAACAAAATCCTAGTAAGCATCCCTACAACCAAACGTTACTTCAAAACCCCACCCCCATAAGGTCCTTTCATTGCCATTCTGCACAAATCCCCTTTCACTTCCCCTTCCCGCCGAGATTCACGAGCCAAACAAACCCGTAGAGATCGCCGGAGAAGAGGACGGAAAAAAAAAAACACAGACGGGAGGAGAGAAGAGGGAAGAGAGAAGAGGGAAGAGAAAGAGAGGGAAACTGAAATGCTTTTTAATTCTTAAAAGTCATATCACCTATTTCAGGTACCTATATAGGGTTACCAGGTATATATATGGGGTTTTGGGGCTTCTCTAAGCCATTATTTGGGAGGGGAGGGGAGGGGGATGGGGGTCATCAAGAACCTAAATACACTACACTTTTGGGTCATACACTACACAAACCAAAAATAACACACTTTTCATTACTCTCTTCTTCTTCTTCCACCCACATACAATAAAGAAAACAAACCGTAAATAACAAAAACAACATATTTCCATTGATATAAGCAAGAAAACAAAAAAAAACATAAGCTGAAATGTGCAAAATACTATAAATAAACCTCAAATAACATTGGAAAACAACCTAATCTTAATCCCCTACTATCTTCTTTTGCACGAGGAAGACATTCAATGTCTGACGTTCAACATCTTTTTCGCCAGTGGCCGGACGTGCAGCGGCAAGAAACAGTGCTCAAAGCTCTAAAATGGGTTTAATGGGGAAGAAGATAAGTGGTAAAGGAAAGACAAAAAGAGGAGGGAAACAGTGGGTTTTACGAAGAGGGTTTTAAAAAAAATGACAAAATGAAAAGAGACGAAGAGGGTTTTCAAAACTTCAAATGGGTTTAACGGAGGACGTGCTCGCCGGACGTGCTCGCTGGACGTTTGTAGGCAAGGAATAGTGCTACAGTGGGTTTAATGGGGAAGAAGATAAGTGGTAAAAAAAAGACAAAAATGGAAGAGGAGTAGACCTGGCAAACGGGCGGGCCGGGCCGGATTTGACCCGGCCCGTACGGGTCCGGGTCAAAGTGACCCGGAAAATTCTACGGGTCATTGACATTGGACCTGCACCCGGCCCGTACGGGCCGGGTCGACCTGCGGGTCACCCGGATTTTTGACGTATTTTTTAAGAGTTTTTTTTTTATTTAGGGATTTGCTAGCCACCTTCTCCTTGGCTATTTTTCGGCTTGTAGCCTCTCCTTTGCTGCAAAGATTGGGTCAAGTACGGTCTGGGGCAAAGGTGGCTAGCAATAAAGAGAATAAAGAGAAGTAATCATTACGGATTTTTGAAAGATTCTCAGAATTTGTAAGTTTGAAATGAAAAATTACCGCAAAAAGGTTAAAAGTAAAAAAATTACATATAAAATATGACAATTACCGAGAAAACTACGGAAAAAAGTAAAACAATATGACAATTATTAGAAAAAAACAGTCTTTTGCACTTTTCTACGGGCACCCGCGGGTCCACCCGACCCGGCCCACTTTTGACGGGCCGGGTGGACCCGCGGGTCCGGGTCACTTTTTGCCAGGTCTAAAGAGGAGGGAAAAAGTAGCAGTCATGTCACCTGAAAATCTGAAAATAAAACAAATATTTTTAAAAAGTATAAAGCAAAAACGTGTCTTCATTGGAAGGGTTTTTTCGTCCATAGCAACTTTGAAACCCACGTTTTGACCCCCTTATGTCATTTTTGCTATAGCTAGACCCCTGTGTCATTATACGATTTATTTGAACCCCCTACGTCAAATCTTTTTTTCTTTTTTTTGGGCTCAATAGATCTAATGCACGGCCTATCAAATAGGAGAGTGAATATCTTTCAAAAGGACAAAGATGAAAGGATCATGCATATTGCATGTGGAACTAAAATTTGACAGTGGTGGAGTTGGGGTTGATTGAAATTTTGTTGAAGTTTACACTTCTTGAGCAATCTACTTCTACATTTGTCATAGAATTCAAAGGAGTGCTTATTTAATACTAGCATTTTTTGTAACAATGAGTTTTTGTTGAAGTTTACACTTCTTGCAGATTCATACTTTTGCAGTTTCCATCAAAACCAGTAGGAGGTTTTTCTTCTCTCTTTTTCTTACACACAAGGAAACCTAATCTCTCTTTTGTTTCCCCAGACTAATTTTCCAAAAGACCACAACTCACTTTAGGCTTTCTATTTTAGTTCCCATCTTCCAACCATGGTTTTAAATTTCGGTTTCGGTACAGGTTTCGGACCCCACCGAAATCGAAATTTTGAAATTTCAGCCGAAATCTAGGGAAACCAAAACAGCACTATTTTATTCAGTATAAAATTTCGGTCGAAATTTCAGTAAAATATTAATTTAATTATAAAAACAGATTTTTGGGTGAAATTTCGGAGAAAAATGATATTTCGACCGAAATTCCAAAATTTTGGATGAAACAGAATACCATTTCGGGTATTATTGATTTCGGTGTCGTCTCCTCCAAAATCCGAAATTTCAGACTGAAATTTCGGATTTCAGTCGAAATTTCAAACTATGCTTCCGACAAACCACATGAGTCTGTGGCTTGGTAACAAGGAACTTCCCAACAGGTTGTTGACATCGTCTTGGGAATTACAACCGTACTTAAAAGCAGATTAGAGAAGCATTCTTGGCACTTTCCATGCATAGATGTAAAATAATGGGTCTTAACCGAACAACACCACACAGGTTCTAAAATTCCTGCTTTCTTAGTTTCTTTACACACTAAAAAAACGATAACTTGAACCTTCTATTCAATTTTTGATGTACATTCCTATAAATTAACGATAATTATATCATTTCCCTTAAAATCATAAAAAGAAAAAATCTTCCATCAAAAATATTTTTCTTACAATCCAAACTGGGCCACCCAACCCGTACAGGTCTGGGTGGTACCGTGCCGGGTCACAAATGACCCGGAATCTTACGGGTCACTAATGTGTGATCCAAACCCCACCAATATGGGCAGGGTGTACGATCACCCAGTTTTTTTTTTTATCCACACTATAGGATGATCTAAACCGTCCATGTGATGGAACACAATGTAAATATGTTGCGCCCCTAAAATCATTTCCACAGGATGGTTTAGATCATCCTATGATATTATTCGTACATCACTTTCTTACAAATGCGGAACAATAAGGGCTTTCACCAGTGGGTTTTTACAGGCACCCGTGGGTCCACCCGACCTGCCCAGTTTTGATAGGACCCGTACGGGCCGGGTCCAAATTCCACGGGTCACTAATTTAGTGATCCAGACCCGTGAATAACGGGCGGGCTGGGTGGGCCCGGGCCAAGTTTTGCCAGGTCTACTCTTTTACAATGGAAGGGGCTGTCCTGAGTAAAAAAAGGGATGAATTAGCACTATCATGTTTTAATAATCGTAAAACCCAACATGTCCTTTTTTAATTAGGGCATGTTCGGCAACACTTCTTATTCTCGCCTAAAGAATCGGGCGGAAACGGAGTGATGAGAAACTTTAGAAACGGTTATTTATCACTTCAAGGAATCCTATTTTTTAGTCCAAAAAGTAGCATAAATTTTAGAAATGGACCTTTGCGGGTCACGCAGCCGAACAAGATTTTTGAGAAATTTTTGTTTCGTCATTCTCCACCCTAAAATTGGGAAAATCCCATAAAAGAATAGTTGCTGAACACGCCCTTAGTTTAATAAAGCTTTTTGGGAATTGTAATAACAACTGACAGCCGTTTAAAAAAGAGACAAACTGGGTTTTGCAATTATTAAAACTAGTTGCGATGCTCAGGTGGGAAGTTATTTCCTATTGAGAAGAAACTGCAAGAAAATGCATATTATAAGAGCAAGACAATTTGGGTTACACTGCAGTTTATGAGGTTCCACGATCTATAGTGATGGAAAAAAAGGAGCCCAGAAATTAGCATGATCATAACTGAAGAGAAACCATCATTCGAAAAAGAAAAAAAAGAATGAAAAACCATGTCTACACAGAGTCATTACATATCCAAATCAATAAAGAATTTTAAATGATGGTGATGATGAAAATAGGTCATCACATATCCAACCTTACATGCATATAAGGAAGAGGAAGTTTTCAGACAGACTACTTGCCTGAAAAATTACAGATTCTAAGTAGAAGTCCCTTCCTCAAGCTTACCACAACGTAAGAGGGCATACAACTTCCTGCAACAAAGGATTGGAAGACAAATAAAAGCCCACAGCCCAAGCAAACCCAATTACGAAATTAGAATGTTGAAAAGAGAACATAGGGGCATGCGTGGAAGCCACAAAATTTGGTTCTAATTGGAAATAACATTGGCCCGTTTGGATGCAGAGAAGAGTTTGATTTGGATTTCTCACATTTGCAGCCCTTTTTGCATTGTAATTTGGATCCAATCAAATTCTTGGATTTCCAATTCAGCAACCAATGAAAAAAATCAGATTTCCAAATAAGCTGTACAAATAAGAAATTGGAAATTCACTCTGGCAGTTTCCTTCACCCTCTTTGCTCCTCAACCTCTCTCCTCCAATAGGAAGTACCTGTTGGGTATATGATATAACCCATGTATGTTCTAATATAAGCCCAATAAGATAATGGGCCGGTGTAGTGGGCCTACATGGGCTAGAGTCCATTAACACTAGTGCATCTCTATATATAGGGGCCGGAGGCAACAAACTTGGTATTCCAAACTAGATACCTATGGTGTAATGCTTCAAGCAACCTTGTTTGACTATAACAGTACCCCATTCCCTCTCTCTCTTCCTCAACATGAGCTGCCGGATCTATTCATTTTGTCTTCAAAACTCAATTCCAAATCCAAATACAATATATGAGGTATCCAAACGGGCCCTTATTTTAATTGCAAATGGGACATCAATGTCTCTTTGGAAGCCATTGATCATATCTTTTCTAAAACAATTATAATATTCATTTTCACTTAATCATATTTAACATCAAAATCAGAGGTGTCCATAAGATTTTTGCCCCATAAGGTTTCATTTCTGTTTGATTAACAAATATATCCTGACTAAATTATGACATTTCTTAAAGTTCATTTTTTTTTTGTACTGTTAGATCTGATCCATCCATTCCTATGTGCAATCAATCCAGAAATATTTTGAAAACGATAAATAAAAAATCACCAAAAGCAAAGATGATATACATTTACTTGCAACTAACATAAAGTGTGCTTTCAAACTTCAAATAGTAAAATAATCTGCATCAAAAATTATAATCATGAGACGCTGCTATAAAATTCAATCACCTATGTTTCTCTGAAACTTGTAGGCATTAATAATTTTATAAATCTTCAAAACATTTTCAAAATTTATATCTGTGGAATTCAATGGTACTGAGAGAAACGAAAGTACCAGTGATTTCAACTCCAAAACAGTAAGGGAGTGTCACCAAAAGAGCAAAGAAAGAAGAATATAAAAATAAATGTCTGAATTAAAAAAAATAAACATGTCCTGAAACCGTCTTACTTCTTATTCTACAAACATCCACCGGAGAGCCTCACTTCATGAAATTTTTTCGTTTTTCTCAAATCTACCATGAGGATAAGCACTGATAGAAGCAAAAATTCATTCCATGTATGGCAAGAAGCATAAATTACTCAAGATCGCATTTCAATATAAAACTGTAATTGCATTGATTGATTTTTCAAAAGCGATTCCATCAGTAGAAATGAGATCCCACACCTAACCATTGCTCAAAATTGAGACTATCAATACCCCCAAAATTAGACAAAGACAACAAGAAACAAAGAAAAACATTACCTTGAATGACATTCAAACCCAATACCCATCACAATGGTCCAATTTTGAAAAAGAACAACAACCCATAAGTCTTAAATTTTTTGTTAACATAAACAACCCAGAAAATCCATGATTTTTTTTGTGAAACTATAAAAATGTACAGAAGAGAAAAAATCAGTTTTCGAATTGTTTTTTCGACGCAGGCACATCAAAATTAGTATAGTTGGAACTTGGAACTACACCTCCAAGGTTTCCCACTGTGAATATAATGGAGTGGGTTCATTCATCAACAACTATTTGCTCCCAACCACCATATAAAAGTCAACTTCATCACAGATTTTTTTTTTTCCTTACTCGAGGCACATCAAAATTACTATAGTCACCGTCGCACCGATAAAAAAAAAAGGTAGTATAGTTTGAACCACACCTTCAAGGCAACAATGGACATGGCAGAATTAAATTGCTAGCATATTCCCGTAAGGCAACAACAGGGACAGTAAATTGGAATGCGATCATTTTTTATTTTTTGAACTTGAAATGCCATCATATAAAAGAAAAGAAGATGGAGAGTAAGAGAGGGAGAACAGAAGAAAAAAAGATAAAGAGAAGTCCATTTTATGACAGATACTATTAAAAGAAGTAGGGAAAATGATGAACTTGAATTGTAAAATGGAAAAAATTCACCTTCAAATGAGCAGCCACCTTTGGAAAAAGAACAACAACCCATAAGTCTCAATTTTTCGTCAACATAAACAACCCAGAAAATCTATGATTATTTTTTGTAAAGAAAAGAAAAACAAAAAAAATCTTTAATTTTTCAAGATAAACACCCAAAAATTTCAGGAGAAAACCAACTCACAAATCACATTTTTTTAAAGATAAACAACCCAAAAATCATAAATTTAAAAAAACAAAGAACCCAGATAAACAACCAAAAATTATTTATCAGGGTAAACAACCAAAAAATTTGAAGACAATTGGTTGAAACAATTAAATCTATTCATGTAGAAACCTAATTAGCTAATGAGACTCCAAAAACGAAATTCAGCAAAGCAGTTCCTAATTCCATTAAAAAACAGTTCAGTAAAAATCAAATTCTACCTTCAATAGTACTTTATTTACGCGACTGCTTACCTAAATTTCAAGAGTACGATAATCAATGTGAATCTTCTTTTTTAAGGAGAACATATATTTGAATCCCCCATGTTTTAATTGTAGGTTGTCCTTTTGAGCTCATCAGCTCATCAGTCCCCTAAGGCTCTACCACATCATGGTAAGTCCGTTTTTACGCGGTAGCCCTCCCAACCAAAGTAAGTCTGTTTCCACATGGTAGATCTCCAACATTAGGGTATGTCTATTTCTACGCAGTAGCCCTCAACACCACAGTAAGTCCGTTTCTACTCGGTAGCTCTCCAACATCAGGGTAATTCCGTTTCTACGTGGTATCCCTTACAACTAGAGTAAGTCCGTTTCTACACGGTAGCTCTCCAACACCAGGGTAAGTCTGTTTCTACGCGGTAGCTCTCACAACCAGAGTAAGTTCTTTTGTACGCGGTAGCTCTCCAAAATCAGGGTAAGTTCGTTTCTACATAGTAACCCTAAAAAGTCCTGCAGTGGATGCTAGAATGGTATCCCACCTTGTAGGTTGCTGGTATCCGTATGACAATTGGTCTTTTGGCCAACCCTTAAGACACCAGCACTGGATGCTAGTACAACATCCCACCTTGTAGGTTGCTTGTATTGGTACGACAATCAGTCTTTCGGCCAACCTTTAAGACACCAGTACTGGATGCTAGAACAACATCACACCTTGTAGGTTACTCGTATCCATACGACAACTAGTCTTTTGGCCAACCCTCATGACAATCAACCCTAGATGCCAAAGAGCCATCTTCCAAGTCAAAAATATGTTAAAACAAGGTACCACATCTAACCAAGCCACTCATTCAGATCCAAGACCAGATGATGATCATACGTCTGCTCTATTCTCGTGTACAATCCATCGCAACAAGCACCAGATGCCGCACAAGCACCCCTTTTTATCAGCGTTAGAACTGGATGTCAGAACAACATCCCTCGAAGTCCCTCCCCAAATCAGGCGCCAAACCTGACTTCAGATGACCCTCTCGACTGCTGGAAATGATGTCCACCCAAGACTCGTTCAAGCAGTCGTATTTTCAAAAAAAAAAACATCAATGAGAGGTTTCCACTCAAGGACCTGACAACAAGATTCCTTGATAAAGGCTGCACGCTTATGAATCCGATGCGAGTCTTGCAACCCTATCATTAGTCCCCAGTGACAAAATTTTGTTGTCTCTTTACTTTGGCATTCGTGTGCCTTGCACCCTCTACCAAAGAGGGGCATCTGTAGACACCGAATTTTGTCAAGGTGGTACTAATGATAGGTTGTCGTGAGGAAGAGTCCCATGAGGAGCCCAAAGCCCCATGTTATCTTCTCTTGATCACTCTCTAGTTAATGAATTAGGGAATACTTCTCCAAAATGAATTTGGCCCAAAGTTAAAAGTCAGGCTTTGAATTCAGATCTAGAGATTTCAAAACCCTAACCCTAGCCATTCCTTCTTCATCGATTGTGATCTTGCCGGGTTCCGGCTAATTTCAGGCTGAAATTTTGTTCTTTTTCTTACTTCCTTAATTTGTTTTAGCCCTGAAGAACTCTAGATATGTTTTAAAATCCTAATTTCAAGTTCTTCAAACCCTAACTCACCTGGAACATTAGATCTGATCTTGAACCTTTAGATTTGGACTCTTCATTTAAATTTTGATATAACCTGTTGAAAAGAGAAATTCGAGGTGTGATTCGGAGTGGAAATTCTCAAATTTTATACAGAAGATATTCAGATCCTTTAGAATCTGAAAGATTTCCTTTAGATCTTAGCCAATTGCAAGCTATTCAGGAAAAGGTCAATTTTTTAAAGAGGTCTAATGATTATTTTATCTACAATTCAAGTAACGTTTTTTTTAATGATGATTTCTAATTTATATTTTGTATGAGATTGTAATGATCAGGTTAAACCTGAGACTAGTGATCTATGCTTTATCGTTTTTATTATTCTTTCCTTGATCCTAGTTTTTTTTTTTTTTTTTTAGCTGAGTGAATCTTTTGATTGAATATGTGATAGTGTCTATAGAGGTTTGTCTGCCATCAGACTTGTAGGATGTAATATGCAAAAGGATTCATGACCTTTGTCTAGTAATGTATATGATGTCTAAAAGTCCCATGTGATTTTGCTACTAATCAAGTTCCTAGTCTCTTAAAAAAAATACTCTTTTTTAGGATGGTTCATTTAGAAGCTTGTATGGTGTTTGCACATTAAATTATTCTTAGCGTACCTGTCAATAGAGTTAACAAGTGATAGTTCATTTTCATCTTGTTGAACTGAAAACCAATATAGTTTCTTGCTGTTATATTAAAATGAAAGTTAGGGTGGTTTTCATTTCCATTTTGGCTGGACTACAAATTAGAGTAATCTATTTGATATTGAGCTAAACTGAAGGTTCCTGTGGTTCAGATTTATTACCTTTATGCTGAAACGGAGGTTAGTATAGTGTGTTTTCTCTGTACTGAAATGAGGGCTCATGTAGGCCATGTTCATTTTTTTTACTATTCATATTAAACCTAAAGTCCTACCTGAAATCCTTTAAGTATTTAGCTTTGACTGAGCACGCATGTGTACCAAATAGGCACAAGGGCATAACTGGGCAAGCAAGATTGCTATTAAAGCATATAGTATTTTGTATCAATGTCATCAAGTTATGATAGTTATACCAAGTCAGCACATTTTTTTATGAAAATCAGTGTATCTTTTTATTATTAACTTGTGAATCTTTTGGAAATGATAACATTATTTTGTTAGTCATATGAATTTCAAAAGATATGATGCTTTATCAAAACATCAAAAGTATAGCAGCTTTCATATTATTTCCCAATTTGGTTCATAATAACTTCTTTCGAATGCTTGACATTTTTTTTGAATGATAAAAGACAGGGAGAGTTATCATAACTAGTAAAAGTAATGTCTGTGTCCTTAACCTAGAAGAGAAATCCTCTTCTTTTGTGCCATCTGTACTGGTTATCTTTGTATCATTTATAGTTTTTCTTTAAGAATTGATTTTTTTTTGAAGAGGGCAACAGAATATATATATATATATATATATATATATATATATATATGTATAAACAGAACCGAGATGGTCCTGAAGGAACAAAGAGAATAGAAAGATAGCAATACAATAAGTCAAGGAGGGAGATAGTCAAAGCACTCAAACTCGGCCCGAAAAACGCCTTTCTTGGCCAGGGAGTCGGCATCCGCATTGGCTGATCTCCTGACATGGCGAAAAACTATGGAGGAGCCCTTAGATCTATCCTATATCTCCTCTAAGAGAGGCAAAAATCGCCATGGGGGAGAAGCGGCGCCCGAAAGCCAGCGAATAACATTTAAGGAATCCCCTTCGACTATAATTCTGTCGCACTCCAGGCGAGGCATGGAGTGAAGCCCGCTGTGCACGGCTCTAACCTCTGCCTCATTCGAGTCTGCCAATCCAATAGGCCCCGAGTAGGCCCAGAGGACTTCCCCTTTGTGGTTTCTACATAACCCCCCTACTCCTGCCGCTCCTGGGTTGCCGATAGAGGAGCCGTCAAAGTTAAGCTTCAGGGACCCCGGCGGAGGAGGAGACCAGGAGGGGCGGGTTTTCACTTTGGTAGCCGATTCCATACAGATGATTGACCATCCTTCCCAGAGGTCAAAAGCTGAAACAAAACAAAAAAGAGGAAGTATACGGGCCCAGGAGATGACCGCAACTATCACCTGAATATAAATCCAATATGGAGAACTAGCCTTCCCTTCAAAGACACGCGCATTCCTCTCTTTCCACAAAAACCACCATGAGGCTAAGAGACACATCTTCCACAGAATTCTGCCTTTCCTTTTCCAAGGAGCCCATTCCCAACTCTGAATAAATTCAGCCATAGAATTGGAAGGGACCCAACTGATCCCAAACCGAGAAAAGAGAAGACCCCAGATAGATCGAGCAACCTTACAGTGTATAAAGAGGTGGTCTATGGATTCTCCTGCGGATAAACATAGAGGGCAGTGATCCACCAGCCACATTCCTCTCTTCCTCAAGAAATCCATAGTTTGAATGCGGCCCCAGCTAACCGACCACCCAAAGAAAGCAACTCTCGGAGGGCAAGATAGGCGCCAAACCGAGGAGGACACATGCTCCACTAAAGGAGGGATCAGGTGGTGATAAAAAGATTTGACGGAGAATATCCCCGACAGATTCCAAATCCAAATTCGACGATCTACGCCCGAAGACTTGATGAAGCAAGAGTCCAATAAGGAGAGGAGGGCGCTGTGAGATCTTAACTCCCTAACAAAGAAGGCTCTGCGGAACTTAGGAGCCCATGCCACTTTTTCCTGTTCCCGTACAAAACATTCTGATACCCAAGCCTCTTTCTGAGATGAAACAATAAATAAGTCAGGAAACATAACTCGAAGGGGATCAGCCGAACACCAAGGGTCCTGCCAAAACCGAATCCGATCCCCCCTATATACTCTGTATCGAACTCCAGGAGCAAATAAAGACTTCAACTGCAAGATGTCCCTCCAAACCGTAAGCCCTTTGTTTTTAAAATTATCAACTGATTCCCAATGCCCATGAGATGAACCATACTTACTTTCAATGACCCGGACCCACAAAGAGGAGTGTTCTTCGCCATATCTCCACAACCACTTGCCCATAAGGGCCTGATTAAAACTCTGAACCCTCCTGATACCCAAACCGCAATTTTTAGTAGGCAAGCAGACCATACTCCATTTAATCAGGGATACCCCCTTGGAAGACCCTGAACCGCCCCACAGAAAACGTCTCTGAAGTTGCTCGATGCGCTTAGCAACAGAGGCGGGACATTGAAAAAGGGATAGAAAATAAATCGGCATATTGGATAGAACGGCCTTTAGAAGCACCAATCTACCTCCTTTGGAAACCAACCAGCGCTTCCAGGTGGCCAACTGACGCTCGATCCTTTGTATAATAGGAGCCCATAGGGTGTGTTTCGGTCGACCCACTCCGAGAGGAACACCCAAATAGGTTGCTGGAAAGACATCTAGACCACACCCCATAATTCTGGCAAAAGAGGATGCATCGCTCTCAGAAACATTAATCGCGTACATCCGAGATTTGGCGAAATTGGATCGTTGTCCCGAGACCATCTCATAACAAAGAAGCATGGCCTTAAGATTGAGAACCTGGGATATGACCGGAGAACAGAACAGAAGAGTGTCATCCGCAAACTGAAGAAGCGAGACTTCCACCTTACTATTTCCAATAAGGAACCCTTTATATAGCCCCATGTCACTACCTTTTTCAGCAGACTGCACAGGGATTCGGCCACGATCAGGAAAAGAAAAGGAGATAGAGGGTCTCCTTGCCGCAAGCCTCTAGATGATTTGAAAAATCCTTTTGCTGATCCGTTGATGAGGACAGAAAACCAGGCGGATGATAAGCAGTTCTGAATCCACCCTCTCCACCTACCCCCAAAGCCCATACGACCCATGAGAAAATCTAAAGCGGCCCAATCCACTCGGTCATATGCTTTCTCCATATCGAGCTTGCATAAGATGCCACCTTCCCCTTTCCTCCGGTAATAGTCAATGGCTTCATTGGCTGTTAAGGAACAATCAAGAATTTGACGATTGCTTAGAAAAGCACTTTGACTTACAGAAATAATAGATGGAAGAACCACTTTGATACGGTCCGCCAGGACCTTTGCGAGCACTTTGTAGAGGCTGGCCACCAAGCTAATCGGGCGAAAATCTGATACTTTTGATGCTCCTTCAATTTTTGGAATGAGGACTAGAAAAGTTGCACCCGTCCCTTTGTCGAGGAGAGCACCCTCAAAAAATTCTAGGAAGAATCGAAGAAGGTCCGATTTTACTGTTTCCCAACAAGTCTGAAAGAAAACCAAGCAGAAACCATCGGGACCAGGGGCTTTATCTTTTGCAAGAGAGAACAGTGCTGTTCGGATTTCCTCCTCAGAGAAGGGGATTTCCAATCCGGCTGAGGCTTCCAGGCTTAAACTTGCAAAACAAATGTCTTGAGGGATTGGGCGTAAAATCCCATCAGCGGAATATAAAGATCTGTAGAATGCAATAATTTCTTCAATAATCCGCTCCCGGTCAGATACAATCTCCCCCTCCACTTCTAAGGATTCAATTCTGTTCCTTCGTCTGCGAGCACTGGCTATGGCATGGAAGAAGGCTGTGTTTTTATCTCCCTCCAACAACCACTTGACTCGAGATCTTTGACGCCAAGAGATTTCTTCAAGCATCAACAACTCTTTATGTTCTTGTATTAATCTTCCTTGTTGCTCAAAATCCTCCGCCGATGCCAAACCACTATCGGCCAATGAATGTATCTCCATCAATCTGTCCTCAAGAATCCGCTTCCTACCATAGTCAACTTCTTTCTGCTCCTTATCCCACTCTTTTAATTTTCCTTTAATGAACCTCAATTTTTTGCCAATAACGACATCGCCGGGACCTTCGAAAACACATTCAGACCACCATCTGACTAACTGAGCCTCCAATAGGGGATTTTCCAGCCAAGCTAACTCAAATCGGAAGGGTGGGGAGCCCTAGGACTCCATTTTAGGAGACAAAAGGATAGGGTAATGGTCGGAGACAGAATGGGGTAGAGCCTGCTGATAAAGTTCGGAAAGAACTGCCAACCAGTCGCCCGATAGAAGAAATCGGTCAAGCCGACTCCGGTGCGCACCTCTTGCCCACGTGAAAGATGATCCACCCAAAGGTAAATCTGCTAGCTCATTGATGGCGATAAAATCAGCAAAAGATCTCATGCCCACAGTAATTCGTTGGCCCCCGAGGTGATCCCTTGATCCTAGGACTTCATTGAAATCCCCCCCGATACACCAAGGAGCGGAGCATAGACCGCGCATCTGATTTAATTCTTCCCAAAAATAGCACTTCTCGGAGGGGGACAAAGGACCATAGACGCCTGAGAAGAACCAGACTGAACTATCTTCACATTTTCTGAAGGCAACAGAGAGAGAAGACTCCTCGCCAAACATCCGAACTGTCCCACAAGACTGAATCCCACGCCACCAAGATACCCCCTGAAGCTCCTTTGGATGCTAAGAAAGCAAAATTCCAATCAGAGTTGAACCCCATGCTTCTCATATCTATGGTACTGATTTGCTCCATCTTAGTTTCCTGAAGACAAACAACCTCAGGGCGCCGATGTTTAACTAATGCTTTGATTTGAATTCTTTTCTCCCGAGAGCCCAAGCCATTTATATTCCAGGATAAAATCTTCATCAACAACTGTATTCCGATGAGTTCCTCCCCTCCCTGAAACCAATCTTTCTTCCTTTTTTCTTTCGTTTGAGACCATTGCTATGCGAGCCAGAGTCATAATTGATATCCGATTGAAGCCGCATCAATTCTCTCTCCGTGCGTTTTAGGTTTGCTTCGGATATGGATTCTGGAGATGACACTCCAGCGACCTCCCGCAATTCTGCCGCCTTTATGCTAGACCTGTATTCCTCAATGGGACCCGGGAATACTAGGCCCAAGTGGGAACTGAGATTCACAGTATGGTCCACCATCAATTCAATCACCTGTTGGGTAGAAACTGGACCAGAGTCATCCCTTGAAGGGACAGAATAGAGGTCTGGGGCACAAGGCAGGAACTGGATGTCCGCCTTGCTACACCATCTCAGTGAACGAAGATGGGAGTATCTTCCAAGCGATACCTTGACGAGCGAGCGAAAGGACCACCCCCTAACTTCACCATAGAATAAAGACTTCATACCTCTCCAGCCACTATAATCAAAGAGCACCGTCCTTTGCCCCACCCAGCACTGAAGGGTAAAACGGTCCTCTCGAGAGAAAAGGATGCACCTACTGTTGGGACTTGGCAGACGATGCCCCCTCAACTGGTTGACCCCAATCTCCTCCTCAGTCTCAGGAGAGGATCGAGTGATGCCCACTGTATTGGATTCGGAATGGAGACTCAGAGGTCTAGAGCTCAATAAATACGGAGAAGAGGCAGCGTCTGGGTTGGAATTGGGAGAAACAAGCTTCAGAATAAAATCAAACGCTGAGAAAGAAGGAGAATGATACGCGGGCCCAACGTCTTTGTCGACCCAACATAGATATTCATACCCAAGACAGATTTGATGAGGCCCAAAGGCCCATACCTCCTCCTTGGTCCCAAGGCCCACCAGTGGAGAATCCCAAATGTCCTCTGAACCAACTCCTCTTTCATCAAATTCCTTTTGACCCGAAGCGGGCACGTGGCTTACACCCACTCGAGGATAGTCCCTGTGATACGGAGAAGTTAAGGCGGAAATAATGTCTGCATAGCTGTTGACCTTAGAGTAAGGAGTATCTGAGGTTGAGAATTCTTGAATAGGCCGATCGACACTGTGCCACCTGTATGATTGTGTGGGACCCACTTTTTGAAATTCAAAATTTGCGCCAGATGAAATGCTGCTAACCGGCGTCGCTTGCTGCACCCGAGAAGCGGGATGCGAAGGAATCGCCGACTCCACCAACCCGAGGACCCCGACATTTATCTCCGGCACAGAAGGAAAATCTGAGGCTTCATTGATGGCATTGAATGTATCATGGACAACATTTATGGACTCTGAGGCTTCATTGATGGCATTGAAGGCATCCTGGATTGCATTAATGGGATGGTTATCTTCTTCAGCTGCACATACCCCTCCCTTAGCATTATTTAGAGGAGTACCCAACGCCTCTTCCTCAACCAGCTGCCCTACTGGAGAAAGAGAGGAGAGTTTTGCAGAGTTCTGATAGCCTTCATCGGATTCCTAGGAGGCTAGAATCCAGCGAATTGTGCCATCAATAGAGCTTGGGAGAGATAGTTCACTTCCGGGACGACCTTCAGTTATGATCTGCATCCTACCCACTTCATACCCGAAGCCCGCTTAACACGACAAATCCACCTCCACCACCTGGCCTATTTTCCTCCCTATACGCCGAAAATTATCAGCGCACCATGCTTCAGGCGGAACGCCTTCGATTTTCCACCAGGAAGGCTTCCCCTCCTTAGGATATTTTGTATCCCATTTTTGCAGGTCTTCCAAAGGAGAATGGGATGGAGAGCACCAGTCTCTGATTAAATGCGATCGACCCGCAGGGATGGAAATTTGGATTTCAAGAGGAGCAATTTTATACACCACAGCTTCAGTCCCTTGACTGCCATTTCGAACGAGCCAGGCTTCCAATGCATCCAGATCACCATCCCACCCCTCCTTCATCTTCCCCCATAATCCTAAGTCTGCATTACTAATAGACTTAAGGGGGACTACTTCAAGGTTGAAAGCTACCCCATCCGAAGTTGCAGGAAGCAACGGCTCCATTCTAACATTATCTGCTGGATGCTCTTTTGATTGAGGAAGAAGCCGACGCCTCTCCACCTGATCCGCTCTCTGTTGTTGGTGCCCTGGAAAATTGAAATCCGAACTGGACCCGACTATGTGACACTTCCAGCAGCTAACCCTCCTTCTAAAATTCCTGAAAGCACATCTGTGACATCGCCAATCTCCTAATTCTCTGCTCTGTCTTCTGTGGAAGACACTCTCCAGGCGTCTTCTCTTCTTGGTTCGGACGGGTAGCCAAGCCGCCTCTTCAGTTCGGTGAAGCCACTTGCTCGGCTCATATGCCGGCTCCGATCGAAACTGCTGCCCACCTTCTGGAGGAACGCCCAAAAGGCCTGGTTCGGGATTGATCCGCCAGACTCCAAGAGAGGTTAAATTCGCCCCACTGGCCCATCTAGGGCGAACTCCCACCCCACGGCTTACCCCGCCGGAGTTCATAAAGTTCACCAAATCCTCCTCCACTCTGCAAAATGTGTCGCCCACCAAACCGTGGGAATCCCCCGGATTCTGAGTCGGATACCCACGAGGAGACCGAGATGGAGGAAGACACCGAATCTGAGGGATCTTAAGAAGAAGAGGTAGAGGATACGGATGAGGAATCCGTTGAGGCCTACGTCTACAACAAAGAGACCTCCGCGTCGGAAACCTCTATATCTGGATCGGAGAGGGATGAGTTTGAGGCGGTAATGGAAAGATACAGATGGGGAGATGGATCGACGGCGGCTACTACAACACCGATGCCGCCAAACTCGGAATCGCTCCGGATCGCGTATCAACCTCCCGAAGATCGCCAAATGAGAGCTTTACCCCCGGCGAGTCCCGAGTCTGTCATTGAGGGAACCTCAGATTCGTCCTCGGAGGAATCGTGACTCGGCCATAGGATGCTATAAGCGGGGGAAGTGCCGTGGAACGTCAGCAGCCGGGGAATCGCTCCGTCGAATCAGGCTCGCCGGAGAGAAGAAAAGGGGTTTTCATCCTTTGTGTGTTGATAAGTGGTTAAGTACTCAATCGAGTTGCCCTCTTTGTAGGGGGTCTTTGGCTGAGTCTGTAGTGTGAATTTGAGAGAGAGAGAGAGAGGGAGAAGAAAAGAGAAAGGAGTTGTTTGGATATTGGTGAAGAAGAAGAAACATGACTAGAGAGATGAACCCTAAAAAAATTTTGTGGTGTCTTCACATGGTGGTGTGACAGAACTCAGAAGGATTGATATAAGTAATATCATGCTCTTATAATTTCGTACTAACTCATTCCCTGCCTTATCATGAGTTCCTCGGTTTCTTCTTATTTTTTGGGGTTTTGGAACTTTAACCTCTGAATAATATGGCTGTCATGGTGTTGTGATATTAATATTGATATATTTTTGTGATGGTATTGTTCCATCATTTTATTCTCCAGTGGTCGGTCTTCAAGGTCATTTTATAATCAAAGAAGTGGTATTATCTTGTTAATTTTTTGTTCATTTTTTATGTTCTTTAATAGTCTCATAAGCTTAGTGGTTGTTTTTTTTTTTTATTGCCTGATGCCTTACATGGTTGTGGGCCCATCATTTTACATGAGGATCGAGCCTCTAGCTTGGCTCAATGGTGAAAGCTTTGTTCTTCAACTGGGAGGAGTTTCAATCCTAGCTTACCTACCAACAAAATGAGATGGTACCCACCATCTCCACCCAAACCGTGAATAGGGTAGGGCACATCATGTACACATCATTTTTATGGGACAGGGCATCATTTGCACCCATATCATACATAGGGTAGGATGAGACCCACCATTTCACACGTCATCCCTTTTTCAAGTGGGGTCCAACATCTCCAGGCAAAGCATAGAGAGGGGCCGCCCATTTTGCATCTCATCTTTTGATGGGTAGGGCCAATTATTTTACCCCCATGCATAGCATGGGTCTAGAATACTAGTGTTATATAGGTTGGTTAATTTTATAGTATTAGTTTATGGCAATTCCTTTGAGGGTTATGGTTATTATTAAGGAAACATGATTGATAAGCTTACCTTGCAAATAGGTTAGACATTACTTCATTGAGATTACTTTTATTCGTAATGAGAAGAGGACCAAGGGTAAGTTGTAAGTGGTGTTTGCAAAATAACTTGGAATTGGGTTATTTCTTCATCTATTAAATCAAGTTGTATTATGGAGTATTGGAAATTTTGAGCTCTTGTATGGCAGTGACATTATCATGTTTTCAGATTTTGCCATGTTTCAGTTTGCACCTTATGTTGAATACAAGAAAATGCAATTGGGAGGTTTATGCTTATCAGGTTCCATAGGGATATAATTGTACCCGAAAGTGTAGGGATTGTATAGCTAATTCTCCCTGTTCTTGTGTTGACATCCTCATTAAATGTCTTTATGAATAATGGTGATCCTTTATGCTTGGATGCACTGGAAAGTTAGCAAGAGTTAGGGAAGTGGTCGAGGGTAACCGTACTACACTCAATAGCCCTCCCTTGTGTCTCTTTGCATCCTATGATTCTTGTCCTTTTGATTCAAATCCTTTATGCATCAATGTTTGGGTGGTAATAGGATGAAAAATCATTCAGAGTTGTGGGATAGGCTAACCGGTCAAGATTGTTGGAATGAAAGTTTAGGGTTTTGCAAGTGACATCAGACCTTTTGGTGCAATCCTTGACTAATGTAAACTGATGACATTAGATTATTTGCTAGAGCTTGCTTGCTCGCAGGTTAGATCACTTGTTTGTAGATGAGGTTGGATTTGTTATATTTGTTGGGAGAGTTATGATTGACAAGGTTTAGTAGGGCCTATTTTGTGGGCTCGAAGGGAGTTGTGGTGCGCATTAGCTTTTCTAAAGAATTGTATCAGTCCAATAATTTTCTTATAATTGCAGGATTTTGCTGCATCCTTCCTTTCGTTTAGAATAGAGAATTTTTTTTAGATGGGGTAGGGCGATGAAGGCATTAGCCCAAGCCCATCCTTAGAGGGACATATCAGATCATGGTGGTTTCCTCTGTTCTTCTTCCCTCTTCCTTAGATAGAGAGTGTGTAGTCCTTAGAGTGTTTAGCCTTATAGGTATCCTTGAACCTTACGTCATCTTCTTCATTGTATGGGCGATGAAGGCGTTAGCCCAAGCCCATCATTAGAGGGACTTACCCAGTCGTGGGGACTTACCCAGTCGTGGTAGTACCCTCTTTCCTCTTTTTCCCTCTTTCTTTAGATAGAGATATTTTAGTCTTTGAAAGCCTTAGACCTTAGCTCCCTTCATTGCAAGGGCGATGAAGGCGTTAGCCTAAGCCCATCATTAGGGGAATTGCTCAGTCCAAGTAGCACTCCCATCTTTTATTTAGAAGACTTGCCCAGTCTTTTAGATGTATATCCCTTAAGACCTTAGATTCCCCTATTCATTGCACAGACATTGAAAGAGTCATCTAGAGCTCCTTTTTAGGAGACACGTTATGTCTAATGCAGAAAAGCCCATCCTTTTAGGAGACAAGCTATGTCTCGATAGAAGGTCGTACCCTTTGGGAGACAAGCTATGTCTTATGTAAACAAAGTCATATCCTCTTAGGAGACAAGATTTGTCTCATTAGGGAGTCAACCTTTTAGGAGACTATCAAAGTCTCACGAGTTGTACCCCTTATTAGTTGAAGACCAACTCAGTCCATTAGTTGCCTAATCATTCTATCATTGCATGAGCAATGATAAGGATACTTGAAGCCCTCCATAGGAGACATCCAGTGTCTCAGTAGAGTTAGTTGTTTCTCTCATAGGAAATAGGCTTTGTCTCATTGGCCCAAGTTATCCTCTTATTTTAGGAGACATGCCATGTCTCATTAGCACCCCTCTTAGAGTCACTAGTCTAGGAGTCAATCCTTTAGCATAGGAGTCAGTCCTTAGTTAGAGAGTCAGTCTTTAGCATTGGAGTTAGTCCTTCAGTTCAGGAGTTTGTCCTATCGTCATAGGGGTTAGGATTCTGTCCAACCTTTCATAAGTCATGTGATTCTGTCCAATCCTTGTAAGGCATAGGATTCTGTCCAACCCTTGCAGAGTCGTGATTCTGTCTAACCCCTCTCAAAGTATAGGATTCTGTCTAACCTTTGCGAGATATCAGGAGGTTGTCCTACCCTTATGATGGTAGGATTTTATCCTCTTGAGTCAAAAACATCAAAAAATATCTAGAAATCATAAAAGCATTCTCAAAAGTCATGAGTCATTAGGAGAGTAGTTAGGAGAGTCTGTTTCCAAACTATGTTGGGTTGATCTCTTCTCACGAGGTATGTAGACAGCTTGGGATCCTTATCCCAAGTTCAGTCAAACATTTCAAAATATACATTTGAAACCTTCCAAAAATATACAAAAATTCTTCAAAACCTTTTTCAAAAAGACTTTCTCCTAGAGTTAGGTGTCTATCCTAGATATTTGGGTTGTTTTAGAGTTAGGAGTTTGTCCTAGATGTGTGTTTGTTTTAGAGTTAGGAGTCTGTCCTAGCTAGGAGTATGTTACGCCTCTGTCCGGTCAGTTGGCGATTCACATCGCCAATTGATAACTAGACTAGGATGCGCTAGTGAACCCATTGTTTTTCCTAGGGACACAGCCTAGTTATACATTAGATGTAGGGCCCACCTGCATTAGACTAGGTTAACTTGCATTTAGTTAGGGCATATAGGGAGTCATAAAAAATCTACAATTTACTCGAAATTAAATAATCGCAAAATAAGCTTTAAGAACAGGTCAAGTCTTCTAAGTCGAGTCTACGATAGCAGTCCTAGATGTGTTAGGCATCGTAATTTAGAATAGTTGCGAAGAACTACGTTGCCTTGATTCCTGAAAGAGGCGGGGATACGTAGGCTTCTTTGGATGAACATCATATCATCTAAAGACTCGGGTTTAAGCATTAGAATTTTAGGGCCTGTTGTTAGCACTTTAGGGTTTGTGTTTGTATATTGATGATGATTTTTGCATAGGATCATGATAGTGTGTGTTCGTTTCTTTGTTTACTTAAATGCTTAGCTGTAGCATTTATCTGCTTATTTGTTTTACTTACATGCTTAGCTGTAGCACTTACCTGCTTTGATTATCAGTTAGCTGTAGCGCTTTACTGCTTTACTGCTTATCATATCTGCCATTTACTGCTTTCTTGATGAGATGTGTTAGGATTTTATACTATATTAGGCGTCATGTATTCACCCTAATGTAGATAGGCGCTATGTGTTCGCCCTAGGTTTTATTTCATTATCGCTTATCTTATCTGTCATTTATTGCTTTCTAGATGGGATGTGTTAGGATTTTATATTATATTAGGTGCTATGTGTTCGCCCTAATGTAGATAGGCGCTATGTTTTCGCCTTAGGTTTTATTTCGTTATTCTTTTATCTACCTGTCATTTTGTTTATTCTTTATTTCGTTTACTATATTCTTAATTCATTTCATGATTGACTACTAGTTTTAGATTTCTCATCATGTACAGACCTTATACCTTTAGCTGTAGCATGCATGTGTTTGCCCATCAGAACTTAGACACCAATTAGGTATGACACTCATAACCTAGCTATTCTTAGGTGACATTTCTTTCATTTCTTTTGTGTGTCCTTATTATTCATCTCCGAGACATGCATGATTAGATAGACGTCTTCTCGGAGATAGATGTTCCCATTTCACATGATTTTCGCCCAAAACTTTTCAAAATCAATAAATAAATGGCATAAGAGACCAGGTGCTTGAACTTGGGCGGATTAGGTGCTTTTCGGACCTTCCAAATTTGCAACCAGGTACGAACTTTTTTGTATCTCTTGTTATCCATTGCAACAGAGCATAGTTTGGGTTCCAGGGCCGACTTCCCTGGATGGCGACTATTTCTTGTTTCAGGTACGTCTTGGTTCTGGGCTAGTCCCCGAATCAAGAGGTATCTCACTTTACATCGCCACTCATGTTGTGAGAGGCATTCTTTCGAGAGTTCCTTGGTAGAGCTCTCCTTCACGTGGATGATCTAGAGACTTTTGGGAGCTCGTCCCCCGCCTCTCTCGAATCAGGGTCCACAGGCTGGCGACTCCACTGGGGATCGAACGAGATATTGCCTAACTTTGTTAAAATGCCATTTTTACTAATTTTGAAGAAATTTGGGCCAAAATCATTATAAATGGAAACTTAATCGCTTAGAAATCCAAGGGCACCAAATAGGTACGTAAAACAAGAAATTCACACACTGCACAGCGTACATTATCATGTTTTTATTTTCTTTTATTGATTTTATTATTATTGCCTCCATGGGATAGATACAATACGTTCTAGATGGGATGTCATTACCCTGATGGTGCTGTTGTATTTATTTCCAAGCTATGCGCCGATGCTGCCCCCGTAGACACTAGGCGTACTTGTGTCTACAGCAGCCGATGAACAATAAAGCATACTATGTATAATACAAGGCGTACTTGTGTTATACATCTAAAGTATGGATAATACGCATAGTGCCCGATATAGTGAGTCCGGAGTCATACTTTCATTTTATATATTATATATATAAATATATTTACTGACTGAGTGAAAACCCAATTAGGAGTTGCATGTGTTTATATATATATATATTGCATTCATATAAGGACAAACATGTGTTGCTTACACATGTGGAGCCTAGAGTTAGGAGCCTTGTTCTATCTATAGACTAGGGTAGCTCACCTTATGTGGTTACAACACGGTCCTAGTACATTCCAATGTCTGTCTTGAGTCAAGCGTCTTGACTCTGCTGGATTATATTTAGGGCCGATGCCCCTGGTTAGGATATATATGTCTATATCTATATATATTGATTATTAGATTAGTAGTGATATTTCCTTATCTAATCTAATCAGTTATATCAGTTCGTTTTTCAGATCTAGACCCGACCAGTGGCTTTTACTTGCCCCTCTCATGGTCGTGGCCTATCTTTTGATCTATTCATGGAAAATTTATCCATATATTTCTTGATTATGAGATTGGGACCTACTCTTTAGTAAAGATTCTTGGTTTAATCCAATCAATCGTGAGAAGTTTATCCGTCAGATTTTAGACTTGGTTAGTGGATTCTACTTGTCACACCTATAGCCATGGTTTATTTCTTGATCTATAGATGATAAATTCTACCTGTATATTTATCTTTCAAATTCAAACCTGATTTATCCATTCTGTTGTTGTGCTATAGATTCATTAGGTTAGATTCTTGCTGATTTATTTATTTTGTCTTAGATATGGCCGATGGCTTGTCCGCTGTCTCTGTGGTCATAATCTATCATTGCTAATCTTCTTGATCATACAGTTTTCACATCCATCTTCTAGATTTAGATCCAGTCTATGACTTACTTCTGTCATTTTGTGGCCGTGGTCTGCTTTCTGAGTTTCTGATCGTCTTCTATCATCGATGAAAAATTCAGTGTCGCTAATTGTATCCTTCTCGAGATTGATTGCTAAGTTTATCTCTATTGTTTGTTTATTCAAGATTATCTTCATTCCCTCATTATCATGTCTTATCTGAGTGTTAGGTCTGATCATGGCGAACATTTTGTTGGACAACTGGATAGCCGATGCTATTAGAGCTCTTCCGTATGAGCATTCAAAGAGAAATATGGTTGATCATTTCATCAATTCATTCACTCATCTGAACAGTTGTGATATAAATTGGAAGTTTCTTCAAGCAACTGCTGGACTTTGGGATCCTGGTCTTCATGTCTTCCGATTTGGCTCTTTTGAACTCTGTCCCATATTTGAGGACTGGTGTACCCTGCTAGAGCTCCCGTATGAGGGACTCTGGATCAAACCTTCAAGAATAGAATCCCCTCGTGACCTTTTTTTGCAAACTATTTAAAAATAAAATTTTAGATGCTCTACCGTGTTTAACGAATACGTACGTGAAAGTTCAAGCCCTTGTAAAACTTTTTTTCCAAAAACGTCGATCCTACCAACTCCTGTTTTCAGGATTGTCGACGTAACGCTTCAATCTTTATGTCTTCGCACGTCATGTTCTTCCCAAAAACTCCCATGTTGCTCCTTTGACCTTACTAGGAGTAGTAGATCAGATCAATGAAGGGAGGAATCCAATACCCACCATATCAGCAGAGACCTTCTCAGGACTAGACCTTATCGCTAGTCAAAAGATTGAAGACAATTTCTTTGGTTGTGTTAAATTGCTATTTGTTTGGATCTGCGAAAAACTCATTATCCTTCAGCGACAAAAACCTAACCCATATACCTTGAAGAATTTTCGTTTATGGCAACCAATGGCTAATCAACCTCAGTCCATCAATGAATGGCGCAATTGGTTGCAGCATGTAGAGGAGAACCAGTTTCGTTGGGTGAGTCACTCATGCTTCCAAGTTCTCACTAGTACCTACCTACATCCGTTTGTTTACCTCATAGGTATCGAGAAATCTTCTTTTTATGCACCCACACGATTTCTCCATCAAGTTATAGGAATTCCATGTCCTCCCAAAGCTATAACCCTTCCTCTTTGCAAAGATCTCTCTCTGATCTCATTATATCCATAGTGGCTGCTTGGGGAAACAAAACTGTAGAGAAAAGATTTTGTTTAGCAGCTAAGGTCCGACATGGAAAATTACCAGAAGAACTCGCAAGCCGGAGAGCTTGGATTGAGGGACCTTGAAGATCTCTATCATGTTTTGTTATCTTGATTTCTTCGGTTCCCTTTATTGTTAGTTTGCTTATCCAATTGTAATCAGAGATTAGTATTTTCACCAATTGTAATCACAGTTTGAATTTCATTAATGAAAGTGTGTTTTTGTTTCTCTTGTCACTATTTGATCAGAATATTTTATCTCATTTATCATTCGTTTTAATCTAGTGTGTAGGCTTCCATTCTCAGGATTCTTGACTGAGCAGCTATTGCTCCAAAGAAAATTACAATTTCAAAACCAACCTGGTCCCGTTAGTCTACTGATTCCAGGCTGAGTCGATATTCTTCTTCACATACTTCTTTTACCTCTCCTCTGTTACCTATTTCGAATTTCCAGAAAATATTTTCACCCATTCCACCAACACCAGAAGCGATGGCTGAATCTCGAAATACCCTTGCCGAGATGAATGCGTTAATGAAGTCTATACTCCAACATATGAATAATATGAGTGAGGAGATAGTCCGACTGAAAAATGACAGAGGGTCCACTTCTAAGGAACCTACACCTCCACAACCCCCGACTGCACCCTTTGCACCCCCTGTTATCACTCGACCCAATGTACTGCCTGAGTATGAGGACTTTGATGATGAGCACTACGCAGAAGAGAATTGTCTCCCTTATCTGGATAGAACTGATGGGTAAAGGACTAGCTGACAGACTGGACAAGCTTACCCAGGAAGTAGAAAATATGAGATTCCAGAGTCCCAAGAAGTTGAACATGTCTGACTTCATGATAGCCCCGGGTGTTGTTTTACCTCCGAGGTTCAAAGTACCTTACCTAGACAAATAGGATGGGACAGGTTGTCCCAAAAGTCATCTGAAGTCAGTGATCTCTCTTCTGCAACAGCATGGTTTGTTTCCAGAGCAAATTGCTCTTCTTTAAAGTCCGAGGAGATCAGAATCCTCGAGGATATTGCTAATAGGTTCATCGAGCAGTTCTCCATGGAGGAGGGGATTGACGTAACTAAAAGAGATATAAAAGCGTTGAAGCAAGGCCATAATGAAACCTTCACTTCCTTCATCCGAAGATGGAGGAGAAAAGCTGCTCAGATGACCCACAGAATGTCCGACGAAGATCAGATCAAGATTGTGGTCAAGAATCTGTCTCCACAGTATTACCATCACATGGCTATTCAGTATTTCCTTGATTTCAACCATCTTAATAAGACTGGAACCCAGATAGAGGATGCATTGGCCAAGAGCCTAAGGGTAAGGACCTCATCTGATGTTAGAGAGGGGAAAAGGCCTATGGTAGCGCTGAAAGAGGTACACAATGTCAACTATGCCCGGCCACCATCAAGGACAGTGACTGAAGATAGAAGGCCAATGGAAAAGAAGACTTTTCGTCAATTTGATCCTCTTCCTTATTCCTTGTCAGTGGCATTAAAGAAATTGTTGAGAGATAAAAATATCACCCTACTGGAACCTAGGGAACTTCTGAACCCTCTCCCAAAATACTGGAGGAAGGACCAGTATTGCGAATACCATCAAAGTACCGGACATTTAACTGATAAATGCATGGCACTAAAGCACAAGATCCAAGACATGATTGAGGGGAAGAAAATCACTGTTGAAATTCCTAACGTCACCCATAATCCATTGCCGACACATGCAATCCCTCCGCCAAATATTTATGCGATCTTTACAGAGAAAGTCGCTTTGGATCATTCCCGTATCTGTGATGTCATTTCTGAGGAACCATATGTTCTGAGATGAGAAGAAGAAGATGAGGATATCAAAAACAAGAATCCCTATGTACTGTCTGCTCACGATGAGGGATTTGTAGAATCTTCTGAATGCTCATATGTCCTCAAATATGAAGAAGAAGAGAGAAAAGAAAAAGTTCCCTATGTTTTAAGGTTGGAGGATGAAGATCTGTTACTTCTGAATGACCCATGTGATGAACTCCGCCATGTTACACGTGGTGGACGCATTTTCAAACCGGCCGAGCTACGAGTTGAGAATCCTGCTGAAGTAGCGAGGGCATTAGAAAACCAAAAATAAAAATAGAGTCTAAATGACGAAGATGACACCTTTTTCAAAAAGATTTTCCCTTAGAGTTAGGAGTCTATCCTAGATGTTTGGGTTGTTTTAGAGTTAGGAGTTTGTCCTAGATGTGTGTTTGTTTTAGAGTTAGGAGTTTGTTCTAGCTAGGAGTATGTTACACCTCTGTCCGGTCAGTTGGCGATCCACATCGCCAATTGATGACTAGACTAGGATGCGCTAGTGAACCCATTATTTTCCCTAGGGACACAGCCTAGTTATACATAGGATGTAGGGCCCACCTGCATTAGACTAGGTTAACTTGCATCTCATTAGGGCATATTGCGAGTCCTAAAAAATTCACAATTTACTCAAAATTAAATAATCGCAAAAGAAGCTTTAAGAACAGGTCAAGTCTTCGAGTCTAGGATAGCAGTCCTAGATATGTTAGGCATCATAGTTTAGAATATGTGCAAAGAACTACATTGCCTTGATTCCTGTAAGAGGCGAGGATACATAGGCTTCTTTGGATGAACATTAGATCATCTAAAGACTCGGGTTTAAGCATTAGCGTTTTAGGGTCTGTTGTTAGCACTTTAGGGCTTGTGTTTGTATATTGATGATGATTTTTGCATAGGATCATGATAGTGTGTGTCCGTTTCTTTGTTTACTTAAATGCTTAGTTGTAGCATTTATCTGCTTATTTGTTTTACTTACATGCTTAGCTGTAGCACTTATCTGCTTTGATTATCAGTTAGCTATAGTGCTTTACTGCTTTACTGCTTATCATATCTGCCATTTACTGCTTTCCAGATGAGATGTGTTAGGATTTTATATTATATTAGGCGCTATGTGTTCGCCCTAGGTTTTATTTCATTATCGCTTATCCTATCTGTTATTTACTGCTTTCTAGATGGGATGTGTTAGGATCTTATATTATATTAGGCGATATGTGTTCGCCGTAATGTAGATAGGCGCTATGTGTTCGCCCTAGGTTTTATTTCATTATTATTTTATCTGCCTGTCATTTTATTTATTCTTTATTTCGTTTACTGTATTCTTAATTCATTTCATGATTGACTACTAGTTTTAGATTTCTCATCCTGTACAGACTTATACCTTTAGCTGTAGGATGCATGTGTTTGTCCATCAGAACTTAGACATCAATTAGGCATGACACTCATAACCTAGCTATTCTTAGGTGACATTTCTTTCATTTCTTTTGTGTGTGCTTATTATTCATCTCCGAGACATGCATGATTTGATAGACGTCTTCTCGGAGATAGATGTTCCCATTTCATATAATTTTCGCCCAAAACTGTTCAAAATCAATAAATAAATGGCATAAGAGACCAGGTGCTTGCACTTGGGCGGATGAGGTGCTCTTCAGACCTTTCAAATTCGGAACTAGGCACAAACCTTTTTGTATCTCTTCTTATCCAATGCAACAGAGCATAGTATGGGTTCCAGGGCCGACTTCCCTGGATGGCGACTCTTTCTTGTTTCAGGTACGTCTTGGTTCTGGGCTAGTCCCCGAATCCAGAGGTATCTCACTTTACATCGCCACTCATGCTGTGAGAGGCATTCTTTCGAGAGTTCCTTGGTAGATCTCTCCTTCACGTGGATGATCTAGAGACTTTTGGGGGCTCGTCCCTCGCCTCTCTCGGATCGGAGTCTACAGATAGTTTTCTAGCGGGGTTCGGCACCAAACGTTACAGGGAGGTCTATCATTCCCTCGATATGGATCGATCCGCCAGAAAATCTGTGAATCGACCATTCAGCTGGTACAAGTCTGTCCATCCCAAGGTGCATCTCCTTAAAAGCGTCGTAATGTAAAATATTGACAGAGCTACCGGTGTCTATCAGTACCTTGCTTATGTTGAAATTGGCGATAATGAGGCGAACGACTATCGCATTATCATGGGGGAGGTGGACCTTTCCATAGTCTTTCTCGGAAAAAGACTATCTGTTCCTCGTTATTAGTTGATTCCAACCTCAATTTCTTTGTTGGGGCCTCCACCGCGTGCCTTTGGGCGGCATAAGCCTTTTGAACAGAAATCGTTGGTCCTCCTGAGGCTAAACCTCCAGCAATTACATCGATGCTCCCTGCAATCCTGAGTGGGGCATCGATTCTTCGGTCAGGGGAATGTCGTACTTCGAAGACCTGTCTAGTTTGATCAGCTCCAGTGGTTGGTTGGATCGGATTAGAGGGGCCAGGTGTCTTTTGAACCTCCGGCTTCTGGGAGGCTCCAGAATTCCTAGGATTCAACAAATATTTATCAACACACCTAAGCTCTACCAACCTTTCGACCTCGTCTCTTTAGATTGTAGCATTCATCTGTCGTATGGCCCTGGTCGCCGTGATAATGGCAATATTTGCTAGTGTTACGCTTCCGACCAGTGTTTTTCATCTTTTTTTGGCCATTGGATATCTTCCTTCCCTCGGATTTCATAAAGGATATTTGAAACAAACATATTCAGAGGAGTGTAATTGTACCTTTCAAACTGTTGCGAGGGAGTTCGGTTGCTAGATTGTAACTGTCGATTGTCGGATCGAGGAGGTTTAACCTGACCGTTATTCGACCGAGTCTCCTCCTTCCGCTTCTCCAGAGCTTTGGCAAGTTCTAACTCTCTTTCCATAGCGAAAGATTCTTCGTTGTTGACATATTTGTCTGCTACTGCCATTAGCTCTTGGAGATTTCAGGGAGGATCAATATTCAGGGTTATCTTGAAGTCCCTGTCATGGATGGCTGATTTCATGGCTGCTCTAACCATCTCATGATTAGGGTATTTGATTTGTGATAATTCGGCCCTGAACCGTCCTATGAAAGATCGTAAGGTTTCCTCCTTTCCTTGTCTGAGAGGGAGGAGTGCGTCGCCAGGTTTCTTTTGCGGCCGACTATTGGCGAAATACGTAACAAACTCCCTACCTAACTCTTGGAAAGAAGGTATGGAGTTAGGTTTAAGACGGCTGTACCAACTATTTGCTACTCTTTTCAAATATGAAGATAAGGCATGACACATAATTATGTCATTAGTGCCTTTGAATTCCAGTGCTCTCTAGTATGCCTGTAAGTATTCCAATGGATCCGACGTACCATCGTAGAGATCAAGCCTCGGTAGGTCAAAATTCGGTGTCACTGGGCCTATGCTATCGCCTCTATGAATGGCGATTGTATCTCGTTTTCCCATTCAGCCAGGAGATCTGGTACATAAGGTTTCTGAACATGATGCTGCATCTCCTTGACTTGTCGTTGGAGTTCGGCGAGGAGTCCCGAGTCAGGGACATTAACTCCGTCCCGTAGGTTTTGTTGCGGGTTGCCTTACCCTTGATCCGGACTTCCCGCGCTATTAGCCCTTTGGGGGACGTTGTTATTCTGGGCTGGAATATGCCTAAAGGTCAATTCTGATGCCCATCTGTCATTCGCTTCCCCGCCCCCATGATTCGACCTGGGGCTAGTGATTGAGGCCGAGAGTTGATGATTTACCGGCCTTCTGCTGTGAGGGTTTCTACCTTCGGGCGACTATCTTGTTCTTCTTCTAAAGGTGACTCCCTCACCTCCGCAATTATTGGGGGAACGCTGACATTTTGAACCATCGGTGGGGGGGGCGTTAAACGTTTTAGTATTTCCTAAAGAGTGATGGAAACAGTCCCAACTTGTGTTGCCAGTTGGTTGAACATAGTCATGGTGACTGGAGTTGTATCTTCGTTGGTAGGCACTTCCTCCAGAATACGATTTTCGGGGATTGTGGCCTGTGTTTGACTCTGGTCATTACTCTTTCGCCTTGTGGGTTGACGGATTTCAAGGCTTTTGATCTCGAATTTGTCATGGTCCCACGGATGGCGCCAATCTGATGATGCCGAAATCCACTTGGTGTGATCTAGCAGTGATAGAGTTGGTTCTGCAAGTAAACTGCACTCACAGAAAGTGTGTTGGCGGGCCCAAAGTTGTGGCTCCGGACATCCACTTTCACACTTAAGTCAGAAATCGGTATCACAGGGAAACTAAATGAAAGAGATGAGATTTAGAAGTGTTACCAACGAGTGTGAATGAAAGAGGATGTGACTGAACTTGGTCTTTTTCAGGTTGCCTACGTACCCCTTTGTTGAGGATCAAGTCAGACGTAGCTCCATTTTGAATGTGAGGGTCTTCTTTTATAGAGGAGAGGGTCCACAATTACTAGAATCTTACTGTTTTATGAGTCTTGCTTAATTGATTGACTTCCCCGGGAGATAAGTTTATACCCATTTTTAATAAATATCCTCTTTTCCTGAACAAGTAAGCTACTATTAATAGGATTCCCTTAGATGGAAAGTCACCGCCTTAGAATGCATTGTCTCCTTGAGGGGTGGATTCCCAACTAGGGATGTTGCTATTTATAAGGAGAGGATTATCTTTCCTTCTAAAACTCTTAAGTCGGTTTCACAATTTTCGGAAGTGCCAAGTGTCGCTAATCAACAGTTAGCCCCGATTTTACCCCCAACAAAAACCAAAGTTCAAAGTATGGGATTTTTTTGGAAATTGAAAAGTCACAAATTTAATTTTCCAAGAAAAACAATGAAGATCTCCATAGTCGATCGAGCCCCCTGAAGTTCATGCTCCAAATCACAACTGCCCATGCAGGTAAAACAATTTTTTTACAGTCCTCTAATCTATTTTCCTCCTCTATACTCATTCTTTTTCTTTCTCTCACAGAAAAAAGGGGGAAGACCTTCCTCTGTATTCCTCGAAGCATGCTCAGAATAACCTTCACTAGAACTTTTGCAGTCATCATCTTGGCATGGAGTGCTCATCCATGGCCCGCCATATATTTTTAGCATTTTTCTTCTTCGAATAAAAACGTCATGCCTTCATATGCTTCTGCGATTGCACTTCATGAATCATGGGGGCTTTATAGCTGTTGCAGCCATTTAAGCCACATATGCTACTGTAGGTCTACGCAAACACCACGAAGAGACCGCTCCCATTGGGTATATATGCATTTAATTCTTTTTTCACTTTTCTTGCCATATAAGTCACCCATTCTCCTCGAAACTTCTTGATGTTTAACACATCTGATATGAATCAATTTCATCAGGGTCCTCGCCTTAAAGATGACATGAGGTATAAATCAGTCCATTATCATTTGTGATTGACCATCCCTTTGCATGCCATTGATTGGACCGTGGGATGATCCCAACCATTTGATTTGGGGCCACCATTTAGAATGGCTCGATAATGCAACCCTTCCAATTGAAGGGTTTAGTCACCCATTCTCCTCGAAACTTCTTGATGTTTAACACATCCGATATGAATCAATTTCATCAGGGTCCTCGCCTTAAAGATGACATGAACTATAAATCAGTCCATTATCATTTGTGATTGACCATCCCTTTGCAAGCCATTATTGGACCGTGGGATGATCCCAACCATTTGATTTGGGGCCACCATTTAGAATGGCTCGATAATGACAACCCTTCCAATTGAAGGGTTTAGGCTCATCCAATGGGCCCCAATAGTCATAAGATCAGCTAAGCCTCATTTAGCCACCCTAGGGGCAACCGTTCATGGTCATTATGGAGAAATCCTTTACGAAGGGGATACATTAGTTACATTTATATGTGAAAAATTGAGATCGGGTGATGATATAACGCATTTGGGTTACAACCTATCAACAGTGGCCCCCCAAAAAATGAATGGTTATGATCATCCGCTCAAGTGGGCCATGCTGTCTTTTTTAGGCTGCACTAGTGTTGCAAGCACTCACCATATAAATGTTTAACAAAACAAAGCAGTGTAATTATCATTTCCCCGGCAGAACTAATGATGCTTGTTTTTGTTTGGTGCTCATAACTTATTTTTCGATGTGTATTCCTCATTTGATTAAGGAATTTTTTATTGGCAAATGCAGGAATAACAAACTACATTTAAGAGACTCAATGTTTTTTAAGAGATAGGGTCAAAATTTTACACTAGTATATCTATCTATAATCTATCTATCTATCTTCTATAATATAAACTAAGCCTATAGGATTCCAAAATGTCATTCGACTTTTCCGAAAAAAGCTTTTATTGGAAAAATGTTTCTCCCTCGAAATTGAGTTTGGTGTCATTTACAAAGTTGAATTTCTCCCTCAAAATTGAGTTCGCCGCCTTCTATAAAGTTGAATTTGCCTCCTTCAAGCGAAAATCTCTCTCTCTCCCTCCTTGCATTTGTTGCTTTTAGGAGGCTTCAATCCCCTCCCTTAATCGCAAAATGACAGAGATAAAAATCTACACCAGCAACATTGTTTGGGCTCTTGGTTCGTTTGTGGTTTTCAGCCTCATGAATGGATAAAATTGAGCTGGTTCAAGGGACTATTCCCATGAACAACACATGGTCTCTCATTCTAGCTTGCTGGGATTATTCTATCTTTATTCTAATGATACTACATTTTCTTGGCCCATGCTATGCATGTGTACAACGTGGAAAGCCTTGGTTTAAGCATTAAAAGTATCGTATAAATGTAAAATCCCATATAGCTGTTAAATATCTTGCAATCATAAAATGTCCTATATTATATTTTTTTCTAGGGAAAATAATATTCCATGGGGAAAAAACATAGCCCAATAGGTTTGCAATTTTCTTTGGAAAAAAGTAATTTTTTTGGTTTTGGGAAAAAAATGGAGTTGCAAAGCTTAAATTTTGCTATCTAGAGCTAGGGTCTTATCCATGGGTGTGTGCCTAGAGAAGATGAAGACAAGTATTTTTTGTCTTCACTGGGGGAGAGAAAGCCAGTGGGGCCTGATGGGGTATGAAAAACCACATCCAACCAGCTGTCAACACGTGGCCCTCGAAGGGCCCACCCTGAGTTGACACCAGCCCCAAGGGCAACCTGGTAATTCGCCAAGGGCAGGTAAAAACAAGCCCACACATGGGCCGGCACCTGTCCCGGGGTAGGTAATCCAACCACCCCAGAGCTCTCACCATAAATAGCCTTTACCCATGCTAAGGTAGAGAGATAGAAAAATTCTAAGAGACAGCTCTAAGCTTTGGTTTTACTCTTCTGCTCATACTGACTTGAGTGTCGAAGGGCCTATCCGGAGCAACGACTCAGGGTTGGTCTTCTGACCTCGTGTACTTCTATGCACCGCACAATCTTAATTTAGCTCATCAGTTTGGACCCGCCAGATCAGCTCCTTCGTCACTACCTCATCTGTTACCAATTTTGGGCTTAACAGATTGGCGTCATCCGTGGGACCCTGAACTAAAAGCTATTCAAATCCCCTTTATAATATGGCAAGACGGAGGACTGCTCGAGTTCCCCCTACGCAGGTGACCAGACCTGAAACGCACCTTAGGACTCGAAGTGAGCGAATCGCTTCACAGGTGGTAGCTCCCTCTGCAATGGCGGAGCAAAGCCCGGTTCACTCAGAACACCTGAATGCCGCTCCTACTCCCGAACAAATCCAAACTCTTTTTCAACAGATGACTACTCTTGTTGATCAGTACAAAAATCTGATCCAAATACCCCAGCAGCAGGGCCTAGAGGCCTCCCGACCGCCACAGGAAAGGTTGAGCCCCCTAGGGAAGAACCTATGCCTCCCCGTCGTGATCATTCCCACCACTCAAGGCGAGCACATCACTCGCAAACAAGGCAAGCACAAACGGAGCCTCACCGCCATCACCGGTCCGGATCCTGCTCCGTGCAGAGGCACCAAGACAGGGAGGGCCTTGCACGGCAAGATAAGTCCCGCTGTGACCGACGGAGCTCGGAAAGTCACTCCGGTTCGGCAGTCAGCCCTTCTGAGAAAAGGGACCGATCGGTCGGACGAGCAGACGAGAGATCCGATCCGATACTGCGGAGGATCGAGGAAATAGACCACCGGATAGAAGAGCTGGCGAAAGATCAGGACCGACCTACCTCAAAGGCATTCTCAAGCAGACCGCCATTTACTGATAGTGTGCTGGGCGCACCAACGCCCAAAGGGTTCAAGATGCCACTGATCCCGTGGACCATTTGGAGACGTTCAGAACCATAATGCTCCTCCACGGGGCCTTGACGAGTTCCTCTGTAGAGCTTTCCCGACCACCCTGACAGGTGCCGCACGAGATTGGTACTCGCAGATCAAGCCGAACTCCATCAGTAACTTTGAAGACTTCGGAGACGATTTGGTCCGACATTTCATGGGCAGTCGAAAGCCAAGAAAAACAACAGCATCCCTGATGGCCTTGCGACAGGAGGATAATGAACATCTAAAGGCATTCATGAGCCGTTTTAACAGGGAAGCCCTTCAGGTGCCGAACTTGGATCCTTCTGCCGCCGCGAATGCACTCCTTGCAGGCGCCAAATCCAACGATTTCAGGCGATCAGTAGCCCGCCGAAATCCGCACTCATTGGAAGACCTGATGGCAGGGGCTGAAGAATACATATCCGTGGAGGAGACACTTGCTGCCTTAGACTCGAACCGGAGGAAAACCTCTGAAGAAAAGAACCCTACCAAGTAATGTAGGGACGACAAAGCCCCAAGAAGATAGACAACTCCCCAGACGAGGGAGGAAAATTATACCCTCCTTAATACCTCTAGAAGGCGCGTCATGGCTGCCATTAAGGGAGAAGACTTCTTAAAATGGCCGACCAAATTGCTCTCGAAGGGAAATAAAAGAGATAAGTCGAAATACTGCCGTTTCCAAGGAGACCATGGGCACAACACCGACGAGTGCAGGCACCTTAAAGAGGAAATCGAGTTGCTGATTAACCGAGGGTACCTCAGGAAGTATGTTAAAGAGGATGACCGTAGGAGGGAGCACAGAGAGAGAAGCCCTCGTGGTCGAAGCCCTCGACGATCCCCGGCACGGCATGAGTCTCGTGCCCTAGCAAGCCCACGTCCGAAAATCCACCAACCCCCGCCCAATCGGGTCATAAACACCATTATGGGAGGGCCGGCAGCCGGAGGGACTTCGTCATCCGCTCAAAAAGCTTACGCGCACCGAGTTAACACCATTCACGCATGCAATAAGAAGACAAAGACAGAAAACGAGATCTCGTTCTCAGATGCATATCTCGATAACTTGATACTCCCCCATGACGACGCCCTGGTCATAACCATGCTCGTTGCGAACTAGGAGTTGAAGAAAATCCTGGTCGACAACGGAAGTTCAGCCGACATCCTCTACTATCATGCCTTTAAACAGAATATGATAGGGGATGACCGTTTGAGGTCGGAGAACTCAGATTTGTTCGGGTTCTCGGGAGAGGTTGTTAAAGTCGAAGGACAAATCGAACTCTCGGTCCTTATTAGGGGATCGCCCCGTCAAGCTTTCGCAATGGTTAACTTCCTGGTAGTGAGGGCCACGTCAGTCTATAACGCTATCTTGAGACGACCTGGCCAGAGCCTTGTCCGCGTCGTTGCCTCCACGTATCATCAGAAAATGAAGTTTATAACGCCGAGCGGCCTGGGAGAGGTTAGAGGTGATCAACCACAATCTAGGGAGTGCTATGTCATGGCACTCAAAGGAAAAAATACGTCGGAGTCATTGCCGATTAAGCTACTCGATCTGAGAGATGAAGCCGAAGTAAATGAACCAGCCGAGGACCTCATCTCCATCCCTCTATACCAAGACAATAGCGAGAAGGTTGTTCAAATCGGCTCCTCTTTAGACAGTAACACCCGGCAAGACCTCACCCAGTTTCTTAGAGACAACGCAGACGTCTTCGCATGGGGGCATAGACCCTGAGGTCAATACACACAAGCTCGGCGTCGACCCCACCTGTAAGCCGGTAAAGCAAAAGAGAAGACATTTTGCCCTAGAGAGACGACAAGCGATCAAGGAAGAAGTGGAGAGGCTCTTGAGGGCTGACTTCATTTCGAGAAATCCAATACCCGGACTGGCTTGCAAATGTTGTTATGGTAAAGAAATCCAACGGGAAGTGGAGGACCTGCGTAGACTTCAGCGATTTGAACAAAGCCTGTCCCAAGGACAGCTATCCGCTCCCAAAGATCGATCAATTGATAGATGCCACCGCTGGTCACGAACTACTGACCTTCACAATCAGATCAGAATGATGAATCAGATATACCAAGAACATCCTTTATAACTGATCAAGGAACCTACTGTTACCGTGTCATGCCCTTCGGTCTGAAAATGCCGGAGCAACATACCAAAGGCTTGTAAACAAGCTCTTCAAAAAACAGATCGGGCGCAACATGGAAGTATATGTAGATGATATGTTGGTTACGAGCCAGAGCGCAAAAGACCATGTTTCCGACCTGAAAGAGACGTTCCAAGTCTTAAGAGAACATAACATGAAACTCAACCCAAAAAACTGTACTTTCGGTGTTGGCGCTGGAAAATTTTTGGGTTTTATGGTAAGCAGAAGAGGAATAGAAGCCAACCCAAAAAAAATCAGAGCGATAATGGAGCTCACTCCACCAAAAACCATTCGGGAAGTGCAGCGGCTAACCGGAATGGTAGCCGCATTGGGACGCTTCGTCTCAAAGTCCGCACAAAGATGTCTGCCTTTCTTCAATGCAGTCAAGGGAATCAAAACAGCACCCTGGACACGGGAATGTCAAGTTGCGTTCGAAGAGCTGAAGCAGTACTTATCCTCCCCGTCGTTGTTGACCAAACCAGAGCTGGGAGAAGAGCTACTCCTATACCTATCGGTAAGCCCCATGGCACTGGCGGCAGTACTGATTCGAGAGGAGCACAACCAGCAGAAACCAATCTACTATGTCAGCAAGGTCCTACATGATGCTGAGACCAGATACCAGCGAATCGAAAAGTTGGCATATGCTCTCGTTATGGCGGCCAGAAAGCTGAGGCCGTATTTTCAAGCCCACACGATAAAAGTCTGGACGGATCACCACTCAGACAGGTTCTCCATAGATCGGACACCTCAGGGCAACTTGTGAAGTGGGCCATAGAACTAAGCGAATTTGATCTCCAATACCTGCCTAGACCGGCGATAAAAGCCAAAGTGTTGGCAGATTTCGTTGCAGAATGCACCATCCCCCAGCAAAGCATCGCGTTCGAAACTGTCGAAACTCCAGTTGTAGAGGAGATAACTACACCTAGAGGACAAGTAGAAGCTGAGGTGGCTACCCTTGTAAGAAAGGAAAGTGCTACTGTACCAGCGGAACAGGATATGTCGTCCGAGGCGCTCTAGGAAGTATATGTGGACAGATCTTCAAGCATAAGCGGTTGTGCAGCCGGCTTGATTCTCACCGGACCGGAGAACTTTATTCTGGACTACGCACTAAGGTTTGGATTCTGTGCGTCCAACAATGAGGAAGAATATGAGGCTCTCATCACTGGAATGAACCTGGCAGTCCAGACTCGGGCCCAAAGGTTGAAGGCGTATTGCGACTCCCAACTGGTCGCAAACCAAATCCAAGGAGTCTACGAGGCCCACGACGAGCGTATGATTAAATATCTTGCCAAGGTTCGCCTTCTAGACAGCAAATTCAAAAGCTTCGAGTTCATCAGAATCCCCAGAACGAAAAATACGAAAGCGGACGTGCTATCCAAACTAGCAGCTTCTGGGTACACCGCTCTCGGGAGTATATGCATGGAGTTTCTGAAGAAGTCTAGTGTTGACAACGAGGTCGACCACAGCCATGCTGGATGGACAAAATCATTGATTACCTACGTAGTGGGAAACTTCCTGAAGGAAAGAAAGAGGCACGCAAAGTGATACAAAGAGCAGCCAGGTTTTCCCTAGATGGTGAGAACCTATACAAAAGGTCGTACACCCTTCCATACCTGAAATGCCTCCGGCCAAGCGACACTGCGTACACTCTGCAGGAGACCCATGAAGGAATTTGCGAAGAGCACTTGGGGGGCAAGGCTCTAGCCATCAAAGTGCTTTTAAGAGGCCTGTACTGGCCAACCCTAAGGAGAAACTATCAATAGCCCATCGCCTTCGAAGGTCCAAGAGGACGACCCCATCATTGTAATTCCCCCGAAAACTAGTATATGAAAAAGACTACATCTTTTGCAAGCTCTCCTTGTGTTTCAGTGCAGGTTAGACAACTGCTTGGTTCACTCCGGTTCATCCCAATGAGGCCGGGAGTCCACTCCTGGTCGGGAACAAACCAGGGCAGAAAACTAACATTTCAAATAAAAATCCAAGCTCTTAAGCTTGGATCAACTGCTTGGTTCACTTCGGCTCATCCCAATGAGGCCGGGAGTCCACTCCTGGTCGGGAACAAACCGGGGCAGAAAACCAACATTTCAAATAAAAATCCAAGCTCTTAAGCTTGGATCAACTGATTGGTTCACTTCAGTTCATCCCAATGAGGCCGGGAGTCCACTCCTGGTCAGGAACAAACCGGGGCAGAAAATCAACATTTCAAATAAATATCCAAGCTCTTAAGCTTGGATCAACTGCTTGGTTCACTTCGGTTCATCCCAATGAGGCCGGGAGTCCACTCCTGGTTGGGAAAAAACCCGGGCTTTCAAATAAAAATCCAAGCTCTTAAGCTTGGTTCAACTGCTTGGTTCACCCCGGTTCGTCTACAAAAAGACTGAAAGCGCACTTCTGGTCGGGAACGAACTAGGGCAAAAAACCAAACTTCGTAAAAAATCTAATTTCCATAAAACTTGGGTATCTGCTGCTTGGTTCACCCCGGTTCGTCTACAAAAAGACCGGAAGCGCACTTCTGGTCGAGAACGAACTAGGGCAGAAAACCAAACTTCGTAAAAACTTCAAGTTCCATAAAACTTGGATATCTGCTGCTTGGTTCACTTCGGTTCATCCCAGTAAGGCTGGGAGTCAACTCCTGGTCGGGAATAAACCGGGGCAGAAAACCAACATTTCAAATAAAAATCCTAGCTCTTAAGCTTGGATCGACTACTTGGTTCACCCCGGTTCGTCTAAAAAAAGACCGGAAGCGCACTTCTAGTCGGGACCGGACTAGGGCAAAAAACCAAACTTCGTAAAAATTTCTAGTTTCATAAAACTTGGGTATCTACTGCTTAGATCACCTCGGTTCGTCTCTAATAAGGTTGGAAGGGGACTTCCGGTTGGAAACAAGATGGGGTAGTAGGCCTTTGCTCTAAAATCCGACATAAAGTGAGTCTTCCTTTATTTCGGTGGCCTAAAGTGCTAAGTTAACTAGTCTTAGATAAGAAAAAGACGAACAAAAGCAAAAGCAATAGATGACAAAATATGACTTCTATTCATAAAAAACCCGTACGGGTATATGTACACAAAATGGGCCTTCAGAGGCCATTACAAAAAGAATTTATCAGTATTACCAAATAGGAAAAGGATGGGGAGTTCAAGACTCCTCGTGACAACCATCCCACGGAGGATCTGCCTCAGAAGCACCAGCTGCTGAGAGGGCGTTTTGCTCATCTGCGTCTCCGACCACCGGCTCAGGCAAGACAAGGCCTTCCAGAAAGACGTTTGGGTTGGACCCCTTGAATTGCTCAAGGCAATCCATGAGTCCCAACTTGTAGGACTCCGTGGACAAACTGACAAGTCCGTCCTCCTTCTTCTGCACGGCTTCTTTCTGCCTCTCCCGAGCTCTCTCCCTCTGCTGATTGAGGGCGTCAATGGCCTTCTCCTTTTGGGTGGCCATCTCACTCTTAAGTCTAGTAATCTCCGGGTCCCTCTTCTGAATGGACCTATTGAGCTCGAGGGCGTCCTTCTTCAGTTTACCGTTTTCTTCCTCCGATTTGGTGATTGCAGCAGAGAAGCCCTGGCTTTTCTCGCGGAGGTCATTATAGTAACATCCAATCTGCGGATTAAGTGAAGGATTAAAATAAAATAAAAAAAGGTACCTGATAGATCGAGGAGAACATAGCCTCATCGGCCATGTCCGGAGGCTCATTCCAAACCTTTAGCTTGTCCTGCTTCAACAAGCCCTTTGTGACTATCTCCCTAGCTACCCGGCTATCACCCAAGCCGGTATCATTCTTTTGAAAAACATTGTCTGCGGGCCTTGCTGGGGGGGATTGGACGCCAAGGACCACGATCGCAAGCCTCGAGGATCCAGCTCCCAGGCCGTAGACGCCCACGATCTTTACCGATGGCTTGCTCCCCCTGGGCGGCGCGACCTGCTCTGGTGTAGGACTAGAAGTCTCGGGGGCCTTCCTTTTCTGGCCCTGGCCCCTCCCAAAGGCACTCTACCTTACCTTCTCCAGTGCGGACTGCTTCTGCATCTTTGAAATTCAACAGGACATACCGGTCAGTAATAACAAAAGAGGGACTCAACATCAAAACTAGCCTAAAACCACATACGTGCCCGGGTCGCAGTACTAATGCCGAGCTCAACCAGAATCTCTTCCTTAGAGAACTCCGTACAGTGAATCAGGCCCTCTTGTTGCAGCTCCTCACAGACCTGAGCAAATGTAAGCTTATCCTCGCCCTCCAGGACCGGCTTGTGGCTTAACGCAAGCATGTCCGGGGTGTCCCATTTTAAAGGAATCAGCCAAGGCTCGGTAGCTTCGTTGTCCTCGACGTAGAAGAACCTGTTCTTCCACAAGTGTATGGAGGTTGGAACGCCGGTGATCATCTTCACCTCAGGACGTTGGCTTATATAAATCCAACCTCCATCCTTATGCCTCTTCAAATGTGCGCACGCACGGAACAACAGAATGGACAAGTTTCTTTGGAGCCGGCCCAGGACCAGGTACATAAATCCGACCAGCGTTCTCCATGAGTTCGGCGCAACTTGAGCCGGAGCCAGGCCGTAATATCGGAGAACCTCCGCGAAGAAGGGGTGCAGGGGGAACCTAAGCCCGGCTCTTAGGGAATCCTCGTAGATACATACATCGGTGCTATCGTTACAAGCCCTATCTCCCTCTATCGCCGCCCTCAACCTAAACTGCTCGGGAATGCAGTACTTATGCTGAACTTCCCCTAATTTGGACTCCTCAAGGTAGTTCTCCTCGTAAAGAGCCTGAATGTTGTACTGGGGATTGGCGTCCATCCAAGCCTCAGCTATGACCTCTGCAGCCAGGCCCGGAATGAATGTGGTGGACGCCTCGGCAACATCACTACCTCCACTCACCTCTTCCGGGTAGAAGCTGTCCGTTCGGACCGGGGTGGTGTTTAAGTCTAAAATCACCTCGTCCCCACTACCTACGGGCTCGTCAAGAGCAACTACATTAATCCTAGGACCTGCCATGTACGCGGGCCGGGAACCCTGGCTGGATTGGTTTGGGTCCTTTCCGATGAACTAGACCCTGGATTGATAGAAGAGGTGAACTCCCCTGAAGACGACCTAGAGCTCGACTCAGAACTAGAAGTACTACTGGACATCGAGAACACAAAAAAGAAAAGAGAATCAAATCAAGACGCGCTAAAAAGAAGATTACCGGTTCAAAGAGAAAGGCTCCTAACTCGCGGATGACCACGACCACAAAATATCACAGCCGAGCAGGCAGAGCAAAAGAGAGGCAAAAGTGAAAGTGAAAAGTGAAGGGTGAATACCGCTTCTTATAGCCTTGAGGCTTGAGGCGGTTGCGTTTACGAACCAGGTGGAGCCACGTGCCCCTCATTAATGAAGCGGGGCACACCTTGCGAGGCGAGCGTACGTATACATATAGGGATGCGTATAATGCGTATGTATGTAGCCTATGTAAGTACCTTCTATGAATATACGTACAGTACGAATATGGAAAAACTTCTAAGTGTTTGAGCTCGTCCCAAGCCGGCCAGGATATGACACGTTTCACAAAATGACAAAATTTTGGTAGTCCCAAGCCGACCGGGATATGGGGCATGCAGAAAACGACAAAAATATGGTCGTCCCAAGCCGGCCAGGATATGGAGCATGCAGAAAACGACAAAAATCTGCCCATCCCAGGCCGGCTAGGATATGACACGTTTCACGAAACGATAAAAATCTGGTCGTCCCAAGCCGGCCAAGATATGCCGTGTGCAGAAAATGACAAAAATCTGGTCGTCCCAAGCCGGCCAGGATATGGCGCGTGCGGAAAACGACAAAAATCTGGTCGTCTCAGGCCGGCCAGGATATGACACGTTTCACAAAATGACAAAAATCTGGTCGTCCCAAGCCGGCCAAGATATGGCGCGTGCAGAAAACGACAAAAATCTGGTCGTTTCAAGCCGGCCAGGATATGGCACGTGCAGAAAATGACAAAAATCTGGTCATCCCAGGCCGGCCAGGATATGACACGTTTCACAAAACGACAAAAATCTAGTTGTCCCAAGCTGGCCAGGATATGGCGCGTGCACAAAACAATAAAAATCTGGTCGTCTCAGGCCGTGCAGACGGCTTGGCCAGCCACAGAATTTCACTTCATACTTCTAGTTGTCCAAGGCCGTGCAGAGTGCTTGGATGGCCAGAATATTTCGCTCCATGTTTATGGTCGTCCCAGGCCGTGCAGAGGGCTTGGCCGGCCAGAATATTTCGCTTCATGTGTCTGGTCATCCCAGGCCGGCCAAAATATTTCACTTCATACTTCTGGTCGTCCCAGGCCGTGCAGAGGGCTTGGCCGGCTAGAATATTTCGCTTCATGTGTCTGGTCGTCCCAGGCCGTGAGGGCTTGGCCAGCCAGAATATTTCACTCCGTGTTTCTGGTCGTCCCAGGCCACGCAGAGAGCCTGGCCGGACAGAATGTTTCACTCCATATTCCTGGTCATCCCAGGCCGTGCAGAAGGCCTAGCCGGCCAGACTATTCCACCTAGTATTTTTGGTCATCCCTGTCAAGGCAAGACATCAAAAGCTGGCCTACGCGCTTCCTCCCGAACCTCAGCTCATCCGATCGCTTAGGAACTCAACCTCTCATACTTCCCCAAGCCACTACAATGACTTGGAGAACTGGGGGCAAATGATGGGGTATGAAAAGCCACATCCAACCAGCTGTCGACACGTGGCCCCAGAAGGGCCCACCCTGAGTTGACACCAGCCCCAAGGGCAACCTGGTAATTCACCAAGGGCAGGTAAAAACAAGCCCACAGATGGGCCGACACCTATCCCGGGGTAGGTAATCCAACCACCCCAGAGCTCTCACCATAAATAACCTTCACCCATGCTAAGGTAGAGAGATAGAAAAATTCTAAGAGACAACTCTAAGCTTTGGTTTTACTCTTCTGCTCATACTGACTTGAGTGTCGAAGGGCCTGTCCAAAGCAACGACTCCGGGTTGGTCTTCTGACCTTGTGTACTTCTGTGCAGGGCACAATCTTAATTTAGCTCAGCAGTTTGGACCCGCCAGATCAGCTCCTTCGTCACTGCCTCATCTGTTACCAATTTTGGGCTTAACAGGGCTCACCATATTGTAACTCAAGTTTTGATGGTCAAGGGCCCACCATTTTACACCATGCATAGCATGGGCCCAGATAGGTTTGCATGCTTTACGAAAACAAACTGTAATGACTGGGTTTCTATCTTGGTTAAAGAACACGGAGGTAGATCTCTATTTTTTGTCTTCATTAAGAGATAGAAAGCAATCGGGGCCCACTCTTTTGCAACTCAAGTTTTGATGGTCTAGGGTCCACCATTTTTACACCCATATTTTAGATACCGGTGTCTAATGTTGAGTACGGCACGTATTATTAGGAAGTGGTTTCCGATTAGGAAACTAACTTCACACTCCTCATCTCATACAGGTTCAAACTGTATGGACGTGGTCACTTATATGCCATGAATTCCTATTTCTTCTCAGATTGAAAAATCCACAAACTTGAAACTCTAAAAAAGGCTCTTTTGCCATGTACTTTGTAGAGAGTAGAAAAATTGAGAAATTCTTGTGTGTGAGAGAGAACAATTTTCTCTTCAAAGGGGGTGGGTTCTTCTCTTGTAAAGGGTTGTTCTTGGGTTGTTTTCAAGAGAGAGGGTGAGTGTGTACTCTATAATTTTCTCTCTGATTAGTGAAGAAGAAGTCTCTATTGCTGCCCCATGGAGTAGGCATATTGCTGAACCAAAATCTCTGTGTTCTTATCTGTGGCTTTATTTTGCTTTTATTTTCTGTTTGTATTATCGATCTTGTGGACCGTTGTGTACTCTAACAACTGGTATCAAAGCTATAATGGTTGTCAGAGCTTCACACAAGATTGATTGTTGATCGTGGTTACACAGGTTGAGATGGTTGGTTCAAGTTCAACGAGATTTGAAGTGCCAAAATTCAACGGATCAAATTACGCATTATGGAAATTGAAGATGAACGCAGTTTTGGTGGAAATTCAACGAGATTTGAAGTTCCCTTCAACTCCTCCTCCCAAAACCCAAGCAGCCCTCTCCTTCCCTTTTCTCCCTCTCTGCTGCCCTTACCAAGAAAGGAAGAAGACCCCCCTCAAAAAAACTAATTCGTTTGTTTTTTTATGGCAAAATGATATTTTCACACCCCCTATTCCCTACTAGCAGCCCCTTGTAGTGCATTTTATGACTATTCCTTTTGCAAAAACGAGGGGTCTGGACAATGATGAGGGTGAATAAAAAAAAGTAATGATATATTGGACCCCATTTCTTCTTTGGACAGCTATCTCAGGTGAACTTTGTTTATTCTTTTGTTGTAAAGGGGTGATCCAGGTAAGAAGATGGGGAAGGCATTTGAATCTCATTTTTGCCATTTACAAGGTTGGTACTGACACACCTGTCCTCTCTAATTCACCCCCTTCAGCTTCAAACAAAGAGAAATGATATTAGCACAACTATGTTTTGATAGTTGCATTAACTCATCTGACTTTTCTTCTCCTAAGCTTGAAAGGGTATTTTGACAACAAAAATAACCTTTTAATGATTCCTACAACAAAACAATAGGCAAGGTGGGTTAGTGAAACTTATTAAAATAAGGTTGTAGTGAGTCACTTAGAGCATGGGGGTGCAAATACAGGAGTGCCTATACCAAAAAGTCAAGTATTTTATAATTTTTTTTTCTTTATGGGAAAATGAAAGGGAAAGTTGGAGGTTTCAAAGGAGGAGTACTAATGGGAATCTCGAGACGCTCCGGGCTATAGGATTTTTCTAAAAGACTCCGCAAATGGGATTCTTCTGGGTTTATTTCACTCTTCAGGACTCAATTTTTGGAAAATTCAGGATCAGTCTCAAGAACTTGAAACTTGACTTTGGGAAGTTCTGAATTAGATTTCATGGCTCGGATTTCGGAATTTTTATTCAATTTTGGGAATTTAGGGTCAGGTCAAAATGGGGTGTCTACAATATGTTGCAAATATAATTATTCCATTTAAAATAAAATGTTTCTTGATATAAGTTTAGGAATGTAACACTGAATTTGAAATCACACCTATCAATTTTTTTGGAAACAAAGGATTTTCAAAAGGAGCATTTAGTGGAACGAATCTATAACCAACTGGAATCGCTTCTCCATCAAATTGAACTATTGTTGTAAATCTGGTCGGCCTTAATTCAAATTGATGGTTTGCAATTTTGTAAAAAGGATTTCCTTCTCTTACGGCTATATTGTTTATATAATAAAAGAAGAGACCTCTGTATCGGTCAATGTATTCATTGAATAGCGTCAATTGGGTTTCATCATTCTGGAGAAAAATTTGTGAAAATAGTTAGAAGTATGTATTTGAATATTAAGGAAAATGAAATTCAGCAATAAAAAGTCAGAAAAGATAATTGGTATTAGGTCAGTAAATTATACCCATTCGTCAGTGAATATGATTGTTATTACACGCTCACTGCTTCTTGGTCCACTAAATTCATGAATGTTGAGGAGTTGCTTTACCCGACATTTAATATTAAAATATGGAGTACTTGGATTGATGTGTTCAAAAGGTAAATACATCCTGCAAAGCATTGCATTCGTTATTTAAGAAATATGCAATATAACAAATATATTATGAAATTTGTTTACAAGTCATATATTCTTTAACGAATTGCATGTACAAATATATGGAAAATATATTTTATACTACAAATATGTAATTAAATTATGCAATAATAATGAAACTATGCAGTAATTGGAGCGCTACTTGCAGGTAATGTGTGCTATAGTCATTTCAAAACTTCTTCAAAAACAATATTTCTTGTGTATCCTCTCTTTGGATGCACTTTTTTGCACAATAGTATTCTGACAGCTAATGGAGAAGTAGCGTGTGATAAGGCAACGTAAAGTTGTCCATGAGTGAAGACAGGTTTGGGTAAATATATCCCCACTTTTGATAGTGTTTGACCTTGGCTTTTGTTTATAGTCATAGCGAAAGCTACTTTTATAGGGAATTGTCTTCTTTCAATGTAAATGCACATTTACGGGTGCATGGGGACATAACAATTCTTGGAATGCAATGTATTTCACCTTTATTAGTTCATGTTATGATACTTGCTCGAATTGTAAATCTTTGTAACTCAAGTACAATGAGTTGAGTCCCATTGCACAGTCCTACAGATGGATTTAAATTCCGCAGTAGTATAATTGGAGCACCGACTTTTAACTTAAGATAATGTTTTGGTATTCCCGTAAAATCTATAGAATGCAAATATTCAGGCGTTGTCAATTGTGTTGAGCATCCTTCCGTCTTGTCTGTCATCGCAGTATCGGCACTTAAATATGTTCTTATTTCACCAGGCAATTTTTCCATCATTAGGGAATCTATAAAATCGACTTCATCATTCCTCGGTGCTAATATAGCTCGCTCTTGGAGGTAATTGTCATCATATAATTTTGATGAGAAACCATCATATATATATCTGCAACTAATTGTAGTATTCCGCTGTTATTATCATCTATGACCATAGAATGTGGAATTTTTATCCAGTCAGCTTCTGTATGACTATCAACCGAAGTTGCAGATAAGGTTCTATTCCCAATATCAAGAATCCAATTTTTGAATGCAGACATCTCAGTATATTCTGTAGATGATAACCCATGTTTAAATGTTCACATGTTTCTTGATATATGGAATAATTTGCAGTGGTTCCATAAATAAGATTTTTGCAAGTAAGCAGCTACAATTATTTGCCGATTAGATTTTGGGATAACGGGAAGTATTTGTCTAAAGTCACCTCCGAGTACAACGGTTTTGCCTCCAAAAATTTTAGATGCTGCATCTGGTGAAGTATTCTTTAATAAATCTCTCAATGTTCGATCTACAGCTTCAATTGCATATCAATGTATCGTTGGTGCTTCATCCCAAATGATAAGTTTAGCAGCCTTAATTAGTTCTGCCAATTTTGATTTTGGTTTGATAGTACATGTAGAAGTTTCATCTACTTCAAGTGGGATTTTAAAACATGAGTGAGTGATACGGCCACCCAGAAGTAGTAATGCAGCTATGCCTGAAGAAGCAATACTAATACCACTTTGCCTTCACTTCGCAGGCGATTTATCAATGTCTTCGACAAATATGTTTCACATGTGCCTCCACTTCCATATACAAAGTAGAAACCATCTTTATTATTAATACATGAATCAATAACAATGTTGAAGATTATCTGCTGCTCTGAATTCAAGGCACTAAGTAAACATGCAAATTCAATCTTCGCCTCTATCTAATTGTAGTTGGACTCTTCCCAGATTATTCTATTTGTATATTTGTGTGTGCCTTTTCCTGTAGGCATCGGCATAGTACGATAATTTGAAAGGCTTTTTCCATTAGCATTGAGAATGCTTTCTATTTGTTCTAGTGCCATATCTTGTATTAAATCATCAGGTAATAATAAATCTGGATTCTACATTTCGCTTTCCGCTTTTAACTGTAAGTCATCTGAGAGATTTCTTTAATGATTTTCCCATAACAACAATGGATTTGTTATCTCACATGATACTAACATTGATGCAAATAAATGATGAAGTTGATTAGCAGAAGCCCAAATGGATGACTCTATAAGTGCCTGGAGCCATTCATTACCATCTTCCAATAAACCCAATGAAGTACATGCTTATTTGAAATCTGGGTAAAGTACGACATTAGCTGTACGCATATCTTCATAACTTAAACTACCATGTATAATAGTTAAAAGCATTTGTAAATAGTATCGCTTACCTGATGATGGGTGTTAGCCCAAGGGTTCCCATGGGTTCAACTAATGACCTTTACCTTGTTGTTTTTTATGCTAGCAAACTCAAATTAATTAGTTTTTAAGGACTAATGTGTTGCCTTTGAGTGTTGTGCCTTAGACAGGAACTTCACATGTTATATCGACATTAGCACAATACAACACAACACATGGCTTGATGATCAACATGCACAAAGGAACTAAGTGAGCTTGGACATATTGGAGGCATCATCCTTGGAAGATGTCCAAGCATAGAGCTCAAGTTGAAGATCCCACAAACAAGCCTAGCACATGCCAAGAAAAGCTTGAAGATGAACAAGCATTGGTGACCAACTCATGCATCCAAAGTGAAGATCCATTCAAGAGAGAGAGTCACATGGACCAAAGTGATCACAAGTGTGGTAGATTGGTTGTAAAATCCCGAGCAAAATCGCTACACGTTGCGGAAGAATAAACCGTGTAGAACAAAAATTTTGCTCTAATCCAGAATTCCTAGGGACTAATTGATTTTAATGTGATTTAATAAACATAAATATAAATAACTTATTTTGCTGATGAGAAGAAAAACGTCTGCGTGATCTACTCCTCAAAAATCTGCCAATGATCTAATCGATGCGAAAACGCAAGTTGAACCGATGGATTCCTTTCTTTACACAAAGGATCTTCTAAACAACTCTTTATTTACTTTATAACCTAATCAAAAATTCGATTATAATGTGGGAATATGTATTTAGATTAATGGAGCTTTGTTTGATGTTTGTTTTTTACTTAGAAAAGACAAAACTAGTTGATGGAATTGAAGAAGAAGAAGAAGAGAAAGACTTTGGGATGTCTCTACCAATTTTCAACAAATGAAATTATGGAAGAGCTCTTGCAAACTCTAATCATTTGTCTTGTATTTATAGAGTTCTTAATTTTCATATACACAACCCAAAGGTTCTAGAGAAATCTCACAAAACATGAAAACTAGCCACAATTAGAAGCTCCAATTTGGAAACAAGCTAGTTAGTTGGCTTTTTCAAAATAGAAACCAACTAATGTGGGAGTGCTTTTAGAAATCTTTGACTTTTAGAAATCTTTAAATTGAGTTTTTTCCAAGTAAAAAATGTGGTTGCTTTATTGGATAAAAACAGTCCAAAAAATATCTCACACATTGTTTCCTTTTTTAACATTCCCGCTATAAGCCTATAGGTCAAATTTTGACCTCATTTTTAGACAAGTAAATAGTTGAATTAGAAAAAAGTCCTAAACTACAAAATTGTAGATCTTTCAAATCCTTTGAACCGAGCACTTACACATTAATTTTTGACAAGAGATGAGTAAGTTATGATTGTTTTAGTAAAACAAGTCTAGAAACTTAATTAAATAAACATATTTCCTCTCATCCAATGGGATAAAAAGCTCCATTCATATTTTCTATAATTCTCAAAATGGCCTTATGGTTTTACTTAATCATTTTGGTATTCCCAATGTATCCCATAGTGCATATACACTATATACATTGTATATATCCTTTCAATGCATCTAATGCCACGAAACTAGTTGTAAGCTCAATAGTTCCCACCTTGACAATTTCCATCTTATTTTGATGATTCCAATGCACAAGTGATTTAAGATCACTAATGTGTTTGATTGTCTAAGTTGTAGATCATAATTTCTTAAAGACAAGATTGCTTGGATTGAGGCCAAAGAAGCTCGCATTGAACCGCTTATGAAGGCCAAAGACATCGGAGATCCAAGACAAATGAAGACTTGAAGAATCCATTGAAGATCAAAGTCATATTAGAATGTATAAGATCCAATCTTAGTTTTAGATCTTAAGAGGCATAAATTACTTAATCTCACACACCCCTAAAATGTATAAGTGATTGTCCTTGTGGTGTTCCAACACTTTGGAACCCTCATAACAATCCCAAGTTGGTGAAATATTGGAAGCCCAGAAACAAGAGTTGAAAATCTGCTGCTGATAGGCTTCTCGGAACTCCGAGAGAATTCTCGGAGCTCCGAGCTCGGAACTCTGAGACATTCCTCGGAGCTCCGAGAAATGGTCCAATAGAAATTTTCTAACTTCTGTTTGTATTCCCGGAACTCTGAGATTTTTTCTCGAAACTCCGAGAAACATTATAACGTTCTGATTTATTGCCGTTGGGAATTTTCGCAGGAATTACCACTATGCCCTTGAACGGTCATATTTTAATTTTTCTATATATATGGGCATTCTAAACTTCAAAACCATCAATCCTAACACTCTTAAACTCTACGTGAACATCCAAAGAGTAATTAAAGCTTGTTTATGCCTCTCATCCTCTAACATTAGGATTTGGATCAATAGGCTCTATTTGTACATATGATTTTCATCATATGTGCTTAGATTAGGGGCTTGCTCTAAAATTTAATATCTTTCTATAGATAATTAAATATCCCCTCTTATGTTGAATAAAAATTCTAAATAGGGGGAGTTCTAGGTTTGTCTTTTTTCTTGAAAAAGGGGGAGCTTAAAATTTGTAAATTTGATCCCTTTATTTTCCTTTACCCCATCTTTTTGATAGATGCCAAAAGGGGAGAGAAATCTCATGTAAGGAAAAATATGTGTGCTTTTTATTGGAAAATCTCTTGTGCTTGTCATCATAAAAAAGGGGGAGATTGTAAGCCCAATAGTTCCCACCTTGGCAATTCCCATCTTATTTTTATGATTACAATACACAAGTCATTTAAGATCACTAATGTGTTTGATTGTCTAAGTTGTAGATCATAATTGCTTAAAGACAAGATTGCTTGGATTGAGGCCAAAGAAGCTCGCATTGAACCGCTTATGAAGGCCAAAGACATCGGAGATCCAAGACAAATGAAGACTTGAAGAATCCATTGAAGATCAAAGTCATATTAGAATGTATAAGATCCAATCTTAGTTTTAGATCTTAAGAGGCATAAATTACTTAATCTCACACACCCCTAAAATGTATAAGTGATTGTCCTTGTGGTGTTCCAACACTTTGGAACCCTCATAACAATCCCAAGTTGGTGAAATATTGGAAGCCCAGAAACAAGAGTTGAAAATCTGCTGCTGATAGGCTTCTCGGAACTCCGAGAGAATTCTCGGAACTCCGAGCTCGGAACTCCGAGATATTCCTCAGAGCTCCGAGAAATGGTCCAGTAGAAATTTTCCAACTTCTGTTTGTATTCCCGGAACTCCGAGATTTTTTCTCGGAACTCCGAGAAACATTATAACGGTCTGATTTATAGCCGTTAGGAATTTTCGCAGGAATTACCACTATGCCCTTGAACGGTCATATTTTAGTTTTTTTATATATATGGGCATTCTAAACTTTGAAACCATCAATCCTAACACTCTTAAACTCTACTTGAACATCCAAAGAGTGATTAAAGCTTGTTTATGCCTCTCATCCTCTAAGATTAGGATTTGGATCAATAGGCTCTATTTGTACATCTTCTACAAAGTTGTAAACCCTTGTGAGGGATTTTTTGTTCTTTCTTTCTTACTCAAAGAACTTGTATTGGGCGAGTGTTCGGAGAAGCGTAGCCCACTCTCCATGGTGAAGATTGCCACCAAGGTTAAAGGTAATCGGATTTGTAATCGGCATTAATCTTCGCCGAAGTTAAGAAGATCACATAGTGAAGCCATCAACGGGTCTGGTTGGTGGAGTGGAGTAGGCCTCGCGTTTTGAGGACCGAACCACTTTAAATCTCGGGTGCACTCTCTCTTGAACTCTAGCTCTTTATTTTGCATTGCACCTTTAGATTTATCTTGTGTGCTTGAATTTCATTGTTGATCTCAAATTTCCAATTTAGGTTTGAGTTTTTCAAAAGGCTAAAACTTGCTAGCAACCTAATAATTTTCATTCCTCATAGTTGCCGTACTTGGGACCACCCTTGGATTTTCACTTGGCATCAGAGCAAAGGCTCTTAAAAGATTTTCTTTTCTAAAAATCTTTGGTAAATTTTTTTAAAATTTCAACAAGGGAAAGATCATAAGATCTTTGGCAACTTTCTAATTGTGAAATGGCGGATAAAAATGGAACCGGACTTCCGGAAGGCCATTCCACAACTAGACCTCCTTTCTTTGATGGGTCCAACTATGGACATTGGAAGACAAGGATGCGCATCTATCTTCTTTCGATAGATGTGGAACTTTGGCACATTGTTGAAAATGGATACATTTTGCCTTCCAAACCATTTGAAGAATGGAGTGTCGTAGAGAAAAGGCACGCAAATTTAAATTACAAAGCTATAAATTCTTTGTTTTGCGCCTTATCTACGGAGGAGTTTAATCGAGTTGCTCTTTTTTATTCCGCCAAGGTTATTTGGGATACACTTGCCGTTACCCATGAGGGAACATCACAAGTTAAGGATTCCAAAATAAACTTGTTAAAGAGCAAATATGAAATATTTAGAATGGGCCAAAATGAAAATATTTCCGAAATGTATACCCGATTTTCTAAAATTTCTAACGAATTAGCTAATCTTAGTAAATCTTATCCTGCTGATGAGCTTATGAGTAAGTTGCTTAGGTCTCTTCCTCCACATTGGGACCTAAAAGTCACCGCCATCCAAGAATCAAAGGATCTCAAGACGCTAACAATGGAGGAGCTCGTAGGATCTCTCATCACCCATGAGATGCTCCTCACTAGCCGACAAGAGGAGAAGAAACCAAAAGAGAAAGAAAGAGAAAGTCGATCTCTAGCTCTAAAGGTCTTCAAGGCAAAAGCGAACTCATCATCCTCAAGTGAGGCGGATAGTGATGAAGAAGAAGCATTGAGTAAATTTAAAAGCTTATAGAGAAAGAAGCATAAAAAGGATAAAAAGAAGAAGAAAGAAGAAAGTGAAGTTGAGGGAGCTATAAGATGTTACAATTGTAAGAAAACCAGACACAAAAGACCGGAATGCCCTCTTCTCAACTCATCTTCCTCAAAATACAAGGGTAAGAAGAAGGATTGGAAGAAGCATAAGGCTCTTGCCGCCGAATGGGATGCTACTAGCACCTCGGGAAAGAGCTCAAGTGAAGGGGAAGAAAATAAAGATGACCTTTGCCTCATGGCACTCTCCCATGAAGTCAAGGTAAATTCTAACCTCTCTTATAATTCATCAAGTTGTGATAATGAAAAAATATCCTATGATGAATTATGCTCAACCTTGCATTCTCAAATTTCTAAAAATAAAGTTAAAAAAAAAATCTATTTCAAAATTAGAAAATGAACTTAATTTTTTGAGGAATGAATCTTCCTCCAAATCTCAAGCACAACTTGAAATTTTTAAACTTGAGATTGAAACCCTTAAGGGTATTTTGGATGAGAAAACTTGCCAAATTGCAAAACTCCAAGATGTGGCAAGCTCTTCCAAATCTTATGAAGATGAATTTAATGATTTTCTAAATCAAATAACCCATCTTCATAATGAAAATGAAAGGTTAAGATTATGTCTCCATGGATACTTAAATGGTGACAAAATTATTGACATAATCTTAAAGAAGGCTAGTCATAAACCTACTCATGCATGTTATGATAGGACTAGCTTTTCTAACCCTCATGTTAGATGCCATTATTGTGGAATAAATGGTCATTACCAATTCCAATGTGCATCTAAGATTAGGGATAGCAGTGGAACCAAGAAAGCTTGGTTTCCCAAAGCCCCCATATGATTTTCATCATATGTGCTTAGATTAGGGGCTTGCTCTAAAATTGAATATATTTCTATGGATAATTAAATATCCCCTCTTATGTTGAATAAAAATTCTAAATAGGGGGAGTTCTAGGTTTGTCTTTTTTCTTGAAAAATGGGGAGCTTAAAATTTGTAAATTTGATCCCTTTATTTTCCCTTACCCCATCTTTTTTATAGATGCCAAAGGGGGAGAGAAATCTCATGTAAGGAAAAATATGTGTGCTTTTTATTAGAAAATCTCTTGTGCTTGTCATCATAAAAAAGGGGGAGATTGTAAGCCCAATAGTTCCCACCTTGGCAATTCCCATCTTATTTTCATGATTACAACACACAAGTCATTTAAGATCACTAATGTGTTTGATTGTCTAAGTTGTAGATCATAATTGCTTAAAGACAAGATTGCTTGGATTGAGGCCAAAGAAGCTCGCATTGAACCGCTTATGAAGGCCAAAGACATCGAAGATCCAAGACAAATGAAGACTTGAAGAATCCATTGAAGATCAAAGTCATATTAGAATGTATAAGATCCAATCTTAGTTTTAGATCTTAAGAGGCATAAATTACTTAATCTCACACACCCCTAAAATGTATAAGTGATTGTCCTTGTGGTGTTCCAACATTTTGGAACCCTCATAACAATCCCAAGTTGGTGAAATATTGGAAGCCCAGAAACAAGAGTTGAAAATCTGCTGCTGATAGGCTTCTCGGAACTCCGAGAGAATTCTCGGAACTCCGAGATATTCCTCGGAGCTCCGAGAAATGGTCCAGTAGAAATTTTCCAACTTCTGTTTGTATTCTCGGAACTCCGAGATTTTTTCTCGGAACTCCGAGAAACATTATAACGGTCTGATTTATAGCCGTTAGGAATTTTTGCAGGAATTACCACTATGCCCTTGAACGGTCATATTTTAGTTTTTTTATATATATGGGCATTCTAAACTTCGAAACCATCAATCCTAACACTCTTAAACTCTACTTGAACATCCAAAGAGTAATTAAAGCTTGCTTATGCCTCTCATCCTCTAAGATTAGGATTTGGATCAATAGGCTCTATTTGTACATCTTCTACAAAGTTGTAAACCCTTGTGAGGGATTTTTTGTTCTTTCTTTCTTACTCAAAGAACTTGTATTGGGCGAGTGTTCGGAGAAGCGTAGCCCACTCTCCGTGGTGAAGTTGCCACCAAGGTTAAAGGTCGGATTTGCAATCGGCATTGATCTTCGCCGAAGTTAAGAAGATCACATAGTGAAGCCATCAACGGGTTTGGTTGGTGGAGTGGAGTAGGCCTCGCGTTTTGAGGACCGAACCACTTTAAACCTTGGGTGTACTCTCTCTTGAACTCTAGCTCTTTATTTTGCATTGCACCTTTAGATTTATCTTGTGTGCTTGAATTTCATTGTTGATCTCTTAATTTTCAATTTAGGTTTGAGTTTTTCAAAAGGCTAAAACTTGCTAGCAACCTAATAATTTTCACTCCTCATAGTTGTTGTACTTGGGACCACCCTTGGATTTTCACTAGTTCGTGTAAGCAACCAAATAAATGCGGGACCTCTATCTAATAGATAATAATAGGTCAATCGAGTAGTGAGTGGGATCGTAGTAGGGATTCAACGGTAGATCCTGCAGAACCAACAAGTGGTCCCCACTGCGATTATTGCTCTGTAGCCAATGCTACAATCGCATTGAGTTAGTGGCCTCCATCGAGACGTAACCCTGAAGATAACTGTTAAATCATCATACCCCTAATCATGTCAAATGTGCAAGTTATTTCTCCAAGTCCACATCTACTAAGTTGAGTCCTCAGGAGTGGACATCAACTAACCCCTGGGCTCACTCACGGTATACCTTTCGTCAAGTAGTGTTGGCCCGCAAATGCATTTGCTGAAAATATTTCAAAACTTATTTTGTGAAATTCTTTTGATAAATATTTTATCAAATCCACCTGGCAAGGAATTTTTCTAGGCCTACTGCTCTGACCAAAATCGTAAATGTTATCCTATGAAATAGGTGGAGAATTCCATGTCGAGTATCACTATTGACCTCGAAGGTTTGTCCAACACTCCAGTACTACCTTCTAGTGACTCCAAGAGAATCACGGTTAGATAAACCAAGAATGAGAGACTCGGCAATAGACAAATATGACCCCTCAGGTCAAAGGACATGTAAAGGGTCCTATCTGGTAGAATAGCTCAACTATCTCCTGTCCACAAGCTATTCTAATGCTATCCTCTTCAGTACGCAATCTCATTGTCATACCCATTTTATCTTACTTAGGGTCCACTATCCGAGTGATTGAGATAAGTCACTCCACATCTCGTGCATGTTGGCAAGATAGATGCTAGTTGTATACAGAAAGAGGTGTCCAACCTGAACCCCAACTAGGAACTATTAAGGTCTGCAAAGAACCAGAATCTCATATCTCCTTGCTCCCTAGGATCTGTGAATCCATGAGCATGGGTTCCTACTTTGCTACCTAAGGACAAATATGTGTCAATAACAAGTAGCATGTCACACATATTTAACTTATAGCTACCCATTAATTATCATGAAAAGAAACTTTTATTGATTAACATGCGAAATATACTGAGTTTTAGGGCACCTACTCTAACAGTCACCCACCTGCCCTCAAAGCCAGTTATGCATATATCTTAGACCCATCCCCGTAGCATGTTGGTCAAACACCTTTTTACTATGGGATTTGGTAAAAGGGTCTGCCACGTTATCCGCTGAGGCAACCTTTGCAATAGCCACATCAGCTCTATCAATGATCTCCCGTATCACATGATACTTTCGAAGTACATGATTGGACTTCTGATTAGACCTTGGTTCCTTTGCTTGAGCAATCGCTCCAATGTTATCACAGTACAGCTTAATGGGTCTCTCAACAGAGGGCACGACTCCAAGGTCATCTAGAAACTTTTGTAGCCATACTCCCTCTTTTGCTGCTTCACTCGCAGCGATGTACTCAGCCTCAGTTGTGGAATCTACCGTACTGTCTTGCTTGCAACTTCTCCATGACACTGCCCCATTTGCTAAGGTGAACACAAAACCAGATGATGATTTTATGTCATCAACGTCAGACTGAAAGTCTGCGTCGGTAAAACCAGAAACGACCAACTCGTCTGTACCGTAAACTAAACAATAATGTTTAGTTCTCCTAAGATACTTGAAAATATGTTTAACTGCTGTCCAATGGTCTAATCCTGGGTCCGACAAATATTTGCTAACCACACTTACAGAGTGACAGATATCTGGCCTTGTACAAGCATACATAAGACTTCCTACAGTTGAAGCGTAGGGAATGTTGTTCATAACCTGCTTATCCTCAGGTGTCTTGGGAGACATCTTCTTGGATAATCTGATTTCATTCCTGAAAGGAACTAATTCCTTCTTGGAATCTGCCATGTTGTACCTTGCCAATATCTTATCTATGTAAGTTTCTTGTGATAGCCCAAGCTTCCTATTCTTACGGTCCCTAAATAATTTAAGTCCTAGAATGTATGAATCTTCTCTCAGATCTTTCATAGTAAACATGCTTGAAAGTCATAACTTTGTACTTGATAGCATAACTACATCATTCCCCATGAGTAGAATGTCATCTACATAAAGAACCAAGAATGTAACCGCGCTCCCACTGACTTTCTTGTAAATACAAGCCTTGTTTACGTTTTGACAGAAGCCAAACTCTTTGACTGCTTGATCAAAACGAAGGTTCCAACTACGGGAAGCTTGCTTCAATCCATAAATGGATCTCTGCAACTTGTACACCTTATGATTACCCTCTTCAGCAGCCTCAAAATCCTCCTGCTGGACCATATAAATATCTTCCTGAATGTTTCCATTCAAGAAGGCGGTTTTGACGTCCATCTGCCAGATTTCGTAATCATAATGTGCAGAGATAGCTAGTAAAATCCTAATGACCTTTAGTATGGCTACTGGTGAGAAGGTTTCCTCATAGTCAATACCAGCCTTTTGATTATATCTCTTCGCCACTAGCCTAGCCTTATAGGTCTCCACCTTTCCATCAGGACTCTTCTTCCTCTTGAAGATCTATTTGCCTCCAATGGGTTTAATACCCTCAGGTGGATCAACGAGAGTCCAGACCCTATTGGAATACATAGAGTCCATTTCGGATTTCATAGTGTCCATCCATTTTTCCGCATCGATGTCTAACATTGCCTCTTTATAGTTAAGGGGATCTGTATCTTCTATATTTACTTCACCTAAATAGACAAGTCTATCAGGTTGTCTGACCTCCCTTCTACTACGTCGGAGTGTTGGAATAAGTCTAGTGGGTACTTGCTCAATTTCCTTATATCTCTCTATTGCATTTTCGGGTTGCTCTTCTAAGGCAATCATATCATTTTCGCTCGCATTTTGAATGAACACTTCTTCTAAGAATGCGGCATTCTGGCTCACAAAACAATTTTGCTCACCAGGGTTATAAAACATGTAACCCTTTGTTTCCTTAGGATATCCAATAAAGAGACACATGTTGGTTCGTGCCTCCAACTTTTCAACACCTATCTTTTTAACATGGGCAGGACAACCCCATATCCTCATATGATTCAATGTGAATTTTCTGCCTGTCCATATCTCATATGGAGTCCTTGGTACTGAATTAGTTGAGACTCGATTAAGGATGTAGAGCGCCATTTCTAGGGCGTATCCCCATAGAAACAAAGGTGCTTGTGAAAAGCTCATCATAGATCGAACCATGTCTAACAGTGTTCGATTTCTCCTCTCTGACACACCGTTCAACTTTGGTGTTGCAGGTGGAGTCCATTGAGAAACTATTCCGTTTTCTTTTAAGTAGTCCTTAAACTCATCTGAGAGGTACTCTCCTCCCCTATCGGAGCGATGTGTCTTAATCTTCTTGTTTAGCTGGTTTTGTACTTCATTCTTGAACTCTTTGACCTTTTTAAAGGTCTTAGACTTACGTCACATTAGGTACAGGTGGCCGTACCTTGAATGGTCATCTGTAAAAGTCACGACGTAGACAAACCCTCCTCTCGCAGGATGAGAAAGAGGACCACATACATCCGTATGTATCAATTCCAATACACTTTTGCTTCTTCCACTCTTGCCCTTGAAGGGAATTTTAGTCATTTTGCCTTGGAGCCATGACTCACAAGTTGGAAAGGGTTCCACTTGGATTGAATCCAATGGACCATCTTTCACTAACCTTGTGATCCGCTCTAGGCTAATATGACCTAATCAAATATGCTAAAGATGTGTTGGAATTACCGTGTCCCTTGCCCTTTTGAGGTTTGGAACATCAATACTCGGAATATTCTCAACATTGCTCACATTGTCTAAGGCGTTTATTAAGTATAAGCCATGACTCATTGTACTTTCCACAATTAAGGAATTTTCCTTTTTAATAAAAACAGAAGTTTTATTAAAATTAGTAGAATATCCATCATCAAATAATTTTGAAACTGAAATTAAATTCCTTCTTATTGAAGGTACATAGAGTCAATCCTTTAATATTAAATAACCGCCTGAGAATGTCGAAATGTAATCTCCTACAGCTTGGACATCAACTATTGCTTCAGTTCCAACCTATAGGGTGAGCTCGCCCTCAGTGAACATTTTAATTTTCCTGAACCCATGCAAAATATTGCAGATGTGTGAGGTCGCACCTGTGTCAACACACCAGGAAAATACATAACCAATCATATTGGTTTCAGCAACAAACACTTGCAACATGCTTGAGGTAGGCTTGTTGCCCTGCTGAGTAGCTAGATAGCTCCTATAGTTCCGCTTCCAATGTCCAGGTTTTCCATAATGGAAGCATCCGTCGTTGCCCTTGGTTGACTTCTTCTTTTTAAAGTTCTTCTTGTTCTTTACTACTGGCATGTTTTTCTTAGAGCCTTAGACTTTTGCTCTTCCCTTTCCTTTACCTTTCGGCTTAGGTACTGAGGGTCCATTATCCTCTCCTAGGAAGGCACTTTTCTTATTTTTGTCTAGGATCTTAAGTAATATGTTAAATGAAGCCATGGTATCTACGCGCAAAGAAAAGAGGCATAATTAGCAAAACTACCATTTTAGTTAATTTCATGACATGTCCATCGGATCTAGGATTTTTGATCTACGATGGAACCGCCTATTACACGTCTCATTCACGGGCCCCTCAACCTCCTGAATCAAGAGAAATATATAATTTCTCCAATTAGCATCGAAAACTTATTCAACAACTTTGAATAAGTGGATTTATCTAATCCTATGAGATCCGATTTATGTTCGGCCGGCCTCCAAGCATTGCAGTATGTATATCCTTTGGGCGTCAATACCCTTTGCTTGGTTAAGTTATACCCACCGCCTGGGAAAACTTTGCAATCTACAATGGCTTCTGCTTTGGCATGTGACCAATATATCATGCATATTCTCCTTATTCTTATAGGAAACTAGCAATTTACTCTAGTTAAGAAACAAGATCGGCTTTTGCTTTGGCATGTGACCATCCTATTTCCTAGACTAGCCAACGTTTAGATGGCTATGGAAGGCCGTGAGGTCTTGTCCTTTCGACTTCACCCTGTTTATCAACTTAATATTTTTAAGAGGGTTATTTAATGTGGGAGTTTCAATCAACATTGTGTATGTTTGATTAGGCATCAATTGCATAAAAGAAAAACATATATCACAAACCAAACCATGCCCCACCCATCACATGAAAAGCAAACAAACAAACCATGCCATCCATCACATGAAAAGCACACCATCAAACCATGGAAAAAACACACCATTCATGAAACCCAATTTGGCATCTTAGAACATAGGGATTCTCCCACTAACCTTATTTGAATAAAGGAATCCCTACAACACCATCTTGTCAAATTGAGGGTGAATTATGGGAAACTTTGTGCAACGGCACAAGGGGAACTTCGCTGGCCACAAAGTGAATTTCCCAAAGAGTGTAATCTGATTTGCCTCACTATATGAAGCACAATAACAACAGCAAGTTCGTCCCTCTTTGGTTGGATCGAATCCGCCTCCATCTGCCAGTCAATCTGGAGCATTACTATGCCGCAATATCCACGATCCATCGATTGAGCACCAAGAGAATGATCTCATCTTCAATTGGTCTTGGACAAACAAATATAAATTACCCTAGTGTCCTACATTAGCCTAGGTAATCTATACATCATAATCAATCTCCATGGGAAACCAGTCGTCCACCCAACTGCCTAGAAGGAGTAATTAAAAACTGAAATAATTAAATTACATTGGGACTTTAATATTACAAACCATAAAATAAGTCATCACATCAGATCATAACATTTATAAAAAGGCCATGCATCTCATGCATGAATTGAGGTCCAAGCTCCTTTTTGCCCATCTTTCACCAATACCGATCAATTCGCACAAAATCGGGTTAATTCAATTTTGATTAACGCACAACCATTCTGATTTTAATTAGAAACCTCATAAAACCTTTTTATATGGTCTGATAAATCAGCGTACAAAATTTTGTGCGAAAATAAGATCGTTTGATTTGTGAAAAATAAAATTATTTCATACTGGGAACACAATCCGAATAGCATGACCTTTCGAGTAACCTTGAGTGGGATATAGTTACTCAAATGCTTTCTCAAGGATCTGACCATGATACACACACCCCAAGACATTATTAGTAAAGTCTATGCCTAGGTTATAGGCTTTTCAAATCATTTAGCGTGGAGAAACAAAATTCCAAATCAATTTTCGAAATTAATTTCCTAAATTCTAGCAACTTTTTCCAAACTTTGAAAAATCATATCTCCTAAACTGCTCGTTGGATTTCGATGACTCTTGATGCGTTGGATTCGTATTCGAGTCTATTTTCCAACCATGTAAGCCAATCAGTCCAGAAATCCACCATACGGTTCAATTTTGTTGTTTTCCAATAAACAGTCTTTTGTTTATTAAAAACACACAAAGACTAGGAACCTCGAATAGGCGGGATAAACGTCCGGACTCACAGCGAATCACCGTATGATCTATCTTTGGTTCATTAGCCTCCTAATCTATTCCCTAGTTAGCTATGATACCACTTGTTAGTTTGGTTGTAAAACACCGAGCAAAATCGCTACACGTTGCGGAAGAATAAACCGTGTAGAACAAAAATTTTGCTCTAACCCAGGATTCCTAAGGACTAATTGATTTTAATGTGATTTAATAAACATAAATATAAATACATTATTTTGCTGATGAGAAGAAAAATGATTGCGTGATCAACTCCTCGAAAATCTGCCAACGATCTAATCGATGCGAAACCGCAAGTTGAACCGATGGATTCCTTTCTTTGCACAAAGGATCTTGTAAACAAATCTTTGTTTAATTTATAACCTGATCTAAATCAGATTATAATGTGAAAATATGTATTTAGATCAATGGAGCTTTGTTGGATATTTTTCTTTGACTTAGAAAAGACAAAAATAGTTGATGGAATTGAAGAAGAAGAAGAAGAGAAAGACTTTGGGATGTCTCTACTAATTTCCAACACATGAAATTATGGAAGAACTCTTGCAAACTCTATTCCTTTGTCTTGTATTTATAGAGTTCTCAATTTCCATATACACAACCCAAAGCTTCTAGAGAAATCTCAGAAAACATGAAAACTAGCCACAATTAAAAGCTTCAATTTGGAAACAATCTAGTTAGTTGGCTTTTTCAAAATAGAAACCAAACAATGTGGGAGTGTTTTTAGAAATTCTTAGACTTTTAGAAATTCTTAAATTGAGTTTTTTCCAAGTAAAAAATGTGGTTGCTTTATTGGATAAAAACGATCCTAAAAATATCTCACACATTGTTTCCTTTTTCAACATTCCCGCTATAAGCCTGTAGGTCAAATTTCAACCTCATTTTTGGACAAGCAAAGGCCGAATTAGAAAAAAAATCATAAACTACAAAGTTTTAGATCTTTCAAATCCTTCGAAACGAGTACTTACACATTAATTTTTTACAAGAGATGAGTAAGTTATGACTGTTTTAGTAAAACCAGTCTATAAACTAAACTTACAATTATTTATTTAATTCTTTTAATTAAATAAACATATTTCCTCACATCCAATGGCATAAAAAGCTCTATCCATATTTTTATAATTCCCAAAATACCCTTATGGTTTATACTTAACCAGTTTGGTATTCCCAATGTATCCCATAGTGCATATACACTATATACATCGTATATATCCTTTCAATACATCCAATGCCACGAAACTAGTTCATTTAAGCAACCAAATAAATGTGGGACCTCTATCTAATAGATAATAATAGGTCAATCGAGTAGTGAGTGGAATCGTAGCAGGGATTCAACTGTAGATCTTGCAGAACCCACAAGTGGGCCCCACTGCGATTATTGCTCCGTAGCCAATGCTACAATCGCATTGAGTCAGTTGCCTCCATCGAAACGTAACCCTGAAGATAACCGTTAAATCATCATACCCCTAATCACATCAAATGTTCAAGTCATTTCTCCAAGTCCACATCTACTGAGTTGAGTCCTACGGGGGGTGGACATCATCTACCCCATAGGCTCACTCACGGTATACCTTTCAGTCAAACAGTGTTGGCCCGCAAATGCATTTGCTGAAAATATTTCAAAACTTATTTTGTGAAATCCTTTTGATAAACATTTTATCAAATCCACCTGGCCAGGTATTTTTCTAGGCCTACTGCTCTTACCAAAACCGTAGATGTTATCTTATGAAATAGGTGGAGAATTCCTTATCGGGTATCACTATTGACCTCGAAGGTTTGTCCAACACTCTAGTACTACCTTCTAGTGACTCCAAGAGAATCACGGTTTGATAGACCAAGAATGAGAGACTTGGCAATAGACCAATATGACCCCTCAGGTCAAAGGACATGTAAAGGGTCCTGTCTGGTAGAATAGCTCAACTATCTCCTGTCCACAAGCTATTCTAATGTTATCCCATTCAGTACGAATCTCATTGTCATACCCATTCTATCTTGCTTAGGGTTCATTATCCGAGTGATTGAGATAAGTCACTCCACATCTCGTGCATGTTGGCAAGATAGATGCTAGTTGTACACAAAAAGATGTGTCCAACCTAAACCCCAACTAGGAACTATTAAGGTCTACAAAGAACTAGAATCACATATCTCCTTGCTCCCTAGGATCTGTGAATCCATGAGCATGGGTTTCCTACTTTGCTACCTAAGGACAAATATGTGTCAATAACAAGTAGCATGTCGTACATATTTAACTTATAGCTACCCATTAATTGTCATGAAATGAAACTGTTATTGGTTAACATACGAAATATACTGGGTTTTAGGGAACCTACTATAACAAAGTGTTCACTTACAAGCCCAAGAGCCCATAGAAGACCTTTGAAGCCAATACAATCAAGGTGCTATATAGTTTCACATTTTTGTATTGTATCAGAGAACTTTTTCAAGTGGTTTTGCATTTCAAAGAGTTTTTCATACCTTTTTCAAAACCACCCTTGAGATCCAATTGTATTTCATGAAGAACTATTTTCAAAGGTCCTAAACATTCTTAAAATAAAATGTCATAGCCCAAGTACCAAGTTGAGGTAGAAATGAAATAACATCAAATTAGCACTTGCATTGTAGACCATAGACCTTAATTCTAATATAATGGGTTCAATACATTTTCAAATATTTGTAGAAATATTTTTAACAGATAGATCTCATTGTTTCCATTCAAATCGAGTATAAGAGTGTTTAAATTCGACAAAGAAACGAGTGAGATGAATTTTACAAAACTGGGAAAAAACCAATTTTTTGCAGCCGCGGTCGACTGCCCCAGCCCGGTTGACCGGTCCACTAAAAATTCTGTTTTATAAAGTTCTAGAAGCACCTCGGCGGTCGACCAAACCACCGCGGGCTACCACCACTGCGCGAGAAATAACCGTTGAGGCATAACGGTTAGTTGCTTTTTTGACCCATTTTTTTATCTTTTCTTCCCCAAACTACGCCAAAAATCATTGTGGGCTATAAATATATTATTTTTTCATGGATTCAAGGACTTTTGAACTTATTGAAAACCCCATTTTGAGCTTTAACCTTCAAATCCATTAGTTTTCTTCAAATGCTTTGAACTTGCATATCCTTTTGAAGAAGATCTTCCTAGGGCTATATCATTGTAATCCTTTGGAGAGTTTGTGAGCTACCATCTTTGTATCAAGCCTAATCAAGAGGCTAAGAGAGTTCTTCATCCTTTGTTCTTATTGTACTTGGGGTCTACGATTTAGCCCAACAACAAAGGTGAATCCGGTGGAAAGAGATTCACTCCCTTGGAGGCGGTTTGCAAAAAAGGATTGTTCCTCGGAGGTGGTTTATGAAAGAAGGTTTGTTCCCTTCAAGGAGTGAAGGTATTGTAAATCCTAAAGATTAGGCGTGCAGAATCTCACTTTAGTGGAAGAAATCTCAAGGAAAGACCAAGTACTTGGGTAGTGGAGTAGGTCCTTGAATTTAAGGGACCGAACCACTCTAAACGATTGCGTCGTCTCCTATCTCTTCTATCGTTCATACTTGGGTGAATGGTAACATCTAACATTTCTTTATGTTTATGATTATTTGAATAAGGGTTAGACTTAAACTTTTATTGATTTCAAAATACCATTTAATTAGGTCAAAAAATCTTAATTACCCAATTCACCCCCCCCCCCTCCTTGGGTTGCCTATTGGGATTTCAATGGGTGTGCGAAATACAATCTACTAATGGCTCTCTTTTTTCGCCGATGCCATTCGTTTTCTTTTCTATCCCAAACCCAAGCAGTTGGGAATTCGACATATTTCAGTCTTCTCGCATCCTCGAATTTCTTGTTGGCTTCCATCCATTTTGTAAATATAGTTATTCGAGTGTATGGGTTTTGAATTACTTGATACAAATTATCCATGTCATTGAATATAACATATTGCTCAATTGGCAAATGGAATTGAAGACGTTTGACAAATGGCTGCTTGTCCTGTAATTCAAATTCAAAAATTCTCCAGCATGCTTCTAGTGTAGATATATATCTACAATCTAAGTATTGTTTAACTTCATCATGATTCTGAGGGGGTTCTACATTAGATTCTGCAGCCATCGAAGATTCAGTCTCAAGAATAGTTGTTGCATGATCACGACCTTACGGTACTTGAACAAATACTTGATAATCTTCATTTTAGCACAGAGTTCCACATTAATATGTGAGTTATACTTCATTAACAAAGCACGATTGTATGGTACAGTCCACTATTATCAATTACTTCACCGTGAAATATAACACTTCTTCCATTATCTCTCCGACGGTAATAAACAGGGAAGCAATTACCATCAATCGTTATATCATCGTTAAACTTCTTGGGATATTTCTTAGAACATACACGGTTAATCATACACGGCGAATGTGGCTTCATAAAACCGGTTATCAATTTCGTCGTTATAATTTTGTCCTCATTCGCTAATGTCAGCAAAATATGTACATGTGGTAATCTCCTTTTTTGGAATTCTATCACATGAGTGTCTGTATTTAAAGAATAATAATAATGGCAAATTTTAAAATTTTATTCGGAGTAATAATATAGATGTGTTTCATTAAGGAAAATACAAATACGAGTATGCTAATAGAAATTTGAAGACTGTTGAAGGAGGATAGTCATTTATTTTTACCTGCAATAACTCTTCCAAAGATTTAGTTGATCTACAAAGCGGTTGTAAAAAAAGAATTTTTTTTCTTTCTACACAAAAAAAAAACCCTGGAGATTAAGAAAAAGGGGGGGGGGGAATGTAAATAATGTCTCAGAGGCAGAAAGAAAAATTGCATGGTGTAAAACACAAAAAGGAGAAAAAAAAGTTTAGTTTGCTAGGTGGCTTAACGCATGAAGAGGCAGGAATTAAGGACCGTGGGAGACGTGAAAAAGACGTCACCTGTAGAGGAGAAAAAGAAATAATTAATAATAGAAAATATCTAGTCTTCCCGTAAATATCAATATAAAATTGTCAAATCTGTCGTGGAGTTAAAATAGGATTACTATGAGAATTTATATGGCGTAAGCCCTTGTAATCCCTTATGTTTTAGAAAGTTCAGCACAAATCACACTATAGGATGATCTAAACCGTCCATATGATGAGGCATAACATAAAGATGTTGCAAATAAAAAATCTTTTTAATAGAATGAACTCAACCCTCCGATCTATAGATGACTGCATTTTATGGAAAACTCCGAAGATCAGAGGGCTAGCATCATAGGGCTAGCGCCATCCATTGGAAATTATATTTTGGAAATAGGGGACTATTAGGGCTTACACGATAAAAAATATGGGCGGACTATAAGGGCTTACAAGATAAAAAATCTTGGCCTACCATGTTTTTTTTAATCTATGGTGGGGAATTAAAATAGCGTTAGAGTTAAAATAGGATTAATATAAGAAATTATATGGCGTAAGCCATTATAATCCCGTATTTTTGAAAGAGGACCGTAGTGATCCTGCATTTTATGGGAAGCATTGAAGATCGGATGGCTAGCATCATCCATTGGAAATGACTTTTGGGAAGAAACCATTTACGTTTAAAAACCTACTTGGCTCGTAAGCCAAAACCAGAGGGCAAAAACAACAGTTGAACAATACAAATAATAAATGGAAAAAAATAAAAAACTACCTGGTTCAAACGATAGTGTTTATCTCCGCCCAAAAATACGGGGAAGATTGGCATTTTCTAGAATACATCTGCCGGTCAACACGAAAGAGATGCTTCTACTAAAAGGGTGAAAATATCAAATAAGATGTGTCTAATATTATATTATATTCAATACACATATAAGGGATTTGCTATGCAATTTTGCATAAAGCCATTTCGCGGCTGACTTTTGCAAATGAGAACAGCCACCTAAGATGAATAAATGGATAAGACAAAATCTATCAAGAAGTGTACTGATGTGTCTTTTCTCATGTGCAAAAGCCAGCCGTGAAATGACTTTCTGCGAAATTACATAACAAAAAAATTGTAATCTTTATATTTTATAAAGCATGAGTAGCTGTGCAGAGGTTTGTTTGGGGAAGGATAACCTTCTCTGACATCACACGTCATCATACTTACCCCGTATACATTTGACAGAGAAACATGTGGAAAGGGATTAGCAAGAAAAAGTTAATTATCAAGGAACGATTTATAGCCGACATAAATGCAATGGCAAAAAAGCAAATGGAGTGAATGACGCTTGGTTCCGACTTTAAAACGGACGTAAAAGGCAATTCTGAATTTATAGGGATTGCGAGGGTTCGGTTTGACGCAAAAGTACACTTGTCGATACAATAGAATTTTTGTAAAAAAAAAAATTGAATTTTCGTATCCTTATATATATATATATATATATATATATATATATATATATATATATATAGAGAGAGAGAGAGAGAGAGAGAGGAAAGTGTTGGTGAGCTTAAGCGCCCCAATCACATGGGTCCCACATTTTCTGTGGTGATCCAAACCATTCATTTGCAAGGCTCTATCATAGATAGGGTGTGTACCAAATATCAGCTCCATAGGATCATCCTAACCCCTCCATTTGTGGAGGACAAAAATGGGCAGATTTGTGAACAAATAATGTCTGTCCATTTTGACCTCCACAAATGGATGGGTTAGGATGATCCTATGGAGCTGATTTTTGGTACACACCCCATCTATGTAAGGGCCTTTCAAATGAATGCTTTGGATCATCCTAACAAAGTAGGCCCCAATGTGATTGGGCGCTTAAGCTTACCATAAGTTTGGTGAGCTTAAGCTCACCAACACTTTCCTCATATATATATATATATATATATATATATATAAGTGAAGCTACACATACGTGTAGCTAACTTAGCTACACCGACGGCTTAAAATACAGTGGGCCCACATTATTTGGGTGATCCAAACCATTCATTTGATAGGACCTCACATTGATAGGGTGTGCCCAAAAAATCAGCTCCATTAGATGATCTCAACCCTTCAAACTGTGGAGGCAAAAATGGACAGATTTGTGAAGATTTTTACACGTCCATTTTTGCCTCCACAAATCGTAGGGTTGGAACGATCCTATGGAGCTGATTTTTTGGGCACACCTATCTATGTGAGGGCCCATCAAATGAATGGTTTGCATCACCTAAACAATGTGGGGCCCACTGTATTTTAAGCCGTCGGTGTAGCTAAATTAGCTACACGTATGTGTAGCTACACTTTTCTCATATATATATATATATATATATATATATATATATATATATATATATATATGAGGAAAGTGATTGTGCGCTAGAGCATATATAAGCTTATATGTACTCCAGTGCCCAAACACATGGGCGCCATCATATAAGCTTATAAGTCTTGTTCTTTTTTTGTTGAATCTTTATGAATATTTTGATGTTGGAACGTCCCCTTAACTTGGGGGTTTTGATTCTTTTACCATCTTTGTGGGGTTTTATGATCTAGATATTTTTGTTTGGTAATATTTTTGTAACTTTATTACAGTTTTGATTTTGGAACCAAGTTAGCTCAGTTATTATTATTACCGTTTTGATTTTGGGCTTAATCCCATTTGTCATGTGATTACCATGCCCTATTATTATTTTTCTTTTCATTTTTTAGATTGTTTGGTTACTTGGCCTGTTGTTTCGTTGGGGGTTCTGATATAATGCCTTGGTGGTTGGGTGTAGATGATATGTAGGAGTTTATGATATAATGCCTTGGTGGTTGGGTTTAGCTTATATGTGGGAGTTTCTGATATACTGCCTTGGTTGTTGGGTGTAGCTGATATTTGGGTGTTTCTGATATAATGCCTTGGTGGTTGGGTGTAACTAACATTTGGGTGTTTCTGATATAATGCCTTGGGAGTTCGGTGTTGAACCCATTGTTGTTGAAGATGGGTTTTTGGTGGTTTCAATGTAGGGTTTTTTATGAGTTGCAAGGTTTTGTTTTGTTTTGTATTGATTTGATGATTTATCTAGAATTATGTGGTCGGGCTACCATCATGCCTCGACAACAAGCAAATTGGAGAATGTTGATTATTCAAGTTGCAGGTTTAGTGATGTCTACAGCAGCTCCATTGACAGTTAGGATTCGACTTTACCTTGAAGAAAATATGGCAAGAGCCCTTATGAAAGTGGGTACCTAACTCGTAGGACATTTGTTAGACCTGTTACACAGGTAGAGGACCATTGTATTCACCTTCTTCGTATGGATGTTCGCTGCTTCTGCAATCGTTGGCATATTTAAAAACACTCATTGACTTGAAGACACAATACACTGTTGTATCAAGGAACATGTGGAAATATTCTTACATGTTATTGCCCACAACGAAAGGAATCGTAGTATTAGGGCATTCATTAGACGGTTAGGAAAACTATTTCAATGTATTTTGATAAGGTTCTAGACGCTATGCTAAGTCAACATGACTTGTTCATATTACCTCCATCAAGGGGCACACCATGGGCCATCCTTGAAAATCCAAAATTTATGCCTTACTTTAAGGTACTGTGAGACCCGATCCCGCGAGAGGGTCGCTAGCGCACGAGGCGCTACACTCTCTCTTGGTCTCTCGTACCCACGCGAATGGTGTGTGCTTTTTATTATTGATTTTAATTACCCAACCAAGTCATATGGTGCAAACAAACGTGCAAACCAGTACCCATAAGGGCAGGGGTAAGCCGTCGAGCCTAGCAAGGTGTGATTTAATTCATCTTTTTCGTGAACTTGGGATCACTAAGGCAATCCGAATTCCACACAAAAGAGAGTGACAGAGTCGCCACCTAGATGAGGGATCTAGGACCCATAATTGACCAGAAATCTAGACTCGTTACCTGGTTACGAGAATGGAAGGTATAGGGAGTGACCACCACATGCACCATTCATGCCCGATAATCGGTCTTCAATTCCAAAAGTTAACTCTTTTGAATTTCTTTTAAATGCCTCATTTAACTCTATATTAATGTGCGAACTACATGACATGCATCCTAAGATCTAATTTCAGTGTAATTCCTAAATGTGAATCTTAATTTTCCTAATTTGTTTGAATTCAATCTAAGTGAAAGTTCCCCTAAAATTCTAATTTTATGAAAAGTCCTAAGTGATTTAATTACTTTTAATTTAAGGATTACTGTACAAAACCCCACCACTTATGTGTAGAGCCGACTCGGGCTTGGTATGCCACTCAAGTATCCAAGTTGCCTACGTATCCCAGCCTCACTGGAATCAGAGTCGATCGTAGTTCGGTGCACCTGAACTAAGTTACTTATGCCTAACTCATCTAGAACACCGATCTAGACTGGATTGACTGTTTTAACAGTTTAAGAGAAATTATTTAGTTCAAGTTGAAGATTTTATTATCCTAGGACTTCATCTAAGATGCTATATGATCTTATCTAAGAGCAAGTTGTCCCTTAGACTAATGCAGGTTAACCTACATCCTAGGTAACTAGGCTTGTCCTATGGGAAAAAGGGATAAGTAATGTAACTAGATCTATGACTCAATTGCTAATAATAGCAATCGGTCGTGATGAGGCTGAACTCCCTAACTCTAGGACAGCCTAAAACCTAGAATACAACATGACACAAGTGTTCCTAAATGGGGCTCTAATGGTTCCTACGATGGGAAGCCGTAATCCAACGGTTCCAAAGACATGGAGTGAGCTAGTTCAATTTGTTGAACTTGATGATTTTTGATTTTAAGGATTTTCGATTCCTAAACATCTAAGGAATACCAAAGGCTCTATGGTTCGTAAGTTTCGGCCTTGAATCGCAACCATGGAAAGGAATCGTGCTCTCAACCCTTATATAATTTAGCACGTAAGTTATAGTATCTTATTGCCTGGCATATTTCTCAGGATTTTCGTGGACAGTGGACCTCGGAGCCAATAACATACTATAATTTACGCACTCCAATTATGCTGGATCGATCGCAATTAGTATGCGATTATGGTTACGATCTCGGCATCTAAATTATCCTAGCATGTTATTTTACAAAGGAAATCTGTTACTCCTAAGATTTCTATTTCAGATGGCTTAGTGATTGAATACATGATGAAAAGTTAGAGTTCTCTGAAAATTTTCAAGGTGCTTTAAATTAATTTGGATTTTTAAATGAATTTATCACAATTGGATCAGATTAATGATTTTACAAATAAGCCTATAGGTAATTAAGTTATCTGTTCTAAAAACTTTAGGATATGATGTGTTCTTGACAAATATATTCTTCTTGAATTTTTCATGATTTTAAAGATTGAAATTCGATTTTTAATTGATTTTCGACTTTCGGGTCAGATTGATGACATTACACTAACAAATATAGCAAATTAATTCCAAATCCAACCAAACTTTTACTAGACCATTCTCGGACAAATAAAAAATTATGAGAAAACATTCAAACATTATTTCGATAATTGTCTATTTTTAACAGATATATTCATGTTCTGGTCACAGCAATTAAAAATCAATAAAAAATATTAAAATATGCCCAAAATTTCTGAGAAATTCACAATATGATTCTGACTAGTCAGTTCATCTTTATACCAAATTTCAGCTTTTAAGAAGTTCGTTTAATGATATGTCTTTAATATACATGAAAATCAGTGATTTTATCAAAACAATTCCAGTAAAAATAATAAATAAACTCCAAATCTTTTGAAACTTTTTGTATGATATTTAAACATTGAAAATCTACTGAGGACCAAATTTCAATCACTTTTGAATGGTTTTGTTATATGAACGATTTTTAGAACCATCAAAATCCTATTTCCGGGTATTATTTAAACGAATTTTTGAACCATCAAAACAAATAAAAGTGATTTTAACCACATTAAGACTTAGAAAACATAGCTTCACGAAAAACCCTTGGTTTTAAAACACTCACTTTGTAAAAACGATTCAAAAGCCACTAGATATCCCAATCGGTCAAACGCCCAATTTCTCATATAACGATTCCTTTTTTTTACAAAAATTGATAATTAAATAAACTGACCTATCAAAATCATGCATGGCAGCTTTTACGAAAATCATAAAGAAAACAAAGAAGAAATGGCCCTAAGCATGCTTTTCTATTTTGATTTTACAAAGATGAAGGAACCTACCGTTGATCGCGCTCCTTGTCTCTAGGGTGCGTAAAATCCGAGGTATACGCTTTGTCGCACCCTTTTATACTCTCTAGAAAACCCCTTTGATGAAGTTGCGAACCGAAGCTATGTGCGAAGACTCGCGGAAAGACGGCTTCTTCGTAATAGAAAGAGAAGGTTCCTCGGCTGAGTAGAGATGGGGCAGTAAATAGGGCTGCAAATTCGTGAATATGAGGAGAAGAGAGGGCTGCTAAAACTTATGAAAAATTAGTGATCGGAAAAAAAGAACATCCACTACTTTTTTAGAGGTCTCCTCAGAAGGTTGCTCGGTATGCTCTATATGAAACATGTGATCTCTCCCTTTTTCTGACCGAGCCCTTGCCTTTAATTGTAGGTCCCAAAAAAAAAATGATCTCTCCCCCCACTACGATGTAACCTACTTGCCTTTCTCCATAAGAGAGAAAAGAATGCTGATTTAGAAAGGAGATCAAAAGAGAATTGCTACAAATCTTCTTCTTTTTTTATAGTAAAGGTCAGTTACTAAAGTCTAGGAATTGCTTCAAATCACGTGAGATGATATCACCTAAAAGTTACATAAGTTACATGCTTTCTTTCTTTTTTTATTATAGAAAAGAGAACCTTGCTAAAATCCAAAAAGAAAGACAAACTTCTTTCACAGCAACTTTCTTTATATAATAAGGGAGGGAGAGAGAGTAAGTTGGTTTTTACCAAATCGAGAGACATGCTTGCTCCATAGAATAGTATTCTAAATATAATAAGATATTCTCCTTGCACCAATCGAGGCTTGACTTTTATAACACATCTTGCCATAGCTATCTATCTTGCCACCTTAATGAGACAAAACAAATAGAAGAGGTTGCATGCTTACTTGTATAAGAACGGTGCTTTTGCATGTCACTGTTGTATTAAATAGCAACTTCCTACGTGGAATACTACTCAAAACGGATATTGACATTCCTAACCATTAATAATAACAGAGACTTGCTATCAAGGGAAAAAATTTGACAGAATCTAGTCCATTCATTGATAGGTTAAGATGGTTGATGATGAAAAGCATCTAAAGACCACTATTTGGAAAATAAAATCCAAAGAAAGTATTTGGCCAAACAACTCCTAATGGAAAATTATTTGGAAAATAAATTTCCAGAAAAGGGTTAAGCCAAACACCTAAATAGAAAATACTCCAAAATGACAGAATTTAGAGAATATTTCTACGGTTCAAATTGAAAATTTGTCAAAATTAGAAATTCTTCAAAATGGCAAGTGTCGAGACGAAGACATTTCAACGGATCGATCGCCGAATAAGGAGCCGATCAATGGATTTTTCGAGGGTTTTCTTCAATTAAGTGTTCCAAATATTAATCCAAGTTAGACCTGACCCTAAATAATATCATTTTGACCAAATGACACCAAATCAGAAGCAAAACTTAGATTGGTTGTCCCTCCAAATCATTTCTATAGGGTGATCTGAACCGTTCAACTTGTGACCCTCAATATGTGAATTAGTTGCACCCCATTAATCAATTCTATGAGCTGATCCACACCGTCCAAATGATGGGTCACTTGACAATCTTGCCAGTTTAAATAATGAGCTACAAGGTGAATTGGTTGACCGCACCCTTAACCCCTTCTATAAGATGATCTTAGCCATACAAGTGATGGGCCACAATGTAAATTGGGTGCGCCTCCTCCAACACCACTATGATAAGATGATCCGAACCTTCTAATCAATGGACCAAAATGTAAAATGGCTGCGCCCACAAATCTTTTCTATAGAACGATCCGAGCTGTTCATTTGGAGAGCCACTATGGTTTGTGCCCCAAATCATTTACATAAGATGGTCCTAACTACCCACTCTCTCGGGCTGTTGTGTAAATAAATTGTACCCAAAATCACTCTCACAAAAGGATCTAAACCATCCGTGCGATTTGGTTTTGCCCAACATGAATTGGCTGTAAAAATGCCGTAGAACCCCCCTAATAATCTCTTTTAGAATATCCAAGCCGTTCAATTGATGGGCTACGGCGTAAATTGGGCGCGCCTCGCAATCTTTGTAAGATGATCCGATCCATTCAACTCGGCACTTAGCGAACCCCATTGCATATTTGACCAAAACATATATGGGTCCTCTATAAAAAATGATTTTCGAAATAAGTTCAAAATTCATGTTTTTCATGAAAATTAATGCAGGGCAGACTTGCTTGATCAAAATGCTCAATGCGGGCCACCAAATGGGTCCAACTTCTCTCTTGTTTAGGTTCTTGTAAACAACCCTCCTCAACACTTGGCGGAAAAATACCATATGTAGTGAAAATGACCGAAAAGGTTGAGAAAATGTAAGAGACGGACACGAAAAGGGAAGACAATGGAAAAGACAGATAGAAAAATACTAACTCCTTTGCTGATTAAGGTGGGGCAAAATGGGGGTGTCTACAGGTACCCTTACATTACCTATGCAGTGGGCCTGTAAGTTGTTAGTCAATGACTCATACGTTTACACTAACGATTGACATTTGCATATTAATAGTCTAGGATTGCATCTGTGCAATTAACGGAATACACATTCCTACAAAGGTATCTCTCGATATTCAAGCCATATTTTTTGGTCGTAAGAATTTGGCGTCTCAAAATGTGCTAGCCGCATGCGACTTTGACTTAAAGTTTACTTATATCTTGGATGGGTGGAAGGGTTCGGCATCGGACTCTAGGGTGTTAGCATCTACTATATAAAAGCCGAACAAGATTCCTTGTTGTCCAGGTAATTGTCAAGTTAGTATCCCCTCCGTATCTTTGTTGTTGGAATGGGTTATGAAACTTATATATAATTCGTCATATGACTGTAGGGAAGTTTTACCTTGCTAATGCTGGGCACCCATGTCTGTCCCATTTTATAACTCCATTCTGAGGTATAGGTTACCATCTCGACGACATGGAAAGGCGCACACCTCAAAATCCCGAGGAGTAGTTTAATCAAAGGCATTCATCGACAAGGAATGTAATTGAGCGAGCTTTCAGTGTCCTAAAGAAGCGATTCAACATATTAAATTTGGCACCCATGTACTCATTTGAAAAGCTATCGACATAGTGTTAGCCTGTTACTGTGTCCACAACCACATAAGGAGGGAGATGCCAAACGATTCATACCTTCAGATTGTTGACGATGAGTTGGCATCGAGAGCAGCTGACGTGGATGATCTACCAGCTCCATTGCCAGAAATTTCTAGGGCTAAAGATGTAAGAGAGGGTGTATAATTTGAACCAGAATCATGAATCATATGTGGAATGATTTTCAGCCACGCCGTCATCATTAGAACATCATGTCGTTGGGTTGCATTATTTGGATATGCAACTTTGTTAACTCTGTTTATTTTAATTTCGCTATTGACAGTTTGTTTACGTTTGTTAATTGGATCTGTAAGTTACATTAGTTTCGTTACTCTGATTAGGTCTAATTTGGATCCATAACTTCTTATTCTTGCAATTTTATTTGGATTTGGATATTTTTATGCCAAAATTCCTTAATTTTGTTGGTTGTAATTATCTTTTTTAATGGTTGCAATTTTTTTGTTCCCAATGTTTGAAAAAATCCAAAATGTTACAGCGAGGATGGAAATAAGTTTTGCTAATAAGGGAAGAAAAATTTCTTCTTCGCTGACGATATGGATAGGGTTCTGCTAGGAGGCCCATTGAATCAGATTACCGAGGGCAACAAGACTGGTAATGGTTTCAGAGATGTTGCGTATGATGTTGTGGCCCAGAAGCTGAGTAAAGTCATGAATAAGACCATCACTAGAGAACATGTGAAGAACCGTATGAAGAAAATGAAGTCTCATTATAAGATTCTGACACCATCATCAATCTCAGTGGCTTTGGCTGAGATTCATCCATAAAAAAATCTCCGCTGAAGAAGAAGTGAAGAATAACTAAATTATGGTAATTTTCAAATTCTTTATATTGTTACTTTAAATGCTAGTTGCTCACAATAGTTGTTTCATTTCTGTTCTATCTATGCTTCTTTATGTTGATTCATACAATGTCTCTCTTTTTTGTAGTTACATCCTGAACATCTTCGTTTCTTTAAGAAACACGATGAACTGTACGAGGAAATGAGAGCTATGTTCGGCGAGGATTATGCACATGGGGAGTCTTTGAGGGATAGAAAGGCCCCTACTCAGGAGACGCAAGAGGTGCAGGGTACTTTCTTGACTCGGCGAGGATTATGCACATGGGGAGTCTTTGAGGGATAGAAAGGCCCCTACTCAGGAGACACAGAAGGTGCAGGGTACTTTCTCGTCGAGCCGGGCCGTAGTGCTCAATGTTATTTAGGCGGTTCCATCCTTGCTCCGACTCCTTCTAGGTCAGAGACACTAGCATGGGCTACAACGACTCTCTCCTATGAAAAGCCCAACTCCGACTAGTGTTGGGAAGAGGTCAAGGAAATGACCTAACACTGCACTTATAGCAGAGATCAGCGAAATGCCTTCCAGCATTAGGATGGTAGCTCATGCCATTTCGTCGACTGCACACGTTCACAGCATCACTGACCTCAGAGACGCCATGATGAGCGTGGTTGGTTCCGACGATTGTGAGCGTATGAGGGCCTACATGTACTTTCACCATCACCACAAGGACGCAAAAATCTTCTTATCCTTGAACGAGGATTAGCGCAAGGAGTTCATGTGGAGCAGTTTGGAGCAGTCGGCGTAGTTTATGATGGTTTTGGGCTTTTTTGGGGAGTTTATTTGATGGATTGATTGTTTATCGTACTTTGACTACCTTGAGATACTTTCTTTTTTTTTAGGATTTATGAGGTGGACTTCTTTATGACTTTTTTTTTGGGAGATACTATGGTTGTTTTATCGTACTATGACTACCTTATGCTGTAGAGTTTGTTTTTATATGTGTTGGGACATGGTTATTTGGCATATTACCATTGCACTTTAATTAGTTTTAATTGATTATGTTGTAGGTTTCTGTTGTTATGTGTTGTTTTTCATTATAACGGGTTTTTTTTATTGTCAAGTTATATTGTTATTTGTGTCGTTTTCTAATCCTTAGCAACATGTTCTATGGAAATTTGAATTGCTTTTTAGCAGGTAAATGGCCAAGAATAAATTATGCAGTTTTCAAGAGAAGACTTGTAGGCATATTTGACAGTTGGCCACACTGCCAACTTCAAGTTAACGGGTACAATAGAGCATCCCATTGTTCCTATAACACTAGGGTGGAGGCCGAAGTTGCCTTCAATTCTTTTATACAATGCATTAGTAAAGAGTGTTGTGCATACCACTTTGACGACCGCCGTGAAGACCACTTTCAAGACCGACATGAAGATAGCAACGAAGAGATCCACACTCGTGTGGATTCCCAAGCCTCAAAATTCACTTTCCTATGTGTTTTTGTGTTAGCCATTATTGTTGTGTTTATTGCTATGCTTTTCATATTTTGAACCAATGACTATCAAACTTATTTTGGGCCCAATTTTGAGCCATAACTGATCTCTGTTAGACTATCAAATATGGGTCCAAATGAGGACTGGAAGGAACTTTATGATCACTTTGTTTAGTTTCTCTGGGTTTCTGAGCAAATGAGCAGCTTAATTTCCAATTTCCTGCTTAGTTTCTCTGGGTCTCTGGGCAACTAAACGGTCACATGACTGATTTTCCGTTATAGTTTCTTTTCCACTTTCCCTCATCAGATTCTTTTCTTTTCTTTCGCCCGTAAAATAAGTGAACGGCGCCTTAGAGAATTCATTTAGCTAGCTTCAAGAGTAGACCAAAAGGCCATCTAGGGGGGGTTAGTCGCGGCATATTTCCGTGACCTTGAGTGGATTTAAAGAGTCAGCCGTTAATCGGAAGGAACTTTTCCGGGACCTTTTAAATACACCGTTAGTCGAAATTTATGAAAGTAACAGACATTTAGTGGGGCGCGAACTTGAAGTCCCAAATTACACGGGAAAAACTCGGGTCTAATGTTCACCCTCGCGAGATGAAACTTCAAGTCTGTGAAAAAAAAAAACGTGTCACAACCAAAGTCGTGCTCTCAAACCCTTCTCGCTCCGTCTCTCTCCCCTGGCTCTATCGCAACTCCAATCTTCAGATACTCTCCTCCATCTCCCTCTATCTCCTCTCTCCCCCTCTCAAATAGCATTTCGAGGTGCAGAAACCCTATTTTCAGTTTTCTCTCTCTCTCTCTCTCTCTCTCAAATAGGGTTGGTTTTATCTCTTATTCGTGCTCTTCTCCTTCTTTATCCCCTTTCAAAATGCTGTAACCCTATTTAGGGTATCGGTTTATTCTTGAAGATTTGGCATTGGGGTTTCTGGAAGATACGGTTTTCATTTGTTTGGAGAAAAAAAGGGTTTTATTTTCTCTTCCACATGCTCACTGTTCAATTTAAGATTTTCATCTCTCCTTTTTAAATTGGCTTGAGCTAATAAGAATTGGAAGTTGCCTATGAACTGTTTGTTTAAAGTCCTGTGAGAAATAACAAGACTTCCGCATTTCATTACAAATTACCATATTAGGTTTCAGTGCCTGAGAATAATTTTTTGGTTGTTGCCATTTCATTGGATTTTGAGAGTTTTAAATATTACAATTGAGATTAATATTTGTCAAAAGAATTAGCAAGCTTTTGCAACCAATTGAGATTAAATCAGAGAGGTGAGATGGTGTATGCTATGTGAGCTCTGTTGCTCTAAAATTAGTCAGTCATTTATTTTAAATTATGTTAAGATTAAATTCTCTATTTTTGAAGGTTACTTTACAAATAAAAACCTATTTGACTACAGGTACGCATTGCATTTTAAATTACATTGATGTTAATTAGAAATAAAGAATTTGCATACTCAATAGAACTCAGACAATAATATGGTGTGGATCAATCCAACATATAGCCTATCAAATTGACGGTATGGATCAATCAATGGTAGGACACATAATTTAATAGCATAACAATAATATGGTGTGGACCAATCCAACATATGGCCTATCAAATTGACGGTATGGACCAATCAATGGTGGGTCCCATAATGTAATAGCATATTAAGATTGGGCCTTCTAAAGCATTCCTCCTACCGAACAAATGTGATAGGACACGTCCACAAAGGTATAGTGCATCCCACTTTGGAATGATTTGACTGTCCATTTGATAAGTCTTGCTTTGGCCTTATCCAAAGTGAAATGACTACTTTAGCAGGTGTGAACCCCGACCCGAGGACGGTGGCGAGGATACGAGATCCCCGTCAATCCTCTAAGATCTCCACAATGTGAAGGAGAGCTCTACCAAAGAACTCTTGAAATGATGCCACTACAGCATGGGTGGCTATATGTGAGATACCTTTTAATCCGGAGACTGAAGTCTCGAAACCAAGACATACCTAAAATATGAAAGAATCGTCATCCAAGGAAGTCGCCTTTGGATCCCATGAAATATACTATTGCAACGGATAACCAGAGATACAAAAGTCCGTGCTTGATGACGAATGGGGAAGGTGTTAGGCGCCCCCAATTCGCCCAAGTGCAAGCACCTGGTCTCTTATGCCATTTTTTATTGACTTCGAAGAATTTTGGGAAAAAATCATGTGAAATGGGAACAGGCATCCCTGAGAAAATGTCTACCTAAGTATGCATTACCCAGGGATGGGCAAATAAAACAAACAAGTCCTAACTCATCACATCTAATCCTAACTCAACACATCTAAGAAAACAGTAAACAACCACATGCACAGCTACAGCTAAACAGATAATCAAGATAAGATGAATGAATAAATGCTACAGCTAAGCATGTGCATGAACAGATAAGCACAGCAGTAAACAACCAAAGCAGTAGAATAAATACCTAGCATGCGAGCCTGTACAAGAGATAATGCTAAGAAAATAGTAATCAATCCCATGCTAGAAAAGCAAGCAATCTAAAAGTAATACATAAGAAAGCAAAGACAAACACACAACGAGTTAAAAATGCAAGGAAAGAAAGGAATCGAAAAATCAACGGTATGTGAAGACCAAAAATACCAAGGAAAAGAAAAGGGGATATATGATAGGCTCAGTGGGCGATTCTATAGGAATCAAGCCCAGCAATCCTGATACACTAAAGATCGGACAAGTCTCGCGATCATCATAGCCTATCGTTGGACTCAGCGAGGACAATCTCTGTGAAGGGGCCATGCTACGTCGTCACCCGTCCCAAAACCTGATAAAACATCAGAAAACAGATGAAAATCGAAAAACCACGATCAAAATAAAAAATGGAATGAAAGAGGGCTCCGAGTGACTTGGCAATCACCATCCTTGCCATTTTTTTTAGTTTTTGTTTTGAAAAGTTTTAAAGGTTTTATTTAAAAGGTTTGAATGATTTTTGAAAACATGTAAAAATGTTTATTGAAAAGGTTTGACTGGACTTGGAATGACGCTCCCAAGCTGCCTACTGTGGACCCCGATCCGGGAGAGAGGTGGGGGACGAGCCCCCCAGCGGCCTCTTTGGATCATCCACGTGAATGGAGAGCTCTACCAAGGAACTCTCGAAACGGATGCCACCCTCATAGCATAGCACGAGTGGCGATATAAAAGAGATACTTTTCGATTCGGGAACATGTCCGGATTCGAAACGTACCTAAACAAGCTCAGAGTCGCCATCCACGGTATACGGCCATGGATCCTTTAAACAAAAATATGCTCTGTATACCATGGATAACCAGAAATATATATGGGTTCGTGCCTGATTACGAATGGAGAAGGTCTGAGAGCACCCCCAATTCGTCCAAGTGCAAGCACTTGGTCTCTTATGCCATTTATTATTAAATTCGAAGAGTTTCGGGCGAAAATCATATGAAATAGGAACAATTCTCAGGAATCGTCTACTTAAGCATGCATTTCCTGAGGATAAAGAAATAAGTATACAGAAAATGAAATGAAAAAATGTGTCACCTAAGCAAAGCTAGGTTATGAGTGACATGCCTAATGGGTGACTAAGTTCTGATGTACAAACACATGCAAGCTATAGCTAAAGGTATAGGCTCAGTACGAGAAAGTAAGAAAACACATCAAAACATATAATAACAACATAATAAATCCTAAGACTCTAAAACATTAGCCCGAGTCCTTGGATGGTCTGATATTCATCCAAAGAAGCCTACGTATCCCCGCCTCCACGAGAATCAAGGCAACGTAGTTCTTCGCGCCTATTCTAAGTTAAGATGCCTAAGACACCTAGACCTCTATCCTGGACTCGATCTAAAAGACCGGACCAATTATTAAAGTTTATTGTACGATTATTTAAATTCCAGTGAATTGTGGATTTTAGGACACCCTATATGCCCTAACTAAATGCAGATTAGTCCTAGGCTAATGCAGGTAGTTCCTACAATCCTATGTATAACTAGGCTGTACGTCCTAAGGAAAACAATAGGATCACTAACGTATCCAAGGACTAGTCATCAGTCGGTGATGTGAATCACCAACTGACCGGACGGAGGCGCTCCTATAACTCTAGGAAAAACCCCTAACTCTAAAACAAGCACACAACAAACAAACAATCAAACACCCTATCAAAAAGAAACTCCTAACTCTAGAGGAAGATCTTTTGAAAACAAGGTTTTAAAGGTTTTTGAAGAAGGTTTAAAACATTATGTACAAAAAGTTTGGCTGGACTTGGGATATGGATCCCAAGCTGCACTACGTACCTCGTGAAAGAGGATCAAGCCAACGTAGTTCGGAACGAACTCTCAAACTACGCTTCTAAAAGAAACACTCAACACTTTAGATTTTTTTAAAGGTTTTTTATGTTTTTCAAATATTTTTGATATTTTTAAAGTTTTCAAATGTTTTTGAGTTTAAAATTTCTAATGTTTTTGGATTTTAAAGCTTTTCCAATGCTCAGGACCTTTAGATGAATTCACTCTTACAGAGAACAAACAAGCATAACTATAAACTAGGGCAAAGCCCTAAAGCAAAAAGGGGAAACCCCAAACAAGCAATTAATGTCTCAAAGAGACGAACCACAACAAGAAAGATAGCGCCCCAAGAAGAGAGAAAACGATCCAAGATCCCAAGCAAGCAAAGCTCTAATAAGACTGAGTTAGCCTCTAATCAAAGCGAAGTAATCAACAACTCTAAAGGAGAAACTCCGAACTAACAGTACTAAAGAGGGGAACAAATGAGTCAGAGACTCTCTGATAATACTACCGAGTCAAAGACTCAATCTAAAAGAGGAGGCCACTCTAACATGAGGCTAGGTAAGCCTCCTAAAGGGGAAACTCTCTACATGAGACAAGGCTTGTCTCCGAGACACAAATGACGTAAAAAGGAATAAGAGACCCTGTGCATATTTCGCAAAGGTAAAACACCCAGCCGGGTAGGGTGTTCTCCCAAAACTAAACGGTGCACAAAGAGGACTAACGAGAGAATGATACCGGGCGGGTCTCCCAAACACACACAAAGATGGGCTCCAAGTAACCTTATCATTGCCCTTGCAAGGGGTAAGCAAGGCTAAGACAACTAATTGACCAAATTGGTCTCTAATTAACAGAGGAACAAACTGAGGTGCAATCTCAGAGAGGATTCTACAAATGAGGCTTGCCTCCAAAGAAGGATTGCCTAACGAGACAGAGTATGTCTCCTAGTACAGGTTCTATTATCTAAAGAAGTCTAGAAGACTGCGCTAGTCTATCCAAAGAGAAAAGAAAAAGATTACCAGATAATCTCAAATTTCCATTCCATTCTTATAAAAAAACAAATCAAATATTAAGCAAAGAAGGAATTACAACTAAAGAGTGCACAACCTGTAGCAATCATAAAATGATAAACAACATTAATTAGTCCAGACCAGCCGCTGGATAGCCTAATAAAGCAAAAAAACAATATCAAACACTTCTATGCCCAACCACAAACATCACCCCAATATGGGGATGAAATCAGATGATGCTAAAGTAATCATCTGATATCATAATACACATGATAATATTTCTAATCCCGCCTTGAGATCAGACAGTACTCATGTCGATAATATCGAATAGAGTAGTCATCTGATCCCCTTCTTCCCTAAAACAATTTATTTAAATAAAAGAGAGACAAGTATAATAAGCTTTCAAGATAATCTCACCTGAACAATTCATTTATCACCATCTTCAAACCTAACTCAAATGCTTAATATAAGAGAAGAGTATTAAAAAGATCAAAAGATTATGATAATTCTAATTTATACAAATTTTAGTGCATAACAGGGGGCATCACTTATGCAGATTCAAGTGTAAAAACAATGAGGGTGAAATGTGGCTACCAAAGTCAATGTGAAGATGACTACCACTATTAAGGTGTGAGAGGGTTGCAAATATCAAAATGAAGTGAGTAATACACATATTAAAATGAAAGAATATTCCAAATGCCAATGTGAAGTAAAGACTGCACATAAGAATGTTCCAAATACCGATGTGAAGTGAAGACTGCACATAAGAGTGTTCCAAGTGCCAAAGTGATATGAGAACTGCACATAAAAGTATTCCAAGTGCCAAAGTGATGTGAGAACTGCACATAAGAGTGTTCCAAGTGCCAAAGTGATGTGAGAACTGCCATTATCTAGTGTATATGGTTATCATTATCAAAAGATGAAGAGATAGCAGCCAGTGTCACAAAGTGAAATGGCGATTATTTTTAAAAATAATCCAAGTGAAAAGAAGGCTGCACGTGGCCTAGAATGAAATGGTGATTGTTAAAATCCATGTGAGAAGGAGGCTGAATCTGTGTTGAAACAGAGGCTGATTATGGATAGATTCATGCTTAAAACAGGGACAGATTTGCGCTCAAAACTGGGACAAATTCGTGCTCAAAACAGGGACAGATTTGCGCTCAAAACTGGGACAGATTCGTGCTTAAAACATGGACAGATTTATGGGCAAAACTGGGACAGATTTTGCGCTCAAAACTGGGACAGATTCGTGCTTAAAACATGGACAGATTTATGGGCAGAATCTGTGCAGAAAATTGTGTTAAAAACTAAGGCTGAATCCATGGACAAAATTGTGCTAAAACAGTGAGTATATCCACACAAGAATTGATATTCAATATGAAGCACTTGGGAGCTTAATTGTTACTGCTCATACAAAGTTCAACCTGAAAAGTTGTAAAGGGCTCTGTAATCTTTGATTGGTTCAAACAATTCCAGAACTCCAAGTGATAAAAGAAAATGCAGTGGGAATATCAACGGCCTTTAATTTTTCATGAACTGACTTTTAAAGTTCAAATCATGGCTATGGATACAACCTAATTCCTACTTCCAAACTCTGAAACAAGATATCAAACTTTGGCAAAAGATGAGGAATCACACAGGTAACAAGCATTCCAAAAAAAAATGACAATTCAAACATTATTGGACAACCTAATAAAAAATTATGGTAATGAAATTGTTAAGATGACAGAACATAAAAGAATGACAGAACATGATAGAACATGAAGAACATGACAGGACATAGAGACAGAACATAGAGTTATAATATAAAAACGATAGAAACTCTCAAAGAAAGTGATAAGAAGTAATAAAGAACATGAAGCATTCCGAAGGCCAAGAGCAACTTCTAAAATAAACAACCTCAAAGCCATATTTCCTGTATATACTATCATTCTGTAAAAAAAATGATTCAATCTCAAAATCGAATAGGAAAATGATAAGAATATTACCTTTTTCGTTGAATTTCCTCACATTTCCCTCAGAAATTAGCCACTACCCCTTTGCAATATTTGATTTTCCTTCCGAAGTTTGCTAAAATTCTAGCAAATTGATCTGAGATCGTGGCCTTGTATGCTGATGAAGCAACCTACTCTGTCCTTTTCCTAATTTTGTGCTAGCAAAAATCAAGTTCTCTGTCGACCTCGTTGAAATCCTCTAATATTATACTCGGAGAACTGATCGGATTCCGGTAAAATCAACCGGAGAAGCTGAGCAGGTTCGGTCTTTTCTTTCTGATTCTCTTTATTTTTACTCTCTGATTTTAACAGAAATCTCACAAAACTTCAATCTCATCTACAATTTCTCACTCTCTTTTCTAGATCTCTCATCTTTAGATCTCTTTAGCTCAGATCCATCTCCTAATCTCTCAATCTCTCTTTCTTCTCTACAATGTTCCCTCCTCAAACCCTCTCTTTATGATCAAAAAATGTAGGGAAGAGACCGAAAATGGCCAAATCTAAGTCAAAGAATACCGGATCTAGGGTTTAAAGGACTTTAAAATGATTTTTCTGATGAAATTGCTGCTGATAATGATGGAGAAGATGAACAACTTTCGTTGAGGTTAGAGATTGGGATTAGATCTAGGGTTTCTAATTTTTTTTTTTTAAAAAAAACAAAGAGATAGGGTTTAAAGAGATGATTATGATGAAAAGAACAAAAGAAATTAACAATTTAAAGAAAGAAGGAGAAAGAGAATAGAAGATATGTGCCGGCCGGAGCTTTGTTGGAATCCGGTCGGAGAAGATGAGCGAAGCTAGGGTTTCAACATCTGTAGCTTGCCGGAGAAGACGAGAACTTGACGGAGATGATCGGAGAAGGTAGATCGATCGGAGCACGGCCGGAGAAGATGGAAGCTGTAGGATTGGAGGTTGCCGGAGGTGGAAGAAGGCGATCGGCGAAGGATCGGAGCTGACGGATCGGAGATATAGAGGTTGTCGGAGAAGGATCGGAGATCCGATGGATCCGACCGGAGAAGTATCAGACGGAGAAAGAAAACCCAGTTTTTCCTTCTCTCTCTCTCTCTCTCTCTCTCTCTCTCTCTCTCTCTGCGAATTTTCCGGTTATGAACAGTAACCCTTGTTTTCTTCTGATTTTTTGTATTTATAGAAAACGAAAGGCTACTGATAAAGGCACTCCTATTTTTGATGGGCGCGCGGTTCGCTAAGCGCACCCCGCCGCTTTGTCTTATTAGGAGAAAGACAAAAAGCCATTATTTGATTTTCGAAAATACACTCCCTCTGTAGATTATTCACCCCCTTTACAGGTTTAAACTATGACACTGTTTCGATCTGTTCGCTGATCAAACAAGCTCGGATTCCAACAAAATTTTACAGGGATCTAAGGGGGACCCTAACCTAGCCTAGGGTTGAATTTGGGGTCCTAATGGATTGATTTGGTTGGGTATTGCCCAAAATTGGAAGGTTTAGGGCACGGTCAAAATGGGGTGTCTACACCTACGTACCCTGTGGAAAGGGATCAAGCCAACGTAGTTCGAAACAGCTTTTCGAAAAACGCTTTCGTTGTTTTTGAATTTTTGCTGCTTTGCATTTTTTGTGTGTTTTTGTTTATCCCCTTTTGATTGAAAGGGGGGGTTTGGCTCAGGAGGTTGTCGTCCGTCGTCGCCTAACCCGACAAATTGTTCCTGTAATCGAGGGAATCCTGAAGCTCGAAAAGGATCCCGAGAAACATAAGGAGAATGACTCTGAACGAAGAAGAAACCTAAGGAAATATCCCTATAATCGATGGAATCCCAAAGCTCGAGTATGGACCCTAAGAACGTAAGAGGAGTGAACCCGAAGAAGAAGAAACCTCGAACCCTGTAAGAAATAATGATCACGAAGAAAAGGAAACCCCTAAGCCCCATGAGAAGTGACAAGATAAGAAGAGGGACATGAAGGGCAAAGAGGTGGCTCAAGAAACATTCTGTCATCGCCAAACGAAAGGAATTCCTGAAAAATCAAGGCAAATATCAAATGCTGGTCTCCCACTCTAACCTTGATGAGAATCCCAGAGACAGTAAGGAACTCAAGAAGTTAAAAAACTATCAATATTGATCAATGTATGCACCCCAAGACCAAAAATCATAGAAAGAATGAGACTAAATGACTAGCCCTTGGTTGGTTTAGTTCGAATAGACAGACAAGGGACTGGAGAATTAAGGCCAGATTGAAATCGGAAACCAAGCCCCCTCTTTAGCCATTCAAATATATGCTCGGGAACCAAAAGAGAAACAAAAAAAGAAACTAGAACTGAGCATGAGACTCCATCTTTGTCTCTTTCTGAGAACCAAACTTAGAGGACAAACACATCGCATATCTGACCCCTTTTCAAATGCCAACTCTAAAAATTGAAGACTGATTAAAATTGAACTTAGAAAATTGGAAATGAGGAATCAGGATTTGATCACTGTGCTCATGCTAGAATATCATACCATTGATGGAATATAATGCCCTTAATAACACCCTTGTCAGAACTTAGAGATACAAGCATCAGCCCCACTGTCATTGACCATTGAAGGAGTCACCTAAGTCATCTCGAGTCTCCAAATTAAGATCATGTCTTAGTCCACTAAGTGTAAGAATAGTAAACAACATTTCGCGAGTCTAATCATGAGAAACATGCCAACCTGATGCTTGTACTATTGCATTTTAACAGCAGTATTACTACAGGCACTACATTTCAACAACAGTACACATCTTACCAAACGAAAAATCAGAGCTGTGATGCTTTCCGTGTGGCTATTTAACTGCTTAATTGAAGTGAATGAAGATGAATTGAATCAGGTTTGAGTATGAACTGCCATCTAATCCAAGAAAATGCACCAATGGATACTATTGAAAACATTCAGCAATGTGAACATCACTTCCCAAAAGAAGAAATAATAGAGAGTAAGTGAAACAATATGGGAAAGCAATGGGATAAGCCTACCTGTATAGGAATGCAAACTGTGCATATGGAAGACAAAGTGACCAAGGAAACATCGATGTCATTGCTAAAAACAATAATGAAAAGAAATCGAATCATTCCCTGTCAATTCGTACTGTAATATGCCATCAACAACACTAAATTTTTCATATGATGCTTGTTGTGTTCATAACACCAAAACAAAATAATTTCAATAGCATAAGACAAACAGTACCATCGTCAACAAATAATGAAGCTTATGCTAGCTTCTCTAAGATCTCCATGACTTAACTAATTGCACAATTAAATCAAACAGTTTATGCCATTATAAGGACACAATAGTGTCGGCACCAGTTTATGAAGACATTGCTCACCATGTCTTGATAATGACTAAGCCCATTTTCTTCGCCTGATTGGTGGCACCTAATTCTTCAAGAATCTAACCATTAAGCCACCTCACATACTCATGTCTGTAAACAACTTGGGTGTTAAAAGAAAATCAAGCAACATTTTGTTCTAAATAAGTTTTGAATAGACCCAAAATCATGGGGGAGTCAAGGTCTAAAGCTGATAACAATTACAAGTGACTTCCAATTAGCAAAACCAATTTTTCTCATATTATCACAGCACCTAGATGAGGAATATAGATAATGCAATAGAATTGTTTTTATGTCTACTATTATTCTCACTAGGAATCCAAAGAACAGGTTAATAACATGGGCCTAATTCATGCAATTTAAAAAGAAAACAAGATGAAATTAGTGAAATCTACCAATGAAATAAGAAGTAAGAGAAGGGAAATTACCTGTAGAATGGTTGAAATTCAACTGATGTAGATGGAATCCTTACAATTGCCGGAGAACGGACTGTCTATGGTCGGATCCCAATGTTGACGGAAGACAATTGCTACAAGAGCTTGCCGGAAAAGAGTTCGGATCTGAAATTTCTCAAGTCGATGGTGGGTATAAGGAGGGTTTAAGAAAATGAGGGCAACAGAAAATGGTGGTGGTGTCGATGGAAATGGGTGAAGGCCGGCCGGAGGAGGAGTGGCCGGAGGTGATGGAGTTGGGGTTTCAATAAAATAGGGTTTACAAATATGGGTTTTGAAGTGGGTTTGGCTTAAGGTAGAAGGAGAAGGAAGATGATGGTGGTCGTGGCTGTTGAGGAGACTTAGAAAAAAAGGGTTTAATGTTAAAGAAATGGAGGAGGGTTTGATTGGGTTGTAATAGAGGAGATGTTTTGGATGTGGGTTTCAAGCTCAAAATAATGGGGATGGTCGGCAATGGGGAGTGGAAATGGTGATGGAAAGGGGCGGCGAAGATGGTGGCTGGTCAGGATGGTTGAAAATGGTGATGGTGGTGGTGGAGGCAAGAGGTGGTGGCCGGCCGGAGTTAGTGGTGGTAGGGGTGATGAAATGGGTTTGGATCTAGGGTTTGAGGAAGAAATAGTGAGGGAAATGATGGTAGAAGGATTAAGGAGGGTGGAGATTGTGGCTCGGATGGGTGGAGATGTCGTGGTCGGAGATTAAAGAGAGGCCGAAGAAGACGGTGGCGCGGATGATGTTAGTGGGGTTTGAGCTCGGGTTCCCCTTCTCTCTCCTCTGTCTTTTTTTCCAAAATGAGAAAACCCCCTCTTTTTTTCCAAAATGAGAAAACCCCCTCTCTCCTCGGTTGTTCTTAACAGCAATGGCTATTCATTCAAGTCTTCGGGTAGCACCACCAGATCTTCAACAAGGTGGAAATTCTCGTATTCCGTATGCACATGTTCCTGCGGCTCGGATGAGTATACTTGTTTATATCGCAACAGCTATAAACAGTTCCTTGTTACCATTAACAAAACATCCCCTTTTTATTCGCTCTTCCGGAACCGGTACAGAAATGGGCGCTTTTTCTACGTTGTTGACCTTAGTTACTGGGGGGTTTCGAGGAAGACCTATGTGGGGCACCTTTCGGGTGTGGGATGCTCGTTTAACCTCAGTATTCATCTCGTTCCTTATTTACCTAGGTGCATTGCGTTTTCAAAAGCTTCCTGTCGAACCGGCTCCTATTTCAATCTGTGTTGGACCGATCGATATACCAATAATAAAGTATCCAGTCAACTGGTGGAATACATTGCATCAACCTGGGAGCATTAGCCGATCTGGTACATCAATACATGTTCCTATGCCCATTCCAATCTGGTCCAACTTTGCAAACTCCCCCTTCTCAACCCGTATCTTGTTCGTTCTGGAAACACGTCTTCCTATTCCATCTTTTCCCGAATCTCCCTTAACGGAAGAAATAGAAGCTCGAGAAGGAATACCAAAACCTAGTTCACTCGCTGAGATTGACAATTCTCTCTGTTAAGCATCCATGGCTGAATGGTTAAAGCGCGCAACTCAACATTGGCAAATTTGTAGGTTCAATTCCTACTGGATGGACGGCAACACGACGATTTGCGTATGCCTTGATAGGCAAATCTCTTGATTGGATAGGAGTGAAATGCTCGAGGTGGATGGAGGAGTCGAATAGAGACCTTGAAGTAGGTTCTCTCCTATATCTGATAGCTTTCACTGTCCTTCTGTTGAAAGTTTGCCATAGATGGCGATTCTTCGTCTGATCAATGCCGTCATTTCTTCTCTTACGCAATTCCCCTAATCTCTCTCTCCTTTAATTTCAAAGTGTAAGTAGTCGATTGAAGTCTACCCGAAGGCTGAGTTACATTTAACGACTTCAACACTGGAGCTGTGAACCACTCCATTTCTGTTGATTTAGTATCGCCTTAAGCACAAGAAGTATGAAGCAATAAAAGCGAGATCTCTCTCTTGTCTCGGATGAGCGATGGTGTTCTACTTTTCAGAGTTGGTTGGTGTGGTCCCTTTTCTTGGCTGTAAGTTCGATCAAGGATTTCTTGCTTCTATTTATTTTGATCTTCGGGCATGCAATTCTTATAATTGTTAAGGAGTTCCTGCTTTCGAAAGAAAGCAAGTTCACCTGTCCTTCCGGTCGAATAGCATGATGAAAGTCTCTATCTTTTCAAAAGTTGGAAGCACTAATTCCTTGATCGGACTTCAAGCTAGGGAAGGTCTTAGGCTTTGAGTTCCGAGTTCTTTAAGTTCCGAGTTAAGGTTCAGGTGAAGACTCATCTTATCCAATTAAAGAATCTCTTATGTAATGTAGTCAAGTCCAATCCTTGCATTCAAGAGCAGACGAGTGGGGTAGTGGAGTGGAAGCAGTGGGTTCAATTCCCCTAACCCCGATGTAGGCAGGATCCGCTAAAGCGGCTAACTCGTCGGATCGACGGGACCACACAACAAGGATAATCAGTTATAGAACCACGTATCTAAGAAAAGGAAATGGAGTGACGAGAATGATAGTTCACTTCTAATAAGAGTTCGGCTCTAGGAACATCTAGAGCATCTGGAACACCTGTAGGATCACGATCATCAGTAATTGCATCACGATCATGAAGGTCGGAATCTTCAGCTCAATAATCCAAATCATAATCTCTCTCTTGATCATCTATTTCATATCCTTCGGATCCTGATGACTTAGTTGAATGTAGTTCCGTCAGGGTCATCTGAAGCTAGCTCTGATGCTGCTAGTTCAACAAGTGCTGCTGTTGGATTACTGGTATTAGAAGTGGCTCCTACTACTGGATAAGTTGCTACTGGATTTTCCAATATAGAGGTAGGGCCCGAAGGATATGAAACAACTGGATCTGCTTCTGCCGGTCCTTGCCTCTACTTTCACTCCTTCGACTGCTTTAATGGCTGCTAGTGGTTCATGAACATCAACCATTGCTTCCACCTATGCTTCTGTTTACTACTCGGATGCTTCCTTTGCCTCTCGATCCCTTGCTCCTGTTTCTTTATCTGCATCTGGATTTGGTTCTAGAACTGGAAGGCATGTTGCTGGACAAGGTGGTGCTGGTGAAAGACCTGGTAAAATACCAAAGCCGTGGTGCATGAAGTCGGAACAGTTTACAAAATATCGGAACACATTATCGATGTGCATAAAGTGCCGGATGTGCTAATTGTTGATATATGCCCTTATGGGTGATGCCTTCTGCCTCTTTAATGATACCTTTCATGCTTCTGGTGGAAATGCTATAGGATTTACTACTATAATATAGGTGGATCGGCTGCAACAATTAGATATGCGTATAGATATGCTACTAAAATGGGTACTGCAACCCTAGCTACTGGCTTTCCAACAACGGGCTCTGGATCTCGATCTCGTTATGACAACAGAAATACAAAACTACCCCACCCGGATGGTGACCACGGCACCGCTATAGATACTATATACCACTGTAAGGGTGAGAACAACAATTGTCACGGTAGTCACCTATGCATCGTATAATGAGACAAGCGCTCCCTCCGGAAATCAACAGAAAAAACATAAGAAACGATTGCATGACATGGCTTCATCAGTGGCTTAACCATGAAGAATCCAGAGCGGAATCAACGGCATAATCTAACTCGTAAGCAACATAATCGACTGCGGAATCAACAGGATAGGATCCTATGCCTTTGTTGCCCCCGCTACCGGCCACTTTAATGGGTTATTCAACGGGCAACGAGCTATCGAACTGCTGCTCCTGGAACAGCTCTCAGGTATGGAACTGCTCGCTTTGGCACTGTAACTGGATCAGTCAGTTAAACAATCGCTGCTGCTGGATTTTTCACGGAATCTACAACAACAAACACAGGAAAAACTTCTAGTGTAGCTACTGGCGCCTACTAAAATAAGGGGGATCCGCTGGGTCTCAAACTGCTTGCTTCGGTCGAGATCCAGTAGTGATTGAGAGTCTGATTTTGACGTTCGTGAGCGTGACCCTGCGAACGGAAAGAGTGAGCCAACCGAAAACCATATACGCAATAAGTAAAGCAAGCACCAGTACGTCAGTCAGTTGTTCCAGATCGAGAACCAGCCCTAATAGCAACAGAGGCAAGGATGGCAAGAGCAAAGCAAGCAGTAGACCTAGCAGCTAATCCAGTGTTAGATCAACGGAACGGAATTAAAAACAGATCCATACCTAAGACCAATAGGAGCATAAGTAGCTAATACGTAAGAAGCACGCACCAGTCACATACCCAGTAGTAGGACCAGATAAGCTAGGGTTGCAGGAGCAGAGCAAGAATCATATCCATACGTTGATCCAGTCAAAGAACCTGTAGTAGATCCATTAATACCAACAGCATTACCAGAGCTAGTCCTTTTTCTAGTTTAAGAACGAAGAACCTGTTGACTAAGTTACAGTTCCTTAAGCATAACCAGTAGAGACCACAGATCCATATCCAGCAGATACGAGGGTGACAGTACGAGTACCAACAGTTGCATATCCAAGTACAGATCCTATAGCCAAGACCAGTCACAAGACCAGTAAACCCACACCAGCAGTCGATCTAGCTTTTGATAATGCTATTGAGGATGTTATTGAAGCACCACTACAACCACCAATAGCAGTTGTTGAACTAGTAGCTCTAGATCGAGAGCCGGCTGCACCAGTAGTCAAGGCCTAGCCAGTTTACCATCACTAGAAAGGGCAGAGGTAGCAGCATATGATCAACCACCAAATGTAGATTAGTTCGATCAGCAGCACCTAACAAGTAGTGAACAGTTCCGGCACTATGGCTTCTCCTTCGGACCCTGCTTTTGGTATTTCTTCATAGTCTGATGCACATGGTAGAGATTCTCAGTTTCGTGGTAAAGATCATGATTGGTATTTTAGTGATCGAAAGGAAGAGTCTGAATTTAGGGATCGAGACCCGGAATAGGACCCTACAGGATAATACCCTACGGGACCAAATGCTACAGGACCAGCGTCCTTAGTTACATATACTTAGCCAGCTCCAGGAGGTGAAGATCAAGCACATCGTGACGGAACAGAATGAAACTTAAGTAGAACCGGCAACGGAGGATATGAAATAGAAGCATCCCGGTCATCAGCATCCGAACTCTTTTTGTACAAGCTGCCCAGCTTACCAATAGGCGGCAAACATACTATAAAGCTTTCTTCTTCTTTTTTTTGAAAATATAAAAGGGCGCCCGATAGGGGAGGGCGACCTCGATGGCTCGGTCGACTGCCGCGGTCAAGCAAACTAGCCGTTGGGGCATTTTCTGCTTGACTTTTTCAAGCCAGTTATTTACAGTTTTACCCCAAACGGACATATTGTCAAATACACTATATATACATGATTAAAACCTATCTCTACAAGTTTTTGAACTTTTTAGAAAGATCAAATCCCATTTTGCTTGAGCCAAAACCTTTTCTATCAAAAGCTAAACCTCTTTGAACTTGCATTTGCACATTCTATCAAGAGGAACTCCATAGGCTTTACATTTTATCTTGCTTGGAGTGATTGTGAGCTAAAGAGTTGTAATCCGCCTATCTAAGAGGCAAGAGAGTTTTTCTTTTATTTTCTTCATTGTATTTGAGGGTCTCCTCTTCGGCCCGGTAACAAACGTGAAGACATTGTGAGGGTCTACTCTTCGGCCCTCTAAGAAAGGTGAAAACGTTGTAAGAGGGTGTGTTCCCTCACTAAGGCTTCGTGCAGAAAGGGTGTGTCCCCTTTGGAGTCGAAGGAGTTGGTGTACGGCTTGGAGATTCACCCGTTGAAGACTCATATTTTAGTGGAGATCCTAAGGAGGTAAACTTGGAAGAATGGAGTAGGTCTTGTGATAGACTGAACCACTATAAATCGTGTGTTCCTTGTGGTTGCTTCTCTTCTCCTTCATCTCTTGCACTTTGTGGTGATTGGTAAACTCTACCCTTTCTTGTATTTATGTTTTATTAAACAAGGGTTAGGGCAAATAGGCTTAAAGTAATATCTAAACCCTAAATTTCATTATCTTGAATATTTGAACAAATGTTAGATTAATAAGTCCTTAATTAGTAAATTAATTTTAATAATCCATTTAATTAAGCTCAAAATTTTTAATTGACCAATTCACCCCCCCTCTTGGGTTGTCACACCTGTATTTCACTCTCTCTCTCTCTCTCTCTCTCTCTCTCTCTCTCTCTCTCTCTCTCTCTCTCAAGTAGGGTTTTGAGGAGCACAAACCCTATTTTGGGTTCTCTCTCTTATTCGTGCTCTTCTCCTTCTTTATCCCCTTTCGAAATGCAGCAACCATATTTAGGGTATCGGTTTATTCTTGAAGATTTGGCATGGGGGTTTCTGGAAGATAGGGTTTTCATACAAAAAGGTTTTATTTTCTCTTCCACACGGTCACAGTTCAGTTTAGGATTTTCATCTCTCCTTTTTAAATTGGCTTGAACTAATAAGAATTGGAATTGCCTAACAAGACTTCTGCATTTCATTACAAATTACCATATTAGGTTTCAGTGCCTGAGAATAATTCTTTGGTTGTTGCCATTTCATTGGATTTGGAGAGTTTTAAATATTACAATTGAGATTAATAATTGAGATTAATATTTGTCACAAGAATTAGCAGGCTTTTGCAACCAATTGAGATTAAATCAGAGAGGTGATGGTGTATGCTATGTGAGCTATGTTGCTCTAAAATTAGTCATTCATTTATTTTTAATTATGTTAAGATTAAATTCTCTATTTTTGAAGGTTTCTTTACAAATAAAAATCTATTTGACTACAGGTACACATTGCATTTTAAATTACATTGATGCTAATTAGAAATAGAGAATTTGCATACACAATAGAACTCAGACAATAATATGGTGCGAATCAATCCAACATATGGCCTATCAAATTGACGGTATGGATCAATCAATGGTGGGGCACATAATTTAATAGCATAACAATAATATGGTGTGGACCAATCCAACATATGGCCAATCAAATTGACGGTATGGATCAATCAATGGTGGGTCCCATAATGTAATAGCGTATTAAGATTGGGCCTTCTAAAGCATTCCTCCTACCGAACAAATGTGATAGGACACGTCCACAAACGTATAGTGCATCCCGGAATGATATGACTGTCCATTTGATAAGTCTTGCTTTGGTCCTATCCAAAGTGAAATGACTACTTTAGCAGGACCCACAAATGCACAATATTACTTAGATATTTTAGAAGGGCCCACAAATTGATGAGATCATAGTAAAAATTGATTTTTATTAATAGTAGTAAAAATTGATTATTAAAACTCTAGGACTTCAAATTCATGTATTTGTTGATGACTAACGGGTGATTTGAATGTCCGCATGACTCTAAAAGTCCCTGCCGGAGTCCCCAAAGTCACAAGTGTCCGCACATTAAAGTCCAAGTCCCCAAAGAGTCATGGACAATATGTAAAAGTCCGCGCATTAGTGTCCGCACATTAAAATCCCGCGTGCGACTAACCCCCCCCCCCCCCCCCCCCCCCCCCCCCCCCGCACAACACCAAAAAAAAATAAAAAAAATCAGGAGGCATTTCGCGGAATAACTGTTGCATGAGAGGGCAGACACCTTAGATGAATAAAATGAATAAGACAAAATCTGTTGAAAAGTGAGCCTATGTCGCTTCACTCATGCAACAGCCGTTCTGTGAAATCCCTTCTGCTATGGTCCCTAGCAATTCCCCTTAAAACATATATACACACCCGAAAGTGGTTTCAGTTCTCTCGGCGGCAGGAAAAACAAGGAGAAGAGATGCTGCCACAGCAGGCAAGGAAGGCCCTCACTGAGAATCCTAAGAAACTGGCGAACCTTATAGACCTTGCCAATCTACCTACTAAGCTTCTAGAATTCCTTGGCCAGTCTCAGATTTCACGTCTGGGTTGTTTCATTCGTGTATGGTCCCACATCAAGACCAACAATCTCCAGGTTCTCTCAATCTCATATTTTCTGTTCTTTATTTCGTTTCTCTTCTGATTACTATATCTATAGAACTCTCTCTAATGTTGTTGGTTTTAATTTGCTAGTTTTATGCATCTGTTTTGTGGTTTCTATATTTTTTTGGGCTCAATGTTCTCTATATGCTCTATGTATAGGTCTCCATGAAGTTGTCAACTCTTGAATTATTGTGTAATAAGTAGAAGAATCCATATCTTTTGATATCTGAAACAGGCGAATTTTGCCTTTTTATAGTTATGATTCAGGTGGGACATTTTCATTGCTCCAGTTTGGTCTTTTTAATGATTTATGTTTTGATGGAAACTAGAACTGGGTTCATTTTGCAAGTAGAAGTCCCCGTCAAAAGGGTGTTTGATTGTAATTACAAAAACCCCTTTTTTAAAATGTCAGAACATGTGAATTTTACAGTTTCAGGTACATTTGGCGTGGTATTTTTTGCTAGTCATGTTTGATCTTTTTATTTGTCATTCGCTTTGTGATTATTATGAGGGTTTGACATTTTTCTTCTACCTTAAGGTATGAGGTATTTTTCTGGTGACCGTTGCGGAAATCTTTGGGGGGTGGATTAGAGATCACTTTGTCCTTGAGGGTTGTATGCTTTGGAAGCTCGTTCCCTTTGCGGTTATGCAGGGAACTTGAAAGGAGATGGATGAACGAATATTTAACGATGGTTTCTTTCATCCATTCAAAAGTTAAACATAAGAGATTTGAGGATAGTAAATTTTTGGTCCCTGCAAATTAAGAGTTTAGGTCATCTTTCAAGAATTGATCTGGAAATGGGTGGAAGTGGCCAAATTAGAATTTGAAGATGTAATGTAAGTTATTTAGTAATAAAATGGAACGCGCCAACAATTCGCACCGTTCAACTAGAATTTTTTCCGGAGTTCTTTCGCGAATCTAGGGGCAGAGAAGTTTAGAGATTGCTTCGGAGAAGTTAAATTAGCTTTGTCTTGTTCAATGTGTTTTAAGGACCCTCACAAATCTAAATTTTATGCTTTGTTGGATGGGGTTAAAGGTTGTTTTTCAGTGAGCCAGTCATAAAATTGGAAGGTTTTCTTATGATGGAAGTCTGCAAGGTGGCTTTCTAAGTGTGTTTTTCGTGGCCTTTTAAAGAAATTCTAGGCGATAACAGATAAAAGACATAATATAGGACTTGTTGGACTTGGTGATAAATGTTTCTTTTTGTCACACTTCACATGAAGCAAACAGGGTCGTGGATGCCCTTGCAGAAGGAGTTGCATCTAGACCATTGTAGTGCTTCAGGTAATCTATCCTCGGTCTAATTTCCTAAATTCTTCATCATAAAGTTAATTATTTATCCAAAGAAGGGTAAGTGGATCTTGGATGAATTTGGAATGTGAAATCCTTGTCAAATAGTGTGGTCTCCATTCTCTGTGGGATCCAATGTTTCGATTGCATTATGCACCTTTTGAGTTAGGCGCAATGGTGGAGTCTGGGCATGCAAAAAGTTCTAATGCTTATGTACTATCTGGCCATGTGAATGTATATGTGTTTGATTAGTATTTTGCTTAGAAGCAGGAATCTTCGCTCGGGGTGCCGCTCCCACCTCAGAACCTCTATTCGGCGCTCCTTAGGAAGGAGCTTCCAGGGAGCGCGACCCCAAAGTGACAGGAACTGCTCTCATGACGCTCTCACCTGCTTCTATTACTCCATAAGTCTCACCACTAACTTCCTTGCATCGAACTTCTCCAACTCTTCAAAGTAATTCATTGGAGCAAGCACAAAGGCTTGTGCATCTTCAGAAGGTGTGAGGAACAAGTGTACGTAAATGAAGATGGTGAAGATAGTTAGAAATTACTGCTATTTTATATACTTAAATTTTGAAAGATACATATGAAAATGGTTTGAAACTATTATTTTTTGATGGACTTGAGTTTTGAAAGATATATAAATAAAATATTACATGCACGCTCCCATGGCGCTCCCAAACTTAGACTCTTCTAGACCCCACGCTTCCCCGCCTCCCCTCCCGCACCCGCTTCTTGCTTCTAAGGTATTTTGTATCTTTTGGGAGTTTATAGTTGTGAAGTATATGTTGCCTATTTGTTTCTGTTTGTAAATTTTGTGGCGTGTTGCTGTATTTTCTCATTTGAGCCATAAAATTACTTTGACTTGCTGAGGAGCTAAGATGGAATGCTTTATTGTCCAATTCTGAGACTATACATCTCGGACTTTCTAGAGCCAGAGGCATGATGAGGGACACCTACTATTGTCCGAGACACTGCTCATTGAATGATACAATTTGATGCTAGTGATACTTAATGTGCATATTGCAAGTGCCAGACGTGCAAAAACTCAAAAATGTGTTTTTTTTAAACCCCGCTTTTTCGCATTTTTCTTGTGCTTCAAAGGTAAGGGAAGGAAGATAAGGTGTTTTAACAACTCTTTTTTAAAATATGAAAAAAAAACTTTGTTTCATCCTCTGATTGACAAATCAAATCGCCAAAGCATCAAATTTGGCCGATTTTCTATTTTGAGGTAAGTACTTAATTTCAAGTTTTTATCTAATTTTTTTTCCAGTCCGATGTATTTTTTGACTATATCTATTTTTACTTCATTTTTTTCATGATTGAATGATTATATTTTGCAATTTGTACTTCTAGTTTGTACTACTGCATGATATCGTAATCTATCTTTTGAAACATTAAACGATGCCTAGTTCCTAGTCAAATTTATTCTCAGACCATGGAATTATAAAAGTGTCATGATGCTATGCTCGAAGTATATGTGGTTATGTGTGGTGGTATGCAATTTTTGCTTGCATTTCAGTGCTTTATCATTTGGGGCATAAAATTACATTGACTTGCTAAAGAGATATGATGGAAATTATGAGATGTCTTATTATCCCATGGCATGTCTTGAAAACATACAAATAGCACATATATAGAGGGATGACGCATCGGCTCTTCATGTGATTGCATTAGTGTAAAATAATGCTAGTGTTGGTTTTGTATTTTGTGAGAGTCATTTTGTTGTAGTTTTGTCGGAATTGGTGTCCTTATTAGTCATTTTGTCCATTAAGGGTAGAGTAGCCATTTCATGTTGTATTAGTGCTGGTCTATAAAGGCCCATAGTGTCTCATTTTCTTTAATGAATTGAAATTTGTAAAGATTGCTCTCCTTGGAGGGAGAGCTTAGCTCTTCTCATGTATCTCATCTTCTGCCTTGAGATAATGGATTGGAAGATTGTGATTCTAGCTTTATCCTATTTATCCCAACTACCCTCTTCTTGTTGAATGCAAGAGTTTCTTTTTGTCGACTCCATCCTTAATCCAAGTTCTTGCGTTGTCATGCCCGAAGGAAGACCATGATTATCACTTCCTGCTAGAGAAAGATTAAGACAATTTGAAGAAAATCCAGTTCCTAAAATCTGAAAAATTCCTTCCCATTTTGAAACTGATCTGAAGATCGGAATTCGCTTTCGTCGATAGCAATCTGCGTCATGTATGGTATCAGAGCAAGGTTAGGTAGAGGCTTTGTTCTACCTACAGGTTGAGCAATATTGAATGGCCTGCACTTAGTTCAGACAGTGAAGAGCTGAGTAGAAGAAGACCCTGTTATGACCATTGGGTTTAGACAGTGAAGGCTTTGTTCTACAGGTTGAGCAATATTGAATGGCCTATACTTAGTTCAGACAGTGAAGAAGATCCTGTTATGACCATTTGGGTCTCATGTGCCTTGAGGTAAGAAAGTTAAACTGAATTCTTAGTCCCAATTAGCCATTTCCAGGTTAACTTTGGAATTTTGAAGAGCTGAGTAGAAGCTAGCTGGGGGTGCTAATTGATGTTGATTCAAGAACTGGATTGGATGTTGAAAGTCACCATATCTAGAAATTAATGACCGGATCTGAATGCTAAAGTTGTGTTCTATAGGCCTGAATTTTGATTGCTAAATAAATAGATTAGAATTAGAATGATTGGTCTTAATGGATTCAATTCTTGCTTTGAATTTCGTTTATTACCATGGGTTGGAACTAAGACTTATTTGCATATCAGGTTTAATCATTCTCCTCAAATGTTATTCAGTTGGATCTTAATAAGAACTATCTGAATCCCATCGAATTTGGCTTGAACTTGGCCAAGAATCGAACATATGAACCAGCTCACATAGACCCTGTTTGGATTGCAGGAATTATCTGGAGCAGTTTGGAAATGAAAAATATTCTAAAATTTCCTACATTTTTTACATATGAAAAAAAATAACTTGAGCCAGACGCTAGGAAGCACGGGTACTCTCCCGGGGCTCCCGCACCCGCACCCGGACCCGACACGTATGGGGTGCGGGTACGTCCGGGGTACGCCCCGGGTATGTCCGGGGTACGCCCCGGGTATGTCTGGGGTACGTACCTCATTGTTTTAAAAAAGAAAAAAAAAATGCGTGTCGGGTGACACGTCCTGCTGCTTCTCTTTCCTCTCATGTACTTCTCTCTACTTTCCTGCACTCGGTATTTACATGTAAATCTTAAGTAAATGGACAATAAAATAGTAAAGACATTTTTTATTGTCCATTTACTTAAGATTTACATGTAAATAACGGAATACCCCCCTTTTGGATTTATTAAAAATTGTTTCAACACCCAAATCTAAAAGGAAAAAAAGTCAACTCTCCAGTTCTAGTACAAAATTCAAAGAAAAAGGGTCGGGTCAAAATTTTAACTTTCTTAACTTCCAAACGGTGGGGTATTTTTCAAATTTTAAAAATTCATAAAATCTATTTTGTCCAAACATTATTAAATCCCAAAAGTCCGGTAAAAAAAATCTCATAATTTGTTCTCTAAAAATTATTCATCTTGTCAGGCACTGGTCAACACACTGGTGACAGACTTTTTTTCTAATGAATGATGTATTGATGCCTCATGTTATGAAATATGGAACTTAATCACTTATGAAATGAAGAGTAATATTAGAATTTTTCATTTTGGTGATGTTATTGTTATTTGATTGCTCTACAATTATTATTTTTTTATTTTTATAAATATATAATAAAATATTAAAATATATTATTATATTCGGCGTACCCGAACGTACCCGCACCCGGTTTTTTTGGCAAATCACGTACCCACGTACCCGTGTCGTGTCGTACCCGTACCCGTGCTTCATAGGCCTAACATATTCAATTGTTACTTAGAGGGATCTTTGATTTATGATGATATCTGTCTAAATTAACCATAATTATATCATTTTTTCTCTAAATCATGGAAAGAAAAAAAAATTCCGAGTAAATATTTTCCATCAGAAATGTTTTTCTTGCAATCCAAACAGTTCCTTATGGCGTGTTTGGATTGCAGGAATTTTTTGGAAAAAAATTGGAAAAGAAAAAGTTTACCAAAATTTCATGTTTTTCCATTGTTTGTTTCCACATGAAAAAATTGAATTGAATCACTGAAGTTTAGTTTATAATGATGCCCCTAAAATTTATCATTTTCTCAAAATTCTGGAAATAAAAAGAATCCTAAGAAATTTGTTTTCTCAAGAAATGTTTTTCTTGCAATCCAAATAGTGTCTTAGTGCTAAATTCTCTGCCATAAAATTATAAATCGCCAGATCCACATGTTCTCAGTTCACCGTCCTTGGTTCAGTTGGACATTGTAAGTGTAGGAAAAAACCGAGAAATACCTTCTCAACACGGACCGAACACGATGTGCAGCAAAACGTCAAGAAACAATGCAAAGAAAACAACAAGAAACACAAGGTTTTATGTGGTTTGGCACTGCCTACATCCACGGGGGGAAGATTTTCACTATTTCGGTCTAGGGTTACAAACTCTCTTCTTCTTGGCCAAGAAACACAAAGAAAAACCTGATCCTGCGACCCTAACGTGTGGCTTATATATGAACTCCACTACATGGAGAAATTTACCGAAATACCCTTAAGAGAAAACCCAAAACTTATATTTACCTTGGCTTGGTTATAGCTCGACTCGTGTGTGCATCGCACACATTAGTCCGTCAGGGTCCTGTATAATGCCAGCATGCAAGACATCTGCACAAGAATCTCCACCTTGCCTTGGATTCTTCAACCACCAGACGATCATACTCCTCTGTGTGCTCTCTGAAACACAGCTCCGCACCTCGTGCACATGAGGTGCCCACGCCTCTCCATGGGTTGCATCACCAATCATCAACAACGGCTGATACTAGCCAAGTCCAAGCAATGCTTGAACTTGGTCCCTGGAACTGACTTTGTCAACATATCTGCTACATTGGCATCTGTATGTATTTTCTTCAAGTTGATGCTTCTATCCGCCACCCATTCTCTTATCTTATGATGTCTCACATGTATATGTTTCATCCTGGCATTATATACTTGATTCTTATGATGTCTCACATGTATATGTTTCATCCTGACTATCACAGTGCACCAAGACTTCTTCTTGCTTCAACCCCATATTACGAACCAATCCATCCATCCAAATGGCCTCCTTGCTAGCCTCACATGCTGCCATATATTCTGCCTCTGTTGTGGACAAGACGATCGTCGACTGAAGAGAAGTCTTCTAGGAGACAGGCCCACTTGCCACTATGAACACATAGCCTGTAGTAGATCTCCTCTCATCCAAGTCTCCTGCATAGTCCGAGTCCACATATCCTGTCAACCCATCTTCAATTTTGCCCATGCCATAAACCAAGCCAAAATCTTTAGTTCCCCGTAAGTACCTGAGAATCCACTTTACTGCATTCCAATGCTCTTTTCCTGAATTCGCCATGTATCTACTTACTACGCTCACTGCATGAGCCATATCTGGTCTTGTACAAACTATCGCATACATGAGATAACCAATGGCACTAGTATAAGGGATGTTAGACATTCTTGCTCGTTCCTCATCAGTGGACGGGCACAAGTGCTTACCCAGTTTGAAGTGGCTCGCCAAAGGAGTGTTAATTGGTTTTGCACTTTTCATGTTGAACCTCTGCAACACGTGTTCAATGTACTTGACTTGTGAAAGCCAAAGTACTCCCCTTTTCCCGTCCCTTCTAATTTCCATCCCAAGGATCTTCTTAGCAGCGCATAAATCCTTCATGTTGAATTCTTGGCTTAACATCAATTTTAGCCTATCGACTTCTTGCCTGGTGTTAGTAGCAACTAGCATATCATCAATATACAGTAGCAGATATATGTATGAATTATCATCAATAACATGATAATAAACACAACAATCATAGCTACTACGTGTGTACCCATTCCTCGTCATGAATGAATCGACCGCAGGTATCACTCCTAGGTGACTGCTTCAACCCATAGAAAGACCGCTCCAGTAGACACACATGATCCTCTTTGCCTTTTTCAACACTGCCCTATGGCTGCTCCATGTAAATTTGCACCATGGAGGAACGCCATTTTAACATCCATCTGGTCTAGCTCTAGATTATGCCCTGCAACCAGACTCAACAACGCATGAAGGTGTGTTTTACCACAGGTTTGAATATGTGTTGTAATCCATGCCCTCTTTCTCGGCGTACCCCTTTGCAACTAGACGGGCCATGTACCTTTCTCCACTTGTATCAAAAGATGCCTCCTCCTTCCTGTAAATCCACTTGCAGCCAATTGCTTTCTTTCCCTTGGGGAGCTTCACAAGGTCCCAACCATGCCCTCTTTCTGGGCGTACCCCTTTGCAACTAGACGGGCCCTGTACCTTTCTCCACTTGCATCAAAAGATGCCTCCTCCTTCCTGTAAATCCACTTGCAGCCAATTGCTTTCTTTCCCTTGGGGAGCTTCACAAGGTCCCAAGTTTGATTTTGATGAGGTGACTCAATCTCATCTCTCATAGCCACAACCGACTTATGGCTTTGCTCACCACTCATAGCATCCTGAAAACACAGAGGTTCTCCACTAGCAGTAATTAATGCAAAGGAGACAAAGTCATCAAACCCATACTTGACTGGCTACTTTGCATTCCGCTTTGGCTTTGACATTGCTATGGTCATTGGCTCTTCTTGTTACTCATCATGACTTCTACCTGATGGTTCTGCCCTGGAAGACTGTATTATGTCCTTCTCATTATCAGATACTCTTGAGTCATCTATATCAAATTGTGCTGCATCATGTTTTTCATCCACATCCTGCGACTCTTCTACCGGCCCACTAGTTTTCAACATACTAGTCTCATCGAAGATCACATCCTGGCTAACTACTATCTTTTTGTAGTAGGATCCTTTCAGCCCTTTCTCAAACTCGAGAAATACACACTGCTTAGACTTAGCATCTAGCTTGCTCCTCTGTGCACTCTGAATATGAACATAAGCCGTGCATCCGGATTTACAAAATATAGAAAAATCAATTGACTTTTTAGTCCATACTGTGAAACAACTAGTTACTCTAAAGGCTTAAGCTATTGGTGAAGGTGTTATTTAATCCTTTATACTTTAACACTCCCCCTCACGTGTGGCCCCTCTTTTAAGGTTGGCCTACACGTGGCACATTGGGCCCCTTTATTGGGTTTGGCCATTGCATGTGGATTTTTTGCTATCAAGGAGGTTTGATCCCAGGCATTCGCTCCGATACCATGTGAAACAACTAGTTACTCCAAAAGCTTAAGCTGTTGGAGAAGGTGTTATTTAATCTTTTATACTTTAACACGTACCTTTTTTGGAAGTTTGAAGTCAATTGCCGTCGATGGAGATCTGTTTATCACATAGCATGCCATGTCCAGTGCATCAATCCAAAATATCTATGACAACTTTGAATTGAGCCTCATGGCCCTGGCTCTCTCAAGAAGGGTCCTGTTCATTCTTTCAGCTACTCTGTTTTGCTGTGGGGTGCCCGGATTAGTGAAGTGACGCTTGATTCCTCGTCTCTGCAAAATGCCAAGAAATCACCATCTCCCGTAGACATTTCAATCTTCTTCTCGTTTGATTTTCAACTTCTGCCAACTAATACTTGTGTAAGCCCAAGGGTTCCCGTGGGTTAATCACTCACCTTACCTCTTGCTTTGATGCTAGCAAACCAAATTGATTAGCATTTATGGACTAATGTGTTGCTTTGAGGTGTTGTGTTATATACATGATTTTCATGTCATAATCGCCATCGCACAACTCTTCTCAACACATGGCATGTGGATCAAGAAGCAAAGGAACCAAGAGCTTGCACCTATATTGGAGACATCAACATTTGGAGATGTCCATGTCAAGAAGCTCAACATGAAGATCCCACTAGTTGCCTATCAAGTGTTAAGAAGGACCTTGGAGTTGAACATGCCATGGTGACACCTCATGTACCATTCAACATGCATTGAAGATTGGAGGAGAAGTCACATGAGCCATATCAGGATGAAGATGTTCATTCAAGCCAAAGAAGTCCAAGAAAGTGCAAAGGAGCCTATACATTCCAAGAAGTCTCAAGGTTTACATCTTTTAGATTGTATTTTGGAGTTTTGATTTTATGTAAAATTGCACTTTCAATAGGTTTTCATACTTAACTTTTTACATCTTTGAAAACCATACGCACACCCAAAAATGTGTTTGAAAACCTAGGACTAAAGCCCAAAGACCATGGCCCAAAAGCCCCTAACCCCTTTAAAGTTAAAATGAAATTTTACACAGGGCCGGTCGCCGGGGTGTCCCGAGCGACCGCGACAAGGTAGCTGGAAGTCCAGCACTTGCCGGATATTGGCGGGCCGGTCGACCGGGTTGATCTGGGCGACCGCTGAAATAGTTCTGTTGAAACAGAACATTCCGACATGGGTTTGGGCGGGCGAACGCTGTGGGTCGGTCGACCCCGATAGGTTTATGAGCCAAATTTTCGAGCGGACAGGGAGCCTTTGCCGGGCGACCTCCATGGGGCCGGTCGACCGCAACGGTAAGATATTTGAAAATAAAAAAGGGCGTTCGATAAGGTCGGGCCACCGCTGTGGCTCGGTCGACCGTGACGGTCGGGCAAACTAGCCGTTGGGGCTTTCCCAGGTTGACTTTTTCAACCCAGTTTTTTACAGTTTTACCCCTGTTGTGGTCAAAATTTATTAAGTGTTGAGCTGGAGGCAGGGAAAGGGTACTCATCCTTAAATGCACAATTACAAGTTCATTTTTAGAAGGGAAATCTTTACAATTCAGTCAATTGCCACAACAGATAGTCAAAATCCTTAGAATATAGTAAGTTTTCTCTTTGGGAAAATGTGTCCCCCACACAGGAGTTATTGCCCACTATTTATAGTGAATAGGGAATCGGGGGGCAGAAGGTAATTTCCCTTGTAAACGTATTACCGTGTTACCCCTGACGTTTGGAGGTCCCTGATTGGTCATGCTTACTTTTCAAGCCTTCTAGTTTAGGAGGAGAAATGACTTGGGTGCCGTTGTATTTAACAAATGCTTTTGTGACAAATGTCTTCATCCCATTCGGCCGTTATTTCTATCCTCATCAGTTGCCCCCCACTGCCCTAAGCCGTGCTGGGGTTAGGGAAGTAGAGTTTCCATTCTTTCCTAGGTATTCCCCTTGTTTAGGTGAGCCGAGATTTTTGTTAACCTCTAGAACGTTGCGAAATATCAGGTCATCCATTCTTGGATGAACTCCCAGATCTTATTGATCTACAATTTGAGCAATTTTTGGGGCCTCGAAAACGTTGTGACATATTAGGTCATCCATACTTGGATGAGCTCCTAGATCTTACTGATCTACAACTTAAGCAATTTTTGGGGCCTCAAAAACGTTGTGAAATATCAGGTCATCCATTCTTGGATGAGCTCCCAGATCTTGTTGGTCTACAACTTAAGCAGTTTTTGGGGCCTCAAAACCCTTGCGAAATATCAGGTCATCCATTCTTGGATGAGGTCCCAGATCTTATTGATCTACAGCTTAAGCAATTTTTGGGGCCTCAAAACCCTTGCGAAACATCAGGTCATCCATTCTTGGATGAGCTCTTTGATCGACAACTTGAGCAATTTTTGGGGCCTCGAAAATGTTGCGAAATATCAGGTCATCCATTCTTGGATGAGCTCCTAGATCTTATTAATCTACATCTTAAGCAATTTTTGGGGCCTCAAAACCCTTGCGAGATATCAGGTTATCCATTCTTGGATGAGCTCTCGGATCTTATTGATCTACATCTTAAGCAATTTTTGGGGCCTCAAAACCCTTGCGAAATATCAGGTCATCCATTCTTGGATGAGCTCCCAGATCTTATTGATCTACAGCTTAAGCAATTTTTGGGGCCTCAAAACCCTTGCAAAATATCAGGTCCTCCATTCTTTGATGAGCTCCCAGATCTTGTTGGTCTACAGCTTAAGAAATTTTTGGGGCCTAAAAAACATTGCAAAATATCAGGTCATCCATTTTTGGACGAGCTCCCAGATCTTCTTGATCTACAACTAACGAGATTTTTGGAGCCTCCAAATGTTGGAAAATAATCAGGTCATCCATTGTTGGACGAGCTCCCAGATCTTATTGATCTACAACTTAGGAGATTTTTGGGGCCTCCAAATGTTGCAAAATAATCAGGTCATCTATTGTTGGATGAGCTCCCAGATATTATTGATCTACAACTTAGGAGATTTTTGGGGCCTCCAAATGTTGCAAAATAATCAGGTCATCCATTTTGGATGAGCTCCCAGATCTTATTGATCTACAACTTAAGCAATTTTTGGGGCCTCGAAAACGTTGCGAAATATCAAGTCATCCATTTTTGGACGATCTCCCAGATCTTCTTGATCTATAAGTTAGGAGATTTTTGGAGCCTCCAAACGTTGCAAAATATCAGGTCCTCCATTTTTGGACGAGCTCCCAGATCTCCCAGATCTTCTTGATCTACAACTTAGGAGATTTTTGGGGCCTCAAAAATGTTGCAAAATATCAGGCATCCATTCTTGGATGAGCTCCCAGATCTTATTGATCTACAACTTAAGCAATTTTTTGGGCCTCGAAAACGTTGTGAAATATCAGGTCATCCATTCTCGGATGAGCTCCCAGATCTCGTTGATCTACAGCTTAAGAAATTTTTGGGATCCTTGAAATCTTTGCGTCAGTTTAGATCGGTCACGATTTTGACGATCTGGAATATCTTTCCGATCTCTGGAGGCTCGGCGTTACGTCTGGATTGGGCGTTAGGATCGAAGCGTCACTATTGTCATATTTTTCGAGGACGTTAACAAAGGTAGCCAAAGTGACGCGACCGTCATTGGTGTGTGACACTTGTCTCGATCGGGAGACGGGAGCTGGACGGTCCTCATCCTGGCCGTCGAATCTTTTTTCTGCAGTTTATAAGAGAGACTGTTCCTCCCCTCATTTGCTTTCACTTTTCATTTTTCACCATTCGCTGTGGGCGTTATCGTCTGGAGTTCGGCTATCATCCTTGGATCGGCTTCAGAGACCGCTAATCTTTTCTTAAGTAGGTATCTTTTTCGCCCTCCCTTTTTCATTTTTGTGATGTCATCCGACCTTAGAGGGGTTCCGCCCTCTGATGAAGTAGAAGTCACTCTAGGAAGGTTTCAACGATCTGCCCCTCCCAACGGTGAGGTGGGTGTTGAGTCTAGTTGCTCGAGTAGGACGGTTTCTGACTCCAGGTTGAGGGTTCATCTCAGAGTTCCCGAGCCCGCTCCACCTGGGCAGAGTGAGATGGGGGAGGAGAGTCCCGCGAGGTCCGATCTGCCGGTCTCACAATCTGGCTTATCTGGTCAGATCATGATGGGGAATATTGAGTTGGAAGGTCCTAATCTCATCCGAGTGGAGGCGGTGATGAACGCTCCAAAGTCGGATCGGGTAGTCGCCGAGGATGAGTTAAGTACCGTACTCGCAAGAAATCTTGAGGGGATCAGGGAAGACTATTTTATTCCTTCCCAATTTCAACTGCGGATTCCGAGACCAGGAGAACGGGCTTGCACGTTTTTGCCTGATGTCTGTGTTTACATAGAGACCCTCAAGGGCGGGTTCAAGTTCCTGGTTCACCCTTTTATAGCCGAAGTCCTGTCTTTCTATGGCCTCGCCCCGGCCCGGCCCAGGTGGTGCCGAACTCTTGGAGGATCCTCATAGGGTTTATTTTTATCATGAAGAGGCGAGGGTAGGAGCCCACTATTATGCTTTTCAGACGGTGCATTTCCTTGAAGCGCCACAAAGAGCATGGTTGGATCTACTTCAGCCAGTGGGTGGGCGTGAATCTCATTGAGGGTAAGCCGAGCTCGATACGTGGGTGGAAGAGCAAATACTTTTTTGTAAGGTCGGGTGAGAACTGGGCGTTTAGTACACGGTGGAGGGATAGTTTTGTTGAAGATATTAACGTCTATCCCCAGCTGTCCGTCAACGAGGCCGTGATATTTGAAGACCTCCGTCTTCAGGACTCGATCCGTTGGAGGGAGTTTATAAATGAGCGGATGCTGAAGTGGTGTGGAGTTAGCTCAGCCGTAGACGCGCGTGAGTTGCTTAGAATAGTTGTTCTAGGACTTAGGGAATTTCCACATTCATGCTCCAGTCTTTCCTTCTCTCTCTCTCTTTTTTTTGATGCGAGGTTATCCTTTTGTTGCAGGGATGGATGCCGCGGATCGAGCTGGACTGAAGAAACTCATTGGCAAGAAGAGGAAAGCTCCCCCTCCTACGGTACCTCCTAGTGAAGGTCCGGCCTCTGGAGCCGGGCAATCTTCGAAATCTCGTGACGCCTTTCGACCCACGACGGGGGGGGGGGGGAATCTCCCGCTAGAGCCGGGGGCGTCCCTCAGGGCACTACGCTTCTAGCGCAGCCGGCCTTCCGAGCTTCCCAGCGTGCTCTGTGGAGATTGAGTACGATGATATTCCGGCCTGACTGGACGGCCCGGAGTTCCGACACTGGCCTTGGGGATACACATGTGTGCTACGAGATTGTCAGCAAGGCACGACTACCCCATGAGCAGGGCGGTTGATTTTTTATTTTTCTTTTTAAGGTCCAATCTGAGCTTCTGGAGCCGTCTTTTTTATTTTTATAGGCCATGGTCTACACCGGTGCTATGATGGACCAGTCGTTCCTAGTTAGTGGCGCTATTACCGATCTTAACTCAAATATCTCGGCCTTGGAGCGTACTAAGAATCGCCTGGACACGAAGGTTCAGCAACTTGCAGAAGAGAACGCTCAGCTGAAAGAAGATCTTGGGGCCGTGAAGTTGGTCGTGCAAGGGGCCGATGAGAAGATGGCTGCCTTTTGAATCGGGCTGAGGTCGCTGAAAAGAAGCCTCTAGACCGGGCGGAGGTTGAGGCCCAGATCGGGATGGTAGCCGTTGAGGAATTCAAGAAGTCCCAGTCGTATAAGGATGCTATGTACGAATTCATATCGGCTTCTTATGAGGAGGGGTTTGCCAATGGGAAAAAGAAGGTGAAGGAGAACTACCCCCAACTGGATTTGGAGATTGAAGATGTTGAGGTCTCTGATGCCGTCGGAGAGGGAGATGATGGTGAGCAGGTGGATGGCGTTGATCCCGCCGTCATTTCCCCGAGGTCGTAGGCATTGATCCTTGAGCTGCGGCCCGGATCATGCCCTCACGTGTCTCCTTTAGCACTGTTTTGACCCTTTTTTGTCTATTTTGGTCATGGGACTTATCAATGCACTCTCTTTTGTTGAATGTAATGGCGGCCTTTTGGAATTTGCAACAAGTACTAGTTCACTTTTTTTTTTTTTTTTGTGGCTGTTGTCATCCGGTTTCCTGCCTAGCCCGTATTTGCATGGCTTGGACATCCGTGGGCTTGCATCTTAGGGATATTCTGAGATCTTGGATCTTTGCCTTATATCTAGGTCGGCCGTTTTTTAGGGCTAGTCGGGTATTTCTATAATTATGCTGGTGTTTGGGGTCGCTCCCGTGGTTTGTTGTTCAGACACTTTGTTTCAAACAAGTTTTGCCTAGACTTCGCCTTAGGACTTTCAGATTTGAACCATTACGAATTAGTAAGCTGGTTTTGTGCTTGGCCTGGAGTAACGTCCGGACTTTAGGCCGGTCCATCCCGAATTGGGACTTGGGCTTCTGGACTTAAATAGGTGTAACCAAGTAAATTGGTTTTGTGCTTGGCATGGAGTAGTCTCCGGCTTTAGGCTGATCCAAACCGAGTTAGGACTTGATTTTTTGGATTGCTATAACCGAGCAAATAGGCTTTGTGCCTGATCTGGGATAATGTCGAGAACTTAGGCTGATCCAAACCAAGTTAGGACTTGATTTTTCGGATTGCTATAACCGAGCGGATCGGCTTTGTGCCCGATCTGGGATAATGTCCAGACCTTTGGCTGATCCAAACCAAGATAGGACTTGATTTTTCGGATTGCTATAACCGAGTGAATTGGCTTTAGGCCCAACCCGAGGTGGACCTCAGGCTATAGGCATGTCCAACCCGAGCTGGGGCTCAGGTTTTTGGACTTACGTTATTTTAACCGAGCATGTCGGTCTTAGGCCCAACTCGAGGTGAACCCCAAGCTTTAGGCATGTCCTACCCAAGTTAGGACTTAGTTTTTTGGACTTTTACTAGTCAAAAATTAGTCGAGCACAAACCATTCGGGACACCGTAAAAGGTTAAAGAGCTTCATTTCCATTCATGATAAAGTCAAGTATAATGAAGTTGTTTCATCAAACTCATCATTATCTTTTGGATCATGAGCTGCCATTGTCTCTACTGGTAGAACTTTCTGAGGTTCCGGGGGTTCCATGCATGTGGCAGCGGATGGCCCTCGATGGTTTCCAACCAGTATGTTCCCGGCCTCACGATTCTTGCAACCTTGTAAGGTCCTTCCCAGTTTGGACTAAGTTTGCCCACCTTGGGAAGTTTTGAAACTGAGGCACGCCTCATGACTAGGTCTCCAACTCGATAGATCTTTTCTTTCATCTTCACATCATGGTACCTGGGGATTATCTGCTGGTATGCAACCATTTTGATCTCGGCCCTTTCTATGGCTTCAAGTAGGTTGAGATTGGCTCTCAACCCCTCACCATTGTGCAGCTCGTCGAAGTTTTTGTTTTGGAGCGATGGGTTACCATCCTCCACTGAGATCATAGCTTCAGTCCCAAAAGTCAGATTGAATGGGGTTCTCTTGTGGCTGTCATGGGTATTTTGCGATATGCCCATAACACATTATACAGTTCACCAGCCCATCGTCCATCATGATTGTATAGTTTCTTTCTAATCCCCTGCAGCAATACCCGGTTTGTCATTTGAGGTATTGCTCGTCTCGGATGGCCATGAGTATCTGACTCCTAGGTTCGTTGAGAGGAGTGTAGTCTTCTTCTCTTCTTCGCAGGCTCCTATCTCATCTCTAGGTTCTGTCGGCGCTGCTTTTTGCTCGGGATGAATCCCCCCCTCTCGTCCTCCCGAACTTTGCGCTTGAGATCGTTTCCATTTTCCAGAGCGAGATTCAACGCAACCAAAGTTTCTTTGGCCGCTATGTACTTCTCAGCTCGGGTTATGAGATTGGCTAGGGAGGAGGGCGTCTTCTTGGCAACGGAGAGCCTAAAATCAGCGGATCTTACCCTTGTCAGAAGAGCATTCATGGCCGCCGATGGATTTAGATTTGGCACTTGGAGCGCCTCCCGGTTGAACGGACATGATAGACCCGCGCTGGAGACTTGAATACTAGTCACGAGATTCACCTACAAGGGTGGCTGAGTGTGAGTGGCACATGAATCCGTCAGATACTCCATGCCGCACCATCATTGTTTTAAATGTTTCCAGGTGATTAACCGGGTCGGTTGTGCCGTCAGATTGAGGTAATTGCGGCATCTTAAATCCTTGTGGTTGTAGTATGCGGATGACCACTCTCCTAAAGGGCGGTTTAATGCTGAATGGCCGCATATCTGCTGGATTGTTTCCTCTAGTGAGTTCATGTAGATGGCGGTCCATTTCTTCGAACTTTCGTTGTACATGAGTGTTGCCAGGGTTATTTCTGTTAGATTTCTCTGGGGAGTTCGTTTGGAGTGGGCTTGAAGCAGTGTCAGACTGACTACCAAGGCTTTACCCAGGACTCCTCCTGCGGCGGCGATCCTTGTTGTTTCGAGGGCTCTTCCGTCCCCTACCACGATGGTCTGCGGATCTAAATCGGGCTTGTCGATGTCGATTGGGTGATCCAGACCGTGCTCGTCGATGCCAGTCTGTCGATCGGGACCCCCTCGAGGTGGCGCTAAGGCCTAGGCCGGTGTATATGTCTGTCTTGGGAGAGCGGTCGAGGACCTTGGTGCGGAGGTTCATTTGGAGGTTCAACGATGATCTCTCTTCTTTGAGGTGGCTGACCTGAGGGATGAACCCGAGCTGTAAGATGCTCTGTTAACTGCCTGCAATGAGTCGCTAAGGCCTCGACCTGTTGTGCCAGCGTATTAAACCGCTCCCTCGTTGGGGGGGGGGGGGGGGGGGGGATGCAGAACTGGGAGATGTGGGTCCTCCGGTCTGTCTGGCTCGTGTGGTATGACAACTTGAGAGGCGAGCCTCTGCCTAGTTGACCTATTTCTGGGAGCTGACCGTGCCCCCCTGACCGATGATGCGCAAGCACCTCTCCTTGCTCCTGCCATTGAAGACCCGAGTTGACTTTTGTTCGGGTCCCACAGATGGCGCCAATTTGTTGTGGTCTAAATTTATTAAGTGTTGAGCTGGAGCCAGAGAAAGGCTACTCGTCCTTAAATGCACAATTACAAGTTCTTTTTTAGAAGGGAAATCATACAATTTAGTCAATTGCCACAACAGATAGTCAAAATCCCAAGAATATAGTAAGTTTTCTTTTTGGGAAAATGTGTCCCCCACACAGGAGATAATTTCCCTTGTAAACATATTACCGTGTTACCCCTGACGTCTGGAGGTCCCTGATTGGTCATGCTTACTTTTCAGGCCTTCTAGTTTAGGGGGAGAAATGACTTGGGTGCCCTTGTATTTAATAAATGCTTTTGTGACAGATGTCTTCATCTCATTCGGCCGTTATTTCTATCATCATCAACTCCCAAACGGTCATATTTTCAAATACACTATATATACATCATTTAAACCTGTCTAAACAAGCTTTTGAACATTTGAGAAAGATCAAATCTTATTTCTCTTTGAGCTTCATCTTTGAAAATCAAAAGCAAAAACCTCTTTGAGCTTGTATTTTTACATCTTATCAAGAGGCACTCCATAGGGCTTTTATTTGATTATTTCTTTGGAGTGATTGTGAGCTTAAACTTTGTAATCCACCTAATAAGAGGCATTGGGAACTTTTCTTTTCTTTTGTTTTTCATTGAGGGTCTTCTGTTCGGCCCGTTAAGAATTGTGAAGATAACGGTCTTCTCTTCGGCCCGTTAAGAATTGTGAAGATGAGGGTCTTCTCTTTGGCCTGTTAAGAATTGTGAAGATGAGGGTCTCCGATTCGACCCGTTAACTAAGGTGAATCATGCAAGAGGGAGTGTCCCTCGCAAGGCTTCGCGCAGAAAGGGTGTGTGCCCTTTGGAGTTGGAGAAGTTGTGGTGTACGGCTTGGTGATTCGCTATTTAAGAATCCCAACTTTAGTGGAGCATCCAAGGAGGAAAACTTGGAAGAGTGGAGTAGGTCTTGTGATAGACCGAACAACTATAAGAATCTCGTGTCTTTTGTGGATGACTCTTTTTCTACTTCCTTTGTACGTATGGTGATTGGTAAACTCTAACCCTAACTTATATTTATCCTTTTGATTAAACAAGGGTTAGTAAATGCACTTGATTGAAATATATAAACCCTAGTTGCATTATAATGTCTATTTGAACAAGGGTTAGTAAATGTGCATAATTTGAATGTCTAAACCCTAGCTTTCATTAATATATCTATTTGAACAAGGGTTAGATTAATTAGTGCTTAATTAGTAGATTAACTTTTTATCTTCCCTTAATAACCTTAAAATTTCTAATGGACCAATTCACCCCCCCTCTTGGGTTGTCACACTTCGATTTCAACTTGAATTTGGAGAAAACTTCTAACTTTCTTCTCATGAAATACATCCATACCTTCCTTGAATAATCATCAATGAAGAGGTTAGAATAAGCCTATTAGGGGCATTCTTGTCATTGTAGCCTTCTTTTATTATATAAATACTTCAGTGAAGGGGAGCCTAGCCCTAACTCACTATTCTCTTCTCTATTTCACGTAGCATGGTACCAGAGCCCTAGAGCCATTCCAAAACTCAACCCGTACATATCCCCCTTCACGACCATCTCTCCCTTCACGTCCCGACCGTAGCACCCCCCCCCCCCCCCTCTCTTCCGTATCAACCCCACCCTCCCCCCGACTCCGTCTCAACCCCACCCTCCTCGCCCGACCGTAGCACCCTTCCCCCCATCTTCTGTATCAACCCCACCCTCCCCCTGCCCTCTTTCGCTATGGCATCACTCCCCTCCCGTAACCCTCTCTTCCCCCTCCCGTAACCTCCTTATCCATAATACCCATACGCCCCTTCCTCCTTCATTCGACCCCTCTTTGACCCCGTACGCCCCCCCCCCCCCCCTCTTCCCCACTCACCCTACGGCCTCCAACCCATTCGCCCCCCTCCACCTTTCCCGCTCCCTCCATCCTCCAACCCATTCGCCCCCTCCACCTTTCCCCCCCTCCCTCTTCCCCTCCTTCTGTTCTAAGAATCTTTTACTCTCTACAACCCTTTCCCTAATTGAAATTCCACTCAGCAACCCAAGAGGGGGGTGAATTTGGTGTCTTTTGAAATTTTACGGATTTAAAAACTTTGCTTGCACTAGTTTTAGTTTAATTGAAAAGATGAAGAAAGAGATTCAAAGACAAGAGTGAAGCACTTACCACAATAGAAGAGAGGAAGAGACAAGAGGCTTGACAAAAGGGTTTTTATAGTGGTTCGGTCTTAAACCCAAGACCTACTCCGCTCTTCTCAAGTTTGTCTCCTTGAGGATCCCACTAGAATCTTCTTCCAAGGAACTTAAATACGGTGTTCCTTTCGCCAAGTACAATCCGAGCTTCCAAGCTCTAAGGGTCTTAACTACGGCGCCCTTTGTTGCCAAGTACAATGAATAGATGAAGAAGTAGCTCACTTGTCTCTAGATAGGCTGATTACAATGTAAAGAACACTCACTCTCAATAAGAAAAGAAAAGTACAAATTAATCGTATAATCTCACAAAAGTATTTCAAGGTTCGATGTGAGAGTGATTAATGATCAATAGTGATGCTAAGGTATGTATTCAATGATCCAAGATGGTTATCTAAGTTCTTGGGAAACATAAATGAGCTCTAGACCATCATATATATAGAGGAGACTAAAATATGGCCTTTTGGGAGTCTCCAACGGCCAGTACGGAGGCACTGCACGGAGCTCCGTCATAGCCGTTATGGCTAAAAAAATTTGAAACAGGTTATGCCACGGAGCTCCGTGAGGTTCCACGGAGTTCCGTGCACGGAGTTCCATGGGAACCCACAGAGTTCCGTGGAGGCACCTGGAATTGTAATTTGTTTAATCTGTTTTGGTTTTTGTTTTGCCTCCGAAACTTTGATTTTCTTGCATAGTTTGTGATGCCATGTGGGTTCAATTATGTATGAACACCACCATGGTATGCACATACATGTATGGTCCATTTTTAGGGTTATTTTAGTCCTCTTTTTTTGTGCCTTAAAAATGAAATACGAAATGTGAAACACAATACATTCTAAGTATACTCTGGTCTTCACTTTAATAGCGCTTCAACAAGGCTTCGTCTTTGATTCGATCAACTACTTTGATCCACGTGCGCATATCTTTGGCATTTGGAGCGATTACCTTCCTTGAGTTCACTTTGCCCTTGCTTTTTGACTTTGCCTTTGATATTTTCATGTCTTTGACTTAGTCTTGATCACCAAACGATTAGGCAATTTAGGTACATGCTTGAGGTTGCTTGTGCTTGAGACATGATCACTTAAACATTGAAAGGCGTTATAAACAAACATTTTACAACAAATTGAGTTTGTTCATCATCAAAACAATTGATTAGGAGAACTTGTTGAGCCCTTGGGCTAACACTAATCCTAACCCTAGTCTTTACAATGTACTGAGCTATTTCTGTTATTTGATTCTTCCTTCGTGGCTTCGCCTAATCTACTTCATGGCTTCGTTATCTCTAGAGTTCTTCGTCTGCGGAGCCGTGATATGACTGATTGTTTCATTTAGTTGGTTTCTCCACCTTGTAGTTCATTCTCTAGAGGCCGATTGTTGTGGGTCTTTTCGTTTTCTAGTCATTTGTTGTAATTATGGAGCCACCCGTCATTGTGGATCCCTCTCTAGGCATGACAACTGAAGTACGCACCCAGCCCACCACTTCGGCTAGCTCTTCCTCTTCTTCTTCTCACTTGGCATATGCCGAGGGATCTTACCCACAGCTGACCATTGCCAAACTTGATGGAACCAACTACTTAGCATGGAAAGTTGCAGTTGAGTCATGTCTTCTTGGACGTGGCAAAGTTAGTTTCCTCCGTCAAGATCCTCCCTCACCCAAGGATCCTAGAACAGGGGGACGCATTAGTTCGGTCCCTCCTTTGGCAGAGCATGACCCCTACCATTTCCTCTACCATGATTCTCCTCCCGACTACGAAGGAGATATGGGATCACACTGCCGTGACGTACTTTAGCATTGAGAATCTCACGCGTATCTGTGCCACGTATTCGGAGTGGATGTGTCTGCGCCGTGGTGACATGTCTCTTGAGGCTCATTATGGTCAATTTGTCTCTTTGTGTCAGCAGCTTGAAATATTCATGCCTCTTACCTCTGATGTTACCATCCTCCGCCGGCAGCGGGAACAGCTTCGAGTGGTGCACTATCTTCAGAGCCTGGGCTCTGAGTTCACTCATATGCATCGTCAGATTCTTGGTTCAGGCAATATTCTGTCGCTTAGAGAGGCCTACTCACGTGCACAACAGTGTCTTGACGAATCTCCATCACGCCTACTTGTGGACAGTTCTGCTATGGCTGCGTATGATGGTGGCAGTCGCCCTGTCAGTGGCAGTAGTTCCTTTCCACGAGCTCGTGGCCATGGTCTTGGTGGTGGGCGTGTTGGTGGTAGACGTGGCCGTCCTTATTATACCCACTGTCAGCGCAATGGTCACCAGATTGAGACTTGCTACACGTTTCAGCCTTAGCTTTGTCCGCCTCGCTCGGCCCATCTCACGACAGCTAGCCCATCTGACACCATTGCTTCTAGCTTTTTATCTGCACCCGCTAATGATTCCTTCAGCTTTACTAGGGTAGACTATGAGGAGTTACAATGCTTACGTCGGAGTGCTCACCATCCCACCACAGGCTTTGCTCAACCAGGTAGTTCACCCACGACCTTACACTCTAGCTCCGGGTCCTAGATTATTGACTCGGGAGTCTCCATTCACATGACTGGTAACGCCTCTCAGCTTTCTTCATTTCGTTCATTTTCTTCTGGCCATCATACGCTTACTTTAGCTGATGGGGTCCACTACTCCCATCACTGGTATTGGTACGGTGTGTCCCTCCCCTTGCCTTTCGTTATCTTTTGTATTATGTATTCCTAAATCACCTTTCAGTTTACTATATGTTAGTCAACTTACGAAAAATCTCCAATGCTCTATCTCATTTTATCCCTCTTATTGTTTGTTCAGGATCTTTCGACTGGGAAGACAATTGGATCGGGACGTGAGGTGGATGGCCTTTACGGTCTTGATTGCAGACCTCCTACTGTGCTGCATAGCTCTGTGGAAGCCTTTTAGTGGCACTGCCCTCTAGGCCACCCATTTCTTCAGCGGCTCCAGCAGACATCATTAGTTCCTAGCTCTATTTCTTCATTCCAGTGGGAGTCTTGTGAACTCGGGAAGCATCACCAGGTGTCATTCCCTTCTCGAGTTATTAGTCGAGTTGATAGTCCTTTTCTTTTAGTTTATTCAGATGTATGGGAGCTTCTAGGATCGTGTCAAATAATGGATTCAAGTATTTTATAGTATTTATCGATGATTATTCACGCATGACTTGGGTGTATTTGCTAAAAAACCGTTCTCAGGTCTTCTCTGCTTTTCAAATCTTTCATGCTGAAATAAAGAGTCAGTTTAATTGCAATATCAAATGTCTTCGCACTGATAATGCTAGGGAGTTTTTCTCAGGTACCCATGGCTTTCAGGATTATCTTTCTTCTCACGGCATACTTTATCAATCCTCTTGTGCCTACACTTCTCAGCAGAATGGTGTCGCCGAGAGGAAACTGCGTTATTTACTCGAGGTTGCTCGCACCATAATATTTCATTTGAGAGTCTTGAAGCCCTTTTGGGGTGAGGCATTTGACTTCCTGCTTTCTTGCCAATCGTCTACCGTCGTCTGTTCTTCGTGGTTCCTCTCCCTTTCAGGTTTTATACCCTCAGCAGGACCCTTTTCCTCTCACTCCTCATGTCTTTGGGTGTGTCTGCTTTGTTCATCATTTGGGTCCTAGTAGGGACAAACTCGATCCTCGGTCGGAACGATGTGTCTTTCTGGGTTACTCTCGTACTCAGAAAGGCTACCATTGTTATAGTCCCCATCTTCATAGGTGGTTTGTGTCGGCCGATGTTACTTTCTTTGAGTCTGAAACCTTCTTTAGTCCTTCTGTACCTAGTTCCGATCCTCTGGATCTTGAGGTTTCTATATCCCTTCCCTTGATTCCTGACTCGGTCCGAACCTCCAATCCTTGAACCTCCTTCTCAGCCTGCTCCTGTTACAGGGGATCCTTTTGTTGCACCATCTGCTCCACCACCTACTAAGAAGCACTACCACAGGCGTTCGCGCAAAGACGTGCCTCCACCTACTCCACTCGAGACTTCGTCTTCGCAGGTCGAGATCCCAGTCACGTCTACCCAGGTAACTTCTCTATCCTCCAATGTAGTTGCTTCTGACCCCCCTATCGCCTCTCGTACTCGGTCTCACTCCACTGCCCATCCTATTTCTAACTTTGTCTTTTATGGCCGTCTAACTTCTACTTTCAAAAGCTTTGTTTCCTCCTTGTCTTCTGTCGTGTTACCACAGTCCTTACAGGAGGCCCTCGCTCACTAAGGATGGTGTGTTGCCATGGACCTTGAGATGAGTGCGCTACATTCTAACCATATCTGGGATCTGGTTCCTCTTCCTCTTCCATCTGGGGCTAGGCCGGTTGATCATCGTTGGATGTTCTCCATCAAGTATTTGCCAGATGGAACTGTTGAGAGGCTGGAGATCCGCTTAGTTGCTAAAGGATATACTCAAAACTTTGGGGTCGATTACGATGAGACCTTCAGCCCAGTTGCCAAGATCCCTTTAGTTCGTGTTCTTCGTTATCTTCTAATCAATAATGGTTGGAATCTTCATATCTATAGTTGTTTGGCAAAAAATCTGATATCTGTAGCTCAACTTGCTGGAGATAAGCTCTAGGCATTCGAGTTTCATCATGTGGATTGTATTGTGAAGGATTTCAAGACAGGGAAGGAGATCAGAAGATGGAAGAAGTGCGGGCGTCTCTATAGCCTTGCAATGAGCTCTCCTGATTCCAAGTCCATCTCAAGACTCAATTCTGCGCCTTTTTAGCTCTTCCACAAGCGTTAGGTCATATCCATTACGCTTGTTTAAATAATCTTCATCAACTTGGTCTTCTTTTTCTTTTTTTCTTCAATAAATTTAATGCTTATGCTTGCTCCATTTTAAAGTAGCCAAGAGGCACCATTTGGCTCACGCCCGGGGGTGGGAGGGGGGACTGCCCCCGGAGCACAGCTTAGTTCTTTGAGTTTTGGTTTATCCAAGAGGCTACTACAGAGGCTTTGAAGTCTGTAGTTTACCTCGGGTTTGTCCTATCGCACTCGGAGGTAACCATTAGATGTGAAGAATGCCTTTTTACATGGCAACCTCCATGAGGAGGTTTATATGGAGCAGCCTCCGGGGTATGCTGCTCAGGGGGAGATGTCCTTCTCTGTCTGTCGCCTGAAGAAATATCTGTATGGCTTGAAACAATCTCCACGAGCATGGTTTGGGAGATTCAGTGAGGCCATTATGTGGTTTGGCCTAAGGCAGTGTGCAGTAGATCACTTGGTATTTAGTCATCAGTCCTCGTGCATTCTATTGATTGTGTATGTTGACAACATCATCATTACATGTAGTAATTCTGGGGGAATACAGAAGATGAAGACCTTCTTACAAAAAGAGTTTGCTACAAAAGACTTGGGACATCTCAGATATTTTCTTGGGATAGAGGTGGCATATTCCTCTTGTGGTTTGTCTCTATCACAGATGAAGTATGTTCTGGTCCTGTTGGAAGAGACAGGGAATCTTGGAGTAAAACCTGTATCGGTACCTATGGATCCTAATGTAAAACTAGTTCCAGAAGAAGATTTGTTGAAAGACCCTGGCAGGTATAGAAGACTAGTGGGTAAGCTCATATACCTTACAGTCACTCGTTCTGATATATCTTATGCTGTAGGGGTGGTTAGCCAGTACATGAGTTTCTCACGTACCTTACACTGGAGTGCGGTGGTTCAGATCCTAAAATACCGGAAGGGTGCACATGCAAAGGGCCTACTATTCAAGAGACATGGTCATATGCGAATTGAGGGATTCTCTGATGCTGATTGGGTTGGATCTCCTGTAGATAGGAGATCAACTAACGGGTATTGTACCTTTGTAGGAGGTAACATGGTATCATGGAAAAGCAAAAAGCAAGATGTCATTGCAAAGTCAAGTGCTGAGGCAGAATACAGAGCGATGGCACACACGAGTACAGACATTATCTGGTTGAGATCGCTTTTATCTGAGATTGGGATTGTTTCTTCATCACCCTCACAGTTGTATTGTGACAACAAAGCTACCATCTACATTGCAACTAATCTAGTCTTCCATGAGCTTACAAAGCACATTGAAGTTGATTGTCACTTCATTCGTCAGAGGATTCACAAAGGGAAGATATGTACTGTATTTACTCGTTATGTAGATCAGTTGGCTGATATGTTCACAAAGCCATTGAATAAAGCAAAGTTGAGTGATATTTGTAAGAAGCTAGGAATGTATAATTTATACATTCCGGCTTGAGGGGGAGTGTTAGAATAAGCCTATTAGGGGCATTCTTGTCATTGTAGCCTTCTTTTATTATATAAATACTTCAGTGAGGGGGAGCCTAGCCCTAACTCACTATTCCCTTTTCTCGCTTTCACGTAACAGAAGGTAATGAAATACTCCATACAGCCCCGTGATCTCTATGGCGATGGCCCCCAAACATTTGAGTGAACAAAATCAAATATTCTCTCACTACTGTGCATCGCTGTCCTGAATCTGACTCTGCACTACTTCCCGATACACAGTATTTGCAAAAATCTAATTTGCAATTTCGAACTCCCTTGACTCCTTGAGCAATTTCTGCTTATGAAGTTCCATCAACCCTCTCTCACTCATATGCCCCAGACGCTTATGCCACAATTGTGAATCATCGTCGCTAGCCTCAATTGATGCAGCTCCACCTGTCACAATATTCCCTAGCAGCTTGTACTAGTTTCCAAATTTCTCTCCCTTCATCACAACTAGTGCACCTTTCACAATTTTCATAACTTCTGCTGCGTTGTACCGGCAACCATTAGTATCTAATGCCTCAACTGCTGCAAAACTAGCTTTTGATTTTAACTGCTATGTTTCTTCTCTTCCAAATCTTGCTAGCGCTTCTTGTAGTCTCTTTTGACGTGCCCCTTTTTATGGCACCTGTAGCATTCAATTGTGCTACCACCTCTCGATTTGGATCGAGATTTACTCCCTTCTAGCGTTCTGTCATGAGATCGACCACATCTTGACCTATTGTTAGCATTCACCACAAGCCCATCTGCCTGGGGTTCTTCCCCAATAGTCTTCTTTAGTTTTTCGCTTCCAAGAAGGTCCCGACGTTACCTCTGTTTTGACCAAAGTTTCCTTCCCAAAGAGAAAAGTGGTAACTAAGTGGTCGTAAGATCTAGGAAGGGACGCCAAGAGAAGTAGGGTCTTATCCTCCTCTTCCAACTTACCTCCAATGTTCAACAGTTCCGAGACCATCATGTTAAAAGTATTGAGATGCCCCAACAGACTTGAGTTTTCTTCCATCTGAAGAGCATATAGTTGCTTCTTGAGAAACAACTTGTTGGTTAGCGATTTCTCCCTGTAGAGACACTCGAGTTTTCACAAATCCCAGTTGCAATCTCTTCGCTGATTAAGTTGTAAACGACTTCATCCGCTAAACATAGACGAATCACGCTAACCGCCTTCATATCCATCTCTTCCCACTAGAGTCGGCACTCATCTTTTCTGGTTTCTTGTCTTTGCCTAACAAAGTCTTCGCCTTCACGAGACCTTGCTTAACCAAGAGATCTCTCACTCTTGTTTGCCGTAGACAGAAGTTGCCTTGCCCATTGAAATTCCCCCCTCGAACTTGGCGCTCGTCATCACAATCGACCAAAACATGATGACTCTAATCCCAGCTAGTAGAAAAAAACTGAGAAATACCTTCTCAACACGGATCGAACACAATGTGCAGCAAAAACGTCAAGAAACAATGCAAAGAAAACAATCACACTAGAAACACAAGATTTTACGTGGTTCAGCACTCCCTACGTCCACAAGGGGAGGAAAACAATCACACAAGCTCGACCCGCGTGTGCGTCGCACACATTAGTCCATCAGGGTCCTATATAATGCCAGAATACAAGACATCTGCCCAACAGTAAGTCTGAAGAAGGGCCAGAACATCAAATTTGTTTGATTTTCTATTTTTGAGAAAGTACTTAAATTGTTTTTTTCCTATCTACTTTACTTTCCAATGTATGTATTTTTTGTCTGTATCTATTTTTTCTTTCTTTTGGTCACGATTAAATGATTATCTGTTACAATTTGCACTTGTAGTTTGTACTAATGCATGATGTCATGATCTATCCTTTGAATGATTAAATGATACCTGGTCCCTAATCAATCTTATTCTTAGACCCTAGAATCCTAGAAATGTCTTGATGCTAGGTTTGATCTTTGAGGTATATGTGGTTATGTGTTTCTGTTTGTAAATTTTGGTCTGCGTTTCTGTGTTTTCTCATTTTAGCCATAAAATTACTTTGACATGCTAGGGAGCTAAGATAGGATGCCTTATTATCCAATACCAAGCTGATACGTCTTGGCTTTTCTAGTTCTAGGGACGTGATAAGGGAGGGGCATCATATACTCCTTATATTGTCCGTATTTAAGGTGTTCTTTCTGAGACATTGTGCTTATTGGATGATGCAATCTGGTCACTGAAAGAGAGAGTGAAACTGGGACAAGAAGAACTGAAGGTTCAAAAGATTCAATGATTGCTGCTGAGAATCGGTCCACGACCACCATGATTGAGCCAAGCCCCTCCACAAGGAAACACCATTTTCAATTGTCTCAACATGCCAATGCTTTTCACATACCGGGAGATGGACGAGAGAAGTTTGTTAGCAAAGACGAGATGAGCGGGAAAACCTTCACTTCTAATAGTAGGAGAGCCATTTTGATCCTGATATAGTGCTCCTGAGCACACAACAAATCTCCTTCCAGGTTCTAGGGTAGCCATAAACTTCATGAGCGGGGCTTAAACTGAGATGCCAAACTCTTCCTCCTATACTGTCGAATATGATGAAAGTTCAAGAATTCCGTATCGATGGAAGGAAATCGGTGGTGTCCCAGATGTTAAAAAACACGAAGATGAGTTTTTTAAAAGGTAAGGTATGGAATATATATGTATTTTGAAAGGTAAGGTATGGAATATATATGTACTTTGGCAAATCATGTTGAAAAGATTTGTTTTAAAAAAAAAAGAACTTAGTTTGATTCTCTGATTGACAACTCAAAGCAAAAAAAAAAAAAAACTTTGACTCTCGGATTGACAACTCGAAGCAACATACCATCAAATATGGTTGATTTTTTTATTTTGAGGGAACTACTCAAAGTTTTGAAAAATTTTCTACTTTACTTTCCAATGTTGTTATTTTTTTGCTAGATTTATTATTTGTTCGTTTTTTTCTTGATTGAATGATTATATGTTACCATTTGTACATGTAGTTTGTACTAATGCATGATGTCGTGATCTATCCGTTGAATGATTGAATGATACTGAGTTCCTAATTCATCTTATTAATTATACCATAGAATCGTAGGAGTGTCCTGATGCTGTTAAATTATTAAAACTAAACAAAAGTACACATATAAGATCGAATTAGTTATGTTTCAAAAAAATATTCGAATTAGTTGTCAAGAAAGAATCAGTAATCAAGACTTGCTTATATGTCAAAACAATTAAATATATGTTATAAAACTTGTTCGTTAGCTTTGTTATCATTCATGTTATTAGTTTTAACTAGTTTTATAAATCTGTTGGATCTTTTACGGGCGTCTTGGAGTGTTCTTGGAGGTGTCTTGGGTGCGTCAGTGAAATGGAGAAATTGTTAAGGAGGTTGCTCCTTAGCAATTTAACCAATTTCCTATACATCACCTCAATTTGTCCATCTGACGGAGTGTGATAAGGAGAGCTGTAATTCATACTTGTTCCTAGTTTTTCCTTAGGTTTTGTGTAAAATGACTTGTGAATTTAGAGTCCCTATCAAAGTAATTGTTTTGGGCAGTCCCTTGTTTCTGCCAACCTCTGCAAAGTATAAATCTTCCACCCTACTCGCGTCCATGGTTGTCTTACACAGGACAAATCTAGTCATCTTCCTAAACCTGTCAACAAAAACCATAATGCTATCACACCCTTTTGCTGTCCTAAACAGTCCTATGACGCTCCCACAGAGACTTCTTTCCATGGTGCATCGGGAATGTGAAGATGCGTATATAATCCAGCATTGCTTGTGCTACCTTTGGAAGTTTGGAAAATTCTACACCGTTGCACTTAGGTTTGCACGTCTCTATCAACTCCTGGCCAATAAAACTCGTCTTTCACAAGCTATGCTGTCTTGCGCTTCCCAAAATGTCCTCGTTCATGAAGTTCTTTGATTGTCAACAACCTCAAAGATGAATCTAGCAAGGCAAAGACACCTCTAAATAGGTAACCATCTTGTAGCAAATACTAATCATTCTTGCCTTCTTCAACCAGCTCCATAAAAGGACCTAAGTGTGCATCTTCTTGCAGCTGTTCCTTAAATGTTTCAAAATCAATTACTTCTATATTCATTATGTTCATAAACAATAATTCATACCTTTAAAAGGTCTCCTTTTCCATTGGTCTTCAAAGGCAAGGAATGGAATATATATGTATTTTGACTAATCATTTTGAAAAGATTTTTAAAAAAAATCGTTTAAAGGTAGGACAGAAGGTTGATAAATGGTAAATGCCCTTGAAAGGTTCTTGAATGGGTTTCTTAAAATCTTGAAATGATTATTGAATTCTTGAAAAGGTCTAAAGAAATGTTCAGGTAAGTTAAAGATTTGGTAAAAAATAGGTAAAGAATGTAATGAAAGGATAAAGATCTATAAAGATTGGTTATATGAGGGGAAAGATTGATAAAGATTAGTTCTTGAGTAGTTGTGAAGTTTATAGGTTGTATAAGAGAAACGATCGTGGATTGATTTGGGTGGTAAAGGATATGAAATGGGGAAAGGGGATGGGAAAGAGGAAAATGGAAGGTGAAAGAAAATGTGGAAAAGTAGGAAAAGGTAAAGTAGGAAAAGGTAAGGTGAAGCCATATTAACTAACTTATTTTTTGTTGTTTCCTATGCTTTTTGAAGCAGTTCATCCCTATTAACTGGTCAACACATGAAAAGGTCAGCAAGTTTTTTTTTTTTTCCAGGAAGGTCGTCATGTTTTAGAAGAAATCCTTATTCAAGTTGAGATCACTCACTCTTTTTCATCGATCCATATTGTTGATGTTGCTTATGATTTCAAGATGCATAGTCAGAAATTGTATCGCTCATTTATTAATCCTCACTGTCCATACATATTATACGAGAAATAATGCTAAATTTCTACATTATATGTTGTGATATACCTGTATGGGAGAATAAGCTTGCTTCAAGTTTGATTAATCTTCTCTCACTTTCGAAAAGGCTGCAGTTTTGATGGAAAATTGTGGTGGCTTTGCAGGATCCAAACAACAGAAATATAATAAATTGTGATGCTAAATTGAAGAGTATTTTATTGGGCAAGCCTCAGGTTGAGCTAGCAGAGCTACCAATGCTTATCAAACTCCACTTCCCCAAAGAACCCAAGTAAATGTAAGTACCATAATTCTCTAAGATCATTCCTTCCAGAAGAAGCATCTCTAGGCCTTCCTTTTTGTGCAGATATTTTTATTGAAAATTGACATTTTATTAATTTGCAAAAGTGTCAGTTAGGAACAAGTTGTCCCCCTACTGAGATTACATCAAGTACATTACGAAGCCTATTACATATTAGGAGAAAGATCTGGTCAAGGAGTCTACTGCTTCATTTGCTGTTCTCCTGCGATGCTCTATTCGCGGCTTTAACACAAATATCTGGTCTAAAATTTCCGCAATTAATTCTTGAACTCGCCATAGCCCTTTTGATCTACTTGATGCCCAGCTAATTACATGGGCTGAATCTCCTTCTGCTATTAGCTGACCCATCGCGTGCTCATGAGCCCAACGAAGGCCAAAGAGGAAAGCCCTTACTTCAGCTTCGTTCGCATCACATTCACCTGCCGAGAAGACATAATTGTTAATCCTTTATCATCTCTTATAAGCCCTCCAATCCCAGCCCTACCTGGGTTGCCAATCGAACTCCCATCAAAATTTAGCTTGAACCAACCCAACGACGGTGGTTTCCATTTGGGTTGTGGTTTAGATATGATTGCTCTATCCCATAATATTGACCGCCAATTTTGCAGGATGTCACTTTTTTGTGCAGATTTGATTTCATAAATAAATTTTTTTTTTTTTTTTGAATGGTAACTGAATATATTAAAAAGGGATAGACCGAAAAAAGGCCTCCCGCACCCCCACCAGGCCAGAATTACACACAGAAAGAAAGGAAAAAATACAGAAAGAAATTAAGGGGGAAGAAAGTCGAAAAGCTCCAGAGATTGCTTAACCACACCCACTTTAGCCAAACTATCAGCGATTTCATTAGCTGATCGCCTAACATGAAGGAAATCTACCGAGCAACCGACCGATATATCCTTAATTTCATCGAATAAACGAAGAAATCTCCAAGGAGGATTCACCGAACCCTTAAGCCACCTAATGACATTTACAGAGTCTCCTTCCACGATAGTGTTCGCTACCCTCTCGCTTCCTAACATCAGGAATCCTTGATAAGCGGCTCTGACTTCAGCTTCGGTAGAATCTGCGACACCTATAGGCTCCGAAAAAGCCTGCACAACATCCCCCTCTGAATTCCTTAAGACACCCCCGATCCCAGCTGGACCAGGGTTGCCCAAGCTTGATCCGTCAAAATTCAGCTTAGAAAAACCGACTGGAGGATTGACCCATTGCTGAGAGATTCTAGGAGTGGGTACTTGACGGTTGCATACCACTCTCCATCCCGCCCACAGGTCGAAAGCCGAAACAAATTTGAACATGGGCAGTGCCCTTGCCCATGAAATCGATAAGGCTACTACCTTGATATACATGTAATAGGGAGAGTTTGAACGCCCAGCGAAAATCCTATTGTTTCTTTCCGACCACAAAACCCACAGCGTAGCCATTAATGAAATCGACCATAATACTTTACCTTTTGACCTCCATGGATTAAACGCCCACCCCTCAAATAGATCCTTAACTTGGGAAGGGAATACCCACTCGATGCCGAATCTCGCCAGAACCCTTCCCCATACTAATTTTATGACACAGTATGGTTTGTTTATACATTTTAGAATTCTCTACTTACTGCATTGCAATGGCTCTTTTGATCAACACATGATTGCTCAAAAATTATTTTGAATATTAGTAACAGGAAGTGCACTCTTCTAAGGCCTTGTTTGTTTTGAATTCTGAGAATAATTTTGCGCCCAAAACCGATTCTTAGCAAAACTGGGTGTTTGGTTTGCAGAGTATAAATGATTCTGTACTCAACTCCATTTTACATCCTAGCAATGTGTATTTTTGTAGGGATGTAGGATTGATTTTGTTCTAAAGTATTACAATGAGATGCAGCCCCCTTGTCACTGGCTTGATCAGGGACTGTTCATTCACTATGTTCCTCGTTGCCAGAGCTCCAAAATCACTTTGATTAGATAATCCTAACTGTGCAATTAGTCGTCTTTTAATGGGTTGTTTGGATTGTTTGTTTGGAATGGATTTTATCAGTGTACACAAGTACATTTATAAAGATTGTAACATGGGCCTCGCTTGGTATAGACGATCCTAACTGTTTGTCTATTGGAAATTTGCCACTTGAATGTGATCATTTGATCCATAGAAGAGCTATGTGTTGCATATGAGCATGGTTTTAATTTTCTACCAAAACCGACGCGAAACGACCGAAATGTTTTCATTTCCACCCTGACTGAAACAAATATTGAAATTGTTTCAGTCAGGGTGGAAATGTGGTGTATGTACTATATACATACATATTTATATGAATTACATGTGAAATGTGGTATGTACTAAATAATCAAATATGTGCAACAATACATGGCACTAGGTGTTTGATGTTATTAAACCATTATGGATGATTATTGTCTTGTTCATATGATGGTTTCTCGTATTTTGTTTTTATTCTAGTTTTTTCTAAAGTAGTTTTATCTTAAAATTCTATTATCTGCATGTATTTCCGTACATTTTCATAATTTTACAGGTTTTTATCGAAATTTTCAATAGAAACTGGAACATTGCTATTTACGCTGGGACTGAAATCGTTACTGAAACCGAAATTTAGAACCCTAGATATAGGAGTAGAGACTGAGTGGCAATAGGTCTAGGGGAAAGAGGTCTCATAGTAACATTCCCCCTTGAATATTACTACCACGAGATGCTTCTTTGAGGAGGTCCAAGGGCAGAGGAACATAGTTTAGAGGTGGTCCAAGATAAGTTGCCCCTCACACTGAACAATGGCTGCATAGTCTGGCCATCCAAATTGTGGGCTCAGTTCTCATAATTTTTTTTTCTTTAGAATTTTTTCTCTCGTTTCCACAATTTAGAGGGAAATGTTTATTGAGATAAAATTTGATCGTCAGTAATTCAAGTTACATTTCACGTGTAATCAAACCATGGAAAAGCAAGAAAATCTAGAGACAGCTGGATATGCGGATTTTAGAATTCAGGTTTTAGTTTGAAAAAAGTATAAAATAGGGTTCATGATCAAGCTGTTGTATGCTGTTTTGACAGCGTCTCTTGGATTTTAAGTAAGAAATCCAGGTTTTAGAAATCTTTAGAAATCTCTTCCCCATCCTGAGATTTCTAAAACTTGGAAACATGGGACGATCTCCCGCTCTCTTGCTGTCAGAAAGAAGGTCTGAAAACGACAGGTGGTCTCTTTCGTCTCTCGTCTCTCGTCTCCCATGTACAGTTTTGAGTAAATCCAAGATTCTAAAATCCGTGTATCCAAATGCCCCACTAGAAGTTTTTCTTTTCCCGACTTTTGGGTTCATAGAATTCTATAACCTAGCTTTCCACTTCAGTTATAGAGTTGGGCCCGAAGCTCAGTTGGTGGAGGTTCTCATTGAGGTCATGTTAAATCTCAGCTTATCCACACAAAAAAACGTTATTATGACAGTATTTTGTAATGACTTTATGAAACGATTTTTTTTTTTAATTGAGTTCAACTGAACGTGTTTTTAATTAGTTATAAAAAGTAATTTTTTGGAACGATTCTGCAATTTTTGCCATTCATGACACATATTGTTTAACTTTGAGTAAGGTGGAATCTCTCCAAAAGAAAAAGTGGAGAGATTCCAACAAACAAAAAAGAGCAAAAGCAGTGGAATTTTTATCAATGGAGCCTAAGAGTCCTTAGTAAAAGTGTACAATATGGTGAGGAGTGTCATTATTGAAAGAACAGAGCACGTAAACCACATATTTTCCACGTAAACTCTTTAGGTGGAAAGAACAGAGCATGTAAACAATTGTGGGGTTCTGATGAAATCTAACTTATTTTTCTTCAAAAGCTCAACCCAACCTTATCCCAGCTGCCCATATTTTGACTCTTTAAACATCAAAGATATCCCATCGGAAAAGGAAGATAAGGTAGCATTTGGCAGCCATCTCCTTATTTGAGCCACTCCCTTGTAGTGTAAAAGGGTAGTCATAACTCCTAACTCATAAATACAAAAGAGTGGCTGGCCAGGGAAGAAAAGGGGGCAAATATATCACTGACTTTTTTTTGTGTAACACTCGTCGTCGCTTCATAAGATGCTCATTGTCCAAAAAGTGAGTAGAGCCTTTGCTAAACAATGAATTGGAATCTGTTACCTGCACCAAGGGGTGGTATTCTGATTCTTAACTCCTTTGAAATGGAATTTTTATGAGAATTTTTTTAGGGAAATGATATCAGCTCTCCAATATTTTGATATTCCCCCTCACTTTCTTGTCTTTTAGTGTTTAAAAGGCTGTCGAAAGGCTATTACAGTTCCCAAAAAGCTCTCACAAACCCTTTAAATACTAAAAGACAATGAAGAAAGCAGAATTATCAAAATATTTGAGGGCTGATATGATTTCCCTTTTTTAATAGGAATTTTTACTATAATATTTGTTCTCATTCCGTTTAAGTCATTACATTGAAGCGAGAATCAGAATATAATGCCGATTCCAGTACCTAATGCTGGCGATCCAAAGGCAGCGTAAGTCTTAGCTCATGCAACAATCCTAGTCGTTCGATTACAACCCTTAACCTAAAATGGAACACTGATCGTCCATTTGCAAACAATCAAGCCGATTGTAGCATGTACAAATAACAATTAAGCACATTTTACATATTAATTACAGGGTGATGATATTTTCACCCCCTGCAGTACTTGCACATCCTCTTATAATGTGATTTGACATAAAGTTGCCAACTTTTCTTGTCAAATCAGGTTATAAGAGGGGTGTGCACGTAATGCAAGGGGTGAAATTATCATCTCCCTAACTCTTTAATTATATAACACCCATAGATGTCATGAAATGAAACATTTTATTTAAGTAATTAGCAAAGTACACTGGTTTTTAGGGCACTAAATCTAAAACACTCACGGGCCATTTGCAAACAATCAAGCCCATTGTAGAATCTTCTTACATGTGAGGAGGCATTTAGGATACAGCATAAGTAGCCTAGGTTAGTGGGAGCCACTATTTCTCAAGTCAATTGATGGGACCCACCGGTTGAGCAATCTATTGTTGCCCATTATTAGATGGGAACAAGTAGGAAGTGCAAAAAGTTCAAGTTGGCAGGAGGTGGGAGAGAGAATCCATGAGAAACGGCGTAGGCAGTGATGCCATCAGTAACCTTTTTTTCAGCCACTGTTTAAATGAAAAGAGAGAGTGGATGGATTGGCCTCAACTTTGGAACCAAGCTATCACGGGACATCCTTGAACACTTTTAATTCGTTAATCACTGCAGTATCAGAAATTATTTTGATTCTTTTGATATGAATCCCGAAAGCCCAGATGGATATAAATCAATGAAGCTGTATAACATTTCTTTCTCTCTCTCTCTCTCTCTCTCGGATTTTTTTTTTTCAAATTTTTTCATGAGAAGCCACTTCTCTTTTATCTCCTCCTTGGGCATCCATGTTTTCTAATCAGACTCTCCCAATTATAGAACAATTTGCCATCGGTTTGAATACCAAAAGCCCATGAAAATATCCTCTCTCTCTCTCTCTCTCTCTCTCTCTCTCTCTCTCTCAGTTTACTTCTCTGATTTGTTCTAATTTCACTACTTATCTGAAAGTCCATGGAGATCCATCTTTCTTTTATCTCCTGCAAAACCCATATTTTCATATCAAATAAGCCCAAAACGAGTCCATGAAAAAGGTTTAAAAATCTCTCTCTCTCTCTCTCTCTCTCTCTCTCTGATTTCACCATCTCTTAAAACTAATGAAAACCAATCTGACTTGTATCTTACCCTGCAAAACCCATGTCTCCAACTCAAATTTTGCTTCTCATAAAGTTAAATTTCTCAGAAGAAAGACCACCATTAATACCCCAATAGCATTCTTCATAACATTCTCTTAGTTGCGGCCACCCATTTCTCATTGCGGGCTTCTCCAATTCGAGAAGCCCGCATTGAATTCTCCAAATGGCATCTTGTTTCAGGGCATTGGGGCTTCAAAAGACGAAGAGCAAATCCCTTTCTTTTCCGTCTTCATTAATGGCCCCATATTCAGAAACTGAAGATTTGGAAAGGATGAGATGGAACAGTATGGAATCTTGGTCCATGATATTGGACTCAGATAACATAGAAAATCAAGATTCAAAAGAGGTAGCAGAATCCGAAGAATGGATGGCGGATTTGTCTCAATTGTTTATTGGAAATAAGTTTGCTTCGGGATCTCACAGTAGGATTTATCGAGGGATTTACAAGCAGAGAGCTGTTGCTGTTAAGATGGTACGGATCCCTGAACGCGACGAGAGTACTAGAGCTCTACTTGAAAAGCAATTTGCATCTGAAGTTCGCTTGCTTTCGCGACTTTATCATCCCAATATAGTACAGGTATTGCAACTTTGTTATATAAAAAAAAAAAAAACAAACAAGTGGTTTACTTTTTGGTTCATATTTCTGTTTCCTTCTTAGAATTTACAAATTTTGAGAATCACTTGAAACTGCTCTCTGAAATTGGTTAGCTTGTTTATTTGCAATACGTCATCTAGTTTCTTGTTTGTTTAATTGTTCTTGCTTTTTGAAGTCTAAAGTTGGTAGTCAGTATTTGTGTAAGGAAGGGGATGAATAAATAGGTCATCTAGTTTCTTGTTTGTTTAATTGTTCTTGCCTTTTGAAGTCTAGAGTTGGTAGTCAGTATTTGTGAAAGCAAGGGCATTGTGGGTCAAAATGTGACTAAAGCAAATCCTAGTCGACTCGAAGTGACACGGCCGAGTACTCGGTTGATGTGACCAATAATTGGTTAAACGCCGAGTACTTGGTTGACGCGGTGGAGTACTTGAGTCAAAGGAGTTTTGATTGGTAGGAAAAAAATGTGGACTGGGACCAAGAACAGGGCTAAGGTGAAATGGAGTCGACGCAGGCGAGTCAAAGATGCGGCGGGGGAGTTTTGAAACTATGGATTTTACAGATTTTGTTCTGTTTTTTAGTTTAAGTGATACTTCTTTCTGCTTTTTTTATTATTTTTTTAAGGTTAGATAACTCATTCATTTGTTTCTTCAATCATTTCTGCTTTCAAGAACTTTTATTAACACACCCCTCTGTATAGTTCAAACTACTATCACTGGCTTTTGACAGCTTGTGGGAGGTGCAAATATAAAAAACATTTGTGTGCGTCTCCGGCCCCATTTGGATTTAAAACTTTAGGTTTGAGTGCAATTCTATGGAAGTGGATTTTACAGTTTCTGTTATCTGTGTTTGGCTTACAGGTTTCATTGACATGTTCCCTCCGGTAATTTGTTGTATTTGATGATTTCCTTTTTTACCCTCATATTTTTTTTTTTCAATCTCCAATTAATGTAGTTTAATGAGATCCAGATTTTGATTTGGGCCTTTTCTTGCATCAATTCTACAAAGGAAGAGTTCTGCTATTTCCTCTTCTTTTTTATTTTTAACTTGACAAAATTTGGCTGTTCTCATATTTTTCTTTTTTGGTGATTCCAATTTATTCATTGGTTTTATGTTTATTAGAACATTTCAGCTTAATTAAATAACTGTGGATCAGTGAAGCCAGCATAGTTATTTTGAAGATTTAGAGCCAGCTTCAAATTCCAGTGACTGAGTTTGGTTATGATGGATCTGTTTTGTAATTATAGTTTGCACTTTCCAGTTTTTGTTGAAGGTTCTTGCTAGAACGATTGTTTATTTATGTTTATCTGCTGATTCTTTGGACAGGGTAATGGAATTCTTTCTTTTACTCACGAATTAGAAGTGCTGCACATGTTGGTTACCTGTTACCACTCAATGAGATGTTATTTAATGGCACACAACAAGTACTATAGATTGCTAAAGACATGCTAAGTTTTGAGTACTTGGTTTTTCTTTCGTTTTTGTTCTTATATTTCTTTTGTTCAAACACTTCTGTTGGTTGTAAGTCGTCATTGTATTAATAAAAAAAGATATGATTCTATTTTTGCTAACCATAGGTTCTTTCTACTGCACCTGCACACATTTAAGTACATAAAAATCTTTTTGTCTCCCTGTATTTTTTTCTGACTGAAAAATCTTGTTTCTTTGTAATGTAAAAGTGGAACTTGGGTTCTTTGATTTATGATGGGACCATTTTCACAGTTCATTGCAGCCTGCAAAAAACCTCCTGTTTACTGCATCATCACAGAGTATATGTCTCAAGGAACATTAAGGATGTATCTCCACAAGAAAGATCCATATTCATTGTCAACTGAGACAATTCTGAGGTTAGCCCTTGATATTTCCCGAGGAATGCGGTATCTTCATTCACAGGGTGTGATCCACAGAGATCTCAAATCTCATAACTTGCTCCTAAATGATGGTATGAGAGTTAAGGTAGCTGATTTTGGAACCTCGTGTTTGGAGACACAGTGTCGAGCATCTAAAGGCAATGCGGGAACTTACCGTTGGATGGCCCCAGAAATGATCAAAGAAAAACCATGTACTAGAAAAGTTGATGTGTACAGTTTTGGGATTGTGCTGTGGGAACTGTCAACGGCTCTGGTTCCATTTCAAGGAATGACCCCTGTGCAGGCTGCGTATGCTGTGTCAGAGAAGGTAACTACTTTAACATTGAAACTCAAGTGACTGGATTTTGGTATTACACTGCAACTTGAGAAATATATGCCTTTTACCCATGGTGCAGATTTCTATCTAATGATTCTCTTATGTTTGGTCCACTAGAATTTTGATTATTTAACAGCTGCCCCTTATGAATTATTCTAACTTATTTGTTGTTTTTCAATCCTTCACAGTTGGGCTGGTTTGTAGCTCATTTTTTTTTTCTATTGACAACTCCAATATTTGGAACTTTCGATGATTAGATAATTTTCTATGATGCTGAGTTGATTTTGTTTTACTACGTTTATTTTTCGATATTTGAGAAATGATGCTGTCCTGTTCGATGACTCACATAATTTTCGGTAATTCTGAGTAGATATATTTGTTAATATTTGCATTTTGTTTTATGCCCTTAGTATTCGAACTGATTCTTTAACTATTATATGCTATATTTATGAGCACTAGAATGTGAACACGTGAGTGCTAAAATTTAGCGATGATATAGTTGACATGCTTCAGATGAAGAATTAGATATTTTGCCTAAACAAGCAATAAAAAATGTATTAACATAAAATTTGGAGTATGCAACTTGTGGTAAAGCAAAACTTAATGATACAAAATGTCATAGATAGAGTCCAATCGGCCTATGCTCCTTAGTCACCCCCACCCATTGCAGTTAAAATGAAGATAGATGTTACAGATTTCCATACCTTAGTTCAACAACTTCTTTCAAAGCTTCTTTAAAAGAACTGCAATGTATTGATCAATGTCAATCTGATCCATCTTTTAGATCCAATGTTCTTATATATTTTATTGTTGACAATCTTTGTGCATGACTTTGGAAAGCTTCTCAATATTAGTTAATTCTTGATCAATGCAAATTCCAGTCGAAGAGAAGTTAGTCAAAATTGATAAAAGTAGAGCAACGAAAGTCTCTTGGTGTTATTTTCTTCTTTATTTTATATAGCTATTTTATATGAACAAATATAGGTATTATACACGTTAGTTCCTTTCCTAATATACGTACAAGATAAGGATGCCAACTGTATATGCATTGTATGTGGTGAGTATATTTAATCGACATGCTAATATTACAAGGTTCCCATTTCAACAAAAATAACTTAGCCACTTATGTATTTTGATTTCAATGGGTCTTTAAATTCACTATGAAATGAAACGTTGGGTAGAGCTGTGGTACCAATATAAAGAGCAATAAGTGGTTGATTGGCGATGAACTTCTTTGCTTCAGGATAATTGGTTTTCTTAATTTGATATCTTGAATCAAACAGTTTGATGTATTTATAGAGCTCCATTCATCTTCAAATATTTTATGGATGGGGTGGTTATGATTTGGGTGGGATTTGGATGGGGCGGTTAGGGTTAGGGTTGTTGGAGACCAACAGATAATGGGTTGGGGTCCAGTTTGGGTGAGATTTGCGTGGAGTGATTAGGGTTAGGGTTGTTGGAGACCAGCAAACAAATTTATTTTTTCTTTTTTCTTTTTGTGTGTGTGTGTGAGGGGGGGTTGGGGAGAGGGGGTACTGTTAATGTGGAGTTCGAGTGGGGTGGTTATGGTTAGGGTTGTGGAGGACCAACATCTAATGGGTTTGGAGGGGGGACGGCAATGAGAAATGAAAAGCAGATGGGGATTTAGGGTTTGGGGGTGGGCGGCACCCAAGAGAAGATATGGGTTGGTGCGTGGGTGTGTTTGGGGGGGGGGGGGGGGGGGGGGGGGACTGGGGGGGCGTGTGTGATGGTGTTCAGGAGGGGCGGCGACTTCAAGTGGTGGAGAAGTAGCGGACACACCATTAGCTTCGATACCATGTTCTTTGAATCATATCTATGGATTGAAGAGAAGAGAAAAAGAAAGAGATGAGAGGAGAAGAAAATAGATAAGAGAGTTGTGTTCTCTCCCTCCCACACGATTTATTTATATGAGATAGTAGGGTAACGAATAGAATGACTAGAATACCCTGACACGGGTATGTAATTACACCACTACTCTCAACAACAAGGTTACCTTTTCAACAACAAAAAACCTCTCACTTTTGTATTTTGATGTCAACGGGTCTTTAAATTCACTGTGAAATCAAATGTTGGGGTTTTTTAAAAATCTATGGTTCAAATCAAGGAAGCAGGATTCTTCCCTGGGAGCCTTCGATTCCCGCTTTCGATTCCCGCTCTGGCAACCTTGAGTAGGATTCTTCCCTGGGAGCCTTCGATTCCTGCTTTCGATTCCCGCTTTCGATTCCTGCTCTGGCAACCCTGGTTCAAATTCAATTGAAAAAAATAAAATAAAAGCTGTGGTACAAATATAAAGAGCAGTAAGTGGTTGATTCAAGACAAACTTCTATGCTTAATGATAATTGTTTTTCTTAATTTGATATCTTGAATCAAACAATTTGATGTATGTATAGAGGCCCATTCTTCAAATATTTCATTGATACACAACACTGGCTTGCGAGAAATTATTCTTATAGAAAGTGAACCCCAGGATACATTCTACTACCAAATTGAATGTTTCATTTTATGTACATGGAAATTAATTACTAAACAACGCCTCAAGATAGAAAAAGCATTTTCTTATTTAAAGAAAGTTTTTCCTGAAAGTTCTCCAATACACCTTACAAAATCTCCCTCATTTTCAAGGTCGCTGTATGCCCAACTATAGATCTTTCACTCCTGTTTCAGTTCTCTGTTTCTGAATTTTATACCCATGAATATCCTTGATAACATGAGGAAAAGCAAAAGTCAATTACCTTGAGTCATCCAGTTTCTTAGGCACAGATGCAAATTCTATGATTTGATAAAGGATTTCTCCCCAGGTGTTCTCTAAATGTGAGCTTCAATAGTGATCACTAATATAGTGTTATTGAGGAAGCAAGTGGTAGGTTCTATGTTCAGGTCCAAATCCCATCAATAGACCAATAAAAGGAAATTACATCAATATTATTCGTTTCCCTTTACTATCATTTCTGTTTGCAGTTTGCTTGGAGAAGGAAATTTATAATTTTGAATGTTTTCCAATCAGAACTTGCGACAAGACGAACTCAAAACGCTATCATGCTTTTTTTTATTCTTTCCATTTTTAGGTACAGACATGAGTACAAGACCATTCCAAAAAAAGATATATGAGTACATAGACGACATTTTTGGTTCGCAGGTGATTTTTTCACCAAGGATAGTACAAACACTAATGGACAACTTTCAATGAAGAGAAATAATAATCAAACTTCTGGTTTGTCTACGATATTCTTAGCAACGGTATTGTCGTCACTTCAACTCTGACATAGAGAGCCAAACTAGAATATTAACTTGATAGTGAAATCATCCAGATTTAAGAATACAAACAAAGTTAGCATAAAATTTCAGAAACTGACATCTGTCTGAGAAATGACTATTTTAATTTTTGGTGATAATATATGAAACTATATTTGTAAAATCATATTTATATACAAGGGAACATTTGCAACATAATATATGAAACTATATTTGCAACATAATATATGAAACTATATTTGCAACATAATATATGAAACTATATGCATAACCTGATGCTTCCCATGCTCATTGATCAGAAATTTAGGAACAAAATTTAACTCGGAAATGGGTTCGATTGGTGCTTCTTATTTATAGATCATTTGCTTCTAACATCAACTTATTTTCTTGTTGTTTTAATATGTATTTCAGTATATAGATTTTTGAAATTTCAATTTGTTTCTGTTCTTTCTTTCTCAGAATGCACGTCCGCCATTGCCAGAAAATTGTTCACCAGTCCTCACAAATCTTATAAAACGTTGTTGGTCGGCCAATCCATCTAAACGTCCGGATTTCAGTTATATTGTATCAATCCTTGAAACATATGACCAATGTCTCAAGGATGGCGTCCCCCATGTTCAACATCTAGGACTTATGAGCCGGAATGCAATACTCAATCGCTTCAAGGGCTGCATCTCTATGACTTCTTCATCTATACCTGTGAATAGCTGATGCATGAGCAGAGTCAGCTAACATTATCATGTAAGCCTGAAGAGGGAAGATTAGGAAACTAAGGTGAATATTAGATACAATTTTCAACATCTAATCTAATTGTGTATCTCGGTCGAAAAACCATGTCTATATGATGCTGTGAAGGGATTCAAAATCTGCATTTTATAACTAACATGCTATATAAGTTCATTTTTTGAATCATCATTTTGTAAGAGTTTTAATGGACTTGCATAGCACATGTTTTGGCTTAAATAAAAACTGGATTGTAGAGGATGTTTGAATACAGTAAAGAGTAATCCAGATTGACTTATAGACGGTTAGTGATCAATACTGTTTTGAGTCAAGAAGATCTTTGCCCACGTGTATTCATGTTGTAAGGGGCGTGGTAATAGGTTAACAGTGTGTATGGGCCTAATGTAAGCACAATAATATGGCATGCGGGCTTATTTGAGGATTACGAGTCCATAATGCGTGGGACACTAGGGTTTCCTTTATTGTTATATATATATATATATATATGAGGAATAAGATTGTACGCTCGACCGTACCTAAAGTTAGGTACGGTAGAGTGCCAAATCACATGGGTCCCCCATTTTTGGTGAGCATCTAAACCATTCATTTGCAAGGCCCCATCATAGATAGGGTGCATACCAAAAATCAGCTCCATAGGATCATCCTAACCCATCCATTTGTGGAGGCCAAAATGGACAGACAGTGTTTGTCCACAAATCTGCCCATTTTGGCCTCCAGTTTTGGAGGGGTTATGATGATTCAATAGTGCTGATTTTTGGTATGCACCCTATCTATGATGGGGCCTTGCAAATGAATGGTTTAGATGCCCACCAAAAATGGGGGACCCATGTGATTTGGCACTCTACCGTACCTAACTTTAGGTACGGTCGAGTGTACAATCCTTTTCCTCTATATATATATATATATATATGTGTGTGTGTGTGTGTGTGTGTATGTGTGTGTGTGAGTGACTTCCAAGGTGTCCCAAATGTCTTTGGCCATTTTGAGGGTAGATACCCTATTGAACTCTTCCGGAGAAAGAGCACAGATTAGGGAGTTCGTTGCCTTATAGTTCATAGCAAATGCAGCTTTTTGTTCATCCTTCCTTGAATCACTATCCATGGTTGGCTTGCTATACCCCTTCTCTATAATCTTCTAAATCCCAAAGTCTTGGCCTTTGAGGAAAATCTCCATCCTAGTCTTCCAATAGCCGTAGTTAGAGCCATTGAAATAAGGTGGCCTAGTTGAGGATTGTCGTAAAGGTTTTGGGAAGAAGAGATTGCCATTGATCTTTTTCTCTTTTAGATTTCTAGATAAAAAATTTGTAGGTAAGAGCCCTTGCTCTGATACTAAATGAAATCCGAAATGGCAACCCAAGAGGGGGTTGAATTGGGGTATTTATAAAATTATTATAATGAGTCTATACCTAAAAACAAACAGTCCTTGTTAATTGTGTAGATAAGAAAGAGATGAGTAACGATATTACCAACCACCACAAGATAGAGAGGAAAGAGCCAATGGAAATGGCACGAGCTATTTATAGTGGTTCAAGCCCGGCTATTTATAGTGGTTCAAGCCCGGCTATCTCTCCTCGAAGGCATACTCCACTTGCCAAGTTTGTCTCCCCGGCTATCTACACTAAGAATTCCGATGCCACACCAAGCCCAGATCAGAGGGCTTCTTACACACCAAAATTAGGGATTTGATTCCTTTCACCACACCACGGTTGTTTGAGTACAATGAAAAATGAACAGCTCTCTAAGCCTCTTTAGTAGGCTTAATACAACATTCAAGATCAGCAAAAATCTCTCTCAAAATAAAGATTACAATAATGATCCTAAAGCTTCTCAAAGGAGTTTCAAACTAGGGCACTTGGGAGTTATAAATGAGAGAGATAAGAATATTTCTTACTCGGGAGGTAGAGGATTGATTTCAATGATCATAAATGGTTTTTGCAAAGGTAAAAATCACTTATTAATGAAGTATAAATGAGTTTATATAGATTTAAGTAAAAAAAATAGCTGCTATGTGTGTTCAACGGTCGGGACAGACGAAGTCCGGTCGCCCGCGGTATTCCGGCGTGATTTTAAAAAATTTGAAAACTCGTTGCTGGTCGACCGGTAGTTATTACAGTCGTCCGCTGTTTTCTTGGTTACAAACCTGCAGGATGCAGGTTTATCAACAGTCGACCATCATTAACCTTGCGGTTGCCTGTTGAATTCTCGAGAAAATTTTCTTGCAGGGTGTTTTTCCGACGGCGGACATCCGTGTTAAATTGGTGGTCTTTCGTTAGTCTTTAAAACATGTTTTCTTGTATTTTACCCTAGAGAAACTACAGTGTTTTCTCCTTAGTGCCATAGAGTGAATTCCTAAGAGGCCTAATGCAATCTAAGGGGAGACAACTTGCTCCTAAGCTATTGAGTCTTCGGTCTTCACTGCTTGATGAGTAAGTGGCTTTGGTATCTCGTGAGTTCATTCTTTCATGATTCGTCATTGGTCTTTGCTACACTAAGATCTCCGTGAGGTTCATCTTCCTTTATTGTTTACTTTGCCATGATCCTTTCTACTTGTGCTACTTGTGGATGCAGTTCATTCGGGCAGAAACGTGTAACACCTTTACAAAACAAAGTGTGAGATTTTAGGTTGCAATCAATTTGGGTTTGTTACCAATCAAAACTTGGGCAATCGTTGTACCCTTGGGCTTACACCATGAGGTGCGCCGACAGATGAAAACGACCCCTCAGGTCTAAGGACATATCCAAGGGTCCTATTTGACAGAATAACCTTATCCAAATCCTTGTCACGGGTTACTCTATAAAGTGGTCTGTTCAGTGCATGATCCAATCATCGCACCCATTCCACATGCTTAGGGTCAAGTACCCGAGCAAGATAGGCCACCCTAATGCGTGTTGGAGGCTGGATCAATGCTGGTTGTGTACAAGCACAATATGTCCAATCTCAACCACAACTGTGAACATTCTCGGTCTGCAAAGAACCGGATGGTCATATCTCCCCGCCACATAAATTCTATGCGCATGACCAATCCTACGACGCTGCCTAAGGACAAACATGTGTCTAGAAGCACATCACACACTCCAATAAGCAATCAATAAATGTCATGTAACCATAAATAATAGTTTAAATACGAAAATGATTGGATTTTAGGGTATACATTCTAACAAGCTCATGGTATATCAAAATCAATGAACCAAAGGAACATGTTAAAGAAAGTATCAAACTTGAAGTCATTTTGAAGCTTAGGAAAGATCAAAGAAGAATTGATCGCGAAGCTGTCACGCCCCTAACCACCTTCCATGGCTTGGAAAACAACAACGCCACATACCTGTAAAGTTACCTTCATAAGCATGCAAGGCTAGCATAATACAGAACCATGCTCAAAATAACTAAGTCCAAATAAAACCATTTAATCATAGATCATTTAATCCATTAGAGTCAATATCCATCTCCTCTCAACCCGAACTAGAGAAATAAAGCAAATTCAAAATAAACTAATACTCACTAGTAGACCTAAATAAAGTAAATAACTGAATATTCAAGTGATTTCCCTCACCACTCCAACCCCACGCTGGAATCACACCTCGGGATTTGAAAATGGTAAATAAGGGTGAGCTAAACGCGCTCATGTGATGTAATAAGAAACTATGCTAACAGATATGGCATCAAAGGCTAAGATGATCAATAAGCTATAGGGCATTCAATGGTAATTCAAAAGAGACATCAAATTCATAAGTATGGTAAACATTCAATTTGGTATTCCATATGGGTGTCGATTTCAATAATCCAGAATTCTTAGGTTATCGATACTAGCTTTGTTTATTGATTCGATTGTTGTCTATAATCGACAAGTTGCGCACTGGCGAGTGGTATCTAACTGCCAAATGTATTATGCATTCCCCATTGGCTAAGGGTCCAGAAATAAATTTAGCTTCCCAAGAAAGGCTATTCAATAAATCGACATTCAAAAGGTGTTCAATATTCGATAATGTAGGGATCAAAGGTTCAATAAGAGGGTTATATCTTATTCAATAGGATTTAACATGATTTCACAGTTCAATAGGGTTGTAGGCATGAATAATCTGAGATGGCTATCAAAATCGATAAAGTTATACAAACAAAGATTAGTAACATCAAAATAGGATTTAGAAATAACCCATCAGAATAGTCCCTTATTACTCACCTCGAATTCAGAATTCAAAGAACGTTCAAAGAAAAACTTCAATTCCCTACAATGGTTATCACATAGGTATCCATTATCAATAATTGTTAATTTAGGGTTTTTATCCAATTTTAATCAATAGGGGAATCATAGGGATGGAATCCTAGCAAAACGGGTCTAAAAAGGTAAGCCGAAACACTTGGTTTGGAATCCCAAAACCCCAAAGCAACATCTCAATTTCTGCAAGGTTCGGATGTCCGATTGGGGTCTTCAGACCATGGTTACAAATTTCGATCGAAATCCAAAATTTCAGATGTCGGTGGAGACCGACACCGAAATTACACTTACCCAAAACGGTATTTTATTTCGGCCGAAATTTCAGAATTTCGGGCGAAATTTCTTTTTTTCCGATATTTCACCCAAAAAACCTCTTTTTTTAAATTATTCTAATATTTTACCGAAATTTCGGTGGAGACTGACACCGAAATTACACTTACCCGAAACGGTATTTTATTACAGCTGAAATTTCAGAATTTCGGTAATTTCGGCCGAGATTTTATATCAAATAAAATATTGTTTTCTTTGTTTCGGTTGATTTTGGCCGAAATTTTGAAATTTCGTTCGAAATTTCATTTTCTAGGGGTCCAAAATTGGTATCGAAACCGAAATTTAAAACCTTGCTTAGGAATCCCGACCAGACACCTTTAGGAGTACGAGGGTGCCCCTTCGGACGTCTCTGAAATCAAACCCGAGAATCCACTTCTCTGTTAACTTCTTCGGGCGCCCAATTCATGCGTCCGAATACCATTCTTTGGGCGTCTGAATAACACGGATGGCTTTTTCCTGCGAATTTCCAGATTTCACCCGAATTTCCTTAAACTTAGAATTTTCTATCTCCTTCACTCGAACTCCGTTTTACATGTGGTTGGATTCGATGGACTCGTATCGACGAGAGGAACCCATCTGACAAAATTTCACACTCCGAAATCCTCAGATTTATTTACCAAAAATTAATCTAAACTTTTAGGGCACAAACCCAAAACCCAAATCTTAGGGTTCTACTTCAATTTCTTAATTGAAATACAGGTGTGACAATCCAAGAGGGAGGGGTGAATTGGTTAATTAGAAATTTTAGGCTTAATTAAGGGAGATTAAAAATTAATCTTCTAATTAAGCACTAGTTAGTCTAACCCTTGTTAAAATATGTATATCAATAAAAGATAGGATTTAGACTTTCTAATCATGCACATTTACTAACCCTTGTTCAAATGGATATTATAATGCAATTAGGGTTTATAACATTTAACACAAATGCATTTACTAACCCTTGTTCAATTAAGGCATAAACACAAGTAAGGTTAGAGATTACCAATCACCACACATGCAAGAGAAGGAAAGGAAGAGAGCGAGAGAGACTATGCACACCACAATGACGACACCAAGATTTTATAGCGGTTCGGTTACAACTTGACCTACTCCACTCTTCCAAGTTTGGCTCCTTGGGTACTCCACTATGGTGAGATTTCAAGCCTAATCTCGAAGCTCTTACAATAAGCTTTTCCATTCTCAAGGGCCAAAACGAATCCCGTGGCACGAAGCCTTGGCAAGGGAATCAAACCTTCACACATGATTCACCTTTCTTCACGGGCCGAATCGGAGACCCTTTGCATGAAGAACAAAATAAAAAATAAAAACTCTCTTGCCTCTTAATAGGCAGATTACAACATTATAAGCTCAAATTCACTCCAAGAAATAAACAAATAAAAGCCCTATGGAGTGCCTCTTGATAACATGTAGAAATGGAAGATCAAAGAGGTTTTTAGCTTTTGAATTAAAAGGTTGAACCTCAAAGAGAAATGTGATTTGATCTTTCTCAAATGTTCAAAAGCTTGTAGAGATAGGTTTTAATGATGTATATATAGTGTATTTGAAAATATGACCGTTTGGGGTAAAACTATAAATAAATGGCTTGAAAAAGTCAAGCAGAAAATGCCTCAACTGCTAGTTTGCCCGACCACGGTAGTCGACCGAGCTACAGCGGTCGCTCGCCCCTATCAGGCGCCTTATTCTATTATCAAATTTCTTACCATCGCGGTCGGCCACATGGAGGTCACCCGGTGTGGGCTTACTATTTGCTCAAAAAATTTGGCTCAAAAACCTATCTTGGTCGACCGACCGACCCACGGTGATCGCCCGCCCTAGACCAAATTGGATTGTTCTGTTTGAAATAGAAGTGCATCGACGGTCGCCCGGCTTAACCCGGTCGACCGGCCCGATAAAATTCGAGATGGCCTGGATTCGAGGAGGGCATAGCCCGGTCAACCGGCACTGTGTGAAATTCCATTTTAACTTTAAAATTCAAGGGCTTTTGGGCAATGGTGTTTGGGCTTAAGTCCAAGGTTTTCAAACACATTTTTGGGTGTGTTGATGGTTTTCAAAGATGTAAAATGTTAAGTATAAAAACCATTTGAAAACCTTTTGAAAGTGCATTTAAACATAAAATCAAGAGGACTCCAAATACAATATAAAATTAAGAACCTTGAGTCTTCTTGGAATGTTTTGGCTCCTTTGCACTTTCTTGGACTTCTTCATCTTGGGTGAACATCTTGTCCTTGTCTTGGCTTTTGTGACTTGTCCTCCAATCTTCAATGCATGTTGAGGTGTCACTATGGCATGTTCAACTCCAAGCTCCTTCTTGACACTTGCTTAGGAACTTATGGGATCTTCATGTTGAGCTACTTTACTTGAGCATCTTCAAATGAGGATGACTCCAATGTATGTGCAAGCTCTTGGTTCCTTTGATCCTTGATCCACAAGCTATGTGTTGTGAAGAGTTGTGTAATGGCGATTATGACATGAAAATCCTGTATACAACACAACACCTCAAAGCAACACATCAGTCCATAAATGCTAATCAATTTGGTTTACTAGCATCAAAACAAGAAGGTAAGATGGATGATTAACCCATGGGAATCCTTGGGCTTACATTCTCCCCCTTTTTTATGATGGCAAACAAATTGATTAGGGAGGTAGGAGATATTAAACAAATATATGAATGAGCATTAAATACTATAAACAATAAAGCAATGCTCCCCCTCACTATATGCACAAGTGTAATATATGACTGTAAAGCATATGGTGCTATACAATAGGACTACCTAATCAATTTTACAAAACTCTCCCTCTTTTGGCAACAACAAAAAGGTAGGGATATGCAAGTAAAAGTGCAAGATGAAGAATAACTCGTAAGAGTTATTCAAAGTGTATGATTTGACAATAAAGCTCATAGAATGCTTATCAGAATATATAACAAAGTAAAATGCATGATAAGCAGATTTTTTTTCTTTTTTTTGTGTTTCAAAAGATATGTAAGTTAAGCACAACTATGGGGGCAATAGACTATGTGAGCATATCACAATGGTTTATATAAACATGAAAAAGCAACCACTTGGCTCTCTCTCCTTTTATTTGTCATTGGCCATAGGTGAAACCTATGTGAAAGGGCATGACCAGACAGAATGGTTAAAAAGGTGAGTGATTTAAACACTTGGGCTTCATTTGCAACTTGCAAGAGGACGAGTCTCTATCTGAGCAAGAATATGCTCAGATTGATGACATAACCATTTAGGTTCACAAGTTGCTTCGAATGGGGGGTTTCTTGTCATAGGGCAGACAAGTCTCTTCTGAGCATGAACATGCTCAGAACTATAAATAACTTTTGAGTTCCAGTTGCTTGCCCTTAGAGGATTTGTATATTTGCAAGTGACAGCTCCCCCTGACTATGTGCATCTAATTTAAATGTAATAATTCAAGGCACATAGAACCCATGATTTAATTAATCGCCTTTAACCATTCGGATTCCTCCATTCATAAACCAATCACACTTTGACTATGAATGGATGATTATCAGACCAAGGATATGAGTTTAACAAGATGGTCTAATAAACACATGGATACAAAAATAAAATAGTGAATACCATATCCATGGCGATCAAAAGATCATGCATAAATAGATGAGAACCATATAGCTCAATATACATGATCAAAATAGAAGATTAATACCACATTTCTTTTATCACTTCAAGAAATGATAAAAGTGGTATTTGAAAATCTCTCGAAAGAAGTAAAACTGAACTTTTTTTATTCTATACGACACTCTTCTACTGATGAATGTTTAGAAGAGCTTAGATAAATGATTGACCATTTCTTCCATATAAAGGAGCATCTTTAAAAGTTCTTTCCGGATTGAGAGATTGGGTACTTGTTTCAACTCTTCTCCTTCATCAAAAGGTCAACCTTGAGAGGATGATCATAAAGTACACATGCCAGCCTTTAGACAGAGTCTTCAATTTCCTTAGTCTTTGTTCATCCTTCACTGTGGAAGAATGTAGAGATAGACAGAGAAAAATTGAGTACATCCACCATCTTATTACATCGAGCACGATGAAAGGAGACAAGTACCATAGACAAGCTGCGAAAGACATATGATCTGAGTGGGGTCCTCCGAAGCTAAAATCTTGAAAGAGATGATGAGACATGACAAACTCAAAAATATTTTTAAATCATCCATATTCCAAGAGATTGTCATTGGCCTTTGATAATTCTTATAATGCAAGGCTTGACAATACACAATGGCTATAGATAAGAATGTAAAAGCACAGCCATTGGAACTTATCATGATAACATATTTTCATTTAAAAATACATGATAAGAGATTACTTCATAGGAGATAGGATGATCATCTCAATCACTATTCTATGAAGAGAAGTTCTAGAGATTTTTCAAACTCTAGAACAAGATACTTATCATTGACAGAGATAGAAACATATAAGCCTATCCAAGATAAGTATAATGTTTGAGAAGATATGGCACTGAGGCACTGAGGCATAGGGATCCTGTCAGAAGATGAGAGATGATATCAAATTTAAATAATAGGATAAGACCCAACTACAACATACATAGAGCAATGTGGCTCCACATGAGTGTACTTATCATATGTGATGCACTTCACACATCATATGATAAGGTGGATGGACTGACATTGAGCATGTATAGCTCTCCCTTTATAAGTGACTTATACACTGTATGAATCCAAAGGGCTGTCCAACCACATAGACACCAAGGGATTTAAAGGTGAATAATTTTCAAACCACCATTGGGCCACTAAAGCATGATTGCTATAGGTAGTCATATGATACCAAAAGAGGTGACAACCTAGCAAACCATGCTCCCCCTAAATATGTGCAAATAATATATATGTATATATAACACATAAGGCACTATGGCTTATTATGGTTAAGATGCTGGCTAAAAGCCAAAGTAATTAGATGTTTTAATTAAAGATGAGTGTACACTCTCCATCTTACAGGGTAAGAGGACTAAGAGTACTAATTGAGTTATTTTTAATTTAAGTTTACCGTCTTTACCATTTACCCAGTAGCATACAAGGGAAAAACTATAGAATATATATAATATCAATTAAGCACAATTCTATAGAACTTAGACATTATAAGAGGGATCAATAGAATCCCATGTTTAAGAGAGACATCCATGGCTCATTCAATGAGAGCATTCATGGATAGTCAACCATATTTGGACACACGAATCATGATCCAAACATCTATGCTTATATCGACAAACCGGGCATATAAGCACAAACTGCAAAAGGCCCATGGAAAACCAAGATGTGTGGGAAACAAGTGTTCCCAACACAATGTGTTACATGATAACCATAACAATGAGAAACTGCCCAACAATGGTACTAGATTCCTATGACATTTTTAATTTTACTCAATTGAGTTTCATACATTGAATCTAGACTCATTTTCAATTCTCTACACAAACAAACTTTGATACCAAGAGAAATTCCAATGTTAGGCCCGAGTATGCTTATTGGCAACTTAAGAGGAGGGAGATTAGGTTTTTATTAAATCAAATTTTTACCTTTTGGAAACTTTAACCCAATTAAAGATTAAGAGATAAAAAATAATTAAGCAAGAAAGTTAAATCTAAAGTGCAATGCAAATGAAAAGATCAAGAGTCAAGAAAGAGTGCACCCGAGATTTAAAATGGTTCGGTCCTCAAACACGAGGCCTACTCCACTCCACCAACCAAACACGTTGATGGCTTCACTATGTTGATCTTCTTAACCTTGGCGAAGACCGGTGCTAATTACAATATCCAATTGCTTTAACCTTGGTGGCAATCCTCACCAGGGAGAGAGGGCTTAACTTCTCCGAACACTTGCCCAAATACAATGATTTGTCAAGAAAGAAAGAACAAAAAATCCCTTCCAAAAGGTTACAATCTTGAAGAGGATGTACAAATGAGAGTCTATGATCCAAATCCTTAGTCAAGAGGATGAGAGGCATAAAACAAGTTTGATTCACTCTTAGGATGTTCCAATAAGATTTTTAGAGTGTTAGGATTCATAATGGTGAAGTTTTGATCTCAAATATATATAGAAAACCCAAATATGACCGTTTGGGGGCATAGTCGTAATTTTGTGGAAAACCCCAACGGATATAATTTTTTCCCGACATAGTGTTCTCGGAGTTCCGAGAATTTCTCTCAGAGTTTCGGGAATACAAACAGAGATTGGAAATTTAGTCCCTGGACCATTTCTCGGAGCTCTGAGAATTCTCTCGGAGTTTCGTGCTCGGAGCTTTGAGAATTCTCTCGGAGTTCCGAGAAGCCTATTTCTAGCAGGTTTTCAAATATAAAATGCTGATTTGTTTTGGGATTCATGGACTTCCAATTTGTACCTAGTTGGGATTGTTATGAGGGTTCCAAAGTCTTGGAACACCACAAGGACAATCACTTAGTCATTTAGGGGTGTGTTATTACTTCATTTATGCTTCTCAAAACCTAAACTAGGATTGGATCTTTACAATCTAAAAGACTTCAAGGAGAATGATCTTCACTTGCATTGCTTCAAGTCTTCTTGCTTCTTGGATCTCCAATGACTTTGGCCTTCCGAATATGGTCCAATAAGAGCGCTTCTTAGACTTGATCCGAGCAACCTTGATGTTAAACTATCATGATCTACAACTAAGACAATCAAACACATTAGTGATATAAAATCACTTGAGTTTGGAATCATCAAAAGAATATGGGAATGCCAAGGTGGGAACTATTAGGCTTACAATCTCCCCCTTTTTTATAATAAGCACAAGAGATTTTTCAATAAAAGCAAACATATGTTTCTTACTCTAGATTTTTCTCCCCCTTTGTCATCCACAAAAAGATGGGTCAAAAAATCGAAGGGATAAAATTTTTAATTTTAAGCTCCTCCTTTTTCAAAGAAAAAAATCAAACATTGAACTCCTCCTATTTGGAATACTAATACAACAAAAGAGGGGATTTTAAAAACTATAATAGAATGATATTCAAATTTAAGTGCTAGCCCCTAATCTAAAAACAAATTTGAATAGAATCGTGTGGGGGCTGTGGGAACCCAAGCCTTCTTGGTCCCACCACAATCCCTAATCTTAGATGCACATTGGAATTGATGGTGACCATAAATTCCATAATAATGGCATCTAACATGAGGGTTAGATAGACTAGTCTTATCATAAAACTCATGCTCAGGTCTATAACTAGCTTTCTTCAAGATTATGTCAATAATTTTATCACCATTTAAAAATCCATGAAGACATAATCTTAATCTTTCATTTTCATTATGAAGATGGGTTATTTGATTCAAGAAATCATTATTGTCATCTTCATAACATTTGGAAGAGCTTGCCGCATTTTGGAATTTAACTAATTGGTAAGATTTCTCATCCAAATTACCCTTAAGGGTTTCAATCTCAAGTTTAAGATTTTCATTTTGCACTTGAGCTAGAGATTTGGAAGAAGATTATTCATTTTTCAACATATCCAGTTCATTTTCTAATTTGGAAATAGATTTCTTAAGAACTTTATTTTTTGAAATTTGGGAATGCAAAGTATTACACAATTCATCATAAGATATGCTTCCACTATCATTACTAGATGAACTATGAGAAGGGTTTGAATTTACCTCATCTTCATGGGTGAGTGCCATGAAGCATAAATCATCTTTATTTGTTTCCCTTTCACTTAAGCTCTTGCTTGGCACGCTTGATGCATCCCAAGCGGCTACAAGACCTTTGTTCTTCTTCCAATCGTTCTTCTTTCTTTCGAACTTCGAGGATGATGACTTGAAAAGTGGACACTCCGGTCTTTTGTGTCCCGTCTTCTTACAATTGTAGCATCTTATGCCACCCTCTAAGTCACTTTCTTTTTCTTTTTTCTTCTTTTTATCTTTCTTGTTCTTCTTTCTCCATAAGCTTTTGAATTTCCTCAATGCTTCTTCTTCATCACTATCCGCTTCACTTGAGGTAGATGAGTCCGCCTTTGAGGCTTTGAGTGCTAGGGACCTTTTTTTTTTCTTTCTCCTTTGGCCTCTTCTCCTCTTGTTGGCTAGTGAGGAGCATCTCATTAGTGATAAAAGATCCTAAAAGCTCCTCCAAAGTGAGTTTAAAGAGATCATTTGATTCTTGTACAGCGGTAACCTTTGGATACCAATGTGGAGGAAGTGACCTAAGCAACTTACCTACAAGTTCATCATTAGGATAAGATTTACCAAGATTAGCTAATTCATTTGTAATTTTAGAAAATTGGGTAAACATTTCGGAAATACTTTCATTTAGATTCATTCTAAACATTTCATATTTGCTCTTTCACAAGTTAACTTTGGAATCCTTGACTTGAGATGTTCTCTCATGGGTAATGGCAAGGGTATCCCAAATAACCTTGGCGGAATAAAAAAGAGCTACCCTATTAAACTCCTCTATACGTAAGGCCCAAAATAAAGAATTAATAGCTTTGTAATTCTAGTTTATTTGCCTTTTCTCTACAACATTCCATTCTTCAAATAGTTTGGAAGGCAAAGTGTATCCATTATTAACAATATGCCAAAGCTCCACATCTATCGAAAGAAGATAGATGCGCATCCTTGTCTTCTGAAAATCCAAGGGTGGGCCCAAGTGGCAACCTAAAAGGAGATTAGGTTGATACAAATAAAATTTACCTTTTGAAATTTTAACCTAAAATATTTAAGCTCTCCAAAGAAGGATTAAGAGATCAAAGAATAAAACAATTTAAGCAAGTGAGTTAAATCTAAAGTGCAATGCAAATATAAAGCAAGAGACAAGAAAGAGTGCACCCGAGATTTAAAGTGGTTCGGTCCTCAAACACACAAGGCCTACTCCACTCCACCAACCAAACCCGTTGATGGCTTCACTATGTTGATCTTCTTAACCACGGCGAAGATCGGTGCCGATTACAATCGCTTTAACCTTGGTGGCAATCCTCACCACGGAGAGAGGGCTACGCTTCTCCAAACACTTGCCCAAATACAATGAAAGAAAATAGAAAATTACAACTTTCCTCTTCAAGGGTAGATAGCTCTCAAGCTCACACAAATTTCACTCTTGAAATAATGTACAAATTCAAGCCTAGGTCTAATCCCTTTAGATATCCCAAATTGAGGCACAAGGGTGATTAGCACTCTCTAATATGTTTAGAACATGTTTAGGAATGAGAAAGATGTGTTCATAGGCATAGAGAACACATATATATAGAGAAAACCCCAAATATAACCGTTACAAGGGCATAGTCGTAATTCTGGAAAAATCCTAATGGTCATAATTTTGTTCCCGACACAGTGGTCTAGGAGTTCCGAGAGATTTTCTCGGAGTTCTAAAAATTTCTCTCGGAGTTCCGGGAATACAAACAGAATTTGGAAGTTTGCTACTGGATCAAGTCTCGGAGCTCTGAGAACTTTCTCGGAGTTCTGAGCTCGGAGCTCCGAGAATATTCTCGGAGTTCCGAGAAGCCTAAATCAGCAGATATTCAATACTTTTTATGCTGATCATTTTTGGGCTTTAAGGGCTTCCAAATTACATAGAGATGGGATTGATATTCAATTAAGGTCAGTTGTTTGGTAACTCAATTGTGCCTCAAGGTGGGGTACCTAATAGAGATTTAGATGTACAATCTACCACAATACTTAAGCCTTCAAATCTTCTACTTTTGAAGCACATCTTCAAGTCTTGAACTCTTGCATGGATCACCTCCATTTCTTTGGCTTTTCAAGATCTCTCCTTGAATGCTCCAAGCCTTCATCATCCTTTGGCTTCAAATGGTGTTCAAGGATGTACAAGCCTCGATCCATGCCGTTTTCCTTGATCAAGTGTTTGAAATACTTGAATCTTCAATACATGTACTTAAACATCAAACACGTTAGAAATACAACACATTTCAACCTGTGTTTGGAATCATCAAAACATAGAAGATTGCCAATGTGAGAACCATTGGGCTTACATCTTCCAATGTTCATAGTTAGACCCATCAAAGAAAGGAGGTCTAGTTTTGGAATGGCCTTCTGGAAGTCCGGTTCCAATCATGTTTGCCATTTCACAAATAGAAAAGTTGCCAACGTTCTTTCCCTTGTTAGATTTAGAAGAATCTTACCAAAGTTCAAAAATCTTTTCTAAGAGCTAAGGCTCTGATACCAAGAGAAATTCCAATGTTAGGCCTAAGTATGCTTATTGGCAACTTAAGAGGAGGGAGATTAGGTTTTTATAAATTCAAATTTTTAACCTTTTGAAAACTTTAACCCAATTAAAGATTAAGAGATCAAAAATAATTAAGCAAGAAAGTTAAATCTAAAGTGCAATGCAAATGAAAAGAGCAAGAGTCAAGAAAGAGTGCAACCGAGATTTAAAGTGTTTCAGTCCTCAAACACGAGGCCTACTCCACTCCACAACCAAACACGTTGATGGCTTCACTATGTTGATCTTCTTAACCTTGGCGAAGATCGGTGCCAATTACAATCTCCAATTGCTTTAACCTTGGTGGCAATCATCACTACGGAGAGAGGGCTTCGCTTCTCCGAACACTTGCCCAAATACAATGATTTGTCAAGAAAGAAAGAACAAAAAATCCCTTCCAAAAGGTTACAATCTTGAAGATGAGGTACAAATGAGAGCCTATGATCCAAATCCTTAATCTAGAGGATGAGAGGCATAAAACAAGTTTGATTCACTCTTAGGATGTTCCAGTAAGGTTTTTAGAGTATTATGATTCATAATTGTGAAGTTTAGATCTCAAATATATATAGAAAACCCAAATATGACCGTTTGGGGGCATTGTCGTAATTCTGTGGAAAACCCCAACGTATATATTTTTTTCCAGATATAGTGTTCTCGGAGTTCCGAGAGACTTTCTCGGAGTTCCGGAAATACAAACAGAGGTTGAAAATTTAGTCCCTGGACCATTTCTCGGAGTTCCGAAAACTTTCTCGGAGTTCTGAAAACTTTCTCGGAGTTCCGAGAAGCCTATTTCCAGTAGGTTTTCAAATATAAAATGCTGATTTGTTTTGGGATTCATGGACTTCTAATTTGTACCTAGTTGGGATTGTTATGAGGGTTCTAAAGTCTTGGAACACCACAAAGACAATCACTTGGTCATTTAGGGGTGTGTTATTACTTCATTTATGCTTCTCAAAACCTAAACTAGGATTGGATCTTTACAATCTAAAAGACTTCAAAGAGAATGAACTTCACTTGCATTGCTTCAAGTCTTCTTGCTTCTTGGATCTCCAATGACTTTGGCCTTCCGAATATGGTCCAATAAGAGCGCTTCTTAGACTTGATCCGAGCAACCTTGATGTTAAACTATCATGATCTACAACTAAGACAATCAAACACATTAGTGATATAAAATCACTTGAGTTTGGAATCATCAAAAGAATATGGGAATGCCAAGGTAGGAACCATTGGGCTTACAACCATAACAATGAGAAACTGCCTAACAATGGTACTAGATTCCTATGACATTTTCAATTTTACTCAATTGAGTTTCATACATTGAATTTAGACTCATTTTCAATTATCTACACAAACAAATATATTCATGCACGACTGTAGAGAATAATCCAAGGACTCAAGAGAATGTCAAGTGATGAACACCTTGGAGACATGTATTCCAAAAAAACTACTATGATTAGATAGTTTTATCTTAGTCATGAGAGGATATTTATTTTAAGCTTTTTGGAATACATCAATTTAACCCATCAAGATTTCTTATGCATTTAATGATAATCATTAAGCATATAATAATGAGTTTAAAGGACAACTAGGTGCATAGTAATAAACATACTTACTCATCTAGGGCAAATGAGATGTCTAAGAAAGGATAAGAGTGGATTTCCATAGACATGAGTTTTAACACTCAATTTTGCTAGAAATGATATTTTTCCTAAGTTGAATATACAGAGATCTAGCAAATGCCAAAAATTTTCCCAGATAGAGTTCAAGAATGAAGGGAATGAACTTGAAAGATCAATTTGAACTCGAGGGCAAAAAATGGATGGTTAATTTTCATGAAAGCACACATATGGTTCTCACATTCGAATTTTCTATGTGGATGCTAAGTGCACAAGTGATGTGATTTGCACTTAGATAGGCTTTTCTAAAAGATATTCAATAAGCACAAAATAATCTAGATACAAAGAATGAATCAATGAATTGAAGTATCTAGAATGAATGTGAATGATAGGACAATTTTAACATAGCCCATAAACTAACTCATTCACTAATTAGTTTAGAGGGATTCTTTTGGAACCCAAATCCCTTTGGTTCCATCCAAGTTTGTTTGTGGGAGTGTACCTTTTCTTATCCATACAAACTTGTTAGATTTCACAACTCCAAATTTACACTCAGAATTGTGATGCCCAAATCTACTACAATGATTATGATTGGTAGATGAGGTGCAATTAGAATCACAAGACTTAGAAGTGTGTTTATCTTTTTCTTCTTGAAGTCTTTGATTCTTATTAGAGAGTTTTTCATTTATTTGTTCTTCATTTTCACAAACATGTTTATATTTTTCAACAAGTTCAATGTTTGTGATTTCAAGGCTTTTAATTTCTTTCTCAAAGACATTGCATATTTGAAATAAGTCAACATTTTTATTTATAAAAAATATGCTCAGTTGACTTAATTTTTCATTTCTTTTTAAACATTCATTTATTTCCAATTTTAAATTTTTAATTTGAATTTCCAAATCAGAAATTAAATGTTTGAAAGAAACTTCATTTTCAAAAGATTTTTCTGAAATCTCTTTTTGCCTAGAAATTGTATCATTTGAAAAGAGACAAATATTTTTCTCAAAAGTGTTTTCTAATGAAGTCCAAATATCTTTTGCATTAATGCAATTTAAAATATTATTAAAAATGTTTGAAGTTAAGCCACAACACAATAAAATCATAACCTTTGAATTCAAGGAAAATAATTTAATATCACCTTCAGTGCATTTCCTTGAAAAAGAAATTCCCTCTTTAATGACATAAAATGTCATTATCTATGGATTTGAGATATGCTTGTATTTGTACTTTCCAAGCTCCATAATTCGTTCCATCAAAGAATTGAGGAATTATGATGGATCGGCCTTTCTCAAAATCCATAGGGATTGTCACAGATCTTTTCTCTTGTAGATTTTTAAAATTAAAAATCTCTTTAAGTGCCTAAGCTCTGATACCAAATGAAATACAGGTGTGACAATCTAAAAGGGGGGGTGAATTGGTCAATTAGAAATTTTAGGCTTAATTAAGGGAGATTAAAAATTAATCTTCTAATTAAGCACTAATTAATCTAACCCTTGTTAAAATATATATCAATAAAAGCTAGGATTTAGACTTTCTAATCATGCACATTTACTTACCCTTGTTCAAATGGATATCATAATGCAATTATGGTTTATAACATTTAACACAAGTGCATTTACTAACCCTTATTCAATTAAGGCATAAACATAAGTAAGGTTAGAGATTACCAATCACTAGGGCTGCAACTCGAGCCGGGTAAAACCCGACCCGCATCGACCCGACCCGAAAATAGCCTGGGTCGGGTTCAGGTTTCATGGGTTTCGGGTCGAGCCGGGTTCAGCATTCAAAAGCCCGCATGAATCTCGGGTCGAGCCGGGTTTGAAGGGGCCGGACCCGACCCGACCCGAGTTACATAAGTTATAGTATGTATATTTTTTTCTATTGTTAGTTAAAAGTTAAAGGGATAATTACATTTACACCCCCTCTAGTTTCTTGCACATCCACTTCCTCCCCTATGGTTTAAAACGTGACAAATACACCCTTGTAGTTTCAATTTGTTTAAGGTAGGCCCCCTTAGCTGAAGGTTCGTCCATAGATTGAAGGGTTAGGATGATCCGATGGAGCTGATTTTTTGGGCACACCCTAACTATGTCAGGACCCATCAAATGAACGCTTTGGATCATCCAAACAATGTGGGTCCACATTATTTGGATGATTTTTTGGTAGTGTTTGGATTCGGGTAGGGGCCCACATTATTTGGATGATCCAAAGCGTTCATTTGATGGGTCCTGACACAGATATGGTGTGCCCAAAAAATCAGCTCCATCGGATCATCCTAACCCTTCAATCTATGGACGAACCTTCAGCTGAGGGGGCAAACCTTAAACAAATTGAAACTACAGGGGTGTATTTGTCACGTTTTAAACTATAGGGGTGGAAGTGGATGTGTCAGAAACTAGAGGGGGTGTAAATGTAATTATCCCAAAGTTAAAAGTGAAAACCCACGCACCCCCACTGTTACTGTATGTGAGTGTAATTTCTGCTTCTATGAGTTGAGTTGATTCAAGTGTTTGATTCAGCATTGTTTGATTGTAATTACAACATTGTTTGATTATAGCATTGTTTGATTAAGTGTGATGTGAGTGTAATTACATCATTGTTTGATTCAAGTGTGATGTGAGTGTAATTTCTGCTTCTACGAGTTGAGTTGCCTTGCCAAACAAGAATTTTCCTTAAAAATTTGCGTCAACGTGAAAAAACCCGACCCGACCCGAACCGACCCGAGATTTATCATGGGTAGGGCCGGGTTTGGGAATCGTGGGTTTTCCGAAAAAAAACCCGACCCGACCCGGGTAGGGTTGGGTTCTCCAAAACCCGACCCGCCCGACCCGAGTTGCAGCCCTACCAATCACCACGCGTGCAAGAGAAGGAAAGGAAGAGAGAGAGAAAGAGAGAAACAATGCACACCACAATGAGGACACAAAGATTTATAGTGGTTCGGTCACAACTTGACCTACTCCACTCTTCCAAGTTTTGCTCCTTGGGTACTCCATTATTGTGAGATTTCAAGCCTAATCTCGAAGCTCTTACAATAAGCTTTTTCATTCTCAAGGGCCAAAGCGAAGCCCGTGGCACGAAGCCTTGGCAAGGGAATCAAACCCTCACACATGATTCACCTTTCTTCACAGGCCGAATCGGAGACCCTTTACATGAAGAACAAAATAAAAAATAAAAAATAAAAACTCTCTTGCCTCTTAATAGGCGGATTATAATAAATTAAGCTCACATTCACTCAAAGAAATAAACAAATAAAAACCCTATGGAGTGCCTCTTGATAACATGTAGAAATGGAAGATCAAAGAGGTTTTTAGCTTTTGAATTAAAAGGTTGAAGCTCAAAGAGAAATGAGATTTGATCTTTCTCAAAATGTTCAAAAGCTTGTAGAGATGGGTTTTAATGATGTATATAGAGTGTATTTGAAAATATGACCGTTTGGGGTAAAACTGTAAATAAACGGCTTGAAAAAGTCAAGCAGAAAATGCGTCAATGACTAGTTTGCTCGACCACGGCGGTCGACCGAGCTACAGCGGTCGCCTGTCCCTATCGAGCACCCTATTCTATTTTCAAATTTCTTACCGTCGCGGTCAACCGGCCACATGGCGGTCGCCCAGCGAGGGCTTACTGTTTGCTCAAAAAATTTGGCTCAAAAACCTATCTTGGTCGACTGACCCACGGCGGTCGCCTGCCCTAGACCAAATTGGATTGTTCTATTTGAAACAGAAGCACATCCACGGTCGCCCGATTTAACCCGGTCGACTGGACCGATAAAATTCGAGATGGATTAGATTTCAAGGTTCCATCCCGCAGTCGCCCGGCATAGCCCGGTTGACCGGCTCTGAGTGAAATTCCATTTTAACTTTAAATCCAGGGGCTTTTGGTCAATGATCTTTGGGCTTGAGTCCAAGGTTTTCAAACACATTTTTGGGTGTGTTGATGGTTTTCAAAGATGTAAAATGTTAAGTAAAAAACCATTTGAAAACCTTTTGAAAGTGGATTTAAACATAAAATCAAGAGGACTCCAAATATATTCTAAAAATAAGAACCTTGAGTCTTCTTGGAATATCTTGGCTCCTTTTCACTTTCTTGGACTTCTTCATCTTGGGTGAACATCTTGTCCTTGTCTTGGCTCTTGTGACTTGTCCTCCAATCTTCAATGCATGTTGAGGTACATGAGGTGTCACCATGGCATGTTCAACTCCAAGCTCCCTCTTGACACTTGCTTAGGAACTTGTGGGATCTTCATGTTGAGCTACTTAACTTGAGCATCTTCAAATGAGGATGACTCCAATGTAGGTGCAAGCTCTTAGTTCCTTTGATCCTTGATCCACAAGCTATGTGTTGTGAAGAGTTGTGTAATGGCGATTATGACATAAAAATCCTGCATACAACACAACACCTCAAAGCAACACATCAATCCGTAAATACTAATCAATTTGGTTTGCTAGCATCAAAATAAGAAGGTAAGATGAATGATTAACCCATGGGAACCCTTGGGCTTACATTAATCTCGTAGGGATCTTTAAAATCATCCCTTAGATTTTCACACAAAACTCCGACACTTTAATCTTCTTCCAACCTTCTAATTCATTGTTTTAGTTTTTCTTAATCACTTAAACAAACTATAAACATGGATCTTACCCGGATTTGCAGATGGAGGTTCCGCGGTCGATTCTCCAAAGTTGCTCACACGAAATTTTTTCTCTCACAGGACTGCAGAAACAATTAGGGTTGATTTATGTTCTGCAGAACTTTAAAGGATCTATAATTTCGGGTATTCACATTCTACGCCCCTCGCAAAATTTCGTCCTTGAAATTTAATTCATAATAACGTACCTGAGTTATTGAACAGTAAATGATATTTGTCTTTCATTTTCTCCTCCAATTCCCAGGTGGCCTCACGTTCGGAGTGATTTTACCATTCTACTTTGGCGTAAGGAATGGTACGTCGCCTGAGAACTTGGTCCTTGCGATCTACTATTCGAATGGGTCGCTCTTCAAAAGACATATCTTCTCGCATTTACACAATTGGTAGCTCGACAATGTCGTTAGGATATGGAACATAATTTCGCAACATGGATACATGGAACACATTGTGAAATTTTTTCCAATGCCAGTGCCAAGGCTAACCTGTAGGTCACCGCTCCTACTTTATCCAGAATCTCATAAGGTTCAGTGTACCTCGGATTCAGCTTTCCTTGGATTCCAAATCGCATCACCCCTCTAGTAGGTGACACTTTCAAGAACACTTTATCCCCAATTTGAAATTCCAACTCTTTTCTTCTGACATCAGCATAGCTTTTCTGTCGGCTCTGAGCGGTCTTAAGGTGTTCTCAAATTATTTGAATTTTCACTTCCGACTGTTGAACCAATTCGGGACCTAAAGTTTCTCTTTCACCCACATCATCCCAACATATAGGTGATTTGCACTTTCTACCATACAAGGATTCAAACGATGCCATTTGAATGCTGGCTTGGTAATTGTTATTATACGAGAATTCTACCAAGGGTAGATGGAACTCCCAAGAACCTTTCATATCAAGGGCACACGCTCGAAGCATATCTTCTACTATTTGAATTGTCCTTTCTTATTGTCCATCTGTTTGAGGGTGAAATGTCGTACTAAAGTTTGGTGAAGTTTCCATTTCCTTGTGTAAGCTTCCCCAAAATCAAGATACGAAGTGATAATCTCTATTTGACAATATGGATACTGGTGTTCCATGCTGTGGACCCCGATCCGAGATAGGCGGTGAGGGAACGAGTCCCTAACACCCTCCGGATCATCCACGTGAATAGAGAGCTCTACCAAGGAACTCTCAAAACGGATGCCACCCTCATAGCATAGCACGAGTGGCGATGTAAAAACGAAAGAGATATGTCTTGATCCGGAGCCAAGGCTCGAAACCAAGAAATACCTGAAATAAACTCAGAGTCGCCATCCATGGATATGCCATGGAACCCTAAAATCAAATCCTCTGTGCAATGGATAACCAGAAATATATATGGGTTCGTGCCTGGTTACGAATGGAGAAGGTCTGAGAGCAGCCCCAATTCGTCCGAGTGCAAGCACTTGGTCTCTTATGCCATTTTCATTAACTCCAAAGAAGTTCAGGTAAAAATCATGTGAAATGGGAACAATCCTCAGGAGTCGTCTACCTAAGCATGCATTTCCTGAGGATAAAGATAATAAGCACACATAAAATAAAATAAAAGATGTGTCTCCTAAGCATAGCTAGGTTATGAGCGACATGTCTAATGGGTGTCTAAGTTCTAATGTGCAAACACATGCAAGCTATATCTAAAGGTATAGGATCAATACAAAAAAAGTAAGAAAACACATCAAAACATACAATAACTACACAACAAATCCTAAGACTTTAAATGATTAGCCCGAGTCCTCGGATGGTCTGATATTCATCCAAAGAAGCCTACGTATCCCCGCCTCCACGAGAATCAAGGCAACGTAGTTCTTCGCGCCTATTCTAAGCTAGGATCCCTAAGACACCTAGACATCTATCCTAGACTCGATCTAAAAGACCAGACTAGTTATTAAAGTTTCTTGTACGATTATTTAAATTCCAGTGAATGGTGGATTTTAGGACACCCTATATGCCCTTACTAAATGCAGATTAGCCTTAAGCTAATGCAGGTGGTTCCTACAACCTATGTGTAACTAGGCTGTATTTCCTAAGGAAAACCAAAGGTGGACTAGCGTATCCTACTCTAGTCATCACTCGGCGATGTGGATTGCCGACTGATCGGACGGAGGCGCTCCTATAACTCTAGGACAGACCCCTAACTCTAAAACAAGCACACAACAGACAAACAAACAAACAACCTATCAAAAGAAACTCCTAACTCTGAAACTCTTTATCTAAGAGAAACTCCTAACTTTAGAGGAAGATCTTTTGAAAACAAGGTTTTAAAGGTTGCTTATTCAAAAGATTTAAAAAAATGCTATTTACAAAAGTTTGGCTGGACTTGGGATATAAATCCCAAGCTGCACTACGTACCTTGGAAGAGGATCAAGCCAACGTAGTTCGAAACGAACTTTCCTAATTACTACCTAACAATCCAAAAGATTTAAGGTTTTTAATGTTTTTCAAATATTTTTGACATTTTTTAAAGTTTTCAAATGTTTTTTTTTAGTTTCGAATTTCTGATATTTTTGGATTTTAAAATATTCCAATGCTTTTGGATTCTTAAATGTTTTCACCCTTTAAGGGGACACGCAAGCATAACCACAAACTAGGGCAAAGCCCTAAATCAAAAGGGGAAACCCCGAACAAACAACAAGCGTCTCAAAGAGACGAACCACAACACGTAAAGAAGTGCCCCAAGAACAGAGAAAACGAATCTAAGATCTCAAACAAGCAAAGCTCTAATAAGACTGAGTTAGTCTCTAATCAAAGTGGAATAATGACAACTCTAAAGGAGAAACTCCTAACTAATAACACTAAAGAGGGGTGCAAATAAGTCAGGGACTCTTTAATAAAACCACGAAAAGATGAATGAGTCAAAGACTCTCCTATAATACTGCTAAGCAAGAAAGCGTCAAAAACGAATGAGTCAAAGACTCTCTAATAATACCAACAAAGAGACGAAAGCATCAAAGATGAATGAGTCGAAGACTCTCTAATAATACTGCTAAAAGACGAATGAGTCAAAGACTCTCTAATAAAGCCACTAAAAAGACAAACGAGTCAAAGACTCTCTAATGAAACTACTAAAAGGATGAACGAGTCAAAGACTCACTCCAAAAGAAGGGGGACCTTTAACATGAGGCTGGATAAGCCTCCTAAAAGAGAAACTCACTATCGAGACAAAGCCTGTCCCCCTAAGAAGGTACGACTTTCCAGCGAGACAGAGTTTGTCTCCTCAAAGATGCAACTAAATTCTAATGAGACAGTGTGTGTCTCCTATGAGTTAATTTTCTATAAAAACAAAAAAGGAGCTCCCTAAGGGATAGATTCTAAAAAATGACAAGGCATGTCTCCGAAGGAGAATCACCTTAATGAGACCGAGGGTGTCTCCTAATGGGGCCAGATAACTCTTCTCATTGCCCTTGCAATGAGGAAGAGATGAAATACCATTCTAATGGTGTCTAAAAGACTAAGCAAAGGAGAGGTATGCTACTTAGGCTGAGCAAGTCCCCTAAGGATGGGCTTTGGCTAGCGCCTTCATCGCCCCGAAATAAATCCTCAAGATTTCAACCACAACACCTTTTCTTCTTCCGACAAATGCACCATCAAATTACAACCCCAAACCCACTACACTAAATTGCTCCCTTCTTATTCTGTTTTGTTCAGAAACAGAAGTAGAGCCAAACAGACCTCAAATTCATCCAAGGGGTATATCCAAAAATGAAATTAAGCATGCCCAAAATGTTATGGATACCCATGGCATTGAATTAGCAATACAATGAGCATCACTTGATGTACAGATTCAAAATCTCCAATAAAATGATTTGGTAACTCTCAATCACTTGGTACTCAATAAGAATCATTAGATTAAGCCTTTACCAGGTAGACATAATAAAGGTTTCTAAGCAGGCATGCGCGAGATTTCGAATAAAACTGATTTTCTGAGCCCAAAATTACTTGGTAGCAAGATAAAAAATTATGACGAAAAAATACTTCAATGAGTGATTTGCACAGATAAGCATAAAGAAAATCATCTAACGAGCAAGAACTCACTAACCAAATGTCATACAAAAATTTGCAGACTCGATAGAAAATTTTGACTAATCCAGAAAATTCGTACAAGAAAAATGAAAATCTTCCTTTGTATCTATTTTACCAAATAGTATGACAATATACCATCAAATGGAAGTCAGAATTAGAGATTCTACGCTATACTAATCAGTCACCAAAATAAACTAAGGAAAATGATCAAAAGCATTACCCGAGTCGGTTGAAATTGCAATGGTCAGGTGCTCTTCGGATCTTTGGTGCCGACACTGGAAACGATGGAAGAGAGGTCATCAACAAAGCTCGAACGTAGATAGATCGGACATGAAGGACAAGATCAGCAACTGATCTAATGGTGATTGAAGAACGAAAACGGTGCGAGATGACCAGAAATGGTGGATCTCGTCAAAAAATGCAGAAAAATGCCGGAACTCTACTCTTCTCTCGAATTTCTCAGATCTCCTTTCTCAGCTCTTTTATGAATTCTTCCTCAAAACTCAAAAAAATCAGAGATCACTTCTCCTTCTTCGGTGCCTCTACCATATCTCAAATCTAAGCAACAAATCTGGTTAAATAAAACAGATTTGATAATAACGATTCTCAACAGGGTATGATAGTGTAAAATGATCAGAGAGCGATGGATCTAGGACTTGGATCGGAAATACAATGAAATTCCGCCGATATTTGCCGGAATCAATGGCAATCTAAGAAAATAAATGAATCAGATGGTGAAGTGAGGAAGATCAAAGTGGTGGCGGACATAGAAGAAAGATCGGAGAAGAAGACTCGATTTCCTCACTCCCTCTCTCTGTTCTATCTTTGTTGTTCTAGCAAAAACCCCCAATTTTTCAACTAGATCCCCTTTTCGAAGCCTCAATTGATTTCTAATAACTGCGGAGGATCGAGCAACAAAAATGCCAAGAAGAAAATAATGGTGGCGACTTCTCTCTATCTCTTGTTTTTTTTTCCAAATCTGAAACCCCTCTCTGCAAAAAGAATTGAAATCCCCCTTTTCCATCTCTCGCTTTCTCTTTTTATCTCTCCCTCTCCCGGTCTCTCTCTCTCTCTCTCTCTCTCTCTCTCTCTCTCTCTCTCTCTCTCTTTCTTTCTCTACCTCTCTCTGCAAAAAAATGAGGCCTGATGGTTGAGGTAAACCGGTGGCAGAGGAGCTGGAGATGGAGGGTTGAGATGATCGGAGATGATGGTGGGAATGGGCAAAGGCCGGCCGGAGATGTGGTTCGCTGGTGTGGGTGTGGAGGTAAGAGATGATGGCTGTAGTGGCGGGGGCTTTGATGTGGGTTTTGATGAATGGAGGAGATTGCAGAGGCGAGGAGGGAGTGAGAAATTAGGGTAGGGATGGTTGGATTTGGGGATTTCTCACCGAAGAATATGGTAGCCGGATGAGATGATAGATGGAGGTGGGTTTCAATGGAGGTGGTGGCTGTGATGGATGGCGGAAATGGAAGAAGGTGAAGATGGTAGTGGTGGTGGTGATCGGTGGATGGCCGGTCGGAGATGGGTTTGGAGATTTTAAAAGAAAATAATGGGGGTTTCAAGGGAAATGGAGGTTTAGTGAAGATGGGAACATGGTGGCTGAAATGGGAAAGAAGGTGGTGGATGGCGGTTCAAGGTGTGGCCGGGTTTAATGGAGGTTGGCCGGCCGGAGTTGATGCCGGAGAAGAAGAACGGCCAAAATCCCTCCCTTTCTCTCTCTGCTTTCTCAGCTTTCTCCCTCTGGAAATCTGAGATTTTTTTTGTTTTTCAAAATCGCCTTCTTCTCTCCTTTCTCTCCGAATTTCAACGAAAATCAATTCCTCCTTTTCTACAAAAAAAAATCATATATTTGCCTCCTTTTTCAGTGGACAACCCCCTTTAAGATGATTCACCCCCCCTTTCTACATCTGTACTGCGCACATTCTCTCGGCTCGTTGGCTAGGTGAATGGGTTCAAATCTCGACGAAATTTTGTGAGGATCTGGACGGGACCCTAATCTACGCTAGGGTTAAATTTGGGGCACCTACTCACTCATTGGACAGGGTTTTGCACAATTAATACGAATTTGGGTCTGGTCAAAATGGGGTGTCTACACATGCAACTTCACAATTTCCTCAACATATAATTTGGTTAACTCATCAAGGGTCGTGCCAGTCTTAATAGTAGGAAGTGGGATGACTTGGTCAGTCTATCAACAATTACCCATACTGTATCATTGCCCTTTTGTGTCTTTGGAAGTCCAGACACAAAGTCCATGGTAATCCTTTCCTATTTCCACTCCGGAATGAGCAAAGGCTTCAATGTCCTAGCTAGTCTCTGATGTTCCCCTTTTACCTGCTGACAGGTCAGGCACTGGGATGCATACGTGGCTATCTCTCATTCATGTTGTTCCACCAGAAGTTTCTTTTTAGATCTCGATACATTTTAGTACTCCCTAGATGGATTGAATAACCTGAACTGTTGGCCTCTTTCAAGATTTCCAACTTCAATTCAGAATTGTCTGGCACACAAATCCGACTACCAAATCGAAGAGAGCCATCATCATGAATCTGGAATTTTGACTCTGCTTCGGTTCCCAACCCATCTCTAATTTTCTGCATCTGAGGGTCATCCTTTCGAGCAATTCTAATTCTTTCCAATAATGTAGGTTACACCCGAAGGGCGGAAATGAGTGCGAGTTTATCATAGCAAAAGATTTCAATCTCGGACCGTCTCAAATCTTCAAGAATGTGTGGTTGTGAAGTAATAAGAGCCGCCACATTCCCAGAGGACTTTCTACTCAAGGCATCTGCCACGATGTTAGCTTTCTCAGGACAATAGCTAATGGTCAAGTCATAGTCTTTCAGAAGTTCCAACCATCTACGATGCCTCATATTCAACTCTTTCTGAATGAACAAGTACTTTAAACTCTTGTGGTCTATAAAGATCTCAAAAGTTTCACCATAGAGGTAATGCCTCCAAATTTTTAATGCAAAAACAACCGCTACTAGTTCCAAATCATGAGTGCGATAGTTTTCTTCGTAAGTTCTAAGCTGTCGTGAGGCATAAGCAACAACTTTACCATCTTGCATTAATACACATCCCAACCCCTTCTTAGAGGCATCACTATACACCGTAAATCCCTTGCCACTAACTGGTAGGGTAAGAATACGTGCTGTAACTAACCGATGTTTCAACTCCTAAAAACTCTTTTCACATTCTTCTGTCCACGAAAAGAGAACTTCCTTTCGGGTCAGTCGGATTAGAGGAGCAGCTAGGAGAGAAAAGTCTTCTATAAATCTTCTATATTATCCTGCTAGCCCTAGAAAATTTCTAACTTCTGCTACATTGTTTGGTCTTTCCCATTGTACCACTTGTTATATCTTCTTTGGATCAATTGTAATACCATCTTTTGATACTATATGGCCTAGAAACAATATATTATCCAACCAAAATTCACACTTCTTTAGTTTGAGAAACAATTTCTCCTGCCTTAACACTTGCAACACAAGTTTAAAATGATGCTCGTGTTCCTCTCGACTATTGGAATACACCAAAATGTCATCTATGAATACCACAACAAATTTATCCAAGAAGGGTCTAAATACTCGGTTCATCAAATCCATGAACACTGCTAGGGTGTTTGTCAAACTAAATGGCATTACTAGGAATTCGTAGTGCCCATACCGAGTATGAAACGCCGTCTTAGGTACATCATCTGACTTTATTTTCAATTAGTGATACCCTAATCACAAATCTATCTTGGAGAACACACAAGCTCCCTGAAGCTGGTCAAATAGGTCATCTATTCGAGGTAAGGGGTACTTCTTTTTCACAGTTACTCGGTTCAGTTCTCAATAGTCAATACAGAGTCTTGTACTCCTGTCCTTCTTCTTTACGAATAAGACAGGAAATCCCAACGGAGACACACTGGGTCTAATGAAACCCTTTGTAAGCAACTCTTCTAACTGTTCTTTCAATTCTTTCATTTCAGTTGGGGCCATACGGTAAGGGGCTTTAGATATAGGGGCTATACCAGGTGCTGAATCAATAGTAAACTCTAACTCTCTATCTGGAGGTAGATTAGAGGGGTCTTTAGGGAAGACGTCAGAAAACTCTTTAACTATAGGTATATATTTGATTGTCAAATCCTCACTTGAGGTTTCAATTAGAGCCACCAAATAAGCTTCACACCCTTGCCTTAACAAATGACCCACATGCATAGCAGACACAAATTTGGGAGTAGGTCTGGCACCTGTCTCTTCAAAACTAAACTTTTCCTTATTAGGAATCTAAAAGACCACAGTTTTTTCGCGACATTTTACAGTAGTATAATGGGAAGACAACCAATCCATCCTTAAGATCACATCAAAGTCATGCATTTGCAAGACTATCAATTCGGCCAATAATTCTCTTTCTCTTATTCGGATTGGACACATTCTACATATTTTGTCTGACACCATACTTCCTCCAATAGGAGTACTCACACTCAACTCGGACTCCATAGGCCTACTAATAATATCATGCATATCAACATATTTTGCTGAAATAAAGGAATGGGTAGCACCAGAATCAAATAAAAATGAGCAAAAGAAGAAGCAACATGTAAAATACATGAATCCACGGTGCTAGCCTCTTGCGCATCCTGCTCTGTAAGGGGTAAACAAGCGAGCTGGGGCTCGCTGTCCACCTATCCTCTGCTGCCACGTAGATGGTACGGGCATGGGTCGGCTCTGGATGGTCTGAACTGGCTGCGTTGATGCTTTCATAGTTTATGGCCCCTGAACTGTCTATGCCTCATCAGCAGGAATCGAACATTGTGCAATCTTGTGGCCTTTCACATCGCATCTAAAGCAAGCCCCAAGGTTCCACCTGCACTGGGCATCTGCATGAGCACCACTACAATGGGTGTACTTTAGTTTGTAGTTCTGGTTTACTTCTGAGTTGGCACGGCGTGCTCCAAAGTTTCCTTAATTCTTGATTTTTGCACCAGTTCCTGGCCGTACAACTTGACCACCAAAGGATCGATTCTGTGATGCCAACCCACTATTCTAAGTATTCTGATTGCCATTCTCTCTACTTCTTTTCTTCTTATTCTGTAGAAAATTTTCCCGTGATTCTTTATTAATAATCTCCACTCGTCTAGCCCGGTCTACTAAATCATTGTAATCTTCAAAACGGGGTCCTGTAGTCCCCTTTCGAATATGTAAGGGGAGTCATTGTTCAAACTTATTTATTTTAATGGCCTCATTAGGGATAAGCTCAGGAACATATCTTGATAGTTTGTCAAATTCAATCTCATACTCTTCCACCGTCCTTTCACAATGAGTTAGTTGAATGAAGTCCCTCTGCATCTGATAAAGCGTACTGTGAGGGAAATATCTATCCAAAAATTCTGCCCTGAAATCTGCCCAAATGTAGGGCTCCTCTATGCTTTCATTCAACTGTACTATCCCCAGTGAAGGGCATTTCCTTCCAACATGTACTCAGTATATCTAATCTTCTTTGCATCTCTAACACAATTCATAGCGTTAAAAGCTTTCTCTACTCCAGAGAGCCAAATCTCAGCATCATGCACATTTGTGGCACTTGTAATGATCCTGGGTGCCAGTCTCATAAACTCAGTAATCCCTTGCATCTGGTGGGGCCGATCACTTGCAGGGTGTTGTTGTTGAGTAGGAGGTGGTTGTTGTTGTCCTTGGCGGTTTATCAATCCCACCATGACACGTATAAGGTTCTGAACCTCTCCTTATTTGAGGTTAAGGTTTTATCCCTGAAGGTTTGTAGTTGTAGCCAGATTGACTACTAGTGGTGGATCTTGAGCTCTCTGATCCTGCTGCTCATTCCTTTGTCCTTGTTGAGGATTCTGTTGTGGATTCTAAACTTCTTGATCCTGATTTTCTACTTGTGGCTGCTAAACATTCACTTGTTCATTCTGTTGAGGGTGTTGTGCCTGATTAATATGAGGTCCTCTTGAATTGGGTTATTAACATCACCACCCTGTTCTGCCATCCATTGGAGATCTCGAGTGTGGGTTCCTAGCCTCCTGCGGGTTCCAAATCCGGCACGAAATCCTCTAGCGCCTTGAATTGCCATCCTATACTCCAATAAGATAGCTCTAATCAGAAAATATTATATACGTTCAATGTTTACTATATTTCAAACAAGTCTAATCCTCCCATGGAGCTCTAATCTATTCTTTTATTTCTATATCCTGTCACAAAATTCGATGCCTCTCAGGCATCCCCAAGTGCACCAAAGTCTGTGACATGGTTCTCGTCGAGCGACAAACCCATGTGTTATCTGAGCGACTCGGTACACACAAGTTCATCAAGTGCTTCCTAAGTTGCTCCTTGATTACCCAATCTCACTCTTATGATCTTATTCAATTTCAACTAGGACCTAAAGCCTAGGCGCTGATACCATTTTTCTATCATGCCCCAAACCACCTTCCATGGCTTGGAACACAACAACACCACATACTTGTAAAGTTACCTTCACAAGCATGCAAGGCCAGCAAAATACAGAACCATGCTCAAAATAACTAAATTCAAATAAAACTATTCATTCATAGATTATTTAATCTATTTATAGTCAATATCCATCTTCTCTGAACCTGATACTAGAGAAATAAAGTAAATTCACAATCAACTAATACTCACTAGTAGATCTAAATAAAGTAAATAAATGAATCTTTAAGTGATTTCCCTCACCGCTTAAGTCTCCTGCTGGAATCACATCTCGAGATCTGAACATAGGAAATAAGGGTGAGCTAAATGTGCTCATGTGATGTAATAAGAAACTATCCTAACATATATGGCATCAAAGGCTAAGATGTTCAATAAGCTATAGGGCATTCAATTGTGATATTAAATGGTAATTCAAAAGAGATATCAGATTCGGAAGTAAGGCAAACATTCAATTTGGTATTCGATATGGGTGTTGAATTCAATAATTCAGAATTCTTGGGATATCAATACTAGCTTTGTTTATTGATTCGATCGCTATCTATAATCGACAGGTAATTGTGCACTGGCCAGTGGTATCTAACTGCTAAATGTATTATGCATTCCCCATTGGCTAAGGGTCCAAAAATAAACTTAGCTTCCCAAGAAAGGCTATTCAATAAATCAACATTCAAAAGGTGTTCAATATTCGATAATGTAGGTATCAAAGGTTCAATAAGAGGGTTATATCTTATTCAATAGGATTCAACGTGATTTCACAGTTCAATAGGGTTGCAGGCATAAATAATCTCAGATGGCTATGAAAATCGATAAATTTATACAAACAAACATTGGTAATGACAAAAAAGGATTTAGGAAAAACCCATCAGAATAGTCCTTTATTACCCACCTTGAATTTAGAATCCAAAGAAAGTTCCAAAGAAAAACTTCAATTCCCTACAATGGTTATCACATAGGTATCCATTGTCAATAATTGTTGTTTTTATCCAATTTTAATCAAGAGGGGTATCATAGGGATGGAATCCCAACAATACGGGTCTAAAAAGGTAAGCCGAAACACTTGGTTCGAAATCGCAAAACCCCAAAGCAACATCTCAATTTCTACAGGGTTCGGACATCCGACTGGGGTCTTCGGACTCCCGACCAAACACCTTCGGACATCCGAACAACCCTTCAGACATCCGAATACCATTCTTCGGGCGTCCGAATATCGCGGATGGGTTTTTCCTTCGAATGTCCATATTTCACCCGAATTTCCATAAACTTAGAATTTTCTATCTCCTTTGCTCGGACTCCGTTTTACGTGTGGTTGGATTCGATGGACTCATATCGATGTGAGGAATTCATCTAACACAATTTCACACTCCAAAATCCTTAGATTTATTTACCAAAAATTAATTTAAACTTTTAGGGCATAAACAAAATACCCAAATCTTAGGGTTCTACTTCAATTTCTTAATCTCTTAGGGATCTATAAATTCATCCCTTAGATTTTCACACAAAAATCCAACACTTTAATCTTCGTCCAACCTTCTAATTCCTTGTTTTAGTTTTTCTTAATCACACAAACAAGCTATAAGCATGGATCTTACTCGGATTTGCAAATGGAGGTTCCGTGGTCGATTCTCGAAAGTCGCTCGCACGAAAATCTTTCCCTGCCAAGGCTGCAGAAACAATTAGGGTTGATTTATGTTTCAAAGAGCCCTAAAGGATCTATTTATAGTTTTCAATTAGGAGTCCTAACCCTAATAGGATTCAAAAGACAAAAAACGCCCTCCCCTTTCAAGGGTGGACGAAATTTTAAGTGGGGGTACTTTTGGGCAAAAATTTCCGGTATTCACATAAGCACTGAAAATCGGAAGTCGATTTCAACAATAGAATGTAAAACCAATTTTCCTCAGAATTCTGCAAGTCCGTGGTACCAGACTCTGGTGGCCTTCTTCAGCGTGGCCGGAAAGGCTTGGCACATTACCGCGTCAGGTGCTCCATGAAGTAACATCATTGCCTTGAAAGTCTTTAGATTGTCGACGGGGTCTGCCATTCTGTCGTACTATTCGATCCGAGGCATTTTAAGTACCTGATGTGAGGGAGCCTTTATGATACCATTTGTGAAGGGTGGACCGCTTGTCAACTGTAGTTCATCCGTAGTGTGTTTCTCCTTTAGTATTACACTGATCTTTTGATCTATGCCCTCGATTTTCTTGTGGACATTGGCATTCTTTAAGGTCGGCCCTTTAGTACAAGCCGTGGTGAAACTTAGTCGGGACTCTAGGCGGAGTCAGATCTGGTGTCTGCATTCCTCATGAAGGACGGTTGGTCGTCCTGATTCAGCTCTGAGCCTTCATGTTATGAAGGCTTCATCTTTCTCTGCCAACCTTTTCACCAGGTCGGTTAGGGTTGCAACTTGCCAGGCTAGCTCAGTGGCCTGACCTATTGTTGCTACAGCCTCATAGCGTTGGGCTGACGGTTCTAAGAATTGAGCCTTGAAGTAGATCGCTCCTCGGCTCGGAGTGAGATTCTTGAAGGGTATTGTGGTTTCTCTTCCTCGGTACCATGCTCAGGACATCTCTTCTCTATTCCCCACGAGCGACGCTAATTAGTTGCTCCTGAAATCTGAACCGGGCTCTTAAACTGTGCTGAGCTAGCACATAGAAGAGCGTCGAAAAGAGGATTTTAGTTGGACTCCAAGGGAGACTCTGCGATGCCAGAGTCAGGAGAAACAACTATATGAGCTGAGGTCTCTGCGAAGATGAGAGCTTTGAGAGGGATTGATTTGTTGTGTACCTTGGAGTTTGATCTCCTTTTTATAAAGTAGAGTTCTAGGCAGGAAAAGAATCTTGCCTTTGCATGAGTCTCTCTTGGTTGGGCAAGTTACTTATAATTTCAGTTTCTGTGTTTATCCTCTACAAGGGCTGCAATTTCCTTGGTTTCTATGGCTTCCAAATGCATCAAAGAATCACCCTTTTGCCTCTACCACCCATTGAATCTCTAGGTGCCATGTGTCAGGTTCCGATTGGTTGTCAAATTTTACCCCAAACACATCTTATTATGAAAACATGGTTATCTACCAAAAAAAAAAAATTGTTCGTGTGAATATTAGTAGCTTAAATTAAATAACATTAGGAGCACAAATTCGTGACAATGAGATTCCTAGTTTGTTTAAAGTATTAAATTATAATCCTAACCGAGAGTCGTGAAAATCCTAGAGATCACAGAACTTGTTGTCTCTAAACACCCTTAAATATAATATACTTTAGGGTCAAAGAAATAAAGAATTGGAGGGCCATCATCTCTAAAATTCTGTACAACTCACTTGGAGACGGAGGCTTCAAAGGCAACACGTGAATCAAGAGGAGGCAAAGAACTAATGTTGGTCATGTTACACAAGGAACACTAGCTATAACTACTCTAAGCACTTATTTTGTTCATGTTATGCTGAATGTGTCTGTTAAATTTAACTAATAAAAGTCCATAAAAAATAACGAGCTTTAATACACGAGTTGTAGCACTACTCTATGCTCATGTAATATTGGGATTGCCGCTTGATTTCCTTACATGTTAATAGTCCACGAAAATCATAATCCAGAGGGAAGTGATACATTCACCTCTAGTGTATTTATAATACTCTTTTTAGACTGCAATGGGGTGGCCCGGGGGACAAATACGGGCCAAGGGAAATGACATATTTGCCCCGTGTTTTACTTGGGACACCCTCCCTAGTGTAAAAAAGTTAGGGGTGAAACTCAAGTCGGTTTGCGTTGGGTTGAGGCCAACCAGAGCCTGACCTGAGGATCCATTTACTCAAACGGAACCCAACCTGATTTCTAGCACGACAAGGTTCAGCCCTACCAGTACCCGAGTTGAGCCCAGCCCAACTTGAGTTTTAAAGCTAACAAAAAAAAAATTGATAAAAGATGTCGTTTTTCACTCGGGTTGGGTTGCCCAAGCCCTCAACTCAACCCAGGTTGGGAAAACTCAACTCGAACCCGAACCCAGCCGTACTCAACACAACCGTACCCGATTTTTTTTTTGTTCAGGTTGAACCGGACGAGTTCGGGTTGAACCCTACCTGAGTAGCACCCGAGTTGTCATATATACACTAGATGGGGTTGTACCAAGTAAAAATTTGGGGCTAGTATATCAATTCGCACATCTAATCTAGAACAACAAAAGGTCTGGCCGTACCCTAAATAGGGCCTTGAGACTTGTACCGAGTGCCATGAAAATATAAGCCAACCATCGGACCATCTGGATCATACCCCTCCGGCCTCCCCATGGGCAGTAGGTTGTAGCCTTGTAGGACAGCCACTAATTATTATTTTTTATTTATTTTTAATCTCCTTATTCCTTTTCCATTACATATCACTAGCCCACAAAATGGACGGTCAGAGAGAGAGAGAGAGAGAGAGAGAGAGAGAGAGAGAGAGAGAGAGAAGAAGAAGTGGGTGTAAACTGTAAAGTGGTTTGAGGTTCTCAAAATTCAAAATAGAACAGCTGAAGGTAATCATCACCTGTAATTTGATTTGATACGGGGAGAGAGAGAGAGAGGGAGAGGGAGAGAGAAAAACGTACAGTAAGGGCATTATCGTAAAAAAACTCTACATCAGTCATTTACAACTCTCCCCCCTTGACAGGTGATTGTCGTATCAAAGCCCTTTTTTTTGTCATTTTCTTTTTATAATACTCTTTTTAAACTGCAATGGGGTGGCCCGGGGAAGAAATACGGGCAAGGGAAATGATATATCTGCTCTCTTTTTTTTACTTGGGACAGTCCCTGTAGTAGGAAATGATATATTTGCGCCGCGTTTTACTTGGGATAGCCTCCCCAGTGTCAAAGAGTTAGGGGTGCAACTCAAGTCGGGTTGCGTTGGGTTGAGTCCAACCCGAACCTGACCTGAGGATCCATTTACTCAAACTGAACCCGACCTGATTTCCAACACGAAAAGGTTCAACCCGACTCGAGTTGAGCCTGGCCCAACTTGAGTTTTAAAGCTAACAAAAAAAATTGATAAAAGATGTCGTGTTTCACTTGGGTTGGGTTGTAAGCCCTCAACTTGACCCAAACTCAACCCAAGTTGGGAAAAATCAACTCGAACCCGAACCTAACCCGAACTCAACACAACCATACCCAATTTCTTTTTCTTATGTTCAGGTTGAACCCGACGAGTTCGGGTTGAACCCTACGTGAGTAGCACCCAAGTTGTCATATATACACTTGATGGGGTTGTACCAAGTAAAAATATGGGGCTAGTATATCAATTTGCATATCTAATCTAGAACAACAAAAGGTCTGGCCGTACCCTAAATAGGGCCTTGAGACTTGTACCGAGTGCCATGAAAATATAAGCCAACCATCGGACCATCTGGATCATCCTATCATACGCCTCCAGCCTCCCCATGGGAAGCAATGGGTTGTAGCTACGGGTGTAAATGGATATTCGGAAATTCGATTACCGTCCGCATCCGAATCCGTTTAAAGCAAATATTATCCGAATCCGTTTCAAGCGGATATTATCCGAATCCGTTTATGAGATATCCGGCTCTTAGCGGATGCGAATCTGGTAAATGGTATATCTGATCCGTTTAACATCCGAATCCGAGAAGTAAATCCTTTTTATTTATTATTAATATCATTAATATTTATTTTTAGTAATGACACACTATCTTTTGTTTCTATAAGAAAAGTGAATATTCTTTTTAGAAAAAAAATATAAACACAAAAATAGCCCAAACCCATTCCATCAAAATAGCCCAAACTCATTCCAACATATACAAAAAAAAAGGAAAAACCCAAAGACCACTACCAACACTATCATCCACCCCCATCGCCTCCCTCTCTCTCTCTTTGCCTTTGTTTTAAAAGGAAGAAGATGATCTCATATATTTTAGGGTTTGAGAGTTAATTTTGTGAAGAGAATGTAGAGGTCTAGTTTTAAGGTTTGGAAAATCAATTCGAGTAAGTAGGAGAAAAAAGATAAAGTGCTGCAATAATGTTCGAATTTACCAGATAAACAGATAGGGATAATATCCGAATTCGAACAATATCCGACGGATACGAATTCGGTAATAGATATTAAATATCCGTCGAATCCGAATCCGAATCTGAATTCGGATAGTGTATACTATAATCGAATTCGGATATAGCCATATTCGCTCCGAATTCGATCTGTTTACACCCCTAATTGTAGCATTGTAGGACAGCCACTAATTTTTTAATTTTTAATTTTTTTAATCTCCCTATTCCTTTTCCATTACATATCACTGGCCCACAAAATGGACGGTCCAGATCATTTCCTCTTCTCTTATTCTCTTGCCCCACTTTACATGTTGTCATGTTCCATTGTCCGGTCCCATCCCTTTCACACGCACAAAGGAACGCACCCCGAGGATTCCTTCAACGCGCCCATGAAAGAAAATCGATAAAATCGACCCACCCAGCTTATAAAATTCCCAAAACCCTCAAAACCCAGTTCAGAAAAAGCAAGAGAATAATAGCTAGAGTTAATCCCTTAAAGCCATGAAGAAACTATACGGAAAGGGCAAAGTTCATCCATCAGCCCAGACCCATAACCAAATTGACCATCTTGCCCTTCTAACCATCCTTCCGGCGACGATTCTAACCCTAACGGCAGCTCTCCGGCCGGAAGATCGAGAGGTTTTGGCTTATCTGATTTCAAGCTCCGGCAACTACTCCGGCAATCGGAAAAACACTCAAAAGATAAAGAAAAAGAGGGGAGTAGAACACCCACCTTTGTTTCACTGCAACTGTTTTCGGTGTTATACTAGCTTTTGGGTAAGGTGGGATTCCTCTCCAAATAGACATTTAATACATGAAATCCTCGAAGCTTTTGAAGAGAGAAGTGGGTTCGCTAGAGAGAATGATGAAGTTTTGAACGGTCGAGATGAGACCCTTGATTCGGGAACGGTGGAGATTGATTCAGGTGAAGTTGATGGAGTTGAGAATGAAGGAGAAAAGGGTCCGTTGAGGAGATTCGTTAGTTTCATTGGTGAGAGTATTTGGGGTGTATGGAATCAATAAAAACCAGGTGGGTTTTTTTTTTAATCTTTACTGTGTTTTGTAAAAAAAAAGGGGGGGGGGGGGGGGCGGGTTTAAGTGCACTGATGTTGGCACTACCATGTTTTGATAATTGCACTAACTCACCTTGTTCTTTATTTTTAATTTGCTGTCGATAGCTTTTTGGGTATTGAAGTAACCTTTGACACCTCATTAAATAATAACAGACAAGATGAGTCAGTGCAATTAGCAAAAACATGGTAGTGCCAATATCAGTAGCTTATTTTAATTCTCTTTTGCTGTATGGAGAAAAGAGAATGCATGAAATAACCCTTTTTTGTAGTAAATAATGTAATGTTTTTATTTGCAGTTTTGTGAAATGGAATTGTATAAATTTTTGCGAAATATAGTTTTGTGAAATTTCCTAGCAAATCCCTTTTTTTTTTTTTTTGTGGGTTATCTTTTATTTTCCACGCTTTTCATATTTATAGATTTTTTTTGCTGCTGTGCTTTGGTCCCTATATTCCTATTTGTTTCAAGTAACTGAGAAGTGAGAAATGCGAAAAAGGGCATAAACTGTAATTTACATAATAATTATTATTTAGTGAGAAAATGAATTTTTATTCATTAATTTACGAAAAGTCACGCATGCCATCCTTGAAACTGTGCATCGTTATGTGATTAAAAAAACAAACAAGCCTTAGCTCTTAAGCATTGTAAATTGATACGCACGTTAAGGTTATTTCAGTCTTTTCCTGAATATATTCTCACCATATTATTATATTTTGTCACGGGTGTCTTGGGTAGCGGGGACGGCAAAAGTAATTCGATTAAACCGAGGGTTAAAACTTAAAATAACCATTAAATGCCAAGGCATTGATACTCTTTTGTGGTTGACGTAAATACCCATTAGATAAAGGTTCCTATGGAAATAATTTTTTGGGGCACAACTTATTTACGTTGTGTTCCATCACATGGAGGATGGAGGGTTTGGATCATCCTATAGTTTTTTGGGTGATTTTCACATGGAGGGTTTGGATCATCTATAGTTTTTTGGGTAAATCACAACAATACTTTTAGGGTAAATCACTGTAATGTTCTAAAGAGTTTGAAAAATTACCTGAAAATGCTAGTTGTTTTAAAAACTCGTATAAATGGTACTTTTGCATTAAAAACATAATTCATGGACGAAATTGCCCATGGCTTTGACTAATTTTGGCTCCGAGTAACTCATTTTTGGCTTCGAGTAACCTGTTTTGCCTTCTAATACTTATTTTGGTTTCGAGTAACTTTTTTTTTGCTTCGAGTAACCCATTTTTGGTTTCGAGTAACTCATTTTTGGCTCTGACTAACCTATTTTTCGCTTCGGCTAAGCATTTTTGGCTTCGACTAACTTTTTTTGGCTTTGCGTTAACTGTTTTTTTTTCTTCGACTAAGCATTTTTTACTTCGATTAACATATTTTTGGCTCCGACTAACTTTTTTTTTTGTTTGGACTAACTCTTTTATGGCTTCAAGTAACACACCCAATTTTGCCTTTGAGTAACTCATTTTGGCTTCCACTAATCTAATTTTGGCTCTGAGTAAGTATTTTTCGCTTTAACTAACCTATTTTTGGCTTTGACTGAGCATTTTTTGCTTTGACTAAGGTTTTTTTTAGCTTTGACTAAGCTATTTTGGGCTTCGACTAATCTATTTTGCCTTCGGCTAAGCAATTTTTGCCTTAGACTAGCAATTTTTTGGCTTCGATCTAAGCTAGTTTAGGCTAAGATTAAGTCAAACCAAAAACTTTACTCGAATCCAAAACAAATTACTTGAAGCCAAACAAAAGTTAGTTGAAGCAAAAAAAATGCTTATTCGAAGCCAAAATAGGTTACTCCAAGTAAAAAATGCTTAGTCGAAGTTAAAACTATGTTAGTCGAAGTAAAAAATACTTAGTCAAAGCCAAAAATAGGTTAGTCGAAGCCAAAAATATGTTAGACGAAGTAAAAAATGCTTAGTTAAGGCAAAAATAAAGTTGACTTAACGCAAAAAAAAAGTTAGTGGAAGATAAAAATGCTTACCCGGGGCGAAAAATAGGTTAGTAGCCAAAAAGGAGTTACTCGAAGCCAAAATTGGATGACTCGAAACTAAAAAAAAGTTACTCGACGCCAAAAAAAAGTATTAGAAGGCAAAATAGGTTACTCGAAGCCAAAAATGAGTTACTGAAAGCCAAAATTAGTCGAAGCCAAGGGTATTTTGTCCTTGAATTCTGTTTTTCTGCAAAAAATAGCATTTATGTGAGTCTTTAAAACAACTAATATTTTCAGGTAAATTTTCAAACTCTTTAGCACGTTACAGTGATTTACCCTGAAAAATACAAGACTATACTGGCTCACACCATATAAAATCTCCTCCAGTCGCTTTGCGTAGGATTATGCGCCCACCCTTGTAAAGTGATTTGACGTCAAACATCGTTAAAAGTCTACCCACAATTCCCGTTAAAGGGGGGCCCATGATCCTATAGTGGGGCAAAAAAATCATCTCCCCCCAAATATTGCACAAGCTCAGCCTGTCTTTTCTTTTTTAATTGGCTTGGAAGAGCCTTTTGGGAACCGTAATTACCTTTGAAAGCTCTTTATAATAAAAGAGAAAATGAGTCAGTGGTATTATTAAAACACGGTTGTGTTGATATCATTTCCCTAAAAGTTTTAGAAGAATTATTTGAGAATAATTCAGAAATTTTTTTATTCATCGGTTTTGGTAGGTCACGTCGGTTGTGGCCAATGCATAGGGTCCTCCAAACCTTGATAGTTGGTTCTGCTCTTGTTCTCTTGATATCCATTGTATCATAGTTCAAATTATGGAATAATTGGGAAGCAAATGTTTAAAAAATTCCGAGAAATGCTTGGTAAGAGTGAGAATATTTTGAAAATAAAAATGCATATGTTCTTCTATGGGGACTGATATCCCCCCCCCCCTTCCGTTATCCGTTAAGTTTTAAATGCAAAGAAAACCGTTAAAGAGGGTGAATTTATCCTGAAGGAGCAAACCATTCTCACAGAAACCGTTAAGGGGGGGATTTGCATTTAGAAGTATAATATATGAGAAGTTGTCGAATTATTCATGAAATTTATGTTTAATTTGCATGATTTTCTTTTAGATAGAAATGTTAGAATTTTGAATTATTAGGGATTCATTAAAATTTTAAATTAAAACCAATAAAGTAAGGGCTTTTTTTTTTATTACGTAGGGTATCCCCACCCAAATTTTTATTAGGCCGGGACTATTTCTTACGGTGCGCGCAATCACCTGTAAACCATGCGCATCGAGTAAGCTCAGGGGTATTTGAATTCACGTCAATGCGGAGAATACCCATGACTTTAAGCCAAAGAGCTACATAACCGTACAGGTTAATAAAATAACGGATTAGCTAGGCATATTTGTGGAAAGCCATTTAGGGGCTCACTTTTGCAGGTGAGAACAGCCTCAGATGCTCACCTTTTATTAGATTTTGCCTTATTCATTTAATTCATCCGAGGTGGCTGTTAAACTGCGACACCTAATGGCATTCAAAGAGAAATTGCCTGGCAAATCACACAAAGAAGGCCACCTTGTATCTTGGGTCAATGAAAGATATAGGCAAAGATAAAACCAATTGTTCACCAATCATGAAAGTTCAGCATTTATATTTACGTGAGGGTATTTTGGTTAACCCAAAATAAAATGATCTAATGAGATTTTTACTAATTTAAATTTAGAATAATGATATGGAGACCATTTTGGAGACCTTAAGCGGAACCGAACTAAGGGCCCGTTTGGATGCCGAGTAGATTTTGATTTTGGAATTCTCATTGAAATCCCAAAGGAGCAACCCAAGAGGGGGGTGAATTGGGTGATTTAAAATTCTATCAATTTACCAATTTAAGCAAGTTAAATTTAACCCTTGTTCAATTAAGCAAGACAATAGAAATAGGTTACCAATCACTAAATGGAAGGAGAGAAGAAGATGCACATCACAATGAGGACACAAAGATTTATTGTGGTTCAGTCTATTAACAAGACCTACTCCACTCTTCAAAGTTTGTCTCCTTGGGTACTCCACTAAGGTGAGCTTCTCCTATAGCCGAATCTCCAAGCCGTACAATCGCCTCTTCCGCCTCTGAGGGAACAAACCCTCTTCGCACAACGCCTCCGACAGGACAAACCCTCTTTGCACCAGATTCACCTTTGTTAACCGGCCGAATCGTAGACCTTCGATTACAATGGAGAACTATAAAAGAAAAACTCTCAAAGCCTCTTGATAGGTAGATTTTACAATGATGGAAGTTTACAATCTCTCCAAAAGATTAAACAAATAAAAGCCCTATGGAGATCCTCTTGTTGAATGTGAAATGCACAAATCAAAGCATATAATAGGATAAACCTTAGATTTGAAAGTGTAGGCTCAAAAAGATGTGAAATGATCTTGTAAAAGTTTGTTTAGAAGGTCAAGGATAGGGTATAAATAGCCCAAGTAGTAATATGACCGTTTGGGGGCAAAACCGTAATAAACTGGGTGAGAAAAATTAAATCGCGCAGGCTCCAACAGCTATTTTTCCAGACAGGGTAGGTCGACCGGGGTGTCGTGGTCGATTGTCCTTTTGGGCGCTCATCGTTTTAATTTGAAAACACGAACCTCTGCGGTCAACCAGGTTGTCGCAGTTGCCCGCCTTGACCTTTCTTGACATTTTTTTTTGTCCAGAAACCCATCCGCGGTCGCCCGACCCTATGGCGGTCGACCGGCGTGACCTTTCTGCATGGCTCCGGAATTTTCAGGAGCCCATCCGCCGTCGACCGGTGTTGCCTCGGTCGACCGGCCCACTCTCATCAGGTAGATGCTGGAGTTCCAGTATCCATTCCACGGTCGCCCGGGAGACCACGGTCGCCCGGGAGACCACGGTCGACCGGGAGACCACGGTCGCCCGGGAGACCATGGTCGACCGGCCCTATTTTGAAATCTTGTTTTTACATGTTTAAACTTTAGGGCTTTGGGCTTTTGTCTAAGGTTTTCCAACACATTTTGGGTTGTGTGGATGGTTTCCAAAGATGTCAAGTTTGTTATGAAAACCATTTTGAAAGTACAAATACATTTTAACACGATGACTCCAATACAATCTATAAAAGATATGTCTTCTTGGATTGTGTTGGCTCCTTAGCACTTTTTTGGACATCTTCAACTTGTGAGTGAACTCTTCAACTTGCTTTGGGTCTTGTGATTTCCTCCATTCTTTGAACATCTTCAACGGTACATGAGGGGGTTACCAACACTATTTCATCTCCAAGCTTCTTCTGGCACTTTGCTAGGCATGTTTGTGGGATCTTTGACTTGAGCTCTTGACTTGAACATCTTCTAAGGATGATGTCTCAAATGCATTTACAAGCTCTTTGGTTTATTTTGCATGTTGATTCGCAAGCCATGTGTTAAGTTGTATTGTGCTAGATGTGCTAACTTGTTTGACTTTCCTATCTAACGCACAATACTAAAAAGCAACACATTAGTCCATAACGACTAATCAGTTTGGGTTTGCTAGCATCAAAACAACAAGATAAAGGTGAATTGTTGAACCCATGGAAACTGTTGGGCTAATATTCTCCCCCTTTTTTATGATGACAAACCAAATTGATTAGGAGGCAGGAGATATCAAAATAATAAACAAATAAGCATCAAAAGGTATAACAATGACGCATTGCTCCCCCTCACTATATGTACAATTGTAATATGACAATGTAAAGCTAGAAATGCATATAGAATATGGACTACCTAATCAATTTCAAAATTCTCTCTCTTTTGGTAGCAGCAAAAAAAGGAAGGTTTTAACAATGAAAGTTCAGTATATAGTGCCATGATTACTCCCCCTGTCTACTTATCATGAATATGAGATATTTAAAGTGAAACATACATAATAAGAACAATCAAACATAGAGATAGAGGATGGCCGTGTGAAACATTCCTGTGTTTGTTATGTGGATGGGCATAGGTAAAGGGTGTTAAAATACTTTAAGCTACTTCTATAGCACATGAAACTAATTGATGATATAACATTTTAAGCTCTCCTAATGCTTATCATAGAGTTTTAACAAGTACAGTGCATGACAAGCAGTTTTTTTTTTTTTTTTTTGTGATATATAAGATTTGCATTTTAAGCACAACTAATGGGGGTAATGAACAATGTGAGCACATCACTATGGTCCATATAAACACAAAGATGAAACACTTTCGCTCTCCACCTACATATTTGTCATTGGCCTTTGATAAAACCTATAAAGCAAGGCATGAAAATACATAATGGCTATAGATGTGACAGTGAGTGCATAGTCAATGGATCTTATCATGGAGAATGATGTACTTAGCTTCAAAAGCACATGATAAGAGTGTATAATTCATAGGAGATGAGGTAATTCTTGCATCACATGATCCTATAAAAGAGAATTATAAGAGATCTTCAAGACAAAGCTCTAGAACAAGATACTTATCATTGGCAGAGATGATATATATTAGGCCATCCAAGATAAGTCTAAAGCTAAGAAAGATATACACTGATGCTCAGGCTATGGGCTTTTGTCTTATACGAAAGATGAGAGATGATCTAAAGGTAAGAACAGAAGACATGCCCGGCTACAACACATATGGAGCAATAAGGCTCCAAATGAGTGTACTTATCATATGTAATGTCATACCCATATCGAACACATATGATAATACAGGAAATGACATATATTACATATTTAGCTACCATTTTGTTAGTGACTCATACAGAGTATGAATCCAAATGGCTGTCCAACACAGAGTCACCGAGGATTTGAGAAGTGATTAGTTGAAAAACAACTCTTGGGCTACAATTACATGGTTGTTAAGGATACTCAAATGATATCAAGTGAGGTGGTGAGACATCCTAGCAACACATGATCCCTAACTATGTCCACATAATATATATATATATATATATATATATATATTTATATTTAACAATTCAAGATACATATGACTTATCAAGGTTAAGATGTTAGCTAGACGCCAGAGAAATTAGATATATTAATTAAGGTGATGATATCGTTCCCTCAGAAGAAGGCATGAGCACCTATTGAATAGCTTTTAACTTTAAGGTTTAACATCTTTACCATACAACTAATATCAATCAAGGGGTGATATCACATATATAGAGTGCTATATAAATAGACAATTATACACACACCAAGGACAACTAATGATGAGAAGAATTTAAGAATCTATCATAGGATAAGCAACTCTATTTATTGTGAAGATAACTAGTTCTTTTAAAATTTCCTACTAGAGGCAGACTAGTTTTTTTAATCTTTAGGGAATGTTTGTTTTCATTTTTATTTTTTATTTTCCTGTTCCCTATTAGCTTGTTAGATGTGTTTTGATGGATTAAGTCCAATTAAATAGTTAAGTGTGATTATCAAAACACATTTCATTTTAATTTTTCTCTTTTAAAGCCAATTATATACATATCTCATTTTTAGCACACTTTTGGTGTTTTAGGCATAATCTCATGATTTTGATGATGCTCACAATTTGTAATGAACTCATGAGATACAAATTTGAGTGACTTTAGATTTCTATTAAATCACTCAAACTCTATAGTGATCTATTCCAAGATTAAATCACATGCCTCTCATTAAGTGGATTTTAACGAACATCTCATTTAATGATTCTACTTTAATTTGAAGTTCACAAGCATTTTTATTTTTCAAGTTCAACAATTCTTGTGAACAAATCAAGGTCATATGGATGCTATATTGCACAAACTTCATATGTACTCTATAGTGACCATGTGCTCTAATGTGCACACTTAGAGATACCTAAGTGTGCAAATCAAGGTCATATGGATGCTATATTGCACAAACTTCATATGTACTCTATAGTGACCATGTGCTCTAATGTGCACACTTAGAGATACCTAGATTTTTATTTTTCTAGTGCACATAGGTTTGATGTGAAGGATTGGGAATGACACAAGTTTCTTATTACTTCACAATCATTAAGAAATTCACTTGTTTGAATTTTTTTTCAAGGTTCAACTTAGAGTTCCTTTCAACAAGTGACTCTCTCATATCGTTTGCATGTCATGGATGAAAAGTCATGGTTATGGACATGTTTCATATAACCTAGTTCAATCAAGATGGATCATGATTCCTTCATTGAACTAAGTTGCATTTGCAACTTCAGTTATCAAGAATGAGACTGTTCTTAAGGGCCAAGGATTTTGATGAATGATCACTCAAGAGTGAGACCTTGGGCAAATGCAATAATTTTCACTTATGAACTCCTTAAGATTTTAACTAAGTGTATTGAGATTCATTAAGTTTTATATTTAGACCCGTTCATTTCATAATACATTTGACCTATTTGGATTTAAGTTTAAATTATATCTAAATTTAGAGATTTATCTTAAATCAACTAGGCTAATCCTATGGGTCAATGAAGATACTAAGTGTATGGTAAGTTTTACATTAGATACCAAATACTTAGACCAAGGTAGATTATCATACCATTATGAGAGAATATAATCTATTATTCACGATGACATGAGTTTCTAGGAGTTAATCAAATATATCATATCATAAATGGTATGACTACTACATCATAGATACATAGACATCAAGCTAGATAAGCATATTTGTATCTATGATTTAATTTCAAATGATGTGATCTTTTAAGCACTAATGGCTAGAAATATGGTTTTCAATAATTATAAAATATCTAGCATAATATTCAATTGATTTATCATTTTAACACTAGCTAACTAGATACATATCAAGCATATGATATCTAGCATACAAATAATTCAACATGATATAACAATTAAGCGCAAATATATACTAGATACAAGAAGTGAAGTATCTAGAGAACCTTTTTCAATAGATATAACAATTAAGTGCAAATGAGATACAAAGTAATGAGCTTCAAATGCATGTATCTTCTTAATGTATTTCAAAAGATCTTACAATATAAGCATAACCCCTAAATCTAACATACAATCATGATTGAAATTTAAGTGATGGGCTTTGGAACCCAAACCATCTTGGGTCCAACCAAGTTTGTGTGATGTAATAAATCTTTTCTAACCCACACAAACTTGGAACTCTTTACAAATCTAAACTTACATCTAAATTTGTAATGTCCAAATCTACCACAATAATCACAAGATGCAAATGAATAGGTAGATGACCATGATGAACCACAAGAATGCTCACAAAGATATTTTCCTTTTTCTTCCTGTAGCTTGTGGTTATTTAGGACAAGTTCTTCATTTTTAATCTTCATCTCATTGATTTCTTCTTTTAGAACATTTAATTCATGAGACGAGTTTATCTTAAGTTCTTTTTCTTTTAATTTTAATTCCTCTATTTTCTTTTCCAATTTCTTATTATTTTCAATCAACTTTTTTTCTTCATCTAATAAATCTTGATAATCTTTTTTCGATTCCAATAGTGCATTAGAGATAGAGGTAAGAGAGTGTTTGAGTTTTTCATTTTTTGAAAGTTCAAAATTTAAAGCATTCTTTAATGTTTCACATTTATCAATAAGTTCTTTAATGTTTGGAGTTTTATAAGATATACTATCATTTGTATTCTCCAAAGCAATAAGACATGTTGCATTACAATTATTTTCAAGTTGAGACCATATTTCAATAGCATTTTTGCAAGTACAAATACTATCAAACAAATAGCTTTAAGGAAAGTATGCCTGTAAAGCACAACATATGGCACTCATAGCTTTAAGGAAAGTAATTTTTTGTCATAATAATTTACTCTCTTAGATTTACATAGTGTGAATCCATTTTCAATTACTTTTAACAAGTCATTATCTAGACCCTTTAGATAAGACTTCATTTGGATCAACCACGATCCAAAGTCGGTTCCATAAAATCTAGGAAGTCTAGAAGCCATTAGGTTGCCTTGGATATTTTACTCTTGAAGGTTTTCAAATGAAACCTTATATAAGAGCCTTAGCTTCGATACCAAATGAAATCCCAAAGGGACAACCCAAGAAGGGAGTGAATTGGGTGATTTAAATTTTTTGCCTTTGTTAAGTGGAATATTAAAATCAATTTACCAATTTAAGCAAGTTAGATCTAACCCTTGTTCAATTAAGCAAGACAATAGAAATAGGAATTAGATATTACCAATCACCAAATGCAAGGAGAGAAGAAGATGCACACTACAATGAGGACACAAAGATTTATAGTGGTTCGGTCTATCAACAAGACCTACTCCACTCTTCCAAGTTTGTCTCCTTGGGTACTCCACTAATGGTGAGATTCTACTATAGCTGAATCTCCAAGCCGTATAATCACCTCTTCCACCTCCGGAGGAACAAACCCTCTTCGCACAACGCCTTCGAGGGGACAAACCCTCTTTGCACCGGATTCACCTTTGTTAACAGGCCGAATCGTAGACCCTCAATTATAATGAAGAATTATAAAAGAAAAACTCTCAAAGCCTCTTGATAGGCATATTTTACAATGATGAAAGCTCACAATCTCTCCAAAAGATTAAACAAATAAAAGCCCTATGGAGATCCTTTTGTTGAATGTGGAATGCACAAATCAAAGCATATAAGAGGATAAACCTTATATTAGAAAGTGTAGGCTCAAATAGATGTGAAATGATCTTGCAAAGGTTGTTTAGAAGGTCAACGATAGGGTATAAATAGCCCAAGTAGTAATATGACCGTTTGGGAGCAAAACCGCAATAAACTGGGTGAGAAAAATCAAGTTGCACGGGCCCCAACGACTATTTTTCCAGACGGGGTCGGTCGACCGGGGTGTCGCGGTCGCCCGCCCTTTTGGGCGTTCACCATTTTAATTTAAAAATTTGAACCTCCACGACCGGATTGTGTCGGTCACCCGCCTTGACCTTTCTAGACATTTTATTTTTGTCCAGAAACCCATCCGCAGTCGCCCAACCCTATGGCGGTCGACCGGCTTGACCTTTCTGGATGGCTCCGGAATTTCCAGGAGCCCATCCGCGGTCGACCGGCCCACTCTCATCGGGTAGATGCTGGAGTTCCAGCATCCTTCCCGCGGTCGCCCGGGAGACCGTGGTCGACCGGCCCTGTTTTGAAATCTTATTTTTATATGTTTAAACTTTAGGGCTTTGAGTTTCGGTCTTTGGGCTTTTGTCCAAGGTTTTCAAACATATTTTGGGTTGTGTTGATGGTTTCTAAAGATGTCAAGTTTGTTATGAAAACCATTTGAAAATCATTTTAAAAGTGCAAATACATTTTAACAGGAGGACTCCAATACAATCTATAAAAGATATAACCTTGAGTCTTCTTGGATTGTTTTGGCTCCTTAGCACTTTCTTGGACATCTTCAACTTGTGAGTGAACTCTTCAACTTGCTTTGGGTCTTGTGACTTCCTCCATTCTTTGAACATCTTCAACCGTACATGAGGTGGTCACCAACGCTAGTTCATCTCCAAGCTTTTTCTGGCACTTTGCTAGGCATGCTTATGGGATCTTTGACTTGAACATCTTTCAAGGATGATGTCTCCAATGCATGTACAAGCTCTTTGGTTCATTTTGCATATTGATCCGCAAGCCATGTGTTGAGTTGTATTGTGCTAGGTGTGCTAACTCATTTGACTTTCTTGTCTAAGGCACAATACTACAAAGCAACATATTAGGCCACAAAGACTAATCAATTTGGGTTTGCTAGCATCAAAACAACAAGGTAAAGGTGAATTGTTAAACCCATGGGAACCCTTGGGCTAACACTCACATTTGCAGCCCTTTTTGTGCTGTGATTTGGATCCGGATCATATCCTTTGATTTCCAAATCAATGACTGACTGAAGAAATTCAGATTTCCATATATGTTGTGCAAATAAGAAATTGGAAATCCACAGATCTGGCAGTTTCCTTCACCCTCTTTGCTCCTCAACCTCTCCCCTCCAGTAGGAAGTACCTCCTTCCCTCTCTGTCTCCCTCAACATGAGCTGGCGGATCTATTCATTTTGTATTCAAAACTCAATTCCAAATCCAAATACAAAATATGGGGTATCCAAACGGGCTCTAATAGCATCCTCACAACTTAGCAATCTTGGTTCTTTGATTTTTCGGTTTTTCCCCTTAAATGTCAAAACTACCCCTCCCATGCCATGTGGCATGTAGGGATTTGTTCGGTTCCACTCCCCAAATCGGTCTCCATAGCAGCACTCCTTTATTTATTGATTTTCAATTTTCCCGATTTACCCTTACTCCAAAAAGTGGACAAGTATGAATGTGCCCAACATCGTGCCCTCATCTTTGGATGTTGGTCAGCACACGTTGAACAGACAATTTAGTGGAATGACTCTTTTGTAAAAGTATTTAGGAATGGGAAGTGCTATATCCGCCCCTTTTGATCACCAGGAACACCCCCTGTCAGTGTTTGTGGCAATCAAGGGCATTGAATTCTTCTAACAAAAGTACAACAACCCCTCTTTAGTCATTGATACACTAATAGGGGGTGTTCCTGGTGATCAAAAGGGGCGGATATATCATTTCCCTTGGGAATGTAAGTCTAAATAAGCCATAGCAATATTTTCTAGGCAATTCGCAGTTGGTTTGTCGCATTTCATGCCATCCACCTCGCGAATGATGACAAAATCTGCTGAAAAGTGAGCCTCAGTGGTTAGACTGACATGTGACATGCAGACCATCTGGGAAATGCCTTTTGTGATGGTCCATAGCAAATCCCTTGTGGGAAACTATAGTTTCAAGGAAAGTATTTTCCAATGTATGTGAAGAAAACCTAGGCATATTTTCTAGATCCAAAGAAGTGACTCGAGAACCCAAGTCATATGTTCTATCCCAAGTAGCACATAAGAATTAACTAAAACGTATGGAGTTCGCATGCATATATATATATATATATATATATATATATATATATATGGGAAGAGATTATCTATAAAGCATATACACTAAATCTTGGTGTATGAATCAGAAATGCTTAAAATTATAGGAATGCAAGATAGAGAAAAGATTGTCTATCAGACAGTCAGACTCATTTCACAAGTGCAATTTTCTGACTAATTGCCACCAATTGAACGGTTTGGATTGACCAAATGGTCAGTCTTTTTCCCTCCTATATTTATTTTCTGCACAGAATCCTCATTTAGAAGTGTTTTAAAAGGTTAAAGAGGAGTGATAGCAAACATGGAAATCCATTTTGTAAAAAAGCACCACATCCTCTATCGTGACAGGTGCACAAGACAACAAAGAAGAGAGGTCGAATCTTTAGAAAAGCCAAAAACAACGTGAAAATGATCAAATCTTAGGTCATTTTCACTCCCGTCTTTATTTTTGCAACGGAATAAATATCATACCAAATCTTCATAGTTGGATCCTTTGGATCTTTGGCCATAAAAAACAATGAAAACAATTGAAGTCGTGTGAGATGTGCCCCCGGGCCTTCTCTTCCTTGATTGATGAAAACATTTTCCTTTACGTGAAAAGCACACACTGTGATCTCAAAATAGAGTAAGGGAAGAGGGACCTTCTGGCTGTACTTATACTAATTGGAGGAGCTTCTATCAAACAGCTCACGTTTTAGACTTGCCCTCTTAATCTTAGCAACAAGCTAAGATCACAATAACTTTAAATTACCTCTTGCCATCTCCAACACATGCCAATTGAGATGGTGATCACGCACCTTCCATCTTCAGAACGAGTACAAGCCCTTTCAAGTTTGAGAATGGGCTCACTCCCAGGACACAAGAATAGAAACATTCTAACATTCCCCTTCTTGGCTGGTGTGGGCCTTCACATTCTTATTCCATATGATTGGCGTTCATTATGTGTGTGGGTTCTGTAAGCATTCCGTGTTAGTTACAAGGGCACGGATCAAAGGTATTGTTCGGGTTCAACGGGATGCCTAGGAGGAACTAAAAACCAAAATTTTGATCCCTGCAATCCGTTACCTAAGTTCCTAGTTACTAGATGAATTTTGGTTGTCAAAATAAAATACAGGAGATGAAGAAAACAATGCTGCATTGGTTACCCGGATGGTAACCTTTGCACTTGGCCTACTCCTTGCTCTGCTTAGAATCCTCTCAAGATTGAATGCCCTAGAAGTTGAATAGATGGCTTTCTTGGATTTGCACAGACATGGAAGATTGATAAAGAACACTTCTTCATCCTCTTGGTTATAAACCAAAACAAAAAAAAGGGAGAACTGAACTACAAAAGAGAATTGAGAGAGAAAAAACTTTAAGAAGAAGAAAAAGGATGTGCAAAAACATCCCTTGCCTTTTTCCTTCAGCCTCCCTTTTCTTAAATAGCGTGGAAACGTCCAGCCCTAATATTGGATGTTTTCTCCCAAGAGTTTCTCATTAGTTTTTTAATTGCAAAAATCCATATTTTATTTACATAAGAGAGAATTCTAAAAACTATAAAATCTCTCTCTCTCTCTCTATTATCTCTTTCTTTACTCTCCACAATTAGAAACTTGTGTTTCCAAATTCTATCACATACAATTAATTAATCTAATCTAAATTATTTAATATACAACGTATATGCACTAAAGTACATTCACCATAACTACTATGTAAATGTTAGTGTATGCCCTAAAAGCTAGTAGTTGTCTTATTGAAACTGCTATTTATTGGTTCATGACATCTATTGGGTACTTAAAGGAGTCTGTGATGTGCTTCTAGACACGCATTTGTCCTTAGGTAGCATCGTAGGATGAGTCATGCACATAGAAATTAGGTGGCAGGGAGATATGACCATCCGGTTCTATGTAGACCTAGAAAGTTCGTGGTTGGTGTTGAGATTGGACATCTCGTACTTGTACACGGGGTTTCTTAGGTGCTTTTGTATTAGAGAACTAGTATTTTATTTTAGGTTTTTGACCTCTGTTAGTTTTTTTAGAGATTTAGTGATTTGAAGGATATAATTAAATTTAGAGGGGCCCAATTCATTTTGGGGGTTTATTTGGTGCTTTTTTCTTGGAAGCCTTTCTCTGTTTTACTTTATGAATTAATAGGATAATTGTATATGATGTTTATTTAGATTATGATAAACTATTTTCGATTTTGATTTCAATTTCAAAGGGTTTGGGCTTTTGTTTGTAAAAGGTAAGAAAGTGATTTTGGGTAGATTAGGGTTGGTTATTATAAAAACACCTGCTTATAAAACCTAGGGGACGAACTTTTGATGGTAATTTTGGGGTTCTCTGGTGTGTACTACAACAGAAGTTATCTTTTTTCTTAATTTATTCTTCCTCCACAATACACAGTTATGCAATTTGGGTACCAATTTGAACCTTCGAACCTGGAACTATGTGTCTGCATTTTGTAGTGTTATTTCTTTTGCACATAAATTGATATGTTATAACTCATACAATTAATGATTAATGTACGGTAGTTGAAGGGATTCTATCTTCCTTGGGCAATGCTTGCACCTCCTCACTATACTCTCATGCCCATGATGGGAAGAATTTTTAGAGGCCCACATAAGACCAAAGTCTTTCGTTGAGCCAGAAGCCTAAAGTCTCTCTCAAAGACCTCTCTAAGCAAGGTGTTTATCAAAGGTATTTTGATTCCTCTCTCATTTTTAAATTTCTCTCGTTTGCTTATATTTATGTAGGAATCGTGTTCTAAATTGGGTGTTTCATTTTATGTCTTCATATATAAATATAGCATAAGAATGGAGAATGGGAATGTGTTTCATTTTATGTTTGTCATTATGTTGGTTTAGGTTTTAGTTCTCATCTGTTAGAGAATTTTGTAACACCATGCCTCTTTGATGGATCAATGCTTTGATGGATTGATGTTGTTAGCTGAATATTCTTGAAGAGAACACTGGATTTGTAATTTTGTGTTTGATCATATGTTAGTGAACTCAACCCAATTGGCAACTCTTGTACCTGTGTTTTATGGTTTTATTTATAGAGAATTTATATGATGGGTGTAGACACCCCATTTTGACCGAACCCAAGTTCATGTTGATTGTGCGAAAACCTCGTCAAATGAGTGAGTGGGTACCCCAAATTTAACCCCAGCATAGATTAGGGTCTCGTCCAGATCCTCACAAAATTTCATCGAGATTTGAGCCCATTCACCTAGCAAACACACCGAGTAAGCGATTGGATATGTGATTGAAAAGGGGAGTGAATGCATCTGAAAAGGGGGTTGTCCGCGGGAAAAAAGAGGCAAATATATCATTTTCATATAAAAAGGGGGGTGCATAATCTCGTCCGGGCCGCGGCTGATTCGCGCGCCCATCAAGATTCGTGCGCTCATTAACTATGGTAGTGCCAATATCGGGAGCCCTATTTTAGTATAAAAAAATATCAGAAAAGAGAAAACCACGGGGGATTTTTCATTTTTTTTTCGTAAAAATTAGAGAGAGGGAGAGTGCAGAGGGTTTCGGATCTCCTCCTCCGGCAACGGTGCCGGAGCTCCGATCACGATGAGAAATCTCGGATCGGAGATTTGAGAAGAGAGAAAGAGAAGGAGAGAGAAAAAGAAGAAGAAGAAGAAGAGCAGAGAAGAGGGATTGCAGAGAAGAGGGAGAAGAGGGGAGCCGCGGCCATCGTCTCCTCCAACCGATCATCTTCCTCGCCTTCTCCCTTGCCGCCGATCATCACCACCATCGAGATCACCACCCATCACAGCCACCATCTCCATCAAATCCGCAGCCAAAACTCATTTTCTCCGGTAAAGCCTCCATGGATGCCGGCAAGACCTTGCTAGCCTCCGATCCTCCCTCGCCACCACCGTACCCTCCATTTCCTCCACCATCAACCTCCACTCTACGGTCACCATGACCAGATCCAAACCCTATTCTATTTGAACCCCAAACCCATCTCACCTTCTTCTTCTCTATTCCCAAACCCAAGCCAGATCTGACGATCACCCCATCATTTCATTTTCAACAGAGAGAGAGAGATCTGAGACAGAGAGAAGGAGAGAGAGAGATCGAAAAATGGGGATTTCCAGATCTTCTCCGGCTAAGCTCGCCGGAGCTTAGATCTGACCGGAGTTTGAATTCCGGCGAGAGTATAAGTTCCGACCCTATTTCTATCTCCATCGGTAAGATCTGTCGGGATCTGATCTTCTCTATCTTCATAGATTTGAAAGAGGGGGATAGTTCATTTTTCATAGAAATTAAAGAGGAATCTCAGATATGACCGGAGTTTGGCGATCTTGTCGGAATTTTTATAAATCTGGAAGCTAGAAATCGAAGGGAAAAGGTAAATCACTGAGGTAAAATTGCTTTTAATCTTCTTGTTATAAATTCATTTTGATGATTTTGTTGACATGCTTTGTGCGTGATTAAAGCTTTGATTTTGGTTTCAAATCGATGTGGAATTTATAGATCTGAAATTCTTCTTTTGGTCCTTGCTTTATTCCTATTTTGATCCAATGGTTTCTTTTTCAATTAATCGATTTCTTCATTTTTTTTGGCATCTGGAGGTTAATAGAAATCTGCGTTTGGTTATGTTGATATAAATGTTGTGCGGACATAAAACTGTTGCAAGTTCATTCCATTTTGCCTTCTATATCTAAATCTAGTGGCAGAATTTTCAAGATGTTTAGATCACTTTTGTAGCTAAAGAGCTTGAATGTTATATTGCTCATTCCTTTTATTATTGTTCCCTTGGTCTTAATTGCTCGTTAATCGATTATTGAGATGCTATCCATAATCCCCATGCGAGTTGTGATCATATGCATCTATACTTAATCTCAAATGTTATGATAATAAGATGTGATTTCTTGTTCGAATTGCTTTGCTGGGTTAAACTCCTTTTATCTTGGATTTTGGTGCTGTAATGTTTTCAAGAAAAAATAGAGCAGGTCAAGGTGAATCTACTATATAAGGATATGGTTTCTTTGTTATATGAGTAGGTCATCATCATAGTTTAAATTTTTTTATGAACGAGTATGATAGTATTAGTTTTCTGCATGAGTTCAATTTGCAATTTCTGTTTTATAGGCAGTTACAAAAATTTCTTGTGTTAACTTTGCAAAGGTATTTCAGTCGCAAGTAAATGGTATGACCTTATTCGAGGCGATCTCAGATTTAATGACCATGTTTGCAAGTCATTAAGATAGGGGTGTTTTGTCTTTTAGGGCGATGAAGGCGATAGCCCAAGCCCATCTTTAGGGGACTCGCTCAATCCAAGTAGCACTCCCCTCTTTTGTTTAGTAGGCCTACTCAACCTTTTGGATTTCTTTTAACCATTTTTTTATTTTTTTTAAAAGAACCCTTCTCTGGGCAATGATGGCGATAGTCGGAGCCTCCCCTTTAGAGAGACAATTTAGGTCTCTATAGAGCTAACCCAGCTTCTTAGGACTTGCTTAGTCCAAGTAGTGTTCCCCTTTCTATTTAGTAGACTTTCCGAGTCTTTTGGATACCTTTAGATAGATCTTTTCCTTCATTTAGAAGACCATTGTGGTCTCATTAGTGAGGTCCTTCACTTAAGGGCAATGATAAGGTTACTTGGAGCCCGTCTTTGTGTTTTGTGACTCACCGTTTTTTGCACTTGAATCCGCACAAATTGATGCCCCCTGTTATGCACCAAAATTTATAAAAATCAGAAATATCATTGCATGCATTTATATAATTTGTTGAAAATTTAAGATTCTTCTTTTATGTTAAGTTTTGAGTTAGGTTCTGAAGATGAATGGACTGTTTAGGTAAGACTATCTTCAAAGCTTATTATACTCATTTTTTTTATTTAAATAAATTGTTTAATAGGAAGAAGGAGATCAGATGACTACTCTATTCGATATTATCGACATGAGTACTGTCTGATTTCAAGGCGGGATATAGAAATATTATCATGTGTATATGATATCAGATGATTACTTTAGCATCATCTGATTTCATCCCCATATTGGGGTGGTGTTTGTGGTTGGGCATAGAAGTGTTTGATATTGTTTTCTTTTACTTTATTAGGCTATCCAGCGGCTGGTCTGGACTAATTAATGTTGTTTATCATTTTATGATTGCTATAGATTGTGTATTTTTTTATTGAAAATTCTTCTTTGCTTAGCACTTGATTTATTTAGAGAGCCTTTGAATCATTCGTTTGTGCGGTGATGTTATCGAGGGAGTCTTTGACTCATTTGATCTTTATTGATGTTATTAAGGAGTCATCTGTCTTGGCTTTGTAAGTAATTAGCCTTTAGAAGGCTTGCTTGGCCTCATTTGTAGAATCCTCTCTGAGGTTGCACCTCAATTTGTTCCTCTGTTAATTAGAGACCAATTTGGTCAATTAAGTGTCTTAGCCTTGCTTCCCCCTTGCAAGGGCAATGATAAGGTTACTTGGAGCCCATCTTTGTGTGTGTTTGGGAGACCCGCCCGGTCTCATTCTCTCGCTAGTTCTCCTCTTTGTGCGTCGTTTGGTTTTGGGAGAACACCCTACTCGGCTCGGCAGCATACCCCTACCCTTATGGGTATTGGGTTGCACATTTGTTGCACCCTAGGGCTAGGCAGCTGTCCGGCCCGGCTGGGTGTTTTACCTTTGCCAAATATGCACAGGGTCTCTTATTCCTTTTTACGTCATTTGTGTTTCGGAGACAAGCCTTGTCTCATGTAGAGAGTTTCCCCTTTAGGAGGCTTACCTAGCCTCATGATTAGAGTGGCCTCCTCTTTTAGAGTGAGTCTTTGACTCGGTAGTGTTATTAGAGAGTCTCTGACTCATTTGTTCCCCCCTTTAGTGTTGTTAGTTCGGAGTTTCTCCTTTAGAGTTGTTGATTACTTCGCTTTGATTAGAGGCTAACTTAGTCTTATTAGAGCTTTGCTTGCTTGGGATCTTGGATCGTTTTCTCTCTTCTTGGGACGCTATCTTTCTTGTTGTGGTTCGTCTCTTTGAGGCGTTAGTTGCTTGTTCGGGGTTTCCCCTTTTGGATTTAGGGCTTTGCCCTAGTTTGTGGTTGTTCTTGCGTGTTCCCTTTAAGATTGAAAACATTTAAAGGTTTAGAGCATTGGAAAAGCTTTAAAATCCAAAAAAATCAGAAATTCGAAACTAAAAAAACATTTGAAAACTTTAAAAACATAAAAAAAAAAATACTTGAAAAACCTTAAAGAAGTCTAAAGTGTTGAGTGTTTTAGAATTAGCAATTAGGAGAGTTCGTTTCGAACTACGTTGGCTTGATCCTCTCTCACGAGGTACGTAGTGCAGCTTGGGATCTTTATCCCAAGTCCAGCCAAACTTTTGTAAATAAACTTTGAAAATCTTTCAAAAACCTTTGAAAACCTTGTTTTCCAAAGATCTTCCTCTAGAGTTAGGAGTTTGTCCTAGATAGAGAGTTTTAGAGTTAGGAGTTTGTCTCTTGTTGTGTGCTTGTTGTGCGTTTGTGTTAGAGTTAGGAGTTTGTCCTAGCTAGGAGCGCCTCCGTCCGGTCAGTTGGCGATTCACATCGCCGACTGATGACTAGGTCTTGGATACGTTAGCAATCCTATTGTTTTTCTTAGGACGCACAGCCTAGTTACACATAGGTTGTAGGAACCACCTGCATTAGCTTAGGGCTAACTTGCATTTAGTTAGGGCATATAGGGTGTCCTAAAATCTACAATTCACTGGAATTTAAATAATTGTTCAAGAAGCTTTAATAATTAGTCCGGTCTTTTAGATCGAGTCTAAGATAGATGTCTAGGTGTCTTAGGCATCCTAGTTTAGAATAGGCGCGAAGAACTACGTTGCCTTGATTCTCGTGGAGGCGGGGATACGTAGGCTTCTTTGGATGAATACCAGACCATCCGAGGACTCGGGCTAATCATTTAGAGTCTTAGGATTTGTTGTGTAGTCATCGTATATTTTGATGTGTTTTCTTACTTTCTTGTACTGATCCTATACCTTTAGCTATAGCTTGCATGTGTTTGCACATCAGAATTTAGACACCCATTAGGCATGTCACTCATAACCTAGCTATGCTTAGGTGACACATCTTTCATTTTATTTTATGTGTGCTTATTATTTTATCCTCAGGAAATGCATGCTTAGGTAGACGACTCCTGAGGATTGTTCCCATTTCACATGATTTTTACCCAAACTTCTTTGGAGTTAATAATAAATGGCATAAGAGACCAAGTGCTTGCACTCGGACGAATTGGGGGTGCTCTCAGACCTTCCCCATTCGTAATCAGGCACGAACCCATATATATTTCTGGTTATTCATTGCACAGAGGATTTGATTTTAGGGTTCCATGGCATATCCATGGATGGCGACTCTGAGTTTATTTTAGGTATGTCTCGGTTTCGAACCTTGGTTCCGGATCAGGACATATCCCTTTCTTTTTATATCGCCACTCGTGCTATGCTATGAGGGTGGCATCCGTTTCGAGAGTTCCTTGGCAGAGCTCTCATTCACGTGGATGATCCAGAAGAGGGTGTTGGGGGACCTGTTCCCTCGCCTCTACCTCGGATCGGGGTCCACAGGCTGGCGACTATGCTGGGGAACTCTATATTATGACTGGACCCCATTTTGACCAGACCCAATTTCGTAGCGTTGGTGTGAAACCTTGTCAAATCAGTGAGCTGAGGTCCCAAATTGAACCCTAGGGTAGCTTAAGGTCTCCCATAGGTCCCCATAAAATTTCGTTGGAATCCGAGCTCGTTTGATCAGCGAACGAGATGAATCAGTGTCGTAGTGTAAATCTGTAAGGGGGGTGGATTAGCCAAAGAGGGGGTGCACCTTTGAAATGTGAAATTCCGATTTTGTCTTTCGCTAATAGGACAAAGCGGCGGAGGTGCGCTTATAAATTCGCGCGCTTTATCCATTTGGAGTGCCAATATCAACATGAATTTTTTTTTATAAATATGAAAAATTGAGATCACTGTTGAGGCACGAAAATTCGCAGAGAGAGAAAGAGAGAAAGATTAGGGTTTTCTTCCTCCGGCGATCTCTCCGATTCTTCTCCGGCAAAGATCCTTCTCCGGCAATCTCTCCGATCATCGATCCACCTTCTTTGATCCTTTTACGGCTGTGGACCCGCGATCCGAGACGGGGCGGGGGGGACGTGCCCCCACGCGCGTCTCAGGATCATCCACGTGAAGGAGAGCTCCGCCAAGGAACTCTCGAAAGAGTGCCCCTCACAGCATGAGCGGCGATGTGAAGTGAGATACCTCTCGATTCGGGGACCAGCCCGGATTCGAGACGCACCTCGAACGAAGAAAAGAGTCGCCATCCAAGGAAGTGGGCCCTGGATCCCATGCTGTGCTCTGTCGCAACAGATAACCAGAGATATAAAAGGTCCGTGCCTGATGACGAATGGGGAAGGGGTTAGGCGCCCCCAATTCGCCCAAGTACGAGCACCTGGTCTCTTATGCCATTTATTATTAACTTTGAAGAATTTTGGGCAAAAATCATGTGAAATGAGAACAATCATCCCCGAGATAACGTCTATCTAAGCATGCATGACCCGGGGATGGGCAAAGAAAATGAACATCCAAATCCTAACTCATCGCATCTAATCCTAACTCATCACATCTAAGAAAGCAATAAACAATCGCACGCATAGCTACAGCTAAGCAGATAATGACAGATATAATGAGATAAGGAAAGCAAATCTAAGTTTAGACAGATAATCAAACTAAGACGAATTGATAAACGCTATAGCTAAGCGATCAAAGCAGTAGGGTAAACACACTAGCATGCGAGCCTATGCAAGAGATAAGACTAAGAAAATGGCAATCGATCGCACGCTAGAAGAATAAACAAACTAGAATGCATAAGAAATCTAAGATAAGCACACAACAAGCTAAAATGTGTAAGAAAAGAAAAGAAATCAGAAAATCAACGACACGTGAGAACCAAAAATGCCAGGGGAAAGAAGATGGAACACACGATAGGCTCAGAGGGCGATTCAAAGGAATCAAGCCCAGCGATCCTAATCTGCTGAAGATCGGATAAGTCTCGCGATCGTCATGACCTATCATTGGGCTCAGCGAGGACAATCCCTGTAAAGGGGCCACGCTACGTCATCGCCCGTCCCAAAATCCGATAAAACGTCAGAAAACCGATGGAAACCAGAAAATGGAATGAAAAGAGGGCTCCGAGTGACCTGGCAATCACCATCCTTGCCCATTTTTGCTTTTGTTTTGAAATGGTGTAAAAAAGAAATGGTGACTGAACTCAGGATGCCAGCAGCACGCCTGAGCTGCCTACGTACCCCTCAGCTAGGGATCAAGCCATCCGTAGTTCGGACGGAAGTTTTTGAAATTTGTGAAAGTTGTGAAGTGACGGAAATTGTGACTGAACTCAGGATGCCAGCTGCACGCCTGAGCTGCTTACGTACCCCTCAGCTAGGGATCAAGCCATCCGTAGTTCGGACGGAAAGGTGAGAAATATTTACAAAAATGATGACTGGGCTCAGGATGCCAGCAGCACGCCTGAGCTGCCTACGTACCCCTCAGCTAGGGATCAAGCCATCCGTAGTTCGGACGGAAAGGTGAGAAATATTTACAAAAATGGTGACTGCACTCAGGATGCCAGCAGCACGCCTGAGCTGCCTACGTACCCCTCAGCTAGGGATCAAGCCATCCGTAGTTCGGACGGAAAGGTGAGAAATATAAAAAATGATGACTGCACTCAGGATGCTAGCAGCACGCCTGAGCTGCCTACGTACCCCTCAGCTAGGGATCAAGTCATCCGTAGTTCGGAACTGGATTTCCTAACTACTCCTAATGACTCGAGTTTTTGGGATTTTTGATTTTTCAGATGTTTTTGATTTTTTTCGACACAAGAGGACAAAATCCTATCATCACAAGGGGAGGACAGACTCCTGATATCCCGCAAAGGTTGGACAGCATCCTATGCTTTGCGGGGGGGGAATGAACAGAATAACAACTCTGCAAGGGTTGGACAGCATCCTATACCTTGCAGGAGTGGATAGAAAAAAATGCGGAATGAACAGAATAACAACTCTGCAAGGGTTGGACAGCATCCTATACCTTGCAGGAGTGGATAGAAAAAACGCACGACTTGATGAGAGGGTGGACAGAATCCTAACCCCTATGATGATAGGACAGACCCCTGAAAGACTGAAGGGCTGACTCCTATGCTGAAGACTGACTCTGAAAGATTGAAGGACGGAATCCTAAATTTTATGAAGGGATAGGACAGAATCCTAAACTCTACAGGGGTAGGACAGACACCTAAACCCTAGGATGGTAAGACTGACTCCTAAACTCTCTAGGACTGACTCTAAAGAGGAAGAAATCCCTTAACCTGCGAAGACTCTAAGGCAGGAAGGGAAGGGGTTGGCTCAAGAAGCATTCCGTCATAGCCTACATCCAACGGAGCATTTCGAAATCAAAGGAATCCTTAGACTCGAGGAGAGTCTTGAAACGCATTAGAGACAATCTCGGAAATAGAAATAAATCTTGAAAGACACAGAATCCTGAAAATTCCTAGAAGAATCGCGAACACATGAGGGTCATAGAAACCCTACAGAGATCCTGAGCACACAGGGATCCCGAGCACTGCAGAAACATGCGAAGAAGAGACGAAGAGTTGTTACACCTTCCAAAATGGGTTTAATGGCATCTGAAGAGATAAGCTAAGTGAATACAATAGCAAACATGGTGGTGCATTTATTCATTAAAATATGATCATACCGATAGTAGGCCTGAAGAAAACATTAGAAATGAGGGTTGCTAGCAGGGATCATCACTAAAAATTAAGGGCAAAGATCAAGAGTAAGATCTGTCCTTATCGATTTTGTAATCAGACAGCTAGTGATCCAATAAAACACAATTAACATGGCAGCAAGCATTGGCAAGAGAGGGAAACCATCAAATTATTAGACACAGGGATTAAGATCAAAGGATAGCAATTACCTGAGTTGATATCCAAAGGCCAAGATGAGACAGACCCAGCAATTAAAGATCAAGGGATAGCGATCGCCGGATTTTGTGTCGGAGACAAGGGCGGCAATGGTGACGGACGGGCTGCTGATGGTGGAACCCTTAGAAATAAAAGACCAAAACCCTCTTCTAATTCTAACTTTCTCTACACACCCCCCTTTGATGGAAAAGGGCTGATGAAAGGAGGTGGAGATGATGGAGGTATGGGGGGGTTGTGGAAATGGAGGTGTTGGATTTGGGGGTGTGTAGACACCCCATTTTGTTTTGGTTTTAATCAACAAATAAATTAGTGTGTTAAATCCATGTGAGAACCCCCTCTATCATTGATTTATATGTTTTAGGTCATTAATATCTTGATCTGACTTTACGGATCATCAATCGGGACAAAATAAGCTAGGGTCACTTCATAGCCCGGACCCTGATTCCATTCCGAGACCCGATTTCCGTAAATCGTTAGATCAATGGCAGATCTTGACCTGGGTCTAACCATCCAAAACCACCTAACCTCTCCTCTCATCCTAACCATCCAAACCTCACCTAACCTCACCTAACCTCTCCTCTCATCCTAACCATCCAAACCTCAAACCTCACCTAACCTCACCTAACCTCACCTAACCTTACCTAACCCCACCTAACCTTACCTAACCTCATCCTCTCATCCTAACCATCCAAAACCACCTAACCTCACCTAACCTCCTATCCCATTCTCCTATAAATACCCTCTCATCCCACCATCCAAGGGAGAAGAAAAAAGAACCCCTCTCTTAGAAAATTCATCCCTCTCCCTCATCTCTTCAAGGGTTCGGCCATCCTTGCCGGATCGGGTGATTTTATACGTTGGGTGATATATATCAAAAGCAGTCATTATCAAGCAAGGAATCATCTTCAAGGAATTAACATCAAAGAAAAAATCAAACACAAAGTGGGTTTCCAAAGAGGTAGGCATTTATTTCAATTCTATGTAGGGTCTGTTTTCATGCATATCTTTTACTTTAAAAGAAAAACCATGTTAGGAAGCATGTAGGGTCCGTTTTCCCCCTGGTTAGCCTCTGGTTAGACCCTGGTTGCACCCTGGTTCCCTACTGGTTCGCACCCTGGTTCGATATTGGTTCGCACCCTGGTTCCCTGCTGGTTCGCACTTTGGTTAGACCCTGGTTGCACCCAGGTTCGCTGCTGGTTGCACCCAGGTTCCCTCCTGGTTGCACCCTGGTTCCCCTGCTGGTTCGCACCCTGGTTCCCTGCTGGTTCGCACCCAGGTTCGCTGCTGGTTGCACCCAGGTTCCCTGCTGGTTGCACCCTGGTTCCCCTGCTGGTTCGCACCCTGGTTCCCTGCTGGTTCGCACCCTGGTGCACCCTGGTCCGCACCCTGGTTTGTACCCTGCTTCCTCCTAGTTAGACCATGGCTAGTCTCGGGTTTGCTCCTAACTTAGACCCGACTCACTTGACCCTAACCATTAACCCAATCCAACCAAGTAATATCCCAACACAATCCGAGTCGCATGTCTGAATCCATTTGGCCGAATCTCATAAGCCCGCCCACTTTGAATTCCGAAAATTCAAACCCTTGATGATTCCTATATGCTCAATTCTTTGATGCAAATTCCCAATTCCAAAATCCCATTGCTAGATCAATGTTTCTGAATCTCAAGTCCAATGCTCAAATGCAAACCCGATTCCAGATACAAATACCAATTCTGTCTTCCAAAATCCAAGCAACCTCGCCAGTGGAACTACGTGTGGCTTGATCCCCATCACGGGATACGTAGGCAATTTGGCACTCCCAAGTTCAGTCGCTCCTTTCTCTATCTTTCCCATTCCCTCACACTATTCATCATCTCGATTCATCTCGTGTCTCTCGGAACCATTGGATTATGGTTTCCGTCGTAAGAACCCTTAGAGCCCAATTTAGGAACAATGGTGTCGTGTCGTGTTGTGTCCTAAGTTTTAGGGAGTCCTAGAGTTAGGAGTCCAGCCTCATCACGGACGTTTGCTATGTATAGCAACCGTGCCATAGGTCTAGTTACACTAGTCACCCAATCTTTCCCTAGGACAAGCCTAGTAAACTAGGATGTAGGCAAACCTGCATTAGTCTAAGGGACCATTTGCATTTAGATGAGAATCATATAGCATCTTAGATGAAATCCTAAGATAATAAAATCCTCAACTTGAATTAAATAACTTCTCCTAAAACTGTTGAAACAGTCAATCCCGTCTAGGTCGGTGTCCTAGTTGAGTTAGGCATAAGTAGCTTAGCTTAGGTGCACCGAACTACGTCGACTCTGATCCCAATGAGGCTTGGGTACGTAGGCAGCTTGGATGTCTGATGGCATACCACCCGCGAGTCGGCACCACAAACAAATTGTGGTGTTTTGTATATTAATTTTCTTGTAAATGCTTAATCAAATCACTTAGGACTTTCCATGAAATTAGAATTTTAGGAGAACTTTCACATAGATTGAATCCAGACAAATTAATAAATCAAGATACACATTTAGGATTCACATTGAAATTAGATCATAGGATGCATGTCACTTAGTTCGCACATTAACATAGAGTTGAATGAGCCATTTAAAATAAATTTAAAAGAGTTAGCTTTTGGAATCGAAGACCGATTATCGGGCAAGAATGGTGCATGTGGTGGATAACTCCCCATACCTTCCATTCTCGTAACCAGGTAGCGAGTCTAGATTTCTGGTTAATTACGGGTCCTAGATCCCACATCTAGGTGGCGACTCTGTCAGTCTCTTTCGTGTGGAATTCGGATTGCCTTAGTGATCCCAAGTTCACAGGAAAGATTAATTCAAATCAATAATAAAATGCACACGCCAATCGCGTGGATACGAGAGACCAAGAGAGAGAGAGCGCGCGGCGGCTCGCGCCCCACGCCCCTCTCGCGGGATCAGGGTACCACAGTGTGGCGACTCTGCTGGGGACCACCTAACTTCATTAAAATTTCAAAAGATAATTCATTTGAATTTAATTTAACTGGCTCATAAAAACTCTATACTTGTTAGATTAGTTTGTCTCGTTTTATTTTCTCATCACATTTTACTCGAACTTAATTTAACAAAACCTGAAGGCATCATAGATTGCGCGAACTTATTGCACACACTTACATCACTTGCATCTAAACCCTTGCATTTCACATGCACACACGTCCTATTTTAGGAACCCGGAGTGTTATCTAGCATGGTTGACTGGGATTTCATCACCTGGTGCCTCTGTGCTAGAGAAGCATTCCACCCTTAGCCTGGTACCTTTATGGTACGTAAACGGATCTCTTGTTCACGTACTGATACGCCGGACACTGGTACAGTATATCGAGCAGGGATTCGCGCTAAGGGAACTCTTGGCCTTACCCCTAGATTAACCCACACATGCATGTAGTATACGAGCACATGTGCATCACGTGTGTGAGCCTAGTTTAGGATATCCTACCCATTGGTGTCTAGATTAGGCCGTGGTCCATCTTCCAATGGTCACGATCGGTCCTTATATACACGAACAAAGTCATGAGTCGAGATTCTCTCTCCACTCCGATAGATTAGGATTAAGGTTGATGCCTTCAGGTAACACTGATAAAATGTGAAAAAAAAAATTCCCTTTGAGTTAGGATATAAATCCCATCATTTCCAAAGATCTCATAGGATTAGTCATTCATGATCTATCCGTTGAAAGCAATCTTATGCTATCTCATCTAATCTTTTGATCGTGCGTCTTTCGTTCTTCTGTCATACGATTCGATCGTATCTTCATGTCATCCCCTAACTGGCAGATGCAGAATCTCACAATCTTTCGATTATGCGTTCTCATGATCTGATCATGCCTGGTCCAGATAATCCAATCTTGCTTGTACCCCTGGTCTGTTCCTCCTCTAGGAGCTACCTTTTTCAAGATTATTTTGCTAAGTCCTTCAGAGTTCACTCTCAGAATCCTTGAGCTAGGGGCATTTCCCTATGCGAATCAGTCATCATTGTCCAAAATTGAAAGTATCAGCCATGATGATGTTCAGAACGAACCAGCCTTCGCCGAGCCTTCAACGCCAAACAGTTGCAGCAGTTAAAGTTTTAGTCACTTACTATTTTATGTTGAGTCAGTCATCATGGTCAGTATAATTGTTGAGTCCGGTCTTACAGTTCTAGGTTAATGCCTAGTCTAGGCAAGTTATCTTTTGTTTTTCTTTTAGAGTTGTGAATCCTGAACATGTTCAGGATAGGTTGTCAGATGTAGTATCTTTTTCTTTAAATAAAGTTTCAGTTCCAATAGTTCACTTGTGTCTATTTCTTAAGTGTGCTTCTGATCTTAAAATAAGACTCCCTCCTCAAATGAGAACAAAATTGACGAAACTCCACTTGAGTCACAACGATTACTTGAACAAGAGGAGGAGCGCCAATCCCAACCTTTCAAAGATGAAATTGAAATGATAAACACTGGCACTGAAACTTTGATTCAGTGAATGCCGATTGAAAATACATTACCCTCTAAAGAGTGTGAAGAATTGATAAAATTATTTCAAGAATAAGAAGATTGTCTAGAAAAGCTACAACCGATACCAGGGGCAAGACATAGATGGAAAGCTCAAAGAAAATGAATGAAGTGAATATCATATGCTATGCAAGGGGCATGGAGTAGAAACAACTTTCATATTTCCAATCGATGACCTTGGTTCTCAAATTCATAACATGAAGCCATCAAATTCGAGATAAGAAGTTCAAGAGCAAGCATTGAAAAGTGATCATCAGATATCAAGAGTTACAAATCCATAGATGGAGGATGTCGAAGAACAAGTTTCGCTCTATGAAAGCCGAAAGCACGCATTAGAATCTTGAAAGAAGAAAATCCATTATCTTACCTGGAAATGCCGTCAAACTCCGTGAAAAAATAAAAAAAAGAGAAAAAAAAGAAATAAATAATCAGTACCAGACAGACTCTAGTAACCTAGATCGATTCCCAATCTGAACATCGAAAGGCCTCCTTTGGCCGATTAAATCCCAAAATCAAAACCCAATGTCAAAAGAATACCGATTTGCAAACCCTTCGAGCCTAAATCAAATTTTCTTGAAAACCCATCAAACTTGGGGCATTCCCCCGAACTACGCGAGACCTGATCCCTATACTGGGGTACGTAGGCAACTCGGTTGAACCGAGTTCGGTCGATTCAAAAAGGAAAAGAAATTCAATCCTTTCAAAAAAAAAAGAGAGGGACAAGTTCCAAAAGAAGAGAAGTTAATTGTTCCAGAAAGAAAAGAAAAAAGGAAAAAAAAATCAAACAATTTATCTTCAAACTAGGGGCATTCGCCCTGAACTACACACGACCTGATTCCTACCTTGGGATATGTAGGCGACCTGTTCACAGGTTCGGTCGAAATCTTTGTTGAGCCTTAAGCCATTCTTTGAAAAGCCCTATCCTACCTATAAAAGTCCTTCTGGTGTTCAGAACTAATGAGCTAGGTCCTGAGATACAATAAAAAAATGAAATGATGATGAATAAGAAAAATAACGGAGTTTGAAGATCTGCTAGACTGAAAACCTGAAAGGGCGGTCTAGGCAAAATTTAAGATCATTCCCCTGCTAAGTTGAAAACCCGAAAGGGCGGCTTAGGCAAAAGCTAAGGGGATAGCCTGCTGGATCGAAAACCTAGAAAGGTGGTTCAGGCAAAAGTTAAGGCTAGCGCGGTCCGCCAAGTTAAAAACCCTGAAGAGGTGACTTGGTCACGGTAAGAGAATCAGTATAAGAAGGCAACAGCCGGTATCAAGACTGAAGATCAACTGAAGTTCAAGCAAATTCAAGTGATATCCTCAAAACTGGGGGCATTGAAGCTAAGCAATCTTAGGGGTCGTAATTAAATTCTTGAGGCATTACTGTTTCGAGGAAGAAGTCCGGTGTTTACCAATTGAAAAACTATTCCTTGAAAGGATAGACTTACCAAACAAAACATTAACTAAGTCAGAAGCATCACTATGTTTGTCAGTATAGTCAGTCAATCTTTATTATTCTAAGTTCACTCCTTCAGGGCTGCTCAATCCTTTGAGTAGTGCCTTTCATCTAAGTTTTCTCTTTAGAAAGAGTCAATTGTCGTTCCTATGTCCAAATGATGTAACTGTCTTGGTGAAGGAGGCCAGGCCTAGGCAGCTCCCTGCAATTATACCTGAAAGAGCTCGAGAATTTAGTCAAACAACTTCATTTCAAAGAAGATCAGCTCAGAAAAATTCAGAAGTAGAAACATCAGAAAGCCCAGCTTCCGTAAAAAGATCATACCCCAGGAAGGCACCTTAAGCTTGGAAGAACCTCAGATGCAATGGTGGTTGAGCCAATTTCTCAGAAAGATGAACCATTCAAATTCATAATTCCCTTCCGGTTAGTTATCCTGGTCAAGAAATGTTTATCTAAACACCTGTCAAGAAGCAGATCCCGCTTTTCCATGTTAATATCCAAGAGAGTCGTTGTTCTAAATTACCAATCTCAAATGTCTTGTTCAAGGTTTCAGTTATCAAAATCCCCAGAAGACAAGACCAGCAGTCTCTTTGAGAAAAATCTTGTTGAAGTTTCATAAAAATGTTCCTAATCCATTCTTGCTAGTAATGGTTCTTCGTTCCAAAGGTTTGCCGTTTCATCATTCGTCAAAGTCCTAGTTTCCAACATCTTTGTCGGGCACGATCCATAATATCCCCGATTTCATTGAGTTCAAAAAAATAAAAAATTCATCAAATCCAATCTTACGTCAAATTCAAGTTCATGGAAAATCCCTAACGGTGCCTCATCTCTCGAGTCCATTTGTGAATGGTTTCGTCTTCTCCTTGAGCCCATTTGTGAACGGTGCCTCATTTTCTGAGTTCATTTATGAATGGTCTCATGTCCTCCTTGAGCCCGTTTGTGGACGGTGCCTCATTTCTCAAAAAATCAAAAATTCATCAAATCCAATCCCCAATTCAAAAAATCCAATCCTACGTCAAATTCAAATTCATAAAAATCTCTAAATTTTTCATTGTTGAATTCATCAATCAAAGCTATCTTGTGTCGTCAAGTCCGTTTGTGAACGGTGCCTCATTTCTCGAGCCCATTTGTGAATGGTCTCGTCTTCTCCTTGAGCCCGTTTGCGGACGGTACCTCATTTCCCAAAAATAAAAATTCATCAAATCCAATCCCCGATTCAAACAAATCCAATCTTACGTCAAATTCAAGTTCATGAAAAATCTCATGTCCTCTTTGAGCCCTTCTGTGAAAGGTGCCTCATTTCTCGAGGCCGTTTGTGAATGGTCTCGTCTTCTCCTTGAGCCCGTTTGCGGACGGTACCTCATTTCCCAAAAATAAAAAATTCATCAAAACCAATCCCCGATTCAAACAAACCCAATCTTACGTCAAATTCAAGTTCATGAAAAATCTCATGCCCTCTTTGAGCCCGTTTGTGAACGGTGCCTCTTTTCTCGAGGCCATTTGGGGATGGTCTCGTCTTCTCCTTGAACCCGTTTGTGAACATGTTTCTCATTCTCTGAGTCCATTTGTGAATGGTCTCGTGTCCTCTTTGAGCCCGTTTGTGAACGGTGCCTCATTTCTCGAGTCCATTTGTGAATGGTCTTGTCTTCTCCTTGAGCCCGTTTGTGAACGGTGCCTCATTTCTCGAATCCATTTGTGAATGGTCTTGTCTTCTCCTTGAGCCCGTTTGTGAACGGTGCCTCATTTCTCGAATCCATTTGTGAATGGTCTCGTCTTCTCCTTGAGCCCGTTTGTGAACGGTGCCTCATTTCTCGAGTCCATTTGTGAATGGTCTCGTCTTCTCCTTGAGCCTGTTTGTGAATGGTGCCTCATTTCTCGAGTCCATTTGTGAATGGTCTTGTCTTATCCTTGAGCCCGTTTGTGAATGGTGCCTCTTTTCTCGAATCCATTTGTGAATGGTATCGTCCTCCTTGAGCCCGTTTGTGAACGGTGCCTCATTTCTCGAGTCCATTTGTGAATGGTCTTGTCTTCTCCTTGAGCCCGTTTGTGAACGGTGCCTCTTTTCTCGAATCCATTTGTGAATGGTATCGTCCTCCTTGAGCCCGTTTGTGAACGGTGCCTCATTTCTCGAGTCCATTTGTGAATGGTCTTGTCTTCTCCTTGAGCCCGTTTGTGAACGGTGCCTCTTTTCTCGAGTCCATTTGTGAATGATTTTCTATCCTCCTTGAGGCCGTTTGTGAACGGTGCCTCATTATCCAAGTCCATTTGGGAATGCTTCTTATCCTCGTTGAACCCGCTTGTGAGCGGCGTCTCATCTCCTTCTAAAAACTGTTTGAGAGCTGTAGACACCCCATTTTGATTCGTTTTAATCAACAAAGAAGTTAGTGTGATGTTGTCGAATTCTAGTGTTTTCCATTCCCGTGTTCGTCCCTTATGCTTTCTCAATCTTTCCGATCTATTCTGCAATGTTCCGCATTTTTCTTTTCGCTAGTGTTGAGGATGGTTATTCAGGAGAATCCAAGCTAGGGGAGAATTCAGACCCATTCGGTGGGCCCGCATTGGACATTTATTGGAGCTTGGACCGTCGGTGGGCCCGTATCGGATATTTGTTTAAATTTGGATCAATCAAGGGGCCCGCATATTGTTTCAATGAAAATAAGTGTTAAACCTTCTTCGATCCAACACCTAAAGATGATCATCAAGAGAACGGTCAAGATCTCAGAGAAGTCGTTTTAACAACCAATTTTGAAATGATCATCAGGTTGAGTTACTCAGGTCAGCCCATTGAAATGATTTAGGAGGACACAACCTACTTAGGTAGGGGACCCATCAATTGGATGGTCTGGATCGTCATAGAGGAATGATTTGAGGGGGCACAACCAATTTACATTGCGACCCACCATTTGAACGGTCAAGATCATCAATTGTCGCCCATCAAATGGACGGTTCGGATCATCAAATGGGAGTGATTTAAAAATGGGGTAACATATTCACATTTTGATCTATTGGATGGTTTGGATCAGCCCATAGGATTGATTAGTGGAGCACAAATTAAATCACATCGCAGCCCACTATTTGAACGGTCAAGATCATCAATTGTCGCCCATCAAATGGACAGTTCGGATCATCAAATGGGAGTGATTTAAAAATGGGGTAACATATTCACATTTTGATCTATTGGATGGCTTGGATCAGCCCATAGGATTGATTAGCGGAGCACAAATTAAATCACGTTGTCGCCCATCAAATGAACGGTTCAAATCATACTTTGGAGTGGGGCATATGATTTTATGCACAATTGGGAATTTGGTCACATATGGGACCCACTTGGGTTATCTTTTACCTACTCAAAAGGACTTTAAAAAACATGCATGGGGCCACACACATGTCAAAATTCAATGTCCACAATGGTGGCCACCTACCATGGAATATGTCCACAATGGTGGCCACCTACCATGGAATAAGTCCACAATGGTGGCCACCACCCTCCCATTCCTTTGCTATAAATAGTTCAATGAGGGAGAGTAAAAGGGACAACTCATTTCTCTTCTATGATGTGTTCTAACAAAGTTGCTATACCCCTCTCTTAAAAACAAAAACCCTTTCTCTCTCTCTCTCTCCCCATTCAAAGTGAGGAGAACAAAGAAGAAAAAAAAAAAAGATCAAGAGGAAGAAGAGCGGAAGCGATCGCACATAGGCGGGATTCTCGTGTTTTTTTCGGCTTTTGGATTCGGCAAGGAACTCATCACAGGTAGGTACACTGTTCTCGGAATTTTTCAGAATTATTTGGTATACATGATTTTTAACGAAGAAAACTAAAAGATATACTAAACAGATTCCAAAAATACTGAAATTTCGTGGGAAAATAATATGTTACTGATTCATTTTACCATGAATTTGTAAAGATTTTTGGAGTTTATTTGGTATATTATTTAATGTTTTCTTTGAAAACTATCAGATTTTAGGATAATTTGTACTAACATCAGATCATCATTAAAATTCATAAACTTTTTACAGAAGTCTTATATTTCACATTTCTTTCTGCTGTAAAAGTTTCAAGTGATTTGGATCTGGTTTCATGTGTGGTGTAGTGTTAATTCATAATCTGGGCTGAAAATTGAAAAATCCGAAGTCAGTAGTAAATAATTTCTAAAATTCATGAAAATCTCACTGCATGCTATTTATATTCATATCTTATTTCTGTAGAAATTTCATAGAATTTAGATTTATATTTCTACTAGTTTCTGTGTTAATTGTGCAATCTGGTCATTTAATTGTTTAATCAAGATTAAATGTGAAATTAATGTAAAAATCTGCAAAACTCATACAGTAAGCTACATACATTCCCATCTTGCTGCTGTAAAAAGTTCAACTTATTTCGAATTTGTTTGCAATAATTTCACTTGTAAAATCACTCATATGCTTAAAATTGATAAAATCCATTGAAAATTCGAAATTAATTAAAAATCATTGTGAAAATTTCCAAAGAACTTTAAAATTCTGTCACATGTTCACTCCTTAATCCATTGAAACAGAAATTTTAGGATCTTTAGATTTCCCTGGAAAAATGGCCAGTGTATCCATAATCGTATCCCAATTGCAATCAATCTTTGACAATTTGAATATTTAAGCTATAACATGCTATTGGCTCCGAGGTTACTGTCCACGGAAATCCTGAGATTTGCCAGGCAATAAGATGCTATAACCTAAGTACTAAATTGCACAAGGAAAGAGCGCACGATTCCCTCCTTTGGATGCCATTCTGGGCCGAAATTGGTGAACCCTAGAACCATTGATATTCCTTAAGTGTCCAAAAACTGAAAATCCTTAAAATCTGAAATTCGTTAACCTCAAGAACTCAAATCGATTTATCTTGTGTCTTTCGGAACCATTGGATCATGGTTTCCGATCTAAGAACCATTAGAGCCCAATTTAGGAACCCTGGTGTCAGGTCGTGTCCTAGGTTTTAGGGAGTCCTAGAGTTAGGAGTCCAGCCTCATCACGAACGTTTGTTATGTATAACAACCGTGCCATAGGTCTAGTCACACTAGTCACCCAATCTTTCCTTAAGACAAGCCTAGTAAACTAGGATGTAGGCAAACCTGCATTAGTCTAAGGAACAATTTGCATTTAGATAAGAATCATATAGCATCTCAGATGAAATCCTAAGATAATAAAATCCTCAACTTGAATTAAATAACTTCTCTCAAAACTGTTGAAACAGTCAATTCTGTCTAGGTCGGTGTCCTAGTTGAGTTAGGCATAAGTAGCTTAGCTTAGGTGCACCGAACTACGTCGACTCTGATCCCAGTAAGGCTTGGGTATGTAGGCAGCTTGGATGTCTGATGGCATACCACCCGCGAGTCGGCACCACAAACAAATTGTGGTGTTTTGTATATTAATTTTCTTGTAAATGCTTAATCAAATCACTTAGGATTTTCCATGAAATTAGAATTCTAGGAGAACTTTCACTTAGAATGAATCCAGACAAATTAATAAATCAAGATACACATCTAGGATTCACATTAAAATTAGATCATAGGATGCATGTCACTTAGTTCGCACATTAACATAGAGTTGAATGAGCCATTTAAAATAAATTTAAAAGAATTAGCTTTTGGAATCGAAGACCGATTATCGGGCAGGAATGGTGCATGTGGCGGATAACTCCCCATACCTTCCATTCTCGTAACCAGGTAGCGAGTCTAGATTTCTGGTTAATTACGGGTCCTAGATCCCACATCTAGGTGGCGACTCTGTCAGTCTCTTTCGTGTGGAATTCGGATTGCCTTAGTGATCCCAAGTTCACAGGAAAGATTAATTCAAATCAACATTAAAATGCACACGCCAATCGCGTGGGTACGAGAGACCAAGAGAGAGAGCGCGGCGGCTCGCGCCCCACCCCTCTCGCGGGATTCGGGTCCCACAGTTTGGCGACTCTGCTGGGGACCACCTAACTTCATTAAAATTTCAAAAGATAATTCATTTGAATTTAATTTAACTGGCTCATAAAAACTCTATATTTGTTAGATTAGTTTGTCTCGTTTTATTTTCTCATCACATTTTACTCGAACTTAATTTAACAAAACCTGAAGGCATCATAGATTGCGCGAACTTATTGCACACACTTACATCACTTGCATCTAAACCCTTGCATCTCACATGCACACACGTCCTATTTTAGGAACCCGGAGTGTTATCTAGCATGGTTGACTGGGATTTCATCACCTGGTGCCTCTGTGCTAGAGAAGCATTCCACCCTTAGCCTAGTACCTTTATGGTGCGTAAACGGATCTCTTGTTCACGTACTGATACGCCGGACACTGGTACAGTATATCGAACATGGATTCGCGCTAAGGGAACTCTTGGCCTTACCCCTAGATTAACCCACACATGCATGCAGTATACGAACACATGTTCACCACATGTGTGAGCCTAGTTCAGGATATCCTACCCATTTGTGTCTAGATTAGGCCGTAGTCCATCTTCCAATGGCTACGATCGGTCCTAGGTACACAAACAAAGTCATGAGTTGAGATCCTATCTCCACTCCGCTAGATTAGGATTAGGGTTGATGCCTTCAGGTAACACTGATAAAATGTGCGAAGATTAAAAAACTTTCCCTTTGGGGTTAGGATTTAAATCCCATTCATTTCCAAAGATCTCATAGGATTAGTCATTCATGATCCATCCGTTGAAAACAATCTTATGCTATCTCCTCTCATCTCGATCGTACGATTTTTAATCTTCTATTATCTGATTCGATCGTGTATCCATACTTCCTTTATACTGGCAGGAACTCATCCCAATCTCATGTTCATGTAATCCTGATTATTCCTGTATCCTTTCTCCTGGCTTACAGGCATCATGTCTACTCGTACAATTCTTGATTGGATCCGTGGTACATTAAGAGAATCCCATATCTATGCCATAAGGGAGCAAGAGAAAAATCTCTTCGGTTACGTGGCTACCATCAAGCTCGATTGGGGATTACTCTATGCTGCATCAGAGTGTTGGGATCCCGATCATCATGTCTTCCGTTTTGGCAACCAAGAAATGTGTCCCACCTTTGAAGAATGGTGTGCCTTATTGGAATATCCTGTAGATGGCCCTCTAGTGAAGCCATCTTGTGTGTCGGATTATCGTCCTTTGTTCCTTCGCTTGATGAATAATCCAGATGAATCCATGAACTCTTTCATCAAAGACCAGGAAGTGTCCATGCAACAACTGATTGATATTTACCCTCCTGTTGGGCATATTGGTGCTGTTGATATTCAAAAAGCCCGATGTCGTGCTCTGAGATTCTGCTCCTTTGCTAGGTTCCTCACTGTCCAGCCTTCTCGCTTTGCGTCAGCTGTTCTCTTGGACCTCGTTGATCAGATGGATCGTGGCGCCAATCCAATTCCTACTATGCTTGCAGAAACCTTTAATGGATTGGATGAGATGGCTCGTCTTCGTGCCAGCTCAGGTCCAGGCTCTTATGTTCGATCTTTTGTTGGGTCCTTCTCAGGATGTCCTGCATTACTTCACGTGTGGTTATGCCACAAGCTAAAAATTGCAGCTCCTGTGCATTTTGATCATACGTTATACACCTTCAGTGAATGGCGTCATGATGTTTCTTTCAATCATAAAGGCGATTGGGCTGAGTGGTTGAGTTCTCGCCATGAAGATCAGATTTATTGGCAAATCCCTGGAATCCAAGAAGCTGTCTTCAATACTGGAGAAGCTAACTACGTTCGCCTTCTTGGCCTCAAAAAGACTTCCTTTTATATTCCTGCCAGGATTCAGCGTCAGTATGGAAGAGAGCAATCCATTGTGCCTCCCCTTCGTCATTTCTATCCGCCTGAGGATTTCAAGCCCAAGATTGTCAAAGCCGTTTCATCTGCTTGGGATGTTCGAGTCATCAAATCTTTAAAGGAGTCAGTTGAGGAAGATAGTCGTCCAAAGAAGAAGTCTAGAAAGAGTGCTTAATGTCATGTTTTCTCTTATCATTCTATCTTTGAAAGATCGAACCATGTACTCAAGCTTTAATGATCTATCAATAAAAGTTCACCTTTTTCTTTCAGTATCTTCGTCTATGCATACATCAGTGTCTACTTCTTTCTGATTTTAAATATGTCTTTCAAATATTACAGGGCCGTAGACACCATAGCTAACCCTAATACTCCTTGGGTTCGGGTCTCTTCTCGGTTGCAGAGGAAATCTGTATCCCCGCCACCTTCTCTGAGAACCCCAGTATCTCCTTCTTTCCCGTCCTCATCCTCACCAATGGCAGAAAACCAGGACAGTCCTCCACTCGCTGCTATCACCGATACTCTTACCTTGATTCTCCGGCAGCTTCAAGAGCTCAAGGAAGAGAACCAAGTTATCAAGGCTCAGCTTTCTGAGAAGTTCGGACAATCGTTGTCCAAAGATAAAAGGCCCATGCACCATACAGCTACTTCAGTCGCACCTGCCCAGCCGGCGTTTATCCCCATTACTGATAAAATTGAAGAAGATCTGGAAAAAGAGCAGTACAGTCAGGACCACAGTAAGCCTTCTCAGTTCATGGTTGATAAGTCTGTTATGGAGAAATTAGAGACTCTTACCAAGAAAGTTCAAGACATTCAGTTTCAAGACCAGGGTGGTTTCAATCCCAGTGATCTTACTCTATTTCCCGAAATTCGCCTTCCTGCTAATTTTCAAATGCCAGATTTCGACAAATATGATGGTGTGGGTTGTCCAATCACACATTTGCAAATGTTCACCATCATGTGTCAGCCTCAAGGCTTATCTCCTGAGCAAATGGCTCAATTGTTCCCAGTTTCCCTAACCAAGGTTGCTAGAAGATGGTTCATGGTCTTGGACAAAACTCGTTACAGGACATGGAAGGATATCGGCGAGCAATTCATCAGGCAGTTCAAATATGATGATGGGACAGAAATCACCAGAAAGGATTTAGAGAGAACAAAGCAAGACTCGAGGGAATCCTTTCTGATTTTTGTGAAAAGATGGAGGAGATTAGCAGCTCAGATGATGGAGCGTCCGTCTGAGGAAGAGCAAGTCCAGATAATCATGAAAAATATTTCCCCCCAGCTCCAATATCACATGTCTTTGCAATACTATCCAGACTTCAAACACTTCATAGTGGCAGGTACCCAGATAGAAGAGGCTATGGCTCAAGGTGTATTCAACCGTAGCAACCCAAACCCCAGAGATTTCAAAAAGTCCCCTCCAGCCCAAGTCAATAGCATTTCCCGTTCCAGTGCTCAATCCTCTAGGTCCCAAGAACCTCTAGTAATGGACTATGCTCAAACCGCAACCGCACCTCGGCAACAAACCCGGGTAGAATTTACCCCTCTCCCCATTCCATCTTCAGAGGTGCTTAAGCAGTGTCTGGCTTCAGGTCGCATAACCCTACCTGCCATCCGGCCTCCACCCAATCCTCTACCTGCAAATTGGCGAGCTGACCTACACTGTGAGTACCACAGAGGTCCTGGTCATCTTACTGACAACTGCATTGCCTTGAAATATAGAATCCAGAAACTTATTGATGAGAAAGTCATTGCATTCCAGCCAAGACCCAATGTCACCCAAAACCCGCTACCCGGTCATGCTAATCCTCCCGCTGCCGTTAATGCCATAACCATAGGAGATCCTGAGTTTGACCCTCTCACCCTCATATGTGCTTTAGAACCCATTCCTGAACCCCAAATCGTCTTCTGTGATGAATCATACCTGAGGGAGTCTGTACCTCCCTTGGTAATCACCTATGAGCCACAAGTCCCTCAAATTATCACTTATGATGAGCCTGAATTAAGTGAAGTCAGACATGTGACAAGGGGCGGAAGAATTTTCAAACCTGTTGAATTGAGAGTCGAGAATCCAGGGGCATTAGCTCGAGGAGAGGAGCCGCAATATGTGAAAGACCCGGATGATGAAGTTGTGCAGCAATTGAAGAAAACACAGGCTGTTATATCTGTTTGGGGGTTGTTGATAGCATCGAAGAAACACAGAGAGGCTGTGTTGAAAGAATTGAATACCACACAGGTGTCCTCACAAATATCTCCAGAGCAACTAGCTGAGGTTGTCGCTCTGACCCAGGCCACCAGGGCCATTAGTTTCTCAGATCAGGAGCTGCCTCCTCAAGGTCGGAATCATACTAGAGCTCTTCATGTCACTATTATCTGTGGAGGCAAGAAGGTGCCATCTGTGTTGATCGATAATGGATCTGCGTTGAATGTGTGTCCATTAAGAACTGCCATTACCTTGGGTTTCGGTCCCACTGATTTTGCCGAATCAACCCTTGGTATCCTCGCATATGACAACACCCGCAGAAATGTGGTCGGAATCCTTACCACCAGGATCGTTGTAGGCGGTCAAGAATTTGAGGTGGAATTTCAGGTTATCGATATCAAGGCCTCGTTCAATATGCTTCTGGGACGTCCCTGGTTGCATAAGGAATGTGCTGTGGCTTCAACCCTTCACCAAAAATTGAAGTTCATCAAAGATGGAAAATTGATCACTGTCAGAGGTGACGAAGAGCCAGAAATAGGGCAGATAACAGGAGAAGCTCGGATCCTTCCAGTTACAAAAGCAGATGATTACAACTTGAATGGTTTCGCATTCGATGTTACTGCTATTTCCTATGAAGATGCCTCTCGGGAGGAGTTGTATTTGCCTTTTGCCATCAGTCCTGTGGTTGCCAAGATGATGAGAAAAATGAACTACTTTCCGGGTATGAATTTAGGCCGTGATCCAAGCAAAGCGTCTCACTGGCGCCCAATCAAAGCAAACTCTGGAGTTTTCGGTCTTGGGTATATACCTACTGAGGAGGAGGAGGAATCCATGAAAGAATTGTTGAAATTGAAGGAAGAAATCCGCCGCACTGGAAGGGTACTCCCGATGACTCCATATTCCTTATCAATGAATGGTCACTTTATCAAAGAAGGTGAGACTTCTCCATACTATGGGTTTTCTGAACCATGGTATGACTCAGTAACAGGGATCATGATACCGGGTTTTGAAATATTCAGTGGCCTTGCTCTCCCAGAAACAGAACCGCCGGTATATTGTGTTGAAAAAACTGTTGAGGATTGGATAGTCTGCCTTGAGCCAGATATGTTGGGGTCTTTGTTCGAAGAAGATGTGCCTGATGTTGTTTGTCAGGAGTTGCCCGTTTTAGATCATTCTAAAAAGCAAGAAGAGACTGACTGTGAAGATGTGCTAGTGGCGGTTATTCAGGACGATGCTACCTTTACTGAACCTCAGAGTCAGATTGCACCTGCAACAGAAAATCTTTCCAACTGGAGTTCTGATATTTTTCCATCTTATTTTATGGCTAAGTCAAGTCTAGTCAAGCCAACTGAATCAGTGTCAGTGCCTAGTCCAGGCGAGTCGTTTTCTGAGTTTATTTACTATATGAATCCTGAGCCTGTTCAGGATGAGTCCAAGAATAATGATGTAACTTCTTTCAATTCAATGAAATCCGATTCTCAGTATGTCTCTGTGTTTGCTTCTGACTTTAATAATGATAACACTCCCTCCTCAGACGAGGAAGAAGGGATCGACGAAACTCCCCTTGAATTGCAGCATATGCTCAAACAAGAGGAGGAACGCCGAGCCCAGCCTCTTAAAGATGAAATCAAAATTATAAACATCGGAACAGAAGATTTAATACAGGAAATACGAATTGGAAATACTCTATCCTCTGAAGAGCGCGATGAATTAATAAACCTACTTAAGGAATATAAGGAAGTTTTTGCCTGGTCCTACAAAGATATGCCCGGGTTGAGCGAAGACATTGTTCAGCACAAGCTACCTTTGTTGCCAGGAATTAAACCTAAAAAGCAGAAGCTAAGGAGAATGAAGCCCGAATGGGTCTTGAAAGTAGAAGAAGAGGTTACTAAGCAGTTGAATGCTGGGTTCCTACAAGTGGTGGAATATCCAGAATGGCTTGCAAATATAGTACCTGTACCGAAGAAAGATGGAAAGGTGAGAATGTGTGTAGATTTCAGAGATCTGAACAAGGCAAGTCCGAAAGACGATTTCCCTCTACCACATATCGATATCTTGGTAGACAATACGGCCGGGCATGAATTACTATCCTTCATGGATGGTTTCTCGGGCTACAATCAAATTAAGATGGCACCCGAAGACATGGCTAAAACCTCGTTCATTACACAATGGGGGACATATTGCTATCGGGTAATGCCATTTGGTCTTAAGAATGCTGGTGCAACATATCAAAGAGCAGCTACAGCTTTACTCCATGACATGATACATCGAGAAGTCGAAGTTTATGTCGATGATATGATTGTAAAAGCCAAGGAAAGGAGAGATCACATCCCGAACCTCAAGAAGTTCTTTGAAAGAATACTCAAATACCAGCTTCGCTTGAATCCTAGCAAGTGTGTATTCGGGGTTACCTCTGGTAAGTTGCTTGGATTCATGGTGAGTCAAAGGGGCATAGAGGTGGATCCTCAGAAAATTAAGGCTATCCAGGAGATGCCGCCACCTAGAACCGAGAAGGAAATACGGGGGTTCCTAGGAAGGATACAGTTCCTAAGACGATTCATTGCTCATCTGACTTCAACTTGTGAACCTATCTTCAAGCTATTAAAGAAAAACTCTTCCAAAGAGTGGACGGAGGAATGTCAACAGGCCTTCGAGAAAATAAAGCAAAGTTTGTCTGAACCACCGATAGTAGCACCAGTAATACCGGGGCATCCATTGCTGCTTTACTTGTCAGTAACAGAAACCACAATGGGCTGTATGTTAGCACAGCAAGATCCGGAAACCAAGCATGAAAAGGCTGTATACTATCTTAGTAAGAAGATGTTGGAGTACGAACAGAAGTATACTGTCCTAGAAAAAACCTGCTTAGCTTTGGTTTGGGCTACTCAGCGACTCAGGCATTACCTTTTATCACATAAGGTCTTGCTCCTATCAAGGATGGATCCTCTGAAATATCTCTTTGAAAAACCAGCCCTGACAGGTAGGACTGCCAGATGGTTGTTATTGTTGTCTGAATTTGACATCACCCATGTAACCCAAAAATCAGTAAAGGGCCGAGCCATTGCTGAACAATTGGCAGAAGCACCCCAAGAAGAAAATCAGCCTTTCAAGACGATGTTCCCAGATGAAGAGATCATGATGGTAGAAGATGAATATCCAGAAACTGGTTGGACCCTCTATTTTGATGGAGCAGCAAACCAAACAGGACAGGGAGTAGGGGCATTGCTTGTGTCACCTCGAAATGAGCATGTTCCCCTTGCCGTTAAGTTACAATTCAATTGCACCAACAATATGGCAGAGTATGAAGCATGCATTGTTGGGCTTGAGGCTGCATTGGCCTTAGGCATAGAGAATCTTGACGTATATGGAGATTCAATGTTAATCATTTGCCAAACCCAAGGAGAATGGAGAACCAAAGAAGAAAAGTTGCTGCCATATCATGAATACTTGGATGTTCTCGCTAAGCAATTCCAGCACATCACTTTCAGTTATTTGCCAAGGTTGAAGAATAGATTCGCCGATGCCTTAGCGACGTTAGCTTCTATGATTGACATACCTCACAATATGAAGATGAGGCCCATCACGGTTCAAGAGCAATGGGCTCCTGCATATGTTGATGCTATAGAGATAGCTGCAAGATGTCCCGATGGTAAACCATGGTATACGGACATAAAGAACTACATCTCGGGCCAGGGGCATCCCAATGAGGCGTCGAATAAGGAGATAAGGACTTTGCAGAGATTGGCAGTTAACTTTGTCATTTGTGGAGGAGAGTTATATCGACGGTCTTTCGATGGAATTCAACTCTTATGTGTCACTGAAGATCAGGCAGAAGAAATTCTCGCAGATGTTCATGAAGGGGTGTGTGGACCTCATATGAATGGGAAGATGTTGTCAAAGAAGATCCTACGTCTGGGGTACTATTGGCCAACATTGGAAGCAGATTGTCACACATTTGTGAAGAAATGCTATAAATGTCAGATACATGCGAATCTCATCCATGTACCACCTACCGAATTGCATTCTCTTACTTCTCCTTGGCCGTTTTCGGTATGGGGAATTGACATTATTGGCAAAATTTCCCCTAAGTCATCCAGTGGTCATGAGTACATACTCGTTGCAATTGACTACTTCACTAAGTGGGTTGAGGCCGCTTCTTATGCAAAGCTTACATCCGCATCAGTTGCTAAATTCATACGAACCAACATCATATGTAGATATGGGATTCCCCATGAACTTATCTCAGATAACGGATCTCATTTCAAGAAAGAAGTTATCATTCTTTGCGAAGAGTTCAAGATTAAGCATCACAAATCCTCACCTTATCGGCCGCAGACAAATGGAGCAGTGGAAGCTGCAAACAAAAATGTCAAGACTATCATTAGCAAGATGTCAGAAACTCATAAGGATTGGTCGAATAAGTTGCCGTACGCCTTGTGGGCTTACAGAACATCAATTAGAGCTTCAACTGGGGCAACCCCTTACTCTCTTGTTTATGGTATGGAAGCAGTGCTACCTGTAGAGATTCGTGTACCTTCGCTCCGAGTATTGACTGAAGTCAAGTTGTCAGAAAATGAATGGGCAGACGCCAGATATAAAGAGCTGAATATGCTAGATGAAAAGAGGTTAAAAGCGCTTTACCATGTGCAGGGTTATCAGCGCAGAATAGCCCGGGCTTTTAATAAAAAGGTTAAAATCAGAGATCTCGAAGAAGGCAATCTTGTTCTAAAAGAAAACCGAGCACCAGTGTTTGACCCAAGAGGTAAATTCAAGCCTAATTGGTCAGGGCCATACATCGTGGACCAAATCTTACCCGGAAAAGCCGTCAAGCTCTGTAATTTAAATGGAGAAATATTGTCGGAACCAACAAATCTTGATCAACTCAAGAGGTTCTATGCTTGAACACCAGAAGGCCGTCTTTTGGCCGAATAAAACCCAAATTCATAACCCAAAATCAAAAAATATATAACCTTTTGCAAACCCTTTCGAGCCTACATAAAATTTTCCTTCAAAACCCAATGTACTAGGGGCATTCCCCTGAACTACGCATGACCTGATTCCTACACTGGGATACGTAGGCAACCTGTTCACAGGTTCGGTCGAAACTCTTGCAAAACCTTAAGCCATTCTTTGAAAAGCTCTACCTCACCTGTAAAGTCCTTTTGGTGTTTAAAAAAAAAAAAAAAAAAATGGAGCTTGAAGATCCGCTAGATTGAAAACCTGAAAAGGCGATCTAGGCAAAATTTAGGATCATTCCTCTGCTAAGTTGAAAACCTGAAAAGGCAGCTTAGGCAAAAGTTAAGGGGGTAGCCTGCTGAGTTGAAAACCTGAAAAGGCGATTCAGGCAGAAGTTAAGGTTGAACGGTCCGCCAAGTTGAAAATCTAAAAAGGAATACTTGGTCGTGGTAAGATGGGGTTCACGCCAGAAGAATTACATCGACCTCTGAACTCTCAGTAGGTCAGGCAAAAATAACAATGATTCCCGAAACTAAGGGCATTAATTTCAAAACAATCCGAAAGTTGATAGAAGGATATATGAAGTATCACTGTCTTAAAAAATAAGTGAAGATGTTTATCAGTGGAGAAACATTCTTTAAAAGAGGCTAACCTAACCCAAAAGAAAATACTGATAAGTCAGAAGCATCACGAGATCACTTGAGTAATCTTTCTTATTTTGTCTTTTTATTACCAATGTCTGTGGTTCTATTTTTAGAAAAATTTACAAATGCTATTTTAAAGAATTGTTGTAGGATGCAATCACTCTGAAGGCAGGTTCATTAACGGATTCCGAGAAACTTGGAAAAGGTGCGACTGTCACGAATGGCGAAAAATCTCTGAAGAATGATCTCTGGTCAATAACTAGAAGAAAGTTAGAGTGCCTCAAATTGGGGCAGGATGCTAATGAAGTGGCATCTCATATTCAAGCTTTGAAAGACCTTTGCTGCATGGTGGTATTGAATCATTTGCTTCCAAAGTTGTTAATTGGGGATTTCAGTTCCATTTCCCTGATAATCTTTATCAAAACCCAAACTTTCTTATCTTTTTGAGTTCATTCGAAAATGTTCTCTTATTCTCTTTGAGCATCATACAAATGTGATGTCTCATTTCCATGGAACTCCGTAAAAATACGGTGTTCCATTCTCTTCGAGTCCATACAACTATGGTCTCTTATTCTCTTTGAGCATCATACAAATGTGATGTCTCATTTTCTTGGAACTCCGCAAAAATACGGTATTCCATTCTCTTCGAGTCCATACAATTATGGTCTCTTATTCTCTTTGAGCATCGTACAAATATGATGTCTCATTTCCTTGGAAGCCGTACAAATACGGTATTTCATTCTGAGATCATTCAAAAATGTTCTCTTATTCTCTTTGAGTATCATACAAATGTGATGTCTCATTTCCATGGAATTCTGTAAAAATATGGTGTTCCATTCTCTTCAAGTCCATACAACTATGGTCTCTTATTCTCTTTGAGCATCATACAAATATGATGTCTCATTTTCCTTGGAAACCGTACAAATGCGGTATTTCATTCTGAGTTCATTCAAAAATGTTCTCTTATTTTCTTTGAGCATCATACAAATGTGATGTCTCATTTCCTTGGAACTCCGTAAAAATACGGTGTTCCATTCTCTTCGAATCCATACAACTGTGGTCTCTTATTCTCTTTGAGCATCATACAAATATGATGTCTCATTTCCTTGAAAGCCGTACGAATACGATATTTCATTCTGAGTCCATTCAAAAATGTTCTTTTGATTCTATTTGAACGTCGTACAACAATGATATCTCATCCATACGAATATGACATCTCTTACTCTCTTGAAAGTCGTATAAATATCTCATCCTTCCTCGTCTATTCAAAAATAGTCTCTTATTCTTCTTTGGGATCCATACAAATATGGTTGCTCATTCTTTGGGAAACCGTACAAGGATGGTGTCTCATTCTGATATCTCATTCCTTGTGGGCCTGTATAACTACGGGGTCTCATTCTTATCAAATCCATACAGATACGTCTCTTAGCCCTTTGACCTCGTACAAATGCGAGGCTTCATTCTGGTTGAATCCATTCGAAATAATATCTCATGTCCTTTGAATCCATACAAATATGGAGCCTTGTTTTATCTGAGCCCATTCAAAAATGATGCTTCGTTCTCTTCAAAAAAAAAAAAAAAAAAAAAAAAAAAAAAAAAACAAAATTTAAAAAAAAATAATAATAATAAAAAAAAAAAACTTTCGAAAGTCCCATTATTCTCTCTGAGACGGTTTGAAAATGGCGACTTGTTTCCTCTGAAACCGTTCAAAAACGGTATTCCTTTCCCTCCTAAAATCCATTTGAAAATGGTATCCCATTCCTTCATTGCCTGTTCAAAAACGGCGCCGCATCTTTTATTCTGGATTGCAAGATCTTTCCATTCAGAATAAATCCGATTCTCCGCTATTCTAAACTGCCATCTCATGGTATTTAGAGTAAGTGCTTTTTGATATATGTTCAAGTTCTAGGATTTCATCTAAGGTCTTGCATTATATTAGGTTGCGTTGTGTTTAGAGAGTCCTTTGTCGATTAAAGCTACGCAAAATGGTTTTGTCATTCTTTGCTTTGGTATTCGATAACTACATCATCTCTACCAAAGAGGGGCATCTGTAGACACCCCATTTTGATTCGTTTTAATCAACAAAGAAGTTAGTGTGATGTTGTCGAATTCTAGTGTTTTCCATTCCCGTGTTCGTCCCTTATGCTTTCTCAATCTTTCCGATCTATTCTGCAATGTTCCGCATTTTTCTTTTCGCTAGTGTTGAGGATGGTTATTCAGGAGAATCCAAGCTAGGGGAGAATTCAGACCCATTCGGTGGGCCCGCATTGGACATTTATTGGAGCTTGGACCGTCGGTGGGCCCGTATCGGATATTTGTTTAAATTTGGATCAATCAAGGGGCCCGCATATTGTTTCAATGAAAATAAGTGTTAAACCTTCTTCGATCCAACACCTAAAGATGATCATCAAGAGAACGGTCAAGATCTCAGAGAAGTCGTTTTAACAACCAATTTTGAAATGATCATCAGGTTGAGTTACTCAGGTCAGCCCATTGAAATGATTTAGGAGGACACAACCTACTTAGGTAGGGGACCCATCAATTGGATGGTCTGGATCGTCATAGAGGAATGATTTGAGGGGGCACAACCAATTTACATTGCGACCCACCATTTGAACGGTCAAGATCATCAATTGTCGCCCATCAAATGGACGGTTCGGATCATCAAATGGGAGTGATTTAAAAATGGGGTAACATATTCACATTTTGATCTATTGGATGGTTTGGATCAGCCCATAGGATTGATTAGTGGAGCACAAATTAAATCACATCGCAGCCCACTATTTGAACGGTCAAGATCATCAATTGTCGCCCATCAAATGGACAGTTCGGATCATCAAATGGGAGTGATTTAAAAATGGGGTAACATATTCACATTTTGATCTATTGGATGGCTTGGATCAGCCCATAGGATTGATTAGCGGAGCACAAATTAAATCACGTTGTCGCCCATCAAATGAACGGTTCAAATCATACTTTGGAGTGGGGCATATGATTTTATGCACAATTGGGAATTTGGTCACATATGGGACCCACTTGGGTTATCTTTTACCTACTCAAAAGGACTTTAAAAAACATGCATGGGGCCACACACATGTCAAAATTCAATGTCCACAATGGTGGCCACCTACCATGGAATATGTCCACAATGGTGGCCACCTACCATGGAATAAGTCCACAATGGTGGCCACCACCCTCCCATTCCTTTGCTATAAATAGTTCAATGAGGGAGAGTAAAAGGGACAACTCATTTCTCTTCTATGATGTGTTCTAACAAAGTTGCTATACCCCTCTCTTAAAAACAAAAACCCTTTCTCTCTCTCTCTCTCCCCATTCAAAGTGAGGAGAACAAAGAAGAAAAAAAAAAAAGATCAAGAGGAAGAAGAGCGGAAGCGATCGCACATAGGCGGGATTCTCGTGTTTTTTTCGGCTTTTGGATTCGGCAAGGAACTCATCACAGGTAGGTACACTGTTCTCGGAATTTTTCAGAATTATTTGGTATACATGATTTTTAACGAAGAAAACTAAAAGATATACTAAACAGATTCCAAAAATACTGAAATTTCGTGGGAAAATAATATGTTACTGATTCATTTTACCATGAATTTGTAAAGATTTTTGGAGTTTATTTGGTATATTATTTAATGTTTTCTTTGAAAACTATCAGATTTTAGGATAATTTGTACTAACATCAGATCATCATTAAAATTCATAAACTTTTTACAGAAGTCTTATATTTCACATTTCTTTCTGCTGTAAAAGTTTCAAGTGATTTGGATCTGGTTTCATGTGTGGTGTAGTGTTAATTCATAATCTGGGCTGAAAATTGAAAAATCCGAAGTCAGTAGTAAATAATTTCTAAAATTCATGAAAATCTCACTGCATGCTATTTATATTCATATCTTATTTCTGTAGAAATTTCATAGAATTTAGATTTATATTTCTACTAGTTTCTGTGTTAATTGTGCAATCTGGTCATTTAATTGTTTAATCAAGATTAAATGTGAAATTAATGTAAAAATCTGCAAAACTCATACAGTAAGCTACATACATTCCCATCTTGCTGCTGTAAAAAGTTCAACTTATTTCGAATTTGTTTGCAATAATTTCACTTGTAAAATCACTCATATGCTTAAAATTGATAAAATCCATTGAAAATTCGAAATTAATTAAAAATCATTGTGAAAATTTCCAAAGAACTTTAAAATTCTGTCACATGTTCACTCCTTAATCCATTGAAACAGAAATTTTAGGATCTTTAGATTTCCCTGGAAAAATGGCCAGTGTATCCATAATCGTATCCCAATTGCAATCAATCTTTGACAATTTGAATATTTAAGCTATAACATGCTATTGGCTCCGAGGTTACTGTCCACGGAAATCCTGAGATTTGCCAGGCAATAAGATGCTATAACCTAAGTACTAAATTGCACAAGGAAAGAGCGCACGATTCCCTCCTTTGGATGCCATTCTGGGCCGAAATTGGTGAACCCTAGAACCATTGATATTCCTTAAGTGTCCAAAAACTGAAAATCCTTAAAATCTGAAATTCGTTAACCTCAAGAACTCAAATCGATTTATCTTGTGTCTTTCGGAACCATTGGATCATGGTTTCCGATCTAAGAACCATTAGAGCCCAATTTAGGAACCCTGGTGTCAGGTCGTGTCCTAGGTTTTAGGGAGTCCTAGAGTTAGGAGTCCAGCCTCATCACGAACGTTTGTTATGTATAACAACCGTGCCATAGGTCTAGTCACACTAGTCACCCAATCTTTCCTTAAGACAAGCCTAGTAAACTAGGATGTAGGCAAACCTGCATTAGTCTAAGGAACAATTTGCATTTAGATAAGAATCATATAGCATCTCAGATGAAATCCTAAGATAATAAAATCCTCAACTTGAATTAAATAACTTCTCTCAAAACTGTTGAAACAGTCAATTCTGTCTAGGTCGGTGTCCTAGTTGAGTTAGGCATAAGTAGCTTAGCTTAGGTGCACCGAACTACGTCGACTCTGATCCCAGTAAGGCTTGGGTATGTAGGCAGCTTGGATGTCTGATGGCATACCACCCGCGAGTCGGCACCACAAACAAATTGTGGTGTTTTGTATATTAATTTTCTTGTAAATGCTTAATCAAATCACTTAGGATTTTCCATGAAATTAGAATTCTAGGAGAACTTTCACTTAGAATGAATCCAGACAAATTAATAAATCAAGATACACATCTAGGATTCACATTAAAATTAGATCATAGGATGCATGTCACTTAGTTCGCACATTAACATAGAGTTGAATGAGCCATTTAAAATAAATTTAAAAGAATTAGCTTTTGGAATCGAAGACCGATTATCGGGCAGGAATGGTGCATGTGGCGGATAACTCCCCATACCTTCCATTCTCGTAACCAGGTAGCGAGTCTAGATTTCTGGTTAATTACGGGTCCTAGATCCCACATCTAGGTGGCGACTCTGTCAGTCTCTTTCGTGTGGAATTCGGATTGCCTTAGTGATCCCAAGTTCACAGGAAAGATTAATTCAAATCAACATTAAAATGCACACGCCAATCGCGTGGGTACGAGAGACCAAGAGAGAGAGCGCGGCGGCTCGCGCCCCACCCCTCTCGCGGGATTCGGGTCCCACAAGAGCGATCTTTGTCCTTTCCCTTCAGAATCCATTCGAAAATGATATCTCATTCTCTAATTGCCCGTTTGTGAACGGCGCCGCATCGAGTTTTTATTATTATTCAAGTTCTAGGGTTTCATCTAAGGTTTTGCATTATGTTAAGGTGCGTTGTGTCTAGAGAGTCCTTTGTCGATTAAAACTACGCAAAATGGTTCTGTCATTTTTAACTTTGGTATTCAATGACTACGTCATCTCTACCAAAGAGGGGCATCTGTAGACACCCCATTTTGTTTTGGTTTTAATCAACAAATAAATTAGTGTGTTAAATCCATGTGAGAACCCCCTCTATCATTGATTTATATGTTTTAGGTCATTAATATCTTGATCTGACTTTACGGATCATCAATCGGGACAAAATAAGCTAGGGTCACTTCATAGCCCGGACCCTGATTCCATTCCGAGACCCGATTTCCGTAAATCGTTAGATCAATGGCAGATCTTGACCTGGGTCTAACCATCCAAAACCACCTAACCTCTCCTCTCATCCTAACCATCCAAACCTCACCTAACCTCACCTAACCTCTCCTCTCATCCTAACCATCCAAACCTCAAACCTCACCTAACCTCACCTAACCTCACCTAACCTTACCTAACCCCACCTAACCTTACCTAACCTCATCCTCTCATCCTAACCATCCAAAACCACCTAACCTCACCTAACCTCCTATCCCATTCTCCTATAAATACCCTCTCATCCCACCATCCAAGGGAGAAGAAAAAAGAACCCCTCTCTTAGAAAATTCATCCCTCTCCCTCATCTCTTCAAGGGTTCGGCCATCCTTGCCGGATCGGGTGATTTTATACGTTGGGTGATATATATCAAAAGCAGTCATTATCAAGCAAGGAATCATCTTCAAGGAATTAACATCAAAGAAAAAATCAAACACAAAGTGGGTTTCCAAAGAGGTAGGCATTTATTTCAATTCTATGTAGGGTCTGTTTTCATGCATATCTTTTACTTTAAAAGAAAAACCATGTTAGGAAGCATGTAGGGTCCGTTTTCCCCCTGGTTAGCCTCTGGTTAGACCCTGGTTGCACCCTGGTTCCCTACTGGTTCGCACCCTGGTTCGATATTGGTTCGCACCCTGGTTCCCTGCTGGTTCGCACTTTGGTTAGACCCTGGTTGCACCCAGGTTCGCTGCTGGTTGCACCCAGGTTCCCTCCTGGTTGCACCCTGGTTCCCCTGCTGGTTCGCACCCTGGTTCCCTGCTGGTTCGCACCCAGGTTCGCTGCTGGTTGCACCCAGGTTCCCTGCTGGTTGCACCCTGGTTCCCCTGCTGGTTCGCACCCTGGTTCCCTGCTGGTTCGCACCCTGGTGCACCCTGGTCCGCACCCTGGTTTGTACCCTGCTTCCTCCTAGTTAGACCATGGCTAGTCTCGGGTTTGCTCCTAACTTAGACCCGACTCACTTGACCCTAACCATTAACCCAATCCAACCAAGTAATATCCCAACACAATCCGAGTCGCATGTCTGAATCCATTTGGCCGAATCTCATAAGCCCGCCCACTTTGAATTCCGAAAATTCAAACCCTTGATGATTCCTATATGCTCAATTCTTTGATGCAAATTCCCAATTCCAAAATCCCATTGCTAGATCAATGTTTCTGAATCTCAAGTCCAATGCTCAAATGCAAACCCGATTCCAGATACAAATACCAATTCTGTCTTCCAAAATCCAAGCAACCTCGCCAGTGGAACTACGTGTGGCTTGATCCCCATCACGGGATACGTAGGCAATTTGGCACTCCCAAGTTCAGTCGCTCCTTTCTCTATCTTTCCCATTCCCTCACACTATTCATCATCTCGATTCATCTCGTGTCTCTCGGAACCATTGGATTATGGTTTCCGTCGTAAGAACCCTTAGAGCCCAATTTAGGAACAATGGTGTCGTGTCGTGTTGTGTCCTAAGTTTTAGGGAGTCCTAGAGTTAGGAGTCCAGCCTCATCACGGACGTTTGCTATGTATAGCAACCGTGCCATAGGTCTAGTTACACTAGTCACCCAATCTTTCCCTAGGACAAGCCTAGTAAACTAGGATGTAGGCAAACCTGCATTAGTCTAAGGGACCATTTGCATTTAGATGAGAATCATATAGCATCTTAGATGAAATCCTAAGATAATAAAATCCTCAACTTGAATTAAATAACTTCTCCTAAAACTGTTGAAACAGTCAATCCCGTCTAGGTCGGTGTCCTAGTTGAGTTAGGCATAAGTAGCTTAGCTTAGGTGCACCGAACTACGTCGACTCTGATCCCAATGAGGCTTGGGTACGTAGGCAGCTTGGATGTCTGATGGCATACCACCCGCGAGTCGGCACCACAAACAAATTGTGGTGTTTTGTATATTAATTTTCTTGTAAATGCTTAATCAAATCACTTAGGACTTTCCATGAAATTAGAATTTTAGGAGAACTTTCACATAGATTGAATCCAGACAAATTAATAAATCAAGATACACATTTAGGATTCACATTGAAATTAGATCATAGGATGCATGTCACTTAGTTCGCACATTAACATAGAGTTGAATGAGCCATTTAAAATAAATTTAAAAGAGTTAGCTTTTGGAATCGAAGACCGATTATCGGGCAAGAATGGTGCATGTGGTGGATAACTCCCCATACCTTCCATTCTCGTAACCAGGTAGCGAGTCTAGATTTCTGGTTAATTACGGGTCCTAGATCCCACATCTAGGTGGCGACTCTGTCAGTCTCTTTCGTGTGGAATTCGGATTGCCTTAGTGATCCCAAGTTCACAGGAAAGATTAATTCAAATCAATAATAAAATGCACACGCCAATCGCGTGGATACGAGAGACCAAGAGAGAGAGAGCGCGCGGCGGCTCGCGCCCCACGCCCCTCTCGCGGGATCAGGGTACCACAGGGTGGCTCATCCGGTGAAGAAGAATGCGGTAGCCGGCGGTAATCGGAGTTGCCGTAGAAAGAGATGGGTTCTAACAGCAGCTGGGAAAAGAAATGGAGAGGGTCTGATGATGAGGATTCGAAGTGGGTTTGATTGGGTGGATTTGGGTAGAGATGGGTGAACAGCAGATGAACAGAGGAGGTGGATATGGGTTTGCAGATTTGGGGTGGAGGTTTGGGGTTTTTCCAAAATGGGTTTGCGTTTAATCGGTGGAAATGGGCGGTGAAGGAGATGGGTGAACGGCAGATGAACAGAGGAGGTGGCGGTGGTAGAATGGAGGTGGAAGAAGGTGGATATGGGTTTGCAGATTTGGGGTGGAGGTTTGGGGTTTAATGGGGATCAGGAAAAATAACGAGGTGGAGGAGAGGGTTTCGATGGGTTTCGGTGGTTGGAGGAGGTGGAAAGAGGTTGGGGATGATGGCTTGGTGGAGCGGCCGGAGTGATGTTGCCGGATTCCGGCAAGGTAGGTTGCCGGAGCACTCCCTCCTCTCTCTCTCTCTCTCTCTCTCTGCTGCCTTGACTTCTGTTTTTTTTTTTTTTTTTTTTTTGGTTTTAGGGGGTGGAGGAGTTGCAGAGGCCGGAGGTGGGTTTGGGTGGTGGCTGATTTAGGTGGAGGGGAGAAGGAGGAGGTAAAGCTGGTGGTGGTGATTGGGCAAAAACGGTGGGAGTGGAGGTGGAGTTGCAGGTTTTAGGAGATAGGGGCGGTTCGGGTATGGTGGAGGTGGGTTTGGCAGGTGGTGGCAGAGGGTGGAGGTTGCGGCCGTGGAGGAGGGTGGTTGTGGTGGTGGTGATGAGCGGCTGTGATTGGCCGTGGAGAGAGGTTCGGATGGTGGGGGAGGATGGAGAGGTTGTAGGCTTGCCGGATTCCGGCAAGCCTGCCGGAGAAGAAGGTGGTGACTGTGTTTTATTTTTATTTTTTTTATTTTTTATTTTTGCTTTGAAATGGGTTTTTGTTGGCTGATGGTAGTGGTGGGCTTGGTGGAGGAGGTGGAATGGGGCCGGAGTAGGGAGGAGATAGAGATGGTGATGGTGATGCCGGCGGGGAGGGATCTGGCGGCAGAGAAGGTGACTGGTAGGGATGGTGGAGGCAGTGGTGGTGGCGGTGGGTTTCTCCCCTCCCTCCTCTTCTTTTTTTTTCTTTTTCTTTGGTTTTCTCCTCTGGTTTCCCTCTGCTGTTTTTTTTTTCTCCCTGGTTTTTTCTTCTGTTTTTTTTCTCCTGCTCTCCTCCTCTTGCGAGAGAACCGAGCTCAGTGGGGAGGCTCTCATGACTCATCATGAGGAGGAGAGAAAAATGAGAGTGGTTGTCCCCCTCTTGTCCCCCCAATTCCCTTGATTTTTTGTAAAAAATATCAAAAATAATCATCAAATGGCATCGGATGCCATATAATAAATAAAAAAAAAACAAAACATCATTACATCCCCATTTTAAAATAAAGAAAATGATGCTTATTCTCTCTTTGAATATAAACGGGTCTCACATCAGCGGGCCCCCACACAAGCGGGTCCCACACAAACGGGTCCCACACCAGCGGGCCCCACACAAACGGGTCCCACACCAGCGGGCCCCACACAAGCGGGCCCCACATTCTCTTTTGCTTGGATTAATTCCATTCGAATACGCGGGTTTAGGGCCCTGTCAAAATGGGGTGTCTACAACGGCAACTTTTTCTGCTCCGATCCCTCTCCGATCTTCTCTAATCCTCCGGCCGTGCTCCAACTCCACTCCTTCGTCTCCGGCAACCTCCATCTGCTCCGGTGATCTCATTTTTTTTTCGGTTGATTCATCTTCTCCGGTTGCAACTCCGGTGGATCTTACTAGTCTCCGATCATCTTCCCGATCAAACTCCATTTTTTTCGGCCACTTCGCCGGCCATCGTCGGCGAAGGAATTTAGTTCCTGAAAATTCCGAGGATTTGAATTAGTATATTTTACAAGAATTGAAGAGATCAGCTCTTTCCACTGGCTTTCTCAAGCTTTGATATGACCGAAACTTGAGATTTGTTGATTCTAAGGTGCAGTGAAGAATGGGATTAGAGTAAGAAAAGAAGAAGCTCGAATCTGCTTGGTGTTCAGATAAGTGGATCCATTTTTGCAGGTACTTTTCTTTTGATTAGTGCTTCTTATGGTTTTGAAAATGTTGTCATGGCTTCTAATTTCTTAAAATTCCTTGTTCATCTCGCTCATCGGGTTATAGCATTTGATTATTATTACATCTTGATTTTTCTTTGGTTCTTGATGTCTGCCTAGAGATGACTGGTTTTAAGATTTTGTCCTAATCTTGGTATATTAACCTTGCTAATGTGAATATGAGTATATCTGGCTTATAGCTAAATTTTTTTAGTATTCAGGGTCTTATTTGTAGTTGTATTTGGAGCATACAGTGTCAGAATATGGATACTCATTTTGGTGGTAGTTCACTTATTTGTTTATATGAAGCTTCAACTAGGTTGATTCTTCACCCCCCCGGCTTGTTCTAATTTTATGATTTTGATGTGTTTACCCAAACATTGCAGACCTCAGATGAAGTGTTTAGTGTTATTTCTTTTATCATTTTGATTCTGGATATGCATATTTGAGCTAAGTTAAGACAGAAGCTTGGATATTCTAGTTAGATGGCATGGTTGTTGATACTGATAATATTATCCGTCCGATTTTCTTAAGTCTTATGGCTTATGTAAATGATATATAGTTTTGATGTAAATATTCTTCAAGTATCTTTTCATCAGAATGTCATAGCATGGGTCAAAGTCATAAGCTTGCCTTGTATTTTCAATAACTTTGTGAAAATTCTAAGCAATTTAAGGACAAAGTGAGTAGATGTAATTATAAAGGTCTGAGAATAGCCATAGTTGATTAATCATATGAGCATTGTGCTGAAATGAAATGACCATGGTTGAATTGTATGTTCCTGTTTCAGCCCCTGTTTTGGGCATAAATCCAGCCTATGATTTGACATTTGTTTTGCCATAAATCTTTCTCAATATTGCACACCAATTGATCACAATATCACTCACAAATTTGTCTTAATTTTATATATATTGGTCTCGGTTTTGGCACATTGCAGCTTGCATTTCTGCCCTAGTTTTCATAACAAATTTGCACATATATCAGCCCCTGTTGGCATTAAAACCTGCACATATGTTGGCCCCTTTTATGCACTAAAATCTGTCTATTTTCAGCTCCATTCTTTTGCACAGATTTGTCCACATTTCACCCTCACTGTTTAGCACAGAATCTAGTTCATTTTCACTAGTTCATTTCTACTGGTTCAGTTTCACTGGTTGATATACACTTCACTGATTCATTTTCACTGATCTATTTGATTATTCACTGGTTCGATCTTTCACTAGTTTAGGATGCTATTGTGTTAAATAAATGAATCAGGTAGAACATTAAAGAAGTGTATTGTGGCACAACACAAGTGTTTGTTTGACACAGCATAAGTTCCTGTTTCATGCCCCTTGTTATGCACTAAATTTTTTTACAAATGGGGAATATCATTGAATATATTGAAAATCTAATATTCTTCTTATATTAAGCATTTGAGTTAGGTTGGAAGATGGTGATAAATGAATTATTCAGGTGAGACTATCTAGAAGTTTATTATATTCGTTTCTCTTTTATTAAAATGAATTGTTTAGGGAAGAAGGAGATCAGATGACTGCTCTATTCGATATTATCGACATGAGTACTGTCTGATTTTAAGGCGGGATTAGAAATATTATCATATCAGATGATTACTTTAGCATCATCTGATTTCATCCCCATATTGGGGTGGTGTTTGTGGTTGGGAATAGAAGTGTTTGATATTGTTTTCTTTTACTTTATTAGGCTATCCAGCGGCTGGTTTGGACTAATTAATGTTGTTTATCATTTTATGATTGCTATAGATTATGTATTTTTTTTATTGAAAATTCTTCTTTTCTTAGCACTTGATTTATTTTTATAAGAATTGAATGGAAATTTGAGATTGCCTAGTAGCTCTTTTCTGCTCTCTTGGTGGACTAGCGCAGTCTTCTAGACTTCTTTAGATACTAGAACCTGTACTAGGAGGCATATTCTGTCTCATTAGGATATCCTCCTTTGGAGGCAAGCCTCATTTTTAGCTTAACCTCAAGGAGGTTGCTTTGATTTTGATAAATGGTGTACCCATAGGAGGCATGCCTTGCCTTATTTAGAGAGCCTTTGAATCATTCGTTTGTGTGGTGATGTTATCGGGGGAGTCTTTGACTCATTTGATCTTTATTGATGTTATTAGGGAGTCATCTGTCTTGGCTTTGTAAGTAATTAGCCTTTAGAAGGCCTGCTTGGCCTCATTTGTAGAATCCTCTCTGAGGTTGCACCTCAATTTGTTCATCTGTTAATTAGAGACTAATTTGGTCAATTAGTTGTCTTAGCCTTGCTTACCCCTTGCAAGGGCAATGATAAGGTTACTTGGAGCCCATCTTTGTGTGTGTTTGGGAGACCCGCCCGGTCTCATTCTCCCGCTAGTTCTCCTCTTTGTGCGTCGTTTGGTTTTTGGGAGAACACCCTACTCGGCTTGGCTTCATACTCCTACCCTTATGGGGTACTGGGCGCACATTTGTTGCACCCTAGGGCTAAGTAGCTGTCCGGCCCGGCTGGGTGTTTTACCTCTGCTAAATGTGCAAATTTTTGTTCCTTTTCTTTTAGGGAGTCTCTGACTCATTTATCCTTTAGTTGGTGTTAGTGGAGTCTTTAACTCATGTTTCTTTTCTTTTAGGGAGTCTCTGACTCATTTATCCTTTTAGTAGGTATTATTAGAGTCTTTGACTCATATTCCTTTTCTTTCAGAGAGTCTTTGACTCACTCGTTCTTTAGATAGCAGTATTAGAGAGTCTTTGACTCATTTCCTTTTTTTTTTCTATAGTTGTTTTTAGGAGCTTCTCCTTAGTGTTGTCGTTACTCTTGTTTGTTGGAGACTTGCCCAATCTCATTGGAGCTTACCTTCTGGGTCTTAGATCCTTTTGTCATCTTTGATAGTTAGCTTGCCTGGTTTAGGGGTTTCCCCTGTTTGCCCTAGGGTTTAGCCCTAGGGTTTTGATTTGTGTGTTCCCTTAGGTCTTTGACCAAAATGGTGAAATCAGAAATTAAAAATCTAAAAAACATTAGAAATTCGAAATCCAAAAACATTTGAAAAGCTTTAAAACCCAAAAACATTAGAAATTTGAAACTCAAAAACATTGGAAAAACTTTAAAAACATCAAAAACATTAAAAAATATCAAAAATCTAAAGTGTTGAATGTTTTAGAAGTAGCAATTAGGAGAGTTCGTTTCGAACTACGTTGGCTTGATCCTCTTCCGAGGTACGTAGTGCAGCTTGGGATTTACATCCCAAGTCCAGCCAAACTTTTTTGTAAATAAATGTTTTAAACTTTCTTCAAAAACCTTTAAAATCTTATTTTCAAAAGATCTTCCTCTAGAGTTAGGAGTTTCTCCTAGATAGAGTTTTAGAGTTAGGGTGTTTCTTTTGATAGGTTGTTTGATTGTTTGTTTGCTGTGTGCTTGTTTTAGAGTTAGGGGTCTGTCCTAGAGTTATAGGAGCGCCTCCGTCCGGTCAGTCGGCGATCCACATCGCCGAGTGATGACTAGAGTAGGATACGCTAGTCGACCTTTGGTTTTCCTTAGGAAATACAGCCTAGTTACATATAGGTTGTAGGAACCACCTGCATTAGCCTAGGGCTAATCTACATTTAGTTAGGGCATATAGGGTGTCCTAAAATCCATAATTCACTGGAATTTAAATAATCGTACAATAAACTTTAATAATGGGTCCGGTCTTTTAGATCGAGTCTAGGATAGAGGGCTAGGTGTCTTAGGCATCCTAGCTTAGAATAGGCGCGAAGAACTACGTTGCCTTGATTCTCGTGGAGGCAGGGATACGTAGGCTTCTTTGGATGAATACCAGACCATCCGAGGACTCGGGCTGATCATATAGAGTCTTAGGATTTGTTGTGCTATTATTGTAGGATTTGATGTGTTTTCTTACTTTATTGTACTGATCATATACCTTTAGCTATAGCTTGCATGTGTTTGCACATCAGAATTTAGACACCCATTAGGCATGTCACTCATAACCTAGCTATGCTTAGGTGACACATCTTTCATTTTTATTTTATATGTGTTTATTATTTTTATCCTCAGGAAATGCATGCTTAGGTAGACGACTCCTGAAGATTGTTCCCATTTCACATGATTTTTACCCAAACTTCTTTGGAGTTAATAATAAATGGCATAAGAGACCAAGTGGTTGCACTCGGACGAATCGGGGGTGCTCTCAGACCTTCCCCATTCGTAACCATGCACGAACCCATATATATTTCTGGTTATCCATTGCACAAGGATTTGATTTTAGGGTTCCATGGCATATCCATGGATGGCGACTCTGAGTTTATTTCAGGTATGTCTCGGTTTCGAACCGCGGTTCCGGATCAAGACATATCTCTTTCTTTTTATATCGCCACTCGTGCTATGCTATGAGGGTGGCATCCGTTTCGAGAGTTCCTTGGTAGAGCTCTCCTTCACACGTGGATGATCCAGAGGGTGTTAGGGACTCGTTCCCTCGCCGCCTATCTCGGATCGAGGTCCACAGGTTGGCGACTCTGCTGGGGAGTTCTTGAAACATTGCCTAACTCTATAAAAATGCCATTTTTGCTAACTTTGGAGAAATTTGGGATAAAATCATTTTAAATGGGAACTCTATCGTTAGAATCCAGAGGCACCAGATAGGTGCATAATTAAAACAAGGGATTCACACACTGCACATCATGCATTATCATATTTTTTTATTCCTTTCATTGTTTTTTATTGTTTTCATTATTCTTGGCTCCATGGGATAGATTCAATGCGTGCCCGACTGGGATATCTTTACCCTGATAGTACTGTTGAATCTATTTCCAAGCTATGCGTCAGAGCTGCAGTCGTAGACATTGGGCGTACTTTTGTCTACAGCAGCCGATGAGCAATGAAGCATACTATGTATAACATGGGGCGTACTTGTGTTATACATGTTAAGTATGTTTCATACGCATAGTACCCATTAGATTGAGTCCGGAGCCCTACTTTGTTTTATATACTATGTATATACTTACTGACCTAGTGAAACCCAACTAGGAAGTACCCGTGTTTATATAAGTATATTACATTCATATAGGGTCGAACATGTGTTGCTCACACATGTGGAGCCTAGAGTTAGGAGCTTTGCCCCATTTATAGACTAGGGTAGCTCATTTTATATGGCTACAACACGGTCCTAGCACACTCACCAGTCTGTCTTGAGTCGAGATTTTCTCTACTCCGCTAGATTAGAATTAGGGCTGGTGCCCCTGGTTAGGATTTTTGTGTATGTGTATATACCTATATATACTGTTTATGTATATTAGGGTTCTCCTCTTAGTCAGAGATTCTTTATTTATTTCAATTGGTTATATCCATTCCTTATTCAGATCTAGATCTAGTCAGTGGCTTTTTACCGCCATTACCTTGGCCAGGTTTGGTCCTTGATCTCTTGATTATAGGGTTTGACCTGTTGTTGTATATTCTCACCTTTGGTCAGTCTTTTAGTTGATCACCTTTCTCTGGTAATCATTGTTCATATATCTTTGATTGAGTTACGAGGATCCCTTGTCTAGCGTCGTTATGCTGCCGAATTTTTCGCAGAATATTTTGAGCATAACCGCTATTTCTTAGAGTTAGGAAAACCGTGAGTTTGCCTTTTCTTGACTTTCTTGTCTAGCTGTTATGCTGCCAAATTTTTCGCAACACATTTTGAGCATGACGGCTACTCTTTAGAGTCAGTTTACTTTGTCTGGACCTTGACCTCCTCGTATAGCCGTTATGCTGGATTTTATCCAAAAACATGTTAAGCATGATTGCTATCCTCTGGAGTCAGTCTACCTTATCTTGATTCCCATGTATACATCATTCAGTAGGATTAGATCCTTATTTGTCAACCTGTTTTGTCTTGAGATCTGGCCGATAGCTCGTTTGCTGTCCTTATGACCATGGTCTATCATTTCTGATCATATTGATCGTACAATTGTTGATATCCATCATTCAGATTTTAGATCTGGTCCTGGACCCTACTTTTGTCATTCGTATGGCCATGGTCTATTATCTGAGCCATTGATTTTCCATTTGATCCATGTTCATCTATCATGTATCCTTTTACCCTTGGATCATATCGAAATCATTGATGGAAAAGTTTAATCTTACCTGTATTCTTTGAGTGCATGATTATTGCTGAGATTAAAACCTATTTAGATTATGGGTGTTTATCATTCATACTCTTTCATATCCAAGTGAGAGCAGTCATATCCAAAGAAGACCTAAAGGAGTGGATTGAGGATTCTCTAATACCCTTATAGGTGTAGGTCATATTATTGCGGGTTATTTCCCTTTGACCTTCAGACACAGTTCCTCTTTGACTTTCCAAGTTAAAGTACCCATTGATGTGTTTAAGATTACTCTTATTTGTATTTGTTCAGAATCTTTATCCCGTGACCATTGATCTAGTGTGTGCACTTCAAATTCAAAAGTCTGGGTTCAGCAAATGACTGTCTATCCATAAGACTAACCATTTCCAAACTCATTTGATTCAGGTAGCCTTTTGCTTTGCTTATTCTACTAGATATAGTCTCCACCTATTTCACCCAGTCTTTACTAAATGGCTGAATCTGAGGAAATGTTAATGAAGATAAGAGATATGTTGAAAACCATCTGCACTGAGGTAACAGGCATGAAAGAAGACATGACCTATTTGAAGGCTCAAGCAAAAGAGAAGTTACCAGTTTCTGAGAGTTTGATTATCCCGAACCCTTCCATGATTGTGAGTTCAGTCCAACCTGTGAAGTTGTTAGTAGATGTCGATGATGCATTTCATGACAAGGAGAAGTGTAGCAGAAATATGACCCAGGTGGATAAGGGAAAATCGTTGTTAGAAGAGCTTGGACTATTAGACATTCATAATGAAGATGAGAGGGTTCAGAGTGAAAAGAAGTTGGCCCTTCATGACTTCATATTTTTCCCGGATGTCACCCTACCCCCTGAATTTGAGATTCCTAAGTTCGACGAATATGATGGGATAGGGTGTCCAAGGAGACATTTGATGTCATTCATTACTCTTTTAGGAGGTCAAGGCTTATTTCCAGACCAGATAGCAATGCTATTCCCACTCTCTTTAACTGGTGTGGCCAAGAAATGGTTTTACAGTTTAAACCCAAAGATGATTAAAGGCCTAAATGATGTAGTTAAGAGGTTCATTGATCGATTTTCCCAGGGAAATATAGATGAATTCCTTAATGACAGGCAAGAATCACTCAAGCAGAAACAGAGTAAGATGCGTGAAATAGGAATTGGTCTTTCAAAAGGAAAGAAATTCTTCAATGCTTCGAAGGAAATGAATTACATTGGGACTTCTCATCAGCTGCTAAATAAACCTCTCGTTCTTAAAGAAGAATCAATTGAGAAGCACAGAAGAGAATTCACAAAATTACCTTGTACATATGAAGCTGCTTTAAAGGAGCTCATCAGAATTAGAAAATTCATTTTGCCTTCCCATTCAAGCCCTTTGAAAAACTCAGAGAAACATGGTAGTAAGAGATATTGTTCTTATCACCAATGTTTTGGCCATAATACCAATTTTTGTGAGGTGTTGAAATATAAGATCCAGAATGTAATAGACAATGACCCTCATGTTATCCATGAACTCAGTGCTATTCAGAAACTCAATGCATCAAAACCTGCTCAGAAATATGAAAGAAAATTCTCTATTCTTTGTGAGCTTAGTGCTGATCAGAGACCTGCGCCGAAAGGTGATCCATATATTCTGAGAATTGATGAAGATGAGTTTATCCAGTCCTTCGCGGAACCAGTTATTCCTACTTCCGTTACTCCAGGGCCAAGTAAACCGAAGCGTACTCCATATGTTTTGAGAATTGAAGATGATGAGCTCATTCAGTGGTATGCAGAATCAGCTGTTCCTGCTCATACCTCAGCGCTGAGTGATAAGAGGATTTTGAAAGGAAAAGAGCCGATGATTGAGAATCAGAAAGAGTCAGGCAGAACTAAGAAGACTTCGCCGATGCTGGAAGATGAAAATCAATGCAAGCCAGGTCATCCGGACTTTGTAGGGTTGCCCTTTTCGAGATTCCTACCCCGGGATCGAACTCAGTAGCTATCATCATGAAGGAAGGCGGGTTACCCATAAACTTTCAGTGCCAGTTTCTTGTTCATGAAGATGCGTACATTTTTTTTTAGAGTGTCTTTTTGTTGAATCTATGCCAACTCCTAGGTTGAAAGTTGTTGAGTCTTGTAGTGTCAATGTAAAAAAAAAAAAGAAAAAAGAAAAAAGAAAAAAAGAAGTCATATCTGTCAATCTTTCTTATATAGAGTCAGTGTTCTGTTTTCTATCAGAACTGATGAAGAACCCATTGAGGTGTGTCAAAAATCATCAATGTACTTACAGTCTTCAATTCAATAAAATTGTTGATTTCGTATCTTTGATACTCTATGATTCACTCTTAGATCTAATGTTTAAACAACTAAAGACCCCCTTCTCGGATGAGAATGCAGACGAAATTCACCTCGAGATCTGAAAGATGGTCGAACGAGAGGAAGAGCGTCGAGCATAGCCACTTAAAGAAGAAATCGAAGCCATTGATAGTGGTATCGAAATCCGAAACTCGGGAAAGATGGAGTGGCAAAACTTTATCTCCCGAGGAGCGCAAAGAATTGATAAACCTGTTTATAGGGGTTTGAGGTAGTCTTGCTTGATCCTATAAGGATAAACAGAGGAATGCCCTGTTGTTGAGCAAAGCAAGACTTCACCTGCTTTAGACATCCAGTTTAAGAGTAAAATTTTAAAGAGATAAGCATCAGACATCCTGTGGAGTTGATGAGATACTGAGAAAAGATTTTCAGACAAGGAGTTGTGGAATCTTGAGCATAAATTCAAGATCTTCGAGATGGTAGTGGAGCACAGTGGTTGAAGTTTTGCCTAACATGCCGTCAGACTCCTCGATAAAAAAAAAATTCTAAGTCTTTGAATCTTAAGCAAACGAGCTTGTACATCAAATACATCAGGAGGCCATCCTTGATCGTTTGAACTTTTATAGCCAAAATCCTAATGTTTTAAAATCCTTTTGAGAACCCTTTGGGCCAACAATTTAAAGCCAATGTTTCTTTTCAAACACATTATAAACCTGGGGCATTTATGCACCCGAACTACGTCGGACCTGATCCCCAACTCTTCAGGGGTACGTAGGCAACTTGATTAATTCAAGTTCGGTCAAACCTTGGGATAACATCCCTTTTCAAAATTTTGAAGCTAAATGCTAAACCATTCTTTGAAAAATCCCTAAGCGAACTACGCGGATCTGATCCTCCATTTTTGGGGTACGTAGGTAGTCTGGCTAGACCAGATTCGGTCCAAATCCTTAGAACCTTAGGTATTCAACCCTTTTGAACCCAAGCCCACCTAGAAAGTCTTTCTGGTGAAACAAGCAAAGGTTCGAGACGAATGAAAAGAAAAACAGAAAGAAAAGAATGAGAGTCTGAAGACCCGCTAGGTTGAAAACCTGAAAGGGCGGCCTAGAGATATGCACTTGCTAAGTCAACAAGCAAAGGGATTGACTTACCAGATAGTAAGGGTAGTGGTAGGCTAGATTGAAAACTTGAAGAAACAATCTAGTCAGAGGCAAATACTTCCCATGAAAAGTTGAGTTGAATAGAAGCAGAAGGAGTTCCTCAGTTACGTAGAATTCCCAAGTTTGAGTGCAAGCAAAAGTTGAGGCAAGTAGTCTTTTAGACTGAAAACTTGAACAGAAAAAGTTGAGATAAGTGGTCTTTTAGACTGAAAACTTGGAAGACATTAATTTTGACTTCTTCCGAAAAGACAAATCAAGGAGACCGAGAAGCAACCTCTACAGGGCAGGATCCTGGAATCCGAATAGTGTCAGCAAGGCTTACTTTGACGCCTTTTTAAACTAGGGGCATTAAAACCGAGCAATCCGAAGGGGTATAACCATGACGGATGTCCTGATGGAGGAAACTAGAGCCTCTTGGCATGGTTTTTGAGACTACTCTAAGAGTGGCTGACCTTACCATTTAAAAATAACACATTTTATCTAAGGGTGAATCAAAATTTAGTCAAGTCCCTTGAATGTTATCAGTCTTCTTTGAAAGAGTCCTCAGGAGTTTATTCCTTGTTTATCATTGTTTTCTTTTAGAATCAAAAGTGTTTGGCACTGGAGAGAATGGGTGTACATCTTCCGAAATGTAAAGAAAAATCTAGAGTAGATCTTGGTTTCAGAAATCAAAGAAGGGCAAGAGATTTGTTATTCAGACCTGCCTGAAACATCATAGCCTCAAGCACTGAGCAAAATGAAGAACTCTTACGTTCAGCCTTTGTGGAGATGGTTTTACCACTATACCAAAGAAAGAACCCATGCAAACTGAAATTTTTCCTACTTACCTTGCTTCTGCTTTCTTAAGACCTTGTCATGGAAGCACATCTTACTAGGGGCATCTTTTATGACTTACGTCATAAAAGATATTATACAATGATAATTGGGATATCTATTCTTAGCAAATAGAAATCAGAGAAGCTTGAACATACTCTTTGAGTTGAATTCCTTGATCAAGTTGTTTCTTTTGGAGTCAGTTTCAGAAACTTCAAATTCCAGCGGAGTATAGAATCTACTCCTGCATCCTTTAAACCTCATCAGAATGCTTTTCACCTGTTGAAGAGAGTCAGCACCTGAAAATCTCATCAATCTACTTGAGTTTTGCTTTCAGCAAAGATCATGCGCTCGTAGTTATTCTCGGTAAGAGATGACTGGCCCATTATTGAAATCAATCAAAGATGGTAAATTCTTCATTCCTTTTGAAGGTTTTTAATAAGGATAGAAATTGATGGTTCCGTGTTCCACGGTTTGGTTTTTCTTCCATGATTTTAGAAAGTTTTCAATAAAGGAAGAAATTACTATATTCTGTGTTACACGGTTTGATATTTTCTTCCATCATTAAAAAAAAAAAGAACTCTTTGAGTGATTAGTGTGTACTTATCTGATTTGTACTCTTTGAGTGTTTGATTTTTGTTTGCTTTGACAAAGTTTTAATTCAAAAAAAAAAGAAAAAAAAAAGAGAAAAAAAAAAAAAACTCTTTCAATGTTTTTTTTAAGAGATGAGCATTACCGAACCTGTGTTACACGGTTTGGTCTTTTTGAAAGGTTTTATTAGGGGAAAATTTCTGATCCTGTGTTACACGGATTAGTCTTTTCTTCCTTCTCTCGGGTATTTAGTACCCAGATGATTAGTAATGTAATGTCAAGAAGTGACTTACATAATCATCGTTCCGCAATGTGCAGCTTCCTAACGTGTTAGGAGTCATGTGTATCTGCGAAGAGGTTTGTATGGGACTGTTTAGCAGGACATACAAATTTAGGTTTATGTGGAACTGTTTAACAGAACCGCGTGATCCGGAGTGATTCGCTACCTTGAAAGAGAGGAGTCAGAATTACTCGGATAGTTAAACAAATTTATTTTCAGCAATGATCTGTATAACTATCGCTGGGCTTGAGACTTAGTCTCGCCTCGGGTATTAGCTGTTTGAGTTTAGCTCGAATATTCGAGTACCCTAATAAGTGGTCGAGTAAGTTTTAGACTGATCGACGAGATAAATTACAGAACTTGTGTTACACGGTTTGGTCTTTTTGAAAGATTTTAACAGAGTTTGAAATTACCGAACTTGCGTTACGCGGTTTGGTCTTTTTGAAAGATTTTAACAGAGTTTGAAATTACCGAACTTGCATTACGCGGTTTGGTCTTTTTGAAAGATTTTAACAGAGTTTGAAATTACCGAACTTGCGTTACGCGGTTTGGTCTTTGTTTTGAAAGATTTTAACAGAGTTTGAAATTACCGAACCTGTGTTACACGGTTTGGTCGTTTTGAAAGAATTCAATAGAATTGGAAATTACCGTACCTGTGTTACACGGTTTGGTCGTTTTGAAAAAATTTAATAGAATTGGAAATTACCGAACCTGTGTTACACAGTTTGGTCCTTTTTGAAAGATTTTAATAGAGATGGAAATTACCGAACCCGTGTTACACGGTTTGGTCTTTTTGAAAGATTTTAACAGAGTTTGAAATTACTGAACCTGTGTTACACGGTTTGGTCTTTTTGAAATGTTTTAATAGGGAAAATATTTCTGATCCTGTGTTACACGGATTGGTCTTTTGTTCCTTCTCCCGGGTATTTAGTACCTTGATGATTAGTATTGTAATGTCAAGTAGTGACTTACCTAATCATCGTTCCGCAATGTGCAGCTTCCTAACGTGTTAGGAGTCATGTGTATCTGCGAAGAGGTTTGTATGGGACTGTTTAGCAGGACATACGAATTTGAGTTTATGTGGAACTGTTTAACAGAACCGCGTGATCCGGAGTGATTCGCTACCTTGAAAGAGAGGAGTCAGAGTTACTCGGATAGTTAAACAGATTTATTTTCAGCAATGATCTGTATATCTATCGCCAGGCTTGAGACTTAGTTTCGCCTCGGTATTAGAAGTTTGAGTTTAGCTCAAATATTCGAGTACCCTAATAATTGATCAAGTTTTAGACTGATCGGCATGATAAAAATAAATTTTTTTTTAACTCTTTGAGTGTTTGGTTTTGAACTTGTTTTGGACGAGTTTCAATACATTGGTCTTTGGCCTATTTTTACAGGTTTCTAAAAAGAAAAAAAAACTCTTTGAGTGTTTGGAGTTATACTTGTCTTAGACAAATCGCAGCGTGGTTTCTAAAAAAAAAATGGAAACTCTTTGAGTGATTAAAGTGATTAATTTGTTTGTTTGGTTGGTGCTCTTGGAGCAATTGTTATGTTTACTTTGGCTTAGCATGAAAAAAAAAAAAAAACAACAAAAACAAAGAGTGTTTGTGTTTTTGTAATCGTTCGTTCGTCTTTTGTTAACTAGTTTAGATAGTTGAGTCATGAGTATTAGAGAGAGACTATCTCTTTGAGATGTCTTAGTTGCCGAGTTAAGAGTCGGTGAGAGGCTATCTCCCTATTGTTGGTAGTCTTCCCTTGTAAATACCGTTCTTAGAACCAAAAATCCAAAAATTTGCTTTGCTTTCGGGTCGGTCAAAATGTATTTTCTGTTCAGCTTTGCCATTCGCGTGACAAGCACGCTCTGCCAAAGAGGGGCATCTGTAGACACCCCTTTTGACCGGACCCAATTTCGTAGCGTTGGTGTGAAACCTTGTCAAATCAGTGAGCTGAGGTCCCAAATTGAACCCTAGGGTAGCTTAAGGTCTCCCATAGGTCCCCGTAAAATTTTGTTGGAATCCGAGCTCGTTTGATCAGCGAACGAGATGAATCAGTGTCGTAGTGTAAACCTGTAAGGGGGTGGATTAGCCGAAGAGGGGGTGTGTAGACACCCCATTTTGACCGTACCCTGCACCTCCATGTTTTGTGCTTAACTTTTTCAAATTAGTGTGGTAGGACTCCAAATTACACTAGTAGGCGGTTGTCCAAGCGGGTGAAGGGGGTTGAATTTACCATTTTCTCATATGAGAAGGGGAGTGAATTATATGAAAGAAGAGCTGTCCATAGAAATTGAAAGGGTCGGATTTATCATTTTTTCCTAGGGCTTACTTGTACCCAGGCCCCCATGTAATGTGAAGAGTAACCACAAATGCAATATGTGGCTGTCCAGAAAAGAGAAGGGGGGTGCTAAAATATCATTTCTTTTCCTTTGCCCTCGCTATTACCCGAGCCACCCCTATAGGATTAAAAGAGTAGTGATAAAATACATTAAATAGGGTTGTCCAAGTAAGAAATAGGGGGGGGGGGTCGAATGACTCATTTCCTCTTTAAAAAGGGAAAACGAGTTAGGGTTTTAGGGAGGGGCAGCCGCAAGAATGGCAGAGAGAGGAGGGATGAGGGTTTTGGTGGCTGGCCACCATTTTCTCTCCCACGGCTGCACCTCGCCGCCGTCGCCAGCAAGCCTCGATCATCTCCTAGCTTCTTCTCCTACAGCCGCCTCCTCCAACCACCTCTAGCCGCCTCTAGCTACCGACCGCCACCACCATCATCTCCACTACCTTCGGCCCCATTTTTCACCACCACCACAAGGTATCTTCTTCTTCCCTAAACCCTTACCACCACCACAGCCACCACCCGACCAAAACCCACTTCAAACCTCAGCCACCACCATCATCTTCTCCATCAAACCCTCTCCACCATAGCAGCCACCACTCCAACCGCCTCCACCAACCACCATTAAATCCGCCCAACCTCCACTCTCACCATTTTCGCCTCTAACCCCCATCTTTATTAAACCCATTCCATCTCTTTTCTCAGCCACGATCCTTACATCCATTAAAACCCCTCCCCATCTACCCTAACCGAGCCACTACCTCTGTCCAAATCAACCCATTAAACCACTCTCACAACCCATTTCATTCATCTCCACCCCCCAAATCCACTTCATTCCCCTTTCTAACCACTTCTAAAACCCTCTCCATTAAAACCCCTTTTCCACCGGATTTCTCTGCAACTCCGGCCACCACCCCCATCTTGTTCTTGTTCTTCTTCTTCTTTATCTTCTCGCTCCACCTTCACCTTCTCCTCCATCTTCGTCAGCCAGCACCACCGCCATCTCCATCGATTCCGGCAAGCTTGCCGGAATCCGACCTCCCTACCTAAATCAACCATCACCAAACCCACCTCATTTCTACCCCTAAATCCAGTCAGAATCTGAAACCCTCTTCTCCGGTCACCACCCTATTCTCGTTTCTCTTTAAAACCCAACATCCAAACCCATCTCATTTTTATCTCTGCAAATCTAGCCCCATTTTTGCCTCCATCGCAACCCCACTTCGCCCAACCCTTGTTTTTTCATCACAGCCCATCTCAACCAAACCTTATTCCAATCTCCATTGGTTCATTCGGCCTTGCCGGAATCACCACCATCAATATTCTCCTTGTCGGCCATCTCCACTACCTGAGCCATCGCCTCCAGTTGTTTTACAATCTATACTTCAATCGGCCTCTTCATTAGCTGTCGGGTAAGCTTATTGCCTTTTAATTCAAATAGAAATCAAGGTTATTTTGCTAATTGGTGGGTTTAAAAATACTTCTGTTAGTTTCCATTCTTCTTAAATATGCTAGTTTAGAGATTTGGATTGCTCCTATATTTTCCATTTTCTAACTAGACTAGCTTATGTGTTTGAATTGCCCCTATTGTTTTCATTTGCAAATCCTGCTAATTTGAGATTCTGAACCGTTCTTGTTGCTTATTGTTTTGGCATTTCGTTATAAATGGTTGATTCCTATTTTTCTGTCTATCCCTCTTGGGTGCTAAAGGTGTGTCCAAAGCAGGAAGTATACAGGGGATTGTGGTTTTGGTATGATGTTTGGATGATGTCAGGACTTGCAATTCATGTTTAAAGAATCGAACAGGGAGGGAAATTAGGTCCCTTAATTCGGTTTCAGTTCAGTGCCTAACACAAGCCATTATCCCTAAAAGGAAGCCTTAGACCCTTTTCTTTCCTCAGTTGTTTGCGCCCTGAGATTGTACAGGTCTTCTTTCGTTCGCTGGTCTGGTTAATTCTTGCCTAAATATGGCTTGGTTCCCTATGTTTAGTTTTGTGGATTCTTTCGGAGCCTTTACAAACCCCATATCTGTCGGTGGCGATGCATTTATGAAGGTATGGTGGTAGGGGTGTCCTCTCGAAATTTGGTATTTGAATGTGATCTAGTGAGGTTTTTTTTTTTGTTTCAGCTCTGATGTTCGAGCTGGAGTGAAGGGCGATGAAGGCGCTAGCCCAAGCCCACCCTTAGAGGACTTGCTCAGTCCAAGTTAGCGTTCCCCTCATTTGTATAGTAGACTTGCTTAGTCTTTTAGATGCCTCTTAGATATTAGTAGCCTCATTCATTGATTGGGCGATGAAGGCGATAGCCCAAGCCCATCTTTAGGGGACTCGCTCAATCCAAGTAGCGCTCCCCTCTTTGTTTAGTAGGCCTACCCAACCTTTTGGATTTCTTTTAACCATTTTTTTTAAAAGAACCCTTCTCTGGGCAATGATAAGGTTACTTGGAGCCCGTCTTTGTGTTTTGTGGCTCACCGTTTTTGCACTTGAATCTGCACAAGTTGATGCCCCCTGTTATGCACCAAAATTTATAAAAATCAGAAATATCATTGCATGCATTTGTATAATTTGTTGAAAATTTAAGATTCTTCTTTTATGTTAAGTTTTGAGTTAGGTTCTGAAGATGAATGGACTGTTCAGGTGAGACTATCTTGAAAGCTTATCATACTTATTTTTTATTTAAATAACTTGTTTAATTGAAGAAGGAAATCAGATGACTACTCTATTCGATATTATCGACATGAGTACTGTTTGATTTCAAGGCGGTTTGTAGAAATATTGTATGTGTATGAAATCGGATGATTACTTTGGCATCATCTGATTTCGTTGGAGTCCCCGTATTGGGGTTTGTGGTTGGCTTTGAAGTGTTTAATATCATTTTTTTATTTCATTAGGCTACCCAGCGGCTGGTCTGGGCTAATTAATGTTGTTTATCATGCTATGATTGCTATTATTACAGGTTGTGTACTCTTTAGTTATAAGTCTTTCTTTGCTTAGTACTTGATTTGTTTATATAAGAATTGAATGGAAATTTGAGATTGCCTAGTAGCTCTTTTCTGCTCTCTTGGTGGACTAACGCAGTCTTCTAGACTTCTTTAGATCCTAGAACCTGTACTAGGAGGCATATTCTGTCTCATTAGGAAATCCTCCTTTGGAGGCAAGCCTCTTTTTTTTAGCTTAACCTCAGGGAGGTTGCTTTGATTTTGATAAATGGTATACCCATAGGAAGCATGCCTTGCCTCATTTAGAGAGTCTTTGACTCATTCGCCTTTTTGGTGGTGTTATAGGAGAGTCTTTGACTCATTTGCCTTTTCGGTGGTGTTATAGGAGAGTCTTTGACTCATTTGTCTTTCAGGTGGTGTTATTAAAGAGTTTTTGACTCAATCTTTCTCTTATTGGTTTTTCTAGAGAGTCTTTGACTCATTTATCTTTTAGTTGGTGATAGTGGAGTCTTTGACTCATATTCCTTTTCTTTTAGGGAGTCTCTGACTCATTTATCCTTTAGTTGGTGTTAGTGGAGTCTTTGACTCGTGTTTCCTTTTCTTTTAGAGAGTCTTTGACTCATCTATCATTTAGTTTGTGTTAGTGGAGTCTTTGACTCGTGTTTCCTTCTCTTTTAAAGAGTCTTTGACTCATCTATCCTTTAGTTGGTATTAGTGGAGTCTTTGACTCGTGTTTCCTTTTCTTTTAGAGAGTCTTTGACTCATCTATCCTTTAGTTGGTGTTAGTGGAGTCTTTGACTCGTGTTTCCTTCTCTTTTAGAGAGTCTTTGACTCATCTATCCTTTAGTTGGTATTAGTGGAGCCTTTGACTCGTGTTTCTTTATCTTTTAGAGAGTCTTTGACTCGTCTATTCTTTAGTTGGTGTTATTGGAGTCTTTGACTCATGTTTCCATTTCTTTTTGAGAGTCTTTAACTCGTCTATTCTTTAGTTGGTGTTAGTGGAGTCTTTGACTCGTGTTTCCATTTCTTTTAGAGAGTCTTTGACTCATTTATCCTTTAGTTGGTGTTATTGGAGTCTTTGACTCGTGTTTCCATTTCTTTTAGAGAGTCCTTGACTCATTTATCTTTTTAGTTGGTATTGTTAGTCTTTGACTCACTTGTCCTTTGCGGTGTTATTAGAGAGTCTTTGACTCATTTGCTCTTATAATGGTATTATTAGAGCCTAGTTTCCCCTTTTAGCCCTAGGATTTGGCCATAGGGTGTTGTTTTTGTTTTTTCCCTCCGATCTTTGACCAAAAGGGTGAAAACATCAGAAACCTTTAATCCAAAAATATCGAAACATTTGAATTGTTTTAAATTGTTCTGAGTGTAGTTAGAGAGTTCGTTTCGAACTACGTTGGCTTGATCCTCTTCCACGAGGTACGTAGTGCAGCTTGGGATCTTCATCCCAAGTCCAGCCAAACTTTTTGTAAATAAACTTTGAGAATCTTTCAAAAACCTTTGAAAACCTTGTTTTCAACAAGATCTTCCTCTAGAGTTAGGAGTTTGTCCTAGATAGAGAGTTTTAGAGTTAGGAGTTTGTCTTTGATTTGTTATGTGCTTGTTTTAGAGTTAGGGGTTTGTCCTAGAGTTATAGGAGCGCCTCCGTCCGGTCAGTTGGCGATTCACATCGCCGACTGATGACTAGGTCTAGAATGCGCTAGTGATCCCATTGTTTTCCTTAGGAAATACAGCCTAGTTACACATAGGTTGTAGGAACCACCTGCATTAGCTTAGGGCTAACTTGCATTTAGTTAGGGCATATAGGGTGTCCTAAAATCTACAATTCACTGGAATTTAAATAATCGTTCAAGAAGCTTTAATAACTAGTCCGGTCTTTTAGATCGAGTCTAAGATAGAGGTCTAGGTGTCTTAGGCATCCTAGCTTAGATGAGGTGCGAAGAACTACGTTGCCTTGATTCTCGTGGAGGCGGGGATACGTAGGCTTCTTTGGATGAACATCAGACCATCCGAGGACTCGGGCTAAATCGTTTAGAGTCTTAAGGTTCGTTGTGTTGTTATGTTGTATATTGTGTTGTGTTTTCTTACTTTCTTGTGCAGACCCTATACCTGTAGCTGTAGCATGCATGTGTCTGTCCACCAGAACTTAGACACCAGTTAGGTATGTCACTCATAACCTAACAATATTTAGGTGTCACCTCTTTCATTTATTTTTTGTGTGCTTATTATTTCTATTCTCAGGAAATGCATGCTTAGATAGACGACTCCTGAGGATTGTTCCCATTTCACATGATTTTTGCCCAAAACTCTTCGAGGTTAATAATAAATGGCATAAGAGACCAAGTGTTCGCACTCGGGCGAATTGGGTGCGCTCTTCGGACCTTCTCCATTCGTCATCAGGCACAGACCTTTTGTATCTCTGGTTATCCATTGCAAACAGAGCATTTGTTTTGGTTCCATGGCGCATCCATGGATGGCGACTCTGAGTTATTTTTAGATATATCTTGGTTTCGAGCCCGGGCTTCGGATCAGGATGTATCTCTTTCTTTTTATATCTCCACTCATGCTATGCTGTGAGGGTGGCAACAGTTTCGAGAGTTCCCTGGTAGAGCTCTCCTTCACTTTGTGGAGATCTTAGAGGATTGCAGGAGGGATCTCGCGTCCCTCGGCACCGTCCTCGGATCGGGTTCCACAGGGTGCACCTTTGAAATGTGAAATTCCGATTTTGTCTTTCGCTAATAGGACAAAGCGGCGGAGGTGCGCTTATAAATTCGCGCGCTTTATCCATTTGGAGTGCCAATATCAACATGAATTTTTTTTTATAAATATGAAAAATTGAGATCACTGTTGAGGCATGAAAATTCGCAGAGAGAGAGAAAGAGAGAAAGATTAGGGTTTTCTTCCTCCGGCGATCTCTTCGATTCTTCTCCGGCAAAGATCCTTCTCCGGCAATCTCTCCGATCATCGATCCACCTTCTTTGATCCTTTTACGGCAACTTTTTCTGCTCCGATCCCTCTCCGATCTTCTCTAATCCTCCGGCCGTGCTCCAACTCCACTCCTTCGTCTCCGGCAACCTCCATCTGCTCCGGTGATCTCATTTTTTTTCGGTTGATTCATCTTCTCCGGTTGCAACTCCGGTGGATCTTACTAGTCTCCGATCATCTTCCCGATCAAACTCCATTTTTGATGTAAATGATATATAGACACCGTCCTCAGCGCTGAGTGATAAGGGGATTTCGAAAGGAAAAGAGTCGATGATTGAGAATCAGAAAGAGTCAGGCAGAACTAAGAAGACTTCGCCGATGCTAAAAGATGAAAATCAATGCAAGCCAGGTCATCCGGACTTTGGAGGGTTGCCCTTTCCGAGATTCCTACTCCGGGATCGAACTCAGTAGCTGTCATCATGAAGGAAGGCGGGTTACCCATAAACTTTCGGTGCCAGTTTGTTGTTCATGAAGATGCGTACAGTTTTTAGAGTGTCTTTTTGTTGAATCTATGCCAACTCCTAGGTTGAAAGTTGTTGAGTCTTGTAGTGTCAATGTCAAAAAAAAGAAAAAAAAGAAAAAAGAAGTCATGTCTGTCAATCTTTCTTATATGGAGTCAGTGTTCTGTTTTCTATCAGAACTGATGAAGAGCCCATTGAGGTGTGTCAAAAATCATCAATGTACTTACAGTCTTCAATTCAATAAAATTGTTGATTTCGTATCTTTGATACTCTATGATTCACTCTTAGATCTAATGTTTAAACAACTAAAGACCCCCTTCTCGGATGAGAATGCAGACGAAATTCACCTCGAGATCTGAAAGATGGTCAAACGAGAGGAAGAGCGTCGAGCATGGCCACTTAAAGAAGAAATCGAAGCCATTGATAGTGGTATCGAAATCGGAAACTCGGGAAAGATGGAGTGGCAAAACTTTATCTCCCGAGGAGCGCAAAGAATTGATAAACCTGTTTAGAGGGGTTTGAGGTAGTCTTGCTTGATCCTATAAGGATAAACCAGGAGAATACCCTGTCGTTGAGCAGAGCAAGACTCCATTGGATTTAAACATTTAGTTGAAAGTGAAGATTTTAAAAAGTGGAAACGTCAGACATCCTGTAGAGCTGATGAAATATTGAGAGAAGATTTTCAGAGGGAGTGGAGCACAGTGGTTGAAGTTTTGCCAGAAAACCGCCAGACTCCTCGATAAAAAAATAATTCTAAGTCTTTGAATCTTAAGCAAACGAGCTTGTACATCAAATACATCAGGAGGCCATCTTTGGACGTTTGAGCTTTTATAGCCAAAATCCTAATGTTTTAAAATCTTTTTGAGAACCCTTTGGGCCAACAATTTAAAGCCAACATTTCTTTTCAAACACATTATAAACCCGGGGCATTTATGCGCCCGAACTACGTCGGACCTGATCCCCAACTCTTCAGGGGTACGTAGGCAACTTGATTAATTCAAGTTCGGTCAAACCTTGGGATGAAATCCCTTTCAAAAATTTTGAAGCTAAATGCTAAACCATTCTTTGAAAAATCCCACAGCGAACTACGCGGACCTGATCCTCCATTTTTGGGGTACGTAGGTAGTCTGGCTAGACCAGATTCGGTCCAAATCCTTAGAACCTTAGGTATTCAACCCTTTTGAACCCAAGCCCACCTAGAAAGTCCTTCTGGTGAAACAAGCAAAGGTTCGAGGCGAGTGAAAAGAAAAACATAAAGAAAAGAATGAGAGTCTGAAGACCCGCTAGGTTGAAAAACCGAAAGGGCGGCCTAGAGAAAGGTGAAAGTCATTTTTTTTTGCTGAGTCAACAAGCAAAGGGATTGACTTATCAGAAAGTCAGGGTAATGGTCTGCTGGATTGAAAACTTGAAAAGGCAATCTAGTAAGAGGCAAATACTTCTCATGAAAAGTTGAATTGAATAGAAGCAGAAGGAGTTCCTCAGTTACGTAGAATTCCCAAGTTTGAGTGCAAGCGAAAGTTGTGACAAGTGGTCTTTTAGACTGAAAACTTGCAAGCAAAAGTTGAGACAAGTGGTCTTTTAGACCGAAAATTGGAAGGCATTAGTTTTGACTTCTTTCGAAAAGAGAAATCAAGGAGACGGAGAAGCAACCTCTACGCAGGGCAGGATCTTGGAATTTGAATAGTGTCAATGAGATTTACTTTGACACCTTTTTAAACTAGGGGCATTGAAACTGAGCAATCCGAAGGTGGTATAACCATGACGGAGATCCCGATGGAGGAAATTAGAACTTCTTGACATGGTTTTTTGAGAGTACTCTAAGAGTGGCTAACCTTACCGTAACAAAATAATACATTTTATCTAAGGGTGAATCGAAAGTGAGTCAGGTCCCTTGAATAATCTGTGTCTTCTTTGAAAGAGTCCTCAGGAGTTTGTTCCTTGTTTATCATTGTTTTCTTTTAGAATCAAAAGTGTTTGGCACTGGAGAGAATGGGTGTACACCTTCCGAAATGTAAAGAAAAATCTAGAGTAGATCCTGGTTTAAGAATCAAAGAAGGGCAAGAGATTTTTTATTCAGACCTGCTTAAAACATCAAAAAGCCTCAAACACTGAGCAAAATGAAGAATCCTTACGTTCAGCCTTTGTGGAGATGGTCTTACCATTATACCAAAGAAAGAACCCATGCAAACTCAAATTTTTCCTACTTACCTTGGTTCTGCTTTCTTAAGACCTTGTCATGTAAGCACATCATACTAGGGGCATCTTTTATGACGTAAGTCATAAAAGATATTACACAATGATAACTGGGATATCTATTCTTAGCAAATGGAAACCAGGGAAGCTTGAGCGTACTCTTTGAGTTGAATTCCTTGATCAAATTGTTCATTCAGGAGTCAGTTTCAGAAACTTCAATTCCCAGCGGAGTATAGAATCTACTCCTGCATCCTTCAAACCTCATCAGAATGCTTTTCACCTGTTAAAAAGAGTCAGCACCTGAAAATCTCATCAATCTACTTGAGTTTTGCTTTCAGCAAAGATCATGCGCTCATAGTTATTCTCGGTAAGAGATAACTGTCCCATTATTGAAATCAATCAAAGATGGTAAATTCTTCATTCCTTTTGAAGGTTTTTAATAAGGATAGAAATTGGTGGTTCCGTGTTCCACGGTTTAGTTTTTCTTCCATGGTTTTAGAAAGTTTTCTATAAAGGAAGAAATTACTATATTCTGTGTTATACGGTTTGATATTTTCTTCCATCATTAAAAAAAAAGAAGAACTCTTTGAGTGATTAGTGTGTACTTATCTGATTTGTACTCTTTGAGTGTTTGATTTTTGTTTGCTTTGACAAAGTTTTAATTCAAAAAAAAGAAAAAAGAAAAAAAACTCTTTGAGTGTTTTTAAGAGATGAGCATTACCGAACCTGTGTTGCACGGTTTGGTCTTTTTGAAAGGTTTTAATAGGGGAAAATTTCTGATCCTGTGTTACACGGATTAGTCTTTTCTTCCTTCTCCTGGGTATTTAGTACCCAGATGATTAGTAATGTAATGTCAAGAAGTGACTTACCTAATCATCGTTCCGCAATGTGCAGCTTCCTAACGTGTTAGGAGTCATGCGTATCTGTGAAGAGGTTTGTATGGGACTGTTTAGCAGGACATACAAATTTGGGTTTACGTGGAACTGTTTAGCAGAACCGCGTGATCCGGAGTGATTCGCTACCTGGAAAGAGAGGAGTCAGAATTACTCGGATAGTTAAACATATTTATTTTCAGCAATGATCTGTATAACTATCGCTGGGCTTGAGACTTAGTCTCGCCTCGGATATTAGAAGTTTGAGTTTAGCTCGAATATTCGAGTACCCTAATAAGTGGTCGAGTAAGTTTTAGACTGATCGACGAGATAAATTACCGAACTTGCGTTACGCTGTTTGGTCTTTTTGAAAGATTTTAACAGAGTTTGAAATTACCGAACTTGCGTTACGCGGTTTGGTCTTTTTGAAAGATTTTAACAGAGTTTGAAATTACCGAACTTGCGTTACGCGGTGTGGTCTTTTTGAAAGATTTTAACAGAGTTTGAAATTACCGAACTTGCGTTACGCGGTTTGGTCTTTTTTTGAAAGATTTTAACAGAGTTTGAAATTACCGAACCTGTGTTACACGGTTTGGTCGTTTTGAAAGAATTTAATAGAATTGGAAATTACCGAACCTGTGTTACACGGTTTGGTCGTTTTGAAAGAATTTAATAGAATGAGAAATTACCGAACCTGTGTTACACGGTTTGGTCCTTTTTGAAAGATTTTTTTAACAGAGATGGAAATTACCGAACCTGTATTACACGGTTTGGTCATTTTTGAAAGATTTTTAACAGAGATAGAAATTACCGAACCTGTGTTACACGGTTTGGTCTTTTTGAAAGATTTTAATAGAGATGGAAATTACCGAACCTGTGTTACACGGTTTGGTCTTTTTTGAAAGGTTTTAATAGGGAAAATATTTCCGATCCTGTGTTACACGGATTGGTCTTTTCTTCCTTTTTCCGAGTATTTAGTACCCAGATGATTAGTAATGTAATGTCAAGAAGTGACTTACCTAATCATCGTTCCGCAATGTGCAGCTTCCTAACGTGTTAGGAGTCATGCGTATCTGTGAAGAGGTTTGTATTGGACTGTTTAGCAGGACATACGAATTTGGATTTATGTGGAACTGTTTAACAGAACCGCGTGATCCGGAGTGATTCGCTACCTTGAAAGAGAGGAGCCAGAGTTACTCGGATAGTTAAATAGATTTATTTTCAGCAATGATCTGTAGTGTCTATCGTCGGGCTTGAGACTTAGTTTCGCCTCGGTATTAGATGTTTGAGTTTAGCTCAAATACTCGAATGCCCTAATAATTGGTCAAGTTTTAGACTGATCTGAATGAATAAAAAAAAAAACTCTTTGAGTGTTTGGTTTTGAATTTCTTTTGGACGAATTTCACTACAGTGGTCTTTGGCCTATTTTTGGCAGGTTTCTAAAAAGTGAAAACTCTTTGAGTGTTTGGAGTTGTACTTGTCTTAGACAAGTTGCGTTGTGGTTTCTAAAAAAAATAAAAAAAATGAAAACTCTTTGAATGATTGAAGTGATTGGTTTATTTGTTTGGTTGGTGCTCTTTGAGCAATTGTTATGTTTACTTTGGTCTAAAAAAAATAAAAAAAAAGGGGAAAAAGGAAGAAAGTGTATTTCTGTTTTATTACTGTTCGTTCATCTTTGCTAACTAGTTTAGATAGTTGAGTCATGAGTATTAGGGAGAGGCTATCTCTTTAAGATGTCGTAGTTGCCGAGTTAAGAGTCGGTGAGAGGCTATCTCCCTATTGTTAGTAGAGTCTTACCTTTGTGAATATCGTTTTAAAACTAAAAACCCAAAAATTTACTTTGCTTTCAGGCCAGTAAAAATGTGTTGTCTGTTCAGCTTTGCCATTCGCGTGACAAGCACGCTCTGCCAAAGAGGGGCATCTGTAGACACCCCATTTTGACCGGACCCAAGTTCATTGTGTTCGAGCAAAACCCCATCCAATCACCAAGCTAGGATCCCAAATTGCATCATTAGTTAGGATCGGGTCTCACCGAGGCCCCCGCCAAATTTCATCAAAATCCGATCTGATTGGTCAAATAAGACGAGCTAGGAAAGAGGGGGTATCCATGCATAAGGGGAGTGATTTATCCTGCAGTGGGCCAGCATAATTTATAATAGGACAAATTGACGGGCGCGCCAATCAGATTTTGTGCGCCCATCAATTAGTGGGGTGCCGTTATCTGCAGTTGTTAAAGGTTATAAAAAAAAAAAAACGAAAAAAATCAAGGAGGGAGGAAGAACTATTCATTCTCGTTGGAAAATTCGAGAGAAAAACAGAGAGAGAGGCGGTGGAAAGCTCGGCTCATCCCCATCTTCTCCGGTGTCTCACCGGAGATCCGGCCTCCCCATCTTAGTCGTCCTCTTACACCACCTCCGATCCGCGGCCTCTTCATCGTCTCTTGCTATCAGCTCATCTTCTTCTTCTCCGATTGTTTTCCAGCAAAAGCTCCGGCCGAATACCATAGATTCCGACCATCCCTAACTCCGACCGAGCTCCGGCCGAACCTTCCTTCTTCTCCATTTATACCTCCACTGAAACCCCATTTTCTACCTTTGAAACCCCAGATCTGAGTTGTAAAACCCCAGATCTGACCATTGCGATCCTAAATCCGGCCTCCACCATTGACTCTGGCCTAGCTTGCATTTTCTATCCGTAGCCTCAGTTCTCATCGCTATCACCTTATCTTTAACCTTTAATCCCCAAATCTGAGCGTTTTGGATCATCTTTTTATTCAAGCAACTTCGCTGATATGGATTTTGCTTCGGTTGACTCTCCCTTGTGCTTGTGAGTCTTCATCATTCATTACAGGTAACTCTTTATTTCATATGCTTGTGATTGAATTACCTGTACAGTTTTGTAATGAGCAAAATTTAATTAGCTCTTATAGTCAAATGATTTCCATAATCTTACAGTTAATTGATGGATTTTTTTTTTTTTTTTATATACTGATTGAAAAATTCGCTCAATTCTTTCTATGTTCTGATGGCCTACTATAGTTGGGTATTTCAACCATGTGTTTGGTTCGGCTGTGGAAAATGCCAGTATTGTTACGGTTCTTCACATCTTTGATTGAGCTATAAGCTTTGTGAATATTGAGGACAATTATATGGAAGTCAGACCTAAAGTAGGGGCGAGTGAGGTTGTTATCATATTTTGTGGATATAAGTGAACTGATATTGAATTGATCAGATTATTTTTATAGACATACAATCTATCTAGTTTATCTCTTATGGATGCATTTGGAAAGCAATTTAGTATTGCTGGTGGTTCTACTATTCTTTTATAATACAACGTTCTGGGTGATGTAAAATTTGCTTGCCTTCAGGGTTATTTGGTTTTCTTTTTCAGAGCAGAACAAGTGCTGTTATAATGCAAGACATTCAGTATCTTCTCTCTGTAGTCAGGAGAGTAGTTAGGCTTGTCTTTTATGTGTTTGCATATGACAATATCTTTGGTATATCAAGGTAATTGTTCCTAATGATCTTCTCTTTTAGATATTACTCTTTTCTTGGAGATATTGTTGTTACTTCAGTAGATGTAGTCCCAGCAGGTTCGTTCACTCTTAAGCTTTTGACATAGATTCAGGTAGTTTATTCATTTCGGTTCTTGTTTATATGTTAATTCTCGAGTCGTGGCAGTTAGCAAGTATAATTGCAGGAGATTCATCTAATTTTCAAGCTTGCTTCTTCATCGCCAGGGCGATGAAGGCAATAGCCCAAGCCCATCTTTAGAGGACTCGCTCAATCCAAGTAGCGCTCCCCTCTTTTGTTTAGTAGGCCTACCCAACCTTTTGGATTTCTTTTAACCATTTTTTTTAAAAAAAGAAAAAGAAAAGAAGAAGCCTTCTCTGGGCAATGATAAGGTTACTTGGAGCCCGTCTTTGTGTTTTGTGGCTCACCGTTTCTTTGCACTTGAATCTGCACAAGTTGATGCCCCCTGTTATGCACCAAAATTTATAAAAATCAGATATATTATTGCATGCATTTGTATAATTTGTTGAAAATTTAAGATTCTTCTTTTATGTTAAGTTTTGAGTTAGGTTCTGAAGATGAATGGACTGTTTAGGTGAGACTATCTTCAAAGCTTATTATACTCATTCTTTTTTATTTAAATAAAATATTTTAAGAAAGAAGGAGATCAGATGACTACTCTATTCGATATTATCGACATGAGTACTGTCTGATTTCAAGGCGGGATTAGAAATATTATCATGTGTATTATGATATCAGATGATTACTTTAGCATCATCTGATTTCATTCCCATATTGGGGTGGTGTTTGTGTTTGGGCATAGAAGTGTTTGCTATTGTTTTTGCTTTATTAGGCTATCCAGCGGCTGGTCTGGACTAATTAATGTTGTTTATCATTTTATGATTGCTACAGGTTGTGCACTCTTTAGTTGTAGATCATATTTTGCTGATATTTGATTTGTTTTTATAATAATTGATTGAAAATTTGAGATTATCCGGTATCCTTTTTCCTCTCTCTTTGGATAGACTAGCACAGTCTTTTGGGTTTCTGATTAGATTTCTTTAGACACTAGAACCTGTACTAGGAGGCATATTCTGTCACATTAGGAAATCCTCCTTTGGGGGCGAGCCTCATTTTTAGCTTAACCTCAAGGAGGTTGCTTTGATTTTGATAAATGGTGTACCCATAGGAGACATGCCTTGCCTCATTTAGAGAGCCTTTGAATCATTCGTTTGTGTGGTGATGTTATCGGGGGAGTCTTTGACTCATTTGATCTTTTTTGTTGTTATTAGGGAGTCATCTGTCTTGGCTTTGTAAGTAATTAGCCTTTAGAAGGTCTGCTTGGCCTCATTTGTAGAATCCTCTCTGAGGTTGCACCTCAATTTGTGCCTCTGTTAATTAGAGACCAATTTGGTCAATTAGTTGTCTTAGCCTTGCTTACCCCTTGCAAGGGCAATGATAAGGTTACTTGGAGCCCATCTTTGTGTGTGTTTAGGAGACCCGCCCGATCTCATTCTCTCGCTAGTTCTCCTCTTTGTGCGTCGTTTGGTTTTTGGGAGAACACCCTACTCGGCTTGGCTTCATACTCCTACTCTTATGGGGTACTGGGCGCACATTTGTTGCACCCTAGGGCTAAGTAGCTGTCTGGCCCGGCTGGGTGTTTTACCTCTGCCAAATGTGCAAATTCTTGTTCCTTTTCTTTTAGGGAGTCTCTGACTCATTTATCCTTTAGTTGGTGTTAGTGGAGTCTTTGACTCATGTTCCTTTTCTTTTAGGGAGTCTCTGACTCATTTATCCTTTAGTTGGTGTTAATGGAGTCTTTGACTCGTGTTTCCTTTTCTTTTAGAGAGTCTTTGACTCATCTATCCTTTAGTTGGTATTAGTGGAGTCTTTGACTCATGTTTCTTTCTCTTTTAGAGAGTCTTTGACTCGTCTATTCTTTAGTTGGTGTTAGTGAAGTCTTTGACTCGTGTTTCCATTTCTTTTAGAGAGTCTTTGACTCATTTATCCTTTAGTTGGTGTTATTGGAGTCTTTGACTCGTGTTTCCATTTCTTTTAGAGAGTCCTTGACTCATTTATCCTTTTAGTTGGTATTGTTAGAGTCTTTGACTCATATTCCTTTTCTTTCAGAGAGTCTTTGACTCACTCGTCCTTTAGATAGCAGTATTAGAGAGTCTTTGACTCATTTCCCCTTTTTTTCTATAGTTGTTTTTAGGAGCTTTCTCCTTAGTGTTGTCGTTATTCTTGTTTGTTGGAGACTTGCCCAGTCTCATTGGAGCTTTACCTTCTGGGTCTTAGATCCTCTTATCATCTTTGATAGTTAGCTTGCCTGGTTTAGGGGTTTCCCCTGTTTGCCCTAGGGTTTAGCCCTAGGGTTTTGCTTTGTGTGTTCCCTTAGGTCTTTGACCAAAAGGGTGAAATCAGAAATTAAAAATCTAAAAACATCAGAAATTCGAAATCCAAAAACATTTGAAAAGCTTTAAAACCCAAAAACATTAGAAATTTGAAACTCAAAAACATTGGAAAAACTTTAAAAACATAAAAAACATTAAAAAATATCGAAAATCTAAAGTGTTGAATGTTTTAGAGGTAGCAATTAGGAGAGTTCGTTTCGAACTACGTTGGCTTGATCCTCTTCCGAGGTACGTAGTGCAGCTTGGGATCCACATCCCAAGTCCAGCCAAACTTTTTGTAAATAATATTTTAAACTTTCTTCAAAAACCTTTAAAATCTTGTTTTTCAAAAGATTTCCCTCTAGAGTTAGGAGTTTCTCCTAGATAGAGAGTTTTAGAGTTAGGTGTTTCTTTTGATAGGTTGTTTGTTTGTTTGTTTGTTGTGTGCTTGTTTTAGAGTTAGGGGTCTGTCTTAGAGTTATAGGAGCGCCTCCGTCCGGTCAGTCGGCGATCCACATCGCCGAGTGATGACTAGAATAGGATACGCTAGTCCACCCTTTGTTTTCCTTAGGAAACACAGCCTATTTACACATAGGTTGTAGGAACCACCTATATTAGCCTAGGGCTAATCTGCATTTAGTTAGGGCATATAGGGTGTCTTAAAATCCATAATTCACTGGAATTTAAATAGTCATATAATACACTTTAATAATTGGTCCGGTCTTTTAAATCGAGTCTAGGATAGAGGGCTAGGTGTCTTAGGCATCCTAGCTTAGAATAGGCGCGAAGAACTACGTTGCCTTGATTCTCGTGGAGGCGGGGATACGTAGGCTTCTTTGGATGAATACCAGACCATCCGAGGACTCGGGCTAATCATTTAGAGTCTTAGGATTTGTTGTGTAGTCATCGTATGTTTTGATGTGTTTTCTTATTTTCTTATACTGATCCTATACCTTTAGCTATAGCTTGCATGTATTTGCACATCAGAATTTAGACACCCATTAGGCATGTCACTCATAACCTAACTATGCTTAGGTGACACATCTTTCATTTTATTTTATGTGTGCTTATTATTTTATCCTCAGGAAATGCATGCTTAGGTAGACGACTCCTGAGGATTGTTCCCATTTCACATGATTTTTACCCAAACTTCTTTGGAGTTAATAATAAATGGCATAGGAGACCAAGTGCTTGCACTCGGACGAATTGGGGGTGCTCTCAGACCTTCCCCATTCGTAACCAGGCACGAACCCATATATATTTCTGGTTATCCATTGCACAGAGGATTTGATTTTAGGGTTCCATGGCATATCCATGGATGGCGACTCTGAGTTTATTTCAGGTATGTCTTGGTTTCGAGCCTTGGCTCCGGATCGAGACATATCTCTTTCTTTTTATATCGCCACTCGTGCTATGCTATGGGGGTGGCATCCGTTTTGAGAGTTCCTTGGTAGAGCTCTCCTTCACACGTGGATGATCCAGAGGGTGTTAGGGACTCATTCCCTCACCGTCCTCATGATCGGGGTCCACAGGCTGGCGACTCTGCAATATTTCCCCATTTTGATCCGAGATAGATGGTGTCCCCACACATATTCTATATTATCGATCCGAGATAGGCGGCGAGGGAACGGGTCCCCCACACCCTCTGGATCATCCACGTGAATGGAGAGCTCTACCAAGGAACTCTCAAAACGGGTGCCATCCTCATAGCTTAGCACGAGTGACGATATGAAAAGAAAGAGATATGTCTCGATCCGGAGCCAGGGCTCGAAACCAAGACATACCTGAAATAAACTTAGAGTCGCCATCCATGGATATGCCATGGAACCCTAAAATCAAATCCTCTGTGCAATGGATAACCAGAAATATATATGGGTTCGTGCCTGGTTACGAATGGGGAAGGTCTGAGAGCACCCCCGATTCGTCCGAGTGCAAGCACTTGGTCTCTTATGCCATTTATTATTAACTCCAAAGAAGTTTGGGTAAAAATCATGTGAAATGGGAACAATCCTTAGGAGTCGTCTACCTAAGCATGCATTTTCTGAGGATAAAATAATAAGCACACATAAAAATGAAAGATGTGTCACCTAAGCATAGCTAGGTTATGAGTGACAAGCCTAATGGGTGTCTAAATTCTGATGTGCAAACACATGCAAGCTATAGCTAAAGGTATATGATCAGTACGATAAAGTAAGAAAACACATCGAAACATAAAATCACAACACAATAAATCCTAAGACTCTAAATTATTAGCCGGAGTCCTCGGATGGTCTGGTATTCATCTAAAGAAGCCTATGTATCCCCGCCTCCACGAGAATCAAGGCAACGTAGTTCTTCGCGCCTATTCTAAGCTATGATGCCTAAGACACCTAGCCCTCTATCCTAGACTCGATCTAAAAGACCGGACTAGTTATTAAAGTTTCTTGTACGATTATTTAAATTCCAGTGAATTGTGGATTTTAGGACACCCTATATGCCCTAACTAAATGCAGATTAGCCCTAAGCTAATGCAGGTGTTTCCTACAACCTATGTGTAACTAGGCTGTGTGCCCTAAGGAAAATAATAGGATTGCTAACGTATCCAAGACTTAGTCATCAGTCGGCGATGAGAATCGCCAACTAACCGGACGGAGGCACTCCTAGCTAGGACAAACTCCTAACTCTAATACAAACACACAACAAGCACACAACAAAAGACAAACTCCTAACTCTAAAACTCTCTATCTAGGACAAACTCCTAACTCTAGAGGAAGATTCTTTTGAAAACAAGGTTTTAAAGTTGTTTGAACGATAATTTGAAAGATTTAAAAAAAAGTCTATTTACAAAAATTTGGCTGGAGTTGGGATAAAGATCCCAAGCTGAACTACGTACCTCGTGAAAGAGGATCAAGCCAATGTAGTTCGAAACGAACTCTCAAACTACGCTTCTAAAAGAAACACTCACACTTCAGATTTTTTAAGGTTTTTTATATTTTCAAATGTTTTTGATATTTTTAAAGTTTTCAAATGTTTTTGAGTTTTAAATTTCTAATGTTTTTGGGTTTTAAAGCTTTTCCAATGCTCAGGACCTTTAGATGAATTCACTCTTACAGAGAACAAACAAGCATAACTATAAACTAGGGCAAAGCCCTAAAGCAAAAAGGGAAAACCCCAAACAAGCAACTAACGCCTCAAAGAGACGAACCACAACAAGAAAGATAGCATCCCAAGAAGAGAGAAAACGATCCAAGATCCCAAGCAAGTAAAGCTCTAATAAGACTGAGTTAGCCTCTACTCAAAGCGAAGTAATCAACAACTCTAAAGGAGAAACTCCGAACTAACAACACTAAAGAGGGGAACAAATGAGTCAGAGACTCTCTAATAACACTACCGAGTCAAAGACTCACTCTAAAAGAGGAGGCCACTCTAACATGAGGCTAGGTAAGCCTCCTAAAGGGGAACTCTCTACATGAGACAAGGCTTGTCTCCGAGACACAAATGACGTAAAAAGGAATAAGAGACCCTGTGCATATTTGGCAAAGGTAAAACACCCAGCCGGGCCGGACAGCTGCCTAGCCCTAGGGTGCAACAAATGTGCAACCCAATACCCATAAGGGTAGGGGTATGCTGCCAAGCCGAGTAGGGTGTTCTCCCAAAACCAAACGACGCACAAAGAGGAGGTTTAGCAAGAGAATGAGACTGGGCAAGTCTCCTATATACAAAGGAGGGGTATGCTACTTGGACTGAGACTGGGCAATCATAAAATGATAAACAACATTAATTAGTCCAGGCCAGCCGCTGGATAGCCTAATAAAGTAAAAGAAAACAATATCAAACACTTCTATGCCCAACCACAAACACCACCCCAATATGGGGATGAAATCAGATGATGCTAAAGTAATCATCTGATATCATATACATATGATAATATTTCTATATCCCGCCTTGAAATCAGACAGTACTCATCTCGATAATATCGAATAGAGTAGTCATCTGATCTCCTTCTTCCTATTAAACAATTTATTTAAATAAAAATGAATGAGTATAATAAGCTTTGAGATAATCTCACCTGAACAGTCCATTCATCTTCAGAACCTAACTCAAAACTTAACATAAAAGAAGAATCTTAAATTTTCAACAAATTATACAAATGCATACAATGATATTTCTGATTTTTATAAATTTTGGTGCATAACAGGGGGCATCAACTTGTGCAGATTCAAGTGCAAAAAAAAACGGTGAGCCACAAAACGCAAAGACGGGCTCCAAGTAACCTTATCATTGCCCAGAGAAGGGTTCTTTTGAAAAAAATGGTTAAAAGAAATTCAAAAGGTTGGGTAGGCCTACTAAACAAAAGAGGGGAGCGCTACTTGGATTGAGCGAGTCCCCTAAAGATGGGCTTGGGCTATCGCCTTCATCGCCCTCTTATACTATCTAAAGGCTTTTTTCTTCTTTTTTTTTTTTTAAAGAATTACTTCAAGCTCAACACAAGAGAGTCAGGCAGTATAAAAAGAATTTCCTGCAAATTTCACATGACAAGGTATGTGTGTAAGAATACCATTTTTACAATATAAGTATATTCCCAAGACATTATTGCAAACAGAGAAATTGCATACAAAACTTCATCCGTTTACCACTTAAAATAGCTATCATTACAACTTAATCCTCTAATGAACATTAACCCATACAAAGTCATCATAACTCTTCAAACAGATTAAACCTGATGCAATTTATAATGTCAACAATCAAAAAGAATATTGGACTGCTTGTACTAGTAGTGTAAACATTTTAAATAGAAAATTGAATTACACAGCTGTAATATGAAATTTTTAGTGAAAATCTGAACTATACAGCAGTTAGCGTAAAAGCAAAGTGAGAGCTATACAATGCTAAAACAGTAAAAGCTGCGAACATCCAAGTGAGGGGCTGCCAATATCAAAGATATGCGGGGTAATATTCTTCCTCAACAACTTATCATATTAAACTCATTTTCTAAATTTTATACAAGGTATGTGGATATGCATCAACTAGTTAAGTTCATACAACAAGAAATTCATAAAATCGTAGGATTATACCAAACCTCTGTAATAACTTTTAAAATCTGAAAACAGTAAGACTCTGGACTCTTGTTTGCCATAAAGTCATTTCATCATGAGCAACAGTCATAAGACAAACAATGAGACCTTCTCTATAACAAAGAAGCTCTTTCTTTATACTATGCAAATCTAAACGACAAAGGATCAGACCAAAGACCCAAGCTCTTCTTAAGGATTTTTTTTTTATGAGAACTTTATTACATAGATCATATAACTATAGAATTCAGAGCACACCTTTCTCCCCTTTTCTTTTTAGTCATAAAACTGAAATGAGACAGACCTTAGCTCCATTCCCAGAAACAGGAGCAAGTCTCAAAGCATTATAGGTGTAAATGCCCTTGAATGGGTAATACTATCAAAATCAATTGATCTGCGGCTAGATGAGGATAATTCATTAAACACTTAACCATTTATTAGTGCAACGAAGATCTTTAGAAAAAATATTTGATAAATAACAGCAACAAAAATTACTAAATGCACAGCATAAAATCATTAAATGATACCATGAACACTTTGATAATAAAAAAAAATGGTTTAATTAACAGTTGACATCATCAAGTATCAACAATAAAATGAAAGACTAAGATAGGCATTATCCTATCTTGACAAAGAAAATGTTACTACACTCATTTTAGCACCTGGTATTATTAATTTTTCAAAGAGAAACAAAATAACAGTATTTATACATCAAACAAAAATCTCATATCCAAACAGTTCATGGATTTCTTACTGTGTTGGAAAACTACCAAACCGAACCAATAAAAAAAATCAAAATCAAAATTATATTAATAAAATTCGTAAAAGACCTTTTGATTCATCAGATAGGAAAGATTCATAGTGAGATCAATAATTCTATTCATTCACCATTTCATAACATAGTCCAGAAAAAAAATGAGACAAACATAAAAATTATTATCTGAATTATGACAAATATAAGTGAAGAAGTCAAATAGGGATCGAAGATATACATATTAGATCTGAACTACATAAACCATCACAATTTAAGCAGGACATAATAATTCTATGATTAAGTAAAGAAAATTACCTTTTATTATTACTAACACTAGTTAATCATAACATTAAACTAATCTAAACAACTATAAAAAAAAAGGACAATATGAAATCAACTAAATTAAAAGAAAAGAAAATATAAATTCTCAGCTGCATCTTTGAACCACAGATCTGAACGTTTATTATCAACCAATTCTTCAAAGAATGAAAAACAAAGATTGTAGCTGTTTGAGTGACAAATTTTCAATCGAAATTATGCAGCTCTCTAGATTGGATCCAATTTCCTCTCCTCTTTCTCTAAAACATGTTCTGATTCACACCTTGCGCGCTCGGATCCATGTATTTTAAGCTCGAAACATAAAAAGCTAAATCTATGGTTTAGACATGAAAGTAATGGAACCAGAGGGAGAGATCTCAGATCTAAGCTTGAAATGCACAAATCCGAGATTTCTGAGCTTAGATCTGGAAGTTTATCTTGAATCTCTTCAAATTTCAACTTGACATGAATAGATCGGAGAAAAAAAAAGAAAGATTCCGGTTCAAAAATTAGCCCTGCTAGGGTTTCTATTTGAAGAAAATGAAGAAGAAGAAAACCTGATCTATTGAAATGAAGAAGAAGAAAACCTGATCTATTGATAGAATTTAGAGTTTCAGATCTAAAAATATGACCGGAAAATGATCGGATCTTTTCAAGATCTGATCAGAGGAGAAAAAAAACGAGGTTTAGAGGAATCAAATCTATAGATCTAGAGATTATCCACCAGGCTTCGAAATTTTGTTGAGAAAAAAACGAAGAAGGGACGGATCTGCTCTTGAGATGATAGATCTAGGATTAGATCATTGGTTTGGATCTAAGATTTCAAGTGAAGAAATAAAGAGAAAACGATGATTTGGATGAATACCAGAGGGGATTAGAGGTTTCTGACGGAATCATGAGATGGAATATGCCGTCGGAGCTCCGGTAAGACTAGCCGACGACGGAGACTTGGAAACCCCCTTTTCTCCTCCTTTCTCTCTCTCTCTCTCTCTCTCTCTCTCTCTCTCTTCCACGGTAGTGATTTTCTCTCTTTTCTCTCTCTCTCTCTCTCTCTTCGGATCAGAAACAAGGTTTCCGACGAATGATCAGAGAAGATGATCGGCGAGGGAAGAAAAAGAGAATAGAAAACCCAAATCTCGCTCTCCCTCCCTCTGATTTCTGTTTTTTTTTTTTAACGAAAATGAACAGTGCTTTATTTTTGTTTTGATTTTTTTTATATATTAAAACAACTTTGTTGATAATCGCACTCCCACTTGATGGGCGCACAAAATTTGGATGAGTCGCGCCCGCCATTTTTGTCTTATTTGGCCTGGGCGCGACCATCGCAGGATAATTCGCCCCTCTTCTCACTTAGACATCTCCCTCTGCAGATAACTCACCCCCCTTATGATTTGTAATGCGCATCCTCTCTCGGCTCGTCTTATTTGACAAATTGGCTCGGAATTTGATGAAATTTGGCAAGGGACTTAGTGAGATTCTACCCTAACTTGTAATGCAATCAGGGATCCTAGCTTGGTGATTAAATGGGGTTTCGCCCAAGCATAGCGAACCTGGGTCCGGTCAAAATGGGCTGTCTACAATGGGTGGCCGTGAAAACACGTGAAGTCTAAAAAAGTAGGTACAACCCACTTTTTTTTATGATCCAAACCGTTCATCTGTTTGGGCACAACGTAAATAGGGTGTGTCCCAAAAATCATTTCCATAGGATGATCCTAACCCTCCAATATGAACTGATATGAAAATGGAGATTTCCAAAAATCATTTATGGAATCTTCTACAGATCGGAGGGTTAGGATCATCCTATGGAAATGATTTTTGGGGCACAACCTATTTACGTTGTGCCCAAACAGATGAACGGTTTGGATCATTGGAAAAAGTGGGCCGTACCTAATTTTTTCAGACTTCACGTGTTTTCACGGCCACCGATCATATAAATTCTCTTATTTATATATAATATGTTTGTGTCTTTTTTTGTGTTTTATCATAATGATGCATTTTGACCATTGTCAAATATTTTTTGTTAGGGATTTTTGGATTTCCTTAAATGAAATGTTTTGTAAGAATGAGTTATCATATATCAATTGAGGCAATTTAGTATAAACTAATATATTACGTTTGAATCTTACAAAAGCTTACAGAAAAGATTAGTTAAAACTCAATTTGTGACTCTTGTTGTTTTCTATTCAATAACTCAAAGCTTTTGACCAATCAAATACACAACATCCTTTGTAAAGTTTTGCTAAGATAGATAACACAAATATATTAGAACGTGGGGTTGAGGGATTGATCAACACACAGACCTTTCTCTTCTCTTCTCCACTCTTCTACTCCTTTTCTTTTCTTTTTCTTCTTCCTCTTCCTTTCTTCTTCAACTTCTTCTACCTTGAATGTTCATGCATCGACCAAACATGGTAATGGTAGAGAAGATCAAAGAAGATTAGTGGTTATTTTCCATTTCATTATTACTTTTTAATGTTAGAGTTGGTGCCCTAAAATCCAGTATATTTCGCATGTTAATCAATAAAAGTTTCTTTTCATGACAATTTATGGGTACTAAAAGTTAAATATGTGTGACATGCTACTTGTTATTGACACGTATTTGTCCTTAGGTAACAAAGTAGGAAACCAATGCTCATGGATTCACAGATCCTAGGGAGCAAGGAGATATGTGATTCCGGTTCTTTGTAGACATTAATAGTTCCTAGTTGGGGTTGAGGTTGGACACCTCCTCCTGTATACAACTAGCATCTATCTTGCCAACATGCATGAGATGTGGGGTGACTTATCTCAATTACTCGGGTAGTGAACCCTAAGCAAGATAGAATGGGTATGATGATGAGATTGCGTACTGAATACGATCACATTAGAATAACTTGTGGACATAAGATAGTTGATCTATTCTACCAGACAGGACCATTTACATGTCCTTTGACTTGAGGGGTCATATTGGTTTGTTGGCGAGTCTCTCATTCTTGGTCTATCTAACCGTGATTCTCTTGGAGTTCCAGAGCGTAGTACTGGAGTATTGGACAAACCTTCGAGGTCAATAGTGATACCCGACATAGAATTCTCCACCTATTTTATAGGATAACATCTACGGTTTTGGTTAGATCAGTAGGCTTAGAAAAATATCTGGCCAACTGGATTTGATAAAGTGTATATCAAAAGGATTTTATAAAATAAGGTTTGAAATGGTTTAGTAAATGCATTTGCGGTCCAACACTGCTTGACTGAAAGGTATACTGTGAGTGAGCCCAGTGGGTAGTTAATGTCTACCCCCCCGTAGGACTCAACTCGGTAGATGTGGACTTGGAGAAAGGACTTGCACATTTGATGTAATTAGGGGTATGATGATTTGACAGTTTTCTTCAGGATTACGTCTCGATAGAGGCCACTGACTCAATGCGATTGTAGCATTAGCTACGGAGCAATAATCGCAGTGGGGCCCACTTGTGGGTTCTGCAGGATCTACAGTTGAATCCCTGTACGATCCCACTCACCACTCGATTGACCTATTATAATCTATTAGATAGAGGTCCCGTATTTATTTAGTTGCTTACAAGAACTAGTTTCGTGGCATTGGATGCATTGAAAGGATATACACAATGTATATAGTGTATATGCACTATGTGATACATTGGGAATACCAAAATGGTTAAGTATTAACCATAAGGGTATTTTGGAAATATTATAAATTATATTGGAGCTTTAATCCTATTGGATATGATTGGATTGCATAATTTAATTGCAAATTAAATGTGAAATACAATGGGAATTTGAATTGGATAAGTGGACCCACATGGGACGAATTTGGGTGGGACCCATTGCCACACGCCCCATGAGGTGTGCCATTATCAATTTGGAATTCATATAATATTTAGAATATTATTGCTTGATTTGTTTTCTTAAATTAAAGCAACACATGATGAAATTGAAAATAGAGAGAGAAATAAAGAAGAAACAACCAAATTGGAAACTAAGGAACCACATGGGCACCCAAGGGATTGATTGGGCAGCAAAGAATCCCCTAGGGGACGTCCCATAGGGTTTTTCATAATGGGGGTGGCTTGCTTGCCCAATTGGAGCTTCCAATTGCGGCTAGTTTCCATGTTTTGTGAGATTTCTCTAGAAACTTTAGATTGTACATATGAAAATTGAGAACTATATAAATATAAAAGATATTGCTGGAGTTATCATAAGCTCTTCCATAATCCCATGTGCGGTAAATTGGTAGAGATACCCCAAAGTCTTTCTCTTCCTCTCCTTCAATTCCATCAACTAGTTTTGTCTTTTCTAGATCAAAGACAAACATCCAACCAAACTCCATTGATCTAAATACATATTCCCACATTATAATCTGATTTAGATCAGGTTATAAAGTGAACAAAGAGTTGTACACAAGATCCTTTACGCAACAAAAGGAATCCGTCGATTCAACTTGCGGTTTCGCGTCAATTAGATCACCGATGAATTTTCGAGGATTAGATCAAGCAGACGAGTTCGTTTCTACATAAATGTATTTATATTTATGTATATGTTTATTGAATCACAATAAAATAAATTAGTCCCTAGGAATCGTGAGTTAGAGCAAAATTTTTTGTTCTACATGGTTTATTCTTCCGCAAGGTGTAGTGATTTTTCTCGGGGTTTTACAACCAATCCAACAAGTAGTCCGCTGTGAGTCCGGATGTTTATCCCGGCTATCCGAGGTTCCTAGTCTTTGTGTGTTGTAATAAATATAGTACTGTTTGTCGGACAACATTAAAGCTAAACTGCATGGTGAATTTCTGGACTGGTCGCTTTGCATGGTTGAAAAGTAGACTTGAATACAAATCCAACGCATCAAGAATCATCGAATTCTGACGAGCGGTTTAGGAGATACGATTTTTCAAAGCTTGGAAAAAGTTGTTGGAATTTAGAAAATTAATTTTGGTTTTTGTTTCTCCACCCCAAACGATTTGTAAAGACATAACAACCCAGGCATAGACTTTTCAAATAATGTCTTGGGGTGCATGTAGCATGATCAGATCCTTAAGAAAGCATTCGGGTAACTATATCCCACTCAAAGTTACCCGAAATGTCATTATATCCAGATTGTGTTCTCGGTATGGAACGATTTTATTTTTCACAAATCAAACGATCTTGTTTTCGCACAAAATTTTGTATGCTGATTTATTAGACCATATAAAAATATTTTATGATGTTTCTAATTAAAATCAGGATGATTGTGTGTTAATCAAAATTTAATTAACCCGATTTTGTGCGAATTGATCGCTATTGGTGAAAGATGGAGCAAAAAGGAGATTGGGCCTCAATTCATGCATGAGATGCATGATCTTTCTATGGATGTTATGTTCTGATGTTTTTATATTTTGGTTTGTAATATTAAAGTCCACAATGTAATTTAATAATTTCAGCTTTTAAAGTACACCCTCTGGGCAGTTAGGCGGACGACTGGTTTCCCATGGAGATTGATGACGATGTATAGATTACTTAGGCTAGTGTATGACACTAGGGTAGTTTATATTTATTTGTCCAAGAGAGGATGAGATCATTCTCTTAGAGCTCAAAAGATGGATCGTGGATACTGCGGCATGGCAATGCTCCAGATGGACTGGCAGATGGAGGCAGATTCGATCCAAGCAAAGAGGGACACACTTGCTAATGTTATTGTGCTTCATATAATCGGGCAAATCAGATTACACTCCTTTGGAAATTCGCTTTGAGGCCAGCGAAGTTTCCCTTGTGCCGTTGAACAAAGTTGCACATAATTCACCCTCAATTTGGTAAGATGGTGTTGTAGGGATTCCCTTATTCAAATAAGGTTAGTGGGAGAATCCCTATGATCCAAGATGCCAAATTGGGTGTAGACACCCTCATTTTGCTACACTTTAACCAACAATAACCTAATATATTGATTCGTGGAATTTCATTGGTAAAGTATGCATCCTCAAATTTTTCTGAAAACCAAAATGATAAAGAGATGTACCTGGTGAGATGATTAGATCCAAAAAATTGAAAAATACCCTGATTGGTGAATTTAGTGTGTTAAATCCATGTGAGAGCCCCTCTATCATGGATTTATATGTTTTAGGTCATTAATATCTCGATCTGACTTTACGGATCATCAATCGGGACAAAATAAGCTAGGGTCACTTCACAGCCCGGGACCTGATTCCATTCCGAGACCCGATTTTCGTAAATCGTTAGATCAAGGGCAGATCTTGACCTGAGTGTCTTTCCTTACTAAGAATTTGTGATCATTTAGTCAAAATAGGATCGATCAAGGTTAATCTCAAATTCAGATTAAACATTGGGTCACTTAATTGAGCAAAAACCCAATGAAAAGTCACGGATCAAGGCGGGATAAGCGAGATCCGTCGAAATTGTCCCGTTAAATCATCAATATCAAAACTTTCTAATGTCTCAACTATTGTCAATATCATGGTTTAATAGTTTTAACCGTTGGCCCAAAGTTGATCGAATCAGTTGGTTCGTTCGGACCACCAATTTGCTCGATCTTTGAAAAAATGATCTACCAACGGAGATCGAAGGCTCGCATTGGTCGAAAATTCTGAAAACAGTTTTCTATGGCAATATTGGGCTTAAATGAATGAGAAAAAATAAGGGATTTCAAAGGTGAAAGAATTATCGGAGTCGGATGCCAAAATCTCCGGAAAACGACATTTTTCCGTTTTCGAGATAGTTCTCTTTCCTCACCCTCTCTCTCCTCTCACCACACGTTTTCCCAAGATTGGGAAAACGTGGCTTGTTTCCTCCTCCCCTATTGTTTAGAGATTTGAAATGATTTTGGGCTAATTTTACAAACTTTGGAAAAGAGGCATGTGTTTCAAGCTTATTAGTCAAAAGGATTGCCTAAAACTAAAAGAGGCAAGTGTCATATTCTAATTGAGTAGGGAATCATGCCAAATTTCCAGCATGCACTCCTCTTTTGGACGTTTCTAATTGTTCTTGATTTAATTCTTTATTTGCAAAATTTTGTTGGGACACTTGGCCTCATCTTATTTACTTCCCTTTGCTTCCTAGTTTGTGCAAACAATCTCCACCATACAAGCTCCTTCTATTATAGAAGGGGATGTATTTTGGGCATCTAACCCATACGTTTCACAAGTTTGGGAAAGGAATTCTCTAGATACTTTGATCTCATCCTTTTAATCCTTTCTAAATTGCCATCTTTTTAATCTCAACCATTGCTCCAACATAGCAACTCAAGGTAACCTTCACCTATAAATACCCCCTTTATTGGTCCATCACATAAGGGAGAAAAAAAAAACATTCTTAGCCTTCTCTCCATCCCCCATCAAGATCGTCCAATACTCCATTCTCAGTCTTCTCTCCATCTCCCTCTAAATTCTTCTAGTCCACCTCTCTTTGTTTGTTTTTTATATTTCGGCCAAAACATCTATTTGGCCTCATTCGTCTTCTTGGATTGTTTTGGGTTGAAATTGCACATCAACTAGGCATCATCTTGAGAATCACCATCAAAGGAAGCATCGTATCCAAAAGACTTCACAAGGGAATTCGAAACTCACGGGGGAGCAACATCAAGCTTCGAAAAAGGTAGGCCAACTTGGGATTTTCTTTTATTCTAAAATGAGGAAGCATACAAATTTCTTCAATTTACTAGAATTTTTGGATTGAGAGACTCCCAAATTCACAAATCTTAGAGAAAAAAAAGAAGTCTTTGTTCAATAAGATTTCAAGAAACTAAAAGAGAAGAAATTCTTTAATTTTGATCTAAAAGTAATTTGCATGCATCCTCTCCCCCCCTCTCTCTCTCTTTTTCATTTTTTACCTATAACCCAATTGAACCTATGTTGTGGATAATTTGCTCCTGTATGTGCTGTACACTTTGTGAACATGGCCCTTTTAATTCTAAAATTATCATGCACTATGTGAACCAAAACCCATGCACCGTGTTATGCATGTCCTTACAATCCAGCCCCAATTCACCCATGCACCTAACCCAATCCAGCACTAACCCGCACTCCTTGGCTACAACCCTAACCCACGCCCAATCAGCACCCTACCCCACCTGAGCCTTACCCAGACCCGAACCTAACCTCACCCCCAGTCTAACCTGGCCCCACGCTCTATCCAATCCCTAACCCCACTCAACCTAACCTGACCTACGTCCAATCCAATCCAACCTAATCAAACCCCACCCAACCTGGTTCAACTTGAAACTGTACCCAACCTAAGCCGCACTCCTAACCCGCTTCAGCCCCGCAAGCCGCACCCCATCGGCACCCCGAACCCAAAGCCCACGGCCTAATCAGCCTTGACCCCAACCCCTGGCTCAGTCAGCCTTGACTCAAGCCGCAGCCCACTCGGCTCACCCGACACAACTCTCCTGGCGGAACCCAATATCCCACCTCTCTTAGCTATTCTGCAATGTTATCATATCCCCATGACTAAATTAATCCCAATCGTTCATAGCTATTTCCTCACCTCCCCAACCATCAACTTTCATCCGAACCACACACCCTATATTCTCATCTCTATCCAACAGCCTATCCATATCCAATAGTCCCATTCTCACACCCCTTCACTCCATTCATCCGTGGCATAAATCTTAAATGCTACATCCCATGGCCCATGTTCTCATCTCATTCACACCATCAGCCTATCCATAGCATCATCCCACTGAACCATGTACCATCATCCCCACTGTTGCATAACCATCATGCCCATACATGCACATCCATTAGTTTCATCCTAGGCAAGCCGTATCACCTAAGCCCAAACCCCTAGCATTCGGCCCTAGCCCAAACCCCCCTAGTGCTTGGTCCAAACCCACCTCCCATGGCCTAGTCGGCCTAATCTAACCCTCACCCAAATCATGGCCATTCGGCCAATCATAGCCAAACCCCTACTCACATCCACTCAGCCACATCCCAACCCGAACCCAGCATGACCCAACTTGAGTCAACCTCTACCCAACCGAATATAATCCAACTCGATCCAAACAGATCAGCCCAAGCCAACCCAAGTTCAACCCGAGTCGATCCGAGTCAAACCGAGTCAGCCCTTGTTCAACCCAAGTCGATCCGAGTCAAACCGAGTCAGCCCTTGTTCAACTCGAGTCGATCCGAGTCAAACCGAGTCAGCCCGACCAACCAAAACCAACCCGATTCCCAGCCCTTCCAACCCATTCCAATCCAGTCCTACCCAGACCCAACTCAACCCCAACCTGACCATTTGGATCTAACCCGACCCATTTGGACCCAATCCGACTTGACCCAGTTCAACTTGAACTCGACCCAACCAACCAACCCAACAAAATCATGGTCTCATGGCTGAACCAAGGCCCAACCAGGTTCTGACCTTGTAACCAACCCCTCTCCATGGCATTCTTCCACCAACTTTCACTATCCCTCATCAACCATGCTCATGACTCATTCTGCATAGTTCCTCCCTATACCCCATCATACCCATAACACATGAACCATGCTATATCTTATGCCCAGCAACACATGTACATGAATGTTCTCAAAACCCAGCAGTGCGTAAGGATCCAGCCGAACCCAATTAATTCAAACCGAGTCATCTTTTTATATTCTCCAACCCAATCAAGTCGCAACCCAATGACTCAACTGAGTAACCGAGTTGTGTCCCCAACTTCCTAACCAAGTCATACTCCGCATAACCGAATCACAACCATTTTCGAAACCAATTTGTCCAGTTCAAACCAAAGTTAAAACCCACTAGCCAAATACCCAATGGTTTCAAAACCGATCTCGCTTGGCCTATCTCATAGATTCGCTTCTTGAATCCTCACAATCCAATTTCTTAATGATTCTTTCAAAGCTTAAATTCAAATCCAAATCCGAAGGCCCAATTCCAAAATCCAAACCTGAGTCTTTACCCCAAGATCTCATCTCAAATCTCAAGTTCAGTCGCACCTTTCTCCATCCTTCTCGTTCCCCTACACCCTTCTTCATCCCTTCCATTCCCCTATTCACTCTTTCCTTTTCCTTAAACCCTTTTTGCGTGTTAGATATTTTCTTTTACTTAGTTACATGATTAGTTGCATGTTTAGATCTCTTTAAATTATTCTTATCGTAAGCTTAGAATCACATGCTAGTTGTTTTGCTTTTTAGTATGCTAGTTGCTTTCTTTGCATGATTAGTTGTGTTTGTTAAATTTGGAACTCAAAAGAATTCAAAAGTCTTAAAAGAATCTAAGAACTTATAATCATCTAAGATGAAAAATCTCAATCATAAAATTCTTGGCTCTAAACTTAGAGACCATACTCTAGATTTTCAAAATAGAATTCTTAGAATCCAAAGTTCACAAATATACTAAGAATGTAACTTAGGTCCATTGCATTAAATCTAGGTTCATATAGCATAGGTCACTCCACTTCAAATTAATCAACCTAATTCAACTCAAAACAAATCTCATCAATCTTAAAACAATCACATAGGCACATAGGCATGTAGTTGCATGTAGGATGCACTCCTGGCCCGCATGAGTCTAAACTGTGAACGGCTAAAAGAATTAGAATGCATTTAGGTTAATAAAGTTCACATTCACCCCATTTAGGAAATGCATTGAAATTAGATCTTAGGATGCATGTCACATAGTTCACACATTAACAAAGAGTTGAATGAGCCATTTTAAATAAATTTAAAAGAGTTAACTTTTGGAATCGAAGACTGATTATCGGGCAGGAATGGTGCATGTGGTGGATAACTCCCCATACCTTCCATTCTTGTAACCAGGTAGCGAGTCTAGATTTCTGGTTAATTACGGGTCCTAGATCTCACATCTAGGTGGCAACTCTGTCAGTCTCTTTTGTGTGGAATTCGGATTGCCTTAGTGATCCCAAGTTCACATAAAAGATGAATTAAAATCAATAATTAAAATGCACACGCCAATCGCGTGGGTACGAGAGACCAAGAGAGGGCCTGGCGGCTCGCGCCCCACCCCTCTCGCGGGATCGGGTCCCACATTGGGTTTCATGGATTGTGTGGTTTTTTATTTCCATGGTTTGTTTGTTTGCTTTTCATGTGATGGATGGCATGGTTTGGTTTGCTATGTTTGTTTTACTTTTGTGCAATGGATGCCTAATCAAATATACACAATGGTGATTGTAAATCCCACATTAGATAACCCTCTTAATAATGTTAAGTTAATAAACGGGGTTAAGTTGAAACGACAAGACCTCGTGGCCTTCCATAGCCATCTAACCGTTGGCTAGTCTAGGAAATAGGACAGTCACATGCCAAAGCAGAAGCCGATCTTATTTCTTGATAAAGAGAATGTGCAAGATACATTAGTCACATGTCAAAGAAGAAGCTATTGTAGATTGCATAGCTTTCCCAAGCGGTGGGTATAACTTAACCAAGCAAAGGGTATTAACGCCCAAAGGATATACATAGTGCAATGCTTGGAGGCAAAACATAAATCAGATCTTAAAGGATTAGATGAATCCACTTATTCAAAGTTGTTGAATAAGTTTTCGATACCCATTGGAGAAATTATATTTCTCTTGATTCACGAGGTTGAGGGGCTCGTGAAGGAGACGTGCAATGGGCGGTTCCATCATAGATCAAAATCCCAGATCCAATGGATATGTCATGAAATTAACTAAAATGGTAGTTTTACTAATTATGCCTCTTTCCTTTGCGCGTAGATACCATGGCTTCATTCAACCCATTAGCTTAGATCCTAGAAGAAAATACGTTAAATGGTCGAAATTACTTCGATTGGAAAATGAACCTAATGCTAGTGCTCACAGCCGCTAAAGTTTAATGGGTTCTTACCACTGAGGATCCTGAACTACTTGGTCCCTATGCTCCTCAAGCAGACCACGATAGAAAGTTTAAGTGGCTTGAGGACAATGAGATGGCAAAGTGTTACATCCTTAGCTGCATGTCCAATGTGCTGTAGCAACAACATATTTGAATGGCAGTAGTCTCGGACATTATAATAAATATTTGTAGACACCCAATTTTGTCAAGGCAGTACTAATGATAGGTGTCACGAGGAAGAACCTTATGATGAGTCCCAGAGCACCATTTCGGTTTCTCTCAATCTCTCTTTAGGGTATGTTTTGAAAAGAAACGATTTTCGAAAGCCATTTTTTACAACCGGAAAGCCTGTTTTTACACAGCACCTACCTTTTCGGCAACCGAAAGCCTATTTTTACAAAGCACCTACCTTTTACGGCACAAACCGGTAAGCCCGTTTTTCACACGGCATTTCAATCGGAAAGTTAACTTTGGGTCGAAAGCTTCCGTTTTCACCCAAAGGACACTTCGTTTCCCCAAAGGCAAGCGATATTAGGTTCATTGGAAACTCCTCAGAATGAGGAATCCTACGGATCTGACCGTGTTCGAATCGGAATTCCATCGGAGGAGTTACGGATATTAGAAACCCACCGATAAAAAGACGAAAAATCACAATGGGGAAAAGATGAAACATCGTGCCTTTCGAGAGATGATGTCACCTGGGTGACACCAAATTTCAACTTGGCGAAATTTGGTCTAAATGACCATTTTTTACCCTCGTCAAACCTATAAATAGGGGAGGGGGTAAGAGTAAAATATAGGATCTCTCTCTCTCTTCCCCCCCCCCCTTTTTGGTTTTTTATACCCCCCTTTTGGTGTATACACCCCCTTCCGTGTATTTCCAGCCCAAATACCCTTATGAAATCAGAAAAAAATCTTAGTTTGTTTGCTTTTAGAAGAGAGAAAGTAGAGAAACTCTAGGTAGCTCACAACGGGCGTTGGCATTCTACCGAAGGTTTGAAGGTTCGAAGCGACATCCTTCAAACAGCACTATTGTTCTACCGAAATCTTGGCAAACCCGAAGTCCTTTTGAAATTCCAAGGGTAGGCCCGAGTACTATTCTAATGGCAACTTATGAGGAGGGAGAATTTAGGTTACTAACAAGTTTTAAGCTTTTGAAAACTCTAACCCAAATTTTAAGATTAAGAGATCAAAAATAAAAATCAAGCACACAAGTTAAATCCTAAGTGCAATGCAAATATAAAGCAAGATATAAGAGAGAGTGCACCCGAGATTTAAACTGGTTCGGTCCTCCAACGTGAGGCCTACTCCACTCCACCAACCAAATCCGTTGATGGCTTCACTATTTGATCTTCTTAACTTCGGCGAAGATTGGTACCGATTCAAAAGCTTAAAACTTGTTAGTAACCTAAACTCTACCTCCTCATAAGTTGCCATTAGAATAGTACTCGGGCCTACCCTTGGAATTTCACTTGGTATTAGAGCCTTGGCTCTTAAAAGATTTTATTTTCTTAAAAATCTTTGGTAAATTTTTTTTTAATTTTAACAAGGGAAAGATCATAAGATCGTTGGCAACTTTATAATTGTGAAATGGCAAACACAAATGGAACCGGACTTCCGGAAGGCCATTCCACAACTAGACCTCCTTTCTTTGATGGGTCCAACTATGGACATTGGAAGACAAGGATGCGCATCTATCTTTTTTCGATAGATGTGGAGCTTTGGCATATTGTTGAAAATTGATACACTTTGCCTTCCAAGCCATTTGAAGAATGAAATGTTGTAGAGAAAAGGCATGCAAATTTAAATTACAAAGCTATAAACTCTTTGTTTTGCGCCTTATCTACGAAGGAGTTTAATAGAGTAGCTCGTTTTGATTCCGCCAAGGTTATTTGGGATACTCTTGCCGTTACCCATGAGGGAACATCACAAGTAAAGGATTCCAAAATAAACTTGTTAAAGAGCAAATATGAAATGTTTAGAATGGGTCAAAATGAAAGTATTTCCGAAATGTATACCCGATTTTCTAAAATATCAAATGAATTAGATAATCTTGGTAAATCTTATCCTACTGATGAGCTTGTGGGTAAGTTGCTTAGGTCACTTCGTCCACATTGGGATCCAAAGGTCACCGCCGTACAAGAATCAAAGGATCTCAAGACGCTAACTATAGAGGAGCTTGTAGGATCTCTTATCACTCATGAGATGCTTCTCACTAGCCGACAAGAGGAGAAGAAGCCAAAAGAGAAAGAAAAAAAGAGTAGATCCTTAGCACTCAAGGTGCAAGTGGACTCATCTTCCTCAAATGAGGCGGATAGTGATGAAGAAGAAGCTTTGAGAAAATTAAAAAGCTTATGGAGAAAGAAGCACAAAAAGGATAAAAAGAAGAAGAAAGAAGAAAGTGAAGTAGAAGGAGGAATTAGATGCTATAATTGTAAGAAGACGGAACACAAAAGACCGGATTGCCCTCTTCTCAACTCATCTTGCTCGAAGTACAAGAGAAAGAAGAAGGATTGGAAGAAGAACAAGGGTCTTGTAGCCGCCTGGGATGCTTCTAGCACTTCGGGAAAAAGCTCAAGTGAAGGGGAAGCTAATAAGGATGATCTTTGTTTCATGGCACTCACCCATGAAGATGAGGTAAATTCTAACCCCTCTTGTAATTCATCAAGTAGTGATAGTGGAAACATATCTTATGATGAATTGTGCATTACCTTGCATTCTCAAATTTCAAAAAATAAAGTTCTTAAAAAATCTATTTCAAAATTAGAAAATGAACTTGATGTTTTGAAACATGAGTCATCTTTTTCCATATTTAAATCTCAAGCACAAATTGAAAATTTTAAACTTGAGATTGAAACCCTTAAGGGTATTTTGGATGAGAAATCTTGCCAATTAGTACAATTTCATAATGTGGCAAGCTCTTCCAAATCTTATAAAGATGACACTAATGATTTTCTAAATCAAATAACCCATCTTCATAATGAAAATGAAAGGTTAAGATTATGTTTCCATGGATTCCTAAATGGTGATAAAATTATTGACATAATCTTGAAGAAGGCTAGTCATAGACCTAATCATGTATTATATGATAGGACTAGTCTATCTAACCCTCATGTTAGACGCCATTATTGTGGAATCAACGGTCACTACCAATTCCAATGTGCATCTAAGATTAGGGATTGTGGTGGAACAAAGAAAGCTTAGGTTCCCAAAGCCCCCATATGATTCTCTTCATATGTGTTTTTAGATTAGGGGCTTGCACTTGAAATTGAATATCTTTTTATGGTTATTTACATATCCCCTCTTGTGTTGAATAAAAACTCTAAATAGGGGGAGTTCTATGTTTGTCTTTTTCTTTGAAAAAGGGGGAGCTTAAAATTAAAAATTTTATCCCTTTGATTTTCTTTTACCCCATCTTTTTTATTGATGCCAAAGGGGGAGAAAAATCTAGTGTAAGAAAATATATGTGTGCTTTTATTCGAAAATCTCTTGTGCTTGTCATCATAAAAAAGGGGGAGATTCCAGACTCTTGTTCTTCTTCCAATCCTTCTTCTTTCCCTTGTACTTCGAGGAAGATGAGTTGAGAAGAGGGCAATCCGGTCTTTTGTGTCCCGTCTTCTTACAATTATAGCATCTAATTCCTCCTTCTACTTCACTTTCTTCTTTCTTCTTCTTTTTATCCTTTTTGTGCTTCTTTCTCCATAAGCTTTTGAATTTTCTCAAAGCTTCTTCTTCATCACTATCCGCCTCATTTGAGGAAGATGAGTCCGCTTTCACCTTGAGTGCTAAGGATCTACTCTCTTTTTCTTTCTCTTTTGGCTTCTTCTCCTCTTGTCGGCTAGGGAGAAGCATCTCATGAGTGATAAGAGATCCTACAAGCTCCTCTATAGTTAGCGTCTTGAGATCCTTTGATTCTTGTATGGCGGTGACCTTTGGATCCCAATGTGGAGGAAGTGACCTAAGCAACTTACCCACAAGCTCATCAGTAGGATAAGATTTATCAAGATTAGCTAATTCATTTAATATTTTAAAAAATCGGGTATACATTTCAGAAATACTTTCATTTTGACCCATTCTAAACATTTCGTATTTGCTCTTTAACAAGTTTATTTTGGAATCCTTGACTTGTGATGTTCTCTCATGGGTAACGGCAAGAGTATCCCAAATAACCTTGGCGGAATAAAAAAGAGCTACTCTATTAAATTCCTCCGTAGATAAGGCGCAAAACAAAGAGTTTATAGCTTTGTAATTTAAATTTGCATGCCTTTTCTCTACAACATTCCATTCTTCAAATGGCTTGGAAGGCAAAGTGTATCCATTTTCAACAATATGCCAAAGCTCCACATCTATCGAAAGAGGATAGAGGCGCATCCTTGTCTTCCAATGTCCATAGTTGGACCCATCAAAGAAAGGAGGTCTCGTTGTGGAATGGCCTTCTGGAAGTCCGGTTCCATTTGTGTTTGCCATTTCACAATTAGAAAGCTGCCAAATATCTTATGATCTTTCCCTTGTTAAAATTTTTTTAAAAATTTACCAAAGATTTTTAAGAAAATAAAATCTTTTAAGAGCCAAGGCTCTGATACCAAGTGAAATTCCAAGGGTAGGCCCGAGTACTATTCTAATGGCAACTTATGAGGAGGGAGAATTTAAGTTACTAACAAGTTTTAAGCTTTTGAAAACTCTAACCCAAATTTGAAGATTAATAGATCAAAAATGAAAAATTAAGCACACAAGTTAAATCCTAAGTGCAATGCAAATATAAAGCAAGAGATAAGAGAGAGTGCACCCGAGATTTAAAGTGGTTTGGTCCTCCAACGTGAGGCCTACTCCATTCCACCAACCAAACCCGTTGATGGCTTCACTATTTGATCTTCTTAACTTCGGCGAAGATCGGTGCCGATTACAATTCCAATTGCCTTTAACCTTGGTGGCAATCCTCACCACGGAGAGTGGGCTCCGCTTCTCCGAACACTCACCCAAATACAATCGTTTTGATAAAGAAAGAAAGAAACAAAAAATCCCTCACAAGGGTTTACAAAGTTTGAAGAAGATGTACAAATTTGAGCCTATGATCCAAATCCTAATTCTAGAGGATGAGAGGCATAAACAAGCTTGATTCTCTCTTAGGATATTCCAATAGGTTTTTAGAGTGTTAGGATTGATAATTGGGAAGTTTAGAGTACCCATATATATAGAAAAACCAAATATGACCGTTTGAGGGGCATAGTGGTAAATCTGGCAAAATCCCCAACGGCTATAATTTCTTCCCGAAATAGTGGTCTCGGAGTTCCGGGAATACAAACAGAAGTTGGAAAATGTTACTGGTCCAAATCTCGGAGCTCCGAGGAATCTCTCGGAGTTCCGAGCTCGGAGTTCCGAGAAGCCTATTTCCAGCAGATTTTCAATTCTATTTCTTATTCATTTAGGCTTCCAACTCTACACCAAGTTGGGATTGTTTATGAGGGTTCCATAAGTGTTGGAACACCACAAGGACAATCTCTTAAATATTTAGGGTGTGTGAGATTACTTTATTTATGCCTCTAAACGCCGAAACTAGGATTGGATCTTTACATTCTAAAACGACTTCGATCTTCAATTGTGATGCTTCAAGTCTTCGTGCGTCTTGGATCTCCGATGTCTTTGGCCTTCCGAATGTGGTCCAATGAGAGCTTCTTGGCCTCAATCCAAGCAATCTTGTCTTAATACAATCATGATCTATAACTTAGACAATCAAACACATTAGTGATATAAAATCACTTGTGTATTGGAATCATCAAAAGAAGATGGGAATGCCAAGGTGGGAACCATTGGGCTTACACCTTTCTTCAACACAGCACCGTTGTTCTGCCGAAATCTCGGTAAACCCGAATTCCCTTCTCCAATATAGCGCCGTTGTTCTACCGAAATTTCAGTATACCCGAAGTCCCTTCGTCAACACAGCGTTGTTAACCCGCCGATTTCTCTGCAATCACGAAACCCTCTCCTTATAGAATAGTGCAGTCACTGCCTATTTCTCCTCAACTTTTAGTAAAATTACATTTATTTAACAGCCTTATGTAATTTCTTTTACAAAGTAAGGTACGAGGTGGTGACATTATAAGACCCCGGCTCCCATTGCCCAGATTTTATAATACAAATTCCTCTACTTTTCTTTCACTTTCTGCAATTTTCTTTATAGAGTAAGGTACGAGGTGGTGACATTATAAGATCCCAGCTCCCATTGCTCGGATCTTATAATATAAATCCCTCTACCTTTCTTTAACTTTTTGCAATTTCCTTTACAGAGTAAGGTACGGGGTGGTGACATTATAAATCTCCGAATCCCATTGCCTATGATTTATAATATAAATCCCTCTACCTTACTTTTCGTACTGTCTTTTCCGTTAGATTTGTTGACCTGATTGTGATCAGTTGCGAGATCTTTCGGGACTCATTCTACAACATACGATCTCAATCGGGATAACTACCGCTTATTTTCGACCTTTTGTAAATTCACTTTATTTACATCCTAGAATTAAGCATAATCTAAATAAAGGATAAAAAGATAAGTTAAAATTCTTCGAAAAATGCCAATCTAAGTCAAGAGACCAGATTCGTCCAGGCAAGACAGGTGCCTAACACCTTCCCCGATATAACCATAACTCATACCCAAATATCTGTAAGGACCATGCCTTAACAAACAGAGCAAAATATAAGGTTCTAGGCCCAGACCAAAAGAACCCATTTGGTTATTGTTCTTCCAACAAAATTCGAGTATCGATACTCATTTCTTTGGAAGAACAGACACGGGTCCTAGGCCCTAACCTAGGTGGCGACTCTGAGTTTCTCTTTCTTGCAAAATTAGGATTTCGGCCCCGAGTCCGCCAGAAACGCAGATCAAACTAACACTCCCTTAGAAGCCGATGTGGTGATCCCCTACCGTCCTGCGCGCGAGGGAAAAAACCGGCTCCCACAGACTGGCGACTCTGGTGGGGAGTTGACATGATAATTTCTTTTAGCAGACTTACTGAAAAAAAGAGGTTATAACTCTGAATTGACTTAACTTGGCATTTTCAAAAAATTCAACCAGATAACTTGACTTTCCCCCCCTTTATTACGGTTATCCTTAACCCGATGTAGCCTTTAGGCGTATCTGCAAGTTGCGAACATTTCGCAAGTTGTGGATGCACCTGACGTGCGAAATAAAACAAGTGTTAGATTTACTTTCCAGTACCATATGCTTGTTCTGCAGTGATTGCAAGAGCCAATGCTCAAAATTGCCGCCAATTGAGCAAAAATGCCCCAGGAGGCACCTAGCCTTACATATTTACTTTTATGCAAACACATGCACACACCATATTTTGCATACCTATTACTCTCGGGACTGACTAGCTCTTGGAACGGATTCTGTAACATTTGGGATTTCATCACCCGGATGCTGCTGGTCTCGCCTCCATTTTGATGAGAAAGCACCACCTTTTTGCACGTCGCCCTTGTGGTGGCGTTAAAACAATGATGTATTAAACTTCCCGCCGCGCTGGGGAACACCTGGCAAGGGTTGTTTAATCACTTCGGCAAGGGCATGCTCAGTTTAGAGTTAGGCAACGCATAGGGCATGCTCAGCTTAGAGTTAGGAAACGCCAAAACCAGTTACTGTCGAGAGATGTGAGCGTCTTCCCAAAATAAGAATACACTAAACCTCTGGCCCACCTCGGGCATGTCAAGCGAGTCTAGAAAGGTGTCCCCGAATTGCCATTTCTTGCTGGGATGTCATTACCCTAGCCCGATGCACAAACGGTCACAACTCATTTCACCCAAGATTAGAGGTTATTTCATAACCTTTAGCTTTGTCTAGAGTCATGTTTGCAAACCTATATCATTACATTCCTTGGATAAGCAACCATTGTACCCTAGAAGGATGTTCGTCTTGCGGTTAACACGCTTAACCAAAAGACCCTCATTCTGGTCCCATCTTGAAAAAGTTGTTATTTCTCTTTGAAATTGTAACCCCTCAATCATCTTCCTATCCAAATCGTCTTGGTCTCAGCCTCGCCATGTTCTACTGCTTTTTTGTGTCTCGATCCGTCCTCACTATCATTATAGTCAAGATGGTGAAGCTTTGCTCACATAAGTCTATCTTTCCCTAGACTTGTCCCGACCACCTCGGTCAAACCCTCTTTCAAGCTGTCTTCTCACACAGGGATAGACCTTCCCCGACCTCTGTAATGGTCAAAAGCGGCGGAGCTCTGTCCAAATCAACTCTTCTTCTTGTACGAAGATAATCTTGTCATGACCATTGTTATGGTCATAGTACCCGAGCTCCGCTCAATCCAAGTCAGTCTTTCTGAAAGGTTAGACTCATTCCGACCAACCGTTATGGTCAAAGAGTGGCAGAACTCTGCCCAAATTGTCTCTATTTTCCTCTGGGAAGATAGCCCCTTTTTCTGACCAATGTCATGATCTCAATTCAAGCCATACTCAGGTCATGTTGTCTTCACTTTTGAAGACAATCTTATCCCGACCATTTTTCATAGTCAAAGCATCAGGGCTCCGTCCAAATGAATATGTTTTCTCATGAGAAGATATACCCCCCTAAACCTTTGTCATAATCAAAGTGTCGGACCTCTGTCCAGTTGTCATCTCAAAATCAGGGTTAGGTCTTTATCTCAACTCTAATCTTTCTAGAGGTGTCCTCCCAATTCTCAAACTGCAGGGCCAGACTTTGCTCTCAACTTCTCGCTTGTCCAGGATCCATCCTAAATTTGTAAAAATTACAAAAAAAAACTACCAAAAACAAATGTTTTACCGATTGTTTTACCGTGTTTTTTACTCTTTCTTCCGTGTAGATAGATCATGGACCACCAGGAGGAATTGAATGATTGGAGCCACAACTTCTACTCCATCGAAAGTTTTGACATTAGCCGATGGTTTACCAATCCTTTCGATCAGTTCTTTCCTTTCCTTCCCTCCATTCAGGTCGATTGGAGTCTCCTCAGAGCAGCTGCTCAATGCTGAGATAAAGACAACCATGTCTTTCGATTCGGATTGGAAGAAATCTGTCCCACCTATGAGGAATTTTGTACCTTGCTCGGGGTACCAGAGGAAGGACCCTCTGTCAGGCCTATCATCAGGCCAGGTTATGTGCAACAAGTCAAGCGACTTTTCTATGTCCAAGGGCAAGACCCTTCAGACTTCATGACTTCAGAAGGAATTCTCGTCAACCAGCTCATTAAGATCTTTTATCCCGTTCGAGATATAAGAGATCTTGCTTACCAGACGGCTCGACACAAGGCTCTCTTGTTTTGCGTCTACGCCAAATATCTCAAAAGGCAAAGTTCCGGTGAAGCTTCCTTTCATATTCTTAGTATACTGGATCAGGTTCCTGAGAAAGCCAATCCAGTATCTATCATCCTAGCCGAAACTTTGAATGGATTAGACAAAGTCCGAGAAAATCCCGCCCGTCAGTTTACAGGCTTCCCCATCCTTCTCTTCATTTGGCTTTGTTTGAAACTTTACATTGCCACCCCAGGTTCACAGTTGGACGTCCGCTACTCAATTTGTACTCTTAGTCCTCCTACCTAGTAAGTTGGAGAGTGAACACTCATCTCTTTAATTAAAATATCAAATCACTTTGGCGTCTAGCCAACATCTTCACCATGATTAGCCATATGTGCCTAGTTAGGGGAGCATGGTCTGCTAGGCTGTCATTTCTTTTGGTATGACTTGATTACTCCTAGCAATCATGCATTTGTAGCCCAAGGGTTGATTGTAAATCATTCACCTCTAAATCCCTTGGTGCTTGAGTTGGACAGCCCTTTGGATTCATAATTTGTATGAGTCACTCACAAAGGGGGAGCTATACATGTGTATTGTCTGTCCATCCATCTTATCATATGATGTTTGATGTGTATACTGCATCACATATGATAAGTACACTCATGTGGAGCCCCATTGCTCCATATGTGTTGTAGTTTGGGTCTTGACTTATGCCTTCATGTTGAGATTATCTCTCATGTATGTCAAGTTCCTTTGGCCTGACCCTTAATGTCATATCCTTGTAGGCTTTATACTTATCTTGGATGAACTCATGTGATTTCATCATTTCTAATGATAAGTATCTTGTTCTAGAGTCTCAAAACTCTCTAGAACTCTCCTTCATAGGATAGTGCTTAAATTGATCGTATCATTGCCTATGAAGTTGTTTCTTATCATGTGTTTTTTAAGATAAAGATATCCTTATCATGATAAGATCTTGTGGCTGTACATTAACATTCATATCTATAGCCACTATGTATTGCCATGCCTTACATTATAGGATTTACCAAAGGCTATGACAAATACTTAAGGGGAGAGCTGATGGCCTGAAGAACTTCAGTAGATTGATTTGCTCATCAGCAGGCTTGTCTGTAGAAGAAAAGACCAATTCAGATAATTGGTCATTCACAGCTTGTCTACGGTACTTGTCTCCCTCCGTCATGCTAGATGTAATAAGATAGTAGATGTACACAATTTTTCTTTGTCCAACTCGACATTCTTTCCACAGTGAAGGATGAACATAGACTAAGAAAATTGATAATGCATGACTATAGGCTGGCATGTGCATTTCATAATTCCTCTCAAAGATGACATTTTGATGAGATAGAGGATTTAAAACAAGTACCCAATCTCTCAATCCGGGAAGATTTGTAAAGATGCCACTCTTACATGGAAGAAATGGTCAAGCATTGATCTAAGCTCTTCTAAACATTCATCAGTAGAAGAGTTCCGGATAGAAGAATGCGAAGTTCAATTTTACTTCTTTCGAGAGATTTTCAAATACCACTTTTATCATTTCAAGAGATATTAATTGAAATATGGTATCAATCTTCCGTCATTTGCTCATGTATATGGAGCATTATAGTTGTTATATATATATATATATATATATATATATATATATATATATATATATACACACACACACACACACACACTAGTAAAAAACCCTGTGAAATGCACGGGCCGACAAAGAACTATACGGACCACATCATAAGTTGATCCAAACCGTCCATGTGATAGAACACAACATCAATAGGTTGTGGCCGTAAAATCATTTCCATAGGTTGATCCTATCCCTCCAATCTATAGAGGTTTTCATAATTAAAAAAGCATAAAGGAGGGGGGTAGGATTGAAATTATGTGGCTTTAATGGGTGCCTTTGTTAAAAAGCATAAAGGAGGGGGTAGGATTGAAAATATGTGCGTTGAAGGTGCCTTTGTTAAAAAAAGTAAAAAAAAGTGATGTGTAATTCTCATAGAATTTTGAGAGAAATTCAAATAATTCTCTCATTTTCTCTTCTGCTATATAGTATATAGATATGAGAAAACAGTTTCTACACGCAAGTGTAGATAAGTTATCTACACACTAGCTTAAAATACAGTGGAGGCCCACATTGTTTGGGTGATCGAAACCATTCATTTGATTGGCCCTCACATAAATAGGGTGTCCACAAAAATTCAGCTCCATAGGATCATCCTAACCCTTCGAACCATGGAGGCAAAAAATGGATAGATTTGTGAAAGTTTATACACGTCCATTTTAACTCCACAAATCGTAGGGTTGGGATGATCCTATGGAGCTGATTTTTTGTGGACACCCTATCTATTTGAGGGCCAATCAAATGCATGGTTTGGATCACCCAAACAATATGCGCTCCACTGTATTTTAAGCTAGTGTGTAGATAACTTATCTACACTTGTGTGTAGAAACCGTTTTCGCTCTCTCTCTCTCTCTATATATATATATATATACATGATCTTTTGTTGCAATGGATGTGTACCTCATTGGTTTCATTCTCTTATCCATATGCTTATTAGACTATACTCTCTTCATTGTCATATCTTTAGTCTAATAATCATCCATTCGAATTCAAATGGAGCAAAAATTTTGAATGGTTAAGGTGATTTTGAATCAAGGGCCTATGTGCTTGGAACTCACATTTAGACTGGATGAACATAGTCAGGGGGGAGCTTACATTTTCATATGTGTAAATCTCTAAGAGTAAGCAACTTAAGATCTCTAAAAGTTATATTATAGTTCAGAGCATATCCATGCTCTGGAAGAGACTTATCTGCTTACTGTCCAGAGATTCCCTCATGAAGTAACTAGTGAACCTAAATGGTTGTATCATAGATCTAAGTATGTCCTTGCTTAGGTAGATACTTACATGCTTAAAAAGTTGCTAATGGATCCCAAGTGTTCAAATCATTCACCTTTGCCATCATAGTGTCCTGTCATGCCCTATCACATAGGCTTCACATAGGGCCTCTGACAAATTCATAGGGGAAGAGCAAAATGGTTTCTTATTCATGTTTATATAGACCGTTGTGATGTGCTCACATGGTTTATTGCCCTATACTTGTGCTAAACTTGCAAAATCGTAGATCAAAATAAAAAAACTGCTTATCATGCACTGTACTTGATTTTTTCCTGCAAATCTTTATGATAAGCATTATATGAGTGAAAATGTCATATCATTAGTAGATTCATGGGCTACAGAAGTAATGTGTAGTATATATTCTTCATCTATACCAAACATAGAAGTGTTTTACACTGTCATTTCACATGTTTATGTTTGATTAGGCTTATCAATGCATTTCACTTTTGTTTTCTACTTTGATAAGCATCATGAGAGCTTATATGTCATATCATATACGCTATATATAGCTTACATAAGCTATCATTCATCTTGACACCCCACTTGCGCTTTCACTTGCATATCCCTACCTTTTTGCTGCTGCCAAAAGGGGGAGAGTTTTGGGAATTGATTAAGTAGTCCAATTGTATATGCACCATATGCTTTACATTATCATTTTACACATGTGCATATAGTGAGGGGGAGTATTGCTCTATTATTTATATCATATCATGCTAATTCATCTATTTGTTTGATATCTTCTACCTCCCTAATCAATTTGTTGGCCATCATAAAAAAGGGGGAGAATGTAAGCCCAAGGGTTCCCGTGGGTTAATCATTCACCTTACCTTCTTGTTTTGATGTTAGCAAACCAAATTGATTAGCATTTATGAACTAATGTGTTGCTTTGATGTATTGTGTTATATACAGGATTTTCATGTCATAATCGACATTACACAACTAATTTCAACACATGACTTGTGGATCAAGAAGTAAAGAAATAAAGAGCCTGCACCTACAGTGAAGACATCCTCATTTGAAGATGTTCAAGTCAAGAAGCTCAAATTTAAAGATCCCAAAAGTTCCTAGCAAGTGTTAAGAAGGAGCTTGGAGTTGAACTAGCCATTGGTGACACCTCATGCACCTTTCAACATGCATTGAAGATTGGAGAGTCACAAGAGCCAAACAAAGTCAAGAAGTTCACTCTCAAGTTGAAGAAGTCCTAGGAAGTGCAAAAGAGCGATACATTCTAAGAAAACTCATGGTATTCATTTTTAGAATGTATTTAGAGTCATCTTGATTTTATGTCAAATGCACTTTCAAAAAGGTTTTCAAATGGTTTTCATACTTAAGTTTTTATATCTTTGAAAACCATACACCCACTCAAAAATGTGTTTGAAAACCTAGGACGAAAGCCCAAATACCATGGCTGCCCCTGAATTTTAAATGTTAAAAAGGAAATTTAAACAGGCCGGTCGACCGGGGTGTCCCTGGCGATCGCGGAAGGATGGCTGGAATTCCAGCATCCTTCGAACAAAGGTAGGTCGGTCGACTGGGGTAAGCTGGGTGACCGTAGAAATGGTTCTGTGGAATCAGAACCATTCCGTCATGGGTTTGGGAGGGCAACCGCCATGGCTCGGTCGACCGCGGATAGGTTTATGAGCCAAATTTTTGAGCAAACAGGTAGCTCTCGCCGCGCGACCGCCACGGGGCTGCTCGACCGTGACGGTAAGAAATTTGAAAATTAAGAAGGACGCCGAATAGGGGCGGGCAAACTACCCGTTGGGGCATGCGCAGGTTGACTTTTTCAACCCTTTTTTTACAATTTTGCCCCCAAACGGTAATATTTTCAAATACACTATATATACATCATAAAAACCTATCTAATCAAGCTTTTGAACATCTAAGAAAGATCAAATTCCATTTCTTTGAGCCAAAACCTTCTTATCAAAAGCAAAACCTCTTTGAACTTGCATTTGCACATTTTATCAAGAGGAACTCCATAAGCTTTACATTTTATCTTCCTTGGAGTGATTATGAGCTAAAGAGTTGTAATCCGCCTGTCAAGAGGTAAGAGAGTTCTTTTATTTTTCATTTTCTTCATTGTATTTGAGGGTCTTCTCTTCGGCCCATTAAGAAAGGCGAAGGCATTGTGAGGGTCTACTCTTCGGCCCGTTGAGAAAGGAGAAGACGTTGTAAGAGGGAGTGTCCCATCACAAGGCTTCGTGCAGAAAGGATTTGTTCCCTTTGGAGTTGGAGGAGTAGGGTGTACAGCTTGGAGATTCGCCCTATTGAAGAATCTCATTGTTTTAGTGGAGCGCCCAAGGATAATCTCTACCCTTTTCTTGTATTTATGTTTTATTAAAACAGGGGTTAGAGTCTATAGGCTTAAAGTAACATCTAAACCCTAGATTTCACTATATTGATTATTTTAACAAGGGTTAGATTAACTAGTGCTTAATTAACAAACTAATTTCTATTAATCCAACTAATTAATCCCAAAAATTTTAATTGACCAATTCACCCCCCTCTTGGATTGTCACACATACATTTCAATTCCACATTTATCAACTTAATATTATTTAAGAGGTAATTATACGTAAGAGTATCAAATTATTTTATGCATGTTTCAATAAAACCATCCCATGGAAAAATAAAAAACACACAGGCATATATGCAACAAGCCATCCATCACATAGAAAATAAATAACCAAACCATGGAAATCAAATACAAACACATCCATGAACCCAATTTTGTATCTTGGATTATAAGGATTCTCGTACTGACCTTATTTGAATAGGAGAATCCCTACAACACCATATTACCAAATTGAGGGTGAACTATGGGCAATTAAGTTCTTTCGCACTAGGGAAATCCGCCGACCTCAAGGCGAATTTTTCAAGAGAATGTATCACTGATTTGCCTCATCAAATGACGACAACTAGGTCTATAGTTTCAGCATAGACGTCCGTCCTCCGTTGGATCGAATTCCACCACCATCCTCTAGATTACCTAGAGCATCGCCATGCCACGGTTCCTATGATCCATCCGTTGAACTCCGAAAGAGCGATCCCATCGTCAAAAATCTTGGACAAATATAAAATAAACTATCCTAGTGTCCTACTCTAGCCTGTGTCATCTATACATCAGAATTAATCTCCATGGGAAACCAGTCATCCGCACAACTGCCCAGAGGGAGTATATCAATGAAGTGGGAAATAAATTAATTACATTGCGGACTTTAAAATTTATAGACTAGCATTAATAAATAATAGATAAATAATATCAGAACCATCCATCGCATATAATTCATGCATCCAAATCACAAATTAAGGCCCAACATCCTTTTTGCCTAAAATTCATCAAAAGCGATTAATTCGCACAAAATTGAAGCTAGTTAATTATTAACCAACCATCCATAGGGGTGTTCATTATTCGGTTATAACCGAATAACCGAACCGAACCGAATTGGTTTGGTCGGTTCGGTTCGGTTTTTTTCCTTTTCGGTTTGGTTTCGGTTTTTTTTTTTGGAAATTCAGTTATTCAGGTTCTGTTTCGGTTATCACAAAAAAAATCTGTTAACCGAATAACCTAAATTATGATAACAACCATTATTTTTTCAAAAAACATTGCTATATGGACATTCCATAGGATGATCAAAACCGTCCATTTGATTGATCACAACTTAATTAGGTTGCGCTCAAAAAATCATTTCGATAGGTTGATCCTAGCCCTCCGATCCAATCCGAGATTTTGCTTTTTTCCCTCTTTTTCTCCCACTATTCGGTTATAACAGAATAACCGAACTTTTAATCGGTTCGGTTTCAGTTCGGTTTTTAGAAATTTCGGTTCGGTTTCGGTTATTGAAATTTGATAACCAAAATTGTTTCGGTTATCAAATTTCGGTCTATTTGGTTCGGTTATAACTGACCGAACACCCCTAACCATTCATGTCATTGATTTTCATAAAAAAAATTTGATAAAAACACTTTTTAACATGTTTCAAATAAGCACACAAAATTTTATGTGAAAATAAAAATGTTTGGTTAAGAAAAACTCAAAATGGTCCTATACAGGGGACTAAAAAGGAGAGCATGATCATCGGAATAATCTAAATGGAAATTAATTATTGTGATGACCAACCAAGGTTCTGATCATGCTACAAACATCCCAAATCATTATTTGAAAGGTCTATACATGGGTTATAAACTTTTCAAACAGTTTGGGATCAAACGGAAAAGATTCGTTAATTCCTGCATTGAAAAATTGTTCAAAAGGCCCAAACTAAAAAATTCATATCTCTGAATCCACGTGTCGGATTTCGATGATCTTGACGTGTTGGACTCGTATTCAAGCGTAATTTCCAATCATGTAAATAAATCATCACGAAAATTCAGCAAAGTAGAACGTTTCTACTAATCTTTGCAGAACAATCCCTATGTCTATTAAACCAAACAATAGGTGAGGAACCTCAGATAGCCGGGATAAACGTCCGCTCTCATAGCGGGTAACCGCATGATCACTCTTTGGTTCGTCAACCTCCTAATCTATTCCTTAGTTAGCTCTAATTCCACTTGTTGGAAGGGTTTTCACCCCAGGCAAAATCGCTATGTGCAGCGAAAGTAGAAGTAACATAGAATAAAAATTTCTCGTCAATTTTGTCCGTTAACCCAAGATCCTAGGGTCTAGTTGATCTTGTGGTGATTTAAATAAATTTATAAAGCAAGAAAAATACCTCACTTATAGCAGCAACAAAAAACTTCTGCATGATCTACTCCTCGAACAGCCCGATCGTTCCAAAGGCTACGAACCCGCAAGTTGAACCGATGGATTCCTTCAAATTGCATAAAGGGAATTAGAATAACATTTATTCTAATATGTGCACTGATCATATCAGTACCTTGGATGGGAAATTCAAATATTCATTATGGAGCTTTGGGTTTTCTAAAAAAACTTGAAGTTGAAGTTGAGAAAACTAGAAACTAGAAGAGAAGAGAGAACAAGAGAGAGTGAAAGAGCAAAACTTGGACGTTTTTGCAAAACCAACTGGATGAAATTTCCATCCCATCCAACATTAGAAGATGTCCACTTTTCCTTTATATAATGGTTTCCCCTACTTTTAGAGTTCCTAAAAATTCTCCTTAAATCTAGCATAATAAAAAAGTTAGTTTTAGTGTTTTCAATGAAGAAACTATGGAAATCCTAAATTATATGAAAGAGTTGGGCGTGTTTTCCTTTTGGGAGAGACGTTTACAACTTGTTTTATATTTAATTCCTAAAATCTCTCCACATCTTTCACTCACTCCAATTTAATATCACTTTTCCTATTTTCTATCCAACTAGATTTGGAAAATATTTAGTTTCCTTTTCAAATACAAAGATGAGTAGAAAAAGTGTATCCCTTTAAGGGGGATGCATTTTTGCATGTGGGGTTCACCCCTATGCAAAAACTAAAATGTTTTCCAATTTGCAATTGCATTAAAATTTTGTAATATCAAAATAAAGTCTGTATTTATTTAAACTACAAAATCCTTTTGAATTTAATTTAAAAACACAAAATTATCCCACCAAGGGGGTGGGCGAATTTGCATGGGTCCCACAAAATTTATCCCATATTAATTTTGAACTTTGGGTTGGCCACTGCGCCTTGGTTTAGCACCTAGCTTGATACGAAAGCCGACGCTGAGGCATTCCGTGGTCTTATACTCCTTCTATTCCTTCCTAAGGGTAACTCGTCCTACTTATCCTTAACGGGCATGGGCTGAAAACTGGTGACCCGTGTTGAGACGTTAACAGCCTTGACCACCGGCAGAGGAGGTATGTTGTCAACAACGACGAGAAGCATTCCTGCTATATTTGTTATTTCCCGACTGGTGACGGCGTGATGGACACAAGAGATTCTTCCACTTGAGGAAGCTGGTATCTATCCATTGCAAGAGCTTGAGTTGAAATGGAGCATTGATTGGCATGGGTCCTTGTAACGATGTTGCTTGGCTAAGGGTTTGTGGTGTTATTCATCTTTGGAATTGGTCTCATAGATGGTGCCAGTCTGATGATGCCGAAATCTAGTTCCACAATCTGTGGCTGGTAGAGCTCCAATCTGTGATTGAGCAATCCCAAAGTTGTGTCTCCGGGAGACCACTCCAATGCTCAAGTAAGAAATGTACACAACAAGAATGAAAACTAAGAAACATGTGAACTGAAGAGTAATTCCTGCTAGAGATTAGAAGATTGAAGATGCGTACCTTTGAGCGTGGGGGCGCTTTTATAGAGGAGGAGTTCACAATAGTTTTGGGGACTTGCCTTAATAGGAGTCTTTCCTTATTGAACGATTTCCCTTGGAGATAAACCCCAAGTTTCCTCATGGGAACTGGTTTCTATTTTGGTCCACCAACCTTACGGAGGAGTAACTATTCTTCACAAATACTTTCCCTTTAGAATACTTTCCTTCCTGGAGTCGTTGCTAAGTTGGAGCTATGGAGAATTCTTCTTGCACTTACGTTCTAGGAGACAAGCTAGATTTCCTGCTTAGGCTTAATGCCAAGTGTCAATCATCTAAGGGAAGAGCAGATTTTACGGGGTGCATTTTTCGTTGGTGGTGTTGCTCTTTTGCTAACAAAAATGAATTGGAATCAACCCAAAACCGAGGCAATTTTAATGTAAAGCCTCAATCCGAATTCCCGAAAATTGATCCCGAGTTGCACCCCTAAAAATGCTCATTAAGATCAATCTCAACAAGTGGCTGGCTACTTTGTTTTACTCTTATTCAATGTCCCCATCTACTTTAACTATTTGAGTCATCCTAACCATCCGATTAAAGGAGTTTCAAGGGCTGAAATTAAATACTTCAAAAAAGATGAAGTCTGATAGGGGTCCCGATGGACCCAGACAGTCCAATGGATAATGGGAATTTGAGACTAAATGAATGGGATCAAGACACATTACTAGGATCCATGGACACATTTCGGATCTCTATCATAGGATCCAAAATTATTTCCGATCAGATCCAAACAACTAGAGAACAGCGATGGGAGAGTCCTAAATCCAATTTGGGATTTGCTAGCGTCCATCACAGAAGGCATTTCGTGGATGGCATGTTGCGTGCGAATTGCCTTTTGTGATGGATGCTAGCAAATCCCTAGTAAAAGTAAGTCACGTATTTTTCCGAACCATTCCTATTATAAGTATGGGCAATGATAAATTCGCACCCCCTGGAGTATGCATACGCACCCCTTATAGCGTGACCTAACACTCTGCGCCATCCTCACTGCGGCTCTCCCTCACTGCTGCCACTCTCACTTGCGCTCCCACTCTCCTCTTCTGAGGATTTTAACCGTGTAGAATGTAAGTAGGACCTACTAGGACACTTAGATGTAGGGTCTGGTATTAAATGGATCGTGACCATGCCTAAGGGATGTTGTATCAGACGAACACACTGAATCTGATCAGTCTTATTTATAACGGATTTGAATGGATGGTAACCAAGACAGAGAGAATGTAAGTAGGACCTACTAGGACACTTAGATGTAGGGTCTGGTATTAAATGGATCGTGACCATGCCTAAGGGATGTTGTATCAGACGAACACACTGAATCTGATCAATCTCATTTATAACGGATTTGAATGGATGGTAACCAAGACAGAGAGAATGTAAGTAGGACCTACTAGGACACTTAGATGTAGGGTCTGGTATTAAATGGATCGTGACCATGCCTAAGGGATGTTGTATCAGACGAACACACTGAATCTGATCAGTCTCATTTATAACGGATTTGAATGGATGGTAACCAAGACAGAGAAGGATTCGTTGACACCCCTAATATTCAAAAAATCATGACCTTTAATTTTGCTTTATACAATTAAAAATCTTAATCACGTACAACTGCCAGGAGCCATGTGTACCTGAGTAGAGCCACTAAAATTTCCCAAACCATCCAAATTAATTTCGATGGTGATTTGTGAGCCCGTAGAAGTCCCAACATTTATTTTAAGAGAAGGACTTAAAACACACATGATGACGATTGTTGTGGTAAATGCTATGATCGATTGGCTGTACCTGCCCTTTGGATGAATCGAGAAGATTGCAATCTCGCTGCCCCGCTTACAAGTTAACGTTCGTGAACGGATAGAAGTGGCCTGATGGCTGCTAGAAATGAGAAAAGGAAAAATTGCCGAAGGGGGACTCCAAAATATGAGAATTGCCAACAGGGGACACAATTTTGAAAAATTGTCAAAGAGGTTTGATAAACCCTTTTTGACAGTTTGATAACCCCATTTAGAGGGTTGATAACCCCCTTTTGGAGACTCGATAACACCCATTTCGTCCCTCTCTAATAATTTTTCAAAATTGTGTCCCTTGTTGTTGGCAATTCTTGTATTTTGATGTCCCCCATTGGCAATTTTTTCATGAGAAAAATACGGCATGGGGATAAAGATTGCAAACTACTACGCGATGCGCGTAGTTTTGGACTTTAGTTCTAAACACGCACGAATCTTGAAAAAGTGGAGGAAAAAAGACATTGTTGTCCTTCCTGACACCACCATAGCCTAAATAGCCTCCTCAGATTTGTTGCACGAGAGTACACTTCAACATATAGCTCGCCTCTATAGAGTGGAAAAAATGTTGGTTCAACTACCTTAATAAACGATGCCTCGATTAGAGGATATAATGGTTCGAGTGGGAAAAATTCTAGCGGTATATTTAATAGCGTTGTCGTTTCTGATTGGGGCGATCGACCAACTTAATCAATGATGGTTCGATTAGTGAATATGACGGTTCGAGTGCTAAAAATGCTAACGGTATATTTAATTACATCGCTGTTTCTGATTGGGGCGATCGACCACCTCAATCAACGATGGTTCGATTAGTGGATATAACGTTTCGAATGGGAAAAGCGCTGGCCATATAGTTAATAACATTGTCATTTGTGATCTACCGACCGACTATCTATCTTAATCAACTCGGATCAAGTGGAAGAGACGATGTCCGTATTTTTAATACCGTTGTCGTTCTTAGTTTAGAGTTTTTGTTGGATGGCAACTGTAGCCCTTCTAAATGGTAAGGTTTCCATTGGAGGGCCAGGTCCTGAAGGGAATCGATGTGCATTAAATGCCAGCCAAAAGATACAGTAAGAAATAATAAAATGCTCAAAATGAGACTGCAAAGATAATGATTGAGTTTGGGCTTTGATGGTGTCAGGAATGGCAAAAGAGTCTTTGTACCTCCACATTTTCAAGATTCGTGCGTATTAGTTTGCAATCTTTATTCGCATACTGTGCTTTTCTTGCCAGAAATCGATCAAAATATATATTATGTAGTGTGAGAGTGACAGGTGTGGACCCAGATCCCGAGGACGGTGGGCGAGGGACACGAGATTCCACGTCTGTCCTCTAAGATCTCCACAATGTGAAGGAGAGCTCTACCAAGGAACTCTCGAAATGATGTCACTCACAGCATGGGTGGCGATATAAATGAGATACCTCTTGATTTCAGGACCAGCCCGGAACCAAGATGTACCTATAAGAAAGAAGAGTCGACATCCAAGGAAATGAGCCCTGAATCCCATACAATACTCTGTTGCAACGGAAAACCAGACATACAAAAGTCCGTGCCTGATGACGAATGGGGAAGGTGTTAAGCGCCCCCAATTCGCCCAAGTGCAAGCACCTGGTCTCTTATGCCATTTTAAATTAATTTTTGAAGAGTTTTGGGCTAAAATCATGTGAAATAAGGATGAGTACCCCCGAAGAAACGTCTATCTAAGCATGCATGACCCGGGGATGGGCAGAAGAAAATAAACATCCAAATCCTAACTCACCGCATCTACTTCTAACCCATCACATCTAGGAAAGCAATAACATCTGCATGCACAGCTACAGCTAAGCAAGTAATAGTAGATATGATAAGCAGAAAAGCAGTAAATATCTACAGATAAGCATATGATTATGATAAGTAAGCAAATAAATGTCATAGCTAAGCATGTAAATAAGCATGTGAAACTAAACGTACAAGGAATAAGCAAGCTGAAAGTAAACACACAAGGAACCAAAGATAAACACACGATAAGCTAAAAGATGCGAGGAAAGAAAGGAATCAGAAAATAGACGGTATGCGCAAACTCAAAATGCCAGGGAAAAGAAAATGGGACATACGATAGACTCAGGGAGCGATTCTAAAGGAATCAAGCTCAGTGATCCTAATCCGCTAAAGATCGGACAAGTCTCGCGATCGTCATAGCCTATCGTTGGGCTCAGCGAGGACAATCCCTGTAAAGGGGCCACGCTACGTCGTCGCCCATCCCAAAATCCGATAAAACGTCAGAAAACCGATAAAACCGGCAAATCACGATCAAAATCGGAAATGAAATGAAAAGAAGGCTTCGAGTGACCTGGCAATCACCATCCTTTGCCATTTTGGTTTTTGTAATTTTGGGAAAAGCTTGAAAGATAGTTTTAGATGCTGAAATGATTTTTTTGAAGGGTTTAAATGATTTTATTGAAAAGTTTGAATAATTTTTTGAAGGGTTTAAATGATTTTATTGAAAAGTTTGAATGATTTTTTGAAGGGTTTAAATGATTTTATTGAAAAGTTTGACTGAACTTGGGATGAAGATCCCAAGTTGCCTACGTACCCTGTGGAAAGGGATCAAGCCAACGTAGTTCAAAACAGCTTTTCGAAAAACGCTTTTGTTATTTTTGAATTTTTGTTGTTTGATTTTTATGTATTTTTATCACTTTTGATCGAAAGGGGGTTTTGGCTCAAGAGGTTGCCATCCGTCATCGCCTAAACCGGAACAAGTGTTCCCAAATATCGATGGGATCCCGAAATGCAAAGAGTATCCCAAGGAATATGCAAAGGATGTACCCGAAAAGAGAAGAAATCCCGAATCCTGAATGATGTAATAAACCTAACGAGATGGAAACCCATAAGCTCCACAGGAAATAAAGAAACAGAAGGAAAAGAAAACCCCTCAAGCCCCATAAGAAGTGCTAGTTTCGAAAGAGAAGGGACCCCTAAGTCTCGTAAGAGGTCCTAGATAAGGAGAAGAGACATAAAGGGCAAGGGGTGGAGGAGATGGATGTGGGAGAAGAGGGTTAGAGATAGATTTTTGAAGTGGGTTTGGGAAATGAGAGTGAAGAAAGGTACTTTTAATGGTACGAATGAAGGTTGGAGTGGTGGAGATGAGGGTAGAGATGGTGAGATGGAAGAGGGTTTAATGGTGGAGGTGGTGGCTTGAAGGGATGATGGTGGCTGTGATAGGAATGGAGGTGGGTCGAATTTGTAGAGGTGGATGGTGGTTGTGTAGGGCAAAAAGAGGTGGGAAATAAACATACATTAAATTTTTTATTCCCTTTTCTCATCTTAAACAACCTATTCTGAGATATTTCACTCCCCTACTGCCATGACTAGAGAAAATAACATTCATACAACCATATTTTGATTCCTGCACTTACTCCGTTCGTTATATTTGGCAATTCTTCTCCGATTTTGCTGAAAATTTGCAAGCATTCTGCTTGGAGCTTGGAACAATGGCTATCTTCTGGGAACCTTGTACTCCTCCATGAACACAACAAGCTAACAAAGTTTCAGATTTTCTTGGCATTTAGGACCTACTCCTTCAGGAACTTTTGGGATTCGGTTTCAAAATTTTATTCGGTTTCGGGACTCTTATTCGATTTTCTTAGCATTCTGCTTACAGCCAGCCTGTGGACCCAGATCCCGAGGATGGTGGGCGAGGGACACGAGATCCCCCGTCAGTCCTCTAAGATCTCCACAATGTGAAGGAGAGCTCTACCAAGGAACACTCGAAATGATGCCACTCACAGCATGGGTGGCGATATAAATGAGATACCTCTCGATTCAAGGACCAGCCCGGAACCAAGATGTACCTATAACAAAGAAGAGTCGCCATCCAAGGAAATGGGCCCTGGATCCCATGAAATACTCTGTTGCAACGGATAACCAGAGATACAAAAGTCCGTGCCTGATGACGAATGGGGAAGGTGTTAAGCGCCCCCAATTCGCCCAAGTGCAAGCACCTGGTCTCTTATGCCATTTTAAATTAATTTTGAAGAGTTTTGGGCTAAAATCATGTGAAATGGGAAAGAATATCCCCAAGAAAATATATATCTAAGCATGCATGACCCGGGGATGGGCGAAAGAAAATAAACATCCAAATCCTAACTCACCGCATCTAATCCTAACCCATCACATCTAGGAAAGTAGTAACATCCGCACGCACAGCTACAGCTAAGCAGATAATCAAGAGAAGATGAATAAATGCTACAACTAAGCAGGTGAGAGGACAGATAAGCACAGCAGTAAACTACCAAAGTAATAGAATAAACGCACTAACATGCGAGCCTATGTAAGAGATAATGCTAAGAAAATAATAATCAATCTCATGCTAGAAAAGTACGCAAGCTAACAGTAGCACATAAGAAGTCAAAGATAAACACACAATGAGCTAAAAGATATAGGGGAAGAAATGAATCTGAAAATCAACGGTACATGAGGACCAAGAATGCCAGGGAAAAGAAAGGGGAGCGTACGATAGGCTCAGGGAGTGATTCTAATGAATCAAGCTCAGCGATCCTGATCCGCTAAATATCGGATAAGTCTCACGATCGTCATAGCCTCTCGTTGGGCTCAGCGAGGACAATCCCTGTGAAGGGTCCACGCTACGTCGCCGCCCGTCCCAAAACCCGATAAAACGTCGGAAAACCGATAAAATCGGAAAACCACGATCGAAATCGGTAATAGAATGAAAAGCATGCTCCGAGTGACCTGGCAATCACCATCCTTGCCCATTTTGATTTTTTGTTTTGAAAGGTTTGAAAGATTTTTTAGAAAATGTTTGAATGATTTTATTGAAAAGTTTGACTGAACTTGGGATGAAGATCCCAAGTTGCCTACGTACCCTATGGAAAGGGATCAAGCCAACGTAATTCGAAATAGCTTTTCGAAAAATGCTTTTGTTGTTTTTAAATTTTTGTTGTTTGATTTTTATGTATTTTTATCCCTTTTGATCGAAAGGGGGTTTTGGCTCAAGAGGTTGCCGTCCTTCATCGCCTAAACCGGAACAAGTGTTCCCAAAAATTGATGGGATCCAGAAATGTAAAGAGTATCCCAAGGAATATGCAAAGGATGTACCCGAAAAGAGAAGAAATCCCGAATCCTGAATGATGTAATAAACCTAACGAGATGGAAACCCATAAGCTCCACAGGAAATAAAGAAACAGAAGGAAAAGAAAACCCCTCAAGCCCCATAAGAAGTGCTAATTTCGAAAGAGAAGGGACCCCTAAGTCTCGTAAAAGGTCCTAGATAAGGAGAAGAGACATAAAGGGCAAGGGGTGGAGGGGATGGCTGTGGGAGAAGAGGGTTAGAGATAGATTTTTGAAGTGGGTTTGGGAAATGAGAGTGAAGAAAGGTAGTTTTAATGGTAGGAGTGAAGGTTGGAGTGGTGGAGATGAGGGTAGAGATGGTGAGATGGAAGGGGGTTTAATGGTGGAGGTGGTGGCTTGAAGGGATGGTGGTGGCTGTGACAAGAATGGAGGTGGGTCGAATTTGTAGAGGTGGATGATGGTTGTGTAGGGCTTGAATGAGGTCCGATGGTGGCGGTTCCGGATTCCGGTGGTCGGATTCCGGCGAGATGGCCGGAATCAATGGTGGAAGGGAAGGAGAAAGGGGTAGCTAGCAGTGATGGAGTTGAGGTTTGGGTAGGGATGGTGGTGAGGAGGCCATCATGGTGGGGTGATGGTCATGGAGATGGCCTCTATGCCTCTCCCTTTTTCTCTCTTGCAGCTGCCCCTCTCTCCTTTTTTTTTTAGAAAATGGGGGCTCCTCTAAAACCCTAGTCGATGGGCCTTTTGTAAAGGGAAAGTGATAGATTTGCACCCACCTTCTCTCTCATGGGCAGCCCCTCTCAAGTGTATTCTATATTATTATTTTTGCAACTAAAGGGGTGGTTTGGGCAAAAAGAGGGGGAAATAAACATACATTAAATTTTTGATTCCCTTTTCTCATCTTAAACAACCTATTCTGGGATATTTCACTCCCCTACTGCCATGACTAGAGAAAATAACATTCATACAACCATATTTTGATTCCTGCACTTACTCCGTTCGTTATATTTGGCAATTCTTCTCCGATTTTGCTGAAAATTTGCAAGCATTCTGCTTGAAGCTTGGAACAATGGCCATCTTCTGGGAACCTTGTACTCCTCCATGAAAACAACAAGCTAACTAAGTTTCAGATTTTCTTGGCATTTAGGACCTACTCCTTCGGGAACTTTTGGGATTCGGTTTCGAAATTTTATTCGGTTTCGGGACTCTTATTCGATTTTCTGGAATTTATTCGACTTCGGGAAAAACGGTCCGGTCAAAATGGGGTGTCTACAACAGGCCATTGCTAACCTCTCAGAGATTTTAATGTTTAATGCATTGAATTTTAAAAAATGACTTGCCAGAAAAAGTTGAAAAGCTTGGATTCTAGAAAGGAAAAAATCAGTGAGCCAAATGTTCAAAAAACAAGGGAAGATTTCTCCAAAAGTAGTTTCCATTTACATTATGATGTCTAATTTTTACTTCCGAATTTCTTGCTAGATTTTTTAATGATATCTTAGAAATTGACGAATTATTTGTGAAACTTTAGTTCAATCATGAAAAAACAGGTTTCATAAGGAAATTTCAAAACCTTTTTTGAAAAGTGCGAGAGATTTTAGAGAATGTTACAATTATTCAGAGAATGTTTTAAACTATGCTCTAAAATAGGAGTATTTTATTCATTTCTTTAAAAAATAAAAGGTTTTTGTTAGGCACGTGGAACAAATTTATGCATAGTTTTCATTTTTTGAAAGAAGTAACCAAATGGATCTTCTTTTTGAAAGAAGTAATCAAATTGATCCTTAGAGAAAAAGTAGTGTTTTTTTTTCTAACAAAACTCGTTAATATATAACTTTTTAGAGAAGCAAAGGCAGTTGCCGAACTGAAAACGTCCAAATCCATCTAACTATGATGTTGTTAGTAAATTAATTTTACAATTAAAACAAATAAAGAAAAGGTTTTTCGATTAGTTATCAAACAAATCCAAGATCACGCGATTTGGACGTGATTTGAGGAAGCTATGACCGATTTACGCTCATGACACATATCTATTATGGGATTTCTATTTTAGGGTTACTTTTGTCAAGTTTTTAATTTGTGTTACCTTAGATGTATGAGGGATTATTTGCTTAGATATTAAGTTGGATTTTAGGGTTTTTTTACTAATAGATGTTATCAAGGCATTATAATAAACTACTTTCATTGAGTGAATGAAAATTTTATGTAGGCTTCTAAGATCTTTGATAGCCTTTGTGTTGTTAAGATTAGCCCCCACAGGAGTATTTTCTAGTTTCGCTCTATGAAACTTGACTTCGACGGGATCGAAGTAAATAGTATCCCCTTCGACATTTGTAAAAGTATTCGACTCTCTACGACAGGTCAACAATGATCAGAACTCCATTTCTCTTTTATTTTATTTATTTTGCTTCCGTTGCTAGCAAGCAAGGAACCTCCGAGTTTTTCGGAGTCCATCACAAATGCAAAATTACAGAAACAATAAATGCACTTTGTTGAGCACAAATAGAAAGCCCTAGTAGATGGTTTTTTTTTTTGGAAAGGCACTTCAATTTATCATTCCTCTATTTATAATATTGTATTTTTCAAGTGCTATAATAATTGCATTTGACATTCTCCTTATTACTTTTACTGTTTAAGCTTTAAAAGCACAAATCTATTCAGTAGTTAAAGAGAAAAGTACGGAATGTGGCAATAATTATGAGGAATTACGTTTTTCGGATACGAAAACAATCATCAAACACGGGTCAAAAAAAGACCCCAATACCCTTTTGACATAAACAAAAATCTCCTTCAGCTTCCTTTTTCATTACAGAAAATCCCCCTGTAATTAATGCCCATTAAATTGGCACGCTTCACAAGGCTTCTTTTGGTTCGTCTGAATGTGTATTTGAACCGAAAGAAGCTTGGGTTCGTTTCTATCTTGGCTGTCGGAAATAACCAGAGACGGATGGATGCTTTACACGAGTTAAAAAAACTTTTTGGAACGCTAACGCCTCTATACACAGCTGGTTTGTTTTGGATTTGAAATTTTCGTTTGAACCCAAAGTCCCTTGGGTTCGTTTAAATCTTGGCCATCGCCAATATGCATAGACGGTCGGATCCACGACATGTGGACACAAATATGGAACAGTGGCGTCTTCTCATAATACCGCCTCTCTGTATGAGATTCCGTCGGCGTACCCATTATTTAAGCCGGTGTACTGTTAGAGTATACCTGAAAAGCAAGTAGAATAATATTTTCTAATCAATAAAGATTTATTTCATGACATGAATGGGTATTTACATTTATAAATGTATGTGATGTGCTTATTTTATTAACATATGTTTGTCCTTAGGTAGTGTAGTAGAAATGCCATGTTCAAAGGATTCATAGATCCAAGGGAGCAAGGAGATATGGCATCCCTGTTCTATGCAAGCCTTAATAGTTTCTAGTTGAAAATGAGACTGGACATTTCTTTCTGTATACAACTAGCACCACCAGTCTTGCCTACATGCACGTGTCGTGAGGTGACTTATCTCGGTCATCTGGGTAGTGGACCCAAAGCAAGGAGAGTGGGTGCGACGATTGGATCCCGCAAGCCGATTGAATCAAATAAAGAACAACTTGTGGACAAGAAACATTAAAGTTGTTCTTCCAGACAGGACCCTTCACAAGTCCATAGACCTGAGGGATCTTATTGGTCTACCGGCTCGTTTTAGGGTCTTAATCTATCTTATAGTGATTCTATTTTAGAGTCACATTCGGATAGAGCTATATCCTAGAGCAAACCCTCGAGACCAATAGTAATACTCAACAAGGGATTCTTCGCCCTAAAATTTAGGGATTGACATCTACAATATTGTCAGAGCGGTAGGCCTATTAAATAGCCTGGCCAAGCGTATTTGATAAAATGTTTATTAAATATTGAATTGTTTTCAAAGGATTTTACAAATGCATTTGGAGGCCGAACACCGCTTGACCAAAATGGTATACCAAAAGTGGGCCAAAGGGGTAAATGGTGTCCACCTCCCTTATGACTCAACTCAGTAGATGTGGTTACGAAGAAAGGACTTGCACATACATGATGTGATTAGGGGTAAGATGATCTGACAGTCATCTTCAGGGTTACGTCTCGATGGAGACCACTGACCTAATGCGAGTGTAGTTTAACTACAGAGCGAGATCGCAGTGGGGCCAACCATAGGGTTCTGCAGGATTGACCGTCTGATCCCGCGACGATTCCACTCACAACTCGAATGACCCGGTAACATCTAAATTGATCAGGGTTCCGCATTTTATTTATTTGCACGGACAGATGAGATCCTTAATTACAACAATGTGGATAATATATATATATATATATATATATATATATATATATATATAATTTTTAGTTAAGTGGTTAACTGGAAAGAGAAATTAGTATAGAGAATTTTTAAAGAACAAATATTAGAGCCAAATTACTCCTATTGGAAGGGAGTTGTTGATTTAATTAAATGGATAAAATGTTTATTCATTTAATTAATAAATGTTAATGTTAATAATATGATTAATAATATTAATAGTGTATAAAATCCAAATGGGGACAAAGTAACCCAAACCGATTTCAATTGGGGGCAAAGTTGGAACTAAAACCCATATTTTCAGTGTCCAACAAGTTGAGAACGTGTGGTGGGGCCCTCCACACGCCCATCACTATTGGGATACATATGAAGACGTTCCCAATTTGTTTTGGACTTGTATTTCCACTCAACTTTTCAAGAAAGTTAACTTAGTAGGAAAGTAGCTTCTAGAAGTTGGAAATTTGATTCCAACTAGAAGACTTATGAGATAAGATCTCAAGGAGATGGAATTTAACTCATATACACACTTTCTACAATGTGTGGTTATCCAAAACAACAAGAAGGGTCGGTGGCCAATAATCCCAATCGGTTTGTTCTAAAAGAGCCCAACTAGTCTTCATATATGGCTCGGTTTGTTCTAAAAGAGCCCGTAGAAAAATATTTTCCTCACCCTTTTCTTGTTCTCACACCAAAAGTTGTTTTCCACCATTGTTTTAAAAAAAGAAAAGGGCTTCATATTATTTCTTTTATTCTCCATCTCTTAAGAACTGATTAGATCAGTACTTAATTCATTGAATAAGGTTTATTCATATCTACAAAAGTCCGGGCAAAGCAACGAATCCATCGGTTTGACTTGTGGGGTTCAGGGCGTTTAGAACGAGCACAACCGTTCGAGGAGTAGATCAAGCAGCGTGATTCATTGTTTTTTCTTCGAAAAGGTATTTGTTTATGTTTAATTAACATAATTAACTAATCTAAACTCTAGGATGTTGGACAAAAGCAAGATTGAAAAGAAAAATTTAAAGCTATATGCGATTGTACTTCCGCTGTGCATAGCGATCTTGCCGGAAGGAGATAACCTTCCATCACGTACCACATTATTTACGCAGGCGTACTCCTGAATTCTGCCAACGTACACCCTATTTCCGCTTACACCCTATTTTCGTTGGCGTGCCCCTTGATATTCCGACGGCGTTCTCGATATTCCGGCGGTGTACTCTAGAATCCGGCGGCGTACTCGATACGTTTGGAACACATGCTTGAACCAAGAAAATCCGGCGGCGTACTCAAGAATTCGGCGGCGTTCTCAGGCAAAAGAGATGTCGCCGTTCTAAGCCAAAAGAGATGTGAGAAATAATAAAATATTCAATAACGTCGTCGTTCTCAACCAAAAGAGATGTGTAAATAATAAAATATTCAATAACGTAGCCGTTCTCATCCAAAAGAGACGTGAGAAATAATTAAATATTCAATAACGTCGCAGTTCTAAGCCAAAAGAGAAGTGAGAAATAATAAAATATTGAATAACGTCGCTATTCCCAACGAAAAGAGATATGTAAATAATAAAGTATTCAATAACGTAGCCATTCTCATCCAAAACAGAAGCGAGAAATAATAAAATATTACTTTAAAGATAATGATTGGCATTGGGTTGTGAGTTTGTCAGGAAGAGCAACATACGAGGACTCTGATCATGTCAGAAGGGCACTCCGTTTTTGAAGAATCACCCGTGTTTGATGATTGTTTTAAAAAATACCCGAAATCCAAAATTTCTCAAAACTATTACCCCATTCCGTACTTTTCTCGTACTTAAAAGTCAGTTATCTGGTGGTAAAAGATCGTAGGAAAATAAATGAATTTTGGGGAACATCAAATTGGGGCAGTTCTCAGCAATAAAAACACGCAACAAATTAGGCGACTAGAAAACAACCCGAACTTGATTTCCCTACCTTAATTTCCCGATGAAACTATTTATTGAACAGGTTCACATGTGATGGAAATTAACGTTTTAGTGTAGAGCCATAGAATGGCAAATAAAGTCTTGCCATGGCTAATGTCAACACAAATGTTGTTTCTCGCCGTGATGATTAATGCGAAAGTCCCTGCGCTCATAGTCTTTGGAGACTCTTCGGTGGATGCTGGAAACAACAACTATATCAATACAATAGCCAAGAGCAATTTCAAACCTTATGGTCGGGACCTTGAAGACGGGCGTCCCACCGGACGTTTTTCTAACGGCCGTCTTGCTACCGATTTCATTTCGGAGGCTTTCGGGATCAAATCATTGGTGCCAGCGTACTTGGATCCGAAATATAGTATAAAGGACTTTTCCACCGGAGTATGTTTCGCATCTGCGGGATCTGGCTTCGATAATGCCACTTCCGATGTGCTAGTAAGTGTTATAAAAAAAATTTAGTCCATGATGATCAGTAGTTGGTAAGGAAATAAAATTGATTGCTTAGTGTTGCAAAAAAAAATTGTGCATATTCTTAGACACAAATGTTTAAAGGTTGAATGAGATTATCTACAAGTAATGATTGTATTATTTTTATCGAAAGTGATATATCCGCCCCTTTTGATTAATTGGGACACCCAGCAGTAGTGTATCAACGACTGCATAAGGGCTGATGTACTTCACATCAGAAGGATTCAATGGGGCTGATTGCCACGTACACTGCTGCTGGGTGTCCCAAGTAATCAAAAGGGGCAGGTATATCAGTTACCATTTTTATTAATGATATATTTTAATGGCTTCTTAAAGGGCTAAGCTTTTTAGCTGAGGACTTTTTTGGGAAATGAGTTTTCTAACGTTTGGCTAACTCAGTTCTCATGTAAGCTATTTCCCAACTTGAATTTTTTTCCTGTTCTCTTAAAAGAACTCCAACCCTCAATCCAAGAGATTTTTTTCCAGAAAATTGCTGCAAATCCAAACAGGATCTGTCTTTTTTTGTTCCAGAGTGTGATACCAATGTGGAAGGAACTGGAGTACTACAAAGAATACCAAAGAAAATTAAGAAACTATTTGGGGGAGACCATGGCTAACACAATGTTGAGTGAGGCATTACATATGATTAGTGCAGGGACAAACGATTTCCTAGAGAATTACTATGTGTTTTCCGGTCGGTCATCGGAATTCACGATTGATGAGTACATGATCTTTCTCACCGGAATTGCAAGGGGTTTTGTGGAGGAAATTTACCTTCTAGGTGGCCGGAGAATCACTCTGGGAGGTCTTCCTCCAATGGGGTGCTTGCCATTGGAAAGAGCCACAAATTTCATGTCTACAAGTGCTTGTAACGATGACTACAACAAGGTGGCCATGGATTTCAATGGGAGACTCAAGGCGTTGGCAGATGAATTAACTGCTAAACTTAATGGGAGCAGAGTGGTATATTTGGACGTTTATGATAAGTTGGTAGAAATCAATGAAAAGCCTTCCATATACGGTACGTTCAAGATTTCTCACAGATTTCTCATGAAAAGTCATTTCTCCTAATTAAAGTTGTCATTGGCCATTAAAGACCATTAAAGGCCAATCGGGGTCTCTCTGTTCTGGCAACATTGCGGTAAGATGAAAGTTCAGCTAGCAAAAGATGGCCAATAGCCATCGGAAAACTAATATATGCGAGGACTGTTATTTTAAAGGACGCCCTTGCAAAAACCCAAGGGCAATTGCATTTTATATTTCCTTTTATTTTGCATTTTTCAGTGCCATTATAAATGAGATTGGGTCTTGTGGGTCCAATTGGGCGCACTTGACATTTGATCCAAGGATCAAGAAGATGCTTGGTTTTTATCCTCTTAATCCTTGGATCAAATGTCAAGGGTGGTTGCCCTTGTACAGGCCTTTATGCTCTCTCTGTCTCAGCCATACAGGCTTACTTTTAAGCAGATTTTATCACTTGTGAGGGATGCTAAGCTCACAGAATCATTGCAAAAAAAAGAGTGAACTGATATTCCACCCCTCCCTAACAGTTTCTGTAAGAATACTTCACTGCTTGAGGATAAATTCACCCCCTTTAACATTTTTGTATGCCTTAATTAAAGGTGGGATGTTACAGGGGAGGATTTTATCCATCACAGGGGGGAATATCAGTCCCCAAAAAAAAAAGAGTAGAAGGGCTCTCTCAATGGTCAATATCCATTGTGATTGTAATTTTCTGTGCCATTATAAGTGCATATTGACCAATGCTAGAGCCCTTCAACCCATTTTGTGCAAGGGCTCCAGTGAGTCAAGCATTCAACTCTTATTCATGTAATTCATCTGAGAAGGGTTTTCTCTCCTGCAAAATTAGCCGTCAAATGGCTTCATGCAAAATTGCTTATATGTGTGTGATTTGCTAGTGACCATCGCATAAGGCATTTTGAATTCGGGATTTTGCATGAGAAAGCAGCCACCTCATATGAATTAAATCAATCAGACAAAATCTGTTGAAAAGTGAGCCTATTGGCTGCTTCATGCAACAGCTGGCCCACGATATGCCTTCTGCCATGGTCCCTAGCACAAGTTTGAATCATAGCCGTTGCCCCCAAATGATTCAAGCTATATTTATCTCTAAGGCCTGACCAGGTTTATGTCATGAAAAAGTTAAGTTGTTGCCATTAATCTTATGGATGAGATGACCATTTAGTGTGGATTATTCTCACATGTCTCATCTCATAAATGGTCTACCAAATCAGTGGTTATGATCAAAGGCGTGCCATGTGGGACCCAAAGTTTGCATTTTAATCGGCGTTCGTTTTCTTGATAATCTAAAGTTTCGGCAAGTTTGAACCGTAGCCATGGCCCCAACATTGATCCAATGATTCAAGCTATTTATCTCTGAGGCCTGACCAGGGTTTTGTCAAGAAAAAGTTAGGTTCTTGCCATAATAATCTTATGGATGAGATGTCCATTTAGTGTGGGGTCATTTTCACATGTATCATCTCACAATGTGTACAAAAATCAGTGGTTACAATCAAAGGCTCGTGTGCCATGTGGGACCCAAATTGGGGACGTGTAAAAATTTCAGCTATGACTTTAATCAAAATTTGATAATTGTTTTTAATTTTCTTGTTTTTTGTTTGGATAAACAGGCTTTGAGAATGTGGAAGTGGGCTGCTGTGGCACAGGATTGTTTGAAATGGCGTACTTGTGTAACAGAAGGAACCCATTGACGTGTAAAGATGCGAGCAAGTACGTATATTGGGATGCTTTCCACCCAACTGAAAGGATGGGTTACATACTCGCTGATAATCTCATGAAGACAAGCCTAGCCCAGTTTGTATGATAAAGTAGTTTAGTAATTGCACATCCCATAGAATGCTGTGTAATTACTTCGCATTCACGGTTGATTAATTTCTGTATCAACAATAAAATTACGATTAGCTTTAAATTCAAGTATATGGGATTTTTGGGTAATTTCGTGGAAAGCCATTTTGCAGCTCACTTTTGCAGGAGAGAGCAGCCACCTCAGATGAATTTAATGAGTAAGAAAAAATTGTAAGACTTTTATGGACTTGCATTGCATATGTTTTGGTTTTTGTAAAAACCGGATTTGTAGGGAACGTCTATATTGGCTCACCGACGGTTAGTGGCTAATAAGGTTTTGACCTGAAACACCTTAGTCATGTGTGTTCAAGTTGGAAAAGGGGTATGATATGGTTAGACCTGGCAAACGGGTGGGTTGGGTCAGGTCGACCCACGGGTCACGCGGGTTGCGGGTCAAAATGACCCGGGGTCAGCAACCAGGTGACCCGTACGCAGTGCGGGTGGGCCGGGTCGACCCGCAGGTCACCCGCAAATTTTTTTTTTTTAAAGTAAATTTCTTTTACAGAAAAGGCAATCTCAAGGTGAAGTTCTAGAAAGCTTCAAGGGGACTGGTGCTAATAAAGAATCATGGTTGTAAGACAAATAAAAACGAAATATAGCTGATGGTGGCCGGATTGAAGGTGGCTCGGATGGTGGCCGGATCGGCAAGGAGGATGGTCGGAGGTAAGGAGGCGGCTCAGATGGTGGCCTTCTTCTTCCTTTGTTTTTGCTCGGATGGTTGGAGGTAAGGAGGTTACTGAGATGAGAAATTCTAACTCGGTGACTCCCTAAATGGCTAAATCTAAAAAGCTATAAAAGAGAAAAGTATAAAACCCTAACTCCCTTTGTTTTTGCTTTTGATCTTAACCTTTGATTTTTCATCTTCTTAAATAATAAAAATATTAAAGTTAAACAAAAAGTAAAATCCACAAAACGCGCGGGTATCCGCGGGTTAACCCGACTCGACCCATGTTTTGGCGGGTTGGGTGACCCGCGGGTCAATTTTTATGGGTCACGAAAATTCCGACCTGTACCCGCAAATTTACGGGTGGGCCGGGTAGACCCACGGGCACGGGTCGGTTTTGCTAGGTCTAGATATGGTTAAAAATATGTTTGGGCCTATTCTGAGACCAATAAAGTTAGTGGTCTTATTCTGAGTAATCTATATGATGGCTGAGAAGATTGCTACCATGTGGAAGAAGAGGGATATCTTCCCCGTGTTAGTGAAGGTGCCCTAAATAAATGGAATTTCTTCCAAAGATCAACGGTTAGATAGGAAAGACATGATTATTAAAATATATGTTAATATTTAAGATAAAATTAAAAGGAATACAAGTTGCACAAGGAAACTTCTTTCCTTGGAGATAAAGAGAGAGGATCTTATAGGAGGATATTTAGGAATTTGATTTGTTAAACTAAATGGTTGGGCAAAGATACACGCCCAACTTGGGCTTGAAAAAACGTCCAATAATTGTTGGACTTTTGTAGACACCCCATTTTGACCGGACCCTTTTCCGCAAAATCAAATAAAATTTTGAAATTGAGCATAGTCCCAAAGTTGAGTCGAAGCCCCGAAATCAATTCTTGAACCCTGAAACTGAGCCCTGACTGTGAAAATCCGAGAATCGAAGCTCAGATTTCTGAAGAATCGCACCAAAATGAAAAATAACCTGAAAGTGTCCATTTGCATATCATTGTTAAAGCCTTCATGGAGACCGAAGGATCCGAACCCCGTGAATTAACTCAAGTCGCACCCCAACCCATGTCTTGGGTTTAATCCGAGCTTAATTAAAGAAATGCAGGGTGGGGTGAATCAGATGCATAGGAGTGCCCTGTAAGCGAATTAAAGAGGAAAAGATGCATTAGAGAAGGTTGCCCAAGGAATAAATGGGGTCAAATATATCATTTCTCTCAGGGGTCTGTTCTACCCAGGCACCCCCCCTCTGAGGTTAAAAGAATGGTCAAGTACACTAGAATGGGCTGTCCAGGGGAGAAGTAGAGGGGTCAAATACATTATTTTTCGCTTGGGTTTGTCTTACCCGAGGCCCCCCCCTTTTTTGCTGTGCAAAGAGTAGTGGTGAATACACTAGAGGGCTGTCCGAGTAAGAAATGGGGGGGGAGTCGAATGACTCGTTTCCTCTTTAAAAGAGAAAAAAAAAACCGAGTTAGGGTAAAAGAGGAGAAGCTCATTATTTTCTGTAAAAAGAATTCCTGTAGCCGCAAGAGAGAAGGGGTTGAGCCGCCATCTCCACGGCCTCATCGCCTCATCTCCATCTTCTCCGATCCAATCCGCACCACCCTCGCCACCACCACTTCAAGCCGGAATCCGGCAAGGCTTCCTCCATTACCGGAGCCAAGCTCCACTTCACCTACCACCACAGAGCTGTCGGCCAATCGTCTCCCACCTCCTCCGGTGAGTCCGCCACTTTCCTTCTCCATCTTCTTCTTCTTCTTCTCCCTTTCTCCTCAAAGCCCATTTCACCCAAACCATCAAACCCTTCTTCTCCGGTCGGATTCTCACCGGAATCCGACCATAATCTCCATTAGATCCGGCCCTTCATCCACTTCCCACCATCTACCTCCACTAGCCTCCATCTCCTCACAGCCACCACCAGAAAACCCATTTTATTTTACTCTCTGTAACCCACGGCCGAAACCCATCTTCTCCGACGATTCTGCCGGAAATCCGACCATCTCCACACCACCGTTCGGCAACCATTCCCTTTCCTTCACCACTCCATCCCATTTCTCTGACCATTAAACCCACCTCAAACCCATCTCTGCTACCCAGCAAACCCTCCATCAACATCTTCTACATTTGTTTACGCCATTAAATCCGGTCATCCTCACCGATTCCGGCCGGAATCCGGCAAAGCCACACCACCTTCACACCCACACCGACCATAACCTTCATCTCCGGCAACCCCATCGGAGCTCCGACCAAATCTGCGCCACCATCTTCTTCGTCATTTTTCTCTTCTTCTCTAAAACCCACCTCAAACCCATTTTTCTTAACCCCAACCCAACCGAGCTCCACCATCCATCTCCTATCCCCAGTTCAAACCCATTCCACCAAACCCATGCCATTTTCCCCCAAACTCACTCCTCAAACCTTAAGATCTGAGAATCATCCTTCTTTGTTCGAAAATTAGGTTTCTAGATCAGAGTATATTTCCATTTCATGTAGAAAAAAAAATGCGCAAGGGAGATTTCAAAGCTATGTGGTCATGGATCCTTGAGGAAAGGAGAAGCTAATTCTGTCATCATATTCCTCTCGCTGTGGATTTGTCATCGCTGCAATCACACTCGGCATTGTTTCTTATTTCTGGTTTATCATTTGCTGTCATTTAGGGGTCCAGGTAATTTACTTACCTTCTTTTAGTCCGCATGCATATATAAAAGGTCAATTTCATATTCAAGCTCATAGTAAATTTCTTAATTGCCTCGGATTTAGAATTTCTTTCTATGTTTTCTCTATTAAATTCTTGAGGGCGGCTTTAAACTTAATGCTTGCCTGATAGAAGAGATAGCCTTGTGCTGTTCTTGGAGCATTATATTGCAGCATTTGTGTGGGCATCATGTTAGATTGGATGTATGAATGACATTATGGCCTTTGTATTCATGTCCTGTACATGTACAGAGAGCATAGTTCATGTCTAAATTGTGGCCATGCTAGAAGGGATTGCTGAATTGCAAATGATTTGTGAGGATCATTTATATGGTTGCAAGCTCAGGTTGGTAAATGATTAGGTTAGGACAAGAGCTTGGTGTTTTATAGGCAGCTTAACTCATTTTGACTTTTTAACCTGACCGTACTGTATTTTGGCAAATTTCAATGGTTGTGTTCGGTGGTGAATTAGGTTCCTTGTAATATTGGAAGTAAGGTCGTAGGGATATCGTATGTACAGCGAGCTGCTAGGAATTCGCATATGCATTAGTGACCAATTCATGGAAGCCATTGGTCCCAACAAACAGTTTTCTTGTTGCTATTGATGATTGCTGAAATCCTTCATTCTAACTCTCATTTCCTTCAAGGTGCATTCTCCATTTGCTTCCAAGCAAAATTTGATTAGCATGTTGGAGTAGTCACTCTCGAGTCTCTTATGTTCTAATTTTACTTCCATATATCTCTACGTAGTGAATGAGCATCTTATTCTTATCCTAGGATCATATTCCTTTTCATTTCCTTTTTAGGACCTCCTTCGATTTTGGGATTTACCTTGCTTTTTCGAAACTTTCATCGGTTCTCGGAGTTTCATTGATTTTTGGAAATATCTCTTGGGTTTTGGCAACGATGGAACGTTTCTTGAGCCAGCCTCTTCCCTTCCTGCCTTAGAGTTTTCGCAGGTTAAGGGATTCTCTCCTCTTAGAGTGTTTAGCCAGTTAGAACCCTTTTCAGGGCAATGATAAGGTTACTTGGAGCCCGTCTTTATGTTTTATGGCTCACCGCTTCACACTTGGATCTGAACAAGTTGATGTCCCATGTATGCACTGAAATTTTTAATAAATTGGAATTATCATAATCTTTTGATATTTTTTTTATATTCTTCTCTTGTACTAATCTTTGAGTTAGGTTTTGAAGATGATAATAAATGGACTGCTCAGGTGAGACTCTCTTGAGGTTCATAAACTTGTCTTTTATTTAAATAAATTGTTTTAGGAAAGAAGGAGATCAGATGACTACTCTATTCGATATTATCGACATGAGTACTGTCTGATCTCAAGGCGGGCTTAGAAATATTATCCTGTGTATTTGTGATATCAGATGATTACTTTAGCATCATCTGATTTTACCCCCATATTGGGGCAGTGGTACTTGTGGTTGGGCATAGAAGTGTTTAATGTTGTTTCTTGCTTTATTAGGCTATCCAGCGGCTGGTCTGGACTAATTAATGTTGTTTACCATTTTTATGGTTGATATTCTTACAGATTGTGCACTCTTTAGTTGTAAATCATACTTTGCGGATATTTGTTTTGTTTTTATAATAATTGATTGAAATTTGCGATTATCTGGTAGCCTTTTCTTCTCTCTTTGATAGACTAACACAGTCTTATAGATTTTCTGTTAAATTTCTTTAGATAACTAGAGTCCCCTCTCATTGCGAGGGCGATGAAGGCGCTAGCCCAAGCCCATCCTTAGGGGACTTGCTCAGTCCGAGTAGCATACCCCTCCTTTGTATATAGGAGACTTGCCCAGTCTCATTCTCTTGCTAAGCCTCCTCTTTGTACGCCGTTTGGTTTTGGGAGAACACCCTACTCGGCTTGGCAGCATACCCCTACCCTTATGGGTATTGGGTTGCACATTTGTTGCACCCTAGGGCTAGGTAGCTGTCCGGCCCGGCTGGGTGTTTTTACTTTTGCCAAATATGCACAGGGTCTCTTATTCTTTTTTACGTCATTTGTGTCTCGGAGACAAGCCTCGTCTCATGTAGAGAGTTTCCCCTTTAGGAGGCTTACCTAGCCTCATGTTAGAGTGGCCTCCTCTTTTAGAGTGAGTCTTTGACTCAGTAGTGTTATTAGATAGTCTCTGACTCATTTGTCCCCCTCTTTAGTGTTGTTAGTTCGGAGTTTCTCCTTTAGAGTTGTTGATTACTTCGCTCTTATTAGAGACTAACTCAGTCTTATTAGAGCTTTGCTTGCTTGGGATCTTGGATCGTTTTATGTCTTCTTGGGACGCTATATATCTTGTTGTGGTTCGTCTCTTTGAGGCGTTAGTTGCTTATTCGGGGTTTCCCCTTTTTTATTTAGGGCTTTGCCCTAGTTTGTGGTATTACTTGCGTGTTCCCTTTAAGATTGAAAACATTTAAAAGTCCAGAGCATTGGAAAAGCTTTAAAAATCCAAAAACATTAGAAATTTAAAACTCAAAAACATTTGAAAACTTTAAAAAATATCAAAAACATTTGAAAATATAAAAAAACCTTAAAAAATCTGAAGTGTGGGTGTTTTTTTAGAAGCGTAGTTTGAGAGTTCGTTTCGAACTACGTTGGCTTGATCCTCTCTCACGAGGTACGTAGTGCAGCTTGGGATCTTCATCCCAAGTCCAGCCAAACTTTGTAAATAAAAAAATGCTTTAACCCTTCAACTTTAATACCTTGTTTTTAACAAAAATCTTCCTCTAGAGTTAGGAGTTTGTCCTAGATAGAGAGTTTTAGAGTTAGGAGTTCGTCTTTGATTTGTTGTGTGCTTGTTTGTGTTTGTTTTAGAGTTAGGGGTTTGTCCTAGCTAGGAGTGCCTCCGTCCGGTTAGTTGGCGATTCACATCGCCGACTGATGACTAGGTCTTGGATACGTTAGCAATCCTATTGTTTTCCTTAGGGCATACAGCCTAGTTACACATAGGTTGTAGGAACCACTTGCATTAGCCTAGGGCTAACATGCATTTAGTTAGGGCATATAGGGTGTCCTAAAAATCCACAATGCACTGGAATTTAAATAATCGTACAAGAAACTTTAATAACTAGTCCGGTCTTTTAGATCGAGTCTAGGATAGAGGGCTAGGTGTCTTAGGCATCATAGCTTAGAATAGGCGCGAAGAACTACGTTGCCTTGATTCTCGTGGAGGCGGGGATACGTAGGCTTCTTTGGATGAATACCAGATCATCCGAGGACTCGGGCTAATGTTTTAGAGTCTTAGGATTTATTGTGTTGTTATTACATATTTTGATGTGTTTTCTTACTTTCTCGTACTGATCCTATACTTTTAGCTATAGCTTGCATGTGTTTGCACATCAGAACTTAGACACCCATTAGGCATGTCACTCATAACCTAGCTATGCTTAGGTGACACATTCTTTCATTTTATTTTATATGTGTTTATTATTTTTATCCTCAGGAAATGCATGCTTAGGTAGACGACTCTTGAGGATTGTTCCCATTTCACATGATTTTTGCCCAAAACTCTTCGAGGTTAATAATAAATGGCATAAGAGACCAAGTGTTCACACTCGGGCGAATTGGGGGCGCTCTTCGGACCTTCTCCATTCGTCACCAGGCACGGACCTTTCGTATCTCTGGTTATCCATTGCAAACAGAGCATTTGTTTTGGTTCCATGGCGTGTCCATGGATGGCGACTCTGAGTTATTTTTAGATATATCTTGGTTTCGAGCCCTGGCTGACTCTGCTGGGATTTCTTGAAACATTGCCTAACTCTGTTAAAATGCCATTTTTGCTAACTTTGGAGGAATTTGGGTTAAAATCATTTTAAATGGGAACCTTTTCGCTTAGAATCCAGGGGCACCAGATAGGTGCGTAATTAAAACAAGGGATTCACACACTGCACATCATGCATTATCATTTTTTTTTATTCCTTTCATTATTTTTTTATTTGTTTCCATTATTGGCTCCATGGGATAGATTCAATGCGTGCCCGACTGGGATGTCATTACACCCTGATGGTACTGTTGAATCTATTTCCAAGCTATGCGCCGGTGCTGCAGCCGTAAACACTGGGCATACTTGTGTTTACAGCAGCCGATGAGCAATGAAGCATACTATGTATAACATTGGGCGTACTTTTGTTATACATATTAAGTATGTTTCATACGCATAGTACCCATTAGATTGAGTCCGGAGCCCTACTTTGTTTTATATATTATGTATATACGTATTGACTTAGTGAAATCCAACTAGGAAGTACCCGTGTTTATATATGTATATTTTGCATTCATATGGGGTCGAACATGTGTTGCTCACACATGTGGAGCCTAGAGTTAGGAGCCTTGTCCCATTTGTAGACTAGGGTAGCTCATTTTATATGGCTACAGCACGGTCCTAGTACACTCATCAGTCTGTCTTGAGTCGAGACTTTCTTGACTCCGTTAGATTAGATTTGAGCTGGTGCCCCTGGTTAGGATTTGTGTGTATGTATATATACCTATATATACTGATTATGTATATTAGGGTTCTCCTCTCAGTTAGAGTTCCTTATTCATTTCAATTGGTTATATACATTCTCTATTCAGATCCTGATCTGGTCAGTGGCTTTTACTTGCCGTTACCATGGCCACGATCTATCATTTGATCTTTCAGTCATTGGAGCTAACCCATTGTTACATGTTCTCATCTATGGTTTGTCCTTTTGATTACCTTTTTCCAGTAGTCAGGAGTCATTTATTGGTCGCGAGCTTTTCTTGCCACTGTCATTTGAGCGTCAGTATTTTACTGAGAGTCCTGTTCTATTATTTTTTTATTTATATACCCTTTTGTTGAGCCGTGGGGATCCCCTGTATAGCCGTTATGCTGCCGGATTTTATCTAGAACATTTTTTTTAGCATGACCGCTATTTCTTAGAGTTAGGAGATCCATGCGTTTACCTTACCTTGGCTTTCTTGTCTAGTCGTTATGCTGCCGGATTTTATCCAGAATATTTTTGACATGACCGCTATCCTTTATAGTTAGTTAAACCATGAGTTTGTCTTACCTCAATCTTCTTGTATAGCCGTTATGCTGCCGGATTTTACCTAGAGCATTTTGAGCATAACTGCTATTATTCAAAGTCAAGGATAAACCATGAGTTTGTTGTATCGTGATACTTTTGTTTATTCCTGTTTATCCATTTGTGGATTATCATCAGATTCTTAACTTTAGTCATTATTTATTTCTTTGATCTTTTGTACATATAATTAATTCATATTTTTCATCATGGATTTATCTTTCTTATATCATGATCATTGATGGATTAGCTAAATCTTGCCTATCTGTTGCAAGTGCATGATTATTGCTGAGGTCTAAACTCATTTAGATTAGGGGTGTTTATCATTCTTAATTTTTTCATACCCCAAAAGAGAGCAGCCATATCTCAAAAAGACTTAAAGGGATAAATTGAAGATTCCTTGAGATCCTGTTAGTGTAGGTCATGTTATCAGTGCCTACCTTTCTTTGACCTTCATAGATTGACTTACCTGTTTTGTAATTCAAACATGTTCAGGATTATTCTTGTCTCTATTTGTAGAGGATATTTTATCCCCATTATCATTCATTTATCCTAGTGTTTTAACCTCAATTTCAGGATTCTTAAGGTGAGCAATTGTCGTTATCACCCTCAAAAGAGATAACTAAGCCAAACCTGCTTGGTTAGACCATCTTCTGTATCTAGACTCAGTTGGTCCTCCCATTACATCGAGAATACCTTTACTCTCTTTGTCTGAGTTGTCTGAATTACCAGAGGTTCATTCAATGGCTGACCTAGTTGATCCTATGATAGCCATTCAAGAGATGTTGAGAAATCTTACTAGCGACATGGCGAGCATGAAGGAAGAGATTACCCATTTGAAAGTTCAGAATACTGACAAGGCCTCCAATTCTAGAAGGCCAGTACCCCAATTTCCTCAAGTTGCGTCTCCAGATTCGAACAGACCAGCTGTTTCACCTTTTGAAATCAATTTAGAAGATGAACAATATGCTGAAGAATTTTGTGTACCTGTGGTCAGTAAAGAGAAAGAGATATATGACAAGTTAGAGAAGGAGATGTACGGCAAGTTCAGAAAGTTGGCTCAAGATGTAGAGAATATGAAATTTCAGGGGCCAAAGAAGTTCGACATTTCTGAGTTTATGATACCTCCTGAGGCTATTCTGCCACCCAAATTCAAAACCCCTGACTATGATAAATATGATGGGACTGGGTGTCCTCGGGGTCATGTAGGATGGTTCATAAAGCTTTCCCAACAACATGGACTCAACCCCGAACAGATGGCACACCTATTCCCTGTGTCCCTTGTGGGAATCGCAAAACAGTGGTTCTTGCGCCTGAAACCAGAAGAAGTCAGAACTATGGAGGCCATAGCAAACAAACTTGTCGAGCAATTTTCGATGGAGGACGGAATAGAGGTTACGAAGAGGGATTTGAAGCAGTTGAAACAAGGGCCGCAGGAGACCTTTACCTCTTTTATCCGGCGATGGAAAAGAATGTTAGCGCAATTGAGTCAGACACTCTCAGAGGCAGATCAAATCAAGCTGGTAGTAAAGAGCCTATCCTCCGAATATTTTCATTTCATGTCACCTCAGCACTACACAAGTTTTGATCATCTGATAAAGAAGGGAACTCAAACTGAAGATGCTTTGGTAAAAGGCCTGAGGTCCAAGACTTTATCTGATATCACAGAAGGGAAAAGACCTATGGTCGAGCCAAAGAAGGTACATAATGTCAATTCTGTTAGGACTCCAGTCAAAACAGTATTGGAAGGGGAAGAGACGGCAGAAAAGAAAACAAGAAAGTTTACTCCGCTTCCTTGCTCGTTATCCTACATTCTCAGGAGATTGATCAAGGACAACAAGATTGAATTGCCTGAACAAAGAGTCCTACCTAATCCTCTGCCTAAGAATTGGAGAAAGGATTTATTTTGTGCATATCATCGTGGTTCGGGCCATACGACTGATAAATGTTATACTCTGAAGCATAAAGTGCAAGATATGATCGATGGAGACAAGCTCACTATTGAAGAGCCTTTCGATGCTCATGATGTCCCTCCGCTAGCTTCGATAAATGTCATTTCTACTGAAGGAGCAATCTTGGATCCTGCATCCCTTATTCGCCCTATTTCTGAGACGCCACTTGTCCCATCCGGCACTCGATCTGTAGAAGAATCTGTTGAGAGGACTACACTTGTCAGAATGGAAAACTGGATGGTCAAGCTCTTTGGTCAGATGGCTATGCTAACTGAGGAAGTAAGAGAGATGAAAATTCAGATGCAGCACTTGTCCATTAAATGTGACTCTGCTCCAAAGCAACTTGTTGATATGGGTACTATGACAGAAGAGGCCTCTGTTCAGAGTTTAATCCTTGATAGATATGTTGATTTGCATAATGGGAAAAAGCCTTACATTGCTCCGAAGGAAGTTAGAAGTGTTAGACCTTCTCGACAACCTCTTAAGCAGGCTTTCATTGCTCCGAGGGAGGTTAAGAATGTTGGACCTTCTCACCAACCTTTAAAGAGGCCAGTGATAGAGGAAGAAAAGATGGGTCAGAAACGAGAAAGAGAATTCACTCAAATGCCTTGTTCTCTTATAGTCATCATGAAGAAATGGGTCAGTGAAGGTTGTTTGAGGCTTCCAGATATTAAACCTGTGCCTGTACCATTCCCCAACAATTGGAGGATGGATCAATACTGTGAGTATCATAGAGGCCCGGATCACCTGACGGAGAATTGTTTAGCTTTGAAACATGCAATCCAGAGCCGGATAGAGAAAGACTCTTCTGCTCTCACTGAAATCTATGCTTTTGTGAACCAGGCACTTGAACGAACCATTCAACCTCGCAAAGACCCCGTCACTTATGTCACTCCAGAGCCAGAGAATAAGTTGAAGGGAAAAGAAAAAATGTCAGAGTTTGAATATCTTGAGAATGTTCAGGCAGAGAAGGTGATGTCACCAGCCAGTTTTCAAAGACAATTTGGGCCAAGTCAACAGGACTTCAGAGGACCACCCTTTCCAAGGTTTCTGAACCAGGGTCGAACTCCTTAGCCAGCATTATCATGGAGGAAGGCGTGCTACTTGTGAACTTCAGTGCCAAGTCCTCGCCTCTGTTCAACTGTTATGTTTCAAGAGCCATATGTCAAGTATCTTGTTTCTAGATTTGTTTTTTGTGAAGTTTATACCAACTCCTAGGTTGAAAGTTGGTGAGTCTGGTAGTGTCAATGACACCAAAAAAAAAGAAGAAAAAGTGTCATGTCTGTCAGTCTTTCGTATTTAGAGTCAGTGTTTTATTTTCTGTCAAATCAAATGTAAAGCCCATAGAGGCGTGTCTGTGAGTCATCTATGTACTTCAAAGTTTTCAATTCAATATAGCATTTGGTTCTGTATCTTCAATGTTTATGATTCACTCTTGGATTTAATGTTTAAAACAACTAAAGACCCCCTTCTCGGATGAGAATGCAGACGAAATTCACCTCGAGATCTGAAAGATGGTCAAACGAGAGGAAGAACGTCGAGCATAACCACTTGAAGAAGAAATCGAAGCCATTGATAATGGTATCGAAATTCGAAACTCGAGAAAGATGGAGTGGCAAAACTCTATCTCCCGAGGAGCGCAAAGAATTGATAAACCTGTGTAGAGGGGTATAAGGTTGTCTTGCTTGATCCTATAAGGATAAACCAGGGGAATGCCCTGTTGTTGAGCAAAGCAAGACTTCATTGTCTTTAGACATCTAGTTGAAAGGGAAGATTTTAAAGAGTGGAACATCAGACATCCTTTGGAGCTAATGAAATATTGAGAGAAGATTTTTCCGGCAAGGAAGTTGTATGATAAATTTGAGCCTTAAAAAAAAAAAAAAAAAAAAAAAAAAAGAGACAAGGAGTTGTGGAACCTTTAAGCATAAATTTAAGATCTTCGAGACAAGAGATGGAGCATTATGGTTGAAGTCTTGCCTGACATGCCGTCAGACTCCTCGAAAAAAATTCTAAGTCTTTGAACCTTAAGCAAAGGAGCTTGTACATCAAATACATCAGGATGCCATCTTTGGACGTCTGAACTTTTATAGCCAAAATCCTAATGTTTTAAAATCCATTTGTAAACCCTTTGGGCCAAAAAGTCAAATCAAACTATATTTTTTTTCTAACCACATTATAAACTCGGGGCATTTATGCGCCCGAACTACGTCGGACCTGATCCCCATCTCTTCAGGGGTACGTAGGCAACTTGATTAATTCAAGTTCGGTCAAACCTTGGAATAAAATTCCTTTCAAAATTTGAAGCTAAATGCTAAACCATTCTTTGAAAAGTCCCAAAGCGAACTACGCGGATCTGATCCTCCATTTTTGGGGTACGTAGGTAGTCTGGCTAGACCAGATTCGGTCCAAATCGTTTGAACTTTAAATATCCCACCCTTTTGATCCCAAGCCTTCCTAGAAAGTCTTTTTGGTGGAACAAGCAAAAGTTGAGACAAGGGGTCTTTTAGACTGAAAATTGAAAGGCATTAGTTGTGACTTCTTTTGAAGAGAGAAATCAAGGAGACGGAGAAGCAACCTCTACACAGGGCAGGATCCGGGAATCCGAGTAGCGTCGACAAGACTTACTTTGATATCCTTTTAAACTAGGGGCATTAAGACTGAGCAATCCGAAAGGGGTAATAACCATGACGGAAGTCCCGATGAAGGAAATTAGAGCCTTTTTGACTTGGTTTTCGAGAGCACTCTAAGAGTGGCTAGCCTTACCATAATAAGATAACACATTTTATCTAAGGGTGAATCAAAAGTAAGTCAAGTCCCTTGAGTAATTTGAGTCTTTTTCGTTTGAGTCTTTAGAAGTCTTTTTCTTATTTTTATCCTTTTTTCTCTCAATGTCCGAAGTGTTTGGCACTGGAGGAGCGAGAGTATACCTTTTGAAATGTGAAGAAAATTCAGAGTAGATCCTGGTTTAGAAATCAAGGAAAGGGCAAGAGACATTTTGTTGAAGCTTGCCAGAGACATCAAAGCCTCAAGTAGTGAGCAATGAAAGAAAAAAAATTCTCAGACTCATCCATTGTGGATATCCTTTTACCCATATACCAGAGAAAGAACCCATACAAGCTTAAAATTTTCTTACATATCCTGGTTTTGCTCTCCAATGAATCCTGTCAGGGGAGTAATCATACTAGGGGCATCTTTTATGACTTGCGTCATAAAAGATATCAAATACAAGATAATTGAGATAAATATTTTCAGCAAATAGAAGCAAGAGAAGCTTGAACGCTCTCTTGAATCAAATTCATCAATTGAACTCATTCTTTGAAAGAGTCAATATTCCAGAAAATCTAGTACCCAACGGAGTCTAGAATTCCTGCTTTTGTAGTTTTCAAATCTTAGCAGAATGCTTTTCCTCTTTTTAAAAGAGTCAATATCCAAAAATCCCATCAAGTTTTTCGAGTCTGGTCTTCAGCAATGATCATGCACTCCCATTTATTCTCGGCAGGAGATAGCTATGCTATCAGTGAACTCGATATAAGATCGATAAACCCATCAATCATGTTTGCAAGCCCTTTGGGCCCAAAAAAATCTTTTCTTTGTTAAACCCAGACAAGGGGCATTTTTTTTTAAGAAGAAAAAAAAAATCTTTTGATTATTAATCAGTGGGGTGCCACGTAGTGGCCTGTTTATTTGTTTTTTGGGCGAAAAGTAGTTTCCCCTTTGTTTTGAGAGTTTGGGCGAAAAGTAGTTTCCCCTTTGATTTGAAGATCGGGCGAGAAGTAGTTTCCCCGTGGATTTGAAGATCGGGCGAGAAGTAGTTTTCCCGTTATTTGGAAGATTGGGCGAGAAGTAGTTTCCCCGTTGTTTGAAAGTTTGGGCGAAAAGTAGTTTCTCCTTTGATTTGAAGATCGGGCGAGAAGTAGTTTCCCCGTGGATTTGAAAATTGGGCGAGAAGTAGTTTCCCCGTTATTTGGAAGATCGGGCGAGAAGTAGTTTCCCCGTGGATTTGAAAATCGGGCGAGAAGTAGTTTCCCCGTTATTTGGAAGATCGGGCGAGAAGTAGTTTCCCCGTGGATTTGAAAATCGGGCGAGAAGTAGTTTCCCCGTTATTTGGAAGATCGGGCGAGAAGTAGTTTCCCCGTGGATTTGAAAATCGGGCGAGAAGTAGTCTCCCCGTTGTTTGGAAGATCGGGCGAGAAGTAGTTTCCCTGTGGATTTGAAAATCTGGGCGAAAAGTAGTTTCCCCGTGATTGAAAAATTGGGCGAGAAGTAGTTTCCCCATTGATTGATAAATTGGGCGAAAAGTTTCCCCATTGATTGGAAGATTGGGCGAAAAGTAGTTTCCCCGTTGATTGAAAAATTGGGCGAGAAGTAGTTTTCCCGTTATTGAAAGATTGGGCGAAAAGTAGTTTCCCCGTTTATTGGAAGATTGGGCGAAAAGTAGTTTCCCCATGATTTGGAAGATTGGGCGAGAAGTAGTTTCCCTTTGGATTGGAAAGAATTCTTAGAGAAAAGTAGTTTCTCAATTATTTGAAGATTTTTGGAAGAGAAAAGCAGTTTCTCAATTATTTGAAGTTTTTGGAGAGAAAAGTAGTTTCTCAGGTATAGAGATTTTGGAAGAGAAAAGTAGTTTCTCAATTATTTGAAGTTTTTGGAAGAGAAAAGTAGTTTCTCATGAATAAGGGTGTTGGAGAAAAGTAGTTTCTCAGAGATAGAGTTTTTTGGAGAAAAGTAGTTTCTCGTGATTATGATGTTTGTCGGAAAAGTAGTTTCCTTTTGGTTTTGTTTGTGTGTGGGAAAGTAGTTTCCTTTTTAATTTAGAATGCTTGTTTGAAAGCAGTTTCCCCATTGTTTTGAATGCTTGAGGTGGAAAGTAGTTTCACTGATGCGATATGTTTTGTCGAGTTAAGAGTTTCAAGAGAAGCCATCTTATTGAGATGTACCAATTGCAGAGTTAAGGGTCAGAGAGAGACTATCTCCCTATTGCTTGCAGTTTTAGAGTTTTGAAAAGTCTTTTTGCCAGTTTACCTTTGTTTTCAAAGTCAAAACCCAAAAAAAAAAAAAATAAATAAATAAAAATAAAATTTGTTTTACTTTGTTTTTCAGGTCGGCCAAAATGTGTAGTCTGTTCAGCTTTGCCATTCGTGTGACAAGGACACTCTGCCAAAGAGGGGCATCTGTAGACACCCCATTTTGACCGGACCCTTTTCCACAAAATCAAATAAAATTTTGAAATTGAGCATAGTCCCAAAGTTGAGTCGAAGCCCCGAAATCAATTCTTGAACCCTGAAACTGAGCCCTGACTGTGAAAATCCGAGAATCGAAGCTCAGATTTCTGAAGAATCGCACCAAAATGAAAAATAACCTGAAAGTGTCCATTTTCATATCATTGTTAAAGCCTTCATGGAGACCGAAGGATCCGAACCCCGCGAATTAACTCAAGTCGCACCCCAACCCATGTCTT